>NC_142439.1:91845000-101845000 GCF_059453495.1 Arachis ipaensis
AAAGGGGGGAGATATTTTCGAAAATTAGAGAGAGAGAGAGAGTTAGTTAGGTGGTTTTGAAAAAGATAAGAAACAAACAAAAAGTTAGTTAGTTAGTTGAAACAAATTTTGAAAATCAATTTTAAAAAGATAAGAAGATAGGAAGTTAGAAAAGATATTTTGAAATCAATATTTTGAAAAAGATAGAAAGATATGATTGAATTTAGTTTTGAAAAAGATTTGATTTTTTTAAAATCACAATTAATGACTTGATTCACAAGAAATCACAAGATATGATTCTAGAACTTAAAGTTTGAATCTTTCTTAACAAGTAAGTAGCAAACTTGAAATTTTTGAATCAAAACATTAATTGTTATTGTTATTTTCGAAAATTTGATATAAAAATAAGAAAAAAATTTTTGAAAAAAATTTTTGGAATTTTCGAAAATAACTAAGAAATTTGAAAAAGATTTGATTTTTGAAAAAGATTTTGAAAAAGATAAGATTTTCAAATTGAAAATTTGATTTGACTCATAAGAAACAATTTGATTTTAAAAATTTTTGAAAAAGTCAATCCAAATTTTCGAATTTGATGAGAGAAAAAGGGAAAGATATTTTTTTGATTTTTGAATTTTTATGATGAGAGAGGAAAAAAAGAAAAATGATGCAATGCATGAAAGTTTTGGATCAAAACAATGAATGCATGCAAGAATGCTATGAATGTCAAGATGAACACCAAGAACACTATGAAGATCATGATGAACATCAAGAACACATTTGTGAAAAATTTTTAATGCAAAGAAAACATGCAAGACACCAAACTTAGAATTCTTTAATGCTTAGACATAAAGAATTCAGGAATGCATATGAAAAACAAGTAAAGACACAAAACATGCAAATGCAAAGATCAAACAAGAAGACTTACCAAGAACAACTTGAAGATCATGAAGAACACTATGAATGCATGATTATTTTCGAAAAAAATGCAAGATGCACATGCAATTGACACCAAACTTATAACATGACTCAAGACTCAAACAAGAACACACAAAAAATATTTTTGATTTTTATGATTTTCTAATTTTTTGTATTTTTTTTCGAAAATTATTTGAAAAACAAAAATAAGGATTCCAAAATTTTTAATATGAATTCCAGGAATCTAGCATTCTTAGTCTAAAGCTCCAATCTGAGGGTTAGGCATGGCTTAATAGCCAGCCAAGCTTTAGTATGCTGTTGATACCTTCCATGTATAGAACAACTAAGTGTGTGAGAATCAACAAGCTCTTGTGATGATAAGTTGAAACCCCAGTCCAAAAGATTAGACATGGCTTATAGCCAGCCAGGATTCAACAAATCATCATGAAACACTAGAATTCATTCTTAAAAATTCTGAATAGAAATATTTTTTTTTGAAAACATTTATTTTTTAAAATTTTTTTTTCAAAAACAAAGGAAAAAATTTTGAAAGATTTTTGAAAAATTTTTGAAAAATTTTTGAAAATAAAACAAAAAGAAAATTACCTAATCTGAGCAACAAGATGAACTGTCAGTTGTCTAAACTCGAACAATCCCCGGCAACGGCGCCAAAAACTTGGTACGCGGAATTGTGATTACACTTTAATTATGTAAAATTCATCGCTCTTTCTTTCCGTGTAACTAACCAGTAAGTGCACTGGGTCGTCCAAGTAATACCTTACGTGAGTAAGGGTCGAATCCCACAGAGATTGTTGGTATGAAGCAAGCTATGGTCACCTTGTAAATCTCAGTTAAGTTGACTCATATGGGCTACAATATATTATGTAAATAAAACATGAAGTAGGGATAGAAATACTTATGTAATTCATTGGCGAGAATTTCAGATAAGCGAATGGAGATGCTTTCGTTCCTCTGAACCTCTGCTTTCCTGCTATCTTCATCCAATCAGTCTTACTCCTTTCCATGGCTGGCTTTATGTGATACATCACCACTGTCAATGGCTACTTTCGGTCATCTTTCGGGAAAATGATCCAATACCCTGTCACGGCACGGCTAATCGTCTGGAGGCATCACCCTTGTCAATGGCTTCATCTTATCCTCTCAGTGAAAATGGTCAACGCACCCTGTCACGGCACGACTATTCATCTGTCGGTTCTCGATCATGCTGGAATAGGATTTACTATCCTTTTGCGTCTGTCACTAACGCCAAGCAATCGCGAGTTTGAAGCTCGTCACAATCATTCAATCATTGAATCCTACTCGGAATACCACAGACAAGGTTTAGACTTTCCGGATTCTCTTGAATGCCGCCATCATTCTAGCTTACGCCATGAAGATTCCGATTAAGAGATCTAAGAGATACTCATTCAGTCGAAGGTAGAACGGAAGTGGTTGTCAGGCACGCGTTCATAGGGAATGATGATGATTGTCACGTTCATCACATTCAGGTTGAAGAGCGAATGAATATCTTAGAAGCGAAACAAGATGAATTGAATAGAAAACAGTAGTACTTTGCATTAATCTTTGAGGAACAGTAGAGCTCCACACCTTAATCTATGGACTGCAAAAACTCTACCGTTAAAAATACATAAGTGAATGGAGGGTAGGCATGGCCGAGTGGCCAGCCTCCCATACGTGATCAATAGTCTCCTAAGATGAACAATGGATTAAAACTAAGACCAAAGATGTCTAATACAATAGTAAAAGGTCCTATTTATAACAAACTAGTCACTAGGGTTTACAGAAATAAGTAATTGATGCATAAATCCACTTCCGGGGCCCACTTGGTGTGTGCTTGGGCTGAGCTTGAGTGTTGCACGTGTAGAGGTCCTTCTTGGAGTTGAACGCCAGTATTTGTGCCAGTTTGGGCGTTCAACTCTGGTTTTGGATCCTTTTCTGGCGCTGGACGCCAGAATTGGGCAGAGAGCTGGCGTTGAACGCCAGTTTGCGTCATCTATTCTTGGCCAAAGTATGGACTATTATATATTGCTGGAAATCCCTGGATGTTTAATTTCCAACGCAAGTGGAAGCGCGCCATTTCGAGTTCTGTAGCTCCAGAAAATCCACTTTGAGGGACGTCAGAATCCAACAGCATCAGCAGTCCTTCTTCAACCTCTGAATCTGATTTCTGCTCAAGTCCCTCAATTTCAGCCAGAAAATACCTGAAATCACAGAAAAACACACAAACTCATAGTAAAGTCCAGAAATGTGAATTTAACATAAAAACTAATGAAAACATCCCTAAAAGTAACTAGATTCTACTAAAAACATACTAAAAACAATGCCAAAAAGCGTATAAATTATCTGCTCATCAAGAAGCAAGTAATTTAAATGACGAGTAAATTAAATGGCAAGTAAAAATAAATAATGACTGTAAAACAACTTTTGGTAAGATAAGGGAAATTAGAAGTCCAACTTAGTTATCCTTCTCAACAATAATGAGAGTTGTAACTTCATTCCACTTGGTCAACCTTTACCGGAGCAAAGGAAAGTCAAGGGACTAATTAAATTGACCTTTGAATCCTAATCATTTCCTAAGAAAAGGTTGAGATTGTTTAAGTTCAACTTAATTAGCAAGATAATGATTATCAATTATGTTGAGTTTAATAACTGTTGAGTTACTAAATTCTTAATCAAAACCAAAAGGGGAAAAAGTAAATTGCTGAAATAATAAAAGTGTCCTTAGATGGGAAGCAATGGCAACTTAAATCAAGAGAACAATCATAAACTGAAAATACCTCAAATTATCATTAATTCAATTAGAAATCTGTAACATGGAATAATTCATAAATTATAATAATCGATTCAAATATTGGAATAAATAAATAAAAGTAAAACTAAAAGAACATTAAACCTGGATCCAGAGTTACTCCCAAAACAGGAAGAAATCCTAAATCCTAAAGAGAGAGAGAGAAGATCTCCCTCTCAACTAAATCTAAATCATTGAAAGGTGAAAATATGCGAGCTCTCTTTGAATGGAAGCATTCCCACACTTTATAACCTCTGGTCTATGCTGTCCGTACTTGGATCTGGGCCAAAAAGGGCTTCAAAATTCGCTGGGGGCGTATTCTGTAATTTCTGGTGCGTGGCCTCTGTCACGCGTCCGCGTGGGTCACGCGGTCGCGTCATTTGGAGCTTTTCCTTGCCACGCGGTCGCGTCAGTCATGTGACCGCGTCATATGTATTCTGCTTAAGGCGCGCGGTCGCGTCAGGCATGCGGCCGCGTCGCTGCTGATTCGTGCTTGGCACGCGATCGCGTCATCCATGCGATCGTGTGGATACCAGTTTCTTTAAAGCTCCGTTTTGCTTCCTCCTTCCATTCTAGTATGTTTCCTTTTTCATCCTTTAAGTCATTCTGCCTTTAGAAAATCTGAAACTACTCAACACACTAATCACGACATCGAATGGAAATAAAGGTAATTAAAATAATTAATTTTTAAAGCTTAGAAAACATGTTTTTCATTATATGACATAATAAGGAAGGGAAAGTAAAACTATGCAATTAATGTGAATAAGTAGGTGAAGAGTTGAATAAATCACTCTAATTAAACACAAAAGAACTCATCAAATATGGGTTTATCAGGGACCTCGGGGATCACCTTCTTCTTGGCCACAACATCATAGAAGTGGTCTTGATGAGCTTTCGAGATGAATCTTTCCATCTCCCATGACTCGGAGGTGGAAGCTTTTGTCTTTCCTTTCCCTTTTCTAGAGGATTCTCTAGTCTTAGGTGCCATCAATGGTAATGGAAAAACAAAAAGCTTATACTTTTACCACACCAAACTTAGAATATTGCTCGCCCTCGAGCAAAAGAAGAAAGAATAGATGATGAAGAAGAAGAAAATATGGAGGAGAGGAGGGTGAGGTGTATTCGGCCAAGAAGGGGAAGAGAGGGTTGTGTTGTGTGAAAATGAGGAAGAATGGAGGGCTTTATATAGGGAGGGGAGGGGGTTAGTTTCGGCCATATAAGGTGGGTTTGGGTGGGAAATTGATTTTGAATTGTGAAGGTAGGTGGAGTTTATGAGGTAGGTTTATGGGGAAGAGTGGATGGATGTGAGTGGTGAAGTGGTGATCCTGTGGGGTCCACAGATGCTGAGTTGATCCTGTGGGGTCCACAGTTCCTGAGGTTTCAAGGATTTGCATTCCTGCACCAATTAGGCATGTAAAATGCCTTTGCATGCAATTCTGGCATTTAAACACCGAATTGATGCTTGGTCTGGGTGTTCAGCACCCAGATGCAGCATATTTCTGGCGTTGAACGCCAGCCAGATGCTTGTTTCTGGCGTTCAGTGCCAGCTCTTCCTCAGTGTGCATTTCTGGCGTCTGAACGCCAGGATGCTGCTTGTTTCTGGCATTCAACGCCAGATCCATGCTCTGTTCTGGCGTTGAACGCCAACCAGATGCTCCTTACTGGCGTTTAAACGCCAGTAAGATCCTCCTCCAGGGTGTGATTTTTCTTCTGCTGTTTTTGATTCTGTTTTCAATTTTTATATTTATTTTGTGACTCCACATGATCATGAACCTAATAAAACATGAAATAATAATAAAAATAAATTAAAATTAAATAAATAAAAATTGGGTTACCTCCCAACAAGCACTTCTTTAGTGTCAATAGCTTGACAGTGGGCTCTCAAGGAGCCTCACAGATGTTCAGAGCATTGTTGAGAATTTCCAACACCAAACTTAGAGTTTGGATATGGGAGTTCAACACCAAACTTAGAGTTTGGTTGTGGCCTCCCAACACCAAACTTAGAGTTTGACTGTGGGGGCTCTGGTTGACTCTGTTTTGAGAGAAGCTTACTGTGCCTCTTTTCCATGTTTACAGAAGGATGTCCTTGAGTTTTAAACTCAAGGGAGTCCTCATTCAATTGAAGGACTAGTTCACCTCTGTTAACATCAATCATAGCTCTTGCTGTGGCTAGGAAGGGTCTTCCAAGGATGATGGATTCATCCTCATCCTTCCCAGTATCTAGGATTATGAAATCAGCAGGAATGTAGAGGCCTTCAACCTTTACTAATATGTCCTCTACTTGTCCATAAGCCTGTTTTGTGAATTTGTCTGCCATCTCTAATGAGATTTTAGCAGCTTGTACATCAAAGATTCCCAGTTTCTCCATTACAGAGAGTAGCATGAGGTTTATTCCTGACCCAAGATCACATAGAACCTTCTCAAAGGTCATGGTGCCTATGGTACAAGGTATTAGGAACTTTCTAGGATCCTGTTTCTTCTGAAGCAATCCCAGTTGATCCAATGCATTTAGTTCATTGGTGAACAGGGGAGGTTCATCTCCCCAAGTCTCTTTACCAAATAAATTGGCATTCAGCTTCATGATTGCACCAAGGAACTTGGCAACTTGCTCTTCAGTAACATCCTCATTCTCTTCTGAAGAGGAATACTCATCAGAGCTCATGAAGGGCGTAAGGAGGTTTAATGGAATCTCTATGGTCTCTAGATGAGCCTCAGAGTCCTTTGGTTCCTCAGAGGGAAACTCCTTATTGATCACTGGACGTCCCAGGAGGTCTTCCTCTCTTGTGGGTTCGGCCATGATGGTCAATTCAATGGCCTTGCACTCTCCTTTTGGATTCTCTTCTGTATTGCTTGGGAGAGTACTAGGAGGGGTTTTAGTGATTCTTTTACTCAGCTGGCCCACTTTTGCTTCCAAATTTCTAATGGAGGACCTTGTTTCATTCATGAAACTCACAATGGCCTTAGATAGATCAGAGACTAAGTTTGCTAAATTAGAGGTATTTTTTTCAGAGTTCTCTGTCTGTTGCTAAGTGGATGATGGAAAAGGCTTGCTATTGCTACTTCCACCATTATTAAAGCCTTGTTGAGGCTTTTGATGATCCTTCCATGAGAAATTTGGGTGATTTCCCCATGAGGGGTTATAGGTGTTTCCATATGGTTCACCCATGTAATTCACCTCTGCTATTGCAGGGTTTTCAGGATCATAAGCTTCTTCTTCAGAAGATGCCTCTTGAGTTCTGTTGGATGTAGCTTGCATTCCATTCAGACTCTGAGAAATCATATTGACTTGCTGAGTCAATATTTTATTCTGAGCCAATATGGCATTCAGAGTATCAATTTAAAGAACTCCCTTCTTCTGAGGCGTCCCATTACTCGCAGGATTCCTCTCAAAAGTGTACATAAGCTGGTTATTAGCAACCATGTCGATGAGTTCTTGAGCTTCTGCAGGCATTTTCTTTAGGTGAATGGATCCACCTGCAGAAGTATCCAATGACATCTTAGCTAATTCAGACAGACCATCATAGAATATATCCAGGATGGTCCATTCTAAAAGCATGTCAGAAGGACACTTTTTGGTCAGTTACTTGTATCTCTTCCAAGCTTCATAGAGGGATTCACCTTCCTTCTGTCTGAAGGTTTGAACATCCACTCTAAGCTTATTCAGCTTTTGAGGAGGAAAGAACTTGGATAAGAAAGCCGTGACCAGCTTAACCCAAGAGTTCAGGCTATCTTTGGGTTGAGAGTCCAACCACACTCTAGCTCTGTCTCTTATAGAAAACGGGAAAAGCATGAGCTTGTAGACTTCAGGATCTACTCCATTAGTCTTAATAGTATCACAGATCTGCAAGAATTCAGTTAAGAACTGAAAAGGATCTTTAGATGGAAGTCCATAAAACTTGCAGTTTTGTTGCATCAGAGAAACCAATTGAGGTTTCAGCTCAAAATTGTTTGCTCCAATGGTAGGGATGGAGATACTTCTTCCATGTAAATTGGAATTAGGTGCAGTAAAGTCACCAAGCATTGCATTATTATTATTTTCGGCTGCCATCTCCTCTTCCTGTTTGAAAATTTCTGTAAGGTTATCTCTGGATTGTTGTACTTTAGCTTCTCTTAGTTTCCTCTTCAGAGTCCTTTCAGGTTCAGGGTCTGCTTCAACAAGAATGTTCTTGTCCTTGCTCTTGCTCATATGAAAAAGAAGGAACAGAAAAATAATAATAATAGGGATCCTTTTTACCCAGGTATAGAGGTTCCCCTGTGTGAGTAGAAGAAGAAAAGAATGTAATGTAAAGAAGGGAAGAAGAGAAAATTCGAACACAGATGGCAGAGGGGGTTCGAATTTGGGTGAGATGAAGTGTTAGTAGATGAATAAATAAATAGAAGGAGATGAGAGAGAAGGAGGATTTTCGAAAATAAAATTTTGAAAAGGGGTTAGTGATTTTCGAAAATTAGGAATGAAATCAAATTAAAAATTAAAAATTAAAATAATTAGTTAATTAAAAAGAATTTTTGAAAAAGATGGAAGAGATAATTAGTTAATTAAAATTAGAGAGTGAGAGTTAGTTAGGTAGTTTTGAAAAAGATAACAAACAAACAAAAAAGTTAATTAGTTAGTTGAAAAATATTTGAAAATCAATTTTGAAAAGATAAGAAGATAAGAAATTAGAAAAGATATTTAAAAATCAAATTTTTGAAAAAGATAAGATTTTTTTTAAAAAAAAGATATGATAGGAAGATATGATTAGAATTAGTTTTGAAAAAGATTTGATTTTTAAAATCATAATTAATGACTTGACTCACAAGAAATCACAAGATATGATTCTAGAACTTAAAGTTTGAATCTTTCTTAACAATTAAGTAACAAACTTGAAATTTTTGAATCAAAACATTAATTGTTGAAGATATTTTCGAAAAATATGATATAAAATTAAGAAAAATATTTTTGAAAAATATTTTTAAAATTTTTGAAAAATAAGAAAAATGAAAAAGATTTGATTTTTAAAAAAGATTTTGAAAAAGATAAGATTTTTAAATTGAAAATTTGATTTGACTCATAAGAAACAATTAAGTTTTAAAAAGTTTTGAAAAAGTCAACTCAAATTTTTGAAATTTATGAGTGAAAAAGGGAAAGATATTTTTTTGATTTTGAATTTTTAATGATGAAAGAGAAAAACATGAAAAAGATGCAATGCATGAAAATTTTGGATCAAAACAATGAATGCATGCAAGAATGCTATGAATGTCAAGATGAACACCAAGAACACTTTGAAGATCATAATGAACATCAAGAACTTATTTGTTGAAAATCTTATATGTAAAGAAAACATGCAAGACACCAAACTTAGAAATCTTTCATGTTCAGACACTATGAATGCAAAAATGCACATGAAAAACAAGAAAAGACACAAAACAAGAAAACATCAAGATCAAACAAGAAGACTAACCAAGAACAACTTGAAGATCATGAAGAACACTATGAATGGATGAATTTTTCGAAAATTTTATGCAAACTTTAAAACATGCAATTGACACCAAACTTAAAATTGACTCAAGACTCAAACAAGAAACATGAAATATTTTTTTGATTTTTATGATTTTCTAATTTTTTTTGGTATTTTTCGAAAATTAATTTGAAAAAGAAAAATAAGGATTCCAAAATTTTTAATATGAATTCCAGGAATCTTGCATTCTTAGTCTAAAGCTTCAGTCCAGGAATTAGACATGGCTCACTAGCCAGCCAAGCTTTCAATGAAATCTCCGGTCTAAAACACTAGACATGGCCAATGGCCAGCCAAGCTTTAAGTGACAAATCAAGCATACAGCAGCTGATGGATTAGCAACAACTAGCTTGCTCTTAATAATGTTGGGTTGGAAGCCCCAGTCCAAAAGAATTTAGACATGTCTTTACAGCCAACCAGGCTTCAACATGCTTCATGAAACACTAGAATTCATTCTTAAAAATTCTGAATAAAAATATATTTTATTTTTTGAAAATATTTTTAATTATTTTTTTTTGAAAACTTTTTGAAAATAAAATAAGAAGAAAATTACCCAATCTAAGCAACACGATGAACTGTCAGTTGTCCAAACTCGAACAATCCCCGGCAACGGCGCCAAAAACTTGGTATGCGAAATTGTTACTCTGAGGTTGTAAAATTTGTTGTTCATTCTCTCCCTGGCAATGGCGCCAATAACTGGTGCACAATACCATGGTCCAAACATAACTTCACAACTTCGCACAAATAACCAGCAAGTGCACTGGGTCGTCCAAGTAATAAAACCTTACGTGAGTAAGGGTCGATCCCACGGAGATTGTTGGTATGAAGCAAGCTATGGTCATCTTGTTAATCTCAGTCAGGCGGATATCAAATGGTTATGGAGTTTTCGAATAATAATAATAAATAAACAGAAAATAAAGATAGAAATACTTATGTAATTCATTGGTGAGAATTTCAGATAGGCGTATAGAGATGCTTTCGTTCCCTTGAATCTCTGCTTTCCCGCTGTCTTCATCCAATCAGTCTTACTCCTTTCCATGGCAAGCTTTCTGTAAGGGCATCACCGTTGTCAATGGTTACATCCCATCCTCTTGTGAAAAAGGTCCAAATGCTCTGTCACAGCACGGCTAATCATCTGAGGTTCTCGATCATACTGGAATAGGATTCACCCTCCTTTTGCGTCTGTCACTACGCCCAGCACTCACAAGTTTGAAGTTCATCACAGTCATTCAATCCCTGAATCCTACTTGGAATACCACAGATAAGGTTTAGAATTTCCGGATTCTCATGAATGCCGCCATCAGTCTAGCTTATACCACGAAGATTCTGATTAAGAGATCCAAGAGATATTCATTCAATCTAAGGTGGAACGGAAGTGGTTGTCAGGCACGCGTTCGTGGGGGAATGATGATGATTGTCACGTTCATCACATTCATGTTGGAGTACGAATGAATATCTTAGAAGCGGAATAAGTTGAATTGAATAAAAAACAGTAGTACTTTGCATTAATTCATGAGGAACAGCAGAGCTCCACACCTTAATCTATGGAGTGTAGAAACTCTACCGTTGAAAATACATAAGTGATGAAGGTTCAGGCATAGCCGAGAGGCCAGTCCCCAAACGTGATCAATATGATTCAAAGATGAACTAAAAATCATAAGATGTCTAAAAGACTAGTAAAAAGTTCTATTTATACTTAACTAGTTACTAGGGTTTACAGAAGTAAGTAATTGATGCATAAATCCACTTCTGGGGCCCACTTGGTGTGTGCTTGGGCTGAGCTTGATGTTTACACGTGCAGAGACTTCTTCTGGAGTTGAACGCCAAGTTGTAACGTGTTTTTGGCGTTCAACTCTGGTTCGTGACGTGTTTCTGGCGTTTAACTCTAGACTACACCGTAGAACTGGCGTTCAATGCCCTTTTGCATCCTCTAAACTCAGCCAAAGTATGGACTATTATATATTTCTCGAAAGCCCTGGATGTCTACTTTCCAACGCAAATGGAAGCGCGCCATTTTGAGTTCTGTAGCTCCGGAAAATCCACTTTGAGTGCAGGGAGGTCAGAATCCAACAGTATCAGTAGTCCTTCTTCAACCTCTGAATCTGATTTTTGCTCAAGTCCCTCAATTTCTGCCAGAAAATACCTGAAATCAAAGAAAAACACACAAACTCATAGTAAAGTCCAGAAATGTGTATTTAACATAAAAACTAATAAAAACATCCCTAAAAGTAACTAGATCCTATTAAAAACATACTAAAAACAATGCCAAAAAACGTATAAATTATCTGCTCATCAATTTCCCCACCCAAAGTTTGGGTGGTTCCTCCAACCAGGATTGTAAGTTTTGGAGTATGGATCATGGTTTTGCCTAGATGAATTTCCAATGTAGTTGGCTTATTCCTGATCACCCTCTGCCTCTGTATTCACTCCTTCTTGAGCTGCTGATGAGGTAGTGATTGCTGCTACTTGATTCCTTTCCATCTTCTTGGTAAGGTCAGCCAGTTGCTTGGTGATCATCTTGTTTTGAGCCAGCAATGTATCCACGTTGTTCAGCTCTATCACTCCTCTAGTATTGCCTCATTCAGAAGCATAGAAGTAATCATTCTCAGCTACAGTCTCAATGACATCTATGGCTTCTTCAATGGTCTTCTTTTTGTTCAGAGATCCCTCGGATGAGTGGTCTACTGCCTTCTTTGACTCATAAGAAATACCTTCATAGAAAATGTGTAACTGCACCCATTCATTAAAATATCAGGCGGGCACCTTCTTGTTAAGTCTTTGAACCTCTCCCATGCTTCATAGAAAGTTTCACCATCTTGTTGCCTGAAGGTTTGTACCTCAGCTCTCAACCTGTTGATCCTTTGAGGAGGATAGAATCTCGCCAAGAATTTGTTCACCACATCTTCCCAGGTTGTTAAACTCTCCTTCGGGAAGGATTCCAGCCATTTAGATGCTTTGGCCTTGAGTGAGAAGGGAAACAGAAGCAGTCTGTAGGTGTCAGGATGAACACCATTAGACTTCACAGTATCACATATCCTCAAGAATGTGGTGAGATATTGATTGGGGTCTTCGTGGAAACTTCCTCCGAATGAACAGTTGTTCTGAACGAGGGTGATGAGCTATGGCTTTAGTTCAAAGTTATTGACACATATGGTTGGCTTTTGGATGCTACTTCCACAGTTTCCTGGGTTTGGGTTTATGTAAGATCCCAGAACCCTTCTCTCTTGTCCCGCATGATGCACTGGACCTTCTCTGCCATGGTTGTGAGCCTTTTCTTCATGATGCTTCTCCATATTCTCATCCATGTCTGGTTCAAAATACTCCTCCTCTTCCTCAGCACTAATGACTCTCTTTCCTCTTGCTTCCCTCCTTAGTCTAAGGAAGGTTCTCTCAGGTTCAGAATAAAAGGAAGTTGAAGCCTCGCTTCTTCTACCTGTCATACAACCAACAAGGCACAAGAAAGAAAGAGATAAATGCAGGAAGTATTCTTATCAGAAATGCTGTTAGTGTGAGTGATGCAATATACCAAAACATTTAGTGGGTTAGTGAACTGAATTGTAACAAATAAGAGAACACTACAAACAGGTAATGGGTAAAGAAAAGAAAATAACTACAACTAAAAGTAAATCACTCAAATGAAATTAAATCAAACAAAAGAAAAATGCTCAATCTAGGTAATCAACCAATTTAATCATTGTTGATACAAAATCAATCCCCGGCAACGGCGCCATAAACTTGATGCACGGAAACTTGTCTCTCAACAATTTTCCCTCGGCAAGTATACCGAATTGTCGTCAAGTAAAAACTCACAATAGAGTGAGGTCGAATCCCACAGGGACTGATTGGTCAAGCAACTTTAATCGGAGGAATGTTCTAGTTGAGCTAAGTAGAAGTTGATTTGAGAGTTACAGAAAATTAAATAGCGGGAAAGTAAATAGCAGAAATTGTAAATGCTGGAAATAAATAACTGAATATAAATGGTAGAAAATAAATTGCAGAATCTTAAATGGGAAATGGGAAAGACGAACATAAAAGTAAATGGCAGAAAGTAAAGAGAATGGGTAAGATCATAAATGGGGAATTCATTGGGCTCAGGAGATGTTGCATTCTCCGGATCAAGTTCATTTTCATCTCTTCCTCAATCAATGCATTCATTGATCTCCTTGGCAAAATTAAGTGATTGAATTCCAATTCCTTGGTAATTCAATCTCTCAAATCTTGAACAATAGCCAATTCCTTGGTCTAATTGCTCATGAGAAGAGATGAATTATGGTCACTGATTATACCACATGTACTTCCAAATCAAAGTATTAGGAGAATTATATGTCACCATATCCGTCCAAATCCAATTTGGTCCAACATGAGAAAGCATTTCTAGCATGATCTCTTCATTCCTCTTCCAAGGTTCCGAAGAGATCCAAGTATGAATAGCTTCTTTTCCAAGATAACTACCCAATTGGATGAAGATTGAAAGCTTTCCAATAAAATCAAGAGAAAAGAAAGAGGAAGAATAATGAAAACTATTATTGATCCATCAAATTACAACTGAGCTCCCTAACCCAATGAAAGGGGTTTAGTTGTTCATAGCTCTGGGAATGGAAAGCAAAGATGGAAAATACATTCTGAAAGTAAAAACTAGAGTTGCAGAGAAAGTAAAATTATACAGAGAGTGGTTCTCAATGCCCAAAAGCTTCCAAAAGTTCTTCTCTAGTTCAAAACTACTCCTATATATACTACTCTTCTGATTTTCTAGTTGGCTCTTCAAGTCTTTGGATATGGGCCTTTGGATCTTGAGTTGAAGCAGTTTGGAATCTTCAGTGGGCTCAACTTTACTTGTAGAGAAAGTGTGAAGTAGGCATAGACTTTAGCTAGGACGTTAGTGGCTTTAACGTTAAGTGAAAATGTGGGTTCGAGAACGTTAGTGACAATCACTTTTTTCACTAACGTTCCTAGCCCAAGATGGTTCACGTTAACTTCAACGTTAGTGGCACTAACGTGACCACTAACGTTGCCTCTCGGTCCATCGCAAGCGTTATTGGTGTTCACCTTTGCCAATAACGTTGCTCTTAGCCCCCCTTTTCTCACGTTAGAGTCCACGTTAGTATAACTAACGTGGCTCTTAACGTGGGCATGCCTTAGCCTCGAGAGCATTAGTGACACTTACCTTTGTCACTAACGCTCCAAACGCCCCTTCTCACGTTAGTGCCTCACGTTAATTGTCTTAACGTGGCCACTAACGTGGTGGTGATTGCCATCTCCAACGTTAGTGACAAAGGTGAGTGTCACTAACGTTGGCTCATCATTTCTTTCCTCCACGTTAGCTTCCACGTTAATGCAATTAACGTGGCAACTAACGTGGCTCATAGTGGCTTGGTCCAACGTTAGTGACAAAGGTGAGTGTCACTAACATTGGCGATTCCTTGCTCCTCCCACGTTAGAGTTCACGTTAATGTAGTTAACGTGACTCTTAACTTGGCCAATTGGGCTTAGTCCAACGTTAGTGATAAAGGTGAGTGTCACTAACGTTGGCTTTGTCTTCCTTTCCACGTTAGAGTTCACGTTAACTGAGTTAACGTGACTCTTAACGTGGCTAATTGCCAATTTGGAGCGTTAGTGGTATTCACTCTTACCACTAACGCCGGAGCTCCCTTTCTCTCCACGTTAACTACCACGTTAATGTAGTTAACGTGGCAATTAACGTGGGCTATGATGGTTTCGAAGTCGTTATTGGCAATCACTTTTCTCATTAATGTCGCAAGCATTTTCCCATTCCACATTAGTAGTCACATTAATTGGATTAACGTGGCTGCTAATGTGGCTCTTCCTTGCTTCCTTTGTCCTGAAATCAAGCAAATAAAGTGCATCAAAGCTCTAATCCAAGTTATAAGACATGCATTATCCAATTTGTCATTCAATTCATGCATAATTCTCATAAAATCACATGAAATTCACAATATTTGCTTGAATCAAGATGTAAGTGATTATCTACCCAAAACTTGCTTATTAACTAAGAAAATGCATGAAACTACCCTAAAACAGTAAAGAAAAGGTCAGTGAAACTGGCCAAAATGCCCTGGCATCACAACACCAAACTTAAAGCTTGCTTGTCCCTAAGCAAGTACTGAAACATGAGAATGATGAATGAAATGACAAGAGAAATGAGTCATTATTGTGGAAGTCATGTCCTTGGTTTTATGGGGTTTCATGCATAGCAACTTAGGTTCATTCCTTCATTGGCTTTCAGACCTTTACCATGCCCTGGAATACTCACTTGATTGCACCCTATGAGACTTTTATTCATTGATCCCTTTGTCTTTTCAGGGTTTGATTGTGTTCTTTAGACTAGGTGCTCTGTAAGGGGGCGACTCTTTAATATAAGCTTTCAGCCAGCACTCCTGAACCAGTTGGTTCAAGGTGCTAGGTGTTAAGACACCCCTAAGGACTTACTCCCTCAAGTCTCTTTCCCCCATACATTCACACCACAAGCACATGGTTTGGTATTTTTATTCTTGAGACCTTGGTGTCCAGCACCTCTTTGGGTTACTAAGTGCTCTGTAGCAAGGGTTAATCTTGATAGTGGACTTTCAGCTGATAATCCCAGGTTAGTTAACCCAAGTTACCAAGTGATAAGGAATCCCTGAGAGCTTATTCATCCAAGTATATCCTTTGCACAGGAGCACCTTAGACACATGCCTTAAGATTCAACCCTTGGTGCCTAGCCTTATTTCTTACTCTTTTTCTTTATTTCTCAACTTTCATTTTTTCTTTCCCCTTTTCTTATTAGGATCTTGTTATTTAGCTAGTCTCATGGGGTGTGTTTCAAGCATATGATTCAGGACAGATAGTTGCCTTCTTACCTTGTTGGTGAACCAACTTAGCTAAGTAATTACTACACCACAAGCTTAAGAACTTACTCCACAATTTGAACATCACTCTGGTCTTTCATAACATCTCTTTTTATTTGACTTAAAGGACAAGCATACAAGTAAGCAAGGTGAAATTGCAGCAGATAGCTTGGCACAGCACACATATGACAAAGGCGGGGAAAAGCAAACATTAAATCTAGTGATGTAAACTAAAGAGTAGCTAATAATCAGGGATACATTCAGACTTCCAATTTGAGCATTTCCAAGAATATGGAATCAAGTAACAATACAACCTTTTGGTGGTGACTTCTAGCCATCCCTTTGTTGTCATCGTCCACAGCTTTTGCATCCTTCTTCGCCTCCTTGGATGATGGTGCACCGTTCTTCCCGAAGAGTTGATTGAATTCCTGCAAAGTTATTGGAAATTGCTTGTTCCCAAAGCACTTGAGAATTAGTTAGCATGCATGTATGCTTGTGAGTTTCTAAACCTAATTTGGTGTGTGAACACCAAACTTAGTTCCTTGCCTAATGTAACAGATTGAATACATGCAGAGGATCTTATGTGCTTTTATTACTAAAATGACTATGAACTAGAAACTAAACTCTTGTCAAGTGGTTTCCTTGATTGGTTGGGGCTAGAAATTTTCTCTTGAAGAGGTGTAGTGTGATTCTAACTGAAATCTTTGGTGGAACACCAAACTTAGAATTACACATTCACTCTTGGATTGTTTTCGTGTGCAACACCAAACTTAGCTCCTCGCAATACAGGGTAAACTACTTGTAACTTTTATTGAAATGATCATGAAAAGGAAACTACCTTAGGTTGGGTTGCCTCCCAACGAAGCGCTCTTTTAGCGTCGCTAGCTCGAAGATTTCTCCATCAGTTGAGATGATATTTCACTTTGGGGCTTTCCCCCATGTTGCCCATGTAATGCTTGAGCCTTTGTCCGTTCACAGTGAACGTCCTCCTTGAAATTTCCTCCATGATTTCTATGTGTCCATACGGCGAGACCTTTGTGACAAGAAAGGGTCCTGACCACCTTGATTTGAGTTTCCCAGGGAAAAGTCTTAATTTGGAGATGTAGAGGAGCACTTGCTGTCCTTTTTCGAAGCTCCTGGGTGTCAGATTGAGGTTGTGTCTTCTCTTTGCCTTTTTTTTATAAATCTTGGCATTTTCATAGGCTTGAGATCTGAACTCCTCCATTTTCTGCAGCTGCAAGACCCTTTTTTCACCAGCAGCAACGCTATCAAAATTTAGTAGCTTGAGAGCCCAGAGGGCTTTGTGTTCCAGCTCCAATCGTAAATGACAGGCCTTTCCATACACCAGTTGATATGGGGACATCCCGATTGGTGTCCTGAATGCCGTTTTGTATGCCCAAAGAGCATTATCCAGCTTCTTCGATCAGTCATTTCTTGATGCTCCTACAGTCTTTTCCAGAATCCTTTTTAACTCTCTGTTAGATATCTCGGTTCTCCCACTTGTTTGGGGGTGATAAGGTGTGGCAACCTTGTGCTTTACCCCGTATCGTAGGAGAAGAGCTTCTAGTGGTCTGTTACAAAAATGGCTCCCTCCATCACTGATGAGCGCTCGTGGGACTCCGAACCGGCTAAAGATATTCTTTCTGAGGAAGTTCATGACCACCTTGTTATCATTTGTTGGGGTTGCAATAGCCTCTACCCACTTGGAAACGTAATCCACTGCTACCAAGATGTACTTGTTTGAATATGAGGTTAGGAATGGTCCCATGAAATCGATTCCCCACACATCAAACAGTTCCAGCTCTAAGATGAAATTCTGTGGCATCTCATTTCTTTTGGGTAAGTTTCCAGCTCTTTGGTATTCATTACAGTTCTTTACTAGTACTTTGGCATCCTTGTAAAGACTGGGCCAAAAGAATCCGCTTTGTAACACCTTGGCTGCAGTCCTGTCCCCTCCAAAATGTCCTCCATAGCACGAGCCATGGCAATTCCACAAGACCTCTCGTCCCTCTTCTTCCGAAACACATCTTCTCAGGATTCCATCTGAACACTTCTTGAAGAGATATGGTTCATCCCAAAAAAAATACTTTACGTCATTGATGAGCTTTCTTTTTTGATGTTTGTTGATTTCTGGGGGTAAAGCCCCAGTTGCCTTGAAATTGGCAATATCTACAAACCAGGGTGCTCTGTGAACCGTCATCAACTACTCATCTGGGAAGAACTCATTTACACTTGTATCATGTGTTCCTCCTTTATCATGAGGAATTCTAGATAGGTAATCTGCTACCTTGTTCTCCACTCCTTTCTTATCTCTAATTTCAATATTAAATTCCCGCAACAACAAGATCCATCTTATTAGTCTTGGTTTTGATTCTTGCTTGGCAAACAAATATTTAAGTGCTGTGTGATCTCTGAACACAATCACTTTGGCACCAATGAGGTATGATCTAAACTTGTCAAATGCAAAAACTATTGCCAGCAACTCCTTTTCAGTAGTAGTATAGTTTCTTTGAGTATCATTGAGGACTTTGCTGGCATAGTATATCACATGGACCAAGTTATCTTTCCTTTGTCCTAACACTGCCCTAACTGCGAAATCAGATGCATCGCACATCAGTTCAAATGGTAAGTTCCAATCAGGTGGGAAAATGATAGGGGCAGAGGACAGCCTCTTTTTCAAGTTTTCGAATGCTAGCATGCACTTTTCATCAAAGATAAATGGTGTATCAGATACAAGGAGATTGCTTAAGGGCTTGGCTATTTTTGAAAAATCTTTAATAAACCTTCTGTAAAAGCCAGCATATCCTAAAAAGCTCCTAATTGCCTTGACATCACTTGGTGGTGGTAGTTTTTCAATGAGTTACACCTTAGCTCTGTCTACCTCAATGTCTTGGTTAGAAACCTTATGGCCAAGAACTATTCCTCCTGTCACCATAAGTGACATTTCTCCCAGTTCAGGACCAAATTAGTCTCTTGACATCTTTTTAATACCAGGGCCAGGTGATTTAGGCAATTAGGAAAGGAATCTCCGAATACTGAAAAATCATCCATAAAGAATTCGATGAATTTCTCTATCATATCTGAAAAAATGGAGAGCATGCAGCGTTGGAAGGTTGCAGGTGCATTACATAGCCCAAATGGCATGCGCCTGTAGGCAAACACCCCATATGGGCAAGTGAATGAGGTTTTCTCTTGGTCTCTCGGATCAACCACTATTTGGTTATATCCTAAGTAACCATCGAGAAAACAGTAATATGCGTGTCCTGCAAGTCTTTCCAGCATCTGATCCATGAAAGGGAGGGGGAAATGATCTTTTCTTCTAGCTTCATTGAGTTTTCTGTAGTCTATGCACATTCGCCATCCTGTGACGGTCCTTGTAGGGATTAGTTCGTTCTTCTCATTGGGAACTACAGTGATTCCTCCCTTTTTTGGGACAACTTGCACGGGGCTGACCCATGGGCTGTCTAAGATCGGATAGATCATCCCTCCTTGCCATAACTTCATGACTTCTTTCTGTACCACTTCCTTCATGACTGGATTTAGCCGTCTTTGGGGTTGAATGGATGGTTTGGCATCATCTTCTAATAGTATCTTATGCACACATATGGCCGAACTGATTCCCTTCAAGTCAGCAAGGGTCCATCCAATGGCATCCTTGTGCCTTTGTAATACTTGGAGGAGCTCCTCCTCTTGTTCTTGGCTGAGGGATGAGTTTATGATCACTGGATAACTTCCATTTACCCCTAGATATGCATACTTGAGAGTGGGCGGCAGTGCCTTTAGTTCAAGTTTGGGTGCCTCTTTCTTTTCATTTTTCTCCTCTAGTGTACCCTGAATATGAACCTCAGCTGTTGCAGCCTCTTCGTTTGATGCTGCTTCCTCTTCTTCTGTTAACCCCTCAAGTTCTTCTTCTTCAAAAGTCTTTTGTACTACATCTTCCAGTGAGTCTAACCTCATACATTCTCCTAGTGGTTCTTGTGGGTAGTTCATGGCCTTGAACACATTGATCATCATTGTTTCATTGTGTAGTCTAAGGGTAAGCTCACCCTTTTGGACATCGATGATAGCTCCAGCAGTGGCTAAGAATGGTCTTCCCAAGATGATTGAAGCCTTGGCTCCTTCCTTGATATCCAACACTACAAAATCTGCTGGAAAGATAAAGTCTCCTACTTTCACTAGCAAGTCTTCTACTATGCCGTGAGGAAACTTGAATGATCGGTCTGCGAGTTGTAAGGCCATTTTTGTTGGTTTGACCTCCTCAATCTTCATTTTTCTCATCATAGCTACAGACATCAGATTTATGCTGGCTCCTAAATCACA
Source organism: Arachis ipaensis (assembly GCF_059453495.1). Classification (NCBI taxonomy): domain Eukaryota; kingdom Viridiplantae; phylum Streptophyta; class Magnoliopsida; order Fabales; family Fabaceae; genus Arachis; species Arachis ipaensis. The sequence goes on from NC_142439.1 coordinate 91,865,364, forward strand.
TAGAGCCTTTTCCACTGTGATTTCTCCTATAATACAAGGAATCTGAAAGCTCCCAGGATCTTTCAATTTCTGGGGTAGTTTATGCTAAATGATGGCACTACATTCTTCTGTTAGTATCACAGTTTCGTTGTTCTTCCAGCTTCTCTTTTTGGTCATCAATTCCTTCAAGAACTTGGCATAGAGTGGCATTTGCACTATTGCTTCAGCAAAGGGTATGTTAATCTGTAGTTTCTTGAAGATTTCTAGAAATCTTGAGAATTGGCTGTGATCCCCCTTCTTCCTCAATTGTTGAGGATATGGGACCTTCAGAACATATGGCTTCAGCTCTTCTCCCTTTTGATGTGAATTGGAGGTGGGGACTTGAACTTCATCTTGTCTCCTTCCTTCCAATTGAGTCCTTCTCTTGTGGTTGCTTGGAGATCTCCTTAGCTTGACACTCCTCCCTTGGACTTGGCTCAATGTTGCTACAAAGGTCATGGCCGGGAATTTGCTTGAATAGGTAGCCAATTTGTGTCTCAAGTTTTTTTATGGCAGCATCCTGATTCTGCATATTGGACCGCACTTCCTCTCGGAACATTTTACTATCCTGGACTTCTTTGCATATTTGTTCAAGTAGGGTCTCAATCCTTGAGAGTCTATCTTCGAATGATGGTGAGTTGGAGTTGGAGGGGTGAGAGTGGCCATTTTGGTTTTGATATGGATGTTGAGAGGTGTTGTTAGGTGGGTGCTGATATGATCTCTGTGTGAAATATTGGTGAGCTGCATTGTTGTTGGGGTTGTGGCGTCTCTGATCTTGGCCTTGATCTTGTTGATTTCCCCACCCAAAGTTTGGGTGGTTCCTCCAACCAGGATTGTAAGTTTTGGAGTACGGATCATGGTTTTGCCTAGATGAATTTTCAATGTAGTTGGCTTATTCCTGATCACCCTCTGCCTCTGTATTCACTCCTTCTTGAGCTGCTGATAAGGTAGTGATTGCTGCTACTTGATTCCTTTCCATCTTCTTGGTAAGGTCAGCCAGCTGCTTGGTGATCATCTTGTTTTGAGCCAGCAATGTATCCACATTGTTCAGCTCTATCACTCCTCTAGTATTGCCTCTTTCAGAAGCATAGAAGTAATCATTCTCAGCTACAGTCTCAGTGACATCTATGGCTTCTTCAATGGTCTTCTTCTTGTTCAGAGATCCCTCGGATAAGTGGTCTACTGCCTTCTTTGATTCATAAGAAATACCTTCATAGAAAATGTGTAACTGCACCCATTCATTGAAATATCTGGTGGGCACCTTCTTGTTAAGTCTTTGAACCTCTCCCATGCTTCATAGAGAGTTTCACCATCTTGTTGCCTGAAGGATTGTACCTCATCTCTCAACCTGTTGATCCTTTGAGGAGGATAGAATCTCGCCAAGAATTTGTTCACCACATCTTTCCAGGTTGTTAAACTCTCCTTCGGAAAGGATTCCAGCCATTTAGATGCTTTGTCCTTGAGTGAGAAGGGAAACAGAAGCAGTCTGTAGGTGTCAGGATGAACACCATTAGACTTCATAGTATCATATATACTCAAGAATGTGGTGAGATGTTGATTGGGGTCTTCTTGGACACTTCCTCCGAATGAACAGTTGTTCTGAACGAGGGTGATGAGCTGTGGCTTTAGTTCAAAGTTATTGGCACGTATGGTTGGCTTTTAGATGCTACTTCAACAGTTTCCTGGGTTTGGGTTTATGTAAGATCCCAGAACCCTTCTCTCTTGTCCCGCATGATGCACTGGACCTTCTCTGCCATGGTTGTGAGCCTCTTCTTCATGATGGTTCTCCATATTCTCATCCATGTCTGGTTCAAAATACTCCTCCTCTTCCTCAGCACTAACGACTCTCTTTCCTCTTGCTTCCCTCCTTAGTCTAAGTAAGGTTCTCTCAGGTTCAGAATAAAAGGAAGTTGAAGCCCCGCTTCTTCTACCTGTCATACAGCCAACAAGGCACAAGCAAGAAAGAGATAAATGCAGGAAGTATTCTTATCAGAAATGCTATTAGTGTGAGTGTTACAATATATCAAACAGTTAGTGGGTTAGTAAACTGAATTATAACAAATAAAAGAACACTACAAACAGGTAATGGGTAAAGAAAAGAAAATAACTACAACTAAAAGTAAATCACTCAAATGAAATTAAATCAAACAAAAGAAAAATGCTCAATCTAGGTAATCAACCAATTTAATCATTGTTGATACAAAATCAATCCCCGGCAACGGCGCCATAAACTTGATGCACGGAAACTTGTCTCTCAACAATTTTCCCTCGGCAAGTATACCGAATTGTCGTCAAGTAAAAACTCACAATAGAGTGAGGTCGAATCCCACAGGGATTGATTTGTCAAGCAACTTTAATCGGAGGAATGTTCTAGTTGAGCTAAGTAGAAGTTGATTTGAGAGTTACAGAAAATTAAATAGCGGGAAAGTAAATAGCAGAAATTGTAAATGCTGGAAATAAAGAACTGAATATAAATGGTAGAAAATAAATTGCAGAATCTTAAATGGGAAATGGGAAAGACGAACATAAAAGTAAATGGCAGAAAGTAAAGAGAATGGGTAAGATCATAAATGGGGAATTCATTGGGCTCAGGAGATGTTGCATTCTCCGGATCAAGTTCATTTTCATCTCTTCCTCAATCAATGCATTCATTGATCTCCTTGGCAATCTTAAGTGATTGAATTCCAATTCCTTGGTAATTCAATCTCTCAAATCTTGAACAATAGCCAATTCCTTGGTCTAATTGCTCATGAGAAGAGATGAATTATGGTCACTGATTATACCACATGTACTTCCAAATCAAAGTATTAGGAGAATTATATGTCACCATATCCGTCCAAATCCAATTTGGTCCAACATGAGAAAGCATTTCTAGCATGATCTCTTCATTCCTCTTCCAAGGTTCCGAAGAGATCCAAGTATGAATAGCTTCTTTTCCAAGATAACTACCCAATTGGATGAAGATTGAAAGCTTTCTAATAAAATCAAGAGAAAAGAAAGAGGAAGAATAATGAAAACTATTATTGATCCATCAAATTACAACTGAGCTCCCTAACCCAATGAAAGGGGTTTAGTTTTTCATAGCTCTGGGAATGGAAAGCAAAGATGGAAAATACATTCTGAAAGTAAAAACTAGAAGTTGCAGAGAAAGTAAAATTATATAGAGAGTGGTTCTCAATGCCCAAAAGCTTCCAAAAGTTCTTCTCTAGTTCAAAACTACTCCTATATATACTACTCTTCTGATTTTCTAGTTGGCTCTTCAAGTCTTTGAATATGGGCCTTTGGATCTTGAGTTGAAGCTGTTTGGATTCTTCAGTGGGCTCAGGTTTACTTGTAGAGAAAGTGTGAAGTAGGCATAGACTTTAGCTTGGACGTTAGTGGCGTTAACGTTAAGTGAAAATGTGGGTTCGAGAACGTTAGTGACAATCATCTTTTTCACTAACGTTCCTAGCCCAAGATGGTTCACGTTAACTTCAACGTTAGTGGCACTAACGTGACCACTAACGTTGCCTCTTGGTCCGTCGCAAGCATCATTGGCGTTCACCTTTGCCAATAACGTTGCTCTTAGCCCCATTTTTCTCACGTTAGAGTCCACGTTAGTATAACTAACGTGGCTCTTAACGTGGGCATGCCTTAGCCTCGAGAGCGTTAGTGACACTTACCTTTGTCACTAACGCTCCAAACGCCCCTTCTCACGTTAGTGCCTCACGTTAATTGTCTTAACGTGGTGGTGATTGCCATCTTCAACGTTAGTGACAAAGGTGAGTGTCACTAACGTTGGCTCATCATTTCTTTCCTCCACGTTAGCTTCCACGTTAATGCAATTAACATGGCAACTAACGTGGCTCATAGTGGCTTGGTACAACGTTAGTGACAAAGGTTAGTGTCACTAACGTTGGCGATTCCTTGCTCCTCCCACGTTAGAGTTCACGTTAATGTAGTTAACGTAACTCTTAACGTGGCCAATTGGGCTTAGTCCGACGTTAGTGACAAAGGTGAATGTCACTAACATTGGCTTTGTCTTCCTTTCCACGTTAGAGTTCACGTTAACTGAGTTAACGTGACTCTTAACGTGGCTAATTGCCAATTTGGAGCGTTAGTGGTATTCACTTTTACCACTAACGCTGGAGCTCCCTTTCTCTCCACGTTAACTACCACGTTAATGTAGTTAACGTGGCAATTAATGTGGGCTATGATGGTTTCAAAGGCGTTATTGGCAATCACTTTTCTCATTAACGTCGCAAGCGTTTTCCCATTCCACGTTAGTAGTCACATTAATTGGATTAATGTGGCTGCTAATGTGGCTCTTCCTTGCTTCCTTTGTCCTGAAATCAAGCAAATAAAGTGCATCAAAGCTCTAATTCAAGTTATGAGACATGCATTATCCAATTTGTCATTCAATTCATGCATAATTCTCATAAAATCACATGAAATTCACAATGTTTGCTTGAATCAAGATGTAAGTGATTATCTACCCAAAACTTGCTTATTAACTAAGAAAATGCATGAAACTACCCTAAAACAGTAAAGAAAAGGTCAGTGAAACTGGCCAAAATGTCCTGGCATCAGTGCCTCTTCCAAAAAGAAAGCTTCCTGGGTTTCTTTCAGGTATGCCCAGGGTCACAAAGTTTTTGCCATGTACGATGAGTCTTTTAAGGACTTTAAGAATTATTGCTTTAGAGTCCGTGCTGTTGAGGGGGTCCGCCCTTTTTTTCTTGATGAGAATGATGAGCCTGCTTTCCCTCTAGAGTGGCAGAAGGATGTGAGAGTGTCTCGTTATATATGGGAGATGCTTGATGAGGTTGAGCGGGCTTTTGTTATTGTTCTTGAAGATTTATGGGGGAAACCACCCCATCTTGATATAAAAAGGTTTTTGAATGACCCGTCCCTTGTTTGAACTGTTTTGGGTACTATCTGACTTGTTTCTATGCTTGTTTCTTAATTTTGCTTCCTCTTTTTGTGATTGTAACCCATTACTGTGGTTGATTCTATTTTTTTCAGAGATGTCAAAGAACAATGATTCCATGAAGGCCTTCAAAAAGGCAAAGAAGGCTGCTGCTGCTCAAAATATCTCGGCCAAGGCGACGGGAGAGGGTTCTTCTCAAGTTCAGGTGAGGCCGCCCATGCCGAGTTCTCCTGGGCCGAGGAAGGTAATTCCCACTCCTCGGGTTCACCTGGCCGACCGTCCACGGTCTTCCGCTGCTACTTCTGGTGCTCCTCCCAACATGAAACAAAAAACAATTGAGCCTTTCAACCTTGATGCCCCTGATTTTGACGCGGTCGAGTTCGTAGATCAGCAGATCAGTCCCTACGGTGTCCTCCCTATGGATGATGTATCACTCCTTCGTCATTTGGATTTTATAACTCGGAGTAGTGTAAAAACGGCACATATGGAAGCTGCCCTGTACCGATCTGCTCAAAATCTTCCTCTCTATGCCACCAAAGCTTTTATGGAGGAGGCAAAACAGGAGTTCGATCGGATGAAGGGCTTGTAGGAGGAGCTTGAGGCGAAGGTGGCCAAACTGGAGAAGGATCTGAAGAATGAAAAGGCGAGTTCCCTGCTCTGGCGGCTTCTGTGCGGTTGGCCGAGGACACGGCATTGAGGCATAAAGACAACTACGTCACATCCTATTGGGAGGGAATGCGTTTGAAGGATGAGTTGGAGAACGCCCGAGCTGACTACTCCGAGCTCCAGGGTCATCTCGTTGGCAGTGTGAATGCTGCTTACGAGAGAACCTGAAGGAGCAGGTTCGAATTATTGCTCCCGAGGCCGACCTTACTCTTTTTAGCCTGGACATAGTTGTGAGGGATGGTAAGATTGTTCCTGATGACCAGGATGATGACGATGTCGAACCTCCCCATGTGCCTTCTGCCAAAGTGTCAACTTCTACAGTTCCTCTAGTTGAGGTTGGTCATTCTGTTTCTGATCCGAACTGTCAGATCTTGAATCGGGATGATGGTACTGTGGATGCTGTGCCTATTCAGACTCGCCCTCCTTCTCCCCGTACTGATGCTTTCGAGAAGGCTCCCGATCTTAGCTAATTTTCTTGGATGTTTATGCAGATAGCCCGGCTTGTAGGCTTTTAAACTCTTTATTTTGTAGTTTGAATATTTTGCTGACTGTTGATACTCCTTCTGGTTGCTTGTTTAGCAACTTTTTATTTCGAAAAAATAACAAGTATTTTTCAAGCTTCCTGACCCTGAAGCTTGTTATAATATTGTATTTTATATCATGCTTGTTTGCGCTTGTCTTGGCACCTTTCTGGGTTTTGAGAATGCTGGAGCCTTGCTGCTCGGCCTCTTTGGATTGCGTTGTACTGATTGCTTGTAGCTTGGATCCTTCGAGGTCGTGGATGTGTGGATCCAACTTGTATTTCGGTTTTCTCGCTCTTGCTTGTATTTATTTTTAGCAATCCATAACCGATTTCTTGACGTTGGTCCTCTTTCCAGTTATTTTTGTAGTCCTCTTTTTTGGACCTTTGTCAGGTCTTTTTCAGGGACTGCTTTTATAACTTGCTTGTGGGAGACCGACTTCTTTACGTCGTTCTTTTCCAAGTTTATTTTGTAATCCTCTTTCTTGGACCTTTGTCAGGTCTCTTTCAGGGATTATTTTTATAACTTGTTTTTCGTAGGAAACCGACTTCGTCATGTCGATCTCTTCTAAGTTATTTTGTAATCCTCTTTCTTGGACCTTTGTCAGGTCTCTTTCAGCGATTATTTTTATAACTTGTTTTTCGTAGGAAATCGACTTCGTCATGTGGATCTCTTCTAAGTTATTTTGTAATCCTCTTTCTTGGACCTTTGTCAGGTCTCTTTCAGGGATTATTTTTATAACTTATTTTTTGTAGGAAACCGACTTCGTCATGTCGATCTCTTCTAAGTTATTTTGTAATCCTCTTTCTTGGACCTTTGTCAGGTCTCTTTCAGGGATTACTTTTATAACTTGTTTTTTGTAGGAGACCCACTTCGCCATGTCGATCTCTTCTAAGTTATAGCAATTCCTCTTTTATAGGGTTGGCCAGACCTCTTTCCAGGGATTTGCTGATAACTTGGGTTGACTCAGTCCGACTTTTAGTGTCGGCCAGTCTTTAAGTTATTATTTAGCAATCCATTAAGATCTCGTCAGGTCCTTTCTCCGGATCACTTTCGATAACTTCTTGCATTATTCTGTTTTCGTCTTTGCCGATTTGTAGAAAATGGATTAAATCCTAGTTTAGTTGACCTTTAGATGAATTTGGTTTTCATCTCTCTTGGTCTTTATCGTGATTGGGCAGTGAATTTGTTTTTAACTTTTGCCAATCTGTTGCTTTATAATCGGACGATGAATGTTTCAGATTAATGCGTCTTGAAAACTTGTAGAATCGTCTAATATATTTTATTTAAAATTTTATGAAAATATGTACATATATATTTTTTATCCTTTTGAAGCGGATATTTTCTGGATCTCACCATGGTGCCTCATTAAAAAACCTTTTCAGGAAAAAGAGTGCATCCTATGATGAGATCTTTTACCTTCTCTAGCTATAGTACCTTCTTAGGTTGCAAGCGTGCCACGATCTGGGAAGCTCTCGCCCGTCGAGTTCGGATAGTCTGTAGTAGCCCTTCCCCAGTACCTCTACAACTCGGTAGAGTCCTTTCCAGTTTGCTGCCAGCTTTCCTTCTCCGGGTTGAGTTGTTCCAATATCATTTCGGATTAGAATGAGATCATTCTTAGCGAAACCTCTTGGCACTACCTTTTGATTATATCTGGAGGCCATTCGACGTTTTAGTGCTTCTTCCCTGATTCGAGCTCTTTCTTGGATTTCAGGAAGTAGGTCGAGCTCTTCCCTTCAAAGTTAGGAGTTGGCTTCTTCATTGTAATGGACTACTCTAGGCGACCCTTCCTCGATCTCTACTGGGATCATTGCCTCCGTTCCGTATGCTAATCGAAAGGGTGACTCCTTTGTGGTGGAATGTGGCATTGATCGATATGCCCATAGAACTTGTGGAAGTTCTTCGGCCCAAGCTCCCTTTGCGTCTTGTAATCTCTGTTTTAGCCCAGCCAATATGACTTTGTTGGCAGCTTCGGCTTGTCCATTGGCTTGGGAGTGTTCAACGGAGGTGAACTGGTGTTTTATGTTCAAGTCGGCCACTAACTTTCTGAAGCCTGTATCTGTGAATTGGGTGCCATTGTCTGTAGTGATGGAGTATGGAATCCCAAACCTTATGACGATGTTCCTATATAGGAATTTCTGGCTCCTTTGAGCAGTGGCATTGGCTAGGGGCTCTGCCTCGATCCACTTTGTGAAATAGTCTACCCCGACTATGAGGAATTTAACTTGTCCCGATCCCTGGGGAAAGGGTCCGAGAAGATCGAGTCCCCATTTTGCAAATGGCCAAGGTGAGGTTACGCTAATGAGTTCTTCCGGCGGGGCGATGTGGAAGTTGGCATGTTTCTGGCATAGTGGACATGTCTTTACAAACTCTGTAGCTTCCTTTTGTAGAGTTGGCCAATAGAACCCTGCCCAGAACACTTTTTTAGTGAGAGCTTGAGCTCCGAGATGATTACCACAAATGCCACTGTGTACTTCCTCTAAAACTTCCCTTGTGTTGGGGGTCGGCACACATTTTAATAATGGTATTGAAATTCCTCTTTTGTATAGGGTGTTGTTTATGATAGTGTAGTATTATGCCTCCCATTTTAGCCTCTTTGCCTCCTTTTCATCTGTGGAGAGTGTTTCTGTTTTGAGATAGTTAATTATAGGGGCCATCCATCCTTGATCCTAACCTGTTATGGATAAGACTTTTTCTTCTTCCAAAATTGACGGGTTCTGTAGCATTTCCTGGATGAGGCTTCTATTGTTGCCCCCTGGTTTGGTGCTGGCTAGTTTTGAGAGTGCGTCAGCTCGGGCATTTTATTCGCGGGGTATGTAGCAGATCTCATATTCCCCGAGTCATCCAAGCTGTTCCCTGGTTTTATCCAAATATTTTTTCATGGTGGGATCTTTGGCTTGGTAGCTCCCTGTTATTTGTGAGGTGACTACTTGTGAATCGCTAAAAATGTTGAGTTTTTGAGCTCCAACCTCTTTAGCCAGCTTCAAACCAGCTAGTAACGCTTCATATTCCGCCTGGTTGTTTGAGGCCGGGAACCCAAATTTGAGGGAAAGCTCAACTTGGGTTCCTTGGTTGATTTCTATTATCACACCTGCGCCGCTTCCAGTCTTATTCGAGGAACTGTCCACATAGAGATTCCATTATGTGGGGGTTTCCAGGGTATCTGTGAATTCTGCAATGAAGTCGGCTAAGTACTGTGATTTGATGGCGTCCGAGCTTCATATCAGAGGTCGAACTCGGATAAATCGACTGCCCATTGTAAAATTTGGCCTGCTAGATCTGTTTTCTGCAATATCCCTTTTATGGGTTGGTTGGTCCGAACCGTAATGGTGTGAGCCTAGAAGTACGGGCGAAGTCGTCGAGATGTTAGTATGAGAGCATAGACAAACTTTTCTATTAATCCAAATGTTTTCAGAAAAAAAAGTACCTCACTAACTAACTACGCTTTTAACAACGAATCAGGCTTATATAATAAATAATAGATAATAATTAGGATGACAAATTGGTAGCACTCAGTTTCTGGTATGTCCTAGGCGTACTGAAAATTGGGTCGTTACAATTTGGTATCAGAGCAGTTCATTCCTAGTAGAGCCTGGGGAGTGGACGGACTATGCTTCATTACATACTCTGCTTGTGTGTCTCATGCTATTAGAGTATTGTTCCGAGGGTTACCTGAAACTGCAGGTCGATCTCAGACGAGATCTTCTGTACTGGTCGGAGATGACATGTCCGGCTGGTAGGTAGCGGCCGGAGCTGTCGTGTCTGACTTGTTGGACTGGCTGCACTGCTGATCCTTGGTCACCGGAGGGTGGGGGTACCTGCAAGAGACTCCGATGCTTAAGTTAGCATGAGTATTAAACAGGTTTTTAGTAGAATCAGAGTATAAGTTATACCTGGGTGCTCTAGTGTATTTATAGTAGTTGTAGAGTGACCTTTCTAGATAAGATAAGTTAGTTATCTTATCTTATCTTTATCTTTGGATTGAGGTCAGCTTATCTTCAAGGGAACCGCCCTTATTTCTATGGCCTTTGGATTTGGGCCGTGTTCCTCTACTTGGGCCCTTTATGGGCTTTCCTGTTGATTTGGCCGAGTTCTTTAAGAAGAAGTCGGTCCGCTTGACCTGAAGAGGTTGGTCGCTTTGTCGTCGATCATCCCAGGTCGGATAGCTCGACCCAGGGTATGAACAGTGCCCCTGCTTGAGCTAGGTCTTAAGGTCGAGTCTTTGACTTCGGTCTTTCTCGTAGCGAAGCCGAACTGAAGCATTTTGTCGACTCCTTTTTGTAGCAGCTTTTGAATGTAGAACGTTTTTCTCTAAAAGCGCGCGCTTTTATATCAGCGCTTTTTTGGGAACGCAAGCGGTTTTAATATCCGCATTTAATTGGCATTTAATTGCCCCCACTCTTGGCTTTTTATTTTGAATTTCTCGATCAAAAACGGTTTCTCTTCTTCGCTTCTTCTTCGTAACTTCTCCCTTTACTTTCTCACTTTCAACTTTTTCCTTTGATTTTTCTGAAGCCTCCGCCTGTAGCTTTCGCGTTTCAGCCCGGCGACGTTGCTTTGTGACTTTGCTTTTTTGTGGGGGAAGGGGTGATTCTGGATTTTGCCTTCTGCCTTTCTGCTTTTCTTTACAGCTTTCTCTCATTTTCCCAGGTTTGGTTCTACTTTCTTCCTCCCTCTACGCCATTTTTGTGTCTGTTTTGAGAAAGTTTTTATCTTAGTTGGGAAAAGTTTGGATCTTTCTACTTTTTCGCCGTGCATGATCACTGTGCGTCTCGCAATTTCTTCGTCTTTTGCATGGTCTTTTTCACTTTTCCTGTTGCTTGATACCTTTAGGGCTTTTGCATGTTGTGAAATGCTTTTGATTTTGAAGCTTTGGAATGATAATTTTGTTTGATTCTGAAAAAAGGTTGCATCTTTGACGGATTTTGCCTGGTATGTTTGCTGTTGTTTCTTGCTGATAGACTGTAGGAAGATGACTTTCTGTTTTGTTTGTGTTTTATCTTTCTCCTATGAAAAATGCTTGTTGTTTGAGATCTTCTATTCTTGTTTGAGATGTGCCGGAACGTAAGTAGATTTTCCTTGATACCTTGCTTTGTTATTGCCTCCAAAGGATGCCCCAGGACTTTCAGTTTGAGTCTTGGGGTTTTTCCTTTTCTGTGTATTCGCCCGTCGAGATGTTTTGCCCCCTTCTCTGAGATATTTCTGAGTAATTTGTTCTTCCTTTCTTTTTGTAGGATTTAGTTGGCCTCATGTCTTCCCGAAATAACGTTGTAGAGATGCCTTCCCAGGTTCCTGAGGGTATAGCCGACTGGGTGGACTCGATGGTTCTTATGTATGTCTCTCTGGTTGATTCTGAGTTTTGTGCACAGCTTAGGTAGTTTCATAGTGTTTGTAGTAATCCCAGTGATGAGAAGAACTATGAGCTGGTCCCTCCCTCTTCTAACGAGAGAGTCTGCTTTTCTACTCGAGTTGTTGATGATCGCCCTTTCTTTTATGTTTATGATTTTTTCTTCGGTCCGCTGGGTATCACCCTTCCTTTTACTCAATTTGAAACCGACCTGTTATGGTCCTGTAATGTTGCCCTCTCTCAACTTCACCCCAATTCCTGGGGTTTCATAAAAATTTTCCAACTGTTGTGCAATGGTTTTGGTATTCCTTCTTCCTAATCTCTCTTTTTCTATCTGTTTGTCTTGACTAAGCCCGATGTGGTAAAAAAGAAGTCAGCTTGGGTCTCCTTTTGTTCCACCCAGGGAAAGAAGGTCTTTTCCATGTTTGACGAGTCATTCCATGATTTTAAAAACAATTTTTTCAAGGTCCGAGCTGTTGAAGGAGCTCGGCCCTTTTTTCTGGATAAAAATGACGAACATGCTTTTCCCTTAGAATGGCAAAAAGATGTGAGGGTCTCCAAATATGCGTGGGAAATGTTGGATGAGGCTGAGCGAGCTTTTGTGACTGTGTTGGAAGAACGCTGGGGTCAACCTCTGATGCACGGAAAACTTGTCTCTCAACAAATCTCCCTTCGGCAAGTGTACCAAATTTGTCGTCAAGTAAAAAACTCACAATAGAGTGAGGTCGAATCCCACAAAGATTAACGGATTAAGCAATCAATGGTTAATTGATTATTCTAGTTAGACAAATCATATTAGAGTGATAAGCAACAAGGAAATGTAAATTGCATGAAAGTAAAGAAAGCAATAAAGTGCATAGAAGTAAAATGGCAAGAAAATAAAATGTAAGAACTAAAAATAAAATGAACATTGGGATCAAGAGATATTGCAATCCTCCGGATCATGTTCATTCTCATCTCTTCCTCAATCAATGCACTCATTGATCTCCTTGGCAATCTTAATTGATCGAATTACAATTCCTTGTAATTCAATCTCTTAAATCTTGATCAATAGCCAATTCTTTGGTCAATTGCTCATGGGAAGAGATGAAGTATGGTCACTGATTATACCACATGCATTTCCCAAATCAAGTGTTGAGAGAATTATAGTCACATATCCATCCAAATCCAATTTGGTCCAGTATGAGAAAGCATTTCTACCTTGATCTCTTCATTCCTCTTCCAAGGTTCAGAAGAGATCCAAGTTTGAATAGTTTCTTTTCTAAGATAACTACCCAATTGGATGAAGATCGAAAGCTTTCAAGTAAAATCAAGAGAAAAGAAAGAAGAAGAAGAATAAGAACTACAATTGATCCATTGAATCACAATAGAGCTCTCTAACCCAATGTAAAGAGTTAGTTGATCATTGCTCTACAAAAATAGAAAAGAAAGAAAGTGCAGAAAAATAAAGACGAAGATTCAAAATGAAATTTAAAATTCAACATTCATAAATGAAAATTACAACTAAAAGAAAGAGAAGGAAAAGTGTGTGAGGGGAGGGAGTCCGAAAACCCCTCTTCAATCCCCCATTCCAAAATCTCAGTCCCCCCCCCCTTTTTAAGCTTCTTTTCAATGTAAAGACTAAGGCCTTTATATAGGCTCTCCTAAATTACAAAAATGAAATTAAAAGCAAATTACAATAAAATGAAAATTCCTATTCTAGATGCTTCTTGTGGCCTTGATTGGTTGACACTTGTGGGCTTGCTTGCTTGAGCTTTGAAGTGGACTTGAGAGAGAAGTGAGTCAAGTTGAGGTCCAGCTGCTAAAGTTGGTGCTAAAGTTAGCCACACTAACGCTACAAGTGTGGCGTTAGTGATAAAGTTATTGTGACTAACGTTGCACTTGCTACCCAGTTGGTGTTTTTGGGGCTTAAAAGATGCCTCTTGTTTGTTGCCCACTATAGAGTATTATATATCGTTGGAAAGCTCTGAATATCAGCTTTCTAATGCAACTGCAATCACCTCAATTGGACTCATGTAGCTCAAGTTATGCTCCTTTGAAGTGGACATGGTCGCTGGCATAGTTGATAGCGTTAATGAAAAACTTGAGTGCCAATAACGCTAGCGATCATGGCTTCATTATTGCCAGTTTCTGAAGCTCAACCTTAGTGTCCACTGGTGCTTTGATCTTAATTCATAATTGTCACAACTTCGATACAACTAACCAGCAAGTGCACTGGGTCGTCCAAGTAATACCTTACGTGAGTAAGAGTCGAATCCCACGGAGATTGTTGGTATGAAGCAAGCTATGGTCACCTTGTAAATCTCAGTCAGGCAGATATAAAGTGATAATGGAGTTTTCGAAATTTAATATAATTAAATAGGGATAGAGATACTTATGTAAATCATTGGTAGGAATTTCAGATAAGCGAATGGAGATGCTTTTCGTTCCTCTGAACCTTTGCTTTCCTGCTATCTTCATCCAATCAGTCTCACTCCTTTCCATGGCTGGCTTTATGTGATACATCACCACTGTTAATGGCTACTTTCGGTCATCTCTTGGGAAAATGATCCAATGCCCTGTCACGGCACGGCTAATCGTCTGGAGGCATCACCCTTGTCAATGGCTTCATCTTATCCTCTCAGTGAATAATATGCTCACGCACCCTGTCACGGCACGGCTATTCATCTGTCGGTTCTCGATCATGCCGGAATAGGATTTACTATCCTTTTGCGTCTGTCACTAACGCCCTGCAATCGCGAGTTAGGAGCTCGTCACAGTCATTCAATCATTGAATCCTACTCGGAATACCACAGACAAGGTTTAGACCTTCCGGATTCTCTTGAATGCCGCCATCATTCTAGCTTACGCCACGAAGATTCTGGTTAGGAGATCTAAGAGATATTCATTCTAGCTTAATTCATGTAGAACAGAAGTGTTTGTCAGGCACGCGTTCATAGGGGAGAAGGATGATGAGCGTCACACATAATCATCACCTTCATCACGTTCTTGGGTGCGAATGGATATCTTAGAAGAGAAATAAGAAGAATTGAATAGAAAACAGTAGTACTTTGCATTAATCTTTGAGGAACAGCAGAGCTCCACACCTTAATCTATGGAGTGTAGAAACTCTACCGTTGAAAATACATAAGTGAAGGTCCAGGCATGGCCGAGATGGCCAGCCCCCATGGTCTAAGAACAATGCGTTCAAAGATGATCCTAAGATCCTAAGATGATCAAAAGATGCCTCTTACAATAGTAAAAGGTCCTATTTATAATAAACTAGCTACTAGGGTTTACATGAGTAAGTAATTGATGCATAAATCCACTTCCGGGGCCCACTTGGTGTGTGTTTGGGCTGAGCCTGAGTGTTGCACGTGCAGAGGCCATTTGTGGAGTTGAACGCCAGTTTCTGTGCCAGTTTGGGCGTTCAACTCTGGTTTTGGATCCTTTTCTGGCGCTGGACGCCAGATTTGGGCAGAAGGCTGGCGTTGAATGCCAGTTTACGTCGTCAATTCTTGGCCAAAGTATGGACTATTATATATTGCTGGAAAGCCCTGGATGTCGACTTTCCAACGTAATTGGAAGCGCACCATTTCGAGTTCTGTAGCTCCAGAAAATCCACTTTGAGTGCAGAGAGGTCAGAATCCAACAGCATCAGCAGTCCTTTTTCAACCTCTGAATCTGATTTCTGCTCAAGTCCCTCAATTTCAGCCAGAAAATACCTGAAATCACAGAAAAACACACAAACTCATAGTAAAGTCCAGAAATGTGAATTTAACATAAAAACTAATGAAAACATCCCTAAAAGTAACTAGATCCTACTAAAAACATACTAAAAACAATGTCAAAAAGCGTATAAATTATCCGCTCATCACAACACCAAACTTAGATTGTTGCTTGTCCCCAAGCAACTGAAAATCAAATAGGATAAAAAGAAGAGAATATACTATAAATTCCAAACTATCAATGAAACAGAGCTTCAATCATATGAGCGGGACTTATAGCTTTTTGCCTCTTGAATAGTTTTGGCATCTCACTTTATCCATTGAAGTCTAGAATGATTGGCATCTATAGGAACTCAGAGTTCAGATAGTGTTATTGATTCTCCTAGTTCAGTATGATGATTCTTGAACACAGCTTCCTTATGAGTCTTGGCCGTGGCCCTAAGTACTTTGTTTTCCAGTATTACCACCGGATACATAAATGCCACAGACACATAATTGGGTGAACCTTTTCAGATTGTGACTCAGCTTTGCTAAAGTCCCCAATTAGAGGTGTCCAGGGTTCTTAAGCACACTCTTTTTTTTTTTTTTTTTTTTTGCTTTGGACCTTGACTTTAACCGCTCAGTCTCAAGTTTTCACTTGACACCTACACGCCACAAGCACATGGTTAGGGACAGCTTGGTTTAGCCGCTTAGACCAGGATTTTATTCCTTTAGGCCCTCCTATCCACTGATGCTCAAAGCCTTGGGATCCTTTTTATTTGCCCTTGCCTTTTGGTTTTAAGGGTTATTGGCTTTTTCTGCTTGCTTTTTCTTTTTCTTTCTATTTTTTTTTCTATATTTTTTTTGCCTACTTTTTTTTTCTTCTCTTTTTTTTTTTTGCAAGTTTTGTTCTTTGCTGCTTTTTCTTGCTTCAAGAATCATTTTTATGATTTTTCAGATTATCAAATAACATGTCTCCTAGTCATCATTCTTTCAAGAGCCAACATATTTAACATTCTTAAACAACAACTTCAAAAGACATATGCACTGTTCAAGCATACATTCAGAGAATAAGAAGCATTGTCACCACATCAATATAATTAAACTAAGTTCAAGGATAAATTCAAAACTCATGTACTTCTTGTTCTTTTGAATTAAAACATTTTTCATTTAAGAGAGGTGATGGATTCATAGGACATTTATAACTTTAAGACAAAGTTACTAACTACTAATGATCATGTAATGAAGACACAAACATAGATAAGCACATAACATAGAAAACGAAAAACAGAGAAAGTAAGAACAAGGAATGAGTCCACCTTAGTGATGTCCTTGAGCTCTTCTATGTCTCTTCCTTGTTTTTGCTGCTCCTCCTTCATTGCTTTTAGATCTTCTTTGATTTCATGAAGGATGATGGAGTGCTCTTGATGTTCCACCCTTAGTTGCTTCCAATAATTGTGTGGAAGAAAATGTATCCCCTGAGGTATCTCAGGGATCTCTTGATTTGCAGTCAAATGTTCTACCACTGAGCTTTAGATCCTTTACATAATTGTTTTACCACACCAAACTTAGAATGTTGCTCGCCCTCGAGCAAAAGAAAAAGGAATAGATGAAGAAGAAGATGTGGAAATAAAAACTAGGATTATGAGGAGGTAAAGTGGAGATCCTGTGGGGTCCACAGATCCTGAGGTGTCAAGGCATTTACATCCCTGCACCAATTTAGGCATGCAAAATGCCCTTGCACACAACTCTGGGCGTTTAGCACCAGGTTGGTGCCCATTTTGGGCGTTCAACGCCCCTTTGCTGCCATTTCTGGCGTTGAACGCCAGAACCATGCTTGTTCTGGGCGTTCAGCGCCAGGATGCTCCCATTCTGGGCGTTCAGCGCCAGAACTATGCTCTGTTCTGGCGTTTGAACGCCAGACAGATGCTCCTCCAGGGTGTGATTTTTCTTCTGCTGTTTTTGATTCCGTTTTTGAATTTTTTGTTTATTTTGTGACTCCACATGATCATGAACCTAAGAAAACATGGAAAACAATAAAAATAAGAATTAGATAAGCATTGGGTTGCCTCCCAACAAGCGCTTCTTTAATGTCAATAGCTTGACAGTGGGCTCTCATGGAGCCTCACAGATGTGCAAAGCTTTGTTGAGACTCTCCAACACCAAACTTAGAGTTTGGATATGGGAGTTCAACACCAAACTTAGAGTTTGGTTGTGGCCTCCCAACACCAAACTTAGAGTTTGACTGTGGGGGCTCTGGTTGACTCTGCTTGGAGAGAAGCTTTTCCTGCTTCCTCCTCATGGTTGCAGAGGGAGATCCTTGAGTTTTGAATACAAGGGAGTTCTCATTCCATTGAAGGACTATTTCACCTCTGTCAACATCAATCACAGCTCTTGCTGTGGCCAGGAAAGGTCTTCCTAGGATGATGGATTCATCCTCTTCCTTTCCAGTATCCAGGACTATGAAATCAGTAGGTATGTAAAGGCCCTCAACCTTTACTAATACATCTTCTACTTGTCCATAAGCCTGTTTTCTTGAGCTGTCTGCCATCTCTAGTGAGATTTTAGAAGCTTGCACCCCATAGATTCCCAGTTTCTCTATTACAGAGAGGGGCATGAGGTTTATTCCTGAACCAAGGTCACACAGAGCCTTAAAGATCATGGTGCCTATGGTACAGGGTATTATGAACTTTCCAGGATCCTGTCTCTTCTGAGGCAATGTCAGTTGATCCAGATCACTTAGTTCATTGATGAACAAGGGAGGTTCAACTTCCCAAGCATCAATGCCAAACAATTTGGCATTCAGCTTCATGATTGCACCAAGAAACTTGGCAGTTTGCTCTTCAGTGACATCCTCATTCTCTTCAGAAGAGGAATACTCATCAGAGCTCATGAAGGGCATAAGGAGGTTCAATGGAATCTCTATGGTCTCTAGATGAGCCTCAGAGTGCTTTGGTTCCCCAGAGGGAAGCTCCTTATTGATCACTGGACATCCCTGGAGGTCTTCCTCCTTGGGGTTCACGTCCTCTCCTCTCCTCACAGGTTCGGCCATGGCGCTTATGTCAATGGCCTTGCACTCTCCTTTTGGATTCTCTTCTGTATTGCTTGGGAGAGTACTAGGAGGGATTTCAGTGATCCTTTTACTCAGCTGGCCCACTTGTGCTTCCAGATTTCTAATGGAAGACCTTGTTTCAGTCATGAAACTTACAGTGGCCTTAGATAGATCAGAGACTAGATTTGCTAAATTAGAAGCATTTAGTTCAGAGTTCTCTGTCTGTTGCTGAGTGGATGATGGAAAAGGCTTGCTATTGCTAAACCTGTTTCTTCCACCATTATTAAAGCCTTGTTGGGGCTTTTGATCCTTCCATGAGAAATTTGGATGATTTCTCCATGTTGAGTTATAGGTGTTTCCATAAGGTTTACCTAAGTAATTTACCTCTGCTATTGCAGGGTTCTCAGGATCATAGGCTTCTTCTTCAGAAGATGCCTCTTGAGTACTGTTGGATGCAGCTTGCATTCCATTCAGACTCTGAGAAATCATATTGACTTGCTGAGTCAATATTTTATTCTGAGCCAATATGGCATTCAGAGTATCAACTTCAAGAACTCCCTTCTTCATAGGCATCCCATTATTCACAGGATTCCTTTCAGAAGTGTACATGAACTGGTTATTAGCAACCATGTCAATGAGTTCTTGAGCTTCTGCAGGCGTTTTCTTTAGGTGAATGGATCCACCTGCAGAAGTGTCCAGTGACATCTTTGATAGCTCAGATAAACCATCATAGAATATATCCAGGATGGTCCATTCTGAAAGCATGTCAGAAGGACACTTTTTGGTCAACTGTTTGTATCTTTCCCAAGCTTCATAGAGTGATTCACCTTCTTTCTGTCTGAAGGTTTGAACATCAGCTCTAAGCTTGCTTAGCTTTTGAGGAGGAAAGTACTTGGCGAAGAAAGCCGTGACCAGCTTATCCCAAGAGTTCAGGCTGTCTTTAGGTTGAGAATCCAACCATAATCTAGCTCTGTCTCTTACAACAAAAGGGAAAAGCATGAGCCTGTAGACTTTAGGATCTACTCCATTAGTCTTAACAGTATCACATATCTGCAAGAATTCAGTTAAGAACTGAAAAGGATCTTCGGATGGAAGTCCATGAAACTTGCAGTTCTTGCTGCATCAGAGAAACTAATTGAGGTTTCAGCTCAAAATTGTTTGCTCCAATGGCAGGAATGGAGATGCTTCTTCCATGTAAATTGGAATTAGGTGCAGTAAAGTCACCAAGCATCCTCCTTTCATTATTATTATTTTCGGCTGCCATCTCCTCTGCCTGTTCGAAAATTTCTGAAAGGTTATCTCTGGATTGTTGTATTTTAGCTTCTCTTAATTTTCTCTTCAGAGTCCTTTCAGGTTCTGGATCTGCTTCCACAAGAATGTTCTTATCCTTGCTCCTGCTCATGTGACAAGGAAGAATGGCCAGAAAAATGATAATAATAATAGAGATCCTTTATACCACAGTATAGGGATCCCTTTGTAAGTAGAAGAAGAGGGGGAGATAAAGGATGTGATGTAAAGGAAGAAACACAACTGTGAGGATTGGAATGTGAGATGAGATGTTAGGATATGAATAAATAAATAGAATGAGATGGGGGAGGAATAATTTTCGAAAATTATTTTGAAAAAGAGTTAGTGATTTTTGAAAATTGGTTTTTGAAAATTAGTTAGTATTTTTCGAAAATTTTTTTTTTTTGAATTCAAAAATAAAAAATAAAAATAATTAGTTAATTAAAAAGAAATTTTTGAAAAAGAGGGAAGATATTTTCGAAAATTGAGAGAGATAGAGTTAGTTAGGTGGTTTTGAAAAAGTTAAGAAACAAACAAAAAGTTAGTTAGTTAGTTGAAGCAAATTTTGAAAAGATAAGAGGTTAGGAAGTTAGAAAAGATATTTTGAGAAGATATTTTTGAAAAAGAAGGAAGATATTTTCGAAAATGAGAGAGAGAAAGTTAGTTAGGTGGTTTTGAAAAAGTTAAGAAACAAACAAAAAGTTAGTTAGTTAGTTGAAACAAATTTTGAAAAGATAAGAAGTTAGGAAGTTAGAAAAGATATTTTGAAAAGATATTTTTGAAAAAGATAAGATAAGAAGATATTTTTGAAAAGATATGATAGAATTAGTTTTGAAAAAGATTTGATTTTTAAAATCTCAATTAATGACTTGATTCATAAGAAATCACAAGATATGATTCTAGAACTTAAAGTTTGAATCTTTCTTAACAAGCAAGTAACAAACTTCAAATTTTTGAACCAAAACATTAATTGATTATGTTATTTTCGAAAATTTGTGATAAAAATAAGAAAAAGATTTTTGAAAAATGTTTTTGAAATTTTCGAAAATAACTAATGATTTTGAAAAAGATTTGATTTTTGAAAAAGATTTTGAAAAAGATAAGATTTTCAAATTGAAAATTTGATTTGACTCATTGGCAACAACTTGATTTTAAAAATTTTTGAAAAAGTCAATCCAAATTTTCGAATTTGAGGAGAGAAAAAGGGAAAGATATTTTTTTGATTTTTGAAATTTTTATGAAAAACATGAAAATTATGCAATGCATGAAATTTTTAGATCAAAACAATGAATGCATGCAAGAATGCTATGAATGTCAAGATGAACACCAAGAACACTTTGAATGTCATGATGAACATCAAGAACATATTTTTGAAAAATTTTTTATGCAAAGAAAACATGCAAGACACCAAACTTAGAATTCTTTAATGCTTAGACACCAAGAATTCAAGAATGCATATGATAAACATGAAAAGACACAAAACAAAAAATCATCAAGATCAAACAAGAAGACTTACCAAGAACAACTTGAAGATCATGAAGAACACTATGAATGCATGATATTTTCGAAAAAATGCAAGATGCACATGCAATTGACACCAAACTTATAACAAGACTCAAGACTCAAACAAGAAACAGGAAATATTTTTGATTTTTATGATTTTCTAAATATTTTTTTTTTTGGATTTTTTCAAAAATTTATTGAAAAGGGAAAATAAGGATTCCAAAATTTTTAATATGAATTCCAGGAATCTTGCATTCTTAGTCTAAAGCTTCAGTCCAGGAATTAGACATGGCTCACTAGCCAGCCAAGCTTTCAATGAAAGCTCCGGTCCAAAACACTAGACATGGCCAATGGCCAGCCAAGCTTCAGCATGTAATTCAGATATGACATGCCTGACATACTCATTACCAAAGGAATAGGACATGGCTTTACAGCCAGCCAGGCTCCAACATGCTTCATGAAACACTAGAATTCATTCTTAAAAATTTTGAATAAAATTTTTTTTTGAAAATATTTTTATTATTTTTTTTTTCGAAAACAGATGAGAAAATTTTAGAAATTATTTTTGAAAAATTTTTGAAAAGAAAACAAAAAGAAAATTACCTAATCTGAGCAACAGGATGAACCGTCAGTTGTCCAAACTCGAACAATCCCCAGCAACGGCGCCAAAAACTTGGTGTTGTTGCCGGGATTGGGATCTCAGACGATTCTTGGCGCCAAACAGGAACAATTAAGTCCCCGGCAACGGCGCCAAAAACTTGGTGCTTTCATCTTAATTCATAATTATCACAACTTCGATACAACTAACCAGCAAGTTCACTGGGTCGTCCAAGTAATACCTTACGTGAGTAAGGGTCGAATCCCACGGAGATTGTTGGTATGAAGCAAGCTATGGTCACCTTGTAAATCTCAGTCAGGTAGATATAAAGTGATAATGGAGTTTTCGAAATTTAATATAATAAAATAGGGATAGAGATACTTATGTAAATCATTGGTAGGAATTTCAGATAAGCGAATGGAGATGCTTTTCGTTCCTCTGAACCTTTGCTTTCCTGCTATCTTCATCCAATCAGTCTCACTCCTTTCCATGGCTGGCTTTATGTGATACATCACCACTGTTAATGGCTACTTTCGGTCATCTCTCGGGAAAATGATCCAATGCCCTGTCACGGCACGGCTAATCGTCTGGAGGCATCACCCTTGTCAATGGCTTCATCTTATCCTCTCAGTGAATAATATGCTCACGCACCCTGTCACGGCACGGCTATTCATCTGTCGGTTCTCGATCATGCCGGAATAGGATTTACTATCCTTTTGCGTCTGTCACTAACGCCCTGCAATCGCGAGTTAGGAGCTCGTCACAGTCATTCAATCATTGAATCCTACTCGGAATACCACAGACAAGGTTTAGACCTTCCGGATTCTCTTGAATGCCGCCATCATTCTAGCTTACGCCACGAAGATTCTGGTTAGGAGATCTAAGAGATATTCATTCTAGCTTAATTCATGTAGAACAGAAGTGTTTGTCAGGCACGCGTTCATAGGGGAGAAGGATGATGAGCGTCACACATAATCATCACCTTCATCACGTTCTTGGGTGCGAATGGATATCTTAGAAGAGAAATAAGAAGAATTGAATAGAAAACAGTAGTACTTTGCATTAATCTTTGAGGAACAGCAGAGCTCCACACCTTAATCTATGGAGTGTAGAAACTCTACCGTTGAAAATACATAAGTGAAGGTCCAGGCATGGCCGAGATGGCCAGCCCCCATGGTCTAAGAACAATGCGTTCAAAGATGATCCTAAGATCCTAAGATGATCAAAAGATGCCTCTTACAATAGTAAAAGGTCCTATTTATAATAAACTAGCTACTAGGGTTTACATGAGTAAGTAATTGATGCATAAATCCACTTCCGGGGCCCACTTGGTGTGTGTTTGGGCTGAGCCTGAGTGTTGCACGTGCAGAGGCCATTTGTGGAGTTGAACGCCAGTTTCTGTGCCAGTTTGGGCGTTCAACTCTGGTTTTGGATCCTTTTCTGGCGCTGGACGCCAGATTTGGGCAGAAGGCTGGCGTTGAACGCCAGTTTACGTCGTCAATTCTTGGCCAAAGTATGGACTATTATATATTGATGGAAAGCCTTGGATGTCTACTTTCCAACGCAATTGGAAGCGCGCCATTTCGAGTTCTGTAGCTCCAGAAAATCCACTTTGAGTGCAGGGAGGTCAGAATCCAACAGCATCAGCAGTCCTTTTTCAACCTCTGAATCTGATTTCTGCTCAAGTCCCTCAATTTCAGCCAGAAAATACCTGAAATCACAGAAAAACACACAAACTCATAGTAAAGTCCAGAAATGTGAATTTAACATAAAAACTAATGAAAACATCCCTAAAAGTAACTAGATCCTACTAAAAACATACTAAAAACAATGTCAAAAAGCGTATAAATTATCCGCTCATCATCCACCCCATACTATTATATATTGTTGGAAAGCCCTGGATTTCTACTTTTCAATGCCTTTGGAAGCGCATCATTTGGAGCTCTACAACTCGAGTTACACTTCTTGGAAGGTGAAGAGGTCAGCTGGCCTTACTACAGGTTGATACCATGTTCATCTTTGCACTTTAGGGGCAGGTTTTCTCCGTCAAATTTAGTGTCAACCATATAGTGCCATATATGCTTGGAAAGCTCTGGAATCCTACTTTCCAATGCCACTGGAATCACTTCATTTGGAGCTTTGTGGCTCAAGTTATGCGTGTTTGAAGAAGGCATGGTCAGGCTGCCAGGTGCCACGTTAACTTCCACGTTAACTAAGTTAACGTGGGAGTTCACGTGGCTCATAGTGGCTTGTCTGGCTCATTCCCACGTTAGTGACAATGTTGGGTGTCACTAACGTTGGCGATCACCTCCCTTCTTCACGTTAGCTTCCACATTAACTAGGTTAACGTGGGAGTTAACGTCGCTTATTGGGGCTTGTGTGGGTTCCTTCCAACGTTAGTGACAATGTTTGGTGTCACTAACGTTGTCGACCACCTTGTTTTTTCACGTTAGCTTCCACGTTAACTAGGTTAACGTGGGAGTTAACGTGGCTTATTGTGACTTGGCCAACGTTAGTGATAAAGTTGAATGTCACTAACGTTGGCTTCCCCTTTACTTCTTAACGTTAGAAGCCACGTTAACTAAGTTAACGTGGCAACTAACGTGGCCACTTATGAGCTTGGTCCAACGTTAGTGATAATGTTAAGTGTCACTAACATTGGCTCCATTTCCTTTCTTCAAAGTTAATGCCACTAACTTTTCTCACTAACGTTGTGGCTTTCCTTCCTTCCACGTTAGTGCCCACGTTAGTGTAACTAACGTAGCCACTAACGTGGCTCTTCTCTTCTTCTTTTGGCCTGAAATCAATCAAACAAAGTGCATCAAAGTCTTGCTCTTAATCATGGGATCATGCATCATCCAATTTATCATATAATTCATGCAAAATTCTCATGAAATCATGTAAAGTGTACAATGTATGCTTGAATCAAGATGTAAGTGAATATCTACCCAAAACTAGCTTATTTCCTAAGAAAATGCATGAAACTACCTTAAAAACAGTAAAGAAAAGGTTAGTGAAACTGGCCAAAATGCCCTGGCATCACAACACCAAACTTAAAGCTTGCTTGTCCCTAAGCAAGTACTGGAACAAGAGAATGATGAATGGAATGCCAAGAGAAATGAGTCATTCTTGTGGAAGTCATGTCCCTGGTTTTATAGTGGTTTCATGCATAGCAACTTAGGTTCATTCCTGGCTTTCAGACCTTTATCATGTCCTAGAATACTCACTGTGATTGCATCCCATGAGACTTTTATTCATTGTTCCTTTTGTTGTCATTTCAGGGCTTATTTTTGTTCTTAAGCTAAGTGCTCTGTAAGGGGACAACTCTTTAAAATAAGCTTTCAGCCAACACTCCCGAACTAGTTGGTTCAAGGTGCTAGGTGTTGAAGCACCCCTAAGGACTTACTTGCTCAAGTCTCTCCCCCATACATACACACCACAGGCACATAGTTTATTTATTTTCTTTTCTTGAGACCTTGGTGTCCAGCACCTCTTTGGGTTACTAAATACTCTGTATTGAGGGTTACTCTTGATAGTGGACTTTCAGCTGATAATCCCGAGCTAGTTAACCCAAGTTACCAAGTGATAAGGCACCCCTAAGAGCTTATTCATCCAAGTAGATCCCTAACACAGGAGCACCACAGACACATGTCTCAAGATTAAAACCATTGGTACCTAGCCTTATTGCTTACTCTTTTTCTTTTATTTTTCAACCTTTATTGTTCTTTTCCCTTTTTTTTATTAGGATCTTCTTATTTAGCTAGTCTCATGGGGTGTGTCACAAGCATAGTATTCATGATAAATAGTTGTCCTCCCACCTTGTGGTTGAACCAACTTAGCTAACTTATGATCACACCATAAACTCATGAACTTACTCCATAGTATGAACTCTACTCTGGTCTTTAAAAATACTTATTCTCTTTTCATTTGATTCAAAGGGACAAGCATACTAGTAAGAAAAGTAAGGATGCAGTAATGACATTCAGACTAGAAAACACAACCTTAATCAATAAAAAGTTTAAAAGACAGAACTGACTTGCTTATTCACAAGGAGAAAGCACACATACATACAAAGAACATAGAAGATGATCATGCAAATTAAAGTGCTGGAAATAAGTAAGAGGAGAAAAGAACTTTACCACCTTGTATTTTATCTTCATTGTTGTTTCCCTTTTCCTCCTATTCATCCCCTTCCCACACCAGACATAGAATGATTGCTTATACTCAAGCAACAATTAAAACAGTGGTGACGGGGTTTATGATGGATCATGAATGTCTTAAAATAAAGTGTGAGTATGCATGTGTTTCAGCAAGCAAGATTATGGATCACAACAAAAGCACAAGAAGTAAAACAGAGACAATGTGATTGCATTAATGAGTGGTGTTGGCATGGTACTTTGCATGAAAGTTAAGTGGCAACACCAAACTTAGTGTGCCACTGTCAATTTAGAATGTTGCAAGTACACAGTGAAGATTGAAAATCAAATTGTTACATGGCAACACCAAACTTAGAGTGCAATCATATGCCAGATTATTGAAAGTAAACTAAGCAAAGCAAGAAAATGTTACCTACGGTTGGGTTGCCTCCTAACAAGCGCTCTTTTAATGTCATTAGCTTGACATGTTGTTCACAAATTTCTTTCTCTTCTTCCAGTTTGTTAAGAGGAATGACCTCAAGAGGAAAGAGGAGCCAGTTAATGCCCCTTGTTTTGAGTGCCTCTCCCCAGCAAGCCTTCTTCTGTTGTTAGCTTGAGTAAACTTGCTTGTTGGGGTAGGGGTGGGATGGCTTTTGGTTGACCTTTTCTTCTTCATGAATATTGTCCTTCTTTTCTTGGTCACCATCCTTTTGTTAGTGTTCATGTTGATTGCCTTTACCACCTTGATTTCAGGACTTGGGTATTGTATGATGGTTGGAGCATCCTCTTCATCAAGAACTTCTTGAATTGGTGGTTCAATGAACTCACCCTCTATGCAACTCTCTGTTTCCTTGGAGTGTGGACTCCCTTGATTGACTTCCTCCCTTTCTTCTACATGATGTTGCATTGAGTCTTTTAGGAGTGAGTTTGCATGTTCCTTTGTCACCACTAGTAACCTCTGTGGGTTTGGAGCCTTAGGCTTATATACTCTCATAACCTCCTCCTTCTTCATAGAAATCTCACTTGGTATGGGTGCCTCTTTTTCTTGTTCTTCTGATTCCTCCCTTGGGTTTGCCATGGTATCACTGAGAGAATTGTGGGTAGTGATTTGCTTTGATAGATATCCAACTTGTGCCTCAAGCTTCTTAATGGTAACCCACCGGTTCTGCATAATGGTTTTTACTTCCTCTTGGAAAGTCCTTGTGTCCTTAGATTCTTCCAAGAGCATTGCCAGTAGGTTCTCTATCCTTGATAGCTTATCCTCGAGGGGAGGGTGTGCAGCTGGGGTGAAATTTGGAGGTTGAGGGTGGCTACTTTGTGAATGGAATTGGTTGTTTTGTGGTTTTATGTTCTGAGAGTGGTATGACTTTTGTGGGTAATGATATGGGTTTTGTGGACTGTAAGAAGAATTTTGTGTGTAATGGAATGCATTGTGTGAGTGGTGAGATGAATTATATGGATGTGGAAAGGAATTTTGTCTTGAGGCATATCCAAGTGGTAAGGGGTTTTGATGCGAAAGGCTCAGAGGTGAGGTTGAATAATTAAAGGATGATGGCTCTTGATGAATGGGGTGTGAATAACTGAAATTTCTTTGGTTTTGATCTTCCCAGGTACAACTTGAGTAGTGATCAAAGTCATCAAAATATGAACCATTTTGTGACCGTGGGAAGCAGCCCATTTCATGTTCTTGATACTCCCATCCACCATGAGCATAGTAATATAAATCATTCTGTGGTGGTGGAGAGTTTTCCATGAAATTTGATTGACTAAAATATGATGGATGCTCCTTTCTTTCCTGCAGAAAGCTCTGTCTCAAACAATAATCACCAAAAGAAATTGGAATCTCCATTGTCACAGATGAGGAAATTCCCAGTGAGGCAATATCACAAACAGTTAGTTAGCAAAAGAAAATAAAGAAAAAGAAAACAAAGACAAAGGAAAAGTGTCTAATCTAGTAAATCAATCAACCGGTAGTTTGGTAATCACGATTAATCCCCGGCAACGGCACCATAAACTTGATGCACGAAAAACTTGTCTCTCAACAAATCTCCCTTCGGCAAGTGTACCGAATTTGTCGTCAAGTAAAAACTCACAATAGAGTGAGGTCGAATCCCACAGAGATTAACGGATTAAGCAATCAATGGTTAATTGATTATTCTAGTTAGACGAATCATATTAGAGTGATAAGCAACAAGGAAATGTAAATTGCATGAAAGTAAAGAAAGCAATAAAGTGCAGAGAAGTAAAATGGCAAGAAAATAAAATGTAAGAACTAAAAATAAAATGAACATTGGGATCAAGAGATATTGCAATCCTCCAGATCATGTTTATTCTCATCTCTTCCTCAATCAATGCACTCATTGATCTCCTTGGCAATCTTAATTGATCGAATTACAATTCCTTGTAATTCAATCTCTCAAATCTTGATCAATAGCCAATTCTTTAGTCAATTGCTCATGAGAAGAGATGAAGTATGGTCACTGATTATACCACATGCATTTCCCAAATCAAGTGTTGAGAGGATTATAGCCACATATCCATCCAAACCCAATTTGGTCCAGCATGAGAAAGCATTTCTAGCTTGATCTCTTCATTCCTTTTCCAAGGTTCAGAAGAGATCCATGTTTGAATAGTTTCTTTTCCAAGATAACTACCCAATTGGATGTAGATCGAAAGCCTTCAAGTAAAATCAAGAGAAAAGAAAGAAGAAGAAGAATAAGAACTACAATTGATCCATTGAATCAAAATAGAGCTCTCTAACCCAATGTAAAGAGTTAGTTGATCATTGCTCTACAAAAATAGAAAAGAAAGAAAGTGCAGAAAAATAAAGATAAAGATTCAAACTGAAATTTAAAATTCAACATTCATAAATGAAAATTACAACTAAAAAAAGAGAAGGAAAAGTGTGCGAGGGGAGGGAGTCCGAAGACCCCTCTTTAATCCCCCATTCCAAAATCTCAGTCCCCCCCCTTTTTAAGCTTCTTTTCAATGTAAAGACTAAGGCCTTTATATAGGCTCTCCTAAATTACAAAAATGAAATTAAAAGCAAATTACAATAAAATGAAAATTCCTATTCTAGATGCTTCTTGTGGCCTTGATTGGTTGACACTTGTGCTTGCTTGCTTGAGCTTTGAAGTGGACTTGAGAGAGAAATGAGTCAAGTTGAGGTCCAGGTGCTAGCGTTAATGAAAAACTTGAGTGCCAATAACGCTAGCGATCATGGCTTCATTATTGCCCGTTTCTGAAGCTCAACCTTAGTGTCCACCCCATACTATTATATATTGTTGGAAAGCCCTGGATTTCTACTTTCCAATCCTATTGAAAGGGCATCATTTGGAGCTCTACAACTCGAGTTACACTTCTTGGAAGGTGAAGAGGTTAGCTGGCCTTACTACAGGTTTATACCATGTTCATCTTTGCACTTTAGGGGCAGGTTTTCTCCCTCAAATTTAGTGTCAACCATATAGTGCCATATATGCTTGGAAAGCTCTGGAATCCTACTTTTCAATGCCACTGGAATCATCTCATTTGGAGCTTTGTGGCTCAAGTTATGCGTGTTTGAAGAAGGCATGGTAGGCTTGTGTGGCTCATTCCAACATTAGTGACAATGTTGGGTGTCACTAACGTTGGCGATCACCTCCCTTCTTCACGTTAGCTTCCACGTTAACTAGGTTAATGTGGGAGTTAACGTGGCATATTGGGTCTTGTGTGGGTTCCTTCCAACGTTAGTGACAATATTTAGTGTCACTAACGTTGTCGACCACCTTGTTTCTTCACGTTAGCTTCCACGTTAACCAGGTTAACGTGGGAGTTAACGTGGCTTATTGTGACTTGGCTAACGTTAGTGATAAAGTAGAATGTCACTAACATTGGCTTCCCCTTTACTTCTTAACGTTAGAAGCCACGTTAACTAAGTTAACATGGCAACTAACGTGGCCACTTATGAGCTTGGTCCAACGTTAGTGATAATGTTAAGTGTCACTAACGTTGGCTCCATTTTCTTTCTTCTAAGTTAATGCCACTAACTTTTCTCACTAACGTTGTGGCTTTCCTTCCTTCCACGTTAGTGCCCGCGTTAGTGTAACTAACGTAGCCACTAACGTGGCTCTTCTCTTCTTCTTTTGGCCTGAAATCAATCAAACAAAGTGCATCAAAGTCTTGCTCTTAATCATGGGATCATGCATCATCCAATTTATCATATAATTCATGCAAAATTCTCATGAAATCATGTAAAGTGCACAATGTATTCTTGAATCAAGATGTAAGTGAATATCTACCCAAAACTAGCTTATTTCCTAAGAAAATGCATGAAACTACCTTAAAAACAGTAAAGAAAAGGTCAGTGAAACTGGCCAAAATGCCCTGGCATCAACCTCCCCATCTTGACACAAAGAAATTTCTAACCAATCCTTCTCTTCTTCAAACTGAACTGGGTATCTTGTGTTTCCTTTTATGTTGCTTGTAGCTGTCTTTCCGACTTGTAGCTTAATTTCTGTTTTATTTGCAAAGGCAATGAAGAATAATGAATCTATGAAAGATTTTAAGAGGGCGCAGAGGGCAACTGCTGCCAGAAATATTGCAGCCAAGGCGGCTGGGGAGGGATCCTCCCAAGTGCACGAGAAGCCATCAGTGCCGAGTTCTCCTGGGGTAAAAAAGGTGATCCCTACACCCCGAGTCCGTTTGGTGGATCCTCACCCTACTTCTGCCGCTCCATCTGTTGTTCCTCCTAATAAAAAACAAAAGATAGTTGAGCCCTTCGACCTCGATGCTCCTGATTTTAATGCCATTGAATTCGTGGATCAGCAAATCGGTCCCTATGGCGCCCTCTCCATGGATGATGTGTCCATCCTCCACCACTTGGAATTTATGGCCCGAAATCATGTAAAGATGGCGTATATGGCGGCTTCCATATATCGGACTGCTCAGAATCTCCCTCTCCATGCCACTAAAGCGTTTATGGAGGAGGCAAAACAAGAGTTTGATCGGATGAGGGAGTTGAAGGAGGAACATGAGATAAAGGTAGCCAAGCTGGAGAAGGACTTAGAGAACGAGAAGGCGAGTTCTCAATCACTGGCAGCTTCTTTGAGGTTGGCTGATGACACGGCCATGTTGCATAAGGATAGTTACGTTACATCCTATCGAGAGATGATGCGCCTAAGGTGGGAGCTCGACAATGTCCAGGAAGATTATTCTGAGCTCCAAAGTCATCTCGTTGGCAGCGTGACTGCTGCTTACGAGAACTTGAAGGAGCAAGTTCGGGTCATTGCTCCCGAGGCCGATCTCACCCTCTTTAGCCTGGATAACATTGTCAGGGATGGCAAGATTGTCCCTGATGATGAGGATGATGATGATGAGGTTGCTCCTCCCCCTGCGTCCTCTGCCAAAGTGTTAACCTCTTTTGCTCCTCCGGTTGCGCCTGACTCGGATTGCCAAATTCTGAACCGGGAGGATGGAACTGTGGATGCTGTGCCAATTCAGACTCGTCCTCCTTCTCCCTGTCCTGATGCTGCCAAGAAGGCTCCTGATATTTGCTGATCTCTTTTTGGATATGTAGTTGGCCCGGCTTGTGGGCTTTTAAAACTTTTTATTTTGATTGCTGACTTTTCCTGGTTGCTTGTTTAGCAACTTTTTATTTTGAAAAACAAAAGGTAGCTCGCTATCCCTTCACGGTAGGTTTTGGTGGCCTTCCGGGCTTTATAACTTTTGTAGAGTAAAAGAAGTAGTTTTTTGACTTGGCATCTTTTCTATTTTTTACTGATGTTTGAAATCTTGCATCTCAACTTCCTCAGATTGCTTTGTTTTATTGTTTGTAGCTTGGATCCTTTGAGGTTGTGATTTGTGGGTCCAACTTGTTTCTCGGTGGTTCTTTTGCGCTGGTCCCCTTATTAAGTTATTTCTGTAATCCTCTTTTTTGGACCTTTGTCAGGTCTCTTTTCGGGGATTACTTTTGTAACTTGTTTGTAGGAGATCGACTTCGTTAGGTTGATCTCTTTCTAGGTTATTTTTGTAATCCCTTTTCTTTGACCTTTGTCAGGTCTCTTTCAGGGATTGCTTTTATAACCTTTTCATTTTGTAGGAGATCGACTTCGTTAGGTCGATCTCTTTCTAGGTTATTTTTGTAATCCTCTTTCTTGGACCTTTCTCAGGTCTCTTTCAGGGATTACTTTTATAACCTTTTTTATTTTGTAGGAGATCGACTTCGTTAGGTCGATCTCTTTCTAGGTTATATTTGTAATCCTCTTTCTTGGACCTTTCTCCAGTCTCTTTCAGTGATTACTTTTATAACCTTTTTTATTTTGTAGGAGATCGACTTCATTAGGTCGATCTCTTTCTAGGTTATTTTTGTAATCCTCTTTCTTGGACCTTTCTCAGGTCTCTTTCATGGATTACTTTTATAACCTTTTTTATGTTGTAGGAAATCGACTTCGTTAGGTCGATCTCTTTCTAGGTTATTTTTTGTAATCCTCTTTCTTGGACCTTTGTCAGGTCTCTTTCAGGGATTACTTTTATAACCTTTTTATTTTGGGCTGACTTTGTTAGGTCGAGCCCTTCTAAGTTAAAGTAATCCTCTTTAATAGGGTTGGCCAGACCTCTTTCCAGGGTTTACTTATAAGTTGGGTTGACTTGGTCCGACTTCTGGACGTCAGCCAGTCTTTAAGTTATTATTTTAGCTATCCGTAAGACCTCGTCAGGTTCTTTTTTGGATTGCTTTCGATAACTTCTTACATTATTCTATGTTCATCTTTGCCGATTTGTAGAAAGTGGTTGGAATCTTTAGATCGTCCTTTGGGTGAATCGCGCTTTCACCTTTATCGGACGGTTTATCTTTATCGTGGTCGTGCAGTGAAATTGTTTTTCACTTTCTGCCGACCTGTTGCTTTATAATCGGACGATGAATACTTCAGATTAATGCGTCTTGAATTCTTGTAGAATATCTAAATAAACTTTATTCAAAGTTAAAGTGCAAATATATACATGTGGGAATTTTTCATCCCTTTAAGTCGGATAGTGTCTGGGTCTCAATTTGGTGCCCCATTAAAAAACCTTTTCAGGAAAAAGAGTGCATCCAATAATGAGATCTGTTACCTTCCTAACTGTAGTACCTTCTTAGGTTGCAAGCGTGCCATGATCTGGGAAGTTCTCGTCCATCGAGATCGGACAGTCTGTAGTAGCCCTTCCCGAGTATTTCTACAACTCGGTAGGGTCCCTTCCAGTTTGCTGCCAGCTTTCCTTCTCCTGGTCGAGTTGTTCCAATATCATTTCGGATTAAGATGAGATCATTTTCTGCGAAACTTCTCGGCACTACCCTTTGATTATATCTGGAAGCCTTTCGGTGCTTTAGAGCTTCTTCCCTGATCCGAGCTCTTTCTTGGATTTCAGGTAGTAGGTCGAGCTCTTCCCTCTGAAGTTGGGAGTTTTCTCCCTCATTGTAATGAACTACTCTAGGCGATCCTTCCTCAATTTCTACTGGAATCATTGCCTCTATTCCGTATAATAACCAGAAGGGGGATTCCTTCGTGGTGGAATGTGGCGTCGTTTGATATGCCCATAGGACCTGTGGAATCTCTTTTGCCCAAGCTCCTTTTGCATCTTGTAATCTTCATTTTAACCCGGCCAATATGACCTGTGCATGTTCAACGGAGGTGTACTGATGCTTTATATTTAAGTTGGCTACTAGTTTTCTGAAGCCTGCATCTGTGAATTGAGTGTCATTGTCTGTGGTTATTGAATATGGAACCTCGAACCTTGTGACGATGTTTCTATATAGGAATTTTCGGCTTCTCTGAGCGGTGGCATTGGCTAAGGGCTTTGTCTCAATCCACTTTATGAAATAGTCTACCCCTACTATGAGAAATTTAACTTGTCCCGACCCCTGGGGGAAGGGGCCGAGAAGGTCAAGCCCCCACCTTGCAAACGGCCAAGGCGAAGTTACGCAGATGAGCTCTTCTGGCGGGGCGATGTGAAAGTTGGCATGTTTCTGACATGGTGGGCATGTCTTTACAAATTCTGTAGCTTCTTTCTATAGAGTTGGCCAATAAAACCCCGCCCGGAGTTCCTTTTTGGCGAGAGCTCGTGCTCCGAGATGATTGCACACAAATGCCGTCGTGTACTTCTTCTAACACTTCCTTTGTGTGGGAGGTCGGTACGCATTTCAGTAATTGTACTGAGATCCCTCTTTTGTACAGGATGTTGTTTATAATGGTGTAGTACTGTGCCTCCCTTTTTAGCCTCTTTGCCTCCTTTTCTTTTGTGGATAGTGTTCCTGCTCTGAGGTAGTTGATTATGGGAGTCATCCATCCTTGGTCCTGGCTTGTTATGGCTAGGACTTTTTCCTCTTCCGAGATTGACAGGTTTTGTACCATTTCCTGGATGAGGCTTCTATTGTTGCCCCCTGGTTTGGTGCTGGCTAGTTTCGAGAGTGCGTCAGCTCGGGCATTTTGTTCTCGGGATATGTGGTAGATCTTATATTCCCCGATTTGTCCGAGCTGTTGCTTGGTCTTATCCAAATACCTTTTCATGGTGGGATCTTTGGCTTGGTAGTTATTTGTGATGTGACAACTTGCGAATCGCTGTAGATGTTGAGTTTCCGAGCTCCAACCTCTTCAGCCAGCTTCAAATCAGCTAGCAGTGCTTCATATTCTGCTTGGTTATTTAAAGCCAGGAACCCGAACTTGAGGGAGAGCTCAACTTGGGTTCCCTGGTTGCTTTCTATTATCACTCCTGTGCCGCTTCCAGTTTTATTTGAAGAACCGTCCACATAGAGATTCCACTCTGTGAGGGTTTCCAGGGCATCTGTGAATTCTGCAATAAAGTCGGCCAGATATTGTGACTTAATGGCCGTCTGAGCTTCATATTGGAGGTCGAACTCTGACAGCTCGACTGCCCATTGTAGAATTCTACCTGCTAAATCTGTTTTCTACAATATTCCTTTCAAGGGCTGGTTAGTGCGAACTTTGATGGTGTGGGCCTGGAAGTAAGGGCGGAGTCGTCTAGATGTTATAATGAGAGTATAGGCAAATTTTTCTATTTTCTGATAGTTCAACTCGGATCCCTACAGTGCTTTACTAATGAAGTAGACGGGTTGTTGTCCGTTTTTGTCTTCTCTGACTAGTGCTGACGCTACTGCCCGGCTTCCTACTGCGAGATATAATATGAGTGGTTCTCCTTCTCGTGGTCGAGAGAGGATAGGTGGCTGTCCTAAGAACTTCTTAAAGTCTTGGAAGGCTTGCTCACATTCTGTCGTCCATTCGAACTGCCTTCCCTTTCTTAAATTAGCATAGAAGGGGAGAGATCTTATCGCAGCT
The DNA here is from genome assembly GCF_059453495.1 of Arachis ipaensis. Lineage (NCBI taxonomy): Eukaryota > Viridiplantae > Streptophyta > Magnoliopsida > Fabales > Fabaceae > Arachis > Arachis ipaensis. Next base: position 91,900,389 of record NC_142439.1, read on the forward strand.
CCTGCTAAGAATCAGGATAGGGCGGCCAATCTCCCGTTGAGTTGTTGTACTTCTTTTACACAGGTTGGGATCTTCATGTTGAGTATGGCCTGATATTTGTCTGGATTTGCTTCAATTCCTCTTTGTGTGAGCATGAAACCTAAGAATTTGCCTGCTTCTACTGCAAAGGTGCATTTCGCGGGATTGAGTCGCATGTCATGCTTCCTTATGGTGTCGAATACTTGGGCCAGGTCGGACAATAATGTCTCTTCACTTTGTGTTTTTATTAGCATGTCGTCCACGTAGACTTCCATGATCTTTCCGATGTGATCCGAGAAGATTTTTTTCATTAACCTTTGATAAGTAGCTCCTACGTTCTTGAGACCGAAAGGCATCACAATGTAGCAGTAGTTTGCTTTCGGTGTTAGGAACGAGGTCTTTTCTTGATCTGGTGGATACATGGGGATCTAGTTGTATCCCGAGTATGCGTCCATAAACGAGAGATATTTATATCCGGAGGAAGCGTCTACCAGAGCGTCGATATTTGGGAGTGGGTAAGGATCTTTTGGACAAGCCTTATTGAGATCGGTGTAATCGGTGCACATTCGCCACTTCCCATTTGATTTTTTCACCAAGACAACGTTAGCTAGCCATAGTGGATATTTGACTTCTCTTATGAATCCTACTTCCAGTAGTGCCTGTACTTGTTCTTCCACAGCCTGGGATCGCTCTGGCCCAAGTTTTCTTCGTCTCTGCTGTACCGGCCGAGATCCTGGATAGACCGCCAACTTATGACACATCAGCTTAGGGTCTATGCCTGGCATATCTGCGGTTTTTATGCGAAGAGATCGACGTTATCTCGCAAGAATTGTATTAGTAATTCCTTTGAATCTCCTTTTAGGATTGTGCCGATATTAGTTATTTTTTCGAGGTGTCCCTGATCTGAATATTTTCTATCTCACCCTCTGGCTGGGGACAAAGTTCTTCTCGTCGTTGAACTCCGCCCAGCTCGATTGTGTGGAACTCTTTTCCTTTGCCTCTGAGGTTTAGGCTTTCGTTGTAACAGCGACGTGCCATTTTTTGATCTACTTTTATCGTGGCTATCCCTTTTGGTGTTGGGAATTTCATACATAGGTGTGGGGTCGAGACTATTGCGCCGAGTTGGTTGAGTGTTGTCCGACTTATGAGATCATTGTAAGCTGAACTTACATCGACCACGATGTGGTCTATTTTGAGGGTCCTAGATTGGTTCCCTTTTCCGAAGGTTGTATGTAGTAGTATGTATCCTAGTGGTCGAACCGGAGTGTCTCCTAGTCCAAACAGACTGTTTGGATATGCTTGAAGTTTTTTTTCTTCTAAGCCGAGTTTATCAAAGGCTGTTTTGAATAAGATGTCGGCAGAACTCCCTTGGTCTATTAAGGTGCGGTGTAGGTTGGCGTTTGCTAATATGATGGTGATGACCATGGGATCGTCGTCTCCTGCGAAGATGCCGGATGCGTCCTCTTTAGTGAATGTTATTGCCGGGATGTTGAGTGCTTCCTCCTCTCCTTCGACATGATATACTTCTTTGAGATATCTTTTGCGAGAAGATTTGGAGATCCCACCTGCTGCGAATCCGCCATGTATCATGTGGACATGTCTTTCTGGTGTCCGAGGTGATCGTTCTGTTCGTTTGGTATCTTTATCCCTTCGTCTCTTTCTTTGATCATCATCTAGGGTGGCCAGGAATCGATCTAACTTTCCTTCTCTCACCAATTTTTCTATGATATTTTTTAAGTCGAAACATTCGTTTGTGGAGTGTCCTCGGACTCGATGGTATTCACAATATTCTTTCCGGTTTTCTCCTCCCTTTTTGCCTTTGAGTGGCCGTGCTAGGGGGATTTTTTTTGTATGGCAGACTTCTTTGTATATCTCGACCAAGGATGCCCTGAGAGGAGTGTAATTATGGTATTTTTTGATTTTCTCCCCTTGTCAATCTTCTTTCCTCTTGGATTCCTTGTCTCTATCTCGGTAAGAGGCCCTTGATTTTGAGGTCTCTCCTAACCGAGCATTTTCTTCTATGTTGATGTATTTTTCTGCTCGTTCCTGCACTTCATCCAAGGAGGTCGGGTACTTTTTTGATATAGATTGGCTGAAAGGTCCTTCTCGTAGGCCGTTGATGAGTCCCATGATGGCGGCCTCTATGGGTAAACTTTGTATATCCATGCACGTTTTGTTGAATCTCTCCATATAGTTGCGGAGGCTCTCCCGATCTCCTTGTTTGATCCCTAGTAAACTGGGGGCGTGCTTGGCTTTATCTTTCTGAATGGAGAATCTGGCTAGGAATTTTTTAGCTAGGTCATCAAAGCTTGAGATGGACTTTGGGGGTAGGTTGTCGAACCATCGAATAGCTGTCTTTGTGAGAGTTGTTGGAAAGGCTTTGCAGCGAACAACATCTGGGTCGTCGGTGAGGTACATTCTGCTTCTGAAGTTACTGAGGTGGTGGTTGGGATCCATGGTGCCATCATACAGGGTCATATCTGGGAGTTTGAAGTCTTTTGGAATTTTGGTTTTCATGATTTCCCTAGTGAACGGGTATTGCTCTTTGCGTGAATTTTCTTCGAGATTGGCCCGGGGGGCTTTCGATTTGAGATCGGCTTCTATTTGCTGTAGTTTTTCTTCCAACTCCCGACGTCGCCGCGCCTCTCTTTGTAGATCTCTTCCGATTTCTCATTATTGTTGAGTTTCTTTTTCCAGTTGTGTTAGGCGATCTAGGAGCGCTTCTATTGCCCCTGAATTTGGCGAGTCTTTGTCCTTGTTGGTTTCCGGAGTATCTTGCAGCGTGACATCCGCGTTCTTGTGCGGTGTTCTCTCTTCTAGACCTGAATCGTGGTCGTTGTCATGGTTGTCCACCATGGTGATGGGATGACTTCCAGGTCCCCGGCAACGGCGCCAATGTTCCGAGGGTTACCTGAAACTGTAGGTCGATCTCAGACGAGATCTTCTGTACTGGTCAGAGATGATGTGTCCGGCTGGTGGGTAGCGGCCGGAGCTGTCGTGTCCGACTTGTTGGACTGGCTGCACTGCTGATCCTTGGTCACCGGAGGGTGGGGGGTACCTGCAAGAGACTCCGATGCTTAAGTTAGCAAGGGTATTAAACAGGTTTTTAGTAGAATCAGAGTATGAGTTATACCTGGGTGTTCCAGTGTATTTATAGTAGTTGTAGAGTAACCTTTCTAGATAAGATAAGTTAGTTATCTTATCTTATCTATATCTTTGGGTTGAGGTCAGCTTATCTTTAAGAGAATCGCTCTTATCTCTATGGCCTTTGGATTTGGGCCGTGTTCCTCTACTTGGGCCCTTTATGGGCTTTCCTGTTGATTTGGCCGAGTTCTTTAAGAAGAAGTCGGTCCGCTTGACCTGAAGAGGTCGGTCGCTTTGTCATCAATCATCCCAGGTCGGATAGCTCGACCCAGGGTATGAACAGGTATCTTCAAGGTACATTTGGCATGAATGTCTATGAGTGCTCATTTTGGAAATGTTCGTGCCTTACTTGAAATATTAAGACTGATCACCTTAATGTTGATTGTTTGGTGCGGATAGGACCTTAATGACTGCGAATAGGCATAGTTTAATCAAGTTCTGAACGACAAATTCGTGTGAGGCACAACTATTCTTATAGCTGTTATGATCTCCATGGCCATGGCTATGTGATATTTAGATGCTGTAAGGAACGAACTGATATCTTTGTCAGGATGGCTTGAAGGAAATAGACTGCTTAAAGATGGATTCTTGTATGCGGCTGAAATTTTGAGGGCAAAATTTTCTTTTAGGAGGGTAGAATGTAACAACCCTGATTTTCGAGTACGCGAGATCTTTTCTACAGGCACAAATTTCTCCGGAAGATCAATAAAGGGAACACCTCTGATATATCATCAAGCATCTAAATTCTCATTGTCATTATGTCATCTTTAAGCCAAAACCTCTTTTGAGGCAAGCTCGACAATGCAGCCATGGAGAACCTAGTTTTTGAACCGTATCGGTTAGGAGTTTTGATTCTAGTTTTTGTAAATAGGCTCAGTTTGACGAACCGGACTCAATTTATGAGAGAAGAGAGATAATAGGATAATATTATCATTATATTAGTATTAGAAGCTTCTTGAATGATATTATAAGGTTACCTGGTCTGTTTTAGTTAAAAACAGGAAATCGGTTTAACCGGGTTTAGGGTTTACTGGTGCAGCTTAGCACTAGCACTCTCTGATGAGTTTAGCAATGCTAAGGCCTCATCATACATGTTCTATTCTCATAATAAATATGCTACTAGTGTCATTTATTCTAGTAGCTCAGAAACTAATTTTTAGAGATGTTTTTACAAGTGTTCCGATACATCTAGTTTTAGTAGTTATACACCTGAGATATTTTAATATTATTTTAACCACCTCCAAGCCAACCAATCACAACTCACCTTACACCTCCAAGACCTCCAAGGCTATCTCATTTCATCATTTTGGCCGAAAATAACAAGAGAGAAGAGAGAGAAACTTTCATGAACACTTAATCTTCAAAGCTTTATTTCTTCTGAACTAAAACTCAAATCAAAACTCTGATTTCACCAAAATGATCCTCTCTTCTTTCTCTACATTACCATGTAACTTATCAAGGATGGAAATAAGGTGACATGGCTGTCTCCCTCCCATTTCAATTCGGTTTTCAAGGAAAACCATGCAAAACATGTGTTTTCTTGATGTTCCTCCTTAGGAATCATGCTTAACTTGACTTGAGGGTCAAGAAACGTGAATTTCCAGCAAGTCTAAGGTGAGATATCTCTTCCTAACATACTGAGTGAGATTTGGTCAGTTGAGAGTTTTTAGATTTAAAGTTGTTCTTGATGTGATTCAGGAGGAAAAAGTGCTTAAGGACCACCTGAAAGTTTAACTGAATTAGGAGCAGCAAAACCAGGTAGGAATTGACGAATTTAATCTTGATTGATTGTGTTCGAGTTGTGTGATTATGATATGTTTTGGCTGTGCTTGAAATTGATTGTTTGTATGACTAATTCTTGTTGAAATTTTGGTGAAAATTTGATGAAATTTGATGAAATTCAAGCTATGAATGTGTGTTCTTGGGGCAGCTGGAAAAACGAAACCCTAAGCTTAAATTGAGGTTCAATTTGTGTTGAAGTCATGTAGAAAAGATGGGGTTTTAGTGGCTGCTAATTTAATATGAATTTTAGTAAAAATCGGTTGCTGAAAAGACTGAAAAACGGGTAAAAACAGAGAAAGAATCTGAAGAATTTATGAAGAACATGAAGAACACTTTGAGTGTGATGAAGAACAATAAAGAACAGGATTTAGATCCTTAAAAGGGCAAGGAAGTAAAATTTTTGGTGTTTAAGGGGTTATTTGGTAATTTCTAAAAGTTAGGGTGGTAAAAGTAGAAATATTAAAAGTTACGGGTGGTAAAAAGTGAATTTTAAAGGTTAAAAGTAAAAGGTAAGTTAATTTTCGAAAATTAATGATAAATTAATAAATAATAATAAAATATTAAATAATAATATTTAATTAAAAATAATATTTTAATAAAAATAATAAAATAATGCAGAAAAGGCAGTTTTCTGTAAAAGCTTCAGAAATACAACTTTAAGTGCAGAATCTCATAATTACCTTCATAAAACACTTAGGGAGTAGTAATAACATACTAGTGAGGCAAACATAAAGGAAAGATAAGAAGTTAAAGAAGAGATAAAAATCAAAGAAAAAGTCTGTAAGGTCTTAATGACAGAAAAACAGACAGAAATTAGTGAACGATCTAGGGCAACATAGTTAGTCCTTGAGTTGCGACTAGGGTTAGGTATTATATGAAAAGTTAAACTGTTTCAGTATAGACTTAATGAACCTATACTTGGGACAGACTAACTATTCATACCGAAATTTACGTAAGCTTTAAATACATACGTTAAACAGAGAAATCAGAGCAGAGTAAAGAAACACAGAAAACAGGACAACCAGTGTAAAGTAAAGAGATAAAGAGAAAAAGAGTAATATAGATATAGAGGAAAGAGTAATCAGAAAAAAAGTAAAGAGATACAGAGAATAGAGTAATCAGAGCAGAGTAAAAAGACAAAGTGAAAAGAGTAATATGATAAAGAGAATAGAGAACAAGCAGAGGGCCTGTTGAAAGGTCATTTGTTGCGTTAAGGCAACTCCAGAGATATTTGTATATTCATCTGCTGCTTTTCTGTTGGCCCTAGAGGTCTTGTAGGCCCAAGTTCACCTACAGTGAGTTGTTATTCCTGTAGGCCGAAATTCACCTACAGTGAATATCAATTGTGTATCTCAGGGTGTTGCTCCTGTAGGCCGAAGTTCACCTACAGAGAGTTGTGATTCCTGTAAGCCAAAGTTCACTTACAGAGGTGTCATTTCTGTAGGCCGAAGTTCACCTACAGAAAGTTGTTGTGCTGTAATTAGACTTTTTCTGTAAGCCGAAGTTCACTTACAGAGGTGTTATTTCTGTAGGTCGAAGTTCACCTACAGAAAGTTGTTGTGTTGTGTTTAGACTATTCCTGTAAGCCGAAGTTCACTTACGGGAGTGCTATTTCTGTAGGCCGAAGTTCACCTACAGAAAATAAGCCATATCTAGGACTAGTTCCTAGGTAATGTCGGGCTGCAGGGTGTAAATCGACACATGAGCTCATGGCCTGCATAGGACAGACATGCATCATACTTGGTTGCACATTTCCTCTGTTATGATTGTTGTTTGAATGTATGCTTTCTTTGTTTTCATTCTATTCTCTGTGTCTGTGTTTTGTTTTCTTGTATTCTTTTGTTTGTGTTTTACTTTCTATTTTCTCTATTTATTTGTATCTTCTGTTCACTACTTCTCGGTATTCTGCTATATATCTGCTAAGCGACACAAATTAATGAACTTAACTAATAACCCTGGCCCTACTGATGACAAGTCATCTTAGCCTATTTTAACTAGTCTTTTTCTTTTGTTTTCATTAGAATTATGCACTTTCTTGAGCTACAAGCAAGTCAATTAGGTAGATTTTCATGCTTCCTTTGATTTAATCAACCATGTATGAATTCATGCTATTTCATGAGGTTTTATACTATAATTGTCACATATTATGAAAGAATGAATATCTCATGATTTTAAGCATAGCTTTGACGTGTTTGGTTGATTAATGATAGGTGAAGAAAGCTTGGAGAAAGGTTGAAGCAAGAAGGAATAGATAGGAGTAAAGAGAGGACAATGGAATAAGTGAAATTGAACCAGGAAGCAAAAAGCTGGACCTAAAGTTAGCCTCAAACTTTTGCACAAACTTTTGGGTGAAAAGTTAGCCCCTAACTTTTGGGCTAACGTTGGAACTTGAAAATCACTCCCTGGGCACCAAAAGTTTGCGCCAACGTTAGCCCCTAACTTGGTGGCTAACGTTGGCATAAGAAAAACCTCCCTAGCCACCAAAAGTTTGCGCCAACGTTAGCCCCTAACTTTTGGGCTAACGTTGGCACATGAAAAATACAAGGGGAGGAGCAAAAGTTTGCGCCAACGTTAGCCTCTAACTTTTGGGCTAACGTTGGCGCCATAAGTACACATTAGGAGGCCAACGTTGGAGCAAAAGTTAGACCCCTAACTTTTGTCCCAACGTGGATAGCAGCAAGTTATGGTGGCTGATATGAAAAGTTGGAGCAAAAGTTAGCCCCTAACTTTTGCTCAAACTTTTACTCCAACTGTTGCAAAACTCTAACCCGGTTCATTTGGTTCACTTTGGTTCTTCTCCAAACTCCAAGAGCAATCAACCAAGGCCTCTTTCAACCCAATTCCACCAAGAGCAAAGGCCCAACTCAAGGCTTGAAGATCATTTGAAGAAAGTGTATAAATAGGATAGAATTCAAGTTCTTCGGGGAGCTTTCCCTTTGAATTTTCATAATAGTTTTCGGAGAGCTTTGGATATTGAGTGATCTTTAATTTCTTAGTCTTGGGGAAGGAGAATTCACTTCTCTTCCTCTTAGTTTTATTGCTTTCAATTTCAATTACAATTGTCTTGGATCTTGGATTGGAGAATTGAAGAAATTCTGTTTCAATCTCATCCTTGGATCTCTCTGCTTTATTTACTGCTTGATTGAATTTAATTTCTGTTAATTGCTCTTCATCTACTTTCCTTGCAATTTACAATTCCCTTGCAATTGTTCTTGTTGGATCTAGGAAGGCATTGAGATCTAGACTCGGTTTTCTAGTCTCTAGGTCCTGAGATCTGAACTTTCAATTTCTAATTCTCTGTTTACTGTTTTCATGTTCATTTACTTTTCTGCTTCAAGATCCGATTTAACCCAAACCCTCTTCTACTTCTCTGCTTGATGCAAATTTACTTTTCCTTGTTTAATTTCTGCAAATCCAAGTCCCAATCCCCTTTACAATTCAAGTCATTTACATTTCTTGCACTTTAAGATTCCGCAATTTACATTTCTTGCATTCTAAGTTTCTGCCATTCAATTTCTTGTTCTTTAAGATTCAGCAATTTATTTCATGTTCTCTTTAATTCCATACAATTTAATTTCTGCAAGTCATAAAATACTCAACCAAATCTTGATTCGCTTGACTAAATTAACCACTAAGCTAAAATTGCTCAATCCTTCAATCCCTGTGGGATCGACCTCACTCCCGTGAGTTTTTATTACTTGATGCGACCCGGTACACTTGCCGGTTAGATTTGTGTGTTTTGGGAGAAATTCATTTTTCCACCAAAATAATCATCACCTACTAAGAACTCCCCAGTTCTTACCCCTTCTCTCTCCCTTCCCCCTTCAGATGGAAGCATGAGTACCCTTCCGCAGTTCACTGACGACTGTTCGCAAAAAGGATTCCACTCTAGGTAGTCTTCTGAGTCTATGGTGAATCTTATTTTCTGTTTATATGTATATACTGAGAGACCAGCCAACGTCTGCACCCCGTTTGTATGTGCACTTTAGCCTAAATCATATGTACGAGACTCCTATTGTGTGGCTACTTGATGGCGTACCAGTGCGACGTCATATGGCAATGTATGATCGTGCGGAAGAGTAGTAGACGCCCTTCCACCTTTTGATGACATTCGACCTGACTTGATTTTTGAAGACTTAGAACGTACTTTCCCTCACTTTAGTAGTTTAGAAGGACTAGGTGAGTATAGAGTCTAGGCTAGCCTAGGTGCCAGCTTAGGGACCTCTTGAACAGGTCAGGACCTGGGATGTTGTATGTATGTATATGTATATAGTTATTATCTAGCTATATCTAGGAGTGTCCTAATTAAAAGTCTATACTCTAATAAAGGCTGGATCACTGAATGTTGTTAGCTGCTTGTGATGTATTTATGTGTGATTGTTTATAACTGTTTTATCTGTTTTTATTTGTGAATTGATTATAAATAATTATGTTTATTAATCCAAACATTTTCAGAAAAAAAAAGTACCTCACTAACTAACTACGCTTTTAACAACGAATCAGGCTCATATAATAAATAATAGATAATAATTAGGATGACAAATTGGTAGCACTCAGTTTCTGGTATGTCCTAGGCGTGCTGAAAATTGGGTCATTACAATTTGGTATCAGAGCAGTTCGTTCCTAGTAGAGCCTGGGGAGTGGACTGACTATGCTTCATTGCATACTCTGCTTGTGTGTCTCATGCTATTAGGGTATCTTCAAGGTACATTTGGCATGAATGTCTATGAGTGCTCATTTTGGAAATGTCCGTGCCTTACTTGAAATATTAAGACTGATCACCTGAATGTTGATTTTTTGGTGCGGATAGGACCTTAATGACTGCGAATAGGCATAGTTTAATCGAGTTCTGAACGACAAATTCGTGTGAGGCACAACTATTCTTATAGCTATTATGATCTCCATGGCCATGGCTATGTGATATTTAGATGCTGTAAGGAACGAACTGATATCTTCGTCAGGATGGCTTGAAGGAAATAGACTGCTTGAAGATGGATTCTTGTATGCGGCTGACATTTTAAGGGCAAAATTTTCTTTTAGGAGGGTAGAATGTAACAACCCTGATTTTTGAGTACGCGAGATCTTTTCTACATGCACGAATTTCTCCAGAAGATCAGTAAAGGGAACACCTCTGATATATCATCAAGCATCTCAATCCTCATTGTCATTATGTTATCTTTAAGCCAAAACCTCTTTTGAGGCAAGCTCGACAACGCGGCCACGGAGAACCTAGTTTTTGAACTGTATCGGTTAGGAGTTTTGATTCTAGTTTTTGTAAATAGGCTCAGTTCGATGAACCGGACTCGATTCATGAGAGAAGAGAGATAATAGGATAATATTATCATTATATTAGTATTAGAAGCTTCTTGAATGATATTATAAGGTTACCCGGTCTGTTTTAGTTAAAAACAGGAAATCGGTTTAACCGGGTTTAGGTTTTACTGGTGCAGCTTAGCACTAGCACTCTCTGATGACGTTAGCAATGCTAAGGCCTCATCATACATGTTCTATTCTCATAATAAATATGTTACTAGTGTCATTTATGCTAGTAGCTTGGAAAATAATTTTTAGAGATGTTTTTACAAGTGTTCTGATACATCTAGTTTTAGTAGTTATACTCTTGAGATATTTTAATATTATTTTAACCCACCTCCAAGCAAACCAATCACAACTCACCTTACACCCCCAAGACCTCCAAGGCTGTCTCATTTCATCATTTTGGCCAAAAATAACAAGAGAGAAAAGAGAGAAACTTTCATGAACACTTAATCTTCAAAGCTTGATTTCTTATGAACTAAAACTCAAATCAAAACTCTGATTTCACCAAAATGAATCTCTCTTCTTTCTCAACATAACCATGTAACTTATCAAGGATGGAAATAAGGTGACATGGCTGTCTCCCTCCCATTTCAATTCGGTTTTCAAGGAAAACCATGCAAAACATGTGTTTTCTTGATGTTCTTCCTTAGGAATCATGCTTAACTTGACTTGAGGGTCAAGAAACGTGAATTTCCAGCAAGTCTAAGGTGAGATATCTCTTCCTAACATACTGAGTGAGATTTGGTCAGTTGAGAGTTTTTAGATTTAAAGTTGTTCTTGATGTGATTCAGGAGGAAAAAGTGCTTAAGGACCACCTGAAAGTTTAACTGAATTAGGAGCAGCAAAACCAGGTAGGAATTGACGAATTTAATCTTGATTGATTGTGTTCGAGTTGTGTGATTATGATATGGTTTGGCTGTGCTTGAAATTGATTGTTTGTATGAGTAATTCTTGTTGAAATTTTGGTGAAAATTTGATGAAATTTGATGAAATTCAAGCTATGAATGTGTTCTTGGGGCAGCTGGAAAAATGAAACCCTAAGCTTAAATTGAGGTTCAATTTGTGTTGAAATCATGTAGAAAAGATGGGGTTTTAGTGGCTGCTAATTTAATATGAATTTTAGTAAAAATCGGTTGCTGAAAAGACTGAAAAACGGGTAAAAACAGAGAAAGAATCTGAAAAATTTATGAAGAACATGAAGAACACTTTGAGTGTGATGAAGAACAATGAAGAAAAGGCTTTAGATCCTTAAAAGGGAAAGGAAGAAAATTTTTGGTGTTTAAGAGGTTATTTGGTAATTTCTGAAAGTTAGGGTGGTAAAAGTAGAAATATTAAAAGTTACGGGTGGTAAAAAGTGAATTTTAAAGGTTAAAAGTAAAAGGTAAGTTAATTTTCGAAAATTAATGATAAAATAATAAATAATAATAAAATATTAAAGAATAATATTTAATTAAAAATAATATTTTAATAAAATAATAAAATAATGCAGAAAAGGCAGTTTTCTGTAAAAGCTTTAGAAAGACAACTTTAAGTGCAGAATCTCATAATTACCTTCATAAAACACTTAGGGAGTGGTAATAACATACTAGTGAGGCAAAGATAAAGGAAAGATAAGAAGTTAAAGAAGAGATATAAATCAAAGAAAAAGTCTGTAAGATTTTAATGACAGAAAAACAGACAGAAATTAGTGAACGAACTAGGGCAACATAGTTAGTCCTTGAGTTGCGACTAGGGTTAGGTATTATATGAAAAGTTAAACTGTTTCAGTATAGACTTAATGAACCTATACTTGGGACAGACTAACTATTCATACCGAAATTTACATAAGCTTTAAATACATACGTTAAACAGAGAAATCAGAGCAGAGTAAAGAAACACAGAGAACAGGACAACCAGATTAAAGTAAAGAGATAAAGAGAAAAAGAGTAATATAGATACAAAGGAAAGAGTAATCAGAAAAAAAGTAAAGAGATACAGAGAATAGAGTAATCAGAGCAGAGTAAAAAGACAAAGTGAAAAGAGTAATATGATAAAGAGAATAGAGAACAAGCAGAGGGCCTGTTGAAAGGTCATTTGTTGTGTTAAGGCAACTCCAGAGATATTTGTATATTCATCTGCTGCTTTTCTGTTAGCCCTAGAGGTCTTGTAGGCCCAAGTTCACCTACAGTGAGTTGTTATTCCTGTAGGCCGAAGTTCACCTACAGTGAATATCAATTGTGTATCTCAGGGTGTTGCTCCTATAGGCCGAAGTTCACCTACAGAGAGTTGTGATTCCTGTAAGCCGAAGTTCACTTACAGAGGTGTCATTTTTGTAGGTCGAAGTTCACCTACAGAAAGTTGTGCTGTAATTAGACTTTTTCTGTAAGCCGAAGTTCACTTACAGAGGTGTTATTTCTGTAGGCCGAAGTTCACCTACAGAAAGTTGTTGTGTTGTGTTTAGACTATTCCTGTAAGCCAAAGTTCATTTACGGGAGTGCTATTTCTGTAGGTAGAAGTTCACCTACAGAAAATAAGCTATATCTAGGACTGTAAACCGATACATGAGCTCATGGCCTGTATAAGACAGACATGCATCATACTTAGTTGTACATTTCCTCTGTTATGATTGTTGTTTGAATGTATGCTTTCTTTGTTTTCATTCTATTCTCTGTGTCTATATTTTGTTTTCTTGTATTCTTTTGTTTGTGTTTTACTTTCTATTTTCTCTATTTATCTGTATCTTCTGTTCACTACTTCTCGGTATTCTGCTATATATCTGCTAAGCGACACAAATTAATGAACTTAACTAATAACCCCGGCCCTACTAAGAACTCCCCGGTTCTTACCCCTTCTCTCTCCCTTCCCCCTTCAGATGGAAGCATGAGTACCCTTCCGTAGTTCACTGACGACCGTTCGCAAAAAGGATTCCGCTCTAAGTAGTCTTCTGAGTCTAGGGTGAATCTCGTTTTCTATTTATATGTATATACTGAGAGACCAGCCAACGTCTGCACCCTGTTTGTATGTGCACTTTAGCCTAAATCCTGTGTACGTGACTCCTATTGTGTGCCTACTTGATGGCGTACCAGTAGGACGTCATATGGCAATGTATGATCGTGCGGAAGAGTAGTAGGCGCCCTTCCACCTTTTGATGACATTCGACCTGACTTGATTTTTGAAGACTTAGAACGTACTTTCCCTCGCTTTAGTAGTTTAGAGGGACTAGGTGAGTATAGAGTCTAGGCTAGCCTAGGTGCCAGCTTAGGGACCTCTTGAACAGGTCAGGACCTGGGATGTTGTATGTATGTATATGTATATAGTTATTATCTAGCTATATCTAGGGATTTGATTGTATCCGGAATATGCATCCATAAACGAGAGGTATCTATATCCAGATGAGGCATCCACCAGGGCGTCGATACTTGGGAGTGGATAAGGATCTTTTGGGCAGGCTTTGTTGAGATCAGTGTAGTCGGTGCACATTCGCCACTTCCCATTTGATTTTTTCACCAAGACGATGTTAGCTAGCCATAGTGGGTACTTGACTTCTCATATGAATCCTGCCTCCAGTAGTGCTTGTACCTGTTCTTCCACAGCTTAGGATCGTTCTGGCCCAAGTTTTCTTCGTTTCTGCTATAACGGCCGAGATCCTAGATAGACCGCCAACTTGTGGCACATCAGTTTGGGGTCTATGCCTGGCATGTCTGCAGCTTTCCATGCGAAGAGATCGATATTATCTCGTAAGAATTGTACTAGGCACTCTTTTGCGTTTCCTTTTAGGATCGTGCCAATATTAGTTTTTTTGTCCGAGGTGTCTCTGATCTGAACTTTCTCTACTTCACCTTCGGGCTGTGGACGGAGTTCTTCTCGTCTCTGAACTCCACCAAGCTCTATTGTATGGAATTCTTCTCCTCTGCGTCTGAGGTTTAGGCTTTCGTTGTAGCAGCGGCGTGCCATCTTTTGATCTGCTTTTATCGTAGCTATTCCTTCTGCAGTTGGGAATTTCATGCATAGATATGGAGTTGAGACTATTGCACCGAATTGATTTAGTGTTGTCCGACCTATTAAGGCATTGTAGGCTGAACTCACGTTGACCACGATGTAGACTATCTTAAGTGTTCTGGATTGGTTCCCTTTTTCGAAGGTTGTATGTAGTGACACGTATCCCCGGGGTTGTACTGGGGTATCTCCCAGTCCGAACAGGTTGTTAGGATATGCTCTAAGCTCTTTTTCTTCTAAGCCGAGCTTGTCGAAGGTAGTTTTGAATAAGATGTCGGCGGAGCTCCCTTGGTCTATTAGTGTGCGGTGGAGATTGGCGTTTGCCAGTATGATGGTGATGACCATGGGATCATCGTATCCTGGGATGATACCGGATGCGTCTTCTTTGGTGACCGTAATTGCAGGGATGTCGGGTGCTTCCTCCTTTCCTTCGACATGATATACTTCTTTAAGATATCTTTTGCGGAATGACTTGGAAATTCCTCCTCCAGCAAATCCTCCGTGTATCATATGAACATGTCTTTCTGGCGTACGAGGTGATCGCTCGGTTTGTCCGACCTCCTCGTCCCTTCTTCTCTTTCTTTGCTCATCATCTCGGGTGGCCAGAAACCGATCTAGTTTTCCTTCTCTCACTAATTTTTCTATGACGTTTTTTAAGTCGAAGCATTCGTTGGTGGAATGTCCTCGGATTCGATGATATCCACAGTATTCGTTCCGATTTCCACCTCATCTTTTGCCTTTGAGTGATCGAGCTGGGGGTATCTTTTCTGTGTTACAGACTTCTTTGTAAAACTGGGGTGTAATTATGATACTTTTTGATTTTCTCCCCCGTTCAATCTTCCTTCCTCTGGGATTCTTTATCTTTATCTCGGTAGGTAAAACCGGATCTCGAGGCTTCTCCAAGTCGGGAATTTTCTTCCATGTTGATGTACTTCTCTGCCCGCTCTTGCACCTCATCCAGAGATGTGGGGTATTTCTTTGATATAGATTGGCTAAAAGGTCCCTCCCGTAGGCCGTTGATGAGGCCCATGATAGCGGCCTCTGTTGGTAAGTGGTGCACGAAATTACAATCACACTTTTGCAACTCCGCACAACTAACCAGCAAGTGCATTGGGTCATCCAAGTAATACCTTACGTGAGTAAGGGTCGATCCCACAGAGATTGTCGGCTTGAAGCAAGCTATGGTTATCTTGTAACTCTTAGTCAGGATATCAATAATTCTCAGATTTAATTGTAAAAAGTAAAAGAACATGAAATAAATACTTGTTATGCAGTAATGAAGAACAGGTTGAGGCTTTGGAGATGCTTTGTCTTCTGAATCTCTACTTTCCTACTATCTTCTTCTTCATGCACGCAAGGCTCCTTCCATGCCAAGCTTTATGTTGGGTATCACCGTTGTCAATGGCTACTTCCCGTCCTCTCAGTGTAAATGTTCCAAATGCGCTGTCACCGCACGGCTAATCATCTGTCGGTTCTCGATCATGTCGGAATAGGATCCATTGATCCTTTTGCGTCTGTCACTACGCCCAACACTCGCGAGTTTAAAGCTCGTCACAGTCATCCCTTCCCAGACCCTACTCAGAATACCACAGACAAGGTTTAGACGTTCCGGATCTTAGGAATGGCCACCAATAATTCTAGCTTATACCACGAAGACTCTGATCTGAATCATGAGGCTAAGAGATATGCATTCAATCTAAGGTAGAACGGAGGTGGTTGTCAGGCACACGTTCATAGGTGAGAATGATGATGAGTGTCACGGATCATCACATTCATCAGGTTGAAGTGCGAATGAATATCTTAGAATAGAAGCAAGCATGATAGAATGGAAAACAGTAGTAATTGCATTAATTTATGAAGAATAGCAGAGCTCCTTACCCCCAACAATGGGGTTTAGAGACTCATGCCATAGAGGATACAATATGAAACGTGTAGAATGTCATGAGGTACAAGATGAATCACTAAAAGTAGTTTTTATAGTAAACTGGTGACCTAGGGTTACAGAAAATGAGTAAGCTAGGGTGTTTAGTGTAAAAATCCACTTCCGGGGCCCACTTGGTGTGTGCTTGGGCTGAGCATTGAAGCTTTCATGTGTAGAAACTTTTCTTGAAGTTAAACGCCAGCTTTTGTGCCAATTTGGGCGTTTAACTCCAGCTTTTGTGCCAGTTATGGAGTTAAACACCAGAATTCTTGAGCTGACTTGGAATGCCTGTTTGGGCCATCAAATCTCGGGAAACGTATGGACTATTATATATTTCTGGAAAGCCCAGGATGTCTACTTTCCAACGAAATTGAGAGCGTGCCAATTGGGTTTCTGTAGCTCCAGAAAATCTACTTCGAGTGCAGGGAGGTCAGAATCCAACAACATCTGCAGTCCGTTTTCAGCCTCTGAATCAGATTTTTGCTCAGGTCCCTCAATTTCAGCCATAAAATACCTGAAATCACAGAAAAACACACAAACTCATAGTAAAGTCCAAAAAAGTGAATTTTAAATAAAAACTAATAAAAATAAAATAAAAACTAACTAAAATATACTAAAAATATACTAAAGCATCATCCTCCAATAGTGCTTTTCAGAATGACTGCACTGCATTCTTCAGTTAGGAGAAATTTTTCAGTTTCTCTCCAATCCTTCTTATGACTTAAGATCTCTTTCATGAACTTAGCATAAGAGGGTATTTGCTCAAGTGCCTCTGCAAATGGGATCTTTATCTCAAGAGTCCTGAGATAGTCTGCAAAGCGGGCAAATTGTTTATCCTGTTCCGCTTGGCAGAGTTTCTGAGGATAAGGCATCTTGGCTTTATATTCTTCAACCTTAGTTACTGCAAGTTTATTCCTTACAGAGGTGGTTGGAGAAGCCTTCTTGAGGGGTTACTATCAGCACTTGTAGGTGTCTGATCCCTCATTGGCGTTTGAACGCCATGATTGGGTGCTGGATGGGCGTTTAACGCCAGCTTCCCATCCTTTTCTGGCGTTTGAATGCCAGAACTGGGCAGGGAATGGGCATTTAACGCCAACTTTTCTCCCTTTTCTGGCGTTTGAATGCCAGAAGTGGGCATCCACTGGGCGTTTAACGCCAATCTTTCACCATTTTCTGGTGTTTGAACGCCAGAATTATTCCTCTCTGGGCTCTTGTTGTCCTCAGAGGGAGTTTGGGTAGTGGTTTGGTCATCCTCTGTCAGTTGTTCCTTTCTTGGCTTTCTGCTACTTTAAGCTGATTTATTCAATGTCTTCCCACTCCTTAATTGGACAGCTTGGCATTCTTCTGTTATCTGTTTAGATAGCTACTGTCTTGTCTGATTCAATTGTGCTTCTATATTCTTGTTAGCATTTTTAGTGTCTTGGAGCATCTCTTTGAATTCTGCTAATTATTTTGTCATAAGGAGTAATTGCTGATTAAGTTCAACAATCTGTTCTTGAGGATTAGGATCAGTAGTTACTGCCATAGCCTCTTCTTTTATGAAGGACTCAGTGCTTGAGTACAGATGTTGATTTCTAGCAACTGTATCTATGAGTTCTTGAGCCTCTTCAATTGTCTTTCTCATGTGTATAGATCCACCAGCAGAGTGGTCTAGGGACATTTGAGCTCTTTCTATAAGCCATAGTAGAAGATGTTTAACTGTACCCACTCTGAAAATATTTCAGAGGGGCATTTCCTTAGCATTCCTCTGTACCACTCCTAGGCATTATAAAGGGATTCATGATCCTCTTGTTTAAAGCCCTGGATGTCCAGCTTTAGCTGTGTCATCCTTTTTGGAGGGTAAAATTGATTCAGGAACTTGTCTGTCGACTGTCTCCATGTTTTTATGCTTGCTGTGGGTTGGTTATTTAACCACCTCTTAGCTTGATCTTTTACAGCAAATGGAAACAATAATAATCTATAGACATCCTGATCCACTTCTTTATCACGTACTGTGTCAGCAATTTGTAAGAATTGTGCCAAAAACTCAGTATGTTCTTCCTGTGGAAGACGGGAATACTGGCAATTTTGCTGCACCATGATAATGAGCTGAGGATTTAGCTCAAAGCTGCTTGCTTTGATGGGAGGTATACAAATGCTACTCCCATATGCAGCTGTAATGGGGTTAGCATATGACCCCAGAGTCCTTCTGGACTATTCATTTTCACTTATGTCCATGATGGAGAAAAGAAAATTGATATGAATTGCAATTATATTTTTATTTTTTTATTTTTTTATTTTTATTTTTATTATTATTTTTTTTAATTAAAAGTAACCGAAAATAATAAGTAAAATAAATGGAAAATAAAATAAAATTTCGAAAACAAAAAGAAAATAAAATAAAAGCAAATTGAAAACTAAATTAATTAATTAATTAAAAAGATTTTGATATTAGCAATCAAAAAGATATGATTGAAAATTATTTTGAAAAAGATTTGATTGAGAAGATATGATTGCAATAAAAAAAAGATATGATTGAAGAAATTAAAAAGATTTGATTTTTGAAAAAGATTTGAAAAGATCAATTTTTGAAATTAGAATTTTGACTTGACAAAAAAAAAGACATGATTTTGAAAATCTTTTACTAAATTAATGCAAAATTTCAAAATTTATGAGTAAAATAAGGAAAAGATATTTTTTTTATTTTTGAATTTTAATGAGGAAAGAGAAAAACAACAAAATGACACTAAACATAGAAATTTTAGATCAAAACAAAGAGAACAAACAAGAAAACTTTGAATGTCAAGATGAACACCAAGAACACTTTGGAGATCAAGATGAACATCAAGAACAAATTTTTGAAAAATTTTTAGGTAAATAAAAGCACAAAAACACCAAACTTAAAATTTTTAGAAAATCAAACACAAATTTTCGAAAATTTAAAGGAAAACACAAAGAAGACACCAAACTTAGAATTTTTTTTTTTAAAAAAAATCAAGAAAGAACTAAGGACATGCAATTTCGAAAAATTAAAAGAAAACAAAAGCATGCAATTGACACCAAACTTAAAATATGAAACTAAACTCAAATAAAAGACTCTAAACCAACAAAAGTAAAATATTCCTAATCTAAGCAACAAGATAAACCGTCAGTTATCCAAACTCGAACAATCCCCGGCAACGGCGCCAAAAGCTTGGTGCACGAAATTACAATCACACTTTTGCAACTCCGCATAACTAACCAGCAAGTGCACTGGGTCGTCCAAGTAATACCTTACGTGAGTAAGGGTCGATCCCACGGAAATTATCGGCTTGAAGCAAGCTATGGTTATCTTGTAACTCTTAGTCAGGATATCAATAATTCTCAGATTTAATTGTAAAAAGTAAAAGAACATGAAATAAATACTTGTTATGCAGTAATGAAGAATAGGTTGAGGCTTTGGAAATGCTTTGTCTTCTAAATCTCTGCTATCCTACTATCTTCTTCTTCATGCACGCAAGGCTCCTTCCATGGCAAGCTTTATGTTGGGCATCACCGTTGTCAATGGCTACTTCCTGTCCTCTCAGTGAAAATGTTCCAAAATGCGCTGTCACCGCACGGCTAATCATCTGTCGGTTCTCGATCATGTCGGAATAGGATCCATTGATCCTTTTGCGTCTGTCACTACGCCCAACACTCGCGAGCTTGAAGCTCGTCACAGTCATCCCTTCCCAGATCCTACTCAAAATACCATAGACAAGGTTTAGACGTTCTGGATCTCAGGAATGGCCGCCAATAATTCTAGCTTATACCACGAAGACTCTAATCTGAATCATGAGGCTAAGAGATATGCATTTAATCTAAGGTAGAACGGAGGTGGTTGTCAGGCACGCGTTCATAGGTGAGAATGATGATGAGTGTCACGGATCATCACATTCATCAGGTTGAAATGCGAATGAATATCTTAGAATTGAAGCAAGCGTGATAGAATGGAAAACAGTAGTAATTGCATTAATTCATGAAGAACAGCAGATCTGCTCACCCCCAACAATGGGGTTTAGAGACTCATGCCATAGAAGATACAATATGAAATGTGTAGAATGTCATGAGGTACAAGATGAATGACTAAAAGTAGTTTTTATAGTAAACCGGTGACCTAGGGTTACAGAAAATGAGTAAGCTAGGGTGTTTAGTGTAAAAATCCACTTCTGGGGCCCACTTGGTGTGTGCTTGGGCTGAGAATTGAATTTTTCATGTGTAGAGACTTTTCTTGGAGTTAAACGCCAGCTTTTGTGCCAGTTTGGGCGTTTAACTCTAGCTTTTGTGCCAGTTCTGGAGTTAAACGCTAGAATTCTTGAGCTGACTTGGAACGCCTGTTTGGGCCATCAAATCTCGGGCAAAGTATGGATTATTATATATTGCTGGAAAGCCCAGGATGTCTACTTTCAAACGCAATTGACAGCGCACCAATTGGGCTTCTATAGCTCCAGAAAATACACTTCGAGTGCAGGGAGGTCAGAATCCAACAGCATCTGCAGTCCGTTTTCAGCCTCTGAATCAGATTTTTGCTCAGGTCCCTCAATTTCTGCCAGAAAATACCTGAAATCACAAAAAAACACACAAACTCATAGTAAAGTCCATAAAAGTGAATTTTAAATAAAAACTAATAAAAATAAAATAAAAACTAACTAAAATATACTAAAAACAATGCCAAAAAGCGTATATATTATCCGCTCATCAGTAAGCTTTGTATGTCTAGGCATGTTTTGTTGAATCTTTCCATGTAGTTGCGAAGAATTTTTCGATCTCCTTACTTGATCCCTAGTAGACTGGGGGCGTGCTTAGCCTTGTCTTTTTGGATGGAGAATCTGGCCAAGAATTTTTTGGCCATGTCGTCAAAGCTCGAGATGGACTTTGGAGGTAGGTTGTCAAACCATCTAATTGATGTCTTCGTGAGAGTCGTTGGAAAAGCTTTGCAGCGAACGGCGTCTGAGGCATCGGTGAGGTACATTCTGCTTCTGAAGTTGCTGAGGTGATGGTTGGGATCTGTAGTGCCATCATACAAAGTCATATCCGGGAGTTTGAAGTCCTTAGAAATTTTAGTTTTCATGATTTTCCTAGTGAATGGATCTTGATCTTTGCGTGAATTGTCCTTGTGGGTGGTCCGAGTAGCTTTTGCTTTAAGATCGGCTTTGAGTTGGAGGAGTTTATCTTCTAATTCTCGACGTCTCCTTACCTCTCTTTGTAGATCCTTGCCAACATCTCGTTGATGCTGGATTTATTTTTCAAGTTGCTTTAGGCGATCTTGAAGCGCTTCTATTACTCCCGGATTTGATGAGTTTTTGTCCCCGTTAGGGTCCGAAGTGCCCTTTGGTGTAGCGTCTGCGTTTTTGTGTGGCGTTCTGTCCTCTAGATCTGAATTATGGTCGTTGTCATGGTCGTCCGCCATGGTGATGGGATGACTTCCAGGTTCCCCGCTAACGGCGCCAATGTTCTGAGGGTTACCTGAAACTGTAGGTCGATCTCGGACAAGATCTTCTGTACTGGTCGGAGATGACGTGTGATAAACCATTATTTTATGGTTTATAATGTGTTTAATTGTGTGGTTTTATCATGATTTTTCACCCACTTATTCATATGATTAGCATGCATTTATATTTCCTTCCTAAAATTATTACATGATTAAAAACTTGCTTCCTAGAGACTTTTAATTATGTATTTTAATTCCCCTTTATTCCATTCGATGCTGTGATCTGTGTGTTAAGTGTTTCAGGCTTTATAGGGCATGAATGAGTTGGAGATTGGAAAGGAAGCTTGCAAAAATGGAAGGAACACAAGAAATTGAGGAGATGACCAGCGAGAAGTGACGCGGTCGCATGGCTCACGCGACCGCGCGAAAGAGAGGAAATCGCAGTGACGTGGCCGCATGGCTCACGCGACCGCGCGGATTGGAATAGCATAAGTGACGCGGAGGCGTGGACGACGCGCCCGCGTGGCAAGCAAAACGCCGAATGACGCGTCCGCATGAATGACGTGTCCGCATGAATGACGCGATCGCGTGACGTTCGCGATCTGCATAATCTGCAGAATTCGCTGGGGGCGATTTTGGGCCCTGTTTTGACCCAGTTTTGGCCCAGAAAAGCAGACTAGAGCCAGAGAACATGCAGAAACGAAAAAACAACATTCATTCTACACAGTTTTTAGTTTTTAGATCTAGTTTTACTCCTCCTCTAGGTTTTTCTCTCTACACATTCATAGTTCTTAGGATTTTATTTTCTATTGCTCTTTGCATTGGGATAATGAGAAGAGTTATTACCTCATCAAGACTTCGTCATTCTAGTTCATTTTCTTTACTTGGCTTTACTCTTCCATGTCCTTTAATTTATTCAATTTTACTATTGGATTATTTTAGAATTCATTAATACAAGAATTACTTTTATTTTTAATTGATTCCTTTGAGTTTTATTTATCATGTCTTTCTTTAATTCCCTTTCCTATGTTATGAGTTCTACATTCACAATGAGCGAGTAGTTCCCTAACTTGATGGGGAGTTGATTGAAAGGAACCCTTGAGTTGGGATGCTTAAAAGAAAAATTGTAATTAGGTTTATTGTTGGGATGCTCTCTAGTCATTGACACTAATCCTTTTCAATTGAGCAGATTGGAACTTGTGAATAGAAACAGCATTCCAACTTGTTTGACCTTCCCTTACCTAGTAAGGGATAACTAAACAGAACAACCTTCAATTATCAATTAATCTTGAGAGCACTGCAACAAGAATAGGGCTTCCAACTAATCTACTCCCAGTCAAGGCTTTTATTTAAATTACTTAATTTCTCCAATTTAATTTCCTGTTTATTCAACTCAAACTCTTTTTGAAAACATCTGATTAATAAAATAGCACACCTTTCTGCAACTCGTTGGGAGACGACCTGGGATTCATACTCCCAGTATTTTGAATTTAATTTTTGTGACACCCTTCTAAATTGATAAGCGGATTTCTGGTTGGTTAAGAACTATACTTGCAACGCATATTTTATAACAATTCTTGACTCGCCAATATCCGCCACGTCAACGTGTCTGGCTGGTGGGTGGCGGCCGGAACTGTCGTGCTCGACTTGTTGGACTGGCTGTATTGCTGATCCTTGGTCACCGGAGGGTGGGGGGTACCTGCAAGAGACTCTGATGCTTAAGTTAGCATGGGTATTAAACAGGTTTTTAGTAGAATCAGAGTATGAGTTATACCTGGGTGCTCCAGTGTATTTATAGTAGTTGTAGAGTGACCTTTTTAGATAAGATAAGTTAGTTATCTTATCTTATCTTTTTGAGTTGAGGTCAGCTTATCTTCAAGGGAACCGCCCTTATCTCTATAAGCTTGGGCTGCCTTTGGATCTGGGTCGTATTCCTTGAGTTGGGCCTTTTTTCGGGCTTTCCTATCGATTTGGCCGGCCTCTTTTAGGAAGAGGTCAGATAGTCTGACCTGAAAAGGTCGGTCGCTTTGTCGCCAATCATTCTGGGTCAGATAGCTCGACCCAGGGTATGAACAGTATCCATGTGTTGTTTCTTTGAGTTTAATATATGCTCTTTGATAGGCGAAAATTATTATCGGTCTAGATTTTCTTCTTATAGAAAATAATTATTTCGTTGTAAGCATAGCTCCAAACTAACAAACAACTCTCGCATCAAATTTAATTTGGTTTTGTCATGAGTACAAACCCCAATAAAAATTAACCAAAGTATTTAAACCTCGGGTCGTCTTAGAAGGAATCGCAATAAAGTGGTCAATTATTGGCTTTGAAGGAACAAGGGATTTGGTTTATAAAAGGGCAAGGAATTAAATGACAAGAAAAGTAAATCAAGCAACTAAAGAAAGGCAAGGTAAAGAACTTTTGGCTAGACATAGGCAATTGAGATCACCATCCTTGTCTACAAATCATGTATTGACAATTTTGAGGAACCGAGCTCATTAGGTCTACTCACTAAAGCCTTAAGTACGTAATATCTACTCCTAGGCTTGGAGTACGTCAAATGGCTTTATCAACATCAATCCATAGGTCCTAACCTAGCTACTAATTAACTTAGTAGTAGGCTAGAGTCAATGGTTATCAAATTGACCACTAAGGGTTTTCAAATCACCAATTCAATAAGACCCAATAACTCAAGATCAATCAATTCCCTTAGCCTAGGCCAAGAGTAAAAGAAGCTACTCAAAAACTAGAGGAAACATTCTATCAAACACCTAGAGTGCAATAAAAGTAAACATCTCAAAATGCAAGAATTAACAATATTCATAACCATCATGAGCAAGAAATCAACAATAGCAAGGAAGATAAACATAAAAGAGACATGCAAACATAAATTTGCATTAGAAGAAATTAAGATCCAACAATGGTTTATCAACATAAAAGAGCATAAAAAAGGGAAATTAACACTACAACTAAGAGAATCAAGATGTAGGAACAAGAAATTGTAAAGGAAACAAGGTGAAATCAAGTAATCAAATCTAGATCCAAGAGAAATTAACCTAATCCTAACCTAATTCTAGAGAGAAGAGGGAGCTTCTCTCTCTAGAAAACTAACTAAAGGCTCATCATGACTAACTAAATTCTCTTCCCTTTCCTCAATCTTCAATTCTACATCAAATACCCTCAGAAACAAGTTACATTTGGGCTTGGGCAGCTAAGAAATCACCCCTAGCATTTGACCTTTAAGTGAGTCAATGCGAGCATCGACGCGTACGCGTGGTCACGCGTTCGTGTCGCTTGGCAATTTTCCTATCCACGCGTACGCGTCATGTGCGCGTACGCGTCGCCATGCCACCTCACTTCCACGGGTGCGCGTCTGCTGCGCGTGCGCGTGGGTTGATGTACTCTAAATCCTTGTTTCCTCATGCATTCTCCACTTTGTATGCTTTTCTCTTCATTCCTTCCATCCAATACTTGCCTTATGAACCTAAAATCACTCAACAAACACATCAAGGCATCAAATAGAATTAAAGTGAATTAAAATCACCAATTTAAGGGCCTAAAAAGCATGTTTTTACACTTAAGCCCAACCTAAAGGATAATTGCAAAACCATGCTATTTCATTGAATAAATGTGGGAAAAGGTGATAAAATTCCCTAAAATAAGCATAAGATAAACCACAAAATTGGGGTTTATCAAACTTCCCCCACACTTAAACTAAGCATGTCCTCATACTAAAATCAAGAAAGAAGCAAAGGGTATGAACATTTGTTCAATGAAAACTAACTACGAGCGACCTATCTGTTTTGGGGGTTACCTGAAACTGTAGCTCGATCTCGGTCGAGATCTGCGGTGGTGGCCGGAGCTAACGTGTCCGACTTGTTGGACTTGGTGATGCTGTTGATCCTTTGTCACCGGAGGGTATTGGTGCCTGCAAGAGACTCCGATTCTTAAGTTAGCATGGGCTTTAAGCAGGTTTTTAGTAGAATCAGAGTATGAGTTATACCTAGGTGCTCCAGTGTATTTATAGTAGTGTGGGCTGACCTTCTCAGATAAGATAAGTTAGTTATCTTATCATATCTTTCAGTGAAGTCATCTTATCTTTAAGGGGAACTGCCTTTATCTTTCTAGGCTTTGGCTGCCTTTAGACTGGGCTATGTTCCTTCGTTTGGGCCTGTTTGGGCTTCTTATGTCGATTTGGCCGAACTCTTTTAAAGAAGAGACCGGGAATCCTGACCTGAAGAGGTCGGTCGCTTTGTTTGTAATTAGTCCGGGTCGGACAGCTCGACCCAGGGTATGAACAGTGCCCCTGCTTGAGCTTGATTTTACTTTTAAGGTCGCGTCTTCGGACTTCGATCCTTTTTGGGGAAGTCGAGCTCGAGCATTTAGCCTTTTTGTCGACCTGCTGGCCTTCTTTGAATGCGGAGCATTTTTTCTTTTCCCTTGTTTAATTACTGTGCGCGTTATGCTTCCTTGGGAACGTGCGAGGTTTTAAATTCTCATTAACTCCCCTTTTGCCGTTTCCCTTCTTTCCCTCTTTTCCTTTCACTTTGAATTTTCAAGTCTTATCTTTCAGTTTCTTGCTTGCTTTCTTTTCGCTTCTGCTTCACTTCGTTTCTCTCAACCCTTTGTGTTTTGTCGTTTCGCTTGAAGTGCTTCCTCCCCTCTGTCTGCTTTGACTCAAGGGTGTTTGGTCGCTGCCGTTTCCTGCGGACCCTTCCCTCATGCTCGTCTCTTCTTCCTCTACAGGTTGGTGCTCTCTTCCCTTTGTTATTTTTATTTAGTCACTTTTTTATATATCTCCACTGCTGCATGTGTTTTGTCTCTGAGAATCTTTGACCTTCTCAAGGAGTGAATGATGGTTGTCTGAAAAAGCTTGCGTCTTTTGTGATGATCCCCGTGTTTCCTTTGCTATGATGTATACTTGGTATTTTTGCTTTCTTAGGGTTTTATTAGGGCCGTTCCTGTATCCTTCATTTCTGTGTGTCTTCGTTTCTGGGTTTATTACGCTGTTTGTGCCGTTTTTGATGAAGATAGATTGTAGTCTTAATGGTCTTTGTTGATGATGATGAAATTTCTTGTTGCTTTGTGATGTTTACTAGATGAGGATTGTTTGTGAGATGATTAGGGCATAGTCCGTTGGTTTCCTTCTTTTCTGGTTCCTGCCTCGTTACTGCCTCCAAAGGGTGCCACTGGATTTTAGTGGGAATCTTGGGGTTTCCCTTCTGCTGCCCTGTTTGATCCTTGTCGTTCATACGTTGTTGCCCGAATTGTTTTTATATATGTCCGAGTTGTTTCGTAGTAACCCATCTTTTCTTTTTCTTCCTGTAGGAATAGTTGGCCTATGTCTTCTCGCAAAAATATTGTTCAGATGTCTACTAAGATCCCGGATGGCATGTCTGACTGGCTGGATTCCATTGTGTTGATGTGTGTTACCGTTGCTGACTTTGAGTACTGCGTGCAGCTTAGGAGGTACCATAAGATTTGTAGCGATAAGGATCAAGAAAAGAACTATGAGTTAGTGTCTCCTGATCCCGAGGAGAGGGTTAGCTTTCCCTCTTTGATTCCAGAAGAGCGTCCCTTTTTCTACGCTTATGACTATTTCTTTAGTCAACTGAATATTACTATTCCTTTTACCCCCTTTGAGACCGAGTTGTTGTGATCTTGCAACCTAGCTCCGTCATAGCTCCACCCGAACACTTGGGGTTTTATTAAAATTTTCCAACTGCTGTGTCAAGAACTTTATATCCGACCTTCCCAAAATCTTTTTCTGTATCTTTTCATTTTGACAAAGCCTGAGGTAGCGAAGAAGAAAGCTTCCTGGGTTTCTTTTCGAGCAGCTTAAGGAATGAAAGTTTTCTCCATGTATGATGAATCCTTTAGGGATTTTAAGAACTATCATTTTAAGGTCCGAGCTATTGAGGGTGTTCACCCTTTTTTTCTTGGATGAGAACAATGAGCCCGCCTTTCCCTTATGCTGGCAGAAGAACGTGGTAGTATCTAGGTATTCTTGGGAGAGCTTGGATGTGGTCGAGCAGGCGTTTGTGAAGGTGTTAGAGGAAAATTGGGGAGAGCCTCCCCATCTAGATACGAAAATATTTTTAGGGGATCCTTCCCTTCTTAAGGCTGAACTGGGTATGGTATTCTTTCTGCATTTGTATGTTTTTGCCGATCTGTATCGTTCTCTCTTGTGACTGGTTTTTGTTTTTCCCTTTTTCAGAGATGGTGAAGTCTGCTGATTCTATGAGGCATTTTTGCAAGGCCAAGAAGGCAACGGCCGTTCTAAACATCTCGGCCAAGATGTCTGGAGAAGGATCGTCTCAGGTTTCTTTGAAGAAGTCGAACTCGGACACTACGGAGTTGAGGAAGGTCATTCCAACTCCCCAGGTTTACTTGGTTCCCTTTGATCCTCCCCATTCGACTTCTGGTGCTGCTTCCTCTTCCACTGTTGGTCCCCCTCCCAAAAAACAGAAGACTGTGAAAGAAAAACTGCGGATCCCTTCGACTTGAATGCCTCTAATTTTGATGCCGTGGGGTTTGTTGACAATCAAATAGCTCCTTTTGGTCGAGTTTTGATGGATGATGTGTTCCTCATTCAACACTTGAATTTTATTACTAGTAACAGTATCCGGATGGCCCATATGGGCACGGCCTTATATCGCACTGTCCAAGGTTCCCCCGTCCATGCAACAAAGGCTTTTCTTGAGGATGCCAAGTCCGAGTTTAATAGAATTAAAGGCTTGAAGGATGAGTTAGACGCTAGGGTGGCTAAGTTAGAGCTAGACTTGGAAAAGGAGAAGTCTCGAGCTGTCGAGGCTGAGGCGACTGCAAAATTGGCGGAGGAGATGACGAAGAAACATAAAGAGAGTTATACCCGCATGTATGCCAAGGTGTTGGAGCTAAGGGAACGGCTTGAATCTGCTCTTGTGAATTATGTTGATCTTCAAGGCCATCTGGTGGATACAGTGACGGGTGCTTATGAGAATCTAAAGGCACAGGTCCGAGTTCTTGCTCCTGAACTCGACCTGACACTTTTTAGCTTGGACAATATAGTAGAAAATGGTAAAATAGTGCCTGCCCCAGATAACGAGGATGATAAGCCTCCCCCTTCTGCACCACCAGCCAAGGCTTCTGCAGCCATAACTTCTTCAAATCTTTCTGCCGAGGTCGACCCTTCCCAGCCTGATCCGGATTGTGAAATTCTTAACCGTGAGGATGGAACCATGGACGCCGTCCCTGTGAATATCATTCCTCCTCCTTCTGCTACTAGTGCTACCACTGGGAAAACCTTGCACCCCTTATGATTTATGTGTTTTTATCTCCCCAGCCCGGCTTGTGGGCTTTTGAATTCTGGTTTTTGTAACTTTGATTATAACTTGGCTCTTTTGACTGTTAGTTACTTCTGTGCAACTTGGTAGATAAACAAAAATGCTTTTGAACTCTTGAGACCCTCTCTCAGGTCACCTTCTGAGTCTTTTTAGTAATTGCTGATTGTTCTTTTGCAAACTTTGTTACTTTTGTAGATTTTTATAGAGTAGTGTTGGTACTCTGCTTGTCCAACCTCTTTTTTATTATATCTTTTATCTGTCTTCTAGTTGGGCGAAATGTCCCTTAGGGCTATCGTGTTTGACAACTTTTTAGTGTTCTGGCAGAACCCTTTTTAGTTAGTCTTTGAACAATTTCGATAGCCTTGTTGTGGAGTCGTGGCTTTTTTAGCGTACGCTTTTTGTTGGTCCGACTTCTTTTGACGATCGTTACTAAGTTATTTTAGTAATCTATTTTTAGTCAGACCTTGTTAGGCCACTTTTTATGGATAACTTTTCATAACTTCTTGCATTAGTCGTTGTGTTCGACCTCTTTGTAAGTTATTTTTAGTAGTCCATTTTTTGTCAGACCTTGTCAGGCCACTTTTTAATGGATTACTTTTCATAACTTCTTGCATTGCTCGTTGTATCCGACCTCTTTGTAAGTTATTTTTAGTAGTCCATTTTTAGTCAGACCTCGTCAGGCCACTTTTTATTGATTACTTTTTTATAACTTCTTGCATTAATCTGTTTTGTCGCTTTCATCTTAGCCGATTTTGTCGAAATCAGGCGATGAATTCTGTTTTCACTTTTGCTGACCTTGTCGAAATCGGGCGATGAATTCTATTTTCATCTTTGCCGACTTTTATCGTGATCAGGCGGTGAATTTGGTTTTCACCTCGCCGACCTTGTTGTGGTCGGGTAGTGAATTTTTGCGCTTAGATTAATGCGTCTAGGTAGGGAATTTTTAGAATCTGAAAAACTTTATTCTAGTAGAAAAATAGGCATGTAGACAGGAATATATACATATGAATGTTTACCCTTCTAAGTCGGGTGATGAGCGGATATTTTATACGCTTTTTGGGGATAATTTCATATAGTTTAGAGTATGTTTTAGTTAGTTTTTAGTCTATTTCTAGTAGTTTTTAGGAAAAATTCATATTTCTAGACTTTACTATGAGTTGTGTGTTTTTCTGTAATTTCAGGTATTTTTCTGGCTGAAATTGAAGGAGCTGAGCAAAAATCTGATTCAGGCTGAAAAAGGACTACTAATGCTGTTGGATTCTGACCTCCCTGCACTCAAAGTGGATTTTCTGGAGCTACAGAACTCGAAATGGCATGCTTCCAATTGCGTTGGAAAGTAGACATCCAGGGCTTTCCAGCAATATATAATAGTCCATACTTTGCACAAGGATAGATGACGTAAACTGGCGTTCAACGCCAGTTCTCTGCCCAATTCTGGCGTCCAGCGCCAGAAAAGGATAAAAAACTGGAGTTGAACGCCCAAACTGGCACAAAAACTGGCGTTCAACTCCACAAATGGCCTCTGCACGTGAATTGCTTAAAATCTCAGTCCCAGCACACACCAAGTGGGCCCCAGCACACCAAGTGGGCCCCAGAAGTGGATCTCTGCATCATCCATCATAGTCCACTCATATTTTGTAACCCTAGGCTACTAGTTTAGTATTTAAACAACTTTTAGAGACTTATTTTGTATCTCATGACATTTCAGATCTAAACTTTGTATTCTCTGACGGCATGAGTCTCTAAACCCCATTGTTGGGGGTGAGGAGCTCTGCTGTGTCTCAATGAATTAATGCAAGTATTTCTGTTTTCCATTCAAACACGCTTGTTCCTATCTAAGATGTTCATTCGCGCTTAACTGTGATGAAGGTGATGATCCGTGACATTCATCACCTTCCTCAAACCATGAACGCGTGCCTGACAACCACCTCCGTTCTATATACGATTGAATGAGTACCTCTTAGATTCCTTAATCAGAATCTCCGTGGTATAAGCTAGAACTGATGGCAGCATTCATGAGAATCCGGAAAGTCTAAACCTTGTCTGTGGTATTCCGAGTAGGATTCAACGATTGAATGACTGTGACGAGCTTCAAACTCCTGAAGGCTGGGCGTTAGTAACAGACGAAAAAGGATAGTAAATCCTATTCCAACCGGATCGAGAACCAACCGGTGATTAGCCGTGCTGTGACAGAGCGCGTGAGCGTAGTTTTCACTGGAAGGATGGAAGGTAGCCATTGACAACGGTGATCCACCAACACACAGCTTGCCATAGGGAGACGTGTGTGCGTGAATCAGAAGACAGAGGAAAGCAGAGATTCAGAGGACAAAGCATCTCCAAAACTCCAACATATTCTCCATTACTGCATAACAAGTAACCTTTAATCCATGCTCTATTGTTTATTTGCAATTCAACTGATAAACATAATTGACTTCCTGACTAAGATTTACAAGATAACCATAGATTGCTTCAAACCAACAATCTCCGTGGGATTCGACCCTTACTCACGTGAGGTATTACTTGGACGACCCAGTGCACTTGCTGGTTAGTGGTACGCGTTGTGAAAAGTGTGATTCACAATTCGTGCACCAAGTTTTTGACGCCGTTGCCGGGGATTGTTCGTGTTTGAACAACTGACGGATTATTTTGTTGCTTAGATTAGGAAAAATTTTTCTTTTTTGGTTTAGAGTCTTTTATTATTTATCCCTTGCTAAAATACTTTAAACTTATAGCTCAGTTATTTAGAACGTGGTATTTATGTTCATGATAATTGGCTATCATATTTTTTAAAAAACCTTTTTCAAAAATAATTTTTCTATTAAATCCTGTGCCAAACTTTAAGTTTGGTGTTTTCAAAAAATAATCTTTCTTAAAATTTCTTTTTAAGGTCCCATAACTCATTTGGCTAGAGCGTTAATCTGTGTTCTTGGTAATTGGGTTAGAATCTTTTATACTCTTTTCAAAACCTTCTTTTTCAAAAATATTTTTTTTCTCTATTAAATCTTGTGCCAAACTTTAAGTTTGGTGTTTTCTTGTTGATTTCCCTTTGATTTTCGAAAATTTTGGTTTGGTTTTCTAAAAATTTTAAGTTTGGTGTTCTTCCTTCATGTTCTTGTGTTCTTGTGAGTCTTCAAAGTGTTCTTGAGTTTCCTTGTGTCTTGATCTTAAAATTTTTAAGTTTGGTGTTCCTTGGTGTTTTCCCTCCAAAATTTTCAAAAACAAGGAGCATTAGATCTAAAAATTTTAAATCTTGTACTATCTTATTGTTTTTCTCTCTCCTCACTAAATTCAAAAATATCTTTTCAAAATATCTCTTCTAACTTCCTAACTTCTTATCTTTTCAAAATTTGTTTCAACTAACTAACTAACTTTTTGTTTGTTTCTTAACTTTTTCAAAACTACCTAACTAACTCTCTCTCTCTAATTTTCGAAAATATCTTCCCTCTTTTTCAAAAATTTCCTTTTTTTTACTAATTATTTTTAATTTTTTTTACGAAAAAAAAATTTATTATTTCAAAATTCAAATTCTTTTTAGTTATTTTATTTTATTTAAGTATTTACTTCTTATAAAATAAAATAAATAAAAAGATAAATCAGTCCAAGTTATATCCATATATCCATCATGGACATAAGTGGAGATGGACAGTCCAGGAGGACTTTGGGGTCATATTCTAACCCCTCTACTGCTTCGTATGGGAGTAGCATATGCATACCCTCCATTGGAGTTAGTAGCTTTGAGTTGAATCCTCAGCTCATTATCATGGTGCAGCAAAGTTGCCAGTATTCCGGTCTTCCACAGGAAGAACCTACAGAGTTTCTGGCACAATTTTTACAAATTGCTGACACAGTACATGATAAGGAAATAGATCAGGATGTCTACAGACTATTACTGTTTCCATTTGCTGTAAAAGATCAAGCTAAGAGGTGGTTAAATAACCAACCTAAGGCCAGCATAAGAACATGGAAACAGCTGACAGAAAAATTCCTGAATCAATATTTCCCTCCAAAAAGGATGACACAGCTAAGGCTGGACATCCAAGGCTTTAAACAAGGAGATAATGAATCTCTTTATGATGCCTGGGAGAGATACAGAGAGATGCTACGAAAATGCCCCTCTGAAATGTTTTCATAGTGGGTTCAGTTAGACATCTTCTACTATGGGCTTGCAGAAGGAGCTCAGATGTCTTTAGATTACTCAGCTGGTGGATCTATCCATATGAGAAAGACAATTGAAGAAGCTCAAGAGCTCATTGATACAGTTGCCAGGAATCAGCATCTGTATCTAAGCAGCAACCCTTCCATGAATGAAGAGGTTAAAACAGTAACTGCTGAATTCAGTACTGTAAAACAAGCTGCTGAATTCAATCAGCAATTAGATTTTCTAACAAAGCAGCTAGCTGAATTCAAAGACAGGTTACAGGAGACAAGGATAGCTAATATACATATGGAAGAACAGTTTAAGCAAACAAAGCAGCAGCTATCAAAGCAAATAGCAGAAGAATGCCAAGTAGTTCAATTAAGAAGTGGGAAAACATTAAATACCCCACCTCAAGGCATCAAAAATTCAAGAAATGAGCGACCCACCAAAGATTCCCCTGAGGACAGTAAGAGCCCAGGGAAAAATAATTCTGGCACTAAAATGCCAGAAAATGGGTGGAAGGCTGGCGCTGAACGCCCAGACCATGCCCAAAACTGGCGTTCAGCGCCAGAAACAAGGCAGGATTGGCGTTCAACGCCAGAAATGGGCAAGAACCTGGTGTTGAACGCCCAAAGGGGGTATAATCCAGCGTTGAACGCCCAAAATGGGCACATTTCTGGCGTTCAGGCGCCAGGAACAGACAGTGAGTTGGTGTCTAACGTCACTCCAGCTTCTGACTCTGGTACTCAATTACCAGTGAGGGATCAGACACACACAAGTGCTGATAACAACCCCTCTAAAAAGGCTTCTTTAACCACTAAGGTTGAGGAATATAAAGCCAAGATACCTTATCCTCAAAAACTCCGGAAAGAGGAGCAGGATAAGCAATTTGCTCGCTTTGCAGATTATCTAAGGACTCTTGAAATAAAGATTCCTTTTGCAGAGGCACTTGAGCAAATACCTTCTTATGCCAAGTTCATGAAAGAGATCTTGAGTCATAAAAAGGAGTGGAGAGAAACAGAAAGAGTTCTCCTAACTGAAGAATGCAGTGCAGTCATTCTGAAAAGCTTTCCTGAAAAGCTTAAAGACCCTGGGAGTTTTCTGATACCATGCATATTAGAAGGTGATTGCACCAAGACAGCTTTATGCGATCTTGGGGCAAGCATCAACCTGATACCTGCATCCACTATCAGGAAGCTTGGCTTAACTAATGAAGTTAAACCAACCCGGATATGTCTCCAACTTGCTGATGGTTCCACTAAATACCCATCAGGCGTGATTGAGGACATGATTGTCAGAGTTGGGCCATTCGCCTTTCCCACTGACTTTGTTGTGCTGGAAATGGAGGAGCACAAGAGTGCCACTCTCATTCTAGGAAGATCCTTCCTAGCGACTGGACGATCCCTCATTGACGTCCAACAGGGGGAAATAACCCTGAGAGTCAACAATGACGAGTTCAAGTTGAACGCTGTCAAAGCCATGCAGCATCCAGACAAATCAACAGACTGCATGAAAGTTGACCTTATTGACTCTGTGGTAGAAGAGATCAACATGGCTGAGAGTCTCGAATCAGAGTTGGAAGACATCTTTAAAGATGTTCAGCCTGATTTGGAGGATTCAGGGGACATGAAAGAGCCTCTGAACTTTCTTCTAAAAGAGAAAAAACCTCCTAAACCAGAGCTCAAGGCACTGCCACAATCCTTGAAATATGCATTTCTAGGAGAAGGTGACACCTTTCCAGTGATCATAAGCTCTGCTTTAAATTCACAGGAAGAGGAAGCACTTATTCAAGTGCTAAGGACACACAAGACAGCTCTTGGGTGGTCCATAGGTGACCTTAAGGGCATAAGCCCAGCTAGATGCATGCACAAAATCCTATTGGAGGATAATGCAAAACCAGTGGTTCAACCACAGAGGCGGCTAAATCCAGCCATGAAGGAAGTGGTGCAGAAAGAGGTCACCAAATTACTAGAGGCTGGGATTATTTATCCCATTTCTGATAGCCCCTGGGTGAGCCCTGTTCAAGTTGTCCCAAAAAAGGGAGGCATGACAGTGATTCATAATGAAAAAAATGAACTGGTTCCTACAAGAACAGTTACAGGGTGGCGCATGTGTATTGACTACAGAAGGCTCAATACAGCCACCAGAAAGGATCATTTTCCTTTACCATTCATAGACCAGATGCTAGAGAGACTAGCAGGTCATGATTATTACTGCTTTTTGGATGGCTACTCAGGCTATAACCAGATTGCAGTAGATCCCCAGGATCAAGAGAAAACAGTATTCACATGTCCATCCGGAGTGTTTGCTTATAGAAGGATGCCCTTTGGGCTATGCAATGCACCTGCAACCTTCCAGAGATGCATGCTCTCTATTTTCTCTGATATGGTGGAAAAATTTCTGGAAGTCTTCATGGATGACTTCTTAGTATATGGAGACTCATTCAGCTCCTGTCTTGATCACCTAAAACTTGTTCTGAAAAGATGCCAAGAAACCAACCTAGTTTTAAACTGGGAAAAGTGTCACTTCATGGTGACTGAAGGAATTGTTCTTGGGCATAAAATCTCAAACAAGGGAATAGAGGTGGATCAAGCAAAAATAGAGGTAATTGAAAAATTACCACCACCTGCCAATGTTAAGGCAATCAGAAGCTTTCTGGGGCATGCAGGATTCTATAGGAGGTTTATAAAGGATTTTTCAAAAATCGCAAAACCTCTAAGCAATCTGCTAGCTGCTGACACGCCATTTGTGTTTGACACAGCATGCCTGCAGGCGTTTGAAACGCTGAAAGCTAAGCTGGTCACAGCACCAGTCATTTCTGCACCAGACTGGACATTGCCATTTGAGTTAATGTGTGATGCCAGTGATCATGCCATTGGTGCAGTATTGGGACAGAGGCATGACAAGCTTCTGCATGTCATTTATTATGCCAGTCGCATTCTAAATGATGCCCAGAAAAATTACACAACCACAAAAAAAGAACTACTTGCAGTGGTTTACGCCATTGACAAGTTCAGATCATACTTAGTAGGATCAAAAGTGATTGTGTATACTGACCATGCTGCTCTTAAATATCTACTCACAAAGTAGGATTCAAAACCCAGGCTCATCAGATGGGTATTGCTTCTGCAAGAGTTTGATATAGAAATAAGAGACAGAAAAGGGACAGAGAACCAAGTGGCTGATCATCTGTCCCGGATAGAGCCAGTGGAAGGGACGTCCCTCCCCTTTCTTGAGATCGCTGAGACGTTCCCTGATGAGCATCTATTTGCCATTCAGGAAGCACCATGGTTTGCCGATATTGCAAACTATAAAGCTGCACGGTTCATACCCAAGGAGTACAATAGAATACAAAAGAAGAAATTAGTCACTGATGCAAAGTACTACTTGTGGGATGAACCTTATCTCTTTAAGAGGTGTGCAGACGGAATTATCCGTAGGTGTGTCCCCAGAGAGGAAGCACAGAGAATCCTATGGCATTGCCACGGATCTCAATATGGAGGCCATTTCGGAGGTGAGCGAACAGCCACCAAGGTCCTCCAATGTGGCTTCTATTGGCCCACACTCTATAAAGATTCCCGAGAATTTGTACGTAATTGTGACAGTTGCCAAAGAGCTGGTAATCTGCCTCATGGTTACACCATGCCTCAACAAGGAATCTTGGAAATAGAGTTGTTTGATGTATGGGGAATTGACTTCATGGGACCTTTCCCACCATCATACTCAAACACTTATATTCTGGTGGCAGTTGACTATGTATCAAAATGGGTTGAGGCTATTGCCACACCCACCAATGATACAAAAACAGTGCTGAAGTTCCTCCAGAAACATATCTTTAGCAGGTTTGGTGTCCCTAGAGTGTTAATCAGTGATGGGGGCACTCACTTCTGCAATAAACAGGTTTACTCTGCCATGGTTCGGTATGGAATTCGCCACAAGGTGGCCACTCCATATCATCCACAAACCAATGGGCAGGCTGAAGTCTCTAACAGAGAATTAAAGAGAATCCTGGAACTGACAGTAAATACCCGTAGAAAGGATTGGGCAAGGAGCTTGGATGATGCTCTGTGGGCTTACAGAACAGCATTCAAGACCCCAATAGGGACCTCTCCATACCAACTCGTGTATGGTAAGGCATGCCACTTGCCCGTGGAACTGGAACATAAGGCCTACTGGGCAACCAGATTCCTAAACTTAGATGCCAAATTAGCAGGAGAAAAACGATTGCTCCAGCTAAATGAGCTAGAGGAATTCAGATTCACAGCTTTCGAAAATGCCAAGCTTTATAAAGAAAAATAAAAAAAATGGCATGACAGAAAGCTGTCATCTAGAATCTTTGAACCAGGACAGAAGGTCCTGTTGTTTAACTCTAGACTCAGGCTATTCCCCGGGAAACTGAAATCCCGGTGGAGGGGACCATACGTGATTACAAGTGTATCACCATATGGTTATGTGGAGCTTCAAGATATTGATTCTGATAAGAAGTTCATTGTCAATGGACAGAGAATCAAGCATTATCTTGAGGGCAACATTGAGCAAGAATGCTCAAGGCTGAAGCTAGATTAAAAGCTCAGCAAGGTCCAGCTAAAGACAATAAAGAAGCGCTTGCTGGGAGGCAACCCAGCCATGGGGCAACAATCCTCTAAGCATTTTGCCCTATTTTTATTTTTATTTGTTTATATAAAGTTCACTGACACTAAGGTAAAGAATCATTTGCATAAGTTTACAGGGTTACAGAAGGAATCTACACACAAAACAGAGATAGGGAGCTTACTGGCACGAAAACGCCAGTGAAGGCCATTTTGGGCGTTCAGCGCCCAAAATGGGCATTCAGTGGGCGTTGAACGCCAGTAAGGATAGCTATCTGGCGTTCAATGCCAGAAAAGGGCAACAACTGGGCGTTGAACGCCCAGGAGAGCAGCATTTGGGCGTTGAACGCCCAAAACAGGCAGTGTTTGGGCGTTCAAACGCCAGGATGGTGGGGAGGAGCTCTCCTTCTACCCATCTCCTTCTTTTTCTTTTGCTTGAGGACAAGCAAAGCTCTAAGTTTGGTGTGCTTATCCGTGATCACTAAGATCATGGCCCCTAAAGGAAAACAACCCACTCCAAGAGGAGCAAGGGCGTGATTTAAAGGAACTGAAGCGCCAGAAATTCTCTCTTGAAGGACCAAGCACCTCACAGACTAGAGGAACATCCACTTCCCAAACCTCAAGGTTGTTGAGTTCTAATCTTAGCCTTAACTCTGTGATAACTGTTCTTATTTTAATTTTACCTTAGGAGTCATATAGTAGTAATTAGTATCTATTTTGATTTTATCTCCAATTAAGCTATAGTTTATTTTTCTCATCATCAGCAAACATGAATAAAGTAGTAGATCTTTTGAATAAGAAGCAATAAAATTTCGAGTTTAAATAAAACAAATTCTAATTGGTTAAATGTGGTGGCAATGCTTTCTGTCTTCTGAATGAATGCTTGAACAGTGCATATGTCTTTTGAATTTGTTGTTTAAGACTGTTAAATATGTTGGCTCTTGAAAGAATAATGAACATGAGACATGTTATTGATAATCTGAAAAATCATAAAAATAATTCTTGAAGCAAGAAAAAGCAGCAAAGAACAAAGCTTGCAGAAAAAAAAAAAAAGCAAGCAGAAAAAGCCAATAACCCTTAAAACCAAAAGGCAAGGGCAATTAAAAAAGGATCCCAAGGCTTTGAGCATCAGTGGATAGGAGGGCCTAAAGGACTGAAATCCTGGTCTAAGCGGCTAAACCAAGCTGTCCCTAACCATGTGCTTGTGGCGTGCAGGTGTCAAGTGAAAACTTGAGACTGAGCGGTTAAAGTCAAGGTCCAAAGCAAAAAGAAGAGTGTGCTTAAGAACTCTGGACACCTCTAATTGGGGACTTTAGCAAAGCTGAGTCACAATCTGAAAAGGTTCACCCAGTTATGTGTCTGTGGCATTTATGTATCCGGTAGTAATACTGGAAAACAAAGTGCTTAGGGCCACGGCCAAGACTCATAAAGAAGCTGTGTTCAAGAATCATCACACTGAACTAAGAGAATCAATAACACTATCTGAATTCTGAGTTCCCATAGATGCCAATCACTCTGAGCTTCAATGGATAAAGTGAGATGCCAAAACTGTTCAGAAGCAAAAAGCTACTAGTCCCGCTCATCTAATTAGAATCTGAGCTTCAATCAAAAACTCTGAGATATTATTGCTTCTCAACCTATTAGTCTTCTATTTTATTTGTCTAGTTGCTTGAGGACAAGCAACAGTTTAAGTTTGGTGTTGTGATGAGCGGATATTTTATACGCTTTTTGGGGATAATTTCATATAGTTTAGAGTATGTTTTAGTTAGTTTTTAGTCTATTTCTAGTAGTTTTTAGGAAAAATTCATATTTCTGGACTTTACTATGAGTTGTGTGTTTTTCTGTAATTTCAGGTATTTTTCTGGCTGAAATTGAAGGAGCTGAGCAAAAATCTGATTTAGGCTGAAAAAGGACTGCTAATGCTATTGGATTCTGACCTCCCTGCACTCAAAGTGGATTTTATGGAGCTACAGAACTCGAAATGGCATGCTTCTAATTGCGTTGGAAAGTAGACATCCAGGGCTTTCCAGCAATATATAATAGTCCATACTTTGCACAAGGATAGATGACGTAAACTGGCGTTCAACGCCAGTTCTCTGCCCAATTCTGGCGTCCAGCGCCAGAAAAGGATCAAAAACTGGAGTTGAACGCCCAAACTGGCACAAAAACTGGCGTTCAACTCCACAAATGGCCTCTGCACGTGAATTGCTTAAAATCTCAGCCCCAGCACACACCAAGTGGGCCCCAGCACACCAAGTGGGCCCCAGAAGTGGATCTCTGCATCATCCATCATAGTCCACTCATATTTTGTAACCCTAGGCTACTAGTTTAGTATTTAAACAACTTTTAGAGACTTATTTTGTATCTCATGACATTTCAGATCTAAACTTTGTATTCTCTGACGGCATGAGTCTCTAAACCCCATTGTTGGGGGTGAGGAGCTCTGCTGTGTCTCAATGAATTAATGCAAGTATTTCTGTTTTCCATTCAAACACGCTTGTTCCTATCTAAGATGTTCATTCGCGCTTAACTGTGATGAAGGTGATGATCCGTGACATTCATCACCTTCCTCAAACCATGAACGCGTGCCTGACAACCACCTCCGTTCTATATACGATTGAATGAGTATCTCTTAGATTCCTTAATCAGAATCTCCGTGGTATAAGCTAGAACTGATGGCAGCATTCATGAGAATCCGGAAAGTCTAAACCTTGTCTGTGGTATTCCGAGTAGGATTCAAGGATTGAATGACTGTGACGAGCTTCAAACTCCTGAAGGCTGGGCGTTAGTGACAGACGAAAAAGGATAGTAAATCCTATTCCAACCGGATCGAGAACCAACCGGTGATTAGCCGTGCTGTGACAGAGCGCGTGAGCGTAGTTTTCACTGGAAGGATGGAAGGTAGCCATTGACAACGGTGATCCACCAACACACAGCTTGCCATAGGGGGACGTGCATGCGTGAATCAGAAGACAGAGGAAAGCAGAGATTCAGAGGACAAAGCATCTCCAAAACTCCAACATATTCTCCATTACTGCATAACAAGTTACCTTTAATCCATGCTCTATTGTTTATTTGCAATTCAACTGATAAACATAATTGACTTCCTGACTAAGATTTACAAGATAACCATAGATTGCTTCAAACCAACAATCTCCATGGGATTCGACCCTTACTCACGTGAGGTATTACTTGGACGACCCAGTGCACTTGCTGGTTAGTGGTACGCGTTGTGAAAAGTGTGATTCACAATTCGTGCACCATCGGGCAATTCTATAGATCTTGGTTTGGTGCCTCATTAAAAAACCTTTTCAGGAAAAAGAGTGCGCCTTGACCTAAGATCTTTATTACTTTCTAACTATAGTACTTTTTTAGATTACAGGCGTGCCATGACCTTGGTAGCTCTCTTCCCTCGAGGTTGAACACCTTGTAGTAGCCTTTTCCCAGTACCTTTACAACTCGATAAGGACCTTTCCAGTTAGCTGCTAGCTTCCCCTCTCCTGACCGACCTGCTCTGATGTCGTTTTGAATTAGGATGAGATCGTTGTTGGCAAAGCTTCACTGGATTACTCTTTGATTGTACCTTGAAGTTAGTCGACACTTTAACGCTTCCTCTCTAATCTGAGCTCTTTCTCGGACTTCTGGAAGTAAGTCGAGTTCTTCCCGTTGATTTTGGGAGTTGGCCTCTTCATCGTAGAGGATCCTTCTAGGGATCCTTCCTCTATCTCTACTGGGATCATTGCCTCCATTTCGTAAGCAAGTCGGAAGGGCGATTCTCCTATGGTGGAGTTTGGAGTTGTTCGATATGCCCATAGGACTTGGGGGAGCTCTTTAGCCGAGGCTCCATTTGCGTCCTGTAGTCTCCATTTTAACCCAGCTAGTATGACTTTGTTGGCAGCTTCTGCTTGTCCATTAGCTTGTGGGTGTTCTACAAATGTGAATTGGTGCTTTATTTTCAAGTTGGCTACCAAGTTCCTGAAACCTGTATCAGTAAATTGAGTGCCATTATCCGTGGTGATGGAGTATGGGACCCCAAACCTTGTAATAATGTTCCTATATAGGAATTTCTGACTTCTTTGGGCGGTGGCATTAGCTAGGGGTTCTGCCTCAATTCATTTTATGAAATAGTCTACCCCTACAATGAGGAACTTGACTTGTCCCGATCCTTAGGGAAAGGGTCCGAGGAGGTCCAGCCCCCACTTTGCAAATGGCCAAGGTGAGATTACACTGATGAGCTCCTCTGGTGGGGCGATGTGAAAGTTAGCATACTTTTGACATGGTGGACATGTCTTGACGAACTCTATTGCTTCTCTTAGCAAGGTTGGCCAGAAGAATCCAACTCGTAGTACCTTTTTGGAAAGAGCTCGTGCCCCCAAGTGGTTGCCACATATGCCACTGTGTACTTCTTCTAGGACTTCCCTTGTATTTGAAGGCGCTACACATTTTAGGAGGGGTGTGGAAATCCATCTCCTATATAAGATGTCACCCATTTTAGTGTAATACTGGGCTTCTTGTATCAACCTCTTTGCCTTTTTTTTATCTGCGGGGAGTGCCTCTGACTTGAGGTAATTGATTATGGAGGTCATCCACCCTTGATCCTGACCTGATATGGTTAGAACTTTTTCTTCTTCTGAGATTGACGGGCTTTGCAGCATTTCTTGTATGAGGCTTCTATTATTGCCCCCTGGTTTGGTGCTGGCTAATTTTGAGAGGGCATCAGCTCGGGTGTTTTGCTCTCAGGGTATATGTTGGATTTCATATTCTTCGAGTTGTCCGAGCTGTTCTCTGGCTTTGTCCAGGTATTTTTTCATGGTGGGATCCTTAGCTTGGTAGTTCCCTTCTATTTGAGAGGTAGCTATTTGCGAATCACTGAAGATGGTGAGTTTTTGGACTCCTACCTCCTTAGCCAGCCTCAAACCAGCCAG
Organism: Arachis ipaensis; assembly: GCF_059453495.1. Taxonomy (NCBI): domain Eukaryota; kingdom Viridiplantae; phylum Streptophyta; class Magnoliopsida; order Fabales; family Fabaceae; genus Arachis; species Arachis ipaensis. Next base: position 91,942,950 of record NC_142439.1, read on the forward strand.
TAATTCCTCGTATTCAGCTTGATTGTTTGAAGCAGGGAATTCGAATTTTAGCAAGAGTTCGATTTGGGTCCCCTGATCACTTTCTATTATCACACCCGTGCCACTCCCAGTTTTGTTTGAAGAACCGTCCACGTAGAGATTCCATTTTGTGGGTTTTCCTGGGGTATCAGTGTACTCAGCGATGAAGTTGGCTAGATATTGTGATTTGATGGCAATCCAAGCTTCATACTGAAGATCGAATTCAGACAACTCGACCACCGACTTCAAGATTCTTCCAGCTAAATCTGTTTTCTGTAGGATGTCTTTTATGGGCTGATTTGTCTGAACTTTAATAGTGTGCGCTTGAAAGTACGGGCAGAGTTGTCAAGAAGTGAGTATGAGTGCGTAGGAGAATTTTTCTATCTTTTGATAGTTCGTTTCAGCCCCTTGTAACACTTTGCTGATGAAGTAGACGGGTTATTGCCCACTTTTGTCTTCTCTGACTAGCGTTGAGGCTATTGCCTGACTTTCCACTGCGAGGTATAATATGAGTGCTTCTCCCATTTGTGGTCGAGTAAGAATGGGCTTGTTCACACTCCATTGTCCATTCGAATCTCTTTCCTTTCCTTAAGGTGGCGTAAAAGGGGAGAGATCTGATGGCTGACCCAGCCAGAAACCTGGATAGGGCTGAAAGTCTTTCATTGAGCTGCTATACTTCTTTGACGCAGGTCAGACTTTTCATGTTGAGTATAGCCTGACACTTATTTGGGTTCGCCTCTATTCCTCTTTGCGTGAGCATGAAGCCCAGGAATTTGCCAGCTTCTACCGCAAAAGTGCATTTCGCGGGATTGAGTCGCATACCATGCTTTCTGATGGTGTCGAATACTTTGGTGAGGTCGGGCAACAGTGTTTCCTCTTTTTGTGTCTTTACCAGCATATCGTCCACATAGACCTCCATCAGTTTTCCAATGTGGTCCGCGAAGACTTTGTTCATCAATCTTTGTTAAGTAGCTTTTGCATTTTTGAGTCCAGATGGCATGACGATATAACAGTAATTTGCTTTTGGGGTTATGAACGAAGTCTTTTCTTGGTCGGGTGGATACATCGGGATTTGATTGTATCCTGAATAGGCGTCTATGAAGGAGAGGTACTTGTATCCCAAAGAAGCGTCCACTAGAGTATCTATACTTGGGAGTGGGTAAGGATCATTTGGGCATGCTTTATTCAGATCGATGTAGTCAGTGCACATCTGCCACTTTCCATTTGACTTTTTTACCAAGACTACGTTGGCTAGCCATAGTGGGTATTTGACCTCCCTTATGAACCCTGCCTCCAGCAAGGCTTGTACCTGTTTTTCCACAGCTTGGAATTTTTTTGGTCCGAGTTTCCTATGCTTCTGCTGTACTGGCCGAGATCCTGGATACACCGCTAGCTTGTGGCACATTAGTTTGGAATCTATGCTCGGCATGTCTGCTGTCTTCCATGCAAAGAGGTCGGTGTTATCCTTTAGGAACTGTATCAAAGATTTCTTTAAGTCTCCCTTTAAGGTTGTCCCGACATTTGTTGTTTTATCCAGGACATCGCCGATTTAGACCTCTTCAGTCTCACGTCCTCGGACTCCCGCAAGCTCGATAGTGTTGATCTCTTCTCCTTTACCTCTAAGGTTCAGAATTTCGTTGTAACAGTGTCGCACAATTTTCTGGTCTCCTTTTATCGTGGCGATCCTTTCTGGAATTGGGAACTTCATGCATAAATGTGGAGTCGAGACTACTGCGGCAAGCTGGTTTAGTGTTGTCCGACCTATCAAGGCGTTGTAAGCTGAGCTCACGTCAACTACTATGTAGTCTATGCTAAGTGTCCTTAACCGGGTTCCCTTTCCAAAGATTGTGTGTAGTGAAATATATCCAAGTGGTTGGATTGGAGTGTCTCCCAGTCTGAACAGGCTGTTCGGATATGCTCTGAGCTCTTTATCTTGTAGGCCGAGTTTGTCAAAGCAGGATTTAAACAAGATATCCGCAGAGCTTCCCTGGTCTATTAGTGTTCGATGGAGATTTTCGTTGGCCAGTATGATAGTAATGACCATGGGATCATCATGTCCCGGGATGACGCCTACTGCGTCTTCTCGGGTAAAGGTAATAGTAGGGAGGTCAGATGACCTCTCTCCTTCTCCAACATGATATACCTCTTTAAGATGTCTTTTGCGAGATGATTTAGAGATCCCTCCTCCTGCAAATCCTCCATTTATCATATGAATATGTCTCTCAGGAGTGTGAGGTGGTCGTTCAGCCCGTCCGACCTCTTCGTCCCTTCTTCTTTTTCTTGGCTCATCTGCTTTGTTGACTAAGTATCGGTCTAGTCGCCCTTCTCTCACCAATTTTTCTATGACATTCTTTAAGTCGAAGCATTCGTTAGTAAAATGTCCGTAAATTCGATGGAATTCGCAGTACTATGTCTGACTTGCCCCTCCTTTCTTGCCTTTAATTGAGTGAGGTGACAGGATCTTTTTAGTGTTGCATATTTCTCGATAAACATCCACAAAGGACACCTGAAGAAGGGTGTAACTGTGGTATTTTCTGGTTCTTTCACTGGGTTGATCTTCTTTTTTCTTGGATTCTTTATCCTTGTCTCTAGGGGGGTTGAAGAATTCCGATCTTGAAGTTCCTCCTAATCGAGAATTCTCCTCTATGTTGATATACTTCTCTGTCCATTCTTACACTTTGTTCAGGGATGTTGGACGCTTTCTTAATATGGAGTGACTAAAAGGCCCCTTTTCAGGCCATTGATGAGCCCCATAATGGCTACTTCTGTGGGCAGAGTTTGTATTTCCAGACATGTTTTGTTGAATCTTTCCATGTAGTTGCAAAGACTTTTCTGATCTCCTAGCTTGATTCCTAGTAGGCTCGGGGCATGCTTGGCTTTGTCCTTCTGGATGGAGAACCTAGCAAGGAATTTTTTGGCTAGGTTGTCAAAGCTGGTGATGGATTGAGGGGGTAAGCTATCGAACCACTTTATGGCTGTCTTTGTTAAGGTGGTCGGAAAGGCCTTGCATCGAAGGGCATCAGAAGCGTTGGTGAGGTACATTCGGCTTCTGAAATTGCTGAGATGGTGGCTTGGGTCCGATGTGTCGTCGTATAAAATCATGTTGGGAGCTTTGAAGTATTTTGGGATTTTAGTTTTCATGATTTCTTTGGTGAATGGGTCTTGATCTCTGTGGGAGTTGTCGTCGCAATTGGTCTGAACTGTTTTATCTTTGAGGTCAGCTTCGAGCTTTAGGAGTTTGTCTTCTAACTCTCGGCGTCATCTAGTTTCTCTCCGGAGGTCCCTCTCGGCTTTGCGCTGGTGTTCGGCTTCTTTTCCGAGTTGTTTGAGACGTTCCTGTTGAGCTTGTAGGGCAGCCAGAATTTCTGCGTTTGGGGGTTGTTTATCTTCCCCGTTTTGGGGTGTGTCTTTGGAGGTGGCATCCGTGTTTTTATTTCACATTCTATCCACTAAAACAGAGTTGTGATCATTGTCATCGTCGTCCACCATGGTGATGGAATGACTTCCAGGATCCCCGGTAATGGCGCCAATGTTCCAGGGGTTACCTGAAATTGTAGGTCGATCTCGGTCGAGATCTGCGGTGGTGGCCGGACTTGACGTGTCCGACTTGTTGGACTTGGTGATGCTGTTGATCCTTTGTCACCGGAGGGTGGTGGTACCTGCAAGAGACTCCGATGCTTAAGTTAGCATGGGCTTTAAGCAGGTTTTTAGTAGAATCAGAGTATGAGTTATACCTAGGTGCTCTAGTGTATTTATAGTAGTGTGGCTGACCTTCTTAGATAAGATAAGTTAGTTATCTTATCTTATCTTTTAGTGAAGTCATCTTATCTTTAAAGGGAACCGCCTTTATCTTTCTAGACTTTGGCTGCCTTTAGACTGGGCTGTGTTCCTTCGTTTGGGCCTGCTTGGGCTTCTTATGTCAATTTGTCCGAACTCTTTTAAAGAAGAGATCGGGAATCCTGACCTGAAGAGGTCGGTCGCTTTGTCTGTAATTAGTCCGGGTCGGACAGCTCGACCTAGGATATGAACACTATCTATATGTAATCTATCTACATGAAATCTTTCTACTTGGTCAAAACAAATCAATTCCCAAGAATACATGTACAAGTACAAGGGCTAAAGCAATAGCAGTCAAAGCAAACCCACAATTGAATTGAATCATTGAAAGACTTTACAAACTTGCAAGAAAAGATGATCATAGGTGGAAACATGTAATTGAGCGATCGAACCCTCATCGGATGTGTATCCGCTCTAAGCACTCAAGTGTATGGGGTTGATTCACTCAATTCTCCCCTAATCATGCTTTCCAAGATTTGTTTTTCATCTAACAATCAACAATTATTTCATGCATGCATACAAATATCATGAGGACTTCCCATAGGTTGTAATGGGGTTAGGGTTAAGGTAAGGATGCATATGGTCAAGTGAGCTTGAAAATTGAATCTTTGATTAACTTAAACTTCCCACCTAACCTATGACAACCTATACAATTCTAAACAAACCTAACTACCCATTCTTCACTTTTTCACACACTCATGCATTCTCTTTTGATCACCACACATATGCATTAACTTTTATTGAAGTTTAAACTTTGGGGCATTTTTGTCCCCTTTTATTGTACTTCTTTTTCTTTCTTTTTCTATTTCTATTTTTTTTCAAACTAAAATATATACAAGAACATCAATGCATATGGTTTATACATGATTAATACATGAGTATGTACCCAATTCCCAAGATTTTTCAACACAAATACAAAATATACTTTTATCTCTACCTAATGTTCCCAACTCTCCCAAAATCAAATGATAAACACTCTCACTAACCTAAGCTAATCAAAGATCCAAATTAAAAACATTTATTATTTTTCACTTAGGCTTGTAAGGTGCTACAATTAAGAACAAATGGGTTAAGCATAGGGTCAAAATTGGCTAACAATGGAAGATAAAAGGTAGGCTATTTAGGTAAGTGAGCTATTTGAACAATGGCCTCAATCATATAACTGCATGTATACACAAAATAATGGATATAAAGAATCAAACAAATCAAAGATTATAATCATAGAAAGAGAATAATGCACACAAGAATGAAAATAAGTGGTTATGTATGATGTAACCACATAATTAAGCTCAAGTCTCACATGCTTGTGTTCTTAGCTCAAAATCATGTTCCAGAATATGTAGCTCAAGCAAGTTCTAAAAAAAAAATTTTTTCAATCAATTGGGGTGCCTTATAGATAAAATTTCTTGAAAATTTTCATTATTTTGACTAAGCTTATTGATAAACCCATATTTAATGATATATTTTGTGCTCAATTTAAGTGATTTATTCAATCCTTCACCCACTTATTCAAGTGAAATTGCATGGTTTTACTTTCCCTTCCTTATTATGTGATATATGTGAAAAACATGTTTCCTATGCTTTAAAAATATTTATTTTAATTACCTTTTATTACCATTCGATACCGTAATTTGTGTGTTAAGTATTTTCAGATCTCCTAAGGCAGGAATAATTTAACGGATGGAAAGGAAACATACAAAAATGGAAGGAAAGCACAAAATAGAATTTTTGAAGAAACTGGCAGCGACGCGAACGCATGGACGACGCGGCCGCATGCCTAGCGCGAAAAGGCAGCGACGTAAATGCGTGACTGATGCGGATGCGTGCCTTGAGCAGAACGCAAATGACGCGTACGCGTAACCGAAGCGAACGCGTGACAAGGAAAACTCCCAGATGACACGACCGCGTGACCCACGCAGACGCGTGACAGACGCCACGTGCAGCAACTGCAGAAAATGCTCCCAGCAATTTCTGAAACCCTTTTTGGCCCAGATCCAAGTCCAGAAAGCACAGATTAGAGGTTATAAAGTGGGGGAATGCATCCATTCATTAACATGCCTTCAATTATTCACTTTTCATAGTTTAGATGTAGTTTTTAGAGAGAGAGGTTCTCTCCTCTCTCTTAGGTTTTAGGATTAGGATTCCTCTTAAAGGATTTAGGATTTCAACTCTTCATCAGGTTCAATATTCCTTTTACTTTATATTTCTCTTTTACTTTCAGATACTTTAATGCTTTTCTTTAATTACTTATGTTGCCAAATTGGCTTATGAACTCTTTATGTTTAGATTGATTTTTCTCTTATTAATGCAACTGAGGTATTTCAGATTTATGATTCTTATTTAGCTTTTTATATTCTTGGCTTTAATTGATTAACTGAAGGCTCTTGAGTTATCAAACTTATCGTGATTGTTAATTGTTATTTTTGCTAATTGAATTGAATTCCACTAACTCTAGTGTTTACTTAGGAGTTGTCTAGGACTTGGGGATCTAACTAATTAGTCCACTTGACTTTCCCTTGCTTTCGTAAAGGTTAACTAAGTGGGATTAAACTCAATTCTCATAAGGATAACTAGGATAGGACTTCCAAATTTTCATAACTTGCCAAGAGTTTTATTAGATATTAATTTATTAATTCTTGCAATTCATTTTCCTTGTTCAAACCTTTCAAAACCCAAAAACACTGTTTTCCATAACTAATAATAAGAACACCTCCCTGCAATTCCTTGAGAAGACGATCCGAGGTTTGAATACTTCGGTTTATAAATTTTATTGGGTTTGTTACTTGTGACAACCAAAACGTTTGTAAGAAAGGATGATTGCTTGGTTTAGAAACTATACTTGCAACGGGAATTTATTCTGAATTCTAAACCGTCAATCTTCAGTTCTTCACTTATCCTAAATGCGATTTTGTGATTTAGAAATTTTTAAAATTCCTTGGTTTATCCCCTTTTTCAATCAAACTAAATTTTTGTATGCAGAAAGGGTAAACCAAGCTCCAATAATCCATAATTTTCAAATCACAACCACTAACTAAAGCAACTAAATATATATACACTATCAACTACAAATAAAAATTCACTAAAGAGTATATCTAAACTATGGTGCATAATATAACAACTAAAATAAAAGTATGCAAAATACTAGTATATACAATAATCCAAGAAGTGTGGTAAAATAAAGTGCAAAATACTAGAAATAACACAAAATAAAAGATAAATGTCCGACCTCATCACCCAAAATAGTAATCCCACTGACGGCGATGACAATGACCTCCCCATACTTAGAATGATGCATCGTCCTCGATGCTACTGCTCAGGCTCGAAATGGGGGTCAACAGTCGCATCTGGCTGCTGGGTCTGAGGTTGTGGCTCCTCAGGGGGCTGTTGAGCCTCTAGGACGGCCTGTTTGTGTAAGGGTGCCTCTGTCTGAGCTGGCTCCTCCTCTAATCCACTCTGTCCAGGCGTCGCATGATACGGCGCTCACTGCGCTCCATGAAGCGGATCAGATGCTGTACTAAGAGATACGTTGGCTGGGGTGTTGGTGGTGGTGCAACGGATGCTGATGGTGCTGATGGTGTTGCTATAGCTGATGAAAAAGAAGGTCTGGCTGCTGCTGCTCTGGCTCTAGACTGACGCCGGGATGGGGGCTTCTCGTTCAACCATGGGGTACCGGCTAGCTGTGCCATCTGAGTGACCAGAGTAGGAAAGGGTAGTATGCCACGGACATGTGCTCGCCACATGAATCGCCTGATCAACCGGGGGAAGTATACCTCCTTCCCCTCCATAACACATCCGATCAGGACAAGCATGTCCACCGAAATCTCTGTGAAATGGGTGGTAGGCATGACGTAGTGGGCAAAGATCTACTGCCACGTCCTAGCCTCCCTCGAAAGATGAGTAAACAGCACCCCCTTGGATTTTTTGTTGTTAGTATCCATTACCCAGGGGGCATACGGGGTGGCAATAACATCCCTCAGAGCATCATAATCAAAGGTCATGCAATGTATCGCCACTTCTGCTTGCTCAATAGCATCTGTATCGCCGGTCTTAGGCAGACAGTGAAGAACATCCTCAATTGAAGCCTCTGTAACCAATATTTGACCGCCTCGGAGGTAAACTGACTCAAGGGTGTGTCGAAAGAAATTGCAGTAAAACTCTTACCCATGATGAGTTTATCCTACCGAGCTCCCTAATAATAAAGCCCAGGCCCATCCCCTCAATACGGGCATGAATGGATTGTCTCAGATCAGTGAGGATAGCCAGTTTCTTTTCTATGCTCAGGTTTTTCTTCCAATATGTAGGGAACCGGAGTTCACAATAAAGGTTGGGGAACCGGTGAGCATCTGTAGGCGGTAGCTACTGTTTAGCCTTGTCCTCCTCATTAAGAGGGTTCTTGGCATAGTCGTAGTAGGGAGAAGGAGTGAAGGCTTGAGATTTCTTCCTCTTCTTTGAGGTGACCTTGGCTTTTCCTCTATTGGCCATCCTGCAAAAGAGATTTACAGGATATAAACGATTAAGACACGTAGGTGAAAACAAATCAAGGAATGGCATATTCGGAAGACAAGAGGATTGAAATGCAAGAATGAAGTGAGTTAAGAGAAAAGAGTTCTTGGAATGCAAGACACAAAATTCAGAAATCCAACAAAGCCACAAACTAAGAATTTAAGCCACAACTGCACAATGCTTTGTTTATTAAGCCTATGAAACGTCATACCCAAAAGAATGATTAAAGGAGTTAAGTTGAAAACAGAAAGAAAAGTTAGTTGGTTAATTAAGTTAGAAGTTAGAAAACCAGTTCAAAAATTAGTGGTATGACAGTTGTTGGCTCAATTAGAAGAAATGCGCAAAGTATGGAAAGTAAGCATACTCACATTCATGAGGAAGATGCAGTCATTGATGATGAAATATGAAATTGCATCAAAGCATCTAATGGAAACTAGTCATCAACAATGTCATGGTCACTAAGTTTACAATAATTGGTATTGAAAGAGTGAAACATGCACTAGTGTAACCAAAACCAAGTTGAGAACCTATTCGAATCAGAAGAGGGTTACACTAGTAGGATATGCCAATTATTGCAAATGAATGAACCATATTCAAGAAAATTCAGGTTAATGTCAGACGGGCAAACTTAGAATGAGTTAAAAGGCATTTGACTTAACTTGAATAGTGAAAGCACATGACGGTTCACATAGATGAGTTAGGCAAGGCATTATTTGTCACAGAAATCCGACAAATAACTCTTTGAACTTACCATTCCAATGCATATCACGGGAGACAAGATAAGCACGGTAATGCCAACCATAGTAACCTAGGAATTGAACTTGGTGGAAATGAAGTAGAACTCAATTCAAAAAGTGTCAAGTTCAATTCTTAGGTTGCAAGTTGAAGAACAAAATAATTTTCAAAAATTCGGGCAGCATTTCGGCAGTAAATTGGATGTTCCCGGATAGCAGTTATCAGCAAAATGCATGCATATGAATCCACAAAGTGCAACAAGCATGGTAAGAGCATGGATTACATACATTCAGGCAGCATCAAACACAATCATACAATTGAATCTCAGCAAAGCAGTAGTAGGTTATAGCATGTAAAACAGAAATCACTACAGTAACCATCCATCATTCAGCAAGGCATGCAACGTTCAAAAAGTAAACAAGAACGGAGTACTTATCAGGCCTAGAATCCTCTAACCACAACCTAACTACCTAATAGCATACATTTCTATCTATCCTAACAAATAGACTTAAATAGTAATATAACAAAAATTAATAAATAGAATTAACAAAAGAAAGTAAAGATAGAACAGAAGGCAGGGTAACCTGAAAGGGAAGCAGAATTGGAAATTGAAGGGGGGTAATGGAAGAGAGCCGAAGTGGTGCCGCCCAGGGAAGGCAGCGACGCGGTGGCGGAGCAGAGGGTGGTGAGGCAGGGGCACCGAACAGAAAAAACAGAACAGGGGCAAAGGCGTGGATTCTGGGCGGAGAAGTGGTGAAGTCACGAGGAGACAGAGGGGAAAAAAAGGAAGAGAGGTGTGAGTGGTAATGGTGGTTTGAATGCTCGCCAGCGGCAATGACTGGCCGCGGTGGCGCTGACGGAGAGCAGAGGGAGGGAAGTGGTGAGAGTGGCAGTGAACTGTGAGAGTGAGAAAGAGAAGGAGAAAGAAAGAAGGAGGGAAGGGAAGAAGATGGGGCGGCGGCAGAGCGAGGTCGCCGGACAGGGGTGGTCGTTGGCGGTTGTAGAGGAAGAAGTGAGAAGGAGAAGAGACGTTGAAGAAGAGGGAAGATGAAGAAGTACGCGAATGCGCTAGGGTTCCTTACGTGGATGGGTTATAGTTTTTGAATCCACGCGTGCGCGTCCTTGACGCGTCCGTGTGGGTGGGCAAAAAAGTGATGGATGCGCAAGCGGCAGGTGCCCTTAAGTGTGGAAGTGGAGTTGTGCGCCGACGCGTACGCGTGATGTACGCGTCCGCGTGGGATGGAACTTATGCAAGAAGCGCATTGCACGCGTGGTGTACGCGCAACTCTCAGGTCCATCTATTGGGGTTGCACCAACACATCGACACGTGCGCGTACAGCGTGCACACGCGTCCCTACTCTTTTTTTTCAACACTACAAACAACTTTAAACTCTCCTATCCTTCTCTATGACTAAAAAACCAGCCAAAATGCAAAATTAACCATATTTTTGAATTTTTGAGGATTTTTCAAACATTTTGAGAAAACTTGCAATCCAAGCAAAAACTCAAATTCAAGGAACCATCCTTATCTAATGCATAAAATGTATAAACAACCTAGCAAGCAAGACAAAATATACTAAAGAGTAAAGAAGCTACCTACAATGCTGACTCAATTCATTCATTCAGTATATCTACAAGAGAATGGAAAGAGTTTACCATGGTGGGGTATCTCCCATCAAGCACTTTTAGTTTAAGTCCTTAAGTTGGACATATGGGAGGCTCATAGTCAAGGTGGCTTACGCTTGTATTCATCCTTAAACCTCCAAGAATGCTTGCTCTCCAATTGGTTGTCAGAACTTCTAACCATCTTCACCAAGCTTGGGGGAAGTTCTTCCCAATATATGAGCTCCCAAAATTGGTCTTCATGTCGCGATTCGGGATTCCATATCTTATTTTCACACCCATCTTCAAGTTGATCAAGACAATTCCATTTAGGTGGTTTAGCCTTGGAATTCTCAAAGAAGCCTCCAAACAACTTCCTAAACCCATAAAATCTAGCTCCACATCCAACCTTGCAATCAAACTTTGAACATGCAACCATAGTGAACCTAGAATGATGTTTCCAACCACTAACCATCTCTCTCCTACTCTTGAACCCACAAAGAGCCCTAACTTGACCATCATTTTCAAGCAAACCATATTCAAGTGAGAAAGTAAAGCTTAGGGATAGGAATTTTACCCACTTGAATGTTGTGTTGGATGTTGGTGGTTTAGGGAGGTGGACCTCCCCACAGTTAGCCAATGCGAGATCCATTCCCTTGTGGTCTTCCATTGCAACTTCCACCTCTTTGCAAGCTTCTTTAAGTTCAATTCCTTGCTCACCAACTTCTTCTATCTCTTTCCCATCACTCAGATCATAAATAGGAGGTTTAGTGAAGTCTACCTCAACATCAATTCCAAGCATAACGTGGAAGGACTCATCAAGCTCAAAAGGATCATATGTTGATGCGGAATCATCGTATATAGGAGGGCTTGTTGCTTGGAACACTTCTTCCAATTCTTCACTCACAATATGCCTTGGAGGTTGTATATCTTCCTCAACATTGCTTTCTAATCCAATGGAAGAAAGATCAACAAGATCATCAAGGGGATTGATCAATGTGGACAAAAAATCACTAATGATAAAATCCACTTCTTGATCAATATCCCTCAACTCTCAATCCAATTCCTTAACATCCCTTCCTAACTCCGTGAAAGAAGGCTCTTCAACTTGAGATTCCTCTATGTACTCAACATATCCTAAGTACCCAACCACTACTTCCTTTTGTTCAATAATCTCTACTTCCTCCACATTCATCGATGGGAGTACTTGGGATGCATGAGCTTAGGTGGGAGGTTATGTGACTCACGGCTTCTACCATGATAGCTACCTTGGCTTCTATCTCCTTAAACTCCTTTTCTGTCCCCTCTTGTTGCCTGAGGATGTGAGATTCAAGATCTCTTAGTTCTTGCGTGAGGGCTTCATCTGGGGGCAGTGGTGGAAGAGAGGGTTCATTGTTTGAGGGAAAGGTATTGTAGTTGGAAGGTGGTCCATATTGGTGAGAGTCTTGAGGTGGTGTATATGGAATTTCTGGTTCTTGGGGGTATTGGTTTTGGAATGGTGGTGGCTCTAGATATGGTTCATATGGTGGTTGGTATGGTGGATATGAGTTAAGATCATATGGAGGTGAATAGTGGTACGAGGCTTGTGAGTTTAGTGGAGGGCTATATTGAGGAGGGGGATCATAGGTATGTGGTGGTTGTGGTTGACAATCACAATAGGGGTCATCACATACATTAGGTTGGGATGCATTAGGATTAGGAGTATACCCATAAGAATCCGAAGAGTAGTCATGTTGGGGTGGCGCTTGAATGGCTCAGATGGAATAAAATGCCTTTTGTTCCTTGCGCATCTCCGTGAGGAGAGTAGTCATATCCCCAAGCACTCTTATCAAACTTGGTTCGGAAGGAGGTTGTTGCAAGAAGGTTGTCCATAAGGTTGGAGCTCCTCCCTCCTTTGATTTCCAAATCCTTGATGCACATCCTCATTAAAGCTTCCATTTCCTACAACATAGTTTGAACCAAACTCATAGCCAAAGGGGTGAGAATTCATAGTGAAAGAGAAAATAAAAACAAAAGCTAACAAGAGATAAAGAAGATAAACTCCTACAACTAGCAAAAACCAACAAACAAACCAAAAATCAAGCTATTCACAATATATACAATAGCCAATAACATAGAACCATTGCAAATCCCCGGCAACGGCGCCATAAATTTGATAGACGAGAATTATTATCGGTCTAGATTTTCTTCTTATAGAAAAGAACTACTTCGTTGTAAGCATAGCTCCAAACCAACAACCAACTCTCGCATTAAATTTAATTTAGTTTTGTCACGAGTACAAATCCCAATGAAAATTAACCGAAGTATTTAAACCTCAGGTCATCTCACAAGGAATTGCAATGAAGTGGTCAATTATTGGCTATGAAGGAACAAGGAGTTTGGTTTATAAAAGGGTAAGGAATAAATGACAAGAAAATTAAATCAAGAAACTAAAGAAAGGCAAGGTAAAGAACTCTTGGCTAGTCATAGGCAATTGAGATCACCATCCTTATCTACAAATCATGTATTGACAATTATGAGGAACCGAGCTCATTAGGTCTACTCACTAAAGCTTTAAGTACGTAATATCTACTCCTAGGCTTGGAGTACGTCAAATGGCTTGATCAACATCAATCCATAGGTCCTAACCTAGCTACTAATTAACTTAGTAGTAGGCTAGAGTCAATGGTTATTAAATTGACCACTAAGGGTTTTCAAATCACCAATTCAATAAGACCCAATGACTCAAGATCAATCAATTTTCTTAGCCTAGGCCAAGAGTAAAAGAAGCTACTTAAAAAACTAGAGAAAATATTCTATCAAACACCTAGAGTGCAATAAAAGTAAACATCTCAAAATGCAAGAATTAACAAGATTCATAACCATCATGAGCAAGAAATCAACAATAGCAAGGAAGATAAACATAAAAGAGACATGGAAACATAAATTTGTATTAGAAGAAATTAAGATCCAACAATGGTTCATCAACATAAAAGAGAGCATAAAAAAAGGGAAATTAACACTACAACCAAGAGAATCAAGATGTAGGAACAAGAAATTATAAAAGAAACAAGGTGAAATCAAGCAATCAAATCTAGATCCAAGAGAAATTAACCTAATCCTAACCTAATTCTAGAGAGAAGAGGGAACTTCTCTCTCTAGAAAACTAACTAAAGGCTCATCATGACTAACTAAGTGCTCCTTCCTTTGCTCAATCTTCAATTCTGCATCAAATACCCTAAAAAACAAGTTGGATTTGGGCCTGGGCAGCTCAAAAATCGCCCCAGCGTTTTGCCTTTAAATGAGTCACGTGCGAGCATCAACGCGTACGCGTGGGTCACGCGTGCGTGTCGCTTGGCAATTGTCCTATCCACGCGTACGCATCATGTGCGCGTACGCGTCGCCATGCAACTTCACTTCCACGCGCGCGCGTCTGCTACGCGTGCGCGTGGGTTGATGTACTCCAAATCCTTGTTTCCTCATGCATTCTCCACTTTGTATGCTTTTCTCTTCATTCCTTCCATCCAATACTTGCCTTATGAACCTGAAATCACTCAACAAACATATCAAGGTATCGAATGGAGTTAAAGTGAATTAAAATCACCAATTTAAGGGCCTAAAAAGCATATTTTTACACTTAAGCATAATTTAACGGAGAATTGCAAAACCATGCTATTTCATTGAATAAATGTGAAAAAAAGTGATAAAATCTCCTAAAATAAGCATAAGATAAACCAGAAAATTGGGGTTTATCACTCTTTCCCCCCTTTTCAGGATGGTCATCGTAAAGGATAAGGGAAAGGCACCAAAGAAGCCGCCCACCAAGAAGGCGCCTCAAAGATCCATCACTAAGGCACACCTGGCACTAAAGGCTAAGCCCCTCCTCAAGAAGGCGAGGAGCATCATTAAGATTGATGAACAAGAGAAGGAAAACCCTGCGAGGGATTCTACTAGGTTTCCCAACCGTTATTGTGAGCTCATGATCCCCTTTGTGATTGAAAGGAACTATCACCCTGAACCTCTTCTCGCCCCTCCGGCTCACGTTGTTCAGTTTGTGATACCCCGCATCGAGCGGCGACAGTGAGGATTTCTCATGAGAAGACCACAGGAAGCCAGCCTCTCATGGGTGGTGGAGTTTTACTCCAACTACTGCTCTTTCTCTCACATCCGTATTTGTGCGCTGGAAGCATGTCCCCGTCTCGGAGGAAGCTATTCAAGGAATACTTAAGACCGGACCATTGGCGGATGGGATAGACGCCTACCAAGAGGTCTTGAAGCAGCGTTGTGAATTTGGTTTTGATTTCAATTGGGATGCCGTTCTCTGGGTAATTGCCGAACCGGGAGCATTTTGGATCCAAGGGAGAATGAGACCCCGGCCCAACGGCATTGACGCACATTTTATCACTGTGGAGGCTCAAGCATGGGCCCAAATCTTATCTCATTATGTGCTTCCAAGCACCCATGGGTCATCTCTCATCGCGGAGCTAGCCCTATTGGTTTGGTGCATACTTACAGAGAAACCGGTCAATGTCCTTCTTCTCATCCGACAAGCCATGGGTCATGTCCATGCTAGAGGAAACCTACCCTTCCCCACTTTGGTGACTGAGTTAGTTGCTGCTGCTGGTGTCCCTCGGGAGACTAAGGATCGGAAGGCACAAATTTCAGTGGATGGCGATGTCGTCCCAACCGGAAAATATCTCAAGTCTCCGGCGGACACCGAAAACCTTGACATAGTTATCCCCGTGGGCATTCCCACCACTTCATCCGCACCACCTAGATCATCCTACCAACTCCTTGAGGAGCTCCATAAGAAGATGGACCGATATGAACGGCGGAACCAACGCCGATCTGCTTATATAAAGAAGCTTTTGAGTTGTGTGGCCCCACCTATGGAGGAACCAGAGATTTTCACTTCCAACTCGAACTTGAGTGAAGATAGCATTCATGGAAGGCATAATGGAAGCTCCAAGACCGATCGCCCCTTGCGTCTCACCAATAGCACCGAGGACGATGCAAATTCTTAAGTGTGGGGAGGTCGTTCGACCGGTCTCTGTAGGTAACACCCAAATAAACCTTGATTTTCTTTAGATAATTAGGATAGATTGCATGGTTAGGTTTTGTTTTTGAACACCTTTTGCATGATAGTTATTTCTTGTTAGGCCTACTTGGTTAGTGTAATGATTCCCTTCCCAAGAAATTATAATTTTTCAGCAACCCTACCAATTTGGAAATTTTTGTTACTAAACTTGCTTGAGGAAGGTATTTTAGAACATGGTTTTAGAGTTGAGAACACAAGCAAGTGAGACTTGAGCCAATTGCGTGGTTACATCTTATAACCACTTATTTTCCTTCTTGTGTGCATTGTTCTCCTTCTATGATTGTAATCCTTGATTTGCTTGACTCTATATGTCCATTATTGTATGTATGAATGTATGTATGTGATTGAGGTCATCGTTTCACTTAGCCACTTACCCAAATAGTCTTACCTTACAACAACCTTTGTTAGCCAAATTTGAGCATACGCTTAACCCACTTGTTCTTAATTTTAGCACATTACAAGCCTAAAGTGGAAAACCATAAATTTCCTTATTTGAATCTTTGATTAGCTTAGACTAGTGTGTGTGTGTCATTCAAGTGTGGGAAACGGGGGACATTGGTTGAGGCAAGAGCATGTTTTTGTTTTTATGGAAAATATTCGGAAGTGGGTATATACTCATGTATCTATTGAATATGTAAACCATATGCATTGGTACTTTTGTATATAAGTACGTCAAAAAGAAAAAAAAAAGAGAAAGAGAAAAACAAAAAGAAAAGAAAAATGAAGAATGAAAAGAAAAAAACATATAGAAAGGAGAAAGAAAGAAAGAAAAAGGGGACAAAATGCCCCAAAGTAAGATTCAATAACAATCAATGCATATGTGTAATGACCAAAAGGAGAATGCATGAGTATGTGGAAAAAGTGAGGAATGGGTAGTTAGGATAGTACTTAATTGTATAGGTTGTATGTAGGTTAGGTGGGATGCTTAGGTTAATCAAAGATTCAAATCCTAGTCCACTTAGCCATATATATAACCCTACCTTGACACTAGCCCCATTACAACCTAAGAAAAGACCTCATGATGCATGTATGCGTGCATAGAATAATTGTTGATTGTTAGAGAAAGAACAAATTTTGGAAAGCATGAAATAGAGGAGAATTGAGTGGTCAACCCTATACACCGAGCGAATAGAGTGTAAACACTTCCGGTGAGGGTTCGAGGCTCAATTCCTTGTTTCTGGCTCTCGCGAGCGTTCTTCATGCAAGCTATGCGCACTTCACTTTGATGATTGGAATTGGTAGAGTTTATATATTGTTTATCATTTTGTCCTACGTGCTTATATATATTCTTGGAAGATTGATTTGCTTTTGACCAAGTAGATAGTAGCATTCATTCTAGTTGCATTCTTATAAGTAGCTTGCACCTCATAAATCACACTCTCTTGTGATTCTTTTATCTTTGGCTTTCTTTTAAGCATGAAGACATGCTTAGTCTAAGTGTAAGGAGGTTAATAAACCCCATTTTTAGGGTTTATCTTGTTTGGATTTTGAGAATTTTATCAATATTCTTTCACACTTATTCATAGAAAACGCGTGGTTTTGTGTTTCCTTTCCAATTTTGCTTCATGGATGAAAACATGCCTCTTTCACACTAAATATGCCATATTTGAATCCTCTCCTATTACCATTCAATACCATGATCTGTGCGTTAAGTGATTTCAGAGTTTTTAGGGCAAGGATGGCCTAGAAGAGAGGAAGGAAGCATGCATGAATGGAAGGAGCATGGAAATTGGAGCTTTGGAGTTTAAGCAGCGACGCGTACGCGTGGATGCGCGCTACCAGGATTGGCGGGAAGAAGCCAAGATAGAAGCTGGCGCATTCGCATGGCTGGGCCAGAACCTCATGGACGCGCACGTGTGCTTTGCGCATGCGCGTGGATTGTAAAAGCCCAGGGACACGCAGGCGTGCTGTACGCGAACGCGTAGGTGCTAGCACGTGATTTTTTTAGTGAAAACGTGCTGAGCGATTTCACAGGAGCTGTGGGGCCCAATTGGAACTAATTCTGGTGCCAAAACCCATAAGAAGACCAAGGGATGAAGGGACTCTAATTGATTCACTCATTTTTAGATATTTTCTAGTTAGTTTTGGAAGTTACATTTTGTAGAGAGAGAAACTCTAGCTTTTCTCTAGGGTTTTTCTTCTCAATTTGGAATTCTCTTGGATCCATTGGTGAGATCTATTGTCAGTTCACTTCTACATTGTTTCAAGTTGTAGATCTAAATTCTCCTACTCTCAATTTAGTTCTTGTTGTTCAAGTTACTTGTGGATCTTAGCTTTTGGGTGTTGTTACTTCTATTTTCACTAATGCATTGAGGTAATTCATGTTCCTACTTGTCAATTGTTTGATTGTTATTAATCTCTTATAGTAGATATCTTTAATTGCAAGTTTATTCTCAATTTTACAATGTCTCTCATCCTTGCTCTCCAAGTGTTTAAGAAAATGTCAACTTTAGCTATGGAGTAGACTTTTCATTCTTGGCTTGGGGGTTAAGGTATTGGAGACACTTGAATCATCAGTGTCTTTTGTTGATTATCAATTGGAGATTGCTAATTGATTTACATGTCACTAAAGCTAGACTTCCCTAGGGTTAGACTAGGACTTGTGAATCCAAATTTATTACTCTCACTTGACTTTCCTTCACACTAGAGGTTAACTAAGTGAAGCAATAACTAATTGTGGTCACAATTGATGGAGATTATGATGATAGGAAGTCCAACTCTTACCCTAGCCAAGGCTTTTATATAGCTTGATTTTCATTCACACTATTAGCGTGTTCCTTTCTTGCATTAAACTCCAAAACACCAATACAACTTCTAACCAATAATGTGCATATTGGAGAACTCCTACGGAGAACGATTCGGGACTAATACTCTCGGTTATTGAATTTAGATTATGGTGACACAATTTCTTTGTTTGATGTGGAATTCTGTGTCGGTTTAGACTATAATCACGATTGGATTTTATTGATAAATTCTACACCGGCATAAAATCACTCATCAACTATATGTATTATCTATATGGGCACCTTTACCATACTGAGAATTTCCGGTTCTCATTCCATACATATTTTGTTATTTTTCAGATGCAGGACATGAGGCACCTCACTAAGCGTGCTAGAAACTCTCTGGAAGTGAAGATCAACATTTTATGGAATTTTTATTGTATTTCTAGTTTATAAATATGTACATATGTTATGTACTTTGTATAAATTTGTATTTTGACCCTCCTAGATGTTCACTTGGAGAAACAAGATTTATATTATGTCTTTGAGTAAGATTTTAGGTTGCATACACTGGGTGGCCTTTGCTTCATAGGTCAAGTCTGGAGCTTCCAATATGTATCCTTTTGGAACTCTATATTCATGGTATATTATCCTTTCCATGCGCTATTATCTATCCCATCTATGCTTTAACGTTTCGAGTGTGATGCGACTTTCGAGTTCTGTTTGTTCAATGATACAAAGAGAATTCTTGCATAGTTTGGAATTAATCAACAATGAATTCTCTTTATCAAATGTTTTAAATTCAAATTATAATAACCGAGATCAAGAGTAATTCAACCTCGGCTCGTTCTTCCCTAGGATGCAATTGGAATGTTACGCTTTCGGTTGTAGAGAGGACAAAAAGGGGTTTTGTAATTAAAGAACAAAATATTAAAAGAACTAAAAAATAAAAGAACTAAGTAATTATCAAAATTGGGGATCAATACAAGTAAAGAGAAGATGAGATCAAAACTAGTAAAAATGCTATAAATGCAATAAAGAGCCTTGACTTGGGAATAAGAGGATCCAAGGAATCCTATCATCATCATAACCACAACGATGGTAATTATGATGCATCGATCTTGCCTAGTTAACCCCAAACATCGAGGAGTAAATCAAGCAAGCATAATTGACCTTAATTCATAGGTCCTAACCAACTTACAAAACTAGTTGATAAAAGGCTAGCATCAATGGAAACAAGAGTCAACTAACTACCCAATAATTACCACTAAATGTTGGACATTATGACTCTAGTATCCTAGGAACTCAAACCACAAGCCATGGTAGGAAAATCTACTCAAAATCTAGAGTTGGCATTTTTACAAACACCTTGTGTGCATAAAAGTAAAACCTGGAAAATTTCAAAGTAAAATGAAAAACTATAACCAACTACCAACAAAACCAAATATGACAAGCAATCAAGCAGAAAAGAAGCATGAAACATAAAATTCATTGATCAAACTTCAAGAAACACAAAATTGCAATATAAACAAAGTAACTTGAACCATAGGAAAATGAAAATAAAGACAATGTAATTAAAGAGGAAATTGAGAGTACTTACAATTAAAGAAGCAAAATCCAAAATTAAAGCTTGCTATAAAATGCTACACTGGAAATGAAAATGAAACCCTAAGAGAGCAATGCTACACTACTCCTACTCCTACTCCTAATTACTCTCTAAAACTATCTAAGTGAGCTCTCTACTCTAATGTAAGATAATGTGTTGATATGTGTGGATATCCCCTTCATATAGCACTTCAATTCAACCTTCAAGCCTTCCAAAATGTGCCAAAAGCCTCCAAAATTCACGCAGCATATATTTCATTAATAAAATCACATGCAGAGTCCTGTGCATATGCACAGATGTGTGCGTACACACACTTGGCTGAAAGTTCTCCTGTGCATACGCACAGGTACTTGTGCGCACGCACGCTTACTTGTGCGCACGCACAGTTCACTGTGTGTGCTTTTCCTTGCTTTCTTCATGTTTTCCTCCCTTGTACATGCTTTCTTCCACTTTTGGCTATTCATTCTTGCCTCTAAGGCCTAAAATCATTCAACGAACATGTCATGGCATCAAATGGAATAAAAGTGCAATTAAATTGCTCATTTCAAGCACAAAATTGGGGACAAAACACAAAAGTATGCTATTTTGGTGCTTAAGTGTGAGTTCATTTGCTAGAATCCATCCTAATTGAGTTAAAATATATCATCGAATATGGACTCTTCAATTCCCCCACACTTAAACAATAGCATGTCCTCATGCTAAATCAACAAGGAGAACGATTAAAAGGGGGTAGTCAACTTAGTAAATGCAATTACCTATATGCATGTAAGTATTTATATACTATTCATACCTATATATCTATCTATAGTTTCCTATGAAGTTGGTGAAAGCAAACAATTAAATTCCCAAGCAAGTATAGACAAATAGGGCTAAACAAAGAAATAATCCATTGCAACCAAAATCTAAAGAATTGATTCAACTCATCAAAATGAAGCAACTTGCCAGAATACATGATAAGAGGCATGGAAACATAGAGTTGAGTAATTGAACCTCACTAGGTGTGTATACATTATAATCACTCGGTGTCTAAGGGTTTAATCACTCAATTCTCCTCCTAATTATGCTTTCAAGGATTTGCTTTTCATATAACAATCAACAAACAAGTGATGTATGAATGCAATTATCACGAAGACTTCATATGGTTGTAATGGGGTTAAGGTAAAGGTGGGATAGATATGGCCAAGTGGACTAAAATGATTGAAATCCTTGATTAGTTTAAGTATCCAACTCAACCTATATCAACCAAATAAAAAAAAATGCAATCCTAACCTTCCATCATCTCTTTTTCACAACCACTCATGTATGATTTATCATTCACATCACATATGCATTTCTTATTCATTTCTCTTCACTTAAAGGTAACTTGCATCCCCTTTTCATGATGCCTTTTTTTTAAAGTAAAATGCATATGGTTTTAGTAGCTCATACATGATTGTTCCCATTTTCCAAGATTTTCATGAATACCCAAAAATGCACAATTTCATATACTACCAATGTTTCCCAAAATTTCCCCACACTTAAATGAAACACACTCCTTCAACATAAGCTAATCAAGGATACAATCCATGGTAAATCATGGATTTTTGCTTAAGATTATGATACGCTAATATCAATAACAATGGGGTAGATAAAGCTCAAAAGGGGTTAACAATGGTAGATGCAAAGGGTAGCCTATATGGGTAAAGTAAGCTTTTAACCAAAGATGGCCTCAATCATGCTCAATGAAATTCAAAACATCAACCATTGGATATAAAGAACTAAGCAAAACTAAGATTACAATCATAGAAGAGATATAGCACTCAATGAACAAAATTAGTAGTTAAAATGTGTAACCACTCATTATAGCCCAAAAATTCATAAGGTATTTGTCCTTTAGTCTTCTATGTTCCAAAATAATCATTCAAGCAAGCTTGAAAACAGTTTTCAAATCAATTCAATAGAATGTCCTATAACAAATTTCTTGGAAATCCTTGTTGTTTTTCACCAAAATTATTTCCTACATGCATGCATGTTGTGCTGGATGCAAATTTTTCGAAATTTCCTAGTTCTTTTCCTAATTTTCAACAAGCAAAAAGTAACATGAACAATTTAGGATAAAAAATGAACTAGGCATGTGCTATTCACATCATCCAATCACAATCCATATCTATACTATATACCAAGCAAAACATGCTCAAAACATATATATATATATATATATATATATATATATATATACACAAATAAGACAAATGATCAAAATACTAGTATGTAGCATAAGGCAAAGTATCTAAATATCCACAAAATGCATAACAAAGACTCAAAATAAACTAAATAAGAGTGTTTAGGGGAGAATGTTTACACCCAAAATATCGTAGATCCTCCCCTACACTTAAATTGTGCACGGTCCTCTGTGCTCAAAAGAATCAAACAGGGAGGGGGTCAACACTGAGTAGCTCCACCGTAAGATGGTGGTGGGTGGTGGTGACGCTGATAAATAATGATGGCTCGGGATGTCTCTGTGGTGGTCTCAGCTGCTAGCTCCTCAACTGCCTGGTCAGCTGGCTCTGTTGCCATCTCTATTATCTGCTTGGCTCCAGCTGCCGGTTCCTCAACTTGCTGAACTATTGCCTCCTCGGCTGTGGGCTTCGCTGGTCTCTGCTCAGGGGGCTCAACTGCCTGGCCAGCTTCAGCTGCTGGCTCCTCCGGTGCCGGCTCCTCTGTCTCGGCCTTAGGCTCTGGTGTATCTGGAGGAGGTGACCTAGGGTCTCTACCCTCGAAATTCACCACTATCCACTGGAAGCGGCAAGCATTGTAGCACTCGAAATGGTAGAGGAGCTGAATGATTTCACGACCCAGCTCATAAGGTGTCTGTAGTCGGGGTGTGGGTGCGGGAGCTGTAGGAGGTGCTGAGGTTTCTACTGCTGATGGTGGCTCAGTGGTCTTCCTCTTCTTCTGTGGCAGTCCCTCACAGTCACCGTATGGAGGGAATGGTTGCTTGCTGATGAAGACAGACGTCCGGTCTGTCAGGCGTCTTTCCACTCCAGATAAAGCGGGTAATCTGGTGATCATCAATGGGAAGGGAATGTTGTATTTCTGCTGTTGGTTTACCTTCCACATCGAATATCTGATAAGGGGAAGAACAGAGATCCTCTTCCCTTCCAGAATAGACCAAAGCAAGACCGCCACACGGACTTTAATGTGCGTGGCATGCGTGCTTGGTAGAATGTAGTCGGTAATGATTTGCTGCCAGATCCTTGCCTCAAGATTTAGGTCAGTGCGCGTAATGCTCAATGGAACTGAATTCTCCCCTCTGTTGTACTCCCATCTGGCCTCAGGCAGGTCAATCTTTTTCAGAACTACATCCAAAGAAAGCTTGCCCGTGGTCAATTCCTTCACTATCTGAGGATAAGCACCCCGAGCCGGAGGAATATGCGGCATATCTAAGAGGGCCTCTAAAGCAGTATCAGAGGTGTCCAGTGTGAAACCCCTCAGGAAAATAGTTGGGGCATGCCTCTTTTGGAGATTTTCGTAGAATTCCCTGACCTGGTGTTTATTGACTTCCACCGGATCGAATTCTATGAATTTCCAATGGTAAAAGTTTAATCTATTAAGAATATGATCCGCATATTTCTCGGATAAGTTCAGCTTTCTCTTGTAGTGAAAGGCTCGCTTTTCTAGTTTTTTGTATTGTTCTTAGGCTTCAGCATTAATGAACGTGTCCGGTTGGGTACTCGGAGGCATAGGAGGAGGATAAGCCAAAGGATTGGCTTTTTCCTTTGCTTTGTGAGCTATCCTGAAAAGGACAAAAATTGAATACAACTCAGGAGAAACAAATAAAAATCACAGAAAGAAGAAGGAAACAGTTAAACAATTCAAATAAGAGCCAATAAGGTAAACAACACTCAATTAAGGGAAAACATGTATAAAACAATCAATTGCTCAAAAAGAAGTGTATTTTCCCAAAATCAAGCGACCTAAGTAACATAAAAGAGAATGAACAACAATTAAAGTATATATATGACTTAGGTGTAACAATGCAAGTGAATGGACTTGAAAGAAATTGAGTGTTGCAATTGTGACTTGGAAATTGGAAGAGTTTGCAAAATTTGGCACAAAAGGCAATAATCAAAGCCATAGTGAAAGCATGCGCATATTCATGTTGAGAAGATAAGAAATGATCACATATACATAACTTCCTGTCCAAAGCAATACTTGGTTGAAGAACAGATTGCATTGCTCAAAAACATAAAGGAACAAGTGGCTATGTATATGGTCATTGATGTTAAAGACACATGAATAGGCATTTAATCAATTCATCAAAAAAACAATGTATGTGCTGTTGTAAATGGCACCAAACAGATTTCAAAATTTATGAGTTTAAGGTTGGTTTGGTGTTTAAGCAAAAGGAATGAGCAACCAGTACATAATGCAGCAAATTAGCATGCTATGGGAAAATATGCACTTGCAAATGCATCAAACAAAATGGTTTCAGCTTAATATTCTAACACAACTACAAATTTGAAGTCTAGTTTAATGTTTTAGGAAAGTTTCACAGGGTGCATGATCATAATTAAAACTCAGGTAGCATCCAAATCAATAGAAATTTGCACAAGTATGAAATAAAATGCCAAATGAAAGCATAATTCAAGGCCTATGCTGATCAGACATAGAAATTGAATCAAAAAATTCCATTCAGGCATTTAATCATGCATGTTATGTGCATACATGAAAAGCAGCATTCTCAGTTCAATCAAAGCAACATTCAAAATTTAGAGAAATCCAGAAAAATTCAAACAATCAACCAATCAACTACATTCAGTCCAGAAAACACAAAGGTCAACTAACCTAATGCCTCCTAGTTACTAAAATAAAAACTAAAAGCAGTGAAAGAAAGGAAATGATACAGAAATAGTAGAAACACAGGTTACAGAGAAGGAAATGGAACCTGTAATGCAGAAGGAAAGAGAAGAAGAAATAGACGGAGAAGGAGGGTTACAGCGGAACAAAGGTCTGGCGCTGCTGGTGGCTATCTGCCAGAACTGGAGGACGCGGCTAGGGCTCGCACGGAAGAACAGGGTGCAGCACGGTACAGAGGAGAGAAAACGGGGAAATGTAGAAGAATGGAAGAGGGAGAGAAAGGGGGCGATGGTGGTGTTGTCGCCGGTGGTGTTGCAGTCAGACGGAGGTGATGGTTGGTGGTGTCTCAGAGAAGAAGAGAAAAAGGTTAGGGGGTTTAAGAGAAGCGGAAAAGAAGAAAGGGTTAGTGACTGGGGAAACTGTAGCACGAGTCCCCTTTATGAATTAACGTTTGAAAAGTGACCTGTGCGAACGCACAAGGTTGTGTGCGGACGCACACAAGGAAGAAGGAAGGGTATGGGTGCACACAGCTGTGTGCGGCCGCTGCGGACAGAAGATGTATCGCATCCTGTGCAGACGCACGAGGTTATGTGCGGATGCACAGAAGGAAAGAAGGGGTTGCGTTCACACACACAAGGGATGCGTGTGCTGCGACCAGAGGGGTTGCCAAGGTCTGTGCGGGCGCTCAGTGCTATGTGCACGCACAGGCAGTTCTTTCTCTCTCTCTCTCTCTTTCTTTTTTTTTTGAAGAACAGGGTGAAGTGTGCGTTTGCATGCAGGGTGTGCGTACGCAAGGGGAAAGAGAAGGGATGTATACTGACGCACAAGCGGTGCGCGTGTTGTGAACAGAGGGAGTGTTTAGGGGTGTGTGTGCTGATGCGTGAGCATCTTTCCTATCTTTTCCTAGTGAATTTACATATAAATTGTTAAGTTTAATCAAGAATTAATTATCTTTTAGCCACTATAGATGCTACTTTGAGTCTTGTGCAATTCTGTTTATTTTAAGTAGCATTCGGCTGTTTTTGATGGAGTTTCTACAGCACAAGAATTAAAGGAGATGACAGCGAGGAGCGACGCGTGCGCATACTTGACACGTGCACATAATTTGGAGTTTTCGATGGTGACATGTGTGCGTACCTGACCCCTACGCGTGAAAAGCGAAGTTACACAGCGACGCGTGCGCGTACCTGACGCGTACGCATGACACGCAAATTAGACCATCGACACGTACGCGTGACATGCGCCACGTGAAAAAAATGCTGGGGGCAATTTTTGGGCTATTTTTGACCCAATTTTCAGCCCAGAAGACACAGATTAGAAGCTGCAGAATGGACGAAACAAGTGGTCCCCATCCATCAATTGAATACTTGCTGATTATTTGATTAATTCTGATTTAAACTTGATTTTATTTTAAAATAGGAAAAGAATATTATTTTAGTTTTAGAAATTAGATTTTAAATTTATTAGGATTAGATATAAAAGAAACTTCCCTGAGGGGGATCCCAACATTAGTTAACTTTTCATTCCACCTTAGCCCAATTTACAATCCTAGTTTTCTTCTCTGAATCATGAGCAACTAAACCTCCATTGTTAAGGTTAGGAGCTTGATAAATCCCAATTTTGTGGTTTATCTTGTGCTTATTTTAGGGGATTTTATCACTTTTTTCCCACATTTATTCAATGAAATAGCATGGTTTTGTAATTCTCCCTTAATTTGTGCTTAAGTGTGAAAACATGCTTTTTAGGCCTTAAAATAGCTAAATTCAATTCACATTAATTCCATTCGATGCCTTGATATGTTTGTTGAGTGATTTCAGGTTCATAAGGCAAGTATTGGATGGAAGAAGTGAGGAGAAAAGCATGCAAAGTGGGAGAACTCATGAAGAAATGAAGGAACCGCAAAGCTGTCAAGCCTGACCTCTTTGCACTCAATCGACCATAACTTGAGCTACAGAGGTCCAAATGAGGCGGTTCCAGTTGCGTTGGAAAGCTAATATCCGGGGATTCAAAATGATATAAAATTTTCTATAGTTGCTTCGCGTTTAGGGATGCATATGCGCCGATATTTCACATGGTTCATTAAAGAGCAACTCGTGGCCAGCGATTTCTAAAGCATTTTGGGCCAAATCCAACTCATTTCTGATGCTATTTCAAGCAGAATTCAAGCATGGGCAAAGGGGGGAGCAATTTTTGGTAACTTAGCATCATGTAGGTTAGTTTCTAGAGAAAGAAGCTCCCTCTTCTCTCTAAAATTAGGGTTCTTAGGATATTTTCATCTTAGATCTAGGTCTAATTTCATGATTTTATCTCATTTTCTTTGTGAATTCTTGCTTTTACACTTTCATTCTCTTAGTTTGTAGTGTTAATTTTACTTTTATGCCTCTTTTATGTTAATGAACTCTTGTTGGATTTGAATCTCTTTTAATGCAATTTAATGTTTGATGTTCTTTTATTGTTGAATTGAATTGTGATTTTACTTTCCTTGCAATTGGTAGTTGGTAGATTTTACTATTTCTTGCACATTTACCATGCTTTCCTTTTGTACCCACCAAGTGTTTGACAAAATGCTTGGTTGGGCTTTAGAGTAGATTTTGAGCATTCTTGGCTTGGGAAGAGTGATTGGGCAATCTTGAGTCATTAATACCCAATTTAGATTGGTGATCTAGAGTTGTTAGTTAATATTATTTCCATTGACTCTAATCTCTTGCTAATTCAATTAGTGAGTTGATTAGGACATGTGGATTGAGATTAGCTAGTCTTGTTTGACTTTCTCTCATGGAAGATAACTCATACCTTCTTCCATCATTGGAGATGACGTAATAAGATAAATTCTTGTTAATTATTATTATTAGTGACTAGGATGGAAAGCCTATGATCTCAATCCTTGCCATGAATGTCTCTCTTTAATAATTGTTTCTCTTTATTACTTGTCTTCTTTAATTGCTTGTTTGATTTACTTTTCTTGCCATTTACTTTTCTTGTCCTATTATAAAATCAAAACCCCCTTGTCCTTCATAGCCAATAATTGACCATTTCATTGCAATTCCTTGTGAGACGACCCGGAGTCTAAATACTTCGGTTATTTCTTATTGGGGTTTGTACTTGTGACAACCAATATTTTTGATTGGTGGATTGTTTGTTGGTGTAGAACTATACTTGCAACGAGAATTATTTTGTGTGAAATTCAATACCATCAAAGAATTCACTCATTAGAGCTCTGTCTATTTGTATGGATTGATTCTATTGCTTTTTCTATTTTAATTCATGTATTGATTCACAATTCAAGAATTGTTTTCGTTCTTTATCTTATGAATTTGGGTGGAACGGAAGTATGACCCTCTTTCTAATTGAGTTCTTGTATACCTTGGAAAAGCTCTTTACTTGAACAACAGCTTGAAAATAATTTCTCCTAAATTCTAATTATCTGGACTTAACGGGATATGTGACATATAATCCTTTTATATTTGGGTAATTAGAGTTTTTGTGGCATAATAACTAGAATTAAACTTCACCCTCTAATTGAAATTAATTGACCAAGGAATTGGCAGTTGATGAGGATTAGAGGAGACTAGAAAGCTCTAAGGAATTAGGGTCTAGTCACATATAGTTTGCCATGAATTAAATCTTACATGATTAAAATAGTTAGTAAGAAAAGTTAATTTGGAAAAGTAGATAACTCTGAAACCTTAACTGCTTTCTCCATATTTTATTCCCAACTTATTTACTTGCCTATCTTTGAACTTTGAATTTACTGTTTAATGTTTTTGGACTCTCAACACTATTTTCTACTTGTCTGACTAAGCCAATCACTCAATTATTGTTGCTTGATCCATCAATCCTCGTGGGATCGACCCTCACTCACCTGAGGTATTACTTGGTACGACCCGGTGCACTTGCCGGTTAGTTTGTGGTTATAATTTCCGCACCACGTGCGCACATTGCTATGCGTACACACAGGGACGGAAAAACAGGCGTACAGTGCGTGCACACAAGGCTGTGCAGACGCATAGGACTCAGTTCCTGCAACAAAAATTTTGCCTCTACGGCATCAGACTTGATATCCAAAACAAGTTTTCAAGTCCCAAAACATCATAAAACTCCCAAAAACACATTATTTCACTAAAATTACCCAACAAACTTTAAAATAAAACTAACGAACCAAGCAAAATAACCAATTTATTCATGAAACAAAAGCTAAAAGAGAGAAGGTTAGAAGGATATTACCATGGTGGGGTGTCTCCCACCTAGCACTTTGGTTTAAAGTCTTTAAGTTGGACTTAGTGAGGAGATCCTTGTTAGGGCGGCTTATGTTTCCACTCCTCTTTGAATCTCCAACCAAGTTTGCTATTGATTTGACCTCCTTTGTCCCAAATGAATTGTATCAAACTATTAAGAGACTTCAAGCTAGCAACTAAGATCCATAACCATTGATTCTTGAAATTAATACTCGGATCCCATACTTGAGTTCCTCTATCACCATTGACATACTTGTGCATTCCCCAGAATTCACTAAACTGACTCTTGCACCAAAATTGAGCTCCAAATGTTAAGTTGGCTCCTTTGATGAACTTTTTATTTCTTTGACACTTAACATTCATCTCTCTACCATCCACTACTCCAAGAAGGGTTTGAAGTTGACAATCCATCTCCAAGACGGCGTATTAATGTGGGCCTAGAAAGCTTGTTGAAGAAGTCTTCACCCGCTCAATTCATTCTTGCACAACTATCTTTACCTCTTGGTGAATAAAATCTTCCTCGAGCTCCTTTGAATATTCCTCATCATCACTCAAGTAAAAAATTGGAGGTTGTGTGAAGTCCACATCAACATCTCCTTCCAAATCCAACAAGGGAGGCTCACGAAGGTCATTGGCAGGGTTGACCAAGTTGGACAAAAAATCTTGAATGATGGAATCCTCTTGATCACTTCCTACCAACTCTTCATTTATCTCCTCTTGTGCTTCATGTTGTGACTTGATATCTTTTACTTGATTTTGCAATTCTTCGCTCACTCCACACTTTTCACTTGGTTCTACACATTCATCCATTAGAACTTCTTGGTCATGGCATGAACGCAATGAGGCTAACCAGTCAAGAGTTTCTGCTACTGTAGACATGACTTGTTCTTGCTTCTTCTGGAACTCTTGTTGTTCTTGAATGAGCTTAAAAGGTGCTTCTTGCATGGCTTGATCCATATGTGAAGATGTAAATTGAGGTGATGAAGGTTGAGAATCAAATTCATGAGGGTAAGGGTTTTGGTTTTCTATGTAGTGAGGTGATGGTGTATAGAATTGGTGACTAGAAAGGTAAGTGCTTTGGTTCCATTGGGGTGCATTGTGGTGATGGTGTGAAAAAGTCTGATGCCAGGGCATTTTGGCCAGTTTCACTGACCTTTTCTTTATGGTTTTAGGGTAGTTTCATACACTTTCTTAGGAAATAAGCAAGTTTTGGGTAGAATTTCACTTACATCTTGATTCAAGCTAATATTGTGATTTTTATATGAATTCATGAGAATTATGCATGAATTGAATGACAAATTGGATGATGCATGTCTCATAACTTGGACTAGAACTTTGATGCACTTTATTGCTTGACTTCAGGACAAAGGAAGCAAGGAAGAACCATGTTAGCAGCCACGTTAGTCTAACTAACGTGACCTCTAACGTGGAAGGGGAGCTAGCTTGCAACGTTAATGAGAAAAGTAATCGCCAATAACGTCCTCGAAGCCATCATAGCCCACGTTAATTGCCACATTAACTACATTAACGTGGTAGTTAACGTGGAAGAAGAAAATGAAGCCAACGTTAGTGACACTCACCTTTGTCACTAACGTTGGACCAAGCTCATATTGGCCACGTTAAGAGCCACGTTAACTCAGTTAACGTGGACTCTAACGTGGGGAAACAAAAGAATGACCAACGTTAGTGACACTTACCTTTGTCACTAACGATGAGCTAAGCCACTTTGAGCCACGTTAGTTGCCACGTTAACTCAGTTAACGTGGACTCTAACGTGGAGGGAGCAAAGAATCGCCAACGTTAGTGACACTCACCTTTGTCACTAACGTTGGGATGAGCCACTATGAGCCACATTAACTCCCACGTTAACTACATTAACGTGGAAGCTAATGTGAGTAAAAGGGATGATGAGCCAACGTTAGTGACACTCACCTTTGTCACTAACGTTGGAGATGGCTAGCAATACCACGTTAGAAGCCACGTTAACCTAGTTAACGTGAACTCTAACGTGGGAAGTAGGGGCATTTTGGAATGTTAGTGACAAAGGTAAGTGTCACTAACGTTCTCGAAGATGTGGCAAGCCTACGTTAAAGGTCACGTTAGCCACACTAACGTGAACTCTAACGTAGGGAGAAAGGAGGATTCTCAACGTTATTAGAAAAAGTAAGTCCCAATAACGTGTGCGAAGGACCAAGAGGCAACGTTAGTGGTCACGTTGATGCCACTAACATTGAAGTTAACGTGGAGCATCCTTGGGTTAGGGACGTTAGTGAAAAAGGTGATTGTCACTAACGTTCTCGAACCCACACTTTCACTTAACGTTAACGCCATTAATGTCCTAAGCTAGAATCCCTGCCTACTTCACACTTTCTCTCTGCAAGTAAAGCTAAGCCCACTGAAGAAGATAACTGCTTCAACTCAAGATCCAAAGGCCCATATCCAAGACTTGAAGAGCCAACTAGAAGATCAGAAGAATAGTATAAATAGGGAGAACTTTGAACTAGAAAGAAAGGAGCTTTTGGCATTATTAGAATTACTCTCTATATTTTACTTTCTCTGCAACTTTTAGTTTAATTCTCAGAATGTACTCTCCATCTTTGCTTTTCATTCCTAGAGCTATGAACAACTAAACTCCTTTCATTGGGTTAGGGAGCTCTGTTGTAATTTGATGGATCAATAATAGTTT
This sequence comes from Arachis ipaensis, assembly GCF_059453495.1. Taxonomy (NCBI): domain Eukaryota; kingdom Viridiplantae; phylum Streptophyta; class Magnoliopsida; order Fabales; family Fabaceae; genus Arachis; species Arachis ipaensis. Next base: position 91,974,811 of record NC_142439.1, read on the forward strand.
TCATTATCCTTCTTCTCTCTTTTCTCTTGATTTTACTAGAAAGCTTTCAATCTTCATCCAATTGAGTAGTTATCTTGGAAAAGAAGCTATTCATACTTGGATCTCTTCTGAACCTTGGAAAAGGAATGAAGAGATCATGCTAGAATTGCTTTCTCATGTTGGACCAAATTGGGGTTTGGGCGGATATGGTGACATATAATTCTCCCAATACTTTGATTTGGAAATACATGTGGTATAATCAGTGACCACACTTCATCTCTTCTCATGAGCAATTAGACCAAGAAATTGGCTATTGATCTTATTTGAGAGATTGAATTACCAAGGAATTGGAATTCAATCACTTAAGATTGCCAAGGAGATCAATGAATGCATTGATTGAGGAAGAGATGAAGATGAACTTGATCCGGAGAATGCAACATCTTCTAAGCCCAATGAACTCCCCATTTCTGATCTTACCCGTTCTCTTTACTTTCTGCTGTTTACTTTCATGCTAAACTCCCCTTCCTCATTTAAGATTCTGCAATTTACCTTCCGTCATTTATTTTCTGCAATTTACTTTCCCGCCATTTAATTTCCTGGAATTCTCCACCTAATTTCTGCTTAGCTCAACCAGAACATTCTTCCAATTAAAGTTACTTGACCAATCAATCCCTGTGGGATTTGACCTCACTCTATTGTGAATTTTTACTTGACGACAATTTGGTATACTTGCCGAGGGAGATTTGTTAAAGGACAAGTTTCCGTGCATCAAAGTCATAAAGAAAGTATAAACAAAAACTTACTAACAAACGCAAACAAACAACCAAAAGGTGCTATTTACACTGTTAACATATTTATAACAACCAAAAGATATAACACCGATTGCATCCCCGACAACGGTGCCAAATTTGATACAAAGAGAATTCTTGCATGGTTTGGAATTAATCAAAACAAGAATCAATTCGTTGGTACCATAGTCCAAACCAACAATGAATTCTCTTTATCAAATGTTTTAAATTCAAATTATAATAACCGAGATTAAGAGTAATTCAACTTCTGGTTGTTCTTCCCTAGGATGCAATTGGAATGTTACGCTTTCGGTTGTAGAGAGGACAAAAAGGAGTTTTGTAATCAAAGAACAAAAGATTAAGAGAACCAAGAAATAAAAGAACTAAGTAATGATCAAAATTGGGGAACAATGCAAGTAAAGAGAAGATGAGATCAATGCAAGTAAAGAGAAGAACTAGTAAAAATGCTATAAATGCAATAAAGAGCCTTGACTTGGGAATAAGAGGATCCAAGGAATCCTATCATTATCATAACCACAACGATGGTAATTATAATGAGTCGATCTCACCTAGTTAACCCCAAATATTGAGTAAATCAAGCAAGCATAATTGACCTTAATTCATAAGTCCTAACTAACTTATAAAACTAGTTGATAAAAGGCTAGCATCAACGGAAACAAGAGTCAACTAACTACCCAAGAATTACCACTAAACGTTGGACATTATGACTCTAGTATCCTAGAAACTCAAACCACAAGCCATGGTGGAAAAATCTACTCAAAATTTAGAGTTGGCATTTTCACAAATACCTTGTGTGCATAAAAGTAAAACCTGGAAAATTTCAAAGTAAAATGGAAAACTATAACCAACTATCAACAAACCAAATATAGACAAGCAATCAAGCAGAAAAGAAGCATGAAACATAAAATTCATTGATCAAAACTCCAAGAAACACAAAATTGCAATTATGAACAAAGTAACTTGAACCATAGGAAAATAAAAATAAAGACAATGTAATTAAAGAGGAAACTGAGAGTACTTACAATTAAAGAAGCAAAATACAAAATTAAAGCTTGCGATAAAATACTACAATGGAAACGAAAATGAAACCCTAAGAGAGCAATGCTATACTACTCCTACTCCTACTCTTAATTACTCTCTAAAACTATCTAAGTGAGCTCTCTACTCTAATGTAAGCTAATGTGTTGATATGTGTGGATATCCTCTTCATATAGCACTTTAATTCAGCCTTCAAGCCTTCCAAAATGGGCCAAAAGCCTCCAAAATTCGTGCAGCACATGTTTCATTAATGAAATCACATGCAGGGTCCTGTTCATACGCATAGACGTGTACGTACGCACACTTGGCTGAAAGTTCTCCTGTGCATACGCACAGGTTCTTGTGCGCACGCACACATGGAAATTCTTTCTAGTGCGCACGCACGCATACTTGTGCGCACGCACGCTTACATGAAAGTTTTCTTCATGTTTTCCTCCCTTGTACATGCTTTCTTCCACTTTTGGCTATCGATTCTTGCCTCTAAGGCCTGAAATCACTCAACGAACATGTCATGGCATCAAATGGAATAAAAGTGGAATTAAATTGCTCATTTCAAGCACAAAATTGCATGTTTTCACATTTAGGAGGACAAAACGCAAAAGTATGCTATTTTAGCGCATAAGTGTGAGTTCATGTGCTAGAATCCATCCTAATTGAGTCAAAATATATCATCGAATATGGACTCATCATTCAACTTTTCCTTCAAGGATCCTAGTTAAAACTATTCTTCATATATACATAAGTACCTATTTTGTCTTTTAGATGCCGTAATACCTCACCACCTCTGATTTACGAACTTAAGTGTAAACCTCTGTGTGGTAGGGTGTTAGATCATGGTATCAAAGCCGTTTGATCCTGTAGAGCCTGAGGGACAAACAGACTATGCATCTGAGCAGACTCTGGATGTGTGTATATGCTATTTAAGATTATTTAACTGGTAAATGTATCATACTTGTTCATGAGCATGAATTTGAGACTTTGAAGCACTAGACTTGAGATATTGAGACTGATCACGTTGATATCAATTTTTTTGTGTGAACAGGAACCAAATGGTGTACCGTAGATGCGGATGTTATTGAGGGAGAGCTCAGAGAGTTAATAAGGAACCTGAATTGACTGGCAACAACCCAGTAAATTTCATGGCCGCACTAGAAAACATGGTTGCTGTCATGCAGGTCACGACTGAGGTACTAGGCCAACATGCTGGTAATGGGAATCGCAATAACGCTGGTAACAGGCCAATGACCTTAGCACATTCCTGAAGGTGAATTCACCTATTTTTTAGGGTACGGTGAACCTTACAAAAGCAGATAATTGGTTTCAGACTACGGAGAGTGCTCTACAAACTCAACACACGCCTGAAGACTAGTATGTCGAGTTTGCCACATATCAGTTGATGGGAGAAGCTAAGTTTTGGTGGCAGGGAGCTCTTCGTCTACTACAGTGAGGCAATGTTGTGATAGTTTGGGACACTTTTCAAGTCGAATTCTACAAGAATTATTTTTCCAACTCGGTTAAGGCCACGAAGGAGTTATAGTAATTGCAGCTGAAGTAGGGCTCAATGACAGTGGCAAAGTACACGAGCAAGTTTGAGAAGTTCTATTAGTTTTCCAAGGTTTGTTAAGGTTCTTCGGAGGATTACGAGGAGTGTAAATGCTTTAAGTACGAGGGTGGAGTATGGAGTGATATTTTGAATAATATGGGGCCTATGGTGGTTCAAGTCTTCTCCGAGCTGATGAACAAGAGTAGGGTTGCAGAGGAATGTTCAAGGATGGTTGTTGTGGTAGGGAGTAACCACCGGGAGTATCATAAAAAGTACCAAGGTATGAGTTAAGCACCAACGGGTCAAGAATTCAAGAAAAGTGGATACACACCACAAATTTTCCAAGGCCGAACTAACTTGAGATGCTAGAGATACGGAAGCCGCCATTCGAATAGGCCATGCCGGTTTGGGTCGGGCTTATGTTACAATTGTGGAAAGCCACGGCATTAGGTTAGAGATTTCCCATACAGGAAAAACTAGGATATAGCTATATCCAATCCTCAGATCCGAGGTAATAGCGAAACTAGGAAAAACTAGGAAAAACTTTAACCGCTTTGCATAGCTCTGGAATAAGGCATTTATTTGTAACACATGATTGAGTTGGGAGAGTCATGATTCCCAAGTAAGTTCTTGGTACATGACTTTGATTTATTTAGACGGAGGGGTTTTGGTTAATATAAATGAATAGTTGAGTTCTTAATAACAAGCGATTAGAGTAACACAGCAAAAGCGCCATGATTTCGATGGCTTCGGGGTGACTATGATGTGAAGGAGGAGTTTTGGGATGCAAGTTAATCCAAGTGTTAGAAAGAGGGTGAAGGAATGATACGTTGAGAAGAGAGTAGCCACTCTCACTTGTTTTCGTTTCGTGGTCAAAATTTTGAGATCAAAATTCCTAATTAGGTGGGTAGGATATAAAACCCGATAAATTAACTAATAAATTACTTATGATCCAAGAGGATTAGAAAATTGAATTTTATAATTTTAGAAAATTAAAAGTATTTAAAATCTTATTTAAAACACTAATTTTAAAGGTTATGGCCCAAAATTGGGCTAATGGACTAAACCGAGTGAACCGGACCTACATGGGTCCAAGCCTGATGTGCGGAAAACGATCCGACACAAAACTCACCGGCAAGTGCACCGGGTCGCATCAAGTAATAATAACTCACGGGAGTGAGGTCGATCCCACAGGGATTGAAGGATTGAGCAATTTTAGTTTAGTGGTTGATTTAGTCAAGTGAATCAAGATTTCGTTGAGAGATTTGTGATTTGCAGAATTTAAATTGCATGGAAAGTAAAGGGAATGGGTAATTTGCATGAAATTAAAGAGAACTGAAATTTAAAGTGCTGAATCTTAAAGAGCAAGAAATTAAATAGCAGAAACTTAGAACGCAAGAAATGTAAATTGCAGAATCTTAGAGTGCAAGAAATGTAAATGGCTTGAATTGTAACGGGAATTGGGAATTGGATTTGCAGAAATTAAACAAGGAAAAGTAAAATTCAACACACAGAAAAGTAAAAGATGACTTGAATTGAATCGGATCTAAAACGGAATTGTAAATGGGCTTGAAAAGCATTAAACAGAGAATCGAAAATGGAAATCCAGATCTCAGGACTCACGAGACTAGATAATCAAGTCTAGATCTCAATGCCTTCCTAGATCCAACAAGAGCAATTGCAAAGAAAATGTAAATTGCAGAGAAAGTAGAAGAAGAAGCAATTAACAGAAACTGAAATTCAATGATGCAGAAAATTTAACAAGATCCCAAGGTAAGATTGAAACAGAATTTCTTCAATTCTCCACCCAAGATCCGAAGCAAGAAAAGTAAAGAGTATTCAAGCAAGAACAAGGAAGAAGAGAGATCAATTCTCCTCCCCAAATTCTCTTGAATTAAAACAACAATGCCAAAATGTAAAAGTGAGCTCTCTACAAACTACCAAATCAAAACCGAAAAGAAAAGCCCTCCACAAACTACCAAATCAAAACCGAAAGGAAAAGCTCCCTAGAAACTTAAATCCTAATCTATTTATACACTTTCTTCAAATGGTCTTCAAGCCTTGAATTGGGCCTTTGCTCTTGATGGAATTGGGTTGATATAGGCCTTGGTTGATTGCTCTTGGAGTTGGAAAGAGAACCGAAGTGAACCGGGTTGAGAATTATAAAAGCTTGAGTAAAAGTTTGAGTAAAAGTTTGAGGAAAACTTTTACTCAAACTTTTTACATCAGCAACCCCATTCTTGCTGCTACCAACGTTTGAGCTAAAGTTTGGGGTCAAACTTTTGCTCAAATGTTGGCCCCCTTATGCACACTCATGGCGCCAACGTTTGCCGAAAAGTTTGAGGCAAACGTTGGCGCAAACGTTTTGTCTCCAGGGTGTGTTGCTGATGGCGCCAATGTTTGCCAAAAAGTTTGAGGCAAACGTTGGCGCAAACTTTTTCTCTCCAGGGTGTTGATTTGTGATGCCAACGTTTGCCAAAAAGTTTGAGGCAAACGTTGGCTCAAGCTTTTCTCCCAAAAGTTTGAGCTAAAGTTTGAGGCAAACTTTTGCTCAAGCTTTTTGTTCCCTGGTGTGTTTTCACTTATCCAAAAGTTTGAGCTAAAGTTTGAGGCAAACTTTTGCTCAAACTTTTTGTTCTCTCTTGCTCCTAGCCATTCCTTCTTGCTTCAACCTTTCTCCAAGATTTCTTCACCTATCATCAATCAACCAAACACATCAAAGCTATGCTCAAAATCATGAGTTTGTCATTCTTTCAGAATATGTGGCAATTATAACATAAATCCTCATGAAATTGCATTAATTCATCTATGGTTAATTAAATCAAAGGAAACATGAAAATCTACCCAATTGGCTTGCTTGTGGCTCAAGAAAGTGCATAAATCAATTGAAAACAAGAGAAAAAGGCTAGTGAAACTAGGCTAAGATGACTTGTCATCACAACACCAAACTTAAAGCTTGCTTGTCCCCAAGCAAGAAATGAATTATTGAGAAGAAAGAATGAAATGGAAGATGATGTCCATGCTAGCAGAGTATTATTGGTAGTTCATGGGGTTTTATGTGGATATGTAAACACTCACTTCTTATTGACTCTTAGGCCTAGAAAGTCTTCTTCAAGCATCAAGCAACACACTGCTATGACCTCTCATTATTCCTTTATCCTTGACTATTATTTTGTTCATAAGCTTTATTTGAGTGTCATGTGTAACAAGTTCATTGATTTCTTTATACTTGACACATTATTCACTATAGACACTTGGCTCACATTCCTTCTTAAAACATTGATGCCCAGCACCTCTTTGGGTTACTAAATGCCTTGTAGTTAGGTTGCTCTTGATAGTGGACTTTCAGCTGATGATCCCGGGTTAGTTAACCCAAGTCACCAAGTGTTGATGCACTCCAAAGAGCTTAATAATCCAAGCAGATCCTAGTACAAAGACACCACAGGCATATATTCTAAGGTTCAAGCTATTGGTGTCTAGCTTTGTTTCTTTTTGTTTTTCTTTTGTTCTGTTGCCATTTTTGGCTTTTTCTTTTCTCTTTTTTTTTTGTTTTTTTCTTTTTAACCAAGGACTTTTATTTGATTGAGATTCATAGACAGTAGGCCACTTTCTACTTAAGAGGAGACATCCTAGTTCTCTTATTCATTAAAAGTGAGCTATTATGCAATCACACATTCATACCACCACTTACTTTTATTGTACTTCTATCTAACAGAGAACTATCTCACTTCACATTCAAACATTTCTTTTATTGAATTAAAGATGCAGGGGACAAAGCATGCTTTTTAAGTGAAAGTAAACATACAAGCACATACTTAAACTAGCTTACTTATTTTAAGGGAAACAAACATAATGCAAAGACTATTTAAAACAAATAAGATGCATGCTTTTTTTTTTCTTTGTAGTGATGAACAAGGGGCAAGTCCACCTTTCATTTGTCATGCTTTTTCTTTCTCCTTTCATACACTTGGTTGCTGGTGTTCCCTGTGTCCATGTCTGTTGTCTGTTGATCCCGCCAGAAACAGCTCTATTCATCGCCTCCTCTACTCTATCTTCAAGCTTCATAGCATTGCTTACTTCTATCTCACTTCTCCTTTTGAAGAATTCATCGAAAGTTGGGAATGCTGGATCCATGTTGTGCAGATGCTCTCAAATATAGTTCAGTTTGATTTGACTATTTATGTTGTAGTCGGCTTGGACTTCATATCTTGCATCTTGGAGGGTTGTGAACTCTTTGAGAGCCCTCAAATTTTCAGCTTGCATTTGTACCAACTTTCCAAATGATTCGTGAGATTGAAAGGCATGCTTCTCTTGCATCACGAAGAATTTTGACTCAAACTCACTTTGTTTGTTCATCATTCTTAGCTCCCGTTCTTCTTGCTCTTGTTGGTTTTTCATGTATAGTGAATGGTATACCTCTTGCCTTTCCTGAATTCTCATGTACTGTTGTGATAGTCTTCCAATTGCTTCCTGCATTTGAGTCATATCCAGGTTGTTATGTGGGGGAATCTACTGCTGTTCCTCCTCCTCTTGTGGCTCTTCTTCCTCTTGTAACTCTTCTTCCTCCATTGGTTCTTCTCTTTGCCTTCTTCCGTGTGGTCTTCGGCCTTGATGTGCTTCAGGAACCATCATCATTTTTTCAATGGTTATAGGCATGCCCTGGCTCAACCACGTTGGGTTCTCCTCCTCCATTGGTACTTTAGCTTTTGCACACAACCTCCAAATGGTACTTGGGTAGTATAACCAAGACCCGGCCGAGTTTTTCTCTGCAAGTTTTTGAATGTCTTTTGCAAGGATTTCATAAACCTTTACCTCTCCTCCCACAATGATGCAATGCAACATAACAGCTCTCTTCCTGTTGACTTCTGAGGTGTTTACTGTGCCCAGGATTGATCTTTTCAAAATCTCATACCATCCCTTTGCTTCCGGGGTAAGGTTACCTCTCTTAAGATACTTGTATTTGTTCTTGGCATCTCCTTCCCATTCTGAGTTCTCCATACAAATATCTCTAGAAATTCTATCATAATCCGGATCTCCATTTATCCTTTGGTGGTATCCCGGTTCACTAAAGCGGACTGATTTTAGTCCCAAGACTTTCTTGATGGCCTCCGAGCTAAGGTCTACTTCCACTCCCCGCACATAGCTCTTGTATGTTGGAGCTTCACTCATGTCAAGCCTTGAGACATTGGCATAGAACTCTCTTATGATGTTAACATTGATCCGGGTGATTGGTGATATGAGTTCTTCCCACCTTCTCTTTCTAATCTTGTCCTTCATTTCTTGGCATCCATCATCCGGCAGCAAGAGTGGAACTTCTGGATATATCTTCTTCTCATTCATCCATTCAATTTGTAATTGATGGTACCGAGATTTGAATCTCCATTGGTCATATTCAGGGGTGCTCTCCTCCACCATGGGATCTTTCCCTTTTCTTCGTTTGGTTCTTGAGGAAGAGGCCATGATCACTTGGTTGTTTGATCTCTCTGGGGTTAAAGGGAGTGTGAAAAATGTTGGAGATTTTGATGTGTGTTTGGAGTAAGAAGAAGTTTGAGGCTGAGCTTATTATGATGAGAAGTGATGAAGGGAATGGAGTTTAAATGGTTGGAGTGCAAGGATTCGGTCATATGCATGGCTTGAAGGTGGTGTGTTATTTAAATGAACAATGAAGGGCTAGGATGCAATTAGATAGTATGTGAATCAAAGGTGTGCATGTAAGGATGAATGAAGACAAAGCTTGCTTCTTCAATTGTCCTTGCCGTGATCATCTCAAGGAGTGGCAGATTCTCCTTTTGAGGCATGTGATGAGATTTTGTCCTCATGCTATGCTTTCCTTTGTCTTGTCTTTTTCATTGAGTGTTCTTTGACCACCTAGTCATCACAACAAGACAACAAACATTAGTTTTATCAAACTGTGGCAAGAGTGATTCTTTCATTAACACTATATGAATAATCATTCCTTATATCCATTTGAATCGTGACTTTTCTTGGAGGACACCAAACTTAATGTTTGGTCATATAAAAAAAATGTTTCTTACTCCCACTAGTGTTCTTGAAATCCCAATGTCACTCTTGATTAAATGTTTATAAGAAATGTTTTCATCATAATTTTCCTTTTTCTCTTTTTTTTTTCATGAAGGATCAATTGTGTCCCTAAATCAGTGCATCAAGGTTTGATGAACACCAAACTTGTCTCTTGCTTAAGGGGTAAATGTGAGGTGCTAGTAGTTAATCACAATTGATGCCTTCATCACAGAATATGATTTCTTTTTAATTGAAAAGTCTCAGTAAGAGATAATGTATGATCATTGATGCATGATTTTTAATTTTCATGAGAAGAGAAACACCAAACTTAGTGTTTGGTCATATGCTAGGCATATAGTATGAAAATGTTTGTAACACTGGTTTGGTGTGCTTGAAGGCACACCAAACTTTAGAAGTCTTAGCATATGTAAAAAAAATATTTGCATGCATTCATTAAGTACGTCCAGGAAAAGAAAAAATTCATGCTCAGGTGATCATAGCTTATTGAATTTAAAATGACATAAATCTTAAATCATGGGTTGCCTCCCATGGAGCGCTCTTTTATTGTCACTAGCTTGACATTGGAGCTTTCTTTCATGGTGGTTGAGGATTGTAGTGCCTCAACTTGTCTCCCCTGACTGTGATCCTCCTCTTTGTTCTCTGGTGTTCAATTTCAGCATGTTCCAACGAGAGTATGTTGCTGACAGTGTAATAGTCATCAGTCTGTTGGCTTGCTCCCAGTTGTTGATATATCAATTGCACTTTGTCACCTTTGGAAAGCCCCTCTGTTGGGATCTTCCTGTTCTTCCAACCCCTTTTTGTTTTGTTTCTGCGTTTCATCCCCTTTTTTGTTGATCTTTCTTTTCTGGCTGTAGGCTCACCTTGGGGATCTCTCTCTTCGGTGGCTAATACTCCAATATCCTCTTGGACTTTTTCATCCTTCTGCACAATCTTCTGCCTTGGGATGTTGTTATGACCTTGTCAATTTCCATATAGTCCCTCCTCTCATTACTAAACTGGGCTTCTGGTAATACCTTTAGAGTGACACTCTTATCATGCATTCTGAGAGTTAGTTCTCCTTGTTCTATGTCTATGATAGCTCTAGCAGTTGCCAAGAATGGCCTTCCCAGTATAATAGAGTCACCATCATCCCCATCTGAATCTAGAACCACAAAATCTGTAGGGTATATGAAATTGTCCACCTTGACCAGAAGGTTTTCAATCATACCCCTGGGGTATATCGTTGACTTATCTACTAGCTCTAGAGATATCTATACCGGTTTAACTTCCTCTATACGCAGCTTTTTCACCAAGGAGGATGGTATTAAGTTAATACTTGCTCCTAGATCGCACATTGCCTTAGTGATGGTTAATTCCCCAATGGTGCAAGGCAGCAAGAAGCTCCATGGGTCCTCAAGCTTCGGAGGAAGCCCTTTTTGAATCAAGGCCCTGCATTCCTCAGTAAGCAGTATGGTTTCTTTCTCATCCCAACTTCTTTTCTTATTGATAAGCTCCTTCAAAAACTTGGCATACAGAAGCATTTGCTCCAGTGCCTCAGCCAAGGGAATATTTATTTCCAACTTCTTGAAAGTCTCAAGGAACTTGTGAAATTGTTGGTCCTTTGTCTCCTTGTTGAATCTCTGGGGATATGGCAGTGGAGGTACAAAGGTCTTCTCTGCTTGTTGCTTTTGATTCTTTGTTGGTTCTTCAATTGCTTCATTCCCCTTTTTTGGAATTTTTGATTGTTCCTCCTTTTCTTGAGTTTGCTTTGAAGCTTGCTCGCTTGCCATTGCATCATCATTATTGGCTTCCTCTGTGTGTGTTGGCTGTTCCTCTTCTAGTGGTCTTTTGCTGCTCTCTGCTTGCTTTTTTGTAATGTCATTGTTGCTCATCAATGTTCTCCCACTCCTTAATTGTATTGCCTTGCATTCTTCCTTAGGATTTGGGATTGTGTCACTCGGCAGTGAGCTTGAAGGTCTCTCAACAGAAATCTGTTTGGAGATTTGCCCAATTTGCCTCTCTAGGCTCTTCATGGAGGCTTCATGGTTCTTGGTTGTCATTTCCTGGTGTTTCAACATTTTGTCTATCAAGGTCTCCAGGTTAGTGAGTCTTTGAGATTCAGGTGATGCTTGTGGTGGGTTGTGAGATGTGGGTGGTGGATGGTAGGCATTTTGGTTGGTGGGTTGGTTATTAGATTGGTAATGGTTGGGGTTGGGGTAGTTGTTTTGAGGTTTTCTGTAGGTGTTCTGGTTAGTTTGCTGCTGGTTGTGGTTTTGGTTGTTTCTTGAAGTATTTTGGTTTGAGTTCCTCTGCCATGGTTGTTGGTTTTGGGTGTGGTTATCTCCCCATCTGAGGTTTGGGTGGTTCTTCCAGGATGTATTGTATGTATCACCATACACTTCATTTGGTCCTTGGTTGTGCATGTACTGGACTTGTTCTTGCTGCTGCTCCTGTTGAGTTTCTTCATTTTGCCCCCATGTGGATGATGGTTGGCTTGTGTTAACTGCTGCAACTTAGAGGCTATCAATCCTCTTGGCCATTTGCTCAAATTGTTGTTGAATTTGCTGCTGCATTATCTTGTTTTGAGCCAAGATTGAGTCCACCCCTTCTAGCTCCATTACTCCTCTCCTTTGTGATGGTTGACGATTTCTTTGATGAGCAAAGAAATATTGATTGTTGGCCACCATGTCAATAAGATTTTGAGCTTCTTCTGCTGTTTTCATCAGTTGCAATGATCTTCCAGTTGAGTGGTCAAGTGATTATTGAGCCTTTAGAGTGAGTCCTTCATAGAAGTTCTGTAGCTTGTCCCACTCAGTGAACATTTTTGGTGGACATTTCCTCAGCAGAGCCTTGTATCTCTCCCATGCTTCATACAGATTTTCAGCATCCAATTGCGTGAATGTTTGCACCTCAGTTTTCAGCCTGATGACTCTTTGAGGTGGATAGAATTTGGCTAGAAATTTAGTTATCAAGTCATCCCAACTAGTGATGCTTCCTTGGGGAAAAGTTTCAAGCCATTGCGCGGCCTTGTCCCTTAATGAGAACGGGAACAGCAGGAGCTTGTAAGTTTCAGGATTCATGCCATTGGAGTTGACAGTGTCACAAATCCTTAAGAAGGTAGATAGATGTTGATTTGGATCCTCCAATGGTCCTCCCCCAAAGGAGCAGTTGTTTTGGACCAATGTAATGAGTTGTGGCTTCAGTTCAAAATTATTTGCATTGACATTAGGGGTGAGAATGCTGCTTCCACAATGTCTAGCATTTGCAAAGGTATAGGAGGCCAATACTCTCCTCTGCTGTGGGTTATTGTTAACCCCTCCTTCTGGATTATATGGATCTCCTTCCATCTCGTGATATTCTTCCTCAGATTCTTCCTGTCCAACAATATTTTTCCCTCTTTCAGCTCTTCTCAACCTTCTAAGAGTTCTCTGGTCAGTTTCAGATAAAACAGGAATGGATCTCCCTGTACCTGACATACAAACAAAACACAAGAAACACCACCAGTAACTCTTCAGTCTATTGCTAGAATGAAGTTTAGTTTAAGCAAAATTTCAAACAGTTAGCGTGTTAGTCAAAAATTTGAGAAACAGAAAAGAAAAATGCTAGATCTAGATCACCATCTCACTTAATCATTGTCAATCTAATCAATCCCCGGCAACGGCGCCAAAAACTTGATGTGCGGAAAACGATCCGACACAAAACTCACCGGCAAGTGCACCGGGTTGCATCAAGTAATAATAACTCACGGGAGTGAGGTCGATCCCACAGGGATTGAAGGATTGAGTAATTTTAGTTTAGTGGTTGATTTAGTCAAGCGAATCAAGATTTGGTTGAGAGATTTGTGATTTGCAGAATTTAAATTGCATGGAAAGTAAAGGGAATGGGTAATTTGCATGAAATTAAAGAGAACTGAAATTTAAAGTGCTGAATCTTAAAGAGCAAGAAATTAAATAGCAGAAACTTAGAACGCAAGAAATGTAAATTGCAGAATCTTAGAGTGCAAAAAATGTAAATGGCTTGAATTGTAACGGGAATTGGGAATTGGATTTGCAGAAATTAAACAAGGAAAAGTAAAATTCAACACACAGAAAAGTAAAAGATGACTTGAATTGAATCGGATCTAAAACGGAATTGTAAATGGGCTTGAAAAGCATTAAACAGAGAATCGAAAATGGAAATCCAGATCTCAGGACTCACGAGACTAGATAATCAAGTCTAGATCTCAATGCCTTCCTAGATCCAACAAGAGCAATTGCAAAGGAAATGTAAATTGCAGAGAAAGTAGAAGAAGAAGCAATTATGAGAAACTGAAATTCAATGATGCAGAAAATTTAACAAGATCCCAAGGTGAGATTGAAATAGAATTTCTTCAATTCTCCACCCAAGATCCGAAGCAAGAAAAGTAAAGGGTATTCAAGCAAGAACAAGGAAGAAGAGAGATCAATTCTCCTCCCCAAATTCTCTTGAATTAAAAAACAATGCCAAAATGTAAAAGTGAGCTCTCTACAAACTACCAAATCAAAACCGAAAAGAAAAGCCCTCCACAAACTACCAAATCAAAACCGAAAGGAAAAGCTCCCTAGAAACTTAAATCCTAATCTATTTATACACTTTCTTCAAATGGTCTTCAAGCCTTGAATTGGGCCTTTGCTCTTGATGGAATTGGGTTGATATAGGCCTTGGTTGATTGCTCTTGGAGTTGGAAAGAGAACGAAGTGAACCGGGTTGAGAATTATAAAAGCTTGAGTAAAAGTTTGAGTAAAAGTTTGAGGCAAACTTTTACTCAAACTTTTTACATCAGCAACCCCATTCTTGCTGCTACCAACGTTTGAGCTAAAGTTTGGGGTCAAACTTTTTCTCAAACGTTGGCCCCCTTGTGCACACTCATGGCGCCAACGTTTGCCAAAAAGTTTGAGGCAAACGTTGGCGCAAGCTTTTTGTCTCCAGGGTGTGTTGCTGATGGCGCCAACGTTTGCCAAAAAGTTTGAGGCAAACGTTGGCGCAAACTTTTTCTCTCCAGGGTGTTGATTTGTGATGCCAACGTTTGCCAAAAAGTTTGAGGCAAACGTTGGCTCAAGCTTTTCTCCCAAAAGTTTGAGCTAAAGTTTGAGGCAAACTTTTGCTCAAGCTTTTTGTTCCCTGGTGTGTTTTCACTTATCCAAAAGTTTGAGCTAAAGTTTGAGGCAAACTTTTGCTCAAACTTTTTGTTCTCTCTTGCTCCTAGCCATTCCTTCTTGCTTCAACCTTTCTCCAAGCTTTCTTCACCTATCATCAATCAACCAAACACATCAAAGCTATGCTCAAAATCATGAGTTTGTCATTCTTTTATAATATGTGGCAATTATAATATAAATCCTCATGAAATTGCATTAATCCATCTATGGTTGATTAAATCAAAGGAAACATGAAAATCTACCCAATTGGCTTGCTTGTGGCTCAAGAAAGTGCATAAATCAATTGAAAACAAGAGAAAAAGGCTAGTGAAACTAGGCTAAGATGACTTGTCATCAAAGCCCACAATATAAATACCCCACAACACATAAAATTCAGCTTGTTCTCATCAAAGTGAGAGAGAGAGAGAGAGATCTCGTGGAAGAGAAGAGAGAAACCCTTTTGACACTATTCACTCCAATCTTCTTTCACCCCCATAACTTCCAATCCAAAGTTCTGACTGACGAGCCGTTTGTGCCCACGCGTTTGTCTTGGAATTCTCTTCAATTCTATCTGAACAAAATAGTAACAAATTCTAAATTTCATGCCCAGTTCTCCCTTCTCCTTATTTTCATGAATTTAGATTTTGTGTATTGAGAGATTTTGTGATTTTGATGATTTAGGGGTGCTTTAGTACGAGTTATTGCCAGATTTCATCCATATAAGCAGTGGGTAAGGTAAGAAATCACCAACCCTTGTGATTTGTTGAATTAGTGAATCCTAGTATTTGATTATGGTGAAATTGTATTAAACTAGATTGTATTTCATGTTGAGTGGAGTCAAATTGGTGAAGTAGTGTGTTTGGAACTAAACTCTGGTGGCTAGAAACTTGTTCAATTAACTTTGGAGGCTTGGGAAATTTTTGAAGAGGAGAGTTTTGAGGTGTTTTGAGTTTGGGGAGAAATCGGACAAGGTATGATTTCAGTTTCATGTAGTTAATATATAATATTGCGTGAAACTTAGGCTAGTAGCCGCTAAGATAGGTTTGAACTGTATGCAATGATCAATTGAATGTGTAACTACCCAGCTTCTAGCACGTCATGACCAATGCTAGCCGCCAGGCGCTACTACACAGCTTTTCGTAGGGACTCTAGACCTTATATTAAGTATATACATATGAGCCTGTAGCGCTAGTCGATATCGCATATCAGATATATATAGATATAACAAAGTAGATAATGGTTAAATAGATAATATATACATGATGAATAGAAAATATAGAAAACATAGTAATATCATACATATATGCCCGAAGGCACATTTAGTACATCATAATTCACACCGGGTTACGTCGTTGCTTATTCATAAAAATATTTACAGACTCCATATTTATACTATCAGGCCTCGACTCACAAGAGTCAACCTAATATGAGACCCGTTCTAACTTGTTTTTATAAATATTTACAAAAGCACCTATCCCTCTAAAAGTCTATACAGAGAGAGGACAAAGACTACTACTACTGTTGCTACTATTATGACTACTGTTGGTCATCGATCCCTGGTAGCTGAAGAAACACGGAAGTGCTGTGTAGAAGTAAGAGAAGTCACTCTGATCCTCCGGTAATGCTACTGTTGCATGTTAGTTCCAACGCTGGAAACTCAAAGAAGATCTCGCTGGTTTGCATCTGCGGAATGGAAAAGTAAGGGATGAAAATCTAAGGTTCCTAGTAGGGTACTACACACAAAAACAATAAGGGGGTTTCGCAACCTAAGGCGGTTCCGCAGCCTAAGTCTAAGACTTCACGCAGCTAGGTCGGTAAGTCACATAAACAAGTACAAGCACAAGCATATTTGATACACAAAAAATTAAGAATTCTCACGTATTTACCACCGGCAAGTATACCGGGTCGTATCAAGTAATAAAACTCACAAGAGTGAGGTCAATCCCACGAGGATTAAAGGATTAAACAATCAATAGTTAGTTGATTATTCTAGTTAGACAATCATTTTGGAGTGATGAGCAAACAATAAATGTAAATGACATGAAAGTAAAGGAAAGTAATAAATTGCAAGGAAAGTAAATGACATGAATGTAAAGAGTTGGAAAGTAAAATTGCAAGAAAGTAAATGACGAAAAGTAAAGATGGAAAACATAAGGGATTGGAGATGTTGATTCCTCTTGAATCAATGGGTCTTACTCCTTCTCAATCATGTAAGATAGATCTATGGCGGATTATGAGTAATTAAACCCCAATCTCTTGGTGATTTAATTTCTCTTCACATAATCAATTTCCAATCTCTTGATCTAATTGCTCATGGGAAGAGGTAAAGTTCAATTTCTAATCCAAAAGCCACACAACCCTCAAGACCTCAATTCAAAGTGGTTACATCTCACATACCAGCTAAGAATGTGTTGATCAAGAGGATTATGAGAGAAGAGCCTCAAACTGAATTCCATATCCCTCTCTCAAGGCTCACATGAAATTCTAATAGATTCAATCCCCCTCTCGGTGGTGATTGAATCTTTGAAGCACAAAATCTCTTTCTTAGAAAAACAAACATGATTTCTAATCTCATAATACATAAATCCAAAGACCCCAATATTAGAGTGGTTATATGTCACGTACCAACTCTAAATCAAGAATCAATTTTATTATGCCAAGAGAGCTCAAACTAAATCCTATGATCCCTCTCTCAAGGTTCACAATAGGATTCTAATAGATCCAAGGATCTTTGAAGAGCAAAACTCTCTTGCAAGGATTCTAATAGATATCCAAGTATGAAGATAGAGTGAAGAAGAGAAGGAGAAATAAACATCAATTCAATCAAAATTGAAACAGAGCTCCATTTCCAAATGCAAAGGGAATTAAGTGATCATTGCTCTCAAATGAAAACTAAATTGCATGAAATTAAAGTGCATGAAAATAAAGAGTGAGACTTCAAAACAGAAATTGAAAATTCAAGAATTCATAAATGAAAACTACAAATTAAACTACACTACTACTAAGGAAGAAGAGAAGAGGAAGGGAAGAAGAGTGTATGAAGGGGAGGGGTACGAAGACCCACTCTCAATGGAGTGTGCCAATGAAGTGTGTGTGTGTGATCTCCTCCCGCGCTACTTAATTCTATGAAACTATGGCCTTTATATAGACTTTCCTAAATTACAAATTGAAATGAAATTAAAAGCAAATTACAAACAAAATGAAAATTAACTATTCTAGATGATTCTTGTGGCCTTGATTGGTTGAGATTTATGGGCTTTGCTTGCTTGAGGTTGGATTAGCTAGCTTCTAAATGAAATTGTAGCACCAAGTTGAAAACAGAGAGCTTGTGCGCATGTCTTGGCAATTCTGGCCCAATGGAGCATGTTTTTGGCCAACATGCCTATGTTAATTCATGTTGGCAATGTGCTAGTGAATTTCCTGGGCTGGGGCTTGGTGATGGGCGTTGCTAGCTCAAGTTGTTGCCAAAGACTTGGCTCTTCTTCTTCTTGGTTTCACTTTTCATGCTTAATGTTGCCTAAACTTTGAGCTTTAATCCTTTTCTTTAATATCAACTATTATACATCATTGAAAAGCTCAGAATGTCTTCTTTCTAATGCACTTGGGATCATCTCAATTGGATCTTCCTAGCTCAAGTTATGCTCCATTGAAGAAGGCAAGGTCAAGTTGCCTTGGTTGTGGGCGTTTTTATCAAACACGCCAGTTCACTCCAAGTTGGCAACGTGCTAGTGCCCTTCCTTGGCCCAAATTCTTGGCCCCTTGGCGTTGTTGATGAACACGCCTTCTCCCCCTTGGCTTGGCAACGTGTTCGAGCCTCTCTAGGCTCATTCATGCTTCCTTGGATGTCAACTCCTTGTTCTTATTTTTGGGGCTTAAAGTTGCTTATGGTTTGGCTTCAATTTTGTGCTCCACTATAGACTATTATATATGGTTGGAAACCTCTGAATGTCAGCTTTTCAACGCAACAGAAAGCACTCAAATTGGATCTCTGTAGCTCAAGTTATGCTCCATTGAAGAGGACATGGTCAGCCTGCCAAAATCGCACACGTTTTTGGTGAACACGCATTTGTTCTTCCAAGTTGGCAACGTGTTCAGTTTCTGAGGCTCCAAATGAAGCCGGATTTTGAAGCTTCAAACGAATTTCAAACCCATACTATTATATATCGTTGGAAAGCTCTAGATGTCTACTTTCAAATGCCGTTAGAATCACCTCATTTGGAGTTTTGTAGCTCATGATATACTCCATTGAAGAAGGTAAGGTCAGACTGTCCAGCTCGCCAGCGTTTTTGGCAAACACTCCTTTGTTCTTTCAAGTTGCCAACGTGCTAACTTATGCTTCCTAGCTCCAAGCATTGCTGCATTGTTGATGAGCACGCCAATGCATTCCCAAGTTAGCAACGTGCTCTTCATTCCCAAGGTTGCCTAGCTTGCTTGTATGATGCGTTGCCAATGAACACGCCTATGTATCCTGGAGTTGACAACGTGCTCGAGCCTTCCTCATGGCTCCATGCTTGCTGCTTGGCGTTGTCATTGAACATGCATATGCATCCCAACGTTGGCAACGTGCTTGAGTGGAAGAGTCATCATCCAAGCTACCTTGAGTTGTTGCCAAACACACTAATGCACTCCAAGGTTGGCAACGTGCTTGAGCTTTTGTCCTCCTTGCCAAGGCTTTGCTTCCTGGTGTTGTCATTGGACACGCCAATGTGTCCTGGAGTTGGCAACCTGCCAATCCTTCCCAAAATCACTCTTCAAGGCTGTTGGCGTTATCACCAAACGTGCCAGTAGTAACCCAAGTTAGCAACGTGCACTCTGCCTTCCAAGAAGCCAAATTCTTGCAAGGGTGTTCATGCTCTTCCTGGAGTTAAGTCTCAATGGCATTGCTAACTTGAATTTAGAGTTGGCAACGCCCTCAACTTCTTCCTCCTAGCTCCAGGGCTCTTTGCTTCACCTATCATCAACCAAATACATGCATCAAAGCCTTGCTAAATCACAAGATTTTGCATCATTCATAATATCAAATAATTCTTGCATAAATCTCATGAAAATGCACATAATTAACAATGTTTGATTAAATCAAGGAATGCATACAATTCTCATCCAAATACTTGCTTATTGCTTAAGAAAATGCATGAAACCAACCTAAAGCATACAAAAAATGGCTAGTAAAACTAACCAAGATGTCTTGGCATCAATATTGCAGAATAGTAACCAAGCACGGAATACAAGAAGCAAAGACAAAATACAATCATAGGTATAAGTAAGCAATCACAAACATAGAGAATACAACAACCAAGTATGATGCATGTCTGGTCCTATGCAGGTCATGAGCTCATGCGTCGGTTGGCTACCCGCAGCTCGACGTTACTCGGCCCAAGTCCAGATCTGGCTACTCCACTGGGTCGATTACGCACCAGTTTCCGAAATACAATCGCGACACTAACATAGAATGACCCAAAAATACAAGGTGTTCCCAGTGAGTATCAGTCTATATGGCGGGCGTCCCCACATTCATATAGTCTTTGGCCAGGCGAGATGGAAGTCCACTCTACCAGGTACTGACGGGCGAAAAAATGCCGATTAAGAATTTATAATGGAAATAACGTTACAAGTATAGTTCTTAACCGACAAAAATTCCGCTTATCAATTTAAAAAGGGTTGTCACAATTTAAGAATAAAATACTGGGAGTAGAATTCCTAGGTCGTCTCCCAACGAGTTGACAAAAGGGTGCAATTTATTGGTCAGGAATTTTCTGAGAAGTTTTAGAGTTGTAGAATGGAAAATTAAAATGATTATTAATTAAAGAAATAAAAATTAACAAGAGATTTTGTATAATTGATAAAAAGCCTTGACTAGGAGAAGATTAATTGGAAGTTCTATCCTTGTTGAATTTTTCCAAGTGTAATAGTAAGAAGTTGTTGTTTCTACTTAGTTATCCCTTACCGAATAAAGGAAAGTCAAGTAACTGAACCAACTCTGATTCACAAGTCCTAATCCTCTCCTAGGGAAGGATTAGAATTAGTGAATAGAGAGTCAGCCAACAACTTCCAATTACAAATTAACACTTGAGTATTCCAACTCAAGGGTCTCCTATTAATCAACTCCAAAGTAAAGTTGGGAGCCTACTCCATTGACATGGATGCCAATTTCACAAACATATAAAACGAGTAAAAATGGGACATGGTAATCAAAATTAATTTAGTAAAATCTATTTTAGAAATAATAAATTAAGGGAAGATAATACGCAAACAAATAATGAAATTAAATGTGAAAATAACTCTTGCATTAATACTTTCCAAAATCAAAGATATCCATATGTAACTCTAAACAAACTGAATGGAAAATAAAAGAGTAAGGAAATAAGAAAGCAAACTGTAATGATAGAGACTTCAAACGGAGGTAGTAATTCTCTCAAGATCCAATCCAAAAGCATAAAACTAGAAAACTATGAATGCGAAGAACCTTAGAGGAAGTGGTATATTTCCCTCTAAGATTCAAAACTACAACTAAAACTGTGTAAATCTGAATGTTTGTTGAGTCTCTGCTTGTCCCCTGGCTCTAGTCTGTGTTTCTGGGCTGAAAACTGGGTCCAAACTCAGCCCAAAATTGCCCCCAGCATCTTCTGCAATTTTTGCACGTGACGCATGTCACGCGTATGCATCAGTCACGCGTACGCGTCAACGGTCTTCTGCGCGTGTCACGCGTACGCGTCAGTTATGCGTATGCGTCGGTGTGCAACTTCGCTGGTCACGCGTACGCGTCAGTCACGCGTATGCGTCGTTGTGAAAAGCTCCAAGTCACGTGCACGCGTGAGCCATGCGTGCGCGTCGATCCTCGCTGGTCAGCTCTTTAGTTCCTTGTGTTCCTTCTATTTTTGCAAGCTTCCCTTCCATCCTCTAAGCCATTCCTGCCCTATAAAGCCTGAAAACACTTAACACACAGATCACGGCATCAAATGGTATAAAGGAGAATTAAAAATTGACAATTTAAAGGCTTAGGAAGCAGGTTTTCGATCATAACACAAAATTAAGAAGGGAGATGTAAAACATGCAAATTACATGAATAAGTGTGAAAAGAACTGATAAAAACCACTCAATTTAGCACAAGATAAACCATAAAATAGTGGTTTATCAATCTCCCCACACTTAAACATTAGCATGTCCTCATGCTAAGCTTAAGGAGACCGAAAGAATGAATGGGAAAAAGAATACTTATGCAATGCAATGCACCCTATGTGAATGCAATTATATGCTAAGATGTGTCTACCTACTTGGTTAAAAATGAACAAGTTCTCCAGGACAAACAAAAATCAGATTCCACTAATTCAAATCACACAATAAGAGGCAAGTAAACTTGTAAGAAGATAGCTCATGAAAGCTGGGAACATAGAATCAACTATTGAACCCTCACTGGAAGTGTATATGCACTATAATCACTCAGGTGTTTAGGGTTAATCCACTCTAGTCTCCTCTAGTCATGCTTTCTAAAACTTTGTTCTACATTTAACCAATCAACAAATATCTAGTGTACAAATGTAAACATCATGAGGTCTTTTCCAGGTTGTAATGGGACTAAGGTAAGGGTGAGGATATATGTATGGCCAAGTGAGCTATAAATTGAATCTTTGACTAACCTAAGTTCTCACCTAACACATACACACACTCTATATAATTCTAAAATCATGCCTAGCTACCCATAATCTCACTTTTATATATTTCACATACTCATGTATCAAAGTTTTCTTCTATTTCATCACATATGCATTGACCTTTTATTGAACTTAACATTGGGGTAATTTTGTCCCTTATTTATTTATTTATTTATCTATTTATATTATTATATATATATATATATAAATAAATAAATAAATAAATATATATATATATATATATATATATATATATATTGTACATATATGAAAGCATAGTAAATCAACGCATATGGTTTTCATAATTTCACATGAGTAGCACCCAAATTCTCAATTTTTGTCAATAAGAACAATACACATCCTCATCAACCAAAGTTTCCACAATTTCCCACACTTAATTGACACACAATCTCTATCTTAAGCTAACCAAACATTCAATTGGGGTAATTAATTGTTTTTCCACTTAAGGTTAGTGATGTTGTGATATAAAGAACAATTGGGGGTTAAAAAGGTTCAAAGTGGCAAACAAAAGCAAATGAAATGGTTGGCTACTTGGGATAAGTGAGCTAATAACAATTGATGGCCTCAATCATATGTATGCATGAATATACACTAAAAATGGACATATAGAATGGAACAAAACAAAGATTGCAATCATAGAGAAGCAAACACACAAGAATAAAAATCATGGTTAAATAATGTAACCATATAATTAAGCTCAAAATCTCACAGGTTGTGTGTTCTTAGCTATAAACCATGTTCCAAATTACAATCTTCAAACAAGTTTAACAGAAATTTTTTATTTGAATTAATGAAATGCTCTAAAATAGGGTCTTGAAAAGAAACTCATTATTTCAACCAAGAAAAACATACATGCAAGACTGACCTCCCCACACTTAAGACTTGGCACGGCCCTCCGTGCCATCAGTAAGGAGCAAGGTGGGGCTGGTAGCATCACCTCCACTGTCGGGCTCATCATGGCTCCCGGTGCTGGTAGGTGAAGTGGAGTCTGGGTATCCTTCTCTTCCGGAGGTGAGCGAGTGCTAACAATGAGCTCCTTCAGATAGGTGTATCGACGCTTATTGCGGTGCTCCATTCGCTCCATCTGCCGGTTTTGCCGGTCTAACCTCTGAAGGATCTGGAGGAACATCTGAGTAGTGAATGGTGTAGGAGGTTTCGGTGATGGCGGGGCGGACAAAGGAGGGGTGTCTAAAGATGGGCTGGGATGTCGGCTAGTAAAGGGTACTGGGGGTCTGGTATACTCCCCGTTCGGGACATACTGATCAGCCCTTGGGATCATGGCTTTGGTATCTCTAACTCTATAGGAGACTCCTGCTACAGAGACAAGATCCGAAACCAATGTGAGAAAGGGTAGGTTACTCGCAATCTGTATGTGTCTCATGGCCTGCCGGATGTGTCTTAGTAAATTGAGAGGCTGCTCTGTGAGAATACACCAGATGAGCACAGCCATGTTCGCAGTGAAGGTGGACTCGTGAGTGCTCAAAAAGACACAGTGGGACATAATCTATGCCCACATGCGAGCCTCCAGGGTCAGTGCTGGAGCTGAAATGCTCTTAGGTCGAGTCCGATATTGGCCATAGATCCATTTGCTGCCAGGTTGTGCAATGACTCCAAGGACGCTATTCCAGTCAAACTGGTATGTCTAGCGCTTGAGAGAGGCCTCTTGATAGGCGTCCAATCCCTCTGGGCTAGGTGGAAGATCTAATACTCTCTGAATGGCTTCCTCGGAGACAGGGACTTGCTTTTGACGAACATAGACAGACTGCAGGGTTGGCAAGTAAAAGTTGGAGTAAAATTCAACTACCCATGATAGATTAGCCTCCCGAGGCTGCCTCCTCAAGAATCCCACTGTCTCCTCTTGATCTGGGGCTCCACAAAATCAACAAAGTGGCTGGGGAGTGATGAATGAAAGGTTGATGGTATAGAATTTCACAAATTAAATCTCGTTGCAAGTATAGTTTTTAAACCAACAAATAATCCTTTCATATAAAAGATTGTTTGCACAAGTACAAACCCCTAAAAATAATAATCGAAGTATTCAAACCTCGGGTCGTTCTCCCTAGGAATTGCAATAAAATGTTCTTGTTATTGGTTATGAAGTATGTTTGGGGTTTTTGAGATAATAGGCAAGAAATGAAATTGGCAATAGAAATAAACTAACAACTAGAAAAGCTCTTGGCAAGGTATGAGAACTAGAAGTCCTATCCTAGCTATCCTTATCAATTGTGATGAGAATTGTCTATTGCTCCCACTTAGTTAACCTCTAACCATGGAGGAAAGTCAAGTGGATGGATTAACTTGAGAGAGGAAAAGTAGAAGAAGTAGAAGAAGAAGAAGACATTGCAAAGGAAAAGTAAATCAAAGCATGAATTAAAGCTAGATCTAAGAAATTCTAATCTAGATCTAACCTAATCCCAATTCGAGAGAGAAGAGAGAGCTTCTCTCCCTAGAAACTAACTTTTCCTCCAAAACTAAACTAAACTAAACTAGTGTGTTGGAAGGTGTTGACTCCCCCTTGAATTCTGCCTTAAATAGCCTCAGAAATAAGTTGGATCTGGGCCTGGAAGCCCAGAATTTGCCCCCAGCGTTTTGCCTTTAAGTGAGTCACGTGCGAGCATCGACGCGTACACGTGGGTCACGCGTACGCGTCGCTTGACAAATTCCTATCCACGCGTACGCGTCATGTGCGCGTAGGCGTCACCATGCAACTCCACAATCCACACATGCGCGTCAATCTCAGCATCCCAAATCCTTGTTTCTTCATGAGTTCTCCACTTGCATGCTTTTCCTCTCTATCCCTTTGATCTATTCCTAGCCTTTCCAATCTGCATTCACTAACAAGCATATCAAGGCATCTAGTGGAATCAAAGGTGAATCAAAATTAGCAATTAAGGGCCTAAAAAGCATGTTTTCACACTTAAGCACAAATTAGGAGACAATCATGAAACCATGCTATTTCATTGAATAAATATGGGTAAAAAGTCATAAAATCCCCCAAATTAAGTACAAGATAAACCCTAAAAATGGGGTTTATCAGGGAGGATGAGTAGATGCTCATTATTGTAATTTCTCTCAGCTAGGATGGGGAACATCTGCTCACAGTAACGGTTAGCGAACCGTGCAGAGTCCCTTGCAGGAAAGGCTTTCTCTGCTTCATCAACTTTGATGATCCTCTTTACCCGCTTTGTTGGCAGCTTGACGCTAGTAGATGGTGTCTTGTCAGTGGCCTTCTCTTTTTCTTTCTTGGTATCCATCCAAAAGAAGAAAGAAAGAGGAAGAATTTTAAATATAGATAACTAAAGACCGGAAGGAAGAAATTCCATGTGATAATGAATGCCAAAGAAAAGATAGTAGCTTAAATACATGGTAGCTACAACATGTAGGTAAGACATCAATTAAGATCAAGAAGGCGATTCATAATAATTAGATGCAAGAGGGTTTATGGCATGCAAGAAAGAGGCATGAGAAGCATAGCTCAAGCATCAAATTCAACAATAAGTATCACATGGAAGAAAATAATGAGCACTTGTATGATGATAATTTTGAATGATATACTCAATACATGTGGATTGCAAGAGTTGTGAAAAAGAGGCATTAAAGTAGTAGGAATAGAAAAGAAAAGAATTCAAAATGCCATGTTGGCCTTTTCACAAACACTTGGTGTTCAAGTTAAAATAATAATTAAAATAATTGATCCAAGTGTATATGAGATCCATAATAAAATGCCAATTGTCAAATTACTCCTCATAATGTCCACAAGCTCAAATATAATTAATTAATACCCAAATACAGCTCCAACACCAACATAAAAATGTATGATAAAAGAATGAAAAAGAAACGATAAATAACTAAGCTAATATAAGATTGAGAAGAAAAAAAAATTAAATGCAATAAATGAAAGTACAATGAAAGAGTAGAGGAGAGTAAGAAAAGAAATCTGAGGAAGAATATGAAAAAGAGAAGAAGAAAGAAGTAGGAAATAAGAAGTAAGAAGGAGAAAAGAAGGAAGAAGAAAAAAGGAAGAATTAGGAATGAAAGAGAATTAGGATTCGGGAGGGGGAAAACTGAAATCTCGGCGGCGTACTGGTTTAAGTGAGGTGGCGCAGGCACACGCATACCACACGCGTACGCATGGGATGCGCAAAACTGGGGATGATGCGTAAGCGTCCGTCATGCGGACGCGTGACCATGAATGTGCTAGTCGCGCGAATCCAGCCGTGCGCACGCACAACTCTCTATTCGATTCGCACAGGGGCCAAAATTGCATATGACGCATGCGCGTCAGGCACGCACACGCGTGGATGGCCATTAAGTGAAAATGATGCGCACCCATTTAGGACTCGTACGCGTGATTGATTTTGTGCCTCTAGCACAGTGCCAGCCCCAGACCATCACAACTCTCTGTTCAAAAGCATATTTATGCCGATTTTCATATCCACGCGTGTGCGTCCTGGACGCGTACGCGTGGGTTGCCAAAACTGCAAGTGACGCGCACGCGTGATGTACGCGTACGCGTGGGCTTGCTTGCGCGCAAAGCACGCTTCCTTCGCCACTCTCGCGTAACTCTCTTTTCAATTCCTAAAATTTTTGCATTCACATATGACGCGTGCGCGTCCTAGACGCTTGCGCGTCGAAAGCGTTTTTTTTATGCAGAATGTAGGTAAATATGCAGAATTTATGAATTAACACTGATAAAAAGAAAGTAAAACTAAGAATAAAAAGAAAAATGGATGATCATACCATGGTAGGTTGTCTCCCACCTAACACTTTTCTTTTACATCCTTAAGTTGGATGGTCCACAAGCTTAGTCTTCTTCTGTTGGTGGATCCTCCAAGAGAAAGATCTCTGGTGCGCAGAAATCGTGACGGTTCCATTCCTTGGTAACGACGCTGAAAACTTTATATGCACGTTCATAATCTTAATTCTTTGTCACAACTTCACACAACTGACCAGCAAGTGCATTGGGTCGTCCAAGTAATAAACCTTACGTGAGTAAGGGTCGATCCCACGGAGATTGTCGGCTTGAAGCAAGCTATGGTCACCTTGTAAATCTCAGTCAGGCGGATTCAAATGGATATAGAGTTTTAATAATTAAAAGATAAATAAAACATGAACTAGGATAGAGATACTTATGTAATTCATTAGTGAGAATTTCAGATAAGCGTATAGAGATGCTTTCGTTCCTCTGAACCTCTGCTTTTCTACTGTCTTCATCCAACCATTCCTACTCCTTTCCATGGCAAGCTTTATGTAGGGCATCACCATTGTCAATGGCTACATCCCATCCTCTCTGTGAAAATGGTCCAATGCACTGTCACTGCATGGCTAATCATCTGTCGGTTCTCGATCATACTGGAATAGGATTTACTATCCTTTTGCGTCTGTCACTACGCATAGCACTCGCGAGTTTGAAGCTCGTCACAGCCATCCCTTCCCAGATCCTACTCGGAATACCACAGACAAGGTTTAGACTTTTCGGATCTCAAGAATGGCCATCCATGGGTTCTAACTTATACCACGAAGATTCTAATATCTCGGACTCGGTCCTCTGTATTAGATATCTAAGAGATATTCATTCTAGCTTGTTTGCATGTAGAACGGAAGTGTTTGTCAGGCACACGTTCATAAGTGAGAATGATGATGAGCGTCACATTATCATCACATTCATCATGTTCTTGGGTGCGAATGGATATCTTAGAATAGGAATAAGCTTGAATTGAATAGAAAAACAGTAGTACTTTGTATTAATTCATGAGGAACAGCAGAGCTCCACACCTTAATCTATGGTGTGCAGAAACTCTACCGTTTGAAAATACATAAGTGATATTGGTCCAGGCATGGCCGAATGGCCAGCCCCATGAAAGTCTAAGATAGCATAAAAACTAATCAAAGATCCCCTACAAAGATAGTAAAAAGTCCTATTTATACTAAACTAGTTACTAGGGTTTACAGAAATGAGTAAATGATGCAGAAATTCACTTCCGGGGCCCACTTGGTGTGTGCTTGGGCTGAGCATTGAGCTTTACACGTGTAGAGGTCTTTCTTGGAGTTGAACGCCAGTTTGTAACCTGTTTCTGGCGTTTAACTCCACTTTGCACCCTGTTTCTGGCGTTTGACTCCAGAATGCAGCATGGAACTAGCGTTCAATGCCAGTTTACGTCGTCTATCCTTAATCAAAGTATGGACTATTATATATTGCTGGAAATCCCTGGATGTCTACTTTCCAACGCAATTGAGAGCGTGCCATTTGGAGTTCTGTAATTCCAGAAAATCCACTTTGAGTGCAGGGAGGTCAGAATCCAACAACATCTGCAGTCCTTCTTCAACCTCTAAATCTGTTTTTGCTCAAGTCCCTGATGCTAGGGCATCATGGTTAGTTTTACTAGCCATTTTTTGTATGCTTTAGGTTGATTTCATGCATTTTCTTAGGAAATAAGTAAGTATTTGGCTGAAAATGCATTCATACCATGATTCAAGCAAACATTGTGAATTTTGAATGATTTCACGAGAATTACGCATGAATTGAATGATAAAATGGATGATTCATAATCTCATGATTAAGAGCAAGACTTTGATACACTTTGTTTGATTGATTTCAGGTAACAAGATGCAGAGAAGAGCCATGTTAGTGGCTACGTTAGTACCACTAACGTGGCCATTAAAGTGAAAGGAAGGAAAGCTTGGAAAGTTAGTGAGAACATTAACGCCACTAACGTTAGCTAAAGGCAAGAAGACCCACGTTAGCGACCCCGTTAGCTCCACTAACGTGGGCACTAACGTGGAAGAAAATAGAAGCCCCAACGTTAGTGAGAAATTAATGGCATTAACTTTGAAGAAGCAGCAGCGTTATTGGCAAAGGTGAGTGCCAATAACGCTAGCAAATCAAAAGAAGCCCCACGTTAGCTTCCACGTTAGTTATATTAACATGGGAACTAACGTGGAAGGAAAGGGAAGCGCCAACGTTAGTGGAAAAAGTGAGTGCCACTAACGTTTGCGAAGCAAAGGAAGACCCACATTAATGGCCACGTTAGTTACACTAACGTGGACATTAACGTGGGCAGAAGTCTCACCTGGCAGCCTGACCATGCCTTCTTCAAACAAGAATAACTTGAGCCACAAAGCTCCAAAATGAGGTGATTCCAATGGCATTGGAAAGTAGGATTCCAGATCTTTCCAAGCATATATGGCACTACATGGTGGACACTGAATTTGAGGGAGAAAACCTGCCCCGAAAGTGCAAGGATGAACATGGTATCAACCTGTAGTAAGGCCAGCTAACCTCTTCACCTTCCAAGAAGTGTAACTCGAGCTGTAAAGCTCCAAATGATGCGCTTTCAAAGGCGTTAGAAAGTAGACATCCAGGGCTTTCCAACAATATATAATAGTATGGGGTGGACATTAAGTTTGAGCTCCAGAACCTGGCAATATTATGTCCCTGATCGCTAATGTTATTGTGACTCGCTTTTTCCAGTAACGCTAGCGACTATGCCAGCGACCTTGTCCACTTCAAAGGAGCATAACCTGAGTTACAGAGGTCCAATTGAGGTGATTCTAGTTGCGTTAGAAAGCTGACATTCAGAGCTTTCCAAAGATATATAATATTCTATAGTGGGCATGAAATTGTAGCACAAACCAGAGGCATCTTTTAAGCCCCAAAAATACCGACTGGGTAGCAAGTGTGACGTTAGCCACACTAACTTCAACACTAACGCCACACTTGTAGCATTAGTGTGGCTAACGTTAGCACTGATATTAGCACCTGGACCTCAACTTGATTCACTTACAAGGACCACCCAACCTCAGGGAAGCAAGCCCACAAGTGTCAACCAATCAAGGCCACAAGAAGCATCTAGAATAGGAATTTTCATTCAATTGTAATTTGCTTTTAATTTCATTTTGTAATTTAGGAGAGCCTATACGCCTTAGTTTTTACATTCAAAGCAGACAGACATTCAGGAATTGGGAGATTGAAGAGGGGTCTTCGGACTCCCTCCCCTCACACACTTTTCCTTCTCTTTCTTTTCTTTGTACTTGTCCTTTATGAATTTTGAAGTTTCAATTTTAGTTTTAATCTTCATCTTTACTTTTCTGCACTTTCTTTCTTTTCTATTTTGGTAGAGCAATGATCAACTAACTCTTTTCATTGGGTTAGAGAGCTCTATTGTGATTCAATAGATCAATTGTAGTTCTTATTCTTCTTCTTCTTTCTTTTCTCTTGATTTTACTAGAGAGGTTTCGATCTTCATCCAATTGGATAATTGTCTCGGAAGAGAAATTGCTCATACTTGGATTTCCTCTTAACCTTGGAAGACGAATGAGGAAATCATGCTAGAAATGCTCTCTCACATTGGATTAGGTTGGGGGTTGGATGGATATTGTGAAATTTAATCCTACCAATACTTTGATCTATGAATGTGTGTGGTATAATCAGTGACCAAACTTCATCTCTTCTCATGAGCAATTAAATCAAGGAATTGGGAAATTGTTCAAGCTTAGAGAGATTGGGTTGCCAAGGAATTGGGACCTAATCACTTAAGATTGCCAAGGAGATCAATGAATGCATTGATTGAGGAAGAGATGAGAATAAATTTGATTCGGAGGATTGCAATATCTCTTGATCCCAATGTTCATTTTATATTTAGTTCTTACATTTATTTTCCTTGCCATTTTACTTTTCTGCACTTTATTGCTTTTCCTTTCTTTTCTGTCAATTTACAATTCCTGCTGCTCATCATCCAAATCTGAACCGTCTGACTAGAATAATCAGTTAACCATTGATTTCTGCATCCGTTAATCTCTGTGGGATTCGACCTCACTCTTTTGTGAGTTATTACTTGACGACAATTCGGTATACTTGCCGAAGGGAGATTTGTTAAGAGACAAGTTTCCATGCATCAAGTTTATGGCGCCGTTGCCGGGGATTAATTGTGATTAACAAACTACCGGTTGATTGATTTACTAGATTAGACACTTTTCTTTTGTCTTTGTTTTCTTTTGTTTCTTTATTTTCTTTTGCTAACTAACTGTTTGTGATATTGCCTCACTGGAAATTTTCTCATCTGTGACAATGGAGATTCCAATTTTTTTTGGTGATTATTGTTTGAGACAGAGCTTTCTGCAGGAAAGAAAGGAGCATCCATCATATTTTAGTCAATCAAATTTCATGGGAAACTCTCCACCACCACAGAATGATTCACTTTACTATGCTCATGGTGGGTGGGAGTATCAAAAACATGAATTGGGGTACTTTCCAGAGCCACAAAATGGTCCATATTTTGGTGAAATTGATCACTACACAGGTTGTGGCTTGGAAGATCAAAATCAAAGAGATTCCACTCATTCATACCCTATTCATCAAGAGCCATCACCTCTCAATTATCTAACCTCACCTCCAAGTTTTACATGCCTAAATTCTTCATCATTTGAGTATGCCTCAGCACAAAAGTCTATCCCAAATCCATACAATTCATTTCACCATCCACAAAACTCAATCCACTACCCATAAGAGTCATACCACTTTCAGAACACACAACCACAAAACAACCAATTTCATTCACAAGCCAACCCCGACCAACCATTACAACCTACCCAACCTCCTTTAGATAGACTTGTTAGGATGGAACTCATCATTGAAGAACTCAAAAAAAGTAAAGAAGAAGAGAGACTCGCTAGGATAGAACTCCTCCTTAAAGAAATAATAAAGACAAATGAAGAGGAGAAAATAGCAAAAAGAGACCATGAAGAAAAATTGAGGCAGAATGCACAACTCTATTCTGAAGAACAATTCATTGAAGAGCTGAGATTACAAAGAGAGACCACTTCAGTCTCTCCATAAATAGAGGAGTTCATTCAAAGGTCAAGAACAAGGGAGGAATCAGAAGAACAAGAAAAAGAGGCAGCCATACCAAGTGAGATTCATATGAAGAAAGAAGAGGTTGTGAGAGTATATAAGCCCAAAGCTCCATACCCACAGAGGCTACTAAGGGTGACAAAGGAACATGCAAACTCACTCTCAAAAGGCTCAATGCAACATCATGCAGAAGAAAGGGAGGAAGTCAATCAAGGAAGTCCACACTACTCCAATAAAATAGAGAGTTGCATAAAGGATGAGTTCATTGAACCACCAATTCAAGAAGCTCTTGATGAAGAGGATGCTCCAACCATCATACAACACCCAAGTACTGAAATCAAGGTGGTGAAGGCAATCAACATGAGCACTAAAAAGAGGATGGTGACCAAGAAAAGAAGGACAATATCCATGAAGAATAAAAGGTCAACCAAAAGCCATCCCACCCCTACCCCAACAAGCAAGTTTCCTCAAGATAACAACAAAAGAAAGCTTGCTGGGGAGAGGCACTCAAAACAAGGGGCATTAACTGGCTCCTCTTTCCGCTTGAGGTCATTCCTCTTAACAAACTGGAAGAAGAGGAAGAAATTCATGAACAACATGTCAAGCTAATGACATTAAAAGAGCGCTTGTTGGGAGGCAACCCAACCATAGGTAACATTTTCTTTCCTTGCTTAGTTTACTTTCAATAATTTGACATATGATTGCATTCTAAGTTTGGTGTTGCCACTTAACTTTCATGCAAAGTACCATGCCAACACCACTTATTAATGCCATCATAATGTTTCTGTTTTTAGTTCTTGTGCCTTTATTGTGATCCTTAATCTTACTTGCTGAAACACAGGCATACTCACACTTTATTCTAAGACATTCATGATCCATCATAAACCCCATCACCGCTGTTTTACTTGTTGCTTGAGTATAAGCAATCATTCTAAGTTTGGTGTGGGAAGAGGAAGAATAGGAGGAAAAGGGCAACAATAATGAAGATGAACTACAAGGTGGTAAAGTTCCTTCTTCCTCTTACTTATTTCCAGCACTTTAAATTGCATGATTGTCTTCTATTTTCTTTGTATGCATGTGTGATTACTCCTTGTGAATAAGCATAATTTGATATTTGATTTGTAACATGTTGCTATGATATCATGATTATCATCTTGAATTTTACTTGCACCCAATATCTTTAAAAATGCAACAAAAAAATCATTCTTTTGAAAGGAAAATGTTGAAGAATTTTATAAATCTTGGGGCAAGCAAAAGATTAAGAGGAGTGGATGTTCTGATTGTATGATTGTGTATTGAGGTTGCATGTTTGTGAAAACTTGCATGGGAGCTCATAGACAGGAATTGAAATTTAAAAAAGTATTATGGAATTTCTCAAACATCTATTGATCCAAGAAGCAGCAACAAAAGAAAACAAAAGAATAAGAAAAACAAAAAACAAGCCCAAGGCTCTGAGCATCAATTACTAGGAAGAAAAAGAAAGAAACAAGAACTCAAAGAGTTATTGTCCTAGTTACATGCTTGTGGTGGATTTGTGTCAAAGAGAGAGGCTTGAGCAAGTATATCCTAAGGGGTGCTTCAACACCTAATACCTTAGACCAACTGGTTTGGGAGTATTGATTGAAAGCTTATCTTAAAAAGCCGCTTTGAGACATGATACCTAGAGTCGAGGCCAAGATACAAAAAAGAAAAGAAAAATGCTAGAAAATAAGTGCTGCTTCAAAGGTGACAATCTATAAAGAGGATTCCATAATATCATTTGAATGAAAGTCCGAAGATCTAAGACTTCCAAAATGTAAGGACTAATAAGCACTGGAATCCTTGCATAAGCATACAAATTAGAGTTAACCCCACTGTCACTTATTCACTTCACCCACTAAGGCATCATAAGCAATTCTTCAATACATTCCAATTAAGAGAATTCTTTGTGCATAGTTCTTTTCTTGCTTGGGGACAAGCAAGATTTAAGTTTGGTGTTGTGATGCCAGGGCATCATGGCTAGTTTTACTAGCCATTTTTTGTATGCTTTAGGTTAGTTTCATGCATTTTCTTAGGAAATAAGCAAGTATTTGGTTGAAAATGCATTCATACCATGATTCAAGCAAACATTGTGAATTTTGAATTATTTCATGAGAATTACGCATGAATTGAATGATAAAATGGATGATTCATAATCTCATGATTAAGAGCAAGACTTTGAATCACTTTGTTTGATGGATTTCAGGTAACAAGATGCAGAGAAGAGCCACATTAGTGGCTACATTAGTACCACTAACGTGGCCATTAAAGTGAAAGGAAGGAAAGCATGGAAAGTTAGTGAGAACGTTAACGCCACTAACGTTAGCAAAAGGCAAAAAGACCCACGTTAGCGACCCCGTTAGCTCCACTAACGTGGAAGAAAAGAGAAGCCCCAACGTTAGTGAGAAAGTTAATGGCATTAACTTTGAAGAAGGAGCAGTGTTATTGGCAAAAGTGAGTGCCAATAATGCTAGCGAAGCAAAAGAAGACCCACGTTAGCTTCCACGTTAGTTACATTAACGTGGGAACTAACGTGGAAGGAAAGGGAAGCGCCAACGTTAGTGGAAAAAGTGAGTGCCACTAACGTTTGTAAAGCAAAAGGAAGACCCACGTTAATGGCCACGTTAGTTACACTAACATGGACATTAACGTGGGCAGAAGTCTCACCTGGCAGCCTGACCATGCCTTCTTCAAACAAAAATAACTTGAGCCACAAAGCTCCAAATGAGGTGATTCCAATGGCATTGGGAAGTAGGATTCCAGATCTTTCCACGAATATATGGCACTACATGGTGGACACTGAATTTGAGAGAGAAAACCTGCCCCGAAAGTGCAAAGATGAACATGGTATCAACCTGTAGTAAGGCCAGCTGACCTCTTCACCTTCCAAGAAGAGTAACTCCAGCTGTAGAGCTCCAAATGATGCACTTTCAAAAGCGTTGGAAAGTAGACATCCAGGGCTTTCCAACAATATATAATAGTATGGGGTGCACATTAAGTTTGAGCTCCAGAACCTGGCAATATTAAGTCCCTGATTGCTAACGTTATTGTGACTCGCTTTTTCCAGTAATGCTAGCAACTATGCCAGCGATCTTGCCCACTTCAAAGGAGCATAACCTGAGTTACAAAGATCCAATTGAGATGATTCTAGTTGCGTTAGAAAGCTGACATTCAGAGCTTTTCAACGATATATAATACTTTATAGTAGGCATGAAATTGGAGCACAAACAAGAGGCATCTTTTAAGCCCCAAAAACACCAAGTGGGTAGCAAGTGTGATGTTAGCCACACTAACTTCAGCACCAACGCCACACTTGTAGCGTTAGTGTGGCTAACGTTAGCACTGACATTAGCACCTCGACCTCAACTTGATTTACTTACAAGGACCACCAAACTTCAAGGAAGCAAGCCCACAAGTGTCAACCAATCAAGGCCACAAGAAGCATCTAGAATAGTAATTTTCATTCAATTGTAATTTGCTTTTAATTTCATTCTGTAATTTAGGAGAGCCTATATAAGGGCCTTAGTTTTTACATTCAAAGCGGACAGACATTCAGGAATTGGGAGATTGAAGAGGGGTCTTCGGACTCCCTCCCCTCACACACTTTTCCTTCTCTTTCTTTTCTTTGTACTTGTCCTTTATGAATTTTGAAGTTTCAAATTTTAGTTTTAATCTTCATCTTTACTTTTCTGCACTTTCTTTCTTTTCTATTTTGGTAGAGCAATGATCAACTAACTCTTTTCATTAGGTTAGAGAGCTCTATTGTGATTCAATGGATCAATTGTAGTTCTTATTCTTCTTCTTCTTTCTTTTCTCTTGATTTTACTAGAGAGGTTTCGATCTTCATCCAATTGGGTAATTGTCTCGGAAGAGAAATTGCTCATACTTGGATTTTCTCTGAACCTTGGAAGAGGAATAAGGAAATCATACTAGAAATACTCTCTCACATTGGATTAGGTTAGGGGTTGGATGGATATTGTGACATTTAATCCTACCAATACTTTGATATATAAATGTGTGTGGTATAATCAGTGACCAAACTTCATCTCTTCTCATGAGCAATTAAATCAAGGAATTGGGAAATTGTTCAAGCTTAGAGAGATTGGGTTGCCAAGGAATTGGGACCCAATCACTTAAGATTGCCAAGGAGATCAATGAATGCATTGATTGAGGAAGAGATGAGAATGAATTTGATTCGGAGGATTGCAATATCTCTTGATCCCAATATTCATTTTATTTTTAGTTCTTACATTTATTTTCCTTGCCATTTTACTTTTCTGCACTTTATTGCTTTTCCTTTCTTTTCTGTCAATTTACAATTCCTGCTGCTCATCATCCAAATCTGAACCGTCTGACTAGAATAATCAATTAACCATTGATTGCTTAATCCGTTAATCTCTGTGGGATTCGACCTCACTCTTTTGTGAGTTATTACTTGACGACAATTCGGTATACTTGCCGAAGGGAGATTTGTTAAGAGACAAGTTTCCGTGCATCATCCCTCAATTCCAGCCAGAAAATACCTGAAATCACAGAAAAACACAAAAACTCATAGTAAAGTCCAGAAATGTGATTTTTATTTAAAAAATAATAAAAATATACTAAAAACTAACTAAATCATACTGAAAACTATGTAAAAACAATGCCAAAAAGCGTATAAATTATCCGCTTATCACAAAACCAAACTTAAATTGTTGCTTGTCCCCAAGCAACTGAAAATCAAATAGGATAAAAAGAAGAGAATATATTATAAATTCCAAAATATCAATGAAACTTAGCTCCAATCAGAGGAGTGGGACTTGTAGCTTTTTGCCTCTTGAATAGTTTTGGCATCTCACTTTATCCATTGAGGTTCAGAATGATTGGCATCTATAAGAACTTAGAATTTAGATAGTGTTATTGATTCTCCTAGTTCAGTATGTTGATTCTTGAACACAGCTACTTTATGAGTCTTGGTCGTGGCCCTAAGCACTTTGTTTTCCAGTATTATCACCGGATACATAAATGCCACAGACACATAACTGGGTGAACCTTTTCAGATTGTGACTCAGCTTTGCTAAAGTCCCCAATTAGAGGTGTCCAGGGTTCTTAAGAACACTCTTCTTTTTGCTTTGGACTTTGACTTTAACCGCTCAATCTCAATTTTTCACTTGACACCTTCACGCCACAAGCACATGGTTAGGGACGGCTTGGTTTAGCCACTTAGGCCAGGATTTTATTCCTTTAGGCCCTCCTATCCACTGATGCTCAAAGCCTTGGATCCTTTTTTATTACCCTTGCCTTTTGGTTTAAAGAGCTTTTGGCTTTTTCTTTCTCTTTTTTTTCGCCATTTTTTTCAAGCTTTTGTATTCACTGCTTTTTCTTGCTTCAAGAATCATTTTTATGATTTTTCAGATTATCAAATAACATGTCTCCTTTTCATCATTCTTTCAAGAGCCAACATATTTAGCATTCATAAACAACAACTTCAAAAGACATATGCACTGTTCAAGCATTCATTCAGAAAACAAAAAGTGTTGCCACCACATCAAAATAATTAAACTAGTTTCAAGGATGAATTCGAAACCATGTACTTCTTGTTCTTTTGTAATTAAAACATTTTTCATTCAAGAGAGGTGATGGACTCATATTCATAACTTTAAGGCATAGACACTTAAACACTAATGATCATGTAATAAGACACAAATATAAATAAACATAAAGCTCAGAAATCAAAAAACAGGAAAATAAATAAACAAGGAGATTAAGGAATGAGTCCACCTTAGTGAGGGTGGCGTCTTCCTCTTCTTGAAGAACCAATGGTGCTCTTGAGCTCCTCTATGTCTCTTCCTTGTCTTTCTTGCTCCTCCCTCATAGCTCTTTGATCTTCTCTAATTTCATGGAGGATGATGGAGTGCTCTTGGTGCTCCACCCTTAGTTGTCCCATGTTGGAACTTAATTCTCCTAAGAAAGTGTTAATTTATTCCCAATAGTTTTGTGGAGGGAAGTGCATCCCTTGAGGCATCTCAGGGATTTCATGGTGAGGAATCTCCTCATGCTCATGTTGAGGTCCATGATCTCTTGTTTGCTCCATCCTTTTCTTAGTGATGGGCTTATCCTCTTCAATGAGGATATCTCCCTCTATGTCAATTTCAGCTGAATTGTAGAGGTGGCATATGAGGTGAGGAAAGGCTAACCTTGCCCAAGTGGAGGACTTGTCAGCCACCTTGTAGAGTTCTTGAGGTATAATCTCATGAACTTCCACCTCTTCTCCAATCATGATACTATGGATCATGATGGCCCGGTCTATAGTAACTTCAGACTGGTTACTAGTAGAAATAATTGAGCGTTGAATGAACTCTAGCCATCCCCTAGCCACTGGTTTGAGGTCATGCCTTTTTAATTGAATCGGCTTGCCTCTTGAGTCAATTTTCCATTGAGCTCCTTCCTCACATATGTCTATGAGGACTTGGTCCAACCTTTGATCAAAGTTGACCCTTCTTGTGTAGGGGCGTGCGTTTTCTTCCATCATTGGCAAGTTGAACGCCAGCCTTACATTTTCCGAACTGAAACCTAAGTATTTTCCCCGAACCATAGTAAGCCAATTCTTTGGATTTGGGTTCACACTTTGATCATGGTTCCTTGTGATCCATGCGTTTGCATAAAACTCTTGAACCATTAGGATCCTGACTTGTTGAATGGGGTTGGTGAGAACTTCCCAACCTCTTCTTTGAATCTCATGTCGGATCTCCGGATACTCATTCCTTTTGAGCTTGAAAGGAACCTCAGGGATCACTTTCTTCTTGGCCACAACTTCATAGAAGTGGTCTTGATGGACCTTTGAGATGAATCTCTCTATCTCCCATGACTCAGAGGTGGAAGCAATTGCCTTCCCTTTCCTCTTTCTAGAGGTTTCTCTGGCCTTAGGTGCCATAAATGGTTATGGAAAAACAAAAAGCAATGCTTTTACCACACCAAACTTAAAATGTTTGCTCGTCCCCGAGCAAAAGAAGAAAGAAAGAAGTAGAAGAAGAAGAAAAATAGAGGAGAGGGAGAGAGAGTAGGTTTCGGCCAAGTGGAGGAAGAGAGGGTTGTGTTGTGTGAAATAGAAGAAGGAATGAGGGGTTTATATAGAAGTGGGGAGGGGTTTAGGGTTCAGCCATTTAGGGTTGGGTTTGGGAGGGAAAATATTTTGAATTTGAAGGTAGGTGGGGTTTATGGAGAAGAGAAGATGGATGTAAGTGGTGAGGGGGTGATGGGAAAGAGTGATTGAAGTGATTGGTGAAGGGCATTTGGGGAAAGAGAGTTATGAAAAGGTGTGAAGAGGAGAGAATAGGGTTAGGTGGGGATCCTGTGGGGTCTACAGATCCTGCGGGGATCCTGTGGGGTCCACAGGTCCTGAAGTGTCAAGGATTTTTGATCCCTGTACCCTTTAGACGTGTAAAACGCCCTATACATGCAATCTTGGCATTTAACGCCAAACTGCT
This sequence comes from Arachis ipaensis, assembly GCF_059453495.1. Classification (NCBI taxonomy): domain Eukaryota; kingdom Viridiplantae; phylum Streptophyta; class Magnoliopsida; order Fabales; family Fabaceae; genus Arachis; species Arachis ipaensis. The sequence continues at coordinate 92,014,358 of NC_142439.1, forward strand.
GCCTGTTTCTGGCATTAAATGCCACTTCCATGCTCTGTTCTGGCGTTTAACGCCAGGTAGATGCTTGTTTCTGGCGTTAAACGCCAGACAGATGCTGGTTTCTGGCGTTTAAATGCCAGACTGTTCTCCTCTAGGGTGTGCTATTTTTCATTCTATTTTTCACTCTGTTTTTGATTTTTCAGTAGTTTTTGTGACTTCACATGATCATCAACCTAAAGAAAGCATAAAATAATAATGGAAAATAAATAAATATAATTAGATAACATTGGGTTGCCTCCCAACAAGCGCTTCTTTAATGTCAATAGCTTGACAGTGAGCTCTCATGGAGCCTCACAGATGTTCATAGCAAGGTTGGAACCTCCCAACACCAAACTTAGAGTTTGAATGTGGGGGTTCAACACCAAACTTAGAGTTTGGTTGTGGCCTCCGAACACCAAACTTAGAGTTTGACTGTGGGAGCTTTGATTGACTCTGCAGTGAGAGAAGCTTTTCATGCTTCCTCTCCATGGTTACAGAAAAAGATCTTTGAGTTTGAAACACAAGGTTGTCCTCATTCAGTTGAAGGACTAACTCTCCTCTGTCCACATCAATAACAGCTCTTGCTGTGGATAGGAAAGGTCTTCCAAGGATGATGGATTCATCCTCATCCTTCCCAGTATCCAGGATTATGAAATCAGTAGGGATGTAAAGGCCTTTAACCTTTACTAGCACGTCCTCTACTTGTCCATAAGCTTGTTTTCTGGAGTTGTCTGCCATCTCTAATGAGATGCTAGCAGCTTGCACCTCAAAGATTCCCAGTTTCTCCATTACAGAGAGTGGCATGAGGTTTATCCCTGATCCAAGTTCACATAGAGCCTTCTCAAAGGTCATGGTGCCTATGGTACAAGGTATTAAGAACTTTCCAGGATCTCGTTTCTTCTGAGGCAATTTCAGTTGATCCAGATCACTCAGTTCATTGGTGAGCAAGGGAGGTTCATCTTCCCAAGTCTCATTACCAAATAATTTGGCATTCAGCTTCATGATTGCACCAAGATACTTGGAAACTTGCTCTTCAGTAATATCTTCATTCTCTTCAGAAGAAGAATACTCATCAGAGCTCATGAATGGCATAAGGAGGTTCAATGGAATATCTATGGTCTCTAGATGAGCTTCAGATTCCTTTGGTTCCTCAGAGGAAAACTCCTTGTTGATCACTAGACGTCCCAGGAGGTCTTCCTCACTGGGATTCACGTCCTCCTCCTCCCTTATAGGTTCGGCCATGGTGATTAAATTAATGGCTTTGCACTCTCTCTTTGGATTTTCTTCTGTATTGCTTGGGAGAGTACTAGGAGGAGTTTCAGTGACTCTTTTACTCAGCTGGCCCACTTGTGCCTCCAAATTTCTAATGGAGGACCTTGTTTCATTCATGAAACTTAGAGTGGCCTTAGATAGATCAGAGACTATGTTTGCTAAGCTAGATGGATCCTGCTCAGAACTCTCTATCTTTTGCTGAGTGGATTATAGAAAAGGCTTGCTATTGCTAAATCTGTTTCTTCCACCATTGTTAAAGCCTTGTTGAGGCTTTTACTGATCCTTCCATGAGAAATTTGGATGATTTCTCCATGAGGGATTATAGGTGTTTCCATAGGGTTCACCCATGTAATTCACTTCTGCTATTGCAGGGTTCTCAGGATCATAAGCTTCTTCTTCAGAAGATGCCTCTTTAGTACTGTTGGATGATTCCTTCAATCCATTCAGACTCTGAGATATCATATTGACTTGCTGAGTCAATATTTTATTCTGAGCCAATATGGCATTCAGAGTATCAATTTCAAGAACTCCCTTTCTCATGGGCGTCCCATTATTCACAGGATTCCTTTCAGAAGTGTACATGAACTGGTTATTTGCAACCATGTCAATGAGTTCTTGAGCTTCTGCAGGCGTTTTCTTTAGGTGAATGGATCCACCTGCAGAATGGTCCAATGACATCTTTGATAACTTAAATAGACCATCATAGAATATATCCAGAATGGTCCATTCTGAAAGCATGTCAGAAGGACACTTTTTGGTCAGTTCCTTGTATCTCTCCCAAGCTTCATAGAGAGATTCACCTTCTTTCTGTTTGAAGGTCTGAACATCCACTCTAAGCTTACTAAGCTTTTGAGGAGGAAAGAACTTGGCTAAGAAAGCCGTGACCAGCTTATCCCAAGAGTTCAGGCTATTTTTAGGTTGAGAGCCCAACCATATTCTAGCTCTGTCTCTTACAACAAACGGGAAAAGTATAAACCTGTAGACCTCGAGATCAACCCCATTGGTCTTAACAATATCACAGATCTGCAAGAATTCAGTTAAGAACTGAAAAGGATCTTCGGATGGAAGTCCATGAAACTTGCAGTTCTGTTGCATCAGAGAAACTAATTGAGGTTTAAGCTCAAAGTTGTTTGCTCCAATGGTAGGGATCGAGATGCTTCTTCCATGTAAATTGGAATTAGGTGCAGTAAAGTCACCAAGCATCTTCCTTGCATTGTTATTATTTTCGGCCATATTGTCTTCTTTTTCGAAAATTTCTGTCAGATTTTCTCCAGAGAGTTGTGTTTTAGCTTCCCTTAGCTTCCTCTTCAGAGTCCTTTCAGGTTCAGGATCAGCTTCAACGAGAATGTTCTTATCCTTGTTCCTGCTCATATGAAAAAGAAGAAAACAGAAAAAAAAATATAGAATCCTATATGTCACAGTATAGAGATGCCTTTATGTGAGTGGAAGAAGATAAGAATAGAAGAAGAGAAATTCGAACACCAAGAGGAAGAGAGGGTTCGAATTTTGAGATGAAGAGAAGTGTTAGTAAATAAATAAATAAATAAATAATTAGAAGGAGGTGAGAGAGAAGAATTTTTGAAAATTAAATAAATTAAAATAAAAATATTTTTGTTTTTAATTTGAAATTAAAATAAAATTCGAAATTTAGAAAAGAAATAAAATTAAAATTAAAAATTAAAATAAAGTTAATTAAAGGAATTTTGAAAAAGAGGAAGGTGATTTTCGAAAATTAGAGAGAGAGAACTAGTTAGGTAGTTTTGAAAAAGATAAGAATCAATCAAAAAGTTAAGTGGTTAATTGAAAAAGATTTGAAAATCAAATTTGAAAAGATAAGAAGTTAGAAAAGATTTTGAAATTGATTTTAAAAAAGATGTGATTGAAACTTAAATTGAAAAAGATTTGAAAAAGAAATTTAAAAAGATTTGATTTTGAAATTAAAGTTGATTACTTGACTAACAAGAAACTAAAAATATATGATTTTAAAATTTAAAGATTGAACCTTTCTTAATAGGCAAGTAACAACTTAATATTTTTGAATCAATCACATTAATTGTTAGTATTAAATTCGAAAATATGAAATAGAAATAAGAAAAAGATTTTTGAAAATCAATTTGAAATTTTCAAAAATTATGAAAGAAAAATGAAAAAGATTTTTTTTTTGAAAAAGATTTGAAAAAAGATAGAGTTTTTTAAAATGAAAAATTGATTTGACTAATAAGAAACAACTAAATTTTCAAAAGTTTTGAAAAAGTCAACTCAAATTTTCAAAAATTTATGAGTGAAAAAATGGGAAAGATATTTTTTTGATTTTTTGAATTTTAATAAAGAAAGAGAAAAACATCAAAAAGACTCAATGCATGAAAATTTTGGATCAAAACATGTGATGCATGCAAGAACACTATGAATGTCAAGATGAACACCAAGAACACTTTGAATGTCAAGATGAACACCAAGAACTTATTTTTGAAAAATTTTCAAGAAAAGAAAACATGCAAGACACCAAACTTAAAAATTTTTATTCTTTAGACATTAATGTTTCAAGAATGCATATGAAAAACAAGAAAAGACACAAAACAAGAAAATATGAAGATCAAACAAGAAGACTGGCCAAGAACAACTTGAAGATCATGAAGAATGCAATGCATGAAATTTTCAAAAATAATTAAAAAGATGCAATTGACACCAAACTTAAAACTTGACTCTAAACTCAAACAAGAAACACAAATTATTTTTGGTTTTATTATTTTATTAAGCTTTTTTTATTTTTTTTATCGAAATTTAATTGGGAAAAATGAAAAAAGAAGAAAAATTTTGTGTATTTTTCGGAAATAAGAAATAAAAAGCTTAAAATTAAAATAAAATTACCTAATCTGAGCAACAAGATGAACCATCAGTTGTTCAAACTCGAACAATCCCCGGCAACGGCGCCAAAAACTTGGTGCGCAGAAATCGTGACGGTTCCATTCATTGGTAACGGCACTGAAAACTTTATACGTACGTTCATAATCTTAATTCTTTGTCACAACTTCGCACAACTGTCCAGCAAGTGCACTGGGTCGTCCAAGTAATAAACCTTACGAGAGTAAGGGTCGATCCCACGGAGATTGTCGGCTTGAAGAAAGCTATGGTCACCTTGTAAATCTCAGTCAGGCGGATTCAAATGGATATAGAGTTTTAATAATTAAAAGATAAATAAAACATAAACTAGGATAGAGATACTTATGTAATTCATTAGTGAGAATTTCAGATAAGCGTATAGAGATGCTTTCGTTCCTCTGATCCTCTGCTTTCCTGCTGTCTTCATCCAACCATTCCTACTCCTTTTGTGAAAATTATCCAATGCGCTGTCACTGCATGGCTAATCATCTGTCGGTTCTCGATCATACTGGAATAGGATTTACTATCCTTTTGTGTCTGTCACTACGCCCAACACTCGCGAGTTTGAAGCTCGTCACAGCCATCCCTTCCCAGATCCTACTCGGAATACCACAGACAAGGTTTAGACTTTTCAGATCTCAAGAATGGCCATCCATGGGTTCTAACTTATACCACGAAGATTCTAATATCTCGGACTCGGTCCTCTGTATTAGATATCTAAGAGATATTCATTCTAGCTTGTTTGCATGTAGAACGGAAGTGTTTGTCAGGCACGCGTTCATAAGTGAGAATGATGATGAGCGTCACATAATCATCACATTCATCATGTTCTTGGGTGCGAATGGATATCTTAGAATAGGAATAAGCTTGAATTGAATAGAAAAATAGTAGTACTTTGTATTAATTCATGAGGAACAACAGAGCTCCACACCTTAATCTATGGTGTGTAGAAACTCTACCGTTTGAAAATACATAAGTGATAATGGTCCAGGCATTGCCGAATGGCCAGCCCCCATGAAAGTCTAAGATAGCATAAAAACTAATCAAAGATCCCCTACAAAAATAGTAAAAAGTCCTATTTATACTAAACTAGTTACTAGGGTTTACAGAAATGAGTAAATGATGCAGAAATCCACTTCCGGGGCCCACTTGATGTGTGCTTGGACTGAGCATTGAGATTTACACGTGTAGAGGTCTTTCTTGGAGTTGAACGCCAGTTTGTAACCTGTTTATGGCGTTTAACTCCACTTTGCAACCTGTTTCTGGCGTTTGACTCCAGAATGCAGCATGGAACTGGCGTTCAATGCCAGTTTACATCGTCAATCCTTAATCAAAGTATGGACTATTATATATTTTTGGAAAGCCCTGGATGTCTACTTTCCAACGCAATTGAGAGTGCACCATTTGGAGTTCTGTAGTTCCAGAAAATCCACTTTGAATGCAGGGAGGTCAGAATCCAACAGCATCTGCAGTCCTTCTTCAACCTCTAAATCTGATTTTTGCTCAAGTCCCTCAATTCCAGCCAGAAAATACCTGAAATCATAGAAAAATACACAAACTCATAGTAAAGTCCAGAAATGTGATTTTTATTTAAAAACTAATAAAAATATACTAAAAACTAACAAAATCATACTGAAAACTATGTAAAAACAATGCCAAAAAGCGTATAAATTATCCGCTCATCAATCTCCAGCTCCTTGTTGTTCTTCATCTTCTCACCATGATACAGCCTCAAGCGGTGGCCATTGACTTTGATGAATTTGGAACTTAAAGGATGACTTAGGTGAAAGATGCCATATTGCTCAGCCTTTTCCACCCGGTAAGGGCCGTCCCATCTTGATCGCAGCTTGCCTGGCATGAGCCTCAACCTGGAGTTGTAAAGGAGAACCAACTCCCCAGGTTTGAACTCTCTTCTCTTGATATTCTTGTTATGCACAGTCTTTACCCTCTCTTTGTATATCCTGGAGTTGTCATATGCTTCGAGTTGAAGGTTCTCTAATTCCGCTAGTTGCAACTTCCTTTCACCACCGGCGTTCTCAAATCCCATGTTGCATTCCTTTACCGCCCAGAAAGCTTTGTGCTCCACCTCCACTGAGAGGTAACAAGCCTTTCAATAAAATAGGCGGAAGGAACTCATTCCAGTTGGTGTCTTGTACGCTGTCTGATATACCCAAAGCGCATCTGCAAGCCTGGTACTCCAGTCTTTTCTATGAGGCTTGACGACCTTCTCCAGGATACGCTTTACCTCTCTGTTAGACACCTCAGCTTGTCCATTGGTCTGGGGATGGTAAGTCGTTGCCACCTTGTGAACAATGCCATGTTTCTTCAGTAGTCCTGTTAATCTCCTGTTACAAAAGTGAGTGCCTTGATCACTCACGATTGCTCGTGGTGATCCAAAGCGACAGATAATATTATTTCGAATAAACGAGACAATAGTATTAGCATCATCAGTACGGGTAGGAATTGCTTCCACCCATTTGGAAACATAATCAACAGCTAACAGTACGTATAAGAAACCATTAGAGTTTGGAAATGGACCCATGAAGTCAATACCCCAACCGTAAAAAATTTCACAGAACAACATAAGTTGTTGGGGCATCTCATCCCTCTTGGATATATTCCCAAACCTCTGGCATGGAGAGCAAGATTCCAGAAAGCAGTTGCATCCTTAAATAGTGTGGGCCACAAGAATCTACAGTCTAAAATTTTTCTAGCTGTTCTTTGAGGACCAAAATGTCCACTACTCTCTAGAGAGTAGCAGGCCTCTAAAATTGGCTGGAATTTTAATTGTGGCACACACCTTCTAATTATTCGGTCAGCACCACATCTTCATAAATATGGGTCATCCCATATATAATATTTGGACTCGCTTTTAAGCTTGTCCCTTTGATGCTTAGTAAAATTAGGAGGGAAGGTGTTCATGTTCTGGGTCGGTCAAATCGCAATAAGAGGCCCAAGCAGGCCCAAACAAATAATCACAGCCCAATCTAAAGGCAGCCAAAGCCTAAAAGGATAAAGGTGATGTACGGAAACTTGTCTCTCAACAAATTTTCCTTCGGCAAGTATACCAAATTGTTGTCAAGTAAAATCTCACAATAGAGTGAGTCGAATCCCACAGGGATTGATTGGATAAGCAACTTTAATTAGAGGAATGTTCTAGTTGAGCTAAGCAGAATTTGAGTTAAGAATTGCAAAAGATTAAATGGCAGGAAAGTAAATAACAGAAAATGTAAATACTGGAAATAAATGGCGGAATATAAATTGCAGAAAGTAAATTACAGAATCTTAAATGGAGAATTGGGAAGATGAGCATAAAACTAAATGGCAGAAAATAAAGATAATGGGTAAGATCAGAAATGGGGGATTCATTGGGCTCAGGAGATGTTGTATTCTCCGGATCAAGTTCATTTTTATCTCTTCCTCAATCAATTCATTCATTGATCTCATTGGCAATCTTAAGTGATTGGATCCCAATTCCTTGGCAACCCAATCTTTCTAAGCTTGAACAATTGCCCAATTCCTTGATTTAATTGCTCATGGGAAGAGATGAACTTTGGTCACTGATTATACCATATACATTCCCAAATCAAAGTGTTGGTAGGATTATATATCACTATATCAATCCAAACCCCAATTTGGTCCAGCATGAGAAAGCATTTCTAGCATGATCTCCTCATTCCTCTTCCAAGGTTCCGAGGAGAACCAATTATGGAAAGCTTCTCTTCCAAGATAGCTAACCAATTGGATGAAGAAAGAAAGCTTTCTAGTAAAATCAAGAGAAATGAAAGAAGAAGAATAATGAAAATTATTATTGATCCATCAATTACAACAGAGCTCCCTAACCCAAAGAAAAGGGGTTTAGTTGTTCATAGCTCTGGAAATGAAAAGCAAAAATGAAAAGTACATTCTGAAAATAAAATTAAAAGTTGCAGAGAAAGTAAATTATATAGAATGTAGTTCCCCAAAATGCTAAGCTCCCTTACTAGTTCAAAACTACTCCTATATATACTACTCTTCTGATCTTCTAGTTGGCTCTTCAAGACTTGGATATGGGCCATTGATCTTTAGTTGAAGCAGTTACAGTCTTCATTGGGCTTAGCTCTGCTTGCAGAGAGAAGGTGAGTCAGGCATGGTAGCAAGTTAGTTAGGACGTTAGTGGAGTTAACGTTAAGTGTAAATTTGGGTTCGAAAACGTTAGTGACGATAACCTTTTTCACTAACACTCCAGACCTAATTAACCCACGTTAACTTGAATGTTAGTGGCACTAACGTGACCACTAACGTTGGCTCTTGGTCTTTCGCAAACGTTATTGGCATTCACCTTTTCCAATAACGTTGCTCCTTGCTTCTTTTCCCCACATTAGTGATCCACGTTAGTGTAACTAACGTGGCCCTTAACGTAGGCATGCCCAAGCTTCGATAGCGTTAGTGACACTCAGCTTTGTCACTAACGCTTCAAACGCCCCTTCTTCCCACGTTAGTGCCTCACGTTAATTGCATTAACGTGACCACTAACGTGGTGGTGATTGCCATCTCCAACGTTAGTGACAAAGGTGAGTGTCACTAACGTTGGCCTATCATTCCTTGCTCCAAGTTACCCTTCACGTTAGTGGTCTTAACGTGACCACTAACGCGGGCAATATTGTCTTAGTCCAGCGTTAGTGACAAAGGTGAGTGTCACTAACGTTGGCGATTCCTTGTTCCTTCCACGTTAGAGTTCACGTTAATTGTATTAACGTGACTCTTAATGTGGCCAAGTGTGCCCTTTTGGAACGTTAGTGGTATTCACTTTTACCACTAACATTGGAGCTCCCCTTTTTCTCCACGTTAGCTTCCACGTTAATGTAATTAACGTGGCAACTAACGTTGGCTTTGATGGCTTTCGAAGGCGTTATTGGTGATCACTTTTTCCATTAACGCTGCAAACTTACTCCCATTCTACGTTAGTGGTCACGTTAATTAGATTAACGTGGCTTTTCCTTGCTTCCTTTGTCCTGAAATCAAACAAATAAAGTGCATCAAAGCTTGGTTCCTAATCATGAGATCATGCATCATCCATTTTATCATTCAATTAATGCAAAACTCTCATGAAATCATGTAAAGTTCACAATGTTTGCTTGAATCAAGATGTAAGTGTATATCTACCCAAAACTTGCTTATTTACTAAGAAGATGCATAAAACTACCCTAAAACAGTAAAGAAAAGGTCAGTGAAACTGGCCAAAATGCCCTGGCATCACAACACTAAACTTAAAGCTTGCTTATGCCTAAGCAAGTACTGAAACATAAGAATGATGAATGAAAGAACAAGAGAAACAAGTTCTTATTATTGAAGTAAAGTTCTTGGTTTATGGGGTTTCATGCAAAGCAACTTAGGTTCATTCCTTTTCTGGTTTCCAGGTCCATATCATACTCTTGAACACTTGCTTGATTGCATCCTATGAGATTTCTTATTTATTGATCCACCCATCTTTTCCAGGGTTTATTGCATTCTTAGGCTAAGTGCTCTGTGAGGGGGCAACTCTTTAAAATAAGCTTTCAGCTAACACTCACGAACCAGTTGGTTCAAGGTGCTAGGTGTTGAAACACCCCTAAGGACTTACTCCCTCAAGTCTCTCTCCCCATAAATGCACACCACAGGCATATGGTTTATTATTTTCTTTCACTTGAGGTCTTGGTGTCCAGCACCTCTTTGGGTTACTAAGTGTTCTGTAGCAAAGATTGCTCTTGATAGTGGATTTTCAGTTGATAATCCCGGGTTAGTTAACCCAAGTTACCAAGTGATGAGGCACTCCAGAGAACTTATTCATCCAAGCAGATCTTTTGCACAGGAACACCACAGACACATCCCTCAAAATTTAAACCCTTGGTGCCTAGCCTTATTTCTTATTATTTTTCTTTCTTTTTCAAACTCTTTTTGTTCTTTCTCTTTTTCTTATTAGGATCTTGTTGTTTAGCTAGTCTCATAGAATGTGCTTCAAGCATGTAATTCAATATACATAAGTGCCCTTATACCTTATAGGTGATCCAACTTAGCTAATCTATTACCACACCACAAACCTTGAGGACTTACTCCATAAGATGAACCCTACTCTGGTTTCTTTCATAACACTTTCTTTTTTTTCATTTAATTCAAAAGGCAAGCATACAATTAAGCAAGGTGAAAGTGAAAACAGGGAACTTAGACCAGCACATATAGACTTAAGAACTAAAAATTCTAAAGACAGAATTGAAAATTCCTAAGCTACTATGGAAGCATGTTCTATTTCATACATGATTTTCCTTATTTAAACATGAAAAAGATAAAACGAAGAGGGAACTCCACCACCTTTTACTTTGGGAATGCTCATGTCCCTCTTCTTCTTTGTTCTCCTTGTGTCTACTTGTGTTTCCTTGTATCCGTGTCATTCTGGCTCTTTTCCAATCCTCTAGTGCCTTCCTTACTGATTCATGACTCTTTTCTGCTTTTTCTCTTTCTTCTCGTGCTAATTCATCCTTCACTTCTTCATATCTTGTGATTCCTGGGTGCAATATAGGCAGTTGTCCGACTAAGTATCCGAGCCTGGCTTGAGTGTTCACATGATATCCAGTCTCACTCATGTAAACTTCTTCTGAGAACGCCCTGTATTCATCGAAGAGTTCTGTCTGTTCTCTTTGTTTCCGATGCATCTCATGTATGTGCGCACCTTGATGTTCTTGGATGTTGATTAGCTTTTGGATGGCTTCTTGTTGTTGATCTTGCTTTTGTTCCAACCTGTAGAAGGATTCATCTCATTGTTTCCCTTGTTCCAGTTGCTGCTCCATCACTTGCTTTTGCCACTCCCCTTGTTGATGCATCCACCTAACGAGTGATTCTTCTTGGCGATCTACCATTTGTAATTGAAACTCCTTCTGTGCTCCTTGATTCTCCAAGTACTGCCTAGACAAGCCATCAATGGCTTCTTATAATTGGTGCATATCCAAAGTGGCTGAAGCTTGCTCCTCTGGGTTCTGTCCTTCTACAGCTTGATGGGCTGCCCTCTTTTATCCACTCGGGGTCCCCATCTTCGAACACCACCCCAGCCCTATCGCACAGATGGAAAATAGTGCTGGGGTAGCCTAACTTTCCTCCATAATCGCTTTTCTCAGCCATCTTCCTAATGCCTTGAGCTATGAGTTCATGAACCTTGATCTCTCCCCCTTTGAGTATACATTGCACCATTATTGCTCTCTTAAGGTTCACCTCTGAATTGTTCCCGGCGGGAAGGATGGATCTCCTTACAATTTCGAACCACCCCTTTGCTTCGGGAGTGAGGTCCCCTCTCTTGATGAATTTGGGCTTTCTATGGGGATCTCGTACCTAATCAGCTCCTTGTACGTAGATATCTTGGAAAATCTGGTCATAATTTGGACTGCTATCTATTCTGGATTGATAGCTCTCTTCTGCAAATAGTATAGTTCGTAGCTTTAACGCCCTCATGATGCTCATGGGACTAAAATCCACTATTACCCCTCTTACAAAGCTTATATATGACTCATCCTCTCTATCATACCTGACTGCGTTTGCATAAAACTCTCTTACAAGAGTTGCATTTACTTTCGTGACTGGATCAGTGAGGAGCTCCCATCTTCTCTTTTCCACCTTCTCTGTGATTTTGGGGCACTCAGTTTTCTTGACTTGAAAGCCTAGCTCATATATGATCTCCTTATCAGCCATCCACCCAAATTGCAATGCATGGTGAAAGGTTCTAAATTTCTTCTCATCAAAAGGGCGTTGCTCCATAGGCTCCTTCCCTTTTCTTCTTTTAAAGCTCGATGATGCCATGAGTGACCTTTGATTTCGAATTTGTAACATTGTAGATGGTTGAAAGAGTGTAGCTAAGGGAGTGGGTGAGAGTGCTTTTGATGGAATAAGAGGTGTTGAAGGTGTGTTACAGGAGTAAGAAGTATGAAGAAAGGGAAATTGGAATGTGCAGAGGTACGGAATAAGAGCTACTTATATGGGGAAGTGATGAGTAAATGAAAGGTGTGGATTGATGGTATGGGCTAGTAATGGACGTTTGGGGGTTTAGCATGAAATAGGCACACGGATCATCACTTTTTATGATGGGGTTGGTTCGGTCTCCAAGGGTATCATTCTTCTAATGTTGCATGGCAACATTTCCCAATGCATTCCCTTTGAAGACATGTGTATAGTCCCCCTTTGTGAAGTGGCCGAACCCTCCTTCTTTAATTGTCCCATCAATTTCTCTTTAATCCTTCCTTCATTTCCTGTACAAGACAAAGGAATAAAATTAATGAGTTTGAAAGTTGGCGGCAAAATTAGAAAGTGGAGTAACTACTTTTTAAAATTTTTGTTTTTAACTAACTAAGTGCTATTCATGAATGCAAACCAACTGACTATCTTTAGAGTTCATGTATGCAACATTGGTGACACCAAACTTAGTTTGTGACCATGTAGTGTAAAAAGAGTTAATTTAGGCTCTAAGATTAACATGATATGAATTGCATTTATGTCCTCTTAGTGTGCCATGAACACCAAACTTGTTGTTCACTATACGTTGCATATAAGGATTCATCTAAGTATTTGTCAAAGTTGATTTGGAATTCATGAACCTTGCTTTATTAACTACTTTAAACGTCCTAAAAGGAAACTGAAAGGATATAAAACACATAAAACATGGGTTGCCTCCCATGAAGTGCTTCTTTAACGTCATTAGCTTGACGTTTTGCCTTTGTCAGGGTGGTTGGTAATGCTTCAAATCTTCCCCTCTCGCAGTGAATCTGTCTCCGTTGGCTTCATTAAGAATCTCCACATGTTCCAAGGATAGAACTCTGCTGATGGTATAGACTTTAGGTAGCTGAGATGGAATGGTGGGTAGATGAGGTGGAATAACTGGGAAATGAGCAGATATTACTTTATCCTCTGGAGAGAAATCCTCTGTAGGGATCTTCTTGTTCCTCCATCCCCTTGGTGCCTTATTCCTTGTTTCTTTTAATGCTACCCTGCTCCTTGTGGCCTCCTTTTCTAGGAAAATTTTGTTGCTGGTCTCATATGACTCTGGTGGGTTTGGCTCCTCTTGGGTTTCCTTTAGCTATTGCACCTTCTTACTATTTTGTTTACCAACCAAAGGGATTCCCAGGTGTACCATTTGTGCTTCAGTGCTTGTTTCTTCCACTAGTGCCCTATTGTAATCTTCCCTTAGTTTCTTGTTTTCTTGATCTGCTTCTTGTGAGGGTTTGAAGACATTGAAAGTGAGTTGTTCATCATGTATCCTCAGTATTAGCTCTCCTCGCTCCACATCTATAAGTGCTCTGGCTGTGGCTAGGAATGGTCTTCTCAATATGATTGGGTGGAGGTAACTTTCTTCCATCTCCAGGATAACAAAGTCTGTGGGAAGGAAGTAGTTCCCAACCTTTACTAACACGTTTTCAACCACTCCTATTGCTTGTTTTTGAGTTTTGTCAACCAGCTTGATGACTACGTCTGTAGGCATTAGTTCGTTGATCTGAAGCTTCTTCATGAGGGATAAAGGCATTAAGTTGATACTTGCCCCCAGGTCACGGAGTCCTTTGTCAAACCTTGTTTCTCCTATAGCACAGGGGATGTGAAAACTCCCTGGATCCTTCCTTTTTGTAGGTAACTCTGGTTGAATGAGAGCACTGCATTCCTTATTCATCACTATTGTTTGTGCTCCCTTTAGTGATCTTTTCTTGGTCAGCAGCTCTTTCATACATTTAATGTATGAGGGCATTTATTGGAGAGCCTTGATGAATGGTATGTTTACATGAAGGGATGCAAACATGTCGAGGAACTTTGAGTACATTCTCCTTTCTACACCACCCTTGAGTCTTTGGGGAAAGGGTGCATAAGGGTTCAGAATCTCCTTCTCCCTTAACTCCTTCTTCTGTGTGGAGTTGGGTTCTTGGTCACCCCCTTCTTGCTTCTCTATTGGAATATCTCGAGAGTGTTCTAAGGGTTTGTTCAGTTCTTCCTCAGTCCCCTTATCACTTATAGTGACCACCTTGCATTCTTCCCATCTTACTTTCCTTGCTTCACCTCTCGGGTTTTTCTCTGTGTCACTTGGAAAGCTATGAGTAGGTTTGGGAATCTGCTGAAAGTGGTATCCCACTTGAGACTCCAGCCTCTTGATGGTGTCTCCCTAGTTTTTGATATTAGCTCGCACCTCCTCCTTGAACACTTTGTTATCTTAGATTTCCTTACATATTCCTTCAAGTAGGGTCTCAATTCTGGAGAGTCTATCTTCAGATGGTGATGGTGGGTTGAGGTTGGAGGGGTAAGAAGGGCCATTTTGGTTTTGATATGAATGTTGAGAGGTATTATTAGGTGGGTTTTGATATGGTCTCTATGTGGAATGTTAGTGAGTTACATTGTTGTTGTGGTTGTGACGTCTCTGATCTTGGCCTTGATCCTGTTGATTTTCCAACCCAAAGTTTGGGTGGTTCCTCCAACCAGGATTATAGGTTTTTGAGTATGGATCATGGGTCTGCCTAGGTGAGTTTCCAATATAGTTGGCTTGTTCCTGGTCACCCTCTTCCTTTGCATTCACTCCTTCTTGAGCTGCTGATGAGGTGGTGACTGCTGCAACTTATTTTCTTTCCATCTGCTTGGTAAGGTCAGCCAGTTGCTTGGTGATCATTTTGTTTTGAGCTAGCAGAGCATCCATGTTGTTCAGCTCCATCACTCCTCGAGTGTTGCCCCTTTCAGAGGCATAGAAGTAGTCATTCTCAGCTACAGTCTCGATGACATCTATGGCCTCTTCAATGGTCTTCTTCTTGTTCAGAGATTCCCCGGATGAGTGGTTTACTGCCTTGTTTGATTCATAAGAAAGACCCTCATAGAAGATGTGTAATTGCACCCATTCATTGAACATGTCTGGTGGGCACCTTCTTGTTAAGTCCTTAAACCTCTCCCATGCTTCATAGAGAGTTTCACCATCTTGTTGCCTGAAGATTTGTACCTCAGTTCTCAACCTGTTGATTCTTTGAGGAGGGCAGAATCTTGCCAAGAATTTGATCACCACTTCTTCCCAGGTTGTTAAACTCTCCTTCGGGAAGGATTCCAGCCATTTAGATGCTTCATCCTTGAGTAAAAAGGGAAACAAAAACATTCTATAAGTGTCAGGATGAACACCATTAGACTTCACAGTATCACATATCCTTAGGAAGGTGGTGAGATGTTGATTGGGGTCTTCTTGGGCGCTTCCTCCGAATGCACAGTTGTTCTGAACAAGGGTGATAGCTGGGGTTTTAGTTCAAAGTTATTGGCATGTATGGTTGGCTTTTGGATGCTACTTCCACAGTTTCTTGGGTTTGGATTGATATAAGAGCCCAAAACTCTTCTCTCTTGCACAGCATGATTTGCTGGTCCTTCTCTGGCATGGTTGTAAGCTTCTTCTTCATGGTGGTTCTCCACATTCTCCTCCATGTCTGGTTCAAAATACTCCTCCACTTCTTCAGCACCAACAACTCTCTTTCCTCTTGCTTCCCTCCTTAATCTAAGGAAGGTCCTCTTAGGTTCAGAATCAAAGGAAGTTGAAGCCCCGCTTCTTCTACATGTCAAACAACCAACAAGGCAAAAGCAAGAAGAAGATAAATGCAGAAAGTACTCTTGTTAGAAATGCTGTTAGTGTGAGTGATGTAATATATCAAATAGTTAGTGGGTTAGTGAACTGATTTGTAAACAATGAAGAAAACACAACAGGCGGGTAAGGGGTAAAGGAAAGAAAATAGCTAAGACTGAAAGTAAATCACTCAAATGGAATTAAACAGAACAAAAGAAAAATTCTCAATCTAGTTATCCACCAATTAAATCATCGCTAATACAAAATCAATCCCCGGCAACGGCGCCATAAACTTGATGCACGGAAACTTGTCTCTCAACAAATTTCCCTTCGGCAAGTATACCGAATTGTCGTCAAGTAAAAACTCACAATAGAGTGAGGTCGAATCCCACAGGGATTGATTGGTCAAACAACTTTAATTAGAGGAATGTTCTAGTTGAGCTAAGCAGAATTTGAGTTAAGAATTGCAAAAGATTAAATGGCAGAAAAGTAAATAACAGAAAATGTAAATACTGGAAATAAATAGCGGAATATAAATTGCAGAAAGTAAATTGCAGAATCTTAAATGGGGAATTGGAAAGATGAGCATAAAAGTAAATAGCAGAAAATAAAGATAATGGGTAAAATCAGA
Source organism: Arachis ipaensis (assembly GCF_059453495.1). Classification (NCBI taxonomy): domain Eukaryota; kingdom Viridiplantae; phylum Streptophyta; class Magnoliopsida; order Fabales; family Fabaceae; genus Arachis; species Arachis ipaensis. The sequence goes on from NC_142439.1 coordinate 92,030,722, forward strand.
AATGGGGGATTCATTGGGCTCAGGAGATGTTGTATTCTCCGAATCAAGTTCATATTCATCTCTTCCTCAATCAATGCATTCATTGATCTCCTTGGCAATCTTAAGTGATTGGATCCCAATTCCTTGGCAACTCAATCTCTCTAAGCTTGAACAATTGCCCAATTCCTTGATTTAATTGCTCATGGGAAGAGATGAAGTTTGGTCACTGATTATACCACATACATTCCCAAATCAAAGTGTTGGTAGGATTATATGTCACTATATCCATCCAAACCCCAATTTGGTCCAGCATGAGAAAGCATTTCTAGCATGATCTCCTCATTCTTCTTCCAAGGTTCCGAGGAGATCCAATTATGGAAAGCTTCTCTTCCAAGATAGCTAACCAATTGGATGAAGAACGAAAGCTTTCTAGTAAAGTCAAGAGAAAAGAAAGAAGAAGAATAATGAAAACTATTATTGATCCATCAATTACAACAGAGCTCCCTAACCCAATGAAAAGGGGTTTAGTTGTTCATAGCTCTGGAAATGGAAAGCAAAAATGAAAAGTACATTCTGAAAATAAATTTAGAAGTTGCAGAGAAAGTGAAATATACAGAATGTAGTTCCCCAAAATGCCATGCTCCCTTACTAGTTCAAAAGTACTCCTATATATACTACTCTTCTGATCTTCTAGTTGGCTCTTCAAGTCTTGGATATGGGCCGTTGATCTTTAGTTGAAGTAGTTACAGTCTTCATTGGGCTTAGCTTTACTTGCAGAGAGAAAGTGAGTCAGGTGATGACAAGTCATCTTAGCCTATTTTAACTAGTCTTTTTCTTTTGTTTTCATTAGAATTATGCACTTTCTTGAGCTACAAGCAAGTCAATTAGGTAGATTTTCATGCTTCCTTTGATTTAATCAACCATGTATGAATTCATGCTATTTCATGAGGTTTTATACTATAATTGTCACATATTATGAAAGAATGAATATCTCATGATTTTAAGCATAGCTTTGACGTGTTTGGTTGATTAATGATAGGTGAAGAAAGCTTGGAGAAAGGTTGAAGCAAGAAGGAATAGCTAGGAGTAAAGAGAGGACAATGGAATAAGTGAAATTGAACCAGGAAGCAAAAAGCTGGACCAAAAGTTAGCCTCAAACTTTTGCACAAACTTTTGGGTGAAAAGTTAACCCCAACGTTAGCCCCTAACTTTTGGGCTAACGTTGGAACTTGAAAATCACTCCCTGGGCACCAAAAGTTTGCGCCAACGTTAGCCCCTAACTTGGTGGCTAACGTTGGCATAAGAAAAACCTCCCTGGCCACCAAAAGTTTGCGCCAACGTTAGCCCCTAACTTTTGGGCTAACGTTGGCACATGAAAAATACAAGGGGAGGAGCAAAAGTTTGCGCCAACGTTAGCCTCTAACTTTTGGGCTAACGTTGGCGCCATAAGTACACATTAGGAGGCCAACGTTGGAGCAAAAGTTAGACCCCTAACTTTTGTCCCAACGTGGATAGCAGCAAGTTATGGTGGCTGATATGAAAAGTTGGAGCAAAAGTTAGCCCCTAACTTTTGCTCAAACTTTTACTCCAATTTTTGCAAAACTCCAACCCGGTTCATTTGGTTCACTTTGGTTCTTATCCAAACTCCAAGAGCAATCAACCAAGGCCTCTTTCAACCCAATTCCACCAAGAGCAAAGGCCCAACTCAAGGCTTGAAGATCATTTGAAGAAAGTGTATAAATAGGATAGAATTCAAGTTCTTCGGAGAGCTTTCCCTTTGAATTTTCATAATAGTTTTCGGAGAGCTTTGGATATTGAGTGATCTTTAATTTCTTAGTCTTGGGGAAGGAGAATTCACTTCTCTTCCTCTTAGTTTTATTGCTTTCAATTTCAATTACAATTGTCTTGGATCTTGGGTTGGAGAATTGAAGAAATTCTGTTTCAATCTCATCCTTGGATCTCTCTGCTTTATTTACTGCTTGATTGAATTTAATTTCTATTAATTTCTCTTCATCTACTTTCCTTGCAATTTACAATTCCCTTGCAATTGTTCTTGTTGGATCTAGGAAGGCATTGAGATCTAGACTCGGTTTTCTAGTCTCTGGGTCCTGAGATCTGAACTTTCAATTTCTAATTCTCTGTTTACTGTTTTCATGTTCATTTACTTTTCTGCTTCAAGATCCGATTTAACCCAAACCCTCTTCTACTTCTCTGCTTGATGCAAATTAACTTTTCCTTGTTTAATTTATGCAAATCCAAGTCCCAATCCCCTTTACAATTTAATTCATTTACATTTCTTGCACTTTAAGATTCCGCAATTTACATTTCTTGCATTCTATGTTTCTGCCATTCAATTTCTTGTTCTTTAAGATTCAGCAATTTATTTCCTGTTCTCTTTAATTCCATGCAATTTAATTTCTGCAAATCACAAAATACTCAACCAAATCTTGATTTGCTTGACTAAATTAACCACTAAGCTAAAATTGCTCAATCCTTCAATCCCTGTGGGATCGACCTCACTCCCGTGAGTTTTTATTACTTGATGCGACCCGGTACACTTGCCGGTTAGATTTGTGTGTTTTGGGAGAAATTCATTTTTCCACCAAAATACTCATCAAGTTTTTGGCGCCGTTGCCGGGGATTGATTAGATTGACAATGATTAAGTGAGGTGGCAATTTAGATCAAGCACTTTTTCTTTAATTTTTGACTGACACACTAACTGTTTGAATTTTTGCCTGAGCCAATTGAAACCTCACTTTAGCAATAGAGTGAAGTTTTCTTGGTTTATCTTGCTGAATATGATTCTCATAGCTTGATAAATAAACGAGAGAAGTGATTTTCGTTCATTAATCTCTCAAGTTTACCAACTGTTTGACACATGGTGTCAACTAATCCTCTGACTACATTCTGGCATGAGAATATCCAATTTTCATTGGGATTGTTTGTGATTGTGCAGGTCATGGAGGAAAGGAATCCTACAGCAAGAGGAGAAAAACTGAGGCATTATGATTTCCAGCCTCCATAATCAAAGAGCAAGATGTCAAGCTAGTGACAATAAAAGAGCGCTTGTTGGGAGGCAACCCAACCGGAGGTAGTTTTCTGTTCATAACTATTTTAATAAAAAGGTTAATTAGTTTTATCTATAATGCAAGAAGCTAAGTTTGGTGTTGCACACCAAAACAATATAAGGGAGAATGCAGGATTCTAAGTTTGGTGTTTCACCAAAATCCCATTATAAAACACATTCTCACTTTCTGCATAATGCTGGCTTCAAGCATGTTGGATGAACTAGTTAACTATTCTGCTGTTTCCTAGTTTTCAGTTTTATTGCTTTTGAAAAAGAAGAAGAAAAGAAACAAATTATCACACATGGTTAATTTGATGCATGAAAACCATTGGCAAGGTACTAAGTTTGGTGTTCCCACACCAAAGTAAGTTCAAAAGCCCATAAATAAATCAGCCAGACTAACCATTGTTTCCAAGTGCTTGGGGAACAAGCAACTTTCAATATCATTGCAGAGGTCCATACAAGCTTTTGGAAGGATTAAGCATCATCAACCAAAGAAACAAAAGATGAACCTAAAAGCCAGCAATGATGATGATGAGAAGAAGGAAAGCAAGCGAACTCCAAAAGGTTGTATTGTTAAGTGATTATCTTACATCAAACACTGCTATGATTGAGAGTGGCTTAGTTTCCCTGATTATCTGTCTGTATAGCATAGTTTTTCTGTAATTCAATAAGCAAGATGCTTGATTATTCACAACATTTTTCTCTTCAAAACTTGTTTGTACTCAATGTTCAAGAATGCATCACATGAGAGTTCTTTGAAAAGAAGGATTGAGGAATTAAACAATTTTGAGGCAAGCGAAAGATTAGGAGAAGTGGTGGTTCTAGTTGTATGATTATGTATTGAGGTTGCATGCTTGTGAAAACTTGCATGGGAGCTCATAGGCAGGACATGAAGTTCAAAGAAGTATTGTGGAGATTCTCAAAAATTTATTGATCCAAGAAGCAGCAAACAAAACAAAAGAAAAAAAAGAAAATACAAAAACAAAAAGAACATGGCCCAAGGCTCTGAGCATCAATTACTAGGCAGAAAAAGAGAAAAAAAAAAAGAAACAAAACTCAAAGAGTTGTTAGCCTAGTAAATGCTTGTGGTTGAGCTGTGTCAAGGAAAGAGGCTTGAGCAAGTAAATCCTTAGGGGTGCTTTAACACCTAATACCTTAAAACCAACTGGTTTAGGAGTATTGATTGAAAGCTTATTTAAAAGAGCCGCTTTGAGACATGACACTTAGAGTCAAGGCCAAAGCAAAGAAATGATAAGCTGCTTCAAGGTGACTACATATATAGAGATCTCCATGATACCATTTGGATGAAAATCCTAAGACCTAAGACTCCCAATATGTGAGGACTAGTAAGCACTGAAGCCCTTGCAAGAGCACATGATTTAGAGTTCACCCCACTGTACCTGATCACTTCACTCACTGGACTTTACAAGTTATTCTTCAATCCATCTTAATTGAAAGAACCTTGGAGCATAAATTTATTTCTTGCTTGAGGACAAGCAAGCTTTAAGTTTGGTGTTGTGATGACAAGTCATCTTAGCCTATTTTAACTAGTCTTTTTCTTTTGTTTTCATTAGAATTATGCACTTTCTTGAGCTACAAGCAAGTCAATTAGGTAGATTTTCATGCTTCCTTTGATTTAATCAACCATGTATGAATTCATGCTATTTCATGAGGTTTTATACTATAATTGTCACATATTATGAAAGAATGAATATCTCATGATTTTAAGCATAGCTTTGACGTGTTTGGTTGATTAATGATAGGTGAAGAAAGCTTGGAGAAAGGTTGAAGCAAGAAGGAATAGCTAGGAGTAAAGAGAGGACAATGGAATAAGTGAAATTGAACTAGGAAGCAAAAAGCTGGACCTAAAGTTAGCCTCAAACTTTTGCACAAACTTTTGGGTGAAAAGTTAGCCCCAACGTTAGCCCCTAACTTTTGGGCTAACGTTGGAACTTGAAAATCACTCCCTGGGCACCAAAAGTTTGCGCCAACATTAGCCCCTAACTTGGTGGCTAACGTTGGCATAAGAAAAACCTCCCTGGCCACCAAAAGTTTGCGCCAACGTTAGCCCCTAACTTTTGGGCTAACGTTGGCACATGAAAAATACAAGGGGAGGAGCAAAAGTTTGCGCCAACGTTAGCCTTTAACTTTTGGGCTAACGTTGGCGCCATAAGTACACATTAGGAGGCCAACGTTGGAGCAAAAGTTAGACCCCTAACTTTTGTCCCAACGTGGATAGCAGCAAGTTATGGTGGCTGATATGAAAAGTTGGAGCAAAAGTTAGCCCCTAACTTTTGCTCAAACTTTTACTCCAATTTTTGCAAAACTCCAACCCGGTTCATTTGGTTCACTTTGGTTCTTATCCAAACTCCAAGAGCAATCAACCAAGGCCTCTTTCAACCCAATTCCACCAAGAGCAAAGGCCCAACTCAAGGCTTGAAGATCATTTGAAGAAAGTGTATAAATAGGATAGAATTCAAGTTCTTCGGAGAGCTTTCCCTTTGAATTTTCATAATAGTTTTCGGAGAGCTTTGGATATTGAGTGATCTTTAATTTCTTAGTCTTGGGGAAGGAGAATTCACTTCTCTTCCTCTTAGTTTTATTGCTTTCAATTTCAATTACAATTGTCTTGGATCTTGGGTTGGAGAATTGAAGAAATTCTGTTTCAATCTCATCCTTGGATCTCTCTGCTTTATTTACTGCTTGATTGAATTTAATTTCTGTTAATTGCTCTTCATCTACTTTCCTTGCAATTTACAATTCCCTTGCAATTGTTCTTGTTGGATCTAGGAAGGCATTGAGATCTAGACTCGGTTTTCTAGTCCCTGGGTCCTGAGATCTGAACTTTCAATTTCTAATTCTCTGTTTACTGTTTTCATGTTCATTTACTTTTCTGCTTCAAGATCCGATTTAACCCAAACCCTCTTCTACTTCTCTGCTTGATGCAAATTTACTTTTCCTTGTTTAATTTATGCAAATCCAAGTCCCAATCCCCTTTACAATTCAATTCATTTACATTTCTTGCACTTTAAGATTCCGCAATTTACATTTCTTGCATTCTAAGTTTCTGCCATTCAATTTCTTGTTCTTTAAGATTCAGCAATTTATTTCCTGTTCTCTTTAATTCCATGCAATTTAATTTCTGCAAATCACAAAATACTCAACCAAATCTTGATTCGCTTGACTAAATTAACCACTAAGCTAAAATTGCTCAATCCTTCAATCCCTGTGGGATCGACCTCACTCCCGTGAGTTTTTATTACTTGATGCGACCCGGTACACTTGCCGGTTAGATTTGTGTGTTTTGGGAGAAATTCATTTTTCCACCAAAATACTCATCATCAGGCATGGTAGCAAGTTAGTTAGGACGTTAGTGGCATTAACGTTAAGCGTAAATTTGGGTTCGAAAACGTTAGTGACGATAACCTTTTTCACTAACGCTCTAGACCTAATTAACCCACGTTAACTTCAACGTTAGTGGCACTAACATGACCACTAACGTTGGCTCTTGGTCCTTTGCAAACGTTATTGGCATTCACCTTTTCCAATAACGTTGCTCCTTGCTTCTTTTCCCCACGTTAGTGATCCACATTAGTGTAACTAACGTGGCCCTTAACGTGGGCATGCCCAAGCTTCGAGAGCGTTAGTGACACTCACCTTTGTCACTAATGCTTCAAACGCCCCTTCTTCCCACGTTAGTGCCTCACGTTAATTGCATTAACGTGGTGGTGATTGCCATCTCCAACGTTAGTGACAAAGGTGAGTGTCACTAACGTTGGCCTATCATTCTTTGCTCCACGTTACCCTTCACGTTAGTGGTTTTAACGTGACCACTAACGCGGGCAATATTGGCTTAGTCCGGGATTCCTTGTTCCTTCCACGTTAGAGTTCACGTTAATTTTATTATTTTATGGTTTATATTGTGTTCAATTGTGTGGTTTTATCAAATCTTTACCCACTTATTCATATGATTAGCATGTATTTACAATTCCTTCCCAAAATTACTCCATGGTTGAAAACTTGCTTCCTAGAGGCTTTTAATTATGTATTTTAATTCTCCTTTATTCCATTCAATGCCGTGATCCCTGTGTTAAGTGTTTCAGGCTTTATAGGGCATGAATGACTTGGAAATTAGAGAGGAGGCTTGCAAAAATGGAAGGAACACAAGAAATTAAGGAGATGACCAGCGAGAAGCGACGCGGACGCATGGCCCATGCGACCGCGCGAAATGGAGAAATCGTAGTGAAGCACTCGCGTGCCTGACGCGAACACGTGAATTGGAAGCTGCACGAGTGACGCGAATGCGTGGACGACGCGCACGCGTGGCACAGAAAACACTGAGTGATGCGAACGCGTGGACGACGCGGTCGCGTGACGTTCGCGATCTGCAGAATTTACAGCAAACGCTGGCATGGATTCTAGGCTGCGTTTTAACCCAACTTTCGGCCCAGAAACGCAGATTAGAGCCAGGGAACAAGCAGAGATGAAACAACTCTCATTCCACATAATAATCTTTAGTTTTAGATCTGACTTTACTCCTCCTCTAGGTTTTCTCTCTACACATTCATAGTTCTTAGGATTTTGTTTTTATTGCTTTTTGGATTGGGATATTGAGAAGAGTTATTACCTCCGTCAAGACTTCATCATTCTAGTTTGTTTTCCTTACTTGTCACTTACTCTTTCATATCCTTAATTTGTTCAGAATTACTATTGGATTATTTTTAGAATTTATTAATACAAGAACTATTTTTATTTTTAATTGGTCTTTTTGATTATTATTTATCATGTCTTCCTTTATTTACCTTTCTTATTTTGTGAAGTTTACATTCATAATGAGTGAGTAGTTCTCTAACTTGATTGGGAGTTGATTGAAAGGAGAACCTTGAGTTGGAATGCTCAAGAGTAAAATTGTAATTGGATTTATTGTTGGATGGCTCTCTAGTCACTGACACTAATCCTTCCCAAGGGAGAGGATTAGAACTTGTGAATAGAAGTAGACTTCCAACTTGCTTGACTTTCCTCTACCTAGTAAAGGATAACTAAGCAGAACAACCTTCAATTATCAATTAATCTTGGGAGAACTCCAACAAGGATAGAACTTCCGATTAATCTACTCCTGGTCAAGATTTTTATTTAAATTACATAAATTCTCTGATTTAATTTTCTGTTTATGAAACTCAAAACCATTTTGGAAAACATCTGATTAATAAAATAGCACATCTTTTTGCAACTCGTTGGGAGACGACTTGGGATTCATACTCCCAGTATTTTAATTCTAATTTGTCACAACCCTTCTAAATTGATAAGCGGATTTTTGTTGGTTAAGAACTGTACTTGCAACGTATCTCTTATATTAATTTCTTAATCCGCCAATTTTTGCCACGTCAATTTTTGGCGCCGTTGCTGGGGAGATTGCAATAGAGTGCTAAGTTATTGATTGGAATTTATTTATTTGCATTTTATTTTATCTTGCTACTATGAGCTGCATGTTTCTTTCATTGAATGATGTGTTCACTTCCTGATCCAAGCTTGCCAGTATTTGATCCTGAGATCGAAAGAACTATTTCACGTATAAGGCAAGCTCGGCGTCGGTTAGTCCTCTTCGAGGACGAATCTGAAATGTCACTTAAGGAAGAAACAAGATCCCTTTCTACTAATTCGGTTGATTTATGTGCAGGTGACATGGCAGCACCTAGGAGAGTTACTATCCAGGAAGCTAGAGCCCCTGAATTTATACTGCAACCGTATCAAGCACATCACCCAGCGGTGGCTGCAGATTTTGAAATAAAGACTGCACTACTCAACTTGATGCCTAAGTTTCATGGCTTACCTGCTCAGGAGCCTATCAAGCACCTTAGGGATTTCCAGGCAGCCTGTTCTACTGTTAGGCGTGATGGTGCAGATGAAACTTCTATTTTGTTAAAAGCCTTCCCATTCTCTCTTGAGGAAAAGGCGAGAGAGTGGTACTACACTCAACCCGGAGCAACTGTTTCTAACTGGGATACGCTCAGAAGAGAATTTTTGAAAAAATTCTTTCCACCTGAAGTTACTGATAAACTGAGGAAAGACATTTCCATGATTGTTCAGGACGAATCCGAGATTCTCTACGAATACTAGGAGCGCTTCAACAATCTTCTGGAAGCATGCCCCCACCATATGATTGACAAGATAGTGTTGCTCGGCTACGTCACACTGGGCATGAAGCCTCAAGATAAGACCACATTGGAAAGTGCTAGCAATGGGTCTATGAAAAAGTACAAGACCACTGATGAGGCATGGCAATTGATCAGCGACTTAGCTGAATCTACTTAGAATCACAGGCAGAAACAAAGCCGGTCAAAAGCTGTTTCAGAGGTATCTTCTAGCAAAGAGACTACTGCTCTGACTCAGAGTATATGTGAAATGACCAACTTACTGAAGCAGATGCAGTTGAGTCAACAACAAGCTCAGCAAGCTCAACCTTCTCCACCACAGCAAAGTCAACAGTTAGTCCCACAGAGAGTGTGCAGAATCTGTGCTGATTATAGTCATTATACTGATGAATATCCACAGCTCCAACAGGAAGACAATACTGTAGTAGCCACTCATAACTTTTATGACCGCCCGAATCAAGGATACAATCAACAAGGAAGCAACTACAACCAAAGTGGGAACTATAACCAGAGTTGGCAGGATAATTCCAACCAGGGCTGGAGGGACAACAATAACAGAGGAGGCAGAGACAATCAGGGAAATCAGAGGTGGAATAATAACAACAACAGGGAGCAGAACCAGAACCAGCCTTACAGAGCACCTCACCTGAAGCAATCCCAAGGACCACAGCACAACCAACAACAAGTTCCGCAGATCACTAATTCTAATTTCTCTCCGAATGACGAGATGCTTCAATCCCTTGCACAAGGACAAAAGAGCATGGAAAGTTCATTTAACGGTCTAACATCCGCTATACAAGCTCTCATCTCTTAGATGGGATCATCCAATACTTCAAACACTCAACATGCAAGCTCCAGTGGAATTCCTTCTCAACCCTTACCCAATCCAAAGGGTGGCATCAATGCCATCACCCTAAGGTCCGGAACCACACTGCAAGAGAGGAATCAGGAGGAGCCAAACCCACCAGAACACGCCCCAGCTAAAGAGGTGGTGGAGGTAGAAGATGCTGAAGAGGAAAAAGACGTACAAAACATGGTTGAAGAAGAAGAATCTCAACCACAGAAAGAAGCACCAAAGGATGCAGACGCTGCAGAAAATGCCCTCCCTATTCCATTTCCACAAATTGCAAGGAAGCCCAGAAAGCAGATGGAACTTGATCCCAAAATGGTAGAAATATTCAAAAAGGTTGAGGTAACTGTTTCCCTTTTTGATGTTATTCAGCAAGTACCTAAATACGCAAAGTTTCTAAAAGATTTATGTATACATAAAGACAAAATTAATGAATTAGAAACTATTCCTTTAGGTAGTTCTATATCTGCTTTAATGGGAGGTATACCTGAAAAGTGTAGTGATCCAGGCCCATGTATGGTTAACTGTACCATTGGAGGTGTGATATTTTCTGACTGCATGTGTGATTTAGGAGTGTGTGTTAGTATAATGTCTTTGTCTATATATGATACTTTGAGGCTCCCTCCCTTAAAAAAGATGGCAGCTCGTTTTGTGTTAGCAGATAAACGCATTATTACAGTGGTTGGAATTGCTAAAGATGTATTAGTGAGCATTAAGGGGCTCACATTTTCCATTGACTTCTATATCCTGGAAATGCCCCCTAATGACTCAGGAAGGCCATCATCAATCCTACTTGGAAGACCATTCTTGAAGACTTCAAAGTTCAAGCTGGATGCATTCTCAGGAACTTACTCCTTTGAGATAGATGGCAGAGCAGTGAAGTTCAGCTTAAATGAAGCGATGAAGCATCCTCCGGAAGATCATTCTATCTTCCAGTGTGATATTATTGATGAAACTGTAGCTGAAGTTCACCAGGAAGAATTAGAAGAGAAGTACATAGGGAAAGGTCCAAGTGTGGGGACACTTTCTGAAGACAATGAGAGCACTTTGCCACTATCACCAGCTCCGGATGATCCAGAGCCTGGCCATGAGCAGAAATTAGAATTAAAGCCCCTCCCTCCACACCTCAAGTATGCTTATCTTGAGGACAAGCAGAAGTTTCTAGTTATCATTGCAAGGGAACTCACTTCTCAACAAGAAGAACAGCTACTCAGTGTGCTGAGAAAACACAAGAAAGCAATTGGATGGAGCCTAGCGGATATAGTAGGCATCAACCCTCAAGTTTGTGAGCACAGAATATTCTTAGAAGAGGGAGCAAGGCCTATCCATCAACCTCAAAGAAGATTGAATCCCACCATCTTAGAAGTTGTCAAGAAAGAAGTGACCAGGCTACTTGAAGCAGATATCATTTACCCCATCTCAGATAGCGAATGGGTCAGTCCAGTACAAGTGGTGCCCAAGAAGTTTGGAATCACAACAGTAAGAAATGAACATGGGGAGCTTCTGACAACTAGAGTGTAGAATTTATGGAGAGTTTGCATTGACTATAGGCGTCTCAACCAAGCCACTCGTAAGGATCATTACCCCTTGCCATTCATTGATCAGATGCTTGATCGCCTGTCAGTCTGTTCATTCCTTGGCCATGCAGGTTTTTACCGGAGATTCATTAAGGACTTCAGTAAGGTAGCACTACCCTTATCCAGACTACTACAGAAAGATATTGAGTTCGAGTTCAGTGAGGATTGCAAACAAGCGTTTGATAAGCTGAAGACCGCCCTAACTCAAGCTCCAATTGTGAGAGGACCAGACTGGAGCCATCCATTTGAAATCATGTGCGATGCTTCCAATCATGCAGTAGGAGCAGCGCTGGCTCAACGCGAAGGTAAGGACCCTTTCGTCATTGCTTATGCGTCTAAAACTTTAGACGCTGCTCAGTCTAATTACACTACTACTGAAAAAGAGCTCTTAGCTATTATGTTCGCTCAGGATAAATTCTGAGCCTATTTACTTGGTACTAAAGTAGTAGTGTACTCAGACCACGCAGCTCTAAAGTATTTATTAGCTAAAAAGGAGTCCAAACCGAGGCTTATACGTTGGATACTACTACTACAAGAATTTGATTTAGAAATTAAGGATACGAGTGGTGACCAGAATCAAGTGGCAGACCAATTGAGTCGCCTTGAGCACATTAAGGATATCGCCACTCCTATAAATGATAATTTCCCGTTCAACAACTTACAAGCAGTATCTGAAGTAGTCCTTTGGTATGCACCTGTAGCTAATTATCTAGTCAGCGGCACTTTTCCTCCAAACTTTACTAAGCATCAAAGAGACAAGATGAAAAGTGAGTCCAAATATTATATATGGGATGACCCATATTTATGGAGATGTGGCACTGACTAGGTAATTAGACAGTGTGTGCCTCAATCAGAATTCCAGTCCATTTTAGAGGCCTGCCACTCATCTGAGAGTGGAGGACATTTTGGCCCTCAAAGAACAGCTAGAAAAATTTTAGACTGTGGATTCTGGTGGCCTACTCTTTTTAAAGACGCTGCTGAATTTTGTAAATCTTGTTCTCCATGCCAAAGGTTTGGTAATATATCCAAGAGGGATGAGATGCCTCAACAGATTATGCTTTTCTGTGAAATTTTTTATGTTTGGGGCATTGACTTCATGGGTCTATTTCCAAATTCTAATGGTTATTTTTATATATTGTTAGTTGTAGACTACGTTTCTAAATGGGTGGAAGCAATTCCTACCCTCACTGATGACGCTAACACTGTTGTTTCCTTTGTTAGAAACCATATTATTTGTCGCTTTGGATCACCACGAGCAATCGTGAGCGATCAAGGCACCCATTTTTGTAACAGGAGACTAACAGGATTACTGAAGAAGCATGGGATAATTCATAAAGTGGCAACAGCCTACCATTCCCAGACTAATGGGCAAGCCAAAGTGTCTAACAGAGAGATAAAGCGTATATTGCAGAAGATAGTCAAACCTCATAGAAGAAACTGGAGCACCAGACTACAAGATGCACTCTGGGCATACAGAACGGCATACAAGACACCCATTGGGATGAGTCCCTTCCACTTGGTTTATGGAAAAGCCTGTCACCTCCCAGTTGAGGTAGAGCACAAAGCCTTTTGGGCAGTGAAGGAGTGCAACATGGGATTTGAGAAAGCCGAAGCTGAAAGGAAGTTGCAACTGCAAGAATTAGAAAGCCTTCACCTAGAAGCTTATGAGAACTCAAGGCTGTACAAGGAAAAGATGAAGGCTGTGCATGATAAGCACATCAAGAGGAGAGAGTTCCAACCTGGGGACTTAGTCCTCCTTTACAACTCTAGACTGAGGCTCATGCCAGGCAAGTTGAGATCAAGATGGGAAGGTCCATATAGAGTAGAGAAGGCCGAGCCATACAGAGTTTTCCACCTGAGTCATCCTTCAAGCTCTGAATTTATCAAAGTTAATGGACATCGCTTAAAGCTATATCATGGTGAGAAGATGAAGAAAAACAAGGAGCTAGAGATCTTCCTCTTGGAGGATCCAACAACAGCAGCAGACTGAGCTAGTGGAGCGTCCAACTTAAGGACGTTAAAGCAAAGTGCTGGGTGGGAGACAACCCACCATGGTATGATCGTTTCTTTCTTTTTTCTTAGTTTTCTTTGTCAATAACTCTTCTCATTCTTAGCACATATAGTTTGCATCTTCATTTGTATATTGTATAAAAAAAAAACCCACGCGACAGCGTCACTGACGCGCTCGCGTCACAGGTGCGTAAGGAAGAAAAAGAAATCGAACAGAAAGTCACGCGAGAGCGTGGCTGGAGGCGTGCCTTTGGCACAATTTGACCCACGCAACCGCGTCGTTGACGCGTCTGCGTCATGTGGGAAAAATGCCTCCCACGCGAAGGCGTGCCCTGAAAATCGACGTAAGAAAGGGTGCATGGCAGCAAGTTGTGATAGAGTGGGGCTGGAATGGTGCTAGATGCACAAGCCCTACCACGCGGACGCGTGCCCCACGCGCCCGCATCATTTTCCAATCTTGGCCATTCACACGATCGCATCAACCATGCGAACGCGTCACCCTGGAATTTAGCAACAATGAGTTTCGAACAGAGACTTGCGCGAGCGCGAGGCTACCCTCGCGCCACTAGCGCAGATCATGTCACGCGTCCGCATGACCGACGCATCCGCGTCTGTTCATCTAAGCGCCATTCGCGCGAACGCGTACCCCACGCGTCCGCGTCTCTTGCGCCGCACAACATATCCACATCTGCCAAAATATCTTATATTTCTCTTCCCCAAATCCTACTTTTTCTTTTTCCTTCTTATTTCTTCTTTCCCCCTTTCTTCCTTCTTCCTTCTTTCTCACTTTCTACTTTCTCTCTCTCACTATCATTATCAAGGTTTTTCTTTTCTTCTTCCCTCCTTACTTGTCTATTCTTCTTCTTGTTTTTATGTTTTCTTCTACTTTTCTTTTTCTTTTTCCTTTTATTATCCTTGTTTTCTTTTTCTTTCTTTTCCTTTTTTATTGGTGTTGGAAATTTATTTGGGTCATTGTTTCTTATGATTTGCTTGTGGATTGTTAAGAAATTATTTAACAATTATATATTATTTTTTTAAGGGTTCTTGCATGTTCAATCCAATACTTTCAATACCTTAGTTAACATGCATGCTATGTGTTTGTGAAAATGCCCGTATGGCATTGTACACTATTTTTAGATTTCTTTTAATCTACTACTCTAAATGCTTGCTTTTCACAAAACCCTTTTTATATTTTATTAATTTAATATAATTATTATTACAAACACATTGCTAGTTTGACAGACTTGGTAATCTAACTTGGACATTGAATGCTTGATCTATGCTACTCATGCCTTTGCCGGCATGCCACTAAACACCTTGCATTTAATTGTCATCATATGCACTTGCTATATTTCCATTGATGATTTTTCACATGTAGTCATGACCATGTGTTAACATCATTCATCTTTAATGTGCATTGATTACCACCTTTCCCGTTCTCTTTCTTGCTCTAACCCTTGAAGTTTTAACATTCTTACTCTTTCCCTTTCAGGATGGCCACCAAGAAAGAAAAAGAGAAAGCTACTCCCAAACCACCAGCAAGAAGAGGAACAAAAAGAGCATTAGTAGCAGAGCCATTTTCAACTGCAGTTAAGCCCTCAACAAAATAAATTAAGAGGATTATAAAGGTCGATGAAAAAGAGAAAGCCTTCCCAGCAAAGGACACTGTGCGATTTCCCAACCACTACTGTGAGCAGATGTTCCCCATCCTGGCAGCAAGGAATTTCAACAATGAATACCTGCTTATCCTCCCGACCCGTATTGCTAAATTTGTTGAGCGTCGAATCGAACAAAGACACTGGGGGTTCCTACAAAGACAGCCACGATAGGTTAATCTCTCATAGGTAGTCGAGTTCTACTCTAATTTTCACTTGCCAACCCTGCAGTCTGTCTATGTCCGTCAGAAGCAAATCCCCATTACAGAAGAGGCCATTCAACGAGCTTTTGATCTCCCCCCAACTCCAGAAGAACTGGACGCATTCAAAGAAGCCTCACTCAAGCGCCAGACATACCAATTTGACTGGGACGCCGTTCTCAGAGTTATCGCACAACCTGGCAGCAGATGGATCTACGGATACCATCGATCTGGACCCAAAGGGATATCGGCTTCAGCACTTACCCTGGAAGCTCGAGTATGGGCACTGATGCCAGGGCATTTTGGCCAGTTCCACTGACCTTTTCTTTACTATTTTAGGGTAGTTTCATGCATTTTCTTAGTAAATAAGCAAGTTTTGGGTAGATATTCACTTACATCTTGATTCAAGCAAACATTGTGAACTTTACATGATTTCATGAGAATTATGCATGGATTGAATGATAAAATGGATGATGCATGATCTCATGATTTAGAACCAAGCTTTGATGCACTTTATTTGCTTGATTTCAGGACAAAGAAAGCAAAGAATAGCCACGTTAGTAGCCACGTTAGTCTAACTAACGTAACCACTAACGTGGAATGGGAGCTAGCTTGCAACGTTAATAGAAAAAGTGATCACCAATAACGCCTTCGAAAGCCATCATAGCCCACGTTAGTGGCCACGTTAATTACATTAACGTGGAAGCTAACGTGAAAGAAAAGGGAAGCTCCAACGTTAGTGGTAAAGGTGAATATCACTAACGTTCCAAAAGGGTGCAATTGGCCACGTTAAGAGTCACGTTAATTACACTAACATGAACTTTAACGTGGGAGGAGCAAAGAATCGCCAACGTTAGTGACACTCACCTTTGTCACTAACGTTAGACTAAGCCAATATTGCCCACGTTAGTTGCCACGTTAATTACATTAACGTGGAAGCTAATGTGGAGGAAAGAAATGATAGGCCAACGTTAGTGACACTCACCTTTGTCACTAACGTTGGAGATGGCAATTACCACCACATTAGTGGTCACGATAATGCAATTAACGTGAGCCACTAACGTGGGAAGAAGGGGCATTTGAAGCGTTAGTGACAAAAGTAAGTGTCACTAATGCTCTCGAAGCTTAGGCGTGCCCACGTTAAGGGTCACGTTAGTTAGACTAACGTGAACCCTAACGTGGGGAAAAAGAGGCAATTAGCAATGTTATTCGGAAAGGTGAATGCCAATAACGTTTGTGAAGGACCAAGAGGCAACGTTAGTGGTCACGTTAGTGCCACTAATGTTGAAGTTAACGTGGACCATTTTGGTTTGGAACGCTAGTGAAAAAGGTGATCGTCACTAACGTTCTCGAACCCACATTTTCACTTAACGTTAACACCACTAACGTCCTAACTAATGTCCATGCCTAACTCACACTTTTTCTGCAAGCAAAGCTGAGCCCACTGAAGACTATAACTGTTTCAACTCAAGATCAAAGGCCTATATCCAAGACTTGAAGAGCTAACTAGAAGATCAGAAGAGTAGTATATATAGGAGTAGTTTTGAACTAGTGAGGGAGCTTTTTGGCATTTTTTGGAGAACTACACTCTGTATATTTTACTTTCTCTGCAACTTCTAGTTTTATTTTCAGAATGTACTTTTCATCTATGCTTTCCATTCTCAGAGCTATGAACAACTAAACCACTTTCATTGGGTTAGGGAGCTCTGTTGTAATTTGATGGATCAATAATAGTTTTCATTATTCTTCTTCTTTCTTTTCTCTTGATTTTACTAGAAAGCTTTCAATCTTCATCCAATTGGGTAGTTGTCTTGGAAATGAAGCTATTCATACTTGGATCTCTTCGGAACCTTGGAAGAGGAATGAAGAGATCATGCTAGAAATGCTTTCTCATGTTGGACCAAATTGGGGTTTGGATGGATATAGTGACATATAATCCTACTAATACTTTGATTTGGGAATACATGTGGTATAATCAGTGACCATACTTCATCTCTTCTCATGAGCAATTAGACCAAGGAATTGGCTATTGATCAACATTTGAGAGATTGAATTACCAAGGAATTGGAATTCAATCACTTAAGATTGCCAAGGAGATCCATGAATGCATTGATTGTGGAAGAGATGAAAATGAACTTGATCCGGAGAATACAACATCTCCTGAGCCCGATGAATCCCCCATTTCTGATCTTACCCATTCTCTTTAATTTTTGCCATTTACTTTTATGCTCATCTTCCCAATTCCCCATTTAAGATTCTGCAATTTACTTTCCGCCATTTACATTCTGCTCTTTATTTCCAGCAATTATATTTTCTGTTATTTACTTTTCCACCATTTAATTTCCTGCAAATCTCAACTCAAATTCTGCTTAGCTCAACTAGAACATTCCTCTAATTGAAGTTGCTTGACCAATCAATCCATGTGGGATTCGACCTCACTCTATTGTGAGTTTTTACTTGATGACAATTCGGTATACTTGCCGAAGGAAATTTGTTGAGAGATAAGTTTCTGTGCATCAGGCATAGATCATGTCCATTATGTCTTTCCGAGCACTCACGAGTCCTCCTTCACTGCAGACATGGCTGTTTTACTCTGGTGTATCCTTACAGACCAGCACCTAAACTTACCAAGACACATCCGGAATGCAATGGGACACATATAAATTGCGGGCAACTTACCTTTTCCTGCCTTGGTTTCAGATCTCGTCTCAGCAGCCGGAGTCTCCTACAGAGCTGGGGACACCAAAGCCATGCTTCCACGGGATGATCAATACGTCCCTAATGGAAAATATATCAGACCTCCAACAGCCACTACAAGCCAACCTACTGAACTGGCTGAAGACATTCCTCCTTCAACACCACAAGCACCCACAACAACCCAACTTCTCCATCAGATACTTGAAAGGTTGGACCGGCAGAAACCAGAGAGCGAAGCTACGAGGGCGCCGCAACCAGCACCGATTCAAATACCTCAATGAGCTACTCACAGACTCCACTTCCTTTACCAGGACAGGGAGCCATGACGGTGCCGACTGTGGAGATACTGCTACCAGCCCCCCTTTATTCCGGACAGATGGTACCGAAGACGGTGCAAAGCCTTAAGTGTGGGGAGGTCGGTTAGTACCTGACTTCCGGAGGTAATTTCTCTTCCTTAACACCAATAAAATAGGATATTTAGTTAGTTTTTCTTTTGTAGAATAGGATAAATTACATAGTAATAGGTTAGTTGCATGCATGTTCTACTTGATTGAAAAGATAATAAGTTTCTTCTAAGACCCTATTTTTTTTAGAACAAAATTTCACTAATTTTAATCAAAACTTTTATGTTAAATTTGCTTGAAGTTTTATTTGGAACATAGTTTAAAAAGCTAAGAACACACAACCCGTAAGATTTGAGCTTAGTTACATGGTTACATTATTTAACCATAAATATTTTATTCTTGTGTGTTTACTTTTCTATGATTGTAATCTATATTTTGTTTCATCCTATATGTCCAATGTTTAATATATTTATATGCTTGCATATGATTGAGGCCATTATTTGTTTAGCTCACTTATCCCAATTAAGCCTACCCCTTAAGTTACCTTTGTTAGCCACTTTGAACCTTTAAATCCCATTTGTTCTGTATTTTACCACATCACTAACCTTAAGCAAAAAAACAATTATATATCCCAATTGAATCTTTGGTTAGCTTAAGATAGAATTGTGTGTTAATTGAGTATGGGAAGATTGTGGGAACAAAAGATAATAAGAGAATGTGTCATGATAATATAATGAAAATTTGGGTACCTACTCATGTGAAACTATAAAAAAAAATTAAAAATCTATGTGCATTGATAAGCTGTGTTTATTTTCATGTTCAAAAAAAAATATTCAATAAATAAATAAGGGAACAAAATTACCCCAATGCTAAGTTAAAATTCAAAGATCAATGCATATATGATAAAATTAAAATAAAGGGTGATGCATGAGTATGGAATGTGAAAGGAAAATTTTGGGTAGCTAGGTATGAAATTTAAAGTTATATAGAATATATATATGTGTTAGGTGAAAGCTTAGGTTAATTTAAAATTTTGGATTGACTTTTTCAAAAATTTTTAAAATTTAGTTGTTTCTTATGAGTCAAATCAAATTTTCAATTTAAAAATCTTATCTTTGTCAAAATCTTTTTCAAAAATCAAATTTTTTTTATTTTTTTATTTATTTTCGAAAATTATAAAAATATTTTTCAAAAATATTTTTTTATTTTATCTCATAATTTTCGAAAATATTATCAACAATTAATATTTTGATTCAAAAATTTCAAGTTTGTTACTTACTTGTTAAGAAAGATTCAAACTTTAAGTTCTAGAATCATATCTTGTGAATCAAGTCATTAATTGTGATTTTAAAAATCAAATCTTTTTCAAAACTAATTTCAATCATATCTTTTCAAAAATATCTTTTTATCCCTTTTCAAAATCATAACTTTTTAATCATATCTTTTTAACATATCTTTTCCAAAAATTTGATTTTAAAATATCCCTTCTAACTTCTTATCTTCTTATCTTTTCAAAATTAATTTTCAAATTTGTTTCAACTAACTAACTAACTTTTTGTTTTCTTCTTATCTTTTTCAAAACTACCTAACTAACACTCTCTCTCTAATTTTCGAAAATATCTCCCTCTTTTTCAAAAATTCTTTTTAATTAACTAATTGTTTCAAAATTCAATTTTAATTTATTTCTTCTTTTAATTTTCGAAAATCACTAACTATTTTTCAAAAATAATTTTCGAGAATTCTCTTTCTCTCTCATCTCCTTCTATTTATTTATTCATCTACTAACACTTCTCTTCATCTCACATCTCTACTCTCCCTCACTCACCAAAAATCCGAACCCTCTCTCTCTCTGAGTTCAGATTTTCTCTTCTTCTTTTCTTTTACTCACATAAGGGAACCTCTATACTGTGGTAAAAAGGATCCTATTATTATTATTTTTCTGTTCCCTCTTTTTCATATGAGCAGGAGCAAGGACAAGAATATTCTTGTTGAAGCAGATCCAGAACCTGAAAGGACTCTGAAGAGGAAACTAAGAGAAGCTAAATTACAACAATCCAGCAAGCACCTTTCAGAAATTTTCGAACAAGAAGAGGAGATGGCAGCCGAAAATAATAATAATACAAGGAGAATGCTTGGTGACTTCACTGCACCTAATTCCAATTTACATGGAAGAAGCATCTCAATTCCTGCCATTGGAGCAAACAATTTTGAGCTAAAGCCTCAATTAGTTTCTCTGATGCAGCAAAACTGCAAGTTTCATGGACTTCCATCTGAAGATCTTTTTCAGTTCTTAACTGAATTCTTGCAGATCTGTGATACTGTTAAGACTAATGGAGTAGATCCTAAAGTCTACAGGCTCATGCTTTTCCCTTTTGCTGTAAGAGACAGAGCTAGAGTGTGGTTGGACTCCCAACCCAAAGATAGCCTAAACTCTTAGGATAAGCTGGTCACGGCTTTCTTAGCCAAGTTCTTTCCTCCTCAAAAGCTGAGCAAGCTTAGAGTGGATGTTCAAACCTTCAGACAGAAAGAAGGTGAATCCCTCTATGAAGCTTGGGAGAGATACAAGCAATTGACCAAAAAGTGTCCTTCTGACATGCTTTCAGAATGGACCATTCTGGATATATTCTATGATGGTCTGTCTGAATTAGCTAAGATGTCATTGGATACTTCTACAGGTGGATCCATTCACCTAAAGAAAACGGCTGCAGAAGCTCAAGAACTCATTGACATGGTTGCTAATAACCAGTTCATGTACACTTCTGAGAGGAATCCTATGAGTAATGGGACGCCTCAGAAGAAGGGAGTTCTCGAAATTGATACTCTGAATGCCATATTGGCTCAGAATAAAATATTGACTCAGCAAGTCAACATGATTTCTCAGAGTCTGAATGGATTACAAGCTGCATCCAACAGTACTCAAGAGGCATCTTCTGAAAAAGAAGCTTATGATCCTGAGAACCCTGCAATAGCAGAGGTAAATTACATGGGTGAACCATATGGAAACACCTATAATCCCTCATGGAGAAATCACCCAAATCTCTCATGGAAGGATCAACAAAAGCCTCAACAAGGCTTTAATAATGGTGGAAGAAACAGGTTTAGCAATAGCAAGCCTTTTCTATCATCCACTTAGCAACAGACAGAGAACTTTGAACAAAATACTTCTAATTTAGCAAACTTAGTCTCTGATCTATCTAAGGCCACTGTGAGTTTCATGAATGAAACAAGGTCCTCCATTAGAAATTTAGAAGCACAAGTGGGCTAGCTGAGTAAAAGAGTCACTGAAATCCCACCTAGTACTCTCCCAAGCAATACAGAAGAAAATCTAAAAGGAGAGTGCAAGGCCATTGAAATGACCATCATGGCCGAATCCAAGGAAGAAGGAGAGGACATGAATCCCAAGGAGGAAGACCTCCTGGGGCATCCAGTGATCAATAAGGAGTTTCCCTCTGAGGAACCAAAGGAATCTGAGACTCAACTAGAGACCATAGAGATTCCATTAAACCTCCTTATGCCATTCATGAGCTCTGATGAGTATTCCTCTTCTGAAGAGAATGAGGATGTTACTAAAGAGCAAGTTGCCAAGTTCCTTGGTGCAATCATGAAGCTGAATGCCAATTTATTTGGTAATGAGACTTGGGGAGATGAACCTCCCCTATTCACCAATGAACTAAATGCATTGGATCAACTGAGATTGCTTCAGAAGAAACAGGATCCTGGAAAGTTCCTAATACCTTGTACCATAGGCACCATGACCTTTGAGAAAGCTCTATGTGATCTTGGGTCAGGAATAAACCTCATGCTACTCTCTGTAATGGAGAAACTGGGAATCTTTGAGGTACAAGCTGCTAAAATCTCATTAGAGATGGCAGACAATTCTACAAAACAGGCTTATGGACAAGTAGAGGACATATTAGTAAAGGTTGAAGGCCTTTACATCCCTGCTGATTTCATAATCCTAGATACTAGGAAGGATGAGGATGAATCCATCATCCTTGGAAGACCCTTCCTAGCCACAGCAAGAGCTGTGATTGATGTTGACAGAGGTGAATTAGTCCTTCAATTGAATGAGGACTCCCTTGAGTTTAAAACTCAAGGACATCCTTCTGTAAACATGGGAAAGAGGCACAGTAAGCTTCTCTCAAAATAGAGTCAACTAGAGCCCCCACAGTCAAACTCTAAGTTTGGTGTTGGGAGGCCACAACCAAATTCTAAGTTTGGTGTTGAACTCCCATATCCAAACTTTAAGTTTGGTGTTGGGGAGTCTCAGCAATGCTCTGAACATCTGTGAGGCTCCATGAGAGCCCACTGTCAAGCTATTGACATTAAAGAAGCGCTTGTTGGGAGGCAACCCAATTTTTATTTATCTAATTATATTTTTTATTAGTTATATGTCTTCATAGGTTCATGATCATGTGGAGTCACAAAAACAACTGAAAAAATTGAAGAAAAATCAAAAACAGCATAAAAAAACAGCACACCCTAGAGGAGGAGTTCACTGGCGTTCAAACGCCAGTAAGGAGCATCTGTCTGGCATTCAACGCCAGAACAGAGCATGGAGCTGGCACTGAACGCCAGAAACAAGCATGAAGCTGGCGTTCAACGCTAGAAATATGCTGCATCTGGGCGTTGAACGCCAAGAACAAGCATCAGTTCGGCGTTTAAACGCCAGAATTGCATGCAAAGGCATTTTACATGCCTAATTGGTGCAGGGATGTAAATCCTTGACACCTCAAGATCTGTGGACCTCACAGGATCATCTCAGGATCTGTGGACCCCACAGGATCCCCACCTTCCCTCCTAATAATCCTAGTTTTTTTCCACATCTTCTTCTTCATCTATTCTTTCTTCTTTTGCTCGAGGGCGAGCAACATTCTAAGTTTGGTGTGGTAAAAGCATTGCTTATTTTGCTTTTCCATAACCATTGATGGCACCTAAGGCCAGAGAAACCTCAAAAAAAAAAAAGAAAGAAGAGAGAAGAGAAAAGGGAAGACAAAAGCTTTCACCTCCAAGTCATGGGAGATAGAGAGATTAATGTAAAGGATCTATAGCTCAGTGGTAGAACATTTGACTGCAAATCAAGAGATCCCTGAGATACCTCAGGGGATACATTTTCCCCACATAATTATTGGGAGCAACTGAGGATAGAAATACCAAAAATCACTAAGGAGGAGCAACAAAGTCAAGGAAGAGACATAGAGGAGCTCAAAAGCACCATTGGTTCTTCAAGAAGAGAAAGACGCCATCCTCACTAAGGTGGACTCATTCCTTAATCTCCTTGTCTATTTATTCCTATTTTTCGATTTTTGAGCTTTATGTTTATTTATATTTGTGTCTTACTACATGATCATTAATGTCTAAGTGTCTATGCCTTAATGTAAGTGAATATGAATCCATCACCTCTCTTAAATGAAAAATGTTTTAATTCAAAAGAACAAGAAGTACATGAGTTTCGAATTTATCCTTGAAATTAGTTTAATTATATTGATGTGGTGACAATACTTTTTGTTTCTGAATGTATGCTTGAACAGTGCATATGTCTTTTGAAGTTGGTGTTTTAGAATGTTAAATATGTTGGCTCTTGAAAGAATGATGACAAGGAGACATGTTATTTGATCATCTGAAAAATCATAAAAATGATTCTTGAAGCAAGAAAAAGCAGCAAAAAAAAATAAAGCTTGCAGAAAAAAAAAGAGAGCAAAAGCAAGCAGAAAAAGCCAAAAGCTCTTAAAACTAAAAGGCAAGAGCAAAAAGCCAGTAACCCATAAAACCAAAAGGCAAGGGTAATAAAAAGGATCCCAAGGCTTTGAGCATCAGTGGATAGGAGGGCCTAAAGGAATAAAATCCTGGCCTAAGCGGCTAAACCAAGCTGTCCCTAACCATGTGCTTGTGGCGTGAAGGTGTCAAGTGAAAACTTGAGACTGAGCGGTTAAAGTCATGGTCCAAAGCAAAAAAAAAAAAAGTGCGTGCTTAAGAACCCTGGACACCTCTAATTGGGGACTTTAGCAAAGCTGAGTCACAATCTGAAAAGCTTCACCCAATTATGTGTCTGTGACATTTATGTATCCGGTGGTAATACTGGAAAACAAAGTGCTTAGGGCCACGGCCAAGACTCATAAAGTAGCTGTGTTCAAAGATCAATACACTGAACTAGGAGAATCAATAACACTATCTGAACTCTGAGTTCCTATAGATGCCAATCATTTTGAACTTCAATGGATAAAGTGAGATGCCAAAACTATTCAAGAGACAAAAAGCTACAAGTCCCGCTCATCTGATTGGAGCTATGTTTCATTGATAGTTTGGAATTTATAGTATATTCTCTTCTTTTTATCCTATTTGATTTTCAGTTGCTTGGGGAGAAGCAACAATTTAAGTTTGGTGTTGTGATGAGCGGATAATTTATACGCTTTTTGGCATTGTTTTTAGTATGTTTTTAGTAGGATCTAGTTACTTTTAGGGATGTTTTTATTAGTTTTTATGTTAAATTCAAATTTCTGGACTTTACTACGAGTTTGTGTGTTTTTCTGTGATTTCAGGTATTTTCTGGCTGAAATTGAGGGACTTGAGCAAAAATCAGATTCAGAGGTTGAAGAAGGACTCCTGATGTTGTTGGATTCTGACCTCTCTGCACTCAAAGTGGATTTTCTGGAGCTACAGAACTCAAATGGCGCGCTTCCAATTGCGTTGGAAAGTAGACATCCAGGGCTTTCCAAAAATATATAATAGTCCATACTTTGGCCGAGTTTAGACGACGCAAAAGGGCGTTGAACGCCAGTTCTACGCTGCAGTCTGGAGTTAAACGCCAGAAACACGTCACGAACCAGAGTTGAATGCTAGAAACACGTTACAACCTGGCGTTCAACTCCAGAAAGAGCCTCTGCACGTGTAACATTCAAGCTCAGCCCAAGCACACACCAAGTGGGCCCCGGAAGTGGATTTATGCATCAATTACTTACTTCTGTAAACCCTAGTAGCTAGTTTAGTATAAATAGGACTTTTTACTATTGTATTTGACATCTTATGATTTTTAGTTCATCTTTAGATAATATTGATCACGTTCAGGGGCTGGCCTCTCGGCCATGCCTGAACCTTTCACTTATGTATTTTCAAACGGTAGAGTTTCTACACTCCATAGATTAAGGTGTGGAGCTCTGCTGTTCCTCATGAATTAATGCAAAGTACTACTGTTTTTCTATTCAATTCAACTTATTCTGCTTCTAAGATATTCATTCGCACTTCAACGTGAATGTGATGAGCGTGACAATCATCATCATTCCCCCACGAACGCGTGCCTGACAACCACTTCCGTTTCACCTTAGATTGGATGATTATCTCTTGGATCTCTTAATCAGAATCTTCGTGGTGTAAGCTAGATTGATGGCGGCATTCATGAGAATCCGGAAAGTCTAAACCTTGTCTGTGGTATTCCGAGTAGGATTCTGGGATTGAATGACTGTGACGAACTTCAAACTCGCGAGTGCTGGGCGTAGTGACAGACGCAAAAGGAGGGTGAATCCTATTCCAGTATGATCGAGAACCTCAGATGATTAGCCATGCTGTGACAGAGCATTTGGACCATTTTCACAAGAGGATAAGATGCAGCCATTGACCATGGTGATGCCTCCAGACGATTAGCCATGCAGTGACAGCGCATCAGACCATTTTCCAGAGAGGATAAAAAGTAGCCATTGACAATGGTGATGTCCTTACATAAAGCCAGCCATGGAAAGGAGTAGGACTGATTGGATGAAGACAGCAGGAAAGCAGAAGTTCAGAGGGACAAAAGCATCTCTAGACCTTTAGCTGAAATTCTCACCAATGATATACATAAGTATTTCTGTCATTATTTTCTATCTCTTTATTATTTATTTTCGAAAACTCCATAATCAATTATTATCCGCCTGACTGAGATTTACAAGATGACCATAGCTTGCTTCATACCAACAATCTCCGTGGGATCGACCCTTACTCACGTAAGGTTTTATTACTTGGACGACCCAGTGCACTTGCTGGTTAGTTGTATCAAAGTTGTGAATGAAAAATGATTTATTAAGACGTGCGTACAGAGTTTTTGGCGCCGTTGCCTGAGATCATAATTTTGTGCACCAAAGCCCGTGCTAACTTAAGCATCGGAGTCTCTTGCAGGTACCACTACCCTCTAGTGACGAAGGATCATCAGCTCCACCAGATCCAACAAGTCGGACACAATAGCTCCGACCACCACTGTAGATCTAATCCAAGATTGACCTATAGTTTCAGGCAACCCCCGAAATATTAGCGCCGTTGTCGGGGACCTGGAAGTCATTCCATCATCATGGCGGACAACATGGACAACGATCACAACTTTGACTTGGAAAACAGGATGCCGCATAAGAACGCGGACACCACACCAAAAGATACTTCTCAACCAAACGGAGTCAAGCACCCCCAAACACAGAAATTCTAGAAGCTCTCTGAGAACAGCAAAATCGTCTCAAGCAGCTCGAACAGGAGGCCGAATACCAGCGCGAAGCCGAAAGAAACCTCCGAAGAGAAACTAGACGATGCTGAGAGTTAGAGGACAAACTGCTAAAACTCGAAGCCGACCTTAGAGCCAAAACCATTTAGCCAGATCAAGGGGACAGCCCCCACAAGGATCAGGATCCCTTCATAAAAGAAATCATGAAAGCTAAAGTTCTAAAAGACTTTAAAGCTCCCGACATGACCCCTTACGATGGAACCTTTGACCCAAGCCATCATCTCAGCAATTTCAGAAGCAGAATGTATCTCACTGACACCTCGGACGCTATTCGTTGCAAAGCCTTCCCGACTACCTTGACAAAGACGGCAATTAAATGGTTCGACAGTTTGTCTTCTAGATCCATCACAATTTTTGACGACTTAGCTAAAAAGTTTCTTGCTAGATTCTCCATCTAGAAGGACAAGGCTAAACACGCCCCGAGCTTATTAGGAATCAAACATGGTGACAGGGAGAGTCTCCGATCTTATATGGAAAGATTCAACAAGGCATGCTTGGACATACAAAGCCTACCAACAGAAGCAGCCATCATGGGTCTCATTAATGGCCTGCGAGAAGGACCCTTTAGTCACTCCATATCAAAGAAACACCCAATATCTTTAAATGGAGTGTAGGAACGGGCAAAGAAGTATATCAACATGGAAGAAAATTTTCGGCCAGGAGAGGCCTGGAAACCCAGATTCTCCTACCCTTCCCGGGATAAAGACAAAGAGTCCAAAAAGAAAGAAGATCAGCATGGAGAGAAACCTAAAAAATACCACAATTACACCCCTCTTCGGGTGTCCCCTGTGGATGTTTTCCGAGAGGTATGCCACACTAAGAAGATTCCACCACCTTGCCCAATCAAAGGCAAAAAAGGAAGGGGAAATCGGACAGAATACTGTGAATACCACCGAATCTACGAACATCCTACCAACGAGTGTTTCGACTTGAAGAATGTCATAGAAAAACTGGTAAGAGAAGGGCGACTAGATCGACACTTGGCCAACAAGACGGATAAAACCAGAAAAAGAAGAAGAGATGAGGAGGTCGGACGAATAGAGTGACCACCTCACACCCTGCAGAGGCACATACATATAATAAATAGAATAAATAGAGGATTCGCTGGAGGAGAAATCTCAAAATCATCTCGCAAAAGGCACCTCAAAGAAGTATATCATGTTGAGGGAGAAGGATTACCCGACTTCCCTGCTATTACCTTCACCCAGGAAGATGTGGTGGGCATCATCCCGGGATATAATGATCCCATGGTCATCACTGTTTTATTGGGCAACGCTAATCTCCATCGTACACTGGTGGACCAAGGAAGTGATGAAGAGATTTCTTGAAGATTTAGAATTTATCTAATGGAGTCTCGTTGTAAATTATAGTTCCAAACCAATCAATAATCCTTTCATACAAAAATTTTAGTTGTCACAAGTACAAACCCCAAATGAAATTTAACCGAAGTATTTGGACTCCGGGTCGTCTCACAAGGAATTGCAATGAAGTGCTCAATTATTGGCTATGAAGTATGTTTTGGAGTTTTTGGAATAAGAGACATGAAAAGTAAAGAGAGTAATTAAAGAAAGCAATCAATAAAGAGAGACATTCATGGCAAAGGTTGAGATTATAGGCTTTTTATCCTAGTCATGCAATGATTAATTCATCTTATTTAGTCAAGTCCAACACATAGGGAGAAAGCCAAACAAGATAATCAATCATATTACAATGATAAACAAGAATTTATCTCATTACGTCATCCCCGAAGATGGAGGAAGGTATCATGTTATCCTCATACTTGGAGAAAGTCTAATAAGACTAGTTAACCTCAATCCAAAAGTCCTAATCACCTACTAATTGAATTAGCAAGAGATTAAAGTTAATGGAAATCATGCTAGCTAACAACTCTAGATCACCAACATAAGTTGGATTTTCATGACTCAAGATTGCCCAATCACTCTTTCCAAGCCAAGAATGCTCAAAATCTACTCTAAAGCCCAGCCAAGCATTTTATCAAACACTTGGTGGGTACAAAAGGAAAGCATGGTAAAAGTGCAAAAATAGTAAATCTACCAACTACCAATTGCAAGAAAAGTAAATCAATAATTCAAATCATCAACAAAAGAACATCAAACATTAAATTTCATTAAATGTAAACAAGATCCAACATGAATATTCATAAACATAAAAGAGACATAAAAGTAAAATTGACAAGAGAACTAAGAAGAATAGAGTAGTAGAACAAGAAATTGTAAAGAAAATAAGATGAAATTAAGAAATCATGCCTAGATCTAAGATGGATTAACCTAACCTAATTCTAGAGAGAAGAGGGAGCCTCTCTCTCTAGAAACTAACATACATGATGCTAATACTACAAACAATTGCTCCCCCCTTTCCCAAGCTTAAATTCTGCATGAAATAGCTTCAGAAATGAGTTGCGTTGGGCCCAAAGTGCTTCAGAAATCGCTGGGGGCGATTTCACTTTAGTAGGCCACGAGCAGCATCGGCGCGCACACGTACATGGCACGTACGCGCCCCTAAACGCGAAGCAACATATGGCAAATTTTATATCATTTCGAAGCCCCAAATGTTATCTTTCTAACGCAACTAGAACCGTCTCATTTGGACCTCTGTAGCTCAAGTTATGGTCAATTGAGTGCCAGAAGGTCAGGCTTGACAACTTTACGGTTCCTTCATTTCTTCATGAGTTCTCCCACTTTGCATGTTTCTCCTCACTTCTTCCATCCAATACTTGCCTTATGAGCCTGAAATCACTCAACAAACATATCAAGGCATTGAATGGAATTAAAGTGAATTAAAATCGCCAATTTTAGGGCCTAAAAAGCATGTTTTTGCACTTAAGCACAATTTAAGGGAGAATTACAAAACCATGCTATTTCATTGAATAAATGTGAGAAAAGGTGATAAAATCCCCCAAAATAAGCACAAGATAAACCACAAATTTGGAGTTTATTAGGAAGCTCAGCAGATATCTTGTTCGAACCCGCTTTCAACAAACTCGGCCTACAAGAGAAAGAGCTCAGGGCATATCCGAACAGCTTGTTTGGACTAGGAGAACCTCCAATCCAACCACTTGGATATATCTCGCTACACACAACCTTCGGCAACGGAACTCGATCAAGAACACTTAACATAGACTATATCGTAATTGACGTGAGCTCAGCCTACAACACCTTGATAGGTCGGACAATACTGAATCAGCTTGCCGCAGTAGTTTCAACTCCACATTTATGTATGAAATTTCCCACCTCAGAAGGGATTGCCATAATAAAAGGAGACACCACGCGACAATGTTACAACGAAAGTCTAAACCTTAGAGGCAAAGGAGAAGAACTCAACACTACCGAGCTCGGAGGAGTTCGAGGTCGGAAAGAACTTCGTCCACAGCCTGAGGGCGAAATAGAGGAAGTCCAGATCGGGGATGTTCCAGATAGGACAACGAATATCGGGGCAACCATGAAAATAGATATAAAAGAGCCACTGATATAGTTCCTAAAGGATAATGCTGACCTTTTCGCATGGAAGGCCGCAGACATGCCGGGCATAGACCCCAAACTAATGTGCCACAAACTGGCAGTATACCTGGGAGCTCGGCCAGTATAGCAAAAGCGTAGGAAACTCAGACCGGAAAGATCCCAAGCTGTGGAAGAACAGGTACAAGCCTTACTGGAGGCAGGATTCATAAGAGAAGTCAAGTATCCACTGTAGCTAGCCAATGTTGTCTTGGTAAAAAAGTCAAATGGGAAGTGGCGGATGTGCACTGACTACACTGATCTCAATAAAGCTGGCCAAAGATCCCTATCCACTCCCAAGTATAGACACCCTAGTGGACGCCTCCTTCGGATACAAGTACCTCTCCTTCATCGATGCTTATTTAGGGTACAATCAAATCCCGATGTACCCACCTGATCAAGAAAAGACCTCATTTTTAAGCCCAAAAGAAAACTACTGTTATGTCGTCATGCCATTCGGACTCAAAAACGCAGGAGCTACCTACCAAAGATTGATGAACAAAGTCTTCGCAGAACACATTAGAAAACTCATGGAGGTGTATGTGGACGACATGTTGGTAAAAACACAAAGCAAGGAATCATTACTAGCCGATCTCACCAAAGTGTTCGATACCATAAGGAAGCATGGCATGCGACTTAATCCCGCAAAGTGCACCTTTGCAGTAGAAGCCGGCAAATTCCTGGGTTTCATGCTAACACAACGGGGAATTGAGGCGAACCCGGACAAATTCCGGGCTATACTCAACATGAAAAGTCTGACCTACGTCAAAGAAGTACAACAACTCAACGGAAGACTGGCAGCTTTATCCAGATTTCTAGCCAGATCAGCCATAAGATCCCTCCCTTTTTACACCATACTAAGGAAGGGAAAACGGTTTGAATGGACAGCAGAGTGCGAGAAAGCCTTCCAAGATTTCAAAAAGTTTCTGGGATAACCACCCATCCTTACCCGGCCATGGGAGGGAGAAGCACTCATGTTATACCTCACAGTGGGAAGTCGGGCAATAGCCTCAGTACTGGTCAGAGAAGACCAAAATGGACAACAACCTATATATTTCATCAGCAAAGCCCTACAAGGGGCCGAACTGAATTATCAAAAGATAGAAAAGTTTGCCTATGACCTTATACTAACTTCTCGATGACTTCGTGATGAGCGGATAATTTATACGCTTTTTGGCATTATTTTTAGATAGTTTTTAGTATGTTTTAGTTACTTTTTATTATATTTTTATTAGTTTTCATGAAAAAATCACATTTCTAGACTTTACTATGAGTTTGTGTCTTTTTCTGTAATTTCAGGTATTTTCGGGCTGAAATTGAGGGACCTGAACAAAAATCTGATTCAGAGTCTGAGAAAGGACTACAGATGCTGTTGGATTTTGACCTCCCTACACTCAAATGCAATTTTCTGGAGCTACAGAAGTCCAATTAGCGCGTTCTCAATTGGGATGGAAAGCTAACATCTTGGGATTTCCAGCCATGTATAATAATCTATACTTTGCCCGAGATTTGATGGCCCAAACTGGCGTTAAACGCCAGCCAAAGACCCTTTTCTAGCGTAAAACGCCGAAACTGGCACCAGAACTGGAGTTAAACGCCCAAACTGGCATCCAAGCTGGGTTTAACTCTAGAAAAGGCCTATGCACGTGTAAAGCTCAAGGCTCAACCCAAGCACACACCAAGTGGCCCCTGAAAGTGGATTTCTGCACTATCTGCACTTAGTTACTTATTTTCTGTAATCCTTAGTAACTAGTTTAGTATAAATAGTACTTTTTACTATTGTATACGGGGATTATGCCATTTTTCACATTTGGATGCTGGCCACACGGCCATGCCAAGACATTTTTCTCTTATGTATTTTCTACGGTGGAGTTTCTACACCTCATAGATTAAGGTGCGGAGCTCTGCTGTTCTTCATGAATTAATGAAAGTGCTATTGTTTCTCTTTCAATTCACGCATGTCTCTTCACCAAGATATACTCTCGTTCTTAATTCAGTTAATTCAGAATGAAGGGGTGACCCATGACAATCACCTACTATCTTCGTTACTCGCTTAGCCAAGATCCGCGTGCCTGACAACCACAAGCGGTCTACATGATGTTCAATGTAGTCATTGGACGACAGCCAGAGTATAGTCTCTTGGGTCTCTGATCCACGGATTTGACTTGCCTCTCCTGACAACAGAGCATTCAAATTCGTGAGATTAGAACCTTCATGGTAGAGGCTAGATCCAATTGGCAGCATTCTTGACATCCGGAAAGTCTAAACCTTGTTTGTGGTATTTCGAGTAGGATCTGCGACGGGATGACTGTGACGAGCTTCAAACTCACCAGTGTGCAAAAGGATAGAGAGATCCTATTCCGACACAAGTGAGAACCGACAGAAGATTAGCCGTGCGGTAGCTGTTCCTGGTATTTTTCATCCGAGACGAAAGATCCGACAGTTGATTAGCCGTACAGAAACCGTACCTAGACCATTTTCACTGAGAGGACGGATGGTAGCCATTGAAAACAGTGATCCACTAACATATAGCTTGCCATGGAAGGGAGCACGCATGATTGGATGAAGACAATAGGAAAGTAGAGGTTCAGAAGCAATAAAGCATCTCCAAACACTTATCTGAAATTTCCACCAATGAATTACATAAGTATCTTTATTTTAATTTATGTTTTATTTATCTTTCAATTATCAAAACTCATAACCAATTGAATCCGCCTAGCTAAGATTTACAGGATGACCATAGCTTGCTTCAAGCCAGCAATCTCCATGGGATCGACCCTTACTCGCGTAAGGTTTTATTACTTGGACGACCCAGTGCACTTGCTAGTTAGTTGTAACGGAGTTGTGAAAAGTGTGATCACAATTTAGTGCACCAAGTTTTTGGCGTCGTTGCCGGGGATTGTTCGAGTTTGGACAACAGACGGTTCATCTTGTTGCTTAGATTAGGTAACCTTCTTTCTTGTTTCAACCTTTATTTTCTTTTCAAAAAGTTTTTAAAAATATATTTCAAAAAATAATTTTTTCTTTTTCGTTTTTCCAAAATTATTTTTGAAAAAAAAATTTATATAAAATAAAAAAAAAGTTTTCGAAAAAAAATGTTCTTCAGAATTTTTAAGAATGAATTCCACCTTAGAGCTCCATGATGATATGTTGAAGCTTGGCTGGCTATTAAGCCATGTCTAATCTTTTGGACTGAAGCTTCCACTTATCATTGTAGCTATTGGAGGAGCCTTTGGATTCTCATTTATAATTCTGTGCTAAAGCTTGGCTGGCCATTCGGCCATGTTGATGAGCGGATAATTTATACGCTTTTTGGCACTGTTTTTAGTATGTTTTTAGTAGAATCTGGTTACTTTTAGGGATGTTTTCATTATTTTTTATGTTAAATTCACATTTCTAGACTTTACTATGAGTTTGTGTATTTTTCTGTGATTTCAGGTATTTTCTGGCTGAAATTAAGGGACTTGAGCAAAAATCAGATTCAGAGGTTGAAGAAGGACTGCTGATGCTGTTGGATTCTGACCTCCCTGCACTCAAAGTGGATTTTCTGGAGCTACAGAACTGAAAATGGCGCGCTTCCAATTGCGTTGGAAAGCAGACATCTAGGGCTTTCCAGAAATATATAATAGTCCATACTTTGGCCGAGTTTAGATGACGTAAAAGGGCGTTGAACGCCAGTTCTATGCTGCTGACTGGAGTTAAACGCCAGAAACACGTCACAAACCAGAGTTGAACGCCAGAAATACGTTACAAACTGGCGTTCAACTCCAAGATTGACCTCTACACGTGTAATATTCAAGCTCAGCCCAAGCACACACCAAGTGGGCCCCGGAAGTGGATTTATGCATCAATTACTTACTTCTGTAAACCCTAGTAACTAGTTTAGTATAAATAGGACTTTTTACAATTGTATTAGACATCTTCGGATCATCTTTGATCAGTTTTATGCCATCTTAGACTTTCATGGGGGCTGGCCATTCGGCCATGCCTGGACCATTATCACTTATGTATTTTCATACGGTAGAATTTCTGCACTTCATAGATTAAGGTGTGGAGCTCTGCTGTTCCTCAAAGATTAATGCAACGTACTACTGTTTTTCTATTCAATTCAACTTATTCCACTTCTAAGATATTCATTCGCACTTCAACCTGAATGTGATGAACGTGACAATCATCATCATTCCCTATGAACGCGTGCCTGACAACCACTTCCGTTCTACCTTAGATTGAATGAGTATCTCTTGGATCTCTTAATCAGAATCTTCGTGGTGTAAGCTAGATTGATGGCGGCATTCATGAGAGTCCGGAAAGTCTAAACCTTGTCTGTGGTATTCTGAGTAGGACTCTGGGATTGAATGACTGTGACGAACTTCAAACTCGCGAGTGCTGGGCGTAGTGACAGACGCAAAAGGAGGGTGAATCTTATTCCGGTATGATCAAGAACCTCAGATGATTAGCCGTGCTGTGAAAGAGCATTTGGACCATTTTCATAAGAGGATAGGATGCAGCCATTGATAAGGGTGATGCCTCCAGACAATTAGCCATGCAGTGACAACGCATCGGACCATTTTCCAGAGAGGATTAAAAGTAGCCATTGACAACGGTGATGTCCTTACATAAAGCCAGCCATGGAAAGGAGTAAGACTGATTGGATGAAGACAGCAGGAAAGCAGAGGTTCAAAGGAACGAAAGCATCTCTATACACTTATCTGAAATTGTCACCAATGATATACATAAGTGTTTCTATCCTTATTTTCTATCTATTTATTATTTATGTTTGAAAACTCCATAACTATTTTATATCCGCCTGACTGAGATTTACAAGGTGACCATAGCTTGCTTCATACCAACAATCTCCGTGGGATCGACCCTTACTCACGTAAGGTTTATTACTTGGACGACCCAGTGCACTTGCTGGTTAGTTGTATCGAAGTTGTGAATGAAAAACGATTTATTAAGACGTGCGTACAGAGTTTCTGGCGCCGTTGCCTGACATCACAATTTCGTGCACCACATGTCTAATTCTTTTGGACCGAAGCTTTAGACTAACATTGCATGAATTCTGGAATTCTTATTAAAAATTTTGAATTTCTTTATTTTCTTTTTCTAAAATAATTTCGAAAAAAATACAAAAAAAATTTAATAAAATCATAAAAACCAAAAATTTTGTGTTTCTTGTTTGAGTCTTGTGTCAAATTTTAAGTTTGGTGATAATTGCATTTTTTTTTAATTTTCTTAAAATATTCAAAAATTCATGCATTATGTTCTTCATGATCTTCAAGTTGTTCTTGATGATTTTCTTTGTTTGATCTTTACATTTTCTTGTTTTGTGTCTTTTGTTGTTTTTCATATGCATTTTCAAATTGTTAGTGTCCCTAGTACAAAAGTTCTTAAGTTTGGTGTCTTGCATGTCTTTCTTTTCTTAAAAATTTTCAAAAATATGGTCTTGATGTTCATCATGATCTTCAAAGTGTTCTTGGTGTTCATCTTTACATTCAAAGTGTTCTTGTATGCATTATTTGTTTTGATCTTAAATTTTTATGTTTTGTTTTATTTTGTTGTTTTTCTCTCTCCTCATTAAAAATTCAAAAGTCAAAAGAAATATCTTTTCCTTATTCTTCTCATAATTTTCAAAATTTTGAGTTGACTTGGTCAAAAATTTTTAAAATTTAGTTGTTTCTTATTAGGCAAGTCAAAATTTAAATTAAAAACTTTACCTTTTCAAATCTTTTTCAAAATCAATTCTTTTTCATTTTTTTTATGATTTTCGAATTTCCTTCTTAAAAGTTTTTCAAAATATTATTCATTTCTCTTTTAATGTTTTCGAAAATTTTAAAACTAATTTTTCAAAATCTTTTTCTTAATTTTATTTCATATTTTCGAAAATCCTTGCTAACAATTAATGTTTTGATTCAAAAATTTCAAGTTTGTTACTTTCTTGTTAAAAATTAAACATTTTTAATTTCTTTTTCAAGTTTTTTTCAAAATAAATTTCAATCATATCTTTTTAAAATTTTAATTTCAAAATCTTTTTCTAACTTCTTATCTTTTCAAAATTTATTTTCAAATCTTTTTCAACTAACTACTTGACTTGTTTGTTTTAATTTTAAAAAGTTTACTATTTCTTATCTTTTTCAAAACCACCTAACTACTTTTCCACTTCTAATTTTCGAAAATCACTAACCACTTTTTCAAAAATCTTTTTAATTAACTAATTGTTTTAGTTTTTAATTTTCTTGTATTTCTTTTTCAAATTTTCGAAACTAACTTAATTAATTAAATAAAAATAAAAATATTTTTCTTTTCCCTCTTCTTAAAATTCGAATACTCTCTCTCTCATCTCTTTCTATTTATTTTTTTTATTTACTAACAGTTCTCTTTTACCCATCTAATAATTCGGACCCTCTTCCTGTCTCTGTGTTCGAATTCTTCTTATTCTCTCTCTACCTCATTCTTCTATTCTTCTTTTCCTCTGAAACATAAAGGAATCTCTATACCGTGACATAGAGGATTCCCATTCTCTCTTTGTTCTCTTCTTTTTCATATGAGCAGGAACAAGGATAAGGACATTCTTATTGAAGCTGATCCTGAACCTGAAAGGACTCTGAAGAGGAGGCTAAGAGAAGCTAAAGCACAACACTCCCGAGAGGACCTTACAGAAAATTTTGAAAAAGAAGCAGACATGGCAGCCGAACCTGAGAACAATGGTGGAGATGCAAGGAAGGTGCTTGGTGACTTTACTGCACCAACTTCCAACTTCTATGGAAGAAGCATTGACACAAGGATTTATACCGGTTTGGAATTCCACAAAATAATTCCGTTGTTAGTGTAGTCCAAACCAATAGTCAATCCTCAAATCAAATTAAAGTATGGTTTTGTCACAAGTACAAACCCCAATAAGAATTAATCGAAGTATTTAGACCCGGGTCATCTCACAAGGAATTGCAATGAGGTGGTCAATTATTGGCTATGAAGGAACAAGGAGGTTTGATTTATAAAAGGGACAATAAAATAAAGGGGCAAGAATTTAAATGACAAGGAGAGTAAATCAAGCAAATAACTAAAGAAAGCAAGTAATAAAGAGAGACATTCATGGCAAGGGTTGAGATCATAGGCTTTCTATCCTAGTCATGCAATGATTAATTCATCTTACTTAGTTAACTCCAACAAACGGAAGAAAGTATCATGTCATCTTCACATAGGGAGAATGTCAAATAAGATTAATCAATCATATTACAATAATAAATAAGAATTTATCTCATTAAGTCATCCCCGAAGATGGAAGAAGGTATCACATTATCTTCACACTCAAAGAAAGTCTAACAAGACTAGCTAATCTCAATCCAAAGGTCCTAATCAACTCACTAATTGGATTAGCAAGAGATTAGAGTTAATGGAAACAATACTAGCTAATAACTCTAGATTGCCAACATGAGTTGGGTCTTAAAGACTCAAGATCACCTAATTACTCTTTCCAAGCCAAGAATGCTCAAAGTCTACTCTAAAGTCCAACCAAGCATTTTGTCAAATACTTGGTGGGTACAAATGGAAAGCATGGTAAAAATGCAAGAATAATAAATCTATCAACTACCAATTGCAAGAAAAGTAAATTCACAACTCAAATCAACAATTAAAAGAACATCAAATATTAAATTTCATTAAATGTAAATCAAATGCAACATGAGTTCATCATCACAAAAAGAAACATAAAAGAGAAATTAACATGAAAACTAAGAGAATCAAGTAGTAGGAACAAGAAATCATAAAGAAAACAAGATGAAAACATGAAATCAAAGCTAGAACTAAGAGATTAACTTAAGAACCCTAATTCTAGAGAGAAGAGGGAGCTTCTCTCTCAAGAAACTAAACTACATGATGCTAACACTTCAAACAATTGCTCCCCCCTTACCCAAGCTTGAATTCTGCATGAAATAGCATTAGAAATGAGTTGGATTGGGCCCAAAATGCTCTAGAAATTGCTGGCCACGAGTTGCTTTAGTAAATCACGTGCACTAATCGGCACATACGCGTCCCTAAATGCGAAGCAACTATGGCAAATTTTATATCATTTTGAAGCCTTGGATGTTAGCTTTTCAACACAACAGAACCACTTCATTTGGACCTCTGTAGCTCAAGTTATGGTCGATTGAGTGTGAAGAGGTCAGGCTTGATAGCTTTGCGGTTCTTTCATTTCTTCATGAGTTCTCCCGCTTTGCATACTTTTCTCCTCACTTCTTCCATCCAATACTTGCCTTATGAACCTGAAATCACTCAACAAACACATCAAGACATCGAATGGAATTATGGTGAGTTAAAATCACCAATTTAAGGGCCTAAAAAGTATGTTTTCACATTTAAGCACAAATCAAGGGAGAATTGCAAAACCATGCTATTTCATTGAATAAATGTGGGAAAAAGTGATAAAATCCCCTAAAATAAGCACAAGATAAATCACAAAATTGGGGTTTATCAAGCATCTCAATTTCTGCCATTAGAGCAAACAACTTTGAGCTTAAGCCTCAGTTAGTTTCCCTAATGCAGCAGAATTGCAAGTTTCATGGACTTCCATTGGAAGATCCTCATCAGTTCTTAGATGAATTCTTGCAGATCTGTGATACTGTTAAGACCAATAGGTTTGATCCCGAGGTCTACAAACTTATACTTTTTCCCTTTGCTGTAAGAGACAGAGCTAGGATATGGTTGGACTCACAACCTAGAGAAAGCCTGAACTTTTGGGAAAAGTTGGTCAATGCTTTCTTGGCCAAATTCTTTGCACCTCAAAAGATGAGCAAGCTTAGAGTGGAAGTCCAAACCTTCAGACAGAAGGAAGGTGAATCCCTCTATGAAGCTTGGGAAAGATACAAGCAATTGATCAGAAGGTGTCCTTCTGACATGCTTTTAGAATGGAGCATCTTAGGTATATTCTATGATGGTCTATCTGAATTGTCCAAGATGTCATTGGACCACTTTGCCGGTGGATCTCTTTATCTGAAGAAAACACCTGCAGAAGCCCAGGAACTCATTAAACAGTTGCAAATAACCAGTTCATGTATACTTCTGAAAGAGATCCTGTGAATAATGGGATGACTCAGAAGAAAGGAGTTCTTGAGATTGATACTCTGAATGCCATATTGGCTCAGAATAAAATATTGACTCAGCAAGTCAATATGATTTCTCAGAATTTGACTGGAATGCAAGCTGCATCCGGCAGTACTAAAGAAACCTCCTCTGAAGGAGAAGCTTATGACCCTGAGAATCTTGTAATGGAAGAGGTGAATTACATGGGAGAATCCCATGGAAACACCTATAATCCTTCATGGAGAAATCATCCAAATTTCTCATGGAAGGATCAACAGAAGGCTCAACAAGGCTTCAATAATAATAATGGTGGGAGAAATAGGTTTGGCAAGAGCAAGTCTTTTCCATCATCTTCTCAGCAACAGATAGAGAATTCTAAGCAGAGCCTCTCTGACTTAGCAACCATAGTCTCTGATCTATCTAAGACCACTCTCAGTTTCATGACTGAAACAAGGTCCTCCATCAGAAATTTGGAGGCACAAGTAGGTCAGCTGAGTAAAAGAGTTACTGAAATCCCTCATAGTACTCTTCCAAGCAATACAGAAGAGAATCCAAAGAGAGAGTGCAAGGCCATCAATATATCCAAAGTGGCCGAACCTATAGAGGAGGAAGAGGCAGTGATTTCCAGTGAGGAAGACCGCAATGGACGTCCACTGACCACTAAGGAGTTCCCTAATGAGGAACCAAAGAAATCTGAGACTCATACAGAGACCATAGAGATTCCACTGAACTTACTGTTGCCATTCATGAGCTCTGATGAGTATTCTTCCTCTGAAGAGGATGAAGATATTGTTGAAGAGCAAGTTGCTCGGTATCTAGGAGCAATCATGAAGCTGAATGCCAAATTTTTTGGTAATGAGACTTGGGAGGATGAACCTCCATTGCTGATCAATGAACTGAATGCCTTGGTTCAGCAGAAATTACCTCAGCAGAAACCGGATCCCGGAAGGTTCCTAATACCTTGTACCATAGGCACCATGACCTTTGAGAAGGCTCTGTATGAACTGGGGTCAGGTATAAACCTCATGCCACTCTCTATAATGGAGAAACTAGGGATCTTTGAGGTACAAGCTGCCAGAATCTAACTAGAGATGACAGACAAATAAATGAAACAGGCTTATGGACTTGTAGAGGATGTCTTAGTAAAGGTTGAAGGCCTTTACATCCCTGCTGACTTCATAATCCTAGACACTGGGAAGGATGAGGATAAATGCATCATCCTTGGAAGGCCCTTCCTAGCCACAGCAAGAGTTGTGATTGATATGGACAGAGGAGAGTTGGTCCTGCAATTTAATAAGGACTACCTTCTGTTTAAAGCTCAAGGATCTTCCCCTGTAACCATGGAGAAGAAGCATGAAAAGTAGCATTAAGTTTGGTGTTGGGAGGCCACCATTAAGCTCTGAGTCTCTGTGAAGCTCTCTAAGAGCTCACTGTCAAGCTATTGACATTAAAGAAGTGCTTATTGGGAGGCAACCCAATGTTAATTAATTATACTTATTTTTTATATAGACATTTGTTTTCCATTGCCATGTTATGTTTTCTTTAGGTTTATGATCATGTGGAGTCACAAAAACAGCGGCAAAATTGAAGCGGAATCAAAAACAGCATCAAAAATAGCACACCCTGGAGGACAGGTTTACTAGCGTTTAAACGCCAGTAAGGATAGCAGATTGGGCATTTAACGCCCAGTCTGGTAGCATTTTGGGCGTTAAACGCCAGAATTGGAAGACAGACTGGCGTTTAATGCAAGAAAAGGGTGTCTGGCTGGCGTTAAACACCAGAAAGGGGCATCAGCCTAGCATTTAACACCAGGAAAGGCATCAGACTGGCATTTAAACACCAGAAAAGGTTGTCTAGGGGCGTTTAAATGCCAGAAAGGTGCAGGGAGCAGAATTCCTTGACACCTCAGGATCTGTGGACCCCACAGGATCCCCACCTATCCCAACTCTTTTTCTATCCTTTTCAAACCTTTCTATAACACTCTTCCCCAAAATAACCTCCACCAATCACCTCCATTTCTCCTCCAAAACCATCATACAACCCACCTACCCCCACCCATTCAAATTCAAACCATCTCCCTCCCAAACCCAACCCCTATTACAAGAATTCCCTCTCCACTCCACTCCTATATAAGCCCCTCATCACTCCTTCATTTTCACACATCATAACCACCTAAAACCCCCCATGGCCGAACCATTCACACACCTCCATCTCATCTATCTCTTCTTCCTCTAATCCTTTCTTTCTTCTTTTGCTCGAGGATGAGCAAATCTTTTAAGTTTGGTGTGGAAAAAAGCTCTGCTTTTTATTTTTCCATAACCATTAATGGCACCTAAGGCCGGAGAAACCTCTAGAAAGAGGAAAGGGAAGGCAATTGCTTCCAACTCTGAGTCATGGAGGATGGAGAGATTCATCTCAAAAGCCCATCACTAGAAAGAGGATGGAGCAAACAAGAGAGCCCCTCATGGACTTCAACAAGAGCATGAGGAAGTCCCTCATCAAGAAATCCCTGAGATGCCTCAAGGGATGCATTTCCCTCCACACAACTACTTGGGAGCAACTTGATGGGATATTTTCGTGGAAAAATGAATTTCTCCAAAACACCCAAAACTAACCGGCAAGTGCACCGACTCGCATCAAGTAATAATAACTCACGGGAGTGAGGTCGATCCCACAGGGATTGAAGGATTGAGCAAATTTAGTTTAGTGGTTGATTTAGTCAAGCGAATCAAGATTTGGTTGAGAGATTTGTGATTTGCAGAATTTAAATTGCATAGAAAGTAAAAGAAATGGATGAATTGCATTGAAATTAAAGAGAACTGGAATTTAAAGTGCTGAATCTTAAAGAGCAAGAAATTAAATGGCAGAAACTTAGAACGCAAGAAATGTAAATTACAGAATCTTAAAGTGCAAGAAATGTAAATAGCTTGAATTGTAAAGGGAATTGGGAGTTGGATTTGCAGGATTTAAACAAGGAAAAGTAAATTGCAACAAACAGAGAAGTAAAGGATGTCTTGAATCAAACCGGATCTTAAAACAGAAATGTAAATAAGCATGAAAACAGTAAACAGGGAATGGGAAATGGGAAATCCGGATCTCAGGACCCAAGAGACTAGAAAACCAAGTCTAGATCTCAATGCCTTCCTAGATCCAACAAGAACAATTGCAAAAGAAATGTAAATTGTAAAGAAAGTAGATGAGAGAGCAAGTGACCGAAACTGAAATTCAATTAAGCAGAAAATTAAACAAGATCCCAAGGTGAGATTGAAACAGAATTTCTTCAATTCTCCACCCAAAATCCAAGACAAGAAAAGTAAAGAGTGTTGGGCAAGAACAAGGAAGAAGAGAGATCAATTCTCCTCCCAAATTCTCTTGAATTAAAATAACAATGCTAAGAAATGTAAAAGTGAGCTCTCCGAAAACTCTCTATGAAAACTAAAAGGAAAAAGCTCCTTTAAAACTTAAATTCTAATCTATTTATACACTTTCTTCAAATGGTCTTCAAGCCTTCAATTGGGCCTTTGCTCTTGGTGGAATTGGGTTGAGAGAGGCCTTGGTTGATTGCTCTTGGAGTTTGGAAAAGAACCGAATTGAACCGAGTTGGAATCATGAAAGCTTGAGTGAAAGTTGGAGTAAAAGTTAGGGTCTAACTTTTGCTCCAACTTTTCACATCAGCACCCTTGTTTTGCTGATACCAACGTTGGGGCAAAAGTTAGGAGTCTAACTTTTGCTCCAACGTTGGCCTCCCCTTAGTTCTTCATGGCGCCAACGTTAGCCAGAAAGTTAGGGGCTAACGTTGGCGCAAACTTTTGCTAGCCCAGGGAGTTTTTTAAGCGCCAACGTTAGCCAAAAAGTTAGGGGCTAACGTTGGCGCAAACTTTTGGTGCATCCAGGGAGTGTTTTTCATGCCAAAAGTTAGCCAAAAAGTTAGGGGCTAACTTTTGCTCCAGCTTTTGCTTCCTGGTTCATTCAAGACTCAAGTCATTCCTCCTAGCCATTTCTTCTTGCATCAACCTTTCTCCAAGCTTTCTTCACCTATCATTAATCAACCAAACACATCAAAGCTATGCTCAAAATCATGAGATATTCATTCTTTCATAATATATGACAATTATAGCATAAAACCTCATGAAATGGCATGAATTCATACATGGTTGATTAAATCAAAGGAAACATGAAAATCTACCAAATTGGCTTGCTTTTGGCTCAAGAAAGTGCATAATTCAATTGAAAACAAAAGAAAAAGGCTAGTGAAACTAGGCTAAGATGACTTGTCATCACAACACCAAACTTAAAGCTTGCTTGTCCCCAAGCAAGAAATGAATTATGCTCATAGGTTCTTTCACTTAAGACGGATTGAAGAATAAATTGTAAG
Source organism: Arachis ipaensis (assembly GCF_059453495.1). Lineage (NCBI taxonomy): Eukaryota > Viridiplantae > Streptophyta > Magnoliopsida > Fabales > Fabaceae > Arachis > Arachis ipaensis. The sequence goes on from NC_142439.1 coordinate 92,074,746, forward strand.
GTCCTGTGAGTGAAGTGATCAAGTGTCAGTGGGGTGAACTCTAAATCATATGCTCATGCAAGGGCTTCAGTGCTCACTAGTCTTCACATATTGGGAGTCTTAGGTCTTAGGATTTTCATCCAAATGGTATCATGGAGATCTCTTTATATGTAGTCACCTTGAAGCAGCTTATAGTTTCTTTGCTTTGGCCTTGACTCTTAGTGTCATGTCTCAAAGCGGCTCTTTAGATAAGCTTTCAATCAATACTCCTAAACCAGTTGGTTTTAAGGTATTAGGTGTTAAAGCACCCCTAAGGATTTACTTGCTCAAGCCTCTTTCCTTGACACAGCTCAACCACAAGCATTTACTAGGCTAACAACTCTTTGAGTTTTGTTTCTTCTTTCTTTTTCTGCCTAGTAATTGATGCTCAGAGCCTTGGGCCATGTTCTTTTTGCTTTTGTATTTTCTTTATTTTCTTTTGTTTTGTTTGCTGCTTCTTGGATCAATAAATTTTTGAGAATCTCCACAATACTTCTTTGAACTTCATGTCCTGCCTATGAGCTCCCATGCAAGTTTTCACAAGCATGCAACCTTAATACATAATCATACAACTAGAACCACCACTTCTCCTAATCTTTTGCTTGCCTCAAAATTGTTTAATTCCTCAATCCTTCTTTTCAAAGAACTTTCATGTGATGCATTTTTGAAAATTGAGTGCAAACAAGTTTTGAAGAGAAAAAATGTTGTGAATGATCAAGCATCTTGCTTATTGAATTACAGAAAAGAAACCATGCTAAACAAACAGATAATCAGGGAAACTAAACCACTCTCAATCATAGCAGTGTTTCATGTAAGATAATCACTTAACAATACAACCTTTTGGAGTTCGCTTGCTTCACTCCTCATCATCATCATCACTGATCCACACATTCCTCTTTCATTTCTTTGGTTGATGATGCTTAATCCTCCCAAAGGCTTGTATGATGCTCTGCAGTAATATTGAAAGTTGCTTGTTCCCCAAGCACTTGAAAGAAGAAATGGTTAGCTTGCATGATTTATTTATGGGCTTTTGAACTTACTTTGGTGTGGGAACACCAAACTTAATACCTTGCCAATGGTTCTCATGCATTGAATTAACCATGTGTGAAACTCTTTTTCTTTTTCAAAAGTGACAAAACTGAAAACTAAAGAATAGCAAAATAGTTGGCTAGTTTATCTAGCTGCTTGAAGCTAGCATAATGCAGAAGGTGAGAATATGTTTTAAATGAGATTTTGGTGGAACACCAAACTTAGAATCCTTCATTCTCCCTTATATTGTTTTGGTGTGCAACACCAAACTTATCTTCTTGCAATATAGATAAAACTAATTAACCTTTTTATTAAAATAACTATGGAAAGAAAACTACCTCAGGTTGGGTTGCCTCCCAACAAGCGCTCTTTTATTGTCACTAGCTTGACATCTTGCTCTTTGATTATGGAGGCTGGAAATCATAATGCCTCAGTTTTTCTCCTCTTGCTGTAGGATTCCTTTCCTCCATGACCTGCACAATCACAAACAATCCAAATGAAAATTGGATATTCTCATGCCAGAATGTAGTCAGAGGATTAGTTGACACCATGTGTCAAACAGTTGGTAAACTTGAGAGATTAATGAACGAAAATCACTTCTCTCGTTTATTTATCAAGCTATGAGAATCATATTCAGCAAGATAAACCAAGGAAACTTCACTCTATTGCTAGAGTGAGGTTTCAATTAGCTCAGGCAAAAATTCAAACAGTTAGTGTGTCAGTCAAAAATTAAAGAAAAAGTGCTTGATCTAAATTGCCACTTCACTTAATCATTGTCAATCTAAATCAATCCCCGGCAACGGCGCCAAAAACTTGATGGGATATTTTCGTGGAAAAACGAATTTCTCCAAAACACCCAAAACTAACCGGCAAGTGCACCGGGTTGCATCAAGTAATAATAACTCACGGGAGTGAGGTCGATCCCACAGGGATTGAAGGATTGAGCAATTTTAGTTTAGTGGTTGATTTAGTCAAGCGAATCAAGATTTGGTTGAGAGATTTGTGATTTGCAGAATTTAAATTGCATAGAAAGTAAAAGAAATGGATGAATTGCATTGAAATTAAAGAGAACTGGAATTTAAAGTGCTGAATCTTAAAGAGCAAGAAATTAAATGGCAGAAACTTAGAACGCAAGAAATGTAAATTGCAGAATCTTAAAGTGCAAGAAATGTAAATAGCTTGAATTGTAAAGGGAATTGGGAGTTGGATTTGCAGGATTTAAACAAGGAAAAGTAAATTGCAACAAACAGAGAAGTAAAGGATGTCTTGAATCAAACCGGATCTTAAAACAGAAATGTAAATAAGCATGAAAACAGTAAACAGGGAATGGGAAATGGGAAATCCGGATCTCAGGACCCAAGAGACTAGAAAACCAAGTCTAGATCTCAATGCCTTCCTAGATCCAACAAGAACAATTGCAAAGGAAATGTAAATTGCAAAGAAAGTAGATGAGAGAGCAAGTGACCGAAACTGAAATTCAATTAAGCAGAAAATTAAACAAGATCCCAAGGTGAGATTGAAACAGAATTTCTTCAATTCTCCACCCAAAATCCAAGACAAGAAAATTAAAGAGTGTTGGGCAAGAACAAGGAAGAAGAGAGATCAATTCTCCTCCCAAATTCTCTTGAATTAAAACAACAATGCTAAGAAATGTAAAAGTGAGCTCTCCGAAAACTCTCTATGAAAACTAAAAGGAAAAAGCTCCTTTAAAACTTAAATTCTAATCTATTTATACACTTTCTTCAAATGGTCTTCAAGCCTTCAATTGGGCCTTTGCTCTTGGTGGAATTGGGTTGAGAGAGGCCTTGGTTAATTGCTCTTGGAGTTTGGAAAAGAACCGAATTGAACCGGGTTGGAATCATGAAAGCTTGAGTGAAAGTTGGAGTAAAAGTTAGGGTCTAACTTTTGCTCCAACGTTGGCCTCCCCTTAGTTCTTCATGGCGCCAACGTTAGCCAGAAAGTTAGGGGCTAACGTTGGCGCAAACTTTTGCTAGCCCAGGGAGTTTTTCAAGCGCCAACGTTAGCCAAAAAGTTAGGGGCTAACGTTGGCGCAAACTTTTGGTGCATCCAAGGAGTGTTTTTCATGCCAAAAGTTAGCCAAAAAGTTAGGGGCTAACTTTTGCTCCAACTTTTGCCCAAAAGTTAGCCAAAAAGTTAGGGGCTAACTTTTGCTCCAGCTTTTGCTTCCTGGTTCATTCAAGACTCAAGTCATTCCTCCTAGCCATTTCTTCTTGCATCAACCTTTCTCCAAGCTTTCTTCACCTATCATTAATCAACCAAACACATCAAAGCTATGCTCAAAATCATGAGATATTCATTCTTTCATAATATATGACAATTATAGCATAAAACCTCATGAAATGGCAGGAATTCATACATGGTTGATTAAATCAAAGGAAACATGAAAATCTACCAAATTGGCTTGCTTTTGGCTCAAGAAAGTGCATAATTCAATTGAAAACAAAAGAAAAAGGCTAGTAAAACTAGGCTAAGATGACTTGTCATCACAACTCAACACCTCTTTAGGAGAATTGAGTTCCAACATGGAGCAACTAAGAGTGGAGCACCAAGAGCACTCCATCATCCTCCATGAAATCAGAGAGGACCAAAAGGCCATGAGAAATGAGCAACAAAGGCAAGGAAGAGACATAGAGGAGCTCAAGAACTCCATTGGTTCTTTAAGAGGAAGAAGAAGCCACCATCACTAAGGTGGACCCGTTCTTTAATCTCTTTGTTTATTTTCTTTTCTATTTTCAGTTTTTATGCTTTATGTTTTGACTATGTTTGTGTCTTCATTACATGATCATTAGTGTTTATGTCTTAAAGCTATGAATGTTCCATGAATCTTTCACCTTTCTTAAATGAAAAATGTTTTCTGAAAAAGAAAAAGAAGTACATGAATTTTAAATTCTATCTTGAAAATAGTTTAATTATTTTGATGTGGTGGCAATACTTTTTGTTTTCTGAATGAATGCTTGAACAGTGCATATTTTTTATAGTGAAGTTTATGAATGTTAAAATTGTTGGCTCTTGAAAGAATAATGAAAAAAGAGAAATGTTATTGATAATCTGAAAAATCATAAAATTAATTCTTGAAGCAAGAAAAAGCAATGAAAAACATAAAGCTTGCAAAAAAAATGGCGAAAAATAAGGAAAAAGAAAGAAAAAGAAAAAGCAAGCAGAAAAAGCTAATAGCTCTTTAAACCAAAAGGCAAGAGCAAAAAGCCAATAACCCTTTAAACTAAAAGGCAAGGGTAAAAAGGATGCAAGGCTTTGAGCATTAATGGATAGGAGGGCCCAAAGGAATAAAATCCTGGCCTAAGCGGCTAAATCAAGCTGTCCCTAACCATGTGCTTGTGTCATTAAGGTCCAAGTGGAAAGCTTGAGACTGAGTGGTAAAAGTCATGATCCAAAGCAAAAAGAGTGTGCTTAAGAACTCTGGGCACCCCTAACTGGGGACTCTAGGAAAGCTGAGTCACAATCTAAAAAGGTTCACCCAGTTTTGTGTCTGTGGCATTTATGTATCCGGTGGTAATACTGGAAAACAAAATGCTAAGGGTCACGGCCAAGACTCATAAAGTAGCTATGTTTAAGAATCAAAAAGAACTTAACTAGGAAAATCAATAACATTATCTGTATTTCTGAGATCCTAAAGAGGCCAACAATTCTGAACTCCAATGGATAGAGAGATGCCAAAACTATTCAAAGGCAAAAAGCTACTAGTCCTGCTCATCTAATTAAAACTAATCTTCATTGATATTTTTGAAATTTATTGTATTTTCTCTTCTTTTTATCTTATTTTGTTTTTGGTTGCTTGGGGACAAGCAACAATTTGAGTTTGGTGTTGTGATGAGCGGATAATTTATACGCTTTTTTGCATTATTTTTAGGTAGTTTTTAGTATGTTTTAGTTACTTTTTATTATATTTTTATTAGTTTATATGCAAAAATTATATTTCTGGACTTTACTATGAGTTTGTGTGTTTTTCTGTAATTTCAGGTATTTTCTAGCTGAAATTGAGGGACCTGAGCAAAAATCTGATTCAGAGGCTGAGAAAGGACTGCAAATGTTGTTGGTTTCTGACCTCCCTACACTCAAATGCCATTTTCTAGAGCTACAGAAGTCCAATTGGCGTGTTCTCAATTGGGATGGAAAGCTAACCTCTTGGGCTTTCCAGCAATGTATAATAGTCTATACTTTGTCCGAGATTTGATGGCCCAAACTGGCGTTAAACGCCAGCCAGAGACCCTTTTCTGGCGTAAAATGCCGAAACTGGCACCAGAACTGGAGTTAAACACCCAAACTGGCATCCAGGCTGGCGTTTAACTCTAGAAAAGGCCTATGCACGTATAAAGCTCAATGCTCATCCCATGCACACACCAAGTGGGCCCCGGAAGTGGATTTCTGCACTATCTGTACTTAGTTACTTATTTTCTGTAATCCTTAGTAACTAGTTCAGTATAAATAGCACTTTTACTATTGTATACGGGGATTATGCCATTTTTCACATTTGGAGGCTGGCCACACGGCCATGCCAAGATATTTTTCTCTTATGTATTTTCTACGGTGGAGATTCTACACCTCATAGATTAAGGTGCGGAGCTCTGCTGTTCTTCAGGAATTAATGAAAGTACTATTGTTTCTCTTTCAATTCACGCATGTCTCTTCTCCAAGATATACTCTCGTTCTTAATTCAGTTAAGTCAGAATGAAGGGGTGACCTGTGATAATCACCCACTATCTTCGTTACTCGCTTAGCCAAGATCCGCGTGCCTGACAACCACAAGCGGTCTACATGATGTTCAACGTAGTCATTGGACGACAGCCGGAGTAGAGTCTCTTGGGTTTTTGATCCACGGATTTGACTTGCCTCTCCTGACAACAAAGCATTCGAATCCGTGAGATGATTAGCCATGTGGTAGTTGTGCCTGGTATTTTTCATCCAAGACGAGAGATCCGACAGTTGATTTGACGTACAGAAACCGTACCTGGACCATTTTCACTGAGAGGACAGATGGTAGCCATTGACAACGGTGATCCACCAACATACAGCTTGCCATGGAAGGGAGCACGCATGATTGGATGAAGATAATAGGAAAGCAGAGGTTCAGAAGCAATAAAGCATCTCCAAACGCTTATCTGAAATTCCCACCAATGAATTACATAAGTGTCTTTATTTTAATTTATGTTTTATTTATCTTTCAATTATCAAAACTCATTACCAATTGAATCCTCCTGGCTAAGATTTATAGGATGACCATAGCTTGCTTCAAGCCGGCAATCTCCATGGGATCGACCCTTACTCGCGTAAGGTTTTATTACTTGGACGACCCAGTGCACTTGCTGGTTACTTGTACCGGAGTTGTGAAAAGTGTGATCACAATTCCGTGCACCAAGTTTTTGGCGCCATTGCTGGGGTTGTTCGAGTTTGGACAACTGATAGTTCATCTTGTTGCTTAGATTAGGTAACCTTCTTTCTTGTTTCAACCTTTATTTTCTTTTCAAAAAGTTTTTAAAAAAGTATTTCAAAAAAAAATTTTCTTTTTCGTTTTTCCAAAATTATTTTCGAAAAAAAATTTTATATAAAATAAAAAAAAGTTTTCGAAAAAAATGTTCTTCAGAATTTTTAAGAATGAATTCCACCTTAGAGCTCCATGATGATATGTTGAAGCTTGGCTGGCTATTAAGCCATGTCTAATCTTTTGGACTAAAGCTTCCACTTATCATTGCAGCTATTGGAGGAGCCTTTGGATTCTCATTTATAATTCTGTACTAAAGCTTGGCTGGCTATTTGGCCATGTCTAATTCTTTTGGACCGAAGCTTTAGACTAACATTGCATGAATCCTGGAATTCTTATTAAAAATTTTGAATTTCTTTATTTTCTTTTTGCAAAATCATTTCAAAAAAAATACAAAAAAATTTAATAAAATCATAAAAAGCAAAAAATTTTGTGTTTCTTGTTTGAGTCTTGTGTCAAATTTTAAGTTTGGTGTCAATTGCATTTTTTTTAATTTTCTTAAAATTTTCGAAAATTCATGCATTATGTTCTTCATGATCTTCAAGTTGTTCTTGATGATTTTCTTTGTTTGATCTTTTGATGAGCGGATAACTTATACGCTTTTTGGCATTGTTTTTAGTATGTTTTTAGCATGTTTTAGTTAGTTTTTTTTTATATTTTTATTAGTTTTTATTTAAAATTCACTTTTCTGGACTTTACTATGAGTTTGTGTGTTTTTCTATGATTTCAGGTATTTTCTAGCTGAAATTGAGGGACCTGAGCAAAAATCTGATTCAGAGGCTGAGAAGGACTGCAGATGCTGTTGGATTCTGACTTCCCTGTACTCGAAGTGGATTTTCTGGAGCTACAGAAGCCCAATTGGCGCGCTCTCAATTGCGTTGGAAAGTAGACATCCAGGGCTTTGCAGCAATATTTAATAGTCTATACTTTGCCCAAGATTTGATGGCCCAAACCGGCGTTCAAAGTCAGCATCAGAATTCCCAGCGTTAAACGCCGGAATTGGCACCAAAGTGGGAGTTAAACGCCCAAACTGGCACAAAAGCTGGCGTTTAACTCCAGGAAAAGTCTCCACACGAAAATGCTTCAATGCTCAGCCCAAGCACACACCAAGTGGGCCCGGAAGTGGATATTTACGTCATTTACTCATTTTTGTAAACTCTAAGCTACTAGTTCTCTATAAATAGGACCTTTTGCTATTGTATTTGGAGTCTAATCTTTGAGTAGTTCTATGCTACCTTAGATCACGTTTTGGTGCTGGCCTCATGGCCATGCCTAGACCATGTTCTTATGTATTTTCAACGGTGGAGTTTCTACACACCATAGATTAAGGTGTGGAGCTCTGCTGTACCTCGAGTATCAATGCAATTACTATTGTTCTTCTATTCAATTCAGCTTGTTCTTGTTCTAAGATATCACTTGTTCTTCAACTTGATGAATGTGATGATCCGTGACACTCATCATCATTCTCACCTATGAACGTGTGCCTGACAACCACCTCCGTTCTACCTTCGATTGAGTGTTTATCTCTTGGATTCCTTAATCAGAATCTTCGTGGTATAGGCTAGAATTGATGGCGGCATTCTTGAGAATCTGGAAGGTCTAAACCTTGTCTGTGGTATTCTGAGTAAGATTCAAGGATTGAATGACTGTGACAAGCTTCAAACTCGTGATTGTGGGGCGTTAGTGACAAACACAAAAGAATCACTGGATTCTATTCCAACATGATCGAGAACCGACAGATGAATAGCCGTGCTGTGACAGAGTGCGTTGAACATTTTCACTGAGAGGACGGGATTATAGCCACTAACAACGGTGATGTCCAACATAGATCTTGCCATGGAAAGGAGTAAGAAGGATTGGATAAAGACAGTAGGAAAGCAGAGAGACGGGAGGGACAAAGCATCTTCATACGCTTATTTGAAATTCTCACCAATGAATTACATAAGTATCTCTATCTTTATTTTATGTTTTATTTATCTTTTAATCATTCATCATCCATAACCATTTGAATCCGCCTGACTGAGATTTACAAGATGACCATAGCTTGCTTCATACCAACAATCTCCGTGGGATCGACCCTTACTCACGTAAGGTATTACTTGGATGACCCAGTGCACTTGCTGGTTAGTTGTGCGAAGTTGTGATAAAGAGTTGAGATTACAATTGTGCGTACCATGTTGATGACGCCATTGATGATCACAATTTTGTGCACCAAGTTTTTGGCACCGTTGCCGGGGATTGTTTGAGTTTGGACAACTGACGGTTCATCTTTTTGCTCAAATTAGGTAATTTTATTTTATGTTTAAGCCTTTTTACTTTTTATTTTTGAAAAATTCAAAAAAAATTTTTTTTTCTTCAGAGTTTTTAAGAATGAATTCTAGAGTTTCATGATGATCTGTTGAAGTCTAGCTGGCCGCGAAGCCATGTCTAATCTTTTGTACCGAGGTTTCAACTTATCATCACAAGAGCTTGTTGATTTCTATCAATTTTGCTGTTGTGAGCAATGATCTGCTAAAGCTTGGCTGGCCATTGGCCATGTCTAGTGTTTTGGACCGAAGCTTTCTTTGAAAGCTTGGCTGGCTAGTAAGCCATGTCTAATTCCTGGACCGGAGTTTTAGACTGACATTGCAATGATTCCTGGAATTCTTATTAAAAATCTTGAATCCACTCAATTTTCGAAAAAAAAAGTATAAAATCATAAAACCAAAAATAATTTTATGTTTCTTGTTTGAGTCTAGTGTCTAATTTTAAGTTTGGTGTCAACTGCATTCATCTAATTTTCGAAAAATTCATGCATTATGTTCTTCATTGATCTTCAAGTTGTTCTTAATGATTTCCTTGCTCTGATCTTTAAATTCTCTTGTTTTGTGTGTTTTGTTGTTTTTCATATGCATTCTCAATTTATTAGTGTCAATAGTATATAAACTTCTAAGTTTGGTGTCTTGCATGCATTGTTTGTTTGATTTTAGTTTTCCATATTTAGTTGCATTTCGATTAAAAATCCAAAAGAAAAATTTCTTTTTAAAATGTGTCTTTTCAAGTCAATAATACAGAGAATTGAAGATTCAGAACATGCAGCAGAGGAATTACACAGAAAAAGCTGGGCGTTCAAAACGCCCAGTGAAGAAGGAAAACTGGCGTTTAAACACCAGCCAGGGTACCTGGCTGGGCGTTTAATGCCCAAAAGGGTAGCATTTTGGGCGTTAAACGCCAAAATGGATACCATTCTGGGCGTTTAACGCTAGGATGACACAAGAGGGAAGATTTTATTTTTAATGCACATTTTTCTAAGTTTTCAAAATTTTTCAAAATCAAATCTTTTTCAAATCATATCTTTTCAATCATATATTTTCAAAAACAATTTCTTTCCATTTTCAAAAATACTTGATAACAATTAATGATTTGATTCAAGAATTTCAAGTATGTTGCCTTTTCTGTTGAGAAAGGTTTAATGTTTGAATCATATCTTTTCTTGTTAGCCAAGTCATTAATTTTAAAAATCAAATCTTTTTAAAATTGTTTTTCAATCATATCTTTTTAAAACCATCACTTTTCAATCATATTTTCTTAATCACATCTTTTTCAAAATTAAATTTTCAATCATATCTTTTTGCTTTCTAATTTCAAAATCTTTTTCAAAAATCACTTTATTTCTTTCCCAACTCTAATTTTCAAAAATCATTCTTCAATTTTTCAAAATTATTTCAAAATCTTTTACTCTAATTTTGAAAATTCTTCCCCTCTTCTCACATCCTTCTATTTAAGGACTAACACTCCTCCATTATCAATAATTCAAATTTTATCTCTCTTGATAAGTTCGAATTCTTCTACCTCCTCCTTCTATTCTTCTTTTCCTTTGACACCTCAAGGAATCTCTATACTGTGACATAGAGGATTCCATACTTTCTTGTTCTCTTCTCTTTCATATGAGCAGGAGCAAAGACAAAAGCATTCTTGATGAGGCTGATCCGGAACCTGAAAGGACCTTGAAGCGAAAGCTAAGAAAGGCTAAAGCACAACTCTCTGGAGAGGACCTAACAGAAATCTTCAAACTAGAAGAAGACATGGCAGCTGAAAACAACAACAATGCCAACAATGCAAGGAAGGTGCTGGGTGAATTTATTGCACCTACTCCCGATTTCTATGGGAGAAGCATCTCTATCCTTGCCATTGGAGCAAACAACTTTGAGCTTAAGCCTTAATTATTTTCTCTGATGCAACAGAATTGCAAGTTTCATGGACTTCCATTAGAAGATCCTCATCAGTTTTTAGCTTAATTCTTGTAAATCTGTGACACTGTCAAGACCAATGGGGTTGACCTTGAGGTCTATAGACTTATGCTATTCCCTTTTGCTGTAAGAGACAGAGCTAGGATATGGTTGGATTCACAACCTAAGGAAAGCCTGAACTCTTGAGAAAAGCTAGTCAATGCCTTCTTGGAAAAGTTCTTTCCACCTCAAAAATTGAGTAAGCTTAGAGTGGAAGTCCAAACCTTCAGACAGAAGGAAGGTGAATCCCTCTATGAAGCTTGGGAAAGATACAAACAATTGATCAGAAAGTGTCCTTCTGACATGCTTTCTGAATGGAGCATCATAGGTATCTTCCATGATGGTCTGTCTGAACTGTCCAAGATGTCATTGGACAGCTCTGCTGGAGGATCTCTTCATTTGAAGAAGATGCCTGCAGAAGCTCAGGAACTCATTGAAATGGTTGCAAATAACCAATTCATGTACACTTCTGAGAGAAATCCTGTGAATAATGGCACAAGTCAGAAGAAAGGAGTTCTTGAGATTGATACTCTGAATGCCATATTGGCTCAGAACAAAATATTGACTCAGCAAGTCAATATGATTTCTCAAAGTCTGTCTAGAATGCAAGCTGCACCAGGCAGTACTAAGGACGCTTCATCTGAAGAAGAAGCCTATGATCCTGAGAACCCATCAATGGAAGAGGTGAATTACATGGGTGAACCCTATGGAAACACCTACAATCCTTCATGGAGAAACCATCCAAATCTCTCATGGAAGGACCAACAGAGGCCTCAACAATGCTTCAACAACAACAATGGTGGAAGAAACAGGTTTAGCAATGGCAAGCCTTTTCCATCATCTTCTCAGCAGCAGACAGAGAACTCTAAGCAGAACCACTCTGACTTAGCAACCATGGTCTCTGATCTAATTAAAACCACTCAGAGTTTCATGACTGAAACAAGGTACTCCATTAGAAATTTGGAGGCACAAGTGGGTCAGCTGAGCAAGAAAGTTACTGAACTCCCTCCTAGTACTCTTCCAAGCAATACAGAAGAGAACCCAAAAGGAGAGTGCAAGGCCGTAAACACAATCAACATGGCCGAATTTGGAGAGGAGGAAGAGGCAGTGATCACCACTAAGGAAGACCTCAATGGACGTCCACTGGCCTCCAATGAGTTCCCTAATGAGGAACCATGGGAATCTGAGGCTCACACTGAGACCATAGAGATTCCATTGGATTTACTTCTGCCATTCATGAGCTCTGATGAGTATTCCTCCTCTGAAGAGGATGAAGATGTCACTGAAGAGCAAGTTGCTAAGTACCTTGGAGCAATCATGAAGCTAAATGATAAGTTATTTGGTAATGAGCCTTGGGAGGATGAACCCCCTTTGCTCACCAAAGAACTGGATGACTTGACTAGGCAAAAATTACCTCAAAAGAGACAGGATCCTGGGAAGTTCTCAATACCTTGTACCATAGGCACCATGACCATTGCGAAGGCTCTGTGTGACCTAGGGTCAAGTGTAAACCTCATGCCTCTCTCTGTAATGGAGAAGCTAGGGATCCTTGAGGTACAAGCTGCAAGAATCTCACTAGAGATGGCAGACAATTCAAGAAAATAAGCTTATGGACTTGTAGAGGATGTCTTGGTAAAGGTTGGAGACCACTACATCCCTGCTGATTTCATAGTCCTAGAGACTGGGAAGTGCATGGATGAATCCATCATCCTTGGCAGACCCTTCCTAGCCACAGCAAAGGCTGTGATTGATGTTGACAGAGGAGAATTGATCATTCAAGTGAATGAAGAATCCCTTGTGTTTAAAACTCAAGGATATCCCTCTGTAACCATAGAGAGGAAGCATGAAGAGCTTCTCTCAAAACAGAGTCAAACAGAGCCCCCACACTCAAACTCTAAGTTTGGTGTTGAGAGGCCACAACCAAACTCTAAGTTTGGTGTTGAACCCCCACATTCAAACTCTAAGTTTGGTGTTGGGAGATTCCAACATTACTCTAAACATCTGTGAGGCTCCATGAGAGCCCACTGTCAAGCTACTGACATTAAAGAAGCGCTTGTTGGGAGGCAACCCAATGTTATATCTATCTATTTTCCATTGTTATTTTATGTTTTCTGTATGTTGATGATCATGTGAAGTCACAAAAACAATTGAAAAAGCAAAAACAGAATGAAAAATAGAGAAAAGAACAGCATACCCTGGAGGAAAAGCTTGCTGGCGTTTAAACGCCAGTAAGGGCAGCAAATGGGCGTTTAACGCCCAGTCTGGCACCATTCTGGGTGTTTAACGCCAGAAAGGGGCACCAGACTGGTGTTTAACACCAGGAATGGGAAAGGAGCTGGCGTTAAACGCCAGAAAAGGGTAGCAGCCCGGCATTTAATGCCAGAATTGGCAGAAAGGACATTTTTGCATGCCACTCTGTGCAGGGATGAGCTATCCTTGACACCTCAGGATCTGTGGACCCCACAGGATTCCCACCTACCCCACCACTCTCTCTCTTCTTCACCCATTCACCAATCACCTCAATACATCTTCACCAAAAACCCCTCACCTATCAAATCCCACCATTCTCTTCACCACTCACATCTATCCTTCATAAAACCCTAAGCTACTTGTTCTCTATAAATAGGACCTTTTGCTATTGTATTTGGAGTCTAATCTTTGAGTAATTCTATGCTACCTTAGATCACGTTTTGGTGCTGGCCTCATGGCCATGCCTAGACCATGTTCTTATGTATTTTCAACGGTGGAGTTTCTACACACCATAGATTAAGGTGTGAAGCTCTGCTGTACCTCGAGTATCAATGCAATTACTATTGTTCTTCTATTCAATTCAGCTTGTTCTTGTTCTAAGATATCACTTGTTCTTCAACTTGATGAATGTGATGATCCGTGACACTCATCATCATTCTCACCTATGAACGTGTGCCTGACAACCACCTCCGTTCTACCTTCGATTGAGTGTTTATCTCTTGGATTCCTTAATCAGAATCTTCGTGGTATAGGCTAGAATTGATGGCGGCATTCTTGAGAATCCGGATGGTCTAAACCTTGTCTGTGGTATTCTAAGTAGGATTCAAGGATTGAATGACTGTGACGAGCTTCAAACTCGTGATTGTGGGGCGTTAGTGACAGACGCAAAAGAATCACTGGATTCTATTCCGACATGATCGAGAACCGACAGATGAATAGCCGTGCTGTTACAGAGTGCGTTGAACATTTTCACTGAGAGGACGGGATTGTAGCCACTGACAACGGTGATGCCCAACATACAGCTTGCCATGGAAAGGAATAAGAAGGATTGGATAAAGACAGTAGGAAAGCAGAGAGACGGGAGGGACAAAACATCTTCATACGCTTATCTGAAATTCTCACCAATGAATTACATAAGTATCTATATCTTTATTTTATGTTTTATTTATCTTTTAATCATTCATCATCCATAACCATTTGAATTCGCCTGACTGAGATTTACAAGATGACCATAGCTTGCTTCATACCAACAATCTCCGTGGGATCGACCCTTACTCACGTAAGGTATTACTTGGACAACCCAGTGCAGTTGCTAGTTAGTTGTGCGAAGTTGTGATAAAGAGTTGAGATTACAATTATGCGTACCATGTTGATGGCGCCATTGATGATCACAATTTCGTGCACCATCTTTACATTTTCTTGTTTTGTGTCTTTTCTTGTTTTTCATATGCATTTTCAAATTGTTAGTGTCCCTAGTACAAAAGTTCTTACGTTTGGTGTCTTGCATGTCTTTCTTTTCTTAAAAGTTTTCAAAAATATGTTCTTGATGTTCATCATGATCTTCAAAGTGTTCTTAGTGTTCATCTTGACATTCAAAGTGTTCTTGCATGCATTATTTGCATTCAAAGTGTTCTTAGTGTTCTTTCAGGGATGGATGACCCCTATAATCAACTACTTCAAATCAGAGACACTCTCTATAGATAAGAAGGAGGCAAAGAGGCTAAGACGAGAGGCACAACACTACACCATCATAAACAACATCCTATACAAGAGAGGGATTTTAACACCCCTATTAAAATGTGTGCCAACCTCCAACACAAAACAGGTTCTAGAAGAAATACACAGTGACATATGTGGCAACCATTTGGGAGCACGAGCTCTCTTCAACAAAGTACTCCGAGCCGGGTTCTTTTGGCCGACTTTGCAAAAAGAAGGAACCGAGTTCGTTAAGACATGCCCACCATGTTAGAAACATGCTAACTTTCATATCGCCCCACCCGAGGAGCTCATCAGCGTAACATCACCCTGGCTATTCGCAAAGTGGGGACTCGACCTCTTAGGACCCTTCCTCTAAGGATTAGGACAAGTCAAGTTCCTCATCGTAAGGGTAGATTACTTCACAAAATGGATTGAGGTAGAGCCCTTAGCTAATGCCACTGCTCAAAGAAGCCAAAAGTTCTTGTACAGAAACATTATTACAAGGTTTGGGGTTCCTTATTCCATTACCACAGACAATGGCACTCAATTTACGGACACAGGCTTCAGAAAATTGGTAGCAAATTTGAAAATAAAGCACCAATTCACATCCGTAGAACACCCACAAGCCATGGACAAGCAGAAGCAGCCAACAAAGTCATATTGGTCGGGTTAAAATGGAGATTACAGGACGCAAAGGGAGCTTGGGCTGAAGAGCTCCCACAAGTCCTATGGGCATATCGGACAACTCCACACTCCACCACAAGGGAATCACCTTTCCGATTGGCCTACGGAATAGAGGCCATGATCCCGATAGAAATCGAGGAAGGATCCCCCAAAATGATCTACTACAATGAAGAGGCAAACTCCCAAAATCAAAGGGAGGAGCTCGACCTACTTCCAGAAATCCGAGAAAGAGCTCGGATTAGGGAAGAGGCGTTAAAACGCAGCATGGCCTCAAGATACAATCAGAGAGTCGTCCAGCAAAGTTTCGCTAATAACGATCTCATTTTAATTTGAAATGACATCGGAACAGGTCGACCAGGAGAAGGAAAGCTCGCAGCTAACTGGAAAGGACTCTACCGAGTCATAGAAGTACTGGGAAAAGGCTACTACAAGGTGTCTAACCTCGAGGGATGAGAGTTACCAAGGTCATGGCACGCCTGCAACCTAAGAAGGTATTATAGTTAGAGAAATCTTAGGTCAAGGTGAACTTTTTTTCCTGAAAAGGTTTTTTAACAAGGCACCAGGCCAGGATCTACAGAATTACCCGACTTAGAAGGGTAAGCACCCACATGTATATATTCTTGTCTATATGCCTATATTCTATTCGAATAAAATTTTCCAGATTCTCTACAAAGTCTCTCTACCAAGACGCATTAATCTGAACGCAAAAATTCATCGCCCGATTACAAAGCTACAGGTCGGCAAGGTGAAAACCAAATTCACCGTCCAATCACGATAAAAATCGAATTCAGCGTCTGATTTTGACAAGGTCGGCCAAGTGAGAACCAAACTCACCACCCGATTTAAATCGGGAAGATGAAAAAGCGATCAAAACAGATTAATGCAAGAAGTTATAAAAAGTAATCCATAGAAAGAGGCCTGGCGAGGTCTGAGAAAAAATGGATTGCTAAAAATATCTTAGAATGGACCGACATGAAGAAGTCTGACCAATCGACATTAAAGTGACAAAATTTATAAAAAGTAATCCATAGAAAGAGGCCTGACAAGGTCTGAGAAAAAATGGATTGCTAAAATTAACTAAGAGCAGACCGGCATGAAGAAGTCGGCCCAACCAAACAAAGCGACAGAGTTATAGAAAGTAATCTATAGAAAGAAGGCCTGGTAAGGTCTGATTAAAAATAGATTACTAAAAATAGCTCGAGAGAAATCGACAAGAAGAAGTCGAACTAACAAAAGGTGTGCGTTAGAAGGGACACAGCTCAACCCAAAAAGCCACGACCTCACGACAAAAGCTACCAAAATTGCAAAACAGCATCCTATAAGGATACTAAGAAGTTTTCAAACAAAGCTAGCCTCAAAGGTCACTTCGAATAAAGAAGGAAACAAACAAACACGAAGGCAATCAAAAAAGAGGCCGGACAGCAGAAATCCCGACACTCTAAAAGATTTCTAAAAAAGCCAAAAATCTGCAAACATATTAAGAGAAGCAAAGCTACTATAATAAAGACTCAAAAGACCACCTAAAAGAAGACCTCAAGAGTTCGAAAGCAGTTGTTTTTCCTAAATAAAGTTTTTAAGAAAAGCAACTAAAGTATCAAAGCCACACCGAGCTCAATTACAAAAGTCAGAAGTTTAAAAACCCACAAACCGGGTTGTACAAAATACATCAAGAAAAGTCACAGGGAATCCAAGTTCTCCTCCATGGCAGCACTCTGAGTAGTTGAGGGAGGAATAGTCTTTATAGGAATCGCATCTACAGTTTCGTCCTATTGAGTTAGAATTTGGACGTCAGGGTTAGACTCAGGGCGGCCGGCCTTTGCAACAGGAGTCGAAGAAGTCGGTGCAGCAGGAGCTTTGACTGGGGGCTCAGGGGGAGGACCGTCCTCCTCATCCTCATCTGGGGCAGGAACTATCTTACCATTTTCAACGATGTTATCCAAACTAAAAAGACTCAGGTCGAGCTCAGGAGCAAGAACTCGGACCTGAGCTTTTAGGTTCTCATATGCATCTGTCACACTGCCCACAAGATGGCCCTGAAGCTCAGAATAGTCAGCATAGGCCGAATCAAGCCTCTCCCTAACCTCCAACAACTCGCCATAAGTTTGGGTATAACTCTCCTTCGACTTCTTGGCTATCTCCTCGGCCAGATTCGCAGCAGCTTCCGCAGCAACCGCTCTGGATTTCTCCTTCTCAACATTGAGTTCTAGCTTGATCACTTTAGCATCCAGTTCATCCTTCAAAGCCTTAATCCTATTGAACTCGGACTTGGC
Source organism: Arachis ipaensis (assembly GCF_059453495.1). Taxonomy (NCBI): domain Eukaryota; kingdom Viridiplantae; phylum Streptophyta; class Magnoliopsida; order Fabales; family Fabaceae; genus Arachis; species Arachis ipaensis. The sequence goes on from NC_142439.1 coordinate 92,092,481, forward strand.
ATCCTCCATAAAGGCTTTAGTAGCATGAACAGGAGACTCTTAGACAGTACGAAACAAGGCCGCACCCATGTGAGCCATTCGAACACTAGTACTGGTGATGAAATCCAGATGGCGCAGGATGGACACATCGTCCATGGAAAGTCGGCCATAAGGAGCGATCTGGTTATCAACAAACCCCACAACATCCAAATCGGGGGCATCCAGGTCATAAGGCTCAGCAGTCTTCTATTTCTTGGGAGGAGCACCGACGGCAAACGGAGAGGCAGCACTAGAGGTCGGCTTAGGAGGGTCAGAAGGAGCCAGGCAAACTTGAGGAGTCGGTATGACCATCCTCGGCCCAGAAGTGTCCGAGGTCGACCTTCTCAGAGTAACCTGTGAAGACCCCTCTCCAGAACCTTTGGCCGAGATGTCCTGGGCCGTGGTGACCTTCCTCACCCTCTTAAAAGCCTTCATGCTATCAGTAGTCTTCACCATCTCTGAGAAAAGAAAGCATCAAAAGCCAGAGTTACAAATGGGAAAGGGATGTATTGACAAAATAAACAAAATAAAGACAAGGCTAAGAAGAAATCGGCAGCTACCCAATTCAGCTCGGAGAAGGGAGGGATTCCCCAAGAACCTCTTCGTATCAAGATGGGGAGGCTCCCCCCAATTTTCCTCTAGTACATGTACAAAGGCCTGCTCGACCTCATCCAACATCTCCCAAGAATACCTAGACACTACCACATTCTTTTGCCAGCATAAAGGGAAGGCAGGTTCATTATTCTGTTCCAAGAAGAAAGGCCGAGCTCCTTCAACAACTCAGACCTTGAAGTAATAGTTCTTGAAATCCCTAAAACACTCATCATACATAGAAAAAACTTTCTTCCCCTGGGCAGCTCGGAAAGAAATCTAGGAAGCCTTCTTCTTAGCTATCCCAGGTTTTGTCAAGACAAAAAGATAAAGAAAGAAAGTTTGAGAAGGTCGGACATCCATTTCCTGACACAACAATTGAAAGATCTTTATGAAACCCCACAAGTTCGGATGGAGTTGGGATGGGGCTACATTACAGGACCACAACAAGTCGGTCTCAAAGGAAGTAAAAGGGATGGTGATGTTCATTTGGCTAAAAAAGTAATCATAAGCGTAAAAGAAAGGACGTTCCCCTTGAGACAGAGAAGAAAAACACAGTCTCTCATCTGGATCAGGCGCTACCAACGCGTAATTCTTCTCCTGGTCTTTACTACTACAAATCCGGTGATGCCTCCTAACTTGCACGCAATATTCAGAAATCACCACAGAAACACACATCAAAACAAGGGAGTCCAGCCAGTCAGACATGCCCTCGGGGACTTTGGAAGACATCTCGGGGACTTTGGAAGACATCAAAACAAGGGAAAATGGCTTATTAATCAAACAGCTCGGACAAATATGGATATAACTCGGACAAAAGCACACAAATGTTAGAAGTCAAATACAGCAGTGAAAGAAAACCCCAGGACTCACACTAAGGTCCAGGGGCATCCTTTGGAGGTAGTAATAAAGTGAGGATTCAAGAAAAATCTGGCAGTCTAAACCCTAAAAACACAAAGAAGGTCAAAACATCTCTGATTCATGAAGAGGAAGCCATCGACATCACAACATACTACGCAGATAAAAAAGTTGCAACCTTTTTTACAGTCCATTACTGCAAACTACAAACAAAAAAGATCTACGCATAAAGAAATCAAAGTAAAAGGGGGCAGAAACCAGTAGTAAATCAAAGAAGCCCTAAAACAGCGCACATTACAGCAATGATCAGACGTAACAAACACAGAGAAAGATTCAAACTCTCCAACATGAATTAAAGCAAGATCAACACTTTTTTATAGTCCATTACTCCAAACTACAAACAAAAAAGATCTACGCATAAAGAAATCAAAGTAAAATGGGGCAGAAACCAGTAGTAAATCAAAGAAGCCCTAAAACAGCGCACATTACAGCAATGATCAGACACAACAAACGTAGAGAAAGATTCAAACTCTTCAACATGAATTCAAGCAAGATCAACACTTTTTCAAAATCAGAACAATGCAAGCACGAAAAGAACGGCGTGGAAAGTAAAAAGAGAGAGAAGAAGAAAACCAACCTGCAGTGGAGAGGAGACGATAAACGCTTAGAAACCAAAGCAATGACGAAACGACGCCAAACAATCACCTTTCGAGTAAAGAAAAAGAGAAAGCATGAGAATGGAGAGATTTGAGAACGAAATAGCAAAGCACCAGCAAGGAATCGAAAAAGAAAAGTGAAACTGAAGTAAATCTTTGAAAATTCAAAATGAGAGAAACAGAGAGGGAAGCAAAGGAAACGACAAAATGGAGGATAATGAGTTTTTATTTCGCACGTTTCCAAGGAAATGCAAAACGAGCATTGCAATTAAAAAGGAGTGAGAAAAACGCTCTGCATTCAAATCACCAAAGGGAGTTCTACCGCAAAGACTGACAAAAAATCCTTGAGCTCGACTTCTACAAAAGAGATCAAAGTCTAAAAAGGACTCGACTTTAGAAGGAAGACCGCGCACAAGCAGGAGAACTGTCATGTCCTAGGTCGAGCTGTACAACCCGGGTTAATTAAAGACAAGACGACCGACATGTTCAAGTCTAGAATCCATGACCTCTTCTCAAAGAGGTCGGTCAAATCGCCATAAGAGGCCCAAGCAGGCCCAAACAAAGGGACACAGCCCAATCTAAAGGCAGCCAAAGCCTAGAAGGATATAGGCGGTCCCCCCTTAAAGATAAGATAACTTTACTCATAGAAAGGATAAGATAACTATCTTATCTCCAGAAAGGTCACGCCACACCATTATAAATACACTGGAGCACCCAGGTATAACTCATACTCTGATTCTACACTAAATACCTGCTTAAAGTCCATGCTAACTTCTGCATCAGAGTCTCTTGCAGGTACCACCAACCTCCAGTGATGAAGGATCAGCAGCTCCACCAGATCTAATAAGTCGGACACAACAGCTCCGACCACCACTGTAGATCTCATCCGAGATCGACCTACAGTTTCAGGTAACCCCCGGAACAGAAGGTATGACTAACCAGATAATTAGCTATAGGTGCCTACCAATGAACTACTTCAGATATTGCGTGCAAGTTATCAAATGGAAAAGCATCATTGATAGGAGTGGAGTCATTCTTAATGTGCTCTAGGCAACTCAAGTGGTCCGCTACTAAATTTTGGGAACCACTTCTATCTTTGATTTCTGTTCATGTTCTGGGTCGAGCTGTACGACCCGGGTTGATTAAAGACAAGACGACCGACATGTTCAAGTCTGGAATCCCCGACCTCTTCGAGAAAAGGTCGGTCAAATCGCCATAAGAGGCCCAAGCAGGCCCAAACAAAGGGACACAGCCCAATCTAAAGGCAGCCAAAGCCTAGAAGGATAAAGGCGGTCCCCCTTAAAGATAAGATAACTTCACTCAAAGTTAAGATAAGATAACTATCTTATCTCTAGAAAGGTCACGCCACACCATTATAAATACACTGGAGCACCCAGGTATAACTCATACTCTGATTCTACACTAAATACCTGCTTAAAGCCCGTACTAACTTAAGCATCGGAGTCTCTTGCAGGTACCACCACCCTCCGGTGACCAAGGATCAGCAGCTCCATCAGATCCAACAAGTCAGATACAACAGCTCCGACCACCACTTTAGATCTCATCCGAGATCGACCTACAGTTTCAGGTAACCCCCAGAACATTGGCGCCGTTGCTGGGGACCTGGAAGTCATCCTGTCATCATGGCGGACAACATGGACAACGATCACAACTCTGATTTGGAAAATAGGACGCCGCATAAGAACGCGGACACCACACCAAAAGATACTTCTCAACAAAACGGAGGCAAGCACCCCCCAAACACAGAAATTCTAGAAGCTCTCCGAGAAGAGCAAAATCGTCTCAAATAGCTCGAACAGGAGGCCGAATACCAGCGCAAAGCCGAAAGAAACCTCCGAAGAGAAACTTGACGACGCCGAGAGTTAGTCTAACTGCTAAAACTCGAAGCCGACCTTAGAGCCAAAACCATTCAGCCAGATCACGGGGACAGCCCCCACAAGGATCAGGATCCCTTCACAAAAGAAATCATGAAAGCTAAAGTTCCAAAAGACTTTAAAGCTCCCGACGTGACCCCTTACGACGGAACCTCTTACCCAAGCCATCATCTCAGCAATTTCAGAAGCAGAATGTATCTCACGGATGCCTTGGACGCTATTCGTTGCAAAGCCTTCCCAACTAGCTTGACAAAGACGGAAATTAAATGGTTCGACAGTTTGCTTTCTAGATCCATCACAAGTTTTGATGACTTAGCCAAAAAGTTTCTTGCTAGATTCTCCATCCAGAAGGACAAGGCCAAACACACCCCGAGCTTATTAGGAATCAAACAAGGTGACAGGGAGAGTCTCCGATCTTATATGGAAAGATTCAACAAGGCATGCTTGGACATACAAAGTCTACCAACAGAAGCAGCTATCATAGGTCTCATTAATGGCCTGCGAGAAGGACCCTTTAGTCACTCCATATCAAAGAAACACCCAACATCTTTAAATGAAGTGCAGGAACGGGGAGAGAAGTATATCAACATGGAAGAAAATTCTCGGCTAGGAGAGGCCTCGAAACCCGGATTCTCCTACCCCTCCCAAGATAAAGACAAAGAGTCCAAAAAGAAAGAAGATCAGCATGGAGAGAAACTTAAAAAATACCATAATTACACCCCTCTTCGGGTGTCCCTTATGGATGTTTTTTGAAAGGTATGCCACACTGAGAAGATTCCACCACCTCGCCCAATCAAAGGAAAAAAAGGAGGCGAAATCGGACAGAATACTGTGAATACCACCGAATCTACGGACATCCTACCAACAAGTGTTTCGACTTGAAGAATGTCATAGAAAAACCGGTAAGAGAAGGGCGACTAGATCGATACTTAGCCAACAAGACGGATGAAACCAAAAAAAGAAGAAGAGATGAGGAGGTCGGACGAACAAAGTAACCACCTCACACCCCGGAGAGGCACATTCATATAATAAATGGAGGATTCGCTGGAGGAAGGATCTCAAAATCATCTCACAAAAGGCACCTCAAAGAAGTATATCATATTGAGGGAGAAGGATTACCCGACTTCCCTACTATTACCTTCACCCAGGAAGATGCGGCGAGCATCATCCCGGGACATGATGATCCCATGGTCATCACTGTTATATTGGCCAATGTTAATCTCCACCGTACACTGGTGGACCAAGGAAGCTCAGCAGATATCTTGTTCAAACCGGCTTTCGACATACTCGGCCTACAAGAAAAAGAGCTCAGGGCATATCCGAACAGCTGGTTTGGACTAGGAGACATTCCAATCCAACCACTTGGATATATCTCGCTACACACAACCTTCGGTAAGGAAACTCGATCAAGAACGCTTAACATAAACTACATCGTAGTCGACGTGAGCTCAGCCTACAACACCTTGATAGATTGGACAACACTGAATCAACTTGCCGCAGTAGTTTCAACTTCACATTTATGCATGAAATTTCCAACCTCAGAAGGGATTGCCAGAATAAAAGGAGACCAGAAAACCGTGCAACGATGTAACAACGAAAGTCTAAACCTTAGAGGCAAAGGAGAAGAAATCAACACTATCGAGCTCGGAGGAGTTCGAGGTCGGGATGAACTTCGTCCACAGCCTGAGGGTGAGAGAGAGGAAGTCCAGATCGAGGATGTTCCAGATAGGACAACGAATATCGGGGTGACCTTGAAAAAAGATATAAAAGAGCCACTGATACAGTTCCTAAAGATAATGCCAACCTCTTCGCATGGAAGGCCACATACATGCCAGGCATAGACCCCAAACTAATGTGCCACAAACTAGCAGTATACTCTAGAGCTCGGCTAGTATAGCAGAAGCGTAGGAAACTCGGACCGGAAATATCCCAAGCTGTGGAAGAACAGGTACAAGCCTTACTAGAGGCAGGATTCATAAGAGAAGTCAAGTACCCACTATGGCTAGCCAATGTTGTCTTGGTAAATGAGTCAAATAGGAAGTGGTGGATGTGCACTGACTACACTGATCTCAATAAAGCCTGCCCAAAAAATCCCTATCCACTCCCAAGTATAGACACCCTAGTGGACGCCTCCTCCGGATACAAGTACCTTTCCTTCATGGATGCTTATTCAGGGTACAATCAAATCCCGATGTACCCACCTGATCAAAAAAGACCTCATTTTTAACCCCAAAAGCAAACTACTGTTATGTCGTCATGCCATTCGGACTCAAAAACGCAGGAGCTATCTACCAAAGATTGATAAACAAAGTCTTCGCAGAACACATTGGAAAACTCATGGAGGTGTATGTGGACGACATGTTAGTAAAAACACAAAGCGAGGAATCATTACTGGCCGATCTCACCAAAGTGTTCGACACCATAAGGAAGCATGGCATGCGACTTAATCCCACAAAGTCCACTTTTGCCGTAGAAGCTGGCAAATTCCTAAGTTTCATGCTAACACAATGGGGAATTGAGGTGAACCCGGACAAATTCCGGGCTATACTCAACATAAAAAGTCCGACCTGCGTCAAAGAAGTACAACAACTCAACGGAAGACTCGCAGCTTTATCTAGATTTCTAGCCGGATCAGCCATAAGATCCCTCCCCTTTTACGCCATACTAAGGAAGGGAAAAAGGTTTGAATGGACAGCAGAGTGCGAGAAAGCCTTCTAGGATTTCAAAAATTTCCTAGGACAACCACCTATCCTTACCCGGCCACAGGAGGGAGAAGCACTCATATTATACCTCAGTGGAAAGTCGGGCAATAGACTCAGCACTGGTCAGAGAAGACCAAAATGGGCAACAACCCATCTACTTCATCAGCAAAGCCCTACAAGGGGCCGAACTGAATTATCAAAAGATAGAAAAGTTCACCTATGTCCTTATACTAACTTCTCGACGACTTTGCCCATATTTTCAAGCTCACACCATCAAGGTTAGGACCAACCATCCCATAAAAGGAATTCTACAGAAGACAGACTTAGCTGGAAGAATTCTACAGTGGGCAATTGAGCTATCTGAGTTCGATCTTCAATATGAAGCTCGGACTGCCATCAAGTCTCAGTATTTGGCCGACTTCGTAGCTGAGTACACAGATAACCCGGGAACTCCTACAAAATGAAATCTCTATGTTGATGGCTCTTCTAACAAAATCGGGAGTGGTGCGGGTGTGATAATAGAGAGAGATCATGGAACCCAAATCAAACTCTCCCGAAAATTTGATTTCCCTGCTTCAAATAACCAGGCCGAATACGAGGCAATGCTAGCTGGTTTGAGGCTGGCCAAGGAGGTTGGAGTTCAAAAGCTCCTCATCTTCAGCGATTCCCAAGTAGTCACTTCACAAATAGCAGGGAGCTACCAAGCTAAGGACCCTACCATGAAAAAGTACTTGGACAAAATCAAGGAACAGCTCGGACAACTCGGGGAATATGAGGTCCGCCACATACCTCGAGCTGATGGACTCTCAAAATTAGCCAGCACCAAACTAGGGGGCAATAATAAAAGCCTCATCCAGGAAATACTGCAGAGCCCATCAATTTTGGAGGAAGAAAAGGTCCTAGGCATATCAGGTCAAGATCAGGGATGGATGACCCCTATAATTAACTACCTCAAATCAGAGACACTCCCTACAGATAAAAAGGCGGCAAAGAGGCTAAGACGAGAGGCACAACACTACACCATCATAAACAACATCTTATACAAGAGAGGTATTTCAACACCCCTATTAAAATATGTGCCGACCTCCAACACAAAAGAGGTCCTAGAAGAAATACACAGTGGCATATGTGGCAACCATCTGGGAGCACGAGCTCTGATGAATTGGATTTTGGAGGGTTTAGAATTCACAAATGAATTCTCGTTGCAAGTATAGTTTCTAAACCAAACAATAATCCTTTCATACAAAAATTTGGTTGTCACAAGTACAAACCCCTAAAATCTATAAACTGAAGTATTTAAACCTCGGGTCGTTCTCCCTAAAAATTGCGATAAAGTGTCTTGTTATTGGTTATGAGGTATGTTTTGGGGATTTTGAGATAATACCCAAGAAATATAAATGGCAAAGGAAATAAACTAACAAAAAGGTCTTGGCAATGTTTGGTGGTCAAGGATCTCTATCCTAATCACTAACCACAACATGAGAATTGGCAAGGATCAATCCCACTGAGTCATCCTCTAACTAATAGTAAAGGAAAGTCAAGTGTGCTATATCAATCCAAGTCCATAAGTCTTAGTTCTCCACCAAATCAATTAGTGAGATCTAGTGTTAATGGCTCCCAATCGTCAATCACTTGGACATTAGCAACTCAAGAGTTCCTAAGCTACCTTCCCAAGCCAAGAGCATAAAATTCTACTCTAAAATCCGACCAAGCATTTTATCAAACACTTGGAAGGCATAAAAGAAAAACATAGTAATATTGCAAGGAAAGTAAATCTACACTACTCAATTGCAAGGAATTAAACAACAACAAATCAAATTAGCAATAAAGGAACATGAAAACAAAAATTGCATTAAAAGGAAAAGGAAAGAACAAAGTGCATCAACATAAAAGTAGAGAATTACAATGCTAAATTAGAGAGAGGAGAAGAAGAGGAACAAGAATTGATAAAGGAAAAGTAAATCAAATCATGAAATTAACCTAGATCTAAGAATTCCTAATCTAGATCTAACCTACTCCAAATTCTAGAGAGAAGAGAGAGCTTCTCTCTCTAGAAACTAACTAAAGCATGATAAAACTAAAATAAAACTAAACTAATGACTAGATGTCTCACCCCTCTTCAATCCTTGGGTTAAATAGCATCAAAAATGAGTTGGATTGGGCCACAAGGCTTCTAAAATCGCTGGCCAGGAGTTGCATTCAGTGAACTATGTGCCACCATCGGCGCGTACTCGTACAGTGCGTGTGCACGCCCCTAGCCGCGATGCAACTTATAGCAAGTCTTATATCATTTCAAAGCCCCGGATGTTAGCTTTCCAACGCAACTAAAACTGCGTCATTTGGACCTCTGTAGCTCAAGTTATGGTCGATTAAGTGCGAAGAGGTCGGCTTGTGATTCCTTCATTTCTTCATGAGTTCTCCATTTCTACATGCTTTTCCTTCATTCCCTTGATCCAATCTTTGCCTCCTAAATCTGAAATCACTTAACAAACATGTCAAGGCATCTAATGGAATCAAGGTGAATTAAATTTAGCTATTTTAAGTCCTAAAAGCATGTTTTCACTCTTAAGCACAATTAAAGGAGAAGTTACAAAACCATGCTATTTCATTGGATAAATGTGAGGAAAGGTTATCAAAATGCTCTAAATTCAACACAAGATTAACCCTCCAAATGGGGTTTATCAACCTCCCCACACTTAAACCAAGCATGTCCTCATGCTTAAACCAAGAAGGATAAGAGAAGGGGTATGAACATTTATTCAATGCAAATAACCTAAATGCATCTATCTAAATGCAACTAAATGCAAAATGATTCTACCTACTTGGATAAAAATAAATCAATCCTCGAAGAGCATGTATAAACGAGTGGGCTAAGGTCACATGACAACTCATGAATCCTACCAATTCAAGTATAAAAATGAAGTTCAAGTAGACTTGCAAGAAGAACGCTCATGAAAGCCGAGAATCAAGGAATTGAGCATCGAACCCTCACCGGAAGTGTTTGCACTCTAGTTGCTCAAGTGTATATGGTCGATTCTCTCAATTCTCCCCTAATCATGCTTTCAAAGATTTGTTTTTCATCTAACAATCAACATTTATTCAATGCATGCATACATTCATCATGAGGTCTTTTAATAGGTTGTAATGGGGCTAGGGTCAAGGTATGATGCATATTTGGTCAAGTGGACTTGAAATTTGAATCTTTGATTACCTTAAACTTCCCACCTAACCTATATAGCAACCTATACAATTCTAAACAAACCTAACTACCCATCCTTCACTTTTTCACATACTCATGCATTTTCTTTTTCACTTTACAACACTTATGCATTGACTATTATTGGACTTCACTTTGGGGCATTTTGTCCCCTTTTTATTGTTTTTCTTCTATTTCTTTTTTTTTTCTATATTTTTTTCTTTTTTCCTTTCCTTTTCTTTTCTTTTTCACATTTATTATTTTTTTCTTTTTCTTTTTCTTTAATTTTTCTCATTTTTTTCTTTCTTTCAAGCTACATACGAGAACATCAATGCATAAGGTCTATACATTTAATCAATACATGAGTATGCACCCAATTTCCAAATATAGATATACAAAACACCCTTTTTTTCCCAACCAATGTTCCCAAATCTCCCCAAACTTGAATAATAAACACTCTCACTAGCCTAAGCTAATCAAAGATCCAAATAATAGACATTTATTATTTTCCACTTTAGGCTTGTAATATGCTAAAATAAAGAACGATTGGGTTAAGTGTAGGCTCAAAGTTGGCTAACAATGGAAGATAAAAGGTAAGGCTTTTTGGGCAGGTGAGCTAAATAAAATGATGGCCTCAATAATATAAGTGTATGAATACACAAAATAATGGACATAAAGAATCAAACAAATCAAAGATCACAATCATAGGAAGAGAATAATGCACACAAGAAGGAAAAATAAGTGGTTATAAGATGTAACCACACCATTAGGTTCAAATCTCACGAGCTTGTGTTCTTAGCTCAAAAACCATGTTCTAAAATAATTCTTTCAAGCAAGTTCAAAAAATGTTTTCAAATTGGTAGGGTGCCCTAAAACAATTTTTCTTGGAAAAGAAATCATCACCCTAACCAAGTAGTCCTAATAAGAAAGAAGTGGTAAAAATATGTACAAATTCTTACTAACATGCAACCTATCATGCAATGCAACAACTAGCTAACATTGGTGTTGAAAAAAAGGAAATTGTTACCCATGGAGATCGGTCGGACGACCTCCCCACACTTGAAGATTGCATCGTCCTCGGTGCATGCAAAGAAGAGCAATATGGATGGGTTACTACAATTGATGAGCTCCTTCAAAAAGTTGTGCGGATGAACTTGTTTGTTGCCCCATTAGAAGCTCTTCCATCCCTTCCTTCTTGGTGGCCAACCTAAAAGGAAAGAAAAAGAAAGAGAATTAAGCCTACAACAAAGATAGCAAAGCAAATAGAACATAAGTGGGGGCTAATGCCAAATAAGAGTAAGGTTCTCACTACATGTTAGCTACGCATGTAAGTGAGAGAGCAATATAGGCCAAGGGTATATCAACTAATACTTGATGCAAGCGTAAAGTCAAAGCATGAAGAGCATATTGAGCATCAAGATCAAATAAGAGTTGACACAAACAAGATTAGTGATAAGCATGAAAGCGTTAGGTCCTATCCTAACTCAATGATAATGAGGCATAAAAACAAAGGATAATGAGTTAGGAAGGACTAAAGCAATAATCTCGTGTGTAGAACAAACATTACAATTAATGTTACAAGTCACGAAGCACCAAAATAATGCAAAAAATTCTCAACAATTGAGTATAAGAAGTCAACACCATTATTAAAATGACTTAGAAAAAAAATGAAAACAGGCTATAAAATCAAAATTGAAATGTAAAGAATAGAAGTATATGAATGCGATAAACAAAAGAAAATGGAAGAGCAGAAAAAAAACTCTTTTTTTTTTACCGGCGCGGGCGCGTGATAAACCACTATTTTATGATTTATAATGTGTTTAATTGTGTGGTTTTATCATGATCTTTACCCACTTATTCATATGATTAGCATGCATTTATATTTCCTTCCTAAAATTATTACATGATTGAAAACTTGCTTCCTAGAGACTTTTAATTATGTATTTTAATTCTCCTTTATTCCATTCGATGCCGTGATCTGTGTTTAAGTGTTTCAGGCTTTATAGGGCATGAATGAGTTGGAGATTGGAAAGGAAGCTTGCAAAAATGGAAGGAACACAAGAAATTGAGGAGATGACCAGCGAGAAGTGACGCAGCCGCATGGCTCACGCGACCGCGCGAAAGAGAGGAAATCGCAGTGACGCGGCTGCATGGCTCACGCGACCGCGCGGATTGGAATAGCACAAGTGACGTGGAGGCGTGGATGATGCGCTCGCGTGGCAGGGCAAAAGGCCGAATGACACGGCCGCATGAATGACGCGATCGCGTGACGTGCGCGATCTGCATAATCTGTAGAATTCGTTGGGGGCAATTTTGGGCCCTGTTTTGACCCAGTTTTCGGTCCAGAAAAGCAGACTAGAGCCAAAGAACATGCAGAGACCGAGAACAACATTCATTCTACACAATTTTTAGTTTTTAGATCTAGTTTTACTCCTCCTCTAGGTTTTCTCTGTACACATTCATAGTTCTTAGGATTTTATTTCTATTGCTCTTTGCATTGGGATATTGAGAAGAGTTATTACCTCATCAAGACTTTGTCATTCTAGTTCGTTTTCTTTACTTGGCTCTTACTCTTCCATGTCCTTTAATTTACTCAATTTTACTATTGAATTATTTTTAGAATTTATTAATACAAGAATTACTTTTATTTTTAATTGATTTCTTTGATTTTTATTTATCATGTCTTTCTTTAATTCCCTTTCCTATGTTATGAATTCTACATTCACGAGTAGTTCCCTGACTTGATGGGGAGTTGATTGAAAGGAACCCTTGAGTTGGAATACTCAAAAAGAAAAATTGTAATTGGGTTTATTGTTGGATTGCCCTCTAGTCACTGACACCAATCCCTTTTAATTAAGTGGGTTGGAACTTGTGAATAGAAGTAGCATTCCAACTTGTTTGAATTTCCCTTACCTAGTAAGGGATAACTAAACAGGACAACCTTCAATTATCAATTAATCTTGAGAGTACTCCAACAAGAATAGGGCTTCCAGCTAATCTACTCTTAGTCAAGACTTTTATTTAATTTACATATAATTTCCTGTTATTCAATTCAAACCATTTTGAAAACATCTGATTAACAAAATAGTACACCTTTCTACAACTCGTTAGGAGACGATCTGGGATTCATACTCCCAATATTTTAATTTTAATTTTTGTGACACCCTTCTAAATTGATAAGCGGATTTCTGGTTGGTTAAGAACTATACTTGCAACGCATATCTTATAACAATTCTTGACTCGCCAATTTTTGCCACGTCAATTTTTGACACCGTTGTCGGGGACCTCTAGTGTGTAAGACTAGGATATTTTTAGAAGAGAGGGCAAGACCTGTCCGTCAACCCCAGAGAAGACTGAACCCCACTATCTTAGACGTTGTCAAGAAGGAAGTGACCAGACTACTGGAGGCAGATATCATCTATCCCATTTCAGACAGTGAATGGGTAAGCCTAGTACAAGTGGTGCCCAAGAAGTCTGGAGTCACTACAGTGAAGAATGAGCATGGAGATCTCATGGCAACCAGAGTTCAGAACGCCTGGAGGGTCTGCATTGACTACAAACGCCTCAACCAGCCCACTCGTAAGGATCACTATCCTCTTTCATTCATTGATCAAATGCTGGATCGCCTATCAGGTAAATCACATTATTATTTTTTAGATGGTTACACAGGTTATTTCCAGATTCATATACCTCCTGAGGATCAGGAAAAGACTACTTTTACATGTCCTTTTGGGACTTATGCTTACAAGAGAATGCCCTTTGGCTTGTACAATGCACCAGCTACTTTCCAAAGGTGCATGATGAGTCTTTTCTCTAATCTTATTGAGGACTGTATGGAAGTTTTTATGGATGATTTTAGTGTATATGGCGATTCCTTTAGCCTTTGCTTAGATGGATTATCTAGAGTATTAGATAGATGTGTCAGTACAAACCTTGTATTAAATTTTGAAAAATGTCACTTTATGGTAAAACAAGGTATTGAACTAGGACATGTTGTGTCTAATACTGGCATTTCTGTAGATCTAGCAAAGGTGGATGTTATTTCTAGTTTACCTTACCCCTCCTCTATGAGGGAAGTCCGTTCATTCCTTGGCCATGCAGGTTTTTACAGGAGATTCATTAAGAACTTTAGTAAGGTAGCACTTCCCTTATCCAAACTACTGCAGAAGGATATTGAGTTCGAGTTCAGTGAGGATTGCAAACAAGCGTTTGATAAGCTGAAGACTGCCCTGACTCAAGCTCCAATTGTGAGAGGACCAGACTAGAGCCAGCTATTTGAAATAATGTGCGTTGCCTCCAACCATGCAGTAGGAGCAGCACTGGCTCAACGTGAAGGTAAGGACCCCTTTGTTATTGCTTATGCGTCTAAAACTTTAGATGCCGCTCAGTCCAATTACACTACTACTGAGAAAGAGCTTCTTGCTATTGTTTTTGCTCTGGATAAATTCCGAGCCTGTTTACTTGGTACGAAGGTAGTAATGTACTCAGACCACGCAACTCTAAAGTATCTATTAGCTAAAAAGGAGTCCAAACCAAGGCTTATACGTTGGATACTGCTATTACAAGAATTTGATTTGGAAATTAAGGATAGGAGTGGTAACCAGAATTTAGTGGCAGACCACTTGAGTCGCCTTGAGCACATTACAGATGACCCCACTCCTATAGCTGATAATTTCCCATTTGATAACCTACAAGCAGTATCTGAGGTAGTCCCTTGGTATGCACCTGTAGCTAATTATCTAGTTAGCCGCACCTTTCCTCCAAACTTTTCTAAGCATCAAAGAGACAAGCTGAAAAGCGAGTCTAAATATTATATATGGGATGACCCATATTTATGGAGATGTGGTGCTGACCAGGTAATTAGACGGTGTGTGCCTCAATCAGAATTCCAGTCCATCTTAGAGGCCTATCACTCATCTGAGAGTGGAGGACATTTTGGCCCTCAAAGAATAGCTAGAAAAATCTTAGACTGTGGATTCTGGTGGCCTACTCTTTTTAGAGACGCTTCTGAATTTTGTAGATCTTGTTTCCCATGCCAAAAATTTGGTAATATATCCACGAGGGATGAGATGTCTCAACAAATTATGCTTTTCTGTGAAATTTTTTATGTTTGGGGCATTGACTTCATGGGTCCATTTCCAAATTCTAATGGTTAGTTTTATATATTGTTAGCTGTGGATTATGTTTCCAAATGGGTGGAAGCAATTCCTACCCGCACTGATGATGCTAACACTATTGTTTCCTTTGTGAGAAACCACATTATTTGTCGCTTTGGATCACCACGAGCAATCGTGAGCAATCAAGGCACCCATTTTTGTAACAGGAGACTAACAGGATTAGTGAAGAAGCATGGGATAATTCATAAGGTTGCAACAGCCTACCATCCTCAGACTAATGGGCAAGCCGAGGTGTCAAACAGAGAGATAAAGCATATCTTGCAGAAGATAGTCAAACCTCATAAAAGAGACTGGAGCACCAGGCTACAAGATGCACTTTGGGCATACAGAACAGCATACAAAACACCTATTGGGATGAGTCCTTTCCGCTTAGTTTATGGAAAAGCTTGTCATCTCCCTGTTGAAGTAGAGCACAAAGCCTTTTGGGCAGTAAAGGAATGTAACATGGGAATTGAGAAAGCCGGAGCTGAAAGGAAGTTGCAACTGCAAGAACTGGGAAGCCTTCTCCTAGAAGCTTATGAGAACTCAAGACTATACAAGGAGAAGATGAAGGCTGTACATGATCAGCACATCAAGAGAAAAGAGTTCCAACCTGGGGATTTAGTCCTCCTTTACAAATCTCGACTGAGGCTCATGCCAGGCAAGTTGAGATCAAGATGGGAAGGTCCATACAGAGTAGAGAAGGCCGAACCGTACGGAGTTTTTCACCTAAGTCATCCTTCAAGCTCTGAACTTATCAAAGTTAATGGACAACGTTTAAAGCTGTACCATTGAGAGAGGATGAAGAAAAATAAGGAGCTCAAGATCTTCCTCTTGGAAGATCCCCACATAGCCGAAGACTGAGCTAGTGGAGCGTCCAACTTACGGACGTTAAAGCAAAGTGCTAGGTGGGAGACAACCCACTGATGCACGGAAAACTTGTCTCTCAACAAATTTTCCTTTGGCAAGTATACCGAATTGTCGTCAAGTAATAACTCACAAAAGAGTGAGGTCGAATCCCACAGAGATTAACAGATTAAGCAATCAATGGTTAATTGATTATCCTAGTTAGACGAATCAGATTGGAGTGATAAGCAACAAGGAAATGTAAATGGCATAAAAGTAAAGAAAGCAACAAAGTGTAGAAAAGTAAAATGGCAAGAAAAGTAAATGTAAAAACTAAAAGTAAAATGAACATTGGGATCAAGAGATATTGCAATCCTCCGGATCAAGTTCATTCTCATCTCTTCCTCAATCAATGCATTCATTGATCTCCTTGGCAATATTAAGTGATCGAATTACAATTCCTTGTAATTTGATCTCTCAAATGTTGATCAATAGCCAATTCCTTGGTCAATTGCTCATGAGAAGAGATGAAGTATGGTCACTGATTATACCACATGCATTTCCCAAGACAAGTGTTGGAAGGATTATAATCACATATCCATCCACCCCCAATTTGGTCCAGCATGAGAAAGCATTTCTAGCATGATCTCTTCATTCCTCTTTCAAGGTTCAAAAGAGATCCAAGTATGAATAGTTTCTTTTCCAAGATAACTACCCAATTGGATGAAGATCGAAAGCCCTCTAGTAAAATCAAGAGGAAAGAAAGAAGAAGAAGAATAAGAACTACACTTAATCCATTGAATCGCAATAGAGCTCTCTAACCCAATGTAACCAGTTAGTTGATCATTGCTCTACAAAAATTGAAAAGAAAGAAAGTGCAGAAAAGTAAATATGAAGATTCAAACTGAAATTGAAAATTCAACATTCATAAATGAAAATTACAACTAAAAGAAAGAGAAGGAAAAGTGTGTGAGGGGAAGGAGTCCGAAGACCCCTCTTCAATCTCGCATTCCTGAATTGTCCAGCCTCCTTTCAATGTAAAAATTAAGGTCTTTATATAGGCTTTCCTAAATTACAAAATGAAATTAAAAGCAAATTACAATTAAATGAAAATTCATATTCTAGATGCTTCTTGTGGTCTTGATTCGTTGACAATTGTGGGCTTGCTTGCTTGAGCTTTGAAGTGGACTTGAGAGAGAAGTGGGTCAAGTTGAGGTCCAGGTGCTAAAGGTAGTGCTAAGGTTATCCACACTAATGCTACAAGTGTGGCGTAAGTGCTAAAGTTATTGTGGCTAACGTTGCACTTGCTGCCCAGTTGGTGTTTTTAGGGCTTAAAAGATGCCTCTTGTTCGTGCTCCAATTTCATGCGCACTATAGAGTATTATATATCATTGGAAAGCTTTGAATGTCATCTTTTTAATGCAACTAGAGTCACCTCAATTGGACCTCTGTACCTCAAGTTATGCTCCTTTGAAGTGGACATGGTCGCTGGCATAGTTGCCAGCGTTACTGGAAAACTTGAATGCCAATAACGCTAGCGATCAAGGCTTCATTATTGCCAGTTTATGGAGCTCAAACTTAGTGTCCACCCCATACTATTATATATTGTTGGAAAGCCTTGGATTTCTACTTTCTAATGCTTTTGAAAGCGCATCATTTGGAGCTCTACAACTCGAGTTACACTTCTTGGAAGGTGAAGAGGTCAGCTGCCCTTACTACAGGTTGATACCATGTTCATCTTTGCACTTTCGGGGCAGGTTTTCTCCCTCAAATTTAGTGTCCACCATGTAGTGCCATATATTCTTGGAAAGCTCTGGAATCCTACTTTCCAATGCCACTGGAATCACCTCATTTGGAGTTTTGTGGCTCAAGTTATTCTTGTTTGAAGAAGGCATGGTCAGGCTGCCAGGTGGGACTTTTGCCCACGTTAACTTAGTTAACGTGGAAGTTAACGTGGGTCTTTTTGCTTCGCCAACGTTGGTGGAGATTACCTTTTCCACTAACTTTGGCATCTCCCTTTCTTTCCACGTTAATTCCCACATTAATGTAGTTAACGTGGAAGTAACGTGGGTCTTCTTGCTTCAAAAACGTTAGTGGCACTCACTTTTTCCACTAACGTTGGCATATACTCCTTTCGCAAGCGTTATTGGGGCTCACCTTCCCCATTAATGTTGCTTGGTGCCTTTTGTCCCTTCGTTAGAGTTCACGTTAGTGCAGCTAACGTGACTCTTAACGTGGGTCTTCGTTCCATGCTCTCCTTCTTCAAAGTTAATGCCACTAACTTTTCTCACAAACATTGTGGCTTTTCTTCCTTCCACGTTAGTGCCCACGTTAGTGTAACTAACGTAGCCACTAACGTGGCTATTCTCTTCTTCTTTTGGCCTGAAATTAATCAAACAAAGTGCATCAAAGTCTTGCTCTTAATCATGGGATCATGCATCATCCAATTTATCATATAATTCATGCAAAATTCTCATGAAATCATGTAAAGTGCACAATGTATGTTTGAATCAAAATGTAAGTGAATATCTACCCAAAACTAGCTTATTTCCTAAGAAAATGCATGAAACTACCTTAAAAACAGTAAAGAAAAGGTCAGTGAAACTGGCCAAAATGACCTGGCATCACAACACCAAACTTAAAGCTTGCTTATCCCTAAGCAAGTACTGGAACAAGAGAATGATGAATGGAATGCCAAGAGAAAATGAGTCATTCTTGTGGAAGTCATGTCCCTGGTTTTATGGTGGTTTTATGCATAGCAACTTAGGTTCATTCCTTCACTGGCTTTCAGACCTTTATCATGTCCTAGAATACTCACTTTGCTTACATCCCATGAGACTTTTATTCATTGATCCCTTTTGTTTCTTGTCAATTCAGGGCTTATTTTTGGTCTTAGGTTAAGTGCTCTGCAAGGGGGCAACTCTTTAAAATAAGCTTTCAGCCAACACTCCCGAACCAGTTGGTTCAAGGTGCTAGGTGTTCAAACACCCCTACGGACTTACTTCCTCAAGTCTCTCCCCCATACATACACACCATAGGCACATGATTTGTTTATTTTCTTTTCTTGAGACCTTGGTGTCCAGCAGCTCTTTGGGTTACTAAATGCTCTGTAGTGAGGGTTACTCTTGATAGTGGACTTTCAGCTGATAATCCTGAGTTAGTTAACCCAAGTTACCAAGTGATAAGGCACCCCTAAGAGCTTATTCATCCAAGTAAATCCCTCACACAGGAACACCACAGACACATGCCTCGAGATTAAAACCATTGGTGCCTAGCCTTATTGCTTACTCTTTTTTTCTTTTATTTTTTTCCACTTTCATTGTTCTTTCCCTTTTTCTTATTAGGATCTTATTATTTAGCTAGTCTCATGGGGTGTGTTCAAAGCATATGATTCAGGATAGATAGTTGTCTTCCCACCTTGTGGTTAAACCAACTTAGCTAACTTATGACCACACCACAAACTCAGGAACTTACTCCATAGTATGAACTCTACTCTAGTCTTTTATAAAACACTCATTCTCTTTTCATTTGATTCAAAAGGGACAAGCATACTAGTAAGCAAAGTAAGGATGCAGTAATGACATTCAGACTAGAAAACACAGCCTTAATCAATAAAAAGTTTAAAAAATAGAATTGACATGCTTATTCACAAGGAGAAAGCACACATACATACAAAGAACATAGAAGACAATCATGCAAATTAAAGTGCTGGAAATAAGTAAAAGGAGAAAGGAACTTTACCACCTTATATTTTATCTTCATTGTTGTTGCCCTTTTCCTCCTATTCTTCCCCTTCCCACACCAGACATAGAATGATTGCTTATACTCAAGCAACAATTAAAACAGTGGTGACAGGGTCCATGATGGATCATGAATGTCTTAGAATGAAGTGTGAGTATGCATGTGTTTCAGCAAGCAAGGTTAAGGATACAATAAAGACACAAGAGATACAAACAGAGACATTTTGATTGCATTAATAAGTGGTGTTGGCATGGTACTTTGCATGAAAGTTAAGTGGCAACACCAAACTTAGTGTGCCACTGTCAATCTAGAATGTTGCAAGTACCCAGTAAAGATTGAAATTTAAATTATTGCATGGCAACACCAAACTTAGAGTGCAATCATATGCCAAATTATTGAAAGTAAACTAAGCAAAGCAAGGAAATGTTACCTACGATTGGGTTGCCTGCCAACAAGCGCTCTTTTAATGTCATTAGCTTGACATGTTGTTCACGACTTTCTTCCTCTTCTTTCAGTTTGTTAAGAGGAATGACCTCAAGAGGAAAGAGGAGCCAGTTAATGCCCCTTGTTTTGAGTGCCTCTCCCCAGCAAGCCTTCTTCTGTTGTTAGCTTGAGTAAACTTGCTTGTTGGGGTAGGGGTGGGATGGCTTTTGGTTGACCTTTTCTTCTTCATGAATATTGTCCTTCTTTTCTTGGTCACCATCCTTTTGTTAGTGTTCATGTTGATTGCCTTTACCACCTTGATTTCAGGATTTGGGTATTGTATGATGGGTGGAGCATCCTCTTCATCAAGATCTTCTTGAGTTGGTGGTTCAATGAACTCACCCTCTATGCAACTCCCTGTTTCGTTGGAGTGTGGATTCCCTTGATTGACTTCCTCCCTTATTCTTGACCTTTGAATGAACTTCTCTGTTTCTGGAGAGAGTGAATTGGTCTCTCTTTGTGATCTTAGTTCTTCAATGAATTGTTCTTCAGAATAGAGTTGTGCATTCTCCCTCAATTTTTCTTCA
Organism: Arachis ipaensis; assembly: GCF_059453495.1. NCBI lineage: Eukaryota > Viridiplantae > Streptophyta > Magnoliopsida > Fabales > Fabaceae > Arachis > Arachis ipaensis. The sequence goes on from NC_142439.1 coordinate 92,113,150, forward strand.
TGGTCCCTTTTTGCTATTTTCTCCTCTTCGATTGTTTTTATTATTTCTTCAAGGAGGAGTTCTATCCTAGTGAGTCTCTCCTCTACTCTACTTCTTCTGAGTTCTTCAATTATGAGTTCCACCCTAGCAAGTTTATCTAAAGGAGGTTGGGTAGGTTGTAATGGTTGGGCGGGATTGGCTTGTGAATGGAATTGGTTGTTTTGTGGTTGTGTGTTCTGAAAGTGGTATGACTCTTGTGAGTAGTGGATTGAGTTTTGTGGATGGTGAAATGAATTGTATGGATTTGGGATAGACTTTTGTGCTGAGGCATACTCGAATGATGAAGAATTTAGGCATGTAAAACTTGGAGGTGAGATTGTATAATTGAGAGGTGATGGCTCTTCATGAATGGGGTATGAATGAGTGAAATCTCTTTGATTATGATCTTCCCAGCCACAACTTGAGTAGTGATCAATTTTACCAAAATATGGACCATTTTGTGGCTCTAGAAAGTACCCCATTTCATGTTCTTGATACTCCCACCCACCATGAGCATAGTAAAGTGAATCATTATGTGGTGGTGGAGAGTTTTCCATGAAATTTGATTGACTAAAATATGATGGATGCTCCTTTCTTTCCTGCAGAAAGCTCTGTCTCAAACAATAATCACCAAAAGAAATTGGAATCTCCATTGTCACAGATGAGGAAATTCCCAGTGAGGCAAAATCACAAACAGTTAGTTAGCAAAAGAAAATAAAGAAGCAAAAGAAAATAAAGACAAAAGAAAAGTGTCTAATCTAGTAAATCAATCAACCGGTAGTTTGTTAATCACAATTAATCCCCGACAACGGCGCCATAAACTTGATGCACGGAAAACTTGTCTCTCAACAAATTTCCCTTCGGCAAGTATACCGAATTGTCGTCAAGTAATAACTCACAAAAGAGTGAGGTCGAATCCCACAGAGATTAACGGATTAAGTAATCAATGGTTAATTGATTATCCTAGTTAGACGAATCAGATTGGAGTGATAAGCAACAAGGAAATGTAAAGGGCATAAAAGTAAAGAAAGCAATAAAGTGCAGAAAAGTAAAATGGCAAGAAAAGTAAATGTAAGAACTAAAAATAAAATGAACATTGGGATCAAGAGATATTGCAATCCTCCGGATCAAGTTCATTCTCATCTCTTCCTCAATCAATGCATTCATTGATCTCCTTGGCAATCTTAAGTGATCGAATTACAATTCCTTGTAATTTGATCTCTCAAATCTTGATCAATAGCCAATTCCTTGGTCAATTGCTCAGGAGAAGAGATGAAGTATGGTCACTGATTATACCATATGCATTTCCCAAATCAAGTGTTGGAAGGATTATAGTCACATATCCATCCACCCCCAATTTGGTCCAGCATGAGAAAGCATTTCTAGCATGATCTCTTCATTCCTCTTTCAAGGTTCAAAAGAGATCCAAGATAACTACCCAATTGAATGAAGATCGAAAGTCTTCTAGTAAAATCAAGAGGAAAGAAAAAAGAAGAAGAATAAGAACTACACTTAATCTATTGAATCACAATAGAGCTCTCTAACCCAATGTAAAGAGTTAGTTGATCATTGCTCTACAAAAATAGAAAAGAAAGAAAGTGCAGAAAAGTAAATATGAAGATTCAAACTGAAATTGAAAATTCAACATTCATAAATGAAAATTACAACTAAAAGAAATAGAAGGAAAAGTGTGTGAGGGGAGGGAGTCCGAAGACCCCTCTTCAATCCCCCATTCCAGAATTGTCCAGCCTCCTTTCAATGTAAAAACTAAGGCCTTTATATAGGCTCTCCTAAATTACAAAATGAAATTAAAAGAAAATTACAATTAAATGAAAATTCCTATTTTAGATGCTTCTTGTGGTCTTGATTGGTTGACAATTGTGGGCTTGCTTGCTTGAGCTTTGAAATGGACTTGAGAGAGAAGTGGGTCAAGTTGAAGTCCAGGTGCTAAAGTTAGTGCTAAAGTTATGCACATTAACGCTACAAGTGTGGCGTTAGTGCTAAAGTTATTGTGGCTAACGTTGCACTTGCTGCCCAGTTGGTGTTTTTGGGGCTTAAAAGATGCCTCTTGTTTGTGCTCCAATTTCATTCCCACTATAGAGTATTATATATCGTTGGAAAGCTCTAAATGTCAGCTTTCTAATGCAACTAAAATCACCTCAATTGGACCTCTGTAGCTCAAGTTATGCTCCTTTGAAGTGGACAGGGTCGCTGGCATAGTTGCCAGCGTTACTGGAAAACTTGAGTGCCAATAACGCTAGCGATCAGGGCTTCATTATTGCCAGTTTCTAGAGCTCAAACTTAGTGTCCACCCCCATACTATTATATATTGTTGGAAAGCTCTAGATGTCTACTTTCCAATGCTTTTGGAAGCGCATCATTTGGAGCTCTACAACTCGAGTTACACTTCTTGGAAGGTGAAGCGGTCAGCTGGCCTTACTACAGGTTGATACCATGTTCATCTTTGTACTTTCAGGGCAGGTTTTCTCCCTCAAATTTAGTATCCACCATGTAGTGTCATATATTCTTGGAAAGCTCTGGAATCCTACATTCCAATGCCACTGGAATCACCTCATTTGGAGTTTTGTGGCTCAAGTTATTCTTGTTTGAAGATGGCATGGTCAGGCCGCCAGGTGGGACTTTTGCCCACGTTAACTACCACGTTAACTTAGTTAACGTGTGTCTTTTTGCTTCGCCAACACTAGTGGAGATCACCTTTTCCACTAAGTTTGGCATCTCCCTTTCCTTCCACGTTAATTCCCACGTTAATTTAGTTAATGTGGAAGCTAACGTGGGTCTTTTTGCTTCGAAAACGTTAGTGGCACTCACTTTTTCCACTAACGTTGGCATATACCTCTTTCGCAAGTGTTATTGGGGCTCACCTTCCCCATTAACGTTGCTTGGTGCCTTTTGTTCCTTCGTTAGAGTTCACGTTAGTGCAGTTAACGTGACTCTTAACGTGGGTCTTCGTTCCATGCTCTCCTTCTTCAAAGTTAATGCCACTAACTTTTCTCACTAACGTTGTGGCTTTCCTTCCTTCCACGTTAGTGCCCACGTTAGTGTAACTAACGTAGCCACTAACGTGGCTCTTCTCTTCTTCTTTTGGCCTAAAATCAATCATACAAAGTGCATCAAAGTCTTGCTCTTAATCATGGGATCATGCATCATCCAATTTATCATATAATTCATGCAAAATTCTCATGAAATCATATAAAGTGCACAATGTATGCTTGAATCAAGATGTAAGTGAATATTTACCCAAAACTAGCTTATTTCCTAAGAAAATGCATGAAACTACCTTAAAAACAGTAAAGAAAAAGTCAGTGAAACTGGCCAAAATGCCCTGGCATCACCCATGACGGTATGATCGTTCTTTTCTTTATTCTTAGTTTTCCTATTCAATAACTCTTCTCTTTATTAGTACATTTCGTGCATCTACATTTACATACTTTAAAAAAAAAAATTCACGCGACGCGACCGCACCATTGACGCGTCTGTGTCGCAGGTGATTGGAGAAAATAATAAAACGAACAGAGAGTCATGCGAGAGCGTGGCTGCAGGCGTGCCCGTGGCACAAATCGCCCCACGCGACCGCGTCACTCACGCGGCCGCGTGCCCTGGAATTCGATGTGAAAAGGGTGCACGACCGAAAGTTGTGCTAGAGTGGTGCTGGATTGGCGCTGAACGCACAATTCTTCCCATGCGGACGCATGGCTCACGCGTCCGCGTCATATCCTTCTAATGGCCACTCACGCGATCACATGCCCCACGTGATCGCGTCACCCAACATTTGGCGCAATAAGAGTTTGAACAGAGAGTTGTGCAAGTGCGAGGCTGCCATCGCGCCAGTAGCATAAAACGGGTCATGCGACCGCGTGACCGACGCGACCGTGTCAATTGGTATAAGTGCAAGTCGCGCAACCGCGTGCCCCACGCGACCGCGTCGCTTGCGCTGCACAGCTTCCCTGATTTGCCAATTATCTTATCTTTCTTTTTCCCAAATCCTATTTTCTCTTTTCCCTCCTTATTTCTTTCTTCTTCCTTCTTCCTTCTTTCTCACTTTCTACTCTCTCTCTCTCTCTCATACCCCCATTAGAAAGGTTTTCTTTTCTTCTTCCCCCCTTAATTTTCTATTATTCTTCTTTTTTTATATGTTATCTTCTTTTCTTTTCTTTTTTACTTTCATTATCCATATTTTCTTTTTCTTTCTTTTTCCTTTTTAACTGGTGTTGGAAATTTATTTGAGCATTATTTCTCATTATATGCTTGTGGATTGTTGTAAAATTGTTTGGCAATTATATATTACTTTTTTTTAAAGGGTTGCTTGCATGTTCACTTTAATACTTTCTATACCTTATTTACGATGCATGCTATGTGTTTGTGAAAAATCCCACATGGCATCATGCATTTTTCTACATTATTCTATTCTACTATTCAATGCTTACTTTTCACAAATTCCCTTTACTATTGTATTAATTGAATTTAATTGTCAATACAAACGTGATGGCTAGTTTGTTACGAGTGATAACACATTCAACTAATTAAATGCTTGATCTATGCTACTCATGCCTTTGCCTGTATGCCAATAAACCCCTTGCATTTAATTATCCTCTAATACACTTGCTATATTTCCATTGATGAACTTTTCACATGTAGTCATGACCATGTGTTAACAACATCCTCTTTACCGTGCATTGTTTATCACTTATACAACCCTCTTCCTTGCTCTATCTCTTTGAATTTACGTTACTTTCTTTTTTTTTCCTTTTTCAGGATGGCCACCAAGAAAGGAAAAGAGAAAGCTACTCCCAAACCACCAGCAAGAAGAGGAACAAAAAGAGCTTTATTGGTAGAGCCCTCTCCAACTGCGGTTAAACCCTCAACAAAAAGAACTAAGAGGATTATAAAGGTTGATGATAAAGAAAAATCCTTCCCAGCAAAGGACACTGCGCGATTTCCCAATCGCTACTGTGAGCAGATGTTCCCCATCCTGGCAGAAAGGAGTTATAATGCACGAAAAACTTGTCTCGCAATAAATTTCCGTCGGCAAGTGTACCGAAGTTGTCGTCAAGTAAAAACTCACAATAGAGTGAGGTCGAATCCCACAGGGATTGATTGATCAAGCAACTTTAATTAGATGAATGTTCTAGTTGAGCGAATCCAGAATTTGAGTTGAGAATTGCAGAAAATAAAATGGCGGGAAGGTAAATGGCAGAAAAAGTAAATGCTAGAATTAAAGAACTGGAAGTAAATGACTGAAAGTAAATTGCAGAATTGTAAATGGGAATGGGAGAATTGCTCATAAAAGTAAGTAACAGAAATTGAAGAGAATGGGTAAGATCTGAAATGGGGAGTTCATCGGGCTTAGGAGATGTTGCATTCTCCGGATCAATTTTATTTTCATCTCTTCCTCAATCAATGTACTCATTGATCTCCTTGGCGATCTTAAGTGATTGAATTACAATTTCTTGTAATTCAATCTCTCAAATCTTGATCAAAAGCCAATTCTTTGGTCAATTGCTCATGAGAAGAGATGAAGTATGGTCACTGATTATACCACATGCATTTCCCAAATCAAGTTTTGAGAGGATTATAGTCACATATCCATCCAAACCCAATTTGGTCCAGCATGAGAAAGCGTTTCTAGCATGATCTCTTCATTCCTCTTTCAAGGTTCAGAAGAGATCCAAGTATGAATAGCTTCTTTTCCAAGATAACTACCCAATTGGATGAAGATCGAAAGCTTTCAAGTAAAATCAAGAGAAAAGATAGAAGAAGAATAATGAAAACTAGTATTGATCCATCAAATTACAACAAAGCTCCCTAACCCAATGAAAGGGGTTTAGTTGTTCATAGCTCTGGAAAATGAAAACAAAGATGGAGAATACATGATGAAACTAGAAGTGCAGAGAAAGTAAAATACAGAGAGTAGTTCTATGCCAAGAGGCTCCCTATAATTTCCAACTCTCCCAATTTAATTCAAAGCTACTCTTATATATACTACTCTTCTGTTCTTCTAGTTGGCTCTTCAAGTCTTGGGTATGGGCCTTTGGATCTTGAGTTTGAAGCAGTTCTCTTCTTCATTGGGCTTGACTTTACTTGCAGAGAGAAAGTGTGAAGTGGGCAAAGAATTTAGCTCAGGACGTTAGTGGTGTTAACATTCAGTGAAAATATGGGTTCGAGAACGTTAGTGACAATCACCTTTTTCACTAACGTTCCTCACCCAAGTAAGAGCCACGTTAACTTCAACGTTAGTGGCACAAACGTTGCCACTAACGTTGCCTCTATGCCCTTCGCACACGTTACTGGGACTTACCTTTCCCAGTAACGTTGAGAAGTCTCCCCCTTCCTTACGTTAGAGTCCACGTTAACTTAGTTAACGTGGCTCTTTTAACGTAGGATTTCCAACCTTCGAGAACGTTAGTGACACTTACTATTGTCACTAACGTTCCAATGTGCCCCTGTTTCTCACGTTAGAGTCTACGTTAACTAGGTTAACGTGGTTTCTAACGTAGCCATGCTAGCCATCTCCAACGTTAGTGACATAGTTGAGTGTCACTAATGTTGGCTCATCATTCCCTTATCCACGTTAGCTTCCACGTTAACTAAGTTAACGTGGGAGTTAACGTGGCTCATAGTGGCTTGTGTGGGCTAATTCTAACGTTAGTGACAATGTTGGGTGTCACTAACGTTGGCGATCACCTCCCTTCTTCACGTTAACTTCCACGTTAACTAAGTTAACGTGGGAGTTAACGTGGCTTATTGGGGCTTGTGTGGGTTCCTTCCAACGTTAGTGACAATGTTTGGTGTCACTAACGTTGTCGACCACTTTGTCTCCTCACGTTAGCTTCCACGTTAACTAGGTTAACGTGGAAGTTAACGTGGCTTATTGTGACTTGGCCAACGTTAGTGATAAAGTTGAATGTCACTAACGTTGGCTTTCCCTTTACTTCTTAATGTTAGAGGCCACGTTAACTAAGTTAATGTGGCAACTAACGTGGCCACTTATGAGCTTGGTCCAACGTTAGTGATAATGTTAAGTGTCACTAACGTTAGCTCCATTTCCTTTCTTCCACGTTAGAGTTCATGTTAACTTAGTTAACATGACTCTTAACGTGGGCAATGATGGCTTCGAGAGCGTTATTGGCAATTACTTTTCTCATTAACTTTGCAAGTTACTCCCATTCCACGTTAGTGTTAACGTTAGTGTAACTAACGTAGCCACTAATATGGTTCTTCTTTGCTTCCTTTGTCCTGTGATGCCAAGGCATCTTAGGCTAGTTTCACTAGCCTTTTTCTTTTATTTTTAGTTGTTTTATGCATTTTCTTGAGCCTTAAGTAATCATTTTGGGCCAAATAGTCATGCTTGTCTTAAATCATTCAACATGAAGATTTTGATGCAAATTCCATGAGTTTTTAGTTATATTCCTTGAATGCTATGAATGGAAGATTTCTCATGAAATTTTGCAAGACTTTGATGCATTTGTTTGGATGATTTCAGGGAAGAAGAGGCTAACCAAGGAAGCAACAAAATCAATAAAGGAAGCTTGAATATCACATGTGGAGTTTAAGTTCCAGTTTAAGCCTAAACTGGAGCTTAAACGCCAGAATCATGAAGGCTAAGAAATGCTGGAATTGAAGTTTAACCTCCAGTTTGACCTCAAACTGGAGGTTAAACGCCAGAATGAAAAGTCTCACCAAAGAAGCATTCCACGTTTAACCTCCAGTTTGACCTCAAACTGGAGGTTAAACGCCAGAATGACAATGCCACTCAGGAAGGAGTTCCACGTTTAACCTCCAGTTTGACCTCAAACTGGAGGTTAAACGTGTTCGACACCTCCAGGGCTACCATTCTAAGCTTCCACGTTTAACCTCCAGTTTGACCTCAAACTGGAGGTTAAACGTGTTCGACCTCCAGGGCTGCCCTTCCTTTATCCACGTTTAAGCTTCAGTTTAACCTTAAACTGAAGCTTAAACGTGTTATATGGAACAGCTTGACCATGCCTTCTTCAAACATAAATAACTTGAGCTACAAAACTCCAAATGAGGTGATTCAAAATGCATTGGAAAGAAGACATCTAGAGCTTTCCAAGCATATATGGCATGCATGGTGGATACTAAAAATTGAGGGAGAAAACAGCCCCGTAATGTGCATAGAAGAGCATAGTACCAACATGCAATCAGGCCAGCTGACCTCTTCACCTTCCATGGAGTATAACTCGAGTTGTAGAGATCCAATTGAGGTGCTTCCAGTTGCGTTAGAAAGCTGACATCCATAGCTTTCCAACGAGGTATAATAGTCTATATTTGGCATCAAATTGGCAAGGTTGACAAGAGAACAAAGTGACGACTCAAGAAAGGGGGTGCAACATTTGAGTGTAGTTTAATGGATCATTATCCTTTTTGGATCAATTATGTCACTCAGCCCTTCAAGCAAGCAAGGCCCATCAACAACACCAAATCAAGGCCACAAGAATCATCTAGAATAGTTTATTTTCATTTGATTGTAATTTGCTTTGAATTTCATTTTCATTTTGTAATTTAGGGAGCCTATTTAAAGGCCTTAGTTTCTGCATTTAGAGAGGGGGGGATTGAAGGGGAATCCAACCCCTGATGGGGACTTTTACTTTCACTTTTAGCTAGTTTTCCTTTTCTTTGTAATTGAATTCAGAGCTATGATTCACTAAACCCCCTTTCATTGGGTTAGGGAGCTCTATTGTAATTCAATGAATCAATAATAGTTTATCTTCTTCTTCAATCTTTTCTCTTGAATTTTGTTAGAAAGCTTCTCGATCTAATTCCATTGAGTAGTTGTCTTGGGAAAGAAACTACTCATACTTGGAATCCTTCGGAGCCTTGGGAAAGGAATGGAGGATTCATGCTAGAGAAGCTTTCTCACAGTGGATTGGATTGGGGTTTGGATGGATATTGTGACATGTAATCCTACCAAATTGTGGTTCATGAAATTGTGTGGTATAATCAGTGATCAAGCATCATCTCTTCTTATGAACATTTAAACCAAGGGATTGGGAATTTGTTTGTTTTTAGAGAGCATTGGTGAGCCAAGGAATTGGGATCCAATCATATAAGATTGCCAAGCAAAATTCAATGAATGCATTGGTTGAGGAAGAGATATACATGTTTTGATTCGGAGATTTCAATATCTCCTAAACCCAATGAATTCCCCATTTCTGATTTCCACTTTCTCTTTACATTCAGCAATTCAATTCTTGCAATCACCCCCATTCCCTTTTAATTTCAGCAATTTACATTCTGCTCTTTAATTCATGCAATTTAAGATTCAGCCATTTAATTTTCTTGTCATTTACTTTTCCCGCCAATTTTACATTCCGCAATTCTCATCTCAATTCTTGATTCCGCTCAACTAGAACACACTTCTAATCCGAATTGCTCAATCAACCAATCCTTGTGGGATTCGACCTCACTCTATTGTGAGTTTTTACTTGACGACGATAACCGGTGCACTTGCCGGAAGGAATTTTGCCGATCGTGCAATTTCCTAAATCGTAGCATAACTAGTTTATGCGCACCAAGTTTATGGCGCCGTTGCCGGGGATTGGTTTTCGATTGACAATTCTCAAATTGGAAGTTAACTAGATTGAGCAATTTTTCTTTTCTTTTGTTAATAGTTTTTGTTTCAGTTTATTACTGCTAATTTCTGCAAATTTTAATTTGTTTTCTTTGCTTATTCACTTGTTAGCATACTAACCACCAGCTGTTTGTGATATTGCCTCACTATGGGATTTCCACTATCTTTGGATGAGTATTGTTTGAGACTGAGCACATTGCAAAAAAGAAAGGAGTATCCATCATCTTTTGGTCAATCAAAAGTCATGAGAAACTCTCCACCACCACAGAATGATTCATGTTATTATGCTCATGGTGGGTGGGAGTATCAGGAACAGGAAACGGGGTACTTCCCAGAGCCACAAAATGGTCCATGTTTTGGTGAATTTGATCACCACTCAAGTTGTGGCTGGGAAGATCAAAACCAAAGAGATTTCACTTATTCACACCCCATTCATCAAGAGCCATCACCTCTGAATTATCCAACCTCACCTCCTAGTTTTACATATCCAAATTCTTCATCACTTGAGCATTTCTCAGCACAAAATTCCTTCTCAAATTCATACAATTCATTTCACTATCCACAAGACTCATTCCACTACACACAAGAGTCATACCACTACCAACACTCCAACCAAAGACTCTATCAGCCCACACAAAACACATACTCCCAGCCACCATATCACAGCCAAGATAATCAACCTCATCAACCCAATCCGAACCAACAATTTCAAGATCAATTAAACAGGATAGAAGGAATGATTGCAACTATGGGCAGAGATGTGGCCGATTTGAAAAGCTTTAAGGAAGAAGTGATATCCAACTTACAAAATCATGGTGCTGCCATTCAAAAGCTAGAAGCACAAATTGGATATCTATCAAAGCAAATCCCTACCCACAATTCTTCTAGTGATACCATGGCAAACCCAAGGGAGGAATCAGAAGAACAAGAAAGGGAGAAAGTCAATCAAGGGAGATCACACTCCAATGACACAGAGAGTTGCAAAGAGGAAGGGTTCATTGAACCACAAATTCAGGAAGCTTTTGATGAACAGGATACTCCAACTGTCCAACAACAACCAAGTTCTAAGATCAAGGATGTGAAGGCAGTAGAAACAAGCACCAAAATGAGGATTGTGACCGAGAAACAAAGGACCATATCCATGAAGAAGAGAAGGTCGAAGAACAATCCAACTCCTGAGCCAACAAGCAAGTTCACTCAAGCCAATCACAAGGGAAAGCTTGCTGGAAAGAAGCATTCACAACAAGGGGCACTAACTAGCTCCTTTATCCACTTGAAGTCATTCCTCTTAACAAACTGGAGGAAGAGGAAGAAAGTCAGGAACAGCATGTCAAGCTAATGACGTTAAAGAAGCGCTTGTTGGGAGGCAACCCAACCAAAGGTAGTTTTTCTTTTCTAGTTATTTCAATAAAAGAGTTAAGTAGATTTATCTGTATTGCAAGGAGCTAAGTTTGGTGTTGCACACCAAAACAATTCAAGGGTGAAGGTGAGATTCTAAGTTTGGTGTTCCACCAAAAACTTCATTAAAAGCACATTTCTACCTCAGCATGACTAGTCACTAGCTCCAACCAATCAGGGAAACTACTTAAACAATAGTTTAATTTCTAGTTCATAGTTTCTTTTTCTAGTTCATAGTTATTTTCTTAATAAAAGCACATGAGGTTTTCTGCATATGATCCAAATTGCTGCATATGGCAAGGAACTAAGTTTGGTGTTCACACACCAATCTAAGTTCAGAGGCCTACAAACATACATGCATGCTAACCAATTCTCAAAGTGCTTGGGGAACAAGCAACTTCTAATAGCTTTGCAGGAAGACAATCAATCTCATGGAAGAAATATACATCATCATCAAAGAGAACACCAAGGCTAGGAAGGATGATGAACAACAAAGAAGATGCTAAAAGGTTGTATTGTCACTTAATTGCTTGTACTTTGAATTGCTGATATTGGAAGTTTGCATGCACCCCTGCTTTAAGTTTGAGTCATTGCAGTTTTTGTTTGTCTGTTTGTTTAATTTCCAAATAAGTGATAGTCTAAGTGTCTGGATAAACTTCACTTGCTTAAATGTATGCTTGCCATGCTTGTTCTGTTTCCAAAAATAAAAAAAAAGTTTGAACAAAAGTAACTCAATTCCATTTGGTAAGAAATCAAATAAGATTAAGTGGTGGTATGCATGTTTGATTGAATAGTCAGCTCACTAAGAAATAAAGTTAGAATTGTCACTTTTAGTGGAAATTAGGATGCTGTCTATGGATCTTGATGAATAAATGTCTTTGGCCATGAAAAAGAAAGAAAAAGAAGAAGAAAAAGCCACTGAAAAAGGTCAACCAAAAAGCAAAAAATTGAGAAAATAAGCTAGGCACCAATGGTTTGAACTTCTGAGACAAATGCCTGTGGTGTTTATGTATTAAGGATATGCTTGGATGAATAGGTTCTGAGGAGTGTTTCAACACTTGGTAACTTGGGTTAACTAACCCGGGATTATCAACCAAAAGTCCATTATCAAGAGCAACCTAAATACAAAACATTTAGTCACACAAAGAGGTGCTGGGTACCAATGTCTCAAGAAGAAATGTGAACTAAAATGCCTGTAGTGGATATGTGTAGTGCACTGATAAGAAAAAGAAAATGCCAAAGGCTTGTGCAACACATGACACTGAGCAACAAGGAGCAAATAAGCTCAAAGAAAAAGAAGAACAAAGAAAAGAAACTTGCCAAGGATATGTGAATAACAAGAGGCCATAGCAGTGTTTTAGTGGGAACATAAAAAGTGACATTCTTACCTAAGAAACAATAAAGTGATGCTGCAACAACTTTCTGCATGAACACCCCATTAATCAATGTCAATTACTTACTGATATGGCTAATGAATTTACTTTCTGTTTCATTCTTTCTTCTCAATAATTCAGAACTTGCTTGGGGACAAGCAAGGATTAAGTTTGGTGTTGTGATGCCAAGGCATCTTAGGCTAGTTTCACTAGCCTTTTTCTTTTATTTTTAGTTGTTTTATGCATTTTCTTGAGCCTTAAGTAATCATTTTGGGCCAAATAGTCATGCTTGTCTTAAATCATTCAACATGAAGATTTTGATGCAAATTCCATGAGTTTTTAGTTATATTCCTTGAATGCTATGAATGGAAGATTTCTCATGAAATTTTGCAAGACTTTGATGCATTTGTTTGGATGATTTCAGGGAAGAAGAGGCTAACCAAGGAAGCAACAAAATCAATAAAGGAAGCTTGAATATCACATGTGGAGTTTAAGTTCCAGTTTAAGCCTAAACTGGAGCTTAAACGCCAGAATCATGAAGGCTAAGAAATGCTGGAATTGAAGTTTAACCTCCAGTTTGACCTCAAACTGGAGGTTAAACGCCAGAATGAAAAGTCTCACCAAAGAAGCATTCCACGTTTAACCTCCAGTTTGACCTCAAACTGGAGGTTAAACGCCAGAATGACAATGCCACTCAGGAAGGAGTTCCACGTTTAACCTCCAGTTTGACCTCAAACTGGAGGTTAAACGTGTTCGACACCTCCAGGGCTACCATTCTAAGCTTCCACGTTTAACCTCCAGTTTGACCTCAAACTGGAGGTTAAACGTGTTCGACCTCCAGGGCTGCCCTTCCTTTATCCACGTTTAAGCTTCAGTTTAACCTTAAACTGAAGCTTAAACGTGTTATATGGAACAGCTTGACCATGCCTTCTTCAAACATAAATAACTTGAGCTACAAAACTCCAAATGAGGTGATTCAAAATGCATTGGAAAGAAGACATCTAGAGCTTTCCAAGCATATATGGCATGCATGGTGGATACTAAAAATTGAGGGAGAAAACAGCCCCGTAATGTGCATAGAAGAGCATAGTACCAACATGCAATCAGGCCAGCTGACCTCTTCACCTTCCATGGAGTATAACTCGAGTTGTAGAGATCCAATTGAGGTGCTTCCAGTTGCGTTAGAAAGCTGACATCCATAGCTTTCCAACGAGGTATAATAGTCTATATTTGGCATCAAATTGGCAAGGTTGACAAGAGAACAAAGTGACGACTCAAGAAAGGGGGTGCAACATTTGAGTGTAGTTTAATGGATCATTATCCTTTTTGGATCAATTATGTCACTCAGCCCTTCAAGCAAGCAAGGCCCATCAACAACACCAAATCAAGGCCACAAGAATCATCTAGAATAGTTTATTTTCATTTGATTGTAATTTGCTTTGAATTTCATTTTCATTTTGTAATTTAGGGAGCCTATTTAAAGGCCTTAGTTTCTGCATTTAGAGAGGGGGGGATTGAAGGGGAATCCAACCCCTGATGGGGACTTTTACTTTCACTTTTAGCTAGTTTTCCTTTTCTTTGTAATTGAATTCAGAGCTATGATTCACTAAACCCCCTTTCATTGGGTTAGGGAGCTCTATTGTAATTCAATGAATCAATAATAGTTTATCTTCTTCTTCAATCTTTTCTCTTGAATTTTGTTAGAAAGCTTCTCGATCTAATTCCATTGAGTAGTTGTCTTGGGAAAGAAACTACTCATACTTGGAATCCTTCGGAGCCTTGGGAAAGGAATGGAGGATTCATGCTAGAGAAGCTTTCTCACAGTGGATTGGATTGGGGTTTGGATGGATATTGTGACATGTAATCCTACCAAATTGTGGTTCATGAAATTGTGTGGTATAATCAGTGATCAAGCATCATCTCTTCTTATGAACATTTAAACCAAGGGATTGGGAATTTGTTTGTTTTTAGAGAGCATTGGTGAGCCAAGGAATTGGGATCCAATCATATAAGATTGCCAAGCAAAATTCAATGAATGCATTGGTTGAGGAAGAGATATACATGTTTTGATTCGGAGATTTCAATATCTCCTAAACCCAATGAATTCCCCATTTCTGATTTCCACTTTCTCTTTACATTCAGCAATTCAATTCTTGCAATCACCCCCATTCCCTTTTAATTTCAGCAATTTACATTCTGCTCTTTAATTCATGCAATTTAAGATTCAGCCATTTAATTTTCTTGTCATTTACTTTTCCCGCCAATTTTACATTCCGCAATTCTCATCTCAATTCTTGATTCCGCTCAACTAGAACACACTTCTAATCCAAATTGCTCAATCAACCAATCCTTGTGGGATTCGACCTCACTCTATTGTGAGTTTTTACTTGACGACGATAACCGGTGCACTTGCCGGAAGGAATTTTGCCGATCGTGCAATTTCCTAAATCGTAGCATAACTAGTTTATGCGCACCATCCTGAAATCAAGCAATAAAGTGCATCAAAGTTCTAGTCCAAGTCATGGGAAATGCAACATCCAATTTGTCCTTAAATTCATGCAAAATCCTCATGAAATCATGTAAAGTGTACAATGTATGCTTGAATCAAGATGTAAGTGAATATCTACCTAAAACGAGCTTATTTCCTAAGGAAATGCATGAAACTACCCTAAAAACTGTAAAGAAAAGGTCAGTGAAACTGGCCAAAATGTCCTGGCATCACAACACCAAACTTAAAGCTTGCTTGTCCCTAAGCAAGTACTGGAACAAGAGAATGATGAATGGAATGCCAAGAGAAATGAGTCATTCTTATGGAAGTCATGTCCCTGGTTTTATGGTGGTTTCATGCATAGCAACTTAGGTTCATTCCTGGCTTTCAGACCTTTATCATGTCCTAGAATACTCACTGTGGTTGCATCCCATGAGACTTTTATTCATTGATCCTTTTGTTGTTATTTCAGGGCTTATTTTTGTTCTTAAGCTAAGTGCTCTGTAAGGGGGCAACTCTTTAAAATAAGCTTTCAGCCAACACTCCCGAACCAGTTGGTTCAAGGTGCTAGGTGTTGAAGCACCCCTAAGGACTTACTTGCTCAAGTCTCTCCCCCATACATACACACCACAGGCACATAGTTTATTTATTTTCTTTTCTTGAGACCTTGGTGTCCAGCACCTCTTTGGGTTACTAAATGCTATGTATTGAGGGTTACTCTTGATAGTGGACTTTCAGCTGATAATCCCGAGTTAGTTAACCCAAGTTACCAAGTGATAAGGCACCCCTAAGAGCTTATTCATCCAAGTAGATCCCTCACACAGGAGCACCACAGACACATGCCTCAAGATTAAAAACCATTGGTGCCTAGCCTTATTGCTTGTTCTTTTTCTTTTATTCCTCAACTTTGATTGTTCTTTCCCTTTTTCTTATTAGGATCTTCTTATTTAGCTAGTCTCATGGGGTGTTTCTCAAGCATAGTATTCATGACAGATAGTTGTCCTCCCACCTTATGGTTGAACCAACTTAGCTAACTTATGACTATACCATAAACTCATGAACTTATTCCATAGTATGAACTCCTCTCTGGTCTTTAAAAACACTCATTCTCTTTTTATTTGATTTAAAGGGACAAACATACAAGTAAGCAAAGTAAGGGTGCAGTGACATAAAGACCAGCAAGCATAGACCTCTTCAACTCAAAACTTAAAAGATAGAAATAAAGAAAAAGTTCAAACTATTATGGAAGCATGTTCTATTTCATACAAGATCTTCCTTATTCAAAGCATAGAAAAAGATGGATCAAAGAAGGGACTCCACCACCTTTTACTCATGTGGTTTGCCCATGCTCTCCTCCTTGCTTGTCCTCCTTGTATCCCTCTTGAGTGCTCGTACTCCCACTCCCTTTGCTTTTTCCAATCAGCTTCTTCCAGAAACCACCATCTTCCATCTTCTTCTTGAGTGTTTCTGATGCGCATAAACTTGTTATGCTACGATTTAGGAAATTGCACGATCGGCAAAATTCCTTCCGGCAAGTGCACCGGTTATCGTCAAGTAAAAACTCACAATAGAGTGAGGTCGAATCCCACAAGGATTGGTTGAGTGAGCAATTCGGATTAGAAGTATGTTCTAGTTGAGCGGAATCAAAATTTAGATGAGAATTGCGGAATGTAAAATTGCATGAATTAAAGAGCGAGAAGCTAAATTGCTGAAATTAAAAGGGATGGGGTGATTGCATGAATTTAATTGCAGAATGTAAAGAGAAAGTGGTAGATCAGAAATGGGGAATTCATTGGGTTATAGGAGATATTGAGATCTCCGAATCAAAACATGTTTATCTCTTCCTCAAGCAATGCGTTCATTGAATTTTGCTTGGCAATCTTATATGATTGGATCCCAATCCCTTGGCTCACCAATTCTCTCTAAAAATGAACAAATTCCCAATCCCTTGGTTTAAATGTTCATAAGAAGAGATGATGCTCGATCACTGATTATACCACACAGTTTCATGAACCACAATTTGGTAGGATTACATGTCACAATATCCATCCAAACCCCAATCCAATTCACTGTGAGAAAGCTTCTCTAGCATGAATCCTCCATTCCTTTCCCAAGGTTCCGAAGGATTCCAATTATGGGTAGTTTCTTTCCCAAGACAACTACCCAATGGAATTAGATCGAGAAGCTTTCTAACAAAATTCAAGAGAAAAGATTGAAGAAGAAGATAAACTATTATTGATTCATTGAATTACAATAGAGCTCCCTAACCCAATGAAAGGGGGTTTAGTGAGTCATAGCTCTGAATTCAATTACAAAGATATGAAAACTAGCTCCAAGTGAAGGTAAAAGTCCTTTCTAACTTAAATTCTATCCTATTTATACACTTTCTATATTGAGCTTCTGTTGTGTTTCTTGGGCTTTGAGGCCTCTCCCTGCTTTCCTTTTGCCTTGGGTTTATGATCCATAATCTTGATGAGGCTGTTGATCCAAATTCTGTAACATTCATTGAGCCAACTTAGTGATAATCAAATAATGACACATGACTCAATAAATTGAGATTTCAAACTCATCAATCCTTCAGGCCCAATCCCATAAACCATGATATTCAATTGGGTTTCATACCAGAGTAAGTTTAAGTTATTGTTTGTGCTCAAAGACTAACTTAAACCGCAATATTATTGGCCCAGAAACCTTTTCCAAGAGTGGCGTTTAAGTTGCAGTTTAAGCTTAAACTGCAGCTTAAACGCCAGATACTTCCAGTGAGGCCTTTTGTAGAAGCACGTTTAAGCTTCAGTTTAAGGTTAAACTGAAGCTTAAACGTGGAAATGGAAGAAGGCAGCCCTGGAGAGTAATGTAGTCGAACACGTTTAAGCTTCAGTTTAAGGTTAAACTGAAGCTTAAACGTGGATAAAGGAAGGGCAGCCCTGGAGGTCGAACACGTTTAACCTCCAGTTTAAGGTTAAACTGGAGGTTAAACGTGGGAATGGAAGGAGGCATCCTGGAGGTCGAACACGTTTAACCTCCAGTTTAAGGTTAAACTGGAGGTTAAACGTGGAAGCTTAGAAGAGTAGCCCTGGAGGTGTCGAACACGTTTAAGCTCCAGTTTGAGGTCAAACTGGAGCTTAAACGTGGAAATGGAGAGAGCAACCCTGGAGGAGAGAACTTGGTCGAACACGTTTAAGCTCCAGTTTGAGGTCAAACTGGAGCTTAAACGTGGAAATGGCTCCCTGGTGCTTTTCCCATTCTGGCGTTTAACCTCCAGTTTAAGGTTAAACTGGAGGTTAAACGTGGAACTCCTTCCTGGGTGGCATTATCATTCTGGCGTTTAACCTCCAGTTTGAGGTCAAACTGGAGGTTAAACGTGGAATGCTTCTTTGGTGAGGCTTTTCATTCTGGCGTTTAACCTCCAGTTTAAGGTTAAACTGGAGGTTAAACTTCAATTCCAGCATTTCTTAGCCTTCATGATTCTGGCGTTTAAGCTCCAGTTTAGGCTTAAACTGGAACTTAAACTCCACATGTGATATTCAAGCTTCCTTTATTGATTCTGTTGCTTCCTTGCTTAGCCTCTTCTTCCCTGAAATCATCCAAACAATTGCATCAAAGTCTTGCAAAATTTCATGAGAAATCTTCCATTCATAGCATTCAAGTAATATAACTAAAAACTCATGGAATTTGCATCAAAATCATACTGTTTGGATGGTTCATTGCTTTGTTATTCTTTTAACCATTCTTGGTTACTTAAAGCTCAAGAAAATGCATAAAACCACTAAAACTAACAGAAAAATACTAGTGAAACTAGCCTAAGATGCTTTGGCATCAGTTTCCTTCTGCTGTTTCACCTTCCTCTCTTCTTGTTCTACAAAATCTTTTTGGACCTCATCATATGTAGGGATGGCATAGTGTAGATGATGCATATTACTGGACATGTAGTTCAACTTGGCTTGAGTGTTTACGATGAACTCCTCCCTATGTAGTTGCCGTCCTTCATTAAGTACAGTGAACTTATTGAATGCTTTCATCTGAGCTATTTGCCGCTGATTGAGTTCCTGCAAATGCTTATCTTTGACGTTCTTACCTCTCAGTAACTTGGTGGATGGCTTGAGAGAGTTGGGAGTATTGTTCCTGTTGCTGCTCCATTTGTTGTTTCTGCCACTCTTCTTGTTAGCTCATCAAGTTGGACTGAAGGTTTAGTATTTGCTCTTGTCCTTCCATATGTCTCATCCCCAAATCTTCAATGGCTTTTAGAAGGTGATTCATATTCAAGTCGGCTAGGTAAGGATGCTCTTCTTGTTGATATTCTTCCTGATGGGACTCCTCTTGGTGAGCTCCTTCTTTTGCTTTTAGTTTCCCTATTTGTGGCCTTCTTTGTTGCTGAGCAGGTGTAGTATAGACCATACACTGGATTGTCATTAGCCTCCCAGAGTTCACCCAGTCTGGATTGCTATCCTCAAAGACCACCTTGGCCTCTTTGTATAATCTGAAAATGGTGCTGGGGTACCAAAGTCTGGCACCTGATTCAAGCTTCTCAGCTGAATCTTGAATTCCTTCAGCTATAAGTTCATGCACATTGATTTCTCCACCTTGTACTAGGTAATGTACCATAGTTTCTCAATTAATATTGACCTCTGAATTATTTGCAGCCGGGAGGATAGACCTCCTCACGAGTTCAAACCACCCCTTGGCTTCCGGGCTAAGGTCTCCCCTTTTGATGAACCGGGGTCTCCCATCTCCATACCTCTCCCAGTCAGCTGCTATAACACAGATGTCAGTAACGATCTCAGTGAGCTCATCATTGTCTTGGCTTTTACTTATCCTTGCATGATAACTGGGCTCATCAAAATGTGGTGATTTCAAGTGAAGAGCTCTTGTTATAGCATTTGGGCTGAAGTCCACCTCCTTTGCTCTTACATAACTTTTGAAGGTTGGGGCCCTGGTTTTGTCTTCTCTTACCACATTTACGTAAAATTCTTTGATGAGGTTTCCATTGATCTTTCCCTCTGGATTAGTGAGCCTTTGCCACTCTCTTTTTTCAATTTTCTCCCGAATCTGTGGGCATTCATCTTCATTGAATTGGAAGGTTAACTCGGGCAATATCTTTTTGAGCTTGATCCACTCAAATTCTCATTCATGGAAGGCAGTTTTGAATCTCTTCTCATCGAAAGGAATGCTCTCCATTGGTTCCTTCCTTTTTTGCCTCTTGGAGCTTGATGATGCCATGAATTTGAGTTGCTGTGTGAGGGGATTTGAAGGTAAGGATGGATGAAGAATTTGGTTGGTTAGGATGAGGTGTGATGAAGAGGTTTTGGACACCGAAAGTGTGAAGTGGAGAGTAGGAATTTGAGTGTGAGGGGTAAGTATGCACTAGGACTCACTTATATATGGAGATTGTGAGTGACTGGAAGGTGTGGATTGAGGGAATTGTTGCTTGATGGACGGTTGGGGTTGTGCATGGGGAAAGGACAAGGATCATCATTTTATGAGAGATATTGATTCGGTCTTCAAGAGTCTCCTTTCTTCAATGTTGCATGGCAACATTTCCCAATGCATTCCTTCTTGAGACAAGTGTGTAGTCCCTCTTCATGAAGTGGCCGAACCCTTCTCATTTAGTTGTCCAATCAATCTCCTTCAATGTTCCTCTCCTTTTCCCTATATAATAAGAAAAATTAATGTCCTAAAAAGTATTTAAAATTTACGGCTAAACTAATAAAAAGAAGAAAAGATTTTGTTTATTCATGAACTCCAACTAACTAACTAACTGTGTATCCTTATATGCACATTGGTGGCACCATGGGGTGACACCAAACTTAGTTTGGAGCACTGTGATGAAAAGTTCTGTTCAAAGTTCCAAGACTAGCATGCTCTCGGTTGCATTCATGCTTTCTTGGCACGCTTTGAACACCAAACTTGTTCTTCACTATATACTGCAATATAAGGATTTCACCAAGTGTTTGTCAAGTTTGGGTTGGAATTCATGAATATTGACTTATTCACTAGTAAAAGCTAATAAAACATGGGTTGCCTCCCATGAAGCGCTTCTTTAGCGTCGCAAGCTTGACGTTTCTCCTTTATCAGGGAGGTTGATAATGCTTCAAGTCCTCCCCTCTTGCCTTGGACTTATATCCATTGGTTGTATCAATGATCTCTACATGTTCCAAGGAGAGAACTCTGTTGATAGTGAAGACCTTAGGTAACTGAGATGGTACAGTGGGGAGATTAGGGGAGATATCTGGGAAGTAAGCTTAGATCACTTTATCTCCTGGAGAGAAGTCTTCCGTAGGGATCTTCTTGTTCCTCCACCCCCTTGGTACCTTCTTCTTTGTCCCTTTTGATGTTGCCTTACTCTTGGTGACTTCTTCTTCTAAGGAAATTTTGTTGTTGTCTTCACATGTTTCTGGTGGTTTAGGTTCCTCCAGCTTTTCCTTGAGTTGTGACAACTGCTTATTTCCTTATTCATCAACCCAGGGCTTTTCCAGATGGGCTGGTTGTGCTTCAGTGCTTGCTTCCTTTGTCAGCATCTCATTATGATCTTTGTTTGGTTCTTTGTTTTCTTGGTCTGCTTCTTGCGAGAGTTTGAAGACATTAAAGCTGAGTCGTTCATCATGGATCCTCAATATTAGCTCCCCTC
Source organism: Arachis ipaensis (assembly GCF_059453495.1). NCBI lineage: Eukaryota > Viridiplantae > Streptophyta > Magnoliopsida > Fabales > Fabaceae > Arachis > Arachis ipaensis. The sequence continues at coordinate 92,134,662 of NC_142439.1, forward strand.
GCTCCACATCTATGAGTGCTCTGGCTGTAGCTAGGAATGGTCTTCCTAATATGATTGGGTGAGTGTGACTCTCTTCCATGTCCAAGATGACAAAGTCTGTGGGAAGAAAGTATTTCCCAACCTTTAACAACACATTTTCCACCACCCCTATTGCTTGTTTTTGAGTTTTGTCAGCCAGCCTGATGACTACATCTGTGGGCAATATCTCATTGATCTGCAGCCTCTTCACCAGGGATAAGGGCATTAAGTTGATGCTTGCTCCCAAATCGCAGAGTGCTCTATCAAACATTGTTTCCCCTATGGCACAGGGGACATGAAAACTCCCTGGATCTTTTCTTTTCGTAGGCAACTGTGGTTGAATGAGGGCACTGCACTCCTTGTTCATCACTATAGTTTGGCCTCCCTTGAGTGAGCTTTTCCTGGGAAGCAGCTCCTTCATATACTTGATATATGCGGGTATTTGTTGAATAGTCTTGATGAATGGTATGTTGACATGCAGAGATGCAAACAAATCTAGAAACCTTAAGTATATTCTCTTCTCCACAGCACCATTGAGCAGTTGGGGAAAAGGTGCATAGAGTCTCAGCAGCTCCTGTTGTGAGATTTCTGGTTCTTGATGATCTTTTCCTTCTTCTCTACTGAGGTATCTTAGGGTTGTTTTGACAGCTTGCTTGGCTTGTCCTCAGTCTCCTTATCACTTATAGTGACCATCTTGCAATCTTCCCATCTTACTTTCTTTGTTTCACCTCTCAGATTCTTCTCTGTGACACTTGGGAATCCATCTGTGGGTTTGGGAATTTGCTCAGAGAGATACCCCACTTGAGATTCCAACCTCTTGATTGTGTCTCCTTGGTTTTTGAAACTAGCTCGCACTTCCTCCTTGACCACCTTGTTGTCTTAAATCTCCTTGCCTATGCCTTCAAGTAGATTCTCAATCCTTGAGAGTCTTTCATCAAATGATTGTAGATCGTGATTAGGCGTGGAAGGATGAGGTAAGTTATTTTGGTTTTGATGTGGATGTGGAGAGGTGTTGTTATTGGGGTGTTGATATGGTCTAGATGTGAAGTGTTGGCGGCTTGCATTGTTGGGATTTGGGCGTCTTTGATCAAGGCTTTGGTCTTGTTGATTTCCCCACCCAAAGTTTGGGTGATTCCTCCATCCATGGTTGTAGGTCTTGGAGTATGGATCATGGTTCTGCCTAGGTGAATTCCCAATGAAGTTGGCTTGCTCCTGACTACCCTCTGCTTCTTCATTCATTCTTTCTTGGGTTGTTGATGAAGTGGTGATTGCTGCTACTTGGTTTCTCTCCATCTTCTTGGTGAGGTGATGAGCGGATAATTTATACGCTTTTTGGCATTGTTTTTAGTATGTTTTTAGTAGAATCTAGTTACTTTTAGGGATGTTTTTATTAGTTTTTGTGTTAAATTCACATTTCTGGACTTTACTATGAGTTTGTGTATTTTTTCTGTGATTTCAGGTATTTTCTGGCTAAAATTGAGGGACTTGAGCAAAAATCAGATTCAGAGGTTGAAGAAGGGCTACTGATGCTGTTGGATTCTGACCTCCCTGCACTCAAAGTAGATTTTCTGGAGCTACAGAACTCAAAATGGCGCGCTTCCAATTGCGTTGGAAACTAGACATCCAGGGCTTTCCAGCAATATATAATAGTCTATACTTTGGCCGAGTTTAGACGACGTAAAAGGGTATTGAATGCCAGTTCTACGCTGCTGTCTGGAGTTAAACGCCAGAAACACGTCACGAACCAGAGTTGAACGCCAGAAATACGTTACAACCTGGCGTTCAACTCCAGAAAGAGCCTCTGCACGTGTAACATTCAAGCTTAGCCCAAGCACACACCAAGAGGGCCCCGGAAGTGGATTTATGCATCAATTACTTACTTCTGTAAACCCTAGTAACTAGTTTATTATAAATAGGACTTTTTACTATTGTATTAGACATCTTATGATTTTTAGTTCATCTTAGGATCATATTGATCACGTTTTGGGGGCTGGCCATTCGGCCATGCCTGGACCTTTCACTTATGTATTTTCAACGGTAGAGTTTCTACACTCCATAGATTAAGGTGTGGAGCTCTGCTGTTCCTCATGAATTAATGCAAAGTACTACTGTTTTTCTATTCAATTCAACTTATTCCACTTCTAAGATATTCATTCGCACTTCAACGTGAATGTGATGAACGTGACAATCATCATCATTCCCCCACGAACGCGTGCCTGACAACCACTTCCGTTCCACCTTAGATTGGATGATTATCTCTTGGATCTCTTAATCAGAATCTTCGTGGTGTAAGCTAGATTGGTGGCGGCATTCATGAGAATCCGAAAAGTCTAAACCTTGTCTGTGGTATTCCGAGTAGGATTCTGGGATTGAATGACTGTGATGAACTTCAAACTCGCGAGTGCTGGGCGTAGTGACAGACGCAAAAGGAGGGTGAATCCTATTCCAGTATGATCGAGAACCTCAGATGATTAGCCGTGCTGTGACAGAGCATTTAGACCATTTTCACAAGAGGATAGGATGCAGCCATTGACCACGGTGATGCCTCCAAACGATTAGCCATGCAGTGACAGCGCATCGGACCATTTTCCAGAGAGGATGAAAAGTAGCCATTGACAATGGTGATGTCCTTACATAAAGCCAGCCATGGAAAGGAGTAGGACTGATTGGATGAAGACAGCAGGAAAGCAGAAGTTCAGAGGGACAAAAGCATCTCTAGACCTTTATCTGAACTTCTCACCAATGATATACATAAGTATTTCTATCATTATTTTCTATCTATTTATTATTTATTTTTGAAAACTCCATAATCAATTATTATCCGCCTGATTGAGATTTACAAGATGACCATAGCTTGCTTCATACCAACAATCTCCGTGGGATCGACCCTTACTCACGTAAGGTTTTATTACTTGGACGACCCAGTGCACTTGCTGGTTAGTTGTGCGAAGTTGTGAAGTTATGTTTGGACCATGGTTCTGTGCATCCGTTTTTGGTGCCATTGCCAGGGAGAGAACGAACAAATAATTTTACAAATCTAAATCTGAGTGATCACGATTTTGCATACCATGTTTTTGGCGCCGTTGCCGGGGATTGTTCGAATTTGGACAACTGACGGTTCATCTTGTTGCTCAGATTAGGTAATTTTCTTTTTGTTTTATTTTCAAAAATTTTTCAAAAATCTTTCAAAATTTTCTCCTATGTTTTCGAAAAAAAAAATTTCTTTTCAAAAATATATATTTTTTTCTTTCTTCAGAATTTTTGAGAATGAATTCTAGTGTTTCATGATGATTTGTTGAATCCTGGCTGGCAGTAAGCCATGTCTAATCTTTTGGACTGGGGTTTCAACTTATCATCACAAGAGCTTGTTGATCTTCACACACTTAGTTGCTCTATACATGGAAAGTATCAATACATGCTAAAGCTTGACTGGCTATTAAGCCATGTCTAACCCTCAGATTGGAGCTTTAGAATAAGAATGCAAGATTCCTGGAATTCATATTAAAAATTTTGGAATCCTTATTTTTCTTTTTCACAAATAATTTTCGAAAAATCCAAAAAAAATCATAAAATCATAAAAATAAAAAAAATATTTCATGTTTCTTGTTTGAGTCTTGAGTCAATTTTTAAGTTCTAAGTTTGCATAAAATTTTTGAAAAAATTCATGCATTCATAGTGTTCTTCATGATCTTCAAGTTGTTCTTGGTAAGTCTTCTTGTTTGATCTTGATGTTTTCTTGTTTTGTGTTGTATGGTGTTTTTCATATGCATTCTTGAATTCTTAGTGCCTAAGCATTAAAGATTTCTAAGTTTGGTGTCATGCATGTTTTCTTTGCATTAAAAATTTTTTCAAAAATATGTTCTTGATGTTCATCATGATCTTCAAAGTGTTCTTGGTGTTCATCTTGACATTCATAGCATTCTTGCATGCATTCATTGTTTTGATCTAAAATTTTCATGCATTGCATCATTTTCATGTTTTTCTCTCTCATCATAAAAAATTCAAAAATAAAAAAAATATATATATATATCTTCCCCTTTTTTCTCTCTTAAAATTTCGAAAATTAGATTTGACTCTTTCAAAAATTTTTAAAAAATCTAGTTGTTTTTATGAGTCAAATCAAATTTTCAATTTAAAAATCTTATCTTTTTCAAAATCTTTTTCAAAAATCAAATCTTTTTCATGTTTTTTAGATATTTTAGAAAATTTTAAAAATATTTTTCAAAAATCTTTTTCTTAATTTTATCTCATAATTTTCGAAAATATCATCAACAATTAATGTTTTGATTCAAAAATTTTAAGTTTGTTACTTACTTGTTAAGAAAGATTCAAACTTTAAGTTCTAGAATCATATTTTGTGATTTCTTGTGAGTCAAGTCATTAATTGTGATTTTAAAAATCAAATCTTTTTCAAAACTAATTTCTATCATATCTTTTCAAAAATATCTTTTTATCTTATCTTTTTCAAAAATTTGATTTTAAAATATCTTTTCTAACTTCTTATCTTCTTATCTTTTCAAAATTGATTTTCAAATTTGTTTCAACTAACTAACTAGCTTTTTGTTTGTTTCTTATCTTTTTCAAAACTACCTAACTAACCCTCTCTCTCTAATTTTCGAAAATATCTCCCTCTTTTTCAAAATTTCTTTTTAATTAACTAATTGTTTCAAATTTTAATTTTAATTTATTTCTTCTCCTAATTTTCGAAAATCACTAACCCCTTTTCAAAAAATAATTTTTGAAAATCCTTCTCTCTCATCTCCTTCTATTTATTTATTCATCTACTAACATCTCTCCCTCACTCACCAAAAATCCGAACCCTCTCTCTCTCTGAGTTCAGATTTTCTCTTCTTCTTTTCTTCTACTCACATAAGGGAACCTCTATACCTGGGCAAAAAGGATCCATATTATTATTATTTTTTTGTTCCCTTATTTTTCATATGAGCAAGAGCAAGGACAAGAACATTCTTGTTGAAGCAGATCCAGAACCTGAAAGGACTCTGAAGAGGAAACTAAGAGAAGCTAAATTACAACAATCCAGCAAGCACCTTTCAGAAATTTTCGAACAGGAAGAGGAGATGGCAGCCGAAAATAATAATAATACAAGGAGGATGCTTGGTGACTTTACTGCACCTAATCCCAATTTACATGGAAGAAGCATCTCAATCCCTACCATTGGAGCAAACAATTTTGAGCTGAAACCTCAATTAGTTTCTCTGATGCAGCAGAACTGCAAGTTCCATGGACTTCCATCTGAAGATCCTTTTCAGTTCTTAACTGAATTCTTGCAGATCTGTGATACTGTTAAGACTAATGGAGTAGATCCTGAAGTCTACAGGCTCATGCTTTTCCCTTTTGCTGTAAGAGACAGAGCTAGAGTGTGGTTGGACTCTCAACCCAAAGATAGCCTGAACTCTTGGGATAAGCTGGTCACGGCTTTCTTAGCCAAGTTCTTTCCTCCTCAAAAGCTGAGCAAGCTAAGAGTGGATGTTCAAACCTTCAAACAGAAAGAAGGTGAATCCCTCTATGAAGCTTGGGAGAGATACAAGCAACTGACCAAAAAGTGTCCTTCTGACATGTTTTCAGAATAGACCATCCTGGATATATTCTATGATGGTCTGTCTGAATTAGCTAAGATGTCATTGGATACTTCTGCAGGTGGATCCATTCACCTAAAGAAAACGCCTGCAGAAGCTCAAGAACTCATTGACATGGTTACTAATAACCAGTTCATGTACACTTCTGAGAGGAATCCTGTGAGTAATGGGACGCCTCAGAAGAAGGGAGTTCTTGAAATTGATACTCTGAATGCCATATTGGCTCAGAACAAACTATTGACTCAGCAAGTCAATATGATTTCTCAGAGTCTGAATGGAATGCAAGCTGCATCCAACAGTACTCAAGAGGCATCTTCTGAAGAAGAAGCTTTTGATCCTGAGAACCCTGCAATAGCAGAGGTGAATTACATGGGTGAACCATATGGAAACACCTATAACCCCTCATGGAGAAATCACCCAAATCTCTCATGGAAGGATCAAAAGCCTCAACAAGGCTTTAATAATGGTGGAAGAAACAGGTTTAGCAATAGCAAGCCTCTCCCATCATCCATTCAGCAACAGACAGAGAACTCTGAACAAAATACTTCTAATTTAGCAAACTTAGTCTCTGATCTATCTAAGGCCACTGTAAGTTTCATGAATGAAACAAGGTCCTCCATTAGAAATTTGGAGGCACAAGTAGGACAGCTGAGTAAAAGGATCACTGAAATCCCTCCCAGTACTCTCCCAATCAATACAGAAGAAAATCCAAAAGGAGAGTGCAAGGCCATTGAAATGACCATCATGGCCGAAACCACAAAAGATGAGGATGACGTGAATCCCAGTGAGGAAGACCTCCTAGGACGTCCAGTGATCAATAAGGAGTTTCTCTTTGAGGAACCAAAGGAATCTGAGGCTCAACTAGAGACCATAGAGATTCCATTAAACCTCCTTATGCCATTCATGAGCTATGATGAGTATTCCTCTTCTGAAGAGAATGAGGATGTTACTAAGGAGCAAATTACCAAGTACCTTGGTGCAATCATGAAGCTGAATGCCAAATTATTTTGTATTGAGACTTGGGAAGATGAAGCTCCCTTGTTCACCAATGAACTGAGTGATCTGGATCAACTGACATTGCCTCAGAAGAAATAGGATCCTGGAAAGTTCTTAATACCTTGTACCATAGGCACCATGATCTTTGAAAAGGCTCTGTGTGACCTTGGTTTAAGGATAAACCTCATGCCCCTCTCTGTAATAGAGAAACTGGGAATCTTTGGGGTGCAAGCTACTAAAATCTCATTAGAGATGGCAGACAATTCAAGAAATCAGGCTTATGGACAAGTAGAGGACGTGTTAGTAAAGGTTGAAAGCCCTTACATCCCTGCTGATTTCATAGTCCTAGATACTGGGAAGGATGAGGATGAATCCATCATCCTTGGAAGACCCTTCCTAGCCACAGCAAGAGCTGTGATTGATGTTGACAGAGGTGAATTAGTCCTTCAATTGAATGAGGACTCCCTTGAGTTTAAAACTCAAGGTCATCCTTCTGTAAACATGGAAAAGAGGCACAGCAAGCTTCTCTCAAAATAGAGTCAACCAGAGCCCCCACAGTCAAACTCTAAGTTTGGTGTTGGGGAGTCTCAACAATGCTCTGAACATCTGTGAGGCTCCATGAGAGCCCACTGTCAAGCTATTGACATTAAAGAAGCGCTTGTTGGGAGGCAACCCAATTTTTATTTATCTAATTTTATTTTTATTGTTATTTCATGTTTTATTAGGTTCATGATCATGTGGAGTCACAAAATAAATATAAAAATCGATAACGGAATCAAAAACAGCAAAAGAAAAATCACACCCTGGAGAAGGATCTCACTGGCGTTTAAACGCCAGTAAGGAGCATCTGTCTGGCGTTCAACGCCAGAACAGAGCATGTTTCTGGTGTTGAACGCCAGAAACAAGCAGCATCCTGGTGTTCAGACGCCAGAAATGTGCAGTAAAGAAGAGCTGGCGCTGAACGCCAGAAACAAGCATCTGGCTGGCGTTCAACGCCAGAAATATGCTGCATCTGGGCGTTGAACGCCCAGAACAAGCATCAATTCGGCGTTTAAATGCCAGAATTGCATGCAAAGGCATTTTACATGCCTAATGGGTGCAGGGATGCAAATTCTTGACACTTCAGGATCTGTGGACCCCACAGGATCATCTCAGCATCTGTGGACCCCACAGGATCCCACCTACCACCACTCACTCTCTTCCCTCTTCTCAATGTTCATCCTCTCTTCCCAATAAACACTCTTCCCCAAAACTCTTCACCAATCACCACAATCTCTCTTCCCTATCACCACCTACCACCACTCACATCCATCTACTCTTCCCCATAAACCTACCTCATAAACCCCACCTACCTTCAAAATTCAAAATCAATTTCCCACCCAAAACCCACCCTTATGGCCGAACCTTACCCCCCTCCCTTCCCTATATAAAGCCCTCCATTCTTCTTCATTTTCACACAAAACAACCTTCTCTTCCTCTTCTTGGCCAAAACACATCTCTCTCCATCTCCTCCATAATTTCTTCTTCTTCTTCATCTATTCTTTCTTCTCTTGCTCGAGGGTGAGCAATATTCTAAGTTTGGTGTGGTAAAAGCATAAGCTTTTTGTTTTTCCATTACCATTGATGGCACCCAAGACCGGAGAATCCTCTAGAAAAGGGAAAGGGAAGACAAAAGCTTCCACCTCTGAGTCATGGGAGATGGAAAGATTCATCTCCAAAGCTCATCAAGACCACTTCTATGATGTTGTGGCCAAGAAGAAGGTGATCCCCAAGGTCCCTTTCAAACTCAAGAGAAATGAGTATCCGGAGATCCGACATGAAATCCAAAGAAGAGGTTGGGAAGTTCTAACAAACCCCATCCAACAAGTCAGCATCCTAATGGTTCAAGAGTTCTATGCCAATGCATGGATCACTAGGAACCATGATCAAAGTAAGAATCCGAACCCAAAGATTTATCTCACCATGGTTCGGGGGAAATACTTAGATTTTAGTCCGGAAAACGTGAGGTTGGCATTTAACTTGCCCATGATGCAAGGAGATGCACGCCCCTACACTAGAAGGGTCAACTTTAATCAAAGGTTGGACCAAGTCTTCATGGACATATGTGTGGAAGGAGCTCAATGGAAGATTGACTCCAAAGGCAAGCCGATTCAACTAAGAAGACTGGACCTCAAGCCTGTGGCTAGAGGATGGTTGGAGTTCATCCAACGCTCCATCATCCCCACTAGCAACCGATCTGAAGTTACTGTGGATCGGGCCATCATGATTCATAGCATCATGACTGGAGAGGAAGTAGAAGTTCATGAAGTCATCTCCCTTGAACTCTACAAAATAGCCGAAAAGTCCTCCCCCATGGCAAGGCTATCTTTCCCTCATCTTATTTGCCATCTATGTTACTCAGCTGGAGCTTTCATAGAAGGAGACATTCCCATTGAGGAAGAGAAGCCCATCACTAAGAAAAGGATGGAGCAAGCAAGAGAGCCCATTCATGGATCTCAAGAGATGCATGAAGCTCATCACCATGAGATCCTGGAGATGCCTCAAATGCATTTTCCTCCACAAAACTATTGGGAGCAAATCAACACCTCCCTAGGAGAATTAAGTTCCAACATAGGACAATTAAGGGTGGAACATCAAGAGCACTCCATCATACTTCATGAAATTAGAGAAGATCAAAAAGCAATGAGGAAGGAGCAACAAAGACAAGGAAGAGACATAGAAGAGCACAAGGACATCATTGGTTCCTCAAGAAGAAAACGCCACCATCACTAAGGTGGACTCATTCCTTGTTCTTACATTCTCTTTTTTTCGTTTTCTATGTTAAGTGCTTATCTAAGTTTGTGTCTTATTACATGATCATTAGTATTTAGTAATTATGTCTTAAAGTTATGAATGTCCTATGAATCCATCACCTCTCTTAAATGAAAAATGTTTTTAATTCAAAAGAACAAGAAGTACATGAGTTTCGAATTTATCCTTGAACTTAGTTTAATCATATTGATGTGGTGACAATGCTTCTTGTTTTCTGAATGAATGCTTGAATAGTGCATATGTCTTTTGAAGTTGTTGTTTATGAATATTAAATATGTTGGCTCTTGAAAGAATGATGACAAAGAGACATGTTATTTGATAATCTGAAAAATCATAAAAATGATTCTTGAAGCAAGAAAAAGTAGCAAAGAACAAAGCTTGCAGAAAAAAAAAGAAAAAAAATAGCGAAAAAAATAGCAAAAGCAAGCAGAAAAAGCCAAAAGCTCTTAAAACCAAAAGGCAAGAGCAAAAAGCCAATAGCCCTTAAAACCAAAAGGCAAGGGTAATAAAAAGGATCCCAAGGCTTTGAGCATCAGTGGATAGGAGGGTCTAAAGGAATAAAATCCTAGCCTAAGCGGCTAAACCAAGCTGTCCCTAACCATGTGCTTGTGGCGTGAAGGTGTCAAGTGAGAACTTGAGACTGAGCGGTTAAAGTCAAGGTCCAAAGCAAAAGAAGAGTGTGCTTAAGAACCCTGGACACCTCTAATTGGGGACTTTAGCAAAGCTGAGTCACAATCTGAAAAGGTTCACCCAATTATGTGTCTGTGGCATTTATGTATCCGGTGGTAATACTGGAAAACAAAGTGCTTAGGGCCACGGCCAAGACTCATAAAATAGCTGTGTTCAAGAATCATCATACTGAACTAGGAGAATGAATAACACTATCTGAACTCTGAGTTCCTATAGATGCCAATCATTCTGAACCTCAATGGATATAGTGAGATGCCAAAACTATTCAAGAGGCAAAAAGCTACATGTCCCTCTCATCTGGTTGGAGATATGTTTCATTGATAGTTTGGAATTTATAGTATATTCTCTTCTTTTTATCCTATTTGATTTTCAGTTGCTTGGGGACAAGCAACAATTTAAGTTTGGTGTTGTGATGAGCGGATAATTTATACGCTTTTTGGCATTATTTTTAGTATGTTTTTAGTAGAATCTAGTTACTTTTAGGGATGTTTTTATTAGTTTTTGTGTTAAATTCACATTTCTGGACTTTACTATGAGTTTGTGTGTTTTTCTGTGATTTCAGGTATTTTCTGGCTAAAATTGAGGGACTTGAGCAAAAATCAGATTTAGAGGTTGAAGAAGGGCTGCTGATGCTGTTGGATTCTGACCTCCCTGCACTCAAAGTGGATTTTCTCGAGCTACAGAACTCAAAATAGCGCGCTTCCAATTGCGTTGGAAAGTAGACATCTAGGGCTTTCCAGAAATATATAATAGTCCATACTTTGGCCGAGTTTAGATGACGTAAAAGGGCATTGAACGCCAGTTCTATGCTGCTGTCTGGAGTTAAACGCCAGAAACACGTCACGAACCAGAGTTTTAACGCCAGAAATACGTTACAACCTGGCGTTCAACTCCAGAAAGAGCCTCTGTGCGTGTAACATTCAAGCTCAGTCCAAGCACACACCAAGTGGGCCCCGGAAGTGGATTTATGCATCAATTACTTACTTCTGTAAACCCTAGTAACTAGTTTATTATAAATAGGACTTTTTACTATTGTATTAGAAATCTTATGATTTTTAGTTCATCTTAGGATCATATTGATCGCGTTTTGGGGGCTGGCCATTCGGCCATGCCTGGACCTTTCACTTATGTATTTTCAACGGTAGAGTTTCTACACTCCATAGATTAAGGTGTGGAGCTCTGCTGTTCCTCATGAATTAATGCAAAGTACTACTATTTTTCTATTCAATTCAACTTATTCCGCTTCTAAGATATTCATTCGCACTTCAACGTGAATGTGATGAACGTGACAATCATCATCATTCCCCCACGAACGCATGCCTGACAACCACTTCCGTTCCACCATATCTTGGATCTCTTAATCAGAATCTTCGTGGTGTAAGCTAGATTCATGGCGGCATTCATGAGAATCCAAAAAGTCTAAACCTTGTCTGTGGTATTCCGAGTAGGATTCTGGGATTGAATGACTGTGACGAACTTCAAACTCGCGAGTGCTGGGCGTAGTGACAGACGCAAAAGGAGGGTGAATCCTATTCCAGTATGATCGAGAACCTCAGATGATTAGCCGTGCTGTGACAGTGCATTTGGACCATTTTCACAAGAGGATAGGATGCAGCCATTGACCACGGTGATGCCTCCAGACGATTAGCCATGCAGTGACAGCGCATCGGACCATTTTCCAGAGAGGATGAAAAGTAGCCATTGACAATGGTGATGTCCTTACATAAAGCCATCCATGGAAAGGAGTAGGACTGATTGGATGAAGACAGCAGGAAAGCAGAAGTTCAGAGGGACAAAAGCATCTCTAGACCTTTATCTGAAATTCTCACCAATGATATACATAAGTATTTCTATCATTATTTTCTATCTATTTATTATTTATTTTCAAAAACTCCATAATCAATTATTATCTGCCTGACTGAGATTTACAAGATGACCATAGCTTGCTTCATACCAACAATCTCCGTGGGATCGACCCTTACTCACGTAAGGTTTTATTACTTGGACGACCCAGTGCACTTGCTGGTTAGTTGTGCGAAGTTGTGAAGTTATGTTTGGACCATGGTTCTGTGCATCCGTTTTTGGTGCCATTGCCAGGGAGAGAACGAACAAATAATTTTACAAATCTAAATCTGAGTGATCACGATTTCGCATACCATGAGGTCAGCCAGCTGCTGGGTAATGAGCTTGTTTTGGGCCAGCAGAGCATCTACATTGTTTAGCTCCATTACTCCTCTTGTGTTCCCTCTTTCGGAAGCATAGAAGTAGTCATTCTCTGCTACAGTTTCAATGACATCTATGGCCTCCTCAATGGTCTTCTTCTTGTTCAAAGATCATCCGGATGAATGGTCTACGGCCTTCTTTGACTCATAAGAGAGCCCTTCATAGAAAATGTGCAGCTGCACCCATTCATTGAACATGTCAGGTGGACACCTCCTTGTTAGGTCTTTAAACCTCTCCCATGCTTCATATAGAGTCTCACCATCTTGTTGCCTGAAAGTTTGGACCTCAGCTCTCAGCCTATTGATTTGTTGAGGGGGGTAAAATCTTGCTAAGAATTTGTTCACCACATCTTCCCAAGTTGTCAAGCTCTCCTTTGGGAAAGACTCCAGCCACTTGGCTGCCTTATCCTTGAGTGAGAATGGAAATAAGAGCAGTCTATAGGCGTCAGGATGAACACCATTAGACTTCACTGTGTCACATATTCTCAGGAAGGTGGTTAGATGTTGATTGGGGTCTTCTTGGACACTTCCTCCGAACGAACAGTTGTTCTGAACAAGGGTGATGAGCTGTGGTTTTAGTTCAAAATTGTTGGCATGGATGGTTGGCTTTTGAATGCTACTTCCACAGTTTCCTGGGTTTGGATTGATGTAAGAGCCTAAAACTCTTCTATCCTCCCCAGCATGATTTGCTCGTCCTCTTCCGCCATGGTTGTGAGCTTCTTCTTCACGATGGTTTTCCATGTTTTCTTCCATGTTTGGTTCAAAGTATTCCTCAAAGTGTTCCTCCTCTTCTTCAGCACCAACTACACATTTTTCTCTAGCCTCCCTCCTTAGTCTAAGGAAGGTTCTCTCAGGTTCAGAATCAAAGGAAGTTGAAGCCCTGCTTCTTCTCCCTGTCATACAACCAACAAGTACAAGCAAAGAGAATAGGTGCAGAAAGTATATCTGTCAGAATTACTGTTAGTGTGAGTGATGCAATATATCAAATAGTTAGTGGGTTAGTGAAATGAATGGTAAATAACAAAGAAAAAGTAGGGGGAAGGGAAAAAAATTAACTAAAACAGAAAGTAAATGACTCAAACAGAAAATTAAATCAAACAAAAATAAAATGCTCAATCTAGTTATCCTCCAATTTAATCATTGTTGATGCACAATCAATCCCCGGCAACGGCGCCATAAACTTGGTGCACGGAAAACTTGTCTCGCAACAAATTTCCATCGGCAAGTGTACCGAAGTTGTCGTCAAGTAAAAACTCACAATAGAGTGAGGTCAAATCCCACGGGAATTGATTGATCAAGCAACTTTAATTAGATGAATGTTCTAGTTGAGCGAATCCAGAATTTGAGTTGAGAATTGCAGAAAATAAAATGGCGGGAAGGTAAATGGCAGAAAAAGTAAATGCTAGAATTAAAGAACTGGAAGTAAATGACTGAAAGTAAATTGTAGAATTGTAAATGGGAATGGGGGAATTGCTCATAAACGTAAGTAACAGAAATTGAAGAGAAAGGGTAAGATCAGAAATTGGGAGTTCATCGGGCTTAGGAGAAGTTGCATTCTCCGGATCAATTTTATTTTCATCTCTTCCTCAATCAATGCACTCATTGATCTCCTTGGCAATCTTAAGTGATCGAATTACAATTTCTTGTAATTCAATCTCTCAAATCTTGATCAATAGCCAATTCCTTGGTCAATTGCTCATGAGAAGAGATGAAGTATGGTCACTGATTATACCACATGCATTTCCCAAATCAAGTGTTGAGAGGATTATAGTCACATATCCATCCAAACCCAATTTGGTCCAGCATGAGAAAGCATTTCTAGCATGATCTCTTCATTCCTCTTTCAAGGTTCAGAAGAGATCCAAGTATGAATAGCTTCTTTTCCAAGATAACTACCCAATTGGATGAAGATCAAAAGCTTTCAAGTAAAATTAAGAGAAAAGATAGAAGAAGAATAATGAAAACTAGTATTGATCCATCAAATTACAACAGAGCTCCCTAACTCAATAAAAGGGGTTTAGTTGTTCATAGCTTTGGAAAATGAAAACAAAGATGGAGAATACATGATGAAACTAGAAGTGCAGAGAAAGTAAAATACAGAGAGTAGTTCTATGCCAAGAGGCTCCCTATAATTTCCAACTCTCCCAATTTAATTCAAAGCTACTCCTATATATACTACTCTTCTGTTCTTCTAGTTGGCTCTTCAAGTCTTGGGTATGGGCCTTTGGATCTTGAGTTTGAAGCAGTTCTCTTCTTCATTGGGCTTGGCTTTACTTGCAGAGAGAAAGTGTGAAGTGGGCAGAGAATTTAGCTCAGGACGTTAGTGGTGTTAATGTTCAGTGAAAATATGGGTTCGAGAACGTTAGTGACAATCACTTTTTTCACTAACGTTCCTCACCCAAGTAAGAGCCACGTTAACTTCAACGTTAGTAGCACAAATGTTGCCACTAACGTTGCCTCTATGCCCTTCGCACACGATACTGGGACTTACCTTTCCCAGTAACGTTGAGAAGTCTCCCCCTTCCTTACGCTAGAGTCCACGTTAACTTAGTTAATGTGGCTCTTTTAACGTAGGCTTGCCAACCTTCGAGAATGTTAGTGACACTTACCATTGTCACTAACGTTCCAATGTGCCCCTATTTCTCATGTTAGAGTCCACGTTAACTAGGTTAACATGGCTTCTAACGTGGCCATGCTAGCCATCTCCAACGTTAGTGACAAAGTTGAGTGCCACTAACGTTGGCTCATCATTCCCTTATCCACGTTAGCTTCCACGTTAACTAAGTTAACGTGGGAGTTAACATGGCTCATAGTGGCTTGTGTGGGCTAATTCCAATGTTAGTGACAATGTTGGGTCTCACTAACGTTGGCGATCACCTCCCTTCTTCACGTTAGCTTCCACATTAACTAAGTTAACGTGGGAGTGAACGTGGCTTATTGGGGCTTGTGTGGGTTCCTTCCAACGTTAGTGACAATGTTTGGTGTCACTAACGTTGTCGACCACTTTGTCTCCTCAGGTTAGCTTCCACGTTAACTAGGTTAACGTGGAAGTTAACGTGGCTTATTGTGACTTGGCCAACGTTAGTGATAAAGTTGAATGTCACTAACGTTGGCTTCCCCTTTACTTCTTAATGTTAGAGGCCACGTTAACTAAGTTAATGTGGCAACTAACGTGGCCACTTATGAGCTTGGTCCAACGTTAGTGATAATGTTAAGTGTCACTAACGTTGGCTCCATTTCCTTTCTTCCACGTTAGAGTTCACGTTAACTTAGTTAACGTGACTCTTAGCGTGGGCAATGATGGCTTCGAGAGCGTTATTGGCAATTACTTTTCTCATTAACTTTGCAAGTTACTCCCATTCCACATTAGTGTTAACGTTAGTGTAACTAATGTAGCCACTAATGTGGTTCTTCTTTGCTTTCTTTATCCTGAAATCAAGCAAAAAAGTGCATCAAAGTTCTAGTCCAAGTCATGGGAAATGCAACATCCAATTTGTCCTTAAATTCATGCAAAATCCTCATGAAATCTTGTAAAGTGCACAATGTATGCTTGAATCAAGATGTAAGTGAATATCTACCCAAAACGAGCTTATTTCCTAAGGAAATGGATGAAACTACCCTAAAAACAGTAAAGAAAAGGTCAGTGAAACTGGCCAAAATGCCCTGGCATCAAGTTACAACAACGAATACCTTCTTCTCCTCCCAAACCATATTGCTACCTTTGTTAAGCCGCAAATTGCACAAAGACAATGGGGTTTCCTACAGAGACAGCCGAGGCAGGTCAATCTTTCTTGGGTAGTCGAGTTCTACTCCAACTTCCACCTGCCAACTCTGCAGTCCGTCTTTGTCCGTCAGAAGCAAGTCCCCATTACAGAAGAGGCCATTCAAAAAGTTCTAGGTCTTTCTCCTGTTCCAAAAGGATTGGACGCCTTTCAAGAAGCCACACTAAAGCGCCAAATGTACCAATTTGACTAGGATGCCGTTCTCAGAGTTATCGCACTACCTGGCAGCCGTTGGATCTACGAATACCATCGTACCCACCCTAAGGGAATATCGGCTTCAGCACTTACTTTGGAGGCTCGCGTATGGGCATAGATCATGTCCCATTACGTCTTTCCAAGCACTCACGAGTCCTCCTTCACTGCGGACATGGCCGTTCTACTATGGTGCATCCTTACAGACCAACCTCTGAACCTACCAAGACACATCCGGAATGCCATGGGACACGTACAAATTGTGGGCAACTTCCCTTTTCCCACCTTGGTCTCAGATCTTGTCTCAGCAGCCGGAATTTCCTACAGAGCTGGGGACACCAAAGCCATGCTCCCACGGGATGATCAGTATGTCCCTAACGGAAAATACATCAGACCTCCACCAGCCGCCATAAGTCATCCTACTGAACCGGTTGAAGATATTCCTTCTTCAACACCACAAGCACCTACAACAGACCAACTGCTCCATCAGATACTCGAAAGGTTGGATCGGCAGGAACACAAAGCTAAGATGAGAGAGCGTCGTAACAAGCGCCGATTCACATACCTCAAGGAGCTGATTATGGGAAAATTCAAGGACTCAGACACCCCGGACTCCACTTCCTTTACCAGCACAGGAAGCCATGATGGTCCCGACTGTGGAGATACTGCTACCAGCCCACCTTTGTTCCTGACAGATGGCACTGAGGACGGTGCAAAGCCTTAAGTGTGGGGAAGTCGGTCAGTACCTGACTTTTGGAGGTAATTTCTCTTCCCTAAACACCAATAAATTAGGATATTTAGTTAGTTTTTCTTTTGTAGAATAGGATAAATTGCATAGTAATAGGTTAGTTGCATGCATGTTCTACTTGATTGAAAAGACAATAAGTTTTCCTCTAAGACCCTATTTTCGGAACAAAATTTCACTAACTTTAATTAAAACTCTTATGTTAAATTTGCTTGAAGTTGTATTTGGAACATGATTTTTGAGCTAAAAGAACACACAACCTGTGAGATTTGAGCCTTTATGCATGGTTACATTATTTAACCATAATTATTTTATTCTTGTGTGTTTACTTCTCTATGATTGTAATCTATATTTTGATCCATCCTATATGTCCAATGTTTATTATATTTATATGTTTGCATATGATTGAGGCCATTAATTGTTTAGCTCACTTATCCAAATTTAACCTACCCTTTCAATTACCTTTGTTAGCCACTTTGAGCCTTTAAATCCCATTTGTTCTATATTTTGCCACATTACTAGCCTTAAGCAGAAAAAAATAATTATATATCCCAAATTGAATCTTTGGTTAGCTTAAGATAGAATTGTGTGTGCTAATTAAGTATGGGAAATTGTGGAAACAAAAGATAATAAGGGAATGCGTCATGATAATATAATGAGAATTTGGATGCCTACTCATGTGAAACTATAAGAATTAAAAATCTATGTGCATTGATAAGCTATGTTTATTTTTATGTTTATGTTAAAAAAAAAAACCAAAAATATTCAATAAATAAATAAGGGGACAAAATTACCCCAATGCTAAGTTAAGAATTCAAAGATCAATGCATGTATGATAAAATTAAAATAAAAAGTTTATACACGAGTATGGAATGTGAAAGGGAAATTCTGGGTAGCTAGGTATGAATTCTCAAGTTATAAAGAATATATATAGGTTATTTTAAAGATTAAGTTTATAAGCTTACTTAGACACATATTTATCCTTACCATTACCTTGGCCCCATTACAACCTTGAAAAGACCTTATGATGTTTGCATTGGTATATTAAATGTTGTTGATTGGTTAGGAGAAGAAAAAAAATTAGAGAGCATGATTAGAGAAGGATAGAGTGATTGCCCTATACACTAGAGAGATTAGAGCGTACATACATCATCAGTGAGGGTTCAATGCTTAAAATTCTATGTTCCCTGCTTTCATGAGCTACCTTCTTGCATTTTTATCTGTTCTTACTGTATAAGAATTGAATTAGTAGAATTTGATTTGTAATTATTTTGAAGAGCTTATTTACTATTGATCAAGTGGACAAGAATCATATAGTTGCATTCACATATATAGGTTGCATTGCATTGCATGAGTTTTACATGTTCCTACTCATTTATTTTATCTCCTTCAACTAAGCATGAGGACATGCTAATGTTTAAGTGTGGAGAGGTTGATAAACCACTATTTTATGGTTTATAATGTGTTTAATTGTGTAGTTTTATCATGATCTTTACCCACTTATTCATATGATTAGCATGCATTTATATTTCCTTCCTAAAATTAGTGGTTTATCTTCTTCCCAAAGAAGAGCAATGTGGATGGGTTGCTACAATTGATGAGCTCCTTCAAAAGGTTGTGCGGATGAACTTGTTTGTTGCCCCATTAGAAGCTCTTCCATCCCTTCCTTCTTGGTGGCCAACCTAAAAGGAAAGAAAAAGAAAGAGAATTAAGCCTACAACAAAGATAGCAAAGCAAATAGAACATAAGCGGGGGCTAATGCCAAGTAAGAGTAAGGTTCTCACTACATGTTAGCTACGCATGTAAGTGAGAGAGCAATATAGGCCAAGGGTATATCAACTAATACTTGATACAAGCGTAAAGTCAAAGCATGAAGAGCATATTGAGCATCAAGATCAAATAAGAGTTGACACAAACAAGATTAGTGATAAGCATGAAAGCATTAGGTCCCATCCTAACTCAATGATAATGAGGCATAAAAATAAAGGATAATGAGTTAGTGGTGCGCAGAAATTGTGATTACATTTTGATTATGTAAAATTCATTGCTCTTTCTTTCCTTGGTAATGGCGCCAAAAAACATGATGCCAATACCATGGTTCACAACTTTGCACAACTAACCAGCAAGTGCACTGGGTCATCCAAGTAATACCTTACGTGAGTAAGGGTCGAATCCCACGGAGATTGTTGGTATGAAGCAAGCTATGCTCACCTTGTAAATCTCAGTCAGGCAGATATAAAATAGTAATGGGGTTTTCGAAAATAATGCTAAAATAAGGATAGAAATACTTATGTAATTCATTGGTTAGAATTTCAGATAAGCGTGTAGAGATGCTTTCGTTCCTCTGAACCTCTGCTTTTCTGCTATCCTCATCCAAACAATCTTACTCCTTTCTATGGCTGGCTTTATGTAAGGATGTCACCGGTGCCAATGGCTACTTTCGATCTCTCTCGGAAAAATGATCCAAATGCTCTGTCACAGCACGGCTAATCGTCTGGAGGCATCACCTTTGTCGTTGGTTGCATCCTATTCCTCCTTGTGAAAATAGTCCGATGCGCTGTCACTGCATGGCTAATCATCTGGAGGTTCTCGATCATACTGGAATAGGATTTACTATCCTTTTGCGTCTGTCACTACGCCCAGCACTCGCAAGTTTGAAGCTCGTCACAGTCATTCAATCCCAGAATCCTACTCGGAATACCACGGACAAGGTTTAGACTTTCCGGATTCTCATGAATGCCGCCATCAATCTAGCTTATACCACGAAGATCCCAATATCTCGGACTCGGTCCCCTGTATTAGTAATCTAAGAGATACTCATTCAGTCTAATGTAGAACGGAAGTGGTTGTCAGGCACGCATTCATAGGGAATGATGATGATTGTCACGTTCATCACATTCAGGTTGAAGTGCGAATGAATATCTTAGAAGCGGAAAAAGTTGAATTGAATAGAAAATAGTAGTACTTTGCATTAATCCTTGAGGAACAGCAGAGCTCCACACCTTAATCTATGGAGTGCAGAAACTCTACCGTTGAAAATACATAAGTGATAATGGAGTTCATTGGTCTTGGCCCCAGAGGGGAACCGGAGTAACCAAGACTGCGAATACAATGATAAAAAGTTCTATTTATAATAAACTAGTCACTAGGGTTTACAGAAGTAAGTAATTGATGCATAAATCCACTTCCGGGGCCCACTTGGTGTGTGCTTGGGCTGAGCTTGAAGTCTACACGTGGAGAGGTCATTCTTGGAGTTGAACGCCAGCTTTTGTGCCAGTTTGGGCGTTGAATTCCACTTTGCAGCTTGTTTCTAGCGCTGGACGCCAGAATTGGGCAGAGAGCTGGCGTTGAACGCCAGTTTGCGTCGTCTAAACTTAAGCACAGTATAGACTATTATACATTGCTGGAAAGCCCTGGATGTCTACTTTCCAACGCAATTGGAAGCGTGCCATTTAGAGTTCTGTAGGGAGGTCAGAATCCAACAGCATCAGCAGTCCTTCTTCAACCTCTGAATCTGATTTTTGCTCAAGTCCCTCAATTTCAGCCAGAAAATACCTGAAATTATAGAAAAACACACAAACTCATAGTAAAGTCCAGAAATGTGAATTTAACATAAAAACTAATGAAAACATCCCTAAAAGTAACTAGATCCTACTAAAAACATACTAAAAACAATGCCAAAAAGCGTATAAATTATCCGCTCATCACAATACCAAACTTAAATTGTTGCTTGTCCCCAAGCAACTGAAAATCAAATAGGATAAAAAGAAGAGAATATACTATAAATTCCAAACTATCAATGAAACATAGCTCCAATCAAATGAGCAGGACTTATAGCTTTTTGCCTCTTGAATAGTTCTGGCATCTCACTTCATCCATTAAAGTTCAGAATGATTGGCATCTATAGGAGCTCAGAGTTTAAATAGTGTTATTGATTCTCCTAGTTCAGTATGATGATTCTTGAACACAGCTACCTTATGAGTCTTGGCCGTGGCCCTAAGCACTTTGTTTTCCAGTATTACCACCGGATACATAAATGCCACAGACACATAATTGGGTGAACCTTTTCAGATTGTGACTCAGCTTTGCTAAAGTCCCCAATTAGAGGTGTCCAGGGTTCTTAAGCATACTCTTTTTTGCTTTGGACCTTGACTTTAACCGCTCAGTCTCAAGTTTTCACTTGACACCTACACGCCACAAGCACATGGTTAGGGACAGCTTGGTTTAGCCGCTTAGACCAGGATTTTATTCCTTTAGGCCCTCCTATCCACTGATGCTCAAAGCCTTGGGATCCTTTTTATTTGCCCTTGCCTTTTGGTTTTAAGGGTTATTGGCTTTTTTTTTTTTTGCTCTTGCCTCTTGGTTTTAAGAGCTTTTGGCTTTTTCTGCTTGCTTTTTCTTTCTATTTTTCTTTTTCGCCTATTTTTTTTTCTGCAAGCTTTGTTCTTTGCTGCTTTTTCTTGCTTCAAGAATCATTTTTATGATTTTTCAGATTATCAAATAACATGTCTCCTTGTCATCATTCTTTCAAGAGCCAACATATTTAACATTCTTAAACAACAACTTCAAAAGACATATGCACTGTTCAAGCATACATTCAGAAGACAAGAAGCATTGTCACCACATCAATATAGTTAAGCTAAGTTCAAGGATAAATTCGAAACTCATGTACTTCTTGTTCTTTTGAATTAAAACATTTTTTATTTAAGAGAGGTGATGGATTCATAGGACATTCATAACTTTAAGACATAGTCACTAACTACTAATGATCATGTAATGAAGACACAAACATAGATAAGCACTTAACATAGAAAACGAAAAACAGAAGAAATAAGAACAAGGAATGAATCCACCTTAGTGATGGTGGCGTTTCCTTCTTGAGGAACCAATGATGTCCTTGAGCTCTTCTATGTCTCTTCCTTGTCTTTGTTGCTCCTCCCTCATTGCTTTTTGATCTTCTCTTATTTCATGAAGGATGATGGAGTGCTCTTGATGTTCCACCCTTAGTCGTCCCATATTGGAACTCAATTCTCCTAGGGAGGTGTTGGTTTGCTCCCAATAGTTTTGTGGAGGAAAATGCATTTGAGGCATCTCCGGGATCTCATGGTGATGTGCTTCATACGCCTCTTGAGCTCCATGAATGGGCTCTCTTGCTTGCTGCATCTTTTTCTTAGTGATGGGCTTGTCCTCTTTAATGAGGATATCTCCCTCTATGTCAATCCCAGCCGAATTGCATAGGTGGCAAATGAGGTGAGGAAAGGCTAACCTTGCCATAGTGGAGGACTTGTTAGCCACCTTGTAGAGTTCTTGAGGTATAATCTCATGAACTTCCACCTCTTCTCCAATCATGATGCTATGGATCATGATGGCCCGGTCTATAGTAACTTCAGACCGGTTGCTAGTGGGGATGATGGAGCATTGGATGAATTCCAACCATCCTCTAGCCACAGGCTTGAGGTCCAATCTTCTTAGTTGAACCGGCTTGCCTTTGGAGTCAATCTTCCATTGAGCTCCTTCCACACATATGTCCATAAGGACTTGGTCCAACCTTTGATCAAAGTTGACTCTCCTTGTGTAAGGGCGTGCGTTCTCTTCCATGTTTGGCAAGTTGAACGCCAACCTCACATTTTCTGGACTAAAATCTAAGTATTTCCCACGAACCATTGTAACATAGTTCTTTGGATCCGGGTTCTTACTTTGATCATGGTTCTTGGTGATCCATGCATTGGCATAGAACTCTTGAACCATTAGGATGCCGACTTGTTGGATGGGATTTGTTAGAACTTCCCAACCTCTTCTTTGAATTTCATGTCGGATCTCCGGATACTCATTTCTTTTGAGTTTGAAAGGGACCTCGGGGATCACCTTCTTCTTGGCCACAACATCATAGAAGTGGTCTTGATGGGCTTTGGAGATGAACCTTTCCATCTTCCATGACTCGGAGGTGGAAGCTTTTGTCTTCCCTTTTCCTTTTCTAGAGGATTCTCCGGTCTTAGGTGCCATCAATGGTAATGGAAAAACAAAAAGCTTATGCTTTTACCACACCAAACTTAGAATTCTTCTCGCCCTCGAGCAAGAGAAGAAAGAATAGATGAAGAAGAAGAAGAAATGGAGGAGAGGGAGAAGGGGTTGTGTTTCGGTCAAGAAGAGAAGAGAGGGTTGTGTTGTGTGAAAATGAGGAAGAATGGAGGGTTATATATAGGGATGGGAGGGGGGTAGAGGTTCGGCCATTTAGGGTGGGTTTGGGTGGGAAATTGATTTTGAATTTTGAAGGTAGGTGGAGTTTATGAGGTAGGTTTATGGGGAAGAGTGGATGGATGTGAATGGTAAAGAGGTGATGGGGAAGAGAGATTGAGGTGATTGGTGAAGGGTTTTGGGGAAGAGTGTTTATGGGATTGTGTGAAAGAGGGGTGAGAAGAAGTGAGTGGAGGTAGGTGGGGATCCTGTGGGGTCCACAGATCCTGAGGTGTTCAAGGATTTACACCCTTGCACCAAATTGGGCATGCAAAATGCCCTTGCACACAACACTGGGCGTTCAGCGCCAGGTTGGTGCCCATTTTGGGTGTTCAATGCCCATTTGTTGCCCATTTCTGGCGTTGAACGCCAGAACCATGCTTGTTCTGGGCGTTCAGCGCCAGCTCCTCTCCAGGGTGTAATTCTGGCGTTCAGCGCCCAGATGATGCCCATTTTGGGCGTTCAGCACCCAGATACTGCCCATTTTGGGCGTTCAGCGCCAGAACCATGCTCTGTTCTAGCGTTGAACGCCAGGCAGATGCTTCCTCCAGGGTGTGATTTTTCTTCTGCTGTTTTTGATTCCGTTTTCAATTTTTATATTTATTTTGTGACTCCACATGATCATGAACCTATAAAGATATATAACTAAGAAAGATATAGTTAGATAAATAAAAATTGGGTTGCCTCCCAACAAGCGCTTCTTTAATGTCAGTAGCTTGACAGTGGGTTCTCATGGAGCCTCACAGATGTTCAGAGCTTTGTTGAGACTCTCCAACACCAAACTTAGAGTTTGGATATGGGAGTTCAACACCAAACTTAGAGTTTGGTTGTGGCCTCCCAACACCAAACTTAGAGTTTGACTGTGGGGGCTTTGTTTGACTCTGCTTTGAGAGAAGCTTTTTCTGCTTCCTCTCCATGGATGCAGAGAGAGATCCTTGAGTTGTAAACACAAGGTTGTCCTTATTTAATTGAAGGATCAATTCTCCTCTGTCCACATCAATCACAGCTCTTGCTGTGGCTAGGAAAGGTCTTCCTAGGATTGATGGATTCATCCTCTTCCTTTCCAGTGTCTAGGACTATGAAATCAGCAGGGATGTAAAGGCCTTCAACCTTTACTAACACGTCCTCTACTTGTCCATAAGCCTATTTTCTTGAATTGTCTGCCATCTCTAATGAGATTTTAGCAGCTTGCACCCCATAGATTCCCAGTTTCTCTATTACAGAGAGAGGCATGAGGTTTATCCCTGAACCAAGGTCACACAGAGCCTTAAAGATCATGGTGCCTATGGTACAAGGTATTATGAACTTTCCATGATCCTGTCTCTTCTGAGGCAATGTCAGTTGATCCAGATCACTTAGTTTATTGGTGAACAAGGGAGGTTCATCTTCCCAAGTTTCAATACCAAATAATTTGGCATTCAGCTTCATGATTGCACCAAGAAACTTGGCAGTTTGCTCTTCAGTAACATCCTCATTCTCTTCAGAAGAGGAATACTCATCAGAGCTCATGAATGGCATAAGGAGGTTCAATGGAAACTCTATGGTCTCTAGATGAGTCTCAGATTCCTTTGGTTCCTCAGAGGGAAACTCCTTATTGATCACTGGACGTCCCAGGAGGTCTTCCCCCTTGGGATTCACGTCCTCCTCTCCCTCTTTGGGTTCGGCCATTTTGGTTATGTCAATGGCCTTGCACTCTCCTTTTGGATTTTCTTCTGTATTGCTTGGGAGAGTACTGGGAGGGATTTCAGTGATCCTTTTACTCAGCTGGCCCACTTGTGCTTCCAAATTTCTAATGGAGGATCTTGTTTCATTCATGAAACTCACAGTGGCCTTAGATAGATCAGAGACTAGATTTACTAAGCTAGATGGATTCTGCTCAGAATTCTCTGTCTGTTGCTGAGTGGATGATGGAAAAGACTTGCTATTGCTAAACCTGTTTCTTCCACCATTATTAAAGCCTTGTTGAGGCTTTTGATCCTTCCATGAGAAATTTGGATGATTTCTCCATGATCGATTATAGGTGTTTCCATAAGGTTCACCCATGTAATTTGCCTCTGCTATTGCAGGGTTCTCAGGATCATAAGCTTCTTCTTCAGGAGAAGCCTCTTGAGTACTGTTGGATGCAGCTTGCATTCCATTCAGACTCTGAGAAATCATATTTACTTGCTGAGTCAATATTTTATTCTGAGCCAATATGGCATTCAGAGTATCAATTTCAAGAACTCCCTTCTTCATAGGCGTCCCATTACTCACAGGATTCCTCTCAGAAGTGTACATGAACTGGTTATTAGCAACCATGTCAATGAGTTCTTGAGCTTCTGCAGGCGTTTTCTTTAGGTGAATGGATCCACCTTCAGAAGTATCCAATAACATCTTTGATAGCTCAGATAAACCATCATAGAATATATCCAGGATGGTCCATTCTGAAAGCATGTCAGAAGGACACTTTTTGGTCAGCTGCTTGTATCTTTCCCAAGCTTCATAGAGGGATTCACCTTCTTTTTGTCTGAAGGTTTGAACATCCACTCTAAGCTTGCTCAGCTTTTGAGGAGGAAAGAACTTGGCTAAGAAAGCCGTGACCAGCTTATCCCAAGAGTTCAGGCTATCTCTGGGTTGAGAGTCCAACCACACTCTAGCTCTGTCTCTTACAGCAAAAGGGAAAAGCATGAGCCTGTAGACTTCAGGATCTACTCCATTAGTCTTAACAGTATCACAGATCTGCAAGAATTCAGTTAAGAACTGAAAGGGATCTTCAGATGGAAGTCCATGAAACTTGTAGTTTTGTTGCATTAGAGAAACTAGCTGAGGTTTCAGCTCAAAGTTGTTTGCTCCAATGGCAGGAATGGAGATGCTTCTTCCATGTAAATTGGAATTAGGTGCAGTAAAGTCACCAAGCATTCTCCTTGCATTATTATTATTTTCGGCTACCATCTCCTCTTCTTGTTTGAAAATTTCTGAAAGGTTATCTCTGGATTGTTGTAATTTAGCTTCTCTTAGTTTCCTTTTCAGAGTCCTTTCAGGTTCTGGATCTGCTTCAACAAGAATGTTCTTGTCCTTGCTCCTGCTCATATGACAAAGAAGAGGGCACAGAAAAATAATAATAATAACAGGAATCCTTTATACCACAGTATAGAGGTCCTTATGTAAGTGGAAGAAACACAAGGGTGAGGAGAGCAGAGATGTGAGATGAGGAGATGTTAGTAGATGAATAAATAATTAGAATGAGATGAGAGAGGGAGAATTTCAAAAAATATTTTTTTTTTGAAAAAGACTTAGTGATTTTCGAAAATAGTTTTTTTGAAAAATGTTAGTAATTTTCAAAAATTAAGATTTAGAAATTGAAATAATTAGTTAATTAAAAAGAATTTTTGAAAAAGAGGGAGATATTTTCGAAAATTAGAGAGAGAGAGTTAGTTAGGTGGTTTTGAAAAAGATAAGAAACAAACAAAAAGTTAGTTAGTTAGTTGAAACAAATTTTGAAAATCAATTTTGAAAAGATAACAAGATAGGAAGTTAGAAAAGATATTTTAGAATCATATTTTGAAAAAGATAAGATAGGGAAGATATTTTTGAAAAGCTATGATTGAAATTAGTTTTGAAAAAGATTTGATTTTTAAAATCACAATTAATGACTTGATTCACAAGAAATCACAAGATATGATTCTAAAACTTAAAGTTTGAATCTTTCTTAATAAGTAAGTAACAAACTTGAAATTTTTGAATCAAAACATTAATTGATTATGTTATTTTCGAAAATTTGATATAAAAATAAGAAAAAGATTTTTGAAAAATGTTTTTGGAATTTTCGAAAATAACTAAGAAATTTGAAAAAGATTTGATATTTGAAAAAGATTTTGAAAAAATGAGATTTTTAAATTGAAAATTTGATTTGACTCATAAAAACAACTAGATTTTTAAAAATTTTTGAAAAAGTCAAATCTAATTTTCAAAATTTTAAGAGAGAAAAAGGGAAAGATATTTTTTTTTGAATTTTTAATAATGAGAGAGAGAAACATGAAAATGATGCAATGCATGAGATTTTTAGATCAAAACAATGAATGCATGCAAGAATGCTATGAATGTCAAGATGAACACCAAGAACATATTTTTGAAAAAAAAAATTTTTTTTAATGCAAGGAAAACATGCAAGACACCAAACTTAGAATTCTTTAATGCTTAGAAATAAAGAATTCAGGAATGCATATGAAAAACAAGAAAAGACACAAAACATGCAAATGCAAAGATCAAACAAGAAGACTTACCAAGAACAACTTAAAGATCATGAAGAACACTATGAATGCATGAGAATTTTCGAAAAATGCAAGATGCACATGCAATTGACACCAAACTTATAACATGACTCAAGACTCAAACAAGAAACACAGAAATATTTTTTATTTTTATGATTTTCTAATTTTTTTTTTGTATTTTTTTTCGAAAATTATTTGAAAAAAAAAAATAAGGATTCAAAACTTTTCATGTGAATTCCAGGAATCTTGTACTCTTTAGTCTAAAGCTCCAATCTGAGGGTTAGACATGGCTTAATAGCCAGTCAAGCTTTAGAATGGATTTACATCCATTGAGGTGATTAGTTGAAGACCAATCCCAAAGGAGTTTGGGTATGGCTTTTCAGCCAGATAGGATTCAACATGTTACCATGAAACTCTAGAATTCATTCTTGAAAGTTTTGAAGCCATAAAATAATTTATTTTTCAAAACATTATTTTTATTAATTTTTTTTTTCGAAAACAAAGGAGAAAATTTTGAAAACTTTTTGAAAAATTTTTGAAAATAAAACAAAAAGAAAATTACCTAATCTGAGCAACAAGATGAACCGTCAGTTGTCCAAACTCGAACAATCCCCGGCAACGGCGCCAAAAACTTGGTGCGCAGAAATTGTGATTACATTTTGATTATGTGAAATTCATTGCTCTTTCTTTCCCTGGTAATGGCGCCAAAAAACATGATGTCAATACCATGGTTCACAACTTTGCACAACTAACCAGCAAGTGCACTGGGTCGTCCAAGTAATACCTTACGTGAGTAAGGGTCGAATCCCACGGAGATTGTTGGTATGAAGCAAGCTATGGTCACCTTGTAAATCTCAGTTAGGCAGATATAAAATAGTAATGAGGTTTTCGAAAATAATACTAAAATAAGGATAGAAATACTTATGTAATTCATTGGTTAGAATTTCAGATAAGCGTGTAGAGATGCTTTCGTTCCTCTGAACCTCTGCTTTCCTGCTATCCTCATCCAATCAATCTTACTCCTTTCTATGGCTGGCTTTATGTAAGGATGTCACCGGTGCCAATGGCTACTTTCGATCTCTCTCGGGAAAATGATCCAAATGCTCTGTCACAGCACGGCTAATCGTCTGGAGGCATCACCTTTGTCGTTGGTTGCATCCTATTCCTCCTTGTGAAAATGGTCCGATGCGCTGTCACTGCATGGCTAATCATCTGGAGGTTCTCGATCATACTGGAATAGGATTTACTATCCTTTTGCGTCTGTCACTACACCCAGCACTCGCGAGTTTTAAGCTCGTCATAGTCATTCAATCCCAGAATCCTACTCGGAATACCACGGACAAGGTTTAGACTTTCCGGATTCTCATGAATGCCGCCATCAATCTAGCTTATACCACGAAGATCCCAATATCTCGGACTCGGTCCCTTGTATTAGTAATCTAAGAGATACTCATTCAGTCTAATGTAGAACGGAAGTGGTTGTCAGGAACGCGTTCATAGGGAATGATGATGATTGTCACGTTCATCACATTCAGGTTGAAGTGCGAATAAATATCTTAGAAGCGGAATAAGTTGAATTGAATAGAAAACAATAGTACTTTGCATTAATCCTTGAGGAACAGCAGAGCTCCACACCTTAATCTATGGAGTGCAGAAACTCTACCGTTGAAAATACATAAGTGATAATGGAGTTCATTGGTCTCGGCCCCAGAGGGGAACCGGAGTAACCAAGACTGCGAATACAATGATAAAAAGTTCTTTTTATAATAAACTAGTCACTAGGGTTTACAGAAGTAAGTAATTGATGCATAAATCCACTTCCGGGCCCACTTGGTGTGTGCTTGGGCTGAGCTTGAAGTCTACACGTGGAGAGGTCATTCTTGGAGTTGAACGCCAGCTTTTGTGCCAGTTTGGGCGTTGAACTCCATTTTGCAGCTTGTTTCTGGCGCTGGACGCCAGAATTGGGCAGAGAGCTGGCGGGTGAAGGCCAGTTTGCGTCGTCTAAACTTAGGCAAAGTATAGACTATTATACATTGCTGGAAAGCCCTGGATATCTACTTTCCAACTCAATTGGAAGCGTGCCATTTCGAGTTCTGTAGCTCCAGAAAATCCACTTTGAGTGCAAGAAGGTCAGAATCCAACAGCATCAGCAGTCCTTCTTCAACCTCTGAATCTGATTTTTGCTCAAGTCCCTCAATTTCAGCCAGAAAATACCTGAAATCACAGAAAAACACACAAACTCATAGTAAAGTCCAGAAATGTGAATTTAACATAAAAACTAATGAAAACATCCCTAAAAGTAACTAGATCCTACTAAAAATATACTAAAAACAATGCCAAAAAGCGTATAAATTATCCGCTCATCAGTTAGGAAGGACTAAAGCACTAATCTCGTGTGTAGAACAAACATTACAATTAATGTTACAAGTCACAAAGTACCAAAACAATGCAAGAAATTCTCAACAATTGAGTATAAGAAGCCAACACCATTGTTAAAATGACTTAGAAAAAAATGAAAACAGGCTATAAAATCAAAATTGAAATGTAAAGAATAGAAGTATATGAATGCGATAAACAAAAGAAAATGGAAGAGCAGAAAAAAAAACTCTTTTTTTTTACCGGCGCGGGCGCGTGATAAACCACTATTTTATGGTTTATAATGTGTTTAATTGTGTGGTTTTATCATGATCTTTACCCACTTATTCATATGATTAGCATGCATTTATATTTCCTTCCTAAAATTATTACATGATTGAAAACTTGCTTCCTAGAGACTTTTAATTATGTATTTTAATTCTCCTTTATTCCATTCGATGCCGTGATCTATGTGTTAAGTATTTCAGGCTTTATAGGGCATGAATGAGTTGGAGATTGGAAAGGAAACTTGCAAAAATGGAAGGAACACAAGAAATTGAGGAGATGACCAGCAAGAAGTGACGCGGCCGCATGGCTCACGCGACCGCGCGAAAGAGAGGAAATCGCAGTGACGCGGCTGCCTGGCTCACACGACCGCGCGGATTGGAATAGCACAAGTGACGCGGAGGCATGGACGACGCGCTTGCGTGGCAGGGCAAAAGGCCGAATGACGCGGCCGCATGAATGACGCGATCGCGTGACGTGCGCAATCTGCATAATCTGCAAAATTCGTTGGGGGCGGTTTTGGCCCTGTTTTGACCCAGTTTTTGGCCAAGAAAAGCATACTAGAGCCAGAGAACATGCAGAGACCGAGAACAACATTCATTCTACACAATTTTTAGTTTTTAGATCTAGTTTTACTCCTCCTCTAGGTTTTCTCTGTACACATTCATAGTTCTTAGGATTTTATTTCTATTGCTCTTTGCATTGGGATATTGAGAAGAGTTATTACCTCATCAAGACTTCGTCATTCTAGTTCGTTTTCTTTACTTGGCTCTTACTCTTCCATGTCCTTTAATTTACTCAATTTTACTATTGAATTATTTTTAGAATTTATTAGTACAAGAATTACTTTTATTTTTAATTGATTTCTTTGATTTTTATTTATCATGTCTTTCTTTAATTCCCTTTCCTATGTTATGAATTCTACATTCACAATGAGCGAGTAGTTTCCTAACTTGATGGGGAGTTGATTGAAAGGAACCCTTAAGTTGGAATGCTCAAAAAGAAAAAGTGTAATTGGGTTTATTGTTGGATTGCCCTCTAGTCACTAACACCAATCCCTTTTAATTGAGTGGGTTGGAACTTGTGAATAGAAGTAGCATTCTAACTTGTTTGACTTTCCCTTACCTAGTAAGGGATAACTAAACAGGACAACCTTCAATTGTCAATTAATCTTGAGAGTACTCCAACAAGAATAGGGCTTCCAGCTAATCTACTCCCAGTCAAGGCTTTTATTTAATTTACATAAATTCTCTAATTTAATTTCCTGTTATTCAATTCAAACCATTCTGAAAACATCTGATTAATAAAATAGCACACCTTTCTGAAACTCGTTGGGAGACGACCTGGGATTCATACTCCCAGTATTTTAATTTTAATTTTTGTGACACCCTTCTAAATTGATAAGCGGATTTCTGGTTGGTTAAGAACTATACTTGCAACGCATATCTTATTACAATTCTTGACTCGCCAATTTTCGCCACGTCAGCGCGTCATGCACGCTTACGCGCTGATGCGCAGTTTGGCCGAAGGGCGAGTACGCGCCAGGTGCGCGCACGCGTGGGTGAGGTTAGGCGCAGGGCACAGTGTCAGCCCAAGATTGGCTCAACTCTCTGAAAAATGTACCAGGAGGGCAGGTGGCACTATCTGTGTGCGCGTGCATTACGCAATTAAGGTCATGGGTGCGTACGCGCCAGGTGCGCGCACGCGCGGGTTGGTTTGTGCCTTAGGCCCAATGTTCATACAGTGCAAGCCTAACTCTCGGGTTTTTGGCTGGGGGTGGAATTTTTGCATCCACGTGTACGCGCCATTGATGCACAGAAACTTGTCTTTCAACAAATTTTCCTCGGCAAGTATACCGAATTGTCGTCAAGTAAAAACTCACAATAGAGTGAGGTCGAATCCCACAGGGATTGATTGGTCAAGCAATTTTGATTAGAGGAATGTTATAGTTGAGTGGTGCACGAATTGTGAATCACACTTTTCACAACGCGTACCACTAACCAGCAAGTGCACTGGGTCGTCCAAGTAATACCTCACGTGAGTAAGGGTCGAATCCCACGGAGATTGTTGGTTTGAAGCAATCTATGGTTATCTTGTAAATCTTAGTCAGGAAGTCAATTATGTTTATCAGTTGAATTGCGAATAACCAAGAGAGCATAAATTAAAGGTTACTTGTTGTGCAGTAATGGAGAATATGTTGGAATTTTGGAGATGCTTTGTCTTCTGAATCTCTGCTTTCCTCTGTCTTCTGATTCACGCACGCACATCCTCCTATGGCAAGCTGTGTGTTGGTGGATCACCGTTGTCAATGGCTACCTTCCATCCTTCCAGTGAAAACTACGCTCACGCGCTCTGTCACAGCACGGCTAATCACCGGTTGGTTCTCGATCCGGTTGGAATAGGATTTACTATCCTTTTGCGTCTGTCACTAACGCCCAGCCTTCAGGAGTTTGAAGCTCGTCACAGTCATTCAATCCTTGAATCCTACTCGGAATACCACAGACAAGGTTTAGACTTTCCGAATTCTCATGAATGCCGCCATCAGTTCTAGCTTATACCACGGAGATTCTGATTAAGGAATCTAAGAGATACTCATTCAATCGGATATAGAACGGAGGTGGTTGTCAGGCACACGTTCGTGGTTTGAGGAAGGTGATGAATGTCACAGATCATCACCTTCATCACAGTTAAGCGCGAATGAACATCTTAGATAGGAACAAGCATGTTTGAATAGAAAACAGAAATACTTGCATTAATTCATCAAGACACAGCAGATCTCCTCACCCCCAACAATGGGGTTTAGAGACTCATGCCATCAGAGAATACAAAGTTTAGATCTGAAAATGTCATGAGAGATACAGAATAAGTCTCTAAAAGTTGTTTAAATACTAAACTAGTAGCCTAAGGTTACAAAATATGAGTGGACTATGATGGATGATGCAGAGATCCACTTCTGGGGCCCACTTGGTGTGCTGGGGCCCACTTGGTGTGTGCTGGGGCTGAGACTTTAAGCAATTCACGTGCGGAGGCCATTTGTGGAGTTGAACGCCAGTTTTTATGCCAGTTTGGGCGTTCAACTCCAGTTTTTGATCCTTTTCTGGCGCTGGACGCCAGAATTGGGCAGAGAACTGGCGTTGAACGCCAGTTTACATCGTCTATCCTTGTGCAAAGTATGGACTATTATATATTTCTGGAAAGCCCTGGATGTCTACTTTCCAACGCAATTGGAAGCATGCCATTTCGAGTTCTGTAGCTCCAGAAAATCCACTTTGAGTGCAGGGAGGTCAGAATCCAACAGCATCAGCAGTCCTTTGCTCAGCTCCTTCAATTTCAGCCAGAAAAATACCTGAAATTACAGAAAAACATACAACTCATAGTAAAGTCCAGAAATATGAATTTCTCCTAAAAACTACTAGGAATAGACTAAAAACTAACTAAAACATACTCTAAACTATATGAAATTATCCCCAAAAAGCGTATAAAATATCCGCTCATCACAACACCAAACTTAAACTGTTGCTTGTCCTCAAGCAACTAGACAAATAAAATAGAAGACTAATAGGTTGAAAAGAAATAATATCTCAGAGTTTTTGAATGAAGCTCAGATTCTACTTAGATGAGCGGGACTAGTAGCTTTTTGCTTCTGAACAGTTTTGGCATCTCACTTTATACATTGAAGCTCAGAGTGATTGGCATCTATAGGAAATTAGAATTCAGATAATGTTATTGATTCTCTTAGTTCAGTGTGATGATTCTTGAACATAGCTTCTTTATGAGTCTTGGCCGTGGCCCTAAGCACTTTGTTTTCCAGTATTACCACCGGATACATAAATGCCACAGACACATAATTGGGTGAACCTTTTCAGATTGTGACTCAGCTTTGCTAAAGTCCCCAATTAGAGGTGTCCAGAGTTCTTAAGCACACTCTTCTTTTTGCTTTGGACCTTGACTTTAACCGCTCAGTCTCAAGTTTTCACTTGACACCTTCACGCCACAAGCACATGGTTAGGGACAGCTTGGTTTAGCCGCTTAGACCAGGATTTTATTCCTTTAGGCCCTCCTATCCACTGATGCTCAAAGACTTGGGATCCCTTTTAATTGCCCTTGCCTTTTGGTTTTAAGGGTTATTGGCTTTTTCTGCTTGCTTTTTTTTTTTTTCTCTGCAAGCTTTGTTTTTTTGCTACTTTTTCTTGCTTCAAGAATCATTTTTATGATTTTTCAGATCATCAATAACATGTCTCATGTTCATCATTCTTTCAAGAGCCAACATATTTAACAGTCTTAAACAACAAATTCAAAAGACATATGCACTGTTCAAGCATTCATTCAGAAGACAGAAAGCATTGCCACCACATTTAACTAATTAGAATTTCTCTTATTAAAACTCGAAATTTTATTGCCTCTTATTCAAAAGATCTACTACTTTATTCATGTTTAATGATGATGAAAAAAATAAACTATAGCTTAACTGGAGATAAAATCAAATAAATACTAATTACTATTATATGACTTCTAAGGTAAACTTTTTATAAGGACACTGTCACAGAGTTAAGGCAGAAATTGGAAATTAACAACCTTTATTCTGGGGGTATGGGGGTTCCTCTGATCCTTGGGAGGCTTGGTATTACAGAAGCCTTTTGGCGCTTCAGTTCCCTTAAGTCACGTCCCTGCTCCTCTTGTTCTTTAAGCATATGGGTCAGCATTTGACTGTGTTCCTTCTGTTGTTTTATTATCTGCTCCATAGCTTCCTGCATCTTGGTGATGGATGTCTCCAGATATTCCCAGTATTCAGCTTGAGGTATCTCTGGAAGGAATTCCTGTGCTCTCTTCTTGATGGGATCCTCCTGTGCCTGTTGTCTCTCCATTGATGCTTTGGTGATTGACTTTTCAATTAGGATATATTCAGTTATTCCCATCTTGACTCCAGCGTCCTTGCAGAGCAGAGAAATCACGCTTGGATAAGCCAACCTGGCTTCTTTTGAATTTTTGTTAGCAATCTTATAGAGCTCAGTTGAAATCAGCTGATGAACCTCCACTTCTTTTCCCATCATGATGCAATGAATCATCACTGCTCTTTTAACTGTGACTTCAGAACGGTTGCTAGTGGGCAATAGAGAACGCCCAATGAAGTCCAGCCATCCTCTGGCAACTGGTTTGAGATCCTCTCTCTTGAGTTGATTTGGGAAGCCCTTTGTGTTGGTGGTCCACCTGGCTCCAGGGATACATATGTCCTCTAGAATCTTATCCAGGCCAATGTCTACTCTCATCATCCTCCTGTTGAAGGAGTCTGGATCATCCTTTAGCTGAGGTAGCTTTAATATCTCTCTGATCTTGTCAGGGGTGGTATGAACAATCTTTCCCCTGACCATGGTCCGAAATTCGTAGCAGGCTGTTCCAGATAGTCTTTGCTTGTCAGTCTGCCACATATTAGCATAGAACTCCTGGACCATGTTCCTTCCTACTTTTGTTTCAGGATTAGCTAGGACTTCCCAGTTCCTGATTCGAATTTGCTCCTGGATCTCCGGATATTCATCTTCTTTCAGATCGAATCTCACTTCCGGGATCACTGATCTCAGACCCATTACTTTAAGATAATGGTCTGAATGTTCTTTAGATAAGAACTTCCCTTGATTCCAAAGTGATTTTGGAATGCTCTCTTTCTTGCCTCTTGGAGTGGATTGTTTTCCTTTGAGAGCCATAATCTTAGTAGTGATCTCGGATAAACACACCAAACTTAGAGGTTTGCTTGTCCTCAAGCAAAAGAAAAGAAAGGGGAGGGATAGAAGGAGATTGAGTAGCACTTGTTGATGAAGGAGGGGGGAGGCCGAACCCAATTTAAAGGGATGGAGGGGTGGATTTTCGAAAAATTAGAAGAGATAAGATAAAAAGATTGAGTTGAAAAAGATAAGATAGAAGATATAGTTTAATTTTGAAAAGATAGGATAGATTTTTGAAAAAGATAAATCTGGATTTTGAAAAAGATAATATGAAAAAGATATTGAAAAAGATATGGATTAGTTGAAAAGATTTTTGAGTGAAAAAGATAGATTTGTTTTCAGAAAAGATTTTGAAAAGAGTTGGATTGAATTTGAAAAGGTGGATTTTTAGAAATTAAGGATTTTAGAAATCAGGGTTCTTGATCTGTTCATGTAAAAATCATGCATTGAAGCACAAAGTTTTTAAAATTAAAATGGAAATACGTGTGGGATAACTGGATTTGGCTCCTCCCTGTCCTCCTGGCGTTTGAACGCCCAAACACTGCTTGTTTTGGGCGTTCAGCGCCCAAATGCTGATCTCCTGGGCGTTCAGCGCCCACTTGCTGCCATTCCTGGCGTTCAACGCCCAGTGGGTGGCCATTTCTGGCGTTGAACGCCCAATTGCTGCCATTACTGGCGTTCAGCGCCCAGTGGATGCCCATTTTGGGCGCTGAACGCCCAAAATGCCCCTTTACTGGCGTTTTCTTGCCATTGAGCTTCCTCTCTCTGTTTTGTGTGCAAATTCCTTCTGTAACCCTGCAAACTTATACAAATGATTCTGTATCTTAGTGTCAGTGAACTTTATATAAACAAATAAAAATAAAAATAGGGCAGAAATGCTTAGAGGATTGATGCCCCATGGCTGGGTTGCCTCCCAGCAAGCGCTTCTTTATTGTCTTTAGCTGGACCTTGCTGAGCTTTTAATCTAGCTTCAGCCTTGAGCATTCTTGCTCAATGTTGCCTTCAAGATAATGCTTGATTCTCTGTCCATTGACAATGAACTTCTTATCAGAATCAATATCTTGAAGCTCCACATAACCATATGGTGACACACTTGTAATCACGTATGGTCCCCTCCACCGGGATTTTAGTTTCCCGGGAAATAGCCTGAGTCTAGAGTTAAACAACAGGACCTTCTGTCCTGGTTCAAAAATTCTAGATGACAGCTTTCTGTCATGCCATTTTTTTTATTTTTCTTTATAAAGCTTGGCATTTTCAAAAGCTGTGAATCTGAATTCCTCTAGCTCATTTAGCTGGAGCAATCGTTTTTCTCCTGCTAATTTGGCATCTAAGTTTAGGAATCTGGTTGCCCAGTAGGCCTTATGTTCCAGTTCCACGGGCAAGTGGCACGCCTTACCATACACGAGTTGGTATGGAGAGGTCCCTATAGGGGTCTTGAATGCTGTTCTGTAAGCCCACAGAGCATCATCCAAGCTCCTTGCCCAATCCTTTCTACGGGTATTTACTGTCCGTTCCAGGATTCTCTTTAATTCTCTGTTAGAGACTTCAGCTTGCCCATTGGTTTGTGGATGATATGGGGTGGCCACTTTGTGGCGAATTCCATACCGAACCATGGCAGAGTAAAGCTGTTTATTGCAGAAGTGAGTGCCCCCATCACTGATTAACACTCTAGGGACACCAAACCTGCTAAAGATGTGTTTCTGGAGGAACTTCAGCACTGTTTTAGTATCATTAGTGGGAGTGGCAATAGCCTCAACCCATTTTGATACATAGTCAACTGCCACCAGAATATAAGTGTTTGAGTATGATGGTGTGAAAGGTCCCATGAAGTCAATTCCCTATACATCAAACAACTCTATTTCCAAGATTCCTTGTTGAGGCATGGCGTAACCATGACGCAGATTACCAGCTCTTTGGCAACTGTCACAATTACGTACAAACTCTCGGGAATCTTTATAGAGTGTGGGCCAATAGAAGCCACATTGGAGGACCTTGGTGGCTGTTCGCTCACCTCCGAAATGGCCTCCATATTGAGATCCATGGCAATGCCATAGGATTCTCTGTGCTTCCTCTCTGGGGACACACCTACGAATGATTCCGTCTGCACATCTCTTAAAGAGATAGGGGTCATCCCACAAGTAGTACTTTGCATCAGTAACTAATTTTTTCTTTTGTATTCGATTGTACTCCTTGGGTATGAACCTTGCAGCTTTATAGTTTGCAATATCGGCAAACCATGGTGCTTCCTGAATGGCAAATAGATGCTCACCAGGGAACGTCTCAGAGATCTCAAGAAAGGGGAGGGACGTCCCTTCCCTTGGCTCTATCCGGGACAGATGATCAGCTACTTGGTTCTCTGTCCCTTTTCTGTCTCTTATTTCTATATCAAACTCTTGCAGAAGCAATACCCATCTAATGAGCCTGGGTTTTGAATCCTGCTTTGTGAGTAGATACTTAAGAGCAGCATGGTCAGTGTACACAATCACCTTTGATCCTACTAGGTAGGATCTGAACTTGTCAATGGCGTAAACCACTGCAAGTAATTCCTTTTCTGTGGTTGTGTAATTTTTCTGGGCATCATTTAAAACGCGACTGGCATAATAAATGACATGCAGAAGCTTGTCATGCCTCTGTCCCAATACTGGACCAATGGCATGATCACTGGCATCACACATTAACTCAAATGGCAATGTCCAGTCTGGTGCAGAAATGACTGGTGCTGTGACCAGCTTAGCTTTCAGCGTTTCAAACGCCTGCAGGCATGCTGTGTCAAACACAAATGGCGTGTCAGCAGCTAGCAGATTGCTTAGAGGTTTTGCGATTTTTGAAAAATCCTTTATAAACCTCCTATAGAATCCTGCATGCCTCAGAAAGCTTCTGATTGCCTTAACATTGGCAGGTGGTGGTAATTTTTCAATTACCTCTATTTTTGCTTGATCCACCTCTATTCCCTTGTTTGAGATTTTATGCCCAAGAACAATTCCTTCAGTCACCATGAAGTGACACTTTTCCCAGTTTAAAACTAGGTTGGTTTCTTGGCATCTTTTCAGAACAAGTTTCAGGTGATCAAGACAGGAGCTGAATGAGTCTCCATATACTGAGAAGTCATCCATGAAGACTTCCAGAAATTTTTCCACCATGTCAGAGAAAATAGAGAGCATGCATCTCTGGAAGGTTGCCGGCGCATTACATAGCCCAAATGGCATCCTTCTATAAGCAAACACTCCGGATGGGCATGTGAATGCTGTTTTCTCTTGATCCTGGGGATCCACTGCAATCTGGTTATAGCCTGAATAGCCATCCAAAAAGCAGTAATAATCATGACCTGCTAGTCTCTCTAGCATCTGGTCTATGAATGGTAAAGGAAAATGATCCTTTCTGGTGGCTGTATTGAGCCTTCTGTAGTCAATACACATGCGCCACCCTGTAACTGTTCTTGTGGGAACCAGTTCATTTTTTTCATTATGAATCACTGTCATGCCTCTCTTTTTTGGGATGACTTGAACAGGGCTCACCCAGGGGCTATCAGAAATAGGATAAATAATCCCAGCCTCTAGTAACTTGGTGACCTCTTTCTGCACCACTTCCTTCATGGCTGGATTTAGCCGCCTCTGTGGTTGAACCACTGGTTTGGCATTATCCTCCAATAGGATTTTGTGCATGCATCTAGCTGGGCTTATGCCCTTAAGGTCACCTATGGACCACCCAAGAGCTGTCTTGTGTGTCCTTAGCACTTGAATAAGTGCTTTCTCTTCCTGTGAATTTAAAGCAGAGCTTATGATCACTGGAAAAGTGTCACCTTCTCCCAGAAATTCATATTTCAAGGAAGGTGGTAGTGGCTTGAGCTCGGGTTTATGAGGTTTTTCCTCTTTCAGAAGAAAGTTCAGAGGCTCTTTCATGTCCTCTGAATCCTCCAAATCAGGCTGAACATCTTTAAAGATGTCTTCCAACTCTGATTCGAGACTCTCAGCCATGTTGATCTCTTCTACTAAAGAGTCAATGAGATCAACTTTCATGCAGTCTGTTGATGTGTCTGGATGCTGCATGGCTTTGACAGCGTTCAACTTGAACTCATCATCATTGACTCTCAGGGTTATTTCCCCCTGTTGGACATCAATGAGGGATCGTCCAGTTGCTAGGAAAGGTCTTCCTAGAATGAGAGTAGCACTCTTGTGCTCCTCCATTTCCAGCACAACAAAGTCAGTAGGAAAGGCGAATGGCCCAACTCTGACAATCATGTCCTCAATCACGCCTGATGGGTATTTAGTGGAACCATCAGCAAGTTGGAGACATATCCGGGTTGGTTTAACTTCTT
This sequence comes from Arachis ipaensis, assembly GCF_059453495.1. Lineage (NCBI taxonomy): Eukaryota > Viridiplantae > Streptophyta > Magnoliopsida > Fabales > Fabaceae > Arachis > Arachis ipaensis. The sequence goes on from NC_142439.1 coordinate 92,174,871, forward strand.
CAGTTAAGCCAAGCTTCCTGATAGTGGATGCAGGTATTAGGTTGATGCTTGCCCCAAGATCGCATAAAGCTGTCTTGGTGCAATCACCTTCTAATATGCATGGTATCAGAAAACTCCCAGGGTCTTTAAGCTTTTCAGGAAAGCTTTTCAGAATGACTGCACTGTATTCTTCAGTGAGGAGAACTCTTTCTGTTTCTCTCCACTCCTTTTTATGACTCAAGATCTCTTTCATGAACTTGGCATAAGAAGGTATTTGCTCAAGTGCCTCTGCAAATGGAATCTTTATTTCAAGAGTCCTTAGATAGTCTGCAAAGCGAGCAAATTGCTTATCATGCTCCTCTTTCCGGAGTTTTTGAGGATAAGGTATCTTGGCTTTATATTCCTCAACCTTAGTGGTTAAAGAAGCCTTTTTAGAGGGGTTGCTATCAGCACTTGTGTGTGTCTGATCCCTCACTGGCAATTGAGTACCAGAGTCAGAAGCTGGAGTGACGTTAGACGCCAGCTCACTGTCTGTTCCTGGCGCCTGAACGCCAGAAATGTGCCCATGTTGGGCGTTCAACGCCAGATTCTTGCCCATTTCTGGCGTTGAACGCCAATCCTGCCTTGTTTCTGGCGCTGAACGCTAGTTTTGGGCATGGTCTGTGATGCCAAGGCATCTTAGGCTAGTTTCACTAGCATTTTTCTGTTAGTTTTAGTTGTTTTATGCATTTTCTTGAGCTTTAAGTAACCAAGAATGGTTAAAAGAATAACAAAGCAATGAACCATCCAAACAGTATGATTTTGATGCAAATGCCATGAGTTTTTAGTTATATTACTTGAATGCTATGAATGGAAGATTTCTCATGAAATTTTGCAAGACTTTGATGCAATTGTTTGGATGATTTCAGGGAAGAAGAGGCTAGGCAAGGAAGCAACAAAAACAATAAAGGAAGCTTGAATATCACATGTGGAGTTTTAGTTCCAGTTTAAGCCTAAACTGGAGCCTAAACGCCAGAATCATGAAGGCTAAGAAATGCTGGAATTGAAGTTTAACCTCCAGTTTAACCTTAAACTGGAGGTTAAACGCCAGAATGAAAGACTCACCAAAGAAGCATTTCCACGTTTAACCTCCAGTTTGACCTTAAACTGGAGGTTAAACGCCAGAATGAGAATGCCACCCAGGAAGGAGTTCCACGTTTAACCTCCAGTTTAACCTTAAACTGGAGGTTAAACGCCAGAAGTGGGAAGAGCACCAGGGAGCCATTTCCACGTTTAAGCTCCAGTTTGACCTCAAACTGGAGCTTAAACGTGTTCGACAGATTTTCTCTTCCAGGGTTGCTCTCTCCATTTCCACGTTTAAGCTCCAGTTTGACCTCAAACTAGAGCTTAAACGTGTTCGACACCTCCAGGGCTACCATTCTAAGCTTCCACGTTTAACCTCCAGTTTAACCTTAAACTGGAGGTTAAACGTGTTCGACCTCCAGGATGCCTCCTTCCATTCCCACGTTTAACCTCCAGTTTAACCTTAAACTGGAGGTTAAACGTGTTCGACCTCCAGGGCTGCCCTTCCTTTATCCACGTTTAAGCTTCAGTTTAACCTTAAACTGAAGCTTAAACGTGTTCGACTACATTACTCTCCAGGGCTGCCTTCTTCCATTTCCACGTTTAAGCTTCAGTTTAACCTTAAACTGAAGCTTAAACGTGCTTCTACAAAAGGCCTCACTGGAAGTATCTGGCGTTTAAGCTGCAGTTTAAGCTTAAACTGCAACTTAAACGCCACTCTTGGAAAAGGTTTCTGGGCCAATAATATTGCGGTTTAAGTTACTCTTTGAGCACAAACAATAACTTAAACTTACTCTGGTATGAAACCCAATTGAATATCATGGTTTATGGGATTGGGCCTGAAGGATTGATGAGTTTGAAATCTCAATTTATTGAGTCATGTGTCATTATTTGATTATCACTAAGTTGGCTCAATGAATGTTACAGAATTTGGATCAACAGCCTCATCAAGATTATGGATCATAAACCCAAGGCAAAAGGAAAGCAAGGAGAGGCCTCAAAGCCCAAGAAGCACAACAGAAGCTCAATATAGAAAGTGTATAAATAGGATAGAATTTAAGTGAGAGTGGACTTTACTTTCACTTGGAGCTAGTTTTCATTTTCTTTGTAATTGAATTCAGAGCTATGACTCACTAAACCCCCTTTCATTGGGTTAGGGAGCTCTATTGTAATTCAATGAATCAATAATAGTTTATCTTCTTCTTCAATCTTTTCTCTTGAATTTTGTTAGAAAGCTTCTCGATCTAATTCTATTGAGTAGTTGTCTTGGGAAAGAAACTACCCATACTTGGAATCCTTCGGAACCTTGGGAAAGGAATGGAGGATTCATGCTAGAGAAGCTTTCTCACAGTGAATTGGATTGGGGTTTGGATGGATATTGTGACATGTAATCCTACCAAATTGTGGTTCATGAAACTGTGTGGTATAATCAGTGATCGAACATCATCTCTTCTTATGAACATTTAAACCAAGGGATTGGGAATTTGTTTGTTTTTAGAGAGAATTGGTGAGCCAAGGGATTGGGATCCAATCATATAAGATTGCCAAGCAAAATTCAATGAACGCATTGCTTGAGGAAGAGATAAACATGTTTTGATTCGGAGATCTCAATATCTCCTATAACCCAATGAATCCCCCAATTCTGATTTCCATCTTCTCTTTACATTCTGCAACTCAATTCATGCAATCACCCCCATTCCCTTTTTATTTCAGCAATTTCGTTTCTGCTCTTTAATTCATGCAATTTAAGATTCCGCCATTTCAATTTCTTGTCATTTACTTTTCCCGCCAATTTTACATTCCGCAATTCTCATCTCAATCTTGATTCCGCTCAACTAGAACACACTTCTAATCCGAATTGCTCACTCAACCAATCCTTGTGGGATTCGACCTCACTCTATTGTGAGTTTTTACTTGACGATAACCGGTGCACTTGTCGGAAGGAATTTTGCCGATCGTGCAATTTCCTAAATCGTAGCATAACTAGTTTATGTGCATCAAGTTTATGGCGCCGTTGCCGGGGATTGGTTTTCGATTGACAATTCTCAAATTGGAAGTTAACTAGATTGAGCATTTTTTTTTTGTTTTGATTAATTCAGTACAAGTTACTTGTTGAATTTTAATTTCTGCACCCTGTTACATGCTTTCTTTCTTTATGCCTTTAAATTCAAGCAACTAACTCACTGACTCACTAACTGTTTGAATTAATTCCTCAATTGCTCTAACCATACTCTTCCATTAACCAAGAGTATTTCACTTGTTTGTTGCCTGAGCTGTGTTCTTGTATGACAGGTAGGAGAGGAGAGACATCAACTCCTCCATATACCGAACCAGAGAGGACCCTTCATAGACTTAGAAGGGAAGCAAGAGGGAAGAGAGTACTGGGAGAAGAAGAATCTGAAGGAGAATCTGAGGATAATTTTGAGGAAGCTTTAGATCTCAACATGGATAGAGAAGTTCACAACCATGAGAGAGCTGATGGAAACCATGCCATTCCTGAGAGGAGGGTTCTTAGTTCATACATAAACCCAACCTCTGGGAATTGTGGTAGTAGCATCCAGAAACCACCCATTCAGGCCAACAATTTTGAGCTCAAACCACAGCTAATATCACTTGTGGAGAATCATTGTTCATTTGGTGGTAGTGCTAATGAAGATCCCAACCAACATCTCACAAAATTCCTGAGAATTTGTGACACTGTGAAGTCCAATGGAGTCCAGGAAGATGCCTATAAACTGCTTTTGTTCCCATTTTCACTTAGGGACAAGGCAGCTAAGTGACTGGAATCATTCCCAAGGGGGAGTCTAACAACATGGGATGAGGTGGAAAGCAAGTTTCTGGCACGTTTCTACCCTCCACAAAAGGTCAATAGGCTTCGATCTGAGGTTCAGACTTTTAGACAACAAGATGGTGAAACTCTCTACGAGGCATGGGAGAGATTCAAGGACTTGACAAGGAAATGCCCACCAGACATGTTCCATGATTGGGTGCAATTGCATATCTTCTATGATGGACTCTCTTATGAATCAAGGAAGGCTGTAGACCATTCATCAGGAGGTTCATTGAACAGGAAAAAGACTGTGGAAGAAGCCATTGAAGTGATTGAGACAGTGGCTGAGAATGAGTAGTACTATGCATCAGAGAGGCACAACACTAAGGGAGTCATGGAGCTGAACCATGTTGATACAATTCTAGCCCAAAACAAGGTGTTTGCCAAGCAACTAGCGGAGCTTACCAGGCAATTAGAAACAAAGCAAGTAGCTGCAATACACACACAAGATCAAGAGGAAGTAAGCATTGAAGGAGGTGATTGGGAAGAGGCCAACTATGTGGGAAACCAACAAAGGCAATCATATGATCCACATTCCAACACTTACAACCCAGGCTGGAGAAACCACCCAAACTTTGGGTGGGGGAACCAACAAACCCAACCACAAAACCACAAACCTTACAACCACAACCAACATAACAATTCCACATACCAAAACTCCAACCAAAGATCATACCAAGCCACACAAAACACTTACCCCCAACCACCATATCATGACCAAAATAATCAACCTACCCAACCTAATCCGAACCAACAATTTCAAGATCAATTGAACCGGATAGAAGGAATGCTTGCAACCATGAGTCAAGACATAACCGAATTGAAAGCTTTTAAGGAAGAAGTAAATTCTAACCTGCAAAACCAAGGAGCTGCCATCCTGAAGCTAGAAAATCAAATTTTGTATTTGTCTAAGCAAAACCCTGGGACAAGCGTTTCTCGTGCGGCCAAGGCTATTGCAAGGGAAGAATGTAAGGCCATAACCCTCAGAAGTGGAAAGAATCTAAAGGAGATCTCAAAGGAAACCATAGAGGATGAAGCAAGGGAACATGTGAGAGACAAGGAACAAGGACAATCTTTTACACAGTCCGCAACAAAAGAAAAAGAAAAAGAGGTCCTGAAGCCTTATACACCTAAAGCACCATATCCTCAACGTTTGATGAAGAGTGAAAAGGATGGTCAATTCTCCAGGTTCTTGGAGATTTTCAAGAAGCTCCAAATCAACATTCCGTTTGCTGAGGCAATAGAGCAAATGCCACTCTATGCAAAATTCTTAAAAGAATTAATGACCAAGAAGAGAAGCTGGAGAAATGAGGAAACTGTGTTGTTAACTGAAGAATGCAGTGCCATCATCCAGCACAAACTGCCTCAGAAATTGAAGGATCCAGGCAGTTTCCAAATTCCCTGCATCATAGGAGAAGTCATGGTGGAGAAGGCCTTGTGTGACTTAGGGGCCAGTATCAATTTGATGTCTCTAAAAATGATGAGAAGAATGAAGATTGAGGAAGCTAAACCAACAAGAATGGCCCTCCAATTGGCAGATCGAACTTTTAAATTCCCTCATGGGATAGTTGAGGATTTGTTGGTGAAAGTGGGAGATTTTATATTTCCTGCTGATTTTGTGGTGTTAGATATGGAGGAAGAAGCAAAAGCTTCAATAATTCTGGGAAGACCCTTCCTAGCTACTGCTGGAGCCATCATAGATGTACAAAAGGGTGAACTCACTCTTAGACTACATGATGAGAAATTGGTGTTTAACGTATTCAAGGCAATGAGCTATCCATCAGAATCACTAAGGGAATGCATGAGGGTTGATGTAGTGGACATTGCAGTACAAGAAACTTTTGAGGAAACAATAAAGGAAGTGGCAGAGGAGGAGTTCACCAAGGATATTGAAGATAGTGACATCAAGGCTGCTGAAACAACCATGCTAAGCATGCCAGAGAGAGTGAAAAAAGAGAAGGAAGCACCAAAACCTGAGCTCAAAGCATTGCCCCCTAATCTCAAGTATGCATACTTGGGTAGTGATGAGAGTCACCCTGTTATCATTAGCTCTGCCCTGAGCCAAGAACAGGAAGAAGAATTGATCAAGGTGCTGCAAACTCATCAAGATGCCATTGGATGGACCCTAGCTGATTTGAAGGGGATAAGTTCATCCATATGCATGCATAAAATCTTGTTAGAAGAGGATGCTAGACCCTCCATTCAAGCTCAGAGAAGATTGAATCCCGTCATGAAAGAAGTGGTACAAAAGGAAGTCATGAAGTTATGGCAGGCAGGGGTAATCTACCCCATTTCTGATAGCCCATGGGTTAGTCCCATCCATGTAGTTCCCAAGAAAGGTGGCATAACTGTGGTGCCAAATGAGAAGAACGAACTCATACCCACAAGAACCGTCACTGGGTGGAGGATGTGCATAGACTACAGGAAGCTCAATGAAGCCACCAGAAAGGATCACTTCCCACTCCCATTCATGGATCAGATGCTTGAAAGGCTTGCCGGACATGCTTACTATTGCTTTTTGGATGGATATTCAGGCTACAACCAAATAGTAGTTGATCCTAGAGATCAAGAGAAAACATCATTTGTTTGTCCATATGGAGTTTTTGCTTATAGACGCATGCCCTTTGGATTGTGCAATGCACCTGCCACTTTCCAAAGATGCATGCTGTCCATCTTTTCGGACATGATTGAAAAATTTATTGAGGTCTTCATGGACGATTTTTCTGTGTTTGGAGATTCTTTTCCTAGCTGCCTACAACACCTTGCCTTGGTGCTTAAGAGGTGCCAAGAGACCAACCTAGTATTAAACTGGGAAAAGTGTCATTTCATGGTCACAGAAGGAATAGTCCTTGGCCACAAAATCTCTAATAGAGGCATGGAGGTGGACAGAGCTAAGGTGGAAATCATTGAAAAACTACCTCCACCAAGTAATGTCAAGGCAGTTAGGAGTTTTTTGGGACACGCTGGGTTTTACAGAAGGTTTATTAGAGACTTTTCTAAAATAGCCAAACCTTTGAGTAACTTGCTTGTCTCTGATACACCCTTTGTATTTGATAAAAATTGCATGCTAGCCTATGAACTTTTGAAGCAAAAACTTTCCTCTGCACCTATCATTGCCCCACCTGATTGGAACTTACCTTTTGAACTGATGTGTGATGCATCAGACCTTGCTATTGGGGCAGTGTTAGGACAAAGGAAAGACAATTTGGTACATGTGATTTATTATGCCAGTAAAGTCTTGAATGCTAACCAAAGGAATTACACAACCACTGAAAAAGAACTCTTGGCAATAGTCTTTGCATTTGACAAATTTAGATCCTATCTCATTGGATCTAAAGTCATTGTCTTCACTGATCATTCAGCTTTAAAATACTTACTTGCTAAACAAGAATCCAAACCAAGACTCATTAGATGGGTTCTTTTGTTGCAGGAATTTGACATTGAAATCAAAGACAAGAAGGGTGTAGAGAACAAGGTGGCAGACCATTTATCAAGGATACCATGTGAAGAAGGGAGCGCACAAAGCACACATATAAATGAGTGCTTCCCTGATGAACAACTCATGGTAATTCACAAAGCACCCTGGTTTGCAGACATAGCAAACTTCAAGGCCACTGGGAGTTGGCCGTTGGAATTTAACAAGCATCAAAGGAAGAAATTGGTAAATGATGCCAAATACTTCATCTGGGACGAACCATACTTGTTCAAAAAATGTTCCGATGGCATACTCAGAAGATGCATATCAGAGGAAGAAGGAAGGGAAGTCTTATGGGACTGCCATGGCTCCACTTATGGAGGACATTTTGCAGGAGAAAGAACAGCAGCTAAGGTGTTGCAGTGTGGTTTTTATTGGCCCACTATCTTCAAAGATGCAAAGGAACTAGTGAAGCACTGCCATGAATGCCAGAAAGCGGGGAACTTGCCAAGAAGAAATGAAATGCCACAACAATTCATTCTGGAACTTGAATTGTTTGATGTATGGGGGATAGATTTCATGGGACCTTTTCCCTCCTCATACTCAAATAATTACATTCTTGTGGCAGTAGACTATGTCTCCAAATGGGTTGAAGCAATAGCAACTCCAACCAATGATAATAAGGTAGTCATGAACTTCCTCAGAAAACACATTTTTTGCCGTTTTGGAGTTCCAAGAGCAATCATCAGTGATGGAGGAAGCCACTTCTGCAACAAACCATTAGAGGCATTGCTTCTAAAATATGGAGTCAAACACAAGGTAGCCACACCATACCATCCACAAACAAGTGGGCAAGCCGAAATATCTAACAGAGAACTCAAAAGGATCCTGGAAAAGACTGTGGGAACTTCAAGGAAGGGCTGGTCGATTAAGCTAGATGATGCTCTTTGGGCATATAGGACAGCTTTCAAAACACCAATTGGAATGTCTCCTTACCAACTAGTATACGGAAAAGCTTGCCATTTGCCACTGGAGTTGGAGCACAAGGCATACTGGGCCTTGAAACTTTTGAACTTGGACAGCAAAGCTGCTGGAGAAAGAAGGATGTTGCAAATTCAAGAGTTGGAAGAATTCAGAGCTGAAGCTTATGAGAATGCCAAAATTTACAAAGAAAGAGCAAAGAAGAAGCATGACAGCAACATAGCCCCAAGGAAATTTGAAGAAGGACAAAAAGTATTGCTCTACAATTCTAGGCTGAAGCTATTTCCAGGGAAGCTAAAATCAAGGTGGTCTGGACCATTCCTTGTCACCAAGGTCTCCAAATATGGACAAGTAGAAATCATGGAAGAAAAGTCACAATGAACCTTCATTGTGAATGGTCAAAGACTCAAACATTACTTGGGAGATGTGGAGGAGAAGGACAAGGTTAAATATCACCTCAACTGAGGAAGCTGACCGTCAAGCTAATGACGTTAAAGAAGCGCTTGTTGGGAGGCAACCCAACCTGAGGTAATACCCTTTTGCTGTTTCTTTTATTTGTTTCAATAAAAAGGGTAAAGTAGTTTCTGTGCATTGCAAAGAAATAAGTTTGGTGTTTCACACCAAACAATGAATTCGTAGATCAATAATTCAAAGGGGAATGTGTGACTCTAAGTTTGGTGTTCCACCATAAAGATCAACTGAACACAACAACCTTTGAATTATATGAAAGGAACAACCATTCTAAGCAGTCACAGAAATGCTTAGAACCCTTAGCAGCAACTTCATTCCAAAGAGAACTCAAGGACTCAAAGAATAGAGAAGTAAGTGGGAGTCTAAGTTTGGTGTTCGCACACCAAAACTAGGATACTTACCCACACATAGTTGAGCTAACCACTCAAGTGCTTGAGAAGCAAGCAACTTCATCACTCTTTGCAGGAAAGGAAACAAGGATCTTAAAGCATGAAGCAACATTTAGGAGAAGAAGGAGAAATCAAATTGTTTCCTAGCAACAAAGAGAAAACAAGGAATTTCACAAGGTGGTATTGTTCCTTGATAATTCTTTAAAAAGGCAAACAAAAGCATGCTTGTTCTGGTTTAAACTGTAAATGTTGAATCTTTCTGGAATGTGAAGTATTTAGTATATTTGTCTGTTTATTGCTTTGAATAAAGTGAATGCCTAGATGTTTGGATATAAATTCACCTTTTTAAACAAATGCTTGCCATGCTTGTTCTGTTTCCAAAAATAAAAGAAAAGTGTGAACAAAAGTAACTTGGCTCAATTAGTGACAAATCAAGTAGAATTAAGTGGTGGTATGCATGCTTGATTGTTTAGTCAGATCACTGGAATTAGAGTGTAGAATTATCATTTTTTTGTGTAGAAATTGAAAACTGTCTATGGATCTTGATGAATAAATGTCTTTGGCCATGAAAAAGAAAGAAAAAGAAGAAGAAAAAGCCACTGAAAAAGGGCAACCAAAAAGCAAAAAAATTGAGAAAATAAGCTAGGCACCAATGGTTTGAACTTCTGAGACAAATGCCTGTGGTGTTTATGTATTAAGGATATGCTTGGATGAATAGGTTCTGAGGAGTGTTTCAACACTTGGTAACTTGGGTTAACTAACCCGGGATTATCAACCAAAAGTCCATTATCAAGAGCAACCTAAATACAAAACATTTAGTCACACAAAGAGGTGCTGGGCACCAATGTCTCAAGAAGAAATGTGAACTAAAATGCCTAAAGTGGATATGTGTAGTGCACTGATAAGAAAAAGAAAATGCCAAGGGCTTGTGCAACACATGACACTAAGCAAACAAGGAGCAAAGGAGCTCTAAGAAAAAGAAAAGAAAAACAAAGAAGAGAAAAGTGCCAAAGACATAAGAAGAACAAGAGGCCATAGTAGTGTTTGATGGATGCAATGAAAAAGTGATAATCTTACCTGATAAATATGAAAAAGTGATGCTGCAACTTTCTGCATAAAACCCTTCTGATGAACTTCAAATGCTTGCTAATATAGCCAATGTAATTGCTTTCTGTTTCACACTTTCTTCTCAAATAACGCAGGACTTGCTTAGGGACAAGCAAGTATTAAGTTTGGTGTTGTGATGCCAAGGCATCTTAGGCTAGTTTCACTAGCATTTTTCTGTTAGTTTTAGTTGTTTTATGCATTTTCTTGAGCTTTAAGTAACCAAGAATGGTTAAAAGAATAACAAAGCAATGAACCATCCAAACAGTATGATTTTGATGCAAATGCCATGAGTTTTTAGTTATATTACTTGAATGCTATGAATGGAAGATTTCTCATGAAATTTTGCAAGACTTTGATGCAATTGTTTGGATGATTTCAGGGAAGAAGAGGCTAGGCAAGGAAGCAACAAAAACAATAAAGGAAGCTTGAATATCACATGTGGAGTTTTAGTTCCAGTTTAAGCCTAAACTGGAGCCTAAACGCCAGAATCATGAAGGCTAAGAAATGCTGGAATTGAAGTTTAACCTCCAGTTTAACCTTAAACTGGAGGTTAAACGCCAGAATGAAAGACTCACCAAAGAAGCATTTCCACGTTTAACCTCCAGTTTGACCTTAAACTGGAGGTTAAACGCCAGAATGAGAATGCCACCCAGGAAGGAGTTCCACGTTTAACCTCCAGTTTAACCTTAAACTGGAGGTTAAACGCCAGAAGTGGGAAGAGCACGAGGGAGCCATTTCCACGTTTAAGCTCCAGTTTGACCTCAAACTGGAGCTTAAACGTGTTCGACAGATTTTCTCTTCCAGGGTTGCTCTCTCCATTTCCACGTTTAAGCTCCAGTTTGACCTCAAACTAGAGCTTAAACGTGTTCGACACCTCCAGGGCTACCATTCTAAGCTTCCACGTTTAACCTCCAGTTTAACCTTAAACTGGAGGTTAAACGTGTTCGACCTCCAGGATGCCTCCTTCCATTCCCACGTTTAACCTCCAGTTTAACCTTAAACTGGAGGTTAAACGTGTTCGACCTCCAGGGCTGCCCTTCCTTTATCCACGTTTAAGCTTCAGTTTAACCTTAAACTGAAGCTTAAACGTGTTCGACTACATTACTCTCCAGCGCTGCCTTCTTCCATTTCCACGTTTAAGCTTCAGTTTAACCTTAAACTGAAGCTTAAACGTGCTTCTACAAAAGGCCTCACTGGAAGTATCTGGCGTTTAAGCTGCAGTTTAAGCTTAAACTGCAACTTAAACGCCACTCTTGGAAAAGGTTTCTGGGCCAATAATATTGCGGTTTAAGTTACTCTTTGAGCACAAACAATAACTTAAACTTACTCTGGTATGAAACCCAATTGAATATCATGGTTTATGGGATTGGGCCTGAAGGATTGATGAGTTTGAAATCTCAATTTATTGAGTCATGTGTCATTATTTGATTATCACTAAGTTGGCTCAATGAATGTTACAGAATTTGGATCAACAGCCTCATCAAGATTATGGATCATAAACCCAAGGCAAAAGGAAAGCAAGGAGAGGCCTCAAAGCCCAAGAAGCACAACAGAAGCTCAATATAGAAAGTGTATAAATAGGATAGAATTTAAGTGAGAGTGGACTTTACTTTCACTTGGAGCTAGTTTTCATTTTCTTTGTAATTGAATTCAGAGCTATGACTCACTAAACCCCCTTTCATTGGGTTAGGGAGCTCTATTGTAATTCAATGAATCAATAATAGTTTATCTTCTTCTTCAATCTTTTCTCTTGAATTTTGTTAGAAAGCTTCTCGATCTAATTCTATTGAGTAGTTGTCTTGGGAAAGAAACTACCCATACTTGGAATCCTTCGGAACCTTGGGAAAGGAATGGAGGATTCATGCTAGAGAAGCTTTCTCACAGTGAATTGGATTGGGGTTTGGATGGATATTGTGACATGTAATCCTACCAAATTGTGGTTCATGAAACTGTGTGGTATAATCAGTGATCGAACATCATCTCTTCTTATGAACATTTAAACCAAGGGATTGGGAATTTGTTTGTTTTTAGAGAGAATTGGTGAGCCAAGGGATTGGGATCCAATCATATAAGATTGCCAAGCAAAATTCAATGAACGCATTGCTTGAGGAAGAGATAAACATGTTTTGATTCGGAGATCTCAATATCTCCTATAACCCAATGAATCCCCCAATTCTGATTTCCATCTTCTCTTTACATTCTGCAACTCAATTCATGCAATCACCCCCATTCCCTTTTTATTTCAGCAATTTCGTTTCTGCTCTTTAATTCATGCAATTTAAGATTCCGCCATTTCAATTTCTTGTCATTTACTTTTCCCGCCAATTTTACATTCCGCAATTCTCATCTCAATCTTGATTCCGCTCAACTAGAACACACTTCTAATCCGAATTGCTCACTCAACCAATCCTTGTGGGATTCGACCTCACTCTATTGTGAGTTTTTACTTGACGATAACCGGTGCACTTGCCGGAAGGAATTTTGCCGATCGTGCAATTTCCTAAATCGTAGCATAACTAGTTTATGTGCATCAGTCTGGGCGTTCAGCGCCAGCCTTCCACCCATTTTCTGGCGTTTTAGTGCCAGAATTATTTTTCCCTGGGCTCTTACTGTCCTCAGGTGAATCTTTGGTGGGTCGCTCATTTCTTGAATTTTTGATGCCTTGAGGTGGAGTATTTAATGTTTTCCCACTTCTTAGTTGAACTGCTTGGCATTCTTCTGCTATTTGTTTTGATAGCTGCTGCTTTGTTTGTTTAAACTGTTCGTCCATATGTATATTAGCTATCCTTGTCTCCTGTAGCCTGTCCTTGAATTCAGCTAGCTGCTTTGTTAGAAAATCCAATTGCTGATTGAATTCAGCAGCTTGTTTTACAGTACTGAATTCAGCAGTTACTGTTTTAACCTCTTCATTCATGGAAGGTTTGCTGCTTAGATACAGATGCTGATTCCTGGCAACTGTATCAATGAGCTCTTGAGCCTCTTCAATTGTCTTTCTCATATGGATAGATCCACCGGCTGAGTAGTCTAGAGACATCTGAGCTCCTTCTGCAAGCCCATAGTAGAAGATGTCTAACTGAACCCACTCTGAAAACATTTCAGAGGGGCATTTTCGTAGCATCTCTCTGTATCTCTCCCAGGCATCATAAAGAGATTCATTATCTCCTTGTTTAAAGCCTTGGATGTCCAGCCTTAGCTGTGTCATCCTTTTTGGAGGAAAATACTGATTCAAGAATTTTTCTGTCAGCTGTTTCCATGTTCTTATGCTGGCCTTAGGTTGGTTATTTAACCACCTCTTAGCTTGATCTTTTACAGCAAATGGAAACAGTAATAGTCTGTAGACATCCTGATCTATTTCCTTATCATGTACTGTGTCAGCAATTTGTAAAAATTGTGCCAGAAACTCTGTAGGTTCTTCCTGTGGAAGACCGGAATACTGGCAACTTTGCTGCACCATGATAATGAGCTGAGGATTCAACTCAAAGCTACTAACTCCAATGGAGGGTATGCATATGCTACTCCCATATGAAGCAGTAGAGGGGTTAGAATATGACCCCAGAGTCCTCCTGGACTGTTCATTTCCACTTATGTCCATGATGGATATATGGATATAACTTGGACTGATTTATCTTTTTATTTATTTTATTTTATAAGAAGTAGATACTTAAATAAAATAAAATAACTAAAAAGAATTTGAATTTTGAAAATTTTTTTTTTGAAAAATAAAAATTAATTAGTTAAAAAAAAGAGATTTTTGAAAAAGAGGGAAGGTGTTTTTCGAAAATTAGAGAGAGAGAGAGTTAGTTAGGTAGTTTTGAAAAAGTTAAGAAACAAACAAAAAGTTAGTTAGTTAGTTGAAACAAATTTTGAAAAGATAAGAAGTTAGGAAGTTAGAAGAGATATTTTGAAAAGATATTTTTGAATTTAGTGAGGAGAGAGAAAAACAATAAGATAGTACAAGATTCAAAATTGTTAGATCTAATGCTCCTTGTTTTTGAAAATTTTGGAGGGAAAACACCAAGGAACACCAAACTTAAAAATTTTAAGATCAAGACACAAGGAAAACTCAAGAACACTTTGAAGACTCACAAGAACACAAGAACATGAAGAAAGAACACCAAACTTAAAATTTTTAGAAAACCAAACCAAAAATTTTGAAAACCAAAGGGAATTCAACAAGAAAACACCAAACTTAAAGTTTGGCACACAATTTAATTGAGAAAATATTATTTATGAAAAAGAAGGTTTTGAAAAGAGTATAAAAGACTCTAACCCAATTACCAAGAACACAGATTAACGCTCTAGCCAAATGAGTTATGGAATTTTCGAAAATTTTAAGAAAGATTATTTTTGAAAACACCAAACTTAAAGTTTGGCACAGGATTTAATAGAAAAATTATTTTTGAAAAAGGTTTTAAAAAAAATTATGATAGCCAATTACCATGAACATGAACACCACGTTCTAACTAACTGAGTTATCAATTTAAAGTGTTTTAACAAGGAATAAATAATAAAAGACTCTAAACCAAAAAGAAAGATTTTTTTTTTCTAATCTAAGCAATGAAATAATCCGTCAGTTATTCAAACACGAACAATCCCCGGCAACGGCGCCAAAAACTTGGTGCACGAATTGTGAATCACACTTTTCACAAGGCGTAACACTAACCAGCAAGTGCACTGGGTCGTCCAAGTAATACCTCACGTGAGTAAGGGTCGAATCCCACGGAGATTGTTGGTTTGAAGCAATCTATGGTTATCTTGTAAATCTTAGTCAGGAAGTCAATTATGTTTATCAGTTGAATTGCGAATAACCAAGAGAGCATAAATTAAAGGTTACTTGTTGTGCAGTAATGGAGAATATGTTGGAGTTTTGGAGATGCTTTGTCTTCTGAATCTCTGCTTTCCTCTGTCTTCTGATTCACGCACGCACGTCCTCCTATGGCAAGCTGTGTGTTGGTGGATCACCGTTGTCAATGGCTACCTTCCATCCTTCCAGTGAAAACTACGCTCACGCGCTCTGTCACAGCACGGCTAATCACCGGTTGGTTCTCGATCCGGTTGGAATAGGATTTACTATCCTTTTGCGTCTGTCACTAACGCCCAGCCTTCAGGAGTTTGAAGCTTGTCACAGTCATTCAATCCTTGAATCCTACTCGGAATACCACAGACAAGGTTTAGACTTTCCGAATTCTCATGAATGCCGCCATCAGTTCTAGCTTATACCACGGAGATTCTGATTAAGGAATCTAAGAGATACTCATTCAATCGGATATAGAACGGAGGTGGTTGTCAGGCACACGTTTGTGGTTTGAGGAAGGTGATGAATGTCACAGATCATCACCTTCATCACAGTTAAGCGCGAATGAACATCTTAGATAGGAACAAGCGTGTTTGAATAGAAAACAGAAATACTTGCATTAATTCATCAAGACACAGCAGAGCTCCTCACCCCCAACAATGGGGTTTAGAGACTCATGCCGTCAGAGAATACAAAGTTTAGATCTGAAAATGTCATGAGAGATACAGAATAAGTCTCTAAAAGTTGTTTAAATACTAAACTAGTAGCCTAGGGTTACAAAATATGAGTGGACTATGATGGATGATGCAGAGATCCACTTCTGGGGCCCACTTGGTGTGCTGGGGCCCACTTGGTGTGTGCTGGAGCTGAGACTTTAAGCAATTCACGTGCGGAGGCCATTTGTGGAGTTGAACGCCAGTTTTTATGCCAGTTTGGGCGTTCAACTCCAGTTTTTTATCCTTTTCTGGCGCTGGACGCCAGAATTGGGCAGAGAACTGGCGTTGAACGCCAGTTTACGTCGTCTATCCTTGTGCAAAGTATGGACTATTATATATTGCTGGAAAGCCCTGGATGTCTAATTTCCAACGCAATTGGAAGAATGCTATTTCGAGTTCTGTAGCTCCAGAAAATCCACTTTGAGTGCAGAGAGGTCAGAATCCAACAGCATCAGCAGTCCTTTTTCAGCCTAAATCAGAATTTTGCTCAGCTCCTTCAATTTCAGCCAAAAAAATACCTGAAATTACAGAAAAATACACAACTCATAGTAAAGTCCAGAAATATGAATTTCTCCTAAAAACTAACCAAAACATACTCTAAACTATATGAAATTATCCCCAAAAAGCGTATAAAATATCCGCTCATCATTGAGCTAAGCAGAATTTGAGTTGAGATTTGCAGGAAATTAAATGGCGGGAAGGTAAATACAGAAAATGTAAATACTAAAATAAAGAGTAGAATGTAAATGGCAGAAAGTAAATTACAGAATCTTAAATGGGGATTTGAGAAGATGAGCATAAAAATAAATGGCAAAAATTAAAGAGAATGGGTAAGATCAGAAATGGGGAATTCATTGGGCTCAGGAGATGTTGTATTCTCTGGATCAAGTTCATTTTCATCTCTTCCTCAATCAATGCATTCATTGATCTCCTTGGCAATCTTAAGTGATTGAATTCCAATTCCTTGGTAATTTAATCTCTCAAATCTTGATCAATAGCCAATTTCTTGGTCTAATTGCTCATGAGAAGAGATGAAGTATGGTCACTGATTATACCACATGTATTCCCAAATCAAAGTGTTGGTAGGATCATATGTCACTATATCCATCCAAACCCCAATTTGGTCCTAACATGAGAAAGCATTTCTAGCATGATCTCTTCATTCCTCTTCCAAGGTTCCGAAGAGATCCAAGTATGAATAGCTTCTTTTCCAAGACAACTACCCAATTGGATGAAGATCAAAAGCCTTCTAGTAAAATCAAGAGAAAAGAAAGACGAAGAATAATGAAAACTATTATTGATCCATCAAATTACAACAGAGCTCCCTAACCCAATGAAAGGGGTTTAGTTGTTCATAGCTCTGGGAATGGAAAGTATAAATGAAAAGTGCATTCCGAAAATTAAAACTTGAAGTTGCAGAGAAAGTAAAATATAGAGAGTGTAGTTCTCCCAAAATGCCCAAAAAAAGCTCCCTCCTAGTTCAAAACTACTCCTATATATACTACTCTTATGATCTTCTAGTTGGCTCTTCAAGTCTTGGATATGGGCCTTTGATCTTGAGTTGAAGCAGTTATAGTCTTCAGTGGGCTCAGCTTTGCTTGCAGAAAAAGTGTGAGTTAGGCATGGACGTTAGTTAGGACGTTAGTGGTGTTAACATTAAGTGAAAATATGGGTTTGAGAACGTTAGTGACGATCACCTTTTTCACTAACGTTCCAAACCCAAAATGATCCACGTTAACTTCAACGTTAGTGGCACTAACGTGACCACTAACGTTGCCTCTTGCTCCTTCGCAAACGTTATTGGCATTCACCTTTTCCAATAACGTTGCTAATTGCCTCTTTTCCCACGTTAGAGTTCACGTTAGTATAATTAACGTGACCCTTAACGTGGGCATGCCTAAGCTTCGAGAGCATTAGTTACACTTACCTTTGTCACTAACGCTCCAAACGCCCCTTCCCATGTTAGTGCCTCACGTTAATTGCATTAACGTAACCACTAACGTGGTGGCGATTGCCATCTCCAACGTTAGTGACAAAGGTGAGTGTCACTAATGTTGGCCCATCATTTCTTTCCTCCATGTTAGCTTCCACGTTAATGTAATTAACGTGGCAACTAACGTGAGCAATATTGGCTTAGTCCAACATTAGTGACAAAGGTGAGTGTCACTAACATTGGCGACTCCTTGCTCCTCCCACGTTAGAGTTCACGTTAATGTAATTAACATGACTCTTAACATGGCCAATTGTGCTCTTTTGGAACGTTAGTGGTATTCACTTTTACCACTAACGTTGGAGCTTTCCTTTTCCTCCACGTTAGCTTCCATGTTAATGTAATTAATGTGGCCACTAACGTGGGCTATGATGGCTTTTGAAGGCGTTATTGGTGATCACTTTTTCCATTAACGTTGCAAGCTAGCTCCCATTCCACGTTAGTGGTCACATTAGTTAGACTAACGTGGCTACTAACGTGGCTCTTCTTTGCTTCCTTTGTCCTAACATCAAGCAAATAGAGTGCATCAAAGCTTGGTTCTAAATCATGAGATCATGCATCATCTATTTTATCATTCAATTCATGCATAATTCTCATGAAATCATGTAAAGTTCATAATATTTGCTTGAATCAAGATGTAAGTGTATTTCTACCCAAAACTTGCTTATTTACTAAGAAAATGCATGAAACTACCCTAAAATAGTAAAGAAAAGGTCGGTGAAACTGGCCAAAATGTCCTGGCATCACAACACCAAACTTAAAGTTTGCTTGTCCCTAAGCAAGTACTGAAACATCAAAATGATGAATGAAAGAACAAGAGAAACAAGTTCTTATTATAGAAGTAAAGCTCTTGGTTTATGGGGTTTCATGCATAGCAACTTAGGTTCATTCCTTTACTAGTTTCCAAGTCCATATCATGCTCTTGAATACTTGCTTGAATGCATCCTATGAGATCCTTATTCTTTGATCCTCCCCCTTTTTTTTTCTCAGGGTTTATTGCATCCTTAGGCTAAGTGCTCTGTGAGGGGGCAACTCTTTAAAGTAAGCTTTCAGCCAACACTCCTGAACTAGTTGGTTCAAGGTGCTAGGTGTTGAAACACCCCTAAGGACTTACTCCCTCAAGTCTCTCTCCCCTATACATGCACACCACAGGCACATGGTTTGTTATTTTCTTTTCTTGAGGCCTTGGTGTCTAGCACCTCTTTGGGTTACTAAATGTTCTGTAGCAAGGTTGCTCTTGATAGTGGATTTTCAGTTGATAATCCCGGGTTAGTTAACCCAAGTTACCAAGTGATGAAGCACTCCTAAGAACTTATTCATCCAAGCAGATCCTTGGTATAAGAACACCACAGACACATCCCTCAAGATTCAAACCCTTGGTGCCTAGCCTTATTTCTTATTACTTTTCTTTCTTTTTCAACTCTTATTATTCTTTTTCTTTTTCTTATTAGGATCTTGTTGTTTAGCTGGTCTCATAGAATGTGCTTCAAGCTTGTACTTTAATACACATAAGTCCCCTCATACCTTACAGGTGAACCAACTTAGCTAACCTATTACCACACCACAAACCTTGAGGACTTATTTCACAATATGAACCCCACTCTGGTTTTTCTTTTCATAACATTCTCTTTTATTAAATTCAAAGGGCAAGCATACAAGTCAGTAGGATGAAGATGAAAACAGGTAACTTGGACCAGCACACATAGACTTGATAACTGAAAATGCTAAAGACAGAATTGAAAATTCCTAAGCTACCATGGAATCATGTTCTATTTCATACATGATTTTTCCATATTTAAACATTGAAAGAAAGAAACGAAGAGGGAACTCCACCACCTTTTACTCATGGGGCTGCCCATGCTCTCTCTCTTGTTTGTCCTCTTTGTGTCCTTCTTGAGTGCTTGAACCCCCATTTCCGTTGCGCTTTCCGACCAACTTTTTCCAGAAGCCAGCATCTTCCATCTTCTTTTTCAATGTTTCCTTCTGTTGTTTCACCTTCCCTTCCTCTTGTTCTGTTAGATCTTTTTGGACTGTATCATACCTTGGGATTACAGAGTGCAAATTATGCATATGCCTAGTCACATAGTTCAACTTGGCTTGAGTGTTTATGTTGAATTCTTCCCTATTTAGTTGCCGTCCTTCATTAAGCACGCTGAACTCATTGAATGCTTTCATCTGAGCTAGCTGACGTTGGTTTAGTTCTTGAAGGCGTTTATCTTGACGCTCTTGCCTTTCAGTCACTTGATTGATGGCTTGAGTGAGCTGGGAGTAGTGTTCCTGTTGCTGCTCCATTTGTTGTTTCTGCCACTCTCCTTGTTGATTCATCCAGTTAGCAAGTAGTTCTTCCTGACGATCCATCCGTTGGGATTGAAGATGTAGTTGTTGCTCTTGCCCTTCATATATCTCCTTGCCAAGTCCTCAATGGCTCCTTGAATGTGACCCAGATTTATATTGGTTGGATCATAGTACTCTTCTTGCTGGTATTCTTCTTATGAGATTCTTCTTCGTGAGGTCCTTCTTGTGATGTTCTTTTCCCTATTTGAGGCCTTCTTTGTTGTTGGGTAGGTGCCACATAAGTTATACGCTGGAGTGTAACTAACCTCCCAGGGTTTACCCAATGTGGATTGCTGTCTTCGGAGACCACCTTGGCTTTCTTACATAGTCTCAAGATGGTACTGGGATATAAAAGCCGAGCGCTCAGATTACTCTTTTCGGCTGCTTCTTGGATTCCCTCAACTATAATTTCATGTACATTGATGTCTCCACCACTCATAATGCAATGTAGCATGGTAGCTCGAGCAATGTTGACCTCAGAATTGTTTGAGGCTGGAAGGATAGATCTTCTCACGAGCTCAAACCATCCCTTGGCTTCCGGGATAAGATCTCCTCTTCTGATGAACCGTGGCCTCTTATCCGAATACCTCTCCCAATATGATCCTATGACACACATGTCATTCACAATTTCTTCAAGCTCATCATTGTCGGGGCCATTACTTATTCTTGCTTGATAACTTGGCTTGTCAGAGGGTTGTGATCTCAGATGAAGAGTCCTCATTATAGCATTGGGACTGAAGTCCATCTCTCTTCCTCTCACGTAGCTTTTGAAGGTAGAAGCCTTGGTATTGTCTTCTCTGGATACATTGGCATAGAACTCTTTAATGAGATTTGCATTTATTTTTGTTTCTGGGTTCGTGAGTTCTTGCCAACCTCATTGTTCAATCTTCTCTCGAATCTGTGGGCACTCATCATAGTTGAATTGAAATGTCAGCTCTGGCAATACTTTCTTGTGTTTGATACGTTCGAATTGAAGCTCATGGAAAGCTGTCTTGAACCTTCCTTCGTCAAAAGGAATGCTCTCCACTGGTGTCTTTCCCTTTCACCTTTTGGAGCTTAATGATGCCATAAGTGACTTTTGATATGGGAACGTGTTGAAGGGTGTGGATAGATGATGGAATTCGGCCTCGTTAGGGTAAGGTGTAATTAAGGGAGTGGGTGAGAGTGCTTTCGATGGGGTGAGAGGTGTTGAGTTCCGAAAGTGAGAAGTACAAAGAAAGGGAATTGGAATGTGAAGGGGGTACGGACTAGGAACCACTTATATAGGCAAGTGGTGGGCAAATGAAAGGTGAAGATTGATGGTGTACGTTTATAATGAACGGATGGGGTTTACATGGGATGGGCACAAGGATCATCACTTTTATGATCGGGTTGGTTCGGTTTCCAAGGGTATTATTCTTCCAATGTTGCATGGAAACATTTCCCAATGTATTCCCTTTGAAGACATGTGTATAGTCCCCCTTTTGTGAAGTGGCCGAACCCTCCTCCTTCAATTATCCCATCAATTCCTTCCAATCCTCCCTTCATTTATCCTACAAGATAAAAGGAATGTAATTAATAAATTTGTGGATAGTGGCGGCAAAATTTAAAAAGTGGGATAACTACTTTTTAAAATTTTTTTGTTTTTAAATAACTAAGTGCTATTCATGAATGCAAACCAACTGACTATTTAATTGTTCATGTATGCAACATTGGTGACACCAAACTTAATTTGTGGCCATGTGGTGTAAAAAAAGATTTGTTCAAGGCTCTAAGAGTAACATGATATGAATTGCATTTATGTTCTCTTAGTATACCTTAAACGCCAAACTTGTTCTTCACTATGTGCTGCATACAATGATTCATTTAAGTGTATATCAAAGTTGATTTGGAATTCATGAACCTTGCTTTATTAACTACTTTAAAAACATATAAAACATGGGTTGCCTCCCATGAAGTGCTTCTTTAGCGTCACTAGCTTGACGTTCTGCCTTTGTCAGGGTGGTTGGTAATGCTTCAAATCTTCCCCCCTCACAGTGAATCTATCTCCATTGGCTTCATTAAGGATCTCCACATGTTCTAAGGAGAGAATTCTGCTGATGGTGAAAACTTTAGGCAGCTGAGATGGGATGGTGGGGAGATGAGGTGGGATAGCTAGGAGATAAGCTGAGATCACTTTATCCCCTGGAGAGAAATCCTCTGTAGGGATCTTCTTGTTCCTCCATCTCCTTGGTGCCTTCTTCCTTGTTTCTTTTAACATTACCTTGCTCCTTGTAGCCTCTTTTTCCAGGGAAATTTTGTTACTGGTCTCATATGACTCTGGTGGTTTTAGCTCTTCTTGGGTTTCCTTTAGCTGTGGCACCTTCTGACTGTTTTGCTTACCAACCAAAGGGATTCCCAGGTGTACAGTTTGTGTTTTAGTGCTTGTTTCTCCCACCAGTGCCTTGTCGTGATCTTCTCGTGGTTCCTTGTTTTCTTGATCTGCTTCTTGTGAGGGTTTGAAGACATTGAAAGTAAGTTGTTCATCATGTATCCTTAGTATTAGCTCTCCTCGCTCCACATCTATAAGCGCTCTGGCTGTAGCTAGGAATGGTCTTTCCAATATGATTGGATGGAGGTAACTCTCTTCCATTTCCAATATGACAAAGCCTGTGGGAAGGAAGTAGTTCCCAACCTTCACCAACACGTTTTCAACCACTCCTACTGCTTGTTTTTTAGTTTTGTCAGCCAGCCTGATGACTACGTCTGTGGGCATTAGCTCAATAATCTGCAGCTTCTTCATGAGAGATAGAGGCATTAAATTAATGCTTGCTCCCAGATCGCAGAGTCCCTTATCAATCAGTGTTTCTCCTATGGCACAGAGGATGTGAAAACTCCCTGGATCCTTCCTTTTTGTAGGCAATTCTGGTTGAATGAGAGCACTGCACTCCTTATTCATCACTATTGTTTGCCCTCCTTTGAGTGAACTTTTCCTGGTCAGCAGCTCTTTCATACACTTAATGTATGAGGGCATTTGTTGGAGAGCTTTGATGAATGGTATGTTCACATGAAGGGATGCAAACATGTCGAGGAACTTTGAGTATATTCTCTTTTCTACACCACCCTTGAGTCTTTGGGGAAAAGGTGCATAGAGGTTCAGAATTTCCTTCTGTGTAGTTTTAGTTTCTTGGTGACCCTCTTCCTGCTTCTCTGCTGAAGTATCTCCAGAGTGTTCGAAGGGTTTGTTCAGCTCTTCCTCAGTCCCCATATCACTTATAGTGACCATCTTGCACTCTTCCCATCTTACTTTCTTTGCTTCACCTCTCGGGTTTTTCTCTGTGTCACTTGGGAAGCTGTCAGTAGGTTTGGGAATCTTCTCAGAGAGGTATCCTACTTGAAATTCCAGCCTCTTAATGGTGTCTCCCTGGTTTTTGATATTGGCTCGCACCTCCTCCTTGAACACCTTGTTATCTTGGATTTCCTTACATATGCCCTCAAGTAGAGTCTCAATCCTTGAGAGTCTATCTTCGGATGATGGTGAGTTGAGATTGGAGGGATGAGAAGGACCATTTTAGTTTTGGTATGGATGTTGAGAGGTGTTGTTAGGTGGGTGCTGATATGATCTCTGTGTGGAATATTGGTGAGCTGCATTGTTGTTGGAGTTGTGACGTCTCTGATCTTGGCCTTGATCTTGTTGATTTCCCCACCCAAAGTTTGGGTGGTTCCTCCAACCAGGATTATAAGTTTTGGAGTATGGATAATGGGTCTGCCTAGGTGAGTTTCCAATGTAGTTGGCTTGTTCCTGATCACCCTCTGCCTCTACATTCACTCCTTCTTGAGCTGCTGATGAGGTGGAGATTGCTGCTACTTGATTCCTTTCCATCTTCTTGGTGAGGTCAGCCAGCTGCTTGGTGATCATCTTGTTTTGAGCCAGCAGCGCATCCACATTGTTTAGCTCCATCACTCCTCTAGTATTGCCTCTTTCAGAAGTATAGAAGTAGTCATTCTTGGCTACAGTCTCAATGACATCTATGGCTTCTTCAATAATCTTCTTCTTATTCAGAGATCCCCCGGATGAGTGGTCTACTGCCTTCTTTGATTCGTACGAAAGACCCTCATAGAAAATATGTAACTGTACCCATTCATTGAACATATCTGGCGGGCACCTTCTTGTCAAGTCCTTAAACCTCTCCCATGCTTCATAGAGAGTTTCACCATCTTGTTGCCTGAAGGTTTGTACCTCAGCTCTCAACCTGTTGATTCTTTGAGGAGGATAGAATCTGGCCAAAAATTTGTTCATCACATCTTCCCAGGTTGTTAAACTCTCCTTCAGGAAAGATTCCAGCCATTTAATGCTTTGTCCTTGAATGAAAAGGGAAACAGGAGTAGTCTATAGGTGTCAGGATGAACACCATTAGACTTCACAGTATCACATATCCTCAAGAATATGGTGAGATGTTGATTGGGATCTTCTTGGACACTTCCTCCGAATGAACAGTTGTTCTAAACAAGGGTGATGAGCTGTGGCTTTAGTTCAAAGTTATTGGCATGTATAGTTGGCTTTTGGATGCTACTTCCACAGTTTCCTGGGTTTGAATTGATGTAAGAGCCCAGAACTCTTCTCTCTTGCGCAGCATGATTTGCTGGACCTTCTCTGCCATGGTTGTGAGCCTCTTCTTCATGATGGTTCTCCATATTCTCATCTATGTCTGGTTCAAAATACTCTTCCTCTTCCTCAGCACCAACGACTCTCTTTCCTCTTGCTTCCCTCCTTAATCTAAGGAAGGTCCTCTCAGGTTCAGAATCGAAGGAAGTTGAAGCCCCGCTTCTCCTACCTGTGATACAACCAACAAGGCAAAAGCAAGAAAGAGATAAATGTAGAAAGTATTCTTGTTAGAAATGTTGTTAGTGTGAGTGATGCAATATATCAAACAGTTACTGGGTTAGTGAACTGAATTGTAAAAAAATTGAAGATAACACCACAAACGGGTAAGGGGTAAAAGGGAAGAAAATAACTACAACTGAAAGTAAATCACTCAAATAAAATTAAATCAAACAAAAGAAAAAAATGCTCAATCTAGTTATCCACCAATGTAATCATTGTTGATACAAAATCAATCCCCGGCAACGGCGCCATAAACTTGATGCACGGAAACTTGTCTTTCAACAAATTTCCCTCGGCAAGTATACCGAATTATCATCAAGTAAAAACTCACAATAGAGTGAGGTCGAATCCCACAGGGATTGATTGGTCAAGCAATTTTGATTAGAGGAATGTTCTAGTTGAGCTAAGCAGAATTTGAATTGAGATTTGCAGGAAATTAAATGGTGGGAAGGTAAATATAGAAAATGTAAATACTGAAATAAAGAGCAGAATGTAAATGGCGGAAAGTAAATTGCAGAATCTTAAATGGAGATTTGGGAAGATGAGCATAAAAATAAATGGCAAAAATTAAAGAGAATGGGTAAGATCAGAAATGGGAAATTCATTGGGCTCAGGAGATGTTGTATTCTCCAGATCAAGTTCATTTTCATCTCTTCCTCAATCAATGCATTTATTTATCTCCTTGGCAATCTTAAGTGATTGAATTCCAATTCCTTGGTAATTCAATCTCTCAAATCTTGATTGATGTTAGGATTTTTGCCAGTAAAGAATTTCATAAAAACAGTCGCGTTGTAGATATAGTCTCTAAACCGACAGAAATCCCTTCGTACAAACGTTTTAGTTGTCACAAGTAACAAACCCCTTTGAAATTGATAACCGAGTATTCAAACCTCGGGTCGTCTTCTCAAGGAATTGCAGGGAAGTATGTTCTTATTTTTGGTTATGGAGATTGTAAATTTGGGGTTTTAAGAAGTAAGGTGGGAATATGTTATATGACAAGTAAAATAAAATAATACTAATAAAATCTCTTGGCAAGATATGAAGAATTGGAAGTCCTATCCTTATCAATTGTGATGAGAATTGGATTTTAATCCCACTTTGTTAACCTTTACTAAACAAAGGAAAGTTAAGTGGACTGATTAGCTTGATTCTCAAATCCTAGTCAACTCTTTGATGACAAGTCATCCTAGCCTATTTTAACTAGTCTTTTTCTTTTGTTTTCATTAGAATTATGCACTTTCTTGAACCATAAGCAAGCTAATTGAGTAGATTTTTATGTTTCCCTTGATTGAATCAACCATGTATAAATTCATGCCATTTCATGAGGTTTTATGCTAAAATTGTTGCATATTATGATAGAATGAATATCTCATGATTATGAGCATAGCTTTGATGAGTTTGGTTGATTAATTATAGGTGAAGAAAGCTTGGAGAAAGGTTGAAGTAAGAAGGAATAGCTAGGAGTAAAGAGAAGACAATGGAATAAGTGAAATTGAACCAGGAAGCAAAAAGCTGGACCTAAAGTTAGCATCAAACTTTTGCACAAACTTTTGGTTGAAAAGTTAGCCCCCTAACTTGGAGGCTAATGTTGGAACCTGAAAATCACTCCCTGGGTATCAAAAGTTTGCGCCAACGTTAGCCCCCTAACTTTGAGGCTAACATTGGCACATGAAATTCTCCCCTGGGCACGAAAAGTTTGCGCCAACGTTAGCCCCCTAACTTTGAGGCTAACGTTGGCACATGAAATTCTCCCCTGGGCACCAAAAGTTTGCGCCAACGTTAGCCCCCTAACTTTGAGGCTAACGTTGGCTCATGAACATCACAAGGAGGAGCAAAAGTTTGCGCCAACGTTAGCCCCCTAACTTGGTGGCTAACGTTGGCGCCACAAGCACACAAGGCAAGGCCAACGTTAGGGTCAAAGTTAGACCCCTAACGTTAGCACCAACGTTCATATCAGCAAGTTTTGTGGGCTGCTATGAAAAGTTGGAGCCAAAGTTAGACCCCTAACTTTAGCTCAAACTTTTGGTCCAACTTTTGCAAAACTCCAACCCGGTTCAATTGGTTCACTTTGGTTCTTCTCCAAACTTCAAGAGCAATCAACCAAGGCCTCTTTCAACCCAATTCCACCAAGAGCAAAGGCCCAACTCAAGGCTTGAAGATCATTGGAAGAAAGTGTATAAATAGGATAGAATTCAAGTTCTTCAGGGAGCTTTTTCTTTGGAATTTTCATAATAGTTTTCGGAGAGCTTTGGATATTGAGTGATCTTTAATTTCTTTGTCTTGGGGAAGGAGAATTCACTTCTCTTCCTCTTCATTTTATTGCTTTCTATTTCAATTGCAATTGTCTTGGATCTTGGGTTGGAGAATTGAAGAAATTCTGTTTCAATCTCATCCTTGGATCTCTCTGTTTATTTACTGCTTAATTGAATTTCCGTTTCTGTTACTTGCTTCTCATCTAATTTCTTTGCAATTTACAATTTCCTTGCAATTGTTCTTGTTGGATCTAGGAAGGCATTGAGATCTAGACTTGGTTTTCTAGTCTCTGGGTCCTGAGATCTGATTTCCTATTTCAATTCTCTTTACTGCTTTCCATGTTCATTTACTTTTCTGCTTCATATCCGATTCAATTCCAAATACCTTTTACTCTTCTGCTTGATGCAAATTTACTTTTCCTTGTTTAATTTCTGCAAATCCAATTCCCAATCCCCTTACAATTCAAGTCATTTACATTCCTTGCACTTTAAGATTCCGCAATTTACTTTTCTTGCATTCTAAGTTTCTGCTATTTAATTTCTTGTTCTTTAAGATTCAGCACTTTAATTCCCTGTTCTCTTTACTTCCATGCAATTTAATTTCAGCAAAGTACAAAACACTCAACCAAATCTTGATTCGCTTGACTAAATTAACCACTAAGCTAAAATTGCTCAATCCTTCAATCCTTGTGGGATCGACCTTACCCCCGTGAGTTTTTATTACTTGATACGACCCGGTACACTTGCCGGTTAGATTTGTGTGTTTTGGAGGAAATTTATTTTTCAACAAAATACTCATCAAGTTTTTGGCGCCGTTGCCGGGGATTGATTAGATTGACAATGATAAAGTGAGGTGGTGATCTAGATCAAGCACTTTTTCTTTAATTTTCGACTAACCCACTAACTGTTTGATTTTTTGCTTAATCTAACTAACACTTCAATCTGGCAGTAAATTGAAGTGTTACTGGTTTTGTGCATTTCTCATGCTCTGCTTGTATGTCAGGTACAAGAAGAACCATACCCAATTTTTATGAACAAGACGAAAGAACTCTCAGGAGGTTAAGAAGAGCTGAAAGAGGGAAAAATATTGTTGGAGAAGAGGAATCAGACGAAGAATTCCAAGAGATGGAGGAACATTTAACCAATCCACCAGGTGGAGAAGACAACAACAATGGCAACCCACCCCAGAGGAGAGTTTTGGCTTCCTATACCTTTGCAAATCCTAGACATTGTGGGAGCAGCATCTTGGCTCCAAATGTCAATGCTAACAATTTTGAACTCAAGCCACAACTCATCACTTTGGTTCAGAACAATTGCTCTTTTGGTGGAGGACCACTTGAGGACCCACACCAACATTTATCCACTTTCTTGAGGATATGCAACACTGTCAAAACTAATGGAGTGCCCCCTGACAGTTACAAGCTGATGCTATTCCCATTTTCTTTCAGGGACAAGGCCACTCAATGGTTAGAATCTTTTCCAAGGGACAGCATCAACAACTGGGATGATTTGGTAGCTAAGTTCCTTGCAAAATTTTATCCACCTCAGAGGATTATAAGGTTAAAGGCTGAGGTTCAAACATTTACACAAATGGAGGCCGAACCCATCTATGAGGCATGGGAGAGGTACAAGGCTCTGATAAGGAAATGTCCCCCTGCCATGTTTAATGAGTGGGAGAAGCTTCAAAACTTCTATGAAGGCTTGACACTGAAATCCCAGGAAGCTTTGGATCATTCAGCTGGAGGTTCCTTGCAACTCATGAAAACTGCAGAAGAGGCTCAAGAACTCATTGATATGGTGTCCAACAACCAATATTTCTTTGCTCATCAAAGAGGCCGCCAACCATCACAAAGGAGAGGAGGAATGGAGCTAGAAGGAGTGGATTCAATCCTGGCTCAAAACAAAATGATGCAGCAGCAAATTCAGCAACAATTTGAGCAAATGGCCAAGAGGATTGATAGTCTTCAAGTTGCAGTAGTTAACACTAGCCAACCATCAACCACATGGGGACAGAGTGAAGAAACTCAAGAAGAACAACAACAAGAGCAAGTACAGTATATGCACAACCAAGGACCAAATGAAGTGTATGGTGATACATACAATCCATCCTGGAAGAACCACCCAAACCTCAGATGGGGAGATAACCATACCCAAAACCAACAACCATGGCAGAGGAACTCAAACCAACACAACCCAAGAAGCAACCAAAACCACAACCAGCAGCAGACTAGCCAAAACCCCTACAGAAAACCTCAAAACAACTACCCCAACCTCAACCAATACCAATCTAATAACCAACCCACCAACCAAAATGCCTACCATCCACCACCCACATCTCATAACCCACCTCAAGTATCACCTGAAGCCCAAAGAATCACTCACTTGGAGGCCATGATAGACAAAATATTGAAACACCAGGAAATGGTAACCAAGAATCAGGAAGCCTCCCTGAAGAGCCTAGAGAGACAGATGGGGCAACTCTCCAAGCAAGTATCTGTTGAGAGACCTTCAAACTCACTGCCCAGTGACACAATCCCAAATCCCAAGGAGGAATGCAAGGCAATACAATTAAGGAGTGGGAGAACATTGATAAGCAACAATGACACTACTAGGAAGCAAGCAGAGAACATCAAAGAACCAACGGAGGATGAGAAGCAAACAAAGGCAGATGAGGCCAAGGAGCAAGTTGTGATGCCAAACAAAAGCACTGAGAAACTTAAAGAGAAGGACAACTAGCCACATAGCTCAAAGGAAGTAGCTCAGGGACAGCAGAGCACCACACCTCCACTGCCATATCCCCAGAGGTTTAACAAAGAGGTTAAAGACCAGCATTTTCACAAATTCCTTGAGATTTTCAAGAAGCTAGAAATTAATATCCCCTTGGCTGAGGCACTTGAGCAAATGCCTCTATACTCCAAGTTTCTGAAGGATCTTATCAACAAGAAAAGAAGCTGGGATGAGAAAGAAACCATAATGATCACTGAGGAATGCAGGGCCTTGATTAAAAAGGGGCTTCCTCCCAAGCTTAAGGACCAGGGAGCTTCCTGTTGCCTTGCACCATTGGGAAATTGACCATCACTAAAGCAATGTGCGATCTCGGAGCAAGTATTAACTTAATACCATCTTCCTTGGTGAAAAATCTGCATATAGAGGAGGTCAAACCAGTACAAATGTCTCTGGAGCTGGTAGACAAGTCAATGGTATACCCTAGGGGTGTAATCGAAAATCTTTTGGTCAAGGTGGACAGTTTTATATACCCTGCTGATTTTGTGGTTCTAGAATCAAACAATGATGATGGTGACTCTGTTATACTGGGAAGGCCATTCTTGGCCACTGCTAGAGCTATCATAAACGTAGAGGAAGAGGAATTAACTCTCAGGATGCATGACCAGAGTGTCACTCTGAAGGTAGTACCAGAGGCACAATTTAGCAAGGAGAAGAAAGGCTATATGAAAAATGACCAGGAAAGTCACAGCAACATCCCAATGCTAAGGATTGTGCAGACTGATGAAAAAGCCCAAGAGGATATTAGAGTTTTGGCCACTGAGAAGAGAGATCCCCAAGGAAAACCTACGACCAGAAAAGAAAGAACAACAAAAGGAAAGATGAAACGCAGAAACAAAGCAAAAAGGGGTTGGAAGAACAGAAAGATTCCAACAGAGGGGCTTTCCAAAGGTGACAAAGTGCAACTGATATATCAACAGTTGGGGGCAAATCAACAAACCGAGGATTACTACACTGTCAGCAACATACTATCATTAGAGCATGCTGAAATTGAACACCAGAGAACAAAGAAGAGGATCACGGTCAGAGGAGACAAATTGAGGCCCTACAAGCACCAACCACCATAAAAGAAAGCCTCAATGTCAAGCTAATGACAATAAAAGAGCACTCCATGGGAGGCAACCCATGCTTTAAGATTCATGTCATTTTAAATTCAATAAGTTATGATCAATTGAGCATAAATTCTTTTCTCTTTTCAAGAATATGTTCATTGACTGCATGCACTATTTTGAAACATATGCTAAGTTTGGTGTGCCTTCAAGCACACTAAACCAATGTTACAAATAATTCCTTTTTGCATGCTTGGAGTATCTTGACAAAGCATATGGCCGAACACCAAGTTTGGTGTCCACATAGATTCATGAAAAGTAGAAACTCATGCATCAATAATCATACAATTGTTGTTTTTCAAAATCTTATAAATGAAAAAATTCTTTTCCAGTAATGAAGGCATTAATTGTGATGTACCCTTTGACAAGAAACAAGTTTGGTGTTCATCAAACCTTGATGCACCGATTTAGGGATACAATTGATCCTTCATGAAAAAAAAAGAGAAAAAGAAAGTATGATGAAAACAATTCTTATGAACATTCAACATTTGAATCTCACTAATTGGAGGAAGATACTCATTTTCTTTATATATGACCAAACATTAAGTTTGGTGTCTTCAAGGGAGAGTGTCACGGTTCAAATGATATAAGAATTGTTGGTTCACATAGTATTAATAAAAAGAACACTCTTGATACGGTTGGATAAGACTAATGTATGTTGTCTTGTTGTGGTGACTAGGAGGTCAAAGAATCTTCAAAGAAAAAGACAAGACAAAGGAAAGCATAGCATGAAGACAAAATTCCATCACATGCCTCGAAAAAGAAATCTGCCACTCCTTGAGAATGATCACGGCAAAGGCAAGGGAAGGAGCAAACTTTGTCTTCATTCATCCTTACATGCATACCTTTGATCTCCATAAGTCTAATTGCATCCCAACCCTTCATTGCTCATTTAAAAGCATACCACCTTCAAGCCATGCACATAACCGAATCACTCCAACCTTGGAAACTTTACTCCCTTCATCACTCCTCACATAACAAGCTTTGTGCAACATCTCTCTTACTTTAAAATCCAACCACTTAAACTTCTCTTCATCAATTCTTGTCATAGCAAGTTCGGTCTCAATTTCTTTTTGCTCCAAACACACATCAAACTCTCCAACATTCTTCACACTCCTTCTCTACCAACCAAGTAACCATGGCCTCCTCCTCAAGAACCAAACGAAGAAAAGGAAAAGATCCCATAGTGGAGGAAGACACACATGAATATGACCAACGGAGGTTCAAGTCTTGGTTTCATCAAATGCAAATTCAATGGATAAACGAGAAAAGAATCTATCCTGAAATTCCATTCTTGTTGCCGGATGATGGATGTCAAGAAATGAAGGATAAAATTCGGAAGAGGAGGTGGGAGGAACTTGCATCACCAGTCACCCGAATCAATGCCAATATCATAAGAGAGTTCTATGCAAATGTCCCAAGGCTTGACATGCGTGAGCCCCCAACGTACAAGAGCTATGTGCGGGGGGTGAAAGTAGACTTTAGCCCAGATGCAATCAAGAAAGTCTTGAAACTAAAGTCAGTCCGCTTTGATGAACCGGGATACCAACAAAGATTGAATGAGGATCAGGATTATGAGGAGATTGCGAGAGACATTTGTTTTGAGAACTCAGAGTGGGAAGGAGATAACAAGAACAGATACAAGTTCCTGAAGAGATGTAACCTCACTCCGGAAGCAAAAGGATGGTATGAGTTGATGAAAAGATCAATTCTGGGCACAGTAAACACCTCAGAAGTTAACAGGGAGAGAGTCGTGATGCTGCATTGCATCATTGTGGGAGGAGAGATAAGAGTTCATGAAATCCTTGCAAAAGACATTCAAAAGCTGGCTGAAAAGAATTCGGCCGGATCTTGGTTGTACTATCCGAGTACCATTTGGAGGTTGTGTGCAAAGGCTAAGGTTCCATTGGAAGAGGAGAATCCAATGTGGTTAAGCCAAGGCATGCCCATAACCATTGAACGAATGATGATGCCCCTTGAAGCACATCAAGGCCGAAGACCACATGGAGGAAGGGAAAGAGAAGAACCAATGGAAGAAGATGAGCCACACATAGAAGAAGAGCGACAAGAGGAGGAGGAACAGCCACACTTTTTCCCACATGGTAATATGGATATGACTCAAATGCAAGAAGCAATAGGAAGATTGTCTCAACAGTACACAAGAATCCAAGAAAGGCAAGAGGAATACCATTCTCTGTACATGAAGAACCAACAAGCACAAGAAGAAAGGGAGCTAAGAATAATAAACAAACAAAGTGAATTCGAGTCAAGATTCCTTGTGATGCAAGAAGAACATGCTTTTCAATCTCATGAATCTTTTGGGAAGTTGGAACAAATGCAAGCTGAAAATTTGAAGGCTTTCAAAGAGTTCACAACACTCCAAGATGCAAGGTATGAAGTACAAGCCGATTACAACATCAATAGCCAAATCAAACTGAACTATATTGGAGAACATTTGCACAACATGGATCCGGCGTTCCCAACCTTTGGTGAATTCTTTAAAAAGAGAAGTGAGGTAGAAGTAAGCAGGGCTATGAGACTTGAAGATAGAGTGGAGGAGGCTATGAATAAGGCTGGCTTTTGGCAAGGTCAACAGGCACCAAACACGGATGGTGGGAACAATAGCAGCCAAGTGTATGAAAGGAGAAAGAAAAGGCATGACAAATGAAAGGTGGACTTGCTCCTTGTTCATCACTACAAAGAAAAAAAAAAGCATGCATTCTATCTGTTCTAAGTTGTCTTTGCATTTTTAAGTAGTTCTTTTTAATTAAAAGTCTTTGCATTATGTTTGTTTCTTTTAAAATAAGTAAACTAGTCTATGTGTGTGCTTGTGTGTTTACTTTCACTTAGCAAAAAGCATGTTGTCCCCTGCATCTTTAAGTTCAATAAAAGAAAAAGTTTGAATGTGAAGCAAGATAGTCTCTGTTAGATAGAAGTAGAATAAAAGTAAGTGGTGGTATGTGTGTGATTGTATAATAGCTCACTTTTAGTGAATAAAGAGCCAGGATATCTCCTTCTAAGTAAAGAGTAGCCTACTGTCTATGAATCTCAATTAAATAAAAAAAATTCCTTGGTTAGAAAGAAAAACAAAAAGAAGGAAAAAAAAAAGATAACCAAAAAGTGGCAGAACAAAAGGAAACAAAAAGAAACAAAGCTGGACACCAATAGCTTGAACTTTAAATTATATGCCTGTGATGTCTTTGTACTAGGATCTGCTTGGATTAGTAAGCTCTTAGGAGTGCCTCAACACTCAGTGACTTGGGTTAACTAATCCGGGATCATCAGCTGAAAGTCCACTATCAAGAGCAACCTAACTACAAGGCATTTAGTAACCCAAAGAGGTGCTGGGCATCAATGTTTTAAGAAGGAATGTGAGCCAAGTGTCTATGGTGAATAATGTGTCAAGTATAAAGAAAAGAAAATGAACTTGCTACACATGACACTCAAATAAAGCTTATGAACAAAGTAATAACCAAGGATAAAGGAATAATGAGAGGTCATAGCAGTATGTCACTTGAAACTTGAAGGAGACTTTTTAGGCCTAGGAGTCAATAAGAAGTGAGCATTTGCACATCCACACAGAATCCCATGAACTATCAATAATACTCTGCTAGCATGAACATCCTCTTCCATCTCATTCTTTCTTCTCAATAAATCTTTTCTTGCTTGGGGACAAGCAAGCTTTAAGTTTGGTGTTGTGATGACAAGTCATCCTAGCCTATTTTAACTAGTCTTTTTCTTTTGTTTTCATTAGAATTATGCACTTTCTTGAACCATAAGCAAGCTAATTGAGTAGATTTTCATGTTTCCCTTGATTGAATCAACCATGTATAAATTCATGCCATTTCATGAGGTTTTATGCTAAAATTGTTGCATATTATGATAGAATGAATATCTCATGATTATGAGCATAGCTTTGATGAGTTTGGTTGATTAATTATAGGTGAAGAAAGCTTGGAGAAAGGTTGAAGTAAGAAGGAATAGCTAGGAGTAAAGAGAAGACAATGGAATAAGTGAAATTGAACCAGGAAGCAAAAAGCTGGACCTAAAGTTAGCATCAAACTTTTGCACAAACTTTTGGTTGAAAAGTTAGCACCAACGTTAGCCCCCTAACTTGGAGGCTAACGTTGGAACCTGAAAATCACTCCCTGGGTATCAAAAGTTTGCGCCAACGTTAGCCCCCTAACTTTGAGGCTAACGTTGGCACATGAAATTCTCCCCTGGGCACCAAAAGTTTGCGCCAACGTTAGCCCCCTAACTTTGAGGCTAACGTTGGCACATGAAATTCTCCCCTGGGCACCAAAAGTTTGCGCCAACGTTAGCCCCCTAACTTTGAGGCTAACGTTGGCTCATGAACATAACAAGGAGGAGCAAAAGTTTGCGCCAACGTTAGCCCCCTAACTTGGTGGCTAACGTTGGCGCCACAAGCACACAAGGCAAGGCCAACGTTAGGGTCAAAGTTAGACCCCTAACGTTGGCACCAACGTTCATATCAGCAAGTTTTGTGGGCTGCTATGAAAAGTTGGAGCCAAAGTTAGACCCCTAACTTTAGCTCAAACTTTTGGTCCAACTTTTGCAAAACTCCAACCCGGTTCAATTGGTTCACTTTGGTTCTTCTCCAAACTTCAAGAGCAATCAACCAAGGCCTCTTTCAACCCAATTCCACCAAGAGCAAAGGCCCAACTCAAGGCTTGAAGATCATTGGAAGAAAGTGTATAAATAGGATAGAATTCAAGTTCTTCAGGGAGCTTTTTCTTTGGAATTTTCATAATAGTTTTCGGAGAGCTTTGGATATTGAGTGATCTTTAATTTCTTTGTCTTGGGGAAGGAGAATTCACTTCTCTTCCTCTTCATTTTATTGCTTTCTATTTCAATTGCAATTGTCTTGGATCTTGGGTTGGTGAATTGAAGAAATTCTGTTTCAATCTCATCCTTGGATCTCTCTGTTTATTTACTGCTTAATTGAATTTCCGTTTCTGTTACTTGCTTCTCATCTAATTTCTTTGCAATTTACAATTTCCTTGCAATTGTTCTTGTTGGATCTAGGAAGGCATTGAGATCTAGACTTGGTTTTCTAGTCTCTGGGTCCTGAGATCTGATTTCCTATTTCAATTCTCTTTACTGCTTTCCATGTTCATTTACTTTTCTGCTTCATATCCGATTCAATTCCAAATACCTTTTACTCTTCTGCTTGATGCAAATTTACTTTTCCTTGTTTAATTTCTGCAAATCCAATTCCCAATCCCCTTACAATTCAAGTCATTTACATTCCTTGCACTTTAAGATTCCGCAATTTACTTTTCTTGCATTCTAAGTTTCTGCTATTTAATTTCTTGTTCTTTAAGATTCAGCACTTTAATTCCCTGTTCTCTTTACTTCCATGCAATTTAATTTCAGCAAAGTACAAAACACTCAACCAAATCTTGATTCGCTTGACTAAATTAACCACTAAGCTAAAATTGCTCAATCCTTCAATCCTTGTGGGATCGACCTCACCCCCGTGAGTTTTTATTACTTGATACGACCCGGTACACTTGCCGGTTAGATTTGTGTGTTTTGGAGGAAATTTATTTTTCAACAAAATACTCATCACTCTTGTGGAGAGACTAGCTTTAGAGCAATCCTAGTGCAATCAAAATCTGCCAATTTCAACCACTGTTTTATTTGATAGCTCAAGTGTTACCAATTACTTGACCCAATCCAAAAAGGAAAAATCCAAATTATTTATATAGATAAAAGAAAGCAATCATAAGTCTGAAATACCTCAAAATATATTAAATAAAAAATCAATCTAAACATAGAGAGTCATAAACAAAAATGAGAAAAGAAATAAAAGAACATTGAACCTGGATTGAGAGTCACTCCTAAAACTAAGAGAAGTCCTAAATCCTAATCCTAAGAGAGAGGAGAGAACCTCTCTCTCTAAAAACTACATCTACTCCTAAAATTATGAATATGAAAGCCCCCTTATGAATGGATGTATTCCCCCACTTTATAGCCTCTAATCTGTGTTTTCTGGGCCGCAAACTGGGTCAGAAACAGCCCAGAAATCGCTGGAGAAGAATTCAAACACGTTGATTTCCGTCACTGCGACGCAGCCACATGGGTCACGCGGTCGCGTCGCCTAGCGTCAGAGCAACTATGGCATCTTATATATCAAATCGAAGCCCCGGATGTTAGCTTTCTAATGCAACTCGAACCGCGTCGTTTGGACCTCTGTAGCTAAAGTTATAGCGGTTTGAGTGCGAAGAGGTCAGGCTGGACAGCTTAGCAATTTCTCCAACTTCTTGTATTCCTTCCACTTTTGCATGCTTCCTTTCCATTCTCCAAGCCATTCCTGCCTTATAATATCTGAA
Organism: Arachis ipaensis; assembly: GCF_059453495.1. Lineage (NCBI taxonomy): Eukaryota > Viridiplantae > Streptophyta > Magnoliopsida > Fabales > Fabaceae > Arachis > Arachis ipaensis. The sequence continues at coordinate 92,212,284 of NC_142439.1, forward strand.
AACACTTAACACACATATCAAGGCATCTAATGGTAATAAGAGAGGATTAATAATAAGCAAATATAAGATCAAAGAAGCATGTTTTCAATCAAAACACATAATTAGGAAGGAAATATAAAACCATGCAAATAGTATGAATAAGTGGGTAAAGAGTTGATAAAAACCACTCAATTGAGTAAAAGATAAACCATAAAATAGTGGTTTATCAACCTCCCCACACTTAAACACTAGCATGTCCTCATGCTAAGCTCAAGAGAAGCTATAAAGATGAAGAGGAATGGTATGAAATGCAACTACATGCTAAATGATTTTACTTACTTGGTTAAGAGTAAATAAGTTCTCCAAGACAAATACAAACCAATTTCCACTAATTCAAATCATACAATAAAAAGCAAGTGAACTTGTAAGAAGACAGCTCATGAAAGTAGGGAACATAGAATTTAAGCGTTGAACCCTCACTGGAAGTGTATATCACTCTAATCTCTCAAGTGTATAGGGTAATTCACTCTACTCTTCTCTAGTCATGCTTTCTAAACCTTGTTCTTCATCTAACCAATCAACAAAAATTTAATGTACCAATAAAAACATCATGAGGTTTTTTCAAGGTTGTAATGGGGCTAAGGTAAGGGTGAGGGTATATATATATAAGGCTAAGTGAGCTAACAAAGTGAATCCTTAATTAGTCTAAGATCACACCTAACATATACATACTTTATATAATTTAAAAATACTTTACCTAGCTACCCAAAATTTTCCCACTTTTGTATTACATGCTCATGTATCAAACTTATTTTTGAATTTTGTCCCATGTGCCTTGAAATTTTTATTTTGCATTTGGGGTATTTTTTTCATTTTTCTTTCCTTCTTCCTTTTTTTTTTTGTATCCCCTTATTTGATTACTTAATATATTTTTCTTCAATGCACATGGTAATTTAATTATTTTGATTTCACATGAGCATACTTCCTAAATTTTCAAATAACTTATTCAATTTAATTCCCTACTTTTTCATATCATCCCATGTTCCCATAAAATTTTCCACACTTAAATTTTACACAATATCTATCTTAAGCTAACCAAGGATTCAACTTGGGATTCTTATTTTGTTTTTCTGCTTAAGGCTAGTAATGTGGTTATAAAACAGAAGAGATTTAAAAGCTCAAGGGGGCTAACAAGGGTGATGTAAAAGGTAGGCTAATTTTGGGATAAGTGAGCTAAAATCAAACAATGGCCTCAATCATATGCAAGCATGTAAATACACTAAATATTGGACATATAGAATGGAACAAAAAAATAGATTACAATCATAGAGAAGGAAACACACAGGAATAAAATATTTATGGTTAAATAATGTAACCATATAAATAAGCTCAAATCTCACAGGTTGTGTGTTCTTTGGCTTAAAAACCATGTTCCAAATACAACTTCAAACAAGTTTTAACATAAATTTTTTTTTAATTCAAATTAGTGAAATTTTTTTTTCAAAGATAGGGTCTTAAAAAGAAACTTATTATTTTAACCAAGCAGTAACTAAATGCATAAAATAAAATAAATATGCAAATACAATAACTAATTTAACGAAGAAAATTAAAACATTGGTGTTGAGACAGGGATGTACTAACCCACGGAGATCGGTATCGACCTCCCCACACTTAAAGATTGCACCGTCCTCGGTCCATGCTAAGATGTGCAGGTGGACGGGTGACGTTAGGATTTTTGCCAGTAAAGAATTTCATAAAAACAGTCGCGTTGTAGATATAGTCTCTAAACCGACAGAAATCCCTTCGTACAAACGTTTTGGTTGTCACAAGTAACAAACCCCTTTAAAATTGATAACCGAGTATTTAAACCTCAGGTCGTCTTTTCAAGGAATTGCAGGGAGGTATGTTCTTATTATTGGTTATGAGTTTGTAAATTGGGGTTTAGGAAGTAAGGTGGGAATATGTTATATGACAAATAAAATAAAATAATAATAATAAAATAAACTCTTGGCAAAGTATGAAGAACTGGAAGTCCTATCCTAGTTATCCTTATCAATTGTGATGAGAATTGGATTCTTCCCCCACCTTATTAACCTCTAACTATGAAGGTAAGTTAAGTGGACGAATTAATTCGAATCCTCAAGTCCCAGTCTTTTCTTAGGAAAAGTTAGAGTTATTGGATCTCGAAGTAATTGTTGAAGAATTTCAATTTTCAATCAACAATGAGTTTGATAACTCAAGAGTTACCAATGACTCAACCAAAGCCAAAAGAGAAAAATCCAAATTATTTATATAATAAAAAAGAGCAATCATAAGTCTGAAATACCTCAAAATATATTAAATAGAAAATCAATCTAAACATAGAGAGTCATAAACAAAATTGAGAAAAGAAATAAAAAGAACATTGAACCTGTGATGGCAAAAGATGAAATAATCATAAAGTGAAAAGAATCCTAATTCTAAATCCTAAGAGAGAGGAGAGAACCTCTCTCTCTAAAAACTACATCTACTCCTAAAATTGTGAATGTGAAAGCCTTCTATGTATGGATGCATTCCCCCACTTTATAGCCTCTAATCTGTGTTTTCTGGGCCACAAACTGGGTCAGAAACAGCCCAGAATTCGCTGGAGAAAAATTCAAATACGCTGAATCCCGTCACTGCGACATGGCCGCATGGAGCACGCGGTCGCGTCGCCTAGATCCAGGGCCACGCGGTCGCGTGGGTGACGCGATCGCGTGGGAAGCTATTTTGCAAATGACGCGGCCGCATCAGCGACGCGGTCACGTGGGACGATTTGTGCGCTTGGCACGCCTCCAGCCCTGCTCCTGCATAACTCTCTGTTCAATTTCTTTTTCTCCTAACACACTGGTGACGCGGACGCGTCAGCGACGCTGCTGCGTCGCGTGCGTGCTTTTTTTTTTTTAATTTGCAGAATGCAGTGTTAATATGAATGTGATGCAAAACTCCAGGTTCAATATAATAAAATAAAATAAGACTCGAAAACAAATAAAACTAAATAAAAATGAAAAAGGAACGATCATACCATGGTGGGTTGTCTCCCACCTAGCACTTTTAGTTAAAGTCCTTAAGTTGGACATTGGAGGAGCTTCTTGTTATGGTGGCTTGTGTTTGAACTCATCCAGGAATCTCCACCAAAGTTTGTATCTCCAGTAACCTCCGGGGTCCCAAACTAAGCATGTAAAGCCCTTAAGAAGCTTCAAATAGATTCTTAGGCTCCCGGGGTAACAAGTGTCAGAGCAGATTCCAGGATCCCAAATCTTGCTTTTACACCTGACTTCTTGTTGATCATCATGATTCCATCCGGGCGGCAAGCAATCTGAATTCTCACTAAAGCGGCCAAACAGCTTCCTAGACCCATTCAATTGAGCTTTACACCAACCTTTGCGTTTAAACTTAAAGCTTCCAACCATGATGAACCTTGCAGGACAATTCTTACCACTGGCCATCTTCCTCTTACTCTTAATTTCACAAAGAGCTCTAAGTTGACCATCCGTCTCTAGTAGCCCATATTCAAGTGGGATTAGAAAGCTAAGGGATATGAAATTTACCCACTTGAATATTGTGAAGGATGATGGCAACTTAGAGGGAGGTATTTTTAATGAAATTGCAAGCTCCACTCTCTTGTGCTCTTCTCTAATAATTACCACCTATTTGCAAGCTTCTTCAATTTCAACCTCTTTCTCTTGGTAGCTTTCTTCCAATTCAATCTCCTCTTCATTGCTTTCCAAGGGCATGGGAGGTTGTGCTTCTTCTTCTTGAATCTCCATCTCTTGATCAACCTTTTCCAAGTCTTTAACTGTGATATTCCTTGGAGGTTGTACACCCTCCTCAGCATCAATTTCAAACGTCTTGGAAGGGGGTTCTATGACTGGACTTTTCCATGGAGGTTCTGCATCTCCTAAGTCTTCAACCAACTCTTCTTCTTGAACGATGACAGCTTCATCTGCTTGTTCTAGTATGAATTCATGCTCTGTCTTGTCCACTGGAGTCTCTAGTATCTCCTTCATGCTACGCTCTTCATGAAATTGTCCACATGGGGCTGTGGTTGGTCCTTGAATGTTTGAGCGTCTAGAAACCCATTGAATTACTGCTTGCTCCAGTTGTCAAATGGTTGTTTGAAATCGATCCACTGTTTCCTTGAAACGATCCTTTGTCTCTTGATGCACTCGACTTTCATAAATAGGATCATAGTGCTCTTGGATTGATGGATATGGAGATGGTGAATATTGAAGTGGTGGTTCTTGTGAGTAATTGGGTTGGAATTGAGGTGGTTCTATATATGGTTCATATGGCTCATAAGGTGGTTGGTATGGTGGTTGAGGGTTAGGGTCATATGGAGGTGAATGGCGGAAAGGGGCTTGTGAGTTTGGTGGTCCAAAGTTATGTTGTGGAGAGGGTTTATAGGCATATGGTGGTGGTTGTTGATAATCAAAAGAGCGCTCACCATAGCCATTGCCTTGATATGCATCACAGAATGGTGGTTGACAGTCCATTGGAGGTGGTTGTTGCCATGAGGGTTGATCAAATCCTTGTGGCGCCTCCCATCTTTGATTCTTCCAACCTTGATGCCTGTTCTCATTATAGTTTCCATTCCTAACAACAAAATTGGAATCAAACTTGAAGCGAGAGGGGTGAGAATTCATAGTTAGTTAATAAAAATTTAAAAACAAAAATAAAAGCAAATTTAAATTAAAAGGTTATTTAAATTTTGAATTTGAAAATTAAATTTTGAATTTTAAATTTTTGAAATTTGAATTTTTTTTTTTGAAATTTGATTTTTGAAATAAGACAAGATAAAATAAAAATTTTAAAATAAAAACCAATAACCTCTTAACTTAAGAAAAAGCAAAAATAAAAAACAAAAACAAATAAACAAGCAAAAATAAAATATTTACAATAACCAATAATAAGGCACACGTTTGCAATTACCCGGCAACGGCGCCATTTTAACGTTAGGATTTTTGCCAGTAAAGAATTTCATAAAAACAGTCGCGTTGTAGATATAGTCTCTAAACCGACAGAAATCCCTTCGTACAAACGTTTTGGTTGTCACAAGTAACAAACCCCTTTAAAATTGATAACCGAGTATTTAAACCTCGGGTCGTCTTCTCAAGGAATTGCAGGGAGGTATGTTCTTATTATTGGTTATGAGTTTGTAAATTGGGGTTTAGGAAGTAAGGTGGGAATATGTTATATGACAAATAAAATAAAATAATAATAATAAAATAAACTCTTGGCAAAGTATGAAGAACTGGAAGTCCTATCCTAGTTATCCTTATCAATTGTGATGAGAATTGGATTCTTCCCCCACCTTATTAACCTCTAACTATGAAGGTAAGTTAAGTGGACAAATTAATTCGAATCCTCAAGTCTCATTCTTTTCCTGGGAAAAGTTAGAGTTATTGGATCTCGAAGTAATTCTTGAAGAATTCCAATTTTCAATCAACAATGAGTTTGATAACTCAAGAGTTACCAATGACTCAACCAAAGTCAAAAGAGAAAAATCCAAATTATTTATATAATAAAAAAGAGCAATCATAAGTCTGAAATACCTCAAAATATATTAAATAGAAAATCAATCTAAACATAGAGAGTCATAAACAAAATTGAGAAAAAAAATAAAAAGAACATTGAACCTGTGATGGCAAAAGATGAAATAATCATGAAGTGAAAAGAATCCTAATTCTAAATCCTAAGAGAGAGGAGAGAACCTCTCTCTCTAAAAACTACATCTACTCCTAAAATTGTGAATGTGAAAGCCTTCTATGTATGGATGCATTCGCCCACTTTATAGCCTCTAACATGTGTTTTCTGGGCCACAAACTGGGTCAGAAACAGCCCAGAATTCGCTGGAGAAGAATTCAAATACGCTGAATCCCGTCACTGCGACGCGGCTGCATGGCACACGCGGTCGCATCGCCTAGCGTCAGAGCAACTATAACAAATTATATATTAAATCGAAGCCCCGGACGTTAGCTTTCCAACGCAACTGGAACCGCATCGTTTGGACCTCTGTAGCTAAAGTTATAGCCATTTGAGTGCGAAGAGGTCAGGCTAGACAGCTTAGCAATTTCTCCAACTTCTTGTATTCCTTCCACTTTTGCATGCTTCCTTTCTATCCTCTGATCCATTCCTGCCCTATAATATCTGAAATCACTTAACACACATATCAAGGCATCTAATGGTAATAAGAGAGGATTAATAATAAGCAAATATAAGATCAAAGAAGCATGTTTTCAATCATAGCACAAAATCAGGAAGAAAATATAAAACCATGCAAATATTATGAATAAAGTGGGTAAAGAGTTCATAAAATCCATTCAATTGAGCACAAGATAAACCATAAAATAGTGGTTTATCAACGGATTATTTCAACTGTTTTTTTTCTCTAAGGATTGTGCAGATGGACTTGTCTGTCTCCCCATGTAAACGTCTTCTGGTTCTCTTCTTGGTGGCCATCCTGAAAGAAAAAGGGAAGAAAGGTAACCCAATAATAGAGATAAGAAAATAAATAAAGTATGGTTGGGTTAATGCCAAATGAAAAGGGTCTCATTTATATGGTAGCTACAACATGTAAGTGAGAAAACAATAGAAGCCATGGCATACCAGTGGTGCAAAATGTGCAACAATGGGAATGAGAGTGGGGAAGGAAGGATAATATAAATTAAAAATCAATAAAAAAGTAATACAGGTATAAAAGATTGGCATTGATTTAAATAATATTACCTAACCAGAATAAAACAAGTCATAAGCACCAAGATAATACCAGAAAAGAAATAACAGTTGAATAAGAACATTTGAACACCAATAATAATTTTTAGAAAAATAAAAATATGCAATGAATGAAAGTATGCAAATAAATTAAATAAAATAGAATGGAAGTGAGAGAAAATAAGAAAGGAAGAAGAAAGAAATAAGAAAAGATAAGAAGAATAAGGATTCGGAGAAGAAAAGATAAGAAAATTGGCACTAATCTGGATAGGTTGTGCGACGCTGGCGACGCGGTCTCGTGGGTGACGCGGTTGCGTGGTGCGCGATAAGGTTGGGCAACGCGGATGCGTGGGGCACGCGATCGCGTGCCTCAATTTGTGCTAGTGGCGCGAGTGCAGCCTCGCAGTCGCACAACTCTCTGTTCAAAACTCAGTATTGCCAAAATCCAGGGTGACGCGGTCGCGTGGTCGACGCGATCGCGCAGTCGGCCTTATTTCCAATATGACGCGGACGCATGGGTGATGCGTTCGCGTGGCAGGGCTTGTGCTACTAGCACGGGTCCAGCCCAACTCCAGCTCAAATATCTGCTATACACCCTTTTTACGCCGATTTCAGGTCACGCAGCCGCGTAGGTGATGCGGTCGCGTGGGAGGCCATTATTCCCATATGACGCGGTCGCGCCAGCGACGCGGTCGCGTGGGGTGATTTGTGCCATTGGCACGCCTCCAGCGCTGCTCCTGCGAAACTCTCTATTCATATTAATATTGTCTCCCATCTCCTTGCGACGCGGACGCGTCGCTGATGCGGTCGCGTCGCGTGTTCGCTTTTTTTTTTTCTGAACAGATGCAGAATGCAGTGTTAATATCAACGTGATGTAAAACTCCAGGTTCAATAAAATAAAATAAAACTTGAAAACAAATAAAACTAAATAAAAATGAAAAATAAATGATCATACCATGGTGGGTTGTCTCCCACCTAGCACTTTTAGTTAGAGTCCTTAAGTTGGACATTTGATGAGCTTCCTGTTATGGTGGCTTAGGCTTGTATTCATCCAGGAATCTCCACCAATATTTGTATCTCTAGTAACCTCCGGGGTCCCAAACTTGGTGCAGAAAGCCTTCAAGTAAGTTAAAGCAAGTGACCAGGCCCCAAGAGTGGTGATTGATAGAATGGATTCCGAGGTCCCAGATCTTGCCTTTGCACCCGTCTTTTGGTTGAGCAATATTGTTCCATCCGGGTGGCAAGCAGTCTGAATTCTCACGTAAGCGGCCAAACAACTTCCTAGACCCATTCAGTTGAGCTTTACACCAACCTTTGCATTTAAACTTAAAGCTTCCAACAATAATGAACCTTGCAGGACAATTCTTACCACTGACCATCTTCCTTTTACTCTTAATGCCACAAAAAGCTCTAAGTTGACCATCCGTCTCCAGTAGCCCATATTCAAGTGGGATTAGAAAGCTAAAGGATATGAATTTTACCCACTTGAATGTTGTGAAGGATGATGGTAACTTAGGGGGAGGTATTTCTAATGAAATTGCAAGCTCCACTCCTTTGTGCTCTTCTCTGACAACTTCCACCTCTTTGCAAGTTTCTTCAATATTAACCTCTTCCTCTTGGTAGCTTTCTTCCAATTCAATCTCTTTTTCATTGCTCACCAAGGGCGTGGAAGGAGGCTCTGTGATTGGACTTTCCAATAGAGGTACAGCATCTCTTAAGTCTGCAACCACTTCTTCCTTTTTAATAATTGCTGCTTTGTCCAGTTGTTTAAGTATAAAATCATACTCATCCTCGATGGTTTTCTTTCCATGACAACTCCTTTCAACTACTCTTTCATCTTTAAGGGTCTCTCCTACCTTTACCCGTAGGGCCTCCTCTAGCTCTTTATGAAGTATGGATTCGCGAAGATGATCCCTTCTCTCTTGTTCCATGTCAATAGCATCATTGGGATCATGTTGCTCTTGGATTGATGGATGTGGGTGCTCTTCCATGGATGGTGGTGATGGGATGGAGAGATCATTCTGTGGTTGAAAAGGAAGTGCACTAGAGCTTGAGAGTTGATTGTTGAAGGTATTTGGTGGTCTGATTTGGGTGACGAGAGCTTGTATAGTAGAGTTTAGATTGGCAAGTGATTTTTCCATGGAGGTTTGGGATGGATCTGTGTATGGTTCATTTGGTTCATAAGGTGGTTGGTATGGTGGATGTGGGTTAGGGTCATATGGAGGTGAATGGTGGAAACGGACTTGTGAGTATGGTGGTCCAAAGTCATGTTGAGGAAAGGGTTCATAGGCATATGGTGGTGGTTGTTGATAGTCCACTGGAGGTGGTTGTTGCCATGAGGGTTGATCAAATCCTTGTGGCTCTTACCATCTTTGATTGTTCCAACCTTGATGCCTGTTCTCAATGTAATTTCTTCTTCCTGCAACATAATTGTAACCAGACTCATAGCCAAAGGGGTGAGAGTTCATAGTAGCAAATAAAAATTAAAAATGAAAATAAAAATAAATTTAAATTAAAAGGTTATTTAAATTTTGAATTTGAAAATTAAATTTTGAAATTTGAAATTTGAAATTTTGAAATTTGAAATTTGAAATTTGATTTTTGAAATAAGATAAGATAAGATAAAAATTTTAAAAATAAAAATATGAAAAATTGTTATTTTCGAAAAAATTAATTAAAAATATTTCAGAATTTAATGAGGAAAGAGAAAAACAATAAAATGACACCAAATTTCAAATTTTTAGATCAAAATAAAGAAAACAATTAAGAACAGCTTGAAGGTCAAGAACTCAAGATGAACGTGAAGAACAACTTGAAGATCAAGATGAACACTAAGAACAAATTTTTGAAAAAAAATTTTTTTTAATAACTAAATAAAAACAAATAACCTCTTAATTTATGGAAAAGCAAAAATAAAAATAAAAACAAATAAACAAGCAAAAATAAAAAAAATATATTTACAATAACCAATAATAAGGCACACGTTTGCAATTCCCTGGCAACGGCGCCATTTTGACGTTAGGATTTTTGCCAGTAAAGAATTTCATAAAAACAGTCGCGTTGTAGATATAGTCTCTAAACCGACAGAAATCCCTTCGTACAAACATTTTGGTTGTCACAAGTAACAAACCCCTTTGAAATTGATAACTGAGTATTCAAACCTCAGGTCGTCTTCTCAAGGAATTGCAGGGAAGTATGTTCTTATTTTTGGTTATGGAGATTGTAAATTTGGGGTTTTAAGAAGTAAGGTGGGAATATGTTATATGACAAGTAAAATAAAATAATACTAATAAAATCTCTTGGCAAGATATGAAGAACTGGAAGTCCTATCCTTATCAATTGTGATGAGAATTGGATTTTAATCCCACTTTGTTAACCTTTACTAAACAAAGGAAAGTTAAGTGGACTGATTAGCTTGATTCTCAAGTCCTAGTCAACTCTTGTGGAGAGACAAGCTTTAGAGCAATCCTAGTGCAATCAGAATCTGCCAATTTCAACCACTGTTTTATTTGACAGCTCAAGTGTTACCAATTACTTGACCCAAGCCAAAAAGAAAAAATCCAAATTATTTATATAGATAAAAGAAAACAATCATAAGTCTGAAATACCTCAAAATATATTAAATAGAAAATCAATCTAAACATAGAGAGTCATAAACAAAAATGAGAAAAGAAATAAAAGAACATTGAACCTGGATTGAGAGTCACTCCTAAAACTAAGAGAAGTCCTAAATCCTAATCCTAAGAGAGAGGAGAGAACCTCTCTCTCTAAAAACTACATCTACTCCTAAAATTGTGAATATGAAAGCCCCCTTATGAATGGATGTATTCCCCCACTTTATAGCCTCTAATATGTGTTTTCTGGGCCGCAAACTTGGTCAAAAACAGCTCAGAAATTGCTGGAGAAGAATTCAAACACGCTGATTTCCGTCACTGCAACGCGGCCGCATGGGTCACTTGGTCGCGTTGCCTAGCGTCAGAGCAACTATGTCATATTATATATCAAATCGAAGCCCCGGACGTTAGCTTTCTAATGCAACTGGAACCGTGTCGTTTGGACCTCCGTAGCTAAAGTTATAGCCGTTTGAGTGTGAAGAGGTCAGGCTGGACAGCTTAGCAATTTCTCCAACTTCTTGTATTCCTTCCACTTTTGCATGCTTCCTTTCCATCCTCCAAGCCATTCCTGCCTTATAATATCTAAAAACACTTAACACACATATCAAGGCATCTAATGGTAATAAGAGAGGAATAATAATAAGCAAATATAAGATCAAAGAAGCATGTTTTCAATCAAAATACATAATTAGGAAGGAAATATAAAACCATGCAAATAGTATGAATAAGTGGGTAAAGAGTTAATAAAAACCACTCAATTGAGTACAAGATAAACCATAAAATAGTGGTTTATCATTGATCAATAGCCAATTCCTTGGTCTAATTGCTCATGAGAAGAGATGAAGTATGGTCACTGATTATACCACATGTATTCCCAAATCAAAGTGTTGGTAGGATTATATGTCACTATATCCATCCAAACCCCAATTTGGTCCTAACATGAGAAAGCATTTCTAGCATGATCTCTTCATTCCTCTTCCAAGGTTCCGAAGAGATCCAAGTATGAATAGCTTCTTTTCCAAGACTACTACCCAATTGGATGAAGATCGAATGCCTTCTAGTAAAATCAAGAGAAAAGAAAGAAGAAGAATAATGAAAACTATTATTGATCCATCAAATTACAACATAGCTCCCTAACCTAATGAAAGGGGTTTAGTTGTTCATAGCTCTAGGAATGGAAAGCATAAATGAAAAGTGCATTCCGAAAATTAAAACTAGAAGTTGCAGAGAAAGTAAAATATACAGAGTGTAGTTCTCCCAAAATGCCCAAAAAAAGCTCCCTCCTAGTTCAAAACTACTCCTATATATACTACTCTTCTGATCTTCTAGTTGGCTCTTCAAGTCTTGGATATGGACTTTTGATCTTGAGTTGAAGCAGTTATAGGCTTCAGTGGACTCAGCTTTGCTTGTAGAAAAAGTGTGAGTTAGGCATGAACGTTAGTTAGAACGTTAGTGGTGTTAACGTTAAGTGAAAATGTGGGTTTGAGAACGTTAGTGACGATCACCTTTTTCACTAACGTTCCAAACTCAAAACGATCCACGTTAACTTCAACGTTAGTGGCACTAACGTGACCACTAACGTTGCCTCTTGGTCCTTCGCAAACGTTATTGGCATTCACCTTTTCCAATAACGTTGCTAATTGCCTCTTTTCCCACGTTAGAGTTCACGTTAGTATAACTAACGTGACCCTTAACGTGGGCATGCCTAAGCTTCAAGAGCGTTAGTGACACTTACCTTTGTCACTAACGCTCTAAACGCCCCTTCCCATGTTAGTGCCTCACGTTAATTGCATTAACGTGACCACTAACGTGGTGGTGATTGCCATCTCCAACGTTAGTGACAAAGGTGAGTGTCACTAATGTTGGCGACTCCTTGCTCCTCCCACATTAGAGTTCACGTTAATGTAATTAACGTGACTCTTAACGTGGCCAATTGTGCTCTTTTGGAACGTTAGTGGCATTCACTTTTACCACTAACGTTGGAGCTTTTCTTTTCCTCCACGTTAATGTAATTAACGTGGCCACTAATGTGGGCTATGATGGCTTTCGAAGGCATTATTGGTGATCACTTTTTCCATTAACGTTGCAAGCTAGCTCCCATTCCACGTTAGTGGTCACGTTAGTTAGACTAACGTAGCTCTTTCTTGCTTCCTTTGTCCTGAAATTAAGCAAATAGAGTGCATCAAAGCTTGGTTCTAAATCATGAGATCATGCATCATCCATTTTATCATTCAATTCATGCATAATTCTCATGAAATCATGTAAAGTTTACAATGTTTGCTTGAATCAAGATGTAAGTGTATTTCTACCCAAAACTTGCTTATTTACTAAGAAAATGCATGAAACTACCCTAAAACAGTAAAGAAAAGGTCAGTGAAACTGGCCAAAATGCCCTGGCATCAGCCATGTACGCATGCGCGTGGATGGTCGAAAATGCTTGAAGCGCGTGTACGCGCCAGGTGCGCGCACGCGCGGATTGGTGTTCTGTTTTTCAAAATTTTTCCAAGTTCTGCACCAAACCAAGACTTCCAAACCTCCAAATAGCTACCAAAACACCCTAAAACCTTATTTAACATACTAGACTACCAAATATACTCAACTAACTAAACTAAACATGAAATTAAACTAATTCTATTAATATGTACAAAAGAGAAAAATGAAAAGAGTTTACCATGGTGGGGTGTCTCCCACCCAGCACTTTTGTTTATTGTCCTTAAGTTGGACTTATGGGGAGCTCCATCAAGGTGGCTTGTGCTTAAAGCCATCCTTGAACATCCACCAACGCTTGCATTCCCAATAAGCTCTATTCTTCAAGTTCAATTTTCCCAAGCTTTGATGGAGTTCTTCAGAGACTATGGGCTCCCAAAGTTGATCCTCATGTATGCCGGGATCCAATATCTTGTTTCAATACCCATCTTTGAGTTGATTATCATTATTCCATTTGGGTGGTATAATCTTGGAATTCTCATTTAAGCAACCAAACAATATCCTATACCCAAGCAATCTAGTTCTACACTAACCGTTGCAATTAAGCTTTGAACATGTGACCATCATGAACCTAGAAGAATGTTTTCAGCCACTAACCATCTCCTTTTTACTCTTAAAGCCACAAATATGTCTAAGTTGACCATCTGTCTCAAGCAAACCATATTCAAGGGGAATAATAAAGCTCAAGTATAAGGAATTTACCCAGTTGAATGAAAGAATGGATGGTGATGGCTTGGGGAGAGGTATTTCCAATGTCCTTGCAAGCTCTACTCTCTTATGTTCTTCCTTGATCACTTCTACCTCCTCACAAACTTCTTCACTTTCAATCCTTTGTTCATCAATTTCATCTAATTTTTCTCTATCACTTAAATCATAAATGGGAGGAAGAGAAAAATCTACCTCCACATTGCTTTCCATCTCGTTGGGAGAAGGTTCTTCAAGCTCAAAGGATTCACCACCAAGAGGATTAGATGCATGATCTTCATTACCAAGGGAACTCAATTCTTGCTTCATTCCCTCCAAGTCTTCATTCAAAAATTGTTTTGGAGGTTCCGCATCTCCTAGGTCATCAACCACTTCTTCCTTTTCTTCAATGATCATAGGCTCCTCCAATTGTTCTAACACAAAGTGGCTTTCCTCCTTCTCCACCGGAGTTTCCAATCTCTCCTTCATGCTTTGCTCTTCAATTGATTCTCCACATGTGACTATGGAAGTGCTTTGAATGCTCAAATATTGGGAGGCTAAGGTGCTTACTACCTTGGTCAAAGTAGCCACAAATTCTAGTGTCTCCCTTTGCATTTCTCCTTGCCCTTGAAGTATAAGGCTAAGAATTTCATCCATTGAGGATTAGAGTGGATAAGAGGGTTCATTGTCTCGGAGAAAGGGTTCATGGTAGGAAGGTGGTTCTTCTTGGTAAGAATGTGGTGGTGTATATTAAGGTGGTTCTTGGGAGTATTGATCTTGGAATGGTGGTTCCATGTATGGCTCATATGGTTCAAAAGGTGGTTGGTATGGTGGATATGGATCAAGGTCATATGGAGGTGCTTGGTGAAAAGAGGCTTGTGAGTGTGGTAGATGGCTACGTTGAGGATATAACTCATAGGCATATGGTGGTGGTTCTTGAAAGTCACAAGGAGTTTCACCATAGCCATTGGGTTGTATGCATCATAGAATGGCTCTTCTTTATAGTGCATTGGTGGAGGTTGTTGCCATCAAGATTGATCATATGCATATGGCTTCTCCCACCTTTGGTTGTCCCATCCTTGATATACATCCTCATTGTAGCCCTCATTTCCTACAACATAGCTAGAACCAAACTCATATCCAAAGTGAGAATTCATAGTAACAAGAGAAAATAAGAAACAAAAAACTAATAAGAAATAATCAAACAAAGTCCTAGAACTAACAAAAATTAACAAGCTATCCAAAAAGCAAGCTATTTACAATATTTACATACATACAATAACCAATAAAATAACACCATTGCAATTCCCCGACAACGGCGCCATTTTGATGAATTGGATTTTTGACGGTTTAGAATTCACAAATGAATTCTCGTTGTAAGTATAGTTTCTAAACCAAATAATAATCCTTTCATACAAAAATTTGGTTGTCACAAGTACAAACCCCTAAAATCTATAAACCGAAGTATTTAAACCTCGGGTCGTTCTCCCTAGGAATTGCGATAAAGTGTCTTGTTATTGGTTATGAGGTATGTTTTGGGGTTTTTGAGATAATAGACAAGAAATATAAATGGCAAAAGAAATAAACTAACAAAAAGGTCTTGGCAAGGTTTGGTGGTCAAGGATCTCTATCCTAATCACTAACCACAACATGAGAATTGGCAAGAATTAATCCCACTAAGTCATCCTCTAACTAATAGTAAAGAAAAGTCAAGTGAGCTATATCAATCCAAGTTGATAAGTCCTAGTTCTCCACCAAATCAATTAGTGAGATCTAGCGTTAATGGCTCCCAATCGACAATCACTTGGACATTAGCAACTCAAGAGTTCCTAAGTTACCTTCCCAAGCCAAGAGCATAAAATTCTACTTTAAAATCCAACCAAGCATTTTATCAAACACTTGGAAGGCATAAAAGAAAAATATGGTAATATTGCAAGGAAAGTAAATCTACACTATTCAATTGCAAGGAATTAAACAACAACAAATCAAATGAACAATAAAGGAACATGAAAACATAAATTGCATTAAAAGGAAAAGAAAAGAACAAAAGTGCATCAACATAAAAGTAGAGAATTACAAGAATTAAATACTAAACTAGAGAGAAGAGAAGAAGAGGAACAAGAATTGATAAAGGAAAAGTAAATCAAAGCATGAAATTAACCTAGATCTAAGAATTCCTAATCTAGATCTAACCTACTCTTAATTCTAGAGAGAAGAGAGAGCTTCTCTCTCTAGAAACTAACTAAAGCATGATAAAAGTAAAATAAAACTAAACTAATGACTAGATGCCTCACCCCTCTTCAATCCTTGGGTTAAATAGCATCAGAAATGAGTTGGATTGGGCCCACAAGGCTTCTAAAATCGCTGGCCACGAGTTGCATTAAGTGAACCATGTGCGACCATCGGCGCGTATGCGTACAGTGCGCATTTGCGCCACTAGCCGTGATGCAGCTTATGACAAATCTTACATCATTTCGAAGCCACGGATGTTAGCTTTCAAACGCAACTAGAACCGTATCATTTGGATCTCTGTAGCTCAAGTTATGGTCGATTAAGTGCGAAGAGGTAGGCTTGACAGCTTTTGCGATTCCTTCATTTCTTCATGAGTTCTCCATTTCTACATGCTTTTCCTTCATTCCCTTGATCCAATCCTTGCCTCCTAAATCTGAAATCACTTAACAAACATATCAAGGCATCTAATGGAGTCAAGGTGAATTAAACTTAGCTATTTTAAGTCCTAAAAGTATGTTTTCACTCTTAAGCACAATTATAGGAGAAGTTACAAAACCATGCTATTTCATTGGATAAGTGTGAGGAAAGGTTATCAAAATGCTCTAAATTCAACACAAGATAAACCCTCCGAATAGGGTTTATCAAGCCCTCTCCAAAAAAGTACTCCAAGCAGGGTTCTTTTGGCTGACTTTGCAAAAAGAAGCAACCAAGTTCGTTAAGACATGCCCACCATGTCAAAAACATGCTAACTTTCATATCGCCCCACCAAAGGAGCTCATCAGCATAACATCACCCTGCCCATTCGCAAAGTGGGGACTCGACCTCTTAGGACTCTTCCCCCAAGGATCAGAACAAGTCAAGTTCCTCATCGTAGGGGTAGATTACTTCACAAAATGGATTGAGGTGGAGCCTTTAGCAAATGCCACTACTCAAAGAAGCCGGAAGTTCTTGTACAGAAACATTATTACAAGATTTGGGGTTCCTTATTCCATCACCACAGACAATGGCACTCAATTCACGGACACACGCTTCAGAATGTTGGTAGCAGATTTGAAAATAAAGCACCAATTCACATCCGTAGAACACCCACAAGCCAATGGACAAGCAGAAGCAGCCAACAAAGTCATATTGGCCAGGTTAAAACGGATATTACAGGACGCAAAAGGAGCCAAGGCTGAAGAGCTCCCACAAGTCCTATGGACATATCGGACAACTCCACACTCCACCACAAGGGAATCACCTTTCCGATTGGCCTAAGGAATGAAGGCCATGATCCCGGTAGAAATTGAGGAAGGATCCCCCAGAATGATCTACTACAATGAAGAGGCAAACTTCCAAAATCAAAGGGAGGAGCTCGACTTACTTCCAGAAATCGAAGAAAGAGCTCGGATTAGGGAAGAGGTGTTAAAACGTCGCATGGCCTTAAGATACAATCAGAGAGTCGTCCAGCAAAGTTTTGCCAACAACGATCTCATTTTAATCCGAAATGACATCGGAACAGGTCGACCAGGAGAAGGAAAGCTCGCAGCTAACTGGAAAGGACCCTACTGGGTCAAAGAAGTACTGGAAAAAGGCTACTATAAGGTGTCTGACCTCGAGGGGCGAGAGTTACCAAGGTCATGGCACGCCTACAACCTAAGAAGGTGTTATAGTTAGAGAAATCTTAGGTCAAGGTGCACTCTTTTTCCTGAATAGGTTTTTCAACGAGGCACCATACCAGGATCCACATAATTACCCGACTTAGAAGGGTAAGCACCCACATGTATATATTCTTGTCTATATGCCTATTTTCTATTCGAATAAAATTTTCCATATTCTCTACAAAGTCTCTCTACCAAGACGCATTAATCTGAGCGCAAAAATTCATCGCCCGATTACAAAGCTACAGGTCAGCAAGGTGAAAACCAAATTCACCACCCGATCACGATGAAAATCGAATTCATCGTCTGATTTTGACAAGGTCGGCCAGGTAAGAACCAAACTCACTACCCGATTTCTACAAAATCGGCAAGATGAAAAAGCGATCAAAACAGATTAATACAACAAGTTATAAAAAGTAATCCATAGAAAGAGGCCTGACGAGGTCTGAGAAAAAATAGATTGCTAAAAATAATTTAGAATAGACCGACATGAAGAAGTCGAACCAATCGACATTAAAGCGACAAAAAGTTATAAAAAGTAATCCATAGAAAGAGGCCTGACGAGGTCTGAGAAAAAATGGATTGCTAAAAATAACTTAGAATGGACCGACGTGAAGAAGTCGGACCAATCGACATTAAAGTAACAAAAAGTTATAAAAAGTAATCCATGGAAAGAGGCCTGACGAGGTATGAGAAAAAATGGATTGCTAAAAATAACTAAGAGCAGACTGGCATGAAGAAGTCGGCGCAACCAAACAAGGCGACAGAGTTATAGAAAGTAATCTATAGAAAGAAGGCCTGGTAAGGACTGATTTAAAATAGATTACTAAAAATAGCTCGAGAGAAATCGACAAGAAGAAGTCGGACTAACAAAAGGTGTGCGCTAGAAGGGACACAGCTCAGCCCAAAAAGCCACGACCTCACGACAAAAGCTACCAAAATTGCTAAACAGCGTCCTATAAGGAAACTAAGAAGTTGTCAAACAAAGCTAGCCTCAAAGGTCACTTCGAATAAAGCAGGAAACAAACAAACACAAAGGCAATAAAAAAAGAGGTCGGACAGCAGAAATCTCGACACTGTAAAAGATTTCTAGAAAAGCCAAAAAGCTGCAAACATATCAAGAGAAGCAAAGCTACTATAATAAAGACTCAAAAGGCCACCTAAAAGGCGACCTCTAGAGTTTGAAAGCAGTTGTTTTTCCTAAATAAAGTTGCTAAGAAAAGTAACTAAAGTATCAAAGCCACACCGGGCTCACTTACAAAAGCCAGAAGTTTAAAAACCCACAAACCAGGTTGTACAAAATACATCAAGAAAAGTCATAGGGAATCCAAGTTCTCCTCTGTGGCGGCACTCTGAGTAGTTGAGGGAGGAATAGTCTTTATAGGAATCGTATCTACAGTTCTGTCCTCTCGAGTCAGAGTTTGGACGTCAGGGTTGGACTCAGGGTGGCCGGCCTCAGCAACAGGAGTCGAAGAAGTCGGCGCAGCAGGAGCTTTGACTGGGGGCTCAGGGGGAGGACCATCCTCCTCATCCTCATCTGGGGTAGGAACTATCTTACCATTTTTAATGACGTTATACAAACTAAAAAGACTCAGGTCGAGCTCAGAAGCAAGAACTCGGACCTGAGCTTTTAGGTTCTCATATGCATCCGTTACACTGCCCACAAGATGGCCCTGAAGCTCAGAATAGTCAGCATAGGCCGACTCAAGCCTCTCCCTAACCTCCAACAACTCGCTATAAGTACGGGTATAACTCTCTTTTGACTGCTTGGCCATCTCCTCGGCCAGATTCGCAGCAGCTTCTGCAGCAACTGCTTTGGATTTTTCCTTCTCAACATCGAGTTCCAGCTTGATCACTTTAGCGTCCAGTTCATCCTTCAAAGCCTTAATCCTATTGAACTCGGACTTGGCATCCTCCATAAAGGCTTTAGTAGCATGAACAAGAGACTCTTGGACAGTACGAAATAAGGCCGCACCCATGTGAGCCATTCGAATACTAGTACTGGTGATGAAATCCAGATGGCGCAGGATGGACACATCGTCCATGGAAAGTCGGCCATAAGGAGTGATCTGGTTATCAACAAACCCTACAGCATCGAAATTGGGGGCATCCAGGTCATAAGGCTCAGCAGTCTTCTATTTCTTGGGAGGAGGGCCAGTAGCAGATGAAGAGGCAACACTAAAGGTCGGCTTAGGAGGGTCAGAAGGAGCCAGGCGAACTTGAGGAGTCGGTATGACCTTTCGTGGCCCAGAAGTGTCTGAGGTCGACCTTCTCAGAGTAACCTGTGAAGACCCTCTCCAGAACCTTTGGCCGAGATGTCCTGGGCTGCGGTAGCCTTCCTCGCCCTCTTAAAAGCCTTCATGCTATCAGTAGTCTTCACCATCTCTGAGAAAAGAAAGCAGCAAAAGCCAGAGTTACAAATGAGAATGGGATGTATTGACAAAATAAACAAAATAAAGACAAGGCTAAGAAGAAATCAGCAGCTACCCAATTCAGCTCGGAGAAGGGAGGGATTCCCCAAGAATCTCTTCGTATCAAGATGGGGAGGCTCCCCCCAATTTTCCTCTAGTACATGTACAAAGGCCTGCTTGACCTCATCCAACATCTCCCAAGAATACCTAGACACTACCACATTCTTTTGCCAGCATAAGGGAAATGCAGGCTCATTATTCTGTTCCAAGAAGAAAGGCCGAGCTCCTTTAACTGCTCGGACCTTGAAGTAATAGTTCTTGAAATCCCTAAAAGACTCATCATACATAGAAAAAACTTTCTTCCCCTGGGCAGCTCGAAAAGAAATCCAGGAAGCCTTCTTCTTCACTATCCCAGGTTTGTCAAGACAAAAAGATAAAGAAAGAGAGTTTGAGAAGGTCGGACATCCAATTGCTGACACAACAATTGAAAGATCTTTATGAAACCCCACGAGTTCGGATGGAGTTGGGATAGGGCTACATTACAGGACCACAACAAGTCGGTCTCAAAGAAAGTAAAAGGGATGGTGATGTTCATTTGGCTAAAAAAGTAATCATAAGCGTAAAAGAAAAGACGTTCCCCCTGAGTCAGAGACGGAAAACAAACTCTCTCATCTGGATCAGGCGCTACCACCTCGTAATTCTTCTCCTGGTCTTTACTACTACAAATCCGGTGATGCCTCCTAAGTTGCACGCAATATTCATAATTCACCACAGAAACACACATCAAAACAAGGGAGTCCAGCCAGTCAGACATGCCCTCGGGGAATTTGGAAGACATCTCGACAATATTTTTGTGAGAAGACATAGGTCAACTAGTCCTACAGTGAGGAAAAGGAAAAATGGGTTACTAATCAAACAGCTCGGACAAATATGGATATGACTTGGACAAAAGCACACGAATGTTAGAAGTCAAATACGGTAGTGAAAGGAAACCCCAGGACTCACACTAAGGTCCAGGGGCATCCTTTGGAGGCAGTAATAGAGTGAGGATTCAGGAAAAATCTTATAGTCTAAACCCTAAAAACAGAAAGAAGATCAAAACTTCTCTGATTCATGAAGAGAAAGCCATCGACATCATAACATACTACGCAGATAAAAAAGTTGCAACCTTTTTTACAGTCCATTACTCCAAACTACAAACAAAAAAGATCTACGCATAAAGAAATCAAAGTAAAAGAGGGCAGAAACCAGTAGTAAATCAAAGAAGCCCTAAAGCAGCGCACATTACAGCAATGATCAGCCACAACAAGCACAGAGAAAGATTCAAACTCTCCAACATGAATTCAAGCAAGATCAACACTTTTTCAAAATCAGAACAATGCAAGCACAAAAAGAACGGCGTGGAAAGTAAAAAGAGAGAGAAGAAAAAAACCAACCTGCAGTGGAGAGGAGACGATAAACGCTCAGAAACCAAAGTGACGATGAAACCACGCCAAACAATCACCTTTTGAGCAAAGAAAAAGAGAAAGCACGAGAATGGAGAGATTTGAGAATGAAAGAGAGAAGCACCAGCAAGGAATCGAAAAAGAAAAGTGAAACTAAAGTAAAGTTTTGAAAATTCAAAATGAGAGAAACAGAGAGGGAAACAAAGGAAATGACAAAATGGGGGATAATGAGTTTTTATTTCGCATGTTTCCAAGGAAACGCAAAACGAGCGTTGCAATTAAAAAGGAGTGAGAAAAACGCTCTGCATTCAAATCACCAAAGGGAGTTCTACCGCAAAAACCAACAAAAAATGCTTGAGCTCGGCTTCTCCAAAAGTGATCGAAGTCTAAAAAGGACTTGACCTCAGAAGGAAGACCGCGCTCAAGCAGGGGCACTAGTCATGTCTTGGGTCGAGCTGTACGACCCGGGTTGATTAAAGACAAGACGACCGAGAAGTTCAAGTCTGGAATTCCCGACCTCTTCTCAAAGAGGTCGGTCAAATCGCCATAAGAGGCCCAATCAGGCCCAAACAAAGGGACACAGCCCAATCTAAAGGCAGCCAAAGCCTAGAAGGATAAAGGTGGTTCCCCCTTAAAGATAAGATAACTTCACTCAAAGATCAGATAAGATAACTATCTTATCTCTAGAAAGGTCACGCCACACCATTATAAATACACTGGAGCACCCAGGTATAACTCATACTCTGATTCTACACTAAATACCTGCTTAAAGCCCGTGCTAACTTAAGCATCGGAGTCTCTTGCAGGTACCACCAGCCTCCGGTGACGAAGGATCAGCAGCTCCACCATATCCAACAAGTCGGACACAACAGCTCTGACCACCACTGTAGATCTCATCTGAGATCGACCTACAGTTTCAGGTAAACCCCGGAACAATTTCTAAATCAAATTCTTGCAGCAACAATATCCAACGTATTAGCCTTGGTTTGGACTCTTTCTTAGCTAATAAATATTTTAGAGCTGCATGGTCTGAGTATACTACCACCTTAGTACCAAGTAAGTAGGCTCGAAATTTATCCAGAGCAAAAACAATAGCCAAAAGCTCTTTTTCAGTGGTAGTATAATTAGACTGAGCAGTGTCTAAGGTCTTGAAAGCATAGGAAATTATAAAAGGGTCCTTACCTTCGTGCTGAGCCAGCGCCACTCCTACTGCATACTGCATAGTTGGAGGCGTCACACATTATCTCAAACGGTTGACTCCATTTGGGTCCTCTCACAATCGGGGCTTGAGTCAAGGCGATCTTTAGCTTATCAAACACTTTCATGCAGTCCTCACTCAGCTCAAATTCAATATCCTTCTGCAGCAGTCGGGATAAAGGCAATGCTACCTTACTGAAGTCCTTGATAAATCGCCGGTAGAAACCTGCATGACCAAGAAACGAACGGACTTCCCTCACGGAGGAGGGGTAAGGTAAACCAGAAATGACATCCACCTTTGCTGGATCAACTAAAATACCAGTATTAGAAACAACATGTCCTAGAACAATACCTGGTTTTACCATAAAATGACATTTTTCAAAATTTAATACAAGGTTTGAACTAACACACCAGTCTAATACTCTAGCTAACTATCCAAGCAAAGGTTAAACGAATCACCATACACACTAAAGTTATCCATGAAAACTTCCATATAGTTCTCAAGAAGATCTGAGAAAATGCTCATTATGCATCTTTAGAACATAGCCGGTACATTACATAAGCCAAAAGGCATCCTCTTGTATGCATACGTTCCAAAGGGACATGTAAAAGTAGTTTTTTTCTGATCTTCAGGAGCTATATGAATTTGGAAATATGCAGTGTAACCATCTAGAAAACAGTAGTGTGATTTACCTGATAGGCGATCAAGCATTTGATGGATGAATGGCAGTGGATAGTGATCCTTGCAAGTAGCCTGATTGAGGTGCCTATAATCAATGCACACCTTCCAGGAGTTCTGCACTCTAGTTGCCATGAGTTTTCCATGCTCATTCTTCACTGTTGTGACGCCAGACTTCTTTGGTACCACCTGTACTGGACTGACCCATTCACTATCCGAGATTGGATAGACGATGTCGGCTGCAAGCAGTCTGGTCACTTCCTTCTTGACAACCTCTAGAATGGTGGGGTTCAGCCGCTTTTGAGGTTGACGGACAGGCCTTGCTCCCTCTTCTAAAAATATACGGTGCTCACAGAGTTAAGGGCTGATGCCTACTATATCCGCCAAGCTCCACCCAATAGCCTTCTTGTGTCTTCTCAGCACACTAAGCAACTGCTCCTCTTGTTGGGAAGTGAGTTCTCTTGCAATGATAACTGGGAGCTTCTGATTATCCTTGAGGTAAGCATACTTGAGGTGGGGTAGAAGGGGCTTCAACTCCATTTCCTGCTCATGGCTAGGCACTTGATCATTTGGAGCCATTGGTGGTGGCAAGGTATCTTCAGTAAGCTCAGAGGGTTTCCCCACACTTGCACCGTGCTCCATGTTCATCTCTTCTACTTCTTCTTAATGAACTTTAGCCACGGTCTCATCAATAATGTCGCACTAGAAGATGGAGTGATCTTCCAGTGGGTGCTTTATGGCTTCATCCAGGTTGAAGCTCACTGCTCTGCCATCTATCTCAAAAGAGTAAGTTCTTGAGAACACTACAAGAAAATGAAACATTTGTAACAAAAAATTTGTATCAAATTTAAAATTGTTACAAAAAAATAGTATTTTGTAATAATAATTTGTGATTGTTACAAAAGAATAATGTTTTGTAATAACATTACAAGTTGTTACAAAATATGATAATATTTTGTAACAATCTGTTTTATTTTGTTACAAATTATGTTAGTTTTTGTAACGAGATGGTGTTTTGTTACAAAATATTGTAATATTTTGTAACAAAAAAAAAAGTCATTGCAAAAATTTAAAATATTTTGTAACAAAATATTTTTTTGTTTCAAAACCTTCAATTATTTTGTAACAAAAAAATTAATTTGTCACAAAATTCAACATTGTTTGAAACAAGTTACTTAGTTTATCACAAAATGTAAGTATATTTTATAACAAAAAAATTATTACAAAATGTTAAACACTTTGAGAGTAAAAAAATTGTTTATATAATTATTTTTAAAATAATTTTATTTTGTTTCAAAAAATAAAATATTTTACATATTGTTTATATTTATTAATTTTTAAAAATTGTAAATATTAATTTTATATTCTTTTAAAAATTAATATATAATTTTTATTAATAATCAAATTTTTAATGTTAACTAAAAATTAATTTGTGAAATTTTAAACAATTTAATTAAACTATAAATATAAAATCAATAATTAAATATAAAAGAAAAAAAAATTAAGATACACAAATGTAATTTAAGTAATTAAGATTCTTGTGTAATTTTTTATAATTCGTTATTTCATATGATTTGAAATTAAAATTTAGTAATGGAAACATTATATAATTTAATCTAAATAATTTTTATTATAAATAAATTATAGTTTATTTTATTAAATTGAGCTCTAAGAGATTAATTTATTTAGAATGATTAAATTAATTTTTATAAATTCTTTAATTTTAAGTTAATTAATATTTATGTATAATTTTTATTATAATTAGTTGTTTTATATAAATTGAAATTAAAATTTTAGTAATAAAAAAATAAAAAATTATATCAATAAATGAGGGGAGGAACCGAATCAGAAAATGAGGGGAGCCGCGAGGGAAGAAGGAGGGGGAAGAGGGAGACGACGCGGTGGGCGTCACTGTCACCAGAGCCGCCGTCGAATCACCATGGGGGAGAAGGAGAGAGAAGCAGAACCGCGAAGAGAGAGAGATTGACGGAGACGTTCACGCCATTCGTCCTTGTCACTGCCATGCGGTGCCGCCACCGCCGCTAGTTTCGCTACCGTTGAACTCGAAGGAGAAAGGGAGAGCGACACTGACAGAGAGATTGACGGAAGCCAGTGAAGCGCGTGAGACAAGTGTAAGATCCAGAACCTTTGAAAAGTCTTTTTATGATCAAGCCTCAAATCATATAGTTATTTACAGCCTTAATTTCAGAAATTATTTTATTAAAGATAATTAAGGCAAGTTTTGATTTATTGAACTTGAGATAAGTTATGATTATTATCCAATTTTATAATTATTGGATTATTTTCTATATTTAAGGTATAAGGCTGATAGTTATGAAATAATAAGGATTTCATATGATTTGGATTAGATAAGTAATATTTTAAATATTAATACTACTACTTTAGAAAAATAAAGGGTTTAATTATATTATTTCTAATTATTTTGATTTGGGCATTTTATTGAAAATAATTTATGAAATTGATGAGCAAATAGTATTTTCTATATATCATTAGTGTGGATTTAATTTGGGTTTCAATTACTACATTATTCCCAATTTTACTTGAGATTACCGAAATGCCCCTAACCCTAATTTTTGAAAATGAAACCCTAACCCTGAAACCCTAACCCGTGACCCGGTTACCTTCTCCCCCAACCCAGCGGCAGCAACACAAATGCTCCCCCTTTTTCCTCAAGCCAATACATAGTGACAGTAGCAAAAACGGAGAAGGAGTGGGGAAGAGAGGAGGGGCGATGGTGGCTGGCCTCACTACCGCCGCCACCCAGCTCCTTAACTATGCAGCAGCAGCCGCCATCCTTCTCTTCATGCTGCGCAGCCAACAGCCTCTCCTTCATCCTCTTTGCTGTGCAGCCTTGTGATGAACACACACACACCCACTGCTCTTGAGAAGAAACAAAGAAAAGCAAGCGAAGGGATCCAAGAAGAGGGAGATCGGAATCGGAAGGGAAGGGGGCCCATCTCACGGCGTGCAGTCACGTCGTGCCGCCGCACCGTGTCCTCGCCGTCGAGCTCATTCCATCAGTGTCACACCGCCGGGCCTCCTCGTCGATCTGCCTGTCACCGTTTGGGGGCGAGCCACGGACAACTCTGAGGGAGAAGACACGAGGTTGGTGGAGCCGCACCCAGTCCCAGCCGCACCGCCGCCTCTGTGCCGCCGCAGAACAGATCGGAGACGAGGGAGAAGACCGCAAGGGGGGAAGAGTCGCGCCGCCCAACGCCGGCCTGCACGCCGCCAACGTCGCTGGTGTTGTCGCGATGAGAAAGAGAGCCCGCCAGACCGTCGCAGAGCTGTCCCTACCGCCGTGCCCAGCTGCTGTTGGGAGCCCTGCCGTTGCTCATGGGGTTACGCCAGTTAGCTTCTGCTGCCGGAAAATGCCCCTGCTACGTCGCCGGAGAATTCTGCCGGTAAGGTTTTAATTGAGATTTCTGTCCTTTTGAAATCCCGGGAAGATTGTTGATACGCCAGTTAGCTTCTGCCGCCGAAAAATGCCCCTGCTGCGTCGCCGGAGAATTCTGCCGATAAGGGTTTTAATTGAGATGTCTGTCCTTTTGAAATCCCGGGAAGATTGTTGATACTGCGTGGTTGTACAGCTGCTATTATCAGAAATTCGAGCCGTCGCCATCCCTCGAGAGTTATTGGCGGAGCTGCTGCCGGGCTGCCGCCAAACCGGTTTAGAGACCGTCGCTGTATCGGTTCAGCCGTTCCTTCTTTGTTCGATAAGCGTCTTCAATTTGAAAAACCCTCTGCTTACTGTTCTGTTATCATACGCTGAGGTTTGTGACGTTAATTGCTATAAGATTATGTTTTGGTTGTTATGGGTTGCGATTAGAGTTGCTATGGCTACTGCGAAAGTGACTTGGAGCCGAGGTTTTGGTTGTTGATTTCGGGTTGAGGCGAAAAGGACTCTGTGACGTGTTTGGGTTATGGTTATGCGTTTTGAGGTAGGGGCTTTTGTACAAACTAGTTTTATTTAAATTAGAAATTGTTATAAATAGATATGCTGTACAAAATGTATTTTTGGTGGTTATGTGAGTCTTATGAATTGTTTGGTTTTATCTTGAATGAATATGGTTGCCTGTTTGGTTGTAACAATGTATGATTTTGATAAATTGGAGATTTCTGGATTGGTTGATTTGAATGATTTTTGATAAATTGAAAGTTGAGTTTTGTTTTATTGGAAACTGATTTGGTCTTGAACCTGTTAGAAAGAGTTGATGATTGGTTTTGTTGGGACCCGGAAAGGGTGGCAAAGTCCAAGTTTTAGGGGAGATGCTGTCGAAATTTCTAGAAAATCTGAGATTTTGATTGGAATTGTTATTTTGGAAAAGAATAAATTATGCTTTGACTTAAATGTTTGAGAAATAAATTATGTTTGAACTTGCCTTATTAGGAAAATCTCTATATTTTTGATGTAATTATTAAGAAAGGAATTATGCCTTAAAAATCAATTTAAATATGAAATTTCTTTATGTTTTGGAATTTGATTTACATAAACAGATTTTGGAGGGGTTTTAATGGATTTAAAATAAACCTGGTTTTCAATTAATCTATTTCACTTTACGACATTTAGGAAGAGCTTGAAGTATTTTCTGGAACTTTGATTTATTAAAATTGAAACACTTCCCGAGCCCTTGGAAACAGATTTAAGAATGACACTGAAATTAGTTTTGGCTTAAGTTTAGTTGGTCTTGAAATTGGTTCGGCATAATTGGAAACACGATTTGGTTTTGGGTTTAAACCCTATTCTATTTATTCAACTCAAGAAGTTAAAGTTTCGGAGGTTTTCAAGGAATTTAAGAAATGAGTTAGGTTATTCTCCCCTGAAGTCTTGGGACTCTGCTGAGGAATCTTACGACCAAATCTTGATTTAGAAATGAATGATTGAGTCTTTCAAAGAGATTTTGAACTTGGCATGGTTTTGAGATTTTTGGAAGTGTTGGAAAGATGTGGAAAGTGGCTCCGTCTTGAAAAGTGATTCTTGGCTAGCTGTGATTTGACTACGTTTGTTATTTAAAAGTAAATGGGCCAAGAATGATTTTGAAATAAGGTATTGAGCCTGATTGATTGTGGATATCATCAAGATTGATGAGTTATTGTTTGGTAGGCGTAAGGGCCGGGTTCGTCCCGCTTATGCTGAGAGATTTGATAATTGATGAGATTGTTGATAAGTCGCTTGCGCCTGGCAAGGACGGTGGTTAATCCCGCTTGTCGAGGTTGCGGCGCCCGCATAAGGACGGTGGTTAATCCCGCTTACGTGTAGATGTGAGGTCGGAGGAAAAGTATCCCGCTCACATCCTTTCGGATCACAAGAGTGTGCAGGCACTGACATCCTAGACCGTGTGGTGGGCACGTTATCCCAGAGGTTCCCATTTATACGTGACCGAAGGGTAACATTCCCACCGGAATGTGTCGGGTTGGCAATTGAACCGACAATGTGATATCACAGCCAGTAGGACAGGCATTCATCATTTTCATCTATGTGATATTGTTTGGGTGTGCATATTGTATTTGGTTTGCTTATGTGAATACTTATGTTAACTGTTATACTTGTTGTAATTGCTCTTGATTGTGTTTGAACTACATTATTTGTGATTGTGTTTGATTGGTTGACTTGTGATAAATTGGTTGATGTTTGAGTTGTTTGGGCCGGGGGCCGTGTTGGATTGGATGGGCTTGAGGCCGTGATTGGTATATTGAGTCCTAGTTCTGTATAAAGTATCTGATCGGTTCAGCATAGACTTAATGAACCTATGCTTGGAACGGGATGATCATTTATACCACGTAGGTAACTGCTTTCATGGTTGCGGCCTAGGAAAAACTTTTCAGACATTTTCTTTAAGAAAGGAAAAAGGTTTTGTTTTAGAATATTTGAGAAACTTAGCAAGTCTTCAAAAAGAAATTTTCTGGATTTCGAATGTGAACCTATGGTTTTTGGAAAGACTCATAAGACGAGCAATGATCACTGAACTCTAAGAATGATTTTATCTTTACGTATCTTGTTATAGCAATTTCTGTAATTCTATGGTGAGAACAAGCGAGGACGACGTTCTCACTCCCCTACAGGTTATTCCTTTTCAGGATATGGAAGATAAAGCTTCAGGAGAGTTATGTTTATTTTCTGTTAACTTGGTCTTTTTGTATTACCGTAGCTATTGTTTTTCCCTCGCCTTTACCTTTATTAAGTTTGCAAGAGGGATAGGAAATTATGATATGTCTATTTGTAAACTAGTGTTATGTATATATATATATATATATATAGCTTAAGGTTGTATCTGATTTGTATGTACATATATGTTTATGTTTTCACGAAAAGAGTTATCGAAAGGTTATGCGGTTTTAAGTTTTAAGCAGGCTCATATTTTAGTGTTAAATATTATAAGAGTCGTGGTAATACTCGAGCTATCAGAGTGGCGCAGCCGGAAGCGTGACATTTTGATAGTTAGGGTGTTACATTTGTGGTATCAGAGCAGTTCTTCCTGTAGAGCCTGAGGAATGGACTGACTATGCTTCAATTGCATACTCTGAGTGTTCGTCATGTATTAGGTCTTGTCGAATGATGAGAATTAGAACTTTATGCACATGACGATCTATTGATTTAACGTTGTTAGTCTTGCATTGCATAATTCCTGATATTAAGTTTGCCCGGCTTAATACTAGTAAATTATGTATATGAAAGTACTAATGGGTTATCATAGATGATATACGAGTTTTGAGTAAAGCGAATTGCGGGTTTTGGGGACGTTAGAAACTCTTTCTCGAGGCTATTCAGTTGTGTGTCTTGAAATTCTATTCGAGTCGACCTGTTCTTTCATATCCTAACTTGAAGTTCTTGTTTGCTACTCCTTTCGAAAAGTAATTTGATGTTCCACTCTATTTCTCTATTCATATGCATTCTTGTTTGATCTTAATTGCATATGCTTGTTTGGAATCCTTGTTGCGTCTATCTTCCTCTGTTTGAGTTCTTCTTGATTCAGGTATTTTTTTGATATAGCTTTGAACCTGTCTTAATGCGCTGTGCCTTTTAACTCCTGGTTCTGAGTCCATTCTTTGAGAAATTGTTGATTCAGTTTTTTTCTTATTTGATAGTGATCACAGCCAATTTTGAGATTTTTATGAAAATTGTTGTTGGATAGATGTATACTTATCTATATAAGAAATTTGAGATTTCTTATACAGTTTAACAACTATTTATTTCTGATGCCTCGTCTGTGCTTTTACTGTGTTATGGAACTGCCCTTTCTTAAAATACAATTTGACTTTCTAGCGATTTTACCATAGTTCCCATGTACATCTTTATGTGAATATGTATTTGGGTGTTTTTCAAAATTCTGGAAAGAAAGGGGATTACTTGCTTTTATCCCGGTTGAGTTTCGTTTGATAAACTTACTTTATTCATTTTTATTTGAGTTTGATTTAGCATACTACATGGTTTATGCCATTGTTGTTCTTTTGAAAATGTTGGACTCATAGCTTTCTTATTATGAACGGACTCGTTCTTTCTTAAGCTTCTCACCTCTATGGATGTCATACGTGATTCTGTTTTTAACTAATCTTTTACATCTTGTGAACATTACTATTGAACTTGGTTTTTCCTCTCTTGTGAATCTCACTCTAATGTGAGCATCTTGATTTGTTTCAATTTCGTGCATCGTCTATCCTCTCATTATCTCTACAAGAGTTTTTAGTCAAAGATTTATCCTAGAGAAATTACTAATGGTTGAGTTGTCTTTTTCTATGACTTTTGTATTCTTTTGAATCAATTGAAAGCTTGTTTGATGTCTCATGCCTAGTGGATCTTGTTTGAGCTATCTTGGTTTAAGACCCTTTCTTGCATGGCTTGATTTCTTTTTAGTACATCTTAAACTTCTTGAATATTCTTCTGAGATGGTGATTTCAAGAACACTTTTGGAGTCTTGTTTTGAACCTTTGAAAGAAGTTTTGGATTCTCTTGTAAGAAGTTCTAAACGGAATTTATTTTCTGTTGCTTGATTTAGATTGAAACCATTGTTCAATTTTGATGAAGATAATTTAAAGTTGGCATGCATTATTTTAAATGAAGTTTTGAAAAGCTTCCTTGTTTAGTGGAAACCGGTTCGTTCGTAACGCACCACTTATTTCCTTTACCAAATTGTAAGCAAATTTTTATCTCGGAATTTCTTTTCTAAAAAGAGTTTGACTCCTCTTTTGTCCTTGCTATAAATGTTATACACGCTTGTGTGAATATGGACTTTGATAATTTTTTGAACTAGCATTTGAATTTTTTTTCATCCGAGTTTTATGAATTGCTTTTGGTTAGGTTGTGCACCTAACAATCTTTCTAAAATATTTGAGGAAATATTTTAGCTCTTAGCCAAACTTGGGTGCATTTTGTTTTTTAAAAAAAAAAAACTTGACATAATCTACTCCAACATGAAATTTGTATTAAAGCAAAGCGATGTTTATGCTTTTGCTACTCTCTTGAAGAATGTTTGTTGCTCAACCTTTCTTCTAGACTACCAAGTGGTTTTTCCGCAAGTTTTCGACTCTTTCATAAACAATGTATTCGAAAGTATTTGTAATCGTGCTCTTGAGTTCTGTGAGCTTTGTCTTGGGTCTGAGATATTCTTTTCTGTAAACCTCATACTTCTTCGACTCAGCTTGAGTTTGTTTCAAACTGATGCGCTGGTTTCCTTCCTATTGATCTTATTGAACTTCTTTGATCCAAGGGTTATCTTTGAAGTTGTCAATTGAATTGTGTCTAGTAAACTTCATTGGTTGAACATCTTTGTTTATTTAGAATCGGATATATTCTTTCAAATTTATGAGTATTGTCCTTGACATTTGTCTCTCCTTTCTAAGATCTTGTATTCTTCTGAGTAGACTCGAGAATTGTTTTGATATCACGTGCGACTTGTAGATGTAGTAACGCGATGCATTGGTTCTTTAAGACGCGATATGGGTATACGGAAGTTGAAGCGGTAGGTGTGCAACGTATGAGTTGTGGGTGTTTTGTTCCTTGCGAACGGGATTGCGGTTGATAGGCTTGTGATCAGATATGGGATTGTACAGTGCTTGATGGAGTTGGGAAGTTGAAGCTTTGAGGTTGATATGAGATTAGTGTGCGAATGTTGAGCACGTCATTTTGAACTTATCTTGTTCTACAGCCTTTAATGCTTTGCCCTACTATCACATGATTGACCCATGTCAGCTTTTGCATTGAGCCTATCTTGTAACGTTTGCCCGACAGTTACACTCCTACCTTTGCATCCTTATGCTTATGATAATCAAAGTATTTAAAAATCATATATATGATTATATTTTGAGATATTTTTGCTTCTTCCTTAAATGTGTTCAAGGGTGAACTATTATGGAATTTCTTTTATTTTGTATCAATTTTCGAGGACAAAAATTTTTACAAGGTGGGTAGAATGTAAGACCCAGAACCTTTGAAAAGTCTTTTTATGATCAAGCCTCAAATCATATAGTTATTTACAGCCTTAATTTCAGAAATTATTTTATTAAAGATAATTAAGGCAAGTTTTGATTTATTGAACTTGAGATAAGTTATGATTATTATCCAATTTTATAATTATTGGATTATTTTCTATATTTAAGGTATAAGGCTGATAGTTATGAAATAATAAGGATTTCATATGATTTGGATTAGATAAGTAATATTTTAAATATTAATACTACTACTTTAGAAAAATAAAGGGTTTAATTATATTATTTCTAATTATTTTGATTTGGGCATTTTATTGAAAATAATTTATGAAATTGATGAGCAAATAGTATTTTCTATATATCATTAGTGTGGATTTAATTTGGGTTTCAATTACTATATTATTCCCAATTTTATTTGAGATTACCGAAATGCCCCTAACCCTAATTTTTGAAAATGAAACCCTAACCCTGAAACCCTAACCCGTGACCCGGTTTCCTTCTCCCCCAACCCAGCGGCAGCAACACAAATGCTCCCCCTTTTTCCTCAAACCAATACACAGAGACAGTAGCAAAAACGAAGAAGGAGTGGGGAAGAGAGGAGGGGTGATGGTGGCTGGCCTCACTACCGCCACCGCCCAGCTCCCTAACTATGCAGCAGCAGCCGCCATCCTTCTCTTCATGCTGCGCAGCCAACAGCCTCTCCTTCATCCTCTTTGCTGCGCAGCCTTGTGATGAACACACACACACCCACTGCTCTTGAGAAGAAACAAAGAAAAGCAAGCGAAGGGATCCAAGAAGAGGGAGATCAGAATCGGAAGGGAAGGGGGCCGCATCTCACGGCGTGCAGTCGCGTCGCCCTCACCACGTCGTGCCGCCACACCGTGTCCTCGCCGTCGAGCTCATTCCATCAGTGTCACGCTGCCGGGCCTCCTCGTCGATCTGCCTGTCACCGTTTGGGGGCGAGCCACAGACGACTTTGAGGGAGAAGACACGAGGTTGGTAGAGCCGCACCCAGTCCCAGCCGCGCCGCCGCCTCTGTGCCGCCACAGAACAGATCGGAGACGAGGGAGAGGACCGCAAGGGGGGAAAGAGTCACGCCGCCCAGCGCCGGCCTGCATGCCACCAACGTCGTCGGTGTTGTCGCGATGAGAAAGAGAGCCCGCCAGAGCGTCGCGGAGCTTTCCCTGCCGCCGTGCCCAGCTGCTGTTGGGAGCCCTGCCGTTGCTCATGGGGTTACGCCAGTTAGCTTCTGCCGCCAGAAAATGCCCCTGCTACGTCGCTGGAGAATTCTGCCGGTAAGGGTTTTAATTGAGATTTCTGTCCTTTTGAAATCCCGGGAAGATTGTTGATACGCCAGTTAGCTTCTGCCGCCGGAAAATGCCCCTGCTGCGTCGCCGGAGAATTCTGCCGGTAAGGGTTTTAATTGAGATTTCTGTCCTTTTGAAATCCTGGGAAGATTGTTGATACTGCGTGGTTGTACAGCTGCTATTATCAGAAATTTGGGCCGCCGCTGTCACTCGAGAGTTATTGGCGGAGCTGCTGCCGGGCTGCTGCCAAACCGGTTCAGAGACCGTCGCTGTATCGGTTCAGCCGTTCCTTCTTCGTTCGGTAAGCGTCTTCAATTTGAAAAGCCCTCTGGTTACTATTCTGTTATCATACGCTGAGGTTTGTGACGTTAATTGCTATAAGATTGAGTTTTGGTTGTTATGTGTTGCGATTAGAGTTGCTATGGCTACTGCGAAAGTGACTTGGAGCCGAGGTTTTGGTTGTTGATTTCGGGTTGAGGCAAAAAGGACTCTGTGACACGTTTGGGTTATGGTTATGCGTTTTGAGGTAGGGGCTTTTGTACAAACTAGTTTTATTTAAATTAGAAATTGTTATAAATAGATATGCTGTACAAAATGTATTTTTGGTGGTTATGTGAGTCTTATGAATTGTCTGGTTTTATCTTGAATGAATATGGTTGCCTGTTTGATTGTAACAATGTATGATTTTGATAAATTGGAGATTTCTAGATTGGTTGATTTGAATGATTTTTGATAAATTGAAAGTTGAGTTTTGTTTTATTGAAAACTGATTTGGTCTTGAACCTGTTAGAAAGAGTTGATGATTGGTTTTGTTGGGACCCGGAAAGGGTGGCAAAGTCCAAGTTTTAGGGGAGATGCTGCCGAAATTTCTAGAAAATCTGAGATTTTGATTGGAATTGTTATTTTGGAAAAGAATAAATTATGCTTTGACTTAAATGTTTGAGAAATAAATTATGTTTGAACTTGCCTTATTAGGAAAATCTCTATATTTTTGATGTAATTATTAAGAAAGGAATTATGCCTTAAAAATCAATTTAAATATGAAATTTCTTTATGTTTTGGAATTTGATTTACATAAACAGACTTTGGAGGGGTTTTAATGGATTTAAAATAAACCTGGTTTTCAATTAATCTATTTCACTTTACGACATTTAGGAAGAGCTTGAAGTATTTTCTGGAACTTTGATTTATTAAAATTGAAACACTTCCCGAGCCCTTGGAAACAGATTTAAGAATGACACTGAAATTAGTTTTTGCTTAAGTTTGGTTGGTCTTGAAATTGGTTCAGCATAATTGGAAACACGATTTGGTTTTGGGTTTAAACCCTATTCTATTTATTCAACTCAAGATGTTAAAGTTTCAGAGGTTTTCAAGGAATTTAAGAAATGAGTTAGGTTATTCTCCCCTGAAGTCTTGGGACTCTGCTGAGGAATCTTACGACCAAATCTTGATTTAGAAATGAATGATTGAGTCTTTCAAAGAGATTTTGAACTTGGCATGGTTTTGAGATTTTTGGAAGTGTTGGAAAGATGTGGAAAGTGGCTCCGTTCTGAAAAGTGATTCTTGGCTAGCTATGATTTGACTACGTTTGTTATTTAAAAGTAAATGGGCCAAGAATGATTTTGAAATAAGGTATTGAGCCTGATTGATTATGGATATCATCAAGATTGATGAGTTATTGTTTGGTAGGCGTAAGGGCCGGGTTCGTCCCGCTTATGCTGAGAGATTTGATAATTAACAAGATTGTTGATAAGTCGCTTGTGCCTGGCAAGGACGGTGGTTAATCCCACTTGTCGAGGTTGCGGCGCCCGCGTAAGGACGGTGGTTAATCCCGCTTACGTGTAGATGTGAGGTCGGAGGCAAAGTATCCCGCTCACATCCTTTCGGATCACAAGAGTGTGCAGGCACTGACATCCTGGACCGTGTAGCGGGCACGTTATCCCAGAGGGTTCCCATTTATACGTGACCGAAGGGCAACATTCCCATGGGAATGTGTCGGGTTGGCAATTGAACCGACAATGTGATATCACAGCCAGTAGGACAGGCATTCATCATTTGCATCTATGTGATATTGTTTGGGTGTGCATATTGTATTTGGTTTGCTTATGTGAATACTTATGTTGACTGTTATACTTGTTGTAATTGCTCTTGATTGTGTTTGAACTACATTATTTGTGATTGTGTTTGATTGGTTGACTTGTGATAAATTGGTTGATGTTTGAGTTGTTTGGGCCGGGGGCCGTGTTGGATTGGATGGGCTTGAGGCCGTGATTGGTATATTGAGTCCTAGTTCTGTATAAAGTATCTGATCGGTTCAGCATAGACTTAATGAACCTATGCTTGGAACGGGATGATCATTTATACCGCGTAGTTAACTGCTTTCATGGTTGCTGCCTAGGAAAAACTTTTCAGACATTTTCTTTAAGAAAGGAAAAAGGTTTTGTTTTAGAATATTTGAGAAACTTAGTAAGTCTTCAAAAAGAAATTTTCTGGATTTTGAATGTGAACCTATGGTTTTTGGAAAGACTCATAAGACGAGCAATGATCACTGAACTCTAAGAATGATTTTATCTTTACGTATCTTGTTATAGCAATTTCTGTAATTCTATTGTGAGAACAAGCGAGGACGACGTTCTCACTCCCCTACAGGTTATTCCTTTTCAGGATATGGAAGATGAAGCTTCAGGACAGTTATGTTTATTTTCTGTTTACTCGGTCTTTTTGTATTACCGTAGCTATTATTTTTCCCTCGTCTTTACCTTTATTAAGTTTGCAAGAGGGATAGAAAATTATGATATGTATATTTGTAAACTAGTGTTATATATATATATATATATATATATATATATATATATATATATATATATATATATATATATATAGCTTAAGGTTGTATCTGATTTGTATATACATGTATGTTTATGTTTTCACGAAAAGAGTTATCGAAAAGTTATGCGGTTTTAAGTTTTAAGCAGGCTCATATTTTAGTGTTAAATATTATAAGAGTCGTGGTAATACTCGAGCTATCAGAGTGGCGCAACCAGAAGCGTGACATTTTGATAGTTAGGGTGTTACAACAAGGAAAGCCAATTCTGTCACCGCCGCCACACCCAGTTGCCGTCGGTCAAGCTCGCCGTTGCTGGATGTGAACCGGTGTTGCATCCTTGTGGCCAGAGCCACCAGCGCCACTACTACTACAATAGAGATGGAAAAGCTAATTTGCTGAACTTATTGTTCACTGGTGGTTAATCACGAGGTATGATTTGAAAACTGTTACGATTGTCCTATATCTATAGCTTTATAGTTATGGAAAGTGATATGCAAGTGATTATCCAACAAGAAATTTAAAAAAAAAAAGAAAAAGAACAAAAAATCCAAATGGTATTGTTCTACTCAATGAATAAATGTTCATGTGAGTGAAAACCATTTCCAGAAAAGGATTCCATTTTTACATTTTGATTTTGATTTGATATAAAATTTGGTACTTTTAATGTTGCTTGTGATTTTCAATTTTTCATTGATTCTTAATATGAGAACTCATGCTTTATATCTTATTATGTGGTGGAAGCTTTAAATTTTGTTTGCTTTAGAATTCATTTTTATTTTCCTAGCACACAACCTGCTCAATGAAATGCTTCAACTAAATATAAAACAACATGACAATATCAATCATTAAATTAACAAACAGGTTGGCTGTGGAAAACTTGAATGAGTTGTTCTGGTACCGTAAAATGTGGACAGGTATTTCTCTAAATCCTTCTGAATGAGCTTTACTATCTAATTCCGAAGGTACAATTTGGACAAGTATTTTTCTAAAACTTGGATTTTATACATTAGCTAATTAAGTCAAGTTTATTTTTCGTTTAACCTTTTCAAACTCTGCTTGCTTACGTGCTATGAGTTATGACTGTCCCGGTCATCAATTTGTGACATCAGTCTCTATTTTGTAGATGGCTTACGTCAGGTGCATAGTTCAGCAAGCTTAGGGGTAAAAACTAATTATTCTTTATATTCCTTATATTTTGATTCCACTTACATATTAAATGAGTATGACTTATTTTTCTTCTAATTTAGACTAAGGTTTCATAACAGTGAATCAATGACAATATAATTCATGATAATTATTAGTTCGCACGTCACATTACAAATTAAAATGATAAATAGTCTTTTTCCCCTCCTTTTATTAATCTAATGAGTTTTAGAATTGAGTTATAGATAGTTTTTAGTGTTGAGTGACACCAGGTACTTTTTAAAAAAATCTATTTTTGTAACTGGGTCTACTTTGTTCTCCTTAAAGCTTGGAACTTGTTTTTAAACTAATGTTAGCTTAGTTCAATTGGTTCTGCATTGGTTAATTGGTATAATTTGGTCAATGTCTAGTTCTAGTATGCCTATAAGTTGAAACTATTTAATTTGGTTAATGTCTAGTTATAGTATGCCTAATTAATTGTTATTATTTAACTAGGAGTTTTGATGGACATTATCTTTACTGTATATTTAATTAAGGCATTGGAATCCAATCCCATGGATAAGGCTTTGTTCATTACGTGGTGCTATGGCTCATGTATTTTGTATATCTGAGAGCTCATGCTTGTGATATTCAATTTTTCATTGATTCTTCATCTGAGAGCTCATGCTTGTGATATTCAATTTTTCTTTCTGCTATACAGCTTATTATTTCAAAGTTAAACATATATTTATTATTGGGCTCATTTACATGTTCTAGGAATCATCTCCTGTTGTTGTCAGATATGCTGATCGGGAATGTGAATGGCTTGGTAACTCTTTCAAATTTTACTTCCTTCAAAACTTATTGAGTTAAATACTGTATTAGTGTGCCTTAACCAGGTTCCACTTCCTAACTGATTAATAGATTATATTTTCTCTATCTAGTTTGGTTCAGTTTAAAGAAGGTTTTGATTGCATGCTGTAGTTTAGTTTCATAAGGAAAAATTAGTGAAAAGAACAGGTTTCACACTAAAATGTGAACTCATAGGCGTATATAGCTTCATCTTGTTCTCTCCCTTTTTATTTTATGGTAATTACACAAATCTTGCTTGAATTTTCTTTATTTGTTACAAACTTCTCCTGACACATGGTCTGTTGAGGGAAGTTCCTGTGTGTTCTCAAAATAGAGAATAGTATCATATATAACGAAGGTAAAACTCAAGGGAGGTGAGAGTAATTCTATGTTTGTGTGTGTGGGCACAA
The DNA here is from genome assembly GCF_059453495.1 of Arachis ipaensis. NCBI lineage: Eukaryota > Viridiplantae > Streptophyta > Magnoliopsida > Fabales > Fabaceae > Arachis > Arachis ipaensis. Next base: position 92,251,346 of record NC_142439.1, read on the forward strand.
GCATTTTGAAGCTGTGGTTTAGCCTTGGCACTGTATGTGTCTATACTGAATCTTTGTATGTTTTGTTTTAAGACCCCCTTTTTCTTTGGCTTCCCTTGAAAATTGAGAGTCAGCCTTGATGCAATGGTAAGGTTGCTGCCTTGTGAGTTAGAAATCATGGGTTCTAGATTTCAAATCATGGAAAAATGGTCTATATGTACACCCATATGCAGAAAGGTATTCCTAACTATTAATTTATCATGCAACTGGCTTTGGAGTGATTTATTAAGTAGTAATATAGAGCATGTTGTCATTTTAATGCTGGAAAAAATGAGTTACTAGAAGCCATGGGGTTGGGAAAGGACATGGTAAGAATTTTAGAGTTCGTATTCATTGTTGAATAATATGAGTATAGTTTTTTATTTTTCCTGTGCTTTTTTAAAGGAAAAACAAATCTTGTTTCTTAAGCTAGTGTTTTCTGGTTGGTGGTCTTTTCAGGTGTGTGGCACTTATTAGAAGCTTCTCCATGAGAAAGTAGCTGAATGAACATAATGGAGTTTGTAATTTGTAGTTTACATTTTGGATATTTATAATTTCTTGTTTTTCTTGTCCTATATATCTATCTAGTTCATTAGGGTTCTTCAATGTATCTTGTTAGTTTGTACTTTAAAGTTTATATATTGAAGATTTATAAAACAATCTTAGTTAAATGAAAGATATTTGAACTATCTATATTATTATATATTATATAAATGTTGACTTGCTGAGTAAATTAGTTAATATATTAATTAATTAAAAAACTAATATAATTTGGCAAATTATGTGTGTAATTTGTATTTAAAAAAATTATTACAAAATAAATAGTGTTTTGTAACTAAAGAAAAAAAATGTTACAAAATCAAGTTACATTTTGTAACAAAATTTTATGATAGGAAAAAATATACTGTCACCAAAAATATTTTGAGGATCAAAATTTGTTATCACTTTTGTAACGACTTTTGGTTTTTTGTATCAGAAAAATTTGTTACAAAATATCACTTTGAATTGTAACAGTTCCGTTTTTTGTTACAAAAACCTTTTGTAACGGGACATACTGCAACGGTCCCTTTTTTTGTTACAAAATCCTTTTGTTTCAAAATTTCGATTTTTTGTAATAATTTTTTTGTTATAAATATTGCTTTTTCTTGTAGTGGAAGGCATCCAATTTGAACCTTGAAGTCTTCAAAAATGGTCTTCGAAGCAGGATGGATGATGGTCTTCCTGAGTCATTAAGGGGCATCTCTAAAATGTAGAAGTCAATAGGGAATGTTAGCCCCTTAATACTCACCAGCATGTCCTCAGCAATTCCAACCACCAAGATTATGCTTTTATCTGCCAAAACAGAACATGCTGCCGACCTTTTTAAGGGAGGGAGCCTCAAAACATCATATACAGATAATGGCATAATACTCACACACGTACCTAAATCACACATGCAGTCAAAAAATTGTACACCCTCAATAGTACAAGTAACCATGCATGGACCCGAATCCCCACATTTTTTGGTATGGCACCCATTAAAGCAGAAATAGAGCTACCTAGAGGAATAGTTTCTAAATCATGTATTTTATCTTTATTCATGCATAAATATTTTAGAAAATTAGCATATTTAGGTACCTGGTGAATGGCATCAAAAAGGGAAATGGTTACCTCAACCTTTTTGAAGATCTCCACCATCTTGGGGTCTAGCTCCATCTGCTTTCTGGGTTTCCTAGCAAGGTGTGGAAAAGAAATGGGAATGGATGCTCTTGTAACTTCATCTTCCTTTGGTGCTCCATTCCTTGGTTGAGCCGCTTCTTCTTCAACCATGTCTTGTACTTCATCCTCTTCTTCAACATCCTCTACCTCAACAATGTCTTCAACTTGAATGTCTTCCTTTGAGCTTGGCTCCTCATGACTCCTCTCTTGCAGTGTGGTTCCGGACCTCAAAGTAATGGCATTGATTCCACCTTTGGAGTTGGGTAATGATTGAGAAGAAAGTGCACTAGAGCTTGAAGGTTGATTGTTGGGGGTAGATAATGATTCCATTCGGGAGATGAAAGCTTGTATAGTGGAGCTAAGATCATTTAAGGAAGAGTTAATTGTATTCTGAATGTCTTTTTGTCCTTGCGCAATAGAGCAAAGCATCTCATCATTAGAGGAGGAAGGGGGGTAAGTAATTTGAGGGGCCTACTGTTGGTTGTTTTGAGGCGCTTGGGACTTCTTTTGGTGAGGTGCTCGGTAAGGCTGGCCTTGGTTCTGCTGTTTGTTGTTGTTGTTCCACCTCTGATTTCCATTGTTGTCTCTGCCTCCTTGGTTGTAGTTGTCCCTCCATCCTTGGTTGGAATTATCTCTCCATCCCTGGTTAGAATTGTCTCTCCACCCTTGGTTGGAATTATCTCTCCATCCCTGGTTGGAATTGTCTCTTCACCCTTGGTTGGAGTTGTCTTGCCAACCTTGATTGTAGTTCCCACCTTGGTTATAATTACCGCCTTGTTGATAGTATCCTTGATCCGGACGGTTGTAATAGTTGTTGGTAGCTGCCAAGGTGTTGTCTTCTTGTTGGAGTTGCAGACATTCATCAGTGTAATGAGAATAGCAGGCACATATTCTACACACTCTCTAAGGGACCAACTGTTGACACTGTTGTTGTAGAGGAGGCTGAGGTTGTTGTTGATTCAGCTGTAGCTGCTTCAGTATGTTGGTCATCTTTCCCAGAGTCTGTGTGAGAGCAGCAATCTAACTACTAGAGGAAACCTCCATAATAGCCTTGGGATGGTTGTTCCTGTGCCTGCCATTCCGGGTAGACTCAGCTAGATCGGCGATCAGTTGCCACGCTTCTGTCACCGTCTTGTACTTAATCAGAGAGCCATTACTCGCAGCATCTAATATAGTCTTGTCTTGAGACTTCATGCCTTATGTGAAATAGCTAATCAACACCAACTGGTCAATCTTGTGGTAGGGACATGAGTCTAGGAGATTCCTGAAGTGTTCCCAATACTCGTAAAGAGTCTCTGATTCACCTTGGATAATGCAGGAAATTTCTTTCCTCAGTCTATCTGTAACTTTAGCTGCAAAGTATTTGTCCAGGAATTTCCTTCTGAGCAGATCCCAATTAGTGACAACTTCTTCAGGTTGAGTGTAGAACCACTCCCTTGCCTTCACTACAAAAAAATAAAATTAAAATGGCATTAAGTTTTCGACGGTTTTATAAAAATGCCATTTTTTCTGCTAATTTCGGCGATTTTTGCTGGTGCCAGAATATTTATGATTTTTCTTTCATCTTTTTAACATAGATATGTTTTAACTTAGTGTGGTTTCTCAATAGAAAAGTGAATGACGAAACCTAATCCCTTGCTGCTATCATTCATCTTCTTGCTGCCGCTCATCCCCTCGTCGCAACTCATATCCTTGCCGTTGCAAGAAACAATGTTGTTGCCTTCAGCGAGTTTCTGATCTGGTTCTCGATCTAAAGGTTTGTCGCTACCGCTTATTTCACCGCCATTGTTCATCTCCTTGCCATCACTCATTCCCTCGCCATATCAAGCAACATCATGTCGCTACCTTCAATGAGGTTCTGGCTTCGATCTGAATGTTAGTCACCGCTGCTCATTTCCTTACCACCTTTATTTATCACCTCACCGCCGCAAGCAATGCTGTTGTTGCTACCTTTGGCGAGCCTCTGCGATTTGGTTTTTCCTTCATCTTCTTTTGATTTTTCTTTCCTCTTCATACTTTTAGATCTAGTTCATGCTCTAGTAGGAAGAAACAAAGAATGATTGTTCTTTTTTCTTATTGTGTATTTTTACTTTGATTGATCTTCTGTGTTGTTGATCTTGTTGATGAGGGTGCTAGAGGTGGTGGAATTTTACCACACGTTGATGAAGAGAGAACCATCGCAACCACCTCGATACGAATGCAACTCCAACGAAATTGTGGAGGCAGTGCTGGCTCTGGCAAATACACGGAATCGTGGTAAGTGCTCTATTTTTTTTCATTTTTTTGCTAAATTTACAATTATGCTCCGTGATACTGTGAAAATCAACTAGTCAAGTTTTAATTTCATGGTAAGGTGTTAGGATTTTGATTCTTTGGTGTGTGAGTATGAAGCTGAGAAGGATACTTTGAACACCTTAGTTCCTGGCATACTTTAAATGTATGGATGGAATACACTGCATCCGTCTCAAAATATCTGTCGGTGCATTACTTTTTAGTTATTTTTAAATTATGAAAAATGGCTTCTGTGCAGATGTGGGGAGATCTAATTAGAAGGCAAAATGGTTGTTGAGTCGCAGAGAGACAGTTAAGTGTTTCGATGGCGTTGGGCGTAACCGCCGTTCCCTTCACGTACGTGGTTCACATCCTTGGTCTGGTTGCCATCACCTCCTCGTCCTTGTTTCCCTTCTACTTTTATAATGTTTAATTTAATTTAATTTAATTTAATTTATTATTTTTTAGTTGTATATAGAGAATTTCCTGTATGGCTGAAGTATGTTTTAAGAATAAGCTTCAGAACAGACAATGAGTCTTTCAAGGTGTGACACATAACTAAATTCAACATCTTCTTTTCTTTTTCTGATGAATTAAACCAATTGAGAACTTGATTTGCAGAGAGCAATGCAAGGATTTACTAGAAGATTGTAGGATTGATGAAGAGTGAGGGTCTCTTGGCTGGAATTGGTCTATCACGTAAGTTTTCCAACTTTCCACTATGTTTATTGGGTTGTAACTATTAGGAGACTTATTTTTATTGATTATATCAACATTGCTCTTTTGAGTGCTACAATGAAAACAGAAAAGAATGATACTGTTTAAGTAATTTTTGAGCTAATGCAGAAATGATTTTCTCGAGTGTATTTAGCTAATTGGCTTTATTCTAGTACGTATTGAGAATTTACTCTACTGTCTGTTCAAATATGTTAGAGTTATAGATGTCATTCAAAAGAAATAGCTGGTTTTAATGTAGAAGATTTGGAGGATTAGATTATAGATCAAACTAATTGAGAAGTCGCTATTCATAAATTGAATGCATTAATTAATTGAGCATGCTAAATAAAACCACTAATACACTCATATACTGATCTGCATTGTGAAAAGGATGAAAAGCAAATGAAACAATAACTGTCTTGGAAACATTGATATCTGATAGATCTTTTACTTAGATGATTCTAGCATCAATTTTTGTTATTCTTCCTCTTATTGTTTCATTTCATTGTCCATGCTGGATTTTTTTTCTTATTCTTCTTCTTTCTTGTGTTAAGTTGTACCAAAATGCATATGTTAGAGTTAACATAGGTCTAGTGCTTGTTTATGTTCATAAGATTATGATGTTGAATTAGTGGATAGCTTTGTTTTGTGAAAATGGTATAAAAAAAAAAGGGCTAAACTTTTTTGGTTATTTGAATGGAGATATAGATAGGGCAAATTGATTGAACTATAGGTTCCAGGGAGTAATATAAATTTGATTTTGTTCTTGGAGCAGGACTTGTTTGGTAATGAGCTTGGAAGATAATAAATCCATATCATCACCTTCCTTTGAAGCAACTATTGCTTTATTACTTTATTTGTGTGTTATAAATAAAAGGTTCCTAATTTTTGTATTCTAATATTCCACAAATTCTGGATCCCAAGGGACAGTACTGGATCCCAACCCCATCTCAGATTCTGATTGGTCCTACCCAGTTTTCTTGCCCTGTTTGCTGCAAAACCTTCAACAGATACAACAATATGCAGGTACTTGCCTCCATGGAAATCTACTTCGTTTCTTTATTTCTCTTTCTTCACTTCAATTTCACCTTTAATATTTTGTATGCTTGCTATAAATAATATAATAACAACAAGGGAGAAAGGGTGGATCAGTTCCTTGTGCACTACTATAGTTCATTCCTTACTATTATTATTCTTCTTCTCCTTCTCTCCTGAAAATCTTATTCTCTACCACTTTATTTTCCAAGAAGAAATAGGGTAATTTTATATTGCAACTCAAAGTGGTGACCAAGGTATTTTTGAGATTCTAATAGCAGTTTCAGGATTGTACAATGAAGTTGTAACATAGCTTAATTCATATTTCTTTTTGCTTTTGATGTTGCAGTCCTTGAAAGGATACTTAGGACATATGATGACTTTGTCTGGCCTATTGATACTTCATTCATTGTTTGCTTCATTATTCATGTTGAATTTCTTGATTTGAAGATATGCCCTCTAAATGTGAGTTCCTATCCCTGAATAGTTTAACAATATTTGATATTGGAGTACTTAAACAATATTTGATATTGGAGTTCCTGTCCCTGTAGTTTCTCTTCTATATACCCCTGGATGGTTACTAATTAAGTAGAATGATTAAACTCCCAAAATAAAATTCTAATCATATTTATTTTGGATATTTGATTGTCTCTTTATGATAGAATATTTTGGTGCATCTAATTCATCAAATCTAAGGCAGAGGATCAACCTGATTATTATTCAGGGTCCAATGTTCAGGAAGATCTAAACCATCAAATCTGCAAAAGCCAGTGTGAGACTGACAAAAGAGGTGTCTTCTCTTTTATATGAATATAGCTGCTTCTATTATGAGTGATAGAAATAATATGTTACGTTCATGATTCATCAAACTAGGTTGGTGAAGGATACTTTTTCTCAGATTTCTGCTGTAGCAGGTAGTAAGAAATAAGACGCCGAGAAGCCCAAAAGGGAGCGTGCTGTTGCAGCTGAGCATTGTCAATATGCAAATCCTTTTATACTAGGAATGTTATTTGAGTATTACCTTTATAGAAATGCTATGGATTCATTCACTTTATTTGTAAAAGTTGCTTAAATTTATTTGTTTTTACACTGCTTGTGGTAGTAGCATCTTTACTTGGCTCGGTACTCTGTTTTGTTGAGGTAATAATTTCACTACTTGAGGCAATTATTTCCACTGATGGAAGACAAAAAGAACCTTACTACACCTGATTTCTGAAAAGAACCCTTAGGAAAATTTCTAAGGTATGGTTTTGAGCTATTTTGATTTATTTTGTATCTTAAATTTATTGGTATTATATAAGCTAGAGAGACTATATGCATAATCTGAATAATCTAATGTATCTTGCCATGACATAATAAATAATCTAATATTTTGATTTCTCCGTATAATAAATAATCTAAAATTTTAGGAGTTCGATCAATGGAACTGAAGGTACAGGCACAAATTTGGATTTGGATTTATAACAAGTACGGACAAGTGGTTATCGCAGAAAATACTTGATGAGGTGAAGGTAAAATATTCAAGTGTTTAATTTTGTATTTATTTATCTCTGACGTACATAATATTGATAAGTAGAACATATAGCAGTCTTCATATTCTCCTTTGCCAAGTTATTACATATCTTTAGAAGCCATACATTTAGTATGACTAGTTCACCTAATGCAAAATATGACCAATCAACACTATTTTCTGAGCCTCAAGCATAGATAGAAAAAGGCAATTTAAGATTCTTAAGAACTCAGCATTCTCTATGGAAACATCTGACGGTTTGCTACTGATTTTGTAGGGAATATGAATTCGTTCCACTTTCTTGTTAGTGGATATATCAACTGTTAGATATAATTTACTCACCAATTTGATTGGTGATATCATAGAAAGTCACATAAGGTGAAATTGTCTTGAATTGGCTGAAATCTTCTCTTTCATTGTCTATATGTTCACTAAAGGTTACTCCCAACCTCATCTTGTTGGCAGGCAGTATACCATGTCCTGTTTTGTTATCTTTGGTTTCTCCTGCACTTACAAAATATTTTTTTCATGAAAACTTAAAATATACAAAAGAAAAGGGAAAAAGATCTTGTGCATATTCTACAATAGAAATATGACAACCATGAAATGGGCTAAATAGAGCATAATTTTGATACATCTATATTGATCTTCTTATTTTATTGATACTAATTTTCTAGTTGTTCATGAATTACTAATTGGACTTTCTCCTTTGTAAAGCTTTTGGGCCTTATACAGCGGCAAGTGAGAGAATTGAGAGGAACTAGTCATGCTAATTATATTGCAATAGTGATGTTAATTAGAATTCCAAATGTTGAAAAGTCAACTCTTGCCCATTCCTTGCATCAAGTGGGAGAATTAGTGCAGCAGGTATTAAATTTAAAATTTTCTTACAATTTTGATGTAGAGTAGTTGACATGCTCAACTTTTGAAAAACACAAGTTGATGTGTATTTTGTCAGTTTGATGAGTTCTATCTTGTAAATTTATTCCCTATGGAAAAATTCACTTTATAGAAAAAGAAAAGTTGAGGCATGCAACTGTGAGTCCAGAACCTGGGGAGACTAAAGACATAAGAAGTTTTAAGGTTAGCTATGTGTTTTATCCCTGCAGTTTGTATAATATTTTAATATTTTTGTAGAATTACATAGTTGTAAAACTCTATAATAGTTTTCTTTCGTTCAATATTTCGTACTTCTATTTGTTGACTTCCTAAATAAATTTATTCTTTTATAGGTGAAACAAAAAAGATTATTCAAACCCTATGTCTAATGCTACCTTCTAACTTGCTCTCTGTTCTTTAAAAGTTTTTGACAAAGTTTTGCTGTTTAACTTTGATAAAAAGAATATAATAAAGCTCAGAAGAATGACATGAGGTTTGGGGGACAAATGATCCTCACAAAAGCAAAAACAGATAAAAGAAAAGCAATTAATGAAGCATAGTTATTCCTATCTTATTTTTAGGAACTAGTAAGAAGAAAATTTTGCATCCAATTTTCAGTGCATTAGTCTTCTGGTTTTTGTGTATGATTACATGCTACCTCTTCTAATTTTTTAATAAATTTTTCCTTACAATTTCTTGTCATATTGCATTCAGTTCGTTTACAATCTCTTTGGGTTTCTTGGTTTAGGCATTTAGTTTGTACTTATTTACACCGAGCGAGAGAGAGAGGAAGAGAGAGATGATCGACCACTAGAAGAAGAAGATATTAACTATTACAGGGAGAAGAAAAACATTCAGTAATAATGCACTCTATGTGTTTGTTATTTTGCTTCTTAGAAATTGGAATCATTTAAATATATTTTGTTGTCTAGTTGTTGTAGCTGAATCTTTAGCTCTGACCTTGCAAGCATCTTGCAATTTAAAAGTTTCAAAAGAACTTTTTGAAAGGTTATTCCAATATTATTAATTTGTTATATCCTTGGATTTAACTTTCGCTATATCTGGAATCCTGTTATATTTCAACCTGCAGATGTCTAAATGCGCGGAAAGTCTTACTTCTTGATGACCATATTCAGGTTTGTTGTTCCCTGACAAGTAGTTTACTAGCTTCCACTTTCCATGATATTTAACTTTCAAATTCCTCCAAATTTTCTGGCAATAAACTGATGCATACACAACATACTGTTTTATTGCATCTATGCTTGCAATGAATATGCTGGCTGAAGTAATTGATTCTCTTTTGTCTGGGTAAAATTTGTGCAGGTGGATTTGACACCGCACATGCAGCTACTCGGTGAGTGAGCGAGCCAGCATATATATTTCTCTCTCCTCACCTTTCTTTCTTTTTGTATTAATTCATTTTTCTTATTATAACTATTATATAATCAAATGAAATGGCAAAGAGGCCATCACCAATTTTGATCCCAGCATCTATGAAAACGAGCTTAATTCTAGTAATTATAACATATATTTTCTTATTTTAACTATTAATTGTTAAATTTATTTTTCTCAATATGAAATTTCACTTTTATTTATAGGTCCGGTTTGTGCTATTTTAAATTCATGACATTGGCCAAACATCGATACAGTAATTCTTTATTTTTTTTTCAGGTGTTGTATGACTACGAGGACCGAATCAACCAAGCTGTCTTCCCAGGACTGCAAGGTGGTCTGCACAACCACACCATTACTGGTTTAGCTATTGCATTGAAGCAGGTATGCTCCTTGTTTTTTGATTCATATTTTTTCATTTGTGACGTATTCTGATGGAAAGGGTCTATTTTTATTCATATTATATTATTATGGTTCACCGTTTATGTATATATTTGCAAGTGCCATAGACAATAAATTGGATTTGTAGTACCCTGCTTTTTCATCTTAGCATAATATGAAGGTTTTTTGGGGGTGGATTTGGAGATTGACCTAATTTGAATGATATCAATTGGATAATGCAAATGGGTGGGAGGAATAAGTTTCAAAATTTTTAAATGATACTCTTGAAACCAAATTGTCTGAATCCATACTGAGTTCTTTATTATTTTAACTTTGTAAAATATTGCTATTGCAAGAATGTTCAGATATGCTCTGTGTACAGTATTTATAATTCATTTCCCGTGTGAATGCAGGCTATAACTCCAGAGTATAGGGCATATCCAGAGCAAGTTCTCAGCAATTGTTCAAAATTTGCACAGGTGCATTATAGTTGCACTCATCGAAAAATAAAGTAGCTATTGTTGCCCCACCAAGTTTCCGAGATGAAACTCACACAAGAGACCAAGAAACTAAGGCATGCTTGTTTTAAAGTTAATTACGAAAGGAGGAATCTTTTGGCCTCAAAATCTTATTCATCATCACTTAACTAAGCTACTTGTCTTGTATATTCATATTCTAAGTAGTAAAAATAGCACTTATTAGATGTTTTAAATACATTATTAGATATTAACATAGTTTAGGGAACTGAATGGTAGATTTGACTGATTAGTGTTTATTGCAATGCTTGTATTTTGGTAAGTTTAGCAAGACAAGGTTTTGTACAGGAGTTATTACTTTTGATTATCAATAATAAAAAAATTATATATTATATTAATATTTTATTTATAAATTATATAATATTTTATTTATGGATTATGATTTTTTGCTATTGTGAAATTTTAATCACAAAATTATTTACTTCACGTGATAAAAATAACAGTAAAAATTATTTTTTTAAACGATAAAAAATGTCACTGTCAGGGTAAAACGGCGGTTCAAAAATGCCATTTTAACCAACCAAAACGCTACTGTCAGGGTAAAAATGGCGGTTCAAAAATGTCGTTTTAACCAACCAAAACGCCACTCTGTCAGGGTAATAACGGCGGTTCAAACTGCCGTTTTAACCTATAGAAAAATTACCATTTTAACCCTGGAAATAACGGCGGTTTGAACTGCCGTTTTAACCAACCAAAATGCCACTCTGTCAGGGTAATAATGGTGGTTCAAACCATCGTTTTAACCTATCCAAGAACCGCCATTTTAACCCTGGAAATAACGGTGGTTTTAAACCGCCATTTTAACCTATTCAAAAATCGCCGTAATAACCAGAATGGCGCCCAGAATTACGTCGTTTTACGAAACCGCCATTATTGGTAATAATGGCGGTTCAAACCGCTGTAAATACAAAAAAAACCACCGTTTTCACCAGAATTTTTTGGAGTGCTTTCCCTTAAGAGAAAACGAAAAGGCATACAACCAAATAGTAGTCTCATCTGCACCATGATACCTAGTAGTTGAGCAAGCTCTCTGAAAGTCTCTGAGGTGCTTGATAGGCTCTTGAGCAAGTAAGCCATGAAACTTAGGCAGTAGATTGATTAGCACAGTCTTCAGTTCAAAATCTGCAGCCAGATTTGGATGACCCACTTGATACGATTGCAGTGTAAAGTCCAGAGCTCATGCTTCCTGGAGAGTAATCCTTCTGGGCTCCGCCATATTACCTGTACTTAAATCAATAAAATCAGTAGAAGAGGAGATTGTTTCTTCCTCAAATGGCGCTTCAGATTTGCCCTCAGATAAGACTGGTGAATTGGTAGTAACCACTTCACCACCCTCAGAGGCTAACTGATGCTGGGCTCGCCTAATACGTGAAATAGTTCTTTCAATTTCAGGATCAAACGTGGCTAAGCTCGGATCAGGTAGTGAACGCGTCATTCAATGAAAGAAACATATAGCTCATGGTAATAAAATAAAATAAAATATGCAAATATGTAAATTAAAAATATTTACACCAACCAATAATTTAGCACACTGTTGCAACTCCCCGGCAACGACGCCAAAAATTGACAGGCAGAAAAATGCCGATTAAGAATTTATAAAGGAACTAACGTTGCAAGTACAGTTCTTAACCGACAAAAATTTTGCTTATCAATTTAAAAAGGGTTGTCATAATTTAGGAATAAAATACTGGGAGTAGAATTCCCAGGTCGTCTCCCAACGAGTAGAGTCTCCTATTAATCAACTCCAAAGTCAAGTTGGGAGCCTACTCCATTGACATGGATGCCAATTTTGCAAACATGTAAAAGGAGTAGAAAGGGGACATGGTAATCAAAATTAATTTAGTAAAAGCTATTTTTGAAATAATAAATTAAGGGAAGATGATACTCAAACAAATAATGAAATTAAATGTGAAAATAACTCTTGCATTAATACTTTCCAAAATCAAAGATATCCATATGTAACTCTAAACAAACTAAATGGAAAATAAAAGAGTAAGGAAATAAGAAAGCAAACTGTAATGATAGAGACTTCAAACGGAGGTAGTAATTCTCTCAAGATCCAATCCAAAGGCATAAAACTAGAAAACTATGAATGCAAAGAACCCTAAAGGAAGTGGTATATTTCCCTCTAAGATTCAAAACTAAAACTAAAACTAAAACTGTGTAAATGTGAATGTGTGTTGAGTCTCTGCTTGTCTCCTGGCTCTAGTCTGTGTTTCTGGGCCGAAAACTGAGTCCAAACTCAGCCCAAAATCGCCCCCAACGTCTTCTACAATTTCTGCACGTGTCACGTGTACGCGTCGGTGTGTGACTTCGCTGGTCACGCGTACTCGTCAGTCACGCGTACGCGTCGCTGTGAAAAGCTCTAAGTCACGCGTACGCATGAGCCGTGTGTGCGCGTCGATCCTCGCTAGTCAGCTCTTTAGTTCCTTGTGTTCCTTCCATTTTTGCAAGCTTCCCTTCCATCCTCTAAGTCATTCCTTCCTTATAACGACTGAAAACACTTAACACACAGATCACGACATCGAATGGTATAAAGGAGAATTAAAAATTGATAATTTAAAGGCTTAGGAAGCAGGTTTTCGATCATAGCACAAAATTAGGAAAGTAAATGTAAAACATGCGAATTACATGACTAAGTGTGCAAAGAACTGATAAAGACCACTCAATTTAGCACAAGATAAACCATAAAATAGTGGTTTATCAGGTACTTCTTAGCATCTTGTGGTTTACAGTTTCTTCTTCCGCGGCACATCTCAACAGAACTTATTTCTAATGGACTTCTTCTCCCTTCTTTTATAAAAACTTGTGCCTGGCTCTTTCTTAAAATGTCAAGCTTGTCACATTTTACAATTTTTTCCCTTTTTCATTTAACTTTTCTTTTCACCGTTTTCATTAGGTTTGTAATGATCCTTTCACCCCTAATATTATTATTTTACCATTGTATCTTCATATTTTTCCTAATATACCTTTTCTCCTTGATTAAGTTAATTATTCATTTTTAATTTGACTTTATTATTGAAATTACTAATATGTCCCTAAGTACTCTAGTTTTACCGTTTAACCTTATTTACCATCAAAATGTTACTGGGTTAATCCTAATAGTTGCCTATGATTAAAATTCTTCCTAATATTTTTATTAAATGCCAATTTTCACCCTAAGGGACCTAGAACTAAATTTACCCTTTATTAATTTACTTATTCTAGTTACTGCTTTTTACCGTTTTACTGCTAACTTTTACTAAAACTTTTATTTAGGTTCAAAACTTTTTTATAATTATAATTTTGACTCAAATAATTTATATAATTACTATTTTACCCCCTAATGACACTAAATTCAGAATTTTACTTATTTTTATTTAAATTATATTTTTAACTCTCTTTTTATTCAAAAATGACCATAACACCCTTTTTACCTTTTTACCTTCGTTCCATAGGATTGAAACTATTTTTATAACTACTTTTTAACTCTTTTCTATCCTAAGAACTTTGTTTTCCAGTATTACCACCGGATACATAAATGCCACAGACACATAATTGGGTGAACCTTTTTAGATTGTGATTCAGCTTTGCTAAAGTCCCCAATTAGAGGTGTCCAGGGTTCTTAAGCACACTCTTCTTTTGCTTTGGACCTTGACTTTAACCGCTCAGTCTCAAGTTTTCACTTGACACCTTCACGCCACAAGCACATGGTTAGGGACAGCTTGGTTTAGCCGCTTAGGCCAGGATTTTATTCCTTTAGGCCCTCCTATCCACTGATGCTCAAAGCCTTGGGATCCTTTTTATTACCCTTGCCTTTTGATTTTAAGGGTTATTGGCTTTTTGCTCTTGCCTCTTGGTTTTAAGAGCTTTGGCTTTTTCTGCTTGCTTTTTCTCTCTATTTTTTTCGCTAAATTTTTTTTTCTTTCTGCAAGCTTTGTTCTTTGCTGCTTTTTCTTGCTTCAAGAATCTTTTTTATGATTTTTTAGATTATCAAATAACATATCTCCTTGTCATCATTCTTTCAAGAGTCAACATATTTAACATTATTAAACAACAACTTCAAAATACATATGCACTGTTCAGGCATTCATTCAGAAAACAAGAAGCATTGTCACCACATCAATATAATTAAACTAAGTTCAAGGATAAATTCGAAACTCATGTACTTCTTGTTCTTTTGTTTTTAAAACATTTTTCATTTAAGAGAGGTGATGGATTCATAGGACATTCATAACTTTAAGACATAGTTACTAAATACTAATGATCATGTAATAAGACACAAACATAGATAAGCACTTAACATAAAGAAAACGAAAAACAGAGAATGTAAGAACAAGGAATGAGTTCACCTTAGTGATGGTGGCGTTTCCTTCTTGAGGAACCAATGATGTCCTTGAGCTCTTCTATGTCTCTTCCTTGTCTTTGATGCTCCTCCCTCATTGCTTTTTGATCTTCTCTAATTTCATGAAGGATGATGGAGTGCTCTTGATGTTCCACCCTTAATTGTCCCATGTTGGAACTTAATTCTCCTAGGGAGGTGTTGATTTGCTCCCAATAGTTTTGTGGAGGAAAATGCATTTGAGGCATCTCCGGGATCTCATGTGACATGCGTCTCTTGAGATCCATGAATGGGCTCTCTTGATTGCTCCATCCTTTTCTTAGTGATGGGCTTCTCTTCCTCAATGGGAATGTCTCCTTCTATGAAAGCTCCAGTTGAGTAACATAGATGGCAAATAAGATGAGGGAAAGCTAGCCTTGCCATGGGGGAGGACTTTTCGGCTATTTTGTAGAGTTCAAGGGAGATGACTTCATGAACTTCTACTTCCTCTCCAGTCATGATGCTATGAATCATGATGGCCCGATCCACAGTAACTTCAGATCGGTTGCTAGTGGGGATGATGGAGCGTTGGATGAACTCCAACCATCCTCTAGCCACAGGCTTGAGGTCCAGTCTTCTATGTTGAACCAGTTTGCCTTTTGAGTCAATCTTCCATTGAGCTCCTTCCACACATATGTCCATGAGGACTTGGTCCAACCTTTGATCAAAGTTGACCCTTCTAGTGTAGGGACGTACATCTCCTTGCATCATAGGCAAGTCAAATGCCAACCTCACATTTTCCGGACTAAAATCTAAGTATTTCCCCCGAACCATGGTGAGATAATTCTTTGGATTCGGGTTCTTACTTTGATCATGGTTCTTAGTGATCCATGCATTGGCATAGAACTCTTGAACCATTAGGATGCCGACTTGTTGGATGGGGTTTGTTAGAACTTTCCAACCTCTTCTTTGGATTTCATGTCGGATCTCCGGATACTCATTTCTCTTGAGCTTGAAAGGGACCTCGGGGATCACCTTCTTCTTGGCCACAACATCATAGAAGTGGTCTTGATGAGTTTTGGAGATGAATTTTTCCAGCTCCCATGACTCGGAGGTGGAAGCTTTTGTCTTCCCTTTCCCTTTTCTAGAGGATTCTCCGGTCTTGGGTGCCATCAATGGTAATGGAAAAACAAAAAGCTTATGCTTTTACCACACAAAACTTAGAATTTTGCTCGCCCTCGAGCAAGAGAAAAAAGAATAGATGAAGAAGGAGAAGAAATGGAGGAGAGGGAGAGAGAGATGTGTTTCGGCCAAGAAGGGGAAGAGAGGGTTGTGTTGTGTGAAAATGAGGAAGAATGGAGGGCTATATATAGGGAAGGGAGGGGGGATAAGGTTCGGCCATAAGGGTGGGATTTGTGTGGGAAATTGATTTTGAATTTTAAAGTTAGGTGGGGTTTATGAGGTAGGTTTATGGGGAAGAGTGTTTGTTGGGAAGAGAGGATGAACATTGAGAAGAGGGAAGAGAGTGAGTGGTGGTAGGTGGGGATTCTGTGGGGTCCACAGATGCTGAGTTGATCCTGTGGGGTCCACAGATCCTGAGGTGTCAAGGAATTGCATCCCTACACCCATTAGGCAGGTAAAATGCCTTTGCATACAATTCTGGCATTTAAACGCCGAATTGATGCTTGTTCTGGGCATTCAACGCCCAGATACAGCATATTTCTGGCATTGAACGCCAGCCAGATGCTTGTTTCTGGCGTTCAGCGCCAGCTCTTCTTCATTATGCATTTCTGGCGTCTGAACGCCAGGATGCTACTTGTTTCTGGCGCTCAACGCCAGAAACATGCTCTGTTCTGGCGTTGAACGCCAGACAGATGCTCCTTACTGGCGTTTAAACGCCAGTGAGATCCTCCTCCAGGGTGTGATTTTTCTTCTGCTGTTTTTGATTCTGTTCTTAATTTTTTTATTTATTTTGTGACTCCACATGATCATGAACCTATAAAGACATATAACTAATAAAAATATAATTAAATAAAAATTGGGTTGCCTCCCAACAAGCACTTCTTTAATGTCAATAGCTTGGCAGTGGGCTCTCATGGAGCCTCACAGATGTTCAGAGCATTGTTGAGACTCCCCAACACCAAACTTAGAGTTTGGATATGGGAGTTCAACACCAAACTTAGAGTTTGGTTGTGGCCTCCCAACACCAAACTTAAAGTTTGACTGTGGGGGCTCTGGTTGACTCTGTTTTGAGAGAAGCTTACTGTGCCTCTTTTCCATGTTTACAGAAGGATGACCTTGAGTTTTAAACTCAAGGGAGTCCTCATTCAATTGAAGGACTAATTCACCTCTGTCAACATCAATCACAGCTCTTGCTGTGGCTAGGAAGGGTCTTCCAAGGATGATGGATTCATCCTCATCCTTCTCAGTATCTAGGATTATGAAATCAGCAGGGATGTAAAGGTCTTCAACCTTTACTAACACGTCCTCTACTTGTCCATAAGCCTATTTTCTTGAATTGTCTGTCATCTCTAATGAGATTTTAGCAGCTTGCACCCCAAAGATTCCCAGTTTCTCTATTACAGAGAGGGGCATGAGGTTTATCCCTGAACCAAGGTCACACAGAGCCTTTTCAAAGATCATGGTGCCTATGGTACAAGGTATTAGGAACTTTCCAGGATCCTGTTTCTTCTGAGGCAATGTTAGTTGATCCAGATCACTCAGTTCATTGGTGAACAAGGGAGGTTCATCTTCCCAAGTCTCAATACCAAATAATTTGGCATTCAGCTTCATGATTGCACCAAGGTACTTGGTAACTTGCTCCTTAGTAACATCCTCATTCTCTTCAGAAGAGGAATACTCATCAGAGCTCATGAATGGCATAAGGAGGTTTAATGAAATCTCTATGGTCTCTAGTTGAGCCTCAGATTCCTTTGGTTCCTCAAAGGGAAACTCCTTATTGATCACTGGATGTCCCAGTTGGTCTTCCTCCCTGGGATTCACGTCCTCCTCCTCTTTTGTGGTTTCGGCCATGATGGTCATTTCGATGGCCTTGCACTCTACTTTTTGATTTTCTTCTGTATTGCTTGGGAGAGTATTAGGAGGGATTTCAGTGATCCTTTTACTCAGCTGGCTCACTTGTGCTTCCAAATTTCTAATGGAGGACTTTGTTTCATTCATGAAACTTACAGTGGCCTTAGATAGATCAGAGACTAAGTTTGCTAAATTGGAGGTATTTTGTTCAGAGTTCTCTGTCTGTTGCTGAGTGGATGATGGAAAAGGTTTACTATTGTTAAACCTATTTCTTCCACCATTATTAAAGCCTTGTTGAGGCTTTTGTTGATCCTTCCATGAGAGATTTGGGTGATTTCTCCATGATGAGTTATAGGTGTTTCCATAAGGTTCACCTAAGTAATTTACCTCTGCTATTGCAGGGTTCTCAGGATCATAAGCTTCTTCTCCAGAAGATGCCTCTTGAGTACTGTTGGATAAAGCTTGCATTCCATTCAGACTCTGAGAAATCATATTGACTTGCTGAGTCAATATTTTATTCTGAGCCAATATGGCATTCAGAGTATCAATTTCAAGAACTCCCTTCTTCTGAGGCGTCCCATTACTCACAAGATTCCTCTCAGAAGTGTACATGAACTGGTTATTAGCATCCATGTCAATGAGTTCTTGAGCTTCTGCAGGCGTTTTCTTTAGGTGAATGGATCCACCTGCAGAAGTATCCAATGACATCTTAGCTAATTCAGACAGACCATCATAGAATATATCCAGGATGGTCCATTCTGAAAGCATGTCAGGAGGACACTTTTAGGTCAGTTGCTTGTATCTCTCCCAAGCTTCATAGAGGGATTCACCTTCTTTCTGTCTGAAGGTTTAAACATCCACTCTAAGCTTACTAAGCTTTTGAGGAGGAAAGAACTTGGCTAAGAAAGCCGTGACCAGCTTATCCCAAGGGTTCAGGCTATCTTTGGGTTGAGAGTCCAACCACACTCTAGCTCTGTCTCTTACAGCAAAAGGGAAAAGCATGAGCCTGTAGACTTTAGGATCTACTCCATTAGTCTTTACAGTATCACAGATCTGCAAGAATTCAGTTAAGAACTGAAAAGGATCTTCAGATGGAAGTCCATGAAACTTGCAGTTTTGCTGCATCAGAGAAACTAATTGAGGTTTCAGCTCAAAATTGTTAGCTCCAATGGTAGGGATGGAGATGCTTCTTCCATGTAAATTGGAATTAGGTGCAGTAAAGTCACCAAGCATCCTCCTTGCATTATTATTATTTTCGGCTGCCATCTCCTCTTCTTGTTCGAAAATTTCTGACAGGTGCTTGCTGGATTGTTGTAATTTAGCTTCTCTTAGTTTCCTCTTCAGAGTCCTTTGATGTTCTGGATCTGCTTCAACAAGAATATTCTTGTCCTTGCTCCTGCTCATATGAAAAAGAGGGAACAGAAAAATAATAATAGGGATCCTTTTTACCACAGTATAGAGGTCCCTGTGTGAGTAGAAGAAAAGAAGAAGAAAAGAATGTAATGTAAGGAAAGAAACACAAGGGTGAGGAGAGCAAAGATGTGAGATAAAGAGAAGTGTTAGTAGATGAATAAATAAATAGAAGGAGATGAGAGAGAAAGAGAATTTTCAAAAATTATTTTTGAAAAATGATTAGTGATTTTCGAAAATAGTTTTTGAAAACGGTTAGTAATTTTCGAAAATTAGGAATAAAATTAAAATCAAAAATTAAAATAATTAGTTAATTAAAAAGAATTTTTGAAAAAGAGGGGGATATTTTCGAAAATTAGAGAGAGAGGGTTAGTTAGGTAGTTTTGAAAAAGATAAGAAACAAACAAAAAGTTAGTTAGTTAGTTGAAACAAATTTTGAAAAGATAAGAAGATAGGAAGTAAGAAAAGATATTTTAAAATCAAATTTTTGAAAAAGATAAGATAAGAAGATATTTTTGAAAAGATATGATTGAAATTAGTTTTGAAAAAGATTTGATTTTTTTTTTAAAATCACAAGATATGATTCTAGAACTTAAAGTTTGAATCTTTCTTAACAAGCAAGTAACAAACTTGAAATTTTTGAATCAAAACCTTAATTGATGATGTTATTTTCGAAAATTATGTGATAAAGATAAGAAAAAGATTTTTGAAAAATATTTTTAAAATTTTTGAAAATAACTAAGAAAAATGAAAAAGATTTGATTTTCGAAAAAGATTTCGAAAAAGATAAGATTTTTAAATTGAAAATTTGATTTGACTCATAAGAAACAACTAAATTTTAAAAAGTTTTGAAAAAGTCAACTCAAATTTTCGAATTTATGAGAAGAAAAAGGAGAAGATATTTTTTTGATTTTTTAATTTTTAATTATGAGAGAGAAAAACATGAAAATGATGCAATGCATGAAAATTTTTAGATCAAAACAATGAATGCATGCAAGAATGCTATGAATGTCAAGATGAACACCAAGAACACTTTGAAGATCATGATGAACATCAAGAACATATTTTTGAAAATTTTTATATGCAAAGAAAACATGCAAGACACCAAACTTAGAAATTTTTCATGTATAAACACTATGAATGCAAGAATGCATATGAAAAACAAGAAAGGACACAAAACAAGAAAATATGAAGATCAAACAAGAAGATTTATCAAGAACAACTTGAAGATCATGATGAATGCAATGCATGAATGCAATTTTCGAAAAATGCAAGATGAGTATGCAATTGACACCAAACTTAAAAATTGACTCACGACTCAAACAAGAACAAAAAATATTTTTGATTTTTTTTATGATTTTCTAATTTTTTTTGGATTTTTCAAAAATTAGTGTGAAAAAGAAAAATAAGGATTCCAAAATTTTTAATATGAATTCCAGGAATCTTGCACTCTTATTCTAAAGCTCCAATCTAAGGGTTAGACATGGCATAATAGCCAGTCAAGCTTTAGCATGTATTGATACTTTCCATGTATAGAGCAACTAAGTGTGTGAGGATCAATAAGCTCTTGTGATGATAAGTTGAAACCCCAGTCCAAAAGATTAGACATGGCTTACAACCAGTCAGGATTCAACAAATCATCATGAAACACTAGAATTCATTCTTCAAAATTCTGAAGAAAAAAATATATTTTTGAAAACATTTATTTTAAATTTTTTTTTTCGAAAACAGATGAGAAATTTTTGAAAGATTTTTTTAAAAAAAAATTTTTTGAAAACTTTTTTTTTTGAAAATAAGAAGAAAATTACCCAATCGAAGCAACAAGATGAACCGTCAGTTGTCCAAACTCGAACAATCCCCGGCAACGGTGCCAAAAACTTGGTGCACGAAATTGTGATCTCAGGCAACGGCGCCAAAAACTCTGTACGCACGTCTTAATAAATCGTTTTTCATTCACAACTTCGATACAACTAACCAGCAAGTGCACTGGGTCGTCCAAGTAATAAAACCTTACATGAGTAAGGGTCGATCCCACGGAGATTGTTGGTATGAAGCAAGCTATGGTCATCTTGTAAATCTCAGTCAGGCGGATAATAATTGATTATGGAGTTTTCGAAAATAAATAATAAATAGATAGAAAATAATGATAGAAATACTTATGTATATCATTGGTGAGAATTTCAGATAAAGGTCTAGAGATGCTTTTGTCCCTCTGAACTTCTGCTTTCCTGCTGTCTTCTTCCAATCAGTCCTACTCCTTTCCATGGCTGGCTTTATGTAAGGACATCACCATTGTCAATGGCTACTTTTCATCCTCTCTGGAAAATGGTCTGATGCGCTGTCACTGCATGGCTAATCATCTGGAGGCATCACCGTGGTCAATGGCTGCATCCTATCCTCTTGTGAAAATGGTCCAAATACTTTGTCACAGCACGGCTAATCATCTGAGGTTCTCAATCATACTGGAATAGGATTCACCCTCCTTTTGCGTCTGTCACTACGCCCAGCACTCGCGAGTTTGAAGTTCGTCACAGTCATTCACTCCCAGAATCCTACTCGGAATACCACAGATAAGGTTTAGACTTTCCGGATTCTCATGAATGCCGCCATCAATCTAGCTTACACCACGAAGATTCTGATTAAGAGATCCAAGAGATAATCATCCAATCGAAGGTAGAACGGAAGTGGTTGTCAGGCACGCGTTCATAGGGGATGATGATGATTGTCACGTTCATTACATTCATGTTGAAGTGCGAATAAATATCTTGGAAGCGGAATAAGTTGAATTGAATAGAGAAACAGTAGTACTTTGCATTAATTCATGAAGAACAGAAGAGCTCCACACCTTAATCTATGGAGTGTAGAAACTCTACCGTTGAAAATACATAAGTGAAAGGTCCAGGCATGGCCGAATGGCCAGCCCCCAAAACATGATCAATATGATCCTAAGATGAACTAAAAATCATAAGATGTCTAATATAATAGTAAAATGTCCTATTTATAATAAACTAGTTACTAGGGTTTACAGAAGTAAGTAATTGATGCATAAATCCACTTCCGGGGCCCACTTGGTATGTGTTTGCGCTGAGCTTGAATGTTACATGTGCAGAGGCTCTTTCTGGAGTTGAACGCCAAGTTGTAACGTATTTCTGGCGTTCAACTCTGGTTCGTGACGTGTTTCTGGCGTTTAACTCCAGACAGCAGCGTAGAACTGGTGTTCAACGCCCTTTTACATCATCTAAACTCGGCCAAAGTATGGACTATTATATATTGCTGGAAAGCCCTGGATGTCTACTTTCCAACGCAATTGGAAGCGAGCCATTTTGAGTTCTGTAGCTCCAGAAAAGCCACTTTGAGTGCAGGGAGGTCAAAATCCAACAGCATCAGCAGTCCTTCTTCAACCTCTGAATCTGATTTTTGCTCAAGTCCCTCAATTTCAGCCAGAAAATACCTGAAATCATAGAAAATACACAAACTCATAGTAAAGTCCAGAAATATGAATTTAACATAAAAACTAATGAAAACATCCCTAAAAGTAACTAGATTCTACTAAAAACATACTAAAAACAATGCCAAAAAGCGTATAAATTATCCGCTCATCACGTGGCCATGTGTAGCTGAGACTGGTGCGCGCATAAACTGACGCACTCGCGTGGTGATTGCGAAACCCCACTGACGCGTACGTGATGCAAGCCTAGAGTGGGTTGGAATTTATCTCAAAATAAAATTGGCATTGCAAGTATAGTTCCAAACACAACAATTGATCAATATCAAATTTCAATATGAAAATGTCACAATCAATACAAAATTAACCGGGTTTAAGTTTCGGGTCGTCTTCTCTAGGAATTGTAATAAAATGTCATATTATTGGCTATGAGAAAAATGGGGATTGGATGGTAATTGGCAAGAAATTAAAATGGCAAGAAAGTAACTTAGTATGCAAGGAATTAAAAGTCAATGCAAGTAAAGGCAATGAAAATAGAATTTAAATGGTAAAAAGGCTGTTGGTGAAAATTGGGTAATTAAGGCTTGCTATCCTAGTTGTGGATCACAAACATGGTAATTGTGTGTGAATTAATCCTAATTGGTCAACCCTACATCGAGGATAAGTTAACTAGGCATAATTAATCTCAATCCATAAGTCCTAGTCAACTCACTAATTACTTAGTGAAAGACTAGCGTCAATGGAAACCAAATTAATTAACAATCCTCACACAATGTGGAATGGACATCCACCACTCAAGTTCACCCAAACACTCAATTTCTCAACCAAGAGTGGGATAAACTAAGCTAAAACCAACCTAAGCATTTTATCAAACACTTGGGAGGCATAAAAATAAAGCATGATAATATAGCAAGAAATAATAAATACTACAACTACCAAGCAAGGAAAGTAAAGATAGCAACTCAATAAAGCAGTTGGTTAACGACTTGGGTTGTGGTTTCAACGTGTCGAGGTAGGGGCTTTTTGTACAAACTGATTTATTTTAAATTGGAAATTGTTATAAATAGATATGTTGTGCGAAATGTATTTCTGGTGGTTATGTGAGTCTTATGAATTGTCTGATTTTATCTTGAATGAATATGGTTGCCTGTTTAATTGAAACAACGTTTGGTTTTGGTAAATTGGAGATTTCTGAATTGGTTGATTTAAAATGATTTTCATAATATGAAAGTTGGGTTTTGCTTTATTGGAAACTAATTTGGTCTTGAGCCTGTTGGAAAGTGTTGAGGATTGGTTTGGTTGGGACCCGAAAAGGGTGGCAAAGTCCAAGTTTTAGGAGAGATACTGCCGAAATTTTTATAAAATCTGAGATTTTGATTGGAACGTTATTTTGAAAATAATGAATTATGCTTTGAATTAAATGTTTGATAAATAAATTATGTTTGAACTTGCCTTATTAAAAAAATTTTATATTTTGGATGTAATTATTAAGAAAGGAATTATGTCTTAAAAATCAATTTAAATATGAAAGTTTTTATGTTTTAGAATTTGATTTAAGTAAACAGATTTTGGAGGGATTTTAATGGATTTAAAATAAACTTGGTTTTCAATTAATCTATTTCACTTTACGACATTTTAGGAAGAGCTTGAAGTATTTTCTGAAACTTTGATTTATTAAAATTGAAACACTTTCCGAGCATTTGGTAACAGATTTAAGAATGAAACTGAAATTGGTTTTCGGTTTAAAAATGATTTGGTTTTGGCTTAAGCTTGGTTGGTTTTGAAATTGGTTCGGAATAATTGGAAACACGATTTGGTTTTGGTTTAAACTCTATTCTATTTATTCAAATTAAGAAGTTAAAGTTTTAGAGGTTTTCAAGGAATTTAAGAAATGAGTTAGGTTATTCTTCCCTGAAGTCTTGAGACTCTGCTGAGGAATTTTACGACCAAACAGTGACCGGGGTTGTAGCCAAACAAAGGATTCAAATTGGATGGAAATTAAGAGCAATCACAGCCCTGAGGATCTCAAGACAAGGCACATACCGGAATCAACTCAGAATAAGTATTGCAGTGACAATAAAATATGTAAATAGACAGTGATCAAGAAAAAGATCAATCCAGAATTAAAGTAGCATCGGACTCACCAATAGCAACTCTAACAGATTGGTAATAGCATCAACGCCGGTATTCCAAATAATAGCAGTAGAGAAACAGGTGCAGCAAAGGGGCATGAACGACGGCGACGACTAGGATCCAGATTGACGATGGTGACAGCAATACAAAACAGGAACATATACTATTGTATTCAGAATGAAAATATAGTAGAGAAATAAAATCGGGAAGCAGTGGACGAGCAAGAGTGTTGCAGTTTCAAGAATGGAATTGGGAACGCAGGGGAAGCTGCTGTCAGGTATATCTGTGGCGCTTCCCTTCAAGCTCAATGATATTGAACTGTGACGGCGAGCTCCCTTCAATGGCAGTGCTGACGGCGGTGCGCGGCGTTGGTAGCGACGATTCTAACGCGGCGAGAAAGATAGAGCTTCTTCTCAGTCAGCGGCTTGCAGCTCACAGTTTCCTCCCAACGTCGTTCTTCCCCTCCTCATGTGTGTGTCTGCGTTTTGGGAGAAAGGGGATAAGGGGTGAGGGTTTGTGAATTGGGAAAATTAGGGTTTCTGAATTAATTTGGGGATTTTGGGATTTAGGGTTAGAAATGAAACATTTTATAAAGGAATAAGAATAAATATAAATAGATATTTTAATAAAATTGAAGGGTAGAGTAATCTTAAAATCAAATATACTCTATTAAAAATATATAAGAACATTATTTATCAATATATTGTTAAATTCAATTAATTATTTCTAGTTTAAATTATAAAATAAGCATATTAATCACATTTTTATAAAATGTATTTTAAAGTCAATATTAATTATTCAAATTAAATGATATAACTTTTTATTATTTTTCTATTATCAGAACTTAATTCCAAATTATATAAAATGATCAATTGTAATAAGATTATACAAAAATATTTATTAACTTAAACTCAAAGTATTTATAAAAAATTAATTTAATCATTCCTAATAAATTAATCTCTAACAGCTCAACTAATAAAATAAACCATAATTTATTCATAAAAGAAATTACCTAAATTAAATTATATAATACTTTCGTTTCTGAATTTTAATTTCAAATTATATGAAATAACTAATTATAAGAAATTACACAAAAATATTAATTAATTTAACTTCAAATATTAATAAAACTAATTTAATCACTCTTAATTGATTAATTTATAAAATAAGGAGTTCAAATTAATAATAAGTCATAACTTTTTCATAATAAAAATTACTTAAATTAAATTGTACAATTCTTTCTTATTTTTAAATTACAAGAATTACACAAAATATTTCATTATAATAAAATTACTTAGGAATATTAATTAATTTAAAATAAAATTATCTCCGAGTCTATTTTATTATTTCTAATAGAATACTTATAAAGTTTAAATTTAATAAGATAAAATCACAATTTATTCATATTCAGATTTTCAAGAATGCGGGATGTTACACAACAGGCTAAAACGAGTGAACTAGGCCCAAGTGGGTCCAATCTCACGTATAAAACACTTCAAACTTAATCATTTTCAGCACATTTGCATTGAGAGAGTGAGAGAGACACGAATAGAGAAAAGAAGGGAAGAACCAAAACCTAGAGCACTATTCACCTTCTTGTTTTACTCATAACTTTTGATTTGGAGGTTCGATTGACGAGCCGTTTGTGGCCACGCGTTTGTCTCAAAATTCTCTTCTATTCTATTTGAACAAAGTGGTATAAAAATTCGAATGTTGTACCCATTTCTTCCTTCTCTTTAATTTCTCGAATTTGATTTTGAGTATTGAGAGATTTTATAATTGTGATGATTTAGGGGAGCTCTAGAATGAGCTATATCGGGTTTAATCCATCTGAGAAGTGGGTAAAAGGTGAAAAAATCTTATTCTCTTTGGATTTTTTGATTTCATGAAGATTAGGTATTGAGAATTGTGATTATGTATGAATTGGTGAAAAACTAGATTGATTAGCTTGGTTTGGAACTTGCTTGGTGTGGTTTGGTGTAGATTTGAATTGCGGAATCAGGTGGTGAGGCTTTGGTGGGCGTCAAGTTTGTCGGAGTAAATTCGAGTTGAGGAAAAATCACTGTCTTTGAGGTACGAGTTTTAGTTTCGACTAGGCATTTTGTAAGATTATGTGAATGCCTAGGGCAAGATCGAATCAAATTTGGTTGGTGTTGAGTTGAATTAGTTGTGATTTTGTAAATTGAGTGGGTATTGATTTGGTATGAACGTAAATTGTATGAGTTATATTGATTATGATTGTGAATTGATGTGGAAATTGGACTGGAGACCAAGATAGGGTGAGTTATCCCCTGTATGGGAATTCACGGTAAGTGATGAATTGCCATGATTAATTTGATGATTGGGATGATGAGTATTTGGTTGTGTGATTTGGTGAATTGTGATGAATGAAGTTGAAAATGTGATATGTTGGGTGACTAAGTGTTGGATTGATTGATGGATTTCGAATAGAATTGTTTGATGGATTTCGAATAGAATTGTTAGGTGATTGATGGTTAGAAGGGTAGAGAATAAATGAACATATGTTGAGATTGTTTAAGAATGAATTTGGTATGGTGTGGTTTAAATTGGATAGAGATTTTGGTGAAATGAAGTAAAGGTTCAAATTTGGTAAATTCCAGTTTTTAACTAACTTCAATGCACTGTAACTTGGCCCTTGGACCTTCAAAAATTTGTGAAACTTGTTTTTATGAAAATTGGGTTTGAGTAGTTTATAGCATTCGAAAAACGGATCGAAAATGATTTTTATCCAAAAAATTATGAGCATTTGAAGTTTAGGGTTAAAAGTTGAAATTCTGTGATTATGCAACAAAACCAGAATTTCTGGTATATGTGCCACGCACATAATGGTGCCTACACACAAAACAGACTGGGTGTAAAGGCTTGTGCGTACGCATGCCAGGATTTTTACAATTGAGCGTACGCACAGGGGACATGCATACACACAAGCTGGGAAACCTCTCGGATGTGTGCGTATGCACAAGCCCTGTTTACACACTTTGTTTTCAACTGTTTGGCTTTCCTAGAATGCTTGTAAACTTCCATAACCTCTAATTGAGGTTTGACAAGTTGTTTTTAAGCCTGAGGATGAGTGGGAACACATGGGTTGGATGAAACACAAGATTTTGGATGAGTTTGTGATTAGAGCCGATTAATATTGATGAAAGCTTGTGAGTAATGAACTTACTGGGCAACAGATTGAGATAAGCCATGGTTAATGAGACTGATGATGATCGAGTATGGCGGATTAGCTGAGATGGCATGGTCTGGGTAATATCCCGCTTGTGTATGGATTGTGCAACTATTTGTGGCAAGGTCTGGGTATTATTCCGCTAGCATAATGAATTGAATTTGAGCGAGATCAAATTAAATTTGGTTATTCCCGGATAAATGCTTGGTTAAACCAGATGACATGGCTGTAGAGAAGGTAGTTTGTCCCACCCACGGTGAGGACAGTGGTATTATCCCACTCACGGGTCAACGGAAGTGACAAATTGATAATAGGGGTTTATGAGATTTCACTTGATAAGTAATAACGAATTGGGGCTAGCAAGTTTAATAATCTGTTCAATTTCTAAAAGACACTAACGTTGATTGGTTGTGGCCTAAATGGCTGGACTGGAAAGGACAGTGGTGTCATTCCGCTTGTTTAGTGCGTAAGTAGCTATGCGTGGATAGTAATTTTATCCCGCCCGCTTAAGGACAGTGGTGTTATCCTGCTCACGAGACGAAGGAATGGGTATACTAAACAAGAGTGCGGTTAATAGACTTAATGATTTTTAAAAGCTGATTAAAGACTTTGCTATGAACTGATGTTTACTCGTGGCAAGGACGGTAGTTAAATCTAGCTTGTTCGAGGTACCCGGTTAGGACGATTGGTGTTATCTCGCTTACTCATGGTTTATTGAGATTGGCCAGGATGGTGGTTAAATACCGCTTGCATGTTCCGGGCGAGGACGATTGGTGTTATCCCGCTTGCTTGTGAAACCTATGGGCAAGGACGGTTTGTAAAATTCTGCTTACCTGTGTCAGGCCTGGCAACAGAATCGATGCATGAGCTCATGGCCAGTAGGACAGGCATGTATTATTTATATTTGTATGTATTGTTTTGGTATGTATCTTGTACTTAGTGTGCCTTCTCGATTAAATGTATCTACATGCTACTTGATCTAAATGCTTTATCTGTATCTCTATCTGTGTATTCCTTATATTGTTTTGCCTGTAATTGCATAACTGAGAGATCCCTCATATTGGCGGTGATGACGCTGAGGGTTTATGCTTGTTCTGGTGTGATGATTGGAGTTGTGACACTAAAATACTGAGTTGGAACCATTGTGATTAAAAGAGAACATGAATGACTGAAATTGAGAGGAATTGGAAACCTGAGAGCATGTATTAGCTGAGACTTAGTTTTTGATTATCCTGTTTAGTTTAGAAGGACACCAGGCTTGAACTTTAGGTCGATTGGAGTATAGGACTGCCTAGTGAGTTCATGTAGTTTTACTTTATCTCTATTTGGAAATGTTACCCTTACTGAGAACCCAAAAGGATATTGTTCTCACCTGTTTATGGATTTATTTATATTGCAGATGCAGGACGCGAAGCACCCCGTTGAGTATGTTGGATTTCTCTGGGAAGCGAAGATTTACTTTTGGGAATTTATATTCTGTAATTAGTTTATGTATATTCACCACTTTTGTATTTTTATTTGTATATCCCTCTTAGAGGTTGATTATTGAGAAACAGGATTTATATTTATATCTTAGTTTCTCTTAACTTTTAGGCTGTACGTATATATATTCTGTATATTCTATTTTTGCACATCGACATGTTTTTTCGTTAACACCCTGTGTGTGATGTCGAGTTACCGAAATTTGAACTATGTTTTCTTTCAAGGCTTCTGATGAGTCCATATTTTCCGATGTATTTTGGCTTGATTTGAATGGATTCTGGCACATGAACTCACACTTAATCACCAAAAGAGCATACTTTTGTGTTTGATCCCTAATTTGATTCTAAACGTGAAAACATATGTTTTAATGCTTGGATTAGTGATTTTTAATTCCACTTTTATGTCATTTGATGCCGTGATATGGATTGTGAGTGATTTCAGACCTTAGAGGCAAGAATGGATGGCCAAAAGTGGAAAAAAGTATGTACAAGGGAGAAAACATGAAGAAAACAAGGAAAAGCACACATAGCGAAGTGTGCGTGTACACAAGCACCTGTGCGTACGCACAGGTCAATTTTCAGCCGAGTGTGCGGACGCACACGTCTGTGTGTCCGCACAAGTCCCTACACGTGAATACATTAATGAAACATGTGATGCGCGAATTTGGAGGCCTCTTGGCCCATTTTGGAAGGTTGGAATGCTGTTTTGGAGTGCTATATGAAGGAGGATTCAACACTTATCAAAGGGGACACATTGGAGCACATTTTTACATAGTTTTTCATAGTATTAGGAGTAGGAGTAGTGTAGAGTAGAGAGCCCTCCTAGGGTTTATGTAGTTTTTATGTAGCATTTTATAGCAAGCTTAATTTTGAATTTTTGCTTCTTTAATTGTAAGTACTCTCAAGTTCATCTTTAATTATAGCACTTTTACTTTCATTCTCTTTTGGTTCAAGTTACTTGTTCATACTTGCAATTTTGTGTTTCTTGGAGTTTTGATCAATGAATTTTATGTTTCATGCTTCCTTTATATTTGATTGCTTGTTTACATTTGGTTTTGTTGATAGTTGGTTATAGTTTTCCATTTTACTTTGCAATTTTCCATACTTTACTTTTATGCACACAAGGTGTTTGTGAAAATGCCAACTTTAGATTTTGAGTAGATTTCCACACCTTGGCTTGTGGTTTGAGTTCCTAGGATACTAGAGCCATAATGTCCGACATTTATGGTAATTTTTGGGTAGTTAGTTGACTCTTGTTTCCATTGATGCTAGCCTTTTATCAACTAGTTTGGTAAGTTGGTAGGATGTATGGATTAAGGTCAATTATGCTTGCTTGACTTACTCCTCGATGGTTGGGGTTAACTAGGCGATATTGACTCATGGTAATTACCATAGTTGTGGTTATGGCAATGATAGGAATCCTAAGAACCTCATTCTCAAGTCAAGGCCCTTTATTGCATTTCTAGCATTTTCACTAGTTTTGATCTTACGATTCTCTTTACTTCCATTAATTACAATTTTGCTCACCTCTTAGTTCTTTCATTGCTTAGTTCTTTCAATATTTCATTTCTTGATTCAAAATCCCCTCTTTGTCCTCACAACTGAAAGCGTATAACACTTCGATTGCATTCCTAGGGAGAACGACCCGGGAGGTAAATACTCTCGGTTTATATATGTTTTGATTTGAATTTACTATTTGATCTTGGGAATTACTTGTTGGTCTAGGCTATACTTTCAACGATGGAATTCTATTTTGTGAAAATCTAGACTAGCAATAGTTCTCTCCGTATCAGCTTCTAGATAAATTATCCTTCAAAATATATGTACGAATTTTTGTTTTTAGACATCGTAGTACCTCACCACCTCTAATTTACGACTTAAGTGTAAGGCTTTGTGTGACTGGGTGTTACAACTCATAACACAATATAATAATATATGCAAAACTAGACTACTTTAATTAACGACACAAACGTAAAAATATATGCTCCTACATCAGATTATGTTTCTGAATCTATCATATATATTAGGTATCTAAAAACATAATTTGAGTTACGATAACTTAGTCTGGCTTTTGATATGATATACCTATCTCGCAATCCGGATCTTTAAAAGTTCTTGTTCTAGATCACTAGATTTATATTTTTGAGAATCAATGAAATTCTTAAAGTTATATTTGTGTTGTTATCATAAGAAAGGGAGAGATTATTATCTCTACATACTTAGATTGAATTTTAATGATTAACAAACTAACAATCAATACAAGAAAAACACCCATTCAGGTACACTTGAAAAGTGTAGCCAAAAGTGAAAAAAAATGATGCCTTAGGCTACGGCTACGCTTTCTGGGCTATGGCTACGCTTTTTGCGGTGATTCCTATTCGTCCGTTGCCTATTCTCAAAGGCTATGCTTTTCTGCACCAAGGGCTACGCTTTTGGCGTTTGAGAATAGGGTGCGCTTTTCAAGTGATGCTGTCCAGGACCAAAGGCTACGCTTTTCAGCTCCATTTTTACCAAAATAGGCTACGCTTTTCAGTGCTACTACATCACCTGTAAAGCGTAGCCACATTGTATACTATAGCTACTCTATATAAGTGTAGCCTTAAGTGCCTCATTGGTTTTTTTTTTTTTAATTTTCTGTATAACCATAGCTACTCTATATAAGTGTAGCCTTAGGTTCCTTATTGTTTTTCTTTTTATTTTCTATATATATATATATATATATATATATATATATATATATATATATATTCTAATATTTTTTTGTACATAGTATTTAGTAATATGATTACATATATAATTCTGTATTTTTAATTAAACGAGTTAAATATTATAAAATAAAAATAAATACATAATTATACTAAATAATTTTTTAAATAATAAAAATTATCTATAAATTAAATATATTTATAATGATCCAAAAGTACTAATATTCATACATCTCACACTAAATTAAACATAGCCATATCAAAATAGGCATGAGACCACTTAGAATTTACTACTAATACTCTACGGAAAACTAAAATATTATATTCTATATAAGTATCTTCTAATAAAAGTAATTAGTCTACCATACATATATTCATTCTCAACATTACTCCATTTTAACCCATAAACCATAATGATAAACAGCTTAATCTTCATTATCATCCTCAATATTATCCTTCATAATTATATAGAAAAGTAATTAGAAAAATATTTATAATGATATTTGTAATTATAAAAATTAAAAAATCAAACTAAAAATAATTAGAAACCAAACTGAAAATAGTTGTATAAATTATCAAAGCTATGTCAACTTAAAAAATAAAGTTAGCACAATTCTTGGTGCTACTTCAGTTAGCACAACTCTAATAATCTTTATATGACTTCAAGTATGAGAAGCTCCCAACAATATAAACAGATGCACAAATCCAGGCACAAATTCAAAAGTGCAAAAAAACAGGAATTCTAGCAAACAGAAGTGCACAAAACTAGAATTACAACAACCAGAATTGCACAAACAATTTTCAGCCATAACAATACAACTTCAAGTGTTAAAGTGTCAATAAAGCCAACAACATATGATTTTCAGCCATAGCAATTAACTTAACCATATGCAAATATAAGAGGTATAACATATTATACATATACCTAATATATTATACATATAAAAAAGGGGAGCAAAAGAAATCCTAATATATTATTATTTATTTTAAATAGGAATCCTAAAGTGTACTTTAGTTTTGGTTTTGCAACTGCGTTCTAAGAATTTAATTTTATATGATTTTTTAAAAACCGACTACTGATTTAGTACACTTCAGAAAAACAGCAAGCAGTAACCAACTTAGAAAAATCATATAAAATCCATCTTTGGTTGGATTCTCCTAAAGTTTAGTATGGTTGAACCAGACTTACCCATCTTTCACCTATTTCAAGTTCCAGAGCATTTTCACTTCTCTAGAAAAAGTTATGTCTCTCGAAATATAGTTTTGTTTTAAGGAAAGGGTGCTGTCGCAGCAGTGAACAACCCTGCTTCGAGAAGACACAACTTTCTCTATAAAATTTGAATTGTCCTGAAATTTTGACATAAAATACTAGACATCCTAATATTTTACTCCTATTTAGTTTCACCTCCAAAGAGTTTCAGAGTATTGAAATATGTGGGTTTGAAGTTGCTGTTCCAGAATTTGTACAACATTGTTTCTGCAGAAAATGACCATTTTCTAAAAATCATATCTCCCAAACCACACATCGAAAAATTCTGAAATTTTAGAATAATAATCTAGACATCTTAAGGTTTCATTGAAAAATAATTTCACTCATTTTGAGTTGCTAGATTGCTCCCAGTTTTGTTTACAAATTGCTACCCAAAACTGCATAATTCTGCAACATGTAACCTCGGGTTTTGAGAGGTCAAAAATTGATTCCTAGCTTTTCACTCACTCTAACCTTGCATTCTAAATTTCTTTTACCTATTTTAACTTGTTGGAAAGGTTAAATCAGCCCCAAGTACTCAGAATTAATAAATCACCATTTTTTGTCACTTTTCACATTTAAGCATACTCATATGAAATCAACAAATAGACCAGCATCATCTCAAATAATCATTAGCATGTATCATCAATTAATTCAAGTTTCTTAAGTGTCATGCTTGTGTAAAAAAGTAAAAATAGATTATAATCGAAACTAATATTTTTAAGCTAAAAAACAACTCATAGACGAAAATAATGTTTTGAAGTTTATGATTCTAAGAAAAAGCTCACTATTTTTGAATTGTAACGATTTTACCAATTTGATTTCAAATATCCAATATTCAATAATAGTAACAAACATCTCATACTAAATTTTTGTAATTATCCACTTAAAA
Source organism: Arachis ipaensis (assembly GCF_059453495.1). NCBI lineage: Eukaryota > Viridiplantae > Streptophyta > Magnoliopsida > Fabales > Fabaceae > Arachis > Arachis ipaensis. The sequence goes on from NC_142439.1 coordinate 92,285,621, forward strand.
ATAGCTTTTTTTTTAATCCATTCCAAACACAATAAATTATCTTAAAACCACTTTTCATCTAAAGTATCCAACATAAATTGATTTCATATATTAAGTTATTCTAAAAAGCAATTATACAAATAAGACTCAATAAGTTTAATTTTTTAGCATTCCAAAACAACCTTAATAATTCACCTGTCATTCCCATTTTTCGAATAAAAAACATACAAATTTTACATCAAGTAACATGTATACACTGGCGATGTCAATAATTCAAATCCAAAGACCATGTGAGAGGGCAATGGAGTTATAATCCAAAGACCATAGAGAAGTTAGATTTCCAGAACTTTTTGCTATAGGAGATTTTTTTTTTTTTGAGAAGAAACATTGTCTAATTATCGACTAAAAAAAGAAATGCAAGCACACACAATTAAAATCATAACAAACATATGGGAAGTTAGTTAAATTGATACAATCTTTCAATGACCAAGGCATCAAGTCACATTATCAGTAAACATGCAAATAAAGCCAAATTTATATATTTATCCCAGCTAAGAAAAAGTGTAAAGATACAAAGATTTCATCGCAGGAACTCACCAATGTAAATGTTCTGAACAATGAAAAGCATAGAGAATTAGAGATAAAAGACTGATTTCCAGGTAACAATTTCAACTTGGTACAACAGAACAATTTTCTTAATGGAAAAGAAGTTAAGCAACGTAGTCAAGCACAATGCCAATTGCTAACTGCTAAGTGGGAAAATAAATATTAAAAAAATAAAATAAAAATACATGTCTGCATATCCGTTCCAATTCAAGTATGGCAATAGACATAGTCCCAAATAATGAGTTCAAGAACATCTAAAATGGTACCTAAATACCTATAAAAAGTCCAGAAAATAGGATAAAGTTAAACCAGACCAAAAGGAGGACAAGAATTATACCTCCAGAAGTTCAGAACCCCAAGGTGGACTTGTTCGAAGAGTGTGTCGATTATATTCAAGAAAAAAGTCTATGATGCGTTCGTTGATAGGGTATAAAGAAGAACATAGCCGTAAACGCAGTCGAAAAACACGTTTACCATCTTCCAAATAGTCCAATCTCTCCTAGGTATCAAAAAATAAAATAGAAAACAAAACAAACAAAACATAATAAAAAAAATAGCCCAAGTTCAAACCTATAGTGACACCAATCAAGACCTACGCCCCACATAAACTCAAGCACATTACAACAAGATATCAAACAAGTAACTATATTACAATTTACAAGGCCAATATTGATGATAACCAAAAGAAGACAAAATCATCTTGTTTGATTACTAACGCTCAAGTTAGCTTACAGTAACGAGAAAGAAAATGCATGAAGAAAGAAATAAAAAATACACATGACCTGGATGTACATAGATACATAAAAACAAGTAAACCTATTAGACAAGTTGCACAGAAGCATACAAAAGGAAATTGAAAAATACTTGATCATCAAAACTCATGAATTGGTAATTTAAGGTCAGTTTAGATGCTTACCCCATTTCAGCAGAAATTAGAACACTTAATTGACTGCAATCACTGCATATGTCTCAAATCAAGCTTGGATTCCCAAAATACATCTTAAAATTCACAGGTACTTCAAGTTATTGATTCAATCAACAAAGCAATTTAAAAGCATAAGAATAATCTCTCTTGAGAATACTCTGCTCTCCTTAAAAGTGAAATTTAAACAAGAAAAAATCAACAACAACAATAACAAAAATAAGAATAATAATTCAGTTGACACATGGTGAAATTTACATTGGTGATTTTAGTTTGATCTGGCAGTCCACAAATAAACAACGCAGAATACACAAGCTAAGACCCCCAATTAAAACCCTAAAACCAAAACTCAAAATCCAAAACCTCCCAAATTTCACAGAACCATCATCATCATCAGGCGCTTACCTCGCTTGTTAGGGATCGATGCTTGCCTCATCGGAAGGAAGATTGAGCCCAGCTGCAACAACTTGAGCTGTGTGTTTTGTTCTTGACAATGGGGATTAGGAACCCTAATTGCCTAAATCAGACAAAAAAACTAAAAGCCTACTGGTGCGCAGAAATTGTGATTACACTTTAATTATGTAAAATTCATTGCTCTTTCTTTCCCTGGTAATGGCGCCAAAAACATGATGCCAATACCATGGTTCACAACTTCGCACACTAACCTGCAAGTGCACTGGGTCGTCCAAGTAATACCTCCCACGGAGATTGTTGGTATGAAGCAAGCTATGGTCACCTTGTAAATCTCAGTCAGGCGGATATAAAATAATTATGGAGTTTTAGAAAATAATTAATAAAATAGGGATAGAAATACTTATGTAAATCATTGGTGAGAATTTCAGATAAGCGAATAGAGATGCTTTCGTTCCTCTGAACCTCTGCTTTCCTGCTATCTTCATCCAATCAGTCTTACTCCTTTCCATGGCTGGTATTATGCAAGGGCATCACCGTTGTCAGTGGTTACATCCCCTCCTCTCAGTGAAAATGGTCAACGCACCCTGTCACGGCACGACTATTCATCTGTCGGTTCTCGATCATGCTGGAATAGGATTCACCCTCCTTTTGCGTCTGCACTAACGCCCAGCACTCGCGAGTTTGAAGCTCGTCACAGTCATTCAATCATTGAATCCTACTCGGAATACCACAGACAAGGTTTAGACCTTCCGGATTCTCTTGAATGCTGCCATCATTCTAGCTTACACCACGAAGATTCCGATTAAGAGAGCTAAGAGATACTCATTCAATTCTAATGTAGAACGGAAGTGGTTGTCAGGCACGCGTTCATAGGGAATGATGATGATTGTCACGTTCATCACATTCAGGTTGAAGTGCAAATGAATATCTTAGAAGCGAAATAAGATGAATTGAATAGAGAACAGTAGTACTTTGCATTAATCTTTGAGGAACAGCAGAACTCCACACCTTAATCCATGGAGTGTAGAAACTCTACCGTTGAAAATACATAAGTGAAAGGTCCAGGCATGGCCAAGATGGCCAGCCCCTCTCATCTAAGAACCAGGCGTCCAAAGATGTCTAATACAATAGTAAAAGGTCCTATTTATAATAAACTAGCTACTAGGGTTTACAGAAGTAAGTAATTGATGCATAGATCCACTTCCGGGGCCCACTTGGTGTGTGCTTGGGCAGAGCTTGAGTGTTGCACGTGTAGAGGTCATTCCTGGAGTTGAACGCCAGTTTTGGTGCCAGTTTGGGCGTTGAACTCCACTTTGCAGCTTGTTTCTGGCGCTGGACGCCAAAATTGGGCAGAGAGCTGGCGTTGAACGCCAGTTTGCGTCAACTATTCTTGGCCAAAGTATGGACTATTATATATTGCTGGAAAGTCCTAGATGTCTACTTTCCAACGCAATTGGAATCGCGCCATTTCGAGTTCTGTAGCTCCAAAAAATCCATTTTGAGTGCAGGGAGGTCAGAATCCAACAGCATCAGCAGTCCTTCTTCAACCTCTGAATCTGATTTCTGCTCAAGTCCCTCAATTTCAGCCAGAAAATACCTGAAATCACAGAAAAACACACAAACTCATAGTAAAGTCCAGAAATGTGAATTTAACATAAAAACTAATGAAAACATCCCTAAAAGTAACTAGATCCTACTAAAAACATACTAAAAACAATGCCAAAAAGCGTATAAATTATCCGCTCATCACAACACCAAACTTAAATTGTTGCTTGTCCCCAAGCAACTGAAAATCAAATAGGATAAAAAGAAGAGAATATACTATAAATTCCAAACTATCAATGAAACATAGCTCCAATTAAATGAGCGGGACTTATAGCTTTTTGCCTCTTGAATAGTTTTGGCATCTCACTTCATCTATTGAAGTTCAGAATGATTGGCATCTATAGGAACTCAGAGTTCAGATAGTGTTATTGATTCTCCTAGTTCAGTATGATGATTCTTGAACACAGCTTTTTTATGAGTCTTGGCCGTGGCCCTAAGCACTTTGTTTTCCAGTATTACCACCGGATACATAAATGCCACAGACATATAATTGGGTGAACCTTTTCAGATTGTGACTCAGCTTTGCTAAAGTCTCCAATTAGAGGTGTCCAGGATTCTTAAGCACACTCTTTTTTTTGCTTTGGACCTTGACTTTAACCGCTCAGTCTCAAGTTTTTACTTGACACCTACACTCCACAAGCACATGGTTAGGGGCAGCTCGGTTTAGCCGCTTAGACCAGGATTTTATTCCTTTAGGCCCTCCTATCCACTGATGCTCAAAGCCTTGGGATCCTTTTTATTTGCCCTTGCCTTTTGGTTTTAAGAGTTATTGGCTTTTTGCTCTTGCCTCTTGGTTTTAAGAGCTTTTGGCTTTTTCTGCTTGCTTTTTCTTTTTCTTTCTATATTTTTTTCGCCTAAATTTTTTTTTCTGCAAGCTTTGTTCTTTGCTGCTTTTTCTTGCTTCAAGAATCATTTTTATGATTTTTCAGATTATCAAATAACATGTTTCCTAGTCATCATTCTTTCAAGAGCCAACATATTTAACTTTCTTAAACAAAAACTTCAAAAGACATATGCACTGTTCAAGCATACATTCAGAAAACAAGACGCATTGTCACCACATCAATATAATTAAACTAAGTTCAAGGATAAATTCAAAACTCATGTACTTCTTTTTCTTTTGAATTAAAACATTTTTCATTTAAGAGAGGTGATGGATCATAGGACATTCATAACTTTAAGACAAAGTTACTAACTACTAATGATCATGTAATGAAGACACAAACATAGATAAGCACATAACATAGAAAACGAAAAACAGAAGAAATAAGAACAAGGAATGAATCCACCTTAGTGATGGTGGCGTTTCCTTCTTGAGGAACCAATGATGTCCTTGAGCTCTTCTATGTCTCTTCCTTGTCTTTGTTGCTCCTCCCTCATTGCTTTTTGATCTTCTCTTATTTCATGAAGGATGATGGAGTGCTTTTGATGTTCCACCCTTAGTTGTCCCATATTGGAACTCAATTCTCCTAGGGAGGTGTTGATTTGCTCCCAAAAATTCTATGGAGGCAAGTGCATCCCTTGATGTATCTCAAGGATTTCTTGATGATGAGCTTCTTCATGTGCCTGTTGAGATTCATGAATGTGCTCTCTTGTTTACTCCATCTTTTTCTTAGTGATGGGTATGTGAGATGAATCTTTCCATCTCCCATGGCTCAGAGGTGGAAGCAATTGTCTTCCCTTTCCTCTTTCTTGAGGTTTCTCTGGCCTTAGGTGCCATTAATGGCAATGGCAACACAAAAAGCTTATGCTTTTACCACACCAAACTTAGAATTTTGCTCGCCCTCGAGCAAAAGAAGAAAGAATAGAAGAAGAAGAAGAAGATATGGAGGAGATGGAGGGATGTGTGCATGGATGTGAGTGGTGAATGGAAAACAGAAGGGATGATCATGAATGGAGAGAGGGAGGGTGAGGTGGGTGGGGATCCTGTGAGATTCACTGATCCTGAGATGATCCTGTGGTGTCCACAGATCCTGAGGTGTCAAGGATTTACATCCCTGCACTCATTAGGCATGTAAAATGCCCTTGCACACAACTCTGGGCGTTCAGCGCCAGGTTGGTGCCCATTTTGGGCGTTCAACGCCCATTTGTTGCCCATTTCTGGCGTTGAACGCCAGAACTATGCTTGTTCTGGGCGTTCAGCGCCAGCTTTTCTCCAGGGTGCAATTCTGGCGTCCAGCGCCCAGATGCTGCCCATTTTGGGCGTTCAGCGCCCAGACACTGCCCATTTTGGGCGTTCAGCGCCAGAACCATGCTCTGTTCTGGCGTTGAACGCCAGGCAGATGCTTCCTCCAGGGTGTGATTTTTCTTCTACTGTTTTTGATTCCGTTTTCAATTTTTATATTTATTTTGTGACTCCACATGATCATGAACCTATAAAGACATATAACTAAGAAAAATATAGTTAGATAAATAAAAATTGGGTTGCCTCCCAACAAGCACTTCTTTAATGTCAATAGCTTGACAGTGGGCTCTCATGGAGCCTCACAGATGTGCAGAGCTTTGTTGAGACTCTCCAACACCAAACTTAGAGTTTGGATATGGGAGTTCAACACCAAACTTAGAGTTTGGTTGTGGCCTCCCAACACCAAACTTAGAGTTTGACTGACTTTGACTGTGGGGGCTTTGGTTGACTCTGCTTTGAGAGAAGCTTTTTCTACTTCCTCTCCATGGATGCAGAGAGAGATCCTTGAGTTGTAAACACAAGGTTGTCCTTATTCAATTGAAGGATCAATTCTCCTCTGTCCACATCAATCACAGCTCTTGCTGTGGCTAGGAAAGGTCTTCCTAGGATGATGGATTCATCCTCTTCCTTTCCAGTATCCAGGACTATGAAATCAGCAGGGAGGTAAAGGCCTTCAACCTTTACTAACACGTCCTCTACTTGTCCATAAGCCTGTTTTCTTGAATTGTCTGCCATCTCTAATGAGATTTTAGCAGCTTGCACCCCATAGATTCCCAGTTTCTCTATTACAGAGAGGGGCATGAGGTTTATTCCTGAACCAAGGTCACACAGAGCCTTAAAGATCATGGTGCCTATGGTACAAGGTATTATGAACTTCTAGGATCCTGTCTCTTCTGAGGCAATGTCAGTTGATCCAGATCACTTAGTTCATTGGTGAACAAGGGAGGTTCATCTTCCCAAGTCTCAATACCAAATAATTTGGCATTTAGCTTCATGATTGCACCAAGGAACTTGGCAGCTTGCTCTTCAGTAACATCCTCATTCTCTTCAGAAGAGGAATACTCATCAGAGCTCATGAATGGCATAAGGAGGTTCAATAGAATCTCTATGGTCTCTATATGAGCCTCAGAGTCCTTTGGTTCCTCAGAGGGAAACTCCTTATTGATCACTGGGCGTCCCAGGAGGTCTTCCTCCTTGGGATTCACGTCCTCTCTTTCCCTTACAGGTTCGGCCATGGTGCTTATGTCAATGGCCTTGCACTCTCCTTTTGGATTCTCTTCTGTATTGCTTGGGAGAGTACTAGGAGGGATTTCAGTGATCCTTTTACTCAGCTGGCCCACTTGTGCTTCCAAATTTCTAATGGAAGACCTTGTTTCATTCATGAAACTTACAGTGGCCTTGGATAAATCAGAGACTAAGTTTACTAAATTAGAAGTATTTTGTTCAGAGTTCTCTGTCTGTTGCTGAGTGGATGATGGAAAAGGTTTACTATTGTTAAACCTATTTCTTCCACCATTATTAAAGCCTTGTTGAGGCCTTTGATCCTTCCATGAGAGATTTGGATGATTTCTCCATGATGAGTTATAGGTGTTTCCATAAGGTTCACCTAAGTAATTCACCTCTGCTATTGCAGGGTTTTCAGGATCATAAGCTTCTTCTGCATAAGAAGCCTCTTGAGTATTGTTGGATGCAGCTTGCATTCCATTCAGACTCTGAGAAATCATATTGACTTGCTGAGTCAGTATTTTGTTCTGAGCCAATATGGCATTCAGAGTATCAACCTCAAGAACTCCCTTCTTCATAGGCATCCCATTATTCACAGGATTCCTTTCAGAAGTGTACATGAACTGGTTATTTGCAACCATGTCAATGAGTTTTTGAGCTTCTGCAGGCATTTTCTTTAGGTGAATGGATCTACCTACAGAGGTATCCAATGACATCTTAGATAACTCAGACAGACCATCATAGAATATATCTAGGATGGTCCATTCTGAAAGCATGTCAGAAGGACACTTTTTGGTCAACTGTTTGTATCTTTCCCAAGCTTCATAGAGGGATTCACCTTCTTTCTGTCTGAAGGTCTGAACATCCACTCTAAGCTTGCTCAGCTTTTGAGGAGGAAAGAACTTGGCTAAGAAAGCCGTGACCAGCTTATCCCAAGAGTTCAGGCTATCTCTGGATTGAGAGTCCAACCACACTCTAGCTCTGTCTCTTACAGCAAAAGGGAAAAGCATGAGCCTGTAGACTTCAGGATCTACTCCATTAGTCTTAACAGTATCAAATATCTGCAAGAATTCAGTTAAGAACTGAAAAGGATCTTCAGATGAAAGTCCATGAAACTTGCAGTTCTGCTGCATCAGAGAAACTAATTGAGGTTTCAGCTCAAAGTTGTTTGCTCCAATGGCAGGAATGGAGATGCTTCTTCCATGTAAATTGAAATTAGGTGCAGTAAAGTCACCAAGCATTCTTCTTGCATTATTATTATTTTCGGCTGCCATCTCCTCTTCTTGTTCGAAAATTTCTGAAAGGTTATCTCTGGATTGTTGTATTTTAGCTTCTCTTAGTTTCCTTTTCAGAGTCCTTTCAGGTTCTGGATCTGCTTCAACAAGAATATTCTTGTCTTTGCTCCTGCTCATATGAAAAAGAGAGAACAGAAAAATAATAATAATAGAGGTCCTTTTTACCACAGTATAGAGGTCCTAGTGTGAGTTAGAAGAAAAGAAGAAGAAGAAATTCGAACACAGATGGAAGAGGGGGTTCGAATTTGGGTGAGATGAAGTGTTAGTAGATGAATAAATAAATAGAAGGAGATGAGAGATAGGGAGAATTTTCGAAAATAATTTTTGAAAAAGAGTTAGTGATTTTCGAAAATAGTTTTTGAAAAATGTTAGTAATTTTTTTTCGAAAATTTTAAAATCAAAAGTTAAAATAATTAGTTAATTAAAAAGAAATTTTTGAAAAAGGGGGAAGATATTTTCAAAAATTAGAGAGAGAGATTTAGTTAGGTAGTTTTGAAAAAGATAAGAAACAAACAAAAAGTTAGTTAGTTAGTTGAAACAAATTTTGAAAATCAATTTTGAAAAGATAAGAAGATAGGAAGTTAGAAAAGATATTTTGAAAATCAAATTTTGAAAAAGATAAGATAAGAAGATATTTTTGAAAAGATATGATTGAAATTAGTTTTGAAAAAGATTTGATTTTTAAAATCACAATTAATGACTTGATTCACAAGAAATCACAAGATATGATTCTAGAACTTAAAGTTTGAATCTTTCTTAACAAGTAAGTAACAAACTTGAAATTTTTGAATCAAAACATTAATTGGTGATGTTATTTTCGAAAATTTGATATAAAAATAAGAAAAATGTTTTTGAAAAATGTTTTTAGAATTTTCGAAAATAACTAAGAAATTTGAAAAAGATTTGATTTTTGAAAAAGATGAGATTTTTAAATTGAAAATTTGATTTCACTCATAAAAACAACTAGATTTTAAAAATTTTTGTAAAAGTCAAATCTAATTTTCGAAATTTTAAGAGAGAAAAAGGGAAAGATATTTTTTTAATTTTTGAATTTTTATGATGAGAGGGAAAAACATGAAAATGATGCAATGCATGAGAATTTTAGATCAAAACATTTGATGTATGCAAGAATGCTATGAATGTCAAGATGAACACCAAGAACACTTTGAATGTCAAGATGAACACCAAGAACATATTTTTGAAAAAAATTTTTTAATGCAAAGAAAACATGCAAGACACCAAACTTAGAAATCTTTGATGCTTAGACTCTATGGATGCAAGAATGCATATGAAAAACACCATACAACACAAAACAAGAAAACATCAAGATCAAACAAGAAGACTTACCAAGAACAACTTGAAGATCATGAAGAACACTATGAATGCATGAATTTTCGAAAAATGCAAGATGAACATGCAATTGACACCAAACTATAACATGACTCAAGACTCAAACAAGAAACACAAAAAATATTTTTGATTTGTATGATTTTCTAAATTTTTTTGTATTTTTTCGAAAATTATTTGAAAAACAAAAATAAGGATTCCAAAATTTTTAATATGAATTCCAGGAATCTTATACTTTTTAGTCTAAAGCTCCAATCAAAGGGTCAGGCATGGCTTAATAGCCAGCCAAGCTTTAGTATGTAACTCAGACATGACACGTCTGACATACCCTATCCAGAAGGATTGGGCATGGCTCCATTGAGGTGATTAGTTGAAGACCAATCCCAAAGCAGTTTGGGTATGGCTTTACAGCCAGATAGGCTTCAACATGCTTCATGAAACACTAGAACTCATTCTTAAAAATTCTGAAAAAAAAAATATTTTTTGAAAACATTTATTTTTAAAAATTTTTTTTTCGAAAACAAAGGAGAAAATTTGAAAACTTTTTGAAAAATTTTTGAAAATAAAACAAAAAGAAAATTACCTAATCTGAGCAACAAGATGAACCGTCAGTTGTCCAAACTTGAACAATCCCCGGCAACGGCGCCAAAAACTTGGTGCGCAGAAATTGTGATTACACTTTAATTATGTAAAATTCATTGCTCTTTCTTTCCCTGGTAATGGCGCCAAAAACATGATGCCAATACCATGGTTCACAACTTCGCACAACTAACCAGCAAGTGCACTGGGTCGTCCAAGTAATACCTTACGTGAGTAAGGGTCGAATCCCACGGAGATTGTTGGTATGAAGCAAGCTATGGTCACCTTGTAAATCTCAGTCAGGCGGATATAAAATAATTATGGAGTTTTAGAAAATAATTAATAAAATAGGGATAGAAATACTTATGTAAATCATTGGTGAGAATTTCAGATAAGCGAATAGAGATGCTTTCGTTCCTCTGAACCTCTGCTTTCCTGCTATCTTCATCCAATCAGTTTTACTCCTTTCCATGGCTGGCTTTATGCAAAGGCATCACCGTTGTTAGTGGCTACATCCCCTCTTCTCAGTGAAAATGGTCAACGCACCCTGTCACGGCACGGCTATTCATCTGTCAGTTCTCGATCATGCTGGAATAGGATTCACCCTCCTTTTGCGTCTGTCACTAACGCCCAGCACTCGCGAGTTTGAAGCTCGTCACAGTCATTCAATCATTGAATCCTACTCGGAATACCACAGACAAGGTTTAGACCTTCCAGATTCTCTTGAATGCCGCCATCATTCTAGCTTACACCACGAAGATTCCGATTAAGAGATCTAAGAGATACTCATTCAATTCTAATGTAGAACGGAAGTGGTTGTCAGGCACGCGTTCATAGGGAATGATGATGATTGTCACGTTCATCACATTCAGGTTGAAGTGCAAATGAATATCTTAGAAGCGAAATAAGATGAATTGAATAGAGAACAGTAGTACTTTGCATTAATCTTTGAGGAACAGCAGAGCTCCACACCTTAATCCATGGAGTGTAGAAACTCTACCGTTGAAAATACATAAGTGAAAGGTCCAGGCATGGCCAAGATGGCCAGCCCCTCTGATCTAAGAACCAGGCGTCCAAAGATGTCTAATACAATAGTAAAAGGTCCTATTTATAATAAACTAGCTACTAGGGTTTACAGAAGTAAGTAATTGATGCATAGATCCACTTCCGGAGCCCACTTGGTGTGTGCTTGGGCTAAGCTTGAGTGTTGCACGTGTAGAGGTCATTCCTGGAGTTGAACGCCAGTTTTGGTGCCAGTTTGGGCGTTGAACTCCACTTTGCAGCTTGTTTCTGGCGCTGCTGGACGCCAGAATTGGGCAGAGAGCTGGCGTTGAATGCCAGTTTGCGCCATCTATTCTTGGCCAAAGTATGGACTATTATATATTGCTGGAAAGCCCTGGATGTCTACTTTCCAACGCAATTAGAAGCGCGCCATTTCGAGTTCTGTAGCTCCAGAAAATCCATTTTGAGTGCAGGGAGGTCAGAATCCAACAACATCAGCAGTCCTTCTTTAACCTCTGAATCTGATTTCTGCTCAAGTCCCTCAATTTCAGCCAGAAAATACCTGAAATCACAGAAAAACACACAAACTCATAGTAAAGTCCATAAATGTGAATTTAACATAAAAACTAATGAAAACATCCCTAAAAGTAACTAGATCATACTAAAAACATACTAAAAACAATGCCAAAAAGCGTATAAATTATCCGCTCATCACCTACCTATTGTGATGAGGGAAAGCGAATCAAGCAGGAATGGATGGATCAGAGGTGGCACGAGGAACAAAGGAGACGCGGAGCACAAGAAAGCAGCGGCGAGCAAAGAAGCAGAAGAGCACGGCGAGGCGGTGGTGCGACGTAGGAGAGTTGCGGCGTTGTTGTGTCGTAACAGAGCCACGGTGGTGGTGTGGTGTAGCAGAGCCGCCGTGTGAGGATGTGGTGCAAGGAGAAAAGGAAGGTATGGACGAAGAGAGGAAAGAACTCTCCTAGCTCTTAGCTTTCTGCGAAAGGAGAAGGAGGGCGCGGGTGTTAAAAGGGGGAAAAAATTCTAAGTGTTATAGCATGCTCATATTAGAAAACACTTACAAAGCGCACCTAAAGCCTAATGATTTGGCTACTCTTGAAAAGCGTCTTCTTTGGTGAGAAATGTGTACCCATAGATACTAAGATAAGACTACGCTTCATAAGTGATTTTTATTGTATCTAAGGTTACACTTTTTAAATGATGTCACAATTATGTTTCCTATTCTCGTATAAAATGGTAACAGGAAGAAAAGCGTAGCCTATTCTATGAATAGACTACGCTTTTCAAATGTAGCTTAAAAAAAAGTATGGCTGAATGGGTATTTTTCTGTAGTGAATCAATTTAATAATTTTATTAGTTGCTATCTAATATTGTCACAGGTGTTTACTATTTTAAGGATTTTTCATCAAGTAATATAACTAAACTCAGAATCTAAACCTGAGAAAGTATTAAACAACATAAAAAATAATCGAATAAGTAAACAGTTAACCTCAGAAGTAGCACTTCAAGTGATAGCATACTTCAAAAATAACATCACTATTCCACGTGCAAAGAACTTAAAGGAATGAAAGTTTCCAAACTCAAAAAGCATCCTAGCGAAATGTACACTTTCACTCTAATAGTTTAAATCAAACGTACTCAACAAGACAAATTGTTTAAAAGTATCCTTTAGCTCATCTACTACAAAGTACATTACGAAGCTACTAATAGGGGAGAAGACATTGATGTAAGCAAAAAGCATTTGTCCTTTATACCTGCTTGAGGAATAAGGTGACAATGACAAAAAAAGGTTTCTTACGGCTCTCAAATGCTACTAAGACTATATATATATATACAAGACAAGACAATGAAAAAAATGATGCATCCTTTTTAGGTGAGTTATAACCTGCACGGTCTAAATGAAGAGATTGATGTACCTGTGTGCTGTCACATTTTCATTGTCAACACATAGCACAAATTTTAGTGGTGTGGCAAAAATTTCTCTACTTTATTACTAGAAAACTTGTTTATGGGTTTATGAGAAAATTGTTTATTCCCCTAAACGTGGGGTTTATTTCATAAATAAGAGAAGTTTGCGTTAAATTTTGGGCCGATAAAAAATATATTTGAATTGTTTTAAAAAATGTATTGGGCCTTCAATTGTTAACAACCAATAGTTAACGTATATTCCACTTTTCAGAAGGACCATGGTGAAAAAAATTATAGCAATTTATAATAGTTTTGTGACAACAATCCTATAGCTCAGTACCTCTTTGTTTCTCCCATTGCTTTAATTGGATATTACTATATTAGCATGAACTGCATGTGTACAAAGATGAAATTAAATTAATTAATTAATTAAAGTTTTGGAGAAATTATTAATTATTATATATATTTTTATCCTTCTTATTTATGTTATACACAAGAATTCTTTTATGCGATAAAAAATTTTGGACATTACATATAAAGAAATATAATTGTCACTCACGGTTCGGTTCATGTGCAACAAAAGTTTTAGACATTAATTAATTAAATAAAAGCTTGCTTTTGAATTATAATAAAGTCAAAGAGACCACTTTAATAAATATATTAAAAATATCTTTTTTTAAAATGTTTATATGTGTTATTTTATATTAGATATTTTTATTAAACTGGTTAATAATTTATTTTTTAATAAAACAGAATAAAATTGATTTATTATAGCAACAATAATAAATTCAATTGTCTGCATTATAATTATTAGACCCAGTTTGATCCGATCGAATTACAAAATCTAAATCGAATATCTTTAAATTTTTTTGATAAAAAGACAAATATATCTCTGACTTTTTGTTTTGCAGACATTTGAATCCCTAAAAATTTAAAAATATAATTAGATCCCCAAAAAAAAATTGGATTTATTGCTATTGTTATACAAAAAATCGATTTTATTTTAATTTGTTAAAAAATTCAAAAATAATCGGTTCATTAATATGTCAAATAATAATGCGATACGTAAGCGTCCTTACAAAAAGACGTTTTACACGTCTTTATGAAAGTATCCCCTAAAGTTAATGAGACGGATATTAGGACAAACACTGAAGCGGAAAGAATACAATAATTTGCCAATTAATAAAATTAGGGAGATAAAAAATAATTAATTTAAACCGTCTAAATTTATTTTATTTATTATTTATTTATTATAAGATATATTAAATAAAATAAAAAAATAAACTTTAATAAATTTTGGCTAATATTTTTATTATTAAATATTTTTTTGTCAATCAATAATATTTTAAAAATAATAAAAAATTGGTCTAAATAATTTAAAATGATCTTATTTAATATTAATTAATTATTGTTAAAATAATTATATATAATTTTAAATATAATAAATATACAATTATAAATATTTTATATAAAATTATAAATATATATTATATAACATAATTTTAATATTCTCTCTCAAATATTGCTGTTTACCAATTAATATATAAATTTGATATAACAAACATAATAAAACCGATGATCCGTTTCTAACTAATTTGTAAAAGTGACATAAATTTGTATAATAAACATAATAAATTTGTCTTCTGTTTTTTTCTTGGTTAGCGTCGTGTACAAAGGACTAGCCCAAAATTAGATAACCGAACCTAACCCATTGGATGAACTCTTCTATATGTCCATTGTTCAAAAAAGACAACATTACAATTAATATTTTTTATCTACCTGTTAAAGAATATATTAATAGTCTAATGGTCATATTGAAATTTATCAAATAACAGGACACATACACACTTACCTGTGTCAGCAGTGACAGGAGCATCAATCTCTTCATTTGGACCGGTGTAGGTTATAACTCACCTCCTTTTTAGACTTTTTTATTGTTCACTTCACCTCATGAGTTCTACTCATGACAAAAAGAAAAAGTGGTTTATAATCTAGCACACATATTGTATATCCTATTTATATTATGTTTAGTGTAATTACCTAAATCAATACCCAAAGATTTTAAAAGCGGACATTTTAGTCTCCAAGAAAAATTAATACACAGATTAATCCCAAAAGATTTACTCCGACAGACAAATTAGTCCCTAGTCCAATTTCTGGCGATACTTATCAATCGAGATTGCTGAGTTGGCACGTTCAGTATCCAACATGGCCAGTAACATGCACAGGTGTCCGTCACGGACAAATTAGTAAAATGACGCCATTTTAGGTATGGAGGAAGGGGATAATGAAAGTCGCGTTTCTTCTCCTTCCTTTCAACCCTTTTCATTACAAAAGACCCCAACCCTAAACATTCTTCAATTTTTACAGAGATCCTTACCATGTTGCCTTATCACCACCCACCTCATCTCCCAACATCACGATCATGAGGGACGTTGTTCAATTTCATCCATCGACATTAGCATTCTGTTACCATTCGCGAGGCGTCTCTTTTGGATGCGTCAGCACCATTTTGCAACGAAGAGGCACTGAAGTGGATGTGATCACCATTGAAGACGCATATTGAAGAAGGTGAGACTGTGTTTGAATATGTTAATAGTAGTTAGAATCGATATATTATTTCGCGGTGTATGTTGCAGTACAAAGCACAATGCTATGCCTATAGAGTCTTTTTGATTTTGTATGCATATTCCTTGACAGTTACTGAATGTGCTGAATGAACATTTTTTAGTTTTTTTCTTTTAGATAAATTTTCAAAGTAGAGCTAAGGTTATATGACTGTGTTTGTTGATTATAAGTATTTATTCACACAGGTAGATGGAAGAATTTACGATTCTTATTTTTCACCATTATATTGCTAAGCTGATAGTTATGTTAACATGACTTTGTTTAATCATTGCAGAACACTGTCCCAACTACATTGTGTCAATTTGTACATAACTATGGAGCATCTAATCCACCAAGTGCAAGGGACAAGCAACCTATCATTAGGGCTCATTATCCTGCAACAATCGATTCTAGCACACCACCTCCTATTCTGCCACCTAGAACTACTCACGGGGTCTCATCAGAAACTGTTACAGCAACAAGTAAGGGGATTGCATCGAGGATGTTTAAATCCTGGTTTCAAGCATCCGAGGAAGAAGTGATGAAAATGTATAGGAAGAAGTGATGAATAACGGCAAACTAAGGGAAAATGATTGGTCTATTTTGATGTCTTAGTTTAATCTTTTTTTTTGTTATGGAGAAAACTTGAAATACTGTTAATGCTCCATTGGATGAGAGATTGTTCCGGACAAAACTCTCTTTTATTTTCAAATCATGTTTAGACTGGTGTATGTATGAATGTTATCTTTGGTTTAAGTAACTACTATGTTTCAAAGTGGCTATAGCAACATATTTCGTATTGCAAGAATTGCTACTGTTTTATTATTATTATTATTATTATTATTATTATTATTATTATTATTATTATTATTATTATTAATTTCTCTGTTAGTATCTTTAGAGTTTGCTATATCACATCCAATGCGTATATGAATTTATAAACTCAAGTCCAGGAAATAAATCTATGAAAACACTATTGCTTTTTTTTTTTACTAATTGCTTTGGTATTATGTTTTTAATTTGCCAGATCAGATACAAATATGATTGTGTAATGATCTTATAATGGTCATCCAGGAAATTTTTTTGTAAGACTTATAAACACTAATGTATTGCAAATATTTTGTTTCATCTAACTTTAATTCAATTCACAAAGAAAATAGATTACAAATGTCATTCAAACCTTGAATTGAATTAATACTTATATATATATATATCAGTTACAAAGAAGCAATTGCAATCCCCATTACCAAAACCAACAATGCAAATACAATAATAACAAATACTACATTGAAACATCTCGTCTTGCACTCAATCTCCGAGACTAAATTTTGATGAATTTCTAAAATGTCAACTCTACTCTACAACTCCATCACTTTATGCTCCAAACCAACAGTGCTAGTAGCAAACATGTGTGAAACATGACTGACAGTCTCACAACCATCCATTGCAACATCCTCCAAAATATCATAATCCAAATTGTTGTCAAAAGTTGGTCAACCCATGCAAAAACTTGTAATGCAGCAACTTTTCCTGCTTATCACACAATTATTATTTATTATAATTCATAGTAGAAGGTAAATTAGTAGAATCCCTATAATTAATTACCTTATATAGTGGGCATCCAAAAAAAGTCTACCTGAATTCTCAAGAGTCCTTAAAATAAAAATTATTGCGTACAAATTGCACATGCATTTCGGGTGTTGTCCTTTCGGAAATTCAACTTTTCCTAGTTTGCTGTTGTCAGCGCATTTGAGATGACTACCACTAGATCCACCATGTCTTCTTCCTTGGCGATTCTATGATGAAGAGCTTCCTTTGCTTGTCGCCATTGCAACTGAAGCAGGGTTTACAATGGAGCTTATGATGAACTAGGGTTTACAAACACAACTTCAAAGATGAAGAATTTCAAATTTATTTGCAACGAGAAGTTTGGTTGATTTCATTGTTCACTACTGTGCAGGGACTATTTTGTCATTCTCGCACACGTGGACACTTAAGTGCCACGTGTGCGAGTGAACGTTCCAACTCAACAGTCTCTGTTGATGCGTCATGCAAAAAACTAGAGTGGGGACTAATTTATCTACCGGAATAAATCATTGGGAATTAATCTATCTATTAATTTTTCTTAAAGACTAAAATGTCCACTTTTAAAATCTTCGGAGACTGATTTGGATAATTACTCTTATGTTTATTTTTTATTAAAAGATATCCTTCAATTTGTTTAAACATTATAAACATATTAGAAATGCTTTCAAATGGACTTGAAGTCTGTTAAGACCTCAGAATCTCTTCTAATAAATATGATAATATCAGTTAGTATTAAGATGATTTTTAGTTGTTTCTTAAAACAACTCTTATACCTAAGAAGTTATTATCTTTTCATAATGCTATTAGAATTTGTTTTAACCTACAAGCAAAAAATCACTTGAACTAAGATGCTAACATATTCTACTGTGTACAAGTCCAAAGAGATAATAAAGATATATAGTTTATAAATTTTTAGGGAAAAAATTGTAAACACCATTCAACTTCCTTTTTGTGCACTTTTTATTGATTTAAGGGGAGGGAGGCGAGACAGAGAAGGGCAATAGAAAAGCAAAGAAAAATCACAAAGGAAAACATGAAAAATGCAAACAAAGAGGAGAAAAGTAAAGGTGAGGCGGAGAGAAAAGGACATGATAGAAGTGAACACAAATGAGAGAGAGAGGGGAGGGGGGTAGTGGAGGAATTTGAAGACGACTACAAAGACAGGGACAGAGTAAGGTCAAGCAAAGGTGGAGATGATGTAGAAGGGGGCAAAATGGGAATTAGGAGTGATGATAGAGTTTAGGTGGTGGGGTTTGGGAGTGACAAATTAGTGGTGATAGAATTGTTGGTTAGGGATTTGGAACAAGGATGAGATCTAAATGAGTTGGGAGGTGACGGTTAGAGTTGGGTTTAAAATTTTGGAGTTAAATAATAAAATAAAAATAATGACAGAAATTATTTTGTATATTGCTTTAGTTTTGGTGTTGTGTAGGTTAGTGGTGCGTGCAGGTGTTGAACTTGTCTATGGTGTCAAGAGTTTCTCAAAGTTAACGAGATGCTGACATTGGCTTCACGTTAATGGCAAGAAAGTCGGGTAGAGACACGTGTCCTTGGACCTGCCTTCTCGCACAAAATAACAATAGAGAAGCCTGCAACACCTACAAAAAGAATTATGTGTGGTGGAGAAAGTGGGGCTATGACACCCGTCCTCCATGCATGCTATGTATGTAGCTGTCCCCCACCCACCAAATTTCTATATAATGAACTTTTTTCTCACATTAGTCGAGTAGAAGATAGTAGAGCATGGGCTTTTTTTTTTTTGACGGTAAAGAATAGTAGTGAGAGAAGGGCTAGCAGTCATGATAATAAGAAAAGAGTGGGTTTTGCTTTTGGAAAAAAATATTAAGAAAAAATTTTAATTATTTTTTTAATAATATTAAAAGTGTATAATTAGTGTGTTAAGTGAGTTTTAAATACAAAATAATGCGAAATTTAACTCTACTAAAAAAATATTGTTATGCATCTACACAATCTTCAATATGTAAGTTATTATTTTATTAAATTATTTATATTAATGTATTTATTTTATTGCTGTCGTTGTTTTTTTTTTTTAATTGAAAATATTACTGTAATTTTAAATATTAAAGTACTTTGATTGCTAATAATAATATTAATGTTACTGGAATGATAGTTAATACATATATATCCTATATATTAACATTATTAGCTAATGTATATAATTTTTAAAAAAATGTTAGTACATAAATTAGGGTCTAATTTCTGGTTAGTTAGTGACTTCTTTAAATTTATTTCCTTTTGTTAAAATTTGTTAAATATAATAACATTGTACGTGCAATACTCTAAACCTTATGTCTTATTATTAATTTTAAAAATTATAGCATTAGTATTAAACTAATGAATGTCGAAGAACCAAAATTCGAATTTTGAAATAGAGAGCAGAGAGAGCAGGGGAGAGTCTTTGATGGTGGCACATTGCGAGGCAGCCGGCCATGCCGGCAGAAGTAATAAGGAGGAGAGTGGAGGGGGACATGCATCAGGTGAAAAGGAAGGGATTAAAGGAGCCAGTAACAAGATTCAAGGTCAGTGGATATCTTTCAGAGATAAATTTATTGGTGCCTCAGCAAGGAGAGCTTTGGAAGTTGCTGATTCTTTTGATGGGGATAAGATGGCTATAGTAGTTGGTAAGCAAGGCGATTCGGAGATACCAAATGTGACGTTCACTGAAGAAGCAAAGGAGATAAATACAGAGCCCTACAAAGATGCCATCGTGATCAAAGTTCTTGGAAAAAATTTTAGCTATACGGCGATCACGCACAGGCTTAAAGGAGTCTGGAGAACCAAAGGAGGATATGAGGTACTAGATGTCGGTTTTGGCTATTTCTTAGTCAAATTTGATCTTTTGGAGGATAGAGAAAAAGTTCTCCTTGGAGGACTGTGGATGTTTATTGGTAGTTATGTTGCAGTTAAACCTTAGAGTTCTTCATTCAGACCTTGTGAAAATACTTTTGGGTCTACCATGGTTTGGATAAGAATCACAGGTTTAAACATTAACTATTATCAAGAGAGGGCCATGAAAATGATTGCGTCAGCCGTTGGCAAACCAATCTGCATCGACTTAGCCACTAAGTCTGCGGAGAGGGGAAAGTATGCAAGAGCATGTGTGCAAATTAACTTGGGACTTCCAGTCATAAAAAAAATTCAAGTTGATGGTCATATGTATGACATAGAATATGAGCACTTGAATTTAATTTGTGAAAAATGTAGCTGTTTTGGGCACGTAACAAGAGAATGTATGAAAGAGAATAACAATGGTATTGAGAAGGAAAGCATGGTGAAGGAGAAAAATTTGCCGTCACTGTTTCCGGTGGATAACAACGAGAAAATGGCAGAAGGTAGTCAAATCCCAGTAAAAAATCAAAATTCAACTTTTGAATTTGGAATTAATGCCAAATCAATTCCAATTATGGAGAAGCATGGAGCAGCAGGTCTTATGTATGATAATTTGCAAGAATCACGCATGGATAGGGATACTCGTGCAAAAGAGGGTGAATGGGTTACAGTTAGTAGAAAAGGCAAGGAAAAAGTGGGTAAAGGCCCCAATGTAGTGCCAAAAAAACCAATGTAGAAATATGCTCTAATTTGGTGAGTAAGAAATTTTCTTTTGGGTCTAATAACATGCATGTTGGATCCTCATCAAATGCAAAGGTGAAGTCTTTATCCAATGCAAAGGTGGAGCCTAAGGAAAAGAAGGATCCTCCATCCACGCTTGGCTCTTTGGGAACAACTCAGGTGGCTTTCAAGGATCAGAGTACTCCTTTTTTTAAAGCAGGGCACAAAAGGCAGCGTCCTATTTCGCTTCAAAACTCACCTACTGAAGCATTGTCAACGGATTCTTGAGTACAAAAAGAGCTTGATAAAGCTAGTGCAACAACAAACTTGGAGAATCAACCTCAATAGAAGAATGATGGTTCTGCGGCGCAAGTCCACCAGAAGACACTTGGAGACAGGGGTCCATCAACGTGAGGTAGAATGATTATACATTCCAATTATTTAATTTATTTTTATGGATTGTGACCATTTAAATATTATTAGTTGGAATGTAAGGGGGCGTCAAATAAGATGTCTCGGGTGCACTGTAAGGAGTTGGTACGAAAATTTTCAACCAACTTTTTTTATTTTGGTGGAAACTCATATTGGGTTTGAAACTATGAAAGAATTTTGGGGGAGATTAGGCTATTATCCTGTAGGAATTGTAGATGCTGTTGAACACAAGGGAGGAATTTGGTTCCTCTCTGCTAATTTAAAATTTTCTTGTAAAATTCTTTGGGCTACGAATTAATGTGTAACTTTGGAAATTGATGGTGGTGGGCGAAGATGAATCTGCAGTGCGGTTTATGGCAGCCCTCAAGCCACTAATAGAGTAGAATTATGGAGTCATCTGCTTGATATTGGTTTGTGCATTCAGGACCCGTGGGTGGTGGTTGGGGATTTTAATGATATTTTGAGTGTTCATGAGGTAAAAGGGGGTAATTTCTATTCGAATCGTAGTAGTGTCTTTGCAAGTACTTTAGATTCTTGTGGTCTTTTTGATCTGACAACCTCTGGAAGACGGTTTACTTGGTTCCGTAAAATTCAAGGAAACAAAGAAATTGCAAAGAGATTGGATAGAGCTTGCTGTACTACAGAATGGCGCCTTCTTTTTCCAGAAGCTTTTGTTGAAGTTCTTAGCCGTTCCCACTCTGATCATTGTCCCCTACTTATCTGATGTCAAGGAGTTCCTATCAAGAAAGGAAACCGGCCTTTTAGATTTCAAGCGGCATGGGCAATGCATCCTGATTACAAGGCCATTGTTCAGAAATCTTGGGATAGTACAGATTTTGGCATCCATAGGAAGTTGTTGGGGGTTCAAGAAGCTTCGTTGGAATTCAACTCTATGGTCTTCGGCAATATTATTAAAAAGAGGGAATTAGAGGCTTATTTGAATTGCATTCAATGGAAAATGGAAGCTGGTGATGATCCGATTTTGAAGCACAAAGAGGAAGAATTGAGAGCTGAGTATAATCTAGTTTTGGCCCAGGAAGAATTGCTTTGGTACCAGAAGTCAAGAGATCAATGGGTTCGATATGGTGATAGAAATACTAGCTTTTTCCATATGCAAACCATCCTTTGAAGAAAAACTAACAAGGTTCATGGGTTGCTGGTCAATGATGGGTCCTGGTCTGATGATCTGGAAGTTTTGCAAAGAGAGGTTGTTCATTTCTTCAAAAATATTTTTTGTTCTATTGAGCCTGTTGAGGTTAATTGCATGGGAGAAATTCCTATGCCATCTCTTAGCCAGGATGCTTGTGATAATTTGTCTAAACCAGTAACAATGTTGGAGGTTAAAGAAGCTCTGGATAATATGAGCTCGTTCAAAGCTCTTGGGCCGGATGATTTTCAAGTTTTTTTCTTCAAGAAATATTGGGATGTGGTGGGTCATGAGGTGTGGCGTACTGTTCAGAAAGCATTCTTAGGGGAGACATTAAGCCATTCTTTGTTGAAAACTTTGATTGTTCTTATCTCTAAGTGCGACCCTCCAACTAGATTGAAGGATTTTCGGCCAATAAGCCTTTGTAATGTAATTTATAAGTTAGTGACTAAAGTGCTAGTTAATAGATTACGACCATTTTTGGATGAAATTGTTAGCCCAACTCAGGGAGGGTTTATACATGGTAGAGGAGCGCCTGATAATATTATTGTGGCCCAAGAAGTTCTTCACTTTCTTAAGCGGACAAAGTCTAGAAAAGGAGCTATGGCTTTTAAGATTGATTTAGAAAAGGCTTATGATAGAGTTGGTTGGAATTTTCTTGAGCAGACTCTTTAATCTTTTGGCTTTCCTTCTCTAATTATTCGGCTTGTAATGAATTGTGTTCAGGCTTCAAATATTTTCATCCTTTGGAATGGGAATAGATTGGACAGCTTCCAACCTCGAAGAGGGCTCAGGCAAGGAGATCCAATTTCTCCTTATTTATTTGTGTTGTGCATGGAGAGATTGGCGTGCTTCATTTCCAAACAAGTTGATGAGGGTATTTGGGATGGTGTGGCTGTTTCTAGAGGAGAACCTAGAGTTTCTCACTTGATGTTTGCAGATGGCCTCCTCCTTTTTTGTAAAGCGAAGAAAAATCAAGTTCAGAATGTTGTACGCACCTTGGCGAGCGATTTATAAGACAACAGAAAAGCTTCGTGATAGATTTGATTGGTGTACATGCAGGATGTCTCAATCCTTTTGGTATCATGCTTGGTGACCATGTGCAACGCTAGCTCCTTTGGTTCCTTTTGTGCACATCTCTGATTCTCACTTGAAGCTAGAAGATGTATGGCACCATGGACATTGGCGGTGGGATATTCTTTGCACAATGATTCCGGAAGAAGTTAAACTTGATTTGATGCTCTTTGATCCTATCAAGTAGGCAGGAGATAAAACAGGTTGGTTTTGGACAAACTCAAATACTCTCACCTACTCGACTAAAAGCGGGTATGAATGGCTATTGAAAAAGAAATTTGGCTGGAATGATAATAAAAATTGGCTTTGGCTTTGGCGCTTGACAATACCAGAGAAGATAAAGTGTCTGCTTTGGCTTTGTCTCAACAACGGAGTTTCCACAGCTAGTTACCGGTTTCAAAGAGGTCTTGGTACTTCTGATTTTTGTCAGAGATGTTATCTTGCTCTAGAGGATATTAACCACTGCTTTAGGACTTACCAAAAAACTCGTCAGATTTGGATTAGCTTAAATTTGGAATTGATCGCTGAGGACTCTAGTTTGGATTTTGTGTCTTGGATTCATTCTAACCTCAACAAAAATGAGTTTCTCTTTGCAGCGGCCTTTTGGTGGATTTGGAGGGATAGGAACAATGACATCTTCCATCAAGATGATCCATGGAGTAAAGAGAAAATTGTTCACTTAGTTCAATATGCTGCTCGAGATTTCTCTAAGGTTGTTACCAACCAAAAACATATTATTCTTTCCTCTTTGCAATATAACTGGGAACCACCTCCAATGAATGTCTGTAAAGTGAACTGCGATGCAAGCATTTTTGAAAATGAGCAATTAGCTGGCTTTGGATGTATTATTAGAGACAGCATGGGAATTTGGATGAAAGGTTGTTCTGCCAGTATACCTCTTTCTAGTGTTCTCTGTTGTGAGTTTCATGCTATTTGGAGAGGGCTTGTTATGGCTTGGGATTGCGAGTGCAAAGAAGTCATATGTGAAACTGATAATCTTGATGCGTTTCTTCTTGTTTCGCGAGGCACAACCAGCATGATTACGAATGACTCTGATTTGCTTGACAAAATCAAAGAGATGCTTCAGCACAATTGGACAGCTACTTTAGTGCTCATCAAGTGCACAGCAAACAGAGCGGCTGATTTAATGGCTAAGACTGCTGCTTTAAACAAGCAGGTGTACCTAGAGTGGTTACTGCCCCCTAATAATTTAGACATTCTTATTAGAGAGGAGTGCTACTCTTTCTCTTAGGTCCTTTTTCTTTGTGGTATGTTTAATCACCATAAAAACTAATGAATGTCAAACATTATTCTATAGATTCATGTTTCTGATTATATTAAGTATTACTATTAAAACGTTATTATATGTTTATATTAAAGTATTTTATATATTCATGTTAAATATATTAAAATATTTTTATTTTAATATTTTCACACTAATGATACATAAGTATATTATTAATATATATAGTATTAACTTAAGATTAATTCTAATATATATAATTAATATTAACGTTATTGAAATATATATTTTGCTGAAGGTACATAGAGTTTAGATATATATTTATGTTATTTAAAAAATATATGTACAAAGATTTCTAATGATAAACATAATTTGGATATTTTTTATTGTATGTCAGCTAAAATTTGTTTAGGTTGATTCATATTCAGGTGGCGAGAGTTTTAAAATTGAGAAAATTGGTTCCACCAGAACGGTATACTCATTTGGTGACTAGTGCCTTACGGGAAACAGGTTTCTGATGCCAGGGCATTTTGGCCAGTTTTACTGACCTTTTTTTTACTGTTTTAGGGTACTTTCATGCATTTTCTTAGTTAATAAGCAAGCTTTGGGTAGATAATCACTTACATCTTGATTCAAGCAAACATTGTGAATTTTATATGATTTTATGAGAATTATGCATGAATTGAATGTTAAAATGGATGATGCATGATCTCATGAGTTAGAACCTAGCATTGATGCACTTTACTTGCTTGATTTCAGGACAAAGGAAGCAAGGAAGATGCCACGTTAATAGCCACGTTAGTCTAACTAACGTGACCATTAACGTGGAATAGGAGCCAGCTTGCAACGTTAATGAGAAAAGTGATCGCCAATAATGCCTTCGTGAGCCATCATAGCCCACGTTAGTTGTCACATTAACTACATTAACGTGGAAGCTAACGTGGAGGAGAAGTAAAGCTCCAATGTTAGTGGTAAAAGTGAATACCACTAACGTTGGAAAAAGGGGCACACTTAGCCACGTTAAGAGTCACGTTAATTACATTAACGTGAACTCTAACGTGGAAGGAACAAAGAAGGGCCAACGTTAGTGACACTCACCTTTGTCACTAACGTTGGACCAAGCCACTATTAGCCACGTTAGTTGCCACGTTAATTACATTAACATGGAAGCGAACGTGGAGGAAAGAAATGATGAGCCAACGTTAGTGACACTCACCTTTGTCACTAACGTTGGAGATGGCAATCACCACCACGTTAGTGGCCACGTTAATACAATGAACGTGAGGCACTAACATGAGAAGGGGCGTTCGGAGTGTTAGTGACAAAGGTAAGTGTCACTAACGCTTTCGAAGCTGAGGCATGCCCACATTAAGGATCACGTTAGCTACACTAACGTGGACTCTAACGTAGGGAAGAAGGACAACAAGCAAATGTTATTGGAAAAGGTGAATGCCAATAACGTTTGCGAAGGACCAAGAGGCAACGTTAGTGGTCACGTTAGTGCCACTAACGTTGAAGTTAACGTGGACCATCTTGGGTTAGGAACGTTAGTGAAAAAGGTGATCGTCACTAACGTTCTCGAACCCACATTTTCACTTAACGTTAACACCACTAACGTCCTAACTAACGTCCATGCCTAACTCACACTTTCTCTGCAAACAAAGCTGAGCCCACTGAAGACTGCAACTGCTTCAACTAAAGATCCAAAGGCCTATATCCAAGACTTGAAGAGCCAACTATAAGATCAGAAGAGTAGTATATATAGGAGTAGTTTTGAACTAGAAAGGGAGCTTTTGGGCATTAGGAGAACTACTCTCTGTATAATTTTACTTTCTCTGCAACTTCTAATTTTACTTTTAGAATGTATTTTCCATCTTTGCTTTCCATTCCCAGAGCTATGAACAACTAAATCCCTTTCATTGGGTTAGGGAGCTCTGTTGTAATTTGATGGATCAATAATAGTTTTCATTATTCTTCTTCTTTCTTTTCTCTTGATTTTACTGGAAAGCTTTCAATCTTCATCCAATTGGGTAGTTGTCTTGGAAAAGAAGCTATTCATACTGGGATCTTTTCGGAACCTTGGAAGAGGAATGAAGATATCATGCTAGAAATGCTTTCTCATGTTGGACCAAATTGGGGTTTGAATAGATATAGTGACATATAATTCTCCCAATACTTTGATTTGGAAATACATATGGTATAATCAGTGACCATACTTCATCTCTTCTCATGAGCAATTAGACCAAGGAATTGGCTATTGATCAATATTTGAGAGATTGAATTACCAAGGAATTGGAATTCAATCACTTAAGATTGCCAAGGAGATCAATGAATGCATTGATTGAGGAAGAGATGAAAACGAACTTGATCCAGAGAATACAACATCTCCTGAGCCCAATGAACTCCCCATTTCTGATCTTACCCATTCTCTTTACTTTCTGCCATTTACTTTTATGTTTATCTTCCCCATTCCCCTTTTAAGATTCTGCAATTTACTTTCCGTCATTTACATTCAGTTCTTTATTTCCAGCAATTACATTTTCTGCCATTTACTTTCCCGCCATTTAATTTCCTGCAATTCTCCAATCAAATTCTGCTTAGCTCAACTAGAACATTCCTCCAATTAAAGTTGCTTGACCAATCAATCCCTGTGGGATTCGACCTCACTTTATTGTGATTATTTACTTGACGACAATTCGGTATACTTGCCGAAGGGAAATTTGTTGAGAGACAAGTTTCCGTGCATCAAGTTCATGGTGCCGTTGTCGGGGATTGATTTTGTATCAACAATGATTAAATTGGTGGATAACTAGATTGAGCATTTTTCTTTTGTTTGATTTAATTTTTGTTTGATTGATTTACTTTCAGTTTCAGTCATTTTCTTCCCTTTACCCCTACCTATTTGTGGTGTTCTCTTATTTGTTACAATTCGGTTCACTAACCCACTAACTGTTTGATATATTGCACCACTCACACTAACAGCATTTTTAACAAGAATACTCTCTATTTCCCTTTTGCTTTGGCCTTGTTGGTTGTATAACAGGTAGAAGAAGTAGGGCTTCAACTTCTTTTGATTCCGAACCTGAGAGGACCTTCCTTAGATTAAGGAGGGAAGCAAGAGGAAAGAGAGTTGTTAGTGCTGAGGAAGAGGAAGAGTACTTTGAACCAGACATGGATGAGAATATGGAGAACCATCATGAAGAAGAGGCTCACAACCATGGCAGAGAAGGTCCAGCGCATCATGCTGGGCAAGAGAGAAGAGTTTTAGGCTCTTATATAAATCCAAACCCAAGAAACTGTGGAAGTAGCATCCAAAAGCCAACCATACATGCCAATAATTTTGAACTAAAGCCACAGCTCATCACCCTTGTTAAGAACAACTGTTCATTCAGAGGAAGTGTCCAAGAAGATCCCAATCAACATCTCACCACATTCCTGAGGATATGTGATACTGTGAAGTCTAATGGTGTTCATCCTGACACCTATAGACTACTTTTGTTTCCCTTCTCACTCAAGGACAAAGCATCTAAATGGCTGGAATCCTTCCCGAAAGAGAGTTTAACAACCTAGGAAGATGTGATGAACAAATTCTTGGCAAGATTCTATCCTCTTCCAAGAATCAACAGGTTGAGAGCTGAGGTACAAACCTTCAGGAAACAAGATGGTGAGACTCTATATGAAGCATGGGAGAGGTTTAAGGACTTGACAAGAAGGTGCTCGCCAGATATGTTCAATGAATGGGTGCAGTTACACATTTTCTATGAGGGTCTTTCTTACGAATCAAAGAAGGCAGTAGACCACTCATCTGGGGATCTTTGAACAAGAAGAATACCATTGAAGAAGCCATAGATGTCATTGAGACTGTAGCGGAGAATGACTACTTCTATGCCTCTGAAAGAGGCAACACTAAAGGATTAATGGAGCTAAACAATGTGAATGCACTGCTGGCCCAAAACAAGATGATCACCAAGCAGCTGGCTGACCTTACCAAGAAGATGGAGAGGAACCAAGTAACAGCAATCACCACCTCATCAGCAACCCAAGAAGGAGTGAATGCAGAAGCAGAGGGTGATCAGGAACAAGCCAACTACATTGAAAACTCACCTAGGCAGACCCATGATCCATACTCCAAAACTTATAATCCTGGTTGGAGAAACCACCCAAACTTTGGGTTGGGGAAATCAACAAGATCAAGGCCAAGATCAGAGACGTCACAACCCCAACAACAATGCGGTTCACCAACATTTCACACAGAGATCATATCAGCACCCACCTAACAACACCTCTCAACATCCATATCAAAACCAAAATGGCCATTCTCATCCCTCCAACCCCAACTCACCATCATCCGAAGATAAACTCTCAAGGATTAAGACTCTACTTGAAGGCATATGTAAGGAACTCCAAGATAACAAGGTGTTCAAGGAGGAGGTGCGAGCCAATATCAAAAACCAGGGAGACACCATTAAGAGGCTAGAATTTCAAGTGGGATACCTCTCTGAGAAGATTCCCAAACCTACTGACAGCTTCCCAAGTGACAGAGAAAAACCCAAGAGGTGAAGCAAAGAAAGTAAGATGGGAAGAATGCAAGATGGTCAATATAAGTGATAGGGGGACTGAGGAAGAGCTGAACAAACCCTTCGAACACTCTGGAGATACTTCAGCAGAGAAGCAGGAAGAGGGTCACCAAGAAACCACAATTACACAGAAGGAGATGCTGAAACTCTATGCACCTTTTCCCCAAAGACTCAAGGATAGTGTAGAAAAGAGAATATACTCAAAGTTCCTTGATATGTTTGCATCTCTCCATGTAAACATACCATTCATCAAGGCTCTCCAACAAATGCCTTCATACATTAAGTGTATGAAAGAGCTGCTGACCAGGAAAAGCTCACTCAAGGGAGGGCAAATAATAGTGATGAATAAGGAGTGCAATGCTCTCATTCAACCAGAGTTGCCTACAAAAAGGAAGGAACCAAGGAGTTTTCACATCTCCTGTGCCATAGGAGACACACTGATTAATTTAATGCCTCTATCTCTCATAAAGAAGCTGCAGATTAATGAGCTAATGCCCATAGACGTAGTCATCAGGCTGGCTGACAAAATTCAAAAACAAGCAGTAGGAGTGGTTGAAAACATGTTGGTGAAGGTTGGAAACTACTTCCTTCACACAGACTTTGTCATATTGGAAATGGAAGAGAGTCACCTTCACCCAATCATATTGGGAAGACCATTCCTAGCTACAGCCAGAGTGCTCATAGATGTAGAGCGAGGAGAGCTAATACTGAGGATACATGACGAACAACTCATATTCAATGTCTTCAAACCCTCACAAGAAGCATATCAGGAAAGCAAGGAACCAAGGGGAGAGCACGACAAAGCACTGGTGGAAGAAACAAGCATTGAAGCACAAGATGTACACTTGGGAATCCCTTTGGTTGATGAACAAGACAGTCAGCAGTTGTCACAGCTAAAGGAAAACCAGGAGGAACCTAAACAACCAGAGTCATATGAGACCAGCAACAAAATTTACTTGGAAAAGGAGGTCACAAAGAGCCTGCAACATCAAAAGGAACAAAGAAGAAGGCACCAAGGAGATGGAGGAACAAGAAGATCCCTACAGAGGACTTCTCTCCAGGGGATAAAGTGATCTCAGCTTATTTCCCAGTTATCCCACCTCATCTCCCCACCATCCCATCTCAGCTACCTAAAATTTTCACCATCAACAGGATTCTCTCCTTAGAACATGTGGAGATCCTTGATGAAGCCAATGGAGATAGATTTACTGCGAGGGGGGAAGATTTGAAGCATTACCAACCACCCTGACAAAGGCAGAACGTCAAGCTAGTGACGCTAAAGAAGCGCTTCATGGGAGGCAACCCATGTTTTATATGCTTTTAGAGTAGTTAATAATGCAAGGTTTATGAATTCCAAATCAACTTTGAGATATGCTTGAATGAATCCTTTTATGCAGCACATAGTAAAGAACAAGTTTCGTGTTCAAAGCATACTAAGAGAGCATAAATGCAATTCATATCATGTCACTCTTAGAGCCTTGAATAAAACTTTGTACACCACACGGC
Organism: Arachis ipaensis; assembly: GCF_059453495.1. Lineage (NCBI taxonomy): Eukaryota > Viridiplantae > Streptophyta > Magnoliopsida > Fabales > Fabaceae > Arachis > Arachis ipaensis. The sequence continues at coordinate 92,316,451 of NC_142439.1, forward strand.
CACAACTTAAGTTTGGTGTCACCAATGTTGCATACATGGACAATTAAACAGTCAGTTGGTTTGCATTCATGAATAGCACTTAGTTAGTTAGAAACAAAAACTTTAAAAAGTAGTTATCCCATTTTTTTGAATTTTGCCGCCACTATCCATAATTTCATTAATCACATCCCTTTTGTTTTGTAGGAGAATTGATGGGACAATTGAAGGAGGAGGGTTCGGCCACTTCAAAAGGAGAGGACTATACACGTGTCTTCAAGGGGAATGCATTGGGAAATGTTGTCATGCAACATTGAAAGAATGACACGCTTGGAAATCGAACCAACCCCATCGTAAAGTTGATGATTCTTGTGCTCATCCCATACTAAATCCCATCCGTTCATCATACACCCACTCCATCAATCCACACCTTTCATTTACTCACCATTTCCCTATATAAGTGGTTCTTATTCCGTACCCCCTTCACATTCCATTCCCATTCTCTATACTTCCCACTTTTGGCACCCATCTCCTCTTACCCCATCAAAAGCACTCTCACCCACTCCCTTAACTATACCCCATCTTAACCGGCCGAAGTCCAGCATTAACCAATAATTCTCAACACCTTCCCATCTCAAAAATCACTCATGGCATCATCAAGCTGCAAAAGGCGAAAGGGAAAGACACCAGTGGAGAGCATTCCTTTTGACGAAGGAAGGTTCAAGACCACTTTCCATGAGCTTCAATTCGAACGTATCAAGTACAAGAAAGTATTGCCAGAGATGACGTTCCAATTCAACTATGATGAGTGCCCGCAGATTGGAGAAAAGATTGAACAAAGGGGTTGGCAAGAGCTCACGAACCCAGGAACAAGAATAAATGCAAATCTCATTAAGGAGTTCTATGCCAATGTGGCCAGGGAAGACAATACCAAGGCTCCTACCTTCAAAAGTTACGTGAGAGGAATAGAGGTGGACTTCAGTCCTAATGCTATCATGAGGACTCTTCATCTGAAATCACAACCCTCTGATAAGCCAAGTTATCAAGCAAGAATAAGTAATGGGCCAGACAATGATGAGCTTGAAGAAATCGTGAATGGCATGTGTGTCATAGGATCAGATTGGGAGAGGTATGCAGATAAGAGGCCACGGTTCATCAGAAGAGGAGACCTCATCCCGAAAGCCAAGGGATGGTTTGAGCTCGTGAGAAGATCTATCCTCCCAGCCTCAAACAATTCTGAAGTCAACATTGCTCGAGCTACCATGCTACATTGCATTATGAGCGGTGGAGACATCAATGTACATGAAATTATAGCTGAAGGAATCCAAGAAGCAGCCGAAAAGAGTGATTCGAGTGCTCAGCTTTTGTATCCCAGCACCATCACGAGATTATGTAAGAAAGCTAAGGTGATCTTTGAAGACAGCAATCCCCATTGGGTAAACCCTGGGAGGTTAGTTACGCTCCAGCGTATAACTTATGTGGCACCCGCCCAACAACAAAGAAGACCTCAAATAGGGAAAGAACATCACAAGAAGGACCTCATCGAGAAGAATTTCATCAAGAAGAATACCAGCAAGGAGAGTACTATGATCCAACCAACATAAGCTTTAATCACATTCACAGAGCCATTGAGGAGCTAACAAGGAGTTATATGGATGAACAAGAACAACAACTGCACATTCAAGCCCAAAGGATGGATCGTCAAGAAGAACTGCTCTCTAATTGGATGGGTCAGCAGAGGGAATGGCAGAAGCAACAAATGGAGCAGCAACAGGAGCAATACTCCCAGCTCACTCAAGCCATTAATCAAGTGACTGAAAGGCAAGAGCGTCAAGATAAACGCCTTCAAGAACTCAACCAACGTCAGCTAGCTCAAACAAAAGCATTCAATGAGTTCAGCGTGCTTAATGAAGGACGGCAACTACATAGGGAAGAGTTCAACATAAACACTCAAGCCAAGTTGAACTATTGACTGGGCATATGCATAATTTGCACTCTGCAATCCCTAGGTATGATACAGTCCAAAATGATCTAACAGAACAAAAGGAAAGGAAGATGAAACAGCAGAAGGAAACATTAAAAAAGAAGATGGAAGATGCTGGTTTCTGGAAAAAGTTGATTGGAAAAAGCAAGGGAAGTGGGGGTTCAAGCACTCACGAAGGACACAAAGAGGATAAACAAGAGGGAGAGCATGGGCAACCCCGTGAGTAAAGGTGGTGGAGTTCCCTCTTTGTTCCATCTTTTTCAAGTTTTAAATAAGGAAAATCATGTATGAAATAAAACATGTTTCCATGGTAGTTTAGGATTTTCAATTCTGTCTTTAAGTTTTCATTGCTTAGGTCTATGCTTGCTGGTCCTAATGTCACTGCTGCATTTTCACTTTGCTTACTTGTATGCTTGTCTTTTTAAGTCAAATAAAAAGAGATGTTATGAAAGACCAGAGTGAGGTTCAATTTGTGGAGTAAGTTCTTAAGCTTGTGGTGTAGTAATTACTTAGCTAAGTTGGTTCACCAACAAGGTAGGAAGGCAACTATCTGTCCTGAATCATATGCTTGAAACACACCCCATGAGACTAGCTAAATAACAAGATCCTAATAAGAAAAAGGGAAAGAAAGATGAAAGTTGAGAAATAAAGAAAAAGAGTAAGAAATAAGGCTAGGCACCAAGGGTTGAATCTTGAGGCATGTGTCTGTGGTGCTCTTGTGTAAAGGATATACTTGGATGAATAAGCTCTCAGGGGTGCCTTATCACTTGGTAACTTAGGTTAACTAACCCGGGATTATCAGCTGAAAGTCCACTATCAAGAGTAATCTTTGCTACAGAACACTTAGTAACCCAAAGAGGTGTTGGACATCAAGGTCTCAAGAAGAAAAATAACAAACTATGTGCCTGTGGTGTGTATGTATGGGGGAAAGAGACTTGAGGGAGTAAGTCCTTAGGGGTGTCTTAACACTCAGCACCTTGGACCAACTGGTTCGGGAGTGCTGACTGAAAGCTTATCTTAAAGAGTCGCCCTCTCACAAAGCACCTAGTCTAAGAGCACAATTAAACCTTGAAAAGACAAAGGGATCAATAAATAAAAGTCTCATAGGGTGCAATCAAGTAAGTATTCCAAGGCATGATAAAGGTCTGAAAGCCAGTAAAGGAATGAACCTAAGTTGCTATGCATGAAACCCCATAAAACCAAAGATATGACTTCCACAATAATGACTCATTTCTCTTGTCATTTCATTCATCATTCTCATGTTTCAGTACTTGCTTAGGGACAAGCAAGCTTTAAGTTTGGTGTTGTGATGCCAGGGCATTTTGGCCAGTTTTACTGACCTTTTCTTTACTGTTTTAGGGTAGTTTCATGCATTTTCTTAGTTAATAAGCAAGTTTTGGGTAGATAATCACTTACATCTTGATTCAAGCAAACATTGTGAATTTTATATGATTTTATGAGAATTATGCATGAATTGAATGATAAAATGGATGATGCATGATCTCATGAGTTAGAACCTAGCTTTGATGCACTTTACTTGCTTGATTTCAGGACAAAGGAAGCAAGGAAGATGCCACGTTAATAGCCACGTTAGTCTAACTAACGTGACCATTAACGTTGAATAGGAGCCAGCTTGCAACGTTAATGAGAAAAGTGATCACCAATAACGCCTTCGTGAGCCATCATAGCCCACGTTAGTTGTCACGTTAACTACATTAACGTGGAAGCTAACGTGGAGGAGAAGTAAAGCTCCAACGTTAGTGGTAAAAGTGAATACCACTAACGTTGGAAAAAGGGGCACACTTAGCCACGTTAAGAGTCACGTTAATTACATTAACGTGAACTCTAATGTGGAAGGAACAAAGAAGTGCCAACATTAGTGACACTCACCTTTGTCACTAACGTTGGACCAAGCCACTATTAGCCACGTTAGTTGCCACGTTAATTACATTAACGTGGAAGCTAACGTGGAGGAAAGAAATGATGAGCCAACGTTAGTGACACTCACTTTTGTCACTAACGTTGGAGATGGCAATCACCACCACGTTAGTGGCCACGTTAATACAATGAACGTGAGGCACTAACGTGAGAAGGGGCGTTTGGAGCGTTAGTGACAAAGGTAAGTGTCACTAACGCTCTCGAAGCTGAGGCATGCCCACGTTAAGGATCACGTTAGCTACACTAACGTAGACTCTAACGTAGGGAAGAAGGACAACAAGCAAACGTTATTGGAAAAGGTGAATGCCAATAACGTTTGCGAAGGACCAAGAGGCAACATTAGTGGTCACGTTAGTGCCACTAACATTGAAGTTAACGTGGACCATCTTGGGTTAGGAACGTTAGTGAAAAAGGTGATCGTCACTAACGTTCTCGAACCCACATTTTCACTTAACGTTAACACCACTAACGTCCTAACTAACGTCCATGCCTAACTCACACTTTCTCTGCAAACAAAGCTGAGCCCACTGAAGACTGCAACTACTTCAACTAAAGATCCAAAGGCCCATATCCAAGACTTGAAGAGCCAACTAGAAAATTAGAAGAGTAGTATATATAGGAGTAGTTTTGAACTAGAAAGGGAGCTTTTGGGCATTAAGAGAACTACTCTCTGTATAATTTTACTTTCTCTGCAACTTTTAGTTTTACTTTTAGAATGTATTTTCCATCTTTGCTTTCCATTCCCAGAGCTATGAACAACTAAACCCCTTTCATTGGGTTAGGGAGCTCTGTTGTAATTTGATGGATCAATAATAGTTTTCATTATTCTTCTTCTTTCTTTTCTCTTGATTTTACTGGAAAGCTTTCAATCTTCATCTAATTGGGTAGTTGTCTTGGAAAAGAAGCTATTCATACTGGGATCTCTTCGGAACCTTGGAAGAGGAATGAAGAGATCATGCTAGAAATGTTTTCTCATGTTGGACCAAATTGGGGTTTGGACGGATATAGTGACATATAATTCTCCCAATACTTTGATTTGGAAATACATGTGGTATAATCAGTGACCATACTTCATCTCTTCTCATGAGCAATTAGACCAAGGAATTGGAATTCAATCACTTAAGATTGCCAAGGAGATCAATGAATGCATTGATTGAGGAAGAGATGAAAACGAACTTGATCCAGAGAATACAACATCTCCTGAGCCCAATGAACTCCCCATTTCTGATCTTAGCCATTCTCTTTACTTTCTGCCATTTACTTTTATGTTCATCTTCCCCATTCCCCTTTTAAGATTCTGCAATTTACTTTCCGTCATTTACATTCAGTTCTTTATTTCCATCAATTACATTTTCTGCCATTTACTTTCCCGAAATTTAATTTCCTGCAATTCTCCAATCAAATTCTGCTTAGCTCAACTAGAACATTCCTCCAATCAAAGTTGCTTGACCAATCAATCCCTGTGGGATTCGACCTCACTCTATTGTTGAGAGACAAGTTTCCGTGCATCAAGTTTATATCATGTATCTCAAATAGGAAGGGTAAAATACAAGAAAGACCTCATGACAGTATTGATAGACAGATGGCGACCCAAGACATACACATTTCATCTTTCAGTAGATGAATGCACAATCACACTTGAAGACGTGGCACACATTTATGGTCTCCCGACCGACGGTTGTGCTGTATGCTGAAGAACGGACAGTAGTTTTGCCTACCTAGTCGACAAATGCGGGGCCAACTTTGGGATACCACCAGGTGAAAGTGATCATGTATCTAGTGCATTAAAACTGTCTTGGATCAGACACATTCGTGATACCGAGGCGTTAGACGCTATAGAATCTGTACAACGCTATGTACAATGTCACATATTTTGCTTGATTGGGACCACTTTATTTCCCCACAAGTCAACATCGATGGTGAGCTGCAAATACTTGCCCCTGTTGAGGAATTTTTCGGAAATCAAGTCTTATAGTTGGGGATTGGCATGATTGGCATATCTATATAAGTCTTTGTGTCGGGCCTCGTGTTATGATACGAAGGAGATGGATGGTCCAATAGTGTAACACCCTAATCACCCTAAGCCTTACCTCTAGCCGTAAAGCAAAGGTTAATCAAAGGTTACGACAATTCTAACGCATATATATATATATATATATATAGAAAGGATTAATAGTTCTAGAAGCCCGATGAGAAAAATAAGCTCAAATACAGAATTACAAAGCGCGAACGTTCACACGAAGCTACAAACTTAAGGCACAAGATAAAGGTACAAGATAACAAAATATACGAGTATAATAATCATAAGATACTAGTGACGATCGGATTTGTGCTAGTGAAGAATTTCACAAATAAGTTCTCGTTGCTAGTATAGTTTCTAAACCAGCAAAGAACCCTTTCGTACAAAAGTTTGGTTGTCATTTAAGCAAACCCAATAAAATTTATAACCGAAGTATTTAAACCTTGGGTCGTATCTCAAGGAATTGCAGGGAAGTATGACTTATTATTGGTTATAGAAAAGTATCTTTGTTTTGGGTTTTTGAAATAAGGAACAAGTAATTTAAATGGCAAGAAAAATAAATTAATAATTAGAAAAACTCTTGGCAAGGTATGAGAACTGAAAATTCGATCCTAGTTATCCTTATCAGGTGTGATGAGAATTGTTTATTGCTCCCACTTAGTTAACCCTTACTAAATAAAGGAAAGTCAAGTGGACTAATCAACTTGATTCCTCAAGTCCTAGTCAACTCCTATGGAAAGACTAGCTTTAGAGGAATCCAAAATCAATCAGCAAATTCCTCATCAGCTGAGTTTGATAACTCAAGTGTCACCACTTACTCAACCAAAGCCAAAAGAGAAGAAAATCTACTCGAATAAAAATGCCTTGACCAGGAGAAGATTAATTGAAAGCATCAATAACATAAATTAAAGAAAGTAATCACAAATCTGAAATACCTCAAATTATATTAAATAAATATATCAATTCTAACATGGGAAAGTTCATAAATCCAATTGGGAAAGTAAATAAATCAAGAGATAAAGTAAATGAGAGTAGAAGAGAGATTAAATTTAAGGAACATTGAACCTGGAATGAAGAATAAGAAATCCTAATCCCAAAAGAAATCCTAAATTCTAAAACCTAAAAGAGAGGAGAGAGCCTCTCTCTCTAAAGACTACATTTAAAAACTAAAAATTGTGCTAATGAAAGTTATATTGATGAATGGATGGGTTCCCCCACTTTATAGCCTCTAATCTGTATTTTCTGGGCCAAAAAATGGGTCAAAAATAGCCCATAAATCGCCCCCAGCGATTTCTGATACGTCCAGCACGCTGCAAAGTCACGCGTGAGCGTCGTCTACGCGTGAGCGTGGATTGGATTTTTTCCAGGTCACGCGTGCGCATCGCCTGGCTTTGGGGCAGCTATAGCAAATTATATATTGTTACGAAGCTCCAGATGTTAGCTTTCCAACACAACTTGAACCACCTCATTTGGATCTCTGTAGCTAAAGTTATGGTTGATTTAGTACTAAGAGGTCAGGTTGGACAGCTTTAGCAGTTCCTTCAGTTTCTTGTATTCCTTCCACTTTTGCATGCTTCCTTTCCATCCTTCAAGCCATTCCTACCCTGTAAACCCTGAAATCACTTAACACACATATCACGGCATTGAATGGTAACAAGAAAGGATTAATATTAGCAAATATAAGGCCAAAGAAGCATGTTTTCAATCATAGCACAAAATCAGGAAGGAAAACGTAAAACATGCGAATTGTATGAATAAGTGTGAGAATAATGGATAACATCCACTAGATTAAGCACAGGATAAACCCTAAAAATGGGGTTTATCAACTTCCCCACACTTAAATATTAGCATGTTCTCATGCTAAGCTCAAGAGAACTAAAAGAGTGAAGAGGAATGGTAGAATGTATGAAATGCAACCTATCTGTATGAATGCTGCTAAATGCAAAATACTTTTACCTACTTGGTGAAAAGTAAATAAATATTTCAAGAACAAATATGAAATGGATTTCACTATTTCAAATCATAAAAATGAAGTACAAATAGACTTTCCAGAAGAAGATAGCTCATGAAAGCCGGGAACAAAGAATCGAGCATCGAACCCTCACCGGAAGTGTATACACTCTAATCACTCATGTGTTTAAGGTTCGATTCTATCAATTCTCTACTAACCTTGCTTTCTAAGGCTTGCTCTTCATCTAACAATCAACAAAATTTAATGCACAAAATACACATATCAAGAGGTCTTTTAAGGGTTGTAATGGGGTTAGGGTCAAGGTAGGAATGTATTTGGTCAAGTGGACTAAAATCTAAATCCTTAATTAACCTAAACTTCTCACCTAACTTAGGACAATCCACGTAATCATAATATAAAGCCTAACTACCCATTAATTATGTTTTCCACATATTCATGCATCCGAATTTGAGTACAACTCATATGCATTGCTTTCACCATTTACTTTGGGGCATTTTGTCCCTTTTTTTTTTGCTCTTTTTCTTTTCTTTTTCTCTCTTTTTTTTTCCTTTTCTATTTTTCTTTTCTTAATAATTTTTTTTCTTTTCTTTTTCAATGCATATGATTAAGGTATTGAATGCATAAACATGTTCTTAACATTCTTGTTCATATTTTCTCAAGAATACACAACACCCAATTCTCAAACCAAATATTGGCAAACCCAATTTCTCCACACTTAATTCAAGAGCACTTTCACTAGTCTAAGCTAACCAAGGATTCAAATTAAGGACATTATTTTTTTCTGCTTAGAGTTAGTGATGAGCTAAAGTAAAGAACAAAGGGGTAAAATAGGCTCAAAATTGGTTTGCAAAGGATAATGAAAGATTAAGGCCATATGGGTATGTAAGCTACGTGAAACAAAGGCCTCAATCATGTAAGTGTATGCATACATCAAATAATGGAAATATAGAATTAAGCAAGACAAAGATCATAATTTTAGAGAGAATAACACACACTAAAATAAAATATTGGTTGATAAAATGCAACCAATCAAATAGGCTCAAGATCTCACTGGTTTTGTGTGTTCGAGCTCTAAACCATGTTCCAAAATAAAATTTCTTCAAACAAGTTTAACAAAAAATTTTATTCAAATTAGTGAAATACTCTAAAAGGTTTCTTGAAGAAGAAAATATTACTTCAACCAAGTAGTTGGTAAAATATGCACAAAATGTAACAAACATGCAATCAAACATGCTAATGCAACAACTACTACAAAGAAAATTTAAACATTGGTGTTGAGACAGGAAGGTACTAACCCACGGAGATCGGTATCGACCTCCCCACACTTAAAGATTGCACCGTCCTCGGTGCATGCTGAGATGCGCAAGTGGGCGGGTTGGTCCAACTGATGCTCTTTCTTTAGTGGATTATGTAGATGAACTTGTTGTTCGCCCCATTTAGAAACTTCTCCTTTCCTTTCTCGGTGGCTACCCTGAAAGAAGAGGAAAAGTAACCAAGAAACAAATATATAAAACAAATAAAATATGGGTGTTAATGCCAAATAATAAGGGTCTCAATTACATGGTAGCTACAACATGCAAGTGAGAAAACAGTAGAAGCAAATGGCATATTAATAGTGCAAAAGTTGCAACAATGGAAAAAAGGCAGTAGGTAATGAAAGACAGTATAAACTTAGGTCAATGCAAAAGTAATGCAAGTATCATAAAAGATTAGCATTTACTTAAATAATAGTACCCAACAGTGTAAAATAAGTCACTAAGCACAAAAATAATACCAGAAAAGATACAACAGTTGAATAAGAACATTTAACACCAATAATAAACTTAGAAAATAAAACATGCACAAGATGAAAATGCAATGAATGAAAGTATGCAAAGAAATTAAGTAAAATAGAATGAAAGTGAAGAGGGATGAGAAGTTAAAGAGATGAAAAAGAATTAAGTAAGAAAGGAGGAAGAAAGAAGAAGAAATTAGGATTAGAAAAGAAAAGATAAGGTAAGTGGCGGCACAGGGATCTGGTGGTGTTGCGCGAGTGACGCGCACACGTACTCCACGCGTACGCGTGGGTTGCGCAAATGGGGAGATGACGCGTTGATAAACCCCGATTTTGTAGAATATCTTGTACTTAATTTGGGGGATTTTATCAACTTTTCTCACATTTATTCAATGAAATAGCATGGTTTTGTAATTCTCCCTAGATTTGTGCTTAAGTGTGAAAACATGCTTTTTAGGCCTTAAAATAGCTAAATTACTTTAATTCCATTCGATGCCTTGATATATTTGTTAAGTGATTTCAGGTTTAGAAGGAAAGTATTGGATGGAAGAAGTGAGGAGAAAAGCATGCAAAGTGGGAAAACTCATGAAGAAACGAAGGAACCGCAAAGCTGTCAAGCCTGACCTCTTCGCACTCAATCGACCATAACTTGAGCTACAGAGATCCAAATGAGGCGGTTTTAGTTGCGTTAGAAAGCTAACATCTGGGGCTTCAAAATGATATAAAATTTTCCATAGTTTTCTGACGTATAGGGGCGCGCACGCACACTGTACGTGTGCACGCCGATGGAGCAGCGTGGGTCCACTTTAAGCAACTCGTTGGGGCGATTTCTAGCCCATTTTGGGCCGAATCCAACTAATTTATGATGCTATTGAACCCAAGGATTGAGGAAGGAATGAACCAAGTAGCCATAGTTTAGTTTTCATCATGTTTTAGGTTAGAATTCTAGAGAGAGAAGCTCTCCCTTCTCTCTAGAATTTAGGATAGTTTAGGTTTAATTTTCTCAAATCCAATTTTCAATTCTTGTTTTGATTTAGTCTTCCTTCTTAATTTCTTGTTGTTACATCCTTGTTCTTCTAGTTTCTCTTGTTAATTTCTTGTTTTGCTCTCTTTTGTGTTGATGAACAATTGTTGGATCTTGATTTCCTTTAATGCAATTTTATGTTTCCATGCTCTTTTATGTTTATCCTAGTTGCTATTGTTGATCTCTTGCTTGTGGTAGTCATGGGTTTCACTAATTCTAGCATTTTGTGATGTTTACTTTTATTACACACTAGGTGTTTGATAGAATGCTTCCTTTAGTTTTTGAATAGTTTTCTTTACTCTTGGCCTAGGCTAAAGGAATTGAGTGACCTTGAATCATTGGGTCTCATTGAATTGGTGGTTTGAGAACCCTTGGTGGTCAATTTGATAACCATTGATACTAGCCTACTACTAAATCAATTAGTAGCTAGGTTAGAACCTATGGATTGATGTTGATCAAGCCATTTGATATACTTCAAGCATAGAAGTAAACTTGATGAGCTTGGTTCCTCATAATTGTCAATATTTGGGTTGTAGACAAGGATGGTGATCTCAATTACCTATGTCTAGCTAAGAGTTCTTTTTCTTTATTTTATTAGTTCTTATCATTTACTTTCTTGTAGGTTACTTTTCTTGCCAAACTATAAAATCAAACCCCCTTGCATCTTTATAGCCAATAATTGAGCACTTCATTTCAATTCCTTGTGCGACGACCCGGAGTTTAAATACTTTGGTTAATTCTTATTGGGGTTTGTACTTGTGACAAAACCAAATTTAATTTGATTTGAGGATTGACTATTGGTTTGGGGTATACTAACAACGGAATTATTTTGTGGAATTCCGAACCGATATAAATTCTGCTATCAAATTAATGGCGCCGTTGCCGGGGAATTGCAATGGTGCTATGTTATTGGCTATTGTATATATGTTAATAGGCTTCTTTGTTAGTTTTGCTTGCCTTAGGAGTTAGTTTTTATTAGTTCTTATTAGTATTAGTTTTTATTCTCTTTTGCTATTATGAATTCTCATCCTCACTTTGGCTATGAGTTTGGCTCAAATTATGTTGTAGGGAATGGGAACTATAATGACAATATGCATCAAGGATGGAACAATCAAAGGTATAGGGGGCCTGGTGCACGAAATTGTGATCTCTGATAATGGCGCTAAACTTGGTACGCGCGATCATGATTCACACTTTTATTCACAACTCCGATGCAACTAACCAGCAAGTGCACTGGGTCGTCCAAGTAATAAACCTTACGTGAGTAAGGGTCGATCCCACAGAGATTGTCGGCTTGAAGCAAGCTATGGTCATCTTGTAAATCTCAGTCAGGCGGATTCAAATGGTTATGGAAGATAATTAAAACATAAAATATGATAGAAATACTTATGTAATTCATTGGTGGGATTTCAGATAAGCGTATGGAGATGCTTTGTTCCTTCTGAACTTTTGCTTTCCTATTGCCTTCATCCAATCCTTCATACTCCTTTCTATGGCAAGCTTTATGTTGGGGGATTACCGTTGTCAATGGCTACCGTCCGTCCTCTCAGTAAAAATGGTCCAAAATGTGTTGTCACCATACGGCTAATCATCTGTCGGTTCCCACTCATACCGGAATATGATCCATTGATCCTTTTGCGTCTGTCACTACGCCCAACACTCGTGAATTTGAAGCTCGTCACAGTCATCCCATCCCAGATCCTACTCGGAATACCACAGATAAGGTTTAGACTTTCCGGATCTCAAGAATGCTGCCCATGGAGTCTAGCTTATACCACGAAGACTCTAATATCTCGGACTCGGTCCCCTATATTAGATATCCAAGAGATATTCATTCAAGCTTGTTTTCATGTAGAACGGAAGTGTTTGTTAGGCACGCGTTCATAGGAGAGAATGGTGATGAGTGTCACATAATCATCACATTCATCATGTTCTTGGGTGCGAATGAATATCTTAGAACAAGAATAAGCATGAATTGAATAGAAAACAGTAGTAATTGCATTAATTCATGAGGAACAGCAGAGCTCCACACCTTAATCTATGGGGTGTAGAAACTCCACCATTGAAAATACATAAATAATAATGGTGTTCATTGGCTTCGGCCCCAGAGGGGGAACTAGAATAACCAATACAAAAATACAATAGTAAAAGGTCTTATTTATAATGAACTAGTAGCCTAGGGTTTACAGAAATGAGTAAATGATGCAGAAATCTACTTCTGGGCCCACTTGGTGTGTGCTTGGGCTGAGCATTGAAGATTTCACGTGCATAGGCTTCTCTTGGAGTTAAGCGCCAGTTCTGGTGCCAGTTTGGGCGTTTAACTCCAGCTTTTATGCCAGTTCCGGCATTTAACGCCAAGAAAGGGTCTCTGACCGGCGTTTTGACGCCAGTTTGGGCCATCAAATCTCGGGCAAAGTATGGATTATTATATATTTCTGGAAAGCCCAAGATGTCTACTTTCCAACGCAATTAAGAGCGCGCCAATTGGGCTTTTGTGGCTCGAGAAAATCCACTTCGAGTGCAAGAGGGTCAGAATCCAACAGCATCTGCAGTCCTTTTTCAGCCTCTGAATCAGATTTTTGCTCAGGTCCCTCAATTTCAGCCAGAAAATACCTGAAATCATAGAAAAACACACAAACTCATAGTAAAGTCTAGAAATGTGATTTTTGAATAAAAACATAAAAAAAATTAACTAAAACATATTAAAAACATACTAAAAACAATGCCAAAAAGCGTATAAATTATCCGCTCATCACAACACCAAACTTAAATTGTTGCTTGTCCCCAAGCAACTAAAAACAAAGTAGGATAAAAAGAAGAGAATATACAATAAATTTCGAAAACATCTATGAAGATCAGTCTTAATTAGATGAGCGGGGTTTTGACTTTTTGCTTCTAAACAGTTTTGGCATCTCACTTTATCCTTTGAAGTTCAGAATGATTGGCATCTATAGGAACTCAGAATTCAGATAGTGTTATTGATTCTCCTAGTTCAGTATATTGATTCTTGAACACAGTTACTTTATGAGTCTTGGCCGTGACCCTAAGCATTTTGTTTTCCAGTATTACCACCGGATACATAAATGCCACAGACACATAACTGGGTGAACCTTTTCAGATTGTGACTCAGCTTTGCTAAAGTCCCCAATTAGAGGTGTCCAGAGCTCTTAAGCACACTCTTTTTGCTTTGGACCACGACTTTAACCGCTCAGTCTCAAGCTTTTCACTTGACACCTTCACGCCACAAGCACATGGTTTGGGACAGCTTGGTTTAGCCGCTTAGGCCAGGATCTTATTCCTGTGGGCCCTCATATCCATTAATGCTCAAAGCCTTGGGTCCTTTTTACCCTTGCCTTTTAGTTTAAAGGGTTATTGGCTTTTTGCTCTTGCCTTTTGGTTTAAAGAGCTATTGGCTTTTTCTGCTTGCTTTTTCTTCTTCTTTTTTTTTTCGCCATTTTTTTTTAGCAAACTTCTTCTTTAAATTGCTTTTTCTTGCTTCAAGAATCAATTTTATGATTTTTCAGATTATCAATAACATTTCTCCTTTTTCATTATTCTTTCAAGAGCTAACAATTTTAACATTCATAAACAACAATATCAAAGATATGCACTGTTCAAGCATACATTCAGAAAACAAAAAGCATTGCCACCACATCAAAATAATTAAAATATTTTAAAAATTCAAAATTCTTGTACTTCTTGTTCTTTTTCAAGTAAAAATATTTTTTTATTTAAGAAAGGTGAAGGATTCATAGGACATTCATAGCTTTAAGGAATAGACACTTAGACACTAGTGATCATGTAATAAGACACAAACATAAATAAAACATAAAGCATAATTTTCGAAAAACAGAAAAATAAGAACAATGAGATTAAAGAACGGGTCCACCTTAGTGATGGCGACTTGTTCTTCCTCTTGAAGATCTTATGGAGTGCTTGAGCTCCTCAATGTCTCTTCCTTGCCTTTATTGCTCCTCCCTCATGGCTCTTTGGTCTTCTCTAATTTCATGGAGGAGGATGGAATGCTCTTGGAGCTCCACCCTTAGTTGTCCCATGTTGGAACTTAATTCTCCTAGGGAGGTGTTAATTTGCTCCCAATAGTTTTGTGGAGGAAAGTGCATCCCTTGAGGCATCTCAGGGATTTTATGATGAGGAATCTCTTCATCCTCTTGTTGAGGTCCATGAGTGGGCTCTCTTGTTTGCTCCATCATTTTCTTCTCAGTGATGGGCTTTTGAGATGAATCTCTCCATCTTCCATGACTCGGATGTGGAGGCAATTGCCTTTCCCTTCCTCTTTCTAGAGGTTTCTCTGGTTTTAGGTGCTATTAGTGGTTATGGAAAAATAAAAAGCGGGGCTTTTTCCACACCAAACTTAAAATATTTGCTCGTCCTCGAGCAAAAGAAGAAAGAAAGGAGGAGAAAAAGAAGAAATAGAGGAGATGGAGATGTGTGGTGGGTTCGGCCAAGGGAGGGTGATAGTGTATAAGGGGTTGGGTTTGGGAGGGAAATAGTTTGAATTTGAATGGTGAAGTAGGTGGGGTTTAATGATGGACGGATGTGAGTGGTGAATAGAGTATGGAGAAGAGGGTAAGATTTTATAGGTGAAGGGTGTTTGGGGAAGAGGTATTGAGGTGACTGGTGAAGGGTGTATGGGGAAGAGTGTTATAGAAAGGTGTGAAGAGGAGAGAAAAAGAGGGGGTAGGTGGGGATCCTATGGGGTCCACAGATCTTGAGGTGTCAAGGATTTTTCATCCCTGCACCATTCTGGCATTTAAACGCTCATTCTGTGCCAAATCTGGCGTTTAACGCCAGCTCTGCTACCTTTCCTGGCGTTAAATGTCAGTCTGCTGCCCCTTTCTGGTGTTAAACGCCACTCTGTTGTCCATTTCTGGCGTTAAACGCCAGCCAGATGCCCATTTCTTGCATTTAACGCCAGTCAGATGCTAGACAGCCCTTTCTGGCATTTAACGCCCAGAGTGCTGCCCATTCTGGCATTTAACGCCCAGAATGCTGCCAAGCTGGGCGTTAAACGCCCATTCTGCTATCCTTACTGGCGTTTAAACGCCAGTAAGCTTGTCCTCCAGGGTGTGCTATTTTTGATACTATTTTTTTCTTGATTTTTGTAGTTGTTTTTGTGACTCTACATGATCATCAACCTAAAGAAAACATAAAATAACAATGGAAAATGGAAATTTAACATAGATAAATAAAAATTGGGTTGCCTCCCAATAAGCGTTTCTTTAATGTCAATAGCTTGACAGTGAGCTCTTATGGAGCTTCACAGATGTTCAGAGCATGGTTGGGGCTTCCCAACACCAAACTTAGAGTTTGGTTGTGGCCTCCCAACACCAAACTTAGATTTTGGTTGTGGGGGCTTTGCTTGACTCTGTATTGAGAGAGTCTTTTCATGCTTCCTCTCCATGGTTATAGAGGAAGCTCCCTGAGCCTTAAACACAAGGTAGTCCTCATTCAATTGAAGGACTAACTCTCCTCTGTTCACATCAATCACAGCTCTTGCTGTGGCTAGGAAGGGTCTTCTAAGGATGTTGGTTTCATCCTCATCCTTCCCAATGTCTAGGATTATGAAGTTAGCAGGGATGTAAAGGCCTTCAACCTTCACTAGCACGTCCTCTACCAGTCCATAAGCCTGTTTCATTGATTTGTCTGCTATCTCTAGTGAGATTCTTGCAGCTTGTACCTCAAAGATCCCCAGTTTCTCCATTACAGAGAGTGGCATGAGGTTTACACCTGACCTCAGGTCACTCAGAGCTTTCTCAAAGGTCATGGTGCCTCTGGTACAGGGTATTAAGAACCTTCCGGGATCCAGTTTCTTCAGAGGTAATTCCTGCCTAACCAAGGTATTTAGTTCATTGATGAGCAATGGAGGTTCATCCTCCCAAGTCTCATTACCAAATAACTTGGCACTCAGCTTCATGATTGCTCCAAGATTCTTAGCAACTTGCTCTTCAGTAATATCTTCATCCTCTTCAGAGGAAGAATACTCGTCAGAGCTCATGAATGGCAGAAGTAAGTTTAGTGGAATCTCTATGGACTCTGTATGAGCCTCAGATTCCTTTGGTTCCTCATTAGGGAACTCCTTAGTGGTCATTGGACGTCCAGCAAGGTCTTCCTCACTGGGGTTCACGTCCTCCTCCTCCTCTGTGCATTCGGCCACTTTGGTTATATCAATGGCCTTGCACTCTCTTTTTGGATTCTCTTCTGTATTGCTTGGGAGAGTACTAGGAGGATTTTCAATAACTCTCTTACTCAGCTGACCTACTTATGCCTCCAGATCTCTGATGGAGGATCGTGCCTTGTTCATGAAACTGAGAGTGGTCTTAGATAGATCAGAGACTATGGTTGCTAAGCTAGAGAGACTCTGCTCAGAATTCTCTGTCTGTTGCTGAGAAGATGATGGAAAAGGTTTGCTATTGCCAAACCGTGTTCTTCTACCATTATTATTATTGAAGCCTTGATTAGGCTTCTGTTGATCCTTCCATGAGAGATTAGGATGATTCCTTCATGAAGGATTGACCAGCTTTTCCCAAGAGTTCAGGCTTTCTTTAGGTTGTGAGTCCAACCATGTCCTAGCTCTGTTTCTTACAGTAAAAGGGAAGAGCATAAGTCTATAGACCTCAGGGTCAACCCCATGGGTCTTAACAGTGTCACAGATTTGCAAGAATTCAGCTAAAAACTGATGAGGATCTTCTAATGGAAGTCCATGATACCTGCAATTATGCTGCATCAGAGAAACTAATTGAGGCTTAAGCTCAAAGTTATTTGCTCCAATTGCAGGAATTGAAATGCCCCTTCCACAGAAGTCAGAAGAGGGTGCAATAAAGTCACCAAGATCTTCCTCGCATCTCCACCATTGTTGTTCTGTTCGGCCATCTCTTCTCCTTTTTCAAAAAATTCTGTCAGGTCCTCTCCAGAGTGTTGTGCTTTAGCTTCTCTTAGCTTCTTCTTTAGAGTCCTTTCAGGTTTCGAATCAGCTTCAACAAGAATGTTCTTATCCTTGCTCCTGCTCATATGAAAAAGAAGAGAATAGAGAAGAAGAGGAATCCTCTATGTCACAGTATAGAGATTCCTTTATGTGAGTAGAAGAATAGAAGGGTAGAATGAAGAAGAGAGAAGATGAAAAATTCGAATATTAGTTTAAAATAAAAGGAAAATATTTTTGTTTTTATTTAAATTTTGAGTTAGAATTCGAAAATTAAAAAGAGAAATAAAATAAAATTTGAAAACTAATTAAATTAATTAATTAAAAAGATTTTTGAAAAAAAAGTGTTAGTGATTTTCGAAAATTAGAAAGAGAAAAGTGGTTAGGTGATTTTGAAGAAGATATGATTGAAATAGAAAACTTTTAAAATCAAACAAAAAGTCAAGTGGTTAATTGAAAAAGATTTGAAAATCAATTTTGAAAAGATAAGAAGTTAGAAAAGATTTTGAAATTTATTTTTAAAGGATATGATTTGAAATTTATTTTGAAAAAGATTTGAAAAGGAAATTAAAAAGATTTGATTTTGAAAATTAAAGTTGATTACTTGACTAACAAGAAACTAAAAGATATGATTTTAAAATTTAAAGATTGACCCTTTCTTAATAGGCAAGTAACAACTTGAGATTTTTGAATCAATCACATTAAATATTTGTATTAATTTCGAAAAAAATAAGAAAAAAGATTTTGAAATTATTTTGAAATTTTCGAAAATATGAAAGAAAAAATGAAAAAGATTTGATTTTTGAAAAAGATAGAATTTTTAAATTGAAAATTTGACTTGACTCATAAGAAGCAACTAAATTTTAAAACTTTTTGACTAAATCAATTCAAATTTTCAAAATTTATGAGTGAAATAAGGAAATATATATATTTTTTTATTTTTGAAATTTTAATGAAGAAAGAGAAAAACACAAAAATGACACAAAACATAAAAATTTAAGATCAAAACAACTAATGCATGCAAGACACTTTGAATGTCAAGATGAACACCAAGAACACTTTGAAGATCATGATGAACATCAAGAACATGTTTTTGAAAATTTTTAAGAAAAGAAAAACATGCAAGACACCAAACTTAGAAATTTTTAATGTTAAGACACTAATAATTTGAAAATACATATGAAAAACAAGAAAAGACACAAAACATAAAAATGCAAAGATCAAACAAGGAAGATCATCAAGAACAACTTGAAGATCATGAAGAACACTATGCATGAGTTTTCAAAAATTTAAAGAAAATAAAAAAATGCAATTGACACCAAACTTAGAAATTGACACTAAACTCAAGCAAGAAACACAAAATTTTTGGTTTTTTATGATTTTATTAATTTTTTTGTATTTTTTCGAAAATTATTTTGGGAAGAACGAAAAAAAAGAAAAAAATTTTGTATTTTTCGAATATAAGAAATAGAAAGCTTAAAAATAAAATAAAATTACCTAATCTGAGCAACAAGATGAGCCGTCAGTTGTCCAAACTCAAACAATCCCCGGCAACGGCGCCAAAAACTTGGTGCACGAAATTGTGATCTCTGATAATGGCGCTGAACGTGGTACGCGCGATCGTGATTCACACTTTTATTCACAACTCCGATGCAACTAACCAGCAAGTGCACTGGGTCGTCCAAGTAATAAACCTTACGTGAGTAAGGGTCGATCCCACAGAGATTGTCGGCTTGAAGCAAGCTATGGCCATCTTGTAAATCTCAGTCAGGCGGATTCAAATGGTTATGGAAGATAATTAAAACATAAAATAAGATAGAAATACTTATGTAATTCATTGGTGGGATTTCAAATAAGCGTATGGAGATGCTTTGTTCCTTCTGAACTTCTGCTTTCCTATTGCCTTCATCCAATCCTTCATACTCCTTTCTATGGCAAGCTTTATGTTGGGGGATCACTGTTGTCGATGGCTTACCGTCCGTCCTCTTAGTGAAAATAGTCCAAAATGCACTGTCACCACACGGCTAATCATCTGTCGGTTCTCACTCATGCCGGAATAGGATCCATTGATCCTTTTGCATCTGTCACTACACCCAACACTCATGAGTTTGAAGCTCGTCACAGTCATCCCATCCCAGATCCTACTCAAAATACCATAGACAAGGTTTAGACTTTCTGGATCTCAAGAATGCTGCCCATGGAGTCTAGCTTATACCACGAAGACTCTAATATCTCGGACTCGGTCCCCTGTATTAGATATCCAAGAGATATGCATTCAAGCTTGTTTTCATGTAGAACGGAAGTGTTTGTCAGGAACGCATTCATAGGTGAGAATGGTGATGAGTGTCACATAATCATCACATTCATCATGTTCTTGGGTGCGAATGAATATCTTAGAACAAGAATAAGCATGAATTGAATAGAAAACAGTAGTAATTGCATTAATTCATGAGGAACAACAGAGCTCCACAACTTAATCTATGGGGTGTAGAAACTCCACCGTTGAAAATACATAAGTGATAATGGTGTTCATTGGCTTCGGCCCCAGAGGGGGAACCAGAATAACCAATACGAAAATACAATAGTAAAAGGTCCTATTTATAATGAACTAGTAGCCTAGGGTTTACAAAAATGAGTAAATGATGCAGAAATCCACTTCCGGGCCCACTTGGTGTGTGCTAGGGCTGAGCGTTGAAGCTTTCACATGCATAGGCTTCTCTTGGAGTTAAACGCCAGTTCTGGTTCCAGTTTGGGCGTTTAACTCCAGTTCTGGTTCCAGAAAAGGGTCTCTGACCGGCGTTTTGACGCCCGTTTGGGCCATCAAATCTCGAGAAAAGCATGGACTATTATATATTACTGGAAAGCCCAAGATATCTACTTTCCAACGAAATTAAGAGCGCCCCAATTGGGCTTCTGTAGCTCGAGAAAATCCACTTCACGTGCAGGAGGGTCAGAATCCAACAGCATATGCAGTCCTTTTTCAGCCTCTGAATCTCTCTGACCGGCGTTTTGACGCCAGTTTGGGCCATCAAATCTCGGGAAAAGCATGGACTATTAAATATTTCTGGAAAGCCCAAGATATCTACTTTCCAACGAAATTAAGAGCGCCCCAATTGGGCTTCTGTAGCTCGAGAAAATCCACTTCACGTGCAGGAGGGTCAGAATCCAACAGCATCTGTAGTCCTTTTTCAGCCTCTGAATTAGATTTTTGCTCAGGTCCCTCAATTTCAGCCAGAAAATACCTGAAATCACAAAAAAACACAAAAACTCATAGTAAAGTACAGAAATATGATTTTTGAATAAAAACTAATAAAAACATAATAAAAATTAACTAAAACATACTAAAAACATACTAAAAACAATGCCAAAAAGCGTATAAATTATCCTCTCATCAGAGCCTCAAAGGATTGATCACCCTTCTTGGCAACAACAACCACCGGTTTCCTATAGGTATAATTCCAATCCTAATGCATATCAATTTAATGGATGTGGTGACCCTTATTGTGATTGTCAACAACCAACACCACATTCCTATGAACCACCCCCTCAACATGACTTTGAACTACCTTACTCACAAGCCCCATACCACCAAACACCTCATTATGACCCTAATTCTTATCCATCATACCACCCACCCTGTGAACCATATGAACCACACATGGAACCACCACCATTCCAACACAATTACTCTCAAGAACCACCTCAATATACACCACCTCCAAACCCTTACCAAGATGAACCAACTTCCAATTATGAAACTTTCTTCCCAAACAATGAACCTTCTCTTCCACTATCACCTCCTGATGAAGCCCCCATGTAGGAATTGAGAGATCTTGAATCTCATATCTTAAGGCGACACGAGGAGGATGAAAAGAAGTTTGCGGAGTTAAGAGCAAAAATGGCTATCATGGTAGAAGCCGTTAGCAACATGGTCTCCTCCCGACTAAGCCGAAGCAACCAAGGCACTCCCATTGATGAATGTGGAGAAGCAATTAAGGAGCATAGTGAGGGAGTGAGTTTAGAGCTTCAAGGTAAAGAAGAAGAGTTGAAGCAAGAATTGCCATAAGGGGAGGAAGATAAGACAATTGAGCCGGAAGGAGTGGTTGAAGACCTAGGAGATGTTGGAAGTCCATGAGAATGTAGAGTTAAAGAGCCCTCTTCCAAGATACTTGATGTTGATATTGAGGAGGGTGTACAACCTCCAAAGCATATTATGATTGAAAACTTTGAAGAGGTTGATCAAGAGATGGATTCAATCATTGAGGAATTCCTATCTACAATTGAATCCTCCCCCATTGGGCTTGAAATTGAGGTCAAAGAAGAAGATGCACAATCTCTCATGCCCTTGGTGAGCAATGAAGAAGAAATTGAATTAGAAGTGAGCCACTGATAAACCACTATTTTATGGTTTATCTTGTGCTGATTTGAGTGGTTTTTATCAACTTTTCACCCACTTATTCATATGATTTGCATGGTTTTACAATTCCTTCCTGGATTTATTCTATGATTGAAAACTTGCTTCCTAAAGCTTTAAATTGTGTATTTTAATTTCTCCTTTATACCATTCGATGACGTGATTTGTGTGTTAAGTGTTTCAGGCTTCATAAGGCAGGAATGGCTTAGAGAATGGAGAAGAAGCTTGCAAAAATGGAAGGAGCACAAGAAATAAAGGAGACAACCAGCGAGAAGTGACGCGCACGCATGGCTCACGCGTGTGCGCAAAACAGAGAAAACACAGCGACGCGTACGCATGCTTGACGCGTATGCGTGGAAGCAGATCAGCACAACGATGCGAGCGCGCGCCTGATGCGTACGCGTGGAAAGGGAATTCGGCCAGTGACTCGTATGCATGACCGACGCGTATGCGTGACATGCCCGATCTGCAGAAAATTCAGAAAACGCTGGGGGTGATTTCCGGCCGCGTTTTGACCCAGTTTTTGGCCCAGAAACACAGATTAAAGTCAGGAAACATGCAGAGACTTAACATGTTTTTCATATTTCATTTTTTTAGGTCTAGATGTAGTTTTTAGAGAGAGAGGCTCTCTCCTCTCTCTTAAGTTTTTAGGATTAGGATTCCTCTTAAAGGATTTAGGATTTTTTGTTCTCAAATTTCAGGTTCAACGTTCCTTTTATTTTTTTTCTCAATTTAGTTTATGAACTCTTTATGTTTAGATTGATTTTCTATTTAATATAATTTGAGGTATTTTCAGAATTGAGATTTCTTTGATCTATTTATGATTATGGATATTTTCAATTTAAATTAGAATTATTTTTCTTTTGGCTTTGGTTAAGTAATTAGTAACACTTGAGTTATCAAACTCAGCTGTTGATTGAGATTGGGGAATTACTGATTGATTTGGATCGCTCTAAAGCTAGTCTTTCCACAGGAGTTGACTAGGACTTTAGGATCAAATTAATTACTCCACTTGAATTTCCTTTGTTTAGCAAGGGTTAACTAAGTGGGAGCAAAATCCAATTCTCATCTCACCTGATAAGGATAACTAGGATGGGATTTCCAGTTCTTATACCTTGCCAAAAGATTTTTAAATTATTAATTTATTTTTCTTATCATTTAAATTACTTGTTCCTTATTTTAAAAACCCAAAAATATACTGTTTACCATAACCAATAATAAATCATATTTCCCTGCAATTCCTTGAGAAGACGACTCGAGGTTTAAATACTTCAGTTATAAATTTTATTGGGTTTTGTTACTTGTGACAACCAAACTTTTGTATGAAAGGATTCTCTGTTGGTTTAGAAACTATACTTACAACGCGATTATATTTGTGAATTTCTTTACTGGCAGAAATCCGATCGTCAAAATGGTGCCGTTGCCAGGGAATTGCAAACGTGTGCCTTATTATTGGTTATTATAAATATTTTATTTTGCTTGTTTATTTATTTTTTATTTTTTTTTTTAATTTTTATTAGCTACTATGAGTTCTCACCCCCGTCGCTTTGAGTTTGGTTCTAATATTGTTGAAAGGAATGGAAGCTATAACAGGAACATGCATCAAGGTCGAAACAATCAGAGATGGACGGAGCCACGAGGATCTGATCAACCCTTTAGGCAACAACACCCTCCAAGATACCATGGACCACGACCATTCCACAATGCAAGCCAAGACAATAGTTATGGTGGACCTTCTCGTGACAACCAACCTCCACCAAATTACTATAGTCAAGAGCCATTCCGAGGTGCGTACCAAGATGATAGATACGGTGGACCCCCTTGTAGTTACCAATAAGCCCTACCCTATGCTTATGAACCACCTCCACAACATACCTTTGAACCACCATACTCACAAGCCCCCTGCAACCAAACACCTCCATATGACCCTAACCCATATCCACCATACCAACCACCTTATGAGCCATATGAACCATATATAGAACCACCCCAATTACTCCCAAGAACCACCACGTCAATATACACCATCTCCATATCCATCAATCCAAGAGCACTATGATCCTACTTATGATAGCTAAGCGCAACAAGAATCAAAGGATCGCCTCAAGGAAACAATGGAAAAATTTCATGCAACTCTTCACCAATTGAATCAAGCGATAAATCGATTACCTTCCCGACGTTCAGATACTCAAGGAACCCCATGGCTTCATGTGGACAATCTAATGAGGAACGTAGCATGAAGGAGATACTAAAAACTCCGATGGACAGTAAGGAGCATGACTTTGTACTGGAACAAGTGGAGGAAGCCAAAATTATCAAAGAAGAAGAATTGGTCGAAGACTTAGGAGATGCGGAACCTCCATGCGAACCTCCAGTCATAGAACCTCCCTCCAAGAAGCTTGAAATTGATGTTGAGGAGGGTGTACAACCTCCAAGGCATATCATGATTAAAGACTTTGAAGAGGTTGATCAAGAGATGGATTCAATCATTGATGAATTCTTATCTGCAATTGAATCCTCCCCCATTGGACTTGACATGGAGATTAAAGAAGAAGAAGCACAACCTCCCATGCCCTTGGTGAATAATGAAGAAGAGATCGAATTGGAAGAAAGCTACCAAGAGGAAGAGGTTGATATTGAAGAATCTTACAAAGAGGTAGAAATTGTCAAAGAAGAGCAAAAGGGAATTGAGCTGGAAATTACCTTGCCAAAGTTATTGGAGACCTCTCCCTCAAAGTCATCACCATCTATCCCTTTATTCAAGTGGGTAAATCTCTCATCTCTAAGCTTAATTAGCTCACTTGAATATGCTTTGCTTGAGACAGATGGGCAACTCAGAGCTCTTTGTGGCTTTAAGAGTAAGAGGGAGATGGTTAGTGGTAGGAGTCGTCATGCAAGATTCAATAAGGTGGAAAGCTCAAAGTTTAAATACAAAGGTTGGTGTAAAGATCAACTGAATGGGTCTAGGAAGTTGTTTGGCCGCTTTAGTGAGAATTCAGATTGCTTACTGATGCACAAAAACTTGTCTCTCAACAAATTTTCCTCGGCAAGTATACCGAATTGTGGTCAAGTAATAACTCACAAAAGAGTGAGGTCGAAACCCACAAAGATTAACAGATTAAGCAATCAATAGTTGATTAATTATCCTAGTTAGACGAATCATATTGGAGTGATAAGTAACAAGGAAATGTAAATGGCATAAAAGTAAAGAAAGCAATAAAGTGCAGAAAAGTAAAATGGCAAGAAAAGTAAATGTAAGAACTAAAAATAAAATGAACATTGGGATCAAGAGATATTACAATCCTCCAGATCAAGTTTATCCTCATCTCTTCCTCAATCAATGCATTCATTGATCTCCTTGGCAATCTTAAGTGATTGGATCCCAATTCCTTGGCAATTCAATCTCTCTAAGCTTGAACAATTTTCCAATTCCTTGATTTAATTGCTCATGGGAAGAGATGAAGTTTGGTCACTGATTATATCACACACATTCATAGATCAAAGTATTGGTAGGATTAAATGTCACAATATCCATCCAACCCCCAACCTAATCCAATGTGAGAGAGCATTTCTAGCATGATTTCCTCATTCCTCTTCCAAGATTCAGAGGAAATCCAAGTATGAGCGATTTCTCTTCCGAGACAATTACCCAATTGGATGAAGATCAAAAGCTCTCTAGTAAAATCAAGAGAAAAGAAAGAAGAAGAAGAATAAGAACTACAATTGATCCATTGAATCACAATAGAGCTCTCTAACCCAATGAAAAAAGTTAGTTGATCATTGCTCTACCAAAATAGAAAAGAAAGCAAGTGCAGAAAAGTAAAGATGAAGGTTAAAACTGAAAATAAAACTTCAAAGTTCATAAATGAAAATTACAACTAAAACGAAACTACTCCTAAGGAAAAAAAGAAGAGAAAAGGAAGAAGAGTGGTTAAGGGGAGGGGTCCGAAGACCCACTCCCCTTGGAGTGTGCCAATTCACAGAAGTTTGAATCGGTCTTCACTCTCTCCCCCTTCCTTCAATTTTCTGTTCCAGAATGAAATCAATGTAGAAACTAAGGCCTTTTTATAGGCTCTCCTAAATTTCAAAACGAAATGAAATTAAAAGCAAATTACAATGAAATAAAAATTAACTATTCTGGATGCTTCTTGTGGCCTTGATTGGTTGACAATTGTGGGGTTGCTTGCTTGAGCTTTGAAGTGGACTTGAGAGAGAAGTAAATCAAATTGAGGTCCAGGGTGACTTGGCTTTATTGCTTCCGTTAGCCACACTAACGCTACAAGTGTGGCGTTAGTGCTGAAGTTAGTGTGGCTAACGTCACACTTGCTACCCAGTTGGTGTTTTTGGGGCTTAAAAGATGCCTCTGGTTTGTACTTCTATTTCATGCTCACTATAGAGTATTATATATCGTTGGAAATCTTTGAATGTCATCTTTCTAACGCAACTGGAATCACCTCCATTGGACCTCTGTAACTCAAGTTATGCTCCTTTGAAGGTGACAGGGTCGCTGGCATAGTCGCTGGCGTTACTGGAAAAAGTGAGTCACAATAACGTTAGCGATCAGGGGATGAATATTTCCAGGTTCTGAAGTTCAAACTTAATGTCCACCCCCATAGTATTATATATTGTTGGAAAGCCCTGGATGTCTACTTTCCAACGCCTTTGGAAGCGCATCATTTGGAGCTCTACAGCACGAGTTACATTTCTTGGAAGGTGAAGAGGTCAGCTGGCCTTACTACAGGTTGATACCATGTTCATCTTTGCACTTTTGGGGCAGGTTTTCTCCCTCAAATTTAGTGTCCACCATGTAGTGCCATATATGCTTGGAAAGCTCTGGAATCCTAATTTCCAATGCCACTGAAATCACTTCATTTGGAACTTTGTGGCTCAAGTTATTCTTATTTGAAGAAGGCATGGTCAGGCTGCCAGGTGAGATCTTTGCCCACGTTAATGTCCACGTTAGTGTAACTAACGTGCCCATTAACGTGGGTCTTCCTTTGCTTCACAAACGTTAGTGGCACTCACTTTTTCCACTAACGTCGGCGTTTCCCTTTCCTTCTACGTTAGTTCCCACGTTAATGTAACTAACGTGGAAGCTAACGTGGGTCTTCTTTTGCTTCGCTAGCGTTATTGGCACTCACTTTTACCAATAACGCTGCTCCTTCTTCAAAGTTAATGCCATTAACTTTCTCACTAACGTTGGGGTTTCCCTTTCCTTCCACGTTAGTGCCCACGTTAGTGGAGCTAACGGGGTTGCTAACGTGGGTCTTCTTGCCTTTTGCTAACGTTAGTGGCATTAACGTTCTCACTAACTTTCCAAACTTTCCTTCCTTCCACTTTAATGGCCACATTAGTGGCGCTAACGTAGCCACTAACGTGGCTCTTCTCTGCTTCTTTTGGTCTGAAATCAAGCAAACAAAGCGTATCAAAGTAACACACAAGACAAACTTCATTATACTAAGTGTGCTAATAATACCCAAAATCAAAACTTCACTTAGTGTGATCTATTTCATCATATTTACCCTGTATATTAGCTAAAATTCACCTATGCTTGAGATTTTATTTCATGCAGAGATTTTTCATGCTTTTGCTCCTTTATCAACAGAAATTGTATGAAAACTGAATTAAAATCTACTGAAAAAGCATAGAAAAACATGCCATAATGCCCTGGCATCACTTACCACCCGGATGGAATCATGATGATCAACAAAAAGACGGGTGCAAAAGCAAGGTTTGGGACCCCGGAATTCAGTCTAGAAATCAACACTCTTCGAGCCTTATCACTTGCTTTAACCTTCTTGAAGGCTTTCTGCACCTAGTTTGAGATCCCCGAGGCTATTGGAATTATAAACATTGGTGGGGATTCAAGGATCAGTACAACCACAAGCCACCATGACAAGGAGCTCATCAAAATGTCCAACTTAAGGACTTTAACTAAAAGTGCTAGGTGGGAGACAACCCACCATGGTATGATCGATTCTTTTCAATTTTAATTTTATTTCGTTTTGTTTGTTTTTTTTTAAGTTTTATTTTATTATATTTTATTGAACCTGGAATTATACATAACATCCATATCAGCATTGCATTTTGCATACTGCATTAAAAAAAAAGGAAGAATGCACGCGACGCATAAGCGTCGCTGACGCGTCCGCGTCATAGGTGCCTTGGACACGAGAAGAAAAGAAACAGAGAGTCACGCGAAAGTGTGGCTGGAGGCATGCCTTAGGCACAAATATGCAAATGCGACCGCGTCGCTGACGCGTTCGTGTCGTTTGCGAAATAGCCTCACCACGTGTCCGCGTCACCCACGCGAACGCGTGGCCTTGTAAAATCGACGTAAATGGGTGTATGGCAGCAAGTTGTGATGGAGTGGGACTGGAACCATGCTAGAAGCACAAGCCCTACCACGCGATCGTGTCACCCACGCGCACGCGTCACCCTAAATTTTGGCAAAATGAGTTTAAAACAGAGAGTTGCGCGAATGCGAGGCTGCACTCGTGCCACTAGCATAAATCAAGTCACGCGAACGCGTGACCCACGCGTCCGCGTCACTTGAAAATATCGCCAATCACGCGAATGCGTGCACCATGCGTCCGCGTCACATGCGCCGCCACTTATCTTATCTTTTCTTTTCTAATCCTAATTTATTCTTCTTTCTTCTTCCTTTCTTACTTTCTTCTTCTTCATCTCTTCCACTTCTCATCCCTCTTCACTTCCATTCTATTTTATTTAATTTATTTGCATACTTTCATTTATTATATTTTAATTTTGTGCATATTTTTATTTTCCTTTCTAAAGTTATTCTTTTTACATTGGTGTTACTTGTTCATATTCAGCTGTTATATCTTTTCTGGTGTTACTTTGGTGCTTAGTGACTTGTTTTCCACTGTTGGGTAATATTATTTAAGTCAATGATCATCTTGTATGATACTTGTATTACTTTTGCATTGACATGAATTTATATTATCTCTCCTTACCCACTCTCTTCCCCATTGTTGCAAATTTTGCACCACTGGTATGCCATGTGCTTCTATTGTTTTTTCACGTACATGTTGAAGCTTCCATGTAAATGAGACCCTTATCATTTGGCATTAACCCACCCATACCTCATTTATTTTCTTATCTTTATTTCTGAGTTACTTTTCTTCCCTTTTTCTTTTAGGATGGCCACCCGAAAGGGAACCGGAAGATGTTTACATAGGAAGACAGACAAGTCCATCTGCAAAATCTTCGGAGAAAAGCGCCAGTTGGAACAGCCTGTCCACCTGCACATCTCAGCATGCACCAAGGACGGTGCAATCTTTAAGTGTGGGGAGGTCGATACCGATCTCCATGGGTTAGTTATTCTCTTCTCAACACCAATGTCTTATTTTCTTTATTAGTTCATTGTTGCATCGCATAATAGATTGCATGTGTAGTTGATTGTTTGGCATTTAAGTACTACTTGGTTGAGAAATAATAAGTTTCTTTCTAGGACCCTATTTTTGAAAAAATTTCACTAATTTAAATTAAAAATTAAAAATTTTTGTGTTAAATTTGTTTGAAGTTGTTTTTGGAACATGATTTTTGAGCCAAAGAACACACAACCCGTGAGATTTTGAGCTTATTTATATGGTTACATTATTTAACCATAAATTTTTATTCTTGTGTGTTTTCTTCTCTATAACTGTAATCTAGATTTTGTTCCAATCTATATGTCCATTATTTAGTATATTTACATACTTGCATATGATTGAGGCCATTACTTGTTTTGCTCACTTATCCCAAATAAGCCTACCCTTTTATGTCACCCTTGTTAGCCACTTTGAGCCTTTTAATCCCCTTCTGTTCTATAACCACATCACTAGCCTTAAGCAGAAAAACAATTAAATACCCTAATTGAATCTTTGGTTAGCTTAAGATAGAGATTGTTATCAACTAAGTGTGGGGAAACTGTGGGAACATGGGATAATAAGGGAATGTATTATGTTCTAACTTATTTGAATAATGGGAATTTGGGAACCTACTCATGAGAAACCCAAATAGAAAAATAATAGAAAATCCATTTGCATTGATAAGTTATGTTTGCTTTTATCATTTATAAAAAAAAATCAATAAATAAGTAAACAAATGAGGGGAAAAAATTACCCCAATGTTAAGCTTTAATAGAAAGATCAATGCACATATGATAAAAGTAAAGAAATATAAAAAATTTGGTACATGAGTATGTGATACAAAAGTGGGAATTATTGGTAGCTAGGCATGAATTTAAAAGTATACAGAGTATATGTATGTTAGGTGAGGGCTTAGGTTAGTCAAAGATTCATATTATAGCTCACTTGGCCATACATGTATCCTTACCTTTACCTCAGCCCTATTACAACCCTGAAAAGACCTCATGATGTTTGCATTGGTATGCTAAATGTTTGTTGATTGGTTAGATGAAGAACAAGGTTTAGAAAGCATGACTAAGGAAGAATAGAGTGATTGACCCTAGACACTTGAGAGTTAGAGTGATATACACTGCCAGTGAGGGTTCAATGCTTGATTCTATGTTCCCTGCTTTCATGAGCTCTCTTCTTACAAGTTTACTTGCTTTTTATTGTACGATTTGAATTAGTGGAAATTGGTTTGTATTTGTCTTGGAGAACTTGTTTGCTTTTAACCAAGTAGGTAGAATCATCTTAGCATATAGTTGCATTTACATTTAGGTTGCATTTCATGAGTCTTACTGTCCCTTATTAATTCTCTTTGTCTCCTTTAGCTTAGCATGAGGACATGCTAATGTTTAAGTGTGGGGAGGTTGATAAACCACTATTTTATGGTTTATCTTGTGCTGATTTGAGTGGTTTTTATCAGCTTTTCACCCACTTACTCATATGATTTGTATGGTTTTACAATTCCTTCCTGGATTTATTCTATGATTGAAAACTTGCTTCCTAAAGCTTTAAATTATGTATTTTAATTTCTCCTTTATACCATTCGATGCCGTGATCTGTGCGTTAAGTGTTTCAGGCTTTATAAGGCAGGAATGGCTTAGAGAATGCAGAAGAAGCTTGCAAAAATGGAAGGAGCACAAGAAATAAAGGAGACAACCAGCGAGAAGTGACGCGCACGCATGGCTCACGCGTGCACGCAAAACGGAGAAAACACAGCGACGCGTACGTGTGCTTGACGCGTACGCGTGGAAGCAGATCAGCACAACGACGCGAGCGCGCGCCTGACGCGTATGCGTGGAAAGGGAATTCGGCCAGCGACGCGGATGCGTGACATGCGCGATCTGCAGAAAATTCAGAAAACGCTGGGGGCGATTTCGGGCCGCGTTTTGACCCAATTTTCGGCCCAGAAACACAGATTAAAGTCAGGGAACATGCAAAGACTCAACATGTTTTTCATATTTCATTTTTTTAGGTCTAGATGTAGTTTTCAGAGAGAGGCTCTCTCCTCTCTCTTAGGTTTTTAGGATTAGGATTCCTCTTAAAGGATTTAGGATTTCTTCTTCTCAAATTTCAGGTTCAACGTTCCTTTTATTTATTTTCTCAATTTAGTTTATGAACTCTTTATGTTTAGATTGATTTTCTCTTTAATATAATTTAAGGTATTTTCATAATTGAGATTTCTTTGATCTATTTATGATTATGGATATTTTCAATTTAAATTAGAATTATTTTTTCTTTTGGCTTTGGTTAAGTAATTAGTAACACTTGAGTTATCAAACTCAGCTGTTGATTGAGATTGGGAAATTGCTGATTGATTTGGATCGCTCTAAAGCTAGTCTTTCCACAGGAGTTGACTAGGACTTGAGGATCAAATTAATTAGTCCACTTGACTTTCCGTTGTTTAGCAAGGGTTAACTAAGTGGGAGCAAAATCTAATTCTCATCTCACCTAATAAAGATAACTAAGATGGGATTTCCAGTTGTTATACCTTGCCAAAAGATTTTTTAAATTATTAATTTATTTTTCTTATCATTTAAATTACTTGTTCCTTATTTTAAAAACCCAAAAATATACTATTTTCCATAACCAATAAAAAATCATACTTCCCTGCAATTCCTTGAGAAGACGACCCGAGGTTTAAATACTTCAGTTATAAATTTTATTAGGTTTTGTTACTTGTGACAACCAAACTTTTGTACAAAAGGATTCTCTGTTGGTTTAGAAACTATACTTACAACGCAATTATATTTATGAATTTCTTTACTGGCAGAAATTCGATCATCAGCCACCAAGAGGAAGAGGTTGAAGCTGAGGAAAGTTGTAAGGAGGTGGAGGTAGTCAAGAAGGAGCACATGGGCGTAGACCTCGCATTGGCTAAGTGTGGGGAGGTCGTCCTTCCTAAGTCACCATCATCCAACACAACATTCAAATGGGTAAAATTCTTATCCCTAAGCTTTAATTTCTCACTTGAATATGGTTTGATTGAAAACGATGGTCAACTTAGAGCTCTTTGTGGAGTTAAGAGTAGAAGAGAGTTGTGTAATGGTTGGAAACATCACTCTAAGTTCATGATGGTTGCATGCTCAAAGCTGAATGGCAATGGTTGTTGTAGAACCAAATTTCATGGGTCTAGGAGAATGTTTGGATGCTCAATTGAGAATTCACAAGCCTTGTTACCCAAACGTAGCTATAGTAGTCAACAAGAAGATGGGTGCAAGAACAAGATTTGGGACCCCAGAATTCATTTCAACAACCCATACTCTTGGGGCCTTGTCATCTACCTATGCTTACTTGAAGGCTTTATGCGCCTAATTTGGGATCCCGGTGGATATTGGAGATGCAAACAATGGTGGGGATTCAAGGATGAATTCAAGCATAAACCACCCTAGCAAGGACCCCCACCAAATGTCCAAATTAAGGACTTAAACTAAAAGTGCTAGGTGGGAGACACCCCCACCATGGTAAATTCTTTTCATTTTTCCCTTTTGAACATATTGGTA
Organism: Arachis ipaensis; assembly: GCF_059453495.1. Classification (NCBI taxonomy): domain Eukaryota; kingdom Viridiplantae; phylum Streptophyta; class Magnoliopsida; order Fabales; family Fabaceae; genus Arachis; species Arachis ipaensis. The sequence continues at coordinate 92,349,411 of NC_142439.1, forward strand.
ATTAGTTTAATTTCATGTTTTGTTGAGTTTGTTGAGTATAATTGGTAGTTTAGTAGGTTAAATAAGGTTTTATGGTGTTTTGGTAGCTGTTTTGAGGTTTAGAATGCTTGGATTGGTGTGAAAACATAGAAAAATTTTTAAAAATAGAGCACCATCCACGCGTACGCGCACTGCACGTGTACGCGTTCATTAAGCATTTTCACCCCTCCACGCGCACGCGCCATGTACGCGTACGCGTGGATTGAAAAATTTCATCCCTCCATACATTGACCCGAGAGTTGCACCTACACTGCGCCAGCACCATGCCTGAGGCACAAACCAACCCGCGCGTACGCGTCCTTGATGCTAATTACGTAATGCGCGCGCGTGCCGATAGCACCACCTGCCCTCCTGGTACATGTTCCAGAGAGTTGGGCCAACCTTGGGCTGACACTGTGCCCCCGCACATAACCTCACCCACGCGTGCGCGCACCTGGCGCGTACGCGTCCTTCTGCCAAACTGCACATCGGCGCGTAAGCGTGCATGACGCGTCCGCGCCGGTAAAAAAAAAAGAGTTTTTTTTTTTTCATCTTCTATTTTCTTTTGTCCATTGCATTCGCATACTTTTATTCTTTGCATTTTCATTTTGTTTTTATAGCTTGTTTTTACCTTCTTTTTTTAAGCTTCTTATTTGAATAATGGTGTTGCATTTTCTTACTCAATTGTTGAGAATTTCTTGGTTAATCTTGGTGCTTCTTGACGTGTTTGGTATTGTTGGGTGATGAAACTTTTAAATCAATGCTTAATCTTGTATGACTCTTATATTTTTTGTGCATTGATATGAACTTGCATGTCCTTCATGACCCACTCTTTCTAGTTGAACTTGATGCTTTTGAGTGCTCTTCATGCCTTGACTTTGCTCTTGCATCAAGTGTTAATTAATATGCCTTAGCCTATATTGTTTTCTCACTCACATGTTGTAGCTACCATGTATTTGAGAACCATACTTTTATTTGGCATTAGCCCCTGCCTATGTTCTAATTGCTTTCATATCTTTATTGTCGGCTTAATTTTCTTTCATTTTCTCTCCTTTGAGGTTGGCCACCAAGAAGGAAAGAAATGGAAAAGCTTCAAATGGGGCAATAAACAAGTTCACCCGCACAACCTTTTGAAGGAGCTCATCAATTGTAGCAACCCATCCACCTTGCTCTTCTTTGCATGCACCGAGGACGGTGCAAATTTTTAAGTGTAGGGAGGTCATCCGATCGATCTCCATGGGTAACAATTTCTTTCTTTCAACACCAATTCTTGATTTCCTTTGCTAGTTAGTTGTTGCATTGCATGATAGATTGCATGTTAGTTAGAATTTATACATATTTCACCATTTCTTTTTATGTTAGGACTACTTGGTTAGGGTGATGATTTCTTTTCCAAGAAAAAATTTATTTTTAGGGCACCCTACCAATTTGAAAAAAACTTTTTGTTGTACTTTCTTGAAAAATTTATTTTGGAACATAGTTTTTGAGCTAAGAACACAAGCATGTGAGTTTTGAGCCTAATTGTGTGATTACATCATATAACCACTTATTTTCATTCTTGTGTGCATTATTCTCTTTCTATGATTGTAATCTTTGATTTATTTGATTCTATATATCCATTATTCCATGTATACATGCATTTATATGATTGAGGCCATCATTTCATTTAGGTCACTTACCCAAATAGCCTACCTTTCATCAACCGTTGTTAGCCAATTTTGAGCCTATTTAATCCCTTTTGTTCTTAATGTTAGCACATCACTATTGATAAATCACTATTTTATAGTTTATATTGTGTTTAATTATGTGGTTTTATCATGATCTTTACCCACTTATTCATTAAATAAGCATGCATTTATAATTCCTTCCTAAAATTATTGCATGATTGAAAACTTGCTTCCTAGAGACTTTTAATTATGTATTTTATTTCTCCTTTATTCCATTCAATGACGTGATATGTGTGTTAAGTGTTTCAGGCTTTATAAGGCATGAATGAGTTAGAGATTGGAAAGGAAGCTTGCAAAAATGGAAGTAATACAAGAAATTGAGGAGATGACCAGCGAGAAGCGACGCGGCCGCATGGATGACGCGACCGCGCGGAAGAGAGGAAATCGCAATGACGCGGCCGCATGGATTCGCGGCGGCGCGAATTGGAAACTGCACAAGTGATGTGGAAGCGTGGACGACGCGCCCGCGTGGCAAAGCGAAACGCCGAATGACGCGTCCGCGTGACATGCGCAATCTGCATAATCTGCAGAATCGCTGGGGGCGATTTCGGGCCTTATTTTGACCCAGTTTTTGGCCCAGTGATGCCAAGGCATTTTGGCCAGTTTCACTGACCTTTTCTTTACTGTTTTAGGGTAGTTTCATGCATTTTCTTAGGAAATAAGCAAGTTTTGGGTAGAAATTCACTTACATCTTGATTTAAGCATACATTGTGCACTTTACATGATTTCATGAGAATTTTGCATGAATTAGATGACAAATTGGATGATGCATGTCTCATGATGTGGATTAGAACTTTGATGCACTTTATTGCTTGATTTCAGGACAAAGAAAGCAAGAAAGAGCCACGTTAGCAGCCACGTTAGTCTAACTAACGCGACCACCAACGTGGAATGGGAGCTAGCTTGCAACGTTAATGAGAAAAGTAATCGCCAATAACGTCCTCGAAGCCATCATAGCCCACGTTAAGAGTCACGTTAACTAAGTTAACGTGAACTCTAACGTGGAAGAAAGAAAGTGGAGCCAACGTTAGTGACACTCACCTTTGTCACTAACGTTGGACCAAGCTCATAAGTGGCCAAGTTAAGAGCCACGTTAACTCAGTTAACGTGGACTCTAACGTTGGGAAGCAAAAGAGAAGCCAACGTTAGTGACACTCACTTTTGTCACTAACGTTGGCCAAGCTACAATGAGCCACGTTAACTTAGTTAACGTGGAAGCTAACGTTGAGAAAGCAAGTGATCGCCAACGTTAGTGACACTTACCGTTGTCACTAACGTTGGAATGAGCCACAATGAGCCACTATGAGCCATGTTAACTCCCACGTTAACTTAGTTAACGTGGAAGCTAACGTTAAGGATAGGATGATGAGCCAACATTAGTGACACTCACCTTTGTCACTAACGTTGGAGATGGCTATCATTACCACGTTAGAAGCCACGTTAACTTAGTTAACGTGGACTCTAACGTGGAAAGTAGGGGCACCTTGGAACGTTAGTGACAAAGGTAAGTGTCACTAACGTTCTCGAAGGATTGGCAAGCCTACGTTAAGAGCCACGTTAACTAAGCTAACGTGGACTCTAACGTAAGGGGAAGGGAGGACCCTCAACGTTATTGGAAAAGGTGAGCCCCAATAACGTGTGCGAAGGACCAAGAGGCAACATTAGTGGTCACGTTGGTGCCACTAACGTTAAGGTTAACGTGGATCATCCCTGGGTGAGGAATGTTAGTGAAAAAGGTGATTGCCACTAACGTTCTCGAACCCACACTCTCACTTAACGTTAATGCCACTAACGTCCTGAGCTAAAGACCCTTCCTACTTCACACTTTCTCTCTGCAAGTAAAGCTAAGCCCACTGCAGAAGATAACTGCTTCAAACTCAAGATCCAAAGGCCCATATCCAAGACTTGAAGAATCAACTAGAAGATCAGAAGAGTAGTATATATAGGGGTAGTTTTGAATCAGGAAGTAGCTTTTGGGAGTTGGAAATTGGAGAACTACTCTTTGTATAATTTACTTTCTCTGCACTTCTAGTTCTAGTTTTTCATGATGTATTCTCCATCTTTGTTTTCCATTTCCAGAGCTATGAACAACTAAACCCCTTTCATTGGGTTAGGGAGCTCTGTTGTAATTTGATGGATCAATACTAATTTTCATTACTCTTCTTCTATCTTTTCTCTTGATTTTACTAGAAATCTTTCAATCTTCATCCAATTGGGTAGTTATCTTGGAAAAGAAGCTATTCATACTTGGATCTCTTCTGAACCTTGGAAGAGGAATGAAGAGATCATGCTAGAAATGCTTTCTCATGTTGGACCAAATTGGGATTGGTTGGGTATGGTGACTATAATCCTACCAACACTTGATTTGGGAATACATGTGGTATAATCAGTGACCATACTTCATCTCTTCTCATGAGCAATTGACCAAGGAATTGGCTATTGATCAAGATTTGAGAGATTGAATTACCAAGGAATTGGAATTCAATCACTTAAGATTGCCAAGGAGATCAATGAATGCATTGATTGAGGAAGAGATGAAAATGAACTTGATCCGGAAAATGTAACATCTCCTAAGCCCAATGAATCCCCATTTCTGATCTTACCCATTCTCTTTAATTTCTGCAATTTACTTTTATGAGCATCTTCCCCATTCCCATTTACAATTCTGCAATTTACTTTCCGTCATTTACTTTCAGCTCTTTACTTCCAGCATTTACATTTTCTGCTATTTACTTTCCCGCCATTTAATTTCCTACAACTCTCAAACCAAATTCTGCTTTGCTCAACTAGAAAATTCCTCTGATTAAAGTTGCTTGACCAATAAATCCCTGTGGGATTCGACCTCACTCTATTGTGAGTTTTTACTTCACGACAATTCGGTATACTTGCCGAGGGAAAATTGTTGAGAGACAAGTTTCCGTGCTATCAAGTTTATAGCGCCGTTGCCGGGGATTGATTTTGTATCAACAATGATTAAATTAAAGGATAACTAGATTGAGCATTTTTCTTTTGTTTGATTTAAATTTCTGTTTGAGTTAATTACTTTCAGTTTTAGTTATTTTCCTCCCTTCCCCCCTACTCCTTTTTCTTAGTTATTTACCATTCAGTACACTAACCCACTAACTGTTTGATATATTGCATCACTCACGCTAACATCAATTTTAACAAGAGTACTTTCTGCATCTATTTCCTTGCTTGTGCCTTGTTGGTTGTATGACAGGGAGAAGAAGCGGGGCTTCAACTTCCTTTGATTCTGAACCTGAGAGGACCTTCCTTAGATTAAGGAGGGAAGCAAGAGGAAAGAGAGTAGTTGGTGCTGAGGAAGAGGAGGAGTACTTTGAACCTGACATGGATGAGAACATGGAGAACCATCATGAATAAGAGGCTCACAACCATGGCAGAGAAGGTCTAGCAAATCATGCTGGGTAAGAGAGAAGAGTTCTAGGCTCTTACATCAACCCAAACCCAGGAAACTGTGGGAGTAGCATCCAAAGGCCAACCATACATGCCAACAACTTTGAACTAAAGCCACAGCTCATCACCCTTGTTCAGAACAACTGTTCATTCGGAGGAGGTGTCCAAGAAGACCCCAATCAACATCTAACCACCTTCCTGAGGATATGTGATACTGTGAAGTCTAATAATGTTCATCCTGACACCTATAGACTACTTCTGTTCCCTTTCTCACTTAAGGACAAGGCATCTAAATGGCTGGAATCCTTCCCAAAGGAAAGTTTAGCAACCTGGGAAGATGTGGTGAACAAATTCTTAGCAAGATTCTATCCTCCTCAACGGATCAACAGGCTGAGAGCTGAGGTGCAAACATTCAGGCAGCAGGATGGTGAGACTCTATATGAAGCATGGGAGAGGTTCAAGGACCTGACAAGAAGGTACCCACCAGATATGTTCAATGAATGGGTATAGCTACACATTTTTTATGAAGGCCTTTCTTATGAATCAAAGAAGGCAGTAGACCATTCATCCGGGGGATCTCTGAACAAGAAGAAGACCATTGAAGAAGCCATAGATGTCATTAAAACTATAGCATAGAATGACTATTTCTATGCTTCTGAAAGAGGCAACACTAGAGGAGTGATGGAACTAAACAATGTGGATGCACTGCTGGCCCAAAACAAGCTTATTACCAAGCAGCTGGCTGACCTCACCAAGAAGATGGAGAGGAACCAAGTGGCAGCAATCACCACCTCATCAGCAACCCAAGAGGGAGTGAATGCTGAGGCAGAGGAGGAGCCAGAACAAGCCAACTACATTGGAAACTCACCCAGGCAGACCCATGATCCTTACTAAAAAATGTACAACCCTGGTTGGAGGAATCACCCAAACTTTGGGTGGGGAAATCAACAAGATCAAATCCAAGATCAGAGATGTCACAACCACAACAACCATGCAGCTCACCAATATTCCACACAGAGATCATATCAGTACCACCCTAATAACAGCTCTCCATATCCATACCAAAACCAAAAAGACCCAACTCATCCATCCACTCTCAACTCACCATCTGAAGAAAGACCCTCCAAAATTGAGACTCTGCTTGAGGACATATACAAAGAGATTCAAGACAGTAAGGCATTCCGCGAAGAAGTACAGTCCAATATGCAGAATCAAGATGCTGCCATCAAGAAACTTGAGACACAAATTGGATACCTATTCAAGCAAATTTCCAGCCACAACCCTTGCAGCGATGCAGACTCAAACCAAAGGGAGGAGTGTCAGGCTATCACCCTCAGAAGTGGAAAGGAATTGAAGGAGATTCCCAAACAACCACAAGAGAAAGATTCAGTTGGAAAGAAGGAGGAACAAGATGAAGTTCAAATCCCCACCTCCAACTCACGTCAAAAGGAAGGAGAGCTGAAGCCATATGTTCCGAAAGTACCATATCCTCAACAACTGAAGAAGAAGGGGGATGACAGCCAGTTCTCCAGATTTTTGGAAATCTTCAAGAAATTACAGATTAACATACCCTTTGCTGAAGCGATAGAGCAAATGCCGCTCTATGCCAAGTTCTTGAAGGAATTGATGACTAAGAAGAGAAGTTGGAAGAGCAACGAGACTGTGATACTAACCGAAGAATGTAGTGCTATCATTCAGCATAAACTACCCCAGAAATTGAAGGATCCGGGGAGCTTCCAGATCCCTTGTATTATAAGGGAGATCACAGTGGAGAAAGCTCTATGTGACTTAGGAGCCAGCATAAATCTGATGTCAGTAGCTATAAAGAGGAAAATGAAGATCGAGGAGGTTAAGCCAATAAAAATGGCCCTACAACTAGCAGACCGATCGTTCAAGTTCCCTCATGGTGTAGTGGAAGATTTGCTAGTGAAGGTGGGGGATTTCATCTTCCCAGTAGACTTTGTGGTGTCGGACATGCAGGAGGAAGCCAAGGCATCTATCATCTTAGGAAGACCGTTCTTAGCTACTGCTGGAGCTGTCATTGATGTCCAAAAAGGTGACATCACCTTAAGATTACACAATGAAAAGATGACATTCAATGTGTTCAAGGCCATGAGTTACCCACCAGAACAATGGGGAGAATGTATGAGGTTGGACTCATTGGAAGATGCAGTGCAGGAGAGTTTTGAAGAAGAAGAACCTGAAAGGTTAATAGAGGAGGAGTCAACGTCTAGTGAAGAGGTTGCAACAGCAGAGATTCATATACAAGGTGCACCAAAGGAAGAGAATGAAAAGTTAGAAGCACCCAAACTTGAACTCAAAGCACTGCCACCCACTCTCAAATATGCATACTTAGGCGAGAATGAAAGCTACCCAGTGATCATAAACTCATCCCTCAGCCAAGATCAAGAGAATGAACTGCTCCAAGTGTTGCAAAGGCATAAAGATGCCATTGGATGGACCCTCGCCGACTTGAAAGGAATCAGTTCGGCCATATGCATGCATAAGATACTGTTGGAAGATGATGCCAAACCATCCATTCAATCCCAAAGGAGGCTGAACTCAATCATGAAGGAAGTGGTGCAGAAAGAAGTTATGAAGTTATGGCAGGGAGGGGTAATTTACCCGATCTCAGACAGCCCCTGGGTCAGCTCCGTGCATGTTGTTCCGAAAAAGGGAGGAATCACTATAGTCCCCAATGAGAGGAACGAACTAATCCCCACCAGGACCGTCACAGGATGGCGGATGTGCATAGACTACAGAAAACTAAATGAAGCTACACGAAAAGATCATTTCCCCCTTCCATTCATGGATCAGAAGTTGGAAAGACTCGCAAGACACTCATACTATTGTTTTCTCGACGGTTATTCAGGGTATAACCAAATAGTGGTTGATCCTAGAGACCAAGAGAAAACCTCATTTACTTGCCCATATGGAGTGCTTGCTTACAGGCACATGCCATTTGGGCTATGTAATGCACCTGCGACTTTCCAACGCTGCATGCTTTCTATCTTCTCAGATATGATAGAGAAATTTATTGAAGTTTTTATGGATGATTTCTCGGTATTCGGAGATTCCTTTCCTAGCTGCCTAAATCACCTAGCCTTAGTATAAAAAAGGTGCCAAGAGACCAATCTGGTTTTGAACTGGGAGAAATGTCACTTTATGGTGACAGGGGCAATAGTCCTTAGCCATAAGGTCTCTAACCAAGGCATTGAGGTGGACAGAGCTAAAGTGGAACTTATTGAAAAACTTCCTCCACCCAGTGATGTCAAGGCAATTAGGAGTTTCTTAGGGCATGCTGGCTTTTACAGAAGGTTTATTAAATATTTTTCAAAGATAGCCAAGCCCTTAAGCAATCTCCTTGTATCTGATACACCATTTATCTTCAATGAAACATGCATGCTAGCGTTTGAAAATTTGAAAAAGAGATTGTCCTCTGCCCCTATCATTTCCCCACCTGATTGGAACTTACCATTTGAATTGATGTGTGACGCATCTAATTTTGCAGTTGGGGCCGTGTTAGTGCAGAGGAAAGATAACTTAGTCCATGTGATATACTATGCTAGCAAAGTCCTCAATGAAACGCAAAGAAATTATACCACTACTGAAAAGGAGTTGCTAGCAATAGTTTTTGCATTTGACAATCATACCTCATTGGTGCTGAAGTGATTGTTTTCACAGATCACACAGCACTTAAATATTTGTTTGCCAAGCAAGAATCAAAACCAAGACTAATAAGATGGATCTTATTGTTGCAGGAATTCAATATTGAAATTAGAGACAAGAAAGGAGTGGAGAACAAAGTAGCGGACCACCTATCCAGAATCCCTCATGATGAAGGTGGAACACATGATACAAGTGTAAATGAGCTCTTCCCTGATGAGCAGTTGATGACAGTTCACAAAGCACCATGGTTCGCAGACATTGCCAACTTCAAGACAACTGGGGCCTTACCTCCAGAGATCAATAAACATCAAAAAAGGAATCTCATAAATGATGCAAAATATTTTGTCTGGGATGAGCCATATCTCTTCAAGAAATGTTTAGATGGAATCCTGAGAAGATGTGTTTCAGAAGAAAAGGGACGGAAAGTCCTGTGGAATTGCCACGGCTCATGCTATGGAGGCCATTTTGAAGGGGACAGAACTGCAGCAAAGGTGTTACAAAGCGGATTCTTTTGGCCCACCCCTTTCAAGGATGCTAAAGAACTAGTAAAGAGCTGCAATGAGTGCCAAAGATCTGGGAACTTGCCCAAAAAAAATGAGATGCCACGAAATTTCATCTTAGAACTGGAACTGTTTGATGTATGGGGAATCGATTTCATGGGACCATTCCCAACAGTGGACTACGTTTCCAAGTGGGTAAAGGCTATTGCAACCCCAACAAATGATAACAAGGTGGTCATGAACTTCCTCAGGAAGAATATTTTTAGCCGGTTTGGAGTCCCACGAGCACTCATCAGTGATGGAGGGAGCCATTTTTGTAACAGACCACTAGAAGCTCTTCTCCTACGATACGGGGTGAAACACAAGGTTACCACACCTTACCATCCCTAAACAAGTGGGCAAACTGAGATATCTAACAGAGAGCTAAAAAGGATTTTGGAAAAGACTGTGAGTACATCAAGAAAGGATTAGTCGAAGAAGCTGGATGATGCTCTTTGGGCATACAGAACAGCATTCAAAACACCACTAGGGATGTCCCCATTCCAACTGGTGTATGGAAAAGCTTGTCATCTACCACTAGAGCTGGAACACAAAGCTCTCTGGGCTCTCAAGTTATTAAATTTTGACAGCATCGCTGCTGGTGCAAAGAGGATCTTGCAGCTGCAAGAGATGGAGGAATTTAGATCTCAAGCTTATGAAAATGCCAAGATTTATAAAGAAAAGGCGAAGAGAAGACATGACCTGTATCTGGCACCAAGGAGTTTCGAAAAGGGATAGCAAGTACTCCTCTACAACTCTAAATTGAGACTGTTCCCTGGTGAACTCAAATCAAGGTGGTCAGGACCCTTTCTTGTTACAAAAGTCTCGCCATATGGGCACATAAAAATCATGGATGAAAGTTCTGAGAGGACTTTCATTGTGAACGGACAAAGGCTCAAACACTATATGGGCAACATGGGGGAAAACCCCAAAGTGAAGTATCATCTCAAGTAATGGAGGAATCGTCGAGCTAGCGACGCTAAAAGAGCGCTTTGTTGGGAGGCAACCCAACCTGAGGTAGTTTCTTTTTCATCGTCATTTCAATAAAAATCACAAGTTGTTTCCCCTGTACTGCGAGGAGCTAAGTTTGGTGTTCCACACCAAAACAAATCCAAGAGTGAAAGTGCAGTTTTAAGTTTAGTGTTCCACCAAAGATATTCGTTATACTCACACTACACTCCAATGACAGATTGCTAGCTCCAACCAATCAGGGGAACCACTTAGCAGTAGTTTAGTCTGAAGTTAATGGTTGTTTTGTTAATAACAACATATGAGGCTCTCTGCAAGTATGCAATCTGTTGTACTAGGCAAAAGAACTAAGTTTGGTGTTCACACACCAAATTAAGTTCAGAAATTCGCAAGCATACATGCAAGCTAACTATGTCTCAAGTGCTTTGGAAACAAGAAACTTCCAATAACTTTGCAGGAACCTTCTGAGGAAATAGTGCACCATCATCCAAGGAAGTAAAGGAGCAAAAACTATGGGTAAGGACAACAAGGGGATAGCAAGAAACCATCACCCGAAGGTTGTGTTGTTACTTAATTCCATATACTTAAAATGCTAAAAAAATTGGAAGTCCGAAGGAACTTGATTTATAGTTTCTCATTAGTTTAGATGATTAGAGTTTAATGTTGCCCTATTGCTTTTGTCATATGTGTGCTGTCCACGATACCTGCTGGATTTTTACCTTGCTTACTTGTATGCTTGTCTCCTTTTGAATCAAATAAAAAGAGAATATTTGTTATCAAAGACCAGAGTGGAGTACATATTGTGGAGTAAGTTCCTTAGTGTGTGATGTGGTCATAAGTTAGCTAAGTTGGTTCACCAACAAGGGTGGGAAGACAACTATCTGTCCTGAATCATATGCTTGAAACACACCCCATGAGACTAGCTAAATAACAAGATCTTAATAAGAAAAAAGGGGAAAAGAACAATAAAAGTTGAAAAAGAAAGAAAAGTTAATAAAGAATAAGGCTAGGCACCAAGGGTTTGAAACTTGAGAGATGTGTCTGTGGTGCTCCTGTACCAAGGATCTGCTTGGATGAATAAGTTCGTAGGAGTGCTTCATCACTTGGTAACTTGGGTTAACTAACCCGGGATTATCAGCTGAAAGTCCACTATCAGGAGCAACCTTGCTACAGAACATTTAGTAACCCAAAGAGGTGCTGGACACCAAGGTCTCAAGAAAGAAAATAAACAAACCATGTGCCTGTGGTGTGTATGTATGGGGAAAAGAGACTTGAGGGAGTAAGTCCTTAGGGTTGTCTTAACACCTAGCACCTTGAACCAACTGGTTCGGAAGTGCTGGCTGAAAGCTTATCTTAAAGGTGCAATTAAGTGAGTATTCCAGGACATGATAAAGGTCTGAAAGCCAGTGAAGGAATGAATCTAAGTAGCTATGCATGAAACCACCATAAAACCAAGGACATGACTTCCACAATAATGACTCATTCCTCTTGGCATTTCATTCATCATTCTCTTGTTCCAGTACTTGCTTAGGGACAAGCAAGCTTTAAGTTTGGTGTTGTGATGCCAGGACATTTTGGCCAGTTTCACTGACCTTTTCTTTACTGTTTTAGGGTAGTTTCATGCATTTTCTTAGGAAATAAGCAAGTTTTGGGTAGAAATTCACTTACATCTTGATTTAAGCATACATTGTGCACTTTACATGATTTCATGAGAATTTTGCATGAATTAGATGACAAATTGGATGATGCATGTCTCATGATGTGGGTTAAAACTTTGATGCACTTTATTGCTTGATTTCAGGACAAAGGAAGCAAGAAAGAGCCACATTAGCAGCCACGTTAGTCTAACTAACGTGACCACCAACGTGGAATGGGAGCTAGCTTGCAACGTTAATGAGAAAAGTAATTTCCAATAACGTCCTCGAAGCCATCATAGCCCACGTTAAGAGTCACGTTAACTAAGTTAACGTGAACTCTAACGTGGAAGAAAGAAAGTGGAGCCAACGTTTGTGACACTCACCTTTGTCACTAACGTTGGACCAAGCTCATAAGTGGCCACGTTAAGAGCCACGTTAACTCAGTTAACGTGGACTCTAACGTTGGGAAGCAAAAGAGAAGCCAACGTTAGTGACCCTCACTTTTGTCAATAATGTTGGCCAAGCTACAATGAGCCACGTTAGTTGCCACGTTAACTTAGTTAACGTGGAAGCTAACATGGAGAAAGCAAGTGATCGCCAACGTTAGTGACACTTACCTTTGTCACTAACGTTGGAATGAGCCACAATGAGCCACTATGAGCCACGTTAACTCCCACGTTAACTTAGTTAACGTGGAAGCTAACGTTGAGGATAGGATGATGAGCCAACGTTAGTGACACTCACCTTTGTCACTAACGTTGGAGATAGCTATCATTACCACGTTAGAAGCCACGTTAACTTAGTTAACGTGGACTTTAACGTGGGAAGTAGGGGCACCTTGGAACGTTAGTGACAAAGGTAAGTGTCACTAATGTTCTCGAAGGATTGGCAAGCCTACATTAAGAGACACGTTAACTAAGCTAACGTGGACTCTAACGTAAGGGGAAGGGAGGACTCTCAACGTTATTGGAAAAGTTGAGCCCCAATAACGTGTGCGAAGGACCAAGAGGCAACATTAGTGGTCACGTTGGTGCCACTAACGTTGAGGTTAACGTGGATCATCCCTGGGTGAGGAACGTTAGTGAAAAAGGTGATTGCCACTAACGTTCTCGAACCCACACTCTCACTTAACGTTAACGCCACTAACGTCCTAAGCTAAAGACCCTTCCTACTTCACACTTTCTCTCTGCAAGTAAAGCTAAGCCCACTGCAGAAGATAACTGCTTCAAACTCAAGATCCAAAGGCCCATATCCAAGACTTGAAGAATCAACTAGAAGATCAGAAGAGTAGTATATATAGGGGTAGTTTTGAATCAGGAAGTAGCTTTTGGGAGTTGGAAATTGGAGAACTACTCTTTGTATAATTTACTTTCTCTGCACTTCTAGTTCTAGTTTTTCATGATGTATTCTCCATCTTTGTTTTCCATTTCCAGAGCTATGAACAACTAAACCCCTTTCATTGGGTTAGGGAGCTCTGTTGTAATTTGATGGATCAATACTAATTTTCATTACTCTTCTTCTATCTTTTCTCTTGATTTTACTAGAAAGCTTTCAATCTTCATCCAATTGGGTAGTTATCTTGGAAAAGAAGCTATTCATACTTGGATCTCTTCTGAACCTTGGAAGAGGAATGAAGAGATCATGCTAGAAATGCTTTCTCATGTTGGACCAAATTGGGGTTGGTTGGGTATGGTGACTATAATCCTACCAACACTTGATTTGGGAATGCATGTGGTATAATCAGTGACCATACTTCATCTCTTCTCATGAGCAATTGACCAAGGAATTGGCTATTGATCAAGATTTGAGAGATTGAATTACCAAGGAATTGGAATTCGATCACTTAAGATTGCCAAGGAGATCAATGAATGCACTGATTGAGGAAGAGATGAAAATGAACTTGATCCGGAGAATATAACATCTCCTAAGCCCAATGAATCCCCATTTCTGATCTTACCCATTCTCTTTAATTTCTGCAATTTACTTTTATGAGCATCTACCCCATTCCCATTTACAATTCTGCAATTTACTTTCCGTCATTTACTTTCAGCTCTTTACTTCCAGCATTTACATTTTCTGCTATTTACTTTCCCGCCATTTAATTTTCTGCAACTCTCAAACCAAATTTTGCTTCGCTAAACTAGAACATTCCTCTGATTAAAGTTGCTTGACCAATCAATCCCTGTGGGATTCGACCTCACTCTATTGTGAGTTTTTACTTGACGACAATTCGGTATACTTGCCGAAGGAAAATTGTTGAGAGACAAGTTTCCGTGCTATCACCCAGAAAAGCAGACTAGAGCCAGAGAACATGCAGAAACCAACAATAACATTCATTCCGTATAGTTTTAGTTTTTTAGATCTAGTTTTCCTCTCCTCTAGGTTTTCTCTCTACACATTCATAGTTTTTAGGATTTGTTATTTTCATTGTTTTTAGATTGGGATATTGAGAAGAGTTATTGCCTCATCAAGACTTCGACATTCTAGTTCGTTCTCTTTACTTGCCTCATACTCTTCCATGTTCCTTACTTTACTTAATTTTACTATTGGATTATTTTAGCATTTATTAATACAAGAATTACTTTTATTTTCAATTAATCTTTTGATTATTATTTGTCATGTCTTTCTTTAATTCCCTTTCTTATGTTATGAATTTTACATTTACAATGAGCGAGTAGCTCCCTAACTTGATGGGGAGTTAATTGAAAGGAACCCTTGAGTTGGGATGCTCAAGAGAAAGATTGCAATTGGGTTTATTGTTGGATTGCTCTCTAGTCACTAACACCAATCCTCCCAAGAGCATATTGGAACTTGTGGATAGAAACAGCATTCCAACTTGTTTGATTTTCCCTTACTTAGTAAGGGGCAACTAAACATAATAACCCTCAATTGTCAATTAATCTTGAGAGTACTCCAACAAGAATAGGGCTTCCAGCTAATCAACTCCCAGTCAAGGCTTTTATTTAAATTTATATAAATTCTCTAATTTAATTTTCTGCCATTCAACTCAAACCTTTTTTTTTGAAAACATCTGATTAATAAAATAGCACACTTTTCTGCAACTCGTTGGGAGACGACCTGGGACCCATACTCCCAATATTTTAATCTTAATTTTTGTGACACTCTTCTAAATTGATAAGCGGATTTCTTGTTGGTTGAGAACTATACTTACAACGCATATTTTATAATCATTCTTAACTCGCCAATTTTTGCTCACATCAACTATCCCTAAGTGAAAAACAATAAATATCCCTTAATTTGGATCTTTGATTAGCTTAGGCTAGTGAGGGTGTGTATCATCTGGGTATGGGAAACTTAGGACATTGGTTGAGGTAAAAGTGTAATTTTTATTTTTGTTAAAAATATTGGAAATTGGGTACATATTCATGTACTATATGTAAAATCATATACATTGATACGTTTGTATATACTTTAAAAAATGATAAAAAAAAGAAAAAGAAAAAAAAAATATATATATATATATATATAGAAAAAGAAAAACAAAAGAGAAAGAAATAAAAAGGGGACAAAAAAATGCCCCAAGGTAAAGTTCAATAAAAATCAATGCATATGGAATGTGAATTAAAGAGAATGCATGAGTATGTGAAAAAGTGCGAATCATGGGTAGCTAGGTTGTGTATTAGAATTGTATAGGTTG
The DNA here is from genome assembly GCF_059453495.1 of Arachis ipaensis. Classification (NCBI taxonomy): domain Eukaryota; kingdom Viridiplantae; phylum Streptophyta; class Magnoliopsida; order Fabales; family Fabaceae; genus Arachis; species Arachis ipaensis. The sequence goes on from NC_142439.1 coordinate 92,365,042, forward strand.
TCATATGTGTTTGGTGAGAGCTTAGGTTAATCAAAGATTCAAATTCCAAGCTCACTTGACCATATACATCCCTACCTTTACCCTAGCCCCATTACAACCTATGAATAAGACCTCATGATGAATGTATGCATGCATTGAATAATTGTTGATTGTTAGATAAAAAACAAATCTTGAAAAGCATGAGTAGAAGAGAATTGAGTGATCAACCCTATACACTTGAGCGACTAGAGCGGATATACTTTCGGTGAGGGTTCGATGCTCAATTCCTTGTTCCCGGCTTTCATGAGTTTTCTTCTTGCAAATCTATTTGAACTTCATTTGATATTTAAATTGGTAGGATTCATGAATCATCATATGATCTTAGCCCAACTTGTTTATACATGCTCTTGGAGATTGATTTGCTTTTGACCAAGTAGATAGAATTATCTTGCATTTAGTTGCATTCATATAGATAGGTGCATATAGTTTATTTGCATTGAATAAATGTTCATAACCCTTTTCTTGTCCTTCTTTATTCTTAGCATGAGGACATGCTTGGTTTAAGTGTGGGGAGATTTGATAAATTCTAATTTTGTGGTTTATCTTGTACTTAATTTTGGGGATTTTATCAACTTTTCTCACATTTATTCAATGAAATAGAATGGTTTTGTAATTCTCCCTAGATTTGTACTTAAGTGTGAAAACATGCTTTTTAGGCCTTAAAATAGCTAAATTTAATCCACTTTAATTTCATTCGATGACTTGATATATTTGTTAAGTGATTTAAGGTTTAGAAGGCAAGTATTGGATGGAAGAAGTGAGGAGAAAACCATGCAAAGTGAGAGAACTCATGAAGAAATGAAGGAATCGCAAAGCTGTCAAGCCTGACCTCTTTGCACTCAATCGACCATAACTTGAGATACAGAAGTCCAAATGAGACGGTTTCAGTTGCATTGGAAAGCTAACATCTGGGGCTTCAAAATGATATAAAATTTGCCATAGTTTCCTAATTTATAGGGGCGCGCACGCGCACTATACGCATGTGCACCGATGGAGCAGCATGGGTCGACTTTAAGCAACTCGTTGGGGGCGATTTCCAGGTCATTTTGGGCCCAATGCAACTCATTTCTGATGCTATTGAACCCAAGGATTGAGGGGGGAATGAACCAAGTAGTCATAGTTTAGTTTTTATCATGTTTTAGGTTAGAATTCTAGAGAGAGAAGCTCTCCCTTCTCTCTAGAATTTAGGGTAGTTTGGGTTTAATTTTCTCAAATCCAATTTTTAATTGATTTAGTCTTCCTTCTTAATTTCTTGTTGTTACATCCTTGTTCTTCTAGTTTCTCTTGTTAATTTCTTATTTTGCTCTCTTTTGTGTTGATGAACAATTGTTGGATCTTGATTTCCTTTAATGCAATTTTATGTTTCCATGCTCTTTTATGTTTATCCTAGTTGTTATTGTTGATCTCTTACTTGTGGTAGTCATGGGTTTCACTAATTCTAGCATTTTGTGATGTTTACTTTTATTTCACACTAGGTGTTTGATAGAATGCTTCCTTTAGTTTTTGAGTAGTTTTCTTTACTCTTGGCCTAGGCTAAGGGAATTGAGTGACCTTGAGTCATTGGGTCTCATTGAATTGGTGATTTGAGAACCCTTGGTGGTCAATTTGATAACCATTGATACTAGCCTACTACTAAGTCAATTAGTAGCTAGGTTAGAACCTATGGATTGATGTTGATCAAGCCATTTGATATACTTCAAGCATAGAAGTAAACTTGATGAGCTTGGTTCCTCATAATTGTCAATATTTGGGTTGTAGACAAGGATGGTGATCTCAATTACCTATGTCTAGCCAAGAGTTCTTTTCCTTTATTTTATTAGTTCTTATCATTTACTTTCTTGTTGGTTACTTTTCTTGCCAAACTATAAAATCAAACCCCCCTTTCATCTTTATAGCCAATAATTGAGCACTTCATTACAATTCCTTGTGAGACGACCCGGAGTTTAAATACTTCAGTTAATTCTTATTGGGGTTTGTACTTGTGACAAACCCAAATTTAATTTGATTTGAGGATTGACTATTGGTTTGGGATATACTAACAACTGAATTATTTTGTGGAATTCCGAACCGGTATAAATCCTGCCATCACGCGTCGACGTTGGTCACGTGTATGCGTGACCGAGCTTGTGCTACTCGCACGAAGGCAGCCTTCCATGCACACAACTCTCTGTTTGCATTGGGGTGTGTGCCAAAATAGCATATGACGCGTGCGCGTCAGGCACGCGCACGCGTGGAAGTGTACATTTTGAAAGTGATGTGCACGCGTCAACGACGCGTATGCGTGATGCAATTTGTGCCTCGGGCACAGTGCCAGCATCAAGCCAGCCCAGCTTTCAGCCAATACACCTTTTACGTCGAATTCACAGGGTCACGTGTGCACATCATTGATGCGTACGCGTGAAGTGCCAAAATCCCAAGTGACGCGTACGCGTGGAGTACGCGTACGCGTGACGATGCTTATGCAATTGGCACACTTTCTGCACTGCTCCCACGCAACTTTCTGCCACTCTTTTTTTTTATGCAGTATGCAGAATGCAAAATGCAGATGCTGATGCAGACATCATGAATGAACACTAAGAAAAATAGAATAAAATAAAACTAAGAATAAAACAAAACAAAATAAAACTAAGAATAAAAATATAATAAAATAAAACTAAGGATAAAAATAGAAGATAATACCATGGTGGGTTGTCTTCCACCTAGAACTTTTAGTTAAAGTCCTTAAGTTGGACATTTGGTGAGCTCCTTGTCATGGTGGCTTGTGCTTGTACTGATCCTTGAATCCCCACCAATGTTTGTAATTCCAATGGCCTCCGGGATCCCAAACTAGGCGCATACAGCCATCAAGCAATCTAAAGTAAGTGACAAGGCCCCAAAAGTGTTGATTGTTGGAATGAATTCCGGGGTTCCAAATCTTGCTTTTGCACCCGTCTTCTTGTTGACCATCTTTGTTCCAACCAGGTGGTAAGCAATCCGAATTCTCACTGAGGCATCCAAACAGCTTCCTAGACCCATACAATTTAGTATTCCTCCAACCATGATAATTCAGTCGTGAGCTTCCTACCACAATGAATCTAGGATTGTGTTGCCAACCACTAACCATCTCCCTCTTACTCTTAAAGCCACAAATATTAGAGATGAGAGATTTACCCACTTGAATAAAGGGATGGATGGTGATGGCTTTGGGGGAGAAGTCTCCAACAACCTTGGCAAGGTGATTTCCAGCTCCATTCCCTTGGGCTCTTCTTTGACAACTTCCACCTCTTTGCAAGCTTCTTCCATATCAACCTCTTCCTCTTGGTAGCTTTCTTCTAATTCGATCTCTTCTTCATTATTCACCAAGGGCATGGGAGGTTGTGCTTCTTCTTCTTTAATCTCCATGTCAAGTCCAATGAGAGAGGATTCAATTGTAGATAAGAATTCATCAATGATTGAATCCATTTCTTGATCAACCTCTTCAAAGTCTTCAACCATGATATGCCTTGGAGGTTGTACACCTTCCTCAACATCAATTTCAAGCTTCTTGGAGGGAGGTTCTATGACTGGAGGTTCCCATGAAGGTTCCGCATCTCCTAAATCTTCAACCACTTCTTCCTCTTTAGCTATTATGGCATCCTCCACTTGTTCCAATACAACGTCATGCTCCTTACGGTCCACCAGAGTTTCTAGCGTCTCATTGATGTTGTGTTCTTCATTAGATTCTCCACATGAAGCCATGGGAGTTCCTTGAGTGTCTGAACGTCGGGAAGATATTGATTTATCGCTTGCTCCAATTGATGAAGGGTTGCATGAAATTGATCCACTGTTTCCTTGAGACGATCCTGTGATTCTTGTTCTGCTTGGATTGCATGATTAGGATCATATGACTCTTGAGTTGGTGGATATGGACATGGTGCATATGGAAGTGGTGGTTCTTGGGAGTAATTGGATTGGACTTGGGGTGGTTCTAAATAAGGTTCATATGGCTCATAGGGTGGTTGATTTGGTGGATAAGGGTTAGGGTCATATGGGGGTGTTTGGTGGTAAGGGGCTTGTGAGTTTGGTGGTTCAAAGGTATGTTGTGGAGGTGGTTCATAAGCATAGGGTGCGGCTTGTTGGTGACTACAAGGAGGTCCACCATATCTATCATCTTGGTACGCACCTCGGAATGGCTCTTGACCATAGTAATTTGGTGGAGGTTGGTTGTCACGAAAAGGTCCACCATAACTATTTTCTTGGTATGCATCATAGAATGGTTGTTGGTTATAGCGCATTGGAGGGGGTTGTTGCCAAGAGGGTTGATCAAATCCTTGTGGCTCCTCCCGTCTTTGATTCTTCCAACCTTGATGCATGTTCTCATTATAGCTTCCATTTCTTACAACAACATTGGAACCAAACTTGAAACCAGAGGGTGAGAATTCATAGTAGCAAAAGAAATAAAAACTAATAAAAATTAATGAAAATAAACTCCTAAAACTAGAAACACTAACAAAGAAACGAAAAATCAAATATTTACAATAACCAATAATAAGGCATATGTTTGCAATTCCCCAGCAACGGCGCCATTTTTGACGAACGGATTTCTGCCAGTAAAGAAATTTACAAATATAATCGCGTTGTAAGTATAGTTTCTAAACCAACAGAGAATCCTTTCGTACAAAAGTTTGGTTGTCACAAGTAACAAAACCCAATAAAATTTATAACCGAAGTATTTAAACCTCGGGTCGTCTCTCAAGGAATTGCAGGGAGGTGTATTTATTATTGGTTATGGAAAGGTATATTTTGGGGATTTTTGTATAAGATAAAAAGCAATAATAGTAAATGGCAATGGAAACAAACTAACTATAAAAACTCTTGGCAAGGTATGAGAACTGGAAATCCCATCCCAGTTATCCTTATCAGGTGTGATGAGAATTGTTTATTGCTCCCACTTAGTTAACCCTTACTAAATAAAGGAAAGTCAAGTGGACCAATCAACTTGATTCCTCAAGTCCTAGTCAACTTCTATGGAAAGACTAGCTTTAGAGGGATCCAAATCAATCAGCAAATTCTAATTTTCAATCAACAGCTGAGTTTGACAACTCAAGTGTCACCAATTACTCAACCAAAGCCAAAAGGAGAAAAATCTAAATTATTTATATCATAAATAGATGAAAGCAATCACAAATCTGAAATACCTCAAATTATATTAAATAAAGATATCAATTCTAACATGGGAAAGTTCATAAATCCAATTGGGAAAGTAAATAAATCAAGTGATAAAGTAAATGAGAGTAGAAGAGAGATTAAATTTAAGGAACATTGAACCTGGAATGAAGAATAAGAAATCCTAATCCCAAAAGAAATCCTAAATCCTAAAACCTAAGAGAGAGGAGAGAGCCTCTCTCTCTAAAGACTACATCTAAAACCTAAAAATTGTGTTAATGAAAGTTATATTGATGAATGGATGGGTTCCCCCACTTTATAGCCTCTAATATGTGTTTTCTGGGCCAAAAACTAGATCAGAAACAGCCCAAAAATCGCTCCTAGCGATTTCTGATACGTCCAGCACGGTGCAAAGTCACGCGTGAGCGTCGTCCATGCGTGAGCGTGGATTGGATTTTTGCCAGGTCACGCGTGTGCGTGATCCATGCGTGCGTGTTGCCTGGCTTCGGAGCAGCTATGGCAAATTATATATTGTTGTGAAGCCCCGGATGTTAGCTTTTCAACGCAACTAAATCCATCTCATTTGGACCTCTGTAGCTCAAGTTATGGTCGATTTAGTACCAAGAGGTTAGGCTGGACAGCTTTAGCAGTTCCTTCAGTTTCTTGTATTCCTTCCACTTTTGCATGGTTCCTTTCCATCCTCCAAGCCATTCCTGCCCTGTAAACCCTGAAATCACTTAATAACAAAGCAACTCACTGAGGTGGGTTGCGACCTGCATCTTAAAAACAACAACAGAATATAGTATGAGAACCGAAAGTTCTCAGTATGGTAACAGTGCCCAGTGATGTAAGATATAAGACTCCTGGATGCCAGAGGCAATCCTGGAGCTTCATATCCATCATGAGATTCAAGCTTAAAACATAAGTAATTTAGAACCTCAACTTTAAAACCACAATGAAAAAGGGTAATCTAACTTAGTGGATTTCTAATCTAACAATTCTCCGCTGTCCCACAGCCTTCGCCAGCCTAACCACCATGCGATCCCATCGCCACCACCTTCTGAACCTCCTCAATCCCAATAGAATATATAGATAAATAACAATGCAAGTAAAGCACAAGTATAGCATGTATATGAAGAAATTCAAGTAGCAATTAATCATGTTATACAATTAAGCAAGCAATTTCAAGTCGGCAAAGCAAACAAACAAATAGAAGATGCACATGACGAATGCCTATCCTATTGACTGTGATATCACATCGTCGGTTCAACTGCTAACCCGACACACCTCCATGGAGATGTCGCCCTTCGGTCTCATAATGGAAACCCCCGAGATATCATGCCCGGATCACGGTCCAGGATGTCAGTGCTTTCACACTATAGTGATTCCGAAGGGATGCGAGCATGATACTCTTGCCACAGACCTCACATCTCAATGTAAGCAGGACTAACCACCAGAATCAGTCACTAAATCGGTTGCTAAATCTGTTGCTATTTCGGTAATTTCTTATAGTGATAACCCACTGCCGACGGTCGATCCTATCACACCATTGAGTATATCCCTCTCCCCGCTCCTACAATCGCTGTTACTGCTCAGTGTATTGTTGTTCTCTCTTCGAATATCCTACGCAAAAATTTGTTTCAAGATAATACAACTCATTACTAATTCAAAAGGTATAACACAAATTAAAAATCCATAAAGACCAACTTTGTAAAAGAAACATGTTTTACCCATATTTACAATGAGTTTCTACAAGTACGGTGCCCTAAGATGCCCTCACATAGAAAAGATAAAATGCCCTCGGAGGACTCAACGAACCGTTACATCTAGCCATCGCTGCCCTAATAGAGTCGTGCCGATCAGAAATAATACCTACCCCATCCCTCCTGATGACATTTCTCCGTAGATTGTTTAGGTAAAAAAGTCATGCATCCGCAGTCTCTCTTTCAACGATGGCAAAAGTAAGTGGCACGATATTTTGGTTTCCATCTTGAGACACAGCAACCAAAAGAACTCCTTTGTATTTATCATACAAATGTGTGCCATAAACCTACATGAGTGGTTTATAATGTCGGAATGCTCTAATGCATGGATGGAAGCTCCAAAATACTCAACGCATTATTTTGACGCCTTCCTCCACTTTAGATCCACGATATGCTGCTGTAGTATCTACCTGAACCATGAATCCTGGGTTCTGCGCACACATTGCCATACACCATGCAGGCAAACACTCATAGAAAACTTTCCAACCACCAAAGATTTTTGCAATTGACTTTTGCTTTGCCAACCAAACTTTACAATAACTTATTGTATAGTTGAATTTCGATTGAATATCTGCAATGACGAGTCGGACCTTCAAGGATGGGTCGACTTCTACTAGAGGCCTGATAGCATCTGCAATCGTGTCTGAATCCAGTTTTGAATGGTCTTGAGAAATCGTTTCCATAGTACACGTATGACTTCCATTATATCGTCTAATTTTCCAACAACAATTTTGTGGAATCAAACTAGCCCGAATCAGCCAATCACAACCTCTACTATACTACAGGCACTTTGCATAAAACGTCAAAGGCTTAGACTCGTAGACCTTGTAATCGACCCCTTTAGAAAGGGTATACCTCCCAATTGCCATGACCACAGCCTCCTTATAACCAAATTTCATTAAACAAAGGGAATGCCTACAAATAAGGAATAACAATTTCATTGTTCTATAAAACAATATCTCCACTGCAAGAAAATGGAATATTTGTAACAAAAAAATTGTATCAAATTTAAAATTGTTACAAAAAGATGATTTTTTGTAATAATAATTGGTAATTGTTACAGAAGAATAACGTTTTGTAACAACCTGATTTTTTTTTATTACAAATTATGTTAGTTTTTGTAACGAACTGGTGTTTTGTTACAAAATATTATAATATTTTACAACAAAGAATAAAGTAGTTGCAAAAATTCGAAATATTTTGTAACAAAATATCTTTTTGTTTCAAAAACTCCAATTGTTTGGTAACAAAAAATTAATTTGTCACAAAATTCAACATTGTTTGTAACAAATTATTTGTTTGTCACAAAATATAAGTATATTTTATAACAAAAAAATGTATTTTAAACTGTTAAACACTTTAAGAGTAAAAAAAATTATTCATATAATTCTTTTCAGAATAATTTTATTTTGTTTCAAAAATTAAAATTTTTTAAATATTGTTTATATTAATTAATTTTTAAAAATTATAGATATTATTTTATTTTTTTTTAAAATTAATGTATAATTTTTATTAATAATAAGATTTTTAATGTTAACTAAAAATTAATTTGTAAAACTTAAAAAAATTTAATCAAATTATAAATATAAACAATAATAATTAAATATAAAAGATAGAAAAAACTAAGAAACCAAAAGACAAAATGTAAAAAAAAAATGTAAAGCTGTAGAAAAAGAAAATCCCTAATTCATCACTCCTTTACTCTGAGGCTCTGAGCCTCACTCAACCCCGTCTCTACGCCTCCAACTCCACTGAGGGAGAAAAAGAAGAGAGGGGGAGGGATGGCGCTGCGGGATTTGCTACCATGTTGTCGCGTCCAGCTTGCCGTCATGCCTCACCATCGTCGCCGTCGTCGATAGGAGCATCAGGAGAGAGAGGGACGAACTCGTGAGGAAGAGAGAGGAGGTTACGCCGCGCAGTCGTCGGAGCCATCCTCGCGTCAGTCACCGCCGCTGTCGATGATGGAGCCGTCGACAAAGCCCGTGTCACCGTCATTCTTGCCAGCTTGCAAGAGAGAAGCACGATGGAGCTCCTCCGTTTCTGCTGCCCGGGTTCACTGAGAGAGAAGCTTGTGGATGGAGGAAGGCCGACGGAGAGAAGAATGCCATTGAGAGAAGGAAGACGCTGTTGTCATGCTTCACGGTCGCGGTGATAGAGCCTGCGTCGTCGTTCGCTCTATTTGGTTCTGTTTTGAGCTGCGTCGCCGTCTGGGTGGTCACTAATAACAACTGCTCCCTTTAGTGGTTGTGGTGGTGGTCTTCTTGTTTCGGCCGTTAGTTCAGTTGGTCAGCTTTCCAGGTGAGCTCCCTTCGACCCAGTTCTTTCAGACTTTCAGTGTATCTTAGGGTTTGAAATTAGAATTTTATGATAGTGGACTGGTGGTTGTTTTTGTTGTAGTAGTATTTGATATTTTAGAATTATTGCTGAACTTGAGCAAATTTTTTTGTTGCTGGATAACATCATTGAGTTGAATTTTATTGCTGGATAACATCACTGGGTTGATTTTAATACTTGAATAGTTGAATTTGTTATTGTGTTGCTTAAAAATTCACTTAGCTAAATCTTTTGTTGCTATAAATTTTTTTGTTCCTTTGCCAAGTATATTGATTTTTTTTGTTGAATGGAAAATTTAGGATGGGTGTATAGTTTCTGTGATGAGGATATTGATGCTTTGATTAGCATGTGCTTATGACTTTGGTTGGTAATGCAATAGGATTTTGAATTTGAGCAGATTGTTGATATTGGCAAAACTCTGCCGTTGTTCATGGAGCTTCAAACCTTAGGTGACAGGACTTGAAGAACCATGCTCTGCAAAGTGTCTTGTTTCCAATGTTGCAGGTCTCATTTAATTTGAGTTGAACCTTTATCATGAATTTTACATCTTTCATTTGGAAGTTCTACTCTTCATGATCTTTTATCATATTTTGTTTCTTTCCTTCTTTGGTTCCCTTTCTTCATGGCAGCTTCTTTCTGGAGCAACATTTTTAGGTGCTATCTTCTGCTTGATTGCATTCTGTTTTAGGAGCTTATCTGGTTTTATAGTACTCTTCTCTATTGGTGAAATGCTGATTTTTTCCACACAGGTAATGGTGCACGGAATCACAATCACACTTTTGCAATTCTGCACAACTAACCAGCAAGTGCACTGGGTCGTCCAAGTAATACCTTACGTGAGTAAGGGTCGATCCCACGGAGATTGTCGGCTTGAAGCAAGCTATGATTATTTTGTAATTTTTAGTAAGGAAATTAACAATAAAAATGATTTGGTTTATGAAGAGTAATTAACATTAAATAAATAATACTTGTTATGCAGTAATGGAGAACAGATTGAGGTTTTGGAGATGCTCTGTCTTCTGAATCTCTGCTTTCCTACTATCTTCTTCTTCACGCACGCATGTCTCCTTCCATGGCAAGCTGTATGTTTGTGGATCACCGTTGTCAATGGCTACTATCCGTCCTCTCAGTGAAAATGGTCCAAATGCGCTGCCACGGCACGGCTAATCATCTATCGGTTCTCACTCATGTTGGAATAGAATCCACTGATTCTTTTGCGTCTGTCACTACACCCAACACTCGCGAGTTTGAAGCTCGTCACAGTCATCCCTTCCCAGATCCTACTCAGAATACCACAGACAAGGTTTAGACTTTCCGGATCTCAGGAATGGCTGCCAATAATTCTAGCCTATACCACGAAGACTCTGATCATGAACCAGGAGGCTAAGAGATACATACTAATCTAAGGTAGAACGGAAGTGATTGTCAGGCACGCGTTCATAGGTTGAGAATGGTAATGACTGTCACGTATCATCACATTCATCACGATTAAGTACGAGCGGGTATCTTAGAACAGAAACAAGCGTGATTGAATAGAAAACAGAAGTAATTGCATTAATTCATCGAGACACAGCAGAGCTCCTCATCCCCAATCATGGGGTTTAGAGACTCATGCCGTCAGAAATATAATGTAAAGTGTAGAAATTTCATCAGGTACATAGTAAGTCTCTAAAAGTTGTTTTTATACTAAACTAGTAGCTAGGGTTACAGAAAATAAGTAACTAAGTACAGATAGTGCAGAAATCCACTTTCGGGACCCACTTGGTGTGTGCTTGGGCTGAGCATTGAGCCTTACATGTGTAGAGGCTTCTCTTGGTGTTAAACGCCAAGTTGCTGCCTGTTTCTGGCGTTTAACTCCAGTTTTTATGCCAGTTCTGAAGTTTAACGCCAGAATAGGGTAAAGACTTGGCGTTAAATGCCAATTTGCATCGTCGAAACTCGGGCAAAGTATGGACTATTATATATTGTTGGAAAGACCTGAATGTCTACTTTTCAACGCAATTGAGAGCACGCCAATTGGGCTTCTATAGCTCCAGAAAATCCATTTCGAGTGCAGGAAGGTCAGAATCCAACAGCATCTGCAGTCCTTTTTCAGCCTCTGAATCAGATTTTTGCTCAGGTCCCTCAATTTCAGCCAGAAAATACCTGAAATCACAGAAAAACACACAAACTCATAGTAAAGTCTAGAAATGTGAATTTTGCATAAAAACTAATAAAAACATAGTAAAAACTAACTAAATCATACTAAAAACTACCTAAAAATAATGCCAAAAAGCGTATAAATTATCCGCTCCTCACAACACCAAACTTAAATTGTTGCTTGTCCCCAAGCAACTGAAAATCAAATAGGATAAAAAGAAGAGAATATACTATAAATTCTAAAATATCAATGAAACTTAGCTCTAATTAGATGAGCAGGACTAGTAGCCTTTTGCCTCTGAATAGTTTTGGCATCTCACTTTATCCTTTGAAGTTCAGAATGGTTGGCATCTATAGGAACTCAGAATTCAGATAGTGTTATTGATTCTCCTAGTTCAGTATGTTGATTCTTGAACATAGCTACTTTATGAATCTTGGCCGTGGCCCTAAGCACTTTGTTTTCCAGTATTACCACCGGATACATAAATGCCACAGACACATAACTGGGTGAACCTTTTCAGATTGTGACTCAGCTTTGCTAGAGTCCCCAATTAGAGGTGTCCAGGGTTCTTAAGCACACTCTTTTTGCTTTGGATCACGACTTTAACTGCTCAATATCAAGCTTTTCACTTAACACCTTCACGCCACAAGCACATGGTTAGGGACAGCTTGGTTTAGCGGCTTAGGCTAGGATTTTATTCCTTTGGGGCCTCCTATCCATTAATGCTCAAAGCCTTGGATCCTTTTTATTACCCTTGCCTTTTGGTTTAAAGGGTTACTGCCTTTTTTTTTCTCTTGCCTTTTAGTTTAAAGAGCTATTGGCTTTTTCTGCTTGCTTTTTCTTTTTCTTTCTTTTTTTTATTTTCGCCATTTTTCTTTCTTTTTTTTATTTTTTTTCGCAAGCCTTTTGTTCTTCACTGTTTTTTTTTGCTTCAAGAATCAATTTTATGATTTTTCAGATTATCAATAACATTTCTCCTTTTTCATTATTCTTTCAAGAGCTAACAATTTTAACATTCATAAACAACAAATTCAAAAATATGCACTGTTAAAGCATTCATTCAGAAAACAAAAAATATTGCTACCACATCAAAATAATTAAACTAATTTCAAAGATGAATTCGAAATTCATATACTTCTTGTTTTTTTGCTTTTAGAACATTTTTCATTTAAGAAAGGTGATGGATTCATAGGACATTCATAGCTTTAAGGCATAGACACTAGACCCTAATGATCATGTAATAAGGACACAAACATAAATAAACATAAATCATAGAGAACGAAAACAGAAAAATAAATAGACAAGGAGATTATGAAACGGGTCCACCTTAGTGAGGGTGGCGTCTTCTTCCTCTTGAAGAACCAATGGTGCTCTTAAACTCATGTATGTCTCTTCCTTGTCTTTGTTGCTCCTCCCTCATAGCTCTTTGATCTGCAGTCAAATGCTCTACCACTGAACTATGGACCCTTAAGATGAACCTCTCCATCTCTCATGACTCGGAGGTGGAAGTGACTGCCTTCCTTTTCCTCTTTCTAGAGGTTTCTCCGGCCTTTGGTGCCACAAATGGTTATGGAAATTTGTCCACACCAAACTTAAAAGGTTTGCTCATCCTTGAGCAAAAGAAGAAAGAAGGGAATAGAAGGAGAAGTGGAGGAGATTGAGGTGTGTGAATGGGTGCGTCTGGGAGGGGAATGGTTAGAATTTGAATGGTGAGATAGGTGGGGATCCTGGGGGTCCACAGATCCTGAGGGGTCAAGGACTTCTCATCCCTGCTCCATTTAGGCGTGCAAAATGCCCTTAGAGTGCAATTCTGGTGTTAAACGCCAGGTTGCAGCCTGTTTCTGGCGTTTAACGCCAACTTTTCTTCCCTTTCTGGCGTTTAATGCCAACTTGGTGCTCTGTTCTGGCGTTAAACGCCAGCTTGTTGCTTCTTTCTGGCGTTAAACACCCAGAATGGTTCCAGGCTGGGTGTTTAACGCCCATTCTGTTACACTTACTGGTGTTTAAATGCCAGTAAATCTGTCCCCCAAGGTGTGCTATTTTTTATGCTGTTTTTGATTCTGCTTTAATTCTGCAGCTGTTTTTATGACTCCACATGATCATCAACCTAAAGAAAACATAAAATAACAATGGAAAATGAAATGAAAAAGTAAATAACATAGATAAATAAGATTGGGTTGCCTCTCCATAAGCGCTTCTTTACAGTCAATAGCTTGACATTATTGAGCCTTATAGTTTGCAATGTCTGCAAACCATGGAGCTTCCTGAATAGCAAATAATTGCTCATCTGGAAAGGTTTCAGAGATCTCAGTAGGAGGGAGAGATGCTCCTGCTACTGGTTCTATCCGGGACAGGTGATCGGCTACTTGATTCTCTGTCCCTTTTCTATCTCTTATTTATATATCAAACTCTTGCAGAAGCAACACCCATCTTATGAGTCTGGGTTTTGAATCTTGCTTTGTGAGGAGATATTTTAGAGCGGCATGGTCAGTGTACACAATCACTTCTGATCCTACTAAGTAAGATCTAAACTTGTCAATGGCATAAACCACTACAAGCAATTCCTTTTCTGTGGTTGTGTAATTTTTCTGCGCATCATTTAAAACACGACTAGCATAGTAAATGACGTGCACCAGCTTGCCATGCCTCTGTCCCAATACTGCACCAATAGCATGGTCACTGGCATCACACATTATTCGAATGGTAATGTCCAGTCTGGTGTAGAAATGACAGGTGCTGTGACCAACTTAGCCTTCAGAGTCTCAAAGGCCTGCAAACACCCTGTGTCAAAGACAAATGATGTGTCAGCAGCTAGCAGATTACTCAGAGGTTTTACGATTTTTGAAAAATCCTTTATAAACCTCCTGTAGAATCCTGCATGCCCCAGAAAGCTTCTGATTACCTTAACATTGGCAGGTGATGGTAATTTTTCAATTACCTCTACTTTAGCTTGATCCACCTCTATTCCTTTGTTTGAAATTTTATGCTCAAGGACAATTCCGTCAGTCACCATAAAGTGACATTTTTCCCAGTTTAAAACTAGGTTGGTCTCTTAGCATCTTTTTAGAACAAGTGCTAAATGGTCAAGGCATGAGCTAAATGAGTCTCCAAATACTGAAAAGTCATCCATAAAGACTTCCAGAAATTTCTCTACCATATCAGAGAAGATAGAGAGCATGCACCTCTTAAAGGTCGCAGGTGCATTGCACAGACCAAAAGGCATCCTTCTGTAGGCAAACACTCCAGAAGGACATGTGAATGCTGTTTTCTCTTTGTCCTGAAGATCTACTGCAATTTGATTGTAACCTGAATAGCCATCCAAAAAACAGTAGTATTCATGACCTACTAGTCTTTCTAGCATCTGGTCTATGAATGGTAAAGGAAAGTGATCCTTCCTGGTGGCTGTATTGAGCCTTCTGTAATCAATACACATACGCCACCCTGTAATTGTTCTTGTAGGAACCAATTCATTCTTTTCATTATGAACCACTGTCATGCCTCCCTTTTTGGGGATAACTTGGACAGGGCTCTCCCAGGGCTGTCAGAAATAGGATAAATAATCCCAGCCTCCAGTAATTTAGTGACCTCTTTCTGCACTACCTCCTTCATGGCTGGATTTAGCCGCCTCTGTGGTTGAACCACTGGCTTAGCATTATCCTCCAATAGGATCTTGTGCATGCATCTGGTTGGGCTAATTCCCTTAAGATCACTTATGGACCACCCAAAGCTGTTTTGTGTGTCCTGAGCACCTGAATTAGTGCTTTCTCTTCCTGTGGCTCTAAAGCAGAGCTTATGATTACAGGAAAGGTGTCAACTTCTCCCAGAAATACATATTTCAGGGATGGTGGTAGTGGTTTGAGCTTGGGTTTAGGAGGTTTCTCCTCTTCCTGAGGAGTTTTCAGAGGTTCTTTTGTTTCCTCTGGTTCCTCCAGATCAGGCTGAACATCTTTAAAAATGTCCTCTAGCTCTGATTCGAGACTCTCAGTTATATTAACCTCTTCCACCAGAGAGTCAATAATATCAACGCTCATGCAGTCGTTTAGTGTGTCTGGATGCTGCATAGCTTTGACAACATTCAACTTAAACTCATCCTCATTGACTCTCAAGGTCACTTCCCCTTTTTGGACATCAATGAGGGTTCGTCCAGTTGCTAGGAAAGGTCTTCCTAGAATGAAAGTTGCACTCTTGTGCTCTTCTATTTCCAGCGCTACAAAGTCAGTGGGAAAGGCAAATGGCCCAACTGTGACAATCATGTCCTCAATTATGCCTAATGGGTATTTAATGGAGCCATTAGCAAGTTGAAGATAGATCTTGGTTGGTTTGACCTCTTCAGTTAAGCCAAGCTTTCTGATAGTGGATGCAGGGATTAGGTTGATACTTGCCCTAAGATCACATAGAGCTGTCTTGGTACAAGTACCCTCTAATGTGCATGGTATCATAAAGCTCCCAGGATCCTTAAGCTTTTCTGGTAAGCTCTTTAAAATAACTGCACTGCACTCTTCAGTGAGGAAGACTTTTTCAGTTTCCCTCCAATCCTTCTTATGACTTAAGATCTCTTTCATGAACTTAGCATAAGAAGGTATTTGCTCAAGTGCCTCTGCAAACGGAATCTTTATTTCAAGAGTCCTGAGATAGTCTGTAAAGCGGGCAAATTGTTTATCCTGTTCCGCTTGGTGGAGTTTCTGAGGATAAGGCATTTTGGCTTTATATTCTTCAACCTTAGTTGCTGCAGATTTATTTCCAACAGAGGCAGGTTGAGAAGCCTTCTTGAGGGAGTTATTATCAGCACTTGCAGGTGTCTGATCCCTCACTAGCGTTTGAACGCCAGAACTGGACATGGATTGGGCGTTTAACGCCAGATTCCTACCCTTTTCTGGCGTTTGAACGCCAGAACTAGACATGGATTGGGCGTTTAACGCCAGTTCTTCACCCTTTTCTGACGTTTGAAAGCCAGATTTATTCCTCTCTGGGCTCTTACTGTCCTCAGAGGGATTTCGGGTAGCAGGTTGCTCATCCTCTGTCAGCTGTTCTTTTCTTGGCTTTCTGCTGCTTTGAGTTGAGGTATTTAATGCTTTTCCACTTCTTAATTGAACTGCTTGGCACTCCTCTGTTATCTATTTTGATAACTGCTATTTTGTCTGATTCAGTTGTGATTCCATATCCTTGTTAGCATTTTTGGTTTCTTGTAGCATCTCCTTAATTTCTGTTAACTGCCTTGTTATAGAAGATAGTTGCTGATTGAGTTCAGCAACTTGTTCTTGAGGACTAAAGTCAGTAGATACTGCCTTATCTTCTTCTTTCATGGAGGACTCATTACTTATGTACAGATGCTGATTTCTAGCAACTATATCGATAAGCTCTTGAGCCTCTTCAATAGTCTTTCTCATGTGTATAGATCCACCAGCTGAGTGGTCTAGAGATACCTGAGCTTTTTCTGTAAGCCCGTAGTAGAAGATGTCTAACTGCACCCACTCTGAAAATATTTTAGAGGGGCACTTCCTTAGCATCCCTCTGTACCTCTCCCAGGCGTTATAAAGGGATTCATCATCTTCTTGTTTAAAGCCTTGGATGTCCAGCCTTAGCTGTGTCATCCTTTTTGGAGGGAAATATTGATTCAGGAATTTGTCTGATAACTGTTTCCATGTTCTTATGCTTGCTGTAGGTTGGTTATTTAACCACCTCTTAGCTTGATCTTTTACAGCAAATGGAAACAGTAATAATCTGTAGACATCCTGATCTACTTTCTTGTCACGTACTGTGTCAGCAATTTGCAAGAACTATGCCAGAAACTCAGTAGGTTCTTCCTGTGGAAGACCGGAATACTGGCAGTTTTGCTACACCATGACAATGAGCTGAGGATTTAGCTCAAAACTGCTTGCTTTGATGGGAGGTATACAGATACTAATCCAATATGCAACAGTAGTGGGATTAGCATATGACCCCAAAGTGCTTCTGGACTGTTCATTTCCACTTAGATCCATGATTGAGAAAGGGAGATGATGTGGATTGTAAAATAAAAAAAAATTAATTTTTCAAATTTTTTTTTGAATACCGAAAATTAAACGGAAAATAAAATAAAATAAAATAATAAAAAAATTAACTATAATTTTGAAAATTAGAAAAATAGATAAAAAGAAAATTGAAAATTAAAATAAGTAATTAATTAAAAAGATTTGAAAAAGGTATGATTTTAAAATTTGAGATTGGAAAAGATAAGATAAGATTTTGAAAAAGATATGATTTTAAAAATTTTGACCAAATCAACCTAATGAATTCGAAAATTATGAGCAATTAAAGGAAAGGATATTTTTTTTATTATTTTTGAATTTTATGAGGAAAGAGAAGAATACACAAAAGATACAAGACTTAAAATTTTTAGATCTAATGCTCCTTGTTTTTCGAAAATTTTGGAGGAAAAACACCAAGGAACACCAAACTTAAAAATTTTAAGATCAAAATATAAAGAAGACTCAAGAACACCTTGAAGACTCACAAGAACAACAAGAATAAAATTCAAAGACTCACGAACATAAAAAGAACACCAAACTTAAAACTTTTAGAAAACTAAAAATAAATTTTCAAAAATTAAAGAAAAATAACAAGAGAACACCAAACTTAAAAGTTTGACACAAGATTTAATCAAAGAAAAATTATTTTTGAAAAATTTTTAAAAGAAAGATACCCAATTACCAAGAACATAAGCACAACGCTCTAGCCAACTGAGCTATAAATTTAACGTGTTTTAAAAAGGTATTTAATGTATATAAATTTTTTTTGAATATTGATAATTTGAAAACGCACAAGAAAAACAAGAAAAGACACAGAACAGGAAAAACTAAAGATCAAATAAGTAAAATAGCAAGAACAACTTGAAGATCAAGAAAGAACAATGAATACAAATTCGAAAATTTAAAGGAAAATAAAAACATGCAATTGACACCAAACTTAAAATATGAATCTAAACTCAAACAGAAGACTCAAAGAAAAATTAAAATTTAATAAAGAAAAATAGTATTTTTGAAAGGAAAATAGCAGATGCAATTCTAGTGACTCTAAACCAACAAAAATAAATTATTCCTAATCTAAGCAACAAAATAAACCGTCAGTTGTCCAAACTCGAACAATCCCCAGCAACGGCGCCAAAAACTTGGTGCACGAAATCACAATCACACTTTTGCAATTCCGCACAACTAACCAGCAAGTGTACTGAGTCATCCAAGTAATACCTTCCGTGAGTAAAGGTCGATCCCACGAAGATTGTCGGCTTGAAGCAAGCTATGATTATTTTGTAATTCTTAGTCAGGAAATTAATAATAAAAATGATTGGGTTTATGAAGAGTAATTAACATAAAATAAATAATACTTGTTATGCAGTAATGGAGAACAGATTGAGATTTTGGAGATGCTCTGTCTTCTGAATCTCTGCTTTCCTACTGTCTTCTTCTTCACGCACGCAGGTCTCCTTCCATGGCAAGCTGTATGTTGGTGGATCACCGTTGTCAATGGCTACCATCTGTCCTCTCAGTGAAAATAGTCCAAATGCGCTGTCACCGCACGGCTAATCATCTGTTGGTTCTCACTCATGTTGGAATAGAATCCGTTGATTCTTTTGCGTTTGTCACTACGCCCAACACTCACGAGTTTGAAGCTCGTCACATTCATCCCTTCCCAGATCCTACTCGGAATACCACAGACAAGGTTTAGACTTTCCGGATCTCAGGAATGGCCGCCAATAATTCTAGCCTATACCACGAAGACTCTGATCATGAACCAGGAAGCTAAGAGATACACACTCAATCTAAGGTAGAACGGAAGTGGTTGTCAGGCATGCGTTCATAGGTTGAGAATGGTGATGAGTGTCATGGATCATCACATTCATCACGGTTAAGTACGAGCGGGTATCTTAGAACAGAAACAAGTGTGATTGAATAGAAAACAGAAGTAATTGCATTAATTCATCGAGACACAGCAGAGCTCCTCACCCCCAATCATGGGGTTTAGAGACTCATTCCGTCAAAAATACAATGTAAAGTGTAGAAATGTCATCAGGTACATAGTAAGTCTCTAAAAGTTGTTTTTATACTAAACTAGTAGCCAGGGTTACAGAAAATAAGTAACTAAGTGCAAATAGTGCAGAAATCCACTTCCGGAGCCCACTTGGTGTGTGCTTAGGCTGAGCATTGAGCCTTACACGTGTAGAGGCTTCTCTTGGAGTTAAACGCTAAGTTGCTGCCTGTTTCTGGCGTTTAACTCCAGTTTTTATGCCAGTTCTGGCGTTTAACGCCAGAATAGGGTAAAGACTTGGCGTTAAACACTAATTTGCGTCGTCAAAACTCGGGCAAAGTATGGACTATTATATATTGTTGAAAAGCCCTGGATGTCTAATTTCCAACGCAATTAAGAGTGCGCCAATTGGGCTTCTGTGGCTCCAGAAAATCCATTTCGAGTGCATGGAGGTCAGAATCCAACAGCATCTACAGTCCTTTTTCAGCCTCTGAATCAGATTTTTGCTCAAGTCCCTCAATTTCAGCCAGAAAATACCTGAAATCACATAAAAATATACAAACTCATAGTAAAGTCCAGAAATATGAATTTTGCATAAAAACTAATAAAAGCATAGTAAAAAATAACTAAATCATACTAAAAAATACCTAAAAACAATGCCAAAAAGCGTATAAATTATCCGCTCATCAGGTAACATTATGAGCCACTTGAAGGGTTTTTCTTTTTCTTTTGGGTCAACCTACCATTTTACTTGCATAATAATTGCAATCAATTACTTTATATTGGACTGGCTGTTCTAGATTCAGATGGTTGGTATTTCATCTTCTTGCATGTTACTGCATGTTCATAAGAACCTGATAATGATATATAACATAAAACTCTAGTCTTAAATTTGTGTCCCTTTTTGTAGGCTCCTGTAAATTATGTTTCTCTTCATTGTGTAAAACCAATTTTGAGGGCGCTGTCCATGGCAATATCTACAGTTTCAATCCATATCTTTGGTGATGTGCCTTCCTCACCACTTGTTGGCATCCTGCAGGTTACACCTTATTTTTCCTGATATTGTTGGCATCCTGCAGGTTACTTTTAGTTACACTTCACTTAGCCAAACTGTTCTCTCTTTCTCATCTCTCCCTTTGATGTAAAAGGGTTTCACATCTTAGTTTGGTTAGGCAACTTTCAACATCCCTCTTGAATTAACATATATGGAAAAGAAGTTGACAAAACTAGTAACAAGTACTGTGCTGCCTTACGTTTTACATTTTGATGCATCCATACTCATGATTTACTGACCTGCTGGCTGTTCCAGCCTTTTGCCTGTATTTGTTCCTATTTTAACATTTGTTTTTATTCTAAGCAAAACAGTTTTCCTGCACAGGATCATATTAATGACTGGAGGAAAACAACACTTTGTTTAACATCCATTTTCTTTCTTGCTGCTATAATATGGTTCATAGGTAAGTGACATACCACCATGCAGCTTTGGTATTATATTAGCTGTTCTTAATTTTTAAACCAGATATGCATTAGAATTAATTATTTTTTAAGAATGTGCCTGTAAACTAAAATTTCAGAACACGTATTGAAGAAAACAAGCGGGCTATTTCTTTGCAAAATTGTGCTCAATTTCATATGTGGCAATTCCGCCAAGATCTCTTCGTTAGTTGGGGGAAGAATCCGCACAAATCGGGTTTTTTGAGGTGTTTTAACCGAAATGCATCAATCTGCAATATTAGTACCCGCTTTACAATCTCATTGGTTAATGATGGCCGATAACAGCGGAGCCCGCCAATTGATGTGTATTCGAATCATAGGAGCAGGTAATCGACGATATGCTTCTATTGGTTGGTTAATCCGATCTGTTCATCGATGGTCGGCAAGTATGATGGTTTTAATGATGATCCTGCATGTATTTCGTGTGTATCTTACCGGAGGTTGCTAGATGTTACGCATGGGTTTCAAATGCTAATAGACCCTAAAGGTACTCATAAAATTGCTTATGATTTTAATATATTTTCCTAGATGATTCCTATATTAGTAGTATAGTTTAATTTGTATATGGATCTATTTATCACATTTTACTTGTGTCATGGTTGAGAAATGACAAATGTCCTATTATTTGGTTTGATAAATTTGGTTGTGTATTGGCTGAGAAATAAGTTGCGAATTGGTTGTTTTTGTTGGAACCGTAGACGGTGGAAATATCCAAGTTTTAGGGGAGGTTCTGCCGAAATTTTTCTAAACATTTTGGATAAAACTTAATGGAAAAAATTATAATTAGTGTTATATCTTGTTTCTAATTTTTTGTTTTGGTTTTTCTTATTTACAAAAGTGTTGAAATGGTGACCACATGCTACCTTGAGGGCTCAAGAATATTTTGATTCATAGAGACACTAATCTATGCTAGAACTTTTAACTTTTTGTTGAACTTATGCAAGACATATAACTTGTAGAACTAATCAATGTACTCACTAATGTTATTTTGTTTTAAAACAATTTTAGCTAAATGAGGCATGTTTGAATTATGTATGTTTTTGCATATTATATAAATGTAGACTTGCTTATTAAAATAGTTAATATATTAGTTAATTTAAAAAATAATTTAGTAAATTATGCATGCAATTTGTATTAAAAAAATTGTTACAAAATAATTATTTTGCTTTTGTAACTAAAGAAAAAAAAAACATTACAAAATCAAGTTACATTTTGTAACAAAATTTAATGATAGGAAAAAATAGATTGTCACCAAAAATACCTTGAAGATCAAAATTTGTTACCACTTTTGTAACGACTTCTGATTTTTTGTATCAGAAAAATTTGTTACAAAATATCACTTTGAATTGTAACAGTTCCATTTTTTGTTACAAAAACTTTTTGTAACGGGACATACTGGCAAGGGCCCCTTTTTTTGTTACAAAATTCTTTTGTTTCAAAATTTTGATTTTTTGTAACAATTTTTTTTGTTACAAATATTGCTTTTTCTTATAGTACTCACAGCGTTTAACATCTTAACTCAAAATAAAATTAAAATATCACTGGCCTATAGGCAGTTTGTTTCATGCAGTTACAATATCAAGCAAAATAATGAAACTTATTTGTTATTTTTTTCAGTGTAAAAGAATTTTAATATCAACTACTGTAGCTACATGCGAAATCTTGAGATAATCAACATTCTTTAAAAATAAAATTAAAATTTTACCAACATTCTTTACAAAATGATAAAGTCACATACTTGGGTTTGCAAACTCAACAAATTCTGGTGCAGCATAGTGTCGAGGTCCAGAGCACACATGAAAGAACTCTCATTCAGGACAACTCTCGTTCCCTTCGTCACTTCCTCCCAACATGTCATTGTTGGCTAAGAACTCTTCTTCACTATCACTATTGTTTTCTTCCTAGTCTATATTGTCTCCTTCACTTAGCAATGATTCATCTCCTTTGTGGGTATTATCCAATTACTTGAACTCAACATTCAACTCCAAGATTGGCACATGAGCTTGATTCTGTCTATAAATTATTAATATCTCTAGTATAGTGGCTTCATCAATCACATTTATCGATTGAAATTGTATCACACCACCGAAAAATAACATCGATTGCCTTTATAAAATATTACTAATTCTTTTTGAAATATCTCCGTGTAAATGTTGGCATAATCTATTTTTTCACTCTTCAAATAATAACGTGCAAGAAATAGTAAAAGAAATTAGATTTCAACAAATAAATTTTACACCCTCAGTTCTATATGATATAACTTTACGATCAAAATATACCAATACACTCACATTAGCTTCCTTATTCTTACAACAAAAACTAAAAAAAATTGTGACACACTACAAACATTTTGAAAAAAGGGATAGAAATGAAAATTTTGTTAAGAGAAGAGTGAAAATGAATCTGAATATAAAGAGAGGAGTGAAAGTGAACTCATTTGCAAATTCGGTTAACTCTTTTATATAGGAGAGTAGATATTAATATTTTAATTGTTAATTTAATAAAATAATTAAATTTTTTTAAAATTAATATTAAAATATTAATATTTTACAAGATAAAATAATATTCCTCCACTCAACGAACTGACAAAAATATTGTCAAAAATTTTTTCGCTGTGAACAATTTGATTTATTTTAAAAAATAAAATAAAAAAGTTTGTCGCATGGTGTGAGATGGCTGATAGGCCCTTTTTCGAATTACTTCCTCGCACAGTGCGAGATATGAAAGAAACAAATTTTAAAAAAAATTAAATTTAAACAGTTTTCGTATAGTGGGAGAAACATAAGGCCCACAACATCCCAGAATAATACCTCACAGTTTCATCTTGGGGCATATATAGAATATTATTTCCATATTAAAATTTTTTAACCAAATAATGACTAGCACGTAAAACTGTTAAAAAAAATTGACTAATTGACTAATTGTTGACTATATAAAATTTAACGACAACAGTAATATTAAAATTATCAATAATATTAAAGATAAAATTAAAATAAATTAAATATTAATAAATTTTTAAAAAATATTAAAAACAATAAATTTTATCCTGAATAAAATCTAGTCATTATAGCCCTACAAAATCACAAATAAAACCGTTCTAACGAGTTCTACGAATTTTTTGGAAAAATTATCAAAATAAAAAAAGATTGTCTGAAAATATACTAATATAACAGCTTTTAGGTTCCCATGGCTATACTTTCAATTGCTTGAGGAATGAATTCTATTTCTACCCCTTTTGGGAATATCTCGTAAAACAATCACATCCCAGGAACGAGGACCACCACGGCACCGCACCACTATTAAATGTTGTGTATACCATTGAAATACTCCAAAATAAATAATAAGTTCGACTACTTCTTTTAGAAATCAACAGGGTTGAAAGCGAAACTAGTCATTAGGCACTTAACGAAATTATTTAATGAACAGTTCATCTGCAACATCCTTAATGTTTCACACGTCTATAAATTCTTGAGAATTTGTATAGAGATGTCGTACCACTTTTGTTCATTGACTCATTTCCAATAACTACAAGTAAATCAAATTACTTTTTAGAAAACACTCAAATTAATCCCGAAAGAATTTCAAATCGAAAAACACTCATTATTCTCATTTGCGATCAAATTTTTAATATATATGATGAATAAATAAATCGGTAATAAAGTTTATTATAACACAATTAAAGATTAAAAATAACACTTTAAAACAAATTAGTCTCCTTTCAAAATAACGGTAAAACCAATCTCTCTAACGAAAATAATTCTCAGAACCTTTTATAAAATAAATATTTATTGAAAACAAAAGTATTTGATCTAAAATTCTTTAGAAATCAATTTATGTATTTATTTATTTATTATTTTTCAAACATGATGACCCTAGATTGTGATATTGGTAAGGGGTTTTGAATTGTTTATGTTTGGGGTATTGTCGAGGTAACCAAATCTTCAAATTCCAGAATTTACGTCTTCTTACTTGTAAAGCTTACATTATTTAGGTGAACCAAAATCCAGTGTGGTTTACCAGTGTGATGCCTGAAATTTTCTTCCTGCCATTGTCTCCAAAAACTAAAATAAAAAGAATAAAAGGCTAAACTTTTTATTTAGATAATTTCTCCATTCTAAAGAGATCTTTCTTTTCTTCTAAGTACTTCGTGAGTCATTAACTACCATGAGAACCAGATAATATGTCACATTAGATTGTGTTCACAGAAAAAAAGTACACAAGCTATATCATCTTCAGTTAAGTTACCTACAAAAGGTGTCAGGGTATTAACCTCAAAATTGGAAACAGCAATCAAACTCAAAAGATTGACTTTATTACAAGGCAAACTAATCTACAACACTAGATTGGATTAATCTGAAAACCCACGTCAGGAATCAAACTATAAACTTCCTAAATGATCTAACGCTGAAAGGCATGTGGTACAACTCACAAATGGTTAAACCATTCTCTGATTCCTTGCCAGGCTATCCAAGTAACCATGTTTTGGTGAACCGAGCTCGCAGCTTGAACCAAATTGCACATGCCCTGTTCAATTTCATCAGATTCAGTTCACAATGCATAACAATCACACAAGCCATATTTTTCCAGATGAACTGAAAAATATGGGGTGGCTACATTACCTGAAATCCTCATGACTAAAACCAATTCAGAAAACCCTCAGCGGATGTGGTCGTACCATCTTAGTCATGCAGGTTTCCAACAAGAGAGTGCGTAAATGATTCGCCCCTTCCAACCTTGCACCAGCCACTGACCATCTTCATCAATTAGGAAATCCTTGTGAAAGCCAGACCTTACTTTATCCATTGCCATCCCTATTAACTTAGGATCAAAAGGTTGTTGCATAAACCCGGCCCTTAATATTCGGACTTGCCACTGCTTATATGTCTCTGGCCGCTCGACTCTCTCGCAGCCTTCACAGGCTATAACATTCAATGCTTCTCGCCCGAATATCTCCTTCTCAATCAGCATCCTCTCCCAGTCTTCACGAGGCACAATAGTTTCAAGCATGTCAAACAGTGAAGAGTAGTGAAACAGTGCTTCCCTGAATCGAGTAACAAAAAAAGGGGCATTAAAGGCCCCATTAATAATGCCATGAATGAAGATATCCGGGTTGATCTTCCTTATCAAATTGAGGAACTTATTCCTTGGACTTTCCACCACCACAGATTCATCCAATAAGTTTTTGCCTCGATAAAAACAAGTAACAACAACATACTCATCTCTATCGATCTTCAGTTCTTCGAGTTGAATTGTTTCCCACTTTTTCGCTATGGCGTTGTACTCAAATGGGACATTGAAAGTTTCAGCATAAGCTGCCAAGCGACGTCCCGTTTCTACGATTCTCTCCGCAGGCCTGAAACCAGGTTGTGGGAAGTCAATTCCTGTGATCCGAAGTTTCGGTGGTCCCCCAGATCTCCACGAAAGCCTCTGAATAAAAGTCGGCCACTGGAAACCATAAAGGATACCAAAATCTATAACATGAACTCTCATTGAGTCTGCACAAGATGTCCTAATTGTAATGTTTGACATAAAATTTGAAATCTTTCTAAATGGGCAAGCAGCAAGGTAGAGATGGTATGCTTTAAGAACATCAGCTGCTGATGTTCTTTTACAAATTAAGCCTTTATAGATTTGGCTTCCAGTGCCTGCCAAGCGTGCCTCGAGGCCATCTGAAAACATATGAGCTAACCTCTGACTTCCATCTCCAAAAGGACTCGAGTGCTGCTTGATCTGCTTAAGAAACTCATGGGCACTTTTGGAGTCATCGGCTGCAACAGCTTGTGCACAAAGAACCAGAAGGGTTCTCAAATCAACCACTTCTTTTCTCCCATTTTGTTTCTTACCACGCCCCTTCCCAGTTTTCGATGCTTTTGACTTACCATTTCTCGGCAACATCTTGTCCGTGTTCTTATTCTGTAAAGCATCGCGACGTGCCATATAATGTTGCTTACCATCCCCTGCGCTGTGAAGCAGGAATATATCAATCATATCTGACCGCAATGTAGGTTCCGAATAAACTGCAGCTTGCTTGCTGCTTCTATTTTCTTCGTTGTCTCCCTCTTCCCTGTCAGAATGCTTTCTTCCCTTGGATCCTGCTAGAAAAGACTCGCCATCATCCTTCTCTACCTTAACAGAAAATGCATTGGTCCCCAATTTAGGCTCTAATGGTGACGACAACTTAGCTGGACTAAAATTGGAAAAGAGACCATTTCCACTTGGAAGAAATTTACTAGCCTCCTCGACACCCTTCTGAAATTGCAAAATAGATTGACTCTCACTGCTCATATCTGGCACCTGAAGAATGCTATTTGGAGATTCAACAGGACCTTCCAAGCTGCTTATTACACTATTCGAAGAACTATGAGATGACTGTGAAATGCTATTCCCTTGAGAGTTTTGGCGATGTACTTCCTCTGAGTTCCGAAGAAACGAACTACTCATAACAATGCTACTAAGATCGCCGTCATTAACAAGATCACTACCATAGTTTTCAAACAAGTCATTAACTCCTTCCCCATCATTTGGATTAATCCCTAATGGCTGAGATGGATACTTTTCACCTATCACCTCATATAACGATTTCTCGGCAACTTGAAGATCCAAAGAATCTTGAAGCATACATGTCTTGTCTTCCATGTCTTCTTCCATTAGGATTTGATTGATGTAACCTAAAATTGCATCAGAAAAATCGCAATCCTCCGGAGAAGGCTCATCATTTGTCAAAATTGAGGATGAATGTGTATTATTAGCTGGTGGCAGAAGATTGGACTGAAGGTAACCAAACTCCCTACTTTGATCAAATAAACCATTTTCAAACCTCTGATTCTGCAGAATTGGCAAAGACTGATTCTCCAACCGGAATTCCTTTGTGGAACCACCAAATCCATGAAGATGTGGATCCATTATCATATACTATGCTATCTTTTCTTGACATAAAAATTCAAATTTTTTATTCCTAATCAATCTTCAATAACAACTTTTTCCTCTTCTATTTGAACCACTCGCTCTCTCCCTCTAAGAAAAACAGAATCCTTCAAAATCAAAACACAACCATATAAACAAAAAATAAATATTAAGAAAATAAAGTCAAACTTAATAGGTATCATCATGTGGAATTAAAAAGAAAAAGGAAAAAAAATCAAAAGATGAAAACAGGATTTACAAATAAATAAGTAAAAAATAAAAAATAAAAAGATGACAAATAAGAGAAACATGTAGAAAGTAGCCGCTACTTTTCTACATTAGACGACACCAAAAGCTACCGTATTTCAAACGCAGAGCTCTATAAATAGAAGAAATGAAATTAGCATAACATTTGAAAATAATAATTAAAAAATAGAAAGAAAATGAAAGTAGTGATAGTAATGAGAATGAAGAACAACGGGAGCAAGAAACAGAAAACGTTGAAACAGACATGACCAGAGAGAGAGAGAGAGAGAGATGCTTACCTCTCAGCATGGCAGACCCACCACAGCACAAGTCCCCAACACAGGAAGCTTTGGATAAACAATGAAAAGGGTACCGATTGCCGAAAGAGCTTTCTTTTTTTTTTTTTTTTCCGGGTCAGGGCCGAAAGAGCTTTCTAAGTGAGCTTAAATCAAAATAGAGTTCGTCGAATAATTATTTAACTCTCAATCTCTCATAAAGTAATAATCCGTTTTTTAAAAACTAAAAGATGCAACACTCTTCACATTTTAAATTTTACATTTTAAAATTTAAAATCTTAATATTAAAATTTAAATTTAAAATATATGTCATTAATATAAAATATAATAAATAAAAATAAAAGTAATTTAATTAATAAAAAATATAACACTCATCACTTAATAAAAGATATTTAAGAATAAATTTAAAATAAATCTTCCATCTTTAAATCTTATTTTATATATAAAATAATTCATTAGTTATCAACATATTTTTAAATAAAAATAAAATAATAAATAAATTTCTAAAAATTTATACTTTAGATAAATTATTAATTAATTTTTTAAAAAATCAACAAAATTTTTAGGGCAAATCACTGTATTAAACCAAGAGAAGAAAAAATTTACACAAATAAGCCAAATAAAAAACTGCTTCATAAATCTACCAATAGCTATTTTTATATAGTTCAAATCTACTCCATTCGAACTCCATTTACATATAATTCGAATCATAATTATACCCACACGCACACACACTAATTCGAATCAACCTGACTCGAATTACACACATACAGTAATTCGAATCAGGGTGATTTGAATTACACCTTGATTTATTAAAAAAATAATAATTTAAAAATTAAAAAATATATATTTTATTTCATGCATTAAGAAAAAGCTAACAAAATATTTAATTACGAGACTTCTTTAAAATATTAATGAGCTATCAATTCGAATTTCATACCATACACTTTTGTCCATTTTTAATAGCTCATAAATATTTTTTAATAAATTTTTTTAATGAATTTATTTAAATTATACTACAAAAAATATTTTATTCTATGCAAAACAATTTAAAAAAAATGGCTTAAAAAATGTTAGGAGTACTATAAAAATTTGTAATGTTCTAATGACTTAGGTAAATATATGCATGTACTCAAATTTTAAATAAAGTACTCTACATAGTCAATAATAATTTAGAAATTAAAAAAAATATTTTATTCCATACAAAACAATTAAAAAATATATTTTATTTATTTTTTCACACATATTTCCTGTCATTATATTGCCATTGGAATCCTCATATATTTCTAATTTCTCAACCTAACCTTCACAAATTCTAACACAATCTTTATATAATTTTACTTGAGATATGTGTCTCATTTTTTGTAATTTGTATAAGTGAGTCAATATATATAAATGGGTAATAGACGTATCAGTACAAGTTTTATTATTGACTAATGATAACTCTATTTATATTAATATAGAGAGTAAATCAAATAAATATTTAAATTATTGGTCTCTAAAATTTGAAAAAAAAAAATATTATTCTTCGTTATAAATATGTTTATTATAATTTTTTTTTTTAATTTTTAAAAGCTGTTTTACTAAACATAATTATAGTACTTGTGCTTATTAAAAGCTATTTTTAATGTGATTTTACCAAATGCAAGTGCTGTAGCTTTTAAAAAGTCGTATTTTAAAAGACAGCTTTCATAAGCTACTCTTAAAAAGTAAAAGTTTTACCAAACCAAGCATTATTCAAATTATACGGTAAGCAATTCGAATTTTATACAATACTCTTCTACCCATTCTTGATAGCTCATGAATATTTTTTAATAAATTTATTTAAATTATACTACAAAAAAAATATTTTATTGTATGCAAAATAATTTAAAAAATATTTTTAAGCCATTTTTTTAAAATTATTTTGCATAGAATAAAATATTTTTTGTAGTATAATTTAAATAAATTCATTAAAAAAATTTATTAGAATTTGTTACAAGATGGGAGTAATTCGAATCAATATGATTCGAACTTCTTGTCACGTCATGCATCTAATTCGAATTGACTAAATTCGAATTATGGTTGTCTAATTCGACCCTACTTGATTCGAACTACTTGTACGCTTGGGTTGGTCATAATTCGATCTAGGTTGATTCGAATTATGAAAAAATATAATTCAAATTTAGTTGATTCGAATTACATTATAGTGTACTCTGGTTGATTGATGAATGAGATTCTTATTTGGCTGATTTGCGTAATATCAATCTCCCTTTGGCATATATATGTTTTTTACCCAAATTTTTATGATAATAAACGTAAATAAATTATTTTAAATTAAGATATTTTAATTTAATTATAAAAATTAATTTAAAAATAATATATTTACATCTATTATTATAAAAAAACTTTATTGATACTATTATTTTTCAAGAATTAATATATCTCAGATATAAATCATGCTTATTGTCACTTTTGCTCTTTAAATAAATTTTTAGATCTGAGCTGAATTAATCTCTGCCTTTTGAAACTGGATACCCGTGGAAGAGAAACGAAGAAGCGGGCTTTGTACAGGTTACTGGAGGGGAAAGGGAGGAGAGAGAAAGTATGTTGGGGTCCATAGAAAAATGTAAGGGTTAATCTGAGCCGTTGTTATTTTGCCAAGCGACATGATGAGATTGATGACTGACTGGCTATAGCCGTGGAAAAGAAATAAGAAGAAAAGGTTGGAATGTAACATGCTAACATGGGTGCGTGTGGGGTTGAGGTCTACAAAGCTTTAAAACTCTATGGCAGGGAGACACGTGTTTTGCAAAAGTAAGGGTGGAGTCTAATGTTGTTTGCTGTCAGAAAGAAGAATATTTTTTAGGTGGCTACTTTAATAAAAATTTTATAATTATATAATTATCATCCTATAAAAAGATTTTATGATTGTTATTATATAAGAATATTTTATTTTAATTATTAGATGATAAATTATAAAATTTAATTTTTATATATTATAAAATATTATTTTTATCAAAATATGACTAAATAAATAAATTATATTTTTAAATAAAGATCATTATAAAAAAATATTTTTACTATCTTTATTAAAATAGTTACTTATTTTTTATCCATCTTGTTATGGCACTCGTATAAAGTATTCTAAAAATTAATAATAAAATGTATTAACGGGTAATTCTTTATAATTTTGAAAGTAATGTGATTAAAATACTCTTCATT
Source organism: Arachis ipaensis (assembly GCF_059453495.1). Taxonomy (NCBI): domain Eukaryota; kingdom Viridiplantae; phylum Streptophyta; class Magnoliopsida; order Fabales; family Fabaceae; genus Arachis; species Arachis ipaensis. The sequence continues at coordinate 92,396,589 of NC_142439.1, forward strand.
AGATTTTCTTTTATAACATCGTAAAAAGATATTTAAAATAGAGGAGTGCTAAGAACCAGTAACTTTTGTGTTTTGTAACCATGAATTGGTCATTAATAGTATTTTTAATAGTGTGAAATTAAATCTAATAATATAAAATCATTTAATTTTCTTTTGATAGTTAAATGCTAGTCAACTTTTTAAAAAATTGCTAGCCCTAGATTTTCCCTTTAGAATAATATACCATTTGAGCAATTTTTTTCGGTTTGAGGTTTTTGATTCTATAAAATGTTGAACTTCAAAAGTTTTTCAGCCCCTTAAAAGAAAAAAGTTGTTGTGTGCCTTTTTCTGCATTATTATCTGAGGGATAGATAACTTTTAACTTTTTCAATAATTTTTGTACTATAAAGATCAAAATAACAACTCTAAAATTTTTAGCCACTGAATATATAGGTCAAAAGACAGACAAAAAAAAAACATAAGAACAAGAATGCTCTTAGTCCACTTAAAAGAAAAAGGATTTTGTGGTCTTTTCCTTCTCTTCATTTTCAAACTGCAAAAGTTTTAAGGTAAGAAAAATGACGTTTTCCTAATCCTATAATATGTTCATGAGTTAGAATAATGATTTTGTGTAAATATTGTCATTTATTAGGAGCTTTGGTGATTAATTGAAGATCGAAAAATATTGGAAAGATTTGAAATTAGGGTAGAGGGTTTGATTTTGAATATTTGTTATATAATATCATATTGAACTTTAGGTTAGATATATCTTAAGGAATTGAAATGAGATTGACATTGACATGTACGGATAGTTTTAAATGTGTTTGTTTGATGATAATGATGAAATTGATTGTGGGTGAATTGTGAGCTGTTGCTCTATGTTTAGGGTGAGAGATATAAATTTGGAGTTCAACATGGATTGAGTTTGAAATTGTCTCAAAATTTTTTCCTTGAATTTTGGGCTTGAGGATTGATATTAATGATGGATTTGGTTATGGTAAATTGAGGTTATTTGTTTATACTTTGTCCCATTATTTAGTCGGATCCAAAATGAATAAAGTCCAATTTACATATATTGTCCAAACCAACACCTACTTGATTTTATAGAGGTCGGATATGAAAGTAGGGGCTTAGTCTTTTTTATCTAAATTAGTAACTAACTCTCTCAATACCTCTTGTTAATCTAGAAAGGAGATATCAACAACTTTTTTAATAAAAGGGAAACGATTACCTACATCAAAGGTGGAATAACTCTAAAAAGTGGTTTTTAACTCCACATCTTGATATATAAATACTCTAACACTCTCAAATATTCGCCGAACCCAATCTAGTAAAAACCTGCTTAAACCCTTGCTAACTTAAGCATCAGAGTCCCTTGTAGGTACCACCCCCCACCTCTGCTCACAAACAACTCAGACGGATTTATCCTCGTTGGAGAAGACGTTGGAAAAATTACCTAAAGGCGTTTGGATCTCACGTTCAATCCCAAAGTAACCAGTTTCAAGTAACCCTTGGAACATTAGCGTTGTTATCGGGGACCTGGAAATCAAGACCGTACAATGGCGGACGACATCCCAGAAGATGGAGACACAGGTTCTGATTCAGAAGCCCAAGAGGAAGAATAACACAATGACGAACGAGCATTAATCATACTTCCCCCAGCTGATAGAGGGAAAGGTGTAGCTAGAGATGCGCAGCCATCAAATCCGGAGGGACACAAGATAAGCTCAAAAGTACACCTACCTGAAGGATCCAGGCCAAAGGATCTCACAGAGATCATAGGACTTGTCCATAGACATCAAGGTCGGCTAGAGCAACTCGAGCAAGAGCTAGAGTGACAACGAGAATCTAAAAGAGCCCTGAAAAGGGAAGTTTGACGACAAAGGGAGCTAGAAGAAAAGCTCTTGAAATTGGAGTCTGACATTAAGGGTAGGAGAACCTGACCTGACTAAGAAGAAAAGCCTCTGACAGGCGAAAATTCATTCATAAAAGAAATCATGCAAGCTAAAGTTCCTAGAAATTTTAAGAGTCTGGACATGGATCTTTATGATGGAACCACCGATCCAAGGCATTATCTGAGCAATTTCAAAAGCCATATGTACTTGGCAGATGCATCGAATGCAACTTGCTGTAAATTTTTTCCGACCACGTTAACAAAGGCGGCTATGAAATGGTTTGATAGTTTACCACCTAAGTCAGTCACGTGCTTCAACGATTTGGCAAGAAGCTTTCTTACTTGATTTTTCATCCAAAAGTATAAGGTCAGGCATGCGCCAAGCCCCTTAGGAGTGAAACAATAAGTCAGGGAACCTCTACAGGTTTATATGGAAAGATTCAACAAAGCATGCTTGGAGATTCAGAACCTACCTATCGAGGTGATCATCATGGGACTAGTCAACGACCTCAGAGAATGACCCATCTCTCAATCCATATCAAAGAGGCACCCGACCTCTTTGTACGAGGTGCAAGAGCGAGCTGAGAAGTGCATCAATATGGAAGAAACAACTCGTTTAAGGGAACTATCTCTAAGATAACACAATCAATATCCAGCTTGAGACAAAGAGAAGGAATCAAAGAAAAAAAAGAAGAATACAACTCGAACAAAACTCGAAGTTATCACAACTACACCCCGTTACGAGGGTCCCTTGTTGACGTCTTTAAAGAGATCTGCCACACAGAAAAGATTCCACCACCCAGGCCGATCAAAAATAAAAAAAGGTGAAAGTCAATCAGAATACTGTGAATACCACAAAATATACTCTCATCCCACCAATGCTTGCTATGATTTAAAAAATTTAATCAAAAAGTTGGTTAGGGAAGGTCGGTTGGATAGGTATTTAGTAGATAGGTCAGATGATCAGGGCAAGAGAAAAAGAGATGAAGAAGAAAGGGTTCATCGACTGCCACGAACTCTTGAGAGGCATATTCATACGATTACTGGAGGATTCGCAGGGGGAGGAGTAACAAAATCCTGGACATGATGACCTTGTCGTGATCACAATGACACTTGCCAATGCAAACTTCCACAGGACTTTGGTAGATCAAGGAGGCTCAGCAAACATCTTGTTCAAACCAACTTTTGATAAATTAGGCCTAGAGGAAAAGAATTTGAGAGTATACCCAAATACCCTCTTCGGTTTGGGAGATACTCCGATCTAACCTCCAGGGTTTATTTCTCTTTACACCACCTGTGCAAAGGGCCCAAGATAAAAAATCCAAGGTTCTAAAATTCGGACCGGATCGGCCGGTCTGACCGGTTTAACCGTGAACCGGTGATATTTACGGTTTGGTTTAACATCAAAAACCGCTAAAAACAAAACCGTTCTCAAACCGCTGAACCGGCCGAGAACCGGTCAGTCGGACCGAACCGGGACCCGGCTGGTTTTGAAAAACGGCGTCGTTTTCCGTTCTGTTAGCATCAATGAAATGGCCAGGTCTCCTTAGCACAACCCCTCGAGCCATTCTTCAATCTTTCTCCTAAAACACAACCCTAGATTACAAGTCCCCCACTGCCACAGGGCTCAGCGTCATCATTCGTTGCTCTCAAGCACCACCGTATTTTCGTCCGACTGTCTGTGCTTCTCCCTCATTCGGAAATTGGTGCGTCTTCCTCGAGCTCGCCGTCATTCGCTTCCTCGCTGGTCTTCGTCTGCTCAAACCCTAGCCTCCATCACTCTCCTCTTCAAGCTGTGTCACCGCCGCCGTCGAATCTGGTCCAACCGTCGTCCCTACTGTTTCAGCGTCGTCGCAGCTCGTCTCTGCCGTCGCGTCGCATATGCTCCACTCTCCTCTGCTGTCGCGTCGCTCTGCGAAGGGAAAAGAAGGGGTGGAGGTCGCGGGAGGGTGTGGCTGGTTTATCTGCTTCACTCCTAACATCTGTGCTACCAACAACATTGGAACATCTTCTTGCTTTTGGCATTTGTTTTGCTGGCGGGTATTATGATTTCTATTTTTATTTGTAGTTAACTTTCTTTCTTATTGCTCAAGATTGTATTTCAAAATTTGTTCATGCTGTGATAGAGTTGATGATATCTCTGAACTTAAATCTTCTGTAAAAGGAAACATATTATACTATTACGGCAAGAGTTGCATGAAATAATTAGTAAATATAATGATTCTGATTAGTTGATAATTCACAAAAGAGATGAAAGGGAATTTGGGAACCTAGCTTCGTGTACCACTTTTGATTAGAAACTTTTTATCTTTATCAACTACCTGGCTTCAAGCCTTTGAGGACATGGAAATTTTACTCAATTGAAAAGTAATCAGTAGTAATTTTTGTCCTAAATTCTCTTTTGGTATTATCACTTATTTTTTGGTTATTAGATATAGATAAATTTGAGCTGAACCTTTTTTAGTATTGTCACTTCCCATTATAAGAGATAAATAATATTTGGATTAAGTTTTTACTTATAATAAGTTGGACATGAAATATGTTTAACAGTTTAATATTAGAATACAAATTTATTAAATATAAAATAAATTATATAATATATAATAACCTCTCTATATACACAATACACATACTAATACTACTAACTTACTACTACTACTAACTATTTTGACAAAAAGCTGGGGTGGCCAAGGCCTATGCTTGCCCAGTTGCCCCCCTGTACCTGGTCTAAGGATTCAATTAGTGATATAATAATTTGGATTAGTTGCATGATCATATTGATGACTTGATGCTCAAATTTGGTTGACATTGATTTGTCAGGTATCTAGCTATATCAAATTTTCCAAGACGCAGACAGAGTGTGATAGATAAAGTGAAAGCAAAAGCAGAAAAGTTGGCATCTGAGCTTGAAAAAGCCATGAATAAATATTTCAATGAAGCTATGGAATATTTGGACAATTATGTGAAAGTTCTTGGCAAGCCTTACCAAGATCAAGCACAGAATAGACTGAATATACTTCTAGAGATTCAAGAGGAATTGTCAAATGTTGAGAAAAAACTTAGAACACTGCAGGTTGAAATCCAAAATCTAGGGGTAATTTTGTTATGCTGCTGTTTTAAATTAATTTAGGGGTGATTATTTGTTATGCTACTGTTTTGAATTAATTTAGGAGCGCTTAATGATTATTTCTAGTTGTACTGATGCTGTTTGCACTATTGCTCTTTTTACTATTTAACTTTGTATTTTGATAAAATCATATGGATTTGGTTGACATTTCATATAGTGTTTTAAATTTGGAAGATATTTAAGATTTATACTATAATTATATTTTATGATTTTTATTTATAATTTATTTATTATTTTATTTTGAAACGGTTTTTCCAGTTGAACCACTGGTTAAACCGGTTGAACCAATAAACCAATAAACCAGTAGCTAGAGCGGTTTGATGACCGGTCCGATTTTTTGAAGCTTGAAAAAACCTTGAGCATAGACTACATAGTAGTCAACGTAGCATCAACTTACAATGCCCTGATTGGTCGGACAACACTAAACCGACTTGCTGCAATAGTCTCCACCCCCTCCCTACCTTTGCATGAAGTTCTCTACTTTTGAAGGGATAGCCACTGTAAGAGGAGACGATAAAATTAACAAGAATGTGCTACAATGAAAGCGTGAACCTACAAGGATATACAAAAGAAAAAATGGTCAACACCATAAAACTCGAAGGTGTTCGACTTTGGGAAGAATTGAGACCCCAATCGAAAAGAAATATCAAGGAAGTCTAGATTGGGGATGAAATCGCAAAAACAACCAACGTAGGGGCTAACCTAGAAAAATAGTTAAAACAAGACCTCATTAAGCTCCTGCAAAAAAATTCTGACCTCTTTTCCTGGACAGCTTTCAACATACTTGGAATTCACCCCGACATCATGAGTCACAGGCTCGCCGTCTACCCTGGCTCACGACCTGTTCAATAAAAGATGATGAATAGTAACTATGGTGGTTTCCCACTTATCTATCTCAACTGCATCTTGGTCTCTTTGGGTGTGTTATGAGTTGAAAGGCTCATTAAGTATGCTTTTATATGTTGGGCTTGGGCCCAACTTGGGCCCGATTCAGCCGCTTAGCGTTTTTGGTTCGTTTGTCCTAACTTTGGGTCAAAACCTTTAGAATTAATACCCAATTTTCAATTCTAAATATTTTTTCTAATAATTTCTACAGTTTTATTTTCTCTCACGCAATATCGGGCAGACTTAAGCCGGTACTGCCGGTAATTTACCGGTACGCATTTTTATGCAATTTTCTGTAGAAAATTATATTTTTCCACTCGGAAAAATTCACTAAATTCAAATCTCACCTTTAAATTTTCTAATTAATACTATAAATTTTTGAACCTATTTTGGGCAATAAAATTATTATTTTATTTTATTTTAAACGTTTATTAGCTTCCGGTTCTTGCATTTTCCCCACCAAATTAGATATTTTATCCCCAAAATTTAGGAATTACATGAGAATATCTCGGGATAATCCTTTCGCATCTTTGACTCTAATTCCCAAGTGTGCTCTTCCATTCCAGCTCTCTTCCAAGCTACTTCTTCACCAACAGAACTTCCTTTCCACACAACTTCTTCTCACTAGTGTCATCAATCCTCACTAGCATGACTTGAAAAGTTAAGTTTTCCTTCAGCTCAACCGACTTAGGCTCTAACACATTAGCTGTAACATCCCAACTTTTTGAATCAAGTCATTTTTTAATAACTAATTAATTAATTAAAATGGTAATGATTTAAGATTTGAATTTAAAATTTAAACATATGAAAACACACACTAGTGGTAGTAAATCTCTAACCGACAATAAACAACTTTTTAAAATATAGTCATAATTAATTCTACATTTATTAGATTTGAATGATATTTAGTTATATGAAAAGATAAGAATACTAGCTCTGTTCCTTAAGTTAAGTATAAAATCAAATTCAAATTAAATTAGGTAGATAAATCGGTTACAAGTTCATAGTAGAAAATCGCGCTCTTATCAGTCAGCCTAATATACTGACAGTATTTCGAGAATATCTCAAGCTGTGGTTATTTGATTGACTTCATTTGAAATTCGTTTTAAATCTAATTCAATTCTCTATAAATTTGTCTCTAATAGCTATTTCCAAATTCAAAACGTAGAAAATGTTATAAGGCTCACAAAGTGACGATTCAGATTGAAGATTTCACCTAAATGCCTCCTAACATAATCTGCACATACCTGAGAGCTATTTGATCCTTCCTTTCTCATTCTATTTCCTTTTTTCTATACAAAACATTCTAGTATACACAAAGTCTAGCTATAGAACAAGTCTTTCTTCACTAACAAACCGCATCTATTTGCATCGGAATACCAATCGGAACTTTACTCGAGGTAGGGGGTTTTGTGCTAATCTTTATATGTCATGTTTTAAATGTTTTCGAACATAAATGTTAGCTTTGCATGTCATGGTATAATGTCTCTTTCCTTCATACGCATTATGCATTATAATAACAATCTTATGTGCATTAAAGAACTGAGGGAATGATCCTTCGGTAAGGGAAGGTGAGCCCCAAAGACAAGATAATCGAGATGATCCTTCGGTAAGGGAAGGTGATCGACAAACTTTTGGGAACCTTCGGTAAGGGAAGGAGACTCCCATCAATTTTATAATAATATATCTTGGTTGCCATGACTTCCTTCTTGTATATGTCTAAATAACCTTGATTGTAATTTGAACTGAGGGAATGATCATTCGGTAAGGGAAGGTGACCCCCAAAGACAAGATATCAATATGATCCTTCGGTAAGGGAAGGTGATCGTCAAAACGTTTGGGATAAGAACCTTCGGTAAGGGAAGGGGACTCCCACCTTTTATACCGGTTTGAGCTCAATACCTTCCATAAAAGCTACGAGAAAAAGTAATGAAAAGTGCAATGAAAAGTGTGATCATGATTGTTCTTCTTTAATCCTTTTTGATTTATGATTATGTTTATTATTGTATTCAAAGATCCTTCTTTTATCCAAAGTTCCTTTTTGTTTGATTTATGATATTCGTTAAGGTCTTTATTTTATTCAGATTTATTCTATTTGACTTATCTATGCCAATGTTACTATTCTTCTCTTATTTAATACTAGTTATTTTTCCTTGCTTTATGGCTTATGAGAACATCATACCAAGGTTTATGAGTTTACATTTATATGTTTTAACGCTATAGGTATTTTGTATGCATCACACATGTCATAACATAAGTAAATGAGAAGCATCTAAAAGTCACACCACTCTGACTAACAAGGACTTTTTAAAATAATAATTGAACAACATTGCATTATCACTATTTTTATTTTAAAACTCGGAGTGGCTGGAGATGGATACGATGACACCATATAGATAAACTACTGAGAACCTTTTGTTTCTCACCCCTCTCTCTGTACCATCTTCAGGAAGGATGCGGCACAAAGCAGTACATTGCTCAGTTGAGGTGAAAAGACAAGTGTACTATTAGGAGCGAGCTATCAAGAACGTAGATACGAAACATTAAGCGTTTATCTTAAGAAGGAAGAATAGGCGATTGTTTAAGTCATATTTAAACAAATTAAGAGAATTAGGATTTTCTGTGTGTTGTTTTATTTTATTAAGTGACTGCGAATTGTAACTATGATGTTTCTTGTTACAATTATTTGGTATGAGTAAAGCTTGTCATTGTTATGCCTTCATAGTTTAGCATGCCCGTTTTTCATGTTAGTATTTCCAGATCCACTTATATTTTTCAACTAATAACTATTCTAATAAAAACTAGTTATTCAATATTTTTACACATGTAAATTATTTTATAAAAAGATTTCATATTACTTTAAAAATTTCGCAAGGTTTTGAATATCAACTACTAAATATAATCCAGATAAAGCTTAACTCAGTTTAAAAGCATTGGGGTGTTACATGAGCCGCATCCGATGTGTACTTACAAAGTTGTGATACATCAAATACGTCATGTAGGTTAGATAAGTGTGGTGGTAAAGCTACTTTATAAGCCACTGGCCCGACTCGCCTCAATACTTCAAAAGGTCGTATGTACCTCGGATTCAACTTTTTCATCTTAATTACTCTACCAATCCCAGTTGTTGGAGTAACCTTTAAGAATACGTTCTCACCCTCCTCAAATTCTAACGGCTTTCTCCTCTAATCTGCATAGCTCTTCTGTCGGCTTTGCGCAATTAGGATTCTAGCTCGAATTTGCTTGATCTTCTCAGTGGTCTCTGCTAGCAAATCCGGACGTAACACACTTGCTTTACCGGCTTCATACCAACACAGTAGAGACTAACACTTCTGTCCATACAAAGCCTCATACGGATCCATACCAATCTCACATGAAAGCTGTTGTTGTACGCAACCTCCACCAATAGCATGTAATGGTCCCAAATTCCCACTTGATCCAACACACACGCCCTTAGCATATCCTCCAATATCTGAATAGTTCTTTTCGACTGTCCATCAGTTTGTGGATGACATGTCATGCTGAGACATAGTCTCATACCAAAAACTTTTTGAAAAGTTCCCCAAAACCTTGATGTGAATCGGGGATCTCGATCCGAAACTATCGTTGTTGGCACACCATGCAACCTCACTATCTCCTTAATGTACAATCTCGCCAATTCCTTTAGTGAATAGTTTAGTCAGATAGGCAGAAAGTGAGCAGACTTGGTTAAGCAACCCACGATCGCCCAAACCACATCAAATCCTGACCTAGTCCTTGGCAAACCCGTTACAAAGTCTATAGCAACTCCTTGCCACTTCTATTGAGGAATCTCAAGTGGTTGTGCCATTCCCGACGGTCTCTGGTGCTCTATCTTCACCTTTTGACACGTCAAAAACTTGGACACAAGTGAAGCTACATCACCTTATATTCCAGGTCACCAAAACATTTTCTTCAAATCGTGATACATCTTTGTACTTCCTAGATGAATAGAGAATCTGCTCTTATGAGCTTCTGACAACAGTTCTTGCCTCAAACTCCCAACATCTAGCACACAAATTCTCCCCTTGTATCTGCATAACACTTCGCCGTCCTTAGTGAATTCTTCTTACCTCTCTTTAACAATTAGCTGAAACATTTTCTGAAGCTCTTGGTCGTCTAGCTGGGCCCTTTGAATTTCTGTTTTGAATGTACTTGAAATGTGCAATTGGTCCAAACAGGCTTTTCCGTCAACTTTCCCAATGGCCGACTTAAGCTCCATAAACTTATTTACCAACTCCTCCTCTTTAATTCTCATCCAAGCAACAATCAATGACTTCGTGCTTAAGGCATCTGCTACAACATTAGCCTTTCCGAGGTGATAACTCAAATCAAAATCGTAGTCTTTTAATAGCTTTATCCATCTCTTTTGGCGCATGTTGAGCTCTTTCTGATCAAAGATATACTTGAGACTCTTGTGATAAGAAAAGACTCGACTCTTAACTCCATACAAGTAGTACCTCCAAATCTTTAGCACAAACACAACTGCCGCCAATTCCAAGTTATGAGTTGGGTAATTCACCTCATGTGGTCTTAGCTGATGCGAAGCATAAGCTACCACATTCTCGTGTTGCATTAATACACAACCTAAGCTTTTCAATGAGGTGTCGCAGTAAACCTGAAATGGTTCATGTGGTTTGAGTAAAATCAAGACTGGCACTGAAGTTAACTTCTCCTTCAAAGTCTGAAAACTGTCTACACATTCGGACGTCCACACAAATGGTGTATCTTTCCTAGTTAGCTTAGTCATTGGCAACGCAATTTGTGAAAATCCATGGATGAATCTTCTGTAATACCCAGCTAATCCCAAGAAGCTCCTAACCTCAGTCACTGACGTCGGTCTTTTCCACTCCATCACCGCCTCAACCTTTGAAGGATCCATCGTTATCCCTCCTTTACTCACCACGTGAACTAAGAACTTTACTTCCTCCTTCCAGAATTCACACTTTGACAACTTCGCATACAACTTTTGCTCCTTCAAAATTTACAACACAATCCTCAGATGCTCCTCATGTTCTTTCATTGTCTTTGAATAAACGAGGATGTTATCTACGAACATCACCATAAATTTATCCAAAAAGAGATGAAATACTCTGTTCTTGTAATCCATGAACACAGCAAGTGCATTCCTTAACCCAAAGGACATCGCCGTGTATTCATAGTGACTATAACATGTTCTGAACGCAGTTTTTGGAATATCCTCCTCCTTCATGCTTATATGTTCATGTAACCTGACCTCACAAATACACGAACCCACAATGGGTTTGAAGTAACTTACCTTACCCAATAGTATTAAGGGCAAAACCCAACAATAATCCAATGCTAGATCACCCCTAAACAACCAAAATCAAAGAATCTACTCAATAACTATACCCAAATTTTTGAAACTATTAGGGCAGAGGAAAGGAGTACAGAATTTGAGTTCTTACCAACTTTGTTTAGTTAGAAATGAAGGGCTCCATGAGAGCTACACGTGGCCGCAAACAGCACGTGAATCGGAGTACTATATCTCAAGTTACAAGCAAATGAAGAAGATGAACAGTAACTATGATGGTCTTCCTCTTCTCTATCTCAGCTACATCTCCCTCTCTTTAGGTGTGTTATGAGCTGAATGGCTCATTAAATTATACTTTTATATGTTGGGCTTGGGCCTAACTTGGGCCCGATCCAACCACTTAGCATTTTTTGTTCGTTTGGCCTAAATTTGGGCCAAAACCTTTAGAATTAGCGCCCGGTTTTCAATTTTAAATATTTTTCTAAGGATTTATACAATTTTTTTTCTCTCACGTAGTATCGGATAGACTTAAGCCGAAATTACCGGTTAATTTATTGGTACGCGTTTTTACACAATTTTCTATAGAAAATTACATTTTTCCACTCGAAAAAATTCACTAAATTCAAATCTCACCTTTAAATTTTTTAATTAATACTTCTAAATTTTTGAACCTATTTTGGAGAATTAAATTATTATTTTATTTTATTTTAAACAGTTATTAGCTTTTGGTTCTTACAATCCTTGCATCGGAAGACACCCGAAGAGACTTTGGAGTTGATAGAGATAGTGGCTAACAACTACCATATATATGCCAATGAGAGAACAGTAAAGAAAAGAGTCATGGAGCTAAATACATTAGATACCCTGTTAGCACAAAACAAGGCTATGTCCTACACAAATCAGCTCCCTCACTAAACAAGGGGGTATATGCAACTCTTAGCCAGAAGAGCACAAGTCACAACATGCAATTTGTGTGAAGGAACTCATAAAGATGAAGAATGTCACTACAAAAAATTCTGGTAAAAACGGCGGTTTTTTGGGTATTTACGGCGGTTTGAACCGCCATTATTAGTAATAATGGCGGTTTCGTAAAGCGACGTAATTCTGGACGCCATTCTGGTTATTACGGCGGTTTTTTGAAAACCGCCACAATTTCCTGAGTTAAAACGGCGGTTTTTGAATAGGTTAAAACGGCGGTTTAAACCGCCGTTATTTCCAGGGTTAAAATGGTAGTTTTTAGATAGGTTAAAATGGTAGTTTTTAGATAGGTTAAAATGGCGGTTTGAATCGCCATTATTACCCTGACAGAGTGGCGTTTTGGTTGGTTAAAACGGCGGTTCAAACTGCCGTTATTTCTAGGGTTAAAATGGTAATTTTTGGATAGGTTAAAACGGCAGTTTGAACCGCCATTATTACCCTGACAGAGTGGCATTTTGGTTGGTTAAAATAGCATTTTTGAACCACCATTTTTACCCCAACAATAGCATTTTGGTTGGTTAAAATGACATTTTTGAACCGCCATTTTACCCTGACAGTGACATTTTTTATCGTTTAAAAAAACAATTTTTACCATCATTTTTATCGCGTTAAATAAATAATTGTGATTAAAATTTCACAATAGCAAAAAATCATAATCCATAAATGAAATATTATATAAGTCATAAACAAAATATTAATATAATATATAATTTTTTATTATTAAAAATCAAAAGTAATAACTCCTATACAAAACATTGTCTTACTAAACTTACCAAAATACAAGCATTGCAGTAAACACTAATCAGTCAAATCTACTATCCAATTCCCTAAACTATGTTAATATCTAATAATGTATTTAAACCAAGCCTGCCTTAGTTTCTTAGTCTCTTGTGTGAGTTTCATCCCGGGAACTTGCTCCAACATCTTTGTTTCTTGCTCCAACACTCCAACTTCATTATCCAAACTCATCTCTTACAAAGATTTTTAGGACAAATTTGTAGGAACCTCTCCTGTTCGGGAATTTCTATCAAGCCAGATGTTATAAATTGAAATTATAACAATGAAAAGATGTCATTAGAAATAATATATAACTAGTCAAATAATATAAAGAAAAAATAAGATTAGATCGGTAGAAAGAACCTCAAGTGTCTGAACTAGTCTTAATATTTCTGGTATAGAACCAGATAAATCATTTCCTTCAAATAATCTGCAAGGAAAAAGAAAAGTTTGTTAAAAATGGTAAAATAGATGACATCACAAGCTTATAACACCAATTTTTGGAAAAATAAAATAAAATAGATGAACTTACACATGTATGAGCACCATGTCAGAGCTGAAAAGTTTGGGGGCACCTGAAAGCTGGTTCTTATTGAAATGGCTGCATTAGATTACAAATGCAATTCAATACAGTTATTATAAGATGAAGAGAATACTGCTTCTTAAATCAGAACGATTTTATCCTTTATAAAGGGTCAAATTAAGTGATTACATGAGAAATAATAAATAAAAAAATGTGTCAAAATACTAACAAGTGCTTAGCCTTTAGAAGTTGGTCTAATCCAGGGGTGGTGGAGGTTGAAACTGAAATAGGCCCTGTGAGTTGATTATCTACCAAGTCTAACCAATATTTGCCTAATTCAAAATTCAATTCATCATCATATTGCCCAAGAAGGCAAGAGGTCACAATATAAATGAAATTGTTATTAATTAAAACTTACCTCTATAATATCACTCATTGTCAATTCAGCATATTCAATAAGATGAGACTGAAGATACTCAGATTCAAGTGCTCGTCTTCTCTCTGTATAAACATGATCTCTTTTGCTGTTTAGCACTTCATCATACTCAAACAACTGTTTCCGAATGTCAAAGAAGTAGTTCTCCACTTTCCTTTGGGCTTTATCTAATGCTTTAGTCAACATCTTTGACTCAATAGGTAGGTCCTCAACTCTGAAAGCTCGCATGAGACCCTACACATTCACACTGTTACTAATAATATTTCTAGTGATCAATGACCCTGCACAGCAGCTGCACATCAAATAGATTATCTGAATTCGGTCTCCACCAAATATTATTCAACAATATATCCATCTCAGTCTTAACCAAATATTATTCAAAAATAAAAAATGGAAATTGAAGTTTCAAGTTTAACTACTTATTCAACAATATATCCATGAAAGGAGTTGTGAATAGGGGCTATGATAGCTGAGAATTATAAAAGGCATTTGGCTGTGTAATGCCAGAAGCTATTCCTAAGAAAAGAAAAGAATGCAAACCTGATTATCAATTCTCCGGGACTCATGGCGCTCTGTGCCAACTATATGCAGTCCACCAGCTGCCACAACCTAAAGTCACAATTATTATTAAAAATTTGCTAAGGGCAATAAATTTAGTATAGAGGTTTAGTCAAGTGTAAAAAATTAACCTTCTTCCTCTTTTCCTCAGTAAAGACTTTATATTCCTTAACAATTTCTAGAAATGCATTTCTCAGCTCAGCAATGACTTCATCTTGAGCAGGTCCCTACATAAACATACATGATTTAATGACACAAGATTAAAACTTTGCTTAAGTGATATCAAGAAAGAAGAAAACATCACTTAAGATATTCTTTTGGGAAAAAATTCATTAATAACGCATTCTCAATTATAGTATTAATTCGATAAAAGCATGATCATCATCATCGTGTCACCTTCTCACATGAATAGGATAGGCACTCCTCTGCTTCAAGCTCAGTTAATGATCTCTGGCCCCATGTTTTAACTGCTAACTGCACCGCCTTCTCAGCTAACTCAGTATTTTTAGTTGATAGTTGGCATGGGAACAACTTTTCATTCACCTGGATATTGATATGTTCATGGGTTTCAGACCAGTTATTGCTGAATAAAATATAAGAAAAATAAAATTCAAACAAACCCTTTTAACTTCGAGTGTTTTTGAACCTTCACCCTCTCAACTAATGAAAGTAAGTATTAAATACTCAACTTTAAAAGTTACAATTTTCATCCAATATATTTGACTGTAATTGGTGAATATGCATGTGGAACTTTAACATTTTATTTATATATTCATATAAATCCTCAACTAAAATATTTTGAATAAAAACTTTCTAATTTGAAAATAAATTAACTGATCCTTTTACAAATTTGGGAATAGAGCTGACAAAAAATTGGATCTCTTTCCCCACCATATATATTTTTCCTTCATCATTCAAACTTCATCAGCAATTGCTTTGTTTGATTTGTTAGTAACAACTTTTCTTTAGGTTCCCCTCATTTGAATTCACTGCACATGGAGAGACAAAGAGTGGCACACTGCAGTAGGTTATAAACCTAAGCTGAGCTGGCTGTTTCGGTCATAGATAGATTTAATAAGCTAACCTTCCAAGTCTTTTTGGGAAGAGGTTTCTTTATTGATACATAGACTCCATCATCTGGCTTGACAACTCTGCAATCATATATTACCAAAAAGAATGAAATGCATGCTTGCAAGGACCTCCAGCTGTTTGAAGAGGAACTTTCAGTTCTAATGCATGATACGTTAACCATTTTATATAATTTTAATTGTCTTTGTCATTGACATTGTACCTTGAGAAAGTTTAAATCATCCTAGAACATACATCAAATGAAATAGTTTTGCATGAAGCATTGATAAAAAAGGTATTTTGCACATATGTTGCTCTTCTAGATCATTCTACGAACTTTTTATTAACTGGCATAAAATTGCATAGGACAAGTAATCAACATACAACCTTCCACCTAAAGACCCTAAGCCATTCCACTAAACTAATTCTTCTTTCATTTAGAAATAGAAAATACCTAGGCATCAGTATCTCACGAAGCTTTAATAATCTTGCCATAAAATCAGCATTACCGCCAAGAATTATATCTGTCCCACGACCAGCCATGTTGGTAGCAATTGTCACGGCCCCAAGCCGACCACTCTGAGCTACAATCTCTGCTTCCCTCTCAACATTTTCTGGTTTTGCATTAAGAACCTTAAACAATACAAGGACAGGGTTCATTATATTATATCCAAAAAACTATCGGATTAGAAAGAACAGTTTCTATCATTATGTCTAACTCTACTCTTTCAAATAGAAGAACAACTATTAATAGCGGCATCCGGTCTTGGGCAAAGAATACACTACCCTTCTCCATTAAAGACATTCAACACAGGTAAGATTAATAATGTGCGCTCACATCTTCCAACATCCCCATTAAAATGAAAAAGACTTTACCTCATGTGGAATTCCAGCTTCTTTCAATTGCTTTGACAAAGAATCGCTCTGAAATGACTCCATTGCCTTTGAAATGCTTCTTCATAGAATCTGTAAGTGCTTTGTAATAAGCTTTTGCAAGATCAACATGACCACCGTATTCTTCGCATAGCATCTCAAGCAACTGCATTCAAATAAAACAATAAAACATCATCGTCTATCATGCCTCAAATAGTCAAATCTAATTAACTAATTTCTCTTTCTATTTTTCCAATAATTTTTAAAAAATAATTTTTTTTGGGATGGTAAGAACACTCTTTTTATGTGGCTCAAATTTTGGAGGCCCAATTCAGACTATGAGCATTTCATAGTATAATTAATGGACTTCATCATCATTTTTTATCCAAATCAATTCAACTACCTTCTAAAATCTAGCTCTTTTCATACCATAATTTGAAAAAATATATTATTTTATCAATAAGATTCAATTTTTATTTAGTATATACAAATAAAAATACGAATGAATATAATATTATTGTAGATTTAATATGTACACATAACATTCTTTAATTCGACAATTTCCTCGTATACTCACCAGCCGGATGCTATATTAGGAAGGAGAGAGACACACACACATTTAAACAACCCAATCAGTACTTGAGTTAGAAAATATACTATAATAATTGAATGTTATATAGAATCTTAAAGATTTTTATAAGGTGTATATTATCCTTATAATGTGATTAGTCAATCTTAAAGGGAACTTCAGAATAAAGTGATTAGACCTCTTTATTTGGAGGAACATAGTCGTTGTATTCCAATAGAAGTGCATATATATATGCGATAATTTTGTGCCACCTTGTTTCACTGCCATCAGCATCAGTGTGAACCTTTCTTCTTTTTCCTTCTTCACGCTGCTATAAGAAAAAAAAGAGATATATGCATCAAGCAAAGGAGATAGAGTGATTTTATATGCATCAAGATAAATGATGCCTCTCTATATATTACCTTATCAAATCAGTAATTGATTTTATATGCTTAGGCATTTGGTAATTTTGTTTCCAAAGAGAAGCTAAAATAGAGGCTTTGATAATAATTTTAAATTGGAATAACCTTTTAAAAAGTTCTTTTGAATCTTTTAAATTGCAAGATGCTTGCAGGGTCAGAGCTAAAGATTCAGCTGCAACAATTGGACAACAAAATATATTTAAATGATTCCAATTTCTAAGAAGCAAAATAACAAACACATAGAGTGCATTATGAAAAGGTTAGAGTAAAATAAAAAATATGAAAAGGAGCTTGTACGGACTCTAAATGTAAAAGAAATATAAAAAGGTAAGGTCTATCATCACGGAAGAGAAGCAAGGGTAGTCTCAAGAGACAACTTTCAATATCAAAGGACAGTGAACAGGGAAAGATAGGGGGAGAAAACTCTAACTTGCTATCTTTACTTGTTCCAGTTTCACTATCAACAACTCTCAATTTTTGCATGTGTGGCTTTGCCATACTGATTAGATAATCACATTCTTCTTTGATCTGCTCAGATTAAAAAGCTAAATTTCAGTATTTGAAAAGTGATGACAATACAATCCATCAAATTAATGCTCCTAAAAAAAATGAACATCAACCAGGATTTAAACACAATGTCATTGCATCATGTAAAGCTCACAAGCAAACTGTAAATACTAATTTAAATGCTACTATTAATCATCATGCAGCCAAAGAAAACAGAAACACAATTTGCACAATCTATTATCCTAATCTTCGAATTGAAAATATAACAAAAGAAAGGAGGATTCATCAACATGAGCTACCAGTAACTAGAGATCAAATCATAATACCACCAATTTTATTGAACAACATTCAAGGTATTACACATTGTCACAAACAAGAAAAACAGAATCACTAGTGATAGGAAACAGAGCATATATCAATATAGTGAAGATAGTTTGGATTTGTTATCAAATCAGTCCAAAATTATAAGTTAATATAACTAAATGATAAACATCAAGGCTAATTATAAGTCCAATTTCTAAGTTAATAACCCCCTGGCCAAAATCCTACCTAAAAATCCTACCTGGTAAAACCTAAGAATCTCGACGGAAGGAAAAACTTGAAGCATAGTAGCTCGATGAAGGAGGCTGTAGTCGGAGGAGAACACCGCCGAAGGAGATCGTCACAGGAGGAGAATATCATTGGAGGAGATCTTTGTTTCAACCTTGCTCTCACACAGTGACATCGTTTCAGTTCGCGGCACGGTAGCTCAATCGAGTATATTATAGCCGGAGGAGAACGCGTCGCCGGAGGAGAACGCGCCACCAGAGGAGAACATTGCCAGAGGAGATCGTCGCTGGAGAGATCGTCACTAGAGGAGACAACAAGGAGAGCGTCTCAGTTCATAACACACAATCTCGATGGAGAAGTTTCCAGTCGATCGGGGTGAATGACGCTGAGAAGACCATTGCCGGAGCAGATCGTTGCTGGAACAGAGCAAAGTGGTAGCATCATTTTTAGGTTTCAGTGGTGGCAGCGTGAGTTTCAGTGCGTAGTTTCAGGGTTTTCGTCGTTGGAGATGTGTTTTGGGTCTTTTATTTTTTTAAATCATGGATCTAGTGAACGGCGGCTTAAAACTGCCGAAATCACCAAAAACCGCCTTTTTATGCAAATAAATTATGGCAGCACCATAAAATGCCATAATACTCAAATATTATGGCAGTTTTTTAAAACCGCAATAATATAAATGCCGTTTTAAACAAGTTTTTTTGTAGTGTGTGAGCTATTCAAAGATGACTAGTACCCCTCCGAACAAGTAAAATATATGGGTAACTTTTCAAGAAATCCACAAAATAACCATTGATAAACCCCAATTTTAGGGTTTATCTTGTGTTGAATTTGGTGAATTTTATCAACGTATCCCACATTTATTCAATAAAATAGCATGGTTTTGTGAATTTCTCCTAATTTTTACTTAAGATTAAAAACATGATTTTTGGGCTTTTAAATTGCTAAATTTAATTTCTTTTAATTTCATTCGATGCCTTGATGTGTTGTTAAGTGATTTCAGGCTTACAAGGCAGAGATTGGGTTGAAGAAGTGAAGAAAAAGCATGCAAAGTGGAGAATTCATGAAGAAATGAGGATTTGGTAGAATTCATAGCCACGCATACGCGTAGAGGTGGCAACGGGGTAGGTTTTTGCTCTACTCGACCCCACCCCGCCTTACAAAAACCCGCATCGAACCCGCCCCGCCCCTACCCACGGGTTGTAAAATGTTAAACCCTAACCCGCCTCTGTGGGTACCTGCTCCGCCCTTACTCGCCCCTATAATTATTAAATCCAACAAATAAAATTAAATTTTAAAAATTATATAACCTTCATTTACATACATAACATAAATTAAAGTAAAAATTTAAATATGATACAATATTATTAATCATTTTACTAATTATTTTATATATATTACATATATTATATATACCGGGGTGGGTTTAACTTAAACCCGACCCCGCCCCGTCCCGCCCCACCTAAGAACCCGCCCCGTCCCGCCCCGAACGGATAGGGGCTGGGAGGGTACACGCGGGTTCGGGTAGTGTTGTCGGTACGCGTGACATCCCGCGTACGCGTGACACTTGTCACGTGATCAACTTAAAGAAAACGTGGCTGGCGATTTTTGAGCTCATCCAAGCCCAGATCCAACTCATTTCTGAAGTATTTGAGGCCAAATTCAGGAAGGAACAAGGGAGGAGCAACTAGTGTAGCTTAGGAAACATGCTATAGGTCATTTTCTAAAGAGAGAAGCTCCCTCTTCTCTCTAGAATTAGGGTAGATTTAGGTTAATCTCTCTTAGATTTAGGTTTAAATACTTGTTTTGGTTTGGTTTCCTTTGCTTTTCCTTGTTGCATTCCTTTAATTCTCTTAGTTCTTCTTGTTAATTTCTCATTTTGGACATTTTTATGTTTATGAACTATTATTGATTTTGATTTCCATTTAATGCAATTTTATGTTTTCATGTTTATTGATGCTTGTTTGAGTTATTGTTACTATTTTCTTGCATTTGGTAGCTTTAGATTTTATTATTATTGCAATTTAATATGCTTTTCTTTTCATGCACACCAAGTGTTTGATAAAATACTTGTCTTAGTTTTCGAGTAGATTTTGAGCATTTTTGGCTTGGAAAGAGAAATTAGACAATCTTGAGTCATTAATACACAATTTATGTTTGTGATCTAGAGTTGTTAGTTAATCTTGTTTCCATTGACATTACTTATGGATTGGGATTAACTAGGCCTAATTGTTCTTCTTCCGATGTGGAGATAACGTAATAGGCTTAACTCTTAGTAATTGTTGTGTTATGATTATTTACTAGGATAGAAAATCTTGTTTCTCAATCCTTGCCATGAATGCCTCTTTAGCATTTGTTCTCTTTAATTATTTGCTTTATTTTCTTGTCATTTAAATTCTTGCCCTTTTATCAACCCACCCTCGTGAATCTCATAACCAATAATTGAGCACTCGATTGTAATTCCTAGAGAGAATGACACAGGAGTAATACTCTCGGTTATTTTTATTGGGTTAAACTTGTGACAACTAAACTAAACTTTCATGGAGAATCCATTGTTGGTCTAGACTATGCTTTCAACGAAGAGATTCAATTATTTTGAGAAATTCTAGACCGACATAAAATCCTCTCATCAACCATTCTCAAAGACATATAACCCAGGCTGGAGCAACCATCCAAGTTTTGGATGGGAAAATCAAGGACAGAGGAACTTCAACGTTCCATATCCACAAGGAACATCTTTATCACAATCATAAAATTTTCAGAAACCTCCTATAGAAACCACCTTGGATAGTGTTTTCAAAGAATTTATGCAACAAACCGAGGAGTTCATAATGGTGACAAGAGCTAACTTCAAGAATTAAGAGGCCTCTACACAAAACTTGGAAGTATAAATAGGACAAATTGTCAAATAATTAGCAGAGAAACCCCCAATCTGAACTTGAAAATTGTATTTTCTCATAAGATTCAATCGGACAGGACTCCTTGGATACGTGACATATAATCCAACCTAAGGACTACTGTTGAATCTTATGAGAAACTGAATTAGATTTTGCACTTAACCTTTTTAATTAATCGATTGACTAAGACATTGGCTATTGATTAATTGAAGAGAAACCGAGGAGGCAAGACATTAGAAATCAGTTAGTTGAGATTTGTCGTGAAAAGATCTTTGCTTGCTTTAGAATAGGAAAACAAAGTTTGATTTTTCTAAGGACTTAAACGTTTCAAAAATCCTTGACTTCTCCATCATATATTCTCTTGAGTAAATTACCATTTCTACCCACGAAAGTTAAAAACGCTGACATATCTACCCATAAAAGAAGGAAATTACTATTTGTACCCATGAAATATGGGTTCCACACAACAAAATTATCCAAACACTAAAAAATTACCTAAAATTCCTAAATTACCCTTATCTTTACAACCACTTTCTAATCTCAAATCCCACCACCACCCAAATTCTTCACCACCACTCTCATCCCCAGCTACAACCATCACTGTCGCCATAAAAAATTCAGAAGCTTTCCAGACGACCTCCCTCCACGCAGTCTCCGCTCTCTTAGCTCTCTCTTCCTCATCCCTCCGCGACGCAATCACCCAATCGCACACTACCGTCACTGTCGTAGCCGCAGCTGTAATCGTCTCCCCGTGCCTCCAGCTGTGCGCCCTAGAACTCTCTGTCGGCGTGTCCGTCGACCGCTTCCCCTCGTCCAAACCCTCATCGACCTCCTTCACTGCCGATGACGACGGACCTCCGGTGTCAAACTCCCTCATGGCGGCCATAAAATGCTCCGAGGAGAACCAACGGATTGGGATCTATTCCCAAATGTGAAAACGGATTGGGATCTGTATCCTATGACTCACATCTGCTACACCTTCAATGGAAGGATTCTACCCTAAATCCAAGTGCGTCTCTATCTTTTCTTGTAGTTACAACAAGACATGGTTGAAGTTTATATTTGTTCTGTGTTTGGTTGAAATAATCGTTGTTTCCAGAATGTCCGTCGGAGGCACGAGAGGCATTTTGAGTAATGGTGGTAGTTAGGGTTTAGGGTGGTGGTGAGGAAGAGTTTCAGTGGTGGGTTTGGGATTGGAAAAGTGGTGGTGTGGAGTAAGTGGTGGTGGTAGGGTAATTTGGAAATTTCAATTTTTTTTTTTGGATTTGGATAGTTTTGTTAGAAAAAGTTTATGTTTCATGGGTACAAATGATAATTTTCTTCTTCTATGGGTAGGTATGTCAACGTTTTCAACTTTTGTGAGTATAAATAGTAGCTTACTTTATTCTCTTTCAATCAATTACACGTTCACTGCCCTCAAGCAATTCAACATTCAAGCCTTTTAAATTTTCAGCAAGATTCAACATTCACCAATTCCAGGTTTTGTTGATTAATTAGTTATTTAACTCGATATTTGCGTGCTTAATCCCGTAATTCTTGTGGGAATAATATTGACTTACCGTGGTATTATTTGAACGATCTAGTACATTTGCCAGTATCTGTGAGCTTCATTTTTCGCTCATCAGAAAACTAAATCATCATTTATGCTAAAGTATCATGATAAATGTTTGTAACTTGTATTATAAACAAATTACTTGTAAAGAATTCAGAAAAATGTTCAACTTCTATACATATTTCATTATTCTAGTATGCTTTTAATCGCATAGCGAACAATTGACCCACAAGGGATGGAAAGAATTATTATGACATGTTTTCCCTTTAGGTCAAATAACTAATTTACAAAGGTGATCAAACTAATTCCAGGCTTAAGAGAAGCCAAATTATGGATCAATTATGTTATCATTTTATGTAAGATGAACATATTATCAACTTTTTTTCTTTTTGTTTTCTTTTGGGAATAACTACACTACTTTAAACCTAGATTTTGCAGCAAATTTACTTGCTCTTCTGCATGCTTTAATATTTTTGAGGAGTCTCTTACAAAGGTTTAAGTTGGTGCTTGCACTGTTGTTGAGACCAATACGCGTGTGCGGCTAAGACCCTATCTAAAAGCTCTTGAGGTACAGGTTCTCCTCTTCTTTGCTGAGGGGAGATTCTCGCTGTGTGCACCAATGTCTTCCATTTATCCTGTAGCATTTATATGGTCATGGAAGAATTAACAGAATGCAATTACTTTGATATCTCATTTTAAGCTATGTTTCCTAAGTTTTACAATACACAAAATACAGAAACAAGAGATAGAATGTTATACTATGGGTGATCCTTATATTGAGATAATGATTGGAAAGAAGAGTGGAGTGTAGGCATTTTAATGTATTTTGGATATGTTTGCACTTGATCTTTCTCTCCACATTTGGGCCGAGATTTAGAACAAATGTTGAAAAAGAAAGAAACAAGAGATAGAAAACAAGGCTGAAAATTACACAAACTTTCTCTCAAAATAGAAACATTTGGCATGTTTGTTTATTTACATCTCCAAATAAGTATTTTTCTTGGTGTTTTTATGCTTCTGTCCCAAGATATTTCAAATAAATGCTCCATGTTGCAAGTTATCTCTTCCAATATCTTGTAGAGAAAACCTTTGCTTATACTCTCACTGTTTTGTCTTCTTATATTTGTGTTCTGTTGTTCTATTTATCTACATTGTGACTCAGGTATTTTTTCTTTGTGTTGTAGCAAATTATCTTTGAAAAGAAAACTATTTTTTTTGGAAATAGTTGACACTGCTCTAATAAATAATTTTTTTTTCACAAAATTATGAAAGCAGATACTAAACACGCCCTTATCGTCTCTCTCTCTTAAATTTTTTATTTCTCATTAATATTTTCTCTTTATCAAAATGAAAGAATAAATGGTAAAAATCGCTTGAAGTAGCGTTGGTTAGAACCATCTTGCAATTTGGCATTTTTAACTTGTTGCAAGAGATTTCAATTGACACAATCTTTAGTGCATAAAACAAACCACTTACCTTCAAATCCACGTAAGTTCGATGCTTTGCATGATCGAAAGCACGTTGTTTGACATCGCGCCACCTGCAATCCGCAAGTAATGCTTGATAGTTAGTACCATACAGTTACAACTTTTAGCACTACACATCAACCGGAGCCAAAAAACAAAAAGTATCCCATCAAACAAACCTTCCAGTTCCAAGTTTTTCAACTGCTTGAACCAATGCTTCTACTTCAAGAACAGAGAAAGGCCTCCTAATTCGACGCTGTCCGAAGTCAGGATTCCCAGATTTGCGTCGTAATGGGACCACAGCTAATGCTTGCATGTTAATGGCAGGAACTGCTACTAGAGCACGACACTTGGACATGTTATTGTTAGCTGAAGTATCTGCTACAGAGGAGGACAATTTGAGATCACCTTCAGCACAACTTTCAATTTTGATCAGAGAGCGTTCTTGAGATACATTATATGTTCCCTGTTGGAACATTAATGATGTTGATTGCCTGTTTATTCAACATGATCAATTTAGTAACTACTCATATGATAGGACAACCAAATGCTTACCATATAGACTTTACCCTTGATTTAAAATAAAAAATTACAAAGCAACCCAAAATAACCAAATTACCCTTATTTTCATCTTTTCCTCTCTTATATACTTCCTCAAGATGAGGGTATTTTAGTTTTTGGAAATATTTGATAGACAAAGAAAATTAGTCAAAAAGTAACTATAACTTATCTTATTTAACATTTATTAATTATTGTGGCAATGAATAAATGTTAAATAAGATAAGTTCTGACTATTTTTTTTGTCTCTCTAGCATTACCATTTAATTTTTTAGAGGTTGATTTGCACTATATTTTAAAATAGCTTAATTTTGATAGCTAACAATATAAAATGTAGGTTTTTTTTGCTCACGTGATGTTATATAATTGAATGCATGTATAAAACTTCTTTACACTAATAGTGTATTAAAATTAAATTATTTTGCAAATATCAAGGGTTAAGTGTGCACAATTTTAAAATCAGTGCGGTAAACTGCACATAGCTTATAAACATGTTAATGCTAGATTGAATAGTTACCTAGATAACTTTTGTTGTGGACTAGAAGTTAAATAACAAGGGTCTTCATTGTATGAAGGTGAAGAAATCCTAGTATGTCTTGGCTCCAACATGAACCCTAACCTATGACGTTTGTCATCTTGGCATATCCCTGTCTGAATAAGAGTTTTGTTGTCGTCTCGAATCTTTTTTCCCTGCAAAAGGATGCCGATATGTAGTTCATCTCCTAGTATAGTTGTCACAGCCTCCATCACTGTCCTCTGGAAAACAATAGTAACAAAGCAAGCAAGAACAAACAAAAGAAGACACTGATTAAGACATATTAAAGTGGTCTAGTATTACTCAAAAACCATATATATATATATATTATGATATAATAAGTACATAATATTGTTGTTTTTTTTAATTGATACCCTTCATGCATAGATTCAAGAACATCATTCATAATATAGTAAATAAATCATATTACTACTATCTCTCAAATTTTTACATACCTTCAGTGATCCAATTGTTGCAGTTTCTGGTATATCAATGAAAAGCTCCGGGACTTTGAAGGATTTTATGCTAAGCTTCACTACAAATTATTATGAAAGCCATTTTAGAACCTTAAACAAGATGTTAGACAAAATTAGGATTAAATATTGGCAATCATTTCCTTAAGTTTCTTACCATTACAACCCTTGGATCCAGGATGAACCTGTTGACCAGCTATAGAGGACGATTCTTCAATCCCTGCACGTAATAGTTTCAGTTATTTAGCCAAAAAAATCAAATAATAATAATAATAATAATCATAATAATAAAAAGCAGGCAGTGATGCAATGTTGCACCTGTACCATGGATTGTGCTATTAACTTTGCTGTCTGAAAAATCAAATACGCCTTGACACTGAGAGCCTCTATCGGATGTGGATGATGAGGTCTGATTAAAGAACTTCCTCTTCTTAAATGGATACATGCGTTGTAAATTTTCAAGTTCAGAGTTGTCTCTACTATTGTTCTCATCTAAAAGACAACACAACAATTAAGAGCCACATATAGCTTGTATCATAATTATGAACTCTTATACGTCAACAACAAGTATCATACCACTTGCAATAGGACTTGCATCCTTCAGTTTTGGTGTGTCTAATGGTGGACTCGATATCTTATTCCTCAAGTTTGATTGAGTGCACCGAGCAAAGTTTTCGTCATTATCTGTATTAACTAATTTCCTAGCAATGGAACCGCCGTGCGAAGAATCAAGATGATTGCGACACTCTGGCAAAGGCTTTTCCACATTATTTTCCAAAGTGCAATCTTTAAATACCTTATGACCTGGTTCATTAACTCCGACATAACTGCCTTTGATATGGATGATTTTCTCATTAGAATTTCTTCTTTTCATGCCTCCATCTTCCCTCTCAAGGACATTTTGTCCTTGGCCTTCAATATGGCTGCCATGAAAAAATAAACCATGCATTATTCGGACCACATTTTTGCAGAACACAATACTAGCATTTATAACCATGAAATTTTAATACGCTAACAAATTTAACTATGAATGAACAAAACTAGTTTTATATCCACGAAAGATGGTGTCTATATGACAAAAGTATCTAAACATTAACTTTATTCATGAGTAGACTAGTCAATATTCTGAACTTTTATAAATAGAAATAACAATTTTTCATTTTTCATGAGAATGAAGTTAGTTTTGTTTAGTCATGAGTAGATTTGTCAACATTCTAAACTTTCATAGAAAGAAATGATAGTTTATTTGATGATTACCACTTTCCAGTGCCATCAAGATCATGGAACAAAATTGTTCATAAGCAAACAAAAAACTATTTAGACATGTACCTTTGGTTGTCATGTTCTCCTTGCAAACTAGGGACACAAGTAGTGGTAATTTTGCTACACGTCCCGTGTGTGAAAAGGTCCCCCTTAAACAACCCTGTTTCATCATTCTCTTTCTCCTTTACATTATTACCATGAAAAAGATCAGCTTCTTTTGCAAAAGAAGTGTTTTCAGGGTTGGAACTCTCGTTTGCATGCAAGAAATTGCCAGCTACACTAGCTAAAATTTCAAAAGCATGTATGTGACTGTTGTCGCGCTTCTTCCGGATGGAACCTCTCCCCTAAACCATTTATTAGAACAATGATAATGATGTTAAAACTTCTACACAGAATACAAATAAAAAAGTAGTTGGGGGCAAAAAAATAATTTATTACCCTAACAGATCTTGAAGCTCTAGGAATGACAGGCACATGATAGCCATCAAAGCTGTAGTTCAACCTCTTATGCAACACCATATCTCAGAAAAGCACTCCTATAAGACAAAGTTATCAGATAAAACAATTAAACTAGCTTTATTCGGTTTGTGAAACACCAAAGATCGGCACCTGTATCAGCACAATAAAAAAATAGCCCTTAATTCAATTTAGTGAAAGAAAACCAATTTCAATACCAAAGACTAAGAATTGCATTTCGAAAAGGGAGCAAGAAAAATGACAATTTTGAATTTAAGAATAAAAATACTTTTGCATCATAGAGTTAAAATGAGTGATTGAATAAGAACAAAAGAATAATCTTAAAGAAAAATAATGCCAATTTTAAACCAAAATTGAATGAATAATATAACTTGGCATAAAAACCATGACAACAACTCTTTAGTAATGGATTGCATGATAATGACATTATCAGTTGCTGCTGCAATCATAAATCTATCATTTGAGATTAGGTGCCACCATTATAGAGTAATCACAAAAAATATAAAAAAATAAAAATAAAAAAGTACTGAAACCTACAGTATAAGATCACCATCACTTCACCCCACACTTTGATCAGGTTTGAAACTCAAGCACAAACCCTTTAACATTTTAGAGGAAGGGAAAAAAGGGATCAAATATGAAGAAACAAAACAATAAAAAAGGGACAAAAATAAATAAATACATGCTTCAAACATAAGCATTCAAAAGTTACAATTTGTAACATAATGATGTTTGTTATTATATATACAAATTTACATGAAACATAATTAAGGATAACACCAACAATAATCAAATAGAACCCTGGACAAGAAACCAAGGTTTTAAAAATCATATATTATGTACAACATCATGTTCATTTTTTTTCTTCTTAAAATATGTTTTCTATATGGATCTTTTAGAACCTTGTGTGACACTTTTTAAGGAGATAACTCCTGACAAAAATTTAAATATATACATGAACGTATGAGAGAGAAAAAGACAGATCAAGTTTTCTTTTATCCCAAAAGAGAATATTTAGGATATATAATTTACACAAATGAAATGAACACAGAAAAATAAAATGGAGAAGGAAGAAAGAAGCATTAAGCAATACGAATTCCCACACTAACACAGCCAACAATTGATCAATTGAAAAGAGTCATAACCATGTTGAATAATTTTGCACAAAAAAGAACATCATCCACTAACCATTTTTTTCTCTTTTAATGTGCAGAAAGAAATGTTCACGGGAAAGAGAACAAAGAAGAAAAAATATTCTAGAATGTTTTCTCACCTAGAAAGTTGGGTTATGTCTGATCAACAAAAACCCCCTGAAAACCACCTTAAAGGCTTGTGTTCTTAAACCCCTTACAACCCCAACTAACTATTTCTAAAAGTTTGACCACTCAATAATCCTAGGAATGGTGTAATCGGTTGCAACCAGCGAGTGTGACTGGCTATAGCAGGTTGTAAGAGCAAAACCCACTTGTGAGATTGGAAACAGTTACCTCGGTTTGGGGTGATCCACTCACTCCTCAAGCCATGGGAGTTCTCCTTCTTCCACGTGGCACACTCTCCACTCATTTGGGTTCCATCTTATCTCGTTCACATTTCTTATCACACACAAAAAACATGATTGAATGGGTTTCAAAGCTTTGAGCCACACTTCCTTTGCTTGTCCCCAACAGTAGTTCTCCAAATTTTCAAAGCCTTTGACAAAGTAATACAACTGAGAATTAGCTAATAATTTTTTTCTTTTCTCATTTTTTTCTAATTTTTTTAAGCCAAAAACAATTCAGTGGCGCTAGGTTAACTCTTTTGCATGGTTTTAACGAAATAAATTGCGTGAATTGATGAGATTCAAAACGTTTTACTTAATTTACATGAAAATGTTGTTTAACACGTGCTAAAATAATTTTCTAATGCAAAATGAAGTCGAGGATGCATATGGTTTCATATATATAACATAATATATCTCTCAAAAAAAATATATATATAACATAATATATAATAGAATATAATTTTGATATAATGTAGGTACAAATGTGGTTTACAATTTGAATATAATTTTGATACAATACTATTAGTATAAAATAATTTTATACATATATTCAATTACGTAAAGTCATATTAACAAAAATAAGTATCTTTTACATTAACGGTATGAATATTCAAAGAAATGAATATGAATAGACAATTGTGTAAAATAATTTACACTATTAGTGTATTAAAATTAAACACTTTACAATATATATTGAATTATTATGTTTGTCTTCAAATTTAATATATTTTAGCTAACTAACTATCTTTTTTAATTTAATAAATATAGATACGGGTTTGAATGATAATGTAAAAAGTGTTAAATGTATATAAAAATACATAAAAAATAATCTCTTTAATGTCTTTTGATAGACATTAAACTTTTTAAACATGTTTAGAGAAAGAAGAGTATTTAAAATTAAGGATAAAGTAGTATTTTGGTCCTCATTGTTTGAGTCAAATTTTAATATGGTCCTTAATATTTTAAATGTTGTATTTTTGTTCCAAAAAGTTTTAAATGGGTTTAATGTTGTCCTATTGTTAAATTTCACACGAATAATAATTAATAGAATGACTAACATGGATGTTAACAATGTTATTGTTAAGTCATATCTTCTTCTATGTATTAGAAAAACATAACCAAAACATTCTTGTAATATTTCTTGTCGATTTCCTTCTTGTAAAAAAATTTCAAATCCTATTAATCAATAATCAATGCTCCAAAATCAAAGAAAAAACTTTTACTTATGTACCAAAATCAAACGTTATTGGCTCTTTAATATGCTAATTGTTTGTATCAAATTTAATTATGTGACAATTTTTTGAACATGTTTAAAAATTTTTGAGATTGAAATAAAAAATTTGAAACTTTTTAAGAATAAAATAAGATGTTTAAAATGTTAGTTACTAAATTAGGACTTGTTTCAAACGTTAGAGATTAAAATAATACTTTAATAAAAAATTAATCATACTTTTTTGTAACAGAAAAAAATGTGCATTTGAATATGGTGGTTATTTCAATGAAAATTTTATGATTGTTATCACGTAAAGATATTTCGTTTTGACTATTAGATAATAAATTGTAGGATTTGATTTTTATATATTACAAAAATGTTATTTTTATTTAAAGTGTGACTAATATAAACAAATAAGTTATATTTTTTAAATAAAAATTTTTGTAAAAAAATATTTTTGACATATTCATTGGAGTAGTTGCCTTCTCTGAATATAAGTAAGCTAAAGGCGAAACAATTTCCAAGTTATAGTGACCCAAAAAATGCTTATAGGATGAATGCGCTCATTTTTTAGCTTTTTCTTCTTTCGGTAATGTGCTTTAATATATGCTTTTTATAAAAGTTAATTGTTTTATTTTATCGTTGATCGTAGAAACACAGAAAAGTATAAAGGAATTTCAAAACAAAAAAGATAATGAAAAATAATGTAATTTTGAAAACTATTTTTAGTTAAGACAAAAAAGATCATTTATATTTTGTGTAAAAGGAAATAGGTATACAACAAGAACAGAATAATGGATATCGTATAACGTTTGATTGATGCAGGGAAAACTTTCCTAGTTGAATTTTATATAGAGGTTAGATCTATCAATGAGAAAAATATTCTTCTTGGACTTAAAATAGCCAAACATTTCCATTGTTAAATAAACATAAAAAATATCATAAAATATTAAAAAAAGAAAAAAAAAGAAAAGTTTACTTCCAAACTAATTTGGAAATAAAAGGAAAAGAACCTCAGACTAAGACAAGAAAGAGAAACGATGATAAAGCATTGCGCGATGAGACATAAGAACAGAAAATGAGTGACGGGAAGAAGATTATGATAATGAAACTCAAAAAGTGACCATACTCAGCTAATGCTATGTAACTATGCTATGTTAAATTGTCACTTAATTTTTCTAAAAAAAAAGTGCGTGTGGGTGTGTATTTTTTTAATCATATTTTTGGACATTAATTTTTAATCTTTTATCGACACCTTTTCAATTCTCCATGGTTTTAAAAATGGATCAGATTGATCGGTCGGATCAGTTCAACCATAAACTGGCAGTTATAACGATTTGGTTTACATGTAGAAACCGTTTTGATAAAAATTGGCAGAAAACTTTTGAATCGATTGTGAGCAGATCGGTCGAACCACAATTGGAACCGGAATCGGCCGGTTCGAAAGGAACGACGCCGTTTCAAAAAAGAAAAAGCCCCTTTAGACCTTCACTCTCTTGTCTTTTCGCGTGACCCAGTCCCTTTCTTCCTAAATCAGAAAGCAACCCTAGCCTCCAAACTCTAAAGGCTCAAACGGTAACCCTAGCTTCCACTGGTGCGGATTTTCTATATCCACAAACTAACCGGCAAGTGCACTGGATCATACCAAGTAATACCTTAGGTGAGTGAGAGTCGAATCCCACGAGGATTAATAGACTGAGCAACAATGGTCGAATGACTCACTTAGTCAGGCAAGCAGAAAGTTGTGTTTGGAGGGTTATAAAATGCATTAAACAGTAAATTCAAAAAGTAAGAAAGCAAACAATAAAAGTGGAGTGAAATATACGAGAGAAAGCATTTAAGGTTTTGGAGTTATTTATTCTTCCGGATTAAGTTTTCTTACCAATTATTTTAATCATGAAAGATTCATTTCATGGCAAACTTTAATTGACTAAACCCTAATGTCTTAGTGATTTAGTCTCCTTCTAACCCAATCAATCGTCAATGTCCTGGTCACTTAATATAGATTAGAGGGTTAAGAGCAATTCTAGTTTATGGCCACAAAATCCCTAATTACCCAAAACTAAGAGGATTATATATCACGTATCCCGATTAGTTCAAGCAATTAGTAATTTAGGAGGAATTTGCTTTCAAGCTGTTGTTTAAGCAAGATAACTCTATCGAGAATCACAAGAACACATGTAGAATAAGGGTTATACTGTCGTTCTACCCAGATTCAAAAGATGAAGAATGAAGGCATTCCTTGAAACTGAATCAATACATTAATTAAAATAGAAAAACAATAATCTTAATTCATAGAAATAAATAGAGCTCCTAACCTTAACCAAGGAGGTTTAGTGGCTCATGACTTATAGAGAAAACAAGGGTTTCGAAAAGTGTGAAAGTACGAAAGTGAGAAGTTGATCCCCCTAAAGGGTGAATTTTTTCCTTTTATACCTAACCTAATTTGATTTGAAACTAAAATAAAATAATAAATTCTAAACCTAAAAGATTTTGTTTGTAAATAAAAATTATAAAAATAAAAGATAAAATAATAATTAAAAGCTAGATCCACTAAATATGCTCCAAGAGTGGGAAATGGGTTCGGATTGCCTGGTGCTAAATGCTAGACTTGGTGTTTAGCGCCCTTGAGGGCAGAACGCCTCTAATCTATGTTGGTTTGCTGGCACGAAATGCCAGTTAGGCGTTTAACGCCCAATGGGATAGCTTTGAAACCTCTCATTTTTGCTCAAAACTCTCTCAAATTGATCCAAATTTCACTTGAAATGAATAAAACACTAAAACAACTCAAAGTAGCATCCAAAAAGGATTTTAATACTAAAATATAATTAAACTCACTAAATTCTAACTAAATTCAACTAGAAAATAACCATAAAATGGGTATAAGATGCTCATGCATCATCCAACACCACCATTGTCTTTGTTGACAAGCTTCATCATGGTAGCCTTCGTCTTCGTCTCACCGTCGTCGTCTTCATCTACCTTTTGTCGCGTTTGTCTTCATCTGCCATTCTACCCTCTGGTCGCCGTCATCCTCGTCTACCCTCTGGTCGTCGTCACCATCATTTGCTTGGTGAAGGTCAGTGCTCAGTGCCGCTGTGCTTGTTCGTGGGGTCGCGGTGGAGCACACTTGAAGAACCACTAGCGCCACCCTTGTTCATCGCGCCACCACCGTTCATCGTACCTCCATCCTTGTTGCCATTCACCGAGGCACTGACCTTGGTGCCATTGCTTCGCTCCACCATGCAACAACAGGTTCACAGTGAGTTTTGCTCAATTGAATTTCTTAGGTCTAAACATTCAATGTGTAGTTCTATTACTTCTTCCACTGCATTTCTGATTTTTGAATTTTGGCATGAAGTGTTTTAGTTGATGCAGTTGGTTTTGCTGTTACCGAATTTGTGTTGCTGCTTCATTATAATTATTAATTTGTAATCATATAATTCCTGTTGTTGCTGATTTTGTATTTGAAATTATGGTTAGTGATTGCTGAATTGTTGCTTGATTCTGGCAAGATTGAAGGCATATTTAGTTAGCTATGATTGAACCATCTTAGAGCCTTCCCTTTCATAACTTGAATCATTGAATGATTAGCTATGATTCCTTTCTATATCTAGTTGTTCCAAACTCTATATGCTTGGTGTTATTGAATCAATGAATGCTTTTTTTTTTTGGGTTAATGTTTGGAAAAAGGTTATCAATTTTTGTTAAAATTATGCTGAGATTTCGCTAAAATTGTGATTAACTAAACATCTTGTTAAACTTTATTAAAATTATATTAAAAATTTTGTTAAAAGTTTGTTGGAGCTTTTATTTGTTCACTATGATCAGTCTTTTGTCAGAGGAGAAATTAATTTGTCATATTTGTTTTTAACGAAGAAATAAATGAATTGAATTAACTCAATCAACTAAATAAATAGATGAAAATATTTGTTATTGGTTTTTTTAATTCAATGAATTTCTTTTGTTTCTTGTGACTATCTTAATGATCTCAATAGTGATATTATGACTAATGAGTGATAAATTGTTAATAATTAATGAGATTAAAAGTTATATTAGATTTTGATTGATGTAGTATTTTAATTTTGGAAGACGTTTTAAATTTTATATTTGACTATAATTATATTTAAGGTTCTTATTTATAATTTATTTGTTATTTTATTATAAAACAGTTTTACCAGTTTAACCACAGTTGAACCAGTTGGACTAATAAACTACTGAACTAGTAGCTAGAGCAGTTTGATGATTGATCCAGTTTTCAGAACCTTGCAATTCTCACATGCCCAAATGACTTTCCTACAATTGTGGCTTACCCCCCGCGAAAGAGAGAGTATAGATAAGCAATGTATGCAGTGAACAACGTGAATAACGGTATAAAAAAAGGTAAAATTGATATAAAAATTCAGATTTTTAATTAATTAAATAATTATTAATAGATTTTAAAATGTAAAAAATTTGGATTAGCACCTAAACACATTCACACTACGGACGATTATTTCTAAACTCACCATACATTCATTCAGGAAGCATAACAGAGAAAAGAGACGCAAACAAGTATGATGTATATCTAGCTCTAGTACAGGTCATGAGTTCACTTGTCGGTTATATACCCGCTCCCGACTTTACCTGGCATCAAGTCTGGATATGCCTTTCCAGTTGGCAAAAATACTGTAAGCACCCCTGTCTTATAAGGCGACTCTCTCTAGCCGACCTAGACACGACATATCTACTATAAGCAATCTCTGCCTTACATGTACGAAACTCCAGCCGTGTATGTACTGATATCTACTGTAAGTGACCTTTGTCTCAGTTTACAGGTAAAACCCTCTATGGTCGTGTATCCCTGGAAAGAAATACTCAGTGGATGCACCACCATATATCTGCCTGCCCTGGGCAGCAGATGATTAATCAATAATTTTTCGTTGTTTGTTATTCATTGTTTTGTTTTCTTTCATTATCCTCTTCTTTTCCTTGTTTTCTCAGAATTTTTCACACTCTATTCTTACCTCTCTTTTGATATTTTATGAAAGGAATCACAAGATTCTGGGCTTTAAATTGTCTTCCTAAGTCTTTTAAAAAAATTACTATTTTGTCCTTAATATTTACTTATAATTATCATTTTGTCCTTTTATTATTATTATATTATTATTTCTATTATTATATCATATTTCATTATTTTATTATTTTACTATTAAAACTTTTACTTAATTACATCTTAGTCCCTGAATTTTTAATATTTGTATTTTAACCCTTGAACTTTTGTTAATTTACTTTTTAGCCTTCAAACTTTTTCATAATTACACTTTTGTCTCTACACTTTCACATAATTATCAAAATCCCCTACACCTTTTATGAAATTTTCATTTTGTCCCTGAAAATTGATTGGACTATTTTATCCCTAATCTTTTTAGTTAATTCCCAAAATACCCCTAGACTTTTAAATTATCATTTTAAACTCTATCTTTTACTTAATTACCATTGTGTTCTTAGTGTAAAATTTCCATGCTACCATTGCATGGAAAAGCCAAAACCATGTTCATGTTTCATCATGATTTCAACCTTAATTTTCAACATGTTTTTCAAGCTTTTTGGTTACCACTTTTTAGTTTCTTTCAACCCCAAATTCCAATCATCAAACCACATAAAATACATCATGTTTCAAGCCTAAAATAATCTCCTTTAAGCTTGCAAATATTTTGGATTTCATGCTTTTTCAAGGAACCTAATTGTCATTCAATTTCCAATTAACACCACAAATCAAGCATATAATCATTCAATTTCAAGCATTAATCATTAATTTAATAAACAAACAGCAAGAACACTATTAACTCATGATAATTTAACCAAACCTTTACCTTCCAAATCAGC
This sequence comes from Arachis ipaensis, assembly GCF_059453495.1. Lineage (NCBI taxonomy): Eukaryota > Viridiplantae > Streptophyta > Magnoliopsida > Fabales > Fabaceae > Arachis > Arachis ipaensis. The sequence goes on from NC_142439.1 coordinate 92,432,865, forward strand.
CATAAAACTAGTTTTCACTAAGGGTTTCTTAGCCCACTTTTTACCTAGTTTTCAACCAAAAATAAACTTTATTTCATGAGGTTCCATGAAGGCCAAACCTTAACCATGGAATAAAAAGAGATTTTCTCACCTTTCTCAAGTTGAAAATGATGATTTCTTGCTCCAGAAGGTTCCAAGACAAGAGTTCCTAGCAACAACATCAAAAACATTAAGTTTCACCAAGGTTTAGCTATGGCCGAACCTTCACCATCCATGAACAAGATTTATACCCCAACTTACCTTGTGGAATCTAATATGAGAGTGAAGAGGAGAAAGAGAGGAACACTTTTAATTAGTTTAGATTTTTTAGTGGAGTTTTAAAAGGCTAAAGAACCGAGCTTGAAAGTATAGAGGTCATGGAGTTTTTCTACCATTTTCTCTCTAAAATCTTGGCTAAAAGAAAAAGAAATGAAGCTGGTGGTGTTAAAAAAATAGGGGCCATGGTACTTAAGGTGCTTAGTCACCCAAAATTGAAGATAAAATATCATTAAGGAGATAATTACTAAAGCTAGATGTATTGAATCACTAGTAATTACACTCCTAAAATAAATATATGAGGTACTAGTATAAATGATACTAGTAATACAATTATCTCAGAGATAAAATATCTATGATAAAGTATTAGCATAGCTAAGCTCGTCAGAGAGTGCCGACATTAGTCTGCACCGGTAGATTTTAGGTCCGGTTAATATTATTAAACTTATCTCCGATTTAACTAAACCGGGTAAAATAATAATAATAATATAATAATAATATTATATTATTATTTTTTTCTCTCGAGATTTAGGTCTAACTCATCAAAATAAGTCTAACCATGAAAATCAGAATTCAAAATTTCTAGTCGAAGTGGTTCAAAAACTCAACTTGTTGTGACTTAGTCGATGTGCTTGCAAAGCTCAGGAAAGGTTCCTACTTTAGGTACTTGCTTGATGATGCAGTGCTTGTGTAATAGAGGTGCCTGCTTCACTGAACTTTTGAAAAAATTGTTTCTTAAAAAAAAGGTTCCGTTTCGTCAAAAATAGACCATTACACGCTACCCTCCTTAAAGAAAATTTTGCCCTCAAAATTTTAGTTACCTCTAAACATATGCGGATAGTCTACTTTTGTGTTTTCCTCCAGCTCGCACATGTGTTCTTCTTCTACATTTCGTTCCGTTGCCATCTTAACTAGAGGAACTGTCTTGCCTCTCAGTTGTTTGTTACCCTTTTCCACGATCTTAATCGGTGATACTTGGTATGTAAAGTCGTTTCATAATCGCACTATCTTTGGTTACAAGACATGGCTCTCGTCGGTATTATCGTGGAAGTTTGACAATTATGGAGGAAGGGCTATTTGATATGCTACTAGACTGACTCTTCTAAGTATTTGGAAGGACCCTACATTCGGGGGTTAAGTTTCTTGGTCCTAAGGGCTCGACCTACTCCAGTAGTAGGAGTTACTTTCAAGAAAACATAAGTCACATTCACTAAACTTTAAGGGTCTACGTCTATTATCGGCATAGGTCTTTTGTCGGCTCTGAGCTGTTTGATTCTTATCACGGATCCTTTTGATCTAACTGGTAGTTTTTCCCACCAAGTCTGAACCCAGAACACTAGTTTCCCCGCCGTCATACCAGCATAATGGTAATTGACATCTCCTCCTGTAGATATCTTCATACGGTATCATTTTGATATTCTGCTGGTAACTATTGTTGTAAGCAAATTCAACCAACGGTAGATACTTGTCCCATCTTCCTTTATGCTTCATTACACAAGATCATAGCATATCCTCTAACATTCGGATCATTTGTTCTATTTGTTCATCTGTCTAAGGATGTGATAAACCCTATTTTTAGGGTTTATCTTGTGCTTAATTTAGGGGATTTTATCACCTTTACCCACATTTATTCAATGAAAAGGCATAGTTTCATGATAGTCTCCTAATTTGTACTTAAGTGTGAAAACATGCTTTTTAGGCCCTTAATTGCTAATTTTGATTCACCTTTAATTCCACTAGATGCCTTGATGTATTTGTTAGTGAATTCAGGATGGAAAGGCTAGGAATGGATCAAAGGGGTGAAGAGGAAAAGCATGCAAGTAAAGAACTCATGGAAAATCAAGGATTTAGGATGCACTCATCGACGCGCACGCGCAGCAGATGCGCACGCGTGGATAGAAAATGGAATCGACGTGTACACGTGACCCATGCGTACGCGTCGGTGCTCGCACGTGACCCACTTAAAGTGAATCCGCTGAGGGCGATTTCTGGGCTTTTCAGGTTCAGATCCAACTCAATTCTGAGGCTATTATATGCAGAATTCAAATGGGGATTAAGACATTACATCATATTAGGACACATGACACATTGGCGATAGTTTAGTTAGTTAATGCTTTAGTTAGTTTCTAGAGAGAGAAGCTCTCCCTTCTAGCTAGCATTAGGATTAGGTTTAGCTTAATTTCTTCTTAGATCTAGATCTACTTCTTCTCTTGCTTCAATTTTCCTTTTCCTTTATGAATTCTTATGTAGATCTCCATTTTCCTCTTAATGCAATTTATGATTTCCATGTCTTCTCATGTTTACTTTGGTTTTCTATTATTGATCTCTTGCCATTGTAGTTAGATTTCTCTTTAATTCTTGCAATTAATGTTGTTTACCTTTATTGCTTTCTATGTGTTTGATGAAACGCTTCCTTTAGTTATGAGTTAGATCTTTCTCCTCTTGGCTTTGGTTGAGTAATTGGTGACTCTTGAGTTATCAAACTCTCTTGTTGATTGATAATTAGAAGTTGCTAATTGACTTGAATGCCACTAAAGCTAGTTTTTCATCATGATTAGACTAGAACTTGTGGAATTAAGTTGATTATCTCCACTTGACTTTCCTTCATAGTTTGAGGTTAACTAAGTGGAGCAATGGACAATTCTTCTCATCACAATTGAGGATGATAATGAGGATAGGACTTCCCATTCTTATACCTTGCCAAGAGCTTTCCTAGTTGCTAGTTTATTTCTTTTGCCATTTACATTTCTTGTCTCTTAATTCAAAAACCCCAAAACATACTTCATAGCCAATAACAAAGAACACTTTATTGCAATTCCTAGGGAGAACGACCCGAGGTTTGAATACTTCGGTTATTTTTATTGGGGTTTGTTTTAGTGACAACCAAATTTTTGATTGAAGGAATTGTTTGTTCGTTTAGAACTATGCTTGCAACGATATTTCATTTGTGAAATTCTAAACCACAAATACAATTTTCATTCATCAAAATGGCGCCGTTGCCGGGGAGTTGCAATTGTGTGCCTTGTTATTGGTTATTGTATATATGTGAATATTGTGAATATGTTTGCCTTTTGCTTCTTTGCTAGTTTTTGGTAATTGTAGGAGTTTGTTCTCTTTATTTGTTACTTGTTTTTGTTTTCATTTTCTATTGTTACTATGAATTCTCACTTTGACTATGAATTTGGTTCCAACTATATTGTAGGAAATGGGAGCTTCAATGATAACATGCATCAAGGATTGGACAATCAAAGGTGGGAGGAGCCATATGCATATGATCAATCCTCTTGGCAACAACCTCCACCATTGGACTATGAACAAGATCCATTCCATGATGCATAATGGTACGGAATTTCTAACCACAGACTAACCGGCAAGTGCACCGGGTCGTACCAAGTAATACCTCAGGTGAGTGAGGGTCGATCCCACGAGGATTGATGGATCAAGCAACAATGATTGATTGATTGGCTTAGTTAGACAAACAAAAAAGAGTGTTTGAATATTCAAAGAGCATTAAATAATCGTGCAGAAATTAAAATAGTAAAGTAAATGGGTTGGGAATAAAATATGGAGAAGACAGTTAAGGTTTCAGAGTTATCTATTTTCCCGGATTAACTTTTCTTACTAACTATTTTAATCATGTAGGATTTAATTTATGGCAAACTATATGTGACTAGACCCTAATTCCTTAGACCTTTGTAGTCTCCTTTAAAATTCATCAACAGCCAATTCCTTGGTCAATTAATTCCAATTAGAGGATGATGATCAAATTCCAGTTTATATGCCACAAAAACTCTAATTACCCAAAAATAAAAGGATTATATGTCACGTATCCCATTAAATCTAGATAATTAAAATTTAGGAGAATATGTTTTCAAGCTGTTGTTCAAGTAAAGAGCTTTTCCAAGTTATACAAGAACTCAAATAGAAAAAGGGTCATACTTCCGTTCCACCCAAATTCATAAGATAAAGAGCGAAAACAATTCTTAAATTATAAATTCACACATGAATCAAAATAGAAAAAGCAATAAAATCAATCCATACAAATAGATAGAGCTCCTAACCTTAACAATGGAGGATTAGTTGCTCATGGTTCAGAGTAGAAAACTAGGATTACGGAATGTAAATTGGTATAGAATTGGAAGTCCCCCCTTTGGGAAGAAAAGTTTCTCCCTTTTATATCTAATCCTAATTAATTTAAAATCTATTATCTAAAACTAAAAATAATATCTTTTCCTAAAAATAATATTTGAATTTAAATTAGAATAATCAGCAAGTCTTCAGTTGATGGGTGGAGACCACTTGTTTTGTCCATTCTGCAGCTTCTAATCTGTGTTCTCTGGACTAGAAACTAGGTCAGAACAGCCCAGAAATCGCCCCCAGCATTTTTCTGCGTTTTCTGCACGTGGTGCATGTCACGCATACGCGTCAGTCACGTGTATACGTCGATGGTCTTCTTTGCGTGTCATGTGTACGCGTCAGTCACGCGCACGCGTTGCTGAGCAAATATTCAAATCATGTGTACGCGCCATAGAAAGCTCCAAATCACGCGTACGCGTCAGTCACGCATACGCGTCGCTCCTCGCTGTCATCTCCTTTGATTCTTGTGCTGTAGAAACTCCTTCAAATCTAGCCGAATGCTACCTAAAATAAACAAAATTGCAAAAGACTCAAAGTAGCATCCATATTGGCTAAAAGATAATTAATTCTTTATTAAACTCAACAATTTAGATGCAAATTCATTAGGAAAATATAGAAAAGATGCTCACGCATCACATACCAATCAAATGGCTATGGTGAACCCCCTTGTGACTTTCAAGAACCACCACCATATGCCTATGAGCCATTTCCTCAACATAACCCTTAACCATACTCACAAGCCCCTTTTCACCAAACACCCCCGTATGACCCTAATCCATATCCACCATACCAACCACCTTTTGAACCATATGAGCCATACATAGAACTGCCACCATTCCAACCTCAATACTTCCAAGAACAACCACCACCTCCATACTATGACCAAGATGAACCACCTCCAATGTATGAGAATTTTCAACCTCAAGAGGAATTCTACCTTTCACCACCATCCTCTATGGAAGAATATCCATGTCCATCAATCCAAGAGCAATATGATCCTACTTATGTTAGCGATTTGGAACAAGAATCAAATGATCACCTCAAGGAAACAATGGATCGGCTTCAAGCAACCGTCCATCAAAAGTTAGATGCATGGGATTCATACCACATGTCCACGGATGATTGTGGAAGAGTAACCAAAGAGGGGAGTATGAAGGGGACTGTAGAACTTCAACTTGAGAGCAAAAGATTGGAGTGTGCGGTGCAACAAATGGAACAAATGGAAAATGTTGAACCAACACATCCTTACTATGATGAACCACCTTCCTACTATGAACCCTTCCTCCAAGATAATGAACCCTTCCATCCACTCCAACCTCCAATGAATGACATCCTTGGTGTTCTTCTTCAAGGACAAGAAGAGATGAAAATGGATGTACAAAACTTCGCGGCCGCCTTGGACGAGGTGGTGAACCGGTTAGCATTCTAATGCCTGAATACTCAAGGAACTCCCATGGCTACTGGTGCATGAAATTGTGATCTCTGGTAATGGCTCCAAAAACTTGGTGCTCTAATCTCAATTCATAATTTGTCACAACTTCGATACAACTAACCAGCAAGTGCACTGGGTCGTCCAAGTAATAAATCTTACGTGAGTAACGGTCGATCCCACGGAGATTGTTGGTATGAAGCAAGCTATGGTCATCTTGTAAATATCAGTCAGGCGGATATAAAATAATTATGGAATTTTCGAAATTAAATAATAAAAGAAGGATAGAAATACTTATGTAAATCATTGGTGAGAATTTCAGATAAGTGCATAGAGATGCTTTCGTTCCTCTGAACCTCTGCTTTCCTGTTGCCTTCATCCAATCAATCCTACTCCTTTCTATGGCTGGCTTTATGTAAGGACATCACCGTTGTCAATGGCTATTTTGTATCCTCTCTGGAAAATGGTCCGATGCGCTGTCACTGCATGGCTAATCGTCTGGAGGCATCACCCTTGCCAATGGCTGCAATCCATCCTCTTGTGAAAATGGTCCAAATGCTCTGTCACAGCACGGCTAATCATCTGAGGTTCTCGATCATACTGGAATAGGATTCACCCTCCTTTTGCGTCTGTCACTACGCCCAGCACTCTCGAGTTTGAAGTTCGTCACAGTCATTCAATCCCAGGGTCCTACTCGAAATACCACAGACAAGGTTTAGACTTTCCAGACTCTCATGAATGCCGGCATCAATCTAGCTTATTCCACGAAGATTCTGATTAAGAGATCTAAGAGATACTCATTCAATGTAAGGTAGAACGGAAGTGGTTGTCAGGCACGCATTCATAGGGAATGATGATGATTGTCACGTTCATCACATTCAGGTTGAAGTGCGAATGAATATCTTAGAAGCGGAATAAGTTGAATTGAATAGAAAACAGTAGTACTTTGCATTAATCTTTGAGGAACAGCAGAGCTCCACACCTTAATCTATGGAGTGTAGAAACTCTACCGTTGAAAATACATAATTGAATATAGAGGGTAAGCATGGCCGAGTGGCCAGCCTCCCATGGAGGTCTAGAGATCTAAAAATGATCAAAAGATGTTCCAAGATGTTCCAAGATGCCTAATACAATAGTAAAAAGTCCTATTTATAATAAACTAGCTACTAGGGTTTACAGAAGTAAGTAATTGATGCATAAATCCACTTCCGGAGCCCACTTGGTGTGTGCTTGGGCTGAGTTTGAAGTCTACACGTGGAGAGGTCATTCTTGGAGTTGAACGCCAGCTTTTGTGCCATTTTGGGCGCTGAACTCCACTTTGCAACTTGTTTCTGGCGCTGGACGCCAGAATTGGGCAGGGAGCTGGCGTTGAACGCCAGTTTGCGTCATCTAAAATTGGAAAAAGTATGAACTATTATACATTGCTGGAAAGCCCTGGATGTCTACTTTCCAACGCAATTGAAAGCGCGCCATTTTGAGTTCTGTAGCTCTAGAAAATCCACTTTGAGTACAGGGAGGTCAGAATCCAACAGCATCAGCAGTCCTTCTTCAACCTCTGAATCTGATTTTTGCTCAAGTCCCTCAATTTCAGTCAGAAAATACTTGAAATCACAGAAAAACACACAAACTCATAGTAAAGTCCAGAAATGTGAATTTAACATAAAAACTAATGAAAACATCCCTAAAAGTAACTAGATTCTACTAAAAACATACTAAAAATAATGCCAAAAAGCGTATAAATTATCCGCTCATCAGCTACATGTGAAGAATCCAAGGAAGAGCATAACATGAAGGAGAGATTGGAAACTCCGGTGGGAAATGAGGGAAGTTGCTTTGTGTTGGAACAATTGGAGGAAGCTACAATTGTCGAAGAAAAGGAAGAAGTGGTTGAGGACTTAGGAGATGCGAAACCTCCATGGGAACCTAGAGTTGAAGAAAAACCCTCCAGGAAGATCGAATTTGATGCTAAGGAGGAATGTGCACAACCTCCAAGGCATATCCCTTATGAAGAATTGGACGAGATAGAGCAAGAATTGAGTTCCCTTGGCAATGAAGATCAAGCATCAAGGCTTAGTGGTGAAGAATCCTTTGAACTTAAAAAACCTCCTCCCGGTGAATTTGAAAGTGTTATGGAGGTAAACCTCTCTCATCCTCCCAATTATGATTTGAGTAAGGGAAAATGCTTAGATAAAATTGTTGAACAAAGGATCACATTCGAGAAATCTTGTGAAGAGGTGGGAGTCCTTAGAAAAAGAAGGACGGGAGTTGAATACGCTTTGTTAAGATCCTTGGAAGCTTCTTTACCTAGGTTGTTATCTACTCCTTTATTTGAGTGCGTGAAATTCATTTCTATTAGCTTTATTGTCCCACTTGAGTATAGCTTGCTTGAAACGGATGTTCAACTTAAGGCACTTTGTGGGATGAAGCGTAAGAGAAAGATGTTCCGTGGTTGGCGTTGCAAATCAAGGCTCATTTTGGTTGACATTTCAAGGATGAGATACAAAGGTTGGACTAGTACTCAATTAGATGGGTCTAGGAGGATTGTTAGGGACTTCATTGAGAATTTATCTTGTCTACCACCCAAGTGGAATCATGATGATCAATTAGAAGATGGGTGTGAAAACAAGGTTTGGGATCCCGGATCGCACAATGAGGATCAACCTTGGGAGCTCTAAGCTTGTGAAGGACTCCAGCAAGACTTGGTGCAACTCATGAGAAATCTTGAAACACAATGGAGAACCAAGCATTGATGGGAGTTCTGAGAATAATTCAAGCACAAGCCACCTTGAGAGGAGCCCCCATAAGTCCAACTTAAGGACAATAAATAAAAGTGCTAGGTGGGAGACACCTCCACCATGGTAAAATCTTTTCATTTTCTCTTTTGTAAATATTGGTAGAATTTAGTTGATTTCATGTTTTGTCTAGTTTGTTAAGTTTAATTAGTAGTTTGGAATGTTGAATAAGGTATTAAGGTGTTTTGGTAGCTTTTTAGAGGTTTGGAATGCTTGGTTTGGTGCAAGAACTTGAAAAATTTTTGAAAAATAGAGCACCATCCACGCGTACACGCAACCCATGCGTACGCGTGACCCAAGCTTTTGGGCCAATCCATGCGCACGCGTGACCCAAGCTTTTCGGCCAATCCAGGCGCACGCGTGCCTCACGCGTACGTGTGGATACAAAATTTTCACCTCCATACATAAACCCGATAGTTGTGCCTACTTCATGCCAACTTTTTGCCCAAGGCACAACTCTTCCCACGCGTACGCGTGACCTACGCGTACGCGTCGCCGCTTCAAATAACTCATCACGCGTACGCGTGCCCGACGCACACGCGTGGATTGCCCTGTTTCACTACTCTTCTTTTCTTCCCCTCTTTCCATTTCTTCTCTCTTCTCTTCTTTTCTTTCCATCCTTCAACCATCATCCAACACCACCAAACACCTTCTATAACCATTTCTTTTAGTTAGTTAGATAGTTAGTTAGTGGTTTAGTTAGTTTTATTTTTGTTTTTCATTGTAAGTGCTGGATTAGTAATCTTGTTTGCTGTTCATTGCCAGTGAGTACTAAACGGGATGCTATCCTAGCATCATTATGTTTATAATCATTGTTGGATTCTTTGATTGAGGTTATATATTGCTACTTGGTTTTGAGTTTCTATTATTGAACATTTGTGAATACCAAGTACATGAGAATTTCCTTTCAAGCACTCTAAATATTTTTGAATTGTATGTTGTAGCTAGCCACCATGTGATTTAAACCCTCCTCTTTGATTAGGAAAATTCTTGATATTGGATGTTGTGCATTTACCTTAATTCATTGTGTTTCTTGATCATATGCATCCATATGTTATATATGTGCTTGAATGCCTTCATGCTTCTTTATCTCTTGTTTGGTTATCCTAACCCACAAGATTAAAGTATTTCAAGTACACTAGAATGAGTGTGGTGCATTCTTCTTTTGTATAAATTGTGACAAAAAATTTTTGCTAGTATGCGTGTGTTCTAAACCGTGTGCAATTTAGGATCCACGCACATTCTTTTCTTCAATGTCACACCAATTCACTCACTCCATTCTAGTGATTTACCTCATTCCAACAATTTAGGATTCCTTACTTTTGCATTTACTTGTCTTCTTATCCTGCTTTCTATTTTCAGGATGTTTTGGCATAAAAAAACGGAAGCAGGAAAAAGAACACGCAGCAACCGGTTGACCTACCAGCTGAAGGTAGCAACTCGTAGAGTCGTCGTATCCCCTTGCTCATCTTAGAATGCACCGAGGACGATGCAAACTTTTAAGTGTGGGGAGGTCGTCCGACCAGTCGGCGTCTTTGGGTGACAAATTTCTAATTCCAACACTTTTGCATTTCATTTTCATACACATGTAAAATAAGCTTAGTTAAAATAATGAAATTCTCCAAGGAAAACATTCTTAATAGGGCATTGACATCCCAATTAATTTGAGTGAAAACTTTTCATTAAACTTGCTTGAATTTTATATATTGTGGAACATGTTTTGAGCTAAGAACACACAACCTTGAGAGTTTTGAGCCTAATTGCGTGGTTACGTCTTATAACCACTTATTTTCCTTCTTGTGTGCATTGTTCTCTTCCTATGATTGTAATCTTTGATTTGTTTGATTCTTTATGTCCATTATTTTGTGTATTCATGCATTTATATGATTGAGGCCATAAATTCATTAGCTCACTTACCCAAATAGCCTCACCTTACAACAACCTTTGTTAGCCAACTTTGAGCCTACGATTAACCCACTTGTTCTTAATTTTAGCACATTACAAGCCTAAAGCGAAAAACAATAAATGTCCTTAATTTGGATCTTTGATTAGTTTAGGCTAGTGAGTGTGTGTATCATTCAAGTGTGGGAAAACTTGGGACACTGGTTGAGGTAAAAAGGGTGTTTTTGTACTTTGTTGAAGATATTGGAAATTGGGTACATACTCATGTGTTAATTAAATGTAAAACCATATGCATTGATACTCTTGTATATACCTTGTTGCAAAAAGAAAGAAAAAAAATAATAGAAAATAAAAAGCAAAAAAAAAATAAAGATATACAAAGAAAAAGAAAAAAATAGAAAGAAAAGAAAAAGAAAAACAATAAAAGGGGGCAAAATGCCCCAAAGTGAAGTTCAATAAGAATCAATGCATATGTGTGGTGATCAAAAAGAAAATGCATGAGTATGTGAAAAAGTGAAAAATGGGTAGTTAGGTTAGCACTTGATTATATAGGTTGTCATAGGTTAGGTGGGAAGCTTAAGTTAGTCAAAGATTCAAATTTCAAGCTCACTTGACCATATGCATCCTACCTTGACCCTAGCCCCATTAAAACCTTGTGGAAAGACCTCATGATAATTGTATGTATGCATTAAATAATTGTTGATTGTTAGAAGAAAAACAAATCTTAGAAAGCATGATTAGGGGAGAATTGAGTGAATCAATCCTAAACACTTGAGCGACTAGAGCGGATACACATCCGGTGAGGGTTCGATTGCTCATTTACATGTCTCCACCTAAAATCATCACTTTTCTTGCAAGTTTGTAAAAATATTTAATAACTCAATTCAATTGTGGATTTGATTTGATTGCTATTACGTTACCCATTATCTTATATATGTTCTCTTGGAAATTGATTTATTTTGACCAAGTAGTTGCATTCATCTAGATAGTTGCATGTAGATAGGTTGCATCTAATTAGCTTGCCTTGAATAAATGTTGATACCCTTTGTCTCTCTCTTGATCTTAGCATGAGGACATGCTTGATTTAAATGTGGGGAGGTTGATAAACCCCATTTTTAGGGTTTATCTTGTGCTTAATTTAGGGAATTTTATCACCTTTTACCCACATTTATTCAATGAAATGGTATGGTTTCATGATTGTCTCCTAATTTGTGCTTAAGTGTGAAAACATGCTTTTTAGGCCCTTAATTGCTAATTTTGATTTACCTTTGATTCCACTAGATGCCTTGATGTGTTTGTTAGTGAATTCAGGATGGAAAGGCTAGGAATGGATCAAAGGGGTGAAGAGGAAAAGCATGCAAGTGGAGAACTCATGGAAAATCAAGGATTTGGGATGCACTCATCGATGCGCACGCGCAGCAGACGCGCACGCGTGGAAAGTGAAGTCGTATGGCAACGCGTACGTATAGCAGACGCGCACGCGTGGATAGAAAATGCCATCGACGCGTACGCGTGACCCATGCATACGCGTCGGTGCTCGCACGTGACCTACTTAAAGTGAATCCGCTGGGGGGTGATTTCTGGGCTTTCCAAGCCCAGATCCAACTCAATTCTGAGGCTATTATATGCAGAATTCAAAGGGGGATTAAGACATTACATCATATTAGGACACATGACACATTGGTGATAGTTTAGTTAGTTAATGCTTTAGTTAGTTTCTAGAGAGAGAAGCTCTCCCTTCTCGCTAGGATTAGGATTAGGTTTAGGTTAATTTCTTCTTAGATCTAGATCTACTTCTTCTCTTGCTTCAATTTTCCTTTTTGCTTTATGAATTCTTATGTAGATCTCCATTTCCCTCTTAATGCAATTTATGATTTCCATGTCTTCTCATGTTTGCTTTGGTTTTCTATTATTGATCTCTTGCCATTGTAGTTAGATCTCTCTTTAATTTTTGTAATTCATATTGTTTACCTTTATTGCCTTCTATGTGTTTGATGAAATGCTTCCTTTAGTTATGAGTTAGATCTTTCTCCTCTTGGCTTTGGTTGAGTAATTGGTGACTCTTGAGTTATCAAACTCTCTTGTTGATTAATAATTAGAAGTTGCTAATTGACTTGAATGTCACTAAAGCTAGTCTTTCATCATGATTAAACTAGGACTTGTGGAATCAAGTTGATTATCTCCACTTGACTTTCTTTCATAGTTAGAGGTTAACTAAGTGGAGCAATGGACAATTCTTCTCATCACAATTGAGGATGATAATGAGGATAGGACTTCCCATTCTCATACCTTTCTAAGAGCTTTCCTAGTTGCTAGTTTATTTCTTTTGCCATTTACATTTCTTGTCTCTTAATTCAAAAATCCCAAAACATACTTATAGCCAATAACAAAGAACACTTTATTGCAATTCCTAGGGAGAACGACCCGAGGTTTGAATACTTCGGTTATTTTCATTGGGGTTTGTTTGTGACAACCAAATTTTTGATTGAAGAAATTGTTTGTTGGTTTAGAACTATGCTTACAACGAGATTTCATTTGTGTAATTCTAAACCACACTTACAATTTTCGTTCATCAAGATGATATGCCATATTCATATGCAATTCTGTTATGGATGCTTTCTCAAAAGCTCCCAAAAATCTGGAAGTAAACCTTGGATCACAATTTGAGACAATAGATGAAGGTACTCCATGCAACTATACTGTTTCTTGAATATATATCCGTGCATGTCTCTCCAAATTATAATCAATTCAAATTGGAAAAAAGTGGGTTGATTTTGTTAATTTGTCCAAAATCACCCATATAGCATTATATCCAGCTGATGTTCTTGGTAATCCAGTCACAAAATCTAATGTAATGTCCTCCCATATCCACAGTGGTATATCCAGGAGTTGTAGGATTCCTGAAGGTTTCTGATGTTCTACCTTTATCTTTTGATAAGTTAGGCACTTTGAAACATAAGCAACTACATCCTTCTTCAAACCCAGCCACCGAAACATTTGCTTCAGGTCTTGGTACATCTTGGTTATTCCAGAATGCATAGAAAATTTGCTTTGATGAGATTCTGTTAAAATATTTTATCACAAATCCTCATAGTTGGGTATAGAAATTCTATTATTGTATCTCTACACTCCATCTTTATCTTGGTATAAATCTTCTGGCTTCTCTATCTTTATTTGTGCCAACAGAGTTGACATCTCCGAGTCTTGCACTTGAGCTTTGCTAGATAGCAACTTTGAAATTAGGTGTTACATGCAATTGTGCCATAAGAACTCCATGTGGGGTCTCTATCATTCCCAATTTCAAGTTTTTAAACTCTACCAGCAGTTTTTCTTCTTTTACTATCATTCAAGAAATGCATAAATTCTTCCTGCTTACGGCATCTGCTATTACATTTGCTTTTCCAGAATGATAGCTTAGCTTAAACTCTATCCATCTTTGCTACCTCATATTGAGGTCCTTCTAATCAAAGATATACTTTAGACACCTATGATCAGAGAAGACTTCAAATTGAGAACCATACAGGTAATGCCTCCATATTTTGAGTGCAAAAACCACTACAGCCAACTCCAAATCATGTGGCAGATCATTTCTTTCATGAGGTCTTAGCTATCGCGGGTCTAAGCCACTACATTCCTATCTTGCATCAGTACACATCCTAATCCCTTGAAAGAAGCATCACAGTACAGATCGAAAAGTCTCTGTGGGTCTAACGATGCTAACACGAGTGCCGTCATTAACTTCTCCTTTAGCATTTCAAATCTCCTTTCACATTTTGTCATCCACCCAAATGGTACTTCCTTCCAGGTAAGTCATGTTAAGGGTAACACTATCTGTGAAAATCCCTTGATGAACCTCTAGTAGTATCCAACTAATCCAAGAAAACTTCGAACTTCTGTGACAGTTGTAGGTTGCTCCCATTACACTACTGCTTCGATATTTGAGGGATGTACTGAAATTCCTCCTAGTGTGATAACATGTCCTAAGAACATCACTTCCTTCACCCAGAACTTGTACTTTGACAATTTTTTGTATAGCTTCCGGGTCCTTAGTATCTGTAGCACCATCCTCAATTATTCCACATGTTCTTCTTTGGTTTTTGAATAAATAAGAATATCGTCTATAAAGACCTCTATGAATTAGTCTATATATGGATGAAAGATGCAATTCATATAATCTATGAATACAACAGAAGCATTAGTTAGTCCAAACGACATAACCGTATACTCATAATGACCATATCTATTCTTAAACGCAGTTTTTGGTATGTCTGACTCCTTCATTCAAATATGATGATAACCCAATCACAAATTAATATTCAAAAATACAATTGCACCATTCAACTAGTCCATCAAATTGTATGTCCGAGGAAGCGGGTACTTATTCTTCATATTGATCTTGTTCTACTGCCAATAATCCACACACAACCTCATTCTGCCGTCCTTCTTCTTCACGAATAGTACTGGAGCTCCCCATTGTGATGCACTTGGACGAATAAACTTCTTCCCTAGTAGCTCATCTAATTGCTTCTTCAGTTCTGTGAGCTCTAATAGTGACATGCAATAAAGTGCTATAGAAATCCATCTGGCTCCAGGTACCTGATGATTGGACTTTTGTGTGGTTTATAATTTCACAAATGAAAGCTCGTTGCAATATAGTTTCTAAACCAACATCAATCCTTTAATACAAAAATTTGTTTGTCACTAGTACAGATGTAATACCCAGAACTTTTGAAAAGTCTTATTATGATCAAGTCTCAAATCATATAGTTATTTATAGCCTTAATTTCGGAAATCATTTTATTAAAGATGATTAAGGCAAATTTTGATTTATTGAATTTGAGATAAGTTATGGTTATTATCCAATTTTACAATTATTGGATTATTTTCTATATTTAAAGCATATAGTTGGTAGTTGTAAAATAATAAAGATTTTTATATGATTCGGATTAAATAATTAATATTTTAAATATTAATACTGTGTGAGATTGATGAGTAAATAGTATTTTTATACAATATTATTGTTGGGTTAGAATTTATTTCTAATTATTATATTATCCTTATTTTTAAGTAAAATTACTAAAATTCCCTTAACCTTAATTTTTGAAAATGAACCCTAACCCTGAAAAACTCTACCCGGTTACTCGGTTCCCCTGAACCCAACACACACACACACGCACCTAACACTACAGCAGCAACAGCTGCTACCAGAAGAAACAAAAAAGAGAAAAGGGCCAGGAGGAAACAGGGAACGCAGAGGGAAGCAAGGGAGGAAGAGAGGCGCGGGCTAGCGCCGGCGGGCCTCACCGTCACCGCCAAGCTACTCGCCGTTCGCCGCCATCACGAGGACCAGAACAGAGCAAGGGGGAAGAAGCCACGCGGCAGAGGAGAGAAGTAGGGGAGCTCACGGCATCGCCGCCACCCATGGAGCCGCGGGCTGCGCCCAGTCACCGTCGGGGTCACCGCGTCTTCGTCCCGTTCCTGGAGCCAGCAGTTGCGCCTCGGATTGATGCCGCCGTCGAGCTTCGAGGAGAGAGAAGGAGGTTGTGGGGAGGATGAGGCGCGATGGTGGTTTGTTCTGCCACCCCTACTGCCATCGCCGTCAAGAACGGCCATCAGAGCCGCCACAAAGGATAGCGAGAGGCAAAGAGCTCGCGGTGGGGGAAGGGCCAAGCGCCATTGTGCTATGGAGCAGAGTGAGCCGCGCCGGCGCTGTTAGAGGTCTCACTGTTGCCGGAAAAGGGTTCAGGCCACCGTAGGTGTCGCTCTCGGAGGGGTAAGCTGCGCCTCTGTGTTTCTGACCGCCGGGAGTGGTTATGTGGCTTCCGGGATCACCGCCGAAGCTCCAGGCTGAGTTTCTGCCACTTGAGATCCTGCTACCGTCGCCGGAAAAGTTTGCCGTTGTCGTGATCAGAATTTGTCGCCACTGCCGCTTGAGGTGGCTGCTGAGTTGCTGCTAAACCGGCTCAGAGACTGCCGCTGTTTTGGTTCAGCCGTTCCTTCTTCGGTTCGGTAAGTGTTTCGATTTGAAAGCCCTTTCGTTACTGTTCTGTAATCTCACGCTGAGGTTTATGGCGTTAATTGCTATAAGATTGAGTTTTGGTTGTTGTATGTTGTGATTAGAGTTGTTGAGACTGTTGCGAAAGTGGCTTGGAGCTGAGGTTTTGGTTGCCGTCAGTTCGGGTTGGGGCGGAAAGGACTCTGTGAGGCATTTGGGTTATGGAATTGCGTTTTGAGGTAGGGGCGCTTTCCGAAAACTATAGTTTATTATTGGAATTATTACATATGGATACTGTTGTGAGATATTGTGTATTTGGTGATTGTATCTGCCTTATGTGTTTTTTGATTGACTCGAGTGATTATGGATGTTGGTTTGGTTGAATGGTTGTGCGGCTTTGTGAAACGTAATGTTTTGAAGTGATTCTTTAAAGATTTGAAATCTGAGTTTAATCCGTTGAGGATTGATTTGATTTGAGTCAATTATTTGATGATGTGAAAAGTCGAATGCACTTTTGAATTCAGCCTGGTTACTTTAATTGACTTGATCTTGGACAAATGATTTGTTACTGAATCGTTTCTTTAAAGCTTTGGAAATGAGTTAAATCGGTTGATATTGAGTTGATTTTTAAATGGTTTTCTTGAGATATGCCACTGAGGCGACTGTTGGATTTAGCTTGCTTTGAATTGATTTCTGGTTTTGAGCTGTTGAAAAGGAATGAGAAACGGTTTAGTTGGAACCCGAACCGGATGGCAAAAGTCCAAGTTTTAGGGGAGGTGCTGCCAAAATTTCTGCAAAATCCTAGTCGTGTTTGAAAAGTTATTTGAAAAGGGCTAGATTTGAGAAATTGTATTATGTGATTTATTAAGAGAATAATTATGTTTTCAAGCTTAATTTATTTAATGAACTTTATGCGTTGAGTTCGGCCCATTTAGAAATGAACTATTTTTACCATTTGAATCACTAAAGGAAAGAATGATGCTCTAATATTGATTTCAATATAAAAAGGGTCTTTTCGTGATTTTAAAGGAATTTAGACCTTTGATTGGGAAATTAAGTTTGAGGCAATTTAGAAGAGTTAGAAAAATGGGTTCCAAAAAGAAACTTGAAGGTGATTTGATTCAAATGAACCGGTTCCATTTCAAATGAGTTGATTTTTGGACCGGGTTGAAACTTGTGATTTTGAATGGCCGATTTTATAGTAAATTCAGTTTTATTTACTTGAACCGATAATCTATGATTTTAAGAGTTTCAATGAATTTTAAGGAATCGATATAGGTTGACCTTCCTTAAAGACTTGGAATTCTGTTGGAAAACTTTTGTTATAAAATCCCATTGTTGGATGGGTGATTTTGAATGCTTTGAAATAAATCCTTAACTTGCCATGGTTTTGGAAGTTTTGGAAAGAGAATGCCGAGAGTTGCTTTGTTGTAAAAAGGAAACTCACTTTGAGTAAATTTGGCTTATGAGCCTGAGATGATTTGAACATGAGATCTTCAAAGTCAAGGCTAAAAAGAGTTGAAACTCTATTTCAAGTGGAATGAATTGAGAAAAGTGATTTATGGCTTAAATGCTGATTGATGAATTTGATAATGTTGAATGGTGGAAGTGCTATTTTGTTATGAGCCGGAAAGACTGTGTATGCTATTGAACTATGGCTGATTGCCGAATGAATTGTGGGCCGTATTGCTGATTATGAATTATGAGTTTAAGCCGAAGGGCTGTATTTATTGATAAATTGGCTGGTTCTGGATTGAACCGTGAGCCGGATGGCTGAGATAAATGTTGAATGTGAATATGCTTGTGTTTTCTCTCTGGTTGTAAGGGTGACAGGGCACCGATACCCTCTAATGGTGACAGGGCGCAGATACCCTCTAATGGCGACAGGGTGTAGATACCCTCTAATGGTGACAGGGCACATATTCCCTCTAATGATATTAATGCGCAACAGAGAGACCGTGCCCGGGTTAGCTACCGGACACGTCGGGTTGGCTTGGTAACCGATGGATGATATCATCAGCCACTAGGGACAGACATGCATCATATGCATTTATGTGACATTGTTTGGATGTGCATATTATACTTGGTTTGCCTATGTGATTAATTGCTAACTGTTCTACTTGCAATAACTGTTTGTTTGTGCTTGCATCTTCCTATTTGTGTTTGCTACTGGGATTCTGTTGGACTGTGGTGATTGATTGTTGTTGGATTGTTTGGGCTTAGGGCCGTGGTTGGAATGAGATGACTGATGGTTGATTTCGATTTTGTGTTTCTGGTTTGGAATAAAATATGAAAGGCTATTTTGGTTCCGCATAAGTAAACCGTTTTGAAAGGCTTTTGAGTTTTTGAGAATTGAATGGTTCCTCTTTCAGAAAAGATTTCCGACTTTACTTTTATTGTAAACCATTGTTTTTGAAAAGAGGCATAAGACGGTTATTAATCACTAGTACGGTTTATCTTCACGTATTCTATTACAGTAATTCCCAAAAACCCTCTACTGAGAACCCTTTCGAGGATGATGTTCTCACCCCCCTACATTTTTCCCCTTTCAGGATATGGCGCAGAAGTCACGAAGAGTTTATTTAGTTGTTGAAATGCTCTGTATTGCTTTAGATTATGGTTTATTGTACCCTCGCCTTTATCTTGAGATATTTTGTAAGAGGGATAGGAATTTTATTGTCTAATGCTTGTAATATTATATATATATATAATATATATATATATGTGTGTGTGTGTGTGTGTGTGTGTGTGTGTGTGTGTGTGTGTGTATATATATGGATGTACTCTTTATGAGTTGTTGTAAGTTGTATGGTATTTATGGATGTACGTTATCGAACGTAAGTATCTTTGGGAGCGGTATTGCGGTTTAAAGTTTTAAATAGGCGCATATTTTAGTATTAAATAGTATAAGTGTTGTCGTAATGTCCGAGCTATCAGAGTCGCACAGCCGGAAGTGTGAGCTTTGGTAGTTAGGGTGTTACATTATGGTATCAGAGCAGTTCTTCCTGTAGAGCCTGAGGAATGGACTGACTATGCTTCAGTTACATACTCTGGGCGTTTGTCATGTATTAGGTCTTGTCGAATGATGAGAATTAGAGCTTTATGCACATGACGGTCTATTGATTAACGCTGTTAGTCTTGCATTGCGAAATTCTTGGTATTAAGTTTGGCCGGCTTAATACTAGTGAAATATGTATATGAAAGCACTGATGGGTTATCATAGATGATATACGAGTTTTGAGTAAAGCGAATTGCGGGTTTTGGGAACGTTAGAAACTATTTCTCAAGGCTATTCAGTTGTGAGTCTTGAATTCTGTTCGAGTCGACTTGTTCTTTCATATCCTAACTTGAAGTTCTTTTTTGCTAATCCCCTTGAAAAGTAGTTTGATGTTCCACTCTATTCCTCTATCCACATGTATTCTTGTTTGATCTTAAGTGCATATGCTTGTTTGAGATCCTTGTTGCACCTACTTTCCTCTGTTTGAGTTCTTCTTGATTCAAGTATTCTTTGATATAGCCTTGAACTTGTCTTAATGTGCTGTGACTTTTAACTCCGGATTCCGAGTTCATTCTTAGAGAACTTGTTGATTCAGTTTTCCTCTTATTTGACACTGATTACAACCAATTTTGAGATTTTTATAAAAATTACTGTTGATTAGATACATACTTATATATATATGAACTTTGAAGATTTCTTATACAGTTTGACAATTATTTACTCCTAATACCTCCGCCGTACTTTTACTGGTTTACAGAACTGCACCTACTTAAAATACAATTTGACTTTCTAGTAATTTTACTATAGTTCCATCGCACGCCTTTATCTGATTATGCATTTGGGCATTTTTCGAAATTCTGGGAAGAAGGAATTCTTCGCTTTTATTCCGGTTGATTTTTGCTGATAAACTTTACCTAAATTATTTTTAACTTGAGTTCGGTTTAGCATACTACATTGTTGATGCCATTGTTATTCTTTTGAAAATGTTGGACTCATAGCTTTCTTCTTATGAACGGACTCGTTCCTTCTTAAGTTTTTCACCTCTATGAATGTCATACGTGATTCTGTTTTTAACTAATCTTTTACATCTTGTAAACATTACCATTGATCTTGGTTTTTCTTCTCTGGCGAATCTCATCCTTATGTGATTCAGTTTGATTCGTTTTGAATTAGTGCATCGTTATCCTCTCATTGTCTTTACAAGAGTTTTTCGTCAAAGATTTATCCTTGGAAAATTACTAATGATTGAGTTGTCTTTTCCTATGACTTTTTCTTTTGGATCAATTGAAAGCTTGTTTGATGTCGCATGCCTAGTGGATCTTGTTTAAACTACTTTGATTTAAGATCTTTTCTTGTATGGCTTGACTCCTTTTCAAGTACATCCCAATTTTCTTGAATATTATTGCGAGATGGTGATTTCAAGTATACTTTTGGAGACTTGTTTTGAATTTTATAAAGCAGATTGAATTCTCTTTGAATAAGTTCTAAATTGAACTTATTTTTCAATTGCTTGGTTATAATTGAGACCATTGTTCAATTTTTGGCAAAATTGTTTTAAAGTTGGCATGCGCTATTTTAAATGAAGTTTTGAAAAGCTTCCTTGTTTAGTGAAAACCAGTTCGTTTGTAACGCACCACTTGTTTCCTTTACCAATTTATAAGCAAACTTTTACCTCGGATTTTCTTTCTAAAAAGAGTTTAACTTCCTCTTTCGCCCTTGCTATGAATGTTATACACGCTTGTTTGAATATGGACTTTGGAGATTTTTGAACAAGCATTTGATTTCTCTTCCGAGTTTTATGATTGCTTTTGGTTAAGTTGTGCACCTAATTATCTTTCTAAAATATTTGAGAGAATATTTTAGCTCCTAGCCAAACTTGTGAGCATCTTGTTTTTAAAACTCTACATAATCTACTTCGACGTGAAATTGGACTAGAGCAAAGCCACGTTTATGCTTTTATTACTCTCTTGAAGGATATTTGTTGCTTAACTTTTCTTTTAGACTGCGAGGTGATTTTCCTGCAAGTTTTCGATTCTTTTATGAACGATGTATTCGGAAGTATTTTTAATCGTGCTCTTGAAGTTCTGTGAGCTTTGTCTTGGATTTGAGAGATTCTTCTCTATAAACTTCATACTTCTTCGATTCACCTTGAATTTGTTTCAAACTAATGCGCTGATCCTTCTCCTTGTTGATCCTATTGGATTTCTTTGATTCAAGGGTTATCTTTGAGGTTGTCAATTGAATTTTGTCTAGCAAACTTCATTGCTTGAGTATCCTTGGTTATCTGGGATTGGATATATTCTCTCAAATCTATTATTGCTATCCTTGACATTTGACTCTCCTTTCTAAATCTTGTATCCTTCTGAGTAGACTCGAGAATTGTTTTGATATCACGTGCGACTTGTAGACGTATACGTAACGCGATGCATTAGTTCTTTAAGACGTGATATGTGTATATGGAAGGTGAAGCGGTAGGTGTGTAACGTTATGATGAGTTGTGGGTGTTTTGTCCCTTGCAAACGAGCTTGCGGGTGTTAGGCTTATGATTGGCTATGAGGTTGAAAAGTGCCTGATGAGGTTAGAAAGTTGAAGCCTTGAGGTTGATATGAGATTAGTGTGCGGATGATAAGCACGTCGTTTTAACCCCATCATGTTTTATAACCTTCAATGCCTTGCCTTACTATCACATGTTTGAACCATGTCATCATTGCTTTGTGAACGCCCATCTTGATTTGCATCCTATTTGGTACCTCAAGTTTTTGTAAAGCTTTGAGATCATATGACCTTGTGCATTGAGCCTATCTTGTAACGTTTGCTTTGCAATCACACCCCTACCTTTGTATCCTTATGCATACGACCATCCAAGTATTTGAAAACCATATATATGTATATTTTGAGATATGTTTTCTTCTTCCTCAAATGTGTTCAAGGATGAACTGTTATGAAATTTCTTTCGTTTTGTATCAATTTTCGAGGACGAAAATATTTATAAGGTGGGTAGGATGTAATACCCAGAACTTTTGAAAAGTCTTATTATGATCAAGTCTCAAATCATATAGTTATTTATAGCCTTAATTTCGGAAATCATTTTATTAAAGATGATTAAGGCAAGTTTTGATTTATTGAATTTGAGATAAGTTATGGTTATTATCCAATTTTATAATTATTGGATTATTTCCAATATTTAAAGCATATAGTTAGTAGTTGTGAAATAATAAGGATTTTTATATGATTCAGATTAAATAATTAATATTTTAAATATTAATACTGTACTTTGGAAAATAAAGGGTTTAATTATATTATTTCTAATTATTTTGATTTGGACATTTTATTGAAAATAAAGTGTGAGATTGATGAGTAAATAGTATTTTTATACAATATTATTGTTGGGTTAGAATTTATTCTAATTATTATATTATCCTTATTTTTAAGTAAAATTACTAAAATGCCCTTAACCCTAATTTTTGAAAATGAACCCTAACCCTGAAAAACCCTACCCGGTTACCCGGTTCCCCTGAACCCAACACACACACGCACCTAACACTACAGCAGTAACAGCTGCTACCAGAAGAAACAAAAGAGAGAAAAGGGCCAGGAGGAAACAGGGAACGCAGAGGGAAGCAGGGGAGGAAGAGAGGCGCAGGCTGGCGCCGGCGGGCCTCACCGTCACCGTCGAGCTGCTCGCCGCTCGCCGCCATCACGAGGACCAGAACCGAGCAAGGGGGAAGAAGCCACGCGGCAGAGGAGAGAAGAAGGGGAGCTCACGGCATCGCCGCCACCCATGGAGCTGCGGGCTGCGCCCAGTCGCCGTCGGGGTCACTGTGTCTTCGTCCCATTCCTGGAGCCAGCAGTTGCGCCTCTGTCATGCGAGGAGGAGCGCGACCCACCGCGCAGAGCTGCACCACCGTGTGCTATCACCGTCGCCTCGGATTGATGCCGCCGTCGAGCTTCGAGGAGAGAGAAGGAGGTTGCGGGGAGGATGAGGCGCGATGGGGGTTTGTTCTGCCACCCTTACTGCCATTGCCATCAGGAACGGCCACCAGAGCCGCCACGAAGGATAGCGAGAGGCAGAGAGCTCGCGGTGGGGGAAGGGCCAGGCGCCGTTGTGCTATGGAGCAGAGTGAGCCGCGCCGGCGTTGTTAGAGGTCTCACCGCCACCGGAAAAGGGTTCAGGCCGCCGTAGGTGTCGCTGTCAGAGGGGTAAGCTGCGCCTCTATGTTTCTGACCGCCGGGAGTGGTTATGTGGCTTCCGGGATCACCGCCGGAGCTCCAGGCTGAGTTTCTGCCACTTGAGATCCTGCTGCCGTCGCCGGAAAAGTTTGCCGTTGTCGTGATCGGAATTTGTCGCCGCTGCCGCTTGAGGTGGCTGCTGAGTTACCGCTGAACCGGCTCGGAGACTGCCGCTATTTTGGTTCAGCCGTTCCTTCTTCGATTCGGTAAGCGTTTCGATTTGAAAGCCCTTTCGTTACTGTTTTGTAATCTCACGCTGAGGTTTATGGTGTTAATTGCTATAAGATTGAGTTTCGGTTGTTGTATGTTGTGATTAGAGTTGTTGAGACTGTTGCGAAAGTGGCTTGGAGTTGAGGTTTTAGTTGCCGTCAGTTCAGGTTGAGGCGGAAAGGACTCTGTGAGGCATTTGGGTTATGGAATTGCGTTTTGAGGTAGGGGTGCTTTCCGAAAACTATAGTTTATTATTGGAATTATTACATATGGATACTGTTGTGAGATATTGTGTATTTGGTGATTGTATCTGCCTTATGTGTTATTTGATTGACTCGAGTGATTATGGATGTTGGTTTGGTTGAATGGTTGTGCGGCTTTGTGAAATGTAATGTTTTGAAGTGATTCTTTAAAGATTTGAAATCTGAGTTTAATCCGTTGAGGATTGATTTGATTTGAGTCAATTATTTGATGATGTGAAAAGTCGAATGCACTTTTGAATTCAGCCTGGTTACTTTAATTGACTTGATCTTGGACAAATGATTTGTTACTGAACCGTTTCTTTAAAGCTTTGGAAATGAGTTAAATCGGTTGATATTGAGTTGATTTTTAAATGGTTTTCTTGAGATATGCCACTGAGGCGACTGTTGGATTTAGCTTGCTTTGAATTGATTTCTGGTTTTGAGCTGTTGAAAAGGAATGAGAAACGGTTTAGTTGGGACCCAAACCGGGTGGCAAAAGTCCAAGTTTTAGGGGAGGTGCTGCCGAAATTCCTGCAAAATCCTAGTCGTGTTTGAAAAGTTATTTGAAAAGGGTTGGATTTGAGAAACTGTATTATGTGATTTATTAAGAGAATAATTATGTTTTCAAGCTTAATTTATTTAATGAACTTTATGCGTTGAGTTCGGCCCATTTAGAAATGAACTATTTTTACCGTTTGAATCACTAAAGGAAAGAATGATGCTCTAATATTGATTTCAATATAAAAAGGGTCTTTTAGTAATTTTAAAGGAATTTAGACCTTTGATTGGGTAATTAAGTTTGAGGCAATTTGAAAGAGTTAGAAAAATGGGTTCTAAAAAGAAACTTGAAGGTGATTTGATTCAAATGAACCGGTTCTGTTTCAAATGAGTTGATTTTTGGACCGGGTTGGAACTTGTGATTTTGAATGGCCGATTTTATAGTAAATTCAGTTTTATTTACTTGAACCGATAATCTATGATTTTAAGAGTTTCAATGAATTTTAAGGAATCGATATAGGTTGACCTTCCCTAAAGACTTGGAATTCTGTTGGGAAACTTTTGTTATAAAATCCCATTGTTGGATGGGTGATTTTGAATGCTTTGAAATAAATCCTTAACTTGCCATGGTTTTGGAAGTTTTGGAAAGAGAATGCCGAGAGTGGCTTTGTTTTAAAAAGGAAACTCACTTGAGTAAATTTGGCTTATGAGCCTGAGATGATTTGAACATGAGATCTTCAAAGTCAAGGCTAAAAAGAGTTGAAACTCTATTTCAAGTGGAATGAATTGAGAAAAGTGATTTATGGCTTAAATGCCGATTGATGAATTTGATAATGTTGAATGGTGGAAGTGCTATTTTGTTATGAGCTGGAAAGGTTGTGTATGCTATTGAACTATGGCTGATTGCCGAATGAATTGTGGGCCGTATTGCTGATTATGAATTATGAGTTTAAGCCGAAGGGCTGTATCTATTGATAAATTGGCTGGTTCTGGATTGAACCGTGAGCCGGATGGCTGAGATGAATGTTGAATGTGAATATGCTTGTGTTTTCTCTCTGGTTGTAAGGGTGACAGGGCACCGATACCCTCTAATGGCGACAGGGCGCAGATACCCTCTAATGGCGACAGGGTGCAGATACCCTCTAATGGTGACAGGGCACATATTCTCTCTAATGATATTAATGCGCAACAGAGAGACCGTGCCCGGGTTAGCTACCGGACACGTCGGGTTGGCTTGGTAACCGACAGATGATATCATCAGCCACTAGGGACAGACATGCATCATATGCATTTATGTGAAATTGTTTGGGTGTGCATATTATACTTGGTTTGCCTATGTGATTAATTGCTAACTGTTCTACTTGCAATAACTGTTTGTTTGTGCTTGCATCTTCCTATTTTGTGTTTGCTACTGGGATTCTGTTGGACTGTGGTGATTGGTTGTTGTTGGATTGTTTGGGCTTAGGGCCGTGGTTGGAATGAGATGACTGATGGTTGATTTTGATTTTGTGTTTCTGGTTTGGAAAAAAATATGAAAGGCTATTTTGGTTCCGCATAGGTAAACCGTTTTGAAAGGCTTTTGAGTTTTTGAGAATTAAATGGTTCCTCTTTTAGAAAAGATTTCCGACTTTACTTTTATTGTAAACCGTTGTTTTTGAAAAGAGGCATAAGACGGTTATTAATCACTAGTACGGTTTATCTTCACGTATCCTATTACAGTAATTCCCAAAAACCCTCTACTGAGAACCCTTTCGAGGATGATGTTCTCACCCCCCCTACATTTTTCCCCTTTCAGGATATGGCGCAGAAGTCACGAAGAGTTTATTTAGTTGTTGAAATGCTCTGTATTACTTTAGATTATGGTTTATTGTACCCTCGCCTTTATCTTGAGATATTTTGTAAGAGGGATAGGAATTTTATTGTCTAAGGCTTGTAATATTATTTATATATATGTGCATATATATGGATGTACTCTTTATGAGTTGTTGTAAGTTGTATGGTATTTATGGATGTACGTTATCGAACGTAAGTATCTTTGGGAGCGGTATTGCGGTTTAAAGTTTTAAACAGGCTCATATTTTAGTATTAAATAGTATAAGTGTCGTCGTAATGTCCGAGCTATCAGAGTCGCGCAGCCGGAAGTGTGAGCTTTGGTAGTTAGGGTGTTACAACAAACCCCTAAATTTATAAACCGAAGTATTGAACCTCGGGTCGTTCTCCCTAGGAATTACAATAAAGTGTCTTGTTTTTGGTTATGGAGCATGTTTTGGGGTTTTTGATAGGAGACAAGAAAAGTAAATGGAAATAAAAAAAAACTAACAACTAAAGAGGTCTTGGCAAAGGTTGGTGGTCAAGGATCTCTATCCTAATCACTAACCACAACATGAGAATTGGCAAGGATCAACCCCACTAAGTCATCCCCTAACTAATAGTAAAGGAAAGTCAAGTGAGCTATGTCAATCCAAGTCCATAAGTCCTAGTTCTACACCAAATCAATTAGTGAGATCTAGAGTTAATGGCTCCCAACCGTCAATCACTTGGACATTAGTAACTCAAGAGTTCCTAAGTTACCTTCCCAAGCCAAGAGCATAAAATTCTACACTAAAGTCCAACCAAGCATTTTATCAAACACTTGGAAGGCATAAAAGGAAAGCATAGTAAAAAGTGCAAGGAAAGTAAATCTACACTACTCAATTGCAAGAAATTAAATAACAACAAATCAAATGAACAATAAAGGAACATGAAAACATAAATTGCATTGAAATGAAAATAGAAGAAACAAAAGTGCATGAACATAAAAGTAGAGAATCACAAGAATGAAATACAAAATTAGAGAGAGGAGAAGAAGAGGAACTAGAAATTGTAAAGGAGAAGTAAATCAAAGCATGAATTCAACATAGATCTAAGAAATTCTAATCTAGATCTAACCTACTCCTAATCCTAGAGAGAAGTGAGAGCTTCTCTCTCTAGAAACTAACTAAAGCATGATAAAACTCAAATAAAACTAAACTAATGACTAGATGTCTCATCCCCTTTCAATCCTTGGATCAAATAGCATCAGAAATGAGTTGGATTGGGCCTACAAGGCTTTAGAATTCGCTGGCCACGTATTGCTTTAAGTGGATCATATGGCAGCAGCGATGCGTGCACGTACAGTGCGCGTACGCATCACCATACGTGTAGCAACTATAGCAAATCTCATATTGTTTCGAAGCCCCGGATGTTAGCTTTCCAACGCAACTAGAACCGCATCATTTGGACCTCTGTAGCTCAAGTTATGGTCATTTAAGTGCAAAGAGGTCGGCTTGACAGCTTTTGCGATTCTTTCATTTCTTCATGAGTTCTCCATTTTTACATGCTTTTCCTTCATTCCTTGATCCAATCTTTGCCTCCTAAATCTGAAATCACTTAACAAACATATCAAGGCATCTAATGGAATCAAGGTGAATTAAATTTAGCTATTCTAAGTCCTAAAAACATGTTTTCACCCTTAAGCACAATTAAAGGAGAATTTATAAAACCATGCTATTTCATTGGATAAATGTGGGTTAAAAGGTTATAAAATCCTCTAAATTCAACACAAGATAAACCCTACAAATGGGGTTTATCAACCTCCCCACACTTAAACCAAGCATGTCCTCATGCTTAAACCAAGAGAAAGCAAAGGGTATCAACATTTATTCAATGTAAAATAATCTAAATGCAAACTACCTATATGCAACTATCTACATGAATGCAATTACTTGGTCAAAATAAATCAATTCCCAAGAAGCATATATGCACAAGGGCTAAGGACTAGCAAGTCTAATCCATAATTGAATTGAGCTATTAAATATTTTTACAAACTTGCATGAAGAATGATGATCATAGGTGAAAACATGTAATTGAGCATCAAACCCTCACCGGATGTGTTTGCACTCTATTCGCTCAAGTGTTTAGGGTTGATTCACTCAATTCTCCCCTATTTCATGCTTTCTAAGATTTTTTTTTCTTCTAACAATCAACATTTATTTCATGCATGCATACAAGTATCATGAGGTCTTTTCATAGGTTGTAATGGGGCTAGGGTCAAGGTAGGATGCATATATGGTCAAGTGAGCTTAAAATTTGAATCTTTGATAAGCTTAAACTTCCCACCTAACTATGACATCCTATACAATTAAAAACTAACCTAACTACCCATTTTTCACTTTTTAACATACTCATGTATTTTCTTTTCTTGATCACAACACATATACATTGATTCTTATTGACTTTCGCTTTGCTTTGGGGCATTTTGTCCCCTTTTTATTTTTTTCTTTTTCTATTTTTCTTTATTTTTCTATTTTTTTTCTTTTCTTTTTGTTTCTTTTCCTTTTTCTTTTGTTTTTCTCATTCATTTTTTTCTTTCTATATACAAGAACATCAATGCATAAGATTTTACATTTGATTAATACCTGAGCATGCACCCAATTCCCAATATTTACAACAAAAAATACAAAACTACCCTTTTATTCACCCAAGGTTCCCACACTTGAATGATACACACACTAGCCTAAGCTAATCAAAGATCCAAATTAAGAACTTTTATTGTTTTCCGCTTTAAGGCTTGTAATGTGCTAAAATTAAGAACAAATGGGTTAATCATAGGCTCAAATTGGCTAACAATGGAGAGTAAAAGGTAGGCTATTTGGGTAAGTGAGCTAATGAAATGATGGCCTCAATCATATAAATGCATGATTACACAAAATAATGGACATAAAGAATCAAACAAATCAAAGATTACAATCATAGAAAGAGAATAATGCACACAAGACGGAAAAATAAGTGGCTATATAATGTAACCACACCATTAGGCTCAAATCTCACTAGCTTATGTTCTTAGCTCAAAAATCATGTTCCACAATATATATATATGATTCAAGTAAGTTTTATGAAAAGTTTTCACTCAAATCAATTGAGGTGCTCTATAGAAAATTTTCTCGAAAAATTTCATTATTTTGACTAAGCTTATTGTGTATATGTATGCAAAAATAAGAAAATGCAAGTAAAAATCCTAAAAACCTAGAATGGAATGCAAAAGTGTTGGAATTAGAAACTTGTCACCCAAAATCGCCGACCAGTCGGACGACCTCCCCACACTTAAAAGTTTGCACCATCCTCGGTGCATTCAAAGATGAGCAAGGGGGTACGGTGACTCTCCGGATTGCTACCTTCAGCTGGTAGATCAACCGGTTGCTGCGTATTCTTTCTTCCGCTTCCATTATTTTTCTTGCGGTGCATCATTCATGAAAAACAAAAATATAACACCATAAGATAAGAAAAGACAAAGCAAGGAAGCATGCATTGTTGGAATGAGGTATTAATCACTAGGATTGAGTGAGTGAATTAGTGTGATATTAATGACAAAAAGGAATGTAAGTCCTAAATTAGGCGCCTTTTAGAACACATATTATCATAAAAAGCGATGTCACAAAAGAGGCATGCACTTCATCCTAGTGTGCTTGAGATGCTTTAAGTAAACTTGTAAGGTAAAACAAGCATTAAAGAAGCATGAAAGCATTCAAGCTAAAAGCATATGGATGCATATAATCATGAAATACAATGCATTAAGATAAATGCTCAACATCCAATATCAAGAGTTTGTCCAATCAAAGAATAAGGTTCAAATCACATGGTGGCCAAATCATGCAATTCAAGAAGATTTACAAGCTCGAAGGTGATTCTCATCACTTGGTATTCTCAAAAGGTAAGCATGAAGAACTCAAAACCAAGTAGCAAAATATAACCTCAACAAAAAGCAGCAATATATGGTAAACAAGACTAACAATCCAACACTTATAATGGAAAAGAGAAAAAAAATGAAAACTAAACTAACTATCTAATCAATTAACTAACTAACTAATTAACTAACTAAAACAAATGGTTATCAATGGTGTTTGGAAGTGTTGGATGAAGGGTAGAAGAAGGGAAGAAGAAAGGAGAAGGAAAGAAATGGAAAGAGGAGAAGAAAAGAAATGTGTTGAAGGAAGGACATCCGCGCGTACGCGTGCATGGCGTGCGCGCGTGGATGGTGGTGCAATGGATGCGACGCGTACGCGTACTTGGCACGTGCGCGTCGATGGCTTATTTCGAGAGTGACGCGTACGCGTCATGTGCGCGTACGCGCGAGTCGGTTTGTGCCTCGGGCACAGTGTGCGCTCAACACTCGCACAACTCTCGGGTCAATGTATGGAGGAGTGAAACTTTGGTATCCACGCGTACGCGTAAATGGCGCGTACGCGTGGATGGTGCTCTGTTTTTTCTTTCAAAATTTTTCTATGTTTTTGCACCAATCCAAGCATTCCAAACCTCCAAACAGCTACCAAAACACCATAAAACCTTATTTAACATACTAAACTACCAAATTAACTCAACAAATCAGTCAAAACATGAATTTAAACTAATTACCAATATGTACAAAAACAGAAAATAAAAAGATGTTACCATGGTGGGGTGTCTCCCACCTGACACTTTTGTTTATTGTCCTTAAGTTGGACTTATGGGAAGCTCCTCTCAAGGTGGCTTGTGCTTGAAGCTATCCTTGAACTCCCACTAATACTTGGTTCTCCATTGTGTCCCAAGATTTCTTATTTGTTGCACCAAGTGTTGATGGAGTTCTTCACAAGCTTGGGGCTCCCAAAGTTGATCCTCTTTTTGTGATCCGGGATCCCACACTTTATTTTCACACCCGTCTTGAAGTTGATCATCATTATTAGTCCAACCGGGTGGTGAATAAGGTGAATTCTCTATAAAGTGACCAACAATCCTTCTAGACCCATCTAGGTGAGCACTACTCCAACCTTTATATCTCATGTTTGATGCATCAACCATAATGAGCCTTGACTTGCAACGCCAACCACGAAACATCTTTCTTTTACGCTTCATCCTACAAAGCATCCTAAGTTAGCCATCCGTTTCAAGCAAACCATATTCAAGTGGGATAATAAAGCTAATAGAAATGAGTTTCACCCACTAAAATGAAGGTGTAGATGGCAACCTAGGCAAAGGTGATTCCAAGGGTCTTGACAAAGCGTATTCAATTCCCCTCCTCCTTTTTCTAAGGATTTTCACCTCTTTACAAGATTTCTCAAATGTAATCCTTTGTTCAACAATACTACCTAAGCTTTTTCCCTTACTCAAATCATAAATGGGAGGATGAGAGAGATTTACCTCCACAATGCTTTCAAATTCAACGGGAGAAGGTTCTTCATGCTCAAAGGATTCTTCACCACTAAGACTTGATGCTTGATCTTCCTCACCAAGGGAACTCAATTCTTGCTCTATCCCATCCAAGTCTTCATATGGAATATGCCTTGGAAGGTGTGCACTTTCCTCCCTAGCATCAATTTTAATCATCTTGGAGGGGTTTTCTTCAACTCTATGTTCCCAAGGTGGTTCCACATCTCCTAAATCTTCAACCCCTTCTTCCTCTTCTTCAACAATTGTAGCTTCCTCCAATTGTTCCAATACAAAGTAGCTTCCCTCATTCTCCAACAATATCTCCTTCATGTTATGCTCTTCATTTGATTCTCCACATGTAGCCATGGGAGTTCCTTGAGTATTTAAGCGTTGGGATGCCAACCGGTTTACCACCTCATCCAAGGGGGCCGTGAATTATTCTACATCCTTTTTCATATCCTCTTGTCCTTGAACAAGAACATCAAGGATGTCATCCATTGGAGGTTGGGGTGGATGGAAGGGTTCATCAATTTGGGGGAAGGATTCATAGTAGGAAGGTGGTTCTTCTTGGTAGAGTTGTGGTAGGAAGTGGTATTCATCTTATGGTTGCAAATTTGTACATATTGGAGGTGGTTCATCTTGGTAATAGTATGGAGGGGGTGGCTCTTGAAAGTATTGATGTTGGGATGGTGGTGGCTCTTTATGTGGTTCATATGGCTCATATGGTTGTTGTAATGGTGGATATAGATGAGGGTCATATGAAGGTAGTTGGTAAGAAGGGGCTTGTGAGTATGGTTGAGGCTTATGTTGAGGGTATGACTCATAGCCATATGGTGGTGGTTCTTGAAAGTCACAAGGATGCTCACCATAGCCATTTGATTGGTATGCATCATAGAATGGCTCTTCTTTATAGTGCATTGGTGGAGGTTGTTGCCAAGAGGATTGATCATATGCATATGGCTCCTCCCACCTTTGGTTATCCCATCCTTGATACACATTCTCATTATAGTCCTCATTTCCTACAACATAGTGAGAACCAAACTCATAGCCAAAGTGAGAATTCATGATAGCAAGAGAAAATGAAAATAAAATCAAATAAGAAACAAAGGAAACCAAATCCTAAAACTAGCAAGGACTAACAAAGAAGCAAAAGGCAAACATATTCACAATATTCACATATATACAATAACCAATAACACAACACCATTGCAATTCCTCGGCAACGGTGCCATTTTGATGATTGGACTTTTGTGTGGTTTAGAATTTCACAAATGAAAGCTCGTTGCAATATAGTTTCCTAAACCAACATCAATCCTTTCATACAAAAATTTGTTTGCCACTAGTACAAACCCCTAAAATTATAAATCGAAGTATTGAACCTCGGGTCGTTCTCCCTAGGAATTACAATAAAGTGTCTTGTTATTGGTTATGGAGCATGTTTTGGGATTTTTGATAGGAGATATGAAAAGTAAATGGAAATGAAAATAAACTAACAACTAAAGAGGTCTTGGCAAAGGTTGGTGGTCAAGGATCTCTATCCTAATCACTAACCACAACATGAGAATTGGCAAGGATCAACCCCACTAAGTCATCCCCTAACTAATAGTAAAGGAAATTCAAGTGAGCTATGTCAATCCAAGTCCATAAGTCCTAGTTCTACACCAAATCAATTAGTGAGATCTAGAGTTAATGGCTCCCAACCGTCAATCACTTGGACATTAGTAACTCAAGAGTTCCTAAGTTACCTTCCCAAGCCAAGAGCATAAAATTCTACTCTAAAGTCCAACCAAGCATTTTATCAAACACTTGGAAGACATAAAAGGAAAGCATAGTAAAAAGTACAAGGAAAGTAAATCTACACTACTCAATTGCAAGAAATTAAACAACAACAAATCAAATGAACAATAAAGGAACATGAAAACATAAATTGCATTGAAATGAAAATAGAAGAAACAAAAGTGCATGAACACAAAAGTAGAGAATCACAAGAATGAAATAAAAAATTAGAGAGAGGAGAAGAAGAGGAACTAGAAATTGTAAAGGAAAAGTAAATCAAAGCATGAATTCAACATAGATCTAAGAAATTCTAATCTAGATCTAACCTACTCCTAATCCTAGAGAGAAGTGAGAGCTTCTCTCTCTAGAAACTAACTAAAAAATGATAAAACTCAAATAAAACTAAACTAATGACTAGATGTCTCATCCCCCTTCAATCCTTGGATCAAATAGTATCAGAAATGAGTTAGATTGGGCCCACAAGGCTTTAGAATTCACTGGCCACGTATTGCTTTAAGTGGATCATATGGCAGCAGCGATGCGTGCATGTACAGTGCACGTATGTATCACCATACGTGTAGCAACTATATCAAATCTTATATCCTTTTGAAGCCCTGGATGTTAGCTTTCCAACACAACTGGAACCGCATCATTTGGACCTCTGTAGCTCAAGTTATGGTCGTTTAAGTGCAAAGAGGTCGGCTTGACAGCTTTTGCGATTCTTTCATTTCTTCATGAGTTCTCCATTTTTACATGCTTTTCCTTCATTCCCTTGATCCAATCTTTGCCTCATAAATCTGAAATCCCTTAACAAACATATCAAGGCATCTAATGGAATCAAGGTGAATTACATTTAGCTATTCTAAGTCCTAAAAACATGTTTTCACCCTTAAGCACAATTAAAGGAGAATTTATAAAACCATGCTATTTCATTGGATAAATGTGAGTTAAAAGGTTATAAAATCCTCTGAATTCAACACAAGATAAACCCTACAAATGAGGTTTATCAGTACCAAGTCAATACTAAATTCTATCTCTCGCTGAGGAGGAAACTCAGGTATATTTTCTAGAAAAAGGTCAAAAAACTTTTTCACCACTCGGATCCGTTCTTAGCCTAGTTCATTACTATTCGAGCTAGCCACTAAGAGAACGTACCCCTCACACTCACTCCTGCTACAAGTAACTCTCACAGGATTTAAATAGAAAGCACAAGATATAATTGTCCCAGTATGTACATCATCAGATAAAACAATGGCAGTTTTCTCAAAGCAATCAAGGAAAACATGGTCCTTAGATAACCTATCTAGTCCTATGATAATGTCTAAACCATGCAAAGGCAAGCAAATTATGTTATGTATAAAAATCCTATCCATAATGATAAATGTTAATTGTCAGCATACCAAACTGGTTAAAGCATCATGGTATGTAGGTGTATGAACAGTTAAATTAAAATCTAACTCAGAGAAATTTAATCTCAACTCGCACGCAATAGTTATGGAAATAAAAAGAATGCGATGAACCCGAATCATGTAGTACAATTAGGAATTGAATCTTGACATAGCACTAACGTTGGATTAGGGAGTCTGAATGCATAGCATCGTCAGTAGCCATAGCGAACACTCGTCCTTGTTATTGGGTCCTAGTCGAGTCTTGAGTAAACTTCTTTGGGCAGTTCTTGGCCATATGTCCAGGTTCTTCATAGCAATAACAATTGCCTGATCCGATCAGACAAGGTCTACTAGGGTGGTCCTTCCTATACTACTTACACACAGGGTTCATTTGCGCCAATTGAGGTCGTTTGCTAGCATCCTGCCTTGGTCTGCCTCCATTCCCACCAGTAACGTGAGCAAGAATATTACTAGCCTAGGATTTCTACGTTGAGGTATTCTAGGTATCTTAAAATTCATCCTCCAATCAGTCGAATACCAGCTATAGTCATTAAAGTTTCTTGGTGGTGATCCTTGATGACTTGTTCTTACTGCTGTCACTTTCTTAGCACAATCTTCTACCAACTTACTCTTGTTAACTAATTCTGTAAAATTTTGTATTCTAACGGAACCACTGAACTCATCATATCTTCATGAAGTCCTCCTTCAAACTTCAGACAGTTTCATTCCTCAAATTTTACTAGGTTTCCTTGACAAATCTTAGAGAAATGACACAAGTCATCAAATTTCTGAGTATATTTAGCAACAAACATATTTCCCTACCTCAGCTGCACTGGTTTCATATCTTTGGCATCACAAACTGTCTTAGGAAAATATTTGTTATAAAATTCCTCATTGAAAACATCCCAAAGGATTTCACCCTCATCTTGTTACAGCAGTCACTATATCCATGGCCACTAATACGCAGCTTTCCCTTCTAACATATAAATTGCAAACTCTACATTATGTCCTTTCGAAACATGTTGTGCTCGCAGCAACCTCTCAATGCCCAGAAACTAGTTATTAGCTTCAGTTACAACGATTTTCCCCTTAAACTTTGACGGGTTCACTTTCAGAAAAGCAGCAAGGGTCATAGGTATGTCATGTTGCACTAAGTCAACCTCATCGTTTTTGTTATTCTCTCTGTTTTCGTTCCTCTCTCCCAAACAGTCAACTGCCCTAGTAGCAGCAGCCACTGACTTATGCACAACCTTAGCCATGGTGTTCATGGAGGCCAAAATGGCTTCCTCATTCCTCACATGGTTATCACTGGGAGTTGCTCCCCGAGGGCTCTGTCTCGGTCATGTTCACACCAAACAATAAATTATTAAGGTGGTCAGTCTTAACACTTCAGGTTAAGCGTGAACATTCCCAAAATGAATACACTGAGGTGATCATGCAACACATACCACAGTGATATCCTATCAGCACGAGACACATAATAGAGTATGCAATGAAGCATGATTCATTACACTCCCCAAGCTTTACTAAGGACGAACTGCCCTGATACCAAATTGTAATGACCCAACTCCCGGTATGTCATGATCACATTGGAAGGTGAGCGCTACTAAATTATTTTCCTATCTTGTAACTAATACATATTAAAATGTTGTCATTTTACAAGCAAATTTATTTTAAAACATTTGCGGAATATACAGGAACCATTCAAGACAAGCATCAGCAGAAATATAAATACAATAAAACAGCTGATGTCACAATTCATAATATACATCATGTACAATGCCATACATACAAATCCAGTCAATTCACACCCATCAGAGTAACTATTAGTAAATATGCACATATATAAACATACGACACCTCAGTGCCTGGCCCATCCAAAAAACCTCTAAACGGGTGCCCAGACTAGCCTAGCAACTCTAAACACTCCTAGTCTCTCTATTGTACTAACAGAAGCAAGAGACAACTCAATGTCAATGCTAAGCTGAAGTATCATCAAAAGAATACTATCGTTGCTCCCTATCTGTGGTCATATGTCGCCATTCGGCAGATCCCCATGCAGCCCACCTGCAGGCTGATCACTCCCCGAAGACGGCTGCTCCTCCTCTTCTGGGTCTTCCTCCGAATATTCTTCTTCCTCCTCCTCCTTTGGCACCACTAAGATGTCCTCTATCCCATTGGACGAGCCACTATTGCCATTCCCGTCTACTTAAAAAAGGCCATTAGCAGAGATCGACACGAGGGCCTCAACAAGTTGTCCGAATCGGTCCCCTAGCTGTGCAGTTGGCAAAGGTAAAACTAGTGGCTCTAGAGGTATGTCTCACTAAGAAGGTATCCCAGCTGGAGGAGCCTCAAGTCTGTACACATCAACTGGATCAGGCTCATGTGCTGCCTGATTAATCTGCTGATTGGGAAAAGGATACTCGGATTGTCAAGGATAGGGTGCTTCGGCCCATCGAGGTCTAGCCAAGATAGCGAAAAGTCATACAGAGCATCTGGATCATAATCAAGACTATCAAGAGGGTGTGAAAACTGTCAATCAAGCAAAACATATAGGCATATTCGAGATGAATGCATGGTCACTGACGACTCGTCAATTGGAGCTCCTGATTAAAAGATAGAAGGCTTTGAAAGTGGAGGTGATTTGGGGTTAGGGTTCTCTCCTTCAACTCACTTCTTTCAGCGTGTTTCCATTACATGTGAGAGAAGAGAAGCCAAGTGTTGGCTTTTATACGATGGGCCTTGGGCTCGCTTTGGATTCGATCTAACCGGTTCAACTCGTTAGCCCAATCTTGGGCCAAAATCTTTAAAATTAGTGTTAAAATTCGTATTTTAATTATTTCTACTTCTCTAAACTATAAAATTTACTTTCCTGGTTTTTTTAAATAATAATTAATTTATTAGTTTATTATTTATTAATTTTCAAGATTTTACAATCACACCACACAAAAACCCTCATGTTTCAAGCTTAAATTCATCTCCTTTATGCTTGCAAACATTTTGGTTTTCATGCTTCCTCATGAAACCGAATTATCAAGTTTTAAAATATCAAATTTGCACTACAAACCAAGCATATAATCATTCAATTTCAAGTATCAATCATTAATTTAGCAAACACACAGCAAGAACACCATTAACCCATGAAAAATTAACCAAACCTTTACCTTCCAAATCAGCCACAAAACCAGTTTTCACTCAAGGTTCCTTAACTCACTTTTTACCTAGTTTTCAAATAAAAACAAACTTTATTTCATGAGACCATGAAGACTGAACCTTCACCATGGAATAAAGAGAGATTTTCTCACCTTCCTCAAGTTGAAAATGATGATTCCTTGCTGCACAATGTTCCAAGACAAGAGTTCATAAACAAGAACATAAAAAACATCAAGTTTCACTAAGATTTAGCCATGACCTAACCTTCACCATCCATGAACAAGAGTTATCCCACAACTTACCTTGTGAAATCAAATATGAGAATGAAGAGGAGAAAGAGAGGAACACTTTAATTGGTTTAGATTTTTAAGTAGAGTTTCGGAAGGCTAAAGAATCGAGCTTGAAAGCATAGAGGTCATGGAGCTTTTCTACCATTTTCTCTCTAGAATCTCAGCTGGAAGAAGAATAAATGAAGATGGTGGTGTTAAGCAAAGGGGGGTCTTGGTACTTAAGGTGCTTAGTCACCCAAAATTGAAGATAAAATATCATTAAGAAGATAATTACTAAAGCTATATGTATTAAATCACTAGTAATTACATTCCTAGAGTAAATATATGAGCTATTAGTATAAATGATACTAGTATAAAAAATCGATGATGAAGCACTAGCATAACTAAGCTCATCGGAAACTGCCGGCATTAGTCAGCGTCGATAGATTTTTGACTTGGTTATAATATTATTAAACTTTTCTCAGTTTAACCAAAGTAGGTAAAATAATAATATAATATAATAATATTATATTATTATTTTTTCTCTTGAGATTCAGCTCTAGCTCGTGAAACTAAGTCTAACCACGGAAATCAGAATTTCGAAATTCTTATCCGAAATGACTCAAAAACTCAACTTTTCGCAGCCTAGTTGATGTGCCTGCTTAACTTAGGAGAGGAGCCTACTTGAGGTGCTTGCTTGAGGTGCTTGATTTGATGATACAATACATGTGAATTAGAGGTGTCTGTTTCACTGAACTTTCTAATAAATTCTGTTTTTTCAAGAAATAGTCTCATTTCGCCGAAAACTACACCATTACACTTAGGTTAGTAAAGTATTTGATCTGAGTCTTGTTTGAGAAGGTCCATAAATATTTGAAGTTCTTAGATTTGTGGGTATCCAATTTGACTCTCTGCTTAGTCTTGAGAAGATTTAAGAAAAGAATATCTAAGGTTTTAGGTTGGTGAGAAGTCCATCTAAGTTTCTTTATAAATTTAAGAAAGTTTAATGAAATAATATCTAATGTTCTTAGGTTAGCATAGTATCTAGCCTGAGTCTTACTTGATAAGATTTGGAGAATATTTAAGTTTTTTAAATTAGGATGCAATTCAATCTAAGTCAAGATTTAGTTGAAGAACACTTAAAAAAAGAATATAATTTGATATTTTTTTAATAGTAGAATTC
The DNA here is from genome assembly GCF_059453495.1 of Arachis ipaensis. Taxonomy (NCBI): domain Eukaryota; kingdom Viridiplantae; phylum Streptophyta; class Magnoliopsida; order Fabales; family Fabaceae; genus Arachis; species Arachis ipaensis. The sequence goes on from NC_142439.1 coordinate 92,472,561, forward strand.
TTAAATTGCTAATTCGGACTAAATATATACATTTTAGGTGGAAGTAATATATATAATCACTTTATATCTACTGAACTTTTATTTCTTTAATTTGTAGCTTATTATTTATATTGTGTTTTGAAATCCATTTTAGTCGTGTCTAAGATATCTCAAAAGATGTGTATCAAAACCTTAAGTATGTTAGAATTTTTTTTAAAAAACTAGAGACAAGACTTTTGAACTTACCTCTAATATATTTCACTACATACAAATCTTAAAACTTCAAACACGTTTAAATTTTAAGTTTCAAAAAGAATCAAAATATTATTCAAACTTCTTTCTCGTGCACTTTTACAGATTTTATAAGACAATTTTGAAAAAAAAAAAGAAGATTAAGGTTAAAATAAATTTTTGATTCGTAACAACCACTCTTTTTTAGTTGAGTAATTCTACGGTGTGGATTGTATAAAACATCCACACCTATAGATCATAGGTGATGTATTTCCTTTTAAAACGCGTGATGGGCAGGATTATGATAGCCTTTGTTCGTGGACTCAGGAGGCTGACACCAGCGGAGACATCTGACCTATTTGTCTCATATAATCATTTTACAAAACTTAATTATACGTAACTAATGAAATGTTTTCTTTAAGCGTTTTTGTTGTTAGGGTCTTTACCAAAAATCCTCTACTAGCATTTTATATTGGGCCATGATGATTTGTAAACCACTCTTCTATTTAGATATTTTGTCACTATTAACAAATTTTTCTACAAAGAAAATAATTAGAATTTATTTCAAAAAGCTATATTTTTTAAATTCTCGGTAGAAAAAATCCCTCAGATATCTTAAGGTCTAATAGAATATATCTTTGTAAAATAGAAAAAAAAAAGAAAGAAAAGAAAGCCTTGGCCATTTGACTTGGAACAAAAACCTGTATCCTTATAACTATTCAACATAGGTCCCATGACCAAAAGAAAAAAAAAATATTCAACATAGGTCTATTCTGTTTCTTCTTTTATTCAAAAATAATAAGTTGGTAATGATGGTTATTTACTTATTTTATATGTGTACGTTTTTATTTTAAATATTCATATTTTTATTTTTATTTACTATTTTTTTATTTTTGTAAAAAATTTAAAATTAAATATTTTATTTCTACAAGATCAATAAAAAATAACAACATTGCTACTTTTAAGTATTGATAAAAGTGACTAATGTTAATGTAATTTTGGAAAAATATAGTGATATTCTTTAGACATTAATTAGAATACAACAGCTAAAAAATAAATATTGTCATTTTTATTTTGATAAAATCACTCATTTTTATAAATTAATGTAAATATATAATATAAAAAAATATATATGAAGTGACATTATCAAAAATAATAGTGACAATATCATTCATTACTCTATTAGTTATTTTAAATTGAAAATTATGACTATTTTAAAAAATATATACTTCAAATTAATATTTAAACTCTATATCATGTTATACCATGATAAATTAGACAACTAAACAAATAAATTATTTTTATAAATCTAAATTATCGATACAAGATATAAAAAAATATATTCAATAAAAATATCATAAAAATAACATAATTAGACATATTTTTTATAAAATGAGCATTCATATCTTCGCATATACACATGTATATGTTAGATATTAATCTTATTTTATATTTATATATATATAACTATTATAAGCTTTATCTTAAGAAAACTAATAAATCAGGTTCTTTTTTGGATATATTTTCTCTTTTCTGTTTAGCAAAAAATGCCTGAAAATAAATTTTAAGTGTCTTGAGAATTGTTAATAGTGACCAAAAACTTAAATAGAAGACTAGTTTACAAATAACCCGCATCAGTGTCGGCCACAAATTTTTGGCAAAGGCCCCAATAGCGAAAGAAAAATATAAAGAAAATATTCTATTTAGCACATGTAATTAAGTTTCTAAAGATGGTTATATAAGACAAACAGGTCAAATATCTCTACTGCCAGCATCCTGAACTCACATACAAAGACTGCTATAATCTGTTCTTTACCACGTGTTCAAAATGGAGCAAACCACTTGAGGATCTCTAGGTGTGTATTCATAGACACTCCTTTTTAGTTTTGGTTCACTCAAATTTAAAATATTTTAACTTTAATCCCTGCCATTAGTTTGTTTTATCAAATGGTGATGTGATAAGTTAAACGTCGACCCACATTTTATCATATGATTTATCACATCAGCACTTTAACGAAACAAACTAATAAAAACTAAAACCAAAATCTTTTAAATTTTCCTAAACCAAAATCAAAGAAAAATTTGACAAAAGACAACCAAAATATAAGTATTTTATAGAGGCTAATTTTTTTTTATATTGGAGGAGTGTGTGAGTTGTGTTTGGTTATGATGTATACAGGTATTAGATACATGTGTGGGAAAGGGAGAAATCGGATCGTACGAATTTTTTATTAAAAAATTCGTTGATCACAAATCGGATCGTCCGATTAATTTTTATTTTTTTTTATTTATTTAAAATGAAATTGGACCATTCGTTTATACTTTTTGTTTTTTTTTATTTTTTTTAAAAGAAAACGGACCTTCCGTTTTTAGTTTTTTTTTTCTTAAATCAAAACGGACCGTCCGAGTTTTATTAAAAAATTATTTTTTTTGTAGATCTCCTTTAATCGGATACTCTAAATTGCTCGGTCCGATTTCAGCCTCCTGACATCACATGCAGGAAAAGCACCTCTATTTTTCATAATGCTGTTACACTCCACACCTTCCTCCATATTAAAAATAAAAAGCGTTTTATAGACAGCAAAAACTTATTTAAGCCTAAAATTAATAAATTATACGAGCAGTAAATTACATAATACCTAAAATTTATATACGCAAAGTATATTGATAAACTAACAAGTAACAAGGTTAATATTCATTATGTAATCCTACAATAGCAAAACGCAGCCCCACCGGCAAACCAAAAAAGTAAAGGAAAAAAAAAAGAATCAAGCATCATATAAAATACATACAAGCTTTATAACAATCTGACAAAAAATATTTTAAAAAAACTAATGGAAAGAATTTCACAAGAATGCTTATTCAGCATCCAAACTATCATATTGCCAAGGGTTGAACTCTGTTCTGCTGCTGTCAGGTTCGTCGTTGCAGGCAGAGCTTTCGATCGCGGCGCGATGTGCAGTGTATTTACCGTTGTATTGATAAACTTCCAAGTCACCCCATGGTGTAGGAGTTACTTCCTCTGTCAAATCAAACCATCTGGAAACGAACTTGTGGTCCTTGGCCTCGCGGTTTCGCTTCTCTGCTCTCTGCCTCTCCTCCAAACTGCAAAAAATAAAAAGTTGTAAACATATAGAATGGTAAAGAATTAACAAGACCTCACAGGTGATGATGATAAAGAAGAATGAAAGGTTTTAAGTTTCAGTCCACACTGAATATCTTTTCTGTTGCAAATGTTTTAATTGTGGAGAGAGTGAAAAGGGCAGTTAGTTACCTGCTTTTCTCATTGCCAGCTGTGGAAAGGTCACCCTTCTCAAGGGCCATTCTGTCGGGTCGGAGACGAGAGTCGGATGCCAATAACTTCTTGGGAGCGGTGTCAAAGCTGTTGATCTTATGTGCAAAATGTGTGTACTGGAATTTGTCGTTTTTCGGAGTTTCGGCAACTCTCCATGGCTGCAGAATGGGACAAGTTAGATCGCAAAATAAATATTCCAGAATAACGTGGGAACAGTGGAGCAAACACAAAATCATAGAAACAATGACACCAAAAAGTAGCAATCTCTCCATAAAATCAGGGATGAGGAGTTGAAGAATGAAGAGTCAGGAATGATGAAAATTTAAAAAAAATATATATATATCAGAGAAGACGTTTTATAAGCTTCCTAGTTAATTCACTTTGACTAAGCTCGTTTCCTATTTTTACTAAGCAAGCATTCAACCTTATTCAAGTATTGGTCATATTCAGTCAGAATCGGCAGACACACTCCATCCAGCTTAAACATAATTATGAGATAATACAAAAATATTCTCCTACAAAAGCAATAGTTTAGAAATTACATGGGAAAAAAAATTCTAAACGGTCCGACAATTACCACAAAAGATAACAAAACCCTCACAAAAGAAAATATTCTTTTCAGTCTTTGATTTTTATTTTTATGAGACTGATTAGTTCTTTTGTCAATATTTTTATGATCGACGCAGGGGCTAACTAGTCTCATACAAATAAAGATCAGAAACTGAAAAGAATATTTTTTTTATTTAGAAACCTCGTAATTTCTTCGAAAAAATGATCAGGACTAAAGTTGGGTATTCACTCAAGAAGAAATCAGAGAGCACCATATGCTGTGCATTTGGAGACACTAATTGGATTAGTCATCTACCTACTACAATTTACAGAAGTAGAATTTTGGATTAGACGTTTAAGCCCTATTACAATTCAAGACGAAGAATTATGAGCGACACATCTATGGAATAAAACTAGCATACTACCTAGGAAGCTCAATACGACCCACGATATGGATATGATACGACACGATACGGCGATATGTATTTTTATAAAAGTAAAAATAGGATAAGTCATGTAATATAATAAAACATAAATAAACGGAAGTTGGATAACACACCTCTTTCATCTGAGTGCCCGGAAGTGGCTCTCCCTCTGAGTCACAAGGCTGATAACTCATAGCCTCATTCCATTTTCCTGTCATCAGTATCTTTGGCTCATCGGAAGCATTATATACGTATCCGTCCACCTCATACCGACCAGCTCTGCAAATAGAAATTCCTTTTAGGTTGGACGATATATACAACAAAAGCACCAAGGAAATAATGAAACTGGAAGTCGACAAGCTATAAAGCCTGTAGTAATTGTCAGACAAATATACACGGGGTTTGCATAATAACAGAAAATAGTGTTGTTTTAGAGTTAGTCCTTGACACCTTTAAATGTCCAACCCAAGTTAGCAATATGCATTATCCATGCTTCAAGATCAATGGGCGATTATTAGTTTAAGCTTTTAAGCGGTTAGCTCTAGAAAGTTTTAATACAATATACAAAAATCCTGCTTCTTACTGAATTCTTCAATCTGTTGATCATATCATGATTCATGCTTTTCAACACCTAAAACTAGAATAAATAGAAGCCAAACATGGAGATAGGAAATTCCCCATAAGAAATAAATACGCATGATAGAAAATCAATGTCTTCTTATCCGCTGATAGACGGATCTACAAGAGAAAGTAGTCATACCCAAACCAGCCGCATGGTTGAAAATACAGCACGACTTTATCGCCAGTAGTCAGATTTGTAAGGATCATCTCCCCTGGTGAGTCAATCCAAGTTCGTCCAAAAATCAAATTGCTAACTTTTGTTGGAGGTGGCACCAAATCAAGGACCGCACCATCTCTTTTGAGGGTAACTCGTGTTCTGCATTCAAGTAACAGCACATTACATGAGCACACAAAGAAAATGTTTACTAATAATGAACATGAATTATACCAGAAACTTGGCATTATAAAATAAACTCAAATAACATTGTAATAAGGACACATGAAACATTCTTAAACACAAGATGCACAATTGAAAACCCACAAATCAATTCTATGTCTGACAACTCTTATGGAAAAGATTATGTTGCACTTCATCTTCTCTTTTAAGTCAACAAGCAAAATTCAAAAAGGAACCCAGACTTGAGAGAGCTGAAGAATAGAATTACCTTCCAATAGGATATACATCAACTGAGTTGCCAAGAAATTTGGTTTTCAATTTCGACGTCACATCATAAGTGAAGTGGTCATTTTCAGCATGCCCAGCACTCATCGGAGGGTGATGGCTGACCTGTTAGCAATTTGTATTACGCATAACCACAAATTAGAACCATGCTCAAGAGCATCATACAAACTACGCAGAAAATTATATACATTTCCTTTATAATATATAAACAATAATTGCCAAGTCATGAATGTCTTAAAAACAAAAGGACACTTGATTCAGCATTCTGTTTGAAGAACTAGCAAACAAATAAAAAGAAACATAACACACCTGTTCTGCTATAAATGTTAGGCCACCATGGTTAACCATTTCATAAGTCTCGCCAAGAATTGGATTGAAAGGTTTCCATGTTCGTGTGTAAGCAAAATAGACAGATATGAAGAATGATGCTGCAGAAATCATCCAATGTCAGATGTATGTAATTACATGAATAAAACAACAAGAGAGAGAGAACATGAAAATAATCCTTACAAGCATATACAAGTCTCATGTATGGATCCTCAGTCTCATCTGCCAAATCTAAAAGGTAAGAGTATTCCATCAGCTGTAAAATCGAAGCACAATCAGTGAGATTCTATAGATAGAACACTCGATATTCATAGTTTGTGAGAATGCAATAGCAAAAGCAAATGCACCAAAGTTACATATGTATATAATAATACACACCTCTGCCATTCTCTGTAGCATTGTCATTGGCTCAAAAATGATAACTGGAAGTGTCACCATTGATGTGATATCAGAGCCTATATACTTCTGCATCATTTTCCAGTAACTATCCCGATCCTGCGAGGTTCAAAGGAACATTTGACTATTTGAGAGATGAAATGCATACAATAAGATGATATGCATACAATATAAAATATGCATTATAAATTTGAAGACAAATTTTCTCCAAAGTACACCATGAGATATATGTAAATTTTTGTTAATCAAAGTCAGCATTGGTTATAGGTTGACTAAAAGTTATAAAGTGAAAAATATCAAGTTTCAAAATGCAAATTCCCACCTACATTCCACAAAGATGAAAAGTTACTTTATGCCTGTTATAGAATCTAGATTGCATTAGCAACAACTTCCTCACACAATAAAATGTGCTTTGTCTTTAAGATAGTTAAATTCTTTGTACCTCTTGCTTCCATCGTCCCTTCTCCGCTTCCTCTGCTGCATCTTCGGTTCCTCCTTCTGGATTAACAACCTCCAGCCCCTCATAGCCCATTATACTGAGAATCAAAATTACAAATTTTCAACAAACATAAAATCTCCCAGCTCATGAAACTGAATCAGCCTAAAACAAACACAAGCTTCATGAAATAAATCAAACAGTTAATAGACACATTTAATGAAACTGAAAGAAATGAAACCCCAATAACTGAAAATAATCACAACAAACTCTAAACTCAAACGGCTCTTACATTAAATTACACGTTTAGATAACTCAAACAACATATATATCTAATGAAACTGCTACATCATTATTTCAATCCAACGAACAAAGAAAACCAAGGAAGATCGATGATCATCCAAACCAAGTTAATTCTTGAACTTCCCTCATACAAAACGATTCACACAAAAAAATGCAATATAAAATTAACAAGTTTGAATCCAAAGGTTCTAAAAGATCTTATACCCATTCACGGATTTTGACATGGCAGTTCCAAAATTGGTCAAACTGGAAGCAAGTGAAGCAAAGAAGCCACCCCCACTGGCACTAGCAGCAGCAGCATGCTTGGGATCCTTTGGAGCCATGGCGATGAAAAATTCAACCAACTATTGAAACCAAATTGACAAAAAGAAAAGCGGAAGTATCTGATATTTTTCTTTAGCAAAGTCGATCTAACTTCTAACGAACCAAAAAGAATACTAAACTCTTGGATTATTTTTTATCACTATTTATATATAATGGTGGAGCAAACAATGCTTTATTATTAAAATAAAATAAAATAATACCAGGAACAGCTATGAAAAGCAACGATCATGGTTGGCGGTTCTAGATTTTTGAAAAGTCCAAGCGAATGGAAAGTGGGTTGATATTTCCTTTTTTCTTTTCTTCAGAGTCTGTTTGGGTGGCGATGCAAATTTCAAAGGTGACGTAAGTTTCGTGTTACACGCGTGTGGTTAGCGCGTGAGGTTGAGTTGCCTTGAGCGTAAAGAGAATCAATCAACTTTGGCGGCTTTATAAGGAGGAAGGAACAAGTTGTAGCTGGTGTGGCATTGGAATGACGAGGAGCACCACTTGCCTTTGCCGGCTACACACGCTAATTATTCTCTAACTCAGTTTTTGAATTTTAAATTGGAAAAGCCCTTGAATTTTAGCTAGTATGTAATCAGCAGAGAAATATGAGTTATTAGATAAAATCTCATACCAATTTCACACTATTAAATTATTATTGATGATTATTTAATGACTACAAATTACAAAAATTACAGTAACCATCCAACACTTTATGGTTGGAAAGAAGTCTTATGGAATTGATGTTCAGTCCACATGTAGTCTATATATTATGGAATGATTTCTATTGTTAAAGGATCGTATCGCATTTACGTTTTCTTCGGGTGCAAAGGAAAAATAAGAAAGGAACAAAAAGGAAACAATAATTTAAAAAAAAACGAATAATAAATAAATTATTAAAAGATAATTAAATTTCTCAAAAATAATCGTTCATCAATTAACTTTGTTTTCGTTTTTGTTCACAAAAAATATTGAAGTGACAAAGGTTAGTGATAAAATGGCAAACAGCATTATGTCATGACTTTAAATTTTATATAACGACAAAAGTTACCTTATATCTTTTTATTTTTATAATTTAAAAAAATTCAAACAATTAAAAAAGCACCTCAGCAATTTATATAATTCATTCTAAAATCTTTCTATCAATAATCAATCAAAGAATAATCAAATTCTCACTCAAGTTTCAGAAGACTTCTATTAAAGTAACAATGACCTTTGAGTTTATCGTAATATCTGATAAATTTATTGCCCTGCTTATTGCTATTATTATTGGAGAATAAATTGACATAAACAAGATTTAGGATTAGGCCAAAGAAATTAAATTCCTTGTGGAAAGATTGGGAGAAGAAGGGGAAGAAAAAACGCCACGTTTTGAAAATATAGAAAAGAATGATGAGAATGAGAATAAACATAAGGAGAAGAATCACAATAATAATAGTTTGTAACATAATCATCATTAATAATTTACTGGCTTCTTTTTTCTTCTCTCTTTTGTTTCTCTTCTCAACTTATTATCTTCTTGAGTTTACTCGTTCTTTTTCCTATCCTTTCTTCTCTTTGTTTTCTCTTAGTCACGCTTCTCTTTCCTTTTTCTTACATTTCATCAGCTTATTATTATCCATTATTATCACACAGTTCTTCAACAAGAAGTGTGCATGTTATTAATTAAAAAATTTTTATTTTACAAGAAGAATACTTGCAAGGGGAATTAGGAATCTCACTAACAACATATTTGTCACTCCCTCCCTCTCTTTAGATGTTGATTTCTTTCTCTTTCTGGGTCTATTTTTTCTGTAAAAAAAATTGAATATTAATGTTGAAGAACTTTGTAGTAAAGGTGGAAAAAATAGGAGGTTGGTAGTGGTAAGAGTTGAAAAGGTAAGAGTTGAAAAGCTTGATGAGACGAATGTGTAGCAACAAACGGCTCGTCAATCAGAACTTCGGATTGAAAGTTACAAGAAATTGAAATTTGAGTTGAAAGGAGAGTTACGGTTTGAGGCTTGCTGCTACTCCTTAGCGTGATTTAAGTGAAATGAAAGGGAAGGAGGCTGAGTTTGGCTACTTATATGTTGGGCCTTAGGTCTAATATGGGTTCGGTTCAACCAGTTTAGTTCGTTAGTCTAACTTTGGGCAAAATCTTTAAAATTAGTGTTCAAATTTATAATTTAATTATTTTTATTTCTTCAAATTATAATATTTAATTTTTTAATTTCTTTAGCTCATAATTAATTTATTAGTTAATTATTTATTAATTTTCGGAGTTTTACATGACAGGGCCATGTAATGGTGACAGGGCACGTATTTTCTCTAATGGTGACAGGACACGTATTCCCTTGAAGGAGACAGGGCACGTATTCCCTTTAATAGTGACAGGCCACTCTCCCTCTATAGCCAGCCGATGTACTGAGATGTTAGTGCACAACAGTGAGACAATGTCCAGGTTAGCTACCAGACATGTTGGGTTTTAGCTGTATAACCGACAGATGAGATTTATCAGCCATAGGACAAACATGTATCATATGCACTTGTATATTTTGTTTGAATATGCACTTATTTTGGCTTGCCTATTTGCTTAAATGTACTTAACTGCTACTTGATATAATTGTTGTATCTATCTCCATATTTGTGCTTTCCTTGTCTGTCTTGCATGTGTTTGCTTCTGAGAGATTCCTTTGGCGGGTGAAGGAGGCGCTGAGGGTTGTTTTACTTGGTGAATTAGAGGTTTGCAGAGAACAAAAAACGAAGAGTTAGATTAGGATCCTTAAACATAGTCACCCTATTTCTAGTTTAATGAAAACTTTAGGATATGAATGTGCGATGTTGGAGTTTTGGAATGCCTCTGCCGTCCCAGGACATTATTTATTATCTATTATCTATACGGAGACTTTTACCATACTGAAAATTCCCGATTTTCATTTCATACATATTCTGTTATTTTCCATATGCAGGACGGGAGGCACCTCGTTGAGCGTGTTGGAGGCTCTATTAAAGCAAAGATCTACTTTAGGAGATTGTATTTTGTATTTTGTATATCTAAATATATGTAGTACTCTCCACCTTTGTGTAAATTTGTATTTTGTTCCTCTTAGAGGTTGATTTTCAAGAACCAGGATCTGTATTCATGTATTGGTTTATTTTGGGTTGTATATATGTATATATATACTCTGGCCAGCCTTTGCTTTGCAGGTCGAGTCTGCAGCTAGCTATATGTTTCTTTGGAACTCTATAATCACATGTATATTATCTTTTCTGTGCCCTGTTATCGATCCCTTCTATGCTTAACCATTTCGAGTGTGATGCGACTTTCAAGTTCTGTTTTGCTTAACATTTTCTTCAAGACTCCTAGTTAAACTATTATATATATATATATATATATATATATATATATATATATATATATATATATATATGTATGTATATGTATATGTATATGTATGTATGTATGTATGTATGTGTGTGTGTACGTATTTTACTTTTAGAGGTCGTAATACTCCGCCATCTTTGATTTACGAAATTAAGCGTAAAGCTCTGTGTGGTAGGGTATTACACATTGCTTAGAGTGAGAAACATATCCTTCCCTACAGCTTTATCAGTATGGATGATATCGCCATAAAGTCCATCTCCAGCTTATGGACCGAGGTGGAGTTTGGATGGCTGGAATTTGCACAACTCTATTAAGGAAGCTGGAGAAGACTCCCCTTGGTGCTACTCAGTGCTCTTTGTCTGATTTACAGGCTGAAGTGTTATCCTTGAGGGAGTCAAAGAAGGAGTGGGAAGGAGAAAAGGAGGCTTTGATTCTCAACCTTGGCAAAGCTCGGGCTAGAGCAAAGCAGACGGAGGCTGCTTTAGTCATGGCAGAGGGGTTAAAGAAGAAGGCTGAAGAGAGTTACACTAGGGTCTTTGGGGAAAATCTTGACTTGGTAGATGAGGTTACCAAAGCCAGAGATAAGTACACGAAGCTTGAGGAAACCATAGTCGAAGGTATGGACGATATGGTGGCAAATTTGAAGGCTCAGTTCTGAGTTGTTGCTCCCGAGACGGACCTCTCACTCATCATCCCTAACAACATTGTGGTTGACAGGAAGATTGTTCCTGCTCTTAATGATGAGAAGGACACTCCTATGCCTGGTCTGAAGACCTCGGGGACGCAAATTAGGCAGGCTTCTCAAGTTTCCGCTCCTCAATTGGATGGTGAGCCCCTTCCTTCTACAACTCTCCTGGCTTCTGCTGCGCCAGTGTCTGAATCTGTCCTGACCTCTTCTACTCAACCTGAAGTTGCTGTTACTGTTGAACAGCTCCTCCCTCTGTAATTTGAATGGCCCGACCTGTGGGTTTTGATGAACAATTTGACTTTGGTAATAGTTGTAGTTTTAAACTACTTTTATTTTTTGCTAGAAACCTTTTTCCATTATTCTGATAGTGGTTTTTTGGAATGATTGTATTGCTTGAACATCTTTCTTTAGTCAGTACAGTTGTTAGTTGAATAAAAAATTTTATTGTTTCAACAAATTTTAATGCTGTTTTTTGCTAAGTAGGGAAAGACGTCGGCAAAGTAGATCGGTCATTTCTGGACCTTTTGTATATAAGTATTGTTTTTCCTTAAATGTTTTAAGTTCTGACTTTAAGTAATCAGACTTTATCAAGTTCCTCTTACATTTCGTTTTAGGTCCGACTCATTTAAGGTCGGACCACAAATTGCTTACATAACTTCTTACACTAATTTTTACCTCGTCGCTTCATCTTGCCAACCACGTAGGTTGGGCAATGATTTTTGCAATTTTCAATCTTAAATTAATGCGTTTGAAATGAGAAAATTGGTAGAAAAATACCTTATTATTAATGAAAAGGATTTACATAAATTTATTTGCTACTAAGGATTTTTCTTATAATTCTTAGCCCTTGCTATGATGCCTCATTAAAACCCCCTTCAGGAAAACCCTTTATTGGGAAAAAACCATGAAGTCGGAAAAAAAAAAAAAACACCAGGGAACAAGGTGCACTTTCTAACTGTAGTACCTCTTTAAGTTACATGCGTGCCACGAGCTTGGGAGCTTGTTCCCTTTTAAGTCGGACACCTTATAGTAACCCTTCCCTAAGACTTCGACAACTTTGTAAGGTCCCTGATAAACCATTATTTTATGGTCTATATTATGTTTAATTATGTGGTTTTATCAAATCTTTACCCATTTATTCATATGATTAGCATGTATTTACAATTACTTCCCAAAATTACTCCATGGTTGAAGACTTGCTTCCTAGAGACTTTTAATTATGTATTTTAATTCTCCTTTATTCCATTCGATGCCGTGATTTGTGTGTTAAGTGTTTCAGGCCTTATAGGGCATGAATGACTTGGAGATTGGAAAAGATGCTTGCAAAAATGGAAGGAACACAAGAAATTAAGGAGATGACCAGCGAGAAGTGACGCGGATGCATGGCTCACGCGACCGCGCGAAATGGAGAAAGCGGAGTGACGCGCTCGCATGCCTGACGCGAACGCGTGAACTGAAAGCCGCATGAGTGACGCGAATGCGTAGACTACGCGCACGCGTGAACTGAAAGCCGCATGAGTGACGCGAATGCGTGGACTACGCGCACGCGTGGCAAGGCAAAACGCTAGATGACGCGAAAGCGTGAATGACGCGATCGCATGACGTGCGCGATCTGCAGAATTTGTAGAATTTGCTGGGGGTGATTTTGGGCCCTGTTTTGACCCAGTTTTCGGCCCAGAAAAGTAGACTAGAGCCAGGGAACATGGAGAGACGAACAGACAACATTCATTCCACATAATTTTAGTTTTTAGATCTGAATTTACTCCTCCTCTAGGTTTTCTCTCTACACATTCATAGTTCCTAGGATTTTGATTTTTATTGCTTTTTGGATTGAGATATTGAGAAGAGTTATTACCTCCGCCAAGACTTCATCATTCTAGTTTGTTTCCTTACTTGTCACTTACTCTTTCATATCCTTAATTTGTTCAGAATTACTATTGGATTATTTTTTTTAATTTATTAATACAAGAACTATTTTTATTTTTAATTGGTCTCTTTGATTATTATTATTTATCGTGTCTTTCTCTACTTCCCTTTCTTTGTTTGCGAAGTTTACATTCATAATGAGCGAGTAGTTCCATAACTTGATTGGGAGTTGGTTGAAAGGAGAACCTTGAGTTGGAATGCTCAAGAGTAAAATTATAATTGGGTTTATCGTTGGGTCGTCGAAGAACGAAACTCTCGCGCGATCTAGAATTTTCACAAATAAATTCGCGTTGTAAGTATAGCTCTAGACCGACAAGAATTCCTTTCTTACAAAAGTTTTGGTTGTTACAAGTAACAAATCCCTTTAAAATTGATAATCGAAGTATTTAAACCTCGGGTCATCTTCTCAAGGAACTGCAGGGAGGTGTTCTTATTATTGGTTATGAGTTTTGTAAATTGGGGGTTTTGAAAGTAAGGAACAAGTAATTTAAATGACAAATAAAATAAATAAATAACTATAAAATAAACTCTTGGCAAGGTATGAGAATTTGGAAGTCCTATCCTAGTTATCCTTATCAATGGTGATGAGAATTTAGTTTTAATCCTACTTAGTTAGCCTTTACTAAAGCAAAGGAAGGTCAAATGGACCAATTAGTTTGATCCTCAGGTCCTAGTCAATTCCTAAGAAAGGACTGGAGTTATTGAAGTTCAATTCAATTAGCAAAGACAACAATTATCAATCACGTTGAGTTTGATAACTCATGAGTTACCAATTACTTAACCAAGGCCAAAAGGAGAAAAGTAAACTTACTCGAATAGAAATGTCGTCAGATTGGAAGCAACAGTAACATAAATAAAAGAAAGCAATCATAAACTGAAATACCTCAAATAACATTAATTAAGAGAATCATATGTAACATGGAAGAGTTCATAAATTAAATTGAGAAAATAACTAAAAAGGAACATTAAACCTGATAAAAAGAGACAATCATGAATGCGAGAAAAATCCTAATTTCTAGTCCTAAGAGAGAGAGAGAGAGGAGAGAACCTCTCTCTAAAAACTACATCTAAATCATGAAAAGTGAATAATTGAATAATCCTCTTGAATGGATGTATTCCCCCACTTTATAACCTCTAATCTGTGCTTTATGTACTTGGATCTGGGCCAAAAAGGGCTTCAGAAATCGCTGGGAGCGTTTTCTGCAGTTTCTGGTGCGTGGCGTCTGTCACGCGTCCGCGTGGGTCACGCGGTCGCGTCATCTGGGAGTTTTCCTTATCACGCGTTCGCTTCGGTCACGCGTACACGTCATATGCGTTCTGCTCAAGGCGCGCGTCCGCGTCAGTCACGCGTTCGCGTCGCTGCCTTTTCGCGCTAGGCGCGCGGCTGCGTCGTCCATGCATTCGCGTCGCTGGCCTTTTCTTCAAAACTCCATTTTTGTGCTTTCCTTCCATTTTTGTATGTTTCCTTTTCCATCCTTTAAGTCATTCCTGCCTTAGAAGATCTGAAACTACTCAACACACAAATCACGACATCGAATGGTAATAAAGGGTAATTAAAATAATTATTTTTAAAGCATAGGAAACATGTTTTTCATATATATCACATAATAGGGAAGAGAAAGTAAAACCATATAATTTTCATGAATAAGTGGGTGAAGTGATGAATAAATCACTTAAATTAAGCACAACATATGTCATAAAATATGGGTTTATCAACCTCCCCACACTTAAACAATAGCATGTCCTCATGCTAAATCCAAGATAAAGAATAAGATAAGGTTAAAGTGGTGAAATCTCATGCAATGCAATCTATTCTAAATGCAACTATCTACATGAGTCATGCAATTCTAATTTTTATTCACTTGTATATAAAACTTACATGTAGTTAGATTAATTCACATTCTCAAGGAATCATATATGCATAGCCAAACCTTAGATAATGTTAAAGCACTTTCACAATTGAGTTGGGTAAACTTAATTCACAAACTTGCAAGACGATTTAAACAAATAATCAGAGATATATGGTGATGAGCTATTGAACCCTCACTTGAATTTGTGTTTATTCTCTAGTCACTCAGTGTTTATTGGGTTAATCACTCTATTCTTCTTTCTATCCTTGCTTTCTAAAACTTTGTTCTTTATCTAACCAATCAACAAATATAGAATACAGACATACAAAAATCAGGAGGTCTTTTCAAGGTTGTAATGGGGTCAAGGTAAAGGTAAGGGTATATGTATAAGGTTAAGTGAGCTAACAAAGTGAATCCTTGATTAGTCTAAGATCTCACCTAACATACATACTTTATATGATCTAAAGTTTCTTTACCTATTTACCCAAATTTTTCCACTTTGTAGTGCAAGCTCATGTATTAATTTTTAAAATTTGATATTTTGTCCCATGTGCATTGGTTTATTTTGCATTTGGGGAATTTTTGTGTCCCCTTATTTAAACACTGAAAATAAAATTTAAATTGGGATTTTTTTTTATGCACAAGGTAATTCAGTTGTTTTGGTTTTACATGAGCATGCTTCCCAAATTTCTGAAATAATTAATTTTTTTTAAATTTCTACTTTGTTTCTATCATCCCATGTTCCCATAAAATTCCCTACACTTAAATAATACACAATATCTATCTTAAGCTAACCAAGGATTCAGCTTGGGATTTTTATTTTGTTTTTCTGCTTAAGACTAGTGATGTGGTTATAAAATATGAGGGGATTAAAAAGCTCAAGGGGGCTAACAAGAGTGATGTAAAAGGTAGGCTAATTTGGGATAAGTGAGCAAATATTTCAAGTAATGGCCTCAATCATCTCTTAGTATGTATCTATATTCTATATTGGACATATAGATTAAAACAAAGCAAAGAACATCAAAATAAAAAGAAGGGCGAAACACACAGGATTGAAATTTATGGTTTGAATGTAACCATACAATTAGGCTCAAAACTAACAGGCTGTGTGTTCTCTAGCTCAAAAATCATATATCAGTTATATATGTCATGCAAGTGAAAATTAAGAGTTTTTATTTAACTCAATGTGAATCTTACGGTGGCCCTTAAAATCTTAGTGTTGTTCCTTGATGAAATGTTGTTAACTAACTAACATGTAATGCTATATATACAAGGTGTGTGGATTGTTTTAATTTACTAAAGTCTCTAGTTTACTTCCTTTTTATTTTCAATTAAACCAAACTATTACATGCTTAAAGGGTAAACTATACTAATTAATCCACATTTTCTATAACTAATAAGTTTAGAATTGCAAACTAAACTAAATGGCTAAAATATGAACTAAAGTGTAAAATACAGAAATAGAGTGAAAATACATGAAAAGAACAATGTATAAGTACTGAAAGATAAAAATGAAGATAAAAATACAGGAAAATAACCAAAATAAGATAAAAGAGTCTGTAGTGGTTCACCAAAAAGATATGCCAGGGATGGCGACCTCCCCATATTTAAAATAAAGCATCGTCCTCGATGCTCACTCAAGCTGGGTGTGAAGGAGTGTCATCTCCGGAAGGATGGGCTGCTGGAGTCTCTATGGTGGCCTGAGGATCTGCAGACTGGATAAGGGTAGGAGGATCTGTCTACTGCAGAGGAGGCTCTGACTGGATGGGAATCTCTGAATCTGCGGCCTGAATCTGGTGTGGCACCTCCTGCTATGGTGCAGCCTGCTCTGGTCCTGCCTGTGCAGCCTGGGTAGGTGTCTCCTCCTCGTGATCGTCCTCCTCCACCTCAGATGTATCAGAAGGGGTGTCAGGCTCGGAAGGAATGTCGCCGCCGGATCGGATCATCAACTTGACGTGCTCATAGCGTCTCTTGTTGCGACGCTCCATACGATCCAAGCGGGTGAAGAGTCGATGCACCAAATGATAAATAGGCTCAGGAGCAAGTGGGGGTGCAGTGGGTGGGGCTGGTGCAGCAGTGGAAGAAGAAGGGGCAGCTAAAGGTGTGGCTGTCTCATTAGAAGCAGTAAGAAATGGAGGTCTGTAGCCCAAGGCCTGAAACTTTCTGCTGTGAGGAATGATCTTCTTGCAGTCTGCAGCAGGTGGCTTCTCATCGGCATCCTCCCAAGGCACGTCAGCTCGACGGCCTAGCTGGGTGACCAGGTAAGGGAAAGGAAGGGTGCCTCTGACATGGACCCTGGCCATATAGTGCCGGATGAATCGTGGCAGATACAGGTCCTTACCCTCCAGCACACACTAGAGAAGAGTGATCATAGTGGCAGGCAGCTCTGTCTCATGAGTGCTCGGCATAACAAAGTTGCTCAGGATCTGGTGCCAGAGCCGAGCCTCATCATTCAGATACATAAGCTTGATTCCTTTAGGCATTGTGGTGTTCTTACCCATGACCCATGGGACAGTCGGATCAAGGGCTATCCTCTGCTTGACAGCATCCCAGTCAAATCTCATAAAGCGCATGTTCTCTTTAGCCTTTTGGTAATCGTCAGGCTGATCTGACTTAGGCTGAAGGCGCAAAATATCCTCAATGGCCTCTTCAGTGACCAGTATCTGTTTCCCTCGGAGGTGCACTGCATCCAGGGAAGTCTTGAAATAGTTGCAGTAAAACTCTCTTACCCAGGAAGCATTGACCTCTGTCAGGTTTCTCTCCAAGAAGAACCAGCCTCTCTATTTGATCTGATCAGAGGTGTACTGCTGTAGTTCTTTTGGAATTTTCAGAGTTCGCTCCAAGTACAGGTTTCTAGAGGTGGCAAACACTGGATACTTCAACTCACAGTATCTGTTTGCAAATTTTATCGGATCGGTGGCAGTGAGGAGTTGGTAGGCCTTCTCTTGCGGGGTAAAGTGCTTTTTCCGCCAGGAGTCATCATGCATAATGTCCAGGATGGACATAGAGGATTCACCTCTTTTCCTTTTACCAGTGGTAGCCTTGCCTTTTTCTTTTCTTTGAGGGTCAGACATCCTGAAAAACAGAAATCCAGGATATAATGGAAGAATTAAAAGCAGAAAAATAAGTAGGCAATTAAAATAATAACCGTAGAAGCATATAGTGGTAAAAGAGCAGTAGAATGATGAAATGAGTTAAATAATGGTGCATTTTGGATTGTTTCGGAGTTAAAAAGTGGAGATGAGAAATCACAATCCAAAATATATTATAAGTAGAATACCTGTTAATTAGGAAAAACAATAATCATGCCATGAGTTAAAAAGTTGAAGGAGTTAGTAAAAAGGCAAAGGGAGAAGTTAGAAAGTTAAAAGTGGTTAAAAAGTGAAAAAGAGGGAAGCAGTGAGTTAGGAGAAAGAAAGTTAAAGTAAGTGGCATTAATAAATGTTTCCTAAGTAACAAGAAATGCATAAATTTAAAGACTAGGCAACTCATATTCAAAAATAGCAGGTAATTGATGATGATTCATGAAGATATAAAAATAGAAAAAAAATTAAAATCGAATCATCAAAAGTGCAATTTATTATCCAGGAAATCGAAAGGAATAAGAATGCTGGCCCGTGCATTCATGAATTGGTTTGTTAAAAGCTAAGTAATGCAGAATTCAAATTGCCAAAACCAAAACATGAGTGAAATTTGCAGAAAATTGGGCAGCATTCCGGCTAAAATTGGATGTTCCCGGGTAAAAAACAGCAAGCAGAATAGTTCATATAAGTTAAAATAAAGCTGCAAATACATATACGGAATATGAACATGAAAGAGCAGTATAAAAGCAGCATGAAACAGTAAAGAACATCATATGAACAGTATTAACATCACAACAACATTAGAATTGCGAAATTGATATAACAAGAAGCACGAATAGCGCAATTATCAGGCCTAAATCCACTAATCACATCCTAGCTACCTAGCCACCTAGAATCCACTACAAACATACATCTCTAACTATCCTAATTTGAAACATAAACTGAAAAATATGCACCTAACTACGAATGAAAGAAAAGTGGCGTTCGGCGGAACCTGGTGGTTAGAGGCACAAGTATGGAACTGAGAGAGATGGTGGGAGTGGGGTGGTGTTGGCGGCAATGCGGCGGTAACGTAGGGCGGCGCGGTGGTGAACCGTGGTTGGCACGGCAGTGGGGGTTCCAGGTTGGGGTAATGGTGGAGAGGAGGTTAAGGGGGAAGGAAGGGAGGGGGTGGGCGTTGGTGGTGGGAGGCGCGGCGGTGAGGGCGCGGTGGCAGTGGCTGGCCGCGGTGGTGGAGGGGAGAGAAGGGAGGGAGAAGAAGAAGGAGGCGAGAAGGAAGAAGGAGGGGGTGGGCGGCGCGGTGGGTCTGGGTTGGTGGGGGTGGTGCGGCGGTCGGAGGTGGTTGGGGTGGTGGTGGTGGTTGTGGGTGGCGGGGAGCAGAGAGGGAGTAGTGGGGGGTTTGGAGGGGAAGAATGGGGCGCGATGGGGGTAGGGTTTTCGCGTTACAGCGGGTTAGTGAATTTGAATCACGCGAACGCGTGGGGCACGCGGTCGCGTGGCTAGGGTGGAATAGGGTTGACGCGATCGCGTGAGTGACGCGATCGCACGAAATGGGTGAAAGGATGAATGACGCGGTCGCGTGAGGCATGCGACCGCGTCGCTGAAAATTGTGCTAAACGCACAATTCCAGCGTTGTTTCAGCGCAACTCTCTGTCTCCATTGGGGTGCCATATATCCACGCGACGCGAATGCGTCGCTCACGCTTTCGCGTGGGATGAGTTTTTGTGCAAGGGACGCGTTCGCGTGATGGACGCGAACGCGTGAGATGTTTTGTGCTAAACGCACAACAGCCGCACGATTCCAGTCCAGATTTCTGGGCATTAGATTTTTACGCCGATTTCCAGATCACGCGTTCGCGTGAGCGACGCGGACGCGTGGGAGATGTTTTTCGTAACTGACGTGAACACGTTAGCAATGCGGTCACGTCGCACGCCTTCCCTTTTTTTTATATATGCAGGTATGTAATTATGCAGTATGCAATGCTAATGCAAATGCTATGAATAACATCTAGGTTCAATAAAAAATAATATACCATAAAATCAAACAGTACTAAAAAAAAAAGAAACGACCATACCATGGTGGGTTGTCTCCCACCTAGCACTTTTAGTTAAAGTCCTTAAGTTGGACATTAGATGAGCTTCCTGTTATGGTGGCTTATGCTTAAATTCATCCAGAAATCTTCACCAATGTTTGGAATGCCAACAGCCTCCAGGGTCCCAAACTAGGCATGCGAAGCCTTTGAGCAGCTTCAGACAGGTTCTCAGATTCCCGGGGTGACGAATGTCAGAATAGATTCCAGGATCCCAAACTTTGCTTTTAAATCTGCCTTTGTCTTGATCTATATGCTTCCATCCGGGCGGTTTAGAAGTTGTATTCTCACCAAGATGACCAAACGTCTTCCGTGATCCATTCAATTGAACTTGATACCAATCCTTGTACTTCGAATTGAAGCGTGGAACCTTATTGGATCTTGTACACCAGCTCTGAGTGCGAGCCATTTCTCTCTTACTCTTAAAGCCGCAGAGAGCTCTAAGCTGGCCATCTGTTTCAAGCAAACCATATTCAAGTGGAAAAGTGAAGATAAAGGTTAAGGATTGTACCCACTTGAAGCTTGTATTAGGTGGTAATGGCCTTGGGGTGGGTGTTTCTAGTGGTTCCGTAAGTTCTACTTCCTTGTAATCTTCTGTGAATTCCTCCACTTCTCTACAAGGTTCTTCAACTGCAACCACGTCCTGACCAAAGTCTTCTATGTCTTCCTCATCACTTAAGTCATAAGTCAGAGGTTGAGAAAAATCTACCTTAGCATCATCTTCGTATTCATTTGGGGAAGATTTTTCAATCTCGAAGAATTCACTTGTGGATGCAAGTTCATTACTAGGAGAACTTGACTTGTGACTATCATCATTAAGGAAACTTGCTTCTTGGATTATTCCGTCTAGTTCTTCATAAAAGACCTGCCTTGGGGGTTGCGCACTATCCTCCTTAGCATCAATTGTAACGTCCTTGACAGAATTCACCACAACTCTGGATTTCCATGGAAGTTCAGTGTCTCCTAAGTCTTCAATCAACTCTTCTTCTTCTATAATGACAGCTTCCTCTACTTGTTCCAGTACGAAGTCATGCTCTGTTCTGTCCACTGGAGTTTCTAGTATCTCCTTCATGCTACGTTCTTCATTAGATTGTCCACATGGAGTTATGGGAGTTCCTTGAATGTCCAAACGTCTAGAAGATAATTGACTTATTGCTTGCTCCAGTTGATGAAGGGTCGCACGAAGTTGATCTACTGTTTCCTTGAGGCGAGCCTGTGATTCTGGAGGTGATGGATATGGACATGGTACATAGGGGAGTGGTGGTTTTTGGGAGTAATTGGATTGAAATTGGGGTAAATAAGGATCATATGGTGGCGAATGGTGAAAAGGAGCTTATGAGTGTGGTGGTTCGAAGCTATGTTGAGAGGATGGTCTGTAAGCACAGGGTGGGGTTTGTTGGTAACTACCCAGAGATCCACCATATCTATCAGCTTGGTATGCATTGTAGAATGGTCTTTGTCCATGATATCTTGGAAGGTGTTGTTGCCTAAAGGGGTGATCAGATCCTCTTGGCTCCATCCATCTTTGATTGCGTAGACCTTGATGCATATTCCTGTTATAGCTTTCACTCCTTTCAACAATATTAGAACCAAACTCAAAGCGAGAGGGGTGAGAATTCATAGTGGCTCAAAATATAAAAGAAAAAAACAAAAATAAATAAACAAGTAAAAGAAAAATATTTACAATAACCAATAATAAGGTACACGTTTGCAATTCCCCAGCAACGGCGCCATTTTGAAGAACGAAACTCTCACGGGATTTAGAATTTTCACAAATAAATTCGCGTTGTAAGTATAGCTCTAGACCGACAAGAATTCCTTTCTTACAAAAGTTTTGGTTGTCACAAGTAACAAATCCCTTTAAAATTGATAACCGAAGTATTTAAATATCGGGTCGTCTTCTCAAGAAACAGCAGGGAGGTGTTCTTATTATTGGTTATGAGTTTTGTAAATTGGGGGTTTTGAAAGTAAGGAACAAGTAATTTAAATGACAAATAAAATAAATAAATAACTATAAAATAAACTCTTGGCAAGGTATGAGAATTTGGAAGTCCTATCCTAGTTATCCTTATCAATGGTGATGAGAATTGAGTTTTAATCCCACTTAGTTAGCCTTTACTAAAGCAAAAGAAGGTCAAGTGGACCAATTAGTTTGATCCTCAGGTCCTAGTCAATTCCTAAGAAAGGACTGGAGTTATTGAAGTTCAATTCAATTAGCAAAGACAACAATTATCAATCAGTTGAGTTTGATAACTCATGAGTTACCAATTACTTAACCAAGGCCAAAAGGGGAAAAGTAAACTTACTCGAATAAAAATGTCTTCAGATTGGAAGCAATAGTAACATAAATAAAAGAAAGCAATCATAAACTGAAATACCTCAAATAACATTAATTAAGAGAATCATATGTAACATGGAAGAGTTCATAAATTAAATTGAGAAAATAATTAAAAAAGAACATTGAACCTGATAAAAAGTGACAATCATGAAGGCGAGAAAAATCCTAATTTCTAGTCCTAAGAGAGAGAGAGAGAGGAGAGAACCTCTCTCTAAAAACTACATCTAAATCATGAAAAGTGAATAATTGAATAATCCTCTTGAATGGATGCATTCCCCCACTTTATAACCTCTAATATGTGCTTTCTGTACTTGGATCTGGGCCAAAAAGGGCTTCAGAAATCGCTGGGAGCATTTTCTGCAGTTTCTGGTGTGTGGCGTCTGTCACGCGTCCGAGTGGGTCACGCGGTCGCGTCATCTGGGAGTTTTCCTTATCACGCGTTCGCTTCGGTCACGCGTACGCGTCATCTGCGTTATGCTCAAGGCGCGCGTCCGCATCAGTCACGCGTTCGCGTCGCTGCCTTTCCGCGCTAGGCGTGCGGCTGTGTCGTCCATGCGTTCGCGTCACTGGCCTTTTCTTCAAAACTCAATTTTTGTGCTTTCCTTCCATTTTTGTATGTTTCCTTTTCCATCCTTTAATTCATTCCTGCCTTAGAAGATCTGAAACTACTCAACACACAAATCACGACATCAAATGGTAATAAAGGGTAATTAAAATAATTATTTTAAAGCATAGGAAACATGTTTTTCACATATATCACATAATAGGGAAGAGAAAGTAAAACCATGCAATTTTCATGAATAAGTGGGTGAAGGGCTGAATAAATCACTTAAATTAAGCACAAGATATATCATAAAATATGGGTTTATCAGTCGCCCTCTAGTCACTAACACTAGTCCTTCCCAAGGGAGAGGATTAGAACTTGTGAATAGAAACTGACTTCCAACTTACTTGACTTTCCTTTATCTGGTAAGGGATAACTGAGCAGAACAACCTTCAATTATCAATTAATCTTGAGGGAACTCCAACAAGGATAGGTCTTCCGACTAATCTACTCCTGGTCAAGGTTTTTATTTAAATTACATAAATTACCTGATTTAATTCCCTGTCTATCAAACTCAAACCCTTTTTGAAAATATCTGATTAATAAAATAGCACATCTTTCTGCAACTCGTTGGGAGACGACTTGGGATTCATACTCCCAATATTTTAATTCTAATTTTGTGACAACCCTTCTAAATTGATAGGCGGATTTTTGTTGGTTAAGAACTATACTTGCAACGTATCTTTTATAATAATTTCTTAACTTGCCAATTTCCACCACGTCAATTTTTGGCGCCGTTGCCGGGGATTTGCAATAGAGTGCTAAGTTATTGATTGGAATTTATTTATTTGCATTTTATTTTATTTTTTTTGCTACTATGAGCTGAATGTTTCTTTCGTTAAATGACGCGTTCACTTCCTGATCCAACCTTGTCAGTATTTGTTCCTAAGATTGAAAGAACTATTTCACGTATAAGGCAAGCTCGGCGTCGATTAGTTCTCCCCGAGGATGAATCTGAAACGTCACGTAAGGAAGGAACAAGCTCCCTTTCTACTGATGCGGTTGATTTACGTGCAGGTGACATGGCAGCACCTAGGAGAGTTACTATCCAGGAGGCTGGAGCCCCTGATTTTACAAAGCAATCGTTTCAAGCGCATCACCCAGCGGTGGCTACAGATTTTGAAATAAAGACTGCACTACTCAACTTGATGCCTAAGTTTCATGGCTTACCTGCTCAAGAGCCTATCAAGCACCTTAGGGATTACCAAGCAGCCTGTTCTACTGTCAGGCGCGATGGTGCAGATGAAACTTCTATTTTGTTAAAAGCCTTCCCATTCTCTCTTAAGGAAAAGGCGAGAGAGTGGTACTACACTCAACCCGCAGTAACTGTTTCTGACTGGGATACGCTTAGAAGAGAATTTTTGGAAAAATTGTTTCCAGCTGAAGTTACTGATAAACTGAGGAAAGACATTTCCATGATTGTTCAGGACGAATCCGAGACTCTCTACGAATACTGGGAGCGCTTCAACAATCTTCTGGAAGCATGTTCCCACCATATGATTGACAAGATAGTGTTGCTCGGCTACGTCACACAGGGCATGAGGCCTCAAGATAAGACCACATTGGAAAGTGCTAGCAATGGGTCTATGAAAAAGTACAAGACCACTTATGAGGCATGGCAATTGATCAGTGACTTAGCTGAATCTACTCAGAATCACAGGCAGAAATAAAGCCGGTCAAAAGCTGTTGCAGAGGTATCTTCTAGCAAGGAGACTACTGCTCTGACTCAGAGTATAGGTGAAATGACTAACTTACTGAAGCAGATGCAGTTGAGTCAACAACAAACGCAGCAGAGCCAACAGTTGGTTCCACAGAGAGTGTGCGGGATCTGTGCTAATTATAGCCATTATACTGATGAATGTCCGTAGCTCCAGCAGGAAGACAATACTGTGGCAGCCACTCATAACTTCTATGCTCGCCCTAATCAAGGATACAATCAAGGGGGCAGCTACAACCATGGATGGCAGGACAATTCCAACCAAGGTTGGAGAGATAATTCTAACCAGAGTTGGAGGGACAACAATAACAGAGGAGGCAGAGACAATCAAGGAAATCAGAGGTGGAATAATAACAACAACAGGCAGCAGAACCAGAACCAGCCTTACAGAGCACCTCACCTGAGGCAATCCCAAGGACCACAGCACAACCAACAACAAGTTCCGCAGATCACTCACTCTAATTCCTCTCCGAGTGACGAGGTGTTTCAATCCCTTGTGCAAGGACAAAAAAACGTGGAAAGTTCACTTAACGGTCTAACATCCACTATACAAGCTCTCATCTCTCAGCTGGGATCATCCAATACTTCAAACACTCAACATGCAAGCTCCAGTGGAATTCCTTCTCTACCCTTACCCAATCTAAAGGATGGCATCAATGCCATCACCCTAAGGTCCGGAACCACACTCCAAGAGAGGAATCAGGAGGAGCCAATCCCATCAGAGCACGCCTCAGCTGAAGAGGTGGTGGAAGTAGGGGATACTAAAGAGGAAGAGGACATACAAGACATGGTTGAAGAAGAATCTCAACAACAGAAAGAAGCACCAACGGAAGCAGACGCTGCAGAAAACGCCCTTCCTATTCCATTTCCACAAATTCCAAGGAAGCCCAGGAAGCAGATGGAACTTGATCCCAAAATGGTAGAAATATTCAAAAAGGTTGAGGTAATTGTTCCCCTTTTTGATGTTATTTAGTAGGTACCTAAATACGCAAAGTTTCTAAAAGATTTATGTATACATAAAGACAAAATTAATGAATTAGAAACTATTCCTTTAGGTAGTTCTATATCTGTTTTAATGGGAGGTATACCTGAAAAGTGTAGTGATCCAGGTCCATGTATGGTTAACTGTACTATTGGAGGTGTGATATTTTCTGACTGCATGTGTGATTTAGGAGCGTGTGTTAGTATAATGCCTTTGTCTATATATGATACTTTGAGGCTCCCTCCCTTAAAAAGGCCGGCAGCTCGTTTTGTGTTAGCAGATAAAAGCATTATTACAGTGATTGGAGTTGCTGAAGATGTATTAGTGAGCATTAAGGGGCTCACATTTCCCATTGACTTCTATATCCTGGAGATGCCCCCTAATGACTCAGGAAGGTCATCATCAATCCTTCTTGGAAGACCATTCCTGAAGACTTCAAAGTTCAAGCTGGATGCATTTTTCGAAACTTATTCTTTTGAAATAAATAGCAGAATGGTGAAATTCAGTTTAAATGGAGCTGTGAAGCACCCTCCAGATGATCATTCTATCTCCCAGTGTGACATCATAGATGAAACCGTAGCTGAAGTTCACCAGGAGGAATTAGAAGAGAAGTACATGGAACAAGGTCCAAGTGTGGGGACACTTTTTGAGGACAATGAGAGCACTTCACCATTATCGCCAGCTCCAGATGATCCAGAGCCTGGCCATGAGCAGAAATTGGAATTAAAGCCCCTCCCTCCACACCTCAAGTATGCTTACCTTGAGGATAAGCAGAAGTTTCCAGTTATCATTGCAAGGGAACTCACTTCCCAACAAGAAGAACAGCTACTCAGTGTACTGAGGAAACACAAGAAAGCAATTGGATTAAGCCTAGCGGATATAGTGGACATAAACCCTCAAGTTTGTGAGCACAGAATATTCATAGAAGAGGGAGAAAAGCCTGTCCGTCAACCTCAAAGAAGACTGAATCCCACCATCTTAGAAGTTGTTAAGAAAGAAGTGACCAGGCTACTTGAAGCAGATATCATTTACCCCATCTCAGATAGCGAATGGGTCAGTCCAGTACAAGTGGTGTCCAAGAAGTCTGGAATCACAACAGTAAAAAATGAGCATGGAGAGCTTTTGACAACTAGAGTGCAGAATTCATGGAGAGTTTGCATTGACTATAGGCGTCTCAACCAAGCCACT
Source organism: Arachis ipaensis (assembly GCF_059453495.1). Taxonomy (NCBI): domain Eukaryota; kingdom Viridiplantae; phylum Streptophyta; class Magnoliopsida; order Fabales; family Fabaceae; genus Arachis; species Arachis ipaensis. Next base: position 92,499,880 of record NC_142439.1, read on the forward strand.
CGCAAGGATCATTACCCCTTGCCATTCATTGATCAGATGCTTGATCGCCTGTCAGGTAAATCCCATTATTGCTTTTTAGATGGTTATACAGGCTATTTTCAAATTCATATAGCTCCTGAAGATCAGGAAAAGACTACTTTTACATGTCCTTTTGGCACTTATGCTTATAAGAGAATGCCATTTGGCTTGTGCAATGCACTAGCTACTTTCCAAAGGTGCATGATGAGTCTTTTCTCTGACCTTATTGAAAACTGTATGGAGGTTTTTATGGATGATTTTAGCATTTATGGAGATTCATTTAGCCTTTGCTTAGATAGTTTATCTAGAGTATTAGATCGATGTGTCAGTACAAACCTCGTATTGAATTTTGAAAAATGTCACTTTATGGTTAAACAAGGGATTGTATTAGGACATGTTGTGTCTAATACTGGCATTTCTGTAGATCCAGTAAAGGTGGATGTTATTTCTAGTTTAACTTATCCCTCCTCTGTGAGGGAAGTTTGTTCGTTCCTTGGCCACGCAGGTTTTTATCAAAGATTCATTAAGGACTTTAGTAAGGTAGCACAACCCTTATCCAGACTACTGCAGAAAGATATTGAGTTCGAGTTCAGTGAGGATTGCAAACAAGCGTTTGATAAGCTGAAGACCACCTTGACTCAAGCTCTAATTGTGAAAGGACCAGACTGGAGCCAGCCATTTGAAATTATGTGCGACGCCTCCACATGCAGTAGGAGCGGCGCTGGCTCAGCGTGAAGGTAAGGATCCTTTTGTAATTGCTTATGCGTCTAAAACTTTAAACGCTGCTCAGTCTAATTACACTACTACTGAGAAAGAGCTTCTTGCTATTGTTTTTGCTCTGGATAAATTCTGAGCCTATTTACTTGGTGCTAAAGTAGTAGTGTACTCAGACCACGCAACTCTAAAGTATTTATTAGCTAAAAAGGAGTCTAAACCAAGGCTTATACGTTGGATACTGTTACTACAAGAATTTGATTTAGAAATTAAGGATAGGAGTGGTAACCAGAATCTAGTGGCAGACCACTTGAGTCGCCTTGAGCACATTAGGGATGACTCCACTCCTATAGATGATAATTTCCCTTTTGACAACTTACAAGCAGTATCTGAAGTAGTCCCTTGGTATGCACCTGTAGCTAATTATCTAGTCAGCCGCACCTTTCCTCTAAACTTTACTAAGCATCAAAGAGACAAGCTGAAAAGTGAGTCCAAATATTATATATGGGATGACCCATATTTATGGAGATGTGGCGCTGACCAGGTAATTAGATGGTGTGTTCCTCAATCAGAATTCCAGTCCATTTTAGAGGCCTGCCACTCATTCGAGAGTGGAGGATATTTTGGCCCTCAAAGAACAGCTAGAAAAATTTTAGACTGTGGATTCTGGTGGCCTACTCTTTTCAAAGACGCTGCTGAATTTTGTAAATCTTGTTCCCCATGCCAAAGGTTTGGTAATATATCCAAGAGGGATGAGATGCCTCAACAGACTATGCTTTTCTGTGAAATTTTTTATGTTTGGGGCATTGACTTCATGGGTCCATTTCCAAATTCTAATGGTCATTTTTATATATTGTTAGTTGTAGATTACATTTCTAAATGGGTGGAAGCAATTCCTACCCGCACTGACGATGCTAACACTGTTGTTTCCTTTGTTAGAACCCATATTATTTGTCGCTTTGGATCACCACGAGCAATCGTGAGCGATCAAGGCACCCATTTCTATAATAGGAGACTAACAGGATTACTGAAGAAGCATGGGATAGTTCATAAAGTGGCAACAGCCTACCATCCCCAAACTAATGGGCAAGCTGAGGTGTCTAACAGGGAGATAAAGAGTATATTACAGAAGATATTCAAACCTCATAGAAGAGACTGGAGCACCAGGCTACAAGATGCACTCTGGGCATACAGAACAGCATACAAGACACCCATTGGGATGAGTCCCTTCCGCTTAGTTTATGGAAAAGCCTGTCACCTCCCAGTTGAGGTGGAGCACTGGTGCACGAAATTGTGATCATCAACAATGGCACCAAAGGACTTGGAGCTCCTAAACGTGAATCACACTTTGTCACAATTCCGTACAACTAACCAGCAAGTGCACTGGGTCGTCCAAGTAATAAACCTTACGTGAGTAAGGGTCAATCCCACGGAGATTGTCGGCTTGAAGCAAGCTATGGTCATCTTGTAAATCTCAGTCAGGCATATTCAAATGGTTATGGAGTTTAAGGTGATGAAAATAAATATAAAATAAAGATAGAGATACTTAGTAATTCATTGGTGGATTTCAGATAAGCGTATGAAGATGCTTTGTTTCCCTTGAACCTCGGCTTTCCTATTGCCTTCTTCCAATCATTCATACTCCTTTCCATGGTAAGCTTTATGTTGGGCATCACCGTTGTCAATGGCTACATCCCATCCTCTCAGTGAAAATGGTCCTGATGCTCTGTCACAACATCGGCTAATCAGCTGTCGGTTCTCGATCATGTCGGAATAGGATCCATTGATCCTTTTGCGTCTGTCACACGCCCCACAATCGCGAGTTTGAAGCTCGTCACAGTCATCCCTTCCCAGATCCTACTCGAAATACCACAGACAAGGTTTAGACTTTCCGGATCTCAGGAATGGCTGCCGTTAATTCTAGCCTATACCACGAAGGTTCCAATCTTAGATTAGAAACCCAAGAGATACGCATTCAAGCCATTGCTAGTAGAACAGAGGTGGTTGTCAGGCACATGTTCATAGGTGAGAATGATGATGAGTGTCACGGATCATCACATTCATCAAGTTGAAGAACGAATGAATATATTGGAGAAGAAATAGACTTGAGTTGAATAGAAAAACAATAGTACTTTGTATTAATTCATGAAGAACAGCAGAGCTCCACACCTTAATCTATGGTGTGTAGAAACTCCACCGTTGAGAATACATAAGAACAAGGTCTAGGTATGGCCGTGAGGCCAGCCTCCATGATCTAAGAACTACACATCCAAAGATGAATAAAAGATAATTCCCAGATGAAAATACAATAGCAAAAGGTCCTATTTATAGAGAACTAGTAGCCTAGGGTTACAGAAATCAGTAATTAATGCAGAAATCTTCTTCCGGGCCCACTTGGTGTGTGCTTGGGCTGAGCATTAAAGAATTTTTCGTGTAGAGACTTTTTTTGGAGTTAAACGCCAGCTTTTGTTCCCGTTTGGGCGTTTAACTCCAGCTTTTGTGCCAGCTTTGGAGTTAAACGCCAGAATTCTTGAGCTGACTTGGAACGCCTGTTTGGGCCATCAAATCTCGGGCAAAGTATAGACCATCATATATTGTTGGAAAGCCCAGGATGTCTACTTTCCAACGCAATTGAGAGCGCACCAATTGGATATCTGTAGCTCCAGAAAATTCACTTTGAGTGCAGGGAGGTCAGAATCCAACAGCATCTGCAGTCCTTTTTCAGCCTCTGAATCAGATTTTTGCTCAGGTCCCTCAATTTCAGCCAGAAAATACCTGAAATCACAGAAAAATACAAAAACTCATAGTAAAGTCCAGAAGAGTGATTTTTATTTAAAAACTAATAAAAATATAATAAAAACTAACTAAAATATACTAAAAACATACTAAAAACAATGCCAAAAAGCGTATAAATTATCCGCTCATCACAACACCAAACTTAAATTGTTGCTTGTCCCCAAGCAACTAAAAATCAAATAGGATAAAAAGAAGAGAATATACAATGAATTCCAAAAACATCTATGAAGATTAGTATTAATTAGATGAGCGGGGCTTTTAGCTTTTTGCTTCTGAACAGTTTTGGCATCTCACTTTATCCCTTGAAGTTCAGAATGATTGGCATCTATAGGAACTCAGAATCCAGATAGTGTCACTGACTCTCCTAGTTAAGTGTGTTGATTCTTGAACACAGCTACTTTATGAGTCTTGGCCGTGGCTCTAAGCACTTTGTTTTCCAGTATTACCACCGGATACATAAATGCCACAGACACATAACTGGGTGAACCTTTTCAGATTGTGACTCAACTTTGCTAGAGTCCCCAATTAGAGGTGTCCAGGGTTCTTAAGCACACTCTTCTTTTTGCTTTGGACCTCGACTTTAACTGCTCAGTTTCAAGTTTTCACTTGACACCTTCACGCCACAAGCACATGGTTAGGGACAGCTTGGTTTAGCCGCTTAAGCCAGGATTTTATTCCTGTGGGCCCTCCTATCCACTGATGCTCAAAGCCTTGGATCCTTTTTATCACCCTTGCCTTTTGGTTTAAAGGGGTATTGGCTTTTTCTACTTGCTTTTTTTTTTTTGCAAGCTTTTCACTACTTTTTCTTGCTTCAAGAATCAATTTTATGATTTTTCAGATCATCAGATAACATTTCTCTTTTTCCTTTCATTCTTTCAAGAGCCAACAATTTTAACATTCATAAACAATCACATTCAAAAATATGCACTGTTCAAGCATTCATTCAGAAAGACAATAGTATTGCCGCCACATCAAAATAATTAAACTGTTTTAAAATTTGGAATTCATGCACTTCTTTTTCTTTTACAATTAAAAACATTTTTCATTTAAGAAAGGTGATGGATTCATTTTCATGGCTTTAAGGCATAGACACTAAGACACTAATGATCATGTAATAAAGACACAAACATAGACAAACATAAAGCATAATTTTCGAAAAACAGGAAAATAAAGAACAAGGAAGTTAAAGAACGGGTCCACCTTAGTGATGGCGGCTTGTTCTTCCTTTTGAAGATCTTATGGAGTGCTTGAGATCCTCAATGTCTCTTCCTTGCCTTTGTTGCTCCTCTCTCATGGTTCTTTGATCTTCTCTGATTTCATGGAGGAGGATGGAATGCTCTTGGTGCTCCACCCTTAGTTGTCCCATGTTGGAACTCAATTCTCCTAGGGAGGTGTTGATTTGCTCCCAATAGTTTTGTAGAGGAAGATGCATCCCTTGATGAGGTGTTGATTTGCTCTCTGATTTCCTCATGCTCTTGATGAGGTTATATTGTTTGCTCCATCCTTTTCTTAGTGATGGGCTTGTCCTCATCAATGAGAATGTCTCCCTCTATGTCAATTCCAACCGAATTGTAAAGGTGACAAATGAGATGAGGAAAGGCTAACCTTGCCAAAGGAGAGGACTTGGTCCAACCTTTGATCATGGTTCTTGGTGATCCATGCATTGGCATAGAACTCTTGAACCATTAAGATTCTGACTTGTTGAATGGGGTTGGTGAGAATTTCCCAACCTCTTCTTCGGATCTCATGTTGGATCTCCGGATACTCATTCTTTTTGAGCTTGAAAGGGACCTCGGGGATCACTTTCTTCTTGGCCACAACTTCATAGAAGTGGTCTTGATGCACCCTTGAGAGGAATCTCTCCATCTCCCATGACTCGGAGGTGGAAGATTTTGCCTTCCCTTTCCATCTTCTAGAGGTTTCTCCGGCCTTTGGTGCCATAAATGGTTATGGAAAAACAAAAAGCTTTAGCTTTTACCACACCAAACTTAGAAGGTTGCTCGTCCTCGAGCAAAAGAATAAAGAAGAGAGTAGAAGAAGAAGAAATAGAGGAGATGGAGTGGGCTTTGTGATTCGGCTAAGGGGGAGAAGTGTTGGTTAGGTTGTGTGAAAATGAAAGAGTGAAGATGGGTTTATATAGGGGTGAGAGGGGTGTGTATGGTTCGGCTATAGAGGGTGGGTTTGGGAGGGAAAGTTGTTTGAATTTGAATGGTGAGGTAGGTGGGGATTTATGAAGGATGGATGTGAGTGGTGAAGAGAATGGTGGGATTTGATAGGTGAGGGGTTTTTGGGGAAGAGGTATTGAGGTGATTGGTGAATGGGTGAAGAAGAGAGAGAGTGGTGGGGTAGGTGGGGATCCTGTGGGGTCCACAGATCCTGAGATGTCAAGGATATCTCATCCTTGCACCAAGTGGCGTGCAAAACGCCCCTTGTTGCCAATCCTGGCGTTAAATGCCAGGCTGCTGCCCATTTCTGGTGTTTAACGCCCGTTTCTTGCCCATTCCTGGCGTTAAACGCAAGTCTGGTGCCCATTTCTGGCGTTAAACACCCAAAATGGTGCCAGACTGGGCGTTTAACACCCATTCTGCTACCTTTACTGGCGTTTAAACATCAGTAACTGTCTCCTCCAGGATGTTCTGTTTTTCATTCTATTTTTCACTTTGTTTTTGCTTTTTCAATTGTTTTTGTGACTTCATATGATCATCAACCTACAGAAAATATAAAATAACAAAGGAAAATAGAAATTTAACATAGAATAGTAACGATTGGGTTGCCTCCCAACAAGCGCTTCTTTAATGTCAATAGCTTGACAGTGGGCTCTCATGGAGCCTCACAGATGTTCAGAGTAATGTTGGAACCTCCCAACACCAAACTTAGAGTTTGAATGTGGGGGTTCAACACCAAACTTAAAGTTTGGTTGTGGCCTCCCAACACCAAACTTAGAGTTTGACTGTGGGGGCTCTGTTTGACTCTGTATTGAGAGAAGCTCTTCATGCTTCCTCTCCATGGTGACAGAGGGATATCTTTGAACTTTAAACACAAGGGAGTCTCCATTCACTTGAATGATCAATTTTCCTCTGTCAACATCAATCACAGCTTTTGTTGTGGTTAGGAAGGGTCTGCGAAGGATGATGGATTCATTCATACACTTCCCAATCTCTAGGACTATGAAACCAGCAGGGATGTAATGGTCTTCAAATTTTACCAAGACATCCTCTACAAGTCCATAAGCCTGTTTCTTTGAATTGTCTGCCATCTCCAGTGAGATTCTTGCAGCTTGTACCTCAATAATCCCTAGCTTCTCCATTACAGAGAGAGGCATAAGGTTTATGCTTGACCCTAGGTCACACTGAGCCTTATCAAAGGTCATGGTGCCTATGGTACAAGGGATTGAGAACTTTCCTAGGTCCTGTCTCTTTTGAGGTAATCTCTGCCTAGTCAAGTCATCCAGTTCTTTGATGAGCAATGGAGGTTCATTCTCCCAAGTCTCATTACCAAATAACTTGGCATTTAGCTTCATCATTGCTCCAAGGTACTTAGCAACTTGCTCTTCAGTAACATCTTCATCCTCTTCAGAGGAAGAATACTCATCAGTGCTTATGAAAGGAAGAAGTAAATTCAATGGAATCTCTATGGTCTCAGAATGAGCCTCAGATTCCCATGGTTCCTCATTAGGGAACTCCATGGAGGTCAGTGGGCATCCATTGAGGTCTTCCTCAGTGAGAATCACTGCCTCTTCCTCCTCTCCAAGTTCGGCCATGCGAGATGTGGTTATGGCCTTGCACTCTCTTTTTGGATTCTCTTCTGTATTGCTTGGGAGAGTGTTAGGAGGGAGTTCAGTAATTTTCTTACTCAGCTGACCCAATTATGCCTCCAAATTTCTAATGGAGGACCTTGTTTCAATCATAAAACTTTGAGTGGTTTTGATTAGATCAGAGACAATGGTTGTTAAGTCAAAGGAGCTCTGCTTAGAATTCTCTGTCTGTTGCTGAGAAGATGATGGAAAAGGCTTGCCATTGCTAAACCTGTTTCTTCCACCATTGTTGTTGTTGAAACCTTGTTGAGGTCTCTGTTGATCCTTCCATGAGAGATTTGGATGCTTTCTCCATGAAGGATTATAGGTGTTTCCATAGGATTCTCCCATGTAATTCACCTCTTCCATTGCTGGGTTCTCAGGATCATAAGCTTCTTCTTCAGAGGAAGCTTCCTTAGTACTGCCTATTGCTGCTTGCATTTCAGACAGACTCTGAGAAATCATATTGACTTGTTGGGTCAATATTTTATTCTGAGCCAATATGGCATTTAGAGTATCAATCTCAAGAACTCATTTCTTCTGAGCTGTCCCATTATTCACAGGATTCCTTTCAGAAGTGTACATGAATTGGTTATTTGCAACCATTTCAATGAGTTCCTGAGCTTCTGCAGGTGTCTTCTTCAGATGAAGAGATCCTCCAGCAGAGCTATCCAATGACATCTTGGATAGATCAGACAGACCATCATAGAAGATTCCTATGATGCTCCATTTTGAAAGCATGTCAGAAGGGCACATTCTGATCAATTGCTTGTATCTCTCCCAAGCTTCATAGAGGGACTCACCATCCTTCTGTCTAAAGGTTTGGACTTCCACTCTAAGCTTACTCAATTTTTGAGGTGGAAAGAACTTTTCCAAGAAGGCATTGACTAGCTTTTTCCAAGAGTTCAGGCTTTCTTTAGGTTGTGAATCCAACCATGTCCTAGCTCTGTCTCTTACAGCAAAAGGAAAAAGCATAAGTCTGTAGACTTCAGGGTCAACCCCATTGGTCTTGACAGTGTCACAGATTTGCAAGAACTCAGCTAAGAACTGATGAGGATCTTCCAATGGAAGTCCATGAAACTTGCAATTCTGTTGCATTAGAGAAACTAATTGAGGCTTAAGCTCAAATTTATTTGCTCCAATGGCAGGGATAAAGATGGTTCTCCCATAGAAATCAGGAGTAGGTGCAGTAAAGTCACCAAGCACCTTCCTTGTATTGTTGGCATTGTTGTTGTTTTCGGCTGCCATGGTTTCTTCTTCTTTGAAGAGTTCTGTTAGGCCCTCTAAAGAGAATTGTTCTTTAGCTTCTCTTAGCTTTCTCTTCAAGGTCCTTTCAGGTTTAGGATCAGCTTGAACAAGTATGCCTTTATCTTTGTTCCTGCTCATATGAAAGAGAAGAGAACAAGAAAGTAGGGAATCCTCTATGTCACAGTATAGAGATTCCTTGAGGTGTCAGAGAAAAAGAAGAATAGAAAGAGGAGGTGGAGAAGAGGGAATTCGAACTTATCAAGAGGGATAGAGTTCGAATTGCACCTTGATGATGAGTCTTAGTCCTTTAAATAGAAGGATATGAAAAGAGGGGAAGAATTTTCAAAAATTAATTAAAAGATTTTAAAAAGAAATTTGAAAATTTGATTGAGATTTTCGAAAACTAAGATTGGGAAAGAAATAAAGTGATTTTTGAAAAAGATTTTGAAATTAGAAAAAGATATGATTGAAAAGATATGATTGAAAATCAATTTAGAAAAAGAAAGTTTTTAAAATTAAAGTTGATTACTTGACTAACAAGAAATTAAAAGATATGATTTTAAAATTTAAAGTTTGATCCTTTCTTAATAGGCAAATAACAACTTGAAAATTTTGAAGTAAATCTTTATTTATAGCAAAGATTTTTAAAAATGGTAAAAATAAATATAAAATGGAAAGAAATTGATTTTGAAAGAGATATGATTGAAAAGATATGATTTGAAAAAGATTTGATTTTGAAAAAAATATGAAAACTTGAAAAAAATGTGAATTAAAAATAAAATCTTCCCTCTAGTGTCATCCTGGCGTTAAACGCCCAGAATGGTGCCCATTCTGGCGTTTAACGCCCAAAACTCTACCTTTTTGGGCATTAAACGCCCAGCCAGGTACCCTGGCTGGCGTTTAAACGCCAGTTTTCCTTCTTCACTGGATGTTTTGAACGCCCAGCTTTTTCTATTTGATTCCTCTGCTGAATGTTCTGAATCTTCAATTCTCTGTATTATTGACTTGAAAAGATATAGTTTAAAAATATTTTTTTGAATTTTTGATGATGAGAAACAATCAAAATACAATTAATCTTAGGAAACTCAAATCAAACAAACAATGCATGCAGGACACCAAACTTAAAAATTTTCATATAAGAGACACTAACAAATTGAGAATGCATATGAGAAACAACAAAACACACAAAACAAGAGAATTTAAAGATCAGAGCAATGAAATCATGAAGAACAACTTGAAGATCAATGAAGAACATGCATGAATTTGAAAAATGCAAGAAGAACAGAAACATGCAATTGACACCAAACTTAAAAATTGATACTAGACTCAAACAAGAAACATAAAATATTTTTTATTTTTATGGTTTAAATTTTTTTTTGTGATTTTCGAAAATTATATGAAAAAGAAAATAAAGAGAATCAAAACTTTTAATAAGAATTCCAGGAATCATTACAATGCTAGTCTAAGACTCCGGTCCAGGAATTAGACATGGCTTACTAGCCAGCCAAGCTTTCAATGAAAGCTCCAGTCCAAAACACTAGACATGGCCAATGGTCAGCCAAGCTTTAGCAGATCATTGTTCTCAACAGCAAAATTGATAGAAATTAACAAGCTCTTGTGATGATAAGTTGAAACCTCGGTCCAAAAGATTAGACATGGCTTCTCAGCCAGCCAGACTTCAACAAATCATTATGAAACTCTAGAATTCATTCTTAAAAACTCTGAAGAACAAAATAGAAAATCTTTTTGTATTTTTGAAATTTTTTTTTTCAAAAAATAAAAATGAAAAGAACCTAATCTAAGCAACAAGATGAACCGTCAGTTGTCCAAACTCGAACAATCCCCAGCAACGGCGCCAAAGGACTTGGAGCTCTTAAACGTGAATCACACTTTGTCACAATTCTGTACAACTAACCAGCAAGTGCACTGGGTCGTCCAAGTAATAAACCTTACGTGAGTAAGGGTCGATCCCACGGAGATTGTCGGCTTGAAGCAAGCTATGGTCATCTTGTAAATCTCAGTCAGACGGATTCAAATGGTTATGGAGTTTAAGGTGATGAAAATAAACATAAAATAAAGATAGAGATACTTATGTAATTCATCGGTGGATTTCAGATAAGCGTATGAAGATGCTTTATTCCCCTTGAACCTCTGCTTTTCTATTGCCTTCTTCCAATCATTCATACTCCTTTCCATGGCAAGCTTTATGTTGGGCATCACCATTGTCAATGGCTACATCTCGTCCTCTCAGTGAAAATGGTCCTGATGCTCTGTCACAACATCGGCTAATCAGCTGTCGGTTCTCGATCATGTCGGAATAGGATCCATTGATCCTTTTGCGTCTGCCACACGCCCCACAATCGCGAGTTTGAAGCTCGTCACAGTCATCCCTTCCCAGATCCTACTCGGAATACCACAGACAAGGTTTAGACTTTCCGGATCTCAGGAATGGCTGCCATTAATTCTAGCCTATACCACGAAGGTTCCAATCTTAGATTAGAAACCCAAGAGATACGCATTCAAGCCATTGCTAGTAGAACAGAGGTGGTTGTCAGGCACATGTTCATAGGTGAGAATGATGATGAGTGTCACGGATCATCACATTCATCAAGTTGAAGAACGAATGAATATCTTGGAGAAGAAATAGACTTGAGTTGAATAGAAAAACAATAGTACTTTGTATTAATTCATGAAGAACAGCAGAGCTCCACACCTTAATCTATGGTGTGTAGAAACTCCACCGTTGAGAATACATAAGAACAAGGTTTAGGCATGGCCGTGAGGCCAGCCTCCATGATCTAAGAACTACACGTCCAAAGATGAATAAAAGATAATTCCCAGATGAAAATACAATAGCAAAAGGTCCTATTTATAGAGAACTAGTAGCCTAGGGTTACAGAAATCAGTAATTAATGCAGAAATCTTCTTCCGGGCCCACTTGGTGTGTGCTTGGGCTGAGCATTGAAGAATTTTTTGTGTAGAGACTTTTTTTGGAGTTAAACGCCAGCTTTGTGCCAGTTTGGGCGTTTAACTCCAGCTTTTGTGCCAGTTTTGGAGTTAAACGCCAGAATTCTTGAGCTGACTTGGAACGCCTGTTTGGGCCATCAAATCTCGGGCAAAGTATAGAATATTATATATTTCTGGAAAGCCTAGGATGTCTACTTTCCAACGCAATTGAGAGCGCGCCAATTGGGCTTCTGTAGCTCCAGAAAATCCACTTTGAGTGCAGGGAGGTCAGAATCCAACAGCATCTGCAGTCCTTTTTCAGCCTCTGAATCAGATTTTTGCTCAGGTCCCTCAATTTCAGCCAGAAAATACCTGAAATCACAGAAAAATACACAAACTCATAGTAAAGTCTAGAAGAGTGATTTTTATTTAAAAACTAATAAAAATATAATAAAAACTAACTAAAATATACTAAAAACATACTAAAAACAATGCCAAAAAGCGTATAAATTATCCGCTCATCAAGCACAAAGCTTTTTGGGCAGTGAAGGAGTGCAATATGGAATTTGAGAAAGCCGGAGCTGAAAGGAAGTTGCAACTGCAAGAATTAGAAAGCCTTCGCCTAAAAGCTTATGAGAACTCAAGGCTGTACAAGGAAAAGATGAAGGCTGTGCATGATAAGCACATCTAGAGGAGAGAGTTCCAACCTGGGGACTTTGTCCTCCTTTACAACTCTAGACTGAGGCTCATGCCAGGCAAGTTGAGATCAAGATGGGAAGGTCCATATAGAGTAGAGAAGGCTGAGCCATACGGAGTTTTCCACCTGAGTCATCCTTCGAGCTCTGAGTTCATCAAAGTTAATGGACATCGCTTAAAGCTATATCATGGTAAGAAGGCGACGAAAACCAAGGAGCTAGAGATCTTCCTCTTGGAGGATCCACCCACAGCAGAAGACTGAGCTAGTGGAGCATCCAACTTAAGGACGTTAAAGCAAAGTGCTGGGTGGGAGACAACCCACCATGGTATGATCATTCCTTTCTTTCTTCTTAGTTTTCTTTTTCAATAACTCTTTTCATTATTAGCACATTTAGTTTGCATCTTCATTTGCACAATTGCATATATAAAAAAAATGAAATGAGGAAAGCGGCATGCGACGCGACAGCGTCACCGACGCGTCCGCGTCGTATTGGCCATGGGAAGCAAACGCAACTTAACAGAAAGTCACGCGAGAGCGTGGCTGGAGGCGTGCCTTTGGCACAAATTGACCCATGCAACCGCATCGTTGACGCGTTCGTGTCGTTTACGAAAAATGCCTCCCACGCGTCCGCGTCACCCACACGAACGCGTGACCTGAAAATCGGCGTAAAAAGGGGTGCATGGCAGCAAGTTGTGATGGAATGGGGCTGGAATGGTGCTAGGCGCACAAGCCTTACGACGCAACCGTGTGCCCCACGCGTCCGTGTCGTCTTCCAATATTGGCCATTTACATGATCGCGTCCACCACGCGAACGCGTCACCCTGAAATTTGGCAACAATAAGTTTTGAACAGAGAGTTGTGCGAGCGCGAGGCTGCCCTCGCGCCAGTAGCACTGAACGAGTCACGCGTCCGCGTGACCGACGCATCCGCGTCGATTCATATAAGCGCAATTCGCACAAACGCGTACCATACGCGTCCGCATCGCTTGCGCCGCACAGCTTACCCAAATCTGCCAAAATATCTTATCTTTTTCTTCCCTAAATCCTACTTTTCTTTTCCCTTCTTATTTCTTCTCCTTCCTTCTTCCTTCTCTCTCACTTTCTACTTTCCCTCTCTCACCACCATTAACAAGGTTTTTCTATTCTTCTTCCCTCCTTACTTTTCTATTCTTCTTCTTTATTTTATGTTTTCTTCTTCTTTTCTTTTTCTTTTCACTTTCATTATCCATGTTTTCTTTTTCTTTTAAATTGGTGTTGAAAATTTCTTAGGGTCATTATTATTCCTTATGATTTGCTTGTGGATTGTTAAGGAATTGTTTGGCAATTATATATCAATTTTTAAGGGTTGCTTGCATGTTCAATTTATTATTTTCATTAGCTTATTTACCATGCATGCTATGTGTTTGTGAAAACGCCCATATGGCATTATGCACTGATTTTCGATATTTTTTATTCTACCACTCTAAATGCTTGCTTTTCATAAAACCCTTTTTATATTATATTATTTAAATATAATTGTTATTACAAACAGGTTATTAGTTTGAAAGGCTTGGTAATCTAACTTGGACATTGAATACTTGATCTATGCTACTCATGCCTTTGCCTGCATGCCAATAAACACCTTGCATTTAATTGTCATCATATGCACTTGCTATATTTCCGTTGATGATTTCTCATATGTAGTCATGACCATGTGCTAACATCATTCATCTTTTAATGTGCATTGATTACCACCTTTCCCGTTCTCTTCCTTGCTCTAACCCTTGACATTTTAACACACTTTCTCTTTTCTTTCTTTTAGGATGGCCACCAAGAAAGGCAAAGAGAAAGCTACTCCCAAATCAACAGCAAGAAGAGGAACAAAAAGAGCATTAGTGGCAGAGCCATCTTCGACTGCAGTTAAGCCCTCAACAAAAAGGACTAAGAGGATTATAAAGGTTGATGAAAAAGAGAAAGCCTTCCCAGCAAAGGACACTGCGCGATTTACCAATCGCTACTGTGAGCAGATGTTCCCCATCCTGGCAGAAAGGAGTTACAACAACGAATACCTTCTTATCCTCCCGACCCGTATTGCTGAATTTGTTGAGCCGCAAATTCAGCGACGACAATGGGGATTCCTACAGAGAAAGCCATGGCAGGTTAATCTTTCCTGGGTAGTCGAGTTCTACTCTAATTTCTACCTGCCAACCCTACAGTCTGTCTATGTCCGTCAGAAGCAAGTCCCCATTACAGAAGAGGCCATTCAACAAGCTTTAGATCTTTCCCCTACTCCAGAAGGACCGGACGCATTTCAAGAGGCCGCACTCAAGCGCCAGACGTACCAATTTGATTGGGACGCTGTTCTCAGAGTTATCACACTACCTGGCAGCAGATGGATTTATGGATACCATCGTTCCCGTCCTAAGGGAATATCGGCTTCCGCACTTACCTTGGAGGCTCGCGTATGGGCACAGATTATGTCCCATTACGTATTTTCGAGCACTCATGAGTCCTCCTTTACTGCAGACATGGCCGTTCTACTATGGTGCATCCTCACAGACTAGCCTCTAAACCTACCAAGACACATCAGGAATGCCATGGGACACGTACAAATTGCGGGCAACTTACCTTTTCCCGCCTTGGTCTCAGATCTTGTCTCAGCAGCAGAAGTCTCCTACAGAGCTGGGGACACCAAAGCCATGATTCCACGGGATGATCAATACGTCCCTAACGGGAAATATATCAGACCTCCAACAGCTACTACAAGCCAACCTACTGAACCGGCTGAAGACATTCCACCTTCAACACCACAATCACCTACAACAAACCAACTGCTCCATCAGATACTTGAGAGGTTGGATCGGCAGGAACACAAAGCAAAGCTAAGAGAGCGCCATAACAAGCGCCGATTCACATACCTCAAGGAGTTGCTTATAGGAAAATACAAAGACCGAGACACCCCGGACTCCACTTCATTTACCAGCACAGGGAGCCATGACGATCCCGACTATGGAGATACTGCTACCAGCCCACCTTTGTTCCTGACAGATGGCACCGAGGACGGTGCAAAGCCTTAAGTGTGGGGAGGTCGGTTAGTACCTGACTTCCGGAGGTAATTTCTCTTCCCTAACACCAATAAAATAGGATATTTAGTTAGTTTTTCTTTTGAAGAATAGGATAAATTGCATAGTAATAGGTTAGTTGCATGCATGTTCTACTTGATTGAAAAGATAATAAGTTTCTTCTAAGACCCTATTTTTGTTAGAACAAAATTTCACTAATTTTAATCAAAACTTTTATGCTAAATTTGCTTGAAGTTGTATTTGGAACATAGTTTTTGAGCTAAAGAACACACAACCTGTGAGACTTTGAGCCTAAATACATGGTTACATTATTTAACCATAAATATTTTATTCTTGTGTGTTTACTTCTCTATGATTGTAATCTATATTTTGTTTCATCCTATATGTCCAATGTTTAATATATTCATATGCTTGCATATGATTGAGGCCATTATTTGTTTAGCTCACTTATCCCAAATAAGCCTACCCTTTCAATTACCTTTGTTAGCCACTTTGAGCCTTTAAATCCCATTTGTTCTGTATTTTACCACATCACTAGACTTAAGCGGAAAAACAATTATATATCCCAATTGAATCTTTGGTTAGCTTAAGATATAATTGTGTGTTAATTGAATATGGGAAGATTGTGGGAACAAAGGATAATAAAGGGATGTGTCATGATAATATAATGGGAATTTGGGTACCTACTCTTGTGAACTTATAAAAGAATTAAGAATCCATGTGCATTGATAAGCTATGTTTATTTTCATGTTGAAAAAAAAAATCCAAAAATATTCAATAATTAAATAAGGGGACAAAATTACCCCAATGCTAAGTTAAAATTCAAGGATCAATGCATATGTGATAAAATTAAAATAAAGGGTGATACATGAGTATGGAATGTGAAAGGGGAATTTTGGGTAGCTAGGTATGAAATTTCAAGTTATATAGAATATACATATATGTGTTAGGTGAAAGCTTAGGTTAATTAAAGATTCAATTTATAAGCTTACTTAGCCATATATACCCTTACCTTTACATTGGCCCCATTACAACCTTGAAAAGACCTCATGATGTTTGCATTGGTACATTAAATGTTGTTGATTGGTTAGGAGAAAAACAAAAATTAGAAAGCATGATTAGAGAAGGATAGAGTGATTACCCTATACACTAGAGAGATTAGAGTGTACATACACCATCAGTGAGGGTTCAATGCTTGAATTCTATGTTCCCTGCTTTCCTAAGCTACCTTCTAGCATTTTTATCTGTTCTTACTGTATAAGAATTGAATTAGTGAAATTTGATTTGTAATTGTCTTGAAGAGCTTACTTACTTTTAACCAAGTAGACAAGAATCATATAGTTGCATTCATATGTATAGGTTGCATTGCATTGCATGAGTTTTCCATGTTCCTACTCATTTATTTTATCTCCTTCAACTAAGCATGAGGACATGTTAATGTCTAAGTGTGGGGAGGTTGATAAACTATTATTTTATGGTCTATATTATGTTTAATTATGTGGTTTTATCAAATCTTTACCCATTTATTCATATGATTAGCATGTATTTACAATTACTTCCCAAAATTACTCCATGGTTGAAGACTTGCTTCCTAGAGACTTTTAATTATGTATTTTAATTCTCCTTTATTCCATTCGATGCCGTGATCCGTGTGTTAAGTGTTTCAGGCCTTATAGGGCATGAATGACTTGGAGATTTGAAAGGAGGCTCACAAAAATGGAAGGAACACAAGAAATTAAGGAGATGACCAGCGAGAAGCGACGCGGACGCATGGCTCACGCGACCGCATGAAATGGAGAAAGCGGAGTGATGCGCTCGCGTGCCTGACGCGAACGCGTGAACTGAAAGCCGCATGAGTGATGCGAATGCGTGGACTACGCGCACGCGTGGCAAGGCAAAATGCTGGATGACGCAAACGCGTTGATGACGCGATCGTGTGACGTGCGCGATCTACAGAATTCGCTGGGGGTGATTTTGGGCCCTGTTTTGACCCAGTTTTTGGCCCAGAAAAGCAGACTAAAGCCAGGGAACATGGAGAGACGAAGAGACAACATTCATTCCACATAATTTTAGTTTTTAGATCTGAATTTACTCCTCCTCTAGGTTTTCTCTCTACACATTCATAGTTCTTAGGATTTTGATTTTTATTACTTTTTGGATTAGGATATTGAGAAGAGTTATTACCTCTGCCAAGACTTCATCATTCTAGTTTCCTTACTTGTCACTTACTCTTTCATATCCTTAATTTGTTCAGAATTACTATTGGATTATTTTTTTGAATTTATTAATACAAGCACTATTTTTATTTTTAATTGGTCTCTTTGATTATTATTATATATCATGTCTTTCTCTACTTCCCTTTCTTAGTTTGCGAAGTTTACATTCATAATGAGTGAGTAGTTCCATAACTTGATTGGGAGTCGGTTGAAAGGAGAACCTTGAGTTGGAATGCTCAAGAGTAAAATTATAATTGGGTTTATCGTTGGGTCGTCCTCTAGTCACTGACACTAGTCCTTCCCAAGGGAGAGGATTAGAACTTGTGAATAGAAACTGACTTCCAACTTGCTTAACTTTCCTTTATCTGGTAAGGGATAACTGAGCAGAACAACCTTCAATTATCAATTAATCTTGAGGGAACTCCAATAAGGATAGGTCTTCCGACTAATCTACTCCCGGTCAAGGTTTTTATTTAAATTAGATAAATTTCCTGATTTAATTCCCTGTCTATCAAACTCAAATCCTTTTTGAAAATATCTGATTAATAAAATAGCACATCTTTCTGCAACTCATTGGGAGACGGCCTGGGATTCATACTCCTAGTATTTTAATTCTAATTTTGTGACAACCCTTCTAAATTGATAGACGGATTTTTGTTAGTAAGAACTGTGCTTGCAACGTATCTCTTATAATAATTTCTTAACTCGCCAATTTTCGCCACGTCAGTCCCTTCTAGTTTGTAGCTAGCTTTCCTTCACCCGACTTCTGAACTCCGATGTCATGTCGGATTAGTATGAGGTCGTTCATGGTGAAGCTTCTCCTAATTACTTTCTGGTTGTATCTTAAGGGCATCATTTGTTTCAATGCCTCCTCTTTTATCCGAGCTTATTTTCGAACTTCTGGGAGGAGGTCGAGTTCCTCCTTTTGTGTTTGGACATGGATCATTTCATCATAAAATCTAACTCTTGGAGATTCTTCAGCGATCTCTATAGGAATGATGGCCTCTATGCCATAAGCAAGTCAAAAATGAGATTTCCCAGTTCTTGAGTGGGAAGCTGTCCGATATGCCCATAAGACTTGAGAAAGCTCACCTACCCATGCTCCCTTTGCATCTTGTAGTCGGCCTTTTAACTCGACTAATACGACGTTTTAGCTTCAGCTTGTCTGTCCTGAGGGTGTTCTACCAATGTGAATTGCTGCTTGGTGCACGAAATTGTGATTCACACTTTTCACAACTCCGCACAACTAACCAGCAAGTACATTGGGTCGTCCAAGTAATACCTTACATGAGTAAGGGTCGAATCCCACGGAGATTGTTGGCTTGAAGCAATCTATGGTTACCTTGTAAATCTTAGTCAGGAGATTAATTATGATTATCAGTTTGAATTGCGAAAAATAAAAGAGCATAAAATAAATACTTGTTATGCAGTAATGGAGAATATGTTGGAGTTTTGGAGATGCTTTGTCTTCTGAATCTCTGCTTTCCCCCTGTCTTCTTCTTCATGCATGCAAGGTTCCTCCTATGGCAAGCTGTGTGTTGGTGGATCACCGTTGTCAATGGCTACCATCCGTCCTCTCAGTGAAAATGGTCCAGGTGTGCTGTCACCGCACGACTAATCATCTGTCGGTTCTCACTCATGCTGGAATAGGATCCATTGATCCTTTTGCGTATGTCACTACGCCCAACCCTTGTGAGTTTGAAGCTCGTCACAGTCATTCAATCCCTGAATCCTACTCAGAATACCACAAACAAGGTTTAGACTTTCCGGATTCTCAAGAATGCTGCCAATGGATTCTAGCTTATACCACGAAGATTCTGATTAAGGAATCCAAGAGATACTCATTCAAGCGAAGGTAGAATGGGAGTGGTTGTCAGGCACGTGTTCATAGATTGAGAATAGTGATGAGTGTCACGGATCATCACATTCATCATATTGAAGTGCGAATGAACATCTTAGATAGAAACAAGCGTGTTTGAATAGAAAACAGAAATAATTGCATTAATTCATCGAGACACAGCAGAGCTCCTCACCCCCAACAATGGAGTTTAGAAACTCATGCCGTCAAAGAGTACAAAGTTCAGATCTAAAAATGTCATCAGGTCCAAAGTAAACCTCTAAAAGTTATTTAAATACTAAACTAGTAACCTAGGTTTACAGAAAATGAATAAACTAAGATAGATGGTGCAGAAATCCATTTCTGGGGCCCACTTGGTGTGTGCTGGGGCTGAGACTTAAGCTTTACACATGCCTAGGCTGTTTCTGGAGTTAAACGCCAGGTTGTAACCTGTTTCTGGCGTTTAACTCCAATTTGTAACTTGTTTCTGGCATTTAACGCCAGACTGCAACATGGAACTGACGTTGAACGCCTGTTTACATCGTTTATCCTTGAGAAAAGTATGGACTATTATATATTGCTGGAAAGCCCTGGATGTCTACTTTCCAACGCAATTAAGAGCACGCCAATTGGACTCCTGTAGCTCCAGAAAATCTATTCCGAGTGCAGAGAGGTCAGAATCCAACAGCATCAGCTGTCCTTTTTCAGCCTGAATCAGATTTTTGCTCAGCTCCCTCAATTTCAGCCAGAAAATACCTAAAATTATAGAAAAATACACAAAGTCATAGTAAAGTCTAGAAATATGAATTTTGCCTAGAAACTAATGAAAATATACTAAAAACTAACTAAAGCATACTAAAAACTACATGAAATTAACCCCAAAAAGCGTATAAAATATCCGCTTATCACAACACCAAACTTAAACTGTTGCTTGTCCCCAAGCAACTAGACAAATAAAATAGAATACAAATAAGTCAAGAAGTAATAATATCTCAGAGTTTTTTTTTGAGTGAAGCTCAGATTCTAATTAGATGAGCGGGACTAGTAGCTTTTTGCTTCCGAACAGTTTTGGCATCTCACTTTATCCATTGAAGCTCAGAATGATTGGCATCTATAGGAACTTAGAATTCAGATAGTGTTATTGATTCTCCTAGTTCAGTATGTTGATTCTTGAACACAGCTACTTTATGAGTGTTGGCCGTGGCCCTAAGCATTTTGTTTTCCAGTATTACCACCGGATACATAAATGCCACAGACACATAATTGGGTGAACCTTTTCAGATTGTGACTCAGCTTTGCTAAAGTCCCCAGTTAGAGGTGTCCAGGGTTCTTAAGCACACTTTTCTTTTTGCTTTGGACCTTGACTTTAACCGCTCAGTCTCAAGTTTTCACTTGAGACCTTCACGCCACAAGCACATGGTTAGGGACAGCTTGGTTTAGCTGCTTAGGCCAGGATTTTATTCCTTTAGGCCCTCCTATCCATTGATCCTCAAAGCTTTGGATCCTCTTGGTTTAGCATGCACCTCTGAAAGATTGCAGGTGCAATACACAGACCAAAAGGCAATCTTCTGTAAGCAAATACTCCAGAAGGACATGCGAATGCTATTTTCTCTTGGTCCTGAGGATCTACTGCAATTTGGTTGTAACCTGAATAGCCATTCAAGAAGTAGTAATATTCATGACCTACTAGTCTCTCCAGCCTCCAATAATTTGGTGACCTCTTTCTGCACCACTTCCTTCATGGCTGGATTTAGCCGCCTCTGTGGTTGAACCACTGGCTTAGCATCATCCTCCAATAGGATTTTGTGCATGCATCTAGCTGGGCTTATGCCCTTAAGGTCACTTATGGACCACCCAAGAGCTGTCTTGTGTGTCCTTAGCACTTGAATTAGTGCTTCCTCTTCCAGTGGATTTAAAGCAGAGCTTATGATCACTGGAAAGGTGTCACCTTCTCCCAGAAATGCATATTTCAGGGATGGTGGTAATGGCTTGAGCTCGGGTTTAGGAGGTTTCTCCTCTTCCTGAGGAAGTCTCAGAGGCTCTTTCAATTCCTTTGAACCCTCCAAATCAGGCTGAAACATCTTTAAAGATGTCTTCCAGCTCTGATTCGAGACTCTCAGCCATGTTAACTTCCTCTACCAAAGAGTCAATGAGATCAACTTTCATGCAGTCTTTTGGTGTATCTGGATGCTGCATGGCTTTGACAGCATTCAACTTAAACTCATCCTCATTGACTCTCAGGGTTACTTCCCCCTTTTGGACATCAATGAGAGTTTGTCCAGTTGCTAGGAAAGGTCTTCCTAGAATGAGAGTAGCGCTTTTGTGCTCCTCCATTTCCAGCACTACAAATTCAGTGGGAAAGGCAAATGGCCCAACCCTGACAATCATGTCCTCAATCACGCCTGATGGGTATTTAATGGAGCCATAAGCAAGTTGGAGACATATCCGGGTTGGTTTAACTTCAGTTAAACCAAGCTTTCTGATAGTGGATGCAGGTATTAGGTTGATGCTTGCCCCAAGATCACATAAAGCTATCTTGGTGCAATTACCCTCTAATATGCATGGTATTAGAAAGCTTTCGGGATCTTTAAGCTTTTCTAGAAAGCTTTTCAGAATGACTGCACTGCATTCTTCAGTGAGGATAACTCTTTCAGTTTCTCTCCAATCCTTCTTATGACTCAAGATCTCCTTCATGAACTTGGCATAAGAAGGTATTTGCTCAAGTGCCTCTGCAAACGGAATCTTTATTTCAAGAGTCCTGAGATAATCTGCAAAGTGAGCAAATTGCTTATCCTACTCCTCTTGGCGGAGTTTTTGAGGATAAGGTATCTTGGCTTTATATTCCTTAACCTTAGTTGCTGCAGGTTTATTTCCTACAGAGGTGGTTGGAGAAGCCTTTTTAGAGGGGTTGTTATCAGCACTTGTATGTGTCTGATCCCTCACTGGCATTTGAATGCCAGGGTTAGAAGCTGGAGTGGCGTTGGACGCCAACTCCTTACTTGTTCCTGGCGTTTGAACGCCAGAACTGAGCTTCCATTGGGCGTTTGACGCCACATTCTTGCCTGTTTTTGGCGTTTGAATGCCAGAGTTATTCCTCTCTGGTCTCTTACTGTCCTTAGAGGGATTTTGGGTAGCAGGTTGTTCATTTCTTGGCTTCCTGCTGCCTTGAAGTGAGGTATTTAATGTTTTCCTACTTCTTAATTGAATTGCTTGGCACTCTTCCGTTATTTGTTTTGATAACTGTTGTTCTGTTTGCTTCAACTGTACATATTCAGATTAGCTATTCTTGTGTCTTGTAGTATCTCCTTGAATTCGGCCAGCTGTTTTGTTAGAAAGTCTAATTGCTGATTGAATTCAGTAATTTGTTCTGCAGGACTGAGTTCAGCAGTTACTGTTTTAGCCTCTTCTTTCATGGAAGATTCACTGCTTAGGTACAGATGCTGATTTCTGGCAACTGTATCAATAAGCTCTTGAGCCTCTTCAGTTTTCTTTCTCATGTGTATAGATCCACCAGCTGAGTGATCTAGAGAAATTTGAGTTTTCTCTGTAAGCCCATAATAGAAGATGTCTAACTGCACCCATTCTGAAAACATTTCAGAGGGGCATTTTCTTAGCATCTCTCTATATCTCTCCCAGGCATCATAAAGAGATTCATTATCTCCTTGTTTAAAGCCTTGGATGTCCAGCCTTAGCTGTGTCATCCGTTTTGGAGGAAAGTATTGATTCAGGAATTTTTCTGATAGCTATTTCCATGTCCTTATGCAAGCCTTAGGTTGGTTATTTAACCACCTCTTAGCTTGGTCTTTTACAGCAAATGGAAATAGTAATAATCTGCAGACATCCTGATCTACTTCCTTATCATGTACTGTGTCAGCAATTTGTAAAAACTGTGCCAGAAACTCTGTAGGTTCTTCATGTAGAAGACCGGAATACTGGCAGCTTTGCTGCACCATGATAATGAGCTGAGGATTCAACTCAAAGCTACTGACTCCAATGGAGGGTATACATATACTGCTCCTATATGAAGCAGTAGTGGGGTTAGCATATGACCCCAGAGTCCTCTTGGACTGTTCATTTCCACTTAGGTCCATGGTGCACGAATTGTGAATCACACTTTTCACAACGCGTACCACTAACCAGCAAGTGCACTGGGTCGTCCAAGTAATACCTCACGTGAGTAAGGGTCGAATCCCACGAAGATTGTTGGTTTGAAGCAATCTATGGTTATCTTGTAAATCTTAGTCAGGAAGTCAATTATGTTTATCAGTTGAATTGTGAATAACCAAGAGAGCATAAATTAAAGATTACTTGTTGTGCAGTAATGGAGAATATGTTGGAGTTTTGGAGATGCTTTGTCTTCTGAATCTCTGCTTTCCTCTGTCTTCTGATTCATGCACGCGCGTCCTCCTATGGCAAGCTGTGTGTTGGGGGATCACCGTTGTCAATGGCTACCTTCCATCCTTCCAGTGAAAACTACGCTCACGCGCTCTGTCACAGCACGGCTAATCACCGGTTGGTTCTCGATCCGGTTGGAATAGGATTTACTATCCTTTTGCATCTGTCACTAACGCCCAGCCTTCAGGAGTTTGAAGCTCGTCACAGTCATTCAATCCTTGAATCCTACTCGGAATACCACAGACAAGGTTTAGACTTTCCGGATTCTCATGAATGCCGCCATCAATTCTAGCTTATACCACGGAGATTCTGATTAAGAGATCTCAGAGATACTCATTCAATCGGATATAGAACGGAGGTGGTTGTCAGGCACACGTTCATGGGTTGAGGAAGATGATGAATGTCACTGATCATCACCTTCATCACAGTTAAGCGCGAATGAACATCTTAGATAGGAACAATCGTGTTTGAATAGAAAACAGAAATACTTGCATTAATTCATCGAGACACAGCAGAGCTCCTCACCCCCAACAATGGGGTTTAGAGACTCATGCCGTCAGAGAATACAAAGTTTAGATCTAAAAATGTCATGAGATACAAAATAAGTCTCTAAAAGTTGTTTAAATACTAAACTAGTAGCCTAGGTTTACAAAAATTGGATAAACTATGATGGATGATGCAGAGATCCACTTCTGGGGCCCACTTGGTGTGTGCTGGGGCTGAGACTTAAGCAATTCACGTGCAGAGGCCATTTGTGGAGTTGAACGCCAGTTTTTATGCCAGTTTGGGCGTTCAACTCCAGCTTTTGATCTTTTTCTGGCGCTGGACGCCAGAATTGGGCAGAGGACTGGCGTTGAACGCCAGTTTACGTCGTCTATTCTTGTGCAAAGTATAGACTATTATATATTGCTGGAAAGCCCTGGATGTCTACTTTCCAACGCAATTGGAAGCACGCCATTTCGAGTTCTGTAGCTCCAGAAAATCCACTTTGAGTGCAGGGAGGTCAGAATCCAACAGCATCAGCAGTCCTTTTTCAGCCTGAATCAGATTTTTGCTCAGCTCCTTCAATTTCAGCCAGAAAAATACCTGAAATTACAGAAAAACACACAACTCATAGTAAAGTCCAGAAATATGAATTTTTCCTAAAAACTAATAGAAATAGACTAAAAACTAACTAAAACATACTCAAAACTATATGAAATTATCCCCAAAAAGCGTATAAAATATCCGCTCATCACAACACCAAACTTAAACTGTTGCTTGTCCTCAAGCAACTAGACAAATAAAATAGAAGACTAATAGGTTGAGAAGCAATAATATCTCAGAGTTTTTGATTGAAGCTCAGATCCTAATTAGATGAGCGGGACTAGTAGCTTTTTGCTTCTGAACAGTTTTGGCATCTCACTTTATCCATTGAAGCTCAGAGTGATTGGCATCTATAGGAACTCAGAATTCAGATAGTGTTATTGATTCTCTTAGTTCAGTGTGATGATTCTTGAACACAGCTTCTTTATGAGTCTTGGCCGTGGCCCTAAGCACTTTGTTTTCCAGTATTACTACCGGATACATAAATGCCACAGACACATAACTGGGTGAACCTTTTCAGATTGTGACTCAGCTTTGCTAAAGTCCCCAATTAGAGGTGTCCAGAGTTCTTAAGCACACTCTTCTTTTTGCTTTGGACCTTGACTTTAACCGCTCAGTCTCAAGTTTTCACTTGACACCTGCACGCCACAAGCACATGGTTAGGGACAGCTTGGTTTAGCCGCTTAGACCAGGATTTTAGTCCTTTAGGCCCTCCTATCCACTGATGCTCAAAGCCTTGGGATCCTTTTTATTTGCCCTTGCCTTTTGGTTTTAAGAGCTTTTGGCTTTTTTTTTTTTTGCAAGCTTTGTTCTTTGCTGCTTTTTCTTGCTTCAAGAATCATTTTTATGATTTTCAGATTATCAATAACATGTCTCATGTTCATCATTCTTTCAAGAGCCAACATATTTAACAGTCTTAAACAACAAATTCAAAAGACATATGCACTGTTCAAGCATTCATTCAGAAGACAGAAAGCATTGCCACCACATTTAACCAATTAGAATTTCTTTTATTAAACTCGAAATTTTATTGCTTCTTATTCAAAAGATCTACTATTTTATTCATGTTTAATGATGATGAGAAAAATAAACTATAGCTTAATTGGAGATAAAATCAAATAGATACTAATTACTATTATATGACATCTAAGGTAAACTTTTTATAAGGACACTGTCACAGAGTTAAGGCAGAAATTGGAAATTAACAACCTTTATTCTGGGGGTATGGGGGTTCCTCTGATCCTTGGGATGCTTGGTATTACAGAAAACTTTTGGCGCTTCAGTTCCCTTAAGTCACGTCCCTGCTCCTCTTGTTCTTTAAACATATGGGTCAGCATTTGACTGTGTTCCTTCTGTTGTTTTATTATTTGCTCCATAGCTTCCTGTATCTTGGTGACAGACGTCTCAAGATATTCCCAATATTCCGCTTGAGGAATCTCTGGGAGGAATTCCTGTGCTCTCTTCTTGATAAGATCCTCCTGTGCTTGTTGTCTCTCCATTGATGCTTTGGTGATTGACTTTTCAATTAGGATATATTCAGTTATTCCCATCTTGACTCCAGCGTCCTTGCAGAGCAGAGAAATCACGCTTGGATAAGCCAACCTGGCCTCTTTTGAATTTTTGTTAGCAATCTTATAGAGCTCAGTTGAAATTAGCTGATGAACCTCCACTTCCTTTCCCATCATGATGCAATGAATCATCACTGCTCTTTTAACTGTGACTTCAGAACGGTTGCTAGTGGGCAACAGAGAACGCCCAATGAAGTCCAGCCATCCTCTGGCAACTGGTTTGAGATCCTCCCAATTAAGTTGATTTGGGACGCCCTTTGTGTTGGTGGTCCACCTGGCTCCAGGGATACAGATGTCCTCTAGAATCTTATCCAGGCCAATGTCTGCTCTCATCATCCTCCTGTTGAAGGAGTCTGGATCATCCTTTAGCTGAGGTAGCTTTAATATCTCTCTGATCTTGTCAGGGGTGGTATGAACAATCTTTCCTCTGACCATGGTCCGAAATTCGTAGCAGGCAGTTCCAGATAGTCTTTGCTTGTCAGTCTGCCACATATTAGCATAGAACTCCTGGACCATGTTCCTTCCTATTTTCGTTTCAGGATTAGCTAGGACTTCCCAGTTCCTGATTCGAATTTGCTCTTGGATCTCCGGATATTCGTCTTCTTTCAGATCGAATCTAACTTCTGGGATCACTGTTCTCAGACCCATTACTTTAAGATAATGGTCTGAATGTTCTTTAGATAAGAACTTCCCTTGATTCCAAAGTGGTTTTGGAACGCTCTCTTTCTTGCCTCTTGGAGTGGATTGTTTTCCTTTGGGAGCCATGATCTTAGTGATCTCGGAAAAACACACCAAACTTAGAGGTTTGCTTGTCCTCAAGCAAAAGAAAAGAAAGGAGAGGGATAGAAGGAGATCGAGGTGCACTTGTTGATGGAGGAGGGGGGAGGCCGAACCCAATTTTAAAGGGGTGGGGGGGTGGCTTTTCGAAAAAATGGAAGAGATAAGATAAAAAGATTGAGTTGAAAAAGATAAGATAGAAGATAGAGTTTAATTTTGAAAAGATATGATAGATTTTTGAAAAAGATAACTCTGAATTTTGAAAAAGATAATATGGATATTTGAAAAAGATATGGATTAGTTGAAAAGATTTTTGAGTGAAAAAGATAGATTTGTTTTCAGAAAAGATTTTGAAAAGAGTTGGATTGAATTTGGAAAGATGGATTTTTAGAAATTAAGGATTTTAGAAATCAGGGTTCTTGACATGTTCATGTAAAAATCATACATTGAAGCATAAAATTTGAAATTAAAATGGAAATACGTGTGGGACAAATGGATTTGGCTCCTCCCTGTCTTCCTGGCGTTTGAACGCCCAAACACTGCTTGTTTTGGGCGTTCAGCGCCCAAATGCTGATCTCCTGGGCGTTCAGCGCCCAGTTGCTGCCATTACTGGCGTTCAACGCCCAGTGGGTGGCCATTTCTGGCGTTGAACGCCCAGATGCTACCATTACTGGCGTTTTCTTGCCATTGAGCTCTTTTACTCTGTTTTGTGTGCCGATTCCTTCTGTAACCCTGTAAACTTATACAAATGATTCTGTACCTTAGTGTCAGTGAACTTTATATAAACGAATAAAAATAAAAATAGGGCAAAAATGCTTAGAGGATTGATGCCCCATGGCTGGGTTGCCTCCCAGCAAGCGCTTCTTTATTGTCTTTAGCTGGACCTTGCTGAGCTTTTAATCTAGCTTCAGCCTTGAGCATTCTTGCTCAATGTTGCCTTCAAGATAATGCTTGATTCTCTGTCCATTGACAATGAACTTCTTATCAGAATCAATATCTTGAAGCTCCACATAACCATATGGTGACACACTTGTAATCACGTATGGTCCCCTCCACTGGGATTTCAGTTTCCCGGGGAATAGCCTGAGTCTAGAGTTAAACAACAGGACCTTCTGTCCTGGTTCAAGGATTCTAGATGACAGCTTTCTGTCATGCCATTTTTTTTATTTTTCTTTATAAAGCTTGGCATTTTCGAAAGCTGTGAATCTGAATTCCTCTAGCTCATTTAGCTGGAGCAATCGTTTTTCTCCTGCTAATTTGGCATCAAAGTTTAGGAATCTGGTTGCCCAGTAGGCCTTATGTTCCAGTTCCACGGGCAAGTGGCATGCCTTACCATACACGAGTTGGTATGGAGAGGTCCCTATAGGGGTCTTGAATGCTGTTCTGTAAGCCCACAGAGCATCATCCAAGCTCCTTGCCCAATCCTTTCTACGGGTGTTTACTGTCCGTTCCAGGATTCTCTTTAATTCTCTGTTAGAGACTTCAGCTTGTCCATTGGTTTGTGGATGATATGGTGTGGCCACTTTGTGGCAAATTCCATACCGAACCATGGCAGAGTAAAGCTGTTTATTGCAGAAGTGAGTGCCCCCATCACTGATTAACACTCTAGGGACACCAAACCTGCTAAAGATATGTTTCTGGAGGAACTTCAGCACTGTTTTAGTATCATTGGTGGGTGTGGCAATAGCCTCAACCCATTTTGATACATAGTCAACTGCCACCAGAATATAAGTGTTTGAATATGATGGTGGAAAAGGTCCCATGAAGTCGATTCCCCATACGTCAAACAACTCAATTTCCAAGATTCCTTGTTGAGGCATGGCGTAACCATGAGGCAGATTACCAGCTCTTTGGCAACTGTCACAATTACGTACAAACTCTCGGGAATCTTTATAGAGTGTGGGCCAATAGAAGCCACATTGGAGGACCTTGGTGGTTGTTCGCTCACCTCCGAAATGGCCTCCATATTGAGATCCGTGGCAATGCCATAGGATTCTCTATGCTTCCTCTCTGGGGACACACCTACGGATAATTCCGTCTGCACATCTCTTAAAGAGATAGGGTTCATCCCACAAGTAGTACTTTGCATCAGTGACTAATTTCTTCTTTTGTATTCTATTGTACTCCTTGGGTATGAACCTTGCAGCTTTATAGTTTGCAATATCGGCAAACCATGGTGCTTCCTGAATGGCAAATAGATGCTCATCAGGGAACGTCTCAGAGATCTCAAGAAAGGGGAGGGACGTCCCTTCCACTGGCTCTATCCGGGACAGATGATCAGCCACTTGGTTCTCTGTCCCTTTTCTGTCTCTTATTTCTATATCAAACTCTTGCAGAAGCAATACCCATCTGATGAGCCTGGGTTTTAAATCCTGCTTTGTGAGTAGATATTTAAGAGCAGCATGGTCAGTATACACAATCACTTTTGATCCTACTAAGTATGATCTGAACTTGTCAATGGCGTAAACCACTGCAAGTAGTTCTTTTTCTGTGGTTGTGTAATTTTTCTGGGCATCATTTAGAACGCGACTGGCATAATAAATGACATGCAGAAGCTTGTCATGCCTCTGTCCCAATACTGCACCAATGGCATGATCACTGGCATCACACATTAACTCAAATGGCAATGTCCAGTCTGGTGCAGAAATGACTGGTGCTGTGACCAGCTTAGCTTTTAGCGTTTCAAACGCCTGCATGCATGCTGTGTCAAACACAAATGGCATGTCAGCAGCTAGCAGATTGCTTAGAGGTTTTGCGATTTTTGAAAAATCCTTTATAAACCTCCTATAGAATCCTGCATGCCCCAGAAAGCTTCTGATTGCCTTAACATTGGCAGGTGGTGGTAATTTTTCAATTGCCTCTATTTTTGCTTGATCCACCTCTATTCCCTTGTTTGAGATTTTATGCCCAAGAACAATTCCTTCAGTCACCATGAAGTGACACTTTTCCCAGTTTAAAACTAGGTTGGTTTCTTGGCATCTTTTCAGAACAAGTTTCAGGTGATCAAGACAGGAGCTGAATGAGTCTCCATATACTGAGAAGTCATCCATGAAGACTTCCAGAAATTTTTCCACCATGTCAGAGAAAATAGAGAGCATGCATCTCTGGAAGGTTGCAGGCGCATTACATAGCCCAAATGGCATCCTTCTATAAGCAAACACTCCAGATGGGCATGTGAATGCTGTTTTCTCTTGATCCTGGGGATCCACTGCAATCTGGTTATAGGCTGAATAGCCATCCAAAAAGCAGTAATAATCATGACCTGCTAGTCTCTCTAGCATCTGGTCTATGAATGGTAAAGGAAAATGATCCTTTCTGGTGGCTGTATTGAGCCTTCTGTAGTCAATACACATGCGCCACCCTGTAACTGTTCTTGTGGGAACCAGTTCATTTTTTTCGTTATGAATCACTGTCATGCCTCCCTTTTTTGGGACGACTTGAACAGGGCTCACCCAGGGGCTATCAGAAATGGGATAAATAATCCCAGCCTCTAGTAATTTGGTGACCTCTTTCTGCACCACTTCCTTCATGGCTGGATTTAGCCGCCTCTGTGGTTGAACCACTGGTTTGGCATTATCCTCCAATAGGATTTTGTGCATGCATCTAGCTGGGCTTATGCCCTTAAGGTCACCTATGGACCACCCAAGAGCTGTCTTGTGTGTCCTTAGCACTTGAATAAGTGCTTCCTCTTCCTGTGAATTTAAAGCAGAGCTTATGATTACTGGAAAAGTGTCACCTTCTCCCAGAAATGCATATTTCAAGGATGGTGGTAGTGGCTTGAGCTCGGGTTTAGGAGGTTTTTCCTCTTTCAGAAGAAAGTTCAGAGGCTCTTTCGTGTCCTCTGAATCCTCAAAATCAGGCTGAACATCTTTAAAGATGTCTTCCAACTCTGATTCGAGACTCTCAGCCATGTTGATCTCTTCTACCAAAGAGTCAATGAGATCAACTTTCATGCAGTCTGTTGATGTGTCTGGATGCTGCATGGCTTTGACAGCGTTCAACTTAAACTCATCATCATTGACTCTCAGGGTTATTTCCCCCTGTTGGACGTCAATGAGGGATCGTCCAGTTGCTAAGAAGGGTCTTCCTAGAATGAGAGTAGCACTCTTGTGCTCCTCCATTTCCAGCACAACAAAGTCAGTGGGAAAGGCGAATGGCCCAACTCTGACAATCATGTCTTCAATCACTCCTGATGGGTATTTAGTGGAACCATCAGCAAGTTGGAGACATATCCGGGTTGGTTTAACTTCTTCAGTTAAGCCAAGCTTCCTGATAGTGGATGCAGGTATCAGGTTGATGCTTGCCCCAAGATCGCATAAAGCTGTCTTGGTGCAATCACCTTCTAATATGCATGGTATCAGAAAACTCCCAGGGTCTTTAAGCTTTTCAGGAAAGCTTTTCAGAATGACTGCACTGCATTCTTCAGTGAGGAGAACTCTTTCTGTTTCTCTCCACTCCTTTTTATGACTCAAGATCTCTTTCATGAACTTGGCATAAGAAGGTATTTGCTCAAGTGCTTCTGCAAATGGAATCTTTATTTCCAGAGTCCTTAGATAATCTGCAAAGCGAGCAAATTGCTTATCCTGCTCCTCTTTCCGGAGTTTTTGAGGATAAGGTATCTTGGCTTTATATTCCTCAACCTTAGTGGTTAAAGAAGCCTTTTTAGAGGGGTTGTTATCAGCACTTGTGTGTGTCTGATCCCTCACTGGCAATTGAGTGCCAGAGTCAGAAGCTGGAGTGACGTTAGACGCCAGCTCACTGTTTGTTCCTGGCGCCTGAACGCCAAAAATGTACCCATTTTGGGCGTTCAACGCTGGATTCTGCCCCATTTGGGCGTTCAACGCCAGATTCTTGCCCATTTCTGGCGTTGAACGCCAATCCTGCCTTGTTTCTGGCACTGAACGCCAGTTTCGGGCATGGTCTGGGCGTTCAGCGCCAGCCTTCCACCCATTTTCTGGCGTTTTAGTGCCAGAATTATTTTTCCCTGGGCTTTTACTGTCCTCAGGTGAATCTTTGGTGGGTTGCTCATTTCTTGAATTTTTGATGCCTTGAGGTGGGGTATTTAATGTTTTCCCACTTCTTAATTGAACTGCTTGGCATTCTTCTGCTATTTGCCTTGATAGCTGCTGCTTTGTTTGCTTAAACTGTTCGTCCATATGTATATTAGCTATCCTTGTCTCCTGTAGCCTGTCCTTGAATTTAGCTAGCTGCTTTGTTAGAAAATCCAATTGCTGATTGAATTCAGCAGCTTGTTTTACAGTACTGAATTTAGCAGTTACTGTTTTAACCTCTTCATTCATGGAAGGGTTGCTGCTTAGATACAGATGCTGATTCCTGGCAACTGTATCAATGAGCTCTTGAGCCTCTTCAATTGTCTTTCTCATATGGATAGATCCACCAGCTGAGTAATCTAGAGACATCTGAGCTCCTTCTGCAAGCCCATAGTAGAAGATGTCTAACTGAACCCACTCTGAAAACATTTCAGAGGGGCATTTTCGTAGCATCTCTCTGTATCTCTCCCAGGCATCATAAAGAGATTCATTATCTCCTTGTTTAAAGCCTTGGATGTCCAGCCTTAGCTGTGTCATCCTTTTTGGAGGAAAATACTGATTCAGGAATTTTTCTGTCAGCTGTTTCCATGTTCTTATGCTGGCCTTAGGTTGGTTATTTAACCACCTCTTAGCTTGATCTTTTACAGCAAATGGAAACAGTAATAGTCTGTAGACATCCTAATCTATTTCCTTATCATGTACTGTGTCAGCAATTTGTAAAAATTGTGCCAGAAACTCTGTAGGTTCTTCCTGTGGAAGACCGGAATACTGGCAACTTTGCTGCACCATGATAATGAGCTGAGGGTTCAACTCAAAGCTACTAACTCCAATGGAGGGTATGCATATGCTACTCCCATATGAAGCAGTAGAGGGGTTAGAATATGATCCCAGAGTCCTCCTGGACTGTTCATTTCCACTTATGTCCATGATGGATATATGGATATAACTTGGACTGATTTATCTTTTTATTTATTTTATTTTATAAGAAGTAAATACTTAAATAAAATAAAATAACTAAAAAGAATTTGAATTTTGAAATTAAATTTTTTTTCTCTATATAAAAAAAATAAAAATTAATTAGTTAATAAAAAAGAAATTTTTGAAAAAGATGGAAGATATTTTCGAAAATTAGAGAGAGAGAGTTAGTTAGGTAGTTTTGAAAAAGTTGAGAAACAAACAAAAAGTTAGTTGGTTAGTTGAAACAAATTTTGAAAAGATAAGAAGTTAGGAAGTTAGAAGAGATATTTTGAAAAGATATTTTTGAATTTAGTGAGGAGAGAGAAAAACAATGAGATAGTACAAGATTTAAAATTTTTAGATCTAATGCTCCTTGTTTTTGAAAATTTTGGAGGGAAAACACCAAGGAACACCAAACTTAAAAATTTTAAGATCAAGACACAAGGAAAACTCAAGAACACTTTGAAGACTCACAAGAACACAAGAACATGAAGAAAGAACACCAAACTTAAAATTTTTAGAAAACCAAACCAAAATTTTCGAAAACCAAAGGGAAATCAACAAGAAAACACCAAACTTAAAGTTTGGCACAGGATTTAATAGAAAAATTATTTTTGAAAAAATTTTTTTAAAAAATATGATAGCCAATTATCATGAACATAAACACCACGTTCTAATTAACTGAGCTATAAATTTAAAGTGTTTTAACAAGGGATAAATAATAAAAGACTCTAAACCAAAAAGAAAGATTTTTTTCCTAATCTAAGCAACAAAATAATTCGTCAGTTGTTCAAACACGAACAATCCCCGGCAACGGCGCCAAAAACTTGGTGCACGAATTGTGAATCACACTTTTCACAACGCGTACCACTAACTAGCAAGTGCACTGGGTCGTCCAAGTAATACCTCACGTGAGTAAGGGTCGAATCCCACGAAGATTGTTGGTTTGAAGCAATCTATGGTTATCTTGTAAATCTTAGTCAGGAAGTCAATTATGTTTATCAGTTGAATTGTGAATAACCAAGAGAGCATAAATTAAAGATTACTTGTTGTGCAGTAATGGAGAATATGTTGGAGTTTTGGAGATGCTTTGTCTTCTGAATCTCTGCTTTCCTCTGTCTTCTGATTCATGCACGCGCGTCCTCCTATGGCAAGCTGTGTGTTGGGGGATCACCGTTGTCAATGGCTACCTTCCATCCTTCCAGTGAAAACTACGCTCACGCGCTCTGTCACAGCACGGCTAATCACCGGTTGGTTCTCGATCCGGTTGGAATAGGATTTACTATCCTTTTGCATCTGTCACTAATGCCCAGCCTTCAGGAGTTTGAAGCTCGTCACAGTCATTCAATCCTTGAATCCTACTCGGAATACCACAGACAAGGTTTAGACTTTCCGGATTCTCATGAATGCCGCCATCAATTCTAGCTTATACCACGGAGATTCTGATTAAGAGATCTCAGAGATACTCATTCAATCGGATATAGAACGGAGGTGGTTGTCAGGCACACGTTCATGGGTTGAGGAAGATGATGAATGTCACTGATCATCACCTTCATCACAGTTAAGCGCGAATGAACATCTTAGATAGGAACAATCGTGTTTGAATAGAAAACAGAAATACTTGCATGAATTCATCGAGACACAGCAGAGCTCCTCACCCCCAACAATGGGGTTTAGAGACTCATGCCGTCAGAGAATACAAAGTTTAGATCTAAAAATGTCATGAGATACAAAATAAGTCTCTAAAAGTTGTTTAAATACTAAACTAGTAGCCTAGGTTTACAAAAATTGGATAAACTATGATGGATGATGCAGAGATCCACTTCTGGGGCCCACTTGGTGTGTGCTGGGGCTGAGACTTAAGCAATTCACGTGCAGAGGCCATTTGTGGAGTTGAACGCCAGTTTTTATGCCAGTTTGGGCGTTCAACTCCAGCTTTTGATCCTTTTCTGGCGCTGGTCGCCAGAATTGGGCAAAGGACTGGCGTTGAACGCCAGTTTACGTCGTCTATTCTTGTGCAAAGTATGGACTATTATATATTGCTGGAAAGCCCTGGATGTCTACTTTCCAATGCAATTGGAAGCACGCCATTTCGAGTTCTGTAGCTCCAGAAAATCCACTTTGAGTGCAGGGAGGTCAGAATCCAACAGCATCAGCAGTCCTTTTTCAGCCTTAATCAGATTTTTGCTCAGCTCCTTCAATTTCAGCCAGAAAAATACCTGAAATTACAGAAAAACACACAACTCATAGTAAAGTCCAGAAATATGAATTTTTCCTAAAAACTAATAGAAATAGACTAAAAACTAACTAAAACATACTCAAAACTATATGAAATTATCCCCAAAAAGCGTATAAAATATCCGCTCATCAGTCCATGATGGAGAAAAGGAAATTGATGTGATTTGCAATTAAAATATATTTTTATTTTTATTTTATAAAAAGAGAACGAATAAAATAAAAAAATGAAATAAAATAACTAGAAATTAAATATAGATTTCGAAAATTAAAAATAAAAAATTTAAAACTAAAATAATTACTTAATTAAGGAGATTTGAAAAACTTTGAATACGATTTTGGAAAAAAGATTTTAAATTTGAAATAGAAATCTGAATTTTAAAGGAAATTTTCGAAAATTCACTTTAAAATAGAGAGAAAAGATATTTTTTTTTATTTTTGAATCTTAATGAGGAAAGAGAAAAACAATGAAATAGCACAAGATTTAAAATTTTTAGATCTAATGCTCCTTGTTTTCGAAAATTTTGGAGGGAAAACACCAAGGAACACCAAACTTAAAAATTTTAAGATCAAGACACAAGGAAAACTCAAGAACACCTTGAAGACTCACAAGAACAACAAGAACATGAAGAAAGAACACCAAACTTAAAATTTTTAGAAAATCACAATAAAATTTTCGAAAACTAAAGAAAAGCTAACAAGAAAACACCAAACTTAAAGTTTGGCACAAGATTTATTCAAAGAAAAATTATTTTAAAAAAAATTTAAAAAAAAGAAGATAGCCAATTACTAAGAACATAAGCAAAACGCTCTAGCCAATTGAGCTATAAATTTAACGTGTTTTAATATTGTATTTAATAAATAAAATTTTCTTTGGAAACTGATATTTTGAAAAAGCACAAGAAAAAAAAGAAAAGACACAGAACAAGAAAAACTAAAGATCGAACAAGGAAAATAAACAAGAACAACTTGAAGATGAAGAAAGAAAAAAGAACACAAATTTCGAAAATTTAAAGGAAAATAAAAAACATGCAATTGACACCAAACTTAAAATATGAAACTAAACTCAAACAGAAAAACTCAATTATTAGTTTATAAAAATTTTCGAAAAAAATTAAAAAGAGAAAATAAGGATTTTTAAAATTTTAACCAAAAAACAATAATAGAAGATTCTAAACCAAAAAGAAAATTTTTTCCTAATCTAAGCAACAAAATAAACCGTCAGTTGTCCAAACTCGAACAATCCCCGGCAACGGCGCCAAAAACTTGGTGCACGAAATTGTGATTCACACTTTTCACAACTCCGCACAACTAACCAGCAAGTGCACTGGGTCGTCCAAGTAATACCTTACGTGAGTAAGGGTCGAATCCCACGGAGATTGTTGGCTTGAAGCAATCTATGGTTACCTTGTAAATCTTAGTCAGGAGATTAATTATGACTATCAGTTTGAATTGCGAAAAATAAAAGAGTATAAAATAAATACTTGATATGCAGTAATGGAGAATATGTTGTAGTTTTGGAGATGCTTTGTCTTCTGAATCTCTGCTTTCCCCCTGTCTTCTTCTTCACGCACGCAAGGTTCCTCCTATGGCAAGCTGTGTGTTAGTGGATCACCGTTGTCAATGGCTACCATCCGTCCTCTCAGTGAAAATGGTCCAGGTGCGCTGTCACCGCACGGCTAATCATTTGTCGGTTCTCACTCATGCTGGAATAGGATCCATTGATCCTTTTGCGTCTGTCACTACGCCCAACCCTTGTGAGTTTGAAGCTCATCACAGTCATTCAATCCCTGAATCCTACTCGGAATACCACAGACAAGGTTTAGACTTTCCGGATTCTCAAGAATGCTGCCAATGGATTCTAGCTTATACCACGAAGATTCTGATTAAGGAATCCAAGAGATACTCATTCAATGAAGTGGTTGTCAGGCACGCATTCATAGATTGAGAATGGTGATGAGTGTCACGGATCATCACATTCATCATATTGAAGTGCGAATGAACATCTTAGATAGAAACAAGCGTGTTTGAATAGAAAATAGAAATAATTGCATTGATTCATCGAGACACAGTAGAGCTCCTCACCCCCAACAATGGAGTTTAGAGACTCATGCCGTCAAAGAGTACAAAGTTCAGATCTAAAAATGTCATCAGGTCCAAAGTAAACCTCTAAAAGTTGTTTAAATACTAAACTAGTAATCTAGGTTTACAGAAAATGAATAAACTAAGATAGATGGTGCAGAATTCTATTTCTGGGGCCCACTTGGTATGTGCTGGGGCTGAGACTTAAGCTTTACACGTGCCTAGGCTGTTTCTGGAGTTAAACGCCAGGTTGTAACCTGTTTCTGGCGTTTAACGCCAGACTGCAACATGGAACTGGCGTTGAACGTCATTTTACGTCGTCTATCCTTGAGCAAAGTATAGACTATTATATATTGCTGGAAAGCCCTGGATGTCTACTTTCCAAAGCAATTGAGAGCGCACCAATTGGACTCCTGTAGCTCTAGAAAATCCATTCTGAGTGCAGAGAGGTCAGAATCCAACAGCATCAGCAGTCCTTTTTCAGCCTGAATTAGATTTTTGCTCAGCTCCCTCAATTTCAGCCAGAAAATACCTGAAATTACAGAAAAATACACAAACTCATAGTAAAGTCCAGAAATATGAATTTTGCCTAGAAACTAATGAAAATATACTAAAAACTAACTAAAGCATACTAAAAACTATATGAAATTAACCCCAAAAAGCGTATAAAATATCCGCTCATCACTGCTTAATCTTAAGGTCGACCAGCAGGCTTCTAAAGGTTGAGTCAGTGAACTGAGTTTCATTGTCCATGATGACGGAGTGTGAACTCCAAACCGAGTGACAATGTTCTTATAGAGAAATGTTCAACCTCTTTGAGTTGTGATGGTTGCTAAAGGTTCGGCCTCGATCCACTTAGTAAAACAATTAATACCCACAATGAGGTACTTTACTTGTCCAGGGGCTTGTGGAAATGGACCGAGAAGGTCAAGACCCCATTTTGCGAATGGCCAAGGTAAGGTGACACTGATAAGATCCTCTACAGGTGCTACATGGAAGTTGGCATGCTTTTGACAAAGTGGATACTTTTTAACAAAGTCGGCTGCCTCCTTTTACAAGGTCGGCCAAAAGAAGCTAGCTAGAATCACTTTCTTGACTAGTGATCGTGCTCCTAAGTGATTTCCACATATGCCATTATAAACTTCTTCTAAGACCTCCTTAGTCTTAGAGGTCGGAACACACTTCAATAGAGGTGTGGATACTCCTCTTTTGTAGAGAACATTATGGACTAGGTATAGTTTTGTGCTTTTCTTATGAACCCCTTGCTTCCTTTTCATCTCCAAGAATGATATTGAATTTAAGATATTTGACTATGGGAGTCATCAATCCTAGGCTTTGGTTGGATATAGTCATTGTGTCTGGTACGCGGAATCGTGATTACACTTTAATTATGTAAAATTCATCGCTCTTTCTTTCCCTGGTAATGGCGCCAAAAACATGATGCCAAGACCATGGTTCACAACTCCATGTAACTAACCAGCAAGTGCACTGGGTCGTCCAAGTAATACCTTACGTGAGTAAGGGTCGAATCCCACGGAGATTGTTGGTATGAAGCAAGCTATGGTCACCTTGCAAATCTCAGTTAGGCAGATATAAATTGATAATGGTGTTTTCGAATAATAATTAATAGAATAGGGATAGAAATACTTATGTAATTCATTGGTGAGAATTTCAGATAAGCGAATGGAGATGCTTTCGTTCCTCTGAACCTCTGCTTTCCTGCTATCTTCATCCAATCAGTCTTACTCCTTTCCATGGCTGGCTTTATGTGATACATCACCACTGTCAATGGCTACTTTCGGTCATCTCTCGGGAAAATGATCCAATGCCCTGTCACGGCACGGCTAATCGTCTGGAGGCATCACCCTTGTCAATGGCTTCATCTTATCCTCTCAGTGAAAATGGTCAACGCACCCTGTCACGGCACGACTATTCATCTGTCAGTTCTCGATCATGCTGGAATAGGATTTACTATCCTTTTGCGTCTGTCACTAACGCCCTGCAATCGCGAGTTTGGAGCTCGTCACGGTCATTCATTCATTGAATCCTACTCGGAATACCACAGACAAGGTTTAGACTTTCCGGATTCTCTTGAATGCCGCCATCATTCTAGCTTACGCCACGAAGATTCTGATTAAGAGATCTAAGAGATACTCATTCAGTCTAAGGTAGAACGGAAGTGGTTGTCAGGCACGCGTTCATAGGGAATGATGATGATTGTCACGTTCATCACATTCAGATTGAAGTGCGAATGAATATCTTAGAAGCGAATTAAGATGAATTGAATAGAAAACAGTAGTACTTTGCATTAATCTTTGAGGAACAGCAGAGCTCCACACCTTAATCTATGGAGTGTAAAAACTCTACCGTTAAAATTACATAAGTGAAAGGTCCAGGCATGACCGAATGGCCAGCCCCTCTAATCTAAGAACCAGGCATCCAAAGATGTCTAATACAGTAGTAAAAGGTCCTATTTATAATAAACTAGTCACTAGGGTTTACAGAAATAAGTAATTGATGCATAAATCCACTTCCGGGTCCCACTTGGTGTGTGCTTGGGCTGAGCTTGAGTGTTGCACGTGTAGAGGTCCTTCTTGGAGTTGAACGCCAGTTTTTGTGCCAGTTTGGGCGTTCAACTATGGTTTTGGATCCTTTTCTGGCGCTGGACGCCAGATTTGGGCAGAGAGCTGGCGTTGAACGCCAGTTTGAGTCGTCTAAACTTGGCCAAAGTATGGACTATTATATATTGCTGGAAAGCCCTGGATGTCTACTTTCCAACGCAATTGGAAGCGCGCCATTTCGAGTTCCGTAGCTCTAGAAAATCCATTTTGAGTGCAGGGAGGTCAGAATCCAACAGCATCAGCAGTCCTTCTTCAACCTCTGAATCTGATTTCCGCTCAAGTCCCTCAATTTCAGTCAGAAAATACCTGAAATCACAGAAAAACACACAATCTCATAGTAAAGTCCAGAAATGTGAATTTGACATAAAAACTAATGAAAACATCCCTAAAAGTAACTAGATCCTTCTAAAAACATACTAAAAACAATGTCAAAAAGCATATAAATTATCCGCTCATCAGTGTCCGACTTGTCATATCTGATTTTTGCGTGGTCTAGAAATTTGCGGATAAATCCTCGTTGCAAGTATAGTTTCTAAACCTTCAAAAGTCCTTTCATACAAACGTTTTGGTTGTCACAAGTAATAAACCCCTTTAAAATTGATAACCGAGTATTTTAAACCTCGGGTCGTCTTCTCAAGGAATTGCAGGGAAGTATGTTCTTATTATTGGTTATGAGTTTGTAAATTGAGGTTTTGGAAGTAAGGTGGGAATATGTTATATGACAAGTAAAATAAAATAATAATAATAAAAATAAACTCTTGGCAAGGTATTAGAACTGGAGGTCCTATCCTTATCAATTGTAATGAGAATTAGATTTTTCTCCCACTTTGTTAACCTCTAACTATGAAGGTAAATTAAGTGGATGAATTAATTTTTATTCCTCAGGTCCTAGTCTTTCTTTGGGAAAGACTAGAGTTATTGGAATTTGAATTAATGAAATGAAGAAATCCAATTTTCAATCAACAATGAGTTTGCCAAAAGGAAGAAAATATCTAAATTAAAAAGCATCAATATAAATAAAGCAAAGCAAAATTAAATCTGAGAATACCTCGATTAAAATACATTCAAAGTAGTAAAATCTAACATGGAAAAGTTCATAAGCCAATTGGGCAACATAAATCAAATACAAATAAAAGCATGAGGTATCTGAAAGTAAAAGAGAAATAAAAAGTAAAAGGAATATTAAACCTGGATCGAGAGTTACTCCTAAAACTAAGAGAAATCCTAAATCCTAATCCTAAGAGAGAGGAGAGAACCTCTCTCTCTAAAAACTACATCTAAAATATAAAAAGTGAATTATGAGAGCGTCCCTATGAATGGATGCAATCCCCCACTTTATAGCCTCTAATCTGTGTTTTCTGGGCCGCGAACTAGGTCGAAAACAGTCCAGAATTCGCTGGTTTCGAATTTTGCCACGCTGGTTTTTCGTTACTGCGACGCGGCCGCATGGATCACGCGGTCGCGTCGCATAGTGTCAGAGGAACCATAGCATATTATATATCAAATCGAAGCCCCGGATGTTAGCTTTCCAACGCAACTGGAACCGCATCATTTGGACCTCTGTAGCTAAAGTTATAGCCATTTGAGTGCGAAGAGGTCAGGCTGGACAGCTTAGCAATTTCTCTAACTTCTTGTATTCCTTCCACTTTTGCATGCTTCCTTTTCATCCTCTGAGCCATTCCTGCCCTGTAATCTCTGAAATCACTTATCACACATATCAAGGCATCTAATGGTAATAAGAGAGGATTTAATATTAGCAAATATAAGATCAAAGAAGCATGTTTTCCATCAAAGCACATAATTAGGAAGGAAATATAAAACCATGCAAATATTATGAATAAGTGGGTAAAGAGTTGATAAAATCCACTCAATTGAGCACAAGATAAACCATGAAATAGTGGTTTATCAACCTCCCCACACTTAAACACTAGCATGTCCTCATGCTAAGCTCAAGAGAAGCTATAAAGATGAAGAGGAATGGTAGAAAGTATGAAATGCAATCCTATCTATATGAATGCAGCTAAATGTGAAATGCTTCTACCTACTTGGTTTAAAAGTAAATAAATTCTCCAAGAATAAATATGAACTGGATTTCACTAATTCAAATCATAAAAATGAAGTACAAATAGACTTGCAAGAAGAAAATAGCTTATGAAAGCAGGGAACAAGGAATTGAGCATCGAACCCTTACTGGAAGTGTATACACTCTAATCACTCATGTGTTTAAGGTTCGATTGTCTCAATTCTCTACTATCCTTGCTTTCTAAGGCTTGCTCTTCATCTAACAATCGACAAAAATTTAATGCACCAATACACATATCAAGAGGTCTTTTAAGGGTTGTAATGGGGTTAGGGTCAAGGTAGGATTGTATTTGGTCAAGTGGACTAAAATCTGAATCCTTAATTAATCTTAAACTTTCCACCTAACTTTAGACAATCCATGTAATCATAATGCCACATCTAACTATCCATTAACCATGTTTTCCACATATTCATGCATTCTAATTTTAAGTACAACTCATATGCATTGCTTTCACCACTTACTTTGGGGCATTTTGTCCCCTTTTATTTGCTCTTTTTCTTTTCTTTTTCTCCTTTATTTTTCTTCTCTTTTTTTTTTCAAAGCATATGATTAAAGTATTGAATGCATGAACATATTCTCAACATTCTTTCACATTTTCAGAAAATTCTAACATACTCAATTCTCAAACCAATATGCTTCCAAACCCACTTTTCCCCACACTTAATTCATGAGCACTCTCACTAGTCTAAGCTAACCAAGGATTCAAATTTAAGGACATTATTGTTTTTCGCTTAGAGTTAATGATGTGCTAAAGTAAAGAACAAAGGGGTATAATAGGCTCAAATTGGTTTGCAAGGGATAATGAAGGGTTAAGGCCATATGGGTATGTAAGCTCAGTGAAACAAAGGCCTCAATCATATAAGTGTATGCATACATCAAACCATGGAAATATAGAATCAAGCAAGACAAAGATCACAATTTTAGAGAGAAAAACACACTAAAACAAAATATTGGTTGGTAAAATGCAACCAATTCAAATAGGCTCAAAGATCTCACAGGTTTTGTGTGTTCGAGCTCTAAACCATGTTCCAATATAATATTTCTTCAAACAAGTGTAACAAAAAATTTTATTCAAATTAGTGAAATACTTTAAAAGGTTTCTTGAAAAAGAAAATATTACTTTAACCAAGTGGTAAAATATGCAAAAAAAAAAATCAAATAAATATGCAATTAAATATGCAAATGCAACAACTAGCAAGAAAAAATAAACCGTTGGTGTTTGAGATAGGAAGGTACTAACCCACGGAGATCGGTATCGACCTCCCCACACTTAAAGATTGCATCGTCCTCGGTGCATGCTGAGATTTGCAAGTGGATGGGGGTTGTGGTTCCTCAGCTGGGGCTCTTTTTGTTCCTTTCCTTGCCGGTAGTTTGGGAGTAGCTTTCTCTTTACCTTTCTTGGTGGCCATCCTGAAAAAGGGAAGAGAAAGTAAATTAAATTCAAAGAGATATATATAGCAAGGAAGAGAACGGAAAAGGTGGTGATGGATGCACATTAAGATATAACTGACATTAACACATGCTCGCGAGTACATGTGAAAAAGCCATCAATGGAAAATAGCTAGTGCATATAAGGACAAGTGAATGCAAGGTGTTTATTGGCATGCAGGCAAAGGCATGAGTAGCATAGATCAAGCATTCAATGTCCAAGTTAGATTACCAAGTCTTTCAAACTAGCAACATGTTTGTAATGACAATTATAATGAATGAATATGATATGAAAAAGGGTTTTGTGAAAAACAGGCATTCAGAGTAGTAGGATAAAAGATACTGAAAAGCAGTGCATAATGCCATACGGGCGTTTTCACAAACACATAGCATGCATGGTAAATAATCTAATGAAAATAATAAATTGAACATACAAGCAACCCTTTAAAAAATAAATATATATAATTGTCAAATAATTCCTCTAATAATCCACAAGTAAAATATAGAAATAATGACCCAAATAAATTTCTAACACCAATGAAAATAATGCAATGAATGAAAGTATGCAAATAAATTAAAATGAAATAAAAAGAAAAATAAGAAGAACGAGAAGGGAAAGAAGATAAGAAAGGAAGAAGAAAGAAATAAGAAAAGATAAGAAAAATAAGGATTAGAGAAGAAAAGATAAGAAAGCTGGCTAATCTGGATATGTTGTGCGACGATGGCGACGCGGTCGCGGGGGTGACGCGGTCGCGTGGTGCGCGATAAGGTTGGGTGACGCGGACGCGTGGGGCATGCGATCGCGTGACTCGATTTGTGCTAGTGGTGCGAGTGCAGCCTCGCGGTCGCACAACTCTCTGTCCAAAACTCAGTATTGCCAAAATCCAGGGGGACGCGGTCGCGTGGTCGACGCGATCGCGCGGGTGGCCTTATTTCCAATATGATGCGGGCGCGTGGGTGACGCGTTCGCGTGGCAGGGCTTGTGCTACTAGCACGGGTCCAGCCTAATTCCAGCTCAACTTTCGGCCATACACCCTTTTTACGCCGATTTCAGGTCACGCGGCCGCGTGGGTGACGCGGTCGCGTGGGAGGCCATTATTCCCATATGACGCGGTCGCGTTAGCAATGCGGTCGCGTGGGGTGATTTGTGCCATTGGCACGCCTCCAGCGCTGCTCCTGCGAAACTCTCTGTTCATTTATTTT
Organism: Arachis ipaensis; assembly: GCF_059453495.1. NCBI lineage: Eukaryota > Viridiplantae > Streptophyta > Magnoliopsida > Fabales > Fabaceae > Arachis > Arachis ipaensis. Next base: position 92,544,692 of record NC_142439.1, read on the forward strand.
TTTCTTCACTCCCCTTGCGACGCGGACGCGTCGCTGATGCGATCGCGTAGCGAAATTTTTTTTTTAATGCAATATGCAGATGCAAATGCAGTGCTTAAAGTGAATGCTATGCATGATTCCAGGTTCAACAAAATAAAATAAATCTCAAAAACAAACAAAACTAAATAAAATTAAAATTGCAAAATGAACGATCATACCATGGTGGGTTGTCTCCCACCTAGCACTTTTAGTTATAGTCCTTAAGTTGGACATTTGATGAGCTTCCTGCTATGGTGGCTTGTGCTTGTACTGATCCAGGAATTTTCACCAGTGTTTGTGATTCCAGTAACCTCCGGGGTCCCAAACTAGGCATGTAAAACCCTTGAGCAGCTTCAAAAAGATTCTTAGGCTCCCGGGGTGTTGGATGTCAGAACAGATTCCAAGATCCCAAATCTTGCTTTTACACCCATCTTTGTCGGGATCTGTATTTTTCCAGCCGGGTGATAAGTAATTTGAATTCTCACTGCAGCTACCAAACAGCTTCCTAGACTCATTCAATTGAGCTCTACACCAACCTTTGCGTTTAAACTTAAAGCTTCCAACCATAATGAACCTTGCAGGACAATTCTTACCACTGGCCATCTTCCTCTTACTCTTAATGTCACAAAGAGTTCTAAGTTGACCATCCGTCTCCAGTAGCCCATATTCAAGTGGGATTAGAAAGCTATGGGATATGAATTTTACCCACTTGAATGTTGTGAAGGATGATGGCAACTTAGGGGGAGGGGTTTCCAACAACTTTGGCAAGGTGATTTCAAGCTCCACTCCCTTGTGCTCTTTGACTACTTCCACCTCTTTGCAAGCTTCTTCAATTTCAACCTCTTCCTCTTGGTAGCTTTCTTCCAATTCAATCTCTTCTTCATTGCTCACCAAGGGCATGGGAGGTTGTGCTTCTTCTTCTTTAATCTCCATCACTTGATCAACCTCTACAAAGTCTTCAACCATGATCTCTTCAACATCAACATCAAACACCATGGAAAGAGGCTCTGTGACTGGACTTTCCAATGGAGGTACAGCATCTCTTAAGTCTGCAACCACTTCTTCCTTTTTAATAATTGCTGCCTTGTCCAGTTGTTTAAGGATAAAATCGTACTCATCCTCGATGATTTTCTTTCCATGACAACTCCTTTCAACTATTCTTTCATCTTCAAGGGTCTCTCCTACCCTTACCCGTAGGGCCTCCTCTAGCTCTTTATGAAGTATGGATTCGCGAAGATGATTCCTTCTTTCCTGTTCCATATCAATAGCATAATTGGGATCATCTTGCTCTTGGATTGATGGATGTGGGTGCTCTTCCATGGATGGTGGTGATGGGATGGAGAGATTATTCTGTGGTTGACAAGAAAGTGCACTAGAGCTTGAGGGTTGATTGTTGAAGGTATTTGGTGGTCTGATTTGGGTGAAGAGAGCTTGTATAGTAGAGTTTAGATCGGCAAGTGCTTTCTCCATGGAGGTTTGGGGTAGATAGGAGGGTTCATTTGGTTCATAAGGTGGTTGGTATGGTGGATGAGGGTTAGGGTCATATGGAGGTGAGTGGCGGAAAGGGGCTTGTGAGTGTGGTGGTCCAAAGTCATGTTGAGGAAAGGGTTCATAGGCATATGGGGGTGGTTGTTGATAGTCCATTGGAGGTGGTTGTTGCCATGAGGGTTGATTAAATCCTTGTGGCTCCTCCCATCTTTGATTGTTCCAACCTTGATGCCTGTTCTCATTGTAATTTCTTCTTCCTGCAACATTATTGTAACCAGACTCATAGCCAAAGGGGTGAGAGTTCATAGTAGTAAATAAAAATTAAAAATAAAAATAAAAATAAATTTAAATTAAAAGTTTATTTAAATTTTGAATTTGAAAATTAAATTTTGAAATTTGAAATTTGAAATTTTGAATTTTGAATTTTGAATTTTGAAAATTTTTGAATTTGAATTTTGAAAAAAAAATTTTAAATTTAAATTTTTGAAAATTGATTTTTGAAATAAGATAAGATAAAATAAAAATTTTAAAATAAAAACCAATAACCTCTTAACTTAAGAAAAAGCAAAAATAAAAATAAAAACAAACAAACAAGCAAAAATAAAATATTTACAATAACCAATAATAAGGCATACGTTTGCAATTCCCCGGCAATGGTGCCATTTTGATGAGAGAACTTTTGCGTGGTCTAGAAATTTGCGGATAAATCCTCGTTGCAAGTATAGTTTCTAAACCTTCAAAAGTCCTTTCATACAAACGTTTTGGTTGTCACAAGTAACAAACCCCTTTAAAATTGATAACCGAGTATTTTAAACCTCGGGTCGTCTTCTCAAGGAATTGCAAGGAAGTATGTTCTTATTATTGGTTATGAGTTTGTAAATTGGGGTTTTGGAAGTAAGGTGGGAATATGTTATATGACAAGTAAAATAAAATAATAAAAATAAAAATAAACTCTTGGCAAGGTATTAGAACTGGAGGTCCTATCCTTATCAATTGTAATGAGAATTGGATTTTTCTCCCACTTTGTTAACCTCTAACTATGAAGGTAAGTTAAGTGGATGAATTAATTTTTATTCCTCAGGTCCTAGTCTTTGTTTGGGAAAGACTAGAGTTATTGGAATTTGAATTAATGAAATGAAGAAATCCAATTTTCAATCAACAATGAGTTTGCCAAAAGGAAGAAAATATCTAAATTAAAAAGCATCAATATAAATAAAGCAAAGCAAAATTAAATCTGAGAATACCTCGAATAAAATACATTCAAAGTAGTAAAATCTAACATGGAAAATTTCATAAGCCAATTGGGCAACATAAATCAAATACAAATAAAAGCATGAGGTATCTGAAAGTAAAAGAGAAATAAAAAGTAAAAGGAATATTAAACCTGGATCGAGAGTTACTCCTAAAACTAAGAGAAATCCTAAATCCTAATCCTAAGAGAGAGGAGAGAACCTCTCTCTCTAAAAACTACATCTAAAATATAAAAAGTGAATTATGAGAGCGTCCCTATGAATGGATGCAATCCCCCACTTTATAGCCTCTAATCCGTCTTCTGTAGAATATGTTTCATGGGTTGATTAGTTCGGGCCTTTATAATGTGAGCTTAAAAATAAGGTCAAAGCCTTCTACAAGTGATGATAAGGGCGTATGTGAACTTTCCTATCTTTTGATAGTTTAGTTTTACCCCATGTAAGGCTTTGCTCACAAAGTAGATGGGTTATTATGTGTGTTCATCTTCTCGGAATAAGGCTGAAGCTATAGTCCGAGTTATTACTACTAGGTAGAGGATAAGCTCCTCCCCTGGGAGAGGTCCGGTAAGTATTGAGGGTTGGCTTAAGAATGTTTTAAAATTTTGGAAGACTTGTTCGCATTTCTGGGTCCATTCAAATTGGTTCCCTTTTTTAAGTATTGAGAACAAAGGTAGAGACTTCAGAGCTGATCCTACTAGGAACCTGGACAACGTTGCCAACCTTCCTTTTAGTTGTTGGACTTCCTTGAGGCAAGTCGGGCTTTTCATCTCTAATATGGATGTGCACTTATCTGAGTTAGCCTCAATACCTCTTTGAGTGAGCATAAAGTCTAAGAACTTCCCGGCCTCTACTGCAAAGGTGCATTTTGAAGGATTCAATGTCATCTCATGCTTTTTTATTGTGGAGAAATGGTGCGTATTTTGAGAATATCCATAACTGAATCGGCAAGTGCACCGGGTCGTCCAAATAATACCTCAGGTAAGTGAGGGTCTATCCCACAAGGACTGAGGAACTGAGCAACAATGGTCAACTGATTGGCTTAGTCAGGCGAATAGAAAAAAGTTAGTTTTGTGGGTTTTCAAAAGCATTGAACAATAAATCAAGAGTCAAGAATGCAAATAATGAGTTTGGTGTAAAAATCAATAAAAAAACAGTTAAGGTATCGGAGATGTTTACTTTTCCAGATTAAGTTTTCTTACCAACTATTTTAATCATGTAAGATTCATTTCATGGCAAACTGTAATTGACTAAACCCTAATCTCTTAGTAATTTAGTCTCCTTTAATCTTCATCAACCGCCAATCTCTTGGTCACTTGATTCTGATTAGAGGGTTGAGTTCAAATCTAGTTTATGGCCACAAAAACCCTAATTATTCAAAGTTAAACGGATTATATGTCACGTATCCAGATTATTTCAAGCAATTAGTAATTTAGGAGGAATTTACTTTTAAGCTGTGTTCAGGTGAGGGACCTCTCCTAAGGGTCATAAGAACGCATCTAGAATAAGGGTCATACTCTCGTATCACCCAGATTCATAAAATTAAGAATAAAAGTAATCTTTGAAATTGAATCAATACATTAATTAAAATAGAAGAATAATAGTCTTAATCTATAGAAATAAACAGAGCTCCTAACCTTAACCAAAGAGGTTTAATGGCTCATGACTTATAGAGAAAACAACGATTCTGAAAAGTGCCGAAGAGAGGAGTCCCTAAAGGGTGAATCTTTTCCCTTTTATATCTAACCTAATTTGATTTGAAAATTAAATAAAATAATAAATCCTATAACTAAAAGATATTATTTGTAAATAAAAATTACAAAAATAAAATAAAACATAACTAATAAAAGCTAAATCCAACTAGAGATGCTCCAAGAGTGGGCTTTAATTCGGATTGCTTAGCGCTAAATGCCAGTTGGGCGCAAAAGGGTTGCTTCAATTCTTCTCCTTTTCATACAAAACTCTGCCAACTTACTCCAAATTTCACCTGAAATCATAAAAACACTAAAATAACTCAAAGTAGCACCCAAAGAGAATTTTTGCACTAAAATAGTATAAAACTTAATAAATTCTAACTAAAACTAACTAGAAAATAAGGGAAAAATAGGTACAAGATACTCACGCATCAAGAACACCTTGGACAAGTCGGTCAAAAGTGCAAGGTCGTCTCGGGTCTTGACGAGCATATCGTCCAGATATACCTCCTTAAGATATCTTTTACGTGAGGACTTACTAACTCCTCCTCCTGAAAATCCTCCGTTTATCTTGTGTATGTGCCTATTAGGAGTTTGTGGTGGCTGATCTTGCCGACTTCCATCTTCATTTCCTCTCTTCCTTTTTCCTAGGTTGTCTGATCTTTCAGCGAGGCACCTCTCTAGCCGACCTTCTCTGGCCAACTTTTCTATAACATTTTTCAGATTATAACAGTCATTGGTAAAATGTCGTATAGCTTGTGATATTCACAATATTCTGTCCGACTTCCGGATTTTTTGTGTTTAATGGGACGAGGAGGTAGAAGTTTTTAGTGTGACAGATCCTCTTGTAGATATCAACAAGAGAAACTCAGAGTGGGTGTAGTTATGGTACCTTCGTGGCTTCTCCGAGTTATACTCCTCTTTTTCTTTGTCTCCTTCTCCTTCCCCTTATCAACAAGAGAAACTCAGGTTTGGCCTTGGGGTTGGATTTCTGAGTCTGGAGTTCTCTTCTATGTTGATATACTTATCTTCCCGCTCCTGTACTTCATACAAGGAAGTCGGGTGTCACTTGGATATAGATTGGAAAAACGTCCCTTCTTTAAGACCGTTAACCTACTTCATTATCACTGCTTCAGGAGGTAAGTTTTGTATTTTCAAGCAAGCTTTGTTGAATCTTTCTATATAATCTCGGAGTATTTTTCCGACTTCTTGTTTGACCCCTAAGAGACTTGGAGCATGTTTTACTTTATCCTTTTGGACTAAAAATCGGGTAAAAAACTTCTTTGCCAGGTCATCAAAGCAATTCACCTATCTGGGTGGTAAGTTATCAAACCACTTCATCGCCGCTTTGGTCAGTGTTGTTGGGAAGGCCTTGCAGCGAGTTGCATTGGACGCATCAGCCAGGTACATCTGACTTTTAAAATTGTTAAGGTGATATCTCGGGTCGATCATTCCATCATAGAGATCCATGTCGGAACTTTTAAAGTTTCTGGGAACCCTAGCTTGCATGATTTCTTCAATGAACGGATCTTCCCCTCTGAGAGGACTTTCCTCCTGATCCGTCCAATTTCTCTGACTTCGAAGGTCGGCCTCTAACTTTGAGAGCTTTTTTTTCAACTCTCTTCGTTGTCGTTCTTCTTTTGTAATTCTTTTTCTGCTTCTCACTATCGTTTAACCTCCTGCTCGAGTTGTTCCAATCGGCCACAGTGCCCGTGTACGAGCCCCAGTGTCTTGTAGGATGAGGAGGCTCTTTTGTCCTCATGTGAATGTACCTCCGACTGTAGTTGTCGGGTGTAAAGATTTCGCGATGTTCCTTCCCCATTAGGATTGCTTGTTCCTTCTTGTCGCGGGGGTACAATAAGGGCTCATTCGTCGTTGTAGGGTTCTGGCTCGGACTAGGATATGGTGCGTCCGTCTTCAAATTGCTCGTCCGTCATGGTGAGGTGTAGACTTTCAGGTCCCCGACAACGGCGCCAATGTTCCGGGTTACCTGAAATGGTGTTGTAGGCCTGAACGTGAGGGCCAGACTCTCCTTCTGAGGTAGCGTCCGACTTGTGCTGATGCCGGTGTGCCACTATCCGAGTTCCTCGTGAGGTGGTAGGGGGTGGCACCTACAGGAGACTCCGATGTTTAAGTTAACAAAGGCTTTAGACAGATTTTTAGTAGATTGGGTTCTGAATATATCTGAGGGTGTTTAGTATATTTATAGCATATAGGATAGCCACCTTTCAAAGTAGTTCCACCTTTAATGGTGGATAACTATTTTCTTTTCCTAAGAAAGTTGTTGAGATCTCCCTTCTTGATGGATAGGAGATATCTTAAAAAGTAGTTACTTGATCAGATATGTAGGTTTTGGTACAACTGTTCATACACCCAACCTCTAAAAAGTCGGATAGGTACGAAGGAAGCCTGACCTCTTGAGTGAGCCTCTATTCTTTTTAAGCCTAACTTTATTTTTTGGATTAGGGTATGAACAATTATTATGGGGCAAAAACACATTACATTAAAGACATTATATATATATATATATATTTTTTTTTTTTTCTAGAAACTCAATGAGCACAAATGATCTTAATGAGTAGGTTTGTGTGGGATGATATGTTGGTAGATTAATTATATATGTTGGGTCTTTTTTATTTATTTAGTTAGATTTTCCCTATATCTATCCTACTCTTGATAAAATGTTGAAAAGAGTAAGTAGTTTTATTGGTGATTTTATTTTCCCCATTTTTGAGTCGAACTCGTTCTGAACCATCTAAAAACAAAATATTTAAATTTTTAGACAATAAAATGACAATCCTACATATTTTTTCAATAACACTTTTGGTTAAGTCAGACCCGATGTTGTTAAAAAAAAATTGAAGTTGTTTACACAGCATATCTCTTTAATTAAATACTGGTTTAAATTTCAGCCAATCTAGTTACCCTAAATTAATAATTACCTCTACGTCATGTACCCCCAAAACTTTTGTTTGTTATGGCTGGATTCATGGAATCAACCACATTCAAAATTCACCTCTTTCTCTGTATCTTATATATGTCATGTAATCCAGTGATAATGATTCTGTTTTTGTCTCTAAACTTTAAGCATCCAAATGTCAATTTGATTAAAAACAATGCCATTAATTATTAATTATTTTGTTCATTGTTTACTTGTTCCAACAACCATATAGCATGAAACATTGTTATATATGTTGGAAAACGCTCTGTTCATTTCTCAGCGAAGAAAAACTCCAACCACAACCCAACAAAACCGCTCTAACAAAGTGTGCAACAAGATAAAAGTTGCCCATTAACGTTTGACTTCACAAATTATCAATCATCTTTAATTTCTTCGTTCATTCATTGCCTTATTACCATTTTGCTATAATGCAAGCTATGTCTAGAGTTCAATCATAATTGGTCTGAATAGTAGTTCAATTACTTGGATTTCTTTTTAACTGAAGAGTTTCATTATTGTGTATGGAGGAAGAGGCACCACCATCTCTAAGTGTAAACTCTAGGAGGAGCAGGACTATGGTGCTCCCTGTGGAGATAGACCCACCTATGCCTTCAAAAGAAGCAGTTACAGTTGAAAACAAGGAAGTGAAGCATTTCATGAAATGGGTTTCTTGGTTGATACCAACCTTTGTCATTGCAAATGTGTTTGTGTTCATCATCACCATGTATGTCAACAATTGTCCCAAGAATTCATATTCCTGCATTGCCAGGTTCCTTGGCCGTTTCTGCTTTCAGTCCTTGGATGAGAATCCCCTTCTTGGGCCTTCCAGATTCACGTGAGCTTTCGGTCATGCTTCTTTGATTTGTTCTTTTGAATACTTGATCTGCTTTGAATTGAATTAAGAGAAAATACAGGAATCAACTTTTAGTTAGTTAATATTAATTAATTTTTTCTTTTTCAACTCTAAAATTTCTTTCATTTTTCAAAATTTAGAATTTAGAATTAACTCAATTAAGAGTTTATTATTTAGGGTCTTGAATTTGAATTTGAGATAAATATAATAATTTTAAAAAAATTAATTAACGTTTATTGGAAAAAAATTGGCTCTCTAACACTTGTCTTAAATCAAATTATTGTTATTTGGGACATTTTAATTTGTTTTGTTTTCACAATATTGTCATTCTTATTTGTTTTATACAAAATGTTTTATTGAATTATCAATTATAACCTTAAATTAATATCAAGTTAATGTAAATTACCATGATGTATTTTCCATATTTAAGATGTTTATTTTTAAAATAAGAATAGTTTGTAAATTTAACATGTTTTGATTTTAGATTTTTTAACATGTGTAATTAGATAAAATGACAGATAACTTGAGAATAGACTAATAACATTTAGTTTTATAAAATTGTGTTTGGTAGTGTTTCAAAACATAAAATAGAGAGATATTGAAATGCTATTGGAAAAAATATGGGATAAATATTCAGAAAAGATATAATTTGTATATTGTGACTAAACTACTAGTTGATTTTCAGGCTAGATAAAATGGGGGCTTTGGACGTGCAAAAAGTGGTTTACAGAAAGCAGGTTTGGCGCCTCATCACATGCATATGGTTACATGGAGGGGTGTTCCACTTATTGGCAAATATGTTTGGCATTATAATCATTGGAGTTCGGCTTGAGCAAGAGTTTGGGTTTGGTACGTGTGAATAATTAAAAATGAATTAAAAAACATATATGTATTGAGTGATTTGGTGGCTGATATTTTTATTTACATAACATTTTTGAATCACCACAATATAATTTGATTAGTTAAGTAAAATGAACTTACTCAAGTTAGTGACTAACACTTTGTAAAGCTTTCTAAAAAAGTGCAAAAGAACAAAATTTTTATTTTTGTATTTGGTAAATAAAAACAATTATTATGTGTTTATATTTGTATTTTTTAAAAAATAAATGTATTTTTAAAAGTATTTAAGATAAAACTTTTCAATATTAGATTATGTTTATCAAAATTAAAAAGTCTAAATAACTCCATATATTAATTAATTTTTAAATTTAGCTCATACATTTTGATGGTAATCAGTGGCTAAGAGAATGGAGTGTTGAATTTTAGCTCATTTTTTGCTGAATATTAATTTCTGTTTTTTCAAAGAAACTTCAAGAGATATTTCTGCTTTTGTCTTATAACAAGTCAAGAGACATATTCTTTTTGTCTCGTAACGGGTTAGGAGATATTTTTCATTTTTGTCTCCAACGCAACAGAAACAAAATAGGAGTAGAAGAGAAAGAGAGAATCACACCCAATATATCCTGGTTCAGCTGCTAAGTGCAATGCAGGCTACATTCAGTCTCCATCACAACAGTGACGGAATTTCACTATAATCATCAAATTACAAACACCAATTCTTCCTTAGGATCTACTCAATCCTATTTGGGACAAATCCATATTCTATCCCCAAATTTGAACTTGACTTGGACTCTTACCAAGCTTTCAACCGCAAAGTGCTAACCCAACTTGCAAGAAAATCCCACAGGAACATGAAACACAACAAACAAATGTACAAAGAAACTCTGAGACATCTATGGCTTTTTCTCTAATATTGATCACTGTCTTTTTCTTACAAACCTCACCATATTTGCCTTTTACCATGAGACTCAGACAAACAATACTAAGAAAAAGAAACTAAAATGAAACTCATTGAAGGAGTAGAAGAACTCAGGAAGCTTGGGTAGCTATGAGAACTTTGTGCTTTCACTTTTTCTCCTTAATTCCAACTCTTGGCCGTTCACCCTTAATATAGAAGGGGAAGCTTCCAAGGTTGAAACCAGTTCAACCAACCCAGCAACATCTTATCCAACAAACAACCGCGGTTCGGACAAAGAGAAGAGAGAGGAAAAACCAAAAACCAACATGCATATACCTCTCTCAACCCTTTTCATTAACCTTTTTCAATCTGAACCCTTGATCTTGACTTTGACTCCAAGAAAGAACTTCGACCCTTGATGAACCTGTGACCCAAGACAGCTTCTTGCTTTCCATATTTGCTTCTTCCTACGTGTAGCTCGGTGGCTACCTTCTTTCTTTGATGAACAAAAATGGAAATGAACTTTTGCAACTGAGATCTTCCTCTTTGATAGAGGCAGATACTTTCTTTTTTTGGTATGAAAAATCTTAAAGCTTTTCTTCAAATCTTGCCTTCAATGGCAAAAATCTTGCTAGGCCTTACTTCAGATCTTCCTTCTTCATAACCTTTTTTTCATAGGCTTCTCTGTTATTTTACTTTTTCTTCTGATAACTTCAATCTTCTTTTTCCTCTTATGGATGTGATCGAAAGACAAGAGAGAGGAGAGAGAAGAGAAAGAATGGTGAAGCTTTTGGTGGAAGCTTTGAAGGAAATTAAACTCAATTTAATTTCTAGTTCCAATTACCAAGACATGAAGACTTTTGCAAATTGAACCCCTTTTCTTGTGATCACCGAATGAGTTTCTAAAGTTTTGGGCCAATTTGATTTTCTTCCTTTTAATTGTTCAGCCACTGTTTTTCTTCTTTCTTCTTATTTGAATGAGTGATGTGATTGAAGCAAGAGAGAGGAGAGAGAGAAGAGACAAAACTTTTAATGTAATATTAAACCCAATTTAATTTTGAGTTTCGATTACCTATGCATGCAATTAATCAATTTGAATTTTGAATTCCATTCCACCATGTAGTAGGTAACCGTGGCTTACTTTGAGAACCTTTGGATTCCTTCTTTTGATCATTCAATATTGTTTAGTGGGCTTATGATATGGGTCTCTTTGGATCCTCTTTCTCTTTTAATATTCAGTCACTTGAAGTGATCAATTATTATTAGGCTAAATATATTTAGTAACCAAGCTAGGCTTTCATCACTTGGGCCAAGGAACAATTTTATTTTCTTCCTGCACACTAACAAATATATCAACCAAACAATTGGACGCCAATAATAATTTAATTTTCTAATCAATATTTAATAATGTTTAATCATCTAATTTGATACAAGTTTTCCAAACTCAACACATTTATATCTATTATAATAATATTTTTAAATTTTAAAATCTATTTTACTAAATGTAATTATATTATTGCTATTTGTATTTATTGAAAATTATTTTTAATTTAATTTATTAAATATAAATATTATAACTTTTAAAAAATTATCTTTTATAAATTACTTTAAAAAACTAAAAATTTTGCCAAACTAAATCTAAGAGTAAGAAGGTTACACCTGCAGTTTTAAAAAAAAATGTATCTTATTCAGATGTCTATGACTTAATTAGAATGAATTGATAAACATGGTATTCTCTAGGATTATTTTTTTAAATAATTTTTGTATTTCTTTTATAAGAAGTGAAGTATTTAAGTAGGTTAAATATTGATATATTCTACTAAGATCAAGATATATTTTTAAACTCCAAAAATACTTTAAAAAATTAATATATCATCTATTAAAATAATTCTCATATTAGCGATAAAAATCAGACATCCTCATTTAAATATAAGACAATTTTTTACTAATTATGATATGCTTAGTAAAAATTTTAAATAATGACATCCAAAATCTGATTTGAGCAGTGATATGTGTCATCAATGATCAAAATTCCATCAAAGATTATTTTGATTTCCTTTCTGATATAGAAGGAATTATTATATTTATTTGACAGTTTTGCTCCAAACTCATTTCTAATGCTAGCATGGTTGAATGTATCTGTATATTTGCAGTGCTCATTGGGTTGCTATATGTCATTTCTGGATTCGGGGGTAGTTTGGTCTCTTCACTTTTTATTCAACAAAACATTGCAGTTGGTGCTTCTGGTGCACTTTTTGGCTTGCTGGGTGGCATGCTCTCAGAACTCATTACTAATTGGTCTATATATGATAAGAAGGTGCTTACTATACATATATATTATGGAATGAAACACTTAAAATAAAATGTTTGGTCTCTAATATTATATGTTGGTTCTTAATTAAATTTGTTTACATATGTCTTATGCAAATTGTTACAAGCCACAACGATTTAGCCATGAGAGTGCACATTATATAAATCATTGCACCAAAATACGATATACAAAAATATTAAAATAATATAATGTAGTAATGTACACGTTTATTACTAAATCATTGTAGTTTATAACAATTTACATAAAACATGTATGTAACCGAATTTAATTCAGAATAAACATATAATATTAAAATCCAAACATTTTATTTAGGTGTTTACCCTTTAAAATGAAAACAATTTATTTTTCTTTCAAATATGTACCAATTTTTTAAAATTCTATTATTTTGTCAAAAAAATCAGGTGATATTTTCTTTTCCAGTAATTCCCATGTAAAATGAAAATAAACAGAGGAAAAGTGCGAAAAAATAGTAAATGAAAAATGAATATGAAAAGAGAAAAGTTGATGAGGATAACCGGATAAGTTTGAATACTTAAATTTTTCAATAACATTTTCAGTTTATATAATTAATTAAATTTGGATCCTTATTTGATATGTGCAGATAGGAGCTGTGTTGACCCTTGTGTTTGTGATTGTTATAAATCTAGCAATGGGGCTTCTGCCACATGTGGACAATTTTGCTCATATTGGAGGCTTCCTTTCAGGGTTTCTTCTGGGATTCGTGTTCTTGATCCGCCCCCAATCGGCATGGGTTAAGCAACAATACGCTCTCTCATCGTCAGCAAATTCTCCGCTATCTATTAAAAAACCTAAATTCAAGAAATATCAATGCTGCTTGTGGGTTCTTTCCTTGCTCCTCCTAATTGTTGGGTAAGCTCAAGTATAATATAACATGTTTTAAGGATTTAAATGTTTAATTGAAATTCAACCAATCTTAAATAAAATGTGATAAAATAAAAATATATATATATAAAATATATTTTTTAAACTGATTTTTCTAAAAAAAAAAAAAAAAACACAACCAATTCATTAGCTTTTTCGGTTTTTGACTGACTTTTCGTAATCCGTTTTTACATTAAATCAGATCAAACAATTGCTCAATACCTAATTAATCTAATCGAATGACCTAGTCTAGTTCATTAATTTTCCATATACGAATTTTTTTTTTTTTTTTTTTGGTTTTATTTTCCTATACTTGAGCTAGCAACATATGTTAACCTTGGTTGATTTTTCTATCTTAAGCCAGAATCTAAAAGCATGTTAAACCTACCAACATCTCATTTAAGGGAGCATTTGAAAAAAAGAGATGAAAATAGAAAAGTTTCAATCCCTAAACAAGAATTGAATGATGTCGTAGTTATCAAGTATCACTACAAGAAAACAACTCTATTGCCACGTTTTTAAAGCGTGACGAAAAGTTGAAAAAAAGTGTGGCAATAGTTTTTTGCCACGCTTTTTGAGCTACTGCTACGCTTTTGAAAGGGTTACGTCTGAAAGAGTGGCGGTTGCTCTATCGCCACGTTTTTTGAGCCTATCACCACGCTTTTTACAAATTGCCACTTTTAAAAGCGTGGATTTAAGTGGGAGATATGACCACGCTTTTAAAGCGTGACCGTATGTGGAGGATAAGGCCACGCTTTAGAAGCGTGGCAATAGATAAAGATATGGCTACGTTTAAAAAGCGTGGCAATAGACAAAGATATGGCCACGTAAAAGATGGTCAGTAACCTAATTATTCTTTTTAATCTTCATAAATAAAACCTTACATAAATTCGTAGATAATTTTATAATTTAGTCAATGACCAATAATTTTAAATTAAGTAATCCAACTTTTATAAAGTTGTCACTAAAATAAGTGTGTGATCACATAACAACATGCTCTAATAAAATACCAAAAATCAAAGTCATAACAACTACTCATGAATTTCTAATACATGAATTAAAATTCCTAATCAAAGTCATAACATCTACTTCTTGTACTTCATTACAAGATATAAAAACTTTATGTATCATTCATTGCAAGCGAAATTGTTTTTACCACTATCCTACAAAATAAAAAACACAAATGAACACCTACAAATAAAAAATAGATGATGTAGTAAACTAAACTAATATTACAAGCCAAAGAACAAAGAACCATTTGTGAGCTATGGAACAGTAAACTAGTATTACCCGCAACAAGTTCTTTTCATTATTGATGATTTTCAGCATATATATATATATACCCACAACAAGTTATTATTATAATTAGTTAAAGAAGAAAATTTTGAGCATTATATATCTACCTAAAGCGGCTTCACCCTAATCATCAGCTTGATTTATATACAATATATACAGCATAAACTTTCTCCACTTTATCACTTTATATATATATCTTGTGCATTCAGCCTTCATTAGAATATTAATACATAAATAAATAAAAGCATTCTAACAATCAGATTTAATTTGTTTGGTTTTCTTTTGTATTTTGGATGAAAGGACTTAGATATTTGCAATGATGATGCAGCAAAAATTGAATTTTCCAACACATTGCATGACAAATTTCCCGTAAACGTTACGATCTTAAGGATTACACTGCCACTGCTTACTATTTGCTATATATAATTATACCTTTTTTGGTATATCAACACACTAGTTTGTTGGCGTGGCTGTTCAAATGATTTTAAATAAATGAGGAATTCTCAACCATACTATTAATTTAAGGAAAAGTTAAGGTAGCTTTGATTTGAGTAATTTTTCATACTTTACTGTTACTTGTACTAAACGTTTTTGATACGGGTTGTAAGATGGATTGGGGACTTGCAAGTCGAGACGGTTGCTTGGTCGTCTTCTTGGAGTGGCGGGGGATGGTACCTGTAAAGACACTTCGATGCTCAATTCAAAATGAATCTGAGAGGTATAAGGTGTGTAGAATGAATGACGTACCTGAGGGGGCCTCTGGCTCCCTTTTTATATAGTTGGTGGTAATTATCTCATCTTATCTTAACTGGCTAAGATAAGGGAGGTACTTAAATTCAAATATTGGTTAGAGGATGTGAGTCCGTTTTTGGGATTTCTAGAGGAAAAAGGGGGCCGACCTCGGGTATCCGGGTCGAAGGTCGTTCCGGTGCGGGTCCCGAGGATCGGGTCCATAACAGTTGCCCCCGCAGCAAGAAAATGAGCAAGGTCGGTCTCATCGCTGGAAGATTTTTCTAGCCATTGTGGCTTTATTAGGGTTTTGGGCTCACTAAAAAAAAGAAGGGGCTCAAGCCTGAGTAGCCGGTCTAGAGGCCGTTCCAATGAGGGATCCGGGGACCAGGTCCATCAGCAAGAGTGAGTGTGCTTGGTGCTCGGGCTCGTAATCCGGATTCGTCAGTCGAGGTTGGGAGCCGCGAGAGTTTCCTGGCTACTTTACGGTTTACAACGTGGGAGACCGGTTCGGATCTTTGGTCAGTTTGGGCATCTTATCATGTACCCATAATTCTTTTCGAAGGGGAGCCTGTCAGTCGAGTTTCCTAAGATGTCATAATGGCATTAAATGTGAGGGAGCATTTTGGTCTTTTCCTCTATTTTTGCCTTTTGTCTCTTCATTTTTTTAAAAAATGTTTGGTAACTGCTTTCACTTCTTCTTTTTATTTCCCTCGCTTCTGGGTTTATCTCTTTATTAGAGCCGTTTCACATTCTTCTCTCAGTGGCTTTGAATTTTTTTGGATCGTTCGTGCATTTGTCATGTGCCTTTGCATTTTTGGCTTTGCTTCAATATTCATCACGTTGGTGTTTTTCCTCTTTCTTTATTCAATTGCTTTGCTTTCTACTTGATTTTGCGTTTCCACATTCTTCGTGCTGGGATTGTGTTTTGGGTAGGAGTAGCGAGCTACTAGTGGGGATGAGCACCACTGTTCTTGGGTGTGGCTTTAGCTAGTAGTAGATGGTAGATTTTGGTGTTTTGTGATTTTCCACCGTATGGTTCTGGTGGGTTGATGGTGGTGCTCCACTCTTTTTTTTAGGTATGTCACGGCGGAGGAGTGAGGGTGTTGGTGCTCCAGTAGTCCCATCCGGTGGCGTCCCCTCGACGTATTACTAGGTGACTTCCGACTTTTGGGGGACGCTGCCTCAGATGACGGAGGCCGATCTCCAGTGACTCCGCGATCACGGGCGATTTGCGGAGGCGGCGACGCCGAGCATCAGTATGATCTCGCGCTCTCCGAGATTGACGAGAGGGTTTGTTACATAAACCATGACTCCCCCACCGTGCCGGATTGGATATAGGTATATGAGTCGATGTTTACTCGACTCGGCATGCGATTTCCTTTCTCTAATTTTGTTTAGCCGCTGCTGAATTGGTGTTCCATGGTGCCGTCTCAATTACATCCAAACAGCTGGGCAGCCATTCGGACTTTCGAGCTCGT
Source organism: Arachis ipaensis (assembly GCF_059453495.1). NCBI lineage: Eukaryota > Viridiplantae > Streptophyta > Magnoliopsida > Fabales > Fabaceae > Arachis > Arachis ipaensis. Next base: position 92,561,391 of record NC_142439.1, read on the forward strand.
ATGCGAGTATTTGGAGCTCCCAACTTCATTTGATGTCTTTTTATTCTTTTTCTTGTGCACCCTGCCAACCAAGGAGGGGAAGCACAAGAAGGGATATGTGCCGTTTAGGGCCCAGCCTAACCGGCGCATATTCAGTTTGTTCGAGGACTCTTTTTGCAGATTTAAGCGAGAGTACTTCAAGGTGTGCCCAGCTGGGGGACACCATCCCTTTTGGTTGACTATAGAGGGGGAGCGTTGCTTTGCGATGTATTGAAATTTTGGTGCCGGGGTGTCGTATCTGACGTGGGTTACTTATGAAGGGTTGTCCCCGGAGAATAAGGATATCACTGATGTCCTATGGCATGTCTTTGGGGAGTGTCCATTGAACCCTCGGGACATTATGGGGGATCTGGCGACGTGCCAGACTTATATCGGTGTGTAACTCTTCCTTTGTGTTTCTTTATTTTCCCGGGCTTGTGACTTACGTTTTTCCTTTGGTTCTTTCAGTTCAAATGGCTGGCGGCTTGAGTACTTTGGTGAGGTTGAAGGCCGCCTGGATCAGGAGTCAAGTTCGGATGCTTCTCCTTCCACTCCTCTATATCAACCTTAAGCAGACTCTCTGACGTCGGCAAGCTGAAGGAAAAATTGGAAGTGGCGGAGACAGCTAGACTGAAGGCCATCAAGGACGCCGAGGATGCAGAGGCCGAGCTGCTCCATTTATCCGAGGTCAAAACTTTGCTTTTGTCCCAGCTGGGGGCGAGCGTAAGTGGGCCTCAGATGCTTAGTCTCAAGCTGCCGTTCTCCTTGCCAGGGTTGATGCTTTAAGAGCTGAGGTGGCAAGCTTAAAGAAGCAGAAGGAGGAGTTGCTGGCGGACGTGAAGGGGGCGATTTCTGCTACCGAGGAGGCGATGAGGGCCCAGGCTTTGGTTCTTGCGCTGTGTGCGGATGTGTCCATGATGGGGGCGTTCAAGACTGTGCAAGATGGCCAAATCGTCGATTTAGAGTAGATTTCCTTTTTTTGATATTTGTCAGTTTGAAGGCCGATTTTAAGACTTGTCTTATTTGCGATGGGGCCATCTAGGCCGTTACTTTGCTTACTTTGTGATGGGGCCATTTAGGCTGTTTTCTCTAAGCCGTTTTCCTGACTTTGTTTGTTTTTATGGGGCCGTTTGGGCCATTTTATGCCGTTTTTGTGACTTTGGGTCTTTCTAGTGGATCATTTGTAACATACCCTTTGTGGGTCGTCTTGGTTTAACATTTTTTGTGGATATCCGTGTTCAAAGGCCTCGGGGTTGATCGGTTCCGGGGGATAACCGTGCGTAGTTTGTGTCATCGGTTGAGGTAGTATTTATGAGAAAAGAAAAATGAATAATTTTTTTAAGATGTTGGGCCTCGTTAAAACCTCCAGAAGTGGGTAGGAAATAGTACCCGATGATGATAAATGCAAGAATAGGCAAATAGAAAAATTAAAAGGAAATGCAAAGGAATTTTAAACACGATGTTTCCCGGTTTGGGGTGATTTTTACTTCCCCGGGAGTAGGGGGACCGGTGTTGTTTCATCGTAAGACGAGGTCATCGGGTCCGAAGTCCCGCCGGATCAAGCCGCAATTGTATCTTAGGCTTATTCTCTGTTTTAGGGCTAGCTCTCATAGGTGGGTTATGCTTCTGACCTCGTCAGTGAGGTCCCACTCTACTTCTCCGTCATTACCTCCGACGGTTCTTCATGAGCTGGAGTTTCCGACTTCCACCAGAATGATGGCTTCTAGGTCGTAAGTAAGCCGAAAGGGGGTTTCTCCTGTGGTGGTTTGGAGGGGGGTCTGTATGACCAGAGGATTGACCCGAGTTCGTCGGCCTAAAGTCCTTTGGCTTCATCGAGCCTTTTCTTAAGGCCTTTCACTATTATCTTGTTGGCCTATTTAACTTGTCCATTTGTCTGTGGGTGCTCCACTGAACTGAACTGGTGAGAGATGTGTAGTCTGTCTAGAAATTCTCTGAACCGCTTGTCCGCGAATTGCATCCCGTTGTCCGTGATTACGACCTCGGAAATCCCAAATTGGGTCACGATGTGTCTCTAGAAGAACTTCCGACATTTGGTGGCCGTGATGGAGGCCAAGGGTTCGGCTTCGATCCACTTAGTGTAGTAGTTGATGGTGACAATGAGGTATCGGAGCTATCCGGGAGCCGTAGGGAAGGGGCCAACGAGGTCGAGTGGAAGTCAGAGTGGATTTGGCACTTGCCGCAACTTTTGACTAGTTGGAGGGAGTCCTGTATGATGGAAGGCCAGAAGTAGCCTACTCGGATGACTTTTTGGGCCAAGGTTTCCCTCCTACATGGTGGCTACAACATCCTTCATAGATTTCACAGAGTATGTAGTCTATTTCGTTGGGTTTTATGCACTTGAGGAAGGGTGGTGAGAGTTCACACTTATAAAGCTGTCCCACTATTGTGGTGTAGTTCGAGGCTTCCCGTTTCAGGCATTTTGCTTCCTTGAGATCCTCGGGTAATGTTCCATTCATGAGGTATTGAAGTATTGGGGAGGTCCATGAGTTTCAACTTGAGATCGGAAGGTCGACCGCGGTCGTGACCGAGATGGACGGTGTTTTGATGGCCTCTTGGATCAGTGAACGATTTCCCTAGCCTGGCTTAGTGCTCGCTAGTTTTGAGAGTAAGTCTGCCCTTGTGTCCGTTCTATGAGAACGTGTTGGACGGTTACTTGCTCGAACTTAGCCATCAGTTCTTTTACTTTTGCTAGGTATTGTTGTAGCAGGGGGTCCCATGTTTATTTGTCCCCGTTAATTTGGGAGCTGCTTGGGAGTCGCTGAAAATTTCTAGAGCTCTTATCCCAACTTCCTTGGTTAATGTTAGTTTGGCCAGGAGAGCCTCGTATTTTGCTTGATTGTTGGATATCGGGAATTTGTATCAAAAGGACTGTTCAATGATGATTCTGTTCTTGTTTTCTAGTATCACCCTGCTCCTCCCAAGCTGGTGTTAGATGAGCCATCCACATGTAGCTTCCAAGCTTCTATGGGTTCATTTTCCAAGGTGATTTCGGCGAGAAAGTCTTCCATAGCTTGTGCCTTGATGGCCTTCCTAGACTCGAATCCGATATGGTATTGTGATAGTTCGACAGACCATGTGAGCATTCTTCCTACCAGGTCCGGCTTTTGCAGCACCTGCCTAACCACCTGGTCGATTTGAACCGTAATGGGGTGGGCCTAGAGGAATTGTTGAAGGCGTCATGAGCCCATGAGTAGCACAAAGGCGAGTTTTTTAAATCAGAAGAGGGCAGATAGTCATCCAGTTAGTCTTTGGACGTCCTTGAGATTTACCGGACTGCTCATCTCAATGATGGCTCTACAATTTTCTAGATTTGCTTCAACCCCCGTTGGGTAATCATGAAGCCCAAGAATTTTTCTGCTTCCATTCCGAACGTGCATTTTGTTGGGTTGAGGTGCATTCGATGTTCCCTTAAGGTATTCAGCACAAGTTCGAGGTCACTGATGAGCTCTTCGCTGTTTTAGGTTTTGGCAAGCATGTCATCGATGTAGACCTCCAACTTGGTTCCAGAGAAGTGTTGAAAAATCTTGGTGACGAGTTTCTGGTAGGTGGCTCCTGCATTTTTTAGTCCGAATGGAATGACTATGTAACAGTACGTGCTGTTGGGAGTTACAAAGGTTGTCTTGTCCCTGTCGGGTCGATGCATAGGTATTTGGTTATACCCCGAGTAGGCATCCATGAAGCTAAGGTATTGGTGCCCAGATGTGGCGTCGACAAGTCTATCAATGCTTGGAAGGGGGAAGGTGTCTTTGGGACAAGCTTTGTTCAAGTCTGTGTAATCGACACACATTCGCCACTTGCCGTTTGCTTTCTTGACTAATACGATGTTTGCTAACCAGGTTGCGTAAGATATCTCCTGGATGAAGCCTGCTTCGAGAAAGGATTTGACTTGTTTCCTGACTTCAGCAGCTCGATCTAGTGACATTTTCCTTCTTCTTTGGGTGACGGGCTTGGCTTTTGGATCGATGGCCAAGCAGTGGGACCCTATGCCCGGCATGTCGGTCGGGGTAAATGCAAACAGGTTCATGTTTCGCTTTAGGAGTTCTATTAGGTACCCTTTCAGGTCGTAGGGCAAGCTCTTGTTGATGAACATGTATTCTTCCTTGGTTTGCCTTATTTGTAATTTTTTCATGTCCCCTACTGGTTTTGGTCGGGGCTGGCCATCCTGATGTGCGTCGAGGTCGGCAAGGAAGATGTCGGCTGCGTCGTGGGACCTCTTACGGAGGGCCAGACTTCTATTGTCACATTCTACCGCGACTTTCCAGTCCCCGTGTATTGTTCCAATGGTGCCGTTATTAGCTTGGAACTTCATGAGGAGGAATTTGGTGAAGATGACAGCGGAAAGGTCATTGATTGTTTTTCTTTCGAGGATAATATTGTAGGCAGTGGAGTCTTTGAGGACCACAAAATCAGAGAGGATGGTCTTCCTCTGGCTCCCGGTCTCGATGGTGAGTGGTAACACTATGGAACCGTTTGGTTTGAGGAAGTAGTCCCCGAGTTTGGTTGCCCCGTGGCGGTGGGTGGTGCACGAAACTGGCTCCATAGAATTCGCACAGATAGACCGGCAAGTATACCAGGTCGACCAAGTAATACCTGAGGTGAGTCAGGGTCGATTCCATGAGGATTGTTGTTTTGAGCAAGCAGTGAACACCTTGTAGATCTTAGTTGGCGGAATGAAAAGATGAGTGTTGTTGGAAAATGCATAAAATAAATAAAGATAGAAATACCGGATGAATTTGTGAAAACAGTGATGGACGAACAATTAAGGCTTCAGAGATGCTTGGTCTTTTCGGATTAACTTTACTTACTGTCTATCCCAATAGCTTTTTGATTTATTCAACGGTAGCTGTAAGTGATTAACTCATGTCCTCTCATCAAGCCACCTCTAGGTTTCTCACTGTAGCAGAAGATGAAGCTCTGAGCAAGCCACTCCCCTTCGCGATCCTACTTAAGGTGCCACAGACAAGGCAGATCTTCCGGATCAGAGAGGATTGCTTCTTTGACTCTTGCCTTAGCGCCACAAAGACGTTACGCACCCGTAGACAACGGGATTATATGTCACATATCTAAAGTTGCTCAGATGCTCTATATGAATCCGCAATGTAAACTCTAGCTTTAGTTCAACACTATCCAAGCCAGGAATCGCATGGAACCCAAGTAGAACAAGAGTGATTGTCATGGGTCACTCTCATTCATGAGATGAAGAACGAGTGTGCATAAGAGAATAGAATCAGAATTGTATTGAAAATAGAACAGTAATATTATTAATCCATGAAACTCAACAGAGCTCCTAACCCTAACTTAGGAGGTTAGTGACTCATACTGTACATAATAGTGTTCGAAAATAATGGGGGAGGAAGAAGATCCTAAACATGAGTGATCTTCTCCTATATATACTACTCTAGTGACTAAGGATTATAGAAATAAGATAAACTAAGTTGATAGTGCGAAAATCCACTTCTGGAGCCCACTTGGTGTTTGTTTGGGCTGAGCTTGAGTGTCTCCCACGTGCTAATGTCCCTTACGGGCATTGAACACTGGCTAGGGACCCCCTTTTGGGCGTTGAACTCCAGTTGCTCCCCTGTGGGTGCTGGACGTCAGGAATGGGGCTGGTGGCTGGTGTTGAACGCCAGTTTTGAGCCTTCATTTCTAAAACACAGTATGAACTATTATATATTTCTGGAAAGCCCTAGATGTTAGCTTTCCATAGCCATTAAGAGCGCGCCATGTGAACTTCTGTAGCTCTAGAAAAGCTCCTTTGAGTGCACGGAGGTTAGATCCTGACAGCATCTGTAGTCCTTTCTCTGCTTCTGAATTAGACTTCTGCTCAAGCCCCTCAATTTCAGCCAGAAAATACCTGAAATCACCATAAAACACACAAACTTAAATTACAATCCAAAAATGTGAAATTTGCACTAAAACCTATGAAAACTTAATAAAACTTAAACAAAACATAATGAAAACTATATGAAAACAATGCCAAAAAGCGTATAAAATATCCTCTCATCAAAACACCAAACTTAACTGTTGCTTGTCTCCAAGCAACCAAAAATAAAGTAGGATAAAAAGAAGAGAAGAATACAATAAATCTCAGAGTTTTCAATGAAGCTCAGTTTCGATTAGATGAGTGGGACTTAATAGCTTTTTGCTTCTGAACAGTTTTGGCATCTCACTTTCGATTGAAGCTAAGAGTGATTAGCATCTTTAGGAAATGAAAATCCAGATGATATTATTGATTATCCTAGTTAAGTTCTTTTTAATTCTTGAACATATCTTCTTTAGAGTCTTGGCCGTGACCGTAAGCACTTTGTTTTCCAATATTACCACCGAATACATAAATGCCACAGACACTTTAACTAGGTGAACCCTTTTGGATTGTGACTCAACTTTGCTAGAATCTCCAGCCAGTGGTGTCTAGAGTTCTTAAGCACACTCGTTTGCTTTGGATCACGACTTTAACTGCTTAGTCTCAAGTTTTTCACTTGACACCTTCACACCACAAGCATATAGTTAGGGAACCAGCTCAATTGAACTGTTTAGGCTATGATATTTCTTGTAGGCCCTCCTAACCATTGATGCTCAATGCCTTGGATCCTTGCTCTTACCGTTTGGTTTAAAGAGCTATTGGTTTTTTGCTCTTGCCTTTTGGTTTTAAGAGCTATTGGCTTTTTCTGCTTGTTTTTTTTTTCTTCTTTTTTTCACATAAGCATATATATTTTTTCTTTTATTGCTTTTTGCTGCTTTTTCTTGTTTCAAGAATCAATTTTTGGAGATTTTTCATATTACCAACAATATTTCACTTTTATCATCATTCTTTCAAGTGCTAACTTTCTTTACTCCAATATCAAATATGCACTGTTCATTCATACATTCAGAAAACAAAAGCAATGCCACCACATCAACTAATTGAACTATTCCTAATATAAAACTTGAAATTCATACATCTTACTTTTCTCTCAATTAAAATAATTTTTCTTTTTAAGCAAGGTGAGAGATGCATGGAATATTTCGTAGCTTTAAGACATAAAAACAGATGATCATGCACTAGAAACAGACAATAAAAATAAAATACATGGAAAAAATATAAGCAACAGGGGAGTAAAGAGAACGAATCCACCTTAGTGATTTTGAAGAACTGAAGATTGATGGTTTAGAAGTTATAGTAAATACTCGTTGCAAGTATAGTTACTAAACCAAGCAATCAACCTTTCTTACAAAAGTTTTGGTTGTCACAAGTAACAAACCCCTTTGAAATTGATAACCGAGTATTCAAACCTCGGGTCGTCTTCTCAAGGAATTGTAGGGAAGTATGTTCTTATTATTGGTTATGGAGATTGTAAATTTGGGGTTTTAAGAAGTAAGGTGGGAATATGTTATATGACAAGTAAAATAAAATAATACTAATAAAATCTCTTGGCAAGATATGAAGAACTGGAAGTCCTATCCTTATCAATTGTGATGAGAATTGGATTTTAATCCCACTTTGTTAACGTTTACTAAACAAAGGAAAGTTAAGTGGACTGATTAGCTTGATTCTCAAGTCCTAGTCAACTCTTGTGGAGAGACTAGCTTTAGAGCAATCCTAGTGCAATCAGAATCTGCCAATTTCAACCACTGTTTTATTTGACAGCTCAAGTGTTACCAATTACTTGACCCAAGCCAAAAAGGGGGAAAATATCTAAATTATTTATAAAAGAAAGCAATCATAAATCTGAAATACCTCAATTAACTCTAATAAAGATATCAAATATAACATGGAAGAGTTCATAAAATTAGGAAAATAAATAAAAATAAAGAACCTGGGATTGAGAGTCACTCATAAAACTAAGAGAAGTCCTAAATCCTAATCCTAAGAGTGAGGAAAGAACCTCTCTCTCTAAAAACTACATCTACTCCTAAAATTGTGAATATGAGAGCCTCCCTTATGAATGGATGCGTTCTCCCACTTTATAGCCTCTAATCTGTGTTTTCTGGTCCACAAACTGGGTCAGAAATAGCCCAGAATTCGCTGGTCTCGAATTCAACCACGCTGGATTTCCGTCACTGCGACGCGGCCGCATGGATCACGTGGTCACGTCGCTAGCGTCAGGGGAACTATAGCATATTATATATCAAATCGAAACCCCGAACGTTAGCTTTCCAATGCAACTGGAACCGCATCGTTTGGACCTCTGTAGCTAAAGTTATAGCCGTTTGAGTGCGAAGAGGTCAGGCTGGACAGCTTAGCAATTTCTCCAACTTCTTGTATTCTTTCCACTTTTGCATGCTTCCTTTCTACCCTCTGAGCCATTCCTGCCCTGTAATCTCTGAAATTACTTAACACACATATCAAGGCATCTAATGGTAATAAGAGAGGATTTAATATTAGAAAATATAAGGCCAAAGAAACATGTTTTCAATTAAAGCACATAATTAGGAAGGCAAATGTAAAACCATGCAAATAGTATGAATAAGTGGGTAAAGAATAGATAAAAACCACTCAATTAAGCACAAGATAAACCATAAAATAGTGGTTTATCAGTGATGGCGGCTACTACTCCTTCTGGAGGATCCAATGGAGTGCTTGATCTCTTCTATGTCACACCCCTGCCTCTGTTGTTCTTCCCTCATGACTCTTTGATCTTCTCTTATGTCATGGAGGATGGTGGAGTGTTCTTGATGTTCCATCCTTAGTTGACCCATGCTAGAGCTCGGTTCTCCTAAAGAAGTGTGAAATTGGTCCCAATAGCCTTGGGGAAAAAATGTATCCCTTGAGGTATCTCAGGGTTTTCTTGTTGAGGCATCTCCACATGCTCTTGTTGAGGTGCACGTGTGGGCTCTCTAGTTTGCTCCATCCTCTTCTTGGTGATAGGCTTGTCCTCCTCAATGGAGATGTCTCCTTCTATGACAATTCCAGCTGAATTGCACAGATGACAGATAAGGTGGAGGAAAGTCAACCTTGCTAAGGTGGAAGGCTTGTCAGCTACCTTGTACAGTTCTTGAGGTATTACCTCATGTACCTCCACCTCACTTCTAAGCATGATACAGTGAATCATTATGGCTTGGTTAATGATCACTTCTGACCAGTTGATAGTAGGGATGATAGAGCATTGGATAAATTATAACCATCCTCTAGCTATGGGCTTGAGGTCAAGCCTTATCAGTTGGACAGGCTTGCCTTGAGCATCCTTCTTCCACTGAGCTCCTTCCACACAAATGTCTGAAAGGACTTGGTCCAGCCTTGGTCAAAATTGACTCTCCTAGTGTAAGGATGTGGGTCTCCTTGCATCATTGGAAATTGGAGCACTAACCTTACACTTTTCGAGCTGAAATCCAAAAGTCACCCTCGGACCATGGTGTGCCAATTTTTGGGACTGGGGTTTACGCTAGTGTCATGGTTTTTAGTAACCTATGCATTAGCATAGAACTCTTGCACCATTAATATTCCAACTTCCGAAATAAGATTGGTTAGGACTTTGCAACCTCTCCTCTGGATTTGTCTTTGGATCTCTGGATACTCATTCTTTATGAGCTTAAAGGGGACTTTAGGAATCACCCTTTTCTTTACCACTACTTCATAGAAGTGGTCTTGATAGGCTTTGGTGATGAATCTCTCCATCTTCCAAAATTCGGAGGTAGAAGCAACTACTTTTCCTTTCCTCTTTCTAGAGGATTCTCCGACTTTGGATGCCATAAGTGGGAATGGAAAGCAAAAAGCAAGGCTTTTCCAACACCAAAATTAAAAGCTTTGCTCATCCTCGAGCAAAATATGAAGAAAAGAGTAGAAGAAGAAGAGAATTGGTAGAGAAAGGAGGAGAGGAGGATTCGGCCAAGGGGGCTTTAGTGTATGAATGGTGTGTGTATGAAGGGTATAAAGAAAGGGTATTTATAGGGGTGGGATAGGGTAGGGTTCAGTTATGGGAAGGGTAAATAGAAGGGAAAGTTTGAATTTGAAGTGGGTGAAGATTGGTGAGAGTTATGATGATTTTGGGAAGAGGTATGGACGTGATTGGGTTAGGGTTTATAGGGAAGAGTGTGTAAGGAAGAGTGAAAGTAAGAGAGTGAAGAATGTGGGGTAGGTGGAGATTCTGCGGGACCCACTGGTCCTGAGAGGCTAGGAAAGTCAAGTTCCCTACCCCTTCTGGCGTTGAACGCCTAGCTCTTGCTCCTGGCTGGCGTTCAACGCCAGCTATGTACCTCTTATTGGGCGTCGAACGCCTTTGAGGGCAATCCTGCCTGGCGTTCAACGCTAGGTCTATGCCTCTGTTGGGGCGTTGAACGCCCATGGCTGCCCCCTGACTGGTGTTCAATGCTAGCTTCAGATTCCCTGGCTGGTGTTCAACTTCAACAATATGCTCCCTGGCTGGCGTTCAACGCTAGCAATGCACTCCCTGGTAGGCGTTGAACGCCAGCAAGGTCTTTGCTTCAAGGTGTTCTATTTCCAGCTCCAATGGTTTCTGTTTTGTTCTAACTACTGCCCATGATCACAAGCTTAAACAAAAATGAAAATTAAACTGAAATAACTTAAATAAACTTAAAGAAAAATAAGAAAAACATTAATTATTGATGTGTTGCTTCCCAACAAGCGCTTCTTTAACGTCTCTACCTTGACGGTTAGCTCCTTACAGAGATGGATAAGGGCCCAGAATTTTGCTCCTTATAGTGAACTTCTTGCCTGTGCTCTCATGGATAAGTTCCACATGTTCTAGAGACAGGATTCTATTCACAGTGTATGAAATGACAGGATTGTCAGTGAAGATAACTCTCATGCCAGGTGAGAGGCCTTCAGTGGGAATTTTCTTATCCCTTCAGCCTTTAGGTACTTTCTTCTTAGTACCTTTGTTCTCAGTGCTTGATAATGGCTGCCCAACACCAAACTTAGAATTGGTGTCTGTGGGCTCTGTATAACTCTGCACTGAGAGAAAAAGTTGAAGCACTTCATGTTTATGAATAGTGCTTCTTTCAATTGAGGTAGAATTAGGTTTATGAACCTTGAATACAAGACAGTCCTCATCTAATTGAAGGATAGTTCTCCTCTATCTATATCAATCACAGCCTTGGCTATAGCTAGAAAGGGTCTTCCAAGGATGATGGATTCATCCTCTTCCTCCCCAATATCCAGGATTATGAAGTCAGCAGGGATGTAAAGTCTTCAACCTTCACGAAGACATCCTCTACTAGTCTATAAGCCTTTTTCATGGACTTGTTTGCCATCTTTAGAGAGATTCTTGCAGCTTGTACCTCAAAGATTCCCAACCTCTCCATTACAGAGAGAAGCATGAGGTTTATGCTTGACCCTAGGTCACACAGAGCCTTATCAAAGGTCATGGTACCTATGGTGCAAGGGATTAAGAAGCATCCAAGATCTAGCTTCTTCTGAGGTAACTTATGCTGAACCAAGGTATTGAGTTCCTTGGTGAGCACCGGAGGTTCTTCCTCCAGTGTCTCTATACCAAATAGCTTGGCATTCAGCTTCATCAGAATTCTTAGGTACTGAGCAACTTTCTCTTCTCTAGTTTCCTTTTCCTCATCAGAGGAGGAGTACTCTGTAGATTCTATGATCTTCAACCAAGCATTCAAGAGAACTTCAATTGGCTCCTCATGAACCTTTGGTTCCATCAACTCTTTAATAGGGAAGTTCTCAGTGGGCTGAGGGTTGCCAACTATCCCTATTGTGGCGTTCAATGCGAGAATCTGTGTTTCTTTGGGAGTTAAACGCCCATCATGCATCCCTTCACTGGCGTTCAACACCAGTGGTTGTGCCTTTTTGGGCGTTGAATGCCCAGTAAGGTCCTCCTTACTGGCGTTCAACGCCAGTGATGGTGCCTTTGTGGGCGTTGAACGCCCTGTAAGGTCTTCCTTACTGGCGTTCAATACCAAATCATCTCCTTCAGATTTGGCCTCAATGTCCATTGTGATGGCCTTGCACTCTTCTCTTCGTTTACTTTAGTTTTACTAGGAAGAGTGTTAGAAGGAATTTCAGGGATTTTCTTGCTCAGTTGACCAACTTGTACCTCCAGATTTCTAATGGAGGACCTTGTTTTAGTTATGAAACTATGAGTGGTGTTAGAGAGGTTGGAGACTGTTGCGACTAAGTCAGAAAGGTTCTGCCTAGGAGTCTCCATATGTTCCTGAAAAGATGGGAATGGTGGTCTGTTGTTGAACCTATTTTGGTTTCTTTCACCTTGATTATTGTTGAAGCCTTATTGAGACTTCTGTTGATCCTTCCATGAAAAGTTAGGATGATTCCTCCATGATGGATTGTAGGTGTTTCCATAGGGTTCTCCCATGTAATTCACCTCTTCCATTGTAGGTTGATCTGGATCATAAACTTTTCATTCATAGGAGGCTTTGTGAGTGCTGCCAGTTGCAGCTTGTGATCCAGTCAAATGATGAAAGATCATATTGACCTGCTGGGTCAAGATCTTGTTCTGAGTCAATATGGTATTTAGAGTGTCAACCTCTAGAACTCCTTTATTCTGAGCTACCCCATTGTTCACAGGGTTTCTCTCAGAAGTGTAGATGAATTGGTTGTTTGCAACCATTTCAATGAGTTCCTGTGCCTCTTTAGGCGTTTTCTTCATGTGGAGTGATCCACCAGCAGAATAGTCTAAGGACATCTTAGAAAGCTCAGATAGGCAATCATAGAAGATTCCTAGGATAGACCACTTTGAGAGCATGTCAGGAGGGCACCTCCAGATTAGTTTCTTGTATCTTTCCCAAGCTTCATAGAGGGTTTCACCCTCCTTTTGTCTGAATGTTTGAACTTCCACCCTGAGCTTGCTCATCTTTTGAGGTGGAAAGAACTTGGCCAAAAAAGTATTGACCAACTTTTTCCAAGAGTCTAGGCTTTCTTTAGGTTGAGAATCCAACCATATCCTAGCTTTTTCTCTAACAGCAAAGGAAAAAAGCATAGTCTGTAGACCTCAGGATCCACTCCATTGTTCTTAACAGTATCACAGATTTTAAAGAATTCAGATAAGAACTGATGTGGATCTTCTAGTGGAAGTCCATGGAACTTGCAATTCTGTTGCATTAGAGAGACTAACTGAGGCTTTAGCTCAAAGTTATTAGCTCTAATGGCAGGTATAGAGATACTTCTGCCATAGAGGTCAGAAGTTGGTGCAATGAAGTCACCAAGAACCTTCCTTACATCTCCTCCATTATTCGGTTCAGCTGTCATATTTGTGTTTTCAGTTTCTTATTCGAATAGTTCTGTGAGGTTTCCTCCGGAGTGTTGTGCTTTAGCTTGTTGCAAACGCTTCCTTAGGATCCTCTCAGGTTCAGGATCAAGATCAAAGAAAGGTTCTTTATCCTTATTCGTGCTCATAAACAAGAAAAGGAAAACAAGAAAGAGGAAGAACGGAAGTCTCTATGTCACAGTATAGAGAATTCCTTGTGAGATGTGAAGAATAAAGAAGAATGAAGATAGAGAAGAGAGAGAAAGAATTCGGCTATGAGGGGAATAAGAATTCGAAAATTAAGAAGTAAAAAGAGAAACTAGAATTAAAATATCTTTTTATTTTTATTTTATTTATTAATTGAATTCGAAAATAAAAGCTAATTAAATAAAAATATTTGAAAATTAAATGATGAATTTCAAAAAAAGAAGAGAGAGAAATAGAAGGAAAGTTTTCGAAAATAGAGAGAGAGGAATTAATTAGGAAGTTTTGAAAAAGAAAGAAAGAGAAAACAAGAAACTAATTAAGAAAGATTTGAAATTAAGATAAGATAGAAGATTAGAAAAAGATTTGATTTTAAAATTTGAAATTATGAAAGATAAGATAAGAATTGAAGAGATTTGATTTTGAAAATTTTGAAATTAAAATTTAAAAGAAGATAAGATAGAAAAAGTTTTAAATTAAAAAGATATGACAAGATTTGAAAAGGATTTGAATTTTAAAATTTTAAAGAAAGATAAGATAAGATAGTGATTTGAAATTAAAATATGAAAAATCTTTGGAATTTTCGGAAATTAAGATAAAAAAGATGTTTTTTTTTAATTAATGAAGAGAGAGAAAAACAACCAAAAAACACCAAACTTAAAATTTTTAGATCAAGACACTAAAGTTTTCGAAAATTCAAAAAGAAAAATACCAAAAGACATGAAACTTAAAAATTTTAAGATCAAAACAAGAAAAGAAACAAGAACAACTTGAACACCAAGAAAGAACACAAAGAACACTTTTCAAAAATTCAAAGCAAATAAAGAATAATCAAAGGACACCAAATTTAAAAATTTTGAAAATCAAGGATAGTAATTTCGAAAATTTTAAAGGAAAATACTCAAAGACACCAAACTTAAGAATTTTGAAATCAAAGACTCTAATTTTAGAAAAGAAAAGAAAAGAAACTTAGAGACTCAAGATGACTCAAAAAGACACCAAACTTAAAGATTGATACAAGACTCAAACAAAAGACACTATTTTTGAAAATTTTTGGAAAGAAAGTAAGAAAATTCGAAACTTTAACAAGAACAAGAACGAAAGACTCAAACAAAAAGATACAGATAAAAAAGAAAAGGTTTTGAAAAATTTTTTATTTTTTTCGAAAAAGAAAGTAAAAAGACTCAAACAAAATAGTAAAAAGTACCTAATTTAAGCAACAAGATAATCTGGTTGTTTGTCAAATCTGAACAATCCCCAGCAACGGCACCAAAAACTTGGTGGACAAAACTGGCTCCGCAGAATTCGCACAGATAGACTGGCAAGTATACCGGGTCGACCAAGTAATACCTGAGGTGAGTCAGGGTTGATCCCACGAGGATTGTTGTTTTGAGCAAGCAGTCGACACCTTGTAGATCTTAGTCAGGCGGAATGAAAAGATGAGTGTTGTTGGAAAACGCATAAAATAAATAAAGATAAAAATACCGGATTTATTTGTGAAAATAGTGATGGACGAACAGTTAATGCTTCGGAGATGCTTTGTCTTTCCGGATTAACTTTTCTTATTGTCTATCCCAATAGCTTTCTGATTTATTCAATGGCAACCGTAAGTGATTAACTCATGTCCTCTTATCAAGTTAACTTCCGCTACTACAGCAATCCACCATGTTGAAGTGACTCATGTCCTCTCATCAAGCCACCTCTAGGTTTCTCACTGTAGTAGAAGATGAAGCTCTAAGCAAGCCACTCCCCTTCGCGATCCTACTCAAGGTACCACAGACAAGGCAGATCTTCCGGATCAGAGAGGGTTGCTTCTCTGATTCTAGCCTTAGCACCATAGAGACCTCAGACACCCATAGACAACGGGATTATATGTCACATATCCAAAGTTGCTCAGATGCTCTATACGAATCCGCAATGCAAACTCTAGCTTTAGTTCAACGCTATCCGGGTCAGGAATCGCACGGAACCCAAGTAGAACAAGAGTGATTGTCACGGGTCACTCTCATTCATGAGATGGAGAACGAGTGTGCATAAGAGAATAGAATCAGAATTGTATTGAAAATAGAACAGTAATATTATTAATCCATGAAACTCAGCAGAGCTCCTAACCCTAACTTAGGAGGTTAGTGACTTATATTGCATATAATAGTGTTCAAAAATAATGGGGGAGGAAGAAGATCTTAAACATGGGTGATCTTCTCCTATATATACTACTCTAGTGAGTAAGGATTACAGAAATAACATACTAAGTTGATAGTACAAAAATCCACTTCTGGAGCCCACTTGGTGAGTGTTTGGGCTGAGCTTGAGTGTTTTCCACGTGCTAATGTCCCTTAGGGGCTTTGAACGCTGTTTAGGGACCCCCTTTTGGGCGTTGAACTCCAGTTGCTCCCCTGTGGGCGCTGGATGCCAGAAATGGAGCTAGTTACTGGCGTTGAACGCCAGTTTTGGGCCTTCATTTCTGAAACAAATTATAAAAAATTATATATTTCTAGAAAGCCCTGGATGTTAGCTTTCCATAGCCATTGCGAGAACGCCATTCGGACTTCTGTAACTCTAGAAAAGCTCATTCGAGTGCACAGAGGTCAGATCCTGACAGCATCTGCAGTCCTTTCTCTACTTCTGAATCAGATTTCTGCTCAAACTTCTCAATTTCAGCCAGAAAATACCTGAAATCACCATAAAACACACAAACTCAAAGTAGAATCTAAAAATGAGAATTTTGCACTAAAACCTATGAAAACTTAATAAAACTTAACAAAACATAATGAAAACTATATGAAAACAATGCCGAAAAGTATATAAAATATATGCTCATCAGTGGGTTTGCACCTAGCTTGTCGAAGGCTCCTCTGAAGAGGATATTGGAGTCTACTCCAATTTCGACCAGTATCCTGTTTATGATCCGGTCCCGACTCTTGTGGAGATGACGAATGGGGCGTCTTCCTCAGAGGTGCCATGTTGGCAGTCATTAGGGGAGAATGTAATCGCCTCTACGACTGGGGAGGTTAGGGCCTGGTTTCCCACGGCCAGGATTTTAACATCTTTTTTTAGTGCTGATTTTGAATTTTCCGGGGCGTCCTTCCCGTTGATGACGTTCACGATTATGGTGGGGTCAGCTTCTGGGCTTTCTTTTGGTGCGTGTCGTAACATCCTTAGATTGCGCCCTTCGCACTCTGATAATTTTCCTTTCTTCGTCCTTCTGGATTCCCAGATGATTTTGTCAAACTCGGAAGCTTATCGTCTCGGATGGCCTGTTTGAGGGTGTCTTTTAGGTCAAAGTAGTCTTGGGTTGTGTCTGTATCCTCGGTGATAGTCACAGTACAGGCTCTTGTTACCTCCTGTCCGTTCCTTTAGTTGTTGCGCTTTTGGGAGGATGCCTTGTTCTGCTATTTGATGGTAGATCTCAGTGATGGGAGCGAGTAGGGGTGTAGTGTGAGAACTTTCCAACATGGGGTGTTCTATTGGTGTTTGCCGATTTGGAGTGTTCTTTCTGAGTTTTTCTTGGTGGCGGGTTATTACGAGGTGTCGTGCTGCCGTTTGTTGGCTGCTACGACTTGGCTCACATCTTCGTCATTTATATACTCCCTTGCGACGCTTTTACTTTCATGCATAGTCTAGACTGGCTTAGTGGTGAGGTGTTTCCGGAAGTCCTCGTTCATGAGGCCGTTGGTCAGACAGAGACTTGCGACTGAGTTTGTGAGTCCGTCGACTGTTAGACACTCATCGTTGAACCTATCGAGGTGTTTCCTCGTGGATTCATCTTGTCTCTGGGTGACTCCGAGCAGGCTAATGAGGTGTTTGGCTTTGGTAATTCTGGTGGTGAACTAGGCCTAAATTTTCTGGAAATGTCGTGAAAGGTGGGCTTTGGAGCTGTTTGGGAGGGCGTTGAACCGTTTGATTGCGGGGCCGGCTAAGGTTACCGAGAAGGACCTGCATCGGACCGCATCGGCGGCTCCTTCCGGGTTCATCCTAGTCTCGAAGGCTTTTTGCTATTCCTGGGGCCCTTTGGTTCTGTTGTATTTCATATTTGTGGGCTTGTCAAAGCCCTTTGGAAGCTTGGCTCTTAAAATTTTTTCGGTGAACGAGGTGGCTCCCATTATCACATACTTGCTTCGTGCTCGTTTGGCTTCCCGATGGTGTCGTCGGTTGTCTTCTTCATGTTGGCATTCTGGGTCTCGAAAAATGCTGCGGTCATGTCTCTTACTGTGTCGCTGTTCAGGGGACATGTTCTTGGTTTTGCGGTAAGATCGGGTTCTGGAGGTCGCATGACTTCCATGTTCCGCGTGATACCGTTCCTTGGTCATAACCTGGCCTTCAAGGTTTTGTACCCTGAGGCATAGTTCTTGGATTATTTGGACTGTCTTTTCTCCCAGGCCGTCAGGAGACCGGATTTCAGGGGGTAGGCAGTTGTCTTTCAGTTGTTGCTAGGGTGGGATTGGTAGGCGATGCACAATGCTTGTTATCCTCCCGTGGGTGGGAGGGGTGGTATCTCGATATTCGGAGGTTGGACTTCGCAGGTTTGAGTTGTGGTAGTGGCTTGAGGATTGCTCCTCGAGGTTTTTCGTCCTGCCGTCACGACTTGGCAGTCTCCAAAGAAGGCGCCAATGTACTAGTGGTCTTTAGTATGGGTTGTGAGATGGATTGGAGACTTGCGAGTTGAGATGGTTGCCGGGTCGTCCTCTTGGAGCGGCGGGGGTTGGTACCTGCAAAGATACTCCGACGCTCAAGTTAGAATGGATCTGAGAGGTATAAGGTGTGTAGAATGAATGACGTACTTGAGCGGGCCTCTGACTCCCCTTTATATAGTTGGTGGTAATTATCTCATTTTATCTTATTTGGCTAAGATAAAGGAGGTACTTAAATTCGAATATTGGTTAGAGGATGTGGGGCCGTTTTTGGACCTTCTAGAAAAAAAAAGAAAGCCAACCTTGGGTATCTGAGTCGAAGGCCGTTCCAGTATAGGACCCGAGGGGGTTTGTAACATTACTAAATGCTAGCAATCAAGTATACCGACAAAACAACCCTCAATGTATTGTAGACATTATTAATTGCCTTATAATGAAAATCAATTTTGTGCATAACCGAATTGCAATCACAAATTAATCCTTGCTATTCCTTTTCAGTCTTGGTTTATGTGTATGCATAGTTTCAACAACCGGATCGCACTAATCAGTTCGACTTTAAAATTGATGAATCGATTGATTCGGTTCAATGTTATGACTGTTTAAGGATGAAAATTGGTCAGAATCTGTCAAAATTAGTCCAACTAAATCGAGAGAAAATTACAAAATTGATGTAGATGTGAGTTAAATATGGAATTTTCATTTTATTGTATGCTCTATTTACCTCTAAATTATGTTATTTCTTATTATTTTATATGTTAATTATTAATTATATAATAAAAATATACAATAATTTTGTTAATATTATTTTAATTTTTACTCACTTATATTTAAATTAATTATATTTTTTATTATTCATAATTAGTAATATAAATATTTTTAAACATGTATAAATAAAAATATAAAATATTTTTATTAATTATAATATTATTATTTTTTATGATTATATAATATTTATTAAATATCATTTTTCAATATATACATATAGTATATAATAATATAATAAATACAAACTAGTTAGTTAGTTATTAAAATAAAAAAATAATTACTTTAGTATAAAAAGTTAAAAAAATCTTTGTTATGACAAAATACTAGAGCTTTATATATTTATTTAATGATAATTAAATTATAATTTATTTATTATAATTTATTAAAATTTGATTATTAAAATATTAATGAAAATATATATTTTAAATTTTATAAATTTAAATTTTGGTTATTTTAATTTTTTTATTTATGTACGATTGATTCTATCGAGTCAGTTACTTATTGATTGAACTAAATCAATAAATTAGTAATTTAATCTGTTTAATTATCAATTCGATTCTTGACAACTATGCTAATATATGTAAAAATTAAAATTATTTACTTGGCAGGTTCACTTTAGGCTTAGTTGCACTTCTTCGTGGTGTTAACGTAAACGATCATTGCTCCTGGTGCAAATATTTGTCTTGTCTTCCAATTTCCAAATGGCACTGCGACACTCAAATTAAAAAAGCTGCATTTTGTACGGTACGCATTTTGGCCCAAATATTCCTGTTTTGAGAATTATTTCACTAATTCACTTAAATAAATATGAAAGATTTAAATTATTTTATATATATTAATTTATTAGATAATAATAATTTTTAAATAAAATTTTTATTTATAATAAATTAATTTTTAGTTTGTTAGACTAAAAAATACTATAAGATAAAAAAATTATTCCATCATAGATAGAGTGTTATGAACCGTTTTTTAGGTGATTTACATCTAAACTTCAAAAATTCGATATAATTTTATTTTATTTTATTTTGTGTATTAATGTTGTTTAAATGGCATAAATGCAGGTAGAAGAGACTGGCAGCGAATTGAACATGACATGTTTAACAAATGGTATATCCAAGCCATTTTATTTGCCAGATCAAACCTATGACCGAATTGCAGAATTATGTAAACAGATTTGTCAGTAGCTATTGACAAAAGGAATGGTATTAAACCAAAACCTTGCCTACTACTTACTGTGTTTAATTTATTTATGTCCCTCACCGTATATAATACATAGCTATCATATTTATAGGCTTCCAGCTGAATGTTATATAGGTTGAACTGATCTGGATTTACTATATTATATTTCAGTTCATTTATGAAGTTATCCTAAGTTCAATACTTACGTAGATAATATATAGAGTTAATAGTCAAAATCGTTCCTGAAAAATATCTCGATTTTTATTTTGGTTTTCGAAAGATAAAATTAATCGAAATCGTCCTCGAAAGATACACGACTTGGTCACGTTAGTCCTTCTATCAGTTTGATGATGATATGTTACGTTAAGTGTCACGTAGCATGATGACGTAGTGAGTTAATGCCACGTGTCAGATCAGTGACACGTGACGTGTCACTTGACATGTAAAAAAGTTATTTATAATCAAAATAGTCATTGAAAGTTCAGACGTAAGTCATTTTCAACCTTAAAATTTTAAAAATTAATCAAATTAATCTTTATATAATTTTTTTTATTTTTTTTGATAATATTAAATTTAAAATATTTTTTGATACTATTAATTTTAATAGAAATATAATTGACAAACAAAAAATTAGTAATTGTATATTTTTTTCTTAAAATTTTTTTAATAAAATTATCTCTCTCCTTTAATTTTTCTCAAAATCTCTTTTATTCTTTTCTATTCTAAAACATTTTTCTTATATCATTACATTTTTGTTAGAATATATATATATATATACTCAAAATTGAAATGTATGTATTTGTTAACTTAAACAAAGTTATATGCTCAAAATCAAAATTTATATATGTTAACCTAAACAAAGTTATACCACTATTTTTTTCTACTACATCTTTTTTCTTCCATTACGGTATTACTTACATATAGGATGTAATGGTAGTGATATTAAAAGAAAAATTATATAATCTATCTCAAACGTATGAAACACACAAAAATTTATTATGATCTTTGCATGTAGTACGCTTAAGAAGCAATTCGTTTAATATATATAATAATAATAATTAAGCAACAAATTTTTAATATTTTGTAAAGTTTGAAACTAAAGCAAAATTTGTGGATCTTCTTGAATTTTGACTTTTAATATCACTACCATTACATCCTATGTGTAAGTAATACTGTAATAGAAAAAAAAAGATGTAGTAAAAAAAAATAGTGGTATAACTTTGTTTAGGTTAACATACATAAATTTGATTTTGAGCATATAAAAACTATTTTGATTATAAATAATTTTTTTAAATGTCAAGTGTGATCTGACACGTGGCGTGCCAGGTGTCACTGATCTGACACGTCAACCAATCATCTTGTGACACGTGACATTAACCCACCATGTCATCATGCCACATGACAATTAACGTAACACATCATCCAACTGACGAAAGGACTAACGTGATTAAATCGTGTATCTTTCGGAGACGATTTCGATTAATTTTCTCTTTCGAGAATCAAAATAGAGATTGAGATATCTTTCAGAAACAATATAAAGTATTAACTCACAATATATATGTAAGCCCATCACCGGCAAATAATAGTTAAGATTAATTAATTCTTTTAATTTTAATGGAAAAACAAGTGTGTCACACTCCGGAAATTTAAGGTTAATCATTACAATAACAAAAATTAACTACATTTCCACTATTTTCAATAACTACTCCAATACATAACTATTGATAACATAAAACTACTAATAAAAGAATAACAATAATATCAAAAAATTTAGTAACCAAAATTTTTCAGCCATAATTAGTTAAAATTTTTCATAATTTATTTTATTTACATCACTTAATAATAGTTTTATTTTTTATTCTACTCTCTTATTATTCCACTTATCATATTCTTATCAAATTCACTTATTAATAATATTAATTATAAAATTATATAACTTTTTATTAGACATTCTTGTAATCAATACTTAATATTCTTTTTTATAATTTGATTTTTATATATAAGAATACAATAAAGATTAATAATAATTATAATTAAGAACGGTAATTATAATATCAATTACATTAAATAATTGCAATTGATTCTTTGTATGTTATGGTATTTATCATTAATTATTGGAGATATGAAACATGAAACCTACCCTAATATGTACCTTATGTTAATTCAATCATGTTCATTCAAAAATCACAAGAATAACACCATTGCAAGTACAATAGTGTATAAGCCAAGAAATTTTACAAGAAATCGTCTTTGTCATTGTAATTTGTATGGCAATTGATTTCGACCTTAATACAGTACCTATGGCAGAAGGTGCTGAAGAATTTGAGCAACAGACGGACTCACCCGACAAGATTGTTGTCAGTCAATCAATTTCTAAGAATATGAAAAACTACACTAGCTCTGATGAGGTATGGTAATAACCCGGATTATTTTTTGTGTATTTTTTAGCACTTTAGTTATATGCATAACATTCTTGATCATTATTTGTTTGCTATTTTTATGTAAAGAAAAATAAATTTTTTATTATTTTTGTTATTTTTTTAATTTTTAAAAATATTTTTATCATGTTGATCTCTAAAATAGAAGTATTTTTTGTTGAGTATTTAAAATTTTTTTAGTAATTAGTATTTAAATTCTTTGATTTTGCTCATTAATTTTTTTGGTTAAATAGAAAAAAGAAACAAATAAGATAACAAGAGAGAAAGATTAAGCAATATAACTTATTAGTCTAAAATCCCGTCAATTATGACCTTTTTGTTTATGCTGTTTATTTTTTTTTGTGTATATATGGATGAAGGAAATAATATTTATTTAAATAAATACTTATGTTATTTTTAATATAATTAATCATGCTTTTAATTTCTTCTTCTTATGATTAATTAGTTATCAAATTATGGATTTTTTTAATTTGCTTTATAACAATATTTTTTTAGAAAATTCAAAATAAATAAATATATAAAAATTATTTTATCATGATCAGCCCATTAATCCATAAAAAACTATAAAATTTTTATATTGTCTTTTTAAAAGATTGGAACATTTTATTTTATTTATTGACAAATTTTTATTAGACAAGAAAAAATCAAAATAGACATATTATGTTTGTATGTCTATATATAAATTATTATTTCTATTGTTATTATTATTTGAACTACCAGCACAGTCATACAATGTTCGCTGTATTGAGTACGATACTAATTATATCCTCATTTATACTTATATTGTACTATTTAGTAAACTGCCAATTTTGGCACTTTAGTTATATGCATAACATTCGTGTAAAGTTCATGCTTTATGCAATCAATAAGTTCATATGAATAACATCCATAATTATACGAAGTTAACATCCACGTTAACATACATAATAAAACGAAATTAGCACCTAAAAGTACAATAGTGTGTTTTATTTATTATACTCGATAGTGAAATTAGCCACTTTTGTATAGTTAACTATTAGGTAGAGTTTCATTTGTTTTTTTTTCCAGGTCATAAACCAAGCTATTGGTGACGAGGAGCTAGAGCCCGAGGAGGGAATGTGCTTTGGCACATTAGAAGATGCGCGTGCATATTATTACCGATATGTGGCTAGGACTGGTTTTGTCGTCAAAATAAGAACCGCCCTTGAAGACTAGAAATGGTTAGAGGATGGTTGTTAATCAAGCTTTGCATTGTAACAGAGATGGATACCGCACATCTTGTGTAAAGGCACCCAAGAGAAGGAAAACGGTGGCCTCAACAAACTGCAAAGCCCGTTGCTATTTGGCATTAGATAAGATGACAAGGCAGTGGAGAATTTCTTGAGTAGAGGTATCCCACTCACACCCGCTTAATCCGAAGCTATCTGGAATGTTCTCAGCAAACCGTCAGCTAAGTATGCGTGTGAAGCACCTGATAAGCAAAACGACCAAGCTGGCATTAGACCGAGTAAGACGTACCAGGCACTAGCCAATGCCGCTGGTGGCCCTGCCAATCTCACCTTTACAGAGAAGGATGTTAGAAATTACATTAGTCGTCACTTACGCATTTTCGAGGATGAGACGGATCCAAAAGAGTTACTTAAACACTTCTCACAGATGAAGGAGCTCAATCCGAACTTTTTCTTTGAAATAGATGTGGACAAAAACCATAGCATTAGAAATGTGTTTTGGGCCGATGCTTGGTGTAGAGATGCATGGGAATATTTTGGTAATGTCGTGATGTTTGACACTACTTACAAGACTAATAGGTACCAAATTATTGTTTTTTTGTTCGACTTAATTAGATTTTTTTTTCAGCTAAGGCATTTGGAGTTTACACCTACGTTACATATTTTTATATTTTCATTCTTTAGGTATGACATGCTGTTCGGGTATTTCGTAGGTGTCAACCACCATGAGATGTCTACGCTTCTTGGGTGCGATTATTGCGGAATAAGGACACTCGTACATTCCAATGGCTTTTTCATACTTGGTTGAAGTGCATGGGTAAGGCCCCATATGTGTTATAAAAGATCAATCCCTGCAGATGCGTTCTGCGTTAGAGACCACATTACCACACACACGCCATAGATGGTGCATATGGCATATCCTAAAGAAGATATCAAACAAGCTGGTAGATTACCGTTGTTTCGATCAGCTCAACACATGCATGAAGAAGATTGTGTTTGAATCCAAATCTAAGGACTGATTGAGAGAGATTGGCACGATTTATTGAAGAGTACAATTCTTGGTGGCTAAATGGTAGTATAATCTTCTGGTTTATTGCTACCTCTGTGTGGCTTCTTTATAGATTTTATTTTATAGTCAATATGGATGTTGCACTTATGGGTTAACTTACGCTATTTTTTTTTTTATTTTTTGTTTTGCCCATTCATTGACAGATATGTTTGCTGACTGACATATGCGGGTGCCAGTATTTTTCAAGGACGAATTCTGGGCTGGCATGAGGAGCACACAGCGTAGTGAGAGCATGCATTCAGTTTTCGATAAGTACTTAAACAGTAAGAGCTCTTTGTTGCAATTTGTTCGCCAATACCAAATCTATGTTATAGACAAGGAGCAAAAGGAGCTTGAGTGTGACGCTACTGATTTAAGAGGGATTATCCTGTGTGTTTCCAGCTCACCAATAGAGAAGCAGTTCCAGAGAGAATATACAAACTCCATGTTTCGAGACGTCCAGGATCAATTTATAAAAAAGGCCGATTGTGACATCTCTTCAATCAACCATCATGGCACAAGTATAGTTTGTGAAGTTGACCAACAAAAGATGGTATTTGACATGTTAGTGTATAGCAGATACCAAATCGTGTATTGCTCGCAGTCATCAGAAGTTCAATGTGATTGCTTTATGTTCCAATCGAATGGTATTCTATGCTTCCACAGTCTTGCTGTTCTTCTATATTTTTGTGTAATAGCAGTGTCCTCACAATACATTCTATCCCAATGGAGTAAGAATGTTAGTTAGAGACACACATACATCAGGAGTAGCATTGACATGGACCATTCCGATGAAAGCATGACCATTTTTAGGGAATTGTGTTCTGATTTTTACAACGTCGCTCAGAATTTTGTGGCTACTCCAGAGGTTGCTGCTATATTGGGTGATGCCATGGACAGTGCTCGACACAAGCTCAAAGAACACAAGGAATCCGAGCATCAAGCTGCAGATGTACCAAGTGCAATTAACTCACATACGCATGATGAGTGTCCCGTTAGCATGGATGAGCTACAGGGCCCATGTCGTGTTCCTACGCAAGGTCATCCAACGTCCACCAGACTTGGGGCAGATCTTAAAAAATCTATTAAAAAGAGGACACGCAAACACAAGAACACTCACAATCACAACAAGGTAAATATGAGATCTACCCTTTTTCACGTCATTTGTTTATTTTAAGTGTGTTGAATAGATGATAAGTTATGATGTTATTTTTCAATATGATTTGTGTGTTAAGGGACCTAATGGTAATGCACAACCATCTCCTACCAATGTGGCATCTTCCTACAAAGATACGCAATAGGCTTGTTCAGAAATGACAGACAATTTGGCTACGCACTCTGGTTCC
This sequence comes from Arachis ipaensis, assembly GCF_059453495.1. Classification (NCBI taxonomy): domain Eukaryota; kingdom Viridiplantae; phylum Streptophyta; class Magnoliopsida; order Fabales; family Fabaceae; genus Arachis; species Arachis ipaensis. The sequence continues at coordinate 92,587,406 of NC_142439.1, forward strand.
TTCATGTCACTATTGAATTCATCCCATAACGCCGAACAATTGTGTATGTGTACCTAGTGTATTTTTCATAGCATTAATGTCATGTCCATTTATTTATTGTTTCCTCTTTGTTTTGTTTTTAAATTATTTTCCACAGGAAGTATTTTTGGAGGATTCAAAGTTTAACAGCACTACATATCATAAGCATTAGAGTTTAGCAACTACTTTGTACTTTGCCCATGCTTCAACGTTTCCTCTTTGTTTTGTTTTTAAATTATTTTCCACAGGAAGCATTTTTGGAGGATTCAAAGTTTAACAGCACTACATATCATAAGCATTAGAGTTTAGCAACTACTTTGTACTTTGCCCATGCTTCAACGTTATTTTACGTTATCATGATTTGGTGGTTTATTGGGTTTGTTTTATATATTTTAATATACTCAACTTTATTTTACCTTGCTACAACTTCATATACCATTATTAAACAAAATATAATAACAGACTTGGGCAACTAATATACAACTTTTTTCTTCTTTTACTCTTTTTTATCGTTATTATTTTTTACTAATATTTAAAATAATAAATGTTCAGTTGATAATTTGATTATTATGATAATTTGGTGCATTACATGAAGTTTAAACTTGAATTTTAAAAGTATTCGTACATAATAAGGTCTTTATTTTATTATTTAAAAATTAGACATAAAAAAGGCATATCCAGGCATGTATTTTGTTTACATCCAATAACATCCTCTAATTTATTAGAATAACAACCACAATCGAGCATTTATTGCTTGGGCATAGATATTTTTACCTCGCTGTTAAGTATGGATAATTTTAAAGTTCAATTAAAAAATTTTCAGTAGATATACGAAAGAAAGTTCAAACTTCAATCAACGTGTTTGATGCACCACTATTTTGTGGTACATTTTACGCTTAATTTGAGTGAATTTCATCCATTATTCCCGCATTTACTCAATGAAATAGCATGGTTTCATAATTTTCTTCTAATTTGTGCTTAAGTGTGAAAATATGCTTTTTAGGCCCTTAATTGGTTAATTTTAAATCACCTTTGATTCCACTAGATGCCTTGATGTGTTTGTTAGTGAATTCAGGTTAAAAAGGCTAGGAATGGATCAAAGGAGTGAAGAGAAAAACATGCAAAGTGGAGAACTCATGGAAAATCAAGGATTGGGAGAGTATTCATCGACGCGCACGCGCAACAGACGCGCACGCGTGGAATGTGAAGTCGCATGGTGACGCGTACGCGTGACATGACATGACACGACACGTACGCGTGGAAAGCAAATTGCCAAGCGACGCGTGCACTTGACCCACGCGTACACGTCGATGTTCACATGTGACCTCACTAAAGTGAAAACGCTGGGGGTGATTTCTGGGCTTCCCAGGCCTAAATCCAACTCACTTCTGAGACTATTACATGCAAAGATCAAGAGGAGTCAAGGGGGGAGAACACATAGTTTAGTTTCATCATGCTTTAGTTAGTTTCTAGAGAGAGAAGCTCTCTCTTCTCTCTAGAATTAGGTTAGATGTAGATTAGGATTTTTTAGATCTAGGTTTAATTCATACTTGGATTTACTTTTCCTTTACAATTTCTTGTTCCTCTACCTTTTCTCTCTCTAGTTTTGTACTTTAATCCTTGTAATTGTTCACTTTGTTGTTGATGCACTCTTGTTCCTTCTACTTCTCTTTAATGCAATTCATGTTTGATTTCCTTTATTGTTGATTTAAATTGTAGTTGTTAATTTTCTTGCAATTGGTAGTGTAGATCTACTTTTCTTGCAATTTTATCCTGCTTTCCTTTTATGCCTTCCAAGTGTTTGATTGAATGCTTGGAAGGATGTTAGAGTAGATTTTGTGTTCTTGGCTTGGGATGGTAACTTAGGTGAAATTGAGTTGCTAATGTCCAAGTCTTGATAATTGGTGTCCATTGACTCTAGCTTCCACTAAGTTAATTAGTGAGAAAGTTAGGACTTATGGATTAGGATTGGTATAGCTCATTTGAATTTCCTTCACTTGTTAGAGGATGACTTAATGAGATTGATCCTTGCGATTATCATGTTGTGGTTAGTAACAAGGATATAGATCCTTAACCATCAACCCTTACCAAGACCTTTTTATCATTTGACTTTTCATTTACTTTCTTGTAATTTATCTTTAATGTTTCTTATTCAAGACCCCAAAATATACATCCCATAACTAATAACAAGAACACTTCCCTGCAATTCCTTTGAGAGACAACCCGAGGTTTGAATACTTCGGTTATTTTTATTGGGGTTTGTTACTTGTGACAACCAAATTTTTGCATGAGAGGATTCTTTGTTGGTTTAGAAACTATACTTGCAACGATAATTCATTGAGAAATTCTAAACCGTAAAAAATCCATTCTTCAAAATGGCGCCGTTGTGACTTCACATTCCACGCGTGCGCGTTTGTTGCGCGTGCCGTCGATGAATACTCTCCCAATCCTTGATTTTCCATGAGTTCTCCGCTTTGCATGCTTTTCTCTTCACTAATTTGATCCATTCATAGCCTTTTTAACCTGAATTTACTAACAAACACATCAAGGCATCTAGTGGAATCAAAGGTGATTTAAGATTAACCAATTAAGGGCCTAAAAAGCATGTTTTCACACTTAAACACAAATTAGGAGAAAATTATGAAACCATGCTATTTCATTGAGTAAATGCGGGAATAATGGATGAAATCTACTCAAATTAAGCATAAAATATACCACGAAATAGTGGTGCATCGGTGTTCTCGATCTGAGCAAAAACAAGCCAAACACATAAAAAAATAAACTAAGAATTTAAGAACAATTTTTTTCATACATAATTATTTACTGTGATATTGAATTCTTGTGTTTTTTTTCATTCCTAATTAATTGTTTGTAGATACATTTACCCTGCTGTCCAATATAGGTAACCTTTTAAAAAAGATTCACCCATTTTTGGTTTAAATCCAATAACATCCATCTGTATTCCATGATAACATCCATTAAATTATGAAATTAAATTAACAGAAAACACACATAGACCAACTCTAATCTCAATTTATGGCTTATAGTTCCATTTAGCTTTCTTAGCCCGTTCACCCTTCGAACCAGTGATATTGTTCTTGGATTTGTCCAAGGGTCTTCAATATTTTTCTTCTTTCTCCTATCCTCCACATGACGACATGGCACATTAAGTACACCCTCTACCTCATTCCTAGAGATGTTGTCTTTGCAAATTAGTATGTCAGTTACAATTTCTTTCCGAATTTGTTGCAGCTGGGCGTGTGGTGACAAATAGATGTATATGTGTTTGGTATAAAATACTTTAAAGAAGCAAATATAAATCCAGCCATCATAATTATAATTCATTAAAAAAGAGTTATTTATCAATTATTAAATATGCAAATAAGCATCAGCATATGTTTTGGATTTCACTAACCGTCGTCCAAATAGGCATGTTCAATTTATCCTCTGCCAAGCTCTTTGGATCCCACATTTTCATCCATTTAATGACATATATGCCACAGTCCCACCTATGCAACACAAACAACAAAAAAAGTCATGCCAACATATTAAAATTTTTGTGTGGGTTGAATTTTTAAACCCTTCTTCGTTTTCATATCTAGACTTACCCATTTGGTTGTTTTTGGATCCTTGTTTCATAGCAACACTCATAGCCTTCAGCTATGAATACTACACTCGGGTTTACAGTTGTTGTCAACTCTTGGAGAAGAAAGCCCTTTGACAAGCCAGATAGAAAAAATTAGGGAGGAAAATATAAAAAAAAATACATGGAAGGCAACACCAAACACCCAAAAAAATATGCATCATCAAATCTATTCTCACTTACTACATATTTATCTATTTTCTCTTGGCACTCGAAGTGTGGGCCATTGTGCATGGAGTCTAACACCCATAGGTTATCAGTATGCCAATGGAGTACATATAGCCACCAGTGATCATCTTGACACACTAGAACAAACCACTTCATCGTTGAATAAAGCATGTTAACATATAGTTATTTTTTTCTGCATTCTTGTAATGAAAAATAGATTTTGTATGTGGATAAGTAAGTACGTGAATTACTTACATATTTAACTTGTTTTGCCTTCCCCGTATTGAACTAGTGTTGCCCGTGGCCCATGAAGCTGATAAGAACAGGGACAAAACCAGTGTTCGTACCGGCACATCGTTCAATATTATCATTAGTCAATATTAGGGCCTGCAAACCCATTTTGCATTAGTTAAACACCTAACAAAATAATTTAGAGTATCCTTCACCGAGACAATTATGGGTATTAATTAATATTAAGTGGGTAAGGACAGATTGCACTAACCATTAGTCTCGGCAGAATACAGTAAAACTCCGTGCAGAACCTTGCATTGCTCAAAGCATTGAACATGGCACAACAGTAATTAACCACCTGAATAGAATAAACGCATTGTATTTCATAGCACTTTAATGCAGAACACATACTCACCAATTGATTACAGTTTTTTTGTTCGGTCTTACTGTATCGGTTACTCTTCTACGCCATCCCATTGATTGAAGGTCCGCTCGCTGCAGCTGAACATCATCACCATTACGAATCCACGCGAGCGTGGCATTTTTTGCACCCCTACGATCTGCCACCCACTTGTATATCCTGTTCATGTCATCACCTGTAAGCCTTGCAGCACCCCCTGATGGCATTAATGTGTCCACGACATCTTTTATTTTTCTTATGTTTTCTGGTGCTTCAAGTTCAGGAGTCGCATTTCGTTCATTTGTTACTGAAGATCCCGGCCTTGAATCCGGTATGTGCATCTGAGTGATGCCAAGTGAGAATGACGGGATTGGAAAGTCAACTTGAACTGGGTCCTCTGGCGCAACATACACTAGCATTGCAAGTTCTCCGGATTCTCTGCACATTCATTAACAATTAAGTGCTCTTAACTAAGTGGTCTTAACAATTAAGTGCTCTTAACTGAGCGCAAACTAAAATAAAGAAAGTTGTGTAACCAGCATAAGATTAGATGGATAACATCTATTATTGATTAAACATTCCACCTGAGAAGTAGGAAAGAGTCAGAGATAAAAAGTCATGCACCTACTATAATTATCAATACTTCGTATTATTGTTAAATTCATCTAACTTGCCTTTTTTTTGAAGGTCCTTCATCAACATTATCATCTGTTCCGTTTCCAACAGGTGTGTCAGGCATTGTCTCATCCCCTGTGGGCGTCTCAGCACATGTATTCTTCATACTCACAGTATTTCCCCTAATGGACCTGTTTTGAGACTCTTGACTGTAGTTTCTGTTTAAATAAATTAGAAGTTGAGCAGCCATATGTGATAATAACAAAAGACACCTAACACAAATCTGATCTGATCAAGTAAATATAGCATGCTTAAATGTGTAAATGATATTAATTCAAAAGTTTACCCAATGCTTCTTCGTGCAGAATAAAGTAAAGAATGGATAGTAGCATCCGCAGTGCCAACCAGTTAGTAACCATAATGCCACACAGATAACATCGGGTACGAAGCATGCATAACATCCGAATTTAAATGATAAATATTAGCTATTCAAACTCCTATTTAAGATAAATCTACAAGTTACAACACCAAATATTGCCATCCTTCTCAATTAAGCACAATATTATACGTAGGTAACGTATATTAAAATTACTTTATAGATGGTAAAATTTTATGTACAAACAAATGTAATGATTAATTATGCCAATGCAGATGGCCAAATGAAAAAATTTATACTAGTATACTATTAAAATGAGGCAGGTTAGAGCATTAAAATTTCATACTATAACTTAAAAATCAGTAACTTGCCTTTCCTCGGAAGGCCCTTCATCAACATTAACATCTGTTGCATTTACCATTGCCTTGTCGGCCAATGTCTCCTCTCCTGTGGGCGTTTCTATACATGTCTTGTTCATACACACTTTATCCCCCCCAATACATCCGTTTTGTGAATCTTGGCTACAATTTCTATTTAAATAAATTGGAGGATGAACAACTATAAGTGATAATAAAAAAGGTCACCTAGCACAAATATAATCCGATCAACTAAATCTAGTACACCCAAATATATAAATGAGTTTAATTCGAAATTTTACCCAAGGTTGCTTCGTGCCGAGTAAAGTACAGAATGGACAATAATATCTGTAATTCCAATCAGTTAAAATCCATAAGGCCACACGGATAACATCAGGTGTCAGGCATACATAACATTCCAACTAATAAGACAAAAATTAGCTATTCAAAATACTATTTAAAGTAACTAGTATTGCCATTACTTAGGTCTTTATTTAATTGGAATAACGCTAATAAAACAGTCTTCCATGTTGTACATTAAAACCAAAGCAGCTTAGTAAATTATGTTTAGTTATGCACATAAGGGAGAGGAGACATAGTTTTCAAAGTTATTATGTTATGAAGTGAATGCTAAAACCCAAAAAGATGTATTTACATGTGTAAGGTCTATTGCCATGCTCAAGATAAGTAGCTCCAACAGTTTTTTAAAGATAGATCTACAAGTTACAGCATCAATATCACACTTCTAAAATTAGATAAATAATTATTCTATACATGGTAAAACTTTATATACGATTAAAAAGACGCAAAATCTAAAAAATATTTATACTAGAATACTATTAAAAAGACGCAGGTTAGAGCAATAAAATTTTGTAACAAAACTGAAAAACATTGAATTTCCTTTTTTTGGAAGTATGTTCATCAAATTTAGCAGGTGATGCATGACCAGCTGGTATGTCGGTCTCATTTTCATCTACCGTGCGAGCTTCTTTATGAGTCTTTCTATTAGACTTTCTTTTTTTCCTAATGCATCATCTTTTTGATACACGGTTGTGCTTTTTCGGTAACACAGACATCTTCCCAAGTGGACAAAGTATAAGTTTTATTTTCATTAGAGCTTAAAAGAAGTGATCCGATTAACATATCTTTCACACTTATCACTATTAAAAGATTATTTATCTATCATATGCCTATCTATCATATGCCTCACCGAGTGAGATGTGCTTTCCTCTTCATCCATCTTCTTCAGATCAGCAAGCGACCAGTCTCTGATCCATGGTTCTCTCCCATTATATCTTCATAAATCTCCATTCTTGTTAGCATGGAGATATATAATCTGAAAGTTATAGTAATTGCTATAAACAAGGTATACTATAGAATAACAAATAACAAATCAAAGGTTAGGGATATACGGCTCACTAGTAATGCGAACATATATCCATCCACTGTCTTCTTCCCTACATCCTGAAACCTCAGCACTCCCTCAATTAGAAAATCATAAATGTACCTCGCCTAATATATCTTCCTTGGGTTTGATACATCAATGGCAGCCCATATATGTATGTTTGAAATGGTGGCCTTTGGGGAGGGAAAGAACAAACACTTCGCTATCAACATGATGAACTATCTCCAGAAGTTGATTCTATCAGCATCGGACTGCATCGAGCATGTGATAACATCCCTTTTCAAATCTGCTTGTGTCTCTCCTGTGAAGCTGTTAACAAGTCGGTGCTCTGCTGGTGTTTCTGGAATTTTGAAATTATTCCCTGCCAAATACAAAATGAGTCGATGCAGTCCAAATCTTTAATGGCTAATTTTACCAAAAACATATACTCAACAAGATTATTGTGGATACTTTTTTTTTTTCCTTTTCTCCCTATTTTATTTGGGGGATTGCTTACCATGGTTCGGTAGTCCAAAACACCGCATAATGGACTAAACCGATATGGAGATTTTTCTTGTTCCGATGATCAAAGACTTCTCATCCCGACTATATGATGATGCTAATGCCACCACCATATCTTGGTTGACAGCCCATTCAGGCTCATATTGCAGCCAGCCAAATCCCATGTTCTGCACCTCCATTATTTTCTCTCTGCCTGCATCTGAACCTAATTGCTTCATAATGAAGCCACACAATATGGCGAGCACCTAGATACCAGTGTTTTCTACACAAACATTCATAATCAGCACAAAATAACAACGAAGGAGAATGTCAGTTTTAACATTTACTATTAACATACAACAACCCGAGTTTATAGTTAATTCACGCTAAGCATTCAACGTACCTTTTTTGGTCCACCAGTTTTTTTTTGCGGTCCTCTTTCGGGAGTTTTATTCTTATGTGTCTCTTTTTTGCTCCTGGTACGAGCCATGCCTATTTCTTATTTTTTGAACACCTGTTCATGAGCAACTGCTATATATACTTAAATAACCCACTTAAATTAATCATAACATACCAACATGTTTATCAATAGCATAGATACGCTAATAACTTTGCTTAGTATAACATCTATGATTGAAACATATCTTGCTCTATCATTATACTATCACAATGGCCCCTCAAAATACCATTTACATGTCCAACTGTTTGAAAGTTTACTATTAATCTCTATAAAATTTTAAATTCGATACCCACCTGACCTAACAACTTTGCTTGCAAATAACTTTGAACATAAGTATGATATCAAGAGATTGCATATGAAATTATGATCCTCCCCATATCCCACTCTTTATTTCTACCGTGATTGTTGTGATAACCAGACTAATTAGGTTAGTTCAATACAAAAATCATGATTATTTACTGTGTATCTATCAATCTCATAATCATTTCACTAAAGTAACTAATCAAAATTGAGTGAATTAATTTGTTTAACTATATACCATTATTTAAATAGTCATATATGTATGTATGTATGTTCAGTTCTTAGCAGACACCAATTATGTAGGAATGTGTACTAATCCATAAATTCTAATGCAACCTTTTATAAAGATAAAGTAATTCACACTAAAAAAATATCAAAAGCATAACATCTCTATTTGCATCCGTATCTAGAAACATTTTTTTTCTTTACATGAATAAAAACAGAAATCTAAAAAAAAATTTTTTTTCCACTAACCTTAAGTACTCCTAATGTACTCCCATTATAATTAACTACCATAATCAGTCAACTATTAAAAAAATACATAATCTAAGTGACAGACATGAAAAAAATACTTTATTAATATTTTTCTGTCTCATAGTAGAATTGACAAAGAGAAAAAATAAATGAAAGGTACCTGAAGCAGCTAGAATGAAAGCGATTTCGTTCTTGCTTTACTCCTTTGCCTCAACTTTATCATCTAGAGACACAATCGCGACTTTTTCAATGGAGACCTTCGAAGTATGGAGGCAATCTGAACGAAATAGCTACTTTACATTTGTCACACAGTTAATAACTTGAAAGAAAGCACAACACCAAGCACGCAAAATAGCAAATCAATCCACGGTTGAAAAGATAAAAAATTAGTGGAACCGTAACACCCCAGAAAAAATTATGGATGCTTATCAAAATGAAAAAAAAACCCTTTTTTGATGCCTTCCTTTCATCTCCACCCCAAAATGCCATCTTTGCAAGTTTTTCCCTTTTCCCAAACCCATCAACGTGAGATAAAGACCAAAATTTTATCGTTAACATCGAATCCAGCCACATACAACAACTGATAATGGAGCCCCAATATGCCAATTAATCGAAACATGAAACTATATAACATACCTATAGGAGTCGGAGACAAGGCTATGCGATGCTTGACTTTTCCAGTGGAGACCTTCGAAGTTTGGAGGCAACTTGAACGAAATGGTTGCTTCATATTTGTCATGTTATTAACTACTTGAAAGAAAGCACAACACCAAGCACACAAAATAGCAATTCAAACCACGGTTGAACAGAAAAAAATCAGGGGAACTGTAACACACCAGAAAAATCATGGCTGCTTATGAAAACGAAAAAACCCCTTTTTTTTATACCTTCCCTTCATCTCCACCCCCAAAACGCCCTCTTTGCAAGCTTTTCCCTTTCTCCTTTTCCCAAACCCATCAACGTGAGATAAAGACCAAAACTTTCATCGTTAACATCAACTCCAGCCACATGCAATAACAGATAATGGAGCCCCAATATGCCAATTTAATCGAAACATGAAACTAGATAACATACCTATAGGAGTCGGAGACAAGGCTATGCGATGCTCCGATGACGAAGCTGCTGGGTTTTCTCCTCTCTGTGTTTTTTTGTTTTTCTTAGTTGTGGGGTTATGGATCAAATGAAATGGAGAGAAAATTCTTGATCTTTCACTCGGGTTAATTTCGTAGTGTTTTCGGATGTTAATCCACTAGACAGAAATTGCATTTTAATTGATATAAATGTAGATGGGAGATTTTTAGGGATTTGATTGAGAGGAAACTGAAATTAATTTTTGGAATGAAATTAATTACTCCAGGCATGGAGAAGAAGGTTGAGTGATAAGTATGTTATTGATAAGCAGGTGTACTCCACTCGCTTATCATGAGACTGTTATTTATTCTGTACTATATCTATATTATACATTATTTTTTAGCTACCTAGCACTACTCTTTAGGATTATTGACACGTGAAATAATATGAATTTTTGATAATGTAAAATCATATACCATCTCCAAGTTATAAAAAAAAAACTATAGATCAAATATAATTTTTTCAACTCTAAAAATAAAAACTAAAATTTGAACTCTCAAAATAAAATCACCAATCATTAGTTTTACTGTATTTTGAACACGAGTTTCTTTTTCTCCAAAAGGTCTCAAACTTCTTCTCCTCCAACGCTCTTCGGTGGTGACTGGTGACATTGTTCTTTCTATCCTTGTAGCATTCTTTTTAACTTTTCTCTCTACTTATTTACTCTACTATCGAACAACTTATAGTGCCACTGTTGCATGTGGGACGTGTCACCATTTCACTCTTTTTGCCCCTTGCGAAAAGTGAGCTTTTTCGCCTTAAAAAAAAAGCAAATAAAATAAAAATAAGGTAGTGTTTGTGGTAGCTAAGGCAAAATGGTGGTTAAGATGGTCAAGAATGGTTCTCGAATAAGATTTTTATTCATAGCAATTTTAGAGAGAAAAAACTAACATTGACTGTGCCAAGAATGATAAATTTTTAATGAAAACTGGGTAAATGTTTTGTGTATGTAATAGAAATTAATTAAAAAGTTAATTATAGATATTAAAATATTCAGGCTCCAAAACATATCTAAACCGGCAGATCTCCTAACCTCAACCCAAAGACGACGCCTTTCCTATCCTTCTCCATGGCTGCCACTGTGCTACGAAGAAGACCACTCCTCGAGCGCTTTCACTTCTAGCGTCTTCATCTACCGTCATCAGCTATTGGTATTCACCGTTGCCAATCGGTTATGCAACGATCCAATTTTCAGTATAGCATGTTCATACCGAAACATCGAGTGTTACCAACTTAAAACTACACTAACACTGTTATTAATAATATCAAACCTGTAATCGAGTTAACGGAACTCAATTTTTATGAAAAACCTTCCTTAAAGAAAATAAAATCGCAACCAAAACGATAAACAGATACATACACAAACAAGATAATAAACTAATATATATATATATATATATATATATATATATATATATATATATATATATATATATATATATATATATTACTCCCTCACAGTCATGAACGTATATACAACTCAAAACATCTCCGGAGTCTAGCCATGTAGGAAGCCCCTAATCTAACATCCAGACTAGCCTAGTCTTCTAACTTGATCTATTGAAAAAAAAGTGAGAGTCTAAGACAAAAGAAATACTAAACCGGAGAGCTGTCAAAAGAAGATATTGATGTCGTTACCTAATCGTTGTCAGAAGTTAAGTCCACGATTTCTATATCCATCTCAGGATCCTCATCGTCCTTAGAAGTTAGATCCACAATCTCTATCTCCTTGATGTCCTCGTTGTCAGAAATAATGAAGACCTCTGATGTACTCTAGGGACTACTATCACTGCTATCGCCTGCGAAAACTGTACCACTAGAAAAAATCTGCTCAACTGTTGAGGGCTAACCAAAAGTTGCGGTGAAAGTCCCGATAGGCTCTATAGTGAAAGGGTCAGAGGAGCGAGTAGAAAGAGACTCTATCGACATATCCAAACTTACTAGAGGATATTGAGGGATGTAGTTATTGATGACAGGGCCAGGCGCAGGCACCGCCTGACCCTCCTACTATGCTGGAACAAGACCTCCATGCACCTGATTAAAAGGATGATGAACAGAATTGGGATGTAATCAAGATAGTGAGTGCTGAAAGAGATGATCTCTAACTACGTATTCATGGACTCGAGACTTAGCAGCCACCACATAGAAGCTGCGAAGGGAAGGATCCTCATACACATAAGGCTACTCGAACTCATAGAAAAATGACACCCGTCTCTATCTGAAGCGGGGTAGGAAGATAAGGGGGCAAGAACTGGAGAGTTTTTAGTAAGGTCGGGGTGAAATAAGTTAATTTACTTTTTGTATAACGACCATGTGTCCCAGATCATTCAAACCACAACAAAAGAATATAGAGCAAACAACAAACAAAAGTAAATAGCAACATAACATACAACTACAAAAACTAATTCAACACACACAAGTGATATGCACAACCAAGTATGATGCATGTCTAGCTCTAGTGCAGGTAATGAGCTCATCCGTCGGTTTTCGACCCGCGCTTGACATTATATCCTTATGGACGTTGTCTCTCATTGCCATCACTTTAGGGTATAGTGTCTGGTACACTCTTGGGTTATAGCGCTCGCACGTTCTTGGGCCATAGTTCCCGTATTGGTCTTTGGCAAATCGCCGGATAAATCGATGATAAGAAGAGTCATTGGTGTAGCACTTCCAACCATAATTATCTCATCACATAATCAAGTAACTTTCAAGATATGGTAATTCTTTATCCAGAATTCCACAATTTCTCTAAAATAATAAACTGAAACAGAGTGAGTCATGAGATTTAACTTTAGAATCACTTTTCTGAATATCTCAGAGTTATGCTTAAATTCTATAAATACTTTTAAAATATATGCATAAATATGCCTACTGGACTAAAATATATAAATATACTTAAATTTTGAAAAATGACATATTCTGTAAGTTACTTTGATTAAATTTACATACTTTAAAAATTACTCTAAATAACTCTGAACTTCTATAAAAAGACCCAGTCTTCACTGGTTACTTTATAAATTATTCAAAATATTGTACAATTTTCAAATACTCAAAACTTCATTAAAATAAGTAAATTAGGCACGGTTATTCCATTTTCAAAGTAAAACCTGTTTCGTCAATTAGAGTCATTATTTCCAAAGCCATCTTCCAGTTTAAACCCTTTATTTCAAACCAATTATTTTTCTTCAAAAACCCTTTATTTGAACAACAAACATCAACAGACAATAATCCAATTACATATATCAATTAATTCATAATTTTAACCAATTAAAGAGTCAAACCCTACCTCTGTGAAGTGCAGAACACACACAAAATACCGGAGGAGGTTTCTGATCGGTCAAACAGAGCAAAAACGTCAAAAACTCGGTACTTTCTCCCCTCTTTTGGTTCGGTTGAACTAGTTCTTGGCAGGGGCAGCTCAACTTCATAATTCCATCGAACAAAATGCATGTCACTGCGTAGAAGAGGAAGACACGTTCACTTCTATCATATCAAAATTATTGTGGGGGTCACAGATATCAAGAAATCAAGCCCAGAAAGTTAGAAATCAACCAAAATCTTTTGTTTTCTCTCCACGCATGCCTCAACTGTTCCTTGAGGAAAGAGAGAGAATTTTGTGCTTTTATATAGCTTGATTAGTGATTAAGTGTCGCTTAATCAAGGAGAAGGAGGAATGTGTCGTTACACGTGGTATATTAAGTGTTACGTGTTTTGATTTTAAACCGCTAAGTCTGCGAGGTCAATTTTTAAATATCTTGGAAGGTAATTAAGGTAATTGGACATGGTAAAAAATCAATTAATTATCTCAAGTGGTGGTACTTAATTAAAATAAGGATTGGATAAATTATTAATGTAAATGACATTACTGAAGCCGAGCTTTGACAATCTTTCGGGCCCAATATGAGGTGACCATCCTTCATCAGATAAAATAAATAATAACATAATATTAATATTAAATTATTATTTATTTTATTTGAGGATCGTAGAAAAACTTATCATTATGCGAATAAAACGTAAAATTCGCATACGTAAATCTATAGCAAAAAAACTAGAATGTTACAGGTTGTGAGATGAGATTTCTCGAAGAGGACTTGACGATACTGCTGAGATTTTCTCCTAGATGCAACTTCAAAGACATTGCTGTTGTTGATATTTGAAATCTTGTTAACTATGGCCACCGTTGTTCAAATTTAATGTTCAAACTAGTTTTTTGTCGGAAATTGCTAACGATGATTTTGTCCCTGACTGCAGTCTTTTTTTTTAGGTATGAAGTTAAGTGCAAGTCATTTTTAAAACTCATATAAACTACGATGAGCGGATATCATTGTCACTAGAATTTATGGAATGAATCAAGCAACGTCTAATTGAATCTCTAATTAGATCAATCAAACCTTGACAAGAAGATTGTGAATCTTGAAGTAGAGCAAAGAACATTGAAGAGAGAATATTGGTGACAGAAAGGAGGTTTAGAGATTTAGGAAAGTAATAAAAGATTGAGAATGTTAAAGGCTTCAGAGATGTTTAATTCTTAGAAAAAGCAATGCTTGTATTTTCCTACTTTGACTCATGGAAAAATCTTTCTAATCTAATTTCAATTCCTTAGCAATCTAATTTCTCTTAACGTAATTAATCGCCAATTCCTTGATTAACTAATCAAGAGAAGAGCTGAAGAACGGTTTCAATTTAAAGCCACACAATATTCAAAGACTATCTCTAGCTGAATTAAATGTCACATACTCACAGACTAGTTCTAAATAATTAAAGATTATGAGATGAGTTTCAAGAAAATTTTAATATTAAATTTTCCAAAGTAATAACATAATCGAAGATAGAATTAGAATATTTTCCAATACTTCTAACCATTAATGATAAAGAACGAAACTCAATCTTTAAAAAGTAGAAAATCATGAATCAAAATAATGAAAACACTTACATTACTAATCTATAAAATAAAATAGAGCTCCTAACATTTAACTAATGAGGTGCTGAATGGCTCCAGTGATGATTCAATCCTTCATGTGAACCTTGTTCACTTGTTTATATCCTAACTTCCTAATTATTTGAAATTTAAAAGCTAATCTTATCTTCCAAAGAGAAAGATAACAACTTATTCAAATTCAAATCTAAACTAATCTAAATTTTAAGAACCAAATCTTATCTTTCTAGAAGATGTTGTTGCTAACTAATCATTTAAATCTTGAAACTTGACTTGAATTTATAGCTTCCTGGGAGTTGAAATTGGTTCTAGCGCTAGGCTTTCTTGGTTGGGCATTGAGCTTGAAGGACCTGGCACTAGACTTGAGGTTTGAGCGCCTAGCTTGGGTGCAGGGGCACTAGTCACCACTCCCAGGAGTTTGGTGCTAGCCCACTTTGCCATCTCCTAAGCACTAAGGCACTGGGCTTAGAAAGGTGGAGTTGAGCATCCAATTTGGGTGCTGGACTTGGGGATAAGGTGTTGGGCACCACTTCTTTGGAGTTGGGTTTGGAGGTTGGGCACCCAACTTGGAGCACGGGCGCTGGGCGCCAATCCTTGGAGCTAGGCTTGGGATTTTGGGCGTTGATAAACCCCCTTTTGATGGTTTATCTTGTGTTGAATTTAGAGCATTTTGATAACCTTTCGTCACATTTATTCAATGAAATAGTATGGTTTTGTGATTGTCTCCGTATTTGTGCTTAGATGTGAAAATATGCTTTTTAGACCTTTAATTTGATAGTTTTAATCTTCCTTTGATTCCACTAGATGTCTTGATGTGTTTGCTAGTGATTTCAGATTGGAAAGGGCTAGGAAATGATCAAAGGAGTGAAAGGAAAGCCTACAAAGTGGAGAAATCATGAAAAGTCAAAGATTTGGAAAAAGCTCATGGACGCGCGCGTGCACTATACGCACGGATTGCGAAATGCTCCAGGGACGCGTACGCGCACTGTGCGCGTACGCGCCGAAGGCCCACGTGATTTTTAAAGAAGAACTCATGCCTGGCAATTTTGGGGCGTTTCTGGCCCCATTTGGAGCTGAGTTTTTGGCGGGAAAAGGCTAAATAGACCAAGGAATGAAGGGGAATACATGATTGCAACACACAACACACTTTAGGCTTGGTTTTAGTTAGTTTTAGAGAGAGAAGCTCTCACTTCTCTCTAGGATTAGGAGTAGGATTAGGTTTAGGTCAATAATCTTAGATCTAGGCTTTAATTCATGCTTTCATCTTCTTCTACTCTTGAATTCTTTGTTGTTACATTCATCATTCTTCTATTATTTGTTATAATTTCTTCTACTTTGTTTGTAGATCTACTTTTGTTCATTCTATTTTCTTTCAATTCAATTTGAGTTAATTCATGATATTTGTGTTTCTTTTGATTGTTGTTATTAACTCCTTGCAATAATTGTAGTGTAGATTTACATTCCTTGCAATTTTATTATGCTTTCCTTTTATGCCTTCCAAGTGTTTGATAAAATGCTTGGTTAGATTTTAGTGTAGATTTTGTTCCTCTTGGCTTAGGTAGAGTAATTAGTGACGCTTGAATTGTCTAATTCCTTTGTTGATTGACAATTAGAAGTTGTTAATTGATTTGGATACCACTAAAGCTAGTCTTTCCCTTGGGAGTTGGCTAGGACTTGTGGAATCAAGTTGATTCATCCACTTGACTTTCCTCCATGGTTAGAGGTTAACTAAGTGGTAGCAATGGACAATTCTCATCACAATTGAGGAGGATAATGAGGATAGGACTTCCAATTCTCATAACCTTGCCAAGAGCTTTCATAGTTGTTAGTTTATTTTCTTTGCCACTTACATTTCTTGTTTCTTATCCCAAAAACTCCAAAATATCTCATAACCAATAACAAGACACTTCATCGCAATTCCTAGGGAGAACGACCCGAGGTTCCAATACTTCGATTTATAAATTTAGGGGTTTGTTTTAGTGACAAACAATCTTTTGTATGAAAGGACTATTGTTTGGTTTAGAAACTATACTTGCAACGAGAATTCATTTGTGAATTCTAAACCGTCAAAAAATACGATCATCAAAGTGGCACCGTTGCCGGGGAATTGCACTGGTATTATGTTATTGGTTATTGTATATATGTGAATAGTGTGAATATGTTTGTCTTTCGCTTGTTTTCTAGATTTTATTAGTTTTATTTTGTTCTTCCACTATGAATTCTCACTTTGGCTATAAGTTTGGTTCTCACTATGTTGTAGGAAATGTGGACTTTAATGACAACATGTACCAAAGATGAAACAACTCAAGATGGGAGGAGCCTCAAGGAATTGATCACTCCTATTGGCAACAACCTCCGGATACTTATAGGTATAACCACCATCCTAATGCATGTCAATTTGATGGCTATGGTGACCCTTTTTGTGATAATCAAGTACCACCACCATATGCTTATGAACCTTATCCTCAACATGACTATCAACCATGCTCACAAGCCCAATTTTACCAAGCACCTTCTTGTGACCCACATCCATTTTATGACCAACCACCCATACCATATTCTTATGACCATTATGAGCAAGAACCTTTAGAACCACCACAACCCCATCGTGATTTCTACCATGAACCACCTCAATACTCACCATCTCCATACCCTTATCAAGAAGAATCACCTTCCTACTATGAACTCTCTCTCCAAAATAATGAACCTTCCTATCCACCCCAAGCCCCAATAGATGATTCTCTTACCTTGCTACTTCAAAGGCAAGCGGATATGCAAAGGAACACCCTAGAGTTTGTCACTAATTTGACTAAGGTAGTGCATACTTTATCCTACCAATGTTTGAATACTCAAGGTGTTTCCGTGGCTACATGTGAGAAATCAAAAGATGAGCAAAGCATGAAAGAGAGATTGGAAAATCCGGTGGAGAAGAAGGAAGAGTCGAGCTTTGTATTGGAGCAATTAGAGACGCCTAGGGTCATTGAAGAAAAAGAAGAAGTGGTTGAGGATTTAGGAGATAAGGAACCACCATGGATGTCTCAACAACCTCCGAAGCATATAAAGATTGAAGAATATGAGAAGGTTGATCAAGAGATGGACTCAATCACCAATGACTTCTTATCATCAATTGAATCCTCTCCCATGGGACATGAAAGTGACACTATTGAAGACAACTCAACACCAAATGATGTTAGTGATCTCATTGAAGACTCTTCCATTGGAGGTGAAGTTGATATGGAAGTAGATTTCACACAACCTCCTAAGTTTGACTTGATTGATGATGAGGATGAATTGGAAGAAGTCAACAAGCAAGAAGAAGATGAAAGAAGTTGTCAAGAAGTGGAAATACCCAAGGAAGAGCATAAGGAAGTCGACCTTGCATTGTCTAAGTGTGGGGAGGTTGATGTGTTGAAAACAGATTTCCAACACCTAAAACTCACCGGCAAGTGTACCGGGTCGCATCAAGTAGTAAAACTCACTTAAAGTGAGGTTGATCCCACAGTGATTGATGGATCAAGCAACTTTAGTGGGTGATTAGTTTAGTCAAGCTAACATTGATGATTTGAGTGAAAATTGAAGCAACAGAATGTAAATGACAAGAAATTTAAAGTGCAGAAAGTAAAATTGCAGAAATTTAAAGTGCAAGAAATTTAAATTGCTGAATCTAAATTGCTGGGAATCTTAAATTTCTTGAAGAATAAAGGATTTGGGGACTGGGATTCAAAATAAAACTGAGCAAGAAAATATACATTGCAGTGAACCAGAGAAATGTAAGATGAAGGGAATAGCAGAAAAACTAAAAAGAATTTAAATTTAGCTCATTTGTGAAATCTAAAGGAGAAATTTAAGATCTCAGGAAATCAATGAGACTAGAAAATAAGTCTAGATCTCAATTCCTTCCTTGATACAATAGAGAACAATTTGCAGATGAAAAGTAAATGGAACAGCAAATAAAACTTGGATCCAATTCTTAGAACAATTGAGAAGAGAGGTAAAAGATGATTCTCAAACTTAGAATCAGTGAAGCTCTTCAATCTCAATTTAAATTCCAAGAACAGATAGAAAGAGTTGCAGAAGAAATAAAAGTGAAAACAGAAAGCTAAATCCAATTCCCAAAACTTAGAATTATGCAGAAAAAAACAAAGATGAATTGTAGATCAAGGATTGAAACAGAATTCCTTCAATCTCTATCCACAATTCAAAAACAGAAAGCAAGAGATACAAAAGTAAGAACCAGGAGGAGAGGACTCAGCTCTCAATCCCAATTCATAGCTAAAATTTTAAAAGTCAGCTCTCTATTCTGCTTGCTCCCTATTGGAGCCAACCTCCTTAATGAAATGAAGTTGATACCTTTATATAGGGTTTACAAAATGAAATTGAAATTGAAAACAAATTAAAATTCAAATGAAAATCCTAATCTAGCTGATCCTTGTGCCTTTGAGTCAATGGGCTTTGCTTGCTTTGGATTTGAAGAGGAGTGGATCCAGTTGGCTTTTGATTGAAATTGGAAAATGGACCAAGGCACCTCTAGGGGAGCGTTCAGTTAACTAGTCCAACTGAGCGCCCCTTTTGCTTTTGGCCTTCAAAAATTTGTTGCGTCCAAGCTCCTTGTGCGTGCCTTGAGGTTCCCAGCTTCGAATCCTTGCTGAGGCCACTTTGGGGCCAATTTCCCTTGGAGTTAAAGTAGTGGCGCTTCCTCTTGGTTCCTCATGTGCAAGGTTCGATCCTTGGTAGCTTCACTAGCAACTATTGCGCCTTGCATTTTCTCTTACCAAGCCACGATAAAGTTAACTCTCTTAACTGAGCGCTATTGATTTTCTTGGGTTCCTTGGGCGCTCAGTTAAGAGAGTTCACTTAGCGCTAAGCCTTTGCTCCCTTGGCCTTGGTGAAACAAACTTGATGCCAATAATTCATGAGGAGTGGCACTCAGTGAAGTAAGGGAACTGAGAGCCCTTTGTTGTGGAATGGAGCTCCAACTTCGAGCCTTGCCTCCAATATTTTCCTTGTGCCAATTTCCTTGTGAAGCATTGGCGCGCAGTTAAAACATTTAACTTAACGCCCTTGCTTTCCCTTGGTCTCCACTTTGAATCCTGGCTCTCCAAATTTGGCAAATTTCCTTGCACACTAATAGCGCTACTTTGCTTTGGAGAGAGGCTCCCACTTCGAGCCTTGCTGGTTGCATTTTGTGGTTGATTTTTGGGCCTTTAAGACGCCTTTCACTTTTGTATCAATTTCATGTCAAATATGGATTCCTATATATCGTTGGAAAGCTTTGGATGTCAGCTTTCTAATGCAACTAGAAGCACATCAATTGGACATTTGTAACTCAAGTTATGCCCTTTGAAGGAGGCATGATCATGCTGTCACAAGGCTGGAAAAAAACCGAAAAAGTTAACAAAGTTAACTTAACGCTACATGCTGATGCCTTGTGTTGTACCCTTCCTTTGATTTACTTGTAGCGCTCAGTTGGATCAATTAACTTAGCGCCATTGGCCTTGTGTTCATGGTCATGGTCCACGCTTTTAAAAGTGTGGCCTAAGGCCTCAAAGTGTGCCTAACTTCAAAGTGTGCTCCAAAACTCTTTTTTTCCCTTTTAGTTTGTTTTGTGCTTTTTTTTGCTTCTTTTTCTTCTTATTTCCTACAGAGTTTATCAAATCAAAATATCAAGGAAATATATCATTTAAACACAAAAGAATGCAATATTTAAGCACTAATTATCAATTTCTTGTATGAAAAAGCATAGAAAAACATGACATGATGACATGTCATCACAACACCAAACTTAAACCTTGTTTGTCCCCAAGCAAGAAAAGAATCATGCAATTAAGATTGACAATCCAAGGTATGAGGAATAGCAACTCAATGTTCATGATTGGCTAGTTTTCTATGCATGCCACAATCACAAAAGAAATATAAATGATTGATGCTTCTATCTAGCTCAATTTATGAAATCTTTTCCTTATACTTCTTCCTTGAAGCAAGCTTTTGATTTTCTTATTAGATTCTCCTTTTGGGTGCTTTGCCCCATGAGTTGATAACAAAACTATGACTCTAAATGCTTTGTCTTCAAGTATTACCACTTGATACATAAGCACCACAAGCATTTAATTAGAGGACTTCATTAAGCTCATTTGTTTCTTTTCTTGACTCTCTAATCATTGATGCTCAGAGCCTTGAGCTTTGAGGGAGTGCTTTTTGCACTTGAGCCTAACCTTGACTTTTAAGTGTTTTGTTTTCAAGCTTTTTGCTTGATACATAAACACCACAAGTACTTAACAACTTAATTGTCATTGGTACTCAGAGCCTTTAGCTTTCTTATTCTTTCCCTTTTTCTTTTCTTGCATTAATTTGCAATTGCTTCTTCAAGGTTTTCATGATTTCAAAAGATTTCACAAAATGTCCTAGATGAAAACTTCAATTAAATAAAATCTAATGCAATTGAGCAACAATTAACCATACTAGCCTTCCAATACTTGTATGCACATGCTAAATTCTTCTTTAATGATCTTGTTTGTTTATGATCATGATGCTTTATTACTTTTGAATTCACAAAACTCAAGTTGGTAGTCATAATATCACAGCAACATATTGCAAATCAAAATTCAGGCTATGCTTATTCATACCACACATGCATACAAAGAAGATAAAGACAATCATGCAATTTAAAGTGCTGGAAACAAATGTACAACCTTGTAATTCATCTTCTCTATTGTTGTCATTTTCCTCTTATTCTTCCCTTTCCCTTGCCAAACTCAGAATGCTTGTTCTTCCTCAAGCAACAATTAGAACAATGGCTATGGGGCTAACATGGGTCATGAATGTCTTACACAATGAAATGTCAGCAGTACATGCGTTTTAAGCAAGCAAAATTGAGGATAACAATCAAGGCATAGGAAACAGAGACATTGCGATTGCAAACTTAAGAAGGTGAGCACAATACATTGCATAAAAGATAAGTGGCACACCAAACTTAGTGTGACACTTTCACTTGGAATTAATGCAAGTATCCAGTAAAGATTGGAAGCAAATTTTGTTGCATAGCAACACCAAACTTAGAATGCAATCCTATGTCCATTTTGTTTGAAATAAGACTAAATGAAACTGTTGTATGTTAAATACAATCACCAAGCCAAGAATCTTGTCATGAATAAGGATCTCTTGGTAATGTATTAACAAAAACAGTTAATAAAAGCAGGCATTAAAAACAAGGAAATGACTCAAACAAAGAGACAACTAAAATTATCCACTAAGAAGAAAAATAACACTGCAAAGAGCATTATGATTATGCAGACAAGTGGTGTTGCTGAATGAATTGCATAGAAAAATAAGTGGCACACCAAACTTAGAATCTTAGTGTGACACTTCCATGTAGAATTGATGCAATCATCTAAAGGGATTGAAAACAAATTCTTGCAGGGCAACACCAAACTTAGAATGTAACCAAATGACAATTTATTGAATTTAAACAAAGCAAAGAAAGAAAACAAAGCAGAAAAGATAAACGTTACCTACGGTTGACATGTTGTTCACTTTCTTCCTCTTCTTCCAGTTTGTTAAGAGGAATGACCTCAAGGGAGAAAAGACTCAGCCATTGTCCCTTGTCTTGGCCTCTCCTCAGCAAGCTTACTTTTGTAAATGGCTTGATTGATCTTGCTTGCTGGATCAGGGATAGGATTGGTGCTCTTGTTAGTTGCCTTCACTTCTTTAATTTCAGGACATGGTTGCTGTGTTATTATTAGAGTTTTGTCTTCATCAAGAGTCCCTTGCAATGGTAGTTCAATGAGCCCTTCCTCTATGCACTTTTCTACTTCACTTGAGTGTGAATTCTCTTGAGTATCTTCCTCTATTTCTTCTTCATGATTTTCCATTAATTCCTTTGGGAGGAAATCTTTATGTTTCATTGTCACCTCAAGTAGCTTTTGTGAATGTAAAATCCTTGGCTCATGTTCCTCATCCTTCATTGCCATTTCACTTGACACATGGACCTTTTGTTCTTATTTTTCCACTTCCTCACCCACAAATTGGTCTTCATCCTCACTGTTTGATGGTTCTAAGTTCCTCCTTGTTTGCTCCAAGGGCCCATTCATCTTCTTGAAGAGGATTTCTTTCCAGGATTGGGATTGTGTGTGTCTTTTCACGAGTTGTCTGTGTATTTCAATCGCTTAGCATCGACTTTCTAAGGGTTCTTTGGACAATTGAAGGTAATCCTCAACTGCTAGTTCAAGAGATGAAGGTTGAGAGTAATTTTGGTGACATGGATGTGTTGTGGTGAAGTTGTGTTGAGGGGTGTGGAATGAGTTTTGTGAGTTGTGGGATGAATTTTGTGGTTGGTGGGATGACTTGTATGGATCTTGGAGGAAACTTTGTGTTGAGGCATAATCAAATGATGAAGAACTTTCAAATAAGAAACTGGGAAGTGAGGGTGGACAGTTTTTCATGACTGTATTGAGAGTATACTCCAGGGAAGATGTCTCTTGATGAATGGAACATGAATCATTGAAATTCCCTTCCCAGCCACGATTTGTGTAACTGTCATCATAGTGGGAGTCACTTTGTGGCTCTGGGAGGTGTTCACGCTCTTTCATTCCTTGGTGATACTCCCATCCACCATGAGGATAATGATATGAATCATTTTGTGGTGGTGGTTGGTATCCCATATGATTCTCTTGCTCATCTTGTGTCTCTGAAGCAAATCTCCATGAATTGGAGTGCTCAGAATTTGTATTTTCTTGGTGATATTCCCAGCCACCATTAGAGAATGGTGATGGTGGATAATATCCCATAAAATTTGTTTGATTATAAGATGAGTTGAACTCCATTTGAATTTTGTAAAACACAACACCATTGAAATTTGAAATTCATGTCACAAAGAAGAATTTCTTAGTGAAGCAATAACTCAAACACCTTGCTATCAACTTAAATCAGAGAACAAAAACAAAGAAAATGCTTGATCTAGACTTCTCACCCACTTAATTATTGTTGATCTAAATCAATCCCCGGCAACGGCCCCAAAAACTTGATGGGTTGAAAACGGATTTCCAACACCTAAAACTCACCGGCAAGTGTACTGGATCGCATCAAGTAGTAAAACTCACTTAGAGTGAGGTCGATCCCACAGGGATTGATGGATCAGGCAACTTTAGTGGGTGATTAGTTTAGTCAAGCTAACATTGATGATTTTAGTGAAAATTGAAGCAACAGAATGTAAATGACAAGGAATTTAAAGTGCAGAAAGTAAAATTACAGAAACTTAAAGTGTAAGAAATTTAAATTGATGAATCTAAATTGCTGGAAATTTTAAATTACTTGAAGAATAAAGGATTTAGGGACTGAGATTCAAAATAAAACTAAGTAAGAAAATATAAATTGCAGTAAACCAGAGAAATGTAAGATGAAGAGAATTGCAGAAGAACTAAAACAAAATTTAAATTTAGCTCAATTGTGAAATCTAAAGGAGAAATTCAAGATCTCAGGAAATCAATGAGACTAGAAAACAAGTCTAAATCTCAATTCCTTCCTTGATACAACAGAGAACAATTTGCAGATGAAAAGTAAATGGAACAGCAAATAAAACTTGGATCCAATTCTTAGAACAATTGAGAAGAAAGGTAAAAGAAGATTCTCAAACTTAGAATCAGTGAAGCTCTTCAATCTCAATTTAAATTCCAAGAACAGATAGCAAGAGTTGGAGAAGAAATAAAAGTGAAAACAGAAAGCTAAATCCAATTTCCAAATCTTAGAATTATGCAGAAGAAAATAAAGATGAATTGTAGATCAAGGATTGAAACAGAATTCCTTCAATCTCTATCCACAATTCAAAAACAGAAATCAAGATATGCAAAAGTAAGAACCAGGAGGAGAGGACTCAGATCTCAATCCCAATTCACAGCTCAAATTTTAAAAGTTAGCTCTCTATTTTGCTTGCTCCCTATTGGAGCCAACCTCCTTGATGAAATGAAATTGATGCTTTTATATAGGCTTTACAAAATGAAATCGAAATTGAAAACAAATTAAAATTCAAATGAAAATCTTAATCTAGCTGATCCTTGTGCCTTTGAGTCAATGGGCTTTGCTTGCTTTGGATTTGAAGAGGAGTGGATCCAGTTGGCTTTTGATTGAAATTGGAAAATGGACCAAGGCACTTCCAGGGGAGCGTTCAGTTAACTAATCCAACTGAGCGGCCCCTTTGCTTTTGGCCTTCAAAAATTTATTGCGTCCAAGCTCCTTGTGTGTGCCTTGAGGTTCCCAGCTTCGAATCCTTGCTGAGGCCACTTTGGGGCCAATTTCACTTGGAGTTAAAGTAGTGGCGCTTCCTCTTGGTTCCTCATGTGCAAGGTTCGATCCTTGGTGGCTTCACTAGCAACTATTGCGCCTTGCATTTTCTCTAGCCAAGCCACGATAAAGTTAACTCTCTTAATTGAGCGCTATTGATTTTCTTGGGTTCCTTGGGCACTCAGTTAAGAGAGTTCACTTAGCGCCAAGCCTTTGCTCCCTTGGCCTTGGTGAAGCAAACTTGATGCCAACAATTCATGAGGAGTGGCGCTTAGTAAAGTAAGGGAACTGAGCGCCCTTTGTTATGGAATGGAGCTCCATCTTCGAGCCTTGCCTCCAACATTTTCCTTGTGCCAATTTCCTTGTGAAGCATTGGCGCTCAGTTAAAACATTTAACTTAATGCCCTTGCTTTACCTTGGTCTCCACTTCGAATTCTGGCTCTCCCAATTTGGCAAATTTCCTTGCACATTAATAGCGCTACTTTGCTTTGGAGAGAGGCTCCCACTTCGAGCCTTGCTGGTTGCATTTTGTGGTTGATTTTTGGGCCTTAAAGATGCCTTTCAGCTTTCCAACGCAACTAGAAGCACATCAATTGGACATTTGTAGCTCAAGTTATGGCCCTTTGAAGGAGGCATGGTCATGCTGTCACAAGGTTGGAAAAAAACCGAAAAAGTTAACAAAGTTAACTTAACGCTACATGCTGATGCCTTGTGTTGTACCCTTCCTTTGATTTACTTATAGCGCTCAGTTGGATCAATTAACTTAGCGCCATTGGCCTTGTGTTCATGGTCATGGGCCACGTTTTTAAAAGCGTGGCCTAAGGTCTCAAAGTGTGCTCCAACTTCAAAGTGTGCTCCAAAACTCTTTTTTTCTCCTTTTTAGTTTGTTTTGTGCTTTTTTTTGCTTCTTTTTCTTCTTATTTCCTACAGAGTTTATCAAATCAAAAGATCAAGGAAATATATCATTTAAACACAAATGAATGTAATATTTAAGCACTAATTATCAATTTCTTGTATGAAAAAGCATAGAAAAATATGACATGATGACATGTCATCACAGGTCTCCCTCCCTAAGACACCATCCAACATGTCATTCAAGTGGGTAAAATCCTCAAACCTAAGCTTTACTTTCTCATTTGAATATGGCTTGATTGAAATGGATGGGCAACTTAGGGCTCTTTGCGGAGTTAAGGGTAAAAAGGAGTTGTGTGGTGGTTGGAGGTTTGGAATTAGGCTCATTGAGGTCAAGGCTTCAAAGCATAGGGACCATGATTGGAGGAATGCCACTTTACATAGGTCTAAGAAGAAGACTTGGTGTGCTAGAGAGAATTCTATTTGTCAACCACCCGAACGGACAACTCATGAAGATCAACTAGAAGACGGGTGCGAGAATAAGATATGGGACCCCGGTTCAAAGCACGAAGACCAACTCTGGGAGCTTATATCTTGGATAGAACTCCATCCAAACTTGGTGAGGATGGTTGGAACTTCTGTCAACCATTTGAGGAGCAAAGATCCTTGGAGATTCAAGGATGAGTACAAGCATAAGCCACCATGACAAAGAGCTTCCCAAATGTCGAACTTAAGGACTTAAACTAAAAGTGATAGGGGGAGACACCTACCATGGTAAACTCTTTCCACCCCTTGCATTTTTTATTAATAAGTGAATTGAGTTACCATTGTAGGTAGTTTTCTTTCCATATGGTTGTTTCAATAAATTGGTTGTGGGTTGCTTGTAGGGCAAGTAACCCTTGCTTTTATTTGAAGATTCTCAAAAAGCCAAAAAAATTTTTATCATTTTGTATTTTTGAGTTGATTTTGAGTTGTAGGAAGTGTTAGGAGTATTTTGAGCTGATTTTGCTTTTTCCGAAAAAAAATAAAAATAAAATAAAATTGTGGAAAAGAAAAAGAAAAGAAAAGAAAAAAAATAGAAAAAGAAAGAAATAAAAAGGGGACAAAATCCCCCAAAATGAAGTTCAATAAGAGTCAATGCATAAGTGTTGTGAAAATCAAAAGAAAATGCATGAGTATGTGAAAAATGAAGGATGGGTAGTTAGGTTAGTACTTAATTATATAGGTCATCATAGGTTAGATGGAAAAGTTTAAGCTCATCAAAGATTCAAATTCTAGTCCACTTACCCATATATAATCCTACCTTGATCCTAGCCCCATTATAACCTTATGGAAAAGACCTCATGATATTTGCATGCATGCATTGAATGATTGTTGATTGTTAGATGAAGAACAAATTTTAGAAAGCATGATTAGGGGAGAATTGAGTGAATCAACCCCTAAACACTTGAGTGAATAGAGCGGATACACATCCGGTGAGGGTTCGATTGCTCAATTACATGTATTCACCATTATCATCTGTATTCATGCAAGTTTGTAAATACTTTTGATAATTCAATGCAATTGTGGGTTGGATTTGATTCATATTGCTTTAGTCCTATGCTTATATATGTTCTCTTGGAAGTTGAATTGTTTTGACCAAGCATTTGCATTCATATAGTTAGTTGCATTTAGGTAGTTTAGTTGTGTTGAATAAATGTCATACCCTTTGCTTCATTCTTGGTTTTGCATGAGGGCATGCTAAGGTTTAAGTGTGGGGAGGTTGATAAACCCCCTTTTGAGGGTTTATCTTGTGTTGAATTTAGAGCATTTTGATAACCTTTCCTCACATTTATTCAATGAAATAGCATGGTTTTGTGATTGTCTCCGTATTTGTGCTTAGATGTGAAAATATGCTTTTTAGACCTTTAATTTGATAGTTTTAATCTTCCTTTGATTCCACTAGATGCCTTGATGTGTTTGCTAGTGATTTCAGATTAGAAAGGGCTAGGAAAGGATCAAAGGAGTGAAAGGAAAGCCTACAAAGTGGAGAAATCATGAAAAGTCAAAGATTTGGAAAAAGCTCATGGACGCGCGCGCGCACTATACGCCTACGCGCGGATTGCGAAATGCTCCAGGGACGCGTATGCGCACTGTGCGCGTACGCGCCGAAGGGCGTACGTGATTTTTAAAGAAGAACTCGTGCCTGGCGATTTTGGGGCGTTTCTGGCCCCATTTGGAGCTGAGTTTTTGGCGGGAAAAGGCTAAATAGACCAAGGAATGAAGGGGAATGCATGATTGCAACACACAACACACTTTAGGCTTAGTTTTAGTTAGTTTTAGAGAGAGAAGCTCTCACTTCTCTCTAGAATTAGGAGTAGGATTAGGTTTAGGTCAATAATCTTAGATCTAGGCTTTAATTCATGCTTTCATCTTCTTCTACTCTTGAATTCTTTGTTGTTACATTCATCATTCTTCTATTATTTGTTATAATTTCTTCTACTTTGTTTGTATATCTACTTTTGTTCATTCTATTTTCTTTCAATTCAATTTGAGGTAATTCATGATATTTGTGTTTCTTTTGATTGTTGTTATTAACTCCTTGCAATAATTGTAGTGTAGATTTACATTCCTTGCAATTTTACTATGCTTTCCTTTTATGCCTTCCAAGTGTTTGATAAAATGCTTGGTTAGATTTTAGTGTAGATTTTGTTCCTCTTGGCTTAGGTAGAGTAATTAGTGATGCTTGAATTGTCTAATTCCTTTGTTGATTGACAATTAGAAGTTGCTAATTGATTTGGATACCACTAAAGCTAGTCTTTCCCTTGGGAGTTGGCTAGGACTTGTGGAATCAAGTTGATTCATCCACCTGACTTTCCTCCATGGTTAGAGGTTAACTAAGTGGTAGCAATGGACAATTCTCATCACAATTGAGGAGGATAATGAGGATAGGACTTCCAATTCTCATAACCTTTCCAAGAGCTTTCATAGTTGTTAGTTTATTTCCTTTGCCACTTACATTTCTTGTTTCTTATCCCAAAAACTCCAAAATATCTCATAACCAATAACAAGACACTTCATCGCAATTCCTAGGGAGAACGACCCGAGGTTCCAATACTTCGATTTATAAATTTAGGGGTTTGTTTTAGTGACAAACAATCTTTTGTATGAAAGGATTATTGTTTGGTTTAGAAACTATACTTGCAACGAGAATTCATTTGTGAATTCTAAACCATCAAAAAATCCGATCTTCAGGCACCCAGCTTGGAGTTTAGGCACTAGGCTTGGCCTCCTTAAGCTTGGCACCAGCTTTCTAGTGGCACGAATCCCCACACTCTGTACAACTGTACAGAAAGTGTACTTGGTCGTCCAAGTAATACCTGAGCAAGTCAGGGTCGATCCCATGAGGATTGTGGTTTGAAGCAAGCTATGGTTATCTTGTAGATCTTAGTCAAGTGAGTAGGAGATGTTGGTATGTTGTTTAATTGCATAAAAGGAATAATGAGATCTGAACTAGGTTGACCTGTTTATAATGATAAGATGATGATTAAGGCTTGGAGATGCTTTATCCTTCTGGATTAACTCTGGTCTTACTGTCTTCTTCAATTGTGAATGATTTCTTCTATGGCAGGCTATATGTGATTGTTGCCGGTTGAGAGGTCACCAATGCTCCTCTAGATCTAAACCTTAGGGTATCCATTCTGATTGATGGTGAAGCTTTTGCAGTCCATTCTCCTTAGTGATCCTACTCAAAACGCCACAGACAAGGTCAGATCTTCCGGATCAGAGAATGCTGCGCCTTTGGGTTTTAGCCTCTACCACAGAGACCCTAATCTTTCCATACTTCGGCTGAACTGGTGTCTCGAGAAGTCCCCAACGAAGTCGTGGATTAGCCGTCTAAGAGATGCCTAATCAAGCTGGTGGTTCATCATTGTTCGATGAAAGACTCACTCTGAACCCATGTAGAATGTGATATCCTTATGCCAGTTCAACGCATTCATATTGATGAAGAACGAAGATACGTCTTAGAATTTGATCAAACACAGGTTGAAGAGAAACAGTAATACTTTTATTAATCCATAAAACTTAGCAGGGCTCCTCCCATCAACCTAGGAGGTTTAGAATTCATACTGATAGAAAATACAATGTCCAATTCGAAATATGTCGGAAGAGCTCTGATAAACCCCAATTTTGTGGTTTATCTTGTGTTGAATTTAGGGGATTTTATCATCTTTTCTCACATTTATTGAATGAAATAGCATAGTTTCATGAATTTCTCCTAATTTGTGCTTAAGAGTAAAAATATGCTTTTTAGGCCTTAAATTGGTTAAATTTAATTCACTTTAATTCCATTAGATGCCTTGATATATTTGTTAAGTGATTTCAGGATTAGAAGGCAAAGATTGGGTTGAAGGAGTGAAGAAAAAGCATGCAAAAATGGAGAATTCATGGAAAAATGAGGATTTGCTGAACTCAAGGCCACACGCATGCGTCACCCACGCGTACACGTGAGAAGGAGATTCGCCAGCGACGCGCACGCGTGAAGAGAAATTTTGCAATGCGACGCGTACGCGTGGCCCATGCGTACGCGTGACAAACGGCACGTGACCTCACTAAAGGCAATACGCTAGGAGCGATTTCTGAGCTCAAGGAGGCCCAAATCCAACTCATTTCTAATGCTTTTGAACCCAAGGATTAGAGGAGAAGGGGGAAGGAGTCATAGTAGAGTTTTCATCATGTTTTAGGGTAGGATTCTAGAGAGAGAGGCTCTCTCCTCTCTCTAGATTTTAGGGTTCTTATTTCAATTCCTTTTGGATTTAGATTTAGATTTTAATCTTGTTCCATTTTAATTTTCCTTTACTTTTATTTGTTCGAGTACTTTGGTTTATCCACTCCTCTTGTTAATCTCTTATTTTGCTCTCTTTTATGTTCATGCACTCTTGTTGATTTTAATTTCCTTTTAATGCAATTTTATGTTTCCATGTCTTTTTATGATTATCATAGTTGCTATTATTGATTTCTTGTTTGTGTTAGTTATGGGTTCCATTAATTCTTGCATTTTGTGATGTCTTTTATTACACACTAGGTGTTTGTTAAAATGTTTTCTCTAGTTATTGCGTAGTTTTCTTTACTCTTGGCCTAGGCTAAGGGAGTTGAGTGACCTTGAGTTATTGGGTCTCATTGAATTGGTGATTTGAGAACCCTTTGTAGTCAATTTGATACCCATTGACGCTAACCCACTACTAAGCCAATTAGTAGGTAGGTTAGGACTTATGGGTTGATGTTGATCAAGCCTATTTGACGTACTTCAAGCGTTGAGGTAGACATTGTACATACTTCAAGCATAGAAGTAGACTTAATCGGTTGGTCCCTCATAATTGTCAACATATAGTTTGTAGACAATGATGGTGATCTCAATTCCCATGTCCTAGCCAAGAGTTCATTTTCTTTTCTTTGTTAGTTAATTGCTATTTACCTTGTTATTTACTTTTTTTGTCAATAAAAAAATCAAACCCCCATGTTCCTTCATAGCCAATAATTGATCACTTCATTGCAATTCCTTGTGAGATGACCCGAGGTTTAAATATTTCGGTTATTTTATTGGGGTTTGTACTTGTGACAACCAAAATTAAAACTTCGATGGAGAATTATTAGTTAGTTTGGGACTATGCTTACAATGAAGTTCTTTTTCTATTGATAAAATTCTAGAACAACGATAATTCTCCAATCAAGCTCTTAAACAAATGTGATCTTCTCCCTTTAATACTAAACTAATGACTAAAGATTATATAAAGAGGGTAAAACAGTCTTTTAGTGCTAAAATCCACTTTCGGGGCCTACTTGGTGAGTGTTTGGGCTGAGATTTGATGAGATCCACGAGATAGGAGGCCTCAAGGGCGTTGAACGCTGGCTAGGGGTCCTCTTTGGGCGTTTGGATGCTTGTCTCCTCCTTTGGACGCTGGACGTCTGGACTGGGGCAGGAGGCTGTCGTTGGATGCCAGTTTTGGGCCTTCTATTCTGACGCAAACTATGGATTATTTTACATTGCTGGAAAGCTATGAAAGTTAACTTTCCATAGCCGTTGAAAACACTCCATTTGGACTTCTGTATCTCTAGAAAGGCTCTTTCGAGTACAAGGAGGTCAGATCTGGACAGTATCTGTAGTGCTTTCTCTGCCTCTGAATCAGGCATTTGTTCCAAATCTTCAATTTCAGCCAGAAAATACCTGAAATTGCACAGAAACACACAAACACAAAGTAGAATGCAAAAATGTAAATTTTAGACTAAAACCTATGAAAACTTAATAAAAATTAAACAAAACATGCTAAAAACTATATGAAAATGATGCCAAAAAGCATATAAAATATCCGCTCATCACAACACCAAACTTAAACTATCGCTTGTCCCCAAGCAACTAAAAACACAGTAGGATAAAAAGAAGTGTAGGATACAATAAATCTCAGAGTTTCCAATGAAGCTCAGTTTCAATTAGATGGGCGGGACTTAGTAGCTTTTTGCTTTTGAATAGTTTTTGCATCTCACTGTCTATTGAAACTCATAAATGTTGGTCTCTTTAGGAACTTAGAATCCAGATGATATTATTGACTCTTCTAGTTCAGTTCTTTTTTATTCTTGAACACAGCTTTTAGAGTCTTGGCCGTGACCCTAAGCACTTTGTTTTCCAGTATTACCACCGGATACATAAATGCCATAGACACTTTAACTAGGTGAACCCTTTTGGATTGTGATTCAGCTTTGCTAGAATCCTTAGATAGAGGTATCCAGAGTTCTTAAGAACACTCTTAGGATCTTTGGATCCTTTTACCCTTGTCTTTTGGTTTAAAGGGTTATTGGCTTTTTCTGCTTTTCTATTTATTTATTTTTTCGCATGCATATATTATTTTTTTTCTTTCTTCTACAACATGCTTTTTCTTTTTTTGCTGCTTTTTCTTGATTCAAGAATCAATTTTTGGATTTTTTAGATTACCAATAATACTTTTTCCTTTTTCATCATTCTTTCAAGAGCCAACATTCTAAAATTCTAACTTCAAATATGTACTGTTTATTCATACATTCAAAAAATAAAAGCAATGCAACCACATCAAGATAATTGAACTATTCTTATTATATAACTTGAAATTCATGTATCTCTCAATTATTTTCAAATAAAATTTTCTTTTAAGCAAGATGAGAGATATATGGAAAGTTTTAGAGCTTAAAGACATAGATGGAAATGATCATGCAATCAGAACAAGAGAACAGACAATACAACATAACAGAAAACAGAAAAAATGAGATAAGGAGAGGGGATTAAGAGAACGAATCCACCTTAATGGTGTCGGCTAGTGCTCCTCCTTGAGGATCCGATGTAGTGCTTGACCTCTTCAATGTCACTCCTTTGTCTTTTTTGTTCTTCCCTCA
This sequence comes from Arachis ipaensis, assembly GCF_059453495.1. Lineage (NCBI taxonomy): Eukaryota > Viridiplantae > Streptophyta > Magnoliopsida > Fabales > Fabaceae > Arachis > Arachis ipaensis. The sequence goes on from NC_142439.1 coordinate 92,620,924, forward strand.
TAGCCCTTTGATCTTCTCAAATTTCATTGAGGATGGTGGAATGATCTTGATGCTCCATCCTCAACTGATTAATGTTAGAGCTTAATTCTCCCATGGAAGTAAGCCATTGATCCCAATAGCTTTGAGGAGGAAAATACATCCCTTGAGGCATCTTAGGGATTTCATGTTGAGGCAGTTGCACAGGCTCATGTGCATGCTCTCCAGTTTGTTCCATCCTCTTCTTAGTGATGGGCTTGTCTTCCTCAATGGATATATCTCCTTCTATGACAATTCCAGCTGAATTGCATAGATGACAGATGAGGTGTGGGAATGCCAACCTTGCTTTGGTGGAAGGCTTCTCAACTATCTTGTACAATTCTTGAGGGATCACCTCATGTACTTCCACCTCACTTCCAATCATGATGCATTGGATCATGATGGATCTTTCAATAGTCACTTTTGACCAGTTGCTAGTGGGGATGATAGAGCGTTAAATGAATTCCAACCATCCTCTAGCTATGGGCTTGAGGTCAAGCCTTCTTAGTTGAATGGGCTTGCCTTGGGAATTCCTTTTCCACTGTGCTCCTTCCACACAGATGTCTGAGAGCATTTGATCCAGTCTTTGATCAAAGTTGACTCTTCTAGTGTAAGGATGTGGGTCTCCTTGCATCAAGGGAAAATTGAACGCTAACCTCACACTTTCCGGGCTAAAATCTAAGATTCTCCCTTAGACCATGGTGCTCCAATTCTTGAGATTTGAGTTCACACTAATTTCATGGTTTTTCATGACCCATGCATTAGCATAGAACTCCTGTACCATTAAGATCCCAACCTCTTGGATGGGATTGGTTAGGACTTTCCAACCTCTTCTTTGGATCTCTCTTCAGATTTCTGGATACTCATTTTTCTTGAGCCTGAAAAGGACCTCAGGGATCATCTTCTTCTCTACCACTACCTCATAGAAGTGGTCTTGGTGGGCTTTGGTGATGAATTTCTCCATCTTCCAAGATTCGGAGGTGGCGGCTGCTGCCTTTTCTTTCCTCTTTCTAGTGGATTCTCCATCCTTGGGTGCCATAAGTGGTAATGGAAAGCAAAAAGCAATGCTTTTCCCACACCAAACTTAAAAGCTTTGCTCGTCCTCAAGCAAAAATAAAGAAAAGAGAAGAATGGAGCAGAAGAAGAAGAAAATAGAAGAAGATAGAGGGAAGAAGCAATTCGGCCAAAGGGGGCTATTAGTGGAACGAATCCCATACTTCCGCACAACTGAACCAGCAAGTGCACTGGGTCGTCCAAGTAAAACCTGAGCGGGTCAGGGTCGATCCCACGAGGATTGTGGTTTGAAGCAAGCTATAGTTATCTTGTAGATCTTAGTCAGTTGAGTAGGAGATGTTGGTATATTGTTTAATTGCATAAAAGGAATAATGAGATCTGAACTAGGTTGACCTATTTATAATGATAAGAAGATGGTTAAGGCTTGGAGATCCTTTATCCTTCTGGATTAACTCTGGTCTTACTGTCTTCTTCAATTGTGAATGATTTCTTCTATGGCAGGATATATGTGATTGTCACTGGTTGAAAGCTTGCGAATGCTCCTCTAGATCTAAACCTCAGGGTTAGTGCGGATCCATTCTGATTGAGGGTGAAGCTCCTACAGTCCATTCTCCTTAGTAATCCTACTCAAAATGCCACAGATAATGTTGGATCTTCCAGATCAGAGAATGCTGCACCTTTGGGTTCTAGCCTCTACCACAGAGACCCTAATCTCCCCATACATTGGCTGAACTGGTGTCTCGAGAAGTCTCCAACGAAGTCATGGATTAGCTGTCTAAGAGATGTATAATCAAGCTGGTGGTTCATCATTGTTCAATGAAAGACTCACTCTGAACTCATGTAGAATGTGATAACCTTATGCCAGTTCAACGCATTCATATTGATGAAGAACGAAGATACATCTTAAAATTGGATAAAACAAGGATTAAAGAGAAACAGTAATACTTTTACTAATCCATAAAACTCAGCAGGGCTCCTCCCTTCAACCTAAGAGGTTTAGAAACTCATACTAATAGAAAATACAATGTCAAATTTGAAATATGCTGGAAGAACTCCTAAATAAGTGTGATCTTCTCCCTTTAATACTAAACTATTGACTAAGGATTACATAAAGAGGGTAAAACAGTCTTTTAGTGCTAAAATCCACTTCCGAGGCCCACTTGATGAGTGTTTGGGCTGAGCTTTGATGAGATCCACGTGCTAGGAGGCCTCTAGGGCATTGAACACTGGCTAGGAGGTCCTCTTTGGGGGTTTGGATGCTGATCTCCTCCTTTGGGTGCTAGACGCATGGACTGTGGCAGGAGGCTGGCGTTGGACGCTAGTTTTGGGCCTTCTATTCTAAAGCAAAGTATGAACTATTGTCAATGCTGGAAAGCTCTAGAAGTTAGCTTTCCATAGCCGTTGAGAACGCTCCATTTGGACTTCTGTAGCTCTAGAAAAGCTCTTTCGAGTGCAAGGAGGTCATATCTGGACAGCATCTGCAGTGCTTTCTCTGCCTCTGAATCAAACTTTTGTTCCATCTCTTCAATTTCAGCCAGAAAATACCTGAAATTACATAAAAATACACAAACTCAAAGTAAAATCCAAAAATGTGAATTTTACACTAAAACCTATGAAAACAATAAAAATTAAACAAAACATGATAAAAACTATATGAAAATGATGCCAAAAAGCGTGTAAGATATTCGCTCATCACTTTCCTTGAAATCCAGTTGTATTTTTGTCATAATTTCATCTTGATTTGATTAATTATATCTTGAAAATAAAATTATTCTAACACAACTCCAAACATGAGAACTTTGATTTAAATCTAAGAAAACTAATGAAAAATAAATTTAAAAATCACTAGGAAGTGATGGATGATGCATGAGCACCATTAGTATCTTCTTTATATGATTTATATGGCATTCTATTAATTTATTAGAGTATTTTAGTAGATTATGCCCCAGTGGATACTGCTTTGAGTCTTTGTGGCTTTTGATTGATTTTAGGTAGCATTCAGATTAAGAATTAGAAAAAAAGGCATGAAGGAGCAAATGAGGCTCATACATACGCATCATTCAGGCGTACGCATCACTGGAGCAGAGAGGGAAGCTATGCGTACGCATGTGCTGCGCGTACGCATGACTAAAGAGCTTAAACAAGGCAATTCTCCTTTGGATGGGTGGCACTAAATGCCATGACTCGGCGCTTAGCGCTGAAAGCTTCATAATTCGTGCCTGGTTGCTGGATAGCTGGCGCTAAATGCCCACTCACCGGCATCTAGCACCGCAGACCATATTTTGCATGCAAGGCTTGCTGGATGATGGGTACTAAACGCCCAATCACCAATGTTTAGCGCCAATGGTGAGGATCACAATGGGGACCACACATTTGCAATGCATCAACGAAAGGCTTCAAGATTTGATTCCAAATCAAATAACAATTAGAAAAGATCTCTTAGGGTTTTAATTTAAGTTTCAAATCAATTTTAATTAGGACTATAAATAGGATTGAGATTCGCCCTCGCGAAGGCTCTTCTCCTAATTTTCATTCCGTACTTTTACACTTTTCTCTGCTAGGATTTTCTACACCATGAGCAACTAAACTTCCATTGTTAAGGTTAGAAGCTCTGTCTACTTGAATGGATTAATAATTATTTATTCTTCTACTCTGGATTAATTCATTGAATTCTATTTGAATCTTGAAAAAGTTATACCATTAGAATTACAGCTTGGAACTAATTTCTCATAACTCCTTAATTGTCTGGGTTAGTGTGGTACATGACATATAACTACATTAATTTTGGGTTCTTAGGGTTTGTATGGCTTGTAAATCAGAAATTGAACTTAACCTTCTAATACAATTGGTTGATCAAGGAATTGACGATTGGTTGGATTAGAGGAGATTGGATTGCCTAGGAATAGGAATTTAATCACTTGGGGTTTGTCATAAACGAAATCATTGCATGATCAAGTAGTTGACATTGAATATTAATCCGGACATTTAAACTTCTCCAAAGCCTTAACTCTATTCTCATACCGTTTTCTCAACCGTTCATTGTCAGCTTTCTTAATTTATTGTCTTTTATGCTTTTTGACAATCACAACTCTCATTTTAACTTTTCTAACTAGCACAACTTGTCAATCATTGCTTGCTTAGTCCGTTAATCCTTGTGGGATCGACACTCACTCACCGTGAGTTATTACATGGTACGACCTGGTACACTTGCTGGTAAGTTGTGGATTGTAAATTCTACATTAAGTTTTTGGCGTCGTTGTTGGGGACAAATTGTGACTAACAACTACTAGTTGATTAGTTGCCTAGATTAGACCATTTTTTTGTTTTGCTTTTGCCTTAATTGCTGTCTTTTACTTTTATTTTTTCTTTTTCTTTTCCTTATAAACTTTCATTACTTTTTTTTCTTTAATTTTTCTCCCTTGTGTCTTTATTTGTTTTAGTTCTTTTTCTTTTGTTTTCTTGTGCTTTACCAGAGTTTTCTTCACTATGACGTTGAAAATCCCACCTTTCCTTGTTTTTAGTTGTTTATGTAGGGAAACAGGGATAAAAAAACCTTTTTTGTATGACCATGAGATTAAAATGACTCTTCGGAATCAAAGGAGGCAAGCTAAAGCTCAGGAGGTTCAAGAAGTCTTTGGGGACGAGTATGAAGAGGAAGCTGAAATCAGTATGGCTGATAATACTGAGAATCTTGTAGTCAATAACCTCAACAATGCCACACCTGTTAGACGAACTCTGGGGTCATATACTAACTCCAATCTTGGAAGTTGTGTGGAAAGTGTTGTACCATCGGTTGTGCATGCCAACAACTTTGAGTTGAAGCATCAACTCATCTCTTTGGTTCAGCAAAATTGTCAGTTCAGTGGAAACCCACAAGGGGACCCTAATCTATTCATATCCAATTTTTTGAGGATATGTGATACAGTCAAGACCAATGGAATTGCCGCTGATGTCTACAGGTTGATGTTATTCCCTTTTGCTGTTAGGGACTGAGCTAGTTAGTGGCTCGAGACATAAACTAAGGAAAGTATAGCAACCTGGGCGCATTTGGTTACTAAGTTCTTAACCAATTCTCTTCTAGACAGTGGCGCTAAATGCCACGACCCAGTATTTTGTGTTGGGAGCTTCGTAACTCGTGCTTGGGCTTCTGGACACCTGGCGCTAAATGCATAGCCACCAGCATTTAGCACCGAGACACTTTTCTCATGTACAAGGCTTGCTGCTTTGCCGGTGCTAAACGTCCAGTACCTGGTATTTAGTGCCAATAACGAGAATCACAATGGGGACCACACATTTGTTATGCATCAACAGAAACATATCTTTTGATTTTGTAAATCAAATAACTATTTAGAAAAGATCTTTTAGGGTTTTATTTAAGTTTTAAATCAATTTTAATTAGGACTATAAATAGGATGGAGATTTGCCCACCGGGGACTTCTCTTCTCCTAATTTTTATTCCGCACTTTACACTTTTTTCTCTGCTAGGGTTTTTTACATCATAAGCAACTAAACCTCCATTGTTAAGGTTAGGAGCTCTATTTACTTAAATGGATTAATAATTATATGTTATTCTACTCTTGATTAATGCTTTGATTTTGGGTTAAGAATTGGTTTCGTTCTTCATCCTAAGGATTAGTGATTATTGGAAAATAACTCCAATCTGACTTGAATTCTATTTGAGTCTTGGAAAAGTTATATCATTAGAATTATATCTTGAAACCAATTTCTCACAATCCTTAATTACCTGGACTTAATATGGTATGTGACATATAACTGCATCATGTTTTTGGGTTCTTAGGGTTTGCGTGGCTTTAAATAAAAAATTGGACTTAACCCTCTAATTCAATTGAATGATGAAAAAATTGACAGTTGGTTGGATTAGAGAAGACTGTATTGCCTAGGAACAGAAATTTAATCACTTGGAGTTTTCCATAAACTTAATCATTGCATGATCAAGGTAGTTGACTTTGAATATTAATCTGGACATTTAAACATCTCCAAAGCCTTAACTTCATTCTCATACCATTTTCTCAACCGTTCATTGTATGTTTTCTTACTTTATTGTCTTTTATGCCTTTCGATAATCAAAAGCTCTCATTTCAACTCGTTTAACTAGAATATCTAATCAATCATTGCTTGCTTATTCCGTTAGTCCTTGTGGGATCGACACTCACTCACCATGAGTTATTACTTGGTACGACTTGGTGCACTTGTCAGTAAGTTGTGATTTGTAAATTTTGCACCACACACTTGACCAAATTCCACATCTCCCCTCATTATTTTGAGAGAAACACAGTCGTAAAGAGAGAAGAGAGAAAAGGGAGAAGAAACCCTAGCTTCATCACCTTTAATCTACCATAACTTTTGCTCCGGAGCTTCGATCGCGGCACCGTTTGTGGCCACACGAAGCATATTTCCTCGTCTTCAATTCTCTTTGATTAGTTTGGTGAGTAACTCAAAATCCCAGCTCTAGTTTCTCATTTAAATCTGATTTTGTGTTTTGAGCTTGGATAATAAGGGTTTTTGGTGATTTTGATGTTATAGGAGTTCTCTAACTTGTGTTCTTGGTGATTTTCATCACTAATTTTAGTGGGTAGAGGTAAGGATCCTTTTTTCCCTCATGGTTTATTAATTTGTATGAGCGCTTACCAAATTATATGATATGGTGTTAGATTGAGTAATTGGAAGCTTGATTTAGTGGAATTGTGGAATTTGAACTTGGACATTAGTGTGAACCAATTTGAGGATTGGAAGTTGGAAGAAAAAGCTTGAAATTTGAGACATTAAGGTATGGGTTTAAGTTTCAGGTAAATACTATGCAATGTAACATAAAGTCTTAGGCTAGTGGACTTAGGATTATTGTTGAATTATTGTGATTGATTGTTTGGATTAGTATTATGATATATGTTGGTATGATTGAGATTGTGTTGAGATGAAATATGGTTTGATTGCTATAATGGTAATTGATGTGGAATTAGGTCAGAGACTGTCGTAGGGTGAGGAATCCCCTATGTGGTAAATTGAGGTAAGTAGTGTGACTTGTTGAATGAGAATGAGATGATTGATTATAATTTGATTGTGATATTGTGAATTGATTGGTATTATTGATTATGATAATGATTGATGAGATTGAGTATGTATATTGAAGCTCGATTGAGAATTTAGGTATATAAATGTTTTGTGTTGTTGTTGAGAATGGAGTGTGTTAAATAAGTCGGAAGCGGGTTGATTTAGGCTTGCAATAGTTGAAGAAAGATAAATGAGTATGTGGAATATGTATAAATGGTTTTGGAGTGGTTTTGGATTGAATTGAATAGAGAATTGATGAAATTGGAGAATTGTGAGAATTTGGTAAAAATGAATTTTTGACTAACTTCGACGAGCCATAACTTGGCGCTCAGAGTTCAAATGTGAATGAAAATTATCTTAAATTAAAGCTAGTAAAAAGATCTTAAAATGATTTAAGAATGAAGGAAACTGGATAATTGCAAAAAAAAATTATAGAGGTTTGAATTTGGAGGTTAAAAACTGATCTCTGCAAATGTTGTAGAAAATTGGGGTCATGCATACGCACGTACCATGCCTACGCATGAGGGGCATTACAAAAGTGAAATACTTTCGTGCACATACCATGTATACGCACAAAATCCAAATCACGTGTACGCATGACCCATGCATACGCACAAGTTGCATTTTAGAATTGAAAAGTTTTCATGTGCGTTTCTGCATGTACGCACAAAAGTGGATTCGTGCGTACGCAGGAGGCACGCATATGCACAACTGCCCTATTTTTTAGAAATGATGATTTTTAACTATTTTGGCCTATCCAACCAGCTTATTCACTTTTGTAACTCCTCTAATGACTATAGAGACGGTATATTAGAGGGTAGAAAGTGTCGGAAAAGAAATTATTGAGTCAAAATGATATTGGAACTAATTGAAGGGATGTGTTGATATGATTGGATGATGCACACTACAAGAAAAAGTAATATTTGTAACAAAAAAAATTGTTACAAAAAATCAAAATTTTGAAACAAAAAGATTTTGTAACAAAAAAAGGGGCCGTTGCAGTATGTCCCGTTACAAAAAGTTTTTGTAACAAAAAAGGAATTGTTACAATTCAAAGTGATATTTTGTAACAAATTTTTCTGATACAAAAAACCAAAAGTCGTTACAAAAGTGGTAATAAATTTTGATCTTCAAGGTATTTTTGGTGACAATATATTTTTTCCTATCATAAAATTTTGTTACAAAATGTAACTTGATTTTGTAACATTTTTTTTCTTTAGTTACAAAAGCAAAATAATTATTTTGTAACAATTTTTTTTAATACAAATTGCATGCATAATTTACTAAATTATTTTTTTAATTAACTAATATATTAACTATTTTACTAAGTAAGTCTACATTTATATAATATGTAAAAATATACATAATTCAAACATTTCTCATTTAGCTAAAATTGTTTTAAAACAAAATAACATTAGTGAGTACATTGATTAGTTCTATATGTTATATGTCTCACAAAAGTTTAACCAAAAGTTAAAAATTCTAACATAGATTAGTCTCTATGAATCAAAATATTCTTGAGCCCTCAAGGTAGCACTCCTGTAAATAAGAAAAACCAAAATAAAAAATTAGAAACACGATATAACACTAATTATAATTTTTTCCATTAAGTTTTATCCAAAATGTTTAGAAAAATTTGGGCAGAACCTCCCCTGAAACTTGGATATTTCCATCGTCTACGGTTCCAACAAAAACAACTAATTCACAACTTATTTCTCAACCAATACACTACCAAATTTATCAAACCAAATAATAAGACATTTGTCATTTCTCAACCATGACACAAGTAAAATGTGATAAATAGATCCATATACAAATTAAACTATACGAATAATATAGGAATCATCTAGGAATATGTATTAAAACCATAAGCAATTTTAGGAGTACCTTTAGTTGTCTAGTTTCTTTCACTGTCAAAGCGCGCTATGAAAGAGTTCACAATGGCTTGTTGAGCTTCCAATTGAGCTTTCATTTGAGCTAATTCTTCCTCTTGCCATGTTCGTTGCTCTTCAAGTTTTTCTTTGAGCACATCAATTTCCTTTGTTAGCTCCTCACGGTCTTGTATTGCCACTTGAAGTTGTGCTTGAATCCTTAACTTAGATTTTGAAGCCTTTATGCCATAACTTGCACCACTTTTCTCACCTCTCACAAGTAAAAAAGCTTCATTTAGAGTGATAAAATTTTCCGAATCATAGGATTCATTGATCATACAACAAATATCATCCTGCACAATCCAATTTGTGATTTGAAAATGAAGATAAAATTTAACTTCCATGCAACAGTAAGAGGAAAAGGTTAGTAATGTTACATCAATTTGCTTAGCTTTTTCATTGTCCCATTCTCCATTATTCTTTTGATGAGTAATTTGCCACAATTCTTGAATGTCAGGCTCGACACCAGTTCTAGGATGGCGCTGCAAATTTTTTAAAGTGTAAAATATCACATGTAGTTAAGTGCAAACGTGACATAGCAAAAAATATAACACCAAATTAAAACTTCAAGACTATTTACTTGATCACGTCTAACAACTTGAAATGTTCTTCGACTAACAATATGTGTTACAACATGATGCTTTCTATTATCTTTGTTTCTTAAACTTTTTTCCTATAGAAGACCAAACTCACAAAAGACAAAAGGAGTTACGTTATAATTATTTCTTTGCCCTAAAATAGCAAAAAACATAAGAACACCTCAATGGTTTTCACAATGAAAAATTCAAACCTGAAAAGAAGGACTTCCAAAGTAGGACACCAAATTGTCCCATGTCTCCGGAAGAACATTATTCGGTGGATTTTGAAGGCGCCCCTCATCAGTTTGATACAAATCATAGTGCCCACGCAATCTTGAGCACCAACTTCGATAACATATATTAGCCTTAGCTAAAATCATTTTGCGTGTTACTTGTGTATCTGCTATATCAAACTTTTCCTACATAAGATTGGTCAAAGTTAGTTAGCAGAAAAAAGATTTAATATACATAATAGCAGAAAATATAAATATGTATTACCAAAACAAGGTCGCATATTTTTTGCTTGACATCATCTCCAACTTGGCTCCATTTCTCTACATTCAAAGGAGCATTTTGTCTTGTAACAATACCCACTTCGGATGCAAACAGATCAGTGGTGCACGAAATTGTGACCTTAGGCAACGGCGCCAGTAACTCTATACGCACGTTGATGAGCGGATAATTTATACGCTTTTTGGCATTGTTTTTAGTATGTTTTTAGTAGGATCTAGTTACTTTTAGGGATGTTTTCATTAGTTTTTATGTTAAATTCACATTTCTGGACTTTACTATGAGTTTGTGTGTTTTTCTGTGATTTCAGGTATTTTCTGGCTGAAATCGAGAGACTTGAGCAGAAAACAGATTCAGAGGTTGAAGAAGGACTGCTGATGCTGTTGGATTCTGACCTCCCTGCACTCAAAGTGGATTTTATGGAGCTACAGAACTCGAAATGGCGCGCTTCCAATTGCGTTGGAAAGTAGACATCCGGGGATTTCCAGCAATATATAATAGTCCATACTTTGGCCAAGAATAGACGACGCAAACTAGCGTTCAACGCCAGCTCTCTGCCCAATTCTGGCGTCCAGCGCCAGAAAAGGATCCAAAACCAGAGTTGAACACCCAAACTGGCACAAATGCTGGTGTTCAACTCCAAGAAGGACCTCTACATGTGCAACACTCAAGCTCAGCCCAAGCACACACCAAGTGGGCCCCAGAAGTGGATTTATGCATCAATTACTTATTTCTGTAAACCCTAGTGACTAGTTTATTATAAATAGGACCTTTTACTATTGTATTAGTTATCTTTGAATCCGGGATTGTATCTTTGGATCTTTGGAATCATCTTTGGACGCCTGGTTCTTAGATCAGAGGGGCTGGCCATTCGGCCATGCCTGGACCTTTCACTTATGTATTTTTAACGGTAGAGTTTCTACACTCCAAAGATTAAGGTGTGGAGCTCTGCTGTTCCTCAAAGATTAATGCAAAGTACTACTGTTTTCTTTTCAATTCATCTTATTTCGCTTCCAAGATATTCATTCACACTTCAACCTGAATGTGATGAACGTGACAATCATCATCATTCCCTATGAACGCGTGCCTGACAACCACTTCCGTTCTACATTAGATTGAATGAGTATCTCTTAGATCTCTTAATCGGAATCTTCGTGGTGTAAGCTAGAATGATGGCTGCATTCAAGAGAATCCGGAAGGTCTAAACCTTGTCTGTGGTATTCCAAGTAGGATTCAATGATTGAATGACTGTGACGAGCTTCAAACTCGCGATTGCTGGGTGTAGTGACAGATGCAAAAGGATAGTAAATCCTATTCCAGCATGATCGAGAACCGACAGATGAATAGCCGTGCCGTGACAGGGTGCGTTGACCATTTTCACTGAGAGGATAAGATGAAACCATTGACAAGGGTGATGCCTCTAGACGATTAGCCGTGCCGTGACAGGGCATTTGGATCATTTTCCCGAGAGAAGATCGAAAGTAGCCATTGACAATGGTGATGTATCACATAAAGCCAGCCATGGAAAGGAGTAAGATTGATTGGATGAAGATAGCAGGAAAGCAAAGGTTCAAAGGAACGAAAGCATCTCTATTCGCTTATCTGAAATTCTCACCAATGATTTACATAAGTATTTCTATCCCTATTTTATTAATTAATTTCGAAAGCCCCATTACTATTTTATATCCGCCTGACTGAGATTTACAAGGTGACCATAGCTTGCTTCATACCAACAATCTCCGTGGGATTCGACCCTTACTCACGTAAGGTATTACTTGGACGACCCAGTGCACTTGCTGGTTAGTTGTGCGAAGTTGTGAACCATGGTATTGGCATCATGTTTTTGGCGCCATTACCAGGGAAAGAAAGAGCGATAAATTTTACATAATTAAAGTGTAATCACGATTTCTGCGCACCAAGTTTTTGGCGCCGTTGCCGGGGATTGTTCGAGTTTGGACAACTAACGGTTCATCTTGTTGCTCAGATTAGGTAATTTTCTTTTTGTTTTATTTTCAAAAATTTTTCAAAAATCTTTCAAAATTTTCTCCTTTGTTTTCGAAAAAGGAAAATTTATTTTTTAAAAATGTTTTGAAAAATATAATTTTTCTTCAGAATTTTTAAGAATGACTTCTAGTGTTTCATGAAGCATGGCTGGCTGTAAAGCCATGTCTAATACGACTGTAGGGCATGTTAGACGTGTCATGTCTGAGTTACATACTAAAGCTTGGCTGGCTATTAAGCCAAGCCTGACCCTTTGATTGGAGCTTTAGAGCATAAGATTCCTGGAATTCATATTAAAAATTTTGGAATCCTTATTTTTCTTTTTCAAAATGATTTTCGAAAAAAAATTAAAAGAAAATACAAAAAAATCATAAAATCATAAAAATCAAAAAACAAAAAAATATTTTTTGTGTTTCTTGTTTGAGTCATGTGTCATGTTATAAGTTTGGTGTCAATTGCATGTGCATCTTGCATTTTTCGAAAATTCATGCATTCATGGTGTTCTTCATGATCTTCAAGTTGCTCTTGGTAAGTCTTCTTGTTTGATCTTTGCATTTGCATGTTTTGTGTCTTTTCTTGTTTTTCATATGCATTCTTGAATTCTTAGTGTCTAAGCATTAAAGAATTCTAAGTTTGGTGTCTTGCATGTTATCCTTGCATTAAAAATTTTTCAAAAATGTGTTCTTGATGTTCATCATGATCCTCATAGTGTTCTTGGTATTCATCTTGACATTCATAGCATTCTTGCATGCATTCATTGTTTTGATCCAAAATTTTCATGCATTGCATCATTTTCATGTTTTTCTCTCTCATCATTAAAAATTCAAAAATCAAAAAAATATCTTTCCCTTTTTCTCCCTTAAAATTTCGAAAATTAGATTTGACTTTTTCAAAAATTTTTAAAATCTAGTTGTTTTTATGAGTCAAATCAAATTTTCAATTTAAAAATCTCATCTTTTTCAAAATCTTTTTCAAAAATCAAATCTTTTTCATTTTTCTTAGTTATTTTCGAAAATTATAAAATTATTTTTTAAAAATCTTTTTCTTATTTTTATCACATAATTTTTGAAAATAACATCAACAATTAATGTTTTGATTCAAAAATTTCAAGTTTGTTACTTGCTTGTTAAGAAAGATTCAAACTTTAAGTTCTAGAATCATATTTTTTGATTTCTTGTGAATCAAGTCATTAATTGTGATTTTAAAAATCAAATCTTTTTCAAAACTAATTTCAATCATATCTTTTCAAAAATATCTTTTTATCTTATCTTTTTCAAAATCATATCTTTTTCAAAAATTTGATTTCAAAATATCTTTTCCAACTTCCTAACTTCTTATCTTTTCAAAATTTTTTTCAACTAACTAACTTTTTGTTTGTTTCTTATCTTTTCCAAAACTACCTAACTAACTCTCTCTCTAATTTTCGAAAATATCTCCCCCCTTTTTTCAAAATTTCTTTTTAATTAACTAATTATTTCAATTTTAAATCTTAATTTTCGAAAATCACTAACCTTTTTCAAAAAAAAAAAAACTATTTTCAAAAATCACTAACTCTTTTTCAAAAATTATTTTCGAAATTTTCCCTCTCTCATCTTATTCTATTTATTTATTCATCTACTAACATCTCTCCATCACCCACCAAAAATCCGAACTCCCTCTCTCTCTCTCTCTCTCTGAGTTCAGATTTTCTTCTTCTTTTCTTCTACTAATACAAGGACCTCTATACTGTGATATAAAGGATCCATATTATTATTATTATTTTCTCTGTGCCCTCTTCTTTGTCATATGAGCAGGAGCAAGGACAAGAACATTCTTGTTGAAGCAGATCCAGAACCTGAAAGGACTCTGAAGAGAAAATTAAGAGAAGCTAAATTACAACAATCCAGAGATAACCTTTCAGAAATTTTCGAACAGGAAGAGGAGATGGCAGCCGAAAATAATAATAATGCAAGGAGGATGCTTGGTGACTTTACTGCACCTAATTCCAATTTACATGGAAGAAGCATCTCCATTCCTGCCATTGGAGCAAGCAACTTTGAGCTGAAACCTCAATTAGTTTCTCTGATGCAGCAGAACTGCAAGTTTCATGGACTTCCATCTGAAGATCCTTTTCAGTTCTTAACTGAATTCTTGCAGATATGTGATACTGTTAAGACTAATGGAGTAGATCCTGAAGTCTACAGGCTCATGCTTTTCCCTTTTGCTGTAAGAGACAGAGCTAGAGTGTGGTTGGACTCTCAACCCAAAGACATCCTGAACTCTTGGGATAAGCTGGTCAAGGCTTTCTTAGCCAAGTTCTTTCCTCTTCAAAAGCTGAGTAAGCTTAGAGTGGATGTTCAGACCTTCAGACAGAAAGAAGGTGAATCCCTCTATGAAGCTTGGGAGAGATACAAAGGACTGACCAAAAAGTGTCCTTCTGACATGCTTTCAGATTGGACCATCCTGGATATATTCTATGATAGTCTGTCTGAATTAGCTAAGATGTCATTGGATACTTCTGCAGGTGGATCCATTCACCTAAAGAAAACGCCTGCAGGAGCTCAAGAACTCATTGACATGGTTGCTAATAACCAGTTCATGTACACTTCTGAGAGGAATCCTGTGAGTAATGGGACGCCTATGAAGAAGGGAGTTCTTGAAATTGATACTCTGAATGCCATATTGGCTCAGAACAAAATATTGACTCAGCAAGTCAATATGATTTCTCAGAGTCTGAATGGAATGCAAGCTGCATCCAACAGTACTCAAGAGGCATCTTCTGAAGAAGAAGCTTATGATCCTGAGAACCCTGCAATAACAGAGGTGAATTACTTAGGTGAACCTTATGGAAACACCTATAACTCATCATGGAGAAATCATCCAAATTTCTCATGGAAGGATCAAAAGCCTCAACAAGGCTTTAATAATGGTGGAAGAAATAGATTTAACAATAGTAAACTTTTTCCATCATCCACTCAGCAACAGACAGAGAATTCTGAGCAGAATCCATCTAGCTTAGAAAACTTAGTCTCTGATCTATCTAAGGCCACTGTGAGTTTCATGAATGAAACAAGGTCCTCCATTAGAAATTTGGAGGCACAAGTGGGCCAGCTGAGTAAAAAAATCACTGAAATCCCTCCTAGTACTCTCCCAAGCAATACAGAAGAAAATCCAAAGAGAGAGTGCAAGGCCATTGATATTACCAAAATGGCCGAACCCAAAGAGGGAGAGGAGGACGTGAATCCCAGCGAGGAAGACCTCCTGGAACGTCCAGTGATCAATAAGGAGTTTCCCTCTGAGGAACCAAAGGAATCTGAGGCTCATCTAGAGACCATAGAGATTCCATTGAACCTCCTTATGCCCTTCATGATCTCTGATGAGTATTCCTCTTCTGAAGAGAATGAGGATGTCACTGAAGAGCAAGCTGCCAAGTTCCTTGGTGCAATCATGAAGCTGAATGCCAAATTATTTGATATTGAAACTTGGGAAGATGAATCTCCCTTGTTCATCAATGAACTAAGTGATCTGGATCAACTGACATTGCCTCAGAAGAGACAGGATCCTGGAAAGTTCATAATACCTTGTACCATAGGCACCATGATCTTTAAGGCTCTGTGTGACCTTGGTTCAGGAATAAACCTCATGCCACTCTCTGTAATAAAGAAACTGGGAATCTATGGGGTGCAAGCTGCTAAAATCTCATTAGAGATGGCAGACAATTCAAGAAACTAGGCTTATGGACAAGTAGAGGACGTGTTAGAAAAGGTTGAATGCCTTTACATCCCTGCTAATTTCATAGTCCTGGATACTGGAAAGGAAGAGGATGAATCCATCATCCTAGGAAGACCTTTCCTAGCCACAGCAAGAGCTGTGATTGATGTGGACAGAGGAGAATTGATCCTTCAATTGAATAAGGACAACCTTGTGTTTACAACTCAAGGATCTCTCTCTACATCCATGGAGAGGAAGCAGAAAAAGCTTCTCTCAAAGCAGAGTCAAACAAAGCCCCCACAGTCAAACTCTAAGTTTGGTGTTGGAGAGTCTCAACAATGCTCTGAACATCTGTGAGGCTCCATGAGAGCCCACTGTCAAGCTATTGACATTAAAGAAGCGCTTGTTGGGAGGCAACCCAATTTTTATTTATCTAACTATATTTTTCTGAGTTATATGTCTTTGTAGGTTCATGATCATGTGGAGTCACAAAATAAACAAAAAAAATCAAAAACAGAATCAAAAACAGCAGAAGAAAAATCACACCCTAGAGGGAGCACCTGCCTGGCGTTCAACGCCAGAACAGAGCATGGTTTTGGTGCTGAACGCCCAAAATGGGCAGTGTCTGGGCGCTGAACGCCCAGAACAAGCATGGTTCTGGCGTTCAACGCCAGAAATGGGCAACAAATGGGCGTTGAACGCCCAAAATGGGCACCAACCTGGCGCTGAACGCCCAGAGTTGTGTGCAAGGGCATTTTGCATGCCTAAATTGGTGCAGGGATGTAAATGCCTTGACACCTCAAGATCTGTGGACCTCACAGGATCATCTCAGGATCTGTGGACCCCACAGGATCCCCACCTTCCTTCCTCATAATCCTAGTTTTTTTTCCACATCTTCTTCTTCATCTATTCCTTCTTCTTTTGCTCGAGGGCGAGCAACATTCTAAGTTTGGTGTGGTAAAACAATTATGTAAAGGATCTATAGCTCAGTGGTAGAACATGTGGCCGCAAATCAAGAGATCCCTGAGATACCTCAGGGGATGCACTTCCCTCCACATAGTTATTGGAAGCAACTGAGGATAGAAATACCAAAAATCACTAGGAATCAAGCCACAAAGGCAAGGAAGAGACATAGAAGAGCTCAAGAACATCATTGGTTCCTAAAGAAGGAAATGCCATCATCACTAAGGTGGACTCATTCCTTGCTCTTACTTTCTCTGTTTTTCGTTTTCTATGTTATGTGCTTATCTATGTTTGTGTCTTCATTACATGATCATTAGTAGTTAGTAACTATGTCTTAAAAGTTATGAATGTCCTATGAATCCATCACCTCTCTTAAATGAAAAATGCTTTAATTCAAAAGAACAAGAAGTACATGAGTTTCGAATTTATCCTTGAACTTAGCTTAATTATATTGATGTGGTGACAATGCTTCTTGTTTTCTGAATGAATGCTTGAACAGTGCATATGTCTTTTGAAGTTGTTGTTTAAGAATGTTAAATATGTTGGCTCTTGAAAGAATGATGACAAGGAGACATGTTATTTGATAATCTGAAAAATCATAAAAATGATTCTTGAAGCAAGAGGCAAAAAGCTACAAGTCCCGCTCATATGATTGAAGCTCTGTTTCATTGATAGTTTGGAATTTATAGTATATTCTCTTCTTTTTATCCTATTTGATTTTCAGTTGCTTGGGGACAAGCAACAATTTAAGTTTGGTGTTGTGATGAGCGGATAATTTATACGCTTTTTGGCATTGTTTTTAGTATGTTTTTAGTAGGATCTAGTTACTTTTAGGGATGTTTTCATTAGTTTTTATGTTAAATTCATATTTATTGACTTTACTATGAGTTTGTGTGTTTTTCTGTGATTTCAGGTATTTTCTGGCTGAAATCGAGGGACTTGAGCAGAAAACAGATTCAGAGGTTGAAGAAGGACTACTGATGCTGTTGGATTCTGACCTCCCTGCACTCAAAGTGGATTTTCTGGAGCTACAGAACTCGAAATGGCCCGATTCTAATTGCGTTGGAAAGTAGACATCCAGGGCTTTCCAGCAATATATAATAGTCCATAATTTGAACAATAATAGATGACGCAAACTGGCGTTCAACGCCAGCTCTCTGCCCAATTCTGGCGTCCAGCGCCAGAAAATGATCCAAAACCAGAGTTGAACGCCCAAACTGGCACAAATACTGGCGTTCAACTCCAAGAAGGACCTCTACACGTGCAACACTCAAGCTCAGTCCAAGCACACACCAAGTGGGCCCCAGAAGTGGATTTATGCATCAATTACTTATTTCTGTAAACCCTAGTGACTAGTTTATTATAAATAGGACCTTTTACTATTGTATTAGTTATCTTTGAATCCGGGATTGTATCTTTGGATCTTTGGAATCATCTTTGGACGCCTGGTTCTTAGATCAGAGGGGCTGGCCATTCGGCCATGCCTGGACCTTTCACTTATGTATTTTTAACGGTAGAGTTTCTACACTCCATAGATTAAGGTGTGGAGCTTTGCTGTTCATCAAAGATTAATGCAAAGTACTACTGTTTTCTATTCAATTCATCTTATTTCGCTTCCAAGATATTCATTCGCACTTCAACCTGAATGTGATGAACGTGACAATCATCATCATTCCCTATGAACGCGTGCCTGACAACCACTTCCGTTCTACATTAGATTGAATGAGTATCTCTTAGATCTCTTAATCGGAATCTTCGTGGTGTAAGCTAGAATGATGGCGGCATTCAAGAGAATCCGGAAGGTCTAAACCTTGTCTGTAGTATTCCGAGTAGGATTCAATGATTGAATGACTGTGACGAGCTTCAAACTCGCGATTGCTGGGCGTAGTGACAGACGCAAAAGGATAGTAAATCCTATTCCAGCATGATCGAAAACCGACAGATGAATAGCCGTGCCGTGACAGGGTGCGTTGACCATTTTCACTGAGAGGATAAGATGAAACCATTGACAAGGGTGATGCCTCCAGACGATTAGCCGTGCCGTGACAGGGCATTTGGATCATTTTCCCGAGAGAAGACCGAAAGTAGTCATTGACAATGGTGATGTATCACATAAAGCCAGCCATGGAAAGGAGTACGATTGATTGGATGAAGATAGCAGGAAAGCAAAGGTTCAGAGGAACGAAAGCATCTCTATTCGCTTATCTGAAATTCTCACCAATGATTTACATAAGTATTTCTATCCCTATTTTATTAATTAATTTCGAAAACCCCATTACTATTTTATATCCGCCTGACTGAGATTTACAAGGTGACCATAGCTTGCTTCATACCAACAATCTCCGTGGGATTCGACCCTTACTCACGTAAGGTATTACTTGGACGACCCAGTGCACTTGCTGGTTAGTTATGCGAAGTTGTGAACCATGGTATTGGCATCATGTTTTTGGCCCATTACCAGGGAAAGAAAGAGCGATAAATTTTACATAATTAAAGTGTAATCACAATTTCTGCGCACCACACGTCTTAATAAATCGTTTTTCATTCACAACTTCGATACAACTAAGCAGCAAGTGCACTGGGTCGTCCATGTAATAAACCTTACGTGAGTAAGGGTCGATCCCACGGAGATTGTTGGTATGAAGCAAGCTATGGTCACCTTGTAAATCTCAGTCAGGCGGATATAAAATAGTTATGGAGTTTTCGAACATAAATAATAAATAGATAGAAAATAAGGATAGAAACACTTATGTAATTCATTGGTGAGAATTTCAGATAAGCGTATAGAGATGCTTTCGTTCCTCTGAATCTCTGCTTTCCCGCTGTCTTCATCCAATCAGTCTTACTCCTTTCTACGGCTGGCTTTATGTAAGGACATCACCGTTGTCAATGGCTACTTTTTATCCTCTCTGGAAAATGGTCCGATGCGCTGTCACTGCATGGCTAATCGTCTGGAGGCATCACCCTTGTCAATGGCTGCATCTCATCCTCTTGTGAAAATGGTCCAAATGCTCTGTCACAGCACGGCTAATCATCTGAGGTTCTCGATCATACTGGAATAGGATTCACCCTCCTTTTGCGTCTGTCACTACACCCAGCACTCGCGAGTTTGAAGTTCGTCACAATCATTCAATCCCAGAGTCCTACTCGGAATACCACGGACAAGGTTTAGACTTTCCGGACTCTCATGAATGCCGCCATCAATCTAGCTTATACCACGAAGATTCTGATTAAGAGATCCAAGAGATACTCATTCAATCTAAGGTAGAATGGAAGTGGTTGTCAGGCACGCGTTCATAGGGAATGATGATGATTGTCACGTTCATCACATTTAGGTTGAAGTGCGAATGAATATCTTAGAAGCGGAATAAGCTGAATTGAATGGAAAAACAGTAGTACTTTGCATTAATCTTTGAGGAACAGCAGAGCTCCACACCTTAATCTATGGAGTGCAGAAACTCTACCGTATGAAAATACATAAGTGATAATGGTTCAGGAATGGCCGAATGGCCAGCCCCCATGAAAGTCTAAGATAGCATAAAACTGATCAAAGATGTCTAATACAATAGTAAAAAGTCCTATTTATAATAAACTAGTTACTAGGGTTTACAGAAGTAAGTAATTGATGCATAAATCCACTTCCGGGGCCCACTTGGTGTGTGCTTGGGCTGAGCTTGAATGTTACACGTGTAGAGGTCAATCTTGGAGTTGAACGCCAGTTTGTAACGTATTTCTGGCGTTCAACTCTGGCTTGTGACGTGTTTCTGGCGTTTAACTCCAGACAGCAGCATAGCACTTGCATTCAACGCCCTTTTACGTCATCTAAACTCGACCAAAGTATGGACTATTATATATTTCTGGAATGCCCTAGATGTCTACTTTTCAACGCAATTAGAAGCGCGCCATTTTGAGTTCTGTAGCTCCAGAAAATCCACTTTGAGTGCAGGGAGGTCAGAATCCAACAGCATCAGCAGTCCTTCTTCAACCTCTGAATTTGATTTTTGCTCAAGTCCCTCAATTTCAACCAGAAAATACCTGAAATCACAGAAAAACACACAAACTCATAGTAAAGTCCAGAAATGTGAATTTAACATAAAAACTAATGAAAACATCCCTAAAAGTAACTGGATTCTACTAAAAACATACTAAAAACAATGCCAAAAAGCGTATAAATTATCCGCTCATCACAACACCAAACTTAAATTGTTGCTTGTCCCCAAGCAACCAAAAATCAAATAGGATAAAAAGAAGAGAATATACTATAAATTCCAAACTATCAATGAAACATAGCTCCAATCAGATGAGCGGGACTTGTAGCTTTTTGCCTCTTGAATAGTTTTGGCATCTCACTTTATCCATTGAGGTTCAGAATGATTGGCATCTATAGGAACTCAGAGTTCAGATAGTGTTATTGATTCTCCTAGTTCAGTATGATGATTCTTGAACACAGCTATTTTATGAGTCTTGGCCGTGGCCCTAAGCACTTTGTTTTCCAGTATTACCACCGGATACATAAATGCCACAGACACATAATTGGGTGAACCTTTTCAGATTGTGACTCAGCTTTGCTAAAGTCCCCAATTAGAGGTGTCCAGGGTTCTTAAGCACACTCTGTTTTTACTTTGGACCTTGACTTTAACCACTCAGTCTCAAGTTTTCACTTGACACTTTCACGCCACAAGCACATGGTTAGGGACAGCTTGGTTTAGCCGCTTAGGCCAGGATTTTATTCCTTTAGGCCCTCCTATCCACTGATGCTCAAAGCCTTGGGATCCTTTTTATTTACCCTTGCCTTTTGGTTTTAAGGGTTATTGGCTTTTTGCTCTTGCCTCTTGGTTTTAAGAGCTTTTGGCTTTTTCTGCTTGCTTTTTCTCTTTTTTTTTTCTTTCTATTTTTTCGCTATTTTTTTTGCTTCAAGAATCATTTTTATGATTTTTCAGATTATCAAATAACATGTCTCCTTATCATCATTCTTTCAAGAGCCAACATATTTAACATTCTTAAACAACAACTTCAAAAGACATATGCACTGTTCAAGCATTCATTCAGAAAATAAAAAGTATTGTCACCACATCAATATAATTAAACTAAGTTCGAGGATAAATTCGAAACTCATGTACTTCTTGTTCTTTTGAATTAAAACAGTTTTCATTTAAGAGAGGTGATGGATTCATATGACATTCATAACTTTAAGACAAAGTTACTAAATACTAATGATCATGTAATGAAGACACAAACATGGATAAGCACTCAACATAGAGAAAACGAAAAACAGAGAATGTAAGAACAAGGAATGAGTCCACCTTAGTGATGGTGGCGTTTCCTTCTTGAGGAACTAATGATGTCCTTGAGCTCTTCTATGTCTCTTCCTTGTCTTTGTTGCTCCTCCCTCATTGCTTTTTGATCTTCTCTTATTTCATGAAGGATGATGGAGTGCTCTTGATGTTCCACCCTTAATTATCCCATGTTGGAACTTAATTCTCCTAGGGAGGTGTTGATTTGCTCCCAATAGTTTTATGGAGGAAAATGCATTTGAGGCATCTCCGGGATCTCATGGTGATGAGCTTCATGCATCTCTTGAGATCCATGAATGGGCTCTCTTGCTTGCTCCATCCTTTTCTTAGTGATGGGCTTCTCTTCCTCAATGGGAATGTCTCCTTCTATGAAAGCTCCAGCTGAGTAACATAGATGGCAAATAAGATGAGGAAAAGCTAGCCTTGCCCCAGGAGAGGGCTTTTCGGCTATTTTGTAGAATTCAAGGGAGATGACTTCATGAACTTCTACTTCCTCTCCAATCATGATGCTATGAATCATGATGGCCCGATCCACAGTAACTTCAGATCGGTTGCTAGTGGGGATGATGGAGCGTTAGATGAACTCCAACCATCCTATGGCCACAGGCTTGAGGTCCAGTCTTCTTAATTGAACCGGCTTGCCTTTGGAGTCAATCTTCCATTGAGCTCCTTCCACACATATGTCCATGAGGACTTGGTCCAACCTTTGATTAAAGTTGACCCTTCTAGTGTAGGGGCGTGCATCTCCTTGCATCATAGGCAAGTTAAATGCCAACCTCACATTTTCTGGACTAAAATATAAGTATTTCCCCCGAACCATTGTAATATAATTCTTTGGGTTTGGGTTCTTACTTTGATCATGGTTCCTAGTGATCCATGCATTGGCATAGAACTCTTGAACCATTAGGATGCCGACTTGTTGGATGGGGTTTGTTAGAACTTCCCAACCTCTTCTTTGGATTTCATGTCGGATCTCCGGATACTCATTCTTCTTGAGCTTGATGAGCTTTGGAGATGAATCTTTCCATCTCCCATGACTCGGAAGTGGAAGCTTTTGTCTCCCCTTTTCCTTTTCTAGAGGATTCTCCGGTCTTGGGTGCCATCAGTGGTAATGGAAAAACAAAAAGCTTATGCTTTTACCACACCAAACTTAGAATTTTGCTCGCCCTCGAGCAAGAGAAAAAAGAATAGATGAAGAAGAAGAAGAAAATATGGAGGAGAGGGGGGAGGGGTGAATTCGGCCAAGAAGGGGAAAAGAGGGTTGTGTTGTGTGAAAATGAAGAAGAATGGTGGGCTTTATATAGGGAAGGGAGGGGGGTAATTGGTGAAGATTTTTGGGGAAGAGTGTTTATGGGATTGTGTGAAAGAGGGGTGAGAAGAAGTGAGTGGAGGTAGGTGGGGATCCTGTGGGGTCCACAGATCCTGAGGTGTTCAAGGATTTACAACCTTGCACCAAATTAGGCATGCAAAATGACCTTGCACACAACTCTGGGTGTTCAGCGCCAGATTGGTGCTTGTTCTGGGGGTTGAACGCCCATTTGTTGCCCATTTCTGGCGTTGAACGCCAGAACCATGCTTGTTCTGGGCGTTCAGCGCCAGCTCTTCTCCAAGGTGCAATTCTGGCGTTCAAACGCCCAGATGCTGCCCATTTTGATTCCGCTCTCAATTTTTTGATTTATTTTATGACTCCACATGATCATGTACCTATAAAGACATATAACTAATAAAAATATAATTAAATAAAAAATTGGGTTGCCTCCCAACAAGCGCTTCTTTAATGTCAATAGCTTGACAGTGGGCTCTCATGGAGCCTCGCAGATGTTCAGAGCATGGTTGAGACTTCCCAACACCAAACTTAGAGTTTGGATATGGGAGTTCAACACCAAACTTAGAGTTTGGTTGTGGCCTCCAAACACCAAACTTAGAGTTTGACTGTGGGGGCTTTGGTTGACTCTATTTTGAGAGAAGCTTACTGTGCCTCTTTTCCATGTTTACAGAAGGGTAACCTTGAGTTGTAAACACAAGGGAGTCCTCATTCAATTGAAGGACTAATTCACCTCTGTCAACATCAATCACAGCTCTTGCTGTGGCTAGGAAAGGTCTTTCAAGGATGATGGATTCATCATCATTCTTCCCAGTATCCAGGACTATGAAATCAGCAGGGATGTAAAGGCCTTCAACCTTTACTAACACGTCCTCTACTTGTCCATAATCCTGTTTTTTTGAATTGTCTGCCATCTCTAATGAGATTTTAGCAGCTTGCACCCCAAAGATTCCCAGTTTCTCTATTACAGAGAGGGGCATGAGGTTTATCCCTGAACCAAGGTCACACAGAGCCTTTTCAAAGATCATGTTGCCTATGGTACAAGGTATTACGAACTTTCCAGGATCCTGTTTCTTCTGAGGCAATGTCAGTTGATCCAGATCACTTAGTTCATTGGTGAACAAGGAAGGTTCATCTTCCCAAGTCTCAATACCAAATAATTTGGCATTCAGCTTCATGATTGCACCAAGGTACTTGGTAACTTGCTCTTCAGTAACATCCTTATTCTTTTCAGAAGATGAATGCTCGTCAAAGCTCATGAAGGGTATAAGGAGGTTCAATAGAATCTCTATGGTCTCTAGATGAGTCTCAGATTCCTTTGGTTCCTCAAAGGGAAACTCCTTATTGATCACTGGACGTCCCAGGAGGTCTTCCTCACTGGGATTTACGTCCTCCCCTTCCTCTCCAGGTTCGGCCGTGTTGACTATGTCAATGGCCTTGCACTCTCCTTTTGGATTTTCTTCTGTATTGCTTGGGAGAGTACTAGGAGGGATTTCAGTGATCCTTTTACTCAGCTAGCCCACTTGTGCCTCCAAATTTCTAATGGAGGACCTTGTTTCATTCATGAAACTTACAGTGGCCTTAGATAGATCAGAGACTAAGTTTGCTAAATTAGAGGTATTTTGTTCAGAGTTCTCTGTCTGTTGCTGAGTGGATGATGGAAAAGGTTTACTATTGTTAAACCTATTTCTTCCACCATTATTAAAGCCTTGTTGAGGCTTTTGTTGATCCTTCCATGAGAGATTTAAGTGATTTCTCCATGAGGGGTTATAGGTGTTTCCATAAGATTCACCCATGTAATTCACCTCTGCTATTGCAGGGTTTTCAGGATCATAAGCTTCTTCTTCAAAAGATGCCTCTTGAGTATTGTTGGATGCAGCTTGCATTCCATTCAGACTCTGAGAAATCATATTGACTTGCTGAGTCAATATTTTATTCTGAGCCAATATGGCATTCAGAGTATCAATTTCAAGAACTCCCTTCTTCATAGGCGTCCCATTACTCACATGATTCCTCTCAGAAGTGTACATGAACTGGTTATTAGCAACCATGTCAATGAGTTCTTGAGCTTCTGCAGGCGTTTTTTTTAAGTGAATGGATCCACCTGCAGAGGTATCCAATGACATTTTAGCTAATTCAGACAGACCATCATAGAATATGTCCAGGATGGTCCATTCTGAAAGCATGTCAGAAGGACACTTTTTGGTCAGTTCTTTGTATCTCTCCCAAGCTTCATAGAGGGATTCACCTTCTTTCTGTCTGAAGGTCTGAACATCCACTCTAAGCTTACTCAGCTTTTGAGGAGGAAAGAACTTGGCTAAGAAAGCCTTAACCAGCTTATCCCAAGAGTTCAGGCTATCTTTGGGTTGAGAGTCCAACCATATTCTAGCTCTGTCTCTCACAGCAAAAGGGAAAAGCATGAGCCTGTAGACTTCAGGATCTACTCCATTAGTCTTAACAGTATCACAGATCTGCAAGAATTCAGTTAAGAACTAAAAAGGATCTTCATATGGAAGTCCATAAAACTTGCAGTTCTGCTGCATCAGAGAAACTAATTGAGGTTTAAGCTCAAAATTGTTTGCTCCAATGGCAGGAATGGAGATGCTTCTTCCATGTAAATTGGAATTAGGTGCAGTAAAGTCACCAAGCATCCTCCTTGCATTATTATTATTTTCGGCTGCCATCTCCTCTTCTTGTTCGAAAATTTCTGAAAGGTGCTTGCTGGATTTTTGTAATTTAGCTTCTCTTAGTTTCCTCTTCAGAGTCTTTTCAGGTTTTGGATCTGCTTCAACAAGAATGTTCTTGTCCTTGCTCCTTCTCATATGAAAAAGAGGGACAGAAAAATAATAATAATAGGGGTCATTTTTACCACAGTATAGAGGTCCCTGTGTGAGTAGAAGAAAAGAAGAAGAAAAAATTCGAACACAGATAGAAGAGGTGGTTCGAATTTGGGTGAGATGAAGTGTTAGTAGATGAATAAATAAATAGAAGGAGATAAGAGAGAGAGAGAAAATTTTCGAAAATAATTTTTGAAAAAGAGTTAGTAATTTTCGAAAATAGTTTTTTTTGAAAAAGGTTAGTAATTTTTCGAAAATTAAAATCAAAAATTAAAATAATTAGTTAATTAAAAAGAAATTTTGAAAAAGAGGGAAGATATTTTCGAAAATTAGAGAGAGAGGGAGTTAGTTAGGTAGTTTTGAAAAAGATAAGAAACAAACAAAAAGTTAGTTAGTTAGTTGAAACAAATTTGAAAATCAATTTTGAAAAGATAAGACGATAAGAAGTTAGAAAAGATATTTTAAAATCAAATTTTTTAAAAAGATATGATTTTGAAAAAGATAAGATAGAAAGACACTTTTGAAAAGATATGATTGAAATTAGTTTTGAAAAAGATTTGATTTTTAAAATCACAATTAATGACTTGATTCACAAGAAATCACAAAATATGATTCTAGAACTTAAAGTTTGAATCTTTCTTAACAAGTAAGTAACAAACTTGAAATTTTTGAATCAAAACATTAATTGATGATGTTATTTTCGAAAATTAGGAGATAAAGATAAGAAAAAGATTTTGAAAAAGATAAGATTTTTAAATTGAAAATTTGATTTGACTCATAAAAACAACTAGATTTTAAAAAGTTTTGAAAAAGTCAACTCAAATTTTCGAAATTTATGAGTGAAAAAGGGAAAGATATTTTTTTATTTTTGAATTTTTAATGATGAGAGGGAAAAACATGAAAAAGACTCAATGCATGAAAATTTTGGATCAAAACAATGAATGCATGCAAGAATGCTATGAATGTCAAGATGAACACCAAGAACACTTTGAATGTCAAGATGAACATCAAGAACTTATTTTTGAAAAATTTTTAATGCAAAGAAAATATGCAAGACACCAAACTTAAAAATTTTTCATGTATAGACACTATGAATGTAAGAATGCATATGAAAAACAAGAAAAGACACAAAACATGAAAACATCAAGATCAAACAAGAAGACTTACCAAGAACAACTTGAAAATCATGAAGAACACTATGAATGCATGAATTTTTCGAAAATTTTATGCAAACTTTAAAACATGCAATTGACACCAAACTTAAAATTGACTCAAGATTCAAACAAGAAACATGAAATATTTTTTATTTTAATGATTTTATTAATTTTTTTGGATTTTTCGAAAATTAATGTGAAAAAGAAAAATAAGGATTCCAAAATTTTTAATATGAATTCCAGGAATCTTGTGATCTTTAGTCTAAAGCTCCAATCTGAGGGTTAGGCATGGCTTAATAGCCAGCCAAGCTTTAGTATGCTATTACATGCATTGAAGTGATTAGTTGAATCCTCAGTCCAAAGGAATTTGGACATGGCTTCACAGCCAGCCAGGATTCAACAAATCATCATGAAACACTAGAATTCATTCTTAAAAATTCTGAAGAAAAAATATATTTTTTGAAAACATTTTTTTTTAAATTTTTTTCGAAAACAAAGGAGAAAATTTTTGAAAGATTTTTGAAAATTTTTTTTGAAAACTTTTTGAAAATAAGAAGAAAATTACCTAATCTAAGCAACAAGATGAACCGTCAGTTGTCCAAACTCGAACAATCCCCGGCAACGGCGCCAAAAACTTGGTGCACGAAATTGTGATCTTAGGCAACGGCGCCAGAAACTCTGTACGCACGTCTTAATAAATCATTTTTCATTCACAACTTCGATACAACTAACCAGCAAGTGCACTGGGTCGTCCAAGTAATAAACCTTACGTGAGTAAGGGTCGATCCCACGGAGATTGTTGGTATGAAGCAAGCTATGGTCACCTTGTAAATCTCAGTCAGGCGGATATAAAATAGTTATGGAGTTTTCGAACATAAATAATAAATAGATAGAAAATAAGGATAGAAACACTTATGTAATTCATTGGTGAGAATTTCAGATAAGCGTATAGAGATGCTTTCGTTCCTCTAAATCTCTGCTTTTCCGCTGTCTTCATCCAATCAGTCTTACTCCTTTCTACGACTGGCTTTATGTAAGGACATCACCGTTGTCAATGGCTACTTTTTATCCTCTCTAGAAAATGGTCCGATGCGCTGTCACTGCATGGCTAATCGTCTGGAGGCATCACCCTTGTCAATGGCTGCATCCCATCCTCTTGTGAAAATGGTCCAAATGCTCTGTCACAGCACGGCTAATCATCTGAGGTTCTCGATCATACTGGAATAGGATTCACCCTCCTTTTGCGTCTGTCACTATGCCCAGTACTCGCGAGTTTGAAGTTCGTCACAGTCATTCAATCCCAGAGTCCTACTCGGAATATCACGGACAAGGTTTAGACTTTCCGGACTCTCATGAATGCCGCCATCAATCTAGCTTATACCACGAAGATTCTGATTAAGAGATCCAAGAGATACTCATTCAATCTAAGGTAGAACGGAAGTGGTTGTCAGGCACGCGTTCATAGGGAATGATGATGATTGTCACGTTCATCACATTCAGGTTGAAGTGCGAATGAATATCTTAGAAGCGGAATAAGTTGAATTGAATGGAAAAACAGTAGTACTTTGCATTAATCTTTGAGGAACAGCAGAGCTCCACACCTTATTCTATGGAGTGCAGAAACTCTACCGTATAAAAATACATAAGTGATAATGGTTCAGGCATGGCCGAATGGCCAGCCCCCGTGAAAGTCTAAGATAGCATAAAACTGATCAAAGATGTCTAATACAATAGTAAAAAGTCCTATTTATAATAAACTAGTTACTAGGGTTTACAAAAGTAAGTAATTGATGCATAAATCCACTTCTGGGGCCCACTTGGTGTGTGCTTGGGCTGAGCTTGAATGTTACACGTGTAGAAGTCAATCTTGGATTGAACGCCAGTTTGTAACGTATTTCTGGCGTTCAACTCTGGCTTGTGACGTGTTTCTGGCGTTTAACTCCAGACAGCAGCGTAGAACTGGCGTTCAACGCCCTTTTATGTCATCTAAACTCGGCCAAAGTATGGACTATTATATATTGCTGGAAATCCCTGGATGTCTACTTTCCAACGCAATTGGAAGCGCGCCATTTTGAGTTCTGTAGCTCCAGAAAATCCACTTTGAGTGTAGGGAGGTCAGAATCCAACAGCATCAGCAGTCCTTCTTCAACCTCTGAATCTGATTTTTGCTCAAGTCCATCAATTTCAGCCAGAAAATACCTGAAATTACAGAAAAACACACAAACTCATAGTAAATTCCAGAAATGTGAATTTAACATAAAAACTAATGAAAACATCCCTAAAAGTAATTGGATTCTACTAAAAACATATTAAAAATAATGCCAAAAAGCGTATAAATTATCCGCTCATCAATCAGCATGGATGCCATTAGGAGCTAAGTTGTCCAAAGAGATCCGCAATTCCAATTTTCCATTTGTCTTTGTTTTCAACACCCTATTTGTTGCAATCCCACGCGAAGGTCCTCTTTTACCAATATGTGATGAAACAGAGGCATTGGCTGGTGCTAAAATAGGGGCTGTCGGGGCTGGGGCAGGGGCTGCAGGGGCTGCTGGGGCTGGTGTTGTAGAAGTAGATGCAGTAGCCCTTGTCAACCTCCGCATAGCCATTATGTTACGCAATCTACAATAAAACTCACAGAGATAACATTAAAAAAATGAAATAATAAAATATCTACATCATTTAATACACAATTACACAAAGGAAAGCACATCAATAAAAGTTGGACATGATTCAAAATATATTATAATTCTCAAAAAAGTTAAACAAATGGAACAAAGAATGAATAACTTAGCAATTGCAAATATAATGTGAATTCCTAAAGTTTAACTACTTTAAAGTCAATCACCATCCTATGCAAAAAGTGGATAACTTAGCAATTGCAAATATCTTGTGATCCCCAAAATAAAAATACTAAGAAGTCAATCACTATCATTTGAATCTTCTTCTTCTTCTTCTTCTTCTTCTTCTTCTTCTTATTGATCTATAGACATAGGCACGTCCATACTTGATCCCTCTATGTCACCTCTGCCCAATTCCATCAACAAATTGATATCACCCGAAGATGGTACTTGATTAAAGCTTCCCATTTCAGCTTGTTGGTATGCCTCTTATTGCATGATATCTTGCTCAGGCACATCATATGTATTGCGAGGCTTTACTCGTACCACAGTACACCAATTATGCCTTTTAATTTCCTTTACATAGTATACATGCTCAGCTTGACATGCTAAAATGAAAGGCTCATCCTTATATCTAACATATGTAACATCCACATTTATGAATCCATACTCATTTTTACAATATCCCTTACCTTA
This sequence comes from Arachis ipaensis, assembly GCF_059453495.1. NCBI lineage: Eukaryota > Viridiplantae > Streptophyta > Magnoliopsida > Fabales > Fabaceae > Arachis > Arachis ipaensis. Next base: position 92,651,618 of record NC_142439.1, read on the forward strand.
ATTTCGTCCTATTGGAGGAATATCAAACCACTTACACTTAAATAAGATCACTTTATGTTTTCCAACATAATCTAAGTCAATAATATCAGTCAACATGCCATAATAATCCACACGCCCAGTCAATTCATCTCCCTTCACAACTACTTCACAATTTTGAGTCTTCAAAGATGCTTCATGGTTTTTACTACGAAATGTAAAAGCGTTGATAGCACATGTTTTGTAGAAATGTGCACGATGATCAGGACCTCTTGCTAGAGAAAGTAGTTGATTATTCACCCGTGCACTCCCTACTTTGTGTAGATCTGAAATCTACATTAATGAATAGCGATTAAAACTAAATACTGCCAAGAGACTCTTCAATTCTACAATTATCAAAGTTTATTCATTTACCTTCCTTTCAAACCATTTCACAAATTGATCCTTGTGCCTTTTCTGCAGATTTTTTGGATTTTCTCTTGTTAAATCTGCCATATGTTCATCAACCCATGGTTGAACTTCTTCACAATTCTTCAGCATATAGAATTGAGCTTCTCTATGCTTTGAGATACTAAGTTTCTTGTATGCCCCTTTACAACTAAACTGGCCAAGTACTTTGAACACAGCTATGCCTCGCATAGGTTCATTCTCGCCATGGTCAGAAATCTTAGAATTTTCATCCAAATATCTCCCCACAAGGGTCATTGCTTCTTTAGAGATATAACCCTCAGATATTGACCCCTCAGGACGTGCTTTGTTTCTCACATAACTCTTTAGTGTGCACAAATATCTAAAATTGAATTTTTAAGGAAGGTTAAAAACCTACATATAGAATACTATAAGGCAGATTCTAAGTTGTTGTCAATTTTAAATGGCTAACCTCTCAACAGAGTACATCTAGCGATATTGAACTGGTCCGGCTAACTTAGCTTCATGGGCAAGATGAACGGTTAGGTGAACCATCACATTAAAAAAAGCCGTAGGAAAAACCATCTCTAATTTACAAAGTGTTGTTGCAATATGGGTTTCAAGTTTGTCTAGAACGTCCACCTTCAATTCCTTGGAACAAAGCTCTCCAAAGAAAATACTTAGATGTATCAACGGTTCACAAACTTCTTTGGGTAAAAGCTCACGAATTGCAAGTGGTAGCAGCCGTTCTAATAGGACATGGCAATCATGGCTCTTCAAGCCATAAATTTTGCAATCGTCAAGGTGCACACACCTTCCAATATTTGATGAATATGAATCAGGCATCTTGAGTTCTTTCAAGAACTGACAAAGAAGTTACCTTTCATTCTCCTTCTTGGTCTTTGACAATGTATATTTGGCTATCGGCATCACAAACTTGTTGCCCACTCTACGAGGATGAAGGTCTCTCTTGATACCCATAAGTTAAAGATCAAGTCGTGCATTAAGATTGTCCTTTGTCTTTCCATCTAAATTTAATAGTGTACCCAGTATATTATCGAAGACGTTCTTCTCTATATGCATTACATCTAAATTATGATGTGACAATAATGTCTTCCAATAAGGCAACTCAAAGAAAATGCTTTTCTTTTTCAAATTTCCAGCCACCTTGTCATGCTCAGACTTCTTTCTCTGTTTAGTAGTATTCCCAAACTTCGTTTGTTCAAAAGTCTTGAATTCTTCTAGGACATCATAACCAAAAAGTGGCTTAGGTGCTTCGCCAAGTTCCCTGGTATTGTCAAAAGAACTCTTATTCCATCGCCATGGATGATCAAGCGGCAAATAGCGGCGATGACCTATATAGCAATGCTTGTGTCCATGTTTCAGCCTTTAAGAACTAGTTTTTCTGTGGCAACACGTACATGCTAGTACACCTTTAGTGCTCCAATCGGATAACATGGCATAAGCTGGATAATCATTTATTATCCATAAAACTGTAGCAGACAACTGAAAATTCCATTTCTGAACCACATCAAATGTTTCAACACCCTCTTCCCACAATTCTTTCAACTCTTCAATTAACGGTTGTAAGTATACATCAATAGAATTGCCAGGAGATTTAGGGCCTGGAATAAGTAGAGATAACATCTAATTTGAATATTTCAAAACCATCCATGGAGGATAGTTATATGGAATGAGAACAACTGGCCAAGTACTATAGAAAATGTTCATATTGCCGAATGGATTGAATCCGTCACTAGCAACTCCAAGCCTGATATTTCTAGCATCACATGCAAACCCTTCGTGTTCCTCATCAAATGTCTTCCACGCTATCGAATCTGCTGGGTGTTTTAGAACTCCATCGTCAAGCCGTTTCTCTTTATGCCACTTTATTGCTAGTGCTGTTTCTTCACACATGAAGATCCTTTGAAGCCGAGGTTTCAACGGAAAGTATCTTAGTATCTTTTGGGGCACCTTCTTATGAGAGTCATCCTTTTCAGCCCCCTTACCCTTCACCCATCTAGATTGCTTTCACTTTGGACATTCATCAAGATCAGCATATGCTTGCCCCCAAAACAAAATGCAATCATTCACACAAGCATCTATCTTCTCGTAATCTAATCCCAAATCTCGAATCACTTTTCGAGCATCATAAAATGAAGTAGGACAAGAATTTTCCTTTGGAAATAAGCTTTTTAGAAAGAGCAACAAAGCATCAACTGAATTGTTGCTCTATCCATATCGACATTTCATTTGAAACAACTTAACAATGAAAGATAATCTTGATATTCCACTGTCCCGATATAGGCTTTGCTCAGCATCCTTCATTAGCCTCTGGAACCTTTTTGCCCCTTCGTGGGGTTCTTCTGCTATATTGTCATCTACATTGCCAACAAAATCTCTCGGCGTCTCCCCTAGTGTTTCTCCTCTAAAGATGTTATACAAGATCTCATAAGTGGCAGAATCATTCTCCATTTCACAATCAATTTCATTTAGATCAGAGACATCTCTAGTGGATGCATCTTGAAGACTCTCACCATGATGCACCCATGTTTTATATGAAGTCACTATCCCCCATTGGTGCACATGATGATGAACTTCATTTCTAAGTTTGAACAAAAAATTGTTGCATTTGGGACAAGGACAACGTATTTGATTTTTCACACCGGGTTGAGAGAAGGCAATATCCAAAAATAATTCATCGAGGCACTTCCTAAACTCAGGAGTACGCTTATCAAAATTAATCCAATATTTCTGGTAATTGACCATTGGACTAATTTCTGCAGGAGACGAGAATGGATAGAATGATGTAAAGTGTAGAAAAAAAGAGCAGCAAGACATAAGCTAGCATCGCACCGACTATCCCTTTCAAAGGGCTCTACGTAAACTAAATTTCAAGGCGGTTCTCTATGACTCCGCAATACAAACTATCCTAATTCAATCCATTGTAAAAAACCCAAAAATATAAAAAAAATAGAATCAAAATCACTAAAGAAGAAAGCAAAAACTAGAATCAAAATAATAGAACACAGAAACAAAAATTAGAATGAAATATCAACTCTCCAAATAAGCTAAAATAAGATTATCAACCAGATATAACACTTAATATTTTCAACCACAACATCAGCAAAATCAAGTTTCAATATTTCAGCTAAGATTATCAACTAACAATATAATTAACAATACTCAAATAAACATCACTTACCTTCGGTAGAGAAGTAATCGGACCAGACCAGACCAGCAGGAGAAGGACAGCCGAATCAGACTAGCAAAGGCAAAGGACAACACCAGATAAGCAGAGAAGCATAAACTATCATAATTTAATGCAATGTAAAATACACAAAATTAATAACAAAATTTAATCAATATTTCTATGTTAATAAGGGTAATGTAGTTACCTACTTTACTCAATTCACAAACACAAAAATATAAAAAAACAGAATCAAAATCACAAAAAAAGAAAGAAAAAACTAGAATCAAAATAATAGAACACAGAAACAAAAATTAGAATCAAATATCAACTCTCCAAATAAGCTAAAATAAGATTATCAACCAGATATAACACTAATATTTTCAACCACAACATCAGCAGAATCAAGGTTCAATATTGCAGCTAAGATTATCAACTAACAACATAGTGAACAAAACTCAAATAAATTTCACTTACCTTCAGCAGAGACGTAATCCGAGCAGACCAGACCAAACCAGCAGGAGAAGAAGGATAGCTGAATCAGACCAACGGAGGCAAAGGACAACGCCGGATGAGCAGAGAAGCATAAACTATCCTAATTCAATGCAATGTAAAATACACAAAATTAATAACAAAATTTAATCAATATTTCTATGTTAATAAGGATAATGTAGTTACCTACTTTACTCAATTCACAAACACAAAAATATAAAAAAAATAATAAAAAACAGAATCAAAATCACCTAAAAAAAAAGCAAAAACTAGAATCAAAGTAATAGAACACAGAAACAAAAATTAGAATGAAATATCAACTCTCCAAATAAGCTAAAATAAGATTATCAACCAGATATAACACTTAATATTTTCAACCACAACATCAGTAGAATCAAGGTTCAATATTTCAGCTAAGATTATCAACTAACAATATACTTAACAATACTCAAATAAACATTACTCACCTTCAGCAGAGAAGAAATCGGACCAGACCAGACCAGCAGGAGAAGGACAGCCAAATCAGACCAGCAGATGCAAAGGACAACGCCGGATGAGCAGAGAAGCATAAACTATCCTAATTCAATGCAACGTAAAATAAAAAAAATTAATAACAAAATTTAATCAATATTTCTATGTTAATAAGGATAATGTAGTTACCTACTTTACTCAATTCACAAACACAAAAATATAAAAAAAAATAAAAAACAGAATCAAAATCACCTAAAAAGAAAGCAAAAACTAGAACCAAAATAATAGAACACAGAAACAAAAAATAGAATCAAATACCAACTCTCCAAATAAGCTAAAATAATATTATCAACTAGATATAACACTAATATTTTCAACCACAACATCAGCAAAATCAAGGTTCAATATTTCAGCTAAGATTATCAACTAACAACATAGTTACAATACTCAAATAAACTGCAATTACCTTCAGCAGAGACGTAATCGGGGCAGACCAGACTAGCAGGAGAAAAAAGACAGCTGAATCAGACCAGTAGAGGCAAAGGACAACGCCGGATGAGCAGAGAAGCATAAACTATCCTAATTCAATGCAATGTAAAATACACAAAATTAATAACAAAATTTAATCAATATTTCTATGTTAGTAAAGTTAATGTAGTTACCTACTTCACTCAATTCACAAACACAAAAATATTAAAAAAAAAAGAATCAAAATCACTAAAAAAGAAAGCAAAACATAGAATCTGAATAATAGAACACAGAAACAAAAATTAGAATCAAATATCAACTCTCCAAATAAGCTACAATAAGATTATCAACCAGATATAATACTAATATTTTCAACCACAACATCAACAGAATCAAGGTTCAATATTTCAGCTAAGATTATCAACTAACAACATAATTAACAATACAAAAATAAACTGCACTTACCTTAAGCAAAGACGTAATCAGAGTAGACCGGCAGTAGACGAACGAAGCACGGCTGAACCAGGCTACCAGAAATAGAGAACGATGCGAACTCCAGCAGAGAAGCAGAGCTGACACTGACCACGAACAACGACGACCACCACCACCACGAAGACCCCAGCGACGATGACCACAGGATGACGGCGCACGCGACAGAACGAACACCAACGAAGACCACAACACCGCCGCACACGACACGACGGCGTAGGAGACGGTGCTTGCAGAGGACACGACGACAAGGCTGACGTTTCCCGGGGGGCTACACCGGTGCTTCTTCTTCCGGCAGCAACTGCATGTTGCTTCGTAGAGTAGCAGTGCTCAGATGAGGGTTGAGAGTGAGGTTCAGAGTGAAGGGTGGGGACTTCGGGTTTTTTTACAGCTTTACTCTTTTACTTTTTATAGATTTGCTTTTAGTATCTTAGTTTTTTTTTTGGGTATATTTAATTATTGTTATTTATATTTATAAATTAATAAAATTTCTTTAAATTTCACAAATTAATTTTTAGTTAACTTTAAAAATCTGATTATTAATTAAAATTATATACTAATTTTCTAAAGGAATATAAATTAATATTTACAATTTTTAAAAATTAATGAATATGTAAAAAATAATATGTAAAATATATTTTAAAAGAATTATATAAACAGTTTTTTTAATTTTTGAAACAAAATAAAATTATTTCAAAAAAATTATATAAACCATTTTTTTTTACTCTTAGAGTATTTAATATTTTGAAAAAAAAATTATAAAATATACTTATATTTTGTGACACAAAAATAACTTGTTACAAACAATGTTAAATTTTGTGACAAATTAATTTTTTGTTACAAAATAATTTGAGTTTTTAAAACAAAAAGGTATTTTGTTACAAAACAATTGGAGTTTTTGAAAAAAAAAATATTTTGTTACAAAATATTTCGAATTTTTGCAACTACTTTACTTTTTGTTACAAAATACTATAATATTTTGTAACAACACACCAACTCATTACAAAAGCTAACATAATTTGTAACAAAACAAAATAATTGTTACAAAATATTTGAATGTTTTGTAACAACTTGTAATGTTGTTACAAAACATTATTCTTTTGTAACAATCACCAATTATTATTACAAAAAAAATATTTTTTTGTAACAATTTTAAATTTGATACAAAATTTTTGTTACAAAAGTTCCATTTTCTTGTAGTGATGGAAATAAGAATGATTGATATGATACCTCTCTAGGTAGATGAAAGGGTTATGGTTCACCCTACTTACTCCATCTTGAGATTAGAACTCCTTGGGTAGATCAAGGGTTGTGGTTCGCTCCACTTGCTTTGGGTTGAGATTGAAACTCCCTGGATAGATGCAAGGATTGTGGGTCGCCCCACTTGCACCAGGTTGAGATTTGAGACACTTTGTTTACTCTTCGTCGCAAGATGTAGCCGGACACTTAGACCTTTCCTGATGATTCCTCCAAGAGAAGGTGAATATGAATACCTCGTGGGGATGCGCGCATGGTGCACGAAATTGTGATCTCAATGGCGCCAACAACTTGGTACGCACAATCGTAATCTCAATTCTTTGTCACAACTTTGCACAACTAATCAGCAAGTGCACTGGGTCGTCCAAGTAATAAACCTTATGTGAGTAAGGGTCGATCCCACGGAGATTGTCGGCTTGAAGCAAGCTATGGTCACCTTGTAAATCTCAGTCAGGCGGATTCAAATGGTTATGGTGAACTGATAATAAAAATATGAATAAAATATAGGATAGAGGTACTTATGTAATTCATTGGTGAGAATTTCAGATAAGCGTATGGAGATGCTTTGTTCCTTCTGATTCTCTGCTTTCCTATTGTCTTCATCCAATCCTTCATACTCCTTTCCATGGCAAGCGTTATGTAGGGCATCACCATCGTCAATGGCTACATCCCATCCTCTCAGTGAAAATGGTCCAAAATGCACTGTCACAGCACGGCTATTCATCTGTCGGATCTCGATCATACTGGAATAGGATTCAGTAATCCTTTTGCGTCTGTCACTATGCCCAGCACTCGCGAGTTTGAAGCTCGTCATAGCCATCCCTTCCCAGATCCTACTCGGAATACCACAGACAAGGTTTAGACTTTTCGGATCTCAAGAATGGCCGCCAATAATTCTAGCCTATATCACGAAGACTCTGATCTCATGGAATGGAGGGCTCGGTTGTCAGGCGAGGCAACCATGCATCATGAACCAGGAGGCTAAGAGATACACACTCAAGCTATCGCAAGTAGAACGGAAGTGGTTGTCAGGCACGCGTTCATAGGTGAAAATGATGATGAGTGTCACAAATCATCACCTTCCTCAAGTTGAAGAACAAGTGTATATCTTAGATAAGAAATAGGCTTGAATTGAATAGAAAAACAATAGTACTTCGCATTAATTCATGAGGAACAGCAGAGCTCCACACCTTAATCTATGGTGTGTAGAAACTCTACCGTTGAAAATACATAAGTGATAATGGTCCAGGCATGGCCGAATGGCCAGCCCCCATAAAGGTCTAAGATAGCATAAAACTGATCAAAGATGTCTAATACAATAGTAAAAGGTTCTATTTATATCAGACTAGTTACTAGGGTTTACAGAAATGAGTTAATGATGCAGAAATATACTTCTGGGGCCCACTTGATGTGTGCTTGGGCTTTACACGTGTAGAGGCTTCTCTTGGAGTTGAACGCCAGTTTGTAACCTGTTTCTGGCGTTTAACTCCACTTTGTAACCCGTTTCTGGCGTTTAACTCCAGAATAGAGCAGGAAGCTGGCGTTGAACGCCAGTTTGTGTCATCTAAACTCAGGCAAAGTATGGACTATTATATATTGCTGGAAAGCCCTGAATGTCTACTTTCCAGTGCAATTGAGAGCGCGCCATTTGAAGTTCTGTAGCTCCAGAAAATTCACTTTGAATGCAGGGAGGTCAGAATCCAACAGCATCTGCAGTCCTTCTTCAACCTCTAAATCTGATTTTTGCTCAAGTCCCTCAATTTCGGCCAGAAAATACCTGAAATCCCAGAAAAACACACAAACTCATAGTAAAGTCTAGAAATGTGATTTTTATTTAAAAACTAATAAAAATATATTAAAAACTAACTAAATCATACTAAAAACTATGTAAAAATAATGCCAAAAAGCGTATAAATTATCCGCTCATCACAACACCAAACTTAAATTGTTGCTTGTCCCCAAGAAACTATAAATCAAATAGAATAAAAAGAAGAGAATATACTATAAATTCCAAAATATCAATGAAACTTAGCTCCAATCAGATGAGCGGGACTTGTAGCTTTTTGCCTCTTGAATAGTTTCGGCATCTCACTTTATCCATTGAAGTTCAGAATGATTGGCATCTATAGGAACTTAGAATTTAGATAGTGTTATTGATTCTCCTAGTTCAGTATGTTGATTCTTGAACACAGCTACTTTATGAGTCTTGGCCATGGCCCTAAGCACTTTGTTTTCCAGTGTTACCACCGGATACATAAATGCCACAGACACATAACTGGGTGAACCTTTTCAGATTGTGACTCAGCTTTGCTAAAGTCCCTAATTAGAGGTGTCCAGGGTTCTTAAGCACACTCTTTTTTTTTTTTTGCTTTGGACCTTGACTTTAACCGCTCAGTCTCAAGTTTTCACTTGACACCTTCACGCCACAAGCACATGGTTAGGGACAGCTTGGTTTAGCCGCTTAGGCCAGGATTTTATTCCTTTAGGCCCTCCTATCCACTGATGCTCAAAGCCTTGGATCCTTTTTATTACCCTTGCCTTTTGGTTTTAAGGGCTATTGGCTTTTTGCTATTGCCTTTTGGTTTTAAGAGCTTTTGGCTTTTTTTCTGCTTGCTTTTTCTTTTTCTTTCTTTTATTCGCCATTTTTATTTTCTTTTTTCTTTTTTTTTCACAAGCTTTTGTATTCACTGCTTTTTCCTGCTTCAAGAATCAATTTTACGATTTTTCAGATTATCAATAATATTTCTCCTTTTTCATCATTCTTTCAAGAGCCAACATATTTAACATTTATAAACCACAATATCAAAAGACATATGCACTGTTCAAGCATTCATTCAGAAAAACAAAAAGTATTATCACCACATCAAAATAATTAAACTAGTTTCAAGGATGAATTCAAAACCATGTACTTCTTGTTCTTTTGTTTTTAGAACAGTTTTCATTTAAGAGAGTTGATGGAGTCATAGGACATTCATAGCTTTAAGACATAGACACTTAAACACTAATGATCATATAGTAAAGACACAAACATAAATAAAACATAAAGCATAATAAACGAAAAACAGGAAATTAAGAACAAGGAGACTAAGGAACGGGTCCACCTTAGTGAGGGTGGCGTCTTCCTCTTCTTGAAGAACCAATGGTGCTCTTGAGCTCCTCTATGTCTCTTCTTTGTCTTTGTTGTTCCTCCCTCATAGCTCTTTGATCTTCTCTAATTTCATGGAGGATGATGGAGTGCTCTTGGTGCTCCATCCTTAGTTATCCCATGTTGGAACTTAATTCTCCTAGGGAGGTGTTGATTTGCTCCCAATAATTATGTGGAGGAAAGTGCATCCCCTGAGGCATCTCAGGGATTTCCTGGTGAGGAATTTCCTCATGCTCTTGTTGAGGTCCATGATCTCTTGTTTGCTCCATCCTTTTCTTAGTGATGGGCTTATCCTCTTCAATGAGGATGTCTCCCTCTATGTCAATTCCAGCCGAATTGCAGAGGTGGCAAATGAGGTGAGGAAAGGCTAACCTTGCCAAAGTGGATGACTTGTTAACCACCTTGTAGAGTTCTTGAGGTATAATCTCATGAACCTCTACTTCCTCCCCAATCATGATACTATGGATCATGATGGTCCGATTTACAGTAACTTCAGACCGGTTGCTAGTAGGAATGATTGAGTGCTGAATAAACTCCAACCATCCTGTAGCTGCAGGCTTAAGGTCCGGTCTTCTTAATTGAACTGGCTTGCCTCTTGAGTCAACTTTCCATTGAGCTCTTTCCACACATATGTCCATGAGGACTTGGTCCAACCTTTGATCAAAATTGACCCTTCTAGTGTAGGGGCGTGCGTTTCTTGCATCATTGGCAAGTTAAACGCCAACCTTACATTTTCCGGACTGAAATCTAAGTACTTCCCCCGAACCATGGTGAGCCAATGCTTTGGATTCGGGTTCACACTTTGATCATGGTTCCTAGTGATCTATGCGTTTGCATAGAACTCTTGAACCATTAAGATCCCGACTTGTTGAATGGGGTTGGTGAGAACTTCCCAACCTCTTCTTTGGATCTCAAGTCAGATTTTCAGATACTCATTCTTTTTAAGCTTGAAAGGAACCTCAGGGATCACTTTCTTCTTGGCCACAACTTCATAGAAGTGGTCTTGATGGACCTTTGAGATGAATCTCTCCATCTTCCATGACTCAGAGGTGGAAGCAGTTGCCTTCCCTTTCCTCTGTCTTGAGGATTCTCTGGCCTTAGGTGCCATTGATGGTTATGGAAAAACAAAAAGTGATGCTTTTTACCACACCAAACTTAAAATGTTTGCTCGTCCCCGAGCAAAAGAAGAGAGATAGAAGGAGAAGAAGAAAAAGAATGGAGGAGAGGGAGAGAGGTGTGTATTCGGCCAAGGGTAAGAAGGAAGGGTTGTGTTGTGTGAAAATGAAGAAGGAATGAGGGGTTTATATAGGGGTGGGGGAGGTTTAGGGTTCGGCCATTAGGGTTGGGTTTGGGAGGGAAAAGAGTTTAAATTTTGGAGGTAGACGGGGTTTATAGGGAAGAGTGGATGGATGTGAATGGTGAAGAGGTGATGGGGAAGAGTGATTGAGGTGATTGGTGAAGGGTATTTGGGGAAGAGAGTTATAAAAAGGTGTGAAGAGGAGGTAAGAAGTGGTGGGGATCCTATGGGGTCCATAGATCCTGTGGGGATCCTGTGGGGTCCACAGATCTAGTGGGGTCAAGGACTTAACATCTCTGCTCCAATTAGGCGTGTAAAACGCCCTTGCTGTGCAATCTTGGCATTTAACGCCAGACTGCTGCCTATTTTGGAGTTAAACGCCCAAAAGTAGCCTGTTTCTAGCGTTTAACGCCAGGTAGATCCTTGTTTCTGGCGTTAAACGCCAGAAAGATGCTTATTTCTGGCGTTTAAACGCCAGAATGCTCCTCCTCCAGGGTGTGCTGTTTTTTTATGCTATTTTTCATTTTGTTTTTGATTTTTTTTTTTTTGTAATTTTTGTGACTCCACATGATCATCAACCTAATAAAACACGAAATAGAAATAAAAAAAATAAAATAGATATAATTAAATAACATTGGGTTGCCTCCCAACAAGCGCTTCTTTAATGTCAATAGCTTGACAGTGAGCTCTCATGGAGCCTCACAGATGTTCAGAGCATTGTTGGGACCTCCCAACACCAAACTTAGAGTTTGACTGTGGGGGCTTTGGTTGACTCTGCAGTGAGAGAAGCTTTTCATGCTTCCTCTCCATGGTTACAGAAGGAGATCCTTGAGTTTTAAACACAAGGTTGTCCTCATTCAGTTGAAGGATCAACTCTCCTCTGTTCACATCAATCACAGCTTTTGCTGTGGCTAGGAAGGGTCTTCCAAGGATGATGGATTCATCCTCATCCTTCTTAGTGTCTAGGATTATGAAATCAGCAGGGATGTAAAGGCTTTCAACCTTCACTAACACGTCCTCTACTTGTCCATAAGCCTGTTTTCTTGAGTTGTCTGCCATCTCTAATGAGATTCTGGCAGCTTGCACCTCAAAGATCCTAAGTTTCTCCATTACAGAGAGTGTCATTAAGTTTATTCCTGACCCCAGGTCACGCAGAGCCTTCTCAAAGGTCATGGTGCCTATGTTACAGGGAATTAGGAATTTACCAGGATCCTATTTTTTTTGAAGTAATTTCTGCCTATCCAATGCATTTAGTTCATTGGTGAGCAAGGAAGGTTCATCTTCCCAAGTCTCATTACCAAATAATTTGGCATTCAGCTTCATGATTGCACCAAGGTACTTAGCAACTTGCTCTTCAGTAACGTCTTCATTCTCTTCAAAAGAAGAATACTCATCAGAGCTCATGAAGGACAGAAGGAGGTTCAATGGAATCTCTATGGTCTCTAGATGAGCCTCAGATCCCTTTGGTTCCTCAAAGGGAAACTCCCTGTTGGTCACTGAACGTCCCAGGAGGTCTTCCTCATTAGGATTCAGGTCCTTCTCCTCCCTTGTAGGTTCGGCCATGTTGGTCAAATCAATGGCCTTGTACTCTCTCTTTGGATTTTCTTCTGTATTGCTTGGGAGAGTACTAGGAGGAGTTTCAGTGACCCTTTTACTCAGCTGGCCCACTTGTGCCTCCAAATTTCTAATGGAGGACCTTGTTTCATTCATGAAACTTAAAGTGGCCTTAGATAGATCAAAGACTATATTTGCTAAGCTAGATGGATTCTGCTCAGAATTCTCTGTCTGTTGCTGAGTGGATGATGGAAAGGGCTTGCTATTGCTAAACCTGTTTCTTCCACCATTATTAAAGCCTTGTTGAGGCTTTTGTTGATCCTTCCATGAGAAATTTGGGTGATTTCTCCATGAGGGATTATAGGTGTTTCCATAGGGTTCCCCCATGTAATTTACCTCTGCTATTGCAGGGTTCTGAGGATCATAAGCTTCTTCTTCAGAAGATGCCTCTTGAGTACTATTGGATGTAGCTTGCATTCCATTCAGACTCTGAGAAATCATATTGACTTGCTGAGTCAATATTTTGTTCTGAGCTAATATGGCATTCAGAGCATCAATTTCAAGAACTCCCTTCCTCTGAGGCGTCCCATTACTCACAAGGTTCCTTTCAGAAGTGTACATGAACTGGTTATTAGCAACCATGTCAATGAGTTCCTGAGCTTCTGCAGGCATTTTCTTTAGGTGAATGGATCTACCTGCAAAATGGTCCAATGACATCTTTGATAACTCAGACAGACCATCATAGAATATATCCAGGATAGTCCATTCTGAAAGCATGTCAGAAGGACACTTTTTGGTCAGTTGCTTATATCTCTCCTAAGCTTCATAGAGGGATTCACCGTCCTTCTGTCTGAAGGTTTGAACATCCACTCTAAGCTTACTAAGCTTTTGAGGAGGAAAGAACTTGGCTAAGAAAGCCGTGACCAGCTTATCCCAAGAGTTCAGGCTATCTTTAGGTTGAGAGTCCAACCATATTCTAGCTCTGTCTCTTATAGCAAATGGGAAAAGCATGAGCCTATAGACCTCGGGATCAACCCCATTGGTCTTAACAGTATCACAGATCTGCAAGAATTCAGTTAAGAACTGAAAAGGATCTTCTGATGGAAGTCCATGAAACTTGCAGTTCTGTTGCATCAGAGAAACTAATTGAGGTTTAAGCTCAAAATTGTTTGCTCCAATGACAGGGATTGAGATGCTTCTTCCATGTAAGTTGGAATTTGGTGCAGAAAAGTCACCAAGCATCTTCCTTGCATTGTTATTATTTTCGGCCATGTCTCCTTCTTTTTTAAAAATTTCTGTCAGATTTTCTCCAGAGAGTTGTGCTTTAGCTTCCCTTAGCTTCCTCTTCAGAGTCATTTCAGATTCAGGATCAGCTTCAACAAGAATGTTCTGATTCTTGTTCCTGCTCATATGAAAAAGAAGAAAACAGAAAAGAAAATATGATATCCTCTATGTCACAGTATAGAGATTCCTTATGTAAGCATAAGAAGAGAAGAATAGAGGAAGGAAAAGATAAGAATCCAAACACAGAGGGGAAGAGTGGGTTCAAATTCTTGGGTGGAAGAGAAGTGTTAGTAGATGAATAAATAATTAGAAGGAGATAAGAGATGAGAGAATAATTCGAAAATTAAACAAAATAAAAATAAAAATAAAAATTTTTTGTTTTTAATTTAAAAATTAAAGTTAAAATTAAAAAATTTTAAAATGAAATTAAATTAAATTAAAATTTAAAACAATTAGTTAATTAAAGAGGAATTTTGAAAAAGAGGGAGGTGATTTTCAAAAATTAGAGAGAGAATTAGTTAGGTAGTTTTGAAAAAGATATGATTGAAATAGTAAATTTTTAAAATCAAACAAAAAGTTAAGTAGTTAATTGAAAAAGATTTGAAAATCAATTTTTGAAATGATAAGGAGTTAGAAAAGAAGTTAGAAAAGATTTTGAAATTGATTTTGAAAAAGATGTGATTGAAACTTATTTTGAAAAAGATTTGAAAAAGAAATTTAAAAAGATTTGATTTTGAAAATTAAAGTTGATTACTTGACTAACAAGAAACTTAAAAGATAAGATTTTAAAATTTAAAGAATGAACCTTTCTTAATAGGCAAGTAACAAACTTAAAATTTTTGAATCAATCACATTAATTGTTAGCATTAATTTCGAAAATATGAAATAGAAATAAGAAAAAGATTTTGAAAATAAATTTTGAAAATTTCGAAATTATGAAAGAAAAAATGAAAAATATTTGATTTTTGAGAAATTTGAAAAAGATAGAATTTTTAAATTGAAAATTTGATTTGACTCATAAGAAACAATTATGAAGAAAGAGAAAAACAACCAAAAGACTCAAAACATGAAAATTATGAATCAAAACACATGATGCATGCAAGAATACTTTGAATGTCAAGATGAACACCAAGAACACTTTGAATGTTAAGATGAACACCAAGAACTTATTTTTGAAAATTTTTTAAGAAAAGAAAAAGATGCAAGAGACCAAACATAGAAATTTTCAAACTTTAGACACTAACAAATTGAAAATGCATATGAAAAACAAGAAAAGATACCAAACAGGAAAAATTTAAAGATCAAACAAAGAAATTCATCAAGAACAACTTGAAGATCATGAAGAACAAATACATGAGTTTTCAAAAATTTTTAAGAAAAATTAAAAAGATACAATTGACACCAAACTTAAAATTTGACACAAGACTCAAACAAGAAGCATAAAATATTTTTGGTTTTATGATTTTATTAAATTTTTTTGGATTTTTTGAAAATTAATTGGAAAAGAAAAATAAGGATTTCAAAATTTTTAATAGGAATTCCAGGAATCTTGCAATGTTAGTCTAAAGCTCCAGTCCAGGAATTAGACATGGCTTACTAGCCAGCCAAGCTTTCAGTGAAAGCTCCGGTCCAAAACACTAGACATGGCCAATGGCCAGCCAAGCTTTAGCAGATACAAATTAGACATACAACAGCTGATACTTCATTCAACTTGCTTCTGTGCTGATGAGTGGAAGCCTCGGTCCAAGAGAATTAGACATGGCTTTACAGCCAGCCAGGCTTCTACATGTTTCATGAAACTCTAGAATTCCTTCTTAAAAATTCTGAAGCCATAGAATAATTTTTTTATTTTTTTTATTTTTTTATTTTTTTGAAAAAATTTTTTCGAAAATAAAAAGAGTAAAACAAAAAACTTAGAATTAAAATAAAATTACCTAATCTGAGCAACAAGATGAACCGTCAGTTGTCCAAACTCGAACAATCCCCGGCAACAGCGCCAAAAACTTGGTGCATGAAATTGTGATCTCAATGGCACCAACAACTTGGTACGCACAATCGTAATCTCAATTCTTTGTCACAACTTCGCACAACTAACCAGCAAGTGCACTGGGTCGTCCAAGTAATAAACCTTACGTGACTAAGGGTCGATCCCACGGAGATTGTCGGCTTGAAGCAAGCTATGGTCACCTTGTAAATCTCAGTCAGGCGGATTCAAATGGTTATGGTGAATTGATAATAAAAATATGAATAAAATATAGGATAGAGGTACTTATGTAATTCATTGGTGAGAATTTCAGATAAGCGTATGGAGATGCTTTGTTCCTTCTGATTCTCTGCTTTCCTATTGTCTTCATCCAATCCTTCATACTCCTTTCCATGGCAAGCGTTATGTAGGGCATCACCGTCATCAATGGCTACATCCCATCCTCTCAGTGAAAATGGTCCAAAATGCGCTGTCACAGCACGGCTATTCATCTGTCGGTTCTCGATCATACTGGAATAGGATTCAGTAATCCTTTTGCGTCTGTCACTACGCCCAGCACTCGCGAGTTTGAAGCTCGTCACAGCCATCCCTTCCCAGATCCTACTCGGAATACCACAGACAAGGTTTAGACTTTCCGGATCTCAAGAATGGCCGCCAATAATTCTAGCCTATACCACAAAGACTCTGATCACATGGAATGGAGGGCTCGGTTGTCAGGCGAGGCAATCATGCGTCATGAACTAGGAGGCTAAGAGATACGCACTCAAGCTATCGCAAGTAGAACGGAAGTGGTTGTCAGGCACGCGTTCATAGGTGAGAATGATGATGATGAGTGTCACAGATCATCACCTTCCTCAAGTTGAAGAACAAGTGTATATCTTAGATAAGAAATAGGCTTGAATTGAATAGAAAAACAATAGTACTTCGTATTAATTCATGAGGAACAGTAGAGCTCCACACCTTAATCTATGGTGTGTAGAAACTCTACCGTTGAAAATACATAAGTGATAATGGTCCAGGCATGGCCGAATGGCCAGCCCCCATAAAGGTCTAAGATAGCATAAAACTGATCAAAGATGTCTAATACAATAGTAAAAGGTCCTATTTATATCAGACTAGTTACTAGGGTTTACAGAAATGAGTTAATGATGCAGAAATCCACTTCCGGGGCCCACTTGGTGTGTGCTTGGACTGAGCATTGAGCTTTACACGTGCAGAGGCTTCTCTTGGAGTTGAACGCCAGTTTGTAACCTGTTTCTGGCGTTTAACTCCACTTTGCAACCTGTTTCTGGCATTTAACTCCAGAATAGGGCAGGAAGCTGGCATTGAACGCCAGTTTGCGTCATCTAAACTCAGAAAAAGTATGGACTATTATATATTTATGAAAAGCCCTGGATGTCTACTTTCCAACGCAATTAAGAGTGCGCCATTTGGAGTTTTGTAGTTCCAGAAAATCCACTTTGAGTGCAAGGAGGTCAGAATCCAACAGCATCTGCAGTCCTTCTTCAACCTCTAAATCTGATTTTTGCTCAAGTCCCTCAATTTCAGCCAGAAAATACCTGAAATCACAGAAAAACACACAAACTCATAGTAAAGTCCAGAAATTTGATTTTTATTTAAAAACTAATAAAAATATATTAAAAACTAACTAAATCATACTAAAAACTATGTAAAAATAATGCCAAAAAGCGTATAAATTATCCGCTCATCAACGCACCAAGGGACTATCCAAAGTTCACTATCGGACGTGTCAGGTTTTGCCTTATAACTAATAGATGAGCTCATTGGCCATAGGGTAGGCATGCATCATTTTCATTTGTGTGTATTGATTCGGTATGCATCTTGTATTTGGCTTACCTTATTGAATAATCGTATCTATATGCTATTTGATCTAATTGCTTTGTCCATTCTCTCTATTTGTGTATTCTTTGTACTGTTTTGTCTGTTTTTGAATAACTAAGAGATCCCTTTATGCTAGCGATGGTGACTCTAAGGATTGTTCCTGATGTGGTGATTGGAGGTTTGTAAAAAACTGATAATAAATAGATAGATTAGAAATCCTTAGGTAAGTTGCCATTTTCTGGTTTAGCGAGAACTCTAGGCTTGGATCAATGAAACTTTGAAGATTAAGATTTCCTTGAAAGTTCTTATTATCTTATATTGTATAGATTCGGCACTTTTACGGTACTGGAAACCCAGAAGTTTGGATTCTCACCCATATATTATTTTTGTTTTTCAGATGCAGGTCTCAGCGCTCCTCAGTAAAGCGGGAGTTTTATCTGGAAGATGGCGAAGAAGACTTTTGTTTTTGTTTTGGTTTTAGATTCTCTCCTTCTTTTGAAAAGACTTATATGATGTATTTATTTTAAAAGACTTGCCTTTAGAGGCTTATGATGTATTTTTAGAGAGATAGGATATGTATATCAAACTGTTTTACTATTGTAATTCTAGTTGGCCTAATCTTCACGGGCCGAGACTAGTAGATATTTATATATACTTATATATATCTCTTTACTCTTATTTTTTCTACAAGCTTTTAATTATCTAATTCTTCGATGTACTTACATATGTCATCGAGCGTGAACGTTTGGAGAATTGTCTTTTATCCGATGTTTAAATCCCTTTACAGGCTTCTAGTTTAGTATCTCTTTCTATACATAAGTATTTATATCTCGGTTTTGTGTCGTAGCACCAAACCCTCATTGAATAATGACCTAAGCATAAAGTTTTGAAGGGTAGGGCATTATAGAGGCCTTGCGAGCGAGACTGAGCTTCAATGGAGGTAGCGCTGATGGAGGCAGCACTGATTGAAGTTTCCAAGGGTTGCAAGCTGAGAGAGGGCTGCGAGCTGAGAGATGAAGATGGGTTCTTAGCGATGAAAAGGGCTGCAGTTGATAGAGGGCTGCGAGAGAGGGTTCTTAGGGTTTAGGGTTCTTAGAGAGTGATGAAGAGGGTTCGAGGGTTTAGGGTTCTCACTTTTCTCAATGAGGGCTATTTTAAGTATGACTATTTTGAAAAAAACTTAAGTGTTTGAGAAAAAGATTGGTGGAAAATCAAATTTCAAGTAAAAACTCTATTGTTACGCTTTTTTAGGGTGCCATATAATTATAGGATATGGGCACGCTTTAAAAATGTGACTGTAGGAAAATAAGCTAGCCACGCTTCAAAACCGTACTTATTGCCCTTTATAGCCACACTTTTGAAGCGTAGAAAAAAAAACGTGGCGGAATCACTTATCAATCATCACCCTCATAAAAGCGTGACGATTGACCCTTTTCAGCGGAAAAACGTGGCCAAATATCTAATCAATCGCCATCCTCATAGAAGCTTGACCGTTGATCTCTTTTGGCCACCTTTTTAAAGTGTGACAAGGAAAAAGTTTGCCAATAAACTCTTTTTCTTATATTGAATTATATTAAGTATATATCAAAATTAATAATTAATATAAAATATATATCAAAATATAAAATATATATTTATGTAAAAATAATTTAAATAATATATATTTATATAAAAATATATACTAATTTATTTTAGAGATTAATTTTACTGTATACAACTATAAATAATATTTTCGTATTTTGGTTTGCTGTTATTCAATTATTATGACGAAAGAAAAGCCAAAGACATATCTATATTAAAAAAGTGACTGAAAACAAAAATGTAGTTGGCACCCTAATACATCTATATCAAAATAATACAAGCCGCCACTCAATTATATACTTCCTCATATGACAAAATATTTATAAAAGTTTATATATATCTGCCGGGTCCTCAGTTACGTACTTACGGCTGCCTCTTAATCAATTGCATACCAAGATTTAGGGTTAGTTTTTAGAAGTCCCTCAATATTTTTGGATAAAATATATTCTTTATTTTTAAAATTTTTAATTTTTAATTTATTTTAACTTTATTGTTTTTAATATTTTAAATATATTTCTATTATATCGATCGTTAAAGGTTATTATTACGGATACATACAATTCTCGACTAACATGTCAACAACACTTCGGTATAAAATTTTCACGTTATATATTATCCAACTCAATTAGGAGTACAATTGAAATATATTAAAATGTATCAATGTTAAATATTTTATTATTTGTTTTTCTAATATCAAATTTTGATGTGGAGAAAAGATCCAAATATGTATAGCACATATGCAACGTCAAATCCCAATTGACTGGTCCTGAACGAATTCATTCCCTTGCTGGGGACAAATCATGATAACCAAATCTTAAGTCTCAAATGGTGGCTGTTGTTCCCTTTCATCAGGGCTTCTCACATGCTTCTATGTTCTCTTCTTGCACGTCTTTTTCATGCATGATTTGCTTGATCTTTCTTTCTATCGTTCTCGATATTGTTCCCAACATGTAATTAAATAGATGCTTTAATAGTTGTGTGTGTGCGCGCGAGCTCGCCATGATAGGAACTTAATTAAGACGTATTGAATGGAAGTCAAAATCAATTCTATGATGATATGATGAGTCTCAAATGAGTAGTTACACAATTGTTTTCACTCACATGTGTGTGTGTGTCTAAAACTAATGCAATGACAAAGTTGATATCGTTATAGTGTTTAAATGGAAGAATTCAAGAGAATTTTGGGTTAAGTACTTTTTCCGTTCTTAATATCTTGAGTCAAAATCAAAATCGTTCTCTATTTTTTTATTAATATTATTCTCAACATTACAAAATATTATAAAATTATCATTTTTCTAATTGTTGGACTAAAATATCTTTCATTGTCATCCTCCCCTTCAATTTTCTCACTCCACTGTTCACCTCACCCCACCACCTTCAGTATATCCACTGCCACCACATTATACTAGCTCCATCAGCTGCTGTCGTTGGTTCATCGGAGAGAGAGAAGCGATGTGAACAAAAAGAGGGGGGCAGCTGTTGTTGGGTCGCCACTACCACTGGGTCGCTGGTTCATCGGGGAGAGAGAGAGAGAGAGAGAGAGAGAGAGAGAGAGAGAGAGAGAGAGAGAGAGGTTGTTGCTTGTTGCAAGGTCGCTGCTGCTGCTGGGTTGCCACTGCCGTTGGGTCGCTTCTGGTTCATCGGAGAGGGAGAGAGAGCGCGCGCGAAGCGATGTGAACAGAAGGAGGGTGTAAACTTCGAGTAATTAATAATTAATTAATAAATTAATTATTATTCAAAAAATTAAAAAATTAAGTTTTATAGTTTAGAGAAGTAGAAATATTTAAAATACGAATTTAAACACTAATGTTAAAGATTTTGGCCCAAAATTATGCCAACAGGCCGAACCGGTTGGACCAAGCCAGTATTAGGCCCATGGTCCAACATATAAATAGCCAAATTCAGCCTCCTCCTTTCGTCACAAAGAGAATCACGCTGAAATTTGGGGGAGGAGAGCAAACAAAACTGTAACCCTTGTTTCAACTTCAATTCCACATATCTCTCAATCCTAAGCTCCGATCGCTTCACTATTTGTAGCCACGCAACCACTGCGTCGAGCTCTTCAAAATCATTTGAACAAAGTGTTAAGGAATTGACAATTTCTCACAGAGCCTTCTTCTCTTCAATTTTGAAAATTTTAGGGTTTTGGTATTGAGATATTATGTAATTTTGATATTTTAGGATCGAATTAGCTTTGAAAAATTGCTAGATTTTGTCCCAAATATCCGTGGGTAAGGTAAGGAACCATTAATTCTTGTGAATTGTTGGATAGCGAACCTTTATATTGATTATAGTGATATTATATGAATTAGATTGAGTTTCATGTTCAATTGGAGTCCAATTTGTAGTTTTGAACAAAATTCTGGTAGTTGAGCTTGTTGAGTTGATAATTGGAGACTTGGAGCTTGTGGAGGAGAGGATTTTGAGGTGTTTCGGGCTTAGGGAGGAATCAGCTAAGGTATGATTTTAGTTTTCCATAGTTAATGTATAATTTTACGTGAAAACTTAGGCTAGTTGACTGTAAGATAAGCTGAATTATGTGAATTGTTCATGTTTAGTGGATATAGGAAATAAATGTTAAGTTTGATGTGAATTGTAGTTGAAAATTATTGAGTGGTATTGATAAATTTATATGTTGAGGTGATTGTGGTGTGGTTGGTGATGAATTGAGGTTTGGTGCTATTTTTAGTTGTAAAATATTGGTTTTGAATTGAGGACTTTGGTAAAATTAGAGTTGTGTTTTTGGTAAAAACTGAATTTTTTTACCAATTTCAGTGGGCTATAACTTGGCTTTCAGACCCCTCATTCTAGTGAAACTTGTTTTGAAAGAGATTTGGGTCCGTGAAGTTTATATCGTTCGAAGAACGGAATGAAAATGATATTTAACAAAAAATTTATGTGAGTCAAAAGTTTGGTGTGAAGAATTGGTTTTCTGCAACTTAACAGTTTTTTGAAGGAAATTACATTCATGCGTACTGATGAGCGGATATTTTATACGCTTTTTGACATCACTTTCATATAGTTTTTAGTAGTTTTTGTTTAGTTTTTATTAAGTTTTTATAGGTTTTCGTGTTAAAATCAGATTTTTGGATTCTACTATGAGTTTTTGTATTTTTGGGCAATTTCAAGTATTTTCTGGCTGAAATTGAGGAGCTAGAGCAGAAGTCTGATTCAGAGACAGAGAAAGCACTGCAGATGTTGTCCGGATCTGACCTGCCTGCATTCGGAAGAGCTTTTCTGGAGCTATAGGAGTCAAAATGGAGCGCTCTCAATGGCTATGGAAAGCTGACTTCCAGATCTTTCTAGCAATATATAATATTCAATACTTTGCTTCGGATTAGAAGGCTCAAAACTAGCGTCCAACGCCAGCTTCCTACCACCTTCCAGGTGTCCAGCGCCCAAAGAGCAGAGCCCAGCGTCCAAAGGCCTAGAGGGTACCCCCTAGCTGGCGTTCCACTCCCAAGAGACCTCATAGCACGTGAATCTCATCAAAGCTCCGCCCAAACACTCACCAAGTGGGCCTCAGAAGTAGATTTTAGCACTAAATAGACTGTTTTACCCTTACTAGTCATTTGTTTAGTATTTAAGGGATTAGATTCATGTTATTCAGAGACTTTGGACGGACTCTCCGATTTAAGAGAGCTCCATTTACGTTTCACCATTGTTTTTATTTTCAGTATGATTTTCTAAACCTCCTAGGTTGAGGGGAGGAGCCCTGCTGAGTCCTACGAATTAATTAAAGTACTATTTCTTCTTCTTCGATCCGTTTTTGATATATCTCTAGGATGTATATCCCGATCTTCATCGTGATGAATAGGACAATCTGATAAATTGGATTTGTTCATCACATTAAGATGAACGTGCCTGACAAACACCCGCGTCTACTTGGGTTCGTGTGAATACTTGGCCGGAAAGCACGAACCAACAGCTATGGATTTACATCTCTCAGACGGTTAATCCACGATTTCGTTGGGGACTTCTCGAGACACCAGTTCAACCGATATCCGGGGAGATTAAGGTCTCCATGGTATAGCTAGACAGCATTCTCTAATCCGAAAGATTCTACCTTGTCTGTGGAGTTTTGAGTAGGATTGCCACGAGAATGGATTGCTATGCGCTTCACCCTCCATTGGATTTAATACCAAGGGCCCTGGCGTTCATTCTGTAGCAGAGAAGATCAAGGACCATTGGCGTGGCTTTGATCACTTACAGCCTGCCATAGAAGAAGATCATTCACAAGCAAAAAAGACGGTAGTACCAGAGTTACATCAGAAAGACAAAGCAACTCTGACTCTTGATGAGCGGATAATTTATACCCTTTTGGGCATTGCTTTTAGGTAGTTTTTAGTATGTTTTAGTTACTTTTTATTATATTTTTATTAGTTTTTATTCAAAAATCACATTTCTAGACTTTACTATGAGTTTATGTGTTTTTCTACAATTTCAGGTATTTTCTGGCTGAAATTGAGGGACCTGAGCAAAAATCTGATTCAGAGGCTGAGAAAGGACTGCAGATGCTGTTGAATTCTGACCCTGTTGCACTCGAAATAAATTTTCAGGAGCTACAGAAGACCAATTGGCGCGCTCTCAATTGCATTGGAAATTAGACATCCTGAGCTTTCCAGAAATAGATAATAGTCCATACTTTTTCCGAGATTTGATGTCCCAAACTGGCGTCCAAAGCCATCCTAAAACTTTCTGGCATAAAACGCCAGAACTGGCACTAAAACCGGCGTTTAACGCCCAAATTGGCACCCTGGGTGGCGTTTAACTCCAAGGATGGGCTAAGCACGAAAAAGCTTCAATGCTCAGCCCAAGCACACACCAAGTAGGCCCCGGAAGTGGATTTCTGCACTATCTGCACTTAGTTACTCAATTTCTGTAAACCTAAGTTACTAGTTTAGTATAAAAACTACTTTTAGAGATTTATTTTGAAACTCATGACATTTTTTACACTTCATATTGTATATCTGACGACATGAGTCTCTAAACCCCATAGGTGGGGGTGAGGAGCTCTGCTATGTCTTAATGGATTAAGGCAATTACTACTGTTTTCTATTCAATCACGCTTGATTCTATTCTATGATACTCATTCGTACTTCAATCCGGAGAAGATGATGATCTGTGACACTCATCATCATTCTCACCCTATGAACGCGTGCCTGACAACCACTCCCGTTCTACATGAGCTCAACGTAGTCATTGGGCGATAGCTTGAATGCGTATCTCTTGGGTTTCTGATCCGCGGACCGAGTTCGTGGGATTAGAACCTTCGTGGTAGAGGCTAGAACCAATTGGCAGCATTCTTGGGATCCGAAAAGTCTAAACCTTGTCTGTGGTATTCCGAGTAGGATCTGGGAGGGGATGACTATGACGAGCTTCAAACCTGCGAATGTTGGGCATTGTGACAGTGTGCAAAAGGATAAGGGTCCTATTCCGACGCTAGCGGGAACCGACAGATGATTAGCCGTGTGGTAGCTGTACATGGTATTTTTCATCTGAGATGCGAAATCCGACAGTTGATTAGCCGTACAGAGACCGTGCCTGGTATTTTTCGCTGAGAGGATCATACAGCCTGCCATGGAAGGAAGCCATGCGTGTTGGAGAAGAAGACAGTAGGAAAGCAGAGATCCATATGACAGAGTATCTTCGGAACCTCAACCTGTTTCTCATTACTGAATCTCAAGTACTATTTATTTCGTGTTATTTATTTTTCATAAATATAATCACTCTTATCATTATTCTCCTGACTAAGATTTACAAAATAACCATAGCTTGCTTCAAGCCGACAATCTCTGTGGGATCGACCCTTACTCACGTAACGTATTACTTGGACGACCCAGTGCACTTGCTGGTTAGTTGTCCGGAGTTGTGAAAAGTGTAATAACAATTTTGTGTTTTAAATGATGCACAAAAAAAATTACACAACCACATAAAAGGAGTTGCTTGCAGTGGTCTATGCCATTGACAAGTTTAGATCTTATTTAGTAGGATCAAAAGTGATTGTGTACACTGACCATGCTGCTCTAAAATATCTCCTCACAAAGCAGGATTCAAAACCCAGAATCATAAAATGGGTGTTGCTTCTGCAAGAGTTTGATATAGAAATAAGAGACAGAAAAGGGACAGAGAACCAAGTAGCAGATCACCTGTCCAGAATAGAACCAGTAGCAGGAGCATCCCTCCCTCCTACTGAGATCTCTGAAATCTTTTCGGATGAGCAACTATTCGCCATTCAGGAAGTACCATGGTTTGTAGACATTGCAAACTATAAAGATGTGAGATTCATACCCAAGGAGTACACTAAGCAGCAAACGAAAAAATTGATTTCTGATGCAAAGTACTACTTGTGGGATGAATCATATCTCTTTAAGAGGTGTGCAGACGGAATGATCTGTAGATGTTTGCCTAGAGAAGAGGCACAGAAGATCCTATGGACTGCCATGGATCACAGTATGGAGGACATTTTGGAAGTGAACGAACAGCCACCAAGGTTCTCCAATGTGGCTTCTACTGGCCCACTCTCTATAGAGACTCCCAAGAGTTTGTATGTAACTGTGATAGTTTCTAGAGAGCTGGTAATCTACCTTATGGTTATGCCATGCCTCAATAAGGGATCTTAGAGATTGAGTTGTTTGATGTATAGGGTATTGACTTAATGGGGCCTTTCCCACCATCATACTCAAACACTTATATTCTGGTGGCAGTAGACTATGTATCTAAATGGGTGGAGGCAATTGCAACACCCACTAATGATACTAAGACAGTGATGAAATTCCTCCAGAAGCATATCTTCAGCAGGTTCGGTGTCCCTAGGATATTGATCAGTGATGGAGGCACTCATTTCTGCAATAAACAGCTTGACTCTGCTCTGGTCCAATATGGAATTAACCATAAAGTGGCAACTCCATATCATCCACAGACAAATGGGCAGGCTAAAGTCTCAAATAGAGAACTAAAACGAATCCTGGAGTGGACTGTAAGTACCCGTAGAAAGGATTAGGCAAGAGGTCTAGATGATGCTCTGTGGGCATACAGAACAGCATTCAAGACTCCTTGCCTAATCCTTTCTACGGGTATACAGAACAGCATTCAAGACTCCTATAGGGACCTCTCCATACCAGCTTGTGTATGGAAAAGCCTGTCATCTACCAGTGGAACTGGAACACAAGGCCTACTGGGCAATCAGGTTCCTAAACCTTAATGCTAAGATAGCTGGAGAGAGAAGATTACTCCAGTTGAATGAGCTGGTGGAATTCAGACTCAATGCATTCGAAATTGCCAAAATTTATAAGGAGAAAGCAAAAAGATGGCATGACAAAAGGCTGTCATCTAGAGTCTTTGAGCTAGGATAGAAGGTCCTGCTGTTTAACTCTAGACTCAGATTGTTCCCTGGGAAATTGAAATCTCGGTGGAAGGGACCATATGTGATTACAAGTGTGTCACCATATGGTTATGTAGAGCTTCAAGATATTGATTCTGACAAGAAGTTCATTGTTAATGGACAGAGAATCAAACATTATCTTGAAGGCAATGTTGAGCAAGAATGCTCAAAACTGAGACTAAATTAAAAAGATCAGTAAAAGTCTAGCTAAAGACAGTAAAGAAGCACTTATTGGGAGGCAACCCAATGTTATTTAATTATATTTATTTATTTTCCATTGTTATTTTATGTTTTCTTTAGGTTGATGATCATGTGGAGTCACAAAAACAGCTGCAGAATTAAAGCGGAATAAAAAACAGGATAAAAAACAGCACACCCTGGAGGACAGGCTTACTTGCGTTTAAACGCCAGTAAGGATAGCAGAATGGGCGTTTAACGCCCATGCAGGCAGCATTCTGGGCGTTAAACACCAGAATGGGCAGCATTCTGGGCGTTTAATGCCAGAATGGCAGCATTCTGGGCATTCAGAAAAACGCCCAGTAAAGAAGGATTCCTGGCATTTAACGCCAACCAGGGTATCTGGCTGGGCGTTAAACGCCCAAAGAGGCAATCAAGTGGGCGTTAAACGCCAGAATAGATAGCATTCTGGGTGTTTAATGCCAGGATGACACAAGGGAGGTAATTTGGTTTCCAATTCGATTTTTTTTCAATTTTTCATGTTTTAATTCATAATTTTTTGCATCAAACATATTTTAAACTTTCATCTTTCAATTTCTATTTTCAAAAATTAATAATCTTTCCAATTCTTTTTTTATTCTCTTTTCAATTCTTTTCAATTCCTTCCAAAATGTTTTCAAAACTTACATATCTTTTCAAATTCTTTTCAAATATTCTTAATTTTTCTTGTATACAGTAATAAGTTTTCAAAATTAATTGCATCATTCTTCTTCTACTCCCTTCTATCTTATTTTGCTCAAGGACGAGCAAAGCTTTTAAGTTTGGTGTTGAAAAGCTTAGCTTTTTGCTTTCCATAACCATTAATGGCACCTAAGGCCGGAGAAACCTCTAGGAAGAGGAAAGGTAAGGCAGTTGCTTCCAACTCCGAGTCATGAGAGATGGAGAGATTCATCTCAAAATCCCATCACTAGAAAGAGGATGGAGCAAACAAGAGAACCCACTCATGGATCTCAACAAGAGCACTCCATTATCCTCCATAAAATCAGAGAGGACCAAAAGGCCATGAAAGAGGAGCAACAAAGGCAAGGAAAAGATATTGAGGAGCTAAAACACTCCATGGGATCTTCAAGAAGAGGAACTAGCCGCCATCACTAAGGTGGACCCATTCTTTAACTTCCTTGTTCTTATTTTTCTGTTTTTCGAATTCTATGCTTTATGTTTTGTCTATGTTTGGTTTTTATTACATGATCATTGGTGTCTAGTGTCTATGTCTTAAAACTATGAATGTCCTATGAATCCTTCTCCTTTCTTAAATGAAAAATATTTTTATTTGCAAAAGAACAAGAAGTACATGATTTCGAATTCTATCTTGAAATTAGTTTAATTGTTTTGATGTAGTGGCAATACTTTTTGTTTTCTGAATGAATTCTTGAACAGTGCATATTTTTGAATTTGTTGTTTATGAATGTTAAAATTATTGGCTCTTGAAAGAATAATGAAAAAGGAGAAATGTTATTGATAATCTAAAAAATCATAAAATTGATTCTTGATGCAAGAAAAAGCAGTGAATACAAAGCTTGCGAAAAAATAAAAAATGGCAAAAAAAAGAAAAAAAAGAAAAAGCAAGCAGAAAAAGCCAATAACCCTTTAAACCAAAAGGCAAGGGTAAAAAGGATCCAAAGCTTTGAGCATTAATGGGTAGGAGGCCCTCAGGGATAAAATCCTGGCCTAAGCGGCTGAACCAAGCTGTCCCTAACCATGTGCTTGTAGCGTAAAGGTGTCAAGTGAAAAGCTTGAGACTGAGCGGTTAAAGTCGTGGTCCAAAGCAAAAAGAGTGTGCTTAAGAGCTCTGGACACCTCTAATTGGGGACTCTAGCAAAGCTGAGTCACAATCTAAAAAGGTTCACCCAGTTATGTGTCTGTGGCATTTATGTATCCGGTGGTAATACTGGAAAACAAAGTGCTTAGGGCCACGGCCAAGACTCATAAAGTAGCTGTGTTCAAGAATCAACATACTGAACTAGGAGAATCAATAACACTATCTGAATTTTAAGTTCCTATGGATGCCAATCATTCTGAACTTCAAAGGATAAAGTGAGATGCCAAAACTTTTCAGAAGCAAAAAGGCTACAAGTCCCGCTCATCTAATTGAAACTAATTTTCATTGATATTTTTAGAATTTATTATATATTCTCTTCTTTTTATCCTATTTTGGTTTTGGTTGCTTGGGGATAAGCAACAATTTAAGTTTGGTGTTGTGATGAGCGGATAATTTATACCCTTTTTTGCATTGCTTTTGGTAGTTTTTAGTATATTTTAGTTACTTTTTATTATTTTTTTTATCAGTTTTTATTCAAAAATCACATTTCTGGACTTTACTATGAGTTTTTATGTTTTTCTGTGATTTCAGGTATTTTCTGGCTGAAATTGAGAGACCTGAGCAAAAATCTGATTCAGAGGCTGAGAAAGTACTACAGATGCTGTTGGATTCTGACCCTGCTGCACTCGAAATAAATTTTTTGGAGCTACAGAAGCCCAATTGGTGCGCTCTCAATTGCGTTGGAAAGTAGACATCCTGGGCTTTCCAGCAATATATAATAGTTCATACGTTTCTCGAGATTTGATGGCCCAAACTGGCGTCCAAAGCCAGCCTAAAACTTTCTGGCGTAAAACGCCAGAACTGGCACTAAAACCGGCGTTTAATGCCCAAATTGGCACCCTGGGTGGCGTTTAACTCCAAGGATGGCCTAAGCACGAAAAAGCTTCAATGCTCAGCCCAAGCACACACCAAGTAGGCCCCGGAAGTGGATTTCTGCACTATCTGCACTTAGTTACTCAATTTCTGTAAACCTAAGTTACTAGTTTAGTATAAAAACTACTTTTAGAGATTTATTTTGAAACTCATGACATTTTTTACACTTCATATTGTATCTCTGACGGCATGAGTCTCTAAACCCCATAGGTGGGGGTGAGGAGCTCTGCTCTGTCTTAATGGATTAATGCAATTACTACTGTTTTCTATTCAATCACGCTTGATTCTATTCTAAGATACTCATTCGTACTTCAATCCGGAGAAGATGATGATCCGTGACACTCATCATCATTCTCACCCTATGAACGTGTGCCTGACAACCACTCCTGTTCTACATGAGCTCAACGTAGTCATTGGGCGACAGCTTGAATGCGTATCTCGTGGGTTTCTGATCTGCGGACCGAGTCTGCGGGATTAGAACCTTCGTGGTAGAGGCTAGAACCAATTGGCAGTATTCCTGGGATCCGGAAATTCTAAACCTTGTCTGTGGTATTCCGAGTAGGATCTGGGAGGGGATGACTGTGACGAGCTTCAAACCTGCGAATGTTGGGCGTAGTGACAGTGTGCAAAAGGATAAAGGTCCTATTCTGACGCTAGCGGGAACTGACAGGTGATTAGCCGTGCGGTAGCTGTACATGCTATTTTTCATCCAAGACGAGAAATTCGACAGTTGATTAGCCGTACAGAGACCTTGCCTGGTATTTTTCACTGAGAGGATCATACAGCCTGCCATGGAAGGAAGCCATGCATGTTGGAGAAGAAGACAGTAGGAAAGCAGAGATCCAAATGACAGAGCATCTCCAGAACCTCAACCTGTTTCTCATTACTGAATCTCAAGTACTATTTATTCCATGTTATTTATTTTTCATAAATATAATCACTCTTATCATTAATCTCCTGACTAAGATTTACAAAATAACCATAGCTTGCTTCAAGCCGACAATCTCTGTGGGATCGACCCTTACTCACGTAAGGTATTACTTGGACGAACCAGTGCACTTGCTGGTTAGTTGTGCGGAGTTGTGAAAAGTGTAATCACAATTTTGTGCACCAACTCTCAACTCTAATCCTATCACTTATTCCTATCTCTGAAAACACATGCTTCACACATTCAACAAAAGACCTTCTGATTCCGCCTAACTAAGACCTGCAAGGCAATCACAAGCTTGCTTCAAGCCACAATCCTCGTGGGATCGATCTTAACTCGCTCAGGTATTACTTGGACGACCCAGTGCACTTGCTGGTACTGCTGCTGTTGTAGCAAATAGTGTGGGTTTTTCGTACACGCGCACCACGTACGTGGGGATCGTCATGCATACGCGAGACCTTGGCACTGTCCATAGTCTTACGTATGCGGAGGGCATGCATACGCGAGAATGGCTAATTTTGAATGTATGTGTATGCGGCGGTGTTCTTGCGTACGCGAGCCAACACCTCTGCTCAAAATACTTGCGTACACGAGGGTAGCTGGCACATGCGACTTTACCAATTTTTGACCTCATGCGTACGCGGTTGGCATGTGTACATATGACCACCCTGTTTTGCCAAAAGTGTATTTTTTGAATTTTTAACCATTCCTCTAGCTTTCTAAACCTCTGAAAACCCTTTTTAAGGTCTGATAGCTAGGTTTTAGGCTACAGAACAAGAGCAAGTATATTGAGAAAGTTAGGATTGGTATAAAAAAGATTTGAGAAGTGAATAATTGATTTGATGAGATATTAAAAGTGATAAATGAGACATGATTGAGGATGATGTAACTTTGGTGAGTTATGATTGAAATATTCATATGACTTAGACATATAAATTATCTGAGACACGAGTTTTCCTTGGTAGACGTAGTGACTTGCCACCACTTGCTCCAGGTTGAGACTCGATACTCTATTGATCCTGTCGCAAGATGTGACTGTGCACTTTAACTCACCGGATTACCCCATGGATATGCATATATATATATGAATTTGAGTTTGGGGATGCGCGCACAGAGGGACTATCCAGGGTTAGCTACCGGACATGTCGGGTTTGGCTATATAACCAACAAATGAGACTCATCAGCCATAGGGCACGCATATATCATTTGCATTTGTATGTTTTGCTTGAGTGTGCATTATTTTGGTTTGCCTAATTGATTTGCTATGCTTATATACTACTTGCACTACTTGCTGTACCTATACCCTTATCTGTGTTTTCTTTGTTTTTATTGTATGTGTTTGCAACTGAGAGATCTCTCATGCTGGCGAAGGTGATGCTGAGGGTAGTTCCACCTGGTATTTGGGGAAGTTTGCAGGAGACGGAATGTGAAGAGTTAGATTAGAGTTGGAATCTCTTAGATAGATTTCTGAGATTTCTGGTTTAGAATAAATTTTTAACCTTGATCAGAGTGTCGGAATTCTAAGAATGCCTCTGACTTTCTCGGGACCTTATATATTATCTATATGGGCACGTTTACCATACTGAGAACGCCTGATTTTTATTCCATACATATATTTTTGTTATTCAGATGCAAAACATGAGGCACCTCACTAAGCATTCTTGAGATACTTTGGAAGCGAAAAACTATTTTAGGGCTTGGTGTTTTGTATTTTGTTTATGTATATATATGTATATGTATTTCTCTGCCTTATATATATATATTGTATTTTGTCCCTCTTAGAGGTTGACTTTGAGAAATAGGTGTATTATCTTGTATTTTGGGAATACTTTTGGGTTGTGTGTATATATATATATATATATATATATATATATATATATACTCTGGCCAGCCTTAGTTTCGCAGGTCGTGTCTGGAGCTTGATATTTGTACCTTTTGGAACCCTGATCCTTTATGTATATTCGTTCCATTCAATCTTGTTTATCTGGTTTAAATTTATCCGAACAAGTGTGATGCGTTTTCTTGTCTCGGATTTGTGTAACTTCTTCTTCAAGGCTCCTAGTTAATTTCTTTTCTCAATATATCCATATTTGTATTCTAATCTTTCAAGGTCGTAATACCTTGCCACCTCTGATTTACGATTAAGCGTAAAGCTCTGTGTGGTAGGGTGTTACATTATGGTGTCAGAGCAGTTCGTTCTTATAGAGCTTAAAGGACGGGTTGACTATGCTTCTGGGCATACTCTGGGTGTGTGTATATGCTAATTAGGATATATAACTGATATATGTGGCATACTTGTTCATGAGCATGCATTTCAGACTTTGAAGCACTAGACTTGAGATATTTAGACTGATCACCTTGATATTGATTGTTTGGTGTGAACAGGAACTAGTTGACGTCTCGTGGACACAGACGTGATTGAGGGAGAGGTCGGAGTGGTAATGAGGAACCTGATATGATTGAGAATAATCCCATGCACTTTATGATTGTCCTGGAGAATATGGTTGCTACCATGCAGGCCACGGTTGAGTTATTTGGTCAGCAGGTTCAAAATGGAAAGGAGAGTAACGGTGAAAATAGGCCTATGACATTAGCAACTTTTCTGAAGATAAATCCACTAATCTTTAGTGGAACCACGAATCCCATAGAGGCTGACAATTGGTTTCAGGTTATGGAATAAGCCTTGCAAGCGCAACAAGTGCCGGAGGACTAGTGTGTTGAGTTTGCTACGTACTAGCTGATGGGTAAAGTTCAGTATTGGTGGTAGGGAACATGACGCCTTCTACAGCAGGACAATGCTGTGATACCTTGGGACGCCTTTCAATCTAAGTTCTATAAGAAGTATTTCCCCAATTCAGTCAAGACGGCAA
Source organism: Arachis ipaensis (assembly GCF_059453495.1). Classification (NCBI taxonomy): domain Eukaryota; kingdom Viridiplantae; phylum Streptophyta; class Magnoliopsida; order Fabales; family Fabaceae; genus Arachis; species Arachis ipaensis. The sequence continues at coordinate 92,685,167 of NC_142439.1, forward strand.
AGGATCTTGAGTTGCTACACCTGAAGCAGGGTCCTATGTCTATGGCAGAGTACACCAGTCAATTTGAGGAACTATGTTCATTTTCTAGGATTTGTTAGGGTGCTCCAGGGGATTTCGATGAGTGAAAGTGCATAAAATATGAAGGTGGACTTCTCTGAACTAGTAAACAAGAGTAGAGTTACTGAGGGTTGTGTGAGAAAGGCAGCATTAGACAAGGGTGATCACCGAGCTATCTTTAGGAGAGATCAAGGAAGGAACTTTGCACCTAGAGGTCAGACTTTCAAACGAGGAGGCTATGTTCCACAACCACATTAGAGTAAAAAAAAATTTTGAAGGTTCAACAATGATAACAACAACCAAGGACGAGGCAAGGAAAAGCAGACTCAGAATCTTCCCAACAACTTGACGTGTAGGAGATATGGGGCCTATCATCCAAACACTCTATGCAGAGCTGGTTTGGGTTTGTGCTACTACTGTGGTGAAGTAGGGCATCTATCCTGAAACTATTTGGAAAGGAAGAGTAAGGATGCTGGGAAAGCTCAATAGTAGGGACGCATGTTCACTATGACGGTGGATGGTGCTGAGAGTCAGACACTCTGATCATAGGTAATTGTGAAATTGGCGACAAAATCTTAATTGCTTTATTTGATACTGGGGCATCACATTCATTCATATCGTTTGAGAAAGCTAGTGAGTTAGGATTGAAGATATCTATGTTAGCCTATGAGTTACAAGTATATACTCTTGCCTCTGAGGCTGTCGTGACTAGTTTAGGCTGTCAACAAGTTTCGTTTCAAATTAAGCACCAAACTTTTGTCCATGATTCGATTTGCTTGCTAATGATCGGACTCAATCTAATTCTGGGCTTGGATTGGCTGACAAACCATCACGTAGTACTAGATTGTTTTGAATGATCAGTGCAATTTATGTATGAAGGGTCAGAAGGATCGGTGGTGGCAAATGGATATTTATTTAAATTCTGTTATAGTGAACTGTAGTGGAAGTAAGTGTCAGGGTTTGATTCTATTAGCTACAAGTATGTCAGGTGATAAACAAAATTTGAATCAAATTCCAATTGGCAGTGAATATCCAAAGGTATTCCCTGAAGACATACCTGAATTTCCTCCTTATCGAGAAATCGAGCTTGCAATTAAGCTGGTGCCTAGAGCAAGACCTATTTCAATCGGGCCCTACTGAATGTCGCCTTTAGAGCTAGCTGAACTTAAATCTAAGCTGGAGTAGTTAGTGAATAAGAACTTCATCCGGCCAATTATTTCTCCGTAGGGAGCACTGGTGTTGTTGGTGAAAAAGGAAGATAGAAGCATGTGGCTGTGCGTTGACTACAAACAACTGAACAAAGTGACAGTAAAGAATAAATATCCATTGCCAAGAATTGACAATCGGATGGATCAATTTCAAGGAGCTGGCATCTTCTCTAAGATTGATTTGAGGTCTAGTTATCACCAGATAAGGGTGAGAGACGATGATATTCCTAAGACCGCTTTTAGAACTGGTTATGGTCATTACGAGTATACTGTAATGTCTTTTGGGTTAACAAATTCTCCTGCAGTGTTCATGGATTATATGAACTAAATATTCTGTCCTTTCTTGGATAAATTCGTTGTCGTCTTTATTTATGACATTCTGATCTATTCTAAGACTGAAGAGGAGCACGCAGAACACTTGTGGATTGTACTACAGATTCTAAAGGATAGAAAGCTCTACGCAAAATTTTCTAAGTGTGAATTCTGTAAAGAGAAGGTGAAGTTCTTGGGTCATGTAGTAAGTAAGAAAGGAATAACTGTGGATCCTTCAAAGATTGAGGCAGTAACTGAATGGGGACACCTAGATCAGTGATGGAGATAAGGAGTTTTCTAGGTTTAGTAGGATATTATTAGAGATTCATAAAAGGATTCTCTCAAATCGTGTTGCCTATAACAAAGTTAACCCAAAAGGATGTGCCGTTTGTCTGGACATCAGAGTGTGAGAAGAGTTTCCAAGCTTTGAAGTAGAAATTGACTACAGCACTTGTATTGGTGTTGCTTGAACCCAATTAACCGTTTGAGGTTTATTACGATGCCTCATTGAAAGGATTGGGGGGGTGTGCTAATGCAACATTGAATATTGTAACTTACATTTTCCGTCAGTTAAGACCGCACGAAGTAAACTATCTAACTAATGACCTGGAACTTGCTGCGATTGAGTTTGCATTGAAGGTTTGGAGACATGACCTTTATGGGGTTAAATTCCAAGTCTTCTCTAATCATAAGAGTTTGAAATATCTCTTTGATCTGACAGAACTTAATATGCGTCAGAGGAGATGGATAGAATTGCTGAAGGACTATTATTTTGAGCTGAATTATCATCTAGGAAAGGCTAATGTAGTGGCTGATGCATTGAGCCAGAAATTATAATACATTACTTGGATGATGATCAAGGAGGAGAAACTGTTAAGAGAGTTTGAGAATCTTAACTTAGGCGTCAGAGAGGTGGCTAGGAATATATGCTTAAACCAGTTGCATATCTCCAGTGATTTCAAGGCTGAGATTCAAAAAGCTTAGCAGAATTATCAGGAGCTGTAGAAAATACTGCAAGTAATAAAACAGAGGAAACAAGATGTTACTCAAGATAGAGAAGGAGTTAGTATAAAGGAAGAATTTGTGTACCGAATGTGGGAGACTTAAGGCGGGATGTGTTAACTTAGACTCACAAGAGTAAGTTCTCAATTCATCCAAGAAGTACTAAGATGTATCATGACCTAAAAGCAATGTTCTGGTGGCCAGGAATGAAAAATAACGTAACGGTGTATGTTTCAAAGTGTTTGACCTGCCAGAAGGTAAAAATTGAGCACCAGAGAGCATCTGGCACATTACAACCTTTAGAGATTCCGTTGTGGATACCATCCTTAAACCAATGGCCAATCGGAGAGTACAATACAAACTTTAGAAGACATGCTGAGAGCTTTTATGTTGGATCAACCGGCTAGCTGGGATCGGTATATGGCACTAGTAGAGTTTGCGTATAACAACAGCTACCATGTGAGCATCCGAATGACTCCGTATGAGGCTCTGTATGGGAGAAAGTGCCAATCTCCATTATGTTTGTATGAAGCTGGAGAATCAAGTTTATTAGGGCCTAAGTTAGTGGAAAAAACAACAGAACAAATTAAGAAAATCCAAAACAAAATTCTCACTGCTTAATGTTGCCAGAAAAGCTATGTTGACCAGAGACGGAAACCTTTAGAGTTCGATGAAGGTGGTCATGTATTCCTAAGGGTTACTCCAACCGCGGGAGTGGGTAGGGCAATTAAAATAAAGAAACTAAATCTCCATTATATCGGTCCATTTCAGATTCTAAAGAGAATTGGGCCGGTGGCGTATCGAATAGCTCTACCACTGTATCTTTCGAACCTACACAATGTATTTCACATTTTGCAACTTCGGAAGTACATTTCTAATGGCAGCCATGTCTTAGAACCTAAATCAGTTCAATTGAGAGAGGATCTAACGCTTCAAGTGACTCCAGTCTCGACTGTGCGGAAAAGAAATTTCATTAGTAAAGGTTGTTGAAGTCGAGATGGAATTGAAGAGCACACCTGGGAACTTGAATCAGAAATGAGAAAGGATTACCCACGCGTATTTTCAGGTAGCTGAATATGAATTTTGGGGACAAAATTCCTAATTAGGTGGGTAGAATGTAAACCCTGAATAATTATTAAATAATTAATTAATAAATTAATTATTATTCAAAAAATTAGGAAATTAGTTTTTATATTTTAGAGAAGTAGAAATATTTAAAATACGAATTTAAACAATAATTTTAAAGATTTTAACGCAAAATTGGGCCAACGAGCCGAATCGGTTAGATCGGGCCCGTATTAGGCCCATGGCCTAACACATGAATAGCCAAATTCAGCCTCCTCCCTTAATCACAAAGAGAATCATGCTGAAACTTAGGGGAGGAAAGCAAATAAAACCCTAGCCCATTGGTGCGAAATTTAAAGTCCACAAACTAATCGGCAAGTGCACCAGGTCGTACCAAGTAATACCTCAAGTGAGTGAGGGTCGATCCCACGAGGATTGATGGATCAAGCAACAATAGTTGAGTGATTTACTTAGTCAGACAAGCAAAAAATGGTGTTTGAGAGTTCAATAACATTAAACAGTAAATTCAGAGAATTAGAAAAAGCAAACAGTAAATTGGTGTTAAGAATATATGAGAAAAAGTTAAGGTTTCGAAGTTGTTTATCTTCCGAATTTCTATTTTTTACCAACTATTTTAATCATGAAAAATTCAATTCATGACAAACTATATTTGTCTAAACCCTAGTTCCTTAGTAATTTAGTCTCCTCTAACCTAGTTAACCGCCAATTCCTTGGTCATTTAATTTCAATTAGAAGTTTAAGCTCAATTCTAGTTTATTAGCCATAGAAATCCTAATTACCCAAACCTAACAGGATTATATGTCACATATACCAATTAGTTCATGTAATTAACAACTTAGGAGGAATTTACTTTCAAGCTATGTTCAGGTGAGAGACCTCTTCCAAGGGTCACAAGAACGCATCTAGAATAAGGGTCATACTTTCGTTCCACCCAGATTCATAAAATTAAGTACGAAAGTAATCCATGAAACTGAATCAATACATCAATTAAAATAGAAAAGGAATAATTTCAATCCATAGAAATAAACAGAGCTCCTAACCTTAATAGTGGAGGTTTAGTTACTCATGGCTCAGAGAGAAAACTAGGATTTAGAAAAACTGTAAACCGTAGAATGAGGTTCGTAAAGGAGAAGAGAGTCTGAAGGGCTAAAACTTTTCCTTTTTATATCTAATCCTAATTAATGTAAAATATATTTTCTAAAACTAAATAATATCTTTTTCTATTGTGAAATAAAATAAATTTTAATTAAAATTAATTAAGAGATCTCGTGCTAGCTCGTTGAGGCGTAGGGACCACTTCAAGTTGCTGAACCTGGCGCCAAACTTGGGCTAAGACAAGTTTGGTGCCACTCTACCTGTGTAATTATTGTGGCTTTCCTTGCTCTTGGTGCCAAACTTGGGATTCTCCATGTTTGGCTCCACCAAGACAGCATGAAAGTGGAGTTTTGACGTTCATGGCGCCAAACATGGAGAATTCCATGTTTGGCGCCACCAAGGCAGTGATTCCAGATGAAAAGTATAGACTATTATATATCGTTGGAAAGCTCTAGAAGTTAGCTTTCTAATTCCATTAAAACCGTGTCAATTGGACCTCTGTAGTTCAAGTTATGCTTGTTGGAGTGCAAGAAGGTCAGGGTTGACAACATCATCCACTTTCTTCCTTTTCTTCTACACGAACTCTGTCAAATTTGCCCGAATGCTACCTGTAGTAAATAAAATTGCACACAACTTAAAGTAGCATCCATAGTGGCTTAAAAGGACTTAAATCTTGGTTAAACTTAACAAATTCGAATGCAAATTCACTAGGAAAAGATAGAAAAGATGCTCACGCATCACCCATATCTCAACTTCAATTCCAAATATCTCTTAATTTAGAGCTCCAATCACTGCACCGTTTGTGGCCACACGACCACTGTGTGCAGTTGTTCAGAGTCATCTGAAGAAAGTGGTTAGAAATTGACAATTTCTCACCTGGTCTTCTTCTCTTCAATTTTGAAAATTTTGGGGTTTTGGTATTGAGATATTATGTAATTTTGATATTTCAGGATTGAATTAGCTCTGAAAAATTGCTGAGTTTTGTCCCAAACATCTGTGTGTAAGGTGAAAAACTACTCACTCTTGTGAATTGTTGGATTATCAAACCTTTATATTGATTATAGCGATATTGTATGAATTAGATTGAGTTTCATGTTGAATTAGAGTCCAATTGGTGGTTTAGAACGAAATTCTAGTGGTTGAGCTTGTTAAGTTGATATTTCTAGACTTAGAGCTTGTAGAGGAGAGGAATTTGAGGTATTCCACGCCTAGGGAGAAATCAGCCAAGATATGATTTTGGTTTCTCGTAGTTAATGTATAATTTTACGTGAAAACTTAGGCTAGTTGACTGTAGGATAAGCTGAATTATGTGAATTGTTCATGTTTAGTGGATATAGGAAATCAATGTTGAGTTTGAGGTGAATTATAGTTGGAAATTGTTGAGTGGTATTGATAAATTTAGATCTTGATGTGATTGTGGTATAGTTGGTGATGAATTGAGGTTTGGTGCTGTTTTGTGTTGTGAAATATTGGTTTTGAATTGAATACTTTAGTAAAACTAGAGGTTTTGTATTTTTGGTAAAAACTGATTTTTTTATCAACTTCGGCGGGTTATAACTTGGCTTCCAGGCCCCTAATTCTTTTGAAAAATGTAAATTGGGTCCATGAAGATTATAATGTTTGAAGAATGGAATGAAAATTATATTTAACGAAAAAGTTATGTGCGTCGGAAGTTTAGTATGAAAAATTGGTTTTCTGTAACTTAACAGGTTTTTGAAGGAAATTAAATTCATGCGTACACGGGGATTGTCATGCGTACGCGAGACCTTGGCACTGTCCATATTTTCACGTACGTGGAGGGCATATGTACGCGGGAATGGCTAATTTTGAACTTATGCGTACGCGGTGGTGTTCTTGCGTATGCAAACCAACACCTCTGCTCCAAATACTTGTGTATGCGAGGGTGCCTTGCGTACGCGACTTTGGCAATTTTCGACCTCATACGTATGCGGGTGGCATACGTATGCATGACTACCCTGTTTTACTAAAAGTGTATTTTTTGAGTTTTTAACCATTTTTAAACCTCTGAAAACCTTGTTTAAGGTCCGATAGCTAGGTTTTAGGCTACGGAATAAGAGCAAGTATATTGAGAAAGTTAGGATTGGTAACAAAGGAGATTTGAGAAGTTAATGATTGATTTGATGAGATATTAAAAGCGATGAATGAGACATGATTGAGGATGATGTAACCTTGATGGATTATGATTGAAATATTCATATGGCTTACACATGTAAATTATGTGAGACACGAGTTTCCCTAGATAGATGCAATGGCTTGCCCTCACTTGCTCTAGGTTGAGACTCGATACTCTGTTGACCCTCTATCGCAAGATGTCACCTGGCACTTTAACTCACTGGATTCCCCCAAGGATATGCATATATATATGAATTTGAGGTTGGGGATTTTCCCATGGATATATCTATATAATGAATGAATATGAATTTGAGCTTGGGGATGTGCACACAGAGGGACTGTCCATGGTTAGCTACCAGACATGTCGGGTTTGGCTATATAACCAACATATGAGACTCATCAGGCATAGGGCAGGCATATATCATATATATTTGTATGTTTTGCTTGAGTATGCATTATTTTAGTTTGTCTAGTTGGTTATATAAAGATAAGAAAACAATAAATAATTAAATAAAAGATGAAACATAAGTAGAATTTATCATTATCAATATCATAATAATATGCTGAGATAATACCAACCTTTACAAAATACTGGTACATGCCATGACTTGGTCCTTGCACCCATTTTACCTTACAAAGGAGTGGAAGCAGAGAACGATTTAGAGAGCTCAAACGGTTGGAAGACGAGAAATTTAGTCAGGCTATTTTCTTTCATAAATGTCATTCACTAAGTATAATACATGATAAAATAACCTCCCACTCAAGACCAAATTAATTGACAGAAAGAAAAGAAGATAGTACAAAATAAAAAATTTTCAAATATAACACAACTCATACATCAAATTTTTAGTACATAACAATTATGAATAAGTTACTGCATTTACTACTAAAGTCTATCTTCTTTAATGAAAATGTGTATATAACCATCTTTGTAATTATTCTAGAGGCTATGATATAAAGAATTATTGTCGGTCTAGAAATTTTTTAATAGAAAAGGGACTTCGTTGTAAGCATAGTTCCACACCAACTAATAACTCTCAATCAAATTTTAATAATTAGTTGTCACAAGTACAAACCCCAATAAAAATTAACCGAAGTATTTAAACCTCGGGTCGTCTCACAAGGAATTGCAATAAAGTGATCAATTATAGGCTATGAAGAAACAAGGGGGGTTTGATTTGGTAAAAAGGGCAAGAAAATAAATGGCAAGTGAATAAAGCAAACAACTAAATAAAGAAAGTAATAAAGAGAGACATTCATGGCAAGGATTGAGAATATAGGCTTTCTATCCTAGTCCTTAATTATCATATAATGATTAACAAGAGCTAATCCTATTTCGTCATCTCCAACATCGGAAGAAGGTACAATGTCATCTTCAACATAGGGAGAAACTAATCACCGGCAAGTAGTAATAACTCACAAGAGTGAGGTCGATCCCACAGGGATTGATGGATCAAGCAACTTTAGTGAGGTGATTAGTTTAGTTAAGCTAACAGTGGTGAATTGGGTGAAATTATATTGACAGAATGTAAATTGCAGAAGGTATAAAGTGCAGAAGGTAAATTGGCAGAAACTTAAAGAGTAAAAAATGTAAATTGCAGTAAATTTAAAGGGAATTGGGTGCTAGGAAATTAAATGAAGCAGTAAATCAGAACGCAGAACAATTACAGAAGATTTAAATTGAATGAAAGTAAATTGAAAGCAATAGGAACAGAAAGTAATGGGAACAGAAGATTAAAATCAAGCTCAATGTAACTGAATTGTAAAATTGCAGAAAGGAAAATTTGCAGAAGAGGATTATCAGAAACTAAAATTGCATAAGCTAAATTGAATTCAATACTGAAATGTAAAAGTGCAGAAAAACAAAAGTGTTTCAAGAGAGCCTTCTATCCTACTCCTTCTCCTACTGTTGCCTACTACTATTGCAGCCTACTCCAGTGCTCTCCTCTTTCTAACTGTGAGCTAGAGCCTTTTTATAGGCATTCCTAAATTATAAATGAAATTGAAATTGAAAACAAATTACAACTCAAATGAAATTCCTATTCTAACTGTTTCTTGTGCCTTTGAGTGATGTCAATGGGCTCTGCTTGCTTTGGTGTGTCAATGGGCTTGGAATCAGATTTAATTGAGCAGAAATTCACTTCCAGGAGAGCGTAGCATTCACTTAGAGAACGGAGCACTTTTACACCCACGTTTACACGTCCTGCATGCTTGCGCGTGCTTTTGCGTTTTCGCCCAGCGACGCGTACGCGTCACCCACGCGTACGCGTCTCTTGCAGCGTTCTCTAAATGAGTGTAGCATTCTTCAATTGAGCGCTCCCCACGCGTACGCATGGATCATCAAAAACTCCACTTCTGCGCTGTTTCTCAGCCCACGCTTGCGCGTACTTCTTCAGGTAAGTCACACCCACGCGTACGCGTCATGCACGCGTACGCGTGGTCTTCTAGAGTTGCAGTTTCGATGCGTGCGCATCGTGTACGCGTGCGCGTCAGTGTCAAAACTTCAATCCCAAATTTGAAACTTGCCCGAAAATGCTCTTTAAGCCAATGTAGCAGTCTCTTTGCAAACGAGCGCCAATTACATCCAAACGTACGCGTCATGTGTGCGTGCGCGTGGATCTTCAAAAATCCTTCCTGACATGTGCGTGTCCTGTACGCTTGTGCGTCGTTAGAGAGCGTAGCGTTCTCGCGCCAAGAGCGCTCTCCTTGTTTAAATCATAGGCCACGTTTTTAAAAGCGTTGCCTAAGGCTCTAAAGCGTGCTCAAACTGCAAAAATGTGTCCAGAATTCTTCTTTAGAGCTTATTTTGTGTTTTCTGCTTCTTTTCCTTCATCTTTTCACCTATCATCAACCAAACAGATACATCAAAGCCTTGGCATAATCATCAAATCTTTCATCATTCATATTATCAACTAAATCTTGCAAGAAATCTAATGAAAATGCATAAAATTACCAATATTTGATTGAAATAAGACAAGCATGAAATTCTCACTCAAACACTTACTTATTGCCTAAAAATGCATGAAAACCAAGTAAAAACTAATGAAAAAGGTTTGTGAAACTAGCCTAAGATGACTTGTCATCACAACACCAAACTTAAATCTTGCTTGTCCCCAAGCAAGCAGTAAGACAGAACAAGAATGAATGAAGACATAGAAGAGTATAAGTCTTTATTTGGAAAACATTCAATACTGGTTAATGGGGTTTTCATGCATTGTATTTTAGAGATTTTTATTTTGTGGCTGAGACATCAACGCTCCTTTGGATCCTTACTTGAATTACACAAAAATTTGAGACTTGTTATTGCTTGGTCCTTAGTTTATCTTGCTCTTTTTCTTTTGATTGAGATTTATTGCTTAGCTGAGGCTTAATACTATGTGATAAGGTAGCTTTTTAGAGTAAGCTTTCAGCCAGCATTCCCGCCCCAGTTGGTTCAAGATGCTAGGTGTTGAAACACCCCTATGGACTTACTTGCTCAAGCCATTCCTTAACACATACACATCACAGGTATTTTAGCTTATTTTTTTCTTTGGAAATTAATGCCTAGCACCTCTTTGGGTCACTAAATGCTTTGTCTCAAAGTAGCTCTTGATGGTGGAATTTCGATTGGCAATCCCGGGTTAGTTAACCCAAGTTGCCGGGTGATGAAGCACCCCTTAGAACCTAGTTATCCAAGCTTATCTTTTTACAAGAACATCACAGGCATTTTTCCAAATCTCAAGCCATTGGTACCCAGCCTTGTTTATTTCTCTTTTGTTTCTTTCTTCTTGTATTTTCTTTCTTTTACTGTGGACCTCTTTCATTTTTCAAGTCTCATGAAATGTAACTCAAGTTCATATCACAAAGTCATGCCAACATTCAGCCTTATTTATAAATCAACTAATGAACCAGCACATACCACCACATAACCTTATTCTATCTCATATCAAATCAGACTTTTACTCTTTCTCAATTTCACAGTTAGTTTTCTTTTATTCAAGCATGAGGAACAAAGTACATAATTCAAGTAAGATGAAAGTGAATCAAGCACTTAGACTAGCAAGCCACAACAGCATGAAAACAAACAGACAGTAAATAAATCTAATAGGATACTAATCAACAGGGGACATTTGCACTTTCAATTAGCATTTTTAAGCTAAAGTCAGTCAGAGAACAATACAACCTCTTGGAGTCCATTTGTTTCCTCTGTGTCATCATCATTGTTGGGTTCATGTCCTTCCTTTATCCATCCACATGATGATGTATCTTTTCCTCTAAGAGATTGAATGACTTCCTACAAGAGATATTGAAAGTTGCTTGTTCTCCAAGCACTTGAGAAACAGTTAGCATGCATGTATGGTTGTGATTTTCTGAACCTAAGTTGGTGTGGGAACACCAAACTTAGTTCCTTGCCTACTTCTATATGCAGCAGAATAAATACATGCATGAAACATCAAGTACTTTTATTAAGAAATAAACTATGAACTAGAAGACAGACTATGAATTAGAAAACAAACTAAAAACTAAAAACTAAACACTTATTAAGTAGTTTTTCTGATTGTTTGGAGCCGATACTAGTCATTCCGAGGGTGTAATGTATTCTTAATGAGATTTTTGGTGGACCACCAAACTTAGCATCCAACATTCACCCCTTAATTATTTTGGTGTGCAACACCAAACTTAGCTTTTTGCAATACAGAGAAATCTACTTAACTCCTTTATTGAAATAACAAAAAAAGGAAAACTACTGACCTGTAGCTGATGACTTTCTTCCTCTTCTTCCAGTTTGTCAAGAGGAATGACCTCAAAGGTAGAGAGGAGCCAGCCAGTGCCCCCTTTCTTAGCTTCCTCCCAACAGGCTTCCTTTTGTAAATGGCTTGATTAAGCTTGCTTGTTGGTGGTTCAGGGGTTGGATTGTTCGTGGTTGACCTCTTCCTTTTCCTTGATATGATCAATTGTAACTTGGTCACAATCCTTTCTTCGATGTTCTTGTTGGTTGCCTTCACTCATTGGATATCAAGACATGGTAGTTGTGTGATTGGTGAGTGTTCTCTTCATCAAAAGCTTCGTGCATTGGTGGTTCAATGAGTCTTTCTTCTATGCAACTTTCTGCTTCACTTGAGTGTGGACTTCCCTTATGGAATTCCTCCCTTTCTTTTGCATGATCTTCCATCAAGTTCTCTGGGAGTGAGTCCTCATGGTTTTCTATCACCTCAATTAGCCTCTGTGGATATGAAATCCTAGGCTCATATATCTCCACAACCTCATTCTTCATTGAAACGTCGCTCGGTACAGGAACTTCTTCATCTTCCCCTTCCACTTCCTTCTTTGCACTCAACATTTGTTTTAATTGTACTTTTATGGAGGAGGTTTGTTGTTCTTCCCAAGATTTCTTCATCTCCTTTTCATATTTTTCAATCACAGATTCAAGTGTTGAGAGTCCTTGGTTCAGGGAGGTTTATGGGGTTGTGAGTTTTCATGTTCCTTTGTAATCTCAAGTGGCTTTTGTGGATATGCAGTTTCAGGTTTAAATGCCTCCATCACCTCCTCCTCCATTGAAATTTCACTTGATACAGTAGCCTCTTCATCTTGCTTTTCCACTTCCTCCTTCACATCCACCCAGTGGTCCTCATCTTCCTTGCTTAGCAATTCTTTGTTTTTCCTTGCTTGCTCTAAATATCCATCCATCTTATTATAGAGGGTTTCTTATTCTTTCCAAGAGTCTATGGATGTTTGCAAGTATTGTTCAAATGCTAGATCAAGGGATGAAGGCTGAGAATAAGTTTCTGGATATGTGGGTATTGTGGTGAAGTTGTTTTGAGTGGTATGGAATGAATTTGTGAGTTATAAACTGAGTTTTGTGATTGTTGAGATAAGTTTTCTGTATAGTAGAATGAATTTTGTGGTTGGTGAAATGAGTCGTATGGATCTTGAGAGAAATTTTGTGTTGAGGCAAAATCAAGTGATGAAGAATTTTCAAGTGAAAAACTGGGAGGTGAGGTTGGACAATTTAGCATAAATGAGTTGAAGGTTTGCTCAAGTGATGATGACTCTTGATGAGTGGAGTATGAACTATTGAATGTTGTTTGGTTGGGATCCTCCCACCCACAACTTGAGTGCTTGTTGAATTCATCACAGTGTGAATCATTTTGTGGCGTTGAGGAGCAATCTTCCATGTATGTATTGACAGCATAGTCAAGTGATAATGTCTTTGAATGATTAAAATGTGAATCATTGAAATTCCCTTCCCAGCCATCATTTGTGTGCGTGTCATAACAGTATGAATCACTTTGTGGCTCTGGGAAGTAGTTCATTTCACTTGATTGTTCATATTCTCTCATTCCTTGTTGATATTCCCAGTCACCATGAGGATAATGACCTAAATCATCTTGTGGTGGTGGGAAATATCTCACGAGATTATCTTTCTCATCTTGTGGCTCTGAAGCATATCCCCATTGATTGGATTGCTCAGAATCTGTGAATTCTTGGTGATATTTCCAGCCACCATTAGGATAATGACTTGAATCATATTGTGATGGTGGGCAATATCCCATGAAATTTGTTTGATCTTTCTTTGGAGCACCTCCCTACTGGGTGGATTGCTCATAATCTGCTAATTCTTGGTGATATTTCCAGCCACCATTAGGATAATAATTTGAATCATTTTGCGGTGGTGGATAATATCCCATGAAATTTGTTTGATCAAAAGATGAGGTGAACTCCATTTACATTTTGTAAAACACAATCACCAATGAAAATTGAAATTCCTCATGTTACAGATGAAAATTTCTTAGTAAGGCAAAAACACAAACACCTTAGTATCAGCAGAAAACAGAAAATTAAAAGAACAAAAACAAAGAAAATGCTTAATCTAGACTTATCACCCACTTAATCATTGTCGATCTATATCAATCCCTAGCAACGGCGCCAAAAACTTGATGAGGGAAAATTGATTCCACACAAACTCATCGGCAAGTGTACCGGGTCGCATCAAGTAGTAATAACTCACAAGAGTGAGGTCGATCCCACAGGGATGGATGGATCAAGCAACTTTAGTGAGGTGATTAGTTTAGTTAAGCTAACAGTGGTGAATTGGGTGAAATTATATTGACAGAATGTAAATTGCAGAAGGTATAAAGTGCAGAAGGTAAATTGGCAGAAACTTAAAGAGTAAGAAACGTAAATTGCAGCAAATGTAAAGGGAACTGGGTGCTGGGAAATTAAATGAAGCAGTAAATCAGAACTCATAACAATTGCAGAAGATTTAAATTGCATGAAAGTAAATTGAAAGAAATGGGAACAGAAGATTAAAATCAAGCTCAATGTAAACTGAATTGTAAAATTGCAGAAAGGAAAATTTGCAGAATAGGATTATCAGAAACTGAAATTGCATAAGCCAAATTGAATTCAATACTAAAATGTAAAAGTGCAGAAAAATAAAAGTGTTTCAAGAGAGCCTTCTATTCTACTCCTACTCCTACTCCTACTGCTGCCTACTACTACTGCAGCCTACTCCAGTGCTCTCCTCTTTCTAACTGTGAGCTAAAGCCTTTTTATAGGCATTCCTAAATTACAAATAAAATTGATACTGAAAAGAAATTACAACTCAAATGAAATTTCTATTCTAACTTTTTCTTGTGCATTTGAGTGATGTCAATGGGCTCTGCTTGCTTTGGTGTGTCAATGGGCTTGGAATCAGATTTAATTCAGCAAAAATTCACTTCCAGGAGTGCGTAGCATTCATTTAGAGAACAGAGCACTTTTACACCCACGCTTATGCGTCCTGCATGCTTGTGCGTGCTTTTGCGTTTTCGCCCATCGACGCGTACGCGTCACCCATACGTACGCATCCCTTGTAGCATTCTCTAAATGAGCGTAGCGTTCTTCAATTGAGTGCTCCCCACGCGTATGCTTCCCATACGCGTACGCGTGGATCATCAAAAACTCCACTTCTGCACTGCCACTCAGGCCACGCTTGCGCGTGCTTCTTCAGGTAAGTCACACCCATGCGTACTCGTGGTCTTCCAGAGTTACATTTTCGACGCCTGTGTGTCAGTGTCAAAACTTCAATCCCAAATTTGAAACATGCCCGAAAACGCTCTTTATGCCAACGTAGCGCTCTCTTTGCAAACAAGCGCCAATTACATCCACGTGTACGCGTCATGTATGCGTGCGCGTGGATCTTCAAAAATCCTTCCTGACGTGTGCGCGTCCTGCACGCTTGCGCGTCGTTAGAGAGTGTAGCGTTCTTGCGCCAAGAGCGCTCTCTTTGTTTAAATCATGGGCCACGCTTTTAAAAGCGTGGCCTAAGGCTCCAAAGCGTGCTCAAACTTCAAAAATGTGTCCAGAATTCTTCTTTAGAGCTTATTTTGTGTTTTCTGCTTCTTTTCCTTCATCTTTTCACATATCATCAACCAAACAGATACATCAAAGCCTTGGCATAATCATCAAATCTTGCATCATTCATATTATCAACTAAATTTTGCAAGAAATCTAATGAAAATGCATAAAATTACCAATGTTTGATTGAATCAAGACAAGCATGAAATTCTCACTCAAACACTTACTTATTGCCTAAAAATGCATGAAAACCAAGTAAAAACTAACGAAAAAGGCTTGTGAAACTAGCCTAAGATGACTTGTCAGCAGGCTCTACTCTTTGGGCGCTGGAAGTCTGGAAGAGTGCAGGTAGCTGGCGTTGGACGCCAGTTTTGAGCCTTTTAATCCGAAACAAAGTACAGACTATTTGTTCATACCCTGGGTTGAGCTATGTGACCCGGGTTAGACGAAGACCAGAACGACCGACCTCTTACAAGGCTGGCTCGCCACCGACCTCTTCCTAAAGAGCTTGGTCAAATCACCATGTAGGCCCAAAGCATAACCGAAGCAAAAGATTACTGCTCACCAAAAGGCGGTGGACTATAAAGATCTCCTCCACAAAAAGATAAGATAAGATAACAAAATTATCTCAAGGAAGGTCACTCCCTACTACTATAAATACACTGGAGTACCCAGGTAGAATTCATACTCTGATTCTACACAAAAAACCCGCTTAAAGACCGTGCTAACTTAAGCATCGGAGTCTCTTGCAGGTACCACCACCCTCCGGTGATCGAGGATCAGCAACATCTCAAGGTTCAGCAAGTCGGACACGACAGCTCCGGCCACAACAGCAGATCTTCCCCGATATCGACCTTCAGTTTCAGGTAACCCTCGGAACATTGGCGCCGTTGTCGGGGAACCTGGAAGTCATCCCATCATCGTGGAAGACAACCTTGACAACGATCACAACTGTGGTTTGGAGGATAGAATGCCGCATAAGAACACGGATACCACACCGAAGGATACACCTCAAAACAAGGGAGACAAACAACCCCCAAATACAAAAATTTTGGAGGCTATTCGCGAACAACAGAATCGCCTTAAACAGCTAGAACAAGAGGCCAACCGGCAGCGGGAGGCTGAGCGAGATCTTCGGAGAGAAACTAGAAGGCATCGAGAACTGGAAGATAAGCTCCTCAAACTCGAGGCCGACTTCAAAATAAAAGCTACTCGGTCCAATCGCGAAGATAGCCCCCGCAAGGACCAAGACCTATTCACAAAGGGAATCATGAAAGCTAAAGTTCCAAAATACTTCAAAGCTCCTGACATGACTCCCTACGATGGTACGTCCGACCCAAGTCATGATCTCAGCAACTTTAGGAGCCGAATGTACCTCACGGATGCCTCAGATGTAACTCATTGTAAAGCCTTCCTGACTACCTTGACCAAAACAGCAATAAAGTGGTTCGACAGCCTGCCGCCAAGGTCGATTGCAAGCTTTGATGACCTCGCCAAGACGTTCCTGGCTAGGTTCTCCATCCAGAAGGATAAAACCAAGCACGTCCCAAGCCTACTAGGGATCAAACAAGGAGATCGGGAGAGCCTCCGCAGTTATATGGAAAGATTCAATAAAGCATGCCTTGATATACAGAATCTCCCTACAAAAGCAGCAATTATGGGACTTATCAATGGTCTACGAGAAGGACCCTTTAGTCACTCCATATCCAAAAACACGCAACATCTCTGAACGAGGTACAAGAACGGGAGGAAAAGTACATCAATATGGAGGAAAACTCTCGATTAGGAGAAACTTCAAAATCTGGTTCTCCTACCCACCTCGGGATAAGGATAAAGAGTCTAGAAAAAAAGAAGACCAACCTACTGATAAACCTAGAAAGTACTACAACTACACCCCTCTTCGGGTGTCCATTGTAGACGTTTACCGAGAGATATGCAACACTGAGAAGATCCCACCACCTCGCGCGATTAAGCACAAAAGAGGAGGAAGTCGAATGGAGTTTGCGAATACCACCGAATCTACGGGGATCCTACCAACGCGTGCTTCGACCTAAAAAATGTTATAGAAAAATTGGCACGAGAAGGGCGACTAGATCGGTTCTTAGCCAATAAAGCGAATGAACTGAGAAAGAGAAGAAGGGATGAAGAGGTCGGACAAGTTGAACGTCCACCTCACACCCCTGAGAGACATGTCCATATGATAAATGGAGGATTCGCAGGAGGAGGGATCTCTAAGTCATCTCGCAAGAGACACCTTAAAGAGGTATATCATATCGAAGAAGGAGGCAAGTCACCCGACCTCCCCACTATTACCTTCACCCGAGAAGATGCCACAGGTATCATCCCAGGGCAAGATGACCCCGTGGTCATTACCCTCATACTCGCTAATGCTAATGTCCACCAAACGTTGGTAGACCAAAGGAGCTCCGCAGATATCCTATTAAAGTCCGCTTTCGACAAGCTCAGCCTACAAGAGAAAGAGCTTAGAGCTTATCCAAATAGCTTGTTTGGACTTGGAGACGCCCCAATCCAGCCGCTTGGGTATATCCCACTACACACAACATTCAGAAAAGGAACACAGTCTAGAACGATGAGCATAGACTACATCATAGTCGACGTGAACTCCGCATACAACGCTCTTATAGGTCGGACAACGTTAAATCAGCTCGCCGCAGTGGTCTCCACTCCACACTTGTGCATGAAGTTCCCAACTCCAGAAGGGATTGCCACCGTAAAGGGAGACTAAAAACTCACATGACGCTGTTACAACGAAAGTCTGAACCTTAAAGGTAACCCCAGAGGAAAAGAAGCCAACACTATTGAACTTGGGGGAGCCCGGGCTCGCGAAGAACTTCGTCCTCAACCAGAAGGGGAAACCGAAGAAGTTCAAATTGGGGATACTCAAGACAAAATAACAAATATAGGAGCAACCTTAAAAGGAAACTTCAAGGAGCTGCTGATACAGTTCCTAAAAGACAATTCCGACCTCTTTGCATGGAAGGCCGCAGACATGTCCGGCAAAGATCCCGGACTAATGTGCCACAAAATGGCAGTATAGCCTGGATCCCGGCCAGTGCAACAGAAGCGTAGGAAGCTTGGCCTATAAAGGTCCCAAGCTGTGGAAGAATAGGTACAAGCCTTACTCGAGGCAGGGTTTATAAGGGAGGTTAAATACCCATTATGGCTAGTCAACGTCGTCTTGGTAAAGAAGTCAAATGGAAAGTGGCGGATGTGTACTAACTACACAGACCTCAATAAGGCCTGTCCAAAAGATCCCTACCCACTCCCAAATATAGACACTCTAGTGGATGCCTCTTCCGGATACAAGTACCTTTCCTTCATGGATGCCTATTCAGGATACAACCAAATCCCAATGTATCCGCCTGACCAAGAAAATACCTCGTTCTTAACCCTTAGAGCGAACTACTGCTATATAGTTATGCCTTTTGGACTCAAAAATGCAGGGGCTACATACCAAAGATTGATGAACAAAGTTTTCGCCGATCACATCGGAAAGCTAATGGAGGTATATGTAGACGACATGCTGGTAAAAATACAAAAGGAGGAATCATTGCTATCCGACCTTGCCAAAGTGTCCGACACCATAAGAAAGCATGGCATGTGACTCAACCCCGCAAAGTGCACCTTCGCGGTAGAAGCCGGCAAATTTTTGGACTTCATGCTCACTCAGAGAAGAATTGAAGCTAACATAGATAAGTGTCAGGCCATACTCAACATGAAAAGCCCAACCTGTGTCAAAGAGGTACAACAGCTTAATGGAAGACTAGCAGCCCTATCCAGATTTCTAGGTGGATCATCCTTAAGATCTCTCCCCTTCTATGCAACATTAAGGAAGGGAAAGAGGTTTGAGTGGACCCCAGAATGTGAACAAGCCTTTCAGAATTTCAAAAAATTTCTGGGGCAACCACCCATCTTTACTCGACCTCGGGAAGGCGAAGAACTCATACTATACCTCGCCGTAGGAAGTCGGGCAATAGCTTCAGCACTAGTCAGAGAAGACGAAGGTGGGCAACAACCCATCTAATTCACCAGTAAGGCTCTACAAGGGGCTGAACTAAACTATCAAAAGATAGAAAAGTTTGCCTACACCCTTATATTCACTTCTCGACGACTCCGCCCATACTTCTAAGCTCACACCATCAGAGTACAGACTAACTAGCCCATAAAAGGTATTTTACAAAAAATAGATTTAACTGGAAGAATCCTACAATGGGCAGTCGAGTTATCAGAATTTAACCTCAAATATGAAGCTCGGACAGCTATTAAGTCACAGTATCTGGTCAACTTCATCGCAGAATATACTGACACCCCAGGTGTCCCCATAAAATAGAATCTCTACGTGGACGGCTCATCGAATAAAACTGGGAGTGGCGCAGGCATAATTATAGAGAGTGATTAGGGAACCCAAATCGAGCTCTCGTTAAAGTTTGAGTTCCCTGCCTCAAATAACCAAGCTGAATACGAGGCACTACTGGCTGGTCTGAGGCTGGCTAAGGCGGTAGGAGTTCAAAAACTTACCGTCTTCAGTGACTCACACATAATAACCTCGCAGATAGAAGGGAGCTATCAAGCTAAAGATCCCACCATGAGGAAATACTTGGACAAAACCAGAGAATAGCTCGGATAATTTGAGGGATATGAGGTCCGACATATACCCCGGGAATAAAATGCCCGAGCTGATGCACTTTCAAAACTAGCCAGCGCTAAACCAGGGGGCAATAATAGAAGTCTCATCCAAGAAACACTACAAAGTCCATCGATTTTGGAGGAAGAGAAGATCCTAGCCATATAAAGACAGGATCAAGGATGGATGACTCCCATAATCAACTACCTCAAGTCTAAAACGCTCCCCACAGACAAAAAAGAGGCGAAAAGGCTAGCACGAGAAGCCCAATATTACACCATAGTAGACGACCTCCTGATGACAAGTCATCTTAGCCTAGTTTTACTAGTCTTTTTCTTTATTTTTATTAGGTTTTATGCACTTTCCTGCATTATAAGTAAGCAATTTGGAATGGAATTGCATGATCTCTTTGAATCAATCAACCACCCTTTAATTGATGCAAAATCATGAAGTTTAAACTAAAATTAATTGGTTTTAAATGAATTTTAAGCTTTGTGAATTTTGTGATACTTTGATTGGTTGTTTTGATTACTTGTAGGTGAGGAAAAGAAAAAAAAATAAGAAAAGCGTAGCCTAAGGAGCATGATCTAAGCAAAGAAAGAAAGCGTAGCACAAGAAAGAGAAGCGTGGCTCAAAGAAGGAGAAGCGTGGATGCATTCAAGAAACAAGGGTATAAAGCTCTTGCCAAGAGCTTTAAAGCTCTTGTGGAGAGCTTTCCTTCAAAGAATCAGAAGCCAAGTTCTTGCCAAGAGCTTCAAAGCTCTTGCCAAAAGCTTTATCAAGAGCACATGGAAGAAGGAAGCAAGAGCCAAGCTCTTGCCAAGAGCTTTAAAGCTCTTGTCAAGAGCTTTAAAGCTCTTGTCAAGAGCTTTAAAGCTCTTGTCAAGAGCTTTTTCGGGCATGCCTTGAAGAAAATCAAGAAAGAAAAGCTCACTAATGCACTCACCAAGACTTGAACCCATGACCAAAGGGAGAGAGTGAAGCGCTACTTTACAAGAAAAACACGTCAAAATTGGCTTGTTTTCACTCCATGGGATTCGAACCATGTTCCTCAAGGAAGCAAAGCTTTAGGCGCTACTCTTGTGCCATGAAAAATGGGCAGCTTTTGCACTCCCCAAGGATTGAACTGAGCACCTCAAGGAAGCAAGACTTTCGGCGCTACTCTTGTGCCAAGGAAATTAACTCCACAAGGCTCCACCCAAGACTTGAACCAGGGACCTCAAGGACAAGTAAAGCTCTTGCCAAGAGCTTTCAAGCTCTTGCAAAGAGCTTTGTTCTCTTGTCACAAGGGAAGGGCGAGCAACACTTTAGGAAGGAAAGAGAACCAAAGCTCTTGGCCAAAGCTCTTGCCAAGAGCCGAACCTTCCCCTGGGAGGTGCACCATGGGCCAAAAATTCATCAAAAATTCAAATTAATTCATTTCTTCACCAAATTTTAGAGCCCACCCAAATTCTTAGATCCAATTTAGGAAGTGTATAAATAGGTGTTAGTTTGATTTAGAAAAAACCTTTTTACTTAATTTGAAATTTTCTTTTGCTTCTTTGAATTTCCAGTTTTGTAATTTTGAGAGCTCTTTACTTTGAACTTGGATCTTGGAGAATTAGGAAGGAGAATTGATCTCTCTTCTTCCTTGTTCTTGCTTGAGCACCCTTTACTTTTCATCTTGGATCTTGGGTAGAGAATTGAAGAACTTCTGTTTCAATCTCACGTTGAGATCTCTTGTTTACTTTTACTACATAACTCAATTTCTGTTTACTGCTTCATCTTCTTCTCTTTCTGCAATTTACTTTTCTTTATTTCTTTTGCAATTGTCCTTGTTGGATCAAGGAAGGATTTGAGATCTAGACTTGTTTTCTAGTCTCTTCCACTCCTGAGATCTTCAACATCCTTTTAATTGCTGCAAATTAAGCATCACTCTCTGTTTTAATTTCTCAAGCATTTCTACTTTTCTGTTTAGATCTACTTTACTTCAATTCACCTTCTACTCTTCTGTTTTGTTGCAATTTACTTCTGCTTGTTTAATTTCTGCAATCCCAGCTCCCTGAACCCTTTTATAATTCAAGCAATTTACATTTCTTGCACTTTAAGATTCAGTTATTTACATTTCTTGCAATCTAAGTTTCTGCAATTTAATTTACTTGTTCTTTAAGATTCAGCACTTTTACTTCTTGTTCTCTTTAATTTACTGCAATTCTCCCCTCTCCCTTTACAATTCATGCAATCTAGTTTCTGCCAAATACAAATCACGCAACCAATACTTGTTTTGCTTGACTAAATCAACCACTAAACTAAAATTGCTCAATCCTTCAATCCCTGTGGGATCGACCTCACTCATGTGAGTTATTATTACTTGATGCGACCCGGTACACTTGCCGGTGAGTTTTGTGTTGGATCGTTTCCAACACATCAAGTTTTTGGCGCCGTTGCCAAGGATTGAATTAGATTGACAATGATTAAGTGAAGTGGAGATCTAGATCAAGCACTTTTTTTTCTTTTCTGTTTCTTTAACTCTTGATTAACCCACTAACTCTTTGAATTTTTGCTTAAGTCAACTAACATTTCACTTTAGCAATGGATTGAAGTGTTATTGCCTTTCTGGTGTTGTGTGATTCTTATGCTTTGGTTGTATGTCAGGTACAAGGAGAATTATACCCACTTTTTGTGAACAAGACGAAAGAACTCTTAGGAGATTAAGGTGAGCTGAAAGAGGGAATAACATTGTTGGCTAAGAGGATTCAGAGGAAGAATTCCAGGACATGGAGGAACACTTAACAAATCTACCAAATCCACCAGAAAGAGCAGCCCATAACAACAACAATCCACCACAGAGGAGAGTTTTGGCTTCCTACACTTTTGCAAATCCTAGACATTGTGGGAGTAGCATTCTTACCCCAAATATTAATGCAAATAACTTTGAACTAAAGCCACAACTCATCACCTTGGTCCAAAATAATTGTTCCTATGGGGAGGACCACTTGAAGACCCTAACCAACACTTGTCTACCTTCTTGAGGATTTGTGACACTGTCAAAACTAATGGAGTGCATCCTAACAGCTACAAGCTACTGCTATTTCCATTCTCCCTCAGGGACAAAGCCACTCAATGGTTAGAGTCCTTCCCAAGAGACAGCATCAACAATTGGGACGATCTAGTAACCAAGTTCCTTGCTAAATTCTACCCACCTCAAAGGATCATTAGGTTGAAGACTGAGGTACAAACATTCACACAAATGGAAGTTGAACCCATCTATGAGGCATGGGAGAGATACAAGGCTCTAATCAGGAAGTGCCCTCCTGAAATGTTCACTGAGTGGGATAAGTTGCAGAACTTTTAGGAAGGCTTGACTTTGAAATCCCAGGAAGCGTTGGATCATTCAGCTGGAGGCTCTTTGCAACTCATGAAAACTGCAGAGGAAGCTCAAAACCTCATTGATATGGTGGCCAACAACCAGTATTTCTTTACTCACCAAAGGCAACGCCAACCATCACAAAGGAAAGGAGTGATGGAGTTGGAAGGAGTGGACTCAATCCTAGCTCAAAACAAAATGATGCAGCATCAAATTCAATAACAATTTGAGCAAATGGCCAAGAGGATTGATAGCCTCCAAGTTGCAGCAGTAACCACAAGCCAACCATCAACCACATGGGGGATAAATGAAGAAATTCAAGAGGACCAACAGCAGGAACAAGTCCAGTATATGCACAACCAAAATTCTGGATCAAATGAAGTTTATGGTGATACTTATAGCCTATCCTGGAAGAACCACCCAAACCTCAGATGGGGAGACAACCACAATCAAACTCAACAGCCATGGCAAAGGAACTCAAACGAAAACAGTTGGAAAAATACTAACCACAACAACCAGCAAATCAATAACCAAAACACATACAGAAAACCACAAAATACTTATCCCAACTCTAACCATCATCCATCCAATAACCAAATCATCAACCAAAATACTTATCCCCAACCTTTAACACCCCATAACTAACTAATCTTACAAGACTCTCAGAGGATCACCAACTTGGAGCTCTTAATGGATAAAATGATGAAGCACCAAGAGATGACAACAAAGAACCAGGAAGCATCCATAAAAAATATGGAGAGGCAGATTGGACAGATCTCCAAGCAAATTTCCATGGAAAGACCATCAAGCTCACTACCAAGCGATACCATCCCTAATCCAAAGGAGGAATGCAAAGCTATACAACTAAGGAGTGGAAAGATCTTGGTAAAGAATGAAGAAGTAACCAAGAAGTCAAGGGAAAGTGACAAGAAACAAGCTGAAGAAGAGAAAGCCAATGATGAGGATGTAACAGCAAGCAAGCAAACTCAAGATCAGGCTCAAGAAAAGGAAGGCCAGCCACAAATATCAAGAAAAGGGAAAGAAGCAATGAAAGAATCACCCAAGGACCAAAGGCAGGGAGAGAACTTCACACCTCCATTGCCATATCCTCAAAGGTTCAGCAAAGAGACTAAGGACCAACACTTCCCTAAATTTCTTGAAGTCTTCAAGAAATTAGAGATAAACATTCCACTGGCCGAAGCATTGGAACAGATGCCCCTGTATGCAAAGTTCTTGAAAGAACTTATCAACAAGAAGAGAAGTTGGCAAGGGAATGAAACTATACTGCTCACTGAAGAATGCAGAGCATTAATCCAGAAAGGACTTCCCCCTAAACTTGAAGATCCTGGAAGCTTCTTTCTACCTTGTGCCATTGGTAATATGACCATCAACAAGGCAATGTGTGACTTAGGAGCTAGTATCAATTTGATGCCTTCCTCTCTAGTGAAAAAGCTGTGCATAGAAGAAGTGAAACCAGTACAGATGTCTTTAGAACTGGTGGACAAGTCAGTGATATGTCCCAGGGGTGTGATTGAGAACCTTCTAGTCAAGGTAGACAAATTCATATTCCCTGCAGATTTTGTGGTCTTAGACTCAGATGAGGATGAAGGTGATTCTATTATACTGGGGAGACCATTTTTAGCCACAGCCAGAGCCATTATAGACGTAGAACAAGGAGAGTTAACCCTCAGAATGCATGATGAAAGCGTCACCCTGAATGTATTTCCAGAAACACAGCTCATTGAAAAAGAGAAAGAGACTATGCAGAGTGATGAAGAAATTCAAGAAGACAGTGAAGTGTTAGCAATTAAGAAAAAAAATCTCAAAGTGAAGCCTACTGTCAAAGAAGAAAGATCAACAAAGAGAAAGAAGAAAAATAAGAACAAGACTAAAAAGGGTTGGAAGAACAAAAAGATTCCAACAGAGGGGTTCTCCAAGGGTGATGAAGTACAGTTGATCTATCAACAGTTGGGGACAAACCAACAAGTTAATGACTACTACACTATTTGCAAAATACTCTCACTTGAGCATGCCGAAATTGAGCATCAAGGAACGAAGAAGAAGCTCACAGTGAGGGGAGACAAGCTGAGACACTACAGTCATCAACCACCCTAAAAGGGGGCCCAATGTCAAGCTAGTGACAATAAAAGAGTGCTTGTTGGGAGGCAACCCAACCGGAGGTAGTGTTCTTTTCATAGCTATTTTAATAAAAAGGTTAATTAGCCTTATCTGTACTGCAAGAAGCTAAGTTTGGTGTTGCACACCAAAACAATATAAGGGAGAATGAAGGATTCTAAGTTTGGTGTTCCACCAAAATCTCATCATGAAACATATTCTCACCTTTTGCATAATGCTAGCTTCACGCATTTAGATAAACTAGTTAACTATTCTGCTGTTTTCAAGTTATTAGTCTTATTGCTTTTGAAAAAGAAAAAGATTTCACATATAATTTGTTGCATAAGAAACACTGGCAAGGAACTAAGTTTGGTGTTCACACACCAAAGTAAGTCCAAGAGCCCACACACAAGTTTTGCAGATTAACTAGATACCTAATGGACTTAAAAAGCAAGCAACATTTGAGGAGTATGCAGGAAAATAGCCAACAAATCAAGGAACATTTGCATTATGACTTAGAAAGAGCAAACAGAAGGAAGAATGAAAAGCTGCAACCCAACAGGTTGTATTTATTCTTGATCTTTGTTGATTGTGTAATGATTTAATTCAGAGATTCCTTTATGTCTGGTTGGAATGATCATTTAGTTACAAGTGGAAGTACATGCTAGAGAAAGCTATCTGCATAATCCTAGCCTAAAAGTTATCTGCATAATAATTGTCATCATTCATTTGCTTAAATTTTGTTTTGTTCCCCATGCTGTCTGAATAAAAAAGGGATGTTTGATTTAGAAAAGTAATTGTTCAATGTTGCAAAAGTTAGAATGAAAGTTAGTGGTGGTATGTGTTTGATTCAATTGATAGCTCACAAAATAAATGTTGCATAATGACATGTTCTTTGAAGCCTAAGCTAGTTTGCTGTTATGATCCTTCAATTAATGAAAGCCCCTTGAAAATAAATCAAAACAGAAAGAAAAAGAAATAGAAAAAGCCAAAAAGTGGCAAAGAAACAAATAATAAGGCTAGACACCAATAGCTTGGACCTTAGGACATATGCATGTGGTGTTTGTGTACTAGGATATACTTGGACAAGTAAGTTCTAAGGAGTATTTCAAAACTTGGCCACTTAGATCAACTGATTTGGGATTGCCAACTGAAAGTCCACAATAAAGAGCAACTTAGCTACAAAACACTTAGTTATCCAAAGAGATGCTGGGCATCAATGATCCTAGGAGGAAAAAGGTGAGCCATGTGTCTGTGGTGAAGGAATGTTGAGTGCAATAAAGCCAAAGGCTACTGCAACATTTGCCACCAAGCCTTCGACAAGTAATAAGCTCTCTAAGCAAAAGAAAGAAGGAAAAAAGGTAGCAAGGGAGTAAGCAAAAAGTAAGGCATTGTAGCAGCAACCATAGTGAATCTTTGAAGAAACATATCTTATGTAACAACAAAGAATAAATGAGCTACTATTGATCTGCATGAAATTCCATGAACTTAGTTCAACTATCTGCTTAATAAGGACATGTATGCTACTCTATTTCATTTTATCTTCTCTTGTGTTTAATGCTTGCTTGGGGACAAGCAAGTTTTAAGTTTGGTGTTGTGATGACAAGTCATCTTAGCCTAGTTTTACTAGTCTTTTTCTTTATTTTTATTAGGTTTTATGCACTTTCCTGCATTATAAGTAAGCAATTTGGAATGGAATTGCATGATCTCTTTGAATCAATCAACCACCCTTTAATTGATGCAAAATCATGAAGTTTAAACTAAAATTAATTGGTTTTAAATGAATTTTAAGCTTTGTGAATTTTGTGATACTTTGATTGGTTGTTTTGATTACTTTTAGGTGAGAAAAAGAAAAAAAAAATAAGAAAAGCGTAGCCTAAGGAGCATGATCTAAGCAAAGAAAGAAAGCTTGGCACAAGGAAGATAAGCGTGGCTCAAAGAAGGAGAAGCGTGGATGCATTCAAGAAACAAGGGTATAAAGCTCTTGCCAAGAGCTTTAAAGCTCTTGTGGAGAGCTTTCCTTCAAAGAATCAGAAGCCAAGCTCTTGCCAAGAGCTTCGAAGCTCTTGCCAAGAGCTTTATCAAGAGCACATGGAAGAAGGAAGCAAGAGCAGAGCTCTTGCCAAGAGCTTTGAAGCTCTTGCCAAGAGCTTTTTCGGGCATGCCTTGAAGAAAATCAAGAAAGAAAAGCTCACTAATGCACTCACCAAGACTTGAACCCATGACCAAAGGGAGAGAGTGAAGTGCTACTTTACAAGAAAAACAAGCCAAAATTGGCTTGTTTTCACTCCATGGGATTCAAACCATGTTCCTCAAGGAAGCAAAGCTTTAGGCGCTACTCTTGTGCCATGAAAAATGGGCAGCTTTTGCACTCCCCAAGGATTGAACCGAGCACCTCAAGGAAGCAAGACTTTGGGCACTACTCTTGTGCCAAGGAAATTAACTCCACAAGGCTCCACCCAAGACTTGAACCAGGGACCTCAAGGACAAGTAAAGCTCTTGCCAAGAGCTTTCAAGCTCTTGCAAAGAGCTTTGTTCTCTTGTCACAAGAGAAGGGCGCGCAACACTTTAGGAAGGAAAGGGAACCAAAGCTCTTGGCCAAAGCTCTTGCCAAGAGCCAAACCTTCCCCTGGGAGGTGCACTATGGGCCAAAAATTCATCAAAAATTCAAATTAATTCATTTCTTCACCAAATTTTAGAGCCCACCCAAATTCTTAGATCCAATTTAGGAAGTGTATAAATAGGTGTTAGTTTGATTTAGAAAAAACCTTTTTACTTAATTTGAAATTTTCTTTTGCTTCTTTGAATTTCCAGTTTTGTAATTTTGAGAGCTCTTTACTTTGAACTTGGATCTTGGAGAATTAGGAAGGAGAATTGATTTCTCTTCTTCCTTGTTCTTGCTTGAGCACCCTTTACTTTTCATCTTGGATCTTGGGTAGAGAATTGAAGAACTTCTGTTTCAATCTCACCTTGAGATCTCTTGTTTACTTTTACTGCATAATTCAATTTCTGTTTACTGCTTCATCTTCTTCTCTTTCTGCAATTTACTTTTCTTTATTTCTTTTGCAATTGTCCTTGTTGGATCAAGGAAGGATTTGATATCTAGACTTGTTTTCTAGTCTCTTCCACTCCTGAGATCTTCAACATCCTTTTAATTGCTGCAAATTAAGCATCACTTTATGTTTTAATTTCTCAAGCATTTCTACTTTTCTGTTTAGATCTACTTTACTTCAATTCACCTTCTACTCTTCTGTTTTGTTGCAATTTACTTCTGCTTGTTTAATTTCTGCAATCTCAGCTCCCTGAACCCTTTTATAATTCAAGCAATTTACATTTCTTGCACTTTAAGATTCAGTTATTTACATTTCTTGCAATCTAAGTTTCTGCAATTTAATTTACTTGTTCTTTAAGATTCAGCACTTTTACTTCTTGTTCTCTTTAATTTACTGCAATTCTCCCCTCTCCCTTTACAATTCATGCAATCTAGTTTCTGCCAAATACAAATCACTCAACCAATACTTGCTTCGCTTGACTAAATCAACCACTAAACTAAAATTGCTCAATCCCTCAATCCCTGTGGGATCGACCTCACTCATGTGATTTATTATTACTTGATGCGACCCGGTACACTTGCCGGTGAGTTTTGTGTTGGATCGTTTTCCACACATCACCTCCCATATAGGAGAGAGATCTCAACACCCCTCCTTAAATTTGTCCCGACCTCCGCTACACGGGACGTCCTGGAGGAAGTCCACAGAGGCATGTGTGGCAACCACCTTGGGGCAAGAGCTCTTGCCAAAAAGGTACTCCGAGCTGGTTTTTACTGGCCGACCTTGCAAAAGAAAGCAACGGAGTTTGTCAAGACATGTCTACCATGCCAGAAACATGCCAACTTCCACATAGCTCCACCCGAAGAGCTCATCTGTGTTACTTCACCTTGGCCATTTGCAAAATGGGGGCTCGACCTCCTCGGACCCTTCCCCCAGGAATTAGGGCAAGTGAAGTTCCTCATTGTAGGCATAGACTACTTCACAAAATGGATTGAAGCAGAACCATTGGCCACTGCCACCGCCCAAAGAAGTCAGAAATTTCTATATAGAAACATTATCGCAAGGTTTGGGGTTCCTCACTCTATCACCACAGATAATGGCACCCAGTTTACCGACACTGGTTTCAGGAACATGGTAGCTGACTTGAAAATAAAGCACCAATTTACCTCTGTAGAACACCCACAGGCCAACAGACAGGCAGAAGCCGCCAACAAAGTCATATTGGCCGGGTTAAACCGAAGGTTACAGGACGCAAAGGGAGCTTGGGCTGAAGAGCTCCCACAAGTCCTATGGGTATATCGGATAACACCACATTCCACCACTGGAGAATCACCCTTTCGACTTGCTTATGTAATAGAGGCAATGATACTCATGGAAATAGAAGAAGGATCTCCCAGAATGATCCTCTACAATGAAGATACCAACTCCCAAACTCAATGGGAAGAGCTCGACCTACTTCCAGAAGTCCGAGAAAGAGCTCGGATTAGAGAGGAAGCGCTAAAGCGTCGAATGGCTTTAAAGTACAATCAAAAGGTAGTCCAATGAAGCTTCGCCACCAACAACCTCATCTTAATCCGAAATGATATCGGAGCAGGTCGATCAGGAGAAGGGAAGCTAGCAGCCAACTGAAAAGGACCATACCGAATTGCAGAATTACTGGGGAAAGGTTACTACAAGGTGTCCGACCTCGAGGGGCGAGATCTACCAAGGTCATGGCATGCCTGTAACCTAAGAAGGTACTATAGCTAGAAAATAGTAAAGATCTTAGGTCAAGGCGCACTCTTTTTCCTAAAAAGGTTTTTTAATGAGGTGCCACGCCGAGATCTAAGAAGCTGCCTGACCTAGAAGGGTAAGCACTCTCATGTACATTCTTATTTATGTTTTTATCTCATTATTATTTGAATGAAAGTCGTCAATTCCCTAAAAAGTTTCCTACCAAGACGCATTACTCTAAGCTCATAAAACGCAAAATTCATCGCCCGATTAAAAAAGGTCGGCAAGGTGAAGCGATAGAAGCAAGATAATAAAAGAAGTTATAAAAAGTAACCCAGAAAAAGTGGCCTGACGAGGTCTAACTAAAATGGGATTACTAAAAATAACTTGAGAAGGCCCGACAGAGAAGTCGGACCAGTGAAAGGATCACTAAAAAGGGACAAAAAAATCTCACAAAGGCCAAAGAAAGGTTAATAAACCAAGGCCCGAAATGCTCATCTATAATGGTACAAGTCTTGCAAAAAAGACACTACTTAGAAAGCAAAAGCACAAGTCGAAACGGCGCTAAAAAGTCATCCAAACAAACTATAAAGAAAAGGTTCCTCATCGGAACACTACCTAGAAAATTGTTGGAATGTGACTAAAAAGCCGGGTAACATAGTCGTACAGGTCGACATCATCTAAGAAAAGGCGCAAG
This sequence comes from Arachis ipaensis, assembly GCF_059453495.1. NCBI lineage: Eukaryota > Viridiplantae > Streptophyta > Magnoliopsida > Fabales > Fabaceae > Arachis > Arachis ipaensis. The sequence goes on from NC_142439.1 coordinate 92,715,945, forward strand.
TACGATCTCAAAAGTGCTTAGCTAAAAAGGATACAACTCCGCTCAAAGAAGGCACAATCTCAAAACAGAGCTACAAAAGTCATCCGAGACTAAAAAGGTTCTATATAAAGAACACTAAAAAGTTATCGAACAAGTCACTAAAAGCCCGGACACCAAGCCGCAAGGATAATTTTGCCAAAAGCAAAGGGTTGACATGTACCAACTCAAAGCAAGGCGTGATCCAGAGGGCAAGGGTAGAAACCCCACTCAAAGGAGGTTGGATTGGGAAATACCCAATCTCTATAAAATTCGCAAAGGGTTGCTGATAAACCACTATTTTATGGTTTATCTTGTGCTCAATTGAGTGGATTTTATCAACTCTTTACCCACTTATTCATACTATTTGCTTGAGTTTACATTCTCCTTTCTGATTTTGTGCTATGATTGAAAACATGCTTCTTTGGCCTTAAGTTTCCTATGTTTAATCCTCTCTTATTACCATTAGATGCCTTGATATGTGTGTTAAGTATTTTCAGAGTTTATAGGGAAGGAATTGCTTAGAGGATGGAAAGTAAGCATGCAAAAATGGAAGAAATACAAGAAGTTGAAAAAATTGCTAAGCTGTCCAGCCTGACCTCTTCGCACTCAAATAGTCATAACTTGAGCTACAAAGGTCCAAATGATGCGGTTCCAGTTGCGTTGGAAAGCTAACGTCCGGGGCTTCGCAACGATATATAATTTCTATAGCTGCCCCGAAGTTAGGTAACGCGAACGCGTGAATGACGCGCCCGCGTTGCATCTGCGAACTTCAACCCACGCTAACGCATGGACGACGCCTCCGCGTCGCTTTGCCGCAACCTGAACGTACCAGAAATTGCTGGAAGCGATTTCTGGGCTATTTTTGACCTAGTTTTCAGCCCATAACACACAGATTAGAGGCTATAAAGTAGGGGAATGCATCCATTCATATCATGCTTTCATATTCACAATTTTAGTTTTAGATGTAGTTTTTAGAAAGAGAGGTTCTCTCCTCTCTCTTAGGATTAGGATTAGGATTAGGATTTATATTAGGATTTAGGATTTTTCTTAATTTTATTATTGTCCCTTTTTATCAGGTTCAACTTTCCTTTTTATTATCTTCTCAATTTAATTTATGAACTTTTCTATGTTACAGATAATTCTCTTAATTAATATTATTTGAGGTATTTCAGTTTATTATTGCTCTCTTTTATTTATGTTAATGTTGCTTCCAATCTAAAGATATTTTTATTCCAGTAGATTTACTTTTCCCCTTTTGGTCTTGGTTAAGAAATTAGTAACTCAGGAGTTATCAAACTCAACGTGATCGATAATTGTTAACTTTGCTAATTGAATTGAACTTCAATAATTCCAGTCCTTTCTTAGGAATTGACCAGAACCTGAAGATCAAACTAATTAATCCACTTGATCTTCCTTTGCTTTAGTAAAGGCTAACTAAGTGGGATTATGATTCAATTCTCATCTCTATTGATAAGGATAACTAGGATAGGACTTCCAATTTCTCATACCTTGCCAAAAGTTTATTTTACAGTCATTTACTTTGTTTTAATTGCAATTGAAATTATTTGCTCCCTACTTTCAAAACCCCAATTTATAATCTTCATAATCAATAATAAGAACATACTTCCTTGCAGTTCCTTGAGAAGACGACCCGAGGTTTAAATACTCGGTTATCAATTTTAAAGGGGTTTATTACTTGTGACAACCAAAACGTTTGTAAGAAAGGTTGATTACTTGGTTTAGTAACTATTCCCACTTGAATATGGGCTACTGGAGACGGATTGTCAACTTAGAGCTCTTTGTGGCATTAAGAGTAAGAGGAAGATGGCCAGTGGTAAGAATTGTCCTGCAAGGTTCATTATGGTTGGAAGCTTTAAGTTTAAACGCAAAAGTTGGTGTAGAGCTCAACTGATGGGTCTAGGAAGTTATTTGGCCGGTTTAGTGAGAATTCAGATTGCTTGCTACCCGGATGGAATCATAATGATCAACAAGAAGACGGGTGCAAAAGCAAGATTTGGGACCCCGGAATTCATTCTAGCAATCAACACTCTTGGGGCCTTGTCACTTGCTTTAACTTACTTGAAGGCTTTCTGCGCTTAGTTTGGGACCCCGGAGGCTGTTGGCATTCCAAACATTGGTGGAGATTTCTAGATGAATTTAAGCATAAGCCACCATAACAGGAAGTTCATCCAATGTCCAACTTAAGGACTTTAACTAAAAGTGCTAGGTGGGAGACAACCCACCATGGTATGATCGTTCTTTTTTTCATTTTTATTTAGTTTTATTTGTTTTCAAGTTTTATTTTATTTTATTGTATTGAACCTGGAGTTTTGCATAACATTCATATTAGCATTGCATTCTGCATTTTTCATGCATAAAAAAAAGGGGGAAACACGCACGCAACGCGGCTGCGTCGCTAACGCGTCTGCGTCACCAGTGCGTTGTGAAGAAAAGAAAGTGGAAAATCGACGTAAGAAAGGGTGCATGGCTGAAAGTTGTGCTGGAGTGGGGCTGGAATGGCGCTAGACGCACAAGCCCTACCACGCAAACGCGTGCCCCACGCGTTCGCGTTATTTTTAAAAGAAAGGCCATTCACGCGATCACGTCAACCACGCGATCGCGTCACCCAGATTTTTGGCAATATGCATTTAAACAGAGAGTTATGCGAACATGAGGCTGCACTTGCGCCAATCGCACAAATCCGGCCACGCGATCACATGACCCACGCGTCCGCGTCACCTGATAATTATTGCACACCACGCGACCGCGTCACACACGCATCCGCGTCGCCTGCGCCGCACAACTTATCCAAATCAGCGCCAAAAATCTTATCTTTTCTTCCCCAATCCTAATTTTTTCTCCCTCCTTTCTTACTTACCTCTTCTCCCCTTCTTTCCCTTCTCATTCTTCTTATCTTTCATTTTATTTTACTTAATTTAATTGCATACTTTCATTCATTGCATTATTTTCTTGGTGTTAGAAATTTATTTGGGTCATTATTTTCTATATTTTTGTGGATTATTAAAATGGTTTGACAATTATATATTACTTTTTAAAGGGTTGCTTGCATGTTCAATTTAATACTTTCAATAGCTTATTTACCATGCTTGCTATGTGTTTGTGAAAAAGCCCGTATGGCATTGTGCACTATTTTTCGATTTCTTTCTATCTACTACTCTAAATGCTTGCTTTTCACAAAACCCTTTTTATATTTTATTACTTAAATATAATTGTTATTACAAACATGTTGTTAGTTTGAAAGACTTGGTAATCTAACTTGGACATTGAATGCTTGATCTATGCTACTCATGCCTTTGCCAGCATGCCAATAACATCTTGCATTTAATTGTCATTACATGCACTTGCTATATTTCCATTGATGAACTTTTCACATGTAGTCATGACCATGTGTTAACGTCATTCTTCTTTATTGTGCATTGATTACCATATTTCCCGCTCTCTTCCTTGCTCTAACCCTTAGCTTTAAAAGTTACTTTCTTTTTCCTTTTTAGGATGGCCACCAAGAAGGTAAAGAGAAAGCTACTCCCAAATCACCGGCAAGGAAAGGAAAAAAAAGAGCCCCAGCTGAGGAACCATAACCCCCATCCACTTGCACATCTTAGCATGCCCGAGGACGGTGCAATCTTTAAGTGTGGGGAGGTCGATACCGACTTCCAGGGGTTAGTTACCTTCTTTTCAACACCAATACTCTATTTTCTTTGTTTGTTCATTGTTGCATTTGCATGTTTGATTGCATATTCTCTTGATTTTGTGCATATTTTACCACTTCTTGGTTAAAATAGTATTTTCTTTTTCAAGAAATTTTTATAATATTTCACTAATTTAAATCAAAAACTTTTCTATTAAAACTTGTTTGAAGTTGTATTTGGAACATAGTTTAAAAAGCTAAAGAACACACAACCTGTGAGACTTTGAGCTTATTTATATGGTTACATTATTTAACCATAATATTTTATTCTTGTGTGTTTTCTTCTCTATGATTGCAATCTTTACTTTGTTTCAGTCTATATGTCCAATATTTAGTGTATTTACATGCTTGCATATGATTGAGGCCATTGTTTAAATTGCTCACTTATCCCTAAATTAGCCTACCTTTTACATCACCTTTGTTAGCCCCTTGAGCTTTTAATCCCCTCTTGTTCTATAACCACATCACTAACCTTAAGCAGAAAAACAAATTAATTATCCCAAATTTAATATTTGGTTAGCTTAAGTTAGAGATTATGCATCAACTAAGTGTGGAGAAACTGTGAGAACATGGGTTGATAAGGGAATGTATCATGTTTCTAATTTATTTTAATATTGGGAATTTGGGAACCTACTCATGAAACACCAAAATAGAAAAAAATAAAAAATAAAAATAATAATAATAATGGAAAATCTATGTGCATTGATAAGTTATGTTTGCTTTTATCATTCAAAAAAAATCAATAAATAAATAAGGGGACAAAATTACTCCAATGCTAAGTTAATAAAAAGATCAATGCACATGTGATAAAAGTAAAGAAATATCAAAAATTTGGTACATGAGTATGGGAATCATACAAAAGTGGGAATTATGGGTAGCTAGGCATGAATTTAAAAGTAAATAGAGTATATGTATGTTAGGTGAGAGCTTAGGTTAGTCAAAGATTCATATTATAGCTCACTTGGCCATACATGTACCCTTACCTTTACCTCAGTCCCATTACAACCCTGAAAAGACCTCATGATGTTTGCATTAGTATGCTAAATATTTGTTAATTGGTTAGATGAAGAACAAGGTTTAGAAAGCATGACTAGGGAAGAATAGAGTGATTGACCCTAGACACTTGAGAGACTAGAGTGATATACACTACCAGTGAGGGTTCAACGCTTGATTCTATGTTCCCTGCTTTTATGAGCTATCTTCTCACAAGTTTACTTGTCTTTTATTGTATAATTTAAATTAGAGGAATTTGATTCATATTTGTCTTGAAGAACTTATTCACTTTCAACCAAGTAGGTAGAAACATTTTGCATGTAGTTGCATTCACATAGATAGGTTGCATTACATACTCTCTATCATTCCTCTTCACCCCTTTATAGCTTCTCTTGAGTTTAGCATGAGGACATGCTAATGTTTAAGTGTGGGGAGGTTGATAAATCACTATTTTATGGTTTATCTTGTGCACAATTGAGTGGATTTTATCAACTCTTTACCCACTTATTCATACTATTTGCATGAGTTTACATTCTCCTTTCTAATTTTGTGCTATGATTGAAAACATGCTCCTTTGGCCTTAAGTTCCCTATGTTTAATCCTCTCTTATTACCATTAGATGCCTTGATATGTGTGTTAAGTTTTTTCAGAGTTTATAGGGCAGGAATGACTTAGAGGATGGAAAGGAAGCATGCAAAAATTGAAGGAATACAAGAAGTTGAAGAAATTGCTAAGCTGTCCAGTCTGACCTCTTCGCACTCAAACAGTCATAACTTGAGATACAGAGGTCCAAATGATGCGGTTCCAGTTGCGTTGGAAAGCTAACGTTTAGGGCTTCGCAACGATATATAATTTGTCATAGCTGCTTTGAATTTAAGTGACACAAACGCGTGAATGACGTGCCCGCATCGCATCTGCGAATTTCAATCCACGCTAATGCATGGACGACGCCTCCGCGTCGCTTTGCCGCAACCTGAACGTACCAGAAATTGCTAGGAGCGATTTCTGGGCTGTTTTTGACCCAGTTTTCAGCCCAGAACACACAGATTAGAGGCTATAAAGTGGGTAAATGCATCGATTCATATCATGCTTTCATATTCACAATTTTAGTTTTAGATGTAGTTTTTAGAGAGAGAGGTTCTCTCCTCTCTCTTAGGATTAGGATTAGGATTACGATTTATATTAGGATTTAGAATTTTTCTTGCTTTTATGATTGTCCCTTTTTATCAGGTTCAACTTTTCTTTCTATTATCTTCTCAATTTAATTTATGAACTTCCCTATGTTACAGATAATTCTCTTAATTAATGTTATTTGAGGTATTTCAATTTATTATTGCTCTCTTTTATTTATGTTACTGTTGCTTCCAATCTGAACACATTTTTATTCCAGTAGATTTACTTTTTCCCTTTTGGTCTTGGTTAAAAAATCAGTAACTCATGAGTTATCAAACTCAACGTGATCGATAATTATTATCTTTGCTAATTGAATTGAACTTCAATAATTCCAGTCCTTTCTTAGGAATTGACCAAAACCTGAAGATCAAACTAATTAATCCACTTGATCTTCTTTTGCTTTAGTAAAGGCTAACTAAGTGGAATTAAGATTCAATTCTCATCTCCATTGATAAGGATAACTAGGATAGGACTTCCAATTTCTCATACCTTGCCAAAAGTTTATTTTACAGTCATTTACTTTGTTTTAATTGCAATTGAAATTATTTGCTCCCTACTTTCAAAACCCCAATTTATAATCTTCATAACTAATAATAAGAACATACTTTCCTGCAGTTCCTTGAGAAGACGACCCGGGGTTTAAATACTCGGTTATCAATTTTAAAGGGGTTTGTTACTTGTGACAACCAAAACGTTTGTAAGAAAGGTTGATTGCTTGGTTTAGTAACTATACTTGCAACGAGAGTTTACTATAACTTCTAAACCATCAATCTTCAGTTCTTCAGTTGCAAAAAGTAAACCCCCAAACGTTCAGCAAAATGCATTCTTCAAATTAAAGCATTAAAGACTCAAAGACCGCCTAAAAGGCAGCCCAAGAGTTTAAAGTGTTTGTTTTTTAAGAAAATAAAAGTTGCTAGGAAGCAACCAAGTGTCAAAGTCAGCTATAGAGACTTACAAAAAACAAGTTCAAAGCCCATCAGTCGGACTATAACAGTACTCAAGCATAAAAAGTTATAGGGGGATCCAAATTCGCCCCAGTGGCAACATCCTTGGAGGAGGAGGAGGAGGCATGGTCGAGATAGGGGTAGCATTGACAACTCCATCCGGTCCGTTTAGAATCTCCACATCTGGCTCATGCTCTGGAGGGACCACCTCGGCAGAAGGAGTCGGAGAAGTTGAAGCCGCAGAAGCCTTGGCCGGTGGCACAGGAGGAGGACCCTCATCAACATCATCTGGAGCAGGCATAATCTTGCCATCTTCCACCACATTATCCATGCTAAAAAGGGAGAGATCGGCCTTGGGAGCAAGAACTCGGACCTGAGCCTTCATGATCTCATACATGTCGGTCATACCATTTACCATATGTCCCTGAAGCTCGGCATAGTCGTCTTGGGCAGATTGAAGCCTCTCCTTAGTCTCCAAGAGTTCGCCATAGGTGCAGGTATAGCTCTCTTTGTATTTCTTAGCCGCCTCCTCAGCCAGATGTGCAGTCGCCTCCGCAGTAGTAGCCCGGGTCTTCTTCTTCTCCACATCAATCTCCAACTTAGCCACCCTAGTGTCGAGCTCGTCCTTCAGACCTTTAATTCTCTTATACTCAAATTGGGCATCCTCCATAAAGGCCTTGGTTGCATGAACCGGGGAGTCCCAGACAACTCGAGATAAGGCCGCACCAACGTTGGCCATCCGAATACTATTAGTTGCAATAAAGTCGAGGTGATGAAGGGTCGACATAGCATCCAACGGAACCTTACCATAAGGAGCTATCAGCTCTATAGCAAAATCAACGCCATCAAACTCTTTATCATTTAAGTCATAAGTCCCAACAGTCTTTTGCTTCTTGGGAGGGGGACCAGCAGCAAGAGGAGAGAAAACAGGACCAAAGGTCACCTGAGACGGGTCAGAGGGAACTATCCGAACTCGTGGGGTCGGGATAATCTTCCTCAGCCCCTAGGACTCAGCCACCAGCTTCTTCGGAGGCACCTGTGCCGAAGACCCCTCCCCCAACGTTTTACTTGATAGATTTTGGACGGCCATCGCTTTCTTGCCCTTCCGGAAAGACTTCATAGAATCCAAAGATTTCACCATCTCTGAAAAGAATCCAAGAAAAACAATTACACAGTAGAAAAAAGGATAAATACCATGAATAGCAAGAGAAAACCACTTCTGGAAAAAAAGAAGTAGGACACTACCTAGCTCGGCACAGAGGAGAGAAGGATCTCCTAGAAATCTCTTTGTATCCAGATGAGGAGGTTCCCCCCAGTGCTCCTCTAGAACACCCACAAAGGCTTTTTTTACTTCATTTAAACTCTCCCAAGAATACTTGGGAGCTACTATATCTTTTTGCCACCATAAAGGAAAGGTTGGCTCGTCATTCTCATCTAAAAAGAAAGGGCGGACATCCTCGACAGCTCGGACCTTAAAGTAATAGTTCTTAAAATCCCGAAAGGACTCATCAAATATAGAAAACACCTTTTTCCCCTGGGTAGCTCGGAATGATATCCAAGAAGCCTTTTTCTTGGCTACTCCAGGCTTGGTCAACACAAACAGGTAAAGGAAGAGAGATATAGTAGGTTGATTACCCAGCTCCTGGCACAACAGCTAAAAAATCTTAATAAAGGCCCAAGAGTTTGGATGAAACTGGGAAGGGGCCACATTACAAGTCTACAAGAGGTCGGCCTCAAAAGTAGTAAAAGGGATGGTAATGTTCAGCTGGCTAAAGAAATAGTCATAAGCATAGAAGAAGGGATGTTCTCCCTGAGTTAAGGGAGGGAAACTAACCCTCTCCTCAGGGTCGGGCGACAACAGTTCGTAATTCTTTTCATCATCCCTATTGCTACAGATCCTATGGAACCTCCTAAGCCTCTCACAGTACTCCGGATCGGCCACAGTAACACACATCAGGACTATAAAGTCTAGCCAGTCGGCCATGCTAGTAGGGATTTTGGTGGACATCTCGACAATATTCTTACGAGAAGACATATAGCAACTACACCTACAACAAAGGAAAACAAAAAGGGGGTCACTACCAAAACAACTCGGACAAAAGCAAAGAAGCAAGAAACAGCCAACAAACAGCAGGCATGGCAATAAAAGGGCACCCCAGGTTTCACAAAGAAAATATCTAATCATCACCAAAAGTCCAGGGGCACCCTTTAGAGGCAGCAAGCACAGAATGCAGAAATGTGACAAATCATAACCCTAGACCTCTTAAAGAAGGTAGAGGTAACAATGGAAACCTAAGCTCCTACGTTTCCCCAAAACAAAGCAACAGAAGATCACAACTTTGAGTATAGTAAAGGACATGCGACCTTTCCAGAAAGGTTCAACCTTTTTGGAAGGAAACTCAATAAAGATCAAAACTTTGCGCGAAAAGATAAGCATGCAACAATAAAGCACACATGAAGACGAATACTAAGACACAGAAGAGAGAAGAATACCAACCTGTGATGAAAAAGGAATGAGCGCGACAAATACACAAACAGAAACACGAGCAATCCACGCTAACGGGAACTTCGAAAAGGAAAGTAGGAAGCTTGGGGTCAAGAAATCAGAGGAGCAAGAGCCAAAGAAGAGAAACTCTTATTCAAATCTGAAAGAAAGGATTTTTTCAAAGGATGAACGAAAGAAGGCCTCTCTTCACTGAGCGGATGAAAGCAAGAAACTAAAAACCAAAGTCTGAAGGTTTTTACAAATTCAAAATAAAGCGAGGGAATGAAACGGCAAAACAGAATAAAAGCTCAATCAATAGGCATTAAAGGCGCGTGCATACTCCCAAGAAAGTAACCTCTTCGAGAAATAAACGCGGCAATAAAGGAGCAAAGGCAAAAAAGGCTCCGCATTTTCAACACAACTCGCGAACGGAAGAACAGATTTGACCAATATGCTTGAGCACGACTTCCCCAAAGGGATCAAAGCTCAGGAAGCACGATCTCATGAAAAGGTCCGAGCTCAAGCAGGGGCACTGTTCATACCCTGGGTCGAGCTATGCGACCCGGGTTAGACGAAGACTAGAACGACCGACCTCTTACAAGGCTGGCTCGCCACCGACCTCTTCCTAAAGAGCTCGGTCAAATCACCATGTAGGCCCAAAGCATAACAGAAGCAAACGATTACTGCTCACCAAAAGATGGTGGACTAAAAGATAAAGATCTCTTCCACAAAAAGATAAGATACGATAACAAACTTATCTCAAGGAAGGTCACTCCCTACTACTATAAATACACTAGAGCACCCAGGTATATTTCATACTCTGATTCTATACAAAAAAAAACTGCTTAAAGCCTGTGCTAACTTAAGCATCAGAGTCTCTTGTAGGTACCACCACCATCTGGTGATTGAGGATCAGCAACATCTCAAGGTTCAGCAAGTCGGACACGACATCTCCGGCCACAACAGCAGATCTCCCCCGAGATCGACCTTTAGTTTCAGGTAACCCTCAGAACACTATTATATATTGCTGGAAAGCTCTGGAAGTCATCTTTCTATAGCCATTGACAGCGCTCCATTTGGACTTCTGTAGCTCCTGAAAAGCTCTTTCAAATGCAGGCAGGTCAGATTTGGACAGCATCTGCAGTGCTTTCTCTGTTTCTGAATCAAACTTCTGCTCCAGCTCCTCAATTTCAACCAAAAAATACCTGAAATTGCCCAAAAACACAAAAAATCATAGTAGAATCCAAAAATGTGAATTTAACACTAAAACCTATAAAAACTCAATAAAAACTAAATAAAAACCACTAAAAACTACATGAAAAAGATGTCAAAAAGCGTATAAAATATCCGCTCATCACAACACCAAACTTAAATCATTGCTTGTCCCTAGGAAACTAAAAACATAGTAGGATAAAGAAGAAAATTAGGATACAATAAATTTCTAAGTTTCAAACGAAGCTTAGTTAAAATCAGATGAGCGGGACTTAGTAGCTTTTTGCTTCTGAATAGTTTTGGCATCTCACTATCCATTGAAACTCAGAGATGTTGGTATCTTTAGGAACATAGAGTCCAGATGATATTATTGACTCTCTTAGTTAAGCTTATTTTGATTCTTGAACACAGCTTTTTAATTCTTGGCCATGACCCTAAGCACTCTGTTTTCCAATATTATCACCGGATACATTCATACCACAGACACTTTAACTGGGTGAACCTTTTCAGATTGTGACTCAGCTTTGCTAGAGTCCCCAGATAGAGGTGTCTAGGGTTCTTAAGCACACTCTTTTGCTTTAGATCACAACTTTAACAGCTCACTCTCAAGCTTTTCACTTGACACCTTCACGCCACAAGCATATGGTTAGGGACAGCTTAGATTGAGCCGCTTAGGCCAGGATTTTATTCCTTTGGGCCCTCCAATCCACTGATGCTCAAAGCCTTGGGTCCTTTTACCCTTGTCTTTTGGTTTAAAGGGTTACTGGCTTTTTCAATCTGCCCTCTTTTTCCTGCGTTTTTGGGCAGTAATAGATTTTTCTACTTTATTTTTTTCTTTTTCTTTTTCGCCATTTTTTCTTTCTTTTTCGCATGCATATAAATTTTTTCTTTTGCAACATGTTTTTTCTTTTGCTTTTTGCTGCTTTTTCTTGCTTCAAGAATCAATTTTTAGATTTTTCAGATTATCAATAATATTTTTTCTTTTTTCTTATTCTTTCAAGAGCCAACATTCATAAATTACAACTTCAAATATGCACTGTTTATTATACATTCAGAAAATAAAAGCAAATGACACCACATCAAACTAATTAAACTAATCTTATTTTAAACTTGAAATTCATGCATCTCTCAATTCTTTTCAAAAAAAATTTTTAGCAAGGTGAGAGATATATGGAACAATTTACAACTTTTTAAGAAATCAATGCAAATGATCATGCAACTAGGACAAGAAAACAGATAAATAGATAGAAAATAGAAAAATAACAGGAAAGGAGTAAAAGAGAACGAATCCACCTGAATGATGGTGGCCAGTGCTCCTCCTTGAGGATCCAATATGATGCTTGGTCTCTTCTATGTCACTCCTTTATCTCTGTTAAGAGTGGTAGAAGTCACAAAGCAGAGCTTTTGCAACACCAAAGTTAAGAGTTTTGCTCGTCCTTGAGCAAATATGATCACTGGGAAAAAAGAAGGTGGGGTATGTGGAGCTTCTGTGGGACCTCTTGGTCCTAAGAGGCTAGGGAATTCCAGATTCCCTGCTTCTCTGCATTGGCATTTGAATGCCTAGGGGCTGCTCCCTGGCTGGCATTCAACGCCAGCAATGCTCCCCTCTTGGGGTGTTGAACACCTAGGAGGGCTTCCTCGCTGATGTTCAACTTTAACACTTTACTTGGAGTGTTCTGTTTTTACTGCTATGAAATCTGTCTCTTGACTGATGCACATGATCATGAATCTAACAACTGAAAGGAAAAACAAAAAGAAAATAAATGGTTGAGTAAAGTTGGGTTGCCTCTCAACAAGCGCACTTTTAAAGTCACTAGCTTGACCTTTAGCTCCTTAAGGAGGTGAGTATGGGCTCAGATTTTTGCCCTTGACAGTGAATTTTCTTTCTGTCCTCTCATGGATGAGCTCTACATGCTCTAGAGATAGGACACGACTCACTGTATATGGTAGGACTAGATTCTTAGTGAAGACAACTCTCATGCCAGGTGAGAGGCCTTCTGTTGGGACTTTCTTGTCCTTCCAGCCTTTAGGTACTTTCTTTTTAGTACCTTTGTACTTAGAGCTTGTTGAGAGCTGCCCAACACCAAACTTAGAATTGAAGTATGGGAGCTCTACAGAGCTCTGCACAGAAAGAGAGGGTTGGCACACTAGGTGTTGCACTGTTATCTCTCTTTTAGAGGGAGAATTGGGTTGGGGCATCTGAAATACGATATGGTACTCCCCTAACTTTAGGGTTAGTTCTCCCTTAGCCACATCAATGATAGCATTAGCTGTGGCTAGGAAAGGTCTTCCAAGAATGACACAGTCATCCTCATCCTCTCCTATGTCTAAGACTATGAAGTTTGCAAGGATGTAGTGGTTTTCAACTTTAACTAAGACACCCTCCACTAAGCCGTATGGCTTCTTCATAGTCTTGTCTGCCATCTCTAAAGAGATGTGTACAGCTTGTACCTCAAGTATTCCCAGATTCTCCATTACAAAGAGTGGCATGAGGTTGATGCTTGACCCTAGGTCACACAAAGCCTTATCAAAGGTCATAGTGCCTATGGTGCAAGGAATTAGAAAGCGTCCAGGGTCTGGAAGCTTCTGAGGTAGCTCTTGCTGAACCAAAGCATGGAGTTCTTTGGTAAGCAGTGGAGGTTCCTCCTCCAGAGGCTTTGTACCAAATAGCTTGGCATTCAGCTTAATAAGAGCTCCTAGGTACCGAGCAACTTGCTTTTCCCTAGTGTCTTCATCCTCACTTGAGGATGAGTAGTCATCAGAACTTATGCACTGCAGAAGTGCATTCAAAGGAACCTCAATTGTCTTTATGGTTTCCTTTGGTTCTGGGCTAATGGGTGTTGAATGCCCAGTGAAGGCTTCTTCATTGGCATTTAATGCCTTCCCATTCTCCTCCAATTCGACCTCAACCTCCATAGTTATGGCCTTGCACTCTTCTCTAGGATTAACCTCAGTATTACTAGGAAGAGTATCTGAAGGAATCTTAGGGATCCTCTTACTCAGTTGACCAACTTGTACCTCCAAGTTTCTAATGGAGGACCTTGTTTCATTAATGAAACTGTGGGTGGTCTTAGTGAGGCTGGAGACTATAGTGGCTAAGTCAGAGAGGCTCTGCTTAGAGGTCTCCATATTCCCTTGAGAAGATAGGAATGGTGGTCTGTTATTGAACCTATTTTGGTTCCTACCACCTTGATTGAAACCTTGCTAAGGTTTCTGTTGATCCTTCCATGAGAGGTTAGAATGATTCCTCCATGAAGGGTTGTAAGTGTTTCCATAGGCTTCTCCTATGTAATTCACCCCCTCCATAGTGGGTTGATCAGGATCATAGGCTTCATCTTCAAGAGAAGTTTCCTGAGCACTGCCAGCTGCAGTTTGCATCCCAGTGAGATGTTGAAAGATCATGTTGACCTGTTGAGTCAAGATCTTATTCTGAGCCAGGATGGCATTCAGAGTCTCAACTTCATGAACTTCTTTCTTTTGAGAGGCTCCATGATTTACAGGATTCCTTCCAGAGTTGTACATGAACTGGTTGTTAACAACCATCTCAGTGAGCTCTCTAGCTTTTGCAGGCGTTTTCTTCAAGTGGAGAGATCCACCTGCAAAGCTATCCAAGGAGATCTTGGATATCTCAGACAACCCATCATAGAACACTCCTATGAGGGACCACTCTGAGAGCATGTCAGGAGGACATCTCCTGATTAGTTGCTTGTATCTTTCCCAGGCTTCATAGAGGGATTCACCTTCTTTTTGTCTGAAGGTTTGAACTTCCACTCTAATCTTGCTCATCTTTTGAGGAGGAAAGAACTTAGCAAGAAAAGCATTTACAAGCTTTTCCCAAGAATCAATACTCTCTCTTGGTTGGGCATCTAACCAGAACTTAGCTCTGTCTCTTAGAGCAAAGGGCAAAAGCATCAGCTTGTAGACTTCAGGATTAACTCCATTAGTCTTTACAGTATCACAGATCTGTAAAAATTCTGCCAAGAACTGATGTGGATCTTCCAGTGGAAGTCTATGGAATTTGTAGTTCCGCTACAGAAGAGAGACTAACTGAGACTTAAGCTCAAAATTGTTAGCTCCAATGGCAAATACAGCAATGCTTCTGCCATAAAAGTCAGAGGTAGGCATGGTGAAGTCACCAAGGACCTTTCTAGGCTCCTCTTGTGGTTCGGCCATATCCTCTGTTTCTTGTTCAAAACTTTTTGAAAGGTCTCTTCCGAAGTGTTGTGCTTTAGCTTGTTGTAAACGCCTCCTCAGAGTCTTTTTAGGTTCAGGATCAGGATTCAAAAGGGGCTCTTTATCCCTGTTCCTGGTCATAAACAAGAAGAAAGAAAGAAAGAGACCATGCTAATAGGCAAGAAGCTCCACCTTAAAGTCAGTAGTAGAGGAAGAAGAAGATAAAATAAAAAAATAAAAATAAATAAAATAAGTATAGGCTAAATACCTTGTATATAATAGATAAGAGAAAATAAAAAGAAAGAAAATCACAAGAAAGCTTTCTGTGCCAATTGACAAGAAGCTCCAAGTGAGATGTGAAGAAAGAAGAAATGCTGATAAAGAAGTTAAGCTAGAGCTAAGGCAGGATGTAGAGTTGAATGAATAGAGATAAGAAGAGAAGAGGTATAAATAGAAAAAGTAAATTAAAATATTTTTATTTTTATTTATTTATTTAACTAATTTTTGAAAATTTAGTTAATTTATTTAAAATAATTTGAATTTTAATTGTTAAATTTTCAAAAATAGAAGAGAGAAAGGGAGAATTAATTTTCAAAAATTGAGAGAGAAGGGAGTTAGTTAGGTGGTTTTGAAAAGAAGAGAGAGAAGAAGAAGAGATATTTTTGAAAATTAAGGAAGAGAAGAGTTAGTTAAGAGGTTTTGAAAAATAAGAGAGAGAAAAAGAGGATATTATTTTCAAAAATTAAGAATAGAAGGAGTTAGTTAGGAGGTTTTGAAAAAAAGAAGAGAGAGAAGGATAGATATTAATTAAGAAAAGATAAAAATAAAAATAGAAAACAAAAGATAAGATAAGGAAAGATTTAAATTTAAAATAAGATAAAAAGTAAGATAAGAAAAGATTTTAATTAAGATAAAATAGAAGATAAGATAAGAAAAAGATTTGAAATTTAAATTTAAAATTAGAAAAAGATAAGATAAGATTTTAAAAAGTTTTGAAAAAGATATGATTTAAAAATTAGAAGTTAGAAAAGATAAGATAAGAAACAAAAAGATAAGATTAGAAAATTGATTTTGAAAAAGATTTAATTTTTTTTAAAATTTTAAATTTGAAAAAGATAAGATGAGATTTTTGAATTTTGAAAAAGATATGATAAGATTTTGAAAAAGATAAGATTTTTTTTTGAAAAAGATATGATTTTTACTTTTGAAAAATTTGATTTTTGAAAATTTGACAACTAAGATAAGATAAAATTTTAAAATCAAAATCTGAAATTTTTTTTTTGTTAATTTTCGAAAATTATGCTAAAAATTAGTTAGAAAAGATATTTTTTTATAATTTTTTTGAATTTTATGATGAAAGAAAAAAACATAAAATAGATATCAAATGGAAGATATTTTAGAGATAGATCAGACACGGATCGAAGAAGAAGAAATAGTACTTTAATTAATTCATAGGACTCAGCAGGACTCCTCCCCTCAACCTAGGAGGTTTAGAAACTCATACTGAAAATAAAATACAAAGATAAAAACGAAAATATGCTCTCCTAAATTGGAGAGTGTGCGTTCTTCTCCCTAATGGAGAGAATGTCTGAATTACATAGATAAGATCCCTTAAATACTAAAAAGATGACTACAAAGGGTAAAACAGTCTATTTAGTGCTAAAATCCACTTCTAAGGCCAACTTGGTGAGTGTTTGGGCTGAGCTTTAATGAGATCCATGTGCATTGAAGTCTCTTAGGCCCTGGGCTCTGCTCTTTGGGCGCTGGAAGTTTGGAAGAGTGCAGGTAGCTGGCGTTGGACGCCAGTTTTGGGCCTTCTAATCCAAAGCAAAGTATGAACTATTATATATTGCTTGAAAGCTCTAGAAATCAGCTTTCCATAGCCGTTGAAAGCGCTCCATTGGGTCTTTTGTAGCTCCAGAAAAGCTCTTCCAAATGCAGGCAAGTCAAATTTGGACAGCATCTGCAGTGCTTTCTCTGTCTCTGAATCAAACTTCTGCTCCAGCTCCTCAATTTCAGCCAGAAAATACGTAAAATTGCCCAAAAACACAAAAATTCATAGTAGAATCCAAAAATGTGAATTTAGCACTAAAACCTATAAAAACTCAATAAAAACTAAATAAAAACCACTAAAAACTACATGAAAAAGATGTCAAAAAGCATATAAAATATCCGTTCATCAGTCACCCACACGTACGCGTGACCCCAAGTTTTTCAACCGCGCACGCGTACGCCTCACGCACGCGTACGCTTGATATCCAAAATTTTCATGCTCCATACAAATTCGAGAGAGGTTCACATGTTTTAGGCTGGAATTGTGCCTCTAGCACAAAATCCACCCACGCGTACGAGTCGCCTCAAAAAATTTGTCCATCACGCGTACGAGTGACCCACGCATACGCGTCAAACCCATTTCACCTCACCACGCTGACACGTCACTCCACGCATACGCGTGGACTGCTCTGTTTCACCAACTTTCTTTTCTTCCCTTCTTTCCATTTCTTTCCTTCTTCTCTCTTCTCCTCTTTTCTTTCCCTCCATCAACCATCGTCCAACACTACCAATCACCTTCTATCACCGTTTCTTTTAGTTAGTTAATTTGTTAGTTTAATTTTCTATTTTTCATTATAAGTGTTGGATTATTAATTTTGTTTACTGTTTATTGCTGCTTATTATTAACTGAATGCTATTTTAGCATAACTATTTTTGATATTCATTGTTGGATCACTTCTATTAAGGTTACAATTTGTTAATTGGTTTTGAATTTTTCATGCTTAACCTTTGTGAATACCAAGTACATGTGACATTGCCTTCAAGCTCTCTATATCTTTCGAATTGCATGTTGTAGCTAACCATCATGTGATTTGATTTCATTATCTATGACGTGGCAAATTGTGTATAATCAATGCATTTTTTGTTAGGTGATTCTTGTGTATGATTGATCTTTATTTACATCACTTATTTCATGCTTTGAGATTTTGGAATTATGAAATTGGATTGAAAGCTTACCTAGTGACACATTTTTTAGCTTTCTAAGCTTTGTGGACCATGCTTGCTATGTGATTGATTTTCAATTCTATCTTCTTTTTCCTAAGTTCCATAGCACCCATGTGTTCCACTTCTATGTCACTTAGGTGCTGCAAACAAACTTCAATATGTGCCATTGATTGTTGTGTAAGTTTCATATACCATTTTGTTCACTAAGTTTGCTTATACATCAACCAATGACCATTCATTATCCAATTCACAATTGCTTGATTTTTGCTTGTATACTTTTATGCTTTTTCATTCCTTGTTTGGTTGTCTTAACCTACAAGTTCTATTTAAAGTATTTCAAGCACACTAGAATGAGTGAAGTGTATGCTTTCTTTTGTGTACTTGTGACATAACTTTTAATATCAGTGTGTGTGTTCTAAACCGCATGCAACTTAGAACTCACACACCTATTTTTTATCAATGTCACACTAATTTACTCACTTCATTCTAGTGGTTTTTACCTTATTTCAACAATTTATGCTTCCTTACTTTTGCATTTACTTTTCTTACTATCCTGTTTTCTATTATTCAGGAAATGATTTGTCATAAGCAAGAACAGAAGCGGGAAAAAGAACGCAGCAGCCGGTTGATCCACTAGCTGAAGGTGGCAATCCGGAAAGTCACCGTACCCCCTTGCTCATCTTTGGATGCACCGAGGACGGTGCAAACTTTTAAGTATGGGGAGGTCGTCCGACCGATCGACGTTTTTAGGATGATTTGTCATAAGCAAAAATGAAAGTGAAAGAAAGAACACGCAGCAACCGGTTGATCCGCCAGCTGAAGGTGGCAACCCGGAAAGTCGCCGTACCCTCTTGCTCATCTCTGAATGCACCGAGGACGGTGCAAACTTTTAAGTGTGGGGAGGTCGTCCGACCACTCGGCATTTTTGGGTGACAAATTTCTAATCCCAATACTTTCGCATTGCATTTTTAGGTCTTTTAGAATTTTTAGTGCATTTTCTTATTTTGCATATATATAATAAGCTTAGTCAAAATAATGAAGATTTCAAGAAATTTTTCTATAGGGCACCCCAAAATTTGAGAAAAAAAAATTTTAGAACTTGCTTGAACTATATATTGTGGATCATGTTTTCGAGCTAATAACACATAAGCATGTGAGTTTTGAGCCTAATTGTGTGGTTACATTATATAACCACTATTTTCATTCGTGTGTGTATTTTTCTCTTTCTATGATTGTAATCTTTGATTTGTTTGATTCTTTATGTCCATTATTTTGTGTATGAATGCACTTATATTATTGAGGCCATTGTTTTAATTAGCTCACTTACCCAAATAGCCTTACCTTTTATCTTCCATTGTTAGCCAGCTTTGAGCCTATGCTAAACCCATTTGTTCTTAATTTTAGCACATTACAGGCCTTAAAGCGAAAAATAATAAATTTCCTTAATTTAGATCTTTGATTAGCTTAGGCTAGTGAGAGTGTTTGTCATTCGAGTTTGGGAGAGTTGGAAACATTGGATAGAGATAAAAGTGTGTTTTTATATTTTTGTCAAAATTTTGGGAATTTGGGTATATACTCATGCATTAAATGTTTAAACCATATATCTTTGTATATTATTCATCAAAAGAAAAAAAGAAAAATGTAAAATATATATATATATATATATATATATATATATATATATATATAAAGAAAAAAATAGAAAAAGAAAAAGAAAGAAAAAAAACGCAATAAAAAGGGGACAAAATGCCCTAAAGTGAAGTTCAATAAAAATCAATGCATATGCATGGTGATAAAAAAGAGAATGCATGAGTGTGTGAAAAAGTGAGATTTATGGGTAGTTAGGTTTGTTTAGAATTATATAGGTTGTTATATAGGTTATGTGGGAAGTTTAAGTTAATCAAAGATCCAAATTTCAAGCACATTTGACCATATGCATCCTACCTTGACCCTAGCCCCATTACAACCTTGTGGAAAGACCTCATGATATTTGTATGCATGCATGAAATAATTATTGATTGTTAGATAAAAAACAAATTTTGTAAAGCATGATTAGAGGAGAATTGAGTGAATCAACCCTATACACTTGAGTAACTAGAGCGGATACACATCCGGTGAGGGTTCGATCGCTCAATTACATGTTTCCACCTGTGATTGTCTCTTTTTTTGCAAGTTTGTACCTTCTTTTCAATAACTCAAATCAATTGTGTATTTGACTTGGTTGTTAATAGCTTTAGCCCTTATGTTCATACATGTTTTCTTGGGAATTGATTTATTTTGACTAAGTAGTTGCATTCATTTAGATAGATTGCATGTAGATAGGTTGCATATAGATAGTTACTTGCATTGAATAAATGTTGAAACCCTTTGTTTCTTTCTTGAGTTTAGCATGAGGTCATGCTTAGTTTAAGTGTAGGGAGGTTTGATAAACCCCAATTTTGTGGTTTATCTTGTGCTTAATTTAGGGGATTTTATAAATTTTTCTCACATTTATTCAATGAAATAGCATGGTTTTGTAATTCTCCCTAAATTTGTGCTTAAAAGTGAAAACATGCTTTTTAGACCTTAAATTTGCCAATTTCAATTCACCTTAATTACATTCGATGCGTTGATATGTTTGTTGAGTGATTTCAGATTCATAAGACAAGTATTGGATGGAAGAAGTAAAGAGAAAAGCATGCAAAGTGGAGAATTCATGGAAAAACAAGGATTTGGAGTGCATACATCGATGCGCACGCGTGACAGACGCGCATGCGTGAAGAGGAGCATCGTCGAAGGTGATGCATACGCGTGACATGATGCGTACACATGACAAGAAAATGCCACACGACGCGTACGCGTGGCCCATGCGTACACGTCACAACCAACACGTGACCTCATCAAAGTGAATTTGTTGGGGGCGATTTCTGAGCTTCCTATTCCTGAGGCTATTTCATGCAGAATTCAAGCTTGGACAAAGGGGGATCAATTAGTTAGTGTAGGAAGCATGCCTTAGTTAGTTTCTAGAGAGAGAAGCTCCCTCTTCTCTCTAGAATTAGGTTAGGATTAGGTTAATTTCTCTTAGAACTAGGTTAAATTCTTGTTTTCATCTTGTTTTGTTTACAATTTCTTGTTCTTATAGCCTTATTCTTCTTAATTCTCTTGTTAATTTCCCTTTTTATGCCTCTTTTTATGTTTATGAACTCTTTGTTGGATTTGGGTTTTCTTTAATGCAATTTGATGTTTCTTTGTCTGTTGTTGCTTAATTTAGTTGTTATTGTTGATTTCTTGCATTGTGTATTAGTAGATTTTCTTATTCTTGCAATTTTATGATGCTTTCCTTTTATACCTTCCAAGTGTTTGACAAAATGCTTGGTTGGATTTTAGAGTAGTTTTTTAGCATTCTTGGCTTGGAAAGGAAAATTAGGTGCTCTTGAGTCATTAATACCCAATTTAGATTGGTGATCTAGAGTGATTAGTTAATATTATTTCCATTGACTCTAATCTCTTGCTAATTCAATTAGTAAGTTGATTAGGACTTTTGGATTGAGATTAATTAGTCCTATTTGACTTTCTCTCTATGTTGAAGATGATATTGTACCTTCTTTCGATGATGGAGATGACGAAATAAGATTAGCTCTTGTTAATCATTGTATGATAATTAAGGACTAGGATAGAAAGCCTATATTCTCAATCCTTACCATGAATGTCTCTCTTTATTACTTGCTTTATTTAGTTGTTTGCTTTATTCACTTGCCATTTATTTTCTTGTCTTTTTTACCAAATCAAACCCCCTTGTTTCTTCATAGCCAATAATTGATCACTTCATTACAATTCCTTGTGAGACGACCCGAGGTTTAAATACTTTGGTTAATTTTCATTGGAGTTTGTACTTGTGACAACCAATTATTAAAATTTGATTGAGAGTTATTAGTTGGTTTGGAACTATGCTTACAACGAAGTCCCTTTTCTATTAAGAAATTTCTAGACCGACAATAATTCTTTATATCAAATTTTTAAGCCTAGAAAGTTTGTTTAAGATGATGTCAATCCTACAAAGTTTGTTTGCTTGGGTATAAGCCTGTGGAAGCTTTGTGGTTTACCCATGTTCTCCCCCTTTTGTTGAGAAAATAGGAAGAAGCAATTCAGTTGGTGTAGCTGCGTTGAACAACCTTTTGGTGCCTAATCATTTGATAGATGGATGTGTACATAGTGAACTTTATCAAAGTTTGAATCGATGTTTTATTTAGACAAGGAATATTAGAAATCCAGTTTAGTCTTACATTTAGATGATTATCTTTTAAAGCAAGTAGATCAGCAAGAAATATAGCTAACTAAGGAAAGCCTTTTTACCATGTGCGGCGGCCATGTATACATTATACAACATCGCACATGAAATTCTTTATAATTACTTTCCCAGAGAGGTTGAAACAAAACACGAATTCAAACTAAAGAGGTTGAAAGAACTCCAAAAAGACACTTTTTTTTATTTTCATAAGGAATGTATAGATATACCTAAAAGTGTTGTTGCTAAAAATTTGAATTGTAGAGAGATAATTAGGAAAATCAACCTAAACTTGGAGTCCTTGTCCTTTTTGTTCCTCTCAATAAATTGCTTCCTGGTTGATTACTGAATCTAAATTCAAAAATGGAGGCTCAATTGAATATACTAGTATAAGTACATGAATACAACTATAGTAATTTAAATTATCCATGTATCAATGATAATTTAATTCCAAATCCATAATTTGAATTTGGAAGCTATCTATATTCTAGAAGTTTTTGACCTGCCATCTTTTTGTTCTTGACAGAAGCAAGATGAGTTCTGAAAATTAGATAAGCTATCTAATTGCTATGTTTAGTATTACTAATCTATTTAATTCTCTGTAATCATAGATTTTGATGAAGAAGCAAGGCCTAATTTGAGTGTACATAATGTTTCAAATTTTTTTAGAAAAGAATAAAATTGATGTAATTTCTTCTCAGCATGGAAGCAACTTCTTCTCTAGTTCTCTAGTTCTCTAGTTCTCATTTACTTGAATAGTGAATCAGCTTTATCACTACAAAAAAAAGAGGTCTAAAATAGCATTTATATTATGGAGGTTTTAAAGAACTGCCACAATGTTCAAGTATTATGACATTTTATGGTACTATCATAATTAATGTACATAAAATGGCATTTTTCGTGATTCTGGCATTTTTAAACCACCATTATCAAAATCCATCATTTAAAAAAGAAGGCCCAAATAAAATCCTTCCCCAACAAAGGAAAACCCTAACCCGAAAATACATTACTGTTGAAACTAACGCGCACT
This sequence comes from Arachis ipaensis, assembly GCF_059453495.1. Lineage (NCBI taxonomy): Eukaryota > Viridiplantae > Streptophyta > Magnoliopsida > Fabales > Fabaceae > Arachis > Arachis ipaensis. The sequence goes on from NC_142439.1 coordinate 92,738,943, forward strand.
ACCACCACACCCAAAAATGAAGATCTGTGCTCTGCTCCAGCGACGATCTGCTTCAGCGACTGCTCCGGCGACAATCTTCTCATCGACGTTATCCTCCAATGAGATTGTGTGCTCTCTCCAGAGACGATCTCCTCTGGCAGGTTTTCCTCCGACAGCGGTTCTCCTCCAACTACAATCTCCATATGAGAGCAAGGTTGATCTTCTTTCTCCTTCTCTCTCAATTTTCTACTGTTGTCAAAAATATTAGATGTTGCTGTCTCAATGTTGACCTAACTATAACATTGACACAAGATGTGCTAAATTTTGGACAGTTAACACATCTTAGCTCCCTCAAACATGGCCACCAAGGCTAACTGTTTTCCCTGCATATCTGAACGAGATTTGCGAGGTTCTGGAGTTTGGACAGGTGACAGTTATAATGATTCTTAATTCTTTTTCTTTATTTTAATTGCAAAGCAATCTCTTATTCCATTATTATATTAGATAGAAAACTTGCTACTAAATGCACTATTCACTAATGCTGTTTACATTTGCATAATGTTCCTGTTGTAATGTGCATTAAATGCATTTAAAATTTTGTTAAAGACTAATAACCATAATTTAAGTGTCATTAACTCTGATTATAACTATCTCACTATATAAATGAACAAATACCATAAAAGAAGAGGAAGTTATTAATGATATACAACACTAGATAGTGCCTTTTCCTGAAATTACTACCGAATATTGTTAACTTTCCTATGCTTAGTTGGATTCTTGTAGATTCAAAATTGATCTTTCTTAATTTTTCATAAATGTGTATTGATTACAAACGAATTCCTAAATGACATTGTTGGGAGTGCATATTATGTTGCACCAGAGGTACTTCACAAGTCATATAGCGTGGAAGCAGATATATGGAACTAGCTGAGGTACTCTGGAGCGAGCAACAAAGCATTGTAATTTTTTTCTTATGGAGATTTTATGTATTAAGAGCTACATTTTAAGATATTTATAATTAAAAAATCATGTTATGTTAGATACTTTATTTGTATAGGGGTTATTATTTTTTATTTTCAATACTAAAAGATCATATATTATATTTAATACTTTGTTTATGAGTTATATAATATTTTGTTCATGGGTATTGATTTTTTATTATTGAGAAATTTTAATCAAAAAATTATTTGTTTAATGCGATAAAAATTATGGTTAAAATTGCCTTTTTAAACGATAAAAAATGTTACTTTTACTCGATAAAAAGGGAGGTTTATAACTGCTATTATAAACAATATGAAATTCCATTTTAACTCGATAAAAACAACGGTTTTTAAATGCTATTTTAACCAATAAAAATGCCAATGTCGGGGTAAAAATGACAGTTCAAAATCGTCATTTTAACCAATCTAAAATGCCGTTTTAACCAACCAAAATGCCGCTCTGTCAGGTAAAAATGGCGGTTCAAAAATGTTATTTTAACCAATCAAAAATGCCATTTTCACCCTGAAAATAATCGCGGTTTGAACCGTCATTTTAATCAACAAAAACACCATTTTCACTCTGGAAATAACGGTAGTTTGAACTGCCATTTTAACCACCAAAAAACGCCGTTTTATTTGAAAATAGTGGCAGTTTGAACCGCTGTTTTAACCTATTCAAAAATCATCATTTTAACCAACGAAATTGTGGTGGTTTTTTAAAAACCACTGTAATAACCAGAATGACACCCAGAATTATGTCGATTTTTAAAACCGTCGTTCCTGGTAATAATGGTGGTTCAAGCTGCTGTAAATACCCAAAAAAACTGCCGTTTTAACCTGATTTTTTTTGTAGTGATTATACCAAATTCAATTATAAATGATTCATTGACTTTGGAGATTTGATACATTGAATTGTTTAACATACGAAATTTTAAAAGTAACAGATATTTTGGAATAGAAGAAGTAGCAAATATGATGTGCTGTAATAGTGTTCTATATACATTCAGTTGATAATATTGCACCTCAATGTGAGGAAGAGATTGTTTTTTATTCTCCTGAGGAACTTGAGGCTCAAACTATTGGGAATCTTCTCCCTACCGATGACGACGATTTGCTACCTGGACTGACTGGTGATCATGAAATCTTTGTTAAGGATAGTTCCGGTGATGAATCAGATGAACAAGATCTTTTTGCTAGTGTTGGAGGAATGAATTTGGGACATGATGATAGTTCATCTTCTGGACAATAGAATTCTGAATTCCATGATGAAGCTTGTAAAAGGAAACTCGAGCTTTATAAGCCTCGGTTGCAAGAGAACACTGGTATGCAAAATTGTTACTCAGGTTGTGAATTATTGTTCGAAATTGATTCCCTGGCGATGGCACCAAAAACGGATGCACAGAACCATGGTCTAAACATATCTTCACAACTTCGCATAACTAACCAGCAAGTGCACTGGGTCGTCCAAGTAATAAACCTTATGTGAGTAAGGGTCGATCCCACGGAGATTGTTGGTATGAAGCAAGCTATGGTCACCTTGTAAATCTCAGTCAGGCGGATATAAAATAGTTATGGAGTTTTCGAAATTAATACTAAAATAAGGATAGAAATACTTATGTAAATCATTGGTGAGAATTTCAGATAAGTGTATGGAGATGCATTCATTCCTCTGAACCTCTGCTTTCCTGCTGTCTTCATCCAATCCGTCTTACTCCTTTCTATGGCTGGCTTTATGTAAGGATGTCACCGGTGCCAATGGCTACTTTCAATCCTCTCGGGAAAATGGTCCAAATGCTCTGTCACAGCAAGGCTAATCGTCTGGAGGTATCACCCTTGTCGTTGGTTGCATCCTATTCCTCTCTGTGAAAATGGTCCGATGCGCTGTCACTGCATGGCTAATCATCTTGGAGGTTCTCGATCATACTGGAATAGAATTTACTATCCTTTTGCGTCTGTCACTACGCCCAGCACTCGCGAGTTTGGAGTTCGTCACAGTCATTCAATCCCAGAATCCTACTCGGAATACCACGGACAAGGTTTAGACTTTCCGGACTCTCATGAATGCCGCCATCAATCTAGCTTATACCACGAAGATTCTGATTAAGAGATCTAAGAGATACTCATTCAATCTAATGTAGAACAAAAGTGGTTGTCAGGCACGCATTCATCGGGAATGATGATGATTGTCACGTTCATCACATTCAGGTTGAAGTGCGAATGAATACCTTAGAAGCGAAATAAGATGAATTGAATAGAAAACAGTAGTACTTTGCATTAATCTTTGAGGAACAGCAGAGCTCCACACCTTAATCTATGGAGTGCAGAAACTCTACCGTTGAAAATACATAAGTGATAATGGAGTTCATTAGTCTCGGCCCCAGAGGGGAACCGGAGTAACCAAGACTACGAATACAATGATAAAAAGTTCTATTTATAATAAACTAGTCACTAGGGTTTATAGAAGTAAGTAATTGATGCATAAATCCACTTCCGGGGCCCACTTGGTGTGTGCTTGGGCTGAGCTTGAAGTCTACACGTGGAGAGGTCATTCTTGGAGTTGAACGCCAGCTTTTGTGCCAGTTTGGGCGTTGAACTCCACTTTGCAACTTGTTTCTGGCGCTGGACGCCAGAATTGGGCAGAGAGCTGGCGTTGAACGCCAGTTTGCGTCATCTAAACTTGGGCAAAGTATGGACTATTATATATTTCTGGAAAGCCCTGGATGTCTAATTTCCAATGCAATTAGAAGCGCGCCATTTTGAGTTTTGTAGCTCCAGAAAATCCATTTTGAGTTCAGGGAGGTCAGAATCCAACAGCATCAGCAGTCCTTCTTCAACCTCTGAATCTGATTTTTGCTCAAGTCCCTCAATTTCAGCCAGAAAATACCTGAAATCACAGAAAAACACACAAACTCATAGTAAAGTCCAGAAATGTGAATTTAACATAAAAACTAATGAAAACATCCCTAAAAGTAACTAGATTCTACTAAAAACATACTAAAAACAATGCCAAAAAGCGTATAAATTATCCGCTCATCAAACACCCTATCCAGAAATTGAAAGGGAAACTCGACATGTTAATCCAGTTAATATGATTTCATCACCCAAAGACTGTTTGTCAATGTATGATATCCATCACATATTCACATTTACATAACATAAATACAAAAATTGATACCAAATCCCCAACCCACCTATGATGACACACTTTAATTTCCTAATTTGGAGGAATGCCATACTTTCAGGAATTACTGAGTATTGATCCCTAATCAGAAACTCCGCTATCCATTCAAATGATACGACCTACTCACCATAAAACCACTCCTGCTTTACCAATATTCCATTCCATGAAATTGAAAAGAGGAATTAATTACATGAAATTGAAAATCTTACCTACAAACGAAGAAAAATGGAGGGTTTCAATTTCAGTTAATAAGCGGATTGCACGTTAAGGTTCGAAAAGGGAGACACGAGCAACACACGGAGAAGATCCGGGAAGGGATATGACAGAGCTTCGGTGCGACAGAAGTTCAGTGCAATGGAGGTTTGGTGTGACGGCGGTGCAAGGCCGAGAGGTGCGCCGATAGAGCATTTGGAGGGGATAACTGTGGAGACGCAGAAGTATCGTGATTGAAATGAGGAGCTCGTGGTGACAACCCTTATTTCAATATGTTTCAACGGAAAATTTTAAATTACAGGCAGATTTTTTGTCTATAATATTTTAATAAAACGCAACGTTTTATTCATTTAAATACAGATGAATTTTCTATCAGTAATTATTTTTCAAGAAGAAACACTAATTTTTCTGACAGAATTATCGACATATTCTCTTTTCCGTCTATAATTCATGCTAATTCATTTTTCTTTGTTTTTGACGAAAATTTTCTTGTAAAATCTGTCTGTATTTCCGTGGGATAAAATCTGTCAGAAATATCCGTCTGTAATAAGTAGTTTTCTAGTAGTGTTATCTTGTATTTTGGGAATACTTTTGGGTATATATATATATATATATATATATATATATATATATATATACTCTCTGGCCGACCTTAGCTTCACAAGTCGAGTCTTGAGTTTGATATTTGTACCTTTTAGAACCCTAATCCTTTATGTATTTTATCCGTTCTGTTCAATCTTGTTTATCCGGTTTACGTTTATCCGAACGAGTGTGATACGTTTTTCTGTCTTAGATTTGTGTAATTTCTTCTTCAAGGCTCTTAGTTAATTTCTTTTTTCAATATATCTATATATGTATTTTAATCTTTAGAGGTCACAATACCTCGCACCTCTGATTTACGACTTAAGCGTAAAACTCTGTGTGGTAGGGTGTTACAACAAGAAGAGTTGCAGCTGCAAGGTAGCCACTGTATGTTGCCGCTGGATTGTCGCTGTTGCCATTGGATCACTGCTGCTGCTGGTTCATTGGGGAGAGAGAGAGAGAGAGAGAGAGAGAGAGAGAGAGAGAAGCAATGTGAAGGGATCGGAGCGAGGGGTTGTTGTTGCTGTTGCAGGGTCATCGCTGCCGCTGGGTCGTCGCTGCTGCCGTTGCGCCCTTTTCTCGCCAATGACGCCTTCTTCTTCCTTTTATTCTCTTCTTCTTCTCTCCGGCAATGTAGGTGGCAATGAATGTAGCGGAGGTGGTGGGGGAGGGGGAGATGATGATGTTGGATATTTTGGTCCAAGAATTAGAAAAAGAATAATTTTATAACGTTTTGTAATGTTGAGGCTGATATTAATAAAAAAAAAGTCAAAGACAATTTTAATTTTGACCCAAGACGTTAGGAACGAAAAAGTATTTAACCATTCTTATTACTTAGATTTTATACTTTTATATGTGTATATATGAATAATAATTAATCAAATTCTTAAACAACTTTATATTAAAATTGAAAATGAAATTTACTACTAGCTTAACCAAATTTCTTAACTAATGAAGGTTAGTCTAAGTAATACATGCTTAATCGAGAATTTATAAGAGAAAATAATTTCTCGTTTTGGCTCAAATAGATGTCTCCAGTGAAGAATAATTGATTACAACCAAAAAGTTCAATTAATTTCCTAACGAATTCATATGTTTATTTATTATTCATTTCCATACTTTTATCTTTCTTGTCACATATTTCTTATTGGTTTAATTTGTTTCTCTTTTTAAAAATTTCTTTTATATTTTTGCTTACATTAAACAAATGAGCCATCAAACTATATTTACGTAAATTTTTTCTTCTTCACTTGTATTTTCAACACACTAAATTTACTCACATAATTAACTAAAGTTACGGGGTATGTCTAAAACGAGCACAACCATTATGTGCTTATTGAATGCACCATATTTATATCGACCATTAGATTTGATTAGATGAAAATCAAAGGCTAATATGAAAGAAGAGCATTGATGGACTCTAATAAATACAGAATATCTTAGTACATAAATAAATACGTTAAATGACAATATTTTAATATATAATACTTTAAATAGTAACAGAATCTTTTATTCTTAAATAATTAAATATAAAACATAAATACAAAAATATGAGTATTCTTTATTCAATAAGATTAATTATTATGCAAAAATTTTTTATGATATTAAAAAATCATATTAAAATAAAATTTTAAACTGTAACATAAAAATATAAAATAATTAAAATTTTATTTTATATTACTTGACAAATAATTAGATTATTATATTCAAAATTTATTAATTAACTAATTTTGTTAAAGATATTATTATATAAAATAATTTTTTATCAAAATATTTCGAAAATATAATTTATTTAAAATATTATATATAATACATGAAAATATTAATCTTTTTTATTTTTTTCAATTTTTTTTAAGAAAATAGAATAAAAATAATATAATTCTAAATACATGCCTATTACATTATATATTTACTTATATTAGTAAGACCTAAACTAATCAAACTTACATAATTAAAAATATAAAATATATAAATATAAAAAATAAATATTTTTTATTTATTAAAATTAACATTTAAAGTTTCATATATATAATATTTAAAATTATATATTTATAATAAGATCATTTTTATTTTTATTATTTTCAAGTATTTTTTTATTGTTTTAGTTAAATTTTTTATTCTCTAACTCGACCAAATTTATATATATATAGGTAAATTCTATCCAACCCTCTCTAAAATAACATGTAAATTAGCTTCTATGACGTGACACATTTTAATTAGATGTTTAATTTTAATTTGAGTTAATTTAACTCAATGAGAACTAGCATCTTAACAAAAGTAGGACCATTTTATAATTAAATATTTTTATGATATTAAAAAATCATATTAAAATATGATTTAAATAGAGAATCTTTTATTTTTAAATAATTAAAAATAGTAACTCAATACTTTAAATACTAACAGAATCTTTTATTTTTAAATAATTAAATATAAAACATATAAATACAAAAATATGAGTCTTTTTTATTCAATAAGATTAATTATTATGTAAGAAAATTTTATGATATTAAAAAAGCATATTAAAATAAAATTTTAAACTGTAATATAAAAATATAAAATAATTAGATTATTATATTTAAAATTTATTAACTAACTAATTTTATTAAAGATATTATTATATAATATAATTTTTCATCAAAATATTTTAAAAATATAATTTATTTAAAATATTATATAATACATAAAAATATTAACCTTTTTATTTTTTCAATTTAAAAAAAAAAAATAATATAATTCTAAAAACATGCCTATCATATTACATATTTACTTATATTAGTAAGACCTAAACTAATCAAACTTACGTAATTAAAAATATAAAACATATAAATACAAAAAAATAAAAGTATTTTGGAAATACGATGACATTGTACACTAATTTTATATATATATATATATATATATATATATATATATATATATATAAAATTCTACTCTATTCTTTATATTTTAACATGTAAATTACCCTATATGACATGTCACTTTCTAATTGATTGTTATGTTAACTATAATTAAGCTATTTTGTAATTAAAAAATTATTTAAAAGAATAAATGTATAATTTGATAAAATACTAAAAACTGAATCTTTGCTCTCTGCAACCTCGTTGTTTCTCTCTCTGATTACTCTTCTGTATTGATTTCAATTTGTAGTAGATCTGCGATTAGTTGAAGAGAGTGTATTTAGTCGTACTGCTATTTTATAGTTGTCTTTTATTCTTTAGCTCACATAATTTCGTATCACATATAAATTCTTGATTATCAGGATACATTAATCTATGATTTAGGGTTGTGATAGATAATTATTGCATATATTAAAGTGATGCTTGAATTAGATATGCATTTGATCCATCCGTCTATTAGAATTCAAATTGGACTATATCAATTAGATCAAAGCCGTTCTTTGGAATGGTTATGGATAATTGGATCGTACACAAGATCCGTTGCATTAGATATTCAAAGGATACTTGCATCTTTACTCTCCGTCCTGCTTCGAGTTACAGTGTATGTTCCTTCAACACGCTTTGAGTGATGAAGGAACAGTGGAAGGGAAGAAATATACTTCAATCAACAGAGAATGTGTTTTTCAATAGAAGGGTGGAACGAATTTAAGTAATAATGATTTGGTAAAAGAATATAAATTTACTTTTTAATATTTACAAAAATTATATAATTATCCATCTTAAAAAATATTTAATTATAAAATGGTCCTACTTTAGTTAAGATGTGAACTCTCATTGAGTTAAATTAACTCAAATTAAAATTAAACATCTAATTAAAATGTGTCACGTTATAGAGGCTAATTTACATGTTGTTTTAGAGAGTGTTGAGTAAAATTTACCTATATATATAAATTTGGTCGAATTAGAGAATAAAAAATTTAACTAAAACAATAAAAAATATTTGAAAATAATAAAAATAAAAAATGATCTTATTATAAATATATAATTTTAAATATTATATATATGAAACTTTAAATGTTAATTTTAATAAATAAAAAATATTTATTTTTTATATTTATATATTTTATATTTTTAATTATGTAAGTTTGATTAGTTTAGGCCTTACTAATATAAGTAAATATATAATATAATAGGCATGTATTTAGAATTATATTATTTTCATTCCGTTTTCCTAAAAAAAATTGAAAAAAATAAAAAAGGTTAATATTTTCATGTATTATATATAATATTTTAAATAAAATATATTTTTGATATATTTTGATAAAAAATTATTTTATATAATAATATTTTTAACAAAATTAATTAATTAATAAATTTTGAATATAATAATCTAATTATTTGTCAAGTAATATAAAATAAAATTTTAATTATTTTATATTTTTATGTTACAGTTTAAAATTTTATTTTAATATGATTTTTTAATATCATAAAAATTTTTTGCATAATAATTAATCTTATTGAATAAAAAATACTCATATTTTTGTATTTATGTTTTATATTTAATTATTTAAGAATAAAAGATTCTGTTACCATTTAAAGTATTGTATATTAAAGTATTGTCATTTAAAATATTTATTTATGTACTAAGATATTCTGTATTTATTAGAGTGCATCAATGCTCTTCTTTCATATTAGCCTTTGATTTTCATCTAATCAAATCTAATGGTTGATATAAATGTGGCGCATTCAATAAGCACATAATGGTTGTGCTCGTTTTAGACATACCCAAAGTTGGAATTCAAATTTTAGAGGATCCAAATCCCCCAAAGTTACGTTCCTCGTGTTATATGCTTGTGCGTGAGATTTTTTTTTTTTTTTTTTTTTTTTTTCAGGATTGCTTGATATCCTAATGAGTTAAAATAACTAGTTAATCTGTTAATATGTTTTACTACTTATTTGACGAACACGAAAGTTATACTCCAATAAAATCTTCAATAAAATTGTGAAGTGGTTCCAGTCTTTATTATTATTATTATTATTATTATTATTATTATTATTATTATTATTATTATTATTATTATTATTATTATTATTATTATCATCATCATCGTACATGACAAAAGTTTGTGCTAATTCAGTTTTTAAAAATTAGTAACCTCCTATTATTTATTTACAATTGCAATTAATTAAGAACGCAAAAATTCCTCAACTTGGGCACAACTTGATAGAAACGCCAAGAATACCACTTGTACGTATATGTGGTGAATAAAGGTAGAAATGCATATACTTTTCTCCAATTTTTCTACACCCGACGATGGTTAGTATAAATTTGAAGAGAGCATCATGAACCTGATGATAAGGTTAATCAAAACATGGAACGTATCCTTCAACTGAATAAAGCGTGAATGCATGCAACACAACGAACCTTTGGGAAGCTTATCTAAAGTCATGTATGTTTTTGGATCATGTACGCAATGTTAAAAGGCTCATCACCATCCATCAATGTACTAAGATACTGATGTTCCTAGTTAAAATAATTTTTTTTTTTGAATTAAAAAGTGCTCAACACAATAAGGTGGAACAAATAGAGATAAGAAACATAAGACAACTTAAATAAAAGCCATCAACCCCTTGTCATCTTCGACATTGTCATCAACAACCAAAGGGAGTACCACCAAGCCACTCGTCGGATAGCGAAAAGGACCTGTTGATGATTTCCACCACTCCTGAGCCATGATTATTGAAGACACGATCGTTCCTTTCCAGCCAAATTGCCCAGATTACAGTAAAGAATCCAATCAACCACCTCTGTGTCTCAACCTTTCTATATGAAGCATGCGCCCAGCTCTCAAAATGTTGCTTCAGTGTTTCTGGTACGGCCCAGGATCTTCCAAGGGCAAATAGCCATGCACACCACACCTGCCAAGTGAGCTCACAGCCAAGAAACAGATAGACAGCCGACTCAACAGCCTTGCAACATAAAGGACACATATTATCGAGCTGGCCAATAACCCCTAGCCTAGAAAGCCTTTCTTTAGTATTCACCCTCCCAATCAAGACAAACCAAGAGAACAGTTCAACCCTTTGCGGGACGAAGCCCCTCCAAATAACACTAGTGAAGTTATAACTAGTTATTTTTTTCGGGAGGACTGCTTTCTGCAACCCCTTCAAAAAGGAGTTAGTTGAAAAAATACTAGTTCTGTCAAATTTCCAAACCACCTTATCCTAGTTAAAATATTGTTCTCCTTAATCTTCATATACGGCCAAACTCATTAATTATTTAAATCACTAACTAATTTCTTAGCCACAAACTATTCAATAACTAATAAATTGTTTTATAGTGTTCTTTCATTAAATTACTAGCAATTTGACCGTACCGCTATTATAATTTTCGGATTGAAAAGAGTTAAATTTATCAATTTAAGCTATACTTAATTTTTGTAAATGCATGCTTTTGTGAATTATTCCGTTCTAATTGAGCTTAATTAATTAAACATATTTTTTAGGTTTTAAAAATTGTCAAATTAATTTCAATTCTCATCTCATTCGATGTTTTAATGTGTTTGTTCAAGTTTTTAAAGGTTTAAGAGGTAAGGATGACTTGAAAAAATAAAAAAAAATATGTGAAAATAGAGATTTTGCAAAAAAACAAAGAAGGAAGCAAAGCTAGAGGCTGCATACATACACCCTTGTACGCACGCGCGCACGTCCCTAAATTTTCGTTAGTATGCATAAGCACGTACAACCTTGATTTCCTGCCTCGTTGAAAAAAAAACACATAACTTGCAATTTGAGGGACTTTTTGACCTGATTTAGCCCATTAATGAGGAAATATAAAGCAAAATATAAATAGAGAAGACATATATAAATAAGGTGAATGCTATCCTACCCTCTCTAAAGTAACATGTAAGTTATTCTCTATGATGTATCATATTCTAATTTGATGTTTATTTTAGAGATAAGTACTTTTTTCATCCTTAAGGTTTGAGGTCAAAATCGAAATCGTCCCCAACCTTTTTTTCTTATTAAAATCATCCTCAACGTTACAAAACGTTATAAAATCATCCTTTTCTACTTCAACTTTTTTTTTACCAAATTATCCTTCATTATTAAAAAATTATAAAATAAAATAAATATAAAATAAATAAAAAACAGAAGAAAAGGTGGTGGGGAGAGAAAGAAAGGGGGGCCGCGAGAAAAAGGGGGGGGGGGAGGAGGGGGGAGGAGGGGGGAGAGAAGGGGGACTGCCGCCCTGCCCTGCCGCTTTGCCGTCCTATCGCTCCGCACTGCACCGCTGCCCTACCGTCCTGCCGCACCGCACCGCACTACCGCACCACCGCACGACCATCTTCTTCTTCTTCTCCATACCACCGCACCACCGCACCGCCGTCCTGCCGCCCTACCGCCCTGCTGTCCTGCCGCACCGCACCGCACCACCACTTCTTCTTCTTCTTTTTCTTCTTCTTCTTCTGTGAACTGGATTTTTGATAAAATTTATTGTTGTTGATGAAATTTGTTGTTGCTGAAATTTGAATTTCTAGATTTTTGATGAAATTTGTTGTTGATGATGAAATCTGTTGATGATGATGATGATGACCATGAAGAGAGTGACATGAGGAAGGGGGTGGGGGGTTACGGTGAGGGAGTGGGGTGAGCGGGTGGGGGGTTACGGTGAGGGGATGAGGGAGTGGGGTGAGGGGTGGGGGTTACTGCTTTCTAGCTTTCTATTTCTGCTTCTTGGTTTGGTGTTGTTGCTATTGTTTGGTGTTCTTGGTGGTGGTGGTGTTGGTGGTGGTGGTGGTGGTGGTGGTTGTGGTGGTAATGTTGGTGGCAGTGGAGGTGGTGGGGGTAAGGAAGGTGAAGAGAAGAATGATGATGATGAGGGTATTCTGGTCAAAAAATTCGAAAAAGGATGATTTTAAAGCGTTTTGTAACGTTGAGGATGATTTTAATAAGAAAAAAAGGTCGAGGACGATTTTGATTTTGATCTCAAACCTTAGGGATGAAAAAAGTACTTATCCCTTTATTTTAATACATTTGTTATATATTTATTAAAATATGAATTTAAAAATTTTTTTATATTAACTAAATTCTAAACTAAAATATTGATGTGACAAATTATAAATAGAAACACGTTGAAAATTTTCAATTTGAAAAGTTTATCATGTCAAGTAGATTTTTAAATTTAAAAATTTATTTTATACAATTTGATTTAGAATTATATGAAAAAAAAAGAAAGAAGTTGAAACACTTAATTATCTTGTTTTTTAAAAATTAATGTAGCTAGTTTGCAATTAATTTTTATGAAGGTATGAATTTTTATTAATTTTTGTTAGACATCAGAGATTTTGTGTGAAAAATAAAAGAGTAATATATAACATTATTTTTCAAATATTTTGTTAAATTTTTAATAAATTTTAATGACCTGAAATCAATTTCTTATTTTTTATTTTATTAGATAAATTAGTCATCCAATAAATTCTACTAAAAATTTAAAATAAATAAACACCCATTAGAATATGACACATCAAAGAGGGTAACTTACATGATATTTTAAAGAGGGTAGGGTAGCATTTACCTATAAATAATATACACTCATATTTTACACGATGTCTTAGATACTATAAGAAAAATGTTGAGTATCATCATATTTACCGTTAGATTAATCAAATAAATCTGTCGGTTATGAGTTTAACGTTGGATTTACCATCGTCTTGGAGTTGACGGCATTATTGGCGCCGAAAACTGTTTATCGGTGGATTTTTTTTCGTCCGACGCTAATTACCGGTGGATTTTCCGTCGGTATTTTTAATGAATTTGTCGAGACTGAGTTGATGATTACCGTCAAATTAATCCGGTGGTAACTTTGGCACCATTTCACGTGTTTAGGCACCAAGTTACCGTCGGATTAATCCAATGGTAAATCCGATAGTAGTATTTTTATATTTTTTATTTTTTAGTCAAAATTAAGCCACAAGTAGTAGTCGAATTAGAACTGTTGTTAATAAAATTGTTAGCAGAAATCTAAAATTGGCAGAAATCAACAAATTATTTTATCAAAAATAAAAGATCTTAATACAATAAAATATCACAGAAGTCAAATACAATGAAGTAGACAAACAATGAAATAAAACCCTAACCCCTACAGATCTCGATAATGGTCATCGTCGTCGTCGTCGAGGTCCCCTACTGAAAAGGCGGTGTAGGTGCTGATGTCAGAGCCCTGCCAGCCACGTCGCCGCTGGCTCCAGTGCGTATCTGTTGGTTGTACTGCTCCATTTGCTTTCGCAATCGATCGAGCTGCTCGAACTTCTCTGTCAAGTCCAAGCTAATAGCAACGGCTCATCCCACGCATGCAAGAAGGTCTTTGTACCATTGAGGTCTCGGAGCCAGCTTCAGCGTCCCCACTAGGTTGCTGAGATTGCTGGGTTGCGGTGTCTAACTTCTACGTCTACTCCTCCTGTGTCACACACGTCGTGCTTAGGATAATAGTTAAATAAATTAATTAAAACCAGATAAACTCGAGACTTCAGATTAATTTAAACTCACATAATGGGCCACTGACCATTCATCAGCAAATCTCTCCTTGTTGGCCTTCAAAGTATGGGTATACTTGAAGGTCTCCGCCAGTGTCACCTAATGGTCCAACGACTTAGACTACAAATAAATATATTAACCAATAAAATAAATGAACATATTAAACAACTAATTCAAGTAACTACTAAAATATTAAACAATGAAAAGAAACCTACCAGTCTGCTCTTCGTTTTCATGAAGGTCACCAGCCCACCCGTATACTTTGACGACTTGGGTGAAGCCCTGTTAACAACGTTTGTCAGACGGTGATGCTTGAACCCCTCATCATTAGCAACATAAGCCTCTAGTTCGTTCTTGATGACTGGACAGATCCACGATGTTAGGTGATCGCACCCTTAACAAACGTCGCTCATCATCTGTTGTAGTCATTTTGGCTGCCCAGAGGTCGTATATCTTCTGAATCATGAGATTATGCTCCGTATCACATACGAATTTTAACTACACAAAGTGATTCACCATTACAAAAGTTAGTAGGAATAAGATACAATTTAAATACATTTAATTAATTTAACATTATTGGGTTCTTACTGCGCACTTCTGAAACCATCGATCTCTGGTCTCAGCCAAGATCTGCATGTAGGTTGGCCATGAGTAGTCGTACATCGACTTAATGACGTCAGTAATCTCCTGTGTACAAGCGTTGGGGTTTGGTGCAAGCCTAGCAGGGAAAAACATAACATTCACAAACACATAGAAACGCAATAAACTTAAGATTAAAACATAGAGACCCATAAATACATAGAAATGCATAATAAACTTAAAAAATTGTGTATACTCACGACTACATGCCATCGTGTCAAATTCTCAGCCGAATGACAAGCGGTGGTGGAGGGGAATCCTGTTGAGGGCACTTGAGGTATCACCCACTGCGGGTTCTGTCATTGCTGGATCTGCAGGGAGCGTAGTAGAAGGAGGCACTAGTTTGGGTTTGAGACCACGATGAATTGCTGGTCTGTTTGAGCCGCCTATGACATCACAACAATCCAAATCATAACCAAATCGTAGTTTGCCCTCTCCTCTCTCCTTCTCTCTCACCTTGGTTCTCCCTCTCCTCTCCCTTTCTCACCAGAGACCCAGACCTCGCTGTTGCTACTGCCTCGTGGGTTGTTGTTGCTGCCAGGTTCCGTGGGTCACCATCACTACCTCGAGTTCCATCACTGTCGATGCTACCTCGCTGTCACTACTGCCGCCTTGTGGGTCACCGTCGCTGTCTGGTTCTACTCGTCACCATCGCTGCCTCGAGTTCCTCCTCCAGGTTAGTGTGAATTCTCCCCTTTCTTCATTTTGTCAACTTTTAGGCTTAGTTTTTTTTTTATTTTCTTGAATTTTATATGTATTTTATTAATTTTGTATTTGATGTTTTGTTTTAAAATGTAAATCTATTGGAAAATTTAATTTTTTTAATTTTTCATTTTAAATTTAGTGTTTAAATTCTACTTTATTTTTAATTTACTGATTATAATATTTTGATTCTAAAATTTAAAATTTGTAATTTTTGGGAATTTGTGTTTAAGATTCATGTTTTTATTTAGATTTATTGAGGTTAAGTCAATCAATTTAAGTTGTTAGGATTAATTTTGTTTAGCAATTATATTATTTTAGGTGAATTAGTTTTTGTTGTTTAAATTAATATATTTTTTATCAATTATGTTCATTAGATTACTTAAGATGAATGAATTTTTGAATTAGTTTCACCTAGTGAATTTAATAAGTTCCTTTTTTTGTTAGGACTGTTATTTTCTTTGAGATCTCTTGGAGTTCGTTTCTTTCTTAGTTTTTATAGTTATATTTCGTGGGTTATTTGTGCAATTCTTAGGTTAGTTCTTTATCTCTGAATATAATGAATTACAGAGTAATAAGGACTTGCGTACTAAAATGGCTAGGAATTGATGTTTGTTTAAATGCGTGTTTGTTTTAAATAATGCTTGCAACTGTTTCTATTGTAAAAATTTTATTAATTTTTTTGGTTGAGGTCTCTGAGTTAAGGAAAAACTCTGCCGAATTTTCTTTAAAACCCTCATTTGGTTTGTTAAAAAAATAAAAAATCAATTTGGATGAGGCTTCTAATTATAGATGAAATTATGTCGAAGTTTCTAAAAAATCTAAATATAATTAGATTTGAAGTTCATAGATAAGTTCAAATTTGTTTAAACTATAATTATATTTGAATTTAATTTTGATATGCTCTACAATGTAGTTCTTCCTATTTCGTCTTATATCTTAAGTAATTTTTGAATTTGATATAATTCCATCTAACTTTGTTAGAGGCGGTCAAGATTTAGAAAACTCTTTATATCTGCAAGCATTAGCATTTTATGTTGAAGTGTTTTTATAGTAGGATCTGAGTTGTAGATTGTGATTTGGGTTGGAGTCATTGATCTTTGAAGTGCCTTTTATGTTTATGATTTTGTTCACATATTTTTGCTATTATATTGTTTTCGTGACTGGTGTTAATTGGTATGCTCTCTACAGACATGACGACAGGCAGAGGTGTCACAAATTGGCCTCGTGATCGGAGTAGAAGGAGGGTGTCTACTAGTACCCCTAGGACTTCTCATTCATTGCCCTCAACTCTGACTATCCCTGGGACGTCATAGGCAATGGATAAACAGGATCAGCCGTTCATCATGGTCCCTAACCCCAACTACATGGCTCCTTCTCTTCCGCCACCCCTGCCACCAGGAAGTCGTCCAGCTGCTTCACCAGAGTGGACTCTTCCACCACCTCCATCTGCTTAGCAGCCCACTACTTGGACAACAATGCCACCTCTAGTGACAGACATTGCAGTGCCAGAATCCTCTCACGAATCCCAGCCAGATGGTCCTTCACCACCACCCATCATACGAATGACGATTTGGCCTGATAGTTTGACGGCGTGAGTACTGTGTGTTTGCTAATCTTAAGTTTTCCATTAATAGGTTTGCGCCAAATAACAATGCATGTACATAAGAGTGTACCAATATCATAAAGCTGATGTACAACCACCTATGGCCAAACTACAAGAAGATCCCTGCTCAGACCAGAGCACGATTGTTTCAGAAGTGAGCAGTAAAAACTCAACATATTCAAACCTTAGCTAATTTGCATCTTATATTTTGTTTAATTATGTATTTAATTTTGATTAACTAGTGCTAAATATTTCTTTATACTGGAGAAATTTATATAGAAAAAAACTCACGATGCCATGATCAGGAATATTTTAGACCATCGGATGGCTAGGAAGCTTCAGCAGATGATGCAAGATGTACGTGAGAGGCGTGACCACCTCACTATTCGGCTCCGTCCAGACTTTAAGAAGGCACTGTACGTCCATTGGGAGACTAATGAGGGGTTCAGACATCATTGTCTCATAAACAGAGCTAACAGGGCATCAGCCAGGTTGTCAAAGTATACCGGTTGGTTAGCGACTTTCATGAAGACAAAAGCTAAGCTGGTATGTAACTTATTTCATTTTGTTGTTAAGTTTGTTTTGTCTTTGGCATTTAATGTCATTAGTCCATTGGGAGACTAATGAGGGGTTTAACCGTCACCGTCTCATAAGCAAAGCTAACAGAACATCCGCCAGGTTGTCGAAGTATACTGGTTGGTTGGCAATGACAAAGACCTTCAAGTATACTCACACCTTGAAAGAGAACACGGAGAGATTTGTTGATTAGTTGTCTGCATATCATTATGTGAATAATATCATGTGATATAAAATTTTTAATTAACTGTCGTCTTAATCATAACATGTGTTACAAAAGACTGGAGAAGATGGCAGCAACCTCACTAATTCAGAAGTCAATCCTGATATGGTTTAGCGAGACCGCATCTAAGCCATATAAGAATCACGTCTATAGGTTTGGATCGTTCTTTGCTAATAATCTCTGCACCTCCATATTGAGGGCTTCATTCGCCTCTACCACCAGCCTTGTTGAAGTCGAGGACATCGTCAATTTGAGAGAAAAGGTGCAGAATCTCTCCCAGAGCCTTCACCAATAGGATCAGCAGTTGCAGTAGTCTGAGGAGAAGTATAACGAGATTCTCGCATGCGTGTTATACACAAATTTCCTCATACTAGAGCTTATGTAAGAGCTGGAGTGAATTTAGCAGATATAGTGACAGATGGCGGTGTACCACGAGCAAATGCACGATGGTGTCAGCGGCACTGTTGGAGGGGCAACGACATCACTGCCTAGTCCGCCGCCTCAGCAAGACCAGGGAGATGATAATGACGATGACGATGACTATCAGGATCCGTAGTGATTAGGATTTTGGTTTAGACTATTTGATTGTATTTTATTTATTTGACTTTTTATTCTGTACGTACACTTGATCTTTAATAAAAATATTATTTGGTTTCTATTATTTAGAATTTAACCATTAATTATGTTAAAAAATCAATAAAATTTGAATTTAACTACTAATTGTGATATCTTGTTATCAAATTTTGATGGTGTTAAATTGCGATTTAAAACTATTTATAACGAAAATCTAGTTTTCCAATTTTAATTTTTCTAAACCGGTTTCTAGCACTTATCAAATATAAATAAAATATCAAAATATCATTATAATCAAGGTTCTGAAAACCAGACTGGTCATGAAACTGCTCTAGTGACTGATTTACCGGTCCAACCGGTGGTTCAACTGAAAAAATTATTTTAGAATAAAATAATAAATAAATTATAAATAAATATCTTAAAATATAATTATAGTCTAATATAATTCATATCAATCTTAAAATATCTTCCAAATTTAACACAATACATAAAATGTCATCAACCAAATACATATGATCTTATCAAAATACAAACTCAAGTTAAATAGTAAAAAGAAATATCTAATATTAAAATAAACATTGATATTGTGGTTTTCCATTCACTATTTATAGAGAAACATATTTCCAAGCAAAATCTATTTTTTTCCGTAAATTAGAAAAACCATGTGACTGACTATCATTAGAACTGGGAGGATCAGGATTAGCAGCATCATTTGAAATAGGAGGATTGGCAGGCAAGTTATTATTCACAAATGTGTTCTTATCAACAATTGCTTCTTGATTAATACTATCATCCGTAACTGAGATTGATAAATCATTCACGAAATTAAAAAAAGCAGCAGCATAGCGAGAAATCAAATAATCATCAACAAGACCATATCTGAACTCAACAATCAGCATTCAGCAACAAACATTACAAAACATTAACCAATAATCACACTAAAGCTGCAACCAACAATTATAAAATAGCAACAAATATTAATACATTATAAAATATTTCAAAATAGTAATGACACTAAACCTACACCCAGCAACCAGCAATCACAAAACAGCAACAAATATTACAAACCATTACAAGAAAATTTGAATAAAATTTTAGAAATTAAAAGCAAGAAGAAGAACCGAGCATTTAGAAATTAAACAAAGCCATCAGTAACCAGAACAAAATTAAAAGGAAGAAGCGGAGGCGAAGAATTGAAAGTAGGACCACTAACCTTCGACGGAGATACAGATGGCAATCAGCGAGACAATGGTGAGAGGCGAGACGACGGTACGCGGTGACCCGACGGTGAGCTACTCCAAGCCACGAACAAAGAAGTCAGGGAAGATAGGGATGACGTGTCGAGCTACCTGGGTTCCGGATAGGGGGAAGAGGAAAAAATGGAGGCGCCAAGAATCTGGGGACGGAAGCGGCAAGGAACCTAGGGCTAGGGTTTTGGTTTGGTACTCTGCTTTGCTTCAAACGGGGGTGTTGAGTTCACGAATGATTGGGGGTGTTAGGGGAAGGGGGGTTCACGAATGGTTTGTTTTTTATTTTCTTTTAAAAAAAAGAAAAACAAAACACAAAACGACGTCGTTTTTTTAGAATTGGCCGGTTATCGGTCCGATCCAAAGTTCAGCGGTTCTCTATCCAGCGGTTATATGCAACGGATCGGATCGTTTTTATCATTAGTTTCCGGTTAGACCGATTCGACTGGACGGTTCAGTCTAATTTTCAGAATCATGATTATAATTTATCTAAAGAATACTTTATATTTTATATATATGTCATGTTTCCGTGTCTTAATGTAAGAATTTAAAATACGCATATCCGTATGTTTTGTGTCGTATCATGTCTCATATCTGTACATCATAATTTTTTAATTTTGAGAGCATAAAGGAAATTAATAATATAATTTTACAAGTTCAAGCAAATATATGATAAATTTGTTGCATTTTTTAAAACATTGATGTCCTAAAAACAATATTTAGACTCGTATTGGGCTAATGGAAATGGAGGTAAGAGAACATGGATGATTCATAACATGGATAAATGCAATTTGAGTAGATGAATTCCCATTTTTTTCTGACTAAAAAATAAAAAATAAAAAAGTTCCCATTTTGTCTTTTGTGAGGCAAACTAAGATTTAGATCTTCAATTAAGCGAACCTAGTCACTAGATTCGATTTTGGAGGAGACGTTGGGGACGTCTTCACTAACAATTTCTAGATATTTTCAGACTAGGTTAACAATAATAATAACACTTTATTCCACTAGATGGGATCAACAGTATAAATTAGAAAATGTTATCAACATTTAGTTTGATAAAACTTTTTCAATAGATGATTGTAATTTTCAAAGAAAATTATATGGTACAGATCTAAATCTGTACAGATTTAAAGATTTGTTTACTTAAACCACACTTTTTAAAGCCACACTTTTCACTTAAAACCGTAGCTCTTCACAAAGAAAAATGTCACCTAATGGAAAAAAGTAAATTAGAAGATTTAAGAGAAGAAATAATTAAGTTATCAAAATTAATGATTTTAACTAATGTTAACTGTAATGACACCGAATTCTTAAAATCAATACAAAATGATTTTTCTCAAAATCTTTATTTTACTATAAGTTTATTGAAGGACTTCAAAAACCTGAAAAAACTTATTTTTCACACGGAATTTCTAAGAAATGTTACCATGGAAATGATTCCCCACATCTTTATCATACTTTTAACCCACAATTAAATTCTATAGTAGATATGCTTGAAGAAATATTAGTATCTATAAAATTTCAAAGAAATAAGGAAAAAGAAAATCCCAAAGAAGAAAAATTTCAAAATATAATCAACATAACAGATTTAAAAGTAAAACCACCACTAAAATTATGAATATTGAAGAAAAATTAGAAGAAGTTACAATGCTTTTTAAACAATTAAAAATGGCTCAAGAAAATAATATTATGGAACAGGGATTTCAGATAGAAGAAGAATTAGTAAATTCTGAAAATATAGAAAATGAAGAACACATCCTAGATTATTCAAGTGACGAAGAACCAGCAATTCCAATACAAGTAAAAAATGAAGCTGGAACATCTAGGGATAATCAATCTCAATTTAAATGGGAAACAGGTTTTGATAATTATGCTTTTAAAAAAGGATTTATAAATAAAGATTCAAAATATACAAAAACACCATCAAAATACGTTCCTAAAATCCAGGAAATGGAAGGAGAAAGAATGCTCGATTTAGATTGTAAAAAGAATGAAAAAGAAATTTTCGAAAACTGGTTGAATTCCTTCTTATTAGAAGCCTTTACTAATCCAAAACTTAATGAATTATCTGGAAGAGATATTTGGAATTACATAGGGTTTCATACTAAAGGAGCTATAAGAGATTATATGACATCAATAGAAAACCAAATAATAGATATTATATATAATGATGATTCTATATAAAGAATTTTTTAGAAAAAATATTATAGATCATAAACAAGAAGTCTATAATAAAGAATATCAAGAAGCAAAAAATCATTTAGCTAACATTCAGATATATGATCTATGTAATGTGGAGTCTTATATATGTGAATATAGAATACATTATTACAAATTAAAAGAAGAAGATAAAAATCATTATCTTAGTATGTATATAACAAAACTTCCATATCCTGCTAATGAATTTATTATGGGAAGATTTATAAGAGAAATAAATAGAGGAACAATTGAAAATAATTTTGGTGGAGCAACCTCTGCAATAAGAGAGGAAATAAAAGAACGTTGTATGCAAGAAGCAACTCAAAAAAGATTTGCAAATATAATTAGAATTTGCTGTCAGGATAATGAAGAGATACCTCAAAAATATGGTCTTAATAAAAATTTTTAAAGAAAAAGAAAATATCAATTTAGAAAAAGAAAATACTATCCAAACTGGAGAAAAAAGAGGTATTTTAGAAAAAGAAATAACAATAAAAACAAAAGACAAAAAAGTGATTATTGCCCGAATAAAAAAGAAAATTGTAAGTGTTGGTATTGTCAAGAAGAAGGACACTATGCAAATGAAGGATAAAAATGATCTTACTAAACAAATACAAATTGCTAAGTCCTGTTTCATGGAACCATTAGAAGAATCTGATGATAACTTAGACTATATTTTTGAATATGTCTCGGAAACAGACTCAGAGACTGAGTAATAATGCTACATTTATTACTATAAAAATAACAGAAAAGTTTATAAATGCTTTCATAGATTCTGGAGCAACGCAATGCTTTGCTAGTTCAAACATAAAACTTGATTGGAAAAAATTAAAGAAACTATTAAGAGTTAGAATAGCTGACAAATCAATACATAAAATTAACCAAAAAGCAGAGATGGTTGAAATTTTTATTCAAAATTATAGGTTCATTGTTCCATCTATATATATGTTAGACTCTGGAATGGATTTTATCATAGGAAATAATTTTTAAAGCTATATCATCCATTCATTCAAGAATTAACATATATAGTTTTAAAAGCACCACACGATTCTTCAATAAATCAAAAATCAAAACGTATAAAAATACCAACTACCACTATAGATAAGATCTTAAAATTTAAAATATTTTCTATATTAGAGACATGTTATTTAAATTTATACTTTCAGATAAATATCCCAAAAAATAGTCTTGAAATAAAGATAGAAGAACTTTTGGATGAAATTTGTGCTGAAAATCCTTTAGATGTTAAAAATACAAATAACGAATTAGTAAGTATTAAATTAAAAGATCCTACAAAAGAGATAAATGTTCCAAATAAAATTCCTTATTCCGCAAGAGATAGAGAAGAGTTTTCATTAGAATGTAGAGATCTTTTGGAAAAAGGAATTATAAGATTAAGTAAAAGTCCTCATGCGGCTCCAGCCTTTTATGTCGAAAACAATAATGAAATTAAAAGGGGAAAACGAAGAATGGTTATTAACTATAAGAAGATGAACGAAGCAACTATTGGTGATGCTCATAAACTTCCAAGAAAAGATTCTATTTTAGAAAAAATCAAAGGAGCAACTTGGTTTTCATCTCTTGATGCAAAATCAGGATATTGGCAGCTTTGTTTAGACGAAGAAACAAAGAAATTAACTGCTTTTACTTGCCCAACAAAAGAATCAACAAGTGTGTTACTCTATGAATGGAATGTATTACCATTCGGATTAAAACAAGCCCCAGGTATTTACCAAAGATTTATGGAAGAAAATCTAAAAGAGTTAAATGAATTTGTTTTAGTGTATATTGATGATATACTAATTTTTACAAAACAGGATAGAGAAGATCATCTTCAAAAATTATTAATAGTTTTAGAAAGATGTAAAGAAAAAGGATTAGTTCTTAGCAAAAAGAAAGCAAGAATAGCAAAACAAGAAATAGAGTTTCTTGGATTAATTCTATCTACTCAAGGAAAGCTAAAACTTCAACCAAAAGTCCTAGAAAAGGTAAATTTATTTCCTAATAAAATAGAAGATAGAAAACAATTACAAAGATTTTTAGGATGTATAAATTATATTTCTGATCAAGAATTTTTAAAGAATATAACAGAATACACTAAAAGCTTATTTCCAAAAATAAGTACTAAAAAAGAATGGAAATGGGATGAAAAAGATAGTATGCAAATTCAAAGGATTAAAGAATTATGTGAAAAACTTCCAGAACTTTATATTCCAGAAGAAAATGACTACTTAATAGTAGAAACAGATGCTTCAGACATAACCTGGTCAGGATGTCTAAAAGCTAAGAAAGCTATAAAAAGTTTGGAACAAGGAAAAGAATCACTAGATTCTAAAGATTCCCTAAAGGAATTACTTTGCAGGTATATTTCAGGGACTTTTACTCCAACAGAACAGAGATATACCACTCATGAAAAGGAAACTCTAGCAGCAATTAAATCTCTTAAGAAATAGAAAATTGATTTACTACCAAGAGAATTTACATTAAGGACAGATTCAAGCTACCTAACAGGTTTCATACGATATAATTTAAAAGTTGATTATAATCATGGACGATTGGTAAGATGGCAATTATTTTTGTTACAATATCCAATAAAAATTGAATATATTAAAGGTGACAAAAATGTTATTGCAGATACATTAACAAGAGAATGGAGTTCGTCTACAACGCATTAGATCAAGAAATTCAAAAATATGAGCAAGAGCTCGAAAAATGCAAGCATTGTCAGCAAATAAGGACACAGATCCAATCCCTCAAGAAGGCCATCGAAGCAATGAAATCAACACAACAAGCAGAAACATCAGAGTTCAGCCAGCCAAGCATGGTGGACAAATCAGGTGAAGAAAAAATTTCAGAAAATAAAACAATTGCTGAAATCATTAAAAAATCCACCCAAGATAAAAAATATTATGTAATTTATAATGGCCCCATGAAAGGAGTATATGATGCCGGGGAAAAAGCAGCACCATTCACACACCAGTCAAAGATAATTCATAAAGGAGGGTTCCTAACATTGGAAGAGGCAAAGAAATCCTTCAAGGAATATGAAGCTCTCCATCCAGAGCAAACCCTAAAAAGAGCAGATAAAGCTCCAATTCAAACCCAGAGAACAGGGATAATAAGAAACATTCCTACAAGGGATGAAATCAAGGAAAAGAAAAGGGTCTGTAGATCTAATCTCAGAGAAACCCTTAACATAGTCCTGAATTGGACTGAAGAAAAAAGGGCAATTTTGGGATATTATCCTGTTGCCAAAGAACAGCTAACAAAGCTGGTTATATTTCCAGATGCTTCCCCATCTGACACCTATCAGTTTTTCCAGTATGGATTAATTGATACAATCTTAATTTTTAATGATCTAAAAATTATTAGTGAGTTTCCTGCGGGATTCGTTGATGCAGTAAAGAGATTTAAAAATATGATTGACAATGTAAATCCAAGGGATATATCCCTAAAATTTACAAACAGTCAACCTATTTTTAATGAAGAAGAAGAATGCTTGGTTCCAGCACACCAAGTAATATTCATGTCCGTCTTCCCAGGAAATTTTCAACCAATTGATCAAATTCAAGATTTAACAATTTACAGTCATGAAGGAAGGCTAGCCAGCACATTAGCAAGGGTCTTTGAAAGAACTCAAAAAATAACGAAGGAATCTCACACAAGGATTAATTATAAAAGTAGAAATACTCTGCTTGTGTCTAGTAAAAGAAATGAAATTGAAGAAAGAGAGATGAGACTCTTGGTAGAATTTGAATCAGCATTCTACAACTTATCTGGACTTTTAGAAAAGCTCCCTGAAGGGATAAAGAGGAATCTCTGCTATTTGATAAAAGACAGAGAAGACCACAAGTGCCAGCTATGTGCCTCAGAGTTATCTGAAGAAAGCAATAATGAAACGGAATCAACTCACATGATGAAGGAAGAAGACAATACATCTGACGGTCACATGATAAAAGAAGAGGACAGCACATCTGACGCATCTCTCAACATTATTGCATAGTGACGTAAGCACTTAGGTCATAGAGCACCAACAATGTAGCTGGTGAAAGAGAACAAACAATGACGTAAGCAATGATGTCATAAGAAAGGTAAGGATGGGAATTGTCCATCAAACCCAACTATTATAAATAGGCTGCTTAGGCAATTGTAAAGGCATCAGACAATAGGAAGCAGGAGGCTAAGAGTACTCATATGCTAGGAGAACAAGGAGGAAGCTGCCGAAGCGATTCTATAGTCTGAGGAAGAATCCCCTTAGGGAAAAATAGTTCTAAACTCCCCTCTGGAGTTAGTATCTACAATCTCCCCTCTGGAGATAAAAACCCCTTATGTAAAATATATTGAATAAAGGAAGTTTTTCTCCAGAAAGGTACATCTTCATTCTAGTCTTTCAATTATGAATTATTTAGAAAGTTTAGAATTAACAGAAGAATCTGATTATTATAGATTAACTGCTTTATTAGATAATAAAAAGCTGGCTGTTCTAAAAACAGAATTAAATCTCAAATCAAATGAAAATTTTAATAAACAAAATCTTTTAAAAGAAGTTTTTAACAGAAAAAATATAATATACTATGGAAAAATTCAACTTGAAGCTCTTATAAAAATAAAATCTGCCAATGGAGAACTTGAAATAGCTTTGATAAATAATGAAGAATTGAGTAAACAGATTGAGAAAATTAAGGATCAACAAAAAAGATCTAAAATTGGATGAATTCATATTAGTACTATACAAGTCTTAATTAAATCTACATATATGAAAGGAATTAATTCACCAATAAGTTTAGCAATCTGTGACAAAAGAATTACTGATGACCCAATAGATCAAATAATTGGAATTGTTCATGGAAATTTGGCAAACGTAAATGTTAAATTTAATGCCCATCTTGGATATGCTATACCTTTATCAACTGAAAATCTTGGAAGATCTGTAAGTTTGGCTTATAAATTTCATAGAAAGAATCTAATGGAACAAGATGATGAACCATTTTCAATTACATATGCAATAAATTATGCTTTAGCAAATAGCCATCATAGTATAATATTTAAAAACAGAGAAAGAATTTATGTCGATGAATTATTTCAGAAAATTGTAAAAACAGAAATACCAAAATATAAAGCTATTGAAAACTCAGTTCTATTACTAAAAGAACCATCAGGAAAAATGGTTTCATCAAATTTTCAAATAAGAGAATCTAAAATTAATAGTCCCTTAAGTTTATCTAAGTTAAAGATTAAAGAAGAAGATTCTGAAATAAAAGAATTAACAAAAAAGGTCGAAAAATTAAATGAAACCCTAAATACTAAATTATGACAATAAATAAAGAAGAAATATATGTAACTTATCAAGACAAGAAACAAGAGCTCTTTGAAAGAGAAAATCGTTTGAATTATTTGCAGTTCTCTGAAATAAATCAAAGAGCATTTAAAGCTCTAAAAATAATCTATGACAAGTTAAAAAGAGAAGTTGAAGAGTTAGAAAAATTAATAGAATCTCTAGAAAAAAGTGATGAAGCAATGATAGAATTTGCAGAAATTTTAAAATAAATAATGAAGCATACAAAGATTGAAAGACCAGAAAATAAAATAAAAAGAAAAAGAACGAAAAAATTAAAAAGTAAAATAAAGGAGTATAAAAAGGAATTAAATAATCTTCAGATCGAAATTGATGACCTTATAATAAAAAGGATAGAAATAAGAATAAATATAAATAAGTTGGAGTTAAACTTAAAAAATTTATAAATGCCTGGAAAACCATATTATGACTTAAAAGAATTAAAGCTGTTAAAAGAAAAAATGGAGAATGAGGTTGAAAAATTAAAAAGATATTTAGAAACAACGGAAAGTGTAGAAATAAAAGAAGTTTTTGAAGATTTGAAAAAATATATTAAAGAAAAAGACAAACAGATAAAAGATTTTATAAACAATAATCCATGCAAAAAAGAATATTATAAACTAAAACAAGATTAAAAAACTATAAAAATGAAATCAGAATTATAAATACTAGTAATAATAAAAATTTTCAACATCTTCAAATCTATACACATTATAAACATAAAAGAGTTAAAAATTGGTATCAGAGCCAAGTTAACGATTAAGGGTAACACTTTCTCTTTAAGCAACACTTTTAGTGATACGCTTTTAAACCAAATAAAAACAAAAATCTGTAAATTTGTACCAAAATACATCTGTACACTAGATGGACCCAATTTTCAAAAGTACAAATATTTTGTTTTAGTTTGGTATTAAAAAATCTCATGTGTTTGTACTTATAATTTTTAAAAGTTAATAGTACTTTTAAAAGTATTTAAGAAGAAGTTTTACAAAATTAATTTGTACTTATCAAAATTAAAATATTTAATATAATTTTATATATTAATTAATATTTAAATTTAATTTTTATAATAATTTCTATTATAATATTTTTAAATTTTAAAAATTATTTTATTAAATACATTTTTAATTTAATTTATTAAATACAGATACTACAATTTTTAAAATATTAATTTTTATAAACTACTTTTAAAAAATAAAAATTTTACCAAACTAAACTAAAATTTTATTATATATCATCTCTGTAACGAGACAATTTACACGTATATCTCTTGTAATCAATTTTCAATTTGGTTCAAGAACTATGATCGAGATCACTTTAATGATACAACAAATGTGAAGTTCGTTGTACTAATTAAACTACGGTTTAATGAATAAAGTTATAAGCTATCAATTTTTTGTGTCTAGAAAAACCTTAAAGGATAAAGAAATAAACGCTTAAATAGCAATTTCCCTATCCAAATAGATTATATGTTGAAGCATGCAAAAATCTTTCACCATAAAATTTAATTAACTGATTTTTAATTTTTTGGATTCTCAATTTTTCTTTAATTAACCAATTGATATTTTTTTAGTCAACCGATTAATTAAAAAGGTTAAACAGAAAAACTGATTTAGTTTTAACTAGGATTCAAAAATAGTCTTTAGGTCAAATTATATGTTATTTATTTAAATTAGTCCTGTCCAATTAAATCTTAGAAAAAAATATAATTTTCAAAAGTTGTTCTAATAATCTGAATTATATGTCACTGATTCAAAATTAAAGTGATTGAAAATTATGTATATGTATCACACAAATTAAACCACTATTCCTACTTGAATTCAAAAAGTCATGTGAAAGGGTTTTCAAACTATAATTCAGATACTATCTTTTCCAAAGCAATAAAAGAATTCAAAACAGGATTAGCATATCTTGCAATATTACTAATCTTTTAAAGGATAAAGAACGAATAACTCAATCATAAAACAAATCAATGCAAGACTTTAAAATAAAATAAACTTAGATTAATGATCCTAAAAAAACATAAAAACAGCTCATAACCCTTTGACAAAGGGATTAGTTACTCATGATAAAAGAAACTAAGCCTAATGGGAGAGGTGTCCGATGGTGATTGGATTTGGATTCGAATATCCTCTTCCGGGATGGGGTTCCTCCTCTTGTGAACAAGGTTCACTTATTTGTATCCTAATTTCTATCTAGAATTCAAATTCAAAAACTAACTCTAATCTTATTTTTAGAAAAAATAAGATAACTACCTATTTAAATTCAAATCAAATCTCAACAATAATTCAAATCTAATTGGTGCACGAATTTCCACACTTCGTATAATTGAACCAGCAAGTGCACTGGTCGTCCAAGTAATACCTGAGGTGAGTCAGGGTCGATCCCACGAGGATTGTCGGCTTGGATCAAATAGTGGTTATTTTGTAATCTTAGTCAGGTGGATAGAAAAGTAGTTTGATTTTTTAAATGCATAAAAGTAAAATAAAGATAACGTTAATCGATGGTTGTGAATTCAATAATAAGAAGATGGTTAAGGCTTCAGAGATGCTTTATTCTTCTGTATCAATACTGTCTTACTGTCTACTCCAACTATGAATGATTTTTTCTATAGCAGGCTATATGTGATCGATGCTGGTTTGAGCAGTCGCCAATCTTCCTCTAGGCTGAACACCAGGTTTAGTGTGCATCTAGTCTGAATGAGGGTGAAGCTCCTGCAGTTCATTCCCTTGGTGATCCTACTTAAAACGCCACAGACAAGGTCAAATCTTCCGGATTAGAGAATGTTGCGCCTTGGTTCTAGCCTTCACCACAAAGACCCTAATCTCCCCATACCTCGGCTGAACTGATGTCTCGAGAAGTACCCAATGAAGTCATGGATTAGCCGTCTAAGAGATGTATAATCAAGCTAGTGGTTCATTGATATCCGATGAAAGATGCTCGCTGAACCCATGTAGAATAGAGATAACCTTGTGCCGGTTCAACTCATTCATGAGGATAAAGAACGAAGATACATCTTAGAATAGAATCAAACATAGATTGAAAATAGAACAGTAGTACTTTTATTAATCCATAAAACTCAGCAGAGCTCCTACCCTCAACCTAGGAGGTTTAGTGACTCATGCTGATAAGAAATACAATAGAAACGTAAAAGTGGGCAAGAGTCCTCTAACAAGGGTGAACTCTTGTATATATATACTAATCTAATGACTAAGGATCACAGAAATATGATAGGCTTAGGCTTGCAGTGCGAAAATCCATTTCCGGGGCCTACATGGTGAGTGTTTGGGCTGAGCTTTCCTGTCTCCCACATTCTAGGACTCTCTAAGGGCGTTGAATGCTCACTAGGGGCCCGCTTTTGAGCATTGGACGCTGGCCACCTCTCTGTGGGTGTTGGACGCCAGGACTGGGGTAGATGGCTGGCGTTGAACGCCGGTTTTGGGCCTTTAATTTTGAAACAAAGTATAGACTATTATATATTTCTGGAAAGCACTAGATGTTAGCTTTTCATAGCCGTTGGGAAAACTCCATTTGGACTTTTGTAGCTCCAGAAAAGTTCCTTCGAGTGCACAGAGATCAGATCTTGACAGCATCTAGAATGCTTTCTCTGCCTCTGAATCAGACTTTTGCTCCAGCTCCTCAATTTCAGCTAGAAAATACCTGAAATAGCATAAAAACACACAAACTCAAAATAGAATCCAAAAATGTGAATTTTACACTAAAACCAATGAAAACATAATGAAACTTAAACAAAACATGATAAAAACTATATGAAAATGATGCCAAAAGCGTATAAAATATCCGCTCATCACTAATCTAGAAACAAATCCTAACAATCAAATCTTTTATTTTTCTAAAAGGGATTAAAGATAACTAATCTTCTTGATTCTTCAATTATTGGATGTGATTAAGACATTTAATAATGTGTATAATTAATATTTGGGCCTTAATGATCTTGCATCCTTGGAGTTGAGTCATTGGAACGTCAGGCTTGTAGTTTTTATTTTGGTTGTGGCCCAATTGCACCTTCCAAGAGAGTTTGGACGCCAGGCTTGCAGAGAAGAAGTCAGGCGTGTGTACCTGGTGCGCAAAATTTAGAACTCCACACAACTTAACCGGCAAGTGCACCAGGTCATCCAAGTAATACCTCCGGTGAGTGAGGAACGATCCCACGAGGATTGTTGGACTGAGCAAGTAATAATTATCCTGCCCTTCTTAGTCAGGCAGATAGAAAGTTGATTGGTTGTTGTTGAATGCACATGAAATAAATAAGAAAGCAATAAAGAAATACAAAGAAACAATAGTGAGAAATTAGTTAAGGCTTTGGAGATGCTTTATCTTTCCGAATTAACTTTTCTTACTGTCTATTCCAATAATGAATGATTCATTCCATGGAAAGCTGTAAGTGATTAACGCCACGCTAATGGTCATTAATCTCTTTTGATCCAGATCAAATGCCACGCTAATGGTCATTCAATCTGAACAAGGATGAAGCTCTAGCAATTCAGTCTCTAATGATCCTACTCAAAATGTCACAGACAAGGTCAGATCTTCCTGATCGGAGAATGAAGCTTTATGATTCTAGCTTATACCACAAAGGGCCTAATCGCCCCAGATCTCGGCTGAACAAATGTTCCCATGTCCCTAACAAGATTGTAGATTAGCCGTCTAAGAGATGTAATCTCAAGCTTGTAGTTCAATACTATCCCTCTCGAGACTCGCAAGAACTCATGTAGAACCAGGGGTCATATGCTAGTTCCACCCCAGATTCATAAAGATTGAAGAACTAAAATACATCTTAGAATGGAATCAAACATAGATTGAAATAGAAACAATAATATTATTAATCCATGAGAATCAGCAGAGCTCCTATCCTTAACCTAGGAGGTTTAATGACTCATGCTTTACAGAAAACGAAAGTAATAGAGTAAGATGAGGTAGAATATCCTAAACATGGGTAATCTTCTCCTATATATACTAATCTAATAATGAAAGAAATACAAAAATATGATAGACTAAGTGATAAGCAAGGATTTATACCGGTTCGGAATTCCACAAAATAATCCTATTGTTAGTATAGTCCAAACCAATAGTTAATCCTCGAATCAAATTAAAATTGGTTTTGTCACAAGTAACAAACCCCAAATAAGAATTAACCGAAGTATTTAGACTCCGGGTCGTCTCACAAGGAATTGCAATGAAGTGGTCAATTATTGGCTATGAAGAACAAGAGGGGTTTGGTTTATAGAAGGGCAATAAAATAAATGATAAGAAAAGTAAAGAAAGCAATTAAAGAAAGCAATTAATAAAGAGAGACATTCATGGCAAGGTTTGAGATTATAGGCTTTCTATCCTAGTCATTAATCATAACAATACTTAACAAGAATTTATCTTATTTCGTCATCCCCAATGTTGGAAGAAGGTATAAGTTATCTTCCATTAGAGAAAGTCAAACAAGACTATTTAATCTCAAATCAAAAGTCCTAATCAATTCACTAATTGAATTAGCAAGAGATTAGATTCATTGAAAACGATATTAACTAACAACTCTAGCTCACCAATCTAAATTGGGTATTAATGACTCAAGATTGTCCAATTACTCTTCCCAAGCCAAGAATGTTCAAAATCTACTCTAAAGCCCAACCAAGCATTTTATCAAATACTTGGAAGGTATAAAAGGAAAGCATAGTAAAAATACAAGAATAATAAATTTACCAACTACCAATTGCAAGAAAAGTAAATCAACAACTCAAATCAACAATTATAAGACATCAAACATTAAATTACATTAAATGTAAACAAAATCCAATATGAGCATCCATGAACATAAAAGAAACATAAAAGCAAAATTGACAAGAGAACTAAGAAGAATAGAGTAGTAGAAACAAGAAATTATGAAGGAAACAAGATGAGAACATGAAAATTGACTTAGAGTGGAAATATCTTAAGAACCCTAATTCTAGGAAAAGAGGGAGCTTCTCTCTCTAGAAACTAACTTACATGATACTATACTACCAAACAATTGCTTCCCCCTTTGCCCAAGCTTGAATTCTGCATGAAATAGCATCAGAAATGAGTTGGATTGGGCCCAAAGTGCTTCAGAAATCGCCCCCAGCGATTTCATCTTTAGTGGGCCATGTGCAGCATCGGCGTGCACACGTACAGTGCACGTGCGCATCCCTATACGCCTGGCAACTATGGAAAATTTTAAATCGTTTTAAAGCCCCGGATGTTAGCTTTCAAACGCAACTGAAACCGCCTCATTTGGACCTCTTTAGCTCAAGTTATGATCGATTGAGTACGAAGAGGTCAGGCTTGACAGCTTTACGGTTCCTTCATTTCTTCATGAGTTCTCCCACTTTGCATGCTTCTCTCCTCACTTCTTCCATCCAATACTTGCCTTATGAACCTGAAATCACTTAACAAATACATCAAGACATCAAATGGAATTAAAGTGAATTGAATTTAGCTATTTTAAGGCCTAAAAAGCATGTTTTCACATTTAAGCACAAATTAAGGGAGAATTGCAAAACCATGCTATTTCATTGAATAAATGTGGGAAAAGGTGATAAAATCCCCCAAATTAAGCACAAGATAAACCACAAAATTGGGGTTTATCAAATCTCCCCAAACTTAAACTAAGCATGTCCTCATGCTAAGAATAAAGAAAGACAGAAAAGGGGTATGCACATTTATTCAATGCAAATAAACTATATGCACCTATCTATATGAATGCAACTAAATGCAAAATGATTCAATCTACTTGGTTAAAAGTAAATCAATTTCCAAGAACATATATAAGCAAGTAGGGAAAAGGTCATATGACGACTCACAAACTCTACCAATTCAAATATCAAAATGAAGTTCAAATAGACTTGCAAGAAGAAAGCTCATGAGAGCCGGGAACAAGGAATTGAGCATCGAACCCTCACCGGAAGTGTATCCGCTCTAGTCGCTCAAGTGTATAGGGTCGATTCACTCAATTCTCCTCCAATCATGCTTTCCAAGATTTGTTTTTCTTCTAACAATCAACAATTATTCAATGCATGCATACATTCATCATGAGGACTTATTCATAGGTTGTAATGGGGTTAGGGTCAAGGTAGGGATGCATATGGTCAAGTGAGCTTGAAATTTGCATCTTTGATTAGCCTAAGCTCTCCCTAACACATATAACAACCCATACAATTCTAATACACAACCTAGCTACCCATGATTCCCACTTTTTCACATACTCATGCATTCTTTTTAATTCACATTCCATATGCATTGATTTTTATTGAACTTTACTTTGGGGTATTTTTGTTACCTTTTTATTTATTTTTCTCTTTTTTCTTTATATATATATATATATATATATATATATATATATGTTCTTTTTCTTTTTCTTTATCATTTTTTTTCTAAAGTATATACAAATGTATCAATGCATATGGTTTTACATATAGTGCATGAATATGTACCCAATTCCCAATATTTTTAACAAAAATAAAAATTACACTTTTACCTCAATCAATGTCCCAAGTTTCCCATACCCAAATGATAACACCCTCACTAGCCTAAGCTAATCAAAGATCCAAATTAAGGGACATTTATTGTTTTTCACTTAGGGGTAGTGATGTGCTAAAATTAAGAACAAAAGGGATTAAATAGGCTCAAAAGGTAGGCTATTTGGGTAAGTGAGCTATATGAAATGATGGCCTCAATCATATAAATGCATATATACATGGAATAATGGACATATAGAATCAAACAAATCAAGGATTACAATCATAGAAAGAGAATAATGCACATAAGAATGGAAAATAAGTGGTTATAAGATGTAACCACACAATTAGGCTCAAAACTCACAAGCTTGTGTTCTTAGCTCAAAAACCATGTTCCAAAATAAATTCTTCAAGCAAGTTTATCACAAATTTTTTTTTTCAAATTGGTAGGGTGCCCTAAAAACAGTTTCTTGGAAAAGAGATCATCACCCTAACCAAGTGATCCTAACATAAAAAGAAATTATGAAAAATGTATAAATTCTAACTAGCATGCAACCTATCATGTAATGCAACAACTAACTAGCAAAGGAAATCAAGAATTGGTGTTGAAAGAAAGAAATTGTTACCCATAGAGATCAGTCGGATGACCTCTCCATACCTAGAAATTTGCACCGTCCTCGGTGCATGCAAAGAAGAGCAAGGTGGAAGGGTTGCTACAATTGATGAGCTCCTTCAAAAGGTTGTGCAGATGAACTTGTTTGTTACCACATTAGAAGCTTTTCCTTTCCTTCTTTCGGTGGCCAACCTAAAAGGAAAGAAAGAGAAAGAAAATTAAGCCTACAACAAAGATATCAAAGCAAATAGAACATAGGTGGGGACTAATGCCAAATAAGAATAGGGTCTTCACTACATGGTAGCTACAACATGTGAGTGAGAAAATAATATAAGCTAAGGCATATTAACTAACACTTGATGCAAGAGTGAAGTCAAAGCATAAAGAGCATGTTGCGCATCAAGTTTAAACGAGAAAGAGTGGGTTATGAAAGGCATGCAAGTTCATATCAATGCACAAAGAATATAAGAGCCATACAAGAGTAAGCATTGATTTTAAAGTTTCATCACCCAACAATATCAAACAAGTCAAGAAGCACCAAGATTAATCAAGAAATTCTCAACAATTGAGTAAGAAAATTCAACACCATTATTCAAATAAGAAGCTCAAAAAAAAGAAGGTAAAAACAAGCTATAAAAATAAAATGAAAATGCAAAGAATAAAAGTATGCGAATGCAATGGACAAAAGAAAATGGAAGATGAGAAGAAAAAAACTTTTTTTTATACCGGCGCGGACGCGTCATGCACGCTTACGCGCCAATGTGCATTTTGGCCGAAGGGCGCGTACGCGCGGGTTGGTTTGTGCCTTAGGCCCAATGTTCGCACAGTGCAGGCCTAACTCTCGGGTTTTTGGCTGGGGGTGGAATTTTTACATCCACGCGTACGCGTACGTGGCGCGTCTGCGTGGATAGTCGAAAATGCTTGAGGCGCGCATACACGCCAGGTGCACGCACGCACGGATTGGTGCTCTGTTTTTCAAAATTTTTCCAAGTTCTTGCACCAAACCAAGCCTTCCAAACCTCCAAATAGCTATCAGAACACCATAAAGCCTTATTTAACCTACTAAACTACCAATTATACTCAACAAACTCAACAAATCATGAAATTTAACTAATTACCACTATGTACAAAAGGGAAAAATGAAAAGGATTTACCATGGTGGGGTGTCTCCCACCTAGCACTTTTGTTTATTGTCCTTAAGTTAGACTTATGGGGAGCTCCTCTTAATGTGGCTTGTGCTTGAAGCTATCCTCGAATATCCACCAATGCTTGAATCTCCAATGAGCTTTAGTCTTCAAAGATGATAACTCCAAGCCTTGATGGAGTTCCACACAAGCCATGGGCTCCAAAATTCGATTCTCCTTGTGCGATCCGGGATCCCACACTTTGTTTTGACACCCATCTTCAAATTGATCATCATGATTCCAATTGGGTGACATGACCTCAGAATTCTCAATTAAGCTTCCAAATATTCTCCTAGACCCACACAATTTGGTTTTACACCAACCATTTCCATTCAACTTCGAGCATGCAACCATCAGGAACTTAGAGTGATGTTTCCAACCACTATACAACTCTCTCCCACTCTTAACTCCACAAAGAGCTCTAAGTTGACCATCATTTTCAATCAAACCATATTCAAGTGAGAAAGCAAATCTTAGGGATAAGAATTTTACCCACTTGAATGTTGTGTTGGATGATGGTGACTTAGGAAGGGGGACCTCCCCACACTTAGCCAATGTGAGGTCTACGCCCTTGTGCTCCTTCTTGACTACCTCTACCTCCTTGCAAGCTTCTTCAACTTCAATTCCTTGCTCACCAACTTCTTCTATACACCCTTCATTGCTCAAACCATGTGTTAGAGGTTGTGCACGGTCTTCCTTGTCATCAATTTCATAGCACAATGAGGGAGATTCATCAATTCCAAAAGACTCATTAGTTGGTGTAGAATCATCTTCAATGATGGAGCTTGCTTCTTGCTCAACCTCCTCCTCTTGGTGGCTTCCTTCCAATTCAATCTCTTCTTCATTGCTTACCAAGGGTATGGAAGGTGAGGTATCTTCTTCTTCAATCTTCATTTCAAGCCTAATGGGAGAGGATTCAATTGTACATAAGAATTCATCAATGATTGAATCTATCTCTTGATCAACCTCTTCAAAGTTTTCAATCATGATATGCTTTGGAGGTTGTACACCCTCCTTAACATCAATGTCAAGCTTCTTGAAAGAGGTCTCTCTAATGCTACATTCCCATGGACTTCCAACATCTCCTAGGTTTTCAACCACTCCTTCCGGCTCAATTATCTCAACTTCCTCCCCTTGTGGCAATTCTTGCTTCAACTCCTCTTCTTTACCTTGAAGCTCTAAACTTACTCCCTCACTATGCTCCTTGATTGCTTCTCCACATTCAACAATGGGAGAGTCTTGGTCATATAGGCTTAGGCGAGATGAGACCATATTGCTAACGGCTTCTGCTAGGATAGCCATCTTGGCTCCTAGCTCTTTAAACTCCTTTCCATCCCCTCTTGTTGCCTTTGGAGTTGAGAGTCAATATCTCTTAGTTCTAGTATGAGGGCTTCATCGGGGGGCAGTGGTGGAAGAGAGGGTTCATTGTTTGAGGAGAAGGCATTATAGTTGGAAGGTGGTTCATTTTGGTAAGGGTATGGAGTTGGTGTATATTGAGGTGGTTTTTGAGAGTAGTTGTGTTGGAATTGTGGTGGTTCTATGTATGGTTCATATGGCTCATAAGGTGGTTGGTAAGGTGGATAAGGATTAGGGTCATGATGAGGTATTTGGTGGTAGGGGGCTTGTGAGTAAGGTGGTTCAAAGTCATGTTGAGGGGGTGGTTCATAGGCATGTGGTGGTGGTTGTTGACAATCACAATAAGGGTCACCACATCCATTAGATTGATATGCATTAGGATTAGAATTATACCCATAAGAATCCGGGGGTTGTTGTTGCCAAGGAGGGTGATCAATCCCTTGAGGCTCCTCCCACCTTTGATTGTTCCATCCTTGATGCATATTGTCATTATAGTTCCCATTCCCTACAACATAATTTGAGCCAAACACATAGCCAAAGGGGTGAGAATTCATAATAGCAAATGAAAATAAAAACAAAACTAGTAAGAACTAATAAAAACTAACTCATAAAACAAGCAAAAACTAGCAAAGAAGCATATTAACATATATACAATAGCCAATAACATAACACCATTGCAATTTCCCGACAACGGCGCCATTAATTTGATAAGCAAGGATTTATACCGGTTCGGAATTCCACAAAATAATCCCGTTGTTAGTATAGTCCAAACCAATAGTCAATCCTCGAATCAAATTAAAATTGGTTTTGTCACAAGTAACAAACCCCAAATAAGAATTAACCGAAGTATTTAGACTCCGGGTCGTCTCACAAGGAATTATAATGAAGTGGTCAATTATTGGCTATGAAGAACAAGGGGGGTTTCGTTTATAGAAGGGCAATAAAATAAATGATAAGAAAAATAAAGAAAGCAATTAAAGAAAGCAATTAATAAAAAGAGACATTCATGGCAAGGTTTGAGATTATAGGCTTTCTATCCTAGTCATTAATCATAACAATACTCAACAAGAATTTATCTTATTTCCTCATCCCCAATGTTGGAAGAAGGTATAAGTTATCTTCCATTAGAGAAAGTCAAACAAGACTAGTTAATCTCAAATCAAAAGTCCTAATCAATTCACTAATTGAATTAGCAAGGGATTAGATTCATTGAAAATGATATTAACTAACAACTCTAGATCACCAATCTAAATTGGGTATTAATGACTCAAGATTGCCCAATTACTCTTTCCAAGCCAAGAATGTTTAAAATCTACTCTAAAGCCCAACCAAGCATTTTATCAAACACTTGGAAGGCATAAAAGGAAAGCATAGTAAAAATGCAAGAATAATAAAT
Organism: Arachis ipaensis; assembly: GCF_059453495.1. NCBI lineage: Eukaryota > Viridiplantae > Streptophyta > Magnoliopsida > Fabales > Fabaceae > Arachis > Arachis ipaensis. Next base: position 92,778,448 of record NC_142439.1, read on the forward strand.
CTACCAACTCCCAATTGCAAGAAAAGTAAATCAACAACTCAAATCAACAATTATAAGATATCAAACATTAAATTGTATTAAATGTAAACAAAATCCAACATGAGCATCCATGAACATAAAAGAAATATAAAAGCAAAATTGACAAGAGAACTAAGAAGAATAGTGTAGTATAAACAAGAAATTATGAAGGAAACAAGATGAGAACATGAAAATTGACCTAGATCTAAGATGGAAATATCCTAAGAACCCTAATTCTAGAGAGAAGAGGGAGCTTCTCTCTCTAGAAACTAACCTACATGATGCTATACTACCAAACAATTGCTCCCCCCTTTGCCCAAGCTTGAATTCTGCATGAAATAGCATAAAAAATGAGTTGGATTGGGCCCAAAGTGCTTCAGAAATTGCCCCTAGCGATTTCATCTTTAGTGGGCCATGTGCAGCATCGGTGCGCACGTGTACAGTGTACGTGCGCGTCCCTAGACGTTAAAAAACTATGACAAATTTTCTATCATTTTAAAGCCCCGGATGTTAGCTTTCCAACGCAACGAGAACCGCCTCATTTGGACCTCTGTAGCTCAAGTTATGATCGATTGAGTGCGAAGAGGTCAGGCTTGACAGCTTTACGGTTCCTTCATTTCTTCACGAGTTCTCCCACTTTGCATGCTTCTCTCCTCACTTCTTCCATCCAATAATTGCCTTATGAACCTGAAATCACTCAACAAACACATCAAGGCATCGAATGGAATTAAAGTGAATTGAATTTAGCTATTTTAAGGCCTAAAAAGCATGTTTTCACATTTAAGCACAAATTAAGGGAGAATTGCAAAACCATGCTATTTCATTGAATAAATATCGGAAAAGGTGATAAAATCCTGCAAATTAAGCACAAGATAAAGCACAAAATTAGGGTTTATCACTTGGCTAGAGGTGCAAAAATCCACAGCTAGGCCCACCTTGGTAAGTGTTTTAGGTTAAACACCCATTAGGGGAATGCTTGCACGCTACCTTGCTCCCTTTGGGGCGATGAATTCCAGCTTTGGGCGTTTAACGCTGAGCTTGGTCCCTTTGGGGCATTGAACGCTAGAAAGGACGTGATTTGGGCGCTCAACGCCCAAGATAGGCAGTCTCCTTCAAAGAAACATATAAACCATTATATATTCCTGGAAAGCCCTGGAGGTTATCTTTCCAACACCATTAAGGGCGTGTCATTTGGACCTCTGTAACTCCAAAAAGGCCCATTTGAATGCATGGATATCAGGATATGACAGCATCTACACTCTGTTCTTTGCCTCTGAATCAAACTTTGCCAAAACATGCCAATTTCAGCCAGAATTACCTAAAATCATAACAAAAGCACAACAACTCAAAGTAGAATCTAAAAAGTAAAGTTTTCATTAAAACCTATTAAAACTAACTAAAACTCAATGAAACATAACTGAAAACACTAAGAAAACAATGCCAAAAAGCGTATAAAATATCCACTCATCAGTACCATGATGAAATGGAGACGCGGGGCATGTGCTTGGAGTAAGCATGATCGCCGGGCATACATGTGGAAAAGCTGGGCATGTGCTTGGAGTAAGCATGATCGTTGTTGTCTTTATTGACGACATACTGATTTACTCCAAGACTGAAGAAGAGCATGCGGAACACTTGAGGACCGCGTTGCAAATTCTAAAGGAGAAGAAACTCTATGCAAAACTGTCTAAGTGTGAGTTTTGGAAGGATGAGGTAAAGTTTTTGGGTCACGTGGTGAGTAAGAAGGGAATAGCCGTAGATCCAACTAAGGTGGAAGCTGTGATGGATTGGAGGCAACCAACCACAGTAACTGAGATAAGGAGTTTTCTGGGTTTAGCTGGCTATTACCGAAGGTTCATCAAAGGCTTTTCGCAATTAGCCTTGCCGTTGACAAAATTAACCCGCAAAGACACTCCGTTTGTTTAGACTCCTGAGTGCGAGGAGAGCTTTCAGGCATTAAAGAAAAATTTGACCACTGCACCTGTGTTTGTGTTACCTGAGCCGAACGAACCGTTTGAGGTGTACTGTGATGCCTCACTAAAGGGTCTAGGATGCATGCTAATGCAGCATCATAATGTGGTGGCGTATGCCTCACGACAGTTGAGACCTCATGAAGTTAGTTACCTACGCACGATTTGGAACTCGCTGCGGTCGTGTTTGCCTTGAAGGTGTGGAGGCATTATCTCTATGGGGTTAAGTTCCAAGTCTTCTCCGATCACAAGAGCTTGAAATATCTCTTTGATCAGAAAGAGCTTAATATGAGACAAAAGAGGTGGATGGAATTATTGAAGGACTACGACTTTGAGTTGAATTACCATCCGGGAAAGGCAAATGTAGTGGCGGATGCGTTAAGTTGGAAGTCGTTATATGCGGCTTGGATGATGCTTCAAGAGGAGAAGTTGCTCAAGGGATTCGAGAGTCTAAAAATTGGTGCTCGAGAAGTATCTGGAACCTTGTGTTTGAGCCGATTAGAAATCTCGAGTGATTTTAAGTCCGAGCTCCTAAAGGCTCATGAAAATGATGAAGCGTTATGGAAGGTGTTAACAGCTATCGAGCAAGGAAAACAGTGGAGAGTGTCGGAAGAAAAAGATGGGTTATGGAGATTCAAGGGTAGGATCATTGTGCCGGATGTTGGCACTTTGAGGCAAGATATCTTAAAGGAGGCACACAAAAGCGGATTCTCCATTCACCCGGGAAGTAGTAAGATGTACCATGATTTAAAGGCGATGTTTTGGTGGCCAGGTATGAAGAATGATGTGGCAGAATATGTTTCAAAATGCTTAACTTGTCAAAAGGTAAAGATTGAACATCAAAGACCTTCTGGGATGTTGCAACCTTTAGAGGTTCCGCAATGGAAGTGGGAAAGTATTGTAATGGACTTTGTGTCGGGATTGCCAAGGACTAGGACTGGTTTTGATGCTATCTGGGTGATTGTGGACCGACTGACGAAGTCAGCTCACTTTTTTCCCATTTGGATGACTTACACCCTTGAGGAGCTAGCTCGGTTATACATAAAGGAGATTGTGAGACTCCATGGTGTACCTGCTACTATAATCTCTGATAGAGATCCTCATTTCACTTCGAGGTTCTGGGGTGCATTTCAGAAAGCTTTTGGAACCCGATTAAGCTTGAGTACAGCGTACCATCCTCAAACAGATGGTCAATCCGAGAGGACGATCCAAACACTAGAGGATATGTTGAGAGCTTGTGTTTTGGATCAACCGGAGAGTTGGGATCGGTATATGCCGTTAGTGGAGTTTGCATACAATAATAGTTACCATGCGAGCATCGGAATGGCTCCGTATGAGGCATTATATGGGAGAAAATGTCAATCTCCGCTATGTTGGTATGAAGCTGGAGAAAAAGGCTTGTTGGGGCGGAGATGATAGCTGAGACCACTGAACAAGTCAAGAAAATCCGAGATAGGATGCTTACGGCGCAGAGTCGCCAGAAGAGTTACGCCGATCAGAGGCGGAAGCCCTTGGAATTTGAAGAAGGAGATCATGTTTTCCTGAAGGTTACTCCAACCACAGGAGTAGGTAGGGCGATTAAAGCGAAGAAGTTGAATCCTCGATACATTGGTCCATTTCAGATCCTGGAGAGGATTGGACCGGTAGCGTATCGGATGGCTCTACCACCTCATCTTTCGAACCTGCACGATGTGTTTCACGTGTCACAGCTTTGGAAGTACACTCCTGATGCTAGCCATGTATTAGAACCTGAGTCGGTTCAGTTAAGAGAAGATTTGACGCTTCCAGCAGCTCCAGTTAGAATTGACGATACTAGTATCAAATGGTTGCGTGGAAAAGAGGTTTCATTAGTCAAAGTGGCATGGAGTCGAGGCGGTGTTGAGGAGCACACTTGGGAACTTGAGTCGGAGATGCGATCAGACTATCCACACTTATTCTCAGGTAATTGAATTTGAATTTTGTGGGCAAAATTCCCAATTAGGTGGGTAGAATGTAAGACCCGGTTAATTAATAGCTAATTAACCCATAAATGAGAATTTATTCTAGAAAGCCAAAAATGTGATTTTTATGACTAAATATGATAGAGGAGATTGAGACGAGAATTTCGGTACCAATTTTATAGAAATCGGACCAAGATTGGACCGAACGGGCCAAACCGGGCCAACCGGACCCAAAGTGGGCCCTTGGCCCAACTAAACTAAACCAAAACCCTAGTTTTCAGCACTCTCTCTCCTCACAACACACAAACACACGCTGAAATTGATATGGAGGGGAGAAGAACACTCTCTCAAGTTCTCTCCCTTGGTTGATCTTCAAACCACCATAACTTTTGATCTAGAGCTCCGATCGCTGCACCGTTTGTGGCCACGCGTTTACCGCGGAGAGCCCTACAAAACCCATACAATCAATCTTAAGGTAAGCCACGTTTTGCTCTTCGAAATTCCAGCCCTTGTTTTCGAGTTTCATGGATCAAATGTTGAGATTTTGGGCTCTTTGATGTTATAGGACCCAACTCTCTTGAAGGAGAAGGTTAATCTTATCTTCTTGGACCTTGGGTGTGGTAATATTCTCAACCCTAGTGTAATTTGTTGTTCTATGATGTTGGGTATTGAGATGTTGTGTATGGGTATGATGATTGTGGCTTAGGTTGTGTATATGTGAATATTGGAGCTTGATTGGTGATTTTGGAAAGCTTGGGAGAGGTTTTGTGTGATAAAATCTATTCTTGGAGGTGTTGGACCTTGAGAGCTTGTGGACAAGTGGTTTGGAAGTGCTCTGGTTGAGCTTGGGAAATCGACTAAGGTATGGTCTCGGTTTCCCGTATCTAATATATAATGTGGTAGGAAATGCTTAGGCTAGAGGCCCTAAGATAGGCATTGAATGATTGATGTTGTTAAATGGTTGAGATATATGATGTGATCATATATGTGATTATGAATATTGATGCCTTGATTGTGTGATATATGAGAAAATGCATGTTGTGATATATGCTTGATGAATGATTAAGGTTGAATTGGTGGGTGGTACCATGTTGATGGTGAGTATGATGTTGATTATGTATAATGATGGTTGATTGAAAATGGTATTATTGGAAATTAGGATGAGGGAGGATGTATGACATGATATTGTGTTTGTCCTTTAGCCATTTGATTGAGAAGTGTTAAAAGGGTTGGATGGTGATTTTGGGAAATTTGGTAAAATATCAATGTGTGAGTTGAGGATGGCTTGATGTTGATTTTGGTACATTTTGATTTATTTCAAAGAAAAGGGATGAAATTGGCATGTTTTGATTGATTTTGAAAAGAGTTGAAAGTGGCTTGTTTTGAAAATGGCACTTTATGGTTTTGTATGAAAACATGGTTTTTGGGCATACTTTGACGGGACATAACTTGGACTACAGATCTTTGATTTGTGACAAATCTATTTAGAAATGAAATTGGATCCGGGATGTCCATGCCGTTCGAAGAACGGGTGAAAAATGATTTAAAATGAGAAAGTTATGTCCGTCGGAAGATTGGGGTTGAATCTGTAAATTCTGCAGCTTTTAACTTAGAAAATTTTTTTTAGCAGAATGACCCTCCGCGCGTAGGCGCACTTGGCGCGTACGCGCCGTTCTTCAAGAAAGCACCATCCACGCGTGCGCGTGGTGTGCGTGGGCGCGTCGATGCGCTGCACCAAATGCCCAGCTATTTTCTCGAGAGTTGTGCCAGTTTTGTGCCTGGGGCGCAAGAGCACCCACGCGTACGCGTGGTTGATGCTCGCGCGTCGTTTGGCTATTTTTCAACCCGCGCGTCTGTGCGTATGACGCTTGCGCGTCGATGAGATTTTGTGGCCATCCACGCGTGCGCGTGGAGTGCGCGTACGCGTGGCCCTGTTTTCATCCCAAAGTTAATTTTTGAGTTTTAAAAACCAAATTTCATACTTCTAAGCCTCCGATCTCACCACTTATGTCTTAAATTATTATAATATGTCTAGCAATGAGGCAAGGAGCTAGTAAATGTGGTAACTTGTGAGTGAAGCAAGGGAAAAATGAATGATCAATGAGGATCAAAGATGATTATGTGAGATGCGGAGGATGGCGGTGGAAGTGCTTGTTGTGCCATGGGCCGAAGGGCCATAATTGTTAATGAATTGGCTGGTTATGGATTTAACCGTGAGCCAGATGGCTAGATTATTGCCGTGTTACGGTGGAGCCATGATTATGGCTAAGTATAAATGCATATATGCTATTGAATGAATTGTAAATGTTTGCACGTCCACCATCGGAGATGAGGGTTTCCCTGGGAGGAAGCAGTGGCTAGCCACCACGTGCTCCAGGTTGAGACTCGAAGCTCTTTTGACCCTATGTCGTAAGTGTGGCCGGGCACTGTGAAAGGCCCGGATGAGCTCGCCCCCGTAAATATTCACCAGTGAGGGTGATGGATATGGATCATGATTATGATCAAGTTTATGATGAGTATAACTCGAGTTGGGGATGCGCGACAGAGGGACAGTCCAATGGTTAGCTACCAAGACTTGTCGGGTTGGCTCTATAACCGACAGATGATATCATCAGCCACTAGGGACAGGCATTCATCATATGCATACTATATAAATTTTTTGAGATTGCCTATTTGACTGCATATTACTTGCTAATTGTCTAAATACCTTATCTGTTCCTATTTGTAAATCTCTTGTCTGATATAACTGTGTTTGCTATATTATACTCCTGCTGATGGTTGGGAGGTCTGAAGGAATTGGAAAGGGAAGTATTAGTTAGACTGAAGGATCTTTAGTCAGTTGCCACTTACGGTTTAGTTTGTTTATAAGCTTTGATATTATCTGAAGGAAGTTCTAGGATTGCCTTCGGCTTTCCTCTATTATTATGTATTATATATGTGGAAGCTGTTACCATGCTGGGGACCACTGGTTCTCACCCATGCGGATTTTGTGGTTTTCAGATGCAGGACGCGAGGCTTCTCGTTGAGGCATGCTAGAGACTTCTGGATTAGCGAAGATCTTTGTTCTCAGGACTCTGTTTTGATTTTTGATTTCTCTTAGATACTTTTATCTCCATTGAATAATACAAACTGTGATGACTCCTCTTAGAGGGGATTATGGAGACTAGGTTCTCTGTTTTTGTGTCCCTTTGGGGTTTCCTTATTTTATTATATGTATATATTTCTATGCTCGGACCGGTTATCTTCGCATCCGGATTTGAGTTTTGATATTCCCATTTTTGACACTCTTTTGTATTTATATAATCTCGCGTTAGCTTATTCCTGTTCGTTACGTTATCGATCGAAGTGTTGCGCTTTTGAGTTACGGTTTTTGTTTACCCCTTTTTCTACAAAGGCTCCTAGTTATAATCAATCATTCATACTACTATACGTACTAAATTTTAACTCTAGAGGTCGTAATACCTTGCCATCTTGGAATCATGACTTAAGCATGAGACTCTGTATGGTAGGGTGTTACAACAAACTCTTATAGAAAGATAAGATTTTGGTTGTTAGGATTAGATTAGATTATATTTGAACTTTAATGAAGTTGTTATCTTTCTTTCTTCTAGAAAGATAAGAATTAGTTTTAGGATAGATTTGAATTATTGTTTTAGTTATCTTATCCTTCCAAAGATAAGATTAGATTTAATTTTTGAATTTGAATTCTAGAACTTAGGGTATAAATAAGTGAACAAAGTTCACAAGAAATCATCTTTGATCTTTGGATCTTTGATCTTGGAGTCTTAGGCTGTTTTCTTTTCCACCGTGAGTAACTAAACTCCTCTTGTTAGAGGCTAGGAGCTTTGTTTTATTTTTATGGATTAGTAATGCAAGTGTTTTCTTTATTTTGATTTATGCTTTTCTAATTTTTCAAGATTGAGTTTTGTTCTTCATCATTAATGGTTAGAAGTATTGAAAAATATTCTAATTCTATCTTAGATTCTGTTATTACTTTGGAAAAATTAATTTCGAAATTAGCTTGAAACTCATCTCATAATCTTCAATTATTTAGAACTAGTCTTTGAATACATGACATATAATCCAGCTAGGGATAGTCTTTGAATATTGCGTGGCTTTAAATCAAAACTGTTCTTAACCTCTTCTCTTAATTAGTTGACCAAGGAATTGGCGATTAATTAAGTTAAGAAAAATTAGATTACCAAGGAATTGAAGATTAATTATAAATGATTTTCCGTTGATCGCGGATTTTACAATCCACAAAACACCGGCAAGTGCACCGCGTCATATCAAGTAATAACTCACGGTGAGATGAATGTCGATCCCACGAGTATTAACGGATTAAGTAACCAAAATCAACCGATTAATCTAGTCAGACAATCAAATTAGGGTTTTGGAAGGCTTTACGCATAAACAATAATGAAATAAAACAAAACAGTGAACAACGAAAGATGATATAGTTAAGAAAGTTAAGGTTTCCGAGATATTAGAACGTTCGGATTAAAACTTGTCACTTTCTACTCTAACCATGCAACGATTATTTTATGACAAATCATTAGTAATTAAACTCCAGTCCCCTTGGTGATTCAATTTCTCTTTAACCTAATTGAACGCTAATCCCTTAGTCACTTAATCAAGAAAAGAGTTACGCACATCTCTAATTTGTAAAGCCACACAATTCATAAGGATTTAGCCTAGTTGATTTTATATCACTTATCAATCCAGTTTCAAAACTTAAGAATTATGAGAAATGGTTTTCAAGCTTAATTCAATTAATCAAAAAGTGTCGAACCATCCGAAGAAGAGAGGAGATTAGAACCCTCTTCCTTATATACTAACCCTAAGAGACAAAAAATTAAAATTAAAACTTCTAAATCAAATTCAAAATTAAACAGAATCAAATCCCTTTCCGAATTGAAGATCTCTTTCTTGATAGCTTGTGATCTTCAATAACTGTCATCATTAATGGACTTGTGATTGATTATTCAAAGGGTTGAGAAGTTGAGAATTTGGAGGAAGGATGGTCTTGATTTGAGATCCTGAGAAAAGCTTCAAAGCCCATGTAGTGCATTGTATGTATCACGTTATATGTGATGTAGAATTTGGCCTGGAATGTATTTTGTGAGGTCATGTACAACTTGAAGTATGCTACATTGTACGTCAGCCAATTTCCTTTAGTTTCTGGCCTTGTGAGGTGCCCTGGTGTTATACGTCTTGAATTCCATGTACTACGCGAAAATCAACTCGCACATACGTGTGCCTCAAGCGTACGCGTACCTGCCAAATATTATCTTGTTGTGCATACGCGTGCTGTATGCGTACACGTGACTGCTGCGTTATATGTCAAATCTCTAGCGTACTACGTGAAAAGTTGTGGTAACGCGTACGTGCACTGCAGGCGTAGACGTGACATGTGAAATGGCTCCTACCTAGTACGTAGTGGTCTTCACGTTGCACGCTCTTTATCTTCTTCTTCTAGTAAGCTTTCTGTCTTTCACAGAAGGTATTCTGCTTGTTATTGTATGTCACAAAGAGCTTTCTATTTGTTGCTCTCTAGCCTCCTTTTTGTTCTGTTTCTTTCTGTTTTCCTTCTAAAACTTTTTGTAATCAATGAAATTCAACTAATGAAAGTAATATCCATTCCAACCTTAAATTCATTGATTATTCAACGAAATTCTTAATAAATCACTTGAAATTAAGAAGGAAAAACACTAAAGATGCGCACGCATCAACTGTGAAAAGATTTTAGCATTGGTCAAGGTTGGAAACACACAAGTATTGCTTTTTCTAAGAATTAAACATCTTCAAAGCCTTTAACATTCTCTATTCTTGATCTCTTTATAACCATCTAAGCTCTCTTCCATTACATTTTACAATAATCTTAATTGATAATTCTTCTACTCCTCAACCCAAATTTCTCTTGTCAATATTTGATTGATCTAATTAAAGATTCAATTAGATGTTGCTTGCTTCAATGCATTATTCCTTGTGGAAATGATATGCACTCACCATGGTATTACTTGAACAATTTGGTACACTTGCCAATATCTGAGAGCATTGATTTTTTGCTCATCACCCACTCTAATTGTTGCTGAATACATGCTATCTTCCTTTCAAACTCCTTTTTCCTTTGGAAAAGATTTCCAAAAAGACCTTTTTATTAAACGTAGTAGCCTCATCTTAGATATCCTTCAAAGATTTGGTAAAAATATGCTTATCTTTATTGCAAGCTCTCTTAACCATATTAAAAAAGTAAGTGAGACACCCAAGCCGCCTGAAAACAAATATATATTTCACCCAATGTACAGTGTTCTTTCCCAATAGGATAGTGATAATCGGAATAGAACCTTGGCAAATTCTCCAAGAACCCATTCAAAAAGGTCATAAACCATGCATCATTGGCTAGAGCTCTATCTAATCTTTTGGAAATTAAACGGTTACTTTGCATGTGTTTGATCCAAGTAATCAGAAGCCTTTTAGACCATAAATCTTACAAGTCACACTCTTCTATCATTCCAAATCTATCTGCCCCTTGGTGGGTAAAGTCACCACTTTTTACATCAGAAGAGAAAAGGACTTCATTGAAATCTCCAATAGCCAGCCAGATTTTGCATACCCCTAGCAAATTCCTTTAGAAAAATCCAAGCTTCCTCTCTGTGACTGGGGACAAGACTTGCATAAACAACAGTAAAAGCGCAAATTACCCTGCCATTTAAGAATTCAACACAAATCATTTGCGGATAAAAAGATAACACTATACAAGAAACTCCCTTCTAAGAAGATAGAACCCAAATACCTCCTTTATGACAAATAGCTTCTTCAATAAGAATAGCAACATAACCTAACTTGTATCAAAACAGCTACAATTTCTAGAAAGGACAATAAATTTCCAAAACTATAACAAAGTTACCAATTGCTCATTATGAACCCAAGCCAATTTGTTACTAGCTCCCGTCACATTCCAAGCTATAATATTTTCATAATCCATAGAAACCGACTTGAAAAGTGAGATAATACTAAAGAAACTAAGTGTGCTTCGGAGGCTTATGGTTGACCCCTTGTCTATCTTCATTTTGTAAATTATTTTCAATCCCTTGGACATTGGAGGAACTCTTTCCCCTTAGAGAATCAATAGGTAAATTCTATAACAAATTTGGCCTCGGGCATTTATGATTACCTTGATTGGGGGGTTTTTAAGGGCACTACAACAGTGGTCTTAGATTGTACATTTCCTGATGGCTCCTTACCAACATAACTTTTGTTATAGGTTGATAAACCCCATTTTTAGGATTTATCTTGTGCTTAATTTAGGTGGATTTCATCCACTTTTTTCACATTTATTCAATGAAATAGCATGATTTCATGATTATCTCCTAATTTGTACTTAAGTGTAAAAACATGCTTTTTAGAGCCTTAATTAGCTAAATTTAATTCACCTTTGATTCCACTAGATGCCTTGATATGTTTGTTAGTGAATTCAGATTGGAAAGGCTAGGAATGGATCAAAGGGATGGAGAGGAAAAGCATGCAAGTGGAGAACTCAGGAAGAAACAAGGATTTGGGATGCTGAGATCGACGCGCACGCGCAGCAGACGCGCACGCGTGGATTGTGAGGTCGCATGGCGACGCGTACGCGTATATGACGCGTATGCGTGGAACGGAAATTGCCAAGCAACAAGTACGCGTGACCCACGCGTACGCGTCGGTGCTCGCACGTGACTCACTTAAAGGCAATCTGCTGGGGGCGATTTTTGGGCTTCCCAGGCTCAAATCCAACTCACCTCTGATGCTATTTAACCCAAGGATTGAAGGGAAATCAAGGACTTTTGATCACATTAGTTAGTTTTAGTTAAGTTTTGGAGGAAAAGTTAGTTTCTAGAGAGAGAAGCTCTCTCTTCTCTCTAGAATTAGGATTAGGCTTAGGTTTTAACTCTCTTCTCTTAAGATCTAGATCTACTTCTACTCTTGCTCCAATTTTCCTTTTGCTTTATGAATTCTTATGTAGATTTCTATTTCTCTTTCAATGCAATTTATGATTTTCATGTCTTTTCATGTTTGATTTGGTTTTCTATTATTGATTTCTTGCCATGGTAGTTAGATCTCTCTTTAATTCTTGCAATTCATGTTGTTTACCTTTATTGTCTTTTATGTGTTTGCTGAAATGCTTCTTTTAGCTTTAGTATAGATTTTTCTCTCTTGGCTTTGGTTGAGTAATTGGTGACTCTTGAGTTATCTAATTCCTTTGTTGGTTGATAATTAGAAGTTGCTAATTGACTTGAATGCCACTAAAGCTAGTCTTTCATCTAGATTTGGCTAGGACTTGTGGACTCAAGTTAATCTATCCACTTGACTTTCCTCCATGTTTAGAGGTTAACTAAGTGGGAGCAAGGGACAATTCTCATCATAATTGATGAGGATAGCTAGGATAGGACTTCTAGTTATCATACCTTGCCAAAAGATTTTCTAGTTGTTAGTTTATTTCTTTTGCCATTTACATTTCTTATCTCTTAATTAAAAAACCCCAAAATATACCTCATAACCAATGACAAGAACACTCTATTGCAATTCCTAAGGAGAACGACCCGAGGTTTGAATACTTCGGTTATTTTTATAGGGTTTGTACTTGTGACAACTAAATTTTTGTATGAAAGGATAATTGTTGGTTTAGAAACTATACTTGCAACGAGATTTCATTTGTGAAATTCTATACCGTCAATTTTCCATTCATCATAGGACGATGTGGAGTAACATTATTCAATCTTGATGCTATTCCTTTACCAAGCTCTTGCTTGGACTTATTTTGGGTCTTCCGAAAATCCTCATCTCTAATAACATGCACAGTAGGGCCCACATAAGCTTTCAATTTTAATTTGGGGATTGCATAATTTGACTTATAAATTACCATTTTGACATTTATTTTGTACTAAACCCTAATCCATAATCCATTCATCCTTTTCAGCATGGTACTACTCACCTCCATGCATGGCTTCCAATTGATTTTCATTAGGATTCCCCATCTCTTGGTTGCCAAAAACAAAGGTTGTTTCCATATTATTCTCTTCATCAGAATCTATCGCTGAGTTCATGACCTCTTTGTTAGCCCCATGCATACACTTATTTTCTTCATGCTTGCTTCCCTCACACTCACGTGCAACATGCCCTAACATGATAATTACTACATATCAAGTGTAAGCTCTTGTATTCCACATCAAAGAACCTCCAATCAACACCACCGAGCGGACTATTGGCACACTCAGAGGACACAAGCTCTTGCATAGTTTTTTCTCTCGCTGACCTGGTCACGAGGTCTACCAAAAGAGGTGTACCAACAACAGATGACACACTCATCATAGCCTCTTTATCATAATACCATATGTTCAATCCTTGGATCTATATCCAAACCATCGTTGAACCAAAGGACTTTTCATTTGAACAAAAATCGACTGCCTACAACTTCACCGCAACATACAAACCTACAATCATCCACGGACTTCCAAGCAAGGCCTTTTATCTATCCTCCACCAAGTCAAACTTGATCAAGAAGTAGTCAAACCCTATATAAAGAACATCATACCTTCCTCTCAACCTCCACACACATTTTACTTTTTGTGTGATAAACATGTAGCTCATATGCTTCCCTAAGACATTGATGACGATCACATCTTTATATGGTTAGGCACTACAAGAAAAAAGATTCTTAGCGATAAACTTTTAGCGGCCATAATATTATTGCCATAATTTCTCTTTTTAAAAACGTCTTTTAGTGGCAATTGTATAGTTACCATTAATACCATACATTATAATGGAAATTTAAACTATGGCCACTAAAAAAAAGCTAAAATTTTAAAAATAACAACTTAAATGGCTAAACCAAAAAAATCTTCACTCTGGGTGCCTCGCCACTCTACCTCACACAAACTACTCTTTAAGTGCTTCATTCCCTCTGAGAACCACACACCATTCTTCTCACATATCCATTATTCCTTCTTTTTCATCGCTCGAATCTCTTCCAAATTTTCATGTCAATGTTAATCACAATCTGAATCCTTTTCTCGGATAAGCTAGGGCTGATTTTGATTGAAATCTGAATCGCGCTCTAATCATCAGGTGCGAGTTCCTTAATCTCCCTCTCAATTTTAATTCTTGTGCTCCCAATTTCTGTTCTATCACAACCTGGTGCTTTTTCCTAATTCTTTTTTGTTTAATATATATTGCTGAAATTCAATTGTCACTGTTATTTTGAAATATTCATTTGATAGGATGAATTAGGATTATTAGAATACGAAATTGAGCTTTGCTTTTTCTCCTTTATTTAACGGTTATAGATAGAAGTAGGATGTATTTCTGATTTGAGAGGTAAAGTTAAAAAGAAAGTTAAACCTAGGGCTGCAATATTTAGGAGACAGATGTTTGATTTGTTGGATTAGGTTTGAGATTTATAGCTATTATACATTTGTAAAGTTATTTTGGCATGGATGAATTAAGATTTTTGTTTATATTTGATGGAAACCTTGTATTGCCTTTAATTTTCTGTATTTAGTGAGTTAAATGTAATCTTAGCTGATTGAATGTTAGGGATCTTTCCTTCTTCTAATTAGGTGTGGCTTTAAATTATGTAGTTTTTATTGCTTAGCTCCGTTTTAATTTCTAGGGTTTAAAGCCTTATTCAAATTGAATATATGTTTGATGAAGTGGAAAAAGCCTCTGCATCTTGCATTCCTTACGTCAAAGCCTTCTTGTTGATACTGCTATGACTCAGCATGGTAAGGGTGATGAAGCTACTATAAAAAAAGTAATTTCTGAGGTGGATACATATAATATAAGTTGGTTCTAAACTTAAATCTAGGAAATTTCCTTATAAAAATATTGCTATCATTACTGAGATTTTTAAACTAACAGGATGGAAGAATAAACTATGAAGAATTCTGTGCAATGATGAGAAGTGAAACTCCACACCCCGGACAACTACACTAAATCTCTTGAATTCAGTCAATTTCACACTATTGATATGTATTTGTTGAAGTATTGTTTGGTACAAATTTAAATTCGAGTTGTCACATGTTATTATACTGAAGATGGAATTTTCATGTTAAAGCATCAGTTATGATATCCTATGAGGATTTATCATTCTGTATGTTGGCTGAGGAAAGAGCAACCAATGAGGTACGGAAAGTTTGGTTTGTTGAATCTGTATAAAAGTACAAGCTTAAATATAGTTGTTCAATTTGAAATTCTTTCCTGCATATTCTTTCTGGTCAATACTTCTCATTCTTGTGTGATTACTTATTGATATCACATCTCTAGTATTACAAGTCTCACATCAGATATAAACTCGTTAGTTTACACTTGTTGAACCAGCTTTTGAGGTAGCTATGATGATCATACTCTAGCTTTAATTGCATATTTTTCTTCAATTCTAAAATTAGTTGATTTTTTTTGGCATGTTGAATAATATAAAGACTACATCTCTAAAATTATGGGTATAGAATTTTTTATGAAAAATATGGTAATACATTATACTAAATTTTACCATTAAGTGATTACTTTTTATTTGTCTATTTCTTTTTTTTAAAGATTCTATTTAAAGCTTCATTTGATTATTTCCCTTTCGTCAATTATATTTATATTCTATTTCACGAAATTACTAAATAATAAACTTAAGTATAGTTGTAGAATCTTATATATGATTTTTCAAAAGAGTAATAAATAAATAAAAATTATGAACTTAGAGGATATTATATGTATTATTTTCTTTTTTTTATATCTCTCATATATATATATATATATATATATACACTGAAACAATAATCTATTACGTTTGTGACTTGTAAAATACTATGAATGGTATACAATTCTTCTATTGCTCTTACAAACTTTCATACTCAATTAGTCCTTTAAATCATGCTTTCTTTTTTATTTATTTATGGTGTGCGTGTAGTTCAATTAGATATTAGAGCGTTTGGCGAGCTTAGGAGGTTAGAGTTGTTCTTCAAAGACGAGAGCAGGCATGGTGTTTCCACTTTTTATCTCTACGAGCTTGTTCAGCACACTGGAAATGTATTGCCTAGATTGTAAGTACTTTTTTCATATCTTCGATTGCTATGTTATGTCATGTTTTGAACTTGAATGGTTGTTGATTTTTCTATTAGGTATCTCCTTTTCACAATAGGGTCAGTGTACCTCAGATGTAAGGATGCTCCTGCGAAAGATGTTCTTAAGGATCTAGTGAAAATGTGCCGTGCAGTTCAGCACCCAATTCGTGGCCTATTTTTGAGGAGTTACTGATAATGAGATTTGTCGTGTCGGTCTAAAATTTCTCTTATAGAAATAAGAACTTCGTTGTAAGCATAGCTCCAAACCAACAAACAATTCTCACATAAAAAATTTTGGTTTTGTCACAAGTACAAACCCCAAATGAAAATTAACCGAAGTATTTAAACTCCGGGTCATCTCACAAGGAATTGCAATGAAGTGTTTAATTATTGGCTATGAAGGACAAGGGGGGGTTTGATTTTTGATAATTGACAAGAAAAGTAAATAGCAAGAAAGTAAATAATAAGAACTAGTAAAATAAATGGAAAGAACTCTTGGCTAGACATAGGTAATTGAATTCACCATCCTTGTCAACAAACCAAATATTGATAATTATGAGAGGCCAACCTATTAAGTCTACCTCCAAAAGCTTTAAGTACGTAATATCTACTCCTAAGCTTAAAGTACGTCAAATAGGCTTTGATCACATCAACCCATAAGTCCCAACCTACTTACTAATTAGATTAGTAGTGGGTTGGCGTCAATGAGTATCAAATTGATCACTAAGGGTTCTCAAATTACCAAATCATTGAGACCCAATGACTCTAGGTCGCCCAATTCCCTTAGCCTAGGCCAAGAGTAAAGAAAACTACTCAAAAACCAAAGGAAACATTATATCAAACACCTAGAGTGTAAGAAAAGTAAACATCACCAAGTGCAAGAATTAAAGAAACCCATAACTATCATAAGCAAGAAATCAATAATAACAACTAAGATAAGCAATAAAAGAGCATGGAAACATAAAATTGCATTAGAGAAAATTAAGATCCAACAAGGTTCATGAACATAAAAGCAACAAAATAAAGGAAATGAACAAGAGAAACTAAGAAGATTAAGATATAATAACAAGAAATTAAGAGAGAAAGCTAAATCAAAATAAGGATTAAAAGTTGGATCTAAGAAAATTAAACCTAAACTACCCTAAATTCTAGAGAGAAGGGAGAGCTTCTTTCTCTAGAATTCTACCCTAAAACATGATGAAAACTAAACTATGACTACTTGGTTCATTCCCCCTCCAATCCTTAGGTTCAATAGCATCAGAAATGAGTTGGATTGGGCCCAAAATGAGCTAGAAATCGCTGGCCACGATTTCACTTTTAGTGAATCACGTGCTCCATCGGCGCGCACGCGTACATGGCACGTGCGTGTCCCTAGACGTCAAGCAACTATGGCAAATTTTATATCATTTTGAAGCCCCGGATGTTAGCTTTCCAACGCAACTAGAACCACTTCATTTGGACCTCTGTAGCTCAAGTTGTGATTGATTGAGTGCAAAGAGGTCAGGCTTGAGAGCTTTATAGTTGCTTCATTTCTTCATGAGTTCTCCCACTTTGCATGCTTTTCTCCTCACTTCTTCCATCCAATACTTGCCTTCTAAACCTGAAGCCACTTAACAAACATATCAAGGCATCGAATGAAATTAAAGTGAATTAAAATTGGCAAATTTAAGGCCTAAAAAGCATGTTTTCGCACTTAAGCACAATTTAAGGGAGAATTACAAAACCATGCTATTTCATTGAATAAATGTGGGAAAAGTTGATAAAATATCCCAAATTAAGCACAAGATAAACCACAAAATCGGAGTTTATCAAATCTCCCCACACTTAAACCAAGCATGTTCTCATGCTAAGAATACAGAAGGACAAGAAAAAGGGTATGAACATTTATTCAATGCAAATAAACTTTATAAACCTAACTACATGCATGCAACAAAATGCAAAATGCTTCTACCTACTTGGTAAAAAGTAAATCAATCTCCAAGAGCATGTATGAACAAGTTGGACTGAGATCATATGATGATTCATAAATCCTACCAATTCAAATATTAAAATGAAGTGTAAATAGACTTGCAAGAAGAACGCTCATGAAAGCCGGGAACAAAGAATTGAGCATCGAACCCTCACCGGAAGTGTATCCGCTCTAGTCGCTTAAGTGTGTAGGGTCGATTCACTCAATTCTCTTCTACTCATGCTTTTCATGATTTTTTTTTCATCTAACAATCAACAATTATTCAATGCATGTATACATTCATCATGAGGACTTATTTATAGGTTGTAATGGGGCTAGGGTAAAGGTAGAATGAATATGGTCAAGTGAGGTTGAAATTTGAATCTTTGATTAACCTAAGCTCTCACCAAACATATATAACAACCTATACAATTCTAATACACAACCTAGCTACCCATGATTCCCACTTTTTCACATACTCATGCATTCTCTTTAATTCACATTCCATATGCATTGATTTATATTGAACTTTACTTTGGGGCATTTTTGTCCCCTTTTTATTTCTTTTTCTCTTTTTTCTTTTTCTATTTTTTTCTTTATCATTTTTTTTCTAAAGTATATACAAACATATCAATGTATATGGTTTTACATATGGTTCATGAATATGTACCCAATTCTCAATATTTTTAACAAAAATAAAAATTACACTTTTACCTCAACCAATGTCCCAAGTTTCCCATACCCATATGATACACACTATCACTAGCCTAAGCTAATCAAAGATCCAAATCAAGAACATTTATTATTTTTTACTTAAGGGTAGTGATGTGCTAACATTAAGAACAAAAGAGATTAAATAGGCTCAAATTTGGCTAACAATGGTTGATGAAAGGTAGGCTATTTGGGTAAGTGGGCTAAATGATATGATGGCCTCAATCATATAAATGCATGTATACATGGAATAATGGACATAAAGAATCAAACAAATCAAAGATTACAATCATAGAAAGAGAATAATGCACACAAGAATAGAAATAAGTGGTTATAAGATGTAACCACACGATTTGGCTCAAAACTCACATGCTTGTGTTCTTAGCTCAAAAACCATGTTCCAAAATACATTCTTCAAGCAAGTTCAACAAAAAATTTTTCAAATTAGTAGGGTGCCCTAAAATAATTTTTCTTGGAAAAGAAATCATCACCCTAACCAAGTGGTCCTAACATAAAAAGAAGTGGTAAAATATGTACAAATTCTAACTAACATGCAACCTATCATGCAATGCAACAACTAACTTACAAAGGAAATCAAGAATTTGTGTTGAAAGAAAGAAATTGTTACCCATGGAGGTCGGTCGGACGACCTCCCCACACTTAGAATTTTGCACCGTCCTCGGTGCATGCAAAGAAGAGCAAGGTGGACGGGTTGCTAAAATTGATGAGCTCCTTCAAAAGGTTGTGCGGGTGAACTTGTTTACTGCCCCATTAGAAGCTTTTCTTTTCCTTCTTTTGGTGGCCAACCTAAAAGGAAAGAAAAAGAAAAAGAATTAAGCCTACAACAAAGATAGCAAAGCAAGTAGAACATAGGCAAGGGCTAATGCCAAATAAGAGTAAGGTTCTTATTACATGTTAGTTACGCATGTGAGTGAGAAAGCAATGTAGGCAAAGAGCATATCAACTAATACTTGATGCAAGAAGAAAGTCAAAGAATAAGTGAATAACATGAAGAGCATGTCGACCATCAAGTTCAAACAACAATTAACACAAACAAGATTAGTGATAAGCATGAGAGCATTTGGTCCCATCCTAACTCAATGATGATGAGGTATAAAAACAAGGAATCATGAGTTAGGAAGGACAAAAAGCACTAATCTTGTGTGTAGAGCGAATATTACAATTAATGCAACAAGTCACAGAGCACCAATACTGACCAAGAAAGTCTCAACAACTGAGTAAGAGAATTCAAAACCATTATTAAAATAAGAAACTTAGAAAATAAAATAAGAACAAGCTATAAAAATAAAATTAAAATGCAATGAATGATAATATGCAAATGCAACATATAAAAGAAGATGAAAATAAGAAAAATAAAGAGTGAAAATTTTGAAAAGAAAGTGAGAAAGGAAGAAAGAAGAAGAAAGAAAGAGGAAGAAACTAGAAGGAAAAGAAGAGAAGAAGGAAAAAGAAAACAAGGCAGAACAGGGGAAAAACAGGGCGCAGAGGGCGACGCGTACGCGTCACGCACGCGTGCGCGTGGGTGGGCAGGCGAGACGGACAACGTGGACGCGCATAGCACGCATACGCGTGGATGTGAAGTTGGCGACCGACGCAGACGCGTCATGTACGCTTGCGCGTCAGGTCGCGGGCACAGAATATGCACAACTTGGGCACAACTCTCTGGTTTTTGTACCAGGAGTGTGAGATGCACCACCGGCGTGCGCGCGTACAGTGCACTCACACGCGGATGCCCATTTTTTTTTTTTCAAAAATAGGGCACCCCCCTAATCTATAAGTATTCTAAAACAATCAAAAATCAAATTTAACAACAAATCTTTTTAGTTTTGAAAAATTTTCAAACATACTAAAAACAAAACTTATACTACAAGTAAAATGCAACTCAACAATAACTAGACTAATCAAAGCATGAATGCAACAAACAACCTATCAATAAAAGCAAAATGCATAAGAGTATAGAAAATAAGAAGAACTTCCTATAATGGCAACTCCAATCACTTATTAACCAAATCTAAAAGAGAGTGGAAAGAGTTTACCATGGTGGGGTGTCTCCCACCTAGCACTTTTAGTTTAAATCCTTAAGTTGGACATTTGGGAAGCTCCTTGTTATGGTGGCTTGTGCTTGAATTCATCTTGGAACCTCCACCAATACTTGGACTTCAAGTAAGTTCCAAAATTCAAAATCAGTGGCACCGAGCTTTGATGAAGTTCCACACAAGTTAAGGGCTTCCAGAATTGATCTTCATATATTTCCGGATCCCAAATCTTGTTTCCACACCCATCTTCAAGTTGATCATCACAATTCCAATTGGGTGAGAAGTGATCCGAATTCTCAAGTAAAAACCAAAGCATCTTCATAGACCCCTGATGAGCGGATATTTTATACACTTTTTGGGGTTAATTTCATATAGTTTTTAGTATATTTTAGTTAGTTTTTAGTTTATTTTCATTAGTTTCTAGGCAAAATTCATGTTTCTGGACTTTACTATGAGTTTGTGTGTTTTTCTGTAATTTCAGGTATTTTCTGGCTGAAATTGAGGGAGCTGAGCAAAAATCTGATTCAAGCTGAAAAAGGACTGCTGATGCTGTTGGATCCTGACCTCTCTGCACTCATAATGGCATTTCTGGAGCTACAGAAGTCCAATTGACGCGCTTCTAATTGCGTTGGAAAGTAGACATCCAGGGCTTTCCAGCAATATATAATAGTCCATACTTTGCTCAAGGATAGACGATGTAAACTGGCGTTCAACGCCAGTTCCATGTTGCAGTCTGGCGTCCAGCGCCAGAAACACGTTACAAGTTGGAGTTCAACGCCAGAAACAGGTTACAGCCTAGCGTTGAACGCCCAAAACAGCCCAGGCACGTGAGAAGCTTTAGTCTCAGCCCCAGCACACACCAAGTGGGCCCCAGAAGTGGATTTCTGCACTATCTATCATAGTTTACTCATTTTCTGTAAACCTAGGTTACTAGTTTAGTATTTAAACAACTTTTAGAGACTTATTTTGTATCTCATGACATTTTAGATCTGAACTTTGTAATCTCTGACGGCATGAGTCTCTAAACTCTATTGTTGGGGGTGAGGAGCTCTGCTGTGTCCTGATGAATTAATGCAAGTATTTCTGTTTTCTATTCAAACATGTGTGTTCCTATCTAAGATATCTATTCGCACTTCAACATGAATGTGATGAACGTGATAATCATCATCATTCCCCCACGAACGCGTGCCTGACAACCACTTCCGTTCACCGTAGAATGAATGAACATCTCTTGGATCTCTTAATCAGAATCTTCGTGGTATAAGCTAGATTGATGGCAGCATTTAAGAGAATCCGGAAAGTCTAAACCTTGTCTGTGGTATTCCGAGTAGGATTCAGGGATTGAATGACTGTGACAAGCTTCAAACTCGCGAGTGCTGGGCGTAGTGACAGACGCAAAAGGATAGTAAATCCTATTCCGGTACGATCGAGAACCTGCAGATGATTAGCCGTGCGGTGACAGCGCACCTGGACCCTTTTCACTAGAAGGATGGATGGTAGCCATTGACAACGGTGATCCACCAACACACAGCTTGCCATAGGAGGACGTGCGTGTGTGAATCAGAAACAGAGGAAAGCAGAATTTCAGAAGACAAAGCATCTCCAAAACTCCAACATATTCTCCATCATTGCATACAAGTATAATTTGTGTTCTGCCCTTTTATTCCTTGCAATCAAATTTGATAAGTGAATTATTTTATTGTTTTCCTGACTAAGAGTTACAAGATAACCATAGATTGCTTCAAGCCAACAATCCCCGTGGGATGGACCCTTACTCACGTAAGGTATTACTTGGACGACCCAGTGCACTTGCTGGTTAGTTGTGCGAATTTGTGAAGAATTGTGATTTCCAATTTCGTGCACCAACCTCTTTAGTTGAGGACTATACCAACCATTGCATTAGACTTTAAGCTTCCAACCATAAGGAACCTCGATTGGCATTTCCACCCACTAACCAATTCTCTCCTACTCTTGACTCCACAAAGAGCTCTAAGTTGACCATCATTTTCAATCAAACCATATTCAAGTGAGAAAGCAAAGCTTAGGGATAAGAATTTTACCCACTTGAATATTGTGTAGGATGGTGACTTAGGAAGGGTTGGTCCCAATGATCTTGCAAGCTCCACTCCCTTGTACTCTTCCTTGATTACCTCCACCTCTTTACAACTTTCCTCAACTTCAACCTCTTTCTCTTGGTGGCTCTCTTCTAATTCAATTTCTTCTCCATTGCTCACCAAGGGCATGGGAGGTGAGGTATCTTCTTCTCTACCCTCTATGTCAAACCCAATTGGAGAGGATTCAATTGTACATAAGAATTCTTTAATGATTGAATCCATCTCTTGGTCAACCTCTTCAAAGGCTTCAACCACTTCTTCCGGCTCAATTATCTCGACTTCCTCCCCTTGTGGCAATCCATGTTTCACCCCTTCTTCTACACCTTAAAGCTCTAAACTCACTCCCTCACTATGCTCCTTGATTGCTACTCCACATTCGTCAATGGGAGTGCCTTGGTTGCTTAGGCTTAGTTGAGAGGAGACCATATTGCTAACGGCTTCCGCTATGGTAGCTATCTTGGCTTCTAACTCCTTGAACTCCTTTTGGTTCTCTTCTTGCCTTTGAATGTTGGTCTGTGTTCTTGGTAAATTGGGTACTTTTTTTTTCTTAAAAAATTCTTTTTCAAAAATAATTTTTACATTAAATCTTGTGCCAAACTTTAAGTTTGGTGTTTTCTTGTTGATTTTTCTTTGGTTTTCGAAAAATCTTATTTTGGTTTTCTAAAAATTTTAAGTTTGGTGTTCTTTCTTCATGTTCTTGTGTTCTTGTGAATCTTCAAAGTGTTCTTGAGTTTTCCTTGTGTCTTGATCTTAATATTTTTAAGTTTGGTGTTCCTTGGTGTTTTCCCTCCAAAATTTTCGAAAACAAGAAGCATTAGATCTAAAAATTTTAAATCTTGTGCTATCTTATTATTTTTCTCTCTCCTCTTTAAATTCAAAAATATCTTTTCTCTCTATTTTAAAGCAAATTTTTGAAATTTACCTTTAAAATTCAGATTTTTATTTCAAAATTTAAAACCTTTTTCAAAAATTATCATATCCTTTTCAAAACTTCCTAACCACTTTCTCTCTCCTCATTTTTTTTCGAAAATCTTCACCCATTTTTATTTATTTTATTTTAATTTATTTTATTTTCGAAATAAATAAATAATTAAATAAATAAATAAAATTAATTTTTTTTATTACATCATCTCCCTTTCTCCATCATGGATCTAAGTGGAAATGAACAGTCCAGAAGGACTCTGGGGTCATATGCTAACCCCTCTACTGCTTCATATGGGAGTAGTATCTGCATACCCTCCATTGGAGTCAGTAGCTTTGAGTTGAATCATCAACTCATTATCATGGTGCAGCAAAGCTGCCAGTATTCCGGCCTTCCACAGGAAGAACCTACAGAGTTTCTGGCACAGTTTTTACAAATTGCTGACACAGTACATGATAAGGAAGTAGATCAGAATGTCTACAGATTATTACTGTTTCCATTTGCTGTAAAAGACCAAGCCAAGAGGTGGTTAAATAACCAACCTAAGGCTAGCATAAGGACATGGAAACAGCTGACAGAAAAATTCCTGAATCAATACTTTCCTCCAAAACGGATGACACAGCTAAGGCTGGACATCCAAGGCTTTAAACAAGGAGATAATGAATCTCTTTATGATGCCTGGGAGAGATACAGAGAGATGCTACAAAAATGCCCCTCTGAAATATTTTCAGAGTGGGTTCAGTTAGACATCTTCTATTATGGGCTTACAGAAAGAGCTCAGATCTCTCTAGATTACTCAGCTGGTGGATCTATCCACATGAGAAAGACAATTGAAGAAGCTCAAGAGATCATTGATACAGTTGCCAGAAATCAGCATCTGTACCTAAGTAGTGACCCTTCTATGAAAGAAGAGGCTAAAACAGTAACTGCTGAACTCAGTCCTGTAGAACAAGCTGCTGAATTCAATCAGCAATTGGACTTTCTAACACAACAGTTAGCCAAATTCAAGGTTAGACTACAAGAGACAAGGATGGCTAATATAAATATGGAAGAACAATTAAAACAAACAAAACAGCAGCTGTCAAAACAAATAACAGAAGAATGCCAAGCAGTTCAATTAAGAAGTGGGAAAATATTAAATATCCCACTTCAAGGCAGCAGGAAGCCAAGAAATAAGCAAACCACCCAAAATCCATCTGAGGACAGTAAGAGCCCAAGAAAAAATAAGGCTGAACGCCCAGACCATGCTCAGGACTGGCGTTCAACGCCAGAAACAAGCAAGGAACTGGCGTTGAACGCCCAAAGGAAGCACAATTCTAGCGTTCAGACGCCAGGAACAGATGAGGAATTGGCGTCTAACGTCACTCCAGCTTCTAACTCTGGCACTCAAATGCCAGAGAGGGATCAAACACACACAAGTGCTGATGACAACCCCTCTAAAAAGGCTTCTTCAACTATTTCTGTAGGAAATAAACCTACAGCAACCAAGGTTGAGGAATATAAAGCCAAGATACCTTATCCTCAAAAACTCCGCCAAGAGGAGTGACAAACCCCAATTTGACGGTCTATCTTTTATTGAATTTAGGGGATTTTATCACCTTTTACCCACATTTATTCAATGAAATAGCATGGTTTTTGTATATTCTCCTTTAATTGTTCTTAAGAGTGAAAACATGCTTTTTAGGTCTTAAAATAGCTAAATTTAATTCTCCTTGATTCCATTAGATGCCTTGATATGTTTGCTAAGTGATTTCATATTTAGAAGGCAAAGATTGGATCAAGAGAATGAAGAAAGAAGCATGAAAAGGTGGAGAACTCATGAAGAAATGAAAGAACCGGAAAGCTGTCAAGCCGACCTCTTTGCACTTAAACGACCATAACTTGAGCTACAGAGGTCCAATTGATGCGGTTCCAGTTGGGTTGGAAAGCTAACATCCGGGGCTTCGAAACGATATAAGATTTGCCATATTTGCTACATGTATGGTGGCGCGCACGTGCAAAGTACGCGCACGCGCCGTTGCTGCCACCTAGTTCACTTAAAGCAAAACGTGGCCAGCGATTTTAGAAGCCTTGTGGGCCCAATCCAACTCATTTCTGATGCTATTTAAGCCAAGGATTGAAGGGGAATCAAGATACTTTTCATACTTTACTTTTACTTTTAATCATTAGTCATAGTTTAGTTTTAGAAGTAGTTAGAGTTAGAGAGAGAAGCTCTCTCTTCTCTCTAGAATTAGGATTAGGAATTAGGGTTAGATTAGGATCTCATAGTTCTAGGTTTAATTCAAGTCTCCTTCTACTTCTACCTTCAATTGATGATTGCTACACTTTGGTTCTTCTCTCTATCCCTATTCTCTTGTTGTAATTTCTCTTATTTTGTTTCTAGGTTTTGTAATCATGATACTCTTGTTCTCTTTATTTTCTTTCAATAATGCAATTTGAGGTAATTCATGATAATTGTGATTTCCTTGATTGTTGTTGTTAGTTCCTCACATTCAATTGTAGTTAGAATTCATTCTTGTTGTGATTGACTATACTCTTCTTTTGTGCCTTCCAAGTGTTTGATTAAATGCTTGGAAGAATTTTAGACTAGAATTTTATGTTCTTGGCTTGAGAAGGTAACTTAGGATTTCTTGAGTCACTAGTGTCCAATTGATTGATAGTTGATAGCCATTAACTCTAGCCTTCATTAATCCAATTAGTGGAAAGCTAGGACTTACGGACTAGGATTGATATAACTCACTTGACTTTCCTTTGTTAATCGATTTAAGGATGACTAAGTGGGATTAATCCTTGCAACTACCATACTTGTGGCTAGTGATAATGATGAAGACCCTTGACAACCAAACCTTGCCAAGACCATTTTGTGAATAAAGTTTTCCTACCATTTACTATTCACATTCCTCATCCAAAACCCCAAAATAAACAAGTCCATAACCAATAACAAGAACACTACCCTGCAAGTCCTTTGAGAGACGACCCGAGGTTTAAATACTTCGGTTTATAGATTTTAGGGGTTTGTACTTGTGACAAACAAATTTTTGCATGAAAGGATTAGTGATTGGTTTAGAAACTATACTTGCAACGAGAATTCATTTGTGAAATTCTAAACCGTCAAAAATCCAATCGTCAAGGAGCAGGATAAGCAATTTGCTCGCTTTGCAGATTATCTCAGGACTCTTGAAATTAAGATTCCGTTTGTAGAAGCACTTGAGCAAATACCTTCTTATGCCAAGTTCATGAAAGAGATCTTGAGTCATAAGAAGGATTGGAGAGAAACTGAAAGAGTTCTCCTCACTGAAGAATGCAGTGCAGTCATTCTGAAAAGCTTTCCTGAAAAGCCTAAAGATCCCGGAAGCTTTCTAATACCATGCACATTAGAGGGAAATTGCACCAGGACAGCTTTATGCGATCTTGGGGCAAGCATCAATCTAATACCTTCATCCACTATCAGAAAGCTTGGTTTAACTGAAGAAGTTAAACCAACCTGGATATATCTCCAACTTGCTGATGGCTCCATTAAATACCCATCAGGCGTGATTGAGGACATGATTGTCAGGGTTGGGCCATTCACCTTTCCCACTGACTTCGTAGTGCTGGAGATGGAGGAGCACAAGAGTGCTACTCTCATTCTAGGAAGACCTTTCCTAGCAACTGGACGAACTCTCATTGATGTCCAAAAAGGGGAAGTCACCCTGAGAGTCAATGAAGATGAGTTTAAGTTGAATGCTGTCAATGCCATGCAGCATCCAGACACACCAAAAGACTGCATGAAAGTTGATCTTATTGACTCTTTGGTAGAAGAGATCAACATGGTTGAGAGTCTCGAATCAGAGCTGGAAAACATCTTTAAAGATGTTCCACCTGATCTAGAGAATTCAGAGGAATTGAAAGAGTCTCTGAAATTTCCTCAGGAGGAGAAAAAACCTCCTAAACCCGAGCTCAAACCATTACCACCATCCCTGAAATATGCATTTCTGGGAGAAGGTGATACTTTTCCAGTGATCATTAGCTCTGCTTTAAATCCACAAGAAGAGGAAGCACTAATTCAAGTGCTAAGGACACACAAGACAGCTCTTGGGTGGTCCATAAGTGACCTTAAGGGCATAAGCCCAGCTAGATGCATGCACAAGATCTTATTGGAGGACAATGCTAAGCCAGTGGTTCAACCACAGAGGCGGCTAAATCCAACCATGAAGGAAGTGGTGCAGAAAGAGGTCACTAAATTACTGGAGGCTGGGATTATTTATCCTATTTCAGATAGCCCCTGGGTGAGTCCTGTTCAAGTTGTCCCTAAAAAGGGAGGCATGACAGTGGTTCATAATGAAAAAAATGAACTGGTTCCTACAAGAACAGTTATAGGGTGGCGCATGTGTATTGATTACAGAAGGCTCAATACAGCCACTAGAAAGGATCATTTTCCTTTACCATTCATAGACCAGATGCTAGAAAGACTAGCAGGTCATAACTATTACTGCTTTTTGGATGGCTATTCAGGCTACAACCAAATTACAGTAGATCCCCAGGATCAAGAGAAAACAGCATTCACATGTCCATCTGGAGTATTTGCTTACAGAAGGATGCCTTTTGGGCTGTGTAATGCGTCTGCAACCTTTCAGAGATGCATGCTCTCTATTTTCTCTGATATGGTGGAAAAATTTCTGGAAGTCTTCATGGATGACTTCTCAGTATATGGAGACTCATTCAGCTCCTGTCTTGATCACCTGACATTGGTTTTGAAAAGATGCCAAGAGACTAACCTGGTTTTAAACTGGGAAAAATGTCACTTTATGGTGACTGAAGGGATTGTCCTTGGGCATAAAATTTCAAACAAGGGAATAGAGGTGGATCAAGCTAAAATAGAGGTAATTGAAAAATTACCACCACCTGCCAATGTTAAGGCAATCAGAAGCTTTCTGGGGCATGCAGGATTCTATAGGAGGTTTATAAAGGATTTTTTAAAAATTACAAAACCTCTAAGCAACCTGCTATCTGATGACACGCCATTTGTGTTTGACACAGAGTGTCTGCAGGCGTTCAAAACTCTGAAAGCTAAGCTGGTCACAGCACCAGTTATCTCTGCACCAGACTGGACATTACCGTTCGAATTAATGTGTGATGCCAGTGATCACGCCATTGGTGCAGTACTGAGGCAGAGGCATGACAAGCTTCTGCATGTCATTTATTATGCTAGCCGTGTTTTGAATGATGCCCAGAAAAATTACACAACCACAGAAAAAGAATTGCTTGCAGTGGTTTATGCCATTGACAAGTTTAGATCATACTTAGTAGGATCAAAAGTGATTGTGTACACAGATCATGCTGCTCTTAAATATCTACTCACAAAGCAGGATTCAAAACCCAGACTCATAAGATGGGTGTTGCTTCTGCAAGAGTTTGATATAGAAATAAGAGACAGAAAAGGGACAGAGAACCAAGTGGCTGACCATCTGTCCCGGATAGAACCAATGGAAGGGGCGTCCTCCCCCTCTATTGAGATCTCTGAAACTTTTCCGGATGAGCAATTGTTCGCCATTCAGGAATTACCATGGTTTGCAGATATTGCAAACTACAAAGCTGCAAGGTTCATTCCCAAGGAGTACAGCAGGCAACAAAAGAAAAAATTAATTACTGATGCAAAGTACTACTTGTGGGATGAACCCTATCTCTTTAAGAGATGTGCAGACGGCATAATCCGTAGGTGTGTGCCTAAGGAAGAAGCACAAAGGATCTTATGGCATTGCCATGGGTCACAATATGGTGGTCATTTTGGAGGTGAGCGAACAGCCACCAAGGTCCTCCAATGTGGTTTCTACTGGCCTACACTTTACAGAGATTCTAGAGAGTTTATACGTAACTGTGACAGTTGCCAGAGAGCTGGTAATTTGCCTCACAGTTACGCCATGCCTCAACAAGGAATCTTGGAGATTAAGTTGTTTGATGTATGGGGAATTGATTTCATGGGGCCTTTTCCACCATCATACTCAAACACTTATATTCTGGTGGCAGTTGACTATGTATCAAAATGGGTAGAGGCCATTTCCACACCCACCAATGATACTAAAACAGTACTAAAGTTCCTCCAGAAACACATATTCAGCAGATTTGGTGTCCCTAGAGTACTAATCAGTGATGGGGGCACTCACTTCTGCAACAAACAGCTTTACTCTGCCATGGTCCGGTATGGGATTCGCCATAAGGTGGCAACTCCATATCATCCACAGACAAATGGGCAAGCTGAAGTCTCTAACAGAGAACTAAAAAGAATCCTGGAACGGACTGTAAGTACCCATAGAAAGGATTGGGCACGAAGCTTGGATGATGCTCTGTGGGCTTACAGAACAGCATTCAAGACTCCCATAGGGACCTCTCCTTACCAACTTGTATATAGTAAGGCTTGTCACCTGTCCGTGGAACTGGAACATAAGGCCTACTGGGCAACCAGATTCCTTAACTTTGATGCCAAATTAGCTGGAGAGAAAAGATTGCTCCAGGAGAATGAGCTAGAGGAATTCAGATTCACTGCTTTCGAAAATGCCAAGCTTTACAAAGAGAAATAAAAAAGGTGGTATGACAGAAAGCTGTCATCTAGAATCTTTGAACCAGGACAAAAGGTTCTGTTGTTTAACTCTAGGCTCAGGCTATTTCCCGGGAAACTGAAGTCCCGGTGGAGAGGACCATATGTGATTACAAGTGTATCACCATATGGTTATGTGGAGCTTCAAGATATTGATTCTGATAAGAAGTTCATTGTTAATGGACAGAGAATCAAGCACTATCTTGAAGGCAATGTTGAGCAAGAATGCTCAAGGCTGAGGCTAGATTAAAAACTCAGCAAGGTCCAGCTAAAGACAATAAAGAAGCGCTTGCTGGGAGGCAACCCGGCCATGGGGCATCACTTCCTCTAAGAATTTTGCCCTATTCTTGATTTTATTTGTTTATATAAATTTCATTGATACTAAGGTAAAGAGTCAATTGTATAAGTTTACAGGGTTACAGAAGGATTCTGCACACAAAACAGAGAAAAAGAGCTCACTGGCAAGAAAATGCCAGTAAAGGTTTGTTTTGGGCGTTCAACGCCCAAAAGAAGCATCCACTGGGCGTTGAACGCCAGTAAGGATAGCCATCTGGGCGTTTAATGCCAGATTTACAGCGTCCTGGGCGTTCAGAAAAACGCCCAGTGACAAAGGAGTTCCTGGCGTTCAACGCCAGAAAGAAGCAACAGCTGGGCGTTGAACGCCCAGGAGAAGCAGCAGTTGGGCGTTGAACGCCCAAAACATGTAGCATCTGGGCGTTCAAACGCCAGGATGGTGGGGAGGAGGTAAATTCGTTTTTTCTTCATATTTTTCATTTTAATCTTAATTTTCATGTTTCAATTCATGATTTCTTGCATAAACATGTTACAAACCCTGATTTCTAAAATCCCAAATTTCTAAAAACCCCACTTTAAAAATATCAAATGTATCTTAATCCATAAGCACAAATCCTTTTTATCCAATTCAACTCTTTTTCAAAATTTTCAAAACAAATCTATCTTTTTTCATTCAAAAATCTTTTCAACTAATCAATATCTTTTTCAAATCTCCATATTATCTTTTTCAAAAAAAAAATCCAAATTTATCTTTTTCAAATATCTTTCATATCTTTTCAATTTTAAATTATATCCTTTTTATCATACTTATCTCTTTTTAAATCATATCTTCTATCTTATCTTTCTCCCTATTTTCGAAAAAACCCACCCCCTCCCTTTTAAAAACACATTCGGCCTCCTTCCTCTCATCCACCATTCAACACTAGCTCTCCTTCTATCCCTCTCCTTTCTTTTCTTTTGCTTGAGGACAAGCAATCCTCTAAGTTTGGTGTGTTTATCCGTGATCACTAAACCATACCCACTAAGATCATGGCTCCTAAAGGAAAACAACCCACTCCAAGAGGAAAGAAAAAGAGTATTCCAAAACCACTTTGGAATCAAGGGAGGTTCTTAACCAAAGAACATTCAGACCATTACTACAAAATAATGGGTCTAAGATCTGTGATCCGGGAAGTCAAGTTCGATCTGAAAGAAGATGAATATCCAGAGATCCAAGAGCAGATTCGAAACAGGAACTGGGAAGTCCTAGCTAATCTTGAAACGAAAGTGGGAAGGAATATGGTTCAAGAATTCTACGCTAATCTGTGGCAAACAGACAGGCAGAGAATATCTGGAGCTGCCCTCTATGACTACAGGACTGTGGTCAGAGGAAAGATTGTTCACATCCACCCTGACAAAATCAGGGAGATCTTTAAGCTACCTCAGCTGAAAGATGACCCAGACTCCTTCAATAGGAGAATGATGAGAACAAACAAGGGCCTGGATAAGATTCTAGAGGATATATGCATCCCTAGAGCCAGGTGGACCACCAGCACGAAGGGTGCCCCAAGTCAACTCAAGAGAGAAGATCTCAAACCAGTCGCCAGAGGATGGCTGGACTTCATTGGGCGTTCTATATTGCCCACCAGCAACCGTTCTGAAGTCAATATTAGAAGAGCAGTGATGATCCATTGCATTATGTTGAGAAAAGAAGTAGAAGTTCATTAACTGATCCCATCTGAATTCTACATACTTGCCAACAAGAACTCCAAGGATGCCAGGTTGGCTTATCCAAGCTTAATCTCTATGCTCTACAAAGATGCTGGAGTAAAGATGGGAATAACAGAGTATATCTCAGTGGAGCAACCAATCACTAAAATCACAATGGAAAAACAACAAATGCAGGATGACCCCATCAAGAGGAGGGTGCAAGAAATCCTACCAGAACTCCCTCAATTTGAATACTGGGAGCATCTTGAGGCATCTGTCACTAAGTTGCAAGAAACTATGGACCAATTGAAGGAAGAACAGCAAAATCAAAACAGCATGCTTTGCAAACTGCTCAGAGAACAAGAGGTGCAAGGGCGTGAGTTAAGAGAACTAAAGCGTCAGAAACTATCTCTTGAAGGGCCAAGCACCCCACAGACTAAAGAGCCATCCGCTTCCCAAAGTCAAGGTTGTTGAGTTCTGATCCTAACCTTAACCCTGTGATAACTTTTTCTATTATTTGAGTTTCACTTTAGGAGTCATATAATGGCAATTAGTATTTATATTTTGATTTTATCCCAAATTAAGCTATAATTTATTTTTCTCATCATCATTAAACATGAATAAAATAGACGATTTTCTTTAGAACAAGGAGGCAATAATTTTCGAGTTTTTAATAAAACAAATTCTAATTGTTTACATGTGGTGGAAATGCTTTTTGCCTTCTGAATGAATGCTTGAACAGTGCATATGTCTTTGGAATTTGATGTTCTTGAATGTTAAATATGTTGGCTCTTGAAAGAATGATAAACATGAGACATGTTATTAGTAATCTGAAAAATCATAAAAATGATTCTTGAAGCAAGAAAAAGCAGTGAATACAAAGCTTGCAAAAAAAAAAAGCAAGCAGAAAAAGCCAATAACCCTTAAAACCAAAAGGCAAGGGTAATAAAAAGGATCCAAGGCTTTGAGCATCAGTGGATAGGAGGGCCTAAGGAAATCAAATCCTGGTCTAAGCAGCTAAACCAAGCTGTCCCTAACCATGTGCTTGTGGCGTGAAGGTGTCAAGTGAAAACTTGAGACTGAGCGGTTAAAGTCAAGGTCCAAAGCAAAGAGAAGAGTGTGCTTAAGAACCCTGGACACCTCTAATTTGGGGCTTTAGCAAAGCTGAGTCACAATCTGAAAAGGTTCACCCAATTATGTGTCTGTGGCATTTATGTATCCGGTGGCAATACTGGAAAACAAAGTGCTTAGGGCCACGGCCAAGACTCATAAAAGTAGCTGTGTTCAAGAATCAATATACTGAACTAGGAGAATCAATAACACTATCTGAATTTTAATTTCCTATAGATGCCAATCATTCTGAGCTTCAATGGATGAAGTGAGATGCCAAAACTGTTCGGAAGCAAAAAGCTACTAGCCCCGCTCATTTAATTAGAATCTGAGCTTCACTCAAAAACTCTGAGATATTATTGTTTTTTGACTCATTTGTATTCTATTTTATTTATCTAGTTGCTTGAGGACAAGCAACAGTTTAAGTTTGGTGTTGTGATGAGCGGATATTTTATACGCTTTTGGGGTTAATTTCATATAGTTTTTAGTATATTTTAGTTAGTTTTTAGTTTATTTTCATTAGTTTCTAGGCAAAATTCATATTTCTGGACTTTACTATGAGTTTGTGTATTTTTCTGTAATTTCAGGTATTTTCTGGCTGAAATTGAGGGAGCTGAGCAAAAATCTGATTCAGGCTGAAAAAGGACTGCTGATGCTGTTGGATCCTGAGCTCTCTGCACTCAAAATAGAATTTCTGGAGCTACAGGAGTCCAATTGATGCGCTTCCAATTGCATTGGAAAGTAGATATCCAGGGCTTTCCAGCAATATATAAAAGTCCATACTTTTCTCAAGTATAGAGGACGTAAACTGGCGTTCAACGCCAGTTCTATGTTGTAGTCTGGCGTCCAGCGCCAGAAACACGTTACAAGTTAGAGTTCAACGCCAGAAACAGGTTACAGCCTGGCGTTGAACGCCCAAAACAGCCCAGGCACGTGAGAAGCTTTAGTCTCAACCCCAGCACACACCAAGTGGGCCCCAAAAGTGGATTTCTGCACTATCTATCATAGTTTACTCATTTTCTGTAAACCTAGGTTACTAGTTTAGTATTTAAACAACTTTTAGAGACTTATTTTGTATCTCATGACATTTTAGATCTAAACTTTGTAATCTCTGACGGCATGAGTCTCTAAACTCCATTGTTGGGGGTGAGGAGCTCTGCTGTGTCCTGATGAATTAATGCAAGTATTTCTGTTTTCTATTCAAACATGTGTGTTCCTATCTAAGATATCCATTCGCACTTCAACATGAATGTGATGAACGTGACAATCATCATCATTCCCCCACGAACGCGTGCCTGACAACCACTTCCATTCACCGTAGAATGAATGAATATCTCTTGGATCTCTTAATCAGAATCTTCGTGGTATAAGCTAGATTGATGGCAGCATTCAAGAGAATCCGGAAAGTCTAAACCTTGTCTGTGGTATTCCGAGTAGGATTCAGGGATTGAATGACTGTGACAAGCTTCAAACTCGCAAGTGCTGGGCATAGTGACAGACGCAAAAGGATAGTAAATCCTATTCTGGTACGATCGAGAACCTGCAGATGATTAGCCGTGCGGTGACAGCGCACCTGGACCCTTTTCACTGGAAGGATGGATGGTAGCCATTGACAACGGTGATCCACCAACACACAGCTTGCCATAGGAGGACGTGCGTGCGTGAATCAGAAACAGAGGAAAGCAGAATTTCAGAAGACAAAGCATCTCCAAAACTCCAACATATTCTCCATCATTGCATACAAGTATAATTTGTGTTCTTCCCTTTTATTCCTTGCAATCAAATTTGATAAGTGAATTATTTTATTGTTTTCCTGACTAAGAGTTACAAGATAACCATAGATTGCTTCAAGCCAACAATCTCCGTGGGATCGACCCTTACTCACGTAAGGTATTACTTGGACGACCCAGTGCACTTGCTAGTTAGTTGTGCAAATTTGTGAAGAATTGTGATTTCCAATTTCGTGCACCAACCTCTTTAGTTAAGGACTATACCAACCATTGCACTTAGACTTTAAGCTTCCAACCATAAGGAACCTCGATTGGCATTTCCACCCATCTCTCCTACTCTTGACTCCACAAAGAGCTCTAAGTTGACCATCATTTTCAATCAAACCATATTCAAGTGAGAAAGCAAAGCTTAGGGATAAGAATTTTACCCACTTGAATATTGTGTAGGATGGTGACTTAGGAAGGGTTGGTCCCAATGATCTTGCAAGCTCCAATCCCTTGTACTCTTCCTTGATTACCTCCACCTCTTTACAACTTTCCTCAACTTCAACCTCTTTCTCTTGGTGGCTCTCTTCCAATTCAATTTCTTCTCCATTGCTCACCAAGGGCATGGGAGGTGAGGTATCTTCTTCTCTACCCTCTATGTCAAACCCAATTGGAGAGGATTCAATTGTACATAAGAATTCTTTAATGATTGAATCCATCTCTTAGTCAACCTCTTCAAAGGCTTCAACCACTTCTTCCGGCTCAATTATCTCGACTTCCTCCCCTTGTGGCAATCCATGTTTCACCCCTTCTTCTACACTTTGAAGCTCTAAACTCACTCCCTCACTATGCTCCTTGATTGCTACTCCACATTCGTCAATGGGAGTGCCTTGGTTGCTTAGGCTTAGTTGAGAGGAGACCATATTGCTAACGGCTTCCGCTATGGTAGCTATCTTGGCTTCTAACTCTTTGAACTCCTTTTGGTTCTCTTCTTGCCTTCGAATGTAAGAACTAACACATTCTTGGAGAGGATCATCCATTGGAGGTGGTATGGAAAAAGAAGGTTCATTGTTTGAGAGGAAAGTTTCATAATTGGAAGTTGGTTCATCTTGGTAAGGGTATGGAGGTAGTGTATATTGAGGTGGTTCTTGAGAGTAATTGTGTTAGAATGGTGGTGGTTCTATGTGTGGTTCATATGATTCATAAGGTGGTTGGTATGATGGATAAGAATTAGGGTCATAATGAGGTGTTTTGTGGTAGGTGGCTTGTGAGTAAGGTGGTTCAAAACCATGTTGAGGGGGTGGTTCGTAGGCATGTGGCGGTGGTTGTTGACAATCACAATAATGGTCACCACATCCATTAGATTGATAAGCATTAGGACTATAATTATACCCATAAGAAACCGGAGGTTGTTGTTGCCAATAAGGGTGATCAATCCTTTGAGGCTTCCTCCACTTTTGATTGTTCCATCCTTGATGCATGTTATCATTGTAGCTTCCATTCCCTACAACATAATTTGAGCCAAACTCATAGCCAAAGGGGTGAGAATTCATAGTAGCAAACAAAAACAAAAACTAACAAAAATAAGCAACAAAGTCCTAAAGCTAACAAAAACTAGCAAATAAGCAAAAGGCAAACATATTCACAATATTCACAATAGCCAATAACATAACACCATTGCAACTCCCCGGCAACGGCGCCATTTTGATAATGAGATTTGTCGTGTCGGTCTAGAATTTCTCTTATAGAAATAAGAACTTCGTTGTAAGCATAGCTCCAACCAACAAACAATTCTCACATAAAAAATTTTGGTTTTGTCACAAGTACAAACCCCAAATGAAAATTAACCGAAGTATTTAAACTCCGGGTCGTCTCACAAGGAATTGCAATGAAGTGTTTAATTATTGGCTATGAAGGACAAGGGAGGTTTGATTTTTGATAATTGACAAGAAAAGTAAATAGCAAGAAAGTAAATAATAAGAACTAGTAAAATAAATGGAAAGAACTCTTAGCTAGACATAGGTAATTGAATTCACCATCCTTGTCAACAAACCAAATATTGATAATTATGAGAGGCCAACCTATTAAGTCTACCTCCAAAAGCTTTAAGTACGTAATATCTACTCCTAAGCTTGAAGTACGTCAAATAGGCTTTGATCACATCAACCCATAAGTCCCAACCTACCTACTAATTAGATTAGTAGTGGGTTGGCATCAATGAGTATCAAATTGATCACCAAGGGTTCTCAAATCACCAAATCATTGAGACCCAATGACTCTAGGTCACCCAATTCACTTAGCCTAGGCCAAGAGTGAAGAAAACTACTCAAAAACCAAAGGAAACATTATATCAAATACCTAGAGTGCAAGAAAAGTAAACATCACCAAGTGCAAGAATTAAAGAAACCCATAACTATCATAAGCAAGAAATCAATAATAACAACTAAGATAAGCAATAAAAGAGCATGTAAACATAAAATTGCATTAGAGAAAATTAAGATCCAACAAGGTTCATGAACATAAAAGCAACAAAATAAAGGAAATGAACAAGAGAAACTAAGAAGATTAAGATATAATAACAAGAAATTAAGAGAGAAAGCTAAATCAAAACAAAGATTAAAAGTTGGATCTAAGAAAATTAAACCTAAACTACCCTAAATTCTAGAGAGAAGGGAGAGCTTCTTTCTCTAGAATTCTACCCTAAAACATGATGAAAACTAAAATATGACTACTTGGTTCATTTCCCTTCCAATCCTTGGGTTCAATAGCATCAGAAATGAGTTGGATTGGGCCCAAAATGAGCTAGAAATCGCTGGCCACGATTTCACTTTTAGTGAATCACGTGTTCCATTGGCACGCGTACATGGCACGTGCGTATCCTAGACATTAGGCAACTATGGCAAATTTTATATCATTTTGAATATCCGGATGTTAGCTTTCCAACGCAACTAGAACTACCTCATTTAGACCTCTGTAGCTCAAGTTATGGTCGATTGAGTGCGAAGAGGTCAGGCTTGACAGCTTTACGGTTTCTTCATTTCTTCATGAGTTCTCCCACTTTGCATGCTTTTCTCCTCACTTATTCCATCCAATACTTGCCTTCTAAATCTGAAGCCACTTAACAAACATATCAAGGCATCGAATGAAATTAAAGTGAATTAAAATTGGCAAATTTAAGGCCTAAAAAGCATGTTTTCGCACTTAAGCACAATTTAAGGGAGAATTACAAAACCATGCTATTTCATTGAATAAATGTGGAAAAAGTTGATAAAATCTCCCAAATTAAGCACAAGATAAACCATAAAATCGGGGTTTATCAGTTACCTTGCTCAAATCTGCAAGGATAAGTTACCTGATATTGGTTCTGAATATAAAGGAGAATGGTAAGCACATTAATTGTCTGGTAATGCATTCATAGTTCTTTGATATTTTTTCGGTTGCAACAACAATTATACTATTATATGTTTCTGAGAATATTATTTATCTATTCTCCCTTCTAAATTCTTTTGTAGGTTCCTAATTTTATTTCAAATTCTCAACAATTAGTAAAATTTTTACTATTGGCTCTGAGAGAGAAGTAAT
This sequence comes from Arachis ipaensis, assembly GCF_059453495.1. Classification (NCBI taxonomy): domain Eukaryota; kingdom Viridiplantae; phylum Streptophyta; class Magnoliopsida; order Fabales; family Fabaceae; genus Arachis; species Arachis ipaensis. The sequence goes on from NC_142439.1 coordinate 92,817,184, forward strand.
GGCTCTAAGCTTAGATAGCATTTTCTATAACACCAACACCAACAATATCCATCATCATCATCATCAAAATTCTGAAGTTGAAAACAACAGACAATAATATTGTTCTTCTAATTCTTCTTTGGACCTTATTCTCTCAGACCCTTTTAAGTAACAAGGGCATAATAGTAATAGTCATCATCATGAACATGATCATAATGTGAATACTATTCAGCTCTTAGCTACAGCAATGATGGTTCTACTAACATTCTATCATTTGTTGAAGAAGAAGAAACAACAAAGGAACCTCATCATTGCTAACATTTATATTGCTACATTGATGTAACATAATTATAGGCTTGTAGTATTTTTTGTTGTTTAGATTTGTAACATGATTTATTATTTTTCAAGAGAAATTTGTGTATCAATATTTTGAGTTTAATTAAATATATCATTTTGTAGTAATTAATTTCAGTATCTTTATATTATGCATAATAATAATTATTGTTGGCAAAAATATATACTTGATTCTAGAAAAAAGATAGTTCGGTGCTTCTAAGAAACTGAGTAAAATATAACTAAAAAAAGTCTTAAGATTTTAGTGGTAATAGTATTGGCAACTAAAAGTGAATAACATTACAATTTTAAAATTATTTTTAGTGGCCATATAAATTGCCAGTAAAATGGGTTTTGCGACAATAGTATTGGCAACTAAAAGTGAATAACATTACAACTATCATTTGCATCACAAGGTAGTTCTTTTCATGGAATCATCGTGCAAAACCCAATCCCACATTCCTCAAATTCACGCTTTATACTCAAAACAACACTCATCAACCTTTCCTTCCGTCTCAACAAGCTCCTCACAGCTTCAATCTCACATGTCCGCTATGCTGCCTCCATTTTCAATTCTGCTCCGAATTCCAATCTTTTCATGTTCAACACTATGCTTAAGGGATATTCCATCAGCAACTCCCCTGCCAAGGCCTTGCCCCTTTTCATCGAACTTAGGAATCGCCCAATTCTCATCGACTACTTCTCTTTCATCAGCGTCATAAAGGCTTGTGCTAGGCTTTCCAACCTTGTCTTTGGGCAGGGCCTTCATGGCCTTACACTCAGGTCTAGAACTCTGCTTTTTCTTGATTTTAGGAATACCCTTTTGCATCTCTACTGTGTTTCCGGGAGACTTGGAGATGCACACAACCTGTTTGATAAATTTTCCAACGAAATGACTCGGTCTCATGGAACACTTTGATGGCTGGCCACTTCTTGCTTCTTAGCCTCAGTTATCCTTTCATTTGTTTTGGAAGATGCATTGTTGCAGGGTTGAAACGAGTGTTGCAACTGCATTAAGTCTTTTGTCGGTAGCTGCCGACATGCAGAGTTTTCTTGGAGGCAAGTGAATCCATGGTTACTATATCCGACTTGGACTTGGTTATAATTTAAATGTTCTTACTGCATTGGTTGCTTTCTATGCAAGAATGGGTTGTATCTATTTACCGTATCGAGTTTTTGATAGTGTTGCTCAACAGGATGTTATTTTGTGGAACTGCTTGATTGGCAAGTATGCAAGAAATTGGCTGCTTGGAGAAGCAATGAAATTCCTGCAACAAATAAAACTTGAAGGTCTTAAACCTAATTCTTCTACCTTAGTTGGGTTGCTTTCGGGTTGCCCTGCTTCCGGATCTATGCATGTAGTACGATATGTCACTAGTTTTACGGAAGAGGAGAAACTAGAGCTGGATGCAGTTCTTGGAGCAGCACCTGTTGATGCATATGCCAAATGTGGCTTTCTAGACAAGGCTACTGACATATTTGAGAGGATGAAGGGTAAAGATATGTAATTAAGGGGATGGAAATTTTTAGGAGCATGGTTTGCAAATATGGCTTTTCGCCACGAGTTGAATATTATGGATCTCTGGTTGATCTTCTGGGTAGAGCAGGGATGCTACATGAAGCGCACGAACTAATTGAAAGCTTGCCTATTAAGGGCAACGTAACTGCATACCGTACATTGCTTTCTGCGTGCCGAGTCTACGGTGATGTTAAATTGGGGGAATGTGTCAAAGATGTGCTAAGCAACATTTATACAGAGCATCCTATAGATTCATTCCTGATTTCTGGCATTTACGTTGTTGCTGGAAGAATCTCAGATCTAATAAGAATGCAAGAAATGAAGCAACCTAATGCTACTACAATTTAAACTGAGGGAGGAAATATGTTAAAGGAAGCTGGAGTCAATATAGTTGAAATTGATAATCAGGAATGAAGATACTAATTATTCAAGTAAAATCATTGTTTCTAACTCTATCACGCAAAGTGGTGGTCTTTGTGGTGCATCAAATGTTTCACAGACAATACCTCGAAACATGATACAATTTTGATGTCAATACTCAATTGCGCAATATAGTTTCATCTTTGCTTGTATGGTATGATTCATGTCCACCAAATTAGATAATATTGTAATTTGCTTCTAGAGCACCACACTATCAATAAACCCAGCAAGGATAAAGCAAGAAGAGGATGTAATAGCAGGTGAATGGAAGAGGAGATTTCTACACTATTTTTATGATGGAGCTTTTACTAGATTCGACCTGAGATTGTGTAGCAAGTTAACCACAGTTTTTCATTGCTTCCAAAGCCAATGATAATGTTGAGGCGGCAAAGTCACCTTTCTTAGTCCAAGAAGCTTGAGTTTTGTGCTCTTGATTTTTATAACTCATCACTGGTAATGCAAAGGAATATGATTCCTTCACATCTTCTGCTGAGTGCTAACGTGTAGATATTTGACTTTAGTTGAAGAGTTTTTTGTGTTTTCACGTGGGAGAGCACTCTAGTTTTTAATGAATGAGGATCTACAAAAGGCTTAGGATCATCACAGATGAGGTTACATTTCTATATATCTATTAAGTCAGCAGTTTTATCTGATAGTTCTATACCTTCTGCGAGTCCACTAGAAAAGAATGTTTTTAAGAAAGATGACTAACGGAAGGGAATTTAGCTCATGATGCCTTTTGTAAAACTTGTTAGTTTAAATGTCAGAAATGTTTAAACTTCAAAAATGTGATGTTAAATTCATATTTATTTTTTTCTCCTCACTTTTCTAATTAGAACTCCTATGTATTATTGTACTTTTCTTGCTATTTTTTATTTTTAATAGCATTTTGGTTCTAGCATATCATAACCTCGTCTATGCTATTATAACTTGTTGTTTGTCTTGAATTTAAAAATTAACAAAATTAATTGCTTGCCAAAACAAGATTTGAGACCAATTTCTTTAGTGGTGTACAGCTTGCTGAGACAATAAAAAATCAACTCAAACAGCCCAAACTTCTTTATTTAACATTCATTAACTATCGCTAGAATTAATAACATAATAACTAAATCAATAATCACTTAAATCAATAATCAATAAGATTAATCAGTAAATCAATAACACACAATCAATAACAATAAGAGAATCATCAAATGTCTCTCCCCCAAACAGAGAACAAAATCATCAAAGTATCAATCATCCTCTCACAAACAGAAAAATAAAAGAAAAATTAAGAAAAATAAACAAATAGCTTACCAGACAAGGACCATTCCGGCAGAGAACAGGAGCACCTCACCGCTGTCTGCCATAGACCTGAGAGAGGAGAGACGAGCGCGCCTTGCCGCCTTGGAAGCTATGAGGGAGAGAGAGCCAGGGACGAGAGGGAGGGCTGTGAAAGAGGGAGACGCCTTCGCCTTGCCGCCTTATCGCCGCCGGGGCTTTCTAGGCTCTGGGTTGCGATACGAGAGAGAAAGCTATGAGAAGGAGAGCTGAGTCGTCATCGCCGCCGGTGATTCCAGTGCTTTTTGGGCTCTTGGTTGGACTTTGATCCGAGTTTTGAGGGAGAGAGACGTGAGGGAGAGAGAGGCAGGGATGCCGGTGTGAGGGAGACGTCGCTGCTGCGTCTGCTGTGCACTGCTGTGTGAGAAAGGGAATGTGAGAGATGAGAGTGAAGAGGGAGGCTGTGTGTTTGAAACCTTAAATCCAGATGCCGTAATTTGGGGTGGAAAAAGGCTCAGGGTATTGAAAAATGTAATTAGAATATTTTAAATTTGAATCTTTTATAATATTAAAATACTTTTATTTACTAAACTATTTATCTCTTTAATTATATATATGTGTATTTTTATTTTTTAATATTTTTAATATTTTATGTTAGAATATAAAAAATCAATCAAATAAAATAATTTTAAATTATATCTTAAATTTAATTATTTCATAAAAAAGATCTATTAATAGACTTTAGATCAGGTCAGATTTAATAATAGGTCAGACTCACTACTCAATAAAAAAACTTGTACCAAACTACAACTAAGTTTAGACTAATATACTCTATTACAAAAATGACCTGTTAAGAGTAAATCTGGCCTTTACTCTGGCTTTTACTCTATCCTAACCTAAGCTGTTTTCATCCCTAGAACTCACTGATGAGGTCTAAAAAAGAGGGAATTCCGGAGTAGGAGAAGAGCTTTGGTGCCGAAAAAGATAAGGTTCTGCACGATTCTCACAAAACGGACTCCAAAAATATGGTTCTAACAAAAATCAACAAAAACAAACAGTACATATTTAGGATTTTGAAGTAGTATAGCTAGCTCAGGAAGGGAAAAAAATAAAAAATAAAAGTTTTGATTGAAGAAAAGAAAGCGAAGCAGAACCTGATTGGAAGTAGAACGCAATCAGAGACGAGATCAGAAAGCAGGGAACCAAGGTTTTGCCATCAAGGAACACAGGCAACGGAGAAGATAAGAATTGACATGGTGCCAACGAGGAACACGCGATAGAGAATCAGGGAAGTGAGCAAAGGAAGTGAAGTGGGCTTCGATTTTGGCAACTGAGGAGAGGCAGTGAGATAGGCGACGATTCTAACGACGCCAACAACACAACATAGATGATGGGCAGTAATGGTCGGTGACCGTGAAGAGAGGAAGTAAGGCAGTAAGGGGAAGCGCCGATTGGGAGGGGAAAGGAAAATAGGGATATGAGTATGACTGATTAGATTATAATTATTTATATTTTTATTTATTTTTTTTAGATCTATAGATCTTGGAGTATCTACCTAAAATTCACAACCCGATCCTATTACTGTACGGATCAGATCCGATCCAATAATCTTGCAGATCGGATCTCTTTTCGTAACTTTCAGATCGGATTGGAATAAACACTACGGGATTTGCAGATTGAATTTGATCCATATTCATCCTTACTTTCTGTCTTCCTGACAACTTTTTCTCCATCCATTTCAAAAATTTGCACTTTGATATTCCCCATCTAAATGGGAGGCCAACGTATTTTACCAAAGGTAAATTATATGGTAAAGATGTAAGTTTACAAATTTTTTTTTATGGGATGAAAGAGATTAAAAAAATTAGGACCCATATTTTAAATATCAATAAAATAATAAAAAATAACTATAAAAAGAATTTATATTCTCTATACAACTTCAATCTGTATAGTAGAGTGCCTCTTTCCCAAATTGTCTTAGGTGAAAAACCCTAGGATATCCTTAATAGTCACTCTAGTTCGGATAGAAATTTGGATTCCAAAAGAAATATCAGACTTTTCCAGGTTTATGACTTGTTCTAAATCTATGGTGTAGATATTGAGAATTCGTATAAGAAGATAAATCTTATCTTTCACATTAAAAAAAATAATACAGTTATCAATAAATAAAAAATGTATTACACTAGAAGCAATGGGAGCTAATTTGGCACCCGAAATAAGATTAGAGACCCGGGTTCTAATTATAATTTTCATGAACAAAAATAAGCTAGCAATAACAACTATACAAGTTTGATTAACATCTCCAACACAATTAGTTTAATTGGTTCCCATCGAAAGCTGGTAGCCTGCTAGTGCTATAGAATAACTGAAATTTGAATAGGATCTACCGCATATACTTGAATTCATATTTAAAGTGTTTCAAAAAATTGTCATAGTTTTCTCATTCTACTAACTCCTTTCCTCCTCTCTAAAAATAATACAAGAAAGAAATATAATAGAGCATCTTAATAACAAAAGAAAGTGTCTCCAGTACAAAATTTGCATCTTCATATTAAATTTATTCACCACTTAATTGAGAACTTAAGTTTAGAAATGCATCCTCACTACTTGGAATTGTGAGACCTCAATTTGGATGATCATAACTGAATTCTTTCTTGTTACACAAACTGTATGTGTGTACTAATAAGTAATAACACATGCAGGTCTCGATTATCCTCGTATAGTGTACTAGGCTTGAATTGGAGAAGACATTTATATTTGTTCGGTACACCACGGGTTAATTTTCAATTCACAATTAAACCTGCTTCCACCCAACCAAAATGGAATAGCCTAAGGCCCTAAGGATATTTTCCTTTACTCTGTTGGAATTACGGCAACTAAGTTTGATTATAATATCCATACAAAACATAATATATTTGTATGAGGAGATGCGAAATGATTTGTGTTGTTTGAGAACATATATTGCATATAGTTACTAAGGGCTACCTTTAAGCAATTTTCTTGAGAAATAATATATGGTAAAATGGGTGATAAACTCCGTTTTTAGGGTTTATCATGCATAAAATCTAAGGGTTTTATCAATGAACTTCCACACTTATTCATATAAAACTGCATGATTTTGTGTCTCTTTCCCATTTTTCCTCATAGATGAAAATGTGCTTCTTTTGCATCAAAATGGATACATTGTAATCCTTGTCAATTACCATTAGATGCCTTGATCCGTTTGTTGAGTAATTTCAGAAGTCACAGGGCAAAAATGGCCAAGAGGAATGAAGGAAGTATGCATGAATGGAAGGAGCGTGGAACAAATTAAAGAATTGGAATTTCCACATGCACGCGCATTCGCACCGTGCGCGTACGCGTGGATGCGTTCATCCAGAGCCAGCGCAGTGGAACCGAGCGAGGAGCCAGCGCGCCGATATGGCTGGGCCATATCCCTTATGACGCTCGCGCGCACCTTACGCCTGCGCGCAAGATCGCAAAGGACCCAGGGACGCGATGTGCACACATGATTTTTTAAATGAAACACATGCCCAGCGATTTCAGGGGGTTCCCAGGCCCTATTTTGGAGCATATTTTGGAGGGAAAAGCTTAAGAAGGCCAAGGATTAGGAGTGTTAGGACAATTAGTGATAATGCTAGATATTTTTTTAGGAAGTTAGTCACATTTTATTTCTAGAGAGAGAAGCTCCAACTTCTCTCTAGGTTTTCATCCTCTATTGCAAGTTTCCTTGGAATTCTTAGTGAGATCTATTAATAATTGACATTTTGTTTTGCTACAAGTGTAGATATACTCTTCTTCTACTCTTAATTGATGTTCTTTTGATTCTATTTCTTAGATCTAGATTTGGTATACTTTGTTACTTTGAATTTGGATTAATGAATTGAGATTTTATTCAATTGTTTGATTGTTGATAATTGTTTGGATTAGATAGATTTGACTCAATTCTCTTCTCTCAATTGCATCATGTTTTCTATAATTGCCTACCAATTGTTTGTGATAATGACAACCTTAGCTATGGAGTAGATTTCTCTTACTTGGCTTAGCGGTGAGTTATTGGAGACACTTGAATAGTTGATATCAATTGTAGATTATAAATTGAGAATTGCTAATTGACTTGGAGTGCACTAAAGCTAGACTTTCCTAGGGTGAGACTAGGACTTGTGACTCAAGTTGATTACTCTCATTTGACTTTTCTCCATTGTTAGGGGGTTAACTAAGTGAAGCAACAATCAATTCTTATCACAATTGAAGGAAACCATAATGATGGAACTTCCAATGCTTACCCTTGGCCAAGGTTTTTATTTCAATTAATTGTTGATTGCCTTGCTAGTTTGAATTCTTGCACCAATTCTCAAAACCATAAAAGCTTTCCTAATCAATAATGCACATTCTAAAGCAATTCCTAGGGAGAATGACCCAGGATCAATACTCTCGGTCATGGATTTTAGAATTGTTTGATGCGGTATTCGCGTGTTGGTTAGACTATACTCACGATCGGATCCATCACTAGTTTCTAACCGGCATAAGAATATTAACGTTCATCAATGGGGTCAACCGTACCAAGTACAAGGGATCACAAGAAATCACGTATTATTGACAGAAATCTTTATTAATGCCCAAGTGAAACCTAGTTCTTACTCTTGCAATGTACTGTATATCTCTTCTATTAGTTGGTAGACACACTGTAAACATCTCAGGTGTCTTAAACAAAGTATTTTAAAGTACAAGAGTGAGCCAAAATTATGTACATGATACGGAGCCAATAATATGAACTTTACCTTTCAAGGGCAACATAATGTGGAACTTCTCAAACTATGGGAAACATGTGCAACATTAGACTTAGTTTGCATAGATGTGTTTATGTTATTTCAAATTTATCTCATAGATATATACTAGTTGGCTGTTACACCTTACCATTGAGTTGCGTGAACTAACATGTAGGAAGCTATGATTATGATCTATTATTGGCATTGTTTGAGAAGGTGGGGTATGCACTTAGCACTCTAAAATAGCATCACGTGATTTCATATGCATGACCTCATCTTTTAACCCCCTTCAATAATCATTTCTCTTGCCTTCATAAACAGCACAAACACAACTCACTGGCAATCTGAAGATCAATACTTGAACATGTTCTTCTTAAGCACCAGAGCTTTCGATTGCTCTTTCCATTCCCCTCACACACAAGAAAAATGGGTTTCCGTTTTTCTGTCAACGGAAAGGCATCCTTCTAAGCAAGCAATTTCAGAATCCGTGGGAGCCCAATGGGTTATCTTGCATTGTATGCCAGAGATAATCAAAAGCGTTATGTGATCCCCATTTCATATTTGAACCAACCTCCATTCCAAGAGTTGAGTGAAGTTGAGGAAGAGTTTGGATATGATCATTCTATGGGAGGTCTTACAATTCCCCTTGAGTTGAGATCGATGAAGAATCTCAAAATGAGATTGATTAACATAGATTAGCATACATGTTGAAATAGATTAGTATAGAGAATTAGAATGACAAATTCAAAGAGTATGTGTTCTTTTTTTTTCTTTTGTGAAACACAATTGACAATGAATTCAATCACTCATATCTATAACATCTTTCAATTCTAGAAGAAAGTAGCAGCCCATACATGGATATTTACTTGCATGAGAAAAACCAGATTTGACCGTGCTAATAAATTTCAAGTATGAACATAGCACATCAGAGAAAGAAAACTCTACTGTGGAACTAGGAGATTCTTCACCATTTCAACTTTATATCGTCAACTATACCATCAAACTTCAATATTTTAGAGTAAACAATACCAGATGACATCATTCCACAACGTAAATGTCAAGCATACCATCATATCCGATTTTATCGACTCATTGGGACTAATATCCTTCATCACAATTCAATTTCTTAGGGCCACATATATTATTACATATCAATATTGTTGGATAGAAAAATCCAACTATATCATACATCACCAGAATTTGATTTTGCAAAGTCATATAGGTCAAACATATTACTCTTCCACACATTTCATTTTTTTAGGCTCACAAGTATAATGAACATGATCCCACAATTTTACTATCAAAACAAAAAATTGCACAACTTTTTTCAAAGGACAAAATTTTAATTTGATCCACTAGTAAGTGAACAAAAAAAAAACATCACAAGAATTGAAATGACTCTACAATTAGGTTGTGATGTTGTAAAAGTCCATCACAAATTGATAATGAATTCAATCACTCAATTATTTTCTGTTTATATATAACATCTTTCAATTCTTTAGTAGCTTATATATGCAAAGTTACTCGTAGTGAGAAAAGCCAGATTTCACTGTTCAATGTTCTAATAAATATAAATTTCAAAACATGAACAAGAACACATCAGAGAAAGAAAAGTCTATTTTAGAGCCAAGAAATCCCTCACTACATTTCAACCACATTGGGACCAAAAGATCCTTCACCATATTTCAATATCATAAGGTCAATTATACCATCAAACTTCAATGTTAATGGGCCAAAAAGCTGAATAACATCATTTCACATTAACACAAGGATCAAGCATATCATCATATCCAATTTTTTCGTGTCATAGGGACCCTTCATCACAATTTCATTTCGTAGGGTCACACATCATTGTATCCGATTTAATTGGATCATAGGGACTAAAATCCTTCATCACAATTCAACTTCATAAGGCCACACATATCACCATATACATACTAAGATCCTTCTTCACAATCCAATCTCACAGGGCCACATATATCATCATTCGAACTTTATCGGGTCATAGGGACTAAGATCCTTCATCATAATCCATAGGGCCACATATTACATTTTAATATGATTGGACGAAAAAAGCCAACTAAATTACCCTTCCACATATTTCAGTTTTCTAGGATCACAAGCATCATTACACAATAGTAAAAAAAATCATTACACAACTTTTTCAAGGGACATGTTATTTGATAAACATGGTAAAAAAATCATTACTAAGTTTGTGATGGTGTAAAAGTCAATCATATATCATTCTGCGACAAATTCTTTTCTCAAAAAGCTCAAAATTCATTGAACAAGGTAGAATTGAAATAAACTCAAACTCTAGAGCACATCCAAATCATAAAAATAACAGAGGAAATAGTCTATCTCAAAAACTATCAAATGGCAAAAACTCAATTGTCCTTAGTAACAGAAAAATATTTGAGGAAATAAAGAAAAACCAACTCATCCGCAAGATAATAAAAAAATAACACCAATAATTGAAAGCAAACCTTTTTCTTTTTTTTTTGGACATGAATATATTCCATAAGAGATATGATTTGCACACAAAATTTTGTAAAAAACAAATTAACAATGAATTCCGTCACTCAATTATTTTCTATTTATCTATAACATTTTCGACAAAATAATTATCTATAACATCTTTCAACGCGTGAGCAGCTTATGCAAAGTTACTTGTAATAAGAAAAACCTGATGTTACTGTTCACTGTTATGATAAATTTCAAAGCATGAACAAAAAACATCAGAGAAAGAAAACACTATTTTGGAGTCAAGAGATCCCTCACCACACCTGGAGCCAAAAAACCCTTCACCAAATTTTAAGGTCATAGGGTCAAATTTACCATCAAACTTCAATATTCATGGGTTAAAAAATGCCAAATAACATCATTTTGCAACATAAGGGTCAAGCGTATCATCATATCCAATATCTTCGGGTCATAGGGACTAAGATACTTCGCCACAATTCAATTTTATAAGGGCACACATCATTATATCCGATTTTTCCAGGTCATAGGGATTATGATCCTTCATCACAATTCAATTTCATAGGGACCACACATCATTGTATCCAATTTTCTCGAGTCACAGGGACTAAGATACTTTGCCACAATTTAATTTTGTAGGGCCACATATATCATCTTATCCAATTCTATCGCGTCATAAGGACTAAAATCCTTCATCACAATGATTTTAACGGGTCATAAGGACTAAAATCCTTCATCACAATTCATAAGGCTGCATATATCGTTACATTTCAATAACATGGACAGAAAAAGCCAACTATATTACCCTTCCACACGTTTCAATTTTCTAGGATCAGAAGCACCATGGACATTATCACACAATTTTACTATCAATAAATCATTACACAACTTTTTCAAGGGACAACATGTTATTTGATCCACATAGTACAAAATTTCATCGCAAAAGAACTGAAACAATTCTGCAACTAAGTTTTCTATGCTATAAAAGTCAATCATATATCATTCTGTGATAAATTCTTTTCCCAAAAGGCTCAAACATACATTGTGCAAGATAGAATTGAAATAAATTCAAAGTCCAGAGTCACGTCCAAATCATAAAAATAGGAGAGAAGATTGTGCATCCCAGAACTATCAAATGGCAAATCTCAATTGTCTGTAATTCAATCACAGAAAAATAGTTGGGAAAATAAAGAAAAACCAACTTTTCCAAAACCAATTCATTCCCAAGATAATCAAAAAGTAACAAAATAATAAAAAAGCAAACCCTTCTTCTTTTCTTGGACAAAAAAAGCCATCTTTATAATGAACTCCGACGTTAAGTACCAAAATGCAAAAGAATTTTTGGGTTGGAGGGGATGGGGAATCTTTATAAAGAGAACCAACTAAAAAAGGGGAAATCATCCCCATTACCGAAATGTGCAGATAATGAAGTTTTTTCTCCTACCATTGTTGATTCATACATTATGTAAAACCCTAATCAAGCAGATTTTGCAAAAGCACCAACAATTCCCCTCGCATTCACCGTTGAAATTTTGTTGAACCGAGCCTCCGAAATTCACCCCCAGTAGAGCCTCGATCCCATTACTCCGTTCCCATTATTCAAAGTTATAGCAGAATAAGAAAAACCCAGAAACTAGAAAGAAGAAGGAAAAATAAAGAAGAGCGGTACCATAGAACAAATTTTAAGAGAAACAATAACCGCTTATTGAGAAATCACAACCAGCATAGCAAACGAACTTGAATGAGGAGAGCACTCTAGTTTTTAATGAGTGGGGATCTAAAAAGGCTTAGGATCATCACAGATGAAGTTACATTTCTATATATCTATTAAGTCAGCGGCTTTATCTGATAGTTCTATACCTTCTGTGAGCTAGAAAAGAATGTTTTTAAGAAGGATGACTAAGGGAATGGAGTTTAGCTCATGATGCCTTTTGTGAAACTTGTTAGTTTAAATTTGAAATTAACTTAAAAAATGTGATGTTAAATTCATATTTATTTTTTCTCCTCACTTTTCTAATTAGAACTCCTACGTATTATTGTACTTTTGTTGCAATCAATTATTTTTCATAGCATTTTGGTTCTGGCACATTAGTGCACGAAATTGTGATCATCAACAATGGCACCAAAGGCTTGGTGCTCTCAAACGTGAATCACACTTTGTCACAACTTCGCACAACTAACCAGCAAGTGCACTAGGTCGTCCAAGTAATAAACCTTACGTGAGTAAGGGTCGATCCCACGGAGATTGTCGGCTTGAAGCAAGCTATGGTCACCTTGTAAATCTCAGTCAGGCGGATTCAAATGGTTATAGAGAATTGATAATTAAAACATAATTAAAATATAAAATAGGATAGAGATACTTATGTAATTCATTGATGAGAATTTCAGATAAGCATATAGAGATGCTTTCGTTCCTCCTGATCCTCTGCTTTTCTGCTATCTTCATCCAATCATTCCTACTCCTTTCCATGGCAAGCTGTATGTTGGGCATCACCGTTGTCAATGGCTACATCTCGTCCTCTCTGTGAAAATGGTCCAATGCGCTGTCACTGCATGGCTAATCATCTGTCGATTCTCGATCATACTGGAATAGAATTTACTATCCTTTTGCGTCTGTCACTACGCCCAGCACTCGCGAGTTTGAAGCTCGTCACAGCCATCCCTTCCCAGATCCTACTCGGAATACCACAGACAAGGTTTAGACTTTCCGGATCTCAAGAATGGCCATCCATGGGTTCTAACTTATACCACGAAGATTCTAATATCTCGGACTCGGTCCTCTGTATTAGATATCTAAGAGATATTCATTCTAGCTTGTTTGCATGTAGAACGGAAGTGTTTGTCAGGCACGCGTTCGTAAGTGAGAATGATGATGAGCGTCACATAATCATCACATTTATCATGTTCTTGGGTGCGAATGAACATCTTAGAATAGGAATAAGCTTGAATTGAATAGAAAAACAATAGTACTTTACATTAATTTGTGAGGAACAGCAGAGCTCCACACCTTAATCTATGGTGTGTAGAAACTCTACCGTTGAAAATACGTAAGTGATAATGGTCTAGGCATGGCCGAATGGCCAGCCCCTATAAAGGTCTAAGATAGCATAAAACTGATCAAAGATGATCCGAAGATGTAAATACAATAGTAAAAAGTCCTATTTATACTAAACTGGTTACTAGGGTTTACAGAAATGAGTAAATGATGCAGAAATCTACTTCTGGGCCCACTTGGTGTGTGCTTGGGCTGAGCATTGAGCTTTACACGTGTAGAGGCTTCTCTTGGAGTTGAACGCCAGTTTGTAACCTGTTTCTAGTGTTTAACTCCACTTTGCAACCTGTTTCTGGCGTTTAACTCTAGAATGCAACATAGAACTGGCGTTGAATGCCAGTTTACATCGTCTAAACTCGAGCAAAGTATGAACTATTATATATTTCTGGAAAGCCCTGGATGTCTACTTTCCAACGCAATTAAGAGCGCGCCATTTGGAGTTCTGTAGCTCCAGAAAATCCACTTTGAGTGCAGGGAGGTCAGAATCCAACAGCATCTGCAGTCCTTCTTCAACCTCTAAATCTGATTTTTGCTCAAGTCCCTCAATTTCAGCCAAAAATTACCTGAAATCACAGAAAAACACACAAACTCATAGTGATGTCCAGAAATGTGATTATTTAAAAACTAATAAAAATATACTGAAAACTAACTAAATCATACTGAAAACTATGTAAAAACAATGCCAAAAAGCGTATAAATTATCCGCTCATCACACATCATAACCTGGTCTATGCTATTGTAGCTTGTTGTTTGTCTTACATTTAAAAATTAATTGCTTGCAAAATAAGATTTGAGACCAATTTCTTTAGTGATGTACAGCTTGCTGAGATAATAAAAAATCAACTCAAACAGCCCAAACTTCCTTATTTAACATTCATTACCTGTCCCTAGAATTAATAACATAATATCTAAATCAATAATCACTTAAATCAATAATCAATAATATCAATCAGTAAATCAATAAAGAGAATTATCAAATGTCTCCCCCAGACAGAGAACAGAATCATCAAAGTATCAATCATCTCTCTCACAAATAGAAAAATAAAAGAAAAATTAAGAAAAATAGCTTACCAGACAAGGACCTTTCCGGCATAGAACAGGAGCACCTCACCACCGTCCACCGTAGACCTGAGAGAGGAGAGACGAGTGCGCCTTGCAGCCTTTGCAGCTGTGAGGGAGAGAGAGCCAGGGACGCGAGGGAGGGCTGTGAAAGAGGGAGACGCATTCGTCTTGCTGCCTTGTCACCGCCGGTGCTTTCTGGACTCTGGGTTGCGCTACGAGAGCGAAAGCTATGAGAGAGGGAGAGCTGACTCGTCGTCGCCACCGGTGATTCCGGTGCTTTTTGGGCTCTTGGTTGGACTTCGATCCAAGTTTTGAGGGAGAGAGACGTGAGGGAGATGCCACTGTCTCCATCGTTGCGAGGGAGAAGTCGCCGCTGCGTCTGTTGTGCACTGCTGCAAGAGAGAGGGAATGCGACAGACAAGAGTGAAAAGGGAGGCAGTGTGTTTGAAACCTTAATCCCGATGCCGTAAAAATCACTGATGAGGTCAATAAAACAGGGAGTTCGGGAGTAGGGGAAAAGCTTAGGTGCCGAAAAAGATAAGGTTCTGCATGATTCTCACAACATAGACTCCAAAAATATGGTTCTAACAAAAATCAACAAAAACAAGCAGTACATATTTAGGGTTTTGAAGTAGTATAGCTAGCTTGGGAAAGGAAAAAATAAAAAAAAAATTTGATTGAAGAAAAGAAAGCGAAGCAGAACCCGATTGGAAGTAGAACGCAATCAGAGACGAGATCGGAAAGCAGGGAACCAAGGTTTTGCCATCAAGGAACACAGGCAATGGAGAAGATAAGAATCGACATGGGGCCAATGAGGAACACACACGATAGAGAATGAGGGAAGTGATGAAAGGAAGTGAAGTGGGCTTCAATTCTGGCAACTGAAGAGAGGCAGTGAGGTAAGCGATGATTCCAATGACGCCAACAACACAACACAGATGATGGGCAGTAATGGTCGGTGACTGTGAAGAGAAGGAGTAAGGCAGTGAGGGGGAGTGCCGATTAGGAGAGGAAAGGAAAATAGGGTTATAACTGATTAGGTTATAATTATTTACATTTTTATTTATTTTTTCAGATCTATGGGTATTTACCTAAAATTCAAAACTCGATTCTATTAGTGTACTAATAAACCACTATTTTATGGTTTATCTTGTGCTAATTTGAGTGGTCTTTATCAAGTCTTTACACACTTATTCATACGAATTGCATGATTTTACAATTCCTTCCCAATTTAGTTCTATGGTTGAAAACTTGCTTCCTAAGCCTTTAAATTATACATTTTTTTAATCCCCCTTTATACCATTTGATGTCGTGATCTATGCATTCAGTGTTTTCAGGCTTTATAGGGCAGGAATAGCTTAAAGGATGGAGAGGAAGCTTGCACAAACGGAAGGAGCACAAGAAATAAAGGAGATAACTAGCGAGAAGTGACGCGCACGCATGGCTCACATATGCGCGTGAATTGGAGTTTGAACGGCGACGCGTGCGCGTACCTGACGCATACACGTGACACGCGAAGATGACCAGTGATGCGTACGCGTGACTGACGCGTACGCGTGACATGCGCCACGTGTAGAAAACGTAGAAGATGCTGGGGGCGATTTTGGGCTGAGTTTGGACCCAGTTTTCGGCCAAGAAATACAGACTAGAGCCAGGGGACAAGCAGAGACTCAACATATATTCTCATTCGCATAGTTTTTAGTTTTAGATTGGAATTTTAGGGAGAACACTACTTCCTCTAGGTTTTCTTCACATTCATAGATTTCTAGTTTTTTTATGCTTTTGATGCTTTTGCTTTGGATATTGAGAAGAGTTACTACCTCCATTGAAGTTGCCATTATTCTAGTTTATTTTTTTATTCCTTTACTCTTTTGATTACCTATTAACCCTGTTCAGATAAGGATGTTTATGATTTTGGGATTTATTAATGCAAAGAACTATTTTCCAAAGGTGAATTATATGGTAAAATGTTTTTTATATGAAAAAAAAAAAGAGATTGAAAAAATTAGGACCCATATTTTAAACATCAATAAAATAATTAAAAATAGATATAAAAGGAATTTATACTTTATATACAACTTCAATCTCCATAGTAGAGTGTTCCTTTCTCAAATTTTCTTAGGTGAAAAACTCTAGGATATTGCTAATAGTCACTCTAGTTTGGATAGAAATTTGGATTCCAAAAGAAATATCAGACTTTTCCAAATTTATGACTTGTTCTAAATCTATGGTGTAGATATTGAGACTTCATATAAGAAGAAAATATCGGCTTTCACATCTAAAATAATACAGTTTACACTAGAAGCAATGGGAGCATATTTGACTCCCAAAATAAGATTAAAGACCCGGGTTCTAATTATAATTTCCATGAACAAAAATAAGCTAGCAATAACAACTATACAAGTTTGATTAACATCTCCAACACAATTAGTTTAATTGGTTCCCATCGAAAGCTGGTAGCCTGCTAGTGCTATAGAATAACTGAGATTTGAATAGGATCTACTGCATATACTTGAATTTCTATTGGGTTTAACATAAGCTAAAAGTGTTTCAAAAACTTGTCATAGTATTCTTATTCTACTAACTCCTTTCCTCCTCTCTAAAAATAATACAAGGAAGAAACATAATAGAGAATCTTAATAACAAAAGAAAGTGTCTCCAGTACAAAATTTGCCTCAACTAATTTATGTCTCTATTAGCACAATTTATTCACCACTTAATTGAGAACTCAAGTTTAGAAATGCATCCTCACTGCATAGAATTATGAGACCTCCATTTGGATTATCATAACTGAATTTTTCCTTGTTGCTCCACACAAAACACAATATATTTGTAAGAGGAGATGTAAAATGATTTGTGTTGTTTGAGAACATATATTGCATATAGTTACTAAGGGCTTCCTTTAAGCAATTTCCTTGAGAAAAAATATTTGATAAGATGGGGTCAATCGTACCAAGTGCAAGGGATCACAAGAAATCACATGTTATTGACATAAATCTTTATTAATGCCCAAGTGAAACCTAGTTCTTGATCTTGTAATGTACTGCATATCTCTTCCGTTAGTTGGTACACACACTGTAAACATCTCACGTGTCTTAGGTGCTGATAATGAAATCAATAAATGATTATCAAGATTCAGGATCTTATCTATCAATTTCTTAAACAAAGTATTTTAAAGTAAAAGAGTGAGCCAAAATTAGGTACATGATACGGAGCCAATAATATGAACTTCACCTTTCAAAGGCAATATAATGTGGAACTCTCAAACTATGGGAAACATGATGCAACATTAGACATAGTTTGCATAGATGTGTTTATGTTATTTCAAATTTATCTCATAGATTGACTAACATAGGAGGTCTTACAATTCCCCTTGAGTTGAGATTGATGAAGAATCTCAAAATGAGATTGATTAACATAGATTAGAATACCTATTGAAATAGATTAGTATAGAGAATTAAAATCACAAATTCAAAGAGTTTATGTTCTTTTTTTTTTTGTGTAACAAAAATTGACAATGAATTCAATCACTCATATCTATAACATCTTTCAATTCTCGAAGAAAGTAGCAGCCTATACATGCAAATTTATTTGCATGAGAAAATCCATATTTGACCGTGCTAATAAATTTCAAGCATGAACATAGCACATCAGAGAAAGAAAATTGTACTGTGGAACCTGGAGATCCTTCACCATTTCAACTTTATATCGTCAACTTTACCATCAAACTTCAATATTTTAGAGTAAACAATACCAGATGACATCATTTTACAACGTAAGTGTCAAGCATACCATCATATCCGATTTTATCGACTCATAGGGACTAATATCCTTCATCACAATTCAATTTCCTAGGGCCACATATATTATTACATCTCAATATCGTTGGATAGAAAAATCCAGCTATATCATACATCACCACAATTTGATTTTGCAAAGTCATATAGCTCAAACATATTACTCTGCCACACATTTCATTTTTCTAGGCTCACAAGAATAATGAACATGATCCCACAATTTTACGATCAAAAGAAAACATTGCACAACTTTTTTCAAAGGACAAAATTTCAATTTGATCCATGATGCACGGAAACTTGTCTCTCAACAAATTTCCCTTCGGCAAGTATACCAAATTGTCGTCAAGTAAAAACTCACAATAGAGTGAGGTCGAATCCCACAGGGATTGATTGGTCAATCAACTTTAATTAGAGAAATGTTCTAGTCGAGCTAAGCAGAATTTGATGTGAGAGTTGCAAGAAATTAAATGACGGAAAGTAAATAGCAGAAAATGTAAATGCTGGTAATAAAGAGTTGAATATAAATGACGGAAAGTAAATTGCAGATTCTTAAATGGGGAATGGGGAATTTAGCATGAAAGTAAATTGCAGAAATTAAGTGGGGAATGGGGAATTTAGCATGAAAGTAAATTGCAGAAACTAAAGAGAATGGGTAAGATCAGAAATGGGGGATTCATTGGGCTTAGGAGATGTTGCATTCTCCGGATCAAGTTCATTTTCATCTCTTCCTCAATCAATGCATTCATTGATCTCCTTGGCAATCTTAAGTGATTGAACTCCAATTCCTTGGTAATTCAATCTCTCAAATCTTGATCAATAGCCAATTCCTTGGTCCAATTGCTCATGAGAAGAGATGAAGTATGGTCACTGATTATACCACATGTATTTCCAAATCAAAGTGTTGGTAGGATTAAATGTCACTATATCCATCCAGACCCCAATTTGGTCCAACATGAGAAAGCATTTCTAGCATGATCTCTTCATTTCTCTTCCAAGGTTCTGAAGAGATCCAAGTATGAATAGCTTCTTTTCCAAGATAACTACCCAATTGGATGAAGATTGAAAGCTTTCTAGTAAAAACAAGAGAAAAGAAAGAAGAAGAATAATGAAAACTATTATTGATCCATCAAATTACAACAGAGCTCCCTAACCCAATGAAAGGAGTTTAGTTGTTCATGGCTCTGGGAATGGAAAACAAAGATGGAGAGTGCATTCTGAAAGTAAAACTAGAAATTGCAGAGAAAGTAAAATTATACAAAGAGTAGTTCTCCCAATCCAAAAGTTCTTCTCTAGTTCAAACTACTCCTATTTATACTACTCTTCTGATCTTCTAGTTGGCTCTTCAAGTCTTGGATATGGGTCTTTTGATCTTGAGTTGAAGCAGTTATCATCTTTAGTGGGCTCATCTTCACTTGCAGAGAAAGTGTGCAGTAGGCATGGACTTTAGCTTAGGGCGTTAGTGGTGTTAACGTTAAGTGAAAATATGGGGTCAAGAACGTTAGTGACAATCACCTTTTTCACTAACGTTCCTAACCCAAAATGGTCCACGTTAACTTCAACGTTAGTGGCACTAACGTGACCACTAACGTTGCCTCTGGGCCCTTCGCAAACGTTACTGGGGTTTACCTTTCCCAATAACGTTGAGAGTACCCCTTTCTCCCTACGTTAGAGTTCACATTAGTATAGTTAACGTGACCTTTAACGTAGGCTTTCCAAATCTTCGAGAGCGTTAGTGACACCTACCTTTTTCAGTAACACTCCAAAATGCCCCTTTCCCACGTTAGTGCCTCACGTTAATTACATTAACGTGACCACTAACGTGGTGTTGATTGTCATCTCCAACGTTAGTGACAAAGGTGAGTGTCACTAACATTGGCTCATCATCCCTTTCCTCCATGTTAGCTTCCACGTTAATGTAATTAACGTGGCAACTAACGTGGCTCATAGTGGCTTAGTCCAACGTTAGTGACAAAGGTGAGTGTCACTAACGTTGGCGATTCCTTGCTCCTTCCACGTTAAAGTTCACGTTAACTAAGTTAACGTGGCTCTTAACGTAGCCAATATGGGCTTAGTCCAACGTGTGACAAAGGTGAGTGTCACTAACGTTGGCATTATCTTTCTCTTCCATGTTAGAGTTCACGTTAACTGAGTTAACGTGACTCTTAACGTGGCCAATTGCCCTTTTTGAAGCATTAGTGGCACTCACTTTTACCACTAATGCTTGGAGCTTCCTTTTCCTCCACGTTAACTACCACATTAATGTAGTTAACGTGGTATTTAACGTGGGCTATGATGTCTTCAAAGACGTTATTACTTTTCTCATTAACGTTGCAAGCTAGCTCCCATTCCACGTTAGTAGTCACGTTAGTTAGACTAACGTGGCTACTAACGTGGCTTTTCCTTGCCTCCTTTTTGTCCTGAAATCAAGCAAATAAAGTGCATCAAAGCTCTAATCCAAGTTATGAGTCATGCATCATCCAATTTGTCATTAAATTCATGCATAATTCTCATGGAATCATAAAAAATTCACAATGCTTGCTTGAATCAAAATGTAAGTGAAATTCAACCCAAAACTTGCTTATTTTTTAAGAAAATGCATGAAACTACCCTAAAACAGTAAAGAAAAGGTCAGTGAAACTGGCCGAAATGCCCTGGCATCACAACACCAAACTTAAAGCTTGCTTGTCCCTAAGCAAGTACTGAAACATGAGAATGATGAATGAAATGAAATGAGGAATGAATCATTATTGTGCAAGTCATGTCCTTGGTTTTATGGGGTTTCATGCATAGCAACTTAGGTTCATTCCTTTACTGGCTTTCAGACCTTTATCATGCCCTGGAATACTCACTTGATTGCACCCTTTGAGACTTTTATTTATTGACCCCTTTGTCTTTTCAAGGTTCATTGCATCCTTAGGCTAAGTGTTCTGTGAGGGGGTGACTCTTTAAAATAAGCTTTCAGCCAACACTCCCGAACCAGTTGGTTCAAGGTGCTAGGTGTTGAAACACCCCTAAGGACTTACTCCCTCAAGTCTCTCTCCCCCATACATGCACACCACAGGCACATGGTTTGTTATTTTCTTTCCTTGAGGCCTTGGTGTCCAGCACCTCTTTGGGTTACTAAATGTTCTGTAGCAAGGTTGCTCTTGATAGTGGACTTTCAGTTGATAATCCCGGGTTAGTTAACCCAAGTTACTAAGTGATGAAGCACTCCTAAGAACTTATTCATCCAAGCAGATCCTTGGTACAAGAGCACCACAGACACATCCCTCAAGGTTCAAGCCCTTAGTGCCTAGCCTTATTTCTTATTACTTTTCTTTATTTTTTAACTCTTATTGTTCTTTTCCTTTTTCTTATTAGGATCTTGTTATTTAGCTAGTCTCATGGGGTGTGTTTCAAGCATATGACTTCAGGACAGGTAGTTGCCTTCCTACCTTGTTGGTGAACCAACTTAGCTAAGTGATTACTACACCACAAGCTTAAGAACCTATTCTACAATTGATCATCACTCTGGTCTTTCATAGCATACATTCTCTTTTTGTTTGATTCAAAAGGACAAGCATACAAGTAAGCAAGGTGAAGATGCAGCAGTGACATTAGACTAGTAAGCATAGACCTAAGCAATGACAACTTAAAGGCAGAATTTAAAATCCTAAACTACCATGGAAACATATTCTATTTCATACATGATTTTCCTTATTTAAAGCTTTGAAAAAAAAATTGGAACAAAGAGGGAAATCCACCACCTTTTACTCATGGGGGTGCTCATGTTCTCCCTCTTGTTTGTCCCCTTTGTGTTTTTCTTGAGTGCTTGAACTCCCACTTCCATTGTCTTTTCCAATCAACTTTTTCCAGAAGCCAGCATCTTCCATCTTCTTTTTCAATGTGTCCTTCTGCTGTTTCACCTTCTTTTCCTCTTGTTCTGTTAGCTCTTTTTGGACTTCATCATACCTAGGGATTGCAGAGTGTAGATTATGCATATGACCAGACATATAGTTTAACTTGGCTTGAGTGTTTATGTTGAACTCCTCCCTATGTAGTTGCCGTCCTTCATTCAGTACGCTGAACTCATTGAATGCCTTCGTCTGAGCTAGCTGGCGTTGGATGAGTTCTTGAAGGCGTTTGTCTTGATGCTCTTGCCTTTCAGTCACTTGATTGATGGCTTGAGTGAGCTGGGAGTAATATTCCATTTGCTGTTTCTGCCACTCCCCTTGTTGATTCATCCAATTAGAAAGCAGTTCTTCTTGACAATCCATCCTTTGGGCTTGAATGTGCAGTTGTTGTTCTTGTCCCTCCATATAACTCCTTGCTAGCTCCTCAATGGCTCCGTGAATGTGATTCAAGTTGATGTTGGTTGGATCATAGTACTCTTCTTGCTGGTATTCTTCTTGATGAGATTCTTCTCGGTGAGGTCCCTCTTGTGCTGTTCTTTTTCCCTATTTGAGGCCTTCTTTGTTGTTGGGCGGGTGCCACATAAGTTATTCGCTGTAGCGTGACTGACCTTCCAGGGTTCACCCAACTTGGATTGCTGTCCTCGAAAACTACCTTGGCTTTCGTACATAGTCTAAGGATGGTGCTAGGGTACCAAAGTCTAGCACCTGGATCATTCTTCTCGGCTGACTCTTGAATCCCCTCAGCTATAATCTCGTGCACATTGATGCCTCCACCCTTTATTAAGCAATGTACCATAGTAACTCGAGTAGTGTTAACCTCCGAATTGTTCGCGGCTGGGAGGATAGATCTCCTCACGAGCTCAAACCATCCCTTGGCTTCCGGGATGAGGTCTCCTCTCCTGATGAACCGGGGTCTCCTATCCGAATACCTTTCCTAGTCAGATCCTATAACACACATATCATTCACAATTTCTTCAAGTTCATCATTGTCGGGGCCATTACTTATTCTTACATGATAGCTGGGCTCATCAAAATGTGGCAATTTCAGCTGAAGAGTCCTTGTTATGGCATTGGGGCTAAAGTCCACCTCTGTTCTCCTCACATAACTTTTGAAGGTGGGGGCCTTGGTTTTGTCTTCTCTAATCACATTTGCATAGAACTCTTTGATGAGGTTTGCATTTATCCTTGCTTCTGGGTTCGTGAGCCTTTGCCAGCCCCTTTGTTCAATCTTCTCTCGAATCTGTGGGCACTCATCCTCGTTAAACTGGAATGTTAACTCAGGCAATATCTTTTTGAGCTTTATCCATTCGAATTCGAGTTCATGGAATGCAATTTTGAATTTTCCTTCATCGAAAGGGATGCTCTCCACCGGTTCCTTCCTCTTTTGCCTCTTGGAGCTCGATGATGCCATGAGTGATTGTTGATATATGAAGGTGTAAAGGGTGTGGATAATTGGCTTCGGCCGGTTAAGATAGGGTGTAGTGAAGGGAGTGAGTGAGAGTGTTTCTGATGGGGTAAGTAGAGTTGGGTGTTAAAAGTGGGAAGTGTAAAGGATGGAAATTGGAATGTGAAAGGGAGTACGGACTAGGAACCACTTTATATAGGGAGATGGTGAGTGAATGAAAGGTGTGGATTGATGGAGTGGTTGTGTGATGAACGGATGGGGTTTAGCATGGGATGAGCACAAGGATCATCAACTTTATGAAGGGGGTTGGTTCGATTTCCAAGCGTGTCACTCTTCCAATGTTGCATGGCAACATTTCCCAATGCATCCCCTTTGAAAACACGTGTATAGTACCTCTCCTTTTGTGGTGGCCGAATCCTCCTTCTTCAATTGTCCCATCAATTCTCCTACAAATAAAGGGATGTGATTAATGAATTTGTGGAAAGTGGTGGCAAAATTTAAAAGAAAAGAAAGAGTAACTACTTTTTAAACTTTTTTTTTGTTAACTGACTAAGTGCTATTCATAAGTACAAACCAACTGACTAATTGATTGTCCATGTATGCAACATTGGTGACACCAAACTTAGTTTGTGGCCATGTGGAGTAAAAGGAATTGTTCAAGGTTCTAAGAGTGACATGATATGAATTGCATTCATGTTCTTTTAGTGTGCCTTGAACACCAAACTTGTTCTTCACTATATGTTGCATAAAAGGATTCATTCAAGGATATGTCAGAGTTGATTTGGACTTCATGAACCTTGCATTATTAACTACTTTTAAAAGCATATAAAACATGGGTTGCCTCCCATGAAGCGCTTCTTTAGCGTCACTAGCTTGACGTTCTGCCCTTTGTCAGGGTGCTTGGTAATGCTTCAGATCTTCCCCTCTTGCAGTAAACCTATATCCATTGGCTTCATCAAGGATCTCTACATGCTCTAGGGAGAGAACTTTGTCGATGGTGAAAACCTTAGGTAGCTGAGATAGGATGGTGGGGAGATGAGGTGGGATATCTAGGAAGTAAGCTGAGATCACTTTATCCCCTGGAGAGAAATCCTCTGTAGGGATCTTCTTGTTCCTCCATCCCCTTGGTGCCTTCTTCTTTGTTCCTTTTGATGTTGCCCTACTCTTTGTGGCCTCTTCTTTCAAGGAAATGTTGTTGCTGGTCTCATATGACTCTGGTGGTTTAGGTTCCTCCTGATTTTCCTTGAGCTGTGATAGCTACTGATTATCTTGTTCATCAACCAAAGGAATTCCCTGTGCTTCAATGCGTGTTTCTTCCACTAGTGCTTTGTCGTGCTCTTTCCTTGGTTCCTTGCTTTCTTGATCTATTTCTTGTGAGGGTTTGAAGACATTGAAAGCAAGTTGTTCGTCATGTATCCTCAATATTAGCTCTCCTCGCTCCACATCTATGAGCGCTCTGGCTGTAGCTAGGAATGGTCTTCCCAATATGATTGGGTGAAGGTGACTCTCTTCCATTTCCAATATGACAAAGTCTGTAGGAAGGAAGTCGTTCCCAACCTTTACCAACACATTTTCAACCACTCTTACTGCTTGTTTTTGAGTTTTGTCGGCCAGCCTGATGACTACGTCTGTGGGCATTAGCTCATTGATCTGCAGCTTCTTTATAAGGGATAAGGGCATTAAGTTGATGCTTGCTCCTAGGTCACAGAGTCCTTTGTCAAACATTGTTTCTCCTATGGCACAGGGGATGTGAAAAATCCCTGGGTCCTTCCTTTTTGTAGGCATCTCTGGTTGAATGAGAGCACTGCACTCCTTATTCATCACTATTGTTTGCCCTCCTTTGAGTGAGCTTTTCCTGGTCAGCAGCTCCTTCATATACTTAATGTGTGAGGGAATTTGTTGGAGGGCCTTGATGAATGGTATGTTTACATGGAGAGATGCAAACATATCAAGAAACCTTGAGTATATTCTCTTTTCTACACCACCCTTGAGTTTTTGGGGAAAGGGTGCATAGAGTCTCAGCAGCTCCTTCTGTGAAATTCCAGCCTCTGAATGGTGTCTCCCTGATTTTTGAGATTAGCTCGCACCTCCTCTTTGAACACCTTGTTATCTTGAATCTCTTTGCATATGCCTTCAAGTAGAGTCTCAATCCTTGATAGTCTTTCTTCTGATGATGGTGAGTTGAGATTGGAGGGATGAGAAGGGCCATTTTGGCTTTGGTATGGATGTTGAGGTGTGTTATTAAGTGGGTGCTGATATGATCTCTGTGTGGAATGTTGGTCAGCCGCATGGTTGTTGGGGTTGTGACGTCTCTGATCTTAGCCTTGGTCTTGTTGGTTTCCCCACCCAAAGTTTGGGTGGTTCCTCCAACCAGGATTATACATTTTGGAGTATGGGTCATGATTCTGCCTAGGTGGATTTCCAATGTAGTTGGCTTGTTCCTGATCACCCTCTGCTTCTTCATTCACTCTTTCTTGAGCTGCTGTTGAGGTGGTGATTACTGCTACTTGACTCTTCTCCATCTTCTTGGTAAGGTCAGCCAGCTACTTGGTGATCATCTTGTTTTGAGCTAGCAGTGCATCCACATTGTTTAGCTCCATTACTCCTCTAGTGTTGCCCCTTTCAAAAGCATAGAAGTAGTCATTCTCAGCTACAGTCTCAATGACATCTATGGCTTCTTCAATGGTCTTCTACTTGTTCAGAGATCCCCCGGATGAGTGGTCTACTGCCTTCTTTGATTCATAAGAAAGTGCTTCATAGAAAATGTGTAACTGCACCCATTCATTGAACATATCTGGTGGGCACCTTCTTGTCAGATCCTTAAACCTCACTCATGCTTCATATAGTGTCTCACCATCTTGTTGCCTGAAAGTTTGAACCTCAGCTCTCAACCTGTTGATTCTTTGAGGAGGATAGAATCTTGCCAAGAACTTGTTCACCACATCTTCCCAGGTTGTTAAGCTTTCCTTCGGGAAGGATTCCAGCCATTTAGACGCCTTGTCCTTGAGTGAGAAAGGGAATAGAAGCAGTCTGTAGGTGTCAGGATGAACACCATTAGACTTCACAGTATCACATATCCTCAGGAAGGTGGTTAGATGTTGATTGGGATCTTCTTGCACACTTCCTCCGAATGAACAGTTGTTCTGAACAAGGGTGGTGAGTTGTAGCTTTAGTTCAAAGTTGTTGGCATGTATGGTTGGCTTTTGGATGCTACTTCCACAGTTTCCTGGGTTTGGATTGATGTAGGATCCCAGAACTCTTCTCTCTTGCCCAGCATGATGCACTGGGCCTTCCCTGCCATGGTTGTGAGCCTCTTCTTCATGATGGTTTTCCATATTCTCATCCATGTCTGGTTTAAAATACTCCTCTTCTTCCTCTGTACCAACTACTCTCTTTCCTCTTGCTTCCCTCCTTAATCTAAGGAAGGTTCTCTCAGGTTCAGAATCAAAGGAAGTTGAAGCGCCGCTTCTTCTACCTGTCATACAACCAACAAGGCAAAAGCAAGAAGGGGGTAGATGCAGAGAGTATTCTTGTTAGAAATTCTGTTAGTGTGAGTGATGCAATATATCAAACAGTTAGTGGGTCAGTGAACTAAATAGTAAAAAAAATGCACAGATACCACCACAAAAGGGTAAAGGGAAGGAAATAACTAAAATTAAAAGTAAATTACTCAAATGAAATTAAATCAAACAAAAGAAAAAAAATGCTCAATCTAGTTATCCACCAATTTAATCATTGTTAATACAAAATCATTCCCCGACAACGGCGCCATAAACTTGATGCACGAAAACTTGTCTCTCAACAAATTCCCCTTCGGCAAGTATACCGAATTATCGTCAAGTAAAAACTCACAATAGAGTGAGGTCGAATCCCACAGGGATTGATTGGTCAATCAACTTTAATTAGAGGAATGTTCTAGTTGAGCTAAGCAGAATTTGATGTGAGAGTTGCAAGAAATTAAATGACGGAAAGTAAATAGCAGAAAATGTAAATGCTGGTAATAAAGAGCTGAATATAAATGACAGAAAGTAAATTGCAGATTCTTAAATGGGGAATGGGGAATTTAGCATGAAAGTAAATTACAGAAATTAAATGGGGAATGGGGAATTTAGCACGAAAGTAAATTTCAGAAATTAAAGAGAATGGGTAAGATCAGAAATGGGGGATTCATTGGGCTTAGGAAATGTTACATTCTCCGGATCAAGTTCATTTTCATCTCTTCCTCAATCAATGCATTCATTGATCTCCTTGGCGATCTTAAGAGATTGAACTCCAATTCTTTGGTAATTCAATCTCTCAAATCTTGATCAATAGCCAATTCCTTGGTCCAATTACTCATGAGAAGAGATGAAGTATGGTCACTGATTATACCACATGTATTTCCAAATCAAAGTGTTGGTAGGATTATATGTCACTATATCCATCCAGACCCCAATTTGGTCCAACATGAGAAAGCATTTCTAGCATGATCTCTTCATTCCTCTTCCAAGGTTCTGAAGAGATCCAAGTATGAATAGCTTCTTTTCCAAGATAACTACCCAATTGGATGAAGATTGAAAGCTTTCTAGTAAAATCAAGAGAAAATAAAGAAGAAGAATAATGAAAACTATTATTGATCCATCAAATTACAACAGAGCTCCCTAACCCAATGAAAGGGGTTTAGTTGTTCATGGCTCTGGGAATGGAAAACAAAGATGGGAAGTGCATTCTGAAAGTAAAACTAGAAGTTGCAGAGAAAGTAAAATTATACAGAGAGTAGTTCTCCCAATCCAAAAGTTCTTCTCTAGTTCAAAACTACTCCTATTTATACTACTCTTCTGATCTTCTAGTTGGCTCTTCAAGTCTTGGATATGGGCCTTTTGATCTTGAGTTGAAGCAGTTATCATCTTTAGTGGGCTCAGCTTCACTTGCAGAGAAAGTGTACAGTAGGCATGGACTTTAGCTTAAGGCGTTAGTGGTGTTAACGTTAAGTAAAAATGTGGGGTCGAGAACGTTAGTGACAATCACCTTTTTCACTAACGTTCCTAACCCAAAATGGTCCACGTTAACTTCAACGTTAGTGGCACTAACGTGACCACTAACGTTGCCTCTTGGCCCTTTGCAAACGTTACTGGGGTTTACCTTTTCCAATAACGTTGAGAGTACCCCTTTCTCCCTACGTTAGAGTTCACGTTAGTATAGTTAACGTGACCTTTAACGTAGGCTTTCCAAATCTTCGAGAGCGTTAGTGACACTTACCTTTTTCACTAACGCTCCAAAATGCCCCTTTCCCTCGTTAGTGCCTCACGTTAATTACATTAACGTGACCACTAACGTGGTGTTGATTGTCATCTCCAACGTTAGTGACAAAGGTGAGTGTCACTAACATTGGCTCATCATCCCTTTCCTCCACGTTAGCTTCCACGTTAATGTAATTAACGTGGCAACTAACATGGCTCATAGTGGCTTAGTCCAACGTTAGTGACAAAGGTGAGTGTCAGTAACGTTGGCGATTTCTTGCTCCTTCCACGTTAAAGTTCACGTTAACTAAGTTAACGTGGCTCTTAACGTAGCCAATATGGGCTTAGTCCAACGTTAGTGACAAAGGTGAGTGTCACTAACGTTGGCATTATCTTTCTCTTCCACGTTAGAGTTCACGTTAACTGAGTTATCGTGACTCTTAACGTAGCCAATTGCCCTTTTTGGAGCGTTAGTGGCACTCACTTTTACCACTAACACTTGGAGCTTCCTTTTCCTCCACGTTAACTACCACGTTAATGTAGTTAACGTGGTATTTAACGTGGGCTATGATGGCTTCGAAGACATTATTGACGATCACATTTCTCATTAACGTTGCAAGCTAGCTCCCATTCCACGTAAATAAAGTGCAAAGAACGTGGCTACTAACGTGGCTTTTCCTTGCCTCCTTTGTCCTGAAATCAAGCAAATAAAGTGCATCAAAGCTCTAATCCAAGTTATGAGTCATGCATCATCCAATTTGTCATTAAATTCATGTATAATTCTCATGGAATCATAAAAAATTCACAATGTTTGCTTGAATAAAAATGTAAGTGAAATTCTACCTAAAACGTGCTTATTTCCTAAGAAAATGCATGAAACTACCCTAAAACAGTAAAGAAAAGGTCAGTGAAACTGGTCGAAATGCCCTGGCATCAATCCACTAGTAAGTGAACAAAAAAAATCATCACAAAAGAATTGAAATGACTCTACAAATAAGTTGTCATCTTGTAAAAGTCCATCAAAAATTGATCATGAATTCAATCACTCAATTATTTTCTGTTTATATATATAACATCTTTCAATTCTTGCGCAACTTATATATGCAAAGTTACTTGTAGTGAGAAAAGCCAGATTTCACTGTTCAATTTTCTAATAAATATAAATTTCAAAACATGAACAAGGACACATCAGAGAAAGAAAACTCTATTTTGGAGCCACGAGATCCCTCACTGCATTTCAAGCACATTGGGGCAAAAAGATCCTTCACCATATTTCAATATCATAACGTTAATTATACCATCAAACTTCAATGTTAATGGGCCAAAAAGCTGAATAACATCATTTCACAACGACACAAGGGTCAAGCATATCATCATATCCGATTTTTTCGGGTCATAGGGACCCTTCATCACAATTTCATTTCGTAGGGTCACACATCATTATATCCAATTTAATCGGATCATAGAGACTAAAATCCTTCATCACAATTCAACTTCATAAGGCCACACATATCACCATATACATACTAAGATCCTTCTTCACAATCCAATCTTACAGGGTCACATATATCATCGTTCCAAATTTATCGGGTCTAGGGACTAAGATCCTTCATCACAATCCATAGGGCCACATATGTTATTACATTTTAATATGATTGGACAGAAAATGCCAACTTACCCTTGCACACATTTCAGTTTTCTAGGATCACAAGCATCATCAACATTATTGCACAATTTTACCATCAATAAATCATTACACAACTTTTTCAAGGGACATGTTATTTGATTCACATAGTAAAAAAAATCATCGCAAAATAATTGAAACAATTATGTAACTAAGTTTGTCATGCTGTAAAAGTCAATCATATATCATTTTGTGACAAATTCTTTTCCCAAAAGGCTCAAACATACATTGTGCAAGGTAGAATTGAAATAAATTCAAACTCTAGAGTCACATCCAAATCATAAAAAAAACAGAGAAAAGAGTCCATCCCCAAAACTATCAAATGGAAAAACTCAATGTCCTTAATAACAGAAAAATATTTGGGGAAATAAAGAAAAACCAACTCATTCCCAAGATAATAAAAAAATAACACCAATAATCGAAAGCAAACCTTTTTCTTTTTTTGGACATGAATATATTCCATAAGAGCAATGATTTGCACACAAAATTTTGTAAAACACAAATTAACAATGAATTCAGTCACTCAATTATTTTCTATTTATCTATAACATTTTCGACAAAATAATTATCTATAACATCTTTCAACACGTGAACAGCTTATGCAAAGTTACTTGCAGAAAGAAAAACCAGATGTTACTGTTCACTGTTATGATAAATTTTAAAGCATGAACAAAAAACATCAGAGAAAGAAAAAACTATTTTGGAGCCAAGAGATCCCTCACTACATTTGGAGCCAAAAAACCCTTCACCAAATTTTAAGGTCATAGGGTCAAGTTTACCATCAAACTTCAAAATTCATGGTTCAAAAAATGCTAAATAACATCATTTTGCAACATAAGGGTCAAGCATATCATCATATCCAATATCTTCGGGTCATAGGGACTAAGATACTTCGCCACAATTAAATTTCATAGGGCCACGCATCATTGTATCTGATATTTTTGGGTCGGGTCATAGAAACTAAAATCCTTCGCCACAATTCAATTTCATAGGGTCACGCATCATTGTATCCGATTTTTCCAGGTCATAGGGACTATGATCCTTCATCACAATTCAATTTCATAGGGACCATACATCATTGTATCCGATTTTCTTGAGTCATAGGGTGTAACACCCCAATTACCCTAAGCCTTACCTCTAGTCGTAAAGCAAAGGTTAATCAAAGGTTATGACAATTCTAAGGCTTATACATATTTATATATATAGAAGAAAATAATATATTCTAGAAGCCCGATGAAGGATTAAGCTCAAAGACAGATTTGCAAAAGCACAAAACGTTCATACGAAGCTAACGCATAAGATACAAGGTATAGATGCAAAGGAATAAAACATATATAGATATAAGAACATAATAATCATAAGGAACTAGCCGCAGCTTGCGGAGTTTAAGACGACTAGTATATTAATGAATCCACATTTCATGATATTTATTTGCTCTATTTGGGTGGATTTCATCAACTTTTTCCTACACTTATTCCTACACTCATAGAAGTGGTCTTGATGGACCTTTGAGATGAATCTCTCCATCTCCCATGACTCGGAGGTGGAAGCAATTGTCTTCCCTTTCCTCTTTCTAGAGGTTTCTCTGGCCTTAGGTGCCATTAGTGGTTATGAAAAACAAAAAGCTTTAGCTTTTTTCACACCAAACTTAGAATGGTTGCTCGTCCTTAAGCAAAAAAGAAGAAAAAAGAAGTAGAAGAAGAAGATATGGAGGAGATGAAGGGAGGTGAGTGGTTCGGCCAAGGGGGAGAGAAGTGTTTGTGATGTGTGAAAGTTGAGGTAGTGAGGAGGGGTATTTATAGGGTAAGGGAGAGAGAGTATTCGGCCATGTGTGGGTGGGTTTGGGAGGGAAATGGTTTGAATTTGAATGGTGAGGTAGGTGGGGTTTAATGATGGATGGATGTGAGTAGTGAAGAAGTTGTGGGAAGAGGGTAGGATTTGATAGGTGAGGGGTGTTTGGGGAAGAGTGTTATGGAAAGGTGTGAAGAGGAGAGAAGAAGAGATGGGTAGGTGGGGATCCTGTGGGATCCATAGATCCTGAGGTGTCAAGGAATTTGAGTCCCTGCACCATTCTGGCGTTTAAACGCCCATTCTGTGCCAAATCTGGCATTTAACGCCAGCTCTGCTACTTTTTCTGGCGTTAAACGCCAGTCTGCTGCCCATTTCTGGCATTAAACGGCAGCCAGATGCCCATTTCTGGCGTTTAACGCCAGCCAGATGCCAGACAGCCCTTTCTGGCGTTAAACGCCCAGAGTGCTGCCCATTCTGGCGTTAAACGCCCAGAATGCTGCCAGGCTGGGCGTTAAACGCCCATTCTGCTATCCTTACTGTCGTTTAAATGCCAGTAAGCCTGTCCTCCAGGGTGTACTATTTTTTTATGTTGTTTTTCATTCTATTTTTTATTTTTCAGTTGTTTTTGTGACTTCACATGATCATCAACCTAAAGAAAACATAAAATAGCAATGAAAAACAAATAAATATAATTAAATAACATTAGGTTGCCTCCCAATAAGCGCTTCTTTAATGTCAATAGCTTGACAGTGAAGCTTTTAAAGAGCTTCACAGAGACTCAGAGCTTGATGTTGGCCTCCCAACACCAAACTTAGAAGTTAAGTGTGGGGGCTCTGTTTGACTCTGTATTGAGAGAAGCTTTTCATGCTTCCTCTCCATGGGTACAGACGAAGATCCTTGAGCCTTAAACACAAGGTAGTCCTCATTCAATTGAAGGACTAACTCTCCTCTGTCCACATCAATCACAGCTCTTGTTGTGGCTAGGAAGGGTCTTCCAAGGATGATGGATTCATCCTCTTCCTTCCCAGTGTCTAGGATTATGAAATTAGCAGGGATGTACAGGCCTTCAACCTTCACTAAGACATCCTCTACAAGTCCATAAGCCTATTTCCTTGAATTGTTTGCCATCTCTAGTGAGATTTTAGCAGCTTGTACCTCAAAGATCCCTAGTTTCTCCATTACAAAGAGTGGCATGAGGTTTATACTTGATCCCAGGTCACACAGAGCCTTCTCAAAGGTCATGGTGCATATAGTACAAGGTATTAAGAAATTTCCAGGATCCTGTTTCTTCTGAGGTAATTTCAGTTGAACCAGATCACTTAGTTCATTGATGAGTAATGGGGGTTCATTCTCCCAAGTCTCATTACCAAATAGCTTGGCATTCAGCTTCATGATTGCTCCTAGATATTGAGCAACTTACTCTTCAATAATATCTTCATCCTCTTCAGAGGAAGAATATGCATCAAAGCTCATGAATGGCAACAATAAGTTCAGTTGAATCTCTATGGTCTCTATATGAGCCTCAGATTCCTTTGGTTCCTCATTAGGGGACTCCTTGGAGGCCAGTGGACGTCCATTGAGGTCTTCCTCAGTGGAAATCACTACCTTTCCCTCCTCTGCAGGTTCGGCCATGTTGGTTATATTTATGGCCTTGCACTCTCTTTTTGGATTCTCTTCTGTATTGCTTGGGAGAGTGCTAGGAGGGATTTTAGTAACTTTCTTACTCAGCTAACCCACTTGTGCCTCCAAATTTCTAATGGAGGACCTTGCTTCAGTCATGAAACTGAGAGTGGTCTTAGATAGATCAGAGACTACAGTTGCTAAGTCAAAGTGGCTCTGCTTAGAATTCTCTGTCTGTTGCTGAGAAGATGATGGAAAAGGTTTGTTATTTCCAAACCGTGCTCTCCCACCATTATTATTATTATTATTGAAGCCTTGATTAGGCTTCTGTTGATCCTTCCATGAGAGATTAGGATGATTCCTCCATGAAGGATTGTAAGTGTTTCTATAGGAATCTCCCATGTAATTCACTTCTTCCATTCTAGGGTTCTCAGGGTCATAGGCTTCTTCTTCAGAGGAAGCTTCCTTAGTACTGCCTGATGCAACTTGCATTCCAGACAGACTCTGAGAAATCATATTGACTTGCTGAGTCAATATTTTATTCTGAGCCAATATGGAATTCAGAGTATCAATCTCAAGAACTCCTTTCTTCTGAGTTGTCCCATTATTTACAGGATTCCTTTCTGAAGTGTACATGAACTGGTTATTTGCAACCATTTCAATGAGTTCCTGGGCTTCTGTAGTCGTCTTCTTCAGATGAAGAGATCCTCCAGCAGAGTGGTCCAATGACATCTTGGACAATTCAGACAGACCATCATAGAATATACATATGATGCTCCATTCTGAAAATATGTCAGAAGGACACCTTCTGATCAATTGCTTGTATCTTTCCCAAGCTTCATAGAGGGATTCACCTTCCTTCTGTCTGAAGGTTTGGACTTCCACACTAAGCTTGCTCAACTTTTAAGGTGGAAAGAATTTGGCAAAGAAAGCATTGACCAACTTTTCCCAAGAGTTTAGGCTATCTTTAGGTTGTGAGTCCAACCATATCCTAGCTCTGTCTCTTACAGCAAAGGCGAAAAGCATAAGTCTGTAGACCTCAGGATTAACCCCATTGGTCTCAACAGTGTCACAGATTTGCAAGAATTCAGCTAAAAACTGATGAGGATCTTCCAATGGAAGTCCATGAAACTTGCAATTCTACTGCATTAGAGAAACTAATTGAGGCTTAAGCTCAAAGTTGTTTGCTCTAATTGCAGGAATTGAGATGATCGTTCCATAGAAGTCGGAAGAGGGTGCAATAAAGTCACCAAGCATCTTCCTTGCATCTCCACCATTGTTGTTGGGTTCGGCCATCTCTTCTTCTTTTTCGAAAAATTCTGTCAGGTCCTCTCCAGAGTGTTGTGCCTTAGCTTCTCTTAGCTTCCTCTTCAGAGCCCTTTCAGGTTCCGGATCAGCTTCAACAAGAATGTTTTTATCCTTGCTCCTGCTCATATGAAAAAGAAGAGAACAGAAAAGAATAGGAATCCTCTATGTCACAGTATAGAGATTCCTTTATGTGAGTAGAAGAATAGAAGAGTAGAATGAATAAGAGAGAAGATGAAGAATTCAAACACAGAGAGGGAGAGAGGGTTCAAATTATAAGAAGAAGAGAAGTGTTAATAAATAAATAAATAAATAAATAAATAAATAAATAGAAAGAAATTAGAGAGAGATAATTTGAATTTTAAATTTAAAAAAAGGAAAATATTTTTGTTTTTATTTTAATTATTGGTTAGTGTTCGAAATTTAAGAGAAGAAATAAAATAAAATTTGAAAACTAAATAAATTAATTAATTAAAAAGATTTTTGAAAAAAATGGTTAATGATTTTCGAAAATTGGAGAGAGAAAAGTAGTTAGGTGATTTTGAAAAAGATATGATTGAAATAGTAAACTTTTAAAATCAAACAAAAAGTCAAGTAGTTAATTGAAAAAGATTTGAAAATCAATTTTGAAAAGATAAGAAGTTAGAAAAGATTTTGAAATTGATTTTGAAAAGGATATGATTGAAATCTTATTTTGAAAAAGATTTGAAAAGGAAATTAAAAAGATTTGATTTTGAAAATTAAAGTTGATTACTTGACTAACAAGAAACAAAAAGATATGATTCTAGAATTCAAAGATTGATCCTTTCTTAATAGGCAAGTAACAACTTGAAAATTTTTTAATCAAAACATTAAATGTTAGTATTAATTTTGAAAATTATGAAATAAAAAGTGAGAAAAAGATTTTGAAAATTGATTTTGAAAATTTTTGAAAGTAATTAAAAAAATAAAAAAGATTTGATTTTTGAAAAAGATTTGAAAAAGATAGAATTTTTAATTTGAAATTTTGACTTGACTAACAAGAAACAACTAAATTTTAAAAATTTTTTACCAAATCAATTCAAAATTTCAAAATTTATGAGCAAAATAAAGGGAAAGATATTTTTTTATTTTTGAAATTAATGAGGAGAGAGAAAAACATAAAAATGACACAAAGCATAAAAATTTAAGATCAAAACAACAAATGCATGCAAGAACACTTTGAATGTCAAGATGAACACCAAGAACACTTTGAAGATCGTGATGAACATCAAGAACATATTTTTTTGAAAATTTTTAAGAAAAGAAAGACATGCAAGACACCAAACAAAAATTTTTAAATTTTAGACACTAATAATTCGAAAATGCATATGAAAAACAAGAAAAGACACCAAACAAGAAAATCACAAGATTAAACAAAGAAAAGCATCAAGAACAACTTGAAGATCATGAAGAACACCATGCATGAATTTTCAAAAATTTTAAGAAGATTAAAGGCATGCAATTGACACTAAACTTAAAATCTGACACTAGACTTAAACAAGAAACACAAATTTTTTTTGTTTTTATGGTTTTATTAAATTTTTTTGGATTTGTATTTTTCGAAAATTATTTGGAAAAAGAGAAAATAAATAAATTCAAAATTTTTTAATAGGAATTCCAAGAATCATGCAATGTTAGTCTAAAGCTTCGGTCCAAAAATTTAGACATGGCTAAATAGCCAGCCAAGCTTTATGTGAAAGCTTCGGTCCAAAAGATTAGACATGGCCAATGGCCAGCCAAGCTTCAGCAGAACATTACATACAACAGCCAAATTGATGGGAATCAAAAAGCTTCTACAATGATAAGTGGAAGTCTCGGTCCAAAAGAATTCAGACATGGCTTGGCAGCCAGCCAGGCTTCAACAGATCATGATGAAACTCTAGAATTCATTCTTAAAAATTTTGAGAAACAAAATAAAATTTTGTATATATATATTTTTTTAATTTTTCGAAAATAAAAATCTTAAAAATAAAATAAAATTACCTAATCTGAGCGACAAGATGAACCGTCAGTTGTCCAAACTCGAACCGGCAACGGCGCTAAAAACTTGGTACGCCGGAATCATGATTGTTCATTCCCTGGCTATAGTGCCAAAAACATGGTGTGGGAGAACGTGATCTCAAGACTTCTTCACAATTCTGTGTAACTGACCAGCAAGTGCACTGGGTCGTCCAAGTAATAAACCTTACGTGAGTAAGGGTTGATTCCACGGAGATTGTCGGCTTGAAGCAAGCTATGGTCATCCTTGTAAATCTCAGTCAGGCGGATTCAATTGGTTATGAGGTTTTGATAATTAAAAGATAAATAAAATATAAAATAAAATAGAGATACTTATGTAATTCATTGGTGGGAATTTCAAATAAGCGTCTGGAGATGCTTTGTTGCTTTTGAACTTCTGCTTTCCTATTGTCTTCTTCCAACCATGTGTTACCTCCTTCCATGGCAAGCTGTATGATCCTCTCGGGTGAAAACAAATCCATATTTGCTGTCACCGCACGGCTAATCATCTGTCGGTTCCCGCTAGCGTCAGAATAAGACCATTGTCTTTTTGCACACTATCACGGCGCCCAACATTCGCAAGTTTGAAGCTTGTCACAGTCATCCCTTCCCAGATCCTACTCGAAATACCACAGACAAGGTTTAGACTTTCTGGATCTCAGGAATGCTGCCAATGGTTCTAGCCTATACCACGAAGACTCTGATCTCACGGAATGGAATGCTCTGTGGACAGGAGAGGCAATCATGCGTCGTGAACCAGGAGGCCAAGAGATACACACTCAAGCTATTGTAGATAGAATGGAAGTGGTTGTCAGGCACGCGTTCATAAGTGAGAATGATGATGAGTGTCACGGGTCATCACATTCATCAGGTTGAAGTGCGAGTGAATATCTTAGAGAAGAAGTAGGCATGAGTTGAATAGAAAAATAATAGTACTTGTATTAATTCATGAAGAACAGCAGAGCTCCACACCTTAATCTATGGGGTGTAGAAACTCCATCGTAGAAAATACATAAGTGAAAGGTCTAGGCATGGTCGTGAGGCCAGCCTCCAAAAGTGTACATACAAGTTCCAAAAGATCAAAGATTCGACTAAAAACATAAAATAAATCTCTAAAAGTAGTTTTTATACTAGACTAGTAGCCTAGGGTTACAGAAAATGAATAACTGAGTGCAGATAGTGCAGAAATCCACTTCCGAGGTTCGCTTAGTGTGTGCTTGGGCTGAACATTTAAGTTTTTTCGTGCATAGGCTGTCCCTGGAGTTAAACACCAGCTTTGGTGCCAGTTTGGGCGTTTAACTCCAATTCTGGTGCCAGTTTGGGCGTTTTACGCCAAGATATTTTAGGCTAATTTTGAACGCCAGTTTGGGCCATCAAATCTCAAGCAAAGTATAAACTATTATATATTTCTGGAAAGCCCAGGATGTCTACTTTCCAACGCAATTTAGAGCATGCCAATTGGGCTTCTGTAGCTCCATAAAATCCACTTCGAGTGCAGGGAGGTCAGAATCCAACAGCATCTGCAGTCCTTTTTCAGCCTCTGAATCAGATTTTTGCTCAGGTCCCTCAATTTCAGCCAGAAAATATCTAAAATCATAGAAAAACACAAAAACTCATAGTAAAGTCCAAAAATGTGATTTTTGAATGAAAAATAATAAAAATATAATAAAAATTAATTAAAACATACTAAAAACTATGTAAAAACAATGCCAAAAAGGGTATAAATTATCCGCTCATAAATGTGCAAGTGGACGGGTTACTCCAACTGACACTTTTCTTCGTAGATTGTGCAGATGGACTTGTCTGTCACCCCATTGAGAAGCTTTCCTTTTCCCTTCTCGGTGGCCATCCTAAAGGAAGAGAAAAAGGAGAAAAGTAACCCAGAAATAAAGATAAGAAAACAAATAAAGTATGGGTGGGTTAATGCCAAATAATGAGGGTCTCAACTACATGGTAGCTACAACATGCAAGTGAGAAAATAGTAGAGACACATGGCATATCAATAGTGCAAAAATTGCTACAAAGGGGAAGAGTGTGGGTAATGAAAGACAATATAAGTTCATGTCAATGCAAAAGGAATACAAGTATGATAAAAGATTAGCATTGACTTATAAATAATATCACCCAAAAATGTAAAATAAGTCACTAAGCACCAAAATAATACCTAAAAAGATACAATAGTTGAACAAGAACATTTAACACCAACGGAAAAATGGTAGTCTTAGAAAAGAAAATAAAAACATGCATAAAATTAAATGCAATGAATGAAGGTATGTAAATGCAATAAGTAAAAGAAAATTAAAGAGAATAAGGATGAGAAGAAAGTGAGAAAAGAAGAAGAAGGAGTAAGAGAGGAGGATGAGGGAAGGGGAAAAGATGGAAGAAAAGGGAAGGAAATTAAAAACGGGACGCGACGCGCGCGCGCAGGTGATGAGCGGATAATTTATACCCTTTTTGACATTGTTTATACATAGTTTTTAGTATGTTTTAGTCACTTTTTATTATATTTTTATTAGTTTTTATTCAAAAATCACATTTCTGGACTTTACTATGAGTTTGTGTATTTTTCTGTAATTTCAGGTAAATTCTGGCTGAAATTGAGGGACCTGAGAAAAATCTGATTCAGAGGCTGAAAAAGGACTGCAGATGCTGTTGGATTCTGACCCTCCTGCACTCGAAATGGATTTTCTGGAGCTACAGAAGCCTAATTGGCGCGCTCTTAATTGCGTTAGAAATTAGACATCTTGGGCTTTCCAGTAATATATAATAGTTTATACTTTACCAGAGATTTGAAGGCCAAAACTGGCGTTCAAAGTCAGCCTAAAACTGTCTGGCGTAAAACGCCAGAACTGGCACCTTTTTCGGCGTTAAACGCCCATTCTGGCACCCAGGGTGGTGTTTAATGCCAACTTTGGGCATATGAACATGAAAGCTTGAAAGCTCAGCCCAGGCACACACCAAATGGGTCCCAGAAGTGGAATTCTGCATTATATGCACTTAGTTACTCTTTTTCTGTAAACCTAAGTTACTAGTTTATTATAAAAACTACTTTTAGAGATTCATTTTGTAACTAATGATATTTTTACATTTCATATTGTACCTTTGACGGCATGAATCTCTAAACCCCATAGGTGGGGTGAGGAGCTTTGCTGTGTTTCGATGGATTAATGCAATTACTACTGTTTCTATTCAATCACGCTTGATTCTATTCTAAGATACTCACTCGTACTTCAATCTAGAGAAGATGATGATCCGTGACACTCATCATTATTCTCAATTCTATGAACGCATGCTTGACAACCACTCCCATTCTATCTGAGCTCAACGTAGTCATTGGGCGATAGCTTGAGTGCGTATCTCTTGGGTTTCTAATCCACGGACCGAGTCTGAGGTTAGAACCTTCGTGGTATAGGCTAGAATCATTGGCAGCATTCCTGGGATCCGAAAAGTCTAAACCTTATATGTGGTATTCTGAGTAGGATTTGGAAGGGGATGACTATGACGAGCTTCAAACTCGCGAATGTTGGGCGCAATGACAGTGTGCAAAAGGATAATGGTCCTATCCTGACGCTAGTGAGAACCAACAGATGATTAGCCGTGCGGTGACAGTGCTTGGTATTTTTCATCCGAGAGGATCATACAGTCTGCCATGAAAGGAGGCCATCCGTGTTTGGAGAAGAAGACTGCAGGAAAGCAAAGATTCAGATGACAGAGCATCTTCGGAACCTCAGCCTGTTTCTCATTACTGAATCACAAGTACTATTTATTTCATGTTATTTATTTTTCATAAATATAATCACTCTTATCATTAATCTCCTGACTAAGATTTACAAAATAACCATAGCTTGCTTCAAGCCGACAATCTCCGTGGGATCGACCCTTACTCACGTAAGGTATTACTTGGACGACCCAGTGCACTTGCTGGTTAGTTGTGCGGAGTTGTAAAAAGTGTAATCACAATTTCGTGCACCAAGTTTTTGGCGCCGTTGCCGGAGATTGTTCGAGTTTGGACAACTGGCAGTTTATTTTGTTGCTTAGATTAGAAAAATTTGTCTTTTTGGTTTAGAGTCACTAACATTGAGTCTTCTATTATTGTTTTGGGTAAAAATTTTAAAATCCTTATTTTATTTTTCTAAACTATTTTCGAAAATTTAAAAAAAAAACCAACAACTTCATAATTTAGTCTTCTGTTTGAGTTTAGTTTTATATTTTAAGTTTGGTGTCAATTGCATGAATTTATTTTCTTTTCAATTTTTTCGAATTATATGTTCTTAGTTCTTTACTGATCTTCAAATTGTTCTTGGTAATTCTCCTTATTTGATCTTTAAAATTTCTTGTTTGGTGTTTGTTGCTATTTATCTTATACATTTTCGAATTATTAGTGTCCAAAATATAAAAATTTTTAAGTTTGGTGTCCTCTGTGTTTCTATTTTCTAAAAAATTTTTAAAATTTATTCTTAGTGTTCATCTTGATCTTCAACGTGTTCTTGGTGTTCATCTTGACATTCAAAGTTTTTCTGTTTGCTTTCTTAGTTTTGATCTAAAAATTCTAAGTTTGGTGTCATTTTATTGTTTTTCTCTTCCTCATTAAATTCAAAAATATCTTTTCTATTTATTTAATTGAATTTTCGAAAATTTCATTTAAAAATTCATATTTCTATTTTAAATTTTTTTATTTTATCTTATCTTAGTTTTAAAATTTTAAAATTCAAAATCTTTTTCAAAAATCATATCTTTTTTTTAAAATCTTATCTAATTTTATTTCAATCTTCAAAATTTGCAAGTCCTTTATAAAATTTTTTTTAAAAATATTTTTCCTTCTAGACATAATTTTCGAATTACTTATCCTACTTTATTATTTTGATTGAAAAATTTTAAGTTTGGTATTTCCTTGCTGAAAAAGTTTCAATCTTCAAATTTTAAACTCATATCCGAAATTTTTCAAATCTTTTTAATTCATCAGTCATTTTAGCATTCAAATTTTTTTATTTATTTTAATCTACTTTATTTTATTTTATTTAATTTTTGAAGCTTATTTTTCTAGATCTCAATTATTTTATTTTCTTCTCTTTTGAATTCGGTTAGCATTAAATAAATAAAATAAAAACAAAAATATTTTAATTTTTTCTTTTACTTTATTTCTATTTTACAATCTACAACATCTCCCTTTCTCCATCATGGATCTAAGTGGAAATGAATAGTCCAAAAAGACTCTGGAGTCATATGCTAACCCCATTACTGCTGCATACGGGAGTAGTATCTGTATACCCCCCATCAGAGCAAGCAGTTTTGAGCTAAATCCTCAGCTCATTATCATGGTGCAGCAAAATTGTCAGTATTCCGGTCTTCCACAAGAAGAACCTACTGAGTTTCTGGCACAGTTTTTACAAATTACTGACACAGTACGTGATAAAGAAGTGGATCAGGATGTCTACAGATTATTA
This sequence comes from Arachis ipaensis, assembly GCF_059453495.1. Lineage (NCBI taxonomy): Eukaryota > Viridiplantae > Streptophyta > Magnoliopsida > Fabales > Fabaceae > Arachis > Arachis ipaensis. The sequence continues at coordinate 92,860,236 of NC_142439.1, forward strand.
CTATTTCCATTTGCTGTAAAAGATCAAGCTAAGAGGTGGTTAAATAACCAACCCACAGCAAGCATAAGAACATGAAAACAGTTATCAGACAAATTCCTGAATCAATATTACCCTCCAAAAAGGATGACACAGCTAAGGCTAGACATCCAAGGCTTTAAACAAGAGGATGATGAATCCCTTTATAATGCCTGGCAGAGGTATAGAGGGATGCTAAGGAAATGCCCCTCTGAAATGTTTTCAGAGTAGGTACAATTAGACATCTTCTACTATGGGCTTACAAAAAAAGCTCAAATATCTCTAGATCACTCAGCTGGTGGATCTATACATGTGAGAAAGACAATTGAAGAGGCTCAAGAGCTCATTGATATAGTTGCTAGAAATCAGCATCTGTACTTGAGTAGTGAGTCCTCCTTGAAAGAAGAGGCTAAAGCAATATCCACTGGACTTAGTCCTCAAGAACAAGTTGCTGAACTCAATCAGCAATTGCTTATTATAACAAAATAGTTCGTAGAATTCAAAGAGATGCTCCAAGACACTAAAAATTCCAACCAAAATATGGAAGCACAATTGGATTAGACAAGACAGCAGCTATCTAAACAGATAACAGAAGAATGCCAAGCTGTTCAATTAAGGAATGGAAAAACACTAAATGTGTCAATCCAAGGTAGTAGGAAGCCAAGAAAGGAACAGCTAATAAGGGATAACCAAACCACTACTCAAAATCCCTCTAAGGATAGTAAGAGCCCAGAGAGGAATGATTCTGGCGTTCAAACGCCAGAAAAGGGTGAAAAGATGGCGTTAAACACGCAAGGGACAGCCAATTCTGGCGTCCAGACACCAGAAAAGGGTGGCAATCTGGCGTTAAATGCCCATGCAGCCCCTAATTCTGGCGTTCAAATGCCACAAAGGGGTCAGACACTTGCAAGTGCTGATAACAACCCCCTTAAGCAGGCTTCTCCAACCACTTTTATAGGAAATAAACCTGCAGCAACCAAGGTTGAAGAATATAAAGCCAAGATGCCTTATCCTCAGAAACTCCGCCAAGCGGAATAGGATTAACAATTTGCCCACTTTGCAGACTACCTCAGGACACTTGAAATAAAGATTCCGTTTGCAGAGGCACTTGAGAAAATACCCTCTTATGCTAAGTTCATGAAAGAGATCTTAAGCCATAAGAAGGATTGGAGAGAAACTGAAAAAGTTTTCCTCACTAAAGAATGCAGTGCAGTCATTCTGAAAAGCTTACCAGAGAAGCTTAAAGATCCTGAAAGCTTTATGATACCATGCACATTAGAGGATGCTTGTACCAAGACAGCTCTGTGTGACCTTGGGGCAAGTATCAACCTAATACCTGCATCCACTATCAAAAAGCTTGGTTTGACTGATGAAGTTAAACCAACCCGGATATGCCTCCAACTTGCTGATGGCTCCATCAAAATCCCATCAGGCATAATTGAGGACATGATTGTCAAGGTTGGGCCATTTGCCTTTTCTACTGACTTTGTAGTGCTGTAAATGGAGGAGCACAAGAGTGCAACTCTCATTCTAGGAAGACCTTTCCTAGCAACTGGACGAACCCTCATTGACATCCAAAGAGGAGAGATAACTCTGAGAGTCAATGAGGATGAGTTTAAGTTGAATGCTGTCAAAGCTATGCAGCATCCAGACACACCAAAAGACTACCTGAGCGCAGATGTTATTGACTCCTTGGTGGAAGAGATCAATATGACTGAGAGTCTCGAATCAGAGCTAGAGGAAATTTTTAAAGATGTTCAGCCTAATCTGGAGGAACCAAAGAGAATAGAAGAACCTCTAAAAATTCCTCAGGAAGAGGATAAGCCTCCTAAACCCGAGCTCAAACCACTATCACCATCCCTGAAATACGCATTTCTGGGAGAAGGTGACACTTTTCCAGTGATCATAAGCTCTGCTTTAAATCCACAGGAAGAGAAAGCACTAATTCAGGTGCTAAGGACACACAAGACAGCTCTTGGGTGGTCCATAAGTGATCTTAAGGGCATTAGCCCAGCAAGATGCATGCACAAGATCCTATTGGAGGATGATGCTAAGCCAGTGGTTCAACCACAGAGGCGGCTAAATCCAGCCATGAAGGAGGTGGTGCAGAAAGAGGTCACTAAGTTACTAGAGATTGTGATTATTTATCCTATTTCTGATAGCCCCTGGGTGAGCCCTGTCCAAGTTGTCCCCAAGAAAGGAGGCATGATAGTGATTCATAATAAAAAGAATGAACTGGTTCCTACAAGAACAGTTACAGGGTGGCGTATGTGTATTGACTACAGAAGGCTCAATACAGCCACCAGAAAGGATCATTTTCCTTTACCATTCATAGACCAGATGTAGAGAGACTAGCAGGTCATGACTACTACTGCTTTTTGGATGGCTATTCAGGTTACAACCAAATTGCAGTAGATCCTTAGGACCAAGAGAAAACAGCACTCACATGTTCTTCTGGAGTATTTGCCTATAGAAGGATGCCATTTGGTCTGTGCAATGCACCTGCAACCTTTCAGAGGTGCATACTCTCTATCTTCTCCGATATGGTAGAGAAATTTCTGAAGGTCTTCATGGATGACTTCTCAGTATTTGGAGACCCATTCAGCTCCTGTCTTGACCATCTAGCACTTGTTCTGAAAAGGTGTCAAGAGACTAACCTGGTTTTAAACTGGGAGAAATGTCACTTTATGGTGACTGAAGGAATTGTCCTTGGGCACAAAATTTCAAACAAGGGAATAGAGGTGGATCAAGCTAAGGTAGAGGTAATTGAAAAATTACCACCACCTACCAATGTTAAAGCAATCAAAAGCTTTCTGGGGCATGCAGGATTCTATAGGAGGTTTATAAATAATTTTTCAAAAATTGCAAAACCTCTGAGCAATCTGCTAGCTGCTGACACGCCATTTGTCTTTGACACGGAGTGTATGCAGTCGTTTGAAACTCTGAAAGCTAAGATGGTCACAGCACCAGTTATTTCTGCACCAGACTGCATATTACCATTCGAACTAATGTGTGATGCCAGTGATCATGCCATTGGTGCAGTATTAGGACAGAGGCATAATAAGCTTCTGCATGTCATTTATTATGCTAGCCATGTTTTAAATGACGCATAGAAGAATTACACAACCACAGAAAAAGAGTTACTTGCAGTGGTTTATGCCATTGACAAGTTCAGATCTTATTTAGTAGGATCAAAAGTGATTGTGTATACTGACCATGCTGCTCTAAAATATCTCCTCACAAAGCATGATTCAAAACTCAGACTCATAAGATGGATGTTGCTTCTGCAAGAGTTTGATATAGAAATAAGAGACAGAAAAGGGACAGAGAACCAAGTAGCAGATCACCTATCCCGGATAGAACCAGTAGCAGGAGCGTCCCTCCCTCCTACTGAGATCTTTGAAACCTTTCCGGATGAGCAACTCTTTGCCATTCAGGAAGTACCATGGTTTGCAGAACGATAAAATTGATTTCTGATGCAAAATACTACTTGTGGGATGAACCATACCTCTTTAAGAGGTGCACAGACGGAATGATCCGTAGATGCGTGCCTAGAGAAGAGGCACAGAAGATCCTATGGCATTGCCATGGATCACAATATGGAGGACATTTTGGAGGTGAGCGAACAGCCACCAAGGTTCTCCAGTGTGGCTTCTACTGGCCTACTCTCTATAGAGACTCCCGAGAGTTTGTACGTAACTATGACAGTTGCCAGAGAGCTGGTAATCTGCCTCACGGTTATGCGATGCCTTAATAAGGGATCTTAGAGATTGAGTTGTTTGATGTATGGGGTATTGACTTCATGGGGCCTTTCCCACCTTCATACTCAAACACATATATTCTGGTGGCAGTAGACTATGTTTCTAAATGGGTAGAGGCAATTGCAACACCCACTAATGATACTAAGATAGTGATGAATTTCCTCTAGAAGCATATTTTCAGCAGGTTCGGTGTCCCTAGGATACTGATCAGCGATGGAGACACTAATTTCTGCAATAAATAGCTTGACTCTGCTCTGGTCCGATATGGAATTAACCATAAAGTGGCAACTCCATATCATCCACAGACAAATGGGCAGGCTGAAATCTCAAATAGAGAACTAAAGCGAATCCTGGAGTGGACTGTAAATGTCCGTAGAAAGGATTGGGCAAGAGGTCTGGATGATGCTCTATGGGCATACAGAACAGCATTCAAGACTCTTATAGGGACCTCTCTATACCAACTTGTGTATGGGAAAGCCTGTCATCTGCCAGTGGAACTGGAACACAAGGCCTATTGGGCAACTAGGTTCCTAAACCTTGATACTAAGGTGGCTGGAGAAAGGAGATTACTCTAGTTGAATGAGCTGGAAGAATTCGGATTCAATGCTTTCGAAAATGTCAAAATTTATAAGGAGAAAGCAAAAATATGGCATGACAAAAGGCTATCATCTAGAGTCTTTGAGACAGGACAGAAGGTCCTGTTGTTTAACTCTAGACTCAGATTGTTCCCCGGGAAATTGAAATCCCGGTGGAGGGGCCCATATGTGATTACAAGTGTGTCACCATATGGCTATGTAGAACTTCAAGATATTGATTCTGACAAAAATTTCATTGTTAATGGACAGAGAATCAAACATTATCTTGAAGGCAATGTTGAGCAAGAATGCTCAAAGCTGAGACTAAGTTAAAAGATCAGTAAAGTCCAGCTAAAGACAGTAAAGAAGCGCTTGCTGGGAGGCAACCCAGCCATTATCAATAATTAGATGTTTGTAACAGTTAGATAAGTCTTTTTAATTTTGTTTTCCTTGTTAATTAATATATTTTCAGTGAAATAGTCAGGAAAATGGAGGTTCAAGACATAAAACAGAGAAATCACAGAGGAAAGGAGCTCACTGGCGCCAAAACACCAATAAAGAGGCAAACTAGGCGTTAAACGCCAGAATGGCTACCATTCTGGGCGTTTAACGCCAGAATTGGCAGCATTCTGGGCGTTCAGAAAAATGCCCAGTGAAGAAGGATTTCTGGCGTTTAACGCCAGCCAGGGTACCTGGCTGGGCGTTAAACGCCCAAAATGGCTACCAGATGGGCGTTAAACGCCAGAATGGATATCATTCTGGGCGTTTAACGCCAGAACAGACAGGGGAGAGGTAATTTCGTTTTCAATCCAAATTTTTTTGAATTTTCTTATTTTAATTCAAAATTTTTTGCATCTAAACATTACAAACATTCAATTTCTAACTTCCATTAACAAAATTCATAATCTTATAAATTCCTTTTAATTCTCCTTCAAATTCTTTTCAAATCTTTTTCAAAAACTCATTTAACTTCCCAATTTCTTTTCAAATCTTTTCAATTTCATTCATATTATCTTTTATTTCTCAGATACATAAACAAAAATTCAGATTTAACTTCCTCATATCTTCTTCATATCTCTTAAATTTTGAGAAAAATCTTCTCTTTTGCATATCATATTTATCTTTTATCAATCATATTTTTCAATCATATCTTTTTCTTTTTAAATTTTCGAAACCATGCCCTCCCTCCCCTCTATTTATACATTCGGCCATCACCCCTCCTCTATCATTCGAATCATTCTCTCCTTCTACTCATCTTCTTTCTGTGCTTTTGCTTGAGGACAAGAAAACCTCTAAGTTTGGTGTGATTTTCCGTGATCACTGACCAAGATCATGGCTCCTAAAGGAAAACAAACCACTCCAAGAGGCAAGAAAGAAAATAATCCAAAACCACAATGGATGCATGAGAGGTTCTGCACCAAAGAACATGCAGATCATTACTTCAAAATAGTGTGCAGAAGATCAGTGATCCCGGAAGTCAAGTTCGATCTGAAAGAAGACGAAAATCCAGAGATCCAAGAGCAGATTCGAAACAGAGGCTGGGAAATCCTAGCTAATCCTGAGATGAATATGGGAAGAAACATGGTCCAGGAATTCTATGCAAATCTGTGGCTGACAGATAAGCAAATAATGGAGGGAACTGCCTTCCACACTTTTTGAACCATGGTCAAAGGGAGGATTATCTACTTCCATCTTGACAAAGTGAGAGAAGTCCTCAAACTTCCTCAACTGCAGGATGATCCAGAATCCTTTAACAGGAGAATGGCTAAAGATAAAAAGTTGGATCAAGTTCTAGAGGACATATGCCTCCCTGGAACCAAGTGGATAACCAATTCAAAAGGTATCCCAAACCAAATGAAGAGAGGAGACCTCAAGCCAGTTGCTAGGGGCTGGCTGGATTTCATTGGGCGATCCATACTTCCCACCAGTAACCGTTCTGAAGTCACCGTCAAAAGAGCAGTGATGATCCACTTTATTATGCTGGGAAAAGAAGTGGAGGTCCATCAATTAATTCCTTATGAAATTTACACAATTACAAAAAAGGAATCCACTGAAGCCAAATTGGCCTACCCAAGCTTGATCAGTCTGTTATGTGAAGATGCGGGAGTACAAATAGGTGTAATGAGTATATCCCAGTCTAACACTCAATCACCAAAAGGGTGATGGATGGACCTCAAATTCAAGACAACCTCATCAAAAGGATGGCGCATGAGCTCCTCCCAGAAATTCCTCAATTTGACTATTGGGCCCGCTTAGAAGCATCTGTCAACAAGCTGCAAGAATCTATGGATCAACTCAAAGAAGAGCAGCAGAATCAGAACAGCATGCTCTGCAAACTGCTCAGAGAACAAGAGAAGCAAGAGCATGAGCTACAGGAACTAAAGCACCAGAATCTGTCCTTTGTCTACTTTTATGCTTATTTCATGTCTTATTTCTATTCCATAATCAATAAAATTTAGAGTATATGTCTTAAAACTATGAATAATCCCATAAATCTCTCACCTTTCTTAAAAGAAAAATATTTTTATTTGCAAAAGAACAAGAAGTACATAAATTTCGAATTATATCTTGAAAATAATCTAATTATTTTGATGTGGTGGCAATACTTTTTGTTTTCTGGATGAATGCTTGAACACTGCATATTTTTTATATTGTTGTTTATGAATGTTAAAACTGTTGGCTCTTGAAAGAATAATGAAAAAGGAGAAATGTTATTGATAATCTGAAAAATCATAAAATTGATTCTTGAAGCAAGAAAAAGCAGTGAATACAAAGCTTGCGAAAAAAATGGCAAAAAATAAAAGAAAAAAGAAAGAAAAAGAGAAAGCAAGCAGAAAAAGCCAATAACCCTTTAAACTAAAAGGCAAGGGTAAAGAGGATCCAAGGCTTTGGGCATTAATGGATAGGAGGGTCCAAAGGAATAAAATCCTGGCCTAAGCGGCTGAATCAAGCTGTCCCTAACCATGTGCTTGTGGCATGAAGGTCCAAGTGAAGAGCTTGATACTGAGTGGTTAAAGTCGTGGTCCAAAGCAAAAAGAGTGTGCTTAAGAGCTCTGGGCACCTCTAATTGGGGACTCTAGCAAAGCTGAGTCACAATCTGAAAAGGTTCACCCAGTTATGTGTCTGTGGCATTTATGTATCCGGTGGTAATACTGGAAAACAAAGTGCTTAGGGTCACGGCTAAGACTCATAAAGTAACTGTGTTCAAGAATCAACATACTGAACTAGGAGAATCAATAACACTATCTGAAATCTGAGTTCCTATAGATGCCAATCATTCTGAACTTCAAAGGATAAAGTGAGATGCCAAAACTATTCAGAAGCAAAAAGGCTACAAGCCCTGCTCATCTAATTGGAACTGAGCTTCATTGATATTTGAAATTTATTGTATATTCTCTTCTTTTTATCCTATCTTGTTTTTAGTTGCTTGGGAACAAGCAACAATTTAAGTTTGGTATTGTGATGAGCGGATAATTTATACCATTTTTGACATTGTTTATACATAGTTTTTAGTATATTTTAGTCACTTTTTATTATATTTTTTTTATTTTTTATTCGAAAATCACATTTCTGGACTTTACTATGAGTTTGTGTATTTTTCTGTAATTTCAGGTAAATTCTGGCTGAAATTGAGGGACATGAGCAAATATCTGATTCAGAGGCTGAAAAAGGACTTGCAGATGCTGTTGGATTCTGACCCTCCTGCACTCGAAATAAATTTTCTAGAGCTACAGAAGCCTAATTGGTGCGCTCTTAATTGCGTTAGAAATTAGACATCTTGGGCTTTTCAGCAATATATAATAGTTTATACTTTACCAGAGATTTGATAGCCCAAACTGGCGTTCAAATTCAGCTTCAAACTGTCTGGCGTAAAATGCCAGAACTGGCACCTTTTTCGGCATTAAACGCCCATTCTGGCACCCAGGGTGGCGTTTAACGCCAACTTTGGGCATATGAACGTGAAAGCTTGAAATCTCAGCCCAGGCACATACCAAGTGAGTCCCAGAAGTGGAATTCTGCACTATCTGCACTTAGTTACTCATTTTCTGTAAACCTAAGTTACTAGTTTAGTATAAAACTACTTTTAGAGATTCATTTTGTAACTGATGACATTTTTACATTTCATATTGTACCTTTGACGGAATGAGTCTCTAAACCCCATAGGTGGGGGTGAGGAGCTCTGCTGTGTTTCAATGGATTAATGCCATTACTACTGTTTCTATTCAATCACGCTTGATTCTATTCTAAGATACTCACTCGTACTTCAATCTAGAGAAGATGATGATCCGTGACACTCATCATTATTCTCAATTCTATGAACGCATGCCTGAAAATAACTCCCGTTCTATCTGAGCTCAACGTAGTCATTGGGCGACAGGTTGAGTGCGTATCTCTTGGGTTTCTAATCCACGAACCGAGTCTGGAGGTTAGAACCTTCGTGGTATAGGCTAGAATCATTGGCGGCATTCCTGGGATCCGGAAAGTCTTTACCTTGTCTGTGGTATTTGATAAACCCCGATTTCGTGATTTATCTTATGCTTATTTGGGGGATTTTGTCACTTTTTCTCGCATTTCTTCAATGAAATAGCATGGTTTTGTAATTCTCCCTTGAATTTTGCTTAAGTGTAAAAACATGCTTTTTAGGCCCTAAATTGGTGATTTTAATTCACTTTAATTCCATTCGATGCCTTGATGTGTTTGATGAGTGATTTCAGGTCCGTAAGGGAAGTATTGGATGGAAGAAATGAGGAGAAAAGCATACATAAAGGGAGAATGCATGGAGAAACAAAGATTGGGAATGCACCAAAGGACGCGCACGCGCACCAGGCGCGCACGCGCAAAAGTGATTTCGCCTATGGACGCGCTCGTGTACATGCCGCGTCCGCGCGGGTTGAGAATTTGCCAGCGACGCACACGCGCACATGGCGTGGACGCGCCGATACTCTCACGTGGCCCACTTAAAGGCAAAACGCTGGGGTCGATTTCTGAGCTGCCCAGGCCCAAATCCAACTTGTTTCTGAGTGTATTTCATGCAGAATTGAAGTCCAAGCAAAGGGGGAGAAATTAGTTTAGCCAACATGAGCCTTTAGTTAGTTTTCTAGAGAGAGAAGCTCCATCTTCTCTCTAGAATTAGGTTAGGATTAGGTTAGAATATTTTAATTTCATGTTTAATTACTTGATCTCATCTTGTTTCTTCCATAATTTCTCATTGCTTCCACTTGATCCTCTTAGTTTTTATGCTAGTTTCTCAATTTGCTCTCGTTTGTGATGATGACTCATGTTGGATTTGTTTACATTTAATGCAATTTTGATGTTGATGTTTCTTTAATTGATGAACTGAGTTATGACCTCACTTTTCTTGCAATTAATAGTGGTAGATTTTAGTATCTTTGCAATTTATGATGTCAACTTTTATTGCACTCTAAGTGTTCGATGAAATGCTCTCTTTAGTTCTTGAGTAGTTTTATCAATCTTGGTCTAAGCCAAGGGGCTTGAGTGATCTTGAGTTTTTGGATACAATGAATTTGGTAATTTGAGAACGCTGTGTGATCAATTTAAAGCTCATTGACGCTAACCCACTACTAAGCCAATTGGTAGGGAGGTTAGGACTTATGAGTGGATGTGATTAGGCCTATTTGACATACTTCCAGTCTAGGAGTAAATGTTACGTACTTAAGGCTTTGAGAAGTAGACTTAATGGGTTGGCCTCTCATAATTATCAATAATTGGTGTTAACTAGGATTGTGATCTCAAGTACCCAAGTCTTAGCAAAGAGTTCTTTATTTTTCTTTCTTTACTTACTCACTCAATTTACTTTCTTGCCATCTCATAAACAAAACCCCCTTTTTACCCCATCATAGCCAATATGCATGCACTCCATTGGTTCCTAGGGAGACGACCCGGAGTCCAAATACTCTGGTAAATTTTCATTGGAGTTTGTTACTTGTGACAACTCAAATTTTTGATGTGGGAATTGTTTGTTGGTTTAGAACTATGCTTACAACGAAGTTCTTATTTCTAGAAGAGAAATTCTAAACCATCGACAAATCTCATTATCAAAAAATGGCGCCGTTGCCGGGGACCCAATGGTGCTATGTTATTGGCTATTGTACATATTGTGAATAGCTTGAACTTTGGTTTGTTTGCCAGTTTTTACTAGTTAGGATTTTATCTTCTTCATTTATTATTGCCTTTTGTCTTTATTTTCTATTTCATTATGAATTATCACCCTTTTGGCTATGAGTGTAGTTTAAACTATGTTGTAGGAAATGGAAGCTCCAATAAGGATATGCATCAGGGATTCGGGAATCAAGATGGGAGGAACCTCAAGCTTATGAACAACCTTCATGACAACAACCTCCTACAAACTCCTATGGGTTTAATTCTGATCCTAACGTACGCCAGTCCAATGTGTGTGATGACCCTTGTTGTGGTTGTCAACCACAATCATCATATGCATGTGACCCCATTCCTCAATATAGCCACACATCATACTCACAAGCCTCACACCACCATTCCACTCTACATGACCATAACTCATACATACCATATCAACCACCGTTCGAATCACATATGGAACGACCACCATCCCAATACCAATATCCCCAAGAACCATAATTTTCACATACACCACCTCAAGAACTCCACCAACATGAACCACCTTCCGATTACAACAATCTTCCCTTAACCGAGGAACCCTCTCTTCCACCACCACCTCCCGACGAAGCCTTCATATCAGAACTGAGAGACCTTGAATCTCGCATCTTAAGGCGGCAAGAGGAGGATGAAACTAAGTTTAAGGAGCTAAGAGTAAAGATAGCTAGCATGGTAGAAGCCGTGATTCACTTAACGTCTCACCTAAGTTCATGCACTTTAAGTACCCCCATTGTTGAATGTGGAGAAACAATCAAGGTGCTTAGTGAGAGTATGAACTTGAAGCTCCATGGTGAGGAAGGAGAATTGAAGCAAGAAGGACAACAAGGGGAGAAGATAGAGATTAGCAAACAAAAGGAAGTAGTGGATGGATGTTTGGGATACGTTGAGCACATAAAGGAATCTCGAATTGAAGAACCCTCTTCCAAGAAGCTTGAAGGGGATGTCAAAGAAAAGAGTAATGTTGTAGAAGTAAACAGAGAGTCGAAGGAAATTGATCAAGAAGTAGGTTCCATCACTAGTGATTTTTTACCCATGTTGATCAACCCCCTTGACGATCTTGTTGAACCCTTCCCCAGTGGATTAGAAAGCAAGGTTGAGGAAGACTTGAAACCTCCAAGGCCTACTGAAGATGAAGAACTGGGAGAAGTATTCCAAGCAACAAGTGCTCCTATCTATGATGATTCCAAATCAACATATGATCCGTTCGAGTTTGAAGAGTCCTTCCCCAAAATGTCTAGATTTGATGATGAGGTAGATTTTACTTTACCTCATATCTATGATGAGAGTGATGGGGAAGAAATAGAAGAAATTGGTGAAGAAGGATGTGAACTTGAGGAAGCTCGGCATGAGGAGGAACTTGAAGAACCTCGCTAAGTGGTGGAAACCTCTAGAAGAGGATGGACGGGAGTAGAGCATGTTTTATCAAGATCTTTGGGAACTCCCCCACCGAGTTCGTCATGCAATCCTCTGCTTGAGTGGGTAAAACTTCTAACTCTCAGCTTTACTATCCTACTTGAGTATGGTTTGCTTGAAACGAATGGCCAACTTAGGGTGCTTTGTGGAATTAAGCAAAAGAGGAGGATGTTTGGTGGTTGGCGTTCTAAATCTAGGCTCATTATGGTAGGAAGCTCAAAATTGGAGAGCATGGGTTGGTGTAATGCTCGATTAATTGGGTCTAAGAGAGTAGTTTGGTACTTCCATGAGAATTCTGTTTTCTCATCGCCCGAACAAAGTTAAGGCAATCAACTAGAAGATGGGTGCGAGGACAAGATATGGGATCCTGGATTATCTTACGATAGTCAATCTCGAGAGCTCACGTCTTGGAAAGGACCTCACCAAAGCTTAATGAAGAAGGTTGGAACTTCTGACAACCAATTGAAGGACAAGCACTCTTGGAGGTTCAAGGATGGATACAAGCACAAGCCACCTTGACAAGGAGCCTCCCAATGTCCAACTTAAGGACTTAAACTAAAAGTGCTTGGTGGGAGACACCCCACCATGGTAAAATCTTTTCATTCTCTTGTAGATATAATGAATGAATGAATTGGGTTCCATTGTCTATAATTTCTTTACTTCTTGGTATATTTCCATTTGCTTGCTAAGGTGTTTATACATTCTATGCTTTAATAAGGGATAATTCTTTGAATTGAGTTTTTGCTTGAATTGCAAGTTTTCTCAAGCTGTTTGAAGAATCCCCTATGTTTCAAAATACGCTTAATCTTGTATCTTAGCTAGTTTAGAGTTTCAGAGAAGAATGGGAAGGTTATGAGCTCTTTTTGACGCTCATTTAAAAAAAATAAAAAAAATAAAAAAAAAAAAGCAACAACAACCTACGCGCAAGCACAAAGCGCGCGTGCACGTAGGCTGCCCATTTCAACTAGCTGGGCCAAGGACCAGAGAGTTGTGCTACTTTAGGGCCAACTCTGTGTCTCAATCCACGCGGACGCACGCTGTACACGTCCGCGCCACTCCCTATTTCTTCATACACGAGTTGGCGTACTTCGCGCCTCCGCGCCCATTCCATAAGCTCATACCATCCACGCGAAAGCACATAGTGCGCGCGCACGTCGATGTGTTTTAGCATCGCCCAGGGCAAAGGACCCTAGAGTTATGCCAACTCTGGGCCTCTTTTGTGCCTCTGGACCAGCATACCCGCGTGGATGCGCACTGTACGCGTCCGTGCCAACCCTTAACTCGCCTATATACGCGTAGGCGCGTATGGAGCCTTCGCGCCATCTCCCTATTTCTATCACCCACGTGGACGCGCACGGTGCACGCTTGCGTGGATTTAAAAACCTCATTTAACCAGAGACGCAAAGCCCTAGCGCATTCGCGCAACACCCCCTTCATCCCCAACGTTCCATTTCTCTTCCACCACCACCTCCCTCCTCTGTTCAGCAACCAGCAGCCGCCCTCCGGCGAGCGACCACGACCATCGCTGCCATCACCGCACAACCTCCACTCTCTCACTCTCTCTCACTCCACTCGACCCCTCTCTGTCTCAGCTCTCTTTCTCGAGGCCAACCTCAGCGCCGCCTCAGCACCACCGCGACCACCATTGTCGCCGGCGCGAGCTCCACAGCCACGCCAAACCACTATTCCACTTCGCCTTCATTCCATTTACCCCGTTTAGTTTCTGCACCCCAGGTTTCTGTTTCCCCTGTTCTACTTCTTTTTACTGCTTATTGTAATTCCATTAGTGTAGTTAGAATTAGTTTAGTTAGTTAGTTTAGTTTGATTTAGGTGGTTAGCGAATCTGGGCTGAGTAGTGGATTTAGGCATTGTTTGAATTTTTGTTGCTGTGCGAAATTGCTCTGTTTTGCTGCATTGCTCTGTGTTCATGTAATTTTTTCATGTTGCTTATTTGTGATGGATTGGTGAAGGGAATGTTGATTGAAGCAACTGCTCCTGTTATCTGTTTTATCTGGATTGCTTTATTGCTGAACTGTTGGCTATCTGTTATATTCATATGAACTCATATATGTATGATTTTGTGTTTCTAATTGTTAATGAATTCATATGGAATCTGCTTTGACTGTTTGAATTTGGAAATGGCCAATTTGCTGCTAAAATGCTGCCGAATTTTTCTTAACCATAGTCCTTAAATCAACCTTGCTTGATGGGTGTAGCAACCTCTAGTTGATGATTTCTGTTCAATTAGAAGCTTGTTGCTTAAATGGTTTTGGAAAACCCTTAGGGACAAGTTTTGGTCTTGCTTAAACTTTTTGCTTGTGATGCATGATGATTTGCGTATAAGCATTGAATGGTTTTAATAAATTTCCTAAGCGACCATCACTTGTGATTTTCTTAAATTTTGTGCCTCTTTTGCATACGCACACGAGTTTGAATGTTCTAATCTATGTGACCAAATAGTTCCTTATGTTCTTATATAGTCTCATCAAGTCACATAGACCATGAGGTTTCCAATTCATATTTGAACTTGTGACTTGTATGGATTGCTAGAATTGGTGTTAAATGTGCTTGATTCACTTGTTTCTCAAGGTTTTGATTTCACCAACATTACTAGTGATTTTTGCATTGATTGATGGTTTGTTTTATATTAGTTGCTTTCTAGCTATATCATATTTCATCATCAATAACTTATTGCAATTCATGATTGTGAACATGCTTACATCCCTGTTTTGTGCATTCCTTTCGAATTGAACTAGTAATCACCATATCACTGATTTTCAAACTAATTTCTAACTTTAACTTGTTTAACCGACTAACCTCTTTTGGTTTTCAACTTAACTCTTTATATCATTCTTTTGGATATGGTGCTTTCTAAGCTCAGTAAACGAATAATGTGCAAAATATAGTTTGAATTCTTGGTTTGAAGTTGGTTTGAATTCTGAATTATGTTTGCTTGCATTCCAAGAAATCTCCATTCTTTATTCACTTCAAGAGTACGCTTTGCTTTGAGTGCTTTACATCTAATTGGCTATCTGCTTATATTGTATTTTCTCTGTTTTTCAGGATGTCGAATAAAGGAAAATCTATAGCCACCACTTCCAAAAAGAGGAAGCGCTCCAAGACCTCTACCCCCTCACCATATGCTAACTATGCCAAGAATCCGTTGAATGAAGAAGATATAGAAAATCAGTCACTTCCATCCACTGATTCAACCAAATTCTCCAACCTCTACTGTGAGCTACGCTTCTCCCGTTATACAAAGAAAAACCTGAACATTGAGAAGAAGCTGAATCTTCCCAATGACGTGAGGCGTGCCATAAACGCACGCATTTCAGAGTTGGGATTGGATTTCGTTGATAGGGACCTAAGAAGGATTAACATCTCATGGGTTAAAGAGTTTTACTGTAACTTCTTCCGAGTGAACTTGGAATCAGTGCACGTAAGGGGTAGAGAGATTATGATCACTGAAGAGGCTATAGGGGATGCACTGCTTTGTAGAGTTGGTACTCCTGAGACCTGTGCCTACCAGCAGGCAGAGGTGGCTATTCTCTCCATGACTTTTGATTATGAGGCGCTTAGGCACGTGATTGCTACACCAGATGCTCCCTGGGTGATGGATGCGAACAACAAGAAGCCTAAGGGGATGCTATCTGCATATCTGTCTAGGGAGGCTAGGACCTGGCAGCAGATCTTTGCCCACTACGTCCTGCCCACCACTCACTTCTCAGAGATTCCGATGGATATGCTGATTCTGATTGGGTGTGTCATGGAGGGGAAAGAGGTGTATTTCCCCCGACTGATTAGGCATAGCATGTGGAGAGCTCACATCCGTGGCTTGCTACCGTTTCCTACGCTGGTTACTAGTTTAGCTGAGCTAGCTGATGTCCCGTGGGAGGACGATGATGCGACACCACCACCCCCAGATGACGACGACAAGGAAGTTACTATTTCATGGGGTGGATGGGTGCACGAGAAGCCCTCGGCCAGACGTCGTTCTCGGGCTAGAGCGGCAGTTGAGGCAGCAGGACCCTCTTCCTCCACAGCAGCAGCAGCATCCTTACCACCACCACCACAAACACCTGAGCCGACTTATCTGTTGGTGCGGCACCTTCTTCGCTTCATGGTGCGCTTCAAGCGTCGTGTCATGCGACGTCTTGACCACATAGACCAGGTGTTTACATCACAGGGCATTGAGCTTTTTCCACTTCCAGACTCTCCCGCCTCTGATGAGCAGGACCAGGAGGAGGAGCATAGCGAGGAGGCGACACAGCAGGAGGCACCACTAGAGATGCAGACCACCACTGAGGTCTAGCAGCCTCCTGAGGTCTAGCATGACATTCCACAGCCAGTACCTGAGCCACAGCTAGTACCTGAGCCACAGCCAGTACTTGAGCCACAGCCAGTACCACCTCTAGTCCTACAGCCCGAGCCTGAGCATGAGCCACAGCCTGGTGCGATTGTTGACCCCCATCCCAAGCTTCAGTAGTATCATCGAGGACGATGCTTAATTCTAAAGTGTGGGGAGATCACCGTTCGTGACCGGTGTTTGCATCCATGTGGTGAACTTTCAGACTTTTATCTCTATTCGCTACTACTTTATTTTGTTTTATTCTGCACTTTATGTTTTAGATCATTTTGGGATTACTGTACATATTTATGCTATTGTAGATACTTTTATTTTGGTTGTGCACACTCTTAGTATATATATATATATATGCTTTGCATCTTAGTTGTTGAGTGTGATTAGAAAATAATTTCTGGATTGCTAAAAATCTAGTCAACCCTTTTTATATAAGAAATGTGTTTTGATTGAAAAAGGGGTAAACTAGGAGAATTTTTAAAATTTTCTAAATCACAATGTTGCATTAGAATAAGCATAGTCAATATGATGAAAATTTCCAAGAAACCCATTTTTAGGACACCACCCCAATTGGTTGAAAATTTTTTTTAGAACTTGCTTGAGCTATATACTTGTGGATCATGTTTTGAGCTGAGAACACAAGCATGTGAGAATTGAGCCTAATTGTGTGGTTGCATCATACATAACCACTTACTTCCATTCTTGTGTGCATTATTCCCTTCATATGATTGTAATCCTTGATTTGTTTAATTCTATATGTCCATTAATTTGTGTATACATGTATTTATATGATTGAGGCCATTGTTCAAATAGCTCACTTACCCAAATAGCCTACCTTTTATCCTCCATTGTTAGCCAATTTTGAGCCTATGCTTGACCCATTTGTTCTTAATTGTAGCACATTACAAGCCTAAGCGAAAAAATAATAAATATCCCTTAATTTGGATCTTTGATTAGCCTAGGCTAGTGAGAGTGTTTATCATCTGATTTTGGGAAAGTTGGGAACATTGGGTAGAGATAAAAGTGTGTTTATGTTTCTTGTTAAAAAATATTGGGAATTTTGGTACATATTCATGTATTAATCATGTGTAAACCATATGCATTGATGCTCTTGTATATATATATAAAAAAATAATAAAAATAAAAAATAAAAAAATAAAAAAAATAAAAAAATTAATAAATTTCTCACATATAAAAGAAAGAAAAAGAAAAGCAATAAAAAGGGGACAAAATGCCCCAAAGTGAAGTTCAATAAGAGTCAATGCATAAGTGTGGTGATCAAAAGAGAATACATGAGTGTGTGGAAAAAGTGAAGAATGGGTAGTTAGATTTGTTTAGAATTGTATAGGTTGTCATAGGTTAGGTGGGAAGTTTAAGCTAATCAAAGATTCAAATCTCAAGCTCACTTGACCATATGCATCTTACCTTAACCCTAGCCCCATTACAACCTATGGGAAAGACCTCATGATATTTGTATGCGTGCATAAAGTAATTGTTGATTGTTAGATGAAAAATAAATCTTGGAAAGCATGATTAGGGGAGAATTGAGTGAATCAACCCCATACACTTGAGTGCTTAGAGCGGATACACATCCGGCGAGGGTTCGATCGCTCAATTACATGTTTCCACTGATGACAAGTCATCCTAGCCTATTTTAACTAGTCTTTTCCTTTTGTTTTCATTAGAATTATGCACTTTCTTGAACCATAAGCAAGCTAATTGAGTAGATTTTCATGTTTCCCTTGATTGAATCAACCATGTATGAATTCATGCCATTTCATGAGGTTTTATGCTATAATTGTTGCATATTATGATAGAATGAGTATCTCATGATTATGAGCATAGCTTTGATGTGTTTGGTTGATTAATGATAGGTGAAGAAAGCTTGGAGAAAGGTTGAAGCAAGAAGGAATAGCTAGGAGTAAAGAGAAGACAAGGGAATAAGTGAAAAGCTGGACCTAAAGTTAGCATCAAACTTTTGCACAAACTTTTGGTTGAAAAGTTAGCCCCAACGTTAGCCCCCTAACTTGGAGGCTAACGTTGGAACTTGAAAATCACTCCCTGGGTACCAAAAGTTTGCGCCAACGTTAGCCCCCTAACTTTGAGGCTAACGTTGGCACATGAGATTCACCCCTGGGTACCAAAAGTTTGCGCCAACGTTAGCCCCCTAACTTTGAGGCTAACGTTGGCATGAAGAAAACCTCCCTGGGCACCAAAAGTTTGCGCCAACGTTAGCCCCCTAACTTGGTGGCTAACGTTGGCACATGAAAATCACAAGGAGGAGCAAAGGTTTGCGCCAACGTTAGCCCCCTAACTTGGTGGCTAACGTTGGCGCCACAAGTACACAAAGTAAGGCCAACGTTAGGGCCAAAGTTAGACCCCTAACGTTGGCACCAACATTCATATCAGCAAAGTGGTGTTAGCTGATATGAAAAGTTGGAGCAAAAGTTAGACCCCTAACTTTTGCTCCAACTTTTGGTCCAACTTTTGCAAAACTCAAACCCGGTTCAATTGGTTCACTTTGGTTCTTCTCCAAACTTCAAGAGCAATCAACCAAGGCCTCTTTCAACCCAATTCCACCAAGAGCAAAGGCCCAACTCAAGGCTTGAAGATCATTTGAAGAAAGTGCATAAATAGGATAGAATTCAAGTTCTTCGAGAGCTTTCTTTTTAAATTTTCAGAAGAGTGTTCGGAGAGCTTTGGATATTGAGTGATCTTTAATTTCTTTGTCTTGGGGAAGGAGAATTCACTTCTCTTCCTCTAAGTTTTATTGCTTTCAATTTCAATTACAATTGTCTTGGATCTTGGGTTGGAGAATTGAAGAAATTCTGTTTCAATCTCATCCTGGGATCTCTCTGTTTCTTTACTGCTAATTGAATTTAATTTCTGTTGATTGCTCTTCATCTACTCTCTTTGCAATTTACAATTTCCTTGCAATTGTTCTTGTTGGATCTAGGAAGGCATTGAGATCTAGACTTGGTTTTCTAGTCTCTGGGTCCTGAGATCTGATTTCCCATTTCAATTCTCTGTTTATTGCTTTATATGTTCATTTACTTTTCTGTTTCGGATCCGATTCAATCCCAATTCCCTTCTACTTCTCTGCTTGATGCAATTTACTTTTCCTTGTTTAAATTCTGCAAATCCAATCCCCAATTCCCTTTACAATTCCAGCCGTTTACATTTCTTGCACTTTAAGATTCCGCAATTTATATTTCTTGCATTCTAAGTTTCTGCTATTTAATTTCTTGTTCTTTAAGATTCAGCACTTTAATTCCCTGTTCTCTTTACTTCCATGCAATTTAATTTCTGCAAAGTACAAAACACTCAACCAAATCTTGATTCGCTTGACTAAATTAACCACTAAGCTAAAATTGCTCAATCCTTCAATCCTTGTGGGATCGACCTCACTCCCGTGAGTTTTTATTACTTGATACGACCCGGTACACTTGCCGGTTAGATTTGTGTGTTTTGGGAGAAATATATTTTTCACCAAAATACTCATCAAGTTTTTGGCGCCGTTGCCGGGGATTGATTAGATTGACAATGATTAATTGAAGTGGTGATCTAGATCAAGCACTTTTTCTTTAATTTTCGACTAACCCACTAACTGTTTGATTTTTTGCTTAATCTAACTAACACTTCAATCTGGCAGTAAATTGAAGTGTCACTGGTTTTGTGCATTTCTCATGCTCTGCTTGTATGTCAGGTACAAGAAGAACCATACCCAATTTTCATGAACAAGACGAAAGAACTCTCAGGAGGTTAAGAAGAGCTGAAAGAGGGAAAAATATTGTTGGAGAAGAGGAATCAGACAAAGAATTCCAAGAGATGGAGGAACATTTAACCAATCCACCAGGTGGAGAAGACAACAACAATGACAACCCACCCCAGAGGAGAGTTTTGGCTTCCTATACCTTTGCAAATCCTAGACATTGTGGGAGCAGCATCTTGGCTCCAAATGTCAATGCTAACAATTTTGAACTCAAACCACAACTCATCACCTTGGTTCAGAACAATTGCTCTTTTGGTGGAGGACCACTTGAGGACCCACACCAACATTTATCCACTTTCTTGAGGATATGCAACACTGTCAAAACTAATGGAGTGCCCCCTGACAGTTACAAGCTGATGCTATTCCCATTTTCTCTCAGGGACAAGGCCACTCAATGGTTAGAATCTTTTCCAAGGGACAGCATCAACAACTGGGATGATTTGGTAACCAAGTTTCTTGCCAAGTTTTACCCACCTCAGAAGATTATAAGGTTGAAGGCTGAGGTACAAAAATTTACACAAATGGAGGCCGAACCCATCTATGAGGCATGGGAGAGGTACAAGGCTCTGATCAGGAAATGTCCCCCTGCCATGTTTAATGAGTGGGAGAAGCTTCAAAACTTCTATGAAGGCTTAACACTGAAATCCCAGGAAGCTTTGGATCATTCAGCTGGAGGTTCCTTGCAACTCATGAAAACTGCAGAAGAGGCTCAAGAACTCATTGATATGGTGTCCAACAACCAATATTTCTTTGCTCATCAAAGAGGCCGCCAACCATCACAAAGGAGAGGAGTAATGGAGCTAGAAGGAGTGGATTCAATCCTGGCTCAAAACAAGATGATGCAGCAGCAAATTCAACAACAATTTGAGCAAATGGCCAAGAGGATTGATAGTCTCCAAGTTGCAGCAGTTAACACCAGCCAACCATCAACCACATGGGGACAGAGTGAAGAAACTCAAGAAGAACAACAACAAGAGCAAGTACAGTATATGCACAACCAAGGACCAAATGAAGTGTATGGTGATACATACAATCCATCCTGGAAAAACCACCCAAACCTCAGATGGGGAGATAACCATACCCAAAACCAACAACCATGGCAGAGGAACTCAAACCAACATAACCCAAGAAGCAATCAAAACCACAATCAGCAGCAAACTAACCAAAACCCCTACAGAAAACCTCAAAACAACTACCCCAACCTCAACCAATACCAATCTAATAACCAACCCACCAACCAAAATGCCTACCATCCACCACCCACATCTCATAACCCACCTCAAGTATCACCTGAAGCCCAAAGAATCACTCACTTGGAGGCCATGATAGACAAAATGTTGAAACACCAGGAAATGGTAACCAAGAATCAGGAAGCCTCCCTGAAGAGCCTAGAGAGACAGATGGGGCAACTCTCCAAGCAAGTATCTGTTGAGAGACCTTCAAACTCACTGCCCAGTGACACAATTCCAAATCCCAAGGAGGAATGCAAGGCAATACAATTAAGAAGTGGGAGAACATTGATAAGCAACAATGACACTACAAAGAAGCAAGCAGAGAACATCAAAGAACCAACGGAGGATGAGAATCAAACAAAGGCAGATGAGGCTAAGGAGCAAGTTGTGATGCCAAACAAAGGCACTGAGAAACTTAAAGAGAAGGACAACCAGCCACATAACTCAAAGGAAGTAGCTCAGGGACAGCAGCAAATAAGAAAGAGCATCACACCTCCACTGCCATATCCCCAGAGGTTTAACAAAGAGGTTAAAGACCAGCATTTTCACAAATTCCTTGAGATTTTTAAGAAGCTGGAAATCAATATTCCCTTGGCTGAAGCACTTGAGCAAATGCCTCTATATTCCAAGTTTCTGAAGGATCTTATCAACAAGAACAGAAGTTGGCTTGAGAAGGAAACCGTATTACTCACCGAGGAATGCAGTGCTGTGATTCAACGGGGTATTCCACCAAAACTTAAGGATCCGGGAAGTTTTGTAGTCTCATGCACTATTGGCAAGATAATTCTCAACAAGGCTCTCTGTGACTTGGGTGCCAGCATTAATTTAATGCCTCTCTCAATGATGAGAAAACTTGCAATAGAAGAGCTTAAACCCACCAGGATGTCACTAGCCATGGCTGACAGATCAATCAAGACACCCAGTGGAATTGTGGAGAATCTGTTAGTGAAGGTTGGGAGTTTATTTTCCCAGCAGATTTTGTAATTTTGGATACTGAAGAAGAAGGAAACGACTCAATCATTCTGGGAAGACCATTTCTACACACAGCAAGGGCCATCATTGATGTAGAAAAAGGAGAAATGATCTTCAGGGTCCATAATGAACAAATGGTCATAAATGTGTTCAAATCAATGCAACACGTTCCTGAGCAAGAGGATTACGTAAGAGTGGATATGATAGACAGTTTGGTGGAAGAAATGTTGGAAGAAAATTTTCAAGAGCAAGAAGGAAATCAAGGGGCAACAGAGGAACAAGTGACTGAGATCACTACTGGGCCAGATGAAAGACAAGACAAGAAGGAAGATGTACGAAAACAAGAACTGAAACCTTTACCAACCCATCTCAAATATGCATTCCTTGGCACATCGGAAAGCTTCCCAGTGATCATAAATTCATCCCTGACAAAGAAGGAAGAGGGAGAACTTCTTGATGTACTCAAAGCCCACAAAGATGCTTTGGGATAGACCATTGATGACCTGAAAGGTATCAGCCCTGCAGTATGTATGCATAAAATCCTCTTGGAAGACAATTCCAAACCAGTGGTTCAACCTCAAAGGAGACTAAATCCCATAATGAAGGAAGTTGTCCAAAAGGAAGTAATGAAGTTGTGGAATGCAGGGATAATCTTCCCAATATCTGACAGCCCATGGGTGAGCCCGGTTCAAGTTGTACCAAAAAAGGGAGGAATGACGGTCATCACTAATGAGAAGAATGAGTTGATTCCTACTAGAACAGTGACTGGATGGAGGATGTGCATAGACTATAGAAGGTTGAATGATGCGACCAAAAAGGATCACTTCCCTCTCCCGTTCATTGATCAAATGCTGGAAAGGTTGGCCGGCCATGCGTATTATTGCTTTTTGGATGGATATTCTGGGTATAATCAAATCGTGGTGGACCCCAAGGATCAAGAGAAGACTACCTTTACATGTCCATTTGGAGTCTTTGCATACCGAAGGATGCCCTTTGGGCTTTGCAACGCCCCTGCCACATTTCAAAGGTGTATGCTATCCATCTTCTCTGATATGGTCGAAAAGTTTTTAGAGGTCTTCATGGATAACTTCTCTGTTTTTGGTGATAATTTCAATGCTTGCCTAAACCATTTAACCCTTGTCTTGAAACGGTGCCAAGAAACTAATTTGGTTTTAAACTGGGAGAAATGCCATTTCATGGTACCCGAAGGGATTGTTCTTGGCCATAAAGTTTCAAGAAAAGGGATAGAGGTTGATAAGGCAAAGGTTGAGATCATAGAAAAACTCCCTCCACCAATTAATGTGAAATCTGTTAGAAGTTTCTTGGGGCATGCCGGATTTTACAGAAGGTTTATCAAGGACTTTTCAAAAATAGCCAAACCTTTGAGTAATCTGTTAATGCTTGATAACCCTTTTATTTTTGATGAAAACTGCCAGCATGCCTTTGAAACTTTAAAAAATAAACTCACAACAACACCAATCATCACACCTCCAGATTGGGAATTACCTTTTGAACTCATGTGTGATGCAAGTGAAATTGCAATTGGTGCTGTACTTGGGTAAAAGAAGGGAAATTTGCATCATGTCATATATTATGCAAGTAAAGTGTTGAATGAGGCCCAAAGAAATTACACCACAACAGAAAAAGAGTTGCTAGCTGTAGTCTATGCATTTGATAAGTTTAGATCATATCTGATAGGATCCAAAGTTGTGGTTTACACTGATCATGCTGCACTTAAGTATTTGATGTCAAAGCAAGATGCTAAACCAAGACTCATCAGGTAGATACTGCTCCTACAAGAATTTGACATTGAGATAAGAGATAGGAAGGGCACTGAAAATCAGGTCGCTGATCATCTGTCAAGGCTACCACATGAAACAAGTCAAAAAGCATCCCAGCCCATAAATGAAAGCTTCCCAGATGAGCACCTTCTGCAGATCCAGCAAGCACCTTGGTTTGCTGACATAGCAAATTACAAAGTGGGAAGGAAGATACCGCAAGAGTTCTCTAAGCAACAAGTGAAGAAGTTGATCAACGAAGCAAGGAAATTTTCATGGGATGAACCCTTCTTATTCAAGAGATGCTCTGATGGAGTGATCATAAGGTGTATTCCTGAAAGTGAAGTGAGGGACATCTTGTGGCATTGTCATGGTTCAGCTTATGGTGGACACTTTGGCCCAGAAAAAACAGCCGCAAAAATACTGCAGAGTGGCTTCTATTGGCCAACTATCTTCAAGGATGCCAGAGAATATGTACACCAATGTAATGAATGCCAGAAAGCAGGAGGATTAACAAAAAGGAATGAGATGCCTCAAAACTTTATCTTAGAATTAGAATTGTTCGATCTATGGGGAATTGATTTCATGGGGCCTTTTCCTCCTTCCTATTCTTTTAGATACATCTTGGTAGCAGTGGAGTATGTCTCAAAGTGGGTGGAAGCCATAGCCACAACCACCTGTGATGCACAGATTGTCCTCCAATTCCTTAAAAAGCACATCTTCACTAGGTATGGAGTGCCCAAGGGTCTTGTTAGTGATGGGGGTAGTCACTTTTGCAACAAACAGATGGAGAAACTCCTCCACAAATATGGAGTAATTCACAAAGTAGCCACACCTTACCATCCTCAGACCAACGGCCAAGCTGAACTTGCAAATAGGGAATTAAAGAAGATCCTAGAGAAAACAGTGGGAAGCACAAGAAAAGATTGGGCTAGAAAGCTAGAAGATGCATTGTGGGCGTATAGGACAGCTTTTAAAACTCCTATTGGCAAGTCACCTTTTCAGCTATTGTATGGGAAATCCTGCCACCTCCCTGTAGAGCTGGAACACAGAGCTTTTTGGGCCACTAAACTCCTCAACCTTGATCCCCGAGCTGCAGGAGAAAAAAGGTTGTTACAACTAAATAAGTTGGACGAATTTAGAATAGAAGCTTATGAAAATGCTAAGATATACAAGGAGAGAGCTAAGAAGTGGCATGACAAGAAGATCACAAAGAAGGAATTCAAGCCAGGACAGCAAGTGCTCCTGTATAATTCGAAGCTTAAAATTTTCCCTGGCAAACTGAAGTCTAAGTGGACTGGCCCATACTTGGTGACAAAGGTTTTTCCCTATGGGAATATTGAACTGCTAGATGAGGCAACAAAGAATCAATTCACAACAAATGGTCACAGAGCAAAGCTGTATTTGGGAGGACAATGGGATAAGGAAAAAGAGGTTCAACACCTACAGCCCTCTTAAAAAGAATTGAAAGATGTCAAGCTAGTGACAATAAAAGAGCGCTTGTTGGGAGGCAACCCAACCTGAGGTAGTTTTCTTTTCATAACTTTTTCAATAAAAGTGTTGGATAACTGCTATGTATTGCAAGAAGCTAAGTTTGGTGTTGCACACCAAAAACAATCGAAGGGAGAATGCAAGATGCTAAGTTTGGTGTTCCACCAAAACTTCATTCTAACTTCCTGCACATTGCTAGTTCCAAGCAATCAAACAGATTATTCAAACAACTTAACTGTTTTTGTTTAGTCTCATGTTCATAAACTTTAGCAAGGACACAAAAGTTTGCCCAGAGTTAACCTGTTGAATCAGAAGAAGTAGCAGGAAATTAAGTCTGGGAGTTAACAACCAATTGAAGATACTATGCATCAAGACTCAAAAATGGGCACAGCAGAAAGAAGAACAAAAGAAATGCAAACCAATAGGTTGTATCTATACTTAACTTTTGCTGTTGAGAAATACTTTTGATTGATGTCTTGTTAAAGTGTTCATTTAGTTTAAACAGATTCAAATTTCTTTAAAAATAAATAGGGTAGTTTATGTGTGTTCTTGTGTATTTACTTTCACTTGACAAGAAGCATGTGTTGTCCCCTGCACCTTTAAGTTCAATAAAAGAACAGTTTGAATGTGAAGCAAGATGATCTCTGTTAGATAGAAGTAGAATAAGAGTAAGTGGTGGTATGTGTGTGATTGTATAATAGCTCACTTTTAGTGAATAAAGAGCCAGGATATCTCCTCCTAAGTAGAGAGTAGCCTACTGTCTATGAATCCCAATTAAATTCCTTGGTTAGAAAGAAAAACAAAAAGGAGGAAAGAAAAGGGATCAGAACAAAAGGAAACAAAAAGAAACAAAGCTGGACACCAATAGCTTGAACTTTAAAATATATGCCTGTGATGTCTTTGTGCTAGGATCTGCTTGGATTAGTAAGCTCTTAGGAGTGCATCAACACTCGGTGACTTGGGTTAACTAATCCGGGATCATCAGCTGAAAGTCCACTATCAAGAGCAACCTAACTACAAGGCATTTAGTAACCCAAAGAGGTGCTGGGCATCAATGTTTTAAGAAGGAATGTGAGCCAAGTGTCTATGGTGAATAATGTGTCAAGTATAAAGAAAAGAAAATGAACTTGCTACACATGACACTCATATAAAGCTTATGAACAAAGTAATAGCCAAGGATAAAGGAATAATGAGAGGTCATAGCAGTATGTCACTTGAAGCTTGAAGGAGACTTTCTAGGCCTAGGAGTCAATAAGAAGTGAGTATTTGCATATCGACACAAAATCCCATGAACTATCAATAATACTTTGCTAGCATGAACATCCTCTTCCATTTCATTCTTTCTTCTCAATAAATCTTTTCTTGCTTGAGGACAAGCAAGCTTTAAGTTTGGTGTTGTGATGACAAGTCATCCTAGCCTATTTTAACTAGTCTTTTCCTTTTGTTTTCATTAGAATTATGCACTTTCTTGAACCATAAGCAAGCTAATTGAGTAGATTTTCATGTTTCCCTTGATTGAATCAACCATGTATGAATTCATGCCATTTCATGAGGTTTTATGCTATAATTGTTGCATATTATGATAGAATGAGTATCTCATGATTATGAGCATAGCTTTGATGTGTTTGGTTGATTAATGATAGGTGAAGAAAGCTTGGAGAAAGGTTGAAGCAAGAAGGAATAGCTAGGAGTAAAGAGAAGACAAGGGAATAAGTGAAAAGCTGGACCTAAAGTTAGCATCAAACTTTTGCACAAACTTTTGGTTGAAAAGTTAGCCCCAACGTTAGCCCCCTAACTTGGAGGCTAACGTTGGAACTTGAAAATCACTCCCTGGGTACCAAAAGTTTGCGCCAACGTTAGCCCCCTAACTTTGAGGCTAACGTTGGCACATGAGATTCACCCCTGGGTACCAAAAGTTTGCGCCAACGTTAGCCCCCTAACTTTGAGGCTAACGTTGGCATGAAGAAAACCTCCCTGGGCACCAAAAGTTTGCGCCAACGTTAGCCCCCTAACTTGGTGGCTAACGTTGGCACATGAAAATCACAAGGAGGAGCAAAAGTTTGCGCCAACGTTAGCCCCCTAACTTGGTGGCTAACGTTGGCGCCACAAGTACACAAAGTAAGGCCAACGTTAGGGCCAAAGTTAGACCCCTAACGTTGGCACCAACATTCATATCAGCAAAGTGGTGTTAGCTGATATGAAAAGTTGGAGCAAAAGTTAGACCCCTAACTTTTGCTCCAACTTTTGGTCCAACTTTTGCAAAACTCAAACCCGGTTCAATTGGTTCACTTTGGTTCTTCTCCAAACTTCAAGAGCAATCAACCAAGGCCTCTTTCAACCCAATTCCACCAAGAGCAAAGGCCCAACTCAAGGCTTGAAGATCATTTGAAGAAAGTGCATAAATAGGATAGAATTCAAGTTCTTCGAGAGCTTTCTTTTTAAATTTTCAGAAGAGTGTTCGGAGAGCTTTGGATATTGAGTGATCTTTAATTTCTTTGTCTTGGGGAAGGAGAATTCACTTCTCTTCCTCTAAGTTTTATTGCTTTCAATTTCAATTACAATTGTCTTGGATCTTGGGTTGGAGAATTGAAGAAATTCTGTTTCAATCTCATCCTGGGATCTCTCTGTTTCTTTACTGCTAATTGAATTTAATTTCTGTTGATTGCTCTTCATCTACTCTCTTTGCAATTTACAATTTCCTTGCAATTGTTCTTGTTGGATCTAGGAAGGCATTGAGATCTAGACTTGGTTTTCTAGTCTCTGGGTCCTGAGATCTGATTTCCCATTTCAATTCTCTGTTTATTGCTTTATATGTTCATTTACTTTTCTGTTTCGGATCCGATTCAATCCCAATTCCCTTCTACTTCTCTGCTTGATGCAATTTACTTTTCCTTGTTTAAATTCTGCAAATCCAATCTCCAATTCCCTTTACAATTCCAGCCGTTTACATTTCTTGCACTTTAAGATTCCGCAATTTACATTTCTTGCATTCTAAGTTTCTGCTATTTAATTTCTTGTTCTTTAAGATTCAGCACTTTAATTCCCTGTTCTCTTTACTTCCATGCAATTTAATTTCTGCAAAGTACAAAACACTCAACCAAATCTTGATTCACTTGACTAAATTAACCACTAAGCTAAAATTGCTCAATCCTTCAATCCTTGTGGGATCGACCTCACTCCCGTGAGTTTTTATTACTTGATACGACCCGGTACACTTGCCGGTTAGATTTGTGTGTTTTGGGAGAAATATATTTTTCACCAAAATACTCATCATCCACCCATGATCATCTTTTCTTGCAAGTTTATGAACTCTTTCAATGATTCAATCCAATTGTGGTTTGCTTGATTGCTAATACCTTAGCCCTTGTGCTTATATGCGTATTCTTGGAGGTTGATTTATTTTGACTAAGCCATTGCATCATGTAGATAGATTGCATTTAGTAGTTGCATTGAATAAATGTTAATACCCTTTTGCTTCTTCTTGATTTTAGCATGATGACATGCTTAGTTTAAGTGTGGGGAGATTTGATAAACCCCAATTTCGTGATTTATCTTGTGCTTATTTTGGGGGATTTTGTCACTTTTTCTCGCATTTATTCAATGAAATAGCATGGTTTTGTAATTCTCCCATGAATTTTGCTTAAGTGTAAAAACATGCTTTTTAGGCCCTAAATTGGTGATTTTAATTCACTTTAATTCCATTCGATGCCTTGATGTGTTTGATGAGTGATTTTAGGTCCGTAAGGCAAGTATTGGATGGAAGAAATGAGGAGAAAAGCATACAAAAAGGGAGAATGCATGGAGAAACAAAGATTGGGAATGCACCAAAGGATGCGGACGCGCACCAGGCGCGCACGCGCAAAAGTGATTTCGCCTATGGACGCGCTCGCGTATATGCCGCGTCCGCGCGGGTTGAGAATTTGCCAGCGACGCACACGCGCACATGGCGCGCACACGCCGATACTCTCACGTGGCTAACTTGAAGGCAAAATGCTGGGGGCAATTTCTGAGCTGCCCAGGCCCAAATTCAACTTGTTTCTGAGTGTATTTCATGCAGAATTGAAGTCCAAGCAAAGGGGGAGCAATTAGTTTAGCCAACATGAGCCTTTAGTTAGTTTTCTAGAGAGAGAAGCTCCCTCTTCTCTCTAGAATTAGGTTAGGATTAGGTTAGAATATTTTAATTTCATGTTTAATTACTTGATCTCATCTTGTTTCTTCCATAATTTCTCATTGCTACACCTTGATCCTCTTAGTTTTTATGCTAGTTTCTCAATTTGCTCTCGTTTGTGATGATGACTCATGTTGGATTTGTTTACATTTAATGCAATTTTGATGTTGATGTTTCTTTAATTGATGAATTGAGTTGTGACCTCACTTTTCTTGCAATTAATAGTGGTAGATTTTAGTATCTTTGCAATTTATGATGTCAACTTTTATTACACTCTAAGTGTTCAATGAAATGCTCTCTTTAGTTCTTGAGTAGTTTTATCAACTCTTGGTCTAAGCCAAGGGGCTTGAGTGATCTTGAGTTTTTGGATACAATGGATTTGGTAATTTGAGAACCCTGTGTGATCAATTTGAAGCTCATTGACGCTAACCCACTACTAAGCCAATTGGTAGGGAGGTTAGGACTTATGGGTGGATGTGATTAGGCCTATTTGACATACTTCCAGTCTAGGAGTAAATGTTACGTACTTAAGGCTTCGAGAAGTAGACTTAATGGGTTGGCCTCTCATAATTATCAATAATTGGTGTTAACTAGGATTGTGATCTCAAGTACCCAAGCCTTAGCAAAGAGTTCTTTGTTTTGCTTTCTTTATTTACTCGCTCAACTTACTTTCTTGCCATCTCATAAACAAAACCCCATTTTTACCCCATTATAGCCAATACGCATGCACTCCATTGATTCCTAGGGAGATGACCCGGAGTCCAAATACTCCGGTAAATTTTCATTGGGGTTTGTTACTTGTGACAACTCAAATTTTTTATGTGGGAATTGTTTGTTGGTTTAGAACTATGCTTACAACGAAGTTCTTATTTCTAGAAGAGAAATTCTAAACCATCGACAAATCTCATTATCAGTATTCCGAGTAGGATCTGGAAGGGGATGACTGTGACGAGCTTCAAACTCGCGAATGTTGGGCGCAATGACAGTGTGCAAAAGGATAATGGTCCTATTCCGACGCTAGTGAGAACCGACAGATGAATAGCCGTGCGGTGACAGCGCTTGGTATTTTTCATCCGAGAGGATCGTACAGTCTACCATGGAAGGAGGCCATGCGTGTTTGCAGAAGAAGACAGTAGGAAAGCAGAGATTCAGATGACAGATCATCTCCGGAACCTCAGCCTATTTCTCATTATTGAATCACAAGTACTATTTATTTCATGTTATTTATTTTTCATAAATATAATCACTCTTATCATTAATCTCTTGACTACTATTTACAAAATAACCATAGCTTGCTTCAAGCCAACAATCTCCGTGGGATCGACCCTTACTCACGTAAGGTATTACTTGGACGACCCAGTGCACTTGTTGGTTAGTTGTGGAGAGTTGTGAAAAGTGTAATCACAATTTCGTGCACCAGCAGGGCACGCGTGCGCGTGACAACTGCATTAACCATGTGACGCGTACGCGTCACCCACGCGTACGCGTGGGTGGTCTGAAAGCAAAAGGACGCGTACGCGTCAGGGACACTTACACGTGGGTAATGTTGTGCTTCTAGCACAGTTCCAGCGTGAGGGCAGCACAACTCTCGGGTGAAACACCCATTTACGTCGATTGCCATATCCACGCGTGCGCGTCAGGGACGCGTACGCATGGTTTGCTAAGGTTGTAAGTGACGCGCACACGTGATATACGCGTACGCGTGGGTCAAATTATGCGCAGAGCACACCAGCCGCACGATTCCATCACAACTTTCTATTCGTTGGATGGGATAGCAAAATTTGGAATCGACGCCCACGCACAGCCTACGCGCATGCATGGGTTGGCTTTCTTTTTATTTATGCAAAAAATGCAGAATACAGACGAATATGCTGATATTATGAATAAACACTAATAAAAATAGAATGAAATAAAACTAAGAATAAAAATGAAAGATCATACCATGGTGGGTTGTCTCCCACCTAGCACTTTTAGTTAAAGTCCTTAAGTTGGACATTTGGTGAGTTCCTTGTCATGGTGGCTTGTGCTTGAACTCATCCGGGTGTCCCCACCAATGTTTGCAATTTCCATAACCGTTGAGATCCCAAACTAGGCACATAAAGCCTTCAAACAAGTTAAAGCAAGTGACAAGGCTCCAGGAGTGTTGATTGTTAGAATGAATTCTGGGGTCCCAAACCTTGCTTTTGCACCCGTCTTCTTGTTGATCATTATTGTTCCAATCGGATGGCAAGCAATCTGAATTCTCAATGAAGTACCCAAACGATTTCCTAGACCCATTCGATCGAGCTCTACACCAATCCTTGCACTTCAACTTGGAGCATGTAACCATATTGAACCTTGCAGGACAACTCCTACCACTAACCATCTCCCTCTTACTCTTAAAGCCACAAAGTGCTCTAAGTTGACCATCCGTTTCCAGTAAACCATATTCAAGTGGAATGAGAAAGCTAAGGGATATGAATTTTACCCACTTGAATGTTGTATTAGATGGTAGTGGCTTTGGGGGAGAGGTCTCCAACAGCTTTGGCAAAGTGATTTCAAGCTCCATTCCCCTGTGCTCTTCCTTGACAACTTCCACCTCTTTGCAAGCTTCTTCAATTTCAATCCTTTGTTCATCAATTTCATCTAACTCCTCTCCATCACTTAAATCATAAATGGGAGGATGAGATAAATCTACCTCCGCATTGCTTTCTATCTCATCGGGACAGGGTTCTTCAAGTTCAAAGGATTCACCACCAAGAAGGTTTGATGGATGATCTTCATCACCAAGGGAACTCAACTCTTGCTTCATTCCTTCCAAGTCTTCATTCAACAATTGTTTTAGAGGTTGTGCACTCTCCTCCTCAACATCAAATTCAATCTTCTTGGAGGGATTTTTTTCCACTCTAGATTCCCGTGGAGGTTCTGCATCTCCTAAGTCTTCAACCACTTCTTCCTCTTCTTCTATAATTTCGGCTTTCTCCACTTGCTCTAATACAAACTCGAACTCCTCTTTGATGTCTTCCCTCACCAATTCTTCAGCTACTCCTTCATCTTCAAGGGTCTCTACTTCCACATTTTGGGCCTTCTCGTGCTTCCTTTGAAGTATGGGTGTGTGAACCCGATCCATTAAGTCCTTAAGATGATCGCTTCTCTCTTGTTCCGTGTCAATAGCATAATTGGGATCATGTTGCTCTTGGATTGATGCATCCACACGGGATATAAAAGCTTGGATAGTAGAGGTTACACCAGTGAAAACAAAGGTAATTGTGGTTTGAAGTTCTATTTGCATTTGGCAAATAACATTAAGGGTGTTGTCATCCCGTGGAGGTTGGGGTGGATATGAGGATTCATTATTTTGGAGAAAGGGTTCATAATAGGAAGGTGGTTCTTCTTGGTAAGGGTATGGAGATGGTGAATATTGAGGTGGTAGTTCTTGGGAATAATTATGTTGGAATGGGGGTGGTTCTAAGTGTGATTCATATGGCTCATAGGGTGGTTGATATGGTCGATATGGGTTAGAATCATAAGGAGGTGAATGGTTGTAGGTGGCTTGTGAGTATGGTGGTTCAAAGTTATGTTGATGAAGGAGTTTATAGGCATATGGTGGGGCTCGTTGGTAACTACAAGGGGGTCCACCATATCCTTCATCGTGGTACGCACCCTGAAATGGCTCTTGACCATAGTAATTTGGTGGAGGTTGGTTGTCACGAAAGGGTCCACCATATCCATTATCTTGGTATACACCTTAGAATGGCTCTTGCTCATAGTAAGTTGGAGGAGGTGGTTACCAAGAGGGTTGATCAAATCCTTGTGGCTCCTCTCATCTCTGATTGTCCCATCCCTGATGCAAGCTTTCATTGTAATCTCCTCTTCCTACAACATGATTATAACCAAACTCATAGCTGAAGGGGTGAGAATTCATAGTAGCAAATAAAAGCAAAAACTAATAAAAATAAGCAACTAAGTCCTAAACTAAGAAAACTAGCAAACAAGCAAAAAGCAAATATTTACAATAACCAATAATAAGGCACACATTTGCAATTCCCCGGCAACGGTGCCATTTTGATGAACGAATTTTTGCTAGTAAAGAATTCACAAAATAAACTCTCGTTGCTAGTATAGTTTCTAAACCAACAAAGAATCCTTTCATACAAAAATTTGGTTGTCACTTAAGCAAACCCAATAAAATTAATAACCGAAATATTTAAACCTCGGGTCGTCTCTCAAGGAATTGCAGGGAGGTGTAGTTATTATTAGTTATGGAAAAGTATCTTTTTGGATTTTTGAATTAAGGAACAAGGAAATAAAATGGCACGAAAGTAAATTAATAACTAGAAAAGCTCTTGGCAAGGTGTGAGAACTAGACGTCCTATCCTAGTTATCCTTATCAATTATGATGAGAATTGTTCATTGCTCCCACTTAGTTAATCTCTAACTATGGAGGAAAGTCAAGTGGACTAATCAATTTGATTCCTCAAGTCCTAGTCAACTCCTAAGGAAAGACTAGCTTTAGAGGGATCCAAATCAACCAGCAACTATCAATTATCAATCAACAAAGGAGTTTGATAACTCAAGAGTCTCCAATTACTTAACCAAAGCCAAGAATATAAAAATCTAACTTAAAACCCTCCCAAGCATTTTATCAAACACTTGGAAGGCATAACATAAAAACATAGAAAAGCAATAAGAGACAATAAATTCTAAACAACCAATTTGCAAGCATCAATGATAATAAATAAAGGAAGAAGCAATAAACCTGAAATGCCTCAAATTGCATTAATTATAAAATCAAATCTAACATAGAGTTCATAAATCAAATTGGGAAACAAATAAATCAACAAGAGAAATAGCTAAACTAAAGGACTAGAACAATTAAGAGTAGAAGAAAACTAAATTGAAGCAAAGTAGAATCTAAAATTAAGAAAAGCTAATCCTAAAACCTAGAGAGAGGAGAAAGCCTCTCTCTCTAAAAACTACATCTAAACCTGAAATTTATGTGAATTCAGAAGTTGTGTGAATGAATGAATGATTCCCCTACTTTGTAGCCTTTAATCTGTGTTTTCTAGGCCGAAAACCGGGTCCAAACTCAGCCCAAAATCGCTCCCAGTATTTTCTGCAATTTCTGCACATGGCGCATGTCACGCGTATGCGTCGATTGACAAAAATCCTGGTCACGCGTACGCGTTAGTCACGCGGACGCGTCGCTTGTCTTCTGCGCTAGGCACGCGTACGCATCGCCCATGCGTGCGCGTCACTGCCAGCTTCTCAAAACTTATTTTTCTCGCGTTCCTTCCACTTTTGCATGCTTCCTTTCCATCCTTTAAGCCATTCCTGCCCTATAAACCCTGAAAATACTTAACGCACAGATCACGGCATCGAATGGTAGTAAAGGATAATTAAAATTGACAATTTAAAGGCCTAGGAAACATGTTTTCAACTATATCACAGAATCAGCAAGAAATTGTAAAACCATGTAAATTATATGAATAAGTGAGCAAAAAATTGATAAAAATCACTCAATTAGGCACAAGATAAACCATAAAATAGTGGTTTATCAAATATCTATAAAATTATCATTTAATCATCAATTACAAATTATTTTCAACTCAATACTCTAATTCAATATTTGGAGATAATCAAATTAATTTTTTTAAATTATAAAATAAAGCTAAAAATCTAATTATTCAAATTAAAGCATATAAAATTCTTATTATCATTCAATTACTAAAGTTTTAAATCATATATAAGAAATTACTTAATTTATATATAAAATCTCTTAAAAATATAATCTCAATTAAATAAAATAAATTATAAATAAATTTCTTATTTAATTTTTAAAAATCCGGGGTCTTACAAAATTCATAGCGTTAAATTAAAATATTCTCCTATAAAACTTGTAAAATAAAATATTTTAATATTGTGGGGATGTTGGTTCATCCCGCGCATGGTGAGGACGATGGTATAGTCCTTCTCATGAATTGATGAGGTTGATTACTATAATAAATGAATGGGGTTATGTGAAATTATACTTTACGAGATAGGTTAATATTGTGATTATGATTGAATTAATTTTATTAGAGGTTATGTCAAAAAGTGAGAATTTATATGAGGTTCATGATGAAAACTATTATTGAGGTATATGCTAGAGATTATGATTAATGATGAATTTGATGATGATAAGGGGTTTGGTTCATGGTGATTATTGATTGGGGCGTGGGTTTTGTCCCGCTTGCGTGATTATGAGAGGTGATTATTGATTGGCAAAGATGTGGATTTTGTCCCTCTTGCGTGATTATGAAAGGCAATTATTGATTTAGCAAAGATGTGGGTTTTGTCCCACTTGCACGATTATGATATGCGATTATTGATTGGCAAGGATGTGGGTTTCGTCCCACTTGCGTGGCAAGGACGTAGGTTTCGTCCCGCTTGCATTATTGATGTTGTGGGATGGTGATTCGTCCCCTCCATGGTGAGGACTGTGGCTTTGTCCTGCTCATGGATAGACAAGTTGAGATTGAGGATTTCCTCTCTTGTGTTATGGCGGACAAGTGGGGTTGAGAATTCCTTCTCTTGTTACATCGGGGGATTGGATAGAAGGCTGAGAATCCCCTTCGATTAAATTTCCAATTGTGGTTTGAACGAGTTAGGTTGAGGATTCCCTATTATTGCATCATAGTCTCTTTCTGATTGTGAAGTGTGACGGGCACTATATCCCAGATAGTGCTGCCTCCAGTGAGTTGGTGTAAAGTTGAGGATTCCCTTCTTTATGTTCCTCCTAAGGATATACGACAGAGAGACAATGTTCGGTTTAGCTACAGGATGTGTTGGGTCTGGCATTTTAACCGACACGTGAGCTCACGGCTAGTAGGACAGGCATGCATCGTGTGCATTTGTTGTTAATTGCTTGGGTGTGGATAATTGTTTCGGTTTGCCTATTTGATAATCATGTTTAACTGCTAATTGTATTACTTATTCTAAATGTTCTTATTTGTGATTGTTTAGTATGATTGCTTGTTTGTGTTTGCATTCCAATGAAAGTATAGAGATTGAGAATACTGGCAATGACTGTTTGGAGTGGATGAGACTAATAGTAGGTTAAAGTATTTTACTTTAGCAAATTTTACCCTGCATGGATTAGTTAAGACCCTAGGCTTGGATTCCTGCGAAGTTGGAGATCAGGATTGCCTAGCAGGTTCATATTTCCTTATGTAGTCTTTATTCGGAATAGTTATCCTACTGGAAATCTTCGGGTTCTCACCAGTTATTGTTATTCTATTTTTCAGATACAGGATGCAACACACCTTGCTGAGAGTGCAATATTTCATGTGATGAGGCGAAGATGATTCTTTTGAGATTTATTTTGGCTCCAGAGTTCTCTCCCCTTTTGAAAATGATTGTTGTATAACCTAAATTCCTCTTAGAGGCATTTTATGGAGATATAAGTTGTTTATTTTGTATTATCTCTAGTGATGTAAAATTCTAGCCGGCCTTTTTTTCGCAGGTCGAGATTAATGACTATTATGTATATATCTTATTATGTATCTACTTATTGAATATTTGGATATTTTTCGCTTTTGTATACGACGCTTATCACTTTAAAATATCCGCGTGTGTTTTAACGATTTTCGATGTTTAAATTTTCTTCGCGGGCTCCGAGTTATAATATTATCTTTCTATATTATATATCTATATCTAAGTCTAAGTGTAGTAATGCCTTGCCACCATTAATTTACGACTTAAGCGTAAAGCTCTACGTGGTAGGGTGTTACAGGTTTGGTTCGAACTGGCCGATTTTACAGTTAGATTGGTGGTAAGGCTTGCATGTTGCAAATGGGAGGTCAGTGGTTCGAACCACTACCTTCACATTTTGGAATATTTTCCAAAACAAGAGGAGCACGTGAAGCAACAAAAGAGGTAGAGAATGCGCTAGAGCATAGAAGACGCGCAGAGTGATGAACCACAATAGGAGAATGTGGAACCCAGTTGCTGGACCACGGAAGACCCACAGAATGATGGATCATAGAAAGACCTGTCGATTTACAAATTTGGTTTGAACTGGCCGATCTCAAACGGATTTGATACGGACTGACTGGTTCTATACGTTCCAATTGCAAATCCAGTTTGTGCTCCTATTTGAATCGGCCAGATCATTGGTTCACTAGATTTTCGATTAAACCGGTCAGTATGGTCTGATTCTGATAATTATGACAGAGAGATATAACAAAGAAAAATACATTTCTTTTGGAAAAATATAGAAATTGTTTTAGAATATGTAATTTTTTTAGTTGAGTAATATAAAAAAGATACAAAAAAAAATTTGGTTAAATATCATGTAAATATAAGTTGAATAGCACATATAGATTATTTTATATTGTATATTTTTTCATTAGATAACACAAAAAAAAAATCACATAAATTTTAGTATAAAAATGCAAAGATTTTAGTTATAACACAATAATCTAACTTGAAAACAAATAAACTATTATCAGAACAAAATTTGTGTTTATATATTTTTATATTTATCAACAAAAAAGTTGTATTTATCTCTAATAAATAAATTTTTAAGTTTATCAACACAAAATTTTTATATCTATGGTCAATTAACTTTTTTTTAAGTTTTTTTGTTTAATACAAAAGTTGTATTTATTTCTAAAAAACTTACCTGTTTATCGTAATAATATTTTTGTGTTTTCCTTAATAAATTGATGTATTTTCTACTTTTTCTTTTTATATTTCTCTTCAAAATTTGCGTTTACCTTTAAAATATTTTTAAATTTATTGTCAATAAATTTATGTATTTTTGTATATATATTTTAAAAAATTGTTTATCTTAAAAAAAATTGTGTTTATCATCGTAAAATTGTTGTATTTTTCTTGAATAAATTTTTATAATTTTTTTATGTGCCTTCAAGAATTTATGTATACAACAACAAGAAGAAGAACAAAATCTTCTTTAACTATCTTGTATATGGTCTTTTTGAATTTTTTTCTATTATTTATCTTTTGTCTACTTTTCATCTCATCTATCATTCTAATCAGATATTTTACAGATCTTCTTTTTATGTGTCTAAACCAACTAAGACGAGTTACTATCATCTTTCTTATGATAAACACTACTTTAACTTTATCTTTTATATCTTCATTCTTTATTTTGTCCACACGTACGTAGCTATTCATCCATCTCTGTCATACTTAATTTATATTCATGCTCACTCTTTGTTATCCAACACTCTATTTCACATAATATAACTGACCCAATAATTATGTGATAAAATATTTTTTTAAGTTTTAAATATATTTTTTTATCGCATATAAAACCAAAAATATTTTGCCACTTGGATCAATTTACTTGTATTTTATATTTTACATTGTCAATTTCTTTTATGATCCTGTATATACCTCTAAAATACTTAAAACACTTTATTTATAATTTGTGTATATTTAAAAATACTATATATCTGGTAATTAGTACATAAATTATATTTTATCGTCAACAAATTTATGTGTTTTCTTTCTATATATGTTTCTTTTTTAAAAAATTGTGTTTATCTTTAATATATTTTTGGTTTATCATTATAAAATTTATGTATGTGTTTATCGTCAGCAAATTTATGTTTTATTCCTTTATTCTTTCAAAAAGTTGTGTATTTACCTTGAATCTTTGTGTTTTCTATAATACGTACTTTTAAAAAAAATATGTTTATCATCACAAAATTTTTATGTTTATCATTAATAAATTTTTGTTTCTCTCAAAGAAATTGTGTATTTACCTTTAAAAAATTTTTTATTTATCATAATAAAATTTCTGTATTTTTTTATTTTTTTTTCAAAAAATTGTATTTACCTTAAAAATATTTTTGTTTAACACTACCACAAAACTGATGTGTTTATCATCAATAAATTTATGTATTTTCTTCTCATATTTTTTTCAAAAAAATTTTGTATTTATCATCATACAACTTCTATATTTATTGTCAATAAATTTTTGTGTTAATTTGTATTTTCTTTCTTTGTTTTTCTTTAAAAAATTGTGTGTTTACCTAAAAAACCTGTGTGTTTATCATCGTGAATTTTATGTATTTTTTCCAATAAATTTTTGTATTTTCTTTAAAAAGTTATTTTGAAAAAGTTGTATTTAAATTTAAAAAAACTCTTATGTTTATTATTGCAAAATTTATGTGTTTTTCTTTATCACTATAAAAAATATACATAAGAAGAAAGAGAAAATGTAGAAAAAGAACGAAAGATAGGAAAATGAAGAAAAGAGAAGAAAGAGAGGAAAAAAATGCTTTAAAACGTTTGATAGATTTTGTTACAAAATTTAGTCAATTTGTAAATACCATTAGACTTATTTAATTTGCAAATGAATCTTTTTTATTACTCTTGAAGGAAACCCATTATGTATCCGGCAGTCTATGTAGGACTATACGTATTAATTTCGCTAATAAGAACAAATCACGTGCACAATGGTGTGCATTTGTGAATCTGATAATTGTATAGATAAGATGGGTCAAATATAAAAATATATTTTGTCATGGAAAAACGTGAATATAAATCAAATTAATAATATTAAAAAAATGGATATATATGGAAACCGAACCAATAATATCATCAAATAATGATAGTATTAACTGAATATCCAAAAATACATGTCTAGGTGATGTCCAATAAAGTTTTAATGTATAAATGAATTTTTAAGGGTATTCATTAAGTAAAGAATACCAAAAGAAAAAAATTGTTAAAAAATTAAGAATGTTAAGTTCAATAATATTATGAGTTTAATTTTGGTACATTAATATTAATATAATAATTTTATATAATTATTTAATTAAATTTATATTTATATAATTTTAAATTATTAATTTTAAAAATTAATTACTTTTAATTTAATAATATATAATTTGTTGTCTATTAAAATTATTTTATATTAGCAAGACATAAAAATTAAATTTCTAGCATTATATATATTTTATTTTTTATTTTTACAATTAAAAAAATTATTTTTATTCTTCACAAAATCGTTCGATCATTTGAAAAAAAATATTATCCAAAAAAATTTAAGAGATTATTATAATATTAAAATAAAGAATTATACTTAGAAAAAGTAGTTTGTTCGGGAAAAAAATGAGTTGAATTCTTGACAAATTTTACACATTAATAAAAAATTAGTCTTAATAAGAATATTATTCAATGTGATTCTCTTTATAAGATTAATAATATTATTATGTGTATATTAAAAATTTGTTTTCAAATTAAATAAATTAAATAATATATTTATATATAAATATATAATAATTAATTTTTAGTGTGTACATATATTTTTATAAAATCTACTAATTTCTATGATTACCTAGACTAAAGTTTTTCTCATCTACCTATTCTAGAAATGTTAAAATAAAATTAAATTAAATTTTTTATTAAAGAACGAAGAAGCAAAGCTTGTGGCCTATGAAGCACGGACACTTCGCTGAGTTGTCGTGTCTGTGTGTCGGACACATTTTGGACACGACACTCACCGACACTCGTCCGACACGCGTGTCTGCTATGTCCAACAGTGTCTTAATAAAAAATAAAAAATTCTTCTCCGGACACACCTAGACACACCTAAATACCATCACGTGTCAGCGTGTCCAGTCTTATTCTTAACATATATTCTTAAAATAAATTTAGATATAGTATATATTATTATTTATTAGAACAAAAAATATTTTAAATACTTGTTATAATTAAAATAAGACATTAAAAATAATTAAAAATTTTAATTTATATTTTAATATCAATAAAATATCAAAATATCATTACAATTTATCTAAAAAATATTTTATATTTTATATGTATGCGTGTCCCCGTGTCATTCAAGATTTTAAAATTTGCGTGTTGGCGTGTCCCGTGTCGTGTCGTGTCCCGTGTAAGTGTGCATCATAGCTTGTGGCAGAAAATCACATGGGTAAGGGGGCAACGTGGAGATTGCGATCTTGGTGGCACATTCACATGTATTGGTTGGTGATTTGTGGTTGAATCAGGTTCTGACGTGGAAGATCTGCAAGATCTGGTTCGTCGGTGACTGGGTCACTTTTCAACTTTTCTTGGCTTACGTGTCACTATGCACCCATACTCCCCTGGGCCTTGGATTTAATGAGCAATTTATCATGAGGGGAAAGAAGTACAACACACTCACCGTTTTCCTATGTGAGACCCATCAATGAACCTTTTTCCATTCTTCTCTAATTTACATGCCAAATCAATAATTCCGCAAGCTTTGTCACACTGAAAAGAAACTCGTGTGTATGTCGTCCCTTGTTTGACGTGTATGTATGCGTGCGTTTTCAATTATACTCTTTAACTCTGAATAATATTTTGCTACAATTTGTTGTTACAAAAATAAGTCTCTAAATTTAATTTTATTTTTAAGTTTTAAAAATATAATTTTGTTGGTTCCTGAGTTATAGTGTCTCGCATCATAAAATAATATTCAACTAAAATTTATGGACCAAACTAATAACTAAGGAAAAAAATTTCAGAAACCAAATTATATTTATGAAATACTTATTTATGACAACATTTGCAGTAGATGTTTTCGGATTACCTTTCTCATGAAATATGAAACCTTCAACTTGTTGCGACCATTCAATCTTTTCCAAAATTAAAACTGGTTATAGGAATTATCTATTAGTTACAAGTTACAACTTACTCTAAATAGGATACAAAAATCAGCACAAAATTATATGCCACTTGAGTCATTTTTCTATTTACACACTTAAGACCCTTTCACTTCACATATCCACATTCATCTCAATAAGTGTGATCCCACCATAGCATCATTAGGGCTTAATGTCATCCAAAATCTTTTACCACAAAGTAGGGGTATTTATGAATTGGGATGAGTTGGATTTAATTATATTAGATATGATCTTAAAAGATTATCTAATTTATTTTGACTTTATTCGAAAGTGATCTAAAATAAATTGAGTTAAATCGAATCAATTTGATATAAAATTTTTGCATATAAATTTATAAATTTTATATATTAAAATAATAAAATTTTATTTTTAAAAATTAAATTTAACAAATATTATATTATATTTATATCCAAATAAATTATTTTAAAACAAAAATAATATTGTATAATATAAAAAATATTAATTGAATTATAAAAATATAATATGCTATTACTAATTTCAATCTAAAATATATATTTTAATTATAAAAAATTACTTTAGACCGGGCTGCATGACCAAAAGCATAATTCGAACCCAATCCAAAAATAATATTGGATAAAACATGATAAACCTAAACCGAATAAAATATGTCTTGGGTTAGGACTGAATTTTAGATTTGGCCGAATCTTAAACACTCCTACTACAAAGCCCCTTAGCTGATAGCCATTTTCCAACACTGAAATTGGTTACAGGAATTATCTACTAGTTATCAATTTTCACTCATACTTGCATGATTCCAAAAGGCATGAATCTAGGACACACTATAGAATTTAGACATATTTCTTTGTGTAATGTTATTTTCAAGCTCATTACAAAGACAGTGACGAATAGACGGAAACACATTTCACTAGAAATTATAGGAGAATTTCAAAGTGTCTTTGTTCAAGATAAACTTATTATGAATAATGAGTTTGTGGCATTCGAAATTTTTTATTTTATGAAAAAAAAGACATGACAAAATAGATATGTGAGAATCAAGTTGGACATAGTGAAGGCATATGATAGAATTGAATCGGGCTTTTTTAGAGAGGTACTAGTTTCAATGGGATTCTCGAAAAACTAGATAAATCTGATCTGGAAGTACATATTAACACACACCTTCTCAGTCCAACTGAATGACATTTCTAGCAAAGTGTTCAGACCCTCTTGAGGGTTTAGGTAGGGGGATTCAGTTTTTCCTTCCTGTTTGTTTTGTGTGCTGAAATATTATCCAGACTATTGATTAAAGTTCAAAAGTGCAAGATGATTAGAGGAATCAATTACTTCTTCTTTATCGATGATAGTATCCTCTTTACAAGGGAATCAGAATCTTTAATCGCCTTAATTGCTCTAGTTTAATCTCTGTCATTTAATTTTTAATCGTAATTTTAACTTTTTGCTATTTTAATCTTTGTCAATTGCAATCAAAATTTTAATTTTTTTATAGCCAATGATCATACACAACATTGTGATTCTAAAGAAGAACGACCGAATCTAAACTCTCAGTTATTATTTAAATTATAATTTTTTTGAACTAAACTTTGATAATGTGAAATTTTAATTTAGAACTATATTTACAATGAGCTTGAATATTTTAATCTTGTGAATTTCTAAAAGATTCTTAGCACTCATCAATTAAGTGGTAATAATTTTATATATTATATAAATGCACTTATGTGCTAGGTAAATGTAATGCAATATATATTAGATTATAATAAGGACACAAAAAAAAATATTTATTAGATTATAATTTATATATAATTTAATTAAATTTAGGTTATATGAGATATTATTGTTATCATTTATTAATAATAATATTTCTTTATTTTTATCATTTAAAATTTAATTTTATTATATAATTTGATACGTTTATTTAATTATTACTAAGTTAACTGGTTCGACGAGTGATCTACTGGTTAAAGTACTAATTTAGTGTG
The DNA here is from genome assembly GCF_059453495.1 of Arachis ipaensis. Classification (NCBI taxonomy): domain Eukaryota; kingdom Viridiplantae; phylum Streptophyta; class Magnoliopsida; order Fabales; family Fabaceae; genus Arachis; species Arachis ipaensis. The sequence goes on from NC_142439.1 coordinate 92,904,546, forward strand.
TAACGACCTAACTTCTAGCACGTCATGACCAATGCTAGTTGGAAGGCTTTACTACACGTCTTTTTTTAGAGACTCTAAACCTTATATTAAATATATACATATGAGCCTGTAACGCTAATCGAGATTGCGTGTCAGATATATAGATATAACAAAATAGGTAATAGTTAAATAGATAATATATACATGAAGCATATAAAATACAGAAAACAAAGTAATATCATACATATATGCTCAAAGGCTCATTTAGTACATCATAATTCACACCAGGTTACGTCGTTGCTTATTCATGAAAATATTTACAGACTCCATATTTATACTAACAGGCCTCGACTCATAAGAGTCACCCTAATCTGTGACCCATTCTAACTTGTTTATATAAGTATTTACAAAAGCACCTAACCCTCTAAAAGTCTATACAAAGTGAGGGCAAAGACAACTACTATTACTGTTACTGTTATAACTACTATTGGTCATTGATCCTTGGTAGCTGAAGTAACACGGAAGTACTATGTGGAAGTAAGAGAAGTCACTCTGACCCTCCGGTAATGCTACTGCTGCTCGCTAGTTCCAAGTCTGAAAACTCAAAGAAGATCTCGCCGGTTTGCATCTATGGAATGGGGAAGTAAGGGTGAGAACCTAAGGTTTCCAGTAGGGTACTACACAGGAAAACCTAAGGGGTTCTGCAGCCTAAGTATAAGACTTCGCGCAGTTAGTTCGATAAGTCACACAAACAAGTACAAGCACAAGTATATAGCAGAATAATAACCAAATACGGAATACAAGAAACAGAGACAAAATAAAATCACAGGTACAAGTAAGCAATCACAAACATAGAGAATGCAGCAATAAAGTATGATGCATACCTAGTCCTATGCAGGCTTTGAGCTCATGCGTTGGTTGACTATCCGCAACCTGACGTTACCTAGGAACTAGTCTTAGATATGGTTTTCCGTTTGTGTCCGTCCGTGCATACATATCAATGTGGTTAAAAATACCACCAGTCCGTGACAACAGGCAATCGTCGCAAAGCTTGACGCTATAATATACGCACAAGGAAAAATAAAATTTTTGCAGTTAGTGGGTAATACCCGCCTCCAAATAAGTTCAAGCACCTTGGGATTTACATTTCTTTTTCCACAGAACATCTCAATAAAATTTATCTCTAAGTGACTTTTTTGCCATTTTTTTTAAATAAAACTTGTATCTGGTCCTTTCTTAAAATGTCTCAACCTTGTCACATATTTTACCATTTTGCTCTTGGTAATTTTGTACATTTTCAATTTTATCCTTTTTGTACATAACTTTGTTTTTCTAGTTTTCTTTAGGTTTTTAGTGACGCTTTCACCACTAGTATTATTACTTCACCATTTACCCTCATATTTTTTTCTAAAAGACCTTCTTACCCTTCATTAAATTAATTAATAATTTTTAATTTTGACTTTATGCCTAAAATGACTAATATGCTCCTAAATACTCTAGTTTTACCGTTTAACCTGATTTACCGTCAAAATATTATTGGATTAATCCTAATATTTTTCTATGAATAAATTATCTATAATACTTTTAGTTAATGCCAATTCTACCCTTTTAGGGACCTAAAAGATTATTTTATCCCTTATTAATTTATTTACTTATTCTAGTTACCGTTTTTTATTGTTTTACTTTAAATTTTTACGAAAGCTTTTATTTAGGCCCGAAACTTTATTGTAATTGTAATTTTGAGTCAATTAATTTATATAATTACTAATTTATCCTTGAAAATACTAAGTTCATAATTTTACTTATCTTTCAATTAAATTACATTTTTAACCCTCTTTTTACTCAAAAATAACCATAACATCCTTTTTACTTTTACACCTTTGTTCCATAGGATTAAAATCAATTTTATAACCTCTTATTAACTCTTATATACGTTACTTTCATATTCATTTAGTGGCTGAATTTTTAGGAATGTAATTCTTCGTTTGTATCCACTCTTAGTAACTTTTAAAGCTTGAAACTTAAACCCCAAGTGCTCCAAATAATTTTAGTGGCTTCATACAATTTTCACAGGCAAATAAGCTTCATATATTACTCAAATAACAGTCCAAAAATAGAGAAGTATTACTGAATTTCTAAAATTAAGAATCAAGCACAAAATCACCACAAAATGGCTCATATGAACACCGAAAACAAGCACAAATATACTCTAACCGATCCTAACCCTTACCTCTTATTGAATTTAGTTCTTAAACCTTTCACACACTAGAAAACGTACACACAAGGGCTGAAACACAGCTGGTGGTGGTGAGTTTTATTTTTGGCCTAAAGTGTCACAAAAACATCGAAATTCAATCACTTTGAACTCAAATCTCTCTAACTCCTTAGACGCACTCCATGGGTGCTTCAAGAGGAGTTCTCTAGCCAAAACTTCGATATAAACACAAGAATTAGCAAAGATGGGCAAGAGTTTGTGTTTGTATGGATTGAGTACTTGAAGAACAATGGCAGAAGAGTTGAAATAGGGACTGTGGCGCAGAGAACAAGTGCAAGAAGTTTCTCTCTTTCTCTCTCAAGAATTCGGTCAAAAAGAGTATAAAAATGTGTAAAGTGTTTTGTGAATTTTGTGGCCAATGCTTCCTTAAATAAAAAATCAAAGTCTTGCTGAATTTATGATGGTAAAAGAGGCTGGAGTTTTTGTGGTCAAGGGCTGGGATTTAATAAAGAAGAGGCATGAAAACAAGGAAGCTTGGTCAGCACTTGCGTATCGAGCTTATCCACAGTTAACCGCAATTAGTTACTCGAGGTTAAAAACACAGCAGAGAGGAGTAAAAGGCTGAGATAGTCTCGGTCTAGAGGCTGAGAATGAGAGACAAGTTACTTAAGTGGCAATTAAGAAAATTTAGGGTCTCTAAGAGTCGTTTGCGGAATATACTAGTTAAAAATTCGGTTTGAAGTAGATTTTATTGTGTGGTAAAATAATTAAGGGACAACGCTTCAACTATACAGATATTTAAAATATAAACTCGGAACAAATGTGGCGAACCACAACCCTAGAATATTTATATTAAACTAAAACTTTGTATATTTTTGTTTATATACTCCTATTATTATCAAGGCCTTCTATTCGTATAATTTCAGCTCTTATTCAACGCGGCAGAAAGTGGTTACTTTGTACATTCATATGTTCTTAGTAGGGTAGTTTTATTGTCATAGTCATCCGTGATAATAAGGGGTCGTTGCATGATAGGTGTTGTGGGGGAAAAATCAACAATTTATAAAGTAGGCGTCTCTAGGGATGTGTAGTTTCTGCAAGCTGTTTTGCTTTATCTATCTTACTGATGAAATGTGGTTTTAGTAAATGGTAGAACTTGGTGTGACATGCCTTTGATGCATATATTTTATTTCCATTTATGCATTTGAGTAGCATATTCATTTGGAGGGGTTTTTTTGATCCGAAACCTGCCATTATCTTTATTATTAGATTAATAGATATGGTAACTACTTTTTGACTGAAGCACTAAAGGGAATTTCTGATTCAGATGACATCGTATGTGGCTTAGAGACAAACTATTGACATATCTGAATTATTGTAATTTATTGTTGAGATGCAGAGACTAGCCTCGAGTTGGGTCAAGTACCGATTTATAAGATTTAATTGTCCAAAGAGTTGAGTATGTTCAGGAGTCTGACAAGAGAAGTCATGTCATGGATCTTCTTCATGCATAGAGAGCAAATGGTGTGCAAAGAAAGGTATTATGTTATCATCATTTCACACAAAGTGAATTTGTACTTTTACTTTTATCTTTGCTCCGTCAGATGTGATTCTTACCTGCTAACAATGTCATACATATATTTGTGTGTTGGATTTAGAGGATTGTTGGACTGTTATGCTCTTGGATTATAGTATATTATCGTTATATCCATGATTTAACTATAACTAAATGGCTCATTAGACATTAAGACTATTTCATGCTTCACATAGCCAAATTCTGGAGGTTCATGTTCCTATATGTTGGCCAATTACCTGTCTTTGGATTTTGTTTGAAGAAAGCATAATGTATATCTCTTCAGAATTTAGTAATTGCTAAGATATCCTAAACTCTGGGGGAATGAAATATGTCTCATCATGAATGCCTAAAAATGTTCTTATACAATATTTTGCCACTGACTTTACAATGAAAAAAGAATATATTATATACAAGTCAAGTGCCGCCCGGGGGGGGGGGGGGATTGTTTTTAACTCCTATTCCTTTATCATAGTAATCTATCTGCTCTATTTTATTTTATTCTTCTTTCCATTATTATTATTATTATTATGCAAATGGCATTAATAATTTCATTAAGCCTTAATACTTCATCAGGTTTTATTTTTGTCAGCTTCCCATTATTATTGATTGAGTAAGGAAGTGAGTTGATTCTTTCAAATTACAGAATTCAAAGAAAGTTGATAGGTTGAATGTTGTTCTTGGACAGATGAATGGTACAACTGATAGAACAAATGTCAGTTCATATTTTAGACCTAGCCCTGAAGCGGTACCAATTGCAGGTAAGTGCAATTAAATTCTGTAAATAAAATATTTGATTATGTAGTGTTCAGTTTGATTAAGGTTTCTAAATGAATCTGTTTGATAAAACCATTGTTTATTCATTTATTTATTTTTATAATTATGAATCAGTTTAGTTATTTTTACATCTCTTGTTTAATTTTGATATTATCTTATTATAAATATTATTTTAATTATTTTTTTATATAATTATATAGGATAATTTTGAGGATATTGATAAAGATTAAACTGTTTATCACGATAGTTTATTGATAAATATGCAATAATATTGAAAACTGATAGATGTATGATTGATTAATCTTTTATTAGAAGATATTTATGTAGGATATAATATCTTGATTTTTCGTAGTTTGTTAGTAGTAAACTCTAAGTAGTCTCATGCATATTTTGATATGAGTATGCTTAATTTAACATGAAACGTACGAATATTCAAAATTATATTCATTCTAATACTTTTAGTTCATTATAAATATATTTTATTAAAAAATTATTTTTATTATTTAAAGAAATAATTTAGTATTATTATGTATTTATTTTTATTTTATAATATATAACTAATTTAATTAAAAATACAGAATTATATATGTAATCATATTACTAAATAGTAAATTGTACAAAAAACTATTAGAATATATATATATATAATTGAGGGACATACGGCTATATTTATACAGAGTAGCTATAGTATACAATGTGGTTACGCTTTAAAGGTGATGCAGTAATAAAGATAAATGTAGCCTATTCTAGTAAGTATGGAAGGTGAAAAGCTTCTTGAACAACATCACTTGAAAATCGCACCATATTCTTGAACGCCAAAAATATAGATTTTGATACAGAAAAGCGTAGCCTTTTAGAATACGCAACGGCTGAATAGATATCTCCACTAAAGTGTCTCAAAAACAAAAAAAAACTTAATCTTAGACCGGCATAATTTTTTTTTTATTTTCAACTACACTTTTTAAGTGTAGCTAAATTGGTGTTTTTTTTATAGTGACTCTATCTTTTATATTTCTCTTAAAAAGTAGAATATTTTATCCAAATAAATTAATTTTAAATTGAATTGTATACTTATAAATTTAAATAACAAACTGTCTTGCATATTGTGACGTGGAGATAAATTCAAATTCTGTGTTTATGTATGACTTGGTTGAACTTGATTATGTAAAAAGTTTGGTCTTCTAGAATTTCTGTTTTAATTTCTCCCAAATATTTTTTGATAATACTACGGAGACAATAATTTAAAGTAACTTTATTTAACTTAGCATCCATAATTTCATGCATGAAACATCTAAATACATACTTATTATATTTAATATATAATTAATCTAGTTATAATTAAAAATAAATAATAAAAATTTTGAGATGCTTTCCACTGATATTTTTTTTATTGTCTTTCAAATATTTTTGTAAAATATTGCAATCAAATTATTAAAAAACGTTGGCACAATAATGACTTGGTTGTTCTGGTTGAATTTCTAACTGATGAAGAGCATGCCATTTATGATGATGTTATTAACATTATTGGTAATATTAAAAGAGAATATTTAAAGTTATTTTATATAATATAATATTTATAATTTTATATACATAATATCTATAATTATATATTTATTATATCTAAAATTATATGATTATTTAAACGATAAACAATAAATATTAAATAAAATAATTTTAGATTATTTAGAGTGATTTTTTTATTGCCTTCTAAATATTATTAAAACGTTATTATATTTCCTTCACTTTGATTAAGCAAGCATTTATATAAAGCTTTTATTTCTCAATTCAGAGGCTATAAATTAGGCTTTAAGGAAGCTCGTCGTGGTTCAGATTGATGCTAAATGTGACTAGACCTTGCTTACGTCCGTAGATAACACGAGTAAATGTAATTAGCATAAAGAATTGATAATTCAAGCGCTTGGCCTTCTCTATTCCATGTCAATTTTTTGCTATGTTTTCCCACACGCATTCATGTGCTTTTGTTTCTTTCTTTAGTTCTTTTCCATCTTTTCCTTCCATGTCTTCTCCCCTGAATTGAACATCAACTTGCATTCCTCACTTTGACCTCCAAACAAAACCAGCATGACGAAGGACCACTTGCGATGCACATGCATATCATCAAATTCATGCTCCATGAATAGTAAGCGACTCCAAAATATTTCTTGTAGGATAAGGAAAAAAATAAATTAATTAAAATAAAATAAAAATAAAAACAAATTGAGCCAATTAAAACGGTGTGTAGTTCATTACATCTACTACAAGAGAGTATATGTCTAAACACAAAAATATTATATATATACAAAAAAGTTAATTATTAAATTATTTATTATGTATTTATATATGAATATATGTATTATTTAAATTATTTTTAATATATATTTTATATATGTAAATAATTTAATAGTTAATTTTTAGTATATTTTGAAGTGAAAATTGTTTGAGAGAGGGAAAGAGATAGAAGCAAGTGGGATTGCATTAATTAGATGGTAAAATAGTTAGAATAGTGAGGTCCCTCACCTCAGCTGATTCCCTTCCCACTCCCACTCCATAAGTACCCCTCTTTCCTCCTCACTTTCCATTCACCCTGAAACCACAAACAACTAACTAACTAGTAACCTCTCTCTCTCTCTCTCCCTCCCTTTTGCAATGGCTGGAATTGTTCTGCTTTGCATTGCATCATTACTGGCGTCTCTCTTTGTTGCAACCACTGCCAGGATCCCCGGCGTTTACGCGGGTGGCCCCTGGCAGTCTGCTCATGCCACTTTCTATGGTGGCAGTGATGCCTCTGGAACTATGGGTAACCACCTTCCTCTTTCCTCTCCTACATTCTCTCAAATTCCTCTCGTTCTTCATTTTGTCACTTTCCTCTGTTTTCCTCTTTTTCTCTCTGTTTTCTTAACTAAAAAGCTAAGTCACCATCACCTTCACCTTCCTGCCTATCACTCACTCCCACTTTCATATACATTTTGCATGCTTTTCATAAAGTTTCATATCTTATTATTAGTCACCACTCACCCAGTAGGATAATTCTTCAGCATCCTAACCCATGCCTTTGTTTTCTTAGGACTCTTTCGCCCATAGTTAAAACATGTCCTGTTTCCATGACAAGTTTACTTTTCTTTTCTTTTCTTTTCCTTTCTGGTCATTATATTTTCCCTTTACCGAAATTCACACAGTTTCTGTCATTTATCCAACCGTCCACCATAAATGTCTCATCCTTCCCTTCACATTTATCCAATTCACTTCTCAAATCTAAAACCCATAACTCACATCAAATGCAACCTCCGACAACGAGCGTGCGTCCAAAGGGGAAAAATAATTTAAACTTTAAAATTGTTTAATGCATTAACTGAAACTATTTTTTTAGTTTTCAGATAAATTTCAACACGACACTGAATGATTTGGTTATTGTTTATTTTAGGAGGTTCTTGCGGTTACGGCAACTTGTACAGCCAAGGGTACGGAGTGAACACAGCAGCACTGAGCACAGCACTATACAACGATGGCTTCAGCTGCGGCGCGTGCTTCGAGATCAAGTGCGACCAAGATCCCCGTTGGTGCAACCCCGGCAATCCTTCCATACTAATAACCGCCACAAACTTTTGCCCACCAAATTTTGCTCTTCCCAGTGATAATGGCGGTTGGTGTAACCCGCCGAGGCCGCACTTCGATCTTGCCATGCCAATGTTCCTCAAGATCGCTCAATACCGCGCGGGAATCGTTCCGGTTGCTTACCGCCGGTGAGTCCTGTTATTTTTTTTTCTTTTGCTAATTGTTTTGGCTTTTTCAGCTTTAATGGAGGTGATTGGTTTTCCCATGATTATGCTGTCTGGTTGCCCAGAAAATATGGGGGAAACTCACATGCCTTAAGAAAAAAAATTAAGTCTGCAATTAGTGTAGAGAGAAAGAGTAACTAATTTTCACATTTTGTGTCTTTTGTTTTTCTTTTATTTATTGCTAGAACTTTTCTTTTTTATTATTATATCTATCTATAAAAAAAGTCATTTCATGCACAAATATGCGATAAATTCTCATTTCATGAATATAATTTTAATAATCTTTGTTTAGATACACTCAGTAAAAGTGAGCTTTGTCTCTAGCTTCTAGTCTGTCAAATCTTTTTAATTTATTTGAAGGTTTTATCGAGGAATGTCTTAAAAAATCATTTCTTAATTCTTTTGAAACTAATAAATTTTATTGGAAGAATATTTTTTGAAATGCTCAATACTTTAAAAATTTAAAAGATTAATTAACCATATATAATCCTTAATTTTTTTTAACTACTACAACATTAGATAACAGAACTTATTTTATTTTTTTATTTATTTTAATGTGTCTAAATATTGATGAGCTATTCAACCAGCTGGTTTAATTTTCTTGTGGAAGGAACAAAGAGTGTGTTAGAATGGCATTAGCAGTTTTAGTTATAACAGTAATCCTAGAAAAGCAAAAAAAATATTCAGAATTTATTTTATTTAATATTCATAATAATTAATAAATACTAAATATTTTATGAGTTGGGACTATATTTGGTCACTAAACATTTCTGCAGACCGAAATCCTCTTTCCGGTGCTTTGTACACTGCCAAAAATACAACAGTACAAACTAGAAAGACCATTCTTCTTTGTCCACAACCACAACACTTAATTTTGCTGCATGCATTTTATAGTTCTACACTTCCACATACATCACCTGATCTGACAGCCTTTATTAATATGCGTTGAGTAATAATAACGCTTTCAATATGTGATATAGGATTATAGGAACAATTACTAGCAAACTTGTTTAATCATTGGTTTATTAGTAAACTTGTTGCCAAATCAATACAGGACTTGGTAAAACAAGAACCTTTTCCCTTTTTTTTTTTTTTAAGTTGTGAAGCTCTGCATTTTTGTGCTTTTAGGCCCGTAGAGTCTATGTTTATTGTTCTGGTGTCTAAGGCCGAATTGACCAAAGTAACCTCTATTGTCACTACTAATACAAGTAGTCATCGGATATTCTAGTCTTTCAATTATTCCATTATAATTATTCATTTATTTTTTAATTACATATTCTCATTTCTTTTAATTATTTTGTGACATATTTTGTGATAACTTACTGTAAATTAATAAGTAAATTGAGGGTATTCTAGTAAATAAACATAAGAAAATTAAATTGTTCCCAGAAAATCAGGGCATAAAGTCAGAAGAACATTTTTAAGTAGATCCATGCTGATTTTGAGACACAAGTCATCCGTAGAAAAGTACAAACCTATGGGCCTTCGTAATCCGTAATAGGAGTATTGATACTATTTTTCTTCTTGCATTCAGCAATACTATCACTTCTAACCTTTTTTTTTATTATTTTAATCTAACAGGGTGCCATGTAGAAAAACAGGAGGTATTAGATTCACAATCAATGGCTTCCGTTACTTCAACCTGGTTCTGATCACCAATGTTGCGGGTGCTGGGGATATCGTGCGCGCGAGTGTGAAAGGTACCAATACTGCGTGGGCAAGCATGAGCCACAACTGGGGGCAAAATTGGCAATCCAATGCCGTTTTAGTGGGCCAGGCTCTCTCCTTTAGAGTCACCGGCAGTGACAAGCGCACCTCAACCTCATGGAATGTGGCACCACCTAATTGGCAGTTTGGACAAACCTTCACGGGCAAGAATTTCCGCGTCTAAAATTGATAAAAAAAAGTTCAACACTAGAAAAAATTGAAATGATATGGCTCCTCTTTGTATTTTTTGGGCTTTGTTTGTTGGTTTGTTTGTTTGAGTTTCCCACCTTAATACTTTCCTCTATTTTCCCGGGAAGTGTTGAAGTGGGTAATATTAAAGCTACCATAGTATTAGTTTTAGAAAAAGTTACAATATAAGTAGGCCATATAAGTATAGTATAAAAATATAAATGTCGGTGGGGGGGGGGGGGGGTATTGAGTACCAATTCCTAGGTGTGATTGTGTTGATAAAGCGTGCGATGTGTTGCGCACTGTTACTATATTATTAATAACCAACCATTTGCAGTCCTTTTTCTTTTTAGTTTTGCTAAAAAATAAACTATTATTTTTACTCATAAAAGTTGAGAAAGTTGAGAATGCTGACAAATTTATCCACAAAAAAAAATAATTACCTAATATATCCATCAATAATAATATCCGTGGGACGAAACTAACCAATTGTTATTCCGGCGTTTAACGCTCCCTACGTGGCACTTCATGGCATGACGTGGCCTGAGGACTTCATACGTGGCCTGCTGAGCATTGACCGTTATAATGAATCCTGAACCCCAAAATTTCTCAAATTCAAACCTTCTTTCATCCCAAACACGAACCCTAGTCCTAGATTCACAAAATTGTTCGAAATTATACCAATGTCGAGGCGAAGACTCTTTACTCCATCTTCGAATGGCAGCGGTAGTATATTTGGAAGCTCAATTTCAAAACGGGTGCATGATAGGAAGTTCAAAGGAAGATGTTTCTGTGGGTTGGGGGTGACGCTGTTGCAGTCGGGGACGGCGATGAATCTTGGGAGGTGGTTCGTCCGTTATCCCAATTGGAAGGTAAACCCGTTGTACACTCTGTTCTATGCGAGGTGAATGTGTGTTTGATTTAATTTTTTTCCATGGATAGCACTCGGACTGCAGCTTTGCATGGGTAGACGAAATCGAAGGTCAGTGGGAGGGTTTGAGGAGAGCACTGTCAGAAAGAAAGATGCACGAAGATGTTAATGAGGCTAAGGCTGAAGTGAAGATGCTCATGAGAATAGGGAGGATTGAAGCTGAAGTTAGTAAACTTAGGTTGTGGCTTGTGATTATGTCAATGGTGGTGGTTTGTAACGTTGTGTGCATTGTGTATCTGCTTTTCAGGAGGTTTTGAGTCTAAGTCGTTCTTAGTGTATGATCATAACAAAATTACCCATGCTCGATTCAAGATCGGATATTTGTGCACATATGGAATCCAAGAAATGCAAACGGAGTCTTATAAGATATGCAACTTGCAAAAATTATCCATTACTAATTGGAATTTTTTTTAGTTTCTATGGCGTTCCAAAATAACATGAAAGACAGGCAAAATAACCTGATAAGTACGTAGTAACTGAGTTACTAAAATGTTCAACTTATAAGTATGAGTTATCAACTACGATTATGAATCCATATCGAAAATTAAAACATAAGCAAAATAGGGTAAAGTATGTGACATATCCAACAATTATAAGATAAACTGCCATGGACATACAAAACAACATAATATAAATACGCTTGCTTCATGGATTTAGAATGGAGTTGCTGCTTCCACTTGATCCTTCTTTCAAGTGTGCAGTTGTTGACCCCCTTTTTTGCTGGTGGACGGAAGGCTGGCTGTGGCCACCTAGTTGAGCTTGATCCTCTAACTGCGGGAGTTGGCATGAAGTCCATGAACTTTGAAGTAGTGCCCTGAAAGGCAGCTTGCATGGTTTGAGGTGTCACAGTGGGTGGCACATGAGAAGCTTGAGGTGATGGACTAACTCTTGTTTGCGTAGTTGGTGTTGGTGGCCTCACAGTAGCCTGAGCAAATGGTGGTTGCTGACTATTTGATGGTGGTCTTCTCAGATTCTTCTTCTTAGGTGGTCTTTTTGCAGTTGGTGGCCTAACTGAAGGAGGCATGACTGGATTAGGAACGGGTTGAGGAACTGGAGTGGTCTCCTGCAACAGTAGGTACACATGAGTGGCATGATTAAACACAACTTATAAAATGAAGTTGTAAAAAACATCACTAGACTCATAGTCGGGCGCTGAGATGCTATTGCTTCAGTTGCTTTAACAGCTTCCAGAGTTTCCTCCCAGAACATCTCCTCTAGTCTTGCTGCCTCCTCTTCATCATCCACAGCAGCCCCAGTAGTTGAAGGGTGTTGACTTGAAGTTTGTGCTCTGATAAACCCCAATTTTGTGGTTTATATTGTGTAGAATTTGGGGGGTTTTGTCAATATTTTTCATGCTTATTCACAAGAATTACATGGTTTTGTGTTCTCTTCCTAATATTACTTCATGATGAAAAACATGCTTCTTTTGCCTTAAAATCGCTATATTTTGAGCTTCTTTTATTACCATTTGATGCTGTCACGTGTTTGTTGAGTGATTTCAGAATTTATAGGGCAAGAATGGCCTAGAAGAGAGAAAAGAAGCATGCACAAGAGGAAGGAACATGAAGATTTGGATTTTGGGAACTTCAGCATGGGCGCGCACGCCCACCTCGCGCGCACGCGTAGATGAGGACAGCTGGAAGCGGTGTGCAAAGATGGACGCATCCGCGTAGATTAGGGAAATCTACACCGGCGCGCACGCGAACATGGCGCGCACGCGCGACAAGCTGCACGTGACCTCATTAAAGGAAATCGTGCCTGGCGATTTCTGAGGCTCAAGAGGCCCAAATTCAAGTTGGTTCTGCATGGAAAAGACCCAAGGATGCTAGGGGATCATTCATTTTACACTTAGACACAATTTTTAGCTAGTTTTTGGTTTTTGTTCTTCTAGAGAGAGAAACCCTTGTTCCTCTCTAGATCTAGTTTGAATTGATCTTCCCTTGTTGAATTCTGAATTGGATCTTGTTAATTACTAGTTTTGATTGCTTAATCTGAATTCCTTAGTATAATGTTGTTTAGACCTTGTGTTAGATTTATGTTTTCTTGTCAATTGTCATTTTATACCTATTTCATGAATCTTGTGAATCTTGAATTGCTAATGTTACATTGACGATTTTCATGGTTAATTGTGTTGTTTGAGTGATTGTATGTTGATAATTGTTAGTGGGTACTTGCTAATTTCAATTTAATTGCACTTTGAATATGTCTTTTGGTAATGCTTACCATGTGTTTGATGAAATATTTTCCTTGATTATGGAGTAGTTTTCTCTACTCTTGGCATAAGCTAGGGGAGTTGAGTGACCTTGAGTAATTGGGTCTCATTGAATTGGTGATTTGAGAACCCTTGGTGGTCAACTTGATACCCATTGACACTAACCCACTACTAATCTAATTAGTAGATAGGTTGAGACTTATGGATTGATGTGATCAAACCTATTTAATGTACTTCAAGCCTAGGAGTAGGCAATACATACTTAAGGCTTTTGGGAAGTAGACTTAATGGGTTGGTACCTCATAATGATCAATATTTAGTATGTAGACAAGGATGGCAATCTCAATTCCCATGCTTAGCCAAGAGTTGCTTTTATCATTCATATTTGAAAACCTAAAAATCCTAAATGCTTTGTCTCAGTTATAGTTATTTGTTTAGTTTTAGAGTAGAATTATATTGGATGTTATCTTATTAGTTTGGAATTGCTCCCTTCTTGCTTTAGTTATTTGAATTAGTTTCTTGTATTTCAAGATTACTTGCTTATTAAGATTCCTAGTTTAATTTCTTGCTCATGACTCGCAACCCCGGAATTCTAACCAATGTTGATGCACATGTTTGCCCATTCCTTGTGAGACGACCCGAAGTTTGAATACTTCGGTTACTTTATTGGGGTTGAACTTGTGACAACCAATTCCTTCTAAATTTGAATCACGGATTATTTGTTGGTTGAGGACTATACTTGCAACGCGAAAAATCTTGTGAAATTCCTTGCCGACGGTATCTGTGCCATCAAATTTTTGGCGCCATTGCCGGGGAATGGTTGCAACATATGCCTTGACATTGGTTATGTGAATATGTGAATATTGTACATAGTTTACTCTCTTTCAATACTTAGCTATAGTTTAGATTTCTTTTGTATGTGTGCTATGACTCCCAAGTTTGATGACTCGGTCTCAACCGAATTCTAGCTTAGCCGAGTTTGACCCTGAGATTGAAAGAATCTTGTTACACACTCGGGAAGTTAGACGGCAGTTGGATTACACGGCTAGTACTTCGGCCTCTCTTGAGGAACATACCAAATCACTAGACGGTACCGAGAGTGACTTGGAGTCCGCTACTTCCTATTCTTCTGTTGGCACTACTAATACATCTTTGCATCTTACAGGTGAGCCATACATGGTAGAGCCACGGCGGATCACTTTGCATGAGCAAGGAGCTCCGGATATCATACTTCAACCTTTGCAAGCAAGGTATCCCAACCTTGATCCAAACTTTGAGCTGAAGAGTAGATTGATAAATTTACTTCCTAAGTATCATGGGTTGCCAGGTCAAGACCCCATCCGACATCTAAAAGATTTCCAAGTTGCTTGTTCTACGGCTCGAAGGCATGGAGCCGATGAGGTGGCTATTATGGTTTTTGCCTTCCCTTTCTCTCTTGAAGAGCAAGCAAAGACATGGTTTTATTCACAATCGGATGAGATTGTGACCAATTGAGATTTCTTGAGAAGAGAGTTTCTAGATAAATTCTTCCCACCGGAGAAGACCGACTACATCTGGAAGGAGATCTCGGGTATAATGTAAAAGGACTAAGAGAGTTTGTATGAGTATTGGACTCGGTTCAAGAGGCTATTGGAATCTTGTCCACACCGTGGATTGAACACTCACTTGCTCATTAGTTACTTCACCAGAGGTCTTTGTGCAGAAGATAGAATATTGCTCACCACTTCTAGTGGCGGTTCCCTTTCAAAAAACAAGACAGAAGGAGAAGCTTGGAGCTTGATAAATGATGTTGCCGAGGCTACACAACACGTAAGGGTGAGAAGTAATCCCCTCAAGGGCATGGTAGAACCGTCACCATACGAAGCAAGCTTGACCAAAGCGCTTGGGGATATGACTACTATCCTCACGCAAATACAAAAAGATCAAAAGGAGTACTATTCCATCCAAGCCATCCAAGCCCCAACCCAAGTTGCTCAACTTGAAGGCCCTCCTAGAATTTGTGGTTTGTGCTCTAGAACCACACATTACACCGATCAATGCCATCAAATTCAAGAGGAGCATGCCCTTGTCGTGGCCAATGTGAATTATAACAACCGTCCGCCCTATCCTTCTCAAGGCCAAAAGAACTACTCTCATGGTAGTAATCAAAATCAAAGGTGGAGGGATAATGCACAAGGGAGCAATCAAAACCAAAGATGGAACAACTCTTCTTCTCATTACAACAACAACCAATCTTCATCTCAATACCACCATAACAACAACAACCACCAAGCCAACCAAAATCACCACAACCAAAACCAAAGCAACTACACCAAATACCAAGCACAACACCATAGACAACAATCCAACCAATCCTCTTCATCTTCCACCAATCAATTTGATGAGCTTAGAGCCGCTATGGAGAAACGGGACGAGAGCTACAAGGCTTAATTCGATACCATGGGCGCTCAATTGGCCAATCTTACCGACATGATCTCGAAGATGTTCATGTCCTCCTCCAAAAACACCAACCAACCCTCAAGCTCTTCTAGCCTTCCTTCCCAACCCCTTCCAAACTCCAAGGGCGGTCTCAACGCCATCACACTACAGTCGGGGACCATATTGGAGGAGATACCTCCTAGGGTCATGGAAGACATCCATGAGGGAGAGGTGGTCGTTGAAGCTCCATATGAAGAGGAGGAGGTAGACAAAAGGCATGATGAAGAAGGAGTAAGCCTTAAGGAACCCAAGAGGAAAGCTATAGTGGATGAGTCCATTCCTATCCCATTCCCTTCATTGGTAAGAAGACCCCAGAATTTGATTTGAACATGCTTCAAGTGTTCAAGAAAGTTGAGGTAACCATACCACTTCTTGATGCTATCCAACAAATTCTGAAGTATGCAAAATTTCTGAAAGACTTATGTACACACAAGGATAGGATAGGAGAGTTGGAGACATTATCCTTGGGTAGTTCAATTTCTTCCTTGATGGAACCTATTCCAAAGAAATGTGGTGACCCTGGACCTTGTTTGGTGTCTTGTTGTATTGGTGGGCACACTTTTCATGACTGTATGTGTGATCTAGGAGCTTGCATAAGCATCATGCCACTTTCTATCTTTGTGCGGTTGAATTTAGCTCCATTAAAGAAGTCGGCGGCGAAGTTTGCCTTAGCCGATAAGAGTGTGATCACTGTGATGGGAATAGCAGAAGATGTACTTGTGGCAATCAAGGACTTGGTCTTTTCGGTTGACTTTTACATCCTTGAAATATCTCCAACAGAAAATAGAAGCTCATCCTCCGTTCTACTTGGTAGACCCTTCCTTAAGACCTCTAAATTCAAGTTAGATGCCTTTACCGGCACATATTCCTTTGAGGTTGAAGACAAGACTATCAAGTTCAATTTGGAAGAAGCCATGAAGCATCCTCTCGAAGAGTATTCCGTTCTCCGATGTGATGTAATTGATGAAGTGGTAGCGAAAGTGCGAGAAGAAGACCACAACAAGTTATGATACCCTATTGTTGAAGAGACGGATGAGCAAGAGGATGAACAAGAGAAAGTTGTTGAAAGTGAACTCCGTGAGCTGGATGAAAAGGAACCTCAGCTTGAGGCAAAGAGTGAATTGAAGCCTCTTCCATCTCATTTGAAGTATGCTTTCTTAGAGGACAACCAAAAGTTTCCAGTCATTATTGCTAGTGAGCTTTCTAGTGAAGAAGAAGAAAAGCTCCTAGATGTTCTAAGAAAGTACAAGAAGGCAATTGGTTGGAGCCTAGCCGATATTGTGGGGATTGACCCCCGCAAGTGCATGCATTGTATATTTCTCCAAGAGGGAGCTAAGCCGGTTAGGCAACCGCAAAGGAGGCTCAACCCAACCATCCTTGATGTGGTAAAGAAGGAGGTCACTAGGCTACTTGATGCGGGTATCATATACCCAATTTCTGACAGTGAGTGGGTGAGCCTGGTCCAGGTTGTTCCCAAGAAATCGGGCATCAATGTGGTTAAAAAGGATGATGGTGAAGTGGTCACCAAGAGAGTACAAAATGCATGGCGAGTGTGCATCGATTATAGAAGGTTGAATGCTGCTACAAGGAAGGACCACTATCCTTTGCCCTTTATCGATCAGATGTTGGACCGTTTGGTAGGTAAATCCCATTATTGCTTTCTTGATGGATTCACTGGTTACTTCCAGATTCACATTGCTCCTGAAGATCAGGAAAAGACCACATTCGCTTGCCCTTTTGGCACCTTTGCCTACAAAAGGATGCCATTTGGACTATGTAATGCACCTGCTACTTTTCAGCGGTGTATGACCAGTGTCTTTTCCAATCTAATGGAGAATTGTCTGGAAGTCTTTATGAATGACTTCAGTGTTTATGGAACTTTATTTGATTGTTGCTTAGAGAACTTGGCCAAGGTCTTAGCTAGATGTGTTGACACTAACCTTGTCTTGAATTTTGAAAAATGTCACTTTATGGTAAGACAAGGCATAGTGTTAGGACATGTGGTATCTAGTGAAGGCATTTCTGTAGACCCGGCCAAGGTCGATGTTATCACCACTTTACCTCACCCCTCATCTGTGAGGGAGGTTCGCTCGTTTTTGGGACATGTAGGATTCTACAGGCGCTTTATTAAAGATTTCAGTAAAATTGCTTTGCCATTGTCGCGCCTACTCCAAAAGGATGTGGACTTTGAGTTTGACAGTGTATGTGTGAAAGCGTTTGAAAAGTTAAGGAGAGTTCTCACCACAGCACCGATTGTGCGAGGCCCCAACTGGACGCTGCCATTCGAGATAATGTGCGATGCGTCGAACCATGCTGTAGGTGCCGCGCTTGCACAGCGCGATGGTAAACTCCCTTATGTCATTGCTTACTCTTCTAAAACGTTGGATGCAGCACAATCCAACTATACCACTACAGAAAAAGAACTCCTAGCTATTTTTCATGCTTTAGATAAATTCAGATCTTATTTGCTAGGGTCCAAGATAGTAGTATACACGGATCATGCAGCTTTGAAGTATCTGTTGACAAAGAATGAGTCAAAACTTAGACTCATACGTTGGATCTTGCTTTTGCAAGAATTCGACATTGAGATTAGGGACCGGAGTGGGTCTCAAAACTTGGTTGCTGATCATTTAAGCCGCCTTGAGAATTTGAAATTTGACCTATTTTCGATCAATGACTCATTCCCATTGGATAGTTTGCATGCTGTGTTGGATAGCTTTCCTTGGTTTGCCCTAATGGCAAACTACTTGGTTGCGAAAATCTTCCCTCCCAACTTTTCTAAAAACCAAAGGTACAAGTTGAGGAATGACTCCAAATACTACATTTGGGATGACCCTCACTTGTGAAAGAGGGGAGTGGACCAAGTAATTCGAAGATGTGTGCCGAAATTTGAAATTCAACCTATTCTTGAAGCTTGCCATTCGTCCGAATATGGTGGCCACTTTGGCCCACAAAGAACAGCTAAAAAGGTGTTGGATTGTGGATTCTGGTGGCCAACCTTATTCAAGGATGCTAACCGGTTCTGTGTGTCTTGCCATCAGTGTTAGAAGTCGGGAAACACGTCCTAAAGGGATGAGATGCCTCAGCAACCTATGTTGTTCTATGAGATATTTGATGTATGGACATTGACTTTATGGGACCGTTTCCCAACTCAGGTGGGTATCTATATATTCTGTTAGCGGTTGACTACGTGTCAAAGTGGGTAGAAGCAATACCTACCCGCCTTGACAACACCAATATCGTCATTTCTTTATTAGAAATCACATTGTATGCCGTTATGGGTCGCCACGAGCAATCGTGAGTGACCAAGGATCTCACTTTTGTAACAGGAAAGTAGAGGCACTGCTCAAGCGCTATGGGGTATTGCATAAGGTTGCCACTGCTTATCACCCACAGACCAACGGACAAGCGGAAGTGTCCAACCAGGAGATTAAGAGAATCTTGGAGAAAGTGGTAAATCCACAAAGGAAGGATTGGAGCTTCCGGTTAGGAGATGCACTATGGGTGTATAGGACGGTCTACAAGACTCCGTTAGGGATGAGCCCCTTCCGGATCGTCTATGGTAAGGCATGCCACCTTCCAGTGGAAATTGAGCACAGAGCCTTGATGACTTGCATCATCTACCCTTCTTTCTTGCATAAAGAAGACCATAGAAGAGCATAAATCTCATTTGATCAGTACAATTCATGCATTATTTGATGAATATTATGGTACACTACTTTGAAATGAGTTGTGCTGAATTTCAGGTGAAGAAGGCATCGAAAATGGGTAGAAGACAAACAAGAAGCTAGGCGTGTGAAACTGGTGTGCCACTTGGAGCAAACGCCACAAAAATGCACTGGCGTGGCACGCCAGGAGCTGGGCGTGGCACGCCAGGAGCTGGGCGTGGCACGCCAGTACTAAAGTCCAGAGAAGAAGTCCAAGCATGCATGAGGGCGTGGCACGCCAGGGACTAGGCGTGGCACGCTAGTACAAAATTCCAGAGAGCAAAATGGAGGACACAAAAGGGGCGTGGCACGCCTGACCCATCAACTACTATGGGCGTGCCACTTGAGCAAAGGGGCGTGGCACGCCAACTCACCATTCCAAGAAGAACCTCCACTATGCCGTGCCACTTGGTATCAAAGGCGTGGCACGCCAGCCCCAAGAAGTCACTTGGGCGTGCCACTTGAGAACCCAGGCGTGGCACGTCAAGCTCGAAGAGTTCACAAATCCATGGGCATGCCACTTGAGCAGCATGGCGTGGCACGCTGGTACAACACTCTAGAGAAGGGGCTGAAGGCAATTGAAGACTGGGCGTGCCACTTGAGCAACCAGGCGTGGCACGCCAATGCACAAAGGACCAAAAGCAAGGACTGGGCGTGCCAATTGGTATCGAAGGCGTGGCACGCCAACCTTAGCATTTCACTATGGCGTGCCACTTGAAGGCTGGGGTGTGGCATGCCAGCTACTGGAACCAAGATAAGATCATGGGCATGGCACGCCAGCCTTTAGGCGTGGCACGCTGGTATAAGTTTCCAGAGAGGATGAAGGAGACCAATTACATGGGGCGTGCCACTTGGTATCGAAGGCGTGGCACGCCACTCACCATTCTTCACTTAGGCGTGCCACTTGAGCAACCAGGCGTGGCACGCCAATGTCATTCAGAGAGCAAAGAAGCATTGGGGCGTGCCACTTGAGTTCATGGCGTGGCACGCCAAACAGAGGAACCACTCACTCACAAAAGGGGCGTGGCACGCCAGACCATGGGCGTGCCACGCGAGTTCAAGTTTCCAGAGGCAAAGAGAAGTGAGAAAGGCAAGGGGCGTGCCACTTGAGTTCGAAGGCGTGGCACGCCAAGGTTGTTAGAGGGACGAGCGTGCCACTTGAAGGATTGGGCGTGGCACGCTAAGCTAGAAATGAAGGGCACGTGACATGTCAGAAAAGCGCCAGCCACACGCCAACTGAGAAGTCACGCTTATTGAGTGTTTTCTTTTCCCTCCAAAATGTAAATGAAATTCCTTTTAGCAAATCAAAGAGAAGATGAAGAGAAGAAGAATTTCACTATTATCAATCCATCAAGTACAACAGAGCTCCCTCTCTCAATGAGAGGGAAGTTAGCTATTCATAGCTCAAAAAGTACTCAAAAGTGAAGTGTAAAAGTGGATCTAAAACTGACTGCTTAACCTCCCTTCTTCAGTACTAATTCTTTTATTTTACTAGGAGTAGTATAAATACCCCCAAGGAGTACTGAAGAAGTGGGGTTAAGCAGTCAGTTTTAGATCCACTTTTACACTTCACTTTTGAGTACTTTTTGAGCTATGAATAGCTAACTTCCCTCTCATTGAGAGAGGGAGCTCTGTTGTACTTGATGGATTGATAATAGTGAAATTCTTCTTCTCTTCATCTTCTCTTTGATTAGCTAAAAGGAATTTTGTTCTTAATGCTTAGTATTCAATTATCTTGGGAAAGAGATTGAATGCAATTGGGTTTCATGGGAACCTTGGGAAAGGAAACATGAAACCATGCTTGAAATCCCTTCTCACACTTGAGTAGAATCTGGGTTTTGGTGTTTGGATATGTGACATATAATCCTCCCTCTACTTGGACCTATAATGGTGTGTGGTATAATTAGGGACCAAGCATATCTCTCTTCATGAGCAATTAGACCAAGGAATTGGCTATTGATCAAGATCTGAGAGATTGAGTCACCAAGGGATTGGGGCTCAATCAATCATGATTGCCAAGAGGTCAATGAGTTGCATGATTGAAGAGGATATAAGCTAGATTTGATCCAAAGAGACAACATCTCCCAATCTCAATGAAATTCCCCATTCTTATCTATCTATTTCTTTACAGCTTATTTTTACATTCAGCAATTTCCCATTCCCATTTACATTCAAGTCATTTATGATTCTGCACTTTACATTCTGCCATTTATATTCCTGCACTTTATTGCTTTTCTTTATATTCTAGTCATTTACATTTATGTCATTTACATTTATGTCATTTACAATTCTGCACTTTACAATCCTGTTGATCCGCTTGACTAATTCATCAATTGATTAAAACTGCTCGAATTTGCCAATCTCTGTGGATATGATCCCACTCCACTGTGGGTTATTACTTGACGATAATTTTGGTGTGCTTGCCAAAAGAACTAATTCACCAATTTTGAATGAGGTGTGAATTTTAAGTCATCAAGCCTATTGGGCGGTAAAGCAGTGTAACATGGATTTCACCAAGGCGGGTGCGGCCAGGAAATTACAACTAGAGGAGCTTGAGTGCTTGAGGATGGAGGCATATGAGAATGCCCGGATATACAAGGAGAAGACTAAAGCCTTTCACGATCACCACATCCAAAGGAAGGATTTTCAAGAAGGTGATGAGGTTCTCCTCTACAACTTGAGGCTGCGATTTATGCCTGGCAAGCTCCGTTCTAGATGGGAAGGACCCTTCAAGGTGAAAGAGATAAAGCCCTATGGAGTGGTAGAATTATTTGACCCTCAAAGTGACACAACTTTCAAAGTGAATGGACATATAGTGAAGAAGTACCATGGCTACAAGTCACCAAGAGAAGTGGAAGTGCTCCTACTTGAGGATGCACCAAAAGGAGAGGAAGCTTAAGCGAAGGACCGTCCAACTTAAGGACGTTAAAGAAAAGTGCTTGGTGGGAGGCACCCCACTGTGGTAAGATCTTCCTTGTGTATATCTTCTTGCTTTTAGCTTTAGATTCTTGTGAATTTTGTGACTTCTTGATGTTGTTGATTGCTTAGGAATGCTAGTTTTATTGTTCTTGTTGGATAACTAGGATATTCATATAGAATTCATCATTTTGGTATGGATGAATTGTTGAAGTAGAGAGAATGCTATGTTTGGAATAGTACATGAATTTGTGAGTGTTTTCTTGACTACTAGCTTAAACACCTGCCAAGAACATGTTAGGATAGCCCTTTCTATGTTGCTTAACAAAAAATAAAAAAAAAGAAGGGAAAAAGGGCATCCGTGCCCAAGCGTGCTGTGCGCGCGCGCCGGTGGTACATTTTATACTCCTGGTACAAAAACCAAAGAGTTATGCATACCTTATGCCCACTTCGTGTCAGGCCCCCACGCGCCAGCGTGCGTGACTCCTGCGCGCCCCTCCATACTTAGCCATCGACACGCAAGCGCACAGTGCGCGCGCGCATCGGTTGTGCCATTTGAACTCCCTGGTACAAAAACCAGAGTGTTATGCCATATTTGTGCCTATTATGTGCCTACACTGACGCGCAGGCGTACTTGGCGCGTCCACGTCGGTCGCCAATTCGATCAGGCACGCGTCCGCGCACTGTGCGTGTCCGCGCCGCCTGTGCTGCATGCCACTCTAGTACAAGGAAACCGAGAGTTAGGCCTACTTTGTGCCAACTCTGTGCTAGGAGCCCAACTGACTTCACGCGTACGCACCCTAGACACGTACGCGTCCCTCGCTCAACCCTCACCGATGCACCAGCGCACCGTGCGCGCGCGCGTCGGTCGCGTGAACTAGTTTTAAAGCTTGCGCGCCCTGTTTCTTCCTTCTCTCACCCTCTTTCATGTTTCTTTCTTCTTCTTTCTATATCACTTCTCTTCTCTTCTTATTCTTCTTCCATACTTCACCACCGTCTCCGGCCACTCACCGGCGACCACCACCACCTCCGGTGGCCCTACATCTCTTCTATCTCTTTCTCATTTTCACAACAAGAAAATTCTACCTTGATTCTTTTACACTTCTCAAGGTTTTACTTCTTCTATATCTCTTCTCTTACTTTCTTTGCATATCCTCCTTTTCTAGTTAGATGTTTCTTGTTGATTCACTTATTTTCCCTTTTAGTTGCATGCTTATACTACTCACTTTTTGTTTGTTTACTTTTTCCTTCTTCTTGCTTTTCCATGGATGTTGAATTTGAGTTTTCATTTGCTTTAATAGATCTTCTTGATTGTTTTTCATTATCTTTGTCAGTGGATGATGTTGTGTCATGATTGATATTTCATTTTGGGCTTCTAATTGGTTGAGTATCTCATATGGGCCCTAGTAACTAGTTTAGTATAAATAGAATTTTTTACTATTGTGTTAGACATCTTTTGATCATGTTTTGATGATTGAACCCTCTTTGGGAGGCTGGCCATTTGGCCATGCCTGGACCATTATCACTTATGTATTTTCAACGGTAGAGTTTCTACACACCATAGATTAAGGTGTGGAGCTCTGCTGTTCCTCATGAATTAATGCAAAGTACTATTGTTTTTCTATTCAATTCGAGCCTATTTCTTCTCTAAGATATTCATTCGCACACAAGAACATGATGAATGTGATGATTATGTGACGCTCATCATCATTCTCACTTATGAACGCGTGCCTGACAAACACTTCCGTTCTACATGGAAACAAGCTTGAATGTGTATCTCTTAGCCTCCTGATCGTGAGATCAGGTCTTCGTGGTATAGGCTAGAATTATTGGTGGCCATTCTTGAGATCCGGAAAGTCTAAACCTTGTCTGTGGTATTCCGAGTAGGATCCGGAAAGGGATGGCTGTGACAAGCTTCAAACTCATGAGTGCTGGGCGTAGTGACAGACGCAAAAGGATTACTGAATCCTATTCCAGCAGGATCGAGAACCGACAGATGATTAGCCGTGCGGTGACAGCGCATTTTGGACCATTTTCACTGAGAGGACGGGATGTAGCCATTGACAACAGTGATGCCCTACATACAGCTTGCCATGGAAAGGAGTATGAATGATTGGATGAAAGTAGTAGGAAAGTAGAGGTTCAGAAGGAACAAAAGCAACTTCATACGCTTATCTGAAATTCTCACCAATGAATTACATAAGTATTTCTATCCTATTTTATATTTTAATTATATTTTAATTATTAAATCTCCATAACGAATTGAATCCGCCTGACTGAGATCTACAAGGTGACCATAGCTTGCTTCAAGCCGACAATCTCTGTGGGATCGACCCTTACTCACGTAAGGTTTATTACTTGGACGACCCAGTGCACTTGCTGGTTAGTTGTGCGAAGTTGTGACAAAGAACTAAGATTATGAACGTGCGTATTAAGTTTTTGACGCCGTTACCAAGGAATGAACGATCACGATTTTGCCACACCAAGTTTTTGGCGCCGTTGCCGGGGTATTATTCGAGTTTGGACAACTGACGGTTCATCTTGTTGCTCAGATTAGGTAATTTTATTTTAATTTTAAGCTTTTTGTTTTTATTATTTTTAATTTTCAAAAAATTTTCAAAAAAAATATTTTAATTAATTTATGTTCTTCAGAATTTTTAAGAATGAATTCTAGTGTTTCAAATGATGCTTTTATCATCACAGGAGCTAGTTGATTCCCATCAATTTGGCTGTTGTATGTAATGTCCTGCTGAAGCTTGTTCTGCCCTGTCTAATCTCTTTAGACTGAAGCTTTAGACTAACATTGCATGATTCTTGGAATTCTTATTAAAAATTTTGAAATCCTTATTTTCTTTTTCAAAATAATTTTCGAAAAATACCAAAAAAAAATTAATAAAATCATAAAATAAAAAAATAATTGATGTTTCTTGTTTGAGTCTAGTGTCAAATTGTAAGTTTGGTGTCAATTGCATATTTTTATAATTTTCTTTAATTTTTGAAAATTCATCATATGTTCTTCATAATCTTCAAGTTGTTCTTGATGATTTTCTATGTTTGATCTTTAATTTTTCTTGTTTTGTGTCTTTTATTGTTTTCCATATGTATTTTCAATTTGTTAGTGTCTAAAGTTTGAAAATTTCTAAGTTTGGTGTCTTGCATGTTTTTCTTTTCTTAAATATTTTCAAAAATAAGTTCTTGGTGTTCATCTTGACATTCAAAGTGTTCTTGGTGTTCATCTTGACATTCAAAGTGTTCTTGCATGCATTGTGTGTTTTGATTCATAATTTTCATGTTTGGAGTCTTTTTCATGTTTTTCTCTCTCATCATTAAAATTCAAAAATAAAAAAATATCTTTCCCTTATTTTGCTCATAATTTTCGAAAATTTGAATTGATTTAGTCATAAAGTTTTAAAATTCAATTGTTTCTTATTAGTCAAGTCAATTTTCAATTTAAAATTTCTATCTTTTTCAAATCTTTTTCAAAAATCAATTCTTTTTCATTTGTTTTTACATATTTTTCGAATTTTTTTTTATTTTTATTGAATTTCAAAATCTTTTTCTTATTCTTACTTCATATTTTCGAAAATCTCACTAACATTTAATGTTTTGATTCAAAAAAATTTTTCAAGTTGTTACTTGCCTATTAAGAAAGGTTCAATCTTTAAATTTTAAAATCATATCTTTTTGTTTCTTGTTAGTCAAGTAATCAACTTTAATTTTCAAAATCAAATATTTTTAAATTTCTTTTTCAAATCTTTTTCAAAATCAATTTCAAAATCTTTTCTAACTTCTTTTCTAACTTCTTATCTTTTCAAAAATTGATTTTCAAATCTTTTTCAAGTAACTACTTGACTTTTTGTTTGATTTTAAAAAGTTTACTATTTCAATCATATCTTTTTCAAAACCACCTAACTAATTCTCTCTCTAATTTTCGAAAACTCCTCCCCTCTTTTTCAAAATTCCTTTTTAATTAACTAATTGTTTTAAATTTTAATTTGATTTAATTTTATTTTCTTTTCTTAATTTTTGAATTTTAACTTTAATTTTAAATTAAAAACAAAAATATTTTTATTTTATTTTGTTTAATTTTTGAATTCTTTCCCCTCTCATCTCCTTCTAATTATTTATTTATCCACTAACACTTCTCTTTCACTCAAAAATTCGAACCCACTCTTATCCTCTGTGTTCGAATTCTTATCTTTTCCTTCTCCCATTCTTCTATTCTTATACTCATATAAGGAATCTCTATACTGTGACATAGAGGATTCCATATTTTCTTTTGTGTTCTCTTCTTTTTCATATGAGCAGGAACAAGGATAAGAACACTCTTGTTGAAGCTGATCCTGAACCTGAAAGAACTCTGAAGAGGAAGCTAAGGGAAGCTAAAGCACAACTCTCTAGAGAAAATCTGACAGAAATTTTCGAAAAAGAAGGAGACATGGCCGAAAATAATAACAATACAAGGAAGATGCTTGGTGACTTTACTGCACCAAATTTCAACTTGCATGGAAGAAGCATCTCAATTCTTGCCATTGGAGCAAACAATTTTGAGCTAAAGTCTCAATTAGTTTCTCTGATGCAACAGAACTGCAAGTTTCATGGACTTTCAACAGAAGATCCTTTTTAGTTCTTAACTGAATTCTTGCAGATCTGTGATACTGTTAAGACCAATGGGGTTGACTCCGAGGTCTATAGGCTTATGCTTTTCCCATTTGCTGTAAGAGACAGAGCTAGAATATGGTTGGACTCTCAACCTAAAGACAGCTTGAACTCTTGGGATAAGCTGGTCAGGGCTTTTTTAGCCAAGTTCTTTCCTCCTCAAAAGCTTAGCAAGCTTAGAGTGGATGTTCAAACCTTCAAACAGAAAGAAGGTGAATCCCTCTATGAAGCTTGGGAGAGATACAAGTAACTGACCAAAAAGTGTCCTTCTGACATGCTTTCAGAATGGACCATCCTGGATATATTCTATGATGGTCTGTCTGAACTATCAAAGATGTCATTGGACCATTCTGCAGGTGGATCCATTCACCTAAAGAAAATACCTGCAGAAGCTCAGGAACTCATTGACATGGTTGCAAATAACAAGTTCATGTACACTTCTGAAAGGAATCCTGTGAGTAATGGGACGCCTTAGAGGAAGGGAGTTCTTGAAATTGATACTCTGAATGCCATATTGGCTCAGAATAAAATATTAACTCAGCAAGTCAATATGATTTCTCAGAGTCTGAATGGATTGCAAGCTGCATCCAACAGTACTAAAGAGGCATCTTCTGAAGAAGAAGCTTATGATCCTGAGAACCCTGCAATAGCAGAGGTGAATTACATGGGTGAACCCTATGGAAACACCTAAAATCTCTCATGGAGAAATCATCCAAATTTCTCATGGAAGGATCAACAAGAGCCTCAACAAGGCTTTAATAATGGTGGAAGAAACAGGTTTAGCAATAGCAAGCCTTTTCCATCATCCACTCAGCAACAGACAGAGAATTCTGAGCAGAATCCATCTAGCTTAGCAAATATAGTCTCTGATCTATCTAAGGCCACTCTAAGTTTCAGGAATGAAACAAGGTTCTCCATCAGAAATTTGGAGGCACAAGTGGGCCAGCTGAGTAAAAGAGTCACTGAAACTCCTCCTAGTACTCTCCCAAGCAATACAGAAGAAAATCCAAAGAGAGAGTGCAAGGCCATTGATTTGACCATCATGGCCGAACCTACAAGGGAGGAGGGGGACGTGAATCCCAATAAGGAAGACCTCCTGGGACGTTCACTGACCAATAAGGAGTTTCCCTTTGAGGAACTAAAAGAATCTGAGGCTCATCTAGAGACCATAGAGATTCCATTGAACCTCCTTATACCATTCATGAGCTCTAATGACTATTCATCTTCTGAAGAAGATGAAGACATTGCTGAAGAGCAAGTTGCTCAATATTTAGGAGCAATCATGAGGCTGAATGCCAAATTATTTGGTAATGAGACTTGGGAGGATGAACCTCCATTGCTCATCAAGGAACTAAATGCCTTGGTTCAGCACACTTTACCTCAAAAGAAATAGGATCCTGGTAAATTCCTAATTCCCTATAACATAGGCACCATGACCTTTGAGAAGGCTCTGTGTGACCTGGGGTCAGGAATAAACTTAATGCCACTCTCTGTAATGGAAAAACTTGGGATCTTTAAGGTGCAAGCTGCCAGAATCTCATTAGAGATGGCAGACAACTCAAGAAAATAGGCTTATGGACAAGTAGAGGACGTGTTAGTAAAGGTTGAAGGCCTTTACATCCCTGCTGATTTCATAATCCTAGACACTGGGAAGGATGAGGATGAATCCATCATCCTTGGAAGACCCTTCCTAGCCACAGCAAAAGCTGTGATTGATGTGGACAGAGGAGAGTTGGTCCTTCAATTGAATGAGGACAACCTTGTGTTTAAAACTCAAGGATCTCCTTCTGTAACCATGGAGAGTAAGCATGAAAAGCTTCTCTCACTGCAGAGTCAACCAAAGCCCCCACAACTAAACTTTAAGTTTGGTGTTGGAAGGCCACAACCAAACTCTAAGTTTGGTGTTGGAAGGTCCCAACAATGCTCTGAACATCTGTGAGGCTCCATGAGAGCTCACTGTCAACCTATTGACAATAAAGAAGTACTTGTTGGGAGGCAACCCGATGTTATTTAATTATATCTATTTATTTTCTATTGTTATTTTATGTTTTTTTTAGGTTGATGATCATGTGGAGTCACAAAAACTACCGAAAAATCAAAAATAGAATGAAAAATAACATTAAAAATAGCTCACCCTGGAGGAAGAACTTACTAGCATTTAAACGCTAGTAAGAAGCATCAAACTGGCGTTTAACGCCAGAAAGAAGCATCAAGCTGGCGTTAAACGCCAGAAACAAGCATCAGACTGGCGTTTAACGCCAGAACAGAGCATGGAAGTGGCGTTAAATGCCAGAAACAAGCAGCAAGGTGGCGTTTAACGCCAGACATGCACTATAAGGGCATTTTGCACGCCTAATTGGAGCAGGGATGTTAAGTCCTTGACCCTACTGGATCTGTGGACCCCACAGGATCCCCACCCTTTTCTTCTCTCCTCTATACACCTCTCTCCCTCTCCCCCATTTTTCTTCTTCTTCTCCTTCTTTCCTTCTCCTTTTGCTCGGGGACGAGCAAACATTTTAAGTTTGGTATGGTAAAAGCATTGCTTTTTATTTTTCCATAACCATTTATGGCACCTAAGGTCGGAGAAACCTCTAGAAAGAGGAAAGGGAAGACAAAAGCTTCCACCTCCGAGTCATGGGAGATGGAGGGATTCATCTCAAGGGTCCATAGTTCAGTAGTAGAGTATTTGACTACACAACAAGAGAGCCCACTCATGGACCTCAACAAGAGCATGAGGAATTCCCTCACCAAGAAGTCCCTGAGATGCCTCAGGGGATACATTTTCCTCCACACAACTATAGGGATGAAGCAACAAAGGCAAGGAAGAGACATAGAGGAGCTCAAGAGCACCATTGGTTCTTCAAGAAGAGGAAGACGCTACGCTCACTAAGGTAGACCCGTTCCTTAAGCTCCTTGTTCTTATTTTCCTGTTTTTCGTTTACTATGCTTTATGTTTTATTTATGTTTGTGTCTTTACTATATGATCATTAGTGTCTAAGTGTCTAAGTGTCTATGTCTTAAAGCTATGAATGTCCTATGAATCCATCACCTCTCTTAAATGAAAAATGCTTTAATTACAAAAGAACAAGAAGTACATGGTTTCGAATTCATCCTTGAAACTAGTTTAATTATTTTAATGTGGTGACAATACTTGTTGTTTTCTGAATGAATGCTTGAACAGTGTATATGTCTTTTGATATTGTGGTTTATGAATGTTAAATATGTTGGCTCTTGAAAGAATGATGAAAAAGGAGAAATGTTATTGATAATCTGAAAAATCATAAAATTGATTCTTAAAGCAACAAAAAGTAGTGAATACAAAAGCTTGCAAAAAAAAAGAGAGAAAAGAAAAAAAGGTGAAAAAAAAAGAGAGAAAGAAAAAGAAAAAGCAAGCAGAAAAAGCCAAAGCTCTTTAAACCAAAAGGCAAGAGCAAAAAGCCAATAGCCTTTAAAACCAAAAGGCAAGGGTAATAAAAAGGATCCAAGGCTTTGAGCATCAGTGGATAGGAGGGCCTAAAGGAATAAAATCCTGGCCTAAACGGCTAGACCAAGCTGTCCCTAACCATGTGCTTGTGGCGTGAAGGTGTCAAGTGAAAACTTGAGACTGAGCGGTTAAAATCAAGGTCCAAAGCAAAAAAAAGAGTGTGCTTAAGAACCCTGGACACCTCTAATTGGGGACTTTAGCAAAGCTAAGTCACAATCTGAAAAGGTTCACTCAGTTATGTGTCTGTGGCAAGTATGTATCCGATGGTAATACTGGAAAACAGAGTGCTTAGGGCCACGGCCAAGACTCATAAAGTAGCTATGTTCAAGAATCAACATACTGAACTAGGAGAATCAATAACACTATCTAATTTCCAAGTTCCTATAGATGCCAATCATTCTGAACTTCAATGGATAAAGTGAGATGCTAAAACTATTCAAGAGGCAAAAAGCTACTAGTCCTGCTCATTTGATTGGAGCTAAGTTTTATTGATATTTTGGAATTTATAGTATATTCTCTTCTTTTTATCCTATTTAATTTTCAGTTTCTTGGGGACAAGCAACAATTTAAGTTTGGTGTTGTGATGAGCAGATAATTTATACGCTTTTTGGCATTGTTTTTACATAATTTTTAGTATGATTTAGTTAGTTTTTAGTATATTTTTATTAGTTTTTAAATAAAAATCACATTTCTGGACTTTACTATGAGTTTGTGTATTTTTTTGTGATTTCAGGTAATTTCTGGCTGAAATTGAGGGACTTGAGCAAAAATCTGATTCAGAGGTTGAAGAAGGACTACAGATGCTGTTGGATTCTGACCTCCCTACACTCAAAGTGGATTTTATGGAGCTACAGGAGTCCAAATAGCGCTCTCTCAATTGCGTTGGAAAGTAGACATCCAGGGCTTTCCAGAAATATATAATAGTCCATACTTTGCCCGAGTTTAGACGACCCAAACTGGCGTTCAACGCCAGCTCTCTGCCATATTCTGGAGTTAAACGCCAGAAACAGGTTGCAAAGCAGAGTTAAATGCCAAAAACAGGTTACAAACTGGCGTTTAACTCCAAGGAAGACCTCTACATGTGAAAGCTTCAATGCTCAGCTCAAGCACACACCAAGTGGGCCCAGAAGTGGATTTCTGCATCATTTACTTATTTCTGCAACCCTAGTAACTAGTTTAGTATACATAGAACTTTTTACTATTGTGTTAGACATATTTTAATCATGTTTTGATGATTGAACCCTCTTTGGGAGGATGGCCATTCGGCCATGCCTGGACCATTATCACTTATGTATTTTCAACGGTAGAGTTTCTACACACCATAGATTAAGGTGTGGAGCTCTGCTGTTCCTCATGAATTAATGCAAAGTACTATTATTTTTTTATTCAATTCGAGCCTATTTCTTCTCTAAGATATTCATTCACACACAAGAACATGATGAATGTGATGATTATGTGACGCTCATCATCATTCTCACTTATGAACGCGTGCCTGACAAACACTTCCGTTCTACATGCAAACAAGCTTGAATGTGTATCTCTTAGCCTCCTGATCGTGAGATCAGAGTCTTCGTGGTATAGGCTAGAATTATTGGCAGCCATTCTTGAGATCCAGAAAGTCTAAACCTTGTCTATGGTATTCTGAGTAGGATCCGGGAAGGGATGGCAGTGACGAACTTCAAACTCGCGAGTGCTGGGCGTAGTGACATACGCAAAAGGATTACTGAATCCTATTCCAGTAGGATCGAGAATCGATAGATGATTAGCCGTGCGGTGACAGCGCATTTTGGACCATTTTCACTAAGAGGACGGGATGTAGCCATTGACAACGGTGATGCCCTACATACAGCTTGCCATGGAAAGGAGTATGAATGATTGGATGAAAGCAGTAGGAAAGCAGAGGTTCAGAAGGAACAAAAGCAACTCCATACGCTTATCTGAAATTCTCACCAATGAATTACATAAGTATTTCTATCCTATTTTATGTTTTAATTATATTTTAATTATTAAATCTCCATAACCAATTGAATCCGCCTGACTAAGATCTACAAGGTGGTCATAGCTTGCTTCAAGCCGACAATCTCCGTGGGATCGACCGTTACTCACGTAAGGTTTATTACTTGGACGACCCAGTGTACTTGCTGGTTAGTTGTGTAAAGTTGTGATAAAGAACTAAGATTATGAACGTGCATATTAAGTTTTTAACACCGTTACCAAGGAATGAACGATCACAATTTTGTGCACCAAGTTGGCGTTTGAACGCCAGTTTGCGTCATCAAAACTCGTGCAAAGTATGGACGATTATATATTGCTGGAAAGCCCTGGATGTCTACTTTCCAACGCAATTAAGAGTGCGCCAATTGGGTTTCTGTAGCTCCAGAAAATCCACTTCGAGTGTAGGGAGGTCAGAATCCAACAGCATCTGCAGTCCTTCTTCAGCCTCTGAATAAGATTTTTGCTCAAGTCCCTCAATTTCAGCCAGAAAATACCTAAAATCACAGAAAAATACACAAACTCGTAGTAAAATCCAGAAATGTGATTTTTATTTATAAACTAATAAAAATATACTAAAAACTAACTAAATCATACTATAAACTATGTAAAAACATTGCCAAAATGCATATAAATTATCCGCTCATCAGATTCCTAGTTTAATTTCTTGCTCATGACTCGCAACCCCGGAATTCTAACCAATGTTGATGCACATGTTTGCCCATTCCTTGTGAGATGACCTGAGGTTTGAATACTTTGGTTACTTTATTGGGGTTGAACTTGTGACAACCAATTCCTTCTAAATTTGATTTGCGGATTATTTGTCGGTTGAGGACTATACTTGCAACGCGAAAAATCTTGTGAAATTCCTTGTCGACGGTATCCGTGCCATCATCCTCCAGCACTCCCAGCCATTGCCTCCTTCTTCTTGGAACAGCTACGACTATTGTGTCCAGTCTGCAATACATATGTCATGAAAATAAACCTGGACATTCAAATCACAAGAAATGTAAGCGTATGAAGTATGGTTTACCTTTAGGCAATACTTGCAGGTGATAGGGCCATATTTTCTGTGAGCCCTATGAGGATCTGGGGTGGGTTCTTTTGGGGCGTCATTCTTTTTGTCTCTTTTCAAATTTGGTCTTCCAATCTGCTTCTTGTATATTGGGGGCAATATTGGCATCGTGCCCAATAGCAGTCAATAACTGTCCAGGATAGTACCCCTTTAGAAAAGTGCCATCCAACCCTATGAAAGGCCGGTAGGCAATCGAAAACCTCTTTTTACAACCTTCCAAACATATGTATATCCTTTTGAATTTATGTCCAGTCCCTTCAACATAATCGGTTTTGACTCTGACAGTGGAGCCACGGTTGGTCCTCATAACTTCATTGGCATAGTCCCTAAGAAGTGCATACTGAGCTATTTCTAACCCTTCAATTCTTTCTTTTGCCTTCACCATTGCCCTGTATATCTTCCTCTCATTAACTATTACATCTTACTTCTTCTTGAAAATGTCTTGTGCCTACCTTTGACTTATGTTTGGATGATCACAGATCTTGTTCTCAAGCTCTTCAACAACCCACTTTGCATCTGCAGATTTATTCTTATTAACTATGCTACATGTATGTTCATTTACAAACGTTTTCACTTGGAAGCTTAATGGGTATGACCTTTTCACATAGTATATATGCCATGGACAGTCCTCATCATAACATATGGCCTTACATCTGGTTGAGTCCACTCTTGGAAAGAATATGTTTCGGCCTATGTTGATATTGAACTTCCTGACTGCCTTCTTGAAATGTTCTAGATTTTATAAAAGGAAAAGAAAAAGAAAGGAACACAAAAGAAAGAGAAAGAGGGGGTAGAGTGGAGGCTTTGGCCTTTGGGGAGGGAAGGAAGAGAAAAGTGAAGAAGGGGAAGTGTATGATGAAGAATATGGAAGAGAGGAAGAAAGGTAAATTGTACCATCCACGCACATGCATAGGTCACGTGTACACGTGGATAAGAAAATGTTGGCACTCTAACGTTGAGTCAAATGTTGCTCAAAACGTCCAAAATCCAATTTCTCTGAAGGACGTTTAACTCAACGTTGGCCCTCAAATGTGGACTCCAACGTGAGCATCAGAACTTTGCAAATTGAAGCAGATCTCTTCTCAACATTAAGGGAAGCCATTTGGGGCAACTTCAACCCATTTTAATTAAGGCCAAAAGCCCAATTCAGAGACTGAAGATCAATGGAAGAAAGTGTATAAATAGATTAGGATTCAAGTTAGTTAGGGGAGTTTTCGGGAGACTGTACTAAAACTCTGCCAATTTCAATTCTGCATTCTATTTTCTGTAATGTATCTTCTAATTCTATTTTCCATTTTGAGAGCTATGAACAACTAAACCCCTTTCATTGGGTTAGGGAGCTCTATTGTAATTCAATGGACCAATAATAGTTTTCATCTTCTTCTTCTATCTTTTCTCTTGATTTTTGTTAGAAAGCTTTCGATCTAAATTCCAGTGGATAGTTGTCTTGATAGAGAAGCTATCCACAATTGGAATTCCTCTGATCCTTGAGAGAGGGAGGAGGAATTCATGCTAGAAACGCTTTCTCACATTGGATTAGATTGGGGGTTGGATGGATATTGTGACATTTAATCCTACCAATACTTTGATCTATGAATTTGTGTGGTCTAATCAGTGACCGAACTTTAATTCTTCCTATGAGCAATTAAATCAAGACATTGGGCAATTGTTCATGCTTAGAGAGATTGGTGAGCCAAGACATTGGGATCTAATCATCTAAGATTGCCAAGCAAAGTCAATCAATGCATTGATTGAGGAAGAGATAAAAATGATTTGATTCGGAGAGTTCAATATCTCCTGAAACCCAATGAATCCTCAATTCTGATCTTACCCATTCTATTTACATTCTGCTCTTTAATTTCATGCTTAACCCCAGTCCCATTTAATTTCTTACAATTTAAGTTTCTGTTATTTACTTTCTTTCAATTTAAGTTTCTGCTCTTAATTTCCTGCAATTTAATTTCTGTTCCTCTAATTTCTTGCAATTTAAGTTTCCCGCCAATTTACATTCTGCAACACCAATTTCAATCTAATTTAGCTCAACCAGAACAATTCTCCAATTAACATTGATCAGCCGACCAATCCTTGTGGGATTCGACCTCACTCTACCGTGAGTTTTTACTTGACGACAAACCGGTGCACTTGCCAGTAAAAAATTGTTGAGAGACAGTTTTCAGGACATCAAGTTTATGGCGCCGTTGCCGGAGATTGGTTTTGTATTGACAATTATTAAATTGGAGGATGACTAGATTGACATTTTTCTTTTCTTTTGATCAATTCAATTTCAATTTCTGCTGTTACATTTACTTTCTGTAATTTTAGTTGTTTCTCTTTTTTTTTTTTCTTTATTTCTTTACTTTCCATCAAAACTAATCCACTGACTCATTAACTGTTTGATTAATTGCTTCAATTGGTCTAACCACATTTTTTCATTAACTGTGAAATCTTCACTTGCTGGGTGCTGCTTGTTTTGGTACTTGTATGACAGGTAGAAGAGAGGTTTCAACCTCTTTTGACAGTGAACCCGAGAGAACCTTCTTGAGATTAAGGAGGGAAGCAAGAGAAAAGAAGGCCATTGGTGCAGAGGAAGAGGAGGAAGACTTGGATATAAATATGGAGAATGATATGGAAAACCATCATGAAGGAGAGGTAAACAATCATGCCAAAAGAGGTGCAGCCAATACTGTTGGACAAGAGAGGAGAGTTTTAGGCTCCTATATCAATCCAAACCCAGGAAACTGTGGTAGCAGCATTCGAAAGCCAACTATCCATGCTAATAACTTTGAATTAAAGCCTCAGGTCATCACTCTCGTGCAAAACAACTGTTCTTTCGGAGGAAGTGCCCAAGAGGACCCTAATTAACATCTCACTACATTCCTAAGGATCTGTGACATAGTTAAATCTAATGGTGTTCATCCTGACACATATAGATTGCTCCTGTTTCCATTTTCTTTGAGGGACAAAGCATCCAAATGGCTAGAATCATTTCCCAAAGAAAGCTTGACAACCTGGGAGGATGTGGTGAATAGATTCTTAGCACGGTTCTACCCTCCTCAAAGAGTGAATAGACTGAGAACTCAGGTGCAGACATTCAGACAATAGGATGGTGAAACTTTGTATGAAGCCTGGGAGAGATTCAAAGATCTAACAAGGAAATGCCCCCCTGAGATGTTTAATGAGTGGGTGTAATTGCATATCTTTTATGAAGAACTTTCCTATGAATCAAAGAAGGTTGTGGATCACTCAACTGGAGGGTCCCTGAACAAGAAGAAGACCATTGAAGAAGCCATTGATGTCATTGAAACAGTGGCTGACAATGAGTACTTTTATGCCTCAGAAAGAAGTAACAACAGGGGAGTCATGGAATTAAACCATATGGATGCAATTCTAGCCCAGAATAAGATGATCACCAAGTAACTGGCTGATTTGACCAAGAAAATGGAGAAGAATCAGGTTGCAGCTATCCACACTCAACCATCACCTCAAAGAGAGTTCGAGACAGAGGAAGGAGTTAACTAGGAGGAAGCCAATTACCTTGGAAATTTATCTACACAAGCTCATGATCCATATTCTAAAACCTATAACCCTGGTTGGAAGAACCACCCAAACTTTAGGTGGGAAAACCAACAGAACAAAGGCCAAGATCACAAACCTCATAATCCCAACCAATAACCCTACCAACAATCCAACCCAAGATCATATCAACACCCATACAATAATTCTTCTCAGCCACCATATCAAGCCCAAGCCAATCAGCCTCAACACCCAATTCCAACTTGACGAACTGATTTTTGAAGGTAAATAATTCACAAATAAGTTCTCGTTGCTAGTATAGTTTCTAAACTAATAGAGAATCCTTTCGTACAAAAATTTAGTTGTCACAAGTAACAAACCCCTAATAAAATTGATAACCAAAGTATTTAAACCTCGGGTCATCTCTTAAGGAATTGCAGGGAAGTATGATTTATTATTGGTTATGGAAAGGTTATCTTTTTGGGGTTTTTGAATAAGGAACAAGAAAAGTAAATTGCAAGAATTAAAGTAATAACTAATAAAGCTCTTAGCAAGGTATGAGAACTGGAAATTCTATCCTTGTTATCCTTATCAATTGTGATGAGAATTGTTCACTACTCCCACTTAGTTAACCCTTACTAAATAAAGGAAAGTCAAGTGGACTAATCAATTTGATTCCTCAAGTCCTAGTCAACTCCTAAGGAAAGACTAGCTTTAGAGGGATCTAAATCAACCAGCAAATTCCAATTATCAATCAACAAAGGAGTTTGATAACTCAAGTGTCACCAATTACTCAACCAAAGCCAAAAGGAGAGAAATCTAAATATTGAAAGCATCAATCACATAGATTGAAGAAAGCAACCATAAATCTAAAATATCTCAAATTGCATTAAATAAAGAAATCAAATCTAATCATGGAGTTCATAAACCAATTAGCAACATAAAGTAATCAATAAAAGGAATAAATAAACTAGAAAGCTAGAACAAATAAAAGTAGAAGAGAAATTAAATTAAAGGAACATTGAACCTGGAATTGAGAAAAAGTAATCCTACAACTAAGAGAAATCCTAAATCCTAAAACCTAAGAGAGAGGAGAGAGCCCCTCTCTCTAGAAAACTACATCTAAAAAATCAAATTATGAATAATGAGAAGTGTGTCTTCATTCCTCTACCCTGTAGCCTCTAATCTGTATTTTCTGGGCCGAGAACTGGGTTAAAAACAGCCTAGAAATCGCTGGGGGCGAATTCTGATACGCTGATTTTCGCAGATGCGACGCGTGTGTGTGATGCACGCGTGCGCGTCACCTATCTTCAGGGAAAATATGACAAATTATATATCATTTCGAAGTCCTGGATGTTAGCTTTCCAACACAACTGGAACCGCCTCATTTGGATCTTTGTAGCTCAAGTTATGGTCAGTTAAGTACGAAGAGGTCAGGCTGGACAGCTCAGTAATTCCTTCAACTTCTTGTATTCCTTCCACTTTTGCATGCTTCCTTTCCATCCTCTAAGCCATTCCTGCCCTATAAACCTTGAAAAAACTTAACACATATATCAAGGCATCGAATGGTAATAAGAGAGGATTAAACATAGCAAAATTAAGGCCAAAGAAGCATGTTTTCAATCATAGCACAAAATCAAGAAGGAAAATGTAAACTCATGCAAATCATGTGAATAAGTGAGCAGAGAGTTGATAAAAACCACTCAAATTAGCACAAGATAAACCATAAAATAGTGGTTTATCAATCTCCCCACACTTAAATATTAGCATGTCCTCATGCTAAGCTCAAGAGAAGCTATAAAGGAGTGAAGAGGAATGGTAAAACTTATGAAATGCAACCTATCTATATGAATGCAACTAAATATAAAAATACTTCTACCTACTTGGTTAAAAGTAAACAAATTTTCCAAGACAAATATAAACCAGATTCCACTAATTCAAATCACACAATAAGAGACAAGTAAACTTGTAAGAAGATAGCTTATGAAAGCAGGGAACATAGAATCAACATTGAACCCTCACTGGTAGTGTATATGCACTCTAATCGCTCAAGTGTCTAGGGTTAATTCACTCTACTCTTCTCTAATCATGCTTTCTAAACTTTTGTTCTTCATCTAACCAATCAACAAATATTTAGTATACCAATGCAAACATCATGAGGTCTTTTCAGGGTTATAATGGGCCTAAGGTAAAGGTGAGGATATATGTATGGCCAAGTGAGCTAAAATATGAATCTTTGACTAACCTAAGCTCTTACCTAACACACACACATTCTATGTAACTCTAAAATCATGCCTAGCTACCCATAATTCCCACTTTTGTATCACATACTCATGTACCAATTATTTCATTAATTTTATCACATATGCATTGATCTTTTATTAAACTTAGCGTTGGGGGTAATTTTTTTCCTATATATATATATATATATATATATATATATATATATTTATTTATTTATTTATTTATTCTCTTTTTCTTTTTCTTTCTCTCTCTCTCTTTTTTTTTAAATATAAAAGTAAACATAACATATCAATGCACATAGATTTTTAATTTTTCTAGTTTCACATGAGTAGGTACCCAAATTCCCAATATTTTGTCAATGAAACACTGTACACTTTCATCTTCCCAGGTTCCCACAGTTCCCCACACTTAATTGATACACAATCTCTAACTTAAGCTAATCAAAGATTCACGTAGGGTAATTAATTATTTTTTCGCTTAAGGCTAGTGATGTGGTAAAATATAGAACAAAAGGGGATTAAAAGGCTCAAAGTGGCAAACAAAGGTAATTGAAAGGGTAGGCTATTTGGCATAAGTGAGCTAATAACAATTGATGGCCTCAATGATACACATGCATGTAAATACACTAAAAAATGGACATATAAAATGGAACAAAGCAAAGATTGTAATCATAGAGAAGAAAACACACAAGAATAAAATATTATGGTTAAATAATGTAACCATGTAATTAAGCTCAAATTCTCACAGGTTGTGTGTTCTTAGTTGTAATTCATGTTCCAATTTACAGTCTTCAAACAAGTTTAACACAAATTTTCAATTTAAATTAGTGAAATATTATAAAAAAAAGTGTCTTGAAAAGAAATTTATTACTTCAACCAAGTAGTAGCTAAATGCACAAAATCAAACAAACATGCAATCAAACATGCAAATGCAACAACTAATTTAACAAAGAAAATTAAACATTGGTGTTGAAATAGGAAATGACTAACCCACGGAAGTCGGTATTGACCTCCCCACACTTAAGGATTGCACCGTCCTCGGTGCATGCTAAGATGTGCAAGTGGACAAGCTGCTACAACTGACGCCTTTCTCTAAAGATTGTGCAGATGGACTTGTCTGTCGCCCCATGTAAAAGTTTTCTGTTTTCCTTCCTCGGTGGCCATCCTGAAAGAAGAGGAAAAAGAAGAAAAGTAACCCAAAAACAAAGATAGGAAACAAATAAAATATGGTTGGGTTAATGCCAAATGATGAGAGTCTCAATTACATGGTAGCTACAACATGCAAGTGAGAAAACAGTAGAAGCACATGGCATATCAATAGTGCGAAAATTTCAACAATGGGGAAGAGATAGTAGGTAGTGAAAGACAATATAAATTCATGTTAATGCAAAAGTAACACAGGTATCATAAAAGATTGGCATTGACAGATAAATAATATCACCCAACAGTATAAAACAAGTCACTAACCACCAAAATAATAACAGAAAGGATATAACAGTTGAATAAAAAAATTAAACACAAATGGAAAAATAATAAATTTAGAAAAGAAAATAAAAATATGCACAAAATTAAAATACAATGAATGAAAGTATGCAAATAAGTTAAGTAAAATAGAATGAAAGAGAATAAGGATGAGAGGTTAAAGGAATAAAGAAAAAGAAAGTAAGAAAGAAGGAAGAAAGAAGTAAAAAGGAGAGAAGGAAAGAGTAAGAATTTAGAAACGGGGCGCGATGCATACGCGTGCATCACGCGTACGTGTGAAAACTGAGTTGGCCGTTCGACGCGTACGCGTCGCCCACGCGTACACGTGGGTGGTTTGGAAGCGAAATGACGCGTGCGCGTCAGGGTCGTGTGCGCATGGGGTGATTTTGTGCTACTAGCACAATTCCAGCACGAGGGCAGCATAACTCTCGAGTTAGCACCAATTGACGCTGATTGTCCTATCCACGCGTGCGCGTGGGTGACGCGTACGCGTGGATTTCCCAGGTTGTAGGTGACGCGCGCGTTGTAGATGGGTACGCGTGGCCTGATTTGTGCACAGAGCACACCAGCCGCACGATTCCATCACAACTTTCTATTCGTTGGATGGGGGAGCGAAATTGCTATCGACGCCCACGCGTGGCCTGCGCGCACGTGTGGTTTACCCCCTTTTTTTATGCAGTATGCAGAATGCAGAATGCAAATACTGATGCAGGTATTATAAATGAACACTAGGAAAAATAGAATTAAATAAAACTAAGAATAAAACAAAACAAAATAAAACTAAACTGAAAAAGAATGATCATACCATGGTGGGTTGTCTTCCACCTAGCACTTTTAGTTAAAGTCCTTAAGTTGGACATTTGGTGAGCTCACTATCATGGTGGCTTATGCTTGAACTCATCCCGGAATCCCCACCAATGTTTGCGATTCCAATAACCTCCGGGTCCCAAACTAGGCATATAAGGCCTATGAGCAAGTTAAAGCAAGTGACAAAGCTCCAGGAGTGTTGATTGTCAGAATGAACTCCGGGGTCCCAAACCTTGCTGTTGCACCCGTCTTCTTGTTGATCATCATTGTTCCAACCGGATGGTATGCAATCTGAATTCTCACTGAAGTACCCAAACAATTTCCTAGACCCATTCAGTTGAGCTTTACACCAACCTTTGCATTTAAACTTTGAGCTTTCCACCATATTGAATCTTGCATGACAACTCCTACCACTAGCCATCTCCCTCTTACTCGTAAAGCCACAAAGAGCTTGAAGTTGACCATCTGTCTTAAGTAAACCATATTCAAGTGGAGTGAGAAAGCTAAGAGATATGAATTTTACCCACTTGAATGTTGTGAAGGATGATGGTGACTTAGGGGGAGAGGTCTCCAACAACTTTGGCAAGGTGATTTCAAGCTCCATTCCCTTGTGCTCTCCCTTGGCAACTTCCACCTCTTTGCGAGCTTCTTCAGTTTCAACCTCTTCCTCTTGGTAGCTTTCTTCCAATTCAAACTCTTCTTCATGGCTTACCAAGGTCATGGGGTTGTACTTCTTCTTCTTTAATCTCCATTTCTTGATCAACCTCTTCAAAGTCTTCAACCATAATATTCCTTGGAGGTTGTACACCCTCCTCAACATCAAATTCAACCGTCTTGGAAGGAGGCTCTATGACTTGAGGTTCAAATTGAGGTGCCGCATCTCCTAAATCTTCAACCGCTTCTTCTTCTTCAGTAATTTCGGCTTTCTCCACTTGCATTAGTACAAAATCCAGCTCCTCCTTGTTGACTTCCACCTCTTGACAACTTTCTTCAAGGGTCTCTCCTACCTCAACCTTTAGGGCCTCCTCTAGCTTCTTGTGAAGTATGAATTCGCGAAACCAATCCATTCTCTCTTGTTCCATGTCACTAGCATAATTGGGATTGTGTCGCTCTTGGGTTGATGGATATGGGTGCTCTTCCATGGAGGGTGGTGATGGGATGGTGAGATCATTATGGGGTTGAAAAGGGGGTACACTAGAGCTTGAGGGTTGATTGTTGGAGGTATTCAATGATCCAATCCGGGAGACAAGGGGTTGTATAGCGGAGGTCAGACCAGTAAGGGCGCTTTCCATGGTATTTTGTCTTTGTGCAAGAGATTGAAGCATCTCGTCATATGAAGATAAAGGGGGGCAATTGTTTTGGAATTGGAGTGGTTCTAAGTATGGCTCATAAGGTGGTTGGTATGGTGGATATGGGTTAGGGTCATATAGAGGTGAATGGTAGAAAGGGGCTTATGAGTGTGGTGGTTCAAAGTTATGTTGAGGAGGTGGTTCATAAGCATATAGTGGGGCTTGTTGGTAACTACAAGGGGGTCCACCATATCCATCATCTTGGTACGCACCCTGGAATGGCTCTTGACCATAGAAATTTAGTGGAGGTTAGTTGTCACGAAGAGGTCCACCATAACTATTGTCTTGGTATGCATCATAGGGTGGTTGTTGGTTATAGCGCATTGGAGGGGGTTGTCGCCGAAAGGGTTGATCAAATCCTCGTGGCTCCTCTCATCTTTGATTATTCCAACCTTCATGCATGTTCGCATTATAGCGTCCATTCCCTACAACAACATTGGAACCAAACACATAGCGAAAGGGATGAGAATTCATAGTAGCTAATAAAAAAAAATTAAAAACAAAACAAATAAAAATTAATGAAAATAAACTCCTACAACTAAAAATACTAACAAAGAAACAAAAAAGCAAAATTATTTACAATAACCAATAATAAGGCACACGTTTGTAATTCCCCGGCAATGGCGCCATTTTGATGAACTGATTTTTGAAGGTAAAGAATTCACAAATAAGTTCTCGTTGCTAGTATAGTTTCTAAACCAATAGAGAATCCTTTCGTACAAAAATTTGGTTGTCACAAGTAACAAACCCCTAATAAAATTGATAACCGAAGTATTTAAACCTCGGGTCGTCTCTCAAGGAATTGTGATGCGTGAGCATCTTTCCTATCTTTTCCTAGTGAATTTGCATTTAAATTGTTGAGTTTAATCAAGAATTAATTATATTTTAGCCGCTATGGATGCTACTTTGAGTCTTGTGTATTTTTGTTTATTTTAGGTAGCATTCAGATGGATTTGATAAAGTTTCTGCAAAGAAAGAGAATAAACCAAGGAGCTGACCAGCGAGGAGCGATGCGTGCGCGTGCCTG
Organism: Arachis ipaensis; assembly: GCF_059453495.1. Taxonomy (NCBI): domain Eukaryota; kingdom Viridiplantae; phylum Streptophyta; class Magnoliopsida; order Fabales; family Fabaceae; genus Arachis; species Arachis ipaensis. The sequence continues at coordinate 92,948,637 of NC_142439.1, forward strand.
ACACGTTCGCGTGATTTGGAGCTTTCCATGGCGATGCGTACGTGTACCTGACGCGTATGCGTGAAAAGCAAAGTTGCTTAGCGATGCGTGCGCGTATCTGACGCGTACGCGTGCATGCGAAAAAGACCTTCGACGCATACGCGTGACTGACGCGTTCGCGTGACATGCGCCACGTGCAGAATTCGCAGAAAATGCTGTGGGCGATTTCAGGCCGAGTTTCAACCCAGTTTTCGGCCCAGAAACACAGACTAGAGCCAGGGGATAGCAGAGACTCAAGGGAGATTCACACAACAATGGTTATGCCCACTCCAAGTTAGGCGTGGATCCTACGAAGCAAGTGGTCCCCATCCATCAATTGAAGACATGCTGATTGCTTTAATTAATTCTGATTGAAACTTTAATTTTTATTATAAAATGGGAAAAAGATATTATTTTAGTTTTAGAAGATAGATTTTAAATTAATTAGGATTAGATATAAAAAGGGATTCCAACAGGGGGATTTGAACCCAACGTTATTCCATTCCAATTCACAATTCACATTTTTTCAGAATCCTTATTTTTTCTTTGAACCATGAGCAACTAAACCTCCACTGTTAAGGTTAGGAGCTCTATCTATTGTATGGATTGATAATATTATTTTCTATTTTAATTCATGTTTTGATTTATATTTCAAGGATTGTTTTCGTTCTTTATTTTATGAATTTGGGTGGAACGGAAGTATGACCCTCTTTCTAATTGAGTTCTTGTATAACTTGGAAAAGCTCTTTACTTGAACAATAGCTTGAAAACAACTTCTCCTAAATTTCTGGTTTATCTGAATTTAATGGGATACGTGACATATAATCCTTTTATATTTGGGTAATTAGGTTTTTTGTGGCATATAACTAGAATTGAACTTCACCCCCTAATTGGAATTAATTGACCAAGGAATTGGCTTTTGATGAATTTTAGAGGAGACTAGAAAGGTCTAAGGAATTAGGGTCTAGTCACATATAGTTTGCCATGAATTAAATCTTGCATGATTAAAATAGTTAATAAGAAAAGTCAATCCAGAAAATAGATAACTCTGAAGCCTTAAATGTTTCTCCATACTTTATTTCCAACGTATTTACTTGCCTTTTTTTAATATTCTTTATATTGTTTAATGTCTTTGAACTCTCAAACACTATTTTCTGTTTGCCTAACTAAGTAAATTAATCAACCATTGTTGCTTAGTCCTTCAATCCTCATGGGATCGACCCTCACTCACCTGAGATATTACTTGGTACGACCCGGTGCACTTGCCGGTTAGTTTGTGGATTATAAATTACCACACCAAGTTTTTGGCGCCGTTGCCGAGGATTGATAGTGATTAACAACTATTAGGGTTTGATTGCTTAGATTAGGCATTTTAGTTTTAATTTTTTTTTATTTTTGCTTAGTATTTTCGAAAATTTTTTTTAATAGCACTAATATTTTTTCCTTAATTTTTGAAATTAAGTTTGGTGTCACCTAGTTAGTTTTATTTTAATTTTCTTGTTTATTTTTCCTGTTAATTTTCGAAAATTTCTGTTTAATTTCAGTTATCATTTTTGAAATTTATTTATTTATTTTATTTAGTATTTTTATTTTATTATTTTACACACGATACCTCACTGGGACTTCTCTGCACTCTGACGTAGAGATTCCCACCTTTTCTTGTTTTCTGTTTGTTTATGCACAGGAACAGAGACAAGGAACCTCTTTTAGACTTTGATCCAGAACCTGAAAGGACTTGTAGGCGACGTTGACAACAAGCAAGACTTTGCAAGGCTGCAGAATCCACTATGGATCACAATAATGCTGTTAATGCCAATGCGGCAAATCCGAATGGGAATGAAGAACAAAGGAGAGTGCTTGGCTCTTACTCTGCTCCTACTGCAGATCTTTATGGAAAAAGCATTATGGTGCCTCCTATAGCTGCGAACAACTTTGAGTTGAAGCCACAATTGGTCACCCTGGTGCAACAAAATTGCCAGTATCATGGTCTTCCCCATGAAGACCCAAATCAATTTGTTTCTAACTTTCTGCAGATTTGTGATACTGTGAAGACAAATGGAGTGAACCCAGAGGTGTACAAACTCATGCTCTTCCCGTTTGCTCTGAGGGATGGAGCAAAGCTATGGCTAGATTCCCAATACAAGGAGAGTTTGAATACTTGGGACAAGGTTGTTACTTTGTTTCTTACTAAATTTTTCCCACCAAAGAAGCTAACTAAGCTTAGGGTGGAGGTTCAGACCTTCAGGCAGAGGGATGGTGAAACCCTTTATGAAGTTTGGGAGAGGTACAAGCTACTGATTCAGTAATGCTCTCCGGACATGTTCTCTAAATGGACCCAACTAGACATCTTTTATGAAGACTTGGGTGAAATGTCCAAGATGTGCTTAGATAATTCTGCAGGGGGTTCGTTGCACAAGAAGAAGACACCGGAGGAGACTATTGAGCTGATTGAATTGGTTGCTAGCAACCAATATTTATACTCATCTAACAGGAATCCTGTGAACTCTGAGGCTCCTCAAAAGAAGGGTGTTATGAAAGTAGAAGCTCTTAATGCTCTTCTTGCTCAAAATAAGCTTATGTCTCAGCAAATAAGTCTGCTTACTCAACAGATGGGTGGAATGCAAGTCTCAGCTATCACTATCCAAAACTCATCTCAAGAGATCTCTTATGACATGACAGATAATTTTGTGCAAAATGATAATTATGACTATGCTCAATGCTCTTCTGAACAGGTCAATTACATGGGGAGTGGTCCTAAAAATCCCAACAATGATCCATATTCTAAGACATACAATCAGGGGTGGAGAAATCACCCAAATTTTGGGCGGAGGGACCAACCTCAGAGACCTCAGAATTTCAATAATAATTCTCAGGGCGGCTTCCAACAGAACAATCACAATAACCGCCAATTTCAGTCTCAGCAGCAACAACCACCTCAGCAGGCAAACTCTAAGTCCCAAGAAGATTCTAATTGGGAGATGATGAAGAGTTTTATGCAGGAAACCAGAGCCTCCATTAGAAATTTAGAGGTGCAAATGGGCCAACTGAGCAAGCAAATACCTGAGAGGTCTGCAAGTACATTTCCAGGTGATACAGTGGTGAACCCAAGAGAAGATTGCTAGGCTATTCAATTGAGAAGTGGTAAAACAGCTGGCTCTAAGACAAGGGCCAATGAAGAGCTAGTGAAAAAGAAAGCTCGAGAGGAGAAGAAGGAAGAAGTGGAGCACGCCCTCCAAAGCGTGCAAACAATCCGTTCCCTGACTCTCTTGACACGTATCCTACATTGCCAAAGGCTCCTGAATACAAGCCAAAAATGCCATATCCTCAGAGACTTCAGAAGGCTTCCAAAGAAAAGCAGTTCTCTAAATTTTTAGATGTCTTCAAGAAGCTACAGATCAACATTCCTTTTGCAGAGGCTCTTGAGCAAATGTCCCTTTATGCTAAATTTATGAAAGAATTGTTGACTAACAAGAGGAATTGGAAGGAGCAAGAAATAGTGGTGTTAAGCAAGGAATGCAGTGCTATTATTCAACATAAACTTCCTGAGAAAATGCAAGATCCAGGGAGCTTTGTGATTCCTTGCACCATTGGAGATGTCACCATTCAGAGAGCTTTATGTGATCTTGGAGCTAGCATCAATCTCATGCCACTTTCAGTGATGAAAAAGCTTCAAATTGAGGAGGTAAAATCCACTCGTATTTCTCTCCAACTTGCTGATCTCTCTATTAAATTACCTGTGGGTGTTGTTGAGGATTTACTTGAGAAAGTAGGACCATTTATTTTTCCTGCTGATTTTGTTATATTAGACATGGAAGAGGATGTAAAATCCTCTATTATTCTTGGTAGACCCTTTTTAGCTACAGGTAGAGCTCTGATTGATGTGTAAAATGGTGAATTAACCCTGAGGGTGTAAATGAAGAACATGTGGTCCTTAATGTTTTTGAGGCTCTCAAGCACCCTAATGATTCTGAAGGGTGTATGAGAATTGATGTTGTTAAACCACTTGTTCAAGAAGTACTGGAAGCTGAAGTACTTGATGATATTCTGGATCCTATGTCTGAGTATGAATTAGTTGAAATTGATGATTCACCACCCCAGAAGGCTATGGTTCACATGCCTAAAGTAGAGGAGGAAGCCCCCAAACTTGAGCTCAAACCTTTACCTCCTTCTTTGAAATATGTGTTCTTGGGTGACAATGATTCGTATCCAGTGATTATTAGCTCTTCTCTGAAGCCTGTAGAGGAAGAGGCGCTTATTTCAGTGCTCAAGAGCCATAAGACAGCTCTTGGGGTGGACCATTAGTGACTTGAAGGGGATTAGTCCAACCAAGTGTATGCACAAGATCCTCCTTGAAGATGATGCTAAACCAGTTGTGCAACAACAAAGGAGACTCAATCCAACTATGAAAGAGGTGGTCCAAAAAGAGGTAATGAAATTATGGGAAGCAGGTATTATTTACCCTATTTCTGACAGTCCTTGGGTAAGTCCTGTGCAGGTAGTTCCCAAGAAAGGAGGGATGACAGTGATCAAGAATGAAGAGAATGAGCTTATTCCTACAAGAACAATCACAGGATGGAGAATGTGTATAGACTATAGGAGGCTCAACACTGCTACAAGGAAGGATCACTTCCCCCTGCCTTTCATTGATCAGATGCTTGAGAGGTTAGCTGGTCATGCTTTTTACTGTTTTCTAGATGGATATTCTGGATATAATCAAATTGCAGTGGACCCTCAAGATCAAGAGAAGACAGCATTCACATGCCCCTTTGGAGTATTTGCCTACAGAAGAATACCTTTTGGACTTTGCAATGCTCCAGCAACTTTTCAGAGGTGTATGCTTTCAATTTTTTCTGATATGGTTGAAAAGTTCATTGAGGTATTTATGGATGACTTTTCTATTTTTGGTAATTCTTTTGAATCCTGCCTTAAGCATTTATCTCTTGTCTTGAAACGATGTCAAGAATCAAACCTTGTTTTAAATTGAAAAATGTTATTTTATGGTTACAGAAGGTATTGTTCTTGGACACCGGATTTCAAGTAAGGGAATTGAGGTTGATAGAGCAAAGGTGGAGGTAATTGAAAAATTACCACCACCCACTAATGTTAAGGCAGTCAGGAGTTTCTTGGGTCATGCAGGATTTTATAGAAGATTTATAAAGGATTTTTCTAAAATTACTAAACCTTTAAGCAACCTGTTGGTTGCTGATGTTCCTTTTGTCTTTGATTCTGATTGTCTGCATGCTTTTGAAACTCTGAAAGTAAACCTTACCTCTGCTCTCATTATAGCTCCCCCTGACTGGGATTTACCATTTGAATTGATGTGTGATGCCAGTAACTTTGCTATAGGGGCTATTTTAGGACAGAGGCATGGTAAGCTTGTACATGTCATTTACTATGCCAGTCGTGTGTTAAATGATGCCCAAAAGAATTACACGACTACCGAAAAAGAATTATTAGCTACTGTGTATGCTGTTGATAAGTTTAGGTCCTATTTACTTGGTGCTAAGGTTATTGTTTACACTGACCATGCTGCTTTGAAGTACCTTCTAACCAAACAGGATTCTAAACCAAGATTAATCAGATGGGTGTTGCTCCTTCAGGAGTTTGATATTGAGATAAAATATAGGAAAGGGTTAGAAAATCAAGTAGCTGACCATCTCTCAGGAATTGAGCCTGAAGCAGGAGTACAACCACCCACAGCTGTGATTGAGACGTTTCTAGATGAGCAATTGTTGCTCATTCAGCAGGCTCTATGGTTTGCAGACATTGCAAATTATAAGGGCATGAATTTTATTCCAAGGGAGTACAGTAGGCAACAAGTGAAGAAGCTATTGACTGATGCAAAGTACTACATTTGGGAGGAACCATATCTTTTTAAAAGGTGTTCAGATGGTATCATCTGGAGATGTGTCCCAGATGAAGAAAAACAGATATTCTTTGGCACTGTCATGGTTCTGAGTATGGAGGCCACTTTGGTGGTGAAAGGACGGCTATAAAGGTCCTTCAGAGTAAGTTTTACTGGCCGACTCTCTTAAGAGACTCAAGAGAATTTGTGAAGCACTGTGACAGATATGAAAAAGCCACAAATCTCCCTGCCAACCATGAAATGCCACAGCAGGGGATTCTTGAGGTAGAGTTGTTTGATGTGTGGGGTATTGATTTCATGGGACCTTTCCCACCCTCACACTCAAATAACTATATTCTAGTGGCAGTAGATTATGTGTCCAAGTGGGTGGAAGCTGTGCCTCTGCCCACCAATGATGCCAAGGTGGTAATGAGTTTTCTTCAGAGATATATCTTTAGCCGGTTTGGTGTCCCAAGGACACTCATTAGCAATGGTGGAAGGCACTTCTGCAACAAACAGCTGGACTCTCTTCTGCAGAGATATGGAGTCCGTCATAAAGTGGCAACCCCCTATCACCTTCAGACAAGTGGACAGGTTGAAGTTTCCAATAGGGAACTTAAGAGGATTTTAGAGAAGACCGTCAGTGTTTCATGAAAGGACTGGTCTAGGAAGCTTGATGATGCTCTTTGGGCATATCGGACAGCTTACAAGACTCCTATTGGCTTGTCCCCTTATCAGCTGGTCTATGGCAAAGCCTGTCACTTGCTAGTGAAGCTGGAGCATAAAGCTTACTGGGCAATCCTATATCTGAATCTTGATTCAAAAGCTGCAGAAATCAAGCGAATGCTTCAGTTGAATGAGCTTGATGAATTCAGATATTCAGCCTATGAGAATGCCAAGCTCTATAAGGAGAGAACCAAGTTACTGCATGACAAGAAGATTGCCATCAGAGTCTTTGAGCCAGGACAGAGAGTGCTTATGTAGAATTCAAGGCTTAAACTCTTTCCTGGGAAGCTAAAATCCCGGTGGTCAGGACCGTTTGTGGTTACCAGAGCTTCACTATATGGTTATGTGGAAATACAGGAAGAGAATTCTGACAGGAAATTTACAGTGAATGGCCAGAGGTTGAAGCACTATCTTAGAGGCGAGATCGATCGCCAGAGGTCCGCTCATCTGCTGACTTAGCAGAACTGACCGTCAAGCTAGTGACGTTAAAGAAGCACTTGTCGGGAGGCAACCCGATAAATTCGTATCCTTAGTTATTTTTCATAGCAGTAGTTTTATTACTTATTTGATTTTTATTGAGTTTTTACTGTTTTTCTAATCATGCAGCTATCTTATAACATGAACCGAACACTTCAGGCGACACATACACACACACAAAATGAGCACACGACGCGCTATGTGTCATGTGTGTGCGTGTGAAAAATTAAATTGGACAGAGAGTTGAGCAGGAGTGGGGCTGGAACTGTGCTGGGCGCATAAGCCGCATCACGCGTACGCGTACCTGACACGTGCGCGTCGTTTGCGCGAATGGCCACCCACGCGTGTGCGTCCCTGACGCGTACGCGTGAACCTGAAAACGGTGTCAATGAGTGTTTGGGCAGAGAGTTATGATGGCTTGGGTCTGGAAGTGTGCTAGAAGCACAAAAGTTGATCACGCGTACGCGTCCCTGATGCGTGCGCGTCCTTTCTCCAAATGGCTATCCACGCATACGCATGCATGACGCGCACGCATCATCTGAAAATTTTGATTCCTAGACCACGCGAGCAGAGAGTTGTGCATGCGTGCGGCTTCCTTCGCGCGATTCGCACAAACCAAATCCACGCGTACGCGTGCCAGACGCGTACGCGTCACTTGAAATTCTCATGATCCACGCGTACGCGTACCTTACGCGCACGCGTCGCATGCGACGCCCAAATTAAACCCCTCAGTGCCTGATTTCAAATCATCCACCCCCAATCCTAATTCTCTCTTATTCTTTTTTCTTTTTATTCTTCTTTCATCATAATAATTGTTTTTCTTTGTTTTCAGTTCTTCTTTGCTTGAGTACAAGCAAACCTTTAAGTTTGGTGTTGTCGCTTCGCTTATAGCTTTTCTACTTATTTTAATAGCACCAAAGGGAGATGAATGTTCTTCATGGAGGAATGAGATGGCCACTAGCATAACTGAGGTGGTTGAGTTCCTTTCATTCTATTTCTCTTCCGTTCTTATTTTGTTGTTTTCTGTTTCTGTTGCTTTGATTGCCTGCATGATCTTTAGTACTTTTAGTTCTTAGAATTAGTTTCATTCTGTTATTTGTCTCATGTACCACTCACTGAACTTGAATCTAAAAAGAAAAAGAAAAAGACGTGATATATTGCATGAGAAATTGAGTTTATATTGAAGAGTAGTCTTATTCACTTAAATGTGGTGGTATTTTCTGTAACTCTGAATGCATGACATGAACAGTGCATATTTAAATTTGAATCAAAGAATGTTGATGTACAAGGAACAAGAATTTAGAGAATTATTATGACTTCTCTGAAATAAACAGAAATTTAATCCTTGAAGTAAAAGAGACAGCAAAAAAAAAAAAGAGAGCAAGGTCCAAGGCTCTGAGCATCAATGACTAGGGAGGTTAGACATGATTAAAAGTTCAAAGAGTTGTTTCCTTAGTTATATGCTTGTGGAGTTCTTGTGTCAAGTAATCCTTGAGATAAAATATTTAGAGTCGAGATCAATTGTAATTAGCAGAGTATGCCAAAGGCTTTGAGCACCACTGTCTGGGAGTAACTGAAAGAAAAATCAGAACTTAAAGAGAGTTCCCCAGTTAAGTGCTTGTGGTGTTTCTGTGTCAAGTAAAACTTAAGACAAAATATTTAAAGTCACGGCTAGGCTCAAGGTGCAAAGCACCAAAGAAAAGAAAAATTATTGTGTTCAAGGGTTAAATTGAGCTACAAAAGATAAGAGAATTCATAATATTATCTGGATTCTAATTCCGAATGACACTGACATCCTTCTGATTCAAAGGAGAGTGAGATGCCAAAACTATTCAGGATTGCAGTTGTAAACCCCACTATAAGAAGAGACATGAGCTTAGTCGTACTCTCATTCTCATGCAAATTCACATTCTAAGCTTATATTAGTTTTGGTTGCTTGAGGACAAGCAACAATTCAAGGTTGGTGTTGTGATGCGTGAGCATCTTTCCTATCTTTTCCTAGTGAATTTGCATTTAAATTGTTGAGTTTAATCAAGAATTAATTATCTTTTAGCCACTATAGATGCTACTTTGAGTCTTGTGCATTTCTGTTTATTTTAGGTAGCATTCGGATGGATTTGATGGAGTTTCTGCAAAGAAAGAGAAGAAACTAAGGAGCTGACTAGCGAGGAGCGACGCGTGCGCGTGCCTGACGCGTGCGCGTGATTTGGAGCTTTCCATGGCGACGCGTACGCGTGAAAAGCAAAGTTGCTCAGCGACGCGTGCGCGTATCTGACGCGTACGCCTGACTGACGCATACGCGTGACATGCATGATAAACCACTATTTTATGGTTTATCTTATGCTCAATTGAGTGGTTTATATCAATTCTTTACTCACTTATTCATACAATTCGCATATTTTACGCTTTTCTTCCTGATTTTGTGCTATGATTGAAAACATGCTTCTTTGGCCTTATATTTGCTATGTTTAATCCCTTCTTATTACCATTCGATTCCTTGATATGTGTGTTAAGTGTTTTCAAGGTTTATAGGGCAGGAATGGCTTAGAGGATGGAAAGAAAGCATGCAAAAGTGGAAGGAATACAAGAAACTGAAGGAACTGCTAAAGCTGTCCAGCCTAACCTCTTGGTACTAAATCGACCATAACTTGAGCTACAGAGTTCCAAATGAGGTGGTTCTAGTTGCGTTGGAAATTTAACATCCGGAGCTTCGCAACTATATATAATTTGCAATATCTGCCCTGAAGCCATGCGATGTGAACGCGTGGATCACGCGGACGCGTGACCTGGCAAAAACGCAATCCACGCAAACGCGTAAACGACGCTTCCGCGTGGCTTTACAGCGACCTGTACATACCAGAAATCACTAGGGGCAATTTCTAGGCTATTTTTGACCCAGTTTTTGGCCCAAAAAACACAGATTAGAGGCTATAAAGTGGGACAATCAATCCATTCATTCAAATATATATATATACTTTAGACAACATTCATTCACATAATTTTAGGTTTAGATATAGTTTTTAGAGAGAGAGGTTCTCTCCTCTCTCTTGGGATTTAGGATTTAGGATTAGGATTAGGATTTAGGATTTCTATTATGATTATGGGGAGGTCGATACCGATCTCCATGGGTTAGTTATTTTCTTCTCAACACCAATGTTTTATTTTCCTTGTTAGTTGTTGCATTTGCATGTTTGATTACATGTTTGTTTGATTTTGTTCATATTTTACCACTTGGTTAAAGTAATAATTTCTTTTTCAAGAAACTTTTTATAACATTTCACTAATTTGAAATAAAATTTTTGTTAAACTTGTTTGAAGAAATATTATTTTGGAACATGGTTTAGAGCTCGAACACACAAAACCAGTGAGATTTTGAGCCTAATTGATTGGTTGCATTTTATCAACCAATATTTTATTTTTGGTGTGTGTTTCTCTCTCTAAAATTGTGATCTTTGTCTTGCTTAATTCTATATTTCCGTGGTTTGATGTATGCATGCACTTATATGATTGAGGCCTTTGTTTCACTGAGCTTACATACCCATATGGCCTTAACCTTTCATTATCCTTTGCAAAATCAATTTGAGCCTATTTTACCCCTTTTATTCTTTAATTTAGCACATCATTAACTCTAAGTAGAAAACAATAATGTCCTTAATTTGAATCCTTGGTTAGCTTAGACTAGTGAGAGTGCTTATGATTTAAGTGTGGGGAAATTGGGTTTGGAAACATTTGGTTTGAGAATTGAGTATGTTAGGATTTTCTGAAAATGTGAAAGAAATGTTTAAGACATATTCATGCATTCAATAATTTAATCATATGCATTGAGAAAAATAAAATAAAATAAAAACAATATTTATATACAAAAAAAAAGAGAAAAAGAAAAAAAAGAGCAAATAAATAACAGGGGACAAAATGCCCCAAAGTAAATGGTGATAGCAATGCATATGTATTGTACTCGAAATTAGGATGCATGAATATGTGGAAAACATGGTTAATGGATAGTTAGATGTTATATTATGATTACATGGATTGTCTAAAGTTAGGTGGAAAGTTTAAGTTAATTAAGGATTCAGATTTTAGTCCACTTGGCCAAATACAATCCTACCTTGACCCTAACCCCATTACAACTCTTAAAAGACCTCTTGATTTGTGTATTTGTGCATTAAATTTTTGTTGATTGATAGAAGAAGAGCAAGCCTTAGAAAGCAAGATTAGTAGAGAATTGAGACATCGAACCTTAAACACTTGAGCGATTAGAGTGCATACACTTCCTGTGAGGGTTCGACGCTCGATTCTTTGTTCCCGGCTTTCATAAGCTATTTTCTTCTGCAAAGTTTACTTGTAATTTATTTTATGATTTGAATTAGTGAAATCTAGTTCATATTTGTTCTTAAAAGATTTTTTTACTTTTAACCAAGTAGGTAGAAACATCTTAGCATGTAGTTGCATTCATATAGATATGTTGCATTTCATACATTCTACTATTCCTCTTCACTTTTATAGTTTCACTTGAGCTTAGCATGAGGACATGCTAATGTTTAAGTGTGGGAAGATTGATAAACCACTATTTTATGGTTTATCTTATGCTCAATTGAGTGGTTTATATCAATTCTTTACTCACTTATTCATACAATTCGCATGTTTTACGTTTTCCTTCCTAATTTTGTGCTATGATTGAAAACATGCTTCTTTGGCCTTATATTTGCTATGTTTAATCACCTCTTATTACCATTCGATGCCTTGATATGTGTGTTAAGTGTTTTCGAGGTTTATAGGGCAGAAATGCCTTAGAGGATGGAAAGGAAGCTTGCAAAAGTGGAAGGAATACAAGAAATTGAAGGAACTGCTAAAGCTGTCCAGCCTGACCTCTTGGTACTAAATCAAGAATAACTTGAGCTAAAGAGGTCCAAATGAGGTGGTTTCAGTTGCATTGGAAAGCTAACATCCGGAGCTTCACAATAATATATAATTTGCCATAGCTGCTCTGAAGCCAAGTGACACGAACGCGTGGATCACGCGGACGCGTGACCTGGCAAACACGCAATCCACGCTAACGCGTGGACGACGCTTCCGCGTGGCTTTGCAGCGACCTGTACGCTGGGCTGTTTTTGACCCAGTTTTTTGACCCAGAAAACACAGATTAGAGGCTATAAAGTGGGGGAATCAATCCATTCATTCAAAAAAAAATATATACTTTAGACAATATTCATTCACATAATTTTAGGTTTTGGATGTAGTTTTTAGAGAGAGAGGTTCTCTCCTCTCTCTTAGGATTTAGGATTAGGATTAGGATTTAGGATTTCTATTATGACTAGGCTACTTCTCTTCAATTCCAGGTTCAATGTTTCTTTAATATTTATTTCTCTTTTACTTTTATTTATTCTAGTGCTTTGATTTGTCTATCTCTCTGTTTAATTATTTATGTTTCCAAATTGGCTTATGAACCCTTCATGTTATGATTGATTTTCTTATTTAATACACATTATTGAGGTATTTCAGATTTATGATTGCTTTCTTCCATTTATGTTATTGATGCTTTTAATTTAATTTAAGATTTATTCCCTTTTTGCTTTGGTTAAGTAATTGGTAACACTTGAGTTATCAGACTCAGCAGTTGATTGAAATTTGGGAATTGCTGATTGATTTGGATCGCTCTAAAGCTAGTCTTTCCACAGGAGTTGACTAGGACTTGAGGATTAAATTGATTGGTCCACTTGACTTTCCTTTATTTAGTAAGGGTTAACTAAGTGGGAGCAAAATCTAATTCTCATCACACCTGATAAGGATAACTGGGATAGGATTTCCAGTTCTTATACCTTGCAGGAGATTTTTCTAAATATTAATTTATTTTTCTTGTCATTTAAATTATTTGTTCCATATTTCAAAAAAAAAAAACCCAATGATACCTTTTTCCATAACCAATAATAAATCATACTTCCCTGCAATTCCTTGAGAACACGACCTGATGTTTAAATACTTCGGTTATAAATTTTATTGGGTTTTGTTACTTGTGACAACCAAAGTTTTTGTACGAAAGGGTTCTCTGTTGGTTTAGAAACTATACTTACAATGCAATTATATTTCTATTAAAATTCTTTACTAGCAGTTAATCCGTTTGTCAATGCGCCACGTGCAGACTAGAGTTTCAACCCAGTTTTTGGCCCACAATCACAGACTAGAGCCAGAGGATAGCAGAGACTCAAGGGAGATTCACACTAGAATGGTTATGCCCACTCCAAGTTAGGCGTGGACCTTACGAAGCAAGTGGTCCCCATCTATCAATTGAAGACATGCTGATTACTTTAATTAATTCTGATTTAAATTTTAATTTTATTATAAAATGGGAAAAGATATTATTTTAGTTTTAAAAGATAGATTTTAAATTAATTAGGATTAGATATAAAAAGGGATTCCAACAGGGGGATTCGAGCCCAATATTATTCCATTCCAATTCACAATTCACATTTTTTTAGAATCCTTATTTTCTCTCTGAACCATGAGCAACTAAACCTCCACTGTTAAGGTTAGGAGCTCTATCTATTGTATAGATTGATAATATTATTTTCTATTTTAATTCATGTTTTGATTTATATTTCAAGGATTGTTTTTGTTCTTTATTTTATGAATTTGGGTGGAACGGAAGTATGACCCTCTTTCTAATTGAGTTCTTGTATAACTTGGAAAAGCTCTTTACTTGAACAATAGCTTGAAAAAAACTTCTCCTAATTTTCTAGTTTATCTGAATTTAACGGGATACGTGACATTTAATCCTTTTATATTTGGGTAATTAGGATTTCTATGGCATATAACTAGAATTGAACTTCACCCCCTAATTGGAATTAATTGACCAAGGAATTGGCTTTTGATGAATTTTAGAAGAGACTAGAAAGGTCTAAGGAATTGGGGTCTAGTCACATATAGTTTGCCATGAATTAAATCTTGCATGATTAAAATAGTTAATAAGAAAAGTCAATCCAGAAAATAGATAACTCTGAAGCCTTAACTGTTTCTCCATACTTTATTCCCAACGTATTTACTTGCCTTTCTTTAATATTTTTTATATTGTTTAATGTCTTTGAACTCTCAAGCACTATTTTCTGTTTGCCTAACTAAATAAATTAATCAACCATTGTTGCTTAGTCCTTCAATCCTCGTGGGATCGACCCTCACTCACCTGAGGTATTACTTAGTACGACTCGGTGCGGGGATTGATAGTGATTAACAACTATTAGTGTTTGATTGCTTAGATTAGGCGTTTTAGTTTTAAATTTTTTTATTTTTGCTTAGTATTTTCGAAAATTTTTTTAATAGCACTAATATTTTTTCCTTAATTTCTGAAATTAAGTTTGGTGTCACCTAGTTAATTTTATTTTAATTTTCTTATTTATTTTTCCTGTTAATTTTTGAAAATTTCTATTTAATTTCAGTTATCATTTTCGAAATTTATTTATTTACTTTATTTAGTATTTTTATTTTATTATTTTACATAGGATACCTCACTGGAACTTCTCTGCACTCTAACGTAGAGATTCCCACCTTTTCTTGTTTTCTGTTTGTTTATGCACAGGAATAGAGACAAGGAACCTCTTTTAGATTTTGATCCAGAACCTGAAAGGACTTGTAGGAGACGTTTACAATAGGCAAGGCTTTGCAAGACTGCAGAATCTATTATGGATCACAATAATGCTGTTAATGCCAATGTGGTAAATCTGAATGGGAATGAAGAACAAAGGAGAGTGCTTGGCTCTTACTCTACTCCTACTGCAGATCTTTATGGAAAAAGCATTGTGGTGCCTCCTATAGCTGCGAACAACTTTGAGTTGAAGCCACAATTGTTCACCCTGGTGCAACAAAATTGTCAGTATCATGGTCTTCCCTACGAAGACCTAAATCAATTTATTTCTAACTTTCTGTAGATTTATGATACTATGAAGACAAATAGAGTGAACCCAGAGGTGTACAAACTCATGCTCTTCCCGTTTGCTCTGAGGGATGGAGCAAAGTTATGGCTAGATTCCCAACCCAAGGAGAGTTTGAATACTTGGGACAAGGTTGTTACTGAGTTTCTTACTAAATTTTTCCCACCAAAGAAGCTAACTAAGCTTAGGATGGAGGTTCAGACCTTCAAGCAGAGGGATGGTGAAACCCTTTATGAAGCTTGGGAGAGGTACAAGCTACTGATTCGGTAATGCCCTCTAGACATGTTCTCTAAATGGACCCAACTAGACATCTTTTATGAAGGCTTGGGTGAAATGTCCAAGATGTGCTTAGATAATTCTGCAGGTGGTTCATTGTATAAGAAGAAGACATCGGAGGAGACTATTGAGCTGATTGAATTGGTTGCTAGCAACCAATATTTATACTTATCTAACGGAAATCCTGTGAATTCTGAGGCTTCTCTGAAGAAGGGTGTTATGGAAGTAGAAGCACTTAATGCTCTTCTTGCTCAAAATAAGCTTATGTCTCAGCAAATAAGTCTACTTACTAAACAGATGGATGGAATGCAAGTCTCAGCTATCAACACCTAAAATCCATCTCAAGAGATATCTTATGACATGATAGGTAATTTTGTGCAAAATGATAATTATGACTATGCTCAATACTCTTCTGAACAGATCAATTACATGGGGAGTGGTCCTAGAAATCCCAACAATGATCCATATTCTAAGACATATAATCAGGGGTGGAGAAATCACCCAAATTTTGGGTGGAGGGACTAGAAAGGTCTAAGGAATTAAGGTCTAGTCACATATTGATGCGGGGAAAAACTTGTATCTCAACAAATCTCCCTTCGGCAAGTGTACCGAATTTGTCGTCAAGTAAAAACTCATAATAAAGTGAGGTCGAATCCCACAGGGATTGATTGATCAAGCAACTTTAATTAGAAGAATGTTCTAGTTGAGCGAATCCAAAATTTGGGTTGAGAGTTGCAGAAAATAAAATGGCGGGAATGTAAATAACAGAAAAGTAAATGCTAGAATTAAAGGACTGGAAGTAAATGACTGAAAATAAATTGCAGAATTTGTAAATGGGAATAGGGGATTTGCTCATAAACGTAAATGACAGAAATTAAAGAGAATGGGTAAGATCAGAGATGGGGAGTTCATTGGGCTTAGGAGATGTTGCAATTCTCCGGATCAAGTTCATTTTCATCTCTTCCTCAATCAATGCACTCATTGATCTCCTTGGCAATCTTAAGTGATTGAATTACAATTTCTTGCAATTCAATCTCTCAAATCTTGATCAATAGCCAATTCCTTGGTCAATTGCTCATGAGAAGAAATGAAGTATGGTCACTGATTATACCACATGCATTTCCCAAATCAAGTATTGAGAGGGTTATAGTCACATACCCATCCAAACCCAATTTGGTCCAGCATGAGAAAGCAATTCTAGCTTGATCTCTTCATTCCTCTTTCAAGGTTCAAAAGAGATCCAAGTTTGAATAGCTTCTCTTCCAAGATAACTACTCAATTGGATGAAGATAGAAAGCTTTCAAGTAAAATCAAGAGAAAAGATAGAAGAAGAATAATGAAAATTAGTATTGATCCATCAAATTACAACAGAGCTCCCTAACCCAATGAAAGGGGTTTAGTTGTTCATAGCTCTAGAAAATGAAAATAAAGATGGAGAATACATCATATAACTAGAAATTACAGAGAAAGTAAAATACAGAGAGTAGTTCTCTTTTTCCAGCCTCCAGAACTCCTTTAACAATTCAAAGCTACTCCTATATATACTACTCTTCTCAGCTTCTAGTTTGCTCTTCAAGTCTTGGGCCTTTGGATCTTGAGTTTGAAGCAGTTCTTTTCTTCATTTGGGCTTGGCTTTACTTGCAGAGAGAAAGTGCTAAGTGGGCAGAGACTTTAGCTCAGGGCATTAGGGGTGTTAACATTTAGTGAAAGTATAAGTTCGAGAACGTTAGTGACACTTAACATTTTCACTAACGTTCCAATGTACCCCGTTGCCTCACGTTAGAGCCTACGTTAACTAGGTTAACGTGGCTTCTAACGTGGCCTTGCCAAACTTCGAGAACGTTAGTGACACTCAACATTGTCACTAACGTTCCAATGTGCCCCTTTTTGCTTCACGTTAAAGCCCACGTTAACTAGGTTAACGTGGCTTCTAACGTGGCCTTGCCAAACTCCGAGAACGTTAGTGACACTCATTAAGTGTAGGTGAATATCTACCCACGTTATTGGCAATCACTTTTCTCATTAACCTTGCAAGTTACCTCCCTTTCCTTGCTTCCTTTGGTCCTGAAATCAAGCAACAGAGTGCATCAAAGTTCTAGTCTAAGTCATGGATAATGCAGCATACAATTTGTCACTAAATTCATGCAAAATCCTCATGAAATAATGTAAAATGCACAATGTATGCTTGAATCAAGGTGTAGGTGAATATCTACCCAAAACTAGCTTATTTCCTAAAGAAATGCATGAAACTAACCTAAAAACAGTAAAGAAAAGGTCAGTGAAACTGGCCAAGATGCCCTGGCATCACAACACCAAACTTAAAGCTTGCTTGTCCCTAAGCAAGTACTGGAACAAGAGAATGATGAATGGAATATCCAGAGGAATGAGTCATTCTTGTGGAAGTCATGTTACTGATTTTATGGTGGTTTCATGCATAGCAACTTAGGTTCATTCCATTACTGGCTTTCAGACTTTTATCATGTCCCTAAACACTTACTTTGTTTATATCCCATGAAATTTTTATTCATTGATCCTTTTATTGTTATTTCAAGGGTTATTTGTGTTATTTAGGCTAAGTGCTCTGTAAGGGGGCAACTCTTTAAGATAAGCTTTCAGCCAACACTCCCGAACCAGTTGGTTCAAAGTGCTAGGTGTTGAAGCACCCCTAAGGACTTACTCCCTCAAGTCTCTCCCCCATGCATACACACCACAGGCATATGGTTCATTTATTTTCCTTCTTGAGACCTTGGTGTCCAGCACCTCTTTGGGTTACTAAATGCTCTGTGGTGAGGGTTACTCTTGATAGTGGATTTTCAGCTGATAATCCCGGGTTAGTTAACCCAAGTTACCAGGTGATAAAGCACCCCTAAGAGCTTATTCATCCAAGTAGATCCCTCACACAGGAACACCACAGACACATATCTTAAGATCAAAACCATTGGTGCCTAGCCTTATTGCTTACTCTTTTTCTTTTGTTTTTCCACTTTCATTATTCTTTTCTCTTTCTCTTATTAGGATCTTGTCATATACTTAGTCTCATGAGTATATCCAAAGTCAAGTATTCAGGCCAGATAGCTATCATCCCATCTTATTGTTGAACCAACTTAGCTAACTTATGACTACCCCAAAGATTCATGAATGTACTTCCACATTATGAACTCTACTCTGGTCTTTTAAAAACATAAACATTCTCTTCTTCATTTGATTAAAAAGGACAAGCTTACAAGTAAATAAGGGAAAGATGCAGTGACATTTAAAGACTAGTGCACATAGACTTTCTTCAATACCAGAAACTTAAAAGACATAATTGAAAAAGGTTTAAACATAACATGGAAGCAAGTTCTATTTCATACAAGACCTTCCTTATTTAAAACATAGAGAAAGATGGAACAAAGAAGGAACTCCACCACCTTTTACTGTTGTGGATGTCCATGCTCTTTTCCTTGCTTGTCCTCCTTGTTTCCTCTTGTATTTCCTCGCATCCGTGCCAATCTTGCTTGCTTCCAATCCTCAAGTGCCTTTCTCACTGACTCATGACTCTCTTCCACCCTTTGAGGGGCTGTTTTCTTCCTTTGCTTCCGCTAAGGCAAAGGGGATGCTGCAGCTTTCATCCTTCGTATAGTTATTGGGATGCCTTCCTTTATCCACATGGGGTTCTCATCTTCAAAAACTACCCCAGCTTTCTTGCATATTCGGTAAATAGTGCTGGGGTAACCTAACGTTCCTCTTGAGTCGCTTTTCTCTGCAATCTTTCTAATACCTTCAGCTATGAGTTCATGAACCTTGATTTCTCCTCCCTTCAGTATACAGTGCACCATTGTGGCTCTCTTGACATTCACCTCTGAGTTGTTTGCAGCTGGGAGAATAGACCTTTTGACAAGCTCAAACCACCCCTTGGCTTCAGGAGTGAGATCTGTTCTCTTGATGAACTTTGGGTTATTTCCCGCACCCCTTTCCCAGTCAGCTCCTGGTACACAAATATCTTGCAGAATCTGGTCATAATTGGGGTTGTCCAATCTTGAGTGATAGCTTTCTTCTTCAAATTGTATAGACCGTAGCTTCAATGCCCTCATGACACTCATGGGACCAAAGTCCACCATCTTTCCTCTCACAAAGCTTGTGTAAGACTCATCCTTCTTATCATATCGAACCGCATTTGCATAAAATTCTCTTATGAGATTTGCATTCACCTTAATGACCGGGTCAGTGAGGAGCTCCCATCTTCTCCTTTCTATCTTCTCTGTGATTTCGGGGCACTCAGTCTTTGTAACTTGAAATCCCAGCTCATAAATGATTTCCTTATCAACCATCCACCCGTATTGCAATGCATGATGCAAGCTTCTAAATCTCCTTTCATCATATGGGTGTTCTTCCATGGGTTCCTTTCCCTTCCTTCTTTTAGAACCCGAAGACGCCATGAATGATAGTTAATATGTGAAGGTGGTAAGGTTGTGGAGACTTTTGGTTGTTTAGGGTTTTATGGCAATGAAGAGAGTGAGGGGGGGAATGTTTATAATCGGATAGAAGGTGTCTTGTACCGAAAGGAAGAGTGGTGAAGGGTGTGTGATGACAATTAAGGGTGGTACGGGCAAGGGTCGTTTATATAGAGAAGTTGTGAGAGAATGGAGGGTGTAGATTGATGAAGTGGTCACTTGATGGACGGTTGGGGTTATGCATGGCTAGAAGACAAGGATCATCACTTTATGATAGGGATTGCTCGGTCTTCTAGGGGTGCCATTTTTTTTCAATGTTGCATGGCAACATTTTCCGATGTATTCCCTTTTTAGAACAAGTGTGTAGCCCCTCCTTTTGTGGTGTCCGAACCTTCTTTGTTTGGTTGTCCAATCTATCCCTTTTAATGCTCCTTTTCTTTTCCTATAAAGACAAACTAAGAAAAGTAAGAAAAGATATTAAAATGACCATATGAACTTTACGGCTAATATGAATAAAAGGGAAGAAAGGATTTAATTGTTTATTTATGAATTCCAACTAACTAACTAACTATTGGTGGGTCCTTATATGCATTTTGGTGGTACCATGGGGTGACACCAAACTTAGTTTGAAGCAATGTGATGAAAAGTTTGTTCAAAGCTCCCAAGACTAGCATGCATCTTGGTTTGCTTTGAACACCAAACTTGTTCTTCACTATATACTGCATGATAAAGATTGCACTAAGTGTTTGTCAAGATTGGGTTGAAATTCATAAACATTGATTTATTCATTATTTTAAAAACATATAAAACATGGGTTGCCTCCCATGAAGCGCTTCTTTAGCGTCACTAGCTTGACGTTTTTCCTTCATCAGGGTGGTTGGTAGTGCTTAAAGTCCTCCCCTCTTGCTGTGGACTTATATCCATTGGTTGGATCAATGATCTCCACATGTTCCAGGGAAAGAACTCTGTTGATAGTGAAGACCTTGGGTAACTGAGATGGTACAGTGGGGAGATTAGGGGGAATATCTGGGAAGTAAGCTGAGACAACTCTATCCCCTGGAGAGAAGTCTTCCGTAGGGATCTTCTTGTTCCTCCATCTCCATGGTACCTTCTTCTTTGTTTCTTTTGAGGTTGCCTTCCCCTTGGTGACCTCTTTTTTCCAAGGAGTTGTGATGCTGTCTTCACCTGCCTCTAGAGGTTTAGGTTCCTCCAACTTTTCCTTGAGCTGTGGCAATTGCTGTTTTCCTTGTTTATCTATTAAGGGGATCTCAGAATGAACTGGCTGTGCTTCAGTGCTTGTTTCCTCCTTCAGTGTCTCATTATCATTTGTGCTTAGTTCCTTGTCCTCTTGATCTGTTTCTTGTGAGAGTTTGAAAACATTGAAGCTGAGTCGTTCATCATGGATTCTCAATATTAGCTCCCCTTTCTCTACATCGATAAGTGCTCTGGCCGTAGCTAGGAATGGTCTTCCCAATATGATTGGATGAGTGTGACTCTCTTCCATGTCTAGGATGACAAAGTCTGTTGGGAGAAAGTATTTCCCAACCTTTAGCAACACATTTTCCACCACTCCTATTGCTTGCTTTTGAGTTTTGTCAGCCAGTCTAATGATTACATCTGTGGGTATTATCTCATTGATCTGCAGCCTCTTCGCCAGGGATAAGGGCAGTAAGTTGATGCTGGCCCCCAAATCACATATTGCTCTATCGAACATAGTTTCACCTATGGCACAAGGGATGTGAAAACTCCCTGGGTCTCTTCTTTTTGTAGGCAACTCAGGTTGAATAAGGGCACTACATTCCTTGTTCATCACTATAGTCTGGCCTCCTTTGAGTGAGCTTTTCCTGGGAAGAAGTTCCTTCATATACTTGATGAATGCAGGCATTTGTTGAATTGCCTTGATGAATGGTATGTTTACATGCAAAGATGCAAACAAGTCTAGGAACCTTGAGTATATTCTTTTTCCCACAGCACCATTGAGCAGTTGAGGGAAGGGTGCATAGAGCTTCAGCAGCTCTTGTTGTGAGATTTCTGGTTCTTGGCGATCTCTATCCTCCTCCTTTGTTGAGTTGTCTTTAGGTTGTTTGCAAAGT
Organism: Arachis ipaensis; assembly: GCF_059453495.1. Classification (NCBI taxonomy): domain Eukaryota; kingdom Viridiplantae; phylum Streptophyta; class Magnoliopsida; order Fabales; family Fabaceae; genus Arachis; species Arachis ipaensis. Next base: position 92,970,424 of record NC_142439.1, read on the forward strand.
TTGCCTTGCTTGTCTTCAGTCTCTTGATCACTCGCAGTGACCATTTTGCAATCTTCCCATCTTACTTTCTTTGCTTCTCCTTTGGGGTTTTTCTCCGTGTCACTTGGGAAGCTATCAGTCGGTTTGGGAATCTTCTCAGCTAAATATCCCACCTGGAATTCCAGCTTCCTGAAGGTCTCTCCCTGGTTCTTAATATTGGCTCACACCTCTTCTTTGAATACCTTATTTTCTTGAATCTCTTGGCATATTCCTTCAAGTAAGGCTTCAATCTTAGAGAGCTTGTCATCAATTGATGAGTGATTCGGAGCAGATGTGCTGTTTTGGATTTGATAGGTGTGTGGAGAAGTGTTGTTGTGGGGGTGTTGAGATGTCCTCTGTGTGAATTGCTGGTGAGCTGCATTGTTGTTGGAGTTGTAATGTCTCTGGTCTTGGTTTTGATCTTGCTCACTTCCCCACCCAAAGTTTGGGTGGTTTCTCCATCCAGGGTTGTAGGTCTTGGAGTATGGATCATAGTTTTTCCTTGGTAAATTTCCAATGTAGTTGGCTTGCTCCTGACCCCCCTCTGCTTCTTCATTCACTCCTTCTTGGGTTGTTGATGAAGTAGAGATTGCTGCTACTTGGTTCATCTCCATCTTCTTGGTGAGGTCAGCCAGCTACTGGGTAATGAGCTTGTTTTGGGCCAACAGAGCATCTACATTGTTTAGCTCCATTACTCCTCTTGTGTTCCCTCTTTCGGAAGCATAGAAGTAGTCGTTCTCTGCTATTGTTTCAATAACATCTATGGCTTCCTCAATAGTCTTTTTCTTGTTCAAAGATCCTCCAGATGAATGGTCTACGGCCTTCTTTGACTCATAAGAGAGTCCTTCATAGAAAATGTGCAGCTGCACCCATTCGTTGAACATATCTGGTGGGCACCTCCTCGTTAGGTCTTTAAACCTCTCCCATGCTTCATATAGAGTGTCACCATCTTGTTGCCTGAAAGTTTGGACCTCAGCTCTCAGCCTATTGATTCGTTGAGGAGGGTAAAATCTTGCTAAGAATTTGTTCACCATGTCTTCCCAAGTTGTCAAGCTTTTCCTTGGGAAAGATTCCAGCCACTTGGGCTGCTTTGTCCCTAAGTGAGAATGGAAATAGGAGCAGTCTATAGACGTCAGGGTGAACACCATTAGACTTCACTGTGTCACATATTCTCAGGAAGGTGGTTAAATGTTGATTGGGGTCTTCTTGAACACCTCCTCCAAAGGAACAGTTGTTCTGAACAAGGGTGATGAGCTGTGGTTTAAGTTCAAAGTTGTTGGCGTGGATTGTTGGCTTTTGGATGCTACTTCCATAATTGCCTAGGTTTGGATTGATGTAAGAGCCCAAAACTCTTCTATCCTCCCCAGCATGATTTGCTCTACCTCCTCCCCCATGGTTGTGATCCTCTTCTTCATGATGGTTTTCCATGTTGTCTTCCATGTTTGTTTCAAAGAATTCCTCTTCTTCCTCAGCACCAACTACTTTCTTTCCTCTTGCCTCCCTCCTTAATCTAAGAAAGGTCCTCTCAGGTTCCGAATCGAAGGAAGTTGAAGCCCCGCTTCTTCTCCCTGTCATACAACCATCAAGTGCAAGCAAGAAAAGATAGGTGCAGAAAGTAATTGTGTCAGAATTACTGTTAGTTGTGGGTGATGCAATATATCAAACAGTTAGTGGGTTAGCAAACAGAATTGAAAATAACAAAGAAAAACAAAAGAGTAGAGGGGGAAGGGAAGAAGTTTAACGAAAACAAAAAGTAAATCACTCAAACAGAAAATGAAATTCACAAAATAAAAATGCTCAATCTAGTGATCTTCCAATTTAATCATTGTTGATGCACAATCAATCCCCGGCAACGGCGCCATAAACTTGATGCGGGAAAAAACTTGTCTCTCAACAAATCTCCCTTCGGCAAGTGTACCGAATTTGTCGTCAAGTAAAAACTCACAATAGAGTGAGGTCGAATCCCACAGGGATTGATTGATCAAGCAACTTTAATTAGAAGAATGTTCTAGTTGAGCGAATCCAGAATTTGGGTTGAGAGTTGCAGAAAATAAAATGGCGGGAATGTAAATAACAAAAAAGTAAATGCTAGAATTAAAGGACTGGAAGTAAATGACTGAAAATAAATTACAGAATTTGTAAATGGGAATGGGGGATTTGCTCATAAACGTAAATGACAGAAATTAAAGAGAATGGGTAAGATCAGAGATGGGGAGTTCATTGGACTTAGGAGATGTTGCAATTCTCCGGATCAATTTCATTTTCATCTCTTCCTCAATCAATGCACTCATTGATCTCCTTGGCAATCTTAAGTGATTGAATTACAATTTCTTGCAATTCAATCTCTCAAATCTTGATCAATAGCCAATTCCTTGGTCAATTGCTCATGAGAAGAGATGAAGTATGGTCACTGATTATACCACATGCATTTCCCAAATCAAGTATTGAGAGGGTTATAGTCACATACCCATCCAAATCCAATTTGGTCCAGCATGAGAAAGCAATTCTAGCTTGATCTCTTCATTCCTCTTTCAAGGTTCAAAAGAGATCCAAGTTTGAATAGCTTCTCTTTCAAGATAACTACTCAATTGGATGAAGATCGAAAGCTTTCAAATAAAATCAAGAGAAAAGATAGAAGAAGAATAATGAAAATTAGTAATGATCCATCAAATTACAACAGAGCTCCCTAACCCAATGAAAGGGGTTTAGTTGTTCATAGCTCTAGAAAATGAAAATAAAGATGGAGAATACATCATAGAACTAGAAATTGCAGAGAAAGTAAAATACAGAGAGTAGTTCTCTTTTTCCAGCCTCCAGAACTCCTTTAACAATTCAAAGCTACTCCTATATATACTACTCTTCTCAGCTTCTAGTTTGCTCTTCAAGTCTTGGGCCTTTGGATCTTGAGTTTGAAGCAGTTCTTTTCTTCATTTGGGCTTGGCTTTACTTGCAGAGAGAAAGTGCTAAGTGGGCAGAGACTTTAGCTCAGGGCATTAGGGGTGCTAACGTTTAGTGAAAGTATAAGTTTGAGAACGTTAGTGACACTTAACATTTTCACTAACGTTCCAATGTACCCCTTTGTCTCACGTTAGAGCCCACGTTAACTAGGTTAACGTGGCTTCTAACGTGGCCTTGCCAAACTTCGAGAACGTTAGTGACACTCAACATTGTCACTAACGTTCCAATGAGCCCCTTTTTGCTTCACGTTAAAGCCCTAGTACACTCAACATTGTCACTAACATTCCAATGTGTCCCTTTTTGCTTCACATTAAAGCCCACGTTAACTAGGTTAACGTGGCTTCTAACGTGGCCTTGCCAAACTTTGAGAACGTTAGTGACACTCAACATTGTCACTAACGTTCCAATGTGCCCCTAGATCTCACGTTAGAGTCCACGTTAACTAGGTTAACATGGCTTCTAACGTGGCCATTCTTAGCCATCCCAACGTTAGTGACAATGTTGAGTGTCACTAACGTTGGCTCATTATTCATTCCTCATCGTTAGCTTCCACGTTAACTAAGTTAACGTGGAAGTTAACGTGGCTCCTTGGAGGTTGTGTGGTTGCTTCCAACGTTAGTGACGATGTTGAGTGTCACTAACGTTGTCGACAACTCTCACTTCTTACGTTAGCTCCCACGTTAACCAAGTTAATGTGGAAGTTAACGTTGTGTGTTGCATCCTTAGGCCAACGTTAGTGACAATGTTGAATGTCACTAACGTTGGCTTCTCTTCCCCCTTTAACGTTAGAGGCCACGTTAACTAGGTTAACGTGGGCTCTAACGTGGCCACTCATGAGTGTTTGCCAACGTTGGTGACAATGTTAAGTGTCGCTAACGTTGGCTCAACTTCTCTTTTCCACGTTAGAGTGCACGTTAACTTAGTTAACGTGACTCTTAATGTGGGCAATGATGGCTTTGAGAGTGTTATTGGCAATCACTTTTTTCATTAACCTTGCAAGTTACCTCCCTTTCCTTGCTTCCTTTGGTCCTGAAATCAAGCAACAGTGTACATCAAAGTTCTAGTCCAAGTCATGGATAATGAAGCATACAATTTGTCACTAAATTCATGCAAAATCCTCATGAAATAATGTAAAATGCACAATGTATGCTTGAATCAAGGTGTAGGTGAATATCTACCCAAAACTAGCTTATTTCCTAAAGAAATGCATGAAACTAACCTAAAAACAGTAAAGAAAAGGTCAGTGAAACTGGCCAAGATGCCCTGGCATCACATATAGTTTTCCATGAATTAAATCTTGCATGATTAAAATAGTTAATAAGAAAAGTCAATCCAGAAAATAGATAACTCTGAAGCCTTAACTGTTTCTCCATACTTTATTTCCAACGTATTTACTTGCCTTTCTTTAATATTCTTTATATTTTTTAATGTCTTTGAACTCTCAAACACTATTTTCTGTTTGCCTAACTAAGTAAATTAATCAACCATTGTTGCTTCGTCCTTCAATCCTCATGGGATCGACCCTCACTCACCTGAGGTATTACTTGGTATGACCCAGTGCACTTGCCGGTTAGTTTGTGGATTATAAATTACCGCACCAAAGTACAGGGAAGTATGATTTATTATTGGTTATGGAAAGGTTATCTTTTTGGGATTTTTGAATAAGGAACAAGAAAAGTAAATTGCAAGAATTAAAGTAATAACTAATAAAGCTCTTAGCAAGGTATGAGAACTGGAAATCCTATCCTAGTTATCCTTATCAATTGTGATGAGAATTATTCATTACTCCCACTTAGTTAACCCTTACTAAATAAAGGAAAGTCAAGTGGACTAATCAATTTGATTCCTCAAGTCCTAGTCAACTCCTAAGGAAAGACTAGCTTTAGAGGGATCCAAATCAACCAGCAAATTCCAATTATCAATCAACAAAGGAGGTTAATAACTCAAGTGTCACCAATTACTCAACCAAAGCCAAAAAGAGAGAAATCTAAATATTGAAATCATCAATCACATAAATTGAAGAAAGCAACCATAAATCAGAAATACCTCAAATTGCATTAAATAAAGAAATCAAATCTAATCATGGAGTTCATAAACCAATTAGCAACATAAAGTAATCAACAAAGGAATAAATAAACTAGAAAGCTAGAACAAATAAAAGAAGAAGAGAAATTAAATTAAAGGAACATTAAACCTGGAATTGAGAAGAAGTAATACTAAAACTAAGAGAAATCCTAAATCCTAAAACCTAAACCCTAAACCCTAAACCCTAAAATTATGAATAATGAGAAGTGTGTCTTCATTCTTCTACCCTGTAGCCTCTAATCTGTGTTTTCTGAGCCGAGAATTGGGTCAAAAATAGCCCAGAAATCGCTGGGGGCGAATTCTGATACGCTGATTTTTGCAGATGCGATGTGTGTGCGTGATGCACTCGTGCGTGTTGCCTATTGTCAAGGCAACTATAGCAAATTATATATCATTTTGAAGCCTTGGATGTTAGCTTTCCAACGCAACTGGAACCGTCTCATTTGGACCTCTGTAGCTCAAGTTATGGTCAGTTAAGTACAAAAAGGTCAGGCTGGGTAGCTCAGCAATTCCTTCAACTTCTTGTATTCCTTCCACTTTTGCATGCTTCCTTTCCATCCTCTAAGCCATTCCTGCCCTATAAACCTTGAAAACACTTAACACACATATCAAGGCATCGAATGGTAATAAGAGAGGATTAAACATAGCAAAATTAAGGCCAATGAAGCATGTTTTCAATCATACCACAAAATTTGGAAGGAAAATGTAAACTCATGCAAATCATGTGAATAAGTGAGCAGAGAGTTGATAAAAATCACTCAAATTAGCACAAGATAAACGATAAAATAGTGGTTTATCACAACTCCACCATCAGAGGACAAATTATCTAGGATTGAAGCTATGCTCACCAATCTGTGCAAAGAGTCTCAAGACATGAAAAATTTCAAGGAAGAAGTGAGATCCAATCTGCAAATCAAGATGTTGCCATTCAGAAACTTGAAGTACAAATTGGATACTTGTCTAAGCAAGCCCCTGGCCATAGTTCTTGTAATGCTACCAAGACAATTTCGAAAGAGGAATGCAAAGCTATTACTCTCAGAAGTTGAAAAGAATTGAATGAGACCTCAAAGGAAACTCAAGAGGAGGAAGCAGATGAAAGTTCAAGTGACAAGGAAAAAGCATAAACACATGTTCCCAATCCACCTGAAGAAAAAGAAATCCTAAATTCATATGTTCCTAAAGCTCCTTACCCTCAGCACCTCATGAAGAATGCAAAGGACAGTAAATTTTTCCAGATTCTTGGAGATTTTCAAAAAACTTCAGATCAACATTTCATTTGTTGAAGCACTAGAGCAAATGCCACTCTATGCTAAGTTTCTGAAGGAATTAATGACCAAGAAGAGAAGCTGGAGGAATGATGAAACTGTGGTATTAACTGAGGAATGTAGTGCTATCATCCAACACAAGCTACCTCAAAAATTGAAGGATCCAGGGAGCTTCCAAATTCCTTGCATCATAGGAGAAATCACAGTGGAGAAAGCTTTGTGTGATTTAGGAGCTAGCATAAATTTGATGTCTTTAACAATGATGAAAAGAATGAAGATTGAGGAAGCCAAACCAACAAGAATAGCTCTCCAATTGGCAGACCGATCATTCAAATTCCCTCATGGAATAGTAGAAGATTTGTTGGTGAAGGTGGGGTACTTCATCTTCCCTACTAACTTTGTGGTGTTGGATATGGAGGAAGAAGCCAAAGCTTCAATAATCTTGGGAAGGCCATTTTTGGCTACCGCTGGAGCCATCATTGATGTCCAAAAGGGTGAACTTACCCTTAGGCTACATGATGAGAAAATGGTGTTCAATGTATTCAAGGCCATGAACTACCCACAGGAGTCACTAGGAGAGTGTATGAGGTTGGATGCAGTGGAAATTGTGGTGCAAGAAACCTTTGAAGAAGCACTTGAAGAAGTGACAGAGGATGACTTCATGTAAAATGTTGAGGTTGCTGATGTCAAATCAGCTGAAGTGCCTATTCCAAGCACATCAGAGTAGAGGAAGAAGGAGAAAGAAGCACCCAAACTGGAGCTAAAAGCATTGCATCCTACCCTCAAGTATGCATACTTGGGAAATGATAAAAGTTACCCAGTGATCATCAACTCTGCTCTTAGTCAAGAACAGGAAGAAGAGTTAATCAAAGTGCTACAAAAGCACCAGGATACTATTGGATGGACCCTGGCTGATCTGAAAGGGATAAGCTCATCCATATGCATGCATAAGATCTTGTTGGAAGAAGATGCTAAGCCCTCCATTCAAGCCCAAAGAAGGTTGAATCCAGTCATGAAAGAGGTGGTGCAAAAGAAGGTTATGAAGCTTTGGCAGGCAGGGGTGATCTACCCAATTTCAGATAGCCCATGGGTGAGCCCCATTCAAGTGGTTCCTAAGAAGGGAGGCATCACTGTGGTGCCCAATGAAAAGAATGAACTCATACCTACAAGAACTATCATAGGATGGAGAATGACATTGATTATAGAAAGCTTAATGAAGCTATAAGAAAAGATCACTTTCCACTCCCTTTTATGGACCAGATGCTAGAAAGGCTTGCAGGGCATGCATATTATTGCTTCTTGAATGGCTATTCAGGATACAATCAAATAGTGGTTGATCTAAGAGACCAGGAGAAAACATCATTCACTTGTCCATATGGGGTTTTTGCTTACAGGCGCATGCCATTGGGGCTGTGCAATGTGCCTGCAACTTTCCAACACTGCATGTTATCTATCTTTTCAAACATGATTGAAAAATTCACTGAACTCTTTATGGATGACTTTTCAGTATTTGGAGATTCCTTCCCTAATTGCCTAAATCACCTTGCCTTGGTATTGAAAAGGTGCCAAGAAACCAATCTGGTTTTGAATTGGGAAAAATGCCATTTTATGATGACAGAAGGAATAGTCCTTGGTCATAAGGTTTCTAACCAAGGCATTGAGGTAGACAGAGCTAAGGTGGAATTAATTGAGAAATTACCTCCACCTAGTAATGTCAAGGCAATTAGGAGTTTTCTAGGACATGCTGGATTTTACAGAAGGTTTATCAGAGGTTTTTCAAAAATACACCTTTTGTATTTGATCAGAATTGCATGCTAGCTTTTAAAACTCTGAAGAAAAAGCTTTCCTCAGCACCTATAATTGCCTAACCTAACTGGGATCTACCCTTTGAATTGATGTGTGATGCATCAGATGTTACTATTAGGGCAGTGTTAGGACAGAGGAAGGACAACTTAGTACATATTATATACTATGCCAGCAAAGTCCTAAATGAAACCCAAAGGAATTACACAACTACTGAAAAGGAATTACTGGCAATAGTATTTGTATTTGATAAGTTTAGATCATATCTCATGGGTCTAAAGTGATTGTTTTTACTGATCATGTAGCATTGAAGTATTTACTTGCCAAGCAAGAATCAAAACCAAGGCTGATAAGATGGATTTTATTGCTGCAGAAATTTAACATTGAGATTAAAGACAAGAAATGGGGTGGAAAACAAGGTAGTAGATCACCTGTCAAGGATCCCCTGTGAAGAAGGAAGCACACAAAGCCTGAATATAAATGAATGTTTGCCTGATGAGCAACTGATGTTGGTTCACAAGGCACCATGGTTTGCAGACATTGCAAATCTCAAAGCAACTTGGGAGGTGCCTCCAGAATTCAACAAACACCAGAAGAGGAAGCTTATTAATGATGCCAAGTACTTCATCTGGGATGAACCATACCTTTTCAAGAAATGTTCAGATGTAATACTTAGAAGATGCATCTCAGAGGAAGAAGGAAGGAAAGTCCTAGGGAATTGTCATGCTTCTTGCTGTGGGGGACATTTTGGAGGAGAAAGAACTGCAGCCAAAGTGTTACAATGCGGATTTTTTTGGCCCACAATTTTCAAGGATGCAAAGGAAATGGTGCAGCACTGTAATGAATGCCAGTGAGCAGGGAACTTACCTAGAAGAAATGAGATGCCACAACAATTCATCTTACAACTTGAATTATTTTATGTATGGGGGATTGATTTCATGGCCCATTCCCAACCTCATACTCAAATAAGTATATCCTGGTGGCAGTGGATTATGTATCAAAATGCGTAGAATCTGTTGCAACTCTAACAAATGATAATAAGGTGGTGATGAATTTTCTCAGAAAAAATATCTTTAGCCGATTAGGGGTGCCTAGATCTCTTATCAGTGATGGAGGAAGCCATTTTTGCAACAAACCATTGGAAAGTCTCCTCCTGAGGTATGGGGTAAAGCACAAAGTTGCCACACCCTACCATCCCGAAACAAGTGAACAGACAGAGATATCCAACAGAGAGCTAAAAAAGATCTTGGAAAAGACAGTGGGGGCTTCAAGAAAAGATTGGTCAAAGAAGTTGGATGATGCTCTTTGGACATATAGAATAGCCTTCAAAATACCAATAGGGATGTCACCATATCAATTGGTGTATGGGAAGGCTTGTCATCTACCATTGGAGCTAGAACACAAAGCATTCTGGGCCCTCAAGCTGCTAAACTTTGATAACAATGCTGCTGGTGAAAGGAGGCTTCTGCAACTGCAAGAACTGGAAGAATTCAGATCCCAAGCCTATGAAAATGCCAAAATTTACAAGGAAAAGCAAAGAAAAGACATGACCTCAAGTTGGCACCAAGAATCTTTGAAGAAGGACAGAGAGTGCTCCTTTACAATTCTAAGCTAAAGTTATTTCCTGGAAAGCTAAAGTCAAGATGGTTAGGACCTTTTCTTGTCACCAAGGTTTCTCCTTATAGACATATAGAAATTATGGAAGAGAAATCAAAGGAGACCTTCACTGTAAATGGACAAAGGCTCAAGCACTATCTGGGTGATATGAAGGAAAGGCCTAAGACAAAATACAGACTCAACTGAGAGAGCTAACCGTCAAGCTAGTGACGTTAAAAGAGCACTTGTTGGGAGGCAACCCAACCAAAGGTAATTTTCTTTTCATAGCTTGTCAATAAAAGAGTTAAGAAGATTTCTCTGCATTGCAAGGAGCTAAGTTTGGTGTTGCACACCAAAACAATTCAAGGGTGAATGTGGGATGCTAAGTTTGGTGTTCCACCAATTATTAAAATACCTTTCTACCCTCAGTTTGATCACTAGCTCCAAACAAGCAGGAAAACTCCTTAACAACTGTTTCAATTTCAGTCACAGGTCATAGTTTTAGAAGCACTTGATGTTTCATGTATGTTCACTTTACTGCATTTAGAAGAAAGAAAGGAATTAAGTTTGGTGTTCACACACCAACTTAAGTTATGAAAATCACAAGTATACGTATAGACTCACCAATTCTCAAGTGCTTGGGGAACAAGCAACTTCCAATAGTTTTGCAGGAAGACAATTAAACCTTTGGAAAAGCTATGCACCACCATTCAGAGAAAAAGAGAATACCAAGGCCACGAAGGGTGATGAACTACAAAGAAGATTGCTAAAAGGTTGTATTGTCACTTAATTGCTTGTACTTTGAATTGCTGATATTGGAAGTTTGAATATACCGCTGCTGAATAGTATAATTATGAATGAATTCTGTCTATTTGTTTCCTTTAAATTTCAAAATAAGTGTTTTAGTCTAAGTGTCTAGTTAATTTCACTTGCTTGAATGTATGCTTGTTCCCTGGTTTTAATTAAATAAAAGAAATGTTTGAACAGAAGTGAATTGATTCTATTTGGTAAGGAATAAAATAAAGATTGACTGGTGGTATGTATGTCTGATGGTATAGCTAGCTCACTAGTAATGAATAAAAGGTAGAATGTTCCTCTTTAGTATAAACTAGATGCTGTTTATGAATCTTAAACAACTTTTGGAGATTTATTTTGCATCTCATGACATTTTCACGTTTTACATTGTATCTCTACGGCATGAGTCTCTAAACTCCATGATTGGGGGTGAGGAGCTCTGCTGTGTCTCGATGAATTAATGCAATTACTTCTGTTTTCTATTCAAACACGCTTGTCTCTGTTCTAAGATATTCACTCGCACTTAACCATGATGAATGTGATGATCCGTGAGACTCATCACCATTCTCAACCCATGAACATCTGCCTGACAACCACTTCCGTTCTACCTTAGATTGAGAGTGTATTTCTTTGATTCCTGGTTCACGTGTTTGATTGCATCTTCTAACAACAGAGCATTCGAATCCGTGAGAGCAGAGTCTTCGTGGTATAGGCTAGAATTATCGGCGGCCATTCTTGAGATCCGAAAGTCTAAACCTTGTCTGTGGTAATCCGAGTAGGATCTGGGATGGGATGACTATGACGAGCTTCAAACTCACGAGTGCTGGGCGTGGTGATAGACGCAAAAGGATCAACGGATCCTATTCCAACATGAGTGAGAACCGTTACTGCACAACAAGTAACCCTTATTTCATGTTATTTAGTTTTCATAAACAAAAGTAATTTTTATCATTAATCTCCTGACTAAGATTTACAAGATAACCATAGATTGCTTCAAGCCGACAATCTCCGTGGGATCGACCCTTACTCACGTAAGGTATTACTTGGACGACCCAGTGCACTTGCTGGTTAGTTGTGCGGAGTTGTGAAAAGTGTGAATCACAATTTCGTGCACTAAGTTTTTGGCGCCGTTGCCGGGGATTGTTCGAGTTTGGACAACTGACGGTTCATCTTGTTGCTTAGATTAGAAAAAAATTTTCTTTTTGGTTTAGAATCTTCTATTATTGTTTTTGGTTAAAATTTTAAAATCCTTATTTGATTTTTCTAAATTATTTTCGAAAATTTTTAAAAACCAATAACTTCATGATTTAGTCTTCTGTTTGAGTTTAGTTTAATATTTTAAGTTTGGTGTCAATTGCATAATTTTATTTTTCTTTCAATTTTTCGAATTATATGTTCTTAGTTTTTTCTTAATCTTCAAGTTGTTTTTGTTTATTTTCCTTGTTCGATCTTTAGTTTTTCTTGTTTTGTGTTTTTTCTTGTTTTTCTTGTGCATTTTTGAATTATTAGTATCCAAAATATAAAAATTTTTATACATTAAATATTTTGTTAAGAACACTTTAAATTTGTAGCTCAGTTGGCTAGAGTGTTGTGCTTATGTTCTTGGTAATTGGGTATCTTCCTTTTAAAACTTTTTCAAAAATAATTTTTCTTTGATTAAATCATGTGTCAAACTTTTAAGTTTGGTGTTCTCTTGTTATTTTTCTTTAATTTTCAAAAATTTATTTGTAGTTTTCTAAAAGTTTTAAGTTTGGTGTTCTTTTTATGTTTTTGTGAGTCTTCAAGGTGTTCTTGAGTCTTCTTTATATTTTGATCTTAAAATTTTAAGTTTGGTGTTCCTTGGTGTTTTCCCTCCAAAATTTTCGAAAAACAAGGAGCATTAGATCTAAAAATTTTAAGTCTTGTGTCATTTTATTATTTTTTTCTATTTGCTCATTAAATTCAAAAATATCTTTTCTCTTTATTTTAAATTGTATTTTCGAAAATTACTTTTAAAAATTCAGATTTTTTTAAAATCAAATCATTTCAAAATTCAAAATCTTTTTCAAAAATCATATCCAAAGTTTTTCAAATCCTCTTAATTAAGCAATTATTTTCATTTTCAAATTTATTTTTCTCTTGGTTTTCGAAATTTACATTTTAACTTCTAAATATTTTATTTTATTTTATCTTATTATTTTTATTTATCTTAATAATTTGGTTTCTCCTACATAAATAAAATAAAAACAAAAATATATTTTCTTTGCAATTCATATCAATTCCATTTTATCCATCATGAGTCTAAGTGGAAATGAACAGTCCAGAAGGACTCTGGGGTCATATGCTAATCCCACTACTGCTGCATATGGGAGTAGTATCTGTATACCTCCCATCAAAGCAGGCAGTTTTGAGCTAAATCCTCAGCTCATTGTCATGGTGCAGTAAAACTGCCAGTATTTCGGTCTTCCACAGGAAGAACCTACTGAGTTTCTGGCACAATTCTTGCAAATTGCTGACACAGTACGTGACAAGGAGGTAGATCAGGATGTATACAGGCTGTTACTATTTCCGTTTGCTGTAAAAGATCAAGCTAAAAGGTGGTTAAATAACCAACCCACAGCAAGCATAAGAACATGGAAACAGTTATCAGACAAATTCCTGAATCAATATTTCCCTCCAAAAAGGATGACACAGCTAAGGATGGACATCCAAGGCTTTAAACAAGAGGATGATGAATCCCTTTATAATGCCTGGGAGAGGTACAGAGGGATGCTAAGGAAATGCCCCTCTAAAATGTTTTCAGAGTGGGTGCAATTAGACATCTTCTACTATGGGCTTACAGAAAGAGCTCAGATATCTCTAGACCACTCAGCTGGTGGATATATACACATGAGAAAAACTATTGAAGAGGCTCAAGAGCTTATTGATATAGTTGCTAGAAATTAGCATCTGTACATAAGTAGTGGGTCCTCCATAAAAGAAGAAGCCAAAGCAGTGTCTACTGAACTTGGTCCTTCAGAACAAGTTGCTGAACTCAATCAACAATTGTGTTTTCTAACAAAACAGATAGTAGAATTCAAGGAGATGCTACAAGACACTAAAAATGCTAATAAAAATATGGAAGCACAATTGAATCAGACAAAACAGTAGTTATCAAAGCAGATAACAGAAGAGTGCTAGGCAGTTCAATTAAAAAGTGGGAAAACATTAAATACCTCACTTCAGAGTAACAAAAAGCCAAGAAAAGAACAACTGACAGAGGATGAGCAAAATATTATCCAAAATCCCTCTGAGGATAGTAAGAGCACAGAGAGGAATAACTCTAGCGTTCAAACACCAGAAAAGAATGCAAAGCTAGCGTTAAACGCCCAACCCACACGCAGTTCTGGCATTCAAACGCCAGAAACAGGCAAGGAGCTGGCGTCAAACACCCAATGGAAGCTCAGTTCTGGCGTTCAAACACCAGAAACAGGTAAGGAGTTGGCGTCCAATGCCAATCCAGCTTCTTAACCTGGCATTCAAATGCCAATGAGGGATCAGACACACACAAGTGCTGATAGCAACCCCTCTAAAAAGGCTTCTCCAATCACCTCTGTAGAAAATAAACCTGCAGCAACTAAGGTTGAGGAATACAAAGCCAAGATGCCTTATCCTCAAAGACTCTGCCAAGAGGAGCAGGATAAGCAATTTGCCCGCTTTGCAGACTATCTCAGGACTCTTAAAATAAAGATTCCATTTGCAGAGGCACTTGAGCAAATACCCTCTTATGCCAAGTTCATGAAAGAGATCTTGAGTCATAAGAAGGATTGGAGAGAAACTGAAAGAGTTCTCCTCACTGAAGAATGCAGTGTAGTCATTCTGAAAAGCTTCCCAGAAAAGCTTAAAGATCCCGGGAGCTTTATGATACCATGCATATTAGAGGATAATTGCACCAAGACAGCTTTATGTGATCTTGGGGCAAGCATCAACCTAATACCTACATCCACTATCAGAAAGCTTGGTTTAACTGAAGAAGTCAAACCAACCCGGATATGTCTCCAACTTGCTGATGGCTCCATTAAATACCCATCAGGCGTGATTGAAGACATGATTGTCCGGGTTGGGCCATTCGCCTTTCCCACTGACTTTGTAGCGCTGGAAATGGAGGAGCACAAGAGCACTACTCTCATTCTAGGAAGACCTTTCCTAGCAACTGGACGAACTTTCATTGATGTCCAAAAGGGGGAAGTAACCCTGAGAGTCAATGAGGATGAGTTTAAGTTAAATGCTGTCAAAGCCATGCAGCATCCAAACACACCAAAAAGACTGCATGAAGGTTGATCTTATTGACTTTTTGGTAGATGAGATCAACATGGCTGAGAGTCTCGAATCAGAGCTGAAAGACATCTTTAAAGATGTTCAGCCTGATCTAGAGGATTCAGAGGAATTGAAAGAGTCTCTGAAACTTCCTCAGGAAGAGGAAAAACCTCCTAAACCCGAGCTCAAACCATTACCACCATCCCTGAAATATGCATTTCTGGGAGAAGGTGACACTTTTTCGGTGATCATAAGCTCTGCTTTAAATCTACTGGAAGAGGAAGCACTACATCAAGTGCTGAGGACACACAAGACAGCTCTTGGGTGGTCCATAAGTGATCTTAAGGGCATCAGCCCCACAAGATGCATGCACAAAATCCTATTGAAGGACAATGCTAAGCCAGTGGTTCAACCACAGAGGCGGCTAAATCCAGCAATGAAGGAAGTGGTGCAGAAAGAGGTCACCAAGTTACTGGAGGCTGGGATTATTTATCCTATTTCTAATAGCCCCTGGGTGAGCCCTGTCCAAGTTGTTCCCAAAAAGGGAGGCATGACAGTGGTTCATAATGAAAAAAATGAACTGGTTCCTACAAGAACAGTTACAGGGTGGCGTATGTGTATTGACTACAAAAGGCTCAATATAGCCACCAGGAAGGATCACTTTCCTTTACCATTCATAGACCAGATGCTAGAGAGACTAGCAGGTCATGAATATTACTGCTTTTTGGATGGCTATTCAGGCTACAACCAAATTGCAGTAGATCCTCAGGACCAAGAAAAAACAGCATTCACATGTCCTTTTGGAGTGTTTGCCTACAGAAGGATATCTTTCGGTCTGTGCAATGCACCTGCAAACTTTCAGAGGTGCATGCTCTCTATCTTCTCTGATATGGTAGAGAAATTTTTGGAAGTCTTCATGGATGACTTCTCAGTATTTGGAGACTCATTCAGCTCCTGCCTTGACCATCTAGCACTTGTTCTGAAAAGATGCCATGAGACCAACCTAGTTTTAAACTGGGAAAAATATCACTTTATGGTGACTGAAGGAATTGTCCTTGGGCATAAAATTTCAAACAAGGGAATAGATGTGGATCAAGCTAAAGTGGAAATAATTGAAAAATTACCACCACCTGCCAATGTTAAGGCAATTAGAAGATTTCTAGGGTATGCAGGATTCTATAGGAGGTTTATAAAGGATTTTTCAAAAATTGCAAAACCTCTGAGCAATCTGCTAGCTGCTGACACGCCATTTATGTTTGACACAGAGTGTCTGTAGGCGTTTGAAACTCTGAAAGCTAAGCTGGTCACAGCACCAGTTATTTCTGCACCAGACTGGACATTATAATTCGAACTAATGTGTGATGCCAGTGACCATGCCATTGGTGTAGTACTGGGACAGAGGCATAACAAGCTTCTGCATGTCATTTATTATGCTAGTCGTGTTTTAAATGATGCCCAGAAAAATTACAAAACCACAGAAAAAGAATTGCTTGCAGTGGTTTATGCCATTGACAAGTTTAGATCATACTTAGTAGGATCAAAAGTGATTGTGTACACTGACCATGCTGCTCTTAAATATCTACTTACAAATCAGGATTCAAAACTCAGGCTCATAAGATGGGTGTTGCTTCTACAAGAGTTTGATATAGAAATAAGAGACAGAAAAGGGACAGAAAACTAAGTGGCTGATCATCTGTCCCGAATAGAACCAGTAGAAGGGGCGTCCTTTCCCTCTATTGAGATCTCTAAAACCTTTCTGGATGAGCATTTGTTTGCCATTCAGGAAACACCATGGTTTGCAGACATTGCAAACTATAAAGTTGCAAGATTCATACCCAAGGAGTACAGCAGGCAACAAAAGAAAAAATTAATTACTGATGCAAAGTACTAATTGTGGGATGAACCCTATCTCTTTAAGAGATGTGCAGACGGAATAATCTGTAGGTGTGTGCCTAGAGAAGAAGCACAAAAGATCTTATGGCATTGCCATGGGTCACAATATAGAGGCCATTTTGGAGATGAGCGAACAGCCACCAAGGTCCTCCAATGTGGCTTCTACTGGCCTACCCTCTATAGGGATTCCCGAGAGTTTGTACGTAACTGTGACAGTTGCCAGAGAGCTGGTAATCTGCCTCATGGTTACGCCATGCATCAACAAGAAATCTTGGAGATTGAGTTGTTTGATGTATGGGGTATTGCCTTCATGGGGCCTTTCCCACCATCATATTCAAACACTTATATTCTGGTGGCAGTTGACTATGTATCCAAATGGGTAGAGGCCATTGCCATACCCACTAATGATACTAAGACAGTGCTGAAGTTCCTCCAGAAATATATCTTCAGCAGGTTTGGTGTCCCTAGAGCACTAATCAGTGATGGGGGCACTCACTTCTGTAACAAACAGCTTTACTCTGCTATGGTCCGGTATGGAATTAGCCACAAGGTGGCAACTCCATATCATCCACAGACAAATGGTAAAGCTGAAGTCTCTAATAGAGAACTAAAAAGAATCCTGGAATGGACTGTAAGTACCCGTAGAAAGGATTGGGCGAGAAGCTTGGATGATGCTCTGTGGGCTTACAGAACAGCATTCAAGACTCCTATAGGGACCTCTCCATACCAGCTTGTATATGGTAAGGCCTGTCATCTGCCTGTGAAACTGGAGCATAAGGCCTACTGGGCAACCAGATTCCTAAACTTTGATGCCAAATTAGCTGGAGAAAAAAGATTGCACCAGCTGAATGTGTGATGCCAGGGCATTTTAGCCAGTTTCACTGACCTTTTCTTTACTGTTTTAGGGTAGTTTCATGCATTTTCTTAGGAAATAAGCAAGTTTTGGGAAGAATTTCACTTATATCTTGATTCAGGCAAATATTGTGCACTTTACATCATTTCATGAGAATTATGCATGAATTAAATGACAAATTGGATGATGCATGTCTCATGACTTGGATTAGAACTTTGATGCACTCTACTGCTTGATTTCAGGACAAAGGAAGCAAGGAAGAACCACGTTAACAGCCACGTTAGTCTAACTAACGTGACCACTAACATGGAAAGGGAGCTAGCTTGCAACATTAATGAGAAAAGTAATCGCCAATAACGTCCTCGTAGCCATCATAGCCCACGTTAAGAGTCACGTTAACTAAGTTAACGTGAACTCTAACGTGGAAGAAAAAAATGAAGCCAACGTTAGTGACACTCACCTTTGTCACTAATGTTGGACCAAGCTCATATTGGCCATATTAAGAGCCACGTTAACTCAGTTAACGTGGACTCTAACGTGGAGAAGCAAAAGAATGGCCAACGTTAGTGACACTCACCTTTGTCACTAACGTTGGACTAAGCCACTTTGAGCCACGTTAGTTGCCACGTTAACTAAGTTAATGTGGAAGCTAACGTGGAGGGAGCAAGACTCGCCAACGTTAGTGACATTCACCTTTGTCACTAACGTTGGAATGAGCCACTATGAGCAACGTTAACTTCCACGTTAACTTAGTTAACGTGGAAGCTAACATGGATGAAAGAATGATGAGCCAACGTTAGTGACACTCACCTTTGTCACAAACGTTGGAGATGGCTATCACCACCACGTTAGAATCCACGTTAACCTAGTTAACGTGAACTCTAACGTGGGAAGTAGGGGCATTTTGAAACGTTAGTGACAAAGGTAAGTGTCACTAACGTTTTCGAAGATTTGGCAAGCCTACGTTAAAGGTCACGTTAGCCACACTAACGTGAACTCTAACATAGGGAAGGGAGGATTCTCAACGTTATTGGAAAAGGTAAGTCCCAATAACGTGTGCGAAGGATCAAGAGGCAATGTTAGTGGTCACGTTGGTGCCACTAACGTTGAAGTTAATGTGGATCACCCTTGGGTTAGGAACGTTAGTGAAAAAGGTGACTGCCACTAACGTTCTCGAACCCACACTTTCACTTAACGTTAACGCCACTAACGTCCTAAGCTAAAGGTCCCTGCCTACTTCATACTTTCTCTCTGAAAGTAAAGCTAAGCCCACTGAAGAGGATAACTGCTTCAAACTCAAGATCCAAAGGCCCATATCCAAGATTTGAAGAACCAACTAGAAGATCAGAAGAGTAGTATATATAGGGGTAGTTTTGAATCAAAAAGGGGGTTGGAAATTTGAGAACTACTCTCTGTATAATTTTACTTTCTCTGCACTTCTAGTTTACTTTTCATAATGTATTTTCCATCTTTGTTTTCCATTTCTAAAGCTATGAACAACTAAACCCCTTTCATTGGGTTAGGGAGCTCTGTTGTAATTTGATGGATCAATATTAGTTTTCATTATTCTTCTTCTATCTTTTCTCTTGATTTTACTAGAAAGCTTTCAATCTTCATTCAATTGGGTAGTTATCTTGGAAAAGAAGCTATTCATACTTGGATCTCTTTGGAACTTTGGAAGAGGAATGAAGAGATCATGCTAGAAATGCTTTCTCATGTTGGACCAAATTGGGGTTTGGATGGATATAGTGACATATAATCCTACCAACACTTTGATTTGGAAATACACGTGGTATAATCAGTGACCATACTTCATCTCTTCTCATGAGCAATTGACCAAGGAATTGGCTATTGATCAAGATTTGAGAGATTGAATTACCAAGAAATTGGAATTCGATCACTTAAGATTGCCAAGGAGATCAATGAATGCATTGATTGAGGAAGAGATGAAAATGAACTTGATCCGGAGAATGCAACACCTCCTAAGCCCAATGAATTCCCCATTTCTAATCTTACCCATTCTCTATAAATTCTGCAATCTACTTTTATGAGCATCTTCCCCATTCCCATTTAAGATTCTGCAATTTACTTTCCGCTATTTACATTTATCTCTTTATTTCCAGCATTTACGTTTTCTGCTATTTACTGATGCCAGGGCATTTTGGCCAGTTTCACTGACCTTTTCTTTGCTGTTTTTAAGGTAGTTTCATGCATTTTCTTAGAAAATAAGCTTGTTTTGGGTAGATATTCACTTACATCTTGATTCAAGCATACGTTGTGCACTATACATGATTTCATGAGAATTTTGCATGAATTATATGACAAATTGGATGATGCATGACTCATGACTTGGACTAGAACTTTGATGCACTTTATTGCTTGATTTCAGGACAAAGGAAGCAAGGAAGAACCACGTTAGCAGCCACGTTAGTCTAACTAACGTGACCACTAACGTGGAATGGGAGCTAGCTTGCAACGTTAATGAGAAAAGTAATCGCCAATAACATCCTCGAAGCCATCATAACACACGTTAAGAGTCACGTTAACTAAGTTAACGTGAACTCTAACGTGGAAGAAAGAAAATGGAGCTAACGTTAGTGACACTTACCTTTGTCACTAACGTTGGACCAAGCTCATAAGTGGCCACGTTAAGAGCCACGTTAACTTAGTTAACGTGGACTCTAACGTTAAGAAGCAAAAGAGAAGCCAACGTTAGTGACATTCACCTTTGTCACTAACGTTGGCCAAGCCTCCATAAGCCACGTTAACTCCCACGTTAACTTAGTTAACGTGAAAGCTAACGTGGAGAGAGCAATTGATAGCCAACGTTAGTGACACTTACCTTTGTCACAAACGTTGGGGTGAACCACCAAGAGCCACCATGAGCAACGTTAACTCCCACGTTAACTTAGTTAACGTGGAAGCTAACGTGGATAAAGAGATGTTGAGCCAATGTTAATGACACTCACCTTTGTCACTAACGTTGGAGATGGCTAGCATGACTACGTTAGAAGCCACGTTAACTTAGTTAACGTGGACTCTAACGTGGGAAATAGGGGCACATTGGAACGTTAGTGACCAAGGTAAGTGTCGCTAATGTTCTCGAAGGATTGGCATTACTACGTTAGAAGCCACGTTAACCTAGTTAACGTGGACAATAACGTAGGAACAAGGGAGGACTCTCCACGTTATTGGGAAAGGTAAGTCCCAATAACGTGTGCGAAGGACCAAGAGGCAAAGTTAGTGGTCACGTTAGTGCCACTAACGTTGAAGTCAATGTGATCATATTTGGGTTAGGAACGTTAGTGAAAAAGGTGATTGTCACTAACGTTCTCGAACCCACACTTTCACTTAACGTTGACACCACTAATGTCCTGAGCCAAAGTCCCTGCCTACTTCACCTTTTCTCTCTGCAAGCAAAGCTAAGCCCGATGAAAAGGATAACTGCTTCAAACTCAAGATTCAGAGGCCCATACCCAAGACTTGAAGAGCCAACTAGAAGATGAGAAGAGTAGTATATATAGGAATAGCTTTGAATTAGTTAGAGAGTTGGAAACTTTAGGGAGCCTTTGGCATAGAACTACTCTCTGTATTTTACTTTCTCTGCACTTCTAGTTTTACTTTCATCATGTATTCCACATCTTTGTTTTCATTTTCCAGAGCTATGAACAACTAAACCCCTTTCATTGGGTTAGGGAGCTCTGTTGTAATTTGATGGATCAATATTAGTTTTCATTCTCCTTCTTCTATCTTTTCTCTTGATTTTACTAGAAAGCTTTCGATCTTCATCCAATTGGGTAGTTATCTTGGAAAAGAAGCTATTCATACTTGGATCTCTTCTGATCCTTGAAAGAGGAATGAAGAGATCATGCTAGAAATGCTTTCTCATGCTGGACCAAATTGGGTTTGGATGGATAAGTGACTATAATCCTACCAACACTTGATTTGGGAAATGCATGTGGTATAATCAGTGACCATACTTCATCTCTTATCATGAGGAATTGACCAAGGAATTGGCTATTGATCAAGATTTGAGAGATTGAATTACCAAGAAATTAGAATTCGATCACTTAAGATTGCCAAGGAGATCAATGAATGCATTGATTGAGGAAGAGATGAAAATGAACTTGATCCGGAGAATGCAACATCTCCTGAGCCCAATGAACTCCCCATTTCTGATCTTACCCATTCTCTTTAATTTCTGCAATTTACTTTTATGAGCAATTACCCCATTCCCGTTTAAGATTCTGCAATTTACTTTCCGCCATTTACATTCAGCTCTTTATTTCTAGCATTTACTGTTTCTGCTATTTACTTTCCTGCCATTTAATTTTCTTCAAATTCTGGTTCACTCAAATAGAACATTCCTCTAATTAAAGTTGCTTGATCAATCAATCTCTGTTGGATTCGACCTCACTTTATTGTGAGTTTTTACTTGACGACAAATTCGGTACACTTGCCGAAGAAAATTTGTTGAGAGACAAGTTTTGTGCGTATCATTTACTTTCCCGCCATTTAATTTTTTGCAAATCTCAAATCTAATTCTGCTTAGTTCAACTAGAACATTCCTCTAATTAAAGTTGCTTGACCAATCAATCCCTGTGGGATTCGACCTCACTCTATTGTGAGTTTTTACTTGACGACAATTCGGTATACTTGCCGAAGGAAAATTGTTGAGAGACAAGTTTCCGTGCATCAAGTTTATGGCGCCGTTGCCGGGGATTTATTTTGTATCAACAATGATTAAAGTGGAGGATAACTAGATTGAGCATTTTTCTTTTGTTTGATTTAAAATTCTATTTGAGTAATTTACTTTCAGTTTTAGTTATTTTCTCCCCTTTCCCCTACCCATTTTCTTAGTTGTTTACAATTCAGTCCACTAACCCACTAACTGTTTGATATATTGCATCACTCACACTAACAGCAATTCTAACAGAAATACTTTCTGCATCTATTTCCTTGCTTGTGCCTTGTTGGTTGTATGACAGGGAGAAGAAGTGGGGCTTCAACTTCCTTTGATTCTGAACCTGAGAGGACCTTCTTGAGATTAAGAAGGGAAGCAAAAGGAAAACGAGCAGTTGGTGCAGAAGAAGAAGAGGAGTATTTTGAACCAAACATGGATGAAAATATGGGGAACCATCATAAAGAAGAGGCTCACAACCATGGCAGAGAAGGTCTAGCAAATCATGCTGGGCAGGAGAGAAGAGTTTTAGGTTCTTATATCAACCCAAACCCAGGAAACTGTGGGAGTAGCATTCAAAAGCCAACCATACATGCCAACAACTTTGAACTAAAGCCACAGCTCATCACCCATGTTCAGAACTGGTTAACCAAGCTTTTTAATGAGATTTTAAGGTCAAAGAAGATGCCTGATGAGTGGAGAAAGAGCACCTTGGTACCTATCTACAAGAATAAGGGGGATATACAAAGTTGCAAAAACTATAGAGGGATTAAGCTTATGAGTCATACTATGAAGTTATGGGAAATGGTGATAGAACAGAGGTTGAGAAAAGAGACACAAGTAACAGAGAACCAATTTGGATTTATGCCAAGCAGATCTACCACTGAAGCGATATACCTATTAAGAAGGATGATGGAGAGGTATCGTAGTAATAAAAGGGATCTACATATGCTGTTTATTGATTTGGAAAAAGCGTATGATAGGGTACCAAGGGAGGTCTTATGGAAGGTTTTAGAAAAGAGGAGAGTAAGGATCGCATATATTCGGGAAATTAAAGACATGTATGACGGGGCCACAACTAGCGTGAAGACTCAAGGTGGTGTGATAGAGGAATTCCCTATTGGTATAGGATTACACCAGGGATCATCCTTAAGTCCATACCTTTTCACATTTGTCTTGGAAGTACTCACAGAGCACATCCAAGAGCCTGTGCCATGGTGCATACTTTTTGCCGATGATATCGTCCTTATGAGAGAGTCAAGGGAAGACCTAAATAAGAAGTTGGAGTTATGGAGAGAAGCTCTAGAAGTGTATGGTCTGCGCATAAGCCGTAGCAAGACGGAATATATGGAATGTAAGTTCAGTTTGAGAAGGGAAAACCGCAATATAGAGGTGAAGATTGGAAAAAACATCCTACAAAAAGTTAAAAGTTTTAAGTATCTTGGGTGCATCATACAGGATAATAGAGAGATTGAACAGGATGTAAATCATAGGATCCAAGCAGGTTGGTCAAAATGGCGGAGTGCATCTGGTTTTATATGCGACAAAAAAGTGCCTTTAAAACTTAAAGGTAAAATTCTATCGCACCGCTATAAGACCGGCTATGCTGTATGGTACAGAGTGTTGGGCGGCTAAAGGGGAGCACGAACATAAGCTGAGTGTGGCAGAGATGAAGATGTTGAGATGGATGAGTGGTCATACGCAAATGGATAAAATAAGGAATGAAGATATAAGGGAGAGAGTTGGAGTAGCACCCATTGTGGAAAAGATGGTTGAATCACATCTCAGGTGGTTTGGACATGTGAGAAGAAGACCGATAGAACATCCAGTTAGGAGGGTGGATGAGATGGAAGATGGACAAAGGGCGAAAGGCAGAGGAAGACTTAAGAAGACCATCCATGAGGTGGTCAAACGAGATCTACATGTAAACAATCTCTTTGTAGACATGATACATGACAGAGCACAATGACATCGTTTGATTCATGTAGCCGACCCCACTTAGTGGGACAAGGCTTTGTTGTTGTTGTTGTTGTTGTTGTTTTGAATACTGGGGGCGCCTAGAAGCATCTATCACCAAGTTACAAGAAGCTATGGATCAACTAAAGGAAGAACAGCAAAATCAAAACAGCATGCTCTGCAAACTGCTTAGGGAACAAGAAGAGCAAGAGCGTGAACTGAAGGAACTAAAGCGCCAGAAGCTATCTCTTGAAGGACCAAGCACCCCACAGACTAAAGAGGCATCTACCTCCTAAAATAAAGGTTGTTGAGTCCTAACTCTGTGATAACCTTTTATCCATTTTAAAAGTACATGAGTATTAGAATTAGAGTCATTTGTCTTTATGTCTTTAATTTCCTTTCTTTTATTACTAATTGTCTGCTTTTTATGCCTATTTTATATTATTTTTATTAAATAATAAATAAAGATTAGAGTCTATGCCTTAAAGTTATGAATGTCCTATGAATCCATCACCTTTCTTAAATGAAAAATGTTTTAATTACAAAAGAACAAGAAGTACATGATTTCAAATTCATCCTTGAAATTAGCTTAATTATTTTGATGTGGTGACAATACCTTTTGTTCTCTGAATGAATGCTTGAACAGTGCATATGTCTTTTGAATTTGTTGTTTATGAATGTTAAAATTGTTGGCTCTTGAAGAATAATGAAAAAGGAGAAATGTTATTTGATAATCTGAAAAATCATAAAATTGATTCTTGAAGCAAGAAAAAGCAGTGAATAAACAAGGCTTGCAAAAAAAAAGAGAGAAAAAGAAAAAGCAAAAGCAAGCAGAAAAAGCCAATAGCCCTTAAAACCAAAAGGCAAGGGTAATAAAAAGGATCCAAGGCTTTGAGCATCAGTGGATAGGAGGGCCCAAAGGAATAAAATTCTGGCCTAAGCGGCTAAACCAAGCTGTCCCTAACCATGTGCTTGTGGCGTGAAGGTGTCAAGTTAGAAGCTTGAGACTGAGCGATTAAAGTCGAGGTCGAAAGCAAAACAGAGTGTGCTTAAGAACACTGGACACCTCTAATTGGAGACTTTAGCAAAGCTGAGTCACAATCTAAAAATGTTCATCCAATTATGTGTCTGTGGCATTTATGTATCCGGTGGTAATATTGGAAAACAAAGTGCTTAGGGCCACGACCAAGACTCATAAAGTAGCTATGTTCAAGAATCAACATACTGAACTATGAGAATCAATAACACTATCTGAATTCTGAGTTCCTATAGATGCCAATCATTTTGAACTTTAAGGGATAAAGTGAGATGCCAAAACTGTTCAGAGGCAAAAAGCTACTAGTCCTGCTCATTTAATTAGAGCTAAGTTTCATTGATATTTTGGAGTTTATGGTATATTCTCTTCTTTTTATCCTATTTGATTTTCAGTTGCTTGGCGACAAGCAACAATTTAAGTTTGGTGTTGTGATGAGCGGATAATTTATACGCTTTTTGGCATTGCTTTTAGGTAATTTTTAGTATGATTTAGTTAGTTTTTACTATATTTTTATTAGTTTTTATTCAAAATTTACATTTCTGGACTTTACTATGAGTTTGTGTGTTTTTCTGTGATTTCAGGTATTTTCTGGCTAAAATTGAGGGACCTGAGCAAAATCTGATTCAGAGGCTGAAAAAGGACTGCAGATGCTGTTGGATTCTGACCTCACTGCAATCGAAATGGATTTTTTGGAGCTACAGAAACCCAAATAGCGCGCTCTCAATTGCATTGGAAAGTAAACATCCAGGGCTTTCCATACTTTGCTCAAAGATAAACGATGTAAACTGGAGTTCAACACCAGTTCCATGTTGCATTCTAGCGTTGAACGCCAGAAATAGGTTACAAGTTGGAGTTAAACGCCCAAAACAGGCTAAAACCTGGCGTTTAACTCCATAAATAGCCTAGGAATGTGTAAAGCTCAAGTCTCAGCCCCAGTACACACCAAGTGGGCCCCAGAAGTGAATTTCTGCACTATCTGTCATAGTTTACTCATTTTCTGTAAACCTAGGTTACTAGTTTAGTATTTAAACAACTTTTGGAGATTTATTTTGCATCTCATGACATTTTCACATTTTACATTGTATCTCTATGGCATGAGTCTCTAAACTCCATGGTTGGGAGTGAGGAGCTTTGCTGTGTCTCGATGAATTAATGCAATTACTTCTGTTTTCTATTCAAACACGCTTATTTCTGTTCTAAGATATTCACTCGCACTTAACCATGATTAATGTGATGATCCGTGACACTCATCACCATTCTCAACCCATGAACGCGTGCCTGACAACCACTTCCGTTCTACCTTAGATTGAGTGTGTATCTCTTTGATTCCTGGTTCACGTGTTTGATTGCATCTTCTAACAACAGAGCATTCGAATCCGTGAGAGCAGAGTATTCGTGGTATAGGCTAGAATTATTGGCGGCCATTCTTGAGATCCGGAAAGTTTAAACCTTGTCTGTGGTATTCCGAGTAGGATCTGGGATGGGATGACTGTGACGAGCTTCAAACTCACGAGTGCTGGGCGTGGTGACAGACGCAAAAGGATCAATGGATCCTATTCCAACATGAGTGAGAACCAACAGATGATTAGCCGTGCGGTGACAGCGTATTTGGACCATTTTCACTGAAAGGATGGATAGTAGCCATTGACAACGGTGATCCACCAACATACAGCTTACCATGGAAGGAGTCTAGCGTGCATGAAGAAGAAGACAGTAGGAAAGTGGAGATTCAGAAGACAGAGCATCTCCAAAACCTCAATCTGTTCTCCATCACTGCACAACAAATAACCCTTATTTCATGTTATTTAGTTTTCATAAACAAAAGTAATTTTTATCATTAATCTCCTGACTAAGATTTACAAGATAACCATAGATTGCTTCAAGCCGACAATCTCCGTAGGATCGACCCTTACTCACATAAGGTATTACTTGGACGTCCCAGTGCACTTGCTGGTTAGTTGTGCGAAGTTGTGAAAAGTGTGAATCACAATTTCGTGCACTAATTACTCTCCTCTTTAACATCCTTTCCAAGCTCCGTGGAAGAGAGGTCTTCAACTTGAGATTCCTTTGTGTGCTCAACATATCCTAAACATCCACCCACGACTTCCTTTCATTCACCAATCTCTACCTTCTCCTTTTGTTGCATTTCTCGCTTTAACTCCTCTTCATCACCATGGATCTTCAAGTTCACTCCCTCACTAGGCTCCTTGATTGTTTCTCCACATTTAACAATGGGAGTACTTAGGATGCATGAGCTTAGGTGGTATGTTAGGTGACTCACGGCTTCGACCATGCTAGCCATCCTTGCTCTTAACTCCTTAATCTTATTTTCATCCTCCTCTTGTCGCCTTAAGATACTAGATTCAAGATCTCTCAGTTCCAACATGAGGGT
Source organism: Arachis ipaensis (assembly GCF_059453495.1). Lineage (NCBI taxonomy): Eukaryota > Viridiplantae > Streptophyta > Magnoliopsida > Fabales > Fabaceae > Arachis > Arachis ipaensis. The sequence continues at coordinate 92,998,030 of NC_142439.1, forward strand.
TTCATCAGGAGGTGGTGGTGGAAGAGAGGGTTCATTATTTGAGGGAAGGTTGTTGTAATTGGAAGGTGGTTCATATTGGTGAAATTTTTGAGGTGATATGTGTGGACTTTGTGGTTCTTGGGCGTATTGGTGTTAGAATGTTGGATATGGGTTGGGATCATATGGAGGTGGATGGTGGTAAAAGGCTTGGGAGTGTGGTGGGGGGCTATGTTGAGAAGAGGGTTCGTATGCATATGATGGTCATGGTTGACAACCACAATGAGGGTCACCACACACATTAGGTTGGTATGCATCTTGGAGTGGTTCTTGCTCATAGTACATTGGTGGAGGTTGATGCCATGGAGGTTGAGCAAATGCTTGAGGCTCCTCCCACCCTTGGTTGTTCCTTCCTTGATGCATGTTACCATTATAATTTCCATCTCCTACAACATAGTTAGAACCACACTCATAGGTAAAAGGATGAGAATTCATAGTGTCAAGAGAAAATTAAAAAAAATTAACAAGCTACTCATAATATAGACAATAGCTAATAACATAGCACCATTGCAATCCCCGGCAACGTCGCCATTTTGATGTGTGGTAATTGCTCGATAGTCTAGATTTTCTTCCTAAAGAAAGGAATTACTTCATTGTAAGCATAGCTCTAAACCAACAAACAATTCTCACATCAAAAATTTTGGTTGTCACAAGGAACAAACCCCAAATAAGAAATAACCGAAGTATTTAAACCTCGAGATGTCTCACAAGGGATTGCAATGAAGTGCTCAATTATTGGCTATAAAGGGGCAAAGGGGGTTTTGGGTTATAAGAGGAACAAGAAAAAGTAAATTAAGCAAGTAATTAAAGGAATCAAGATAAAGAACTCTTGGCTAAGACTTAGGTAATTGAGATCACCATCCTTGTCAACAATTCAAATATTGATAATTAAGAGGAACCGAGAGCATTAGGTCTACTCACTAAAGCCTTAAGTATGTAATGACTACTCCTAGGCTTGGAGCACGTCAAATGGCTTGATCAACATCAATCCATAAGTCCCAACCTAGCTACTAATCAACGTAGTAGTAGGGTGGAGTCAATGGTTATCAAATTGATCTCCAAGGGTTCTAGAATTACCAATTCAATGAAGCCCAAGGACTCAAGATCACTCAATTCCCTTAGCCTAGGCCAAGAGTAAAGAGAACTACTCAAAAACAAGAGGAAACATTTTATGAATCACCTAGTGTGCAAGAAAAATAAACATCATAAAATGCAAGAATTAAAGAAAACCCACAACTGTCATAAGTGAGAAATTAATAATAGTAAGCAATATCAACTTAAAAGAAACATAGAAACATGAAATTGCACTAAAAGGAGATTAGATCCAACAATGTCCATCAACAAACAAGAGAGAAAAATGAGAATTCAACATTACAACTAAGAAAATCAAGATGTAGAAATGAGAAATTGTAAAAGAAATAAGATGAAATCAAGTAATTAATTCAAGATCCAAGACAATTTAAACTAATCCTAACCTAATTCTAGAGAGAAAAGGGAGCTTCTCTCTCTAGAAAACTAACTAAAGGCTCATCTTGACTAACTAATTGCTCCCCCCTTGCTTGGACTTCAATTCTGCATGAAATACACTCAGAAACAAGTTAGACTTGGGCCTGGGCAGCTCAGAAATCGCCCCCAGCGTTTTGCCTTTAAGTGGGTCACATGTGAGTATCGGCGCGTACGCGCCATGTGCTCGTGCGCGTCGATTGGCTATTTCTTCATCCGCGCGTACGCGTCATGTACGCGTGCGCGTCGATGTGCAATGTTGTTTCTGTGCGCGCGCACCTTGTACGCTTGCGCGCCCCCTGAGGCGTTCCCAATCTTTGTTTCCTCATGCATTCTCCACTTTGTATGTTTTTCTCCTCATTTCTTCCATCCAATACTTGCCTTATGAACCTGAAATCACTCATCAAACACATCGAGGCATCTAATGGAATTAAAGTGAGTTAAAATCATCAATTTAGGGGCCTGAAAAGCATGTTTTTACACTTAAGCACGATTCAAGGGAGAATTACAAACCATGCTATTTCATTGAATAAATGTGGGAAAAGGTGATAAAATTCACTAAAATAATCACAAGATAAACCATGAAATCGGGGTTTATCATTAAGTTAATTAATATTTTTGTGAATTTTATTATAATTGGTTATTTTATATAATTTGAAATTAAACTTTTGGTAGTAGAAAAATAATGAAGAGTTAAATAATTTAAATTAAATAATTGATATTTCGGGTTTAATTATACTTTATAAAGTATAATTAATATGTTTATTTTATAATTTAAATTAAAAATAATTATTAAAACTCAGTAATATGTTGATAAATTGAGTTCTTAAATATTTTTAATGAAGTACATTTGGTTTTAAAATTATTATTCCACCATTCAATTTTATTAAAATATCTATTTTATCCATTTTTCTTTATAAAAACCTAACCCTAACCTTAACCCAAATCGGAAACCTTAATTCCCAATTACAAACCTTGACTCCCCTTTCCCCTTTAACCTAACACACACAAAACAAAGAGGAAAGAGAGAACGCTCGAGGGAGAGTTGCGCCAGGAGAAGGAAGAGAGGAGAAGGGGGGATGTCGCCGATGGAAAGAGGACTGCTACCACCGTCACACGCCTCGCCGTTGCCGTCGATTTTGCCGGGAGAATATGCATGGAGAGAAGAGCCGTGGGCCAGGCCAGAGATTGCCGAGGGGGAGAGAGTTGCCGTTACGTTTGCTGCAGGCTCGCCGTTGTCGCCATCGTGGAGCCTCGAGGAGGCCGTTACCGGTGCGAGCTTGTGGAGAGAGAGAGGGAGCCCGTGAAGTCGCTACTGAGCCGCCGTTGATGCGAGGAACAGAACACGCGAGCAGGGTTCGAGGCTGCGCCATTAGCGTCACCATCGTTCTGTTCTGCCACTACCACCATTGAAGCTTGCCGGAGAAGGAGCCATTGTTAGAAGAAATTGTTGCCGCTCTGTGTGGACAGAAGAGAAGTGTCACGAGAATCAGAGGTAAGAAAGGGAAACAACACTGTTGTTGCTGCTGCGTCACTGCCGGAGGCAGTGGATTCAGGTTTGTCTTCTACTTTTGAGTTTATTGCTTCCACTTTCCAATGCATGGATTAGCTTTTTGTTCATTGTGTCTTGATTTTGTACAACTATGTATAGGAGAATAGTTATACTTTTAATAAGTTTAGTATTTAATGTAGAGTAATTCTAATGTGTTTTTGTGAAACATTTGAACTTGTTTCTAGGATTGATGTCTTAGTTTGTTGATTAGATGCTTTAGGTGGAACATTTTTTGTTGCGTCTGACAGTGTTGTCATTAAATTACTCATGTATGTTCAACTGTTCAGGGAAGTTCAGATTTGTCTATACTAACTGAAGATTGGGAGAAGCAAGCAGAGAGGTGCAAGAAAGCCTTGAAAAATTTGTACTTTGACAAGTGTTTTGCAAGTCCAATCTCTCGCGCTAAAGTTAGGTGCTAGTGAAATTCAATTCTTAATTATGCTAATTCTGATCTTGAGTTTATTAATAAATTTTGTTGTTGTTTGATATAACAAACTGCTGAAATTATATAGCTTAGAGAGAAACCATTGGTTTACCTTGATTCGCTTAGAGAGATATCTCTAAATCTCTTTGAAGGCATGAAAAATGGTATGACTACCTCTCTACTTAACTAAATCTATTTATTATTATTTTGTCAATTTTTTTTGACATGGTTCTCAACCATTAAAAGCTGCATGATAATATTTTTTTGACATTGTTGACTACCTACTATTGTTTGTGTCTAAGCTAAATATATGTTCATAATTTGGAGGCAGTGGATGCGAAGCGAATGTAAATCTAACTTAGATGAATGTCGTCAAATTAGAGAATACATTAACTTGTTTAGTAGATACAATGAACTGAATTTATTTATTGAATTTTTCAGTTGAATTTTTCTTGTGTAATAGATGTGCTCAAAGAAAACTTATCTCTCAACAAATTTCCACTGGCAAGTACCCCGAATTGTCATCAAGTAAAAACTCACTATAGATTAAGGTCGAATCCCACAGGGATTGGTTGAATCAGGTTTGAAATTGGGGTTGAAGAAAGTAAATTGGCGGGAAACATAAACCGCAAGAAATGTAAATTAGCAAAATGTAAATGGCATAAACTAAATGACAGAAAGTAAATTACAAGTAATTAAAGTGCATAAACTTAAACTGCAAGAAATTAAAAGGGAATGGGGATTGAACATCAAATTAAACAGCAGAATGTAAAGAGAATGGGTGAGATCAGAATAGGGGATTCATTGGGTTTCAGGAGATATTGAATTCTCCGGATCAAATCATTTTCATCTCTTCCTCAATCAATGCTTTCATTGACTTTTCTTGGCAATCTTAGATGATTGGATTCCAATGTCTTGGCTCACCAATCTCTCTAAACTTGAACAATTGCCCAATGTATTAATTTAATTACTCATGAGATGAGATGAAGTTCGATCACTGATTATACCACACAAATTCATAGATCAAAGTATTGGTAGGATTAAATGTCACAATATCCATCCAACCCCCAATCTAATCCAATGTGAGAAATCACTTCTAGCATGATTTCCTCATCCCTCTCTCAAGGATCAGAGGAAACCCAATTATGAATAGCTTATCTATCAAGACAATTATCCAATTGAATTAAGATCGAAAGCTTTCTAACCAAATCAAGAGAAAAGATAGAAGAAGAAGATGAAAACTACTATTGATCCATTGAATTACAATAGAGCTCCCTAACCCAATGAAAGGGGTTTAGTTGTTCATAGCTCTAAGAATGAAAAATCGAATTGAAAAGTACATTGCAGAATTGAAAAGTGAAAAGTACAGAGAAAGTAAATTTGGGCAAAGTTTCAGTACTCAGTGTGTAATCCCCCCTAACTAACTTAAACTCTAGCTATTTATACACTTCTTCCATTGATCTTCAAGTAAGCTCAATAGGGCTTTTGGCCTCTGTTGAAGTTGATCTATTTGGCTCCCAATGCTGTTGAGAAGAGAGAGCTGCTTAATTGTGCAATTCTGATATCAACGTTGGAGTCAACGTTTTTGGGCAAACGTTGGGTCAAACGCTCTTTAGGAAAAATGGATTCTGGTTGCTGCAATCAATGTTTGACTCAACGTTGGGGTGCCAATGTTTTCTCATCAACGTGTACGCGTGGCATACGCGTACGTGTGGATGGGCCATTTTACCCCTTCACGCATATGCGTTGTCTATACGTGTGCGAGTTTGGGACCAGAATGCACATCCATGCGTGCGCGTCACCTACGCTTGCGCGTGGATGCAAATTCCCCAATTCCAAATTTTGAAAGGCTATCGAAGACATTGGCCCCAGTGTTGGAGTGGCAACGTTCCCTCCAACGCTGGCCTATCCACGGGTACGCGTCACCTATGCGTGCGTGTGGATTGTCACAATTCATGCTCATGCGTACGTGTCATGTACACGTGCGCGTCGATGTACCTTTCTAAATTCAGGAATTGGACCACATATCGTGAACGTTGGACACGGCGTTGGACTGGCAACACTCCCTCCAACGTTGACCTATCCACGCGTGCGCGTTACTTACGTGTGCGCGTGGATTGTCAAATCTTCATCGTCCACGCGTGCGCGTAGAGAACGCGTATGCGTCGCCACAATTTTTCCAATTTCCATAAAGCATTCTGTATCAACTAGCGTTGGAGGTAACGGTAACGTTAGCACCAGAATTATGCAGAGCTTTTGCTCTACCTCTCCTTTCAATGTTTGAGGCAACGTTGGTGGTCCAACTTTGGCCACCAATGTTGCTTCTCCTCCTTCTTTCCATGGCCATTCTTCAACTTCCTTCCATGCCTTTCTTCACCTATCATCAAGCAATACATGCATCAAAGCCTTGCTAAATCATAAGAGATTGCATCATTCTTAGCACACAAGTAATTATGGCATAAATTCCATGAAATTACATCAAATTAACCATGATTGAATGAATCCAGGCATACATGAATTTTTAACCCAATTGTTTACTTATAGCTCAAGAAAGTGAATAAAACCTAATGAAATCAAAAGAAAAGGGCTAGTGAAACTAGCCTAAGATGCCTTGGCATCACAACACCAAACTTAAATCTTGATTGTCCCCAAGCAAGCAATGAATTGTGGAAAGCACGAATGAAACAGAAGGTAATACATGTTCAAATCAGCAAATAATAGAAAGTGATTCATGGGGTTTAATGTACATAGTGTTGCAGCTCACTTTTATTGATTCTTAGGTGAGAAATGTCTCCTTTAGTGCCAACTATCATACTGCTATGGCTTCTTATTATTTACTCATCCTTGGTACTTAATTTCTTTGTTTTTCTTTTTGCTCAGAACTTGTTCTTCATTATAGCTCAGTGTTCTATTTCTGAAGCAACTTTTTAAAGTAGGCTTTTAGTCAACAATCCCGATCCAATTAGTTCAAGTTGCTAGGTATTGAAACACCCCTAATGACTTAATTACCCAAGTCTCTCCAAATTACATAGGCACTACAGGCACATGGTTTGTTTATCCACTCTTCAGACCTTGGTGTCCAGCACCTCTTTGGGCTACTAAATATTTTGTGACAAGGTTACTCTTGATTGTAAATTTTCAGTTGACAATCCAAGGTTAGTTAACCCAAGTTGTCAAGTGATGAAGCACTCCTATGAACTTACTCATTCAAGCATATCCTTGCACAAAAACACCACAGACACATGCCTTAAGATCAAACTATTGCTGCATAGCTTTTATTCTTTATTTCTTTCATATTTGTTCTTTCTTCCAAGGAGTTTTATTTGCTAAGATTCATAGACAGCAGTCAAGCTTTTACTAAAGAGAGACACATTCTACTTTTATTAGTTATTAGTGAGCTAGCTACACCATCAGACATGTATACCACCACTCAATCTTTATTTTATTCCTTACCAAATAGAACTAGTTCACTTCTGTTCAAACATTTTCTTTTATTTGATTAAAAACAAGGGAACAAACATACATTCAAGCAAGGGAAATTAACCAAGTACTTAGACTAAAATACTCATTTGAAATTTAAAGAAAGCAGATGCAACTATGCTATTCTGCAGGGAGACTTCCAATTTAAGCATTTCAAAGTGAAAGCAGTTAAGTGAAATGCAACCTCTTGGCATCTTCTTCTTCGTTGTTCAGCATCCCCCCTAGCCTTGGTTTTCTCTTGGTGCCTGGATGATGATGTATAGCCTTCCCAAAGGTTTGATTGTCTTCCTACAAAACTATTGGAAGTTGCTTGTTCCCCAAGCACTTGAGAAATGGTAAGTCTATATGTATGTTTGTGATTTTCAGGACTTAAGTTGGTGTGTGAACACCAAACTTAATTCCTTTCTTACTTCTAAATACAGCAAGGTGAACATACATATGAAATTGCAAGTTCTTTTATTAAGAAGTTAAACTATGACTGAAAATAAAAAAATTTGTCAAGTAGTTTCTCTGATTGTTTGGAGCTTTTAACTAATTATGATGGAAAATGCACTATGCTCTTATGGAAGTCTATAGCGAAATACCAAACTTAGGATTGCACATTCACCTCTGAATTCCTTTGGTGTGCAACACCAACTTAGCTCCTTGCAATGCAGAGAAATCTTCTTGACTCTTTTATTGACTAGCTATGAAAAGAAAATTACCTTTGGTTGGGTTGCCTCCCAACAAGCGCTCTTTTAACATCACTAGCTTGACGGTTGGCTCTCTCAGTTGAGTCTGTACTTCATCTTGAGCCTTTCCCCCATATCACCCAGATAGTGCTTGAGTCTTTGTCCATTTACAGTGAAGGTTTCCTGTGATTTCTCATCCATAATTTCTATATGTCCATAAGGAGAAACCTTGGTGACAAGGAAGGGTCCTGACCACCTTGACTTTAGCTTTCCAGGAAATAGCTTTAGCTTGGAATCGTAGAGGAGCACTCTCTGTCCCTCTTCAAATCTTCTTGGTGCCAACTTGAGGTCATGTCTCTTCTTTGCCTTTTCCTTATAAATTTTGGCATTTTCATAGGCCTGGGATCTGAATTCTTCTAGTTCTTGCAGTTGTAAAAGCCTTCTTTCACCAGCAGCATCATTATTGAAGTTCAGTAACTTGAGAGTCCAGAATGCTTTGTGTTCAAGCTCCAATGGTAGATGACAAGCCTTCCCATATACCAATTGATATAGGGACATCCCAATTGGTGTTTTGAAGGCTGTCCTGTAGGCCCAAAGAGCATCGTCCAACTTCTTGGACCAATCTTTTCTTGAAGCTCCCACAGTCTTTTCTAAGATTCTTTTTAGCTCTCTGTTGGATATCTCTGTCCGCCCACTTGTTTGGGGATGGTAGGGTGTGGCAACCTTGTGCTTTACTCCATATCTCAGGAGAAGACTTTCTAATGGTCTGTTGCAAAAATGGCTTTTTCTCTCACTGATAAGAGCTCTAGGTACCCCAAATCTGCTGAAAATATTATTTTTGAGAAAATTCATCACCACCTTATTATCATTTGTTGGAGTTACAATGGCTTCTACCCATTTTGATACATAATCCACTGCCACCAAGATATATTTATTTGAGCATGAGGTTGGGAATGGTCCCATGAAATAAATTCCCCATACATCAAATAATTCAAGTTCTAGGATGAAGTGTTGTGGCATTTCATTTCTTTTGGGTAGATTCCCTGCTCCTTGGCATTTGTTGCAGTGTTGCATCAATTCTTTTGCATCCTTGAAAATTGTGGACCAATAGAATCCTCACTGTAACACTTTGGCTGCAGTCCTTTCTCCTCCAAAATGTCCCCCATAGCAAGAACCATGACAATTCCATAAGACTTACCTTCCTTCTTCCTCTGAAATGAACCTTCTAAGTATTCCATCTGAACATTTCTTGAAAAGGTATGGTTTATCCCAGATGAAGTATTTTGCATCATTAACAAGCTTCCTCCTCTGGTGTGTCTTGAATTCTGAAGGTACTTCTCCAGTGGCTTTATAATTTCCAATGTCAGCAAACCATGGTGCCTTATGAACCAACATCAGTTGCTCATCAGGGAAACATTCGTTTATATTCAGGCTTTGTGTGCTTCCTTCTTCACAGGGAATCCTTGACAAATGATCTGCCACCTTGTTTTCCACTCCTTTCTTGTCTTTAATTTCAATGTTAAACTCCTGCAGCAACAAAATCCATCTTATCAGTCTTGGTTTTGATTCTTGTTTAGCGAGTAAATATTTTAATGCTGCATGATCAGTAAAAAATAATCACTTTAGATCCAATGAGATATGATCTAAACTTATCGAATGCAAACACAATTGCCAATAGTTCCTTTTTAGTGGTTGTATAGTTCCTTTGGGTTTCATTTAGGACTTTGCTGGCATAATAGATAACATGCACTAGATTACCTTTCCTTTGTCCTAACACTGCCCCAATAGCAACATCTGATGCATCACACATCAGTTCAAATGGTAAATCCCAGTTAGGCGGGGCAATGATAGGTGCTGAGGAAAGCTTTTTCTTTAGAGTTTCAAAAGCCAATATGCAATCTTGGTCAAAGACAAAAGGTGTATCAGAGACAAGTAAGTTACTCAAGGGCTTGGCTATTTTTGAAAAGTCTCTGATAAACCTTCTGTAAAATCCAGCATGTCCTAAGAAACTCCTAATTGCCTTGACATTACTAGGTGGAGGTAATTTCTCAATTAATTCCGCCTTAGCTCTGTCCACCTCAATGCCTTTGTTAGAGACTTTATGACCAAGGACTATTCCCTCTGTCACCATAAAATGGCATTTCTCTCAGTTCAAAACCAGATTGGTCTCTTGGCATCTCTTTAGCACAAAGGCAAGGTGGTGTAGGCAATTAGGGAAGGAATCCCCAAATACTAAAAAGTCGTCCATAAAGACTTCAATGAATTTTTCAATCATGTCTGAGAAGATAGACAGCATGCATCTTTGAAAAGTTGCGGGTGCATTGCACATTCCAAACGGCATGCGTCTATAAGCAAAGACTCCATATGGACAACTGAATGATGTTTTCTCCTGGTCTCTTAGATCAACTACTATTTGATTGTATCCTGAATAGCCATCCAAGAAGCAATAATATGCATGTCCTACAAGCCTTTCTAGCATCTGGTCCATGAAAGGGAGTGGAAAGTGATCTTTTCTTGTAGCTTCATTAAGCTTTCTATAGTCAATGCACATCTTCCATCCCGTGACAGTTCTTGTAGGAATGAGTTCATTCCTTTCATTGGGCACTACAGTGATGCCTCCCTTCTTGGGAACTACTTGGACAGGGCTCACTGACAATGACCAAAAGCATAGGTTAGGAATTTCCTCAAATTGGAATTAGCGTTGTAAGTATAGTCCTAACCCAACAAGTTGGCCACCGATCAAATTAGAGGTTCACAAGATGTGTCACAATTCAAAACTAATTCAAAACCGAGAGTATTTGACTCCCAAGTCGTCTCCCAAGGAGTACTTTAGAACACTGAGTGTGCAAATCCGGTTGAAGTGATCAAGGGTTTGTGATTGAAGAAATAAACATATAAAGTAACAAAAGAACATGCAAAATTGTAACGATTGAACTAATTAACAAATTAAAGAACCGGCTATGTAATATAAACAAGTAAAGTATAAAAGAGATTAACATGGAAATATATGAAAGATTAAAAGCATTCAAAAGAGTTTTGGCTTGGAGTGAGCTAAGGGTCCTTTCCTTGTTGGAACCACAACTATGACAATTATGATGGATTAGTCTCACTTGATCAACCTCACATCGGAAGGTAAGTTAAATGAGCATAAGTGTCCTTAACCCACAAATTCTAACTTGCTTGCTAATTACTTTAGCAACAAATTAGTGTTAGTGGGAACAAAAACAATTAACAACCCAAGAATTGAAACTAAATGTTGGACATTCCAACTCTAGAAACCCAATTGCTCACTTTACCCAAGCCAAGAACCAAAAATTTAGCCTAAAATCATGTTTGACATTTTGTCAAACACTTGGTGGGCATAAACCTCAAACATAGAGAAAATGAGAAATGGCTTAAAACTAAAAGCAACTATTGATCTCAATCAACAAGGATAACACAAGGAAGCATGAAACAAACATCAAACATCAAATTCATCAACAAGAAATTAAAATTGCAAGAGAGAAGCAAAATTGAACTATAACTTGAATTAGAAGAAAGAGTAATGACAATGTAACTATAAAGAGTAATAACAAGAGAATACTTACAATGAAAGCTAGCCAAATCCAAGATCAAAAATGGAAATGGCACTTGAATGTAAAACCCTAATATAAACCCTAATAGAGATGATGAAAAACTTAGAGAAAAACTAACTAAAGCTTCCTATTCCTACTCCTAAAACTACACTAATGATATCCTATCCTATGTCTTCATTCCCCCCTCCAATATGAGCTAGAGAACTTCAGAAATGGGCCTCTGAAACCCCCCAAATCGCAAGGCACATGCTATTTTAATGAAGTCATGTGCAGACACCTATGCAGACGCACAGATGCGTGCGTCCGCACACTTCGCGATAGATCCAGGCCTGTTCGTACGCATAAGAGGCTGTGCGCACGCACACTAAGCGATGCTTGGCGGACGTGCTCTGATTGGGCAGCTGTGCGTACGCACAGGTAGCTGTGCGCACGCACACGTCTCTGAGCTCATCCCCTTTGATTCTTCCTGTTTCCTCCACTTTGCATGCTCTTCTTCCATTTTCTCCAATCCATTCCTACTTTATACACCTAAAATCACTCACAACCAACATCAAGGCATCGAATGGAAGGCAAATAGAATAAAATAGACTAAATAGGCACAAAAGAGCATATTTTCATAATCAAGCACAATTTCGAAGGAAAGTTCAAAAGCATGCTAATCAAGGGAATAAGTGCAAGTTTATATGATGAAAATCCATCCAATTCTAACCAAAAATCATCATCAAATATGGATTCATCAATTCCCCCATACTTAAACACTAGCATGTCCTCATGCTTAACACACAAAGGAGATATATGAAAGGGAAAATGACTTATGCTATATACTACTTAAATGTATGCAACATCCTAAGACTAAGGACCTAAATATACTACGATGACTGTTGGTGGAGATAAACCATGAAATTCCAATCCATCACAAGAGAACTTTAGGGCCAATGCAAAGAGTTCATGCATTAAGATCAATGTCCAAAGAATTGAATTGAAGTTATCAAAACTATACAATGAAACAACTTGCAAGAAGATGCAATATGAGGTGTAAAAACATGAAATTGAGCGATTGAACCCCTCACCGTATGTGTATCCACTCAATTTGCTCATTCTTTAGGGTTTAACCACTCAATTCCCCTTTTATCATGCTTTTTAAAGATTTTCAAGTCATCTAACAATAAACTAGTATTTAATGCATGAATAACAAGTATCATGAGGTCTTTAGAGGGATGTAATAGGGCTAGGGTTAGGTAGGATGAAGTTTGGTTAAGTGGACTTAAAGAATTAGTTCTTTGATTAGCTTGAATGTCCACCTAATCCTACATCACCTATGTACACATAACAATACAATCTTTTACCCATTTTCTCTTCTCTTATCTCACTTCACTCATGCATTTTCTTTTCAAACATGGCATATGCATCCTTTATTTACTCTTTTTATTCATACTTTGTTATGCACAAACATGGCATTTTTTTTAAATTTGAACTATGAATGCATATGTTTTAATTAATGAAATGCATGAGCATTACCTAATTGTCTAAAATTTCTTTTCACAAAGAGTTCATTCCTTTATCACCAATGCTTCCCAAAATTCCCCCACACTTAGAATTTACACACTAATCTACCCAAGCTAATAAAAGAATAATTCAAGGACATCAATGGTTTTTCGCTTAAGGGGAGTAATGTGCTATCATTAGAACAAAAGGGGATTCATAGGCTCAAAGGGGTTCACAAAGGTGAATGCAAGGGTTGGCCATATAGGTTAGTGAGTTTAGCATCAAAGATGGCCTTAATCATGCTAAATGCATCCAAGCACAAATACAGGACAATAAGAATCATGCAAATCAATGATCACAATAAAAAAGGAGTATAATCACACACAAGAATAACATTATGGCTGAAAAGTGCAACCATCTATTAAAGCTAAAATCTCACAAGGTATGTTGTTCGAGCTCTTTTCCATGTTCTACAAACAAAATACTCCAAGCAAGTTGATAAATAAATTTTTCTTTAATTCAATCAATGGTATGCCCTTAAAAGGTTTCATGGAAATTCCTTAGTGTTTCACCAACTCATTTGTTCTATCATGCAACATGCAAATATTAACTACTAACTATCCATAAGCGGTAAAGAAATATTCACAAGAAACCAAACAAGATGCAATGGAAATAAAGCTACTCAAAATGAAGAAAAAATACTACAAGAAACATTGCAAAGTGTCTTTAAGAGAGAAATTTTTACCCCCCTTGAAGTCATCAATCCTCCCCCACACTTAAGTTGTGCATGGTCTTCCGTGCATGCTCACAATCCGGGAGGATGAAGAGGGGGCCACCTTCAGCTGGTGGACTCATGAGTGGGATGGTCAACTGCATCATGGTCCTCCCCAGCTAGCTTGGATGAGTCTTTAGGAATCGGGACGGGTTCTCTTCCTTCTAGCTTTGCCGCTATCCACTTAAAATGTTTGCGCTCCAAATGCTCCATATGGTGGATATCGTGCAAGACGTCTCGGAAGAAATCCGAAAGAGGTCGGAGAAAAGGTAAAGCAGTTGATGAAGTTGGTAGACTTGATGGTGGTGCTATGGGTGTCTTCCTCTTGGAGGGGGTTGTGTTTGTTGATCTTTCCAAATCACCCCTCGGAATGAACTTTTTGCCTCTAGGAACTTGGAACGTAACATCCGTTGGTTGCCTTTCTACCCCCGCTGCATTTGCTAAGTGCATCACTATCGACGGAAATGAAATACTGACATTCTTCTTCTCAATTAATTTCCAAATCGATTTGCGCAATAAATACAAGATGGCTATATGCTTCCCTTGCATTATAGCCCATAGTAGTAAAGCAGTTCTGAATCTCACATGGGTATAGTGGGTGCTCGGGATGATGTAGTCTGCCACAATCTGATGGCATATTTGAGCTTCAGCATTCAAATCAGAGTATGCAATACTAGTGGGAATAGAATTCCTCCCTTTGCTATACTCCCAAGATGCACCAGGACGACCTATTCTCTCAAGAATGGGAGTCAGGGATACTCTTCCACCGAAAACATCTGCTTTTATCTTGGAATATTCATCTTTCTCAAGTGGGATGTGGGGGATATCCAGAATAGCTTCTAGAGCTTGATTGGATGTATCCAACATCCTTCCCTGTAGGAAAACTGACGTCTCTTCCCAAGCTTGGTAGTTTGCATAAAATTCCCGCACCATGGTCTCATTGACTTCAATGGGTTCTTACTGGATAAACTCCCAATGAAGCGAGGCAATTCTTTGGTGAATAGTTGCCTTGTATTTGCTTGGAACCTTCAATGGCCGCTCCCAATGGATTGTACGCTTCTTAATATTCTTGAATTGAGAGTCGGCTCTCCGGTTAACCAAGGTATCCGGTCTATGACCTTGGCGATGCCACCAAACATCAAGAAAGGGAGTGGGAATTTGCTCAACCGGTGGAGTAACCGGTGTCTTACCCTTCTTCCTCATCCTAAGAATACCAAGAAAAGGACTTCAAGATCATAGGGCAACAATAGAGTAAAATCATTTAGGAAGCACTAACAATGTGAAAAGGGGCTTATAGAAGTAGCGTGATTTACAGGAAACACAGTGTGTATATTCCAATGATGCGCGCGGTTGGAATACACACACCGGCCAGATATCACAGCAATCACACGCCTAAGGCAATTCATAGATCAAAGCTTCAAGCAAGCACCATAAAAGGGAACTATCTATTGTTCATTCTCAAAAAGTAGTAATCACACATACTATGTTCTCAATTGGAAGTCCAAAAGATGTTTGATTAAGACATCATCAAAAGTTGAACATTAGTAGAGTGGTTACTGAATTTAAATTACAAGGTGAACAATGAAACTTAGATTACACCAACACAATGCATTTACAACAAAAACATCACATCAACAAACAAGGAAATTCATTGGTAATTTCAATTTCTACCATCAAAAGTCATATTAGAACTTGCATCATTCATACAATATGCCTACAAGAGATAAATTGAATACATATGATGGCCAAGTCATATGAATCAAACAAAATGTTCATTGCGGCCTTTTATCAAACATGTGGTATGCAATGCGAAAATTTATCACAATTAAGCTCAAATATGTTCATAACCAACCCAACAATCAAGCAACAACACTTTGCAATTCAAAAAGACAAGAAAGAAAGTAACTAATGAAACCTAAGCAAGATAAAGGAAATGAAAGCAAGTGCAAAAGCATTAATATAAATAGGAAGGAAAAGCAAGAACCTAAGAGATAAAGGTTGAAAAGGACAAGAAGGAGGGAGAAATAATGGCACTTCTTATAGCCATTGCGAAGTCACGGCGTTATGGTTCACCGGAAAAGGAAGCACCGAAAAAGAGAACTCACCGGTGGTGTATAGAGAAAAAAGAAGGAAAAAAGAAAGAAAGAAAGAAAAGAGAAAAGAGAAGAGAAGAGAAGGGAAAGAGAGAGAGAGAGAGAGGTCGCCGGCGGTAGGCTGACGGCGGCGGTGGCCGGCGGGGCTGGGCTGAGAAGAGAGAGAGAGAGAGAGAGCAGCGATGGGGGAAAAGAAGAAAAGAAAAGAAACTGCCTCTCAACAGCGCAGGTTGCATGTTATTGCACAGAACGCGTCGCGTGCGGACGCACAGGGGCCTGTGCGGACGCATAGCGATGAAAACTTAGAAGGGTGTGAACGCACACAGTGTGCGATCGCTGCGATCAGAGAGGTTGAAAAAGGGGCGTGCGGACGCACAACGACGTGCGACCGCACAGGTAGAGTGTTTTTTTTTTTAACCTGAGGACAAAAGCATCTGTGCGTGCGTGCACAGGTCCATGCGCTCGCACAGGGGTTAGAAATGGGGGAGGTTGAGCACGCGCATAGGCTGTTCCCTCGCTCCCACTAGAGGGGCTATCAAGTTGCGTGCGGACTGATGCACGAAAAACTTGTCTCTCAACAAATCTCCCTTCGGCAAGTGTACCGAAGTTGTCGTCAAGTAAAAACTCACAATAGAGTGAGGTCGAATCCCACAGGGATTGATTGATCAAGCAACTTTAATTAGAAGAATGTTCTAGTTGAGCGAATCCAGAATTTGGGTTGAGAGTTGTAGGAATTAAAATGGCGGGAATGTAAATAACAGAAAAGTAAATGCTAGAATTAAAGGACTGGAAGTAAATGACTGAAAATAAATTGCAGAATTGTAAATGGGAATGGGGGATTTGCTCATAACAGTAAATGACAGAAATTAAAGAGAATGGGTAAGATCAGAGATGGGGAGTTCATTGGGCTTAGGAGATGTTGCAATTCTCCGGATCAAGTTCATTTTCATCTCTTCCTCAATCAATGCACTCATTGATCTCCTTGGCAATCTTAAGTGATTGAATTACATTTTCTTGCAATTCAATCTCTCAAATATTGATCAATAGCCAATTCCTTGGTCAATTGCTCATGAGAAGAGATGAAGTATGGTCACTGATTATACCACATGCATTTCCCAAACCAAGTATTGAGAGGGTTATAGTCACATACCCATCCAAACCCAATTTGGTCCAGCATGAGAAAGCATTTCTAGATTGATCTCTTCATTCCTCTTTCAAGGTTCAAAAGAGATCCAAGTTTGAATAGCTTCTCTTCCAAGATAACTACTCAATGGGATGAAGATCGAAAGCTTTCAAGTAAAATCAAGAGGAAAGATAGAAGAAGAATAATGAAAATTAGTATTGATCCATCAAATTACAACAGAGCTCCCTAACCCAATGAAAGGGGTTTAGTTGTTCATAGCTCTTGAAAATGAAAACAAAGATGGAGAATACATCATAAAACTAGAAATTGCAAAGAAAGTAAAATACAGAGAGTAGTTCTCCTTTTTCCCAGCCTCCAGAACTCCTTTACAATTCAAAGCTACTCCTATATATACTACTCTTCTCAGCTTCTAGTTTACTCTTCAAGTCTTGGGCCTTTGGATCTTGAGTTTGAAGTAGTTCTTTTCTTCATTTGGGCTTGGCTTTACTTGCAGAGAAAAAGTGCTAAGTGGGCAGAGACTTCAGCTCAGGGCGTAAGGGGTGTTAATATTTAGTGAGAATATAAGTTCGAGAACGTTAGTGACACTTAACATTGTCACTAACGTTCCAATGCACCCCTTTGCGACACGTTAAAACCCACGTTAACTAGGTTAACGTGGCTTTTAACGTTGCCTTGTTAATCCTTCGTGAACATTACTGACACTCAACATTGTCACTAACGTTCCAGTGTGCCCCTTCTTGTTTCACGTTAAAGCCCATGTTAACTAGGTTAACGTGGCTTCTAACGTGGTCCTTGCCAACCCTCGAGAATGTTAGTGACACTCAACATTGTCACTAGCGTTCCAATGTGCCCCTGGGTCTCACGTTGGAGTCCACGTTAACTAGGTTAACGTGGCTTCTAACGTGGCCATCTTTTAGCCATCCCAACGTTAGTGACAATGTTGAGTGTCACTAACGTTGGCTCATCCTTCATTCCTCATCGTTAGCTTCCACGTTAACTAAGTTAACGTGGAGGTTAACGTGACTCTTGGGGGTTGTGTGGTTGCTTCAACGTTAGTGACAATGTTGAGTATCACTAACGTTGTCGACAACTCTTCATCCTTTACGTTAGTTCCCACGTTAACCAAGTTAACGTGGGAGTTAACGTGGTACTTTGCACCATAGGCCAACGTTAGTGACAATGTTGAGTGTCACTAACGTTGGCTTCTCTTCCCCCCTTAACGTTAGAGGTCACGTTAACTAGGTTAACGTGGCTTCTAACGTGGCCACTTATGAGTAATTGCCAATGTTAGTGACAATGTTAAGTGTCACTAACGTTGGCTCAACTTCTCTTCTCCACGTTAGAGTTCACGTTAACTTAGTTAACGTGACTCTCTAACGTGGGCATTGATGGCTTTTTTAGAATGTTATTGGCAATCACTTTTCTCATTAATCTTGCAAGTTACCTCCCCTTTTCTTGCTTCCTTTTTGGTCCTGAAATCAAGCAATAAAGTGCATCAAAGCTCTAGTCCAAGTCATGAGTAATGCAACATAATATTTGTCACTAAACTTATGCAAAATCCTCATGAAATTATGTAAAATGCACAATGTATGCTTGAATCAAGGCATAAGTGAATATTTACCCAAAACTAGCTTATTTCCTAAAGAAATGTATGAAACTATCCTAAAAACAGTAAAGAAAAGGTCAGTGAAACTGGCCAAGATGCCCTGGTATCACAACACCAAACTTAAAGCTTGCTTGTCCCTAAGCAAGTACTAGAACAAGAGAATGATGAATGGAATATCCAGAGGAATGAGTCATCCTTGTGGAAGTTATATTACTGATTTTATGGTGGTTTCATGCATAGCAACTTAGGTTCATTCCATTACTGGCTTTCAGACCTTTATCATGTCCCTAAACACTTACTTTGTTTATATTTCATGAGACTTTTATTCATTGATCCTTTTATTGTTATTTCAAGGGTTATTTGTGTTATTTAGGCTAAGTGCTCTGCAAGGGGGCAACTCTTTAAGATAAGCTTTCAGCCAACACTCCCGAACCAGTTGGTTCAAGGTGCTAGGTGTTGAAGCACCCCTAAGGACTTACTCCCTCAAGTCTCTCCCCCATACACACCACAGGCATATAGTTTATTTATTTTCTTTTCTTGAGACCTTGGTGTCCAGCACCTCTTTGGGTTACTAAATGCTCTGTAGTGAGGGTTACTCTTGATAGTGGATTTTCAGCTGATAATCTCGGGTTAGTTAACCCAAGTTACCAAGTGATAAAGCACCCTTAAGAGCTTATTCATCTAAGTAGATCCCTCACACAGGAGCACCACAGACACTTGCCTCAAGATTAAAACCATTGATGCCTAGCCTTGTTGCTTACTCTTTTTCTTTTGTTTTTCACTTCCATTGTTCTTTCCCTTTTCTCTTCTTAGGATCTTGTTATTAACTTAGTCTCATGAGTATATCCAAAGTCAAGTATTCAGGATAGATAATTGTCCTCCTAGCCTTGTGGTTGAACCAACTTAGCTAACTTATGACTACCCCAAAGATTCATGAATGCACCTCCACATTAGGAACTCTACTCTGGTCTTTTAAAAACATAATCATTCTCTTCTTCAAACATAAAGACCGGTGCACATAGACTCTCTTCAATACAAAAAAGAAATAACATGATTGAAAAAGGTTCAAACATAACATGGAAGCAAGTTCTATTTCATACAAGATCTTCCTTATTTAAAACATAGAGAAAGATAGAACAAAGAAGGAACTCCACCACCTTTTACTGTTGTGGATGTCCATGCTCTTTTCCTTTCTTGTCCTCCTTGTTTCCTCTTGCATTTCCTCGCATCCGTGCCAATCTTGCTTGCTTCCAATCCTCAAGTGCCTTCCTCACTGACTCATGACTTTCTTCCACCCTTTGTCTTTCCTTTCGTGCTAATTCATCTTTCATTTCATCATACTTGGCTATTCCTGGATGCAATATTGGCAGCTGTCCCACTAAGTAGCCGAGCCTGGCTTGAGTATTTATCTGATGTCCTGTTTGACTCATGTAAACTCCTTCTGCGAATGCCCTTTGCTCGTCCAATAGTTCTGCCTGTTCTATTTGTCTTCGATGCATCTCATGTATGTGTGCCCCTTGATGTGCTTGGATGTTGATTAGCCTCTGGGTGGATTCTTGTTGCTCGTTTTGCCTTTGTTCTATCCTGTTGAATGCTTCTCCCCATTGTTGTCCTTGGTTTAGTTACTGTTCCATCATTTGCCTTTGCCACTCACCTTGCTGAGTCCTCCATCTTGAAAGTGTTTCCTCTTGCTGCCCCATCATCTGTAATTGAAGCTCTTTCTGTGCTCCTTGGCCTTCCAAATATTGTCCAGATAAGCCATCAATGGCCTCCTGCAATTGGTGCATGTCCAAGGTCTGTTGTGCTGATCCCTCTGAGACTTGGCCTTCCACTACTTGAGGGGCTGTCCTCTTTCTTTGCTTTCGTTGAGGCAGGGGGGATGCTGCAGCATTCATCCTTCGGACCGTTATTAGAATGCCTTTCTTTATCCAAACGGGGTCCTCATCTTCAAAAACCACCCTAGCTTTCTTGCATATTCGTTAAATGGTGCTGGGGTAACCTAATGTTCCTCTTGAGTCGCTTTTCTCTGCCATCTTTCTAATTCCTTGAGCTATGATCTCATGAACCTTGATTTCTCCTTCCTTGAGTATACAATGCACCATTGTTGCTCTCTCGAGATTCACCTCCGAGTTGTTTGCAGCTGGAAGGATAGACCTCCTCACTAGCTCAAACCACCCCTTGGCTTTAGGAGTGAGGTCTGTTCTCTTAATGAACTTTGGTTTATTTCCAACACCCCTTTCCCAGTCAGCTCCTGGTACACAAAGGTCTCGTAAAAGCTGGTCATAATTGGGGTTGTTGTCCAATCTTGAGTGATAACTTTCTTCTTCAAACGGTATAGACCGTAGCTTCAATGCCCTCATTACACTCATGGGACCAAAATCCACCATTGTTCGTCTCACAAAGCTTGTATATGACTCATCTTTCTTATCATACCTGACTGTATTTGCATAAAATTCTCTTATGAGATTTGCATTCACCTTAGTGACCGGGTCAGTGAGGAGCTCCCATCTTCTCCTTTCTACCTTCTCTGTGATTTCGGGGCATTCAGTCTTCTTAACTTGGAATCCCAGCTCATAAATGATTTCCTTATCAACCATCCACCCGTATTGCAATGTATGATGCAAGCTTCTAAATCTCTTCTCATCATATGGGTGTTCTTCCATGGGTTCCTTCCCTTCCCTTCTCTTAGAACTTGAAGATGCCATGAATGATGGTTAATATGTGAAGGTGGTAAGGTTGTGGAGACTTTTGGTTGTTTAGGGTTTTATGGCAGTGAAGAGAGTAGGAAAAATTGTTTATAATTGATAGAGGGTGTCTTGTACAGAAAGGAAGAGTGGTGAAGGGTGTGTGATGACAATGAAGGGTAGTACGGACAAAGGTTGTTTATATAGAGAAGTTGTGAAGGAATGGAGGGTGTAGATTGATGAAATAGTCACTTGATGGACGGTTGGGGTTATGCATGGCTAGAAGACAAGGATCATCACTTTATGATGGGGATTGCTCGGTCTTCTAGGGGTCTTATTTTTTTTTCAATGTTGCATGGCAACATTTTCCAATGTATTCCCTCTTTTTGTGGTGTCCGAACCTTCTTTGTTTGGTTGTCCAATCTATCCCTTTTAATGCTCCTTTTTCTTTCCTATAAAGATTTGAAAGGAGTAAATTAATATCATAAAAAAAAAATCTACGGCAAGAATAAGAATGAAAGAAAGGATTTGATTGTTTGTTTATGAATTCCAACTAACTAACTAACTATTGGTGGGTCCTTATATGCATTTTGGTGGCACCATGAGGTGACACCAAACTTAGTTTGGATCACTGTGATGAAAGTTTTGTGTTCAAAGCTCCCAAGACTAGCATGCAACTTGGTTTGCTTTGAACACCAAACTTGTTCCTCACTATATTCTGCATAAGAAGATTTTCACCAATTGTTTGTTAAGTTTGGATTGAAGCTCATAAAGATTGACTTATTCATTATCATCTGAAAGCATATAAAACATGGGTTGCCTCCCATGAAGCACTTCTTTAGCGTCACTAGCTTGACGTTTTTCCTTCATCATGGTGGTTGGTAGTGCTTAAAGTCCTCCCCTCTTGCTGTGGACTTGTATCCATTGGTTGGATCAATAATCTCCACATGTTCCAGGGAAAGAACTCTGTTGATAGTGAAGACCTTGGGTAATTGAGATGGCACAGTAGGGAGATTAGGGGGAATATCTGGGAAGTAGGCTGAGACAACTCTATCCCCTGGAGAGAAGTCTTCCGTAGGGATCTTCTTGTTCTTCCACCCTCTTGGTACCTTCTTCTTTGTTTCTTTTGAGGTTGCCTTCCCCTTGGTGACCTCTTTTTCTAAAGGAGCTGTGGTGCTGTCTTCACCTGCCTCTAGAGGTTTAGATTCCTCCAACTTTTCCTTGAGCTGTGGCAATTGCTATTTTCCTTGTTTGTCAGTTAAGGGGATCTCAGAATGAACTGGCTGTGCTTCAGTGCTTCAGTGTCTCATTATCATTTGTGCTTAGTTCCTTGTCCTCTTGATCTATTTCTTGCGAGAGTTTGAAAACATTGAAGCTGAGTCGTTCATCATGGATTCTCAATATTAGCTCCCCTTTCTCTACATCAATAAGTGCTCTGGCCGTAGCTAGGAATGGTCTTCCCAATATGATTGGATGAGTGTGACTCTCTTCCCTGTCCAAAATGACAAAGTCTGTTGGGAGAAAGTACTTCCCAACCTTTAGCAACACATTTTCCACCACTCCTATTGCTTGCTTTTGAGTTTTGTCAGCCAGTCTAATAATGACATCTGTGGGCATTATCTCATTGATCTGCAGCCTCTTCACCAGGGATAAGGGCAGTAAGTTGATGCTGGCCCCTAAATCACATAGTGCTCTGTCGAACATGTTTTCACCTATGGCACAAGGTATATGAAAACTTCCTGGATCTCTTCTTTTTGTAGGCAACTCAGGTTGAATAAGGGCACTACATTCCTTGTTCATCACTATAGTCTGCCCTCCCTTGAGTGAGCTTTTCCTAGGAAGAAGTTCCTTCATGTACTTGATGAATGCAGGCATTTGTTGAATTGCCTTGATGAATGGTATGTTCACATGCAGAAATGCAAACAAGTCTAGGAACCTTGAGTATATTCTTTTTCCCACAGCACCATTGAGCAGTTGAGGGAATGGTGCATAGAGCTTCAGCAGCTCTTGTTGTGAGATTTCTGGTTCTTTGTGATCTTTATCCTCCTCCTTTGTTGAGGTGTCTTCAGGTTGTTTGCACACTTTGCTTTGCTTGTCTTCAATCTCTTGTTCACTTGTAGTGACCATTTTGCAATCTTCCCATCTTACTTTCTTGGCTTCTCCCTTGGGGTTTTTCTCCGTGTCACTTGGGAAGCTATCAGTAGGTTTGGGAATCTTCTCAGCTAAATATCCCACCTGGAATTCCAGCTTCCTAATGGTCTCTCCCTGGTTCTTAATATTGGCTTGCACCTCCTCTTTAAACACCTTATTTTCTTGAATCTCTTGGCATATTCCTTCAAGTAAGGCTTCAATCTTAGAGAGCTTGTCATCAATTGATGAGTGATTCGGGGCAGACGTGCTGTTTTGGTTTTGATAAGTATGTGGAGAAGTGTTGTTGTGGAGGTGTTGAGATGTCCTCTGGGTAAATTGCTGGTGAGCTGCATTGTTGTTGGAGTTGTAACGTCTCTGGTCTTGGTTTTGATCTTGCTCACTTCCCCGCCCAAAGTTTGGGTGGTTTCTCCATCCAGGGTTGTAAGTTTTTGAGTATGGATCATAGTTTTTCCTTGGTGAATTCCCAATGTAGTTGACTTGCTCCTGACTACCCTCTGCTTCTTCATTCACTCCTTCTTGTGTTGTTGACGAAGTGGAGATTGCTGCTACTTGGTTCCTCTCCATCTTCTTGGTGAGGTCAGCCAGCTGCTGGGTAATGAGCTTGTTTTGGGCCAACAGAGCATCTATATTGTTTAGCTCCATCACTCCTCTTGTGTTCCCTCTTTCAGAAGCATAGAAGTAGTCGTTCTCTGCTACTGTTTCAATAACATCTATGGCTTCCTCAATGGTCTTTTTCTTATTCAAGGATCCTCCAGATGAATGGTCTACGGCCTTCTTTGACTCATAAGAGAGCCCTTCATAAAAAATGTGCAGCTGCACCCATTCATTGAACATGTCAGGTGGACACCTCCTTGTTAAGTCCTTGAACCTCTCCCATGCTTCATATAGAGTCTCACCATCTTGTTGCCTGAAAGTTTGAACCTCAGCTCTCAGCCTATTGATTCGTTGAGGAGGGTAGAATCTTGCTAAGAATTTGTTCACCACATCTTCCCAAGTTGTTAAGCTCTTCCTTGGGAAGGATTCCAACCACATGGCTGCCTTGTCCCTGAGTGAGAAGGGAAATAAGAGCAGTCTATAGGCGTCAGGATGAACACCATTAGACTTCACTGTGTCACATATTCTCAGGAAGGTGGTTAAATGTTGATTGGGGTCTTCTTGAACACTTCCTCCAAACGAACAGTTGTTCTGAACAAGGGTGATGAGCTGTGGTTTAAGTTTAAAGTTGTTGGCATGGATTGTTGGCTTTTGGATGCTACTTCCACAATTGCCTGGGTTTGGATTGATGTAAGAGCCCAAAACTCTTCTATCCTCCCCAGCATGATTTGCTCCACCTCCTCTGCCATGGTTGTGAGTCTCTTCTTCATGATGATTTTCCATGTTTTCTTCCATGTTAGGTTCAAAGTATTCCTCAAAGTGTTCCTCCTCTTCTTCAGCACCAACTACACGTTTTTCTTTTGCCTCCCTCCTTAGTCTAAGGAAGGTTCTCTCAGGTTCAGAATCAAAGGAAGTTGAAGCCCCGCTTCTTCTCCCTGTCATACAACCAACAAGTACAAGCAAAGAAAATAGGTGCAGACAGTATTTGTGTCAGAGTTATTGTTAGTTGTGGGTGATGCAATATATCAAACAGTTAGTGGGTTAGCAAACAAAATTGAAAATAACAAAGAAAAACAAACGAGTAGAGGGAGAAGGGAAGAAGGTTAACTAAAACAAAAAGTAAATCGTTCAAACAGAAAAATGAAATTCACAAAATAAAAATGCTCAATCTAGTGATCTTCCAATTTAATCATTGTTGATGCACAATTAATCCCCGGCAACGGCGCCATAAACTTGATGCACGAAAAACTTGTCTCTCAACAAATCTCCCTTCGGCAAGTGTACCGAAGTTGTCGTCAAGTAAAAACTCACAATAGAGTGAGGTCGAATCCCACAGGGATTGATTGATCAAGCAACTTTAATTAGAAGAATGTTCTAGTTGAGCGAATCCAGAATTTGGGTTGAGAGTTGCAGGAATTAAAATGGCGGGAATGTAAATAACAGAAAAGTAAATGCTAGAATTAAAGGACTGGAGATAAATGAATGAAAATAAATTGCAGAATTGTAAATGGGAATGGGGGATTTGCTCATAACAGTAAATGACAGAAATTAAAGAGAATGGGTAAGATCAGAGATGGGGAGTTCGTTGGGCTTAGGAGATGTTGCAATTCTCCGGATCAAGTTCATTTTCATCTCTTCCTCAATCAATGCACTCATTGATCTCCTTGGCAATCTTAAGTGATTGAATTACAATTTCTTGCAATTCAATCTCTCAAATCTTGATCAATAGCCAATTCCTTGGTCAATTGCTCATGCGAAGAGATGAAGTATGGTCACTGATTATACCACATGCATTTTCCAAACCAAGTATTGAGAGGGTTATAGTCACATACCCATCCAAACCCAATTTGGTCCAGCATGAGAAAGCATTTCTAGCTTGATCTCTTCATTCCTCTTTCAAGGTTCAAAAGAGATCCAGGTTTGAATAGCTTCTCTTCCAAGATAACTACTCAATGGGATGAAGATCGAAAGCTTTCAAGTAAAAACAAGAGGAAAGATAGAAGAAGAATAATGAAAATTAGTATTGATCCATCAAATTACAACAGAGCTCCCTAACCCAATGAAAGGGGTTTTGTTGTTCATAGCTCTTGAAAATGAAAACAAAGATGGAGAATACATCAAAAAACTAGAAATTGCAAGGAAAGTAAAATACAGAGAGTAGTTCTCCTTTTTCCCAGCCTCCAGAACTCCTTTACAATTCAAAGCTACTCCTATATATACTACTCTTCTCAGCTTCTAGTTTACTCTTCAAGTCTTGGGCCTTTGGATCTTGAGTTTGAAGCAGTTCTTTTCTTCATTTAGGCTTGGCTTTACTTGCAGAGAGAAAGTGCTAAGTGGGCAGAGACTTCAGCTCAGGGCGTAAGGGGTGTTAATATTTAGTGAGAATATAAGTTCGAGAACGTTAGTGACACTTAACATTGTCACTAACGTTCCAATGCACCCTTTTGCCTCACGTTAAAACCCACGTTAACTAGGTTAACGTGGCTTTTAACGTTGCCTTGTTAATCCTTCGAGAACGTTAGTGACACTCAACATTGTCACTAACGTTCCAGTGTGCCCCTTCTTGTTTCACATTAAAGCCCACGTTAACTAGGTTAACGTGGCTTCTAACATGGTCCTTGCCAACCTTCGAGAACGTTAGTGACACTCAACATTGTCACTAGCGTTCCAATGTGCCCCTGGGTCTCACGTTGGAGTCCACGTTAACTAGGTTAACGTGGCTTCTAACGTGGCCATCTTTTAGCCATCCCAACGTTAGTGACAATGTAGAGTGTCACTAACGTTGGCTCATCCTTCATTCCTCATCGTTAGCTTCCACGTTAACTAAGTTAACGTGGAGGTTAACGTGACTCTTGGGGGTTGTGTGGTTGCTTCAACGTTAGTGACAATGTTGAGTGTCACTAACGTTGTCGACAACTCTTCATCCTTTACGTTAGTTCCCACGTTAACCAAGTTAACATGGGAGTTAACGTGGTACTTTGCACCATAGGCCAACGTTAGTGACAATGTTGAGTGTCACTAACGTTGGCTTCTCTTCCCCCCTTAACGTTAGAGGCCACGTTAACTAGGTTAACGTGGCTTCTAACGTGGCCACTTATGAGTAATTGCCAACGTTAGTGACAATGTTAAGTGTCACTAACGTTGGCTCAACTTCTCTTCTCCACGTTAGAGTTCACGTTAACTTAGTTAACGTGACTCTCTAACGTGGGCATTGATGGCTTTTTGAGAATGTTATTGGCAATCACTTTTCTCATTAATCTTGCAAGTTACCTCCCCTTTTCTTGCTTCCTTTTTGGTCCTAAAATCAAGCAATAAAGTGCATCAAAGCTCTAGTCCAAGTCATGAGTAATGCAACATAATATTTGTCACTAAACTTATGCAAAATCCTCATGAAATTATGTAAAATGCACAATGTATGCTTGAATCAAGGCATAAGTGAATATTTACCCAAAACTAGCTTATTTCCTAAAGAAATGTATGAAACTATCCTAAAAACAGTAAAGAAAAAGTCAGTGAAATTGGCCAAGATGCCCTGGCATCACGGACGCACACGTTTGTGCGGCCGCACAGATGGAGTATGTGAGGGGTTGTGTGCGTGCGCACGCAGCTGTGCGCATGCACAGGTCAGAGAAAACTGGGCAGCGCGCACGCATAAGCTATGCTGGTGCTGCGACCAAAGAGCACATAAAGGCGTGTGCGGACGCACAGGCTCGTGCATCCGTACAGATGGTGAAATACACAGTTTTGTGCGCACGCACAGGTGGGTGCGGACGCACAAATGTCCTGTTTCAGAAAATTCTTTTCTCTTCAAAATTAAGGTTCCTACCTTTAGCATATCAACATACCAACCCCAAATCATTCAAACAAGCACAAATTCACAGTCCACAAGTAGATCAACTTATACAACTCAAAATTTAATAAACCTAACCTAACTACTCATTATATCACAAGAAAGAAAATAATTCAAAAGGCTATAAACAAGAGATAAAATTGGAACAAAGTTACCATGGTGGGGTGTTTTCCACCAAGCACTTTGGTTTAGAGTCCTAAGTTGGACTTGCATGGCTTTATTTGTCACTTGAAAACTTCACCAAGGAGGAAAATCTCCAACTCCTTGGCATTTTGGGTTGAGTGTGATCCTTTGAGTTTGACTTCTTGGCAATATCCTCTTCTTTTTGTTCCTTGCCATCCTTAATGACTTGCTCTTCAACTATGTCGCATCCAAAAATAGAATAGGCTTCAAGATCGGGCTTGTTTGACTCCTCAAAAGTAAACTTGACCAATTTGCCGTCCGACTCAAAAGAATAGACTCCAGAATGTGCATCTAGCTTGAAACGGGCCGTCTTTAAGAATGGCCTTCCAAGGAGTATGGACGATGGCTTGTTTGAGTCAATGTGAGGTGTCTCCAAAATGTGAAAATCAACTGGAAAGAGCAATCCTTGAATATTAACTAGGACATTCTCTGCAATCCCAATAACTGACACAATACTTTTATCGGCTAGCACAAACCTCGCCTCGGACATCTTTAGGGGTGACAAATTCAATCTCTCATAAATGGGAAGTGGCATAATGCTTAAGCACGCCCGTAGATCACATATACAGTCCATGAATTTCATCCCACCAATCAAGCAAGTGACCAAACATGGGCTGGGATCATTGCATTTTTTAGGAAGTAAAGAAGAGATGGAATCATCTACCGGCTTTGTGTTGAGATTGCCAAGCTTATCTTTGTGAGGGCAAATATCTTTAAGGAACTTGGCATATCTTGGCACTTGTTGAATGGCTTGGAAGAGGGGGACGATGACTTCAACCTTCTTAAAAACTTCCACTATAGTGGGGTCAAGCTCTTCTTATTTCTTGGCCTTCTTGGCTAAGGTTGGGAATGGAATGGGCAAAGGCTCTTCAAGCAAGGTCTTTCTCTTTGGGTGACCTTGGGTGGCTCCTCCTCGCTTTTATCAACACTTTCATCTTCATCCCTCATCACTTCCACTTCATCTCCTACCTCTTCATTGTTCGTTTCTTCACTCAACCTTGTAGGCATAGCAACATGCTTATCAAGTTTGGTGCCGCTTCTAAGGGTAATGGCGTTGATGCTACCCTTAGGGTTGGGTTGAGGTTGGGAGGGCAAACCACTCAAAGATGAAGCTTGTTGGGTGTTTTATGTGGTTTGAGGAGGGAGAGTTAAACGGGAAAGGGCATCGGCTATGGTAGCCATGTATGCATCTTGTTTCTTATGGAACTCTCGTTGTTCATGCATGAAGGTGTGAATTGTGTCATTCATGTGAGGTTGATTAGAGGGAAGGGCTTGGTTAACTTGAGGAGGGCTAGGCCTACTATGGGGGTGTTGGTATTTCTGTTGAGGTTGAGATTGTGGGGGTTGTTGGTATGATTGTTGGTATTGTGGTTGACCTTGGGGATGTTGATAGTAGTAGACTTGAGCATTTTGGTTGAGTTGAGCTTGAGGAGCTTGGTTCCACCTTTAGTTTTGATTGCTTCCATGTTGGTAGGGGCCTTGGTTGTAATTTGGTCTTTGTGGATAGGAGTTAGCTACCGCCAATGTAGTGTCCTCTTGAAGCTGAGGACACTCATCAGTGTAATGAGTGTTACACGCACAAACACCACATATCTTTGGTGGTCCTTCAATCCTTGGAGGTTAAGGAGGGGCACTTATCAAAGCTTGAGGAATCTGTTGTTCTTGGGTGAGTTGTCGCAACAAGATTGTCATTTCCCCAAGGGTCTTGGTTAAGATAGCATCTCCGGAGGGAGAAACTTCATTCAATCCTTGAGTGTTGAGTAAAGTCTGCTAGATCAGATATAACTTCCCATGCTTCGGCAACGGTCTTGTTTTTGGTTAATGATCCTGCACTCGCGGCATCTAAGAGAAGTGATGCACCACTATTCCATGGTACATCTTGTGCTTAATTGCGTGGATTTTATCCACTATTCTCACACTTGTTCATTTAAATTGCATGTTTTATATTTTCCTTCCTAACCTTGTGCTATAATTGAAAACATGCTTCTTTGGCCTTATATTTGCTAATATTAATCCTCTCTTATTACCATTCGATGCTTTGATATGTGTGTTAAGTGATTTCAGAGTTAATAGGGCAGGAATGGCTTAGAGGATGGAAAGAAAGCATGCAAAAGTGGAAGGAATACAAGAAACTGAAGGAACTGCTAAAGCTGTCTAGCCTGACCTCCTAGTACTAAATCAATCATAACTTGAGCTACAGAGGTCCGAATGATGCAGTTCCAGTTGCGTTGGAAAGCTAATGTCCCGGGCTTCGCAACGATACATAATTTGTTATAGCTACCCCGAAGCTAGGTGACGCAGACGCGTGGATCACGCGGACACATGACCTGGCAAAAACTCAATCCACGCTAACGCGTGGACGACGCTTCCGCGTGACTTTGCAGCGACCAGTACATACCAGAAATCGTTGGGTGCAATTTCTGGGCTGTTTTTGACCCAATGTTTTGCCCAAAAAACACAGATTAGAGGCTATAAAGTGGGGGAATCAATCTATTCATACAGAAAACAACACAATACAACATTCAGATTCATATTTTTTAGGTTTAGATGTAGTTTTTAGAGAGAGAGGCTCTCTCCTCTCTCTTAGGATTTAGGATTAGGATTAGGATTTAGAATTTCTATTATGATTAGGCTACTTCTCTTCAATCACAGGTTCAGTGTTCCTTTAATTTATTTTCTACTTTTATTTATTCTATTACTTTAATTGTTATTTATCTTTTCAATTTGGCTTATGAACTTCATGTTAGAGTTGATTTCTTTATTTAATATAATTTGAGGTATTTCAAATTTAAGATTTCTTTCTTTTATTTATTTACTACTGCTTCCAATCTAAAGGCATTTTTATTCGAGTAGATTTTCTCCTTTTGACTTCGGTTAAGTAATTGGTAACGCTTGAGTTATCAAACTCAGCAGTTGATTGGAAATTAGGATTGCTGATTAATTTGGATCCCTCTAAGGCTATTCTTTCCATAGGAGTTGACTAGGACTGAGGAATCAAGTTAATTAATCCACTTGACTTACCTTTATTTTGCAAGGGTTAACTAAGTGGGAGCAAAATCTAATTCTCATCATACCTGATAAGGATAACTAGGATAGGATTCCCAGTTCTCATAACTTGCGAAGAGTTTTCCTTATAATTATTAATTTATTTTTCTTGCTATTAAAATTACTTGTTCCCTATTTCAAAAACCCAAAAATACCCAATTTCCATAACCAATAATAAGTCATACTTCCCTGAAATTCCTTGAGAAGACGACCGGAGGTTTGAATACTTCGGTTATAAATTTTATTGGGTTTTGTTACTTGTGACAACCAAAGTTTTTGTACGAAAGGATTCTCTGTTGGTTTAGAAACTATACTTACAACGTGATTATTCTTATAAAATTCTTTACCAGTTCATATTTTTATGAGCTATCCCCGTCACTCTCTTATAGCTTCTCTTGAGCTTAGCATGAGGACATGCTAATGTTTAAGTATGGGGAGATTTGATGCACCACTATTCCGTGGTACATCTTGTGCTTAATTGAGTGGATTTTATCCACTATTCTCACACTTGTTCATGTAAATTGCATGTTTTATATTTTCCTTCCTAATCTTGTGCTATAATTGAAAACATGCTTCTTTG
Organism: Arachis ipaensis; assembly: GCF_059453495.1. Classification (NCBI taxonomy): domain Eukaryota; kingdom Viridiplantae; phylum Streptophyta; class Magnoliopsida; order Fabales; family Fabaceae; genus Arachis; species Arachis ipaensis. Next base: position 93,029,458 of record NC_142439.1, read on the forward strand.
GCCTTATATTTGCTAATATTAATCCTTTCTTATTACCATTCAATGTCTTGATATGTGTGTTAAGTGATTCAGAGTTTATAGGGCAGGAATGGCTTAGAGGATGGAAAGAAAGCATGCAAAAGTGGAAGGAATACAAGAAACTGAAGGAACTACTAAAGCTGTCCAGCCTGACCCCCTGGTACTAAATCAATCATAACTTGAGCTATAGAGGTCCAAATGATGCAGTTCCAGTTGCGTTGGAAAGCTAACGTCTGGGGCTTCACAATGATATATAATTTGTCATAGCTTCCCAATTCCAGGTGACACGCATGCATGGATTACGCGGACGCGTGACCTGGCAAAAACCCAATCCACGCTAACACGTGGACGATGCTTCCGCGTGACTTTGCAGCGACCTGTACGTTCCAGAAATCGCTAGGTTTAGGGTTGGGTGATTTCTGGACTATTTTTGACCCAGTTTTCGGCCTAAAAAACACAGATTAAAGGCTATAAAGTGGAGGAATCAATTCATTCATACAGTAAACAACACAATACAACATTCATATTCATAATTTTTAGGTTTAGATGTAGTTTTTAGAGAGAGAGGCTCTCTCCTCTCTCTTAGGATTTAGGATTAGGATTAGGATTTAGGATTTCTATTATGATTAGGCTACTTCTCTTCAATCACAGGTTCAATGTTCCTTTAATTTATTTTCTACTTTTATTTATTCTATTACTTTAATTGTTATTTATCTTTTCAATTTGGCTTATGAACTTCATGTTATAGTTGATTTCTTTATTTAATATAATTTGAGGTATTTTAGATTTAAGATTTCTTTCTTTTATTTATGTTACTGCTGCTTCCAATCTGAAGGCATTTTTATTCGAGTAGATTTTCTCCTTTTGACTTCAATTAAGTAATTGGTAACGCTTGAGTTATGAAACTCAGCAGTTGATTGGAAATTTAGATTGCTGATTGATTTGGATCCCTCTAAGGCTAGTCTTTCCATAGGAGTTGACTAGGACTGAGGAATCAAGTTAATTAATCCACTTGACTTACCTTTATTTAGTAAGGGTTAACTAAGTGGGAGCAAAATCCAATTCTCATGACACCTGATAAGGATAACTAGGATAGGATTTTTCTAGTTCTCATACCTTTCTAAGAGTTTTCCTTATAATTATTAATTTATTTTTCTTGCTATTTAAATTACTTGTTCCCTATTTCAATAACCCAAAAATACCCAATTTCTATAACCAATAATAAATCATACTTCCCTGCAATTCCTTGAGAAGACGACCCGAGGTTTGAATACTTCGGTTATAAATTTTATTGGGTTTTGTTACTTGTGACAACCAAAGTTTTTGTACGAAAGGATTCTCTATTGGTTTAGAAACTATACTTACAACGTGATTATTCTTATAAAATTCTTTACCGGTAGAGAATCCAATCGTTCAAGAAGCTTGTCTTGGTGGTGCATTCCTTGACAGAAATAACTGATAAGAACCAGTTCATCAATCCTATGGTGTGGGCAAGCCTCCAGCAACTTCTTAAATCTCTCCCAATACTCGTACAAAGTCTCCCCATCCCGTTGCACAATACAAGAGATCTCTCTTCGCAACTTGTCTGTTTTCTGGGGAGGGTAGAACTTTTCCAAAAATTCTTTACGCAACAAGTCCCAAATGGGTCTAACTTCACCCGGTTGAGTATAAAACCACTCCTTCGCTTTCCCCTCCAAAGGGAAAGGGAAAGCAAAGACCAACACTATGGCTTCATCCGCCCCATGCCTTCTTGCAGTTGCACATGCAACTTGGAAGTCCTTTAGATGCTTCAGAGGATCTTCCCCAGGCAGTCCATTGTATTTGGGAAGCAAGTTTATCGTACCAAATTTGAGCTCAAAATTTGGGTCTAAAGCCGGATACAAAATTTGAAGCGATTGCAAGTCAAGATCAGGAGCTCCGGCCTCTTTCAAAGTGATTCTTCGAGGTGGGTCTGCCATGATGGTGTCACCTGAGTCATTCAAAGAGAGTTCAGTACTCCCACAGATGAATATAGAGTCTCCTCGTTGATTGGAGAATGGTAGTCACGGATGGGTGGTGATAGTGAATGGGAGGGTTCCCAACGGGGTCCCGATTCACTATCCACAAAAGCTAGCCGGCGCCGAGCTTGCCTTATATGAGTTAAAGTTCTTTCGATTTTTGGATCAAAAGTGGCCAAGCTCGGGTCTGGAAGCAACCGTGTCATTCTACTGAGGAGGCAATGAAAACCATGCAATTATGAAAAGCAAAATAAAAAATAGGCAAGTAAACAAGAACCACTTAATAATTAACAACTACCAAAACTAACTAGAGAGAAAAGTAGTATCTACAATTAGTGCTAAGTAGCAAATCAAAATTCAAATATTTACAATATTCACATATTTACAGCAACCAAAATTCTAGCACTCATTGCACTTAAAGTGAACTCCTCGGCAACGGCGCCAAAATTTGACAATGACCAAAAGCATAGGTTAGGAATTTCCTCAAAATTGGAATTAGCGTTGTAAGTATAGTCCTAACCCAACAAGTTGGTCACCGATCAAATTAGAGGTTCACAAGATTTGTCATATTTCAAAACTAATTCAAAACCGAGAGTATTTGACTCCCGAGTCATCTCCCAAGGAGTACTTTAGAACAATAAGTGTGCAAATCCGGTTGAAAGTGATCAAGGGTTTGTGATTGAAGAAATGAACATATAAAGTAATAAAAGAACATGCAAAATTATAACGATTGAACTAATTAACAAATTAAAGAACCGGCTATGTAATATAAACAAGTAAAGTATAAAAGAGATTAACATGGAAATGTATGAAAGATTAAAAGCATCAAAAAGAGTCTTGGCTTGGAGTGAGCTAAGGGTCCTTTCCTTGTTGGAACCACAACTATGACAATTATGATGGATTAGTCTTGCTTGAGCAACCCTCACATCGGAAGGTAAGTTAAATGAGCATAGGTGTCCTTAACTCACAAATCCTAACTTGCTTGCTAATTACTTTAGCAACAAATTAGTGTTAGTGGGAACAAAAATAATTAACAACCCAAGAATTGAAACTAAATATTCGACATTCCAACTATAGAAACCCAATTGCTCACTTTACCCAAGCCAAGAACAAAAATTTTAGCCTAAAACCATGTTTGACATTTTGTCAAACACTTGGTGGGCATAAACCTCAAACATGGAAAAAATGAGAAATGGCTTAAAACTAAAAGCAACTATTGATCTTAATCAACAAGGATAACACAAGGAAGCATGAAACAAACATCAAACATCAAATTCATCAACAAGAAATTGAAATTGCAAGAGAAAAGCGAAATTGAACTATAACTTGAATTAGAAGAAAGAGTAATAACAATGTAACTATAAAGAGTAATAACAAGAGAATACTTACAATGAAAGCTAGCAAAATCCAAGATCAAAAATGGAAATGGCACTTGAATGTAAAACTCTAATATAAACCCTAATAGAGATGATGAAAAACTTAGAGAAAAACTAACTAAAGCTTCCTATTCCTACTCCTAAAACTACACTAATGATATGCTATCCTATGTCTTCATTCCCCCCTCCAATATGAGCTAGAGAACTTCATAAATGGGCCTCCAAAACCCCCAAATAGCGAGGCATGTGCTATTTTAATGAAGTCATGTGCGGACACCTGTATGGACGCACAGATGCGTGCGTCCGCACACTTCGCGATAGATCCAGGCCTGTGCGTACGCACAAGAGGCTGTGCGCACGCACACTAAGCGATGCTTGGCGGGACGCGCGACTCGCTCGAAGTAATTCACATGCTCTGATTGGGCAGCTATGCGTACGCACAGGTAGCTGTGCGCACGCACGCACACATCTCTGAGCTCATCTCCTTTGATTCTTCATGTTTCCTCCACTTTGCATGCTCTTCTTCCATTTTCTCCAATCCATTCCTACCTTATACACCTGAAATCACTCACAACCAACATCAAGGCATCGAATAGAAGGAAAATGGAATAAAATAGACTAAATAGGCATAAAAGACCATATTTTCATAATTAAGCACAATTTGGAAGGAAAGTTCAAAAGCATGCTAATCAAGGGAATAAGTGCAAGCTTATATGATGTAAATCCATCCAATTCTAACCAAAATTCATCATCAAATATGGATTCATCACTCACCCATGGGCTATCTGAAATTGGGTAGATTACCCCTGCCTACCAAAGCTTCATAACCTCCTTTTGCACCACCTCTTTCATGACTGGATTCAATCTTCTTTGGGCTTGAATGGAAGGTTTAGCATCTTCTTCCAACAGGATCTTATGCATGCATATGGATGAACTTATCCCTTTTAAATCAGCAAAGGTCCATCCAATGGAATCTTGGTGCTTTTGCAGCACCTTGATCAACTCCTCTTCCTGTTCTTGACTAAGAACAGAGTTGATGATTACTAGGTAACTTTCATCACTTTCCAAGTATGCATACTTGAGAGTGGGAGGCAATGCTTTCAATTCAAGTTTGGGTGATTCTTTCTTCTCTTTCTTTTCCTCTGTTGTGCTTGGGTTGAGCACTTCAGCTGATTGGATTTTAGCAGCCTCCATGTTTAATGTGGAATCCTCTTCTGTCACCTCTTCAAGTTCTTCATCAAAGGTTTCTTGTACTACAATTTCCACTGCATCCAACCTCATACACTCTCCTAGTGACTCTTGTGGGTAGCTCATGGCCCTGAACACATTAAACACCGTGTTCTCATCATGTAGCCTAAGGGTAAGTTCACCCTTTTGGACATCAATGATGGCTCCACCAGTAGCTAAAACTGACCTTCCCAAAATTATTGAAGCTTTGGCTTCTTCCTCCGTATCCAACACCACAAAGTCAGCCAGGAAGATGAAGTCTCTCACCTTTACCAACAAATCCTCTACTACTCTATGAGGGAATTTGAATGATCGGTCTGCTAATTGGAGGGCCATTCTTGTTGGTTTGTCTTCCTCAATCTTCATTCTTTTCATCATTGCTAAGGACATCAAATTTATACTGGCTCCCAAATCACATAAGGCTTTCTCCACTATGATTTCTCCTATGATGCAAGGAATTTGGAAGTTCCCTGGATCCTTCAATTTTTGAGGCAGTTTGTGTTGGATGATAGCACTACATTCCTTAGTTAACACCACAGTTTCATCATTCCTCCAACTTCTCTTCTTGGTCATTAATACCTTCATAAACTTAGCATAGAGTGGCATTTGCTCTAATACTTTAGCAAATGGAATGTTGATCTGTAGTATCTTGAACACCTCCAAGAATCTGGAGAATTGGCTGTCTTTTGAATTCTTCATTAATCGCTGAGGGTAGGGAGCTTTAGGGACATATGGTCTTAAGATTTCTTTTTCTTCTGGTGGATTGGGAGCATGTGTTTATGCCTCTTCCTTATCACTTAGACTCTCATCTGTCTCCCTCTCTCTAGTTTCCTTTGATGTCTCCTTCAGTTCGTTTCCACTCTTGAGTGTAATAGCCTTGCATTCCTCCTTTGAGTTTGCCTTGGTTAGGTATCCAATTTGTGCTTCATGTTTTTGAATGGCAGCATCTTGGTTTTGTAAATTGGATCTCACCTCTTCATTGAATGTTTTCATATCCTCGGACCCCTTGCAAAGATTTGCAACCATAGCTTCAATGCTAGATAGCTTATCCTCAGATGATGGATTGGGAATTGGATATTGAGGCTGGTTATTCTGGGTTTGGTATGGTGGCTAAGAGGAGTTGTTGTATGGGTGTTGATATGATATTGGATTGGATTGTTGGTGGGTGTACTGGCTATGATTGTGAGGTTTGTGATCTTGGCCTTGGTTTTGTTGCTTTCCCCACCCAAAGTTTGGGTGGTTCTTTCAACTAGGGTTATAAACCTTGGAGTATGGGTCATGAGCTTACCTAGATGGATTTCTAATGTAGTTTGTTTCCTCCCAGTCAACTCCTTCCTCTATGTTCAACTCTGCTTGTGCTGAAAGTTGAGTATGGATGGCTGCAGCTTGGTTCTTCTCCATTTGCTTTGTCAAATCAGCCAGTTGCTTGGTAATCATCTTATTTTAGGCCAGAATTGCATCCATGTGGTTTAATTCCGTAACTCCTCTGTTATTGCTTCTGTTTGAGGCATAGAAGTACTCATTATCTGCCACTGTTTCAATGACATCAATGGCTTTCTCTATGGCCTTCTTCTTGTTGAGGGAGCCTCCAGATGAGTGGTCTATAGCTTTTTTTGACTCATGTGACAGACCCTCATAAAAATATATGTATCTGTACCCACTCGTTGAACATGTTAGGAGGGCATCTTCTTGTTAGATCTTTATACCTCTCCCATGCTTCATATAGAGTTTCACCCTCTTGATGCCTAAAAGTCTGCACCTCAGTCCTCAGTCTATTCACTCTTTGAGGAGGATAGAATCTTGCTAAGAATCTATTCACCATATCTTCCCATATTGTCAAGCTTTCCTTAAGAAAGGATTCTAACAACTTAGATGCATTGTCCCTTAGAGAGAAAGGGAACAAAAGCAATTTGTAAGTGTTTGGATGAAATCCATTTGCCTTTACAGTATCACAAATCCTCAGGACGGTGGTTAAGTGCTGATTAGGATCCTCCTGTGCACTTCCTCCAAATGAGCAGTTGTTTTGGACGAGAGTAATGAGTTGTGGCTTCAATTCGAATTTATTGGCATGAATTTTTGGCTTGAGAATGTTGCTCCCACAATTCCTAGGATTGGGGTTAATGTAGGAGCCTAGCACTCTCCTCTCTTGTGGAGCATGATTGGCTGCTCCTTCTCTGGCATGATTGTGTACTTTTCCCTGATGATGAGTCTCCATATCATCCTCCATAGCTATATCCAGATCCTCCTCTTCTTCCTCTACACCAATAGCCTTCTTTCCTCTTGATTCCCTCCTTAATCTAAGGAAGGTCCTCTCAGGTTTACTATCAAAAGAAGTTGAGGTTTTCTTTCTTCTACCTGTCATACACTCAACAATTACAGGCAGAAACAGTATAGATTTCACTAAAATAAATTATAGTTAGCTTGGCTAGAGCAATTAATCAAATGGTTAGTGGATTAGCTCGCTGGAAAGTAAAGAAATGCAGAGAAATTGATAAAATTGTAGAAAGTAAAAAGAATAAACAACTGAAGTTGAAATTTAATTAACGAAAGAAAAAGAAAAATGCTCAATCTAGTTTCCTCCAATTTAGTAATTGTCAATACAAAACCAATCCCCGGCAACGGCGCCATAAACTTGATGTCACGAAAACTTGTCTCTCAACAAATTTCCACCGGCAAGGGCACCGGATTGTCGTCAAGCAAAAACTCACTATAGAGTGAGGTCAAATCCCACAGGGATTGGTTGGTTGATCAACGTTAATTGGAGAAATGTTCTAGTTGAACTGAATCAGGTTTGAAATTGGGGTTGCAGAAAGTAAATTGGCAGAAAACTTAAAGCGCAAGAAATGTAAATTAGCAGAATGTAAATGGCATAAAATAAATGACAGAAAGTAAATTGCAAGTAATTAAAGTGCAGAAACTTAAATTGCAAGAAATTAAAAGGGAATGGCGATTGAGCATCAAATTAAACAGTAGAATGTAAAGAGAATGGGTGAGATCAGAATAGGGGATTCATTGGGTTTCAGGAGATATTGAATTCTCCAGATCAAATCATTTTCACATCTTCCTCAACCAACACATTCATTGACTTTGCTTGGAAATCTTAGATGATTGGATTCCAATGTCTTGGCTCACCAATCTCTCTAAACTTGAACAATTACCCAATGTCTTAATTTAATTACTCATGAGAAGAGATGAAGTTCGGTCACTGATTATACCACACAGATTCATAGATCAAAATATTGGTAGGATTAAATGTCACAATATCCATCCAACCCCCAATCTAATCCAATGTGAGAAAGCATTTTTAGCATGATTTCCTCATCCCTCTCCCAAGGATCAGGAGAAACCTAATTATGAATAGCTTCTCTGTCAAGACAACAATCCAATTGAATTAAGATCAAAAGGTTTCTAACAAATTCAAGAGAAAAGATAGAAGAAGAAGATGAAAACTATTATTGATCCATTGAATTACAATAAAGCTCCCTAACCCAATGAAAGCGGTTTAGTTGTTCATAGCTCTAAGAATGGAAAATCGAATTGAAAAGTACATTGCAGAATTGAAAAGTGAAAAGTGCAGAGAAAGTAAATTTGGGCAGAGTTTCAGTACTTAGTGTGTAAGCCCCCATAACTAACTTAAACTCTAGCTATTTATACACGTCTTCCGTTGATCTTCAAGTAATCTCAACTGGGCTTTTGGCCTCTATTGAAGTTGATCTAATTGGCTCCCAATGTTGTTGAGAAGAGAGAGATGCTTAATTGGGCAATTCTGATATCAACGTTGGAGGCAACGTTTTTGGGCAAACGTTGAGTCAAACACTCTTTAGGAAAAATAGATTCTGGTTGTTGCAATCAATGTTTGACTCAATGTTGGGGTGCCAACGTTCGCTCGTCCACGCGTACGCGTACGCGTGGATGGGCCATTTTATCCCTTCACGCGTTTGCGCTGCCTATGCGTGTGCAAGTTTGGGACCATAATGCACATCCACGCGTGCGCGTCACCTACGCGTACGCGTGGATGCAAATTCCCCAATTCCAAATTTTAAAAGGCTATCGAAGACGTTGGCCCCAGCATTGGAGTGGCAACGTTCCCTCCAACGCTGGCCTATCCACGTGTACGTGTCACCTACGCGTGCGCATGGATTGTCACAATTCATGCTCACACGTACGCATCATGTATGCGTGCGCATCGATTCACCTTTCCAAATTCAGGAATTGGACCACATAACATGAACGTTGGACTTGGCGTTAGACTGGCAATGCTCCCTCCAACTTTGGCCTATCCACACGTGCGCGTTACTTAAGGTGTGCGTAGATTGTCAAATCTTCATCATTGGTGCAGAATTTAAATCCACAAACTAACTGGCAAGTACACCGGGTGGTACCAAGTAATACCTTAGGTGAGTGAGGGTCGATCCCACGAGGATTGATGGATCAAGCAACAATGGTTGAGTGATTGGCTTAGTCAAACAAATAGAAAAGAGTGTTTTGGTATTCAAAAGCATTAAACAGTAATTCAGAAATTAAAATAGCAAGCAGTAAATTGATGAGAATAATATATGGAGAAACAGTTAAGGCTTCAAAGATATCTATTTTCCGGATTGACTTTTCTTACTAACTATTTTAATCATGCAAGATTCAATTCATGGCAAACTATATATGACTTAACCCTAATTCCTTAGACCTTCTTAGTCTACTCTAACTTAATTCCAATTAGAGGACGAAGTTCAATTCTAGTTTATGTGCCACAGAAACTCTAAATATCCAAATATAAGAGGATTATATGTCACGTATCCCGTTAAGTCCAGATAATTAGAAATTTAGGAGAATATGTTTTTAAGCTGTTGTTCAAGTAAAGAACTTTTCCAAGTTATACAAGAACTCAATTAGAAAGAGGGTCATACTTCCGTTCCACCCAAATTCATAAGATAAAGAATGAAAACAATTCTTGAATTATAAATCAGTACATGAATTAAAATAGAAAAATAATAGTATCAATCCATACAATAGACAGAGCTCCTAACCTTAACAGTGGAGGTTTAGTTGCCCATGGTTCAGAGAGAAAACTAGGATTCGTAAAAACTGTAAATTGCGGAATGAGGTTGAAGAGAAGAGAAGAGCCTGAAGGGCTGATTCTTTTCCCTTTTATATCTAATCCTAATTAATGTAAAATATATTTCCTAAAACTAAAATAATATCTTTTTCTATTTTAAGGCATGGAGAAGGCAATGTGGTTTTATGCGTGTCCCTTTGAGTCCACACTGAACTTGGATTTTCCCAAGTTCAGCGTGGGATGTGGCATGTGCTTTTCTGGGAGTTTTCAAGTCCACGCTGAACTTGGCAGGGGCCAAGTGCAACGTGGAGTGGGCAGAGTTTGCTGGAGAAGAAGTGTGCAGTATTATATATCTTTTGAAAGCCCTGGAAGTTAGCTTTCCAATGCCGCTTGAACCACATCAATTAGACCTCTCTAGTTCAAGTTATTCCTAGTTAAGTGTAAGGAGGTTGGGGGTGACAACATCATTCGCTTTCTTCCCTTTTTGCTACAAAACTCCGTCAAATCCATCCAAATGCTACCTGAAATAAATAGAATTGTACACAACTCAAAGTAGCATCCATAGTATCTAAAAGGTATTTAAATTTTGATTAAACTCAACAATTTGAATGCAAATTCACTAGGAAAAGATAGAGAAGATGCTCACGCATCACAACACCAAACTTGAATTGTTGCTTGTCCTCAAGCAACCAAAATAAGTGCATGATTAAGATGTGAATTTGCATGAGAAGTGAGAGTTTAGTCATGCTCAAGTCTATTCTTAAAGTGGGTTTATTCATTGTAACTCTGAACAGTTTTTACATCTCACTCTCCGTTGAATCAGAGGAATGTCAGTGTTATTTGGAATTAGAATCCGGATCATGATATGAATTCTCTGAGCTTTATACTCCAGTTTAATCCTTGAATACAGAAAAATTTACTTTAACTCTCTTTTCTTTGGTGCTTTGCACCTTGAGCCTAGCCGTGATTTTAAATGTTTTGTCTCAAGCTTTACTTGACATAGAAACACCACAAGCACTTGACTAGGGAACTCTTTATAAGTTCTGATTGCTCTTTCAGTTTCTCCCAGACAGTGGTGCTCAAAACCTTTGGCATACTCTACTAAATGCATTTGGTCACGACCCTAAATATTCTGTCTCAAGGGTTACTTGAAACAAGAATACCATAAGCATATGACTAGGAAAATAACTCTTTAAGCTTTTAATTATTTCAGACTCCCTAATCATAGATGCTCAGAGCCTTGGACCTTGCTTTTATGCTTATTTTACTGTCTCTTTTGCTTCAAGGATTAAATTTTTTTGTTTATTTCAGAGAAGTCATAATAATTTTCTAAATTTCTGTTCCTCATACATCAACATTTCTTGATTCAAATTCAAATATGCACTATTCATGTCATTCATTCAGAATTACAATTAATACCACCACATTTAAGTAAATAAGATTAATCTTAAATATAAACTCAATCTCTCATGCGATATATCACTTCTTTCTTTTCTTTTTGATTCCAAGCTCAGTGAGTAATACATGAGACACTCTTTTTCAGCATAAAAATCAAATAACAAAATAAACTGCAAATAAAACTAGAACCTAAGAATTGAAATAACAACTGATCATGCAATGACAAAATAAGCAGAAAACAGGAACCTAATCATAATAAGAACTGGAGAAAATATAGAATGAAAGGAACTTAACCACCTCAGTTATCCTAGTGGCCATCTCATTCTTCTGGCTGTGCTCCTCCGTGGAGATGATTCGCCTCCCTTTGGTGTCATTAAAATAAACAGAAAATCCACAAACGAAGCGACAACACCAAACTTAAAAGTTTCCTTGTCCTCAAGCAAAGAAGAATTGAAAATAGAGAAGACATAAAAAGACATACGAAAGAGTAAAAACAAATATTATGGTAAAAGAAGAATAAAATGATAAAAGGGATTAAAATAATTAAATTAAACATATATATATATATGTTGTTTTTTTTGTTTTATATATATATATATATATAGGTAAAGGGGGGGGGGGAAGACGTATATAAGGGAGGGGGAGTAAGATATATATATAAATTCAGCGTGAGAAAAAAAATTTTGGGGTTCACGCCGAACTTGGGCTGCACCAAGTTCATCGTGGAGAAGCAAGGGTGCATATGGGAGATGCGGCGCTGAACTTGCCTCTCATCATGTTCAGCGTGAAACCATAGATCTTAACCAAATCACACACTTCCAATCAGAATCCCACTCCTCTGCCCCATTCATTCCCAAGATTTCCTTTTTCTATATCCTGTTTTCAAACAACCATTAAACAACTGGAGCAAGCGATGATTCAATGGGCTTCTAGGCGCTCAAATATACAAGGATCAACCACAGCTCCATGTGGACAGTCCAATGAAGAGCAGAGCATGAAGGAAGTGCCAGAAACTCCAGTGGACAAGACAGAGCATGAATTTGTACTGGAACAATTAGAAGAAGCTGTCTTTGTTCAAGAAGAAGAGTTGGTTGAAGATCTAGGAGATGCTGAACCTCCATGGGAATCCAGAATTGAGGAAAACTCCGTCCAGGATGCTATAGTTGATGCTAAGGAGGATATTTCTCCAAGGCAAATCGTTTATGAAGAATTAGACGGAATAATCCAAGAAACAAATTCCCTTGATGATGATAGTCACAAGTCTAGCTCTCTTAGTGATGAACTTGTATCTGCATGTGAATTCTCTGAGATCGAAGAATCTTCCCCAAGTGAATATGAAGATGATGCAGAGGTAGATTTCTCTCAACCTCCAATCTATGACTCAAGTGATGAGGAAGACACAGAAGACTTTGACCAAGACACAGATACAATTGAAGATCTTTGCAAAGAAGTGGAGGAATTCACAGAAGAGCACAGGAAAACGGAATTTGCAGAACCACCAAAAACACCTATCCCAAGGCCATTACCACCTAATACAAGCTTCAAGTGGGTACAATCCTTAACTTATAACTTTACTTATTCACTTGAATATGGTTTGCTTGAAAAAGATGGCCAGCTTAGAGCTCTCTGCGGCTTTAAGAGTAAGAGGGAAATGGCTCGTACTCAGAGCTGGTGCACAAGGTTCAATAAGGTTCCACGCTTCACTTCGAAGTACACGGATTGGTATCATGCTCAATCACATGGATCACGAAAAACATTTGGTCACCAAGGTGAGATTCTACTTTTTAACCCGCCCGAATGGAGACATGTAGATCAAGACGGAGGCGGATTTAAAAGCAAGGCTTGGAATCCTGGAGTTTATTCTGACATTTGTCATCCCGGGAGCCTAACAATATATTTAAAGTTGTTCGGAAGCTTTGCGTGCTTAGTTTGGGACCCCGGAGGCTATTGGCATTCCAAGCACTGGTGGAGATTTTTGGACGAATTTAAACATAAGCCACCATAATAGGATACCCCTCCAATGTCCAACTTAAGGACTTTAACTAAAAGTGCTAGGTGGGAGACAACCCACCATGGTATGGTCGCCGCTTTTTCAATTTATTTTTTTTAATTGCTTTCATTTTTCCTTTTTCATTTTAATTTATTAAACCTGGAATCATGCATAGCATTCATGTTAATCATTGCATTCTGCATTTTTCATGCATAAAAAAAAAAGGAGATGCACGACGCGACCGCATGCCCCATGCGATCGCGTCATATCCCGGAAAACACCACCCGCGCGACCGCGTGACCCACGCGGCTGCGTGATATATATATCGGCGTAAGGATCCAACGAACAGAAAGTTAGGCTGGAATCGTGCGGCCCCTGTGCGTTTCGCACAAATTGGCCCATGCGATCGCATACCCCATGCGACCGCGTCACTTGCACAATACCAATCCCACGCGACCGCGTGAGCGACGCGATCGCGTCGCATGGATTGCACATCACCCCAAAAGGAGACAGAGAGTTGCGCTAAAACGGCGCTAGAATCGTGCGTTTAGCAGAAATTCCAGCGACGCGATCGCGCGACCCACGCGATCGCGTCACCCTTGTTTTCCCCCCCTCATGCGATCGCGCACCCCACGCGATCGCGTCACTCCCATTTTCGTCCCAACCACGCGACCGCGTGCCCCACGCGACCGCGTGGATTCGAAAATATAACCCCCCAGCCCGCGAACCCTATAAGTCGCGAGCACCCCCTCCCCCAACCCTCTTCTCCCTCTCTGCTCCTTCTCCCTCCAACCACCACCCAGCACCACCCAGCCGCCACCGCCGGCCACCCAGACGCCGCCGCCACCCCGGACGCCGCCGTCGCAACCCCCTCCTCTCCCTTCTTCTCCCTTCTTCCTCTCTCCTCCCCTCTCCACCACTGCCTCCGCGACCACCGCCCCCACCGCCGGCCACCCAGCCGCGCCCCCCTCTCTCTCCGCCACCCACCCGTACCCCGCCTTCTTCTATCACTAACCCAAAACCCTCGGCGCCACTGCCCCCATCAGCCGCCACCGCGACACCGTGCCCCGCCACCGCACCGGACGCCGCCGCAGCCACTTTCTTCCCCGTTCCACCCTTTCCGCCTACCAGGTTCCGCAAAACGCAACCCCTTTTTTATCCGTTCGTCGTTTTTTCTGTACTTTTTTTCCGTTTCTGTTCATCATTAGGATAGATAGATATGCATACTGTAGTGGATTTTTAGGTTGTTAGGTAGCTTAGGCTCTGGTTAGTGGATCTAGGTCTGTTTACTTGCACTATTCCTGTTTATGTTTTATCATAACTGCAATTTTGTTGTTCCTGTGACCTCGTTCATGTGTTATGATTTCTTGCAATTGCTGCTTGTTACTCTAAATTTTTCTGTTTCTGCAGCTAGTTTTTAAATTCATATGAACTGCTATGATTGCTGTTTATTTTCCGGGATAATCCAATTTTAGCCGGAATGCTGCCCAAATTTTTAAAAATTTTTTTTTCATTCATGTTTTGGTTTGGCATTTCTGAACTCTATTTTACTCTGCTTTACCCAAACCATTTCATGAATGCTATGGCAGACTTTCTTATCCTCTTTGCTTTCCTGGTTGATAAACTGCATTTGTGATTCACTGATTCTAATTTTTACTCTCTTTATTTCTATTCGAATCAGCATCACCATGTTTTCCTTGTTCGATTATGAGTACTCCTATTCTTACCTGTGAATCCTTGTTATATGAAATTTTTCTATGCCACTTACTTTAACCCGCACTTTACTAACTCACTAATTTTAATTTACTAATTTCTTTCTCAAATTCTAACCATACTAACACTTTTAATCTCTTTTCTGATTATTTTCACTTTCCTCTAACTTTCTAAACATGGCATATTGATTATTTTTCCATTTAACATAAATTCAATCACATTTCATTTACTCATTTTCCTTATTCTATTTCTCCCTTGCTGCTTTGAGCTTCCTTTATTTAATTGCCTAATTGCTTTCCTATTTTTATCCATATCCTGCTTTTCTGTTTTTCAGGATGTCTACCTCACAGAGGAAAGGAAAAGGCAAAGCTACTAGCAAGCGCAAGAGAGGAGATTCATCCCAGTCCATCATTGCTCTAATGCATGATTCTTCATGGCAGGAGAAGAACTTCACACAGCAGGAAAAAGCTGACTAGCTGCTCCCTGCAACTGATCCTATAAAATTTGCAAATCGGTACTGTGAGTTGAAGTACCCGGCTTTTGCAAACTCCAGAAATCTATACCTGGAATGAACTCTGAAGATTCCAGAAGCCCTCCAACAGTACACCACTGAGCAAATTAAGCAAAGGGGCTGGTTCTTTCTGGAGAGAACACTGACAGAGGTCAACGCATCTTAGGTCTGGGAATTCTACTGCAACTACTACCTCACCACCCTAGATGCAGTGAACCTGAGAGGAAAACAAACACTACAAGAAAATGGAACATTTGTAACAAAAATTTTGTATCAAATTTAAAATTGTTACAAAAAAATAATTTTTTGTAATAATAATTAGTAATTGTTACAAAAGAATAATTTTTTGTAATAAGATTACAAGTTGTTACAAAACATGCTAATATTTTGTAACAATCTAACTTTTGTTGTTACAAATTATGTTAGTTTTTGTAACGAACCTTTGTTTTGTTACGAAATATTATAATATTTTGTAACAAAAAACAAAGAAGTTGCAAAAATTCGTAATATTTTGTAACAAAATATCTTTTTGTTTCAAAAACTCCAATTGTTTTGTAACAAAAAATTAATTTGTCACAAATCAACATTATTTGTAATAAGTTATTTGTTTATCAGAAAACGTAAATATATTTTATAACAATTTTTTTTTCAAAATGTTAAACACGCTAAAAAAATTTGTTTATATAATTTTTTATAAAAGAAAAT
Organism: Arachis ipaensis; assembly: GCF_059453495.1. Classification (NCBI taxonomy): domain Eukaryota; kingdom Viridiplantae; phylum Streptophyta; class Magnoliopsida; order Fabales; family Fabaceae; genus Arachis; species Arachis ipaensis. Next base: position 93,045,443 of record NC_142439.1, read on the forward strand.
AAATAAATAAATAAATAATAAATATTTTATATATCTTACTTTTAAATATTTAGATTTTTAACCTTATTTTATAAATAAAAGAGAATTAATTTAATTATTAAAAATTTTCATTAAATTAGTATTTATTCGAAGATAGATTTCAAGTTAGTAATTAAACGGCATTTTAAAGATAATTACTTTATATTTAATTTAATTTTAAATTATTACTTTATTTTATTATTTTATTAATAATTTTACTCTAAACAAAACTTTAATTTACACTCCTAAAACACCAAACCCTAACTTAATCCTAATCCTACTTAAACCTAATTTTCTACCCTAACCCTCTAACACACAAACAGCAGTCACACAGTGGCCATACCCCTCACTCACTCACCCACGGTCACACACTCACACTCAATACACACAAAAAGAAACCTAACAGTAATTAGAAAAGAAATAAAAGAAAGAAAGGGGAAGAGGGGAAGCACGAAGAGGGAGAAAGGGGAAGAGAGAAGAAAGGAGATCCGACGATGAGAGAGGGCCGCGCTGCTGCCACCGCCAGAACCGCGAGAAGAGGGAGTCGCACCGTCAGCCGCGTCGCCGTCCGTGAAGCCATCGCAGTCCGTGAAGCCATCGCTGCCAGCCGCGTCGTTACTGTCGTCGCCGGTTTTCACCACGCCTTGTCACCACCGCCGCGCCGTGCTCCATGCCGTCGCCGCCACTGTTTCTTCACAAGAGAAGGACGCACGAGGGAGGAAACAGAACCGCGAGGGAGCTCAGCCACGGAGAGAGGAGACGCGCGTCAGATCTATCGCCACGGGTCCGCCCATCGCCACACCACGTCGCCGACTGTGAAGCTGTCTCCGTCGCCGCTGCTGGAGGTCACCATCGGAGCCGCTGCTCCACTTCTGTCATTCTTCTTTTTACAGTGAGTTGCCCGCGCCTTGAACCGTGTTTCCTTTTTGTAGTTCCACCTTGTCCTAGGTTCCCAGCAGCAATGTCTGCAAATGAGTGAGTGTGTGTGTGTGTGTGTGTGTGTTTTTTTTTTTTTTTTCTCCTTATTTGTTCATTGGGTCAGACATGATACTAATTGGTTATCTTTCTTTTGTTTGCCTAATTTAGTAGTTTTCACCATGGATAAGACCATTCTAATGGCCTAGTCAGTTAATACCATTGTTTGCTCTTTTCAGATTAGCATCAACACCAGCCATGTTCAATAGCACACTCACAAAGGATGAAGCATTCTTGTGTCCTGTTGATGGATCCATTATGATAAGAGGTACATGATGAGGTTGTAGCTGAATGTCACTATTCTAACTGTAAGACATCATAGTTGTTTGAAAGCTTTAGATTTTGTTTGTAACATGCTCTTCAATGCAAAAGCCCTTTTGAGTTATCTGTAGAGATTGGTATTGCACATGTTCTTCTTTTGAAACTATAATGAATCTTGGAGAATGTTGAAAGGAGGGTTCAAACAAAATCACTTAGCCATGAAACCTGATATACTATGTCAAGGAACTACTATTTATGCCTTAACCCTTAGCTGTTAGACTGAGTGGTTTTCCTTACTAGCTTGTTATTGTATTGGTGGTCATGAATTATTTTTACTATTTCCTGTTTGTTAATAATTAACATCCATGGGTTTTGACAGACACTTTTATGTTAGTTTAGTTTGGTTTTGGTAATTGAAAAATAATTTCTCATGGATAAAATGAAATTTTGAATGTTTAACTCACCAATTGTTTATGAAACATCTCTATATGTGAACAGCGAGTCATCTGCCCTTCAACCGGAATGGATTCAAATTTTTCACAAATGCTGGTGGACTTGGAAAGACTGATATCAAAAACGTATTAGAGCGAGCTGCTGATATATACAATCAATTTACAGCTGAAAGTTTAGCAAATTCTGAGAGAAAGGCTTCATCATCTATTAAGCAAGTTGATTACATGAATGTATATACAAATGACCTAGTAAAGGCAATTCGCAAAGCAGCGGGAAGCATAGGTATGTCTTGATATTGGTATGATAATAAATAGTTGTTTGGTAAATGAAGTGGTTAATAATGGAGTTCTAATTGGGATACATTATGTGTTATTATTTTTATTGTAGCATTTACAGTTTTTCCTCTGTCATTTTTTTGAATGTTCTGATCCTATTTGCTAATCTTTTATATTGCATTGTCTGCTGATAGAGAAGCCATTGGGTGGTTTCCATATAGTTGTTGATGCAGGCAATGGGCCTAATGCTGAAGTGCAATGTGCATTTGACTCTTTCTCCAAACTTAATATTTGATGTTTCGTTTTGATAATTAATCAGAAAAAGGTTCTGGAACCACACGGAGCATTTACTACCGGTAGTCAATTTTTGGATCCTGATGGCATTTTCAATTTCTATTGTTTCAATTATGTTTTATCAGAAAGTTGACAATTCTATGGTGCCTGATTATTTTACTCTAGTGCCTTATTATTTTGATTCTATTTTTTGCATTTTTTTGGTGATTTTGATACTTTTTGTTTTCTTAAATTTTTGTGTTTTTAGGTAACTACATCATCATTATTAACATAGAAATATTAATTCAATTTTGTTATTGATTTTGTGTTTTTTACAATGCATTGAATTAGGATAGTTTGTATTGTGGAGTTATAGAGAACCGCTTTGGAATTTAGTTTACATAGAGCCCTTTGAAAGTGATAGTCACTATGATGCTAGGTTATGGCATAAAGGCTTAGAAATCTAAGTTAAGGATTCAAGTACAACTTCAAGAGGCAATGCAAGACTGTGAGGAGCTAACAAAGAAAATAGATGTGCTCAAAGAAAAACTTAAAAAGCAACAAACACGCCAAAAGGAAGAATAAGCTCGAGTGAAAGCTCAATTGGAAGCTCAACAAGCTGTTGTGAACTCTCTCATAGCGCGCTTTGACAATGAAACAAACTAGACCTTAAAGGTACTCCTAAAGTTGCTTATGGTTTTAATACATTTTCGTAGATGATTCCCATTTTATATTAGTATATTTTAATTTGTATATGGATCTATTTATCATATTTTACTTGTGTCATGGTTGAAAAATGACAAATGTCCTATTATTTGGTTTGATAAATTTGGTTGGGTATGGCTGTGACATAAGTTGTGAATTGGTTGTGTTTGTTGGAACCGTGGACGGTGGAAATATCCAAGTTTTAGGGGAGGTTTTGCCGAAATTTTTCTAAACATTTTGGATAAATCTTAGTGGAAAAATTATAATTAGTGTTATATCTTGTTTCTAACTTTTTTGTTTCGGTTTTTCTTATTTACAGGAGTGCTGAAATGGTGACCATATGCTACCTTGAGGGCTCAAGAATGTTTTGATGCATAGAGACACTAATCTACATTAGAAGTTTTATGTTTTGGTTGAACTTTTATGTTAGAACTTTTATGTTTTGGTTGAACTAATCAATGTACTCACTAGCTAATGTTATTTTGTTTCAAGACAATTTTAGCTAAAAGGATCTTGTTTGACTTATGTATGTTTTTGCATATTATATACACGTAAACTTGCTTATTAAAATCGTTAATATATTAGTTAATTTAAAAAATAATTTAGTAAATTATGCATGTAATTTGTAATAAAAAAAGTTGTGACAAAATAATTAATTTGCTTTCATAACGAAAGAAAAAAAATGTTACAAAATCATGTTACATTTTGTAACAAAATTTTTTGATAGGAAAAAAATTGACTGTCACGAAAAATACCTTCAAGATCAAAATTTGTTACCACTTTTGTAACAGCTTCTGGTTTTTTGTATCAGAAAAAATTATTACAAAATATGGTATTAAATTGTAACAGTTCCATTTTTCGTTACAAAAACTTTTTGTAACGGGACTTACTGGAATGGACCCTTTTTTTGTTACAAAAAACTTTTGTTTCAAAATTTTGACGTTTTGTAACAATATTTTTTGTTACAAATGCGCCTTTTTCTTGTAGTGAAATTATGGTCACTGAGGAGGCCTTAGAGGACATTCTCCGGCTCCCAGCCAAGTCCAATCAGCCTGATGGTTATTCAAAGGCTGAGGAGGACATGCGCCAGATGAAGTTTGATTGGGATGCCGTGAAGGCACGGATAGCTCTCGACCCGATAGTTCCTTGGGAGATGGGTCAGGATACTACCATGCCTAGAGGGATCAAGAGAGCATACTTGAACGATGAGGCTCGGTTATGGCATCAGATCTTGAGTAATTATGTGATGCCGAGTACTCACGAGACGAAGATCCCGGCTGCTATGATCACCCTCCTTTGGTGTGTGCTGGAGGGTAAGGACCTTTATCTGCCACGTTTTATTCGGCACTATATGGCCAGGGTCCACGTCCGAGGCACCCTCCCCTTTTCATATCTAGTTACACAGCTTGGCCGTCGAGCTGACGTGCCATGGGAGGATGCCGATGAGAGACCACCAGCGGCGGATTGCAGGAAGTTCATTCCGCACAGCCGGAACTTCTTAGCCCTGGGCCACAGACCAGCACCATTTACTGCTACTGATGAGTCAGCCCCATAGTCTGCTGGACCCTCTTCATCCACTGCTGCGCCACCTACCCCTGCTACCACCACTGCACCTCCACCTGCCACAGAGCCCGTCTATCATCTGGTGCACCGCTTGTTCCGATGACTTGACCAGATGGAGCGTCGCAACAAACGGCGCTATGAGCACCTAAAGCTGATGATACGATCCGGCGACATCCCCTCCGAGCCCGACACACCATCCGAGGCATCTAAGGAGGAGGCGGATGCGCCCGAGGCAGAGACCCATCCCCAGGAGGTAGCACCAGCCGCACCACAGGCAGCGGTCCCACATCAGATTGAGGCTGCGGATCTTGAGATCCCGATCCAGTCAGTACCTCCTCCACAGCAGCCAGACCCTCAGCCCACCACCACCACTGAGACCCCCGCTACCATCCCTCCCAGTGATGACACTCCTTCACACCCGGCTTGATTGAGCATCGAGGACGATGCTTCCTTTTAAGTGTGGGGAGATCGCCATCTCTGGCGTTTATTTTGGTGAACCACTACATACTTTTTCTTTTATTTTGGATATTTTTCTGTATTTTCCTTTTACTGTTATTTTCTGAGTACTTATACATTGCTTTTATGTATTTTTACTCTATTTTCTGTATTTTGCATCTTTAGTTCATATTTTAGCCATTTAGTTTATTTTAGTTATTTAGTTTAGTTTGCAATTCTGATTTATTAGTGGATTAATTAGTATAGTTTACCCTTTTTAGCATAAGATAGTATAGTTTAAAATTGAAAAATATAAAAAGGAAGTAAGCTAGGAAATTGAACATATCAGATTTAAATCCACAAAACTTGTATATAGCATTACATGATGTAGTTAAGCTGACAACATTTCATCAAGGAGGAATATTAAAACTTTAAAAGCTACCCTAAATAATTTTTTTATAAGAATAATGGGAATTTTTAACTAAACCTGCATACAATATATAAATGATATATGATGCTTGAGTTAGAGAACACACAGCCTGTGAGTCTTGAGCTTAAATTGTATGGTTGCATTCAAACCATAATTTCATTTCTGTGTGTTACATTTCTTTTTATTCTGATGTTCTTTCCTTTGCTTTAATCTATATGTCCAATTATAGAATATAGAATAGATACATACCAAGAGAATGATTGAGGCCATCATTTGATTTTAGCTCACTCACCCCAAATTAGCCTACCTTTTTACATCACCCTTGTTAGCCCCCTTGAGCCTTTTAAAACCCCTTTATTCTATTTAGCCAAATTACTAGCCTTAAGCAGAAAAACAAAAGAAAATCCTAAGTGAATCCTTGGTTAGCTTAAGATAGAAAATCATGAATAGAGTTAAATGTGGAAAACCTTTTGGGAACATGGATGATAGAAACAAAAAGGTAAGAGAAGTTAAAAGAAATAAAATAAATTTGGGAAGCCTGTTCATGAAAAAAAAATCTAAGTGATTCAATTACCATGTGCATTAAAAAAAAAGGTTATTTTTTTTTTCAGCATTTGAATAAAAGGGGATACAAAAGAAATTCTCCAATGCAAAATAAAAACAATGCACATGGGATAAAAATAAAGAGTGAAACATGAGCATGTAAAAATAAGTGGGATAATATGGGAAAATAGGTAAAGAGATTTTGTTTTACTAAATATGTATGTTAGGTGAGATCTTAGTCTAGTTAAGGATTCACTTATTAGCTCACTTTACCCTATACATAAAATCCTTACCCTTACCTTGACCCCATTACAACCTCAATAAAGACCTCATGACTTTTTGGTATGACTATATTCTATAATTGTTGATTGGTTAGATGAAAAACAAAGCTATAGAAATTAAGAATAAAAAGAAAAATAGAGTGAATAAACCCAAGAAACACTGAGTGACTAGAGAGTAAACACAAAATCCAGTGAGGGTTCAATAACTCATCAACATATATCTGTGCTTAAATTTACTAATTGTTTTGCAAGTTTGTACAAAGTTTTCTTTCCCATCTCATTTGCTAAAATGCTTTATTATTTAAGGGTTGGCTATATATATACATGACTCCTTGAGAATGTGAATTAACTTGACTACATGTAAGCTTTATATATGAGTGAATAAATTAGAGTTGCATGATGCATCACTCATTTAGGTAGTTGCATTTAAATTAGGTTGCATTGCATGACATTCCATCACTTTAACCTTAATTATTTACCTTGGATTTAGCATGAGGACATGCCAGTGTTTAAGTGTGGGGAGGTTGATAAACCCATATTTCATGAGTTCTTTTGTGCTTAATTTGAGTGATTTATACAATCCTTCACCTACTTATTCACATTAATTATATGGTTTCACTTTCCCTTCCTTATTATGTCATATTGTGAAAAACATGTTTCCTAAGCTTTAAAATTAATTAATTTGATTACCTTTATTTCCATTCGATGCCGTGATTAGTGTGTTGAGTAGTTTCAGATTTTCTAAGGAAGAATGACTTAAAGGATGGAAAAGGAAACATACTAAAATGGAAGGAGAAAGCAAAACGGAGCTTTAAGGAAACTGGTATCCACGCGATCGCATGGACGACGCGATCGCGTGCCAAGCACGAATCAGCAGCGACGCGGCCGCATGACTGACGCGACCGCGCGCCTTAAGCAGAACGCATATGACGCAGTCGCATGACTGACGCGACCGCGTGGCAAGGAAAAGCTCCAAATGACGCGACCGTGTGACCCACGCGGACGCGTGACCCACGCGGACGCGTGACAGAGGCCACGTATCAGAATTTACAGAATACGCCCCCAGCGAATTTTGAAGCCCTTTTTGGCCTAGATCCAAGTACAGACAGCATAGACCAGAGGTTATAAAGTGTGGGAATGCACCCATTCAAGTAGAGCTCGCATATTTTACCTTTCAATGATTTAGATTTAGTTGAGAGGGAGATCTTCTCTCTCTCTCTTTTAGGATTTAGGATTTCTTCTTGTTTTAAGAGTAACTCTGAATCCCAGGTTTAATGTTCTTTTCTTTTAGTTTTACTTCTATTTATTTATTCCAACATTTGAATTGATTATTATAATTTGATTTATGAATTCTTCCGTGTTACAGACTGTTATTTGAATTAATGATAATTGAGGTATTTTCAGTTTATGATTGTTTTCTTTGATTTAAGTTACCATTGCTTCCCATCTAAGGACATTTTTATTATTCCAGCAATTTTACTTTTTCCCCTTTTGGTTTTGGTTAAGAATTTAGTAACTCAACAGTTATTAAACTGAACATAATTGATAATCGTTATCTTGCTAATTGAGCTGAACTTGAGTAATCCCAACCTTTTCTTAGGAAATAAATAGGATTCAAAGTTCAATTTAATTAGTCCCTTGACTTTCCCTTGCCCTAGTACAGGTTGATCAAGTGGAGTTTAGATTCAACTTTCATTATAGTTGAGAGAGATAACTACGTTGGACCTCCAACTTCTCTTACCTTGCCAAAAGTCTGCTTTATAGTATTTATTTATTTTAATTGCCATTTACTTTACTTGTCATTTAAATTACTTGCTTCTCATCATCTAAACCCCGATTACAACCTTTATAGCCAATAGTAAGAACATACTTCCTCGCAGTTCCTTGAGAAGACGACCCGAGGTTTGAATACTCGGTTAACAATTTTTAAAGGGGTTTGTTACTTGTGACACCCAAAACGTTTGTACGAAGGGATATTTCTATGAATCTCTTTACTGGTAAAAATCCTAACGTCACTTATCTCCCTTTAAAGGCTTCTTTTTTGACAACAAATACTTCATGAATTTGACATAGGGAGGCCTTTGCTCCAAAACCTCAGCAAAAAGAATATTGATTTGCAACTTTCTGAAGACTTCCAAGAACTTTGAAAACTGCTTGTTGATGAGCAGATAATTTATACGCTTTTTGGCATTGTTTTTACATAGTTTTTAGTATGATTTAGTTAGTTTTTAATATATTTTTATTAGTTCTTAAATAAAAATCACATTTCTGGAGTTTACTATGAGTTTGTGTATTTTTCTGTGATTTTAAGTATTTTCTGGCTGAAATTGAGGGACTTGAGCAAAAATCAGATTCAGAGGCTGAAGAAGGACTGCAGATGTTGTTGGATTCTGACCTCCCTGCACTCAAAGTGGATTTTCTGGAGCTATAGGAGTCCACATGGCGCGCTCTCAATTGCGTTGGAAACTATACATCCAGGACATTCCAGCAATATATAATAGTCTATACTTTGCCCAAGTTTAGACGACTCAAACTAGCGTTTAACGCCAGCTTTTTACCCTATTCTGGCGTTAAACGCCAGAAACAAGTTACAAACTGGCGTTTAACTCCAAGGAAGACCTCTACACGTGAAATATTCAATGCTCAGCCCAAGCACACACCAAGTGGGCCCGGAAAGTGGATTTCTGCATCATTTCCTCATTTCTGTAAACCCTAGTTACTAGTTTAGTATAAAAACTACTCTTAGTGATTTATTTCACATCTCTGGAACACATTATGTAACTTTTACATTCTGAGACCTCCATGGGAGGCTGACCATTCGGCCATGTCTACCCTATTTTCACTTATGTATTTTCAACGGTAGAGTTTCTACACACCATAGATTAAGGTGTGGAGCTCTGCTGTTCCTCATGAATTAATGCAAAGTACTATTATTTTTCTATTCAATTCAAGCCTATTTCTTCTCTAAGATATTCATTCGCACATAAGAACATGATGAATGTGATGATTATGTGACGCTCATCATCATTCTCACTTATGAACGCGTACCTGACAAACACTTCCGTTCTACATGCAAATAAGCTTGAATGCATATCTCTTAGCCTCCTGATCTACAATCAGAGTCTTCGTGGTATAGGCTAGAATTATTGGCGGCCATTCTTGAGATCCGAAAAGTCTAAACCTTGTCTGTGGTATTCCAAGTAGGATCTGGGAAGGGATGGCTGTGACGAGCTTCAAACTCGCGAGTGCTGGGCGTAGTGACAGACGCAAAAGGATCACTGAATCCTATTCCAGTATGATCGAGAACCGACAGATGATTAGCCGTGCGGTGATAGCGCATTTTGGACCATTTTCACTGAGAGGACGGGATGTAGCCATTGACAACAGTGATGCCCAACATACAGCTTGCCATGGAAAGGAGTATGAGTGATTGGATGAAAGCAGTAGGAAAGCAGATGTTCAGAAGGAACAAAAGCATCTCCATACGCTTATCTGAAACTCTCACCAATGAATTACATAAGTATATCTATCCTATTTTATATTTTAATTATATTTTAATTATCAATTCACCATAACCATTTGAATCCGCCTGACTGAGATTTGCAAGATGACCATAGCTTGCTTCAAGCCGACAATCTCCGTGGGATCGACCCTTACTCACGTAAGGTTTATTACTTGGACGACCCAGTGCACTTGCTGGTTAGTTATGCGAGATTGTGACGAAGAACTAAGATTAAGAACGTGCATATTAAGTTTTTAGCGTCGTTACCAAGGAACGAACAATCACGATTTCGTGCACCAAGTTTTTGGCGCCGTTGCCGGGGATTGTTCAAGTTTGGACAACTGACGGTTCATCTTGTTGCTTAGATTAGGTAATTTTATTTTAATTTTAAGCTTTTTATTTCTTGTTTTCGAAAAATACAAAAAAATTTTCTTCTTTTTCGTTTTTTCCAAAATAATTTTCGAAAAAAACCAAAAAAAAAAAATTCTTATAAGATCATGAAAACCAAAAATCTTATGTTTCTTGTTTGAGTCTAGTGTCAATTTGTAAGTTTGGTGTCAATTGCATATTTTTAATTTTCCTTAAAATTTTCGAAAATTCATGCATGTGTTCTTTATGATCTTCAAGTTGTTCTTGATGATTTTCTATATTTGATCTTTAATTTCTCTTGTTTTGTGTTTTTTCTTGTTTTTCATATGCATTTTCAATTTGTTAGTGTCTAAAGTTTGAAAATTTCTAAGTTTGGTGTCTTGCATGTTTTTCTTTTCTTAAAAGAATTTCAAAAACAAGTTCTTGGTGTTCATCTTGACATTCAAAGTGTTCTTGGTGTTCATCTTGACATTCAAAGTGTTCTTGCATGCATTGCGTGTTTTGATTCATAATTTTCATGTTTTGAATCTTTTTATTGTTTTTCTCTTTCATCATCAAAAATTCAAAAAAAAAATATCTTTCCCTTTTTCTTCTCATAAAATTCAAATATTTGAGTTGACTTTTTCAAAAATTTTTAAAATCTAGTTGTTTCTTATGAGTCAAATCAAATTTTTAATTTAAAAATTCTATCTTTTTCAAATCTTTTTCATTTTTTTCTTTCATATTTTTGAAAATTTCAAATTGATTTTCAAAATCTTTTTCTTATTCTTACTTCATATTTTTGAATTAATTGCTAACAATTAATGTGATTGATTCAAAAATTTTAAGTTTGTTACTTGCCTAGTAAGAAAGGTTCAATATTTAAATTTTAAAATCATATCTTTTTGTTTCTTGTTAGTCAAGTAACAAACTTTAATTTTCAAAATCAAATCTTTTTAAAATTTTTTTTTCAAATATTTTTCAAAATAAATTTCAATCACATCTTTTTTAAAATCAATTTCAAAATCTTTTCTAACTTCTTTTCTAACCTCTTATCTTCTTCAAATTGATTTTCAAATCTTTTTCAAATTAATCCTATATTTTTGTTTGATTCTTATCTTTTTCAAAACTACCTAACTAATTTTCTCTCTTTTATTTTAGAAAACCCCTCCCCTCTTTTTCAAAATTCCTTTTTAATTAACTATTTATTTTAAATTTTAATTTGATTTAATTTTATTTGTCTTCTTAATTTTTGAATTTTAACTTCAATTTTAAATTAAAAACAAAAATATTTTTATTTTATTTTATTTTATTTTCAAATTTTCTCCCCCTCATCTCTTTCTAATTATTTTATTTATCTACTAACACTTCTCTTCTTCTTAAAAATTCGAACCCTCTCCCTCTTTCTGTGTTCGAATTCTTTTTCTTCTCTTCTACTCACATAAAGGAACCTCTCTACTGTGGCAAAGAGGATCCCTATTATTTTCTGTTTCCTTCTTTTTCATATGAGCAGGAGCAAGGACAAGAACATTCTTGTTGAAGCTGATCCGGAACCTGAAAGGACTCTGAAGAGGAAGCTAAGAGAAGCTAAAACACAACACTCTGAAGAGGACTTTACTGAAATTTTCGAAAAAGAAGTAGAGATGGCCAAAAATAATAATAATGGTGGAGATGCAAGGAAGATGCTTGGTGACTTTACTGCACCAAATTCCAACTTGCATGGAAGAAGCATCTCAATCCCTGCCATTGGAGCAAACAATTTTGAGCTAAAGCCTCAATTAGTTTCTCTGATGCAACAGAATTGCAAGTTTCATGGACTTCCATCAGAAGATCCTTTTCAGTTCTTAACTGAATTCTTGCAAATCTGTGATACTGTTAAGACCAATGGGGTTGATCCCGAGGTTTACAAGCTTATGCTTTTCCCGTTTACTGTAAGAGACAGAGCTAGAATATGATTGGACTCTCAACCTAAAGATAGCCTGAACTCTTGGGATAAGCTGGTCACGGCTTTCTTAGCCAAATTCTTTCCTCCTCGAAAGCTTAGCAAGCTTAGAGTGGATGTTCAAACCTTCAAACAGAAAGAAGGTGAATCCCTCTATGAAGCTTGGGAGAGATACAAACAACTGACCAAAAAGTATCCTTCTGACATGCTTTCAGAATGGACCATCCTAGATATATTCTATGATGGTCTGTCTGAATTATCTAAGATATCATTGGACCATTCTGCAGGTGGATCCATTCACCTAAAGAAAATGCCTGCAGAAGCTCAGGAACTCATTGACATGGTTGCAAATAACCAGTTCATGTACACTTCTGAAAGGAATCCTGTGAGTAATGGGACGCCTCAGAGGAAGGGGGTTCTTGAGGTTGATACTTTAAATGCCATATTGGCTCAGGACAAAATATTGACTCAGCAAGTTAATATGATTTCTCAGAGTCTGAATGGATTGCAAGCTGCATCCAACAGTACTAAAGAAGCATCTTCTGAAGAAGAAGCTTATGATCCTGAGAACCCTGCAATAGCAGAGGTGAATTACATGGGTGAACCCTATGGAAACACATATAATCCCTCATGGAGAAATCATCCAAATTTCTCATGGAAGGATCAACAAAAGCCTCAACAAGGCTTTAATAATGGTGGAAGAAATAGGTTTAGCAATAGCAAGCCTTTTCCATCATCCACTCAGCAACAGATAGAGAATTCTGAGCAGAATCTATCTCGCTTAGCAAATATAGTCTCTGATCTATCTAAGGCCACTCTAAGTTCTATGAATGAAACAAGGTCCTCCATTAGAAATTTGGAGGCACAAGTGGGCCAGCTGAGTAAAAGAGTCAATGAAATTCCTCCTAGTACTCTCCCAAGCAATACAGAAGAAAATCCAAAGAGAGAGTGTAAGGCCATTGATTTGACCATCATGGCCGAACCTACAAGGGAGGAGGGGGATGTGAATCCCAATGAGGAAGACCTCATGGGATGTCCTCTAAACACTAGAGGGTTCCTCAATGAGGACCTGAAGGAATCTGAGGCTCATACAGAGACCATAGAGGTTCCATTCAACCTGCTTCTGCCCTTCATGAGCTCTGATGAGTATTCTTCCTCTGAAGAGAATGAAGACATTACTGAAGAGCAAGTTGCTAAGTACCTTGGTGCAATCATGAAGCTGAATGCCAAATTATTTGGTAATGAGACTTGGGAAGATGAACCTCCCTTGCTCACCAATGAACTGAATGCATTGGATAGGAAAAAATTACCTCAAAAGAAACAGGATCCTGGTAAATTCTTAATACCCTGTATCATAGGCACCATGACCTTTGAGAAGGCTCTGTGTGACCTGGGGTCAGGCATTAACCTTATGCCACTCTCTGTAATGGAGAAACTTGGGATCTTTGAGGTGCAAGCTACCAGAATCTCGTTAGAGATGACAGATAACTCAAGAAAATAGGCTTATGGACTAGTAGAGGACGTGCTAGTAAAGGTTGAAGGCCTTTATATCCCTGCTGATTTCATAATCCTAGACACTGGGAAGGATGAGGATGAATCCATTATCCTTGGAAGACCTTTCCTAGCCACATCAAAAGCTGTGATTGATGTGGACAGAGGAGAATTAGTCCTTCAACTGATTAAGGACAACCTTGTGTTTAAAACTCAAGGATCTCCTTCTGTAACCATGGAGAGGAAGCATGAAAAGCTTCTCTTACTGCAGAGTCAACCAAAGCCCCCACAGTCAAACTCTAAGTTTGGTGTTGAACCCCACATTCAAACTCTAAGTTTGGTGTTGGGAGGTCCCAACAATGCTCTGAACATTTGTGAGGCTCCATGAGAGCTCACTGTCAAGCTATTGACATAAAAGAAGCGCTTGTTGGGAGGCAACCCAATGTTATTTAATTATATTTAATTATTTTCCATTTCTATTTTTATGTTTTCTTTAGGTTGATGATCGTGTGAAGTCACAAAAAGTACTAAAAAATCAAAAACAGAATAAAAAACAGCATTAAAAACAGCTCACCCTGGAGGAAGAGCTTACTGCCATTTAAACGCCAGTAAGAAGCATCAAATAGGCGTTTAACGCCAAAAAGAAGCATCAAGCTGGCGTTAAACGCCAGAAATAAGTGATGAGCGGATATTTTATACGCTTTTTGGGGTTAATTTCATATAGATTTTAGTATGTTTTAGTTGGTTTTTTGTTTATTTTTATTAGTTTCTAGGCAAAATCCACATTTCTGGACTTTACTATGAGTTTGTGTGTTTTTCTGTAATTTCAGGTATTTTCTGGCTGAAATTGAGGGAGCTGAGCAAAAATCTGATTCAGGCTGAAAAAGGACTGCTGATGCTATTGGATTCTGACCTCCCTGCACTCAAAATGGATTTTCTGGAGTTACAGGACTCCGAATGGCGTGCTTCCAACATACTCTCCATTACTGCATAACAAGGAACTTTTAATTTATGCTCCCTTGTTCATTTGCAAGTCAATTGATAACCACCAATCAATATCCTGACTGAGAATTGCAAGATAACCATAGCTTGCTTCAAACCGACAATCTCCGTGGGATCGACCCTTACTCACGTAAGGTATTACTTGGACGACCCAGTGCACTTGCTGGTTAGTGGTACGAGTTGTGAAACGTGTTATTCATAATTCGTGCACCAAGTTTTTGGTGCTGTTGCCGGGGATTGTTCGTGTTTGAACAACTGACGGTTTATTTTGTTGCTTAGATTAGGAAAAATTTTTCTTTTTGGTTTAGAGTCTCTTATTATTATTTTTGGTTAAAATTTTAGAATCCTTATTTTCTCTTTCAAAAATTTATACTTCTTCAAAACAAGTGTTACATTTACTGCCCAATTGGCTAGAGCATTGGTCTAAGTCCGTGGCAGTTTGGTATACTCTTTTTTTTTAAAATATTTTTCAAAAAAATAATAATTTCTCTATTAAATTTTGTGCCAAACTTTAAGTTTGGTGTTTTCTTGTTGATTTCCCTTTGGTTTTCGAAAATTTTAGTTTGGTTTTCTAAAAATTTTAAGTTTGGTCTTCTTTCTTCATGTTCTTGTGTTCTTGTGAGTCTTCAAAGTGTTCTTGAGTTTTCCTTGTGTCTTGATCTTAAAATTTTTAAGTTTGGTGTTCCTTGGTGTTTTCCCTCCAAAATTTTCAAAAACAAGGAGCATTAGATCTAAAAATTTTAAATCTTGTGCTATCTTATTGTTTTTCTCTCTCCTCTTTAAATTCAAAAATATCTTTTCTCTCTATTTTAAAGCAAATTTTCGAAACTTACCTTTAAAATTCAGATTTTTTTTAATTTAAAACTTTTTTTCAAAGAATCATCATATCCTTTTCAAAACTTCCTAACCACTTTCTCTCTCCTCATTTTTTTTCGAAAATTTTCAACCATTTTTATTTATTTTATTTTAATTTATTTCATTTTCGAAATAAATAAATAAATAAATAAATAAAAATAAATTTTTTATTTGACATCATCTTCCTTTCTCCATCATGGAGCTAAGTGGAAATGAACAGTCCAAGAGGACTCTGGGGTCATATGCTAACCCCTCTACTACTTCATATGGGAGTAGTATCTGCATACCCTCCATTGGAGTCAGTAGCTTCGAGTTGAATCCTCAGCTCATTATCATGGTGCAGCAAAGTTGCCAGTATTTCGGTCTTACACAGGAAGAACCTACAGAGTTTCTGGCACAATTTTTACAAATTGCTGACACAGTACATGATAAGGAAATAGATCAGGATGTCTACAGACTATTACTGTTTCCATTTGCTGTAAAAGATCAAGCTAAGAGGTGGTTAAATAACCAACCTAAGGCCAGCATAAGGACATGGAAACAGCTAACAGAAAAATTCCTGAATCAATACTTTCCCCCAAAACGGATGACACAACTAAGGCTGGACATCCAAGGCTTTAAACAAGGAGATAAGGAATCTCTTTATGATGCCTGGGAGAGATACAGAGAGATGCTATGAAAATGCCCCTCTGAAATGTTTTAAGAGTGGGTTCAGTTAGACATCTTCTATTATGGGCTTGCAGAAGGAGCTCAGATGTCTCTAGATTACTCAGCTGGTGGATCTATCTACATGAGAAAGACAATTGAAGAGGCTCAAGAGCTCATTGATACAGTTGCCAGGAATCAGCATCTGTACCTAAGCAGTGACCCTTCCATGAAAGAAGAGGTTAAAACAGTAACTGCTGAACTCAGCCCTGTAAAACAAGCTGCTGAATTCAATCAGCAATTGGACTTTCTAACAAAGCAGTTAGCCGAATTCAAGGATAAACTACAAGAAACAAGGATGGCTAATATAAATATGGAAGAACAATTGAAGCAAACAAAGCAGCAGTTGTCAAGACAAATAACAGAAGAATGCCAAGCAGTTCAATTGAGAAGTAGGAAAACATTAAATACCCCACCTCAAGGCAGCAAAGAGCCAAGAAATGAGCAAACCACCCAAAATTCACTGGAGGACAGTAAGAGCCCAGGGAAAAGTAATTCTGGCGTTAAAACGCCAGAAATCTGGTGGAAGGCTGACGCTGAATGCCCAAAACAAGCAAGGATATGGCGTTGAACGCCCAAAATGGGCACAGTTCTGGCGTTCAGACGCCAGGGACAGACAAGGAGTTGGCGTCTAACGTCACTCCAGCTTCTAACTCTGGCACTCAATTGCCAGTGAGGGATCAGACACACACAAGTGCTGATGACAACCCCTCTAAAAGGGCTTCTTCAACCACTTCTGTAGGGAATAAACTTATAGCAACTAAGGTTGAGGAATATAAAGCCAAGATACCTTATCCTCAAAAACTCTAGAAAGAGGAGCAGGATAAGCAATTTGCTCGCTTTGCAGATTATCTCAGGACTCTTGAAATAAAGATTCCATTTGCAGAGGCACTTGAGCAAATACCTTCTTATGCCAAGTTCATGAAAGAGATCTTGAGTCATAAAAAGGATTGGAGAGAAACAGAAAGAGTTCTCCTCACTGAAGAATGCAGTGCAGTCATTCTAAAAAGCTTTCCTGAAAAGCTAAAGACCCTGGGAGTTTTCTGATACCATGCATATTAGGAGGTAATTGCACCAAGATAGCTTTATGCGATCTTGGGGCAAGCATCAACCTAATACCTGCATCCACTATCAGAAAGCTTGGCTTAACTGAAGAAGTTAAACCAACCCGGATCTGTCTCCAACTTGCTGATGGCTCCATTAAATACCCATCAGGCGTGATTGAAGACATGATTGTCAGAGTTGGGCCATTCGCCTTTCCCACTGACTTTGTAGTGCTGGAAATGGAGGAGCACAAGAGTGCTACTCTCATTCTAGGAAGACCCTTCCTAGCAACTGGACGAACCCTCATTGATGTCCAACAAGGGGAAATAACCCTGAGAGTCAATGATGATGAGTTTAAGTTGAATGCTGTTAAAGCCATGCAGCATCCAGACACACCAAAAGACTGCTTTAAACCCACAGGAAGAGGAAGCACTTATTCAAGTGCTAAGGACACACAAGACAGCTCTTGGGTGGTCCATAGGTGACCTTAAGGGCATAAGCCCAGCTAGATGCATGCACAAAATCTTATTGGAGGATAATGCTAAACCAGTGGTTCAACCACAGAGGCGGCTAAATCCAGCCATGAAGGAAGTGGTGCAGAAAGAGGTCACCAAATTACTAGAGGCTGGGATTATTTATCCTATTTCTGACAGCCCCTGGGTGAGCCTTGTCCAAGTCGTCCCAAAAAAGGGAGGCATGACAGTGATTCATAATGAAAAAAATGAACTGGTCCCTACAAGAATAGTTACAGGGTGGCGCATGTGTATTGAATACAGAAGGCTCAATACAGCCACCAGAAAGGATCATTTTCCTTTACCATTCATAGACCAGATGCTAGAAAGACTGGCAGGTCATGATTATTACTGCTTTCTGGATGGCTACTCAGGCTATAACCAGATTGCAGTAGATCCCCAGGATCAAGAGAAAACAGCATTCATATGTCCATCTGGAGTGTTTGCTTATAGAAGGATGCCATTTGGGCTGTGTAATGCGCGTGCAACCTTCCAGAGATGCATGCTCTCTATTTTCTCTGATATGGTGGAAAAATTTCTGGAAGTCTTCATGGATGACTTCTCAGTATATGGAGACTCATTCAGCTCCTGTCTTGTTCACCTAAAACTTGTTCTGAAGAGATGCCAAGAGACCAACCTAGTTTTAAACTGGGAAAAATGTCACTTCATGGTGACTGAAGGGATTGTCCTTGGGCATAAAATCTCAAACAAGGGGATAGAGGTCGATCAAGCAAAAATAGAGGTAATTGAAAAATTACCACCACCTACCAATGTTAAGGCAATCAGAAGCTTTCTGGGGCATGTAGGATTCTATAGGAGGTTTATAAAGGATGTTTCAAAAATTGCAAAATCTCTAAGCAATCTGCTAGCTGCTGACACGCCATTTGTGTTTGACACAGAGTGTCTGCAGGCATTTGAAACGCTGAAAGCTAAGCTAGTCATAGCACCAGTTATTTCTGCACCAAACTGGACATTACCATTTGAGCTAATGTGTGTGCCAGTGATCACGCCATTGGTGCAGTATTGGGACAGAGGCATGACAAGCTTCTGAACGTCATTTATTATGCTAGTCGCGTTTTAAATGATGCCCAGAAAAATTACACAACCACAGAAAAAGAATTACTTGCAGTGGTTTATGCCATTGACAAGTTCAGATCATACTTAGTAGGATCAAAAGTGATTGTGTATACTGACCATGCTGCTCTTAAATATCTACTCACAAAGCTGGATTCAAAACCCAGGCTCATCAGATGGGTGTTGCTTCTGCAAGAGTTTGATATAGAAATAAGAGACAGAAAAGGGACAGAGAACTAAGTGGCTGATCATCTGTCCCGGATAGAGCCAGTAGAAGGGACGTCCCTCCCCTTTCTTGAGATCTCTGAGACTTTTCCGGATGAGCATTTATTTTCCATTCAGGAAACACCATGGTTTGCCGATATTGCAAACTATAAAGCTGCAAGGTTCATACCTAAAGAGTACAACAGGCAAAAAAAGAAAAAATTAATCACTGATGCAAAGTACTACCTGTGGGATGAACCCTATCTCTTTAAGAGATGTGCAGATGGAATATTCCGTAGGTGTGTTCCTAGAGAAGAAGCACATAGGATCCTATGGCATTGCCATGGATCTCAATATGGAGGCCATTTCGGAGGTGAGCGAACAGCCACCAAGGTCCTCCAATGTGGCTTCTATTGGCCCACACTCTATAAAGATTCCCGAGAGTTTGTACGTAACTGTGACAGTTGCCAAAGAGCTGGTAATCTGCCTCATGGTTACGCCATGCCTCAACAAGGAATCTTGGAGATTGAGTTGTTTGACGTATGGGGAATTGACTTCATGGGACTTTTCCCACCATCATTCTCAAACACTTATATTCTGGTGGCAGTTGACTATGTATCAAAATGGGTTGAGGCCATTGCCACACCCACCAATGATACTAAAACAGTGCTGAAGTTCCTCCAGAAATATGTCTTCAGCAGGTTTGGGGTCCCTAGAGTACTAATCAGTGATGGGGGCACTTACTTCTGCAACAAACAGCTTTACTCTGCCATGGTCCGGTATGGGATTCGCCACAAGGTGGCGACTCCATATCATCCACAGACTAATGGACAAGCTGAAGTCTCTAACAGAGAGCTAAAAAGAATCCTAGAACGGACTGTAAATACCCGTAGAAAGGATTGGGCAAGAAGCTTGGATGATGCTCTGTGGGCATACAGAACAACATTCAAGACTCCTATAGGGACCTCTCCATACCAACTGGTCTATGGTAAGGCATGTCACCTGCCCGTGGAACTGGAACATAAAGCCTACTGGGCAACCAGATTCCTGAACTTTGATGCCAAATTAGCTGGAGAAAAAAGATTGCTCCAGCTAAATGAGCTAGAGGAATTTAGATTCACTGCTTTCGAAAATGCCAAGCTTTATAAAGAAAAATAAAAAAAGTGGCATGACAGAAAGCTGTCATCTAGAATCTTTGAACCAGGACAAAAGGTTCTGTTGTTCAACTCCAGGCTCAGGCTATTCCTCGGGAAACTGAAGTCCCGGTGGAGGGGACCATATGTAATTACAAGTGTATCACCATATGGTTATGTGGAGCTTCAAGATATTGATTCTGATAAGAAGTTCATTGTCAATGGACAGAGAATCAAGCACTATCTTGAAGGCAATGTTGAGGGCAATGTTGAGCAAGAGTGCTCAAGGCTGAAGCTAGACTAAAAGCTCAGCAAGGTCCAGCTAAAGACAATAAAGAAGCGCTTGCTGGGAGGCAACCCAGCCATGAGGCATCAATCCTCTAAGTATTTTGCCCTATTTTTATTTTTATTTGTTTATATAAAGTTCACTGATCCTAAGGTAAAGAGTCAATTGTATAAGTTCACAGGGTTACAGAAGGATTCTGCACACAAAACAGAGAAAAAGAGCTCACTGGCAAGAAAACGCCAGTAAAAGTCTGTTTTGGGTGTTCAACGCCCAACAGAAGC
This sequence comes from Arachis ipaensis, assembly GCF_059453495.1. NCBI lineage: Eukaryota > Viridiplantae > Streptophyta > Magnoliopsida > Fabales > Fabaceae > Arachis > Arachis ipaensis. The sequence goes on from NC_142439.1 coordinate 93,066,034, forward strand.
ATCCATTGGGCGTTGAACGCTAGTGAGGATAGCCATATGGGCGTTAAACGCCAGAAAGAAGCTCTTTCTGGGCGTTTAACGCCAGATTTACAGCATTCTGGGCATTCAGAAAAACGCCCAGTAACAAAGGACTTCCTGGCGTTCAACGCTAGAAAGAAGCAGCAGCTGGGCGTTGAACGCCCAGGAAAGGCAGCATTTGGGCGTTGAACGCCCAAAACATGCAGCGTTTGGGCGTTCAAACGCCAGGATGGTGGGGAGGAGGTAAATTCATTTTTTCTTCATATTTTTCGTTTTAATCTTAATTTTCATGCTTCAATTCATGATTTCTTGCATAAACATGTTAAGAACCCTGATTTCTAAAATCCCTAATTTCTAAAATCCCTAATTTCTAAAAACCCTACCTTAAAAAAAATATCAAATGTATCTTAATCCATAAGCACAAACCCTCTTTTTCAATTCAATTCAACTCTTTTTCAAATTTTCAAAACAAATCTATCTTTTCAACTAATATCTTTTTCAAATCTCCACATTATCTTTTTCAAAATCTAGATTTATCTTTTTCAAAAAAATTTTTCATATCTTTTCAATTTTAAACTATATCCTCTCTTATCATATCTTCTATCTTATCTTTTCCAAATCAATCTTTTTTATCATATCTTTTCAAAATTTTTGAACCCACCCCCCTCCCTTTAAATATGGGTTCAGCCTCCACCCTCCTCCATCAACAATTGCACCTAGCTCTCCTTCTATCCCTCTCTTTTCTTTTCTTTTGCTTGAGGACAAGCAAACCTCTAAGTTTGGTGTGTTTATCCGTGATCACTAAGATCATGGCCCCTAAGGGAAAACAACCTACTTCAAGAGGCAAGAAAGAGAGCGTTCCAAAACCACTTTGGAATCAAGGGAAGTTCTTATCTAAAGAACATTCAGACCATTATTACAAAATAATGGGTCTAGGATCAGTGATCCCGGAAGTTAGATTCGATCTGAAAGAAGACGAATATCCGGAGATCCAGGAGCAAATTCGAATCAGGAACTGGGAGGTCCTAATCCTGAGACGAAAGTGGGAAGGAATATGGTCCAGGAGTTCTATGCTAATATGTGGCAGACAGACAAGCAAAAACTATCTGGAACTGCTTTCTATGAATATCGGACCGTGGTCAGAGGAAAGATTGTTCATACCATCCCTGACAAGATCAGAGAGATCTTAAAGCTACCTCAGCTGAAAGATGATCCAGACTCTTTCAACAGGAGAATGATGAGAACAGACAAGGGCCTGGATAAGATTCTAGAGGATATATGTATCCCTGGTGCAAGGTGGACCACTAGCACGAAGGGTGTCCCAAATCAACTCAAAAAGGAAGATCTCAAACCAGTCGCCAGAGGATGGCTGGACTTCATTGGGCATTCTCTGCTGCCCACTAGCAACTGTTCTGAAGTCACTGTTAAAAGAGCAGTGATGATCCATTGCATCATGATGGGAAAAGAAGTGGAAGTTCATCAACTAATTTCAACTGAATTCTACAAAATTGCTAATAAAATTCTAAAGAGGCCAGGTTGGCTTACCCAAGCTTGATTTCTCTGCTCTGCAAGGACGCTGGAGTAAGGATGGGAATAACTGAGTATATCTCAATTGAGAAACCAATTACCAAAGCATCAATGGAAAAACAACAAGCACAGGATGACCCCATCAAGAAGAAAACACAGGAATTTCTCCCAGAAATCCCTCAATCTGAATACTGGGAGTATCTTGAAACATCAGTTACCAAGATGCAAGAAGCTATGGAACAAATAATAAAGGAACAGAAGGAACAAAGTCAAATTCTTTGCTATTTGATTAAAGAACAGGAAGAGAAAGGGCGTGACTTGAGGGAATTGAAGCGCCAGAAGTTATCTCTTGAAGGACCAAGCACCCCACAGATCCGAGGAACATCCACTTCCCAGAACAAAGGTTGTTAAATTCCAATTTCTGCTTTAACTCTGTGATAGTTGTCGTTATAGGAGTTTACCTTAGGAGTCATATAGTAGTAATTAGTGTCTATTTTGATTTTACCTCCAATTAAGTTATAGTCTATTTTTCTCATCATCAGAAAACATGAATAAAATAGTAGATCTTTTGAATAAGAGGCAATAAAATTTGAGTTCTTAATAAGAAAAATTCTAATTAGTAACATGTGGTGACAATGCTTTCTGTCTTCTGAATGAATGCTTGAACAGTACATATATCTTTTGAATTTGTTGTTTAAGACTGTTAAATATGTTGGCTCTTGAAAGAATGATGAACATGAGACATGTTATTGATAATCTGAAAAATCATAAAAATGATTCTTGAAGCAAGAAAAAGCAGCAAAGAACAAAGCTTGCAGAAAAAAAAAAGAGAAAAAAAAGAGAGAGAAAGAAAAAGCAAGCAGAAAAAGCCAAAGCTCTTAAAACAAAAAGGCAAGGGTAATAGAAAGGATCCCAAGGCTTTGAGCATCAGTGGATAGGAGGGCCTAAAGGAATAAAATCCTGGCCTAAGCGGCTAAACCAAGCTGTCCCTAGCCATGTGCTTGTGGCGTGAAGGTGTCAAGTGAAAACTTGAGACTGAGCGGTTAAAGTCAAGGTCCAAAGCAAAAAGAAGAGTGTACTTAAGAACCCTAGACACCTCTAATTGGGGACTTTAGCAAAGCTGAGTCACAATCTAAAAGGGTTCACCCAATTATGTGTCTATGGCATTTATGTATCCGGTGGTAATACTGGAAAACAAAGTGCTTAGGGCCACGGCCAAGACTCATAAAGTAGCTGTGTTCAAGAATCATCATACTGAAATAGGAGAATTAATAACACTATCTGAATTCTAAGTTCCTATAGATGCCAATCATTCTGAGCTTCAATGGATAAAGTGAGATGCCAAAACTGTTCGGAAGCAAAAAGCTACTAGTTCCGCTCATCTAATTAGAATCTGAGCTTCACTCAAAAACTTTGAGATATTATTGCTTCTTGACTTATTAGTCTTCTATTTTATTTGTCTAGTTGCTTGAGGACAAGCAACAGTTCAAGTTTGGTGTTGTGATGAGCGGATATTTTATACGCTTTTTGGGGTTAATTTCATATAGATTTTAGTATGTTTTAGTTGGTTTTTAGTTTATTTTCATTAGTTTCTAGGCAAAATCCACATTTCTGGACTTTACTATGAGTTTGTGTGTTTTTCTGTAATTTCAGGTATTTTCTGGCTGAAATTGAGGGAGCTGAGCAAAATCTGATTCAGGCTGAAAAAGGACTGCTAATGTTGTTGGATTCTAACCTCCCTGCACTCAAAATGGATTTTCTGGAGTTACAGGACTCCAAATGGCGTGCTTTCAATTGCGTTAGAAAGTAGACATCCAGGGCTTTCCAGCAATATATAATAGTCCATACTTTGCTCAAGGATAGATGACGTAAACTGGCGTTCAACGCCAGCTCTCTGCCCAATTCTGGCATCCAGCGCCAGAAACAAGTTGCAAGTTGGAGTTCAATGCCAGAAAAGGATCCAAAGCTGGCGTTGAATGCCCAAAACAGCCCCAGGCACGTGAGAAGCTTTAGTCTCAGCCTCAGCACACACCAAGTAGGCCCCAGAAGTGGATTTCTGCACTATCTGTTATAGTTTACTCATTTTCTGTAAACCTAGGCTACTAGTTTAGTATTTAAACAACTTTTAGAGATTCATTTTGGATCTCATGATATTTTAGATATGAATTTTGTAACTTTTAATGGCATGAGTCTCTAAACTCCATTGTTGGGGGTGAGGAGCTCTGCTGTGTCTCGATGAATTAATGCAAGTATTTCTGTTTTCCATTCAACATGCGTGTTCCTATCTAAGATATCCATTCGCGCTTAACTATGGAGAAGGTGATGATCAGTGACATTCATCACCTTCCTCAATCCATGAACGTGTGTCTGACAATCACCTCCGTTCTACTTCAGTTTGAATGAATATCTCTTAGATTCCCTAATCAGAATCTCCGTGGTATAAGCTAGATTGATGGCGGCATTCATCAGAATCCAGAAAGTCTAAACCTTGTCTGTGGTATTCCGAGTAGGATTCTGGGATTGGATGGCTGTGACAAACTTCAAACTTGCGAGTGCTTGGCGTAGTGACAGACGCAAAAGGATGGTAAATCCTATTCCGGTACGACTGAGAACCTGCAGATGATTAGCCGTGCGGTGACAGCGCACCTGGACCCTTTTCACTGGAAGGATGGATGGTAGCCATTGACAACGGTGATCCACCTACACACAGCTTGCCATAGGAGGACGTGCATGCGTGAATCAGAAACAGAGCAAAGCAGAATTTCAGAAGACAAAGCATCTCCAAAACTCCAACATACTCTCCATTACTGCATAACAAGTAACTTTTAATTTATGCTCCCTTGTTCATTTGCAAGTCAATTGATAACCACCAATCAATATCCTGACTGAGAATTGCAAGATAACCATAGCTTGCTTCAAACTAACAATCTCCGTGGGATCGACCCTTACTCACGTAAGGTATTACTTGGACGACCCAGTGCACTTGTTGGTTAGTGGTACGAGTTGTGAAACGTGTTATTCATAATTTGTGCACCAATAAGCACCAGACTGGCGTTTAACGCCAGAACAGAACATGGAATTGGCGTTAAACGCCAGAAACAAGCAGCAAGCTGGCGTTTAACGCCAGACATGCATTCTAAGGGCGTTTTGCACGCCTACTTGGAGCAGGGATGCTACATCCTTGACCCCTTAGGATCTGTGGACCCTACAGGATCCCCACCTACCCTACCTCTTCTTCTCCCCTCTTCACACCTTTTCATAACTCTCTTCCCTAAATACCCTTGACCATTCACATCCATCCACTCTTTCCCATAAACCCCACCTACCTCATAAATTTGAAATTCTTTTCCCTCCCAAACCCAACCCTAATGGCCGAAACCCACCCACCACCCCACCCCTATATAAACCCCTCAACACTACTCCATTTTCACACATTACAACCACCACTTCTCCCCCTTGGCCGAATACACCTTCTCCCTCCTTCTCCTCTATTTTTTTTCTTCTTCTACTACTTTCTTTCTTCTTTTGCTCGAGGACGAGCAAACCTTTTAAGTTTGGTGTGGTAAAAGCATTGCTTTTTTTTGTCCATAACCATTAATGGCACCTAAGGCCAGAGAAACCTCAAGAAAGAGGAAAGGGATGGCAATTGCTTCCATCTCTGAGTCACGGGAGATGGAGAGATTCATCTTAAAGGTCCATCAAGACCACTTCTATGAAGTTGTGGCCAAGAAGAAGGTGATCCCTGAGGTCCCTTTTAAGCTCAAAAAGAGCAAATATCTGGAGATCCGACAAGAGATTAGAAGAAGAGGATGGGAAGTTCTCTCTAATCCTATTCGACAAGTCGGGATCTTAATAGTTCAAGAGTTCTATGCAAACGCATGGATCACTAGGAACCATGATCAAAGTATGAACCCGAATCCAAAGAATTGGCTTACAATTGTTCGAGGGAAATACTTAGATTTCAGTCCGGAAAATGTAAGGTTGGCGTTCAACTTGCCAATGATGCAAGAAAATGCACGCCCCTATACTAGAAGGGTCAACTTTGATAAAAGGTTGGACCAAGTCCTCATGGACATATGTGTGGAAGGAGCTCAATGGAAATTTGACTCAAGAGGCAAGCCGGTTCAATTGAGATGACCGGACCTTAAGCCTGTAGCTAGAGGATGGTTGGAGTTCATCCAACGCTCAATTATTCCTACTAGCAACCAGTCTGAAGTTACTGTAAACCGGGCCATCATGATCCATAGTATCATGATTGGGGAGGAAGTGGAAGTTCATGAGATTATACCTCAAGAACTCTACAAGGTGGCTAACAAGTCCTCCATTTTGGCAAGGTTAGCCTTTCCTCACCTCATTTGCCACCTCTGCAATTCGGCTGGAATTGACATAGAGGGAGATATCCTCATTGATGAAGACAAGCCCATCACTAAGAAAAGAATGGAGCAAACAAGAGATCATAGACCTCAACAAGAGCATGAGGAAATTCCTCACCATGAAATCCCTGAGATGCCTCAAGAGATGCACTTCCCTCCACAAAACTATTGGGAGCAAATCAACACCTCCCTAGGAGAATTAAGTTCCAGCATGGGACAACTAAGGATGGAATACCAAGAGCACTCCATCATTCTCCATGAGATTAGAGAAGATCAAAGACCTATGAGGGAGGAGCAACAAAGACAAGGAAGAGACATAGAGGAGCTCAAGAACACCATTGGCTCTTCAAGAAGAGGATGACGCCACCCTCACTAAGGTGGACCCGTTCCTTAATATCTTTGTCTATTTATTTTTCTGTTTTTTGTTTACTATGCTTTATGTTTATGTTTGTGTCTTATTACATGATCATTAGTATTTAAGTGTCTATGTCTTAAAGCTATGAATGTCCTATGAATCCATCACCTCTCTTAAATGAAAAATGCTTTAATTACAAAAGAACAAGATGTACATGAATTTCGAATTCATCATTGAAATTAGTTTAATTATTTTGATGTGGTGACAATACTTTTTGTTTTCTGAATGAATGCTTGAACAATGCATATGTCTTTTGATATTGTTGTTTATGAATGTCAAATATGTTGGCTCTTGAAAGAATGATGAAAAGGAGAAATGTTATTTAATAATCTGAAAAATAACAAAATTGATTCTTGAAGCAAGAAAAAGCAGTGAATACAAAAGCTTGCGAAAAAAATGAAAGAATGAAAAAGAAAAAGCAAGCAGAAAAAGCCAAGAGCTCTTTAAACCAAAAGGCAAGAGCAAAAAGCCAGTAACCCTTTAAACCAAAAGGCAAGGGTAATAAAAAGAATCCAAGGCTTTGAGCATCAGTGGATAGGAGGGCCCAAAGGAATGAAATCCTGGCCTAAGCGGCTAAACCAAGCTGTCCCTAATCATGTGCTTGTGGCGTGAAGGTGTCAAGTGAAAACTTGAGATTGAGCGTTTAAAGTCGAGGTCCAAAGCAAAAAGAAGAGTGTGCTTAAGAACCCTGGACACCTCTAATTGGGGACTCTAGCAAAGCTGAGTCACAATCTGAAAAGGTTCACCCAGTTATGTGTTTGTGGCATTTATGTATCCGGTAGTAATACTGGAAAACAAAGTGCTTAGGGCCACGGTCAAGACTCATAAAGTAGCCGTGTTCAAGAATCAACATACTGAACTAGGAGAATCAATAACACTATTTGAATTATGAGTTCCTATAGATGCCAATCATTCTGAACTTCAAGGGATAAAGTGAGATGCAAAAAATGTTCAGAGGCAAAAAGCTACTAGTCCTGCTCATTTAATTGGAGCTAAGTTTCATTGATATTTTGGAGTTTATAGTATATTTTCATCTTTTTATCCTATTTGATTTTTAGTTGCTTGGGGACAAGCAACAATTTAAGTTTGGTGTTGTGATGAGCGGATAATTTATACGCTTTTTGGCATTGTTTTTACATAGTTTTTAGTATAATTTAGTTAGTTTTTAATATATTTTTATTAGTTTTTAAATAAAAATCACATTTCTAGACTTTACTATGAGTTTGTGTGTTTCTGTGATTTCAGGTATTTTCTGGCTGAAATTGAGGGACTTGAGCAAAAATCAGATTCAGAGGCTGAAGAAGGACTGCAGATGCTGTTGGATTCTGACCTCCCTGCACTCAAAGTGGATTTTCTGGAGCTACAGGAGTCCAAATGGCGCGCTCTCAATTGCGTTGGAATGTAGACATCCAGGGCTTTCCAGAAATATATAATAGTTCATACTTTGCCCAATTTTAGATGACGCAAACTGGCGTTTAACGCCAGCTTTCTGCCCTATTCTGGCGTTAAACGCCAGAAACAAGTTACAAACTGGCATTTAACTCCAAGAAAGACCTCTACACATGAAAGCTTCAATGCTCAGCCCAAGCACACACCAAGTGGGCCCGGAAGTGGATTTCTGCATCATTTACTCATTTCTGTAAACCCTAGTTACCAGTTTAGTATAAAAACTACTCTTAGTGATTTATTTCACATCTCTGGAACACATTATGTAACTTTTACGTTCTGAGACCTCCATGGGAGGCTGGCCATTCGGCCATGTCTACCCTATTTTCACTTATGTATTTTCAACGGTAGAGTTTCTACACACCATAGATTAAGGTGTGGAGCTCTACTGTTCCTCATGAATGAGTCCACCTTAGTGATGGTGGCATTTCCTTCTTAAGGAACCAATGATGTCCTTGAGCTCTTCTATGTCTCTTCCTTGTCTTTGTTGCTCCTCCCTCATTGCTTTTTGATCTTCTCTTATTTCATGAAGGATGATGGAGTGCTCTTGATGTTCCACCCTTAGTTGTCCCATGTTGGAACTTAATTCTCCTAGGGAGGTGTTGATTTGCTCCCAAAAATTCTGTGGAGGAAAATGCATTTGAGGCATTTCCGGGATCTTATGGTGATGAGCTTCTTGCGCCTCTTGAGCTCCATGAATGGGCTCTCTTGCTTGCTCCATCTTTTTCTTAGTGATGGGCTTCTCTTCCTCAATGTGAATGTCTCCTTCTATGAAAGCTCCAGCTGAGTAACATAGATGGCAAATAAGATGAGGAAAAGCTAGACTTGCCCCAGGGGAGGGCTTTTCGGCTATTTTGTAGAGTTCAAGGGAGATGACTTCATGAACTTCTACTTCCTCTCCAATCATGATGCTATGGATCATGATGGCCCGATCCATAGTAACTTCAGATCAGTTGCTAGTGGGGATGATGGAGCGTTGGATGAACTCCAACCATCCTCTAGCCACAGGCTTGAGGTCCAGTCTTCTTAGTTGAACCGGCTTGCCTTTGGAGTCAATCTTCCATTGAGCTCCTTCCACACATATGTCCATGAGGACTTGGTCCAACCTTTGATTAAAGTTGACCCTTCTAGTGTAGGGGCGCTCATCTCCTTGCATCATAGGCAAGTTAAATGCCAACCTCACATTCTCCGGACTAAAATCTAAGTATTTCCCCCGAACCATTGTAACATAATTCTTTGGATTCAGGTTCTTACTTTGATCATGGTTCCTAGTGATCCATGCATTGGCATAGAACTCTTGAACCATTAGGATGCCGACTTGTTGAATGGGGTTTGTTAGAACTTCCCAACCTCTTCTTTGGATTTCATGTCGGATCTCCGGGTACTCATTTCTCTTGAGTTTGAAAGGGACCTCGGGGATCACCTTCTTCTTGGCCACAACATCATAGAAGTGGTCTTGATGGGCTTTGGAGATGAATCTTTCCATCTCCCATGACTCGGAGGTGGAAGCTTTTGTCTTCCCTTTCCCTTTTCTAGAGGATTCTCCGGTCTTAGGTGCCATCAATGGTAATGGAAAAACAAAAAATCTATGCTTTTACCACACCAAACTTAGAATGTTGCTCGCCTTCGAGCAAGAGAAGAAAGAAGAGATGAAGAAGAATAAGAAATGGGGGAGAGGGAGAGAGGTTTGTGTTTTGGCTAAGAAGAGGAAGAGAGGGTTGTGTTGTGTAAAAATGAGGAAGAATGGAGGGCTATATATAGGGAAGGGAGGGGGGGTAAGGTTCGGCCATAAGGGTGGGTTTTGGGTGGGAAAGTGGTTTTGAATTTTGAAGGTAGGTGGAGTTTATGAGGTAGGTTTATGGGGAAGAGTAGATGGATGTGAGTGATGAAGTGGTGATAGGGAAGAGAGATTGAGGTGATTGGTGAAGGGTTTTGGGGAAGAGTGTTTATGAGATTGTGTGAAAAAGGGGTGAGAAGAAGTAAGTGGAGGTAGGTGGGGATCCTGTAGGGTCCACAGATCCTGAGGTGATCCAGTGGGGTCCACAGATCCTGAGGTGTTCAAGGATTTATAACCTTGTACCCAATTAGGCATGCAAAATGCCCTTGCACACAACTCTGGGCGTTCAGCGCCAGATTGGTGCTTGTTCTGGGCGTTGAATGCCCATTTGTTGCCCATTTCTGGCGTTGAACGCCAGAACCATGCTTGTTCTGGGCGTTCAGCGCCAGCTCTTCTCCAGGGTGCATTTCTGGCGTTCAAACGCCCAGATGCTGCCCATTTCTGGCGTTCAGCGCCAGAACCATGCTTTGTTCTGGCGTTGAACGCCCAAAACATGCTTCTTACTGGCGTTTAAACGCCAGTAAGATCTTCCTCCAGGGTGTGATTTTTCTTCTGCTGTTTTTGATTCTGTTTTCAATTTTTATATTTATTTTGTGACTCCACATGATCATGAACCTAATAAAACATGAAAAATAATGAAAATTAGATAAATAAACATTGGGTTGCCTCCCAACAAGCGCTTCTTTTATGTCAATAGCTTGACAGTGGGCTCTCATGGAGCCTCACAGATGTGCAGAGCTTTGTTGAGACCTCCCAACACCAAACTTAGAGTTTGAATATGAGGGGTTTGACACCAAACTTAGAGTTTGGTTGTGGCCTCCCAACACCAAACTTAGAGTTTGACTGTGGGGGCTTTGTTTGACTCTACTTTGAGAGAAGCTCTTTATGCTTCCTCTCCATGGATGCAGAGAGAAATCCTTGAGTTGTAAACACAAGGTTGTCCTCATTTATTTGAAGGATCAATTCTCCTCTATCCACATCAATCACAGCTCTTGCTGTGGCTAGGAAGGGTCTTCCAATGATGATGAATTCATCCTCATCCTTCCCAGTATCTAGGACTATGAAATCAGTAGGGATGTAAAGGCCTTCAACCTTTACTAACACGTCCTCTACTTGTCCATAAGCCTGTTTTCTTGAATTGTCTACCATCTCTAATGAGATTTTAGTGGCTTGCACCCCAAAGATTCCCAGTTTCTCTATTACAGAGAGGGGCATGAGGTTTATTCCTGAACCAAGGTCACACAGAGCCTTAAAGATCATGGTGCCTATGGTACAAGGTATTAAGAACTTTCCAGGATCCTGTTTCTTCTGAGGCAATCTCAGTTGATCCAGATAACTTAGTTCATTGGTGAACAAGGGAGGTTCATCTTTCCAAGTCTCAATGCCAAATAATTTGGCATTCAGCTTCATGATTGCACCAAGAAACTTGGCAGTTTGCTCTTCAGTAACATCCTCATTCTCTTCAGAAGAGGAATACTCATCAGAGCTCATGAATGGCATAAGGAGGTTTAATGGAATCTCTATGGTCTCTTGATGAGTCTCAGATTCCTTTGGTTCCTCAAAGGGAAGCTCCTTATTGATCACTGGACGTCCCAGGAGGTCTTCCTCCTTGGGATTCACGTCCTCTCCTTCCTTTACAGGTTCGGCCATGGTGATCAATTCAACGGCCTTGCACTCTCCTTTTGGATTTTCTTCTGTATTGCTTGGGAGAGTACTAGGAGGGATTTCAGTGATCCTTTTACTCAGCTGGCCCACTTGTGCTTCCAAATTTCTAATGGAAGACCTTGTTTCATTCATGAAACTTACAGTGGCCTTGGACAGATCAGAGACTAAGTTTGCTAGATTAGAAGTATTTTGTTCAGAGTTCTCTGTCAGTTGCTGAGTGGATGATGGAAAAGGTTTACTATTGTTAAACCTGTATCTTCCACCATTATTAAAGCCTTGTTGAGGCTTTTGTTGATCCTTCCATGAGAAATTTGGATGATTTCTCCATGATGAGTTATAGGTGTTTCCATAAGGTTCACCCATGTAATTTACCTCTGCTATTGCAGGGTTTTCAGGATCATAAGCTTCTTCTTCAGAAGATGCCTTTTGAGTACTATTGGATGCAGCTTGCATTCCGTTCAGACTCTGAGAAATCATATTGACTTGCTGAGTCAATATTTTATTCTGAGCCAATATGGCATTTAGAGTATCAATTTCAAGAACTCCCTTCTTCATAGGCGTCCCATTACTCACAGGATTCCTCTCAGAAGTGTACATGAACTGGTTATTAGCAACCATGTCAATGAGTTCTTGAGCTTCTGCAGGCATTTTCTTTAGGTGAATGGATCCACCTACAGAAGTATCCAATGACATCTTTGATAGCTCAGATAAACCATCATAGAATATATCCAGGATGGTCCATTCTGAAAGCATGTCAGAAGGACACTTTTTGGTCAGCTACTTGTATCTTTCCCAAGCTTCATAGAGGGATTCACCTTCTTTCTGTCTGAAGGTTTGAACATCCACTCTAAGCTTGCTCAGCTTTTGAAGAGGAAAGAACTTGGCTAAGAAATCCGTGACCAGCTTATCCCAAGAGTTCAGGCTATCTCTGGGTTGAGAATCCAACCACACTCTAGCTCTGTCTCTTACAGCAAAAGGGAAAAGCATGAGCCTGTAGACTTCAGGATCTACTCCATTAGTCTTAACAATATCACAGATCTGCAAGAATTCAGTTAAGAACTGAAAAGGATCTTCAGATGGAAGTCCATGAAACTTGCAGTTCTGCTGCATCAGAGAAACTAGCTGAGGTTTCAGCTCAAAATTGTTTGCTCCAATAGCAGGAATGGAGATGCTTCTTCCATGTAAATTGGAATTTGGTGCAGTAAAGTCACCAAGCATTCTCCTTGCATTATTGTTGTTGGGTTCAGCTGCCATCTCCTTTACTTGTTCAAAATTTTCAATAAGGTTGTCTCTGGATTGTTGTAATTTAGCTTCTCTTAGTTTCCTCTTCAGAGTCCTTTCAGGTTCTGGATCAGCTTCAACAAGAATGCCTTTTTCCTTGTTCCTGCTCATAAGAAAGAGAAGAGAACAAGAAAAGAAGAGGAATCCTCTATGTCACAGTAAAGAGGTTCCTTATTATTAGTAGAAGAAGAAAAGGAATAGGGGTGAAGAAGAATGAAGAATCCAAACACAAGGGTAAGGATAAGAGCAGTGATGTGAGATGAAGAGAAGTGTTAGTAGATGAATAAATAATTAGAAGGAGATGAGGGAGAAGGATTTTCGAAAATTATTTTTGAAAAAGGGTTAGTGATTTTTGAAAATAGTTTTTGAAAAAGGTTAGTAATTTTCGAAATTTTAAAATCAAAAGTTAAAATAATTAGTTAATTTAAAAAGAAATTTTGAAAAAGAGGAGAGATCTTTTCGAAAATTAGAGAGAGAGAGAGTTAGTTAAGTGGTTTTGAAAAAGATAAGAAACAAACAAAAATTAGTTAGTTAGTTGAAACAAAATTTTTTAAAAGATAAGAAGTTAGGAAGTTAGAAAATATATTTTAAAATCAAATTTTGAAAAAGATAAGATAAGAAGATATTTTTGAAAAGATATAATTGAAATTAGTTTTGAAAAAGATTTGATTTTAAAAATCACAATTAATGACTTGATTCACAAGAAATCACAAGATATGATTCTAGAACTCAAAGTTTGAATCTTTCTTAACAAGTAAGTAACAAACTTGAAATTTTTGAATCAAAACATTAATTGATGATGTTATTTTCGAAAATTATGATATAAAATTAAGAAAAAGATTTTTTGAAAAATATTTTTATAATTTTCAAAAATAACTAAGAAAAAATGAAAAAGATTTGATTTTTTAAAAAGATTTTGAAAAAGATAAGATTTTCAAATTGAAAATTTGATTTGACTCCTAAAAACAACTAGATTTTTAAAAATTTTTGAAAAAGTCAAATCTAATTTTTGAAATTTTAAGAGAGAAAAAGGGGAAGATATAATTTTTTTTATTTTTGATTTTTAATGATGAGAGATAAAAACATGAAAATGATGCAATGCATGAAAATTTTTGGACCAAAGTATGTGATGAATGCAAAAACACTATGAATGTCAAGATGAACACCAAGAACACTTTGAATGTCAAGATGAACATCAAGAACATTTTTGAAAAATTTTTTTATATGCAAAGAAAACATGCAAGACACCAAACTTAGAAATCTTTCATGTTTAGACTCTATGGATGCAAAAATGCACATGAAAAACAAGAAAAGATGCAAAACAAGAAAACATCAAGATCAAACAAGAAGACTTACCAAGAACAACTTGAAGATCATGAAGAACACTATGAATGCATGAATTTTTCGAAAAATGCAAGATGAACATGCAATTGACACCAAACTTTAAAATCTGACTCAAGACTCAAACAAGAAATACAAAATATTTTTTATTTTTATTTTATTTTATGATTTTTTTGTATCTTTTTCGAAAATTATTTGAAAAAGAAAAAAAAATAAGGATTCCAAAATTTTTAATATGAATTCCAGGAATCTTCAATTCTTAGTCTAAAGCTCCAATCTGAGGGTTAGGCATGGCTTAACAGCCAGCCAAGCTCTAGCATGTAAATTACATCCATTGAGGTGATTAGTTGAAGACCAATCCCAAAGCAGTTTGGGTATGGCTTTACAGCCAGATAGGATTCAACATGTTTCATGAAACACTAGAATTCATTCTTAAAAATTCTGAAGAAAAATATATTTTTGAAAACATTTTTTTTTAAATTTTTTTCGAAAACAAAGGAGAAATTTTTGAAAGAATTTTTGAAAAAATTTTGAAGAAATATTTTTTTTTTCGAATTTTTTTGAAAATAAAACAAAAAGAAAATTACCTAATCTGAGCAATAAGATGAACCGTCAGTTGTCCAAACTCGAACAATCTCCGGCAACGGCGCCAAAAACTTGGTGCACGAAATTGTGATCTCTGGTAATGGCTCCAAAAACTTGGTGCTCTAATCTCAATTCATAATTTGTCACAACTTCGATACAACTAACCAGCAAGTGCATTGGGTCATCCAAGTAATAAACCTTACGTGAGTAAGGGACGATCCCACGGAGATTGTTGGTATGAAGCAAGCTATGGTCACCTTGTAAATCTCAGTCAGGCGGATAATAATTGATTATGGAGTTTTCGAGAATAATACAAATTAAACAGAAAATAGGGATAGAAACACTTATGTAATTCATTGGTGAGAATTTCAGATAAGCGTGTAGAGATGCTTTCGTTCCTCTGAATCTCTGCTTTCCCGCTGTCTTCATCCAATCAATCTTACTCCTTTCCATGGCTGACTTTATGTAAGGGCATCACCGTTGTCAATGGCTACATCCCATCCTCTTGTGAAAATGGTCCAAATGCTCTGTCACAGCACGGCTAATCATCTGAGGTTCTCAATCATGCTGGAATAGGATTCACCCTCCTTTTGCGTCTGTCACTACGCCCAGCACTCGCGGGTTTGAAGCTCATCACAGTCATTCAATCCCTGAATCCTACTCGGAATACCACAGACAAGGTTTAGACTTTCCGGATTCTCATGAATTCCGCCATCAATCTAGCTTACACCACAAAGATTCTGATTAAGAGATCTAAGAGATACTCATTCAATCTAAGGTAGAACGGAAGTGGTTGTCAGGCACGCGTTCATAAGGAATGATGATGATTGTCACGTTCATCACATTCAAGTTGAAGTGCGAATGAATATCTTAGATGCGGAATAAGTTTAATTGAATAGAAAACAGTAGTACTTTGCATTAATCTTTGAGGAACAGCAGAGCTCCACACCTTAATCTATGGAGTGTAGAAACTCTACCGTTAAAAATACATAAGTGAAAGGTCTAGGCATGGCCGAGAGGCCAGCCCCCATGATCTAAGAACCAGGCGTCCAAAGATGTTCAAAGATACAATCCTGGATTCAAAAGATGTCTAATACAATAGTAAAAAGTCCTATTTATACTAAACTAGTTACTAGAGTTTACAGAAGTAAGTAATTGATGCATAAATCCACTTCCGGGGCCCACTTGGTGTGTGCTTGGGCTGAGCTTGAATGTTCCACGTGCAGAGGCTCTTTCTGGAGTTGAACACCAGTTTTTGTGCTAGTTTGGGCGTTGAACTCCACTTTGCAACTTGTTTCTGGCGTTGGACGCCAGAATTGGGCAGAGAACTGGCGTTGAACGCCAGTTTGCGTTGTCTAAACTTGGGCAAAGTATGGACTATTATATATTGCTGGAAATCCCTGGATGTCTACTTTCCAACGCAATTAGAAGCGCGCCATTTTGAGTTCTGTAGCTCTAAAAAATCCATTTTGAGTGCATGGAGGTCAGAATCCAACAGCATCAGCAGTCCTTCTTCAACCTCTGAATCTGATTTTTGCTCAAGTCCTTCAATTTCAGCCAGAAAATACCTGAAATCACAGAAAAACACACAAACTCATAGTAAAGTCCAGAAATGTGAATTTAACATAAAAACTAAAGAAAACATCCCTAAAAGTAACCAGATTCTACTAAAAACATACTAAAAACAATGCCAAAAAGCGTATAAATTATCCGCTCATCAATGCACTTATATGATTGAGGCCTTTGTTTCACTGAGCTTACATACCCATATGGCCTTAACCTTTCATTATCCTTTGCAAACCAATTTGAGCCTATTTTACCCCTTTATTCTTTACTTTAGCTCATCACTAACTCTAAGCGAAAAACAATAATGTCCTTAATTTGAATCCTTGGTTAGCTTAGACTAGTGAGAGTGCTCATAAATTAAGTGTGGGGAAAAGTGGGTTTGGAAATGTTTGGTTTAAGAATTGGGCGTTGTATATCTTTATGAAAATGTGAAAGAAATGTTTAGGACATGTTCATGCATTCATTAATTTAATCATATGCATTGATAAAATTAAAAAAATAAAATAAAATAAAATAAATAAATAAAAAGAAAAGAAAAATCAAGGAGAAAAAGAAAAGAAAAAGAGCAAATAAATAAAAGGGGATAAAATGCCCCAAAGTAAATGTTGGAAGCAATGCATATGTACTGTACTCGAAATTAGGATGCATGAATATGTGGAAAACATGGTTAATGGATAGTTAGGCTTTATATTATGATTACATGGATTGTCTAAAGTTAGGTGAAAAGTTTAAGTTAATTAAGGATTCAGATTTTAGTCCACTTGGCCAAATACAATCCTACCTTGACCCTAACCCCATTACAACACTTAAAAGACCTCTTGATATGTGTATTTGTGCATTAAACTCTTGTTGATTGGTAGAAGAAAAGCAAGTCTTAGAAAGCAAGGTTAGTAGAGAATTGAGAGAATTGAACTTTAAACACTTGAGTGATTAGAGTGTATACACTTCCAGTGAGGGTTCGATGCCCGATTCTTTGTTCCTGGTTTTCATGAGCTATTTTATTTTGCAAGTCTATTTGTACTTCATTTTTATAATTTGAATTAGTGAAATCCAGTTCATATTTGTTCTTGAAAGATTTATTTACTTTTAACCAAGTAGGTAAAAATATTTTGCATTTAGTTGCATTCATATAGATAGGTTGCATTTCATAAGTTTTACCATTCATCTTCACTCCTTTATAGCTTCTCTTGAGCTTAGCATGAGGACATGCTAATGTTTAAGTGTGGGGAGGTTGATAAACCCCTATTTTATGGTTTATCTTGTACTCAATTGATTGGTTTTTATCAAGTCTTTGCACACTTATTCATACAAAATGCATGGTTTTACAATTTTCTTCCTAATTTTGTGCTATGATTGAAAACATGCTTCTTTGGCCTTAATTTTGCTATGTTTAATCCTCTCTTATTACCATTCGATGCCGTGATATGTGTGTTAAGAGTTTTCAGAGATTACAGGGCAGGAATGGCCTAGAGGATGGAAAGGAAGCATGCAAAAGTTGAAGGAATACAAGAAACTGAAGGAACTGTTAAAGCTGTCCAGCCTGACCTCCTGGTACTAAAATGACCATAACTTGAGCTACAGAAGTCCAAATGATGCGGTTCCAATTGCGTTGAAAAGCTAACATCCGGGACTTCATAACGATATATAATTTGCCATAGCTGCCATGAAGCCAGGCAACACGTACGCGTGGATCACGCGGACTTGTGACCTGGCAAAAACACAATCCACGCTAACGCGTGGACGACGCTTCCGCGTGAGTTTGCAGCGACCTGTACATACCAGAAATCACTGGGGGTGATTTCTGGGCTGTTTTTGACCCAGTTTTCAGCCCAGAAAATATAGATTAGAGGCTATAAAGTGGGGAAATCAATCCATTCATGGGGATAACAGACACAACAGAGACAACATTCATATTCATAATTTTAGTTTTAGATGTAGTTTTTAGAGAGAGAGGCTCTCTCCTCTCTCTTAGGATTTAGGATTAGGATTAGGATTTAGGATTTCTATTATGATTAGGCTACTTCTCTTCATTCCAGGTTCAATGTTCCTTTAATTTATTTTCTACTTTTATTTATTCTATTACTTTAATTGTTATTTATCTTTTCAATTTGGCTTATGAACTTCATGTTAAAGTTGATTTCTTTATTTAATATAATTTGAGGTATTTTAGATTTAAGATTTCTTTCTTTTATTTATGTTACTGCTACTTCCAATCTGAAGGCATTTTTATTCGAGTAGATTTTCTCCCTTTTGGCTCTGGTTGAGTAATTGGTGACACTTGAGTTATCAAACTCAGCAGTTGATTGAAAATTGGAAATTGCTTATTGATTTGGATCCCTCTAAAGCTAGTATTTCCATAGGAGTTGACTAGGACTTGAGGAATCAAGTTAATTGGTCCACTTGACTTTCCTTTATTTAGTAAGGGTTAACTAAGTGGGAGCAATAAACAATTCTCATCACACCTGATAAGGATAACTTGGATGGGATTTTCAATTCTCATACCTTGCCAAGAGTTTTTCTAATTATTAATTTATTTTTCTTGTCATTTAAATTACTTGTTCCTTGTTTTAAAAATCCCAAAACAAATTATACTTTTTCCATAACCAATAATAAATCATACTTCCTTGCAATTCCTTGAGAAGACGACCCTAGGTTTCAATACTTCGGTTATAAATTTTATTGGATTTTGTTACTTGTGACAACCAAAAATTTTGTACGAAAGGATTCTCTATTGGTTTAGAAACTATACCTACAACATGATAATTCTTATAAAATTCTTTATCGGTAGAGAATCCAGAACGTCAGGTAATCACTCTACTCTTCTCCAGTCATGCTTTCTAAACCTTGTTCTTCACCTAACCAATGAACAAGTATTTAATGTACCAATGCAAAGATCATGAGGTCTCTTCAAGGTTGTAATGGGGCCAAAGTAAGGGTGAGTGTATATATATATGGCTAAGTGAGCTATAAATTGAATCCTTGATTAACCTAAGCTCTTACCTATACATACACTATATACTTTTAAATTCATGCCTAGCTACCCAAAATTCTCACTTTTGCATTACAAACTCATGCATCAACTTTTCTTTTAATTTGTATTACATATGCATTGATCTTTTCATTAACTTAACATTGCATTAGGGTAATTTTGTTCCCTTATTTATTTACTTATTTATTAAATATTTTTTTTTGGATTTTTTTAATAGAGAAATAAACATAACTTATCAATGCACATGGATTTTTAATTTTTCTGGTCTTACATGAGTAGGTACCCAAATTCCCAATATTTTATCAATTGTAAAAACATAACATGTTTCCTTATTAACCCACGTTTCCATAGTTTTCCCACACTTAATTGACATACAATCTCTATTTTAAGCTAACCAAAGATTCAATTTGGGGTTTTTAATTTGTTTTTCCGCTTAAGGCTAGTGATGTGGTAAAATATAGAACAAATGGGATAGAAAGGCTCAAAGTGACTAACAAGGGTGACATAAAAGGGTAGGCTATTTGGGATAAGTGAGTTGATAATCAAATAATGGCCTCATTCATATGCATGCATATAACACATTAAATATTGGACATATAGGATGGAACAAAATCTAGATTGCAATTATAGAGAATAAAATACACAAGAATAAAATATTATGGTTAAATAATGTAACCATGTAATTAAGCTCAAGTCTCACAAGTTGTGTGTTCTAGCTTTAAACTATGTTCCAATTTACAGTCTTCAAACAAGTTTTTTAACTCAAAAGTTTTGATTTAAATTAGTGAAATTTTCAAAATAGAGTCTTGAAAAGAAACATAATATTTTTCAACCAAATAGAACATGCATGCAAATACCTATTATTATGCAATCTATCCTATCCTAACAAAAGAAAAATAACTAATTTATTGGTGTTAAGAAAGAGAAATTACCTCTGGAAGTCAGGTACTGACCGACCTCCCCACACTTAAAGCTTGACACCATCTTCGGTGCCATCAGTCAGGAACAATGAGGGGCTGGTAGCAGCGTCTCCACAATCGGGACCGTCATGGCTCCCTATGCTGGTAAATGAGGTGGAGTCTGGGGTGTCTGGGTCTTCTTCAGGTGGGTGTTTACCAACAAGCAGCTCCTTGAGGTATGTAAATCGGCGCTTGTTACGGTGCTCTCTTCGCTTTCCTTGCCGGTCAAGCCGGTCCAACCTCTCAAGTATCTAATGGAGCAGTTGGTTTGATGAAGGTTTTTGTGATATGGAAGGAGAAGGGATATCTTTCGCCGGTTCTGTGGTCTGGTTGATAGTTGCTGCTGGAGGTCTAATGTACTTCCCGTTGGGGACGTACTGATCATCTTGTGGAATTATGGCCTTGGTGTCCCTAGCTCTGTAGGAGACTTCGGCTATTGAGACTAGATCTGAAACCAAGGCGGAAAAAGGTAGGTTGCCCGCAAATTGTATGTGTCCCATAGCATTCCGGATGTGTCTTGGTAAGTTGAGAGGCTGGTCTGTAAGGATACACCAGAGTAGAACAGCCATATCTACAGTGAGGGAGGACTCGTGAGTGCTCGGAAAAATGTAATGGGACATAATCTGTGCCCATACTCGAGCCTCCAAGGTGAGTGCTGAAGCCAATATGCCCTTAGGTCGGGATCGATGGTATCCATAGATCCATCTGCTACCAGGTTGTGCTATAACTCTGAGAATGGCATCCTAGTCAAATTGGTATGTCTGGCGCTTGAAAGAGGCTTTTTGGTATGCGTCCAATCCTTCTAGAGCAAGCAAAAGATCTAAAGTTTGCTGAATGGACTCTTCAGTTATGGGACTTGCTTCTGATGGACATAGACAGACTGCAGTGTTGGCATGTGAAAATTGGAGTAGAATTCGACTACCCATGAAAGATTGACCTGTCGTGGCTGTCTCCGTAAGAATTTCCATTGTCTTCGTTCAATTCGGGGCTCAACAAAATCAACAATGTGGTTTGGGAGGATGAGTAGGTACTCATTGTTATAGTTCTTCTCAGCTAGGATAGGAAACATCTGCTCACAGTAGCAGTTAGTGAACCGCGCAGTGTCCTTTGCTGGAAAGCCTTTCTCTTTTTCATCGACCTTGATGATCCTCTTGACTCTCTTTGTTGAGGGCTTTACTGCTGTTGAAGATGGTTCCGCAGCTAGTGCTCTTTTTGTTCCTTTCCTTGCCGGTGGTTTGGGAGTAGCTTTCTCTTTACCCTTCTTGGTGGCCATCCTGAAAAGGGAAAAGGAAAGTAACTTTTAAAGCTAAGGATTAGAGCAAGGAAGAGGATGGTACAAGTGATAATCAATGCACGGTAAAGAAGGATGTCGTTAACACATGGTCGCGACTACATGTGATAAGTTCATCAATGGAAATATAGCAAGTGCATGTTATGGCAAGTAAATGCAAGATGTTTATTGGCATGCTGGCAAAGGCATGAGTAGCATAGATCAAGCATTAATTGCCTAATTTGATTATCAAGTGTTTCAAACTAACTATCTATTTGTATTGACAATTATATTCAATCATTAATATATAAAAAGGGGTTTTGTGAAAAACAGGCATTTGAGTAGAAGAATAGAATATTTAAATATGCACAATGCCATATGGGCTTTTTCACAAACATTTAGCATGCATGGTAAATATGTTATTGAAAGTATTGAATTTGAACATGCAAGCAACCCAAAGATAATTAATAATTGTCAAACAACTCCTTAATAATCCACAAGCAAAATATAGAATAAAACAATCACCCAATTAAATTTTTAACACCAATTAAAATAATGTAAAATGAAAAAGAAAGAAAAAGGAAACATAGATAATGACAGTAAAAAGAAAAAGAAGAAGAAAACATAAATAAAAATAATAATGAAAAGGTAAAAAGAGAAAGAAGAAAAGAAAAGAACCTTGATGATGATGATAAAGAAGGAGGGAGAAGGTAAAAAGTAAGAAGGAATAAAGAAGAAAGAAGGAAGAAGAAAGAAATAAGAAGGGAGAAGGAAAAATTAGGATTGGGGAAGAAAAGATAAGAATTGTAGCGCAGGTATAGTTAAACTGTGCGTCGCATGCGACGCGTGTGCGTAGAACACGCATTCTCATGGTTTGCGATATTTTCAAGTGATGCGTACGCATGGGTGACGCGTACGCGTGACCTGAATTGTGCTATTCATGTGAGAGCAGCCTCGCGCACGCACAACTCTCTGTTTCATATGCACATTGCCAAAATTCAGGGTGACGCGTGTGTGTGAGGGACGCGCACGCGTGAATGGCCTCATTTAGAAAAATGATGCGGACGCGTGGGAGACGCGTACGCGTGATAGGGCTTGTGCTTGTAGCACAGTTCCAGCCCCACTCCATCATAACTCTCTGCCATACACCTCTTTACGTCGATTTTGCAGGGTCACGCTTGCGCGTGGGTGACGCGCACGCGTGGATGGCTGATTTCGCAAGCGACGCGAATGCGTCAGGGACGCGTTTGCGTGGGCATATTTGTGCCTAAGGCACACCTCCAGCCATGCTCCCGTGTGACTCTCTGCTTCTTTTCTTCTTGTTTCGAATACACATATGACGCGGATGCGTTAGCAACGCTCGCGCGTCGTGTGTTTTTTTTTTTTTTTTTTTATGCAGAATGTAAATGCAAATGCAGACTAAATGCAGATATTATGAGAAGAGTCACTAAAAAAATAAAGTAGAATAAAATTAAACAAAACTAAGACATGAACGAAACGATCATACCATGGTGGGTTGTCTCCCACCTAGCACTTTGCTTTTACGTCCTTAAGTTGGACGGTCTTTAGGCTCATTCTTCTGTTGGTGGATCTTCCAAGAGGAAGACCTCTAACGCTTTGTGTTCCTTCATCTTCTCACCATGATAAAGCTTTAGGCGATGTCCATTGACCTTAATGAATTTGGAGCTAGAAGGATGACGCAGGTGAGAAACTCCGTATGGCTCTGCCTTTTCTACTATCTAGGGGCCTTCCTATCTGGATCTCAGTTTGCCTGGCATAAGCCTCAGTCTGGATTTGTAAAGAAGAACTAACTCTCCTGGTCTGAACTCTTTCCTTTTTATGTGCTTGTCATGGATAGCCTTCATGTTCTCTTTGTATCTCCTGGAGTTGTCATATGCTTTTAGGAGAAGGTTCTCTAATTCTGCTAGTTGCAGCTTCCTTTCGACACTAGCTTCCTCAAAATTCATGTTGGACTCCCTCACAGCCCATAAAGCCTTGTGTTCCACCTCTACTGGAAGGTGGCAAGCCTTTCCGTACACTAAGTGGAAGGGGCTCATCCCAATGGGTGTCTTATATGCTGTTCGATATGCCCAGAGCGTATCTTGTAGCCTGGCACTCTAGTCCTTCCTATGAGGCTTTACTATCTTCTCCATAATATGCTTTATTTCTCTATTAGAAACTTCTGCTTGCCCATTGATCTGGGGATGATAAGATGTTGCTACTTTGTGAACTATTCCATGCTTCTTCAGTAATCCTGTTAGTCTCCTGTTACAAAAGTGAGTGCCTTGATCACTCACGATTGCTCATGGTGATCCAAAGTGACATATAATATGCTTTCTAATAAAGGTAACAACAGTGTTAGCATCATCAGTATGAGTAGGAATTGCTTCCACTCATTTAGAGATATAATCTACAGCTAACAGTATATAAAGGTAACCACTAGAGTTTGGAAATGGACCCATGAAGTCAATACCCCGAACATAAAAAATTTCACAGAAAAGCCTCTTGGATATATTACCAAACCTTTGGCATGGGGAACAAGATTTACAAAAACCAGTAGCGTCTTTAAAAAGAGTAGGCCACCAGAACCCACAGTCTAGGATTTTTCTAGCTCTTCTTTGAGGGCCAAAATGTCTTCCACTCTCAGAAGAGTGGCAGGCCTCTAAAATAGATTGGAATTCTAATTGAGGCACACACCTCCTAATTACCTGGTCAGCACCACACCTCCATAAGTATGGGTAATCCCATATATAATATTTAGACTCACTTTTCAGCTTGTCCCTTTGATGCTTAGTAAGATTGGAAGGGAAAGTCTGGCTAACTAGATAATTAGCTACAGGTGCATATCAAGGAACTACTTCAGATACTGCATGCAAGCTATCAAATGGGAAAGTATCATTGATAGGAGTGGAGTCATCCTTAATGTGCTCAAGGCGACTCAAGTGGCCTGCCACTAAATTGAATTTAGTAAATTCTGGTTACCGCTCCTATCCTTAATTTCTAAATCAAATTCTTGCAGCAACAGTATCCAACGTATCAGCCTTGGTTTGGACTCTTTTTTAGCTAATAAATATTTTAGAGCTGCATGGTCTGAGTACACTACTACCTTAGTACCAAGTAAATAGGCTCGTAATTTATCCAGAGCAAAAACAATAGCAAGAAGCTCTTTTTCAGTAGTAGTGTAATTAGACTGAGCAGCGTCTAAGGTCTTGGACGCATAGACAATTACGAAAGGATCCTTACCTTCACGCTGAGCTAGCGCCGCTCCCACTGCATGGTTGGAGGCATCACACATAATCTCAAATGGCTGGCTCCAGTCTGGTCTTCTCATAATTGGAGCTTGAGTCAGGGCGATCTTTAGCTTATCAAATGCGTGCATGCAATCCTCACTGAACTTGAACTCAACATCTTTCTGCAGCAGTCTGGATAAAGGCAATGCTACCTTACTAAAGTCCTTAATGAATCTCCTGTAGAAACCTGAATGGCTAAGGAACGAACGGACTTCCCTCACAGAGGAGGGGTAAGGTAAACTAGAAATGACATCTACCTTTGTTGGATCTACAGAAATACCAGTATTAGAGACAACATGTCCTAGAATAATTCCTTGTTTTACCATAAAGTGACATTTTTCAAAATTCAATACAAGGTTTGAACTAACACACCTGTCTAATACTCTAGCTAAACTATCCAAGCAAAGGTTAAAGGAATCACCATATACGCTGAAATCATCCATAAAAACTTCCATACAGTTCTTAATAAGATCTGAAAAGATACTCATCATGCATCTTTAGAAAGTAGCCGGTACATTACATAAGCCAAAAGGCATCCTCTTATATGCATACGTTCCAAAGGGACATGTAAAATTTGTTTTTTCCTGATCTTCAGGAGCTATATGAATTTGAAAATAGCCTGTATAACCATCTAAAAAGTAGTAATGGGATTTACCTGACAGGCGATCAAGCATCTGATCAATAAATGGTAAGAGGTAGTGATCCTTGCGAGTAGCTTGGTTGAGACGACTATAGCCAATGCAAACTCTCCAAGAATTCTGCACTCTAGTTGTCAGGAGTTCTCCATGCTCATTCTTTACTGTTGTGACTCCAGACTTCTTGGGCACCCCTTGTACTGGACTGACCCATTCACTATCTGAGATGGGGTAGATGATATCTGCTTCAAGTAGCCTGGTTACTTCTTTCTTGACAACTTCTAAGATGGTGGGATTCAATCTTATTTGGGGTCGACGGACAGGCTTTGATCCTTCTTCTAAGAATATCCTGTACTCACAAACTTGAGGGCTGATGCCTACTATATCCGCCAAGCTCCACCTAGTTGCTCTCTTGTGTTTTCTCAGCACACTAAGCAGTTGTTCTTCCTGTTGGAAAGTGAGTTCCCTTGCAATGATAACTGGAAACTTCTGATTATCCTCAAGGTAAGCATACTTGAGGTGGGAAGGAAGTGGCTTTAATTCTAATTTCTACTCATGGCTAGGTTCTGGATTATCTGGAACTAGTGATAATGGCAAATTGTCCTCATTGTGTTCAGAGGGTGTCCCCACACTTGAACCTTGTTCCATGTGCTTCTCTTCTACTTCTTCTTAGTGAACTTCAGCTACAGTTTCATCAATGATGTCTCACTGAAAGATAGAATGATCTTCTGGAGGGTGCTTCATAGCTTCATTTAAACTGAAACTCACTGCTCTGCCATCTATCTCAAAGGAGTAAGTTCCTGAAAATGCATCCAGCTTGAACTTTGAAGTCTTCAGGAATGGTCTTCCAAGCAGGATTGATGATGGTCTTCCTGAGTCATTAGGGGGCATTTCTAGGATATAGAAGTCAATGGGAAATGTGAGCCCCTTAATGCTCACTAATACATCTTCAGCAATTCCAACTACTGTAATAATGCCTTTATCGGCTAACACAAAACGAGCTACCGACCTTTTTAAGGGAGGGAGCCTCAAAGCATCATATATAGACAATGGCATTATACTAACACATGCTCCTAAATCACACATGCAGTCAGAAAATATTTTACCTCCAATGGTATAGTTAACCATGCATGGACCTGGATCACTACATTTTTCAGGTATACCTCCCATTAAAGCAGATATAGAACTTCCTAAAGGAATAGTTTCTCATTCATTAATTCTGTCTTTATGTATGCATAAATCTTTTAGAAACTTTGCATATTTAGGTACCTACTGAATAACATCAAAAAGGGGAACAGTTACCTCAACCTTTTTAAAAATTTCCACCATTTTGGGATCAAGTTTCATCTGCTTCTTGGACTTTCGTGCAAGGTGTAGAAATGGGATAGGAATGGCGCCACTTGCAGCTTCTGTCTCCTTTGGCCCTCCATTCTCTTGCTGAGCTACTTCTTCTTCATCCTTGTTTTGTAATTCCTCTTCCTCTTCAGCATCTTCCACTTCAACTAAGTCTTCATCTTGGGTGTGTTCTTGTGGGCTTGGCTCCTCCTGATTCCTCTCTTGTAGTGTGATTCCGGAGCTCAAAGTGATGGCATTGATTCCACCTTTGGGATTAGGTAAGGGTTGAGAAGGAATTTCATTGGAGCTTGAAGGCTGGTTGGTGGAAGTAGGTAAAGAATCTATCCAGAAGACGAGAGCTTGTAAAGTGGCATTCAGACCGTTTATAGTAGAATTTAGTGTAGTCTGCATGTCTTGTTGTCCTTGTGCAAGAGAACGAAGCATCTCGTCATTTGATGAGGAAGAAGGATAAGTGATCTGATGGGCCTGTTGTTGATTGTGCTGGGGTCCATGGGATTGCCTAAGGCGGGGTGCTCTGTAAGGTTGGTTCTGATTCTGCTATCTATTGTTGTTATTTCACCTCTGATTTCCATTGTTGTCTCTGCCTCCTCTATTGTAGTTTTCCCTCCAGCCATGGTTGGAATTATCTCTCCAACCCTAGTTGGAGTTGTCATGCCATCCTTGGTTATAGTTTCCACCTTGGTCGTAGTTGCCGCCTTGTTGATTGTATTCTTGATTCGGACGGTCATAGAAGTTATGAGTAGCTGCCACAGTGTTGTCTTCTTGTTGGAGCTGCGGACACTCATCAGTATAATGACTATAATCAGCACATATTCCGCATACTCTTTGGGGAACTAACTGTTGGCTTTGTTGTGGTGGGGGAGGCTGTTGTTGTTATTGATTTAACTGCATCTGCTTTAGTAGGTTAGTCATTTCACATATACTCTGTGTAAGGGTAGTAGTCTCACTGCTAGAAGAAACCTCTGCAATAGCCTTTGAGTGGTTGTTCCTGTGCCTGTGATTCCTAGTGGACTGAGCTAAGTCACTGATCAGTTGCCATGCTTCATCTGCGGTCTTGTACTTTTTCAGAGAACCATTACTAGCACCATCCAGTGTAGTTTTATCCCAAGGCTTCATGCCTTGAGTGAAGTAGCTGATCAACACCAGCCGGTCAATCATGTGATGGGGGCACGCATCCAGAAGGTTCTTAAAGCGCTCCTAGTACTCATAGAGAGTTTCTGATTCTCTTTGAACAATGCAGGAGATCTCTTTTCTCAGTCTATCTGTAACTTCAGTTGGAAAGTATTTTTCCAGGAATTCTCTCCTGAGTGTATCCCAATTGGTATCAGTTGCTTCAGATTGGGAGTAGTACCACTCCCTCGCCTTTCCCTCAAGAGAAAATGGGAAGGCGATTAAAAAAATAGAAGTTTCATTTGCACCATGACGCCTAACAGTAGAACAGGCTGTCTGAAAATCTCTAAGGTGCTTGATGGGCTCCTGAGCAGGTAAGCCATGAAACTTAGGCATTAAGTTGATTAGTGCAGTCTTCAGCTCAAAATCTGTAGCCAGAGTTGGATGATGCACTTGACATGGCTGCAGTGTAAAATCTGGAGCTCCAGCTTCCTGGAGAGTTATCCTCCTAGGTGCTGCCATTCTATCTGCACGTGAATCAACTGAATCAGTAGTAAAAGAGCTTATTTCCTCCTCAGATGGCGGTTCAGATTCGCCCTCAGATGAGACTGGTGAATCGATAACAATCATTTCACCACCCTCAGAGGCTAACCAACGCCGAGCTCGCCTAATATGTGAAAGAGTTCTTTCAATTTCAGGATCAAATGTGGCTAAGCTCAGATCAGGCAGTGAACGCGTCATTCAATGAAAGAAAATACAGCTCATGGTAATAAAATAAAATAAAATACACAAATAAAATAAAAATATGTAACTAATTAATAATTCAGCACACAATTGCAACTCCCCAGCAACGGCGCCAAAAATTGATGTGTGGCAGAAGTTAGACCAATTAAGAGATTATAATATAAGAACAGCATTGCAAGTATAGCCCTTAACCAGCAAAAATCCGCCTCATCAATTTAGAAAAGTTGTCACAAAAATTTAGAATAAAAATACTGGGAGTATGAGTCACAGGTCGTCTCCCAACGAGTTGCTAGAAGGGGTGTTAAGTTATTAATCAGGAGTTTTCCAAGAATTTTGAGAGTTGAATGACAGAAAATAAATAATTGTAATTTAAAAGAGAAATATATATATATTCTAATTAAAAAGACCTTGACTGGGGGAATGATTAATTGGAAGTTCTATCCTTGTTGGAATTTTCTCGAGTGTAGTATAAAGAGGTTGTTATTTTCACTTAGCTAACCCTTACTAAATAAAGGAAAGTCAAGTGATTGAGCTAACTCTTATTCGTAAATCCTAGTCCTCTCCCTTGGGAAGGTCTAGCGTTAGTAAATACAGAATTAGCCAACAACTTCCAATTTAACTAATCACTTGAGCATTCCAACTCAAGTGCCTCCTCTTAATCAACCTCCATGTCAAGTTGGGAATCTACTCCATTGACATGAAAATTACTTGCATAGAATTAAAAAGGGAATAAAAGAAAAACATGATAGACAATAATGCAATTTAATTAAAAATAAAAGTAATCCTTTTCATTAACAATCCATGAAAATAATCCAATTGTAACTCTAAACAAGAATTAAGAATATGGAATAAATAAAAGAGTAAGGAAACAAACTAAAAAAGTATCTTCAATGGAGGTGATGACTTTTCAATATCCAAAAGCAAAAGCATAAAACTAATAAACTATGAATGTAAAGAAAAACCTAGAGGAAGAGTGATTTCTCTCTAGATTCAGATCTAAAAACCTAAAACTATGCTAATGAGAATTGTGTTGAGTCTCTGCATGTTCCCTGGCTCTATTCTGTATTTCTGTGCCGGAAACTAGGTCAAAACTCGGCCTGAAATTGCCCCCAGCATTTTCTATTATTTCTGCAGATCACGTATGTCACGCGTACGCGTCAGTCACGCGTGCGAGTTGCTGGTTGTTTTGGCGTGTCACGCGTACTCGTCAGTCACGCGCACGGATCCTTGTGCAGACTCCAATCCACGCGTACAAGTCAGGCATGCGCACGCATCGTTGCAAATTTCTCCATATCGCGCGCTCGCGTGAGCCATGCGTGCGCGTCGATGCTCACTAGTTATCTCCTTGGTTTCTTGTGTTCCTTCCATTTTTGCCAGCTTCCTCTCCATTCTCTAAGCCATTCCTGCCCTATAAAGCCTGAAACACTTAACACACGGATCATGGCATCGAATGGTATAAAAGAGAATTAAAATATACTAATTAAAGATCTCCAGGAAGCAAGTTTTTAACCATAGAATAACACTAGGAAGGAATTGTAAAATCATGCAAATCATTTGAATAAGTGGGTAGAAGCTTGATAAAACAATTCAATTAAACACAAGATAAACCATAAAATAGTGGTTTATCAAGCACTCCCCATGTAATTGACCTGTTCAGAAGAAAATTGAGCATAATCATAATTTTTATTTTGCATAAAATTACCTGTCATGTCATAAGCGGCTTCTTGGGGTGCATTTTGAGTGTTGATCGCTGAAACTTGCATTCCACTCAACTGTTGAGTAAGTAGATTTATTTGATGAGACATAAGCTTGTTCTGAGCAAGAAGAGCATTAACAGCTTCCGCTTCCAACACGCCTCTCTTCTGAGAGGTCTCAGAGTGCAAAGGATTCCTATTGGAGGAATATAAGTATTGGTTGTTAGCAACCAACTCAATAAGCTCAATAGTCTCCTCTAGTGTCTTCTTCATGTGCAAAGAACCACCTGCAGAATTATCCAAGTGCATCTTGGACATTTCATATAAGCCCTCATAAAAGATATCCAGCTGAGTCCATCTAGAGAACATGTCTGGAGGGCATTGCCTTGTCAGTAGCTTGAATCTCTCCCAAGCTTCATAAAGGGTCTCACCTTCTTTCTGTCTGAAAGTCTGAACCTCCACCGTTAGCTTAATAAGCTTTTGAGGTGGAAAAAATTTTGTCAGAAATCCAGTGACAACCTTGTCCCAAGTATCCAGACTCTCCTTGGGTTGAGAATCTAACCACAATTTTGCTCAATCCCTCACAGCAAATGGGAAGAGCATGATTTTGTACACCTCAAGATTCACTCCATTGGTCTTCACAGTATCACAAATCTGCAGAAAATCAAAAATAAATTGATTCGGGTCTTCTTGAGGAAGTCCATGATACTGGCAATTTTGTTGCACAAGAGTGACAAGCTGAGGCTTCAGTTCAAAATTGTTTGCAGCTATGGGAGGTACCACAATGCTTTTTCCATAAAGATCTGGATTAGGAGCAGTGTAAGAGGCAAGCACTCTTCTAGGTTCCTCATTCCCAATCAGATTTGCCATATTGGCATTAGCAGCATGATTATTATGATCCATGTTGGACTCTACAGCATTGTAAAGTCTTGCTTGTTGTAAACGCCACCTAAAAGTTCTTTCAGGTTCAGGATCAAAGTCTAACAGAGGTTCCTTGTCCCTGTTCCTGCTCATAAACAGACAGAAGACAAGAAAAGATGGGATTCTCTACGTCAGAGTGCAGAGAATTCCCAGTGAGGTAACCTGTGTAAAATAATAAAATAAAATATTAAATAAAATTTGAAAATTACTAGTAAATTTAGGACAAAATTTTCAAAATTATGGAGCTAAATAAAGAAGAAAAATTAAAATAAAAATAACTAGGGCTCACCAAACTTCATTTCAGAAATTAAAAAAAAAATACTGCAATATTCAAAAATTAGGGACAAATATAATTAAAACTAAAGCAGAGGCGCCTATAAAAAATAAAATATTAAAAGAGGAATAAATAATAGGAAAAAGACGAAAGTCTTTTATATATATATTAAAACTAAACAATAAAAGAAAAGAAAAAGAAAGAAACAGGGAGGGGGGAAAGCTAACAAAAAAAGGAGAAAAATTAAAATAAAAAAAATGGAAAATAAAAATTAATAATGCTAAAAGAAACTAATTAAAAGAAAAATTTTCTAATCTAAGCAATCAAACAACGAATAGTTGTCAATCACATCAATCTCCGGCAATGGTGCCAAAAACATGGTGTGGAATTTAAAATCCACGAACTAACAGGTAAGTACACCGGGTCGTACCAAGTACTACCTCAGGTGAGTGAGGATCGATCCCACGAAGATTGATGGATCAAGTAACAATGGTTGAGTGATTGGCTTAGTCAGACAAATAGAAAAGAGTGTTTTGGTATTCAAAAGCATTAAACAGTAATTCAGAAATTAAAACAGCAAGCAGTAAATTGATGAGAATAATATATGGAGAAACAGTTAAGGCTTCAAAGATATCTATTTTTCGGATTGACTTTTCTTACTAACTATTTTAATCATGCAAGATTCAATTCATGGCAAACTATATATGACTAAGCACTAATTCCTTAGACCTTCTTAGTCTACTCTAACTTTCATCAACCGCTAATTCCTTGGTCACTTAATTCCAATTAGAGGACGAAGTTCAATTCTAGTTTATGTGCCACAGAAACTCTAATTACCCAAATATAAGAGGATTATATGTCAAGTATCCCGTTAAGTCCAGATAATTAGAAATTTAGGGGAATATGTTTTCAAGCTGTTGTTCAAGTAAAGAGCTTTTCCAAGTTATACAAGAACTCAATTAGAAAGAGGGTCATACTTTAATTCCACCCAAATTCATAAGATAAAGAACGAAAATAATTCTTGAATTATAAATTAGTACATGTATTAAAATAGAAAAATAATAGTATCAATCCATACAATAGACAGAGCTCCTAACCTTAACAGTGGAGGTTTAGTTGCTTATGGTTCAAAGAGAAAACTAGGATTTGTAAAACTGTAAATTACGGAATGAGGTAGAAGAGAAGAGAAGAGCCTGAAGGGCTGATTCTTTTCCCTTTTATATCTAATTCTAATTAATGTAAAATATATTTTCTAAAACTAAAATAATATCTTTTCCTATTTTAAAATAAAATACAAATTTAATCAAAATTACTTAATCATTTGTGCAAGCTCTTGGGCGTATATGGGGACCACTTGAGATGTTGACGTCCACGCTAAACTTGGCTTTTCCCAAGTTCAGCGTGGAGAAGGCAGTGTGGTTTTATGCCCGTCCCTTTGAGTCCATGCTGAACTTGGATTTTCCCAAGTTCAGCGTGGGATGTGGCGTGTGCTTCCTTGGGAGTTTTCAAGTCCACACTGAACTTGGCAGGGGCCAAGTTCAACGTGGAGTGGGCAGAGTTTGTTGGAGAAGAAGTGTATACTCTTATATATCGTTGGAAAGTCCTGGAAGTTAGATTTCCAATGTCGCTGGAAACACACTAATTGGACCTCTGTAGCTCAAGTTATTCCTGTTTAAGTGCAAGGAGGTCGGGGTTAACATCATCATTCACTTTCTTCCCTTTCTGCTACAAAATCCCATCAAATCCATCCAAATGCTACCTAAAATAAATAGAATTGTACACAACTCAAAGTAGCATCCACAGTGGCTAAAAGGTATTTAAATTTTGATTAAACTCAACAATTTGAATGCAAATTCACTAGGAAAAGATAGACAAGATGCTCACGCATCAATCATCCACGTGTACGCGTTGCCACAATTTTCGCAATTTCCAAGAAGCATTCTGTATCAACTAGCGTTGGAGGTAACATTGGCTTGCCAACGCTCCCTCCAACGTTGGCACCAGAAATATGCAAAGCTTTTGCTCTACCTCTCCTTTCAACGTTTGAGGTTGGACCACCAACGTTGCTTCTCCTCCTTCTTTCCATGGCGATTCTTCAACTTCCTTCCATGCCTTTCTTCACCTATCATCAAGCAATACATGCATCACAGCCTTGGTAAATCATAAGAGATTGCATCATTCTTAGCACACAAGTAATTATGGCATAAAACCTAAGGCATACATAAATTTTTAACCCAATTGCTTACTTATAGCTCAAGAAAGTGCATAAAACCTAATGAAATCAAAAGAGACAGGCTAGTGAAACTAGCCTAAGATGCCTTGGCATCATACATATTTATAGATGATTCATATATTATTAGTATAGTTTACTTGTATATGGATCTATTTATTGCATTTTACCTATGTCATGGTTGATAAATGACAAATGTCCTATTATTTGGTTTGATAAATTTGGTTGTGTATAGGCTGAGAAATAAATAATGAATTGGTTATTATTGATGGAACCGAAGACGGTGGAAATATCCAAGTTTTAGGGGAGGTTCTGTCAAAATTTTTCTAAAAATTTTGAATAAAAGTTAATAGAAAAAATTGTAATTGGTGTTATAGTTGTTTCTAATTTCTTATTTCGATTTTCCTCATTGACAAGAGTGCTAAAATGGTGACAATATGCTACCTAAAGGACTCAATAATATTTTGATTCATAGAGACATTAATCTATGTTAGACTTTTAACTTTTGGTTGAACTTGTGTAAAAAATATAACTTGTGGAACTAATCAATGTAGACATTAATGTTATTTTGTTTTGAAATAATTTTAGTTAAATGAAGCATGTTTGAATTATCTATGTTTATACATATTATGTAAATGTTGACTTGCTTAGTAAAGTAGTTAATATATCGATTAATTAAAAAAATAATTTGGTAAATAATGTATGTAATTTGTATAAAAAAAATTGTTACAAAATAAATATTGTGTTTTTTAACTAAAAAAATAAAATGTTACAAAATCAAGTTATATTTTGTAACAAAATTTTATGATAGGAAAAAATATATTGTCACAAAAAATATTTTGAAGATCAAAATTTGTGATCACTTTTGTAACGAATTTTATTTTTTGTATCAAAAAAAGTTGTTACAAAATATTACTTTGAATTGTAATAGTTTTATTTTTTATTACAAAAACTTTTTGTAGTGGGACATATTGCAACAACCCTTTCTTTGTTACAAATTCCTTTTGTTTCAAAATTTCAATTTTTTGTAACAATTTTTTTATTACAAATATTGCATTTTCTTGTAGTGTTTTGATTTCAAAATAAAATAGAATAATAACTATTAAAGCCTAAAAGATTGTGTTTGGGAATAAAAATAACCAAAACAAATCTAACTAATGAAGCCTCTTCATTGAAATTGGATCTGCGCTACTGGCACTAAAGGCCAGAATCGGCGTTTAGCACCCCACGAGGCAATAAGCTTTCCAATCGTTGCTGTCTTCCTGGCGCTAAATGCCAGGCTCGGTGTTTAGCGCCCCACGAGACAGTGAGCTCGTACACGTTACGAGGCACCTGAAATTAAACACCCAGGTCCGAATTTAGCGCCAACTTCACAGAATGGCTGCATGCATTTCAAGGCACTTGGATGCTAAACGCCAAATGTGGCATTAGACTCTATCCTCATTCTTAATTTCTCTATCCTCTATTACACCGGCCTTAGACTCTTATTGGGGTTTATAGAAGTTTAAAAGGCTAAAAGAATGGTTAAAAACTCAAAGATTCAAATTTTGCAAAACTAGGTGGTCATTTGTGCAAAAATTGGCATAGTTGTGTACGCGGACAACCCTTGTGTACGCGTACGCATGAGAGTGTTTGTGACAAAGTCACGTATGCATGACCGATTCTGCGTACGCATGGCATATCAGAATGTGAAAGAGCTGATATGCTATAGAAACCAGTTTTTCAGCCCAAATTTCAAAACTGCATAATGTTTTTCATAAATTTTATTTTTCAACCATTCTTGAACCATTGGAAACATCGATAAATAAATTTTTATAAAATATAATTTTATAAAATTTCCAACTCCGAGAACCGAGTTATGGCCTACCGAAGTTGGCTGAAAATCAATTCTAACCAAAAACAGAGTTTACCAACTTTTCTAAAAGTTCACAAGCCAAAATAGTTTTTAACTCAACAAAATGACCCCAAACCACTTCAATTCACACATTCACAATCAACCAAACTCAAACCTACTCCATTCCTACATTTTAACTCAAAATCATCAACTTCACATCTCAAATCCTCAATTCCACTATTCTAACAATGATTACCAAAAATTCTTCATACTCAATATCAAAATTTCCATTTAAACTCATGCATTAACATATAATACAACCACCAACATACCAATCTTACCTTTTTCTGTCCTCCGGCCCAACATTCATCAATTCAATACATAACTCATAAATATATAATCACCATCCAAATCATCAATTCTCACAACATATCAACTATGCATAAATACACAATCTTCATCCGAATCATCAATTGCAACGACACATCAACTACACATATCAATTCCAACCAAATACACAATTGAAACTTAATCTTAGGGGCATCTAGCCTAAGATTTCACTTACATTACACGATATTTAAATGAAACTTAAACCGTACCTCAATGACATCAAAACTAAACTCTCAAACTTGAAGTCCACCAAGTCCAAGTCCCAAATTCACCTCTGCCAAGCTCAAATACCACCAGTGCTCAATTCAATGCCCCAAGTACTCAATCTACACTAATTTCACATAATATACACAATACTCAACTCTAGGGTTTCATAGAACTTCATAAATAAATGGAAAAAGTGGCTCTTATCTTCACCGACTAAAATTAGTAATGATATCTAGCTAGAACTCAAGCTAGAGCTCCCCCTAAACACAAGAATCACTAAGTTTCATAAACACACAAGCCAAAAATATGATTTTCACACCAAATCAAAACTGGAGATAAGTGGGGAGAGGCTTACCAAATTTCATATATGGAATTGAAGAGATTGATGAGAACTTCGTGTGGCTACAAACCGCTCGTCAATCGGAGCTCCGAATCAAAAGTTATAGAGCTTTGAAGATCAAAGGGGGTTAGGGTTTGTGTTCTCCTTTTCTCTCTTCCTCTAATCCGTGTCTCTCTCTCTCTTCAAAAGGGGGAAAATGTGTTTGTGGTGTACTGAAATGGAGTTTATATAGTGTGGGCTTGGGCCCAATCCACTCGATTTAACCGATTGGCCCAACTTTGAGCTAAAACTTTTAAGATTAGTATTTTAATTCACATTTTAATTATTTTTACTTTCCCAAATCATCAATTCCACTTTCTTAATCTCTCTGGCTTATAATTTGTTTTCTTACTCACAGTACCGGACAGTCTAAGCCGATACTGCCGATTAAATTTCCAATACGTGTTCTTACGCATTTTTCCGCAAAAATGTACATGTTCCCACTCGGGAAAATCCTCCGAATCCAAATATCACATTTAAAATTTTAAATTATGATTCTAAATTTTTCCACTCCGTCATCCCATATTTAATTAATTATTTATTTAATTTTTGTTTAATCGGGATTTTACACTTTTTCTATATGCACTCCAAATGTTTGATAAAATACTTGGTTTAGTTTTAGAGTAGCTTTTTAGTACTCTTGGCTTGTAATTGAGGATTTAGCTGAGCTATACTTATTGATATCCAAACTGATTGATAATTTAGAGATTTTAATTAATCTTGTTTCTTTAGTGAGTAAGACCTATGGATTGAGATTGATTAACCCTGGTTGACTTATCTCACCATTAGAGGTTAAGTAATTGGATTTGCTCTTGTAATTATCATGTCGTGGTTAGTGACACAAGAGTCATTGATGTCCAATATTGATTGGTGATTTAAGGTTGTTAGTTGTTCTTATTTCCATTGATGAGTAAGACCTATGGATTAAGAGCAACTATGCCTATTTGACTTTCTCT
Source organism: Arachis ipaensis (assembly GCF_059453495.1). Classification (NCBI taxonomy): domain Eukaryota; kingdom Viridiplantae; phylum Streptophyta; class Magnoliopsida; order Fabales; family Fabaceae; genus Arachis; species Arachis ipaensis. The sequence goes on from NC_142439.1 coordinate 93,103,326, forward strand.
CGATGCTGGAGATGACGAAGTAGGATTAACTCTAGGTAATTGCCATGTTTGTGGTCAACGACTTGGTTAGGAAGCCTTGACTCTCAATCCTTGCCAGGAGTACCTTTTTGCATTTACATTCCTATTAGTTGTTAGCTTTACTTTTTTGTCATTTATTTTCTTATTTGTTTATCTACAAACCCTCTTGAAAGAAAAAAACCGTCGGTTAAAAATTTCTTTTCGGTAAAAGAGAAATAACTTCGTTGCAAGTATAGTTCCAAACCGACAAGTAATACTCAATCAAAGTTTAATTTGTTTGTCACGAGTGCAAACCAATAAGAATACTGAGAGTATTAGATCTCGGGTCATCTCTCAAAGGAATTGCAGTGAGGTATGTACATTATTGGTTATGGTATCCAAGGGGGTTTGCAAATAAGGGGACAAGAAAGTTAAAAGACAAGAAAAGTAAATCAAACAACTAAAGAGAGCAAGTAATAAAGAGAGACATTCAAGGCAAGGAATGAGAATATAGGCTTTCTATCCTAGTCATTAATCATAATATAATAATGGACAAGAGCTAATCCTATTTAGTCATCTCCAACAATGGAAAAAGGTATAATGTTATCTTCACATGAGAGGAAGTCAAATAAGACTAGTTAATCTCAATCCAAAAGTCCTAATCAACTTACTAATTGAATTAGCAAGAGATTAGAGTCAATGGAAACAATATTAACTAACAACTCTAGATCACCAATCTAAATTGGGTATTAAATAACCCAAGATTGTCCAATTTCTCTTTCCAAGCCAAGAATGCTAAAAAATTACTCTAAAACACTTGGAAGGCATAAAAGGAAAGCATGGTAAAATTGCAAGAAATATAAATTCTACAACTACCCAATGCAAGAAATTAACAATAGCAACTCAAATAAGTAAGAAAGGAACATAAAACATAAATTGCATTAAATGAAAAGGAAAATTAACAAGAGTGTTCATAAATATAAAAGAGGCTCAAAGGGGAAATTAACAAGAAAACTAAGAAGAATAAAGATATAAGAACAAGAATTTGTAAAGAAAACAAGATGAAAACAAGAATTAAAACCTAAATATAAGATGAAAATAAACTAAAAACCCTAATTTCTAGAGAGAAGACGGAGCTTCTCTCTCTAGAACTAACTTATGGCATGCTTCCAAACCTAGCTAATTGCTCCCCTTTGATCCCTCTTGAATTCTGCATGAAATAGCCTCAGAAATGAGCTGGATTTGGGCCTGGGTAGCTCAGAAATTACCCCCAGTGTATTCACTTTAATGAGCTCACGTGCTGATTGTGATGCGTACGCATGGGTCACGCGTACGCATTGTCTGGCTTTTTCTTATCACGCGTACGCGTCATGTCAAGCGTACGCGTCGCCTGGACGACCTCCTCCTCATGCGTGCGCATCTGTCACATGTGTGCGTCGCTCTTAGCACTCCAAATCCTTGTTTTTCCACGAATTCTCCATCTTGCATGCTTTTCTGTTCACCTCTTTGATCCATTCCTTGCCCTTTCAATCCTGAATTCACTAACAAACATATCAAGGCATCGAGTGGAATCAAAGGTGAATTAAAATTGACTAATTAACGGCCTAAAAAGCATGTTTTGAATCTTAAGCAAAAATTAGGAGAGATTTAGAAAACCATGCTATTTCATTGTAAAAATGTGAGAAATGTTGAAAAAATCCCTTAAATTAAGCACAAGATAAACCACAAAATTGGGGTTTATCAAACCTTCCCACATTTAAACTAAGCATGTCCTCATGCTAAACTCAAGAAAGAAGCAAAGGGTATTAACATTTATTGAATCAAACTATCTAAATGCAATCTATCTAAATGAATCTATCTAAATGAATCTATTACTTGGTCAAAATAAATCAATTTCCAAGAAAGCATGTATGAACATGAGAGCTAAGGGAGTACTAACCAAGTCAAATCCACAATTGAATTGAGTTATGAAAAAGATTTTACAAGCTTGCAAGAAAAGAGATGATCATGGGTGAACATGTAATTGAGCAATCAAACCCTCACCAGATGTATATCCTCTCTAGTCGCTCAAGTGTATAGGGTTGATTTACTCAATTCTCCCCTAATCATGCTTTCTAACATTTGTTTTTCATCTAACAATCAACAATTATTTCATGCATGCATACATATATCATGAGGACTTATCCAAAGGTTGTAATGGGGCTAGGGTCAAGGTGAGATTGTATTTGGTCAAGTGGACTAGAAATTTGAATCTTTGATTAACTTAAACTTCCCACCTAACCTATATAACAACCTATACAATTCTAAACAAACCTAACTACCCATAATTCTCATTTTTTCACACATTCATGCATTCTCTTTTTTACCACAATCCATATGCATTGATTATTATTGAACTTCACTTTGGGGCATTTTGTCCCTTTTTTATCGCTTTTCTTTTTCTTTTTCTATATATATATATATATATATTTTTTTTCTTTTTCTTTATCATTTTTTTCAAACTAAAATATATACAAGAGCATCAATGCATATGGTTTAACATTCAATGCATGAGTATGTACCCAATTCCCAATATTTTCAATAAAAATACAAAAATACTCTTTTATCCCAACCAATGTTCCCAAATTTCTCACACTTAAATGATAAACACTCTCACTAGCCTACGCTAATCAAAGATCCAAATTAAGAATATTTATTGTTTTTCGCTTTAAGGCTTGTAATGTGCTAAAATTAAGAACAAATAGGTTTAGCATAGGCTCAAAGTTGGCTAACAATGGAAGATAAAAGGTAAGGATATTTGTGTAAGTGAGCTAATTGAAACAATGGCCTCAATCATATAAGTGCATTCATACACAAAATAATGGACATAAAGAATCAAACAAAACAAAGATTACAATCATAGAAAGAGAATAATACACACAAGATTAAAAATAAGTGGTTATATGATGTAACCACACAATTAGGCTCAAAACTCACATGCTTATGTGTTCTTAGCTCAAAAATATGATCCACAATATATAGTTCAAGCAAGTTCTAAAAAAAATTTTTACTCAAATCAATTGGGGTGTCCTATAGATAAATTTCTTGAAAATTTCATTATTTTGACTAAGCTTATTATATATACCCTAAATGAAATGTTGTGATTGAGAAAGTGATGAGCGGATAATTTATATGCTTTTTGGCATTGTTTTTACACAGTTTTCAGTATAATTTAATTAGTTTTTAGTATATTTTTATTAGTTTTTAATTAAAATTCACATTTCTGGACTTTACTATGAGTTTGTGTGTTTTTCTGTGATTTCAGGTATTTTCTGGCTGAAATTGAGGGACTTGAGCAAAAATTAGATTCAGAGGTTGAAGAAGGACTGCAGATGCTGTTGGATTCTGACCTCCCTGCACTCAAAGTGGATTTTCTGGCGCTACAAAACTCCAAATGGTGCGCTCTCAATTGCGTTGGAAAGTAGACATCCAGGACTTTCCAGCAATATATAATAGTCCATACTTTGCCCGAGTTTAGATGACGCAAACTGGCATTCAACGCCAGTTCCATGCTGCATTCTGGAGTTAAACGCCAGAAACAGGTTGCAAAGTAGAGTTAAACGCCAGAAACATGTTACAAACTGGCGTTCAACTCCAAGAGAAGCCTCTACACGTGTAAAGCTCAATGCTCAGCCCAAGCACACACCAAGTGAGCCCGAGAAGTGGATTTCTGCATCATTTACTCATTTCTATAAACCCTTGTAACTAGTTTAGTATAAATAGGACTTTTTACTATTGTATTTACATCTTCGGATCAGATCTTTGGATTATCTTTTGATCCTTTGATCACGTTTTGGGGGCTGTCCATTCGGCCATGCCTGGACCTTATCACTTATGTATTTTCAACGGTAGAGTTTCTACACTCCATAGATTAAGGTGTGGAGCTCTGCTGTTCCTCATGAATTAATACAAAGTACTACTGTTTTTCTATTCAATTCAAGCTTATTCCTTCTCTAAGATATCATTTCGCACCCAAGAACATGATGAATGTGATGATTATGTGACGCTCATCATCATTCTCACCTATGAATGCGTGCCTAACAAACACTTCCGTTCTACATGCAAACAAGCTAGGATGAGTATCTCTTAGATATCTAATACAGAGGACCGAGTCCGAGATATTAGAATCTTCGTGGTATAAGTTAGAACCCATGGACGGCCATTCTTGAGATTCAGAAAGTCTAAACCTTGTCTGTGGTATTCCGAGTAGGATCTGGGAAGGGATGGCTGTGACGAGCTTTAAACTCGCGAGTGCTGGGCGTAGTGACAGACGCAAAAGGATAGTAAATCCTATTCCAGTATGATCGAGAACCGACAGATGATTAGCCATGCAGTGACAGCGCATTGGACCATTTTCACAGAGAGGATGGGATGTAGCCAACGACAACGGTGATGCCCTACATAAAGATTGCCATGGAAAGGAGTAGGAATGATTGGATGAAGACAGCAGGAAAGCAGAGGTTCAGGAGGAACGAAAGCATCTCTATACGCTTATCTAAAATTCTCACCAATAAATTACATAAGTATCTCTATCCCAGTTTATATTTTATTTATGTTTTTATTATCAATTCACCATACCCATTTGAGTCCGCCTGACTGAGATTTACAAGGTGACTATAGCTTGCTTCAGGCCGACAATCTCCGTGGGATCGACCCTTACTCACGTAAGGTTTATTACTTGGACGACCCAGTGCACTTGCTGGTTAGTTGTGCGAAGTTGTGATAAAGAGTTGAGATTACAATTGTGCATACCAAGTTGTTGGCGCCATTGATGATCACAATTTCGTGCACCAAGTTTTTGGCCAGTTGCCGGGGATTGTTCGAGTTTGGACAACTGACGGTTCATGTTGTTGCTCAGATTAGGTAATTTTATTTTAATTTTAAGCTTTTATTTCTTATTTTTGAAAATACAAAAAAAATATTTCTTCTTTTTCGTTTTTCCCAAAATAATTTTCGAAAAAACCAAAAAATCTAACAAAATCATAAAATCAAAAATATTTTTGTGTTTCTTGTTTGAGTCTAGAGTCAAGTTTTAAGTTTGGCGTCAATTGCATCTTTTTGATTTTCTAAAAAAAAATTTATTTTCGAAAATTTCATGCATTGCATTCTTCATGATCTTCAAGTTGTTCTTGGCCAATCTTCTTGGGGGTCTTCATATTTTCTTGTTTTGTGTCTTTCCTTATTTTTCATATGCATTCTTGAATTATTAATGTCTAAAGAATAAAAACTTTTAAGTTTGGTGTCTTGCATGTTTTCTTTTCTTGAAAATTTTTCAAAAATAAGTTCTTGGCGTTCATCTTGATATTCAAAGTGTTCTTGGTGTTCATCTTGACATTCATAGTGTTTTTGCATGCCTTTTTGGTTTTGATCTTAATTCTTCATGTTTTGTTTCATTCTTGCTGTTTAATGAAAAAAAAATAGAGAAAAACATCAAAAATATATCTTTTCCTTTTTTCTCTTTCCTTGCTAAAATTCAAAAAATCAAAAAAATATCTTTCCCTTTTTCACTCATAAATTTTTGAAAATTTGAGTTGACTTTTTGAAAAAAATTTTCAACATTAGTTGTTTCTTATGAGTCAAATCAAATTTTCAATTTAAAATTTCTATCTTTTTCAAATCTTTTTCAAAAATCAAATCCTTTTCATTTTTCTTTTATGATTTTCCAAAATTTCAAATTGATTTTCAAAAATCTTTTTCTTATTTCTATTTCATATTTTCGAAATTAATACTAACAATTAATATGATTGATTCAAAAATGTTAAGTTTGTTACTTGCCTAGTAAGAAAAGTTCAATCTTTAAATTTTAAAATCATATCTTTTTAGTTTCTTGTTAGTCAAGTAATCAACTTTAATTTTCAAAATTAAATCTTTTTAATTTCCTTTTCAAATCCTTTTCAATGATTTCTAATCATATCTCTCAATCATATCTTTTTCAAAATCAATTTCAAAATCTTTTCTAACTTCTTATCTTTTTCAAAAACGATTCTCAAATCTTTTTCAATTAACTACTTGACTTTTTGTTTGATTTTAAAAGTTGACTATTTCAATCATATCTTTTTCAAAACTACCTAACTAACTCTCTCTTTCTAATTTTCGAAAATCTCTTCCCTCTTTTTCAAAATTCCTTTTTAATTAACTATTTGGTTTAAATTTTAATTTAATTGAATTTTATTTTTCTTTTTTATTTTCGAATTTCAATTTTAATTTTAAATTAAAACCAAAACTATTTTTCTTTTCTTTTCAATTATTTTCGAACTCTCATCCCTCATCTCCTTCTAATTATTTATTTATTCATCTACTAACACTTCTCTTCCACCCAAAATTTGAACCCCATCTTCTTCTCTGTGTTCGAGTTTTTCTCTTCTCATTCTTATATTCTTCTCTTCTTATACTTGCATAAGGAATCCCTATACAGTGACATAGAGGATTCCATATTTTCTTTGTTATTTTCTTATTTTTCATATGAGTAGGAACAGGGATAAGAACATTCTTGTTGAAGTTGATCCTGAACCTGAAAGGACTCTGAAGAGGAAGCTAAGGGAAGCTAAAGCCCAACTCTCTGAAAAAAATCTGACAGAAATTTTCAAAAAAGAAGAAAACATGGCCGAAAATAATAACAATGCAAGGAAGATGCTTAGTGACTTTACTGCACCAAATTCCAATTTACATGGAAGAAGCATCTCAATTCCTGGCATTGGAGCAAACAACTTTGAGCTTAAACCTCAATTAGTTTCTCTGATGCAACAGAACTGTAAGTTTCATGGACTTTCATCTGAAGATCCTTTTCAGTTCTTAACTGAATTCTTGCAGATCTGTGATACTGTTAAGACCAATGGGATTGATCCCGAGGTCTACAGGCTTATGCTTTTCCCATTTGCTGTAAGAGACAGAGCTAGAATATGGTTGGACTCTCAACCTAAGGATAGCCTGAACTCTTGGGATAAGCTGGTCACGGCTTTCTTAGCCAAGTTCTTTCCTCCTCAAAAGCTTAGTAAGCTTAGAGTGGATGTTCAAACCTTCAAACAGAAAGAAGGTGAATCCCTCTATGAAGCTTGGGAGAGATACAAGGAACTGACCAAAAAGTGTCCTTCTGACATGCTTTCAGAATGGACCATCCTGGATATATTCTATGATGGTCTGTCTGAGCTATCAAAGATGTCACTGGACCATTCTGCAGGTGGATCCATTCACCTAAAGAAAACGCCTGCAGAAGCTCAAGAACTCATTGACATGGTTGCAAATAACCAGTTCATGTACACTTCTGAAAGGAATCCTGTGAGTAATGGGACGTCTATGAGGAAGGAGTCCTTGAAATTGATACTCTGAATGCCATATTGGCTCAGAACAAAATATTGACTCAGCAAGTCAATATGATCTCTTAGAGTATGAATGGATTGAAGGAATCATCCAACAGTACTAAAGAGGCATCTTCTAAAGAAGAAGCTTATGATCCCGAGAACCCTGCAATAGCAGAGGTTAATTACATGGGTGAATCCTATGGAAACACCTATAATCCCTCATGGAGAAATCATCCAAATTTCTCATGGAAGGATCAACAAAAGCCTCAACAAGGCTTTAATAATGGTGGAAGAAACAGGTTTAGCAATAGCAAGCCTTTTCCATCATCCACTCAGCAACAGACAGAGAGGTCTGAGCAGAATCTATCTAACTTAGCAAATATAGTCTCTGATCTATCTAAGGCCACTGTAAGTTTCATGAATGAAACACGGTCTTCCATTAGGAATTTGGAGGCACAAGTGGGCCAGCTGAGTAAAAAAGTCACTAAAACTCCTCCTAGTACTCTCGCAAGCAATACAGAAGAGAATCCAAAAAGAGAGTGCAAGGCCATTGATTGAACCATCATGGCCGAACCTACAAGGGAGGGAGAAGACATGAATCCCAGTGAAGAAGACCTCCTAGGACGTCCAGTGATCAACAAGGAGTTTCCCTCTGAGGAACCAAAGGAATCTGAGGCTCATCTAAAGACCATAGAGATTCCTTTGAACCTTCTTATGCCATTCATGAGCTCTGATGAGTATTCTTCTTCTGAAGAGAATGAAGATGTCACTGAAGAGCAAGTTGCCAAGTACCTTGGTGCAATCATGAAGCTGAATGCCAAATTATTTGGTAATGAGACTTGGGAAGATGAACCTCCCTTGCTCATCAATGAACTGAGTGATCTGGATCAACTGACATTGCCTCAGAAGAAACAGGATCCTGGAAAGTTCTTAATACCTTGTACCATAGGCACCATGACCTTTGAGAAGGCTCTATGTGACCTTGGGTCAGGGATAAACCTCATGCCACTCTCTGTAATGGAGAAACTGGGAATCTTTGAAGTGTAAGCTGCCAGAATCTCATTAGAGATGGCAGACAACTCAAGAAAACAGGCTTATGGACAAGTAGAGAACGTGGTAGTAAAGGTTAAAGGCATTTACATCCCTGCTGATTTCATAATCCTAGACACTGGGAAGGATGAGGATGAATCCATCATCCTTGGAAGACCTTCCTAGCCACAGCAAGAGCTGTGATTGATGTGGACAGAGGAGAATTGATCCTTCAACTGAATGAGGACAACCTTGTGTTTAAAACTCAAGGATCTCCTTCTATAACCATGGAGAGGAAGCATGAAAAGCTTCTCTCACTGCAGAGTCAACCAAAGCCCCAAAGTCAAACTCTAAGTTTGGTGTTGGGAGGCCACAACCAAACTCTAAGTTTGGTATTGAACCCCCACATTCAAACTCTAAGTTTGGTGTTGAGAGGTTCCAACAATGCTCTGAACATCTGTGAGGCTCCATGAGAGCTCACTGTCAAGCTATTGACATTAAAGAAACTCTTGTTGGGAGGCAACCCAATGTTATCTAATTATATTTATTTATTTTCCATTGTTATTTTATGTGTTCTTTAGGTTGATGATCATGTGAAGTCACAAAAACTACTGAAAAATAAAAAACAGAATGAAAAATAGAATGAAAAATAGCACACCCTGGAGGAGAACAGTCAGGCATTTAAACGCCAGAAACAGGCACCAAGCTAATGTTTAACGCCAGAAACAAGCATCTACCTGGCGTTAAACGCCAGAACAGAGCATGGAAGTGGCATTTAACGCCAGAAATAGGCAGCAGTCTGGCGTTAAACGCCAGGATTGCACAGCAAGGGCGTTTTACATGCCTAATTGGAGCAGGGATGTTAAGTCCTTGACCTCACTTGATCTGTGAACCCCACAGGATCCTCTCAGGATCTGTGAACCCCACAGGATCCCCTCAGGATCTGTGGACCCACAGGATCCCCACCTAACCTTATTCTCTCCTCTTCATACCCTTTCATAACTCTCTTCCCCAAATACCCCTCACCAATCACTTCTATCTTCTCTTCTCCATAAACCCCACCTACCTTCAAATTCAAACTATTTTCCCTCCTAAACCCAACCCTAACGGCAGAAACTTTACCCTCCCCCCACTTCTATATAAACCCCTCATTCCTTCTTCTTTTTCACATAACACAATCCTAAATTCACCCTTGGCCGAAAATACCTCACCCTCCATCTCCTCCATTTTCTTCTTCTTCTACTATTTTTCTTTCTTTTTTTGCTCGGAGATGAGAAAATATTTTAAGTTTGGTGTGGTAAAAAGCATTGCTTTTTGTTTTTTCATAACCATTTATGGCACATAAGGCTAGAGAAACCTCTAGAAAGAGGAAAGGGAAGGCAATTGCTTCCACTTCTGAGCCATGAGAGATGGAGAGATTCATCTCAAAGGTCCATCAAGACCACTTCTATGAAGTTGTGGCCAAGAAGAAAGTGATCCCTGAGGTTCCTTTCAAGCTCAAGAAGAATGAGTATCCAGAGATCCGACTTGAAATCCAAAGAAGAGGTTGGGAAGTTCTCACCAACCCCATTCAACAAGTCGGGATCCTAATGGTTCAAGAGTTCTATGCAAACGCATGGATCATTAGGAACCATGATCAAAGTGTGAACCCGAATCCAAAGCATTGGCTTACCATGGTTCGGGGGAAATACTTAGATTTTAGTGCTGAAAATGTAAGGCTGGCGTTCAACTTGCCAATGATGGAAGAGAACGCACGCCCCTACACAAGAAGGGTCAACTTTGATCAAAGGTTGGACCAAGTCCTCATAGACATATTTGAGGAAGGATCTCAATGGAAAATTGACTCAAGAGGCAAGCCGGTTCAATTAAGAAGGCATGACCTCAAACCAGTGGCTAGGGGATGGCTAGAGTTCATTCAACGCTCAATCATTCCTACTAGTAACCGGTCTGAAGTTACTATAGACCAGGCCATCATGATCCATAGTATCATGATTGGAGAAGAGGTGGAAGTTCATGGGATTATACCTCAAGAATTCTACAAGGTGGCTGACAAGTCCTCCACTTGGGCAAGGTTAGCCTTTCCTCACCTCATATGCCACCTCTGCAATTCGGCTGGAATTGACAAAGAGGGAGACATCCTCATTGAAGAGGACAAGCCCATTACTAAGAAAAGGATGGAGCAAATAAGAGATCATGGACCTCAACATGAGCATGAGGAAATTCCTCACCATGAAATCCCTAAGATGCCTCAGGGGATGCACTTTCCTCCACAGAATTATTGGGAACAAATCAACACTTCCCTAGGAGAATTAAGTTCCAACATGGGACAACTAAGGGTGGAGCATCAAGAGCACTCCATCATCCTCCATGAAATTAGAGAAGATCAAAGAGCTATGAGGGAGGAGCAAGAAAGACAAGGAAGAGACATAGAGGAGCTCAAGAGCACCATTGGTTCTTCAATAAGAGGAAGATGCCACCCTCACTAAGTGGACTCATTCCTTAATCTCCTTGTTTATTTATTTTTCTGTTTTCGGTTTCCATGCTTCATGTTTAATTATGTTTGTGTCTTTACTATATGATCATTAGTGTCTAAGTGGTGCACGAAATTGTGATGTCAATGTTCACATTACTCTCTTACACCATCGCATAACTAACCAGCAAGTGCATTGGGTCGTCCAAGTAATACCTTACGTGAGTAACGGTCGATCCCACGGAGATTGTTGGCTTGAAGCAAGCTATGGTTATCTCGTAACTCTTAGTCAGGATATAATATCAATAATAATTTTTAGTTTGAATTGTAAAAAGTAAAAAGGGCAGAACATAAATTATATTTGTATGCAGTAATAGAGAATATGTTGGAGTTTTGGAGATGCTTTGTCTTCTGAAATTCTGCTTTCCTCTGTCTTCTTGTTCACGCACACACGTCCTCCTATGGCAAGCTGTGTGTTGGTGGATCACTGTTGTCAATGGCTACCATCCTTCCTTTCAGTGAAAAGGGTCCAGGTGCGCAGTCATCGCACGGCTAATCATTTGCAGGTTCTCAATCGTACTGGAATAGGATTTACTATCCTTTGCGTCTGTCACCACGCCCAGCACTCGTGAGTTTGAAGTTCGTCATAGCCATCCAATCACAGAATCCTACTCGGAATACCACAGACAAGGTTTAGACTTTCCGGATTCTCATGAATGCCGCCATCAATCTAGCTTATACCACAGAGATTCTGATTAAGGAATCTAAGAGATACTCATTCAATCTAATGTAGAACGGAGGTGATTGTCAGACACACATTCATGGATTGAGGAAGGTGATGAGTGTCATGAATCATCACCTTCTCCATAATTAAGCGTGAATGGATATCTTAGATAGGAACGCGCATGTTTGAATGGAAAACAGAAATACTTGCATTAATTCATCGAGACACAGCAGAGCTCCTCACCCCCAACAATGGAGTTTAGAGACTCATGCCGTCAAAGAGTACAAATTTCATATCTAAAATGTCATGAGATACAAAATAAATCTCTAGAAGTTGTAAAAATACTAAACTAGTAACCTAGATTTACAAAAAATGAGTAAACTACGATAGATAGTGCAGAAATCCACTTATGGGGCCCACTTGGTGTGTGCTGGGGCTGAGACTAAAGCTTTTCACGTGCCTGGGCTGTTTTGGGCGTTCAACGCCAGGCTGTAACCTGTTTCTGGCGTTGAACTCCAACTTGTAACGTGTTTCTGGCGCTGGACGCCAGACTGCAACATGGAACTGGAGTTGAACGCCAGTTTACGTCGTCTATTATATATTGCTGGAAAGCCCTAGATGTCTACTTTCCAACTCAATTGGAAGCGCGTCAATTGAACTTCTGTAGCTCTAGAAATTCCATTCCGAGTGCAGAGAGGTTAGGATCCAACAGCATCAGCAGTCCTTTTTCAGCCTGAATCAGATTTTCGCTCAGCTCCCTCAATTTCAGCCAGAAAATACCTGAAATTATAGAAAAACACACAAACTCATAGTAAAGTACAGAAATATGAATTTTACCTAGAAATTAATGAAAATAAACTAAAAACTAACTAAAACATACTAAAAACTATATTAAATTAACCCCAAAAAGCGTATAAAATATCCGCTCATCACAACACCAAACTTGAACTGTTGCTTGTCCCCAAGAAACTAGACAAATAAAATAGAATACAAATGAGTCAAGAAACAATAATATCTCAGAGTTTCTGAGTGAAGCTCAGATTCTAATTAAATGAGCGGGGCTAGTAGCTTTTTGCTTCCGAACAGTTTTGGCATCTCACTTTATCCATTGAAGCTCAGAATGATTGGCATCTATAGGAACTTAAAATTCAGATAGTGTTATTAATTCTCCTAGTTCAGTATGTTGATTCTTGAACACAGCTACTTTTATGAGTCTTGGCCGTGGCCCTAAGCACTTTGTTTTCCAGTATTACCACCGGATACATAAATGCCACAGACACATAATTGGGTGAACCTTTTCAGATTGTGACTCAGCTTTGCTAAAGCCCCCAATTAGAGGTGTCCAGGGTTCTTAAGCACACTCTTCTTTTCGCTTTGGACCTTGACTTTAACCGCTCAGTCTCAAGTTTTCACTTGACACCTTCACGCCACAAGCACATGGTTAAGGACAGCTTGGTTTAGCCGCTTAGACCAGGATTTGATTCCCTTAGGCCCTCCTATCCACTGATGCTCAAAGCCTTGGATCCTTTGTATTACCATTGCCTTTTGGTTTTAAGGGTTATTGGCTTTTTTTGCTTGCTTTTTTTTTTTTTTGCAAGCTTTGTATTCACTGCTTTTTCTTGCTTCAAGAATCATTTTTATGATTTTTCAGATTACCAATAACATGTCTCATGTTTATCATTCTTTCAAGAGCCAACATATTTAACATTCAAGAACATCAAATTCCAAAGACATATGCACTGTTCAAGCATTCATTCAGAAGGCAGAAAGCATTGCCACCACATGTAATTAATCAGAATTTCTTGTATTAAAAACTCGAGAAATATTGCCTCCTTATCCTAAAGAAAATCTTCTATTTTATTCATGTTTAATGATGATGAGAAAAATAAATTATAGCTTAATTGGAGATAAAATCAAGATATAGATACTAATTACTACTACTTATATGTAACTTCTAAGGTAAAGCATAAATAAGAGCAATTATCACAGGGTTAAGGCTAAGATTGGAACTCAACAACCTTAAGGTTGGGAAGTGGATGTTCCTCTACTCTGTGGGGTGCTTGGTCCTTCAAGAGATAACTTCTGACGCTTCAGTTCCTTGAAGTCACGCCCTTGCTCTTCTTGTTCCCTGAGTAGTTTGCAGAGCATGCTATGTTGATTTTGCTGTTCTTCTTTTATTTGGTCCATAGCTTCTTGCAACTTAGTAACAGATGCTTCAAGATGTTCCCAGTATTCAAATTGAGGGAGTTCTGGTAGAAATTCTTGCGCCCTCCTCTTGATGGGGTCATCCTGCATTTGTTGTTTTTCCATTGTGATTTTAGTGATTGGTTGCTCCACTGAGATATACTCTGTTATTCCCATCTTTACTCCAGTATCTTTGCAGAGCATAGAGATTAGGCTTGGATAAGCTAACCTGGCATCCTTGGAGTTCATGTTTGCGAGTATGTAGAATTCAGATGGAATCAGTTGATGAACTTCTACTTCTTTTCCCAACATAATGCAATGGATCATCACTGCTCTTTTAACGTTGACTTCAGAACGGTTGCTGGTGGGCAATATAGAACGCCCAATGAAGTCCAACCATCCTCTGGCGACTGGTTTGAGATCTTCTCTCTTGAGTTGATTTGGGACACCCCTTGTGCTAGTGGTCCACCTGGCTCCAGGGATGCATATATCCTCTAGAATCTTATCCAGGCCCTTGTTTGTTCTCATCATTCTCCTATTGAAGGAGTCTGGGTCATCTTTTAGCTGAGGTAGCTTAAAGATCTCCCTGATTTTGTCAGGGTGGATGTGAACAATCTTTCCTCTGACCGCAGTCCTATAGTCATAGAGGGCAGTTATAGATATTCTCTGCCTGTCTGTTTGCCACAGATTAGCGTAGAATTCCTTAACCATATTACTTACCACTTTCGTTTCAGGATTACCTAGGACTTCCCAGTTCCTGTTTCGAATCTGCTCTTGGATCTCTGGGTATTTATCTTCTTTCAGATCGAACTTGACTTCCGAGATCACTGATCTTAGACCCATTATTTTGTAGTAATGGTCTAAATGTTCTTTGGTTAAGAACCTCCCTTGATTCCAAAGTGGTTTTGGAACACTCTTTTTCTTGCCTCTTGGAGTGGGTTGTTTTCCTTTAGGAGCCATGATCTTAGTGGGTATGGTTTAGTGATCACGGATAAACACACCAAACTTAGAGGTTTGCTTGTCCTCAAGCAAAAGAAAGAAAGGAGAGGGATAGAAGGAGAGCGAGTGTTGAATGGTGGATGAGAGGAGGGAGGCCGAATGTGTTTTTAAAAGGGAGGGGGTGGGTTTTCGAAAATAGGGAGAAAGATAAGATAGAAGATATGATTTAAAAAGAAATAAGTATGATAAGAAAAGATATAATTTAAAATTGAAGAGATATGAAAGATATTTGAAAAAGATAAATTTGGATTTTTGAAAAAGATAATATGGAGATTTAAAAAAAGATATTGATTAGTTGAAAAGATTTTGAATGAAAAGAGATAGATTTGTTTTGAAAATTTGAAAAAGAGTTGAATTGGATTGAAAAAAGGATTTGTGCTTATGGATTAAGATACATTTGATATTTTTAAAGTAGGGTTTTTAGAAATTAGGGATTTTAGAAATCAGGGTTTGTAACATGTTTATGCAAGAAATCATGAATTGAAACATGAAAATTAAAATTAAAATGAAAAATATGAAGTAAAAATGAAATTACCTCCTCCCCACCATCCTGGCGTTTGAACGCCCAAACGCTGCATGTTTTGGGCGTTCAACGCCCAACTGCTGCTTCTCCTGAACGCCCAGCAGTTGCTTCTTTCTGGTGTTGAACGCCAGGAACTCCTTTGTCACTGGGCGTTTTTCTGAACGCCCAGGACGCTATAAATCTGGCGTTAAACGCCCAGAAAGAGCTTCTTTCTGGCGTTCAACGCCCAGAAGATGCTTCTTTCTGGCGTTTAACGCCCAGATGGCTATCCTTACTAGCGTTCAACGCCCAGTGGATGCTTCTTTTGGGTGTTGAACGCCCAAAACAGACTTTTACTGGCGTTTTCTTGCCAGTGAGCTCTTTTTCTCTGTTTTGTGTGCAGAATCCTTTTGTAACCCTGTAAACTTATACAATTGACTCTTTACCTTAGTATCAATGAACTTTATATAAACAAATAAAATCAAGAATATGGCAAAATGCTTAGAGGAAGTGATTCCCCATGGCTGGGTTGCCTCCCAGCAATCGCTTCTTTATTGTCTTTAGCTGGACCTTGCTGAGTTTTTAATCTAGCCTCAGCCTTGAGCACTCTTGCTCAACATTGCCTTCAAGATAGTGCTTGATTCTCTGTCCATTAACAATGAACTTCTTATCAGAATCAATATCTTGAATCTCCACATAACCATATGGTGATACACTTGTAATCACATATGGTCCCCTCCACCGGGATTTTAGTTTCCCGGGGAATAGCCTGAGCCTAGAGTTAAACAACAGAACCTTTTGTCCTGGTTCAAAGGTTCTAGATGACAGCTTTCTGTCATGCCACCTTTTTTATTTCTCTTTGTAAAGCTTGGCATTTTCGAAAGCAGTGAATCTGAATTCCTCTAGCTCATTCAGCTGGAGCAATCTTTTCTCTCCAGCTAATTTGGCATCAAAGTTAAGGAACCTGGTTGCCCAGTAGGCCTTATGTTCCAGTTCCACGGGCAGGTGACAAGCCTTACCATACACAAGTTGGTAAGAAGAGGTCCTTATGGGAGTCTTGAATGCTGTTCTGTAAGCCCACAGAGAATCATCCAAACTTTGTGCCCAATCCTTTCTACGGGTACTTACAGTCCGTTTCAGGATTCTTTTTAGTTCTCTGTTAGAGACTTCAGCTTGCCCATTTGTCTATGGATGATATAGAGTTGCCACCTTATGGCGAATCCCATACCAGACCATGGCAGAGTAAAGCTGTTTGTTGCAGAAGTGAGTGCCCCCATCACTGATTAGTACCCTAGGGACACCAAACCTGCTGAATATATGTTTCTGGAGGAACTTCAGTACTATTTTAGTATCGTTGGTAGGTGTGGCAATGGCCTCTACCCATTTTGATACATAGTCAACTGCCACCAGAATATAAGTGTTTGAGTATGATGGTGGGAAAGGCCCCATGAAATCAATTCCCCATACATCAAACAACTCAATCTCGAAGGTTCCTTGTTGAGGCATGGCATAACTATGAGGCAAATTACCAGCTCTCTGGCAACTGTCACAGTTACGTACAAACTCTCGGGAATCTCTATAGAGTGTAGGCCAGTAGAAACCACATTGGAGGACCTTGGTGGCTGTTCGCTCACCTCCGAAATGGCCTCCATATTGTGATCCATGGCAATGCCATAGGATCCTCTGTGCTTCTTCTCTAGGCACACACCTACGGATTATTCCGTCTGCACATCTCTTAAAGAGATAGGGTTCATCCCACAAGTAGTACTTTACATCAGAAATTAATTTTTTCTTTTGCTGCCTGCTGTACGCCTTGGGTATGAACCTTGCAGCTTTATAGTTTGCAATGTCTGCAAACCATGGTGTTTCCTGAATGGCGAACAAATGCTCATCTGAAAAGGTTTCAGAGATTTCAATAGAGGGAGAGGGCGCCCCTTCTACTGGCTCTATTCAGGACAGATGATCAACCACTTGGTTTTCTGTCCCTTTTCTGTCTCTTATTTCTATATCAAACTCTTGCAGAAGCAATACCCATCTTATAAGCCTGGGTTTTGAATCCTGCTTTGTAAGTAGATATTTAAGAGCAGCATGGTCAGTGTACACAATCACTTTTGATCCTACTAAGTATGATCTAAACTTGTCAATGGCATAGACCACTGCAAGCAATTCCTTTTCTGTGGTTGTGTAATTTTTCTGGGCATCATTTAAAACACGGCTAGCATAATAAATGACATGCAGAAGTTTGTCATGCCTCTGCCCCAGTACTGCACTAATGGCGTGATCACTTGCATCACACATTAATTCGAATGGCAATGTTCAGTCTGGTGCAGAGATAACTGATGCTGTGACCAGCTTAGCTTTCAGAGTTTCAAACGCCTGTAGGCACTCTGTGTCAAACACAAATAGTGTGTCAGCAGCTAGCAGATTGCTTAGAGGTTTTGCAATTTTTGAAAAATCCTTTATAAACCTCTTGTAGAATCCTGCATGCCCCAGAAAGCTTCTGATTGCCTTAATATTGGAAGGTGGTGGTAATTTTTCAATTACCTCTATTTTAGCCTAATCCACCTCTATTCCCTTGTTTGAAATTTTATGCCTAAGGACAATCCCTTCAGTCACCATAAAGTGACATTTTTCCCAGTTTAAAACCAGGCTGGTCTCTTGGCATCTTTTCAAAACCAGTGTCAGGTGATCAAGACAGGAGCTGAATGAGTCTCCATATACTGAGAAGTCATCCATGAAGACTTCCAAAAATTTTTCCACCATATCAAAGAAAATAGAGAGCATGCATCTCTGAAAGGTTGCAAGCACATTACACAGCCCAAAAGGCATCCTTCTGTAAGCAAATACTCCAGATGGACATGTGAATGCTGTTTTCTCTTGATCCTGGAGATCTACTGCAATTTGGTTGTAGCCTGAATAGCCATCCAAAAAGCAGTAATAATTATGACCTGCTAGTCTTTCTAGCATCTGGTCTATGAATGGTAAAGGAAAATGATCCTTTCTGGTGGCTGTATTGAGCCTTCTGTAATCAATACACATGCGCCACCCTGTAACTGTTCTTGTAGGAACCAGTTCATTTTTTTTATTATGAACCACTGTCATGCCTCCCTTTTTAGGGACAACTTGAACAGGACTCACCCAGGGGCTATCAGAAATAGGATAAATAATCCCAGCCTCTAGTAATTTGGTGACCTCTTTCTGCACCACTTCCTTCATTGCAGGATTTAGCCGCCTCTGTGGTTGAACCACTGGCTTAGCATTGTCCTCCAATAAGATCTTGTGCATGCATCTAGCTGGGCTTATGCCCTTAAGGTCACTTATGGACCACCCAAGAGCTGTCTTGTGTGTCCTTAGCACTTGAATTAGTGCTTCCTCTTCCTGTGGATTTAAAGCGGAGCTTATGATCACTGGAAAAATATCACCTTCTCCCAGAAATGCATATTTCAAGGATGGTGGTAATGGTTTAAGCTCGGGTTTAGGAGGTTTTTCCTCTTCCTGAGGAATTTTTAGAGACTCTTTCAATTCCTCTGAATCCTCTAGATCAGGTGGAACATCTTTAAAGATGTTCTCCAGCTCTGATTCGAGACTCTCAGCCATGTTGATCTCTTCTACCAAAGAGTTAATAAGATCAACTTTCATGCAGTCTTTTGGTGTGTCTGGATGCTGCATGGCATTGACAGCATTCAACTTAAACTCATCCTCATTGACTCTCAGGGTTATTTCCCCCTGTTGGACATCAATGAGAGTTCGTCCAGTTGCTAGGAAAGGTCTTCCTAGAATGAGAGTAGCACTCTTGTGCTCCTCCATCTCCAGCACTACAAAGTCAGTGGGAAAGGCGAATGGCCCAACCCTGACAATCATGTCCTCAATCACGCCTGATGGGTATTTAATGGAGCCATCAGCAAGTTGGAGACATATCCGAGTTGGTTTAACTTCTTCAGTTAAACCAAGCTTTCTGATAGTGGATGCAGGTATTAGGTTGATGCTTGCCCCAAGATCGCATAAAGCTGTCCTGGTGCAATTTCCCTCTAATGTGCATGGTATCAGAAAGCTTCCGGGATCTTTAAGCTTTTTAGAAAAGCTTTTCAGAATGACTGCACTGCATTCTTCAGTGAGGAGAACTCTTTCAGTTTCTCTCTAATCCTTCTTATGACTCAAGATCTCTTTCATGAACTTGGCGTAAGAAGGTATTTGCTCAAGTGCTTCTGCAAACAGAATCTTTATTTCAAGAGTCCTGAGATAATCTGCAAAGCGAGTAAATTGCTTATCCTGCTCCTCTTGGCGGAGTTTTTGAGGATAAGGTATCTTGGCTTTATATTCCTCAACCTTGGTTGCTGTAGGTTTATTTCCTACAGAAGTGGTTGAAGAAGCCATTTTAAATGGGTTGTCATCAGCACTTGTGGGTGTCTGATCCCTCTCTGGCAATTGAGTGCTAGAGTTAGAAGCTGGAGTGGCGTTAGACGCTAACTCCTCATCTGTTCCTGGCGTCTGAACGCCAGAACTGTGCTTCTTTTGGGCATTCAACGCCAGTTCCTTGCTTATTTCTGGCGTTGAACGCCAGTCCTGAGCATAGTCTGGGCGTTCAGCGCCAGCCTTCCACCCAATTTCTGGCGTTTTAACGCCAGAATTATCTTTCCCTGGGCTCTTACTGTCCTCAGATGGATTTTGGGTGGTTTGCCCATTTCTTGGCTTCCTGCTGCCTTGAGGTAGGGTATTTAATGTTTTCATACTTCTTAATTGAACTGCTTGAAATTCTTCTGTTATTTGTTTTGACAGCTGCTGCTTTGTTTGCTTCAATTGTTCTTCCATATTTATATTAGCCATCCTTGTCTCTTGTAGTCTATCTTTGAATTCGGCTAACTGTTGTGTTAGAAAGTTCAATTGCTGATTGAATTCAGTAGCTTGTTCAGCAGGACTGGGTTCAGTAGTCACTGTTTTAGCCTCTTCTTTCATGGAAGATTCGCTGCTTAGGTACAGATGCTGATTTCTGGCAACTGTATCAATGAGCTCTTGAGCTTCTTCAATTGTCTTTCTCATGTGGATAGATCCACCAGCTGAGTAATCTAGAGACATCTGAGCTCTTTCTGCAAGCCCATAATAGAAGATGTCTAACTGAACCCACTTTGAAAACATTTCAGAGGGGCATTTTCTTAGCATCTCTCTGTATCTCTCCCAAGCATCATAAAGATATTTATTTTCTCCTTGTTTAAAGCCTTGGATGTCCAGCCTTAGCTGTGTCATCCGTTTTGGAGGAAAGTATTGATTCAGGAATTTCTCTGTCAGCTGTTTTCATATCTTTATGCTAGCCTTAGGTTGGTTATTTAACCACCTCTTGGCTTGGTCTTTTACAGCAAATGGAAACAGTAATAATCTGTAGACATCCTGATCTAGTTCCTTATCATGTACTGTGTCAGCAATTTGTAAAAACTGTGCCAGAAACTCTGTAGGTTCTTCCTGTGGAAGACCGGAATACTGGCAACTTTGCTGCACCATGATAATGAGCTGAGGATTCAACTCAAAGCTACTGACTCCAATGGAGGCTATGCAGATACTACTCCCATATGAAGCAGTAGAGGGGTTAGCATATGACCCCAGAGTCCTTCTGGACTGTTCATTTCCACTTAAATCCATGATGGAGAAAGGGAGATGATGTAAAATAGAGAAGAAATATTTTTATTTATTTAATTATTTATTTATTTCGAAAATAAAATAAATTAAAATAAAATAAATAAAAATGGGTGAAGATTTTCGAAAAAATGAGGAGAGAGAAAGTGGTTAGGAAGTTTTGAAAAAGATATGATTTTTTTTTTCGAAAAGGGTTTTAAATTTTGAAATAGAAAAAATATGAATTTTAAAATTGATTTTCGAAAAATTACTTTAAAATAGAGGGAGAAGATATTTTTGAATTTAATAAGGAAAGAGAAAAATAATAAAATAACACAAGATCTAAAATTTTTAGATCTAATGCTCCGTGTTTTCGAAAATTTTGGAGGGAAAACACCAAGGAGCACCAAACTTAAAAATTTTAAGATCAAGACAGGGAAAACTCAAGAACGCCTTGAAGACTCACAAGAACAACAAGAACATGAAGAAGGAACACTAAACTTAAAATTTTTAGAAAACCAAACTAAAATTTTTGAAAATCAAAGGAAAATCAACAAGAAAACACCAAACTTAAAGTTTGGCACAAGATTTAATAGAAAAATTATTTTTGAAAAAGAAGATTTTGAAAAGAAAATAAAAGACTCTGACCCAAAAGACAAAAATTTCCTAATCTAAGCAACAAGATTCACCGTCAGTTGTTCAAACTCAAACAATCCCCGGCAACGGCGCCAAAAACTTGGTGCACGAAATTGTGATGTCAATGTTCACATTACTCTCTTATAACTTCGCACAACTAACCAGCAAGTGCACTGGGTCGTCCAAGTAATACCTTACGTGAGTAAGGGTCGATCACACGGAGATTGTTGGCTTGAAGCAACCTATGGTTATCTCGTAACTCTTAGTCAGGATATAATATCAATAATAATTTTTAGTTTGAATTGTAAAAAGTAAAAAGGGCAGAACACAAATTATACTTGTATGCAGTAATGGAGAATATGTTGGAGTTTTGAAGATGCTTTGTCTTCTGAAATTCTGCTTTCCTCTGTCTTCTTGTTCATGCACGCACGTCCTCCTATGGCAAGCTGTGTGTTGGTGGATCACCGTTGTCAATGGCTACCATCCTTCCTTTTAGTGAAAAGGGTCCAGGTGCGCTGTCACCGCATGGCTAATCATCTGCAGGTTCTCAATCGTACTGGAATAGGATTTACTATCCTTTTGGGTCTGTCACTACGCCCAGCACTCGCAAGTTTGAAGTTCGTCACAGCCATCCAATCCCAGAATCCTACTCGGAATACCACAGACAAGGTTTAGACTTTCCGGATTCTGATGATTGCCGCCATCAATCTAGCTTATACCACGGAGATTCTGATTAAGGAATCTAAGAGATACTCATTCAATCTGATGCAGAACAGAGGTGATTGTTAGACACACGTCCATGGATTGAGGAAGGTGATGAGTGTCACGAATCATCACCTTCTCCATAATTAAGCGTGAATGGATATCTTAGATAGGAACGCGCATGATTGAATGGAAAATAGAAATACTTGCATTAATTCATCGAGACACAGCAGAGCTCCTCACCCCCAACAATGGAGTTTAGAGACTCATGCCGTCAAAGAGTACAAAGTTCAGATCTAAAATGTCATGAGATACAAAATAAATCTCTAAAAGTTGTTTAAATACTAAACTAGTAACCTAGGTTTACAGAAAATGAGTAAACTATGATAGATAGTGAAGAAATCCACTTCTGGGGCCCACTTGGTGTGTGCTGGGACTGAGACTAAAGCTTCTCACGTGCCTGGGCTATTTTGGGCGTTCAACGCCAGGCTGTAACCTGTTTCTGGCGTTGAACTCTAACTTGTAACGTGTTTCTGGCGCTGGACGCCAGACTGCAACATGGAACTGGCGTTGAACGCCAGTTTATGTCGTCTATCCTTGAGAAAAGTATGGACTATTATATATTGCTGGAAAGCCCTGGATGTCTACTTTCCAACGCAATTGGAAGCGCGTCAATTGGACTTCTGTAGCTCCAGAAATCACATTCCGAGTGCAGAGAGGTCAGGATCCAACAGCATCAGCAGTCCTTTTTCAGCCTGAATCAGATTTTTGCTCAGCTCCCTCAATTTCAGCCAGAAAATACCTGAAATTATAGAAAAACACACAAACTCATAGTAAAGTCCAGAAATATGAATTTTTCCTAGAAACTAATGAAAATAAACTAAAAACTAACTAAAACATACTAAAAACTATATGAAATTAACCCCAAAAAGCGTATAAAATATACGCTCATCACTAAGTGTCTATGCCTTAAAGTTATGAATATAAATCCATCACCTCTCTTAAATGAAAACTGTTCTAAAAACAAAAGAACAAGAAGTACATGGTTTCGAATTCATTCTTGAAACTAGTTTAATTATTTTGATGTGGTGACAATACTTTTTGTTTTCTTAATGAATGCTTGAGCAGTGCATATGTCTTTTTGAAGTTGATGTTTATGAATGTTAAATATGTTGGCTCTTGAAGAATAAGGAAAAAGGAGACATGTTATTTGATAATCTGAAAAATCATAAAAATGATTCTTGAAGCAAGAAAAAGCAATGAATACAAAAGCTTGCGAAAAAAAAGGGGAAAGAAAAAGAAAAAGCAAGCAGAAAAAGCCAAAAGCTCTTAAAACCAAAAGGCAAGAGAAAAAAGCCAATAGCCCTTAAAACCAAAAGGCAAGGGTAATAAAAAGGATCCAAAACTTTGAGCATCAGTGGATAGGAGGGTCTAAAGGAATAAAATCCTAGCATAAGCGGCTAAACCAAGCTGTCCCTAACCATGTGCTTGTGGCGTGAAAGTGTCAAGTGAAAACTTGAGACTGAGCGGTTAAAGTCAAGGTCCAAAGCAAATAAAGAGTGTGCTTAAGAACCCTGGACACCTCTAATTGGGGACTTTAGCAAAGCTGAGTCACAATCTAAAAAGGTTCACCCAATTATGTGTCTGTGGCATTTATGTATCCGGTGGTAATACTAGAAAACAAAGTGCTTAGGGCCACGGCCAAGACTCATAAAGTAGCTGTGTTCAAGAATCAACATACTGAACTAGGAGAATCAATAACACTATCTGAATTCTAAGTTCCTATAGATGCCAATCATTCTGAACTTCAATGGATAAAGTGAGATGCCAAAACTATTCAAGAGGCAAAAAGCTACAAGTCCCGCTCATCTGATTGGAGCTAAGTTTCATTGATATTTTGGAATTTATAGTATATTCTCTTCTTTTTATCCTATTTGATTTTCAGTTGCTTGGGGACAAGCAACAATTTAAGTTTGGTGTTGTGATGAGTGGATAATTTATACGCTTTTTGGCATTGTTTTTACACAGTTTTCAGTATAATTTAATTAGTTTTTGGTATATTTTTATTAGTTTTTAATTAAAATTAATATTTCTAGACTTTACTATGAGTTTGTGTGTTTTTCTTTGATTTCAGGTATTTTCTGGCTGAAATTGAGGGACTTGAGCAAAAATCAGATTCAGAGGTTGAAGAAGGACTGCAGATGCTGTTGGATTCTGACCTCCCTGCACTCAAAGTGGATTTTCTGGAGCTACAGAACTCCAAATGGCACGCTCTCAATTGCGTTGGAAAGTAGAGCAAGTAATAAAGAGAGACATTCAAGGCAAGGAATGAGAATATAGGCTTTCTATCCTAGTCATTAATCATAATATAATAATGGACAAGAGCTAATCCTATTTAGTCATCTCCAACAATGGAAGAAGGTATAATGTTATCTTCACATGAGAGGAAGTCAAATAAGACTAGTTAATCTCAATCCAAAAGTCCTAATCAACTTACTAATTGAATTAGCAAGAGATTAGAGTCAATGGAAACAATATTAACTAACAACTCTAGATCACCAATCTAAATTGGGTATTAAATAACCCAAGATTGTCCAATTTCTCTTTTCAAGCCAAGAATGCTAAAAAACTACTCTAAAACACTTGGAAGGCATAAAAGGAAAGCATGGTAAAATTGCAAGAAATATAAATTCTACAACTACCCAGTGCAAGAAATTAACAATAGCAACTCAAATAAGTAAGAAAGGAACATAAAACATAAATTGCATTAAATGAAAAGGAAAATTAACAAGAGTGTTCATAAATATAAAAGAGGCTCAAAGGGGAAATTAACAAGAAAACTAAGAAGAATAAAGATATAAGAACAAGAATTTGTAAAGAAAACAAGATGAAAACAAGAATTAAAACCTAAATATAAGATGAAAATAAGCTAAAAACCCTAATTTCTAGAGAGAAGACGGAGCTTCTCTCTCTAGAACTAACTTATGGCATGCTTCCAAACCTAGCTAATTGCTCCCCTTTAATGAGCTCACGTGCTGATTGTGATGCGTACGCATGGGTCACGCGTACGCATTGTCTGGCTTTTTCTTATCACGCGTACGCGTCATGTCAAGCGTACGCGTCGCCTGGACGACCTCCTCCTCATGCATGCGCATCTGTCACATGTGTGCGTCGCTCTTAGCACTCCAAATCCTTGTTTTTTCACGAATTCTCCATCTTGCATGCTTTTCTGTTCACCTCTTTGATCCATTCCTTGCCCTTTCAATCCTGAATTCACTAACAAACATATCAAGGCATCGAGTGGAATCAAAGGTGAATTAAAATTGACTAATTAACGGCCTAAAAAGCATGTTTTGAATCTTAAGCAAAAATTAGGAGAGATTTAGAAAACCATGCTATTTCATTGTAAAAATGTGAGAAATGTTGAAAAAATCCCTTAAATTAAGCACAAGATAAACCACAAAATTGGGGTTTATCAAACCTTCCCACATTTAAACTAAGCATGTCCTCATGCTAAACTCAAGAAAGAAGCAAAGGGTATTAACATTTATTGAATCAAACTATCTAAATGCAATCTATCTAAATGAATCTATCTAAATGAATCTATTACTTGGTCAAAATAAATCAATTTCCAAGAAAGCATGTATGAACATGAGAGCTAAGGGAGTACTAACCAAGTCAAATCCACAATTGAATTGAGTTATGAAAAAGATTTTACAAGCTTGCAAGAAAAGAGATGATCATGGGTGACATGTAATTGAGCAATCAAACCCTCACCGGATGTATATCCTCTCTAGTCGCTCAAGTGTATACGGTTGATTTACTCAATTCTCCCCTAATCATGCTTTCTAACATTTGTTTTTCATCTAACAATCAACAATTATTTCATGCATGCATACATATTTCATGAGGACTTATCCAAAGGTTGTAATGGGGCTAGGGTCAAGGTGAGATTGTATTTGGTCAAGTGGACTAGAAATTTGAATCTTTGATTAACTTAAACTTCCCACCTAACCTATATAACAACCTATACAATTCTAAACAAACCTAACTACCCATAATTCTCATTTTTTCACACATTCATGCATTCTCTTTTTTACCACAATCCATATGCATTGATTATTATTGAACTTCACTTTGGGGCATTTTGTCCCTTTTTTATCGCTTTTCTTTTTCTTTTTCTATATATATATATATTTTTTTTTTTCTTTTTCTTTATCATTTTTTTCAAACTAAAATATATACAAGAGCATCAATGCATATGGTTTAACATTCAATGCATGAGTATGTACCCAATTCCCAATATTTTCAATAAAAATACAAAAATACTCTTTTATCCCAACCAATGTTCCCAAATTTCTCACACTTAAATGATAAACACTCTCACTAGCCTACGCTAATCAAAGATCCAAATTAAGAATATTTATTGTTTTTCGCTTTAAGGCTTGTAATGTGCTAAAATTAAGAACAAATAGGTTTAGCATAGGCTCAAAGTTGGCTAACAATGGAAGATAAAAGGTAAGGATATTTGTGTAAGTGAGCTAATTGAAACAATGGCCTCAATCATATAAGTGCATTCATACACAAAATAATAGACATAAAGAATCAAACAAATCAAAGATTACAATCATAGAAAGAGAATAATACACACAAGATTGAAAATAAGTGGTTATATGATGTAACCACACAATTAGGCTCAAAACTCACATGCTTATGTGTTCTTAGCTCAAAAATATGATCCACAATATATAGTTCAAG
The DNA here is from genome assembly GCF_059453495.1 of Arachis ipaensis. Lineage (NCBI taxonomy): Eukaryota > Viridiplantae > Streptophyta > Magnoliopsida > Fabales > Fabaceae > Arachis > Arachis ipaensis. The sequence goes on from NC_142439.1 coordinate 93,130,268, forward strand.
CAAGTTATAAAAAAATTTTTTACTCAAATCAATTGGGGTGTCCTATAGATAAATTTCTTGAAAATTTCATTATTTTGACTAAGCTTATTATATATACCCTAAATGAAATGTTGTGATTGAGAAAGTGATGAGCGGATAATTTATACGCTTTTTGGCATTGTTTTTACACAGTTTTCAGTATAATTTAATTAGTTTTTAGTATATTTTTATTAGTTTTTAATTAAAATTCACATTTCTGGACTTTACTATGAGTTTGTGTGTTTTTCTGTGATTTCAGGTATTTTCTGGCTGAAATTGAGGGACTTGAGCAAAAATTAGATTCAGAGGTTGAAGAAGGACTGCAGATGCTGTTGGATTCTGACCTCCCTGCACTCAAAGTGGATTTTTTGGCGCTACAAAACTCCAAATGGCGCGCTCTCAATTGCGTTGGAAAGTAGACATCAGGACTTTCCAGCATTATATAATAGTCCATACTTTGCCCGAGTTTAGATTACGCAAACTGGCGTTCAACGCCAGTTCCATGCTGCATTTTGGAGTTAAACGCCAGAAACAGGTTGCAAAGTAGAGTTAAACGCCAGAAACAGGTTACAAACTGGCGTTCAACTCCAAGAGAAGCCTCTACACGTGTAAAGCTCAATGCTCAGCCCAAGCACACACCAAGTGAGCCCGAGAAGTGGATTTCTGCATCATTTACTCATTTCTATAAACCCTTGTAACTAGTTTAGTATAAATAGGACTTTTTACTATTGTATTTACATCTTCGGATCAGATCTTTGGATTATCTTTTGATCCTTTGATCACGTTTTGGGGGCTGTCCATTCGGCCATGCCTGGACCTTATCACTTATGTATTTTCAACGGTAGAGTTTCTACACTCCATAGATTAAGGTGTGGAGCTCTGCTGTTCCTCATGAATTAATACAAAGTACTACTGTTTTTCTATTCAATTCAAGCTTATTCCTTCTCTAAGATATCATTTCGCACCCAAGAACATGATGAATGTGATGATTATGTGACGCTCATCATCATTCTCACCTATGAATGCGTGCCTAACAAACACTTCCGTTCTACATGCAAACAAGCTAGGATGAGTATCTCTTAGATATCTAATACAGAGGACCGAGTCCGAGATATTAGAATCTTCGTGGTATAAGTTAGAACCCATGAACGGCCATTCTTGAGATTCGGAAAGTCTAAACCTTGTCTGTGGTATTCCGAGTAGGATCTGGGAAGGGATGGCTGTGACGAGCTTCAAACTCGCGAGTGCTGGGCGTAGTGACAGACGGAAAAGGATAGTAAATCCTATTCCAGTATGATCGAGAACCGACAGATGATTAGCCATGCAGTGACAGCGCATTGGACCATTTTCACAGAGAGGATGGGATGTAGCCAATGACAACGGTGATGCCCTACATAAAGATTGCCATGGAAAGGAGTAGGAATGATTGGATGAAGACAGCAGGAAAGCAGAGGTTCAGGAGGAACGAAAGCATCTCTATACGCTTATCTAAAATTCTCACCAATAAATTACATAAGTATCTCTATCCCAGTTTATATTTTATTTATGTTTTTATTATCAATTCACCATACCCATTTGAGTCCGCCTGACTGAGATTTACAAGGTGACTATAGCTTGCTTCAGGCCGACAATCTCCGTGGGATCGACCCTTACTCACGTAAGGTTTATTACTTGGACGACCCAGTGCACTTGCTGGTTAGTTGTGCGAAGTTGTGATAAAGAGTTGAGATTACAATTGTGCATACCAAGTTGTTGGCGCCATTGATGATCACAATTTCGTGCACCAAGTTTTTGGCCAGTTGCCGAGGATTGTTCGAGTTTGGACAACTGACGGTTCATCTTGTTGCTCAGATTAGGTAATTTTATTTTAATTTTAAGCTTTTATTTCTTATTTTCGAAAATACAAAAAAAAAATATTTCTTCTTTTTCGTTTTTCCCAAAATAATTTTCGAAAAAACCAAAAAATCTAACAAAATCATAAAATCAAAAATATTTTTGTGTTTCTTGTTTGAGTCTAGAGTCAAGTTTTAAGTTTGGCGTCAATTGCATCTTTTTGATTTTCTAAAAAAAAATTTATTTTCGAAAATTTCATGCATTGAATTCTTCATGATCTTCAAGTTGTTCTTGGCCAATCTTCTTGGGGGTCTTCATATTTTCTTGTTTTGTGTCTTTCCTTATTTTTCATATGCATTCTTGAATTATTAATGTCTAAAGAATAAAAACTTTTAAGTTTGGTGTCTTGCATGTTTTCTTTTCTTGAAAATTTTTCAAAAATAAGTTCTTGGTGTTCATCTTGACATTCAAAGTGTTCTTGGTGTTCATCTTGACATTCATAGTGTTTTTGCATGCCTTTTTGGTTTTGATCTTAATTCTTCATGTTTTGTTTCATTCTTGCTGTTTAATGGAAAAAAATAGAGAAAAACATCAAAAATATATCTTTTCCTTTTTTCTCTTTCCTTGCTAAAATTCAAAAAATCAAAAAACTATCTTTCCCTTTTTCACTCATAAATTTTTGAAAATTTGAGTTGACTTTTTGAAAAAAATTTTCAACATTAGTTGTTTCTTATGAGTCAAATCAAATTTTCAATTTAAAATTTCTATCTTTTTCAAATCTTTTTCAAAAATCAAATCCTTTTCATTTTTCTTTTATGATTTTCCAAAATTTCAAATTGATTTTCAAAAATCTTTTTCTTATTTCTATTTCATATTTTCGAAATTAATACTAACAATTAATATGATTGATTCAAAAATGTTAAGTTTGTTACTTGCCTAGTAAGAAAAGTTCAATCTTTAAATTTTAAAATCATATCTTTTTAGTTTCTTGTTAGTCAAGTAATCAACTTTAGTTTTCAAAATTAAATCTTTTTAATTTCCTTTTCAAATCCTTTTCAATGATTTCTAATCATACCTCTCAATCATATCTTTTTCAAAATCAATTTCAAAATCTTTTCTAACTTCTTATCTTTTTCAAAAACGATTCTCAAATCTTTTTCAATTAACTACTTGACTTTTTGTTTGATTTTAAAAGTTGACTATTTCAATCATATCTTTTTCAAAACTACCTAACTAACTCTCTCTTTCTAATTTTCGAAAATCTCTTCCCTCTTTTTCAAAATTCCTTTTTAATTAACTATTTGGTTTAAATTTTAATTTGATTGAATTTTATTTTTCTTTTTTATTTTCGAATTTCAATTTTAATTTTAAATTAAAACCAAAACTATTTTTCTTTTCTTTTCAATTATTTTCGAACTCTCATCCCTCATCTCCTTCTAATTATTTATTTATTCATCTACTAACACTTCTCTTCCACCCAAAATTCGAACCCCATCTTCTTCTCTGTGTTCGAGTTTTTCTCTTCTCATTCTTGTATTCTTCTCTTCTTATACTTGCATAAGGAATCCCTATACAGTGACATAGAGGATTCCATATTTTCTTTGTTATTTTCTTCTTTTTCATATGAGTAGGAACAAGGATAAGAACATTCTTGTTGAAGTTGATCCTGAACCTGAAAGGACTCTGAAGAGGAAGCTAAGGGAAGCTAAAGCCCAACTCTCTGAAAAAAAGCTGACAGAAATTTTCAAAAAAGAAGAAAACATGGCCAAAAATAATAACAATGCAAGGAAGATGCTTAGTGACTTTACTGCACCAAATTCCAATTTACATGGAAGAAGCATCTCAATTCCTGGCATTGGAGCAAACAACTTTGAGCTTAAACCTCAATTAGTTTCTCTGATGCAACAGAACTGTAAGTTTCATGGACTTCCATCTAAAGATCCTTTTCAGTTCTTAACTGAATTCTTGCAGATCTGTGATACTGTTAAGACCAATGGGGTTGATCCCGAGGTCTACAGGCTTATGCTTTTCCCATTTGCTGTAAGAGACAGAGCTAGAATATGGTTGGACTCTCAACCTAAGGATAGCCTGAACTCTTGGGATAAGCTGGTCACGGCTTTCTTAGCCAAGTTCTTTCCTCCTCAAAAGCTTAGTAAGCCTAGAGTGGATGTTCAAACCTTCAAACAGAAAGAAGGTGAATCCCTCTATGAAGCTTGGGAGAGATACAAGGAACTGACCAAAAAGTGTCCTTCTGACATGCTTTCAGAATGGACCATCCTGGATATATTCTATGATGGTCTGTCTGAGCTATCAAAGATGTCACTGGACCATTCTGCAGGTGGATCCATTCACCTAAAGAAAACGCCTGCAGAAGCTCAAGAACTCATTAACATGGTTGCAAATAACCAGTTCATGTACACTTCTGAAAGGAATCCTGTGAGTAATGGGACGTCTATAAGGAAGGAGTTCTTGAAATTGATACTCTGAATGCCATATTGGCTCAGAACAAAATATTGACTCAGCAAGTCAATATGATCTCTCAGAGTATGAATGGATTGAAGGAATCATCCAACAGTACTAAAGAGGCATCTTCTAAAGAAGAAGCTTATGATCCCGAGAACCCTGCAATAGCAGAGGTTAATTACATGGGTGAATCCTATGGAAACACCTATAATCCCTCATGGAGAAATCATCCAAATTTCTCATGGAAGGATCAACAAAAGCCTCAACAAGGCTTTAATAATGGTGGAAGAAACAGGTTTAGCAATAGCAAGCCTTTTCCATCATCCACTCAGCAACAGACAGAGAGGTCTGAGCAGAATCCATCTAACTTAGCAAATATAGTCTCTGATCTATCTAAGGCCACTGTAAGTTTCATGAATGAAACACGGTCCTCCATTAGGAATTTGGAGGCACAAGTGGGCCAGCTGAGTAAAAGAGTCACTAAAACTCCTCCTAGTACTCTCCCAAGCAATACAGAAGAGAATCCAAAAAGAGAGTGCAAGGCCATTGATTGAACCATCATGGCCGAACCTACAAGGGAGGGAGAAGACGTGAATCCCAGTGAAGAAGACCTCCTAGGACGTCCAGTGATCAACAAGGAGTTTCCTTCTGAGGAACCAAAGGAATCTGAGGCTCATCTAAAGACCATAGAGATTCCTTTGAACCTTCTTATGCCATTCATGAGCTCTGATGAGTATTCTTCTTCTGAAGAGAATGAAGATGTCACTGAAGAGCAAGTTGCCAAGTACCTTGGTGCAATCATGAAGCTGAATGCCAAATTATTTGGTAATGAGACTTGGGAAGATGAACCTCCCTTGCTCATCAATGAACTGAGTGATCTGGATCAACTGACATTGCCTCAGAAGAAACAGGATCCTGGAAAGTTCTTAATACCTTGTACCATAGGCACCATGACCTTTGAGAAGGCTCTATGTGACCTTGGGTCAGGGATAAACCTCATGCCACTCTCTGTAATGGAGAAACTGGGAATCTTTGAAGTGTAAGCTGCCAGAATCTCATTAGAGATGGCAGACAACTCAAGAAAATAGGCTTATGGACAAGTAGAGGACGTGCTAGTAAAGGTTAAAGGCATTTACATCCCTGCTGATTTCATAATCCTAGACACTGGGAAGGATGAGGATGAATCCATCATCCTTGGAAGACCTTCCTAGCCACAGCAAGAGCTGTGATTGATGTGGACAGAGGAGAATTGATCCTTCAACTGAATGAGGACAACCTTGTGTTTAAAACTCAAGGATCTCCTTCTATAACCATGGAGAGGAAGCATGAAAAGCTTCTCTCACTGCAGAGTCAACCAAAGCCCCAAAGTCAAACTCTAAGTTTGGTGTTGGGAGGCCACAACCAAACTCTAAGTTTGGTATTGAACCCCCACATTCAAACTCTAAGTTTGGTGTTGAGAGGTTCCAACAATGCTCTAAACATCTGTGAGGCTCCATGAGAGCTCACTGTTAAGCTATTGACATTAAAGAAATGCTTGTTGGGAGGCAACCCAATGTTATCTAATTATATTTATTTATTTTCCATTGTTATTTTATGTGTTCTTTAGGTTGATGATCATGTGAAGTCACAAAAACTACTGAAAAAAAAAACAGAATGAAAAATAGAATGAAAAATAGCACACCCTGGAGGAGAACAGTCAGGCATTTAAACGCCAGAAACAAACATCTGTCTGGCGTTTAACGCCAGAAACAGGCACCAAGCTAACGTTTAACGCTAGAAACAAGCATCTACCTGGCGTTAAACGCCAGAACAGAGCATGGAAGTGGCATTTAACGCCAGAAATAGGCAGCAGTCTGGCGTTAAACGCCAGGATTGCACAACAAGGGCGTTTTACATGCCTAATTGGAGCAGGGATGTTAAGTCCTTGACCTCACTTGATCTGTGAACCCCACAGGATCCCCACCTAACCTTATTCTCTCCTCTTCATACCCTTTCATAACTCTCTTCCCCAAATACCCCTCACCAATCACTTCTATCTTCTCTTCTCCATAAACCCCACCTACCTTCAAATTCAAACTATTTTCCCTCCTAAACCCAACCCTAACGGCAGAAACTTTACCCTCCCCCCACTTCTATATAAACCCCTCATTCCTTCTTCTTTTTCACATAACACAATCCTAAATTCACCCTTGGCCGAAAATACCTCACCCTCCATCTCCTCCATTTTCTTCTTCTTCTACTATTTTTCTTTCTTTTTTTGCTCAGAGATGAGAAAATATTTTAAGTTTGGTGTGGTAAAAAGCATTGCTTTTTGTTTTTTCATAACCATTTATGGCACATAAGGCCAGAGAAACCTCTAGAAAGAGGAAAGGGAAGGCAATTGCTTCCACCTCTGAGCCATGAGAGATGGAGAGATTCATCTCAAAGGTCCATCAAGACCACTTCTATGAAATTGTGGCCAAGAAGAAAGTGATCCCTGAGGTTCCTTTCAAGCTTAAGAAGAATGAGTATCTAGAGATCCGACTTGAAATCCAAAGAAGAGGTTGGGAAGTTCTCACCAACCCCATTCAACAAGTCGGGATCCTAATGGTTCAAGAGTTCTATGCAAACGCATGGATCATTAGGAACCATGATCAAAGTGTGAACCCGAATCCAAAGCATTGGCTTACCATGGTTCGGGGGAAATACTTAGATTTTAGTGCTGAAAATGTAAGGCTGGCGTTCAACTTGCCAATGATGGAAGAGAACGCACGCCCCTACACAAGAAGGGTCAACTTTGATCAAAGGTTGGACCAAGTCCTCATAGACATATGTGAGGAAGGAGCTCAATGGAAAATTGACTCAAGAGGCAAGCCGGTTCAATTAAGAAGGCATGACCTCAAACCAGTGGCTAGGGGATGGCTAGAGTTCATTCAACGCTCAATCATTCCTACTAGTAACCGGTCTGAAGTTACTATAGACCAGGCCATCATGATCCATAGTATCATGATTGGAGAAGAGGTGGAAGTTCATGGGATTATACCTCAAGAATTCTACAAGGTGGCTGACAAGTCCTCCACTTGGGCAAGGTTAGCCTTTCCTCACCTCATATGCCACCTCTGCAATTCGGCTGGAATTGGCATAGAGGGAGACATCCTCATTGAAGAGGACAAGCCCATTACTAAGAAAAGGATGAAGCAAATAAGAGATCATGGACCTCAACATGAGCATGAGGAAATTCCTCACCATGAAATCCCTGAGATGCCTCAGGGGATGCACTTTCCTCCACAGAATTATTGGGAACAAATCAACACTTCCCTAGGAGAATTAAGTTCCAACATGGGACAACTAAGGGTGGAGCATCAAGAGTACTCCATCATCCTCCATGAAATTAGAGAAGATCAAAGAGCTATGAGGGAGGAGCAAGAAAGACAAGGAAGAGACATAGAGGAGCTCAAGAGCACCATTGGTTCTTCAATAAGAGGAAGACGCCACCCTCACTAAGTGGACTCATTCCTTAATCTCCTTGTTTATTTACTTTTCTGTTTTCGGTTTCCATGCTTCATGTTTAATTATGTTTGTGTCTTTACTATATGATCATTAGTGTCTAAGTGGTGCACGAAATTGTGATGTCAATGTTCACATTACTCTCTTACAACATCGCATAACTAACCAGCAAGTGCATTGGGTCGTCCAAGTAATACCTTACGTGAGTAAGGGTCGATCCCACGGAGATTGTTGGCTTGAAGCAAGCTATGGTTATCTCGTAACTCTTAGTCAGGATATAATATCAATAATAATTTTTAGTTTGAATTGTAAAAAGTAAAAAGGGCAGAACACAAATTATATTTGTATGCAGTAATAGAGAATATGTTGGAGTTTTGGAGATGCTTTGTCTTCTGAAATTCTGCTTTCCTCTGTCTTCTTGTTCACGCACGCACGTCCTCCTATGGCAAGCTGTGTGTTGGTGGACACTGTTGTCAATGGCTACCATCCTTCCTTTCAGTGAAAAGGGTCCAGGTGCGCTGTCACCGCACGGCTAATCATTTGCAGGTTCTCAATCGTACTGGAATAGGATTTACTATCCATTTGCGTCTGTCACTACGCCCAGCACTCGTGAGTTTAAAGTTCGTCACAGCCATCCAATCCCAGAATCCTACTCGGAATACCACAGACAAGGTTTAGACTTTCCGGATTCTCATGAATGCCGCCATCAATCTAGCTTATACCACGGAGATTCTGATTAAGGAATCTAAGAGATACTCATTCAATCTGATGTAGAACGGAGGTGATTGTCAGACACACATTCATGGATTGAGGAAGGTGATGAGTGTCATGAATCATCACCTTCTCCATAATTAAGCGTGAATGGATATCTTAGATAGGAACGCGCATGTTTGAATGGAAAACAGAAATACTTGCATTAATTCATCGAGACACAGCAGAGCTCCTCACCCCCAACAATGGAGTTTAAAGACTCATGCCGTCAAAGAGTACAAATTTCAGATCTAAAATGTCATGAGATACAAAATAAATCTCTAAAAGTTGTAAAAATACTAAACTAGTAACCTAGGTTTACAGAAAATGAGTAAACTACGATAGATAGTGCAGAAATCCACTTATGGGGCCCACTTGGTGTGTGTTGGGGCTGAGACTAAAGCTTTTCACGTGCCTGGGCTGTTTTGGGCGTTCAACGCCAGGCTGTAACCTGTTTCTGGCGTTGAACTCCAACTTGTAACGTGTTTCTGGCGCTGGACGCCAGACTGCAACATGGGACTGGAGTTGAATGCCAGTTTACGTCGTCTATCCTTGAGCAAAGTATGGACTATTATATATTGCTGGAAAGCCCTAGATGTCTACTTTCCAACTCAATTGGAAGCGCGTCAATTGAACTTCTGTAGCTCAAGAAAGTCCATTCCGAGTGCAGAGAGGTTAGGATCCAACAACATCAGCAGTCCTTTTTCAGCCTGAATCAGATTTTTGCTCAGCTCCCTCAATTTCAGCCAGAAAATACCTGAAATTACAGAAAAACACACAAACTCATAGTAAAGTCCAGATATATGAATTTTGCCTAGAAATTAATGAAAATAAACTAAAAACTAACTAAAACATACTAAAAACTATATGAAATTAACCCCAAAAAGCGTATAAAATATCCGCTCATCACAACACCAAACTTGAACTGTTGCTTGTCCCCAAGAAACTAGACAAATAAAATAGAATACAAATAAGTCAAGAAACAATAATATCTCAGAGTTTTTGAGTGAATCTCAGATTCTAATTAAATGAGCGGGGCTAGTAGCTTTTTGCTTTCGAACAGTTTTGGCATCTCACTTTATCCATTGAAGCTCAGAATGATTGGCATCTATAGGAACTTAAAATTCAGATAGTGTTATTAATTCTCCTAGTTCAGTATGTTGATTCTTGAACACAGCTACTTTTATGAGTCTTGGCCGTGGCCCTAAGCACTTTGTTTTCCAGTATTACCACCGGATACATAAATGCCACAGACACATAATTGGGTGAACCTTTTCAGATTGTGACTCAGCTTTGCTAAAGCCCCCAATTAGAGGTGTCCAGGGTTCTTAAGCACACTCTTCTTTTCGCTTTGGACCTTGACTTTAACCGCTCAGTCTCAAGTTTTCACTTGACACCTTCACGCCACAAGCACATGGTTAAGGACAGCTTGGTTTAGCCGCTTAGACCAGGATTTGATTCCCTTAGGCCCTCCTATCCACTGATGCTCAAAGCCTTGGATCCTTTGTACTACCCTTGCCTTTTGGTTTTAAGGGTTATTGGCTTTTTTTGCTTGCTTTTTTTTTTTTTTTTGCAAGCTTTGTATTCACTGCTTTTTCTTGCTTCAAGAATCATTTTTATGATTTTTCAGATTACCAATAACATGTGTCATGTTTATCATTCTTTCAAGAGCCAACATATTTAACATTCAAGAACATCAAATTCCAAAGACATATGCACTGTTCAAGCATTCATTCAGAAGGCAGAAAGCATTGCCACCACATGTAATTAATCAGAATTTCTTGTATTAAAAACTCGAGAAATATTGCCTCCTTATCCTAAAGAAAATCTTCTATTTTATTCATGTTTAATGATGATGAGAAAAATAAATTATAGCTTAATTGGAGATAAAATCAAGATATAGATACTAATTACTACTACTTATATGTAACTTCTAAGGTAAAGCATAAATAAGAGCAATTATCACAGGGTTAAGGCTAAAATTGGAACTCAACAACCTTAAGGTTGGGAAGTGGATGTTCCTTTACTCTGTGGGGTGCTTGGTCCTTCAAGAGATAACTTCTGACGCTTCAGTTCCTTGAAGTCACGCCCTTGCTCTTCTTGTTCCCTGAGTAGTTTGCAGAGCATGCTATGTTGATTTTGCTGTTCTTCTTTTATTTGATCCATAGCTTCTTGCAACTTAGTAACAGATGCTTCAAGATGTTCCCAGTATTCAAATTGAGGGAGTTCTGGTAGAAATTCTTGCGCCCTCCTCTTGATGGGGTCATCCTGCATTTGTTGTTTTTCCATTGTGATTTTAGTGATTGGTTGCTCCACTGAGATATACTCTGTTATTCCCATCTTTACTCCAGTATCTTTGCAGAGCATAGAGATTAGGCTTGGATAAGCTAACCTGGCATCCTTGGAGTTCATGTTTGCGAGTATGTAGAATTCAGATGGAATCAGTTGATGAACTTCTACTTCTTTTCCCAACATAATGCAATGGATCATCACTGCTCTTTTAACGTTGACTTCAGAACGGTTGCTGGTGGGCAATATAGAATGCCCAATGAAGTCCAACCATCCTCTGGCGACTGGTTTGAGATCTTCTCTCTTGAGTTGATTTGGGACACCCCTTGTGCTAGTGGTCCACCTGGCTCCAGGAATGCATATATCCTCTAGAATCTTATCCAGGCCCTTGTTTGTTCTCATCATTCTCCTATTGAAGGAGTCTGGGTCATCTTTTAGCTGAGGTAGCTTAAAGATCTCCCTGATTTTGTCAGGGTGGATGTGAACAATCTTTCCTCTGACCGCAGTCCTATAGTCATAGAGGGCAGTTCTAGATATTCTCTGCCTGTCTGTTTGCCACAGATTAGCGTAGAATTCCTTAACCATATTCCTTACCACTTTCGTTTCAGGATTACCTAGGACTTCCCAGTTCCTGTTTTGAATCTGCTCTTGGATCTCTGGGTATTTATCTTCTTTCAGATCGAACTTGACTTCCGAGATCACTGATCTTAGACCCATTATTTTGTAGTAATGGTCTAAATGTTCTTTGGTTAAGAACCTTCCTTGATTCCAAAGTGGTTTTGGAACACTCTTTTTCTTGCCTCTTGGAGTGGGTTGTTTTCCTTTAGGAGCCATGATCTTAGTGGGTATGGTTTAGTGATCACAGATAAACACACCAAACTTAGAGGTTTGCTTGTCCTCAAGCAAAAGAAAGAAAGGAGAGGGATAGAAGGAGAGCGAGTGTTGAATGGTGGATGAGAGGAGGGAGGCCGAATGTGTTTTTAAAAGGGAGGGGGTGGGTTTTCGAAAATAGGGAGAAAGATAAGATAGAAGATATGATTTAAAAAGAAATAAGTATGATAAGAAAAGATATAATTTAAAATTGAAGAGATATGAAAGATATTTGAAAAAGATAAATTTGGATTTTTGAAAAAGATAATATGGAGATTCAAAAAAAGATATTGATTAGTTGAAAAGATTTTAGAATGAAAAGAGATAGATTTGTTTTGAAAATTTGAAAAAGAGTTGAATTGAATTGAAAAAAGGATTTGTGCTTATGGATTAAGATACATTTGATATTTTTAAAGTAGGGTTTTTAGAAATTAGGGATTTTAGAAATCAGGGTTTGTAACATGTTTATGCAAGAAATCATGAATTGAAACATGAAAATTAAAATTAAAATGAAAAATATGAAGTAAAAACGAAATTACCTCCTCCCCACCATGCTGGCGTTTGAACGGCCAAACGCTGCATGTTTTGGGCGTTCAACGCCCAACTGCTGCTTCTCCTGAACGCCCAGCAGTTGCTTCTTTCTGGTGTTGAACGCCAGGAACTCCTTTGTCACTGGGCGTTTTTCTGAACGCCCAGGACGCTATAAATCTGGCGTTAAACGCCCAGAAGGAGCTTCTTTCTGGCGTTCAACGCCCAGAAGATGCTTCTTTCTGGCGTTTAACGCCTAGATGGCTATCCTTACTAGCGTTCAACGCCTAGTGGATGCTTCTTTTGGGTGTTGAACGCCCAAAACAGACTTTTACTGACGTTTTCTTGCCAGTGAGCTCTTTTTCTCTGTTTTGTGTGCAGAATCCTTTTGTAACCCTGTAAACTTATACAATTGACTATTTACCTTAGTATCAATGAACTTTATATAAACAAATAAAATCAAGAATATGGCAAAATGCTTAGAGGAAGTGATTCCCCATGGCTGGGTTGCCTCCCAGCAAGCGCTTCTTTATTGTCTTTAGCTGGACCTTGCTGAGTTTTTAATCTAGCCTCAGCCTTGAGCACTCTTGCTCAACATTGCCTTCAAGATAGTGCTTGATTCTCTGTCCATTAACAATGAACTTCTTATCAGAATCAATATCTTGAATCTCCACATAACCATATGGTGATACACTTGTAATCACATATGGTCCCCTCCACCGGGATTTTAGTTTCCCGGGGAATAGCCTGAGCCTAGAGTTAAACAACAGAACCTTTTGTCCTGGTTCAAAGGTTCTAGATGACAGCTTTCTGTCATGCCACCTTTTTGATTTCTCTTTGTAAAGCTTGGCATTTTCGAAAGCAGTGAATCTGAATTCCTCTAGCTCATTCAGCTGGAGCAATCTTTTCTCTCTAGCTAATTTGGCATCAAAGTTAAGGAACCTGGTTGCCCAGTAGGCCTTACGTTCCAGTTCCACGGGCAGGTGACAAGCCTTACCATACACAAGTTGGTAAGAAGAGGTCCTTATGGGAGTCTTGAATGCTGTTCTGTAAGCCCACAGAGAATCATCCAAACTTCGTGCCCAATCCTTTCTACGGGTACTTACAGTCCGTTTCAGGATTCTTTTTAGTTCTCTGTTAGAGACTTCAGCTTGCCCATTTGTCTGTGGATGATATAGAGTCGCCACCTTATAGCGAATCCCATACCAGACCATGGCAGAGTAAAGCTGTTTGTTGCAGAAGTGAGTGCCCCCATCACTGATTAGTACCCTAGGGACACCAAACCTGCTGAATATATATTTCTGGAGGAACTTCAGTACTATTTTAGTATCGTTGGTAGGTGTGGCAATGGCCTCTACCCATTTTGATACATAGTCAACTGCCACCAGAATATAAGTGTTTGAGTATGATGGTGGGAAAGGCCCCATGAAATCAATTTCCCATACATCAAACAACTCAATCTCCAAGGTTCCTTGTTGAGGCATGGCATAACTATGAGGCAAATTACCAGCTCTCTGGCAACTGTCACAGTTACGTACAAACTCTCGGGAATCTCTATAGAGTGTAGGCCAGTAGAAACCACATTGGAGGACCTTGGTGGCTGTTCGCTCACCTCCGAAATGGCCTCCATATTGTGATCCATGGCAATGCCATAGGATCCTCTGTGCTTCTTCTCTAGGCACACACCTACGGATTATTCCGTCTGCACATCTCTTAAAGAGATAGGGTTCATCCCACAAGTAGTACTTTGCATCAGAAATTAATTTTTTCTTTTGCTGCCTACTGTACGCCTTGGGTGTGAACCTTGCAGCTTTATAGTTTGCAATGTCTGCAAACCATGGTGTTTCCTAAATGGCGAACAAATGCTCATCTGAAAAGGTTTCAGAGATTTCAATAGAGGGAGAGGGCGCCCCTTCTACTGGCTCTATTCAGGACAGATGATCAGCCACTTGGTTTTCTGTCCCTTTTCTGTCTCTTATTTCTATATCAAACTCTTACAGAAGCAATACCCATCTTATAAGCCTGGGTTTTGAATCTTGCTTTGTAAGTAGATATTTAAGAGCAGCATGGTCAGTGTACACAATCACTTTTGATTCTACTAAGTATGATCTAAACTTGTCAATGGCATAGACCACTGCAAGCAATTCCTTTTCTGTGGTTGTGTAATTTTTCTGGGCATCATTTAGAACACGGCTAGCATAATAAATGACATGCAGAAGTTTGTCATGCCTCTGCCCCAGTACTGCACTAATGGCGTGATCATTGGCATCACACATTAATTCGAATGGCAATGTTCAGTCTGGTGCAGAGATAACTGGTGCTGTGACCAGCTTAGCTTTCAGAGTTTCAAATGCCTGTAGGCACTCTGTGTCAAACACAAATAGTGTGTCAGCAGCTAGCAGATTGCTTAGAGGTTTTGCAATTTTTGAAAAATCCTTTATAAACCTCTTGTAGAATCCTGCATGCCCCAGAAAGCTTCTGATTGCTTTAACATTGGAAGGTGGTGGTAATTTTTCAATTACCTCTATTTTAGCCTAATCCACCTCTATTCCCTTGTTTGAAATTTTATGCCTAAGGACAATCCCTTCAGTCACCATAAAGTGACGTTTTTCCCAGTTTAAAACCAGGCTGGTCTGTTGGCATCTTTTCAAAACCAGTGTCAGGTGATCAAGACAGGAGCTGAATGAGTCTCCATATACTGAGAAGTCATCCATGAAGACTTTCAAAAATTTTTCCACCATATCAGAGAAAATAGAGAGCATGCATCTCTGAAAGGTTGCAAGCGCATTACACAGCCCAAAAGGCATCCTTCTGTAAGCAAATACTCTAGATGGACATGTGAATGCTGTTTTCTCTTGATCCTGGAGATCTACTGCAATTTGGTTGTAGCCTGAATAGCCATCCAAAAAGCAGTAATAATTATGACCTGCTAGTCTTTCTAGCATCTGGTCTATGAATGGTAAAGAAAAATGATCCTTTCTGGTGGCTGTATTGAGCCTTCTGTAATCAATACACATGCGCCACCCTGTAACTGTTCTTGTAGGAACCAGTTCATTTTTTTCATTATGAACCACTGTCATGCCTCCCTTTTTAGGGACAACTTGAACAGGACTCACCCAGGGGCTATCAGAAATAGGATAAATAATCCCAGCCTCTAGTAATTTGGTGACCTCTTTCTGCACCACTTCCTTCATTGCAGGATTTAGCCGCCTCTGTGGTTGAACCACTGGCTTAGCATTGTCCTCCAATAAGATCTTGTGCATGCATCTAGCTGGGCTTATACCCTTAAGGTCACTTATGGACCACCCAAGAGCTATCTTGTGTGTCCTTAGCACTTGAATTAGTGCTTCCTCTTCCTGTGGATTTAAAGCGGAGCTTATGATCACTGGAAAAATATCACCTTCTCCCAGAAATGCATATTTCAGGGATGGTGGTAATGGTTTAAGCTCGGGTTTAGGAGGTTTTTCCTCTTCCTGAGGAATTTTCAGAGACTCTTTCAATTCCTCTGAATCCTCTAGATCAGGTGGAACATCTTTAAAGATGTTCTCCAGCTCTGATTCGAGACTCTCAGCCATGTTGATCTCTTCTACCAAAGAGTCAATAAGATCAACTTTCATGCAGTCTTTTGGTGTGTCTGGATGCTGCATGGCATTGACAGCATTCAACTTAAACTCATCCTCATTGACTCTCAGGGTTATTTTCCCCTGTTGGACATCAATGAGAGTTCGTCCAGTTGCTAGGAAAGGTCTTCCTAGAATGAGAGTAGCACTCTTGTGCTCCTCCATCTCCAGCACTACAAAGTCAGTGGGAAAGGCGAATGGCCCAACCCTGACAATCATGTCCTCAATCACGCCTGATGGGTATTTAATGGAGCCATCAGCAAGTTGGAGACATATCCGAGTTGGTTTAACTTCTTTAGTTAAACCAAGCTTTCTAATAGTGGATGCAGGTATTAGGTTGATGGTTGCCCCAAGATCGCATAAAGCTGTCCTGGTGCAATTTCCCTCTAATGTGCATGGTATCAGAAAGCTTCCGGGATCTTTAAGCTTTTCAGAAAAGCTTTTCAGAATGACTACACTGCATTCTTCAGTGAGGAGAACTCTTTCAGTTTCTCTCTAATCCTTCTTATGACTCAAGATCTCTTTCATGAACTTGGCGTAAGAAGGTATTTGCTCAAGTGCTTCTGCAAACAGAATCTTTATTTCAAGAGTCCTGAGATAATCTGCAAAGCGAGTAAATTGCTTATCCTGCTCCTCTTGGCGGAGTTTTTGAGGATAAGGTATCTTGGCTTTATATTCCTCAACCTTGGTTGCTATAGGTTTATTTCCTACAGAAGTGGTTGAAGAAGCCATTTTAAATGGGTTGTCATCACCACTTGTGTGTGTCTGATCCCTCTCTGGCAATTGAGTACCAGAGTTAGAAGCTAGAGTGGCGTTAGACGCTAACTCCTCATCTGTTCCTGGCGTCTGAACGCCAGAACTGTGCTTCTTTTGGGCATTCAACGCCAGTTCCTTGCTTATTTCTGGCGTTGAACGCCAGTCCTGAGCATAGTTTGGGCGTTCAGCGCCAGCCTTCCACCCAATTTCTGGCGTTTTAACGCCAGAATTATCTTTCCCTGGGCTCTTACTGTCCTCAGATGAATTTTGGGTGGTTTGCTCATTTCTTGGCTTCCTGCTGCCTTGAGGTAGGCTATTTAATGTTTTCATACTTCTTAATTGAACTGCTTGGCATTCTTCTGTTATTTGTTTTGACAGCTGCTGCTTTGTTTGCTTCAATTGTTCTTCCATATTTATATTAGCCATCCTTGTCTCTTGTAGTCTATCTTTGAATTCGGCTAACTATTGTGTTAGAAAGTTCAATTGCTGATTGAATTCAGTAGCTTGTTCAGCAGGACTGGGTTCAGTAGTCACTGTTTTAGCCTCTTCTTTCATGGAAGATTCGCTGCTTAGGTACAGATGCTGATTTCTGGCAACTGTATCAATGAGCTCTTGAGCTTCTTCAATTGTCTTTCTCATGTGGATAGATCCACCAGCTGAGTAATCTAGAGACATCTGAGCTCTTTCTGCAAGCCCATAATAGAAAATGTCTAACTGAACCCACTCTGAAAACATTTCAGAGGGGCATTTTCTTAGCATCTCTTTGTATCTCTCCCAAGCATCATAAAGATATTTATTATCTCCTTGTTTAAAGCCTTGGATGTCCAGCCTTAGCTGTGTCATCCGTTTTGGAGGAAAGTATTGATTCAGGAATTTCTCTGTCAGCTGTTTCCATATCTTTATGCTAGCCTTAGGTTGGTTATTTAACCACCTCTTGGCTTGGTCTTTTACAGCAAATGGAAACAGTAATAATCTGTAGACATCCTGATCTAGTTCCTTATCATGTACTGTGTCAGCAATTTGTAAAAACTGTGCCAGAAACTCTGTAGGTTCTTCCTGTGGAAGACCGGAATACTGGCAGCTTTGCTACACCATGATAATGAGCTGAGAATTCAACTTAAAGCTACTGACTCCAATGGAGGGTATGCAGATACTACTCCCATATGAAGTAGTAGAGGGGTTAGCATATGATCCCAGAGTCCTTCTGGACTGTTCATTTCCACTTAAATCCATGATGGAGAAAGGGAGATGATGTAAAATAGAGAAGAAATATTTTTATTTATTTAATTATTTATTTATTTCAAAAATAAAATAAATTAAAAAAAATAAATAAAAATGGGTGAAGATTTTCGAAAAAATGAGGAGAGAGAAAGTGGTTAGGAAGTTTTGAAAAAGATATGATTTTTTTTTTCGAAAAGGGTTTTAAATTTTGAAATAGAAAAAATATGAATTTTAAAATTGATTTTCGAAAAATTACTTTAAAATAGAGGGAGAAGATATTTTTGAATTTAATAAGGAAAGAGAAAAATAATAAAATAACACAAGATCTAAAATTTTTAGATCTAATGCTCCTTGTTTTCGAAAATTTTGGAGGGAAAACACCAAGGAGCACCAAACTTAAAAATTTTAAGATCAAGACAGGGAAAACTCAAGAACGCCTTGAAGACTCACAAGAACAACAAGAACATGAAGAAGGAACACTAAACTTAAAATTTTTAGAAAACCAAACTAAAATTTTTGAAAAACAAAGGAAAATCAACAAGAAAACACCAAACTTAAAGTTTGGCACAAGATTTAATAGAAAAATTATTTTTGAAAAAGAAGATTTTGAAAAGAAAATAAAAGACTCTGACCCAAAAGACAAAAATTTCCTAATCTAAGCAACAAGATTCACCGTCAGTTGTTCAAACTCAAACAATCCCCGGCAACGGCGCCAAAAACTTGGTGCACGAAATTGTGATGTCAATGTTCACATTACTCTCTTATAACTTCGCACAACTAACCAGCAAGTGCACTGGGTCGTCCAAGTAATACCTTACGTGAGTAAGGGTCGATCCCACGGAGATTGTTGGCTTGAAGCAACCTATGGTTATCTCGTAACTCTTAGTCAGGATATAATATCAATAATAATTTTTAGTTTGAATTGTAAAAAGTAAAAAGGGCAGAACACAAATTATACTTGTATGCAGTAATGGAGAATATGTTGGAGTTTTGAAGATGCTTTGTCTTCTGAAATTCTGCTTTCCTCTGTCTTCTTGTTCATGCACGCACGTCCTCCTATGGCAAGCTGTGTGTTGGTGGATCACCGTTGTCAATGGCTACCATCCTTCCTTTTAGTGAAAAGGGTCCAGGTGCACTGTCACCGCATGGCTAATCATCTGCAGGTTCTCAATCGTACTGGAATAGGATTTACTATCCTTTTGGGTCTGTCGCTACGCCCAGCACTCGCAAGTTTGAAGTTCGTCACAGCCATCCAATCCCAGAATCCTACTCGAAATACCACAGACAAGGTTTAGACTTTCCGGATTCTGATGATTGCCGCCATCAATCTAGCTTATACCACGGAGATTCTGATTAAGGAATCTAAGAGATACTCATTCAATCTGATGCAGAACAGAGGTGATTGTCAGACACACGTTCATGGATTGAGGAAGGTGATGAGTGTCACGAATCATCACCTTCTCCATAATTAAGCGTGAATGGATATCTTAGATAGGAACGCGCATGATTGAATGGAAAATAGAAATACTTGCATTAATTCATCGAGACACAGCAGAGCTCCTCACCCCCAACAATGGAGTTTAGAGACTCATGCCGTCAAAGAGTACAAAGTTCAGATCTAAAATGTCATGAGATACAAAATAAATCTCTAAAAGTTATTTAAATACTAAACTAGTAACCTAGGTTTACAGAAAATGAGTAAACTATGATAGATAGTGAAGAAATCCACTTCTGGGGCCCACTTGGTGTGTGCTGGGGATGAGACTAAAGCTTCTCACGTGCCTGGGTTGTTTTGGGCATTCAACGCCAGGCTGTAACCTGTTTCTGGCGTTGAACTCTAACTTGTAACGTGTTTCTGGCACTGGACGCCAGACTACAACATGGAACTGGCGTTGAACACCAGTTTATGTCATCTATCCTTGAGAAAAGTATGGACTATTATATATTGCTGGAAAGCCCGGGATGTCTACTTTCCAACGCAATTAGAAGCGCGTCAATTGGACTTCTGTAGCTCCAGAAATCTCATTCCGAGTGCAGAGAGGTCAGGATCCAACAACATCAGCAGTCCTTTTTCAGCCTGAATCAGATTTTTGCTCAGCTCCCTCAATTTCAGCCAGAAAATACCTGAAATTATAGAAAAACACACAAACTCATAGTAAAGTCCAAAAATATGAATTTTGCCTAGAAACTAATGAAAATAAACTAAAAACTAACTAAAACATACTAAAAACTATATGAAATTAACCCCAAAAAGCGTATAAAATATACGCTCATCACTAAGTGTCTATGCCTTAAAGTTATGAATATGAATCCATCACCTCTCTTAAATGAAAACTGTTCTAAAAACAAAAGAACAAGAAGTACATGGTTTCGAATTCATCCTTGAAACTAGTTTAATTATTTTGATGTGGTGACAATACTTTTTGTTTTCTTAATGAATGCTTGAGCAGTGCATATGTCTTTTTGAAGTTGATGTTTATGAATGTTAAATATGTTGGCTCTTGAAGAATAAGGAAAAAGGAGACATGTTATTTGATAATCTGAAAAATCATAAAAATGATTCTTGAAGCAAGAAAAAGCAATGAATACAAAAGCTTGCGGAAAAAAAAAAGAAAAAAAGAAAAATGCGAAAAAAAAGGGGAAAGAAAAAGAAAAAGCAAGCAGAAAAAGCCAAAAGCTCTTAAAACCAAAAGGCAAGAGAAAAAAGCCAATAGCCCTTAAAACCAAAAGGCAAGGGTAATAAAAAGGATCCAAAACTTTGAGCATCAGTGGATAGGAGGGTCTAAAGGAATAAAATCCTAGCATAAGCGGCTAAACCAAGCTGTCCCTAACCATGTGCTTGTGGCGTGAAAGTGTCAAGTGAAAACTTGAGACTGAGCGGTTAAAGTCAAGGTCCAAAGCAAATAAAGAGTGTGCTTAAGAACCCTGGACACCTCTAATTGGGGACTTTAGCAAAGCTGAGTCACAATCTAAAAAGGTTCACCCAATTATGTGTCTGTGGCATTTATGTATCCGGTGGTAATACTAGAAAACAAAGTGCTTAGGGCCATGGCCAAGACTCATAAAGTAGCTGTGTTCAAGAATCAACATACTGAACTAGGAGAATCAATAACACTATCTGAATTCTAAGTTCCTATAGATGCCAATCATTCTGAACTTCAATGGATAAAGTGAGATGCCAAAACTATTCAAGAGGCAAAAAGCTACAAGTCCCGCTCATCTGATTGGAGCTAAGTTTCATTGATATTTTGGAATTTATGGTATATTCTCTTCTTTTTATCCTATTTGATTTTCAGTTGCTTGGGGACAAGCTACAATTTAAGTTTGGTGTTGTGATGAGTGGATAATTTATACGCTTTTTGGCATTGTTTTTACACAGTTTTCAGTATAATTTAATTAGTTTTTGGTATATTTTTATTAGTTTTTAATTAAAATTAATATTTCTGGACTTTACTATGAGTTTGTGTGTTTTTCTTTGATTTCAGGTATTTTCTGGCTGAAATTGAGGGACTTGAGCAAAAATCAGATTCAGAGGTTGAAGAAGGACTGCAGATGTTGTTGGATTCTGACCTCCCTGCACTCAAAGTGGATTTTCTGGAGCTACAGAACTCGAAATGGCACGCTCTCAATTGCGTTGGAAAGTAGAGCAAGTAATAAAGAGAGACATTCAAGGCAAGGAATGAGAATATAGGCTTTCTATCCTAGTCATTAATCATAATATAATAATGGACAAGAGCTAATCCTATTTAGTCATCTCCAACAATGGAAGAAGGTATAATGTTATCTTCACATGAGAGGAAGTCAAATAAGACTAGTTAATCTCAATCCAAAAGTCCTAATCAACTTACTAATTGAATTAGCAAGAGATTAGAGTCAATGGAAACAATATTAACTAACAACTCTAGATCACCAATCTAAATTGGGTATTAAATAACCCAAGATTGTCCAATTTCTCTTTCCAAGCCAAGAATGCTAAAAAACTACTCTAAAACACTTGGAAGGCATAAAAGGAAAGCATGGTAAAATTGCAAGAAATATAAATTCTACAACTACCCAATGCAAGAAATTAACAATAGCAACTCAAATAAGTAAGAAAGGAACATAAAACATAAATTGCATTAAATGAAAAGGAAAATTAACAAGAGTGTTCATAAATATAAAAGAGGCTCAAAGGGGAAATTAACAAGAAAACTAAGAAGAATAAAGATATAAGAACAAGAATTTGTAAAGAAAACAAGATGAAAACAAGAATTAAAACCTAAATATAAGATGAAAATAAACTAAAAACCCTAATTTCTAGAGAGAAGACGGAGCTTCTCTCTCTAGAACTAACTTATGGCATGCTTCCAAACCTAGCTAATTGCTCCCCTTTGATCCCTCTTGAATTCTGCATGAAATAGCCTCAGAAATGAGCTGGATTTGGGCCTGGGTAGCTCAGAAATTACCCCCAGTGTATTCACTTTAATGAGCTCACGTGCTGATTGTGATGCGTACGCATGGGTCACGCGTACGCATTGTCTGGCTTTTTCTTATCACGCGTACGCGTCATGTCAAGCGTACGCGTCGCCTGGACGACCTCCTCCTCATGCGTGCGCATCTGTCACATGTGTGCGTCGCTCTTAGCACTCCAAATCCTTGTTTTTCCACGAATTCTCCATCTTGCATGCTTTTCTGTTCACCTCTTTGATCCATTCCTTGCCCTTTCAATCCTGAATTCACTAACAAACATATCAAGGCATCGAGTGGAATCAAAGGTGAATTAAAATTGACTAATTAACGGCCTAAAAAGCATGTTTTGAATCTTAAGCAAAAATTAGGAGAGATTTAGAAAACCATGCTATTTCATTGTAAAAATGTGAGAAATGTTGAAAAAATCCCTTAAATTAAGCACAAGATAAACCACAAAATTGGGGTTTATCAAACCTTCCCACATTTAAACTAAGCATGTCCTCATGCTAAACTCAAGAAAGAAGCAAAGGGTATTAACATTTATTGAATCAAACTATCTAAATACAATCTATCTAAATGAATCTATCTAAATGAATCTATTACTTGGTCAAAATAAATCAATTTCCAAGAAAGCATGTATGAACATGAGAGCTAAGGGAGTACTAACCAAGTCAAATCCACAATTGAATTGAGTTATGAAAAAGATTTTACAAGCTTGCAAGAAAAGAGATGATCATGGGTGAACATATAATTGAGCAATCAAACCCTCACCGGATGTATATCCTCTCTAGTCGCTCAAGTGTATACGGTTGATTTACTCAATTCTCCCCTAATCATGCTTTCTAACATTTGTTTTTCATTTAACAATCAACAATTATTTCATGCATGCATACATATATCATGAGGACTTATCCAAAGGTTGTAATGGGGCTAGGGTCAAGGTGAGATTGTATTTGGTCAAGTGGACTAGAAATTTGAATCTTTGATTAACTTAAACTTCCCACCTAACCTATATAACAACCTATACAATTCTAAACAAACCTAACTACCCATAATTCTCATTTTTTCACACATTCATGCATTCTCTTTTTTACCACAATCCATATGCATTGATTATTATTGAACTTCACTTTGGGGTATTTTGTCCCTTTTTTATCGCTTTTCTTTTTCTTTTTCTATATATATATATTTTTTTTCTTTTTCTTTATCATTTTTTTCAAACTAAAATATATACAAGAGCATCAATGCATATGGTTTAACATTCAATGCATGAGTATGTACCCAATTCCCAATATTTTCAATAAAAATACAAAAATACTCTTTTATCCCAACCAATGTTCCCAAATTTCTCACACTTAAATGATAAACACTCTCACTAGCCTACGCTAATCAAAGATCCAAATTAAGAATATTTATTGTTTTTCGCTTTAAGGCTTGTAATGTGCTAAAATTAAGAACAAATAGGTTTAGCATAGGCTCAAAGTTGGCTAACAATGGAAGATAAAAGGTAAGGATATTTGTGTAAGTGAGCTAATTGAAACAATGGCCTCAATCATATAAGTGCATTCATACACAAAATAATAGACATAAAGAATCAAACAAATCAAAGATTACAATCATAGAAAGAGAATAATACACACAAGATTGAAAATAAGTGGTTATATGATGTAACCACACAATTAGGCTCAAAACTCACATGCTTATGTGTTCTTAGCTCAAAAATATGATCCACAATATATAGTTCAAGCAAGTTATAAAAAAATTTTTTACTCAAATCAATTGGGGTGTCCTATAGATAAATTTCTTGAAAATTTCATTATTTTGACTAAGCTTATTATATATACCCTAAATGAAATGTTGTGATTGAGAAAGTGATGAGCGGATAATTTATACGCTTTTTGGCATTGTTTTTACACAGTTTTCAGTATAATTTAATTAGTTTTTAGTATATTTTTATTAGTTTTTAATTAAAATTCACATTTCTGGACTTTACTATGAGTTTGTGTGTTTTTCTGTGATTTCAGGTATTTTCTGGCTGAAATTGAGGGACTTGAGCAAAAATTAGATTCAGAGGTTGAAGAAAGACTGCAGATGCTGTTGGATTCTGACCTCCCTGCACTCAAAGTGGATTTTCTGGCGCTACAAAACTCCAAATGGCGCGTTCTCAATTGCGTTGGAAAGTAGACATCCAGGACTTTCTAGCAATATATAATAGTCCATACTTTGCCCGAGTTTAGATGACGCAAACTGGCGTTCAACGCCAGTTCCATGCTGCATTCTGGAGTTAAACGCCAGAAACAGGTTGCAAAGTAGAGTTAAACGCCAGAAACAGGTTACAAACTGGCGTTCAACTCCAAGAGAAGCCTCTACACGTGTAAAGCTCAATGCTCAGCCCAAGCACACACCAAGTGAGCCTGAGAAGTGGATTTCTGCATCATTTACTCATTTCTATAAACCCTTGTAACTAGTTTAGTATAAATAGGACTTTTTACTGTTGTATTTACATCTTCGGATCAGATCTTTGGATTATCTTTTGATCCTTTGATCACGTTTTGGGGGCTGTCCATTCGGCCATGCCTGGACCTTATCACTTATGTATTTTCAACGGTAGAGTTTCTACACTCCATAGATTAAGGTGTGGAGCTCTGCTGTTCCTCATGAATTAATACAAAGTACTACTGTTTTTCTATTCAATTCAAGCTTATTCCTTCTCTAAGATATCATTTCGCACCCAAGAACATGATGAATGTGATGATTATGTGACGCTCATCATCATTCTCACCTATGAATGCGTGCCTAACAAACACTTTCGTTCTACATGCAAACAAGCTAGGATGAGTATCTCTTAGATATCTAATACAGAGGACCGAGTCCGAGATATTAGAATCTTCGTGGTATAAGTTAGAACCCATGGACGGCCATTCTTGAGATTCAAAAAGTCTAAACCTTGTCTGTGGTATTCCGAGTAGGATCTGGGAAGGGATGGCTGTGACGAGCTTCAAACTCGCGAGTGCTGGGCGTAGTGACAGACGCAAAAGGATAGTAAATCCTATTCCAGTATGATCGAGAACCGACAGATGATTAGCCATGCAGTGACAGCGCATTGGACCATTTTCACAGAGAGGATGGGATGTAGCCAATGACAACGGTGATGCCCTACATAAAGATTGCCATGGAAAGGAGTAGGAATGATTGGATGAAGACAGCAGGAAAGCAGAGGTTCAGGAGGAACGAAAGCATCTCTATACGCTTATCTAAAATTCTCACCAATAAATTACATAAGTATCTCTATCCCAGTTTATATTTTATTTATGTTTTTATTATCAATTCACCATACCCATTTGAGTCCGCCTGACTGAGATTTACAAGGTGACTATAGCTTGCTTCAGGCCGACAATCTCCGTGGGATCGACCCTTACTCATGTAAGGTTTATTACTTGGACGACCCAGTGCACTTGCTAGTTAGTTGTGCGAAGTTGTGATAAAGAGTTGAGATTACAATTGTGCATACCAAGTTGTTGGCGCCATTGATGATCACAATTTCGTGCACCAAGTTTTTGGCGCAGTTGCCGGGGATTGTTCGAGTTTGGACAACTGACGGTTCATCTTGTTGCTCAGATTAGGTAATTTTATTTTAATTTTAAGCTTTTATTTCTTATTTTCGAAAAATACAAAAAAAAATATTTCTTCTTTTTCGTTTTTCCCAAAATAATTTTCGAAAAAACAAAAAAATCTAACAAAATCATAAAATAAAAAATATTTTTGTGTTTCTTGTTTGAGTCTAGAGTCAAGTTTTAAGTTTGGTGTCAATTGCATCTTTTTGATTTTCTAAAAAAAAAATTATTTTCGAAAATTTCATTCATTGCATTCTTCATGATCTTCAAGTTGTTCTTAGCCAATCTTCTTGGGGGTCTTCATATTTTCTTGTTTTGTGTCTTTCCTTATTTTTCATATGCATTCTTGAATTATTAATGTCTACAGAATAAAAACTTTTAAGTTTGGTGTCTTGCATGTTTTCTTTTCTTGAAAATTTTTCAAAAATAAGTTCTTGGTGTTCATCTTGACATTCAAAGTGTTCTTGGTGTTCATCTTGACATTCATAGTGTTTTTGCATGCCTTTTTGGTTTTGATCTTAATTCTTCATGTTTTGTTTCATTCTTGCTGTTTAATGAAAAAAAAATAGAGAAAAACATCAAAAATATATCTTTTCCTTTTTTCTCTTTCCTTGCTAAAATTCAAAAAATCAAAAAAATATCTTTCCCTTTTTTACTCATAAATTTTTGAAAATTTGAGTTGACTTTTTGAAAAAAATTTTCAACATTAGTTGTTTCTTATGAGTCAAATCAAATTTTCAATTTAAAATTTCTATCTTTTTCAAATCTTTTTCAAAAATCAAATCCTTTTCATTTTTCTTTTATGATTTTCCAAAATTTCAAATTGATTTTCAAAAATATTTTTCTTATTTCTATTTCATATTTTCGAAATTAATACTAACAATTAATATGATTGATTCAAAAATGTTAAGTTTGTTACTTGCCTTGTAAGAAAAGTTGAATCTTTAAATTTTAAAATCATATCTTTTTAGTTTCTTGTTAGTCAAGTAATCAACTTTAATTTTCAAAATTAAATCTTTTTAATTTCCTTTTCAAATCCTTTTCAATGATTTCTAATCATATCTCTCAATCATATCTTTTTCAAAATCAATTTCAAAATCTTTTCTAACTTCTTATCTTTTTCAAAAACGATTCTCAAATCTTTTTCAATTAACTACTTGACTTTTTGTTTGATTTTAAAAGTTGACTATTTCAATCTTATCTTTTTCAAAACTACCTAACTAACTCTCTCTTTCTAATTTTCGAAAATCTCTTCCCTCTTTTTCAAAATTCCTTTTTAATTAACTATTTGGTTTAAATTTTAACTTGATTGAATTTTATTTTTCTTTTTTATTTTTGAATTTCAATTTTAATTTTAAATTAAAACCAAAACTATTTTTCTTTTCTTTTCAATTATTTTCGAACTCTCATCCCTCATCTCCTTCTAATTATTTATTTATTCATCTACTAACACTTCTCTTCCACCCAAAATTCGAACCCCATCTTCTTCTCTGTGTTCGAGTTTTTCTCTTCTCATTCTTGTATTCTTCTCTTCTTATACTTGCATAAGGAATCCCTATACAGTGACATAGAGGATTCCATATTTTCTTTGTTATTTTCTTCTTTTTCATATGAGTAGGAACAAGGATAAGAAAATTCTTGTTGAAGTTGATCCTGAACCTGAAAGGACTCTGAAGAGGAAGCTAAGGGAAGCTAAAGCCCAACTCTCTGAAAAAAATCTGACAGAAATTTTCAAAAAAGAAGAAAACATGGCCGAAAATAATAACAATGCAAGGAAGATGCTTAGTGACTTTACTGCACCAAATTCCAATTTACATGGAAGAAGCATCTCAATTCCTGGCATTGGAGCAAACAACTTTGAGCTTAAACCTCAATTAGTTTCTCTGATGCAACAGAACTGTAAGTTTCATGGACTTCCATCTAAAGATCCTTTTCAGTTCTTAACTGAATTCTTGCAGATCTGTGATATTGTTAAGACCAATGGGGTTGATCCCGAGGTCTACAGGCTTATGCTTTTCCCATTTGCTGTAAGAGACAGAGCTAGAATATGGTTGGACTCTCAACCTAAGGATAGCATGAACTCTTGGGATAAGCTGGTCACGGCTTTCTTAGCCAAGTTCTTTCCTCCTCAAAAGCTTAGTAAGCTTAGAGTGGATGTTCAAACCTTCAAACAGAAAGAAGGTGAATCCCTCTATGAAGCTTGGGAGAGATACAAGGAACTGACCAAAAAGTGTCCTTCTGACATGCTTTCAGAATGGACCATCCTGGATATATTCTATGATGGTCGGTCTGAGCTATCAAAGATGTCACTGGACCATTCTGCAGGTGAATCCATTCACCTAAAGAAAACGCCTGCAGAAGCTCAAGAACTCATTGACATGGTTGCAAATAACCAGTTCATGTACACTTCTGAAAGGAATCCTGTGAGTAATGGGATGTCTATAAGGAAGGAGTTCTTGAAATTGATACTCTGAATGCCATATTGGCTCAGAACAAAATATTGACTCAGCAAGTCAATATGATCTCTCAGAGTATGAATGGATTGAAGGAATCATCCAACAGTACTAAAGAGGCATCTTCTAAAGAAGAAGCTTATGATCCTGAGAACCCTGCAATAGCAGAGGTTAATTACATGGGTGAATCCTATGGAAACACCTATAATCCCTCATGGAGAAATCATCCAAATTTCTCATGGAAGGATCAACAAAAGCCTCAACAAGGCTTTAATAATGGTGGAAGAAACAGGTTTAGTAATAGCAAGCCTTTTCCATCATCCACTTAGCAACAGACAGAGAGGCCTGAGCAGAATCCATCTAACTTAGCAAATATAGTCTCTGATCTATCTAAGGCCACTGTAAGTTTCATGAATGAAACACGGTCCTCCATTAGGAATTTGGAGGCACAAGTGGGCCAGCTGAGTAAAAGAGTCACTAAAACTCCTCCTAGTACTCTCCCAAGCAATACAGAAGAGAATCCAAAAAGAGAGTGCAAGGCCATTGATTGAACCATCATGGCCGAACCTACAAGGGAGGGAGAATACGTGAATCCCAGTGAAGAAGACCTCCTAGGACGTCCAGTGATCAACAAGGAGTTTCCCTCTGAGGAACCAAAGGAATCTGAGGCTCATCTAAAGACCATAGAGATTCCTTTGAACCTTCTTATGCCATTCATGAGCTCTGATGAGTATTCTTCTTCTGAAGAGAATGAAGATGTCACTGAAGAGTAAGTTGCCAAGTACCTTGGTGCAATCATGAAGCTGAATGCCAAATTATTTGGTAATGAGACTTGGGAAGATGAACCTCCCTTGCTCATCAATGAACTGAGTGATCTGGATCAACTGACATTGCCTCAGAAGAAACAGGATCCTGGAAAGTTCTTAATACCTTGTACCATAGGCACCATGACCTTTGAGAAGGCTCTATGTGACCTTGGGTCAGGGATAAACCTCATGCCACTCTCTGTAATGGAGAAACTGGGAATCTTTGAAGTGTAAGCTGCTAGAATCTCATTAGAGATGGCAGACAACTCAAGAAAACAGGCTTATGGACAAGTAGAGGACGTGCTAGTAAAGGTTAAAGGCATTTACATCCCTGCTGATTTCATAATCCTAGACACTGGGAAGGATGAGGATGAATCCATCATCCTTGGAAGACCTTCCTAGCCACAGCAAGAGCTGTGATTGATGTGGACAGAGGAGAATTGATCCTTCAACTGAATGAGGACAACCTTGTGTTTAAAACTCAAGGATCTCCTTCTATAACCATGGAGAGGAAGCATGAAAAGCTTCTCTCACTGCAGAGTCAACCAAAGCCTCAAAGTCAAACTCTAAGTTTGGTGTTGGGAGGCCACAACCAAACTCTAAGTTTGGTATTGAACCCCCACATTCAAACTCTAAGTTTGGTGTTGAGAGGTTCCAACAATGCTCTGAACATCTGTGAGGCTCCATGAGAGCTCACTGTCAAGCTATTGACATTAAAGAAACGCTTGTTGGGAGGCAACCCAATGTTATCTAATTATATTTATTTATTTTCCATTGTTATTTTATGTGTTCTTTAGGTTGATGATCATGTGAAGTCACAAAAACTACTAAAAAAAAAACAGAATGAAAAATAGAATGAAAAATAGCACACCCTGGAGGAGAACAGTCAGGCATTTAAACGCCAGAAACAAGCATCTGTCTGGCGTTTAACGCCAGAAACAGGCACCAAGCTAATGTTTAACGCCAGAAACAAGCATCTACCTGGCGTTAAACGCCAGAACAAAGCATGGAAGTGGCATTTAACGCCAGAAATAGGCAGCAGTCTGGCGTTAAACGCCAGGATTGCACAGCAAGGGCGTTTTACATGCCTAATTGGAGCAGGGATGTTAAGTCCTTGACCTCACTTGATCTGTGAACCCCACAGGATCCCCTCAGGATCTGTGGACCCACAGGATCCCCACCTAACCTTATTCTCTCCTCTTCATACCCTTTCATAACTCTCTTCCCCAAATACCCCTCACCAATCACTTCTATCTTCTCTTCTCCATAAACCCCACCTACCTTCAAATTCAAACTATTTTCCCTCCTAAACCCAACCCTAACGGCAGAAACTTTACCCTCCCCCCACTTCTATATAAACCCCTCATTCCTTCTTCTTTTTCACATAACACAATCCTAAATTCACCCTTGGCCGAAAATACCTCACCCTCCATCTCCTCTATTTTCTTCTTCTTCTACTATTTTTCTTTCTTTTTTTGCTCGGAGATGAGAAAATATTTTAAGTTTGGTGTGGTAAAAAGCATTGCTTTTTGTTTTTTCATAACCATTTATGGCACATAAGGCCAGAGAAACCTCTAGAAAGAGGAAAGGGAAGGCAATTGCTTCCACCTCTGAGCCATGAGAGATGGAGAGATTCATCTCAAAGGTCCATCAAGACCACTTCTATGAAGTTGTGGCCAAGAAGAAAGTGATCCCTGAGGTTCCTTTCAAGCTCAAGAAGAATGAGTATCCAGAGATCCGACTTGAAATCCAAAGAAGAGGCTGGGAAGTTCTCACCAACCCCATTCAACAAGTCGGGATCCTAATGGTTCAAGAGTTCTATGCAAACGCATGGATCATTAGGAACCATGATCAAAGTGTGAACCCGAATCCAAAGCATTGGCTTACCATGGTTCGGGGGAAATACTTAGATTTTAGTGCTGAAAATGTAAGGCTGGCGTTCAACTTGCCAATGATGGAAGAGAACGCACGCCCCTACACAAGAAGGGTCAACTTTGATCAAAGGTTGGACCAAGTCCTCATAGACATATGTGAGGAAGGAGCTCAATGGAAAATTGACTCAAGAGGCAAGCCGGTTCAATTAAGAAGGCATGATCTCAAACCAGTGGCTAGGGGATGGCTAGAGTTCATTCAACGCTCAATCATTCCTACTAGTAACCGGTCTGAAGTTACTATAGACCAGGCCATCATGATCCATAGTATCATGATTGGAGAAGAGGTGGAAGTTCATGGGATTATACCTCAAGAATTCTACAAGGTGGCTGACAAGTCCTCCACTTGGGCAAGGTTAGCCTTTCCTCACCTCATATGCCACCTCTGCAATTCGGCTGGAATTGACATAGAGGGAGACATCCTCATTGAAGAGGACAAGCCCATTACTAAGAAAAGGATGAAGCAAATAAGAGATCATGGACCTCAACATGAGCATGAGGAAATTCCTCACCATGAAATCCCTGAGATGCCTCAGGGGATGCACTTTCCTCCACAGAATTATTGGGAACAAATCAACACTTCCCTAGGAGAATTAAGTTCCAACATGGGACAACTAAGGGTGGAGCATCAAGAGCACTCCATCATCCTCCATGAAATTAGAGAAGATCAAAGAGCTATGAGGGAGGAGCAAGAAAGACAAGGAAGAGACATAGAGGAGCTCAAGAGCACCATTGGTTCTTCAATAAGAGGAAGACGCCACCCTCACTAAGTGGACTCATTCCTTAATCTCCTTGTTTATTTATTTTTCTGTTTTCGGTTTCCATGCTTCATGTTTAATTATGTTTGTGTCTTTACTATATGATCATTAGTGTCTAAGTGGTGCACGAAATTGTGACGTCAATGTTCACATTACTCTCTTACAACATCGCATAACTAACCAGCAAGTGCATTGGGTCGTCCAAGTAATACCTTACGTGAGTAAGGGTCGATCCCACGGAGATTGTTGGCTTGAAGCAACCTATGGTTATCTCGTAACTCTTAGTCAGGATATAATATCAATAATAATTTTTAGTTTGAATTGTAAAAAGTAAAAAGGGCAGAACACAAATTATATTTGTATGCAGTAATAGAGAATATGTTGGAGTTTTGGAGATGCTTTGTCTTCTGAAATTCTGCTTTCCTCTGTCTTCTTGTTCACGCACGCACGTCCTCCTATGGCAAGCTGTGTGTTGGTGGATCACTGTTGTCAATGGCTACCATCCTTCCTTTCAGTGAAAAGGGTCCAGGTGCGCAGTCACCGCACGGCTAATCATTTGCAGGTTCTCAATCGTACTGGAATAGGATTTACTATCCATTTGCGTCTGTCACTACGCCCAGCACTCGTGAGTTTGAAGTTTGTCACAGCCATCCAATCCCAGAATCCTACTCGGAATACCACAGACAAGGTTTAGACTTTCCGGATTCTCATGAATGCCGCCATCAATCTAGCTTATACCACGGAGATTCTGATTAAGGAATCTAAGAGATACTCATTCAATCTGATGTAGAACGGAGGTGATTGTCAGACACACATTCATGGATTGAGGAAGGTGATGAGTGTCATGAATCATCACCTTCTCCATAATTAAGCGTGAATGGATATCTTAGATAGGAACACGCATATTTGAATGGAAAACAGAAATACTTGCATTAATTCATTGAGACACAGCAGAGCTCCTCACCCCCAACAATGGAGTTTAGAGACTCATGCCGTCAAAGAGTACAAATTTCAGATCTAAAATGTCATGAGATACAAAATAAATCTCTAAAAGTTGTAAAAATACTAAACTAGCAACCTAGGTTTACAGAAAATGAGTAAACTATGACAGATAGTGCAGAAATCCACTTATGGGGCCCACATGGTGTGTGTTGGGGCTGAGACTAAAGCTTTTCACGTGCCTGGGCTGTTTTGGGCGTTCAACGCCAGGCTGTAACCTGTTTCTGGCGTTGAACTCCAACTTGTAACGTGTTTCTGGCACTGGACGCCAGACTGCAACATGGAACTGGAGTTGAACGCCAGTTTACGTCGTCTATCCTTGAGCAAAGTATGGACTATTATATATTGCTGGAAAGCCCTAGATGTCTACTTTCCAACTCAATTGGAAGCGCGTCAATTGAACTTTTGTAGCTCCAGAAATTCCATTCCGAGTGCAGAGAGGTTAGGATCCAACAGCATCAGCCGTCCTTTTTCAGCCTGAATCAAATTTTTGCTCAGCTCCCTCAATTTCAGCCAGAAAATACCTGAAATTACAAAAAAACACACAAACTCATAGTAAAGTCCAGAAATATGAATTTTGCCTAGAAATTAATGAAAATAAACTAAAAACTAACTAAAACATACTAAAAACTATATGAAATTAACCCCAAAAAGCGTATAAAATATCCGCTCATCACAACACCAAACTTGAACTGTTGCTTGTCCCCAAGAAACTAGACAAATAAAATAGAATACAAATGAGTCAAGAAACAATAATATCTCAGAGTTTTTGAGTAAAGCTCAGATTCTAATTAAATGAGCGGGGATAGTAGCTTTTTGCTTCCGAACAGTTTTGGCATCTCACTTTATCCATTGAAGCTCAGAATGATTGGCATCTATAGGAACTTAAAATTCAGATAGTGTTATTAATTCTCCTAGTTCAGTATGTTGATTCTTGAACACAGCTACTTTTATGAGTCTTGGCCGTGGCCCTAAGCACTTTGTTTTCCAGTATTACCACCGGATACATAAATGCCACAGACACATAATTGGGTGAACCTTTTCAGATTGTGACTTAGCTTTGCTAAAGCCCCCAATTAGAGGTGTCCAGGGTTCTTAAGCACACTCTTCTTTTCGCTTTGGACCTTGACTTTAACCGCTCAGTCTCAAGTTTTCACTTGACACCTTCACGCCACAAGCACATGGTTAAGGACAGCTTGGTTTAGCCGCTTAGACCAGGATTTGATTCCCTTAGGCCCTCCTATCCACTGATGCTCAAAGCCTTGGATCCTTTGTATTACCCTTGCCTTTTGGTTTTAAGGGTTATTGGCTTTTTTTGCTTGCTTTTTTTTTTTGCAAGCTTTGTATTCACTGCTTTTTCTTGCTTCAAGAATCATTTTTATGATTTTTCAGATTACCAATAACATGTCTCATGTTTATCATTCTTTCAAGAGCCAACATATTTAACATTCAAGAACATCAAATTCCAAAGACATATGCACTGTTCAAGCATTCATTCAGAAGGCAGAAAGCATTGCCACCACATGTAATTAATCAGAATTTTTTGTATTAAAAACTCGAGAAATATTGCCTCCTTATCCTAAAGAAAATCTTCTATTTTATTCATGTTTAATGATGATGAGAAAAATAAATTATAGCTTAATTGGAGATAAAATCAAGATATAGATACTAATTACTACTACTTATATGTAACTTCTAAGGTAAAGCATAAATAAGAGCACTTATCACAGGGTTAAGGCTAAGATTGGAACTCAACAACCTTAAGGTTGGGAAGTGGATGTTCCTCTACTCTGTGGGGTGCTTGGTCCTTCAAGAGATAACTTCTGACGCTTCAGTTCCTTGAAGTCACGCCCTTGCTCTTCTTGTTCCCTAAGTAGTTTGCAGAGCATGCTATGTTAATTTTGCTGTTCTTCTTTTATTTGGTCCATAGCTTCTTGCAACTTAGTAACAGATGCTTCAAGATGTTCCCAGTATTCAAATTGAGGGAGTTCTGGTAGAAATTCTTGCGCCCTCCTCTTGATGGGGTCATCCTGCATTTGTTGTTTTTCCATTGTGATTTTAGTGATTGGTTGCTCCACTGAGATATACTCTGTTATTCCCATCTTTACTCCAGTATCTTTGCAGAGCATAGAGATTAGGCTTGGATAAGCTAACCTGGCATCCTTGGAGTTCATGTTTGCGAGTATGTAGAATTCAAATGGAATCAGTTGATGAACTTCTACTTCTTTTCCCAACATAATGCAATGGATCATCACTGCTCTTTTAACGTTGACTTCAGAACGGTTGCTGGTGGGCAATATAGAACGCCCAATGAAGTCCAGCCATCCTCTGGCGACTGGTTTGAGATCTTCTCTCTTGAGTTGATTTGGGACACCCCTTGTGCTAGTGGTCCACCTGGCTCCAGGGATGCATATATCCTCTAGAATCTTATCCAGGCCCTTGTTTGTTCTCATCATTCTCCTATTGAAGGAGTCTGGGTCATCTTTTAGCTGAGGTAGCTTAAAGATCTCCCTGATTTTGTTAGGGTGGATGTGAACAATCTTTCCTCTGACCGCAATCCTATAGTCATAGAGGGCAGTTCTAGATATTCTCTGCCTGTCTGTTTGCCACAGATTAGCGTAGAATTCCTTAACCATATTCCTTACCACTTTCGTTTCAGGATTACCTAGGACTTCCCAGTTCCTGTTTCGAATCTGCTCTTGGATCTCTGGGTATTTATCTTCTTTCAGATCGAACTTGACTTCCGAGATCACTGATCTTAGACCTATTATTTTGTAGTAATGGTCTAAATGTTCTTTGGTTAAGAACCTCCCTTGATTCCAAAGTGGTTTTGGAACACTCTTTTTCTTGCCTCTTGGAGTGGGTTGTTTTCCTTTAGGAGCCATGATCTTAGTGGGTATGGTTTAGTGATCACAGATAAACACACCAAACTTAGAGGTTTGCTTGTCCTCAAGCAAAAGAAAGAAAGGAGAGGGATAGAAGGAGAGCGAGTGTTGAATGGTGGATGAGAGGAGGGAGGCCGAATGTGTTTTTAAAAGGGAGGGGGTGGGTTTTCGAAAATAGGGAGAAAGATAAGATAGAAGATATGATTTAAAAAGAAATAAGTATGATAAGAAAAGATATAATTTAAAATTGAAGAGATATGAAAGATATTTGAAAAAGATAAATTTGAATTTTTGAAAAAGATAATATGGAGATTTAAAAAAAGATATTGATTAGTTGAAAAGATTTTAGAATGAAAAGAGATAGATTTGTTTTGAAAATTTGAAAAAGAGTTGAATTGGATTGAAAAAAGGATTTGTGCTTATGGATTAAGATACATTTGATATTTTTAAAGTAGGGTTTTTAGAAATTAGGGATTTTAGAAATCAGGGTTTGTAACATGTTTATGCAAGAAATCATAAATTGAAACATGAAAATTAAAATTAAAATGAAAAATATGAAGTAAAAACGAAATTACCTCCTCCCCACCATGCTGGCGTTTGAACGGCCAAACGCTGCATGTTTTGGGCGTTCAACGCCCAACTGCTGCTTCTCCTGAACGCCCAGTAGTTGCTTCTTTCTGGTGTTGAACGCCAGGAACTCCTTTGTCACTGGGCGTTTTTCTGAACGCCCAGGACGCTATAAATCTGGCGTTAAACGCCCAGAAGGAGCTTCTTTCTGGCGTTCAACGCCCAGAAGATGCTTCTTTCTGGCGTTTAACGCCCAGATGGCTATCCTTACTAGCGTTCAACGCCCAGTGGATGCTTCTTTTGGGTGTTGAACGCCCAAAACAGACTTTTACTGGTGTTTTCTTGCCAGTGAGCTCTTTTTCTCTGTTTTGTGTGCAGAATCCTTTTGTAACCCTGTAAACTTATACAATTGACTCTTTACCTTAGTATCAATGAACTTTATATAAACAAATAAAATCAAGAATATGGCAAAATGCTTAGAGGAAGTGATTCCCCATGGCTGGGTTGCCTCCCAGCAAGCACTTCTTTATTGTCTTTAGTTGGACCTTGCTGAGTTTTTAATCTAGCCTCAGCCTTGAGCACTCTTGCTCAACATTGCCTTCAAGATAGTGCTTGATTCTCTGTCCATTAACAATGAACTTCTTATCAGAATCAATATCTTGAATCTCCACATAACCATATGGTGATACACTTGTAATCACATATGGTCCCCTCCACCGGGATTTTAGTTTCCCGGGGAATAGCCTGAGCCTAGAGTTAAACAACAGAACCTTTTGTCCTGGTTCAAAGGTTCTAGATGACAGCTTTCTGTCATGCCACCTTTTTTATTTCTCTTTGTAAAGCTTGGCATTTTCGAAAGCAGTGAATCTGAATTCCTCTAGCTCATTCAGCTGGAGCAATCTTTTCTCTCCATCTAATTTGGCATCAAAGTTAAGGAACCTGGTTGCCCAGTAGGCCTTATGTTCCAGTTCCACGGGCAGGTGACAAGCCTTACCATACACAAGTTGGTAAGAAGAGGTCCTTATGGGAGTCTTGAATGCTGTTCTGTAAGCCCACAGAGAATCATCCAAACTTCGTGCCCAATCCTTTCTACGGGTACTTACAGTCCGTTTCAGGATTCTTTTTAGTTCTCTATTAGAGACTTCAGCTTGCCCATTTGTCTGTGGATGATATAGAGTCGCCACCTTATGGCGAATCCCGTACCAGACCATGGCAGAGTAAAGCTGTTTGTTGCAGAAGTGAGTGCCCCCATCACTGATTAGTACCCTAGGGACACCAAACCTGCTGAATATATGTTTCTGGAGGAACTTCAGTACTATTTTAGTATCGTTGGTAGGTGTGGCAATGGCCTCTACCCATTTTGATACATAGTCAACTGCCACCACAATATAAGTGTTTGAGTATGATGGTGGGAAAGGCCCCATGAAATCAATTCCCCATACATCAAACAACTCAATCTCCAAGGTTCCTTGTTGAGGCATGGCATAACTATGAGGCAAATTACCAGCTCTCTGGCAACTGTCACAGTTACGTACAAACTCTCGGGAATCTCTATAGAGTGTAGGCCAGTAGAAACCACATTGGAGGACCTTGGTGGCTGTTCGCTCACCTCCGAAATGGCCTCCATATTGTGATCCATGGCAATGCCATAGGATCCTCTGTGCTTCTTCTCTAGGCACACACCTACGGATTATTCCGTCTGCACATCTCTTAAAGAGATAGGGTTCATCCCACAAGTAGTACTTTGCATCAGAAATTAATTTTTTCTTTTGCTGCCTGCTGTACGCCTTAGGTATGAACCTTGCAGCTTTATAGTTTGCAATGTCTGCAAACCATGGTGTTTCCTGAATGGCGAACAAATGCTCATCTGAAAAGGTTTCAGAGATTTCAATAGAGGGAGAGGGCGCCCTTTCTACTGGCTCTATTCAGGACAGATGATCAGCCACTTGGTTTTCTGTCCCTTTTCTGTCTCTTATTTCTATATCAAACTCTTACAGAAGCAATACCCATCTTATAAGCCTGGGTTTTGAATCCTGCTTTGTAAGTAGATATTTAAGAGAAGCATGGTCAGTGTACACAATCACTTTTGATCCTACTAAGTATGATCTAAACTTGTCAATGGCATAGACCACTGCAAGCAATTCCTTTTCTGTGGTTGTGTAATTTTTCTGGGCATCATTTAGAACACGGCTAGCATAATAAATGACATGCAGAAGTTTGTCATGCCTCTGCCCCAGTACTGCACTAATGGCGTGATCACTGGCATCACACATTAATTCGAATGGCAATGTTCAGTCTGGTGCAGAGATAACTGGTGCTGTGACCAGCTTAGATTTTAGAGTTTCAAACGCCTGTAGGCACTCTGTGTCAAACACAAATAGTGTGTCAGCAGCTAGCAGATTGCTTAGAGGTTTTGCAATTTTTGAAAAATACTTTATAAACCTCTTGTAGAATCCTGCATGCCCCAGAAAGCTTCTGATTGCCTTAACATTGGAAGGTGGTGGTAATTTTTCAATTACCTCTATTTTAGCCTAATCCACCTCTATTCCCTTGTTTGAAATTTTATGCCTAAGGACAATCCCTTCAGTCACCATAAAGTGACATTTTTCCCAGTTTAAAACCAGGCTGGTCTCTTGGCATCTTTTCAAAACCAGTGTCAGGTGATCAAGACAGGAGCTGAATGAGTCTCCATATACTGAGAAGTCATCCATGAAGACTTCCAAAAAATTTTCCACCATATCAGAGAAAATAGAGAGCATGCATCTCTGAAAGGTTGCAAGCGCATTACACAGCCCAAAAGGCATCCTTCTGTAAGCAAATACTCCAGATGGACATGTGAATGCTGTTTTCTCTTGATCCTGGAGATCTACTGCAATTTGGTTGTAGCCTGAATAGCCATCCAAAAAGCAGTAATAATTATGACCTGCTAGTCTTTCTAGCATCTGGTCTATGAATGGTAAAGGAAAATGATCTTTTCTGGTGGCTGTATTGAGCCTTCTGTAATCAATACACATGCGCCACCCTGTAACTGTTCTTGTAGGAACCAGTTCATTTTTTTCATTATGAACCACTGTCATGCCTCCCTTTTTAGGGACAACTTGAACAGGACTCACCCAGGGGCTATCAGAAATAGGATAAATAATCCCAGCCTCTAGTAATTTGGTGACCTCTTTCTGCACCACTTCCTTCATTGCAGGATTTAGCCGCCTCTGTGGTTGAACCACTGGCTTAGCATTGTCCTCCAATAAGATCTTGTGCATGCATCTAGCTGGGCTTATGCCCTTAAGGTCACTTATGGACCACCCAAGAGCTGTCTTGTGTGTCCTTAGCACTTGAATTAGTGCTTCCTCTTCCTGTGGATTTAAAGCGGAGCTTATGATCACTGGAAAAATATCACCTTCTCCCAGAAATGCATATTTCAGGGATGGTGGTAATGGTTTAAGCTCGGGTTTAGGAGGTTTTTCCTCTTCCTGAGGAATTTTCAGAGACTCTTTCAATTCCTCTGAATCCTCTAGATCAGGTGGAACATCTTTAAAGATGTTCTCCAGCTCTGATTCGAGACTCTCAGCCATGTTGATCTCTTCTACCAAAGAGTCAATAAGATCAACTTTCATGCAGTCTTTTGGTGTGTCTGGATGCTGCATGGCATTGACAGCATTCAACTTAAACTCATCCTCATTGACTCTCAGGGTTATTTTCCCCTGTTGGACATCAATGAGAGTTCGTCCAGTTGCTAGGAAAGGTCTTCCTAGAATGAGAGTAGCACTCTTGTGCTCCTCCATCTCCAGCACTACAAAGTCAGTGGGAAAGGCGAATGGCCCAACCCTGACAATCATGTCCTCAATCACGCCTGATGGGTATTTAATGGAGCCATCAGCAAGTTGGAGACATATCCGAGTTGGTTTAACTTCTTCAGTTAAACCAAGCTTTCTGATAGTGGATGCAGGTATTAGGTTGATGCTTGCCCCAAGATCGCATAAAGCTGTCCTGGTGCAATTTCCCTCTAATGTGCATGGTATCAGAAAGCTTCCAGGATCTTTAAGCTTTTCAGAAAAGCTTTTCAGAATGACTACACTGCATTCTTCAGTGAGGAGAACTCTTTCAGTTTCTCTCTAATCCTTCTTATGACTCAAGATCTCTTTCATGAACTTGGCGTAAGAAGGTATTTGCTCAAGTGCTTCTGCAAACAGAATCTTTATTTCAAGAGTCCTGAGATAATCCGCAAAGCGAGTAAATTGCTTATCCTGCTCCTCTTGGCGGAGTTTTTGAGGATAAGGTATCTTGGCTTTATATTCCTCAACCTTGGTTGCTGTAGGTTTATTTCCTACAGAAGTGGTTGAAGAAGCCATTTTAAATGGGTTGTCATCAGCACTTGTGTGTGTCTGATCCCTCTCTGGCAATTGAGTACCAGAGTTAGAAGCTGGAGTGGCGTTAGATGCTAACTCCTCATCTGTTCCTGGCGTCTGAACGCCAGAACTGTGCTTCTTTTGGGCATTCAACGCCAGTTCCTTGCTTATTTCTGGCGTTGAACGCCAGTCCTGAGCATAGTCTGGGCGTTCAGCGCCAGCCTTCCACCCAATTTCTGGCGTTTTAACGCCAGAATTATCTTTCCCTGAGCTCTTACTGTCCTCAGATGGATTTTGGGTGGTTTGCTCATTTCTTGGCTTCCTGCTGCCTTGAGGTAGGGTATTTAATGTTTTCATACTTCTTAATTGAACTGCTTGGCATTCTTCTGTTATTTGTTTTGACAGCTGCTGCTTTGTTTGCTTCAATTGTTCTTCCATATTTATATTAGCCATCCTTGTCTCTTGTAGTCTATCTTTGAATTCGGCTAACTGTTGTGTTAGAAAGTTCAATTGCTGATTGAATTCAGTAGCTTGTTCAGCAAGACTGGGTTCAGTAGTCACTGTTTTAGCCTCTTCTTTCATGGAAGATTCGCTGCTTAGGTACAGATGCTGATTTCTGGCAACTGTATCAATGAGCTCTTGAGCTTCTTCAATTGTCTTTCTCATGTGGATAGATCCACCAGCTGAGTAATCTAGAGACATCTGAGCTCTTTCTGCAAGCCCATAATAGAAGATGTCTAACTGAACCCACTCTGAAAACATTTCAGAGGGGCATTTTCTTAGCATCTCTCTGTATCTCTCCCAAGCATCATAAAGATATTTATTATCTCCTTGTTTAAAGCCTTGGATGTCCAGCCTTAGCTGTGTCATCCGTTTTGGAGGAAAGTATTGATTCAGGAATTTCTCTGTCAGCTGTTTCCATATCTTTATGCTAGCCTTAGGTTGGTTATTTAACCACCTCTTGGCTTGGTCTTTTACAGCAAATGAAAACAGTAATAATCTGTAGACATCCTGATCTAGTTCCTTATCATGTACTGTGTCAGCAATTTGTAAAAACTGTGCCAGAAACTCTGTAGGTTCTTCCTGTGGAAGACCGAAATACTGGCAGTTTTGCTGCACCATGATAATGAGCTGAGGATTCAACTCAAAGCTACTGACTCCAATGGAGGCTATGCAGATACTACTCCCATATGAAGCAGTAGAGGGGTTAGCATATGACCCCAGAGTCCTTCTGGACTGTTCATTTCCACTTAAATCCATGATGGAGAAAGGGAGATGATGTAAAATAGAGAAGAAATACTTTTATTTATTTAATTATTTATTTATTTCAAAAATAAAATAAATTAAAATAAAATAAATAAAAATGGGTGAAGATTTTCGAAAAAATGAGGAGAGAGAAAGTGGTTAGGAAGTTTTGAAAAAGATATGATTTTTTTTTTCGAAAAGGGTTTTAAATTTTGAAATAGAAAAAATATGAATTTTAAAATTGATTTTCGAAAAATTACTTTAAAATAGAGGGAGAAGATATTTTTGAATTTAATAAGGAAAGAGAAAAATAATAAAATAACACAAGATCTAAAATTTTTAGATCTAATGCTCCTTGTTTTCGAAAATTTTGGAGGGAAAACACCAAGGAACACCAAACTTAAAAATTTTAAGATCAAGACAGGGAAAACTCAAGAACGCCTTGAAGACTCACAAGAACAACAAGAACATGAAGAAGGAACACTAAACTTAAAATTTTTAGAAAACCAAACTAAAATTTTTGAAAAACAAAGGAAAATCAAAAAGAAAACACCAAACTTAAAGTTTGGCACAAGATTTAATAGAAAAATTATTTTTGAAAAAGAAGATTTTGAAAAGAAAATAAAAGAATCTGACCCAAAAGACAAAAATTTCCTAATCTAAGCAACAAGATTCACCGTCAGTTGTTCAAACTCAAACAATCCCCGGCAATGGCGCCAAAAACTTGGTGCACGAAATTGTGATGTCAATGTTCACATTACTCTCTTATAACTTCGCACAACTAACCAGCAAGTGCACTGGGTCATCCAAGTAATACCTTACGTGAGTAAGGGTCGATCCCACGGAGATTGTTGGCTTGAAGCAAGCTATGGTTATCTCGTAACTCTTAGTCAGGATATAATATCAATAATAATTTTTAGTTTGAATTGTAAAAAGTAAAAAGGGCAGAACACAAATTATACTTGTATGCAGTAATGGAGAATATGTTGGAGTTTTGAAGATGCTTTGTCTTCTGAAATTCTGCTTTCCTCTGTCTTCTTGTTCATGCACGCACGTCCTCCTATGGCAAGCTGTGTGTTGGTGGATCACCGTTGTCAATGGCTACCATCCTTCCTTTCAGTGAAAAGGGTCCAGGTGCGCTGTCACCGCATGGCTAATCATCTACAGGTTCTCAATCGTACTGGAATAGGATTTACTATCCTTTTGGGTCTGTCACTACGCCCAGCACTCGCGAGTTTGAAGTTCGTCACAGCCATCCAATCCCAGAATCCTACTCGGAATACCACAGACAAGGTTTAGACTTTCTGGATTCTGATGATTGCCGCCATCAATCTAGCTTATACCACGGAGATTCTGATTAAGGAATCTAAGAGATACTCATTCAATCTGATGCAGAACAGAGGTGATTGTCAGACACACGTTCATGGATTGAGGAAGGTGATGAGTGTCACGAATCATCACCTTCTCCATAATTAAGCGTGAATGGATATCTTAGATAGGAACGCGCATGATTGAATGGAAAATAGAAATACTTGCATTAATTCATCGAGACACAGCAGAGCTCCTCACCCCCAACAATGGAGTTTAGAGACTCATGCCGTCAAAGAGTACAAAGTTCAGATCTAAAATGTCATGAGATACAAAATAAATCTCTAAAAGTTGTTTAAATACTAAACTAGTAACCTAGGTTTACAGAAAATGAGTAAACTATGATAGATAGTGAAGAAATCCACTTCTGGGGCCCACTTGGTGTGTGCTGGGGCTGAGACTAAAGCTTCTCACGTGCCTGGGCTGTTTTGGGCATTCAACGCCAGGCTGTAACCTGTTTCTGGCGTTGAACTCTAACTTGTAACGTGTTTCTGGCGCTGGACGCCAGACTACAACATGGAACTGGCGTTGAACGCCAGTTTATGTCATCTATCCTTGAGAAACGTATGGACTATTATATATTGCTGGAAAGCTCTGGATGTCTACTTTCCAACGCAATTGGAAGCGCGTCAATTGGACTTCTGTAGCTCCAGAAATCTTATTCCGAGTGCAGAGAGGTCAGGATCCAACAGCATCAGCAGTCCTTTTTCAGCCTGAATCAGATTTTTGCTCAGCTCCCTCAATTTCAGCCAGAAAATACCTGAAATTATAGAAAAACACACAAACTCATAGTAAAGTCTAGAAATATGAATTTTGCCTAGAAACTAATGAAAATAAACTAAAAACTAACTAAAACATACTAAAAACTATATGAAATTAACCCCAAAAAGCGTATAAAATATACGCTCATCACTAAGTGTCTATGCCTTAAAGTTATGAATATGAATCCATCATCTCTCTTAAATGAAAACTGTTCTAAAAACAAAAGAACAAGAAGTACATGGTTTCGAATTCATCCTTGAAACTAGTTTAACTATTTTGATGTGGTGACAATACTTTTTGTTTTCTTAATGAATGCTTGAGCAGTGCATATGTCTTTTTGAAGTTGATGTTTATGAATGTTAAATATGTTGGCTCTTGAAGAATAAGGAAAAAGGAGACATGTTATTTGATAATCTGAAAAATCATAAAAATTATTCTTGAAGCAAGAAAAAGCAATGAATACAAAAGCTTGCGAAAAAAAAAAAGAAAAAAAGAAAAATGCGAAAAAAAAGGGGAAAGAAAAAGAAAAAGCAAGCAGAAAAAGCCAAAAGCTCTTAAAACCAAAAGGCA
Organism: Arachis ipaensis; assembly: GCF_059453495.1. Classification (NCBI taxonomy): domain Eukaryota; kingdom Viridiplantae; phylum Streptophyta; class Magnoliopsida; order Fabales; family Fabaceae; genus Arachis; species Arachis ipaensis. The sequence continues at coordinate 93,174,855 of NC_142439.1, forward strand.
AGAGAAAAAAGCCAATAGCCCTTAAAACCAAAAGGCAAGGGTAATAAAAAGGATCCAAAACTTTGAGCATCAGTGGATAGGAGGGTCTAAAGGAATAAAATCCTAGCATAAGCGGCTAAACCAAGCTGTCCCTAACCATGTGCTTGTGGCGTGAAAGTGTCAAGTGAAAACTTGAGACTGAGCGGTTAAAGTCAAGGTCCAAAGCAAATAAAGAGTGTGCTTAAGAACCCTGGACACCTCTAATTGGGGACTTTAGCAAAGCTGAGTCACAATCTAAAAGGGTTCACCCAATTATGTGTCTGTGGCATTTATGTATCTGGTGGTAATACTAGAAAACAAAGTGCTTAGGGCCACGGCCAAGACTCATAAAGTAGCTGTGTTCAAGAATCAACATACTGAACTAGGAGAATCAATAACACTATCTGAATTCTAAGTTCCTATAGATGCCAATCATTCTGAACTTCAATGGATAAAGTGAGATGCCAAAACTATTCAAGAGGCAAAAAGCTACAAGTCCCGCTCATCTGATTGGAGCTAAGTTTCATTGATATTTTGGAATTTATAGTATATTCTCTTCTTTTTATCCTATTTGATTTTCAGTTGCTTGGGGACAAGCAACAATTTAAGTTTGGTGTTGTGATGAGTGGATAATTTATACGCTTTTTGGCATTGTTTTTACACAATTTTCAGTATAATTTAATTAGTTTTTGGTATATTTTTATTAGTTTTTAATTAAAATTAATATTTCTAGACTTTACTATGAGTTTGTGTGTTTTTCTTTGATTTCAGGTATTTTCTGGCTGAAATTGAGGGACTTGAGCAAAAATCAGATTCAGAGGTTGAAGAAGGACTGCATATGCTGTTGGATTCTGACCTCCCTGCACTCAAAGTGGATTTTCTGGAGCTACAGAACTCCAAATGGCACGCTCTCAATTGCGTTGGAAAGTAGACATCACGGGCTTTCCAGCAATATATAATAATCCATACTTTTTCCGAGTTTAGACGATGCAAACTGGTGTTCAATGCCAGTTCCATGCTGCATTCTGGAGTTAAACGCCAGAAACAGGTTGCAAAGTGGAGTTAAACGCCAGAAACAGGTTACAAACTGGCGTTCAACTCCAAGATAAGCCTCTACACGTGTAAAGCTCAGTTCTCAGCCCAAGCACACACCAAGTGGGCCCCAGAAGTGGATTTCTGCATCATTTACTCATTTCTGTAAACCCTAGTAACTATTTTAGTATAAATAGGAATTTTTACTATTGTATTTACATCTTCGGATCAGATCTTTGGATTATCTTTTGATCCTTTGATCACGTTTTGGGGGCTGGCCATTCGGCCATGCCAGGACCTTATCACCTATGTATTTTCAAGAGTAGAGTTTCTACACTCCATAGATTAAGGTGTGGAGCTCTGCTGTTCCTCATGAATTAATACAAAGTACTACTATTTTTCTATTCAATTCAAGCTTATTCCTTCTCTAAGATATCATTTCACACCCAAGAACATGATGAATGTGATGATTATATGACGCTAATCATCATTCTCACCTATGAACGCGTGCCTGACAAACACTTCCGTTCTACATGCAAACAAGCTAGAATGAGTATCTCTTAGATATCTAATACAGAGGACCGAGTCCAAGATATTAGAATCTTTGTGGTATAAGTTAGAACCCATGGACAGCCATTCTTGAGATCCGAAAAGTCTAAACCTTGTCTGTGGTATTCCGAGTAGGATCTGAAAAGGGATGGCTGTGACGAGCTTCAAACTCGCGAGTGCTAGGCGTAGTGATAGACGCAAAACGATAGTAAATCCTATTCCAGTATGATCGAGAACCGACAGATGATTAGCCATGCAGTGATAGCGCATTGGACTATTTTCACAGAGAGGATGGGATGTAGCCATTGACAACGGTGATGCCCTACATAAAGCTTGCCATGGAAAGGAGTAGGAATGATTGGATGAAGACAGCAGGAAAGCAGAGGTTCAGGAGGAACGAAAGCATCTCTATACGCTTATCTGAAATTCTCACCAATAAATTACATAAGTATCTCTATCCCAGTTTATATTTTATTTATGTTTTTATTATCAATTCACCATACCCATTTGAATCCGCCTGACTGAGATTCACAAGGTGACCATAGCTTGCTTCAGGCCGACAATCTCCGTGAGATCGACCCTTACTCACGTAAGGTTTATTACTTGGACGACCCAGTGCACTTGCTGGTTAGTTGTGCGAAGTTGTGATAAAGAGTTGAGATTACAATTGTGCGTACCAAGTTGTTGGCGCCATTGATGATCACAATTTCGTGTACCAGAAAGGTTAAAATTCCATAGTTTAATTCCTATTTTCAACCAAATCAATTCTCATATGCAACAGAATAAACTAAGCTTAATTATGCGCATTTTTTCCAATCACAACTAATAAACTAAAATAACTATATATATATATATACTATCAAACTAAAAGAGCAAATCAAACCAAAAATCTAAGATATATATAAATAAAAGTGCAGAATACGATAAACTAAAAAGGAGAAAAGGACAAATAGGTCACTAACCTTTTGCCCCACAGACATTTTCGTTCCTGAGCATTTGAAAATACTTTTAAATCCCCGACCTTCACAAATCTTGGACGGATGAGTCCCTCCGTCCAATTGCCTCCGTCAGACCCAACGAAAAAGTCTGACGTGGCTCCCGTTTGGATGACGTGGCATGACGGGTTGACACCTGGACTGCTGGCTGGAAGGCTACTTTCAAAAATTGGACAATTAGGTCCCTGCACCACTAAACTACACCGTTTTGCTTTGACCCTAATTCTTAAATTGATTGCGTTTCTTTCTGGAGGCTAGTGGTGAGGAGCTCGACCTGCATCAACCATGGCTGCTAATGGAGCATCATCAACGTCAAGAAGAAGTCGCAGGGGAGTAAGAGAAGAAAATTCTTCTTCAAGCTCAGACCTAGTAGTATGTCTTCTTGATGGTGGTAAGATACTTTGCAATTTTTTAATCATTTGATCTAGATCCTTCAATTTTTCTTTGTGACCAGCCTTCAGTAAAAAATTTTCCATCATTTAAAATGAAGAGTGCTCATATGTCTTCCTCTTTCTAACAATTGTTTGGAGCACTCAAAAGCTTCTTGCAATAAATCCCGGGAGCATAATCCAGTGACTAGAATATCCAAAGTATGAGAATGAGGACAATGCCCTCTCTCAACCATGTATTTCCATAAACTCAAACCCAAATCAACACGAGAATTTTGGCAGAAATATTTCATTAGTGTCACAACTGTTCTTGTTTTTGGAACAAAATTCCTTTTGGTCATTGTCTGGTAAAATTCACTCACACCATCAATCCCCTTTGTCCTCTTCAACCCTAAGAACATTGTGTGGTAAGTTACCCCCATCAAGCTCAATGTGTTTATCAACCATCTCGTCCATCAAAGAAAGTGCAGATTCAATATCTTTGACTCTAACCAATGTACTAATCAGAGCATTATAGGCACCAAGGAAAGCGCATATTCAATATCTTTCACTCTAACCATCTCGTTGAACAATTGCCAAGCCTTTCCTTTCTTCCGTGCCAACCCTGCTCCATGGATTAATGTGGTGATGGTGGAAGGAGGGAGGTGATGTAGCAGTATGGGGCGAAGGGGTTGGTCAGGGAAAGGGTGGTCATTGATGATTCTGGTGATGGTGTCCACATCAATTGGTTTTGTCTCCAAAGATGTTTTAGGTTGAGTACACAATTTGAATGTGTAAAATGGGTATGAGCTTGTCTTATTGAGGAGTATGAGGTTGTCAACTTCTGTTGTTTGCAAAGATGATTGAGATCGAGGTTGAGTGCAAAATTTGAGGGTGGAACATTGATGAGCGAATTCTTGACGGTTTAGAATTTATCTAATGGAGTCTCATTGTAAAGTATAATTTTCAAACCAATCAAGAATCCTTTCATGCAAAAATTTGAGTTGTCACAAAGAACAAACCCCAAATAAGAAATAACTAGAGTATTTAGACTCCGGGTCATTTCACAAGGAGTTACAATGAAGTGGTCAATTATTGGCTATGAAAATGCAAGGGGGGTTTGGTTTGATAAGAGGACAATAATATAAATGACAAGAAAAGTAAATCAAACAATTAACTAAAGAAAGCAAGTAATAAAGAGAGACATTCATGGCAAGGGTTGAGATCATAGGCTTTCTATCCTAGTCATGCATGATTAATTCATCTTATTTAGTTAACTCACACATCGGGAGAATGTCAAACAAGACTAATTAATCATGTCACAAATAGAAACAAGAATTTATCTCATTACGTCATCTCCAACAAATAGGGAGAAAGTCTAACAAGACTAGCTGATCTCAATCCAAAAGTCCTAATCAACTTACTAATTAAATTAGCAAAAGATTAGCGTCAATGGAAAAAATACTAGCTAACAACTCTAGATCGCCAACATAAGTTGGGTTTTCATGACTCAAGATTGCCCAATTACTCTTTCCAGGCCAAGAATGCTCAAAATCTACTCTAACATCCTTCCAAGCATTTTGTCAAACACTTGGAAGGCATACATGGAAAGCATAATAAAATGTGCAAGAAATATAAATCTACCAACTATCAATTACAAGAGAAGTAAATCAACAACTCAATTCATCAATAAAAAGGACATCAAACATTAAATTGCATTAAAAGAAAATTGAGATCCAACAAGGTTCATGAACATAAAAGCAACAAAATAAAAGAAATGATCAAGAGAAACTAAGAAGATTAAGATGTAATAACAAGAAATTAACAAGGAAAAACTAAATCAAAACAAGAATTATAACTTGGATCCAAGAAGAATTAACTAAAACTACCCTAAAATCTAGAGAGAGGAGAGAGCCTCTCTCTCTAGAATTCTACCCTAAAACATGATGAAAACTAAACAATTACTACTTGGTTCATTCTCCCTTCAATCCTTGGGTTCAATAGCATCAGAAATGGGTTGGATTGGGCCCAAAATTAGCTGCAAAATCGCTGGGGGCGATTTCATTAAAGTGGGCCACGGACAGCATCGGCGTGCGCGCGCAAAGTGCACGTGCGCGCCCCTGAACGCGAAGCAACATATAACAAAATTTATATCATTTCGAAGCCCCGGATGTTAGCTTTCCAACGCAATTGAAACCGCCTCATTTGGACCTCTGTAGCTCAAGTTATGGTCAATTGACTGTCAGGAGGTCAGGCTTGACAGCTTTACGGTTCCTTCATTTCTTCATGAGTTCTCCCACTTGCATGCTTTTCTCCTCACTTCTTCCATCCAATACTTGCCTTATGAACATGAAATTACTCAACAAACACATCAAGGCATCAAATGGAATTAAAGTCAATTAAAATCACCAATTTTAGGGCCTAAAAAGTATGTTTTCACTTTTAAGCACAAATCAAGGGAGAATTGCAAAGCCATGCTATTTCATTGAATAAATGTGAGAAAAGATGATAAAACCACCCAAATTAAGCACAAGATAAACCAATATATATATATATATATATATATATATATATATATATATTTTATACATTTTTTTTCGTATATATTTTTTTTAAACTAAAATATATACAAAGATGTCAATGCATATGGTTTTACATATTTAATGCATAAGCATGTACCCAATCCCATGATTTTCAACAAAAATAAAAATTACACTTTTACCTCAACCAATGTCCCAAGTTTTCCATACCCAAATGATACACACTCTCACTAGCCTAAGCTAATCAAAGATCCAAATCAAGGACATTTATTGTTTTTCACTTAGGGGTAGTGATGTGTTAACATTAAGAACAAAAGGGATTTAATAGGCTCAAATTGGCTAACAATGGTTGATGAAAGGTAGGCTATTTGGGTAAGTGAGCTAAATGAAATGATGGCCTCAATCATATAAATGCATGTATGCATGGAATAATGGACATAAAGAATCAAACAAATCAAAGATTACAATCATAGAAAGAAAATAATGCACACAAAAATGAAAATAAGTGGTTATATGATGTAACCACACAATTGGGCTTAAAATTCACATGCTTGTATTCTTAGCTCAAAAACCATGTTCCAAAATACATTCTTCAAGCAAGTTTATCACAATTTTTTTTTTCAAATTGGTAGGGTGCCCTAAAAATAATTTTTCTTGGAAAAGAAATCATCACCCTAACCAAGTAGTCCTAATATAAAAAGAAATGGTGAAATATGTACAAATTCTAACTAACATGCAATCTATCATGCAATGCAACAACTAATCTAACAAAGACAAAAATTAAAAATTGGTGTTGAAAAAGGAAGTTGTTACCCATGGAGGTCGGTCGGACGACCTCCCCACATTTAGAAATTTGCACCGTCCTCGGTGCATGCAAAGAAGAGCAAGGTGGACGGGTTGCTACAATTGATGAGCTCCTTCAAAAGGTTGTGTGGATGAACTTGTTTGTTGCCCCATTTAGAAGCTTTCTCATTCCTTTCCCTCTTGGTGGCCAACCTAAAAGGAGAGAAAAAGAAAGACAAGTAAGCCTACAACAAAGATATAAAAGCAATTAGAACATAGGCGGGGCGCATGCCAAATAAGAGTAAGGTTCTCACTACATGTTAGCTACGCATGTAAGTGAGAAAAAAAATTCAAGCAAAGGCATATTAACTAATACTTGATGCAAGAGGAAAGTCAAAGAATAAGTGAATAACATGAAGAGCATGTCGAGCATCAAGTTCAAACAACAATTAACACAAACAAGGTTAGTGATAAGCATGAGAGCATTTGGTCCCATCCTAACTCAATGATGATGAGGTATAAAAACAAGGAATCATGAGTTAGGAAGGACTAAAGCACTAATCTTGTGTATAGAGCAAATATTACAATTAATGTCAAACAAGTCACAAAGCACTGAGATTAACCAAGAAATCCTCAACAATTGAATATAAGAATCCAACACCATTATTAAAACAAGAACTTAGAAAAGAAAATATGAACAAGCTATAAAAACAAAATTAAAATGCAATGAATGAAAATAGGCAAATGCAATAAAAGAAAATGGAAGAAAAGAAAAAAAATTTTTTTATTATTATTTTTTAAAATGTTTTTTTTAAAATTTTTTTTATTTATTTTATTATTATTATTATTATTTTTTTATATTTTTAAAAGAAAGAAAAAAATTTTCCAAGAGAGGAAGAAGAAAGAAAGAGAAAAAAATAGAAAGAAAGAAGAAGGAAAGAAGAAAGAAGAAAGAAGGAGAAAGGAGAAAGGAGAAAAACAGGGTGCAAATCCGCGCATATGCGCCATGCGTGCTCAGGCGCGGATGCAGCACAGACAATCCGCGCGCACACACCATGCGTGCTTACGCGCGGATGCGACAGGGACAATCGGCGCGCACGCGCCATGCGTGCTTACGCGCGGATCACCTGGCACAAAATAGGCATAAAGTGGGCACAACTCTCGGGTTTTAGTACTAGGAGTTGTGAAACCACACCGGCGCGCGCGCGCACTGCGCGCTTGGGCGCCGATGCCCGATTTTTGTTTTTTTTGAAAAACAGGGCATTCTCCTAATCTATAAGCATTCTAAAACAATCAAAAATCAAATTTAACAAGAAAAATCTTTTTGGTTTTTGAAAAATTTTCAAATACACTAAAAACAAAAGTTATACTACAAGCAAAATGCAATTTAAAAATAACTATTCTAATCAAAGCATGAATCTAATAAGCAATCAATCAAAGCAAGACATGCAAAAGCATGAAAAGAAGAGAACTACCTAACAATGGCAACTCAATGCATTCATTGATTATATACACAAGAGAATGGAAAGAGTTTACCATGGTGGGGTGTCTCCCACCTAGCACTTTTAGTTTAAGTCCTTAAGTTGGACATTTGGGAAGCTCTTTGTTATGGTGGCTTATGCTTGAAACCATCTTGGAACATCTACCAATGCTTGAATCTCCAATAAGCTCCATTCTTCAATGTTAATATCTTCAAGCTTTGACGGAGTTCTTCACAAACCATGAGCTCCCAAAGTTGATTCTCCTTGTGCGATCTGGGATCCCACACTTTGTTTTGACACCTATCTTCAAATTGATCATCATGATTCCAATTGGGTGGCATGACCTTATAATTCTCAAAGAAGCTTCCAAACAACCTCCTAGACTCATGTAACTTGGTTATACACCAACCATTGCCATTCAACTTTGAGCATGCAACCATTATGAACTTGGAGTGATGTTTCCAACCACTATACAACTCTCTTTTACTCTTAACTCCACAAAGAGCTCTAAGTTGACCATCATTTTCAATCAAACCATATTCAAGTGGGAAAGTAAGGATTAGAGATAAGAAGTTTACCCACTTGAATGTTGTGTATGATGGTGACTTAGGAAGGGGAATCTCCCCACACTTAGACAATGCGAGGTCTACTCCCTTGTGCTCTTCCTTTGCATCTTCCACCTCTTTACAATTCTTCTCAACTTCAACCTCTTCCTCTTGGCGGCTTACTTCCAATTCAATTTCTTCTTCATTGCTCATCAAGGGCATGAGAGATTGTATGTCTTCTTCTTTGATCTCCATGTCAAGCCCAATGGGGAAGGATTCAATTGTAAATAGGAACTCCTCAATGATTATATCCATCTCTTGATCAACCTCTTCAAAGGCTTCAACCACTTCTTCTGGCTCAATTATCTTAACTTCCTCCTCTTGTTGCACTCCTTGCTTCAACTCTTCTTCTCCACCTTGAAGCACTAAACTCACTCCCTCACTATGCTCCTTGGTTGCTTCTCCACATTCATCAATGGGAGTTCCTTGATTTCTTAGTTAGGGGGAGGCCATATTGCTAACTACTTCCACTAGGATAGCCATCTTGGCTCCTAGCTCTTTAAACTTCTTTTCATCCTCCTCTTGTCGCCTTAAGATATGAGATTCAAGATCTCTCAATTCATGCGTGGAGGCTTCATCGGGAGGTGATGGTGGAAGAGAAAGTTCATTATTTGGGAGGGAAGATTCATAATTGGAAGGTGGTTCATCTTGGTAAGGGTATGGAGATGGTGTATATTGAGGTGGTTCTTGAGAGTAATTGTGTTGGAATAGTAGTGGTTCCATGTATGGTTCATATGGTTTATAAGGTGGTTGGTAGGGTGGATAAGGATTAGGGCCATATGGAGGTGTTTGGTGGTATGGGGCTTGTGAGTAAGGTGGTTCAAAGTCATGTTGAGGAGGTGGTTCATAGGCATGTGGTGGTGGTTGTTGACAATTACAATAAGGGTCACTACATCCATTAGATTGATATGCATAAGGATGAGAGTTATACCCATAAAAATCCGGAGGTTGTGGTTGCCAAGAAGGTTGATCAATCCCTTGAGGCTCCTCCCATCTTTGATTGTTCCATCCTTGATGCATATTGTCATTATAGTTCACATTCTCTACAACATAATTTGAGCCAAACTCATAGCCAAAGGGGTGAGAATTCATAGTAGCAAACAAAAACAAAAACTAGCAAAAATAAGCAACAAAGTTCTAAGACTAACAAAAACTATCAAATAAGCAAAATGCAAACATATTCACAATATTCACAATAGCCAATAACATAACACCATTGCAACTCCCCGGTAACGGCGCCATTTTGATGAGCGAATTCTTGACGGTTTGGAATTTATCTAATGGAGTCTCGTTGTAAAGTATAGTTTTCAAACCAATCAAGAATCCTTTCATGCAAAAATTTGAGTTGTCACAAAGAACAAACCCCAAATAAGAAATAACCGGAGTATTTAGACTCCGGGTCGTCTCACAAGGAGTTACAATGAAGTGGTCAATTATTGGCTATGAAAATGCAAGAGGGGGTTTGGTTTGATAAGAGGACAATAATATAAATGACAAGAAAAGTAAATCAAACAATTAACTAAAGAAAGCAAGTAATAAAGAGAGACATTCATGGCAAGGGTTGAGATCATAGGCTTTCTATCCTAGTCATGCATGATTAATTCATCTTATTTAGTTAACTCACACATCGGGAGAATGTCAAACAAGACTAATTAATCATGTCACAAATAGAAACAAGAATTTATCTCATTACGTCATCTCCAACAAATAGGGGAAAGTCTAACAAGACTAGCTAATCTCAATCCAAAAGTCCTAATCAACTTACTAATTAAATTAGCAAAAGATTAGCGTCAATGGAAACAATACTAGCTAACAACTCTAGATCGCCAACATAAGTTGGGTTTTCATGACTCAAGATTGCCCAATTACTCTTTCCAAGCCAAGAATGAAAAAAATCTACTCTAACATCCTTCCAAGCATTTTGTCAAACACTTGGAAGGCATACATGGAAAGCATAATAAAATGTGCAAGAAATATAAATCTACCAACTATCAATTGCAAGAAAAGTAAATCAACAACTCAATTCATCAATAAAAAAGACATCAAACATTAAATTGCATTAAAAGAAAATTGAGATCCAACAAGGTTCATGAACATAAAAGCAACAAAATAAAGGAAATGATCAAGAGAAACTAAGAAGATTAAGATGTAATAACAAGAAATTAACAAGGGAAAACTAAATCAAAACAAGAATTATAACTTGGATCCAAGAAGAATTAACTAAAACTACCCTAAAATCTAGAGAGAGGAGAGAGCCTCTCTCTCTAGAATTCTACCCTAAAAGATGATGAAAACTAAACAATTACTACTTGGTTCATTCCCCCTTCAATCCTTGGGTTCAATAGCATCAGAAATGGGTTGGATTGGGCCCAAAATGAGCTACAAAATCGCTGGGGGAGATTTCATTAAAGTGGGCCACGGACAGCATCGGCGCACGCGCGCAAAGTGCACGGGCGCGCCCCTGAACGCGAAGCAACATATAACAAAATTTATATCATTTCGAAGCCCCGGATGTTAGCTTTCCAACGCAACTAGAACCGCCTCATTTGGACCTCTGTAGCTCAAGTTATGGTCAATTGAGTGTCAGAAGGTCAGGCTTGACAGCTTTACGGTTCCTTTATTTCTTCATGAGTTCTCCCACTTGCATGCTTTTCTCCTCACTTCTTCCATCCAATACTTGTCTTATGAACATGAAATCACTCAAAAAACATATCAAGGCATCAAATGGAATTAAAGTGAATTAAAATCACCAATTTGAGGGCCTAAAAAGCATGTTTTCACTTTTAAGCACAAATCAAGGGAGAATTGCAAAACCATGCTATTTCATTGAATAAATGTGGGAAAAGATGATAAAACCACCCAAATTAAGCACAAGATAAACCACAAAATCGGGGTTTATCAAACATAGATACCAAGTTACATTGTGTGGAATTCTAGTGACGAATTTCTTTTGGTTCAGCCTAAGTATTGTGAGTATGATGTTGTGGTGAGACGCCCACCATGTGTTTGATATTTGAACCACTTATGGATGATTATTAGTTTGGGTTTAGGAGGATTAACATATCTCAAACAATAAACTTTAATCAATTTTGGTTTGGTTTAGAGTTTAGGAAGTTCATTTCCGAACTAAATCTGAAAGAATCAAAATGGGGTTGGTGTAGTTTTTTGTTCCCTGCCAAGACATATTTCAAACAAAAATATCTCTTGATAACAATTGTGTTATTTGATGTAGTTTTTACATGAAGTTTGAAGAGAGTATGAAACAATTGTGTTATTTGATGTAGAAAGAAGAGAGAGAGAAGCAAATTGAGTTACCTTGTGGTGGCTTATGGAGAGCGATTTCACTAGCACTACGGCGAAGGGATTCTCAAACTTTTAGCTGAGCTTTTCATTTAAAGCAAAACGACGTAGTTTAGTGGTGCAGGGACTTAATTGTCCAATTTTTGAAAGCAGCCTTCCAACCAGCAGTCCAGATGTCAACCCGTCATGCCACATCATCCAAACGGGAGCCACATCAGACTTTTCCGTTGGGTCTGACAGAGGCAATTGGACGGAGGGACTCATCCGTCCAAGATTTGTGAAGGTTGGGGATTTAAAAGTATTTTCAAATGCTTAGGGACGAAAATGTCTGCGGGGTAAAAGATCAATAAAGTAAAAATGTGCAAGTACTGAAAATAAAAAAAATAAAGTAAAATAAAACAAGAGTCTGAAATGGGTCACCAAATGGAATCCGCCGATGATGGCGACCTCCCCACACTTAAATGTCAGCATCGTCCTCAATGCTTCCTTAATCAAGTCGGGTGAGAGGGGTCAACGTCTGCAGTTGGTTGAGGCTGTGGCTCCACAGAGTTCTGCTGCTCAGCAGAAGCCTGAGTCTCTCTGGGGGCCTGAGTCTGTGTAGGGGCCTTTGCCTACTGAGTTTCCTCCTCCTGAGCCTCCTCCTCCGCCTGAGACTGGTCGGAAGGACTATCGGGCTTGGAGGGAATGTCGATGCCCAATGCTGCTATCATTCGTCTCAAGTGCGAATAACGTCGCTTGTTGCGATGTTCTATCTGGTCCATGCGCTCGAAGAAGTGCTGCATAAGATGGTAGGTTGGATGGGATGATAATGATGGTGCTGGCCTAGTGGATGCAGATGGTGCTGTCGAGGGTCCTGCTGCTGCTGAAGAAGAAGCTGGCTCAGATGCTGCTGCTATAATAGCTCGGTCTCTACGCTGGGTTGCTGGTCGGTCACCAACCTAAGTTCCCCATGGAATAACTTTCTCCTTGCTGTGGATTGCTGGTGGTGACTCATCTTCTGGTAGCCAAGGTACCCCAGCCCGGTGAGCGAGCCGCGTGACAAAACACAGAAATAAAAGGTTGCCCCTGATATGGGCCCGCCACATGAATCGTCTGATGAGTCAGGGAAGGTACAACTCCTTCCCCTCAAAGACGCACCAGACCATGACAAGCATATCAACCGGAATCTTTGTGAAGTGAGTGCTAGGCATGACATAATAGGACAGGATCTGCTGCCACACCTTAGCCTCCTTCGTCAGATAATCAAACTTCATGCCCTTTGGATTCACTTTAGAGGAACCCATCTCCCAAGGGGCATTAGGCTGGGCAACCACACTATGTAGTGCATCATAATCAAAGGTCAAGCTGTGCAACTCCTCCTCAGCGCTATGGAAAGCATCCTTATCACTGATTTTAGGCTGACAGTGGAGGATCTCCTCAATATCCACCTCTGTGACCCTGACCTGCCTGTCTCTGGGGTGAACTGAGTCAAGGGTCGCTCTGAAGAAATTGCAATAGAACTTTTAGACCCAGGACTCATTCACTCATGCTAGCTCTCTGTCTAGGAAGGCCTAGTCCCTCTCCTCAATTCGGCGCTCAGTATACTGCCTCAGATCAGAGGGGATAACTAGCTTCTTCTCCAGAATGAGCTTCCGCTCCTCAAAGTGCGGAAATCGAAGCTCACAATATAGATTGGTAGGAAGCGTGGCTTGGTCAGCCTTCTCCTTCTCATTAAGATGCTTCTCAAATGTACCAAAGGCCACCAACTCAGTAGATGGCTGAGACCTCTTTCTCTTGCTGGAGGTGGCCTTGGCTTTCCCTTTACCTCTGTCAGACATCCTGAAAAATATAAATTACAGAATACAGAATATTAAACAAAGCAGAGGTATGAAAAGCAAGTATATAAACAACAGACAGAAAATAGGAAACAGAAGGGTATTGAGGTACATTCATGAAGTGAGCCAAAGAAATAAATTCTTGGAATACAAGAAAAATAGAATTCAGACATCCATCATAAACACAATCCAAGAATTCTTGCAATGATGGTAAAGATGCTTGTTTGTTAAGAAACAACAATTATCATGCCCAAAAGAATATAAAAGAGTTAGTTTGAAAAACTAAAAAGAAAAGTTAGAAAGTCAATTAAGTCAAAAGTTAGAAAAGTGGGTTAGAAATTAGTGGCATGATAATTATTGAACTTAACCAAAAACAGGATCAAAAAATTTTCAAAACAAGCATGCTCACATTCATGAAGACAATGCAAGTCATTGATGATGAAATATGTTATGCACTGTAACACCCTAATATTCAAATCTCTAAGCTCGAGTCATAAGTCAATGATAATAAGGTGGTACAACTCTCAGGTGGATTGTTAATACATAGTTAGAAGTATAATCGAAAGGAGTATTAATCGAGAAGCCTGAAAAGAAATAAAATCGCGAAGTCGTAAAACTCGTGTAACCGATAATTAAGACGGAGATAAAGCTTGATCTCAAACGTCATAAAGATAAGTTCGTAGGGAAGACTAAGATAAAACAAAATATTGATATACAACATTGATAAATAGTCACTAGTGTGACCCGCGAAGTTTATGCCGGCTAGGTATAGAATAAAAGCAATTTGACAACATTAGGTCCTATCTCTCCCAAAATATACATAAAGGCTCTATAGGCAAGTTCCAAAAGAGGTTAATACATAATATAGGTTTTTCAATATAAAGATGGAGAGATCCTAAACAAAATATAAAGCAGAAAAATACAAAGGTCTTCGCTGTCTTTCAGACAAACCGTAACTCACTATTGAGCACCTGGACCTGTATCTGAAAAACAAGAGATATATACGGAATGAGAACCCCCGATCCATGGGTTCCCAGTACGGTAAAAGTGCCAAATAAATGCAATGCACTGTAATAAAAACTTTCTAAGCATCTTAAACTCCCTTCGTCAATTATTCATCCTAGGTTCTCACTAATCCATGAATTAGGCAACTGTTCTAGGTGATACTAAGTCTAGGCCACACCTCATCTTTCTCTTCTTTTCAAACTTCACATCACTCAATTCATAACAACTATAACCAATAATTCAGCCTTAGTACTCCAATTACCAATTGTCTCTTTCTCTACCTGGAGCAAGTTAAATCACTTCACTGCGTCTACCTAGGGAGCTTAAATTATCTCAATTAATAATCATTATCATTATTTAATTATATCATCAACTCATCGTGTCAAGAACAGCCCTCAATGTCAACTGACACCAACATGAGAGATCTCTCATTTGTACAAACACAAGCAATACAGACAAGTAATACATAATTAAGGTACAATTAGAGCAAGTAGCATTTACTCAAGTAACATATCATATATGAACAGTTTAGCAATCCAAAATAAAAAGGTAAACTGGTGCACGAAATTGTGACCACACTTTTCAAAACTCCACACAACTAACCAGCAAGTGCACTCGGTCGTCCAAGTAATACCTTACGTGAGTAAAGGTCGATCCCACGGAGATTGTCGGCTTGAAGCAAGCTATGGTTATCTTGTAAATCTTAGTCAGGAGATTAATGATAAAAATGATTTTGTTTAAGAAAAGTAAATAACATGAAATAAATGGTACTTGTAATTCAGTAATGAGGAACAGGTTGAGGTTCCGGAGATGCTTTGTCGTCTGAATCTCTGCTTTTCTACTGTCTTCTTCTCCACACACGCATGGCTTCCTTCAATGGCAAGCTGTATGATCCTCTCGGATGAAAAATACCAGGTAAGATGTCTGCACAGCTAATCAACTGTCGGATTTCTCGTCTCGGATGAAAAATACCAAGTACAGCTACCGCACGGCTAATTATCTGTCGGTTCTCACTAGCGTTGGAGTAGGATCTCTCTATCCTTTTGCACACTGTCACTGCGCCCAACATTCGCGAGTTTAAAGCTTGTCATAGTCATCCCTTCCCAGATCCTACTCAGAATACCACAAACAAGGTTTAGACTTTCTGGATCCCAGGAATGCTGCCAATTGGTTCTAGCCTCTACCATGAAGGTTCTAATCTCACGGACTCGGTCCGTGGATTAGAGACCCAAGAGATATGCACTCAAGCTGTCGTCCAATGACTACGTTGAGCTCAGATAGAACGGGAGTGGTTGTTAGGCACGCGTTCATAGATTTAAGAATAATGATGAGTGTCACGAATCATCATATTCTCTATATTGAAGTACGAGTGAGTATCTTAGAATAGAATCAAGCGTGATTGAATAGAAAACAGTAGTAATTGCATTAATCCATTGAAATACAACAGAGCTCCTCACCCCCACCTATGGGGTTTAGAGACTCATGCCGTAGAAAATGCAATATGAGATGTAAAATGTCATGAGTTACAAAATGAATCTCTAAAAGTAGTTTTTATACTAAACTAGTAACTTAGGTTTACAGAAAATGAGTAGCTAAGTGCAGATAGTGCAGAAATCCACTTCCGGGGTCCACTTGGTGTGTGCTTAGGCTGATCATTAAAGCTTTCACGTGCATAGGCCATTCTTGGAGTTAAACGCCAGCTTGGGTGCCATTTTGGGCGTTTAACTCCAGTTTTGGTGCCAGTTCTGGCGTTTTACTCCAGAAAAAAGGTCTCTGGCTGGAGTTTAACACCAGTTTGGGCCATCAAATCTCGGGCAAAGTATAGACTATTATATATTGCTGGAAAGCCAAAGATGTCTACTTTCCAACGCAATTGAGCGCGCGCCAATTGGGCTTCTGTAGCTCCAGAAAATCCACTTTGAGTGCAGGAGGGTCAGAATCCAACAGCATCTGCAGTCCTTTTTCAGCCTCTGAATCAGATTTTTGCTCAGGTCCCTCAATTTCATCCAGAAAATATCAGAAATTACAGAAAAACACACAAACTCATATTAAAGTCCAGAAATGTAATTTTTGCATAAAAACCAATAAGAATATAATAAAAAGTAACTAAAACATGCTAAAAACTACCTAAAAATAATGCAAAAAAAGGTAAAATTATCTGCTTATCACAACACCAAACTTAAATTGTTGCTTGTCCCCAAGAAACTAAAAACAAGATAGGATAAAAAGAAGAGAATATACAATAAATTTCAAAAATATTAATGAATATTAGTTTCAATTAGATGAGCGGGACTAGTAGCTTTTTGCTTCTGAACAGTTTTGGCATCTTACTTTATCCTTTGAAGTTCAGAATGATTGGCATTCATAGAAACTCAAAATTCAGTTAGTGTTATTGATTCTCCTAGTTCAGTATGTTGATTCTTGTACACAGCTACTTATGAGTCTTGGTCGTGACCCTAAGCATTTTGTTTTCCAGTATTACCACCGGATACATAAATTCCACAGACACATGACTAGGTGAACCTTTTTAGATTGTGACTCAGCTTTGCTAGAGTCCCCAGTTAGAGGTGCCCAGAGCTCTTAAGCACACTCTTTTTACTTTGGACCACGACTTTAACCACTCAGTCTCAAGCTTTTCACTTGGACCTTCATGACACAAGCACATGGTTAGGGACAGCTTGATTTAGCCGCTTAGGCCAGGATTTTATTCCTTTGGGCCCTCCTATCCATTAATGCTCAAAGCCTTGGATCCTTTTTACCCTTGCCTTTTAGTTTAAAGAGTTATTAACTTTTTTTGCTTGATTTTTCTCCTTTTTTTTCGCAAGCTTTGTTTTTCACTGCTTTTTCTTGCTTCAAGAATCAATTTTATGATTTTTCAGATTATCAATAATATTTCTCTTCTTTTTCATTCATCTTTCAAGAGCCAACAATTTTAACATTCATAAACTTCACTATAAAAATATGCATTGTTCAAGCATTTATTCAGAAAATAAGAAGTATTGTCACCACATCAAAATAATTAAACTAATTTCAAGATAAATTTCAAAATTATGCACTTCTTGTTCTTTTGCAAATAAAAACATTTTTCTTTTAAAAAAGGTGAGGGATTCATGGAATCATTCATAGCTTTAAGACATAGACACTAAACACTAATAATCATGTAATAAAAATAAAAACAAGACAGAAACTAAACATAAAAGCAGACAAATGACAATAAAAGAAAGGAAATTAAAGACATAAAAATAAATGACTCTAATACTAATGCTCATGTAACTCTTAAAATAGGTCTCTAATGACAAAAGTTATCATAGAGTTAGGACTCAATAACCTTTATTTTGAGAGATACTTGCTCCTTCAATTTGTGGGACGTCTAGCTCTTCAAGGGGTAGCTTCTGGCGATTTAGCTCCTGTATCTCACGCCCTTGTTTCTCTTGTTCTTTGAGCAGTTTGCGGAGCATGTTATTTTGATTCTATTGCTCTTCTTTGAGTTGATCCATAGCTTCTTGCAGCTTGGTGACAGATGCTTCTAAGCGGGTCCAATATTCAAATTGAGGAATTTCTGGGAGGAGCACATGCGCCCTCCTCTTGATGGAGTTGTCTTGAACTTAAGGTCCATCCATAACCTTTTTAGTGATTGGGCATTCAACTGGGATATATTCATCCACGCCTATCTGCACCCCCGCATCATTACATAACAAACTGATCAAGCTTGGGTAAGCCAATTTAGCATCAGTGGATTCCTTGTTTGCAAATATGTAAATTTCACCAGGGATCAGCTGATGAATCTCTACTTCCTTTCCTAGCATAATACAGTGAATCATCACTGCTCTCTTGACAGTGACTTCATAATGGTTGCTGGTTGAGAGTATAGAACAACCAATGAAATCCACCCAACCTCTAGCAACTGGTTTGAGATCTCCTCTCTTTAGCTGGTTTGGGACACCTTTTGTATTGGTAATCCACTCGGTTCCAGGGAGGCATATGTCCTCTAGAACTTGATCTAGCCTTTTATCTTTGGCCATTCTCCTATTAAAGGATTCCGGATCATCTTGTAGTTGAGGAAGCTTGAGAACTTTTCTCACCTTGTCAAAGTGGAAGTAAATAATCTTCCCTCTGACCATGGTTCGAAAGGAGTGGAAAGTAGTTCCCTCTAGTCTTTGCTTATCCGTTGATAAACCACTATTTTATGGTTTATATTATGCTAAATTGAGTGGTTTTACATCCATTATACTCACGCTTATTCATAGAAATCGCATGTTTTACGTTTTCCTTCCTGATTTTGTGCTATGATTGAAAACATGTTTCTTTGGCCTTAAATTTCCTATGTTTAATCCTCTCTTATTACCATTCGATGCCGTGATATGTGTGTTAATTATTTTCAGAGATTACAGTGCAGGAATGGCTTAAAGAATGGAAAGGAAGCATGCAAAAGTGGAAGGAATACAAGAAACTGAAGGAACTGCTAAAGCTGTCCAGCCTGACCTCTTGGTACTAAATAGACCATAACTTGAGCTACAGAGGTCCAAATGAGATGGTTCCAGTTGCGTTGGAAAGCTAACATTCGGGGCTTCGCAAAACTATATAATTTGTTATAGCTGCCCTGAAGATAGGAAATGCGCATGCGTGGATCACGCGGACGTGTGACCTGGAAAAAATGCAATCCGCGCGAACGCGTGGACGACACGTACGCGTGGCTCTGCAGCGACCTGTACGTACCAGAAATTGCCCCTGGGTTATTTTTAACCCAGTTTTCGGCCCAAAAAACACAGATTAGAGGCTATAAAGTGGGGCAATCAATCCATTCATTCACACAACAGAAAGACAACTTTCATATTCACAATTTTAGGTTTTAGATGTAGATTCTAGAGAGAAAGGCTCTCTTCTCTCTCTTAGGTTTTAGGATTTAGGATTTCTCTTAGTTTTAGGATTACTTCTTCTATATTCCAGGTTCAATGTTCCTTTAATTTATGTTCTCTTCTACTTTTATTTATTCTATTACTTTAATTATTTATTTTCCCAATTTGATTTATGAATTCCAATGTTAGATTTGAATTTATATTTAATGCTATTTGAGGTATTTCAGATTTATGATTGCTTTCTTTTATTTATGATATAAATAATTTAGATTTTTTCCCCTTTGCTTTGGTTGAGTAATTGGTGACATTTGAGTTGTCAAACTCAGCTGTTGATTGGAAATTGGAATTTGCTGATTGTTTTGGATCCCTCTAAAGCTAGTCTTTCCACAGGAGTTGACTAGGACTTGAGGAATCAAATTAATTAGTCCACTTGACTTTCCTTTATTTAGTAAGGGTTAACTAAGTGGGAGCAATAAACAATTTTCATCACACCTGATAACGATAACTAGAATGGGATTTCCAGTTCTCATACCTTGCAATGGTTTTCATGATAATTAATTTACTTTATTATTAATTTATTTTTCTTGTCATTTAAATTACTTGTTCCTTATTCCAAAAACCCAAAAATATACCTTTTTCTATAACCAATAATAAATCATACTTCCCTGCAATTCCTTGAGAGACGACCCGAGGTTCAAATACTTCGGTTATAAATTTTATTGGGTTTTGTTACTTGTGACAACCAAATTTTTGTATGAAAGGATTTTAGTTGGTTTAGAAACTATACTTACAACGGGAATTTATTTGTGAATTTCTTTACTAGCAAAAATTCTCTCGTCATCCATCATCCACAGATTTGCATAGAATTCCTGTTTCATGTTTCTTCCAACATGTATCTCAGGATCATCCAGGACTTCCCAGCCCCTATTTAGAATATGTTCTTGGATCTTCGGGTATTCATCTTCTTTCAGATTGAACCTAACTTTCCGGATCACCGATCTTCTGCACACAATTTTGAAGTAATGGTCTGCATGTTCTTTGGTGCAAAAATTCTCATGCATCCAAAGTGGCTTTAGATTGCTTTCTTTCTTACCTCTTGAAGTGGTTTGTCTTCCTTTGGGAGCTATGAGATTCATTTCTTTTAGCTCAGGGATCACAAAAAACACACCAAACTTAGAGATTTGCTTGTCCTCAAGCAAAATAAAAAGAAATAAGATGAATAGATGGAGAGACGGATTCGAATGATGGGTGAAGAGGGGTTGGCCGAATGTGTATTTGAAGGGAGGAAGGGAATGGGTTTCGAATTATTTTTGAAAAAGATAAGATAGGAAGATATGATTGATAAAGGATATGATTTGTAAAATATGAAACATTTGAAAAGGATATGAGGAAGTTAAATCTGAATTTTCGTTTATGCATCTAAGAAATAAAAGAGAATATGAATGAATTAACAAGATTTGAAAAGAAATTGAAAAGATAAATGAGTTTTCAAAAACGTTTTGAAAAATAATTGAAAAAAATTGAAAAAGAATTAAAAAGATTTTATAAGATTATTAATTTTTGGGAATGGAAATAAAAAAATGAATTTATGCAATATTTTGATGTAGAAAATTATGAATTAAAACATGAAAATTTGAAAAAATTTGAATTGGAAACGAAATTACCTCCCCCTTGCTGTTTTGGCGTTCAACGCCCAACCAGGTACCCTGACTGGCGTTAAATGCCAGAAATCCTTCTTTACTGGGCGTTTTTTTGAACACCCAGAATGCTGCCATTTCTGGCGTTAAACGCCCAGAATGCTGCCTATTCTGGCATTTAACACCCAGAATGATACCTTTATTGGCGTTAAACGCCCAGAATGGTAGCCATTTTGGAGTTTAACGCCCAAATTGCCTCTTTATTGGCGTTTTAACGCCAGTGAGCTATTTTTTCCTGTGATTCCTCTGCTTTATGTTCCGAACCTTCATTTCCTTGACTTGCTCACTAAAAAGCATTAACAAACATGAATAAAAACATTAAATGGACTTATATAATTGTTATAAACATCTAAGTTTTGATAATGGCTGGGTTGCCTCCCAGCAAGCGCTTCTTTACTGTCTTTAGCTGGACTTTTACTAAGCTATTAATTTAGTCTCAGTCTTGAGCACTCTTGCTCAACATTGCCTTCAGGATAATGTTTGACTCTTTGTCCATTAACAATGAACTTTTTGTCAGAATCAATATCCTGAATCTCCACATATCCATATGGTGACACACTTGTAATCACATATGGTCCCTTCCACTGGGATTTCAATTTCCCAGGGAAAAATCTGAGCCTAGAGTTAAACAACAGAACTTTTTGTCCTGGTTCAAAGACTCTAGATGACAGCTTTCTGTCATGCCATCTTTTTGCTTTCTCCTTGTAAATTTTAGCATTTTCGAAAGCATTGAGTCTGAATTCCTCCAGCTCATTCAACTGGAGTAATCTTTTCTCTTCAGCTACCTTATCATTAAGGTTTAGGAACCTGGTTGCCCAGTAGGTTTTGTGTTCCAGTTCCACTGGCAGATGACAGGCTTTTCCATACACAAGCTGGTATAGAGAGGTCCCTATAGGAGTTTTGAATGCTGTTCTGTATGCCCACAGAGCATCATCCAAACTTCTTGCCCAATCCCTTCTACGGGTACTCACAGTTCGTTCCAAGATTCGTTTTAGTTCTCTATTTGAGACTTCAGCCTACCCATTTGTCTATGGATGATATGGAGTTGCCACTTTGTGGTTAATTCCATATCGGATTAGAGCAGAGTCAAGCTATTTATTGCAGAAATGAGTGCCTCCATCACTGATCAGTATCCTAGGGACACCGAACCTGCTGATGATATGCTTCTCGAGGAACTTCATCATTGTTTTAGTATCATTAGTGAGTGTTGCAATTGCTTCTACACCAGTTTTCCTTCCTCACTGGGCGTTTTGAACGCCCAGCCTTTTCTCTGTAATTCCTCTGCTGTATTTTCTGAATCTTCAATTCTCTGTATTATTGACTTGAAAAGACATAATTTTGAAAATTTTTTGAATTTTTAACGATGAGAGAGAAAAATAACAAAATGAAACTAATCATAAAAAAAAACTAAGATCAAACAATGCATGCAAGACACCAAACTTAGAAATTTTCATATTAGAGAAACTAACAAATTGAGAATGCACATGAGAAACAACAAGAGACACAAATCAAGAGAATTTAAAGATCAGACCCAAGAAAATCAACAAGAATAACTTGAAGATCAATGAAGAACAATTTGCATATATTTTAGAAAAATACAAGAAAATTACAAATATACAAGACACCAAACTTAAAATGTGACACTAGACTCAAACAAGAAACACAAAATTTTTTGTTTTTATGATTTTATGAAATTTTTTTTGTATTTCTCAAAAATTATTTGGAAAAAGAAAAAAAATAAATTCAAAATTTTTTTAATATGAATTCCAGGAATCATGCAATGTTAGTCTAAAGCTTCAGTCTAAAAGGATTAGACATGGCTAGCCAAGCTTCAGCAGGACATTACATACAACAGCCAAATTGATGGGAATCAATTAGCTCCTGTGATGATAAAAGCATCATCTGAAACTCTAGAATTCATTCTTAAAAATTCTGAAGAACATAGAATAATTTATTTTTTTTTTGAAATTTTCTTTTTTTTTCGAAAATAAAATCTTAAAAATAAAATAAAATTACCTAATCTGAGCAACAAGATGAACCGTCAGTTGTCCAAACTCGAACAATCCCCAGCAACGGCGCCAAAAACTTGGTACACGAAATTGTGATTTAAAAACTTGGTAAGGCGAAATAGTGATTTCAACACTTCTTCACAACTCCGATGCAACTAACCAGCAAGTGCATTAGGTCGTCCAAGTAATACCTTACGTGAGTAAGGGTCGATCCCACGGAGATTGTCGGCTTGAAGCAAGCTATGGTCATCTTGTAAATCTCAATCAGGTGGATTAAAATGGTTATGGGATTTTGATAATTAAAAGATAAATAAAATATAAAATAGGATAGAAATACTTGTGTAATTCATTGGTGGGAATTTCAGATAAGCGTATGGAGATGCTTTGTTGCTTCTGAACCTCTGCTTTCCTATTGCCTTCTTCCAACCATGCGTTACCTCCTTCCATGGCAAGCTGTATAATCCTCTCGGATGTAAACAAATCCATATGCACTGTCACCGCACGGCTAATCATCTGTCGGTTCCCGCTAGCGTCGGAATAGGACCGTTGTCCTTTTGCACACTGTCACTTGCGCCCCACATTCGCAGGTTTGAAGTTCGTCATAGTTATCCCTTCCCAGATCCTACTCAGAATACCATAGACAAGGTTTAGACTTTCCAGATTCCAGGAATGGCTGCCAATAATTCTAGCCTATACCACGAAGGTTCTAATCTTAGATTAGAAACCCAAGAGATATGCACTCAAGCTATTGCAGATAGAACGGACGTAGTTGTCAAGCACGTGCTCATAGGTGAGAATGCTGATGAGTGTCACGGATCATCACATTCATCATGTTGAAGTGCGAGTGGATATCTTAGAGAAGAAGTAGGCGTGAATTGAGGAGAAAAACAATAGTACTTGTATTAATTCATGAAGAACAGCAGAGCTCCACACCTTAATCTATGGGGTGTAGAAACTCCACCGCAGAAAATACATAAGTGAAATGAGGTCGAGGTATGGCCGTGAGGCCAGCCTCCAAACGTGAAAAGATGATAGTCTATGATAGCATACGAATACATTAGTAAAAGGTCCTATTTATAATGAACTAATGGCCTAGGGTTTACAAAAATAAGTGAAGATGTAGAAATCCACTTCCGGGGTCTACTTGGTGTGTGCTTGGGCTGAGCATTGAAGCTTTTTCGTGCTTAGGCTATTCCTGGAGTTAAACGCCAGCTTTGGTGCCAGTTTGGGCATTTAACTCCAATTCTGGTGCCAGTTTGGGCCATCAAATCTCGGACAAAGTATAGACTATTATATATTGTTGGAAAGTCCAGGATGCCTACTTTCCAATGCAATTGAGAACGCGCCAATTGGGCTTCTGTAGCTCCAGAAAATCCACTTTGAGTGCAAGGAGGTCAGAATCCAACAGCATCTGCAGTCCTTTTTCAGCCTTTGAATCAGATTTTTGCTCAGGTCCCTCAATTTCAGCCAGAAAAAACCTGAAATCACATAAAAACACATAAACTCATAGTAAAGTCCAGAAATGTGATTTTTATTTAAAAACGAATAATTATATACTAAAAACTAACTAAATCATACTAAAAACTATGTAAAAATAATGCCAAAAAGCATATAAACTATTCGCTCATCACAACACCAAACTTAAATTGTTGCTTGTCCCCAAGCAAATAAAAACAAAATAGGATAAAAAGAAAAGAATATACAATAAATTTCGAAAACATCTATGAAGATCAGTCTTAATTAGATGAGCGGGGCCATTAGCTTTTTGCTTCTGAACAGTTTTGGCATCTCACTTTATCCTTTGAAGTTCAGAATGATTGGCATCTATAGGAACTCAGAATTCAGATAGTGTTATTGATTCTCCTAGTTCAGTATGTTGATTCTTGAACACAGTTACTTAATGAGTCTTGGCTGTGACCCTAAGCATTTTGTTTTCCAGTATTACCACCAGATACATAAATGCCACAGACACATGACTAGGTGAACCTTTTCAGATTGTGACTCAGCTTTGCTAGAGTCCCCAGTTAGAGGTGTCCAGAGCTCTTAAGCACACTCTTTTTGCTTTGGACCACGACATTAACTGCTCAGTCTCAAGCTTTTCACTTGACACCTTCACGCCAGAAGCACATGGTTAGGGACAGCTTGGTTTAGCCGCTTAGGCCAGGATTTTATTCCTTTAGGCCCTCCTATCCATTAATGCTCAAAGTCTTGGATCCTTTTTCTACCCTTGCCTTTTGGTTTAAAGGGTTACTGGCTTTTTCTGCTTACTTTTTCTTTTTCTTTCTTTTCTCTTTTTTTTTTCTTTATTTTTTTCGCCACTTTTTTTTCTGCAAACTTTTTCACTGCTTTTTCTTGCTTCAAGAATCAATTTTATGATATTTTGGATTATCAATAACATTTTTCTTTTTTTATTATTCTTTTAAGAGCCAACAATTTTAACATCATAAACAACAAATTCAAAAATATGCACTGTTCAAGCATTTATTCAGAAAAACAAAAAGTATTGCCACTACATCAAAATAATTAAACTATTTTAAAATTCAAAATTCATGTATTTCTCTTTCTTTTTTAGAAAACATTTTTCATTTAAGAAAGGTGATGGATTCATAGGACATTCATAGCTTTAAGACATAGACACTAGACACTAATGATCATGTAATAAAGACACAAACATAAATAAAACATAAGGCATAGGAAACGAAAAACAGAAAATAAAGAACAAGGAAATTAAAGAATGGGTCCACCTTAGTGATGGCGGCTAGTTATTCCTCTTGAAGATCCAATGGAACGCTTGAGCTCCTCTATGTCTCTTCCTTTCCTTTGATGCTCTTCCCTCATGGCTATTTGATCCCCTCTAATTTCATGGAGAATAATGGAGTGCTCTTAGTGCTCCATCCTTAGTTGTCCCATGTTGGAACTCAATTCTCCTAGGGAGGTATTGATTTGCTCCCAATAGTTTTGTGGAGGAAAATGCATCCCTTGAGGCATCTCAGGAATTTCTTGATGAGGGACTTCCTCATGCTCTTGTTGAGGTCCATAAGTGGGCTCTCTCATTTGCTCCATCCTCTTTTTAGTGATGGGCTTGTCCTCTTTAGTGAGGATGTCTTCTCCTATGACAACTCCAGCTAAATTGCATAGGTGACAGATGAAATGAGGGAAGGCCAACCTTGCTAAAGTGAAGGTTTTGTAAGCCACTTTGTAGAGTTCTAGAGATATGACCTCATGAACTTCCACTTTTTAGTATATTTTAGTTAGTTTTTATTATATTTTTATATTTATTTTATTTAAAATTTACTTTTCTGGACTTTACTATGAGTTTGTGTGTTTTTTTGTGATTTCAGGTATTTTCTGGCAGAAATTGAGGGACCTGAGCAAAAATCTGATTCAGAGGCTGAAAAAGGACTGCAGATGCTGTTGGATTCTGACCTCCCTGCACTCGAAGTGAATTTTCTGGAGCTACAGAAAACCTATTGGCGCGCTCTCAATTGCGTTGGAAAGTGGACATCCTGGGCTTTCCAGAAATATATAATAGTCCATACTTTGCTTAAGATTTGATGGCCTAAACTGGCGTTCCAAGTTAGCATAGAAATTCTGGCGTCAAAACGCCAGAACTGGCATAAAAGCTGGAGTTAAACGCCCAAATTGGCACAAAAGCTGGCGTTTAACTCCAAGAAAAGTCTCTACACATGGAAGCTTCAATGCTCAGCCCAAGCACACACCAAGTGGGCCCGGAAGAAGATTTCTGCATTAATTACCTATTTCTGTAACCCTAGACTACTAGTTTTCTATAAATAGGACCTTTTGCTATTACACTTTACACACACATACTTTGGATACCTTTTGATCTTTATGTCCACGATTGGGGAGGCTGGCCATTCGGCCATGCCTAGACCCTGTACTTATGTATTTTCAACAGTGGAGTTTCTACACACCATAGATTAAGGTGTGGAGCTCTGCTGTTCTTCATGAATTAATACAATTACTATTGTTTTTCTATTCATTTCACACCTACTTCTTCTCTAAGATATTCATTCATTCTTCAACTTGATGAATGTGATGATCCGTGACACTCATCATCATTCTCACCTATGAACATGTGCCTGATAACAACCTTTCTTCTACTAGCAATGGCTTGAATGCGTATCTCTTGGGTTTCTAATCTAAGATTGGAACCTTCGTGGTATAGGCTAGAATCAATTGGCGGCCATTCCTGAGATCCGGAAAGTCTAAACCTTGTCTGTGGTATTCCGAATAGGATCTGGGAAGGGATAACTGTGATGAGCTTCAAACTCGCGAGTGTTGGGCGTGTGACAGACGCAAAAGGATCAATGGATCCTATTCCATCATGATCGAGAACTGACAGATGATTAGCCGTGCGGTGACAGCGCATTTGGAACATTTTCACTGAGAGGACGGGAAGTAGCCATTGACAGCGGTGATGCCCAACATAAAGCTTGCCATGGAAGGGAGTATGAATGATTGGATGAAGGCAATAGAAAAACAGAGGTTCAAGAGGAACAAAGCATCTTCATACGCTTATCTGAAATTCTTACCAATGAATTACATAAGTATCTCTATCTCTATCTCTATCTTTATTTTATGTTTATCTTTTAATTATCAATTCTCCGTAACCATTTGAATCTGCCTGACTGAGATTTACAAGATTACCATAGCTTGCTTCAAGCCGACAGTCTCCGTGGGATCGACCCTTATTCACGTAAGGTATTACTTGGATGACCCAGTGTACTTGCTGGTTAGTTGTGCGGAATGGTGACAAAGTGTGATTCATGTTTGAGAGCTCCAAGTCTTTGACGCTATTGTTGATGATCGCAATTTCGTGCACCACGTTTTTGGCGCCATTGCCGGGGATTGTTCGAGTTTGGACAACTGACGGTTCATCTTGTTGCTTAGATTAGGTAATTTTATTTTTACTTTTTATTTTTTTTTCGAAAAATTTTTCAAAAATACAAATTTTTTTTTTCTATTTTATTCTTCAGAGTTTTTAAGAATGAATTCTAGAGTTTTATGATGATCTGTTGAAGTCTGGCTGGCTGTGAAGCCATGTCTAATCTTATTGGACTGAGGTTTCAACTTATCATCACAAGAGCTTGTTGATTTCTATCAATTTTGCTGTTGTGAGCAATGATCTGCTAAAGCTTGGCTGGCCATTGGCCATGTCTAGTGTTTTGGACCGGAGCTTTCATTGAAAACTTGGTTGGCTAGTAAGCCATGTCTAATTCCTGAACCGGAGTCTTAGACTAGCATTGCAATGATTCCTTGAACTCTTATTAAAAATTTTGAATCCCTTTATTTTCTTTTCCACTCAATTTTCGAAAAATCACAAAAAAAAATTTATAAAACCATAAAAATTAAAAATATTTTATGTTTCTTGTTTGAGTCTAGTATCAATTTTTAAGTTTGGTGTCAATTGCATGTCTTTATTCTTCTTGCATTTTTCGAATATATGCATTATATTCTTCATTGATCTTCAAGATGTTCTTGATGATTTCAGTGCTCTGATCTTTAATTTCTTTTATTTTGTGTCTTTTGTTGTTGTTATAGTCCTTAGTATACAAACTTCTAAGTTTGGTGTCTTGCATGCATTGTTTATTTGATCTTAGTTGCATTTTTATTGTTTCTCATCATTAAAAATTCAAAAAAACCTTTCAAAATTGTCTTTTCAAGTCAATAACACAGAGAATTGAAGATTCAGAACATTCAGCAGAGGAATTACACAGAAAAAGCTGGGCGTTCAAAACGCCCAGTGAAGAAGGAAAACTGTCGTTTAAACGCCAGCCAGGGTACCTGGCTGGGCATTAAACACCCAAAAAGGTAGGATTTTGGGTGTTAAACGCCAGAATGGATGCCATTCTGGGTGTTTAATGCCAGGATGACACTAGAGGGAAGATTTTGTTTTTAATTCAAATCTTTTTCAAGTTTTCATAATTTTTCAAAATCAAATCTTTTTCAAATCATATCTTTTCAATTATATCCTTTCAAAATCAATTTCTTTTCAATTTTTCTATTTATTACTATTTTCGAAAATATTTGTTACAATTAATGATTTAATTCAAAATTTTCTAGTTGTTACTTGCCTATTAAGAAAGGATCATATTTTAAATTCTAGAATCATATCTTTTAATTTCTTGTTAGACAAGTAATCAAATTTAATTTTAAAACTTTCCTTTTTTTAATCATATCTTCTCAATCATATCTTTTCAATCACATCTTTTTCAAAATTAAGTTTCAATCATATCTTTTTGATTTCTAATT
Organism: Arachis ipaensis; assembly: GCF_059453495.1. Taxonomy (NCBI): domain Eukaryota; kingdom Viridiplantae; phylum Streptophyta; class Magnoliopsida; order Fabales; family Fabaceae; genus Arachis; species Arachis ipaensis. The sequence goes on from NC_142439.1 coordinate 93,204,180, forward strand.
TCAAAATCTTTTTCGAAAATCATTTAATTTCTTTCCCAATCTTAATTTTCGAAAATCATCAATCAAAATTTCAAATTTCTTTTAATTATTTCAAAATTCTTTTACTTTATTTTCGGAGATTCTTCCCCTCTTCTCAAATCCTCCTATTTAAAGGACTAACACCCCTCCATTATTAACAATTCGAACTCTATCTCTCTTGATAAGTTCGAATTCTCTCTTCTCTACCTCATCCTTCTATTTTTATTTTCCTCTGACACCTCAAGGAATCTCTATACTGTGACATAGAGGATTCCATATTTTCTTCTCCTCTCTTCTCATATGAGCAGGAGCAAGGACAAAGGCATTCTTGTTGAAGCTGATCCTGAACCTGAAAGGACCTTGAAGAGAAAGCTAAGAGAAGCTAAAGTACAACTCTCTATAGAGGACCTAACAGAACTTTTCAAACAAGAAGAAGCCATGGCAGCTAAAAATAACAACAATGCCAACAATGCAAGGAAGGTGCTTGGTGACTTTACTGTACCTACTCCTGACTTCTATGGGAGAAACATCTCAATCCCTGCCATTGGAGCAAACGAATTTGAGCTTAAGCCTCAATTAGTTTCTCTAATGCAATAGAATTGCAAGTTTCATGGACTTCCATTGGAAGATCCTCATCAGTTCTTAGCTGAATTCTTGCAAATCTGTGACACTGTCAAGACCAATGGGGTTGATCCTGAGGTCTACAAGCTTATGCTTTTTCCCTTTGCTGTAAAAGACAGAGCTAGAACATGGTTGGATTCATAACCTAAAGAAAGCCTGAAGTCTTGGAAAAAGCTAGTCAATGCCTTCTTGGCAAAGTTCTTTCCACCTCAAAAATTGAGCAAGCTTAGAGTGAAAGTCCAAACCTTCAGACAGAAGGAAGGTGAATCCCTCTATGAAGCCTGGGAAAGATACAAGCAATTAATCAGAAGGTGTCCTTCTGACATGCTTTCAGAATGGAGCATCATAGGTATTTTCTATGATGGTCTATCTGAACTGTCCAAGATGTCATTGGACAGCTCTGCTGGAGGATCTCTTCATCTGAAGAAGACGCCTGCAGAAGCTCAGGAACTCATTGAAATGGTTGCAAATAACCAATTCATGTACACTTCTAAATGAATCCTATGAATAATGGGACAAATAAAAAGAAAGGAGTTCTTGAAATTGATACTCTGAATGCCATATTGGCTCAGAACAAAATATTGACTCAACAAGTCAATATGATTTCTCAGAGTCTGTCTGGAATGCAAGCAGCAATAAGCAGTACCAAAGAAGCCTCATCTGAAGAAGATGCTTATGATCCTGAGAACCCAGCAATGGAAGAGGTGAATTACATGGGAGAACCCTATGGAAACACCTATAATCCTTCATGGAGAAATCATCCAAACATCTCATGGAAGGATCAACAGAGGCCTCAACAAGGCTTCAACAACAATAATGGTGGAAGAAATAGGTTTAGCAATAGCAAACCTTTTCCATCATCTTCTCAGCAACAGACAGAGAATTCTAAGCAGAACCACTCTGAATTGGCAACTGTAATCTCTGATCTAATTAAAACTACTCAAATTTTCATGACTGAAACAAGGTCCTCCATTAGAAATTTGGAGGCACAAGTAGGTCAGCTGAGCAAAAAAGTTACTGAACTCCCTCCTAGTGCTCTTTCAAGCAATACAGAAGAGAATCCAAAAGGAGAGTGCAAGGCCATCACCATAACCCATACGGCCGAACCTGGAGAGGAGGAAGAGGCACTGATCGCCACTTAGGAAGACCTCAATAGACGTCCACTGGCCTCCATGGAGTTCCCTAATGAGGAACCATGGGAATCTGAGGCTCACACTAAGGCCATAGAGATTTCATTGAATCTACTTCTACTATTCATGAGCTCTGATGAGTATTCTTCCCCTGAAGAGGATGAAGATGTTACTGAAGAACAAGTTGCTAAGTACCTTGGAGCAATCATGAAGCTAAATGCCAAGTTATTTGGTAATGAGACTTGGGAGGATGAACCCCCATTGCTCATCAAAGAACTGTATGACTTGACTAGGCAGAGATTATCTCTGAAGAGACAAGATCCTGGAAAGTTCTCAATACCTTGTACCATAGGCACCATGACCTTTGAAAAGGCTCTGTGTGACCTAGGATCAAGCATAAACCTCATGCCTCTCTCTGTAATGGAGAAACTAGGAATTTTTGAGGTTCAAGCTGCAAGAATCTCATTAGAGATGTGGTACGCGGAATCGTGATTACACTTTAATTATGTAAAATTCATTGCTCTTTTTTTCCCTGGAAATGGCGCCAAAAACATGATGCCAAGACCATGGTTCACAACTCCGTGTAACTAACCAGCAAGTGCACTGGGTCGTCCAAGTAATACCTTACGTGAGTAAGGGTCGAATCCCACGGAGATTGTTGGTATGAAGCAAGCTATGGTCACTTTGCAAATCTCAGTCAGGCGGATATCAAACAGTAATGGGTTTTCGAATAATAATTAATAGAATAGGGATAGAGATACTTATGTAATTCATTGGTGAGAATTTCAGATAAGCGAATGGAGATGCTTTTCGTTCCTCTGAACCTCTGCTTTCCTGCTATCTTCATCCAGTCAGTCTTACTCCTTTCCATGGCTGGCTTTATGTGATACATCACCATTGTCAACGGCTACTTTCGGTCATCTCTCGGGAAAATGATCCAATGCCCTGTCATGGCACGGCTAATCGTCTGGAGGCATCACCCTTGTCAATGGCTTCATCTTATCCTCTCAGTGAAAATGGTCAACGCACCCTGTCACGGCACGGCTATTCATCTATCGGTTCTCGATTATGCTGGAATAGGATTTACTATCCTTTTGCGTCTGTCACTAACGCCCTGCAATCGTGAGTTTGGAGCTCGTCACAGTCATCCAATCATTGAATCCTACTCGGAATACCATAGACAAGGTTTAGACCTTCTGGATTCTCTTGAATGCTGCCATCATTCTAGCTTACGCCACGAAGATTCTGATTAAGAGATCTAAGAGATACTCATTTAGTCGAAGGTAGAACGGAAGTGGTTGTCAGGCATGCGTTCATAGGGAATGATGATGATTGTCACGTTCATCACATTCAGATTGAAGTACGAATGAATATCTTAGAAGCGGAACAAGATGAATTGAATAGAAAACAGTAGTACTTTGCATTAATCTTTGAGGAACAGCAGAGCTCCACACCTTAATCTATGGAGTGTAGAAACTCTACCGTTGAAAATACATAAGTGAAAGGTCCAGGCATGGCCGAGAGTCCAGCCCCCAAAATGTGATCACAGGATCAATAATACAATCCAGGATGTCTAATACAATAGCAAAAGGTCCTATTTATAATAAACTAGTCACTAGGGTTTACAGAAATAAGTAATTGATGCATAAATCCACTTCCGGGGCCCACTTGGTGTGTGCTTGGGCTGAGCTTGAGTGTTGCACGTGTAGAGGTCCTTCTTGGAGTTGAACGCCAGCTTTTGTGCCAGTTTGGGCGTTCAACTCTGGTTTTGGCTCCTTTTCTGGCGCTGGATGCCAGATTTGGGTGGAAAGCTGGCGTTGAACGCCAATTTACGTCGTCTATTCTTGGCCAAAGTATGAACTAATATATATTGCTGGAAAGCCCTGGATGTCTACTTTCTAACGCAATTGGAAGCGCGCCATTTTGAGTTCTGTAGCTCCAGAAAATCCACTTTGAGTGCAGGGAGGTCAGAATCCAACAGCATCAGCAGTCCTTCTTCAACCTCTGAATCTGATTTCTGCTCAAGTCCCTCAATTTCAGCTAGAAAATACCTGAAATCACTGGAAAACACACAAACTCATAGTAAAGTCCAGAAATGTGAATTTTAACATAAAAACTAATGAAAACATCCCTAAAAGTAACTAGATCCTACTAAGAACATACTAAAAATAATGTCAAAAAGCGTATAAATTATCCGCTCATCACAACACCAAACTTAAATTGTTGCTTGTCCCCAAGCAACTGAAAACCAAATAGGATAAAAAGAAGAGAATATACTATAAATTCCAAACTATCAATGAAACATAGCTTCAATTATATGAGCGGGACTTATAGCTTTTTGCCTCTTGAATAGTTTTGGCATCTCACTTTATCCATTGAGGTTCAGAATGATTGGCATCTATAGGAACTCAGAGTTCAGATAGTGTTATTGATTCTCCTAGTTCAGTATGATGATTCTTGAACACAGCTATTTTATGAGTCTTGGCCGTGGCCCTAAGCACTTTGTTTTCCAATATTACCACTGGATACATAAATGCCACAGACACATAATTGGGTGAACCTTTTCAGATTGTGACTCAGCTTTGCTAAAGTCCCCAATTAGAGGTGTCCAGGGTTCTTAAGCACACTCTTTTTTTGCTTTGGACCTTGACTTTAACCGCTCAGTCTCAAGTTTTCACTTGACACCTACACACCACAAGCACATGGTTAGGGACAGCTTGGTTTAGCCGCTTAGACTAGGATTTTATTCCTTTAGGCCCTCCTATCCACTGATGCTCAAAGCCTTGGGATCCTTTTTATTGCCCTTGCCTTTTGGTTTTAAGGGTTATTGGCTTTTTGCTCTTGCCTCTTGGTTTTAAGAGCTTTTGGCTTTTTCTGCTTGCTTTTCTTTCTATTATTTTTTTTTTCGCCTATTTTTTTTTTCTGCAAGCCTTGTTCTTTGCTGCTTTTTCTTGCTTCAAGAATCATTTTTATGATTTTTCAGATTATCAATTAACATGTCTCCTAGTCATCATTCTTTCAAGAGCCAATATATTTAACATTTTTAAACAACAACTTCAAAAGACATATGCACTGTTCAAGCATACATTCAGAAAACAAGAAGCATTGTCACCACATCAATATAATTAAGCTAAGTTGAAGGATAAATTCGAAACTCATGTACTTCTTGTTCTTTTGAATTAAAATAGTTTTTATTTTAAGAGAGGTGATGGATTCATAGGACATTCATAACTTTAAGACAAAGTTACTAACTACTAATGATCATGTAATGAAGACACAAACATGGACAAACACATAACATAGAAAACGAAAAACAGAAGAAATAAGAACAAGGAATGAATCCACCTTAGTGATGGTGGCATTTCCTTCTTGAGGAACCAATGATGTCCTTGAGCTCTTCTATGTCTCTTCCTTGTCTTTGTTGCTCCTCCCTCATTGCTTTTTGATCTTCTCTTATTTCATGAAGCATGATGGAGTGCTCTTGATGTTCCACCCTTAGTTGTCCCATATTGGAACTCAATTCTCCTAGGGAGGTGTTGATTTGCTCCCAATAGTTTTGTGGAGAAAAGTGCATTTGAGGCATCTCCGGGATCTCATGGTGATGAGCTTCATACGCCTCTTGAGCTCCATGAATGGGCTCTCTTGCTTGCTCCATCTTTTTTTTAGTAATGGGCTTGTCCTCTTTAATGAGGATATCTCCCTCTATGTCAATCCCAGCCGAATTGCATAGGTGGAAAATGAGGTGAGGAAAGGCTAACCTTGCCATAGTGGAGGACTTGTCAGCCACCTTGTAGAGTTCTTGAGGTATAATCTCATGAACTTCCACCTCTTCTCCAATCATGATGCTATGGATCATGATGGCCCGGTCTATAGTAACTTCAGACCGGTTGCTAGTGGGAATGATTGAGCATTGAATGAGCTCCAACCATCCTCTAGCTATAGGCTTGAGGTCCAATCTTCTTAGTTGAACCGGCTTGCCTTTGGGGTCAATCTTCCATTGAGCTCCTTCTACACATATGTCCATAAGGACTTGGTCCAACCTTTGATTAAAGTTGACCCTTCTAGTGTAGGGGCATTCATTTCCTTGCATCATGGGCAAGTTAAACGCCAACCTCACATTCTCCGGACTAAAATCTATGTATTTCCCCCAAACCATTGTAACATAGTTCTTTGGATCCGGGTTCTTACTTTGATCATGGTTCTTGGTGATCCATGCATTAGCATAGAACTCTTGAACCATTAGGATGCCGACTTGTTGGATGGGATTTGTTAGAACTTCCCAACCTCTTCTTTGAATTTCATGTTGGATCTCCGGATACTCATTTCTTTTGAGTTTGAAAGGGACCTCGGGGATCACCTTCTTCTTGGCCACAACATCATAGAAGTGGTCTTGATGGGCTTTGGAGATGAATCTTTCCATCTCCCATGACTCGGAGGTGGAAGCTTTTGTCTTTCCTTTCCCCTTTCTAGAGGATTCTCCGGTCTTAGGTGCCATCAATGTTAATGGAAAAACAAAAAGCTTATGCTTTTACCACACCAAACTTAGAATTTTGCTCGCCCTCGAGCAATAAAAGAAAGAATAGATGAAGAAGAAGAAGAAATGGAGGAGAGGGAGAGTGGGGAGTGTTTCGGCCAAGAAGGGTGTAGAGGGGTGTGTTGTGTGAATTTGACGAAGAATGGAGGGCTTTATATAGGGAAGGGAGGGGGGTTAAGGTTCGGCCATATGGGTGGGTTTGGGTGGGAAATTGGTTTTGAATTTTTGAAGGTAGGTGGAGTTTATGAGGTAGGTTTATGGGGAAGAGTGGATGGATGTGAGTGGTGAAGAGGTGATGGGGAAGAGAGTTTGAGGTGATTGGTGAAAGGTTTTTGGGGAAGAGTGTTTATGGGGTTGTGTGAAAGAAAGTGGTGAGAAGAAGTGAGTGGAGGTAGGTGGGGATCCTGTGGGGTCCACAGATCTTGAGTGGATCCTGTGGGGTCCACAGATCCTGAGTGGATCCTATGGGGTCCACAGATCCTGAGGTGTTCAAGGATTTACATCCCTACACCCATTAGGCATGTAAAAATGCCTTTGCACACAACTCTGGGTGTTCAGCGCCAGGTTGGTGGCCATTTTGGGTGTTCAACGCCCATTTGTGTGCCATTTCTGGCATTGAACGCCAGAACCATGCCTATTCTGGCGTTCAGTGCCCAGAAGCTGCCCATTTTGGGCGTTCAGCGCCAGCACCATGCTCTGTTCTGGCGTTGAACGCAAGACAGATGCTCCTCCAGGGTGTGATTTTTCTTCTGCTGTTTTTGATTCCGTTTTCAATTTTTATATTTATTTTGTGACTCCACATGATCATAAACTTACAAAGTCATATAACTAAGGAAAATATAGTTAGATAAATAAAAATTGGGTTGCCTCCCAACAAGTGCTTCTTTAATGTCAATAGCTTGACAGTGGGCTCTCATGGAGCCTCACAGATGTGCAGAACTTTGTTGAGACTCTCCAACACCAAACTTAGAGTTTGGATATGGGAGTTCAACACCAAACTTAGAGTTTGGTTGTGGCCTCCCAACACCAAACTTAGAGTTTGACTGTGGGGGCTCTGGTTGACTCTGCTTTGAGAGAAGCTTTTTCTGCTTCCTCTCCATGGTTGCGGAGGGAGATCCTTGAGTTTTAAACACAAGGGAGTTCTCATTCCATTGAAGGACTATTTCACCTCTGTCAACATCAATCACAGCTCTTGCTGTGGCCAGGAAAGGTCTTCCTAGGATGATGGATTCATCCTCTTCCTTTCCAGTATCCAGGACTATGAAATCAGCAGGGATGTAAAGGCTTTCAACCTTTACTAACACGTCCTCTACTTGTCCATAAGCCTGTTTCCTTGAACTGTCTGCCATCTCTAATGAGATTTTAGCAGCTTGCACCCCATAGATTCCCAGTTTCTCTATTACAGAGAGGGGCATGAGGTTTATCCCTGAACCAAGGTCACACAGAGCCTTAAAGATCATGGTGCCTATAGTACAAGGTATTATGAACTTTCCAGGATCCTATCTCTTCTGAGGCAATGTCAGTTGATCCAGATCACTTAGTTCATTGATGAACAAGGGAGGTTCAACTTCCCAAGCATCAATGCCAAATAATTTGGCATTCAGCTTCATGATTGCACCAAGAAACTTGGCAGTTTGCTCTTCAGTAACATCCTCATTCTCTTCAGAAGAGGAATACTCATCAGAGCTCATGAAGGGCATAAGGAGGTTCAATGGAATCTCTATGGTCTCTAGATGAGCCTCAGTGTCCTTTGGTTCCTCAGAGGGAAGCTCCTTATTGATCACTGGACATCCCAGGAGGTCTTCCTCCTTGGGATTCACGTCCTCTCCTCTCCTCACAGGTTCGGCCATGATGCTTATGTCAATGGCCTTGCACTCTCCTTTTGGATTCTCTTCTGTATTGCTTGGGAGAGTACTAGGAGGGATTTCAGTGATCCTTTTACTCAGCTGGCCCACTTGTGCTTCCAGATTTCTAATGGAAGATCTTGTTTCATTCATGAAACTTACAGTGGCCTTAGACAGATCAGAGACTAAGTTTGCCAAATTAGCAGTGTTTTGTCCAGAGTTCTCTGTCTGTTGCTGAGTGGATGATGGAAAAGGTTTATTATTGCTAAACCTGTTTCTTCCACCATTATTAAAGCCTTGTTGAGGCTTTTGATCCTTCCCTGAGAAATTTGGATGATTTCTCCATGATGAGTTATAGGTGTTTCCATAAGGTTCACCTAAGTAATTTACCTCTGCTATTGCAGGGTTTTCAGGATCATAAGCTTCTTCTTCAGAAGATGCCTCTTGAGTACTGTTGGATGCAGCTTGCATTCCATGCAGACTCTGAGAGATCATATTGACTTGCTGAGTCAATATTTTATTCTGAGCCAATATGGCATTCAGAGTATCAACTTCAAGAACTCCCTTCTTCATAGGCGTCCCATTGCTCACAGGATTCCTTTCAGAAGTGTACATGAACTGGTTATTAGCAACCATGTCAATGAGTTCTTGAGCTTCTGCAAGCATTTTCTTTAGGTGAATGGATCCACCTGCAGAAGTGTCCAGTGACATCTTTGATAGCTCAGATAAACCATCATAGAATATATCCAGGATGGTCCATTCTGAAAGCATGTCAGAAGGACACTTTTTGGTCAACTGTTTGTATCTTTTCCAAGCTTCATAGAGGGATTCACCTTCTTTCTGTCTGAAGGTTTGAACAGCAGCTCTAAGCTTGCTCAGCTTTTAAGGAGGAAAGTACTTGGCTAAGAAAGCCGTGACCAGCTTATCCCAAGAGTTCAGGCTGTCCTTGGGTTGAGAATCCAACCATAATCTAGCTCTGTCTCTTACGGCAAAGGGGAAAAGCATGAGCCTGTAGACTTCAGGATCTACTCCATTTAGTCTTAACAGTATCACATATCTGCAAGAATTCAGTTAAGAACTGAAAAGGATCTTCAGATGGAAGTCCATGAAACTTGTAGTTCTGCTGCATCAGAGAAACTAATTGAGGTTTTAGCTCAAAGTTGTTTGCTCCAATGGCAGGAATGGAGATGCTTCTTCCATGTAAATTGGAATTAGGTGCAGTAAAGTCACCAAGCATTCTCCTTTCATTATTATTATTTTCAGCTGCCATCTTCTTTTCCTGTTTGATAATTTCTGACAGGTGCTTGCTGGTTTGTTGTAATTCAGCTTCTCTTAGTTTCCTCTTCAGAGTCCTTTCAGGTTCTGGATCTGCTTCAACAAGAATATTCTTGTCCTTGCTCCTGCTCATATGACAAAGAAGAGGGCACAGAAAAATAATAATAATAGAGATCCTCTTTTTTTTTTTTTTTGAGTGAGGGAGAGATGTTAGTAGATGAATAAACAAATAGAAGGAGATGAGAGAGAAGAGAATTTTCAAAAATTATTTTTGAAAAAAAGAGTTAGTGATTTTCGAAAATAGTTTTTTTGAAAAAGTTAGTAATTTTCGAAAATTAAGATTTAAAATTTGAAATAATTAGTTAATTAAAAAGAAATTTTGAAAAAGAGGGAGATATTTTCGAAAATTAGAGAGAGAGAGTTAGTTAGGTAGTTTTGAAAAAGGTAAGAAACAAACAAGAAGTTAGTTAGTTAGTTGAAACAATTTTGAAAATTAATTTTGAAAAGATAAGAAGATAAGAAGTTAGAAAAGATATTTTGAAATCAAATTTTTGAAAAAGATAAGATAAGAAGATATTTTTGAAAATATATGATTGAAATTAGTTTTGAAAAAGATTTGATTTTTAAAATCACAATTAATGACTTGATTCACAAGAAATCACAAGATATGATTCTAGAACTTAAAGTTTCAATCTTTCTTAACAAGTAAGTAACAAACTTGAAATTTTTTGAATCAAAACATTAATTGTTATTGTTATTTTCGAAAATTTGATATAAAACTAAGAAAAAGATTTTTGAAAATATTTTTAAAATTTTCGAAAATAACTAAGAAAAATGAAAAAGATTTGATTTTTGAAAAAGATTTTGAAAAAGATGAGATTTTTAAATTGAAAATTTGATTTGACTCATAAAAACAACTAGATTTTAAAAATTTTTGAAAAAGTCAAATCTAATTTTCGAAATTTTAAGAGAGAAAAAGGGAAAGATATTTTTTTTGATTTTTGAATTTTTATGATGAGAGAGAAAAACAAGAAAAATGATGCAATGCATGAGAGTTATGGATCAAAACAATGAATGCATGCAAGAATGCTATGAATGTCAAGATGAACACCAAGAACACTATGAATGTCAAGATGAACACCAAGAACATATTTTTGAAAAATTTTTAATGCAAGGAAAACATGCAAGACACCAAACTTAAAATTCTTTAATGCTTAGACACTAAGAATTCAAGAATGCATATGAAAAACAAAAAAAAGACACAAAAGATGCAAATGCAAAGATCAAACAAGAAGACTTACCAAGAACAATCTTGAAGATCATGAAGAACACTATGAATGCATGAAATTTTTGAAAAATGCAAGATGCACATGCAATTGACACCAAACTTGTAACATGACTCAAGACTCAAACAAGAAACACAAAATATTTTTGATTTTTATGATTTTATGAATTTTTTTGTATTTTCTTTTAATTTTTTTTGAAAATCATTTTGAAAAAGAAAAATAAGGATTCAAAATTTTTCATATGAATTCTAGGAATCTTGTACTCTTTAGTCTAAAGCTCCAATCTGAGGGTTAGACATGGCTTAATAGCCAGTCAAGCTTTAGAATGGATTTACATCCATTGAGGTGATTAGTTGAAGACCAATCCTAAAGGAGTTTGGGTATGGCTTTTCAGCCAGATAGGATTCAACATGTTACCATGAAACTCTAGAATTCATTCTTGAATGTTTTGAAGCCATAGAATAATTTATTTTTGAAAACATTATTTTTATTATTTTTTTTTCGAAAACAAAAGAAAAATTTTTTTGAAAGATTTTTGAAAAATTTTTGAAAACAAAACAAAAAGAAAATTACCTAATCTGAGCAACAAGATGAACCGTCAGTTGTCCAAACTCGAACAATCCCCGGCAACGGCGCCAAAAACTTGGTACGCGGAATCGTGATTACACTTTAATTATGTAAAATTCATTGCTCTTTCTTTCCCTGGAAATGGCGCCAAAAACATGATGCCAAGACCATGGTTCACAATTCCGTGTAACTAACCAGCAAGTGCACTGGGTCGTCCAAGTAATACCTTACGTGAGTAAGGGTCGAATCCCACGGAGATTGTTGGTATGAAGCAAGCTATGGTCACCTTGCAAATCTCAGTCAGGCGGATATCAAACAGTAATGGGTTTTCGAATAATAATTAATAGAATAGGGATAGAGATACTTATGTAATTCATTGGTGAGAATTTCAGATAAGCGAATGGAGATGCTTTTTGTTCCTCTGAACCTCTGCTTTCCTGCTATCTTCATCCAGTCAGTCTTACTCCTTTCCATGGCTGGCTTTATGTGATACATCACCATTGTCAACGGCTACTTTCGGTCATCTCTCGGGAAAATGATCCAATGCCCTGTCACGGCACGGCTAATCGTCTGGAGGCATCACCCTTGTCAATGGCTTCATCTTATCCTCTCAGTGAAAATGGTCAACGCACCCTGTCACGGCACGGCTATTCATCTGTCGGTTCTCGATCATGCTGGAATAGGATTTACTATCCTTTTGCGTCTGTCACTAACGCCCTGCAATCGCGAGTTTGGAGCTCGTCACAGTCATCCAATCATTGAATCCTACTCGGAATACCACAGACAAGGTTTAGACCTTCCGGATTCTCTTGAATGCCGCCATCATTCTAGCTTACGCCACGGAGATTCTGATTAAGAGATCTAAGAGATACTCATTTAGTCGAAGGTAGAACGGAAGTGGTTGTCAGGCACGCGTTCATAGGGAATGATGATGATTGTCACGTTCATCACATTCAGATTGAAGTACGAATGAATATCTTAGAAGCGGAACAAGATGAATTGAATAGAAAACAGTAGTACTTTGCATTAATCTTTGAGGAACAGCAGAGCTCCACACCTTAATCTATGGAGTGTAGAAACTCTACCGTTGAAAATACATAAGTGAAAGGTCCAGGCATGGCCGAGAGGCCAACCCCCAAAATGTGATCACAGGATCAATAATACAATCCAGGATGTCTAATACAATAGCAAAAGGTCCTATTTATAATAAACTAGTCACTAGGGTTTACAGAAATAAGTAATTGATGCATAAATCCACTTCCGGGGCCCACTTGGTGTGTGCTTGGGCTGAGCTTGAGTGTTGCACGTGTAGAGGTCCTTCTTGGAGTTGAACGCCAGCTTTTGTGCCAGTTTGGGCGTTCAACTCTGGTTTTGGCTCCTTTTCTGGCGCTGGACGCCAGATTTGGGTGGAAAGCTGGCGTTGAACACCAGTTTACGTCGTCTATTCTTGGCCAAAGTATGAACTATTATATATTGCTGGAAAGCCCTGGATGTCTACTTTCCAACGCAATTGGAAGCGCACCATTTCGAGTTCTGTAGCTCCAGAAAATCCACTTTGAGTGCAGAGAGGTCAGAATCCAACAGCATCAGCAGTCCTTCTTCAACCTCTGAATCTGATTTCTGCTCAAGTCCCTCAATTTCAGCCAGAAAATATCTGAAATCACAGAAAAACACACAAACTCATAGTAAAGTCCAGAAATGTGAATTTTAACATAAAAACTAATGAAAACATCCCTAAAAGTAACTAGATCCTACTAAGAACATACTAAAAACAATGTCAAAAAGCGTATAAATTATCCGCTCATCAAGATGGCAGACAATTCAAGAAAACAAGCTTATGGGCTTGTAGAGGATGTCTTGGTAAAGGTTGAAGACCATTACATCCCTTATGATTTCATAATCCTAGAGACTGGGACGTGTATGGATGAATCCATCATCCTTGGCAGACCCTTCCTAGCCACAGCAAGAGCTGTGATTGATGTTGACAGAGGAGAATTAGTCCTTCAAGTGAATGAGGACTCCCTTGTGTATAAAGCTCAAGGATCTCCCTCTGTAACCATGGAGAGGAAGCATGAAAAGCTTCTCTCACTGCAGAGTCAAACAAAATCCCCACATTCAAACTCTAAGTTTGGTGTTGGGAGGCCACAACCAAACTCTAAGTTTGGTGCTGAGAGGCCATCATCATGCTCTGAGTATCTGTGAGGCTCCATGAGAGCCCACTGTCAAGCTATTGAAATTAAAGAAGCGCTTGTTGGGAGGCAACCCAATTTTTACTTATCTATGTTAAATTTCTATTTTCTATTGTTATTTTAGGTTTTCTGTAGGTTGATGATCATGTGAAGTCAAAAAAACAACTGAAAAAGCAAAAACCGAATGAAAAATAGCACACTCTGGAGGAGAAGCCTATTAGCGTTTAAACGCTAGTAAGGGCAGCAGAATGGGCGTTAAACGCCCAGTCTGGCACCATTCTGGGCGTTTAACGCCAGATAGGGCCACAGAGCTGGCGTTTAACGCCAGGATTGGCAGAAAAGGGCGTTTTATATGCCACTTGGTGCAGGGATGAAAATTTCTTGACACCTCAGGATTTGTGGACCCCACAGGATCTCCACCTACCCCACCTCTCTCTCTCTTCTTCACCCATTCACCAATCACCTCAATACCTCTTCCCCGAAAACCCCTCACCTATCAAATCCTACCCTCTTATCCATAAACCCTTCACCAATCCACATCCATCCATCATAAAACCCCACCTACCTCACCATTCAAATTCAAACCACTTTCCCTCCCAAACCCACCCTATATGGCCGAACCCTAACCCTCTCTCCACCCCTATATAAACCCATCTTCACTCCCTCATTTTCACACAACATAAACACTACTTCTCCCCCTTGGCCGAAACACCAACCCACCTCCATCTCCTCCATTTCTTCTTCTTCTACTCTCTTCTTTCTACTTTTGCTCGAGGACGAGAAAATCTTCTAAGTTTGGTGTGGTAAAAGCGTTTCTTTTTGTTTTTCCATAACCATTTATGGCACCTAAGGCTGGAGAAACCTCTAGAAAGAGGAAAGGGAAGGCAAAAGCTTCCACTTCCGAGTCATGGGAGATGGAGAGATTCATCTTAAAGGTGCATCAAGACCACTTCTATGAAGTCGTGGCCAAGAAGAAAGTGATCCCCGAGGACCCTTTCAAACTCAAAAAGGGTGAATATCCGGAGATCCGACATGAGATTCGAAGAAGAGGTTGGGAAGTTCTCACAACCCCATTCAACAAGTCAGAATCTTAATGGTTCAAGAGTTCTATGCTAATGCATGGATCACCAAGAACCATGATCAAAGTGTGAACCCGGACCCCAAGAATTGGCTTAAAATAGTTCGGGGGAAATACTTAGATTTCAGTCCGAAAAATGTAAGGTTGGCATTCAACTTGCCCATGATGCAAGGAGATGCACACCCCTACACTAGAAGGGTCAACTTTGATCAAAGGTTGGACCAAGTCCTCATAGACATTTGTGAAGAGGGCACTCAATGGAAGATAGATTCAAGATGAAAGCCAGTTCAACTAAGAAGGCATGACCTCAAGCCCGTAGCTAGGGGATGGTTGGAGTTCATCCAACGCTCAATCATTCCCACTAGCAACCGGTCTGAAGTTACTATAGACCGAGCTATCATGATTCATAGCATCATGACTAGAGAGGAAGTAGAAATTCATGATGTTATATCCCAAGAACTCTACAAGGTGGCGAACAAGTCCTCTACTTTGGCAAGGTTAGCCTTCCCTCGTCTTATTTGTCACCTTTGCAATTCAGCTGGAATTGACATAGAAGAAGACATCCTCATTGATGAGGACAAGCCCATCACTAAGAAAAGGATAGAGCAAACAAGAGATCCCACTCATGGGCAAGAGCATGAGGAAATTCCTCATTATGAAATTCCTAGGAGAATTAAGTTCCAATATGGGACAACTAAGGATGGAGCACCAAGAGCATTCCATCCTCCTCCATAAAATTAGAGAAGACCAAAGAACCTTGAGAGAGGAGCAAAAAAGGCAAGGAAGAGACATTGAGGAGCTCAAGCACTCCATAAGATCTTCAAAAGGAAGAACAAGCCGCCATCACTAAGGTGGACCCGTTCTTTAATTCCCTTATTCTTTATTTTCTGTTTTTTTTCGAATTTTTATGCTTCATGTTTATTTATGTTTGTGTCTTTATTACATGATCACTAGTGTCTAAGTGTCTATGCCTTAAAGCTATGAAAATGAATCCATCACCTTTCTTAAATGAAAAATGTTTTTAATTGAAAAAGAAAAAGAAGTGCATGAATTTCGAATTTTAAAACAGTTTAATTATTCTGATGTGGTGGCAATAATTTTTGTCTTCTGAATGAATGCTTGAAGAGTGCATATTTTTGAATTTGTTGATTCATGAATGTTAAAATTGTTGGCTCTTGAAAGAATGATGGAAAAGGAGAAATGTTATTTGATAATCTGAAAAATCATAAAATTGATTCTTGAAGCAAGAAAAAGCAGTGAAAAGCTTGTAGAAAAATATATATGCAAAAAAAAAAAAAAGAAGCAAGCAGAAAAAGCCAATAGCCCTTTAAACCAAAAGGCAAGGGTAAAATAAAAAAGATCCAAGGCTTTGAGCATCAGTGGATAGGAGGGCCCACAGGAATAAAATCCTGGCCTAAGCGGCTAAACCAAGCTGTCGCTAACCATGTTCTTGTGGCGTGAATGTGTCAAGTGAAAACTTAAGACTGGGCGGTTAAAGTCGTGGTCCAAAAGCAAAAAGAGTGTGCTTAAGAGCTCTGGACACCTCTAATTGGGGACTCTAGCAAAGCTAAGTCACAATCTGAAAAGGTTCACCCAGTTATGTGTCTGTGGTATTTATGTATCCGGTGGTAATACTGGAAAACAAAATGCTTTGGGTCACGGCCAAGACTCATAAAGTAGCTGTGTTCAAGAATCAACATACTTAACTAGGAGAATCAATAACACTATCTGGATTCTGAGTTCCTATAGATGCCAATCATTCTGAACTTCAAAGGATAAAGTGAGATGCCAAAACTGTTCAGAAGAAAAAAGCTAAAAGCCCCGCTCATCTAATTAAGACTGATCTTCATAGATGTTTTTGGAATTCATTGTACATTATATTCTTTTTAACCTATTTTATTTTCAGTTGCTTGGGGACAAGCAACAATTTAAGTTTGTTGTTGTGATGAGCGGATAATTTATACGCTTTTTGGCATTGTTTTTAGTATGTTTTTAGTATATTTTAGTTAGTTTTTATTATATTTTTATCTTTATTTTATTTAAAATTCACTTTTCTGGACTTTACTATGAGTTTGTGTGTTTTTCTGTAATTTCAGGTATTTTCTGGCTGAAATTGAGGGACCTGAGCAAAAATCTTATTCAGAGGCTGAAAAAGGACTGCAGATGCTGTTGGATTCTGACCTCCCTGCAATCGAAGTGAATTTTCTGGAGCTACAGAAGCTTTATTGGCGCGCTCTCAATTGCGTTGGAAAGTAGACATCCTGGGCTTTCCAGCAATATATAATAGTCCGTACTTTGCCCAAGATTTGATGGCCCAAACCGGCGTTTCAAGTCAGCATAGAAATTCTGGCGTCAAAACGCCAGAACTGGCATAAAAGCTGGAGTTAAACGCCCAAACTGGCACAAAAGTTAGCGTTTAACTCCAAGAAAAGTCTCTACACATGGAAGCTTCAATGCTCAGCCCAAGCACACACCAAGTGGGCCCGGAAGAAGATTTCTGCATTAATTACCTGTTTCTGTAACCCTAGGCTACTAGTTTTCTATAAATAGGACCTTTTGCTATTACACTTTACACACACATACTTTGGATACATTTTGATCTTTATGTCCATGTTTGGGGAGGCTGGCCATTCGGCCATGCCTAGACCCTGTACTTATGTATTTTCAACGGTGGAGTTTCTACACACCATAGATTAAGGTGTGGAGCTCTGCTGTTCTTCATGAATTAATACAATTACTATTGTTTTTCTATTCAATTCACACCTACTTCTTCTCTAAGATATTCATTCGTTCTTCAACTTGATGAATGTGATGATCCGTGACACTCATCATCATTCTCACATATAAACATGTGCCTGACAACCACCTCTGTTCTACTAGCAATGGCTTGAATGCGTATCTCTTGGGTTTCTAATCTAAGATTGGAACCTTCGTGGTATAGGCTAGAATCAATTGGCAGCCATTCCTGAGATCTGGAAAGTCTAAACCTTGTCTGTGGTATTTTGAGTAAGATCTGGGAAGGGATGACTGTGACGAGCTTCAAACTCGCGAGTGTTGGGCGTGTGACAGACGCAAAAGGATCAATGGATCCTATTCTAACATGATCGAGAACCGACAGATGATTAGCCGTGCGGTGACAGCGCATTTGGAACATTTTCACTGAGAGGACGAGAAGTAGCCATTGACAACGGTGATGCCCAACATAAAGCCTGCCATGGAAGGGAGTATGAATGATTGGATGAAGGCAATAGAAAAACAGAGGTTCAAGAGGAACAAAGCATCTTCATACGCTTATCTGAAATTCCTACCAATGAATTACATAAGTATCTCTATCTCTATCTCTATCTTTCTTTTATGTTTATCTTTTAATTATCAATTCTCCATAACCATTTGAATCTGCCTGACTGAGATTTACAAGATGACCATAGTTTTCTTCAAGCCGACAGTCTCCGTGGGATCGACCCTTACTCACATAAGGTATTACTTGGACGACCCAGTGCACTTGCTGGTTAGTTGTGCAGAATTGTGACAAAGTGTGATTCACGTTTGAGAGCTTCAAGTCTTTGACGCCATTGTTGATGATCACAATTTCGTGCACCAAGTTTTTGGCACCGTTGCCGGGGATTGTTCGAGTTTGGACAACTTTGGGTTTGGTTCACACTTTGATCATGGTTTTTGGTGACCCATGCATTAGCATAGAACTCTTGAACCATTAAGATTCCGGCTTGTTGAATGGGGTTGGTGAGAACTTCCCAACCTCTTTTTTGAATCTCATGTCGAATCTCTGGATACTCATTCCTTTTGAGCATGAAAGGGACCTTAGGGATCACCTTCTTCTTGGCCACAACTTCATAGAAGTGGTCTTGATAGGCCTTTGAGATGAATCTCTCCATCTCCCATGACTCGGAGGTGGAAGCTTTTGCCTTCCCTTTCCTCTTTCTAGAGGTTTCTTCGGCGTTAGGTGCCATAAATGGTTATGGAAAAACAAAAATCAAAGCTTTTACCACACCAAACTTAGAAGGTTTACCCATCCTTGAGCAAAAGAAGAAGGAAGGAAGGAGAAGAAGAAGAAAAAATGGAGGAGATGGAGTGAGGGGAGTGGTTCGGCCAAGGGGGAGAAGTGTGTATGTTGTGTGAAGATGAAGGTGGGAAGGAGGGGTTTATATAGGAGTGGAGAGAGGGGTAGGGTTCGTGTATTAGGGGTTGGGTGTGGGAGGGAAAGGATTTGAATTTGAAATGTGAGGTGATGGGGAAGAGGTGATTTGGGGAAGGGTGTTATGGGAAGGTGAAGAGAAGAGAGAGAGAGAGTTGAGGTAGGTGGAGATCCTGTGGGGTCCACAGATCCTGAGGTGTCAAGGATTTCTCATCCCTGCACCATTTTGGCGTCTAAACGCCCATTGGAGTGCCAATCCTGGCGTTAAACGCCAGGTTGCTGCCCATTTCTGGTGTTTAACGCCAGCTTTTCTCCCCTTTCTGGTGTTAAACGCCAACTTTTCTTCCCTTTCTGGTGTTAAACGCCAGTCTGATGCCCTTTTCTGGCGTTGAACGCCCAGAATGGTGCCAAACTAGGCGTTTAACGCCCATTCTGCTACCCTTACTGGCGTTTAAACGCCAGTAAGCTCATCCTCCAGGGTGTGCTGTTTTCAATGCTGTTTTTTAATTTAGCTTTTGTTTTTGTGACTCCACATGATCATCATCCTAAAGAAAACATAAAATAACAATAGAAATTTAACATAGATAAGTAAAAATTGGGTTTCCTCCCAACAAGTGCTTCTTTAATGTCAATAGCTTGACAGTGGGCTCTCATGGAGCCTCATAGATACTCAGAGCATGATGATGGCCTCCCAACACCAAACTTAGAGTTTGAATGTGGGGGCTCTGTTTGACTCTGCATTGAGAGAAGCTTGTCATGCTTCTTCTCCATGTGTACAGAATGAGATTCTTTAGCTTTAAACACAAGGTAGTCCTCATTTACTTGAAGAACCAACTCTCCTCTGTCAACATCAATCAAAGCTTTTGCTGTGGCTAGGAAGGGTCTGCCAAGGATGATGGATTCATCCTTATTCTTCTCAGTGTCCAGGATTATGAAGTCATCAGGGATGTAAAGGCCTTCAACCTTTACCAAAACATCCTCTACAAGTCCATAAGCCTGTTTCCTTGAATTGTCTGCAATTTCTAATGAGATTCTTGTAGCTTGCACCTCAAAGATCCCTAGTTTCTCCATTATAGAGAGGGGCATGAGGTTTATACTTGACCCAAGGTCACACAGAGCCTTCTCAAAGGTCATGGTGCCTATGGTACAAGGTATTAAGAACTTTCCAGGATCCGGTTTCTTCTGAGGTAATTTCAGTTGAACCAGATCATTTAGTTCATTGATGAGCAATGGGGGTTCATCCTCCCAAGTCTCATTACCAAATAACTTGGCATTCAGCTTCATGATTGCTCCCAGGTACTTAGCTACTTGGTCTTCAGTAATATCGTCATCCTCTTCAGAGGAAGAATACTCATCAGAGCTCATGAATGGCAGAAGTAGGTTCAATGGAATCTCTATGGTCTCTGTGTGAGCCTCAGATTCCCTTGGTTCCTCAAAGGGGAACTTCTTTTCGTTCAGAGAACATCCCATGAGGTTTTTCTCACTGGGAATCACGTCCTCCTTACTCTCTCCAGGTTTGGCCATGTTGGTCATGGTTATGGCCTTGCACTTTCTCTTGGGATTTTCTTCTGTATTTCTTGGGAGAGTGCTAGGAGGAGTTTTAGTAATTTTCTTATTTAGCTGACCCACTTGTGCCTCCAAATTTCTAATGGAGGATCTTGTTTCATTCATGAAACTTAGTGTGGTTTTAGATAGATCAGAGACTATGGTAGCTAGGCCAGACCGACTCTGCTCAGAGTTCTCTGTTTTTTGCTGAGAAGATGATGGAAAAGGTTTGCTATTGCTAAACCTATTTCTTCGACCATTATTGTTGTTGAAGCCTTGTTGAGGCTTCTGTAGGTCCTTCCATGAGAGGTTAGGATGATTCTTCCATGAAGGATTGTAAGTGTTTCCATAGGAATCTCCTATGTAATTCACTTCTTCCATAATCTTTATATTCATAAGCTTCTTCTTCAGAGAAAGCTTCTTAGTACTGCCAGATGCAGCTTGTATTCCAGTCAGACTTTGAGAAATCATATTGACTTGCTGAGTCAATATTTTATTCTGAGCCAGTAGGCATTCAGAGTATCAATCTCCAGAACTCCTTTCTTCTGAGTTGTCCCATTATTCACAGGATTTCTTTCAGAAGTGTACATGAATTGGTTATTTGCAACCATTTCAATGAGTTCCTGGGCTTCTTCAGGCATCTTTTTTAGATGAAGAGACCCTCCAGCAGAGTTGTCCAATGACATCTTAGACAGTTCAGACAGACCATCATAGAATATGCATATGATGCTCCATTCTAAAAGCATGTCAGAAGGACACCTTCTGATCAACTGCTTGTATCTTTCTCAAGCTTCATAGAGAGATTCACCTTCCTTCTGTCCGAAGGTTTGGACTTCCACTCTAAACTTACTCAATTTTTGAGGTGGAAAGAATTTTGCCAAGAAGGCATTGACCAGCTTTTCCCAAAAGTTCAGGCTTTCTTTAGGTTGAGAGTCCAAACATGTCCTAGCTCTGTCTCTTACAGCAAAAGGGAAGAGCATAAGTCTGTAGACCTCAGGATTAACCCCATTGATCTTAACGGTGTCACAGATTTACAAGAATTCAGCTAAAAACTGATGAGTATCTTCCAATGGAAGTCCATAAAACTTGCAATTCTGTTGCGTTAGAGAAACTAATTGAGGCTTAAGCTCAAAGTTGTTTGCTCCAATTACAGGAATTGAGATGCTTCTTCCACAGAAGTCAGAAGAGGTTGCAATAAAGTCACTAAGCATCTTCCTTGCATTGTTGACATTGTTGTTATTTTCGGCTACCATGTCTTCTTCTTTTTCGAAAATTTCTGTTAGGTCCTCTCCAGAGAGTTGTGCTTTAGCTTCTCTTAGCTTCCTCTTCAAGGTCCTTTCAGGTTCAGGATCAGCTTCAACAAGAATGTCCTTGTCCTTGTTCCTGCTCATGAGAAAGAAAAGAGAACAAGAAAGTATGGAATCCTCTATGTCACAGTATAGAGATTCCTTGAGGTGTCAGAGGAAAACAGGAATAGAGGGATGAGGTAGGTAGATAAGAATTCGAACATATGAAGAAGGAGAGAGAGTCCGAATTGCTAAAAAAGATATGATTGAAAATTATTTTGAAAAAAGATGTGGTTGAGAAGATATGATTGAGAAGATATGATTGAAAAAAAATAATTTAAAAAAATTTGAAATATTTTTTAAAATTAAAGTTGATTACTTGACTAATAAGAAACTAAAAGATATGATTTTAGAATTTAAAGATTGAACCTTTCTTAATAGGCAAGTAACTACTTGAAATTTTTGAATCAAAATATTAATTGTTAGCATTAATTTCGAAAATTATGAAATAAAAATAAGAAAAAGATTTTGAAAATCAAATTTTAAAATTTTCGAAAATATTAAGAAGGAAATTGAAAAAGATATGATTTGAAAAAGATGTGATTTTGAAAAAGTATGAAGATTTGAATTAAAAACTAACTTACCTTCCTTGTGTTGTCCTGGCGTTAAACGCCCAGAATGGTATCCAGTTTTCCTTCCTCACTGGGCGTTTTGAACGCCCAGCCTTTTCTCTGTAATTCCTCTGCTGTATGTTCTGAATCTTCAATGATGAGAGAGAACAACAACAAAATAAAACTAATCATAAAAAAAAAACTAAGATCAAACAATGCATGCAAGACACCAAACTTAGAAATTTTCATATTAGAGACACTAACAAATTAAGAATGCACATGAGAAACAACAAAAGACACAAAATAATAGAATTTAAAGATCAGATCCAAGAAAATCAACAAGAACAAGTTGAAGATCAATGAAGAACATTATGCATATATTTTAGAAAAATGCAAGAAAATTACAAATATGCAAGACACCAAACTTAAAATGTGACACTAGACTCAAACAAGAAACACAAAATTTTTGGTTTTTATGAAATTTTTTTTTGTATTTCTCGAAAATTATTTGGAAAAAGAAAAAATAAAAAATTCAAAAATTTTTTAATATGAATTCCAGGAATCATGCAATGTTAGTCTAAAGCTTCAGTCTAAAAGGATTAGACATGGCTAACCAAGCTTCAGCAGGAAATTATATACAACAGCCAAATTGATGGGAATCAATTAGCTCCTGTGATGATAAAAGCATCATCTGAAACTCTAGAATTCATTCTTAAAAATTCTGAAGAACATAGAATAATTTATTTTTTTTTAAATTTTTTTTTTTCGAAAATAAAAGCTTAAAAATAAAATAAAATTACCTAATCTGAGCAACAAGATGAACCGTCAGTTGTCCAAACTCGAACAATCCTAGGCAACGGCGCCAAAAACTTGGTGCACGAAATTGTGATTTAAAAACTTGGTAAGGTGAAATAGTGATTTCAACACTTCTTCACAACTCCGATGCAACTAACCAGCTAATGCACTGGGTCGTCCAAGTAATACCTTACGTGAGTAAGGGTCGATCCCACGGAGATTGTCGGCTTGAAGCAAGCTATGGTCATCTTGTAAATCTCAGTCAGGTGGATTAAAATGGTTATGGGATTTTGATAATTAAAAGATAAATAAAATATAAAATAGGATAGAAATACTTATGTAATTTATTGGTGGGAATTTCAGATAAGCGTATGGAGATGCTTTGTTGCTTCTGAACCTCTGCTTTCCTATTGCCTTCTTCCAACCATGTGTTACCTCCTTCCATGGCAAGCTGTATGATCCTCTCAGATGAAAACAAATCCATATGCGCTGTCACCGCACGGCTAATCATCTGTCGGTTCCCGCTAGCGTCGAAATAGGACCATTGTCCTTTTGCACACTGTCACTTGCGCCCCACATTCACAGGTTTAAAGCTCGTCACAGTCATCCCTTCCCAGATCCTACTCGGAATACCACAGACAAGGTTTAGACTTTTCGGATCCCAGGAATGGCTGCCAATAATTCTAGCCTATACCACGAAGGTTATAATCTTAGATTAGAAACCCAAGAGATACGCACTCAAGCTATTGCAGATAGAACGGACGTGGTTGTCAGGCACGCGCTCATAGGTGAGAATGATGATGAGTGTCACGAATCATTACATTCATCAGGTTGAAGTGCAAGTGGATATCTTAGAGAAGAAGTAGGCGTGAATTGAAGAAAAAAACAATAGTACTTGTATTAATTCATGAAGAACAGCAGAGCTCCACACCTTAATCTATGGGGTGTAGAAACTCCACCGTAGAAAATACATAAGTGAAAAGAGGTCTAGAAATGGCCGTGAGGCCAGCCTCCAAACGTGAAAAGATGATAGTCTATGATAGCATACGAATACATTAGTAAAAGGTCCTATTTATAATGAACTAATGGCCTAGGGTTTATAGAAATAAGTAAATGATGCAGAAATCTACTTTCGGGGCCCACTTGGTGTGTGCTTGGGCTGAGCATTGAAGCTTTTTCGTTCTTAGGCTGTTCCTGGAGTTAAACGCCAGCTTTGGTGCCAGTTTGGGCGTTTAACTCCAATTCTGGTGCCAGTTTGGGCGTTTTACGCCAAGATATTTTAGGCTGACTTTGAACGCCAGTTTGGGCCATGAAATCTCGGGCAAATTATGGAAAGCTCAGGATGCCTACTTTCCAGCGCAATTTAGAGCATGCCAATTGGGCTTCTGTAGCTCCAGAAAATCCACTTCGAGTATAGGGAGGTGAGAATCCAACAGCATCTGCAGTCCTTTTTCAGCCTCTGAATCAGATTTTTGCTCAGGTCACTCAATTTAAGCCAGAAAATACCTGAAATCACAGAAAAATACACAAACTCATAGTAAAGTCCAGAAATGTGATTTTTATTTAAAAACTAATAATTATATACTAAAAACTAACTAAATCATACTAAAAAGTATGTAAAAACAATGCCAAAAAGCGTATAAATTATCCGCTCATCACTGAGGCATGGCATAACCGTGAGGTAGATTACTGATAAACCCCGATTTTGTGGTTTATCTTGTGCTCATTTTGGGAGATTTTATCAATATTTCTCATACTTATTCACAAGAAATGCATGGTTTTGTGTTCACTTCCCAATATTGCTCTATGATGAAAAACATGCTTGTTTTACCTTAAATTTGCCATATTTTAACCCTCTTCTATTGTCATTCGATGTCGTGATACCTTTGTTGAGTAATTTCAGGAGTTATAGGTTAGGACTGACTCAGAAGAGAGGGAGAAAGCATGTACAAAAAGGGAGGAACATGAAGAATTGAAGTATTGGAAGCAGCAGCATCGGCGCGTCCGCGCACTCCACGCGCTCGCGTGGGTGGGACTGGATAGAAGCGGCGCGCAAGGATGGACGCATCCGCGCAGATTGGGAGATTTTCATCGACGCACACGCGCAACTGGCGCGCACGTGTGGATCACAAAAGTTATCGGCGCGCGCGCACGCATGGCGCGCACGCGTGGGAAGCTGCACGTGACCTCATTAAGAGAAATCGTGCCTGGCGATTTCTGAGGCCAAGGAGGCCCAATTTCAAGCTGTTTCTGCATGGAAAAGACCCAAGAATGCTAGGAGGAAAGAGGAGAGAGTCAATTTTGGAAAATAGACATTTTTTGAGGGTTCTTTTCTTGGTTCTTGGGTGATTCTATGGAGAGAAACCCTTGTTCCTCTCTAGATCTAGTTTCCATTTTGATTTTTTCTTGTTGATTTGTGAATTGGATTTTGTTGATTACAGTTTTAATTGTTCAATTTAATTTCCTTGCTATAATCTCTCTTACATCTAGTGATAGTTTTATGATTCTTGTTAATTGTTATTCTACCCATTTCATGAATATTGCGAATCTTATTTTGTTGATGTTACATTGATGATTTCTATGTTTAATCTTGTTGATTGTTTAATTGTATGTTGATCATTGTTAGTGGGTATTTGTAGAATTCAATTTAATTACTACTTTGAACATGTCTTTCATAAGCGCTTACCAAGTGTTTGATGAATTGTTTACTTTGATTATGGAGTAGTTTTTCACACTCTTGGCCTAGGTCAAGGGAATTGGGTAAACTTGAGTCATTGGGTCTAATGGATTTGATGATTTGGGAACCCTAGGTGGTCAATTTGATACTCATTGACGCCAACCTACTACTAATCTAATTAGTAGGTAGGTTGGGACTTATGGGTTGATGTGGCCAGGGCCATTTGACGTACTTCAAGTTTAGGGGTAGATATCACGTACTTAAGACTTGGGAGTAGACTTAATGAGCTTGGTTCCTCATAATTGTCAAGATGAAGTGTTGGACAATGATTGTGACCCCAATTCCCATGCCTAGCCAAGAGTTGTTTTTAGCATTCATATTTGAAACCCGATTTCCAATTTCACGTATCTTAGTAGTAGTTATTCGTTTAGCTTAAGGTAGAATTGAGTAGAATATTGCTTGCTCATTGGAATTGCTTGGTTTTTTGCTTACATAGTTGAATTCGTTTGTTGCAATTTAAGATTACTTGTTTGTTAAGTTTTCCATTTACTTTTATGTTCATAACTCTCAACCCCGGATTTCTAACCAATGTCGAAGCGCATGTTTGCCCATTCTTCGTGAGACGACCCGAGGTTTGAATACTTCGGTTATTTCTATTGGGGTTGAAATTGTGACAACCAAATCCCTCTTCTAAATTTGACCCCAAGGCTTGTTGTTGGTAGGCTATACTCACAACGAGGTGATATTAAAGGGAAAAATCTTACCAATACAACATCCCTTGGTTGCAAGAGCGAGTGTCAAATTTATGGCGCCGTTGCCGGGGAATGGTTGCAACGTATGCCTCGATGTTGGTTATGTGAATATGTGAATATTGTAGATATTTTGCTCTTTCAATACTTAGCTAGAGTTTAAATTTCTTTTGCATTTGTACTATGACTTTCAAGTTTGATGACTCGGTCTCAACCGAATTCTAGCTTAGCCAATTTTGATCCCGAGATTGAAAGAACTTTGTTACACACTCGGCAAGCTAGAAGGCGATTGGACTACACGCCTAGTACTTCGGCCTCTCTTGAGGAAAACACCGAATTGCTAGACACCGCCGAGGGTGACTTGGAGTCTGATACTTCCTATTCTTCTGTTGACACTGCTAATACATCTTTGCATCCTACAGGTGAGCCACACATGGCGGAGCCACGCCGGATCACTTTGCATGAGCAAGGAGCTCCGGATATCATACTTCAACCGTTACAAGCAAGATATCCTAACCTTGATCCAAACTTTGAGTTGAAGAGTAGCTTGATAAATCTACTTCCTAAATATCATGGGTTGCCGGGTCAAGACCCCATCCGACATTTGAAGGATTTTCATGTAGCTTGTTCCACGGCTCGAAGGCATGGAGCCGATGAGGTAGCCATCATGGTTTTTGTCTTTTCTTTTTCTCTTGAAGCACAAGCAAAAATATGGTTTTATTCGCTACCGGATGATATTGTGACTAATTGGGATTTCCTGAGAATAGAGTTTCTTGACAAGTTCTTCCCACCGGAGAAGACTGAATACATCCGGAAAAAGATTTCGGGCATAATGCAAAGAGACCAAGAGAGCATGTATGAGTATTGGTCTCGGTTCAAGAGGTTATTGGAGTTATGTCCACATCACGGAATGACCACTCGCTTGCTCATTAGCTACTTTACCGGAGGTCTTTGTGCGAAAGATAGAAGATTGCTTATCGCCTCTAGTGGCGGGTCCCTTTCGAAAAACAAGACGGAAGGAGAAGCTTGGGATTTGATAAAGGATGTCGCCGAATCTACGCAACACACAAGAGTAAGGAATAACCCCCTTAAGGGTTGATGATAAGTCATCTTAGCCTAGTTTCACTAGCCTTTTTCTTTTGTTTTCAACTGAATTATGCACTTTCTTGAGCCATAAGCAAGCCAATTGGGTAGATTTTCATGTTTCCTTTGATTTAATCAACCATGTATGAATTCATGCTATTTCATGAGGTTTTATGCTATAATTGTCACATATTATGAAAGAATGAATATCTCATGATCTTGAGCATAGCTTTGATGTGTTTGGTTGATTAATGATAGGTGAAGAAAGCTTGGAGAAAGGTTGAAGCAAGAAGGAATGGTTAGGAGGAAGAGAGGACAAAAAGTTTGAGCAAAAGTTTGCCTCAAACTTTAGCTCAAACTTTTGGATTAATTGAAAATGAACCAGGAAGCAAAAAGCTGGACCAAAAGTTAGCCTCAAACTTTTTGGCTAACTTTTGGGCAAAAGCTGGAGCAAAAGTTAGCCTCAAACTTTTTGGCTAACATTTGGCATGAAAAACACTCCCTGGATGAGCAAAAGTTTGCGCCAACGTTAGCCCCTAACTTTTTGGCTAACGTTGGCGCATGAAAAACTCTCCCTGGATGAGCAAAAGTTTGCGCCAACGTTAGCCCCTAACTTTTTGGCTAACGTTGGCGCCATGAGTATGCAAGGGGAGGCCAACGTTGGAGCAAAAGTTAGACCCCTAACTTTTGCCCCAACGTTGGTATCAGCAAGGAAGGGTGGCTGATGTGAAAAGTTGGAGTAAAAGTTAGCCTCCAACTTTTACTCCAACTTTTACTCAAGCTTTCATGATTCCAACCCGGTTCAATTCGGTTCTTCTCCAAACTCCAAGAGCAATCAACCAAGGCCTCTATCAACCCAATTCCATCAAGAGCAAAGGCCCAATTGAAGGCTTGAAGACCATTTGAAGAAAGTGTATAAATAGCATAGGATTTAAGTTTTTAGGAGAGCTTCCCTTTTAGTTTTTCAGAATAGATTTCTTTTCGGTTTGCTTAGAGCTGACTTTTACATTTCTTAGCATTGTTGTTTTAATTCAAGAGAATTTGGGAGGAGAATTGATCTCTCTTCTTCCTTGTTCTTGCCAAGCACTCTTTACTTTTCTTGTCTTGGATTTTGGGTGGAGAATTGAAGAAATTCTGTTTCAATCTCACCTTGGGATCTTGTTTAATTTTCTGCTTAATTGAATTTCAGTCTCGGTTACTTGCTTCTTCATCTACTTTCTTTGCAATTTACAATTTCCTTTGCAATTGTGCTTGTTGGATCTAGGAAGGCATTGAGATCTAGACTCGATTTTCTAGTCTCTTGGGTCCTGAGATCTGAATTCCAATTTTACATCCTCTGTTTACTGCTTTTCATGCTCATTTACTTTTCTGTTTTAGATCCGATTCGATCCAAGTCTTCTTCTATTTCTCTGCTTGTTGCAATTTTACGTTTCCTTGTTTAATTTCTGCAAATCCAATTCCCAATTCCCTTTACAATTCAAGCCATTTACATTTCTTGCATTTTAAGATTCTGCAATTTACATTTCTTGCGTTCTAAGTTTCTGCCATTTAATTTCTTGCTCTTTAAGATTCAGCACTTTAAATTCCAGTTCTCTTTAATTTCATGCAATTTACCCATTTCCTTCACTTTCTATGCAATTTAAATTCTGCAAATCACAAATCTCTCAACCAAATCTTGATTCGCTTGACTAAATCAACCACTAAACTAAAATTGCTCAATCCTTCAATCCCTGTGGGATCGACCTCACTCCCGTGAGTTATTATTACTTGATGCGACCCGGTGCACTTGCCGGTTAGATTTGGGTGTTTTGGAGAAATTCGTTTTTCCACAAAAATATCCCATCAAGTTTTTGGCGCCGTTGCCGGGGATTGATTAGATTGACAATGATTAAGTGAGGTGGTGATCTAGATCTAGCATTTTTATTTTCTGTTCCTTTAATTTTCAATTAACCCACTAACTGTTTGAATTTTTGCTTAAGCTAACTAAAACTTCATTCTAGCAATAGATTGAAGTGTCACTGGTTTGTGTGTTTCTTATGTTCTGCTTGTATGTCAGGTACAAGAAGAAATACACCCATCTTTCATGAACAAGACGAAAGAACTCTTAGAAGGTTAAGAAGAGCTGAAAGAGGGAAAAATATTGTTGGAGAAGAGGAATCAGAAGAAGAATTCCAAGATATAGAGGAACATTCAACCAATCCACCAGGTGGAGCAGACAACAACAATAACAATCCACCCCAAAGGAGAGTTTTAGCTTCCTATACTTTTGCAAATCCTAGACATTGTGGAAGTAGCATCTTAACTCTAAATGTCAATGCAAACAATTTTGAACTAAAGCCACAACTCATCACTTTGGTTCAAAACAATTGCTCTTTTGGTGGAGGACCACTTGAAGATCCGAACCAACACTTATCCACCTTCTTGAGGATTTGTAACACTGTTAAAACTAATGGTGTGCCTCCTGACAGCTACAAGCTATTGCTATTCCCATTTTCTCTCAGAGACAAGGCCACTCAATGGTTGGAATCCTTTCCAAGAGACAGCATCAACAATTGGGATGATTTGGTAACCAAGTTCCTTGCCAAATTTTACCCACCTCAAAGGATCATAAGGTTGAAGACTGAGGTACAAACATTTACACAAATGGAGGCTGAACCCATCCATGAGGCATGGGAGAGATACAAGGCTCTAATCAGGAAATGTCCTCCTGAAATGTTCACTGAGTGGGATAAGCTGCAGAATTTCTATGAGGGCTTAACATTGAAATCTCAAGAAGCTTTGGATCATTCAGCTGGAGGTTCCTTGCAACTCATAAAAACTGCAGAGGAAGCTCAAAATCTCATAGATATGGTGGCCAACAACCAATATTTCTTTGCTCATCAAAGAAACCGCCAACCATCACAAAGAAGAGGAGTAATGGAGCTAGAAGGAGTGGACTCAATCTTGGCTCAAAACAAGATGATGCAGCAGCAAATTCAACAACAATTTGAGCAAATGGCCAAGAGGATTGATAGTCTCCAAGTTGCAGCAGTTAACACTAGCCAACCATCAACCACATGGGGACAGAATGAAGAAACTCAAGAAGAACAACAACAAGAGCAAGTACAGTATATGCACAACCAAGGACCAAATGAAGTGTATGGTGATACATACAATCCATCCTGGAAGAACCACCCAAACCTCAGATGGGGAGATAATCATACCCAAAACCAACAACCATGGCAGAGGAACTCAAACCAAAACAACCCAAGAAGCAACCAAAACCACAACCAGCAGCAAACTAACCAAAACCCCTACAGAAAACCTTAAAACAACTACCCCAACCCCAACCAAAATGCCTACCATCCACCACCCACATCTCATAACCCACCTCAAGTATCACCTGAAGCCCAAAGAATCACTAACTTGGAGGCCGTGATAGACAAAATGTTGAAACACCAGGAAATGACAACCAAGAATCATGAAGCATCCCTGAAGAGCCTAGAGAGACAGATGGGGCAAATCTCCAAGCAGATTTCTCTTGAGAGACCCTCAAGCTCTCTGTCGAGTGACACAATTCCAAATCCTAAGGAAGAATGCAAGGCGATACAATTAAGGAGTGGGAGAACATTGATGCGCAATAATGACACTACAAAGAAGCAAGCAGAGAGCAGCAAAAGTGCAATAGAAGATGAGGAGCAAACAAAGAAAGATGAAGCCAAGAATCAAGTTGTAATGCCAAACAAGAGCACTGAGAAACTTAAAGAAAAGGACAACCAGCCACACGGTTCAACATAAGTGACTCAGGGACAGCAGCAAATAGGAAAGAGCATCACACCTCCACTGCCATATCCCCAGAGGTTCAACAAAGAAACCAAGGACCAACATTTTCACAAGTTCCTTGAGACTTTCAAAAAGTTGGAAATTAATATTCCTTTTGCTGAAGCACTTGAGCAAATGCCTCTGTATGCCAAGTTTTTGAAGGAGCTTATCAACAAGAAAAGAAGTTGGGATGAGAAGGAAACTATACTACTCACTGAGGAATGCAGAGCTTTGATTCAAAAAGGGCTTCCCCCTAAGCTTAAAGATCCAGGGAGCTTTTTGCTACCTTGCACCATTGGGGAATTAACCATCACTAAAGTAATGTGCGATCTAGGAGCAAGTATCAACTTAATGCCATCCTCCTTGGTAAAAAAGCTGCATATAGAGGAAGTTAAACCAGTACAGATATCTCTAGAGCTAGTAGATAAGTCAACAGTATACCCCAGGGGTATGATTGAAAACCTGCTGGTCAAGGTGGACAATTTCATATACCCTGCAGATTTTGTAGTTCTAGATTCAGAAGGGGATGATGGTGACTCTATTATTCTGGGAAGGCCATTCTTGGCCACTGCTAGAGCTATCATAGACATAGAGGAAGGAGAATTAACTCTCAGAATGCATGATAAGAGTGTCACTCTGAAGGTGTTACCAGAAGCACAGTTTGGTAATGAGAAGAAAAACTATATGGAACTTGACAAGGAAGAATCTCAGTTAAAGGAAGAAAGCAACAAGGCGATTCACAACAACATCCCAAGGCAAAAGATTGTGCAAACTGATGAAGAAGTCCAAGAGAATATGGGAGTATTAGCCACTGAAAGGATGAAAGATCCCCAAGGTAAGCCTACGGCCAGAAAAGAAAGGATGAAACGCAGAAACAAAACAAAAAGGGGTTGGAAGAACAGGAAGATTCCAACAGAGGGGCTTTCCAAAGGTGACAAAGTGCAATTGATATATCAACAACTGGGAGCAAGCCGACAGACTGATGACTATTACAATGTCAGCAACATACTCTCGTTGGAACATGCTGAAATTGAACACCAGAGAATAAAGAGGAGGATCACAGTCAGGGGAGACAAGTTGAGGCACTACAACCCTCAACCACCATAAAAGAAAGCTCCAATGTCAAGCTAGTGACAATAAAAGAGCTCCATGGGAGGCAACCCATGATTTAAGATTTATGTCATTTTAAATTCAATAAGCTATGATCATCTGAGCATGAAATTTATTTTCATAGACGTACTCAATGAATGCATGCAAATTTTTTTTCATAGGCTAAGACTTCTAAAGTTTGGTGTGCCTTCAAGCACACCAAACCAGTGTTACAAACATTTTCATACTATATGCCTAGCATATGACCAAACACTAAGTTTGGTGTTTCTCTTCTCATGAAAATTAAAAAAATCATGCATCAATGATCATACATTATCTCTTACTGAGACTTTTCAATTAAAAAGAAATCATACTCTGTGATGAAGGCATCAATTGTGATTTACTACTAGCATCTCACATTTACCCTTTAAGCAAGATACAAGTTTGGTGTTCACCAAACTTTGATGCACGGATTTAGGGACACAATTGATCCTTCATAAAAAAAAAAAGAGAGAGAAAAAGGAAAATTATGATGAAAACATTTCTTATAAACATTTGACCAAGAATGACATTGGGAATTTCAATTTCACTAGTTGGAGGAAGAAACACATATTTTCTACTATATGACCAAACATTAAGTTTGGTGTCCTCCAAGAAAAGTCACGGTTCAAATGGATATAAGGAATGGTTATTCATATAGTGTTAATGAAAAGAAGCACTCTTGCCACAGTTTGATAAAACTAATGCTTGTTGTCTTGTTGTGATGACTAGGTGGTCAAAGGACACTCTATGAAAGAGACAAGACAAAGGAAAGCATAGCATGAGGACAAAATCTCATCACATGCTTCAAAAAGAGAATCTGCCACTCCTTGAGATGATCACGGCAAAGACAATTGAAGAAGCAAGCTTTGTCTTCATTCATCCTTACATGCACACCTTTGATTCACATAGTATCTAATTGCATCCTAGCCCTTCATTGTTCATTTAAATAACATACCACCTCCAAGCCATGCATGTGACCGAACCTTTGCACTCCAACCATTTAAACTTCCCTTCATCATTTCTCATCATAACAAGCTCGGCCTCAAATTTCATCCTTCTCCAAACACACATCAAAATCTCTAACATTCTTCACACTCCCTTTAACCTCAAGAGTCTCAAACAACCAAGTGATCATGGCCTCTTCCTCAAGAACCAAACGAAGAAGAAGGAAAGATCCCATGGTGGAGGAGAGCACCCCTGAATATGACCGATGGAGATTCAAATCTCGGTACCATCAGATGCAAATTGAATGGATGAATGAGAAGAAGATATATCCAGAAATTCCACTCTTGCTGCCGGATGATGGATGCCAAGAAATGAAG
Organism: Arachis ipaensis; assembly: GCF_059453495.1. Lineage (NCBI taxonomy): Eukaryota > Viridiplantae > Streptophyta > Magnoliopsida > Fabales > Fabaceae > Arachis > Arachis ipaensis. Next base: position 93,237,875 of record NC_142439.1, read on the forward strand.
GACAAAATTCGAAAGAGGAGGTAGGAGGAACTCATATCACCAATCACTCGAATCAATGCTAATATCATAAGAGAGTTCTATGCCAATGTCTCAAGGCTTGACATGAGTGAGGCCCCAACATACAAGAGCTATGTGCGGGGAGTGGAAGTAGACTTTAGCTCGGATGCAATCAAGAAAGTCTTGGGACTAAAATCAGTCCGCTTTAGTGAACCGGGATACCACCAAAGGGTAAATGGTGATCCGGATTATGATGGGATTGCTAGAGATATATGTATGGAGAACTCAGAGTGGGAAGGAGATGACAAGAATAAATACAAGTATTTGAAGAGAGTTAACCTTACCCCGGAAGCAAAGGGATGGTATGAGTTGTTGAAAAGATCAATTCTGGGTACAGTAAACACCTCAGAAGTTAACAGGAATAGAGCTATTATGTTGCATTGCATTATTGTGGGAGGAGAGGTAAAAGTTCATGAAATCCTGGCAAAAGACATTCAAAAGCTTGTTGAGAAGAATTCGGCCAGGTCTTGGTTGTACTATCCAAGTACCATTTGGAGGTTGTGTGCAAAGGCTAAAGTGCCAATGGAAGAGGAGAATCCAATGTGGTTAAGCCAAGGCATTCCTATAACCATTGAAAGAATGATGATGGCTCCTGAAGCACATCAAGGCCGAAGACCACATGGAAGAAGGGAAAGAGAGGAACCAATGGAGGGAGAAGAATTACAAGAGGAAGAAGAGCCACAAGAGGAGGAGGAACAGCAGCACATTCCTCTACATAACAATCTGGACATGACTCAAATGCAGGAAGCAATTGGAAGATTATCACAACAGTACATGAGAATTCAAGAAAGGCAAGAGGAATACCATTCACTATACATGAAAAACCAACAAGCACAAGAAGAACGGGAGCTAAGAATGATGAACAAACAAAGTGAATTCGAGTCAAGATTCCTTGTGATGCAAGAAGAACATGCTTTTCAATCTCATGAATCATTTGGAAAGTTGGAACAAATGCAAGCTGAAAATTTGAGGGCTCTCAAAGAGTTCACAACACTCCAAGATGCAAGATATGAAGTCCAAGCCGACTACAACATAAATAGTCAAATCAAGCTGAACTATATTGGAGAGCATCTGCACAACATGGATCCAGCTTTTCCAACTTTTGATGAATTCTTCAAAATGAGAAGTGAGATAGAAGTAAGCAATGCAATGAAGCTTGAAGATAGAGTAGAGGAAGCAATGAATAGAGCTGGTTTCTGGCGGGATCAACAGACAACAGACATGGACATAGGGAACACCAGCAACCAGGTGTATGAAAGAAGAAAGAAAAAGCATGACAAATAAAAGGTGGACTTGCTCCTTGTTCATCACTAAGAAAGCATACATTATGTCTGTTTTAAGTGGTCCTTGCATCTTTAAGTAGTTATCATAATTAATAGTCTTTGCATCATGTTTGTTTCTCTTACAATAAGTAAGCTAGTCTATGTGTGTGCTTGTGTATTTACTTTCACTTAACAAAAAGCATGCTTTGCCCCCTTCATTTTCAATTCAATAAAAGAAATGTTTGAATGTGAAGTGAAATAGTTCTCTGTTAGATAGAAGTAAAATAAAAGTAAGTGGTGGTATGTGTGTGATTGTATAGTAGCTCACCTTTGGTGAATAAAAAAACTATGATGTCTCCTTCTAAGTGTAAAGCGGCCTACTGTCTATGAATCTCAATCAAATAAAAATCCTTGGTTAGAAAGAAAAACAAAAAGAAAGAAAAAAGGGGAGAAAAAGAAATAGCCAAAAAGTGGCAGAACAAAAGAAAAACAAAAAGAAACAAAGCTGGACACCAATAGCTTGAACCTTAGAATATATGCCTGTGGTGTCTTTGTATTAGGATCTGCTTGGATTATTAAGCTCTTTGGAGTGCATCAACACTCGGTGACTTGGGTTAACTAACCCGGGATCATCAGCTGAAAGTCCACTATCAAGAGCAACCTAACTACAAGGCATTTAGTAGCCCAAAGAGGTGCTGGGCATCAATGTTCTAAGAAGGAATGTGAGCTAAGTGTCTATAGTGAATAATGTGTCAAGTATAAAGAAAAGGAAATGAACTTGCTACACATGACACTCAAATAAAGCTTACGAACAAAATAATAGCCAAGGATAAAGAAATAATGAGAGGTCATAGCAGTATGTTACTTGAAGCTTGAAGGAGACTTTCTAGGCTTAAGAATCAATAAGAGGTGAGTGTTTACATATCCACATAAAACCCCATGAACTACCAATAACACTCTACTAGCATGAAAATCCTCTTCCATTTCATTCTTTCTTCTCAATAAATCATTTCTTGCTTAGGGACAAGCAAACTTTAAGTTTGGTGTTGTGATGACAAGTCATCTTAGCCTAGTTTCACTAGCCTTTTTCTTTTGTTTTCAACTGAATTATGCACTTTCTTGAGCCATAAGCAAGCCAATTGGGTAGATTTTCATGTTTCCTTTGATTTAATCAACCATGTATGAATTCATGCTATTTCATGAGGTTTTATGCTATAATTGTCACATATTATGAAAGAATGAATATCTCATGATCTTGAGCATAGCTTTGATGTGTTTGGTTGATTAATGATAGGTGAAGAAAGCTTGGAGAAAGGTTGAAGCAAGAAGGAATGGTTAGGAGGAAGAGAGGACAAAAAGTTTGAGCAAAAGTTTGCCTCAAACTTTAGCTCAAACTTTTGGATTAATTGAAAATGAACCAGGAAGCAAAAAGCTGGACCAAAAGTTAGCCTCAAACTTTTTGGCTAACTTTTGGGCAAAAGCTGGAGCAAAAGTTAGCCTCAAACTTTTTGGCTAACATTTGGCATGAAAAACACTCCCTGGATGAGCAAAAGTTTGCGCCAACGTTAGCCCCTAACTTTTTGGCTAACGTTGGCGCATGAAAAACTCTCCCTGGATGAGCAAAAGTTTGCGCCAACGTTAGCCCCTAACTTTTTGGCTAACGTTGGCGCCATGAGTATGCAAGGGGAGGCCAACGTTGGAGCAAAAGTTAGACCCCTAACTTTTGCCCCAACGTTGGTATCAGCAAGGAAGGGTGGCTGATGTGAAAAGTTGGAGTAAAAGTTAGCCTCCAACTTTTACTCCAACTTTTACTCAAGCTTTCATGATTCCAACCCGGTTCAATTCGGTTCTTCTCCAAACTCCAAGAGCAATCAACCAAGGCCTCTATCAACCCAATTCCATCAAGAGCAAAGGCCCAATTGAAGGCTTGAAGACCATTTGAAGAAAGTGTATAAATAGCATAGGATTTAAGTTTTTAGGAGAGCTTCCCTTTTAGTTTTTCAGAATAGATTTCTTTTCGGTTTGCTTAGAGCTGACTTTTACATTTCTTAGCATTGTTGTTTTAATTCAAGAGAATTTGGGAGGAGAATTGATCTCTCTTCTTCCTTGTTCTTGCCAAGCACTCTTTACTTTTCTTGTCTTGGATTTTGGGTGGAGAATTGAAGAAATTCTGTTTCAATCTCACCTTGGGATCTTGTTTAATTTTCTGCTTAATTGAATTTCAGTCTCGGTTACTTGCTTCTTCATCTACTTTCTTTGCAATTTACAATTTCCTTTGCAATTGTGCTTGTTGGATCTAGGAAGGCATTGAGATCTAGACTCGGTTTTCTAGTCTCTTGGGTCCTGAGATCTGAATTCCAATTTTACATCCTCTGTTTACTGCTTTTCATGCTCATTTACTTTTCTGTTTTAGATCCGATTCGATCCAAGTCTTCTTCTATTTCTCTGCTTGTTGCAATTTTACGTTTCCTTGTTTAATTTCTGCAAATCCAATTCCCAATTCCCTTTACAATTCAAGCCATTTACATTTCTTGCATTTTAAGATTCTGCAATTTACATTTCTTGCGTTCTAAGTTTCTGCCATTTAATTTCTTGCTCTTTAAGATTCAGCACTTTAAATTCCAGTTCTCTTTAATTTCATGCAATTTACCCATTTCCTTCACTTTCTATGCAATTTAAATTCTGCAAATCACAAATCTCTCAACCAAATCTTGATTCGCTTGACTAAATCAACCACTAAACTAAAATTGCTCAATCCTTCAATCCCTGTGGGATCGACCTCACTCCCGTGAGTTATTATTACTTGATGCGACCCGGTGCACTTGCCGGTTAGATTTGGGTGTTTTGGAGAAATTCGTTTTTCCACAAAAATATCCCATCAAGGGTGTGGTAGAACCGTCCCCTTCTGAAGCAAGTCTAACCAAGGCACTTGGGGATATGGCCACCATCCTTACACAAATTCAAAGAGATCAAAGGGAGTATTACTCCATCAAAGCCATCCAAGCCCCTCCTCCGGTTGCTCAACTTGAAGGCCCTCCTAGGATTTGTGGTTTGTGCTCTAGCACCACACATTACACCGACCAATGCCATCAAATTCAAGAGGAACATGCCCTTGTGGTAGCCAATGTGAATTACAACAACCGTCCACCATATCCTTCTCAAGGCCAGAACAACTACCATCAAGGTAGCAATCAACAACAATAGTGGAGAGATAATTCACAAGGAAACAATCAGTACCAAAGATGGAACAACCCTTCTTCTCACCACAATAACAACCCATCTTCATCCCAATATCACCACAATAACACCAACTACCAAGCCAACCAAAACCAAAACAATTACACCAAGTACCAAACACTGCACCATAGACAACAAAACCAAACTCCTACATCTTCCAACAATCAAGTTGATGAGCTTAGAACCGCTATGGAAAAACGAGAGGAGATCAACAAGGCTCAATTTGAGGCCTTGAACACTCAGTTGGCTAACCTCACCAACATACTCTCAAAGATGAACATGTCAAACCAACCACCAACTCCCAATAACAATACCACCCAACCCTCAAGTTCATCCAACCTTTCATCAGATTTTTGCTCAACTCCCTCCATTTCAGCTAGAAAATACCTGAAATTACAGAAAAACACACAAACTCATAGTAAAGTCAAGAAATGTGATTTTTGCATAAAAACTAATAAGAATATAATAAAAAGTAACTAAAAACTACCTAAAAGTAATGCCAAAAAGGGTAAAAGTTATCCGCTCATCACAAACCCAAACAAGTCAAACAAATGCAAATAATGTATGCCTACCCTATGGCCGATGATATCATCTGTCGGTTACAAAGCTGAATTGGGGATTTTCGTCGGTTAGAAATTTCACACAAATAATCCGTTGATAGTATAGTTCCCAACCAACAAATAATCCTCAATCAAAGTTTAATTTTTGGTTGTCACAAGTCCAACCCAATAAAAATAACCGAGAGTATTAGTCCCGGGTCGTCTTCTCAAGAAATTGCTGTGAGGTATGCATATTATTGGTTATGGTATCCAAGGGGTTGGTTCATAAAAAGGGGCAAGAAAATAAATGGCAAGAAAATAAAGCAACAACTAAAGAAAGCAAGTAATAAAGGGAGACATTCATGGCAAGGATTGAGAATATAGGCTTTTTATCCTAGTCACTAATCATAACAATAATTAACAAGAGTTAATCCTATTTCGTCATCTCCAACATCGAAAGAAGGTACAATATTATCTTCAACATAGGGAGAAAATCAAATAGGACTAGTTAATCTCAATCCAAAAGTCCTAATCAACTTACTAATTGAATTAGCAAGAGATTAGAGTCAATGGAAACAATATTAACTAACAACTCTAGATCACCAACATAAGTTGGGTATTAATGACTCAAGAGCACCTAATTTCTCTTTCCAAGCCAAGAATGCTCAAAAAGCTACTCTAACATCCAACCAATCATTTTGTCAAACACTTGAAAGGCATAAAAGGAAAGCATGGTAAAAGTGCATGAAATATAAATTCTAACAACTACCAATTACAAGGAATTAACAATAACTACTTAATTAAGCAACAATAAACAAAGAAACATCAAATTGCATAAAGAAAGCCCAAATCCAGCAAAGAGTTCATAAACATAAAAGAGGCATAAAAGAGAAATTAACAAGAAGAAACTAGAGAATTGAACTACTAATGCGTGAAAATGTAAAGGAAAGAAGATGAAAACAAGAAATTAAACCTAGATTTAAGTGGAAAATAAACCTAAGAACCTTAATTCTAGAGAGAAGATGGAGCTTCTTTCTCAAGAAAACTACCCTACATGCCTCCTAACCTAGACTAATTGCTCCCCCTTTGTCCAATCTTGAATTCTGCATCAAATAGCCTCAGAAATGAGTTGGACTTGGGCCTGGACAGCTCAGAAATTGCCCCAGCGAATTCACTTTAAGTGAGTCACATGCCGCTTGCCACGCGTGCGCGTGGACGACGCATGCGCGTCACTGACAAATTTCATTCTCACGTGTATGCGTGGGCGACGCGTGCGCGTGGCCTCCAATTCTCCAAATGCTCATTTCTTCATCAATTCTCCATTTTTGCATGCTTTTTCTCCATTCCTTCAACCCAATCTTTGCCTTCTAATCCTGAAATCACTTAATAAACATATCAAGGCATCAAATGGAATTAAAGTGAATTAAAATTAGCGATTTAAGGCCTAAAAAGTATGTTTTTACACTTAAGCACAAATTTAGGGAGAATTACAAAACTATGCTATTTCATTGAATAAGTGTGAGATAAGTTAATAAAATCCCCCAAATTAAGCACAAGATAGACCACAAAATTGGGGTTTATCAAACCTTCCCACACTTAAACTAAGCATGTCCTCATGCCAAACTCAAGAAAGAGACAAAGGGTATCGACATTTATTCAATGCAAACTACCTACATGCAATCTACCTATATGCAACTATCTAAATGAATGCAACCACTTGGTCAAAATAAATCAATCCCCAAGAAAGCTTATATCAATATGAGGGCTAAAGGTATTAACAACCAAATCAAACCCACAATTGAATCGAATTATTAAAAAGAATTTACAAACTTGCAAGAAAAGATAACCATGGGTGAAAACATGTAATTGAGCAATCGAACCCTCACCGGATGTGTATCCGCTCTAGTCACTCAAGTGTATAGGGTTGATTCACTCAATTCTCCCCTAATCATGCTTTCCAAGATTTGTTTTTCATCTAACAATCAACAATTATTTCATGCATGCATACAAATATCATGAGGACTTATCCATAGGTTGTAATGGGGCTAGGGTCAAGGTAGGAGGTTAAGTGGACTAGAATTTGAATCTTTTATTAACTTAAACTTCCCACCTAACCTATATAACAACCTATAAAATTCTAAAACAAACCTAACTACCCATAATTCTCACTTTTTCACACACTCATGCATTCTCTTTTTTATCACAACTCATATGCATTGATTTTTATCGAACTTTTTCTTGGGGTATTTTGTCCCCTTGTATTGGTTCCTTTTTTCTATATATTTTTTTCTTTCCTTTATTTTTCTATTTTTTTCTACATTCTTTTTATTTTTATTTTCTTTTTTTTTATTTTTTTTCAAGATAAAATATATACAAAAGTATCAATTTATATGGTTGAAACATTTAGTGCATGAATATGTACCCAATCCAATGATTTTCAACAAAAATACAAAATACACTTTTACCTCAACCAATGTTCCCAAGTTTTCCATACCCAAATGATACACACCCTCACTAGCCTAAGCTAATCAAAGATCCAAATTAAGGGACATTTATTATTTTTCACTTAGGGGTAGTGATGTGTGATGAGCGGATAATTTATACGCTTTTTGGCATTATTTTTAGTAGGTTTTTAGTATATTTTAGTTAGTTTTTATTATGTTTTTATTATTTTTTATTCAAAAATCACATTTCTGGACTTTACTATGAGTTTGTGTATTTTTTTTGTGATTTCAGGTATTTTCTGGCTGAAATTGAGGGACCTAAGCAAAACTCTGATTCGGAGGCTGAAAAAGGACTACAGATGCTGTTGGATTCTGACCTCCCTGCACTCGAAGTGGGTTTTCCGGAGCTACAAAAGCCCAATTGGTGCGCTCTTAATTGCGTTGGAAATTAGACATCCTGGGATTTCCAGCAATATATAACAGTCTATACTTTTCCCGAGATTTGATGGCCCAAACTGGCGTTCCAAGTTAGCATAGAAATTCTGGCGTCAAAACGCCAGAACTGGCATGAAAGCTGGAGTTAACCGCCCAAACTGGCACAAAAGCTGGCGTTTAACTCCGAGAAAGATCTCTACACGTGAAAGCTTCAATGCTCAGCCCAAGCACACACCAAGTGGGCCCCAGAAGTAGATTTTTACACTAACTATTCTAGCTTACTCATTTTCTGTAACCCTAGGTCACTAGTTTATTATAAAAACTACATTTAGTGATTCATCTTGTACCTCATGACACTCTACACGTTTCATATTGTATCTTCTACGGCATGAGTCTCTAAACCCCATGGTTGGGGGTGAGGAGCTCTGCTGTGTTTTGATGAATTAATGCAATTACTACTGTTTTCCATTCAATTACGCTTGCTTCCATTCTAAGATATTCACTCATACTTCAACTTGATGAATGTGATGATCTGTGACACTCATCACCATTCTCAACCTATGAATGCATGCCTAACAACCACCTCCGTTCTACCTTAGACTGAGTGCTTATCTCTTAGCCTCCTGGTTCAGATCAGAGTCTTCGTGGTATAAGCTAGAGAATCAATTGGCAGTATTCTTGAGATCCAGAACGTCTAAACCTTGTCTGTGGTATTCTGAGTAGGATCTGGGATAGGATGACTGTGACGAGCTTCAAACTCACAAGTGCTGGGTGTAGTGACAGACGCAAAAGAATCAATGGATCCTTGATAAACCCCAATTTTGTGGTTTATCTTGTGCTTAATTTGGGTTGTTTTATAAATTTTTCTCACATTTATTCAATGAAATAGCATGGTTTTGCAATTCTCCCTTGATTTGTGCTTAAAAGTGAAAACATGCTTTTTAGGCCCTAAAATTGGTGATTTTAATTTACTTTAATTCCATTTGATGCCTTGATGTGTTTGTTGAGTGATTTCATGTTCATAAGGAAAGTATTGGATGGAAGAAGTGAGGAGAAAAGCATGCAAGTGGGAGAACTCATGAAGAAATGAAGGAACCGTAAAGCTGTCAAGCCTGACCTCCTGACACTCAATCGACCATAAGTTGAGCTACAGAGGTCCAAATGAGGCGGTTCCAGTTGCGTTGGAAAGCTAACATCTGGGGATTTGAAATGATATAAATTTTGCTATATGGTGCTTCGCGTTCAGGGGCGCGCATGCGCACTTTGCGCACGCGCACCGATGCTGTCCGTGGCCCACTTTAATGAAATCGCCCCCAGCAATTTTGCAGCTCATTTTGGGCCCAATCCAACCCATTTCTGATGCTATTGAACCCAAAGATTGAAGGGGGAATGAACCAAGTAGTAATTGTTTAGTTTTCATCATGTTTTAGGGTAGAATTCTAGAGAGAGAGGCTCTCTTCTCTCTCTAGATTTTAGGGTAGTTTTAGTTAATTCTTCTTGGATCCAAGTTATAATTCTTGTTTTGATTTAGTTTTCACTTGTTAATTTTTTGTTATTACATCTTAATCTTAGTTTCTCTTGATCATTTCCTTTATTTTGTTGCTTTTATGTTCATGAACCTTGTTGGATCTCAATTTTCTTTTAATGCAATTTAATGTTTGATGTCCTGTTTATTGATGAATTGAGTTGTTGATTTACTTTTCTTGCAATTGATAGTTGGTAGATTTATATTTCTTGCACATTTTATTTTTCTTTCCATGTATGCCTTCCAAGTGTTTGACAAAATGCTTGGAAGGATGTTAGAGTAGATTTTGAGCATTCTTGGCATGGAAAGAGTAATTGGGCAATCTTGAGTCATGAAAACCCAACTTATGTTGGCGATCTAGAGTTGTTAGCTAGTATTGTTTCCATTGATGCTAATCTTTTGCTAATTTAATTAGTAAGTTGATTAGGACTTTTGGATTGAGATTAGCTAGTCTTGTTAGACTTTCTCCCTATTTGTTGGAGATGACGTAATGAGATAAATTCTTGCTTCTATTTGTGACATGATTAATTAGTCTTGTTTGACATTCTCCTGATGTGTGAGTTAACTAAATAAGATGAATTAATCATGCATGACTAGGATAGAAAGCCTATGATCTCAACCCTTGCCATGAATGTCTCTCTTTATTACTTGCTTTCTTTAGTTACTTGTTTGATTTACTTTTCTTGTCATTTATATTATTGTCCTCTGATACATAAAAGATTGATTTCACGTATTTACCGGCAAGTATACCGGGTCGTATCAAGTAATAAAACTCACTAAGAGTGAGGTCGATCCCACGGAGATTGGTAGATTAAGCAACTTTAGTTAAATGGTAGATTTAGTCAAGCAAACATGGTTTTGAATTCATGAGATTTGATTTTTGAATATAATTACGGAAAGTTAAATAACAAAGAATTTAGGGAACTAGAATAAAGAAGAACAATGAAAGTAAATAACTGAAACTTAAAATGCAAGAAACTTAAATGACATTAAAGATAGCTTGCAAGAAAGTAAAGATTGCGGAATTACAAAGAGCAGAAGAGTAAATTGCAAGAATTAGATAAACAGAATGTAAATGGTAAGAATGATAAATTGCAAGAAGATAAAAGGGGATTGGGTAATGGGTATTCAAAATAACTAAAGAACAAAAGAAATGAGAATTAATGATGGAAAGGATCATTAGGGATCGGAGATGCAAATTCTCATGAATTGATGTTGATCAATTTCTTCTCAATCATGGGTATAGATCCATGGCAAATTGTGGGTAATTGAGTCCCAATCTCTTGGTAACTCAATTTCTCTCAACACAACCAATTGCCACTCTCGTGATCTAATTGTTCATGAGAAGAGATGAAGTTCAATTCCTAATACAAGCCACATAACTTCCAGAATCTCAACTAAGGGAGGTTACATCTCACATACCAACCAAAGTGTATTGATCAAGGAAATCATGAAAGGATGAACTCTAAACTGAATTATGTAGCTCCTTTCTCAAATTCACTACATAATTCATATAGATTAATCCCTCTCTCGATGGTGATTGAATCTATGAAGAACAAGAGTTTCCTTTTAGATGAACCACATGAATTGAGAAGGAAAAGAAAAGTTATCAACTCATTCAAATGAGCAGAGCTCCTCCCCCTAATGAAAATGGGGTTTAGTGAATCATAACTCTAAATTCAACAACAAATGAAAAAGTAAACATTAAAATTGAGTAGAGAAGAATGAACAAGAAGAAGTTCTTAAAACTGAAATTCAAAGTTACAGGAACAACAAAATAGAAGACCGGTGAGAAAAAGTGAAAAACCAAAAAAAACTCTAAGTGTAAATATAAAAGTGTCTAAGAGTTAAAATTGCTAAAAAATAAAACTCCAAAAACTCCCCTTCAAAGTACCAAACTCTTCTCTATTTATACTACTCGTAAAAATCCTTCAGAGATCTTTAATTTGGGCTAGCAATGTGGGCTTTCTCTTTGTTGAATTCCTGGCTCAATGGCTTGGCGTTTTTGCTAATAACGCTAGCCTTAATGCACATTGGCAACGTGCATGGTGTTTTCCTGGGAGTGGGCTTTGATACTTGGGCGTTGTTAGCCCAAGTTGTTGCTAACAACTTGCTTTTCTTCTTCTTGACTCTACTTTCATGCTTAATGTTGCCCAGAATTTGAGTATCAATCCTCTGCTTCAATATAGACTATCATACATCATTGGAAAGCTCAGAGTGTCTTCTTTCTAATGCACTTGGAATCATCTCAATTGGATTTTTCTAGCTCAAGTTATGCTTCCTCAAAGAAGGTAAGGTCAGGCTGCCAAGTTTGTTGAAGTTGTTGCTGAACACGCCCCTCTCTTCCCAAGTTGGCAACGTGGTCGAGTGAGGGAAAGTTTCTCTCCAAACTTGTTTGCTGCGTTGTTGTGGATAACGCCCATGCATTTCAGCATTGGCAACGTTGGCTTCCTTTCCTGGATAGCCTCCTTGCTTGGCGTTGTCACAAAACACTCCAACTCTTCCTAGGGTTGGCAACGTGCTCGAGCCATCCTCAAGGCTCCATGCTTGTTGCTTGGCGTTGTCATTGAACATGCCTATATTTCCTGGCGTTGGCAACGTGCTTGAGTTGGAGAAGTGCCATCCAAGTTGCCTTGAGTTGTTGTCAAACACGCCAGTGAGAACACCCAACCTCTACTATCAACTTCATCTCCTTGTTTTTGGGGCTTACTAATGACACTGATTTGAGCTTCCATTTCATGTTGTATTATGGACTATTATATATCGTTGGAAAGCTCTGAATGTCAGCTTTCCAACACAACTAGAAGCATGTCAATTGGATCTCTGTGGATCAAGTTATGCATCCTTGAAGAAGGTAAGGTCAAGCTATCTGCTTGATACACACTAGCACGTTGCCAACTTGGTTTCCAAGTTGCCAACGTGCTGTTCTTCCCTGGCAGCACCAAATGGGCGTTGGCAACTTGGTTTCCAAGTTGCTAATGTGCTGTTTGCTCCTGGTTGCACAAAATGGGCGTTGCCAACTTGGTCTCCAAGTTGCCAACTTGCTATTCCTCCTTGCTCCAAGATTTCCTTGCTCCATTGTCTTCTTGCTTCATCACCTAACATAAACCAAAGAATTTTCCTCAAAGTTTTGCCATCTTATGCATTAGTTTTCAAGGGAATCATTCACATCAAGTTGCATATAATCTTCTTGAATCATTTGCATAGATTATGCCAGATTTCAATTAGTTCTTGGTTTATGAATGCATGGAGGAAAAACTCACAAAATTGCTCATTTGTTTCAAAGAAAGTGAATGAAACTAAGCCAAAACTAACTAAACTAACTAGTTAAAATGGAAAATATGCGAATGCATCACAACACCAAACTTAAATCTTGCTTGTCCTCAAGCAAGAAAAGAATCATGCAATAGAGATTGAGAATCCAAGGTTAGAAGAAAAGCAAGTTAATGTTCATGGAAAGCTAGTTTTCTATGCATGCTACAATCACAAAAGAAATGTAAATGATTGATGCTTCTATCTAGCTCACTTTATGAAATCTTTTTCTTATAATTCTTCCTTGAAACAAGCTTTTGATTTTCTTATTAGCTTTTCCTTTTGGGTGCTTTGCCCCATGAGTTGATAACAAAACTACGACTCTAAATGCTTTGTTTTCAAGTATTACCACTTGATACATAAGCATCACAAGCATTTAATTAGAAAACTTCATTAAGCTCATTTATTTATTTTCTTGACTCTCTAATCATTTATGCTCAGAGCCTTGAGCTTTGAGGGTGTGCTTTTGCACTTGAGCCTAGCCTTGACTTCTAAGTGTTTTGTTTTCAAGCATTTTACTTGATACATAAACACCACAAGTACATAACAATGAAATTGTCATTGGTACTCAGAGCCTTCAGCTTTCTCATTCTTTCCCTTTTTCTTTTCTCGCCTTAATTGCATTTGCTTTTTCAAGGTTTTCATGATTTTCAAAAGATTTCACAAAATGTCCTAGATGAAAACTTCAATTAAATAAAATCTAATGTACTCGAGCAACAATTAATCATACTAGCTTTCCAATACTTGTATGCACATACTAAATTCTTCTTTTATTCCTTGTTTTTTTAAGATCATGATACTTTATTGCTTTTGTATTCACAAAACTCAAGTTGGTAGTCATAATGTCACAGCAGCATGTTGCAATTTAGAAATCAAACTATGCCTATTCATACCACACATGTATATAGAGAAGGTAATAAGACAATCATGCAATTCAAAGTGTTGGAAACAAATGAGAGGAAAAAGAACTTTACAACCTTGTAATTTATCTTATCTATTGTTGTTCTTTTCCTCCTTTTCTTTTCCTTCCCACACCAAACTTAGAATGACTACTTGTCCTCAAGCAACAATTAGAACCGTGGCTATGGGGCTAAGATAGATCATGAATGTCTTACACAATGAAACATTAGTAGTACATGTGTTTCAAGAAAACAAAATTAAAGATAACAATTAAGGCACAAGAGACAGAGACATTTTGATTGCAAACTTAAGAAGGTGAGCACAATACATTGCATAAAAGATAAGTGGCACACCAAACTTAGTGTGACACTTTCACTTGGAATTAATGCAAGTATCCAGTAAAGATTGGAAACAAATTTTGTTGCATAGCAACACCAAACTTAGAATGCAATCATATGTCAATTTATTTGAATTAAAACTAAGCAAATGAAACTGTTGTATGTCAAATACAATCACTAAGCTAAGAGTCTGTCATGAATAGGGATCTCTTGGTAATGTATTAACAAAAACAGTTAATAAGCAAACTAAATGAAAGCATTTAAAGATAGAAAAATAACCAAAGCAAGTAGAATGAAAAAGTGTCAAATCAAAAGAGAAAAATAAAACTGCAGAGGCATTATGATTATGCAGACAAGTAGTGTTGCTTGAATAAATTGCATAGAAAATAAGTGGCACACCAAACTTAGAATCTTGGTGTGTCACTTTCATTTTTGATTTGATGCAATCATCCAAAAAGATTAAAAACAATTTGTTGTAAGGCAACACCAAACTTAGAATGTAACCATATGCCAATTTATTGAATTTAAATAAAACAAAGAACGAAAACAAAGCAGAGAAGAGAAATTATACCTATGGTTGACATGTTGTTCACTTTCTTCCTCTTCTTCCAGTTTGTTAATAGGAAGGACCTTAAGGGGGGAGAAGATTCAGCTAGTGTCCCCTGTCTTGGCCTCTCCTCAGCATGCTTTCTTTTGTTAATGGCTTGATTGAGCTTGCTTGCTGGATCAGGGGGAGGATTGCTTGTGGTTGACCCTTTTTTCTTCATGAATATTGTCCTTGGTAGCTTGGTCACAATCCTCTTCTTGGTGCTTTTGTTAATTGCCTTCACTTTCTTGAATCCAAGTCTTGGTGGTTGTGTGATTGTTGGAGTTTTGTCTTCATCAAGAGTTCCTTGCAATGGTGGTTCAATTAACCCTTCCTCTATGCACTTCTCTGCTTCCATTGAGTGTGATTTCTCTTGAGTGTCTTCCTCCATTTCTTTTTCATGATTTTTCATTAAGTCCTTTGGGAGGGAATCTTTATGTTCTATTGTCACCTCAAGTAGCTTTTGTGGATGTAGCATCCTTGGCTCATGTTCCTCATCCTTCATTGCAATTTTACTTGACACAGGGACCTTTTGTTCTTGTTTTTCCACTTCCTCACCCATAAATTGGTCTTCATTCTCACTGTTTAATGGTTCTAAGTTTCCCCTTGTTTGCTCTAAGGGCCTATTCATCTTCTTGAGGATGATTTCTTTCCAGGATTGGGGTTGTGTGTATCTTTCCATGAGTTTTCTATGTATTTCAATGGCTTGAAGGTAATCCTCATCTGCTGGTTCAAGAGATGAAGGTTGAGAATAATTTTGGTGACATGGATGTGTTGTGGTGAAGTTGTGTTGAGGGGTATGGAATGAGTTGTGTGATTGATGGGATGACTTGTATGGATTTTGGAGGAAACTTTGTGTTGAGGCATAGTCATGTGATGAAGAATTTTCAAGTGAAGAAATGGGAGGTGAGGTTGGATGCTCTTTCATTCCTTGGTGATACTCCCAGCCACCATTAGAATAATGACTTGAATCATTTTGTGGTGGTGGAAAGTATCCCATATGATTCTCTTGCTCATCTTGTGTCTCTGAAGCAAATCTCCATGGATTGGAGTGCTCAGAATTTTTATTTTCTTGGTGATATTCCCAGTCATCATTAGAGATTGGTGATGGTGGGTAATATCCCATAAAGTTTGTTTGATCATAAGATGCGTTGAACTCCATTTGAATTTTGAAAAATACAACACCAAGGAAAATTGAAATTACTCATATCAGAGATGAGAATTTCTTAGTGAGGCAAAAACTCAAATACCTTAGTGTCAAAAGAAAACAAAAAAATTAAAAGAACTGTACAAAGCAAAAACAAAGAAAATGCTTAATCTAGACCACCATTTACTTAATCATTGTTAATCTTTGCCAATCCCCGACAACGGCGCCAAAAACTTGATACGTAAAAGATTGATTTCACGTATTTACCGGCAAGTATACCGGGTCGTATCAAGTAATAAAACTCACTAAGAGTGAGGTCGATCCCACGGAGATTGGTAGATTAAGCAACTTTAGTTAAATGGTAGATTTAGTCAAGCAAACATGGTTTTGAATTCATGAGATTTGATTTTTGAATGTAATTGCGGAAAGTTAAATAACAAAGAATTTAGAGAACTAGAATAAAGAAGAACAATGAAAGTAAATAACTGAAACTTAAAATGCAAGAAACTTAAATGACATTAAAGATAGCTTGCAAGAAAGTAAAGATTGCGGAATTACAAAGAGCAGAAGAGTAAATTGCAAGAATTAGATAAACAGAATGTAAATGGTAAGAATGATAAATTGCAAGAAGATAAAAGGGGATTGGGTAATGGGTATTCAAAATAACTAAAGAATAAAAGAAATGAGAATTAACGATGGAAAGGATCATTAGGGATCGGAGATGCAAATTCTCATGAATTGATGTTGATCAATTTCTTCTCAATCATGGGTATAGATCCATGGCAAATTATGGGTAATTGAGTTTCAATCTCTTGGTAACTCAATTTCTCTCAACACAACCAATTGCCACTCTCGTGATCTAATTGTTCATGAGAAGAGATGAAGTTCAATTCCTAATCCAAGCCACACAACTTCCAGAATCTCAACTAAGGGAGGTTACATCTCACATACCAACCAAAGTGTATTGATCAAGGAAATCATGAAAGGATGAACTCTAAACTGAATTATGTAGCTCCTTTCTCAAATTCACTACATAATTCATATAGATTAATCCCTCTCTCGATGGTGATTGAATCTATGAAGAACAAGAGTTTCCTTTTAGATGAACCATTTGAATTGAGAAGGAAAAGAAAAGTTATCAACTCATTCAAATGAGCAGAGCTCCTCCCCCTAATGAAAATGGGGTTTAGTGAATCATAACTCTAAATTCAACAACAAATGCAAAAGTAAACATTAAAACTGAGTAGAGAAGAATGAAGAAGAAGAAGTTCTTAAAACTGAAATTCA
This sequence comes from Arachis ipaensis, assembly GCF_059453495.1. NCBI lineage: Eukaryota > Viridiplantae > Streptophyta > Magnoliopsida > Fabales > Fabaceae > Arachis > Arachis ipaensis. The sequence continues at coordinate 93,254,944 of NC_142439.1, forward strand.
AAGTTACAGGAACAACAAAATAGAAGACGGGTGAGAAAAAGTGAAAAACCAAAAAAAACTCTAAGTGTAAAAATAAAAGTGTCTAAGAGTAAAAATTGCTAAAAAATAAAAGTCCAAAAAGTCTCCCTCAAAGTACCAAACTCTTCTCTATTTATACTACTCCTAAAACTCCTTCAGAGATCTTTAATTTGGGCTAGCAATGTGGGCTTTCTCTTTGTTGAATTCCTGGCTCAATGGAAGAAGTGTTGCTAAACATGGAAGGAGGAGTTCATTCATGATGCTTCTGGCCCAATGGCTTGGCGTTTTTGCCAATAACGCTAGCCTTAATGCACGTTGGCAACGTGCATGGTATTTTCCTGGGAGTGGGCTTTGATACTTGGGCGTTGTTAGCCCAAGTTGTTGCAAACAACTTGCTTTTCTTCTTCTTAACTCTACTTTCATGCTTAATGTTGCCCAGAATTTGAGTATCAATCCTCTGCTTCAATATAAACTATCATACATCATTGGAAAGCTCAGAGTGTCTTCTTTCTAATGCACTTGGAATCATCTCAGTTGGATTTTTCTAGCTCAAGTTATGCTTCCTCAAAAAAGGTAAGGTCAGGCTGCCAAGTTTGTTGAAGTAGTTGCTGAACACGCCCCTCTCTTCCCAAGTTGGCAACATGCTCGAGTGAGGGAAAGTTGCTCTCCAAACTTGTTTGCTGCATTGTTGTGGATAACGCCCATGCATTTCAGTGTTGGCAACGTTGGCTTCCTTTCCTGGATAGCCTCCTTGCTTGGCGTTGTCACAAAACACTCCAACTCTTCCTGGGGTTGGTAACGTGCTCGAGCCATCCTCAAGGCTCCATGCTTGTTCCTTGGCGTTGTCATTGAACATGCCTATGTTTCCTGGCATTGGCAACGTGCTTGAGTTGGAGAAGTGCCATCCAAGTTGCCTTGAGTTGTTGTCAAACACGCCAGTGAGAACACCCAACCTCTACTATCAACTTCATCTCCTTGTTTTTGGGGCTTACTAATGACTCTGATTTGAGCTTCCATTTCATGTTGCATTATGGACTATTATATATTGTTGGAAAGCTCTGGATGTCAGCTTTCCAACACAACTAGAAGCATGTCAATTGGATCTCTGTGGATCAAGTTATGCATCCTTGAAGAAGGTAAGGTCAAGCTGTCTGCTGGATACACACTAGCACGTTGCCAACTTGGTTTCCAAGTTGCCAACGTGCTGTTTTTACCCTGGCAGCACCAAATGGGCGTTGGCAACATGGTTTCCAAGTTGCTAACGTGCCGTTTGCTCCTGGTTGCACAAAATGGGCGTTGCCAACTTGGTCTCCAAGTTGCCAACTTGCTATTCCTCCTTGCTCCAAGATTTCCTTGCTCCATTGTCTTCTTGCTTCATCACCTAACATAAACCAAAGAATTTTCCTCAAAGTTTTGCCATCTTATGCATTAGTTTTCAAGGGAATCATTCACATCAAATTTCATATAATCTTCTTGAATCATTTGCATAGATTATGCCAGATTTCAATTAGTTCTTGGTTTATGAATGCATGGAGGAAAAACTCACAAAATTGCTCATTTGTTTCAAAGAAAGTTAATGAAACTAAGCCAAAACTAACTAAACTATCTAGTTAAAATGGCAAATATGCGAATGCATCATCCTCTTATCAAACCAAACCCCCCTTGCATTTTCATAGCCAATAATTGACCACTTCATTTTAACTCCTTGTGAGACGACCCGGAGTCTAAATACTCCGGTTATTTCTTATTTGGGGTTTGTTCTTTGTGACAACTCAAATTTTTGCATGAAAGGATTCTTGATTGGTTTGGAAACTATACTTTACAATGAGACTCCATTAGATAAATTCTAAACCGTCAAGAATTCGCTCATCAATCCTATTCCAGCATGAGTGAGAACCGACAGATGATTAGTCGTGCGGTGACAGCGCATTTGAACCATTTTCACTGAGAGGACGGATGGTAGCTATTGACAACGGTGATCCACCAACATACCGCTTTCCATGGAAGGAACTTTGCGTGCATGAAGAAGAAGATAGTAGGAAAGCAGAAATTCAGAAGATAGAGCATCTCCAAAACCTCAACCTGTTCTCCATTACTGTATAACAAGTATTTATTTCATGTTCTTTTACTTTTTATAATTAAATCTAAGAATTATTGATATCCTGACTAAGAGTTACAAGATAACCATAGCTTGCTTCAAACCGACAATCTCCGTGGGATCGACCCTTACTCATGTAAGGTATTCCTTGGACGACCCAGTGCACTTGCTGGTTAGTTGTGCGGAATTGCAAAAGTGTGATTGTGATTTCGTGCACCAAGTTTTTGGCGCTATTGCCGGAGGTTGTTCGAGTTTGGACAACTGACGGTTTATCTTGTTGCTTAGATTAGGAATAATTTATTTTTGTTGGTTTAGAGTCACTAAATTTGAGTCTTTTATTTGAGTTAGTTTCATATTTTAAGTTTCGTGTCAATTGCAAGCTTTTATTTTCTTTTAATTTTTCGAATTTGCATGTTCTTAGTTCTTTCTTGATCTTTAAAAATTTTAAGTTTGGTGTCTTCTTTGTGTTTTCCTTTAAATTTTTGAAAATTTGTGTTTGATTTTCTAAAAATTTTAAGTTTGGTGTGTTTTTGTGCTTTTATTTACTTAAAAATTTTTCAAAAATTTGTTCTTGGTGTTCATCTTGATCTTTAAAGTGTTCTTGGTGTTCATCTTGACATTCAAAGTTTTCTTGTTTGTTCTCTTTGTTTTGATATAAAATTTTTAAGTTTAGTGTCATTTTGTTGTTTTCCTCTTTCCTCATTAAAATTCAAAAATTAAAAAAATATCTTTTCCTTATTTTACTCATAAATTTAAAAATTTTGCATTAAATTAGTCAAAGATTTTCAAAATCATATTTTTTTAGTCAAGTCAAAATTCTAATTTCAAAAATTGATCTTTCCAAATCTTTTTCAAAAATAAAATCTTTTTAATTTCTTCAATCATATCTTTTCAATCATATCTTTTTTTTAATAAATTGCAATCCATATCAATTCCCTTTTCTCCATCATGGACATAAGTGGAAATGAACAATCCAGAAGGACTCTGGGGTCATATGCTAACCCCATTACAGCTGCATATGGGAGTAGCATCTATATACCTCCCATCAAAGCAAGAGGTTTTGAGCTAAATCCTTAGCTCATTATCATGGTGTAGCAAAATTGCCAGTATTCCGGTCTTCCACAGGAAGAACCTACTGAGTTTTTGGCACAGTTCCTATAAATTGCTGACAAAGTACGTGATAAAAAAGTAGATCAGGATGTCTACAGATTATTACTATTTTCATTTACTGTAAAAGATCAAGCTAAAAGGTGATTAAATAACCAACCCACAGCAAGCATAAAAACATGGAGACAGCTATCAGACAAATTCCTGAATCAATTTTACGCTCCAAAAAGGATGACACAGCTGAGGCTGGACATCCAAGGCTTTAAAAAAGAGGATCATGAATCCCTTTATAATGCCTGGGAGAGGTACAGAGGGATGCTAAGGAAATGCCCTTCTGAAATATTTTCAGAGTGAGTACAGTTAGACATCTTCTACTATGGACTTATAGAAAGAGCTCAAATGTCTCTAGACTACTCAGCTGGTGGATCCATACACATGAGAAAGACAATTGAAGAAGCTCAAGAACTCATTGACACGGTTGCTAGAAATCAACATCTGTACTCAAGCAGTGAGTTCTTTATAAAAGAAGAGGCTAGGACAGTAACTACTGATCCTAATCCTCAAGAACAGATTGTTGAACTTAATCAGTAATTACTCCTTATGACAAAACAATTAGCAGAATTTAAAGAGATACTCCAAGTGACTAAAAATGCTAATAAGAATATGGAAGCACAATTGAATCAGACAAGACATTGAATAATTCAGCTCAAAGTAGCAAAAAGCCAAGAAAGGAACAACTGACAGAGGATGACCAAACCACTGCCCAAAATCCCTCTGAGGATAGCAAGAGCCCAGAGAGGAATAATTCTGGCGTTCAAACGCCAGAAAAGGGTGAAAGATTGGCATCAAACGCCCAGTGGATGCCCACTTCTGGTGTTCAAACGCCAGAAAAGGGAGAAAAGTTGGCGTTGAACGCCCATTCCTTGCCCAGTTCTGGCGTTCAAACGCCAGAAAAGGGTGGGAAGCTGGCGTTAAACGCCCATCCAGCACCCAATCCTGGCATTCAAACGCCAATGAGGGACACCTGCAAGTGCTGATAGTAACCCCTCTAAGAAGGCTTCTCCAACCACCTCTGTAGGGAATAAACCTGTAGCAACTAAGGTTGAAGAATATAAAGCCAAGATGCCTTATCCTCAGAAACTCCGCCAAGCGGAGCAGGATAAATAATTTGCCTGCTTTACAGACTATCTCAGGACTTTTGAGATAAAGATCCCATTTGTAGAGGCACTTGAGCAAATACCCTCTTATGCTAAGTTCATGAAAGAGATCTTAAGTCATAAGAAGGATTGGAGAGAAACCGAAAAAGTGTTTCTCACTGAAGAATGCAGTGTAGTCATTCTGAAAAGCTTACCAGAGAAGCTTCAAGATCCAGGAAGCTTTATAATACCATTCACATTAGAGGGTGCTTGTAGCAAGACAGCTCTATGTGACCTTGGAGCAAGTATCAACCTAATACCTGCATCCACTATTAGAAAGCTTGGCTTGACTGAAGAAGTCAAACCAACCTGGATATTTCTTCAACTTGCTGATGGCTCCATTAAATATCCATCAGGCATAATTGAGGACATGATTGTCAAGGTTAGGCCATTTGCCTTTTCCACTGACTTTGTAGTGCTGGAAATGGAGGAGCACAAGAGTGCAACTCTCATTCTAGGAAGACCTTTCCTAGCAACTAGACGAACTCTTATTGATGTACAAAAAGGGGAAGTGACCCTGAGAGTCAATGAGGATGAGTTCAAATTAAATGCTGTCAAAGCTATGCAGCATCCAGACACATCAAATGACTGCATGAGTACTGATATTATTGACTCTTTGGTGGAAGAGATCAATATGACTGAAAGTCTCGAATCAGAGCTAGAGGACATCTTTAAAGATGTTCAGCCTGATCTGGAGGAATCAGAGGAAATAAAAGAACCGCTGAAAATTCCTCAGGAAGAGGATAAGCCTCCTAAACCCGAGCTCAAACTACTACCACCATCCCTGAAATATGCATTTCAGGGAGAAGGTAACACTTTTTCAATGATCATAAGCTCTGCTTTAAATCCACAGGAAGAGAAAGCACTAATTCAAGTGCTAAGGACACACAAGACAGCTCTTGGGTGGTCCATAAGTGATCTTAAAGGCATTAGCCCAGCAAGATGCATGCACAAGATCCTATTGGAGGATGATGCTAAGCCAGTGGTTCAACCACAGAGGTGGCTAAATCCAGCCATGAAGGAGGTGGTGCAGAAAGAGGTCACTAAGTTACTAGAGGCTGGGATTTATTATCCTATTTCTGATAGCCCCTGGGTAAGCCCTGTCCAAGTTGTACCCAAAAAGGGAGGCATGACAGTGGTTCATAACGAAAAGAATGAACTGGTTCCCACAAGAAAAGTTACAGGGTGGCGTATGTGTATTGATTACAGAAGGTTCAATACAGCCACCAGAAAAGATCATTTTCCTTTACCATTCATAGACCAGATGCTAGAGAGACTAGCAGGACATGATTATTACTGCTTTTTGGATGGCTATTCAGGTTACAACCAAATTGCAGTAGATCCTCAAGACCAAGAGAAAACAGCATTCACATGTCCATCGGGAGTATTTGCCTACAGAAGGATGCCTTTTGGTCTGTGCAATGCACCTGCAACCTTTCAGAGGTTCATGCTGTCTATCTTCTCTGATATGGTAGAGAAATTTTTGGAAGTCTTCATGGATGACTTTTCAGTATTCGGAGACACATTCAGCTCCTGTCTTGACCATTTAGCACTTGTTCTGAAAAGATGCCAAGAGACCAACTGGTGCACGAAATTGTGATCATCAACAATGGCGCCAAAGACTTGGAGCTCTCAAACGTGAATCACACTTTGTCACAATTCCGCACAACTAACCAACAAGTGCACTGGGTCGTCCAAGTAATAAAGCTTACGTGAGTAAGGGTCGATCCCACGGAGATTGTCGGCTTGAAGCAAGCTATGGTCGTCTTGTAAATCTCAGTCAGGCGGATTCAAATGGTTATGGAGTTTAAGGTGATGAAAATAAACATAAAATAAAGATAGAGATACTTATGTAATTCATTGGTAGATTTCAGATAAGCATATGAAGATGCTTTGTTCCCCTTGAACCTCTGCTTTCCTATTGCCTTCTTCCAATCATTCATACTCCTTTCCATGGCAAGCTTTATGTTGGGCATCACCGTTGTCAATGGCTACATCCCGTCCTCTCAGTGAAAATGGTCCTGATGCTCTGTCACAACATCGGCTAATCAGCTGTCGGTTCTCGATCATGTCGGAATAGGATTCATTGATCTGTTTGCGTTTGTCACACACCCCACAATCGCAAGTTTGAAGCTCGTCACAGTCATCCCTTCCCAGATCCTACTCAGAATATCACAGACAAGGTTTATACGTTCCGAATCTCAGGAATGGCCGCCAATAATTCTAGCCTATACCACGAAGGTTCCAATCTTAGATTAGAAATCCAAGAGATACGCATTCAAGCTTGTTTGCATGTAGAACGGAAGTGGTTGTCAGTCACGCGTTCATAGGTGAGAATGATGATGAGTGTCACGGATCATCACATCCATCAAGTTGAAGAACAAATGAATATCTTGGAGAAGAAATAGACTTGAGTTGAATAGAAAAACAATAGTACTTGTATTAATTCATGAAGAACAGCAGAGCTCCACACCTTAATCTATGGTGTGTAGAAACTCCACCGTTGAAAATACATAAGAACAAGGTCTAGGCATGGCCGTGAGGCCAGCCCCAAACGTGTCTAAGATAGCATAAGACTTATCAAAGATGAAAATACAATAGTATGAGGTCCTATTTATAGAGAACTAGTAGCCTAGGGTTTACAGAAATCAGTAACTAATGCAGAAATCTTCTTCCGGGCCCACTTGGTGTGTGCTTGGGCTGAGCATTGACACTTCCATATGTAGAGACTTTTCTTGGAGTTAAACGCCAGCTTTTGTGCCAGTTTGGGCGTTTAACTCCAACTTTTGTGCCAGTTCCGGAGTTAAACGCCAGAATTCTTGAGCTGAATTGAAACGCCTGTTTGGGCCATCAAATCTCAGAAAAAGTATGGACTATTATATATTTCTGGAAAGCCCAAGATGTCTACTTTCCAACGCAATTGAGAGCGCGCCAATTGGGCTTCTGTAGCTCCAGAAAATCCACTTTGAGTGCAGGGAGGTCAGAATCTAACAGCATCTGCAGTCCTTTTTCAGCCTCTGAATCAGATTTTTGCTCAGGTCCCTCAATTTCAGCCAGAAAATACCTGAAATCATAGAAAAACACACAAACTCATAGTAAAGTCCAGAAATATTATTTTTAAATAAAAACTAATAAAAACATAATAAAAACTAACTAAAATATACTAAAAACATACTAAAAACAATGCCAAAAAGCGTATAAATTATCCGCTCATCACCAACCTAGTTTTAAACTGGGAAAAACGTCACTTTATGGTGACTGAAGGAATTTTCCTTGGGCATAAAATTTCAAACAAGGGAATATAGGTGGATCAAGCTAAGGTAGAGGTAATTGAAAAATTACCACCACCTGCCAATGTAAAGGCAATCAGAAGCTTTTTGGGACATGCAGGATTCTACAGGAGGTTTATAAAGAATTTTTCAAAAATCACAAAACCTCTGAGTAATCTACTAGCTGCTGATACACCATTTGTCTTTGACACAGAGTGTCTGCAGGCATTTGAAACCCTAAAAGCTAAGCTGGTCACAGCACCAGTCATCTCTGCACCAGATTGGACATTACCATTCGAACTAATGTGTGATGCCAGTGACCATGCCATTGGTGCAGTATTGGGACAGAGGCATAACAAGCTTCTGCACGTCATTTACTATGCTAGCCATATTTTAAATGATGCACAGACGAATTACACAACCACAGAAAAAGAGTTGCTTGCAGTGGTTTATGCCATTGACAAGTTTTGATCCTATTTAGTAGGTTCAAAGGTGATTGTGTATACTGATCATGCTGCTCTTAAATACCTACTCACAAAGCAGGATTCAAAACCCAGACTCATAAGATAGGTGTTGCTTCTGCAAGAGTTTGATATAGAAATAAGAGACAGAAAAGGGGCAGAGAACCAGGTAGTTGATCACCTGTCCCAGATAGAACCAGTAGCAGGGGCATCCCTCCCTCCTACTGAGATATCTGAGACCTTTCCTGATGAGCAACTCTTCAGCATTCAGGAAGCACCATGGTTTGCAGACATTATAAATTATAAAGCTGTGAGGTTCATACCCAAGGAGTACAGTAGAGTGATACGCGAAAAACTTGTCTCGCAACAAATTTCCTTCAGCAAGTGTACCGAATTCATCGTCAAGTAAAAACTCACAATAGAGTGAGGTCGAATCCCACAGAGATTGACTGATCAAGCAACTTTAATTAGAAGAAAGTTCTAGTTGAGCGAACCAGAATTTGAGTTGAGAATTGCAGAAAATTAAATGGCGGGAAAGTAAATACTAGAAACAGTAAATGCTAGAATTAAAGAGCTGAATGTAAATGGCGGAAAGTAAATTGCAGAATCTTAAATGGGAATGGGGTAATTGCTCATAAAAGTAAATGGCAGGAATTAAAGAGAATGGGTAAGATCAGAAATGGGGAGTTCATTGGGCTCAAGAGATGTTGCATTCTCCGGATCAAGTTTCTTTTCATCTCTTCCTCAATCAATGCATTCATTGATCTCCTTGGCAATATTAAGTGATCGAATTACAATTCCTTGTAATTCGATCTCTCAAATCTTGATCAATAGCCAATTCCTTAGTCAATTGCTCATGAGAAGAGATGAAGTATGGTCACTGATTATACCACATGCATTTCCCAATTCAAGTGTTGGAAGAATTATAGTCACATATCCATCCACACCCAATTTGGTCCAGCATGAAAAAGCATTTCTAGCATGATCCCTTCATTCCTCTTTCAAGGTTCAGAAGAGATCCAAGTATGAATAGCTTCTTTTCCAAGATAACTACCCAATTGGATAAAGATCGAAATTTTTCTAGTAAAATCAAGAGAAAAGATAGAAGAAGGAGGATGAAAACTAAAATTGATCCATCAAATTACAACAGAGTTCCCTAACCCAATGAAAGGGGTTTAGTTGTTTATAGCTCTGGAAAATGAAAACAAAGATGGAGAATACATGCTGAAAGTAAACTAGAAGTGCAGTAAAATACAGAGAGTAGTTCTAGGCCAAAGGCTCCCTAAAGTTTCCAGCCCTCTAACTAATTCAAAGCTACTCCTATATATACTACTCTTCTAATCTTCTAGTTGGCTTTTCAAGTCTTGGGTATGGGCCTTTGGATCCTGAGTTTGAAGCAGTTATCTTCATCATTGGGCTTAGCTTTGCTTGCAGAGAGAAAGTGTGAAGTAGGCAGGGACTTTTAGCTCAGGACGTTAGTGGTGTTAACATTAAGTGAAAGTGTGGGTTCGAGAACGTTAGTGACAATCACCTTTTTCACTAACGTTGCTCACCCAAGTATGAGCCACATTAACCTCAACGTTAGTGGCACAAACGTTACCACTAACATTGCCTCTTGGTCCTTCGCACACGTTATTGGGACTTACCTTTCTCAATAACGTTGATAAACCTCCCCCTTCCCTACGTTAGAGTCCACGTTAACTTAGTTAATGTGGCTCTTAACGTAAGCTTGCCAATCCTTCGAGAACGTTAGTGACACTTACCTTTGTCACTAACATTCCAATGTGCCCCTCTTTCTCACGTTAGAGTCCACGTTAACTAAGTTAACGTGGCTTCTAACATAGTCAAGCTAGCCATCTCCAACGTTAGTGACAAAGGTGAGTGTCACTAACGTTGGCTCATCATCTCTTTATCCACGTTAGCTTCCACGTTAACTAAGTTAACGTGGGAGTTAACGTTGCTCATGGTGGCTGTTGGTGGTTCACCCCAACGTTAGTGACAAAGGTAAGTGTCACTAACGTTAGCGACCAATTGCTCTCTCCATGTTAGCTTCCACGTTAACTAAGTTAACGTGGGAGTTAACGTGGCTTATGGAAGCTTGGCCAACGTTAGTGACAAAGGTGAATGTCACTAACGTTGGCTTCCCTTTTGCTTTTTAACGTTAGAAGCCATGTTAAACTAAGTTAACGTGGCAACTAACGTGGCCAATTATGAGCTTGGTCCAACGTTAGTGACAAAGGGGAGTGTCACTAACGTTGGCCTTATTGTCTTCTTCCACGTTAGAGTTCACGTTAACTAAGTTAACGTGACTCTTAACGTGGGCTATGATGGCTTCAAGGGCGTTATTGGCGATTACTTTTCTCATTAACTTTGCAAGTTAGCTCCCATTCCACGTTAGAGGTCACGTTAGTTAGATTAACATGGCTGCTAACGTGGTTCTTCCTTGCTTCTTTTGTCCTGAAATCAAGCAATAAAGTGCATCAAAGTTCTAATCCAAGTCATGGGAAATGCAACATCCAATTTGTCATTAAATTCATGCAAAATCCTCATGAAATCATGTAAAGTGCACAATGTATGCTTGAATCAAGATGTAAGTGAATATCTACCCAAAAGAGCTTATTTTCTAGGAAAATGCATGAAACTACGCTAAAAATAGTAAAGAAAAGGTCAGTGAAACTGGCCAAAATGCCCTGACATCACAGAGTGCAAACGAAAAAACTAATTTTTGATGCAAAGTACTACTTATGGGATGAACCATATCTCTTTAAGAGATGTGCAGACGGAATGATCTGCAGATGTGTACCTAGAGAAGAGGCACAAAAGATCCTATGGCACTGCCATGGATCACAATATGGAGGACATTTCAGAGGTGAGCGAACAGCCACTAAGGTCCTCCAATGTGGCTTCTACTGGCCTACTCTCTATAGAGATGCCCGAGAGTTTGTGCGTAACTGTGACAGTTACCAAAGAGCTGGCAACTTGCCCCAAGGTTATGCCATGCCTCAACAAGGGATCTTAGAGATTGAGTTGTTTGATGTATAGGGTATTGACTTCATGGGTCCTTTCCCACCATCATACTCAAACACTTACATTCTGGTAGCCGTAGACTATGTATCTAAATGGGTAGAAGCAATTGCCACACCCACTAATGATATTAAGACCGTGCTGAAATTCCTCCAGAAACATATCTTCAACAAATTTGGCGTCCCCAGAGTATTAATCAGTGACGGGGGCACTCATTTCTGTAATAAATAGCTATACTCTGCTATGGTCCGATATGGAATTAGCCACAAAGTAGCAACTCCATATCACCCACAGACAAATGGGCAGGCTGAAGTCTCTAATAGAGAACTAAAAAGAATCCTGGAACGAACTGATGCCAGGGCATCATGGCCTATTTTTCTATGCTTTTTCAGTAGATTTTAATTCAGTTTTCATACAATTTCTGCTGATAAAAGAGCAAAAGCATGATAAATCTCTGCATGAAACAAAATCCCAAGCATAGGTGAATTTTAGTTAATATACATGGTAAATATGATGAAATAGATCACACTAAGTGAAAGTATGATTTTGAGCATTAGTAGCACACTTAGTATAGTAAAGTTTATCTTGTATGTTACTTTGATACACTTTGTTTGCTTGATTTCAGACCAAAAGAAGCAGAGAAGAGCCACGTTAGTGGCTACGTTAGCGCCACTAACGTGGCCATTAAAGTGGAAGGAAGGAAAGCTTGGAAAGCTAGTGAGAACGTTAACGCCACTAACGTTAGCAAAGGGCAAGAAGACCCACGTTAGCGACCCCGTTAGCTTCACTAACATGGGCACTAACGTGGAAGAAAAGAGAAGCCCCAACGTTAGTGAGAAAGTTAATCGCATCAACTTTGAAGAAGGAAAGGGAAACGCCAACGTTAGTGGTAAAGGTGAGTGCCACTAACGTTTGCGAAGGCTAGAAGACTCACGTTAGCTTCCACGTTAGTTACATTAACGTGGGAACTAACGTGGAAGGAAAGGGAGATGCCAAAGTTAGTGGAAAAGGTGATCTCCACTAACGTTTGCGAAGCAAAAAGACCCACGTTAGCTTCCACGTTAACTACATTAACGTGGTAGTTAACGTGGGCAAAAGTCTCACCCAGCAGCCTGACCATGCCTTCTTCAAACAAGAATAACTTGAGCCACAAAGCTCCAAATGAGGTGATTCCAGTGGCATTGGAAAGTAGGATTCCAGAGATTTCCAAGCATATATGGCACTACATGGTGGACACTAAATTTGAGGGAGAAAACCTGCCCCGAAAGTGTAAAGATGAACATGGTATCAACCTGTAGTAAGGCCAGCTGACCTCTTCACCTTCCAAGAAGTATAACTCAAGTTGTAGAGCTCCAAATGATGCGCTTCCAAAGGCGTTGGAAAGTAGACATCCAAGGCTTTCCAAAAATATATAATAGTATGGGGTGGATATTAAGTTGAGATTCAGAAACTGGCAATTTTCAGCCCCTGATCGCGGACGTTATTGGCACTCACGTTTGCCAATAACGCCAGCCACTATGCCAGCAACCCTATCCCCTTCAAAGGAGCATAACTTGAGTTACAGAGGTCCAATTAAGGTAATTCTAGTTGCATTAGAAAGATGACATTCAAAGCTTTCTAATGATATATAATACTCTATAGTGGGCATGAAATTGGAGCACAAACTAGAGGCATCTTTTAAGCCCCAAAACACCAACTGGGTAGCAACGTCACACTAACTTTAGCACTAACGCCACACTTGTAGCATTAGTATGGCTAACGGCAGCAACAACGCCAAGTCTTCTTTGACCTCAATTTAATTCACTTCTCTCTCAAGTCCACTTCAAAGCTCAAGCAAGCAAGCCCACAAGTGTCAACCAATCAAGGCCACAAGAAGCATCTAGAATAGAAATTTTCATTTCATTGTAAATTACTTTTAATTTTATTTTGTAATTTAGGAGAGCCGATATAAAGGCCTTAGCTTTTACTTTGAAGATAGACTGGAACGGAGAATTGAAGGAAGGGGGAGAGAGTGAAGACCAATTCGAACTTCTGTGAATTGGCACACTCCAGGGGGAGTGGGTCTTCGGACCCCTCCCCTCCCATACGCTTCTTCCTTTTCTCTTTCTTTCTTCCTTAGGAGTAGTTTAGTTTTCTTTGTAGTTTTCATTTCTGAATTTTGAAGTTTCAATTTTAGTTTCAATCTTCATCTTTACTTTTCTGCACTTTCTTTCTTTTCTATTTTGGTAGAGCAATGATCAACTAACTCTTTTCATTGGGTTAGGGAGCTCTGTTATAATTTGATGGATCAATATTAGTTTTCATTATTCTTCTTCTATCTTTTCTCTTGATTTTACTAGAAAGCTTTCGATCTTCATCCAATTGGGTAGTTATCTTGGAAAATAAGCTATTCATACTTGGATCTCTTCTAAACCTTGGAAGAGGAATGAAGAGATTATGCTAGAAATGCTTTCTCGTGTTGGACCAAATTGGGGTTGGATGAGTGATGAGCGGATAATTTATACGCTTTTTGGCATTGTTTTTAGTATGTTTTTAGCATGTTTTAGTTAGTTTTTATTATATTTTTATTAGTTTTTATTTAAAATTCATTTTTTTGGACTTTACTATGAGTTTGTGTGTTTTTCTGTGATTTCAGGTATTTTCTGGCTGAAATTGAGGGACCTGAGCAAAAATCTGATTCAGAGGCTGAAAAGGACTGCAGATGCTGTTGGATTCTAACCTCCCTGCACTCGAAGTGGATTTTCTGGAGCTACAGAAGCCCAATTGGCGTGCTTTTAATTGCGTTGGAAAGCAGACATCCAGGGCTTTCCAGCAATATATAATAGTCCATACTTTGCCTAAGATTTGATGGCCCAAACCGGCATTCAAAGTCAGCATCAGAATTCCCAGCGTTTAACGCTGGAACTGGAACCAAAGTGGGAGTTAAATGCCCAAACTGGCACAAAAAATGACGTTTAACTCCAGAAAAAGTCTCTACACGAAAATGCTTCAATGCTCAGCCCAAGCACACGCCAAGTGGGCCCGGAAGTGGATATTTACGTCATTTACTCATTTTTGTAAACCCTAAGCTACTAGTTCTCTATAAATAGGACCTTTTGCTATTGTATTTGGAGTCTAATCTTTGAGTAGATCTATGCTACCTTAGATCATGTTTTGGGGCTGGCCTCATGGCCATGCCTAGACCATGTTCTTATGTATTTTCAACGGTGGAGTTTCTACACACCATAGATTAAGGTGTGGAGCTCTGCTGTACCTCGAGTATCAATGCAATTACTATTGTTCTTCTATTCAATTCAGCTTGTTCTTGTTCTAAGATATCACTTGTTCTTCAACTTGATGAATGTGATGATCCGTGACACTCATCATCATTCTCACCTATGAACGTGTGCCTGACAACCACCTCCGTTCTACCTTCGATTGAGTGTTTATCTCTTGGATTCCTTAATCAGAATCTTCGTGGTATAAGTTAGAATTGATGGCGGCATTCTTGAGAATCCGGAAGGTCTAAACCTTGTCTGTGGTATTCTGAGTAGGATTTAAGGATTGAATGACTGTGACGAGCTTCAAACTCGTGATTGTGGGGCGTTAGTGACAGATGCAAAAGAATCACTGGATTCTATTCCGACATGATCGAGAATCGACAGATGAATAGCCGTGCTGTGACAGAGTGCGTTGAACATTTTCACTGAGAGGACGGGATTGTAGCCACTGACAACGGTGATGCCCAACATACAGCATGCCATGGAAAGGAGTAAGAAGGATTGGATAAAGACAGTAGGAAAGCAGAGAGACGGAAGGGACAAAGCATCTTCATACGCTTATCTGAAATTCTCACCAATGAATTACATAAGTATCTCTATCTTTATTTTATGTTTTATTTATCTTTTAATCATTCATCATTCATAACCATTTGAATCCGCCTGACTGAGATTTATAAGATGACCATAGCTTACTTTATACCAACAATCTCTGTGGGATCGACCCTTACTCGCATAGGGTTTATTACTTGGACGACCCAGTGCACTTGCTGGTTAGTTGTGCGAAGTTGTGATAAAGAGTTGAGATTACAATTGAGCGTACCATGTTGATGGCGCCATTGATGATCACAATTTCGTGCACCAATGGGTATGTGACTATAACCCTACCAACACTTGATTTGGGAAAGCATGTGGTATAATCAGTGACCATACTTCATCTCTTCTCATGAGCAATTGACCAAGGAATTGGCTATTGATCAAGATTTGAGAGATTGAATTTCAAGGAATTGTAATTCGATCACTTAACATTGCCAAGGAGATCAATGAACGCATTGATTGAGGAAGAGATGAGAATGAACTTGATCCAGAGGATTGCAATATCTCTTGATCCCAATGTTCAATTTATTTTTAGTTCTTACATTTACTTTTCTTGCCATCTTATTTTTCTGCACTTTATTGCTTTCTTTACTTTTATACCATTTACATTTCCTTGTTGCTTATCACTCCAATCTGATTCGTCTAACTAGGATAATCAATTAACCATTGATTGCTTAATCCGTTAATCTCTGTGGGATTCGACCTCACTCTTTTGTGAGTTATTACTTGACGACAATTCGGTATACTTGCCGAAGGGGAATTTGTTGAGAGACAAGTTTTCCGTGCATCACGGACTGTAATTGCCTGTAGAAAGGATTGGGCAAAAAGCTTGGATGATGCTCTGTGGGCATACAGAACAACATTCAAGACTCCTATAGGAACCTCTCCCTACCAGCTTGTGTATGGCAAGGCCTGTCATCTGCCTATGGAACTGTAACATAAAGCCTATTGGGCAACCAGATTCCTAAACCTGGACGCCAAGTTAGCTGGAGAGAAAATATTGCTCCAGCTAAATGAGCTAGAGGAATTCAGACTCAATGCTTTTGAAAATGCTAAAATTTATAAGGAGAAAGCAAAAAAGTGGCATGACAAGAAACTGTCATCTAGAGTCTTTAAACGAGGACAGAAGGTTCTGCTATTTAACTCTAGGCTCAAACTATTTCCCGGGAAATTGAAATCCCGGTGGAGGGGACCATATGTGATTACAAGTGTATCACCATATGGATATGTTGAGCTTCAGGATTTTGACTCTGACAAAAAGTTCATTGTTAATGGGCAGAGAATCAAACATTATCTTGAAAGCAATTTTGAGCAAGAATGCTCAAAACTGAGGCTTGAATAAAGCTCAGTCAAAGTCCAGCTAAAGACAATAAAGAAGCGCTTATTGGGAGGCAACCCAGCCATTAGCAGGTTATTTGTTAATACTTAGAGAAGTTTAATATAAATCCTCTTCAAGATTAATCATCAAATTGTAGGAATTCACAGAGTTACAGAAGGATTCAACACAAAAAGCAGAGAAAAGGAGCTCACTGGCAAGAAAACGCCAGTAAGGGACATTTTGGGCGTTAAACGTCAGAATGGATACCATTCTAGGCATTTAACGCCAGTAAAGATACCATTTTGGGCGTTAAACGCCAGAATGGGTACCATTCTGGGTGTTTAACGCCAGAATTGCAGCATCCTGGGCGTTCAAAAAAATGCCCAGTAACAAAAGATTTATGGAGTTTAACGCCAGCCAGGGTACCTGGCTGGGCGTTAAACGCTCACAATGGCCAACATATGGGCGTTAAACGCCAAAAAGACAGGGGGGAGGATTTTGTTTTCCACTTCAAAATTTTTCAAATTTTCATGTTGACTCAGAATTTTCTACATAAACATGTTTCAAACTTTCATCATTCACCCTCAATTTTCAAAAATTCAACAATTTTCTAAATCTCTTTTCAAATTTCTTTCAAATCCTTCCCAAATCTTCTTTCAAAACTCAAGTATCTTTTCAATTTCTTTCCAAATCTTTTCCAACTCATCATATCATCTCTTAATTCTTAGATGCATAAACAAATTTTTAGATTTAACCTCTTTATATCTTTTCCATTTAAAAATCTCATCTTTTTCATATCATGACTCTATTTTCTTCCACCAATCATATCTTTATGTCATATCTTTTTCAAATTTTCAAAATCCCTCCCCTCCACTTATAAATACACATTCGGCCATCCCAATCTCTTCACCATTCGAATTTGCCTCTCTTCCTCTCTCTCCCCTTTCCTTTCTTTTGCTTGAGGGCAACCAAACCTCTAAGTTTGGTGTGTTTTTCCGTGATCACCGAGCTAAGACTCATCAAGATCATGGCTCCTAAGGGAAAACAAACCAATTCAAGAGGCAAGAAAGAGAATACTCCAAAGAGTCTTTGGAATCAAGAGAGGTTCTTCACCAAAGAACATGCAAACTATTACCATAAAATAATGGTCTAAGATCAGTGATCCCGGAAGTTAAATTCGATCTGAAAGAGGATGAATATCCGGAGATTCAAGAGCAAATTCAAAACAGAGGATGGGAAATTCTAGCTAATCCTGAAACAACGGTTGGAAGAAACATGGTTCAGGAATTCTATTCAAATCTGTGGCTGACAGATAAGCAGAGAATAACTAGAACCGCCTTTCATACCTACCGAACCATGGTCAGAGGGAGGATTATTTACTTCCATCTGGACAAAATAAGAGAGGTCTTCAAACTGCCTCAACTACAAGATGATCCAGAATCCTTCAATAGGAGAATGGTAAGAGAGGATAAGGGGTTAGACCAAGTTCTAGAGGACATATGCCTCCCTGGAACTAAGTGGATAACCAACTCAAAAGGTGTCCCAAACCAACTCAAGAGAGGAGATCTCAAACCAGTTACAAGAGGCTGGTTGGACTTCATTGGGTGTTTCATACTGCCCACTTGCAACCGTTCTGAGGTCACTGTCAAAAGAGCAGTGATGATTCATTGTATTATGCTGGTAAACTAATTGGAGATTCATCATCTGATTTCTTGTGAGATTTACACAATTGCAAACAAGAACTCCATTGAAGCCAAATTGGCATACCCAAGCTTAATTTCTCTGCTATGTAAAGATGCTGGGGTGAGGATGGGAGTAGATGAATTCATCCCAATCGAACACCCAATCACCAAGAAGTCAATGGAAGGACAACAAGTGCAAGAAAACTCCATCAAAAGGAGGGCGTAGGAGTTCCTCCCAGAAATCCCTGAAATTGACTATTGGACCCGCCTAGAAGTATCTGTCACCAAGCTGCAAGAAGCTATGGGTCAACTTAAGGAAGAACAGCAGAATCAAAACAGCATGCTCTGCAAGCTTCTTAAGGAACAGGAGAAGCAGGGGCGTGAGCTACAGGAGCTGAAGCACCAGAAGCTCTCCCTTGAAGGATCAAACACCCCACAGATTGAAGGAGCATCCACTTCTCAAAATCAAGGTTGTTGAGTCCTAACTCTGTGATAACCCTTATTATTAGGAATCAATTTTAAGAGTCATTTATTTTTTTATTTTTACTTTCTGTCTTCTACTATTATTGGTCTGCTCTTATATTTATTTTTGAGTCTTATTTTTTTTCCATAATTAAAAAATTTTTTTAAAGTTTATGTCCTAAAGCTATGAATGTCCTATGAATCCATCACCTTTCTTAAAGGAAAAATGTTTTAAATCACAAAAGAACAAGAAGTACATGATTTCGAATTCATCCTTGAAACTAGTTTAATAATTTTGATGTGGTGACAATACTTTTTGTTTTCTGAATGAATGCTTGAACAGTGCATATGTCTTTTAAATTTGTTATTTAAGAATGTTAAATTTGTTGGCTCTTGAAAGAATAATGAAAAAGAGAAATGTTATTGATAATTTGAAAAATCATAAAAAATTGATTCTTGAAGCAAGAAAAAGCAGTGAAAAAAAACATATTTGGCGAAAAGAAAAAGAAAGAAAAAGAAAAAGCCAATAACCCTTTAAACCAAAAGGCAAGGGTAATAAAAAGGATCCAAGGCTTTGAGCATCAGTGGTTAGGAGGGCCCACAGGAATAAAATCCTGGCCTAAGCGGCTAAACCAAGCTGTCCCTAACCATGTGCTTATGGCGTGAAGGTGTCATGTAAAAACTTGAGACTGAGCGGTTAAAGTCGTGGTCCAAAGGAAAAAGAGTGTGCTTAAGAGCTCTGGACACCTCTAATTGGGGACTTTAGCAAAGCTGAGTCACAATCTGAAAAGGTTCACCCAGTTATGTGTCTGTGGCATTTATGTATCTGGTGGTAATACTGGAAGACAAAATGTTTAAGGTCACGGTCAAGACTCATAAAGTAACTGTGTTCAAGAATCAACAATACTGAACTAGGAGAATCAATAACACTATCTAAATTCTGAGTTCCTAGAGATGCCAATCATTCTAAACTTTAAGGGATAAAGTGAGATGCCAAAACTGTTCAGAGGCAAAAAGCCACTAGTCCCGCTCATCTAATTGGAGCTAAGTTTCATTGATAATTTGGAATTTATATTATATTCTCTTCTTTTTATCCTATTTGATTTTTAGTTGCTTGGGGACAAGCAACAATTTAAGTTTGGTGTTGTGATGAGCGGATAATTTATACGCTTTTTGGCATTATTTTTAGTAGGTTTTTAGTATATTTTAGTTAGTTTTTATTATGTTTTTATTAGTTTTTATTCAAAAATCAAATTTCTGGACTTTACTATGAGTTTGTGTGTTTTCCTATGATTTCAGGTATTTTCTGGCTGAAATTGAGGGACCTGAGCAAAAATCTGATTCAGAGGCTGAAAAAGGACTGCAGATGCTGTTGGATTATGACCTCCCTTCACTCAAAGTGGATTTTTTGGAGCTACAGAAGCCAAATTGGCGCGCTCTTAATTGTTTTGGAATGTAGACATCCTGGGCTTTCCAGCAATATATAATAGTTCATACTTTGCCTGAGATTTGATGGCCCAAACCGGCGTTCCAAGTCAGCATAAAAATTCTGGCGTCAAAACACCAGAACTGGCATGAAAGCTGGAGTTAAACACCCAAACTAGCACAAAATCTGGCGTTTAACTCCAAGAAAGATCTCTACACGTGAAAGCTTCAATGCTCAGCCCAAGCACACACCAAGTGGGCCCCAGAAGTGGATTTTTACACTAACTATTCTAGCTTACTCATTTTATGTAACCCTAGGTCACTAGTTTATTATAAAAACTACTTTTAGTGATTCATCCTGCACCTCATGACACTCTACACGTTTCATAGTGTATCTTCTACGGCATGAGTCTCTAAACCCCATGGTTGGGGGGTGAGGAGCTCTGCTGTGTTTTGATGAATTAATGCAATTACTACTATTTTCCATTCAATCATGCTTGCTTCCATTCTAAGATATTCACTCGTACTTCAACTTGATGAATGTGATGATCTGTGACACTCATCACCATTCTCAACCTATGAACGTGTGCCTGACAACCACCTCCGTTCTACCTTAGAATGAGTGCTTATCTCTTAGCCTCCTGGTTCAGATCAGAGTCTTCGTGATATAAGCTAGAATCAATTGGCAGCATTCTTGAGATCCGAAACGTCTAAACCTTGTCTGTGGTATTCTTAGTAGGATCTGGGATAGGATGACTGTGACGAGCTTCAAACTCACAAGTGTTGGGCGTAGTAACAGACGTAAAAGGATCAATGGATCCTATTCCAGCATGAGTGAGAATTGACAGATGATTAACCGTGCGGTGATAGCACATTTGGACCATTTTCACTGAGAGGTCGGATGGTAGCCATTGACAACGGTGATCCACCAACATACAGCTTGCCATGGAAGGAACCTTGTGTGCATGAAGAAGAAGACAGTAGGAAAGTAGAAATTCAGAAGACAGAGCATCTCCAAAACCTCAACCTGTTCTCCATTACTGCATAACAAATATTTATTTCATGTTCTTTTACTTTTTACAATTAAATCTAAGAATTATTGATATCCTAACTAAGAGTTACAAGATAACCATAGCTTGCTTCAAGCCGACAATCTCCGTGGGATCGACCCTTACTCACGTAAGGTATTACTTGGACGACCCAGTGCACTTGCTGGTTAGTTGTGCGGAATTGCAGAAGTGTGATTGTGATTTCATGCACCAATGTGTTAAATTAAAGAACATAGGGGATTAAATAGGCTCAGAATTGGCTAACAATGGTAGATAAAAGGTAGGCTATTTTGGGTTAGTGAGCTAATTAAAAATAATGGCCTCAATCATATACGTGCATTCATATACCAAATAATGGACATAAAGAATCAAACAAATCAAAGATTACAATCATAGAATGAGAATAATCACACAAGAATGAAAATAAGTGGTTATATGATGTAACCACACAATTAGGCTCAAAACTCACATGCTTGTGTTCTTAGCTCAAAACATGTTCCACAATGTGTAATTCAAGCAAGTTCTAAAAATTTTTTTTTTCTTAAATCAATTGGGGTGCCCTATAGATAAGTTTCATAGAAAGTTTCATTATTTTGGCTAAGCTTATTATATATATATATGCAAAATAAGAAAATGTAACAACAAATCCTAGAAGACCTAAAAATGAGATGCAAAAGTGTTGGGATTAGAAATTTGTCACCCAAAAATGCCGATTCGGTCGGACGACCTCCCCACACTTAAAAGTTTGCACCATCCTCGGTGCATTCAAAGATTAGCAAGGGGGTATGGTGACTTTTTGGATTGCCACCTTCAGTTGGTGGATCAACTGGCTACTGCATGTTCTTTCTCTCGCTTCCATTTTAGCTTATGATGACTCACCCATGAAAGATAGAAAATAGCATAATAACATGAGAAAATGTAAAAGCAAGGAAGCATAAATTATTGGAATGAGGTGATGATCACTAGAATGAGTGAGTGAATTAGTGTGACATAAGGAAAAATAGTGTATGAGTTCTAAGTTGTGCGCAGTTTAGGACACACACACTAGCATAAAAAGCTATGTCACAATTACACAAAAGAAGTATGCACTTCACTCATCCTAGTGTGCTTAAGATGCTTTTAAAGAAAACTTGTAAGTTAAAGCCAACAACAAGTAGTAAAGAAGCATGAGAGCACTCGAGCAAATAATCAAGCAATTGTGAATTGGATAGTGAATGGACATTGATTGATGTGTAAGTAAACTTAGTGAACCAATTGAAATATAAAGCTCACACATCAAACAATGACACATATTGAAGTTTGTTTGCAATACCTAAGTGACATAAGGGTGGAAGACATGGGTGCTATGGAACTTAGGAAAAGAGAGATAGAGATTAAAACCAATCACATAGCAAGCATGGTCCACAAAGCTTTACAATGCTAAAAAATATGTTACTAGGTAAGCTTACGATCCAATTTGATAATTCCAAAATCTCAATGCATGAAATAGGTGATGTGAGTAAGGGTCAATCATAAACAAGCATCACCTAATAAAAAATACATTGATAATACACAATTGCCTAATAATGGATGATGAATGCATGGTGGCTAAAACATGCAATTCAAAAGATTTAGAATGCTTGAAGGCAATGTCACATGTACTTGGTATTCAAAAAGGTTAAGCATGAAAGATTCAAAACCAAGTGACAAAATATAACCTCAATAAGGGAATCCAACAATGAAACTTAACAACAATGATGTTAAAATAACATCTTATCTGTAATAAGCAGCAGTGGAGAGCAAACAAGATCAATGATCCAACACTTGTAATGAAAAACAGAAAAAATAAATAAAAATCAAACTAACTAAATAACTAACTAATTAACCAACTAAAAGAAATGGTAATAGATGGTGATTGGTAGTATTGGATGATGGTTGAAAGAGGGAAAGAAATGATGAGAAGGGAGAAGAAGGAAAGAAATGGAAAGAATAGAAGAAAAGAAGGTGGGTGAAACAGGGCAGGGTCATGCGTACGCATCATGTCACGCGTAAGCGTGAGTGGCAGAAATGGCATGCGACGCGTACGTATCGGCGACACGCACGCGTGAGTGAAGAGAGAGCCAGAGGCACAATTTCAGCACACTCCACGTGCAACTCTCTGGTTTTTGTACTGGCCCTGAAAAATTTGGATGTCACGCATACGCGTGGGCGAGGCGTACGCGTGAGTGGTTGAAAAATTTGGGGTTACGCGTACGCGTGGATGACGCGTACACGTGGCATGGTGCTCTGTTTTTCAAAACTTTTCCAAGTTCTTGGACTAAACCAAGCATTCCAAACCTCCAAACAGCTACCAAAACACTATCAAAGCTTATTTAACATACTAGACTACCAATTAAACTCAACTAACTAAACAAAACATGAAATTAAGCTAATTTTACCAATATATACAAAAAGGAAAAATGAAAAGATGTTACCATGGTGGAGTGTCTCTGACCTAGCACTTTTATTTATTGTCCTTAAGTTGGACTTATGGGGAGCTCTCATCAAGGTGGCTTGTGCTTGAATTCATCTTTGAACATCCACTAATTCTTGGTCTTCCATTGTGCTTCAAGATTCTCAATTAATTGCACCAAGTCTTGATGGAGTTCTTCACAAGCTTGGAGCTCTCAAAGTTGATCCTCACATTGTAATCCGGGATCCCAAACCTTGTTTTGACACCCCTTCTTCAAGTTGATCATGGTAATTTCCTCCGGGTGGCAAGTTCTTAGAATTCTCATTTGAGTATCCAAACATCCTCCTAGCTCCATGCAAATTGGTTCTACACCAACCATTGCTCCTAAACTTGGAGTTTCCAACCATAATGAACCGAGAATTATGATGCCAACTACTAACCATCTCCTTTTTTCTCTTTAAGCCACAAAGAGCTCTAAGTTGACCATCCGTCTCAAGAAAATCATATTCAAGTGGGATAATAAAGCTTAGAGATAAGAGATTTACTCAATTGAATGAAAGGATGGATGGTGACTTAGGAAGGGGAACCTCCCCATACTTAGACAATGCGAGGTTCACTCCCTTGTGCTCTTCCTTTACAACTTCCACCTCTTGACAAGCATCTTCAATGTTCACCTCTTGACAAGGCTCTTCACATTCAATCACTTCCTCACCAACCTCTTCTAGCTCTTCTCCATCCTTCATGTCACAACTTAGAGGTAATGTGGAACTTATCTCAACATCTACCTCAATTTAAATGGGAGAAGACTCCTCAATCTCAAGAGGCTCATGTGTTGGTGTGGGATCATCATCAAGAGGAAGATCAGTTACTTGCTCACCATCTTCTAATTCTTCGTCATTCATCCTATGCTTTGGAGGTTGCACACCCTCTTGGCATTGCTTTCAAGCTCAATGGAAGAAGGTTTAATAGGATCCTCAAGGTGAGTTGTTAATGTGGACAAGAACTCATCAATGATTGACTCCAATTCTTGATCATCCTCTCCTAATTCTTCAACCGCTCCTTCCGGTTCAATTATCTCAACTTTCTCCCTTGGTTGCAATTCTTACTTCAACTCCTCTTCTCCACCTTGAAGCTCCAAATTCTCCTTCTCATTGTACTCCTCAACTAATCCTCCAAATTTAGCAATAATGGTATCTTGGATAGTTGAGCACAATGATGCCAATTGGCTCATCACTTCGGTTAAACTAGCCATGGCTTCCCGTTGCTTTTGCCAACGAGTTAGAAGTTCTTGTTGTTCTTGCATTAGGGGTTGGAGAGATTGGTCCAATGAAAGTGGTGGTGCGAAAAAGGGTTCATTGTTTGAGGGAAAGGGTTAATAATTAGAAGGTGGTTCTTCTTGGTAAGGGTATGGATATGGTGTATATTGAGGTGGTTCTTGGGAGTAATTGTATTGGAATGGTTGTGGTTCTATGTGTGGTTCATATGACTCATAATGTGGTTGGTATGGTGGATAAGGATTAGGGTCATATGGGGGTGTTTGGTGGTAGAGGGCTTGTGAGTATGGTGATTCAAAACTATGTTGAGGAGGTGGTTCATAGGCATATGGTGATTGTGGTTGACAACCACAATGAGGGTCACTGATGGGTGGAAATGCAATTCCACACAAAAACTCACCGGCAAGTGTACCGGGTCACATCAAGTAGTAATTACTCACAAGAGTGAGGTTGATCCCACAGGGACTGATGGATTGAACAATTTTAGTTAGGTGATGAATTTAGTTAAGCGAATATTTGATGAATTGACAGAAGCTAAATTGCAAGTAAATAAAGGTGCAAAAGGTAAATTGAGCAGAAGAATGAAGTGCAGAAGAGGTAAATTACAAGTAACTTAAAGAACAAGAAAGTAAAAGAGCTGAAACTTAAATTGCAAGAAAAGTAAATTGTAGAAACTTAAAGTGCAAGAAAGGTAAATTGCTGAGAAATGTAAATTGCTTGAAGAGTAAAAGGGATTTGGGTACTGGGATTCAGAATTCAACAAGACATTGCAAGATAAAGAAGCTCAGAGGGCTCTGAGATGATGAAATTCAGCTCAGCAGCCAAACAGAAATGTAAAATTTCTTGAAGAAACAACCAACAAGAAAACTTAACTCTATTATGAAATCCTAAAGAGAAATTGAAGATCGAAGAAGAGAAATGAGATTAGGAACAGATCTAGATCTCAATTACTCCTTTGATCCAGCAGAAAAGTAATTGTAGAAGAAAGGAAAAAGAAAACAGTAAATGAAACTTAGATCCAATTCTCCAATTCCCAAAACTATATGAAAATAAAGCAAAGATGATTCTCAAATCCAGATTTAATGAAATTCTTCAATCTCAATTCAAAAACCCAAAAGTAGAATTTTCAGAAGAAAGAAAATGAAAACAGAAAAGAAGATCAAGATCCAATTCTTAGAACAATTAAGAAGAAAAGTGAAAGATGATTCTCAGACTTAGAATCAATGAAGCTTTTCAATCTCAATCCAAATTCTAAGAACAGAAAGTTAAAAGTTGCAGAAGAAAGAAAATGCAGAAAGAAAACTAGATTCAATTCCCAAATCCCCAATTCAAAACAATTGAAAATTAAAAGTGAAAACTAAAAATGAGCTAAAGGTTCCAGAAAAAAAAAGTAAAAATCCCATTACAAATCAAATTAACTCCTATTTATACACTTTCTATTTTTTGTTTTCAGAATTTGGAGTGGGCTTTTCAAATTGGTGAAAAAGTGGATCCAAGATGGCATTTGATTGAAAAATGGTCCATGGGTCCTAGTTCCAATGGAGTGCTCAGTCTGGTTAGTGAATTGAGTGCTACACATGCTCCTTGGTTCCCTCCTTCGAGCCTGGCTGCTCCCCTTTGTGCCAATTTCCTCAGCGCTCAGTTAGAAGTTTCCAACGTAGCGCTACTTTGCTACCTTTTGCAAGCTTTGCTTTTTTCTTCATGGGCCACGAAAACGTTCACTAGTTTGAACGTAGCGGTCAGGTATTTGAGCGCTGGTGCCTTGTAGCGCCTTTCCCCCTCTTCGATCCTTGAGGCTACCACTTTTGCTAACAATTTCCTTGTAGCAGTGCTCAGTTGTGTGATGCAACGTAGCGCCTCTTCCTTCCTTGGTTTTCCCTCTTTCAAACCTTGGCTACCCCATTCTTGAGTGTTGCGCCTTGCTTTTCTTTGTGCCAAGCCCAAAAAAGTGAAAATGTTTTAACGTAGCGCTCCATTCTTTGAGCACTTTGCCTTGCTGATTGAACGCTCCGTTTGGTGCATTGAGCGCTATGCTTGAGTGCTTTGCTCTTCGAACCCTTGTCACTAGCGTTCAATTTGTGAACGCTCCGCTCAATTAGTGAGCGCTGCTTCCCTTGTTGTGCGCTAAGCATTGCTTCCTTGGTTGAGCGCTACGCTTTAGTATCATGGGCCACGCTTTGGTGGAGCACGCTTTCATGGTTCTTTCTTTTCTTCTCCTACAAGCAACCAAATAAACTTATCAAAGTATCACCAAATTCACAAGGTTTCTAAATTAATCATAAAATTAACTAATTCTAGCTTAAACCTTATGATTTTGTGTTAATTAACTGATGGTTGATTGAATTGACATAACCATGCAAATCCACTCCAAATCACTTACTTATAGTACAAGAAAGTGCATAAAACCTAATGAAACAAGTGATAAATGCTTGAAAAGCTAGCATAAGATGACTTGTCATCACAACACCAAACTGAAATTTTGCTTGTCCCCAAGCAAGCACTAAACATAAGAAGAAATGAAATGAAACAGAGAAGCATACATGCCCTTATTTAGCAAATAATTGAACTTGGTTCATGGGGTTTTATGCAGACAAATGTAGCTCAATTATTCTTAGTTATCTGATATGGAATATCTCTTTGATGGCTCACTAGAGTTGCTGCTATAATGCCTTGCTTTTTGATTGATCCCTGTTAGCTTTTTCTTTCTTTCTTTTGCTTAGAAAGCTTATTTCTTAATGAAAGCTTGGTGGCAAGTGTTGCAGCAGCCTTTTGGCTTAATTTTTGCACAACACCTCTTCACCACAGAAATTTGGCTCACAATTTCTTCCTATGAACATTGATATCCAGCATCTTTTTGGATCACTAAATGCTTTGTAACTAGGTTGCTCTTGATAATGGACTTTCGGTTGGCAATCCCAGATTAGTTAATCCAAGTGGCCAAGTTTTAAAATACTCCTCAGAACCTAATTGTAGTACAAAAGCACCACAGGCATATGTCCTAAGGTCCAAGCTATTGGTGTCTAGCCTTATTGTTTGTTTCTTTGCCAATTCTTGGCTTTTCTTTTCTTTTTTCTTTCTTACTTTAATCCATTCTCAAGGGATATTCATTGATAAAAGGCTTTACAGCAGCAGCTTAATTCACACTACAAAGGACATTTTATTATGCAGCTTTTGTTATTGAGCTAATCATTAAATCAAACAAGTACCACCACTGAATTTCATTCTAATTTCTATAACATTGGACAATCACTTTTCTATATCAAACATTTTTCTTTTATTCATGCAAGAGGGGAAACAAAACAGAATTAAAGCAAATGATTGACATCAAGCATAATGCAGATCACTTGTAAGAAAACTACTTAGAATATAAAGGTGCAAAACATAAAGCATTTGGAGGCATATCATGTTTCAGGTATGCATCATCCTTGTTTAATTGAAAAACATGAAAGAAACTCAATCACCTCCTAATTGTCGTACTCCATGCTCTTGCTTGATTCTCCTTTCTTCTTCCTCTTCTTGGTTGCATCTTGAGGTTCTTCAATACGGCACCTTCGATCCCAAATAGGGTCTATCAGACCTGAGAGTCCAGCCTCCTCAAACCCATACTGCATGTGTGCTATATGTTGCTTGGTTCTTGCTCTCTGATAGTCTACCAACTCTTGGCATTGCTCAAATGGCTTGATCTGTGGGTTCAATGCTGGCATGCTGTAGACTACATAATCCAACTTTGATTGGGTTTCTATATCATACTCCATTCTATCCACGTTTCTATGCTCCCCAATGGTATGATATATGTTCTTCCACTGATAGAGATTTTGGGTGTATTCCCCGTACTTGGCCTGTCATAGGAACAATCCATTAACTGATTCTTGAACATTTACTGATTGTTCCTTTTGCCCCTCAAGAATTCTTGCTTGAAATTCTTGTTTTTGAGCCATCATTTGTTGCTGCCATGTCTCTTGTGGTTCCATCATTTGGCACTGCAAGTTCTCTTGTTGCTCTCGATCCTTCAGATACTGCTCCTGTTGCCTCAAATATTGTTCTTGATGTTGCTCCTGTGCTCTCACGAATTTCTGAGACATTTCTTCAATGGCTCTCTGCATTTGACTCAAATCCAGTGCACTAGAAGCTTGCTCTCCCTCCACTTGTGGTCTTCTTCTTCTTCTTTGGGATCTTCTTTCCTCTTGATTATCATCATCAGTAGTACCTTCCATGCTTCACCTTGTGATTCTCCTGCCTCCTTTTACCTTCTCTGTATCTTCATCTTCAAAGAGCACCCCAGCCCTATTGCACAGCCTCAGAATAGTGCTTGAGTGACCAAGCCTACTTGTTTTTCTTGTATTCTCAGCCATCTCTTGAATGCTGTCTGCTATGAGCTGTGAGAGGTTGATTTCTCCTCCTTTTAAGATGCAATATGTCAGGATAGCTCACTGATTTGTGACTTCTGAGGTGTTTGCAGTAGGGAGTATAGACCTCCTCACTATCTCATACCACCCTTTGGCCCCAGGTATGAGATCTATTATTTTCAAGTGGCTTGGAGCTCCCTCTGAGTCTCTTTCCCAGTCTCTGTCTTCAAAGCATAACCCATGTAAGATCTCGTCAGGGTCATTCTCACCCTGCAATTTTTCCTCAAAGCTAAGCTCTCCATAGGTTATTACTCTCAACTGTAGGGCCCTCATGACTAATGATGGACTAAAATCAACCTCAACACCCCTGACATAGCTCTTATAAGGGGGGCTGTCCTTGCTTGTCTTCACAGCATTTGCGTAGAATTCTCTTATCATGACTGCACTGATGTCTGTGAGAGGCTCACACAAAAGTTCCCGCCTCCTTTCCTGGGTAATTCTTCTCATGATAGGATACTCTCCATCCCTCAGTCTAAAGCCCATCTCTGGAATGACGTGCTTTGATTCCATGAGCCTATGATACCTTGATTCATGAAACTGAGACTTAAACCTCTTGGTATCATAGGTGGGTGGTTCGGCCACTATTGGTTCCTTTCTTTTCCTCCTTCTAGAACTTGAGAAAGCCATATATTAAGAAGGAAAGAAAGAAGAAGAGAAGATAGGCTTCAGTTAAGGCACGGTTATGAGGAAGGAAATGGAAGGTGAGGTGTTGTGTGGTGTCTTTGGATGAGAGAAGAATAATGTAGGTCTTGTGGGAGATTCACACGAAGAAAGCAAAAGTGTGTAGGATGAATATATGAAGAGAATAATGGTTATGCGAGCTTAAGAAGAGCTACTACCAATTTGTAGCCAAAGTGTGAAATAAAGCAAAAGGTTGGAGGCTTTATACGGAGGAAGCAAGGTGTGTGGCTTAAAGGATGTTGCTGCCAATTTATAGAGGTCGAGGGATTATTGTAGGGAAACTTTGACTCGGTTATTTGGCAATGAGGGGTGAGGATTGAGCAAAATATTGTTGTGGATCCATGAGATGGACGGCCTGCATGTGAAGATGAGTGAAGACAAGGATTGCTCCTCCATTGGTTGCATGTAGTTCGGCCTCCAAGGTGTAAAGCTATGCAGATTTTGTTTTTCAAGAGAGCACACTTCCGTAGGCACATGTGACTCTCTTTTGATCTTGTGACAACCGTGCATGCCCCCTTTGTTTTCTTCTCAATCTCCCTTGTACCTATCCACGTGAATTAAAGCATAGTAAGCTTAAACTTTGGATTTCAACACGGTGATGGTGACTGCATATATATAAAACGAAAATGTTGCTATGTGTCCTTATGTGTGAATAATCAACCATGTCACTTAGAAATTAAACAAAATTTTGGTGAACACCAAACTTGTTTTTTTCTAAGTGATTTATATGAAATCTAATGAATATCTATCATAATTAATATATTCATTATAAGGAACACTTTTATTTGCTACCATGCTACCATAAACTCATAGAATGCTGCAATGTATAGTTTCTCTATTCATGAATTTGAGCCTTTGAGTAAAAAGAAATTGATTCTCTTGCAATTCACAGCATACACAGACACCAAACTTAAGGTTTGGCTATGTACATAAACAAAAAGAATGAGTATATATCCTAGAATGGTTTTATGATCAATCATGCTTGACAAGCTATTTTAAAGTGCCTTTAGGCACACCAAACTTAGGAGTCAAGCATATGCTCTAAAATGATATGTGCAATTCTTAAATCCACTCATGATAGCTCAAACTTATGCTAGAAAAATCAGTAATTATTAAGATAAAAAATAAGAATATAAAATCATGGGTTGCCTCCTATGGAGCGCTCTTTTATTGTCACTAGCTTGACATTGGTCCCTTATTAGGGTGGTTGATGATTGTGGTGCCTCAGTTTGTCTCCTCTCCCTGTAAGCTTTCTTCCAATACCTTGATGTTCAATCTCTGTATGCTCCAATGAGAGTATCCTGTTGATAGTGTAGTAATCATCAGATTGTTGCTCTGTCCCCAACTGTTGGTAGATTAGTTGCACTTTATCTCCCTTTGAGAATCCTTCAGTTGGGATCTTTTTATTTTTCCACCCTTTTAGGGCCTTTTTCTTACTTTTCTTCCCCTTTTTTGGTGATCCATCTGCTTTGACAGTGGGCTGTATTTTGGGATCTATCTTCTTAGTGGCCAACACCTCACTTTCTTCTTGATTTCTCTCATCATTCTGTACAGTCTAATTCTCCTTTTGTCCTGCTTTGCTACTTGTCTTTTGCTTTGGAGGGGAACTAATGAGTATCTCCTTGGATTCTTCCTTCCAATGCAAGTCTTCTCTGTCATCCTTCATGCAGATTTCCTTTTCATCAGTATGCTGTGCTTCTGGAAAGACATTCAGAGTGATGCTCTTATCATGTACCCTTAGGGTCAATTCTCCTTGTTCAACATCTATGATGGCCCTTTCTATGGCCAGAAATGGTCTTCCCAAGATAATAGAGTCATTCTCTTCTTCTCCTAGGTCGAGGATTACAAAGTCTACAGGATAAGTTTTTGCTGGGGATCATCAACTTTTTCAAACGCCAGAAAAGGGGAAAAAGTTGGCGTTAAACACCCATTCCTTGTGCAGTTCTGGCGTTTAAACGCCAGAAAAGGGTGGGAAGCTGGCGTTAAACACCCATCCAACACCCTATCCTGGCGTTCAAACGCCAATGAGGGATCAGACACCTGCAAGTGCTGATTATAACCCCTTTAAGAAGGCTTCTCCAACCACCTCTGTAAGGAATAAACCTGCAGCAACTAAGGTTGAAGAATATAAGGCCAATATGCCTTATCCTCAGAAACTTTGCCAAGCGGAAAAGGATAAATAATTTGCCCACTTTGCAGACTATCTCAGGACTCTTGAGATAAAGATCCCGTTTGCAGAGGCATTTGAGCAAATACCTTCTTTTGCTAAGTTCCTGAAAGAGATCTTAAGTTATAAGAAGGATTGGAGAGAAACTGAAAAAGTGTTTCTCACAGAAGAATGCAGTGCAGTCATTCTGAAAAGCTTACCAGAGAAGCTTCAAGATCCATGGAGCTTTATGATACCATGCACATTAGAGGGTGCTTGTACCAAGATAGCTCTATGTGACCTTGGAGCAAGTATCAATCTAATACCTGTATCCACCATCAGAAAGCTTGGCTTGACTGAATAGGTCAAACTAACCCGGATATGTCTTCAACTTGCTAATGGCTCCATTAAATACCCATCAGGCATAATTGAGGACATGATTGTCAAGGTTGGGCCATTTGTCTTTCCCACTGACTTTGTAGTGCTGGAAATGGAGGAGCACAAGAGTGCAACTCTGATTCTAGGAAGACCTTTCCTAGCAACTGGATGAACTCTCATTGATGTCCAAAAAGGGGAAGTAACCCTAAGAGTCAATGAGGATGAGTTCAAGTTAAATCTTGTCAAAGCTATGCAGCATCCAGACACGTCAAATGACTGCATGAGCGTTGATATTATTGACTCCCTGGTGGAAGAGGTCAATATGACTGAAAGTCTTGAATCAGAGCTAGAGGACATCTTTAAAGATGTTTAGCCTGATCTGGAGGAATCAAAGGAAATAAAAGAACCTCTGAAAATCCCTCAGGAAGAGGAGAAACCTCCTAAACCCGAGCTCAAACCACTACCACCATCCCTAAAATATGCATTTATGGGAGAGGGTGACACTTTTCCAGTGATCATAAGCTCTGCTTTAAATCCACAGGAAGGGAAAGCACTAATTCAAGTGCTAAGGACACACAAGACAGCTCTTGGGTGGTCCATAAGTGACCTTAAGGGCATTAGCCCAGCAAGATGCATGCACAAGATCATATTAGAGGATGATGCTAAGCCAGTGGTTCAACCACAGAGGCAGCTAAATCCAGCCATAAAGGAAGTGGTGTAGAAAGAGGTCACTAAGTTACTAGAGGCTGGGATTATTTATCCTATTTCAGATAGCCCCTGGGTGAGCCCTGTCCACGTTGTCCCCAAGAAGGGAGGCATGACAGTGGTTCATAATGAAAAGAATGAACTGGTTCCTACAAGAACAGTTACAGGATGGCGTATGTGTATTGATTACAGAAGGCTCAATACAGCCACTCGAAAGGATCACTTTCCTTTACCATTCATAGACCAGATGCTAGAGAGACTAGCAAGTCATGAATATTACTGCTTTTTGGATGGCTATTCAGGTTACAACCAAATTGCAGTGGATCCTCAGGACTAAGAGAAAACAGCATTCACATGTCCTTCATGGATGACTTTTCAGTATTTGGAGACTCATTCAGCTCCTGTCTTGACCATTTAGCACTTGTTCTGAAAAGATGCCAAGAGACCAACCTAGTTTTAAACTGGCAAAAATGTCACTTCATGGTGACTGAAGGAATTGTCCTTGGGCATAAAATTTCAAACAAAGGAATAGAGGTAGATCAAGCTAAAGTGGAAGTAATTGAAAAATTACTACCACCTGCCAATGTAAAGGCAATCAGAAACTTTCTGGGACATGCAGGATTCTACAGGATGTTTATAAAGGATTTTTCAAAAATTGCAAAACCTTTGAGCAATTTGCTAGCTGCTGACACGCCATTTGTATTTGACACAGAGTGTCTGCAAGCGTTTGAGACCCTAAAAGCTAAGCTGGTCACAGCACCAGTCATCTCTGCACCAGACTGGACATTACCATTCAAACTAATGTGTGATGCCAGTGACCATGCCATTGGTGCAGTGTTGGGACAGAGGCATAACAAGCTTCTGCACATCATTTACTATGCTAGCCGTGTTTTAAATGATGCACAAAAGAATTACACAACCACAGAAAAAGAGTTACATGCAGTGGTTTATGCCATTGACAAGTTTAGATCCTATTTAGTAGGTTCAAAAGTGATTGTGTATACAGACCATGCTGCTCTTAAATACCTACTCACAAAGCAGGAATCAAAACCCAGGCTCATAAGATAGGTGTTGCTTCTGCAAGATTTTGATATAGAAATAAGAGACAGAAAAGGGACAGAGAACCAGGTAGCTGATCACCTGTCCCAAATAGAACCAGTAGCAGGGGCGTCCCTCGCTCCTACTGAGATCTCTGAAACCTTTTCAGATGAGCAACTCTTCGCCATTCAGGAAGCACCATGGTTTGCAGACAGGAAAGGGAAGAAGCATGAAAGGCTTCTCTCAATACAGAGTCAAATAAAACCCCCACATTCAAACTCTAAGTTTGGTGTTGGGAGGCCACAACCAAACTCTAAGTTTGGTGTTAAGAGGCCATCATCATGCTCTGAGTATCTGTGAGGCTCCATGAGAGCCCACTGTCAAGCTACTGACATTAAAGAAGCACCTGTTGGGAGGCAACCCAATTTTACTTATCTATGTTAAATATCTATTTATTTTCTATTGTTATTTTATGTTTTCTGTAGGTTGATCATCATGTGAAGTCACAAAAACAATTGAAAAAGCAAAAACAAACTAAAAAATAGAATGAAAAATAGCACACCCTGGAGGAGAAGCCTACTGGCGTTTAAACGCCAGTAAGGGCAGTAGAATGGGCGTTAAACGCCCAATCTGGCACCATTCTAGCATTTAACGCCAGAAAAGGGCAAGAAGCTAGCGTTAAACGCCAGAAATGGGAAGCAACCTGGCATTTAATGCCAGGATTGCCAGCAAAGGGCGTTTTGCAAGCCTAATTGGTGCAGGGATGAGAAATCCTTGACACCTCAAGATCTGTGGACCCCACAGGATCTCCACCAACCTCAACTCACTCTCTCTCTTGTTCACACCATGTCATAATACTCTTCCCCAAATACCCTTCACCACTCCACATCCATCCATCATAAACCCCACCTACCTCACCATTCAAATTCAAACCACTTTCCCTCCCAAACACTACTTCTCCCCCTTGGCCGAAACACTAACCCCCCTCCATCTCCTCTATTTCTTTTTCCTCTACTTTCTTCCTTCTTCTTTTGCTCGAGGATGAGCAAACCTTCTAAGTTTGGTGTGGTAAAAGCATTACTTTTTGTTTCTCCATAACCATTTATGGCATATTTTTGATATTGTTGATTCATGAATGTTAAAATTGTTGGCTCTTGAAAGAATGATGGAAAAGGAGAAATGTTATTTGATAATCTGAAAAATCATAAAATTGATTCTTGAAGCAAGAAAAAACAGTGAAAAGCTTGCAGAAAAAAGATATATGCAAAAAAAAAGAGAGGAAAAAAAAGGAGAGCAAGCAGAAAAAGCCAATAGGCCTTTAAACCAAAAGGCAAGGGTAATAAAAAGGATCCAAGGCTTTGAGCATCAATGGATAGGAGGACCCACAGGAATAAAATCCTGGCCTAAGCGGCTAAACCAAGCTGTCCCTAACCATGTGCTTGTGGCATGAAGGTGTCAAGTGAAAACTTGAACTGAGCGGTTAAAGTCATGGTCCAAAGCAAACAGAGTGTGCTTAAGAGCTCTGGACACCTCTAATTAGGGAATCTAGTAAAGCTGAGTCACAATCTGAAAAGGTTCACCCAGTTATGTGTCTGTGGCATTTATGTATCCGGTGGTAATACTGGAAAACAAAGTGCTTAGGGCCACGGCCAAGACTCAAAAAGTAGCTGTGTTCAAGAATCAACATACATAACTAGGAGAGTCAGTAACACTATCTGGATTCTGAGTTCCTATAGATGCCAATCATTCTGAACTTCAAAGGATAAAGTGAGATCCCAAAACTGTTCAGAAGCAAAAAGCTAAAAGCCCTGCTCATCTAATTAATACTGATCTTCATAGATGTTTTTGGAATTCATTGTATATTCTCTTCTTTTTATCCTATTTTATTTTCAGTTGCTTGGGGACAAGCAACAATTTAAGTTTGGTGTTGAATTTGAATACCTCAACATGGACAAGGTTTGGCGCC
The DNA here is from genome assembly GCF_059453495.1 of Arachis ipaensis. NCBI lineage: Eukaryota > Viridiplantae > Streptophyta > Magnoliopsida > Fabales > Fabaceae > Arachis > Arachis ipaensis. Next base: position 93,290,932 of record NC_142439.1, read on the forward strand.
TATGCCGGGGATCACAATTTCGTGCACCACTATACCACAAGTGGTTTGAATTTGAATGGTGAGGTAGGTGGGGTTTTATGAAGGATGGATGTGAGTGGTGAAGAGAATGGTGGGATTTGATAGGTGAGGGGTTTTTTGGGGAAGAGGTATTGAGGTGATTGGTGAATGGGTGAAGAAGTTTGGTGAATGGTATTTCTCATTCCTGCACCATGTGGCGTGCAAAACGCCCCTTGCTGCCAATCCTGGCGTTAAACGCCAGGCTGCTGCCCATTTCTGGCGTTTAACGCCAGCTTCTTTCCCATTCCTTGTGTTAAACGCCAGCTTCTTGCCCATTCCTGGCGTTAAACGCCCAGAATGGTGCCAGACTGGGCGTTTAACGCCCATTCTGCTACCCTTACTGGCGTTTAAACGCCAGTAAGTTTCTCCTCCAGGGTGTTCTATTTTCATTCTGTTTTTCTTTTTGTTTTTACTTTTTCAATTGTTTTTGTGACTTCACATGATCATCAACCTATAGAAAACATAAAATAACAAAATAAAATAGAAATTTAACATATATAATTAAAGATTGGGTTGCCTCCCAACAAGCGCTTCTTTAATGTCAATAGCTTGACAGTGGGCTCTCATGGAGCCTCACAGATGTTCTGAGCAAAGTTGGAACCTCCCAAGACCAAACTTAGAGTTTGAATGTGGGGGTTCAACACCAAACTTAAAGTTTGGTTGTGGCCTCCCAACACCAAACTTAGAGTTTAACTGTGGGGGCTCTGTTTGACTCTGTATTGAGAGAAGCTCTTCATGCTTCCTCTCTATGGTGACAGAGGCATATCCTTGAGCTTTAAACACAAGGGAGTCTTCATTCACTTGAATGATCAATTCTCCTCTGTCAACATCAATCACAGCTTTTGCTGTGGCTAGGAAGGGTCTGCCAAGGATGATGGATTCATCCATACACTTCCCAGTCTCTAAGATTATGAAATCAGCAGGGATGTAATGGTCTTCAACCTTTACCAAGACATCCTCTACAAGTCCATAAGCCTATTTCTTTGAATTGTCCGCCATCTCTAGTGAGATTCTTGCAGCTTGTACCTCAATGATCCCTAGCTTCTTCATTGCAGAGAGAGGCATGAGGTTTATGCTTGACCCTAGGTCACATAGAGCCTTTTCAAAGGTCATGGTGCCTATGGTACAAGGTATTGAGAACTTTCCAAGATCTTGTCTCTTTAGAGGTAATCTCTGCCTAGTCAAGTCATCCAGTTCTTTGATGAGAAATGGAGGTTCATCCTCCCAAGTCTCATTACCAAACAACCTGGCATTTAGCTTCATGATTGCTCCAAGGTACTTAGCAACTTGCTCTTCAGTAACATCTTCATCCTCTTCAGAGGAAGAATACTCATCAGAGCTCATGAATGGCAAAAGTAAATTCAATGGAATCTCTATGGTCTCAGTGTGAGCCTCAGATTCCCATGGTTCCTCTTTAGGGAACTCCATGGAGGTCAGTGGACGTCCATTGAGGTCTTCCTCAGTGGAGATCACTGCCTCTTCCTCCTCTCCAGGTTCGGCCATGTGAGACGTGTTTATGGCCTTGCACTCTCTCTTTGGATTCTCTTCTGTATTGCTTGGGAGAGTACTAGGAGGGAGTTCAGTAATTTTCTTACTCAGCTGACCCACTTGTGCCTCCAAATTTCTAATAGAGGACCTTGTTTCAGTCATGAAACTTTGAGTGGTTTTGATTACATCAGAGACAATGGTTGCTAAGTCAGAGTGGCTTTGCTTAGAATTTTCTGTCTGTTGCTGAGAAGATGATGGAAAAGGCTTGCTATTGCTAAACTTGTTTCTTCTACCATTATTGTTGTTGAAGCCTTGTTGAGGTCTCTGTTGATCCTTCCATGAGAGATTTGGATGATTTCTCCATGAAGGATTATAGGTGTTTCCATAGGGTTCTCCCATATAATTCACCTCTTCCATTGCTAGGTTCTCAGGATCATAAGCTTCTTCTTCAGAGGAAGCTTCCTTAGTACTGCCTGTTGCTGCTTGCATTCCAGACAGACTCTGAGAAATTATATTGACTTGTTGGGTCAATATTTTATTCTGAGCCAATATGGCATTCATAGTATCAATCTCAAGAACTTCCTTCTTATGAGTTGTCCCATTATTCACAGGATTCCTTTCAGAAGTGTACATGAATTGGTTATTTGTAACCATTTCAATAAGTTCCTGAGCTTCTGCATGCGTCTTCTTCAGATGAAGAGATCCTCCAGCAGAGCTATCCAATGACATCTTGGATAGTTCAGACAGACCATCATAGAAAATACCTATGATGCTCCATTCTGAAAGCATGTCAGAAAGGTACCTTCTGATCAATTGCTTGTATCTTTCCCAAGCTTCATAGAGGGATTCACCTTCCTTCTGTCTGAAGGTTTGGACTTCCACTCTAAGCTTTTTCAATTTTTGAGGTGGAAAGAACTTTGCCAAGAAGGCATTGACTAGCTTTTCCCAAGAGTTCAGGCTTTCTTTAGGTTGTGAATCCAACCATGTCCTAGCTCTGTCTCTTACAGCAAAAGGAAAAAGCATAAGTCTGTAGACTTTAGGGTCAACCCCATTGGTCTTGATAGTGTCACAGATTTACAAGAATTCAGCTAAGAACTGATGAGGATCTTCTAATGGAAGTCCATGAAACTTGCAATTCTATTGCATTAGAGAAACTAATTGAGGCTTAAGCTCAAAGTTGTTTGCTCCAATGGCAGGGATCGAGATGCTTCTCCCATAGAAGTCAGGAGTAGGTGCAGTAAAGTCACCAAGCACCTTTCTTGCATTGTTGTCATTGTTGTTTTCGGCTGACATGGTTTCTTCTTCTTTGAAAAGCCCTGTTAGGCCCTCTAGAGAGAATTGTGCTTTAGCTTCTCTTAGCTTTCTCTTCAAGGTCCTTTTAGATTCAGGATCAGCTTGAACAAGTATGCCTTTATCTTTGTTCCTGCTCATATGAAAGAGAAGAGAACAAGAAAGTAGGGAATCCTCTATGTCACAGTATAGAGATTCCTTGAGGTGTCAGAGGAAAAGAAGAATAGAAGGAGGAGGTAGATAGAAGAGAATTCGAACATATAAAGAAGGATAGAGTTCGAATTGCACCTTGAGGAGGAGTGTTAGTCCCTTAAATAGAAGGATGTGAAAAGAGGGGAAGAATTTTCGAAAATAAATTAAATAGATTTTGAAATAATAAAAAGAAATTTGAAAATTTGATTGAGATTTTCGAAAATTAAGATTGGGAAAGAAATTAAGTGATTTTTGAAAAAGATTTTGAAATTAGAAATCAAAAAGATATGATTGAGAGTTAATTTTGAAAAAGATGTGATTGAAAAGATATGATTGAGAAGATATTATTGAAAATCAAACTAAAAAGAGAAAGTTTTAAAATTAAAGTTGATTTACTTGACTAACAAGAAATTAGAAGATATGATTCTAGAATTAAAACTTTTGATCCTTTCTTAATAGGCAAGTAACAACTAGAAAATTTTGAAGTAAATCATTAATTATAGCAAGGATTTTCGAAAATAGTAAAAATAAAAAAATGAAAAGAAATTGATTTTGAAGAGATATGATTGAAAAGATATGATTTGAAAAAGATTTGAATTTGAAAAATTATGAAAATTTGAAAAAGATTTGAATTAAAAACAAAATCTTCCCTCTAGTGTCCTTCTGGCATTAAACGCCCAGAATGGCATCCATTCTGGCGTTTAACGCCCAAAATGCTACCTTTTTGGGCGTTAAACACCCAGCCAGGTACCCTAGCTGGCGTTTAAACGCCAGTTTTCCTTCTTCACTGGGCGTTTTGAACGCCCAGCTTTTTCTGTTTGATTCCTCTGCTGAATGTTCTGAATCTTCAATTCTCTGTATTATTAACTTGAAGAGACATAGTTTTGAGAATTTTTTTGAATTTTTCAATGATGAGAAAAAATCAAAATATAATTAATCTTAGGAACTCAAATCAAACAAACAATGCATGCAGGACACCAAACTTAAAAATTTTCATATAAGAGACACTAACAAATTGAGAATGCATATGAGAAACAACTAAACACACAAAACAAGGGAATTTAAAGATTAGAGCAATGAAATCATCAAGAACAACTTGAAGATTAATGAAGAACATATTGCATATTTTCGAAAAATGTAAGAAGAATGCAATTGTCACCAAACTTAAAAATTGACACTAGACTCAAACAAGAAACATAAAATATTTTTGATTTTTATGATTTTATAATTTTTTTTTGTGATTTTCGAAACTTATATGGAAAAGAAAATAAAGAGATTAAAAACTTTTAATAAGAATTCCAGGAATCATGCAATGTTAATCTAAACCTTCAGTCTAAAAAAATTAGACATGATTGGCCAAGCTTCAGCAGGACATTACATTCAACAGCTAAATTGATGAGAATCAATCAGCTTTTGTGATGATAAGAACATCACCTTGAAACTCTAGAATTCATTCTTAAAAATTCTGAAAAATAAAAAGAAAAAAAATACCTAATCTAAGCAATAAGATGAACCGTCAGTTGTCCAAACTCGAACAATCCCCGGCAACGGCGCCAAAAACTTGGTGCACGAAATTGTGATCATCAACAATGGCGCCAAAGGACTTGGAGCTCTTAAATGCGAATCACAATTTGTCACAATTCCGCATAACTTACCAGCAAGTGCACTGGGTCGTCCAAGTAATAAACCTTACGTGAGTAAGGGTCGATCCCACGGAGACTGTCGGCTTGAAGCAAACTATGGTCACCTTGTAAATCTCAGTCAGGCTAATTCATATGGTGATGGAGAATTGATAATTAAAAGATAAATAAAACATAAAATAAAGATAGAGATACTTATTTAATTCTTTGGTTGGAATTTCAGATAAGCGTATGAAGATGCTTTGTTCTTCCTGAACCTCTGCTTTCCTATTGCCTTCTTCCAATCATTCATACTCCTTTCCATGGCAAGCTTTATGTTGGGCATCACCGTTGTCAATGGCTACTTCCTGTCCTCTCAGTGAAAACGTTCCAAATGCACTGTCACCGCACGGCTAATCATCTGTCAGTTCTCGATCATGTTGGAATAGGATCCATTGATCCTTTTGCGTCTGTCACACGCCCAACAATCGCGAGTTTGAAGCTCGTCATAGCCATCCCTTCCCAGATCCTACTCAGAATACCACAGACAAGGTTTAGACATTCTGGATCTCAGGAATGGCCACCAATAATTCTAGCCTATACCACGAAGGTTCCAATCTTAGATTAGAAACCCAAGAGATACACATTCAAGCTTGTTTGCATGTAGAACGGAAGTGGTTGTCAGTCACGCATTCATAGGTGAGAATGGTGATGAGTGTCACATAATCATCACATTCATCATGTTCTTGGGTGCGAATGAATATCTTAGAGAAGAAATAGACTTGAGTTGAATAGAAAAACAATAGTACTTTGTATTAATTCATGAAGAATAGCAGAGCTCCACACCTTAATCTATGGTGTGTAGAAACTCCACCGTTGAAAATACATAAGAACAAGGTCTAGGCATGGCTGAATGGCCAGCCTCCAAACGTGTCTAAGATAGCATAAGACTTATCAAAGATCCCCCTAATACAATAGTAAAAGGTCCTATTTATAGAAAACTAGTAGCCTAGGGTTACAGAAATCTTCTTTCGGGCCCACTTGGTGTGTGCTTGGGCTGAGCATTGAAGCTTCCATGTGTAGAGACTTTTCTTAGAGTTAAACGCCAGCTTTTGTGCCAGTTTGGGCGTTTAACTCCAGCTTTTGTGCTAGTTTTGGAGTTAAACACCAGAATTCTTGAGCTGACTTGAAACGCCTATTTGGGCCATCAAATCTTGAGCAAAGTATGGACTATTATATATTTCTGGAAAGTCCAGGATGTCTACTTTCCAACGCAATTGAGAGCGCGCCAATTGGGTTTCTGTAGCTCCAGAAAATCCACTTGAAGTGCAGGGAGGTCAGAATCCAACAACATCTGCAGTCCTTTTTCAGCCTCTGAATCAGATTTTTGCTTAGGTCCCTCAATTTCAGCCAGAAAATACCTGAAATCACAGAAAAACATACAAACTCATAGTAAAGTCCAGAAGAGTGATTTTTATTTAAAACTAATAAAAACATAATAAAAACTAACTAAAATATACTAAAAACATACTAAAAACAATGCCAAAAAGCGTATAAATTATCCGCTCATCACTAAGTCACACAGTGCTTTTTTTATGGTCATACTACCAATGGTGCAAGGTAAGAAGAAGCTCCCAGGGTCTTGGAGTTTTGGAGGGAGCCTTTTTTGGATCACTGCACTGCATTCTTGTGTCAGAAGCACTGTTTCCTTCTCATGCCAGCTTCTCTTTTTGTTGATGAGCTCGTTCAGGGACTTTGCATATAGAGGCATTTGCTCTAATGCTTCAGCAAGTGGGATATTAATCTCCAACTTCTTGAAGACCTCAAGGAACTTGGGGAATTGTTGACCCTTGAGTTCTTTTTGTAGCCTTTGAGGATATGGCAGAGGAGGTGTTTAAGTCTTCACTTCCTTCCTCTATTCTTGTGATGATTCCTCCATGACTTGTTTCTCTTTCCTTGAAGCTTGGAGCTACTCATCTTTTTCTTTAAGCTTCTCTTGGTCCTACTTGTTTGCTTCCTTGTTGCTGGCTTCATCTTTCTTGCTGCTAGGCTTGTTATTGTCCATAGGCTTCTTGTTGACTTCTTTGTCATTCACCATGGTTCTTCCACTCCTTAATTGAATAGCTTTGCATTCTTCTTTGGGATTCAGGATGGTATCACTTGGGAGTGAGCTTGTTGGTCTCTCAATCATTGCTTGCTTGGACAGTTGCCTATTCTGCCTTTCTAAGTTTCTCATTGAGGCTTCATGATTCTTGTTGGTCATCTCCTGATGTTTCATCATCTTTTCCATCAATATCTCCAAGTTTAAGATCCTTTGAACATCTTGTGGTGTCTGTGGCTGATTGTGGGATATTGAGGGTGGATGATAGTTGTTTTGGTTAGTGGCTGGGTTATTGGGTGGATAATAGCTGGAATTGGGGTAGTTATTTTGGGGTTTTCTGTATGGATTGTGGTTAGTATTTTGCTAGTTGTGGTTTGTGTTTCTTGAGTTGTTCTGGTTTGAATTCTTCTGCCAAGGCTGCTGGTTTTGATTGTCTCCCCACCTTAGATTTGAATGGTTCTTCCAAGAGGGGTTGTATGTGTCTCCATGGAATTCATTCTGGCTGGATCCTTGGTTATGCATGTAGCTCACTTGTTCCTGCTGCTGATCTTCACAATTTTTCTCATTTTGTCCCCACCCAGCTGGTGGTTGATTGGTGACATTTACTGATGCAACTTGCAGACTATCAATCCTCTTAGCCATCTGCTCAAATTCTTGCTGGATTTGCTGATGCATCACCTTGTTTTGAGCTAGAATAGTGTCGACACCTTCCAACTCCAGTACACCATTTCTCTGGGCTGGTTGGCGTTGTCTTTGTTGAGCAAAGAAGTATTGATTGTTTGCCACCATATCTATGAGGTTTTGGGCTTCCTCTGCTGTCTTTATTAGTTGCAATGAACCTCCTGCTAAATGATCTAATGCTTCCTAAGCTTTTAGAGTCAACCCTTCATAGAAATTCTAAAGTATATCCCATTCATTGAACATTTCAGGGGGTATTTTCTAATCAAGGCTTTGTATCTCTCCCAAGCCTCATAGAGGGATTCTGCATCCATCTGTATGAAGGTTTGCACCTCTATCTTCAATCTGATAATCCTTTGAGGTGGGTAGAACTTGGCTAGAAATTTGCTCACTAGATCCTCCCAGCTAGTGATGCTTTCTTATGGAAAAGCTTCCAGCCATTGAGCAGCCTTGTCCCTCAATAAAAATGGGAACAACAAAAGTTTATATATGTCTGGATGCACACCAATGGATTTCACTGTGTCACAGATCCTCAGGAAGATAGATAAATGCTGATTTGGATCTTCTAGTGGGCTTCCTCCATAGGAGCAGTTGTTTTGTACCAAAGTGATGAGCTGGGGGCTTCAATTCAAAGTTGTTTGCATTGACATTTGGGGTAAGGATGCTACTCCCACAATGCCTTGGATTAGCAAATGTGTAACAAGCCAAGACTCTCCTCTGGGGTTGACCATTGTTGTTGGCTACTCCCATTGGTGGATTTGTTGGATTTTCTTCCATTTCTTGATATTCTTCTTCAGAAGTTTCTTCACCAATAACCCCCTTTCCTCTGGCTTCCCTTCTCAGTCTTCGAAGAGTTCTCTCGTCACGATCACCAGAGGTGGAGACCTCTCTCCTTGTTTCTGTCATACAACTAAAACAACAAGAAACACACAGAGCACTCTGTAGCTTGAGTGCAGTGAGAGTTAGTAGAGATAAATTCTTAAATAGTTAGTGTGCTTATCAAAAATAAAGAAAAACAAAGAAAAAGTGCTTAATCTAGACCACCACCTTACTTAATCATTATCAATCTAGATCAATCCCTGGCAACGGCGCCAAAAACTTGATGGGTGGAAATGCGATTCCACACAAAAACTCACCGATAAGTGTACCGAGTCGCATCAAGTAGTAATTACTCACAAGAGTGAGGTCGATCCCACAGGGATTGATGGATTGAACAATTTTAGTTTGGTGATGAATTTAGTTAAGTGAATATTTGAAGAATTGAGTGATTTTGATTGACAGAAGCTAAATTGCAAGTAAATAAAGGTGTAGAAGGTAAATTGAGCAGAAGAATGAAGTGCAGAAGAGGTAAATTGCAAGTAACTTAAAGAACAAGAAAGTAAAAGAGTTGAAACTTAAATTGCAAGAAAAGTAAATTACAGAAACTTAAAGTGCAAGAAAGGTAAATTGCTGAATCTAAATTGCTGAGAACTGTAAATTGCTTGAAGAGTAAAAGGGATTTGGGTACTGGGATTCAGAATTTAACAAGAAATTGCAAGTTAAAGAAGATCAGAGGGCTCTGAAATGAAGAAATTCAGCTCAGCAGCCAAACAAAAATGTAAAATTGCTTGAAAAAATAACCAGCAAGAAAACTTAACTCTATTATGAAATCCTAAAGAGAAATTGAAGATCGAATAAGAGAAATCAGATTAGGAACAGATCTAGATCTCAATTACTCCTTTGATCCAACAGAAAAGTAATTGCAGAAGAAAGGAAAAAGAAAATAGTAAATGAAACTTGGATCCAATTCTCCAATTCCCAAAACTATATGAAAGTAAAGCAAAGATGATTCTTAGATCTAGATTCAATGAAATCCTTCGATCTCAATTCAAAAATCCAAAAGTAGAAATTGCAGAAGAAAGAAAATAAAAACAGAAAAGAAGATCAAGATCCAATTCTTAGAACAATTGAGAAGAAAAGTGAGATGATTCTCAGACTTAGAATTAATGAAGCTCTTCAATCTCAATCTAAATTCCAAGAACAGAAAGTTAAAAGTTGCAGAAGAAAGAAAATGCAGAAAGAAAACTAGATTCAATTCCCAAATCCCCAATTTAAAACAATTGGAAATTAAAAGTGAAAACTAAAAATGAGCTAAAGGTTCTAGAAAAAAAAGTAAAAGTCCCATTACAAATCAAATTAACTCCTATTTATACACTTTCTATTTTTGGTTTTCCGGATTTGGAGTGGGCTTTTCAAATTGGTGAAAAAGTGGATCCAAGATGGCATTTGATTGAAAAATGGTCCATGGGTCCTAGCTCCAGTGGAGCACTCAGTTTGGTTAGTGAACTGAACACTACACATGCTCCTTGGTTCCCTCCTTCGAGCCTAGTTGCTCCCCTTTGTGCCAATTTCCTCAGCGCTCAGTTAGAAGTTTCCAACGTAGCGCTACTTTGCTGCCTTGTGCAAGCTTTGCTTTTCTCTTCATGGGCCACGAAAATGTTCACTAGTTTGAACGTAGCGCTTAGGTATTTGAGCGCTGGTGCCTTGTAGCGCCTTGCCCCCTCTTCGATCCTTGAGGCTACCACTTTGGCTAACAATTTCCTTGTAGCAGCGCCCAGTTGTGTGATGCAACATAGCGCCTCTTGCTTCCTTGGTCTCCCTCTTTTGAACCTTGGCTGCCCCATTCTTAAGTGATGCGCCTTGCTTATCTTTGTGCCAAGCCCGAAAAAGTGAAAATGTTTTAACGTAGTGCTCCATTCTTTGAGCACTTTGCCTTGCTGATTGAGCGCTCCGTTTGGTGCATTGAGCGCTATGCTTGAGCGCTTTGCTCTTCGAACCCTTGTCACTAGCGTTCAATTTGTGAACGCTCCGCTCAATTAGTGAGTGATTCTTCCCTTGTTGTACGCTAAGCCTTGCTTCCTTGGTTGAGCGCTACGCTTTAGTATCATGGGCCACGCTTTGGTTGAGCACGCTTTCATGGTTCTTTCTTTTCTTCTCCTACAAGCAACAAAATAAACTTATCAAAGTATCACTGAATTCACAAGGTTTCTAAATTAATCATAAAGTCAACTAATTCTAGCTTAAACCTTATGATTTTTTGTTAAATAACTGATGGTTGATTGAATTGACATAACCATGCAAATCCACTCTAAATCACTTACATATAGTGTAAGAAAGCGCATAAAACCTAATGAAACAAGTGAAATATGCTTGAAAAGCTAGCATAAGATGACTTATCATCAGTGACCACATCCATTAGGTTGGTATGCACTAGGGGTTGGATTATACCTATAAGAAACCGGAGTTAGTTGTTGCCAAGAAGGTTGATCAATTCCTTGAGGCTCCTCCCATCTTTGATTGTTCCAACTTTGATGCATGTTGTCATTGTAGTTCCCATTTCCTACAATATAATTTGAACTAAACTCAGAGCCAAAGGGGTGAGAATTCGTAGTAGCAAGAGCAGATGAAAACAAAAACTAATAAGAAACAAAGAAAACCATATCCTTAAACTAGCAAAAACTAACAAAGAAACCAAAAGCAAACATATTCACAATATTCACATATATACAATAACCAATAACAAGCAATCATTACAATTTCTCGGCAATGGTGCCAAAAACTTGAAAGAGTATTATCGTCGGTTAGGAATTTCTTCTCGGTAAAAGAGGAAATAGCTTCGTTGCAAGTATAGTTCCCAACCAACAAATAACACTCAAATCAAAGTTTAATTTTTGGTTGTCACCAGTCCAACCTAATAAAAATAACCGAGAGTATTAGTCTCGGGTCGTCTTCTCAAGGAATTGCAGTGAGGTATGCATATTATTGCTTATGGTATCCAAGGGGTTGGGTTGGTAAAAAGGGGCAAGAAAATAAAGCAACGACTAAAGAAAGCAAGTAATAAAAGGAGACATTCATGGCAAGGATTGAGAATATAGGCTTTCTATCCTAGTCACTAATCATAACAATAATTAACAAGAGTTATCATATTTCGTCATCTCCAACATCAGAAGAAGGTACAATGTTATCTTCAACATAGGGAGAAAGTCAAATAGGACTAGTTAATATCAATCCAAAAGTCCTAATCAACTTACAAATTGAATTAGCAAGAGATTAGAGTCAGTGGAAACAATATTAACTAACAACTCTAGATCACCAACATAAGTTGGGTATTAATGACTAAAGAGCACCTAATTTCTCTTTCCAAGACAAGAATGCTCAAAAAGCTACTCTAACATCCAACTAAGCATTTTGTAAAACACTTGGAAGGAATAAATGGAAAGCATGGTAAAAGTGCAAGAAATATAAAATCTAACAACTACCAATTACAAGGAATTAATAATAACTACCCAATTAAGCAAGAATAAACGAAGAAACATCAAATTGCATTAAAGAAAGCCCAAATCCAACAAAGGGTTCATAACATAAAAGAGTCATAAAAGAGAAATTAACAAGAAAAAACTAGAGAATTGAACTACTAAAGCATGAAAATGTAAAGGAAACAAGATAAAAACAAGAAACTAAACCTAGATCTAAGTGGAAAATAAACCTAAGAACCCTAATTCTAGAGAGAAGAGGGAGCGTCTCTCTCTAGAAAAATACCCTACATGCTTCCTAACCTAAACTAATTGCTCCCCCTTTGTCCAATCTTGAATTTTGCATCAAATAGCCTCAGAAATGAGTTGGACTTGGGCCTGGGCAGCTCAGAAATCACCCCCAGCGAATTCACTTTAAGTGAGTCACGTGCCACTCGCCACGCGTGCACGTGGACGACGCGTGCGCGTCGCGGGCAGATTTTATTCTCACGCGTACGTGTGGATGACGCTTGCCTGTGACTTGCAGATCTTCTTCTCATGCGTACGCGTGGGTGACACGTGCGCGTGGCCTCTAATTCTCCAAATGCTCATTTCTTCATGAATTCTCCATTTTTGCATGCTTTTTCTCCATTTCTTCAACCCAATCTTTGCCTTCTAATCCTGAAATCACTTAACAAACATATCAAGGCATCGAATGGAATTAAATTGAATTAAAATTAGCGATTTAAGGCCTAAAAAGCATGTTTTTACACTTAAGCCCAAATTTAGGGAGAATTACAAAACCATACTATTTTAATTGAAGAAATGTGAGATAAGTTTGTAAAATCTCCCAAATTAAGCACAAGATAAACCACAAAATTGGGGTTTATCAAAAGCCAACCTGACATGTCCTGGTAGCTAACCATTGGACAGTCTCTGCAAGCGCACATCCCCAAGCTCAAAAAACAAAATAAAATATCCATGGGGAAGAGCTCATCCGGAAAGGTATAAGTGTCCGGCCACATCTTATGATGTAGGGTCAACAGAATCTCGGATCTCAACCTGAAGCAAGTGGAGTCGATCCACTGCATCTACCCAAGGAAATCCAAAACTCAGATGATTTCACAAATCTCAAATTATCCTCGGCTGGGAGCAAGTGGGGGCTAACCACTGTATCTACCCCAGGAGTTCAGACCAAACCCAGAGCAAGTGGAATCACTCTACTGCATCTACCTAGACAGGTATATCACAGTTAGATCATATTCAATAGTAGTATCATACTCTTAATCATTCTCATCATTAATCTCGTCTCAATTCCATACTCAACCTTAAGTTAACTCATTCATCGTTCTCACGAATCATCATTAATTCTCCGCTGATTTCATCCACAGAAATTACCAAGCTTAAATCACTATCTTCTAAACTCATAACCAAAATGACCCTTTTTATTCCTTTACTACTCTCTCCATTGATTCAATACCGTAAAATTGGTAAAAAGGTGTTAAGTAAGTGTTACGGGAGGTTGCAAGCTCATCGGGAAGGTCAAACAGTTAAAAACAAGTTTTTATTGAAAAACAGGGCAGTGTGCATGTGCACAGGGTTGTGCGTATACACGCCCAGAAAAATTTTCAGAAAGTGTGCGTGCGCACAAGATTGTGCATACTCATAGAAAGTAAAATTTTCATTGTTGAGTGTACACACAGAACGTGCAAACGCCCCCAACAGAACGCACTTCCCAGCGTGTGCGGGCGCACAGCTTGCAAAACTTCATTGGTTGTGTGTGCGCACAAGGCATGCTAGCGCTCCCAACAGCAGCCATATCCCCGTGTGTGCGTGCGCACAAGGGTGTGCATATGCATGCTTTCAAAAATATATACAGCGTGTGCGTGCCCACAAGGTTGTGTGTGCACACACAAACCAGAAACCAAAAATTCTGCAACATCACAAAATTCAGATTAGGGATACCAACTTTCGATGATCATATCTTTCTCTACAAAATTCAGATTTCTACAAAATTGATACCATTTTAAAGCTCTTTGTATTGTGAAAGAGCAAAACCGTCAGTTAAGAATTTCTTCTCGGTTAGAAGAAATAATTTTGTTGCAAGTATAGTTCCAAATCAACAAGTAATGCTCAATCAAAGTTTATTTTTGGTTGTAACAAGTCTAACCCAATAAAAGTAACCGAGAGTATTAGTCCCGGGTCGTCTCTCAAAGGAATTGCAATGAGGTATGCGTGCTATATTAGTTATGGTATCCAAAGAGTGGGTTGGTTGATAAAAGGGCAAGAAAATAAATGACAAGAGAAGTAAAGCAAACACTTAAAGAAAGTAATTAATAAAGAGAGACATTCATGGCAAGGATTGAGAATATAGACTTTCTATCCTAGTCATCAATTATCATACAATGATTAACAAGAGCTAATCCTATTTAGTCATCTCCAACATTGGAAGAATGTACATTGTTATCTTCACATCAGAGAAAGTCAAATAAGACTAGTTAATCTCAATCCAATAATCAACTTACTAATTGAATTAGAAAGAGATTAGAGTCAATGGAAACAATATAAACTAACAAATCTAGATCACCAACATGATTTGGGTGTTAATGACTCAAGATTGCCTAATTTCTCTTTCCAAGCCAAGAATGCTCAAAAAGCTACTCTAACATCCAACCAAGCATTTTGTCAAACACTTGGAAGGCATAAAATAAAGGCATGGTAAATTGCAAGAAAGAATAAAATCTACAACTACCCAATGCAAGAAATTAACAATAACAACTAAGAAAAGCAATAAAAGACATGGAAACATAAATTGCATTAAGAAAAATCCAAATCTAACAAGGGTTCATCAACATAAAAATGACATAAAAGAAAAATTAACAAGAGAACTAAGAAGAGCAAAGATATAAGAACAAGAAATTGTAAAGAAAAAAAGATGAAAACAAGAATTAAAACCTAAATTAAAGAGAGTTTAACCTAATTCTAGAGAGAAGAGGGAGCTTCTCTCTCTAGAAACTACCTAAAGCATGGTCCTAATCTAATCTAATTTCTCCCCCCTTGACCCATCTTGAATTTTGCATGAAATAGTCTCAGAAATGAGTTGGATTTGGGCCTGGAAAGCCTAGAAATCGCCCCCAGCGAATTCACTTTAATGAGGACACGTGCTACTTGTGACGTGTATGCACGGGTCATGCGTACGCGTTGTCTGGCCTTTTCTTGTCATGCGTATGCGTCATGTCATGCGTACGCACTATATCACTCGTACGTGTCACCTAGACGACCTTCTGTTCACGCGTGCGCATCTGTCATGCGTGCTCGTCGCTCTAAGCACTCCAAATCCTTGTTTTTCCATGAATTCTCTAGCTTGCATGCTTTTCTCTTCATTTCTTCCATCCAATACTTGCCTTATGAATCTAAAATCACTCAAAAAACATATCAAGACATTGAATGGAATTAAAGTGAATTAAAATTAGCAACTTAAAGGCCTAAAATGCATGTTTTCACACTTAAAGCACAAATTAGGAGAGATTTACAAAACCATGCTATTTCATTGAATAAATGTGAGATAAGTTGATAAAACCCAAAAAATTAAGCACAAGATAAACCACAAAATTGGCATTTATCAAAACTCCCCACACTTAAACTAAGCATGTTCTCATGCTAAACTCAAGAAAGAAACAAAGGGTATTAACATTTATTCAACGCAAACAATCTATATGCAATCTACCTACATGCAATCTATCTAAATGGATGCAACTTCTTGGTCAAAATAAATCAATTTTCAAAAATACATATATGAATACAAGGGCTAAAGCAATAGCAATCAAATCAAACCCACAATTGAATTGAGTTATTGAAAATATTTTAGCAACTTGCAAGAAAAGGAGATAATCATAGGTGAAAATATGTAATTGAGCAGTTGAACCCTCACTGGATGTGTATCCGCTCTAGTCGCTCAAGTGTATTGGGTTAATTCACTCAATTCTCCCCTAATCATGCTTTCCAATATTTGTTTTTCATCTAACAATCAATAATTATTCAATGCATGTATACAAATATCATGAGGACTTTCCCATAGGTTGTAATCGGGCTAGGGTCAAGGTAAGGTTATATATGGTTAAGTGAGCTTGAAATTTGAATCTTTAATTAACTTAAACATCCCACCTAACCTATGACAACCTATACTATTTAGAGCAAAACTAACTACCCATTCTTCACTTTTTCACACACACATGCATTCTCTTTTTTATCACAACCCATATGCATTGATTATTATTGAACTTCACTTCGGGGCATTTTGTCCCCTTTTTATTGCATTTTTTTTCTTTTTCTATATATTTATTTCTTTTTATTTTTCTTTTTATTTTTCTGATTCCAGTTTTTTTTTCAACTAAAATATATACAAGAATGTCAACGCATATGATTTAACATTTAATGCATGAGTATGTACCCAATTCCCAAGATTTTTAATAAAATATAAAATACACTTTTATCTCACCCAATATTCCCAACTCTCCCAAAATTAAATGATAAACACTCTTACTAGCCTAAGCTAATCAAAGATCCAAACAAGGGACATTTATTATTTTTCGCTTTAAGGCTAGTAATGTGCTAAAATTAAGAATAAAGGGGTTTAGCATAGGCTCAAAATTGGCTAACAATGGAAGATAAAAGGTAGGCTATTTGGGTAAGTGAGCTATTTGAAACAACGGTCTCAATTATATAAGTGCATTCATACACAAAATAATGGATATAAAGAATCAAACAAATCAAAAATTGCAATCATAGAAAGAGAGTAATACACACAAGAATGGAAATAAGTGGTTATATGATGTAAGCACACAATTAGGCTCAAAACTCACATACTTATGTGTTCTTAGCTCAAAAACATGTTCCACAATGTATAGTTCAAGCAAGTTCTAAAAAAAAAATTTTTTTTACCCAAATCAATTGAGGTGCCCTATAGATAAAATCCTTGAAAATTTTATTATTTTGACTAAGCTTATTATACAAAATAAGAAAATGCAACTAAGAATCCTAAAAGAGCTAAAAATGAAATGCGAAAGTGTTGGAATTAGAAATTGTCACCCAAAAATACCGACTGGTTGGACAACCTCCCCACACTTAAAAGTTTGCACCGTCCTCGGTGCATTCAAAGATGAGCAAGGGGGTATGGTGACTTTCTGGATTGCCACCTCCAGCTGGTGGATCAACCGGTTGCTGTGTGTCCTTTTTCCCTACTTCCGTTTTTGATTATGATAACTCACCCATGAAAAAAAGAAAATAGGATAGTAAGATGAAAAAATGCAAAAACAAGGAAGCGTAAATTGTTGGAATGAGGAAAGAACCACTAGAATGGAGTGAGTGAACTAATGTGACATTAAGGAAGAGTAGTGTGTGAGTTCTAAGTTGGATGCGGTTTAGAACACACACATTAGCATAGAGAGCTATGTCAAAATTACACAAAAGAAAGCATACACTTCACTCATTCAGTGTGCTTAAAATACTTTACAGAAACTTGTAAGTTAAGATGAGGAAACAAGCAATAAAGAAGCATAAAAGCATTCAAGCAAATAATCAAGCAATTGTGAAATGGATAATGCATGTGCATTGATCGATGTGCAAGGAAACTTAATGAACCAAATGAAATATAGAGCTCACACATCAAACAATGACATTTATTGAAGTTTGTTTGCAACACCTAAGTGACATAGAGGTGGAACACATATGTGCTATGAAAGTTAGGAAAAAGAAGATAGAAATTAAACTCAATCACATAGCAAGCACGGTCCACAAAGCTTTACAAGCTCAAAAATATGTCACTAGGTAAGCTTATGATCCAATTTCACAATTTTGAAATCTCAATGCATGAAATAGGTGATGTAAATATAGGTCAATCATAAACAAGCATCACCTAATAAAAAATGTATTGATAATACACAATTGCCTCATCATAGATAATGAAATCAAATCACATGCTGGCCAAAACATACAATTTAAGAGATTTAGGATACTTGAGGGCAATGTCACACACTTGGTATTCACAAATATTAAACATGAAAAACTCAAAACCATGTAACAAAATATAACCTCAACAATGAATCCCAGCAATGAATATCAAAAACAGTTATGCTAAAATAGCATTCAATTAATAATAAGCAGCAACAAACAACAAACAAGATTAATAATCCAACACTTATAATGAAAAATAGAAAAATAAACATAAATCAAACTAACTAGACAACTAACTAACTAACTAACTGACTAAAAGAAATGGTGATAGATGCTGATAGGTAGTGTTGGATGATGGTTGAAAGAGGGAAAGAAAAGAAAAGAAGAGATAAGAAGGAAAGAAATGGAAAGAAGAGAAGAAAAGAAGAGTGATGAAACAGGGCAGGGTCACGCATACGCTTCGTGTCAGGCATACACGTACTGCGACGCGTATGCAATGGCGATGTGCACGCGTGAGTGAAGAGAGAGATAAGTGACGCGTACGCGTGGGTCACGCGTACGTGTGGGTGAAAATTGTACCAGAGACACAATTTCAGCACACTCCACGTGCAACTCTCTGGTTTTTGTACTGGCCCTAAAAAATTTGGATGTCACGCGTACGCGTGGGCGAGGCGTACTCGTGAGTGGTTGAAAACTTAGCGGTCACGCATACGCGTGGGCGATGCGTACGCTCTGTTTTTCAAAAATTTTCAATTTCTTGCATCAAACCAAGCATTCCAAACCTCCAAACAGCTACCAAAACACCATAAAACCTTATTTAACATACCAGACTCCCAATTAAACTCCACTAACTAAACAAAACATGAAATTAAACTAATTTTACCAATATTTATAAAAGAGAAAAATGAAAAGATGTTACCATGGTGGGGTGTCTCCCAACTAGCACTTTTGTTTATTGTCCTTAAGTTGGACTTATGAGGAGCTCTTCATCAAGGTGGCTTGTGCTTGAATTCATCCTTGAACATCTACCAATGCTTGAATCTCCAATAAGCTCCATCATTCCATGTCATTTGTATCAAGCCTTGATGGAGTTCTTCACAAACCATGAGCTCCCAAAGTTGATCCCTTTTGTGTAATCCGAGATCCCACACTTTGTTTTCACACCCGTCTTCAAGTTGATCATGGTAGTGTCCTCCGGGTTGTTTTGCCTTAGAATTCTCATTTAAGCACCCAAACATCCTCCTAGACCCAAGCAATCTAGCTCTACACTAAACCTTACCATCAAACTTTGAACATGCAACCATCATGAACCTCGAGTGATGTTTCAACCACTAACTATCTCCCTTTTGCTCTTAAAGCCACAAAGAGCTCTAAGTTGACCATCAGACTCAAGCAAACCATATTCAAGTGAGATAATAAAGCTTAGAGACAAGAGATTTACCCACTTGAAGGAAAGGATGGATGGTGATGTCTTGGGGAGAGGTGTCTCTAATGTTCTTGTAAGCTCTACTCCCTTGTGTTCTTCCTTGACAACTTTCACCTCTTTGCAAGCTTCTTCAGTTTCAACTTCTTCCTCTTGGTAGCTTTCTTCCAATTCAATCTCTTCTTCATTACTTACCAAGGGTATGGGAGGTTGTGTATCTTCTTCTTTAATCTCTATCTCAAGTCCAATGGGAGAGGATTTAATTGTAGATAGAAACTCATCAATGATTGATCCATCTCTTGATCAACCTCTTCAAAGTATTCAACCATGATATGCTTTGGAGGTTGTACATCCTCTTCAACATCAATTTCAAGCTTTTTGGAAGAGGGCTCTATAATTCTACATTCCCATGGACATTCAACATCTCCTAAATCTTCAACCACTCCTACCGGCTCAATTGTCTCTACTCCCTCCCCTTGTTGCAATTCTTGCTTCAACTCCTCTTCTTCACCTTGATGCTTCAAATTCACCCCCTCACTATGCTCCTTGGTTGATCCTCAAACATTTGTCAATGGGAGTATGATGAGCGGATAATTTATACCCTTTTTGGCATTGTTTTTACATAGTTTTTAGTATGTTTTAGTTACTTTTTATGATATTTTTATTAGTTTTTATTCAAAATTAATATTTCTAGACTTTACTATGAGTCTGTGTTTTTTTGTAATTTCAGGTATTTTCTGGCTGAAATTGAGGGACCTGAGCAAAAATCTGATTCAGAGGCTGAAAAAGGACTGCAGATGCTGTTGGATTCTGACTCTCCTGCACTCGAAGTAGATTTTCTGGAGCTACAGAAGCCCAATTGGTGTGTTCTCAATTGCGTTGAAAATTAGACATCCTGGGCTTTCTAACAATATATAATAGTTCATACTTTGCTTAAGATTTGATGGCCCAAACTAGCGTCCAAAGACAGCCTAAAACATCTTGGTGTAAAACGCCTAAACTGGCACCGGAATTGGAGTTAAACGCCCAAACTAGCACCAAAGCTGGCGTTTAACTCCCAGAATAGCCTATGCACATGTAAAGCTTTAATGCTCAGCCCAAGCACACACCAAGTGGGCCCCAGAAGTGGATTTCTACACTCTCTGCACTTAGTTACTCATTTTCTGTAACCCTAGGCTACTAGTTTAGTATAAAAACTACTTTTAGAGATTTATTTTAAGTATTCTTTGGTGAATCTTATGCTATTGTACACGTTTGGGGGCTGGCCATTCGGCCATGCCTAGACCTTTTTCACTTATGTATTTTCAACGGTGGAGTTTCTACACCCCATAGATTAAGGTGTGGAGCTCTGCTGTTCTTCATGAATTAATACAAGTACTATTATTTTTCTATTCAATTCACGCCTACTTCTTCTCCAAGATATACTCTCGTACTTAATTCAGTTAAGTTAGAATGAAGGGGTGACCCGTGACAATCACCCAATCTTCGTTACTCGCTTAGCCAAGATCGCGTGCCTGACAACCACAAAGCGGTCTACATGATGTTCAACGTAGTCATTGGACAACAGCTGGAGTATATTCTCTTGGATATCTAATACACGGACCGATTCCATGAGATTAGTATCTTTGTAGTATAGGCTAGAATTATTGGCAGCCATTCCTGGGATCCAGAAAGTCTAAACCTTGTCCGTGGTATTCTGAGTAGGATCCGGGAAGGAATGACTGTGAGGAACTTCAAACCTGCGAATGTTGGGCGTAAGTGACAGTGTGCAAAAAGATCAATAGATTCTATTCCGACGCTAGCGGGAACCGACAGATGATTAGCCATGCGGTAGCTGTACCTGGTATTTTTCATCCGAGACGAGAAATCAGACAGTTGATTAGCCGTGCAGAAACCGTAGAGGACCATTTCTCTGAGAGGATCTTACAGCTTGCCATAGAAGGAGGTAACGCATGGTTGGAAGAAGGCAATAGGAAAGCAGAGGTTCATAAGCAACAAAGCATCTTGATGAGCGGATAATTTATACACTTTTTGGCATTGTTTTTACATAGTTTTCAGCATAATTTAGTTAGTTTTTAGTATATTTTTATTAGTTTTTAAATAAAAATCACATTTCTGGACTTTACTATGAGTTTGTGTGTTTTTCTGTGATTTCAGGTATTTTCTGGCTGAAATTGAGGGACCTGAGCAAAAATCAGATTCAGAGGTTGAAGAAGGACTGCAGATGCTGTTGGATTCTGACCTCCCTACACTCAAAGTGGATTTTCTGGAGCTACAGAACTCCAAATGGTGCACTCTCAATTGCGTTGGAAAGTAGACATCCAGGGATTTCCAGCAATATATAATAGTACATACTTTTCCCGAGTTTAGACGACGCAAACTGGTGTTCAACGCCAGTTCCATGCTGCATTCTAAAGTTAAACGCTAGAAACATGTTGCAAAGTGGAGTTAAATGCCAGAAATAGGTTACAAACTGGCGTTCAACTCCAAGAGAAGCCTCTACACGTGTAAAGCTCAATGCTCAGCCCAAGCACACACCAAGTGGGCCCCGGAAGTGGATTTCTGCATCATTTACTCATTTCTGTAAACCCTAGTAACTAGTTTAGCATAAATAGGACTTTTTACTATTGTATTTACATCTTTGGAATCATCTTTGGATTATCTTTAGTTTAATCTTTAGATCACGTTTGGGGGCTGGCCATTCGGCCATGCCTGAACCTTCATCACTTATGTATTTTCAACGGTAGAGTTTCTACACACCATAGATTAAGGTGTGGAGCTCTACTGTTCCTCATGAATTAATACAAAGTACTACTGTTTTTCTATTCAATTCAAGCTTATTCCTATTCTAAGATATCCATTCGCACCCAAGAACATGATGAATGTGATGATTATGTGACGCTCATCATCATTCTCACCTATGAACGCGTGCCTGAAAAACACTTTTTTTCTACATGCAAACAAGCTAGAATGAGTATCTCTTAGATATCTAATACAGAGGACCGAGTTTGAGATATTAGAATCTTCGTGGTATAAGTTAGAACCCATGGATGGCCATTCTTGATATCCGGAAAGTTTAAACCTTGTCTGTGGTATTCCGAGTAGGATCTGGGAAGGGATGGCTGTGACGAGCTTCAAACTCGCGAGTGCTGGGCGTAGTGACAGACGCAAAAGGATAATAAATCCTATTCCAGTATGATCGAGAACCGATAGATGATTAGCCATGCAGTGACAGCGCATTGGACCATTTTCACAGAGAGGATAGGATGTAGCCATTGACAACGGTGATGCCCTACATAAAGCTTGCCATAGAACGGAGTAGGAATGATTGGATGAAGACAGTAGGAAAGCAGAGGTTCAGAGGAACGAAAGCATCTCTATACTCTTGATAAACCCATATTTTATGATATATTTTGTGCTTGATCTGAGTGATTTATTCAATCCTTCACCCACTTATTCATATTAACTGCATGGTTTTACTTTCCCTTCCTTATTATGTGATGTATGTCAAAAACATGTTTCCTATGCTTTAAAATTAATTATTTTAATTACCTTTTTTTCCATTGGATGCCGTGATTAGTGTCTTGAGTAGTTTCAGATCTTCTAAGGCAGGAATGACTCAAAGGATGGAAAGGAAACATACAAAAATGGAAGGAAAGCATAAAACGGAGTTTGTGAAGAAACTGGCAACCACGCGATCGCATGGACGACGTGACCGCATGCCAAGCGCGAAAAAGCAGCGACGCGGCCGCATAACTGACGCGACCGCGCGCCTCGAGTGAAACACATATGACTCGGTCGCATGACTGACGCGACCGCGTGACAAGGAAAACTCCGAATGACGTGACCGCGTGACCCACGCGGACGCGTGACAGAGGCCACGCACCAGAAATTGTAGAAAATGCTCCCAGCAAATTCTGAAGCCCTTTTTGGCCCAAATCCAAGTCCAGAAGGCATAGACCAGAGGTTATGAAGTGGGATAATGCATCCATTCAGGGAGAGTCTCCATTTTTAGTTAGTTTTCATGATTTAGATTTAGTTTTGAGAGAGGTTCTCTCCTCTCTCTTCTCTCTTTAGGATTAGGATTTAGAATTAGGATTTTATTCGCTTTCCGGATTATCTCTTTATCAGGTTCAATAATCCCTTTTATTTACTTTTGCAATTTGATTTATGAATTCTTCCATGTTACAGATTACTTTTTTGAATTAATATTATTTGAGGTATTTCAGTTTAATATTGCTTTCTTTTATTTATGCAGCTGTTATTCCCATCTGAAGACATTTTTATTCCAGTATATTTATTTTTCTCCTTTTGGTCTTGGTTAAGAAATCAGTAACTCAGGAGTTATCAAACTCAAACATGAATGATAATTGCTATCATTGTTAATTAAACTGAACTTCAATAATCCCAATCTTTTCTTAGGAAATAAATAGGATTTGAAGATCAAACCAATTAATCCCTTGACCTTCCTTTATCTTAGTAAAGGTTAACAAAGTGGAATTAAGATTCAATTCTCATCATCATTGATAAGGATAACTAGGATAGGACCTCTAAATTCTCATACCTTGCCAAAAGTTTATTTACAGTCATTTATTTATTTTACTTGCCATTTAAATTACTTGTTCTTCATTTACTTTAATTGCTGATTAAACCATTCCCTCCTCATTCTCAAAACCCCAATTTACAATCTCTATAACCAATAATAAGAACATACTTCCCTGCAGTTCCTTGAGAAGACGACCCGAGGTTTGAATACTTCGGTTATCAATTTATTTAGGGGTTTGTTACTTGTGAAAACCAAAACGTTTGTATGAAAGGACTTTTGAAGGTTTAGAAACTATACTTGCAACGAGGATTTATCTGCAAATTTCTAGACCACGCAAAAGTTCTTCTCATCAAAATGGCGCCGTTACCGGGGAACTGCAATCGTGTGCCTTATTATTGGTTATTGTAAATATTTTTCTTTTACTTGTTTATTTGTCTTTATTTTTCCCCTCTATATTTCTTTTTAGCTACTATGAATTCTCACCCCTTTCGCTTTGAGTTTGGTTCTAATGTTATTGAAAGGGATGGAAGTTATAATAGGAACATGCATCATGGTCAGAGCAACTAAAGATGGATGGAGCCAAGAGGATCTGGTCAACCCTTTAGGCAACAACACCCTCCAAGATATCATGGACAAAGACCATTCTACAATGCATACCAAGCAAATAGACATGGTGGACAACCTTGTAATCACCAACAAGCCCCACCCTGTGCTTATAGGCCATCCTCTCAACGTAACTTCGAACCACCACACTCACAAGCTCCTTTTCACCATTCACCACCGTATGATCCTCATTTACCCCAGTTCCAATCCAATCACTCCCAAACACCACCACTTCCCCCTGTACCATATCCAAATCTATCACCCCGAGATCAGAGGTTCGCCTCAAGAAAATAGTAGATCAACTTCAAACAACCCTTCATCAACTGGAGCAAGCAGTAAGGCAATTATCTGCTAGATGTTCGAACATTCAAGGACATCCTACAGCCCCATGTGGACAATCTAATGAAGAGCGTAGCATGAAGGAAATACTAGAAACTCCAGTAGACAAGACAGAGCATGGTTTCGTACTGGAACAAGTAGAGAAAGCTGTCATTATTGAAGAAGAAGAGTTGGTTGAAGACTTAGGAGACGCTGAACCTCCATGGGAATCCAAAGTTGTGGAGCATTCTGTCAAGGATGTTACAATTGATGCTAAGGAGGATTGTGCGCAGTCCCCAAGGCAGGTATTTCATGAAGAACTAGACAGAATAATCCAAGAAGCAAGTTTCCTTGATGACAATAATCTCAAGTCAAGTTCTCCTAGTAATAAGCTTGCATCTGCAAGTGAATTCTCTGAGATCGAAGAATCTTCCCCGAGTGAATACGAAGATGATATGGAGGTAGATTTCTCTCAACCTCCAGTCTATGACTTAAGTGATGAGGAAGACATAGATGGCTTTGATCAGGACATGGATACATTTGAAGAATCTTGCAAGGAAGTGGAGAAATTCACAGAAGAGAACAAGGGAGTAGAACTCACAGAACCACTGGAACCACATATCCCAAGGCCATTACCACCGAATACAAGTTTTAACTGGGTACAATCCTTAACCTTTAACTGTATTTTTCCACTTGAATATGGTTTGCTTGAAATAGATGGCCAGCTTAGAGCTCTCTGCGGCTTTAAGAGTAAGCGGGAAATGGCTCGTACTCAGAGCTGGTGCACAAGGTTCAATAAGGTTCCATGCTTCAAATCGAAGTGCACGGATTGGCATCATGATCAATCGGATGGATCTCGGAAAACGTTTGGTTACCCTGGTGAGAATCTAATTTCTAAACTGCCCAGATGGAAAAGTATAGATCAAGACGAAGGCGGATTTAAAAGAAAAGTTTGGGATCCTGGAATCTATCCTGACATTCGTCACCCCGGGAGCCTGACAATCTGTCTGAAGCTACTCAGAAGCTTCACATGCCTAGTTTGGGACCCCAGAGGCTATTGGCATTCCAAGCATTGGTGGATATTTATGGATGAATTTAAGCATAAGCCGCCATAACAGGAAGCTCATCCAACGTCCAGCTTAAGGACTTTAACTAAAAGTGCTAGGTGGGAGACAACCCACCATGGTATGATCGTTCCTTCTTCAATTTTTATTTAGTTTTATTTGCTTTCAAGTTTTATTTTATTTTATTATATTGAACATGGAGTTTTGCATCTCATTCATATTAATCATTGCATTCTGCATACTGCATAATTGCATACCTGCATAAAAAAAAGTGGACGACGCGACCGCATCATTCATGCGATCGCGTCAAGTTGCGAAAAACACTTCCCACGCGACCGCGTCACCCACGCGGCCGTGTGCCCTGGAGATCGGCGTAAAGATCCAACGTCCAGAAAGTTAGGCTGGAATCGTGCGGTCATTGTGCGTTTTGAACAAATGACCCACGCGATCCCGTCACTCAAGCGAATGCGTCACTTGCACAACCTCAATCCCACGCGACAGCGTGAGCGACGCGATCGCGTCGCATGGATTGCACAACACCCCAAAAGGAGACAGAGAGTTGCGCTGAAACAACGCTGGAATCGTGCGTTTAGCACAATTTCCATCGACGCGATCGCCTGCCTCATGCGATCGCGTCATTCACTCTTTTAGCTATTCCATGCGATCGCGCCACTGACGCGATCGCGTCAACCACCATTTCAGCCCAACAACGCGACCGCGTGCCCCACGCGATCGCGTGGATTCAAATTTATATCTATTTGAATCATCATCAACCTGTTTTCCTTATTTGGATATAAGTTACTTATAGCTTCTAACTGTGAATACTTGTTACTTGGAATATTTTCATTATGCCACTTACTTTAACCCACTTTTTCCTAACTCACTAATGTTAACTTCCTAAACTCTTTTTCAATTCTAACCAACCTAACCTTTCAAAACTTCTCTTCTGATTTTCTTTCACTTTCTTTTAACATTCTAACCATGGCATGTTGTTAATTTTTCTATTTAACATGAATTCGATTACATTTTGGATTGTGAATTCTCCTTTTCGGACTTTTAACTCCTATACAATCCTTAATGCACATTTACATAACTCATTTTCCTTATCCTTTTGCTCCTTTGCCACTTTGTGTTTCTTTTGATTATTTGCCTATTTGTTTTCCTATTTTCACTATATCCTGGTTTTCTATTTTTCAGGATGTCTGCCAGCCAGAGAAAAGGAAAAGAAAGGCTACTACTGGCAAACGGAAAAGAGGAGAATCCTCCATGTCCATTATGGATATTATGCACGATGACTCCTTGCGGGAGAACAATTTTACCCCGCAGGAGAAGGCCGACCAGCTAATCCCTACTACTGATCCAGTGAAATTTGCAAACCGATATTGTGAGCTGAAGTATCCGGTGTTTGCAGCCTCCATATACCTGGAGAGGACTTTGAAGATCCCAGAAGAACTCCAGCAATACACCTCTGATCAGATCAAACAAAGAGGCTGGTTCTTCCTGGAAAGAAACCTAACTGAGGTCAATGCATCTTGTGTCCGGGAATTCTACTGCAATTACTTCAAAACCTCCCTAGATGCAGTGAACCTTAGAGGAAAGCTGATTCTGGTCACTGAAGAGGCCATTGAAGATGTCTTGAAACTTCTGCCTAAAACTGATCAGCTGGATGGCTATCAAAAAGCTGAGGAGGATATGCACTTCATGCGATTTGATTGGGATGCAGTCAAGGCCCGGATAGCCCTTGACCTAACCGTTCCTTGGATTATGGGTCAGAACACCACCATGCCAAAGGGAATCAAGCGGATTTACCTGAATGATGAGGCTCGGCTATGGCATCAGATTCTTAGCAATTTTGTCATGCCGAGTACTCACGAGACTGAGATACCTGCCGCTATGATCACCCTCCTATGGTGTGTGAAGGAGGGTAAGGACCTGTACTTGCTACGCTTTATCCGGTACCATATGGCCATGGTCCACGTCCGATGCACTCTTCCCTTTCCTTATCTGATTACACAGTTAGGCCGTCGAGCTGACGTGCCTTGGGAGGATGCTGATGAGAAGCCACCTGCTGCAGAATGCAAGAAGATTATCCCTCACAGCAGGAACTTTCTGGCTTTGGGCTACAGACCTCCATTCCTCACTGCTACTGCTGACACAGCCACACCATCTGCCGGCCCCTCTTCCTCTACAGCTACCCCTGCCACCACCACTGCACCTCCACCTACCCCAGAGCCCATCTATCATCTAGTGCACCGCTTGTTTCGACGGCTTGACCAGATGGAGCGTCGCAACAAGCGACGCTATGAGCACCTGAAGCTGATGATACGATCTGGCGACATCTCCTCCGAGCCTGACACACCATCCGAGGCATCTAAGGAGGAGGCGGATGCGCCCGAGGCTGCGACTCATCCACAGCAGGAGGCAGAGCAGGCAGGCACCCAGCAGGCAGCATCACATCAGGAGGCTCCACCTCAGATTCAGGCTGTAGACCCCGAGATTCCTATCCAGTCAGCACCTCCTCTGCCACAGGCAGCTCCTCAGACCACCACCACAGAGACTCCAGCTACCCGTCCTTCCTGTGATGACACCCCTTCACACCCTGCTTGAGTGAGCATCAGGGACGATGCTACATTTTAAGTGTGGGGAGGTCGCCATCTCTGGTGTTTTTTTTGGTGAACCACTACATACTCTTTTTATTTTATTTTGCTACTTTTCTGTATTTTTCTTTTTATTTTTTATTTTTATTTTCTCAGTACTTATATATATTGCTATTTTTATGTATTTATTCTATGTTGCACTTTAGTTCATATTTTAGCCATTTAGTTTTAGTTGCAATTCTAACTTATTAGTTATAGAAATTGTGGATTAATTAGTATAGTTTACCCTTTTTAGCATAAGATAGCTTAGTTTAAATTGAAAATATAAAAAAGAAGTAAACTAGAAACTTGAACATAATAGAAACAATCCACACACCTTGTATATATAGCATTACATGTTAGTTAGTTAACAACATTTCATCAAGGAGAAACACTAGAACTTTAAAGCCACCTTAAGTTTTACATTGAGAATAATGGGAATTTTTTAACTAAACCTGTATGACATACATAACTGATAAATGATTTTTGAGCTAGAGAACACACAGGCTGTGAGTTTTGAGCTTAATTGTATGGTTGCATTCAAACCATAATTTTTATTCCTGTGTGTTCCGCCTTTCTTTTTTATTCTGATGTTCTTTACTTTGTTTTAATCTATATGTCCAATTATATAATATAAATACATACCAAGAGAGTGATTGAGGCCATTATTTGATCTTTAGCTCACTTATCCCAAAATAGCCTACCCTTTTACATCACCCTTGTTAGCCCCCTTCAGTCTTTAAATCCCTCTTATTCTATCAGCCACATTACTAGCCTTAAGCAGGAAAACAAAATAAAAATCCCAAGTTGAATCCTTGGTTAGCTTAAGATAGAAATTTTGTAATTGTTTAAGTATGGGAACCCTATTGGGAACATGGATGATAAAAAACAAAAGGTAGAAAAGTTGAAAAGAATAAAATAATTCAAAATAAAAAGTTCTGGGAAGCATGCTCATGTAAAATCAAAATAATTGAATTACCATGTGCATTAAAAAAATTAAAAAAAAAATTAATTTTCAGTATTTAAATAAAGGGGACACAAAAGAATTCCCCAAATGTGAAATAAAGCAATGCACATGGGATAAAAATAATAAACATTGAAACATGAGCATGTAACATCAAAAGTGGGAAAATATGGGAAAATAGGTAAAGAAGCTTTGCTTTACAAAGTATGTATGTTAGGTGAGATCTTAGACTAATTAAGGATTCACTTATTAGCTCACTTAGCCTTATACATATACCCTTACCTTTACCTTGGCCCCATTACAACCTTAATTCAAGACCTCATGATTTTTGGTATGTCTATATTCTATAATTGTTGATTGGTTAGATGAAGAACAAAGTTATAGAAAGTAAGAATAAAAAGAAGAATAGAGTGATTAACCCAATAAACACTGAGTGATTAGAGAGTAAACACAAAATCCAGTGAGGGTTTAATAGCTCATTAACATATATCTCTGCTTAAATTATTAATTGTCTTGCAAGTTTATAAAATGTTTATTCTCTCCCATCTCAATTGTAAAGGCACTTTATCACTATCTAAGGTTTGGCTATATATATATATATATATATGACCCCTTAAGAATGTGAATTAATTCAACTACATGCAAGCTTTATATACAAGTGAATAAAAACTAGAATTGCATGATACATCATTCATTTAGGTAGTTGCATTTAGATTAGATTGCATTGCATGCCATTCCACCACCTTAACCTTACCTTACTCTTTATCTTGGACTTAGCATGAGGACATGCTATTGTTTAAGTGTGGGGAGGTTGATAAACCCATATTTTATGATATATTTTGTGCTTGACCTGAGTAATTTATTCAATCCTTCACCCACTTATTCATATTAACTGCATGGTTTTACTTTCCCTTCCTTATTATGTGATGTATGTCAAAAACATGTTTCCTATGCTTTAAAATTAATTATTTTAATTACCTTTATTTCCATTCGATGCCGTGATTAGTGTGTTGAGTAGTTTCAGATCTTCTAAGGCAGGAATGACTCAAAGAATGGAAAGGAAACATACAAAAATGGAAGGAAAGCATAAAACGGAGTTTGTGAAGAAACTAGCAGCCACGCGATCGCATGGACGATGCGACCACATGCCAAGCGCGAAGAAGCAGCGACGCGGCCGCATGACAGACGCGACCGTGCGCCTCGAGCGAAACACATATGACACGGTCGCATGACTGACGCGACCGCGTGACAAGGAAAACTCTGAATGACGCGACCGCGTGACCCACGCGGACACGTGACAGAGACCACGCACCAGAAATTGCAGAAAATGCTTCCAGTGAATTCTGAAGCCCTTTTTGGCCCAAATCCAACTCCAGAAGGCATAGACCAGAGGTTATGAAGTGGGGGAATGCATCCATTCAGGGAGAGTTTCCACTTTTAGTTAGTTTTCATGATTTAGATTTAGTTTTGAGAGAGGTTCTCTCCTCTCTCTTCTCTCTTTAGGATTAGGATTTAGAATTAGGATTTTATTCACTTTCCGGATTATCTCTTTATCAGGTTCAATATTCCCTTTTATTTACTTTTGCAATTTGATTTATGAATTCTTCCATGTTACAGATTACTCTTTTGAATTAATGTTATTTGAGTTATTTCAGTTTAATATTGCTTTCTTTTATTTATGCTGCTGTTATTCCCATCTGAAGACATTTTTATTCCAATAGATTTATTTTTCTCCTTTTGGTCTTGGTTGAGAAATCAGTAACTCAGGAGTTATCAAACTCAAACATGAATGATAATTGCTATCTTTGTTAATTAAACTGAACTTCAATAATCCCAATCTTTTCTTAGGAAATAAATAGGATTTGAAGATCAAACCAATTAATCCCTTGACCTTCCTTTATCTTAGTAAAGGTTAACAAAGTGGAATTAAGATTCAATTCTCATCATCATTGATAAGGATAACTAGGATAGGACCTCTAATTTCTCATACCTTGCCAAAAGTTTATTTACAGTCATTTATTTATTTTACTTGCCATTTAAATTACTTGTTCTTCATTTACTTTAATTGCTGATTAAACCATTCCCTCCTCATTCTCAAAACCCCAATTTACAATCTCCATAACCAATAATAAGAACATACTTCCCTACAGTTCCTTGAGAAGACGACCCGAGGTTTGAATACTTCGGTTATCAATTTATTTAGGGATTTGTTACTTGTGACAACCAAAACATTTGTATGAAAGGACTTTTGAAGGTTTAGAAACTATACTTGCAACGATGATTTATCCGCAAATTTCTAGACCACGCAAAAGTTCTTCTCATCAACGCTTATCTGAAATCCTCACAATGAATTACATAAGTATCTCTATCCTATTTTATGTTTTATTTATCTTTTAATTATTAAAACTCTATAACCATTTGAATCTGCCTGACTGAGATTTACAAGGTGACCATAGCTTGCTTCAGGCCGACAATCTCAGTGGGATCGACCCTTACTCACGTAAGGTTTATTACTTGGACGACCCAGTGCACTTGCTGGTTAGTTGTGCGAAGTTGTGATAAAGAGTTGAGATTACAATTGTGCGTACCAAGTTGTTGGCACCATTGATGATCACAATTTCGTGCACCAAGTTTTTGGCGCCGTTGCCGGGGATTGTTCGAGTTTGGACAACTGACGGTTTATCTTGTTGCTCAGATTAGGTAACTTTATTTTAATTTTAAGCTTTTTACTTCTTATTTTCGAAAAATACAAAAAAAAATTTCTTCTTTTTCGTTTTTCCCAATTAATTTTCAAAAAATAAAAAAACATTATAAAATCATAAAATCAAAAATATTTTTGTGTTTCTTGTTTGAGTCTAGAGTCAAGTTTTAAATTTGGTGTCAATTGCATCTTTTTAATTTTCTAAAAAAAAAATTATTTTCGAAAAAATTCCATGCATTGCATTCTTCATGATATTCAAGTTGTTCTTGGCCAGTCTTCTTGTTTGATCTTCATATTTTCTTGTTTTGTGTATTTTCTTATTTTTCATATGCATTCTTGAATTATTAGTGTCTAGAGAATAAAAATTTCTATGTTTGGTGTCTTGCATGTTTCTCTTTTCTTAAAAATTTTCAAAAATAAGTTCTTGGTGTTCATCTTGACATTCAAAGTGTTCTTGGAGTTCATCTTGACATTCATAGTGTTCTTGCATGCATCACATGTTTTGATCCAAAATTTTCATGCATTGAGTCTTTTTGATGTTTTTCTCTCTCATCATTAAAATTCAAAAATAAAAAATATCTATCCCTTATTCTCTCATAAATTTTCGAAAATTTGAGTTGACTTTTTCAAAAATTTTTCAAAATTAGTTGTTTCTTATGAGTCAAATCAAATTTTTAATTTAAAAATTCTATCTTTTTCAAATCTTTTTCAAAAATCAAATCTTTTTCATTTTTCTTTTATGATTTTCGAAAATTTCAAATTGATTTTCAAAATCTTTTTCTTATTTCTAATTCATATTTTCGAAATTAATGCTAACAATTAATGTGATTGATTCAAAATTTTTAAGTTGTTACTTGCCTAATAAGAAAGGTTCAATCTTTAAACTCTAGAATCATATCTTTTTAGTTTCTTGTTAGTCAAGTAATCAACTTTGATTTCAAAATTCAAATCTTTTCAAATTTCTTTTTCAAATCTTTTTCAAATTAAGTTTCAATCATATCTTTTTCAAAATTAATTTCAAAATCTTTTCTAACTTCTTTTCTAACTTCCTATCTTTTCAAAATTTGATTTTGAAATCTTTTTCAATTAACCACTTAACTTTTTGTTTGATTCTTATCTTTTTCAAAACTACCTAACTAATTCTATCTCTAATTTTCGAAAATCACCTTCATCTTTTTCAAAATTCCTTTTTAAATTAACTAATTATTTTAATTTCAATTTAATTTGATTTCAATTTTAATTTTTGAAATTTAACTTTAAATGTTATTTTTAATTTAATTAATTTTCGAAATTCCCTCTCTCTCATCTCCTTCTAATTATTTATTTGTTTACTAACACTTCTCTTCATCTCAAAATTTGAACCCTCTCTTCCTCTTGGTGTTCAAATTTCTCTTCTTCTATTCTTCTATTCTTATACTCACATACATGAATCTCTATACTGTGACATAAAGGATTTCATATTTTCTTTTCTATTTTCTTCTTTTTCATATGTGCAGGAACAAGGATAAGAACATTCTTGTTGAAGCTGATTCTGAACCTGAAAGGAGCCTGAAGAGGAAGCTAAGGGAAGCCAAAGCACAACTCTCTGGAGAGAATCTGACAAAAATTTTCGAAAAAGAAGAAAACATGGCCGAAAATAATAACAATGCAAGGAAGATGCTTGGTGACTTTACTGCACCAAATTCCAAATTACATGGAACAAGCATCTTAATTCTTGCCATTGTAGCAAACAACTTTGAGCTTAAACCTCAATTAGTTTCTCTGATGCAACAGAACTGCAAGTTTCATGGACTTCCATCTGAAGATCCTTTTCAGTTCTTAACTGAGTTCTTGCAAATCTGTGATACTGTTAAGACCAATGGGGTTGATCCCGAGGTCTACAGGCTTATGCTTTTCCCATTTGCTGTAAGAGACAGAGCTAGAATATGGTTGGACTCTCAACCTAAGGATAGCCTGAACTCTTGGGATAAGCTAGTCACGGCTTTCTTAGCCAAGTTCTTTCCTCCTCAAAAGCTTAGTAAGCTTAGAGTGGATGTTCAAACCTTTAAACAGAAAGAAGGTGAACCCCTCTATGAAGCTTGGGAGAGATACAAGGAACTGACCAAAAAGTGTCCTGCTGACATGCTTTTAGAATGGACCATCCTGGATATATTCTATAATGGTCTGTCTAAGCTATCAAAGATGTCACTGGACCATTCTGTAGGTGGATCCATTCACCTAAAGAAAATGCCTGCAGAAGCTCAAGAGCTCATTGACATGGTTGCAAATAACCAGTTCATGTACACTTCTAAAAGAATCCTGTGAATAATAGGACGCCTATGAGGAAGGGAGTTCTTGAAATTGATACTCTGAATGCCATAGTGGCTCAGAATAAAATATTGACTCAGCAAGTCAATATGATCTCTCAGAGTCTGAATGGATTGAAGGAATAATCCAACAGTACTAAAGAGGCATCTTCTAAAGAAGAAGCTTATGATCCTGAGAACCCTACAATAGCAGAGGTGAATTACATGGGGGAACCCTATGAAAATACCTATAATTCCTCATAGAGAAATCACCCAAATTTCTCATGGAAGGATCAACAAAAGCCTCAATAAGGCTTTAACAATGGTGGAAGAAACAGGTTCATCAATAGCAAGCCTTTTCCATCATCCACTCAGCAACAGACAGAGAATTCTGAGCAGAATCCATCTAGCTTAGCAAATATAGTCTCTGATCTATCCAAGGCCACTTTAAGTTTCATGAATGAAACAAGGTCCTCCATTAGAAATTTAGAGGCACAGTGGGCCAGCTGAGTAAAAGAGTCACTGAAACCCCTCCTAGTACTCTCCCAAGTAATACAGAAGAGAATCCAAAAAGAGAGTGCAAGGCCATTGATTTAACTATCATGGCCGAACCTACGTGGGAGGGAGAGGACGTGAATCCCAGTGAGGAAGACCTCCTGGGACGTCCAGTGATCGATAAGGAGTTTTCCTCTGAGGAACCAAAGGAATTTGAGGCTCATCTAGAGACCATAGAGATTCCATTGAACCTCCTTATGCCATTCATGAGCTCTGATGAGTATTCTTCTTCTGAAGAGAATGAAGATGTCACTGAAGAGCAAGTTGCCAAGTACCTTGGTGCAATCATGAAGCTGAATGCCAAATTATTTGGTAATGAGACTTGGGAAGATGAACCTCCCTTGCTCATCAATGAACTGAATGATCTAGATCAACTGACATTGCCTCAGAAGAAACAGGATCCTGGAAAGTTCTTAATACCTTGTACCATACACACCATGACCATTGAGAAGGCTCTATGTGACCTTGGGTCAGAGATAAAACTCATGCCACTCTCTGTAATGGAGAAACTGAGAATCTTTGAGGTGCAAGCTGCCAGAATCTCATTAGAGATGGCAGACAACTCAAGAAAACAGGCTTATGGATAAGTAGAGGACGTGCTAGTAAAGGTTGAAGGCCTTTACATCCCTACTGATTTCATAATCCTGGATACTGGAAAGGATGAGGATGAATCCATCATCCTTGGAAGACCCTTCCTAGCCACAACAAGAGCTGTGATTGATGTGGACAGAGGAGAATTGATCCTTCAACTGAATGAGGATAACCTTGTGTTTAAAACTCAAGGATCTCCTTCTGTAACCATGGAGAGGAAGCATAAAAAGCTTCTCTCACTGCAGAGTCAACCAGAGCCCCCAAAGTCAAACTCTAAGTTTGGTGTTGGGAGGCCACAACCAAACTCTAAGTTTGGTGTTGAACCCCCACATTCAAACTCTAAGTTTGGTGTTGGGATGTTCCAACAATGCTCTGAACATCTGTGAGGCTCCATGAGAGCTCACTGTCAAGCTATTGACATTAAAGAAGCGCTTGTTGGGAGGCAACCCAATGTTATCTAACTATATTTATTTATTTTCCATTGTTATTTTATGTTTTCTTTAGGTTGATGATCATCTGAAGTCACAAAAACTACTGAAAAATTAAAAAAACAGAATGAAAAATAGCACACCCTGGAGGAGAACAGTCTGGCATTTAAAACGCCAGAAACAAGCATTTGTCTGGCGTTTAACGGCAGAAACAGGCACCAAGCTGGCGTTTAACGCCAGAAAAACAAGCATCTACCTGGCATTAAACGCCAGAACAGAGCATGGAAGTGGCATTTAACGCCAGAAACAGGCAGCAGTCTAGCGTTAAATGCCAGAATTACATGTATAGGGCGTTTTACACGTCTAAAGGGTGCAGGGATGAAAAATCCTTGACACCTCAGGATCTGTGGACCCCACAGGATCCCCACCTAACTTATTCTCTCCTCTTCACACCCTTTCATAACTCTCTTCCCCAAATACCCCCTCACCAACCCCATTCAACAAGTCAGGATCCTAATGGTTCAAGAGTTCTATGCAAACGCATGGATCACTAGGAACCATGATCAAAGTGTGAACCCGAATCCAAAGCATTGGCTTACCATGGTTCGGGGGAAATACTTAGATTTTAGTCCGAAAAATGTAAGGCTGGCGTTCAACTTGCCAATGATGGAAGAGAACGCACGTCCCTACACAAGAAAGGTCAACTTTGATCAAAGGTTGGACCAAGTCCTCATAGACATATGTGAGGAAGGAGCTCAATGGAAAATTGACTCAAGAGGTAAGCCGGTTCAATTGAGAAGGCTTGACCTCAAACCAGTAGCTAGAGGATGGTTGGAGTTTATTCAACGCTCAATCATTCCCACTAGCAACCGGTCTGAAGTTACTATAGACCGGGCCATCATGATCCATAGTATCATGATTGGAGAGGAGGTGGAAGTTCATGAGATTATACCTCAAGAACTCTACAAGGTGGCTGACAAGTCCTCCACTTTGGCAAGGTTAGCCTTTCCTCACCTCATCTATCACCTCTGCAATTCGGTTGGAATTGACATAGAGGGAGACATCCTCATTGAAGAGGACAAGCCCATCACTAAGAAAAGGATGGAGCAAATAAGAGAACATGGACCTCAACATGAGCATGAGGAAATTCCTCACCATGAAATCCCTGAGATACCTCAGGGGATGCACTTTCCTCCACAGAATTATTGGGAACAAATCAACACTTCCCTAGGAGAATTAAGTTCCAACATAGGACAACTAAGGGTGGAGCATCAAGAGCACTCCATCATCCTCCATGAAATTAGAGAAGATCAAAGAGCTATGAGGGAGGAGCAAGAAAGACAAGGAAGAGACATAAAGGAGCTCAAGAGCACCATTGGTTCTTCAATAAGAGGAAGACGCCACCCTCACTAAGGTGGACTCATTCCTTAATCTCCTTGTTTATTTATTTTCCTGTTTTTCGATTTCTGAGCTTTATGTTTATTTATATTTGTGTCTTATTACATGATCATTAGTGTCTAAGTGTCTATGCCTTAAAGTTATGAATATGAATCCATCACCTCTCTTGAATGAAAAATGTTTTAATTACAAAAGAACAAGAAGTACATGGTTTCGAATTCATCCTTGAAACTAGTTTAATTATTTTGATGTGGTGACAATACTTTTTGTTTTCTAAATGAATGCTTGAACAGTGCATATGTCTTTTGAAGTTGATGTTTATGAATGTTAAATATATTGGCTCTTGAAGAATAAGGAAAAAGGAGAAATGTTATTTGATAATCTGAAAAATCATAAAAATGATTCTTGAAGCAAGAAAAAGCAGTGAATACAAAAGCTTGCGAAAAAAAAAAGAAAGAAAAATGCGAAAAAAAGGGGGGGGAAGAAAAAGAAAAAGCAAGCAGAAAAAGCCAAAAGCTCTTAAAATCAAAAGGCAAGAGCAAAAAGCCAATAGCCCTTAAAACCAAAAGGCAAGGGTAATAAAAAGGATCCAAGGCTTTGAGCATCAGTGGATAGGAGGGCCTAAAGGAATAAAATCCTGGCCTAAGCGGCTAAACGAAGCTATCCCTAACCATGTGCTTGTGGCGTGAAGGTGTCAAGTGAAAACTTGAGACTGAGCGGTTAAAGTCAAGGTCCAAAGCAAAAGAAGAGTGTGCTTAAGAACCTTGGACACCTCTAATTGGGGACTCTAGTAAAGCTGAGTCATAATCTGAAAAGGTTCACCCAATTATGTGTTTGTGGCATTTATGTATCCGGCTGTGTTCAAGAATCAACATACTAAACTAGGAGAATCAATAACACTATCTGAACTCTGAGTTCCTATAGATGCCAATCATTCTGAACCTCAATGGTTAAAGCGAGATGCCAAAACTATTCAAGAGGCAAAAAGCTACAAGTCCCGCTCATCTGATTGGAGCTAAGTTTCATTGATATTTTGGAATTTATAGTATATTCTCTTCTTTTTATCCTATTTGATTTTTAGTTGCTTGGGGACAAGCAACAATTTAAGTTTGGTGTTGTGATGAGCGGATAATTTATACGCTTTTCGGCATTATTTTTACATAGTTTTCGGTATAATTTAGTTAGTTTTTAGTATATTTTTATTAGTTTTTAAATAAAAATCACATTTCTTGACTTTACTATGAGTTTGTGTGTTTTTCTGTGATTTCAGGTATTTTCTGGCTAAAATTGAGGGACCTGAGCAAAAATCAGATTCAGAGGTTGAAGAAGGACTGCAGATGTTGTTGGATTCTGACCTCCCTGCACTCAAAGTGGATTTTCTGGAGCTACAGAACTCCAAATGGAGCTCTCTCAATTGCGTTGGAAAGTAGACATCCAGGGCTTTCCAGAATTATATAATAGTCCATACTTTGCCCGAGTTTAGATGATGCAAACTGGCGTTCAATGCCAGTTCCATGCTGCATTCTGGAGTTAAATGCCAGAAACAGGTTACAAACTGGCGTTCAACTCCAAGAGAAGCCTCTACTCGTGTAAAGCTCAATGCTCAGCCCAAGCACACACCAAGTGGGCCCCGGAAGTGGATTTCTGCATCATTTACTCATTTCTATAAACCCTAGTAACTAGTTTAGCATAAATAGGACTTTTTACTATTGTATTTACATCTTTGGAATCATCTTTGGATTGTCTTTAGTTTCATCTCTAGATCACATTTGGGGGCTGGCCATTCGGCCATGCCTGAACCTTCATCACTTATGTATTTTCAACGGTAGAGTTTCTACACACCATAGATTAAGGTGTGTAGCTCTGCTGTTCCTCATGAATTAATACAAAGTACTACTATTTTTCTATTCAATTCAAGCTTATTCCTATTCTAAGATATCCATTCGCACCCAAGAACATGATGAATGTGATGATTATGTGACGCTCATCATCATTCTCACCTATGAACGCGTGCCTGACAAACACTTCCGTTCTACATGCAAACAAGCTAGAATGAGTATCTCTTAGATATCTAATACAGAGGATCGAGTCCGAGATATTAGAATCTTCGTGGTATAAGTTAGAACCCATGGATGGCCATTCTTAAGATCCGGAAAGTCTAAACCTTATCTGTGGTATTCCGAGTAGGATCTGGGAAGGGATGGCTATGACGAGCTTCAAACTCGCAAGTGCTGGGCGTAGTGACAGACGCAA
The DNA here is from genome assembly GCF_059453495.1 of Arachis ipaensis. NCBI lineage: Eukaryota > Viridiplantae > Streptophyta > Magnoliopsida > Fabales > Fabaceae > Arachis > Arachis ipaensis. The sequence goes on from NC_142439.1 coordinate 93,330,345, forward strand.
AAGGATAATAAATCCTATTCCAGTATGATCAAGAACCGACAGATGATTAGCCATGCAGTGACAGCGCATTGGACCATTTTCACAGAGAGGATGGGATGTAGCCATTGACAACGGTGATGCCCTACATAAAGCTTGCCATAGAACGGAGTAGGAACGATTGGATGAAGACAGTAGGAAAGCAGAGGTTCAGAGGAACGAAAGCATCTCTATACGCTTATCTGAAATCCTCACTAATGAATTACATAAGTATCTCTATCCTATTTTATGTTTTATTTATCTTTTAATTATTAAAACTCTATAACCATTTGAATCCGCCTGGCTGAGATTTACAAGGTGACCATAGCTTGCTTCAGGCCGACAATCTCCGTGGGATCGACCCTTACTCACGTAAGGTTTATTACTTGGACGACCCAGTGCACTTGCTGGTTAGTTGTGCGAAGTTGTGATAAAGAGTTGAGATTACAATTGTGCATACCAAGTTGTTGGCACCATTGATGATCACAATTTCGTGCACCACATCTCCATACGCTTATCTGAAATTCCCACCAATGAATTACATAAGTAACTTTATCTTATTTTATGTTTTATTTATGTTCTAATTATCAGAACCTCATAATCAATTGAATCTGCCTGACTGAGATTTAAAAGGATGACCATAGCTTGCTTCAAGCCGACAATCTCCGTGGGATCGACCCTTATTCATGTAAGTTATTACTTGGACGACCCAGTGCACTTGCTGGTTAGTTACGCGGAGTTGTGAAAAAGTGTGAATCACAATTTCGTGTACCAGAGTACTTGGGATGCATGAGCTTAGGTGGGAGGCCATGTTGTTATTGGCTTCCGCCATGGTAGCAACCATGACTTCTGGCTTCTTTAGCTCCTTTTGTTTCTCTTCTTGTCTTTGGATATAAGAGCTAATATCTCTTCGTTGTTCTTGTAAGAAGGTTTGGAGAGATTCATCCATTAAAGGAGGTGGTAGAAGAGAGGGTTCATTGTTTGGGGGAAAGGGTTCATAATTGGAAGGTGGTTCATATTGGTAAGGGTATGGAGATGGTGTATATTGAGGTGGTTCTTGGGAGTAATTGTGTTGGAATTGTTGTGGTTCTATGTATGGTTCATATGGCTCAAAAGGTGGTTGGTATGGTGGATAAGGATTAGGGTCATATGGAGGTGTTTGGTGGTAGGGGACTTGTGAGTATGGTAGTACAAAACTATATTGAGAAGGTGGTTCATAGGCATATGGTGATTGTGGTTGACAACCACAATAAGGGTCACCACACCCATTAGGTTGGTATGCACTAGGAGTTGGATTATACCTATAAGAAACCAGAGGAGGTTGTTGCCAAGAAGGGTGATAAATTCCTTGAGGCTCCTCCCATCTTTGATTGTTCCATCCTTGATGCATGTTTTCATTGTAGTTCCCATTTCCTAAAACATAATCTGAACCAAACTCATAGCCAAAGGGTGAGAATTCATAGTAGCAAGAGCAAATGAAAACAAAAGCTAACAAGAAACAAAGAAAACCAAATCCTAAAACTAGCAAAAACTAACAAAGGAACAAAAGGCAAACATATTCACAATATTCACATATATACAATAACAAATAACAAGCACACATTGCAATTCCCTAGCAACGAGAGGAAAACTTGAAAGAGCAAAACCGTCGGTTAAGAATTTCTTCTCGGTTAGAGGAAATAACTTCGTTGCAAGTATAGTTACAAACCGACAAGTAATGCTCAATCAAAGTTTATTTTTGGTTATCAAAAGTCCAACCCAATAAAAGTAACCGAGAGTATTAGTCTCAAGTCGTCTCTCAAAGGAATTATAGTGAGGTATGCGTGCTATTGGTTATGGTATCCAAGGGGTGGGTTGGTTGATAAAAGGGCAAGAAAACAAATGACAAGAAAAGTAAAGCAAACACTTAAATAAAGCAATTAATAAAGAGAGACATTCATGGCAAGGATTGAGAATATAAGCTTTCTATCCTAGTTATCAATTATCATACAATGATTAATAAGAGCTGATCCTACTTAGTCATCTCCAACATTGGAAGAAGGTATAATATTATCTTCACATGATAGAAAGTCAAATAAGACTATTTAATCTCAATCCAAAAGTCCAAATCAACTTACTAATTGAATTAGCAAAAGATTAGAGTCAATGAAAACAATATTAACTAACAACTCTAGATCACCAATTTAAATTGGGTATTAATGACTCAAGATTACCTAATTTCTCTTTCGAAGCCAAGAATGCTCAAAAACTACTCTAACATCCAATCAAGCATTTTTTCAAACACTTGGAAGGCATAAAAAGAAAGCATGTTAAATTACAAGAAATATAAATTCTACAACTACCCAACTGCAAGGAAACAATAACAACACTCAATTAAACAATAAAGTAACATAAAACATAAATTGCATTAAATGAAAATCAAAGTAACAAGAGTGCTCATAAACATAAAAGAGGCTCAAGGGAAAATTAACAAGAAAACTAAGAAGAACAAAGATATAAGAACAAGAAATTGTAAAGAAAACAAGATGAAAACAAGAATTAAAACCTAAATTAAAGAGAGTTTAACTTAATTCTAACCTAATTCTAGAGAGAAGAGGGAGCTTCTCTCTCTAGAAACTAGCTAAAGCATGGTCTTAATCTAATCTAATTGCTCCCCCCTTGACCCATCTTGAATTCTGCATGAAATAGTCTCAGAAATGAGTTGGATTTGGGCCTCGGAAGCTCAGAAATCGCCCCCACATAATTCACTTTAATGAGGTCATGTGCTGCTTGTGACGCGTACGCATGGGTCACACGTACGCATCATCTGGCTTTTTCTTGTCACGTGTACACATCATGTCACGCGTACGCATCGCCTGGATGACCTCCTCTTCATGCATGCTCGTCGCACTAAGCACTCCAAATCCTTGTTTTTCCATGAATTCTCCATCTTGTATGCTTTTCTCTTCACTTCTTTCATCTAATACTTGCCTTATGAATCGGAAAGCACTCAACAAACATATCAAGGCATCGAATGAAATTAAAGTGAATTAAAATTAGCAATTTAAAGGCCTAAAAAGCATGTTTTCACACTTAAGCACAAATAAGGAGAAATTCACAAAACTATGCTATTTCATTGAATAAATGTGAGATAAGTTGATAAAACCCACCAAATTAAGCACAAGATAAATCACAAAATTGAGGTTTATCAAATTGTCTTTATTTTGATACAAAAATCATTGAATTTCAAAAACCATGGCTCAAGATATGATCCGTCAAAGTTCACTAAAAATCCATTTCTTACTAAAATCTCTAAACCTCAATTTAACAAAATTTTTAATCCAACATCACTTAGTCCACATTCAAAGCAGTCCTAAAGTGCTTAATTCATATTTATATACTTTTTCATCATTCCAACACCTAGCATCACATAGATCATCCATTCCATACACACATTCTACTTATAAAAATGTAAACCTCAATAATATACATCACAAGAACATTATTCCACCATCCTATATACTCACAATGCACATAATTCCTCATCAAATACAAAATCCAACAATACACCAATTATGCACTATTACACTAATCTCATCCAAACCTTCAATTACCACAATATACCATCCACACACATCAAATTCATCTAAATACATAATTCAAACCTAATCCTAAGGGCATTTAACCTAGGAATCCTCATCACATCACCCGGTACTTAAATGAAACTTAAATCGTACCTCTTGGAAGTCAAATTTAAGTTCTCACTTGGGAATCTCCACCAAAACTCAGCTCCAAGCTCCACCAAACACTTTCACAAGCAAGATTCAAGTTCCAAAAGTGTATCCAATTCTCTAATACACACATTACACACATACATCAACTTAGGGCTCACTAAATAGCTCATACTATGGCACCCCTAAACAACCAAAGTCATAAGATTTTCTCAAAACCCAAACCAAATTTGAAATACCAAAGAAAAAACGAAACTGGGCAGAGTTCATTGAGAAGCTCACCACATAACCTAGATAGACTTGATCTCATCGAGGGCGATGCGTGGCCGTAAACGACTCGTCAATTGGAGCACCGGAGAGAAAGTTATGGTGGTTTGAAGATCAAGAGGGGTTAGGGTTTTCTCTCTTCCCTTCTCAGCTGTGGTGTTGTGTTTATGAGGGTGAAGTGGTTGAATGGGGGTTCATTTAAGCTTATATATAGGTTGAGCTTGGGCCCAACATGGGCCCGGTCCAACCCGTTAGAGTTTTTGGCCTGTTTGGCCCAATTTTGGGCAAAACCTTTAGAATTAGTGCCCGTTTTTTAATTCTAATTATTTTTCTAAAGTTGCTACTATTTTTAATTATTCTTGCACAGTACCGGACAGACTTAAATCGGTTCGGCCGGTTATTTTGCCGTTTCGCGGTCTGATGCGGCTTTTCGCAGAAATTACATTATCTAACTCAGAAAAATCCTCTGAGTTCAAATATCATATTTAAATCTTCAAATTCATATTGCTAAATTTTCTAACCATATTTGCTCATATTTAATTTATATTTAATTAAACACAGTTTAACCAGGTTTTACATGCACTATAAACACAAAAAGGGGTGTAATCATCATCAATGAGCTTCGTCACTAAATTTGTAAAGATTGGTGTAATAGAATTGAAATATGCACTTGGTGTAACCAAAAGAGGGTTGAAATCAATTTTTATTTGAAAAGTGATGCGTGAGCATCTTTCCTATCTTTTCCTAGTGAATTTGGATTTAAATTGCTGAGTTTAATTAAGAATTAATTATCTTTTAGCCACTATGGATGCTACTTTGAGTCTTGTGCAATTCCGTTTATTTTAGGTAGCATTTTGTTGGATTGGATGGAGCTTTTACAGAAAAAAAGAAGAAGGCCATATAGAGTAGGAATGGCTTAAAGGATGGAGAGGAAGCTTGCACAAATGGAATCAGCACAACAATTAAAGGAGATGACAACGAGGAGCGATGCGTGCACGTACCTGACGCGTGCACGTGATTTGGAGCTTTCCATGGCGACGCGTGCCCATACCTGACGCGTACGCGTGACACGCGAAGAAGACCATCGACGCGTACGCGTGATTGACGCGTACGCGTGACATGCGCCACATGCAGAGAACGCAGAAAACGCTGATTAATTAATTCTGATTTAAAACTTTATTTTTATTTTAAAATAGGAAAAGATATCATTTTAGTTTTAGTAAATAGATTTTAAATTAATGAGGATTAGATATAAAAGGGAAAAGAAACTTCCCTTCTGGGGGATTCCATTGGACCTCAACCAAAATACATTTTATCAGAATCCTTATTTCCTCTTTGCCATGAGCAACTAAACCTTCACTGTTAAGGTTAGAAGCTCTATCTATTGTATGGATTGATAATATTATTTTCTAACTTAATTCATGTATTGATTTTTATTTCAAGAATTGTTTTTGTTCTTTATCTTATGAATTTGGGTGGAACGGAAGTATGACTCTTTTTCTAATTAAGTTCTTGTATAACTTGGAAAAGCTCTTAACGGGATACGTGACATATAATCCTCTTATATTTGGGTAATTAGGATTTTTGTGGCATAATAAACTAGAATTAAGCTTCACCTTCTAATTGGAATTAATTGACCAAGGAATTGGTGGTTGATGAATTTTAGAGGAGACTAGAAAGGTCTAAGGAATTAGGGTCTAGTCATATATAGTTTGCCATGAATTAAATCTTGCATGATTAAAATAGTTAATAAGAAAAGTCATTCTAGAAAATAGATAACTCTGAAGTCTTAACTGTTTTCTCCATACATATTTTACAACCTGTTTACTGCTTGCTTTATTAAATTTCTGAATTATTGTTTAATGATTTTGAATACCCAAACACTATTTTCTATTTGCCTAACTAAGTAAATTAATCAACCATTGTTGCTTAGTCCTTCAATCCTCGTGGGATCGACCCTCACTCACTTGAGGTATTACTTGGTATGACCCGGTGCACTTGCCAGTTAGTTTGTGGTTAGAATTTTCGCACCAAGTTTTTGGCGCCGTTGCCGGGGATTGATAGTGAACTATCAGTTGTTTGATTTCTTAGATTAGGCATTTTAGTTTTAATTTTATTTAAATTTTACTATAGTATTTAAAAAAATTTAAATAAATAAATAGCACTAATATTTTTCCTTAATTTCTGAAATTAAGTTTGGTGTCACCTAGTTAATTTCATTTTTAATTTCCTTGTTTATTTTCCCTTTTAATTTTCAAATTTTTTGTTTTATTTCAGTTATCATTTTCAAAATTTGTCTGTTTTATTTATTTAGTATTTCTATTTTATTATTTTACACAGGTTACCTCACTGGGAGTTCTATGCACTCTGACGTAGAGAATCCCATCTTTCTTATTTTCTGTCTGTGTATGCGCAGGAACAAAGACAAAGAATCTCTTTTAGACGTTGATCCTGAACCTGAAAGGACCCTCAGGCGGCGTTTGCAACAAGCAAGACTTTGCAAGGCTACAAAATCTACTATGGATCCTAATAATTCTGTTAATGCCAATGTGGCAAATCCGAATGGGAATGAAGAACAAAGGAGAGTGCTTGCCTCTTACTCTGCTCCTACAACAGATCTTTATGAAAAAAGCATTGTGGTGCCTCCTATAGCTGCGAACAACTTTGAGTTGAATCCACAATTGGTCACCCTGGTGCAACAAAACTGCCAGTATCATGGTCTTCCTCACGAAGACCCAAATCAATTTATTTCTAATTTTCTAAAGATTTGTGATACTATGAAGACAAATGGAGTGAACCCGGAGGTGTACAAACTCATGCTCTTCCCGTTTGCTCTGAGGGATGGAGCAAAGCTATGGCTAGATTCCCAACCCAAGGAGAGTTTAGATACTTGGGACAAGGTTGTTACTGAGTTTCTTACTAAATTTTTCCCACCAAAGAAGCTGACTAAGCTTAGGGTGGAGGTTCAGACCTTCAGGCAGAAGGATGGTGAAACTCTTTATAAAACTTGGGAGAGATACAAGCTACTGACTAGGCAATGCCCTCCGGACATGTTCTCCAAATGGACCCAACTAGATATCTTTTATGAAGGTTTGGGTGAAATGTCCAAGATGTGCTTAGATAATTTTGCAGGTGGTTCATTGCACAAGAAGAAGACACCGGAGGAGACTATTGAGTTGATTGAATTGGTTGCTAGCAACCAATATTTATACTTATCTAACAGGAATCCTGTGAACTCAGAGACTTCTCAGAAGAGAGGTGTGTTAGAAATAGAAGCTGTTAATACTATTCTTGCTCAGAACAAGCTTATGTCTCAGCAAATAAATTTACTTACTCAGCAGCTGGGTGGCATGCAAGTCTCAGCTATCAACACCCGAAATCCACCTCAAGAGGTCTCTTATGACATGACAGGTAATTTTGTGCAAAATGATAATTATGGTTATGCTCAATCCTCTTCTGAATAGGTCAATTACATGGGGAGTGCTCCTAGAAACCACAATAATGATCCCTATTCTCAGACCTACAATCAGGGGTGGAAAAATCACCCAAATTTTGGGTGGAGGGACCAACCTCAAAGACCTGAGAATTTTAACAATAATTCTCAGGGCGGCTTCCAACAGAACAATCACAATAACCGCAAATTTTAGTCTCATCAACAATAACCACCTCAGCAGACAAATTCTAAATCCCAAGAAGATTCTAATTGGGAGATGATGAAAAGTTTTATGCAGGAAACCAGAGCTTCCATTAGAAACTTGGAGGTGCAAATGGGCCAACTGAGCAAGCAAATACCTGAGAGGTCCTCAAATACATTTCCTGGTGATATAGTGGTGAATCTAAGAGAGGAATGCAAGGCTATCACCTTGATAAGTAGACAAGTAGCAAGTATGGAAGCACAAGCTAATGAGGAGCCAGTTGAAAATGAAGCTCTAGAAGAGAAGAAGGAAGAAGTAGAGCACGCCCCTCCAAAGCGTGCGGACAACCCATTCTCAGACTCTCTTGACACTTATCCTACATTGCCAAAGGCTCCTGAGTACAAGCCTAAAATGCCATATCCTCAGAGACTTCAAAAGGAGACCAAGGACAAGCAGTTTTTAAAGTTCTTGGAAGTCTTCAGAAAGTTGCAAATCAATATTCCTTTTGCTAAGGTTTTGGAGCAAATGCCTCTCTATGTCAAATTCATGAAGGAGCTGTTGTCAAAGAAGAAGCCTTTAAAGGGAGACGAGACAGTGATCCTGACTAAGGAATTTAATGCCCTTATCTGTGATGAAGAAGCTGCAAATCCAAGAGGCACAACCCACAAGGATAGCATTACGGATGGCAGACAAATCTATGAAGCCTGCATACGGATTAGTTGAGAATATCTTGGTCAAAGTGGGTAAGTCCTTCTTCCCAGCAGATTTTGTGATTCTTGACACAGGGGAGGATGAGAATGCCTCTATAATTCTAGGAAGACCATTTCTAGCCACTGGAAGAGTTCTGATTGATGTAGAACTGGGTGAATTAGTACTTAGAGTGCATAATGAGCAACTGGTCTTTCATGTCTTCAAGGATATACATTCAGCAGGTAAAGAAGAGAGGTGCATGCAGACTAAGCTTATTGATCCAAACCTTCAAGAATCCCCTGATGATGCACAGCAGAAATTGCAACTCAACCCTCCTTTAGTGACAACCAATAAAATCCCTCCTGACATCAAACTTAAGTTTGGTGTTGGGACTGCATCATCCACCAAGGAGGAGGTTCCCAAAAAGAAGAAAATACCCAGGGGATGGAGAAACAAAAAGATCCCTACTGAAGGTTTCTCCCCAGGAATGAAGGTGGTGTTGACTAGGAATCAAGTGTGGATTTATATAGTAAACAGAATCCTCTCTCTGGAGCATATTGAGCTGATTTATGGAGACAAAGGAAAGAAGTTCAAAGTAAGGGGTGAACAGCTGAGCCCCTATGATCCTCCTCCTTAGAGGAGCTGACCGTCAAGCTAGTGACGGTAAAGAAGCACTTGTCGGGAGGCAACCCGATAATTTCGTATCCTTAGTTATTTTTCGTAGTAGTGATTTTCTTATTTATTTGGTTTTTATTGAGTTTTTACTATTTTTCTTTCGTTTTATGTATGTTTTGATCATGCAACTATTTTAGAATAGGAACCGAACACTTTAAGAAATATTATATTTCAAAAAAAAAATGAGCACACGACGCGCAAGCGTCATGATGCCAGGGCATCTTGGCCAGTTTCACTGACCTTTTCTTTACTGTTTTTAGGATAGTTTCATACATTTCTTTAGGAAATAAGCTAGTTTTGGGTAAATATTCACTTATGCCTTGATTCAAGCATACATTGTGCATTTTACATAATTTCATGAGGATTTTACATAAGTTTAGTGACAAATATTATGTTGCATTACTCATGACTTGGACTACAGCTTTGATGCACTTTATTGCTTGATTTCAGGACCAAAAAGGAAGCAAGAAAATGGGAGGTAACTTGCAAGATTAATGAGAAAAGTGATTGCCAATAACATTCTCAAAAGCTATCAATGCCCACGTTAGAGAGTCACGTTAACTAAGTTAACGTGAACTCTAACGTGGAGAAGAGAAGTTGAGCCAACGTTAGTGACACTTAACATTGTCACTAACGTTGGCAATTACTCATAAGTGGCCACGTTAGAAGCCACGTTAACGTGGCCTCTAACGTTAAAGGGGGAAGAGAAGCCAACGTTAGTAACACTCAACATTGTCACTAACATTGGCCTATGGTGCAAAGTACCACGTTAACTCCCACGTTAACTTGGTTAACGTGGGAACTAACGTAAAGGATGAAGAGTTGTCGACAACGTTAGTGACACTCAACATTGTCACTAACGTTGAAGCAACCACACAACCCCCAAGAGTCACGTTAACCTCCACATTAACTTAGTTAACGTGGAAGCTAACGATGAGGAATGAAGGATGAGCCAACGTTAGTGACACTCAACATTGTCACTAACGTTGGGATGGCTAAAGATGGCTACGTTAGAGGCCACGTTAACCTAGTTAACGTGGACTCTAACGTGAGACCCAGGGGCACATTGGAACGTTAGTGACAATGTTGAGTGTCACTAACGTTCTCGAAGGATTAACAAGGCAACGTTAAAAGCCACGTTAGCCTAGTTAACGTGGGTTTTAACGTGAGGCAAAGGGGTGCATTGGAACGTTAGTGACAATGTTAAGTGTCACTAACGTTCTCGAACTTATATTCTCACTAAATATTAACACCCCTAATGTCCTGAACTAAAGTCTTCGCCCACTTCGCACTTTCTCTCTGCAAGTAAAGGCAAGCCCAAATAAAGAAAGGAACTGCTTCAAACTCAAGATCCAAAGGCCCAAGACTTGAAGAATCACACTAAAAGCTGAGAAGGGCAGTATATATAGGAGTAGCTTTGAATTGAGAAGTAGCTCTGGAGGCTGGGAAAAATAGAACTACTCTCTGTATTTTACTTTCTTTGCAAATTCTAGTTTTATGATGTATTCTCCATCTTTGTTTTCATTTTCAAGAGCTATGAACAACTAAATCCATTTCATTGGGTTAGGGAGCTCTGTTGTAATTTGATGGATCAATACTAATTTTCATTATTCTTCTTCTATCTTTCCTCTTGATTTTACTTGAAAGCTTTCGATCTTCATCCAATTGAGTATTTATCTTGGAAGAGAAGCTATTCAAACTTGGATCTCTTTTGAACCTTGAAAGAGGAATGAAGAGAAGCTTTCTCTTTAATTTCTGCCATTTACTTTTATGAGCAAATCTCCCATTCCCATTTACAATTCTGCAATTTATTTTCAATTATTTACTTCCAGTCCTTTAATTCTAGCATTTACTTTTCTGTTATTTACATTCCCGCCATTTTATTTTCTGCAACTCTCAACCCAAATCCTGGATTCGCTCAACTAGAACATTCTTCTAATTAAAGTTGCTTGATCAATCAATCCCTGTGGGATTCGACCTCACTCTATTGTGAGTTTTTACTTGACGACAACTTCGGTACACTTGCCGAAGGGAAATTTGTTGAGAGACAAGTTTTCCGTGCATCAAGTTTATGGCGCCGTTGCCGGGGATTGATTGTGCATCAACAATGATTAAATTTGGAAGATCACTAGATTGAGCATTTTATTTTGTGAATTTCATTTTCTGTTTGAGTGATTTACTTTTTGTTTTAGATATACTTCTTCCCTTCTCCCTCTACTCTTTTGTTTTTTCTTTGTTATTTTCAATTCTTTTTGCTAACCCACTAACTGTTTGATATATTGCATCACCCACAACTAACAGCAATTCTGACACAAATACTGTCTGCACCTATTTTCTCTGCTTGTACTTGTTGGTTGTATGACAGGGAGAAGAAGCGGGGCTTCAACTTCCTTTGATTCTGAACCGGAGAGAACCTTCCTTAGACTAAGGAGGGAGGCAAAAGAAAAATGAGTAGTTGGTGCTGAAGAAGAGGAGGAACAGTTTGAGGAATACTTTGAACCAAACATGGAAGAAAACATGGAAAATCATCATGAAGAAGAGACTCACAACCATGGCAGAGGAGGTGGAGCAAATCATGCTGGGGAGGATAGAAGAGTTTTGGGCTCTTACATTAATCCAAACCCAGGCAATTGTGGAAGTAGCATCCAAAAGCCAACAATCCATGCCAACAACTTTGAACTTAAACCACAGCTCATTACCCTTGTTCAGAACAACTGTTCGTTTGGAGGAGGTGTTCAAGAAGACCCCAATCAATATTTGACCACCTTCCTGAGAATATGTGACACAGTGAAATCTAATGGTGTTCATCCTAACGCCTATAGACTGCTCTTATTTCCCTTCTCACTCAGAGACAAGGCAGCCAAGTGGCTGGAATCCTTCCCAAGGGAGAGCTTGACAACTTGGGAGGATGTGGTGAACAAATTCTTAGCAAGATTCTACCCTCCTCAACGAATCAATAGGCTGAGAGCTGAGGTTCAAACATTTAGGCAACAAGATGGTGAGACTCTGTATGAAGCATGGGAGAGGTTCAAAGACTTAACAAGGAGGTGTCCACCTGACATGTTCAACGAATGGGTCCAGCTGCACATTTTCTATGAAGGGCTCTCTTATGAGTCAAAGAAGGCAGTAGACCATTCATCTGGAGGATCCTTGAACAAGAAGAAGACCATTGAGGAAGCCATAGATGTTATTGAAATAGTAGCAGAAAACGACTACTTCTATGCTTCCGAAAGAGGGAACACAAGAGGAGTGATGGAGCTAAACAATGTAGATGCTCTGTTGGCCCAAAACAAGCTCATTACCCAGTAGCTGGCTGACCTCACCAAGAAGATGGAGAGGAACCAAGTAGCAGCAATCTCATCTTCATCAACATTCCAAGTAGGAGTGAATGAAGAAGCAGAGGGGAGGTAGGAGCAAGCCAACTACATTGGGAATTCACCAAGGAAAAACTATGATCCATACTCCAAGACTTACAACCCTGGATCGAGAAATCACCCGAACTTTGGGTGGGGAAGTGAGCAAGATCAAAAGTAATTCACCCAGAGGACATCTCAACACCCCCACAACAACACTTCTCCACATACTTATCAAAACCAAAACAGCACGTCTTCTCCGAATCACTCATCAATTGATGACAAGCTCTCTAAGATCGAAACCTTCATTGAAGGAATATGCAGAGACATTCAAGACAGTAAAGCATTCAGAGAGGAAGTGCAGTCAAACATGCAGAATCAAAATGCTGCCATCACAAAACTGGAGACACAAATCAGCTATCTGTTTAAGCAGCTTCCTAACCACAATTTTTGCTATGATGCCCATTCAAGCAAAAAGGAGGAGTGTCAAGCTATCACACTTAGGAGTGGGAAGGAACTGAAGGAACATCCCCAAAAACCACAAGAAGAAGGCTCAAATGAAAAGGAAGAAGAGCAAGATGGAATGCAACCCCCCACGCCAAGTTTGCAGAAAGAAAAAAAGATACCCCAACTGAACGTCTCAAGAGCTCCATACCCCCAGCTATTGAAGAAAAAGGAAGATGACAACCAGTTCTTGAGATTTTTGGAAATCTTCAAGAAGCTACAAATCAATATACCATTTGCTGAAGCCATAAAACAAATGCCACTTTATGCCAAGTTTTTGAAGGAGCTAATGACTAAGAAGAGAAGCTGGAAGAACAATGAGACTGTGATACTAACTGAAGAGTGCAGTGCTATCATTCAGCATAAACTACCTCAGAAACTGAAGGATCCTGGGAGTTTTCAGATCCCTTGCATTATAGGAGAAATCACAGTAGAAAAGGCTCTTTGTGACTTAGGGGCCAGCATCAATTTGATGTCAGTAGCTATGATGAGAAAGATGAAAATTGAGGAGGCTAAACCAACAAAAATGGCTCTACAACTGCCAGACCGGTCGTTCAAATTCCCTCACGGGATAGTGGAGGATTTGCTAGTAAAAGTGGGAGATTTCATATTCCCAGCAGATTTTGTGGTGCTGGACATGCAGGAAGACGCCAAAACCTCCATCATTTTGGGAAGGCCATTCTTGGCCACTGCTGGAGCTGTCATTGATGTTCAAAAGGGTGACCTCACCCTGAGATTACACAATGAAAAGATGACATTCAATTTGTTCAAGGCCATGAGTTATCCACCAGAACAATTAGGGGAATGCATGAGGTTAGATGCACTTGAGGATGAAGTGCAGGAGAATTTTGAAGAAGATGAACCTGAAGAGAACGAGAGATTGGTGGAGGAAGAATCTGAATCAAGTGAAGAGGTAGCTACAGCAGAAATACATATACCAGATGTACCAAAGGAAGGGAACGAAAAATCAGAAGCACCCAAACCTGAACTCAAAGCATTACCACCCACTCTCAAATATGCATATCTAGGAGAAAATGAAAACTACCCAGTGATCATAAATTTATCCCTCAGTCAAGATCAAGAGGATGAGCTACTCAAGGTTGTGCGAGAGCATAAGGATGCCATTGGATGGACCCTTGCTGACTTGAAGGGAATCAGTTCAGCCATATGCATGCATAAAATACTGTTGGAAGATGATGCCAAGCCATCCATTCAATCCCAAAGAAGGCTGAACCCAATCATGAAGGAATGGTACAGAAAGAGGTTATGAAGCTTTGGCAAGGAGGGGTCATATACCCAATTTTGGACAGCCCTTGGGTTAGCCCCATACATGTTGTGCCAAAGAAGGGAGGGATCACTGTGGTTACCAATGAGAAGAACGAGCTCATACCTACAAAGACCGTCACAGGATGGCGGATGTGCATAGACTACAGGAAACTCAATGAGGCTACACGAAAGGACCATTTTCCCCTTCCATTCATGGATCAGATGTTGGAAAGACTTGCAGGGCACGCATATTATTGTTTTCTCGACGGTTATTCAGGATATAACCAAATAGTAGTTGATCCAAGAGACCAAGAGAAAACCTCATTTACCTGTCCGTATGGAGTGTTTGCCTATAGGCGCATGCCATTTGGATTATGTAATGCCCCTGCAACTTTCCAACACTGCATGCTTTCTATCTTTTCAGATATGATAGAAAAATTCATTGAAGTTTTTATGGATGATTTCTCGGTATTCAGAGATTCTTTTCCTAGTTGCCTACATCACCTCGCCTTGGTATTGAAAAGATGCCAAGTGACCAATTTGGTCTTGAACTAGGAAAAATGCCACTTCATGGTGACAGGGGGAATAGTCCTTGGTCACAAGGTCTCTCACCAAGGCATTGAGGTTGATAGAGCTAAAGTATAACTTATTGAAAAACTATCCCTACCCAGTGATGTCAAGGCAATTAGAAATTTTTTAGGGCATGCTGGTTTTTACAGAAGGTTCATTAAAGATTTTTCAAAGATAGCCAAGCCCTTAAGCAATCTCCTTGTATCTAATACACCATTCATCTTTGATGAAACATGCATGCTAGCATTTGCACATTTGAAAATTAGGTTATCCTCTGCTCCTATCATCTCCCCACCTGATTGGAACCTACCATTTGAATTGATGTGCGATGCATCTGATTTTGCAGTTGGGGCAGTGTTAGGACAAAGGAAAGATAACCTAGTTTGTGTGATATACTATGCTAGCAAAGTCCTTAATGAAACTCAAAAGAATTATACCACTACTGAAAAGGAGTTGCTAGCAATAGTTTTTGCATTTGACAAATTTAGATCATACCTCATTGGTGCTAAAGTGATTGTTTTTATAGATCACACAGCACTTAAATATTTGTTTTCCAAGCAAGAATTAAAGCTAAGACTAATAAGGTGGATCTTACTGTTGCAGGAATTCGATATTGAAATCAGAGACAAGAAAGGAGTGGAGAACAAGGTGGCAGATCACCTATCCAGAATCCCCCATGATCAAGGTGGAGAAAATGATACAAATGTGAACGAGCTCTTCCCTGATGAGCAGTTGATGACAGTTCACAAAGCACCATGGTTCGCAGATATTGCAAATTTCAAGGCGACTGGGGCATTACCCCCAGGGATCAATAAACATCAAAAGAGGAAGCTCATGAATGATGCAAAATACTTTGTTTAGGACGAGCCATATCTCTTCAAGAAATGTTCAGATGGAATTCTTAGAAGATGTGTTTCGGAAGAGGAAGGGAGAGAAGTCCTGTGGAACTGCCACGGTTCATGCTATGGCGGGCACTTTGGAGGGGACAGAATTGCAGCAAAGGTGTTACAAAGCGGATTTTTTTGGCCCACCCTTTTCAAGGATGCCAAGGAACTAGTAAAAAGCTGCAATGAATGCCAAAGATCTGGAAATCTGCCCAAAAGAAATGCCATGCCACAAAATTTCATCTTGGAACTGGAACTGTTTGATGTGTGGGGAATTGATTTCATGGGACCATTCCCAACCTCATATGCAAACAAGTACATCCTGGTAGCAGTGGATTATGTTTCCAAGTGGGTAGAGGCTATTGCAACCCCAACTAATGATAACAAGGTAGTCATGAACTTCCTCAGGAAGAATATCTTTAGCCGGTTTGGAGTCCCAAGAGCCCTCATCAGTGATGGAGGGAGCCACTTTTGTAACAAACCACTAGAAGCTCTCCTCTTATGATATGGGGTAAAACACAAAGTAGCCACACCTTACCATCCTCAGACAAGTGGGCAAACTGAGATATCCAACAGAGAGCTGAAGAGGATCCTGGAAAAGACTGTGGGCGCATCTAGAAAGGATTGGTCGAAGAAGTTGGATGATGCTCTTTGGGCATACAGAACAACATTCAAAACTCCACTTGGAATGTCTCCATATCAACTAGTCTATGGGAAGGCTTGTCATTTACCACTGGAGCTGGAACACAAAGCTCTTTGGGCTATCAAGATACTAAATTTTGACAGCATTGCTGCTGGTGCAAAAAGGATCTTGCAGCTGCAAGAGATGGAGGAATTCAAGTCACAAGCCTATGAAAACACTAAGATGTATAAAGAGAAGGCAAAGAGAAAACATGACATACATCTGGCACCCAGGAGTTTCGAAAAAGGGCAGCAAGTACTCCTTTACAATTCTAAATTAAGGCTGTTCCCAGGAAAACTCAAGTCAAGGTGGTCCGGACCTTTCATGGTTACAAAAGTATCACCATATGGCCACATCGAAATCACGGATGAAGGTTCAGAGAGGACTTTTACAGTGAATGGACAAAGACTCAAGCATTATCTGGGCAACATGGGGGAAAACCCCAGAGTAAAGTACCATCTCAAGTAATTAAGGACTCGTCGAGCTAGCGACGATAAAAGAGCGCTCTGTTGGGAGGCAACCCAACCTCAGGTAGTTTCACTTTCATCTTTATTTCAATAAAAATCACAAAGTTGTTTCCCCTGTATTGTAAGGAGCTAAGTTTGGTGTTCCACACCAGAACAATCCAAGAGTGATAGTGTAGTTCTAAGTTTGGTGTTCCACTAAAGGACATTGGTTAGAATTACACTCCACTCCAAAAGAACATTGCTAGCTCCATCCAATCAAGAGAAACCACTTAGATGTAGTTAGACTTTAGGTGATCATTGCTTTGCTGATAGCAAGATATGAGGGTCTCTGCATATATGCAATGTTTTGTACTGGGCAAAGAACTAAGTTTGGTGTTCACACACCAAATTGAGTTCGAGAGGCACAAGCATGCATGTAAGCTAACTATGTCTCAAGTGCTTTGGGAACAAGCAACTTCCAGTAACCTTGCAGGAATCTTATAAGGAAATGGTGCACCTTCACCCAAAGAAGCGAGGCAGCAAAAACTAGGATGATGACAAAGAGAGAGGGGGACCAGAGATCATCACCCGAAGGTTGTATTGTTACCTAATTCCATTGTACTCAGAATTGTTAAAAGTTGAAAGTCTGAATGCACTTTTGATTTGTAGTTGCTCGTAGTTGAACCCTTTTTTAAATTCTGTCTTTTAAGTTTTCCTTCTGAATAGGTCCATGATTTCTGGTTTAAATGTCACTGCATCATTCCCTTATTTTCTTGTAAGCTTGTCCCTTTTAAATCAAATTGAAGAAGAGAAGGATTATGTTTTTAAAAGACCAGAGTGGAGTTGATATTGTTGAAGTGCATTCATGAATCTTTGGGGTAGTCATAAGTTAGCTAAGTTGGTTCAACCACAAGGCTAGGAGGACAACTATCTATCCTGAATACCTTGCTTTGGATACACTCATGAGACTAAGTTAATAACAAGATCCTAAGAAGAGAAAAGAGAAAGAACAATTGAAGTGAAAAACAAAAGAAAAAGAGTAAGCAATAAGGCTAGGCATCAATGGTTTTAAGCTTGAGGCAAGTGTCTGTGGTGCTCCTGTGTGAGGGATCTACTTGGATGAATAAGCTCTTAGGGGTGCTTTATCACTTGGTAACTTGGGTTAACTAACCCGGGATTATCAGTTAAAAATCCATTATCAAGAGTAACCCTCACTACAGAGCATTTAGTAACCCAAAGAGGTGCAGGACACCAAGGTCTCAAGAAAAGAAAATAAATAAACTATATGCCTGTGGTGTGTATGTATGGTGGAGAGACTTGAGGGAGTAAGTCCTTAGGGGTGCTTCAACACCTAGCACCTTGAACCAACTGGTTCGGGAGTGTTGGCTGAAAGCTTATCTTAAAGAGTTGCCCCCTTACAGAGCACTTAGCCTAAATAACACAAATAACCCTTGAAATAACAATAAAAGGATCAATGAATAAAAGTCTCATGAGATATAAACAAAGTAAGTGTTTAGGGACATGATAAAGGTCTGAAGCCAGTAATGGAATGAACCTAAGTTGCTATGCATGAAACCACCATAAAATCAGTAATATGACTTCCACAAGGATGACTCATTCCTCTGGATATTCCATTCATCATTCTCTTGTTCCAGTACTTGCTTAGGGACAAGCAAGCTTTAAGTTTGGTGTTGTGATGCCAGGGCATCTTGGCCAGTTTCACTGACCTTTTCTTTACTGTTTTTAGGATAGTTTCATACATTTCTTTAGGAAATAAGCTAGTTTTGGGTAAATATTCACTTATGCCTTGATTCAAGCATACATTGTGCATTTTACATGATTTCATGAGGATTTTGCATAAGTTTAGTGACAAATATTATGTTGCATTACTCATGACTTGGACTAGAGCTTTGATGCACTTTATTGCTTGATTTCAGGACCAAAAAGGAAGCAAGAAAAGGGGAGGTAACTTGCAAGATTAATGAGAAAAGTGATTGCCAATAACATTCTCAAAAGCCATCAATGCCCACGTTAGAGAGTCACGTTAACTAAGTTAACGTGAACTCTAACGTGGAGAAGAGAAGTTGAGCCAACGTTAGTGACACTTAACATTGTCACTAACGTTGGCAATTACTCATAAGTGGCCACGTTAGAGGCCACGTTAACCTAGTTAACATGGTCTCTAACGTTAAAGGGGGAAGAGAAGCCAACGTTAGTGACACTCAACATTGTCACTAACGTTGGCCTATGGTGCAAAGTACCACGTTAACTCCCACGTTAACTTGGTTAACGTGGGAACTAATGTAAAGGATGAAGAGTTGTCGACAACGTTAGTGACACTCAACATTGTCACTAACGTTGAAGCAACCACACAACCCCCAAGAGTCACGTTAACCTCCACGTTAACTTAGTTAACGTAGAAGCTAACGATGAGGAATGAAGGATGAGCCAACGTTAGTGACGCTCAATATTGTCACTAACGTTGGGATGGCTAAAGATGGCTACGTTAGAGGCAACATTAACCTAGTTACCGTGGACTCTAACGTGAGACCCAGGGGCACATTGGAACGTTAGTGACAATGTTGAGTGTCACTAACGTTCTCGAAGGTTGGCAAGGACCACGTTAGAAGCCACGTTAACCTAGTTAACGTGGGCTTTAACGTGAAACAAGAAGGGGCACACTGGAACGTTAGTGACAATGTTGAGTGTCACTAACGTTCTCGAAGGATTAACAAGGCAACGTTAAAATCCACGTTAACCTAGTTATGAAGTGAGGGAATGCAACCATTCAAAGGGAGTCTCCACTTTAGTTAGTTTTCCATGATTTAGATTTAGTTTAGAGAGAGGTTCTCTCCTCTCTCTTCTCTCTTTAGGATTAGGATTTAGAATTAGGATTTTATTCGCTTTCCGGATTATCTCTTTATCAGTTTCAATATTCCCTTTTATTTACTTTTGCAATTTAATCCATGAATTCTTCCATGTTACAGATTACTCTTTTGAATTAATGTTATTTGAGGTATTTCAGTTTATTATTGCTTTTCTTTTATTTACATTATTGTTATTCCCAATCTGAAGACATTTTTATTCCAGTAGATTTATTTTTCTCCTTTTGGTCTTGGTTAAGAAATCACTAACTCAGGAGTTATCAAACTCAAACATGAATGATAATTGTTATCTTTGTTAATTAAACTGAACTTCAATAATCCAAATCTTTTCTTAGGAAATAAATAGGATTCGAAGATCAAACCAATTAATCCCTTGACCTTTCTTTATCTTAGTAAAGGTTAACAAAGTGGAATTAAGATTCAATTCTCATCATCATTGATAAGGATAACTAGGATAGGACCTCTAATTTCCCATACCTTGCCAAAAGTTTATTTATAGTTATTTATTTATTTTACTTGCCATTTAAATTACTTGTTCTTTATTTACTTTAATTTCAAATTAAACCATTCGCTCCTCATTCTCAAAACCCCAATTTACAATCTCCATAACCAATAATAAGAACATACTTCCCTGCAGTTCCTTGAGAAGACGACCCGAGGTTTGAATACTTCGGTTATCAATTTATTTAGGGGTTTGTTACTTGTGACAACCAAAACGTTTGTATGAAGGGATTTCTGTTGGTTTAGAGACTATATCTACAACGCAACTGTTTTTATGAAATTCTTTACCGGCAAAAATCCTAACGTCAAAAATGGCGCCGTTGCCGGGGAACTGCAATCGTGTGCCTTATTATTAGTTATTGTAAATATTTTTCTTTTACTTGTTTATTTGTCTTTATTTTTCCCCTCTTTATTTCTATTAGCTACTATGAATTCTCACCCCTTTCGCTTTGAGTTTGGTTCTAATGTTATTGAAAGGAATAGAAGTTATAACAGGAACATGCATTAAGGTCAGAGCAATCAAAGATGGATGGAGCCCAGAGGATCTGATCAACCCTTTAGGCAACAACACCCTCCAAGATATCATGGACAAAGAGCGTTCTACAATGCATACCAAGCAAATAGACATGGTGGACAACCTTGTAATTACCAACAAGCCCCACCCTGTTCTTATAGGCCATCCTCTCAACATAACTTCGAACCACCACACTCACAAGCTCCTTTTCACCGATCACCACCGTATGATCCTCATTTACCCCAGTTCTAATCCAATCACTCCCAAACACCACGACTTCCCCCTGTGCCATATCCAAATCTATCACCCCGAGAATCAGAGGTTCGCCTCAAAGAAACAGTAAATCGACTTCAAACAACCCTTCATCAACTGGAGCAAGCAGTAAGTCAATTATCTTCTAGACGTTCGAACATTCAAGGACCTCCCACAGCCCCATATGGACAATCTAACGAAGAGCGTAGTATGAAGGAGATACTAAAAACTCCAGTGGACAAGACAGAGCATGGCTTCGGACTGGAACAAGTAGAGGAAGCTGTCATTATTGAAGAAGAAGAGTTGGTTGAAGATTTAGGAGACGCTGAACCTCCATGGGAATCTAGAGTTGTGGAAAATTCTATCAAGGACGTTACAATTGATGCTGAGGAGGACAGTGCCCAACCCCCATGTAATGAACTTGCATCCGCGAGTGAATTCTCTGAGATCAAAGAATCTTCCCCAAGTGAATACGAAGATGATACGGAGGTAGATTTCTCTCAACCTCCAGTCTATGACTTAAGTGATGAGGAAGATATAGATGGCTTTGATCAGGACATGGATATGTTTGAAGAATCTTACAAAGAAGTGGAGAATTTCACAGAAGAGCACAAGGGAGTAGAACTCACAGAACCACTGGAACCACCTATCCCAAGGCCATTACCACCCAATACAAGTTTCAAGTGGGTATAATCCTTAACCTTTAACTGTATTTTTCCACTTGAATATGGTTTGCTTGAAATAGATGGCCATCTTAGAGCTCTCTGCGGCTTTAAGAGTAAGCGGGAAATGGCTTGTGCTCAGAGCTGGTGCACAAGGTTTAATAAGCTTCCACGCTTCAACTCGAAGTGCACGGATTGGCACCATGATCAATCGGATGGATCTCGGAAAATATTTGGTTATCCTGGTGAGAATCTAATTTCTAAACCGCCGAGATGAAAAAATATAGATCAAGACAAAGGCGGATTTAAAAGCAAAGTTTGGGATCCTAGAATCTATGCTGACATTCGTCACCCCGGGAGCCTAACAATCTGTTTGAAGCTGCTCAGAAGCTTCACATGCCTAGTTTGGGACCCCGGAGGCTTTTGGCATTCCAAGCATTGGTGGAGATTTCTGGATGAATTTAAGCATAAGCCGCCATAACAGGAAGCTCATCCAATGTCCAACTTAAGGACTTTAACTAAGTGCTAGGTGGGAGACAACCCACCATCGTATGATCGTTCCTTTTTCAATTTTTATTTAGTTTTATTTGTTTTCAAGATTTATTATATTATATTATATTGAACCTGGAGTTTTGCATCTCATTCATATTAATCATTGCATTCTGCATACTGCATAATTGCATACCTACAAAAAAAAAAAGGGTACGCGACGCGACCGCATCATTCATGCGATCGCGTCAACTTACGAAAAACACTTCCCAAGCGACCGCGTCATTCACGCGGCCGCGTGACCAAGAGATCGGCGTAAAGATCCAACGTCCAGAAAGTTAGGCTGGAATCGTGCGGCCATTGTGCGTTTAACACAAAATGCCCACGCGATCCCGTCACTCACGCGATCGCGTCACTTGCACAACCTCAATCCCACGCGACAACGTGAGCGACGCGATCGCGTCTCATGGATTGCACAACACACCCAAAAGGAGATAGAGAGTTGCGCTGAAACGACGCTGGAATTGTGCGTTTCGCACAAATTCCAACGACGCGATCGCATGCCCCAGGCGATCGCGTCATTCACTCTTTTTGTCCTCCACGCGATCGCGCCACTCACGCAATCGCGTCGACCTCCATTTCACCCTAGCCAACCGACCGCGTGCCCCACGCGATCGCGTGGATTCAAATTTATAACCCCCCAAGTCACGCGAACCCTATCAGTCGCGCTCCCCCCTAAACCCCTCTCCCCCCTCTCTTCTTCTCCAATAACACCACCACCACCCAGCCACCACCACGCCACCGCCAGACGCCGCCGACCACCCAGACCCCGCCGCCACCCAACCCCCTTCCTCCTTCTCCCTTCTCTCTTCTTCTTTCTTCTTCTTCCCCTCTAACTGCCACTGCCCACGCCGCGCCACCACCACCCACCGCCGCCGCCCCGTCACCACCGCCCAGCGCCACCCACACGCCCCCTTCCTTCCCCTATTACCCCCTACCTCCATTATCCCTACCTTTCCCTCCATTCCTCTGAACAGCAGCCACTGCCGCCGCGCCACCCTCTTCTACCGCACCGGATGCCTTCGCCATCATTCCCAGCTACCTCTCTGCCCCACTCTCTTTCTTACGCCTACCAGGTTTCCGACGAACGCCACCCATCTATCCATTTGTAGTAAATTCCTATTTTTCTATTTATGTTCGTCATTAGGCTAGTTAGATATGCATGTTGTAGTGGATTTTAGGTTGTTAGGTAGCCTAATATGTGGTTAGTGGATTTAGGTCTGTTTAATTACGCTGTTCGCGTTTCTTGTTTCATTATTTTCGCAATTCTGCTGTTGCTGTGATGTTAGTTTTGTTCATATTTCTTGTTTCATGCTGCTCTTTACTCTGATTCTTCATGTTCTTATTCCTTATATGTAATTGCAGCTGTATTTTTGATTCATATGAACTATTCTGTTGTTGTTTATTTTCCGGGACAATCCAATTTTAGCCGGAATGCTGTCCAAATTTCTGTAAAATATTTCCATTCATGTCTTAATTAATTTTGGCATTTTCAAATGTGCTTTCCTTAGATTTAACCAAAACAATTCATGAATGCCAGGGCAAGCTTTCTTATTCTTTTAGATTTCCTGGTTCATAATTTGTATTTTTGATGTTTGATTCCAATTTTCGCTATTTCTATATTTATTTGAATCATCATCAACCTGTTTTCCTTATTTGGATATGAGTTACTTATAGCTTCTAACTGTGAATACTTGTTACTTGGAATATTTTCATTATGCCACTTACTTTAACCCATTTTTCTTTACTAACTCACTAATGTTAACTTCCTAAACTCTTTTTCAATTCTAACCAACCTAACCTTTCAAAACTTCTCTTCTGATTTTCTTTCACTTTCTTTTAACATTCTAACCATGGCATGATGTTAATTTCTCTATTTAACATGAATTAATTACATTTTGGATTGTGAATTCTTCTTTTTGGACTTTTAACTCCTATACAATCCTTAATGCACATTTACTTAACTCATTTTCCTTATCCTTTTGCTCCTTTGCCACTTTGTGTTTCTTTTGATTATTTGCCTATTTGTTTTCCTGTTTTCACTATATCCTGGTTTTCTGTTTTTTAGGATGTCTGCCAGCCAGAGAAAAGGAAAAGGAAAGGCTACTACTGGCAAACGGAAAAGAGGAGAATCCTCCATGTCCATTATGGATATTATGCACGATGACTCCTTGCAGGAGAAAAATTTTACCCCGCAGGAGAAGACCGACCAGCTAATACCTGCCACTGATCCAATAAAGTTTGCGAACTGATACTGTGAGCTGAGGTATTCTGTATTTGCAAACTCTAGGAACCTATACCTGGAGAGAACTTTGAAGATCCCAGAAGAACTCCAGCAATACACCTCTGACCAGATCAAACAAAGAGGCTAGTTCTTCCTGGAGAGAAACCTGACTGAGGTCAATGCATCTTGGGTTAGGGAATTCTGCTGCAATTACTTCAAAACCTCCCTAGATGCAGTGAACCTTAGAGGAAAGCAGATTCTGGTCACTGAAGAGGCCATTGAAGATGTTCTGAAGCTTATGCCTAAAACTGATCAGCTGGATAGTTATTAGAAAGCTGAGGAAGATATGCGCTTCATGAAGTTTGATTGGTGTGCAGTCAAGGCCCGGATAGCCCTTGACCCGACCGTTCCTTGGATTATGGGTCAGAACACCACCATGCCAAAGGGAATCAAGTGGATTTACCTGTATGATGAGGCTCGGCTATGGCATCAGATACTTAGTAACTTCATTATGCCGAGTACTCACGAGACTGAGATACCAGCCGCTATGATTACCCTCCTATGGTGTGTGATGGAGGGTAAGGACCTGTACCTGCCACGCTTTATCCGGTACCATATGGCCAGGGTCCACGTTCGAGGCACTCTTCCCTTTCCTTATTTGGTTACACAGCAAGGCCGTCGAGCTGACATGCCTTGGGAGGATGCTGATGAAAAGCCACCTGCTGTAGAATGCAAGAAGATTATCCCTCACAGCAGGAACTTTCGGGCTTTGGGCTACAGACCTCCATTCCTCACTGCTACTGCTGACACAGCCACACCTTCTACCGGCCCCTCTTCTTCCACAGCTACCCCTGCCACCACCACTGCACCTCCACCTGCCCTAGAGCCCATCTATCATCTAGTGCACCGCCTGTTTCGATGGCTTGACTAGATGGAGCGTCGCAACAAGCGACGCTATGAGCACCTGAAACTGATGATACGCTCTGGTGACATCCTCTCCGAGCCTGACACACCATCCGAGGCATCTGAGGAGGAGGCAGATGCTCACGATGCAGAGACCCATCCACAGAGCGAGGCAGAGCAGGCAGGCACCCAGCAGGCAGCATCACATCAGGAGGCTCCGCCTCAAATTCAGGCTGTAGACCCCGAGATCCCTATTCAGTCAGCACCTCCTCTGCAGTAGGCTGATCCTCAGACCACCACCACAGAGACCCCAGCTACCCGTCCTTCCAGCGATGACACCCCTTCACACCCTGCTTTAGTGAGCATCGGGGACGATGCTACATTTTAAGTGTGGGGAGGTCGCCATCTCTGGCGTTCTTTTTTTGGTGAACCACTACATACTCTTTTTATTTATTTTGCTACTTTTCTGTATTTTTCTCTTTATTTTTATTTTTATTTTCTCAGTACTTATATATATTGCTATTTTTATGTATTTATTCTATGTTGCACTTTAGTTCATATTTTAGCCATTTAGTTTTAATAGCAATTCTAACTTATTAGTTATAGAAATTGTGGATTAATTAGTATAGTTTACCCTTTTTAGCATAAGATAGCTTAGTTTAAATTGAAAAATATAAAAAGGAAGTAAACTAGGAACTTGAACACAATAGAAACAATCCACACACCTTGTATATATAGCATTACATGTTAGTTAGTTAACAACATTTCATCAAGGAGAAACACTAGAACTTTAAATCCATTCAATATAAGCTTTACATTGAGAATAATGGGAATTTTTAACTAAACCTGCATGACATACATAAGTGATAAATGATTTTTTGAGCTAGAGAACACACAGCCTGTGAGTTTTGAGCTTAATTGTATGGTTACATTCAAACCATAATATTTTATTCCTGTGTGTTCCGCCCTTCTTTTTTATTCTGATGTTCTTTACTTTGTTTTAATCTATATGTCCAATTATAAAATAGAAATACATACCAAGAGAGTGATTGAGGCCATTATTTGATTTTAGCTCACTTATCCCAAAATAACCTACCTTTCACATCACCATTATTAGCCCCCTTGAGCCTTTAAATCCCTTTTTTCTATAAACCACATTACTAGCCTTAAGCAGAAAAACAAAATAAAAATCCCAAGTTGAATCCTTGGTTAGATTAAGATAGGAAGTATGTATGGTTTAAATGTGAAAAAAACCCATTGGAAACATGGATGATAAAAACAAAAAGGTAGAAAAGTTGAAAAGAATAAAATAATTCAAATAAAATTTTTGGGAAGTATGCTCATGTAAAATCAAATTAATTGAATTACCATGTGCATTAAAAAAAATATTTATTCTTCAGTACTTAAATAAAGGGGACACAAAAGAATTCCCCAAATGAGAAATAAAGCAATGCACATGGGATAAAAATAATAAACATCGAAACATGAGCATGTAATATCAAAAGTGGGAAAATATGGAAAAATAGGTAAAGAAGCTTTGCCTTAGAAAGTATGTATGTTAGGTGAGATCTTCGACTAATTAAGGATTCACTTATTAGCTCACTTAGCCTTATACATATACCTGATGACAAGTCATCTTAGCCTATTTTAGCTAGTCTTTTTCTTTTGTTTTCATTAGAATTATGCACTTTCTTGAGCCACAAGCAAGCCAATTGGGTAGATTTTCATGTTTCCTTTGATTTAATCAACCATGTATGAATTCATGCTATTTCATGAGGTTTTATACTATAATTGTCACATATTATGAAAGAATGAATATCTCATGATTTTAAGCATAGCTTTGATGTGTTTGGTTGATTAATGATAGGTGAAGAAAGCTTGGAGAAAGGTTGAAGCAAGAAGGAATAGCTAGGAGTAAAGAGAAGACAATGGAATAAGTGAAATTGAACCAGGAAGCAAAAAGCTGGACCTAAAGTTAGCCTCAAACTTTTGCACAAACTTTTGGGTGAAAAGTTAGCCCCAACGTTAGCCCCTAACTTTTGGGCTAACGTTGGAACTTGAAAATCACTCCCTGGGTACCAAAAGTTTGCGCCAACGTTAGCCCCTAACTTTGAGGCTAACGTTGGCACATGAAAATCACCCCTGGGCACCAAAAGTTTGCGCCAACGTTAGCCCCTAACTTTGAGGCTAACGTTGGCATGAGAAAAACACTCCCTGGGCACCAAAAGTTTGCGCCAACGTTAGCCCCTAACTTTGAGGCTAACGTTGGCACATGAAAACTACAAGGGGAGGAGCAAAAGTTTGCGCCAACGTTAGCCCCTAACTTTTGGGCTAACGTTGGCGCCACAAGTGCACCAAGGAAGGCCAACGTTGGTGCAAAAGTTAGACCCCTAACTTTTGCACCAACGTGAGTATCAGCAAGTTGTGTTGGCTGATATGAAAAGTTGGACCAAAAGTTAGACCCTAACTTTTGCTCCAACTTTTGGTCCAACTTTTGCAAAACTCCAACCCGGTTCATTTGGTTCACTTTGGTTCTTCTCCAAACTCCAAGAGCAATCAACCAAGGCCTCTTTCAACCCAATTCCACCAAGAGCAAAGGCCCAACTCAAGGCTTGAAGATCATTTGAAGAAAGTGTATAAATAGGATAGAATTCAAGTTCTTCGGGGAGCTTTCCTTTTTGAATTTTCATAATAGTTTTCGGAGAGCTTTGGATATTGAGTGATCTTTAATTTCTTAGTCTTGGGGAAGGAGAATTCACTTCTCTTCCTCTCAGTTTTATTGCTTTCAATTTCAATTACAATTGTCTTGGATCTTGGGTTGGAGAATTGAAGAAATTCTGTTTCAATCTCAACTTTGGATCTCTCTGCTTTATTTACTGCTTGATTGAATTTCAATTTCTGTTAATTGCTCTTCATCTACTTTCTATGCAATTTACTTTTCCCTTGCAATTGTTCTTGTTGGATCAAGGAAGGTAGTGAGATCTAGACCTGGTTTTCTAGTCTCTGGACCCCTGAGATCTGAAATTCCAATTTACATTCTGTTTTTGCTTTTCATGTTCATTTACTTGTTTTGCTTCAGATCCGATTCAACCCAAACACTCTTTTACTTCTCTGTTTGATGCAATTTACTTTTCCTTGTTTAATTTCTGCAAATCCAAGTCCCAATCCCCTTTACAATTCAAGTCATTTACATTTCTTGCACTTTAAGATTCCACAATTTACATTTCTTGCATTCTAAGTTTCTGCCATTTAATTTCTTGTTCTTTAAGATTCAGCAATTTATTTCCTGTTCTCTTTAATTCCATGCAATTTAATTTCTGCAAATCACAAATCACTCAACCAAATCTTGATTCGCTTGACTAAATTAACCACTAAGCTAAAATTGCTCAATCCTTCAATCCCTGTGGGATCGACCTCACTCCCGTGAGTTTTTATTACTTGATGCGACCCGGTGCACTTGCCGGTTAGATTTGTGTGTTTTGGGAGAAATTTATTTTTCCACCAAAATACTCATCAAGTTTTTGGCACCGTTGCCGGGGATTGATTAGATTGACAATGATTAAGTGATGTGGTAATCTAGATCAAGCACTTTTTCTTTAATTTTGATTAACCCACGAACTGTTTGATTTTTTGCTTAAACTAACTAACACTTCAATCTAGCAGTAGATTGGAGTGTCACTGGTTTTGTGCATTTCTCATGCTATGCTTGTATGTCAGGCACAAGAAGAACCACACCCAATTTTCATGAACAAGACGAAAGAACTCTCAGGAGGATAAGAAGAGCTGAAAGAGGGAAAAACATTGTTGGAGAAGAGGAATCAGACGAAGAATTCCAAGAGATGGAGGAACATTCAACCAATCCACCAGGTGGAGCAGACAACAACAATGACAACCCACCCCAGAGGAGAGTTTTGGCTTCCTATACCTTTGCAAATCCTAGACATTGTGGGAGCAGCATCTTGGCTCCAAATGTCAATGCTAACAATTTTGAACTCAAGCCACAACTCATCACTTTGGTTCAGAACAATTGCTCTTTTGGTGGAGGACCACTTGAAGACCCACACCAACATTTGTCCACTTTCTTGAGGATATGCAACACTGTCAAAACTAATGGAGTGCCTCCTGACAGTTACAAACTGATGCTATTCCCATTTTCTCTCAGGGACAAGGCCACTCAATGGTTGGAATCTTTTCCAAGGGACAGCATTAACAATTGGGATGATTTGGTAACCAAGTTTCTTGCCAAGTTTTACCCACCTCAGAGGATTATAAGGTTGAAGGCTGAGGTACAAACATTTACACAAATGGAGGCTGAACCCATCTATGAAGCATGGGAGAGGTACAAGGCTCTAATCAGGAAATGTCCCCCTGCCATGTTTAATGAGTGGGAGAAGCTACAGAACTTCTATGAAGGCTTAACATTGAAATCCCAGGAAGCTTTGGATCATTCAGCTGGAGGTTTCTTGCAACTCATGAAAACTGCAGAGGAAGCTCAAGAACTCATTGATATGGTGGCCAACAACCAATATTTCTTTGCTCATCAAAGAGGCCGCCAACCATCACAAAGGAGAGGAGTAATGGAGCTAGAAGGAGTGGATTCAATCCTGGTTCAAAACAAATTAATGCAGCAGCAAATTCAACAACAATTTGAGCAAATGACCAAGAGGATTGATGGCCTCCAAGTTGCAGCAGTTAACACCAGCCAACCATCAGCCACATGGGGCAAAATGAAGAAATCCAAGAGGAGCAACAGCAGGAACAAGTCCAGTACATGCATTCAAGCCCAAATGAATTCTATGGTGATACCTACAACCCCTCATGGAAAAATCACCCCAACCTCAGATGGGGAGACACTCACAACCAAAACCAACACCCATGGCAGAGGAACTCAAACCAAAACAACCCAAGAAACAACCAAAACTACAACCAGCAGCAGACTAACCAAAACACATACAGAAAACCTCAAAACAACTACCCTAATCTCAACCAGTACCAATCCAACAACCATTCCACCAACCAAAATGTTTATCAACCACCACCCACATCTCACAACCCACCACAAGCACCACCTGAACCTCAAAGACTCACCAACTTAGAGACCTTGATAGAGAAAATGATAAAACACCAGGAAATAACAAACAAAAACCATGAAGCATCATTAAAGAGCCTAGAGAGGCAGATTGGGCAACTCTCCAAGCAAGTATCTGTTGAGAGACCTTCAAACTCACTGCCCAGTGACACAATCCCAAATCCCAAGGAGGAGTGCAAGGCAATACAATTAAGGAGTGGGAGAACATTGATAAGCAACAATGACACTACAAAAAAACAAGCAGAGAGCATCAAAGAACCAACAGAGGATGAGAAGCAAGCAAAGGACGATGAAGCTAAGGAGCAAGTTGTGATGCCAAACAAAAGCACTAAGAAACTTAAAGAGAAGGACAACCAGCTACATAGCTCAAAGAAAGTGGCTCAGGGACAGCAGCAAATAGGAAAGAGCATCACACCCCCACTGCCTTATCCCCAGAGGTTCAACAAAGAGGTTAAAGACCAGCATTTTCACAAATTCCTTGAGATTTTTAAGAAGCTGGAAATCAATATTCCCTTGGCTGAAGCACTTGAGCAAATGCCTCTATATTCCAAGTTTCTGAAGGATCTTATCAACAAGAAAAGAAGTTGGCTTGAGAAGGAAACCGTATTACTCACCGAGGAATGCAGTGCTGTGATTCAACGGGGTATTCCACCAAAACTTAAGGATCCGGGAAGCTTTGTAGTCTCATGCACTATTGGCAAGATAATTCTCAACAAGGCTCTCTGTGACCTGGGTGCCAGCATCAATTTAATGCCTCTCTCAATGATGAGAAAACTTGCAATAGAAGAGCTTAAACCCACCAGGATGTCACTAGTCATGGCTGACAGATCAATCAAGACACTTAGTGGAATTGTGGAGAATCTGTTAGTGAAGGTTGGGGAGTTTATTTTCCCAGCAGATTTTGTAATTTTGGATACTGAAGAAGAAGGAAACGACTCAATCATTCTGGGAAGGCCATTTCTACACACAGCAAGGGCCATCATTGATGTAGAAAAAGGAGAAATGATCTTCAGGGTCCATAATGAACAAATGGTCATAAATGTGTTCAAATTAATGCAACACGTTCCTGAGCAAGAGGGTTACGTAAGAGTGGATATGATAGACAGTTTAGTGGAAGAAATATTGGAAGAAAATCTCCAAGAGCAAGAAGGAAATCAAGGGGCAACAGAGGAACAAGTGGCTGAGACCTCTACTGAGCCAGATGAAAGACAAGACAATAAGGAAGATGTACGAAAACAAGAACTGAAACCTTTACCAACCCATCTCAAATATGCATTCCTTGGCACATCGGAAAGCTTCCCAGTGATCATAAATTCATCCATGACAAAGAAGGAAGAGGGAGAACTTCTTGATGTACTCAAAGCCCACAAAGATGCTTTGGGATGGACCATTGATGACCTGAAAGGTATCAGCCCTGCAGTGTGTATGCATAAAATCCTCTTGGAAGACAATTCCAAACCAGTGGTTCAACCTCAAAAGAGACTAAATCCCACAATGAAGGAAGTTGTCCAAAAGGAAGTAATGAAGTTGTGGAATGCAGGGATAATCTTCCCAATATCTAACAGCCCATGGGTGAGCCCGGTTCATGTTGTACCAAAAAAGGGAGGAATGACGGTCATCACTAATGAGAAGAATGAGTTGATTCCTACTAGAACAGTGACTGGATGGAGGATGTGCATAGACTATAGAAGGTTGAATGATGCGACCAGAAAGGACCACTTCCCTCTCCCATTCATTGATCAAATGCTGGAAAGGTTGGCCGGCCATGCATATTATTGCTTTTTGGATGGATATTCTGGGTATAATCAAATCGTGGTGGACCCCAAGGATCAAGAGAAGACTGCCTTTACATGTCCATTTGGAGTCTTTGCATACCGAAGGATGCCCTTTGGGCTTTGCAACGCCCCTGCCACATTTCAAAGGTGTATGCTATCCATCTTCTCTGATATGGTCGAAAAGTTTCTAGAGGTCTTCATGGATGACTTCTCTGTTTTTGGTGATAATTTCAATGCTTGCCTAAACCATTTAACCCTTGTCTTGAAACGGTGCCAAGAAACTAATTTGGTTTTAAACTGGGAGAAATGCCATTTCATGGTACCCGAAGGGATTGTTCTTGGCCATAAAGTTTCAAGAAAAGGGATAGAGGTTGATAAGGCAAAGGTTGAGATCATAGAAAAACTCCCTCCACCAATTAATGTGAAATCTGTCAGAAGTTTCTTGGGGCATGCCGGATTTTACAGAAGGTTTATCAAGGACTTTTCAAAAATAGCCAAACCTTTGAGTAATCTGTTAATGCTTGATAACCCTTTTGTTTTTGATGAAAACTGCCAGCATACCTTTGAAACTTTAAAAAATAGACTCACAACAGCACCAATCATCACACCTCCGGATTGGGAATTACCTTTTGAACTCATGTGTGATGCAAGTGACCTTGCAATTGGTGCTGTACTTGGGCAAAAGAAGGGAAATTTGCATCATGTCATATATTATGCAAGTAAAGTGTTGAATGAGGCCCAAAGAAATTACACCACAACAGAGAAAGAGTTGCTAGCTGTAGTCTATGCATTTGATAAGTTTAGATCATATCTGATAGGATCCAAAGTTGTGGTTTACACTGATCATTCTGCACTTAAGTATTTGATGTCAAAGCAGGATGCTAAACCAAGACTCATCAGGTGGATACTGCTCCTACAAGAATTTGACATTGAGATAAGAGATAGGAAGGGCACTGAAAATCAGGTCGCTGACCATCTGTCGAGGCTATCACATGAAACAAGTCAAAAAGCATCCTAGCCCATAAATGAAAGCTTCCCAGATGAGCACCTTCTGCAAATCCAGCAAGCACCTTGGTTTGCTGACATAGCAAATTACAAAGTGGGAAGGAAGATACCGCAAGAGTTCTCTAAGCAACAAGTGAAGAAGTTGATCAATGAAGCAAGGAAATTTTCATGGGATGAACCCTTCTTGTTCAAGAGATGCTCTGATGGAGTGATCAGAAGGTGTGTTCCTGAAAGTGAAGTGAGAGACATCTTGTGGCATTGTCATGGTTCAGCTTATGGTGGACACTTTGGCCCAGAAAAAACAGCCGCAAAAATACTGCAG
Organism: Arachis ipaensis; assembly: GCF_059453495.1. Taxonomy (NCBI): domain Eukaryota; kingdom Viridiplantae; phylum Streptophyta; class Magnoliopsida; order Fabales; family Fabaceae; genus Arachis; species Arachis ipaensis. The sequence continues at coordinate 93,363,723 of NC_142439.1, forward strand.
AGTGGCTTCTATTGGCCAACTATCTTCAAGGATGCCAGAGAATATGTACACCAATGTAATGAATGCCAGAAAGCAGGAGGATTAACAAAAAAGAATGAGATGCCTCAAAACTTTATCTTAGAATTAGAATTGTTCGATCTATGGGGAATTGATTTCATGGGGCCTTTTCCTCCTTCTTATTCCTTTAGATACATCTTGGTAGCAGTGGAGTATGTCTCAAAGTGGGTGGAAGCCATAGCCACAACCACCTGTGATGCACAGATTGTCCTCCAATTCCTTAAAAAGCACATTTTCACTAGGTATGGAGTGCCCAAGGGTCTTGTTAGTGATGGTGGTAGTCACTTTTGCAACAAACAGATGGAGAAACTCCTCCACAAATATGGAGTAATTCACAAAGTAGCCACACCTTACCATCCTCAGACTAACGGCCAAGCTGAACTTGCAAATAGGGAATTAAAGAAGATCCTAGAGAAAACAGTGGGAATCACAAGAAAAGATTGGGCTAGAAAGCTAGAGGATGCATTGTGGGCGTATAGGACAGCTTTTAAAACTCCTATTGGCAAGTCACCTTTTCAGCTATTGTATGGCAAATCCTGCCACCTCCCTGTAGAGCTTGAACATAGAGCTTTTTGGGCCACTAAACTCCTAAACCTTGATCCCCGAGCTGCAGGAGAAAAAAGGTTGTTACAACTAAATGAGTTGGATGAATTTAGACTAGAAGCTTATGAAAGTGCTAAGATATACAAGGAGAGAGCTAAGAAGTGGCATGACAAGAAGATCACAAAGAAGGAATTCAAGCCAGGACAGCAAGTGCTCCTGTATAATTCGAAGCTTAAAATTTTCCCTGGCAAACTGAAGTCTAAGTGGACTGGCCCATACTTGGTGACAAAGATTTTTCCCTATGGGAATATTGAACTGCTAGATGAGGCAACAAAGAATCAATTCACAGCAAATGGTCACCGAGCAAATCTGTATTTGGGAGGACAATGGGATAAGGAAAAAGAGGTTCAACACCTACAGCCCTCTTAAAAAGAATTGAAAGATGTCAAGCTAGTGACAATAAAAGAGCGCTTGTTGGGAGGCAACCCAACCTGAGGTAGTTTTCTTTTCATAACTTTTTCAATAAGAGTGTTGGATAACTGCTATGTATTGCAAGAGGCTAAGTTTGGTGTTGCACACCAAAAACAATCGAAGGGAGAATGCAGGATGCTAAGTTTGGTGTTCCACCAAAACTTCATTTAAAATTACATTCTAACTTCCTGCACATTGCTAGTTCCAAGCAATCAAACAGATTATTCAAACAACTTAACTGTTTTTGTTTAGTCTCAATTTCATAACCTTTAGCAAGGACACAAAAGCTTGCCCAGAGTTAACCTGTTGAATCAGAAGAAGTAGCAAGGAATTAAGTCTGGGAGTTAACCACCAATTGAAGATACTATGCATCAAGACTCAAAAAGGGGCACAATAGAAAAGAAGAACAAAAGAAATGCAAACCAATAGGTTGTATCTATACTTAACTTTTGCTGTTGAGAAATACTTTTGATTGATGTCTTGTTAAAGTGTTCATTTAGTTCAAACAGATTCAAATTTCTTTTAAAATAAGTAAGCTAGTCTATGTGTGTGCTTGTGTGTTTACTTTCACTTGACAAGAAGCATGTTTTGTCCCCTGCATCTTTAAGTTCAATAAAAGAAATGTTTGAATGTGAAGCAAGATGATCTCTGTTAGATAGAAGTAGAATAAAAGTAAGTGGTGGTATGTGTGTGATTGTATGATAGCTCACTTTTAGTGAATAAAGAGCCAGGATATCTCCTTCTAAGTAAAGAGTGGCCTACTGTCTATGAATCTCAATTAAATAAAAAAAATTCCTTGGTTAGAAAGAAAAACAAAAAGAAAGAAAGAAAAGAGATAGCCAAAAAGTGGCAGAACAAAAGGAAACAAAAAGAAACAAAGCTGGACACAAATAGCTTGAACTTTAAAATATATGCCTGTGGTGTCTTTGTACTAGGATCTGCTTGGATTAGTAAGCTCTTAGGAGTGCATCAACACTCGGTGACTTGGGTTAACTAATCCGGGATCATCAGTTGAAAGTCCACTATCAAGAGCAACCTAACTACAAGGCATTTAGTAACCCAAAGAGGTGCTGGGCATCAATGTTTTAAGAAGGAATGTGAGCCAAGTGTCTATGGTGAATAATGTGTCAAGTATAAAGAAAAGGAAATGAACTTGCTACACATGACACTCAAATAAAGCTTATAAACAAAGTAATAGCCAAGGATAAAGGAATAATGAGAGGTCATAGCAGTATGTTACTTGAAGCTTAAAGGAGACCTTCTAGGCCTAAGAGTCAATAAGAAGTGAGTATTTACATATCCACACAAAATCCCATGAACTATCAATAATACTCTGCTAGCATGAACATCCTCTTCCATTTCATTCTTTCTTCTCAATAAATCTTTTCTTGCTTGGGGACAAGCAAGCTTTAAGTTTGGTGCTGTGATGACAAGTCATCTTAGCCTATTTTAGCTAGTCTTTTTCTTTTGTTTTCATTAGAATTATGCACTTTCTTGAGCCACAAGCAAGCCAATTGGGTAGATTTTCATGTTTCCTTTGATTTAATCAACCATGTATGAATTCATGCTATTTCATGAGGTTTTATACTATAATTGTCACATATTATGAAAGAATGAATATCTCATGATTTTAAGCATAGCTTTGATGTGTTTGGTTGATTAATGATAGGTGAAGAAAGCTTGGAGAAAGGTTGAAGCAAGAAGGAATAGCTAGGAGTAAAGAGAAGACAATGGAATAAGTGAAATTGAACCAGGAAGCAAAAAGCTGGACCTAAAGTTAGCCTCAAACTTTTGCACAAACTTTTGGGTGAAAAGTTAGCCCCAACGTTAGCCCCTAACTTTTGGGCTAACGTTGGAACTTGAAAATCACTCCCTGGGTACCAAAAGTTTGCGCCAACGTTAGCCCCTAACTTTGAGGCTAACGTTGGCACATGAAAATCACCCCTGGGCACCAAAAGTTTGCGCCAACGTTAGCCCCTAACTTTGAGGCTAACGTTGGCATGAGAAAAACACTCCCTGGGCACCAAAAGTTTGCGCCAACGTTAGCCCCTAACTTTGAGGCTAACGTTGGCACATGAAAACTACAAGGGGAGGAGCAAAAGTTTGCGCCAACGTTAGCCCCTAACTTTTGGGCTAACGTTGGCGCCACAAGTGCACCAAGGAAGGCCAACGTTGGTGCAAAAGTTAGACCCCTAACTTTTGCACCAACGTGAGTATCAGCAAGTTGTGTTGGCTGATATGAAAAGTTGGACCAAAAGTTAGACCCTAACTTTTGCTCCAACTTTTGGTCCAACTTTTGCAAAACTCCAACCCGGTTCATTTGGTTCACTTTGGTTCTTCTCCAAACTCCAAGAGCAATCAACCAAGGCCTCTTTCAACCCAATTCCACCAAGAGCAAAGGCCCAACTCAAGGCTTGAAGATCATTTGAAGAAAGTGTATAAATAGGATAGAATTCAAGTTCTTCGGGGAGCTTTCCTTTTTGAATTTTCATAATAGTTTTCGGAGAGCTTTGGATATTGAGTGATCTTTAATTTCTTAGTCTTGGGGAAGGAGAATTCACTTCTCTTCCTCTCAGTTTTATTGCTTTCAATTTCAATTACAATTGTCTTGGATCTTGGGTTGGAGAATTGAAGAAATTCTGTTTCAATCTCAACTTTGGATCTCTCTGCTTTATTTACTGCTTGATTGAATTTCAATTTCTGTTAATTGCTCTTCATCTACTTTCTTTGCAATTTACTTTTCCCTTGCAATTGTTCTTGTTGGATCAAGGAAGGTAGTGAGATCTAGACCTGGTTTTCTAGTCTCTGGACCCCTGAGATCTGAAATTCCAATTTACATTCTGTTTTTGCTTTTCATGTTCATTTACTTGTTTTGCTTCAGATCCGATTCAACCCAAACACTCTTTTACTTCTCTGTTTGATGCAATTTACTTTTCCTTGTTTAATTTCTGCAAATCCAAGTCCCAATCCCCTTTACAATTCAAGTCATTTACATTTCTTGCACTTTAAGATTCCGCAATTTACATTTCTTGCATTCTAAGTTTCTGCCATTTAATTTCTTGTTCTTTAAGATTCAGCAATTTATTTCCTGTTCTCTTTAATTCCATGCAATTTAATTTCTGCAAATCACAAATCACTCAACCAAATCTTGATTCGCTTGACTAAATTAACCACTAAGCTAAAATTGCTCAATCCTTCAATCCCTGTGGGATCGACCTCACTCCCGTGAGTTTTTATTACTTGATGCGACCCGGTGCACTTGCCGGTTAGATTTGTGTGTTTTGGGAGAAATTTATTTTTCCACCAAAATACTCATCAATACCCTTACCTTTACCTTGGCCCCATTACAACCTTAACTAAAGACCTCATGATTTTTGGTATGTCTATATTCTATAATTGTTGATTGGTTAGATGAAGAACAAAGTTAGAGAAAGTAAGGATAAAAAGAAGAATAGAGTGATTAACCCAATAAACACTGAGTGACTAGAGAGTAAACACAAAATCCAGTGAGGGTTCAATAGCTCATTAACATATATCTCTGCTTAAATTATTAATTGTCTTGCAAGTTTATAAAATGTTTTTCTTTCCCATCTCAACTGTAAAAGTGCTTTATCATTATCTAAGGTTTGGCTATATATTTATATATATATATATATATATATATGACTCCTTGAGAATGTGAATTAATTCAACTACATGCAAGCTTTATATACAAGTGAATAAAAAATTAGAATTGCATGATGCATCATTCATGTAGGTAGTTGCATTTAGATTAGATTGTATTGCATGACATTCCACCACTTTAACCTTACCTTACTCTTTATCTTGGACTTAGCATGAGGACATGCTATTGTTTAAGTGTGGGGAGGTTGATAAACCCATATTTTATGATATATATTTTGTGCTTAGTCTGAGTGATTTATTCAATCCTTCACCCACTTATTCATATTAATTGCATGGTTTTACTTTCCCTTCCTTATTATGTGATGTATGTGAAAAACATGTTTCCTATTCTTTAAAATTAATTATTTTAATTACCCTTATTTCCATTCGATGCCGTGATTAGTGTGTTGAGTAGTTTCAGATCTTCTAAGGCAAGAATGACTCAAAGGATGGAAAGGAAACATACAAAAATGGAAGGAAAGTATAAAACAGAGTTTTTGAAGAAACTGGCATCCACGCGATCGCATGGGCGACGCGACCGCATGCCAAGCGCGAAGAAGTAGCGACGCGGCTGCATGATTGACGTGACCACGCGCCTTAAGCAGAACACATAGGACGCGGCCGCATGACTGACGCAACCGCGTGACAAGGAAAACTCCGAATGACGTGACCGCGTGACCCACACGGACGCATGACAGAGGCCACGTACCAGAAATTGCAGAAAACGCTCCCAGCGAATTCTTAAGCCCTTTTTGGCCCAAATCCAAGTCCAGAAGGCATAGACCATAGGTTATGAAGTGAGGGAATGCATCCATTAAAAGGGAGTCTCCACTTTAGTTAGTTTTTCATGATTTAGATTTAGTTTAGAGGGAGGTTCTCTCCTCTCTCTTCTCTCTTTAGGATTAGGATTTAGAATTAGGATTTTATTCGCTTTCCAGATTATCTCTTTATCAGGTTCAATATTCCCTTCTATTTACTTTTGCAATTTAATCCATGAATTCTTCCATGTTATAGATTACTCTTTTGAATTAATGTTATTTGAGGTATTTCAATTTATTATTGCTTTTCTTTTATTTACATTATTGTTATTCCCAATCTGAAGACATTTTTATTCCAGTAGATTTATTTTTCTCCTTTTGGTCTTGGTTAAGAAATCAGTAACTCAGGAGTTATCAAACTCAAACAAGAATGATAATTGTTATCTTTGTTAATTAAACTGAACTTCAATAATCCCAATCTTTTCTTAGGAAATAAATAGGATTCGAAGATCAAACCAATTAATCCCTTGACCTTCCTTTATCTTAGTAAAGGTTAACAAAGTGGAATTAAGATTCAATTCTCATCATCATTGATAAGGATAACTAGGATAGGACCTCTAATTTCTCATACCTTGCCAAAAGTTTATTTACAGTCATTTATTTATTTTACTTGCCATTTAAATTACTTGTTCTTCATTTACTTTAATTGCTAATTAAACCATTCGCTCCTCATTCTCAAAACCCCAATTTACAATCCCTATAACCAATAATAAGAAGATACTTCCCTGCAGTTCCTTGAGAAGACGACCCGAGGTTTGAATACTTCGGTTATCAATTTATTTAGGGGTTTCTTACTTGTGACAACCAAAATATTTGTACGAAGGGATTTCTGTTGGTTTACAGACTATGTCTACAACGCGACTGTTTTTATGAAATTCTTTACCGGCAAAAATCCTAACGTCAAGCACACTAACTGTTTGAGGTTTTGTTTAAGCTAACCTTAACATCACTCTAGCAGTAGAGTAAATTGTCTCTGGTTTTTGGTTTTGTGTGTATGACAGAAGCAAGGAGAGAGGTCTCTACCTCTTGTGACCATAATGAGAGAACTCTCCGAAGACTAAGAAGAGAAGCAAGAGGAAAGGAGATCATTGGTGAAGAGGAATCAGAGGAGGAGAACCAAGAAACGGAAGGGAATACCCCTAATCCACCAGAGGGAGTGGCTAACAATGGCCAACCTCAAAGGAGGGTTCTAGCCTCCTACACCTTCCCTAATCCAAAGCACTATGGGAGTAGCATACTTACTCCAAATGTCAATGCAAACAACTTTGAATTGAAACCTCAACTCAACACTTTGGTGTAGAACAACTGTTCTTATGGAGGAGGCCCCTTGGAAGATCCAAACTAGCACCTATCCACCTTTCTAAGGATATGTGACATAGTGAAGACCAATGGTGTTCATCCAGACATTTACAAGCTGCTTCTATTTCCATTTTCCTTGAGAGACAAAACTGCCCAATGGTTGGAGGCATTTTCAAGAGAAAGCATCAACAGTTGGGAGGATTGATAAACCATTATTTTATGATTTGTATTGTGTTTAATTGTGTGGTTTTATCAAGTCATCACCCACTTATTCATATGATTAGCATGATATTACAAGTCCTTCCCAAAATTGTTCCATGGTTGAAAACTTGCTTCCTAAAGATCTTTTAATTGTATATTTTTATTCTCCTTTATACCATTCGATGATGTGATCTGTGTGTTAAGTGTTTCAGGCTTCATAGGGCAGGAATGGCTTAGAGAATGGAGAGGAATCTGACAAAAAAATGGAAGGAACACAAGAAATTGAGGAGATGACCAGCGAGAAGCGACGCGGACGCATGGCTCACACGACCGCGCAAAATGGAGGAAATCGCAGTGACGCGCTCGCGTGCCTGACGCGAACGCGTGAATTGGAAGCGGCACGAGTGATGCGAATGCGTGGACGACGCACACGCGTGGCAAGGAAAAACGCTGGATGATGTGAAAGCGTGGATGACGCGATCAAGTGATGTGCGCGATCTGCAGAATTTGCAAAAATCACTGGCGTGGATTCTGGGCTGCATTTCAACCCAGTTTTTGGCCCAGAAATGCAGATTAGAGCCAGGGAACATGCAGAGACCAGAGGGAGGACATTCATTCGGCATAATTTTTAGTTTTAGATCTGACTTTACTCCTTCTCTAGCTTTTTAGATTGGGATATAGAGAAGAGTTATTACCTCCGCAAGACTTCAACTCTCTAGTTTGTTTTCTCTATTTTTTTTTTCTTACTCTTTTATATCCTTAATTTGTTCAGAGTTACCATTGGATTATTTTTAGAATTTATTAATACCAAAACTATTTTTATTTTTAATTGGTCTTTTTGATTATTATTTATCATGTCTTCCTTTATTTCCCTTTCTTATTTTGTGAAGTTTACATTCATGATGAGCGAGTAGTTCTCTAACTTGATTGGGAGTTGATTGAAAGGAGAACCTTGAGTTGGAATGCTCAAGAGTAAAATTGTAATTGGGTTTATTGTTGGATGGCTATCTATTCACTGACACTAATCCTTCCCAAGGGAGAGGATTAGAACTTGTGAATAGAAGTGGACTTCCAACTTACTTGACTTTCCTCTACCTAGTAAATGATAACTAAGTAGAACAACCTTCAATTATCAATTGATCTTGGGAGAACTCCAACAAGGATAGAACTTCCGATTAATCTACTCCCGATCAAGATCTTTATTTAAATTACATAAATTCTCTGATTTAATTTCCTGTTTATCAAACTTAAAACCATTTTGGAAAACCTCTGATTGATAAAATAGCACATCTTTCTGCAACTCGTTGGGAGACGACCTGGGATTCATACTCCCAGTATTTTAATTCTAATTTTGTGACAACCCTTCTAAATTGATAAACGGATTTTTGTTGGTTAAGAACAGTACTTGCAACATATCTCTCGTATTAATTTCTTAATCTGCCAATTTCTGCCATGTCAATTTTTGGCGCTGTTGCCGGAGAGGTGCAATAGAGTGCTAATTTATTGGTTGGAATTTATTTATTTACATTTTATTTTATTTTGTTTTTGTTATCATGAGCTATATGTCTCTTCCATTGAATGAGACGTTCCTTTCCTGATCCAAGCTTGCCAGTATTTGATCCTGAGATTGAAAGAACTATTTCACGTATAAGGCAAGCTCGGCGTCAATTAGTCCTCTCCGAGGACGAATCTGAAACATCACTTAAGAAAGAAACAAGCTCCCTTCCTACTAATTCAGTTGATTCACATGCAGGTAACATGGCAGCACCTAGGAGAGTTACTATCCAGGAAGCCGGAGCCCCAGATTTCACACTGCAGCCGTTTCAAGCGCATCACCCAGCAGTGGCTGTAGATTTTGAAATAAAGACTGCACTACTCAACTTGATGCCCAAGTTTCATGGCTTACCTGCTCAAGAGCCTATCAAGCACCTTAGGGATTTCCAGACAGCTTGTTCTACTGTTAAGCGTGATGGTGCTGATGAAACTTCTATTCTGTTAAAAGCCTTCCCATTCTTTCTTGAGGGAAAGGCAAGAGAGTGGTACTACACTCAACCCGGAGCAACTATTTCTAACTGGGATACGCTTAAAAGAGAATTTTTGGAAAAATTCTTTCCAACTGAAGTTACCGATAAACTGAGAAAAGACATTTCTATGATTGTTCAGGATGAATCCGAGACTCTCTACGAATACTGGGAGCGCTTCAACAATCTTCTGGAAGCATGTCCCCACCATATAATTGACAAGATAGTGTTGCTCGGCTACGTCACACAGGGCATGAAGCCTCAAGATAAGACCACATTGGAAGGTTCTAGCAATGGGTCTATGAAAAAGTACAAAACCACTTATGAGGCATGGCAATTGATCAGCGACTTAGCTGAATCTACTCGGAATCACAGGCAGAAACAAAGCCGGTCAAGAGCTGTTGCAGAGGTATCCTCTAGCAAAGAGACTACTGCTCTAACTTAGAGTATCTGTGAAATGACCAACTTACTGAAGCAGATGCAGTTGAGTCAACAACAAGCTCAGCAAGCTCATCCTTCTCCACCACAGCAAAGCCAACAGTTGGTTCCACAAAGAGTATGCAGGATCTGTGCTGATTATTGTAATTATACTGATGAATGTCCGCAGCTCCAGCCAGAAGACAACACTGTGGCAGCCACTCATAACTTCTATGACCGCCCCAATCAAGGATACAATCAAGGTGGCAGCTACAACCATAAATGGCAGGACAATTCCAACCAAGGTTGGAGAGATAATTCTAACCAGGGTTGGAGGGACAATCATAACAGAGGAGGCAGATATAACAATAGAAACCTGAGGTGGAATAACAATAATAACATCAGACTGCAGAATCAGAATCAGGCCTACAGAGCACCTCATCTAAGGCAGCCTCAAGCATCTCAACAGACCCCTCAGATCACTTATCCCTCCTCATCTCCTAATGATGAGTTATTACACTCTATTGATCAGAGACAGCAGGCCATGGAAAACAACCTTACTTCTACTCTAAATGGTCTGAACTCTACCTTACAAGCTCTTGTCTCACAGATTGGATCACTAAATAACTCCACAAACCAACCTTCAAGCTCTGGTGGACTTCCTTCTCAGCCCTTACCTAATCCCAAGGGTGGCATCAATGCCATTACTCTGAGATCCGGAACCACACTGCAGGAGAGGAACCAAGAGGAGCCAAGTCTACTAGAACACACCCCAACTGAAGATGCTGTGGAAATGGAAGATGCTGAAGAGGAAGAGGACATACATGACATAGTTGAAGAAGAGGAAACTCAACCACAGGGTAAAGCACCAAAGAATGTTAAAACTGCTAATAATACCCGTCCTGTCCCCTTTCCACAACTCACAAGGAAGCCCAGGAAGCAGATGGAACTCGATCCCAAAATGGTAGAAATATTCAAAAAGGTTGAGGTAACCGTACCCCTTTTTGATGTTATTCAACAGGTACCTAAATATGCTAAGTTTCTAAAGGATTTATGTATACATAAGGATAAAATTAATAAATTAGAAACCATTCCTTTAGGTAGTTCTATCTCTGCTTTAATGGGAGGTATACCTGAAAAATGTAGTGATCCAGGTCCATGTATGGTTAACTGTACTGTTGGAGGTGTGATATTTTCTGACTGCATGTGTGATTTAGGAGCGTGTGTTTTCAGTGAAGATTGTGAGCAAGCTTTTGATAAGCTGAAGACCGCCCTGAATCAAGCTCTAATTATGAGAGGACCAGACTGGAGCCAGCAATTTAAAATCATGTGCGATGCTTCCAATCATGCAGTAGGAGCAGCGCTGGCTCAGTGCGAAGGTAAGGACCCTTTCGTCATTGCTTATGCGTCTAAAACTTTAGACACTGCTCAATCTAATTACACTACTACTGAAAAAGAGCTCTTAGCTATTGTGTTCACTCTGGATAAATTCCGAGCCTATTTACTTGGTACTAAAGTAGTAGTGTACTCAGACCACGCAGCTCAAAAGTACTTATTAGCTAAAAAGGAGTCCAAACCAAAGCTTATACGTTGGATACTGCTACTACAAGAATTCGATTTAGAAATTAAGGATAGGAGTGGTAACTAGAATCTAATGGCAGACCATTTGAGTCGCCTTGAGCACATTAAAGATGCATCCACTCCTATAAATGATAATTTCCCATTCAACAACTTACAAGCAATATCTGAAGTAGTCCCTTGGTATGCGCATGTAGCTAATTATCTAGTCAGCCGCACTTTTTCTCCAGACTTTACTAAGCATCAAAGAGACAAGCTGAAAAGCAAGTCCAAATATTATATATGGGATGACCCATATTTATAGAGGTGTGGTGCTGACCAGGTAATTAGACGATGTGTGCCTCAATCAGAATTCCAGTCCATTTTAGAGGCCTGCCACTCATCTGAGAGTGGAGGATATTTCGGTCTTCAAAGAACAGTTAGAAAAATTTTAGACTGTGGATTCTGGTGGCCTACTCTTTTTAAAGACACTGCTGAATTTTGCAAATCTTGTTCCCCATGCCAAAGGTTTAGTAATATATCCAAGAGGGATGAGATGCCTCAACAGATTATGCTTTTCTGTGAAATTTTTGATGTTTGGGGCATTGACTTCATGGGTCCATTTCCAAATTCTAATGGTTACTTTTATATATTGTTAGCTATGGATTACGTTTCTAAATGGGTGGAAGCAATTCCTACCCGCACCGATGATGCTAACACTGTTGTTTCCTTTGTTAGAAACCATATCATCTGTCGCTTCGGATTACCATGAGCAATCATGAGCGATCAAGGCACCCATTTTTGTAACAGGAGACTAACAGGATTATTGAAGAAGCATGGGATAATTCACAAAGTGGCAACAGCCTACCATCCCCAGATTAATGGGCAAGCCGAGGTGTGATGCCAGGGCATCTTGGCCAGTTTCACTGACCTTTTCTTTACTGTTTTTAGGGTAGTTTCATGCATTTCTTTAGGAAATAAGCTAGTTTTGGGTAGATATTCACCTACACCTTAATTCAAGCATACATTGTGCATTTTACATTATTTCATGAGGATTTTGCATGAATTTAGTGACAAATTGTATGCTGCATTACCCATGACTTGGACTAGAACTTTGATGCACTCTGTTCCTTGATTTCAGGACCAAAGGAAGCAAGGAAAGGGAAGTAACTTGCAAGGTTAATGAGAAAAGTGATTGCCAATAACACTCTCAAAGCCATCATTGCCCACATTAAGAGTCACGTTAACTAAGTTAACGTGCACTCTAACATTAAAGGGGGAAGAGAAGCCAACGTTAGTGACATTCAACATTGTCACTAACGTTGGCAAACACTCATGAGTGGCCACGTTAGAGCCCACGTTAACCTAGTTAACGTGGCCTCTAACGTTAAAGGGGAGGAGAAGCCAACGTTAGTGACATTCAACATTGTCACTAACGTTGGCCTAAGGATGCAACACACAACGTTAACTTCCACGTTAACTTGGTTAACATGGGAGCTAATGTAAGAAGTGAAAGTTGTCGACAACGTTAGTGACACTCAACATCGTCACTAACGTTGGAAGCAACCACACAACCCCCAAGGAGCCATGTTAACTTCCACGTTAACTTAGTTAACGTGGAAGCTAACGATGAGGAATGAATAATGAGCCAACGTTAGTAACACTCAACATTGTCACTAACGTTGGGATGGCTAAGAATGGCCACGTTAGAAGCCACGTTAACCTAGTTAACGTGGACTCTAACGTGAGATCTAGGGGTACATTGGAACGTTAGTGACAATGTTGAGTGTCACTAACGTTCTCGAAGTTTGGCAAGGCCACGTTAGAAGCCACGTTAACCTAGTTAACGTGGGCTCTAACGTGAGGCAAAGGGGTACATTGGAACGTTAGTGAAAATGTTAAGTGTCACTAACGTTCTCGAACTTATACTTTCACTAAATGTTAACACCCCTAACGCCCTGAGCTAAAGTCTCTGCCCACTTAGCACTTTCTCTCTGCAAGTAAAGCCAAGCCCAAATGAAGAAAAGAACTGCTTCAAACTCAAGATCCAAAGGCCCAAGACTTGAAGAGCAAACTAGAAGCTGAGAAGAGTAGTATATATAGGAGTAGCTTTGAATTGTTAAAGGAGTTCTGGAGGCTGGAAAAAGAGAACTACTCTCTGTATTTTACCTTCTCTGCAATTTCTAGTTCTAGGATGTATTCTCCATCTTTATTTTCATTTTCTAGAGCTATGAACAACTAAATCCCTTTCATTGGGTTAGGGAGCTCTGTTGTAATTTGATGGATCAATACTAATTTTCATTATTCTTCTTCTATCTTTCCTCTTGATTTTACTTGAAAGCTTTCGATCTTCATCCAATTGAGTATTTATCTTGGAAGAGAAGCTATTCAAACGTGGATCTCTTTTGAACCTTGAAAGAGGAAGGAAGAGATCAAGCTAGAAATGCTTTCTCATGCTGGACCAAATTGGGTTTGGATGGGTATGTGACTATAACCCTCTCAATACTTGATTTGGGAAATGCATGTGGTATAATTAGTGACCATACTTCATCTCTTCTCCTGAGCAATTGACCAAGGAATTGGCTATTGATCAAGATTTGAGAGATTGAATTGCAAGAAATTGTAATTCAATCACTTCAGATTGCCAAGGAGATCAATGAGTGCATTGATTGAGGAAGAGATGAAAATGAACTTGATCCGGAGAATTGCAACATCTCCTAAGCCCAATGAACTCCCCATCTCTGATCTTACCCATTCTCTTTAATTTCTGCCATTTACTTTTATGAGCAAATCTCCCATTCCCATTTACAATTCTGCAATTTATTTTCAGTAATTTACTTCCAGTCCTTAAATTCTAGCATTTACTTTTCTGTTATTTACATTCCCGCCATTTTATTTTCTGCAACTCTTAACCCAAATTCTGGATTCGCTCAACTAGAACATTCTTCTAATTAAAGTTGCTTGATCAATCAATCCCTGTGGGATTCGACCTCACTCTATTGTGAGTTTTTACTTGACGACAACTTCGGTACACTTGCCAAAGGGAAATTTGTTGAGAGACAAGTTTTCCGTGCATCAAGTTTATGGCGCCGTTGCCGGGGATTGATTGTGCATCAACAATGATTAGATTGGAAGATCACTAGATTGAGCATTTTATTTTGTGAATTTCATTTTCTGTTTGAGTGATTTACTTTTTGTTTTAGATATACTTCTTCCCTTCTCCCTCTACTCTTTTGTTTTTTCTTTGTTATTTTCAATTCTGTTTGCTAACCCACTAACTGTTTGATATATTGCATCACCCACAACTAACAGCAATTCTGACACAAATACTGTCTGCACCTATTTTCTCTGCTTGTACTTGTTGGTTGTATGACAGGGAGAAGAAGCGGGGCTTCAACTTCCTTTGATTCTGAACTGGAGAGAACCTTCCTTAGACTAAGGAGGGAGGCAAAAGAAAAACGAGTAGTTGGTGCTGAAGAAGAGGAGGAACAGTTTGAGGAATACTTTGAACCAAACATGGAAGAAAACATGGAAAATCATCATGAAGAAGAGACTCACAACCATGGCAGAGGAGGTGGAGCAAATCATGCTGGGGAGGATAGAAGAGTTTTGGGCTCTTACATTAATTCAAACCCAGGCAATTGTGGAAGTAGCATCCAAAAGCCAACAATCCATGCCAACAACTTTGAACTTAAACCACAGCTCATTACCCTTGTTCAGAACAACTGTTCGTTTGGAGGAGGTGTTCAAGAAGACCCCAATCAATATTTGACCACCTTCCTAAGAATATGTGACACAGTGAAATCTAATGGTGTTCATCCTGACGCCTATAGACTGCTCTTATTTCCCTTCTCACTCAGAGACAAGGCAGCCAAGTGGCTGGAATCCTTCCCAAGGGAGAGCTTGACAACTTGGGAGGATGTGGTGAACAAATTCTTAGCAAGATTCTACCCTCCTCAACGAATCAATAGGCTGAGAGCTGAGGTTCAAACCTTTAGGCAACAAGATGGTGAGACTCTGTATGAAGCATGGGAGAGGTTCAAAGACTTAACAAGGAGGTGTCCACCTGACATGTTCAACGAATGGGTCCAGCTGCACATTTTCTATGAAGGGCTCTCTTATGAGTCAAAGAAGGCAGTAGACCATTCATCTGGAGGATCCTTGAACAAGAAGAAGACCATTGAGGAAGCCATAGATGTTATTGAAACAGTAGCAGAAAATGACTACTTCTATGCTTCCGAAAGAGGGAACACAAGAGGAGTGATGGAGCTAAACAATGTAGATGCTCTGTTGCCCCAAAACAAGCTCATTACCCAGTAGCTGGCTGACCTCACCAAGAAGATGGAGAGGAACCAAGTAGCAGCAATCTCATCTTCATCAACAATCCAAGAAGGAGTGAATGAAGAAGCAGAGGGGAGGCAGGAGCAAGCCAACTACATTGGGAATTCACCAAGGAAAAACTATGATCCATACTCCAAGACTTACAACCCTGGATCGAGAAATCACCCGAACTTTGGGTGGGGAAGTGAGCAAGATCAAAAGCAATTCACCCAGAGGACATCTCAACACCCCCACAATAACACTTCTCCACATACTTATCAAAACCAAAACAGCACGTCTTCTCCGAACCACTCATCAATTGATGACAAGCTCTCTAAGATCGAAACCTTCATTGAAGGAATATACAGAGACATTCAAGACAGTAAAGCATTCAGAGAGGAAGTGCAGTCAAACATGCAGAATCAAAATGCTGCCATCACAAAACTGGAGACACAAATCAGCTATTTGTTTAAGCAGCTTCCTAACCACAATTTTTGCTATGATGCCCATTCAAGCAAAAAGGAGGAGTGTCAAGCTATCACACTTAGGAGTGGGAAGGAACTGAAGGAACATCCCCAAAAACCACAAGAAGAAGGCTCAAATGAAAAGGAAGAAGAGCAAGATGGAATGCAACCCCCCACGCCAAGTTTGCAGAAAGAAAAAAAGATACCCCAACTGAACGTCTCAAGAGCTCCATACCCCCAGCTATTGAAGAAAAAGGAAGATGACAACCAGTTCTTGAGATT
The DNA here is from genome assembly GCF_059453495.1 of Arachis ipaensis. Taxonomy (NCBI): domain Eukaryota; kingdom Viridiplantae; phylum Streptophyta; class Magnoliopsida; order Fabales; family Fabaceae; genus Arachis; species Arachis ipaensis. Next base: position 93,379,836 of record NC_142439.1, read on the forward strand.
TTTGGAAATCTTCAAGAAGCTACAAATCAACATACCATTTGCTGAAGCCATAAAACAAATGCCACTTTATGCCAAGTTTTTGAAGGAGCTAATGACTAAGAAGAGAAGCTGGAAGAACAATGAGACTGTGATACTAACTGAAGAGTGCAGTGCTATCATTCAGCATAAACTACCTCAGAAACTGAAGGATCCTGGGAGTTTTCAGATCCCTTGCATTATAGGAGAAATCACAGTAGAAAAGGCTCTTTGTGACTTAGGGGCCAGCATCAATTTGATGTCAGTAGCTATGATGAGAAAGATGAAAATTGAGGAGGCTAAACCAACAAAAATGGCTCTACAACTGCCAGACCGGTCATTCAAATTCCCTCACGGGATAGTGGAGGATTTGCTAGTAAAAGTGGGAGATTTCATATTCCCAGCAGATTTTGTGGTGTTGGACATGCAGGAAGACGCCAAAACCTCCATCATTTTGGGAAGGCCATTCTTGGCCACTGCTGGAGCTGTCATTGATGTTCAAAAGGGTGACCTCACCCTGAGATTACACAATGAAAAGATGACATTCAATGTGTTCAAGGCCATGAGTTATCCACCGGAACAATTAGGGGAATGCATGAGGTTAGATGCACTTGAGGATGAAGTACAGGAGAATTTTGAAGAAGATGAACCTGAAGAGAACGAGAGATTGGTGGAGGAAGAATCTGAATCAAGTGAAGAGGTAGCTACAGCAGAAATACATATACCAGATGCACCAAAGGAAGGGAACGAAAAATCAGAAGCACCCAAACCTGAACTCAAAGCGTTACCACCCACTCTCAAATATGCATATCTAGGAGAAAATGAAAACTACCCAGTGATCATAAATTCATCCCTCAGTCAAGATCAAGAGGATGAGCTACTCAAGGTTGTGCGAGAGCATAAGGATGCCATTGGATGGACCCTTGCTGACTTGAAGGGAATCAGTTCAGCCATATGCATGCATAAAATACTGTTGGAAGATGATGCCAAGCCATCCATTCAATCCCAAAGAAGGCTGAACCCAATCATGAAGGAATGGTACAGAAAGAGGTTATGAAGCTTTGGCAAGGAGGGGTCATATACCCAATTTCGGACAACCCTTGGGTTAGCCCCATACATGTTGTGCCAAAGAAGGGTGGGATCACTGTGGTTACCAATGAGAAGAACGAGCTCATACCTACAAAGACCGTCACAGGATGGCGGATGTGCATAGACTACAGGAAACTCAATGAGGCTACACGAAAGGACCATTTTCCCCTTCCATTCATGGATCAGATGTTGGAAAGACTTGCAGGGCACGCATATTATTGTTTTCTCGACGGTTATTCAGGATATAACCAAATAGTAGTTGATCCAAGAGACCAAGAGAAAACCTCATTTACCTGTCCGTATGGAGTGTTTGCCTATAGGCGCATGCCATTTGGATTATGTAATGCCCCTGCAACTTTCCAACACTGCATGCTTTCTATCTTTTCAGATATGATAGAAAAATTCATTGAAGTTTTTATGGATGATTTCTCGGTATTCAGAGATTCTTTTCCTAGTTGCCTACATCACCTCGCCTTGGTATTGAAAAGATGCCAAGTGACCAATTTGGTCTTGAACTGGGAAAAATGCCACTTCATGGTGACAGGGGAAATAGTCCTTGGTCACAAGGTCTCTCACCAAGGCATTGAGGTTGATAGAGCTAAAGTATAACTTATTGAAAAACTACCCCTACCCAGTGATGTCAAGGCAATTAGAAGTTTTTTAGGGCATGCTGGTTTTTACAGAAGGTTCATTAAAGATTTTTCAAAGATAGCCAAGCCCTTAAGCAATCTCCTTGTATCTGATACACCATTCATCTTTGATGAAACATGCATGCTAGCATTTGCACATTTGAAAATCAGGTTATCCTCTGCTCCTATCATCTCCCCACCTGATTGGAACCTACCATTTGAATTGATGTGCGATGCATCTGATTTTGCAGTTGGGGCAGTGTTAGGACAAAAGGAAAGATAACCTAGTTTGTGTGATATACTATGCTAGCAAAGTCCTTAATGAAACTCAAAAGAATTATACCACTACTGAAAAGGAGTTGCTAGCAATAGTTTTTGCATTTGACAAATTTAGATCATACCTCATTGGTGCTAAAGTGATTGTTTTTATAGATCACACAGCACTTAAATATTTGTTTGCCAAGCAAGAATTAAAGCCAAGACTAATAAGGTGGATCTTACTGTTGCAGGAATTCGATATTGAAATCAGAGACAAGAAAGGAGTGGAGAACAAGGTGGCAGATCACCTATCCAGAATCCCCCATGATCAAGGTGGAGAAAATGATACAAATGTGAACGAGCTCTTCCCTGATGAGCAGTTGATGATAGTTCACAAAGCACCATGGTTCGCAGATATTGCAAATTTCAAGGCGACTGGGGCATTACCCCCAGGGATCAATAAACATCAAAAGAGGAAGCTCATGAATGATGCAAAATACTTTGTCTGGGACGAGCCATATCTCTTCAAGAAATGTTCAGATGGAATTCTTAGAAGATGTGTTTCGGAAGAGGAAGGGAGAGAAGTCCTGTGGAACTGCCACGGTTCATGCTATGGCGGGCACTTTGGAGGGGACAGAATTGCAGCAAAGGTGTTACAAAGCGGATTTTTTTGGCCCACCCTTTTCAAGGATGCCAAGGAACTAGTAAAAAGCTGCAATGAATGCCAAAGATCTGGAAATCTGCCCAAAAGAAATGCCATGCCACAAAATTTCATCTTGGAACTGGAACTGTTTGATGTGTGGGGAATTGATTTCATGGGACCATTCCCAACCTCATATGCAAACAAGTACATCCTGGTAGCAGTGGATTATGTTTCCAAGTGGGTAGAGGCTATTGCAACCCCAACTAATGATAACAAGGTAGTCATGAACTTCCTCAGGAAGAATATCTTTAGCCGGTTTGGAGTCCCAAGAGCCCTCATCAGTGATGGAGGGAGCCACTTTTGTAACAAACCACTAGAAGCTCTCCTCTTATGATATGGGGTAAAACACAAAGTAGCCACACCTTACCATCCTCAGACAAGTGGGCAAACTGAGATATCCAACAGAGAGCTGAAGAGGATACTGGAAAAGACTGTGGGCGCATCTAGAAAGGATTGGTCGAAGAAGTTGGATGATGCTCTTTGGGCATACAGAACAGCATTCAAAACTCCACTTGGAATGTCTCCATATCAACTAGTCTATGGGAAGGCTTGTCATTTACCACTGGAGCTGGAACACAAAGCTCTTTGGGCTATCAAGATACTAAATTTTGACAGCATTGCTGCTGGTGCAAAAAGGATCTTGCAGCTGCAAGAGATGGAGGAATTCAAGTCACAAGCCTATGAAAACACTAAGATGTATAAAGAGAAGGCAAAGAGAAAACATGACATACATCTGGCACCCAGGAGTTTCGAAAAAGGGCAGCAAGTACTCCTTTACAATTCTAAATTAAGGCTGTTCCGAGGAAAACTCAAGTCAAGGTGGTCCGGACCTTTCATGGTTACAAAAGTATCACCATATGGCCACATCGAAATCACGGATGAAGGTTCAGAGAGGACTTTTACAGTGAATGGACAAAGACTCAAGCATTATCTGGGCAACATGGGGGAAAACCCCAGAGTAAAGTACCATCTCAAGTAATTAAGGACTCGTCGAGCTAGCGACGATAAAAGAGCGCTCTGTTGGGAGGCAACCCAACCTCAGGTAGTTTCACTTTCATCTTTATTTCAATAAAAATCACAAAGTTGTTTCCCCTGTATTGTAAGGAGCTAAGTTTGGTGTTTCACACCAGAACAATCCAAGAGTGATAGTGTAGTTCTAAGTTTGGTGTTCCACTAAAGGACATTGGTTAGAATTACACTCCACTCCAAAAGAACATTGCTAGCTCCATCCAATCAAGAGAAACCACTTAGATGTAGTTAGACTTTAGGTGATCATTGCTTTGCTGATAGCAAGATATGAGGGTCTCTGCATATATGCAATGTTTTGTACTGGGCAAAGAACTAAGTTTGGTGTTTACACACCAAATTGAGTTCGAGAGGCACAAGCATGCATGTAAGCTAACTATGTCTCAAGTGCTTTGGGAACAAGCAACTTCCAGTAACCTTGCAGGAATCTTATAAGGAAATGGTGCACCTTCACCCAAAGAAGCGAGGCAGCAAAAACTAGGATGATGACAAAGAGAGAGGGGGACCAGAGATCATCACCCGAAGGTTGTATTGTTACCTAATTCCATTGTACTCAGAATTGTTAAAAGTTGAAAGTCCGAATGCACTTTTGATTTGTAGTTGCTCGTAGTTGAACCCTTTTTAAATTCTGTCTTTTAAGTTTTCCTTCTGAATAGGTCCATGATTTCTGGTTTAAATGTCACTGCATCATTCCCTTATTTTCTTGTAAGCTTGTCCCTTTTAAATCAAATTGAAGAAGAGAAGGATTATGTTTTTAAAAGACCAGAGTGGAGTTGATATTGTTGAAGTGCATTCATGAATCTTTGGGGTAGTCATAAGTTAGCTAAGTTGGTTCAACCACAAGGCTAGGAGGACAACTATCTATCCTGAATACCTTGCTTTGGATACACTCATGAGACTAAGTTAATAACAAGATCCTAAGAAGAGAAAAGGGAAAGAACAATGGAAGTGAAAAACAAAAGAAAAAGAGTAAGCAATAAGGCTAGGCATCAATGGTTTTAAGCTTGAGGCAAGTGTCTGTGGTGCTCCTGTGTGAGGGATCTACTTGGATGAATAAGCTCTTAGGGGTGCTTTATCACTTGGTAACTTGGGTTAACTAACCCGGGATTATCAGCTAAAAATCCATTATCAAGAGTAACCCTCACTACAGAGCATTTAGTAACCCAAAGAGGTGCAGGACACCAAGGTCTCAAGAAAAGAAAATAAATAAACTATATGCCTGTGGTGTGTATGTATGGGGGAGAGACTTGAGGGAGTAAGTCCTTAGGGGTGCTTCAACACCTAGCACCTTGAACCAACTGGTTCGGGAGTGTTGGCTGAAAGCTTATCTTAAAGAGTTGTCCCCTTACAGAGCACTTAGCCTAAATAACACAAATAACCCTTGAAATAACAATAAAAGGATCAATGAATAAAAGTCTCATGAGATATAAACAAAGTAAGTGTTTAGGGACATGATAAAGGTCTGAAGCCAGTAATGGAATGAACCTAAGTTGCTATGCATGAAACCACCATAAAATCAGTAATATGACTTCTACAAGGATGACTCATTCCTCTGGATATTCCATTCATCATTCCCTTGTTCCAGTACTTGCTTAGGGACAAGCAAGCTTTAAGTTTGGTGTTGTGATGCCAGGGCATCTTGGCCAGTTTCACTGACCTTTTCTTTACTGTTTTTAGGATAGTTTCATACATTTCTTTAGGAAATAAGCTTGTTTTGGGTAAATATTCACTTATGCCTTGATTCAAGCATACATTGTGCATTTTACATAATTTCATGAGGATTTTGCATAAGTTTAGTGACAAATATTATGTTGCATTACTCATGACTTGGACTAGAGCTTTGATGCACTTTATTGCTTGATTTCAGGACCAAAAAGGAAGCAAGAAAAGGGGAGGTAACTTGCAAGATTAATGAGAAAAGTGATTGCTAATAACATTCTCAAAAGCCATCAATGCCCACGTTAGAGAGTCACGTTAACTAAGTTAACGTGAACTCTAACGTGGAGAAGAGAAGTTGAGCCAACGTTAGTGACACTTAACATTGTCACTAACGTTGGCAATTACTCATAAGTGGCCACGTTAGAAGCCACGTTAACCTAGTTAACATGGCCTCTAACGTTAAAGGGGGAAGAGAAGCCAACGTTAGTGACACTCAACATTGTCACTAACGTTGGCCTATGGTGCAAAGTACCACGTTAACTCCCACGTTAACTTGGTTAACGTGGGAACTAACGTAAAGGATGAGGAGTTGTCGACAACGTTAGTGACACTCAACATTGTCACTAACGTTGAAGCAACCACACAACCCCCAAGAGTCACGTTAACCTCCACGTTAACTTAGTTAACGTGGAAGCTAACGATGAGGAATGAAGGATGATCCAACGTTAATGACGCTCAACATTGTCACTAACGTTGGGATGGCTAAAGATGGCTACGTTAGAGGCCACGTTAACCTAGTTAACGTGGACTCTAACGTGAGACCCAGGGGCACATTGGAACGTTAGTGACAATGTTGAGTGTCACTAACGTTCTCGAAGGTTGGCAAGGACCACGTTAGAAGCCACGTTAACCTAGTTAACGTGGGCTTTAACGTGAAACAAGAAGGGGCACACTGGAACGTTAGTGACAATGTTGAGTGTCACTAACGTTCTCGAAGGATTAACAAGGCAACGTTAAAATCCATGTTAACCTAGTTAACGTGGGTTTTAACGTGAGGCAAAGGGGTGCATTGGAAGGTTAGTGACAATGTTAAGTGTCACTAACGTTCTCGAACTTATATTCTCACTAAATATTAACACCCCTAACGTCCTGAACTAAAGTCTCCGCCCACTTCGCACTTTCTCTCTGCAAGTAAAGCCAAGCCCAAATAAAGAAAGGAACTGCTTCAAACTCAAGATCCAAAGGCCCAAGACTTGAAGAATCACACTAGAAGCTGAGAAGAGCAGTATATATAGGAGTAGCTTTGAATTGAGAAGTAGCTCTGGAGGCTGGGAAAAAGAGAACTACCCTCTGTATTTTACTTTCTTTGCAAATTCTAGTTTTATGATGTATTCTCCATCTTTGTTTTCATTTTCAAGAGCTATGAACAACTAAACCCCTTTCATTGGGTTAGGGAGCTCTGTTGTAATTTGATGGATCAATACTTATTTTCATTATTCTTCTTCTATCTTTCCTCTTGATTTTACTTGAAAGCTTTCGATCTTTATCCAATTGAGTAGTTATCTTGGAAGAGAAGCTATTCAAACTTGGATCTCTTTTGAACCTTGAAAGAGGAATGAAGAGATCAAGCTAGAAATGCTTTCTCATGCTGGACCAAATTGGGTTTGGATGGGTATGTGACTATAACCCTCTCAATACTTGATTTGGGAAATGCATGTGGTATAATCAGTGACCATACTTCATCTCTTCTCATGAGCAATTGACCAAGGAATTGGCTATTGATCAAGATTTGAGAGATTGAATTGCAAGAAATTATAATTCAATCACTTAAGATTGCCAAGGAGATCAATGAGTGCATTGATTGAGGAAGAGATGAAAACGAACTTGATCCGGAGAATTGCAACATCTCCTAAGCCCAATGAACTCCCCATCTCTGATCTTACCCATTCTCTTTAATTTCTGCCATTTACTTTTATGAGCAAATCTCCCATTCCCATTTACAATTCTGCAATTTATTTTCAGTCATTTACTTCCAGTCCTTTAATTCTAGCATTTACTTTTCTGTTATTTACATTCCCGCCATTTTATTTTCTGCAACTCTCAACCCAAATCCTGGATTCGCTCAACTAGAACATTCTTCTAATTATAGTTGCTTGATCAATCAATTCCTGTGGGATTCGACCTCACTCTATTGTGAGTTTTTACTTGACGACAACTTCGGTACACTTGCCGAAGGGAAATTTGTTGAGAGACAAGTTTTCCGTGCATCACATCACGGATGCGTATGCGTCATATGTGTGTGCATGAAAAATAAAATTGGAGAGAGAATTGAGCAGGAGTGGGGCTGGAACCGTGCTGGGCGCACAAGCCGCATCACGCGTACGCGTCCCTGACGCGTGCGCGTCGTTTACGCTTTTCGCCACTGGTATGCGAAATTGCTACTCAGGTTGGGAATTGTTGTTCGAAATTGATTCCCTGGCAATGGCACCAAAAACGGATGCACAGGACCATGGTCTAAACATATCTTCACAACTTCGCATAACTAACCAGCAAGTGCACTGGGTCGTCCAAGTAATACCTTATGTGAGTAAGGGTCGAATCCCACGGAGATTGTGGGTATGAAGCAAGCTATGGTCACCTTGTAAATCTCAGTCAGGCGGATATCAAACATTAATGGAGTTTTCGAAAATAATATAATAAAATAGGGATAGAAATACTTATGTAAATCATTGGTGAGAATTTCAGATAAGCGAATGGAGATGCTTTTCGTTCCTCTGAACCTCTGCTTTCCTACTATCTTCATCCAGTCAGTCTTACTCCTTTCCATGGCTGGCTTTATGTGATACATCACCATTGTCAACGGCTACTTTCGGTCATCTCTCGGGAAAATGATCCAATGCCCTGTCACGGCACGGCTAATCGTCTGGAGGCATCACCCTTGTCAATGGCTTCATCTTATCCTCTCAGTGAAAATGATCAACGCACCCTGTCATGGCACGGCTATTCATCTGTCGGTTCTCGATCATGCTGGAATAGGATTTACTATCCTTTTGCGTCTGTCACGAACGCCCCGCAATCGCGAGTTTGGAGCTCGTCACAGTCATTCATTCATTGAATCCTACTCGGAATACCACAGACAAGGTTTAGACCTTCCGATTCTCTTGAATGCCGCCATCATTCTAGCTTACGCCACGAAGATTCCGATTAAGAGATCTAAGAGATACTCATTCAATTCTAATGTAGAACGGAAGTGGTTGTCAGGCACGCATTCATAGGGAATGATGATGATTGTCACGTTCATCACATTCAGATTGAATTACGAATGAATATCTTAGAAGCGAAACAAGATGAATTGAATAGAAAACAGTAGTACTTTGCATTAATCTTTGAGGAACAGCAGAGCTCCACACCTTAATCTATGGAGTGTAGAAACTCTACCGTTAAAAATACATAAGTGAAAGGTCTAGGCATGGCCGAATGGCCAGCCCCTCTGATCTAAGAACCAGGCATCCAAAGATGGTCAAAAAGACATCTAATACAATAGTAAAAGGTCCTATTTATAATAAACTAGCTACTAGGGTTTACATGAGTAAGTAATTGATGCATAAATCCACTTCCGGGGCCCACTTGGTGTGTGCTTGGGCTGAGCTTTGAGTGTTGCACGTGTAGAGGTCCTCCTTGGAGTTGAACGCCAGCTTTTGTGCCAGTTTGGGCGTTCAACTCTGGTTTTGGCTCCTTTTCTGGCGCTGGACGCCAGATTTGGGCAGAAAGCTGGCGTTGAACGCCAGTTTGCGTCATCTATTCTTGGCTAAAGTATGGACTATTATACATTGCTGGAAAGCCCTGGATGTCTACCTTCCAAAGCAATTAGAAGCGCGCCATTTCGAGTTCTGTAGCTTCAGAAAATCCACTTTGAGTGCAGGGAGGTCAGAATCCAACAGCATCAGCAGTCCTTCTTCAACCTCTGAATCTGATTTCTGCTCAAGTCCCTCAATTTCAGTTAGAAATTACCTGAAATCACAGAAAAACACACAAACTCATAGTAAAGTCTGGAAATGTGAATTTAACATAAAAACTAATGAAAACATCCCTAAAAGTAACTAGATCCTACTAAAAACATACTAAAAACAATGCCAAAAAGCGTATAAATTATCCGCTCATCACAACACCAAACTTAAATTGTTGCTTGTCCCCAAGCAACTGAAAATCAAGTAGGATAAAAAGAAGAGAATATACTATAAATTCCAAACTATCAATGAAACATAGCTCCAATCAAATGAGCGGGACTTATAGCTTTTTTCCTCTTGAATAGTTTTGGCATCTCACTTTATCCATTGAGGTTCAGAATGATTGGCATCTATAGGAACTCAGAGTTCAGATAGTGTTATTGATTCTCCTAGTTCAGTATGATGATTCTTGAACACAGCTATTTTATGAGTCTTGACCGTCGCCCTAAGCACTTTGTTTTCCAGTATTACCACCGGATACATAAATGCCACAGACACATAATTGGGTGAAACTTTTGAAATTGTGACTCAGCTTTGCTAAAGTCCCCAATTAGAGGTGTCCAGGGTTCTTAAGCACACTCTTTTTTTGCTTTGGACCTTAACTTTAACCGCTCAGTCTCAAGTTTTCACTTGACACCTACACGCCACAAGCACATGGTTAGGGATAGCTTGGTTTAGCCGCTTAGACCAGGATTTTATTCCTTTAGGCCCTCCTATCCACTGATGCTCAAAGCCTTGGGATCCTTTTTATTTGCCCTTGCCTTTTGGTTTTAAGGGTTATTGGCTTTTTCTGCTTGCTTTTTCTTTCTATTTTTTTTCGCCTATTTTTTTTTCTGCAAGCTTTGTTCTTTGCTGCTTTTTCTTGCTTCAAGAATCATTTTTATGATTTTTCAGATTATCAAATAACATGTTTCCTAGTCATCATTCTTTCAAGAGCCAACATATTTAACATTCTTAAACAACAACTTCAAAAGACATATGCACTGTTCAAGCATACATTCAGAAAACAAGAAGCATTGTCACCACATCAATATAATTAAGCTAAGTTCAAGGATAAATTTGAAACTCATGTACTTCTTGTTCTTTTGAATTAAAACATTTTTTCATTTAAGAGAGGTGATGGATTCATAGGACATTCATAACTTTAAGACAAAGTTACTAACTACTAATGATCATGTAATGAAGACACAAACATAGATAAGCACATAACATAGAAAACGAAAAACAGAAGAAATAATAACAAGGAATGAATCCACCTTAGTGATGGTGGCGTTTCCTTCTTGAGGAACCAATGATGTCCTTGAGCTCTTCTATGTCTCTTCCTTGTCTTTGTTGCTCCTCCCTCATTGCTTTTTGATCTTTTCTTATTTCATGGAGCATGATGGAGTGCTCTTGATGTTCCACTCTTAGTTGTCCCATATTGGAACTCAATTCTCCTAGGGAGGTGTTGATTTGCTCCCAATAATTTTGTGGAGGAAAATGCATTTGAGGCATCTCCGGGATCTCATGGTAATGAGCTTCTTGCGCCTCTTGAGCTCCATGAATGGGCTCTCTTGCTTGCTCCATCTTCTTCTTAGTGATGGGCTTGTCCTCTTTAATGAGGATATCTCCCTCTATGTCAATCCCAGCCGAATTGCATAGGTGGCAAATGAGGTGAGGAAAGGCTAACCTTGCCATAGTGGAGGACTTGTCAGCCACCTTGTAGAGTTCTTGAGGTATAATCTCATGAACTTCCACCTCTTCTCTAATCATGATGCTATGGATCATGATGGCCCGGTCTATAGTAACTTCAGACCGGTTGCTAGTGGGAATGATTGAGCATTGAATGAACTCCAACCATCCTCTAGCTACAGGCTTGAGGTCCAATCTTCTTAGTTGAACCGGCTTGCCTTTGGAGTCAATCTTCCATTGAGCTCCTTCCACGCATATGTCCATAAGGACTTGGTCCAACCTTTGATTAAAGTTGACCCTTCTAGTGTAGGGGCGTTCATCTCCTTGCATCATGGGCAAGTTAAACGCCAACCTCACATTCTCCGGACTAAAATCTAAGTATTTCCCCCGAACCATTGTAACATAGTTCTTTGGATCCGGGTTCTTACTTTGATCATGGTTCTTGGTGATCCATGAATTAGCATAGAATTCTTGAACCATTAGGATGCCGACTTGTTGGATGGGATTTGTTAGAACTTCCCAACCTCTTCTTTGAATTTCATGTCGGATCTCCGGATACTCATTTCTTTTGAGTTTGAAAGGGACCTCAGGGATCACCTTCTTCTTGGCCACAACATCATAGAAGTGGTCTTGATGGGCTTTGGAGATGAACCTTTCCATCTCCCATGACTCGGATGTGGAAGCTTTTGTCTTCCCTTTCCCCTTTCTAGAGGATTCTCTGGTCTTAGGTCCCATCAATGGTAATGGAAAAACAAAAAGCTTATGCTTTTATCACACCAAACTTAGAATTTTGCTCGTCCTCGAGCAATAAAAGTAAGAATAGATGAAGAAGAAGAAGAAATGGAGGAGAGGGAGAGTGGGAAGTGTTTCGGCCAAGAAGGGTGTAGAGGGGTGTGTTGTGTGAATTTGATGAAGAATGGAGGGCTTTATATAGGGAAGGGAGGGGGGAAAGGTTTCGGCTATATGGGTGGGTTTGGGTGGGAAACTGGTTTTGAATTTTGAAGGTAGGTGGAGTTTATGAGGTAGGTTTATGGGGAAGAGTGGATGGATGTGAGTGGTGAGGAGGTGATGGGGAAGAGAGATTGAGGTGGTTGGTGAAGGGTTTTTGGGGAAGAGTGTTTATGGGGTTGTGTGAAAGAGAGTGGTGAGAAGAAGTGAGTGGAGGTAGGTGGGGATCCTGTGGGGTCCACAGATCCTGAGGTTTCAAGGATTTACATCCCTGCACCCATTAGGCATGTAAAAATGCCTTTGCACACAACTCTGGGCGTTCAGCGCCAGGTTGGTGGCCATTTTGGGCGTTCAACGCCCATTTGTGTGCCATTTCTGGCGTTGAACGCCAGAACCATGCCTGTTCTGGCGTTCAGCGCCCAGAAGCTGCCCATTTTGGGCGTTCAGCGCCAGAACCATGCTCTGTTCTGGTGCTGAACGCCAGACAGATGCTCCTCCAGGGTGTGATTTTTCTTCTGCTGTTTTTGATTTTGTTTTCAATTTTTCTATTTATTTTGTGACTCCACATGATCATGAACCTATAAAGACATGAAAAATAATGAAAATAAAAATTAGATAAATAAACATTGGGTTGCCTCCCAACAAGCGCTTATTTAATGTCAATAGCTTGACAGTGGGCTCTCATGGAGCCTTACAGATGTTCAGAGCATTGTTGAAACTCTCCAACACCAAACTTAGAGTTTGGTTGTGGCCTCCCAACACCAAACTTAGAGTTTGACTGTGGGGGCTTGGGTTGACTCTGCTTTGAGAGAAGCTTTTCATGCTTCCTCTCCATGGTTGCAGAGGGAGATCCTTGAGTTTTAAACACAAGGGAGTCTTCATTCCATTGAAGGACTATTTCACCTCTGTCAACATCAATCACAGCTCTTGCTGTGGCCAGGAAAGGTCTTCCTAGGATGATGGATTCATCCTCTTCCTTTCCGGTATCCAGGACTATGAAATCAGCAGGGATGTAAAGGCCTTCAACCTTTACTAATACGTCCTCTACTTGTCCATATGCCTGTTTTCTTGAATTGTCTGCCATCTCTAATGAGATTTTAGCAGCTTGCACCCCATAGATTCCCAGTTTCTCTATTACAGAGAGGGGCATGAGGTTTATTCCTGAACCAAGGTCACACAGAGCCTTAAAGAGCATGGTGCCTATGGTACAAGGTATTATGAACTTTCTAGGATCCTGTCTCTTCTGACGCAATGTCAGTTGATCCAGATCACTTAGTTCATAGATGAACAAGGGAGGTTCAACTTCCCAAGTATCAATGCCAAATAATTTGGCATTTAGCTTCATGATTGCACCAAGAAACTTGGCAGTTTGCTCTTCAGTAACATCCTCATTCTCTTCAGAAGAGGAGTACTCATCAGAGCTCATGAAGGGCATAAGGAGGTTCAGTGGAATCTCTATGGTCTCTAGATGAGCCTCAGAGTCCTTTGGTTCCTCAGAGGGAAGCTCCTTATTGGTCACTGGACGTCCCAGGAGGTCTTCCTCCTTGGGATTCACGTCCTCCTCTCCCTCATTGGGTTCGGCCATTTTGCTTATGTCAATAGCCTTGCACTCTCCTTTTGGATTCTCTTCTGTATTGCTTGGGAGAGTACTGGGAGGGATTTCAGTGATCCTTTTACTCAGCTGGCCCACTTGTGCTTCCAAATTTCTAATGGAAGACCTTGTTTCATTCATGAAACTTACAGTGGCCTTAGATAGATCAGAGACTAAGTTTGCTAAATTAGAAGTATTTCGTTCAGAGTTCTTTGTCTATTGCTGAGTGGATGATGGAAAAGGTTTATTATTGTTAAACCTGTTTCTTCCACCATTATTAAAGCCTTGTTGAGGCTTTTGATCCTTCCTTGAGAAATTTGGATGATTTCTCCATGATGAGTTATAGGTGTTTCCATAAGGTTCACCTAAGTAATTCACCTCTGCTATTGCAGGGTTTTCAAGATCATAAGCTTCTTCTGCATAAGAAGCCTCTTGAGTACTGTTGGATGCAGCTTGCATTCCATGCAGACTCTGAGAGATCATATTGACTTGCTGACTCAATATTTTATTCTGAGCCAATATGGCATTCAGAGTATCAACTTCAAGAACTCCCTTCTTCATAGGCGTCCCATTACTCACAGGATTCCTTTCAGAAGTGTACATGAACTGGTTATTAGCAACCATGTCAATGAGTTCTTGAGCTTCTGCAGGCGTTTTCTTTAGGTGAATGGATCCACCTGCAGAAGTGTCCAGTGACATCTTTGATAACTCAGACAGACCATCATAGAATATATCCAGGATGGTCCATTCTGAAAGCATGTCAGACGGACACTTTTTGGTTAGTCCTTTGTATCTCTCCCAAGCTTCATAAAGGGATTCACCTTCTTTCTGTCTGAAGGTTTGAACATCCACATCCACTCTAAGCTTGCTCAGCTTTTGAGGAGGAAAGAACTTGGCTAGGAAAGCCTTGATCAGCTTATCCCAAAAGTTCAGGCTATCTTTAGGTTGAGAGTCCAACCATATTCTAGCTCTGTCTCTTACAGCAAAAGCAAAAATCATGAGCCTGTAGACTTCAGGATCTACTCCATTAGTCTTAACAGTATCACATATCTGCAAGAACTCAGTTAAGAACTGAAAAGGATCTTCAGATGGAAGTCCATGAAACTTGCAGTTTTGCTGCATCAGAGAAACTAATTGAGGTTTCAGCTCAAAGTTGTTTGCTCCAATGGCAGGAATGGAGATGCTTCTTCCATGTAAATTGGAATTAGGTGCAGTAAAGTCACCAAGCATCCTCCTTGCATTATTATTATTTTCGGCTGCCATCTCCTCTTCCTATTCGAAAATTTCTGAAAGGTTATCTCTGGATTGTTGTATTTTAGCTTCTCTTAGTTTCCTTTTTAGAGTCCTTTCAGGTTCTGGATCTGCTTCCACAAGAATGTTCTTATCCTTGCTCCTGCTCATATGACAAAGAAGAGGGCACAGAAAAATAATAATAATAATAGAGATCCTTTATACCACAGTATAGGGATCCCTGTGTGAGTAGAAGAAGAGGGGGAGACAAAGAATGTAATGTAATGGAAGAAACACAACTGTGAGGAGGGTTGAGATGTGAGATGAGATGTTAGTAAATGAATAAATAAATAGAATAAGATGGGAGAGGGAGAATTTTTGAAAAATATTTTTGAAAAAGAGTTAGTGATTTTTGAAAATGGTTTTTTTGAAAAATGTTAGTATTTTTCGAAAATTTTTAAAATCAAAAATAAAAATAAGAATAATTAGTTAATTAAAAAGAAATTTTTGAAAAAGAGGGAAGATATTTTCGAAAATTAGAGAGAGAGAGAGTTAGTTAGGTAGTTTTGAAAAAGTTAAGAAACAAACAAAAAGTTAGTTAGTTAGTTGAAACAAATTTTGAAAAGATAAGAAGTTAGGAGGTTAGAAAAGATATTTTGAAACCAACTTTTTGAAAAAGGTAAGATAAGAAGATATTTTAGAAATTAGTTTTGAAAAAGATTTGATTTTTAAAATCTCAATTAATGACTTGATTCATAAGAAATCACAAGATATGATTCTAGAACTTAAAGTTTGAATCTTTCTTAACAAGCAAGTAACAAACTTCAAATTTTTGAATCAAAACATTAATTGATTATGTTATTCTCGAAAATTTGATATAAAAAAAAAAAAAGATTTTTGAAAAATATTTTTGGAATTTTCGAAAATAACTAAGAATTTTGAAAAATATCTTATTTTTTTTTTGAAAAAGATTTTGAAAAAGATAAGATTTTCAAATTGAAAATTTGATTTGACTCATGAAAACAACTAGATTTTAAAAATTTTTGAAAAAGTCAATCGAATTTTTCGAATTTGATGAGAGAGAAAAAAGGGAAAGATATATTTTTTTTTATTTTTGAATTTTTAATGAGGAGAGAGAAGAACATGAAAATGATGCAATGCATGAAATTTTTAGATCAAAACAATGAATGCATGCAAGAATGCTATGAATGTCAAGATGAACACCAAGAACAGACAAGATGAACATCATAGACACAATTTTGAAAAATTTTTAATGCAAAGAAGACATGCAAGACACCAAACTTAGAATTCTTTAATGCTTACGCACTAAGAATTCAAGAATGCATATGAAAAACACCATACAACACAAAACAAAAAATCATCAAGATCAAACAAGAAGACTTACCAAGAACAACTTGAAGATCATGAAGAACACTATGAATGCATGAAATTTTCGAAAAATGCAAGATGCACATGCAAATGACACCAAACTTATGACATGACTCATGACTCAAACAAGAAACACAAAAAATGTTTTTGATTTTTATGATTTTCAATTTTTTTTTATTTTTGATTTTTTCGAAAATTATATGAAAAAGAAAAAATAAGGATTCCAAAATTTTTAACATGAATTCCAGAAATCTTGCATTCTTAGTCTAAAGCTTCAGTCCAGGAATTAGACATGGGTCACTAGCCAGCCAAGCTTTCAATGAAAGCTCCGGTCCAAAACACTAGACATGGCCAATGGCCAGCCAAGCTTCAGCAAGATATCAGAATATACTGCTCATTACTTATCAAATATGTAACTTGCCTCTATGCTGATGGTTTGGAAGCCTCAGTCCAAAAGAATTTAGACATGGCTTTACAGCCAGCCAGGCTTCACATGCTTCATGAAACACTAGAATTCATTCTTTAAAAATTTTGAATAAAATTTTTTTCGAAAACAAAAGAAAAATTTTTGAAAGATTTTTGAAAAATTTTTGAAAATAAAACAAAAAGAATATTACTTAATCTGAGCAACAAGATGAACCGTCAGTTGTCCAAACTCGAACAATCCACGGCAACGGCGCCAAAAACTTGGTGCTGTTGCCGGATCAAACTTGGCACTGATGTTACCGGACCAAAAGCTTGCCGAAAACTCGAACAATCCCCGGCAACGGCGCCAAAAACTTGGTATGCAAAATTGCTACTCAGGTTGTGAATTGTTGTTCGAAATTGATTCCCTAGCAATGGCACCAAAAATGGATGCACAGGACCATGGTCTAAACATATCTTCACAACTTCGCATAACTAACCAGCAAGTGCACTGGGTCGTCCAAGTAATACCTTACGTGAGTAAGGGTCGAATCCCACGGTGATTGTCGGTATGAAGCAAGCTATGGTCACCTTGTAAATCTCAATCAGGCGGATATCAAACAGTAATGGAGTTTTCGAAAATAATATAATAAAATAGGGATAGAAATACTTATGTAAATCATTGGTGAGAATTTCAGATAAGCGAATGGAGATGCTTTTCGTTCCTCTGAACCTCTGCTTTCCTGCTATCTTCATCCAGTCAGTCTTACTCCTTTCCATGGCTGGCTTTATGTGATACATCACCATTGTCAATGGCTACTTTCGGTCATCTCTCGGGAAAATGATCCAATGCCCTGTCACGGCACGGCTAATCGTCTGGAGGCATCACCCTTGTCAATGGCTTCATCTTATCCTCTCAGTGAAAATGATCAACACACCCTGTCACGGCACGGCTATTCATCTGTCGGTTCTCGATCATGCTAGAATAGGATTTACTATCCTTTTGCGTCTGTCACTAACGCCCCGCAATCGCGAGTTTGGAGCTCGTCACAGTCATTCATTTATTGAATCCTACTCGGAATACCACAGACAAGGTTTAGACCTTCCGGATTCTCTTGAATGCCGCCATCATTCTAGCTTACGCCACGAAGATTCCGATTAAGAGATCTAAGAGATACTCATTCAATTCTAATGTAGAACGGAAGTGGTTGTCAGGCACGCGTTCATAGGGAATGATGATGATTGTCACGTTCATCACATTCAGATTGAAGTACGAATGAATATCTTAGAAGCGAAACAAGATGAATTGAATAGAAAACAGTAGTACTTTGCATTAATCTTTGAGGAACAGCAGAGCTCCACAACTTAATCTATGGAGTGTAGAAACTCTACCGTTAAAAATACATAAGTGAAAGGTCCAGGCATGGCCGAATGGCCAGCCCCTCTGATCTAAGAACCAGGCATCCAAAGATGTCAAAAAGACGTCTAATACAATAGTAAAAGGTCCTATTTATAATAAACTAGCTACTAGGGTTTACATGAGTAAGTAATTGATGCATAAATCCACTTTCGGGACCCACTTGGTGTGTGCTTGGGCTGAGCTTTGAGTGTTGTGCGTGTAGAGGTCCTCCTTGGAGTTGAACGCCAGCTTTTGTGCCAGTTTGGGCGTGCAACTCTGGTTTTGGCTCCTTTTCTGGCGCTGGACGCGAGATTTGGGCAGAAAGCTGGCGTTGAACGCCAGTTTGCGTCGTCTATTCTTGGCCAAAGTATGGACTATTATACATTGCTGGAAAGCCCTGGATGTCTAATTTCCAACGCAATTGGAAGCGCGCCATTTCGGGTTTTGTAGCTCCAGAAAATCCACTTTGAGTGCAGGGAGGTCAGAATCCAACAGCATCAGCAGGCCTTCTTCAACCTCTGAATCTGATTTCTGCTCAAGTCCCTCAATTTCAGTCAGAAAATACCTGAAATCACAGAAAAACACACAAACTCATAGTAAAGTCCAGAAATGTGAATTTAACATAAAAACTAATGAAAACATCCCTAAAAGTAACTAGATCCTACTAAAAACATACTAAAAACAATGCCAAAAAGCGTATAAATTATCCGCTCATCAGCCACCCATGCGTGCGCGTCCCTGACGTGTACGTGTTACCCTGAAAAACGGCGTAAATGGGTGCATGGCCAGAGAGTTATGATGGTGTGGGGCTGGAATGGTGCTGGGAGCACAAGTCCCATCACGCATACGCGTCCCTAACGCGTGCGCGTCATTTTCCAATCATGGCCATCCACGCGTACGCGTCGCTTGAAATTAGCGCCATCCACGCGTACGTGTGCCTTACGCGTACGCGTCGCATGCGACGCCCAAATTAAACCCCTTAGCGCCTGATTTAATTCATCTACCCCTGATGAACAATCATCTTATGCTAGTTTTACAATCATTTTTCATTTGTTTCATTAGGTTTTATACACTTTCTTGCACAATAAGTAAGTGATTGGAGTGGATTTTCATGATTATGTTAAATCAATCAAACATCATTTATTTTACACAAAATCATAAGGTTTATGATAGAATTAATTGATTTTATAAATGATGCAAAGATCTTGTGATTTTGGTGAGACTTTGATTAGTTGTTTGGTTGCTTGTAAGGGAAGAAATGAGAAAGAAAGGGAAGAACCAGGAAAGCGTTGCAATAGTGAACGTGGCTTTCACTTTGTCACCTTTTTTGTGACTTTTGGGGCTTGGAAGCAAGGCCTTGTGCCATCCGTACCACTAGCCAGTGCCCAATGACCAAACGTAGCGTTCATTAAGGCAACGCTAGGCAAGGAAACAAGCACACCAAGGCGCACATCAAGGAGCAGCGTTCATTAGCAAGTGAATGCCACGTTCACTAAATGAACATTTTCGGGCATATTGGGCAAGAAAGCAAGGCACAGCAGTCAAACAAAGGCTAGCGCTCAAAGGATCGAACATAGCGCTCAACCAAAGGAGCGCTAGAAGAAGTGCTACTCGACCAAGGGAGCGCTCACTAAGCTAGCACAGCGTTCATTGAGTGAACGCTAGTAGTGGGAATGGTGCGCAACAAATGCCCACCAAGGACGCACGCGAGGAGCACGCCAACAAAGTGAATGGGGCGTTCACTTTCCAAACTGAACGCTCCACTGGGAGTGTTACCAAGTGCATCCTGACCCATGCCATCAAGTGCCATCTTGGATCCAATTCTTCGCCGACCCAGAAGCCCACTTCCAATGCTTAATGCTGAAAATAGAAAGTGTATAAATAGGAGAAAATTTGATTTGAGGAGGACCTTTTGCTCATTTTTAGTTTTCTCACTTTTAAATTTTAATTTATTTGAATTTGAGAATTGGGATTAGATCTAGTTTTCTTTCTTTTGTTCTTCTTCTGCAACTTCTATTCTATTTTCTGGTTTTGGATTTTGGATTCAGATTGAGGAACATCATTGAATTTCTTCATCTGAGAATCATCTTTTACTTTTCCTGTTTATTGTTCTAAGAATTTGAAGTTGGGTCCGGATATTTTTTTCAGTTTTCATTTAGCTTCTTCTACAATTTCTTCTTTTCTGTTTTGGTCAAGTGAGCAATTGAGATTTGAGTTTCTTTATGTTTAGTTATTTGAAGGCAATTGTTGATTTCTCTTTAAGATTTTAGATCTGATCCAAGTTTCATTCTGTTTTAACTCCTTTACAAATTTTCCATTTCTGTTTTGCTACTGAGATCTAGATCTGAACCTCTTCATCTCATAGTTCTCTAATTTACTTCAATTTACATTTTCCAGCTCAATTTTGAATCCCAGTACTCAAATCCCTTTATTGTTGATGCAATTTAAGTTTTTTGTCAATTTAGATTCAGAAATTTAAGTTTCTTGCACTTTAAGTTTCAGTCATTTACTTTTCTTGCAATTTAAGTTTCAGCTCTTTTACTTTCTTGCTCTTTAAGTTTCTACAGTTTACTTCTTCTGCACTTTAAGATTCTGTCAATTTACCCTCTCCCTTTTATTTTCTTGCAATTTTACTTCTGTTAATCAAGTTTCACTCAAATCATCAAATATTCGCTTAACTAAATTCATCACCTAACTAAAGTTGCTCAATCCATCAATCCCTGTGGGATCAACCTTACTCTTGTGAGTTATTACTACTTGATGCAACCCGGTACACTTGCCGGAGAGTTTGTGTGGAATCGTTTTTTCCCTCACCAAGTTTTTGGCACCGTTGCCGGGGATTAACTTAGATTAACAATGATTAAGTCGGGTGATAATCTAGATTAAGCATTTTCTTTTTATTTTTACTAAGCACTGATAAACCCATATTTTATGATATATTTTGTGCTTAATCTAAGTGATTTATTCAATCCTTCACCCACTTATTCATATTAATTGCATGGTTTTACTTTCCCTTCCTTATTATGTGATGTATGTGAAAAACATGTTTCCTATGCTTTAAAATTAATTATTTTAATTACCTTTATTTCCATTCGATGTAGTGATTAGTGTGTTGAGTAGTTTCAGATCTTCTAAGGCAAGAATGACTCAAAGGATGGAAAGGAAACATACAAAAATGGAAGGAAAGCATAAAACGAAGTTTTTGAAGAAACTGGCATCCATGCGATCGCATGGGCGACGCGACCGCATGCCAAGCGCGAAGAAGCAACGACGCGACCGCATGACTGACGCGACCGCATGACAAGGAAAACTCCGAATGACGTGACCGCGTGACCCACCCGGACACGTGACAGAGGCCACGCACCAGAAATCGCAGAAAACGCTTCCAGCGAATTCTGAAGCCCTTTTTGGCCCAATCCAAGTCCAGAAGGCATAGACCAGAGGTTACGAAGTGAGGGAATGCAACCATTCAAAGGGAGTCTCCACTTTAGTTAGTTTTCCATGATTTAGATTTAGTTTAGAGAGAGGTTCTCTCCTCTCTCTTCTCTCTTTAGGATTAGGATTTAGAATTAGGATTTTATTCGCTTTCCGGATTATCTCTTTATCAGTTTCAATATTCCCTTTTATTTACTTTTGCAATTTAATCCATGAATTCTTCCATGTTACAGATTACTCTTTTGAATTAATGTTATTTGAGGTATTTCAGTTTATTATTGCTTTTCTTTTATTTACATTATTGTTATTCCCAATCTGAAGACATTTTTATTCCAGTAGATTTATTTTTCTCCTTTTGGTCTTGGTTAAGAAATCAATAACTCAGGAGTTATCAAACTCAAACATGAATGATAATTGTTATCTTTGTTAATTAAACTGAACTTCAATAATCCAAATCTTTTCTTAGGAAATAAATAGGATTCGAAGATCAAACCAATTAATCCCTTGACCTTTCTTTATCTTAGTAAAGGTTAACAAAGTGGAATTAAGATTCAATTCTCATCATCATTGATAAGGATAACTAGGATAGGACCTCTAATTTCCCATACCTTGCCAAAAGTTTATTTACAGTTATTTATTTATTTTACTTGCCATTTAAATTACTTGTTCTTCATTTACTTTAATTTCAAATTAAACCATTCGCTCCTCATTCTCAAAACCCCAATTTACAATCTCCATAACCAATAATAAGAACATACTTCCCTACAGTTCCTTGAGAAGACGACCCGAGGTTTGAATACTTCGGTTATCAATTTATTTAGGGGTTTGTTACTTGTGACAACCAAAACGTTTGTATGAAGGGATTTCTGTTGGTTTAGAGACTATATCTACAACGCGACTATTTTTATGAAATTCTTTACCGGCAAAAATCCTAACGTCAAAAATGGCGCCGTTGCCGGGGAACTGCAATCGTGTGCCTTATTATTAGTTATTGTAAATATTTTTCTTTTACTTGTTTATTTGTCTTTATTTTTCCCCTCTTTATTTCTATTAGCTACTATGAATTCTCACCCCTTTCGCTTTGAGTTTGGTTCTAATGTTATTGAAAGGAATAGAAGTTATAACAGGAACATGCATTAAGGTCAGAGCAATCAAAGATGGATGGAGCCCAGAGGATCTGATCAACCCTTTAGGCAACAACACCCTCCAAGATATCATGGACAAAGAGCGTTCTACAATGCATACCAAGCAAATAGACATGGTGGACAACCTTGTAATTACCAACAAGCCCCACCCTGTTCTTATAGGCCATCCTCTCAACATAACTTCGAACCACCACACTCACAAGCTCCTTTTCACCGATCACCACCGTATGATCCTCATTTACCCCAGTTCTAATCCAATCACTCCCAAACACCACGACTTCCCCCTGTGCCATATCCAAATCTATCACCCCGAGAATCAGAGGTTCGCCTCAAGAAAACAGTAAATCGACTTCAAACAACCCTTCATCAACTGGAGCAAGCAGTAAGTCAATTATCTTCTAGACGTTCGGACATTCAAGGACCTCCCACAGCCCCATATGGACAATCTAACGAAGAGCATAGTATGAAGGAGATACTAGAAACTCCAGTGGACAAGACAGAGCATGGCTTCGGACTGGAACAAGTAGAGGAAGCTGTCATTATTGAAGAAGAAGAGTTGGTTAAAGATTTAGGAGACGCTGAACCTCCATGGGAATCTAGAGTTGTGGAAAATTCTATCAAGGACGTTACAATTGATGCTGAGGAGGACAGTGCCCAACCCCATGTAATGAACTTGCATCCGCGAGTGAATTCTCTGAGATCAAAGAATCTTCCCCAAGTGAATACGAAGATGATACGGAGGTAGATTTCTCTCAACCTCCAGTCTATGACTTAAGTGATGAGGAAGATATAGATGGCTTTGATCAGGACATGGATATGTTTGAAGAATCTTACAAAGAAGTGGAGAATTTCACAGAAGAGCACAAGGGAGTAGAACTCACAGAACCACTGGAACCACCTATCCCAAGGCCATTACCACCCAATACAAGTTTCAAGTGGGTATAATCCTTAACCTTTAACTGTATTTTTCCACTTGAATATGGTTTGCTTGAAATAGATGGCCATCTTAGAGCTCTCTGCGGCTTTAAGAGTAAGCGGGAAATGGCTCGTGCTCAGAGCTGGTGCACAAGGTTTAATAAGCTTCCACGCTTCAACTCGAAGTGCACGGATTGGCACCATGATCAATCGGATGGATCTCGGAAAATATTTGGTTATCCTGGTGAGAATCTAATTTCTAAACCGCCCAGATGAAA
The DNA here is from genome assembly GCF_059453495.1 of Arachis ipaensis. Taxonomy (NCBI): domain Eukaryota; kingdom Viridiplantae; phylum Streptophyta; class Magnoliopsida; order Fabales; family Fabaceae; genus Arachis; species Arachis ipaensis. Next base: position 93,403,628 of record NC_142439.1, read on the forward strand.
AAATATAGATCAAGACAAAGGCGGATTTAAAAGCAAAGTTTGGGATCCTGGAATCTATGCTGACATTCGTCACCCCGGGAGCCTAACAATCTGTTTGAAGCTGCTCAGAAGCTTCACATGCCTAGTTTGGGACCCCGGAGGCTTTTGGCATTCCAAGCATTGGTGGAGATTTCTGGATGAATTTAAGCATAAGCCGCCAAAACAGGAAGCTCATCCAATGTCCAACTTAAGGACTTTAACTAAGTGCTAGGTGGGAGACAACCCACCATCGTATGATCGTTCCTTTTTCAATTTTTATTTAGTTTTATTTGTTTTCAAGATTTATTTTATTATATTATATTGAACCTGGAGTTTTGCATCTCATTCATATTAATCATTGCATTCTGCATACTGCATAATTGCATACCTGCAAAAAAAAAAGGGTACGCGACGCGACGCATCATTCATGCGATCGCGTCAACTTACGAAAAACACCTCCCAAGCGACCGCGTCATTCACGCGGCCGCGTGACCAAGAGATCGGCGTAAAGATCCAACGTCCAGAAATTTAGGCTGGAATCGTACGGCCATTGTGCGTTTAGCACAAAATGCCCACGCGATCCCGTCACTCACGCAATCGCGTCACTTGCACAACCTCAATCCCACGCGACAACGTGAGCGACGCGATCGCGTCGCATGGATTGCACAACACCCCCAAAAGGAGATAGAGAGTTACGCTGAAACGACGCTGGAATTGTGCGTTTTGCACAAATTCCAACGACGCGATCGCATGCCCCAGGCGATCGCGTCATTCACTCTTTTTGTCCTCCACGCGATCGCGCCACTCACGCAATCGCGTCGACCTCTATTTCACCCTAGCCACGCGACCGCGTGCCCCACGCGATCGCGTGGATTCAAATTTATAACCACCCAAGTCACGCGAACCCTATCAGTCGCGCTCCCCCCTAAACCCCTCTCCCCCCTCTCTTCTTCTCCAATAACACCACCACCACCCAGCCACCACCACGCCACCGCCAGACGCCGCCGACCACCCAGACCCCGCCGCCACCCAACCCCCTTCCTCCTTCTCCCTTCTCTCTTCTTCTTTCTTCTTCTTAACCTCTAACTGCCACTGCCCACGCCGCGCCACCACCACCCACCGCCGCTGCCCCGTCACCACCGCCCAGCGCCACCCACACGCCCCCTTCCTTCCCCTATTACCCCCTACCTCCATTATCCCTACCTTTCCCTCCATTCCTCTGAACAGCAGCCACTGCCGCCGCGCCACCCTCTTCTGCCGCACCGGATGCCATCGCCATCATTCCCAGCTACCTCTCTGCCCCACTCTCTTTCTTACGCCTACCAGGTTTCCGACGAACGCCACCCATCTATCCATTTGTTGTAAATTCCTATTTTTCTATTTATGTTCGTCATTAGGCTAGTTAGATATGCATGTTGTAGTGGATTTTAGGTTGTTAGGTAGCCTAGGATGTGGTTAGTGGATTTAGGTCTGTTTAATTACGCTGTTCGCGTTTCTTGTTTCATTATTTTTGCAATTCTGCTGTTGCTGTGATGTTAGTTTTGTTCATATTTCTTGTTTCATGCTGCTCTTTACTCTGATTCTTCATGTTCTTATTCCTTATATGTAATTGCAGCTGTATTTTTGATTCATATGAACTATTCTGTTGTTGTTTATTTTCCGGGACAATCCAATTTTAGCCGGAATGCTGCCCAAATTTCTGTAAAATATTTCCATTCATGTCTTAATTAATTTTGGCATTTTCAAATGTGCTTTCCTTAGATTTAACCAAAATAATTCATGAATGCCAGGGCAAGCTTTCTTATTCTTTTAGATTTCCTGGTTCATAATTTGTATTTTTGATGTTTGATTCCAATTTTCGCTATTTCTATATTTATTTGAATCATCATCAATCTGTTTTCCTTATTTGGATATGAGTTACTTATAGCTTCTAACTATGAATACTTGTTACTTGGAATATTTTCATTATGCCACTTACTTTAACCCATTTTTCTTTACTAACTCACTAATGTTAACTTCCTAAACTCTTTTTCAATTCTAACCAACCTAACCTTTCAAAACTTCTCTTCTAATTTTCTTTCACTTTCTTTTAACATTCTAACCATGGCATGATGTTAATTTCTCTATTTAACATGAATTCAATTACATTTTGGATTGTGAATTCTTCTTTTTGGACTTTTAACTCCTATACAATTCTTAATGCACATTTACTTAACTCATTTTCCTTATCCTTTTGCTCCTTTGCCACTTTGTGTTTCTTTTGATTATTTGCCTATTTGTTTTCCTGTTTTCACTATATCCTGGTTTTCTGTTTTTTAGGATGTCTGCCAGCCAGAGAAAAGGAAAAGGAAAGGCTACTACTGGCAAACGGAAAAGAGGAGAATCCTCCATGTCCATTATGGATATTATGCACGATGACTCCTTGCAGGAGAAAAATTTTACCCCGCAGGAGAAGGCCGACCAGCTAATACCTGCCACTGATCCAATAAAGTTTGCGAACTGATACTGTGAGCTGAGGTATCCGGTATTTGCAAACTCCAGGAACCTATACCTGGAGAGAACTTTGAAGATCCCAGAAGAACTCCAGCAATACACCTCTGACCAGATCAAACAAAGAGGCTAGTTCTTCCTGGAGAGAAACCTAACTGAGGTTAATGCATCTTGGGTTAGGGAATTCTGCTGCAATTACTTCAAAACCTCCCTAGATGCAGTGAACCTTAGAGGAAAGCAGATTCTGGTCACTGAAGAGGCCATTGAAGATGTTCTGAAGCTTATGCCTAAAACTGATCAGCTGGATAGTTATTAGAAAGCTGAGGAAGATATGCGCTTCATGAAGTTTGATTGGTGTGCAGTCAAGGCCCGGATAGCCCTTGACCCGACCGTTCCTTGGATTATGGGTTAGAACACCACCATGCCAAAGGGAATCAAGTGGATTTACCTGTATGATGAGGCTCGGCTATGGCATCAGATACTTAGTAACTTCATTATGCCGAGTACTCACGAGACTGAGATACCAGCCACTATGATTACCCTCCTATGGTGTGTGATGGAGGGTAAGGACCTGTACTTGCACGCTTTATCCGGTACCATATGGCCAGGGTCCACGTCCGAGGCACTCTTCCCTTTCCTTATTTGGTTACACAGCTAGGCCGTCGAGCTGACATGCCTTGGGAGGATGCTGATGAAAAGCCACCTGCTGTAGAATGCAAGAAGATTATCCCTCACAGCAGGAACTTTCGGGCTTTGGGCTACAGACCTCCATTCCTCACTGCTACTGCTGACACAGCCACACCTTCTACCGGCCCCTCTTCTTCCACAGCTACCCCTGCCACCACCACTGCACCTCCACCTGCCCTAGAGCCCATCTATCATCTAGTGCACCGCCTGTTTCGATGGCTTGACTAGATGGAGCGTCGCAACAAGCGACGCTATGAGCACCTGAAACTGATGATACGCTCTGGCGACATCCCCTCCGAGCCTGACACACCATCCGAGGCATCTGAGGAGGAGACAGATGCTCACGATGCAGAGACCCATCCACAGAGCGAGGCAGAGCAGGTAGGCACCCAGCAGGCAGCATCACATCAGGAGGCTCCGCCTCAAATTCAGGCTGTAGACCCCGAGATCCCTATTCAGTCAGCACCTCCTCTGCAGTAGGCTGATCCTCAGACCACCACCACAGAGACCCCAGCTACCCGTCCTTCCAGCGATGACACCCCTTCACACCCTGCTTTAGTGAGCATCGGGGACGATGCTACATTTTAAGTGTGGGGAGGTCGCCATCTCTGGCGTTCTTTTTTTGGTGAACCACTACATACTCTTTTTATTTATTTTGCTACTTTTCTGTATTTTTCTCTTTATTTTTATTTTTATTTTCTCAGTACTTATATATATTGCTATTTTTATGTATTTATTCTATGTTGCACTTTAGTTCATATTTTAGCCATTTAGTTTTAATAGCAATTCTAACTTATTAGTTATAGAAATTGTGGATTAATTAGTATAGTTTACCCTTTTTAGCATAAGATAGCTTAGTTTAAATTGAAAAATATAAAAAGGAAGTAAACTAGGAACTTGAACACAATAGAAACAATCCACACACCTTGTATATATAGCATTACATGTTAGTTAGTTAACAACATTTCATCAAGGAGAAACACTAGAACTTTAAATCCATTCAATATAAGCTTTACATTGAGAATAATGGGAATTTTTAACTAAACCTGCATGACATACATAAGTGATAAATGATTTTTTGAGCTAGAGAACACACAGCCTGTGAGTTTTGAGCTTAATTGTATGGTTACATTCAAACCATAATATTTTATTCCTGTGTGTTCCGCCCTTCTTTTTTATTCTGATGTTCTTTACTTTGTTTTAATCTATATGTCCAATTATAAAATAGAAATACATACCAAGAGAGTGATTGAGGCCATTATTTGATTTTAGCTCACTTATCCCAAAATAACCTACCTTTCACATCACCCTTATTAGCCCCCTTGAGCCTTTAAATCCCTTTTTTCTATAAACCACATTACTAGCCTTAAGTAGAAAAACAAAATAAAAATCCCAAGTTGAATCCTTGGTTAGATTAAGATAGGAAGTATGTATGGTTTAAATGTGAAAAAAACCCGTTGGAAACATGGATGATAAAAACAAAAAGGTAGAAAAGTTGAAAAGAATAAAATAATTCAAATAAAATTTTTGGGAAGCATGCTCATGTAAAATCAAATTAATTGAATTACCATGTGCATTAAAAAAAATATTTATTCTTCAGTACTTAAATAAAGGGGACACAAAAGAATTCCCCAAATGAGAAATAAAGCAATGCACATGGGATAAAAATAATAAACATTGAAACATGAGCATGTAACATCAAAAGTGGGAAAATATGGAAAAATAGGTAAAGAAGCTTTGCCTTAGAAAGTATGTATGTTAGGTGAGATCTTCGACTAATTAAGGATTCACTTATTAGCTCACTTAGCCTTATACATATATCCTTACCTTTACCTTGGCCCCATTACAACCTTAACTAAAGACCTCATGATTTTTGGTATGTCTATATTCTATAATTGTTGATTGGTTAGATGAAGAACAAAGTTAGAGAAAGTAAGGATAAAAAGAAGAATAGAGTGATTAACCCAATAAACACCGAGTGACTAGAGAGTAAACACAAAATCCAGTGAGGGTTCAATAGCTCATTAACATATATCTCTGCTTAAATTATTAATTGTCTTGCAAGTTTATAAAATGTTTTTCTTTCCCATCTCAACTGTAAAAGTGCTTTATCATTATCTAAGGTTTGGCTATATATATATATATATGACTCCTTGAGAATGTGAATTAATTCAACTACATGCAAGCTTTATATACAAGTGAATAAAAAATTAGAATTTCATGATGCATCATTCATGTAGGTAGTTGCATTTAGATTAGATTGTATTGCATGACATTCCACCACTTTAACCTTACCTTACTCTTTATCTTGGACTTAGCATGAGGACATGCTATTATTTAAGTGTGGGGAGGTTGATAAACCCATATTTTATGATATATATTTTGTGCTTAGTCTGAGTGATTTATTCAATCCTTCACCCACTTATTCATATTAATTGCATGGTTTTACTTTCCCTTCCTTATTATGTGATGTATGTGAAAAACATGTTTCCCATGCTTTAAAATTAATTATTTTAATTACCCTTATTTCCATTCGATGCCGTGATTAGTGTGTTGAGTAGTTTCAGATCTTCTAAGGCAAGAATGACTCAAAGGATGGAAAGGAAACATACAAAAATGGAAGGAAAGCATAAAACAGAGTTTTTGAAGAAACTGGCATCCACGCGATCGCATGGGCGACGCGACCGCATGCCAAGCGCGAAGAAGCAGCGACACGGCTGCATGATTGACGCGACCGCGCGACTTAAGCAGAACACATAGGACGCGGCCGCATGACTGACGCAACCGCGTGACAAGGAAAACTCCGAATGACGTGACCGCGTGACCCACACGGACCCATGACAGAGGCCACGCACCAGAAATTGCAGAAAACGCTCCCAGCGAATTCTTAAGCCCTTTTTGGCCCAAATCCAAGTCCAGAAGGCATAGACCAGAGGTTATGAAGTGAGGGAATGCATCCATTAAAAGGGAGTCTCCACTTTAGTTAGTTTTTCATGATTTAGATTTAGTTTAGAGGGAGGTTCTCTCCTCTCTCTTCTCTCTTTAGGATTAGGATTTAGAATTAGGATTTTATTCGCTTTCCGGATTATTTCTTTATCAGGTTCAATATTCCCTTCTATTTACTTTTGCAATTTAATCCATGAATTCTTCCATGTTATAGATTACTCTTTTGAATTAATGTTATTTGAGGTATTTCAGTTTATTATTGCTTTTCTTTTATTTACATTATTGTTATTCCCAATCTGAAGACATTTTTATTCCAGTAGATTTATTTTTCTCCTTTTGGTCTTGGTTAAGAAATCAGTAACTCAGGAGTTATCAAACTCAAACAAGAATGATAATTGTTATCTTTGTTAATTAAACTGAACTTCAATAATCCCAATCTTTTCTTAGGAAATAAATAGGATTCGAAGATAAACCAATTAATCCCTTGACCTTCCTTTATCTTAGTAAAGTTTAACAAAGTGGAATTAAGATTCAATTCTCATCATCATTGATAAGGATAACTAGGATAGGACCTCTAATTTCTCATACCTTGCCAAAAGTTTATTTACAGTCATTTATTTATTTTACTTGCCATTTAAATTACTTGTTCTTCATTTACTTTAATTGCTAATTAAACCATTCGCTCCTCATTCTCAAAACCCCAATTTACAATCCCTATAACCAATAATAAGAAGATACTTCCCTGCAGTTCCTTGAGAAGACGACCCGAGGTTTGAATACTTCGGTTATCAATTTATTTAGGGGTTTCTTATTTGTGACAACCAAAATGTTTGTACGAAGGGATTTCTGTTGGTTTACAGACTATGTCTACAACGCGACTGTTTTTATGAAATTCTTTACCGGCAAAAATCCTAACGTCAAGCACACTAACTGTTTGAGGTTTTGTTTAAGCTAACCTTAACATCACTCTAGCAGTAGAGTAAATTGTCTCTGGTTTTTGGTTTTGGGTGTATGACAGAAGCAAGGAGAGAGGTCTCTACCTCTTGTGACCATAATGAGAGAACTCTCCGAAGACTAAGAAGAGAAGCAAGAGGAAAGGAGATCATTGGTGAAGAGGAATCAGAGGAGGAGAACCAAGAAACGGAAGGGAATACCCCTAATCCACCAGAGGGAGTGGCTAACAATGGCCAACCTCAAAGGAGGGTTCTAGCCTCCTACACCTTCCCTAATCCAAAGCACTATGGGAGTAGCATACTTACTCCAAATGTCAATGCAAACAACTTTGAATTGAAACCTCAACTCAACACTTTGGTGTAGAACAACTGTTCTTATGGAGGAGGCCCCTTGGAAGATCCAAACTAGCACCTATCCACCTTTCTAAGGATATGTGACATAGTGAAGACCAATGGTGTTCATCCAGACATTTACAAGCTGCTTCTATTTCCATTTTCCTTGAGAGACAAAACTGCCCAATGGTTGAAGGCATTTTCAAGAGAAAGCATCAACAGTTGGGAGGATTGATAAACCATTATTTTATGATTTGTATTGTGTTTAATTGTGTGGTTTTATCAAGTCATCACCCACTTATTCATATGATTAGCATGATATTACAAGTCCTTCCCAAAATTGTTCCATGGTTGAAAACTTGCTTCCTAAAGATCTTTTAATTGTATATTTTTATTCTCCTTTATACCATTCGATGATGTGATCTGTGTGTTAAGTGTTTCAGGCTTCATAGGGCAGGAATGGCTTAGAGAATGGAGAGGAATCTGACAAAAAAATGGAAGGAACACAAGAAATTGAGGAGATGACCAGCGAGAAGCGACGCGGACGCATGGCTCACGCGACCGCGCAAAATGGAGGAAATCGCAGTGACGCGCTCGCGTGCCTGACGCGAACGCGTGAATTGGAAGCGGCACGAGTGACGCGAATGCGTGGACGACGCACACGCGTGGCAAGGAAAAACGCTGGATGATGTGAAAGCGTGGATGACACGATCAAGTGATGTGCGCGATCTGCAGAATTTGCAAAAATCACTGGCGTGGATTCTGGGCTGCATTTCAACCCAGTTTTTGGCCCAGAAATGCAGATTAGAGCCAGGGAACATGCAGAGACCAGAGGGAGGACATTCATTCGGCATAATTTTTAGTTTTAGATCTGACTTTACTCCTCCTCTAGCTTTTTAGATTGGGATATAGAGAAGAGTTATTACCTCCGCAAGACTTCAACTCTCTAGTTTGTTTTCTCTATTTTTTTTACTTACTCTTTTATATCCTTAATTTGTTCAGAGTTACCATTGGATTATTTTTAGAATTTATTAATACCAGAACTATTTTTATTTTTAATTGGTCTTTTTGATTATTATTTATCATGTCTTCCTTTATTTCCCTTTCTTATTTTGTGAAGTTTACATTCATGATGAGCGAGTAGTTCTCTAACTTGATTGGGAGTTGATTGAAAGGAGAACCTTGAGTTGGAATGCTCAAGAGTAAAATTGTAATTGGGTTTATTGTTGGATGGCTCTCTATTCACTGACACTAATCCTTCCCAAGGGAGAGGATTAGAACTTGTGAATAGAAGTGGACTTCCAACTTACTTGACTTTCCTCTATCTAGTAAATGATAACTAAGTAGAACAACCTTCAATTATCAATTGATCTTGGGAGAACTCCAACAAGGATAGAACTTCCGATTAATCTACTCCCGATCAAGATTTTTATTTAAATTACATAAATTCTCTGATTTAATTTCCTGTTTATCAAACTTAAAACCATTTTGGAAAACCTCTGATTGATAAAATAGCATATCTTTCTGCAACTCGTTGGGAGACGACCTGGGATTCATACTCCCAGTATTTTAATTCTAATTTTGTGACAACCCTTCTAAATTGATAAACGGATTTTTGTTGGTTAAGAACAGTACTTCCAACGTATCTCTCGTGTTAATTTCTTAATCTGCCAATTTCTGCCATGTCAATTTTTGGCGCTGTTGCCGGAGAGGTGCAATAGAGTGCTAATTTATTGATTGGAATTTATTTATTTACATTTTTTTTATTTTGTTTTTGTTATCATGAGCTATATGTCTCTTCCATTGAATGAGACGTTCATTTCCTGATCCAAGCTTGCTAGTATTTGATCCTGAGATTGAAAGAACTATTTCACGTATAAGGCAAGCTCGGCGTCAGTTAGTCCTCTCCGAGGACGAATCTGAAACGTCACTTAAGAAAGAAACAAGCTCCCTTCCTACTGATTCAGTTGATTCACGTGCAGGTAACATGGCAGCACCTAGGAGAGTTACTATCCAGGAAGCCGGAGCCCCAGATTTCACACTGCAGCCGTTTCAAGCGCATTACCCAGCAGTGGCTGTAGATTTTGAAATAAAGACTGCACTACTCAACTTGATGCCCAAGTTTCATGGCTTACTTGCTCAAGAGCCTATCACTACAAGAAAACAAGCTTTTTGCTACGCTTTTAAAGCGTAGCGAAAAGTCCAAAAAAGCGTAGCGATAGCTTTTCGCCACGCTTTTTGAACTATCGGCACGCTTTTGAAAGGGTCACAACTGCAAGGGTGCCGGTTGCTCTATCGCTACGCTTTTGGTGATCTATCGCCACGCTTTTTTTTTGGCCACGCTTTTAAAGATCGCCACGCTTTAAAAGCGTAGCCATATGTGCCAGATATGGCTACGCTTTTAAAGTGTGCCAATAGCAAGATATGGCTACGCTTTTTAAACGTGCCAATAGAGAGACATATGGCTACGCTTTTAAAGCGTGCCAATAGAGAGACATATGGCTACGCTTTTAAAACGTGCCAATAGAGATATATGGCCACGCTTTTAAAGCGTGCCAATAGCCTTGTCAAATTTGAAAAAAAAATCCTGTTTAGCATAGAAAACTTGGAGCTCAATTAACAATGATCAATGTAACTAACGAATTTCCCCAATAAAATTAGCACTTAAACTTGAATATAATTTAGAAAAAGGAGAAGGAAATATCTGTACACATTAAGGCAATGATATCAATAACTAATAATGCAACTATACAATGGAAGTACAACAGCACCATGATTTTGCCAGAAATCAACATAAGGACCATTGGGGCATTGACTAAGAAATTAAAAGCACGTTTATAAAGTACATATTAACATAAAATTTCAATGGCCGAGGCACAAACATCAGTACAAGCTCATTAGTAATCAATAATGAAGAACATTTATAGATAAGAATAGTGCAAGAAATCATGCTTCTTTAGTTCTACTTTGCCATCATGCTGCTACAGCTGGCCCAGTCTTTCCTGCAGAACAAAAGAAACCAATTTGAATGTTGATAAATAATTTTGGTTTAATTGCATTCTGCTCTCATCATTATAGATTGTGTGTAATCAATTATAATACCAAAATATAAAGTGCTACCTGGCAAAAGCACTTGCTTGCTTATATCGTCAAGATGATCATCGAAATCTACAATACCCTTCTATTTCTCGGTTGAAGTATAGTCCAGCAAGATCAGATTTTCTGATGGCTCTCAGAGAGAATCGACTATTCCCTTCCGACTGAACCAACTTCCAGTTCTTAGAAGCAGTTTCATTCCCTGTCAATTACAAGAGGCAAATTCCATGCTAAGATCAACAAAGTATTAATTAGAGGAAACTGGATTTTAGTTTCAACATCTAGCAACCACGTTATACACTCTTAAGTTAGATATATCATCTTTTATAATCTATGCTCTAGCATCATATTCAACAAAAATTCATCCCAAACTACTCAGATTGATTTAAACTAAAAAATAAATTACAGCCCAATGAATTATGGGATGCAATTTCATATAAAGTATAAAGCCCTTACTATTGTCCCTGTAATAATATCATAATCCAAGAAATTGCAAAATCATATCTAATAACCGGCAAAGTGTAGTTCTCCAACCTTTCCCTCATTGCCAGCATGGCATTTCCAATTAGCAAAGTTGATTTCTTAATATTCATGTGTCTTATAGGATTAGAGCCAGCTCAATTGTCATCTAATTTTTATGCCACAAAATGTCCGAATACACTTTCAACAATTAAGTCAACAATGAACTCTGCTGTGAGCAAAGAAGCTCGCATGGGAGCTTCCCTTCTTCGCCTTCATTTCCATGATTGCTTTGTTCAAGCAAGTCTACTTTCAGCTTCTATTAGTTCTAATTTTTTTTTAAATGTTACTTTGTGATTCATTCTATACAATCATATATCATCAAGTGGACGTAAATTCAATTAAGTGGGATCCACATTATATAAAGACAATAAAAAGGACTTAAACTAGAAATAATTATATATAGTATCATGGAATTCACTCACCTCCCATTGGTTGGTCTCAGCAATATAACTCTCTCCACTGTTGGGATACAGAATTATAGGCTTACTTGTACCCTGCCATTAAATTTCTTTTGACATTTAATACTTATACACAAGTAAAACACATAAAAGAGGAGTTCAATTAATTAAATTGAAGTGTCACCTTTTTAATAGATGAAATCAAACCATCAATAAATTTAGGAGCTGTACAGTTGACTCCAACTACAATGACTTGTGAGCATGAGTCAGCAATAGAAGCACAGTCCTGAATGGGATCACCATTAACCACATGGGTCTCGTCTTTGCAGCTAAAAGAGAACCATGCAGGGATGCGTATGTCTTCTTCCACAAGAAGCTCAGCATAAACCTGTGCCTCCAATTTATTAGGGATAGTCTCAAAGGCAATCAAGTCAGCACCTGCGTCAACAAGACTCTTCACTCTTTCCCTGTGGAAATCTTTTAGTGTCTCCAGTTACTTCGTCTCCATAGTCCCCTTTGTCACACACAACATATAAAAGAATTCAAAACTACGCTAATCTAGCTTAACTTAATTATGATAGTACTCACACAGGAACTCAAACTAGTTGGGCTTTCAGGTTAACCCAACCAATCGCTAAATTGAATTAAACAAGAAAAAAAGGACTTGAAAGAATGAATTTGACCCAAACCTTTCAGATCCACTGCACAATTCAAATATTCTTTGATTAAGGCCTTAGAACAAAACAACAAAACAAGTTACATTGCGTGTTAAATTCTGTGTTGAAACTTGAATTCAGATTACTTGTTTAATATTGGCAAACTCATTTTTAAAATAAACACACATAAATTACCATTTACCAACATGTCATGTCATGTGATCTAATCCAACAACTGTGTGAAGCAAAGAAAGTGACAGTGAAATCATTAGAACCTATAGCTACTAACCTTGTAAACATTAATTAATGTGAGATATATATATATTTAATTTTCATAGCCACATAACCAATTTCCTCTACTCATAAATTGAAGACCAAATTGCACATAGAGTACAGCAAAATCAGAATTCTGAAAGGAAATTAACCTGTTGCATTTTCAAATTGGCATTACTTACCCTCAAAGAAGAAGGAAATTCATTCCAAAAGATCTACCTAGATTGCAAGCATGCTACATTTAACTTTCTAAAACCATTTTAAAAAAATCTCTCACAGTCAATAAGCTTTTGATGATAATCGATTTGTCAGACAAAAATATGCTTATCCTAATCCGCACACATACATAATCTCCAAACTGCTATCAGATTTATATCTTCATATTCATGTTAACTGTAGAAATACAAAGGCTTACCCTCTCAAAATTATATTTGGGGTCCCCAAAAACCTAGCAAGCATCGAATAACTGCTAAAATACATCGAATAACTGCAAAAATTATCACGCATTTTCAACATACCCAATTTCCAGTGCGGTGCATTCTTCATAAATTAAAGTTAAAACTAGCAAGCACGAATCAGAAATTGCTAGTCTCAACCAATAGAATTCTCTTCGTTTCACATTTTCTCACCAATATTACACACTAAATTATCAACCAATTCAGGAAAAAAATCACGAACACAAACTACAAAATAGATAAATAAATGAAGGGATAAATAACAAAAATCAGTTACCTTCTCTTTTCTTCTTCGTCTTTTTTGAGCTTCTGATGGTTCGCAACAACACTGGGACTGCGCGATTTAGGAGGAGGAGGAGAGGGCGACGAAGTGCTTCTGCTTCTGTGCCTTGTGCGGCGCCTCGGCGGTGACCGCGTTCTGCTTCTGCGGCGCCTGTGGCTAAGGGAATTTCACAGAAAAATTGCTCTTTTTCCCAAACCCAATTCTGAACTCGAAGTTCTGAAACGTTCCGAACCTGAACCTGTTCCCAACAGATTCCGAATTAAGAACCCGCAAATCGTTCAAATCCCAGTTCTGCTTCAACGAGATTGCCTTCAATACATCCTGATTTCAACAAATCAGGTAATTAAAAGTAAAAGATAATTAAAAGTAAAAAATAAATGAACAGAAAGGTGGGAGGGAGTGAGAGGGGGTAAGGTGAAATAGGAAAAGAAATAAAAGAAGAGGACTTACAAAGAAGCAAGAAGCAGGAAGGGAGTGGCGCGGGAGGGGTTAGGGGGTTAGGGTTTTGCAGCGAAGTAATGGAACAGCGGCAAAGGGGAGCATCCACGGTGAGTGAGGGCGAGGCACAATGAAGGAGGAGGAGTTAGGGCAGTGAGTGTCTCGTCGCGTTGGGGCTTTTGATGGAGGATTTAGGGCAGAGCACGAACAAGAACGGGTTAGGGCAGAGCACAATGAACCTTTTTCTCTAAGTGAACTGAGTCTTTAAACGAAGAAGGGGTTTTTTAATTTATCCCTATCTTTTTTTTTTTTTCCGAGGGAACCTTTTGGCTACGCTTTTAAAGCGTGCCAAAAGGCTTCTAAGAAATGGCTACGCTTTTCGAACGCCGCAATAACAAAACTCTGTTGCTACGCCTTAAAAGCGTGCCGGTTTCTCTCTACGGCTACGCTTTTTAAGCGTGGCAAATAAAAGCGTGGCCAAATCTTGCATCAATTGCCACTCTCATAAAAGCGTGGCCATTGACACTTTTCGCCACGCTTTTAAAGCGTAGCAAAAAAAAACGTGGCCAAATCTTTATTTTATCGCCACCCTCATAAAAGCGTGGCCATAGACCACTTTTGGCTACGCTTTTAAAGCGTAGCAAAAAAAAGCGTAGCCATAGACCTTTTTTCTTGTAGTGTATCAAGCACCTTAGGGATTTCCAGACAGCTTGTTCTACTGTTAAGCGTGATGGTGCTGATGAAACTTCTATTCTGTTGAAAGCCTTCCCATTCTTTCTTGAGGGAAAGGCAAGAGAGTGGTACTACACTCAACCCGGAGCAACTATTTCTAACTGGGATACGCTTAAAAGAGAATTTTTGGAAAAATTCTTTCCAACTGAAGTTACCGATAAACTGAGAAAAGACATTTCTATGATTGTTCAGGATGAATCCGAGACTCTCTATGAATACTGGGAGCGCTTCAACAATCTTCTGGAAGCATGTCCCCACCATATAATTGACAAGATAGTGTTGCTCGGCTACGTCACACAGGGCATGAAGCCTCAAGATAAGACCACATTGGAAGGTTCTAGCAATGGGTCTATGAAAAAGTACAAAACCACTTATGAGGCATGGCAATTGATCAGCGACTTAGCTGAATCTACTCGGAATCATAGGCAGAAACAAAGCCGGTCAAGAGCTGTTGCAGAGGTATCCTCTAGCAAAGAGACTACTGCTCTAACTTAGAGTATCTGTGAAATGACCAACTTACTGAAGCAGATGCAGTTGAGTCAACAACAAGCTCAGCAAGCTCAGCCTTCTCCACCACAGCAAAGCCAACAGTTGGTTCCACAAAGAGTATGCAGGATCTGTACTGATTATTGTCATTATACTGATGAATGTCCGCAGCTCCAGCCAGAAGACAACACTGTGGCAGCCACTCATAACTTCTATGACCGCCCCAATCAAGGATACAATCAAGGTGGCAGCTACAACCATAAATGGCAGGACAATTCCAACCAAGGTTGGAGAGATAATTCTAACCAGGGTTGGAGGGACAATCATAACAGAGGAGGCAGATATAACAATAGAAACCTGAGGTGGAATAACAATAATAACATCAGACAGCAGAATCAGAATCAGGCCTACAGAGCACCTCATCTAAGGCAGCCTCAAGCATCTCAACAGACCCCTCAGATCACTTATCCCTCCTCATCTCCTAATGATGAGTTATTACACTCTATTGATCAGAGACAGCAGGCCATGGAAAACAACCTTACTTCTACTCTAAATGGTCTGAACTCTACCTTACAAGCTCTTGTCTCACAGATTGGATCACTAAATAACTCCACAAACCAACCTTCAAGCTCTGGTGGACTTCCTTCTCAGCCCTTACCTAATCCCAAGGGTGGCATCAATGCCATTACTCTGAGATCCGGAACCACACTGCAGGAGAGGAACCAAGAGGAGCCAAGTCTACTAGAACACACCCCAACTGAAGATGCAGTGGAAATGGAAGATGCTGAAGAGGAAGAGGACATACATGACATAGTTGAAGAAGAGGAAACTCAACCACAGGGTAAAGCACCAAAGAATGTTAAAACTGCTAATAATACCCATCCTGTCCCCTTTCCACAACTCACAAGGAAGCCCAGGAAGCAGATGGAACTCGATCCCAAAATGGTAGAAATATTCAAAAAGGTTGAGGTAACCGTACCCCTTTTTGATGTTATTCAACAGGTACCTAAATATGCTAAGTTTCTAAAGGATTTATGTATACATAAGGATAAAATTAATAAATTACAAACCATTCCTTTAGGTAGTTCTATCTCTGCTTTAATGGGAGGTATACCTGAAAAATGTAGTGATCCAGGTCCATGTATGGTTAACTGTACTATTGGAGGTGTGATATTTTCTGACTGCATGTGTGATTTAGGAGCGTGTGTTTTCAGTGAAGATTGTGAGCAAGCTTTTGATAAGCTGAAGACCGCCCTGAATCAAGCTCTAATTGTGAGAGGACCAGACTGGAGCCAGCAATTTAAAATCATGTGCGATGCTTCCAATCATGCAGTAGGAGCAGCGCTGGCTCAGTGCGAAGGTAAGGACCCTTTTGTCATTGCTTATGCGTCTAAAACTTTAGACACTGCTCAATCTAATTACACTACTACTGAAAAAGAGCTCTTAGCTATTGTGTTCACTCTGGATAAATTCCGAGCCTATTTACTTGGTACTAAAGTAGTAGTGTACTCAGACCACGCAGCTCTAAAGTACTTATTAGCTAAAAAGGAGTCCAAACCAAAGCTTATACGTTGGATACTGCTACTACAAGAATTCGATTTAGAAATTAAGGATAGGAGTGGTAACTAGAATCTAATGGCAGACCATTTGAGTCGCCTTGAGCACATTAAAGATGCATCCACTCCTATAAATGATAATTTCCCATTCAACAACTTACAAGCAATATCTGAAGTAGTCCCTTGGTATGCGCATGTAGCTAATTATCTAGTCAGCCGCACTTTTTCTCCAGACTTTACTAAGCATCAAAGAGACAAGCTGAAAAGCAAGTCCAAATATTATATATGGGATGACCCATATTTATAGAGGTGTGGTGCTGACCAGGTAATTAGACGATGTGTGCCTCAATCAGAATTCCAGTCCATTTTAGAGGCCTGCCACTCATCTGAGAGTGGAGGATATTTCGGTCTTCAAAGAACAGTTAGAAAAATTTTAGACTGTGGATTCTGGTGGCCTACTCTTTTTAAAGACACTGCTGAATTTTGCAAATCTTGTTCCCCATGCCAAAGGTTTAGTAATATATCCAAGAGGGATGAGATGCCTCAACAGATTATGCTTTTCTGTGAAATTTTTGATGTTTGGGGCATTGACTTCATGGGTCCATTTCCAAATTCTAATGGTTACTTTTATATATTGTTAGCTATGGATTACGTTTCTAAATGGGTGGAAGCAATTCCTACCCGCACCGATGATGCTAACACTGTTGTTTCCTTTGTTAGAAACCATATCATCTGTCGCTTCGGATTACCATGAGCAATCATGAGCGATCAAGGCACCCATTTTTGTAACAGGAGACTAACAGGATTATTGAAGAAGCATGGGATAATTCACAAAGTGGCAACAGCCTACCATCCCCAGATTAATGGGCAAGCCGAGGTGTGATGCCAGGGCATCTTGGCCAGTTTCACTGACCTTTTCTTTACTGTTTTTAGGGTAGTTTCATGCATTTCTTTAGGAAATAAGCTAGTTTTGGGTAGATATTCACCTACACCTTAATTCAAGCATACATTGTGCAGTTTACATTATTTCATGAGGATTTTGCATGAATTTAGTGACAAATTGTATGCTGCATTACCCATGACTTGGACTAGAACTTTGATGCACTCTGTTGCTTGATTTCAGGACCAAAGGAAGCAAGGAAAGGGAAGTAACTTGCAAGGTTAATGAGAAAAGTGATTGCCAATAACACTCTCAAAGCCATCATTGCCCACATTAAGAGTCACGTTAACTAAGTTAACGTGCACTCTAACGTTAAAGGGGGAAGAGAAGCCAACGTTAGTGACATTCAACATTGTCACTAACGTTGGCAAACACTTATGAGTGGCCACGTTAGAGCCCACGTTAACCTAGTTAACGTGGCCTCTAACGTTAAAGGGGAGGAGAAGCCAACGTTAGTGACATTCAACATTGTCACTAACGTTGGCCTAAGGATGCAACACACAACGTTAACTTCCACGTTAACTTGGTTAACATAGGAGCTAACGTAAGAAGTGAAAGTTGTCGACAACGTTAGTGACACTCAACATCGTCACTAACGTTGGAAGCAACCACACAACCCCCAAGGAGCCATGTTAACTTCCACGTTAACTTAGTTAACGTGGAAGCTAACGATGAGGAATGAATAATGAGCCAACGTTAGTGACACTCAACATTGTCACTAACGTTGGGATGGCTGAGAATGGCCACGTTAGAAGCCACGTTAACCTAGTTAACGTGGACTCTAACGTGAGATCTAGGGGTACATTGGAACGTTAGTGACAATGTTGAGTGTCACTAACGTTCTCGAAGTTTAGCAAGGCCACGTTAGAAGCCACGTTAACCTAGTTAACGTGGGCTTTAACGTGAAGCAAAAAGGGGCACATTGGAACGTTAGTGACAATGTTGAGTGTCACTAACGTTCTCGAAGTTTGGCAAGGCCATGTTAGAAGCCACGTTAACCTAGTTAACGTGGGCTCTAACGTGAGGCAAAGGGGTACATTGGAACGTTAGTGAAAATGTTAAGTGTCACTAACGTTCTCGAACTTATACTTTCACTAAATGTTAACACCCCTAACGCCCTGAGCTAAAGTCTCTGCCCACTTAGCACTTTCTCTCTGCAAGTACAGCCAAGCCCAAATGAAGAAAAGAACTGCTTCAAACTCAAGATCCAAAGGCCCAAGACTTGAAGAGCAAACTAGAGGCTGAGAAGAGTAGTATATATAGGAGTAGCTTTGAATTGTTAAAGGAGTTTTGGAGGCTGGAAAAAGAGAACTACTCTCTGTATTTTACTTTCTCTGCAATTTCTAGTTCTAGGATGTATTCTCCATCTTTATTTTCATTTTCTAGAGCTATGAACAACTAAACCCCTTTTAATGGGTTAGGGAGCTCTGTTGTAATTTGATGGATCAATACTAATTTTTATTATTCTTCTTCTATCTTTTCTCTTGATTTTACTTGAAAGCTTTCGATCTTTATCCAATTGAGTAGTTATCTTGGAAGAGAAGCTATTCAAACTTGAATCTCTTTTGAACCTTGAAAGAGGAATGAAGAGATCAAGCTAGAATTGGTTTCTCATGCTGGACCAAATTGGGTTTGGATGGGTATGTGACTATAACCCTATCAATACTTGATTTGGGAAATGCATGTGGTATAATCAGTGACCATACTTCATCTCTTCTCATGAGCAATTGACCAAGGAATTGGCTATTGATCAAGATTTGAGAGATTGAATTGCAAGAAATTGTAATTCAATCACTTAAGATTGCCAAGGAGATCAATGAGTGCATTGATTGAGGAAGAGATGAAAATGAACTTGATCCGGAGAATTGCAACATCTCCTAAGCCCAATGAACTCCCCATCTCTGATCTTACCCATTCTCTTTAAATTCTGTCATTTACTTTTATGAGCAAATCCCCCATTCCCATTTACAAATTCTGCAATTTATTTTCAGTCATTTACTTCCAGTCCTTTAATTCTAGCATTTACTTTACTGCTATTTACATTCCCGCCATTTTATTTTCTGCAACTCTCAACCCAAATTCTGGATTTGCTCAACTAGAACATTCTTCTAATTAAAGTTGCTTGATCAATCAATCCCTGTGGGATTCGACCTCACTCTATTGTGAGTTTTTACTTGACGACAAATTCGGTACACTTGCCGAAGGGAGATTTGTTGAGAGACAAGTTTTTCCCGCATCAAGTTTATGGCGCCGTTGCCGGGGATTGATTGTGCATCAACAATGATTAAATTGGAAGATCACTAGATTGAGCATTTTTATTTTGTGAATTTCATTTTCTGTTTGAGTGATTTACTTTTTGTTTTAGTTAAACTTCTTCCCTTCCCCCTCTACTCTTTTGCTTTTCTTTGTTATTTTTAATTCTGTTTGTTAACCCACTAACTGTTTGATATATTTCATCACCCACAACTAACAGTAATTCTAACACAAATACTTTCTGCACCTATCTTTTCTTGCTTGCACTTGATGGTTGTATGACAGGGAGAAGAAGCGGGGCTTCAACTTCCTTCGATTCGGAACCTGAGAGGACCTTCCTTAGATTAAGGAGGGAGGCAAGAGGAAAGAAAGTAGTTGGTGCTGAGGAAGAAGAGGAATTCTTTGAAACAAACATGGAAGACAACATGGAAAACCATCAGGAAGAAGAGGATCACAACCATGGGGGAGGAGGTAGAGCAAATCATGCTGGGGAGGATAGAAGAGTTTTGGGCTCTTACATCAATCCAAACCCAGGCAATTGTGGAAGTAGCATCCAAAAGCCAACAATCCATGCCAACAACTTTGAACTTAAACCACATCTCATCACCCTTGTTCAGAACAACTGTTCCTTTGGAGGAGGTGTTCAAGAAGACCCCAATCAACATTTAACCACCTTCCTGAGAATATGTGACACAGTGAAGTCTAATGGTGTTCACCCTGACGCCTATAGACTGCTCCTATTTCCATTCTCACTTAGGGACAAAGCAGCCAAGTGGCTGAAATCTTTCCCAAGGGAAAGCTTGACAACTTGGGAAGACGTGGTGAACAAATTCTTAGCAAGATTTTACCCTCCTCAACGAATCAATAGGCTGAGAGCTGAGGTCCAAACTTTCAGGCAACAAGATGGTGAGACTCTATATGAAGCATGGGAGAGGTTAAAAGACCTAACGAGGAGGTGCCCACCAGATATGTTCAACGAATGGGTGCAGCTGCATATTTTCTATGAAGGACTCTCTTATGAGTCAAAGAAGGCCGTACACCATTCATCCGGAGGATCTTTGAACAAGAAGAAGACTATTGAGGAAGCCATAGATGTTATTGAAACAGTAGCAGAGAACGACTACTTCTATGCTTCCGAAAGAGGGAACACAAGAGGAGTAATGGAGGTAAACAATGTAGATGCTCTGTTGGCCCAAAACAAGCTCATTACCCAGCAGCTGGCTGACCTCACCAAGAAGATGGAGATGAATCAAGTAGCAGCAATCTCCACTTCATCAACAACCCAAGAAGGAGTGAATGAAGAAGCAGAGGGGGATCAGGAGCAAGCCAACTACATTGGGAATTCACCAAGGAAAAACTATGATCCATACTCCAAGACCTACAACCCTGGATGGAGAAACCACCCAAACTTTGGGTGGGGAAGTGAGCAAGATCAAAACCAAGACCAGAGACGTTACAACTCCAACAACAATGCAGCTCACCAGTAATTCACACAGAGGACATCTCAACACCCCCACAACAACACTTCTCCACACACCTATCAAATCCAAAACAGCACATCTGCTCCGAATCACTCATCAATTGATGACAAGCTCTCTAAGATTGAAGCCTTACTTGAAGGAATATGCCAAGAGATTCAAGAAAATAAGGTGTTCAAAGAGGAGGTGCGAGCCAATATTAAGAACCAGGGAGAGACCATCAGGATGCTGGAATTCCAAGTGGGATATTTAACTGAGAAGATTCCCAAACCGACTGATAGCTTCCCAAGTGACACGGAGAAAAACCCCAAAGGAGAAGCAAAGAAAGTAAGATGGGAAAATTGCAAAATGGTCACTGCGAGTGATCAAGAGACTGAAGACAAGCAAGGCAAACTTTGCAAACAAACTGAAGACAACTCAACAAAGGAGGAGGATAGAGATCGCCAAGAACCAGAAATCTCACAACAAGAGCTGCTGAAGCTCTATGCACCCTTCCATCAACTGCTCAATGGTGCTGTGGGAAAAAGAATATACTCAAGGTTCCTAGACTTGTTTGCATCTTTGCATATAAACATACCATTCATCAAGGCAATTCAACAAATGCCTGCATTCATCAAGTATATGAAGGAACTTCTTCCCAGGAAAAGCTCACTCAAAGGAGGCCAGACTATAGTAATGAACAAGGAATGTAGTGCCCTTATTCAACCTGAGTTGCCTACAAAAAGAAGAGACCCAAGGAGTTTTCACATCCCTTGTGCCATAGGTGAAACTATGTTCGATAGAGCACTATGTGATTTGGGGGCCAGCATCAACTTACTGCCCTTATCCCTGGCGAAGAGGCTGCAGATCAATGAGATAATACCCACAGATGTAATCATCAGACTGGCTGACAAAACTCAAAAGCAAGCAATAGGAGTGGTGGAAAATGTGTTGCTAAAGGTTGGGAAATACTTTCTCCCAACAGACTTTGTCATCCTGGACATGGAAGAGAGTCAAACTCATCCAATCATATTGGGAAGATCATTCCTAGCTACGGCCAAAGCACTTATTGATGTAGAAAAAGGGGAGCTAATATTGAGAATCCATGATGAACGACTCAGCTTCAATGTTTTTAAACTCTCACAAGAAACAGATCAAGAGGACAAGGAACTAAGCACAAATGATAATGAGACACTGAAGGAGGAAACAAGCACTGAAGCACAGCCAGTTCATTCTGAAATCCCCTTAATAGATAAACAAGGAAAACAGCAATTGCCACAGCTCAAGGAAAAGTTGGAGGAACCTAAACCTCTAGAGGCAGGTGAAGACAGCATCACAACTCCTTGGAAAAAAGAGGTCACCAAGGGGAAGGCAACCTCAAAAGAAACAAAGAAGAAGGTACCAAGGAGATGGAGGAACAAGAAGATCCCTACGGAAGACTTCTCTCCAGGGGATAGAGTTGTCTCAGCTTACTTCCTAGATATTCCCCCTAATCTCCCCACTGTACCATCTCAGTTACCCAAGGTCTTCACTATCAACAGAGTTCTTTCCCTGGAACATGTGGAGATCATTGATCCAACCAATGGATATAAGTCCACAGCAAGAGGGGAGGACTTTAAGCCCTAATGAAGGAAAAACGTCAAGCTAGTGACACTAAAGAAGCGCTTCATGGGAGGCAACCCATGTTTTATATGTTTTTAAAATAATGAATAAATCAATGTTTATGAATTTCAACCCAAACTTGACAAACACTTGGTGCAATCTTTATCATGCAGTATATAGTGAAGAACAAGTTTGGTGTTCAAAGCAAACCAAGATGCATGCTAGTCTTGGGAGCTTTGAACAAAACTTTTCATCATATTGCTTCAAACTAAGTTTGGTGTCACCCCATGGTGCTACCAAAATGCATATAAGGACCCACCAATAGTTAGTTAGTTAGTTGGAATTCATAAATAAATAATTAAATCCTTTCTTCCCTTTTATTCATATTAGCCGTAAAGTTCATATGGTCATTTTAATATCTTTTCTTACTTTTCTTAGTTTTTCTTTATAGGAAAAGAAAAGGAGCATTAAAAGGGATAGATTGGACAACCAAACAAAGAAGGTTTGGACACCACAAAAGGAGGGGCTACACACTTGTTCTAAAAAGGGAATACATCGGAAAATGTTGCCATGCAACATTGAAAAAAATGGCATCCCTAGAAGACCGAGCAATCCCCATCATAAAGTGATGATCCTTGTCTTCTAGCCATGCAAAACCCCAGAGTAAAGTACCATCTCAAGTAATTAAGGACTCGTCGAGCTAGCGACGATAAAAGAGCGCTCTGTTGGGAGGCAACCCAACCTCAGGTAGTTTCACTTTCATCTTTATTTCAATAAAAAAATCACAAGTCGTTTCCCCTGTATTGTAAGGAGCTAAGTTTGGTGTTCCACACCAGAACAATCCAAGAGTGATGGTGTAATTCTAAGTTTGGTGTTCCACCAAAGGACATTGGTTAGAATTACACTCCACTCTAGAAGAACATTGCTAGCTCCATCCAATCAAGAGAAACCACTTAGATGTAGTTAGACTATAGGTTATCATTGCTTTGTTGACAACAAGATATGGGGTTCTCCGCATATGTGCAATGTTTGGACTGGGCAAGGAACTAAGTTTGGTGTTCACACACCAAATTGAGTTCAAAAAGCACCAGCATACATGCAAGCTAACTATGTCTCAAGTGCTTTGGGAACAAGTAACTTCCAGTAACCTTGCAGGAACCTTATGAGGAAATGGTGCCTCCACCCAAAGAAGCTAGGCATCAAAAACTAGGATGATGACAAAGAGAGAGGGCAACCAAAAATCATCACCCAAATGTTGTATTGTTACTTAATTCCATTATACTCAGAATTGTTGAAAGTTGGAAGTCCGAATGCACTTTTGATTTGTAGTTACTCGTAGTTGAACCCTTTTTAAATTCGGTCTTTTAAGTTCTGAATAGGTCTATGATTTCTAGTTTAAATGTCACTGCATCTTTCCCTTATTTACTTGTAAGCTTGTCCATTTTAAATCAAATGAAGAAGAGAATGTTTATGTTTTTAAAAGACCAGAGTATAGTTCATAATGTGGAAGTGCATTCATGAATCTTTGGGGTAGTCATAAGTTAGCTAAGTTGGTTCAACCACAAGGCTAGGAGAACAACTATCTATCCTGCATACTTGACTTTGGATATACCCATAAGACTAAGTTAATAACAAGATCCTAATAAGAGAAAAGGGAAAGAACAATGGAAGTGAAAAACAAAAGAAAAAGAGTAAGCAATAAGGCTAGGCACCAATGGTTTGGACCTTGAGACAAGTGTCTGTGGTGCTCCTGTGTGAGGGATCTACTTGGATGAATAAGCTCTCAGGGGTGCTTTATCACTTGGTAACTTAGGTTAACTAACCCGGGATTATCAGCTGAAAATCCACTATCAAGAGTAACCCTTACTACAGAGCATTTAGTAACCCAAAGAGGTGCTGGACACCAAGGTCTCAAGAAAAGAAAATAAATAAACTATATGCCTGTGGTGTGTATGTATGGGGGAGAGACTTGAGGGAGTAAGTCCTTAGGGGTGCTTCAACACCTAGCACCTTGAACCAACTGGTTCGGGAGTGTTGGCTGAAAGCTTATCTTAAAGAGTTGCCCCCTTACAGAGCACTTAGCCTAAATAACACAAATAACCCTTGAAATGACAATAAAAGGATCAATGGATAAAAGTCTCATGGGATATAAACAAAGTAAGTGTTTAGGGACATGATAAAAGTCTGAAAGCCAGTAATGGAATGAACCTAAGTTGCTATGCGTGAAACTACCATAAAATCAGTGACATGACTTCCACAAGAATGACTCATTCCTCTGGATATTCCATTCATCATTCTCTTGTTCCAGTACTTGCTTAGGGACAAGCAAGCTTTAAGTTTGGTGTTGTGATGCCAGGGCATCTTGGCCAGTTTCACTGACCTTTTCTTTACTGTTTTTAGGGTAGTTTCATGCATTTCTTTAGGAAATAAGCTAGTTTTGGGTAGATATTCACCTACACCTTAATTCAAGCATACATTGTGCATTTTACATTATTTCATGAGGATTTTGCATGAATTTAGTGACAAATTGTATGATGCATTACCCATGACTTGGACTAGAACTTTGATGCACTCTGTTGCTTGATTTCAGGACCAAAGGAAGCAAGAAAAGGGAAGTAACTTGCAAGGTTAATGAGAAAAGTGATTGCCAATAACACTCTCATAGCCATCATTGCCCACGTTAAGAGTCACATTAACTAAGTTAACGTGCACTCTAACGTTAAAGGGGGAAGAGAAGCCAACGTTAGTGACATTCAACATTATCCCTAACGTTAGCAAACACGCATGAGTGGCCACGTTAGAGCCCACGTTAACCTAGTTAACGTGGCCTCTAACGTTAAAGGGGGAAGAGAAGCCAACGTTAGTGACATTCAACATTGTCACTAACGTTGGCCTAAGGATGCAACACACAACGTTAACTTCCACGTTAACTTGGTTAACGTGGGAGCTAACGTAAGAAGTGAGAGTTGTCGACAACGTTAGTGACACTCAACATTGTCACTAACGTTGGAAGCAACCACACAACCCCCAAGGAGCCACGTTAACTTCCACGTTAACTTAGTTAACGTGGAAGCTAACGATGAGGAATGAATAATGAGCCAACGTTAGTGACACTCAACATTGTCACTAACGTTGGGATGGCTAAGAATGGCCACGTTAGAAGCCACGTTAACCTAGTTAACGTGGACTCTAACATGAGATCTAGGGGCACATTGGAACGTTAGTGACAATGTTGAGTGTCACTAACGTTCTCGAAGTTTGGCAAGGCCACGTTAGAAGCCACGTTAACCTAGTTAACATGGGCTTTAACGTGAAGCAAAAAGGGGCACGTTGGAACGTTAGTGATAATGTTGAGTGTCACTAACGTTCTCGAAGTTTGGCAAGGCCACGTTAGAAGCCACGTTAACCTAGTTAACGTGGGCTCTAACGTGAGGCAAAGGGATACATTGGAATGTTAGTGAAAATGTTAAGTGTCACTAACGTTCTCGAACTTATACTTTCACTAAATGTTAACACCCCTAACGCCCTGAGCTAAAGTCTCTGCCCACTTAGCGCTTTCTCTCTGCAAGTAAAGCCAAGCCCAAATGAAGAAAAGAACTGCTTCAAACTCAAGATCCAAAGGCCCAAGACTTGAAGAGCAAACTAGAAGCTGAGAAGAGTAGTATATATAGGAGTAGCTTTGAATTGTTAAAGGAGTTCTGGAGGCTGGAAAAAGAGAACTACTCTCTGTATTTTACTTTCTCTGCAATTTCTAGTTCTAGGATGTATTCTCCATCTTTATTTTCATTTTCTAGAGCTATGAACAACTAAACCGCTTTCATTGGGTTAGGGAGCTCTGTTGTAATTTGATGGATCAATACTAATTTTCATTATTCTTCTTCTATCTTTTCTCTTGATTTTACTTGAAAGCTTTCGATCTTCATCCAATTGAGTAGTTATCTTGGAAGAGAAGCTATTCAAACTTGGATCTCTTTTGAACCTTGAAAGAGGAATGAAGAGATCAAGCTAGAATTGCTTTCTCATGCTGGACCAAATTGGGTTTGGATGGGTATGTGACTATAACCCTCTCAATACTTGATTTGGGAAATGCATGTGGTATAATCAGTGATCATACTTCATCTCTTCTCATGAGCAATTGACCATAGAATTGGCTATTGATCAAGATTTGAGAGATTGAATTGCAAGAAATTGTAATTCAATCACTTAAGATTGCCAAGGAGATCAATGAGTGCATTGATTGAGGAAGAGATGAAAATGAACTTGATCCGGAGAATTGCAACATCTCCTAAGCCCAATGAACTCCCCATCTCTGATCTTACCCATTCTCTTTAAATTCTGTCATTTACTTTTATGAGCAAATCCCCCATTCCCATTTACAAATTCTGCAATTTATTTTCAGTCATTTACTTCCAGTCCTTTAATTCTAGCATTTACTTTTCTGCTATTTACATTCTCGCCATTTTATTTTCTGCAACTCTCAACCCAAATTCTGGATTCGCTCAACTAGAACATTCTTCTAATTAAAGTTGCTTGATCAATCAATCCCTGTGGGATTCGACCTCACTCTATTGTGAGTTTTTACTTGACGACAAATTCGGTACACTTGCCGAAGGGAGATTTGTTGAGAGACAAGTTTTCCCCGCATCAAGGTGTCTAACAGAGAGATAAAGCGTATATTATAGAAGATAGTCAAACCTCATAGAAGAGACTGGAGCACCAAACTACAAGATGCACTCTGGGAATACAGAACGGCATACAAGACACCCATTGGGATGAGTCCCTTCCGCTTAGTTTATGGAAAAGCCTGTCACCTCCCAGTTGAGGTAAAGCACAAAGCCTTTTGGGCAGTGAAGGAGTGCAACATGGAATTTGAGAAGGCCGGAGCTGAAAGGAAGTTGCAACTGCAGGAATTAGAGAGAATTCGCCTAGAGGCTTATGAGAACTCCAGGCTTTACAAGGAAAAAATGAAGGCTGTGCATAATAAGCACATCAAGAGGAGAGAGTTCCAACCGGGAGACTTAGTCCTCCTTTACAACTCCCGATTAAGGCTCATGCCAGGCAAGTTGAGATCGAGATGGGACGGCCCGTATCGAGTAGAGAAGACTGAGCCATACGGAGTTTTCCACCTAAGTCATCCTTCAAGCTTTGAATTCATCAAAGTCAATGGACATCGCCTAAAGCTTTATCATGGTGAAAAGATGAAGAATAAGAAGGAGCTAGAGATCTTCCTCTTGGAAGATCCACCCACAGCAGAAGACTGAGTTAGTAGAGCGTCCAACTTAAGGACGTTAAAGCAAAGTGCTGGATGGGAGACAACCCACCATGTTATGATCGTACATTTCTCTCTTCTCGGTTTTCTTTTTCAAAAACTCTTCTCCGTACTAGTGCATATAGTTTGCATTTGCATACTGCATAAAACAAAAAAAAAAGAGAGAGGAGGAAAGAGGCTTGCGATGCGACAGCGTCACCGACGCGTCCGCGTCGTATGGGCCCTAGGAAGAAAAGCAAATATTATAGAGAGTCACGCGAAAGCACGGCTGGAGGCGTGCCTTTGGCACAACTTGATCCACGCGATCACGTCCCTGACGTGTCCACATTATGTGGGAAAAATGTCTCCCACGCATCCGCGTCAAGCACGCAAACGCGCGCTCTGAATATCAACGTAAGAGAGGGTGTATGGCAGAATGTTACGCTGGACCGGGGCTGGAATGGTGCTAGACGCACAAGCCCTACCACGCAAACGCATGCCCCATGCATCCGCGTCGTTTTCCAATCTTGGTTATTCACGCGATCGCGTCCACCACGCGAACGCATCACCTTGAAATTTGGCAACAATGAGTTTCGAACAGAGAGTTGTGCAAGCGCGAGGCTGCCTTCGCGCCACTAGCACAGATCAAGTCACGCGTCCGCGTGACTGACGCGTCCGCGTGACCGACGCGTCAGTGTCGGTTCATATAAGCGCCACTCTCCCGAACGCATAACCCACGCGTCCGCGTCGCTTGCGCCGCACAACTCATCCAAATCTGCCAAAATATCTTATCTTTTTCTTCCCCAAATCCTACTTTTTCTTTTCCCTTCTTCTTCCCCCCTTTTTCTTCTTTCTTCCTTCTTTCTCCCTTTCTACTCTCTCTCTCTCACCACCATTATCAAGGTTTTTCTTTTCTTCTTCCCTCCTTCCTTTTCTATTCTTCCTCTTATTTTTATGTTCTATTCTTCTTTTTCTTTCTACTTTCACTATCCATGTTTTCTTTTTCTTTCTTTTTCTTTTTATTGGTATTAGAAATTTATTTGGGTCATTATTTCTTATATTTTGGTTGTGGACTGTTAAGGAATTGTTTGACAATTATATATTAATTTTATCGGGTTACTTGCATGTTCAATTTAATACTTTCAATAACTTATTTACCATGCATGCTATGTGTTTGTGAAAACGCCCGATGGCATTGTGCCCTATTTTTAGATTTCTTTTAATCTACTACTCTAAATGCTTGCTTTTCACAAAACCCTTTTTATATTTTATTAATTAAATATAATTGTTATTACAAACATATTGTTAGTTTGACAGACTTGGTAATCTAACTTGGACATTGAATGCTTGATCTGTGCTACTCTTGCCTTTGCTGGCATCCCGATAAACACCTTGCATTTAACTGTCGTCATATGCCCTTGCTATATTTCCATTGATGATTTTTCACATGTAGTCATGACCATGTGTTAACATCATTCGTCTTTAATGTGCATTGGTTACCACCTTTCCCGTTCTCTACTTTGTTCTAACCCTTGAAGTTTTAACATCCTTACTCTGTCCCTTTCAGGATGGCCACCAAGAAAGGAAAAGAGAAAGCTACTCCCAATCCACCAGCAAGGAGAGGAACAAAAAGAGCATTAGTGGCAGAGCCATCTTCCACTGCAGTTAAGCTCTCAACAAAAAGAATTAAGAGGATTATAAAGATCGATGAAAAAGAGAAAGCCTTCCCAGCAAAGGACACTGTGCAATTTCCCAACCGCTACTGTGAGCAGATGTTTCCCATCCTGGTAGCAAGGAATTACAACAACGAATTCCTGCTTATCCTCCCGACTCGTATTGCTAAATTTATTGAGCCGCGAATTAAACAAAGACACTGGGGATTCCTACAAAGACAGCCACGACAGGTTAATCTCTCATGGGTAGTCGAGTTCTACTCTAATTTCCACATGCCAACTCTGCAGTCTGTCTATCTCCGTCAAAAGCAAATCCCATTACAGAAGAGGCCATTCAACGAGCGTTGGATCTCCCCCCTGCTCCAGAAGGACTGGACGCATTTCAAGAGGCCGTACTCAAGCGCCAGACGTACCAATTTGACTGGGACGCTGTTCTCAGAGTTATCGCACAACCTGGCAGCAGATGGATTTATGGATACCATCGTTCCTGACCTAAGGGAATATCGGCTTCCGCACTTACCTTGGAGGCTCACGTATGGGCACAGATTATGTCCCATTACGTCTTTCCGAGCACTCATGAGTCCTCCTTCACTGCAGACATGGCCATTTTACTATGGTGCATCCTTATAGATAAGTCTCTAAACCTACCAAGACACATCCGGAAAGCCATGGGACACGTACAAATTGCGGGCAACTTACCTTTTTCCGCCTTGGTCTTAGATCTTGTCTCAGCGGCCAGAGTCTCCTACAGAGCTGGGGACACCAAAGCCATGCTTCCACATGATGATCAATACGTCCCTAACGGGGAATATCTCAGGGCACGAACAGCCACTACCAGCAAGTCCGTAGAACAAGCTGCAGACATTCCTCCTTCCACACCACAAGCACCTTCAACAAGTCAGCTGCTCCATCAAATACTAGAGAGGTTGGACCAGCAAGACCAGAAAGTGAAGCTACGAGAGCGCCGCAACCAGCGCCGATTCAAATACCTCAAGGAGCTACTCACAGGCAACCACAGACCTGACAAAGACCCAGACACTCTGGACTCCACTTCCTTTACCAGCATAGGGAGCCATGACAGTCCCAACTGTGGATATACTGCTACCAGCCCACCTTTGTTCCTGACAGATGGCACCGAGGACGGTGCAAAGCCTTAAGTGTGGGAAGGTCGGTCAGTACCTGACTTCCGGAGCTAATTTCTCTTCCTTAACACCAATAAAATAGAATATTTAGTTAGTTTTTATTTTTTTTAGAATAGGATAGATTGCATAGTAATAGGTTAATTGCATGCATGTTCTACTTGATTGAAAGACAATAAGTTTCTCCTAAGACCTGAAATTTTTCACTAATTTAAATCAAAACCTTTATGTTAAATTTGTTTGAAGTTGTAATTGGAACATGGTTTTCAAGCTAAGAAACACTCAACCTATGAGACTTTGAGCCCAAATACATGGTTACATTATTTAACCATAACTATTTTATTCTTGTGTGTTTACTTCTCTATGATTGCAATTTGAATTTTGTTTTATCCTATATGTCCAATGTTAATGTGTTATATGCATGCATATGATTGAGGCCATTATTTGTTTAGCTCACTTATCCCAAATAAGCCTACCCTTGAAATTACCGTTGTTAGCCACTTTGAGCCGTTTTAGTCCCATTTGTTCTATATTTTACCGCGTTACTAACCTTAAGCGGAAAAACAATTAAATATCCCAACTGAATCTTTGGTTAGCTTAAGATAGAAATTGTGTGCTAATTGAGTATGGGAAGATTATGGGAACAAGGGTTAATAAAGGAATGTGTCATGATGGGAATTTGGGTACCTACTCATGTGAACCCATAAAAGAAAATTAAAAATCTACGTGCATTGATAAGCTATGTTTATTTTAAAATAATATATATATATATATATATATATATATATATATATATATATATATATATATAGAGAGAGAGAGAGAGAGAGAGAATAAATAAATCTAAATAAGGGGACAAAATTACCCCAATGCTAAATTAAACAATCAATGCACATGGGAGAAAAATTAAAACAAAGGTTGATGCATGAGTATGGAATGTGAAAAGGAAATTCTGGGTAGCTAGGTATGAAATTTGAAGTTATATAGAATATACATATATGATTAGGTGAAAGCTTGGGTTAATTAAAGATTCAATTTATAAGCTCACTTATCCATATATACCCTTACCCTTACCTTAGCCCCATTACAACCTTGAAAAGACCTCATGATGTTTGCATTGGTACATTAAATGTTGTTGATTGGTTAGGTGAAGAACAAAAATTAGAAAGCATGATTAGAGAAAGATAGAGTGATTACCCTATACACTAGAGAGATTAGAGTGCACACACACCATCAGTGAGGGTTCAATGCTCGACTCCATGTCCCCTGCTTTCACGAGCTGTCTTCTTACAAATTTACCTGCTTTTACTGTATGATTTAAACTAGTGGAATCTGCTCTATGTTCTGTCTTAGAGAACTCATTTATTTTTAATCAGATAGACAAAATCATATAGTTGCATTCATATACATAGGTTGCATTGCATGAGTCTTACATGTCCCTATTCATTCATATTTATCTCCTTCAACTAAGCATGAGGACATGCTAATATTTAAGTGTGGGGTGGTTGATAAACCATTATTTTATGATTTATATTATGTTTAATTGTGTGGTTTTATCAAGTCATCACCCACTTATTCATATGCTTAGCATGATATTACAAGTTCTTCCCAAAATTGTTCCATGGTTGAATGGAGGAAATCGCAGTGACGTGCTCGCGTGCCTGACGCGAACGCGTGAATTGGAAGCCGCACGAGTGACGCGAATGCGTGGACGACGCGTACGCATGGCAAGAAAAACGCTGGATGACGCGAACGCGTGGATGACGCGATCGCGTGACGTGCGCAATCTGAGAATTTGCAAAAATCCCTGGCGTGGATTCTGGGCCGCATTTCAACCCAGTTTTTGGCCCAGAAACGCAGATTAGAGCTAGGGAACATGCAGAGACGAGAGGGAGGACATTCATTCGGCATAATTTTTAGTTTTAGATCTGACTTTACTCCTCCTCTAGGTTTTCTCTCTACACATTCATAGTTCTTAGGATTTCGTTTTTATTTCTTTTTAGATTGGGATATAGAGAAGAGTTATTACCTCCGCAAGACTTCATCTCTCTGGTTTGTTTTCTCTATTTTTTTTACTTACTCTTTCATATCCTTAATTTGTTCAGAGTTACCATTGGATTATTTTTAGAATTTATTAATACAAGAACTATTTTTATTTTTAATTGGTCTTTTTGATTATTATTTATCATGTCTTCCTTTATTTCCCTTTCTTATTTTGTGAAGTTTACATTCATGATGAGCGAGTAGTTCTCTAACTTGATTGGGAGTTGATTGAAAGGAGAACCTTGAGTTGGAATGCTCAAGAGTAAAATTGTAATTGGGTTTATTGTTGGATGGCTCTCTATTCACTAACACTAATCCTTCCCAAGGGAGAGGATTAGACCTTGTGAATAGAAGTAGACTTCCAACTTACTTGACTTTCCTCTACCTAGTAAAGGATAACTAAGTAGAACAACCTTCAATTATCAATTGATCTTGGGAGAACTCCAACAAGGATAGAACTTCCGATTAATCTACTCCCGGTCAAGATCTTTATTTAAATTACATAAATTCTCTGATTTAATTTCCTGTTTATCAAACTTAAACCATTTTGGAAAACCTCTGATTGATAAAATAGCACATCTTTCTGCAACTCGTTGGGAGACGACCTGGGATTCATACTCCCAGTATTTTAATTCTAATTTTGTGACAACCCTTCTAAATTGATAAACAGATTTTTGTTGCTTAAGAACTGTACTTGCAACGTATCTCTCATATTAATTTCTTAATCTTCCAATTTTTGCCATGTCAAGGATCTAGTGAACAAGTTCCAAACCAAGTTCTATCCTCCCCAAAGGATCATCAGACTAAAGACAGAGGTCGAAACATTCACTCAGATGGATGGAGAGTCATTGTATGATGCTTGGAAAAGATACAAAGCCTTAATCAGGAAGTGCCCAGCAGAAATGTTCAGTGAATAGGATAGACTTCAAAATTTCTATGAAGGATTGACACTGAGAGCTGAAGAAGCCCTTGATTATTCAGCAGGAGGTTCATTACAACTTATGAAGACAGCTAAGGAAGCTTAGAACCTCATAGACATTATGACAAACAACCAATACTTCTATGGTAATCAAAGGCAATGCCAACTAGCTCAAAGAAAGGGTGTATTGGAGTTGGAAGGTGTGGATACCATTTTAGCTCAAAATAAGGTAATGCATCAACAGATCCAATAGCAAATAGAGATGATGGCCAAGAGGATTGATGGTCTTCAAGTTGCAGCAGTGAACACAACTAATCAACCACCAGCTGGGTGGGGGCAGAATGAGGAAAGTTATGAAGAGCAACAACCTGAGTAAGTCCAATACATGCACAACCAAGGAGTTGGACAAAATGAGTTCCATGGAGACACTTACAACTCTTCTTGGAGGAACCACCCCCATTTGAGGTGGGGAGACAATCACAATCAAAACCAGCAGCCTTAGCAGAGAAACTTAAACCAAAATAATTCCAAAAACACAAACCATCAAAACCATCAAAACACTAACCAAAACCAATACAGAAAACCACAAAACAATCAACCTCAACCCAACTACTATCCACCCAACAACACATCCACTAACCAAAATAACTATCATCCACCTTCAACATCCCATAATCAACCACAACCACCCCAAGAATATCAAAAGATTTCCAACTTGGAGATAATAATGGAAAAAGTTGATGAAACATCAAGAGCTAACCAGTAAAAACCATGAAGCTTCACTAAGGAACTTGGAAAGGAAAATTGGCTTATTGTCCAAGAAAACAGTGGCTGAAAGAGCACCCAATGCATTACCAAGTGACACCATTCCCAATCCTAAAGAAGAATGAAAAGCAATCCAGTTAAGGAGTGGA
This sequence comes from Arachis ipaensis, assembly GCF_059453495.1. Classification (NCBI taxonomy): domain Eukaryota; kingdom Viridiplantae; phylum Streptophyta; class Magnoliopsida; order Fabales; family Fabaceae; genus Arachis; species Arachis ipaensis. The sequence goes on from NC_142439.1 coordinate 93,438,138, forward strand.
AGAACCTTGGTAAATGACAAAGAAACTAATAAGAAGCCAGCTGAGAATGACATTGGCAGCAAGAAGCAAGTAGGAGAAAAGGACAAGCAAGACCAAGAGAAGGCCAAGGAAGAGGAACAACCACTAGTTTCAAAGAAGGGAAAGCAGGCTATTGAGGAACATTCACAAGCACAGAAGAAGGAGGAGAAGCCATACACTCCCTCCATCCCATATCCTCAAAGGTTCAACAAGGAGCTAAAGGATCAACAGTTCCCAAAGTTTTAAGAAGTTTTTAAGAAGCTGGAGATTAACATTCCACTTGCTGAAGCTCTAGAACAAATGCCTCTATATGCAAAGTTCTTAAAGGGGCTTATCAACAAGAAGAAGAGTTGGAATGAGAAGGAAACAGTGATCATGACACAAGAATACAGTGCAGTGATCCAAGAAGGCATCCCACCAAAACTCAAAGATCCAGGAAGCTTCTTTTTGCCTTGCACAATTGGTAACATAATCATTGATAAGGAACTATGTTATTTGGGATCCAATATCAACCTGATGCCTATATCTATGATGAGAAGGCTATGTATAGAAGAAGTGAAGCCTACACAGATGTCATTGGAGCTAGTGGAAAGATCTCTGGTGATTTCCAAGGGGGTGATTGAAAATCTCTTGGTTAGAGTAGGAAAATTCATATTTCCAGCAGACTTTGTAATCCTGGACTTAGGTGAAGAGGGGAATGACTCTATTATATTGGGAAGACCTTTTCTGGCCACAGCAAAGGCCATCATTGATGTGGAACAAGGAGAAATGACTTTGAGGGTAAATAATGAGAAGATCACTTTAAATGTCTTCCAGGAAGTACAGCATACTGGTGAAGAGAAAAGCTGCATGAGGGTTGAAGAAGAAGATTTACAGTGGAAAGAAAAACCCAATGGAGCGCTCATCAGCTCACCTGTAAAGCAAGAGATGGACAATGGAGAAGAAAAAGTGGGTAAGGAACATGTGAAGGCTAAGAAGAGAAGGCAGGAAGAGATTGAAGATTTGATTATTGGGAAGGAGGTCCCGCACATAAAACCTACTGTAAAGAAAGAAGGACCATTGAAGAAAGGAAAGAAGAGTAAGAAAAGGATTCCAAACGGGTGGAGAAACAAAAAGATACCAACTGAAGGATTCTCAAAAGGGGACAGAGTAAGATTGATCTACCAGTAGTTGGAGACAGATCCACAAAATGATGATTATTACATTGTCAATAAGATACTCTCACTAGAGCACATGGAGATTGATCATCAACGCACAGGAAGAAGGCTCACAGTGAGAGGGGACAAGCTGAGGCACCACAATCATCAGCCACCCTAACAAGGGACCAATGTCAAGCTAGTGACAATAAAAGAGAACTCCATGAGAGGCAGCTCATGATTTAATATTCTTGCTTTTGTTTTAATTTCAATAATTAATGGTTTTTCTAGCATAAAATTGAGCTCTCATGAGCAGATTTCATAACTGCACATATCATTTTGAAGCATATGTTTGATTCCTAAGTTTGGTGTGCCTAAAGGCACTCTAAAAGAGATTTTCATGCATAATTGATCATAGAACCATTTTGGGATATATACTCATTCATTTTGTTTAAGTATATAGCCAAACCTTAAGTTTGGTGTCTATATATGCTATGAATTTCAAGAAAATCATTTTTACTTAAAGGCTCAAATTCATTAATAGAGAAACCATATAGTGCATTATTTTATGAATTTATGGTAGCATAGAAGTAAATAAAATATTCCTTATAATGAATATACCAATTATGACAGATATTCATTGGGTTTTATATGGAATACTTAAAAGGAAACAAGTTTGGTGTTCACCAAAATTTGGTTCAATGTCTAAGGGGCATAATTGGTTATTCATAAATAAGAAACATATAATAAATTTTGTTTTTCTTCATTAATCTTCACTCCACCATATTGAATTCAAAGGGTGAACCCACTATTTGCTTGATTCACGTGGATAGGGATGATGAAAATTGAGAAAAGGACAAAGCTCATGCATGTATGGTTGTCACAAGGGGGAAAAGTGAGTCACATGTGCTTAGGGAATGGTGTTCTCTTGGAAGCAAAATCTTCATGGAATTAGCACCTAGGAGGCCAAACCACATGCCCAATGAAGGAGTGATCCTTGTCTTCAACCATCTCCACATGCACAGTGTCCATTTCATGGATCTTCAACAATAATTTGCTCAATCCTCACCCTTCATTGCAACATGATCAAACCACCAATTCATTGTTTTTCTCTAACTTCCCGTGCTATAAATCAGCCAGTAGCACCCCTTACTCTTTTTGCCTTTATTTCATTCATACATTTCTCCCAAACACGTTACAGCAGCTCTTTCTTACCTAAAGATATCACACAATACCCAATTTTTTCTCCCCTTCATCCTAAACCGTGCCTCAACCAAATTTCATTCTTTATTCTCCCTTCCTCCCTTCCTAATTCATGGCTTCATCAAGTTCCAAAAGAAGGAAAGTAAAGGAACCAGCTGAAACCGAACCACCAACCTATGATACCAAGAGATTTAAGTCTCAATTTCATGAATCAAGATATCATAAGCTAATGGAATCAAAGAAAGTCATTCCAGAGATGGGTTTCAGATTGAAAGATAGAGAATACCCCATTATGAGAAGAATAACCGTAGAGATGAGATGGAAACTTTTATGTGAACCTCTCACAGATATAAGTGCAACCATGATAAGAGAGTTCTATGCAAATGCTGTGAGGTCAAGCAAGATCAGCCCTCCCTACAAGAGCTATGTTAGGGGGGTTGAGGTAGATTTCAGCCCACCATCCATTATGAGAGTCTTACAGATAAGAGTGATACCCTATGAAAAGCCCAGCTTTGAGGAAAGAATGGCAGGTGAGAGCGATCCTGATGAGATATTACATGGTCTATGCCTTGAAGGCAAAGACTGGGAAAGGGACTCAGAGGAGGCTCCAAGCCACTTGAAGAGAATGGATCTCATACCAAAGGCCAAAGGGTGGTATGAGATAGTGAGAAGGTCCATACTCCCTACTGCAAATAGCTCAGAAGTTACAATAAAGAGAGCAATCCTGACATATTGCATACTCAAGGGAGGAGAAATCAATATCCCACAGCTCATAGCAGATAGCATTCAAGAGATGGCTGAGGATACTGGCAAATCAAGTAGACTTGGTCATCCAAGCACTATTCTGAGGCTGTGCAATAGAGCAGGAGTACTCATTGAGGATGAAGATACAAAGAAGGTAAAAGGAAGCAGAGGGGTCACCAAGCAAAGCATGGAAGGTATCACTAACACTGACAATTAGCAAGAGAGAAGATCCCAAGGAAGAAGGAAACCACAAGGAGAGGAGGGACAAGCTTCTCGTGAAATGGACCTAACCCAAATGCAAAGAGCCATTGAAGAAATGTCTCAACAATACATGAGAGCACAAGAGCAATATTTGAAGCAACAGGAGCAATACTTGAAAGCCTAAGAGCAACAAGAGCATTGGCAGCAGCAAATGATGGAGAAGCAAGAAAACTTCCAGATAAAGATGTTAGATCAACAGAGAGAATTTCAAGCAAGAATTCTTGATGGGCAAAGGGAACAATTGGTAAACTTTCAAGAATCATTTAATAGATTGTCCCTACGACAAGCCAAGTATGGGGAGTACACCAAAAACCTTTATCAATGGAAGAACATATATCATATAATTGGAGAGCATATGAACTTGGACAGGATGGAGTATGATATAGAAACTCAAGCAAAGTTGGACTATGTAGTCAATGGCATACCAATATTGAATCAAGAGATCAAGCCATTTGTTCAATGCCCAGAATTGGTAGACCATCAGAGAGCAAAAGCCCAGAACAATACAGCACACATGCAACAAGGATTGAAGGATGCTGTGCTCTAGGGTCAGGTAGACCATATTTGGGATCGTAGATGCCCTGTTGAGGAACCCCAAGAAACAAGCAAGAAGAGGAAGAAGAACAGAGAATCCAACAGAGGGAAAGAGCACGACAACTAGAGGTGGTGGAGTCCCTTTTATAGTTTTAATTAAATAAGGATGATACATATCTGAAACATGATATGCCTCCAAGTATTTTATGTTCTGCACTTTCATATCTTAGTAGATTTCTTATTAGGATCTGCATAATACTTGTTTCATCTTCATCTGCCTTAAAATCATATCTTGTTTCCCTTTTGCATCAATAAGAGAAAATGTTTGAAATAGAAAGTGATTGTCCAATGTGGTAGGAATTAGAATGAAGTTCAGTGGTGGTAATTGCTTGATTAGATAATAAGCTCAATAATAAAAGCTGCAGAATAGAATGTTCTTTGTAGTGTGAACTAAGTTACTGCTATAAAACCTTTTATTAATGAACATCCCTACAAAATGAAGAAAAGTGAGAAAGAAAAAGAAAAGAAAAGCCAAGAATTGGCAAAGAAACAAACAATAAGGCTAGACACCAATAGCTTGGACCTTAGGACATATGCCTGTGGTGCTTCTTGTACTAGGATATGCTTAGACAATTAGGTTCTGAGTAGTCTTTTAAAACTTGGTAACTTGGATCAGCTAATCCGGGATTACCAACCGAAAGTCCATTATCAAGAGCAACCTAGCTACAAAGTATTTAGTGATCCAAAGAGGTGCTGGGCATCAATGTTCCTAAGAAGATTTGTGAGCCAAGTGTCTGTAGTGAAGAAGTGTTGAGAAAAATTGAGCCAAAGGCTACTGCAACACTTGACACTGAGCTGTCATTAAGACATAAGCTTTCTAAGCAAAAGAAAGAAGGAAAAAGCTAACAGGGAACAATCAAACAGCAAGGCATTATAGCAGCAACTCTAGTGAACCCTTAAAGGACAGTTCATATCTATCAGCAAAGAATAAGTGAGCTGCATTTTGTCTGCATAAAACCTCATGAACTAAATATTAATTACCTGCTAAATAAGGACATGAATGCTTCTCTATTTGATTTCATTTCTTCTCATGTTTAGTGCTTGCTTGGGGACAAGCAAGGTTTAAGTTTGGTGTTGTGATGACAAGTCATCTTAAGCTAGTTTTACAAGCATTTTTCATTTGTTTCATTAGGTTTTATACACTTTATTGCATAATAAGTAAGTGATTGGAGTGGATTTTCATGATTATGTTAAATCAATCAAACATCATTTATTTTACACAAAATTATAGGGTTTATGATAGACTTAATTGATTTTATGAATGATGCAAAGATCTTGTGATTTTGGTGAGACTTTGATTGGTTGTTTGGTTGCTTGTAGGTGAAGAAATGAGAAAGAAAGGGAAGAACTAGGAAAGCGTTGCAATAGTGAACGTATCGTTCACTTTGTCACCTTTTTCGTGACTTTTGGGGCTTGGAAGCACGGCCTTGTGCCATCCGTACCACTAGCCAGTGTCCAATGACCAAACGTAGCGTTCATTAAGGCAACGCTAGGCAAGAAAACAAGTGTACCAAGCCACACATCAAGGAGCAGCGTTCATTAGAAAGTGAACGCCACGTTCACTAAGTGAACATTTTCGGGCATATTGGGCAAGAAAGCAAAGCGCAGCACTCAAACAAAGGCCAGTGCTCAAAGGATCGAATGTAGCGCTCAACCAAGGGAGCGCTAGAAGAAGCGCTCGACCAAGGGAGTGCTCACTAAGCTAGCACAGTGTTCATTGAGTGAACGCTAGTAGTGGGAATGGTGCACAACAAATGCCCACCAAGGACGCACGCGAGGAGCACGCCAACAAAGTGAACAGGGCATTCACTTTCCAAACTGAACGCTCCACTGGGAGTGCTACCAAGTGCATCATGACCCATGCCATCAAGTGCCATCTTGGATCCAATTCTTCACCGACCCAAAAGACCACTTCCAATGCTTAATGCTGAAAATAGAAAGTGTATAAATAGGAGCAAATTTGATTTGTGGAGGACCTTTTGCTCATTTTTACTTTTCTCACTTTTAAATTTTCATTTATTTGAATTTGGGAATTGGGATTAGATCTAGTTTTCTTTCTTTTGTTCTTCTTCTACAGCTTCTATTCTATTTTCTAGTTTTGGATTTTGGATTCAGATTGAAGAACATCACTGAATTTCTTTATCTGAGAATCATCTTTTACTTTTCCTGTTTATTGTTCTAAGAATTTGAAGTTGGATCCGAATCTTCTTTTCAGTTTTCGTTTAACTTCTTCTTTTCTGTTTTGGTCAAGTGAGCAATTGAGATTTGAGTTTCTTTCTGTTTAGTTATTTGAAGGCAATTGTTGATTTCTCTTTAAGATTTTAGATCTGATCCAAGTTCTCATTCCGTTTTAACTCCTTTACAAATTTTCCATGTTTGTTTTGCTACTGAGATCTAGATCTGAACCTCTTCATCTCATAGTTCTCTGATTTACTTCAATTTACACTTTCCAGCTCAATTTTGAATCCCAGTACCCAAATCCCTTTATTCTTGATGCAATTTAAGTTTTTTGTCAATTTAGATTCAGCAATTTAAGTTTCTTGCACTTTAAGTTTCAGTCATTTACCTTTCTTGCAATTTAAGTTTCAGCTCTTTTACTTTCTTGCTCTTTAAGTTTCAGCAATTTATTTCTTTTGCACTTTAAGATTCTGTCAATTTACCCTCTCCCTTTTATTTTCTTGCAATTTTACTTCTGTTAATCAAGTTTCACTCAAATCATCAAATATTCGCTTAACTAAATTCATCACCTAACTAAAGTTGCTCAATCCATCAATCCCTGTGGGATCGACCTCACTCATGTGAGTTATTACTACTTGATGCGACCCGGTACACTTGCCGGAGAGTTTGTGTGGAATCGCTTTTTCCCTCACCAACCCCCCAAACCTAATTCTCTCTTGTTCTTTTATCCTTTTATTATTCTTTCATCATACTATTTGTTTTTGTTTTCAGTTCTTCTTTGCTTGAGGACAAGCAAACCTTTAAGTTTGGTATTGTCGCTTCACTTATGGCTTTTCTGTTTATTTTTTTCATGGAGGAATGAGATGGCCACTAGCATAACTGAGGTGGTTGAGTTCCTTTCATTCTATTTTTCTTCCGTTCTTATCTTGTTGTTTTCTGTATTCTGTTGCTTTGATTGCTTGCATGATCTTTAGTACTTTCAGTTTTTAAAATTAGTTTCATTCTTCTATTTGCCTCATGTACTGCTCACTGAACTTGAATCTAAAAAGAAAAAAAGAAAAAAAGAAGTGATATATTGCATGAGAAATTGAGTTTATATTGAAGAGTAGTCTTATTCACTTAAATATGGTGGTATTTTCTGTGACTTTGAATGCATGACATGAACATTGCATATTTAAATTTGAATCAAAGAATGTTGATGTAAAAGGAACAGGAATTTAGAGAACTATTATGAAGTCTCTGCAATAAGTAAAAGTTTAATCCTTGAAACAAAAGAAACAACATTGAAAAAAAAAGGATATAAAAGCAAGGTCCAAGGCTCTGAGCATCAATGACTAGGGAGGTCAGACATGATTAAAAGCTCAAAGAGTTGTTTCCCTAGTCACATGCTTGTGGTGTTCTTGTGTCAAGTAATCCTTGAGACAAAACATTTAGAGTCGAGATCAATTACAATTAGTAGAGTATCCGAAAGGCTTTGAGTACCACTGCCTGGGAGTAACTGAAAGGAAAATCATAACTTAAAGAGAGTTTCCCAGTTAAGTGCTTGTGGTGTTTTTGTGTCAAGTGAATCTTGAGACAAAACATTTAAAGTCATGGCTAGGCTCAAGGTGCAAAGTACCAAAGAAAAGAGAATAAAAGAAAAATTATTGTGTTCAAGGGTTAAATTGAGTTACAAAAGACCAGAGAATTCATAATATTATCCGGATTCTAATTCCAAATGGCAGTGACATTCTTCTGATTCAAAGGAGAGTGAGATGCCAAAACTATTCAAGATTGCAGTTGTAAACCCCACTGTAAGAAGAGACATGAGCTTAATCAAACTCTCATTCTCATGCAAATTCACACTCTAAGCCTATATTAATTTTGGTTGCTTGAGGACAAGCAACAATTTAAGTTTGGTGTTGTGATGCGTGAGCATCTTTCCTATCTTTTCCTAGTGAATTTGCATTTAAATTGCTGAGTTTAATTAAGAATTAATTATCTTTTAGCCACTATGGATGCTACTTTGAGTCTTGTGCAATTCTATTTATTTTAGGTAGCATTTGGTTGGATTTGATGGAGCTTCCGCAGAAAAAGAGAAGAAGGCCATATAGAGCAGGAATGGCTTAAAGGATGGAGAGGAAGCTTGCACAAATGGAATCAGCACAAGAATTAAAGGAGATGACAGCGAGGAGCGACGCGTGCGCGTACCTGACGCGTGCGTGTGATTTGGAGCTTTCCATGGCGATGCGTACGCGTGACACGCGAAGAAGACCATCGACGCGTACGCGTGACTGACGCGTACGCATGACATGCACCACATGCAGAGAACACCGAAAATGCTAATTAATTAATTATAATTTAAAACTTTATTTTTATTTTAAAATAGAAAAAGATATTATTTTAGTTTTAGAAAATAGATTTTAAATTAATTAGGATTAGATATAAAAGGGAAAAGAAACTTCCCTTCTAGGGGGTTCCATTGGACCTCAACCAAAATACATTTTATCAAAATCCTTATTTTCTCTTTGCCATGAGCAACTAAACCTCCACTGTTAAGGTTAGGAGCTCTATCTATTGTATGGATTGATAATATTATTTTCTATTTTAATTCATGTATTGATTTTTATTTCAAGAATTATTTTCGTTCTTTATCTTATGAATTTTGGTGTAACGGAAGTATGACCCTTTTTCTAATTGAGTTATTGTATAACTTGGAAAAGCTCTTTACTTGAACAACAGCTTGAAAACAATTTCTCCTAAACTTCTAATTATCTGAACTTAACGGGATACGTGACATATAATCCTCTTATATTTGGGTAATTAAGATTTTTGTGGCATAATAAACTAGAATTAAGCTTCACCTTCTAATTGGAATTAATTGACCAAGGAATTGGCGGTTGATGAATTTTAGATGAGACTAGAAAGGTCTAAGGAATTAGGGTCTAGTCATATATAGTTTGCCATGAATTAAATCTTGCATGATTAAAATAGTTAACAAGAAAAGTCAATCCGGAAAATAGATAACTCTGATGCCTTAACTGTTTTCTCCATACATATTTCACAACCTATTTACTGCTTGCTTTATTAAATTTCTGAATTATTGTTTAATGCTTTTGAATACCCAAACACTATTTTCTGTTTGCCTAACTAAGTAAATTAATCAACCATTGTTGCTTAGTCCTTCAATTCTCGTGGGATCGACCTTTACTCACCTGAGGTATTACTTGGTACGACCCGATGCACTTGCCGGTTAGTTTGTGGTTAGAATTTCCGCACCAAAAAGCTATACACCAATTTGTTACGAATATAAAGAACCTCAATTAAAAGAAAACAAGTTCAAGTCGAATGGCCCTACGAAAACAACTTCATTGGTTAAGGGAAATGGAAATTGCACTTGAACCAAGAAGACGAAAAGTCTATGACTTAAACTTGAAATATTGAAAATACAAAGAAGGTTCGCATTAACTTGGTTAACCAAGGCCCTATTTGACACAAAAATCCATCAAATTATTCTTTGATTCTGTCAATCACAAATGCACATGAAAGGGAACCAAAAGAAATGTGGAAATGCTGACCGAATGAATCATGAATTAAACTTGGCCAAAATAAAATGTACCAAGGTAAAACAGCTCCAAATTCAATTGATAATTTGCAACTTAATAGCACAAAATTTTTTGAAAATTTCGGCAGCATCTCGGAAGTAAATTGGACATTCCCGGATAAACAAATAGCAAAATCAAGAATCCATATGAATTCAATATATATCAACAGCATGAAGAACAAGAAATTCTTATGAATCAGGCATCAATATACAGAATTAGTACAGCAGCAATCATACAGCTTATATGAATCCAAAATAACTCAACCATAGGCATAATGCACGAATTCATAGAAACTGAAGTGGTAAACTAAATTGAGCAGCACATAAGCATCAACTAAAATATGTGTATCAACAAGAACGAGAACTAACATCATCATACTCATGAAGCAATAAAATGTACACCAATTCAGACAGCATGAAAAGCAAACAATCATACCTGAATCCACTAATAAACTATTGAAATTACCTAACCACATGCAATCTAAGCTAACCTAATCAAACAGAAACATGCAATCTAACTAGCCTAATCAAACAAAAAATTAATTAACAACTAATACTAACATGGAAATTAATGAAAAGAAAATCAAAAACAGAAACAGAAATTAAAACAGTAGAAACTGGAACCTGGGAGAATGAACAGAAGCGGAAAAGGAAACGAAATGGAGATGGGAACAGAGACTGGGAGGACAGAGGCGCTACTGGTTTAGTAGCGGCACTGCCACGGTCTAGTGGCGGCAGAGAAGGGAACGGTGCAGAGCAGGGCCACCACGGTGTTGGATGAAGAAGGAGGAAAAATTTTTGAGTGAAGCTCAGATTCTAATTAGATGAGCGGGGCTAGTAGCTTTTTTGCTTCCGAACAGTTTTGGCACCTCGCTTTATCCATTGAAGCTCAGAGTGATTGGCATCTATAGGAACTTAGAATTCAGATAGTGTTATTGATTCTCCTTTTTCAGTATGATTATTCTTGAACACAGCTACTTTATGAGTCTTGGCCGTGGCCCTAAGCACTTTGTTTTCCAGTATTACCACCGGATACATAAATGCCACAGACACATAATTAGGTGAACCTTTTCAGATTGTGACTCAGCTTTGCTAAAGTCCCCAATTAGAGGTGTCCAGAGTTCTTAAGCACACTCTTCTTTTTGCTTTGGACCTTGACTTTAACCGCTCAGTCTCAAGTTTTCACTTGACACCTTCACGCCACAAGTACATGGTTAGGGACAGCTTGGTTCAGCCGCTTAGACCAGGATTTTATTCCTTTAGGCCCTCCTATCCATTGATGCTCAAAGCCTTGAATCCTTTTTATTACCCTTGCCTTTTGGTTTTAAGGGCTATTGGCTTTTTGCTCTTGCCTTTTGGTTTTAAGAGCTTAGGCTTTTTCTGCTTGCTTTTTTTTTTTTGCAAGCTTTTGTTCTTTGCTGCTTTTTCTTGCTTCAAGAATCATTTTTATGATTTTTCAGATTATCAATAACATGTCTCATGTTTATCATTCTTTCAAGAGCCAACATATTTAACAGTCTTAAACATCAAATTCAAAAGACATATGCACTGTTCAAGCATTCATTCAGAAGACAGAAAGCATTGCCACCACATGTAAATAATTAGAATGTTCTTATTAAAAACTCGAAAATTATTGCCTCTTATTCTAAAGAAATTCTTCTATTTTATTCATGTTTGATGATGATGAGAAAATTAAATTATAACTTAATTGGAGATAAAATCAAAAATATAGATACTAATTACTACTATATGACTCCTAAGGTAAAACTAGAATAAGAACAGTTATCACAGAGTTAAGGCTAAGATTGGAATTTAACAACCTTTGTTCTGGGGAGTGGATGTTCCTCTAATCTGTGGGGTGCTTGGTCCTTCAAGAGATAATTTCTGGCGCTTCAATTCCCTTAAGTCGCGCCCTTGCTCCTCCTGTTCTTTAATCAAATAGCAAAGAATGCTACTTTGTTCCTTCTGTTCTTTTATTATTTGTTCCATAGCTTCTTGCATCTTGGTAACTGATGTTTCAAGATACTCCTAGTATTCAGATTGAGGGATTTCTGGGAGAAATTCCTGTGTTTTCTTCTTGATGGGGTCATCCTGTGCTTGTTGTTTTTCCATTGATGCTTTGGTGATTGGTCGCTCAATTGAGATATACTCAGTTATTCCCATCCTTACTCCAGCGTCCTTGCAGAGCATAGAAATCAAGCTTGGATAAGCCAACCTGGCATCTTTGGAATTTTTATTTGCAATTTTGTAAAATTCAGTTGAAATCAGTTGATGAACTTCCACTTCTTTTCCCATCATGATGCAATGGATCATCACTGCTCTTCTAATAGTGACTTCAGAACGGTTGCTAGTGGGCAGCAGAGAATGCCCAATGAAATCCAGCCATCCTCTGGTGACTGGTTTGAGATCTTCTCTTTTGAGTTGATTAGGAACACCCTTCGTGCTGGTGGTCCACCTAGCTCCAGGGATGCATATGTTCTCTAGAATCTTATCCAGGCCCATGTCTGTTCTCATCATTCTCCTATTGAAGGAGTCTGGATCTTCTTTCAGCTGAGGTAGCTTTAAGATCTCCCTGATCTTGTCAGGGTGGGTATGAACAATCTTTTCTCTGACCACGGTCCAATAGTCATAGATAGCAGATCCAGATAGTCTTTGCCTGTCTGTATGCCACATATTAGCATAGAACTCCTGGACCATATTCCTTCCCACTTTCGTTTCAGGATTGGCTAGGATCTCCCAGTTCCTGATTCGAATTTGCTCCTGGATCTCCGGATATTCGTCTTCTTTCAGATCGAATCTGACTTCCGGGATCACTGATCTTAGACCCATTATTTTGTAATAATGGTCTGAATGTTCTTTAGTTAAGAACTTCCCTTGATTCCAAAGTGGTTTTGGAACATTCTCTTTCTTGCCTCTTGGAGTGGGTTGTTTTCCTTTAGGAGCCATGATCTTAGTGATCACGGATGAGCACACCAAACTTAGAGGTTTGCTTGTCCTCAAGCAAAAAGAAAAGATAGGAGAGGGAGAGAAGGAGAGCTAGGTGCAATGGTGGATGGGAGGGGAGGGAGGCCGAACCCATATTTAAAGGGAGAGGGGGGTGGGTTTTCGAAAAATGGGGAGAAAGATAACATAGAAGATATGATTTTTAGAAAAAAATATGATAAGAAAAGATATGATTTAAAATTGAAAAGATATGAAAGATATCTAAAGAAGATAGATTTGGGATTTTGAAAAAGATAGTATGGATATTTGAAAAAGATATTGCTTAGTTGAAAAGATTTTTGAATGAAAAGAGAGAGATTTGTTTTGAAAATTTTGAAAAAGAGTTAGTTGGATTGAAAAAAAGGATTTGTGCTTATGGATTAAGATACATTTAATATTTTTAAAGAAGGGTTTTTAGAAATTAGGGATTTTAGAAATCAGGGTTCTTAACATGTTTATGCAAGAAATCATGAATTGGAAAATGAAAATTAGGATTAAAATGAAAAATGTGAAAAAAAAATGAATTTACCTCCTCCCCACCATCCTGGCGTTTGAACGCCCAAACGCTGCATGTTTTGGGCGTTCAACGCCCAAATGCTGCTTCTCCTGGGCGTTCAACGCCCAGCTGCTGCTTATTTCTGGCGTTGAACACCAGGAAGTCCTTTGTTACTAGGCGTTTTTCTGAACACCCAGAACGCTGTAAATCTGGTGTTAAACGCCCAGAAAGAGCTTCTTTCTGGCGTTCAACGCCCAGTGGATGCTTCTGTTGGGCATTGAACGCCCAAAACAGACTTTTACTGGCGTTTTTTTGCCAGTGAGCTCTTTTTCTCTGTTTTACGTGCAGAATCCTTCTGTAACCCTGTGAACTTATACAATTGACTCTTTACCTTAGGATCAATGAACTTTATATAAACAAATAAAATCAAGAATAGGGCAAAATGCTTAGAGGAAGTGATGCCCCATGGCTGGGTTGCCTCCCAACAAGCGCTTCTTTATTGTCTTTAGCTGGACCTTGCTGAGCTTTTGATCTAGCTTCAGCCTTGAGCACTCTTGCTCAACATTGCCTTCAAGATAGTGCTTGATTCTCTGTCCATTAACAATGAACTTCTTATCAGAATCAATATCTTGAAGCTCCACATAACCATATGGTGATACACTTGTAATCACATATGGTCCCCTCCACCGGGACTTCAGTTTCCTGGGGAATAGCCTGAGCCTAGAGTTAAACAACAGAACCTTTTGTCCTGGTTCAAAGATTCTAGATGACAGCTTCCTGTCATGCCATTTTTTTTATTTTTCTTTATAAAGCTTGGCATTTTCGAAAGCAGTGCATCTGAATTCCTCTAGTTCATTTAGCTGGAGCAATCTTTTTTCTCCAGCTAATTTGGCATCAAAGTTTAGGAATCTGGTTGCCTAGTAGGCTTTATGTTCCAGTTCCACGGGCAGGTGACATGCCTTACCATACACAAGTTGGTATGGAGAGGTCCCTATAGGAGTCTTGAATGCTGTTCTGTATGCCCACAGAGCATCATCCAAGCTTCTTGCCCAATCCTTTCTACGGGTACTTACAGTCTGTTCTAGGATTCTTTTTAGCTCTCTGTTAGAGACTTCAGCTTGTCCATTAGTCTGTGGATGATATGGAGTTGCCACCTTGTGGCGAATCCCATACCGGACCATGGCAGAGTAAAGTTGTTTGTTGCAGAAGTGATTGCCCCCATCACTGATTAGTACTCTAGGGACCCCAAACCTGCTGAAGATATATTTCTGGAGGAACATCAGCACTGTTTTAGTATCATTGGTGGGTGTGGCAATGGCCTCTACCCATTTTGATACGTAGTCAACGGCCACCAGAATATAAGTGTTTGAGTATGATGGTGGAAAAGGTCCCATGAAGTCAATTCCCCATACGTCAAACAACTCAATCTCCAAGATTCCTTGTTGAGGCATGGCGTAACCATGAGGCAGATTACCAGCTCTTTGGCAACTGTCACAGTTACGTACGAACTCTCGGGAATCTTTATAGAGTGTGGGCCAATAGAAGCCACATTGGAGGACCTTGGTGGCTGTTCGCTCACCTCCGAAATGGCCTCCATATTTTGATCCATGGTAATGCCATAGGATCCTCTGTTCTTCTTCTCTAGGAAAACATCTCCGGATTATTCCGTCTGCACATCTCTTAAAGAGATAGGGTTCATCCCACAAGTAGTACTTTGCATCAGTAACTAATTTTTTCTTTTGTTGCCTGTTGTACTCTTTGGGTATGAACCTTCCAGCTTTATAGTTTGCAATGTCTGCAAACCATGGTGTTTCCTGAATGGCAAATAACTGCTCATCTGGAAAAGTCTCAGAGATCTCAGGAGAGGGGAGGGACGTCCCTTCTACTGGCTCTATCCGGGACAGATGATCAGCCACTTGGTTCTCTGTCCCTTTTCTGTCTCTTATTTCTATATCAAACTCTTGCAGAAGCAACACCCATCTTATGAGCCTGGGTTTTGAATCCTGTTTTGTGAGTAGATATTTGAGAGCAGCATGGTCAGTATACACAATCACCTTTGATCCTACCAAGTATGATCTAAACTTGTCAATGGCATAAACCACTGCAAGTAATTCTTTTTCTGTGGTTGTGTAATTCTTCTGGGCATCATTTAAAACGCGGCTAGCATAATAAATGACGTGCAGAAGCTTGTCATGCCTCTGCCCCAGCGCTGCACCAATGGCGTGATCACTGGCATCACACATTAGCTCAAATGGTAATATCCAGTCTGGTGCAAAAATAACTGGTGCTGTGACCAGCTTGGCTTTCAGCGTTTCAAACGCCTGTAGACACTCTGTGTCGAACACAAATGGCGTGTCAGCAGCTAGCAGATTGCTCAGAGGTTTTGTGATTTTTGAAAAATCCTTTATAAACCTCCTATAGAATCCTGCATGCCCCAGAAAGCTTCTGATTGCCTTGACATTGGCAGGTGGTGGTAATTTTTCAATTACCTCTATTTTTGCTTGATCCACCTCTATTCCCTTGTTTGAAATTTTATGCCCAAGGACAATCCCTTCAGTCACCATAAAGTGACATTTTTCCTAGTTTAAAACCAGGTTGGTCTCTTGGCATCTTTTCAGAACTAGTTTCATGTGATCAATACAGGAGCTGAATGAGTCTCCATATACTGAGAAGTCATCCATGAAGACTTCCAGAAATTTTTCCACCATATCAGAGAAAATAGAGAGCATGCATCTCTGGAAGGTTGCAGGCGCATTACACAGCCCAAATGGCATCCTTCTATAAGCAAACACTCCAGATGGACATGTGAATGTTGTTTTCTCTTGATCCTGGGGATCTACTGCAATCTGGTTATAGCCTGAGTAGCCATCCAAAAAGCAGTAATAATCATGACCTGCCAGTCTTTCTAGCATCTGGTCTATGAATGGTAAAGGAAAATGATCCTTTCTGGTGGCTGTGTTGAGCCTTCTGTAGTCAATACACATGCGCCACCCTGTAACTGTTCTTGTAGGAACCAGCTCATTCTTTTCATTATGAACCACTGTCATGCCTCCCTTTTTGGGTACAACTTGGATAGGGCTCACCCAGGGGCTGTCAGAAATAGGATAAATAATCCCAGCCTCCAGTAATTTGGTGACCTCTTTCTGCACCACTTCCTTCATGGCTGGATTTAGCCGCCTTTGTGGTTGAACCACTGGTTTAGCATTATCCTCCAATAAGATTTTGTGCATGCATCTGGCTGGGCTTATGCCCTTAAGGTCACCTATAGACCACCCAAGAGCTGTCTTGTGTGTCCTTAGCACTTGAATAAGTGCTTCCTCTTCCTGTGGATTTAAAGCAGAGCTTATGATCATTGGAAAAGTGTCACCTTCTCCCAGAAATGCATATTTCAGGGATGGTGGTAATGGTTTGAGCTCGGGTTTAGGAGGTTTTTCCTCTTCCAGAGGAAATTTCAAAGGCTCTTTCATTTCCTCTGAATCCTCCAAATCAGGCTGAACATCTTTAAAGATGTCTTCCAACTCTGATTCGAGACTCTCAGCCATGTTGATCTCTTCTACCAAAGAGTCAATAAGATCAACTTTCATGCAGTCTTTGGATGTGTCTGGATGTTGCATGGCTTTGACAGCATTCAACTTAAACTCATCTTCATTGACTCTCAGGGTTATTTCCCCCTGTTGGACATCAATGAGAGTTCGTCCAATTGCTAGGAAGGGTCTTCCTAGAATGAGAGTAGCACTCTTGTGCTCCTCCATTTCCAGCACTACAAAGTCAGTGGGAAAGGCGAATGGCCCAACTCTGACAATCATGTCTTCAATCACACCTGATGGATATTTAATGGAGCCATCAGCAAGTTGGAGACATATCCGGGTTGGTTTAGCTTCTTCAGTTAAACCAAGCTTTCTGATAGTGGATGCAGGTATTAGGTTGATGCTTGCCCCAAGATCACATAAAGCTGTCTTGGTGCAATTACCTTCTAATGTGCATGGTATCAGAAAACTCCCAGGGTCTTTAAGCTTTTCAGGAAAGCTTTACAGAATGACTGCACTGCATTTTTTAGTGAGGAGAACTCTTTCAGTTTCTCTCCAATCCTTCTTATGACTCAAGATCTCTTTCATGAACTTGGCATAAGAAGGTATTTGCTCAAGTGCCTCTGTAAATGGAATCTTTATTTCAAGAGTCCTGAGATAATCTGCAAAGTGAGCAAATTGCTTATCCTGCTCCTCTTGGGAGAGTTTTTGAGGATAAGGTATCTTGGCTTTATATTCCTCAACCTTAGTTGCTGTAAGTTTATTTCCTACAGAAGTGGTTGAGGAAGCCTTTTTAGATGGGTTGTCATCAGCACTTGTGTGTGTCTGATCCCTCACTGGCAATTGAATGCCAGAGTTAGGAGCTGGAGTGGCGTTAGACGCCAGCTTCCTAGTTCTTCCTGGCATCTGAACGCCAGAACTGTGCTCCTTTTGGGCATTCAACGCCAGATCCTTGCTTGTTTCTGGCGTTGAACACCAGTCTTGAGCATGGTCTGGGCGTTCAGTGCCAGCCTTCCACCAAATTTCTGGCGTTTTAGCGCCAGAATTATTTTTCCCTGGGCTCTTACTGTCCTCAGATGGATTTTGGGTGGTTTGCTCATTTCTTGGTTTCCTGCTGCTTTGAAGTGGGGTAGTTAGTGCTTTCCTACTTCTTAGTTGAACTGCTTGGCATTCTTCTGTTATTTGTTTTGACAGCTGCTGCCTTGTTTGCTTTAATTTTACTTCCATGTTTATATTAGCCATCCTTGTCTCTTGTAGTTTATCCTTGAATTCAGCTAACTGCTTTGTTAGAAAATCCAATTGCTGATTGAATTCAGCAGCTTGCTCTGCAGGACTGAGTTCAGCAGTTACTGTTTTAGCCTCTTCTTTCATCGAAGGGTCACTGCTTAAGTACAGATGCTGATTTCTAGCAACTGTATCAATGAGCTCTTGAGCTTCTTCAATTGTCTTCTCATGTGGATAGATCTACCAGCTGAGCAATCTAAAGAGATCTGAGCTATTTCTGTAAGCCCATAATAGAAGATGTCTAACTTAACCCACTCTGAAAACATTTCAGAGGGGCATTTTCTTAGCATCTCTCTGTATCTCTCCCAGGCATCATAAAGAGATTCATTATCTCCTTGTTTAAAGCTTTGGATGTCTAGCCTTAGCTGTGTCATCCGTTTTGGAGGAAAGTATTGATTCAGGAATTTTTCTGTCAGCTGTTTCCATGTCCTTATGTTAGCCTTAGGTTGGTTATTTAACCACCTCTTGGCTTGGTCTTTTACAGCAAATAGAAACAGTAATAATCTGTAGACATCCTGATCTACTTCCTTATCATGTACTGTGTCAGCAATTTGTAAAAACTGTGCCAGAAACTCTGTAGGTTTTTCTTGTGGAAGATCGGAATACTGGCAGCTTTGCTGCACCATGATAATGAGCTGAGGATTCAGCTCAAAGCTACTGACTCCAATGAAGGGTATGCAGATACTACTCCCATATGAAGCAGTAGAGGGGTTAGCATATGACCCCAGAGTCCTCCTGGACTGTTCATTTCCACTTAGATCCATGATGGAGAAAGGGAGATGATGTAAAATAAAAAATGTATTTATATTATATTTTTTTTTTCGAAAATAAATTAAAATAAAATAAATAAAAATAGGTGAAGATTTTCGAAAAAAAATGAGGAGAGAGAAAGTGGTCAGGAAGTTTTGAAAAAGATATGAATTGAAAAAGATTTTAAATTTTGAAAAAAAAACTGAATTTTAAAAATAATTTTCGAAAATTTGTTTTAAAAATAGAGAGAAAAGATATTTTTGAATTTAAGGAGGAGAGAGAGAAACAATAAGATAGCCCAAGATTTAAAATTTTTAGATCTAATGCTCCTTGTTTTCGAAAATTTTGGAGGGAAAACACCAAGGAACACCAAACTTAAAAATTTTAAGATCAAGACGCAAGGAGAACTCAAGAACACTTTGAAGACTCACAAGAACACAAGAACATGAAGAAAGAACACCAAACTTAAAATTTTTAGAAAATCAAACTAAAATTTTCGAAAAACAAAGAAAAATCAACAAGAAAACACCAAACTTAAAGTTTGGCACAAGATTTATTCAAAGAAAAATTATTTTTGAAAAATATTTTGAAAATAAGATAGCCAATTACTAAGAACATAAGCACCACGCTCTAACTAATTGAGCTATAAATTTAAAGTGTTTTAACAAGATATAAATAATAAAAGACTCTAAACCAAAAAGAAAAATTTTTTTCCTAATCTAAGCAACAAAATAAACCGTCAGTTGTCCAAACTCAAACAATCCCCGGCAACTGCGCCAAAAACTTGGTGCACGAAAATTACTTCACACTATGTAATTCCGCACAACTAACCAGCAAGTGCACTGGGTCGTCCAAGTAATACCTTACATGAGTAAGGGTCGATCCCACGGAGATTGTTGGCTTGAAGCAAGCTATGATTATCTTGCAACTCTTAGTCAGGATATTAATTATTGGTTATCAATTGACTTGCAAATGAACAAGAGAACATGAATTAAAGGTTACTTGTTATGCAGGAAATGAGAATATGTTGGAGTTTTGGAGATGCTTTGCCTTTTGAATCTCTGCTTTCTCTCTATCTTCTTCTTCACGCACGCACGTCCCTCCTATGGCAAGCTATGTGTTGGAGGATCACCGTTGTCAATGGCTACCATCCTTCCTTTCAGTGAAAATGGTCCAGGTGCACTGTCACCGCACGGCTAATCATCTGTAGGTTCTCGATCATACCGGAATAGGATTCGCCATCCTTTTGCGTCTGTCACTACGCCCAGCACTCGCGAGTTTGAAGCTCGTCATAGTCATCCAATCCCAGAATCCTACTAGGAATACCACAGACAAGGTTTAGACTTTCCGGATTCTCAAGGATGCTGCCAATGGATTCTAGCTTATACCACAGAGATTCCGATTAAGGAATCTAAGAGATACTTATTCAATCTAATGTAGAACGGAGGTGGTTGTCAGGCACGCGTTCATAAGGTGAGAATGGTGATGAGTGTCACGGATCATCACATTCATCATAATAAGTCGCAAATGAATATCTTAGATAGGAACAAACATGATTGAATAGAAAACAAAAATACTGGCATTAACTCATCGAGGCACAGCAGAGCTCCTCACCCCCAACAATGGAGTTTAGAGACTCATGCCATCAAAAAGGTACAAAGTTTAGATCTAAAATGTCATGAGATCCAAAATAAATCTCTAAAAGTTGTTTAAATACTAAACTAATAACCTAGGTTTACAGAAAATGAGTAAACTATGATAGATGGTGTAGAAATCCACTTCTGGGGCCCACTTGGTGTGTGCTGGGGCTGAGACTAAAGCTTCTCACGTGCATAAGGCTGTTTTGGGCGTTCAACGCTAACTTTGGATCCAATTCTGGCGTTGAACTCCAACTCCTAACTTGTTTCTGGCGCTGGACGCCAGACAGCAGCATGGAATTGGCGTTGAACGCCAGTTTACATCATCTATCCTTGGGCAAATTATGGACTATTATAAATTGTTGGAAAGCCCTGGATGTCTAGTTTCCAACGCAATTGGAAGCGCACCATTTGGAGTTCTGTAGCTCCAGAAAATCCACTTTGAGTGCAGGGAGGTCAGAATCCAACAGCATCAGCAGTCCTTTTTCAGCCTAAATCAGATTTTTGCTCAGCTCCCTCAATTTCAGCCAGAAAATACTTGAAATTACAGAAAAACACACAAACTCATAGTAAACTCCAGAAATATGAATTTTGCCTAGAAACGAATGAGAATAAACTAAAAACTAACTAAAATATACTAAAATCTATATGAAATTAACCCCAAAAAGCGTATAAAATACCCGCTCATCAGCCTCCAACCCCTTATGCTCTTCTTATTGTTTTTGAAGGAGAGAATAGAGATCTTTTTATTCTTGCATTAGGGATTTGAGAGATTCGTCCAATGAAGGCGGTGGTGGAAGAGAGTGTTTATTGTTTGGAAGGAAGATATCATAGTTGGAAGGTGGTTCATCTTGGTGAAAGTATGGAGGTGGTGTGTATGAAAGTGGTGAGTATTCGGATTGAAATGGTGGTGGCTCTAAATATGTCTCATATAGTTGTTGGTATGGTGGGTATGGATTAGGATCATATAGAGGTGATTGGTGGTATGGGGCTTGTGAGTAAGGTTATTGAGGGCTATGTTGAGGGAAAGAATTGTATGCATGTGGTGGTCAATCAAAGTTTAATTTTGGTTGTCACAAGTCTAACCCAATAAAAATAACTGAGAGTATTAGTCCCGAGTCGTTCTCCCTAGGAAAAACAATCGAGTGCTCAATTATTGGTTATGAGTATCATGGGGGGTTGGGTTGATAAAAGGACAAGAAAATAAAGCAAGCAACTAATAAAGCAAGTAATAAAAAGAGACATTCATGGCATGAATTGAGAATATAGGCTTTCTATCCTAGTCATCAATCATAATACAATAATTAACAAGAGCTAATCCTATTTAGTCATCTCCAACAATAGAAGAAGGTATATTGTTATCTTCGCTTGAGAGAAAGTCAAATAAGACTAGTTAATCTCAATCCAAATGTCCTCATCAACTCACTAATTGAATTAGCAAGAGATTAGAGTCAATGGAAACAATATTAACTAACAACTCTAGATCACCAATCTAAATTGGGTATTAATGACTCAAGATTGCCCAATTTCTCTTTACAAGCCAAGAATGCTCAAAAACTACTCTTTAATCTAACTAAGCATTTTGTCAAACACTTGGAAGGCATAAAAGGAAAGCATAGTAAAATTACAAGAAATATAAATTCTACAACTACCCAATACAAGAAATTAACAATAGCAACTCAAATAAACAAGAAAGGAACATAAAACATAAATTGCATTAAATGAAAAGAAAAATTAACAAGAGTGCTCATAAACATAAAAGAGGCTCAAAGGGGAAATTAACAACAAAACTAAGAAGAACAAAGATATAAGAACAAGAAATTGTAAAAAAAAAAAAAGATGAAAACAAGAATTAAAACCTAAATCTAAGATAAAAATAAACTAAAAATCCTAATTTCTAGAGAGAAGAGGGAGCTTCCCTCTCTAGAACTAACCTAAGGCATGCTTCCTAACCTAACTAATTGCTCTCCCTTTGACCCCTCTTGAATTCTGCATGAAATAGCCTCAAAATGAGTTAGATTTGGGCCTGGGTAGCTCAGAAATCGTCCCCCAGCGTATTCACTTTAATGAGGTCATGTGCTGATTGTGACCCGTACGCATGGGTCACGCGTACGCGTCGTCTGGCTTTTTCTTATCATGCGTACGCATCATGTCAATCGTACGCGTCACCTGGACAACCTCCTCTTCACGCGTGCACGTCTATCATGCGTGTGCGTCACTCTTAGCACTCCAAATCCTTATTTTTCCATGAATTCTCCATCTTGTATGCTTTTCTCTTCACCTCTTTGATCCATTCCTTGCCCTTTCAATCCTAAATTCACTAACAAACATATCAAGGCAACGAGTGGAATCAAACGTGAATTAAATTTGACTAATTAAAGGCCTAAAGAGCATGTTTTCATTTTTAAGTATAAATTAGGAGAGATTCACAAAACCATGCTATTTCATTGAATAAATGTGAGAAAAGTTGATAAAATCCCATAAATTAAGCACAAGATAAACCACAAAATTGGGGTTTATCACCTCTTATTCTCATAACCGATAATATGTACACCTCACTATAATTTCTTTGAGAGAAGACCCAAGATCTAATACTCTCGATATTTTTATTGGTTTGACTTTGTGACAAACAAAATTAAACTTTTACCGAGAGTTAGTTATTGGTTTGGACTATACTTTGATGGAAATATTTTGTGAAATTCTGAACCAACAATAGCTCATCGTCGAGTTTTTGGCGCTATTGCTGGGGAGTTGTAATGTATGCTTGTTATGGGCTGTTGTGAATATATGAATATTATGAGTAGTTTGCCTTTTTGTTTGTTTGCTTGTTTTCGCTAGTAGTTAAGAGTTTCATATTTCTTTGCTTTTTGATGATATTCCTTGTTTTTATTTTATCTCTTCCTTATGAATTCTCATCCTTTTGGCTTTGGATATGGCTGTGGAAGTTTTGTAGGAAATGGCAATTCTAATGACAGTTTTCACCAAGGAAGGAATTATCACTTGAGAGAGGAGCCACATGTATATAGAAAATCCTCATGACAATCGCCTCCTCCACTCTGCTATGATTGTAATCCTCCCTATCGTGTATACCTATGCAATGGATATAGTGGTCCTTGTTATGATTATAAACCTCAACCACTATATCCCTAAGACCTCCATCCTCAATAATTTTCTCAACCACCATACTCTCAATCCACACTCTACCACCACCAAACACTTTCTTGGAATCCATATCCTCCTTATGAACACCCTTGTGACCATTATGAACATCCACCAATTGAACCACAACTATTCCAACATCACCACTCTCGTAATCCCCTTGAACAATTACCTCCATATACACTACCTCAATACTCTCACCATTGTAACCCACCTCCCACATATGAAGACCTTCAACCAATTGATGAAACCTCCTTCTCACCATAAACCTCCATAGATGGTACTCTCCTTTTATTTCTTCAAGAATAAAGGGAGGCAAGAAGGGAAAAACAAGAATTCATGGCTATCTTTGCCGAAGCCATAGCCCACTTAGCCTCACAACATTCATGCAATCAAGGCACTCCCATTGGCAAACGTGGAGAATAAATCGAAGAGCAAAGTATGAAAGAGAGGTTAGAATCTCAATTGAAAAATGAGGAATGTATGCATGTATTGCAACAAGTGGAGGAATTTAAGACCGTTGAAGATGAAGAAATGGTTGAAGATTTAGGAGAAATTGAACAAGAAGAGTTGAAGCGTGAAATGCGACAAGAGGAGAAATTAAAGAATTCATCGCTAAAGGGTGAGCATGATGAGTGCAGTGAATTCAACGGAGTGGTTGAAAGGTTAGGAGAGGTTGATCAAGAAATAGATTCTATCATTGATATTTTTTGTCCATACTAACCAATCACCTCTATAGTCTTGTCAAGCCTTCTTTTGTGAAATTTGAAATTGGTGTTGAAGAAGACCATGTACAACGTCCAAGACGTAACTTGAGGAACAAGGAAGATGATTTGGAAGAGGTGGGTGAACAAGAGATGAGATTTGAATAAGCTTTCCAAGAGGTAGAGGTTGTTAAGAAAGAGTCAAAGGGAGAGGGAACAACCATAGCACATCCATTCGATATCTCCCTTGCTAAGTCACCTTCCATATTATAAGTTGAGTGGGTAATCATTTCATCTTTTAATTTTCTTAGCCATATCAATATGCTTTGTTAGAAATGGATGGTAAACTTAGAGCTCTTTGTGGGTTGGTGACTAAGAAAGAGTTGGACATTGGTTGGCAACTAGAATCAAAGTACATGGTGGAAGGAAGCTCAAACTTTGGAGTCCGAAGGTGGAATAAAGCCAAATTCAATGGATTTCAAAGGAAGATTTTGAGTTTTAAGGAGAATTCAAAGGTTTGGTCACCTAACTGAAAGCTTGAAGATCAACATGGAAGGGTGTTGACAAACAAAGTCTGGGACCCTAGAATACATCTCAATAATCAACAACTTCGGAGTCTCATCACTTGTGTTAGAATTCTTCAAGTCTTGGTGTGCCAAATTTAGAATCTTAGAGGCCATTGAAAATCTAAGCATTGGTGGGGATTCAAGGAGGAATTCAAGCACCCCTCCAGTAGCAAGCACAAAGGCCATGCATTATATGCTAAAGCCTAGGAGTATAATGCATGAGTTTGGCCCAACTCCCAAGGCTTTGGCTCCTTCACTAATCTTTCCAAATCCTTCATTAATCCTTCAATTCTTCAATAACTTAATTGGATGATTCAAGATTAGCACAAGCCCATGAAATCAAGATTAGATTTGTCACTTATGAAGAGAATCACCTACTACTTAACTTGAGAGGAAAAACTACATGAGAAGAATTAATTAGATTTGATTTAATTTGATTTGATTTAGTTCATTTTTGAATTAGTTTGAATTCTAAATTATTTTTTAGGGTTAGTATTTAATAGAAATAAAACACACACATGAGTCTTCTTCCTAGAGCTGTTTTTGGAATTCATAGTTTTTGTTTTCAGCACAACATGAGCAACTAATCTCCTCTGTTAAGGTTAGGAGTTCTGTTTGTTCTAATAGATTAATGTTATTGCTTTTTTATCTTGATTAATGCATTGATGTTTTCTTAAGAAACAAGTTTTTGTACTTCATCACAAGAGTTTGCTATTGGAAAAAGTTCTCATTTGAATTGAAATCTATATTCTTCTTAGAAAAGTTGTTTCTTAGAATTGAGCATGAAAACTTTTTCTTCTAATTCTTTAAGTTTTGAACTTGGCTTGAAAAGTTACATTAAATCAAATAGGTTTAGGTCTTGAGAATTGTGTGACTTTAAAATCAGTGAACACACTTTATCTCTTATCTTAACTAACTAATAAACGAATTGATGGTTTATTAGGTTGAGGAAAATTGAATCACCAATGGACTAGAGTTTGATTAATTATGATTTGCCGTAAGATACATCTTTGCATGATCAAGGTAGATAGTGAAAAGCATTCTTCCTGAAGTTTTAAACATCTCCAAAGCCTTAACGTTTCTCCAATCATATTACTTTCTTAATTGTTTACAAATTGCCTTTAGTTAATTCTCTATTTTTGCTACTAGGATATCCTCGAAATCCTAATGTGCAATTGTATGGTTAGAATAATCGATTAACTCTTGTGTGCTTAGTCCGTTAATCCTTGTGGGAATGATAACCTACTTCCATGGTATTACTTGATACAATTTAGTGCACTTGCCGAGTTCTGGTGTTGCAAAATTTCGCATCAAGTTTTTTGTATAGTTTCTGGGGATTAACCGAGACTGACATCAATTTGGTCAATTGATTACCTATATTAGAGCTTTATTTTTCTATATTTTTAATTTTTCACCTCACCTAGAATTTTTTCACTGTGATGTTAGAAATTCCAGTTTTCTTTGTTGTCTTTGTGTTTATGCAAGGCAATAAGCACAAAGAAATATTCCATTTTGATCGAAAAATTGAGAGAACAGTCTTTCGAATAAGGAAGAAATCTAGAGATCAAAGAGAAGAAGCTGAGGCAGTGGAAGAGATTCAAGAGTTTGAGGATTTACACACAATAGCTGACAATACCAACAACTGATACAGAATTTTCGCAAAACCTCTGGCAACTGCATCGGATCGCATCAAGTAATACCATGGTAAGTGGGTCATCGTTCCCATGGGGATTTAAGAGCTAAGCAAGCAATGATTGATTGGGTATTCTAGTTAGACAATTCACAATTTGATGATGAACAATTGATACTAAAGTATGTAATGTAAATTACTTAAGCAAGAAGAAATTGAAAGCAATAAAATGACAAGAAAGTAAATAACGGAAATGTAAATTGCTGGAAATTAAATGTGCAAGAATGTAAATACTAGGAATGTAAATTGCAAGAATGTAAAAGAAGCTATGCAAATGAACATTGATTGAAATCAATTAATAAACAAAGTAAATAAGAGAACAAGGAGAAGATCATTGGGGTATAGAGATACTGAATTTTTTGGATCAATTGGTGTTCATTTCAATCTTCAATCATACAATCATTGATCCCCTAGCAAATCATAAGTAATTGAATTTCAATTCTTTAGTAATTCAATCTCTCTTAACTTGATCAATTGCCAATTCTATGATCTAATTGTTCATAAGAAGAGATGAAGATTAGCCTTTGACATAGAGACACACAATTTCATGAAGATTCTTTCTAAAGAAGCAAATGAAAGATGATAAGAAGATGAAGAGTAAATCACAATTGATTTCTTAAATTACAATAGAACTCCTTTTTCCCGATAAAAAGGGAATTAACCACTCATGGCTTACAAAATATGAAATAAATGAAATAGAGAAGAGTGGAAAGAAAAGTCTGAAAAATGAAAGTCCATGAAGGGGAAGAGAAATCCACTTTTCCAAGACGTGAGAGCTCTATTTATAGTTCCTTCCTTCCTTTTTTCTTTAAATGCAACTCAAATTCAACTTACATTCAAGCTCAAATTCCCATTGATTCAATGGGCTTTGTGATGCTTTTGAATTACTCCTTCAAAGTCTTGGAGAATTTCAAGATTTGTAAAGAGGCTGACTCCCAAGACCTGGGCTACAATTGGCATAGGCCACCAAATAAGTGGCATTAGATGACACTTGCTTTCTCCTTTGCTTAATAGCTTCTATTTCCATTTGGTGTTGGTTGCCATTATTCTTGCATGGGATGCCAATTGGTTTTCCTAGCTTAATAGCTTTTGTTTCCATTTGGCGTCGGCTGGCACTCCATTGGCATTGGCCTCCATGGGTTTTTCACTACTTGTGCGAACGTGGGAAGGCCGCGTATGTGTGAAATCCCAGTTATGCATACGCGAGATAATTACGTGCGCGTGAATTCCTTAGCTTGTGCGTACACGTAAAGGGATGCGCGTACACATGGCTTCTTTTATTGCGTTGGCCGCTAGATGACTCCAGTTGGCCGCCAAGTGCATTACATCTTTGATTCCTCTCTGTTTGTTTTTGGCGTTGGCTGCCAAACTCCTTAAGGTAGCCGCCAAATGCAAATAGAAGCTCCTTTGTTTGCTTGTCTTGTTACTTGTGTCACAAGCTTCTTCTTTCATTCTTCTACTGCATGTTCCTTTGTTAGTTTACTTCCAATTTCTCCTGAAATTCATGAAATCAAATGACGTAAAGCCTTGATTTACTAATTATTGAATTCATAAAAAAAACAAGGAATATTGACTTATTTTATGCATATTATAAGGGAAACAACTAATAAAATCACCAAAGATATTAATGCATCACAACACCACACTTGAAACTTTGCTTGTCCTAAAGCAAGCTAGAGTTATGCACAATTATTGTTTTTAAGCAAACTCGATTGAAGAAAGCTCAAGATCTAAGTAAGATTATCAAGAAATGATGATATAATTTGATTATGTGACCATGCATGAAATTCCTCGATTGTTAATTCCTATATTGAGATTCTTTGATCTTGGGATTCCATTCAAATGATGTCACAGAGGCCTCTTTATATGTTGTCACCTTGAAGTAACCTTGCACTTTTTCTTGCATCTTTGTTTTCTTTCCTTCATACTCTTTTTACTTAGCCTCGACTCTAGGTGTTTTGTCTCAAAGCGGTTCTTTAGATAAGATTTCAATTAATACTCCCGAATCAGTTGGTTCAAGGTGCTAGGTATTGAAACACCCCTAAGAATTTACTTGCTCAAGCCTCTCTCTCTGACATAGTTTCACTACAAGCATTTACTAGGATCATAACTCTTTGAGTTCTTTGTTTCTTTCGTAAAGTTCCTAGTAATTAATGCTTAGAGCCTTGGGCCTTAATTTCTTTCTTGCTCATGCTACTACTTCTTGGTTGTATAGATGTTTGAGAACCTCTGTAATATTTCTCCAAATGTCCTCTTCTATCTTAGTATTTCAAGAAAAAATTCACAATCATAAAATTTCATTTTATGGTTTCATCCTCAAGTTATTTCTTCTTTTCTTAATCTTCCTTGCTTTTGACACTTAAAACTTCCTTAAAATTCTTTTATTTTGAACAACATTTAGTACAAGCTCACACTTTGAGGACAAATAGCTTTATTTATTGAATTTTAAAGACAACGTAAAATAGAACACATAAAGCATGCAAAATAAAAAAGGTCACTCATACAAGCATTATTATTGAAACACACAAAGCATAATATGAAAAACACACGAAAGGAACTTCACCACCTTTGAATTATTCATCAATCATCCTCATTGTTGTCCTCAGTGTTCCTAGGTTCCCACACATTTGGTACTTCTGTGTAAGGAGTAAAGGTCCTTAACTCCCAAAATTCATGCCCCTCCATGCTCTTCTGCAATCTTTCTTCATGATTAAGTTTGAACTCTCTCATCTCATGTACAAGCTTCTTTGCAATCTTTGGGTATGGTGGTAATGTTGGTTGCACCTGTTGAAGCCTTGAACATAGGTAGCCTAGCATTGCTTGAGCATTTAACTTACCTTCCACTCGATTGCCATTCCTGCATTCTTCTAAATGCTTAAACTCCATAAACTCTTTGTGCTGTTGATTTTGCCAATCAAGTAACTGTTAGATTTGAGCTTGTTGGTTCCTTTGATATTGAAGTTGTTGTTCTTAGAATTAGAGTTGTTGGGAAATGTCTTGTAAAGCTTTTTGAATTTGGTCTTAATCAAATTGATTCATGTCTTGGGCTTGCTGAAGATATTAGAATTGGCTTATTCCTTCTTGAGCTAGAGGTGGAGGTAGAGGTAGTTTTCATCTATCTTTCTCTTCTTCTTGGTCTTCTTCTTGCTGAAGATGAAGACTTTGTGGTATTCCTTTTACAAACTCCATGGTTCTCCTGGTAATCAGTCCCTCAAATGGAATAAGAATATCACCTACAATAAAAACTCTAGCAGCCTCATAGAGGCAACGAGTAATGTTTGGGAATCCCAGGATGAAGTTTGGAAATGTGGTTGAGGCAAGATGATACATTTCCTGAGGGATCAATTTTTCCACTCTTACCTCTTCGCCAATCATAATTGAATATATCATGATGGCTTTGGCCTTGATAACCTTAGAACCGTTGCTTGTAGGTGTGATATTATGGTGAATGAATTTCATCCAATCCTTTGCCACCGGATTGAGGTCACACCTTCTAATCTGGATTAGCTTGTTCTTTGAATTCCTAATCCATTGTGTCCCTGGTATACAAATGTCTCTTATCACATCTTCATATCTTTTATTATTGTTCTTCAACCTTCTATTAAAATCACATGATTATGCAGAGGAAAAGGTTCTCAGATGGAGGAGTCTTCGGAAAGTTGTTGGACTAAAATCAATTTCCTTCGCTCTCACAAAATATTGCTCCTCTGTAAGCCAAACATTAGTTAAGAACTCTTGTACTAGGGCTTGACCCATTTTTGGCTTTTGATCATTTAAATTGTTCCATCCTTTTCTTTCAATATGCTCATAAATCTCAGGGTACTCTCCTTCTTTTAGATTAAAAGAGACCTCTGACATGACTTTCTTTTCACGCATCCAGTTGTAGAACCTCTATTCATGTGCCTCTGAAATAAATCTTGTTGAATTAAATGTAGAAGTGACTTTTTCTTTTCCATTCTGTTTCTTTGTAGAGGAAGCTTATATATTAGTCTTAGGTGCCATGTTTTGTGTATAGCTTGCTATCCTAACACCAAAATTAATGGTTTGCTTGTCCTCAAGCAAAGAAAACCAAAAAGAAATGGGAAGAAGGGATGAATAGTATGAAAAAAGAACAAAAGAACGTATATAATATAAGGAGGAGAATGAATAAGAGAAAGATTGTGGTGATGTAGTTAAGTGTAGTGACGAAGGGGGTGGAGCACAGTTTGCGATGTAAAGGGGTGGATTGCTGAAGTGGAAATAGATTAGTATTTATATGAAAATGGAGTTAATGAATGGATGGTGAGGATGTAACCTTTCAAATCAATGGATGCATGAGAGGGTGGGATGCGGATATGATACTAGAGAATGAAACCAAAGAAATGTCATAGCTAGGCAAGGAATTCAAAACTATTCATGAGGAGAGAGGCAAGTAGAAATAAATGTGAAGGTCATGGTTGCATGGTGGATAAGTGAGAAAGCCAATGAACAAGTAAATGACACAAGTATGTGGCTAAGGACATGCTTCAGAGAATCCCAGCCTTGGAGTCTAGCTACAAAATTCAAATTTTAAATGATGGTAAAGAAGGAAAACAAATAATAGAACTCAATTGAAAATACTTGAAAATATCTCTAAGTGTAAAGGAAGCAATGGCTTATTATCAAACTAATTAACTAAAAAGAAATTTGAACCAAAATACAAATTAGCCATGAAAACAAAAGAAAAAGGCGTTTCAAGGAACAAAAAGTGTCTCCTGGCACTAACTAATGGTTTGTCCGCCATATTTATGGCATTGGCTGCCAGTTATGGTATTTTCGCTTATGCATGCATGCATGAAAACCAAGTTCTACGTACGCACACTAGATTCACACGCACAATACTTTTTTTTGGGGGGAATTTGGCATTGGCCGCCAAACTCATGGCACTGGCCGCTAGATTCAAACAAAGAGCCAAAATTAAAATTTTCTTGTGAATGAAGTATGGCATTGGCCACTAGTTTCTTGGCATTGGCCACCAAACTCAAATGTCAAAGGAATTTCACCATCTTATGATCTAGCGTTTGCCACAATTTGCATAGCATTGGCTGCCAGATCCAAACAGAGAGAGGTGAATTTGTAAAAAGTGCTGGTGTTGGCTGCTAGTTGCATGGCATTGGCAGTCAGACTCAAATAGAGGGGAAAGATCTTGAAAACTGGTTTGGAGGTGGCCGCCAAGTTGAGGCCTTGGCTGCCAAACTTAAGCAGACAGTTCAACCTTCCTCTATTTGCTTGCATTGTGATGTATAGCTTTGCCTTCTCATCAGATATGGTATATTCAACACCAAACATTGATTTTAACCAAAGGCTTCATGAATTAAAAAGATTACATGCAATGTATGTAAATGACTTACTGACTTGCATGAGGCTAATATTAAATAAAAAGTTGAAGAAAGCTAGAATGCATCAGTTTGCAGTAGTTATCATATTTAAATTGTAATGCATAACTCTCCACCACTTCACCACTTAGTTAATGTAAAGTGTGCTCAACACAAACTTAGCTTCATGCATAAGATGTATAACTTGCCTGCACATTGCCTTTGCAAGGATCTTTGCATGAAAATTGAAGAAACTTAAAAAGACTAAGAATAAAAAAG
Source organism: Arachis ipaensis (assembly GCF_059453495.1). Classification (NCBI taxonomy): domain Eukaryota; kingdom Viridiplantae; phylum Streptophyta; class Magnoliopsida; order Fabales; family Fabaceae; genus Arachis; species Arachis ipaensis. Next base: position 93,470,262 of record NC_142439.1, read on the forward strand.
GAAATTGCAAAACTTAAAAACTTAACTCTAAACAAAGGATATAAAGGTTGGGTTGCCTCCCAACAAGCGCTCTTTTATCGTCATTAGTTTAACGGTTGTTCTTTATTAAGGAGGATGATGATAATAGTATTTCAACTCTTCTCCTCTCACTGTCAACCTTCCTCCAATATCTTCTTTGATGATCTCAATATGTTTAAGAGAAATTATCTTGTTCACTGTGTAGTATCTAGAAGAATGTGGAAATGGCTCCATTGATTGGTAAACTAGCATCACCTTGTCCCCTAGTGAGAATTTTTCAGTAGAAATCTTTTTGTTTCTCCTACCTCTAGGCACTTTCTTCTTAAGATTCTTCTCTCTTTTAGGTGGTTTACACTTAATTCTAATCTTGGGTTCAATGTCTGGAGGGATGGTTGTCACAAATGGAGACTTTGGTTGCGAATTCTCCTTGGCTCCAGTGGTTCTTTTAACTTGTTGCACCACTTCTACTTCTTTTCTTTCTTTCAAACACGGGTGGAAGCTTTGGAGGTGATTCATTGGGTGTCTCTTTCAAGTTTGGATTCATAGACTCAACTTCCATACAATTCTTCTCTTGAGTGGAATCACGCATTGTTTTGAAAACATGAAATATACTAGATGTTTATCATGTACTCTTAGCATCAATTCTCCCTTTTCAACATCTATCAAAGCCCTACCCGTAGCTAAGAAGGGCCTCCCCAAAATGATGGGAATGTTGTAGTCTTACTCCATATCAAGAATGACAAAATCAGCCGGGAGGAAGAATTTTTCCACTTTCACTAAAGCATTCTCTATAACTCCAAGTGCTTGCTTCATAGATCTATCAGCAATTGGAGAGCTATTTTTGTTAGTTTCAATTCATGGATTTGGATTTTCTTCATCATAGAGAGAGGAATGAGATTTATGCTTGCACCAAGATCACATAATGATCTTTCAAATGTTATGTTGCCTATGGTGCATGGGATTTGAAAGCTCCCTGGATTATTCTTTTCTTCCTTGGCAAATCTCTTTGAATGATGGCACTACACTCCTTAGTTATTACCACAGTTTGTCCTCCTTTCAAGGACCTTTTCTTTGACAAGAATTCTTTCACAAACTTAACATACAATGGTGCTTGTTCAAGTGCTTCTATGAAAGGTATATTGATGTGGAGTGTCTTGAATACTGGTACGCGAAATCGTGATTATTAGTTCCCTGGCTATAGTGCCAAAAACTTGGTGTGGGAGAACTTGAATTCAAGACTTCTTCACAATTCTGTGTAATTGACCAGCAAGTTCACTGGGTCATCCAAGTAATAAACCTTACGTGAGAAAGGGTCGATCCCACGGAGATTGTCAGCTTGAAGCAAGCTATGGTCATCCTTGTAAATATCAGTCAGGCGGATTCAAATGGTTATGAGGTTTTGATAATTAAAATATAAATAAAACAGAAAATAAGATAGACATACTTATGTAATTCATTGCTGGGAATTTCAGATAAGCATTTGGAGATGCTTTGTTGCTTCTGGACTTTTGCTTTCCTATTGCTTTCTTCCAACCATGCGTTACCTCCTTCCATGGCAAGCTGTATGATCCTCTCAGATGAAAACAAATCCATATGCGCTGTCACCGCACAGCTAATCATCTGTCGGTTCCTGCTAGCGTCGAAATAGGACCATTGTCCTTTTACACACTGTCACTGCGCCCAACATTCGCAAGTTTGAAGCTCGTCACAGTCATCCCTTCCCAGATCCTACTCGGAATACCACAGACAAAGTTTAAACTTTCCGGATCTCAGGAATGCTGCCAATGGTTCTAGCCTATACCACAAAGATACTAATCTCACGGACTCGGTCCGTGTATTAGATATCCAAGAGAGTATACTCCAGCTGTCATCCAATGACTACGTTGAACATCATGTAGATCGCTTTGTGGTTGTCAGGCACGCGATCTTGGCTAAGCGAGTAACGAAAATTGGATGATTGTCACGGGTCACCCCCTCATTTTGACTTAACTGAATTAAGTACGAGAGTATATCTTGGAGAAGAAGTAGGCGTGAATTGAATAAAAAATAGTATTAATTGTATTAATTCATGAAGAAAAGCAGAGCTCCACACCTAAATCTATGAGGTGTAGAAACTCCACCGTTGAAAATACATAAGTGAAAAAGGTCTAGGCATGGCCGTGAGGCCAGCCTCCATTGTCTAAGGACTAAACGTTCCAAAGATGTAAAAAAAGATCAAGCTGTTTAAAATAAATCTCTAAAAGTAGTTTTTTATACTAGACTAGTAGCCTAGGGTTTCAGAAAATGAATAACTAAGTTCAGATAGTGCAGAAATCCACTTCCGGGGCTCACTTGGTGTGTGCTTGGGCTGAGCATTGAAGCTTTTTCGTGCATAGACTGTTCCTGGAGTTAAACGCCAGCTTTAGTGCCAGTTTGGGTGTTTAACTCCAATTCTGGTGCCAGTTTGGGCGTTTTACGCCAAGATGTTTTAGGCTGACTTTGAACGCCAGTTTGGGCCATCAAATATCGAGCAAAGTATGGACTATTATATATTCTGGAAATCCCAGGATATCTACTTTCCAACGCAATTGAGAGTACGCCAATTGGGCTTCTGTCGCTCCAGAAAATTCCCTTCGAGTTTAGGGAGGTCAGAATCCAACAACATCTGCAGTCCTTTTTCAGCCTCTGAATCAGATTTTTGCTCAGGTCTCTCAATTTCAGCCAAAAAATACCTGAAACCTCAGAAAAACACACAAACTCATAGTAAAGTCCAGAAATGTGATTTTTAAATAAGAACTAATAAAAATATAATAAAAAGTAGCTAAATCATACTAAAAACTATGTAAAAACAATGCCAAAAAGGGTATAAATTATCCGCTCATCACAACACCAAACTTAAATTGTTGCTTGTCCCCAAGCAACTGAAAACAAAATAGGATTAAAAGAAGAGAATATACAATACATTCCAAACTTATCAATGAAGATTAGCTTCAATTAGATGAGCGGGACCTATAGTCTTTTTGCTTCTGAACAGTTTTGGCATCTCACTTTATCCTTTGAAGTTCAGAATGATTGGCTTCTATAGGAACCCAGAATTCAGATAGTGTTATTCATTCTCCTAGTTTAGTATGTTGATTCTTGAACACAGCTATTTTATGAGTCTTGGCCGTGACCCTAAGCATTTTGTTTTCCAGTATTACCACCGGATACATAAATGCCACAGACACATAACTGGGTGAACCTTTTCAGATTATGACTCAGCTTTGCTAGAGTCCCCAGTTAGAAGTGTCCAGAGCTCTTAAGCACACTCTTTTTGCTTTCGAAGGGGACCTCGGAGATCACCTTTTTCTTGGCCACAACTTCATAGAAGTGGTCTTGATGGACCTTTGAGATGAATCTCTCCGTCTCCCATGACTCGGAGGTGGAAGCAATTGTCTTCCCTTTCCTCTTTCTAGAGGAGTCTCCGGCCTTAGGTGCCATTAGTGGTTATGGAAAACAAAAAGCTTTAGCTTTTCTCACACCAAACTTAGAATGGTTCCTCGTCCTCGAGCAAAAAAGAAGAAAGAAAAGAGTAGAAGAAGAAGAAATTGAGGAGATGGAGGGAGGTGAGTGGTTCGGCCAAGGGGGAGAGAAGTGTTTGTGATGTGTGAAAGTTTAGATAGTGAGGAGGGGTATTTATAGGTAAGGGAGAGAGAGTAGTCGTGTTTGAGGGGTTAGGTTTTGGGAGGGAAATGGTTTGAATTTGAATGGTGAGGTAGGTGGGGTTTAATAATGGATGGATGTGAGTGGTGAAGAGGTTGTGGGGAAGATGGTAGGATTTGATAGGTGAGGGGTGTTTGGGGAAGAGTGTTATGAAAAGGTGTGAAAAGGAGAGAAGAAGAGGTGGGGTAGGTGGGGATCCTTTGGGGTCTACAAATCCTGAGGTGTCAAGGAATTTGAGTCCCTGCACCATTCTAGCATTCAAACACCCATTCTGTGCCAAATCTGGCGTTTAACGCCAGCTCTGCTACCTTTCCTGGCGTTAAACGCCACTCTGTTGCCCATTTCTGGCGTTAAACGCCAGCCAGATGCCCATTTCTGGCATTAAACGCCAGCCAGATGCCCATTTCTGGCGTTTAACGCCAGCCAGATGCCAAACAGCCATTTTTGGCATTAAACGCCTAGAGTGCTGCCCATTCTGGCGTTTAACACCCAGAATGTTGCCAGGCTGGGCGTTAAACGCCTATTCTGCTATCCTTACTGGCGTTTAAATGCCAGTAAGCCTGTCCTCCAGGGTGTGCTGTTCTTAATGCTATTTTTCATTCTGTTTTTGACTTTTCAGTTGTTTTTGTGACTTCATATGATCATCAACCTAAAGAAAACATAAAATAACAATAGAAAATAGAAAAATATAATTAAATAACATTGGGTTGCCTCTTAACAAGCGCTTCTTTAATGTCAATAGCCTGACAGTGAGCTCTTAGAGAGCCTCACAGAGACTCAGAGCTTAATGGTGGCCTCCCAACACCAAACTTAGAAGTTGAGTGTGGGGGCTCTGTTTGACTCTGTATTGAGAGAAGCTTTTTATGCTTCCTCTCCATGGTCACGGAAGAAGATCCTTGAGCCTTAAACACAAGGTAGTCTTCATTCAATTGAAGGATTAACTCTCCTCTGTCCACATCAATCACAGCTCTTGCTGTGGCTAGGAAGGGTCTTCCTAGGATGATGGATTTATCCTCTTCCTTTCCAGTGTCTAGGATTATGAAATCAGCAGGGATGTACAAGCCTTCAACCTTCACCAAGACATCCTCTACAAGTCCATAAGCCTATTTCCTTGAATTGTCTGCCATCTCTAGTGAGATTCTTGTAGCTTGCACCTCAAAGATCCCTAGTTTCTCCATTACAGAGAGGGGCATGAGGTTTATCCCTGACCCCAGGTCACACAGAGCCTTCTTAAAGGTCATAGTGCCTATGATACAAGGTATTAAGAACTTTCCAGGATCCTGTTTCTTCTGAGGTAATTTCAATTGAACCAGATCATTTAGTTCATTGATGAGCAATGGGGGGTTCATCCTCCCAAGTCTCATTACCAAATAACTTGGCATTCAGCTTCATGATTGCTCCTAGATATTGAGCAACTTGCTCTTCAGCAAAATCTTCATCCTCTTCAGAGGAAGAATACTCATCAGAGCTCATGAATGGCAACAGTAAGTTCAGTGGAATCTCTATGGTCTCTATATGAGTCTCAGATTCCTTGGGTTCCTCATTAGGGAATACCTTGGAGGCCAATGGACATCCATTGAGGTCTTCCTCATTGGAAATCACTGCCTTTTCTTCCTTTCCAGGTTCGGCCATGTTGGTTATATTTATGGCCTTGCACTCTCTTTTTGGATTCTCTTCTGTATTGCTTGGGAGAGTACTAAGAGGGAGTTCAGTAACTTTTTTACTCAGCTGACCCACTTGTGCCTCTAAATTTCTAATGGAGGACCTTGCTTCAGTCATAAAACTGAGAGTGGTCTTAGATAGATCAGAGACTACAGTTGCTAAGTCAGAGTGGCTCTGCTTAGAATTCTCTATCTGTTACTGAGAAGATGATGGAAAAGGTTTACTATTGCCAAACCTATTTCTCCCACTATTATTGTTACTGAAGCCTTGATTAGGCTTCTGTTGATCCTTCTACGAGAAATTTGGATGATTCCTCCATGAAGGATTATAGGTGTTTCCATAGGATTCTCCCATGTAATTCACCTCTTCCATTACAGAATTGTCAGGGTCATAGGCTTCTTCTTCAGAGGAAGCTTCCTTAGTACTGCCTGTTGCAGCTTGCACTCCAGACAGACTCTGAGAAATCATAATGACCTGCTGAGTCAATATTTTGTTCTGAGCCAATATTGCATTCAGAGTATCAATCTCAAGAACACCTTTCTTCTGAGTTGTCCCATTATTCACAGGATTCCTTTCAGAAGTGTACATGAACTAGTTATTTGCAACCATTTCAATGAGTTCCTGTGCTTCTGCAGGTGTCTTCTTCAGATGAAGAGATCCTACAGCAGAGTGGTCCAATGACATCTTGGATAATTCAGATAGACCATCATAGAATATACATATGATGCTCCATTCTGAAAAAACATGTCAGAAGGACACCTTCTGATCAATTGCTTGTATCTTTCCCATGCTTCAGAGAGGGATTTACCTTCCTTCTGTTTGAGAGTTTGGACTTTCCCTCTAAGCTTGCTCAACTTCTGAGGTGGAAAAAATTTGGCCAAGAAAGCATTGACCAACTTTTCCCAAGAGTTCAGGCTATCTTTAGGTTGTGAGTCCAACCATGTCCTAGCTCTGTCTCTTAAAAAAAAGGGGAAAAGCATAAGTCTGTAGACCTTAGGATTAACCCTATTGGTCTTAATAGTGTCACAGATTTGCAAGAATTCAGCTAAGAACTGATGAAGATCTTCCAATGGAAATCCATGAAACTTGCAATTCGGCTACATCAGAGAAACTAATTGAGGCTTAAGCTCAAAGTTGTTTTCTCCAATTGCAGGAATTGAGATGCTCCTCCACAGAAGTCAGAAGAGGGTACAATAAAGTCACCAAGCATCTTCTTTGCATCTCCATCATTATTGTTGGGTTCGGCCATCTCTTCTTCTTTTTCGAAAAATTCTGTCAGGTCCTCTCCAGAGTGTTGTGCTTTAGCTTCTCTTAGCTTCCTCTTTAGAGTCTTTTCAGGTTCCGGATCAGCTTCAACAAGAATGTTCTTATCCTTGCTCCTGCTCATATGAAAAAGAAGAGGAATCCTCTATGTCACAGTATAGAGATTCCTTTATGTGAGTAGAAGAATAGAAGAGTAGAATGAAGAAGAGAGAAGATGAAGAATTCGAACACAGAGAGGGAGAGAGAGTTCGAATTATAAGAAGAAGAAAAGTGTTAGTAAATAAATAAATAAATAGAAAGAGATGAGAGAGAGAGAGAGAGAATTCGAATTTTAAATTAAAATAAAAAGAAAATATTTTTGTTTTTATTTTAATTATTGGTTAGTGTTCGAAAATATTAAAAGGAATAAAATAAAATTAAAATTTAAAACAATTAGTTAATTAAGAAGGAATTTTGAAAAAGTGGTGAGGAGTTTTCGAAAATAAGAGAGAGAAAAGTAGTTAGGTAGTTTTGAAAAAGATAAAAAATAGTAAACTTTTAAAAAAAAATCAAACAAAAAGTCAAGTAGTTAATTGAAAAAGATTTGAAAATCAATTTTGAAAAGATAAGAAGTTAGAAAAGATTTTTAAATTGATTTTGAAAATTATATGATTGAAATCTTATTTGAAAAAGATTTGAAAAAGAAATTAAAAAGATTTTATTTTTGAAATTAAAGTTGATTACTTGACTAACAAGAAACTAAAGGATATGATTCTAGAATTTAAAGATTGATCCTTTCATAATAGGCAAGTAACAACTTGAAAATTTTTGAATTTAAACATTAAATGTTAGTATTAATTTTGAAATTAAGAAAAAGATTTTGAAAATTGATTTTGAAAATTTTCGAAAATAAAAAAAATAAAAAAGATTTTATTTTTAAAAAGGATTTGAAAAAGATAGAATTTTTAATTTGAAATTTTTTGACTTGACTAACAAGAAACAACTAAATTTTAAAAGTTTTTGACTAAATCAACTCAAAATTTTGAAATTTATGAGAAGAATAAGGGAAAGATATTTTTTTTATTTTTGAATTTTAATAAGGAAAGAGAAAAACATCAAAATGAAACATGACATAAAAATTATGAATCAAAACAAGAAAACTATGCAAGAACACTTTCAATGTCAAGATGAACACCAAGAACACTTTAAAGATCATGATGAACATCAAGAACATATTTTTAAAAATTTTTAAGAAAAGAAAAATATGCAAGACACCAAAATTAAAAATTTTTAATCTATAGACACTAATAATTCAAGAATGCATATGAAAAATAAGAAAAGACATAAACAAGAAAAATTTAAAGATCAAATGAAAAAAATCATCAAGAACAACTTGAAGATAAATGAAGAACATATGCATGGATTTTTGAAAACTTTTGAGAAAAAATAAAACATGCAATTGACACCAAACTTAAAATTTGACACAAGACTCAAACAAGAAACACAAGATATTTTTGGTTTTTATGATTTTATTAATTTTTTTGGATTTTTCAAAAATTATTTTGGAAAAGAAAATAAAGAAATTCAAAATTTTTAATAAGAATTCCAGAAATCATGCAATGTTAGTCTAAAGCTTCGGTCCAAAAATTTAGACATGGCTTAATAGCCAGCCAAGCTTTATGTGAAAGCTTCGGTCCAAAAGATTAGACATGGCCAAATGGCCAGCCGAGCTTCAGCATACAAATCAGACATAAAACAACCAATTAGATGGGAATCCAAGGGCTCTTGTAATGATAAGTGGAAGCCTCGGTCCAAAAGAATTTAGACATGGCTTAACAGCCAGCCAGGCTTCAACAGATCATGATGAAACTCTAGAATTCATTCTTAAAAATTCTGAAGAATTTTTAGGAAACTAAGTATTATTATTGATATATTTTTTTTTGAATTTTTTTTGAAAACTATATATTTTTTTGTATTATTTTTCGAAAATAAAATTAAAAATAAAATGCTTAAACATAAAATAAAATTACCTAATCTGAGCAACAACATGAACCGTCAGTTGTCCAAACTCGAACAATCTCCGGCAACGGCACCAAAAACTTGGTGCACGGGGATTGTTTGTTCCCCGTCAATGGCGCCAAAAACTTGGTACACGAAATCGTGATTATTCGTTCCCTGGCTATAATGCCAAAAACTTGGTGTGGGAGAACTTGAATTCAAGACTTCTTCACAATTCCGTGTAACTGACCAGCAAGTGCACTGGGTCGTCCAACTAATAAACCTTACGTGAGTAAGGGTCGATCCCACGGAGATTGTCGGCTTGAAGCAAGCTATGGTCATCCTTGTAAATCTCAATCAGGTGGATTCAAATGGTTATGAGGTTTTGATAATTAAAATATAAATAAAACAGAAAATAAGATAGAGATACTTATGTAATTCATTGGTGGGAATTTCAGATAAACGTCTGGAGATTCTTTGTTGCTTCTGGACTTCTCCTTTCCTATTGCTTTCTTCCAACCATGCGTTACCTCCTTCCATGGCAAGCTGTATGATCCTCTCGGATGAAAACAAATCCATATGCGCTGTCACTGCACGGTTAATCATCTGTCGGTTCCCACTAGCGTTGGAATAGGACCATTGTCCTTTTGCACACTGTCACTGCGCCAAACATTCGCAAGTTTGAAGCTCGTCACAGTCATCCCTTCCCAGATTCTACTCGGAATACCACAGACAAGGTTTAGACTTTCCGGATCTCAGGAATGCTGCCAATGGTTCTAGCCTATACCACGAAGATTCTAATCTCACGGACTCGGTCCGTGTATTAGATATCCAAGAGAGTATACTCCAGCTGTCATCCAATGACTATGTTGAACATCATGTAGATCGCTTTGTGGTTGTCAGGCACGCGATCTTGGCTAAGCGAGTAACGAAGATTGGATGATTGTCACGGGTCACCCCTTCATTCTAACTTAACTGAATTAAGTACGAGAGTATATCTTTGAGAAGAAGTAGGCGTGAATTGAATAGAAAACAGTAGTAATTGCATTAATTCATGAAGAACAATAGAGCTCCACACCTTAATCTATGGGGTGTAGAAACTCCACCGTTAAAAACACATAAGTGAAAAAGGTCTAGGCATGGCCATGAGGCCAGCCTCCATTGTCTAAGGACTAAACATTCCAAATATGTAAAAAAAGATCAAGTTGTTTAAAATAAATCTCTAAAAGTAGTTTTTATACTAGACTAGTAGCCTAGGGTTATAGAAAATGAATAACTAAGTGCAGATAGTGCAGAAATCCACTTCCGGGGCCCACTTGGTGTGTGCTTGGGCTGAGCATTGAAGCTTTTTCGTGCATAGGCTGTTCCTGGAGTTAAACGCTAGCTTTAGTGCCAGTTTGGGCATTTAACTCCAATTCTGGTGCCAGTTTGGGCATTTCACGCCAAGATGTTTTAGGCTGATTTTGAACGCCGGTTTCGGCCATCAAATCACGAGCAAAGTATGAACTATTATATATTTCTGGAAAGCCCGGGATGTCTACTTTCCAACGCAATTGAGACCTTGCCAATTGGGCTTCTGTAGATCTAGAAAATCCACTTCGAGTGCAGGGAAGTCAAAATCCAACAAGATCTGCAGTCCTTTTTCAGCCTCTGAATAAGATTTTTGCTTAGGTCCCTCAATTTCAGCCAAAAAATATCTGAAATCATAGAAAAATACACAAACTCATAGTAAAGTCCAGAAATGTAATTTTTAAATAAAAACTAATAAAAATATAATAAAAAGTAGCTAAATCATACTAAAAACTATGTGCAAACAATGCCAAAAAGGGTATAAATTATCTGCTCATCAAATACCTCTAGGAATTTAGAGTATTGCTTCTCTTTGGTTTCTCCCTTGAGTCTTTGAGGATATGGTATCCTTGTTTTGTATGCCTCTACTACCTCCTTCTTTATTGAAATGTTACTTTGTGTAGAGGCTTCTTGTCCTTGCTTTTGCTCTTACAGTTCCTCCTTTGAAGCTTTTTCATTGTGAACTTCTTCGTTGGTGGCTTGTTCCTTTGCAATTTTTCAAATTCTCAACATGATTTTCTTGCATTCTTCCCTTGGATTCACTTCAGTATCACTTGGGAATATGTTGCTAGGTTTTGCCAAATGTTGAGAAATTTGCCCAATTTTCATTTTCAAATTTTTAATTGAAGCTCCTTGATTTTGGAAATTGGACCTTATTTCATCTGTGAAGCTTCTAGTTTCTTGCATGAATGTAGATGTATTTTGGGAGAGTTTCTCTAGGGTAACTTCAAGATTAGAAAGCCTTTGAGAGTCTTGAGATGGTTATGTGGGTTTTGGAAGTGGTTTTGAGTGTTTGGTTGGGGGTTGAAATTGTTTATATGGTTGAAGTTGTTACTTCTCTGGTATTGACTTTGTTCGCCCCCTCCCAAAATTTGGATGATTTCTCCATCTAGGATTATATGTTTTAGAATATGGATCATTTTGTTGTGTCCTGGAAGAGTTTCCCATAAAATTAACTTGCTCCACTTGTGATTGATTAGCATTGAATGGATCAAAATTTTCACCAAATTGATTTCCTCCATCAATGTCATACCATGAGCTTTGTGTGTTGATGGCAGAGACTTGCATTTCTCCCATTTGCTTAGTGAGTATGGAGAGTTATTGAGACATTATCTTATCTTGAGTAACTAGAGCATCAAGAGTTTCTAGCTCCATCACTCCTCTTTTCATGTTCATATTCCTCTCTGAAGAGTAGAAGTATTGATTATTTGCAACAATGTCAATGAGTTCCATAGCTTCACTAGGAATGTTCATGTGTAGTGACCCGCCTGCTGAATTATCTAGTAGCTCCTTGATATTTGAGTAATTCCATCATAGAATATTTGCAACCGGACCCAATCTACAAACATATTTGGTAGACATTTCCTTAGCATCCCCTTGTATCTCTCCCAAGCCTCATATAAGGATTCTCTTTTAAGTTGTCTAAAAGTTTGCACCTCTGTTCTCAACTTGATCAATCTTTGAAGAGGAAAGAACCTAGTTAGACACTTACTAACCAAGTCTTCCCATGTAGTAGTGCTCTCTTTAGGGTGTGATTCTAACCATTGTGTAGCTTTATCTCTAAGAGAGAATGGGAATAAAAAGAGTCTATATGCTTCAGCTGACATTCCATTTATTTTCACTATATCACAAATTCTAATAAAGCTTGAAATGTCTTAGTTTGGGTCCTCATAGGGCTTGATAATTTTGTTGAACAAGAGTGATCAATTAAGGCTTGAACTCAAAATTGCTTGCATTGATATTTGAAGTTAAAATACTACTCCCATAATTTCCAAGATCAGGAGTAATATATGATCCTAACGTCCACCTAGCATGTGGAGCAACATTGGTTTCATTGTTGTTGTGAGCTTCAGCCATAGTTGTTCCTGAGGGTCACTTACCTTCTTTAAGCACTCTTTTGTTTCTTGCTTCCTTTCTCAAGCTGGAGAGGGTTCTTTCAATCTTTGAACCAAAGAGGATGGGTTCCTCTTCTTGATTTTCTTGCATATACATAAAGAAAACAGCAAAAGAAAAGAGAGTTTGAGGTTTCTTTCGTCAAAGTGAAAGAAACTTCAAGTTAGGCATTAACACAAAAAGTTAGAGAACAAAATAAAAGAAAGAAATAAAAGTAATTAAATGACTAAAACAAGAAAAGAAAAGAAAAGAAAAATTATCAAATCTAGGTACTCAATCAACCGGTAGTTTGTTAATCACCATTAATCCCTGGCAATGGCGCCAAAAACTTGATATAGAATTTCTGCAAAACTACCAGCAAGTGTACCGGATAGCATCAAGTAATACCACGGTGAGTGGGTTATCGTTCCCACGAAGATTGAAGAATTAAGAAAGCAATAATTGATTGAGTATTCTAGTTAGACAATTCACAATTTGATGATGAACAATTGATACTAAAGCATGCAATGTAAATGACTTGAGCAAGAAGAAATTGAAAGCAATAAAATGACAAGAAAGTAAGTAATGAAAATGTAAATTTTTGGAAATTTAAAGTGCAAGAATGTAAATACTGGGAATGTAAATTGCAAGAATAGTACATTGCAAGAATGTAAAGAAAGCTACGTAAATGAACATTAATTGAAAGCAATTAATAAAGAAAGGAAATAAGAGAATAAGTGGAAGATCATTGGGATACAGAGATATTGAATTCTCTGGATCAATTGGTGTTCATCTCAATCTTCAATCATACAATCATTGATCGCTTGGCAAATCATAAGTGATTGAATTCCAATTCCTTGGTGATTCAATCTCTTTTAACTTGATCAACTGCCAATTTCTTGATCTAATTATTCATGAAAAGAGATGAAGATTGGTCTCTGACTTAGAACCACACAATTTCGTGAATCAAGATATGGGTTGATTAAATGTCACGTATCAATCCTAATGCCGAATTCATAATAATTAAGAGAAAGATCTTCCAGCTAAATTCCTATGATCCCTTTTCTATGTTCTCATAGGATTCAAGTTAGATTCAAATTCTTTTTGAAGACATTTGAATTCTTGAAGTGAAGAATGAAGATTCTTCCTAAAGAAACAAATGAAAGATGAATTGAAGATGAAGAGCATATTGTAAGACTCCAGATTTTTAGAAATTAAATAGTAAGTTATTTATAATTTATTATATTTGTTGATAATTTTATTTAAAAAAATTATTTTTCTAAAAGTAATTAAATTAAATTTTATGATACTTTTACTTTAAAATCCATTAGGATTTATACAATTTTCTAACTAATTGAGTATTTTCATATTATTGATTTAAAGTTTTAGTAATTAAAAATAACGAGAGTTTTATACCATTTAAATTGAATAATTGAAAGTTTTGGTTAATTTTATGAACTAAAAGAAAATTTATTTATTTATCTCTAATTTTAAATTAAAGTACCTAATTAAAATAATTTGTAAGTTGAAAAATAAATAGGATTCTTAAAGTTAATTATATTGGATTAAATTTGGTTTTTAATTAATACTCTACCCAAATCCTAATTCCCAAATCAAAATCCTAATTGACCTTAAACCTAACCTAATACTCACCCACACTTCCCCTTTCCCCCTCAGCACAGTAGCCCCATCCCTTTTTCCCTTCTCCAACGTGCACACATATAGCCACGGGAGAGAGTGCAACCCACAAGCCAGAGAGAGAGGTAGCGCTGGCAGAAGGAAGGTTGATGCCGCTGTCGCCACCGCTTTGCTGAGGGAAGCCCGAGAAGTAGAGGAAGGAGACGCGAGCCAAGGACCACGACGAGGAGAGAAAGCCGCCGCTGTGCTGTCAGACTCCATCATCGCCGTTGGGACAGCAGAACCACGAGAGAGAGACATGGATGAGAGAGGGAGGGTCCTGCCTAGCCGCCGTTGCCACCATTCGCGTTGTCAACTCTAGCTGCGTTATTGTCATTCATGCTCGCCGTTGGGGAAGCTGTCACCATGCATGCCGTCGCTGGAGAAGCAGAAGGCCATGGAAAGAAGGAAACTGCGCTGTTTGTTGCTACTTGCGCCACTGTCCGTCGCTTCCAGTCGTCGTTGTTCGTGCCAATCGCCACTGCCATGGTGGTTGTCGTGCCTCTAGTCGCCGAAAACCGCTGCTGGAGTTGTAGCTACTCCGTTCTTTAGTTCTTCCATGAGTTCCATAAGTCGCTCTCATCCCGGAATCCTTATCGTTGTTATTTTGTTATAAGTTATTGAGTTTTACGCGTCGTTAATATCTCAGGGTTGAGTTTCGGCTCTTTCATGATATGTTTGATGAATTGTTGCCACTGCAAATATGGACTGAGTTGATGCCACTATTGCAAATTAAGGGTTTTAAAGGAATTTTGTTGTGTGGTTAAGTCGCGATCGAGGTAGGGGCGATTTCTTAAACTCATTTTTCTTTCAAGGATTGTTACAAGTTGATATTAATAAACTAAGTTGCTTTGAATAAATTTAATTGCTTGCCTGGTTGGTTGTTGATGAAGTGGTCGCTTGATGGTTATATTGATTTCTTGATTGCATTAGAGTCATTGAGAATTCTAAATTATTAATTTATTTTATTAAATTGGTGTCTGGTAAAATAATTTGAGATTTGTAAATGTTTTGATATTGGAATTGGTTTTGTTTGATATCGAAAATAATTTAATATTTGAAAGTTTGAATTTTATTTGATTTTGGAAAAGGATTTGAGATTTCAAAATGGTTTGGTTGGGACCCTTGAAGGGTGGCAAAAACCTGAGTTTTAGAGGGGATGCTGCCGAAATTTTCATAAGAAATTGGAGGTTTTATTTTGATTTATTGATGGAAGAATTATGTTTTGGGTATTCGGTTAATTGGAAATGAGTTTATTGAATTGATATAAATTCAAGAATGATATTTTGAAGATTTTTAATAAAAGAAATAAAGTGATGGAAATATGTATTTAAGAATGGAGGAGTTTTTGAGTCTTTAAAGAAAAGTTTTGAGATGTTTTAGAAAAGGTGAAGTATTTGAATTTGTTTTTGAGAAACAGAATAATTTCCGAGCCTCTTGGGAATGTTTTAAATAAAAATGAAACTAAATTTGGTTTTGGTTTACATGATTTGGGTTTTATTCCGATTCAATTATGTTTCATTGTGAATGTGAATGTGAATGAAATGAGATTATGATGGATGTTGTGAGGATGGTGGTTTTATCCTGCTCATAGATTTGGAAAGTTAAGAATGAAGGATTCCCTCTCTTGTTGTGGTATAGATGTGGAAAAGGTGAAAAGGCACTCTCCTTCATATTGTTTTCTCCCACATCTTTCTCTGGTTGTAAGGTGGAAAACACACTCCTTCAATGTGGAAAAGCACTCTCCTTGTAATTCCTCCAAGAGAAGGTGGAAAGGCACTCTCCTTTGTTTGTGTTCCTCCTCCGGATGCGCAACCTAGAGAGAATGTCCGAGTTAGCTAGCAAATGTGTCGGGTTCTAACAGAGTAACCGACACGTGAGCTCACAGCCAGTAGGACAAGCATGCATCATATTACATCTATTTGCTTTGTCTAAATGTGCTTAAGTGTTTTGGTTTGCCTATCTGATGAATTCTGTCTAACTGTTATTTGTCGTACTTGCTGTAATTGCTCTCAAATTGTGTTTGCCTTATATTGTTTTACACCTATGATTGATTCTGTTTTAAGACTGAGTTTTGATGGTGATTTGATTTGAATTGGGATTTAATTTGGGCCGAAGGCCGAGTTGATTTAATTTGGGCCAGAGGCCATGGTTGGTTGGATCAGTGGTAAATTTTGGTTAAAATGGTTTCTTAGTGAGCGGTAAAATGTATGGAATGTTATTTTGTGTGAAACTTTTATAATAAAAACATGAGTTTATATTATGAACTGACGAATCACTGTGATTGAAAATGGTTTTCTTTAAAATATCTTCTTATGACAATTCTTAAATCCTCTATTGAGAACCAACGAGGACGATGCTCTCACCCCCTAGAGACTTCTCTTTTCAGGATGGACTTGCAGAGTTTTTGTTAAGTTCTTAAATATGTTGTTTCTATTTGTATACATATGTTATAGATTTTCCCTCACCTTTATTATTATATTCTTGTAAGAAGGATACGAGTCGTGACTATAATGACATGTATGTATATAATATTTATAAGTTACTTGTTTAAGAAGTTTTGTATATATGTATATGCTTATTTGTTTTCAAGAAAAAGTATTTCTGTGTTTTTAAAAGAAAATAGCGATACAGTTTTGAGTCAAAGGCTCCTATTTTATTATTAAATATATGAAGTCATCATAATACTTTTCGCTATAAAAGTGGCACAGCTGGAAGCGTGATATTCTGATAGTAAGGGTGTTACAAAAATGACAATTGATCCAACAAATTACAATAGAGCTCCTTTCCCCAATAAAAAGGGAACTAGCCACCCATGGCTTAGAAAATATGAAAGAAATGAAATAGAAGAAGAGTGGAAAGAAAAGTCTAAAAAATGAAAGTCCAAGAAGGGGAAGAGAAGTCCCCTTTTCCAAGATGAGAGAGTACTATTTATAGTTCCATCCTTCCATTTTTCTTCAAATGCAACTCAAATTCAACTTAAATTGAAGCACAAATTTCCCTTGATTCAATGGGCCTTGTGTTGCTTTTGAATTACTACTTCAAAGTCTTGGAGAATTTCAAGATTTGTGAAAAGGCTAACTCCCAGGGGACCTAGGTTACATTTGGCACGAGCTGCCAAATAAGTCGCATTGAACGCCACTTGCTTTCTCCTTTGCATAATAGCTTCTGTTTCCATTTGGTGTTGGCTGCCATTATTCTTGTGTGGGACGCCAATTGGTTTTCCTAGCTTAAAAGCTTTTGTTTCCATTTGGCGTCGGCTGGCACCCCATTGGTATTGGCCTCCATGGGTTTTTCGCTACTTGTGCATAAGCGGAGAAACTGCGTACATCTGAAATGCTGGAAATGCGTACACAAGATAATTGTGCGCGTCAATTCCTTAGCTTGTGCATACGCGTAAAGGGTTGCGCGTACGCATGGCTTCTTTTATTACGTTGGCCGCCAGATGACTCCAGTAGGCTACCAAGTGCATTACATCTTCGATTCCTCTCTATTTGCTTTTGGCGTTGGCTGCCAAATTCCTCAAGGTGGCCGCCAAATGAAAATAGAAGCTCCTTTGGTTACTTTTCTTGTTACTTGTGTTACAAGCTTCTTCTTTGATTCTTTTACTGCATGTTCCTTTGTTAGTTTTCTTCCAATTTCTCCTAAAATTCATGATTTCAAATGACTCAATGTCTTGATTTACTAATTCCTGAATTCATTGAAAATAAACAAGGAATATTTACTTGTTATATGCATATTATAAGGGAAACAACTAATAAAATCCCCAAAGATGCTAGTGCATGAACAACCCAGTCAATGCTAGAAGAACTCTTGGCTCTTTCACAAATCCCACTTCTGGAAATCGTGAGGGCAGCATAATAGCCCCTGCTATGGAGGCCAAGAATGCATGTGCATTGACTATAGGAAGCTCAACACTGCCACTTGGAGAGATTACTTTCCCTTGCCTTTTATTGATCAGATACTTGAGAGATGGGCACAACATGCATTCTATTGTTTCTTGGATAGCTATTCGGGGGTACAATTAAATTGCAGTGGATCCTGTGGATCAAGAGAAGATGACATTCACTTGCCCAGACCATTTGGTGTCTTTGCTTACTGCCGCATGCCTTTTTGGCTTTGCAATGCTCCATCCACTTTTCAAAGGTGCATGATTTCTATTTTTTCTGACATGGTTGAAAAATTCATTGATGTATTTATGGATGATTTCTCTGTTTTTGGTGATTCTTTTGATGATTGCTTGCAACATCTATCCTTAGTTTTGAGAAGGTGCCAAGAGACATACCTTGTTTTGAATTGGGAAAAATATCATTTTATGGTTACCGAAGGTATTGTTCTTGGCTACCAGATCTCAAACAAATACATAAAGATTGACAAGGCCAAGGTGGAGGTAATTTAGAAAATTAGCACTGCTTGTAAGTGTCAAATCCATAAGAAGTTTCCTAGGTCATGCTGGATTTTATAGGATATTAATAAAGGACTTTTTCCAAAATTACAAAACCATTAAGAAATCTTTTGGTCACTGATGCCCCTTTTATTTTTTATAATGAATGTTTGCATGTTTTTGAAACCCTTAAAGCTAAGCTTGTCTCTACACCCATTATTGCTCCACCAAATTGGGCTTTTATCTTTTGAACTTATGTGTAATGTAAGTGATTTTGCAATAGGTGCAGCTTTGGGACAAAGATAAGACAAGGTCTTAAATGTCATTTATTATGCAAGCCGTGTTTTAAATGATGCACAAAAGAATTACACCACAAAAAAGAAAGAGCTTTTAACTGTGGTTTTTGCTTTTGAAAAATTTAGATCCTATTTAATTGATTGATAAACCCCAATTTTGTGGTTTATATTGTATAGAATTTGAGGGGGTTTGTCAATATTTTTCACACTTATTCACAAGAAATTCATGGTTTTGTGTTCTATTCCTAATATTGCTTCATGATGGAAAACATGCTTCTTTTGCCTTAGAATTGCTATATTTTGATCCTCTTTTATTACCATTTGATGTCGCAACGTGTTTGTTGAGTGATTTCAGAATTTATAGGGCAAGAATGGCCTAGAAGAGAGAAAGAAAGCATGCACAAGAGGAAAGAACATGAAGATTTGGATTTTTGGGAACTTCAGCATGGGCGCGCACACGCACCTCGCGCGCACGCGTGGATATGGATAGCTGGAAGCGGCGCGTAAAGATCGGCGCATCCGCGCAGATTAGGGAAATCCACATCAGCGTGCACGCGTACATGGAGCACACGCGCGGATCACAAAATCAATCGGCGCGCACGCACGCATGGCGTGTACGCGCGATAAGCTGCACGTGACCTCATTAAAGGAAATCGTGCCTGGCGATTTCTGAGGCTCAAGAAGCCCAAATTCAAGCTGGTTTTGCATAGAAAAGATCCAAGGATGCTAGGGGAAAGGGGGGATCATTCATTCACACTTGGACACAATTTTTAGCTAGTTTTTTGTTTTTGTTCTTCTAGAGAGAGAAACTCTTATTCCTCTCTAGATCTAGTTTGATTTGATCTTCCCTTGTTAAATTATGAATTGGATCTTGTTAATTACTAGTTTTGATTATTTAATTTGAATTCCTTAGAATAATTTTGTTTAGATCTTGTGTTAGATTTATGTTTTCTTGTCAATTGTCATTTTATACCCATTTCATGAATCTTGTGAATCTTGAATTGCTAATGTTACATTGATGATTTTCATGGTTAATTGTGTTGTTTGAGTGATTGTATGTTGATAATTGTTAGTGGGTACTTGTTAATTTCAATTTAATTGCACTTTGAATATGTCTTTTAGTAATGCTTACCTTGGGTTTGATGAAATGTTTCCCTTGATTATGGAGTAGTTCTCTTTAATCTTGGCCTAGGCTAAGGAAATTGGGTAAACTTGAGTCATTGGGTCTAATGGATTTGATGATTTGGGAACCCTTAGTGGTCAATTTGATAGCCATTGACACTAGCCTACTACTAAGTCAATTAGTAGCTAGGTTGGACCTTATGGGTTGATGTTGACTAAACCATTTAACATACTTCAAGTATAGAAGTAGACTTAATGAGTTTGGTTCCTCATAATTGTCAAGATATGGTTATTAGACAAGGATAGTGACCTCAATTCCCATGTCTAGCCAAGAGTTGTTTTATCATTCATATTTGAAAACCCCAAAAATCCTAATTGCTTTGTCTTGTTCATAGCTATTTGTTTAGTTTTAGAGTAGAATTATATTGGATGTTATCTTATTAGTTTGGAATTGCCCACATCTTGCTTTGGTTACTTGAATTAGTTTCTTGCACTTCAAGATTACTTGCTTGTTAGGATTCTTTGTTTAATTTCTTGCTCATGACTTGCAACCCCGGAATTCTAACCAATGTTGATGCACATGTTTGCCCATTCCTTGTGAGACGACCCGAGGTTTGAATACTTCGGTTACTTTTATTGGGGTTGAACTTGTGACAACCAATTCCTTCGAAATTTGATTCGCGGATTATTTGTCGGTTGAGGGGAATACTTGAAATGCGAAAATCTTGTGAAATTCCTTACCGACGGTATTCTGTGACCATCAAATTTTTGGCGCCGTTGCCGGAGAATGGTTGCAACATACGCCTTGATATTGGTTATGTGAATATGTGAATATTGTAGATAGTTTACCTTCTTTCAAAACTTAGCTATAGTTTAGATTTCTTTTGTATGTGTGCTATGACTCCCAAGTTTGATAACTCGGTCTCAACCGAATTCTAGCTTAGCTAAGTTTGACCCTGAGATTGAAAGAACTTTGTTACACACTCGCAAGCTAGACGGCGGTTGGACTATACGGCTAGTACTTCGGCCTCTCTTGAGGAATGTACCGAATCACTAGACGGTAACAAGAGTGACTTGGAGTCCGCTACTTCCTATTCTTCTGTTGGCACTACTAATACATCTTTGCATCCTACAGGTGAACCATACATGGTGGAGCCACGATGGATCATTTTGCATGAGCAAGGAGCTCCGGATATCATACTTCAACCTTTGCAAGCAAGGTATCCCAACCTTGATCCAAATTTTGAGTTGAAGAGTAGCTTGATACATCTACTTCCTAAGTATCATGGGTTGCCGGGTCAAGACCCCATCCGACATCTAAGAGACTTTCAAGTTGCTTGTTCTACGGCTCGAAGGCAAAGACATAGTTTTATTCACTATCGGATGATATTCTGACCAATTGGGATTTCTTGAGAAGAGAGTTTCTAGATAAGTTCTTCCCACCGGAGAAGATTGCTCACCGCTTCTAGTGGTGGTTCCCTTTCAAAAAACAAGACGGAGGGAGAAGCTTGGAAATTGATAAATGATGTTGCCGAGGCTACACAACATGTAAAGGTGAGAAGTAATCCTCTCAAGAATGTGGTAGAACCATCCCCTTCCGAAGTAAGCTTAACCAAGGCGCTTGGGGACATGACCACTATCCTCACGCAAATATAAAAAGATCAAAAGGAATACTACTCCATCCAAGCCATCCAAGCCCCACCCCAGTTGCTCAACTTGAAGGCCCTCCTAGGATTTGTGGTTTGTGCTCTAGCACCACACATTACACCGATCAATGCCATCAAATTCAAGAGGAGCATGCCCTTGTCGTGGCCAATGTGAATTACAACAACCATCCGCCCTATCCTTCTCAAGGCCAAAACAACTACTCTCATGGTAGTAATCAAAATCAAGGGTGGAGGGATAATGTACAAGGGAGCAATCAAAACCAAAGATGGAACAACTCTTCTTATCATCACAACAACAACCAATCTTTATCCCAATACCACCATAACAACAATAACCACCAAGCCAATAAAAATCACCACAACCAAAACCAAAGCAACTACACCAAATACCAAGAACCACACCATAGACAACAATCCAACCAAACCTCTTCATCTTCCACCAATCAAGTTGATGAGCTTAGAGCTGCTATGGAGAAACGGGACGAGAGCAACAAGGCTCAATTTGATGCCTTTGGAGCTCAATTGGCCAACCTCACCGACATGCTTTCAAAGATGTCCATGCCCTCCTCCAACAACAACACCAACCAACCCTCAAGCTCCTCTAACCTTCCATCCCAACCCCTTCCAAACCCCAAGGGAGGTCTCAACGCTATCACTCTACGGTCGGGGACTACATTGGAGGAGATACCTCATAGGGTCATGGAAGACATTCATGAGGAAGAAGTGGTTGTTGAAGCTTCGCATGAAGAAGAGGAGGTAGACAAAAGGCATGAGAAAGAAGGAGTAAGCCTTAAGGAACCCAAGAGGAAAGCTATAGTGGATGAGTCCATTCTTATTCCATTCCCTTCTATAGTGAAGAAAGAAAAGAAGACTCCAGAATTTGATTTGAACATGCTTCAAGTGTTTAAGAAGGTTGAGGTAACTATACCACTTCTTGATGCTATCCAACAAATTCTGAAGTATGCAAAATTTTTGAAAGACTTGTGTACACACAAGGATAGGATAGGAGAGTTGGAGACATTATCCTTGGGTAGTTCGATTTCTTCCTTGATGGAGCCTATTCCAAAAAAATGTGGTGACCCTGAGCCTTGTTTGGTGTCTTGTTGTATTGGTGGGCGTACTTTTCATGACTGTATGTGTGATCTAGGAGCTTGCATAAGCATCATGCCGCTTTCTATCTTTGTGCGGTTGAATTTAGCTCCATTAAAGAAGTCGGCGGCGAAGTTTGCCTTAGCCGATAAAAGTGTGATCACTGTGATGGGAATAGCAGAAGATGTACTTGTGGCGATCAAGGACTTGGTCTTTTCGGTTGACTTTTACATCCTTGAAATGCCTCCAACAGAAAATAGAAGCTCATCATCCGTTCTACTTGGTAGACCCTTCCTTAAGACCTCTAAATTCAAGTTAGATGCCTTCTCCGGCACATATTTTTTTGAGGTTGGCGACAAGACTATCAAGTTCAATTTGGAAGAAGTCATGAAGCACCCTCCCGAAGAGCATTCCGTTCTTCGATGTGATGTAATTGATGAAGTGGTAGCGGAAGTGCGAAAAGAAAACTACAACAAGTTATGCTACCCTATTATTGCAAGGATGAACAAGTGAAAGTTGTTGAGAATGAACCCCGTCAGCTTGATGTAAAGGAACCTCAGCTTGAGGCAAAGAGTGAACTGAAGCCTCTTCCATCTCATTTGAAGTATGCTTTCTTAGAGGACAACCAAAAGTTTCTGGTCATTATTGCTAGTGAGCTTTCTAGTGAAGAAGAATGGAAGCTCCTAGATGTTCTAAGAAAGTACAAGAAGGCAATTGGTTGGAGCCTAGCCGATATTGTGGGGATTGACCCTCGCAAGTGCATGTATCGTATCTTTCTCCAAGAGGGAGCTCGGCCGGTTAGGCAACCGCAAAGGAGACTCAACCCAACCATTTTCGATGTAGTAAAGAAAGAGGTCACTAGGCTACTTGATGCGGGTATCATATACCCAATTTCTGACAGTGAGTGGGTGAGCCCGGTCCAGGTTGTTCCCGAGAAATCAGGCCTCACTGAGGTTAAAAAGGATGATGGTGAAGTGGTCACCAAGAGAGTACAAAACGCGTGGCGAGTGTGCATCAATTATAGAAGATTGAATGCCGCTACAAGGAAGGACCCTTTGCCCTTTATCGACCAGATGTTGGACCGTTTGGCGGGTAAATCGCATTATTGTTTTCTTGATGGATTCACTGGTTACTTCCAAATTCACATTGCCCCTGAGGATCAGGAAAATACCACATTCACTTGCCCTTTTGGCACCTTTGCCTACAAAAGGATGCCATTTGGACTATGTAATGCACCTGATACTTTTCAACGGTGTATGACGAGTGTCTTTTCTGATCTGATGGAGAATTGTCTGGAAGTCTTTATGGATGACTTCAGTGTTTATGGAACTTCATTTGATTGTTGCTTAGAGAACTTGGCCAAGGTCTTAGCTAGATGTGTTGACACTAACCTTGTCTTGAATTTTGAGAAATGCCACTTTATGGTAAGACAAGGCATAGTGTTAGGACATGTAGTATCTCATGAAGGCATTTCTGTAGACCCGGCCAAGGTCGATGTTATCACCACTTTACCTCACCCCTAATATGTGAGGGAAGTACGCTCATTTTTGGGACATGCAGGATTCTACAAGCGCTTTATTAAAGATTTCAGCAAGATTGCTTTGCCATTGTCGTGCCTACTCCAAAAAGATGTGGACTTTGAGTTTGACAGTGCATGTGTGAGTGCATTTGAAGAGCTAAGGAGAGTTCTTACCACAGCACCAATTGTGCGAGGCCCCAACTGGACGCTACCGTTTGAGATAATGTGCGATGCGTCAAACCATGCTGTAGGTGCCGCGCTTGCACAGTGCGATGGTAAACTCCCTTATGTCATTGCTTACTCTTCTAAAACATTGGATGCAGCACAATCCAACTATACCACTAAAGAAAAGGAACTCCTAGCTATTGTTCATGCTTTAGATAAATTCAGATCTTATTTGCTAGGGTCCAAGATATTGGTATACACAGATCATGCAGCTTTGAAGTACTTATTGACAAAGAATGAGTCAAAACCTAGACTCATACGTTGGATCTTGCTTTTGCAAGAATTCGACATTGAGATTAGGGACCGGAGTGGGTCTCAAAACTTAGTTGCGGATCATTTAAGCCGCCTTGAGAATTTAAAATTTGACCCATTTCCGATCGATGACTTATTCCCATTGGATAGTTTGCATGCTGTGTCGGATAGCTTTCCTTGGTTTGCGCCAATGGCAAACTACTTGGTTGCAAAAATATTCCCTCCTAACTTTTCTAAACACCAAAGAGACAAATTGAGGAGTGATTCCAAATATTACATTTGGGATGACCCTCACTTGTGGAAGAGGGGAGTTGATGCACGGAAAACTTGTCTCGCAATAAATTCCCCTTCGGCAAGTGTACCGATTTGTCGTCAAGTAAAACCCACAATAGAGTGGGGTCGAATCCCACAGAGATTAACTGATTAAGCAATCAATGGTTATTTGATTATCCTAGTTAGATGATTTAGATTTGGATGATGAGCAGCAAGAATTGTAAATTTACAGAAAAGTAAAGAAAGCAATAAAGTGCAAAAAAATAAAATGGCAAGAAAAGTAAATGTAAGAAATAAAAATAAAATGAACATTGGATCAAGAGATATTGCAATCCTCCAGATCAAGTTCATTCTCATCTCTTCCTCAATCAATGCATTCATTGATCTCCTTGGCAATCTTAATTGATCGAATTCTAATTTCTTGGAATTCAACCTCTCAAATCTTGATCAATAGCCAATTCCTTGGTCAATTTCTCATGAGAAGAGATGAAGTATGGTCACTGATTATACCACATGCATTTCCCAAATCAAGTGTTGGAAGGATTATAGTCACATATCCATCCACACCCAATTTGGTCCAGCATGAGAAAGCATTTCTAGCATGATCTCTTTATTCCTCTTTCAAGGTTCAGAAGAGATCCAAGTATGAATAGTTTCTTTTCCAAGATAACTACCCAATTGGATGAAGATCGAAAGCTCTCTAGTAAAATCAAGTGGAAAGAAAGAAGAAGAATAAGAACTACACTTAATCCATTGAATCACAATAAAGCTCTCTAACCCAATGTAAAGAGTTAGTTGATCATTGCTCTACAAAAATAGAAAAGAAAGAAAATGCAAAAAAGTAAAGATGAAGATTCAAACTGAAATTGAAAATTCAACATTCATAAATGAAAATTACAACTAAAAGAAAGAGAAGGAAAAGTGTGTGAGGGGAGGGAGTCCGAAGACCCCTCTTCAATCCCCCTTTCCAGAATTCTCCCAATTCTCAGATTGCTTTCAATGTAAAGACTAAGGCCTTTATATAGGCTCTCCTAAATTACAAAAATAAAATTAAAAGCAAATTACAATAAAATGAAAATTCCTATTCTAGATGCTTCTTGTGGCCTTGATTGGTTGACACTTGTGGGCTTGCTTGCTTGAGCTTTGAAGTGGACTTGAGAGAGAAGTGAGTCAAGTTGAGGTCTAGGTGCTAAAGTTAGCCACACTAACGCTACAAGTGTGGCGTTAGTGCTAAAGTTATTGTGGCTAACGTTGAACTTGCTGCCCAGTTGGTGTTTTTGGGGCTTAAAAGATACCTCTTGTTTGTGCTCTAATTTCATGCCCACTATAGAATATTATATATCGTTGGAAAGCTCTGAATGTCAGCTTTCTAACACAACTGGAATCACCTCAATTGGACCTCTGTAGCTCAAGTTATGCTCCTTTGAAGTGGACATGGTCGCTGGCATAGTTGCTAGCATTAATGAAAAACTTGAGTGCCAATAACGCTAGCGATCATGGCTTCATTATTGCCAGTTTCTGAAGCTCAAACTTAGTGTCCACCCCATACTATTATATATTTTTGGAAAGCCCTGGATGTCTACTTTCCAATGCTTTTAGAAGCGCATCATTTGGAGCTCTACAACTCGAGTTACACTTCTTAGAAGGTGAAGAGGTCAGCTGGCCTTACTACAGGTTGATACCATGTTCATCTTTGCACTTTCGGGGCAGGTTTTCTCCCCTAAATTTAGTGTAAACCATATAGTGCCATATATGCTTGGAAAGCTCTGGAATCCGACTTTCCAATTCCACTAGAATCATCTAATTTGGAGCTTTGTGGCTCAAGTTATGCGTGTTTGAAGAAGGCATGGTCAGGCTGCCAGGTGGGACTTTTGCCCACGTTAACTTCCACGTTAACTAAGTTAACGTGGGAGTTAACGTGGCTCATAGTGGCTTGTGTGGCTCATTCCAATGTTAGTAACAATGTTGGGTGTCACTAACGTTGACTCTATTTCCTTTCTTCAAAGTTAATGCCACTAACGTTGTGGCTTTCCTTCCTTCCACGTTAGTGCCCACGTTAGTGTAACTAACGTAGCTACTAACGTGGCTCTTCTCTTCTTCTTTTGGCCTGAAATCAATCAAACAAAGTGCATCAAAGTCTTGCTCTTAATCATGGGATCATGCATCATCCAATTTATCATATAATTCATGAAAAATTCTCATGAAATCATGTAAAGTGCACAATGTATGCTTGAATCAAGATGTAAGTGAATATCTACCCAAAACTAGCTTATTTCCTAAGAAAATGCATGAAACTACCTTAAAAATAGTAAAGAAAAGGTCAGTGAAACTGGTCAAAATGCCCTGGCATCACAACACCAAACTTAAAGCTTGCTTGTCCCTAAGCAAGTACTAGAACAAGAGAATGATGAATGGAATACCAAGAGAAATGAGTCATTCTTGTGGAAGTCATGTCCCTGGTTTTATGGTGGTTTCATGCATAGCAACTTAGGTTCATTCCTGGCTTTCAGACCTTTATCATGTCCTAGAATATTCACTGTGATTGCATCCCATGAGACTTTTATTCATTGATCCTTTTGTTGTCATTTCAGGGCTTATTTTTGTTCTTAAGCTAAGTACTCTGTAAGGGGGCAACTCTTTAAAATAAGCTTTCAGCCAACACTCCCGAACCAGTTGGTTCAAGGTGCTAGGTGTTGAAGCACCCCTAAGGACTTACTTGCTCAAGTCTTTCCCCCATACATACACACCACAGGCACATAGTTTATTTATTTTCTTTTCTTGAGACCTTGGTGTCCAGCACCTCTTTGGGTTACTAAATGCTCTGTATTGAGGGTTACTCTTGATAGTGGACTTTCAGCTGATAATCCCGAGTTAGTTAACCCAAGTTACCAAGTGATAAGGCACCCCTAAGAGCTTATTCATCCAAGTAGATCCCTCACACAGGAGCACCACAGACACATGCCTCGAGATTAAAACCATTGGTGCCCAGCCTTATTGCTTACTCTTTTTCTTTTCTTTTTCAACCTTTATTGTTCTTTCCCTTTTTCTTATTAGGATCTTCTTATTTAGCTAGTCTCATGGGGTGTGTTCAAAGCATATGATTCAGGACAGATAGTTGTCTTCCCACCTTGTGGTTGAACCAACTTAGCTAACTTATGACCATACCACAAACTTAGGAACTTACTCCATAGTATGAACTCTACTCTGGTCTTTTATAAAACACTCATTCTCTTTTCATTTGATTCAAAAGGGACAAGCATACTAGTAAGCAAAGTAAGGATGCAGTAATGACATTCAGACTAGAAAACACAGCCTTAATCAATAAAAAGTTTAAAAGACAGAATTGACATTCTTATTCACAAGGAGAAAGCACACATACATACAAAGAACATAGAAGACAATCATGCAAATTAAAGTGCTGGAAATAAGTAAGAGGAGAAAGGAACTTTACCACCTTGTATTTTATCTTCATTGTTGTTGCCCTTTTCCTCCTATTTTTCCCCTTCCCACACCAGACATAGAATGATTGCTTATACTCAAGCAACAATTAAAACAGTGGTGACGGGGTTTATGATGGATCATGAATGTCTTAAAATAAAGTGTGAGTATGCATGTGTTTCAGCAAGCAAGATTATGGATCACAACAAAAGCACAAGAAGTAAAACAGAGACAATTTTGATTGCATTAATAAGTGGTGTTGGCATGGTACTTTGCATGAAAGTTAAGTGGCAACACCAAAATTAGTGTGCCACTGTCAATCTAGAATGTTGCAAGTACCCAGTGAAGATTGAAATTCAAATTGTTGCATGGCAACACCAAACTTAGAGTGCAA
Organism: Arachis ipaensis; assembly: GCF_059453495.1. NCBI lineage: Eukaryota > Viridiplantae > Streptophyta > Magnoliopsida > Fabales > Fabaceae > Arachis > Arachis ipaensis. The sequence goes on from NC_142439.1 coordinate 93,498,640, forward strand.
TCATATGCCAAATTATTGAAAGTAAACTAAGCAAAGCAAGGAAATGTTACCTACGGTTGGGTTGCCTCCCAACAAGCGCTCTTTTAATGTCATTAGCTTGACATGTTGTTCACGACTTTCTTCCTCTTCTTCCAGTTTGTTAAGAGGAATGACCTCAAGAGGAAAGAGGAGCCAGTTAATGCCCCTTGTTTTGAGTGCCTCTCCCCAGCAAGCCTTCTTCTGTTGTTAGCTTGAGTAAACTTGCTTGTTGGGGTAGGGGTGGGATGGCTTTTGGTTGACCTTTTCTTCTTCATGAATATTGTCCTTCTTTTATTGGTCACCATCCTTTTGTTAGTGTTCATGTTGATTGCCTTTACCACCTTGATTTCAGGACTTGGGTATTGTATGATGGTTGGAGCATCCTCTTCATCAAGAACTTCTTGAATTGGTGGTTCAATGAACTCACCCTCTATGCAACTCTCTGTTTCCTTGGAGTGTGGACTCCCTTGATTGACTTCCTCCCTTTCTTTTACATGATGTTGCATTGAGTCTTTTGGGAATGAGTTTGCATGTTCTTTTGTCACCACTAGTAACCTCTGTGGGTATGGAGCCTTAGGCTTATATACTCTCATAACCTCCTCCTTCTTCATAGAAATCTCACTTGGTATGGGTGCCTCTTTTTCTTGTTCTTCTGATTCCTCCCTTGGGTTTGCCATGGTATCACTGAGAGAATTGTGGGTAGTGATTTGCTTTGATAGATATCCAACTTGTGCCTCAAGCTTCTTAATGGCAACCCACCGGTTCTGCATAATGGTTTTTACTTCCTCTTGGAAAGTCCTTGTGTCCTTAGATTCTTCCAAGAGCATTGCCAGTAGGTTCTCTATCCTTGATAGCTTATCCTCGAGGGGAGGGTGTGCAGCTGGGGTGAAATTTGGAGGTTAAGGGTGGCTACTTTGTGAATGGAATTGGTTGTTTTGTGGTTTTATGTTCTGAGAGTGGTATGACTTTTGTGGGTAATGATATGGGTTTTGTGGACTGTAAGAAGAATTTTGTGTGTAATGGAATGCATTGTGTGAGTGGTGAGATGAATTATATGGATGTGGAAAGGAATTTTGTGTTGAGGCATATCCAAGTGGTGAGGGGTTTTGATGCGAAAGGCTCAGAGGTGAGGTTGAATAATTAAAGGATGATGGCTCTTGATGAATGGGGTGTGAATAAGTGAAATTTCTTTGGTTTTGATCTTCCCAGGTACAACTTGAGTAGTGATCAAAGTCATCAAAATATGAACCATTTTGTGACCCTGGGAAGCACCCCATTTCATGTTCTTGATACTCCCATCCACCATGAGCATAGTAATGTAAATCATTCTGTGGTGGTGGAGAGTTTCCCATGAAATATGATTGACTAAAATATGATGGATGCTCCTTTCTTTCCTGCAGAAAGCTCTGTCTCAAACAATAATCACCAAAAGAAATTGGAATCTCCATTGTCACAGATGAGGAAATTCCCAGTGAGGCAATATCACAAACAGTTAGTTAGCAAAAGAAAATAAAGAAACAAAAGAAAACAAAGACAAAGGAAAAGTGTCTAATCTAGTAAATCAATCAACCGGTAGTTTGTTAATCACAATTAATCCCCGGCAACGGCGCCATAAACTTGATGCACAGAAAACTTGTCTCATAACAAATTTCCTTCGGCAAGTGTACCGAATTTGTCGTCAAGTAAAAACTCACAATAGAGTGAGGTCAAATCCCACAAGGATTGATTGATCAAGCAACTTTAATTAGAGGAATGTTCTAGTTGAGCGAATCAGAAATTAAGTTGAGAATTGCAGAAAGTTAAATGCGGGAAAGTAAATGGCAGAAAGTAAATTGCAGAATCTTAAATGGGAATGGGGGAATTGCTCATAAATGTAAATGGTAGAAATTAAAGAGAATGGGTAAGATCAGAAATGGGGAGTTCATTGGGCTTAGGAGATGTTGCGTTCTCCGGATCAATCTCATTTACATCTCTTCCTCAATCAATGCACTCATTGATCTCCTTGGCAATCTTAAGTGATTGAATTACAATTTCTTGTAATTCAAACTCTCAAATCTTGATCAATAGCCAATTCCTTGGTCAATTTCTCATGAGAAGAGATGAAGTATGGTCACTGATTATACCACATGTATTTCCCAAATCAAGCATTGAGAGGATTATAGTCACATATCCATCCAAACCCAATTTGGTCCAGCATGAGAAAGCATTTCTAGCATGATCTCTTCATTCCTCTTTCAAGGTTCAGAAGAGATCCAAGTATGAATAGTTTCTTTTCCAAGATAACTACCCAATTGGATGAAGATCGAAAGCTCTCTAGTAAAATCAAGAGGAAAGAAAGAAGAAGAAGAATAAGAACTACACTTAATCCATTGAATCACAATAGAGCTCTCTAACCCAATGTAAAGAGTTAGTTGATCATTGCTCTATAAAAATAGAAAAGAAAGAAAATGCAGAAAAGTAAAGATGAAGATTCAAACTGAAATTGAAAATTCAACATTCATAAATGAAAATTACAACTAAAAGAAAGAGAAGGAAAAGTGTGTGAGGGGAGGGAGTCCGAAGCACCCTCTTCAATCCCCCTTTCCAGAATTCCCCCAATTCCCAGATTGCTTTCAATGTAAAGACTAAGGCCTTTATATAGGCTCTCCTAAATTACAAAAATGAAATTAAAAGCAAATTACAATAAAATGAAAATTCCTATTCTAGATGCTTCTTGTGGCCTTGATTGGTTGACACTTGTGGGCTTGCGTGCTTGAGCTTTGAAGTGGACTTGAGAGAGAAGTGAGTCAAGTTGAGGTCCAGGTGCTAAAGTTGATGCTAAAGTTAGCCACACTAATGCTACAAGTGTGGCGTTAGTGCTAAAGTTATTATGGCTAACGTTGCACTTGCTGCCCAGTTGGTGTTTTTGGGGCTTAAAAGATACCTCTTGTTTGTGTTCCAATTTCATGCCCAGTATAAAGTATTATATATTGTTGGAAAGCTCTGAATGTCAACTTTCTAACGCAACTAGAATCACCTCAATTGGACCTCTGTAGCTCAAGTTATGCTCCTTTTAAGTGGACATGGTCGCTGGCATAGTTGCTAGCATTAATGAAAAACTTGAGTGCCAATAACGCTAGCGATCATGGCTTCATTATTGCCAGTTTATGAAGCTCAAACTTAGTGTCCATCCCATACTATTATATATTTTTGAAAAGCCCTGGATGTCTACTTTCCAATGCCTTTTGAAGCGCATCATTTGGAGCTCTACAACTCGAGTTACACTTCTTGGAAGGTGAAGAGGTCAGCTGGCCTTACTACAGGTTGATACCATGTTCATCTTTACACTTTCGGGGCAGGTTTTCTCCACCAAATTTAGTGTCAACCATATAGTGCCATATATGCTTAGAAAGCTCTGGAATCCTACTTTCTAATGCCACTAGAATCACCTCATTTGGAGCTTTGTGGCTCAAGTTATGCGTGTTTGAAGAAGGCATGGTCAGGCTGCCAGGTGGGACTTTTGCCCACGTTAACTTCCACGTTAACTAAGTTAACGTGGGAGTTAACGTGGCTCATAGTGGCTTGTGTGGCTCATTCCAACGTTAGTGACAATGTTGGGTGTCACTAACGTTGGCGATCACCTCCCTTCTTCACGTTAGCTTCCACGTTAACTAGGTTAACGTGGGAGTTAACGTGGCTTATTGGGGCTTGTGTGGGTTCCTTCCAACATTAGTGACAATGTTTGGTGTTACTAACGTTGTCGACCACTTTGTTTCTTCACGTTAGCTTCCACGTTAACTAGGTTAACATGGGAGTTAACGTGGCTTATTGTGACTTGGCCAACGTTAGTGATAAAGTTGAATGTCACTAACGTTGGCTTCCTCTTTACTTCTTAACGTTAGAGGCCACGTTAACTAAGTTAACGTGGCAACTAACGTGGCCACTTATGAGCTTGGTCCAACGTTAGTGATAATGTTAAGTATCACTAACGTTGGCTCCATTTTCTTTCTTCAAAGTTAATGCCACTAACTTTTCTCACTAACGTTGTGGCTTTCCTTCCTTCCACGTTAGTGTAACTAACGTAGCTACTAACGTGGCTCTTCTCTTCTTCTTTTGGCCTGAAATCAATCAAACAAAGTGCATCAAAGTCTTGCTCTTAATCATAGGATCATGCATCGTCCAATTTATCATATAATTCATGCAAAATTCTCATGAAATCATGTAAAGTGCACAATGTATGCTTGAATCAAGATGTAAGTGAATATCTACCCAAAACTAGCTTATTTCCTAAGAAAATGCATGAAACTACCTTAAAAACATTAAAGAAAAGGTCAGTGAAACTGGCCAAAATGCCCTGGCATCAGGAGTGGACCAAGTAATTCGAAGATATGTCCTGGAATCTGAAATTCAACCCATTCTTGAAGCTTGCCATTCGTCCGAATGTGATGGCCACTTTGGCCCACAGAGGACAGCTAAAAAGATGTTGGATTGTGGATTCTGGTGGCCAACCTTCTTCAAGGATGCTAACTGGTTCTGTGTGTCTTGCCATCAGTGTTAGAAGTCGAGAAACACGTCCCAAAGGGATGAGATGCCTCAGCAACCTATGTTGTTCTGTGAGATATTTGATGTATGGGGAATTGACTTTATGGGACCGTTTCCCAACTCAAGTGGGTACTTGTATATTCTGTTAGCAGTGGACTACGTGTCAAAGTGAGTAGAAGCAATACCTACCCGCCTTGACGACGCCAATACTGTCATTTCTTTTATTAGAAATCACATTGTATGCCGTTATGGGTCGCCGCGAGCAATCGTGAGCGACCAAGGATCCCACTTTTGTAACAGGAAAGTAGAGGCACTACTCAAGCGCTATGGGATATTGCATAAGGTTTCCACTGCTTATCACCCACAAACCAACGGACAAGCGAAAGTGTCCAACCGGGAGATTAAGAGAATCTTGGAGAAAGTTGTCAATCCACAAAGGAAGGATTGAAGCCTCTGGTTAGGAGATGCACTATGGGCGTATAGGACGGCCTACAAGACTCCGTTGGGGATGAGTCCCTTCCGGATCGTCTATGGTAAGGCATGCCACCTTCCGGTGGAGATTGAGCATAAAGCCTATTAGGCGGTAAAGCAGTGCAACATGGATTTAACCAAGGCGGGTGTGGCCAGGAAATTATAGCTAGAGGAGCTCGAGTGTTTGAGGAACAAAGCATATGAAAATGCCTAGATCTACAAGGAAAAGACTAAAGCATTTCATGACCATCACATCCAGAAGAAGGATTTTCAAGAAGGTGATGAGGTTCTCCTATACAACTCGAGGCTTAGATTCATGCATGGCAAGCTCCGTTCTATATGGGAAGGACCCTTCAAGGTGAAGGAGATAAAGCCCTATGGGGTGGTGGAATTGTTTGATCCTAAAAGTGAAGCAACTTTCAAGGTGAATGGACATAGAGTGAAGAAGTACCATGGCTACAAGCTCCCAAAAGAGCTAGAGGTGTTCCTACTAACGGATGCACCTGGAAGAGGAGAAGCTTGAGCGACTGACCGTCCAACTTAAGGACTTTAAAGAAAAGTGCTTGGTAGGAGGCACCCCACTATGTTAAGATCTTCCTTGTGTATACCTTCTTGTTTTTAGCTCTAGATTTTTGTACATTTTGTGACTTCTTGATGTTGTTGATTGCATAAAAATGCTAGTTTTGATGATCTTGTTGGATAATTAGGATGTTCATATAGATTTCATCATTTTGGTATGGATGAATTGTTGAAGTAGAGAGAATGCTATGTTCTGAATAGTGCATGAATTTGTGAGTGTTTTCTTGACTACTAGCTTAAACACTTGCCAAGAATATGTTAGAATAGCCATTTCTATGTTGTTTAAAAAAAACAAGGAAAAAGGGGCATCCGCGCGCGAGCGCACTGTGCGCGCGCGCCGATGGTGCATTTCATACTCCTGGTCCGAAAACCCGAGAGTTATGCCCACCTTGTGCCCACTTCGTGCCAGGTACCCGCGTGCCAGCATGCATGCCTCCTGCGCGCCCCTTGCAACTTGGCCATCGACGTGCAAGCGCACTATACGCGCGCGCGTGGGTTGTGCAATATGAACTCCCTGGTACAAAAACCAGAAAGTTGTGCCATAATTGTGCCTATTCTGTGCCCGCACTGACGCGCAGGCGTACTTGGCGCGTCCGCGCCGGTCGCCAACTCAATCAGGCATGCGTCTGCGTACTGCACGTCCGCGCCGCCTGTGCTGCATGCCAACTCTGGTACAAATAACCCGAGAGTTATACCTACTTTGTGCCAACTCTATGCCAGGAGCCCAACTATCTTCACGCGTACGCGCTAGTGAGGCGTACACGCCCGTGACGCGTACGCGTCCCTCGCTCAACCCTCACCGATGCCCAAGCGCACCGTGCGCACATGCGTCGATCCCGCAAACTAGTTTTAAAGATAGTGCGCCCTGTTCTGTCCTTCTCTCACCCTCTTTCTTGTTTCTTTCTTCTTCTTTCTCCATCACCTCTCTTCTCTTTTTCCTCTTCCACAACCCACCACCACCATCTCCTTATACTCACCGGCGATTACCACTACCTCCAGTGGCACTCCATCTCTTCTATCTCTTTCTCCTTTCCACAAAGAGAAAATTCTACCTTGATTCTTTTACACTTCTCAAGGTTCTACTTATTCTATATCTCATCTCTTACTCTATTTGCATAATCTCTTTTCTAGTTAGATGTTTCTTATTGATTCACTTATTTTCTCTTATTAGTTGCATGATTACACTACTTGCTTTTTGTTTGTTTACTTTTTCTCTTTTCTTGCTTTTCCATGGATGTTGAATTTGAGTTTTAAATTGTTTTAGTAGATCTTCTTGTTATCTTTCATTATCTTTGTCAGTAGGTGATGTTGTGTGATTATTGATATTTTATTTTGGCCTTCTAATTGGTTGAGTATCTCATAATTGCTCATTGCTTGATAACTGTACACCAAGTGTTCGAGGAAATACACGAATGCCATTTTGGTTTATTTTAATCATGTACCTTCAATTTGGTGCTTCCTCCTCACTCACTTGCTTTCTTCTAAGTGCATGGAATCCACTTTACTTTATGCTTGATACTTGGATACTCATTGAACATGACTTGTTTTTTGTTATGGATGCTTGAAATCATTCTTCTCATGCCATATTGCATCCCTTACTCCCTCTTACATCCCATGCGAAGTGTTGTAACCCATTCCTCTATAATCATTTTGTGATACTATTTCTTTTGGGCACTACCTTTCACTTGCATGTTTTTATTGAGATGATTCTTTGGGTTTAATGCTTTCCCTCTTTCCCTTCCTTTTTTAGGATGGCCACCAAGAAAGGCAAGGAGAAAGCTTCAAGAAAACCAGCCACAAAGAAGGCACCCCAAAAGTCAAACTCCAAGGCGCATCCTACATTAGGAGCCAAACCCCTATCTAAGAAGGCAAAGGCACCCGCTCCTATTGATGAAAAAGAGAAGAGCAAACCGGCAAAGGATTCTTCAAGGTTCTCCAACCGCTTCTGTGAACTTGTGTTCCCCGCCATGGTTGAAAGGAACTATCATGTCGAGCATCTACTCGCCCTGCCGGACAAGGTGGCTCCTTGCATTCTACCCCGCATTGAATGGCGAGGATGGGAGTTTCTTCTGAGAAAACCATAGGAGGTCAACCTCTCATGGGTGGTAGAATTCTACACTAACTACCATCTTTCCTCTCTTCAATCGGTATACGTGTGCCAGAAGCAAGTCTCAGTTTCAGAAGAGGCTATTCAGCAAGTGCTTAATGTGTTACCAGTACCAAATGACACGGATGGCTACCAAGAGGTCCTACATCAGCGAGAAGCATTTGGGTTTGATTGGGACTCAATCCTCCAAGTTATTGCTGAACCAGAGACATTTTGGACCCATGGTCGACTCCGGATGAGGCCCAAGTGCATTGACACACGTTTCCTCACTGTAGAAGCTAGATCTTGGGCCCAGATCCTATCCCACTATGTGCTACCTAGCACTCATAAGTCATCCTTCACGGAGGATCTCGCCTTGCTTGTTTGGTGTGTTCTCACGGGGAGACCGGTGAACATTCTGCCTCTTATCAAGCAAGCGATGGGTCAAGTCCATGCCTGGGGTAATTTGCCCTTTCCAGTATTGGTATTTGATTTGGTTGCTACTGTGGGTGTTCTTTGGGAAGCCATGGACACGAAGGCTATAATTCCGGCTAAGGGCGATGTGGTCCCAAGCAGAAAATACTTACAGCTTCCTATGAACAACCCAAGCCTTGACATAGCCCTCCCATCTACTATTCCTTCCACCTCATCGTCACCACCATGGCAAAGATCCACCCATCAAAGGATAGAAGATCTACACCAGAAGATTGATAGATATGAGCGGCGCAACCAACGCCGATACACTTACATCAAGAAGCTTCTGCGTTGTGTTACCCCTGGTATTGAGGAACCTGAAATATTAACATCCACCTCAAACCCAAGTGATGGGAACTCTGATGGAGGGGATATTGAAAGTTCCGGTCCCGACCGCCCTTTGCGCATTGTTGATAGCACGGAGGACCGTGCTAAATTCTAAGTATGGGGAGGTCGTTCGACCGATCTCCATGGGTAACAATCTCTTCCCTTCAACAACCATGGATTTATCTTTTGCTTAGTAGTTAGTACATTGCATTTGTAGTTAGTCTTGCTTGTAAATATCCTTTTCATGATAATTAGTCTCTATAGAGTTACTTGGTCAAAATAATGACTTCTTTTCCAAGAAACTGTAATTTCGGGGTACCCTACCAATTTTGAAAAGAAATTTATGTGGTAAACTTGCTTCAAGAATGTACTTTGGAACATAGTGATTGAGCTAAGAACACAAGCATGTGAGTTTTGAGCCTATTGTGTGGTTATATCTTCTAACCACTATTTCCCATTCTTGTGTGCATTATTCTCTCTCTATGATTGTAATCCTTGCTTTGTCTGATTCAATATGTCCATTACTTTGTGTATGAATGCATTTACATGATTGAGGCCATCATTTCAATAGTCACTTTTCCCAAACGGCCTTAACCCTTTTATCTACCATTGCTAACCAATTTTGAGCCCATAATAAACCCTCTTTGTTCTTAAATAGAGCACATCAACAACCCCAAGACAAAGTAATAATAACAATGCATATGGGATGTGAATTGAAAAGAATGCATGAGTATGCAAAAAGTGAAACCCATGGGTAGCTAGGTATTGTATTATAGTTGTATAGGTTGTTCTATGTGTCTAGTGGATCTTAGGTTAATCAAGGATTCAAATTTTAAGCTCACTTGACCATATACATCCTTACCTTCACCCTAGCCCCATTACAACCCATGAATAAGACCTCATGATACTTGTAAGCATACATTAAGTAATTGTTGATTGTTAGATGAAAGACAAATCTTGGAAAGCATGATTAGGAGGGGATTGAGTGACGAACCCTATACACTCGAGCGAATAGAGCGGATACACTTCCGGTGAGGGTTCGATGCTCAACTCCTTGTTTCCGGCTTTCACAGGCGTTCATCTAGCAAGTTATATGCACTTCATAGCAAAGCTTAAATTGGTAGGATTTATGAACTACATATCATTTTCACCCCGTATGCTCATATGTGTTCTTGGAGGATAGATTTACCTTTGACCAAGTAGATAGATGATTTTACATTAGTTGCATGCATTCATTTAGGAAATTTGCACTTCATAAACCCTTACTTACCATGATCTTTGGTCTTTTTATTTTTAAGCATGAGGACATGCTTGGTTTAAGTGTGGGGAGATTTGATAAACCCCAATTTTGTGGTTTATATTGTGTAGAATTTGGGGGGTTTTGTTAATATTTTTCACACTTATTCACAAGAAATGCATGGTTTTGTGTTCTCTTCCTAATATTGCTTCATGATAGAAAACATGCTTCTTTTGCCTTAGAATTGCTATATTTTGATCCTCTTTTATTACCATTCGATGTCGTGACGTGTTTGTAGAGTAATTTCAGAATTTATAGAGCAAGAATGACCTAGAAGAGAGAAAGAAAGCATGCACAAGAGGAAGGAACATGAAGATTTGGATTTTTGGGAACTTCAGCATGGGCGCGCATGCGCACCTCGCGCGCATGCGTGGATATGGACAGCTGGAAGCGGCGCGCAAAGATCGGCGCATCCGCGCAGATTAGGGAAATCCACACCGGCGCGCACGCATACATGGCGCACACGTGCGGATCACAAAATCAATCGGCGCGCACGCACGCATGGCGTGTACACGCGTTAAGCTGTACGTGAGCTCATTAAAGGAAATCGTGCCTGGCAATTTCTGAGGCTTAAGAGGCCCAAATTCAAGCTGGTTCTGCATGGAAAAGACTCAAGGATGCTAGGGGGAAAGGGGGATCATTCATTCACAATTGGACACAATTTTAGCTAGTTTTTTGTTTTTGTTCTTCTAGAGAGAGAAACTCTTGTTCCTCTCTAGATCTAGTTTGATTTGATCTTCCCTTGTTGAATTCTGAATTGGATCTTGTTAATTACTAGTTTTGATTGTTTAATTTGAATTCCTTAGCATAATTTTGTTTAGATCTTGTGTTAGATTTATGTTTTCTTGTCAATTGTCATTTTATACCCATTTCATGAATCTTGTGAATCTTGAATTGCTAATGTTACATTGATAATTTTCATGGTTAATTGTGTTGTTTGAGTGATTGTATGTTGATAATTGTTAGTGGGTACTTGTTAATTTCAATTTAATTACACTTTGAATATGTCTTTTAGTAATGCTTACCATGTGTTTGATGAAATGTTTCCCTTGATTATGGAGTAGTTCTCTTTACTCTTGGCCTAGGCTAAGGGAATTGGGTAAACTTGAGTCATTGGGTCTAATGGATTTGATGATTTGGGAACCCTTAGTGGTCAATTTGATAGCCATTGACACTAGCCTACTACTAAGTTAATTAGTAGCTAGGTTGGACCTTATGGGTTGATGTTGACTAAACTATTTAACATACTTCAAGTATAGAAGTAGACTTAATGAGTTTGGTTCCTCATAATTGTCAAGATATGGTTATTAGACAAGGATAGTGACCCCAATTCCCATGTCTAGCCAAGAGTTGTTTTATCATTCATATCTGAAAACTCCAAAAATCCTAATTGCTTTGTCTTGGTCATAGTTATTTGTTTAGTTTTAGAGTAGAATTATATTGGATGTTATCTTATTAGTTTGGAATTGCTCACATCTTGCTTTAGTCACTTGAATTAGTTTCTTGCACTTCAAGATTACTTGCTTGTTAGGATTCTTAGTTTAATTTCTTGCTCATGACTTGCAACCCCGGAATTCTAACCAATGTTGATGCATATGTTTACCCATTCCTTGTGAGACGACCCGAGGTTTGAATACTTCGGTTACTTTTATTGGGGTTGAACTTGTGACAACCAATTCCTTCGAAATTTGATTCGCGGATTATTTTTCGATTGAGGGCTATACTTGCAACACGAAAATCTTGTGAAATTCCTTATCGACGGTATTTTGTGACCATCATTGGTACAAAAGTAATTGTCTACACTGATCACTCAGCTCTTAAGTTTATTTTGACCGAACAGGATGCTAAACCAAGGCTAATAAGATGGGTTCTCCTCTTGTAAGAATTTGACATTAAAATCAGAGATTAGAAAAGTTCTGAAAATCAAGTGGCTGACTATCTTTCAAGAATTGAACCTATAGAAGCTCCTGCTCAACAAATCCCTATGAATGAAAGCTTTCCTGATGAGCGAATTCTTGCTGTACACAAAGCTCCATAGTTTGCATATATGGCTAACTACAAGGCTGGGAAGCGTATTCCAAAGGAGCTCATTTGGCACTAAAAGAAGAAGTTACAGCATGATGCTCATTACTTCATATGGGATGAACCATATTTGTTCAAGAGGTTCTCTGATGGCATAATCCGAAGATACATATTGGAGGAAGAAACCAAAGCGGTTCTGTGGGATTGCCATGGTTCTGAATATAGTGGCCATTTTAGTGGAGATAGAACTGTAGCAAAAGTTCTCCAATGCGGCTTATATTGGCCAATCATTTTCAAGGATGCTAGAGAATTTGTGAAGAAATGTCAACAATGTTAGAGGAAAAGGAACTTATCAAAGAAGCATGAGATGCCATAAAATTTCATTTTGGAGGTGGAATTATTTGATGTGTGGGGGATAGACTTCATGGGACCTTTTCCACCCTCATACTCAAACAATTATATCTTAGTAGCTGTGGATTATGTTTCTAAATGGGTAGAGAAAATGCCATTGCCCACCAATAATGCTCAAGTAGTGCTTCACTTCCTCAAGAAGAATATTTTCAATAGGTTCAGTGTTCTAAGAACCTTAATCAATGATGGAGGAATTCACTTTTGCAACAAGTAATTAGAAGCTCTTCTCCACAAGTATAGGGTCAAGTATGAGGTAAATGATGCCAGGGCATCTTAGGCTATTTTCACTAGCCTTTTTCTTTGTTTTTAATAGGTTTTATGCACTTTTTTGAGTTATAAGTAGGCAATTGGGGTAAAAATTCATGCATGCCTGGATTCATCCAACCATAGTTAATTTGATGCAATTTCATGATAATTATGCTATAATTACTTGTGTGCTAAGAATGATGAGAATTCTCATGACTTATGCCAAGGCTTTGATGAGTTTGTTTAGTTGAAGATAGGAAGAAAGAAGTAGAAAAAAAGCAAGGAAGAAGAGAAGGAGAGGCCATCGTTGGAGCCAACGTTGGCCCATCAACGTTGAAAGCAACATTCTGGAAGAAGAAAACATGGGTGCCAACGTTGGAGGGAACGTTGGTGAACCAACGTTACCTCCAACATCATTAAAAATGTTCAATTCTGGAGCTAAAGGATTTTTGAGCGACACATACGCATCTATGACGCGTACGCGTGAAAGAGAAAAATTTCTATATCCATGCACAAGCGTGAGTCACGCGCACGTGTGGAATGGCAAAATTGACCATCCAGGCGTACGCGTGGGTCATGCGTACGCGTCACCAAACGAACGTTGGAGGTCTAGCGTTGCCTTAAACATTGCCTCCAACGTCCGCGATGAGAAGCCCAGAATTTGGAATTGAGAAACTTGAATCGACGCGCACGCGTCAGTGACGCGTACGTATGGATGAGAAAAATGGCAATGCACGCGTGAGCCTGGTGTACGTGCACACGTGAATAAGAAAAATCATAGTCTTCACGCGTACACGTGGTGCACGCGTACGCGTGGATAGCAGAATGTTGGCCCTCCAACGTTGAGTCAAACGCCAATGACAGCAGGTATATCTGGTTTTTAAGAAAGGCGTTTGAGTCAACGTTGGCCATCAAACGTTGACTCCAACTTGAGCACCAGAACTTTGAAATTGAAACAGATCTCTTCTCAACAGTAAGGGAAACGAATTGAAGCAACTTCAACCCAATTCTATCAAGGCCAAAAGCCTAATTCAGAGATTAAAGATCAATTGAAGAAAGTGTATAAATAGCTTAAAATTTAAGTTAGGAAGGATTTTTTACTTCACTTTTGACTTTTCAGCTCATTTTAATTTTCTGCAATTCTTTCAATTTAGCAATGTATCTTTCAATTCCATTTTTCATTTTGAGAGCTATGAACAACTAAACCCCTCTCATTGGGTTAGGGAGCTCTGTGTAATTCAATGGATCAATATTAGTTTTCATGCTTCTTCTTCTTTCTTTTCTCTTGATTTTGCTAGAAAGCTTTTGTTCTTCATCCAATTGGATAGTTGTCTTGGAAAAGAAGCTATTCATAATTGGATCTCCTCTGAACCTTGGAAGAGGAATGAGGAGATCATGCTAGAAATGATTTCTCACATTGGATTAGATTGGGGTTTGGATGGATATAGTGACATATAATCCTACTAATACTTTGATCTATGAATTTGTGTGGTATAATCAGTGACCAAACTTCATCTCTTCCCATGAACACTTAAATCAAGGAATTGGGTAATTGTTCATGCTTAGAGAGATTAGATTGCCAAGGAATTAGGATCTAATCACATAAGATTGCCAAGGAGATCAATGAATGCATTGATTGAGGAAGAGACAAAAATGAATTTGATCTGGAGAATTATTACATCTCATGACCCTAATGAGTTTTCCCATCTCTGATCTACCCATTCTTTTACATTCTGCTTCTTTAATTTCATGCTAAACCCCTATTCCCATTTAATTTCTTGCAATTTAAGCTTCTGTTCTTTATATTCTGCAATTTAATTTCTGTTCTTTTAATTTCTTGCAATTTAATTTTCCCGCCAATTTTACTTTCTGCAATCCTAATTTCAATTTCGATATAGCTTAACTAGAACAATTCTCCAATTAACGTTTATCAACCAACCAATCCCTGTGGGATTTGACCTCACTCTACAGTGAGTTTTTACTTGACGACAATCCGGTTCACTTGCCAGTAGAAAATTGTTGAGAGACAGTTTTCGGGTGAATCAGTAAATACTCTTTATCACCCCCAAATAAGTGGTCAAGTAGATGTTTCAAAAAGAGAGCTCAAGAGAATTCTAGAGAATATTATGGGAGCTTCAAGAAATGATTAGGCCAAGAAGTTAGATGATGCTCTCTGGGCATATAGAACAACATTTAAAACCCCTCCATTGGCATGTCACCTTACTAGCTTGTTTATGGAAAACCTTGTCACATGCTAGTGGAATTAGAGCATTGAGCATATTGGGCCACCATGTTTCTAAATTTTGATGCAAAAGCTGTGGGCAAGAAGAGGCTCCTTCAACTCAACGAGCTTAATGAGTTTAGAGTTGCAGCATATGAGAATGCTAAACTCTACAATGAGAATCTCAACAAGAACATTTGAGTCCAGACAAAAAGTACTTCTATTCAATTCAATGCTCAAATTCTTTCTCGGAAACCCTAAAACAAGATAGTCAGGACCCTTCACTGTCACTAAGATGTCCCCTTATGGAAATATTGAGGTCATGGAAGAAGATTCCCAAAGAAGATTCACTACGAATGGTCAACTATTGAAGCATTATCTTGGAGGCGACATTGATCACCAGAGATTCGTCTATATCTTGACCTAGAAAGCTGACCATCAAGCTAGTAACGTTAAAGAAGTGCTTGTTGGGAGGTAACCCAACCATTAGTATCCTTTGAATTCTTATGGTTTTTTTTTAGATTTTTATTAGCTTTTATCTTTATTACGATTCATGCATGCCACTTGAGATAGAAATTTGCAATGGGTAACTCCTTGGAGCCCAAGCAGGAGCCAAGTTTGGTGTTTTTCAAAGCCGTGCGTTATAAGCGTGGATGGTACGTTATACGCACCAAGCACAGAACCAACTTTAGCCTCAATTTCAAGCCATGCGTTATACGCATGGCATTGGCGTATATATGCCTAAGAACAGAACCAAACAGAAGCAAATTGGCCTCCATTTCAAGCCATGCGTATAACGCATGGCAATTGGCGTATATATGCCCAAGCATATAACCAAAATGGCCTTAATTTCAAGCCATGCATTACACATGGCATTTGGCATATATACGCCTGGTGTAAAGCGTGTAACGCATGAGGAGTGCATCCTATGCATGTCCGTCCTTATACTTGCGCCCCATATCTTTTATTTTACTCCATGTAAGATTTTATATTATTTGATTTTCATTTTTTATTTTTCCTTCTTTACTTTTTGATTAAATTTTGAAGGTGAAAGCTTGTGACTCTTAGAAAATCTCCACTAGCTTTCAATAGTTCTCTGGGCAAGACACATGCATAAATACTTCTTTTACATGTATAAGTCCATCAAGTTTGTCTAGTCCAATATAAAGCTATGCATGAAAACAATTTCAAGGTCTTGAACTACACTCTTTCTAGGGAACACTAATTTGAACTCATTTGTCCTCACTTGTTTTCCTACACATGCATTGGTCACCTCTCTCTATGCATCTATCAATCCAAGACCCCACTTATTCCACACCCAACCCTAAGTCTTACAACCTTTGTCCCATCCCCTTGCTTTGCTTTGTACAACCCCCCTTCCATGCACACTCTTAGATTTCAAGCTTCAAAATTGATAAACCACAATTTTATGATTTATCTGGTATTGAATTTGGTGGATTTTATCAACTTTTTCTACATGTATTCACTAAAATAGCATGGTTTTGTGAATTCTTCCTAAATTGTACTCAAGAGTAAAAACATGCTTTTCAGGTCCTTAATTTGCCAAATTTAATTTACTTTAATTCCATTCGATACATTGATGCGTTTGTTAAGTGATTTCAGGTTTAGAAGGTAAAGATTAGATTGAAGAAGTGAAGAAAAAGCATGCAAAGTGGAGAATTCATGAAGAAATGAGGATTTGGAGTAATTCACGGTCACGCGTACGCATGCCTTACGAGTACGCATGCTTTGGGAATTTCGCCATGTCACGCATACGCATGGCTCACGTGTACGCGTGACAGGAAGCACGTGACTCACTTAAAGAAAATGTGATTGGCGATTTCTAGACCTCTTCAGACCCAAATCCAACTCATTTCTGAAGTATTTGAGGCCAACTTCAAGAATCAATAAAGGGGAGAGCAATTAGGTTTAGTTTAAAAATATGTTTTAGGTTATATTTTAGAGAGAGAAGCTCTTCTTCTCTCTAGAATTATGGTAGATTTAGCTTAAACCTCTTAGATTTAGGTTTTGATCTTGCTTTGATTTAGTCTTCATTGCAATTTCTTGTCATTTCATCTTGTTGTCTTAGCTTTACATGTTATTTCTTTTATTTAGTCACTTTTATGTTTATGAACTCTTGTTGAATTTGATTTTCATTTAATGCATTTTTATGTTTTCATGTTTATTAATGTTTAATTGAGTTGATATCGTTATTATCTTGCATTTGGTAGCTATATATTTTATTATTCTTTGAATTTACCATGTTCTTATTTTTATGCATGTCAAGTATTTGATAAAATACTTGGCTTAGTTTTTTGAGTAGATTTTTGTATTCTTGGCATGGGTTGGTAACTTGGGTAACCTTGAGTTACTAATGTCCAAGTGATTGATAATTTAGAAATCTTAATTAGTCTTGTTTTTATTGACACTAATCTTTTACTAATTCAATTAGTAAGTTGATTAGGACTTATAGATTAGGATTAATTAAGTCCATTTGACCTTCCTCAAATGTTGGGGATGATAAAGTGGGATTGCTCTTTGTAATTATCATGTTGTGGTTAGTAAAAAGGAAAGTGATCCTTAACCATCAATCCTTGCCAAGATCTTTCTTAGTTGGTTTCTTCAATTGTCTTAGTCTAATTTCTTTTGGTATTTAGGTATTGTTTGCTTCTTTAATTTCTTGTTATTTACATTTTTTTCTCTTTCTATCTCACTCCTGATTTCCTCATAGCCAATAATTGAGCACATGATTGCAACTCCTAGGGAGAACGACCCGGGATTGATACTCCCGGTTATTTTGGCTTGTATTGTGACAACCTTTTAAACATTGAATGAGGGTTAATTGTTGGTTTAGACTATGCTTACAACGAAATTCTATTGAGAAATTCTAGACCGACGATTTCCTTCCGTCAAAAATGCACCCTCCATTCCATCCCCCCATTCTCCGTATAAATACATGTTCATACCTACTACCGTCATTCACCATTACTACATATTCTCTGTTACCCACCTGAAGCGAACCTTTCCCCTCTTACTCTCCATTTTACATTTCCTTCTTTCACTTTTATTTATCCTTACTACTCCCTCCCCCCCACCCCTTACCTAACCGAAACCCTGTTCTTCTTTCTCTTCTCTATAGCTCTTCGCTTTCCTTGCTTGGTGATGACTTGCATCATTTACCCTTTTTTCCTATTTAAATAGGACCATAAAAGATCATAATCTCATTTAATCATTGCAATTCATGAATTTATTGATGAATATTATGGTACATTGCTTTGAAATGGGTTTGTGCTGAATTTCAGGTAAAAAGAGCAACAAAAAGGGAAGAAAACAACAAAATAAAGCTGGGTGTGTGAAACTGGCGTGCCACTTAGAACAAACATCATGAAAGTACATGGGCGTGGCACGCCAGAAGCGGGGCGTGGCACACTAGTTATGTTTTCCAAAAAGGATCCTTAAAGCTTTTACATGGGCGTGGCACGCCAGGAGCTGGGCGTGCCACGCCAGGAGCTGGGTGTGCCACGCCAGTATAGTTTTCCAGAGAGCAATGCTGAAGGAAACAAGAGGGGCGTGGCACGCTAAGCTGGGCGTGGTACGCCAAGTCCATCACACACATAATGGGCGTGGCATGCCAGACCCTGGGCGTGGCACGCCAGTTCATCAATCCAGAGGGGACAATCACTTGGGCGTGCCACTTAGTATCGAAGGCGTCGCACGCCAGCTCCAAACCATCACTTAGGCGTGCCACTTGAAGAACTAGGTGAGGCCGCCAAGCTTAAAAGAGCCACCAAAACATGGGCGTGCCACTTGAGCATCAAGGTGTGGCACGCCAGTACGAATTTCCAGAGAAGAAGTTGAAGGTCCAAGCACTTGGGCGTGCCACTTGGTGTCGAAGGCGTGCCACGCCAGCTCTCTCTTCACTTGGGCGTGCCACTTAAAGGAGAATTAAAATACATAATTAAAAGTATCTTAGGAAGCAAGTTTCAATCATGTAATAATTTTAGGAAGGAAATATAAATGCATGCTAATCATATGAATAAGTGGGTAAAGATCATGATAAAACCACACAATTAAGCACATTATAAACCATAAAATAGTGGTTTATCACCTAGGCGTGCCACTTGGGCTCGAAGGCGTGGCACGCCAAGCTAACCAAGGCTTAAAAAGACCTTGGACGTGCCACTTGGGTTCGAAGGCATGGCACGCCAGGGACACCAAAACATGAGGCGTGCCACTTGAAGAGATGGGCGTGGCGCGCCAAGCCAAATTGGAGGCTGGGCGTGGCACGCCACTTAAACGCCAGTCACACGCCAAGCTGGAAGGTCACGTTTATTGAGTTTTCTTTTCCCTCCAAATTGTATTTTTCTTTTCTCCGATATGGCCCGAAACTACACTAAGCAACTTCAAAACCTCCAAGCAGTACATGATGATCGAGTGAGAAGGGAGTAAGAACTTAAAGGATTTTGGAACCCGAGAGAACTACAACAAGAGGATGATGATGATGATGAAGGCAATGATAACTATGGTGTCAATTTCTTTTATGCTTCTTCTATCTTTTATTTCTTTTATCTTTTACTACTTTGTTTGTCTTTTCCTCTTTTGCATTGTTTTTGCTTTTACTTCATTTTATTTTTCTCCCTCTTGAGCTTGCTACACTCAAAAAGCATGATTTATGTATTACAAAGAAAATGTAAAGAAAAGGGTTGAACAAAACTAGAAAAAAGTATGACTAATTGGGTATAAATAGCCAAATTAACTGAAATGTTCAACACAAAATGAACATGGGAAGAAAAAGCAATTAACTAAATAACAATTGAGTAAATGAACATGGGAAGAAAGAGAAGCCAAAGGCTTTGAGTACCATTGACTAGAAAAGTTAAAAAGAAAATATGAACTCAAAGAGTTCCCTAGTCAAGTGTTTGTGGTGTTTTTGTGTCGAGCAAAGGTTGAGACAAGACATTTAGAGTCACAACTAAACTCAAGGTACAAAGCACCCTCCAAAGAAAGAGAAGCCTAAGGCTCTGAGCACCACTGACTAGGAAAGCTAAAAAGAAAATATGAACTCAAAGAGTTCTCTAGTCAAGTGCTTGTGGTGTTTCTGTGTCGAGCAAAACTTGAGACAAAATATTTAGATTCATAGCTACGCTCAAGGTGCAAAGCACCCTCATAAAAAAATTGTGAAAGAAAATAAAGAACTAAGCTTGCTTTAAGGTGGGAATTGATGAGAAAGGATTCCATAATATGATCATGATGGAAGTCTTAAAGAAAAAAATCTTTTGTGCTGGATTGTACATAAGTGAAAGGGCTAACCGAAACCATTGGGAATACTACAAGTCACCCTTGATTTGTGCGATTAAGATCTTCAATTATGAATGCATGATTCTGTGTTTGCTTGAGGACAAGCAAAGTCTCAACTTTAGTGTTATAATGCATCCGCATCTTTAGATGTTTTTTCTTTAGATTTTTATTTAATAAGCTAATGATTCTTATTTAATAAGCAATAATTTCATGATTTAGTGAGAACTACTTTGAGCTAGTTTGAATTATTTTACTCCAGGAGATTTTGGAGGAAAGTTAGCAAAGATCAAGGAAGAAGAGAGGTTAGCAACAGAAACACTAAGGAGCAGGGGAAAGATGTAGCAAATAGAGGAGCTTCTAGAGAAAACAGAAAGCTCCCTGGAACAAATAGGGAGGTCTCTGGACCAAGAATTCAAAAATTAAAGCCCCTGCAGTGTTAAAGAAAGCCCATGCATTATACGCCAAAGCCTAGGCGTTATACGCACAACAAAATGCACCCTCTAAGAGCCAAATTCCACCATGCGTTATACGCAAAGTACTATGCGTCTATACGCCACAACCTATGAGTTATACGCACAACAAAAGAAGCCCCTACTCCAGCAGCAAGCACAAAGCTCATGCATTATACGTCAAAGCTTAGGCGCGTATAAGGCATGACTTTGGCCCAACTCCCAGGGCTTTGGATCCTTCAATAATCCTTTCAAATTTTTCACTAATCCTTCAATTCTTCAAGAACATAATTGAATGATTTAAGATTAGAACAAGCCCATGAAATCAAGATTGGATTTGTCACTTATGAAGAGAATTACCTATGGCTTAACTTGAGAGGAAAAACTACATAAGAATTAATTAGATTAGATTTGATTTGATTTGATTTGATTTAGTTCATTTTTGAATTTTGAATTAGATTTTAGGGTTAGTATTTAAAGGAAAGAAAACACACATGTTACTCTTCTTCCTGGAGCCATTTTTGGATTTTATAGTTTTTGTTTTTAGTACACCATGAGCAACTAATCTCTTTTGTTAAAGTTAGGAGCTCTGTTTGTTCTAATGGATTAATGTTATTATTTTTCTATCTTGATTAATGCATTGATATTTTCTTAAGAAAAAATTTTTCATACTTCATCAAAAGGGTTTGAATATATTGGAAAATAGTTCTAACCTAAATTAAAATCTATATTCATCTTGAAAAAGTTATTTGTTAGAATTGAGCTTGAAAACTGCTTCTCGTAATTCTTTATGTTTTGAACTTGGCTTGATAAGTGACATTAAATCAACTAGGTTTAGCTCTTGAGAATTGTGTGGCTTTTAAATCAGTGAACGCACTTCACCTCTTATCTTAACTAATTGATCAAGAACTTGACGATTTATTAGGTTAAGGAAAATTGAATCACTAACAGATTGGGGTTTGATTAATTATGATTTGCCGTAAGATACATTTTTGCATGATCAAGGTAGATAGTGAAAAGCATTCTTCCTGAAGTTTCAAACATCTCCAAAACCTTAACGTTCCTCCATTTATATTACTTTCTTAATTGTTTACAAATTGCCTTCAGTTAATTCTCTGTTTTTACTACTAGGATATATTTGAAACCCTAATGTGCAATTGCCTGGTTAGAATAATCGATTAACTCTGGGGTGCTCAGTTCATTAACCCTCGTGAAAACGATAATCCACTCTCGTAATATTACTTAATACGATTCGATGTACTTGCTAAATTCTGATGTTGCGAAATTCCTTATCAATTATATGACTTTTTTTGTTTAGTTTTCAAACTATCCAATCAATTAGTATAACCCTCTAATTGATTTCATGTGACTATAAAATTAAAATATTAAAAGATGCTTTCGGCCAATAGATTGTTTTCTCATGCCAGATGATTGAATATCTTATATCAATTGATTGGAGCATTTTGCCAATCGATTGAATCATTTCAATTTTTGCAAATTTCAATTCTATTTCACAACCAATCGATTTCACATTCAAGAAATAGATTTTCCAATCGACTGTATATACTTACATAAATTATTGATTGTATTGTTGTAAAACACTAAGAAAGTGTTAACAACATTTTAGGTGATATGCCTTAGCAATTTTTTAATTTCAACGACCATTTTAACAACATTTCGGGTAGACATTTGAAAACATTGTGTTTCAAAATACTCGAGAGAGAGAGAGAGAGAAAGAGAGAGAGAGAGATGAGTTTGACTTCTTAACAAGTTTATCTAATTCCTGAAAGACTAAACGTTTTCAATCTTGTGGACTTAGATTCTTGTTTCATCGTAATGTTTATGCACAAATTGTCAAGTCCATTAGATGTCATTCATCAATGCCTAATACAATGAACTTATAAATATGTATGTTACAATTTTCTCAATTTTTGATAATGACAAACATTTTGACGATGGATATGAATATTTGAAAGATTTGAAAGCAACTTTTTTGAAGACAATTTTCATATGCTAAGTTAGTTACCAAAACATTTTTGAGAAATTTTACAAGAGTTTCCTTGAAACTTAGGGATGTTTACAGATTGAATCAAATTGGATATGACCGAAATATCGATTCAATCCGTACTAAAATTATCGGATTGGATTTCATATCTGTGATTTGTTATGCTTGAAAAAAAAATATAAACTGATTAAGAAAATCGAAGGAGACAAGCTTATAAAATTAAATGTTGTAGAAAATTAAATAGTAAATGTAGATCAGAATAAAGAAATTAATCCTAGAATAAAGAAAATAAAAACTTTAGAGAGAAGTTGGAGTTTTTTCCACTAAATATAGGCCAAACCTAAACCTAAAAATTAGCTTATGGTATCAATTCGTCATTCTCGATTAGATCCCGTTCTTTTCTTCTTGCATATTTAGAGGCCCGAAAATGCGACTTCAAATGCTTCATTAACGAGGCATGTGAAGCTTGTCCTGTGTATTCAAAAAAGGATTTCGTTCATGCAAAACAATGCATACTCGATGAAATAGTGTTGCGTATGCAAAGGTTTTTTTTTTATTGTCTAGCTTTGTTTTGTGTTCTTTTTTCTTTTTTGATGTCATTCTTCATGCCTCATTTCAAGCCGTTAATTTATTCCTGAATTACTAACAAATATATCAAAGCACAAAGCAGATGATTATGGATTGCTTATATTCAAATTATGAGTAAGAAATTATGTAATTTATCAATAAATACAGTTAGGTAGAAAATCACAAAAATAAGCAATTAAAATAAAAAATATATATATAACAGATTGAAGATAATCCTCCAAAACTATACAATTAAGCATGCAAAATTGGATTCTATCAATGAGCTTCCAAGAACGCAGGACAACCTTGCCAAGCACGCAAAACAGTAGTGGCTAATGTAGATTGGTGACAACTAGGAGAGACACTAGCACTAGCTCTTGTCGTTGCATTCATATTCCTTCTTCAATTCAACTCGGTTCTTCGCTCCTTTCTTCTCTCCCTTTTATCCGATCCCTCCTTTCTTGAATTCGTTCCCTCCCTTTCAAACCCTAGCTATAAGCTTAATTAGTACACTTTTAATTTCCTTTCTCTATTTTAGATTTAAATTTGTTATTGCTTTTATGTTTTTCTAAGTTAATTTGTTTGATTTATGCTTTTAGAAATGTTTTGGTGGTAAATTAAACAAAAATTTTAGACTGTAATATTGAAACCATTATTTTTTTTGTTTTTGCAATGACTATATAAAAATATCTAGTCTCATATTAACAATTACCATTCTTTATATAATAGTGGTATCTGATTTATTAAAATGATTGTGATAAACATTTATTGTCATATTTTTCAACATTAATAGTGACTAAAAAATTTTTACTCAATAAAAAAAAATCACTATAAAAAGTTTTCGATTATAATTTTAAATTTGATTAAAAAAATTGTCGCTGAAAGCCTAAAATGTTGTAGTCACCTCCCAACCAATGTGTGCTACATAGCTTCTCATATGTAGAATCTCGTTTCTTCTACCCACATTTCATTAATTCTCATCAAATTGCTTAAGTTATACAAAAGGAATTTGTGTTAGGAGACAACGGATAGGGTTATATAAATAGAGAGATACTTGAATAAAGATTTTATAATTGTCTTTATATGAAAATTTTTCTTTTTGACTATTGGATGATGAATTGAAGGGTTAGATTTTGATATATTATAAAAGTATTATTTTTATTTAAAATATGGTCAAATTAATAAATCACACTTTTATACAAAGCATCTTTATAAAAAGATGTTTTTGTCATCTTTATTTGAGTAGCTTTCATATAAATATAGTACTATCTTCGTTCTGGTAAAAATAGAGAGAGAGAGAAAATGTTGAAAATTAAAGATTAAAGGGAAGGAAGATGCTTTCAAAAAAACGTGTAAAACGTCTTTTTGTAAAGACACTTACGTGTCGCATTATTTTTTTTTGAATCAAAGGGAGCTCAACACAGCAGAGTGGAGCAGATAGCAAAGCTATAGTAAGAATAAAACAAGATAACATACAACTCCTAGACACTGTGACCCGGCCATCAACACCCAAAGGGCTCAGCACCACTCCATTCTTCGTAGAACGTAAACGATCTGTTAATAATGTCCCCTACTCTTGAACTCTTATTTCGGAAGAGCCTGTCATTCCTTTCTAGCCAAATTGTCCAGATAACAGCAAAGAATCCAGTGAACCATCTCTTCCTATCTACCTTCCTTTCTAGAAAGCTCGTCCAACTCTCAAAATGTTCCTTCAAAGTACCCGGAAAGCTCCACCTTTGTTGAAAGGCCATTAGCCAAGCACACCACACCTGCCATGTAATCTCACAACTAAGAAACAGATGATACGCGGTTTCCACGGGCTTACCACAGAGAAGACACCTATTGTCCTGCTGGTCAATAATCCGTAATCTGCACAGTCGATCCTTTGTGTTGACCCTTCCGACTAACGCAAACCAAGAAAGGAGTTCAACCCTCGGGGGGACAAATCCTTTCCAAACAGCACTAGTGAAGCTATAGCTGGTAACCTCCTCCGGTAGGACTTCCTCTTGCATCACTCGCACAAAGGATTTTGTTGAGTAGTCTCCTGTTTTATCAAATTTCCATACCACACTATCTTCCCTCCCATTTGTAAGCTTGAATAACTGTAAGATCTCATGAAGCTGGTGTACTAAGTCCAACTCCCACTGGAACAACTCTCTCCTCCACTGGAAACTCCAAATCCACACTAGCCCATCCCAAAAGCCACAGTCTGCTATCACAGATTCATGAAGAGTTGAGACCGAAAAAAGCCTAGGAAACATATCTTTCAATACTCCAGTCGGTAGCCATCTATCCTCCCAGAATCGGATTGTTCTGCCATTCCCTAACTCCATCGACAACCCACTGATCATCTGATCTCTCAGCCCCGGCTTACTAACTTGTAGCTGGCATATATCCTTCCAAGGACCCCCTCGCGTGGGAGTAGGCTGTCCTCCCACCATTCTTGCAGGATGCATATTATTACAAGAGCACACCACTTTCTTCCATAAGGGACAGTCTTCTTTCGAGAACCTCCACCACCACTTAAACAGCAATGCAGTATTTCGAATCACCGCATCCCCAACTCCCAACCCACCTGCCTTCTTTGGAGCCATAACCACTTCCCACTTCACGAGCGGTACCCCGTATCTCCCATCCTCAGTACTCCACAGGAACTGTCGTTGCAGGGAAATCAGCTTCTCTGCCACTGTCTTTGGCATCTTATATAAACTGAGGTAGTAAATCGGCAAGCTACTAAGAACCGCCTTAATTAGGACCAGCTTACCTGCTTTGTTAAGAGTTTTTGCTTTCCACAAACTCAGTTTGTCTTCCACCTTATCAATCACCGGTTTCCATGTCTTAACCAGTCTCGGATTTGCTCCCAGGGGAATGCCCAGATATCTGACTGGTAATGAAGCCTCTTTACAACCCAGTAACCGACACATCCTCCGGACCCACATCCTCTCACAGCTGACCGGTATAAGGCTGGACTTTTCAAAATTAATGGCCAATCCCGACATGAGCTCGAAGCATCTGAGTAGCCGATGATAATTCCTGATGGTCCCTTCATCAGGCGGACAGAAAAGAATAGTATCATCTGCAAACTGCAAGTGAGACAACTCAATATTATCTCTACCAAGCAGTAACGGAGTTATACGGCCATTCCTCACCGCCTCTCCAATCATTCGATGCAAAACATCCACAACTAACACGAACAGAAATGGGGACAACGGGTCACAATGCCGTAGACCCCGTTCCATTTTGAAAGGCTTTGAAGGTGATCCATTGACAAGCAATGACATAGATGCAGTGGTGACACACTCCTTTATCCAACCTCTCCACCTCTGGCCAAACCCCATCTTCTGCAAGACAATATCCACAAAGCCCCACTTGACTCTATCATAAGCCTTTTGGAAGTCCAGCTTTATTATTGCGGCGCTCTTTTTTCGTGTTTTTAGCCAGTGCACTGTTTCACAGGCGATCAGGGCCCCATCATGGATTTACCTGCCCTTAACAAAGGCGCTCTGAGTCTCTCCTACCAACCCCTGCATTACCTTTCGCATCCTCCTAACCAACACCTTGGATATGACCTTATAGACACACCCCACCATACTAATCGGCCTGAGGTCCTTTATTTCTCTGGCTCCAGTAAACTTTGGCACCAGCGTAACCCACGTAACATTCGAGTCTCTAGGAAGTGTAGCCGAAAGGAAGAAGTCTAGCACCGCATCAGTGAACTCCCTTCCTAAGTCATCCCAGCATTTTTTTATGAAGTTCATGTTGTACCCATCACTACCTGGCGCCTTTGTTGACTCACAATCCCACATTGCTTCCTTTATTTCTTCAACAGTTGGCAGCATTTCTAGCTCCAGTGCCTCTTCCTCGTTGATCTGCTTTACAAGCCCGTCCCTGAACCCAATCACTGGCGATGTCTCCTGGTGGTACAACCCCTTATAGAAGTCTCGAATAGCCGTCTTGATCCTCGCCTGGTTCCTTATCAACCTCCCATTAACCATTAAGGAATCAATCATATTCGACCTTCTTCGTGCTGAGGCTAGATTGTGGAAATAGCGGGTATTTTTATCCATTTCCTTCACGTGCCGCGATTTGGACATTTGCTTCCAATGAAGCTCCTTCCTGATATACCATTTTCTACAGAAGCTTACCAACGCTCTCCTTCTTGCTTCAATAGTCCCATCAGCCGTGCCAGTACTTACCATGTCATCTACTTTCTTAATTTCATCCTCCAGCTGTGTAATCCTTTGGTTCATATTCCCAAAATTGGCTCTATGCCATCTGCTCAGCGGAGTCGTCAGAGCCTTTAGTTTATCAATGAACTGTCCCTCCCCCAAGTTCCTCCACTCCTCCTTCACCATTCTCAAGAACCCATCATGGGTAAACCACGAATCCAAGCTCCGAAACGGTCTTGGTCCCCCGCTAATCCGGGTAACCTCCAAGATCATTGGGCAATGGTCTGATAACCCTCTAGGTCCCCCTCTCAGTCTTGTATCAGGAAACTCTTCTAGCCACTCTAAACTAACCAGTCCCCTATCAATACGGCTACATGATTGCCCTCTGAACCAGGTGAATAAGCGATCAGTTATTGCCAAGTCCACTAACTCCATATCCTGTATCCACGATTTAAACTCTTCTGCGGACACTGTTAAAGAGGTAGCACCCTTTCTCTCTTCTACACGAGTTACCTCGTTAAAATCCCCCATATAACAGAACGGTACTTGGCATAACCCAGATAGGAAGCTCAACTCTTCCCACATAATGAGTTTTTCCGCCCTTTCATGTGGCCCATAAACTAGACAGAAAGCACAGGGAAAGTTAGTTTTTAGCAACACACCTTTCAAGCATATCCAGCGAGCCCCTTTATAACAGTTGTTCATCTGAAATACCATGTCGTCCCACATTAATACCAGTCCCCCCGCAGCACCAACCGAACCAACTAACTCCCATTTAACTGCGCCATTTCCCCACAGTTGTGCTATATCAAAATTTGTCACCATCTCTGTCTTAGTCTCTATCAAGCCTAGCATATGCACATTAAACTTTCTCCGAAAGTTCTTAATCATACTTAGTTTACCAACCCCCTTCAACCCCCTAATATTCCAAGAACTAAAAATCATCGTATAGCACTTATACACACCTTTTTCCGATTCTTCGGTCGACTCCTCCGTGCTTTCTCCTTTTGCTTAGCCTGTTTTTTCTTCTGCGCAATTAACTCATTCTGTGCCTGTAGAATGGCCATGATGTCATCTTCCTCATCATACTGCACCGCTCCAGATTCTACTGCAAGCTTCCAGGCTTCTTGGTTTTCTTGCATATCAGCTGTCCATTTGTTCTCTGATGTTTCCATCTCAGCTTCGCTCACTGCATCAGAAGGGGCCCCTTGCACACTCGCTGAAACTCTCCCCTGAACACCAGTATCTAACTCTCCCTGACAGCCACTGTCCCTGCCCTCTGCCAACTCATCTCCCAAGCTAGCCCCCTTCCCTTCCAATGGAGAGCGCGACACTCCCTTGCCGCTGACCTCAAAAGAACCAGTGCCATCCCCTGCACGACCTGGATTCCCCCCAATGAGATCCACTGCCCCTCCTCCCTCCACCAGCCGCGGCATCATCAGCACCATCCCTCCCGCGAGAGCACTGCCTACCTCCCTCACCGGTGCCCCGCTCAACCCCCGTGCCCCCAGACTCGCCTCAGCAACCTCACCCGTGACGTCAACAGCCTTGCACACGCCACCCATCCCCATCATCATGTGCGGCGACCCAGGGTGAGCATCCGCCTCCACAGTCAGCGTCGTACTCACCAAGGCGAAGCCCCGATCTGCGTCTCTACTCCTCCCCGCATCACACCTGACCACACCGCCATGGTCTCCTTCCCCAGCCTCATCGCCCAATGTAACCGGATCATCACTCCCATACCTACCCGATTGAGATCCTCCCTCCGCATTACCCACAACCCGCTTCGCAACAGGCCCAATCCGCATCCCCTTTACGGAACCAGCATGAGGAGTAGATGGGCCTCGGGAAGTCAAGCCCAACGTTGCCCCCTTTGGCTTAGAGTAAACAAGCTTGGCCTTAGAGCTATTAGAGCCCAAACAAATCTGGCTTGTGATTTCTCCCACAGCAACCACCCGGTCCGCATCAAAGTCCCATGACTGAGTCCTCTCTGACGCATCTTCTTCAATCTCAGCACTTCCTCCCCTGAGCTCAGCAACCGTATTCTTAGCCGTTACAGAATTTGAATTCAAAGAACCGTTGCTCCATTCATCCAAAATATCAGCCGTAATTACGCTTCTGCCCTCCGGACCCCCTTCCATCCTATGCGGCAAGGCTACCTCCTCAGCCGCCGGACCCGGCCACCCCCTCTTCATCGGATTTCGAGTACCGCTAATGCCCTCCATGCTCCCAGCAACCCCTGGCATCACATCAGTCACCACCACACCCTCCAAAGAGCCATGTTCATCACTGCCAAGTTCCTCAGCAATTACCTCAAACTCCGTCGACCCTACAGTTAAATAAAACTTTTCCGAGATAGATGCCACCCTCCAGGTATCGATCAGCATGCGACCAGCCCGGAGCGACAAACTTGGGGCTGTAACGTTAGCACAAGCCACAACCTCACCCCACTGGCTACCAATCGCACGAAAAGTATCCTCGGACCAGGCATGTAGTGGAACGCCAGAACACTCAATCCACACTCTTCTCCTCACACTCCGTTCCTGATCATTCCAACGGCACATACTATGGAAAAACTGCCAGCGGCCATCCCCACAACCCTCCAACGCCTCCTCCGCACTCTTTGTACTCTCAAATATCAGCAAGGCCTTATACCTTCCCAGCTCACAGATTTTAACAACGTGAGGCCAAGCCTTCCTACTGAGTTCATTCAATAGTCTGAAGTCAATTGGTCTCACAGTACTCCCAATCACACTCCTTTGCAGCCATTCGAGATTGGTCTTGGCAACATAGGCTTTCAGCAACATTGCCCCCATTTTCTTGGAATCCTCCTCTATGGCATGTGTTGCAATATCTAGAGCACTCGGCCGTGCTCCATGCACCATGTTTGGAGATGGCTGGATACCAACTGTGTGCTCCCTTACCGCGTTATTGACCTCAGCCTGGCGGTAGTGTGGCCTTCCCTCCGCCACCACCTCTGCCACTCTTCGTCCCTTAGAAGCATCCCTCCTATACTTAGCCTCCCCTACACAAAGCTCTTTCCCCCTTAACACCATGTGATTCATTTCAGCAATAGCCTTCAGCGCTCCTCCCTTCGTAGTATATCGTATGAAGGCAAATAGGTAGATCTTCCCATTTCTCGTCTTTCTTGAGAGGTATATGTCGTTGATCCGTCCCGTCCAAGAGAATAACCCAAACAACTCGCGTTTCGAGATATCCGCTGGTAAACTGTCCACGAAAACACTGAATGAATCTCGTTCAAACCGAACGTACTCCTCCCGATTCCAGACTCTGGGGTCTTTCGCTATGCTTGATCGCTCCCTCATGCTTTCTTGTTAATTAGGTACTCCTTAGGTACTTCCAGACAACAAACATAAACTAACCGGAACTAATGATGATCTAATCACATCGTGTTCTGTGTATGTTTTATATGTTTCCAATGCTGGACCACACATAATAATAATACATACATACAAAACAGAATGAATTAAAAGAGGAATGAATTGGGAGAGAAAATAAAATTAGCGAGCTAAGTGGAAAAGAAATTAAGAAAAGAAAGTAGAAGAAGATGGAAAGAATTTGACGAAGAAAAGACAAAGAAAGGTGTCGCATTATTGTTGGACGTATTAATGAATCGGTTATTTTTTAATTTCTTAACAAATTAGAATAAAACCGATTTTTTTTATAACAATAACAATAAACTCAATTGTCATCAGATCCGGTCGAACTAACCAATTTACATAACCCACTGGATCATGGATTTCTTTTTTTAAACAAAAATTTGGGATATATTTATCTTTTTATCAAAAAATTTAAATATGATTCGGTTTAGATTGTATAAATTGGTCGGATCAAATCGAGTCTAATAATTATAGTGCAAACAATTGGGTTTATTATTATTGTTGCTATAATAAATCAATTTTATTCTGGTATATTAAAACATAAATTATTAACTAATAAAAATGTTCAATATTATCATGACATATGTAAACGTCTTAAAAAAAAAAAACATTTTTAAGTGTCTTTATCCAAATGATGTCCTAAAAGAAAATACGGAGGCATTGATACTTGAGATTGTGATATGAACAAGTATTTGATTCCTTGATAGAAAATATCTGATCCAACAAATGTTGGTATCATCAACTTTTGGAGTCAAATTGCTATAAACTTTTGGGTAGAACCCGGGGATGTAGCATCTGAAAGTGGTCATGTACAAATAGAACGTTCGGAGGTTTTCGTGGAACAAAGACCATGGGACATGAATATATGCATAACCTTTTTCTTTTTTGGGTTTGAACCAATATGTTATACATAAAATCATCAGCTATATAAAGACTGGTAAAAAATATCATCGAGGGGAGAATTTTTTTATCGAGTCCAGTATATATAAAGTAGAGAAAGAGCAGCTTTGAATGAAGTAGGCTTCAAGTGATAAAAAGAGTAGTTATTCTAACAGAATAATACAAACATAAGATGTTTCATGACACAAAAGAAATGTTCTACTTGATATTTTTACACACAAAGTAATAAATTTATGCTGGTTTTAATATTGCCACATCTTATTTTTTAACACCACACCTTTTTTATTTATTGATTTGACTTTCAAATTACTATTATCAGTTTTATGTTCTAACCAGAAAACTAACTTTTTTTAATCAATTATAAAATTCAAATAAAATTTTAGCTACTTTTAATTAAGGAGGAAAAAAAAAAGTATATTTTCTATCCAAAATTAATTACCTTTACTTGGTTTGGAGTTAACACGAAAACTCCTGTGACGTGATTGAGTTCTTCCAGCTTCTAAAGTAGTGTTTGTTTTTGAAGATAGGACATATAGACATGGACAACGAATGTTTAAAACGTGTTTGGAGGAAGAAATATAGACACAGAACACATTGTCTTCAGGATACTATTTTATATTTTTGTGTCTACTCTTTCACGAAGGACAATGATGGATACGAAATTTAAAAAGGTGGATACAGACTTTTTTATCAAAATTTTTTTTCATTCTATCCATAGATATTTTTTTATTATTTTACTATTATCTCTTCTTATTTTTCCTAATTTTAGCTTCTTCTCTACATCGTAGTTCTTCTTTCTCTACGTTCTTTTTTTGTCAGATACTTTCTTTTTTTGCGTAGAATTTTCTTACTTGACTGAATAATTAATTTATTCCTTTTTATCGTTCATTCTCTTCTCTATGGCATGCTGTATTAATGGATACTTAATTCATTTTTCTACTTTATGTTACTTTATTTATTCTTAATTTTGTTACTTTAATACCATTTTTATCTTATTGGTTCATAAACCAATTCTTCTTGTAATTTCTGTACTCCTACATACTCTTATTTTTTATTAAATTAATTTATACTTGATGTAAAAAATTTGGAATCACATGGTTATTTTAGTCATTTCGCATAATATCTTAGTTTTGTCCATGTCTATCCAAACATAATACAGGACATTACATTAGTGTCTTGTCCATCGTATCCAAATACAATACACAAAAAATAATTTATAGTGTCTCCGTTCTATTATCTCTGTCTTAATGTCATGTTCTGTCCTGTCTCCAAAAATAAACACAGCTAAGTGATAATGACAACTATTTGCATTTAACACATTAAGAGTGAAATTAAAAAAAAAATGAAAACAGCAAAAAAAACCACAAACATTGTGGGTAAAATATTTTTTTTTCTTTAGTAATATCCAAATCAGTTGCTAATAATTTTTTGTATTGTATAAATTAGTCCCTCAAAAACTTTTGACAAATTTGTCTCTAATATTTGAGAATATTCCACTAATTAATTAATAATAAAATAAAAAGAAAAATTACTTGCTATTATCTAAAAAAAAAAGTGACAAACCAATAAATAAGTTACTAAAAAATAATATAGTTTGCGGATTCAATTCTCTATAACATGAAAAACTATCTATTTTATTTATTTTATTAAAATTAATTTTTTAATTTATTAATATATAATGAGTATTTAGTACATACTCATTGCTTAATGATGAGCGGATATTTTATACGCTTTTGGCATTGTTTTTAGGTAGTTTTTAGCATGTTTTAGTTACTTTTTATTATATTTTTATTAGTTTTTATGTAAAAATCACATTTCTGAACTTTACTATGAGTTTTTGTGTTTTTCTATAATTTCAGGTATTTTCTGGCTGAAATTGAGGGACCTGAGCAAAAATCTGATTCAGAGGCTGAGAAAGGACTCTAGATGCCGTTGGATTCTGACCTTCCTGCACTCAAAGTAGATTTTCTGGAGCTACAGAAGCCCAATAGGCACGCGCTCAATTGCATTGGAAAGTAGACATCTTGGACTTTCCAGCAATATATCATAGTCCATACTTTGCTCGAGATTTGATGACCCAAACTGGCGTTTAAACGCCAGCCAGAGACCCTTTTCTGGCGTAAAACGCCGGAATTAGCACCAGAACTAGAGTTAAACACCCAAACTGGCATCCAAGCCGGCGTTTAACTCTAGAAAAGGCCTATGCACGTGTAAAGTTCAATGCTCAGCCCAAGCACACACCAAGTGGGCCCCGGAAGTGGATTTCTGCACTATCTGCACTTAGTTACTTATTTTCTGTAAACCTAAGTTACTAGTTTAGTATAAAAACTACTTTTAGAGATTCATTTTGTAACTTGTGACTTTTTACATCTTATATTGTATCTTCTACCGCATGAGTCTCTAAACCCCATAGGTGGGGGTGAGGAGCTCTGCTGTGTCTCAATGGATTAATGCAATTACTATTATTTTCCTTTCGATCACGCTTGATTCTGTTCTAAGATACTCACTCGTACTTCAATATAAATAATATGATGATCTGTGACACTCATCATCATTCTCAACTTTATGAACGCGTGCTTGACAACCACTCCTGTTCTATCTGAGCTCAACGTAGTCATTGGGCAACAGCTTGAGTGCGTATCTCTTGGGTCTCTGATCCACGAATTTGACTAGCCTCTCCTGACAACAGAGCATTCGAATCCGTGAGATTAGAACCTTCGTGGTAGAGGCAAGAACCAATTGGCAGCATTCCTGAGATCTGAAAAGTCTAAACATTGTCTGTGGTATTCCGAGTAGAATCTGGGATAGGATGACTGTTACGAGCTTCAAACTCACGAATGTTGGGCGCAGTGACAGTGTGCAAAAGGATAGAGAGATCCTATTCCAACACAAGTGAGAACCAATAGATGATTAGCCGTGCGGTAGCTGTGCCTGGTATTTTTCATCCGAGACGAGAGATCTGACAGTTGATTAGCCGTACAGAACCCGTACCTGGACCATTTTCACTGAGAGGACGGATGGTAGCCATTGACAACGGTGATCCACCAACATATAGCTTGCCATGGAAGGAAGCCATGCGTGTTTGGAGAAGAAGACAGTAGGAAAGCAGAGATTCAGACGACAGAGCATCTCCGGAACCTCAATCTGTTCCTCATTACTGAATCACAAGTATCATTCATCTCATGTTATTTAATTTTCATAAACAAAATCATTTTTATCACTAATCTCCTGACTAAGATTTACAAGATAACCATAGCTTGCTTCAAGCCGGCAATCTTCGTGGGATCGACCCTTACTCACGTAAGGTATTACTTGGACGACCAAGTGCACTTGCTGGTTAGTAGCACCGGAGTTGTGAAAAGTGTGATCACAATTCCGTGCACCAAGTTTTTGGCGCCGTTGTCGGGGATTGTTCGAGTTTGGACAACTGACGGTTCATCTTGTTGCTTAGATTAGGAAAAATTTACCTTTTTGGTTTAGAGTCACTAAATTTGAGTCTTTTATTATTGTTTTTGTTAAAATTTTAAAATCCTTGTTTTCTTTATCTAGATCTTTTTTTTGAAAATTTTTAATAAATAGATAAAATCCAATAAACTAATAATTGAGTCTTCTGTTTGAGTTTAGTTTCATGTTTTTAGTTTTGTGTCAATTGCATGCTTTTTATTTTCCTTCAATTTTTTGAATTGTATGTTCTTTTTATTCTTCATATTTTCGAATTTTATGTTCCTTGTTCTTTCTTGATCTTCAAGTTGTTCTTGTTTATTTTCCTTGTTTGAGCTTTAGTTTTTTTTTGTTTTGAGTTTTTCCTTATTTTTCTTGTGCATTTTCGAATTATTAGTGTCCAAAGTATAAAAATTTTTAAATTTGGTGTCCTTTGTATTTTTATTTTCATAAAGATTTTCAAAAATTGTTCTTGGTGTTTTTATTTTCATAAAATTGTCCTTTTTTTTTATATAATTTTCGAATTACTTATCCTATTTTATTATTTTGATTGAAAAATTTTAAGTTTGGTATTTTCTTGTTAAGAAAGTTTCAATCTTTAAAATTTTAAAATCATATATTTTTCAAATCTTTTTAATTAGTTAATTATTCTAGTTTTCAATTTTCTTTTATTTCTTTTTCTTCTAATTTTTGAACTTATATTCAGTTTTTCATTTATTTTATTTTATTTTATTTTCTTTTAATTTCGGTTTTCAAAAAAAAAAGAATAAAATTTTTATTTACAATCCACATCATCTCCCTTTCTCCATCATGGACCTAAGTGGAAATGAACAGTCCAAAAGGACTCTGGGGTCATATGCTAACCCCACTACTGCTTCATATGGGAGTAGTATCTGTATACCCCCCCCATCAGAGCCAGCAATTTTGAGCTAAACCCTCAGCTCGTTATCATGGTGCAGCAAAATTGCCAGTATGTCGGTCTTCCACAGGAAGAACCTACTGAGTTTCTGGCACAGTTCTTACAAATTACTGACACAGTATGTGATAAGGAAGTAGATCAGGATGTCTACAGATTATTACTGTTTCCATTTTCTGTAAAAGATCAAGTTAAGAGGTGGTTAAATAACCAACCCACAGCAAGCATAAGAACAAGGAAACAATTATCAGACAAATTTCTGAACCAATATTTTCCTCCAAAAAGAATGACACAACTAAGGCTGGACATCCAAGGCTTTAAACAAGAGGATAATGAATCTCTTTATAATGCCTGGGAGAGGTACAGAGAGATGCTAAGGAAATGCCCCTCTGAAATATTTTCAGAATGGGTGCAGTTAGACATCTTTTACTATGGGCTTACAGAAAAGGCCCAGATGTCTCTAGACCACTCAGCTGGTGGATCTATACAAATGAGAAAGACAATTGAAGAGGCTCAAGAGCTTATTGATACAGTTGCCAAAAATGAGCACCTGTACTCAAGTGGTGAGACCTCTATGAAAGAAGAGGTTGAGGAAGTATCCACTGAACTTAGTCCTCCAAAACAAATTGCTGAACTCAATCAGCAACTATTTTCTATAATAAAACAGTTAGCAGAATTTAAAGAGATGCTACAAGAAACCAAAGATGCTAACCAGAATATGGAAAAATACTTGAATCAGACAAGACAGCAGTTATCTAAACAGATAACAGAAGAATGCCAAGCTGTTCATTTAAGAAGTGGAAAGACATTGAATGTCTCAACTCAAAGCAGCAGGAAGCCAAGAAAGGAACATCTGACAGGGGATGACCAAGCCACTGCCCAAAATCCCTCTGAGGATAGTAGGAGCCCAGAGAGAAATGATTCTAGCGTTCAAACGCCAGAAAAGGGTCAGAAGTTGGCGTTAAACGCCAAGTGGATGGCCAATTCGGGCGTTCAAACGCCAGAAAAGGGTGGCGATCTGGCGTTGAATGCCCAAAAAACACCCAGTTTTGGCATTCAAACGCCAATAAGGGATCAGACACTTGCAAGTGCTGATAACAACCCCTTTAAGCAGGCTTCTCCAACCACTTCTGTAGGAAATAAACCTGCAGCAACTAAGGTTGAAGAATATAAAGCCAAGATGCCTTACCCTCAGAAACTCCGCCAAGAGGAACAGGATAAACAATTTGCCCGCTTTGCAGACTATCTCAGGACTCTTGAAATAAAGATTCCGTTTGCAGAGTCACTTGAGCAAATACCCTCTTATGCTAAGTTCATGAAAGAGATCTTAAGTCATAAGAAGGATTGGAGAGAGACTGAAAATGTTTTTCTCACTGAAGAATGCAGTGCAGTCATTTTAAAAAGCTTACCAAAGAAGCTTAAAGATCCCGGAAGCTTTACGATACCATGCACATTAGAGGATGCTTGTACCAAGACAGCTTTATGTGATCTTAGGGCAAGTATCAACCTGATACCTGCATCCACTATCAGAAAGCTTGGTTTGACTGAAGAAGTCAAACCAACCCGAATATGTCTCCAACTTGCTGATAGCTCCATTAAAATTTTATCAGGCGAAATTTAGGACATGATTGTCAAGGTTGGGCCATTTGCCTTTCCCACTGACTTTGCAGTACTGGAAATGGAGGAGCACAAGAGTGCAACTCTCATTCTAGGAAGACCTTTCCTAGCAACTGGACGAACCCTCATTGACGTCCAAAAAGGGGAGATAACCCTGAGAGTAAATGAGGATGAGTTTAAGTTGAATGCTGTCAAAGCTATGCAGCATCCAAACAGATCAAAAGCCTGCTTGAGCGCTTATATTATTGACTCCCTGGTGGAAGAGGTCAATATGACTAAGAGTCTCGAATCAGAGCTAGAGGACATTTTTAAAGATGTTCAGCCTGATCTGGAGGAACTAGAGAAAACAGAAGAACCTCTTAAAACTCCTCAGGAAGAGGAGAAGCCTCCTAAACTCAAGCTTAAACCACTACCACCATCCCTGAAATATGCATTTCTGGGAGAAGATGACACTTTTTCGGTAATCCTAAGCTCTGCTTTAAAGCCACAGGAAGAGAAAGCACTAATTCAGGTGCTAAGGACACACAAGACAGCTCTTGCGTGGTCCATAAGTGATCTCAAGGGCATTAGTCCAGCCAGATGCATGCACAAGATCCTATTGGAGGATGATGCTAAGCCAGTGGTTCAACCACAGAGGCGGCTGAATCCAGCCATGAAAGAGGTGGTGCAGAAGGAGGTCACTAAGTTACTAGAGGCTCGGATTATTTATCCTATTTCTGATAGCCCCTGGGTGAGCCCTGTCCAAGTTGTCCCCAAGAAGGGAGGTATGACAGTGGTTCATAATGAAAGGAATGAACTGGTTCCCACAAGAACAGTTACAGGGTGGCGTATGTGTATTGACTACAGAAGACTCAATATAGCCACCAGAAAGGATCATTTTCCTTTACCATTCATAGATCAGATGCTAGAGAGACTAGCAGGTCATGAATACTACTGCTTTTTGGATGGATATTCAGGTTACAACCAAATTGCAGTAGATCCTCAGGACAAAGAGAAAACAGCATTCACATGTCCATCTAGTGTATTTGCCTACAGAAGGATGCCATTTGGTCTGTGCAATGCACCTGTAACCTTTCAGAGGTGCATGCTCTCTATCTTCTCTGATATGGTAGAGAAATTTCTGGAAGTCTTCATGGATGACTTCTCAGTATTTGGAGACTCATTCAGCTCCTGTCTTGACCATCTAGCACTTGTTCTGAAAAGGTGCCAAGAGACTAACCTGGTGTTAAATTGGGAGAAATGTCACTTTATGGTGACTGAAGGAATTGTCCTTGGGCACAAAATTTTGAACAAGGGAATAGAGGTGGATCAAGCTAAGGTAGAGGTAATTGAAAAATTACCACCACCTGCCATTGTTAGGGCAATCCGAAGCTTTTTGGGGCATGCAGGAGTCTATAGGAAGTTTATAAAGGATTTTTCAAAAACTGTAAAACCTTTGAGCAATCTGCTAGCCGTTGATACACCATTTGTCTTTGACACAGAGTGTTTACAGGTTTTTGAGACTCTGAAAGCTAAGCTGGTCATAGCACCAGTCATTTCTATACCAGACTAGACATTACCATTCGAACTAATGTGTGATGCTAGTGACCATGCTATTAGTGCAGTATTGGGACAGAGGCATGAAAAGCTTCTGCATGTCATTTATTATGCTAGCCGTGTTTTAAATGATGCGAAGAAAAATTACACAACCACAGAAAAGGAGTTGCTTGCAGTGGTTTATGCCATTGTCAAGTTCAGATCTTATTTAGTTGGATCAAAAGTGATTCTGTACACTGACCATGCTGCTCTAAAATATCTCCTCACAAAGCAGGATTCAAAACCCATACTCATAAGATGGGTGTTGCTTCTGCAAGAGTTTGATATAGAAATAAGAGACAGAAAATGGACAGAGAACCAAGTAGTTAATCACCTGTCCCGGATAGAACCAGTAGCAGGAGCGTCCCTCCCTCCTACTGAGATCTCTGAAACTTTTTCGGATGAGCAACTCTTTGCCATTCAGGAAGTACCGTGGTTTCAGACATTACAAACTATAAAGCTGTGAGATTCATACCCAAAGAGTACAGTAGGCAGAAAACAAAAAAATTGGTTTCTGATGCAAAGTACTACTTGTGGGATGAACCATATCTCTTTAAAAGATGTGCAGACAGAATAATCGATAGATGTGTGCCTAGAGAAGAGGCATAGAAGATCCTATAGCATTGCCATGGATCACAATATGGAGGACATTTCGGAGGTGAGCGAACAGCCACAAAGGTTCTCCAATGTGGCTTCTACTGGCCTACTCTCTATAGAGACTCCCGAGAGTTTGTACGTAACTGTGACAGTTGCCAGAGAGCTGGTAATCTGCCTCACGGTTATGGCATGCCTTAGCAAGGGATCTTAGAGATTGAGTTGTTTGATGTATATGGTATTGACTTCATGGGGCCTTTCCCACCATCATATTCAAACACTTATATTCTGGTGGCAGTAGACTATGTATCTAAATAGGTAGAGTCAATTGCAACACCCACTAATGATACTAAAGCAGTGATAAAGTTCCTCCAGAAGTACATCTTCAGCAGGTTCGGTGTCCTAGGGTACTAATCATTGATGGAGGCACTCATTTCTGCAATAAGTAGCTTGACTCTGCTCTGATCCGATATAGAATTAACCACAAAGTGGAAACTCCATATCATCCACAGACAAATGGGCAGGCTGAAGTCTCAAATAGTGAACTAAAATGAATCCTGGAACGGACTGTAAGTTACCCGTAGAAGGGATTGGGCAAGAAGTCTGGATGATGCTCTGTGGGCATATAGAACCGCATTCAAGACTCCTATAGGGACCTCTCCATACCAGCTTGTGTATGGAAAAGCCTGTCATTTGCCAATGGAACTGGAACACAAGGCCTACTGGGCAACCAGGTTCCTAAACCTTGATGCTAACGTAGCTGGAGAGAAAAGACTACTCCAGTTGAATGAGCTGGAGGAGTTCAGACTCAATGCTTTCGAAAATGCTAAAATTTACAAGGAGAAAGTAAAAAGGTAGCATGACAGAAAGCTGTCATCTAGAGTCTTTGAGCCAGGACAGAAGGTTCTGCTATTTAACTCTAGGCTCAGATTGTTCCCTGGGAAATTGAAATCCTGGTGGAAGGGACCATATGTGATTACAGGTGTGTCACCATATGGATATGTAGAGCATCAGGATATTGACTATGAAAAAAAGTTCATCGTTAATAGACAGAGAGTCAAACATTATCTTGAAGGCAATGTTGAGCAAGAGTTCTCAAAACTGAGACTAAATTAAAAGCTCAGTAAAGTCCAGCTAAAGACAGTAAAGAAGCGCTTGTTGGGAGGCAACCCAACCATTATAAAAAATTAGATGTTTATAACAATTATATAAGTCTATTTAATTACTTTTGTTATTCATGTTCGTTAATACTTTTCAGTGAACAAGTCAGGAAAATGAAGGTTCAGAACATAAAGCAGAGGAATCACAGAGAAAAAGAGCTCACTGGCGTTAAACGCCAGTAGAGAGGCATTTTGGGCATTAAACGCCAGAATGGCTATCATTCTGGGCGTTTAACGCCAGTAAAGGTATCATTCTAGGCGTTAAACACCAGAATGGGCAGCATTCTAGGCGTTTAACGCCAGAAACAGCAGCATCCTGGGCGTTCAGAAAAAATCCCATCAACAAAGGATTTCTGGAGTTTAACGCCAGCCAGGGTACTTGGCTGGGCGTTAAACGCCCAAAATGGCTACCAGATGGGCGTTAAATGCCAGAATGGCTATCATTCTGGGCGTTTAATGCCAAAACAGCAAGGGGGTGGTAATTTCGTTTCCAATTCAATTTTTTTCGAATTTTCATGTTTTAATTTAAAATTTTCTGCATCAAAACATTACAAACATTAAATTTTTAATTTCTATTTAAAAAAATTATTAATCTTTTAAATTCTTTTTAATTCTTTTTTTATTCTTTTCAATTCTTTCCCAAAACATTTTTAAAACTCATTTATCTTTTTAAGTTCTTTCCAAATCTTTTTAAATTGCTTCATATTGTCTTAGATACATTAACAACATTTCAACTTTAACTTCCTCCTATCTTTGTAATATCTTTTAAATTTTCAAATTCTTATCTTTTTCTTATCATGTTTATCTTTTATTAATCATACCTTTCATCATATCTTTTTTGAAAATTCGAAACCCATCCCTCCCTCCCCTTTAAATACACATTCGGCCAGCCCCTTTTCACCCATCACTCAAATCCTTCTCTCCATCTATTCATCTTCTTTCTTTTTATTTTTTCTTGAGGGCAAGAAAATTTCTAAGTTTGGTGTGATTTCCGTGATCCCTGAGCTAAAACAAACTAATCTCAAGGCTCCCAAAGGAAGACAAACCACTTCAAGAGGTAAGAAAGAAAGCAATCCAAAACCACTTTAGATGCATAAGAATTTCTGCACCAAAGAACATGCAGACCATTACTTCAAAATTGTGTGCAGAAGATTAGTGATCCCCAAAGTTAAGTTCAATCTAAAAGAAGATGAATACCCGAAGATCCAAGAGCAAATTCGAAACAGGGGCTGGGAAGTCCTGGTTAATCCTGAGATACATGTTGGAAGAAACATGATCTAGGAATTCTATGCAAATCTGTGGATGACGGATAAGCAAAGATTAGAGGGAACTACTTTCTACTCCTTTCGGACTATGGTCAGAGGGAAGATTATTTACTTCCACTTTGACAAAGTCAGAGAAGTTCTCAAGCTTCCTCAACTACAAGATGATCCAGAATCCATTAATTGGAGAATGGCCAAAGATAAAAGGCTAGATCAAGTTCTAGAGGACATATGCCTCCGAGGAACAAAGTGGATTACTAATACAAAAGGTGTTCCAAACCAGCTAGAGGTTGGCTAGATTTCATTGAGCGTTCTATACTCCCAACCAGCAACCGCTCTGAAGTCAGTGTCAAGAGAGCAGTGATGATTCACTGTATTATACTGGGGAAAGAGGTAGAGATTCATCTGCTGATCCCTGGTGAAATTTACATATTTGCAAACAAGGAATCCACTGGTGCCAAATTGGCTTACCCAAGCTTGATTAGTCTGTTATGTAAAGATGCGGGGGGTAAAGATAAGTGTGGATGAATATATCCCAATTGAACGTCCAATCACCAAAAAGGTGATGGATGGAACTCAATTTCAAGACAACCCCATCAAGAGGAGGGCACATGAGCTCCTCCCAGAAATTCCTCAATTTGAATTCTGGGCCCGCTTAGAGGCTTCTATCACCAAGCTGCAAGAAGCTATGGATCAACTCAAAGAAGAGCAACAAAATCAAAACAGCATGCTCTGCAAACTGCTCAAGGAACAGGAGACGCAGGGGCATGATCTACAGGAGCTGAAGCGCCAGAAGCTGTCCCCTAAAGCGCCAAACATCCCACAGATAGAAGGAGCCAACACCCTTCAAAGCTAAAGGTTGTTTAGTCCTAACTCTGTGATAACTTTTATTGAACCTATTGCAAGAGATATATGAAGCATTAGTATTAGAGTAGTTTATTTTTATGTCTTTAATTATTATTCCATAAGTATTAGTAGTATTTAAATCTCCATTTTAATTCTCTGTTATTTTAATTAATAAAATCTGAATTGCATGAGTAGTATTTTATTTTTATTTTCCAAATTGGCTATAATTTATTCCTCTTATCATCATTAAACATGAATAAAATAGTAGATTTTTAGGAATAAGGGGCAACCATTTTGAGTGTATTAATAAGAAAAATTCAAATTATTTATATGTGGTGGCATTACTTTAGCTCTCTGAATGAATAGATGAACAGAGCATGTTTTGATACTAAAGATGTAAGTATGTATTGGCTCTTGAAGGAATGATGAAAAAGAGACATGTTATTGATAATCTGAAAAATCATAAAATTGATTCTTGAAGTAAGAAAAAGCAGTGAAAAACACAAAGCTTGCGAAAAAAAATATATATGCAAAAAATAAAGGAAAAAAAGAGAAAGAAAAAGAAAAAACAAGAAGAAAAAGCCAGTAACCCTTTAAACTAAAAGGCAAGGAAAAAAATGGATCCAAGGCTTTGAGCATTAATGGATAGGAGGGCCCAAAGGAATAAAATCCTGGCCTAAGCGGATAAATCAAGCTGTCCCTAACCATGTGCTTGTGGCGTGAAGGTGTCAAGTGAAAAGTTTGAGACTGAGCGGTTAAAGTCGTGATCCAAAGCAAAAAGAGTGTGCTTAAGAACTCTGGGCACCTCTAACTGGGGACTCTAGCAAAGCTGAGTCGCAATCTGAAAAGGTTCACCCAGTTATGTGTCTGTGGCATTTATGTATTCGGTGGTAAAACTGGAAAATAAAATGCTTAGGGTCACGGCCAAGACTCATAAAGTAGCTGTGTTCAAGAATCAACAAAACTATAACTAGGAGAGTCAATAACACTATCTGAATTCCTAAAGAATCCAATCATTCTGAGCTTTAGAGGATAATTAAGAAGCCAAGACTATTCAAAAGCAAAAAGCTATAAGCCCCGCTCATTTAATTTGAATTGTGAGCTTTATTGAATACTCTAGAGATGTTATTGCATCATTATCTTCTTTTGATCCTATTTTATTTATCTAGTTTCTCGGGGACAAGCAACAGTTTAAGTTTGGTATTGTGATAAGCGGATATTTTATACGCTTTTTGGCATTGTTTTTAGGTAGTTTTTAGCATCTTTTAGTTACTTTTTATTAGTTTTTATGTAAAAATCATATTTCTGGACTTTACTATGAGTTTATGTGTTTTTTTGTAATTTTAGGTATTTTCTGGCTGAAATTGAAGGACCTGAGCAAAAATCTAATTCAGAGGCTGAGAAAGAACTGTAGATGCTGTTGGATTCTGACCCTCCTGCACTCGAAGTAGATTTTCTGGTGCTACAGAAGCCCAATTGGTGTGCTCTCAATTGTGTTAGAAAGTAGACATCTTTGGCTTTCCAGAAATGTATAATAGTTTATACTTTGTTCGAGATTTGATGGCCCAAACTGGCATTTAAACGCCAGCCAGAGACCCTTTTCTGGCGTAAAACGCCGGAACTGGCACTAGAACTGGAGTTAAACGCCCAAACTGGCATCCAAGCCAGCGTTTAACACTAGAAAAGGCATATGCACGTGTAAAGCTCAATGCTCAACCCAAGCACACACCAAGTGGGCCCCGGAAGTGGATTTCTGCACTATCTGCACTTAGTTACTTATTTTCTGTAAACCTAAGTTACTAGTTTAGTATAAAAATTACTTTTAGAGATTCATTTTGTAACTTGTGACTTTTTACATCTTATATTGTATCTTCTACCGCATGAGTCTCTAAACCCCATAGGTGGGGGTGAGGAGCTCTGCTATGTCTCAATAGATTAATGCAATTACTATTGTTTTCCTTTCGATCACACTTGATTCTGTTCTAAGATACTCACTCGTACTTCAATATAAAGAATATGATCATCCGTGACACTCATCATCATTCTCAACTTTATGAACGCGTGCTTGACAACTGCTCTCGTTCTATCT
Source organism: Arachis ipaensis (assembly GCF_059453495.1). Classification (NCBI taxonomy): domain Eukaryota; kingdom Viridiplantae; phylum Streptophyta; class Magnoliopsida; order Fabales; family Fabaceae; genus Arachis; species Arachis ipaensis. The sequence continues at coordinate 93,543,602 of NC_142439.1, forward strand.
GAGCCTAACATAGTCATTGGGCAACAGCTTGAGTGCGTATCTCTTGGGTCTTTGATCCACGGAGTTGACAAGCCTCTCCTGACAACAGAGCATTCGAATCCGTGAGATTAGAACCTTCGTGGTAGAGGCAAAAACCAATTGGCAGCATTCTTGAGATCCAAAAAGTCTAAACATTGTCTGTGGTATTCTGAGTAAGATCTGGGATGGGATGACTGTGACGAGCTTCAAACTCACGAATGTTAGGCACAGCGACAGTGTGCAAAAGAATAGAGAGATCCTATTCCGACACAAGTGAGAACCGATAGATGATTAGCCGTACGGTAGCTGTGCTTGGTATTTTTCATCCGAGACGAGAGATTCGACAGTTGATTAGACGTACAGAATTCGTACCTGGACCATTTTCACTGAGAGGACGGATGGTAGCCATTAACAACGGTGATCCACCAACATACAACTCGCCATGGAAGGAAGCCATGCTTGTTTGGAGAAGAAGACAGTAGGAAAGCAGAGATTCAGACGACAGAGCATCTCCGGAACCTCAATCTGTTCCTCATTACTGAATCACAAGTATCATTCATCTCATGTTATTTACTTTTCATAAACAAAATCATTTTTATCACTAATCTCCTAACTAAGATTTACAAGATAACCATAGCTTGCTTCAAGCCGGCAATCTTCGTGGGATCGACCCTTACTCACGTAAGGTATTACTTGAACGACCCAGTGCACTTGCTGGTTAGTAGCACCAGAGTTGTGAAAAGTGTGATCACAATTCCGTGCACCAAGTTTTTGGCGCCGTTGTCGGGGATTGTTCGAGTTTGGACAACTGACGGTTCATCTTGTTGCTTAGATTAGGAAAAATTTACCTTTTTGGTTTATAGTCACTAAATTTGAGTCTTTTATTATTGTTCTTGTTAAAATTTTAAAATCCTTGTTTTCCTTATCTAGATTTTTTTTCGAAAATTTTTAATAAATAGATAAAATCCAATAAACTAATAATTGAGTTTTCTGTTTGAGTTTAGTTTCATGTTTTAAGTTTAGTGTCAATTGCATGTTTTTTATTTTCCTTCAATTTTTCGAATTGTATGTTCTTTTTATTCTTCATATTTTCGAATTTTATGTTCCTTGTTCTTTCTTGATCTTCAAGTTATTCTTGTTTATTTTCCTTGTTTGATCTTTAGTTTTTTGTTTTTTGTGTTTTCCTTGTTTTTCTTGTGCATTTTCGAATTATTAGTGTCCAAAGTATAAAAATTTTTTAGTTTGGTGTCCTTTGTGTTTTTATTTTCTTAAAGATTTCAAAAAATTGTTCTTGGTGTTCATCTTGATCTTCAAAGTGTTCTTGGTGTTCATCTTGACATTCAAAGTTTTCTTGTTTGTTTTCTTTGTTTTGATCTAAAAATTCTAAGTTTGGTGTCATTTTATTGTTTTTCTCTTTCCTCATTAAATTCAAAAAAATATCTTTTCCTTTATTTACTCATCATTTTCGAATTCCTTAGGTTGACTTAGTCAAAGTTTTTAAAATTTGGTAGTTTCTTGTTAGTCAAGTTAAAATTTCAATTTTAAAAATTTATCTTTTTAAATCTTTTTCAAAACAAATTCTTTTCAATTTTCTTTTTTTATTTTTCGAAAATCTTTTATAAAATTTTTCAAAATCTTTTTCTTTTTTTTTTTATATAATTTTCGAATTACTTATCCTATTTTATTATTTTGATTGAAAAATTTTAAGTTTGGTGTTTTCTTGTTAAGAAAGTTTTAATCTTTAAAATTTTAAAATCATATCTTTTTCAAATCTTTTTAATTAGTTAATTATTCTAGTTTTCAATTTTCTTTTATTTCTTTTTCTTCTAATTTTTGAACTTATATTCAGTTTTTCATTTATTTTATTTTATTTTATTTTAATTTCGGTTTAAAAAAAAGAATAAAAGTTTTATTTACAATCCACATCATCTCCCTTTCTCCATCATGGACCTAAGTGGAAATGAACAGTCCAAAAGGACTCTAGGGTCATATGCTAACCCACTACTGCTTTATATGGGAGTAGTAACTGTATACCCCCCATCAGAGCCAGCAATTTTGAGCTAAACCCTCAGCTTATTATCATGGTGCAGCAAAATTGCCAGTATTCCGGTCTTCCACAGGAAGAACCTACTGAGTTTCTGGCACAGTTCTTACAAATTACTGACACAGTACGTGATAAGGAAGTAGATCAGGATGTCTACAGATTATTACTATTTCCATTTACTATAAAAGATCAAGCTAAGAGGTGGTTAAATAACCAACCCACAGCAAGCATAAGAATAAGGAAACAGTTATCAGACAAAATTCTGAATCAATATTTCCCTCCAAAAAGAATGACACAGCTAAGGCTGGACATCCAAGGCTTTAAACAAGAGGATAATGAATCTCTTTATAATACCTGGGAGAGGTACAGAGAGATGCTAAGGAAATGCCCCTCTGAAATATTTTCAGAATGGGTGCAGTTAGACATCTTTTACTATGGACTTACAGAAAAGGCCCAGATGTCTCTAGACCACTCAGCTGGTGGATCTATACATATGAGAAAGACAATTGAAGAGGCTCAAGTGCTCATTGATACAGTTGCCAGAAATCAGCACCTGTACTCAAGTGGTGAGACCTCCATGAAAGAAGAGGCTGAGGCAGTATCCACTGGACTTAGTCCTCCAAAACAAATTGCTGAACTCAATCAGCAGCTATTTTCTATAACAAAACAGTTAGCAGAATTTAAAGAGATGCTACAAGAAACCAAAGATGCTAACCAGAATATGGAAAACACTTGAATCAGAAAAGACAGCAATTATCTAAACAGATAATAGAAGAATGCCAAGCTGTTCATTTAAGAAGTGGAAAGAAATTGAATGTCTCAACTCAAAGCAGCAGGAAGCCAAGAAAGGAACATCTGACAGAGGATGACCAAGCCACTGCCCAAAATCCCTCTGAGGAAAGTAGGAGCCCAGAGAGAAATGATTCTGGCGTTCAAATGCCAGAAAAGGGTCAGAAGTTGGCGTTAAACGCCCAGTGGATGGCCAATTCTGGCGTTGAACGCCCAAAAAACACCCAGTTCTGGCATTTAAATGCCAATAAGGGATTAGACAACTGCAAGTGCTGATAACAACCCCTTTAAGCAGGCTTTTCCGACCACTTCTGTAGGAAATAAACCTGCAGCAACTAAGATTGAAGAATATAAAGCCAAGATGCCTTACCCTCAGAAACTCCGCCAAGAGGAACAGGATAAATAATTTGCCTGCTTTGCAGACTATCTCAGGCTCTTGAAATAAAGATTCCGTTTGCATAGTCACTTGAGCAAATACGCTCTTATGCTAAGTTCATGAAAGAGATCTTAAGTCATAAGAAGGATTGGAGAGAGACTGAAAAAGTTTTTCTCACTGAAGAATGCAGTGCAGTCATTTTAAAAAGCTTATCAAAGAAGCTTAAAGATCCGAAAGATTCGAACAAGGGAATAGAGGTGGATCAAGCTAAGGTAGAGGTAATTGAAAAATTACCACCAACTGCCAATGTTAAGGCAATCCGAAGCTTTCTGGGGCATGCAGGATTCCATAGGAGGTTTATAAAGGATTTTTCAAAAATTGCAAAACCACTGAGCAATCTGCTAGCCGTTGATACACCATTTGTCTTTGACACAGAGTGTTTGCAGGCCTTTGAGACTCTGAAAGCTAAGCTGGTCACAGCACCAGTCATTTCTACACCAGACTGGATATTACCATTCGAACTAATGTGTGATGCTAGTGACCTTGCCATTGGTACAGTATTGGGACAGAGGCATGAAAAGCTTCTGCATGTCATTTATTATGCTAGCCATGTTTTAAATGACGCGCAGAAAAATTACACAACCACGGATAAGGAGTTGCTTGTAGTGGTTTATGCCATTGACATGTTCAGATCTTACTTAGTAGGATCAAAAGTGATTGTGTACACTGACCATGCTGCTCTAAAATATCTCCTCACAAAGCAGGATTCAAAACCCAGACTCATAAGATGGGTGTTGCTTCTGCAAGAGTTTGATATAGAAATAAGAGACAGAAAAGGGACAGAGAACCAAGTAGATGATCACCTGTCCCGGATAGAACCAGTAGCAGGAGCGTCCCTCCCTCCTACTGAGATCTCTGGAACTTTTTCAGATGAGCAACTCTTTGCCATTCAGGAAGTACCGTGGTTTGCAGACATTGCAAACTATAAAGCTGTGAGATTCATACCCAAAGAGTACGGTAGGCAAAAAACAAAAAAATTGGTTTCTGATGCAAAGTACTACTTGTGGGATGAACCATATCTCTTTAAAAGATGTGCAGACGGAATAATCCGTAGAAGTGTACGTAGAAAAGAGGCACAGAAGATCCTATAGCATTGCCATGGATCACAATATGGAGGACATTTCGGAGGTGAGCGAACAGCCACAAAGGTTCTCCAATGTGGCTTCTACTGGCCTACTCTCTACAGAGACTCCCAAGAGTTTGTACGTAACTGTGACAGTTGCCAGAGAGCTGGTAATCTGCCTCACGGTTATGCCATGCCTCAGCAAGGGATCTTAGAGATTGAGTTGTTTGATGTATAGGGTATTGACTTCATGGGGCCTTTCCCACCATCATATTCAAGCACTTATATTCTGGTGGCAGTAGACTATGTATCTAAATGGGTAGAGGCAATTGCAACACCCACTAATGATACTAAGGCAGTGATAAAGTTCCTCCAGAAGCACAACTTCAGTAGGTTCGGTGTCCCTAGGGTACTGATCAGTGATGGAGGCACTCATTTCTGCAATAAGCAGCTTGACTCTGCTCTGATCTGATATAGAATTAACCACAAAGTGGCAACTCCATATCATCCACAGACAAATGGGCAGGTTGAAGTCTCAAATAGTGAACTAAAATGAATCCTGGAACGGACTGTAAGTTACCCGTAGAATGGATTGGGCAAGAAGTCTAGATGATGCTCTGTGGGCATATAGAACCGCATTCAAGACTCCTATAGGGACCTCTCCATACCAGCTTGTGTATGGAAAAGCCTGTCATCTGCCAGTGGAACTAGAACACAAGGCCTACTGGGCAACCAGGTTCCTGAACCTTGATGCTAACGTAGCTGGAGAGAAAAGACTACTCCAGTTGAATGAGCTGGAGGAGTTCAGACTCAATGCTTTCGAAAATGCTAAAATTTACAAGGAGAAAGTAAAAAGGTGGCATGACAGAAAGCTGTCATCTAGAGTCTTTGAGCCAGGACAGAAGGTTCTGCTGTTTAACTCTAGGCTCAGATTGTTCCCTAGGAAATCGAAATCCTGGTGGAAGGACCATATGTGATTACAAGTGTGTCACCATATGGATATGTAAAGCTTCAGGATATTGACTCTGACAAAAAGTTCATTGTTAATGGACAGAGAGTCAAACATTATCTTGAAGGCAATGTTGAGCAAGAGTGCTCAAAACTGAGACTAAATTAAAAGCTCAGTAAAGTCCAGCTAAAGACAGTAAAGAAGCGCTTGTTGGGAGGCAACCCAGCCATTATAAAAAATTAGATGTTTATAACAATTATATAAGTCTATTTAATTACTTTTGTTATTCATGTTCGTTAATACTTTTCAGTGAACAAGTCAGGAAAATGAAGGTTCAGAACATAAAGCAGAGGAATCACAGAGAAAAAGAGCTCACTGGCGTTAAACGCCAGTAGAGAGGCATTTTGGGCATTAAACGCCAGAATGGCTATCATTCTGGGCGTTTAACACCAGTAAAGGTATCATTCTAGGCGTTAAACGCCAGAATGGGAAGCATTCTAGGCGTTTAACGCCAGAAACAGCAGCATCCTGGGCGTTCAGAAAAAAGCCCATCAACAAAGGATTTCTGGAGTTTAACGCCAGCCAGGGTACTTGGCTGGGCGTTAAACGCTCAAAATGGCTACCAGATGGGCGTTCAATGCCAGAATGGCTATCATTCTGGGCGTTTAATGCCAAAGCAGCAAGGGGGTGGTAATTTCGTTTCCAATTCAATTTTTTTCGAATTTTCATGTTTTAATTCAAAATTTTCTGCATCAAAACATTATAAACATTAAATTTTTAATTTCTATTTCCAAAAATTATTAATCTTTTAAATTCTTTTTAATTCTTTTTCAATTCTTTTCAATTCTTTCCCAAAACGTTTTTAAAACTCATTTATCTTTTTAAGTTTTTTCCAAATCTTTTTAAATTGCTTCATATTATCTTAGATACATTAACAATATTTCAACTTTAACTTGCTCCTATCTTTGTAATATCTTTTAAATTTTCAAATTCTTATCTTTTTCTTATCATGTTTATCTTTTATCAATCATACCTTTCATCTTATCTTTTTCGAAAATGCGAAACCCATCCCTCCCTCCCCTTTAAATACACATTCGGCCAGCCCCTTTTCACCCATCATTCAAATCTTTCTCTCCATCTATTCATCATCTTTCCTTTTATTTTTTCTTGAGGGCAAGCAAATCTCTAAGTTTGGTGTGATTTTCGTGATCCCTGAGCTAAAATAAACTAATCTCAAGGCTCCCAAAGGAAGACAAACCACTTCAAGAGGTAAAAAAGAAAGCAATCCAAAACCACTTTAGATGAATGAGAATTTCTACCCCAAAGAACATGCAGACCATTACTTCAAAATTGTGTGCAGAAGATCAGTGATCCCGGAAGTTAAGTTCAATCTAAAAGAAGACGAATACCCGGAGATCCAAGAGTAGATTCGAAACAGGGGGCTGGGAAGTCCTGGCTAATCCTGAGATACATGTTGGATGAAATATGATCCAGGAATTCTATGTAAATTTGTGGATGACGGATAAGCAAAGATTAGAGGGAACTGCTTTCTACTCCTTTCGGACTATGGTCAGAGGGAAGATTATTTACTTCCACTTTAACAAAGTCAAAGAAGTTCTCAAACTTCCTCAACTACAAGATGATCTAGAATCCTTTAATAGGAGAATGGCCAAAGATAAAAGGCTAGATCAAGTTCTAGAGGACATATGCCTCCGAGGAACCAAGCAGATTACTAATACAAAAGGTGTTCCAAACCAGCTAGAGGTTGACTAGATTTCATTGGGCGTTCTATACTCCCAACCAGCAACCGCTCTGAAGTCAGTGTCAAGAGAGCAGTGATGATTCACTGTATTATATTGGGGAAAGAGGTAGAGATTCATCAACTGATCCCTGGTGAAATTTATATATTTGCAAACAAGGAATCCACTGGTGCCAAATTGCTTACCCAAGCTTGATTAGTCTGTTATGTAAAGATGCGGTGGGTAAAGATAAGTGTGGATGAATATATCCCAATTGAACGTCTAGTCACCAAAAAGGTGATGGATGGAACTCAAGTTCAAGACAACCCCATCAAGAGGAGGGCACATGAGCTCCTCCTAGAAATTTCTCAATTTGAATTCTGGGCCCGCTTAGAAGCTTCTGTCACCAAGCTGCAAGAAGCTATGGATCAACTCAAAGAAGAGCAAAAAAATCAAAATAGCATGCTCTGCAAACTGCTCAAGGAACAGGAGAAGCAGGGGCATGATCTACAGGAGCTGAAGTGCCAGAAACTGTCCCCTGAAGTGCCAGACGTCCCACAGATAGAAGGAGCCAACACCCTTTAAAGCTAAAGGTTGTTTAGTCCTAACTATGTGATAACTTTTATTGAACCTATTACAAGAGATATATGAAGCATTAGTATTAGAGTAGTTTATTTTTATGCCTGTAATTATTATTCCATAAGTATTAGTAGTATTTAAATCTCCATTTTAATTCTCTGTTATTTTAATTAATAAAATCTGAATTGCATGAGTAGTATTTTATTTTTATTTTCCAAATTGGCTATTTGTATGCGAAATTGTTACTCTGGGGTTGTAAAATTTGTTGTTCGTTCTCTCCCTGGCATGGCGCCAATAACTGGTGCACAATACCATGGTCCAAACATAACTTCACAAATTCGCAAAACTAACCAGCAAGTGCACTGGGTCGTCCAAGAAATAAAACCTTACGTGAGTAAGGGTCGATCCCACGGAGATTGTTGGTATGAAGCAAGCTATGGTCATCTTGTTAATATCAGTCAGGCAGATATCAAATGGTTATGGAGTTTTCGAATAATAATAATAAATAAACAAAAAATAAAGATAGAAATACTTATGTAATTCATTGGTGAAAATTTCAGACAAGCGTATAGAGATGCTTTCGTTCCTCTGAATCTCTGCTTTCCTGCTGTCTTCATCCAATCCTTCCTACTCCTTTCCATGGCAAGCTTTCTGTAAGGGCATCACCATTGTCAATGGCTACATCCCATCCTCTCTGTGAAAATGGTCCAAATGCTCTGTCACGGCATGGCTAATCATCTGGAGGTTCTCGATCATACTGGAATAGGATTTACTATCCTTTTGCGTTTGTGACTACGCCCAGCACTCGCAAGTTTGAAGTTCGTCACAGCCATCCCTTCCCAGATCCTACTCAGAATACCACAGACAAGGTTTAGACTTTCTAGATCTCAGGAATGGCCATCCATGGGTTCTAACTTATACCACGAAGATACTAATAACTCGGACTCGGTCCCCTGTATTAGATATCTAAGAGATACTCATTCTAGCTTGGTTGCATGTAGAACGGAAGTGTTTGTCAGGCACGCGTTCATAACTGAGAATGATGATGAGCGTCACATAATCATCACATTCATCATGTTCTTGGGTGCAAATGGATATCTTAAAAGCGGAATAAGTTGAATTGAATAGAAAATAGTAGTACTTTGCATTAAATCATGAGGAACAGCAGAGCTCCACACCTTAATCTATGGAGTGCAGAAACTCTACCATTTGAAAATACATAAGTGATAATGGTCCAGGCATGGCCGAATGACCAGCCCCCATGAAAGTCTAAGATAGCATAAAACTGATCAAAGGTCTTTTTATACAATAGTAAAAAGTCCTATTTATACTAAACTAGTTACTAGGGTTTACAGAAGTAAGTAATTGATGCATAAATCCACTTCCGGGGCCCACTTGGTATGTGCTTGGGCTGAGCTTGAAGTTTACACGTGGAGTGGTCATTTTTGGAGTTGAACGCCAGTTTGTAACGTGTTTCTGGCGTTCAACTCTAGTTTGTGACGTGTTTCTGGTGTTTAACTCTAGACTGTAGCGTAAAACTAGCGTTCAATGCCTTTTTGCATCGTCTAAACTCGTCCAAAGTTTGGACTATTATATATTTCTGGAAAGCCCTGGATGTCTACTTTCCAACGCAATTGGAAGCGCACCATTTTGAGTTCGGTAGCTCCAGAAAATCCACTTTGAGTGTATGGAGGTTAGAATCCAACAGCATCAGCAGTCCTTCTTCTACCTCTGAATCTGATTTTTGCTCAAGTCCCTCAATTTCTGCCAGAAAATACCTGAAATCACAGAAAAACACACAAACTCATAGTAAAGTCCAGAAATGTGAATTTAACATAAAAACTAATGAAAACATCCCTAAAAGTAACTAGATCCTACTAAAAAGATACTAAAAACAATGCCAAAAAGCGTATAAATTATCCGCTCATCACAACACCAAACTTAAATTGTTGCTTGTCCCCAAGCAACTGAAAATCAACTAGGATAAAAAGAAGAGAATATACTATAAATTCCAAAATATCAATGAAACATAGCTCCAATCAGATGAGCGGGACTTGTAGCTTTTTGCCTCTTGAATAGTTTTGGCATCTCACTTTATCCATTGAGGTTCAGAATGATTGGCATCTATAGGAACTCAGAGTTCAGATAGTGTTATTGATTCTCCTAGTTCAGTATGTTGATTCTTGAAGACAGCTACTTTATGAGTCTTGGCCGTGGCCCTAAGCACTTTGTTTTCCAGTATTACCACCGGATACATAAATGCCACAGACACATAATTGGGTGAACCTTTTCAGATTGTGACTCAACTTTGCTAAAGTCCCCAATTAGAGGTGTCCAGGGTTCTTAAGCACACTCTTCTTTTGCTTTGGACCTTGACTTTAACCGCTCAGTCTCAAGTTTTCACTTGACACCTTCACGCCACAAGCACATGGTTAGGGACAGCTTGGTTTAGCCGCTTAGGCCGGGATTTTATTCTTTAGGCCCTCCTATCCACTGACGCTCAAAGCCTTGGGATCCTTGTTATTTACCCTTGCCTTTTGGTTTTAAGGGTTATTGGCTTTTTTCTCTTGCCTTTTGGTTTTAAGAGCTTTTGGCTTTTTCTGCTTGCTTTTTCTCTTTTTTATTTTTTTTTTCACCATTTTTTTTCTTTCTTTTTTTTTTTTTGCAAGCTTTTGTATTCACTGCTTTTTCTTGCTTCAAGAATCATTTTTATGATTTTTCAGATTATCAAATAACATGTCTCCTTTTCATCATTCTTTCAAGAGCCAACATATTTAACATTCTTAAACAACAACTTCAAAAGACATATGCACTGTTCAAGCATTCATTCAAAAAACAAAAAGTATTGTCACCACATCAATATAATTAAACTAAGTTCAAGGATAAATTCAAAACTCATGTACTTCTTGTTCTTTTGAATTAAAACATTTTTCATTTAAGAGAGGTGATGAATTCATAGGACATTCATAACTTTAAGACAAATTTACTAAATACTAATGATCATGTAATAAGACACTAACATAGATAAGCACTTAACATAGAAAAAAAACAGAAAATTTAAGAACAAAGAATGAGTCCACCTTAGTGATGGTGGCGTTTTCTCCTTGAGGAACCAATGATGTCCTTGAGCTCTTCTATGTCTCTTCCTTGTCTTTTTTGCTCCTCTCTCATAGCTCTTTGATCTTCTCTAATTTCATGGAGTATGATGGAGTGCTCTTGATGTTCCACCCTTAGTTGTCCCATGTTGGAACTTAGTTCTCCTAGGGAGGTGTTGAGTTGCTCCCAAAAATTCTGTGGAGGAAAGTGCATCCCTTGAGGTATCTCAGGGATTTCTTGATGATGAGCTTCCTCACGTGTTTCTTGAGCTCCATGAGTGGGCTCTCTTGTTTGCTCCATCCTTTTCTTAGTGATGGGCTTCTCTTCCTCAATGGGAATGTCTCCTTCTATGAAAGCTCCAGCTGAGTAACATAGATGGCAAATAAGATGAGGGAAAGCTAGCCTTGCCAAGGGGGAGGGCTTTTCGGCTATTTTGTAGTGTTCAAGGGAGATGAATTCATGAACTTCTACTTCCTCTCCAATCATGATGCTATGAATCATGATGGCTCGATCCACAGTAACTTCAGATCGGTAGCTAGTGGGAATGATGGAGCGTTGGATGAACTCCAACCATCCTCTAGCCACAGGCTTGAGGTCCAGTCTTCTAAGTTGAACCGGTTTGCCTTTTGAGTCAATCTTCCATTGAGCTCCTTCCACACATATGTCCATGAGGACTTGGTCCAACCTTTGATCAAAGTTGACCCTTCTAGTGTAGGGGCGTGCATCTCCTTGCATCATAGGCAAGTTAAACGCCACCCTCACATTTTCTGGACTAAAATCTAAGTATTTTTCCCGAACCATGGTGAGATAATTCTTTGGGTTCGGGTTCTTACTTTGATCATGGTTCCTAGTAATCCATGCATTAGCATATAACTCTTGAACCATTAGAATTCTGACTTGTTGGATGGGTTTTGTTAGAACTTTCCAACCTCTTCTTTGGATTTCATGTCGAATTTCCGGATACTCATTTCTCTTGAGTTTGAAAGGGACCTCAGGGATCACCTTCTTCTTGGCCACAACATCATAGAAGTGGTCTTGATGGGCTTTGGAGATGAATCTTTCCATCTCCCATGACTCGGAGGTGGAAGCTTTTGTCTTCCCTTTCCCTTTTCTAGAGGATTCTCCGGTTTTAGGTGCCATCAATGATAATGGAAAAACAAAAAGCTTTATGCTTTTACCACACCAAACTTAGAATATTGCTCACCCTCAAGCAAGAAAAGAAAGAATAGATGAAGAAGAAGAAGAAATGGAGGAGAAGGAGAGATAGATGTGTTTCGGCCAAGAAGAGGAGGAGGGGGTTGTGTTGTGTGAAATTGAAGAAGAATGGAGGGGTTTATATAGTGAAGGGAGAGGGGTTAGGTTCGGCCATTTAGGGTGGGTTTGGGTGGGAAAGTGATTTTGAATTTTGAAGGTAGGTGGGGTGTATGAAGTAGGTTTATGGGGAAGAGTGGGTGGATATGAGTGGTGAATAGGTAATAGGGAAGAGAGCTTGAGGTGATTGGTGAAGGGTTTTGGGGAAGGGTGTTTATTGGGAAGAGAGGATGAACATTGAGAAGAGGGAAGAGTATGAGTGGAGGTAGGTGGGGATCCTGTGGGGTCCACAGATGCTGAGATGATCCTGTGGGGTCCACAGATCCTGAAGTGTCAAGGAATTGCATCCCTGCACCAATTAGGCATGTAAAATGCCTTTGCATGCAATTTTGGCATTTAAACGCCGAATTGATGCTTGTTCTGGGCGTTCAGCGCCTAGATGTAGCATGTTTCTGGCGTTGAACGCCAGCTTCATGCTTGTTTCTGGCGTTCAGCGCCAGCTTTCCTCAGTGTGCATTTCTGGCGTCTGAACGCCAGGATGCTGCTTGTTTTGGGCGTTCAACGCCAGATCCATGCTCTGTTCTGGCGTTGAACGCCAGCCAGATGCTCCTTACTGGCGTTTAAACGCCAGTAAGCCCTTCCTCCAGGGTGTGATTTTTCTTCTGCTGTTTTTGATTCTGTTTTTGATTTTTCTATTTATTTTGTGACTCCACATGATTATGAACCTAATAAAACATGAAAGAACAATAAAATAAAAATAAAATTAGATAAATAAAAATTGGGTTGCCTCCCAACAAGCGCTTCTTTAATGTCAATAGCTTGACAGTGGGCTCTCATGGAGCCACACAGGTGATCAGGTCAATTTTATAGACTCCCAACACCAAACTTAGAGTTTGGATATGGGAGTTCAACACCAAACTTAGATTTTCGCTGAGGCCTCCCAACACCAAACTTAGAGTTTGACTGTGGGGGCTTTAGTTGACTCTGTACTGAGAGAAGCTTACTGTGCCTCTTTTCCATGTTGATAGAAGGATGTCCTTGAGTTTTAAACACAAGGGAGTCCTCATTCAATTGAAGGACTAGTTCACCTCTGTCAACATCAATCACAGCTCTTGCTATGGCTAGGAAGGGTCTTCCAAGGATGATGGATTCATCCTCATCCTTCCCAGTATCTAGGATTATGAAATCAGCAGGGATGTAAAGGCCTTCAACTTTTACTAACACGTCCTCTACCTGTCTATAAGCCTCTTTTCTTGAATTGTCTGCCATCTCTAATGAGATTCTAGCAGCTTGCACCTCAAAGATTCCCAGTTTCTCCATTACAGAGAGTGGCATGAGGTTTATTCCTGACCCAAGGTCACATAGAGCCTTCTCAAAGGTTATGGTGCCTATGGTACAAGGTATTAGGAACTTTCCAGGATCCTGTTTCTTCTAAGGCAGTCTCAGTTGATCCAGTGCATTTTGTTCATTGGTGAACAGGGGAGGTTCATCTCCCCAAGTCTCTTTACCAAATAAATTGGCATTCAGCTTCATGATTGCACCAAGGAACTTGGCAACTTGCTCTTCAGTAACATCTTCATTCTCTTCAGAAGAAGAGTACTCTTCAGAGCTCATGAATGGCATAAGGAGGTTCAATAGAATCTCTATGGTCTCTAGATGAGTCTCAGATTCCTTTGGTTCCTCAGAGGAAAACTCCTTATTGATCACTGGACATCCCAGGAGGTCTTCCTCCTTGGGATTCATGTCCTCCCCTTCCTCCTTGGATTCGGCCATGATGGTCAATTCAATGGCCTTGCACTCTCCTTTTGAATTTTCTTCTGTATTACTTGGGAGAGCACTAGGAGGGGTTTCAGTGATCTTCTTACTCAACTGGCCCACTTGTGCCTCCAAATTTCTAATGGAGGACCTTGTTTCATTCATGAAACTCAGAGTAGCCTTAGATAGATCAGGGACTAAGTTTGCTAAATTAGAGGTATTTTGTTCAGAGTTCTCTGTTTGTTGCTGAGTGGATGATGGAAAAGGCTTGCTATTGCTAAACCTATTTCTTCCACCATTATTAAAGGCTTGTTGAGGCTTTTGTTGATCCTTCCATGAGAAATTTGGGTGATTTCTCCATGAGGGGTTATAGGTGTTTCCATAAGGTTCACCCATATAATTTACCTCTACTATTGCAGGGTTCTCAGGATCATAAGCTTCTTCTTCAGAAGATGCCTCTTGAGTACTGTTGGATGCAGCTTGCATTCCATTCAGACTTTGAGAAATCATATTGACTTGCTGAGTCAATATTTTATTCTGAGCCAATATGGCATTCAGAGTATCAATTTCAAGAACTCCCTTCTTCTGAGGCGTCTCATTACTCATAGGATTCTTCTCAGAAGTGTACATAAACTGGTTATTAGCAACCATGTCAATGAGTTCTTGAGCTTCTGCAAGCATTTTCTTTAGGTGAATGGATCCACCTGCAGAAGTATCCAATGACATCTTAGCTAATTCAGATAGACCATCATAGAATATATCCAGGATGGTCCATTCTGAAAGCATGTCAGAAGGACACTTTTTGGTCAGTTCCTTGTATCTCTCCCAAGCTTCATAGAGGGATTCACCTTCTTTCTGTTTGAAGGTTTGAACATCCACTCTAAGCTTACTCAGCTTTTGAGGAGGAAAGAACTTGGCTAAGAAAGCCTTGACCAGCTTATCCCAAGAGTTCAGGCTATCCTTAGGTTGAGAGTCCAACCATATTCTAGCTCTGTCTCTCACGGCAAACGGGAAAAGCATGAGCCTGTAGACTTCAGGATCTACTCCATTAGTCTTAATAGTGTCACATATCTGCAAGAATTCAGTTAAGAACTGAAAGGGATCTTCAGATGGAAGTCCATGAAACTTGCAATTTTGTTACATCAGAGAAACTAATTGAGGTTTCAGCTCAAAGTTGTTTGCTCCAATGGTAGGAATTGAGATGCTTCTTCCATGTAAATTGGAATTAGGTGCAGTAAAGTCACCAAGCATCCTCTTTGCATTATTATTACTTTCGGCTGCCATCTCCTCTTCCTGTTCGAAAATTCCTGTAAGGTTTTCTCTGGATTGTTGTATTTTAACTTCTCTTAGTTTCCTTTTCAGAGTCCTTTCAGGTTCAGGATCTGTTTCAACAAGAATGTTCTTGTCCTTGCTCCTGCTCATATGACAAAGAAGGGAATAACAAAGAAAATATGGAATCCTTTATGTCACAGTATAGAGATTCTTTTGTGTGAGTAGAAGAAGAAAAGAATGTAATGTAAGGAAAGAGAAGGGAGGAGAATCCAAACACAAGGGTGAAGAGAGCAGAGATATGAGATGAAGAGAAGTGTTAGTAAGTAATAAATAAATAGAAGAAGATGAGAGAGAGAAGTTTTCGAAAATAATTTTTTGAAAAAGAGTTAGTGATTTTTAAAAATTGAAGGAGAATTAAAATTAAAATTAAAATTTAAACAATTAATTAATTAAAAAGAATTTTTGAAAAAGAGGGAGGTATTTTCGAAAATTAGAGAGGGATAGTTAGTTAGGTAGTTTTGAAGGAGATAAGAAATAAACAAAAAGTTAATTAGTTAGTTGAAACAAATTTGAAAATCAATTTTGAAAAGATAAGAAGATAAGAAGTTAGAAAAGATATTTTAAAATCAAATTTTTGAAAAAGATATGTTTTAAAAAGATATGATTAAAAAGATATGAAAAAAAGATAAGATAAAAAGATATTTTTGAAAAGATATGATTGAAATTAGTTTTGAAAAAGATTTGATTTTTAAATTCACAATTAATGACTTGATTCACAAGAAATCACAATATATGATTTTATAACTTAAAGTTTGAATCTTTCTTAAGAAGTAAGTAACAAACTTGAAATTTTTGAATCAAAACATTAATTGATAATATTTTCGAAAATTTGATGTAAAATTAAGAAAAATGAAAAAGATATGATTTTTGAAAAAGATTTTGAAAAAAGATAAGATTTTTAAATTGAAAATTTGATTTGACTCATAAGAAACAATTGAATTTTAAAATTTTTTGAAAAAGTCAATCCAAATTTTCGAAATTTATGAGAGAAAAAGGGAAAGATATTTTTTTTATTTTTGAATTTTAATAAGGAAAGAGAAAAACATGAAAAAGACTCAATGCATGAAAATTTTAGATCAAAACAATGAATGCATGCAAGAATACTATGAATGTCAAGATGAACACCAAGAACACTTTGAAGATCATGATGAACATCAAGAACATATTTTTGAAAAATTTTCAAGAAAAGAAAACATGCAAGACACCAAACGTAGAAATTTTTCATGTATAAACACTATGAATACAAGAATGCATATGAAAAATAAGAAAAGACACAAAACAAGAAAATATGAAGATCAAACAAGAAGACTGGCCAAGAACAACTTGAAGATCATGAAGAACACTATGAATGTATGAATTTTCGAAAAAATGCAAAAAATTTTAGAAAAAATGCAATTGACACCAAACTTAAAAATTGACTCAAGACTCAAACAAGAAACACAAAATATTTTTGATTTTATGATTTTATGATTTTTTTTTGTATTTTCTTTTAAATTTTTTTCGAAAAACATATAGGAAAAAGAAAATAAGAAATTCAAAATTTTTTAATAAGAATCTCAGGAATCTTTCAATGTTGGCCTAAAGCTCCAATCCAAGGGTTGGGCATGGCTTAATAGCCAGCTAGCTTTAGGATATAAATCAGGCATGCAACAGCTGATATTCCAATTAACTTGCCTCTATGCTGATGGTTGGAAGCCACAGTCCAAAAGAATTAGACATGGCTTTACACCCAGCCAGGCTTCAACATGCTTCATGAAACTCTAGAATTTATTCTTAAAAATTCTGAAATAATTTTCAAAAACAAAGGGAAAAATTTTTTTTTGAAAATAAAACTAAAAAGAAAATTACCTAATCTGAGCAACAAGATGAACCGTCAATTGTCCAAACTCGAACAATCCCCGGCAACGGTGCCAAAAACTTGGTATTGTTGCCGGACCAACTTGGCACTGATGTTACCAGACCAAAACTTGCCAAAAACTCGAACAATCCCCGGCAACGGCGCAAAAAACTTGGTATGCGAAATTGTTACTCTGAGGTTGTAAAATTTGTTGTTCGTTCTCTCCCTGGCATGGCGCCAATAAATAGTGCACAATACCATGGTCCAAACATAACTTCACAACTTCGCACAACTAACCAGCAAGTTCACTGGGTCGTCCAAGTAATAAAACCTTACGTGAGTAAGGGTCGATCCCACAGAGATTGTTGGTATGAAGTAAGCTATGGTCATCTTGTTAATCTCAGTCAGGCGGATATCAAATGGTAATGGAGTTTTCGAATAATAATAATAAATAAACAGAAAATAAAGATAGAAATACTTATGTAATTCATTGGTGAGAATTTCAGACAAGCGTATAGAGATGCTTTCGTTCCTCTGAATCTCTGCTTTCCTGCTGTCTTCATCCAATCCTTCCTACTCCTTTCCATGGCAAGCTTTCTGTAAGGGCATCACCGTTGTCAATGGCTACATCCCATCCTCTCCGTGAAAATGGTCCAAATGCTCTGTCACGGCATGGCTAATCATCTGGAGGTTCTCGATCATACTGGAATAGAATTTACTATCCTTTTGCGTCTGTCACTACGCCCAGCACTTGCAAGTTTGAAGTTCGTCACAGCCATCCCTTCCCAGATCCTACTCGGAATACCACAGACAAGGTTTAGACTTTTCGGATCTCAGGAATGGCCATCCATGGGTTCTAACTTATACCACGAAGATACTAATAACTCGGACTCGGTCCCCTGTATTAGATATCTAAGAGATACTCATTCTAGCTTGGTTGCATGTAGAACGGAAGTGTTTGTCAGGCACGCGTTTATAAGTGAGAATGATGATGAGCGTCACATAATCATCACATTCATCATGTTCTTGGGTGCGAATGGATATCTTAGAAGCGAAATAAGTTGAATTGAATAGAAAATAGTAGTACTTTGCATTAAATCATGAGAAACAGCAGAGCTCCACACCTTAATCTATGGAGTGCAGAAACTCTACCGTTTGAAAATACATAAGTGATAATGGTCCAGGCATGGCCGAATGGCCAGCCCCCATGAAAGTCTAAGATAGCATAAAACTGATCAAAGGTCTTTTTATACAATAGTAAAAAGTCCTATTTATACTAAACTAGTTACTAGGGTTTACAGAAGTAAGTAATTGATGCATAAATCCACTTCCGGGGCCCACTTGGTGTGTGCTTGGGCTGAGCTTGAAGTTTACACGTGGAGAGGTCATTCTTGGAGTTGAACACCGGTTTGTAACGCGTTTCTGGCGTTCAACTCTGGTTTGTGACGTGTTTCTGGCGTTTAACTCTAGACTGTAGCATAGAACTGGCATTCAACGCCCTTTTACGTCATCTAAACTCGGCTAAAGTATGGACTATTATATGTTTCTGGAAAGCCCTGGATGTCTACTTTCCAACGCAATTGGAAGTGCGCCATTTTGAGTTCTGTAGCTCCAGAAATCCTACTTTGAGTGCAGGGAGGTCAGAATCCAATAGCATCAGCAGTCCTTCTTCTACCTCTGAATCTGATTTTTGCGCAAGTCCCTCAATTTCAGCCAGAAAATACCTGAAATCACAGAAAAATACACAAACTCATAGTAAAGTCCAGAAATGTGAATTTAACATAAAAGCTAATGAAAACATCCCTAAAAGTAACTAGATCCTACTAAAAACATACTAAAAACAATGCCAAAAAGCGTATAAATTATCCGCTCATCAGCTATAATTTATTCCTCTTATCATCATTAAACATGAATAAAATAGTAGATTTTTAGGAATAAGGGTGCAACCATTTTGAGTGTATTAATAAGAAAAATTCAAATTATTTATATGTGTTGGCATTACTTTAGATCTCTGAATGAATACATGAACAGAGCATATTTTGATACTAAAGATGCAAGTATGTATTGGCTCTTGAAGGAATGATGAAAAAGAGACATGTTATTGATAATCTGAAAAATCATAAAATTGATTCTTGAAGCAAGAAAAAGCAGTAAAAAACACAAAGCTTGCGAAAAAAAAAATATATGCAAAAAATAAAGGAAAAAAAGAGAAAGAGAAAGAAAAAACAAGCAGAAAAAGCCAGTAACCCTTTATACTAAAAGGCAAGGAAAAAAAACGGATCCAAGGCTTTGAGCATTAATGGATAGGAGGGCCCAAAGGAATAAAATCCTGGCCTAAGCGGATAAATCAAGCTGTCCCTAACCATGTGCTTGTAGCGTGAAGGTGTCAAGTGAAAAGCTTGAGACTAAGCGGTTAAAGTCGTGATCCAAAGCAAAAAGAGTGTGCTTAAGAACTCTGGGCACCTCTAACTGGGGACTCTAGCAAAGCTAAGTCACAATGTGAAAAGGTTCACCCAGTTATGTGTCTGTGGCATTTATGTATCCGGTGGTAAAACTGGAAAACAAAATGCTTAGGGTTACTGATGAGGAGAACTTTTGCGTGGTCTAGAAATTTGCGGATAAATCCTCGTTGCAAGTATAGTTTCTAAACCTTCAAAAGTCCTTTCATACAAACGTTTTGGTTGTCACAAGTAAAAAATCCCTAAATAAATTGATAACCGAAGTATTCAAACCTCGTGTCATCTTCTCAAGGAATTGCAGGAAAGTATGTTCTTATTATTGGTTATGGAGATTGTAAATTGGGGTTTTGAGAATGAGGAGGGAATGGTTTAATCAGCAATTAAAGTAAATGAAGAACAAGTAATTTAAATGGCAAGTAAAATAAATAAATGACTGTAAATAAACTTTTGGCAAGGTATGAGAAATTAGAGGTCCTATCCTAGTTATCCTTATCAATGATGATGAGAATTGAATCTTAATTCCACTTTGTTAACCTTTACTAAGATAAAGGAAGGTCAAGGGATTAATTGGTTTGATCTTCAAATCCTATTTATTTCCTAAGAAAAGATTGGGATTATTGAAGTTCAGTTTAATTAACAAAGATAGCAATTATCATTCATGTTTGAGTTTGATAACTCCCGAGTTACTGATTTCTTAACCAAGACCAAAAGGAGAAAAATAAATCTGCTGGAATAAAAATGTCTTCAGATGGGAATAACAGCAGCATAAATAAAAGAAAGCAATATTAAACTGAAATACCTCAAATAACATTAATTCAAAAGAGTAATCTGTAACATGGAAGAATTCATAAATCAAATTGCAAAAGTAAATAAAAGGGAATATTGAACCTGATAAAGAGATAATCCGGAAAGCGAATAAAATCCTAATTCTAAATCCTAATCCTAAAGAGAGAAGAGAGAGGAGAGAACCTCTCTCTAAATTAAATCTAAATCATGAAAACTACCTAAAAGTGGAGACTTCCTTTGAATGGATGCATTTCCCCACTTCATAACCTCTGGTTTATGCCTTCTGGATTTGGATTTGGGCCAAAAAGGGCTTCAGAATTTGCTGGGAGTGTTTTCTGCAATTTCTGGTGTGTGGCCTCTGTCACGCGTCCGCGTGGGTCACGCGGTCGCGTTATTCGGAGTTTTCCATGGCACGCGGTCGCGTCAGTCATGCGGCCGCGTCAATGCCTTTTCGTGCTGGCATGCGGCTGCGTCGCCCATGCAATCGCGTGGCTGGCAGTTTCTTCAAAAACTCTGTTTTGTGCTTTCCTTCCATTTTTGTATGTTTCCTTTCCATCCTTTAAGTCATTCCTGCCTTAGAAGATCTGAAACTACTCAACACACGAATCACGGAATTGAATGGAAATAAAGGTAATTAAAATAATTAATTTTAAAGCATGGGAAACATGTTTTTCACATACATCACATAATAAGGAAGGGAAAGTAAAACCATGCAGTTAATATGAATAAGTGGGTGAAAGATTGAATAAATCACTCAGATTAAGCAAAAAATATATCATAAAATATGGGTTTATCAATCTCTCCACACTTAAACAATAGCATGTCCTCATGCTAAGTCCAAGATAAAGAGTAAGGTAAGGTTAAAGTGGTGGAATGTCTTGCAATGCAATCTAATCTAAATGCAACTACCTAAATGAATGATGCATCATGAAATTCTAATTTTTATTCTCTTTAATATAAAGCTTGCATGTAGTTGAATTAATTCACATTCTCAAGGAGTCATATATATATATATAGCCAAACCTTATATAATGATAAAGTGCCTTTACAATTGAGATGGGAGAGAAAAACATTTTATAAACTTGCAAGACAATTAATAATTTAAGCAGAGATATATGTTAATGAGCTATTGAACCCTCACTGGATGTTGTGTTTACTCTCTAGTCACTCAGAGTTTATTGGGTTAATCACTCTATTCTTCTTTTTATTATTACTTTCTATAACTTTGTTCTTCATCTAACCAATCAATAATTATAGAATATAGACATACCAAAAATCATGAGGTCTTTAGTTAAGGTTGTAATGGGGCCAAGGTAAAGGTAAGGGTATATGTATAAGGCTAAGTGAGCTAATAAATGAATCCTTAATTAGTCTAAGATCTCACCTAACATACATACTTTGTAAAGCAAAGCTTCTTTACCTATTTTCTCATATTTTCCTACTTTTGATGTTACATGCTCATGTTTCAATGTTTATTATGTTTATTATTTTTATCCCATGTGCATTACTTTATTTCACATTTGGGGAATTCTTTTGTGTCCCCTTTATTTAAATACTGAAAATTAAATTTTTTTTAATGCACATGGTAATTCAATTTAATTAGTCTAAGATCTCACCTAACATACATACTTTGTAAAGCAAAGCTTCTTTACCTATTTTCTCATATTTTCCTACTTTTGATGTTACATGCTCATGTTTCAATGTTTATTATTTTTATCCCATGTGCATTACTTTATTTCACATTTGGGGAATTCTTTTGTGTCCCCTTTATT
Source organism: Arachis ipaensis (assembly GCF_059453495.1). Classification (NCBI taxonomy): domain Eukaryota; kingdom Viridiplantae; phylum Streptophyta; class Magnoliopsida; order Fabales; family Fabaceae; genus Arachis; species Arachis ipaensis. The sequence goes on from NC_142439.1 coordinate 93,565,567, forward strand.
TAAATACTGAAAATTAAATTTTTTTTAATGCACATGGTAATTCAATTATTTTGATTTCACATGAGCATGCTTCCCAAAACTTTTATTTTGAATTATTTTATTCTTTTCCACTTTTCTACCTTTTGTTTTTATCATCCATGTTCCTAGTAGGTTTTTCCACATTTAAACCATACATACTTTCTATCTTAAACTAACCAAGGATTCAACTTGGGATTTTTATTTTGTTTTTCTGCTTAAGGCTAGTAATGTGGTTTATAGAAAAAAAAGGGATTTAAAGGCTCAAGGGGGCTAACAAGGGTGATGTAAAAGGTAGGCTATTTTGGGATAAGTGAGCTAAAATCAAATAATGGCCTCAATCACTCTCTTGGTATGTAGTTATATTCTATAATCGGACATATAGATTAAAACAAAGTAAAAACATCAGAATAAAAAAGAAGGGCGGAACACACAGGAATAAAAATTATGGTTTGAATGTAACCATACAATTAAGCTCAAAACTCACAGGCTGTGTGTTCTCTAGCTCAAAAATCATTTATCAGTTATGTATGTCATGCAGGTTTAGTTAAAAATTCCCATTATTCTCAATGTAAAACTTAAGGTGGCTTTAAAGTTCTAGTGTTTCTCCTTGATGAAATGTTGTTAACTAACTAACATGTAATGCTATATATACAAGGTGTGTGGATTGTTTCTATTATGTTCAAGTCTCTAGTTTACTTCCTTTTTATATTTTCAATTTAAACTAAGCTATCTTATGCTAAAAAGGGTAAACTATACTAATTAATCCACAATTTCTATAACTAATAAGTTAGAATTGCAACTAAAACTAAATGGCTAAAATATGAACTAAAGTGCAACATAGAATAAATACATAAAAATAGCAATATATATAAGTACTGAGAAAATAAAAATAAAAAAAATAAAAAGAAAAATACAGAAAAGTAGAAAAATAAAATAAAAAGAGTATGTAGTGGTTCACCAAAAAAAACGTCAAAGATGGCGACCTCCCCACACTTAAAATGTAGCATCGTCCCTGATGCTCACTCAAGCAGGGTGTGAAGGGGTGTCATCACTGGAAGGACGGGTAGCTGGAGTCTCTGTGGTGGTGGTCTGAGGAGCTGCCTGTGGTAGAGGAGGTGCTGACTAGATAGGGATCTCGGGGTCTACAGCCTGAATCTGAGGCAGAGCCTCCTGATGTGATGCTGCCTGCTGGGTGCCTGCTTGCTCTGCCTCCTGCTGTGGATGAGTCGCAGCCTCGGGCGCATTCGCCTCCTCCTCAGATGCCTCAGATGGTGTGTCAGGCTCGGAGGGGATGTCGCCAGATTGTATCATCAGCTTCAGGTGCTCATAGCGTCACTTGTTGCGACGCTCCATCTGGTCAAGCCGTTGAAACAGGCGGTGCACTAGATGATAGATGGGCTCTGGGGCAGGTGGAGGTGCAGTGGTGGTGGCAGGGGTAGCTGTAGAGGAAGAGGGGCTGGCAGATGGTGTGGCTGTGTCAGCAGTAGCAGTGAGGAATGGAGGTCTGTAGCCCAAAGCCAGAAAGTTCCTGCTGTGAGGGATAATCTTCTTGCATTCTACAACAGGTGGCTTCTCATCAGCATCCTCCCAAGGAACGTCAGCTCGACGGCCTAGCTGTGTAACCAGATAAGGAAATGGAAGAGTGCCTCGGACGTGGACCCTGGCCATGTGGTACCGGATAAAGCGTGGCAGGTACAGGTCCTTACCCTCTATCACACACCATAGGAGGGTGATCATAGCGGCTGGTGTCTCAGTCTCGTGAGTACTCGGCATGACAAAATTGCTAAGAATCTGATGCCATAGCCGAGCCTCATCATTCAGGTAAATTCGCTTGATTCCCTTTGGCATGGTGGTGTTCTGACCCATAATCCAAGGAACGGTCGGGTCAAGGGCTATCCGGGCCTTGACTGCATCCCAATCAAATCGCATGAAGCGCATATCCTCCTCAAATTTTTGATAGCCATCCAGCTGATCAGTTTTAGGCAGAAGTTTCAAGACATCTTCAATGGCCTCTTCAGTGACCAGAATCTGCTTTCCTCTAAGGTTCACTGCATCCAGGGAGGTTTTGAAGTAATTGCAGTAGAATTCTCGGACCCAAGATGCATTGACCTCAGTTAGGTTTCTCTCCAGGAAGAACCAGCCTCTTTGTTTGATCTGATCAGAGGTGTATTGCTGGAGTTCTTCTGGGATCTTCAAAGTCCTCTCCAGGTATAGGTTCCTGGAGGTTGCAAACACCGGATACTTCAGCTCACAGTATCGGTTTGCAAATTTTATTGGATCAGTGGCAGGGATTAGCTGGTCGGCCTTCTCCTGCGGGGTAAAATTTTTCTCCTGCAAGGAGTCATCGTGCATAATATCCATAATGGACATGGAGGATTCTCCTCTTTTCCGTTGCCAGTAGTAGCCTTTCCTTTTCCTTTTCTCTGGCTGGCAGACATCCTGAAAAAACAGAAAACCAGGATATAGTGAAAACAGGAAAACAAATAGGCAAATAATCAAAAGAAACACAAAGTGGCAAAGGAGCAAAAGGATAAGGAAAATGAGTTAAGTAAATGTGCATTAAGGATTGTATAGGAGTTAAAAGTCCGAAAAGGAGAATTCACAATCCAAAATGTAATCGAAGAGAAAAATTAACATCATGCCATGGTTAGAATGTTAAAAGAAAGTGAAAGAAAATCAGAAGAGAAGTTTTGAATGGTTAGGTTGGTTAGAATTGAAAAAGAGTTTAGGAAGTTAACATTAGTGAGTTAGGAAAAAGTGGGTTAAAGTAAGTGGCATAATGAAAATATTCCAAGTAACAAGTATTCACAGTTAGAAGCTATAAGTAACTCATATCCAAATAAGGAAAACAGGTTGATGATGATTCAAATAGATATAGAAATAGCAAAAATTGGAATCAAACATCAAAAATGCAAATTATGAACCAAGAAATCAAAAAGAATAAGAAAGCTTGCCCTGGCATTCATGAATTGTTTTGGTTAAATCTAAGGAAAGCACAGTTGAAAATGCCAAAATCAAGACATGAATGGAAACATTTTACAGAGATTTGGGCAGCATTCCGGCTAAAATTGGATTGTCCCGGAAAATAAACAACATTAGAATAGTTCATATGAATAAAAAATACAGCTGCAATTACATATAAGGAATAAGAACATGAAAAATCAGAGTAAAGAGCAGCATGAAACAAGAAATTATAGCATATGAACAAAACTAACATCACAGCAACAGCAGAATTGCGAAAATAATGAAACAAGAAACACGAACAACACAATTAAACAGACCTAAATCCACTAACCACATCCTAGGCTACCTAACAACCTAAAATCCACTACAACATGCATATCTAACTAGCCTAATGACGAACATAAACTGAAAAATATGAATTAACTACGAAGGATAGAAGGGTGGCGTTCGTCGGAACCTGGTAGGCGTAAGAAAGAGAGTGGGGTAGAGAGGTGGCTGGGGATGATGGCGGTGGCGTCCGGCGCAGCGGAAGAGGGTGGCGCGGCGGCGGTGGGTGCTATTCGGAGGAAGGGAGGGAAAGGTAGGGGTAATTGGGGTGGGGGGTAATAGGGGAAGGAAGGGGGGCGTGTGGGTGGCGCTGGGCAGTGGCGACGGGGCGGCGGTGGTGGGTGGTGGTCGCGGAGGGGGGGCAGTGGCGTTGGAGGGGAAAGAAGAAGGAAGAAGAAGAAAGAAGGGGGAAGGAGGAAGGGGGGTAATAGGGGAAGGAAGGGGGGCGTGTGGGTGGCGCTGGGCAGTGGCGACGGGGCGGCGGCGGTGGGTGGTGGTCGTGGACGCGGGAGGGGGGGGAGTAGCGTTGGAGGAGAAAGAAGAAGGAAGAAGAAGAAAAAATGGGGAAGGAGGAAGGGGGTGGATGGCGGTGGCGTCTAGGTGGTCGGCGGTGTGATGGTGGTTCGATAGTGGTGGCTGGGTGGTGGTGGTGTGATTGGAGAAGAAGAAAGGGAAGAGAGGGGTTTGGGGGGGGGGCGCGACTGGTAAGGTTCGCGTGACTGGGGGGGTTATAAATTTGAATCCACGCGATCGCGTGGGGCACGCGGTCGCGTGGTTGGGCTGAAATGGTGGTTGACGCGATCGCGTCAGTGGCGCGATCGCATGGAATAGCTAAAAGAGTGAATGACGCGATCGCATGAGGCAGGCGATCCCATCGACGGAAATTGTGCTAAATGCGAGATTTCAGCGTCGTTTCAGCGCAACTCTCTATCTCCTTTTGGGGTGTTGTGCAATCCATGCGACGCGATCGCGTCGCTCACGCTGTCGCGTGGGTTTGAGGTTGTGCAAGTGACGTGATCGCGTGAGGGATGCGATCGCGTAGGTCATTTGTGCAAAACGCACAATGGCCGCACGATTCCAGCCTAACTTTCTGGATGTTGGATCTTTACACCGATCTCCAGGGCACGCGACCGCGTGGGTGACGCGGTCGCATGGGAAGTGTTTTTCGCAACTTGACGCGATCGCATGAGTGATGCGGTCGCATCGCAACCCCTTTTTTTTATGCAGTATGCAGAATGCAATGATTAATATGAATGCGATGCAAAACTTCCAGGTTCAATATAATAAAATAAAATAAAACTTGAAAACAAATAAAACTAAATAAAAATTGAAGAAGGAATGATCATACCATGGTGGGTTGTCTCCCACCTAGCACTTTTAGTTAAAGTCCTTAAGTTGGACATTGGATGAGCTTCCTGTTATGGCGGCTTATGCTTAAATTCATCCAGAAATCTCCACCAATGCTTGGAATGCCAATAGCCTCCGGGGTCCCAAACTAGGCATGTGAAGCTTCTGAGCAGCTTCAAACAGATTGTCAGGCTCCCGGGGTGACGAATGTCAGCATAGATTCCAGGATCCCAAACCTTGCTTTTAAATCCGCCTTCGTCTTGATCTATACTTTTCCATCTGGGTGGTTTAGAAATTAAATTCTCACCAGGATAACTAAACGTTTTCTGAGATCCATCCGATTGATCATGGTGCCAATCCGTGCACTTCGAGTTGAAGCGTGGAACCTTATTGAATCTCGTGCACCAGCTCTGAGTACGAGCCATTTCTCTTTTACTCTTAAAGCCGCAGAGAGCTCTAAACTGGACATCTGTTTCAAGCAAACCATATTCAAGTGGAAAAATACAGTTAAAGGTTAAGGATTGTACCCACTTAAAACTTGTATTGGGTGGTAATGGCCTTGGGATAGGTGGTTCCAATGGTCCTGTGAGTTCTACTCCCTTGTGCACTTCTGTGAAATTCTCCACTTCTTTGCAAGATTCTTCAAATGTATCCATGTCCTGATCAAAGCCATCTAATCTTCCTCATCACTTAAGTCATAAACTGGAGGTTGAGAGAAATCTACCTCCGTATCATCTTCGTATTCACTCGGGGAAGATTCTTCGATCTCAGAGAATTCACTTGCGGATGCAAGCTCATTGCTAGGAGAACTTGACTTGAGATTATTGTCATCAAGGAAACTTGCTTCTTGGATTATTCTGTCTAGTTCTTCATGAAATACCTGCCTTGGGGACTGCGCACAATCCTCCTTAGCATCAATTATAACGTCCTTGACAGAATTTCCACAATTCTGGATTCCTATGGAAGTTCAGCGTCTCCTAAGTCTTCAACTAACTCTTCTTCTTCAATAATAACAGCTCCCTCTACTTGTTCCAGTACGAAGCCATGCTCTGTCTTGTCTACTGGAGTTTCTAGTATCTCCTTCATGCTACGCTCTTCATTAGATTGTCCACATGGGGCTGTGGGATGTCCTTGAATGTTTGAACGTCTAGAAGATAATTGACTTACTGCTTGCTCCAGTTGATTAAGGGTTGTTTGAAGTCAATTTACTGTTTCCTTGAGGCGAACCTCTGATTCTCGGGGTGATAGATTTGGATATGGTACAGGGGGAAGTGGTGGTTTTTGGGAGTGATTGGATTGGAACTGGGGTAAATGAGGATCATACGGTGGTGAATGGTGAAAAGAAGCTTGTGAGTGTGGTGGTTCGAAGTTACGTTGAGAGGATGGCCTATAAGCACATGGTGGGGCTTGTTGGTGATTACAAGGTTGTCCACCATGTCTATTTGCTTGGTATGCATTGTAGAATGGTCTTTGTCCATGATGTCATGGAGGGTGTTGTTGCCTAAAGGGTTGATCAGATCCTCTTGGCTCCATCCATCTTTGATTGCTCTGACCTTGATGCATGTTCCTGTTATAACTTCCATTCCTTTCAATAACATTAGAACCAAACTCAAAGCGGAAAGGGTGAGAATTCATAGTAGCTAAAAAGAAATAAAAAGGGGAAAATAAAGACAAATAAACAAGTAAAACAAAAAATATTTACAATAACCAATAATAAGGCACACGATTGCAGTTCCCCGGCAACGGCGCCATTTTGATGAGGAGAACTTTTGCGTGGTCTAGAAATTTGCGGATAAATCCTCGTTGCAAGTATAGTTTCTAAACCTTCAAAATTCCTTTCATACAAATGTTTTGGTTGTCACAAGTAACAAACCCCTAAATAAATTGATAACCGAAGTATTCAAACCTCGGGTCATCTTCTCAAGGAACTGCAGGGAAGTATGTTCTTATTATTGGTTATGGAGATCGTAAATTGGGGTTTTGAGAATGAGGTGGGAATAGTTTAATCAGCAATTAAAGTAAATGAAGAACAAGTAATTTAAATGGCAAGTAAAATAAATAATTGACTGTAAATAAACTTTTGGCAAGGTATGAGAAATTACAGGTCCTATCCTAGTTATCCTTATCAATGATGATGAGAATTGAATCTTAATTCCACTTTGTTAACCTTTACTAAGATAAAGGAAGGTCAAGGGATTAATTGGTTTGATCTTCAAATCCTATTTATTTCCTAAGAAAAGATTGGGATTATTGAAGTTCAGTTTAATTAACAAAGATAGCAATTATCATTCATGTTTGAGTTTGATAACTCTTGAGTTACTGATTTCTTAACCAAGACCAAAAGGAGAAAAATAAATCTACTGAAATAAAAATGTCTTCAGATGGGAATAACAGCAGCATAAATAAAAGAAAGCAATATTAAACTGAAATACCTCAAAATAACATTAATTCAAAAGAGTAATTTGTAACATGGAAGAATTCATAAATCAAATTGCAAAAGTAAATAAAAGGGAATATTGAATCTGATAAAGAGATAATCCGGAAAGCGAATAAAATCCTCATTCTAAATCCTAATCCTAAAGAGAGAAGAGAGAGGAGAGAACCTCTCCCTAAACTAAATCTATATCATGAAAACTAACTAAAAGTGGAGACTCCCTTTGAATGGATGCATTCCCCCACTTCATAACCTCTGGTCTATGCCTTCTGAACTTGGATTTGGGCCAAAAAGGGCTTAGGAATTTGCTGGGAGCATTTTTTGCAATTTCTGGTGCGTGGCCTCTGTCACGCGGTCGCGTCATTCGGAGTTTTCCTTAGCACGCGGCCGCGTCAGTCATGCGACCGCGTCATATGTGTTTCGCTCGAGGCGCGCGGTCGCGTCAGTCATGCGGCCGCGTCAATGCCTTTTCGCGCTGGCATGCGGCCGCATCGCCCATGCGATCGCGTGGCTGCCAGTTTCTTTAAAAACTCTGTTTTGTGCTTTTCTTTCATTTTTGTATGTTTCCTTTCCATCCTTTAAGTCATTCCTGCCTTAGAAGATCTGAAACTACTCAACACACGAATCACGGCATCGAATGGAAATAAAGGTAATTAAAATAATTAATTTTAAAGCATAGGAAACATGTTTTTCACATACATCACATAATAAGGAAGGAAAAGTAAAACCATGCAGTTAATATGAATAAGTGGGTGAAGGATTGAATAAATCACTCAGATTAAGCACAAAATATATCATAAAATATGGGTTTATCAGTCACGGCCAAGACTCATAAAGTAGCTGTGTTCAAGAATCAACAACACTATAACTAGGAGAGTCAATAACACTATCTGAATTCTGAATTCCTAAAGAATCCAATCATTCTGAGCTTTAGAGGATAATTAAGAAGCCAAGACTATTCAAAAGCAAAAAGCTATAAGCCCCGCTCATTTAATTTGAATTGTGAGCTTTATTGACGACTCTAGAGATGTTATTGCATCATTATCTTCTTTTTATCCTATTTTATTTATCTAGATTCTTGGGGACAAGCAACATTTTAAGTTTGGTGTTGTGATGAGCGTATATTTTATACGCTTTTTGGCATTATTTTTAGGTAGTTTTTAGCATCTTTTAGTTACTTTTTATTATATTTTTATTAGTTTTTATATAAAAATCACATTTCTGGACTTTACTATGAGTTTATGTGTTTTTTTGTAATTTTAGGTATTTTCTGGCTGAAATTGAGGGACCTGAGCAAAAATCTGATTCAGAGGTTGAGAAAGGACTGCAGATGCTGTTGGATTCTGACCCTCCTACACTCGAAGCAGATTTTCTGGAGCTACAGAAGCCCAATTGGCATGCTCTCAATTGCGTTGGAAAGTAGACTTCTTTGGCTTTCCAGAAATGTATAATAGTTCATACTTTGCTCGAGATTTGATGGCCCAAACTGGCATTTAAACGCCAGCCAGAGACTCTTTTCTGGCGTAAAACGCCGAAACTATCACCAGAACTGGAGTTAAACATGCAAACTGGCATCCAAGCCGGCATTTAACTCTAGAAAAGCCTATGCACGTGTAAAGCTCAATGCTCAACCCAAGCACACACCAAGTGGTCCCTGGAAGTGGATTTCTGCACTATCTGCATTTAGTTACTTATTTTCTGTAAACCTAAGTTACTAGTTTAGTATAAAAACTACTTTTAGAGATTTATTTTGTAACTTCTGACTTTTTACATCTTATATTGTATCTTCTACGGCTTGAGTCTCTAAACCCCATAGGTGGGGGTGAGGAGCTCTGCTGTGTCTCAATGGATTAATGCAATTACTATTGTTTTCCTTTCGATCACGCTTGATTCTGTTCTAAGATTGATGGGAGGACTTCTGCCAGTAAAGAGTTTCATAAAAATAATCGCATTGTAAGTATAGTTTCTAAACCAACAGAGAATCCTTTCGTAAAAAAGTTTGGTTGTCAAAAGTAACAAAACCCAATAAAATTGATAACCGAGGTATTGAAACCTCGGGTCGTCTCTCAAGGAATTGCAGGGAAGTATGATTTTTTATTGGTTATGGAAAAAGGTATATTTCTGGGTTTTTTTGAAATATGGAACAAGTAATTTAAATGGCAAGAAAAATAAAGTAATAATTAGAAAAACTCTTGGCAAGGTATGAGAAATGGAAATTCCATCCTAGTTATCCTTATCAGGTGTGATGAGAATTGTTATTGCTCCCACTTAGTTAACCCTTACTAAATAAAGGAAAGTCAAGTGGACTAATGAATCTGATTCCTCAAGTCCTAGTCAACTCCTGTGGAAAGACTAGCTTTAGAGGGATCCAAATCAATCAGCAATTTCCAATTTTCAATTAACAGCTGAGTTTGACAACTCAAGTGTCACCAATTACTCAACCAAAGCCAAAAGGGGAAAAGTCTAAAGTATTTATATAATAAATAGAAGAAAGCAATCATAAATCTGAAATACCTCAAATTACATTTAAACATAAATTCAAATCTAACATGAAGAGTTCATAAGCCAATTTGGCAACATAAGTAATTAACAAGTAAAAGCATTAGAATAAATAAAAGTAGAAGAGAGACATAAATTAAAAGAACATTGAATATGGAATGAATAAAAACGAAGAAATCCTAATCCTAAATCCTAAGAGAGAGGAGAGAGCCTCTCTCTCTCTCTCTCTCTAAAACTACATCTAAAACCTAAAATTGTGAATTATAGCCTCTATAGCCCCACTTTATAGCCTCTAATATATGTTTTTTGGGCCAAAAACTGGTCCAGAAACAGCCCAGAAATCGCCCCCAGTGATTTCTGGTACGTACAGGTCGCTGCAATGTCACACGTGAGCGTTGTCCACGCGTTCGCGCGGATTGCAATTTTTCCAGGTCACGCGTCCGCGTGTTCCACACATGCGCGTCGCTTATCTTTGGGGCAGTTATGAAAAATTATATATTGTTGCGAAGCCCCAGATGTTAGCTTTCCAATGCAACTAGAATTGCATCATTTGGACCTCTGTAGCTCAAGTTATGATAGATTCAGTACCAAGAGGTCAGGCTGGACAGCTTTAGCAGTTCTTTCAATTTCTTGTATTCCTTCTACTTTTGCATGCTTCCTTTCCATCCTCTAAGCAATTCCTGTCCTGTAATCCTTGAAATCACTTAACGCACATATCACGGCATTAAATGGTAATAAGAAAGGATTAATATTAGCAAATATAAGGCCAAAGAAGCATGTAAAACCATGCGATTTATATAAATAAGTGAGTAAAGAGTTGATAAAAACCACTCAAATTAGCACAAGATAAACCATAAAATAGTGGTTTATCAACCTCCCCACACTTAAACATTAGCATGTCCTCATGCTAAGCTCAAGAGAAGCTATAAAAGTGAAGAGGAATGGTAGAATGTACGAAATGCAACTTATCTATATGAATGCAACTACATGCTAACATGTTTCTACCTACTTGGTTAAAAGTAAATAAGCTCTTCAAGACAAACATAAACTGGATTTCACTAAGTCAAATCATAAAAATGAAGTACAAATAGACTTGCAAGAAGAAGATAGCTCATGAAAGTCGGGAACAAAGAATCGAGCATCGAACCCTCACCGGAAGTGTATACACTTTAATCACTCAAGTGTTTAAGGTTTGACTCTCTCAATTCTCTACTAATCTTGCTTTCTAAGGCTTACTTTTCTTCTACCAATCAACAGAAATTTAATGCATAAATACACATATCAAGAGGTCTTTTAAGGGTTGTAATGGGGTTAGGGTCAAGGTAGGATTGTATTTGGCCGAGTGGACAAAATCTGAATCCTTAATTAATTTAAACTTTTCACCTAACTTTAGACATTCCATGTAATCATAATACCACATCTAACTATCCATTAACCATGTTTTCCATATATTCATGCATCTGAATTTGAGTACAGTACATATGCATTGCTTTCACCATTAACTTTGGCATTTTGTCCCCTTTTACTTATTTACTCTTTTTCTTTTCTTTTTTCTCTTTTTCTTTTTCTTTCGCTTTTTTTTATCTATATCTATATTATTTTTTTTCCTTTTATTTTTTCTCAATGCATATGATTAAATTATTGAATGCATGAACATTTCCTAAACATTTCTTTCACATTTTCATAAAGAAGTTTAACATACTTAATTTCCAAAACCAAACGTTTTCAAACCCACTTTCCCCACACTTAATTCATGAGCACTCTCACTAGTCTAAGCTAACCAAGGATTCAAATTAAGGACATTATTGTTTTCCGCTTAGAGTTAGTGATGAGCTAAAGTAAAGAACAAAGGGGTATAATAGGCTCAGCATTGGTTTGCAAAGGATAATGAAAAGGTTAAGGCCATATGGGTATGTAAGTTAAGTGAAACAAAGGCCTCAATCATATAAGTGCATGCATACATCAAACAATGGAAATATAGAATTAAGCAAGACAAAGATCACTGTTTTAGAGAGAAAAACACACACCAAAAAATAAAATATTGGTTGGTAAAATGCAACCAATCAAATAGGCTCAAAATCTCACTGGTTTTGTGTGTTTGAGCTCTAAACCATGTTCCAGTATAATATTCCTTCAAACAAGTTTATCCAAAAGTTTTAAATCAAATTAGTGAAATGTTATCAAAGGTTTCTTGAAAAAGAAAATATCACTTTAACTAAGTAGTGGTAAAATATGCACAATATCAAACAAATATGCAATCAAACATGCAAATGCAACAATGAACAAACAAGGAAAATAAAACATTGGTGTTGAGAAGGAAATAACTAACCCACGGAAGTCAGTATCGACCTCCCTACACTTAAAGATTGCACCGTCCTCGGTGCATGCTAAGATGTGTGGTGCACGAATTGTGAATCACACTTTTCACAACGCGTACCACTAACCAGCAAGTGCACTGGGTCGTCCAAGTAATACCTTACGTGAGTAAGGGTCGAATCCCACGGAGATTGTTGGTTTGAAGCAATCTATGGTTATCTTGTAAATCTTAGTCAGGAAGTCAATTATGTTTATCAGTTGAATTGTGAATAACTGAGAGAGCATAAATTAAAGGTTACTTGTTATGCAGTAATGGAGAATATGTTGGAGTTTTGGAGATGCTTTATCTTCTGAATCTATGCTTTCCTCTGTCTTCTGATTCACGCACGCACGTCCTCCTATGGCAAGCTGTGTGTTGGTGGATCACCGTTGTCAATGGCTACCTTCCGTCCTCCCAGTGAAAACTACGCTCACGCGCTATGTCACAGCACGGCTAATCACCGGTTGGTTCTCGATCCGGTTGGAATAGGATTTACTTTCCTTTTGCGTCTGTCACTAACGCCCAGCCTTCAAGAGTTTGAAGCTCGTCACAGTCATCCAATCCTTGAATCCTACTCGGAATACCACAGACAAGGTTTAGACTTTCCGGATTCTCATGAATGCTGCCATCAGTTCTAGCTTATACCACGGAGATTCTAATTAAGGAATCTAAGAGATACTCATTCAATCGTATATAGAACGGAGGTGGTTGTCAGGCACACGTTCATGATTTGAGGAAGGTAATGAGTGTCACAGCTCATCACCTCCATCACAGTTAAGCGCGAATGAACATCTTAGATAGGAACAAGCGTGTTTGAATGGAAAACAGAAATACTTACATTATTTCATCGAGACACAGCAGAGCTCCTCACCCCCAACAATGGAGTTTAGAGACTCATGTCGTCAGAGAATACAATGTTTAGATACAAAATAAGTCTCTAAAAGTTGTTTAAATACTAAACTAGTAGCCTAGGTTTACAAAAATGGGATAAACTATGATGGATGATGCAAAGATCCACTTCTGGGGCCCACTTGGTGTGTGCTGGGGCCCACTTGGTGTGTGCTGGGGCTGAGACTTAAGCAATTCACGTGCAGAGGCTATTTATGGAGTTGAACGCCAGTTTTTATGCCAGTTTGGGCGTTCAACTCCAGCTTTTGATCCTTTTCTGGCGCTGGACGCCAGAATTGGGCAGAGGACTGGCGTTGAACGCCAGTTTACGTCGTCTATTCTTGTGCAAAGTATGGACTATTATATATTTCTGGAAAGCCCTGGATGTCTACTTTCCAACGCAATTGGAAGCACGCCGTTTCGAGTTCTGTAGCTCCAGAAAATCCACTTTGAGTGCAGGGAGGTCAGAATCCAACAGCATCAACAGTCCTTTTTCAGCCTGAATCAGATTTTTGCTCAGCTCCTTCAATTTCAGCTAGAAAAATACCTGAAATTACAGAAAAACACACAACTCATAGTAAAGTCCAGAAATATGAATTTTTCCTAAAAACTAATAGAAATGGACTAAAAACTAACTAAAACATACTCAAAAACTATATGAAATTAACCCCAAAAAGCGTATAAAATTTCCGCTCATCACAACACCAAACTTAAATTGTTGCTTGTCCTCAAGCAACTAGACAAATAAAATAGAAGACTAATAGGTTGAGAAGCAATAATATCTCAGAGTTTTTTTGAATGAATCTCAGATTCTAATTAGATGAGCGGGACTAGTAGCTTTTTGCTTCTGAACAGTTTTGGCATCTCACTTTATCCATTGAAGCTCAGAGTGATTGGCATCTATAGGAACTCAGAATTCAGATAGTGTTATTGATTCTCTTAGTTCAGTGTGATGATTCTTGAACACAGCTTCTTTATGAGTCATGGCCGTGGCCCTAAGCACTTTGTTTTCCAGTATTACCACCAGATACATAAATGCCACAGACACATAACTGGGTGAACCTTTTCAGATTGTGACTCAGCTTTGCTAAAGTCCCCAATTAGAGGTGTCCAGAGTTCTTAAGCACACTCTTTTTTTTCGCTTGGACCTTGACTTTAACCGCTCAGTCTCAAGTTTTCACTTGACACCTTCACGCCACAAGCATATGGTTAGGGACAGCTTGGTTTAGCCGCTTAGACCAGGATTTTATTCCTTTAGGCCCTCCTATCCACTGATGCTCAAAGCCTTGGGATCCTTTTTATTTGCCCTTGCCTTTTGGTTTTAAGAGCTTTTGGCTTTTTCTGCTTGCTTCTCTCTTTTTTTTTTTTTTTTTTCTGCAAGCTTTGTTCTTTGCTGCTTTTTCTTGCTTCAAGAATCATTTTTAATGATTTTCAGATTATCAATAACATGTCTCATGTTCATCATTCTTTCAAGAGCCAACATATTTAACAGTCTTAAACAACAAATTCAAAAGACATATGCACTGTTCAAGCATTCATTCAGAAGACAGAAAGCATTGTCACCACATTTAACTAATTAGAATTTCTTTTATTAAACTCGAAATTTTATTGCTTCTTATTCAAAAAATCTACTATTTTATTCATGTTTAATGATGATGAGAAAAATAAACTACAGCTTAATTGGAGATAAAATCAAATAGATACTAATTACTATTATATGACTTCTAAGGTAAACTTTTTATAAGGACACTGTCACAGAGTTAAGGCAGAAATTGGAAATTAACAACCTTTATTCTGGGGGTATGGGGGTTCCTCTGATCCTTGGGAGGCTTGGTATTACAGAAGACTTTTGGCGCTTTAGTTCCCTTAAGTCACGTCCCTGCTCCTCTTGTTCTTTAAACATCTGGGTCAGCATTTGACTGTGTTCCTTCTGTTGTTTTATTATTTGCTCCATAGCTTCCTGTATCTTGGTGACAGACGTCTCAAGATATTCCCAATATTCCGCTTGAGGAATCTCTGGGAGGAATTCCTGTGCTCTCTTCTTGATAAGATCCTCCTGTGCTTGTTGTCTCTCCATTGATGCTTTGGTGATTGACTTTTCAATTAGGATATATTCAGTTATTCCCATCTTGACTCCAGCGTCCTTGCAGAGCAGAGAAATCACGCTTGGATAAGCCAACCTGGCCTCTTTTGAATTTTTGTTAGCAATCTTATAGAGCTCAGTTGAAATCAGCTGATGAACCTCCACTTCTTTTCCCATCATGATGCAATGAATCATCACTGCTCTTTTAACTGTGACTTCAGAACGGTTGCTAGTGGGCAACAGAGAACGCCCAATGAAGTCCAGCCATCCTCTGGCAACTGGTTTGAGATCCTCTCTCTTGAGTTGATTTGGGACGCCCTTTGTGTTGGTGGTCCACCTGGCTCCAGGGATACATATGTCCTCTAGAATCTTATCCAGGCCAATGTCTACTCTCATCATCCTCCTGTTGAAGGAGTCTGGATCATCCTTTAGCTGAGGTAGCTTTAATATCTCTCTGATCTTGTCAGGGGTGGTATGAACAATCTTTCCCCTGACCATAGTCCAAAATTCGTAACAGGCTGTTCCAGATAGTCTTTGCTTGTCAGTCTGCCACATATTAGCATAGAACTCCTGGACCATGTTCCTTCCTACTTTCGTTTCAGGATTAGCTAAGACTTCCCAGTTCCTGGTTCGAATTTGCTCCTGGATCTCCGGATATTCATCTTCTTTCAGATCGAATCTCACTTCCGGGATCACTGATCTCAGACCCATTACTTTAAGATAATGGTCTGAATGTTCTTTAGATAAGAATTTCCCTTGATTCCAAAGTGATTTTGGAACGCTCTCTTTCTTGCCTCTTGGAGTGGATTGTTTTCCTTTGAGAGCCATAATCTTAGTAGTGATCTCGGATAAACACACCAAACTTAGAGGTTTGCTTGTCCTCAAGCAAAAGAAAAGAAAGGAGAGGGATAGAAGGAGATTGAGTAGCACTTGTTGATGAAGGAGGGGGGAGGCCGAGCCCAATTTAAAGGGGTGGGGGGGTGGGTTTTCGAAAAATTGGAAGAGATAAGATAAAAAGATTGAGTTGAAAAAGATAAGATAGAAGATAGAGTTTAATTTTGAAAAGATATGATAAATTTTTGAAAAAGATAACTCTGAATTTTGAAAAAGATAATATGGATATTTGAAAAAGATATGGATTAGTTGAAAAGATTTTTGAGTGAAAAAGATAGATTTGTTTTCAGAAAAGATTTTGAAAAAGAGTTGGATTGAATTTGGAGAGATGGATTTTTAGAAATTAAGGATTTTAGAAATCAGGGTTCTTGATATGTTCATGTAAAAATCATGCATTGAAGCATAAAATTTGAAATTAAAATGGAAATACGTGTGGGATTACTGGATTTGGCTCCTCCCTGTCCTCCTGGCGTTTGAACGCCCAAACACTGCCTGTTTTGGGCGTTCAGCGCCCAAATGCTGATCTCCTGGGCGTTCAGCGCCCAGTTGCTGCCATTCCTGGCGTTCAACGCCCAGTGGGTGGCCATTTCTGCCGTTGAACGCCCAATTTGCTGCCATTACTGGCGTTCAGCGCCCAGTGGATGCCCATTTTGGGCGCTGAACGCCCAAAATGCCCCTTTACTGGCGTTTTCTTACCATTGAGCTTCCAACCTCTGTTTTGTGTGCAAATTCCTTCTGTAACCCTGTAAACTTATGCAATTGATCCTTTACCTTAGTGTCAGTAAACTTTATATAAACAAATAAAAAAGAAAAATAGGGCAAAAATGCTTAGAGGATTAATGCCCCATTGCTGGGTTGCCTCCCAGAAAGCGCTTCTTTATTGTCTTTAGCTGGACCTTGCTGAGCTTTTAATCTAGCTTCAGCCTTGAGCATTCTTGCTCAATGTTGCCTTCAAGATAATGCTTGATTCTTTGTCCATTGACAATGAACTTCTTATCAGAATCAATATCTTGAAGCTCCACGTAACCATGTGGTGACACACTTGTAATCACGTATGGTCCCCTCCACCGGGATTTCAGTTTCCCGGGCAATAGCCTGAGTCTAGAGTTAAACAACAGGACCTTCTGTCCTGGTTCAAAGATTCTAGATGACAGCTTTCTGTCATGCCATTTTTTTTATTTTTCTTTATAAAGCTTGGCATTTTCGAAAGCTGTGAATCTGAATTCCTCTAGCTTATTTAGCTGGAGCAATTGTTTTTCTCCTGCTAATTTGGCATCTAAGTTTAGGAATCTGGTTGCTCAGTAGGCCTTATGTTCCAGTTCCACGGGCAAGTGGCATGCCTTACCATACACGAGTTGGTATGGAGAGGTTCCTATAGGGGTCTTGAATGCTGTTCTGTAAGCCCACAGAGCGTCATCCAAGCTCCTTGCCCAATCCTTTCTACGGGTATTTACTGTCCATTCCAGGATTCTCTTTAATTCTCTGTTAGAGACTTCAGCTTGCCCGTTGGTTTGTGGATGATATGGAGTGGCCACTTTGTGGCGAATTCCATACCGAACCATGGCAGAGTAAAGCTGTTTATTGCAGAAGTGAGTGCCCCCATCACTGATTAACACTCTAGGGACACCAAACCTGCTAAAGATATGTTTCTGGAGGAACTTCAGCACTGTTTTAGTATCATTGGTGGGTGTGGCAATAGCCTCAACCCATTTTGATACATAGTCAACTGCCACCAGAATATAAGTGTTTGAGTATGATGGTGGGAAAGGTCCCATGAAGTCAATTCCCCATACATCAAACAACTCTATTTCCAAGATTTCTTGTTGAGGCATGGCGTAACCATGAGGCAGATTACCAGCTCTTTGGCAACTGTCACAATTACGTACAAACTCTCGGAAATCTTTATAGAGTGTGGGCCAATAGAAGCCACATTGGAGGACCTTGGTGGCTGTTCGCTCACCTCCGAAATGGCCTCCATATTGAGATCCATGGCAATGCCATAGGATTCTCTGTGCTTCCTCTCTGGGGACACACCTACGGATAATTCCGTCTGCACATCTCTTAAAGAGATAGGGCTCATCCCACAAGTAGTACTTTGCATCAGTAATTAGTTTCTTTTTTTGTATTCTATTGTACTCCTTGGGTATGAACCTTGCAGCTTTATAGTTTGCAATATCGGCAAACCATGGTGCTTCCTGAATGGCAAATAGATGCTCATCAGGGAACGTCTCAGAGATCTCAAGGAAGGGGAGGGACGTCCCTTCCACTGGCTCTATCCGGGACAGATGATCAGCTACTTGGTTCTCTGTCCCTTTTCTGTCTCTTATTTCTATATCAAACTCTTGCAGAAGCAATACCCATCTGATGAGCCTGGGTTTTGAATCCTGCTTTGTGAGTAGATACTTAAGAGCAGCATGGTCAGTGTACACAATCACCTTTGATCCTACTAAGTAGGATCTGAACTTGTCAATGGCGTAAACCACTGCAAGTAATTCCTTTTCTGTGGTTGTGTAATTTTTCTGGGCATCATTTAAAACGCGACTGGCATAATAAATGGCATGCAGAAGCTTGTCATGCCTCTGTCCCAATACTGCACCAATGGCATGATCACTGGCATCACACATTAGCTCAAATGGTAATGTCCAGTCTGGTGCAGAAATGACTGGAGCTGTGACCAGCTTAGCTTTCAGCGTTTCAAACGCCTGCAGGCACTCTGTGTCAAACACAAATGGCGTGTCAGCAGCTAGCAGATTGCTCAGAGGTTTTGCAATTTTTGAAAAATCCTTTATAAACCTCCTATAGAATCCTGCATGCCCCAGAAAGCTTCTAATTGCCTTAACATTGGCAGGTGGTGGTAATTTTTCAATTACCTCTATTTTTGCTTGATCCACCTCTATTCCCTTGTTTGAGATTTTATGCCCAAGAACAATTCCTTCAGCCACCATGAAGTGACACTTTTCCCAGTTTAAAACTAGGTTGGTTTCTTGGCATCTTTTCAGAACAAGTTTTAGGTGATCAAGACAGGAGCTGAATGAGTCTCCATATACTGAGAAGTCATCCATGAAGACTTCCAGAAATTTTTTCACCATATCAGAGAAAATAGAGAGCATGCATCTCTGGAAGGTTGCAGGTGCATTGCATAGCCCAAAGGGCATCCTTCTATAAGCAAACACTCCGGATGGACATGTGAATGCTGTTTTCTCTTGATCCTGGGGATCTACTGCAATCTGGTTATAGCCTGAGTAGCCATCCAAAAAGCAGTAATAATCATGACCTGCTAGTCTCTCTAGCATCTGGTCTATGAATGGTAAAGGAAAATGATCCTTTCTGGTGGCTGTATTGAGCCTTCTGTAGTCAATACACATGCGCCACCCTGTAACTGTTCTTGTAGGAACCAGTTCATTTTTTTCATTATGAATCACTATCATGCCTCCCTTTTTTGGGACGACTTGAACAGGGCTCACCCAGGGGCTATCAGAAATGGGATAAATAATCCCAGCCTCTAGTAATTTGGTGACCTCTTTCTGCACCACTTCCTTCATGGCTGGATTTAGCCGCCTCTGTGGTTGAACCACTGGTTTGGCATTATCCTCCAATAGGATTTTGTGCATGCATCTAGCTGGGCTTATGCCCTTAAGGTCACCTATGGACCACCCAAGAGCTGTCTTGTGTGTCCTTAGCACTTGAATAAGTGCTTCCTCTTCCTGTGAATTTAAAGCAGAGCTTATGATCACTGGAAAAGTGTCACCTTCTCCTAGAAATGCATATTTCAAGGATGGTGGCAGTGGCTTGAGCTCTGGTTTAGGAGGTTTTTCCTCTTTCAGAAGAAAGTTCAGAGGCTCTTTCATGTCCCCTGAATCCTCCAAATCAGGCTGAACATCTTTAAAGATGTCTTCCAACTCTGATTCGAGACTCTCAGCCATGTTGATCTCTTCTACCAAAGAGTCAATAAGGTCAACTTTCATGCAGTCTGTTGATGTGTCTGGATGCTGCATGGCTTTGACAGCGTTCAACTTGAACTCGTCACCGTTGACTCTCAGGGTTATTTCCCCCTGTTGGACGTCAATGAGGGATCGTCCAGTTGCTAGGAAGGGTCTTCCTAGAATGAGAGTGGCACTCTTGTGCTCCTCCATTTCCAGCACAACAAAGTCAGTGGGAAAGGCGAATGGCCCAACTCTGACAATCATGTCCTCAATCACGCCTGATGGGTATTTAGTGGAACCATCAGCAAGTTGGAGACATATCCGGGTTGGTTTAACTTCTTCAGTTAAGCCAAGCTTCCTGATAGTGGATGCAGGTATTAGGTTTATGCTTGCCCCAAGATCGCATAAGGCTGTCTTGGTGCAATCACCTTCCAATATGCATGGTATCAGAAAACTCCCAGGGTCTTTAAGCTTTTCAGGAAAGCTTTTCAGAATGACTGCACTGCATTCTTCAGTGAGGAGAACTCTTTCTGTTTCTCTCCACTCCTTTTTATGACTCAAGATCTCTTTCATGAACTTGGCATAAGAAGGTATTTGCTCAAGTGCTTCTGCAAATGGAATCCTTATTTCAAGAGTCCTTAGATAATCTGCAAAGCGAGCAAATTGCTTATCCTGCTCCTCTTTCCGGAGTTTTTGAGGATAAGGTATTTTGGCTTTATATTCCTCAACCTTAGTGGTTAAAGAAGCCTTTTTAGAGGGGTTGTTATCAGCACTTGTGTGTGTCTGATCCCTCACTGGCAATTGAGTACCAGAGTCAGAAGCTGGAGTGACGTTAGATGCCAACTCACTGTCTGTTCCTGGCGCCTGAACGCCAGAAATGTGCCCATTTTGGGCGTTCAACGCTGGATTCTGCCCCATTTGGGTGTTCAATGCCAGATTCTTGCCTATTTCTGGCGTTGAACGCCAATCCTGCCTTGTTTCTGGCGCTGAACGCCAGTTTTGGGCATGGTCTGGGCGTTCAGCACCAGCCTTCCACCCATTTTCAGGCGTTTTAGTGCCAGAATTATTTTTCCCTGGGCTCTTACTGTCCTTAGGTGAATCTTTGGTGGGTCGCTCATTTCTTGAATTTTTGATGCCTTGAGGTGGGGTATTTAATGTTTTCCCACTTCTTAATTGAACTGCTTGGCATTCTTCTGCTATTTGCCTTGATAGCTGCTGCTTTGTTTGCTTAAACTGTTCGTCCATATGTATATTAGCTATCCTTGTCTCCTGTAGCCTATCTTTGAATTCAGCTAGCTGTTTTGTTAGAAAATCCAATTGCTGATTGAATTCAGCAGCTTGTTTTACAGTACTGAATTCAGCAGTTACTGTTTTAACCTCTTCATTCATGGAAGGGTTGCTGCTTAGATACAGATGCTGATTCCTGGCAACTGTATCAATGAGCTCTTGAGCCTCTTCGATTGTCTTTCTCATATGGATAGATCCACCAGCTGAGTAATCTAGAGACATCTGAGCTCCTTCTGCAATCCCATAGTAGAAGATGTCTAACTGAACCCACTCTGAAAATATTTCAGAGGGGCATTTTCGTAGCATCTCTCTGTATCTCTCCCAGGCATCATAAAGGGATTCATTATCTCCTTGTTTAAAGCCTTGGATGTCCAGCCTTAGCTGTGTCATCCTTTTTGGGGGAAAATACTAATTCAGGAATTTTTCTGTCAGCTGTTTCCATGTTCTTATGCTGGCCTTAGGTTGGTTATTTAACCACCTCTTAGCTTGATCTTTTACAGCAAATGGAAATAGTAATAGTCTGTAGACATCCTGATCTATTTCCTTATCATGTACTATGTCAGCAATTTGTAAAAATTGTGCCAGAAACTCTGTAGGTTCTTCCTGTGGAAGACCGGAATACTGGCAACTTTGCTGCACCATGATGAGCTGAGGATTCAACTCAAAGCTACTAACTCCAATGGAGGGTATGCATATGCTACTCCCATATGAAGCAGTAGAGGGGTTAGAATATGACCCCAAAGTCCTCCTGGACAGTCCATCTCCACTTATGTCCATGATGGATATATGGATATAACTTGGACTGATTTATCTTTTTATTTATTTTATTTTATAAGAAGTAAATACTTAAATAAAATAAAATAACTAAAAAGAATTTGAATTTTGAAATAATTTTTTTTTCGTAAAAATAAAAATTAATTAGTTAATAAAAAAAGAGATTTTTGAAAAAGAGGGAAGATATTTTCGAAAATTAGAGAGAGAGTTAGTTAGGTAGTTTTGAAAAAGTTAGGAAACAAACAAAAAGTTAGTTGGTTAGTTGAAACAAATTTTGAAAAGATAAGAAGTTAGGAAGTTAGAAGAGATATTTTGAAAAGATATTTTTGAATTTAGTGAGGAGAGAGAAAAACAATAAGATAGTACAAGATTTAAAATTTTTAGATCTAATGCTCCTTGTTTTTGAAAATTTTAGAGGGAAAACACCAAGGAACACCAAACTTAAAAATTTTAAGATCAAGACACAAGGAAAACTCAAGAACACTTTGAAGACTCACAAGAACACAAGAACATGAAGAAAGAACACCAAACTTAAAATTTTTAGAAAACCCAACCAAAATTTTCGAAAATCAAAGGGAACTCAACAAGAAAACACCAAACTTGAAGTTTGGCACACGATTTAATAGAGAAAATATTATTTATGAAAAAGAAGGTTTTGAAAAGAGTATAAAAGACTCTAACCCAATTACCAAGGACACAGATTAACGCTCTAGCCAAATGAGTTATGGAATTTTCGAAAATTTTAAGAAAGATTATTTTTGAAAACACCAAACTTAAAGTTTGGCACAGGATTTAATAGAATAATTATTTTTGAAAAAGGTTTTTTTTTTTTTAAAAAAATATGATAGCCAATTATCATGAACATAAACACCACGTTCTAATTAACTGAGCTATAAATTTAAAGTGTTTTAACAAGGGATAAATAATGAAAGACTCTAAACCAAAAAAAAGAAAGATTTTTCCTAATCTAAGCAACAGAATAATCCGTCAGTTGTTCAAACACGAACAATCCCCGGCAACGGCGCCAAAAACTTAGTGCACGAATTGTGAATCACACTTTTCACAACGCGTACCACTAACCAGCAAGTGCACTGGGTCGTCCAAGTAATACCTTACGTGAGTAAGGGTCGAATCCCACGGAGATTGTTGGTTTGAAGCAATCTATGGTTATCTTGTAAATCTTAGTCAGGAAGTCAATTATGTTTATCAGTTGAATTGTGAATAACTGAGAGAGCATAAATCTTAGTCAGGTTACTTGTTATGCAGTAATGGAGAATATGTTGGAGTTTTGGAGATGCTTTATCTTTTGAATCTCTGCTTTCCTCTGTCTTCTGATTCACGCACGCACGTCCTCCTATGGCAAGCTGTGTGTTGGTGGATCACCGTTGTCAATGGCTACCTTCCGTCCTCCCAGTGAAAACTACGCTCACGCGCTCTGTCACAGCACGACTAATCACCGGTTGGTTCTCGATCCGGTTGGAATAGGATTTACTATCCTTTTGCGTCTGTCACTAACGCCCAGCCTTCAAGAGTTTGAAGCTCGTCACAGTCATCCAATCCTTGAATCCTACTCGGAATACCACAGACAAGGTTTAGACTTTCCGGATTCTCATGAATGCTGCCATCAGTTCTAGCTTATATCACGGAGATTCTGATTAAGGAATCTAAGAGATACTCATTCAATCGTATATAGAACGGAGGTGGTTGTCAGGCACACGTTCATGATTTGAGGAAGGTGATGAGTGTCACAGCTCATCACCTCCATCACAGTTAAGCGCGAATGAACATCTTAGATAGGAACAAGCGTGTTTGAATGGAAAACAGAAATACTTACATTAATTCATCGAGACACAGCAGAGCTCCTCACCCCCAACAATGGGGTTTAGAGACTCATGCCGTCAGAGAATACAATGTTTAGATCTGAAATGTCATAAGATACAAAATAAGTCTCTAAAAGTTGTTTAAATACTAAACTAGTAGCCTAGGTTTACAAAAATGGGAAACTATGATGGATGATGCAGAGATCCACTTCTGGGGCCCACTTGGTGTGTGCTGGGGCCCACTTGGTGTGTGCTGGGGCTGAGACTTAAGCAATTCACGTGCAGAGGCCATTTATGGAGTTGAACGCCAGTTTTTATGCCAGTTTGGGCGTTCAACTCCAGCTTTTGATCCTTTTCTGGCGCTGGACGCCAGAATTGGGCAGAGGACTGGCGTTGAACGCCAGTTTACGTCGTCTATTCTTGTGCAAAGTATGGACTATTATATATTTCTGGAAAGCCCTGGATGTCTACTTTCCAACGCAATTGGAAGCACGCCGTTTCGAGTTCTGTAACTCCAGAAAATCCACTTTGAGTGCAGGGAGGTCAGAATCCAACAGCATCAGCAGTCCTTTTTCAGCCTGAATCAGATTTTTGCTCAGCTCCTTCAATTTCAGCCAGAAAAATACCTGAAATTACAGAAAAATACACAACTCATAGTAAAGTCCAGAAATATGAATTTTTCCTAAAAACTAATAGAAATGGACTAAAAACTAACTAAAACATACTCAAAAACTATATGAAATTAACCCCAAAAAGCGTATAAAATATCCGCTCATCAATGTGCGAGTGGACGGGTTGCTCCAACTGATGCTATTCTCCATAGATTGTGCAGATGGACTTGTCTGTCGCCCCTATTGAGAAGCTTCTCGTTTCCCTTCTCGGTAGCCATCTTGAAAGAAGAGGAAAAAGAAGAAAAGTAACCCAAAAATAAAGATAAGAAAACAAATAAAATATGGTCGGGTTAATGCCAAATAATGAGGGTCCCAATGACATGGTAACTACAACATGCAAGTGAGAAAATAATAGAGGCACATGGTATATCAATTGTACAAAAATTGCAACACAGAGGAGGAGTGTGGGTAACGAAAGACAGTATAAGTTCATATCAATGCAAGAGGAGTACAAGTATCATAAAAGATTAGCATTGACTTATGAATAATAATACCCAATCAAAATAAAAAAAGTCATGAAGCACCAGGATAATTCAAGAGAAGATGCAACAGTTAAATAAGAAAATTTAACACCAACGGAAAAAATAATAGATTTAGAAAAGGAGATAAAAATATGCAAAAAATTAAAATGCAATGAATGAAAGTATTCAAATAAATTGAGTAAAATAGAATGAAAGAAAAGAAGGATGAGAAGTTAAAGAGATGAAGAAAAAGATAGTAAGAAAGGAGGAAGAAAGAATAAGAAAAGATAGAAGAAAGAAGAAAGAATGATAATAGAAAGATAAGTAGGATTGTAGAAGAAAAGATAGGAATTCTGGCACTGATCTGGATAAACTGTGCGTCGCATGCAACGTGGACGCGTGCTGCGTGGGTTGGGCTATTTTCAAGAGACGCGGACGCGTCCCTGACGCGTTCGCGTGACCTGAAGTGTGCTATTGGCGCGAGTGCAGCCTCGCGCACGCACAACTTTCTGTTTTATACGCAGATTGCCAAAATTTGAACCGACGCGTGCGCGTGAGGGACGCGCACGCGTGGATTGCTTGGAGGAGAAAATGACACGTTCGCGTCAGGGACGCACACGCGTGATGTTGCTTGTTCTCCTAGCACTATTCCAGCACCACACCATCACAACTTTGTTTCTAAACACATTTTTACGCAGATTTGTAGGGTCACGTGTACGCGTGGGTGACGCACACGCGTGGGCGTGTTTGTGCCTAAGGCACGCCTCCAGGCACGCTCCCGTGTAACTCTCTGTTTCTTTCTTCTTTGCTTCGCATGCACACATGACACGTACGTGTCAGCAACGCTCGCGCGTCGCGTGCGAATTTTTTTTTTATATATGCAGTATGCAGAATGTAAAATGCAGATGCTGATGCAGACATTATGAATGAACACTAAGAAAAAATAGAATAAAATAAAACTAAGAATAAAACAAAACAAAATAAAACTAAGAATAAAAATATAATAAAATAAAACTAAGGATAAAAATAGAAGATAATACCATGGTGGGTTGTCTCCCACCTAGCAATTTTAGTTAAAGTCCTTAAGTTGGACATTTGGTGAGCTCCCTGTCATGGTGGCTTATGCTTGAACTCATCCAGGAATCCCCACCAGCGTTTGTAATTCCAATTGCCTCCGGGATCCCACACTAGTTGCATAAATCTTTCAAGCAAGTTAAAGCAAGTGACAAGGCCCCAAGAGTGTTGATTGCTAGACTGAATTCCAGGGTCCCAAACCTTGCTTTTGCACCCGTCTTCTTGTTGATCATCATTTTTCCACTTGGGTGGTGAACAGTCGGAATTCTCACGGAGACATCCAAACAATTTCCTAAACCCAATCAATTGAGAATTATACCAACTCTTATACTTCAATTTGGAGCATGCAACCATATTGAACCTTGCATGATAACTCTTACCACTAACCATCTCCCTCTTACTCTTATAGCCACAAAGAGCTCCAAGTTGCCCATCCGTCTCAAGCAAAGCATATTCAAGTAGGCTAATTAAGCTTAGAGATGAAAGATTTACCCACTTGAATGAAGGAATGGACGGTGATGGCTTTGGGGGAGAGGTCTCCAACAATTTTGGCAAGGTGATTTCCAGCTCTATTCCCTTGAGCTCTTCCTTGACAACTTCCACCTCCTTGCAAGCTTCTTCAATTTTAACCTCTTCCTCTTGGTAGCTTTCTTCCAATTCGATCTCTTCTTTATTATTCACCAAGGGCATGGGAGGTTGTGCTTCTTCTTCTTTAATCTCCATGTCAAGTCCAATGGGAGAGGATTCAAGTGTAGATAAGAATTCATCAATGATTGAATCCATCTCTTGATCATCCCCTTCAAAGTCTTCAACCATGATATGCCTTGGAGGTTGTACACCCTCCTCAACAACAAATTCAAACTCCTTAGAAAGGGGCTCTATGACTCGGCTTTCCCATGGACGTTCCGTATCTCCTAAGTCTTCGACCACTTCTTCCTCTTTAACGATTACGGCTTCCTCCAATTGTTCCAATACAACGTCATGCTGCTCACTATCCACCGGAGTTTCTAGTTCCCCTTCATGCTACATTCTTCATTAGATTCTCCACGTGAAGCCATGGGGCTTCCTTGAGTGTCCGAACGTCGGGAAGCTAATTGATTTATCGCTTGTTCCAGTTGATGAATGGTTGCATGAAATTGATCTACTGTTTCTTTGAGGCGAGCCTGTGATTCTTGGGTCGATGGATATGGACATGGTGCATATGGAAGTGGTGGTTCTTGGGGGTAATTGGATTGGAATTGGGGTGGGTAAGGGTTAGAGTCATATGGAGGTGAACGGTTGTAGGTGGCTTGTGAGTATGGTGGTTCAAAGCTATGTTGAGGAGGTGGTTCATTGGCATATGATGGAGCTTGCTGGTAACTACAAGGGAGTCCACCATATCTATCATCTTGGTACGCACCTCGGAATGGCTCTTGACCAAAGTAAATTGGTGGAGGTTGGTTGTCACGAAAAGGTCCACTATAACTATTGTCTTGGCATGCATTGTAAGATGGTCGTTGTCCATGGTACCTAGGAAGGTGTTGTTGCCGAAAGGGTTGATCAGATCCTCGTGGCTCCTTCCATCTTTGATTGTTTCGACCTTGATGCATGTTCCTGTGATAGCTTCCATTCCTTCCAACAACATGAGAACCAAACTCAAAGCAACGGGGGTGAGAACTCATAGTAACTAATAAAAATTAAAATTAACAAAAACAAAAAAATAAAATCAAATAAACAAGCTAAAGAAAATATTTACAATAACCAATAATAAGGCATACAATTGCAATTCCCTGGCAACAGTGCCATTTTAATGAGATGACTTCTGCCGGTAAAGAATTTTATAAAAATAATCGCGTTGTAAGTATAGTTTCTAAACCAACAGAGAATCCTTTCGTACAAAAGTTTGGTTGTCACAAGTAACAAACCCAATAAAATTGATAACCGAAGTATTGAAACCTCGGGTCGTCTCTCAAGGAATTGCAGAGAAGTATGATTTATTATTGGTTTTGGAAAAAGGTATATTTTTGGGTTTTTTTGAAATAAGGAACAAGTAATTTAAATGGCAAGAAAAATAAATTAATAATTAGAAAAACTCTTGGCAAGGTATGAGAACTGGAAATCCCATCCTAGTTATCCTTATCAGGTGTGATGAGAATTGTTATTGCTCCCACTTAGTTAACCCTTACTAAATAAAGGAAAGTCAAATGGACTAATCAATCTGATTCCTCATGTCCTAGTCAACTCTTGTGGAAAAGACTAGCTTTAGAGGGATCCAAATCAATCAGCAATTTCCAATTTTCAATCAACAGCTGAGTTTGACAACTCAAGTGTCACCAATTACTCAAACAAAGCCAAAAGGGGAAAATCCAAATTATTTATATAATAAATAGAAGAAAGTAATCATAAATCTGAAATACCTCAAATTGCATTTAAACATAAATTCAAATCTAACATGAAGAGTTCATAAGCCAATTTGGCAACATAAGAAATTAACAAGTAAAAGCATTAGAATAAACAAAAGTAGAAGAGAGACATAAATTAAAGGAACATTGAACCTGGAATGAAGAAAAATGAAGAAATCCTAATCCTTTAAGAGAAATCCTAATCCTAAATCCTAAGAGAGAGGAGAGAGCCTCTCTCTCTCTCTCTCTAAAACTACATTTAAAACCTAAAATTGTGAATTATGAATGTTGTCTTTATGAATGAATGGATTCTCCCACTTTATAGCCTCTAATCTGTATTTTCTGGGCCAAAAACTGGGCCAAAAACAGCCTAGAAATCGCCTTCAGCAATTTCTGGTACGTACAGGTCGCTGCAAAGTCACGCGTGAGCGTCGTCCACGCATTCACGCGGATTGCATTTTTTCCAGGTCATGCGTCCGCGTGATCCACGCGTGCGCATCGCCTATCTTTGGAGCAGCTATAAAAAATTATATATCGTTACGAAGCCCCAGATGTTAGCTTTCCAATGCAACTAGAACTGCATCATTTGGACCTCTGTAGCTCAAGTTATGATCGATTCAGTACCAAGAGGTCAGGCTGGTCAGCTTTAGCAGTTCCTTCAATTTCTTGTATTCCTTCCACTTTTGCATGCTTCCTTTCCATCCTCTAAGCCATTCCTGCCCTGTAATCCATGAAATCACTTAACGCACATATCACGGCATCGAATGGTAATAAGAGAGGATTAATATTAGCAAATATAAGGCCAAAGAAGCATGTTTTCAATTATAGCACAAAATTAGGAAGGAAAATGTAAAACCATGCGATTTATATAAATAAGTGAGTAAAAAGTTGATAAAAACCACTCAAATTAGCACAAGATAAACTATAAAATAGTGGTTTATCAACCTCCCCACACTTAAACATTAGCATGTCCTCATGCTAAGCTCAAGAGAAGCTATAAAAGTGAAGAGGAATGGTAGAATGTACGAAATGCAACTTATCTATACGAATGCAACTACATGCTAAGATGTTTCTACCTACTTGGTTAAAAGTAAATAAGCTCTTCAAGACAAACATAAACTGGATTTCACTAAGTCAAATCATAAAAATGAAGTACAAATAGACTTGCAAGAAGAAGATAGCTCATGAAAGTCGGGAACAAAGAATCGAGCATCGAACCCTCACCGGAAGTGTATACACTCTAATCACTCAAGTGTTTAAGGTTTGACTCTCTCAATTCTCTACTAATCTTGCTTTCTAAGGCTTGCTTTTCTTCTACCAATCAACAGAAATTTAATGCATAAATACACATATCAAGAGGTCTTTTAAGGGTTGTAATGGGGTTAGGGTCAAGGTAGGATTGTATTTGGCCGAGTGGACTAAAATCTGAATCCTTAATTAACTTAAACTTTTCACCTAACTTTAGACAATCCATGTAATCATAATACCACATCTAACTATCCATTAACAATGTTTTCCATATATTCATGCATCTGAATCTGAGTACAGTACATATGCATTACTTTCACCATTTACTTTGGGGCATTTTGTCCCCTTTTACTTATTTGCTCTTTTTCTTTTTCTTTTCCCTTTTTTTATCTATATCTATATTTTTTTTCCTTTTGTTTTTTCTCAATGCATATGATTAAATTATTGAATGCATGAACATTTCCTAAACATTTCTTTCACATTTTCATAAAGAAGTTTAACATACTTAATTTCCAAAACCAAACGTTTCCAAACCCACTTTTCCCACACTTAATTCATGAGCACTCTCACTAGTCTAACCTAATCAAGGATTCACACTAAGGATATTATTGTTTTCTGCTTAGAGTTAGTGATGAGCTAAAGTAAAGAACAAAGGGGTATAATAGGCTCAACCTTGGTTTGCAAAGGATAATGAAAAGGTTAAGGCCATATGGGTATGTAAGCTAAGTGAAACAAAGGCCTCAATCATATAAGTGCATGCATACATCAAACAATGGAAATATAGAATTAAGCAAGACAAAGATCATAATTTTAGAGAGAAAAACACACACCAAAAAATAAAATATTGGTTGGTAAAATGCAACCAATCAAATAGGCTCAAAATCTCACTAGTTTTGTGTGTTCGAACTCTAAACCATGTTCCAGTATAATATTTCTTCAAACAAGTTTATCCAAAAGTTTTAAATCAAATTAGTGAAATGTTATCAAAGGTTTCTTGAAAAAAAAAGTATCACGTTAACCAAGTAGTGGTAAAATATGCACAAAATCAAACAAATATGCAATCAAACATGCAAATGCAACATTGAACAAACAAAGAAAATAAAACATTGGTGTTGATAAGGAAATAACTAACCCACGGAAGTCGGTATCGACCTCCCCACACTTAAAGAATGCACCGTCCTCGGTGCATGCTAAGATGTGCGAGTGGACGGGTTGCTCCAACTGATGCTATTCTCCATAGATTGTGCAGATGGACTTGTCTGTCGCCCTTATTGAGAAGCTTCTCGTTTCCTTTCTTGGTTGCCATCCTGAAAGAAGAGGAAAAAGAAGAAAAGTAACCCAGAAATAAATATAAGAAAACAAATAAAATATGGTTAGGTTAATGCCAAATAATGAGGGTTCCAATGACATGGTAACTACAACATGCAAGTGAGAAAATAATAGAGGCACATGGTATATCAATAGTACAAAAATTGCAACACAGGGGAGGAGTGTGGGTAATGAAAGATAGTATAAGTTCATATCAATGCAAGAGGAGTATAAGTATCATAAAAGATTAGCATTGACTTATGAATAATAATACCCAATCATAATAAAACAAGTCATGAAGCACCAGGATAATTCAAGAGAAGATGCAACAGTTAAATAAGAAAATTTAACACCAACAGAAAAAATAATAGATTTAGAAAAGGAGATAAAAATATGCAAAAAATTAAAATGCAATGAATGAAAGTATTCAAATAAATTGAGTAAAATAGAATGAAAGAAAAGAAGGATGAGAAGTTAAAGAGATGAAGAAAAAGAAAGTAAGAAAGGAGGAAGAAAGAATAAGAAAAGATAGAAGAAAGAAGAAAGAATGATAATAGAAAGATAAGTAGGATTGGAGAAGAAAAGATTGGAATTCTGGCACTGATCTGGATAAACTGTGCGTCGCATGCAATGCGGACGCGTGCCGCGTGGGTTGGGCTATTTTCAAGTGACGCGGATGCGTCAGGGACGCGTTCGCGTGACCTGAAGTGTGCTATTGGCACGAGTGCAGCCTCGCGCACGCACAACTTTCTGTTTTATATGCACATTGCCAAAATTTGAACCGACGTGTGCGCGTGAGGGACGCACACGTGTGGATTGCCTGGAGGGGAAAATGACGCGTTCGCGTCAGGGACGCGCACGGGTGATGTTGCTTGTGCTCCTAGCACTATTCCAGCACCACACCATCACAAGTTTCTTTCTAAACACATTTTTACACTGATTTGTAGGGTCACGTGTACCCGTGGGTGACGCGAACGTGTGGGTGACGCGCACGCGTGGGCGTGTTTGTGCCTAAGGCACGCCTCCAAGCACACTCCCGTGTAACTCTCTATTTCTTTCTTCTTTGCTTCGCATGCACACATGACGCGTACGCGTCAGCGACGCTCGCGCGTCGCGTGCGAATTTTGTTTTTTTTATATATGCAGTATGCAGAATGTAAAATGCAGATGCTGATGCAGACATTATGAATGAACACTAAGAAAAAATAGAATAAAATAAAACTAAGAATAAAACAAAACAAAATAAAACTAAGAATAAAAATATAATAAAATAAAACCAAGGATAAAAATAGAAGATAATACCATGGTGGGTTGTCTCCCACCTAGCAATTTTAGTTAAAGTCCTTGAGTTGGACATTTGGTGAGCTCCCTGTCATGGTGGCTTATGCTTGAACTCATCCAGGAATCCCCACCAGTGTTTGTAATTCCAATAGCCTCCGGTATCCCACACTAGTTGCATAAATATTTCAAGCAAGTTAAAGCAAGTGACAAGGCCCCAAGAGTGTTGATTGCTAGACTAAATTCTGGGGTCCCAAACCTTACTTTTGCACCCGTCTTCTTGTTGATCATCATTTTTCCACTTGGGTGGTGAACAGTCGAAATTCTCACGGAGACATCCAAACAATTTCCTAAACCTAGTCAATTGAGAATTATACCAACCCTTATACTTCAATTTAGAGCATGTAACCATATTGAACCTTGCATGACAACTCTTACCACTAACCATCTCCCTCTTACTCTTATAGCCACAAAGAGCTCCAAGTTGCCCATCTGTCTCAAGCAAAGCATATTCAAGTGGGCTAATTAAGCTTAGAGATGAAAGATTTACCCACTTGAATGAAGGAATGGACGGTGATGGCTTTGGGGGAGAGGTCTCCAACAATTTTTGCAAGGTGATTTCCAGCTCTATTCCCTTGATCTCTTCCTTGACAACTTCCACCTCCTTGCAAGCTTCTTCAATTTTAACCTCTTCCTCTTAGTAGGTTTCTTCCAATTCGATCTCTTCTTCATTGTTCACCAAGGACATGGGAGGTTATGCTTCTTCTTCTTTAATCTCCATGTCAAGTCCAATGGGAGAGGATTCAAATGTAGATAAGAATTCATCAATGATTGAATCCATCTCTTGATCATCCCCTTCAAAGTCTTCAACCATGATATGCCTTGGAGGTTGTACACCCTCCTCAACAACAAATTCAAACTCCTTAGAAGGGGGCTCTATGACTGGGCTTTCCCATGGACGTTCCGCATCTCCTAAGTCTTCGGCCACTTCTTCCTCTTTAATGATTACGGCTTCCTCCAATTGTTCCAATACAAAGTCATGGTGCTCACTGTCCACCGGAGTTTTTAGTGTCCCCTTCATGCTACGTTCTTCATTAGATTCTCCACGTGAAGCCATGGGGGTTCCTTGAGTGTCCGAACATCGGGAAGCTAATTGATTTATCGCTTGTTCCAGTTGATGAAGGGTTGCATGAAATTGATCTACTGTTTTCTTGAGGCAAGCCTGTGATTCTTGGGTCGATGGATATGGACATGGTGCATATGGAAGTAGTGGTTCTTGGGGGTAATTGGATTGGAATTGGGGTGGGTAACGGTTAGGGTCATACAGAGGTGAACGGTTGTAGGTGGCTTGTGAGTATGGTGGTTCAAAGCTATGTTGAGGAGGTGGTTCATTGGCATATGATGGAGCTTGCTGGTAACTACAAGGGGTCCACCATATCTATCATCTTGGTACGCACCTTGGAATGGCTCTTGACCATAGTAAATTGGTGGAGGTTGGTTGTCACGAAAAGGTCCACCATAACTATTGTCTTGGCATGCATCGTAAGATGGTTGTTGTCCATGGTACCTAGGAAGGTATTGTTGCCGAAAGGGTTGATCAGATCCTCGTGGCTCCTTCCATCTTTGATTTTTTCGACCTTAATGCATGTTCCTGTTATAGCTTCCATTCCTTTCGATGGGGGTGAGAACTCATAGTAACTAATAAAAATTAAAATTAACAAAAACAAAAAAAATAAAATCAAATAAACAAGCAAAAGAAAATATTTACAATAACCAATAATAAGGCATACAATTGCAATTCCCCAGCAACGGAGCCATTTTAATGAGAGAACATCTGCCAGCAAAGAATTTTATAAAAATAATCGCGTTATAAGTATAGTTTCTAAACCAACAGAGAATCCTTTCGTACAAAAGTTTGGTTGTCACAAGTAACAAAACCCAATAAAATTGATAACCGAAGTATTGAAACCTCGGGTCGTTTCTCAAAGAATTGCAGAGAAGTATGATTTATTATTGGTTATGGAAAAATGTATATTTTTGGGTTTTTTTGAAATAAGAAAGAAGTAATTTAAATGGCAAGAAAAATAAATTAATAATTAGAAAAACTCTTGGCAAGGTATAAGAACTGGAAATCCCATCCTAGTTATCCTTTTCAGGTGTGATGAGAATTGTTATTGCTCCCACTTAGTTAACCCTTACTAAATAAAGGAAAGTCAAGTGGACTAATCAATCTGATTCCTCAAGTCCTAGTCAACTCCTGTGGAAAGACTAGCTTTAGAGGGATCCAAATCAATTAGTAATTTCCAATTTTCAAGTAACAGCTGAGTTTGACAACTCAAGTGTCACCAACTACTCAAACAAAGCCAAAAGTGGAAAAATCCAAATTATTTATATAATAAATAGAAGAAAGCAATCATAAATCTGAAATACCTCAAATTGCATTTAAACATAAATTCAAATCTAACATGAAGAGTTTATAAGCTAATTTGGCAACATAAGTAATTAACAAGTTAAAGCATTAGATTAAATAAAAGTAGAAGAGAGACATAAATTAAAGGAACATTGAACCTGGAATGAAGAAAAACGAAGAAATCCTAATCCTTTAAGAGAAATCCTAATCCTAAATCCTAAGAGAGAGGAGAGAGCCTCTCTCTCTCTAAAACTACATCTAAAACCTAAAATTGTGAATTATGAATGTTGTCTTTATGAATGAATGGATTCCCCCAATTTATAGCCTCTAATCTGTGTTTTCTGGGCCAAAAATAGCCCAAAAATCACTCCCAGCGATTTCTGGCAGGTACAGGTCACTGCAAAGTCACGCGTGAGCGTCGTCCACGCGTTCGCGCAGATTGCATTTTTTCCAGGTCACGTGTCCGCGTGATCCATGCATGCGCATCACCTATCTTCAGGCCATGACAAATTATATATCGCTGAGAAGCTCCGGATGTTAGCTTTCCAACACAACTGAAACCACGTCATTTGGACCTTTGTAGCTCAAGTTAAGATCGATTTAGTACCAAGAGGTCAGGCTGGACAGCTTTAGCAGTTCCTTTAATTTCTTGTATTCCTTCCACCTTTGCATGCTTCCTTTCCATTCTCTAAGCCATTCCTGCCCTGTAATCCCTGAAATCACTTAAAGCACATATCACGGCATCGAATGATAATAAGAGAGGATTAATATTAGGAAATATAAGGCCAAAGAAGCATGTTTTCAATTATAGCACAAAATTAGGAAGGAAAATGTAAAACCATGCGATTTATATAAATAAGTGAGTAAAGAGTTGATAAAAACCACTCAAATTAGCACAAGATAAACCATAAAATAGTGGTTTATCAAAGATACTCACTCGTACTTCAATATAAAGAATATGATGATCCGTGACACTCATCATCATTCTCAACTTTATGAACGCGTGCTTGACAACCACTCCAGTTCTATCTGAGCTCAACGTAGTCATTGGGCAACAGCTTGAGTGCGTATCTCTTGGGTCTCTGATCCACGGATTTGACTTGCCTCTCCTGACAAAAGAGCATTCGAATCTGTGAGATTAGAACTTTCATGGTAGATGCTAGAACCAATTGGCAGCATTTCTGAGATCCGAAAAGTCTAAACCTTGTCTGTGGTATTCCGAGTAGGATCTGGGATGGGATGACTGTGACGAGCTTCAAACTCACAAATGTTGGGCACAATGACAGTATGTAAAAGGATAGAGAGATCCTATTTCGACACAAGTGAGAACCGACAGATGATTAGCCATGCAGTAGCTGTGCCTGGTATTTTTCATCTGAGACAAGAGATCCGACAGTTGATTAGCTGTACAGAAACCGTACCTGGACCATTTTCACTGAAAGGACGGATGGTAGCCATTGACAACGGTGATCCACCAACATACAGCTTGCCATGGAAGGAAGCCATGCGTGTTTGGAGAAGAAGACAGTAGGAAAGCAGAGATTCAGACGACAGAGCATCTCCAGAACCTCAACCTGTTCCTCATTACTGAATCACAAGTATCATTCATGTCATGTTATTTACTTTTCATAAACAAAATCAGTTTTATCACTGCTTCAAGCTGGCAATCTTCGTAGGATCGACCCTTACTCACGTAAGGTATTACTTGGACGACCCAGTGCACTTGCTGGTTTGTTGCACCGAAATTGTGAAAAGTGTAATCACAATTCCGTGCACCACTTAATAGGTGTCTAATCCAAGTAAGTGACAAGTATCTAGTCCAAGTGCATGACGAGTGTCTAGCCTTGATATAATATAAAAGATTAAAAAGAATTTTTGCTCTCCCAATTTAAATTTAAATTAAAATTTTCACATCTTTTTTTTCTTCGTCCTCTTTCATGAACTAAAGGCATATCTCACTGAACAAACCGCTACAATAGAGTAAACACAAATAGAATAATGGTTTAAAATACAGAGAGATATTACTGGAAAAAAAGAAGAAAGAGGTCGCTGGTGATGGAAATAGTAACTAGCAGAAAAGATAGAGAACAATAGTGGTTGGTGTTGTAGTTGGGAGAGATTTTGGCAAAGAAAAAAGAAGAGAAATAATACTCAATTTGGTCCACGAATTCGTACGTGAGTCTCAATTTAGTCTTTGAAGTTTTATTGCTCCTATTGATCAGTTTCCAAACTTTGCAAACATGACTCATGTTAGTCCCTAAAATATTTTTTGAGGCACAGATATTAACGAAACATTGTCATAGACAATTGGATACCACGCTAGCCTCTGTAAAATGATATTATTT
The DNA here is from genome assembly GCF_059453495.1 of Arachis ipaensis. NCBI lineage: Eukaryota > Viridiplantae > Streptophyta > Magnoliopsida > Fabales > Fabaceae > Arachis > Arachis ipaensis. The sequence continues at coordinate 93,602,356 of NC_142439.1, forward strand.
TGGTTTTGACACTCAAATAGCCCAAAAACATCTTAAATGGTGTCTATTGAAACTTTTTTCTCACAAAGCAAGTGATACGACATCGTTTTTGGGTTATATGAGAGCCATAATAAAATGATGTCATTTTACAAGTTTCAACATATCATCCTGCCATCCATGTCAGTAGTTTGTTAATGTTTGTGTGCCATAAATTATTCCAAGGACTAATGTGAGTCATATATAAATTTAGGAATCAAATTGAGTATTATCTCAAATAGAAAATGACGATAGAGGCCCTGAATCATTTTTCGACAAGCAACAGAGATAAAGAATAATAAGGTCAAGGTGAGAGTGGTTGTGGATGTGTGACGAGAGAAAGAACCACGGCGGTGATGAGTGGTGTTGCTGTTGTCAGTGGAAAAGAAACAGTTGACAGCAAATTAACGATACCGATGAAGAGAATGAAGATCTCTGAGATCCTACTATCGACAGTATTGTAGAGGTATTTTTTTAAGTAGAAAATTATTTTATATGTTATTTTTCTTTTTTTTTTTAATTAGAGAAAATTATTTATTTATGTTTAATCTACTTCTATAAGCAATTTTGGTTGATTTTTTATGAAATCTTCATCTCTTAGAAACAAGTAGTAATTAGATAATATGAAAATGTGGTTTCAAGAATTAGCAGGTGATAGGTAGAAAGAGGTTTTCAAACATTTCAATTATGAATTGTGTTTTAGTATGAAAAATATTCTAAATTTATGATGAATATGTGAATTATGATGTAGTATTTCATTGGTTAGCATCTAAATTTTTACTAAAAGATCTGTGCTTTTTTATTTTAATGGCATACCCTTTTGAACTATATATAACTGGAAACATATAGTTGGTAATTATAGTTTAAAAGGTTAATAAATTTTGAAAAAAAATTGTATTTTTTAATAGTGGAAAAGAAAATGAATTTTCGAAAGAGAATGAGCTTAATTTAATCCCAATAGCAAAGTTGATCTAATAAATGATTTTGACAGAGTGTACTAAGTAGAGGAAGGAGTGTTCCATCACCAAAAGTATCTCTTGAGGCTTGGGTCGAATTGGTGAATTAGCTCCAAAGAGGATCCACTTCTGAACGTAGATGTTCTGATTTGTCACTGCCAACCATAGCCCTTACCTCTACCATAAATACAAACAGACCTAGGATATTTTTCTTCACCACTGTTAACCAAACATGTATGTTTTTAAGGGAACGTTGATTTGTTCATCCAGTTCTTAGCACTTCTTTCAAATGTGTATGCTTGCTAATAGAGGATTGTAAGTATGAATGTATGATGCCTAATTACCTACTGAAACTATGCAAGGAGATAATGTTACTTTGCAAAAGGCATTAAATAAGATTAATAAGAATAGTCATCAATATGTAGTTGTACTTTTCTATTCATCATGATGTCCTTTATCTTAAATTTTTAAATCAATTTTTTCTATCTTGTCTTCTCTTTAACCTTCTATTTCCTATTATGGTAACTATGACTATGGGAATGAATGAGATTGGTTGTAGTTTAGAGTACGTTCAATTTAGAAAAAATTAACCCTGTATAGATTAGTTAAGACCCTAGGCTTGTATTCCTATGAAGTTGGAGATCAGAATTTCCTAGTAAAAGTCTTTGGGTTCTCACCTATTGTGGATTTGTTATTTTTCATATGTAGGATGCAACGCATCTAGCTGAAAGTACGAGATTTCAAGTGATGAAGCGAAGAGGATTGCTTTTGGAATTTTTATTTTGATTTTAGAATTCTCTCCCTTTTGAAACTTTATTGTATACTCTGTATATTCCTCTTAGAGGCTTTTACTTTGGAGAGATAGGTATTTTTATTTTGTAAAATTTCCCAGTGTTGTAATATTCCAGCCAACCTCTCTTCGCTGGTTGATACTAGTGACTATTAGCTATCTTTAGTTGAACTTATATATATATATATATATATATATTTATATAGTACTCTGCTTTTGTATACGACGTTTATTGTGTTAATACGTTTGTGTGTGATTAACGGCTACCAATTGTTTAAAGATTTTCTTTACAAGCTCCTAGTTATAATATTATCCTTCTATAATTATGTATGTATCTCCCTTCTAAGTGTCGTAATGCCTCGCCACTATTGATTTATGACTTAAGCGTAAAACTCTGTGTGGTAGGGTGTTACAGTATGGTATTCGAGCAGTTTGTCCTTGTAGAGCCTGAGGGATAGAATAATGATGCTTCTGGCATACTCTAAGTTGTGTTTATATGCAATTTTGGATGCCTGCTTGACAAATATAGCATAAATGTTCATGAGCATACTTTTGGCAATTCGAAGTACTAGACTTGAGATATTGAGACTGATCACCTTAATATCAATTATTTGGTATGGACAAGACCCAAATGGCATCTTGTGAACGTAGACAAGGTCGAGGACGAGGATAGAGAGGTGGTGAGGGAACCGTTCCGTTAGATAATCCATCTGATTTCTTGGCCGCTGTGGTGAATATGGCTACAACCATTAATGCTACTGTTGCTGCGACCAACCATAGGATGGGATAACAAGCTGAAAATGGCAATGAAGGTGGTAATGGACATGGTGGTGCAGATGACATTGTGATGCAGATGACATTGTGAGTACCATGGTGTCAATAAAGATGAGTAGCTTTCCCGAGTTGGTCAACAGGAGTCGAGTGGCGGGAGATTACTCGAGGAAGACTGTCATGGTAAGGAATGATCGCTGGGAGTTCCATAAAAAGGATAAAAGCAAGAATTGTTCGCCAAGGGGCAAAAACTTCAAGAAGAGTGGTTATACACCTCAACATTCCCAAGGTTGGAACAATTACAGAAAGAAAAACAACTACCAGGTAGGTCATGCAGGGCCGGGCTGGACCTATGGTTCAGGTGTGGGTTACCAGGACATATAGTTTAGGATTGTCCAAGTTCACACGGGGGTACTTAGGATATGGGTCGATCGCAACAACAAGGTCGAGTCTTCGCTATGACAACGAATGAGGCTGCTAGGTCTGACTCTCTGATATGAGGTAATTGTGAGATTGGTAACAAAACTTTTGTTTCTTTATATGATACCAGAGCAACACATTCATTCATAGATTTTGACAGGGTTGAGGAATTAAGGCTAAAAATGTTAGATTTAGTTTATGACTTGCATGTGTGATGAGTGGATAATTTATACCCTTTTTGGCATTGTTTTTACATAGTTTTTAGTATGTTTTAGTTACTTTTTATTATATTTTTATTAGTTTTTATGCAAAAATCACATTTCTGGACTTTACTATGAGTTTGTTTATTCTTCTGTGATTTTAGGTATTTTCTAGCTGAAATTGAGGGACCTGAGCAAAAATCTGATTCAGAGGCTGAAAAAGGACTGCAGATGCTGTTGGATTCTGACCCTCCTGCACTCGAAGTGAAATTTATGGAGCTACAAAAGCCCAATTGGCGTGCTCTCAATTGCGTTGGAAAATAGACATCTTGGGCTTTCCAGAAATATATAATAGTCTATACTTTGCCTGAGATTTGATGGCCCAAAATGGCGTTCAAATGCCCACCTCAGACCCTTTTCTGGAGTAAAACGCCAGAACTGGCACTAGAACTGGAGTTAAACGCCCAAACTGGCACCCAAACTGGCGTTTAACTCCAAGGATAGCCTATGCACGTGTAAATCTCAATGCTCAGCCCAAGCACACACCAAGTAGGCCCCGGAAGTGGATTTCTGCACTATCTGCACTTAGTTACTCATTTTCTGTAAACCTAAGTTACTAGTTTAGTATAAATAGCACTTTTTACTATTGTATTCAGAGACCTTCATCCAGTTTTCATACTTTGTCAACCCTTACCTCCTTGTACTCCAATAGGAATAACTTGAGCTACACAAATCCAATTGTCAAGATTTTAGTGGCATTGGAAAGCTAACTTTTAGAACTTTCTAACGATATATAATAGTATACACTTTTTCTCTAATTAATTTGTCCAAGATGGCGCCTAACTTGGGAGATCCCAAGTTAGGCGCCAAATGAATGAAAGCTACAAGTGGACACGGCCAATGTGGCGATTAACTTGGGATTTCCCAGGTTAGGCACCAGATGAAGCACAAGCACTCCATCACGCTGCCATAGTGGCATCTAACTTGGGATTTCCCAAGTTAGGCACCAATCATGAAGAAAGCAATGGTCCCCATGCAAAAAAGGAGTACTCGAAGATTGCCTCTATAATTTTAATTAAAACCTTTATCTTATTTACAAATAGAAAAAGATATTATTTAGTTTTAGAAAATATATTTTACATTAATTAGGATTAGATAAAAAAGAGAAAAGATTTAGCACTTCGGGCTCTCTTCTCTCTTACCTCATTCCGCAATTTACAGTTTTTTAGAATCCTTGTTTTCTCTTTAAACCATGAGCAACTAAACCTCCACTCTTAAGGTTAGGAGCTCTGTTTATTGTATGCATTGATACTATTATTTTTCTATTTGAATTAATATTTTGATTTCAATTTCAAGAATTTGTTTTCGTTCTTCATCTTATGACTCTGGGTGAAACAGAAGTATGAACCTTATTCTAATTGAGTTCTTGTAAACCTTGGAAAAGCAATTTACCTGACCAACAGCTTGAAAACGAATTCTCCTAAATCACTAATTATCTGGACTTAACGGGATATGTGACATATAATCCTCTTATATTTGGATAATTAGGGTTTCTGTGGCATATAAACTAGTTTTGAACTTAACCCTCTAATCGGAATCAAGTAACCAAGGAATTGGCGATTGATGAAGGTTTGAGGAGACTAAAAAGGTATAAGGAATTAGGGTTAGTCACATATAGTTTGCCATGAATTGAATCTTTCATGATTATAATAGTTGGTCAGAAAAGTAAGACCGAAAAATAAACATCTCTGAAACATTAACCGTTTTACTCATATATTTCACAACCCATTTACTGCTTGCTTTCTGATTTTCTAAATCTACTGTTTAATGTAATTGAGACCCAAATACTCTTTTCTACTTGTCTAAATAAGTAAATCATTCAATCATTGTTTCTTAGTCCATCAATCCTCGCCGGATCGACCCTCATTCACTTGAGGTACTACTTGGTACGACCCGGTGCACTTGCTGGTTAGTTTGTGGGTTATAAATTCTGCACCAAGTTTTTGGCGCCGTTGCCAGAGATTGACTGTGATTGACAACTACCTATTATTTGATTTCTTAGATTAGGCGTTTTTGCTATAGTTTTACTTCATTTATTTCTATAAATTTTTGAATTCAATCTAGTTTATTTTTATTTCGTAATTTTTGAAATTAAGTTTGGTGTTGCATCAGTTATTTGATTACTTAGATTAGATAATTTTTCTTTTTCAATTAGTTATCTTTTATTAATAAATTCTATTTTTATTTTCTTTTTCTTTTCCCTTTAGTTTCGTCCCCCCTCCCCTGTTTTTTCCTTCTTTTTCTTTTTATTTTATTATTTAGTTTTAATTTTAATTTTTCTTTAAAAAAAAAAACTAAAACCTTCGTTCTTCCTTTTTATTTTTTTTAATTTTCGTTTTTTTATTTTTTTCAATAATTCAATTTATTCTCTTTATTTTATTTTTCTTTTATTTTGTTTTCCTTTATATTTTATTTTATTTTCATTTTTTTATTTTTATTTTTCTTTATTTTATTTCTTTTGAATATATATATATATATATATATATATATATATATTTAAAAAAATGAAAATAAAATTTTTTCTGTTCTTTCTTCTTTGCTTTTTTGTTTACCACATGGTGCGTTTAATTCTGTTTGGTATTTTTTGCTAAGAAAAAATAATGGAGAAAAATTACATGTGTTACTACTCACACCTAGTGAGTGATTCATATTATTGTGGTTGACAGAACTACCCGAATTCTGGTTGGAAAAGTCAAGACCAAAGAAACTTCAATGCTCCATGTTCCATCTATCAAGAACCACCATCTCCATATTCATACTAAGAACCACCATCTCCATATTCATACCAAGATCCATCATTCCCTTTTTATTCGTATCAAGAGCCACCATATCCTTATTCATACGAAGAATCATCTTCTTTTTACTCATATCAAGATCCACCATCTCCTTATTCATATCAAGAACCATCTGCTCTTGAGCTTGTCATGAAAGAATGCATACATGAAATAAGGATGAGTTTCAAAAATATAGAGAAATATGTGAAGTTGATTATCAAGCCCCAGGAAGAGGAACAAGCAAATTCCTTCCCAAGAGATATAATGCAAGATCTTATGGAAGAAAGTGAGGAAATCAATCAAAGGAGTTCATAATCCAGTGAATTAGAGAACTCTCGACCCTCACACATGGAAGAAGAGGAAGATGCAAAAACAAAGGAGAAAGCTGCACAAACAAAGGAGGAAGCCATCCACACTCCATGTTGCACATTCCAATAATTCCTGAGGAAGCCATACAAGTCCCTTTAATTCTATGCATGCAAGCTCCTGAGAAGAAAAATCTGAATGCACTGCCCACATTTGAATTGAAGTCTTCTCCCCCAACACTTGAATATGCTTTCCTTGGTCTTAATGAATCAGAGAGTTGTATGGGAGTTACTTTTTGGTGGGTATCATTTCTCTCCTCATGTCCACTAAAGTCATTTCTCTTAACTAACTGGAAGAAGAGGAAGAAAAATCAACAATTAGTTGTCAAGCTAGTGACATTAAAGAAGCGCTTGTTGGGAGGCAATCCAACTACTAGTATCCTTGGTTTTACAGTTACTTTGGTTTTAATTTTATAATTATTTTGATTTTGGCATTACACTACAAGAAAACAAGCTTTTTGCTACGCTTTTAAAGTGTGGCAAAAAGTCCAAAAAAGAGTAGCGATAGCTTTTTGCCACGCCTTTTGAGCTACCGGCACGCTTTTGAAAGTGTCACATCTACAAAGGTGCCGATTGCTCTATCGTCACGCTTCTGGTGATCTATCGCCATGCTTTTTTTTACCACGCTTTTAAAGATCGCTAGATGTGTCAAATATGGCTACGCTTTTAAAGCGTGCCAATAGCATGACATATGGCTACGCTTTAAAAGAGTGCCAATAGCAAAATATGGCTACGCTTTTAAAGCGTGCCAATAGCATGACATATGGCTACGCTTTTAAAGCGTGCCAATAGCGTGAGTTACAGCGACGCTTATAAAGCGTGGCTGTTGATGATACTGTACATTATGGCTATACTTAGAGAGAGAGAGAGAGAGAGAGAGAGAGAGAGAGAGAGAGAGAGATCAAAGCCTAAACTTGTCGGTTTTCATTAGAATAAGCTTGCTTTTGAATGAAACATGACTAGACAAAATTCCTTATATCATCAAATTGAAATAATCTTCCCATGACATAATTTTAAAATTTTCATGATATATTCTATTCATACAAGAAATCAAAGCTTTATGGAGAATCACGATAAAACTAAGGGACATAGTCCCAGCCTTAAAATTATCTAACAACAAATGACAAAACTTCGATTGGTGCAAAATTTGCCTAACTATGTATTGCAATTCTATTCATTATCCTGCTTTAGCTTTCTCTTCTACTTTCTTCACTGGTCTCGCAAACCTGAAGCAACATTCCGAAAATTTAGAACATGCTAGAGCCAATGATCTAATTAATAAATAACTAGAAAAGAAGAAAAGATATCATATATTTTCAGAATGAAGATTATGTTTCTTCTCCTCTTTTATTTTTCTTTTCCAATTTTCTATATTTCTCTATTTTCCAGCGAAATCCTTGGCATCCATGGGCACCTATGGGGAGAAAAAGGAGCAAAAGCAAGAACAAAACAAACAAAAAACATAGGCTCCTGCAATATGAAACATTTGAGAAGAATTAAATAAACTGGAAATAATATATATATATATATATATATATATATATATATATATATATATATATATATATATATCTTTTCAGGTATATATAAAGGAATCAGACCTGTTGCAATGTCTTCAATTGTTTAGAACTGGCTTTCATTTGCTTGTGTTTGTTTAATTGTTCCTCCTCACTGTCATCATTTTTAGTAACTAATTCAACTGAATTAGCATTTCAATTAAACCAGTTTTTCTCAGCTTTCACCTAAAATAGCAAAGAGAAATAGAATTTGAAAACACAATTAACCATATCCACTCAGCACAAAGGAGCAATAAAGCAAAACAGAATTTTAAGTCAAACCTGAAAAGCAAGAAAATACATGAGACTGGAAGTCTGTTACTAGAAATTACTATGTACATTTGTAAAGATGCAATAAGGAAAACCTCTTGTATATGGAGGTTACCTCAAGCAAATTACATTCAAAACCATTTCAAATCATAAACAAAAAAATGATAAATTCCAAGCACACTTGACACTAACATTGGTTGCATGAAAAAAATGCCAAAATGTTATATAATTCAATATATTGTATAGCTGAATCCTAATACCTGTGAATCCTTTGGTGTTATTTTGTCAATTTGGTGTGCAAGAGACAATCGTTTTAAAACCTTTGGCATGTATGAGTTCTGTAAAGGAAACCGCTGAAAATTGTCATGTACATAACAAGATAATGATAATGACAATCACTAAATTCTACAAAAATGAAAATCACAAGAGCAGTTCTTCTCATAATCACAAGAGAGGAAAGTTTGAGTGTACAACCTACAACAAGATCTTTCATTCATACCAAGCTCTTGGGGGTCATTGAGCAAGTCACAAGAACATCAAAGGTTGCTCTTTTGCTTCAAGGAATAATAATGATCAGAGAAGTGAAAACAACATTGAGTTTGAAAATAACAAACAGCAGTTACAATGCCGATATATAATAGGGGAGATGTCTATACAACATTTTGGCTGACTAATATAGGCAAGATGCTGAAGTTCTATGAGAGCAAAATAATGAATTAATGACCAATTTGATTGAGAATGAGGGAAGACTAACCAATATTATTTTGTTGACTTTTAATTCCACTTTCTACTTGGATCCTTGGCTCTCCACCAGAACTCCTTGCACCCAAATAGACGCACCAGTCGTAATCAAACCAGATTCAACCTAATAATAAGCTCCAGATCTTGAAAATAGACAGATAAAAAGCTATAAATCGCACCGATGAACTTAAAATACACCGACTTTCATGATAGGGATGAGTGACCACCGGCCAGAGTTTCAGGAAAGAAGCATACCTGATCATAACCTTCTGCTCCCAAATCCATCACACATTGCATATTAGAAAAGCAGGAACCATCTTTAATCTGGATAAAACAAACAATATGCTCAGTCGAATTAAAGGCAGAAAAATTCTACAATAGGGTTATTAACTTATTGGCCATAGACCGGGACAATAACCCTATGAAATAAAGGCGGAAAAATTCTACAATAGTTCCAATCAACCAAAACAGCAAAGACAAAAAGAGAAGCTGGTTTCACACAGCTTACCAAACTTTATAGAAAACAACTAAAAGGCTTCATATTAAAGATAAAAGACGAGGATGAACTGTAACATGTCCACTCACACACCAACCCATTATAAAACCTTAAACACCAAGAAAAATTCCAAGCCAAACACCACAAACAACATAAATTAAGCTCACCCAAAAAAAAGAATATTTTTTTTCAAAATAATAATTATAATAATTTAAAGGGCCAGTTAATTACTTCAACTCAGTGTCATAGAATAATTGATAAAACCCAGTTCCAAAATTAAAGCAAACAGCAGAAAATGCCACTCAGAAAACATAACAACTCAGAGAATCACAGAGAAAGTTACAAACTTTGGTGAATTAACACACACCTGAAATACTGAAAACAAAAAAAATAAAGAAGCAATGCTATGAATGCATTAGGAATTTCACTTGAAAAAGGGGAAATAAAAGAATAGGAAACATTACTGACATTTATGTAGAGAATGAGGATCAAAACTGAAAAGGGTCACAAACAGGGTTTGAGTGACTGTATGATGAAGAGCAAGCTTAGTGTTGCAACAGTTTCATGGAGCAAAATTAAGGAGCGGTAACAGAAGTAGCAGAGAGGAGAGTGTGTGTAAAAGTGAAGTGAGTGAGTGAAAACACAGAAACAGGGAAACAAAGACATTAACTACATAAGAAGATGAGTGAGAAGAAATGCAAAATTCAGAAATATATATTATTATTATGAAGTCATGAAATAAAAAATAAGTGAACATAGACCGGGACAAGAACCTAGCCTTTAAAATTGGCCAAATCCCTTAAGCATATTTAGTACTATGATGGTCACTTCACTAGTATTTTAAGGCACAAAAAATAACATTAGTTCTATGCCATTGAAGAAATATTAAACCAAATATAATATTGATAATGACAATCAACAAAGAATTAAATAGCAAGTATTTTCTTCTTTCATCGCTGTCTTAGTTCCTTAAAACTCTCTGGTTTGCTCATCAATTTTACAGTTATAAACTAAAGTCATTAAGAGAGATGAAAATCTGTTTGGTTAAGAAGGTAAAAACAATACATATTTAAGCTATATAAGTAACAAGGATCAAATTCTTTGTAACATTAGATGCATATTTAAACCAAATGCCTATTTCTGCTATTGACTGCTAGGAAAGAGTTAAAATAATAGTATTAATTTGGTTTCAACTTTTAATAGGCATGCAGATTTTCAATTTTCTTCTGAGTTTTATAAAAATGATTTGTAGCATGCTCTATGGATTATAATTAGCCAAACTTCAAAGATTTAGAGTTGTATTACTAATTATGATATAAATGAAACACTCGTATATGAAATAACATCAAATAGCGTGCTATGGTGAATCATAATAGATGCAGTGAAAAATCAAGACCCAAAAATCAAAGAACAGAATCAACTCATGTACAGAATAGGACAACATAGAAGCATTAAAAAATCATAACAAAAATCAAGAATCAAGAATAGCAACCAAGAGAATACTAGATAATTGCAGAAAATATGCCAACCAAGAATCAAGAACAAATTAAAAATCATAACTAAAATTAAGAACTAAAATACTTAGGAACAAACCAGAATTAACTCAAGAACAAAACAAAAAAACAAATAGAAGCAGTGAAAAATCAGACAAAAAAATCAAGAACTAACTTGAGTCAGAGGCTCCATTCTTGATGATGCGGACAGAGAGTGGCAGAGTGTAGGGATGAGTGGAGGAAAACGCGGTGGCTGCCAGAAAGGGAGAGGCACTGGACAACAACGGCTGGCCGGGGCTCGATGACGGAGGGCGAAGGGACTCGACGCGATGGTGCAAGGGATGAAGATGCTGCTACCTACTGGCTCGATAACGTAGCAAAAAATGGAAAGGGGTTATAGGGTTTGCAGCGATGGAGGGGAGCAACGGCGGAGGGAGCATCGACGGCGGGTTTGCGACGGCAAGTGAGCGGAGGGAGTCATTGCCAGAGAGAGTCACCACAGAAGGAGGGTTAGGGATGCCAGAAGAGGGATTGCCGGCAGAGGTGTGCCGGCAAGTGAGCGTAGTGACATTCTTCACGGTGTGTTGTCAGAGTATCGTCGTTGCGGTGAGGGTGAGGCACAATGAAGAGAGGGTTAGGGTTATCACCACTGAAGGAGTTGGGGCTTTTGAAGGAGGAGTTAGGGCTTACGGCGGGTCTTTGAATGAAGAAGGAGCGAGAAAGAGACATTTTAATTTGAAGAGTACGAGCGTTTTTAAATTTATTTTTTTTGGGGGGAACCTTTTGGCTACGCTTTTGAAGCGTGCCAAAAGGCTTGTAGAAAACGGCTACGCTTTTCAAACAACACGATAATAAAACCCTGTTACCACACTTTAAAAGCGTGCTGGTTTCTCTCTACGGCTACGCTTTTTTAGCGTGGCAAAAAAATGTGGCCAAATCTCGTATGAATTGCCACCTCCATAAAAAGCGTGGCCATTAACCCTTTTCACAACACTTTTAAAGCGTAGCAAAAAAAAGTGGCCAAATCTCTATTCAATCGCCACGCTCATAAAAGCGTGGCCATATACCACTTTTGGCCACGCTTTTAAAGCGTAGAAAAAAAAGCGTGGCCATAGACCTTTTTTCTTGTAGTGTTATAGTTATTTTAGTTTTGGTTTTAAATTACTATATCTCAATTTTTTAGAATTTTTCTTGTTTTACATGTGTTTTGGTCATGCAGAGTGATTAGAACAGGAACAAGAGAAATTAAAAGGAATTTTTGACATCCTAGAGTTTTGCTTTGCTTGGGGACAAATAAACTTTTAAGTTTGGTGTTATAGAGCGCGCTCTCTGTTTATCTCACCATTAAGGGCACCAAGGGGAGGTGAATCATCTTCACAGAGGAGCACAGGCTGAGGAATGAGATGTCCACCAGGATAACTGAGGTGGTTGAGTCTCTTTCATTCTACTTCTTCTTCCATTTTTATTTTGTTATATTCCTATTTTCTGTTGCTTTAATTGCCTGCATGATCTTTAGTATTTTTAGTTCTTAGGTTTTAGATTTTAAATTGAAAGGATGTCTCATATGCCGCTCACTAAGCTTGAATTTAAAAGGAAAAAGAAAAGAAATGATGTATTGCATGAGAAATTGAGTTTATATTTAAGAGTAGTCTTATTTACTTAGATGTGGTGGTATTATCTGTGATTCTGAATGCATGATATGAACAATGCATATTGATGGATAATTTGGAAAACGAATTCCAAACACGAAAAACTCACCGGCAAGTGTACCGGGTCGCATCAAGTAATAATAACTCACGTGAGTGAGGTCGATCCCACAGGGATTGAAGGATTGAGCAATTTTAGTTTAGTGGTTGATTTAGTCAAGCAAACAGAAGTTAATTTGAGTGAATTTGTGTTTGACAAGAATTAAATTGCATAGAATGTAAAAGGGAATTGGTAATTTGTAGGAAATTAAAGAGAACAGAAAATAAAGTGCTGAATCTTAAAGAACAAGAAATTAAATGGCATAAACTTAAAGTGCAAGAACTGTAAATTGCAGAAACTTAAAGTGCAAGAAATATAAATTACTTGAATTATAAGGGGAATTGGGCGTTTGATTTGTAGAAATTAAACACGGAAAAGTAAAATTCAACAAACAGAAATGTAAAAGATGGATTCAATTAAACCGGATCTTAGATGAAAATGAAAATAAGCTTGGTGTAGCAATGAAACAAGGAAATTAAAATTGAAAGCTGTAGATCTCAGGACCCAAGAGACTAGATAACCAAGTCTAGATCTCAATGCCTTCCTAGATCCAAATTTAGAATTCAATTGCAAGAAAAGTAAAGATCAAGCAGTAGAAGAAGCAAAACCAAATTCAATTTCCAAAAGTTGCAATAAAGTGAGACAGAGAGATCTCAAGGTGAGATTGAGACAGAATTTTCTCAATTCTTCAACCCAAGATTCAAGACAAGTGTAAATGAAATTGAAAATAAGAAAACTAAGAGGAAGAGAATTCAATTCCCCTTCCCCAAGACTCAGAATCTCAAAATAACTCCTAACCAAAAGCTCTCCAAAACTACTCAGAAAACTAAAAGGAAAAGCTCTCCCGAAAACTTAAATTCTAAGCTATTTATACACTCTCTTCAAATGATCTTCAAGCCTTGAATTGGGCCCTTGCTCTTGATGGAATTGGGTTGACAGAAGCCTGTATTGATTGCCCTTGGAGTTGGAAAGAAACCCACTTGTGAACCGGGTCAAAACCGGGCCATGAACTATTAAAGCTTGAGTCAAAGTTTGAGGCAAACTTTGACTCAAGCTTTTTGTAGCAGATTGCCTCCCGTGCTGTCATCCACGTTTGGCTCAAAGTTTGAGGTCAAACTTGAGCTCAAACGTGGATCCTCCCTTGCATGTCCTTTGGCCAACGTTTGGCCCAACGTTTGAGGCAAACGTTGGCGCAAACGTGGCTCAATCAAACCTTCAATCAGGGACTCTTCTTCATACTCAAATGGCGCCAACGTTTGACTCAAAGTTTGAGGCAAACGTTGGCGCAAGCTTTTTGCTCCCTGGGTGTTCTTTTTGTGGCGCCAACGTTTGACTCAAAGTTTGAGGCAAACGTTGGCGCAAGCTTTTTGCTCCCTGGTTCTTTCTTCTTTTGCTCTGAGGGTGCCAACGTTTGACCTCAAGTTTGAGGCAAACGTTGGCACAAACTTTTGATGCCTCCTGGGTGAATTCAAGCTCTTCCTCACGTTTGAGCTAAAGTTTGAGGCAAACGTTGGCGCAAACTTTTGATGCCTCCTGGGTGAATTCATGCTCTTCCTCACGTTTGAGCTAAAGTTTGAGGCAAACTTTGGCTCAAGCTTTTTGTCCTCTCTTGCTCTTTGCCATTCCTTCTTTCTTAAAATCTCTTCAAAGCGCTTTTCACCTATCATCAATCAATCAAAAACATCAAAGCTATGCTCAAAATCATGAGATTGTTTCTCTTTCATAATATATGATAATTATAGCAAAAAATCTCATGAAAATGCATTAATTTATCCATGGTTGATTGAATCAAAGGAAACATGAAATTCTACCCAATTGGCTTACTTATGGCTCAAGAAAGTGCATAAAATCTATTGAAAACAAAAGAAAAAGACTAGTGAAACTAGGCTAAGATGACTTGTCATCACAACACCAAACTTAAAGCTTGCTTGTCCCCAAGCAAGAAAGGAATTATTGAGAAGAAAGAATGAAATGGGAGAGGATGTTTATGTTAGCAGAGTATTATTGGTAGCTCATGGGGTTTTATGTAGATATGTAAATACTCACTTCTTATTGACATTTAGGCCTAGAAAGCCTCCTCCAAGCATCAAGTAACACACTGCTATGACCTCTCATTATTCCTTTGTCCATGATTATTATTATTATTTTTTTCTATAAGCTCTAGTTCAGTGTCATGTGTAACAAGATCTTTTCTTTATTTATGCTTGACACATTATTCACTATAGACACTTGGCTCATATTTCTTCTTAGAACATTGATGCCCAACACCTCTTTGGGTTACTAAATGCCTTGTAGTTAGGTTGCTCTTGATAGTGGATTTTCAGTTGATAATCCCGGGTTAGTTAACCCAAGTTACCAAGTGTTGATGCACTCCAAAGAACTTAATAATCCAAGCAGATCCTAGTACAAAGTCACCACAGGCATATATTCTAAGGTTCAAGCTATTGGTGTCTAGCTTTATTCTTTTTTTTCTCTTTTGTTTTCTTTACTGCCACTTTTGGCTTTTCTTATTCTACTTAATTTTTTTTTCTTTTCAACCAAGGACTTTTTATTTTTGAGATTCATAGACAGTGAACTAGTTTACACTTAGAAAGAAGATAATCTATTCCTATTATTTATTAAAAGTGAGCTATCATACAATCACACATACATACCACCACTTACTATTATTGTACTTCCAGCTAACAAAGAACTATCTTATTTCACATTCCAAACATTTCTTTTATTGAATTAAAGATGCAGGGGACAAAGCATGCATTTAGTTAAGTGAAAGTAAACACACAAGCACACACTTAGACTAGCTTACTTATTGCAAAAAGTGATTCTACTTGTACTAAATGAACACTTTAGTAAGACATAAATCAAAGCATTTCTCAACAGCAAGAGTTAAGTATGGATACAACCTATTGATTTGCAGTTCTTTTGTCCTTCCTTCTGTTGTGCTCCTTTTGAGTTATGATGCATAATGTCTTCAAATGGTGGTTAGTTCCCTGCATAATTCTCAAAAGTTGCTTGCTTCTCAAGCCCTTAGGTGGCTGGTTAGTATGCATGAATTGAGTGTGGCTTTTGGATTTAATTTGGTGTGGAAACACTAAACTTAATTCCTTGCCACTGTCTCTAATGCAACAGGTTGTACATTTATGAATTCTTTTGGCCTTGCTAAAGGTTATGGAACCAAAACTAAAAAGTAATTAAATGGTTGAATAGTTTGTCTGATTGCTTGGAGCTAGCATTATGCAGGAGGTGAGAGTATGCTTTTAAATAAGATTTTGGTGGAACACCAAACGTAGAATCCTTCATTCTCCCCTAAATTATTTTGGTGTGCAACACCAAACTTAGCTCCTTGCAATACATACTTAATTATTCAACATTTTTATTGAAAAAGCTATGAAAAGAAAACTACCTCAGGTTGGGTTGCCTCCCAACAAGCGCTTCTTTATTGTCACTAGCTTGACATCCTCCATTCTTTGATCATGGAGGTTGAAAATCCTGTTGCCTTTGATTTTCTCCTCTCACTATGGACTTCCTTCCGGTCTCCTCCATTTCTTGGTGCCCTTCTTCAGAAATTCCAGAGGTGGAGAACTCTCTCCTGGTTTATGTCATACAACCAAAATAGCAAAGATACACAGAGCACTCTGTAGCTTGAATGCAGTGAGAGTTAGTAGAGACAAAGTCTCAAACAGTTAGTGTGCAAGTTAGAAATAAAGAAAATGAGCAAAAACAAAGAAAAAGTGCTTAATCTAGACCACCACTTCACTTAATCATTGTCAATCTATTTCAATCCCCGGCAACGGCGCCAAAAACTTGATGTGTATTTTTGGAAAACGGATTTCCAAACACCTAAAACTCACCGGCAAGTGTACCGGGTCGCATCAAGTAATAATAACTCACGTGAGTGAGGTCGATCCCATAGGGATTGAAGGATTGAGCAATTTTAGTTTAGTGGTTGATTTAGTCAAGCAAACAGAAGTTGATTTGAGTGAATTTGTGTTTGACAAGAATTAAATTGCATAGAATGTAAAAGGGAATGGGTAATTTGCAGGAAATTAAAGAGAACAAAAAATAAAGTGCTGAATCTTAAAGAACAAGAAATTAAATGGCAGAAACTTAAAGTGCAAGAACTGTAAATTGCAGAAACTTAAAGTGCAAGAAATATAAATTGCTTGAATTATAAGGGGAATTGGGCGTTTGATTTGCAGAAATTAAACACGGAAAAGTAAAATTCAACAAACAGAAATGTAAAAGATGGATTCAATTAAACCGGATCTTAGATGAAAATGAAAATAAGCTTGGTGTAGCAATGAAACAAGGAAATTAAAATTGAAAGCTGTAGATCTCAGGACCCAAGAGACTAGATAACCAAGTCTAGATCTCAATGCCTTCCTAGATCCAAATTTAGAATTCAATTGCAAGAAAAGTAAAGATCAAGTGGTAGAAGAAGCAAAACTAAATTCAATTTCCAAAAGTTGCAGTAAAGTGAGACAGAGAGATCTCAAGGTGAGATTGAGATAGAATTTCCTCAATTCTACAACCCAAGATTCAAGACAAGTGTAAATAAAATTGAAAATAAGAAAACTAAGAGGAAGAGAATTCAATTTCCCTTCCCCAAGACTTAGAATATCAAAATAACTCCTAACCAAAAGCTCTCCAAAACTACTCAGCAAAACTAAAAGGAAAAGCTCTCCCGAAAACTTAAATTCTAAGCTATTTATACACTCTCTTCAAATGATCTTCAAGCCTTGAATTGGGCCCTTGCTCTTGATGGAAGTGGGTTGACAGAAGCCTCTGTTGATTGCCCTTGGTGTTGGAAAGAAACCCACTTGTGAACCGGGTCAAAACCGGGCCATGAACTATTGAAGCTTGAGTCAAAGTTTGAGGCAAACTTTGACTCAAGCTTTTTGTAGCAGATTGCCTCCCGTGCTGTCATCCACGTTTGGCTCAAAGTTTGAGGTCAAACTTGAGCTCAAACGTGGATCCTCCCTTGCATGTCCTTTGGCCAACGTTTGGCCCAACGTTTGAGGCAAACGTTGGCGCAAACGTGGCTCAATCAAACCTTCAATCAGGGACTCTTCTTCATACTCAAATGGTGCCAATGTTTGACCTAAAGTTTGAGGCAAACGTTGGCGCAAGCTTTTTGCTCCCTGGGTGTTCTTTTTGTGGTGCCAACATTTGACTCAAAGTTTGAGGCAAACGTTGGTGCAAGCTTTTTGCTCCCTGGGTCTTTCTTCTTTTGCTCTGAGGGTGCCAACGTTTGACCTCAAGTTTGAGGCAAACGTTGGCGCAAACTTTTGATGTCTCCAGGGTGAAGTCAAGCTCTTCCTCACGTTTGAGCTAAAGTTTGAGGCAAACTTTGGCTCAAACTTTTTGTCCTCTCTTGCTCTTTGCCATTCCTTCTTTCTTCAACTCTCTTCAAAGCTCTTTTCACCTATCATCAATCAATCAAAAACATCAAAGCTATGCTCAAAATCATGAGATTGTTTCTCTTTCATAATATATGACAATTATAGCACAAAATCTCATGAAAATGCATTAATTTATCCATGGTTGATTGAATCAAAGGAAACATGAAATTCTACCCAATTGGCTTACTTATGGCTCAAGAAAGTGCATAAAATCTATTGAAAATAAAAGAAAAAGACTAGTGAAACTAGGCTAAGATGACTTGTCATCACAACAACAAACTTAAAGCTTGCTTGTCCCAAAGCAAGAAAAGAATTATGCTCAAAGGTTCTTTAAATCAGAATGGATTTAAAGAATACATGTGCTATCCTGTGAGTGAAGTGATTAAGTGACAGTGGGGTGAACTCTAAATTATATGCTCATGCAAGGGCTTCAATGTTTACTAGTCCCCACATATTGGAAGTCTTAGGTCTTAGGATTTTCATCCAAATGGTATCATGGATATCTCTTTATATGTAATCACCTTGATGCAGCTTATAGTTTCTGTGCTTTGGCCTTGACTCTAAGTGTCATGTCTCAAAGCGGCTCTTTAGATAAGCTTTCAATCAATACTCCTAAACCAGTTGGTTTTAAGGTATTAGGTGTTAAAGCACCCCTAAGGATTTACTTGCTCAAGCCTCTTTCTTTGACACAATTCGACCACAAGGATTTACTAGGATAACAACTCTTTGAATTTTTGTTTTCTTCTTTCTTTTCTGCCTAGTAATTGATGCTCAGAGCCTTGGGCCATGTTCTTTCTTTTCTTTTCTTTTTTTTTTTGCTGCTTCCTGGATCAATAAATGTTTGAGAATCTCTACAATACTTCTTTGAACTCTATGTCCTGCCTATGAGCTCCCATGCAAGTTTTCATAAGCATGCAACCTCAATGCATAATCATATAACTAGAACCACCACTTCTCCTAATCTTTTGCTTGCCTCAAAATTGTTTAATTCCTCAATCCTTCTTTTCAAAGAACTTTCATGTAATGCATTTTTGAAATATTGAGTGCAAACAAGCTTGGAGAGTACAGGGTTGTAAATGATCAAGCATCTTGATTATTGAATTGTAGAAAAACTATACTAGACAGAAGGACAGATAGGGGTATAATATCACTTTCAATCATAGCAGTGATGCAAACTAATCACTTAACAATACAACCTTTTGAAGTTTTCTTGCTTTACTCCTCATCATCATCATTGCTGGTCTTCACATTCCTTTCTCTTTGATTGATGATGCTTAATTTCTCCAGAAGCTTGTATGATGCTCTGTAGTGATATTGAAAGTTGCTTGTTCCCCAAGCACTTGAAAAATGGTTAGCATGCATGAATTATTTGTGGGCTTTTGAACTTACTTTGGTGTGGGAACACCAAACTTAGTACCTTGCCAATGGTTCTCATGCATCAAATTGACCATATGTGGAACTCTTTTTCTTTGCTAACGGTAATAAGACTAAAAAAAACTAGAAAACAGACATTGGTTAAGTAATTTCTCTGCTTGCTTGGATCTAGCAACCATTTATGCAGAAGGTGAGAATGTGTTTTTAAAGGAGATTTTTGGTGGAACACCAAACTTAGCATTCTTCATTCTCCCTTAAATTGTTTTGGTGTGCAACACCAAACTTAGCTCCTTACAATATAGAGAAAGTTACTTAGCCTTTTTATTAAATGGAAAGAAAACTACCTCAGGTTGGATTGCCGCCCAACAAGCGCTTCTTTATTGTCACTAGCTTGACATCCTCCATTCTTTGATCATGGAGGTTGAAAATCCTGTTGCCTTTGATTTTCTCCTCTCACTATGGACTTCCTTCCGGTCTCCTCCATTTCTTGGTGCCCTTCTTCAGAAATTCCAGAGGTGGAGAACTCTCTCCTGGTTTATGTCATACAACCAAAATAGCAAAGATACACAGAGCACTCTGTAGCTTGAATGCAGTGAGAGTTAGTAGAGACAAAGTCTCAAACAGTTAGTGTGCAAGTTAGAAATAAAGAAAATGAGCAAAAACAAAGAAAAAGTGCTTAATCTAGACCACCACTTCACTTAATCATTGTCAATATATTTCAATCCCCGGCAACGGCGCCAAAAACTTGATGTGTGGAAAATGATCCAACACAAAACTCACCGGCAAGTGTATCGGGTCACATCAAGTAATAATAACTCACGTGAGTGAGGTCGATCCCACAGGGATTGAAGGATTGAGCAATTTTAGTTTAGTGGTTGATTTAGTCAAGCAAACAGAAGTTGATTTGAGTGAATTTGTGTTCAACAAGAATTAAATTGCATAGAATGTAAAAGGGAATGGGTAATTTGCAGGAAATTAAAGAGAACAGAAAACAAAAGTGCTGAATCTTAAAGAACAAGAAATTAAATGGCAGAAACTTAGAACGCAAGAAATGTAAATTGCAGAATCTTAGAGTGCAAGAAACGTAAATGGCTTGAATTGTAAATGGGTCAGGGATGTGGGATTGCAAAAATTAAACAAAAGAACAGTAAATCTCAACACATAGAAGAGTAGAAGATGACTTGAATTGAACCGGATCTAAAATGAAAATGAAAATAACCTTGGTGTAGCAATGAAACAAGGAAATTGAAATTGAAAGATGTAGATCTCAGGGCTCAAGAGACTAGATAACCAAGTCTAGATCTCAAAGTCTTCCTAGATCCAAATTGGGAATTCAATTGCAAGAAAAGTAAAGATCCGGCAGTAGAAGAAAAGAAGTGAAATCGCAAATTCTCGATGATGCAGTAAATCAAAACGGAAAGAGATCTCAAGGTGAGATTGAGACAGAATTTCCTCAATTCTTCAACCCAAGATTCAAGACAAGTGTAAATGAAATTGAAAACAAGAAAACTAAGAGGAAGAGAACTCAATTCTCCTTCCCCAAGACTCAGAATCTCAAAATAACTCTTAACCAAAAGCTCTCCAAAACTACCCAGCAAAACTAAAAGAAAAGCTCTCTGAAAACTTAAATTCTAAGCTATTTATACACTCTCTTCAAATGATCTTCAAGCCTTGAATTGGGCCCTTGCTCTTGATGGAATTGGGTTGACAGAAGCTTCTATTGATTGCCTTTGGAGTTGGAAAGAAACCCACTTGTGAACCGGGTCAAAACCGGGCCATGAACTATTAAAGCTTGAATCAAAGTTTGAGGTAAACTTTGACTCAAGCTTTTTGTAGCAGATTGCCTCCCGTGCTGTCATCCACGTTTGGCTCAAAGTTTGAGGTCAAACTTGAGCTCAAACATGGATCCTCCCTTGCATGTCCTTTGGCCAACGTTTGGCCCAACGTTTGAGGCAAACGTTGGCGCAAACGTGGCTCAATAAAACCTTCAATCAGGGACTCTTCTTCATACTCAAATGGCGCCAACGTTTGACTCAAAGTTTGAGGCAAACGTTGGCGCAAGCTTTTTGCTCCCTGGGTCTTTCTTCTTTTGCTCTGAGGGTGCCAACGTTTGACCTCAAGTTTGAGGCAAACGTTGGCGAAAACTTTTGATGCCTCCAGGGTGAATTCAAGTTCTTCCTCACGTTTGAGCTAAAGTTTGCCTCAAACTTTGGCTCAAGCTTTTTGTCCTCTCTTGCTTTTTGCCATTCCTTCTTTCTTCAACCCTCTTCAAAGCTCTTTTCACCTATCATCAATCAATCAAAAACATCAAAGCTATGCTCAAAATCATGAGATTGTTTCTCTTTCATAATATATGACAATTATAGCACAAAATCTCATGAAAATGCATTAATTTATCCATGGTTGATTAAATCAAAGGAAACATGAAATTCTACCCAATTGGCTTACTTATGGCTCAAGAAAGTGCATAAAATCTATTGAAAACAAAAGAAAAAGACTAGTGAAACTAGGCTAAGATGACTTGTCATCACAACACCAAACTTAAAGCTTGCTTGTCCCCAAGCAAGAAAGGAATTAATGAGAAGAAAGAATGAAATGGTAGAGGATGTTTATGCTAGCAGAGTATTATTGGTAGCTCATGGGGTTTTATGTAGATATGTAAATACTCACTTCTTATTGACATTTAGGCCTAGAAAGCCTCCTCCAAGCATCAAGCAACACACTGCTATGACCTCTCATTATTCCTTTGTCCTTGATTATTATTTTTTTTTTCTATAAGGTCTAGTTCAGTGTCATGTGTAACAAGCTCTTTTCTTTATTTATGCTTGACACATTATTCACTATAGACACTTGGCTCACATTCCTTCTTAGAACATTGATGCCCAGCACCTCTTTGGGTTACTAAATGCCTTGTAGTTAGGTTGCTCTTGATAGTGGACTTTCAGTTGATAATCCCGGGTTAGTTAACCCAAGTTACCAAGTGTTGATGCACTCCAAAGAACTTAATAATCCAAGCAGATCCTAGTACAAAGACACCACAGGCATATATTCTAAGATTCAAGCTATTGGTGTCTAGCTTTGTTTCTTTTTTTTTTTATTTTATTGTTGCCACCTTTGGCTTTTTCTTTTTAACCAAGGACTTTTATTTGATTGAGATTCATAGACAGTTAGCCACTCTCTACTTAAAAGGAGACAATCTAGTTCTTTTATTCACTAAAAGTGAGCTATCATACAATCACACATACATACCACCACTTACTATTATTGTACTCCCAGCTAACAAAGAACTATCTCACTTCACATTTCAAACATTTCTTTTATTGAATTAAAGATGCAGGGGACAAAGCATGCTTTTTGTTAAGTGAAAGTAAACACACAAGTACATACGTAGACTAGCTCACTTATTGCAAAGAGTGATTCTACTTGTACTAGATGAACACTTTAGCAAGACATAAGTCAAAGCATTTCTCAACAGCAAGAGTTAAGTATAGATACAACGTATTGGTTTGCAGTTCCTTTGTCCTTCCTTCTGTTGTGCCCCTTTTGAGTTATGATGCATAATATCTTCAACTGGTGGTTAGTTCCCTGCACAATTCTCAAAAGTTGCTTGCTTCTCAAGCCCTTAGGTGACTGGTTAGTCTGCATGAATTGAGTGCGGCTTTTGGATTTAATTTGGTGTGGGAACACCAAACTTAATTCCTTGCCACTGTCTCTAATGCAACAGGTTGTACATTTATAAATTCTTTTGGCCTTGCTAAAGGTTATGGAACCAAAACTATGAAGCAATTAACTAATTGAATAATTTGTCTCATTGCTTGGAGCTATCATTATGCAAGAGGTGAGAGTATGCTTTTAAATGAGATTTTGGTGGAACACCAAACTTAGAATCCTTCATTCTCCTTTAAATTGTTTTGGTGTACAACACCAAACTTAACTCCCTGCAATACATACTTAATTATTCAAAATTTTTATTGAAAAAGCTATGAAAAGAAAATTACCTCAGGTTGGGTTGCCTCCCAACAAGCGCTTCTTTATTGTCATTAGCTTGACATTCTCTATGCTTGTTCAGCTCAGATTCTGGACTTCCTTCTCCTTGTCCCATTGTCCTCCTAGGTAGGGCTTTGCTCTGTGACCATTTGCTATGAAATGACTCTTTGTTGCTTCATCTTGCAATTCAAGGCTTCCATAAGGAAAAACCTTTGTCACCAAATATGGGTGATGAGCGGATAATTTATACGCTTTTTGGCATTATTTTTAGTATATTTTTAGTAGAATCTAGTTACTTTTAGGGATGTTTTTAATAGATTTTATGTTAAATTCACATTTCTGGACTTTACTATGAGTTTGTGTGTTTTTCTGTGATTTCAGGTATTTTCTAGCTGAAATTGAGGGACCTGAGCAAAAATCAGATTTAGAGGTTGAAGAAGGACTGCTGATGCTGTTGGATTCTGACCTCCCTGCACTCAAAGTGGATTTTCTGGAGCTACAGAACTCAAAATGGCGCGCTTCCAATTGTGTTGGAAAGTAGATATCCAGGGCTTTCCAGCAATATATAATAGTTCATACTTTGCCCAAGTTTAAACGACGCAAACTGGCGTTCAACACCAGCTCTCTGCCCAATTCTGGAGTTCAGCGCCAGAAATGGATCAAAAACCAGAGTTGAACGCCAGAAATGGATCCGAACCTGGCGTTCAACTCCACAAATGGCCTCTGCACGTGGAAAGTTAAAGCTCAGCCCAAGTACACACTAAGTGGGCCCCGGAAGTGGATTTATGTATCAATTACTTATTTCTGTAAACCCTAGTGACTAGATTATTATAAATAGGACCTTTTGCTATTGTATTAGACATCTTTGGACGCCTGGTTCTTAGATCAGAGGGGCTGGCCATCTCGGCCATGCCTGGACCTTTCACTTATGTAATTTTAACGGTAGAGTTTCTACACTCCATAGATTAAGGTGTGGAGCTCTGCTGTTCCTCAAAGATTAATGCAAAGTACTACTGTTTTCTATTCAATTCATCTTATTTCGCTTCTAAGATATTCATTCGCACTTCAACCTGAATGTGATGAACGTGACAATCATCATCATTCCCTATGAACGCGTGCCTGACAACCACTTCCGTTCTACCTTCGACTAAATGAGTATCTCTTAGATCTCCTAACCAGAATCTTCGTGGCGTAAGCTAGAATGATGGCGGCATCCAAGAGAATCCGAAAGGTCTAAACCTTGTCTGTGGTATTCCGAGTAGGATTCAATGATTGGATGACTGTGACGAGCTCCAAACTCGCAATTGCGGGGCGTTAGTGAAAAACGCAAAAGGATAGTAAATCCTATTCCAGCATGATCGAGAACCGACAGATGAATAGCCGTGCCGTGACAGGGTACGTTGACCATTTTCACTGAGAGGATAAGATGAAGCCATTGACAAGGGTGATGCCTCCAGACGATTAGCCGTGCCGTGACAGGGCATTGGATCATTTTCCCGAGAGATGACCGAAAGTAGCCATTGACAGTGGTGATGTATCACATAAAGCCAGCCATGGAAAGGAGTAAGACTGATTGGATGAAGATAGCAGGAAAGCAGAGGTTCAGAGGAACGAAAGCATCTCCATTCACTTATCTGAAATTCTCACCAATGAATTACATAAGTATTTCTATCCCTATTCTATTAATTATTATTCGAAAACACCATTATCAATTTATATCTGCCTAACTGAGATTTGCAAGGTGACCATAGCTTGCTTCATACCAACAATCTCCGTGGGATTCGACCCTTACTCACGTAAGGTATTACTTGGACGACCCAGTGCACTTGCTGGTTAGTTACACGGAGTTGTGAACCATGGTCTTGGCATCATGTTTTTGGCGCCATTTCCAGGGAAAGAAAGAGCAATGAATTTTACATAATTAAAGTGTAATCACGATTCCGCGTACCAAGTTTTTGGCGCCGTTGCCGGGGATTGTTGGAGTTTGGACAACTAACGGTTCATCTTGTTGCTCAGATTAGGTAATTTTCTTTTTGTTTTGTTTTCAAAAATTTTTCAAAAACCTTTCAAAAATTTCTCACTTGTTTTCGAAAAAAAAAATGTTTTCAAAAATATTATTTTTCTTCAGAATTTTTAAGAATGAATTCTAGTATTTCATGAAGCATGTTGAAGCATATCTGGCTGTAAAGCCATACCCAAATTGCTTTGGGATTGGTATTCAATTAATCACTCCAGTCCATGTAATTATATACTAAAGCTTGGCTGGCTATTAAGCCATGCCTAACCCTTTGATTGGAGCTTTAGAGCATAAGATTCCTGGAATTCATATTAAAAATTTTGGAATCCTTATTTTTCTTTTTCAAAATAATTTTTCGAAAAATATAAAATAAAAATCCAAAAAAAATTTAGAAAATCACAAAAAATCAAAAATATTTCATGTTTCTTGTTTGAGTCTTGAGTCATGTTATAAGTTTGGTGTCAATTGTATGTGCATCTTGCATTTTTCGAAAATTTCATGCATTCATAGTGTTCTTCATGATCTTCAAGTTGTTCTTGGTAAGTCTTCTTGTTTGATCTTGATGAGTTTTTGTTTTGTGTTGTTTAGTGTTTTTCATATGCATTCTTGAATTCTTAGTGTCTAGGCATTAAAGAATTCTAAGTTTGGTGTCTTGCATGTTTTCTTTGCATTAAAAATTTTTCAAAAATATGTTCTTGGTGTTCATCTTGACATTCATAGTGTTCTTGGTGTTCATCTTGACATTCATAGCATTCTTGCATGCATTCATTGTTTTGATCTAAAAATTTCATGCATTGCATCATTTTAGTGTTTTTCTCTCTCATCATAAAAATTCAAAAATAAAAAAAAATATCTTTCCCTCTTTTCTCTCATCAAATTCGAAAATTGGATTTGACTTTTTCAAAAATTTTTAAAATCTAGTTGTTTTCTATAAGTCAAATCAAATTTTCAATTTAAAAAAATCTCATCTTTTTCAAAATCTTTTTCAAAAATCAAAATTTTTTTATTTTTCTTAGTTATTTTCGAAAATTATAAAAATGTTTTTCAAAAATCTTTTTCTTATTTTTACATCATATTTTCGAAAATAACATCATCAATTAATGTTTTGATTCAAAAATTTCAAGTTTGTTACTTGCTTGTTAAGAAAGATTCAAACTTTGAGTTCTAGAATCATATCTTGTGATTTCTTGTGAATCAAGTCATTAATTGTGATTTTAAAAATCAAATCCTTTTCAAAAATATCTTCTTATCTTATCTTTTTCAAAATTTGATTTCAAAATATCTTTTCTAACTTCCTATCTTCTTATCTTTTCAAAATTGATTTTCAAAATTGTTTCAACTAACTAACTAACTTTTTGTTTGTTTCTTATCTTTTTCAAAACTACCTAACTAACTCTCTCTCTCTAGTTTTCGAAAATATCTTCCCTCTTTTTCAAAAATTCTTTTTAATTAACTAATTATTTTAATTTTTTGTTTTAATTTTCGAAAAAACCACTAACCTTTTCCAAAAACTATTTTCAAAAATCACTAACTCTTTTTCAAAAATATTTTTTCGAAAATTCTTCTCTCTCCTCTCCTTCTATTTGTTTATTCATCTACTAACACTTCTCTTCATCTCACATCTCTGCTCTCCTCACAAATGTGTTTCTTTCCTTACATTACACCCCTATTCCTTTTCTTCTTCTACTAACAATAAGGAACCTCTTTACTGTGACATAGAGGATTCCTCTTCTTTTCTTGTTCTCTTCTCTTTCTTATGAGCAGGAACAAGGAAAAAGGCATTCTTGTTGAAGCTGATCCAGAACCTGAAAGGACTCTGAAGAGAAAACTAAGAGAAGCTAAATTACAACAATCCAGAGACAACTTGATTGAAAATTTCGAACAAGTAAAGGAGATGGCAGCCGAACCCAACAACAATGCAAGGAGAATGCTTGGTGACTTTACTGCACATAATTCCAATTTACATGGAAGAAGCATCTCCATTCCTGCCATTGGAGCAAACAACTTTGAGCTGAAACCTCAATTAGTTTCTCTGATGCAGCAGAACTGCAAGTTTCATGGACTTCCATCTGAAGATCCTTTTCAGTTCTTAACTGAATTCTTGCAGATATGTGATACTGTTAAGACTAATTGAGTAGATCCTGAAGTCTATAGGCTCATGCTTTTCCCTTTTGCTGTAAGAGACAGAGCTAGAATATGGTTGGACTCTCAACCTAAAGATAGCCTGAACTCTTGGGATAAGCTGGTCACGGCTTTCTTAGCCAAGTACTTTCCTCCTCAAAAGCTGAGCAAGCTTAGAGTGGATGTTCAGACCTTCAGACAGAAGGAAGGTGAATCCCTCTATGAAGCTTGGGAAAGATACAAGCAGCTGACCAAAAAGTGTCGTTCTAACATGCTTTTAGAATGGACCATCCTGGATATATTCTATGATGGTTTATCTGAGCTATCAAAGATGTCATTGGATACTTCTGCAGGTGGATCCATCCACCTAAAGAAAACGCCTGCAGAAGCTCAAGAACTCATTGACATGGTTGCTAATAACCAGTTCATGTACACTTCTGAGAGGAATCCTGTGAATAATGGGACGCCTATGAAGAAAGGAGTTCTTGAAGTTGATACTCTGAATGCCATATTGGCTCAGAATAAAATATTGACTCAGCAAGTCAATATGATTTCTCAGAGTCTGAATGGAATGCAAGCTGCATCCAACAGTACTCAAGAGGCTTCTTATGGAGAAGAAGCTTATGATCTTGAGAACCCTGCAATAGCAGAGGTAAATTTCTTAGCTGAACCTTATGGAAACACCTATAACTCATCATGGCGAAATCATCCAAATTTCTCATGGAAGGATCAAAAGCCTCAACAAGGCTTTAATAATGGTGGAAGAAACAGGTTTAACAATAATAAACCTTTTCCATCATCCACTCAGCAACAGACAGAGAACTCTGAACAAAATACTTCTAATTTGGCAAACTTAGTCTCTGATCTGTCTAAGGCCACTGTAAGTTTCATGAATGAAACAATATCTTCCATTAGAAATCTGGAAGCACAAGTGGGCCAGCTGAGTAAAAGGATCACTGAAATCCCTCCTAGTACTCTCCCAAGCAATACAGAAGAGAATCCAAAAGGAGAGTGCAAGGCCATTGACATAAGCACCATGGCCGAACCTGTGAGGAAAGGAGAGGACGTGAATCCCAAGGAGGAAGACCTCCTGGGACGTCCAGTGATCAATAAGGAGCTTCCCTCTGAGGAACCAAAGGACTCTGAGGCTCATCTAGAGACCATAGAGATTCCATTGAACCTCCTTATGCCCTTCATGAGCTCTGATGAGTATTCCTCTTCTGAAGAGAATGAGGATGTTACTGAAGAGCAAACTGCCAAGTTTCTTGGTGCAATCATGAAGCTGAATGCCAAATTATTTGGCATTGATGCTTGGGAAGTTGAACCTCCCTTGTTCATCAATGAACTAAGTGATCTGGATCAACTGACATTGCCTCAGAAGAGACAGGATCCTGGAAAGTTCATAATACCTTGTACTCTAGGCACCATGATCTTTAAGGCTCTGTGTGACCTTGGTTCAGGGATAAACCTCATGCCCCTCTCTGTAATAGAGAAACTGGGAATCTATGGGGTGCAAGCTGCTAAAATCTCATTAGAGATGGCAGATAATTCAAGAAAACAGGCATATGAACAAGTAGAGGACGTGTTAGTAAAGGTTGAAGTCCTTTACATCCCTGCTGATTTCATAGTCCTGGATACTGGAAAGGAAGAGGATGAATCCATCATCCTAGGAAGACCTTTCCTGGCCATAGCAAGAGCTGTGATTGATGTTGACAGAGGTGAACTAGTCCTTCAATGGAATGAGGACTCCCTTGTGTTTAAAACTCAAGGATCTCCCTCTGCAACCATGGAGAGGAAGCATGAAAAGCTTCTCTCAAAGCAGAGTCAACCCAAGCCCCCACAGTCAAACTCTAAGTTTGGTGTTGGGAGGCCACAACCAAACTCTAAGTTTGGTGTTGAACTCCCATATCCAAACTCTAAGTTTGGTGTTGGAGAGTATCAATAATGCTCTGAACATCTGTGAGGCTCCATGAGAGCCCACTGTCAAGCTATTGACATTAAAGAAGCGCTTGTTGGGAGGCAACCCAATGTTTATTCATCTAACTCTATTATTCTTGTTTTTCATGTTTTCTTAGGTCCATGATCATGTGGAGTCACAAAATAAATATAAAAATTGAAAACGGAGTCAAAAACAGCAGAAAAAAAATCACACCCTGGAGGAGCATCTGCCTGGCGTTCAACGCCAGAACAGAGCATGGTTATGGCGCTGAACGCCCAAAATGGGCAGTGTCTGGGCGCTGAACACCCAGAACAGGCATGGTTCTGGCGTTCAACGCCAGAAATGGCAGCAAATGGGCGTTGAACGCCCAAAATGGGCACCAACCTGGCGCTGAACGCCCAGAGTTGTGTGCAAGGGCATTTTGCATGCCTAAATTGGTGCAGGGATGTAAATGCCTTGACACCTCAGGATCTGTGGACCCCACAGGATCCCCACATACCTCCACTCACTCTCTTCTCTCTTCTCAATCATCCTCTACTCCCAATAAACACTCTTCCCTATTAACCCTTTACCACTCACATCCATACACCCACTTACCTTCAAAATTCAACATATCCTCCCCACTCAATCCCACCCATATGGCCGAATACACACCTCCCTCCATCTCCCCTATATCTTCTTTTTCTTCTTCTATTCTTTCTTCTTTTGCTCGAGGGCGAGCAACATTCTAAGTTTGGTGTGGTAAAAGCATAGCTTTTTTGTTTTTTTTTTCATAACCATTGATGGCACCTAAGGCCAGAGAAACCTCTAGAAAGAGGAAAGGGAAGACAAAAGCTTCCATCAAGGGTCATTAGCTCAGTGGTAGAACATTTGACTGCAAATCAAGAGATCCCTGAGATACCTCAGGGGAGACATTTTCTTCCACACAATTATTGGAAGCAACTAAGGGTGGAACATCAAGAGCACTCCATCATGCTCCATGAAATAAGAGAAGATCAAAAAGCAATAAGGGAGGAGCAACAAAGACAAGGAAGAGACATAGAAGAGCTCAAGGACATCATTGGTTCCTCAAGAAAGAAACGCCACCATCACTAAGGTGGATTCATTCCTTGTTCTTACTTCTTCTGTTTTTCGTTTTCTATGTTATGTGCTTATCTGTGTTTGTGTCTTCATTACACGATCATTAGTAGTTAGTAACCGTGTATTAAAGTTATAAATGTCCTATGAATCTATCACCTCTCTTAAAATAAAAACTGTTTTAATTCAAAAGAACAAGAAGTACATGAGTTTTGAATTTATCTTTGAACTTAGCTTAATTATATTGATGTGGTGACAATGCTTCTTGTTTTCTGAATGTATGCTTGAACAGTGCATATGTCTTTTGAAGTTGTTGTTTAAGAATGTTAAATATGTTGGCTCTTGAAAGAATGATGACTAGGAGACATGTTATTTGATAATCTGAAAAATCATAAAAATGATTCTTGAAGCAAGAAAAAGCAGCAAAGAACAAAGCTTGCAGAAAAAAAAGGGGGCGAAAAAAATAAAAAGAAAAAGAAAAAAAGCAAGCAGAAAAAGCCAAAAGCTCTTAAAACCAAGAGGCAAGAGCAAAAAGCCAATAACCCTTAAAACCAAAAGGCAAGGGCAAATAAAAAGGATCCCAAGGCTTTGAGCATCAGTGGATAGGAGGACCTAAAAGGAATAAAATCCTGGTCTAAGCGGCTAAACCAAGCTGTCTCTAACCATGTGCTTGTGGCGTGTAGGTGTCAAGTGAAAACTTGAGACTGAGCGGTTAAAGTCAAGGTCCAAAGCAAAAAAAAAAGAGTGTGCTTAAGAACCCTGGACACCTCTAATTGGGGACTTTAGCAAAGCTGAGTCACAATCTGAAAAGGTTCACCCAATTATGTGTCTGTGGCATTTATGTATCCGGTGGTAATACTGGAAAACAAAGTGCTTAGGGCCATGGCCAAGACTCATAAAATAGCTGTATTCAAGAATCATCATACTGAACTAGGAGAATCAATAACACTATCTGAACTCTGAGTTCCTATAGATGCCAATCATTCTGAACCTCAATGGATAAAGTGAGATGCCAAAACTATTCAAGAGGCAAAAAGCTACAAGTCCCGCTCATCTGATTGGAGCTATGTTTCATTGATAGTTTGGAATTTATAGTATATTCTATTCTTTTTATCCTATTTTGATTTTCAGTTGCTTGGGGACAAGCAACAATTTAAGTTTGGTGTTGTGATGAGCGGATAATTTATACGCTTTTTGGCATTGTTTTTAGTATATTTTTAGTAGAATCTAGTTACTTTTAGGGATGTTTTTAATATATTTTATGTTAAATTCACATTTCTGGACTTTACTATGATTTTGTGTGTTTTTCTGTGATTTCAGGTATTTTCTGGCTGAAATTGAGGGACCTGAGCAAAAATCAGATTCAGAGGTTGAAGAAGGACTGCTGATGCTGTTGGATTCTGACCTCCCTGCACTCAAAGTCGATTTTCTGGAGCTACAGAACTCAAAATGGCGCGCTTCCAATTGTGTTGGAAAGTAGACATCCAGGGCTTTCCAGAAATATATAATAGTCTATACTTTGCCCAAGTTTAGACGATGTAAACTGGCGTTTAACGCCAGCTCTCTGCCCAATTCTGGAGTTCAGCGCCAGAAATGGATCAAAAACCAGAGTTGAACGCCAGAAATGGATCCAAACCTGGCGTTCAACTCCACAAATGGCCTCTGCACATGGAAAGTTAAAGCTCAGCCCAAGTACACACCAAGTGGGCCTCGGAAGTGGATTTATGCATCAATTACTTATTTCTGTAAACCCTAGTGACTAGATTATTATAAATAGGACCTTTTGCTATTATTGTATTAGAAATCTTTGGACGCCTGGTTCTTAGATCAGAGGGGCTGGCCATCTCGGCAGCCATGCCTGGACCTTTCACTTATGTAATTTTAACGGTAGAGTTTCTACACTCCATAGATTAAGGTGTGGAGCTCTGCTGTTCCTCAAAGATTAATGCAAAGTACTACTGTTTTCTATTCAATTCATCTTATTTCGCTTCTAAGATATTCACTCGCACTTCAACTTGAATGTGATGAACGTGACAATCATCATCATTCCCTATGAACGCGTGCCTGACAACCACTTCCGTTCTACCTTCGACTAAATGAGTATCTCTTAGATCTCTTAACCAGAATCTTCGTGGCGTAAGCTAGAATGATGGCGGCATCCAAGAGAATCCGGAAGGTCTAAACCTTGTCTGTGGTATTCCGAGTAGGATTCAATGATTGGATGACTGTGACGAGCTCCAAACTCGCGATTGCTGGGTGTTAGTGACAGACGCAAAAGGATAGTAAATCCTATTCCAGCATGATCGAGAACCGACAGATGAATAGCCGTGCCGTGACAGGGTGCGTTGACCATTTTCACTGAGAGGATAAGATGAAGCCATTGACAAGGGTGATGCCTCTAGACGATTAGCCGTGCCGTGACAGGGCATTGGATCATTTTCCCGAGAGATGACCGAAAGTAGCCATTGACAGTGGTGATGTATCACATAAAGCCAGCCATGGAAAGGAGTAAGACTGATTGGATGAAGATAGCAGGAATGCAGAGGTTCAGAGGAATGAAAGCATCTCCATTCGCTTATCTGAAATTCTCACCAATGAATTACATAAGTATTTCTATCCCTATTCTATTAATTATTATTCGAAAACACCATTATCAATTTATATCTGCCTAACTGAGATTTGCAAGGTGACCATAGCTTTCTTCATACCAACAATCTCCGTGGGATTCGACCCTTACTCACGTAAGGTATTACTTGGACGACCCATTGCACTTGCTGGTTAGTTACACGGAGTTGTGAACCATGGTCTTGGCATCATGTTTTTGGCACCATTTCCAGGGAAAGAAAGAGCAATGAATTTTACATAATTAAAGTGTAATCACGATTCCGCGTACCAATGGGCCAGTCCACTTAGACTTAAGTTTGCCAAGGAAGATTTTAAGCCTTGTGTTATACAGGAGTACTTGCTATCCTGGCTTGAACTCCTTCTTTATGATCTTCTTATCATGCCACCTCTTGGCTCTCTCCTTGTGTATCTGAGCACTCTCATAAGCTTCTAGCCTGAATTCATCCAACTCATTTAGTTGTAACAATCTTTTCTTTCCTGCAGCCTGGGAATCAAGATTGAGGAGTTTAGTGGCCCAAAAAGCTTTATGTTCAAGCTCTACAGGGAGGTGACAAGATTTGCCATACAATAGTTGAAAGGGGGATTTCCCAATGGGTGTCTTGAATGCCGTCCTGTATGTCCAAAGTGCATCTTCTAGCTTTCTAGCCCAATCCTTTCTAGTAGCCCCTACTGTCTTCTCCAAAATCCTCTTCAGCTCCCTATTGGCAAGTTCTGCCTGACCATTGGTCTATGGGTGATAAGGTGTAGCCACTTTATGTATCACTCCATACTTATGAAGTAGTTTCTCCATCTGCTTATTGCAAAAGTGACCACCACCATCACTCACCAGTCCCCTAGGTACTCCATACCTAGTGAATATGTGTTTCTTTAAGAATTGAAGGACAACTTGTGCATCACACGTGGTTGTGGCTATGGCTTCCACCCATTTTGAGACATATTCTACTGCTACCAAGATGTACTTGAAAGAGTAAGATGGAGGGAATGGGCCCATAAAATCAATGCCCCAAAGATCAAACAGCTCTACTTCCAAGATATAGTTTTGAGGCATCTCATTCCTTCTTGTCAAACCCCCAGCTTTTTGGCATTCGTTACATCGATGAACAAACTCTCTGGAATCCTTAAAGATGGTCGGCCAATAAAATCCACTTTGAAGCACCTTGGCTGCTGTTCTTTCAGGTCCAAAATGTCCTCCATAGGCAGAGCCGTGACAGTGCCACAAAATGTTGCTCATTTCACTCTCAGGGACACATTTCCTTATCACTCCATCCGAACACCTTCTGAATAAAAACGGTTCATCCCATAGAAATTTCTTTGTTTCATTGAGCAATTTCTTTGTTTGTTGCTTGGTGAATTCCTTAGGGATTTTCCTTCTAACCTTATAGTTTGCAATGTCTGCAAACCAAGGAGCTTGTTGAATCTGCAAGAGGTGTTCATCTGGAAAATTTTCATTCACTGGATGAGATGCTTCTTGAATTGTTTCTTGTGGCAGCCTTGACAAGTGATCAGCAACTTGATTTTCACTGCCTTTCCTGTCTTTAATTTCAATATCAAACTCTTGTAGGAGTAGTACCCACCTGATGAGTCTAGGTTTAGCATCCCGTTTTGTCATTAAATACTTAAGAGCAGCATGGTCAGTATAAACTACAATTTTGGATCCTATCAAGTATGATCTAAACTTATCAAATGCATAAACTACAGCCAGCAACTCCTTTTCTATTGTGGTGTAATTTTTTTGAGCCTCATTCAAAACATTACTTGCATAATATATGACATGATGCAAGTTTCCCTTCTTTTGTCCAAGTACAGCACCAATTGCAGTGTCACTTGCATCACACATAAGTTCAAATGGTAGTTCCCAATTCGGGGGTGTGATGATTGGTGCTGTTGTGAGTCTGTTTTTTAAAGTTTCAAAGGCATGCTGGCAAGTTTCATCAAAGACAAAAGGATTATCAATCATCAGCAGATTACTCAAAGGTTTGGCTATCTTAGAGAAATCCTTGATAAACCTTCTATAAAATCCTGCATGCCCCAAGAAACTTCTAACAGATTTCACATTAGTTGGTGGAGGGAGTTTTTCTATGATCTCAACCTTTGCCTTGTCAACCTCTATCCCTTTTCTTGAAACTTTATGACCAAGAACAATCCCCTCGGGTACCATGAAATGGCACTTCTCCCAGTTCAAAACTAAATTAGTTTCTTGGCACCGTTTCAAGACAAGAGTTAGATGGTTCAGGCAAGCGTTGAAATTATCACCAAAAACAGAAAAGTCGTCCATGAAGACCTCTAAAAACTTTTCGACCATATCGGAGAAAATAGAAAGCATACACCTCTGAAATGTGGCTGGGGCGTTGCATAGCCCAAATGGCATCCTCCTGTATGCAAAAACTCCAAATGGACATGTGAAGGCAGTCTTCTCTTGGTCCTTGGGATCCACCACGATTTGATTGTACCCAGAATATCCGTCCAAGAAGCAATAATAGGCATGGCCGGCCAATCTTTCCAGCATCTGATCAATGAATGGGAGAGGAAAATAATCTTTCCTGGTGGCATCATTCAATCTTCTATAGTCTATGCACATCCTCCACCCAGTCACTGTTCTAGTAGGGATTAACTCATTCTTCTCATTGGTGATGACCGTCATTCCTCCTTTCTTTGGTACAACTTGGACCGGGCTCACCCATGATCTATCAAATATTGGGAAGATTATCCCTACATTCCATAACTTTATTACTTCCTTCTGGACAACTTCCTTCATTGTGGGATTTAGCCTTCTTTGAGGTTGAACCACTGGTTTGGAGTTGTCCTCCAAGAGGATCTTATGCATACACACTGCAGGGCTGATGCCTTTCAGGTCGTCAATGGTCCATCCTAAAGCATCTTTGCGAGCTTTGAGTACATCAAGAAGTTCTCCTTTTTCTTTTTTTGTCAGAGATGAATTGATGATTACTGGGAAGCTCTCTGATGTGCCCAGAAATGCATATTTGAGATGAGTGGGTAATGGCTTCAGTTCTTGTTTTCGTACTTCTTCCTTCTTGTCTTGTTTTCCTCTTATTCAATAGAAATCTCGGCTACTTGTTCCTCTGTTGTCTCTTGAGGATTATCTTCCAGCATTTCTTCCACCAAGCTCTCTATCATATCCACTCTTATATAATCCCCTTGCTCAGGAATGTGTTGCATTGACTTGAAAACGTTTATGATCATTTGTTCATTGTGGACCCTGAAGATCATCTCTCCTTTTTCTACATCAATGATGGCTCTTGCTGTGGCTAGAAATGGCCTTCCCAAAATGATTGAATTGTTCCCTTCCTCTTCAGTATCCAAAATCACAAAATCTGCTGGGAAAATAAACTCCCCAACCTTCACCAACAGGTTCTCCACAATTCCATTGGGTGTTTTGATTGATCTATCAGCCATGACCAATGACATCCTGATGGGTTTAAGTTCTTCTATGGCAAGCTTTCTCATCATTGAGAGAGGCATTAAGTTGATACTGGCACTAAGGTCACAGAGAGCTTTGTTGAGAACTATTCTGCCAATGGTGCATGAGACTACAAAGCTTCCTGGATCCTTGAGTTTTGGTGGAATGCCCCTTTGAATCACAGCACTGCATTCTTCGGTGAGTAACACGGTTTCCTTCTCAAGCCAACTCCTCTTTTTGTTGATAAGCTCCTTCAAGAACTTGGCATACAGGGGCATTTGCTCAAGTGCTTCAGCCAAGGGAATGTTGATCTCTAGCTTTTTGAAAGTTTCAAGGAACTTATGAAAGTGTTGGTCCTTAGTCTCTTTGCTGAACCTCTGAGGGTATGGCAGTGGAGGTGTAATGCTCTTTCCCACTTGCTGCTGTCCCTGAATCGCCTCTTCTTCTCCCTTTTGTGAAGTGGTTGGTTGGTCTTCTTTCCTTCTTTGCTTCTCAGTGCTCTTGTTTGGCATCACATCTTGATCATTGGCTTCCTCTGCCTGTGTTGGCTTTTCCTCCTCTATGGGCCTTTTACTGTTCTCCACTTGCTTCTTTGTGGTGTCATTGTTGCTCATCAATGTTCTCCCACTTCTTAACTGTATCGCCTTGCACTCTTCCTTAGGATTTGGAATTGTGTCACTTGGTAGGGAACTTGATGGTCTTTCTGTTGCAAGGTGTTTAGAGAGCTGGCCAATTTGCCTCTCCATATTCTTCATAGAGGCTTCCTGGTTCTTCGTTATCATTTCTTGGTGCTTCATCATCTTTTCCATTAACATTTCCAGGTTGGTGATCCTCTGAGAGTCATGTGAAATTGCTTGGGTATGGGGTGTTGATGGTTGATGGTAAGTGTTTTGGTTAGTGGGTTGGTTATTGGATGGATAATGGTTGGAGTTGGGGTAATTGTTTTGGGGTTTTCTGTAAGGGTTTTGGTTAGTTTGCTGCTGGTTGTGGTTTTGGTTGTTTCTTGAAGTGTTTTGATTTGAGTTCCTCTGCCATGGTTGTTGGTTCTGGTTGTGATTATCCCCCCATCTGAGGTTTGGGTGGTTCTTCCAGGATGGATTATAGGTGTCACCATAGACTTCATTTGGCCCAGAATTTTGGTTGTGCATGTACTGGACTTGTTCTTGCTGTTGTTCTTCTTGGTTCTCCTCATTCTGCCCCCAAGGAGTTGTTGGTTGGCTTGTGGCATTCACTGTTGCTACTTGTAGGCCATCAATTCTTTTGGCCATTTGCTCAAATTGTTGTTGAATCTGCTGCTGCATCATTTTGTTTTGAGCTAGGATTGAGTCCACTCCTTCCAACTCCATCACTCCTTTCCTTTGTGAGGGTTGGCGTTGCCTTTGGTGAGCAAAGAAATACTAGTTGTTGGCTACCATATCAATGAGATTTTGGGTTTCCTCTGCAGTTTTCATTAGTTGTAAAGAGCCTCCTGCTGAATAATCCAAAGCCTCTTGAGATTTCAGTGTCAAGCCTTCATAGAAATTCTGCAATCTGTCCCACTCACTAAACATTTCCGGTGGGCACTTCATGATTAGAGCTTTGTATCGTTCCCATGCCTCATACAAGGGTTCAGCATCCATTTGAGTGAATGTTTTCACTTCAGTCTTCAATCTAATAACTCTTTGAGGTGGGTAGAACTTGGCAAGGAACTTGTTTACTAGATCATCCTAATTGTTAATGCTGTCTCTTGGGAAGGATTCCAACCATTGAGTGGCTTTGTCTCTGAGAGAAAATGGAAATAGCAGTAGCTTGTAATTGTCAGGGTACACACCATTGGTTTTGACAGTGTCACAAATCCTCAAGAAGGTGGACAAGTGTTGGTTAGGGTTTTCAAGTGGTCCTCCTCCATAAGATCAATTGTTTTGAACCAAGGTGATGAGT
This sequence comes from Arachis ipaensis, assembly GCF_059453495.1. Lineage (NCBI taxonomy): Eukaryota > Viridiplantae > Streptophyta > Magnoliopsida > Fabales > Fabaceae > Arachis > Arachis ipaensis. The sequence goes on from NC_142439.1 coordinate 93,640,889, forward strand.
TGTGGCTTTAGTTCAAAGTTATTTGCATTAACATTTGGGGTAAGAATGCTACTCCCACAATGTCTAGGATCTGCACATGTGTAGAAAGCCAAGACTCTTCTCTATGGTGGGTTATTGTTGTTATTGGCTGCTCCTTCAGCTCCATTTGGTGGATTTGTTAGGTGTTCCTCCATATCCCGGAACTCTTCTTCTGACTCCTCTTCTCCAATAATGTTTTTCCCTCTTTCAACTCTTCTTAATCTTCTGAGGGTTCTTTCGTCTTGTTCACAAAAAGTGGGTGCAATTCTCCTTATACCTGACATACAACCAAAGCATAAGAATCACACAACACCAGAAAGGCAATAACACTTCAATCCATGGCTGAAGTGAAATGTTAGTTAGCTTAAGCAAAAATTCAAACAGTTAGCGTGTTAGTCAAAAGTTAAAGAAACATAAAAGAAAATGTGCTTGATCTAGATCTCCACTTAACTTAATCATTGTCAATCTATTTCAATCCCCGGCAACGGCGCCAAAAACTTGATGTGTGGAAAACGATCCAACACAAAACTCACCGGCAAGTGTACCGGGTCGCATCAAGTAATAATAACACACGTGAGTGAGGTCGATCCCACAGGGATTGATGGATTGAGCAATTTTAGTTTAGTGGTTGATTTAGTCAAGCAAACAGAAGTTGATTTGAGTGAATTTGTATTCAACAAGAATTAAATTACATAGAATGTAAAAGGGAATGGGTAATTTACAGGAAATTAAAGAGAACAGAAAATAAAAGTGCTGAATCTTAAAGAACAAGAAATTAAATAGCAGAAACTTAGAACACAAGAAATGTAAATTACAGAATCTTAGAGTGCAAGAAATGTAAAGGGCTTGAATTGTAAATGGGTCAGGGATGTGGGATTGCAAAAATTAAACAAAAGAACAGTAAATCTCAACACATAGAAGAGTAGAAGATGACTTGAATTGAACCGGATCTAAAATGAAAATGAAAATAAGCTTGGTATAGAAATGAAACAAGGAAATTGAAATTGAAAGATGTAGATCTCAGGGCTCAAGAGACTAGATAACCAAGTCTAGATCTCAAAGCCTTCCTAGATCCAAATTGGGAATTCAATTGCAAGAAAAGTAAAGATCCAGCAGTAGAAGAAAAGAAGTGAAATCGCAAATTCTCGATGATGCAGTAAATCAAAACGGAAAGAGACCTCAAGGTGAGATTGAGACAGAATTTCCTCAATTCTTCAACCCAAGATTCAAGACAAGTGTTAATGAAATTGAAAACAAGAAAACTAAGAGGAAGAGAATTCAATTCTCCTTCCCCAAGACTCAGAATCTCAAAATAACTCTTAACCAAAAGCTCTCCAAAACTACCCAGCAAAACTAAAAGAAAAGCTCCTGAAAACTTAAATTCTAAGCTATTTATACACTCTCCTAAAATGATCTTCAAGCCTTGAATTGGACCCTTTCTCTTCATGGAATTGGGTTGACAAAAGCCTCTGTTGATTGCCCTTGGAGTTGGAAAGAAACCCACTTGTGAATCGGGTCAAAACCGAGCCATGAACTATTAAAGCTTGAGTCAAAGTTTGAGGCAAACTTTGACTCAAGCTTTTTGTAGCAGATTGCCTCCCGTGCTGTCATCCACGTTTGGCTCAAAGTTTGAGGTTAAACTTGAGCTCAAACGTGGATCCTCCCTTGCATGTCCTTTGGCCAACGTTTGGCCCAACGTTTGAGGCAAACGTTGGCGCAAACGTGGCTCAATCAAACCTTCAATCAGGGACTCTTTTTCATACTCAAATGGCGCCAACGTTTGACTCAAAGTTTGAGACAAACGTTGGCGCAAGCTTTTTGCTCCCTGGGTGTTCTTTTTGTGGTGCCAACGTTTGACTCAAAAGTTTGAGGCAAACGTTGGCGCAAGCTTTTTGCTCCCTGGGTCTTTCTTCTTTTGCTCTGAGGGTGCCAACGTTTGACCTCAAGTTTGAGGCAAACGTTGGCGCAAACTTTTGATGCCTCCTGGGTGAATTCAAGCTCTTCCTCACGTTTGAGCTAAAGTTTGAGGCAAACTTTGGCTCAAGCTTTTTGTCCTCTCTTGCTCTTTGCCATTCCTTCTTTCTTCAACCCTCTTCAAAGCTCTTTTCACCTATCATCAATCAATCAAAAACATCAAAGCTATGCTCAAAATTATGAGATTGTTTCTCTTTCATAATATATGATAATTATAGCACAAAATCTCATGAAAATGCATTAATTTATCCATGGTTGATTGAATCAAAGGAAACATGAAATTCTACCCAATTGGCTTACTTATGGCTCAAGAAAGTGCATAAAATCTATTGAAAACAAAAGAAAAAGACTAGTGAAACTAGGCTAAGATGACTTGTCATCACATATTTGAATTTGAATCAAAGGATGTTGATGCATGAAGAACAGGAATTTAGAGAACTATTATGAATTCTATGAATTAAACAAAAGCTTAATCCTTGAAGCAAAAGAAACAACAAAAAAGAAAATGAAGAAGAGCAAGGTCCAAGGCTCTAAGCAACAATGGCTACGAAGGTCAAGTATGATTAAGAGCTCAAAGAGTTGTTTTCCTAGCCATACGCTTGTGGTGTGAATGTGTCAAGTAACCCTTGAGACAGAGCACTAAGAGTCAAGATCAAGTGCATTTAACAGAGTATGCCAAAGGCTTTGAGCACCACTGTCTGGGAGTAACTTAAAGAAAAAGTAGAACTAAAAGAGAGTTCCCCAGTTAAGTGCTTGTGGTGTTTTTGTGTCAAGAAAAGCTTGAGACAAAGCATTTGAAGTTAGGTGCATAACTTTTTTCTCTAATTCATTCGGCCAAGGTGGCGCCTAACTTGGGATTTCCAAGTTAGGCGTATAATGAATGAAAGCTACAAGTGCACACGGCCAATGTGGCGCCTTACTTGGGATTTCCCAAGTTAGGCACCAGATGAAGCACAAGCACTCTAAATTACGCTGCCATAGTGGCGCCAAACAATGGATATCCCAAGTTAGGCGCCAATCATAAAGAAAGCAATGGTCCCCACGCCAAAAAGGAGTACTCGAAGATTGCCTCTTTAATTTTGATTAAAACCTTTATTTTATTTACTAATAAGAAAAGATAATATTTAGTTTTAGAAAATATATTTTACATTAATTAGGATTAGATATAAACGGGAAAAGATTTAGCCCTTCGGGCTCTCTTCTCTCTTACCTCATTTCGCAATTTACAGTTTTTCAGAATCTTTGTTTTCTCTCTGAACCATGGGCAACTAAACCTCCACTGTTAAGCTTAGGAGCTTTATTTATTGTATGAATTGATACTATTAGTTTTCTATTTTAATTAATTTTTTAATTTCAATTTCAAGAATTTATTTTCGTTCTTCATCTTATAAATCTGGGTGGAACGGAAGTATGATCCTTATTCTAATTGAGTTCTTGAAAACCTTAGAAAAGCAATTTACCTGAACAACAGCTTGAAAACAAATTCTCCTAAATCACTAATTATCTGGACTTAACGGGATACGTGACATATAATCATCTTATATTTAGATAATTAGGATTTCTGTGGCACATAAACTAGTTTTGAACTTAACCCTCTAATCGGAATCAAGTGACCAAGGAATTGGCGGTTGATGAAGGTTAGAAGAGACTAAAAAGGTCTAAGGAATTAGGGTTTAGTCACATATAGTTTGCCATGAATTGAATCTTGCATGATTAAAATAGTTGGTGAGAAAAGTTAATCCGAAAAATAAACATCTATGAAACCTTAACTGTTTTACTCATATATTTTACAACCCGTTTACTGCTTGCTTTCTAATTTTTCGAATCTACTGTTTAATGCAATTGAGACCCAAACACTATTTTCTGCTTGTCTAACTAAGTAAATCATTCAATCATTGTTGCTTAGTCCATCAATCCTCATGGGATCGACCCTCATTCACCTGAGGTACTACTTGGTACTACCCGGTGTACTTGCCGGTTAGTTTGTAAGTTATAAATTCTGCACCAACAACTAGGGGGAAAATGGGATATCATATGTATGCATGTAGCATGTGTACGTGCAACAAGAGGTTCAAGAGGCATCATGGGTACGCATCTAGCATGCATACGCACAACACCTAGTTCGCCTGGGATGTGAGTTTTTCTACGTGCAATGACTGGAGAAAAATGATGCGTGAGCATCTTTCCTATCTTTTCCTAGTGAATTTGCATTTGAATTGTTAAGTTTAATCAAGATTTAAAAACTTTTTAGCCACTATGAATTCTACTTTGAGTTGTGTGCAATTTTGTTTATTTCAGGTAGCATTCAGATGGATTTGACGGAGTTTTATAGAAGAAGAGGCAGAAAGTGGATGATGCTGTCAACCTTAACCTTCCTGCACTCTAACGAACATAACTTGAGCTATAGAGATCTAATTGATGTGATTTGAGTGGCATTGGAAAGCTAACTTCCAGATATTTCAAACGATATATAATAGTATGCCCTTCTTCTTCATTCTGTTTGGACAAGGTGGAGACTAACTTTGAATTTCCCAAGTTAGTCGCCAGGATTTCGAAGTTAGGCGCCAGAAAGGCCAAGCCAGCAAATTTAGGCGCACAATTCATGAAGTTAGGCGCCAGGGGAGAACTTGTGCCCATAATCCCTTCGGACATGTTGGCGCCTAACTTGTCTTTTACCAAGTTAGGCGCCACTCCTCAAGATAGTCATAGTCCCCACGCAGAATAAGAAACTGCACGAAGATTTTAATTAATACTAATTAAAAATTTAATTTTATTTACAAATAGAAAAAGATATTATTTAGTTTTAGAAAATATATTTTACATTAATTAGGATTAGATATAAAAGGGAAAAGAATCAATCCTTCGGGCTCCTCTCTTTTCTCTTACCTCATTCCGCACTTTACAGTTTTTCAGAATCCTTGTTTTCTCTCTAATCCATGAGCAACTGAACCTCCACTGTTAAGGTTAGGAGCTCTATTTATTGTATGAATTGATAATATTACTCTTCTATTTTAATTACTATTTTTATTTCAATTTCAAGAATTATTTTCGTTCTTCATCTTATGAATCTGGGTAGAACAAAAGTTTGACCTTTATTCTAATTGAGTTCTTGTAAACCTTGGAAAAGCAATTTACATGAAGAACAGGTTGAAAACAATTTCTCCTAAACTTATAATTATCTGGACTTAATGGGATACGTGACATATAATCCTCTTATATTTGGGTAATTAGGGTTTTTGTGGCACATAAACTGGTTTTGAACTTAACCCTCTAATTGGAAGAGAGAGAAGAAATTAAGCATGTAGAAAAAGCCAATAGCCCTTTAAACCAAAAGGCAAGGGTAAAATAAAAAAGGGATCCAAGGCTTTGAGCATCAGTGGATAGGAGGGCCCATAGGAATAAAATTATGGCCTAAGCGGCTAAATCAAGCTGTCCCTAACCATGTGCTTGTGGCGTGAAGGTGTCAAGTGAAAACTTGAGACTGAACGGTTAAAGTCGTGGTCCAAAAGCAAAAAGAATGTGCTTAAGAGCTCTGGACACCTCTAATTGGGGACTCTAGCAAAGCTGAGTCACAATCTGAAAAGGTTCACCCAGTTATGTGTCTGTGGCATTTATGTATCCGGTGGTAATACTGGAAAAAAAAATGCTTTGGGTCACGACCAAGACTCATAAAGTAGCTGTGTTCAAGAATCAACATACTTAACTAGGAGAATCAATAACACTATCTGGATTCTGAGTTTCTATAGATGCCAATCATTCTGAACTTCAAGGGATAAAGTGAGATGCCAAAACTGTTCAGAAGCAAAAAGCTAAAAGCCCCGCTCATCTAATTAATACTGATCTTCATAGATGTTTTTGGAATTCATTGTATATTCTCTTCTTTTTATCCTATTTGATTTTCAGTTGCTTGGGGACAAGCAACAATTTAAGTTTGGTGTTGTGATGAGCGGATAATTTATACGCTTTTTGGCATTTTTTTAATATGTTTTTAGTATGTTTTAGTTAGTTTTTATTATGTTTTTATTAGTTTTTATTTAAAAATCACATTTCTGGACTTTACTATGAGTTTGTGTATTTTTCTGTGATTTCAGGTATTTTCTGGCTAAAATTGAGGGACCTGAGCAAAAATCTGATTCAGAGGCTGAAAAAGGACTGCAGATGTTGTTGGATTCTGACCTCCCTGCACTCGAAGTAGATTTTCTGGAGCTACAAAAGCCCAATTGGCGTGCTCTCAATTGCGTTGGAAAGTAGACATCCTGGGCTTTCCTGCAATATATAATAGTTTATACTTTGCCCAAGATTTGATTGCCCAAATTGGCGTTCCAAGTCAGCTTAAGAATTCTGGCGTCAAAATGCCAGAATTGGCACAAAAGCTGGAGTTAAACGCCCAAACTGGCACAAAAGCTGGCGTTTAACTCCAAGAAAAGTCTCTACATGTGAAAGCTTCAATTCTCAGCCCAAGCACACACCAAGTGGGCCCAGAAGAAGATTTCTGCATTAATTACTTATTTTTGTAAACCCTAGGCTACTAGTTCTCTATAAATAGGACCTTTTACTATTGTATTTTCATCTTGGTTCTTCTAGTTCCCTCTCTGGGGCCGAAGCCAATGACCACCATTATCACTTTTGTATTTTCAACGGTGGAGTTTCTACACACCATAGATTAAGGTGTGGAGCTTTGCTGTTCTTCATGAATTAATGCAAAGTACTACTGTTTTTCTATTCAATTCACGCCTACTTCTTCTCTAAGATATTCATTCGCACACAAGAACATGATGAATGTGATGATTATGTGACACTCATCACCATTCTCACCTATGAACGCGTGATTGACAACCACTTCCGTTCTACATGCAAACAAGCTTGAATGTGTATCTCTTGTGTTTCTAATCTAAGATTAGAACCTTCGTGGTATAGGCTAGAATTATTGGCGGCCATTCCTGAGATCCGGAACATCTAAACCTTGTATGTGGTATTTTGAGTAGGATCTGGGAAGGGATGACTGTGACGAGCTTCAAACTTGCGAGTGTTGGGCATGTGACAGACGCAAAAGGATCAATGAATCCTATTCCAACATGATCGAGAACCGACAGATGATTAGCCGTGCGGTGACAGTGTGCGTAGAACATTTTCACTGAGAGGACAGGAAGTAGCCATTGACAACGGTGATGCCCAACATAAAGCTTGCCATGGAAAGGAGTATGAATGATTGGAAGAAGAAAATAGGAAAGCAGAGGTTCGAGAGGAATAAAGCATCTTCATACGCTTATCTGAAATTCCTACCAATGAATTACATAAGTATCTCTATCTTTATCTTATTTTATGTTTTATTCATCTTTTAATTATCAATCCTCCATAACCATTTGAATCCGCCTGACTGAGATTTACAAGATGACTATAGCTTGCTTCAAGTCGACAATCTCCGTGGGATCGACCCTTACTCACGTAAGGTATTACTTGGACGACCCAATGCACTTGCTGGTTAGTTGTGCGGAATTGTGACAAAGTGTGATTCATGTTTGAGAGCTCCAAGTCTTTGGCGCCATTGTTGATGATCACAATTTCGTGCACCAACCAACCCCATCATAAAAGTGATTATCCTTGTGCCCATCCCGTGCTAAACCCTATCCGTTCATCACGAGCCTACACCATCAATCCACACCTTTCATTTACTCACCACTTCTCTATATAAGTGATTCTTATTCCGTACCCCTTTACATTCCAATTCCCATTCTTTGTACTTCTCACTTTCGGAACCCAACACCTCTTACCCCCATCAAAGACACTCTCACCAATCATCCATAATTCGGAAGTCACTCATGGCCTCATCCAGCTCTAAAAGAAGAAAGGGGAAGGAGCCTATGGAACAACGCCCTTTTGATGAAAAGAAATTTAGAACCTCTCACCATGCACTTCAATTTGGGTGGATGGCTGATAAGGAGATCATATATGAGCTAGGCTTTCAAGTCAAGAAAACTGAGTGCCCCAAAATTTCGGAGAAAGTGGAAAAAAGAAGATGGGAGCTCCTTACTGATCCGGTCACCAAAGTAAATGCAACCCTTGTAAGAGAGTTTTATGCAAATGCAGTCCGGTATGATAAAGCAGATGAGTCCTATATAAGTTTTGTAAGAGGAGAAACAGTAGATTTTAGTCCCATGAGCATTATGAGGGCGTTAAAACTAAGAATCATACCATTTACAGAGGAAAGCTATCAATCCAGAATAGATAGCAGTCCCAATTATGACCAGATTGTGCAAGATATTTGCGTGCAAGGAGCTGATTAGGTACGAGATCCCCAGAGGAAGCCCAAGTTCATCAAGAGAGGGGACCTCACCCCTGAAGCAAAGGGGTGGTTCGAAATTGTAAGGAGATCCATCCTCCCCGCCGAAAATAACTCAGAGGTGAATCTTAAGAGAGCAACAATGGTGCAATGTATACTTAAAGGGGGAGAGATCAAGGTTCATGAACTCATAGCCCAAGGCATTAGAAAGATGGTTGAGAAAAGCGATTCTGGAGAAAAGTTAGGCTACCCCAGTACTATTTTCCGTCTGTGTGACAGAGCTGGGGTGGTGTTCGAAGATGAGAACCCCGAATGGATAAAAGCTGGCATCCCTATTACTGTTCGACGGATGCATGCTGTTGCATCTCCCCTACCTCAACGAAAGCTAAGAAAGAGGACAGCCCATCAAGCGGTAGAAGGACAGGACCTAGGGGAGCAAGCCCCAGCCACTTTGGACATGCACCAATTACAGAAAGCCATTGATGGCTTATCTAGACAATATGTGGAGAATCAAGGGGCACAGAAAGGGCTTCAACTACAAATGATGAACCGCTAAGAAGAATCATTCTCTAGATGGATGAATCAACAGGAGGAGTGGCAAAAGCAAATGATGGAACAGCAATTGGAACAAGGGAAACAGTGGGGTGAATCCTTCCACAGGTTGGAACAAAGGCAAGATCAACAACAAGAAGCCATCCAAAAGCTAATCAATATCCAAGCACATCAAGGTGCACACATACATGAGATGCATCGGAAATAAATAGAACAGGCAGAACTCTTCGACGAATACAGGGCATTCTCAGAAGGAGTTTACATGAGTGAGACTGGATATCATGTGAACACTCAAGCCAGGCTAGGATACTTAGTCGGATAACTGCCTATATTGCATCCGGAAATCACAAGATATGAAGAAGTGAAGGATGACTTAGCACGAGAAGAAAGAGAAAAAGTCGAAAGGAGTCATGAATCAGTAAGGAAAGCACTAGAGGATTGGAAAAGAGCCAGAATGACACGGATACGAGGAAACACAAGTTGACATAAAGAGGACAAATAAGAGGAAGAGCATGGGCAGCTCCGTGAGTAAAAGGTGGTGGAGTTCCCTCTTCGTTTTATCTTTTTCAAGTCTAAATAAGGAAAATCATGTATGAAATAGAACATGCTTCCATAGTAGCTTAGGAATTTTCAATTCTGTCTTTAGCATTTTCAGTTATTAAGTCTATGTGTGCTGGTCCAAGTTACCTGTTTTCATCTTCATCCTACTTACTTGTATGCTTGCCCTTTGAATTCAATGAAAGAGAATGTTATGAAAAGAAAAACCACAGTGGTGTTCATATTGTGGAGTAAGTTCTCAAGATTTGTGGTGTGGTAATAGGTTAGCTAAGTTGGTTCACCTGTAAGGTGGAAGGACACCTATGCATTGAATTACATGCTTGAAGCACATTCTATGAGACCAGCTAAACAACAAGATCCTAATAAGAAAAAGAAAAAGAACAATAAGAGTTGAAAAAGAAAGAAAAGTAATAAGAAATAAGGCTAGGCACCAATGGTTTGAATCTTGAGGGATGTGTCTGTGGTGATCTTATACCAAGGATCTGCTTGGATGAATAAGTTCTTAGGAGTGCTTCATCACTTGGAAACTTGGGTTAACTAACCCGGGATTACCAACTGAAAATCCACTATCAAGAGCAACCTTGCTACAGAATATTTAGTAACCCAAAGAGGTGCTGGACACCAAGGCCTTAAGGAAAGAAAATAACAAACCATGTGCCTGTGGTGTGCATGTATGGGGGAGAGAGACTTGAGGGAGTAAGTCCTTAGGGGTGTTTCAACACCTAGCACCTTGAACCAACTGGTTCGGGAGTGTTGGCTGAAAGCTTATTTTAAAGGGTCGCCCCCTCACAGAGCACTTAGCCTAAGGATGCAATAAACCCTGAGAAAAAAAGGGAGGATCAAAGAATAAGGATCTCATAGGATGCAATCAAGTAAGTATTAAAAAACATGATAAGGACCTGGAAACCAGTAAAGGAATGAACCTAATTTGCTATGCATGAAACCCCATAAACCAAGAGCTTTACTTCTATAATAAGAACTTATTTCTCTTGTTCTTTCATTCATCATTCTTATGTTTCAGTACTTGTTAGGGACAAGCAAGCTTTAAGTTTGGTGTTGTGATGCCAAGCATTTTGGCCAGTTTCACTGACCTTTTCTTTACTGTTTTAGGGTAGTTTCATGCATTCCCCTAGTAAATAAGCAAGTTTTGGGTAGATATTCACTTACATCTTGATTCAAGCAAACATTGTGAACTTTACATGATTTCATGAGAATTATGCATGAATTGAATGACAAATTAGATAATGCATGATCTCAAGACTTGGAATAGAGCTTTGATGCACTTAACTGCTTGATTTCAGGACAAAGGAAGCAAGGAAGAACCACGTTAGTAACCACGTTAGTCTAATTAACGTGACCACTAATGTGGAATGGGCATAAGCTTGCAACGTTAATGAGAAAAGTGATCGCCAATAACGCCTTCGAAAGCCATTATAGCTCACGTTAGTTGCCACGTTAATTACATTAACGTGGAAGCTAACATGGAGGAGAAAGGAAGCTCCAACGTTAGTGGTAAAAGTGAATACCACTAACGTTGGAAAAAGGGCACACTTGGCCACGTTAAGAGTCACGTTAAGTACATTAACGTGAACTCTAACGTGGAAGGAACAAGGAATCGCCAACGTTAGTGACACTCACCTTTGTCACTAACATTGGATTAAGCCACTATTGCCCACGTTAGTTGCCACGTTAATTGCATTAACGTGGAAGCTAACGTGAAGGAAGAATTGATGGACCAATGTTAGTGACACTCACCTTTGTCACTAACGTTGGAGATGGCAATCACCACCACGTTAGTGGTCACGTTAATCTAATTAACGTGAACTCTAACGTGGGAAGGAGGGGCGTTTGGAGCATTAGTGACAAAGGTAAGTGTCACTAACGCTCTCGAAGCTTAGGCATGCCCACGTTAAGGGTCACGTTAGTTATACTAATGTGAACTCTAACGTGGGGAAAAGGGGCAATAAGCAACGTTATTGGAAAAGGTGAATGCCAATAACGTTTGCGAAGGACCAAGAGGCAACGTTAGTGGTCACGTTAGTGCCACTAACGTTGAAGTTAACATGGGCCAATTTTTGGCTTGGAACGTTAGTGAAAAAGGTAATCGTCACTAACGTTCTCGAACCCACATTTTTACTTAACGTTAACACCACTAACACCCTAACTAACGTCCATGCCTAACTCACTTTTCCTGCAAGAAAAGGTGAGCCCACTGAAGACTGTAGCTGCTTCAACTAAAAGATCCAAAGGCACATATCCAAGACCTGAAGAACCAATTAGAAGATCAGAAGAGTAGTATATATAGGAGTAGTTTTGAACTAGTAGAGAAGCTTTTGGCATTTTGGAGAACTACACTCTGTATATTTTACTTTCTCTGCAACTTCTAGTTTGATTTTGGGAAATGTACTTTTCATTTATGCTTTCCATTCCTAGAGCTACGAACAACTAAACCCCTTTCATTGGGTTAGGGAGCTCTGTTGTAATTTGATGGATCAATAATAGTTTTCATTATTCTTCTTCTTTCTTTTCTCTTGATTTTACTAGAAAGCTTTCAGTCTTAATAAGAAGCTATTCATACTTGGATCTCTTTGGACCTTGGAAGAGGAATGAAGAGATCATGCTAGAAATGCTTTCTCATGTTGGTCCAAATTGGGGTTTGGATGGATATGGTGACATATAATCCTACCAACACTTTGATTTGGGAATACATGTGGTATAATCAGTGACCATACTTCATCTCTTCTCATGAGCAATTAGACCAAGGAATTGGCTATTGATCAAGATTTGAGAGATTGGGTTGCCAAGGAATTGGAATCCAATCACTTGAGATTACCAAGGAGATCAATGAATGCATTGACTGAGGAAGAGATGAGAATGAACTTGAATCGGAGAATACAACATCTCCTGAGCCCGATGAATCCCCCATTTCTGATCTTACCCATTCTTTCTACTTTTTGCCATTTACTTTTATGCTCATTTCCCCAAATCCCCATTTAAGATTCTGCAAATTTACTTTCTGCCATTTACATTTTGCTCTTTATTTCCAGCATTTACACTTTCTGTTATTTACTTTCCCGCCATTTATGTTTCTGCAAATATCAACTCAATTTCTGCTTAGCTCAACTAGAACATTCCTCTGATTAAAGTTGCTTGACCAATCAATCCCTGTGGGATTCGACCTCACTCTATTGTGAGTTTTTACTTGACGACAATTCGGTATACTTGCCGAGGGAAAATTGTTGAGAGACAAGTTTCCGTGTATCAACTAGTAATACTGGGGCTCCCCATAGTGACACACTTAGACGAACAAAACCTTTCTCTAATAGTTTTTCCAACTGTTCCTTCAATTCTGCCAGTTCCAATGGAGATATACGGTAGGGTGCTACTGAAATCGGTCCAGCTCAAGGTACCAAGTTAATGCCGAACTCAATCTCTCTTCGAGGAGAAAACTTGGGTATGTCTTCCATAAACGCATCAAAGAAAACTCATACCACTCAGATTTGTTCTAAGTTTACTTTGCCAATACTCGAGCTAGCCACTAAAAGAACATACCCTTTACATTCACTCCTATTGTTGGTAATTCTCATAGAATCTAGGTGTAAAGCATGAGAAACTACTGATCTAGTACAATATTATCAGAAGAAAAGATAATAGTTTTATCAAAACAATCATGAAGAATATGATTCTTAGATAACCAATCAAGCCCGAAGATAATGTCTAAACCAAACAAAGGTTAACAGATTAAGTCATGCAAGAAAGATCTACCTTCAATACTGAAGGCTACCTATCAATAAACAAGGTTGGTTAATGCTTTATGTGAGGTGGGTGTATTGACAACTACGTCAAAACATAGTTTAGAGAAAACTAATTCCAATTCACGTGCAATAGTTAATGAAATAAAAGAATGCGACGCACCAGAATCATACAATATAGTTAATGAATGAGCCATAACATAACAATGACCTTGTAGTAAGGAGTCAAAACCAGTAGCTTCATTGGCTAACATAGCGAACACTCGCCCTTGTTGTAATACTCTAGCAGGATCTTGATTAGGCTTCTTTGGACAATCCTTTGCAATGTGTCCCATTCCTCCGCAAATAAAACAAGCGTCTGCTCTAAACTAGCATGGCCTACCGATTTGATCTTTTCCACACTGCCTACATAACTGATCCATGCGGCCTAGCTGGGGTTGCTTGCCAAGGTTCTGCCTCGGTCGTTCTCCGTTCCCAAAAGTAGATCTACAGAGGCATTTCTAACTCGTTGATTACCACGTTGAGGTACTCCAGGATTCTTGAAAGGCAGCCTCTGTTGAAACGTAAGTCGGTGAAAGTTGTTAGCATTCCTTTAGTTGCCGCCATCTTTTTCTCACGGTCTTCCATATGTTGGGTCTTAAATAGCATTTGGAAGAGAGACAGAGACTGAGAGACAGAGATTGAAAGAAGTCTCAGTATTGTGTTTGGTGTACAGTGAAAGACAGAGACTGAAATAAGAATAAAGCTCTAATTTAATTTGCACAAAAGGTAAAGTTGGAATTATCAATTGAAATGGGAATATTTTAGGTATGAAATGTTATTAAAGTTTTAGTCTCTGTCCCAAAAAATTTCAGTAACTTGTGTCCCAACTTTTTGGAGGTACTGAAATACTGAAATTTTGGAGACAGAGACTGAAATTTTAGTACTAGTCTCTGGACCCACAAATATGATATTGAGTCATAGTCTCCCAGTCTCCATCCAGTACCTCAAACCAAACGCTACCTTATTGAAAAGTTATGTGAAATTCCAAAGCTCCAAAGGCTTTAAAGATTGTATCAGCTCATTGCAAAGTCCTATTTCATACTTCAGACATTTATATTCTGCAAAACTATCAGGATCTCCTTGGCAGATCTTCGAAAAATGACACAGATTTTTGAACTTTCTAGTATACTCAGCTACTGACATATTTTCTTGACTCAGTTGCATAAACTCCATCTCCTTAGCTTCACGAACAGACTTCGAGAAGTATTTCTTATAAAACTCTTCCTTGAAATCTTCCTAAAAATTTCCCCCGTGTCTTGCCACCACAACCTCTATACTCTATGCCACCAGTGCTCAACCTCTTTTTCCAACATATATATTGCGAACTCAACGAACTGTACTTCCAGTACCTACTGCACCCTCAACGACTTCTCTGTTCCCCGAAACCAGTTGTTCGTCTCAGTTGCCAGAAGCGTTCCATTGAACTTGGGTGGGTTCACTTTCAGGAATATCCCCTAAGTCATTGTCTTGTCATTGTTCTCAACAATTCAAGCGCTGTTACCATCTTCTGCATGTACCCCACTACCAGACCCGTTACGTTCGCCATTCCTATCTCCTAAATGGTCGATTGCTCGAATGGTAACAGTTTCCATTTCATACATAGCCTCAGCCATGGTGTTTACTACTACCATAAATGCATCAGGATCGTGTGCTAGAACACCTTTCGGAACCTCATGTTGTCTACTGTGACCTTATTTTTGCGTAGCCATTTAGACACTGTTCACACCCAACAATCGACATTAAGGTGATCAGTCTTAACATCTCAGGTTAAAGTGTCAATAGTTCTTAAAATGAATACACAACGACATTCATGCAATCTATATCACAAGGATATCCTATAACCATGAGACACAACATAGAGTATGCCATGAAGCAGGATTCAATCCATTCCTCAGGCTCTAACAAGATCAAACTACTCTGATACCAAATTGTAATGACCCAATTTCCAGTATGACATTCTTATACCGAAACATTGAGTGTTACCAACTTGAAGTTACACTGACGCTGTTATTAATAATATCAAGCCTGTAATCGGGTTAATGGAACTCGATTTTTATGAAAACCCTTTCTTAAAGAAAATAAAATTGCAACTGAAATAATAAACAGATATGCACACAAACATGATAGTATATATACATATATATACAACACCCAAAAGATGAAAAGTTAGTTACTCTCTCACAGTTATATACATATATAAAACTTAGAACATCTCTGGAGTCTGGCCCACATAGGAAGCCCTAATCTGACGCCCAAACTAGCTTAGTCTTCTAACCTCGTCTCTCGAAAAACAAAAAGTGAGAGTCTAAAAGAAACACTAAACTGGAGATATGGTAAAAGAAGATGCTGATGACGCTACCTAATCACTGTCAGAAGTCAAGTCTACAATCTCTATCTCCTCAATGTCCTCGTCATCAAAAATAACGATGACCTCTGATGTACTCTGGTGACTACCATCACTATTGCTGCCTGCGGAAACTGTACCACTAAGAGAAATCTGCTCAACTGCTGAGTGCTGATCAGAAGCTGTAGCAGAAGTCCCGATAGACTGTATAGTGAAATAGTCAGAGGAGCGAGTAGAAAGAGACTCCATCGACATATCCGAACCTATTGGGGGAAACTCATGGATGGGATCATCGATGACAGGGCCAGGCTCAGGCACCGCCTGACCATCCTGCTGTGCTGGAACAGGACCTCCATGCATGAAGTCAAAAGGATGGTAGACAGAATCGAGATGTAACCACGACAGTGGAAATGCATACGGTGCATCACGATCAAAGAGAGGTGAAGCTAGCGAGTTCTGAAAAGGATGATCTTTAAATACGTACTTACGGACTTGAGGCTCCGCGTCCACCACGTAGAAGATGTGAAGGACAGGATCCTCGTAAACATAAGGCTTCTCGAGCTCAAAGAGAATGACACCCATCTCCATCTGAAGGGGGTAGAAAGATAGGGGGTAAAAGCTGGGGAGTTCTTAGAAAGGCTCAGGGTGAAATGAGTTAACTTGCATTTATATATATCGGCCATGTGTCCCAGATCAAACAGACCACAACAAAGTAACATAGAGCAAACAGCACATAACATACAACCACAAGAAGAAATTCAAAATACATAAGAAATATGCACAAACAAGTATGATGAATGTCTAGCCCAAGTGCAAGTAATGAGCTCATCCATCCGTTTTCAACCCGCGCCTGACATTACATCCTTACGGATGTTGTCTCTTGTTGCCATCACTTTGGGGTATAATGCCAGGTACACTCTTGGGTTATAACGCCCGCACGCTCTTGGGCTATAGCACCCGAGCCGCTCTTCGGCGATCCACCGAATAAATCGATGACAAGAAGAGTCATTGTTGTTGCCTTTCCAAGCATCAATTATCTCATCACATAATCAAATACCATTCAATATATAATAATTCTTTATCTATAATACCATAATTTGTCTAAAATAATAAACTAAAACAGAGCAGGTCATGATATTTAACTTTAGAATCACTTTTCCAGATATCTCAAAATTATGCTTAAATTCTATAAATACTTTTAAAAGTATGCATAAATATGCCCTTGAGAATAAAATATTTAAATATGCTTAAACTTTGAAAAAAAGGCATATTCTGGAAGTTACTTTAATTAAATTGACATACTTTAAAATTACTCTAAATAACTTTAGACTTTTATAAAAGAGACCCAGTCTTCACTAGTTACTTTATAAATTATTTAAAATATTTTATAAACTTTCAAACACCCAAAATTTTATTAAAAATAAGTAAATCGGACACGATTCTTCCATTTTTTAAAATAAAAATATTTTTTATTCAATTAAAATCATATTTCTGCCAAAACTGTCTTCCGCTTTAAACCCCTTATTGCAAGTCATTATTTTTCTTTAAAAACCAAACTCAATTAATTTTAATAAAATTCATATATTTATAAATAAATAATTTTATTCATTAAATATTTCTTAAGAGCCAAGCCTCTGCTCCTTTTTACTTAAAACCTCCATTCAAAATACTAATTTAGTTATAAATAATTCCAAATCAAAATTTGATCGCCAAAACTCAGTTGTATACTTTCATATAACTTAGATTTCAGCCAATTATTCAATAGCAACATCTCATAGCCTTATTTCTCATTATGGCCAAAATACAACAACAAATCCAGCAGCAATTCAGCTAAATTTTCAACAGCCAACAATCACAGATTTGAGCAACAGACATCAACAGACAATAATCCAACCACGGTATATCAGTTAATTCATAATTTTAACTAAATATACCATCAAACCCTACCTCTATGAAGCACAAAACACACACAAGATACCGGAAGACGTTTCTGATCGGTCAAATGGAGCGAAAACATCGAAAACTCGGTGGTTCCTCCCCTCTTTTGGTTCGGCCGAATTGGTTCCTGGCAAGAGCAACGCCACTTGGTGATTACACAAAATGAAACACACATCACCACGTAGAAGATAAAGATATGGTCATTTCTATCAGATCAGAATTTTTGTGGGGGTCATGGATCTTAAGAAATCGAGCTCAAAAAGTAAAAAAATTAACAAAACCTCTCTTTTTTTCCATGCATGGCTTCATTTGAAGTATGAAGGAGAGAGAGATTTTTTGGGCTTTTATATGGCATGAGATTTTTTGGGCTTTTATATGGCTCAATCTAGTTATCCTCCAATTTAATCATTGTTGATACAAAATCAATCCCTAGCAATGGCGCCATAAACTTGATGCACGGAAACTTGTCTCTTAACAATTTTCCTTCGGCAAGTATACTGAATTGTCGTCAATTAAAAACTCACAATAGAGTGAGGTCGAATCCCACAGGGATTGATTGGTCAAGCAACTTTAATTGGAAGAATGTTCTAGTTAAGCTAAGCAGAATTTGGTTTGAGAAGTGTAGGAAATTAAATGGCGGGAAAGTAAATAGCAGAAAATGTAAATGCTAGAAGTAAAGAGGTGAAAATAAATGGCAGAAAGTAAATTGAAGAATTGTAAATGGGAATGGGGAAGATGCTCATAAAAGTAAATTGCAGAAATTAAAGAGAATGGGTAAGATCAGAATGGGGAATTCATTGGGTTTAGAAGATGTTGTATTCTCTGGATCAAGTTCATTTTCATCTCTTCCTCAATCAATGCGTTCATTGATCTCCTTGGCAATCTTAAGCGATCGAATTACAATTCCTTGTAATTCAATCTCTCAAATCTTGATCAATAGCCAATTCCTTGGTCAATTGCTCATGAGAAGAGATGAAGTATGGTCACTGATTATACCACATGCATTCCCAAATCAAGTGTTGGTAGAATTATAGTCACCATATCCTTCCAACCCTAATTTGGTCCAACATGAGAAACCATTTCTAGCATGATCTCTTCATTCCTCTTCCAAGGTTCAGAAGAGATCCAAGTATGAATAGCTTCTTTTCCAAGATAACTACCCAATTGGATGAAGATTGAAAGCTTTCTAGTAAAATCAAGAGAAAAGATAAAAGAAGAATAATGAAAACTAATATTGATCCATCAAATTACAATAGAGCTCCCTAACCCAATGAAAGGGGTTTAGTTGTTCATAGCTCTGGAAATGGAAAACAGAGATGGAAAATACATTATGAAAAGTAGACTAGAAGTGCAGAGAAAGTAAAATTATACAGAGGGTGGTTCTCAAATTTCCAACTCCCCAAAAAAGCTCTCTATCTAATTCAAAACTACCCCTATATATACTACTCTTCTGATCTTCTAGTTGGTTCTTCAAGTCTCGGATATGGGCCTTTGGATCTTGAGTTTGAAGCAGTTACCCTCTTCAGTGGGCTTAGCTTTACTTGCAGAGAGAAAGTGTGAAGTAGGCAGGGTGTTTAGCTCAGGACGTTAGTGGCGTTAACGTTAAGTGAGAGTGTGGACTCGAGAAAGTTAGTGACAATCACCTTTTTCACTAACGTTCCTAACCAAGGATGATCCACGTTAACTTCAACGTTAGTGGCACCAGCGTGACCACTAACGTTGCCTCTTGGTCCTTCGCACACGTTATTGGGACTCACCTTTTCCAATAACGTTGAGAGTCCTACCTTCCCCTATGTTAGAGTCCACGTTAACTTAGTTAACGTGGCTCTCAACGTAAGCTTGCCAATCCTTCAAGAACGTTAGTGACAAAGGTGAGTGTCACTAACGTTGGCTCATCATCCTTCCCTCCACGTTAGCTTCCACATTAACTAAGTTAACGTGGGAGTTAACGTGGCTCATATTGGTTCATTGTGGCTCCTTCCAACGTTAGTGACAAAGGTGAGTGTCACTAACGTTGGCGATTGTTTGCTTTCTCTATGTTAGCTTCCACGTTAACTTAGTTAACGTGGGAGTTAACGTAGCTCAAAGTGGCTTAGTCCAACGTTAGTGACAATGGTGAGTGTCACTAACGTTAGCCATTCTTTTGCTTCCCAACGTTAGAGTCCACGTTAACTAAGTTAACGTGGAAGCTAACGTGGCCAATATGAGCTTGGTCCAATGTTAGTGACAAAGGTGAGTGTCACTAACGTTGGCTCCACTTTTTTCTTCCACGTTAGAGTTCACGTTAACTTAGTTAACGTGACTCTTAACGTGGGCTATGATGGCTTCAAGGACGTTATTGGCGATTACTTTTCTCATTAACGTTGCAAGCTAGCTCCCATTCCACGTTAGTGGCCACGTTAGTTAGACTAATGTGGCTGCTAACGTGGTTCTTTCTTGCTTCCTTTGTCCTGAAATCAAACAATAAAGTGCATTAAAGTTGTAATCCACATCATGAGACATGCATCATCTAATTTGTCATATAATTCATGCATAATTCTCATGAAATCATGTAAAGTGCACTATGTTTGCTTGAATCAAGATGTAAGTGAAATTCTACCCAAAACTTGCTTATTTCCTAAGAAAATGCATTAAACTATCCTAAAACAGTAAAGAAAAGGTCAATGAAACTGGCCAAAATGCTCTGGCATCACAACACCAAACTTAAAGCTTGCTTGTCCCTAAGCAAGTACTGGAACAAGAGAATGATGAATGAAATGCCAAGAGAAATGAGTCATTATTGTGGAAGTTATGTCCTTGGTTTTATGGTGGTTTCATGCATAGCAACTTAGGTTCATTCCTTCACTGGCTTTCAGACCTTTATCATGTCCCTGAATACTCACTTGACTGCACCTTATGAAACTTTTATTCATTGATCCTTTTTTTCATTTCAGGGCTTATTTGTGTTCTTAGACTAGGTGCTCTGTGAGGGGGCGACTCTTTAAGATAAGCTTTCAGCTAGCACTCCCGAACCAGTTGGTTCAAGGTGCTAGGTGTTAAGACACCCCTACGGACTTACTTCCTCAAGTCTCTTTCCCTCATACATACACACCACAAGCACATGGTTTGTTATTTCCTTTTCTTGAGACCTTGGTGTCCAGCACCTCTTTGGGTTACTAAGTGTTCTGTAGCAAGGGTTACTCTTGATAGTGGACTTTCAGCTGATAATCCCGGGTTAGTTAACCCAAGTTACCAAGTGATAAGGCACCCCTAAGAGCTTATTCATCCAAGTAAATCCCTTACACAAGAGCACCACAGACATATCCCTCAAGATTCAAACCCTTGGTGCCTAGCCTTATTTCTTACTCTTTTTTCTTTTATTCTTTAACTTTCATTTTTCTTTCTCTTTTTCTTATTGGGATCTTGTTATTCAGCTAGTCTCATGGGGTGTGTTTCAAGCATATGATTCAGGACAGATAGTTGCCTTCCCACCTTATTGGTGAACCAACTTAGCTAATCTATTACCACACCACAAAATTAGGAACTTACTCCACAATATGGATTCCACTCTGGTCTTTGATAACACACATTCTCTTTTTATTTGATTAAAAGGGGACAAGCATACAAATAAGCAAGGTATGAATGCAGTGACATGAAGACTAGCAAGCATAGACCTAAGCAATGAAAAACTTAAAGGCATAATTCAAAATCCTAACTACCATGGAACATGTTCTATTTCATACATGATTTTCCTTATTTAAAGCTTGAAAAATTATGGATCAAAGAGGGAACTCCACCACCTTTTACTCATGGGGTTGCCCATGATCTTCCTCTTGCTTGTCCTCTTTGTGTCCACTTGTGCTTCCTTGTATTCGTGCCAGTCTAGCTTTTTTCCAATCTTCAAGTGCCTTCCTTACTGATTCATGGCTCTTTTCTATTTTTTCTCTTTCTTCTCGTGCTAACTCATCCTTCACTTTGTTATAGCTTGTAATTCCCGAATACAGTACAGGCAGTTGTCCGACTAAGTATCCGAGTCTGGCCTGAGTGTTCACATGATGTCCAGTCTGGTTCATGTAGACTCCT
This sequence comes from Arachis ipaensis, assembly GCF_059453495.1. Classification (NCBI taxonomy): domain Eukaryota; kingdom Viridiplantae; phylum Streptophyta; class Magnoliopsida; order Fabales; family Fabaceae; genus Arachis; species Arachis ipaensis. The sequence continues at coordinate 93,662,409 of NC_142439.1, forward strand.
TCTAAAAACGCCCTGTATTCATCGAAGAGTTCTGCCTGTTCTAACTGTTTCTGGTGCATTTCATGTATGTGTGCACCTTGATGTGCTTGGATGTTGATTAGCCTTTGGATGGCCTCTTGTTGTTGATCTTGCCTTTGTTCCACCCTGTGAAAAGATTCACCCCATTGTTTCCCTTGTTCCAGTTGCTGCTTCATCATCTGCTTTTGCCACTCCCCTTGTTGGTTTGTCCATCTAGAAAAGGATTCTTCTTGGCGATTCATCATTTGTAGCTGGAGCTCCTTCTGTGCCTCTTGATTTTCCAAATATTGCCTAGATAAACCATCAATGGCTTCTTGTAATTGGTGCATGTTCAAGGTGGCTGGGGTTTGCTCCTCTAGGTCTTGTCCTTCTACTTCTTGATGGGCTGGCCTCTTCCTTGGCTTCCGTTGAGGTAGGGGAGATGCAACAGCATTCATCCATCGGACTGTAATTGGAATGCCCTCTTTTATCCACTCGAGGTCTTCGTCTTCAAACACCACCCCTGCCCTGTCGCATAGTCGGAAAATAGTGCTGGGGTAGCCTAACTTTCCTCTAGAATCGCTATTCTCAGCCCTCTTCCTAATGCCTTGGGCTATGAGTTCATGAACCTTGATCTCTCCTCCTTTGAGTATACAGTGCACCATTGTGGCTCTCTTGAGATTCACCTCTGAGTTGTTCTTGGCGGGGAGGATGGATCTCCTTACAATTTCGAACCACCCCTTTGCTTCAGGAGTGAGGTCCCCTCTCTTAATGAACTTGGGTTTCCTTTCGGAATCTCGCACCCAGTCAACGCCTGGTACACATATATCTTGCACAATTTGGTCATAATTGGGGCTGTTATCAATTCTTGAATGATAGCTCTCTTCCTCAAACGGTATAGACCGTAACTCTAATGCCCTCATGACACTCATGGGACTGAAATCCACGGTCTTTCCTCTTACAAAACTTGTATAAGACTCATCTGCCTTATCATATCGGACAGCATTTGTATAAAACTCTCTTACAAGATTTGCATTTACCCTAGTGACAGGATCAGTGAGGAGCTCCCATCTTCTCTTTTCCACCTTCTTTGTGATTTCGGGGCATTCAGTCTTTCTGACTTTAATTCCTAGCTCATATATGATCTCTTTATCAACCATCCACCCATACTGCAACGCATGGTGAAGGGTCCTAAATTTCTTTTCATCGAAAGGGCGTTGCTCCATGGGCTCCTTTCCCTTTCTCCTTTTAGAGCTTGATGATGCCATGAGTGATTTTGGCTATGTGAAGGTGTTGGATTCCGAGAATGAGAGGTTTGAAGAAGTGGTTGTTGGAATGTGGAGTATAAAGGATGGGAATTTCGAATGTGGAAGGGGTACGGACTAAAATCACTTATATAAGGAAGTGGTAAGTGAATGAAAGGTTTGGATTGATGGAGTAGTTGTGTGATGAAGGATGGGGTTTAGCATGGGATGAGCACAAGGATCCTCGTCTTTATGAAGGAGATTGGTTCGGTCTCCAAGGGTCTCATTCTTTCAATTTTTGCATGGCAACATTTCCCAATGCATTCCCCCTTGAGACACGTGTGAAATACTCTCCTTTTATGGTGGCCGAATCTTCCTTTCAATTGTCATCAATTTTCCTACAAAACAAGAAAAGAAAAAGAAAAAAATGTAATTATTAATTGTGTGGATAGTGGCGGCAAAATAAAAAAATGAAAGCAACTACCACCTTTTTTTTATAGTTTTTGTTTATAACTGGCTAAGTAGTATTCATGAATGCCAACCAACTGATTAACTGAATGTGTCCGTGTATGCAACATTGGTGACACCATGGGTGACACCAAACTTAGTTTGTGGCCATGTGATATAAGATTTTTGTTCAGGGCTCTAAGAGTAATATCACAATTATGCTCTCTTAGTATGCCTTGAACACCAAACTTGTTCTTTACTATATGCTGCATAAAAGGATTCATTCAAGTGTATGGCAGGGTTAGTTTGGAATTCATGAACCATGCATTATTAACTCTTCTAAAAGCATGTAAAACATGGGTTGCCTCCCATGAAGCGCTTCTTTAGCGTCACTAGCTTGACGTTTTTTCCTTTGTCAGGGTGGCTGGTAGTGCTTCAAATCCTCCCCCCTTGCAGTAAATCTATCTCCATTGGCTTCATCAAGGATCTCCACATGTTCTAGGGAGAGAACTCTGTTGATGGTAAAAACTTTAGGTAGCTGAGATGGGATGGTAGGAAGATCGGGGGGAATGGCTGGGAAGTAAGTTGAGATTACTTTATCCCTTGGAGAGAAGTCCTCTGTATGGATCTTCTTGTTCCTTCACCTCCTTGGTACCTTCTTCTTTGTTCCCTTTGATGTTGCCTTGCTCTTTGTGACTTCCTCTTCCAAGGAGATTTTGTTGCTGGCCTCATATAATTCTGGTGGTTTAGGTTCCTCCTAATTTTTCTTGAGCTGTGACAGTTGCTGATTGCCTTGTTCATCAACTAAGGGGGTTCCCAAATGTGCTGGTTGTGCTTCAGTGCTTGTGCCTTCTATCAGTATCTCACTGTGATCTTTGCTTGGTTCTTTGTTCTCTTGATCTGTTTCTTGTGAGGGCTTGAAAACATTGAAAGTGAGTTGTTCATCATGAATCCTCAAAATTAGCTCCCCTCGCTCTACATCTATAAGTGCTCTGACTGTAGCTAGGAATGGTCTTCCCAATATGATTGGGTGAAGGTGACTCTCTTCCATGTCCAAGATGACAAAGTCTGTGGGCAGGAAGTATTTTCCAACCTTCACCAGCACATTTTCAACCACTCCTACTGCTTGTTTTTGAGTTTTGTCAGCCAGCCTAATAACTACATCTGTGGGTATTATCTCATTGATCTACAGCCTCTTCACAAGGGATAAAGGCATTAAGTTGATGCTTACTCCCAAATCGTAGAGTCCTTTATCAAACATTGTTTCTCCTATGGCACAGGGGATGTAGAAACTCCCTGGGTCCTTCCTCTTTGTAGGCAGCTCTGGTTGAATGAGAGTACTGCACTCCTTATTCATTACTATTGTTTGTCCTCCCTTGAGTGAGCTTTTCTTGGTCAGCAGCTCCTTCATATACTTAATGTATGAGGGCATTTGTTGGAGGGCCTTGATGAATGGTATGTTTACATGAAGAGATGCAAACATGTCAAGAAATCTTGAGTATAGTCTCTTCTCTACATAGCCATTTAGTAATTAGGGAAAGGGTGCATAGAGTCTCAGCAGCTCCTTCTGTGTCAGCTCCTTCTGTGTAATTGTGGTTTCTTGATGATTCTCCCCCTGCTTTCCTGCTGAAGTATCTTCTTGTTGTTCTAATGGGTTGTTCAGCTCTTCCTCAGTCTCCTTATTGCTTATAGTGACCATCTTGCAATCTTCCCATCTGACTTTCTTTGCTTTACCTCTCGGATTTTTCTCTGTGTCACTTGGGAAGCTATCAGTATGTTTAAGAATCTGCTTGGAGAGGTATCCCACTTGAAATTCTAGCCTCTTGATAGTGTCTCCTTGATTCTTGATATTGGCTCGCACTTCTTCCTTGAACACCTTATTGTCTTGAATCTCCTTGCATATGCCCTCAAGTAGAGTCTCAATTCTGGAGAGTCTGTCATCAGATGTTGGTGGGTTGGGATTGGAGTGATGAGAAGGGTTGTTTTGGTTTTGGTATTAATGTGGAGAGGTGTTGTTAGGGTGGTGTTGATACGATCTCTGTGTGGAATGTTGGTGAGATGCATGGTTGTTGGGGTTATGACGTCTCTGATCTTGGCTTTGATCTTGTTGATTTCCCCACCCAAAGTTTGGGTGATTCCTCCAACCAGGATTGTAGGTCTTGGAATATGGATCATGGGTCTGCCTGGGTGAGTTTTCAATGTAGTTGGCTTGTTCTTGCTCATCCTCTGCCTCTGCATTCACTCCTTCTTGAGTTGCTGATGAGGTGGTAATTGCTGCTACTTGGTTCCTCTCTATCTTCTTGGTTAGGTCAGCTAATTGCTTGGTAATGAGCTTGTTTTGGGCCAGCAGTGCATCTACATTGTTTAGCTCCATCACTCCTCTAGTATTGCCTCTTTCGGATGCATAGAAGTAGTCATTCTCAGCTACAGTCTCAATGAAATCTATGGCTTCTTCAATGGTCTTCTTCTTGTTCAGAGATCCCCTGGATGAATGGTCTACTGCCTTCTTTGATTCATAAGAAAGGCCTTCATAGAAAATGTGTAGCTGCACCCATTCATTGAATATATCTGGTGGACACCTTCTTGTCAGGTCCTTATACCTCTCCCATGCTTCATATAGAGTCTCACCATCTTGCTGCCTGAAGGTTTGCACCTCAGCTCTCAGCCTGTTGATCCGTTGAGGAGGATAGAATCTTGCCAAGAACTTGTTCACCACGTCTTCCCAGGTTGCTAAACTCTCCTTTGGAAAGGACTCTAGCCATTTAGATGCCTTGTCCTTGAGTGAGAAGGGAAATAAGAGTAGTCTATAGGTGTCCGGATGAACACCATTAGACTTCACAGTATCACATATCCTTAGGAAGGTGGTTAGATGTTGATTGGGGTCTTCTTGGACGCCTCCTCCGAATGAACAATTGTTCTGAACAAGGGTGATGAGCTGTGGCTTTAGTTCAAAGTTGTTGGCATGTATGGTTGGCCTTTGGATGCTACTTCCGCAATTTCCTGGGTTTGGATTGATGTATGAACCCAGAACCCTTCTCTCTTGCCCAGCCTAATGTGCTGGACCTTCTCGGCCATGGTTGTGAGCCTCTTCTTCTTGATGGTTCTCCATATTCTCATCCATATCTGGTTTAAAGTACTCCTCATCTTCCTCATCACCAACTACTCTCTTTCCTCTAGCTTCCCTCCTTAATCTAAGGAAGGTCCTCTCAGGTTCAGAATCAAAAGAAGTTGAAGCCCCGCTTCTTCTCCCTGTCATACAACCAATAAGGCACAAGCAAGAAAATAGATGCAGAAAGTAATTTCTACAGAAATACTATTAGTGTGAGTGATGTAATATATCAAACAGTTAGAGGGTTAGTGGACTGAATTGTAAACAACTAAGAAAATGGGTAGGGGAAGGGGAAGAAAATAACTGAACAGAAAGTAAATTACTCAAATGAACTTAAATCAAACAAAAGAAAAATGCTCAATCTAGTTATCCTCCAATTTAATCATTGTTGATACAAAATCAATCCCCGGCAACGGCGCCATAAACTTGATGCACGGAAACTTGTCTCTCAACAATTTTCCTTCGGCAAGTATACCGAATTATCGTCAAGTAAAAACTCACAATAGAGTGAGGTCAAATCCCACAGGGATTGATTGGTCAAGCAACTTTAATTGGAAGAATGTTCTAGTTAAGCTAAGCAGAATTTGGTTTGAGAAGTGCAGGAAATTAAATGGCGGGAAAGTAAATAGCAGAAAATGTAAATGCTGGAAGTAAAGAGCTGAAAATAAATGGCAGAAAGTAAATTGCAGAATTATAAATGGGAATGGGGAAGATGCTCATAAAAGTAAATTGCAGAAATTAAAGAGAATGGGTAAGATCAGAATGGGGAATTCATTGGGTTTAGGAGATGTTGTATTCTCCGGATCAAGTTCATTTTTATCTCTTCCTCAATCAATGTGTTCATTGATCTCCTTGGCAATCTTAAGCGATCGAATTAGAATTCCTTGTAATTCAATCTCTCAAATCTTGATCAATAGCCAATTCCTTGGTCAATTGCTCATGAGAAGAGATGAAGTATGGTCACTGATTATACCACATGCATTCCCAAATCAAGTGTTGGTAGAATTATAGTCACCATATCCTTCCAACCCCAATTTGGTCCAACATGAGAAAGCATTTCTAGCATGATCTCTTCATTCTTCTTCCAAGGTTTAGAAGAGATCCAAGTATGAATAGCTTCTTTTCCAAGATAACTACCCAATTGGATGAAGATTGAAAGCTTTCTAGTAAAATCAAGAGAAAAGATAAAAGAAGAATAATGAAAACTAATATTGATCCATCAAATTACAACAGAGCTCCCTAACCCAATGAAAGGGGTTTAGTTATTCATAGCTCTGGAAATGGAAAACAGAGATGGAAAATACATGATGAAAAGTAGACTAGAAGTGCAGAGAAAGTAAAATTATACAGAGGGTGGTTCTCAAATTTCCAACTCCCCAAAAAAGCTCTCTATCTAATTCAAAACTACCCCTATATATACTACTCTTCTGATCTTCTAGTTGGTTCTTCAAGTCTTGGATATGGGCCTTTGGATCTTGAGTTTGAAGCAATTACCCTCTTCAGTGGGCTTAGCTTTACTTGCAGAGAGAAAGTGTGAAGTAGGCAGGGTGTTTAGCTCAGGACGTTAGTAGCGTTAACGTTAAGTGAGAGTGTGGACTCGAGAACGTTAGTGACAATCACCTTTTTCACTAACGTTCCTAACCAAGGATGATCCACGTTAACTTCAACGTTAGTGGCACCAGCGTTACCACTAACGTTGTCTCTTGGTCCTTCGCACACGTTATTGGGACTAACCTTTTCCAATAACGTTGAGAGTCCTGCCTTCCCCTATGTTAGAGTCCACGTTAACTTAGTTAACGTGACTCTCAACGTAAGCTTGCCAATCCTTCGAGAACGTTAGTGACACTTACCTTTGTCACTAACATTCCAAGATGCCCCTACTCCCCACGTTAGAATCCATGTTAACTAAGTTAACGTGGCTTCTAACGTGGTGATGATAGCCATCTCCAATGTTAGTGACAAAGGTGAGTGTCACTAATGTTGGCTCATCATCCTTCCCTCCACGTTAGCTTCCACGTTAACTTTAACGTGGCTCATATTGGTTCATTGTGGCTCCTTCCAACGTTAGTGACAAAGGTGAGTGTCACTAATGTTGGCGATTGTTTGCTTTCTCTACGTTAGCTTCCACGTTAACTAAGTTAACGTGGGAGTTAACGTAGCTCAAAGTGGCTTAGTCCAACGTTAGTGACAATGGTGAGTGTCACTAACGTTGGCCATTCTTTTGCTTCCCAACGTTAGAGTCCACGTTAACTAAGTTAACGTGGAAGCTAACATGGCCAATATAAGCTTGGTCCAACGTTAGTGACAAAGGTGAGTGTCACTAACGTTGGCTCCACTTTCTTTCTTCCACGTTAGAGTTCACGTTAACTTAGTTAACGTGACTCTTAACGTGGGCTATGATGGCTTCGAGGACGTTATTGGTGATTACTTTTCCCATTAACGTTACAAGCTAGCTCCCATTCCACGTTAGTGGTCACGTTAGTTAGACTAACGTGGCTGCTAACGTGGTTCTTTCTTGCTTCCTTTGTCCTGAAATCAAGCAATAAAGTGCATCAAAGTTGTAATCCACATCATGAGACATGCATCATCTAATTTGTCATATAATTCATGCATAATTCTCATGAAATCATGTAAAGTAAACCATGTTTGCTTGAATCAAGATGTAAGTGAAATTCTACCCAAAACTTACTTATTTCCTAAGAAAATGCATGAAACTATCCTAAAACAGTAAAGAAAAGGTCAGTGAAACTGGCCAAAATGCCCTGGCATCAATAAAGATTGGTAAATTACTAATGTAGATGACATTAGTAAAATCAAACTTTTTAAATCTTCTGAACCCAATATCAAGTGATCGTCCTTCTTCAAATAAAATTAAATAATAATATAATATTAATATTATATAATTATTCATTTTTTTAAAGGTTGTAGAAAAACTTATCATAGACGTTACGCGAACAACACGTAAAGCTCGCATACGCGACTTTAACGCGGAAACCAGGATGTTACATTGCTCCTTGAATGAAGGACATTTTTGTCCCTTTGCCCAAATTTTTAAGGATAAATGTTCTACTTTGTATTCAAAATATTTTTCAGGTCATTTTTACACTTTTATTTTTCTTATACGTAGTACCAGACATTCCTAAGTTGTACGGTTAATTAAAATGGTGGTACATGTTTTTTCACAATTAAATATATTTTCACGCTCCGAACAATGCTCAATGTAACACCCTTACTACCAGAACATCACGCTTCCGGCTACGCCACTCTGATAGCTGGGATATTACGACGACTCTAAACATATTTAATACTAAAATAGGAGCCTGTTAAAACTTAAAGCCGTATAATCTTTCAAAAAGGGACTTTTTAATTGAAAGCATAAATACGCACATACAAATCAGATACAATACTTACAAACTATATATACATAATATTAATTTACAAGCATTGCGTATCACAATTCCTATCTCTCTTACAAAATTTGTAAAGATAAAGGCGAGGGAAAATACAATATCTAAAACAATACAAAATATCATGAAAATAGAAAACGAAATAAACTCTTCATGACTTCTTCGATCATACATGTCCTGAAAAGGGAAAACCTGTAGGGGAGTGTGAACATCGTCCTCACTGGTACTCACTATAGGGTTAGAGAATTGCTATTATAAGATACGTAAAATAAAACTGTGTTCAAGGTACAGTGATCGTTGCTCGGCATATATATCCTTTCAAAAGCCAAAGGTTTTCATTCAAAGATCCAAATCCTTTTTAAAAGAGAAATCAGTTAATTCTTCAAAATCCAAAACATTTTCCTTTCTTATAAGATTTTAGAAGTTTTCCTAGACAGTATGAATGACCAACCTGTTCCAAGCAAAGGTTCATTAAGTCTATGTTGAACCAGTTTGATTTTTCATACTTTACTAAACCGTAAACATAAAAGAAGTTACCTAAATTGTATGAATGACCGTCCTGTTCCAAGGATAGGTTCATTAAGTCTATGCTGAACCAGTTAGATTTTTTATACAAAACTAGACCTCAAACACAAACCAATCACGGCCTTCTGGCCCATCCCATAATCAAACACGGCCTCAGGCCCAAACAATTCAATCAACATCCAATCCACCATAATCCAACTGATTTCAGCCACAAACACAAGTAAAGAAGTTGAAACACAATCAAAGCAGTTACGTCAAGTATAGCAATTAGCAGTTAAACATAATTACTCACATAGGCAAACCAATTATAATATGCACACTCAAACAATGTCACATAGATGCATATGATGAATGTTTGTCCTACTGAGTGTGATATCACATTGTCGATTCAACTACCAACCTGACACATTCCCATGGAAATGTCGCCTTTCGGTAACGAATATAAATGGGAATCCCCATGGATATAGTTTCGGACACACTCTTGTGATCCGAAAGGATGTGAGCGGGATACTCTACCTCCGACCTCACATTACCCACGGATATAGTGCCTGTAAGAAGCAGGGTTTTCACGAAAAATCGTTTAATTAGAATTGAATAGTTTAATTCCCCAAATTAGGTTCCAGAAAGTTAGAATGAGAATATGGGGAAGCGAATATGATTTTTGGACTCAGTAGGTCTTTCTGAGTCAAAAAATGTGTTTTCTGCGAAAATCGTGAAAAATCATGAACCGACAGTCGAACCGGTTGAACCGGTTCAAATCTACCCAGTGCTATACGAGAAAAAGTAGAAACAGTCAAAAACCTTAGAAAAATATTAGAAGTCAAAAATCGGGCGTTAATTTTAAAGGTTTGGCCCAAAGTTGGACCAAACGGGCTAAAAATACTAACGGGTTGGACCGGGCCCAAGTGGGGCCCAAGCCCAACATATAAAACCCTCTTTAATGAACCCCATTCAGTTCATTCTTCTTCAAACACACACACAACACAACTTCAAGAGAAGAGGGGAGAGGAGAGAAGAAACACTATTCATCTCCTCACTTTTTTTACCATAACTCGAGCTTTGGTGCTCTGATTCGCATGCTGTCATTGGCTACGCAATGCTCTCGCCGAGCCTGTCACTTCTAGCTAAGCCTTGTGGTATGTTTCTCGAGATTCCCTTCCCAGTTTTCGTGCCCTTCTGAATATCGAGTTTTTGATTTGGTTTTGAGTGAAATCTTGTGATTTTGGGTGTTTAGGTACACTATAGCACTTGATTTCCATTGGGTTTTGACCCAATCCTCTTTTGGTAAGGTGGGCACACTTGATCTCTTGTGGTTTTGTGTATATATGAAACCCTAGGTTTGATTTATGGAACATGTGTGATATTAACTTGAATATTAGAGCTTGTTAGTGATTGTTGATTCTTGTTGGAGTGATTGGTGGCTTGGATTGAGGTTGAAAGCTTAGCTGTGCTCATTTTGGGTTTTTGGCATATTGGAAACTAGCCAAGATATTATTTCGGTTTCCTCTATGTAGTATATAATATTCATGGACACTTAGGCTAGTGACCCATAGGATAGGTTTGAATTAAAATGGTTGTTGAGTTGTTGAATGTTGAGGTATGATGAATTATAATGAATTGATGAGCTTTGGTTATGTTGATGAAAGTGTTGTATGGTAATTGATGATTTGGAATGATTGATAAATGGCCATATTGATGTTGGTAGTTTGATATGAGAGATTGATAGTGAAATTGATAATAAAATGATGGAAAATTGGTTGTAATGTTATATGTTTAATAATTGAGGCTAAGAATGATGAAGTGTGATGGAAAAATTGGTGTGGATGATGAATGGTGACCCAAAGGGGTAGATTGTGTTGTAATTGGAAGTTTGATATGGTTTTGGTTGAATGTGGTTTGTGAAAGTTGGTAAATTGAGATTTTGTAAGTGTTGGTAAAAGTTAGTTTTTGGTGAACTTTGTCTGATCATAACTTATGCCTTAGTTTTCAAATTTAGTTGAAAATTGTATGAAATTAAAGCTTATTGAAAACTCTTCAAATTGATGTAAAGATTGTAAGATTTGGATTTTTGTAGAGGGAGTTATGATCATTCAAAGATTGGTGTTAAAATCTGAAATTCTGCAAAGTTGTAGAATTTTATGATTTCTAGTATGTGCGCACGCACAGCCTTGTGCGCACGCACACCTCTGCGAAATTTTTAACCTATGTGCATGCACAGACCTGTGCGTACACACACGCAGAGGCAGGCAGTTTGTTCACAGTGCTAACACAGCTTGTGCGCGCACATACCCAATGAGGAATTGCAACCTGTGCGTATGTGATGAGCGGATAATTTATACGCTTTTTTGCATTGTTTTTACATAGTTTTTAGTATGATTTAGTTAGTTTTTAAATAAAAATCACATTTCTAGACTTTACTATGAGTTTGTGTGTTTTTCTATTATTTCAGGTATTTTATGGCTGAAATTGAGGGACTTGAGCAAAAATCTGATTCAGAGGCTGAAGAAGGACTGCAGATGCTGTTGGATTCTGACCTCCCTGCACTCGAAGTAGATTTTCTGGAGCTACATAAACCCAATTGGCACGCTCTCAATTGTGTTGGAAAGTAGACATCCAGGGCTTTCCAAAAACAGATAATAGTCTATACTTTGCCCGAGTTTTGATGATGCAAACTGGCGTTCAAACGCCAACTTCCTGCCCTATTCTGGAGTTAAACGCCAAAAACAGGTTGGAAATCAGAGTTAAACGCCAGAAACAGGCTACAACCTGGCGTTTAACTCCAAAAGGAGTCTCTACACATGAAAGCTCAATGCTCAGCCCAAGCACACACCAAGTGGGTCCGGAAGTGGATTTCTACATCATTTACTTATCTTATGTAACCCTAGCTACTAGTTTAGTATAAAAACTACTTTTAGTGATTTATTTTACATCTTTTGATCATCCTTGATCAGGGATCGGTCTTTTTTCCTATTTTCAAATTCATATGCCATTTGGGGAGGCTGGCTATTCGGCCATGCCTAGACCTTGTTCTTATGTATTTTCAACGGTAGAGTTTCTACACACCATAGATTAAGGTGTGGAGCTCTGCTATTCCTCATGAATTAATGCAAAGTACTATTGTTTTTCTTTTCAACTCAAGCCTATTTCTTCTCTAAGATATTCATTTGCACACAAAGACATGATGAATGTGATGATTATGTGACGTTCATCACCATTCTCACTTATGAACGCGTGCCTGACAAACACTTCCGTTCTACATGAAAGCAAGCTTGAATGCATATCTCTTAGCCTCCTGATTTACGATCAGAGTCTTCGTGGTATAGGCTAGAATTATTGGCGGCCATTCTTGAGATCCAGAAAGTCTAAACCTTGTCTATGGTATTCCGAGTAGGATCTGGGAAGGGATGGCTATGACGAGCTTCAAACTTGCGAGTGCTGGGCGTAGTGACAGACGCAAAAGGATCACTAGATCCTATTCTAGCATGATCGAGAACCGACAGATGATTAGCCATGCGGTGACAGCACATTTAGACCATTTTCACTAAGAGGACGGGATGTAGCCATTGAAAACGGTGATGCCCAACATACAGCTTGCCATGGAAAGGAGTATGAGTGATTGGATGAAAGTAGTAGGAAAGCAAAGGTTCAGAAAGAACAAAAGCATCTCCAAATGCTTATCTGAAACTCTCACCAATGAATTGCATAAGTATCTCTATCCTATTTTATATTTTAATTATATTTTAACTATCAATTCACCATAACCATTTGAATATGCCTGACTGAGATTTGCAAGATGACCATAGCTTGCTTCAAGCCGACAATCTCCGTGGGATCGACCCTTACTCACGTAAGGTTTATTACTTGGATGACCCAGTGCACTTGCTGGTTAGTTGTGCGAAGTTGTGGAAAAGAACTAAGATTATAAACGTGCGTATTAAGTTTTTGCCACCGTTACCAAGGAATGAACAATCACAATTTCGTGCACCAAGTTTTTGGGGCCGTTGCCGGGGATTGTTCGAGTTTGGACAACTGACGGTTCATCTTGTTGCTCAGATTAGGTAATTTTCTTTTCAAAAATTTTTCAAAAAAATGTTTCAAATATTTTTTTATTTGTTTGCGTTTTTTTCAAAAATAATTTTCAAAAAAAAATCTAAAAAAATTTATAAAATCATAAAATAAAAAATATTTTTGTGTTTCTTGTTTAAGTCTTGAGTCAAATTTTAAGTTTGGTGTCAATTGCATGTTTTTAAAATTTGTGCATTTTTTGAAAACTCATGCATGTGTTCTTCATGATCTTCAAGTTGTTCTTGACAAGTCTTCTTGTTTGATCTTCATATTTTCTTGCTTTGTGTCTTTTGTTGTTTTTCATATGCATTTTTTGCATTCATAGTGTCTAAACATGAAAAATCTCTAAGTTTGGTGTCTTGCATGTTTTTCTTTTCTTGAAAATTTTTCAAAATTAAGTTCTTGATGTTCATCATGATCTTCAAAGTGTTCATGGTGTTCATCTTGACATTTATAGTGTTCTTGCATGCATCTTTTGTTTTAATCCAAAATTTTTATGTTTTGAGTCATTTAGTTATTTTTCTCTTTCCTTATTAAATTCAAAAAAATGTATCTTTTCCTTATTTTACTCATAAATTTCGAAATCTTTGGGTTGACTTAGTCAAAAATTTTTAAAATTAGTTGTTTCTTGTTAGCCAAGTCAAGTTTTCAATTTTTAAAAATCTTATCTTTTCAAAACTCTTTTAAAAATCAAATCTTTTTCATTTTTCTTTTATATGTTCGAAAATTTTTAAAATTGCTTTTCAAAATCTTTTTCTTAATTTTATTTCATAATTTTCGAAAACTTTACTAACAACTAATGTGATTGATTCAAAAATTTGAAGTTTGTTACTTTCTTGTTAAGAAAGGTTCAATCTTTAAATTCTAGAATCATATCTTTTAGTTTCTTGTTAGTCAAGTAATCAATTTTAATTTTAAAAATCAAATCTTTTTAATTTCCTTTCCAAATCTTTTTCAAAATAAATTTCAATCATATCTTTTCAATCATAACTTTTCAAATCATATCTTTTTCAAAAATCAATTTCAAAATCTTTTCTAACTTCTTATCTTTTTAAAATTGATTTTCAAATCTTTTTCAATTAACTAATTGACTTTTTGTTTATTTTACTATTTCTTATCTTTTTCAAAACCACCTAACTACTTTTTTCTCTCTAATTTTCAAAAATCACCTTCCTCTTTTTCAAAAATTCTTTTTTTATTTAACTAACTGTTTCAAATTTTAATTTTAATTTTATTTCTTCTCTTAATTTTCGAAAATCACTAACCTTTTTTTCAAAAATAATTTTCGAATTTCCCTCCCTCTCTTTCTATTTATTTATTCATTTACTAACACTTCTCTTCATCTCAAAATTCGAACCCTCTCTTCCTCTCTGTGTTCGAATTTTTCTTCTTCTATTCTTTTCTTCTTCTACTCACATAAAGGAATCTCTATACTGTGACATAGAGGATTCCTCTTCTTTTCTGTTCTCTTCTTTTTCACATGAGCAGGAGCAAGGATAAGAACATTCTTGTTGAAGCTGATCCGGAACTTGAAAGGACTCTGAAGAGGAAGCTAAGAGAAGCTAAAACACAACACTCTGAAGAGGACTTTACTAAAATTTTTGAAAAAGAAGTAGAGATGGCCGAAACCAATAACAATGGTGGAGGTGCAAGGAAGATGCTTGGTGACTTTACTACACCAAATTCCAACTTCCATGGAAGAAGCATCTCAATCCCTGCCATTGGAGCAAACAATTTTGAGCTAAAGCCTCAATTAGTTTCTCTGATGCAACAGAATTGCAAATTTCATGGACTTCCATCAGAAGATCCTTTTCAGTTCTTAACTGAATTCTTGCAGATCTGTGATACTGTTAAGACCAATGGGGTTGATCCTGAGGTCTACAGGCTTATGCTTTTTTCGTTTGCTGTAAGAGACAGAGCTAGAATATGGTTGGACTCTCAACCTAAAGATAGCCTGAATTCTTGGGATAAGCTAGTCACGGCTTTCTTAGCCAAGTTCTTTCCTCCTCAAAAGCTTAGCAAGCTTAGAGTGGATGTTCAAACCTTCAGACAAAAAGAAGGTGAATCCCTCTATGAAGCTTGGGATAGATACAAGCAACTAACCAAAAAGTGTCCTTCTGACATGCTTTCAGAATGGACCATCCTAGATATATTCTATGATGGTCTGTCTGAATTATCTAAGATGTCATTGGAACATTCTACAGGTGGATCCATTTACCTAAAGAAAATGCCTGCAGAAGTTTAGGAACTCATTGACATGGTTGCAAATAACCAGTTCATGTAAACTTCTGAAAGGAATCCTGTGAGTAATGGGACGCCTCAGAGGAAGGGAGTTCTTAAAATTGATGCTCTGAATGCCATATTGGCTCAGAACAAAATGTTGACTCAACAGGTCAACATGATTTCTCAGAGTCTGAATGGATTGTAAAATGCATCCAACAATACTAAAGAAGCATCTTCTGAAGAAGAAGCTTATGATCCTGAGAACCCTACAATGGCAGAGGTGAGTTACATGGGTGAAGCCTATAGAAACGCCTATAATCCCTCATGGAAAAATCATCCAAATTTCTCATGGAAGGATCAACAAAAGCCTCAACAAGGCTTTAATAATGGTGGAAGAAACAGGTTTAGCAATAGCAAGCCTTTTCCATCATCCTCTCAGCAACAGACAGAGAATTCTGAGCAGAATCCATCTAGCTTAGCAAATATAGTCTCTGATCTATCTAAGGCCACTCTAAGTTTCATGAATGAAATAAGGTCCTCCATTAGAAATTTGGAGGCACAAGTGGGCCAGCTAAGTAAAAGAGTCACCGAAACTCCTCCTAGTACTCTCCCAAGCAATACAGAAGAGAATCCAAAAAGAGAGTGCAATGCCATAACCTTACTTGGTGTGGCCAAACATAAAGAGGAGGAGGAGGACGTGAATCCTAGTGAGGAAGACCTCCTGGGACGTTCACTGACCAATAAGGAGTTTTTCTTTGAGGAACCAAAGGAATCTGAGGCTCATCTAGAGACCATAGAGATTCCATTAAACCTCCTTTTACCATTCATGAGCTCTGATGACTATTCATCTTCTGAAGAAGATGAAGACATTGTTCAAGGGCAAGTTGCCCAGTATTTAGGAGCAATCATGAAGCTGAATGCCAAGCTATTTGGTAATGAGACTTGGGAGGATGAGCCTCCATTGCTCATTAATGAACTGAATACCTGGGTTCAGCACACTTTACCTCAAAAGAAACAGGATCCTAGTAAATTCCTAATTCCCTGTAACATAGGCACCATAACCTTTGAGAAGGCTCTGTGTGACCTGGGGTCAGGCATAAACTCAATGCCCCTCTTTGTAATGGAGAAACTGGGAATCTTTGAGGTACAGGCTGCCAAATTCTCATTAGAGATGGTAGACAAATCCATGAAAAAGGCTTATGGACAGGTAGAGGACGTGCTAGTAAAGGTCAAAGGCCTTTACATCCCTGCTGATTTTATAATCCTAGACACTGGGAAGGATGAGGATGATTCCATCATCCTTGGAAGACCCTTCCTAGCCACAGCAAAAGCTGTGATTGATGTGGACAGAGGAGAGTTGGTCCTTCAATTGAATGAGGACTACCTTATGTTTAAAACTCAATGATCTCCCTCTGTAACCATGGAGAGGAAGCAAGAAAAGCTTCTCTCAATACATAGTCAAACAAAACCCCCACATTCAAACTCTAAGTTTGGTGTTGGGAGGCCACAACCAAACTCTAAGTTTGGTGTTGGGAAGCCACAATCAAACTCTAAGTTTGGTGTTGAGGGGCCCCAACATTGCTCTGATTTTCTGTGAGGCTCCATGAGAGCTCACTGTCAAGCTATTGACATTAAAGAAGTGCTTGTTGGGAGGCAACCAATGTTATTTAATTATATCTATTTATTTTCCATTGTTATTTTATGTTTTCTTTAGGTTGATGATCATGTGAAGTCACAAAAACAACTGAAAAATCAAAAACAAAATGAAAAACAGCAGTAAAAATAGCTCACCCTGGAGGAAGGGCTTACTGGCATTTAAACGCCAGTAAGAAGCATCAGACTGGCATTTAACGCCAGAAAGAAGCATCAAGCTGGCGTTAAACGCCAGAAACAAGCACCAGACTGGCGTTTAACGCCAAAACAGAGCATCTAATTGGCGTTTAATGCCAAGAATGGGAGAAAAACTGGCGTTAACGCCAGAAACAAGCAGCAACCTTACGTTTAATGCCAGCAGTACATTCCAAGGGCGTTTTGCACGGCTAAATGGAGCAGGGATGTTAAGTCCTTGACCCCTCAGGATCTGTGGACTCCACCGGATCCCCACCTACCCCACCTCTTCTTCTCTCCTCTTCACACCTTTCTATAACACTCTTCCCCAAAATAACCTCCACCAATCACCTCCATTACTCCTCCAAAACCATCATACAACCCACCTACACCCACCCACTCAAATTCAAATCATCACTCCTTCCTTTTCACACATCATAACCACCTAAAATCCCCTTGGCCGAACCATTCACACACCTCCATCTCCTCCATTTTCTTCTTCTTCTACTCACTTCTTTCTTCTTTTGCTCGAGGATGAGCAAACCTTCTAAGTTTGGTATGGTAAAAGCATTGCTTCTTGTTTTTCCATAACTATTTATGGCAACTAAGGCCATAGAAACCTCTAGAAAGAGGAAAGGGAAGGCAAAACCTTCCACCTCTGAGTCATGGGAGATAGAGAGATTCATCTCAAAAGCTCATCACTAAAGAAAGGATGGAGCAAACAAGAGAGCCCACTCATGGACCTCAACAAGAGCATGAGAAAGTTCCTCATCATAAAATCCCTGAGGTTCCTTTCACGGGATGCACTTTCCTCCACAAAAATATTCGGAGCAAATCAACACCTCCTTAGGAGAATTAAGTTCCAACATGGGACAACTAAGGATGGAACACCAAGAGAATTCCATCATTCTCTATGAGATTAGAGAAGATCAAAGAGCTATGAGGGAGGAGCAACAAAGACAAGGAAGAGACATAGAGGAGCTCAAGAACACCATTGGTTCTTCAACAAGAAGAAGACACTACCCTCACTAAGGTAGACTCGTTCCTTAATCTCCTTGTTCTTATTTTTTTGTTTTTCGGTTTTTGAGCCTTATGTTTTATTTATATTTGTGTCTTTACTACATGATCACTAGTATCTAAGTGTCTATGTCTTAAAGCTATGAATGTCCTATGAATCCATCACCTTTCTTAAATGAAAAATTTTTTAATTACAAAAGAACAAGAAGTACATGATTTCGAATTCATCCTTGAAATTAGTTTAATTATTTTGATGTGGTGACAATACTTTTTGTTTTCTGAATGAATGCTTGAACAGTGCATATGTCTTTTGAATTTGCTGTTTATGAATGTTAAAATTGTTGGCTCTTGAAAGAATGATGAAAAAGGAGAAATGTTAGTTGATAATCTGAAAAATCATAAAATTGATTCTTGAAGCAAGAAAAAGCAGTGAAGAACAAAGCTTGCAGAAAAAAATGTGAAAAAAAGAAAGAAAAAAATTGGCAAAAAAAATATTCAAAAAAAAAAAGCAAGCAGAAAAAGCCAATAGCCCTTAAAACCAAAAGGCAAGGGTCAAAGGGATCCAAGGCTTTGAGCATCAGTGGATAGGAGGGCCCAAAGGAATATAATCCTGGCCTAAGCGGCTAAACCAAGCTGTCCCTAACCATGTGCTTGTGGCGTGAAGGTGTCAAGTGAAAAGCTTGAGACTGAGCGGTTAAAGTCGAGGTCCAAAGCAAAAACAGAGTGGGCTTAAGAACCCTGGACACCTCTAATTGGGGACTTTAGCAAAGCTGAGTCACAATCTGAAAAGGTTCACCTAGTTATGTGTCTGTGGCCTTTATATATCCGGTGGTAATACTGGAAAACAAAGTGCTTAGGATCACGGCCAAGACTCATAAAGTAGTTGTGTTCAAGAATCAACATACTGAACTAGGAGAATCAATAACACTATCTGAATTCTGAGTTCCTATAGATGCCAATCATTCTGAACTTCAAAGGATAAAGTGAGATGCCAAAACTATTCAGAGGCAAAAAGCTACTAGTCCCGCTCATCTGATTGGAGCTAAGTTTCATTGATATTTTGGAATTTATAGTATATTCTCTACTTTTTATCCTATTTGATTTTCAGTTTCTTGGGGACAAGCAACAATTTAAGTTTGGTGTTGTGATGAGCGGATAATTTATACACTTTTTTGCATTATTTTTACATAGTTTTTAGTATGAGTTAGTTAGTTTTTAGTATATTTTTATTAGTTTTTAAATAAAAATCACATTTCTGGACTTTACTATGAGTTTGTGTATTTTTCTGTGATTTCAGGTATTTTCTGGCTGAAATTGAGGGACTTGAGCAAAAATCTGATTCAGAGGCTGATGAAGGACTGCAGATGCTGTTGGATTCTGACCTCCCTGCACTCGAAGTGGATTTGCTGGAGCTACAGAAACCTAATTGGCGCGCTCTCAATTGCGTTGGAAATTAGACATCCAGGGCTTTCCAGCAATATATAATAATCCATACTTTGCTTCAGTTTTGACGATGCAAACTGGCGTTCAAACGCCAACTTCCTGCCCTATTCTAGAGTTAAACGCCAGAAACAGGCTACAACCTGGCGTTTAACTCCAAAAAGAGTCTCTACACATGAAAGCTCAATGCTCAGCCCAAGCACACACCAAGTGGGTCCGAAAGTGGATTTCTACATCATTTACTTATCTTATGTAACCCTAGCTACTAGTTTAGTATAAAAACTACTTTTAGTGATTTATTTTACATCTTTTGATCATCCTTGAAAAAGTTATTTTTGAAAAAGGTTTAAAAGGAAGATACCCAATTACCAAGAACATAAGCACAACACTCTAGCCAACTGAGCTATAAATTTAAAGTATTTTTTTTTAATTTTCGAAAATAATTTAGAAAAATAAAATAAGGATTTTAAAATTTTAACCAAAAACAATAATAGAAGACTCTAAACCAAAAAGAAAAAATTTTTTCCTAATCTAAGCAACAAAATAAACCGTCAGTTGTCCAAACTCGAACAATCCCCGACAACGGCACCAAAAACTTGGTGCATAAAATTGTGATTCACACTTTTCACAACTCTGCACAACTAACCAGCAAGTGCACTGGGTCGTCCAAGTAATACCTTACGTGAGTAAGGGTCGATCCCACGGAGATTGTTGGCTTGAAGCAATCTATGGTTATATTGTAAATCTTAGTCAGAAGATTAATAATAAAAATTACTTTTGTTTATGAAAACTAAATAACATGAAATAAAGGTTACTTGTTATGCAGTAGTGGAGAACAGATTGGGGTTTTGGAGATGCTCTGTCTTCTGTATCTCTGCTTTCCTACTGTCTTCTTCTTCACGCACGCAGATCTCCTTCCATGGCAAGCTGTATGTTGGTGGATCACCGTTGTCAATGGCTACCATCCATCCTCTCAGTGAAAATGGTCCAAATGCGCTGTCACCGCACGACTAATCATCTGTCGGTTCTCACTGATGTTGGAATAGAATTTGTTGATTCTTTTGCGTTTGTGACTACGCCCAACACTCGCGAGTTTGAAGCTCATCATAGTCATTCCTTCCCTGACCCTACTCGAAATACCACAGACAAGGTTTAGACTTTTCGGATCTCAGGAATGGCCGCCAATAATTCTAGCCTATACCACGAAGACTCTGATCATGAACCAAGAGGCTAAGAGATACACACTCAATCTAAGGTAGAACGGAAGTGGTTGTCAGGCACGCGTTCATAGGTTGAGAATGATGATGAGTGTCACGGATCATCACATTCATCATGGTTAAGTATGAGTGAATATCTTAGAATAGAAACAAGCGTGTTTGAATAGAAAACAAAAGTAATTGCATTAATTCATCGAGACACAACAGAGCTCCTCACCCCCAATCATGGAGTTTAGAGACTCATGCCGTAGAGATATAATATAAAACGTGAAGATGTCCTGAGATACATAATAAATCTCTAAAAGTTGGTGTGTTCTGGGGCTGAGACTTGAAATTTACATGTGCCTAGGCTGTTTCTGGAGTTAAACGCCAGGTTGTAGCCTGTTTTGGGTGTTTAACTCCAACTTGTAACCTGTTTCTGGCGTTTAACGCCAGAATGCAACATGGAGCTGGCGTTGAACGCCATTTTACGTCGTTTATCTTTGAGCAAAGTATGGACTATTATATATTGCTGGAAAGCCCTGGATGTCTACTTTCCAATGCAATTAAGAGCACGCCATTTGGGTTTCTATAGCTCCATAAAATCCATTTCGAGTGCAGGGAGATCGGAATCCAACAGCATCTGCAGTCCTTTTTCAGCCTCTGAATTAGATTTTGCTCAGGTCCCTCAATTTCAGCCAGAAAATACCTGAAATCATAGAAAAACACACAAACTCATAGTAAAGTCCAGAAATGTGAATTTTGAATAAAAACTAACAAAAATATAGTAAAAACTAACTAAATCATACTAAAAACTACCTAAAAGCAATGCCAGAAAGCGTATAAATTATCCGCTCATCGCTGGGCATAGTGACAGATGCAAAAGGATCACTGGATCCTATTCCAGCATGATCGAGAATAACAGATAATTAGCCATGTGGTGACAGCGTATTTGGACCATTTTCACTGAGAGGACGGGATGTAGCCATTGACAACGGTGATGCCCAACATACAGCTTGCCATGGAAAGGAGTATGAGTGATTAGAAGAAAGTAGTAGGAAAGCAGAGGTTCAGAAGGAACAAAAGCATCTCCATACGCTTATCTGAAACTCTCACCAATGAATTACATAAGTATCTCTATCCTATTTTATATTTTAATTATATTTTAACTATCAATTCACCATAACCATTTGAATCTTCCTGACTGAGATTTGCAAGATGACCATAGATTGCTTCAAGCCGACAATCTCTGTGGGATCGACCCTTACTCACGTAAGGTTTATTACTTGGACGACCCAGTGCACTTGCTGGTTAGTTGTGCGAAGTTGTGAAAAAGAACTAAGATTATGAACGTGCGTATTAAGTTTTTGGCGCCGTTACCAAGGAATGAACAATCACGATTTCGTGCACCAGTATGCACAGCCTTGTGCGCACGCACACGTTGGGAAGGTCAGTCTGTTGAGGGCGCTGGCACAGGTTGTGCGAGTGAACAGACATTGTAAACTTTCGTACCTGTGCGTACGCACACCTCTATGTGTACGCACACGTTTTAAAACTTCTCCAGGGCATGCGCTCGCACACCCTTGTGCGTACGCACACGCACTGTTTCTCAGATTTAAATTTTGTTTTCAACTATTTCACCTTCCCAACAAGATTGTAAGCTTCTATGACACCATTTTAAGACTTTTGTACATAATTTGGGGTACGAGAGCTTGGGAAAGAACTTTAGAGATTTGGTTGATGTCATTTTGAAAAGTTAGCAAATGGAGGTTTAGGTTTCTGGTGTACTGAGTATGGGTTTAGTGGAGTGAGAAGGAAGGATGGTACTGGAATTGAGGAACTGATGAACTAATGAGTTCGGAATGGAAATTATAAATTGATGATGGTTGTGATGAGTTGAGGACTCGAGGAGAAATGATGATCTTGATGAATGTTGAGAGTGTGCGGAGCTTATACCTCCGGCGTAGCAAAT
Source organism: Arachis ipaensis (assembly GCF_059453495.1). Taxonomy (NCBI): domain Eukaryota; kingdom Viridiplantae; phylum Streptophyta; class Magnoliopsida; order Fabales; family Fabaceae; genus Arachis; species Arachis ipaensis. Next base: position 93,684,878 of record NC_142439.1, read on the forward strand.
TGTTCTGCTGCATGATAAGTTGTTGTTAAGAGTGTGCGGAGCCTATATCTCTGGTGTAGCAGATTGTCTATTGCATGACGCGTGGTTGTTGAGAGTGTGTAGAGCCTATATCTCCGGCGTGGCAGATTTTTCTGCTGCATGATTTGTTGTGGTTATTTCCTTCTCTGCTGCAGGAAATGTGCGGGGCCTATATCCCTGACGTAGTAGACTCCCTACTGCATGAGTGTGCAGGGAACTATATCTCTGACATAGCAGATTCGCTGCTACATGAGTGTGTAGGGCACTATATCTCTAGCGTGGCAGAAAAGGCTACGTCTGGAAGGATGTGTCGGGTTGGCATTTATGGACCGACAAGTGATATCATGAGCCAATAGGACAGACATTCATCATATGCATCTCTTATGTGCTTGCTTGCTTTGATTAATTGAGTTTGCCTAAATGTATAACATGCCTAATTGCTTACTTAAATTACTTTCCATATATGTGTATACTTGTGTTTTACTTGCATTGTACTTAATTGTGTTTTCTACTGGGTTTGAGGAGGTTCAGAAGGCGGTGGCGATGGGATCTCATGGAGGATAGGTTAGTGAAGGCTGTGGGACAGCGGTGTTTGGTTAGAATAGAAATCCCTTAAGATAGAGTACCCTGTTTAATTATGTTAAGAACTATATATATGCTTTATTGTTTTAGTTATGCCTTAAGTTGAATCTTGTGATGGATATAAAGTCTAGAATTGCCTTTGGCGTCCCAGGGTCTTATATCTTACATCACTGGGCACTGTTACCATTCAGAGAACCTCCGGTTCTCATACTATATTTTTACTGTGTTTTTCAGCTGTAGGTCGCAACCCACCTCGGTGAGTTGCTTGGATGGTGACAGAAGCGGAGGATCCTGTTACTCTTGGCATCTTTTTGATTTATTTTGTTTGTTCATCTCTCACTTTTGTATTTTGCTTTTTTCTAGAGGCATGTATTGAGAGAACAAAACTTGTATAAGCTGTTTTTACCGTCTGGTTTCATGTTTGGTCTATATATGGCTAGCCGGACTAAACTCCGCGAGCCGTGGCTAGATTCTTATGATATTATACTATTATATTTTGACATATCTTATCTGTATCTTGTGCTTTAAGTTAGTAGTTTCGATAGTACGTTTGCGCTTTTAAATCCTGTTTTTGAGCTATATCCTTCACCGTGCTTCTAGTTTATATTAATTCTTTCTTTATATTATTTGTATGAGCTTAGAACTGTCGTAATCTCTGATTAACCTTTACTTTACAGCGCGAGGTAAGGCTTAGGGTAATTAGGGTGTTACAATGCCGGGCTCATCTTTATCTCGACTTCAAAATCATTCATGGCTCATTTACTTTCACAACTAAAACGTATCCAGTTCACATCTCGCCAAGAACTACTTTGCTCAAATCAATTTCGTTTAAAACAAAACCTATTTTTGGTAACATTCTCTGAAAACTTCAAACAACTTCAAAATAATACCGAATTGGAAATCTCTTTGAAAGGACTAAAAAATCATTCACTCTTAAAATAAGTCATGTAACTATTTTAAATCAGGGATTATAAATTAACCACCACGGCAACGTCTCAAGATTTTAAGGGGTAACCCACCAAATTTCAATTTCTTAAATTCATTACAGATCCTTAAAAATCATTGCTTCCTAAATTAAATCAACCAAATCCAATCTCAGTTTTATTCTTAAAACCAATTCTTTAACTTTTTCCAAAACATCGCAAATGGAATTATTCAATCAAAGTCCAATTTCCTCTAAACGAAATCCTTAAGTCCAACTCAAAACATAAGCCCTTTTTTATATTTAAAATTGATATTAGAAAATAATACTTTTCTTAAGTGATTTAAAATCGTAAAGTAATTCTTTTCTCAATAAATCAAACTCAAGACATATATTTTTCTTAAATAAATTAAACTCGAAACATAACTATTTTCTTAATAAATCAAATAATACAATCTCTCAAATCCAAACTTTTCTAAATAACTTTTCAAACAAAGTCTCAGATTTTTATAGAAATTTCGGTAGCACCTCTCCTAAAACTTGGACTTTGCCACCCTTTTTAGGTCCCAACCAAACCATTCCGCAACCCTTTTCAACGGGTTCAAAACCAAATCAGTTCAAAAGCAAGCTGAATCCAACAATTCATATCATTTACACATCTCAAAGAAACTGATTCAAAATCAAATCATTTTTCAATGAATGAAACTCATTTCCAAAACTTTAAAGAAACTGCTCATTAACCTTCTATTTAACCAAACCAAATAATATCCAATCAAACAAATAATCATATTCATCCAAAACAGCCAGACAATACATAAGACTTATACAATCACTAAAAAGTGTATTTCTCATATCAATATCTATTTATAACAATTTCAAATTATAAAATTGAGTGTTCAGAAAAAGCCTCTAACTCGACAAGTTGAAACCATAAACCAAATGCGTCAACGGAACTCTTTTCTCTCAGCCCGAAATCAACGGCAACCGAAACCACAGCTCCGCTTACTTTCGCAATAGCAGAAACAGCCTTAATTGCAACATGTAACCTCGGTTACTAAATCCTAAAAATATTAATATCACAAAAATCTTAATAATACGTAACAGAACACTAGTGCAAGGTTTTTGGTATAGAGATACTTACTATAATAAGAAAACGAAACAGCAGCGGTCTCTGAACTGGTTTGGCGGCAGCCACCTCAAGCATCAGTGGCGACCAGAACTTCGGTGACGGTGACTGTAACAACATGTAATGACGATAAAGTTTCTGGAATCTTAAAAGAATGTAAACCAAACTCAAAACCCTTACTAGCAGTGTTTCCGAGGACGCAGTGGCGTTCTCTGTGGCGGTTCAGATGAGGACGACGACAGCGACTGAGGTCCGCAACGGTGACACGAATAACTTTGTCTCCTTCCTCCGTTCGCGGTTCCAATGATGGCGGCATTGGGCAGAGATGGCGACGACGCGACTGGCGGCGACGAGCTTGGACGGCGGTAATGGCTTCACGGACATGACTGGGCGCGGTAGTTTCCAGGCCCGCAACCCTCTCTCACTCTCGCGAACCCTCTCTCATCGCAGATCTATTCTTGACAGCGACATGGCATGGCGGCAGCGTGACGGACGGCGGCGAGCTCCTCATCCCTTGGCGCTCTCCCTCTCTCTCGGATCTCCCTCTTCTCCCTTCCCTTTTCTTTCTTTCTTTCTCCCTTTCTTTCTATCCTTCCTTTCTTTTTTCTCTCAGCAGCTGCTGCTGTGTTGTGTTGTGTTGTGTTGAGTGTGTGTGGGGGGGGGGGGAGGGATGAGAGAGGTGAGTATAGTGTGTTAGGGTTTGGGGTGGTGTGGGTTAGTTTAGGTATTTTTATTAAAAATAAGGGTAGTAGTGTAATTTTATAAAATAAATAAAAAGATAAAATAATAATTAAAACCAAACTAAATATAAAATATCTATTATTAAAATACCTTTTAATTACCAATCTCTAAATTATTTATAGTTAAATACTAATTTAATAAAAATTGGAGCTAAGAAAATTAATTTTCTTTTATTTATAAAATAAACTTAAAATTTTAAATATTAAAATTAGGGCATATAAAATACTCTTTATTTCTCAATTATAAAAACTCTAAATTATAAATAAGAATTTGCCCGATTTATATACAAAATCTCAAAATATAATCTCAAGTAGATATAATAAATTAAAAATAATTTATTAATAACTTTTGAAAATTCAGGGTCTTACTTTTGAATCCTCTTCGTGGGTGGATTAGGACTTTAACAACTTGCTTGCTGACCTAATGTGTGAAAATTTAATAGCTTAAAGACAACTAAAGATAACAAGTCAAGAATACTGATAAACGACTATTTTATGGTTTATCTTGTGCTAATTTGAGTGGTTTTTATCAATTCTTTGCTCACTTATTCATATAATTTGCATGGTTTTACAATTTCTTCCTAATTCTGTGATATAGTTGAAAACATGTTTTCTAGGCCTTTAAACTGTTAATTTTAATCACCTTTTATTACCATTTGATGCCGTGATCTGTGTGTTAAGTGTTTTCAAGCTTTATAGGGCAGGAATAGCTTAGAGGATGGAAAAGAAACATACAAAAGTGGAAGGAACGCGAAAAATGAAGTTTTGAGAAGCTGGCAGTGACGCGCACGCATGGGCAACGCGTATGCGTGCCTAGAGCAGAAGACAAGCGATGCGTATGCGTGACAAAGAATTTCGCCAAACGACACGCGTGACCTATGCATATGCGTGACACGCACCATGTGCAGGAAGTTGCAGAAAGCGCTAGGGGCGATTTTGGGCCGAGTTTGAACCCAGTTTTCGGCCCAGAGAACACAGATTAGAGGCTACAAAGTGGGGAAATTAGACACGATTCATTCATTCATCAATTCACAGAATTTTAGATTTAGATGTAGTTTTCTAGAGAGAGAGGCTCTCTCCTCTCTCTAGGTTTTAGGATTCTTAGGTTTAGTTATTTTTAATTTCAGATTTCTACTTTACTTCAATTTAGCTTCTCCTCTACTTTTAATTATTCTATTACACTAGTTTATCTTCTCTTGTTGATATATTTATTTTTCTAATTTAGTTTATGAATTCTCCATGTTAGATTGGATTTCTTATTTAATGCAATTTGAGGTATTTCAGATTTATGATTGTTTTCTTCGATTTATGTTCTTAATTCTTGCACTTGGTTGTTTGGAATTTATTATCTCTTATTAGTTCTCTATGTTTTTATGTTGTGCCTTCCAAGTGTTTGATAAAATACTTGGGAGGGTTTTAATTTCGATTTTAGATTCTTAGCTTGAATTGAGTAATTGGAGACTCTTGAGTTATCAAACTCCTTTGTTGATTGATAATTGGAATTTGCTGATTGATTTGGATCCCTCTAAAGCTAGTCTTTCCTTAGGAGTTGACTAGGACTTGAGGAATCAAATTGATTAGTCCACTTGACTTTCCTTCATAGTTAGAGGTTAACTAAGTGAGAGCAATGAACAATTCTCATCACAATTGATAAGGACAACTAGGATATGATGTCTAATTCTCATACCTTGCCAAGAGTTTTCTTAGTTATTAATTTAATTTATTGTCATTTACTTTTCTTGTTCCTTATTTCAAAAACCCAAAAATATACTATCTCATAACCAATAATAACTACACCTCCCTGCAATTCCTTGAGAGATGACCCGAGGTTTGAATACTTCGGTTTATTTTTATTGGGTTTGCTTTAGTGACAAACAAGTTTTTGTAACAAAGGATTCTTTATTGGTTTAGAAACTATACTTTCAATGAGATTTCATTTGTGAAATTCTTTACTGGCAAAAATCCGTTCATCAAAATGGTGCCGCTGCCGGGGAATTGCAAACGTGTGCCTTATTATTAGTTATTGTAAATATTTGCTTTTTGCTTGTTTGCTAGTTTTTGTTAGTTTAGGACTTAGTTGCTTATTTTGACTTGTTTTTGTTTTTATTTTCTTTAGCTACTATGAATTCTCACCCCCTTTGGCTATGAGTTTAGTTCAAATTATGTTATAGGGAATGGAAGCTACAATGAGAATATGCATCAAGGTTGGGACAATCAAAGATGGGAGGAGCCACAAGGATTTGATAAACCCTCTTGGCAACAACCTCCACCAACATACTATGACCAAGAGCCATTCCAAAAAGCATACCAAGATAACAGCTCTGGTGAGCACTCTTTTGACTATCAACAACCATTCTATGATGCTTACCAAGACAATGGTTGTGGTGGACCTCCTCGTGACAATCAACACCCACCATAAGACACCTATGCACCCCCTCCTCGACATAGATTTGAACCACTAACGTGGCGGAAATTGGCGAGTTAAGAAATTGTTATAGGAGATACGTTGCAAGTACAGTTCTTGACCAACCAAAAATCCACTTATAAATTTAGAAGGGTTGTCACAAAATTAAAATTAAAATACTGAGAGTATGAATCCCAGGTTGTCTCCCAACGAGTTGCAGAAAGATGTGCTATTTTATTTATCAGATGTTTTCTAAAATGGTTTGAGTTGATAAACAGGAAATTAAATCAGAGAAATTATGTAATTTTAATAAAAACCTTGACTGGGAGTAGACTAGTTGGAAGCCCTATTCTTGTTGGAATACTCTCAAGATTAATTGATGATTGAAGGTTGTTCTGCTTAGTTATCCCTTACTAGGTAGAGGAAAGTCAAGCAAGTTGGAAAGCTATTTCTATTCACAAGTTCCAATCCTCCCCCTTGGAAAGGATTAGTGTCATTGACTAGAGGACAATCCAACAATAAACCCAATTACAATTTTTCTCTTGAGCATTCCAACTCAAGGTCCTCCTTTCAATCAACTCCCAATCAAGTTATGGAACTACTCGCTCATTATGAATGTAAACTTCACAACATAAGAAAAGGAAATAAAGAAAGACATGATAAATAATAATCAAAAAGATCAATTAAAAATAAAAGTAGTTCTTGTATTAATAAATTCTAAAAATAATCCAATAGTAATTCTAAATAAATTGAAGACATGGAAGAATAAGTGACAAGTAAGGAAAACAAACTAGAAGAATGAAGTCTTGTGGAGGTAATAACTTTTCTCAATATCCCAATCCAAAAAGTAATAATATCAAAATCCTAAGAACTATGAATGTGTGGAGAGAAAACCTAAAGGAGAGGAAAAATCAGATCTAAAAACTGAAATTATGCGGAATGAATGTTTTGTTCTGTCTCTGCATGTTCCCTGGCTCTAATATGCTTTTCTGGGCCGAAAACTGGGTCAAAACAGGGCCCAAAATCGCCCCCAGCGAATTCTGCAGATTCTGCAGATCGCGCACGTCACGCGATCGCGTCATCCAGGCGTTCGCATCATCCAACGTTTTGCCTTGCCACGCGTGCGCGTCGTCCACGCCTTCGCGTCACTGGTGTAGTTTCCAATCCGCACGGTCGCGTGAGCCATGCGTCCGCATCACTGCAATTTCCTCTATATCGCGCGGTCGCGTGAGCCATGCGCCCGCGTCACTTCTCGCTGGTCATCTCATTAATTTCTTGTGTTCCTTCCATTTTTGCAAGCTTCCTTTCTAATCTCCAAGTCATTCATGCCCTATAAAGCCTGAAACACTTAACACACAGATCACGGCATCGAATGGAATAAAGGAGAATTAAAATACAAATTTAAAAGTTTCTAGGGAGCAAGTTTTCAACCATAAAGCATTTTTAGGAAGGAATTATAAATGCATGCTTATTTAATGAATAAGTGGGTAAAGATTTGATAAAACCACACAATTAAACACAATATAAACCATAAAATAATGGTTTATCAACCTCCCCACACTTAGATATTAGCATGTCCTCATGCTTAGTTGAAGGAGATAAAATAAATGAGTAGGAACATGTAAAACTCATGCAATGCAATGCAACCTATATATGTGAATGCAACTATATGATTTTTGTCCACTTGGTCAAAAGTAAATAAGCTCTTCAAGATAATCACAAATCAAATTCCACTAATTCAATTCTTATACAGTAACAACAGATAAAAATGCAAGAAGGTAGCTCATGAAAGCAGGGAACATAGAAATGCTTTCTAATTTTTGTTCTTCACCTAACCAATCAACAACAATTAATATACTAATGCAAACATCATGAGGTCTTTTCAAGGTTGTAATGGGGCCAAGGTATGGGTAAGGGTACATATATGGCTAAGTAAGCTTATAAATTAAATCTTTAATTAGCCCAAGCTTTCACCTAACACATATATATTCTTTATAGCTTAAATTTCATACCTAGCTACCCAAAATTTCTCTTTCACATTCCTTACTCATGTATCAACTTTTATTTTAATTTTATCATACATGCATTGATCTTTGAATTCTTAACTTAACATTGGGGTAATTTTGTCCCCTTATTTAATTATTGAATATTTTTGGATTTTTGGATTTTTTTTTAAACATAACATAAAAATAAACATAGCTTATCAATGCACATAGATTTCTAATTCTTGTAGTTTCACATGAGTAGGTACCCAAATTCCCATTATATCATCGTGACACATTCCCTTATTATCTTTTGTTCCCACAATTTTCCCATACTTAATTAACACACAATTCTATCTTAAGCTAACCAAAGATTCAATTGGGATATAAAATTGTTTTTTCGCTTAAGGCTAGTAATGTGGTAAAATAAATAACAAATGGGATTTAAAGGCTCAAAGTGACTAACAAAGGTAATTGCAAGGGTAGGCCTATTTGGGATAAGTGAGCTAAACAAATAATGGCCTCAATCATATGCAGGCATATAAATATATTATCATTGGACATATAGGATGAAACAAAATATAAATTACAATCATAGAGAAGTAAACACACAAGAATGAAATAATTATGGTTAAATAATGTAACCATCTATAAAGGCTCAAAGTCTCACAAGTTGTGTGTTCTTAGCATTTTAAACTATGTTCCAAATACAACTTCAAGCAGATTTAACATAAAAGTTTTAATTAAAATTAGTGAAATTTTGTTTTAAAAATAGGGTCTTAGAAGAAACTTATTGTCTTTTTAATCAAGTAGAACATGCATGCAACTAATCTATTACTATGCAATTTATCCTATTCTACAAAAGAAAAACTAACTAAATATCCTATTTTATTGGTGTTAGGGAAGAGAAATTACCTCCAGAAGTCAGGTACTGACCGACCTCCCTACACTTAAGGCTTTGCACCGTTCTCGGTGCCATCTGTCAGGAACAAAGGTGGGCTGGTAGCAGTATCTCCACAGTCGGGACCGTTATGGCTCCCTGTGCTGGTAAAGGAAGTGGAGTCCGAGGTGTCTGAGTCTCTGTATTTTCCTTTAAGTAGCTCCTTGAGGTATGTGAATCGGCGATCTCTTAGTTTTGCATTGTGTTCCTGCCGATCCAACCTTTCAAGTATCTGATGGAGCAGTTGATTTGTTGTAGGTGTTTGTGGTGATGAAGGAGGAATATCTTCAGCCGGTTCAGTAGGCTGGCTTGTAGTGGCTGTTGGAGGTCTGATATATTTCCCGTTAGGGACATACTGATCATCCCGTGGAAGCTTGGCTTTGGTGTCCCCAGCTCTGTAGGAGACTCCGGCTGCTGAGACAAGATCTGAGACCAAGGTGGGAAAAGGTAAGTTGCCCGCAATTTGTACGTGTTCCATGGCGTTCCGGATGTGTCTTGGTAGGTTCAGAGGCTGGTCTGTAAGGATGCACCATTGTAGAACGGCCATGTCTGCAGTGAAGGAGGACTCGTGGGTGCTCGAAAAGACGTAATGAGACATAATCTGTGCCCAAACTCGAGCCTCTAAGGTAAGTGCGGAAGCCAATATTCCCTTAGGACGGGAACGATGGTATCCGTAGATCTATCTGCTGCCAGGTAGTGCGATAACTCTGAGAACAGCGTCCCAATCAAATTGGTACATCTGGCGCTTGAGTGCGGCTTCTTGAAATGCGTCCAGTCCTTCTGGAGTAGGGGGAAGATCTAAAGCTCGTTGAATGGCCTCTTCTGTGATGGGGATTTGCTTCTAATGGACATAGACAGACTGTAGGGTCGGCAGGTGGAAGTTGGAATAGAACTCGACTACCCAGAAAAGATTAACCTGCTGTGGCTGTCTCTGTAGGAAACTCCACTGTCTTCGTGCAATTTGCGGCTCAACAAAATCAGCAATGTGGTTTGGGAGGATAAGAAGGTATTCGTTGTTGTAACTCCTGTCTGCCAGGATGGAGAACATCTGCTCACAGTAGCGATTGGGAAATCGCGTAGTGTCATTTGCTGGGAAGGCTTTCTCTTTATCATCAACCTTTATAATCCTCTTAATTCTTTTTGTTGAGGGTTTAACTGCAGTTGAAGATGGCTCTGCCACTAATGCTCATTTTGTTCCTCTCCTTGCTGGTGGTTTGGAAGTAGCTTTCTCCTTGCCTTTCTTGGTGGCCATCCTGAAAGGGAGAAAAGAGAAAGCATGTCAAAATGTCAAGGGGTAGAGCAAGGAAGATGATGGTATAGGTGGTAATCAATGCAGATTAAAGATGAATGAAGTTAACACATGGTCATGACTGCATATGAAAAATTATCATGAGGAATATAGTAAGTGCATATGATGACAATTAAATCCAAGGTGTTTATTGGCATGCAGGCAAAGGCATGAGTAGCATAGAACAAGCATTCAATGTCTAGGTTAGATTACCAAGTCTTTCATACTAACAATCTGTTTGTAATGACAATTATATTAAATTAATATGATATGAAAAAGGGTTTTGTGAAAAGCAAGCATTTAGAGTATGAGAATAAAAGAATTCAAAAATAGTGCACAATGCCATACGGGCATTTTCACAAACATATAGCATGCATGGTAAAGAAGCTATTGAAAGTATTAAATGGAACATGCAAGCAACCCTTTTAAAAAGTAAAATATAATTGTCAAACAGTTCCTGAATAATCCACAAGCAAACCATAAGGAATAATAATGACCCTAAGAAACATCCAACACCAATTAAAAGAAAAAGAAAGAAAAGGAAAACATGGATAATGCAAGTAAAAAGAAAAAGAAAAGGAGAAGAAAACATAAATTGAGAAGAAGAATAGAAAAGTAAAGAGAGAAGAAGAAAAGAAAAACCTTGATGATGGTGGTGAGAGAGAGAGTAGAAAGTGAAAAAGAAGGAAGGAGGAAGAAAGGGGAAGAAAATAATGAGGGGGAAAAGAAAAAGTAGGATTTGGGGAAGGGAAAGATAAGATATTTGGCAAATTAGGATAAGCTGTGCGGCGCAAGCGACGTGGACGCGTGGGGGACGCGTTTGCGCGACTTGCACTTAAATTAATCAACGCGGTCGCGTCGGTCACGCGGATGCGTGACGCGTTTTGTGCTACTGGCGCGAGGGCAGCCTCGCGCTCGCACAACTCTCTGTTCAAAGTTCATTATTGCCAAATTCCAGGGTGACGCAATCGCGTGGTCGACGCGATCGCGTGAGTGGCCATTATAGGGGTATGACGCGGACGCGTGAGCCACGCGTCCGCGGGGTAAGGCTTGTGTGTTCAGCACCAGTCCAGCACCACTCTAGCACAACTTTCGGTCGTGCACCCTATCTTACGTCGATTTTCAGGTCACGCGTTCGCGTGGGTGACGCGGACGCGTGGGAGGCATTATTCCCATATGACACGGACGCGTCAGCGACGCGGTCGCGTGGGGTGATTGGTGCCAAAGGCACGCCTCCAGCCATACTCTCGCGTGACTTTCTGTTCGATTTCTTATTCTTTCTGATCCACCTGCGACGTGAATGCGTCGGCGATGCGGTCGCGTCGCGTGCGAAAATTTGAAATTTTTTTTAAATAAAAATATGTAAATGCAGATGCAAACTAAATGTGCTAATAATGAGAAGAGTTATTGAAAAAGAAAACTAAGAATAAAGAAAGGAACGATCATACCATGGTGGGTTGTCTCCCACCTAGCACTTTGCTTTAACGTCCTTAAGTTGGATTCTCTACTAGCTCAGTCTTCTGCTGTGAGTGGATCCTCTAAGAGGAAGATTTCTAACTCCTTGTTTTTTGTCGCCTTCTCACCATGATATAGCTTCAAACGATGTCTATTAACTTTGATGAGTTCAGAGCTTGAAGGATGACTTAGATGAAAAACTCCGTACGGCTCAGCCTTCTCTACTCTATATAGACCTTCCCATCTTGATCTCAACTTGCCTGGCATGAGCCTCAGTCTGGATTTGTAAAGGAGGACTAAGTTCCCAAGTTGGAACTCTTTCCTCTTGATGTGCTGATCATGTACAGCCTTCATCTTTTCCTTGTACAGCCTTGAGTTCTCATAAGCTTCCAGGCAAAGGCTTTCCAATTCTTGCAGTTGCAACTTCCTTTCAGCTCCGGCTTTCTCAAATCCCATGTTGCACTCCTTTACTGCCCAAAAGGCTTTGTGCTCTACTTCAACTGGGAGATGACAGGCTTTTCCATAAACTAAGCGAAAGGGACTCATCCCAATGGGTGTCTTGTATGCTGTTCTGTATGCCCAAAGTGCATCTTGTAGCCTGGTGCTCCAGTCTCTTCTATGAGGTTTGACTATCTTCTGTAATATGCTCTTTATCTCTCTGTTAGACACCTCGGCTTGCCCATTAGTCTGAAGGTGGTAGGCTATTGCGACTTTATGAATTATCCCACGCTTCTTCAGTAATCCTGTTAGTCTCCTGTTACAAAAATGGGTGCCTTGATCGCTCACGATTGCTCGCGGTGATCCAAAGCGACAAATAATATGGTTTCTAACAAAGGAAACAATAGTGTTAGCATCGTCAGTGTGGGTAGGAATTGCTTCCACCCATTTGGAAACGTAATCTACAGCTAACAATATATAAAAATAACCATTAGAATTTGGAAATGGACCCATGAAGTCAATGCCCCCAATATAAAAAATTTCACAGAAAAGCATAATCTGTTGAGGCATCTCATCCCTCCTGGATATATTACCAAATTTTTGGCATGGGAAACAAGATTTACAAAATTCAGCAGCGTCTTTAAAAAAGAGTAGGCCACCAGAATCCACAGTCTAAGATTTTTCTAGCTGTTCTTTGAGGGCCAAAATGTCCTCCACTCTCAGATGAGTGATAGGCCTCTAAGATGGACTGAAATTCTGATTGAGGCACACACCGTCTAATTACCTGGTCAGCGCCACATCTCCATAAATACGGGTCATCCCATATATAATATTTAGACTCGCTTTTCAGCTTGTCTCTTTGATGCTTAGTAAAGTTTGGAGGAAAGGTGCGGCTAACTAGATAATTAGCTATAGGTGCATACCAAGGGACTACCTCAGATACTGCTTGCATGTTATCAAATGGGAAATTATTAGCTATATGAGTGGAGGTATCCTTAATGTGCTCAAGGCGACTCAAGTGGTCTGCCACTAAATTCTGGTTACCACTCTTATCCTTTATTTCTAAATCAAATTCTTGTAGTAGCAGTATCCAATGTATAAGCCTTGGTTTGGATTTCTTTTAGCTAATAAATACTTTAGAGCTGCGTGGTCTGAATACACTACTACCTTCGTACCAAGTAAATAGGCTCGGAATTTATCCAGAGCAAAAACAATAGCAAGAAGCTCTTTCTCAGTAATAGTGTAATTAGACTGAGCGGCGTCTAAAGTCTTAGACACATAAGCAATTACAAAGGGGTCCTTACCTTCACGCTGAGCCAGCGCTGCTCCTACTGCATGGTTGGAAGCATCGCACATGATCTCAAATGGTTGGCTCCAGTCAGGTCCTCTCACAATTGGAGCTTGAGTCAGGGCAGTCTTCAGTTTATCAAACGCTTGTTTGCAATCCTCACTGAACTCGAACTCAATATCTTTCTGCAGTAATCAGGATAAGGGAAGTGCTACCTTACTAAAGTCCTTAATGAACCTCCGGTAAAAACCTGCATGGCCAAGGAACGAACGGACTTCCCTCACAGAGGAGGGGTAAGGCAAACTAGAAATAACATCCACCTTTGCTGGATCTACAGAAATGCCAGTATTAGACACAACATGTCCTAGTACAATACCTTGTTTAACCATAAAGTGACATTTTTTAAAATTCAATACAAGGTTTGTACTGACACATCTATCTAATACTCTAGATAAACTATCTAAGCAAAGGCTAAAAGAATCACCATAAACTCTAAAATCATCCATAAAAACCTCCATACAGTCCTTAATGAGGTAAGAGAAAAAACTCATCATGCACCTTTGGAAAGTAGCTGGTGCATTGCACAAGCCAAAGGGCATTCTCTTATAAGCATAAGTCCCAAAAGGACAGGTAAAAGTAGTCTTTTCTTGATCTTCAGGAGCTATATGAATCTGAAAATAGCCTGTGTAACCATCTAAAAAGCATTAATGTGATTTACCTGACAGGCGATCCAGTATTGGATGAATGAATGGAAGAGGATAGTGATCCTTACGAGTGGCCTGGTTTAGGCACCTGTAATCAATGCAGACCCTCCAGGCGTTCTGTACTCTGGTTGCTATGAGCTCTCCATGCTCATTTTCACTGTAGTGACTCCAGACTTCTTGGGCACCACTTGTACTGGGCTTACCCATTCACTTCCTTTTTGACAACCTCTAAGATAGTGGGATTCAGTCTTCTCTGGGGTTGACAAACAGGCCTAGCTCCCTCTTCTAAAAATATTCTGTGCTCATAAACTTGAGGGTTGATGCCTACTATGTCTGCCATACTCCACCCAATTGCCTTCTTGTGCCTCCTCAGCACACTAAGTATCTGCTCTTCTTGTTGAGAAGTGAGTTCCCTTGCAATGATAACTGGAAACTTCTGCTTGTCCTCAAGGTAAGCATATTTGAGGTGTGAAAGGAGGGGTTTTAATTCTAACTTCTGCTCATGGTCAGGCTCTGGATTGTCTGGAGCTGGTGAAAATGGTAAAGTACTTTCATTATCCTCAGAAAGTGTCCCCACACTCGGACCTTGTCCTATGTACTTCTCTGTTAACTCCTCCTGGTGAACTTCAGCCACGGTTTCATCTATGATGTCGCACTGGAGGATAGAATGATCTTCTGGAGGGTGCTTCATAACTCCATTCAGATTGAAGCTTACTACTCGGCCGTCTATTTCAAAAGAGTATGTTCCTGAAAAAGCATCCAATTTGAACTTCGAGGTCTTTAGGAATGATCTTCCGAGTAGGATTGATGATGGCTTCTTTGAGTCATTTTGGGGCATCTCCAGGATATAAAAATCAGTGGAAAATGTGAGCCCCTTAATGCCCACTAATACATCTTCGGCAACTCCAACCACTGTAATAATGCTTTTATCTGCTACCACAAAACAAGCTGCGACCTTTTTAAGGGAGGGAGCCTCAAAATATCATATATAGACAAAGGCATTATACTCACACATGCTCATAAATCACACATGCAGTCAGAAAATACCACACCACCAATAGTACAATTAACCATACATGTACCTGGATCACTACACTTTTCAGGTATACCTCCCATTAAAGTAGATATAGAACTACCTAAAGGAATAATTTCTAATTCATTAATTTTGTCTTTATGTATACATAAATCTTTTAGAAACTTTGCGTATTTAGGTACCTGTTGAATAACATCAAAAAGGGGAACAATTACCTCAACCTTTTTGAATATTTCTACCATTTTGGGATCAGGTTCCAACTGCTTCCTGGGCTTCCTTGCAAGTTGTGGAAATGGAATAGGAATGACATTTTCTACAGTGTCTGCGCCCTTTAGTGCTTCTTCCTATGATTGAGCTTCTTCTTCTTCAGCCATGTCTTGTATGTCCTCTTCCTCCTCAACATCTTCTATTTCCACTACCTCTTCAGCTGAGGCGTGTTCTGGTGGGTTTGGCTCTTCCTGATTCCTCTCTTGCAATGTGGTTTTGGACCTTAGGGTGATGGCATTAATGCCACCCTTTGGATTGGGTAATGGTTGAGAGGAGATTCCACTGGAGCTCAAAGGCTGGTTATTGGAGTTATTCATTGATCCAATCTGTGAGACAAGAGCTTGCAAGGTAGAGTTCAGACCATTTAGAGAAGAAGTAAGGTTGTTTTCCATGGCCTATTGTCTCCGATCAATAGATTGTAGTAACTCATCATTAGAAGATGAAGAAGGACAAGTGATTTGAGAGGTCTGCTGTTGGTTGTGCTGTGATCCTTGGAATTGCCTCAGGTGAGGTGCTCTGTAAGGCTGGTTTTGGTTCTGCTGCCTGTTGTTGTTATTATTCCACCTCTGATTTCCCTGATTGTCTCTGCCTCCTCTGTTATTGTTTTCCCTCCAGCCCTGGTTAGAATTATCTCTCCAACCTTGGTTTGAATTGTCCTGCCATCCATGGTTGTAGCTACCACCTTGATTGTATCCTTGATTGGGACGGTCATAGAAGTCATGAGTCGCTGCCACAGTGTTGTCTTCTTGTTGGAGCTACGGACATTCATCAGTATAATGGCTATAATCATCACAGATTCCGCACACTCTCTGTAGGACTAACTGTTGGCTTTGCTGTGGTGGAGAAGGTTGAGCTTGCTGAACTTGTTGTTGATTCAATTGCATCTGCTTCAGTAAGTTGGTCATTTTACAGATACTTTGAGTTAGAGCAGCAGTCTCTCTGCTAGAGGATACTTCTGCAATAGCTTCTGAACGGCCTTGTTTCTGCCTGTGATTCCGAGTAGATTCAGCTAAGTCGCTGATCAATTGCCATGCCTCATCAGTGGTCTTGTACTTTTTCATAGACCCATTGCTAGCACTTTCCAATGTGGTCTTATCTTGGGGCCTCATGCCCTGTGTGACGTAGTCGAGCAACACTATCTTGTCAATCATATGGTGGGGGCATGCTTTCAGAAGATTGTTGAAGCACTCCCAGTATTCGTAGAGAGTTTCGGACTCGTCCTGAACAATCATGGAAATGTCTTTCCTCAGTTTATCAGTAACTTCAGCTGGAAAGAATTTTTCCAAAAATTCTCTTCTAAGCGTATTCCAGTCAGAAACAGTTGCTGCGGGTTGAGTGTGGTACCACTCTCTCGCCTTTCCCTCAAGAGAGAACGGGAAAGCTTTCAACAAAATAAAAGTTTCATCTGCACCATAACGCCTGACAATAGAACAGGCTGCTTGGAAATCTCTCAGGTGCTTCATGGTCTCTTGAGCAGGTAAGCCATGAAACTTAGGCATCAAGTTGAGCAGTGCAGTCTTTATTTCAAAGTCTGTAGCCACTGCTGGGTGATGCGTTTGAAACGGTTGCATTGTAAAATCAGGGGCTCCAGCCTCCTGGATAGTAATTCTCCTAGGTGCTGCCATGTCACCTACACGTAAATCAACCGAATCAACAGAAAGGGAGCTTGTTTCTTCCTCAAGTGACGCTTCAGATTCGCCCTCGGAGAGGACTAACCGACGCCGAGCTTGCCTTATTCGTGAGATAGTTCTTTCAATCTCAGGATCAAATACTGGCAAGCTTGGATCAGGAAGTGAACGCGTCATTTAACGAAAGAAACATGTAGCTCATAGTAGCAAAAATAAAATAAAATGCAAATAAATAAATTCCAATCAATAACTTAGCACTCTATTGCAACTCCCCAGCAACGGCGCCAAAAATTGACGTGGCGGAATTTGACGAGTTAAGAAATTGTTATAAGAGATACGTTGCAAGTACAGTTCTTGACCAACCAAAAATCCACTTATCAATTTAGAAGGGTTGTCACAAAATTAAAATTAAAATACTAGGAGTATGAATCCCAGGTCGTCTCCCAACGAGTTGCAGAAATATGTGCTATTTTATTGATAAGATGTTCTCTAAAATGGTTTGAGTTGATAAACAGGAAATTAAATCAGAGAAATTATGTAATTTTAATAAAAACCTTGACTGGGAGTAGATTAGTTGGAAGCCCTATTCTTGTTGGAATACTCTCAAGATTAATTGTTGATTGAAGGTTGTTCTGCTTAGTTATCCCTTACTAGGTAGAGGAAAATCAAGCAAGTTGGAAAGCTATTTCTATTCACAAGTTCCAATCCTCCCCCTTGGAAAGGATTAGTGTTAGTGACTAGAGGACAATCCAACAATAAACCCAATTACAATTTTTCTCTTGAGCATTCCAACTCAAGGTCCTCCTTTCAATCAACTCCCAATCAAGTTATGGAACTACTCGCTCATTATGAATGTAAACTTCACAACATAAGAAAGGGAAATAAAGAAAGACATGATAAATAATAATAAAAAAGACCAATTAAAAATAAAATTAGTTCTTGTATTAATAAATTCTAAAAATAATCCAATAGTAATTCTGAATAAATTGAAGACATGGAAGAATAAGTGACAAGTAAGGAAAACAAACTAGAAGAATGAAGTCTTGGCGGAGGTAACAACTCTTCTCAATATCCCAATCCAAAATGTAATAATATTAAAATCCTAAGAACTATGAATGTGTGGAGAGAAAACCTAGAGGAGAGGAAAAATAAGATCTAAAAATTGAAATTATGCGGAATGAATGTTGTGTTCTATCTCTGCATGTTTCCTGACTCTAATCTGCTTTTCTAGGCCGAAAACTGGGTCAAAACACGGCCCAAAATCGCCCCCAGCGAATTCTGCAGATTCTGCAGATTGCGCACGTCACGCTATCGCGTTATCCAGGCGTTCGCGTCATCCAGCGTTTTTCCTTGCTACGCGTGCGCGTCGTCCACGCCTTCGCGTCACTGGTGCAGTTTCCAATCCGCGCGGTCGTGTGAGCCATGCGTCCGCATCACTACAATTTCCTCTATATCGCGCGGTCGCGTGAGCCATGCGCCCGCGTCACTTCTCGCTGGTCATCTCCTTAATTTCCTGTGTTCCTTCCATTTTTGCAAGCTTCCTTTCTAATCTCCAAGTCATTCATGCCCTATAAAGCCTGAAACACTTAACACACAGATCACGGCATCGAATGGAATAAAGGAGAATTAAAATACAAAATTAAAAGTTTCTAGGGAGCAAGTTTTCAACCATAAAGCATTTTTAGGAAGGAATTATAAATGCATGCTTATTTAATGAATAAGTGGGTGAAGATTTGATAAAACCACACAATTAAACACAATATAAACCATAAAATAATGGTTTATCAACCACCTTACTCACAAGCCCCTATCCATCATCCACCCCCATATGACCCTAACCCTTATCCACCATTCCAACCACCATATGAACCATACATAGAGCCACCTCCATTCCAACACAATTACCCCCAAGAACCACCACCTCAATATTCACCATCTACATACCCTTACCAAGAAGAACTACCTTCCTATGATGAACCCTTTCTCCAAAATAATGACCCTCCTATCCACCCCAACCTCCACTTGATGACGACATCCTTAATGTTATTCGCCAAAGGCAAATAGAGCTTCAAACCACAATTACCTCTGCTTTCACTGGTCTAACCTCTACTATCCAAGCCCTTATATCCCGTATGGATGCATCAATCCAAGAGCGATATGATCCCAATAATGCTATTGACACGGAACTAGAAAGAAGGGATCGGCTTAAAGATGAAGGAGTAGCTGAAGAACCGGTGAGGGAAGACATCCAGGAGGAGTCCAATTTTGTATTAGAGCAATTGGAGGAAGCCATAATTATCAAAGAAGAAGAAGTGGTTGAAGACCTAGGAGATGCTGAACCTCCATGGGAATCGAGAGTTTTAGAGAATCCCGCCAAGAAGTTTGAATTTGATGCTGAGGAGGATAGTGCACGACCTCCAATGCATGTTTCTTATGAAGAATTGGACGGAATAGATCCAGTAGCAGATTCCCTTAGTGATAATGATCATGAATCAAGCCCTCCTAGTGATGAACTTGCATCCGCAATTGAACCGCTTGAGTTTGAAGAACTCTCTCCAAGTGAATTTGAAGATGACATGGTGGTAGATTTCTCTCAACTTCCAACTTATGACTTGAGTGATGGGGAAGAATTAAAAGATTTTGACGAGAGCGCGATTGAAGTTGAAGAGGTTTGCAAGGAGGTGGAAGAATTCACAGAAGAGCACAAAAGAGCAGAGCCTGCAAGACCATTGGAAAGACCTCTCCCAAAGCCATTACCACCCACTACAACATTCAAGTGGGTAAAATTCTTATCCTCAACCTTTACTTTCCCACTTGAATATGGTTTGCTTGAGACGGATGGTCAACTTAGGAATATTTGTGGCTTTAAGAGTAAGAGGGAGATGGTTAGTGGTAGGAATTGTCAAGCAAGGTTTAATATGGTTACACGCTCCAAGTTGAAGTGCAAGGATTAGTGTAGAGCTCGATCGAATGGGTCTAGAAAATCGTTTGGGTAGTTCATTGAAAATTCAGATTACTTGCTACCCGGTTGGAAAAATGATGATCAACAAAAAGATGGGTGCAAAAGCAAGGTTTGGGACCCCAGAATTCGTTCTAGCAATCAACACTCTTGGGGCCTTGTCACTTGCTTCAATTTGCTTGAAGGCTTTATGCACCTAGTTTGGGACCCCAGAGGCTATTGGAAGTCTAAACATTGGTGGAGATTCCTGGATGAGTTCAAGCATAAGCCACCATGACAGGGAGCTCGCCAAATGTGCAACTTAAGGACTTTAACTAAAAGTGCTAGGTGGGAGACAACCCACCATGGTATAATCTTTCATTTTTATTCTTAGTTTTATTCTATTTTATTTTTATTAGTGTTCATTCATAATTTCTGCATCTTCATCTGCATTTGCATTATGCATACTGCCTAAAAAAAAAAGGGGCACACGACGCGCGAGTGTCGCTGATGCGTACGCATCATATGTGCTTGCGAGAATGAGAAGAAGTGAGCAGAGAGTTAGGCGGGACTGGTGCTGGACACATGCCTAGCGCACAAGCAAGTCCATGTGTATGCATCCCTCACGCGTATGCGTCTAATAAACCCATATTTTATGATATATATTATGCTCAATTTGAGTGATTTATTCAATCCTTCACCCACTTATTCATGTTAATTGCATGGTTTTACTTTCTCTTCCTTATTATGTGATGTATGTGAAAAACATGTTTCCTATGCTTTAAAAATAATTATTTTAATTACCCTTTACTTCCATTCGATGCCGTGATTCGTGTATTGAGTAGTTTCAGATCCTCTAAGGCAGGAATGACTTAAAGGATGGAAAGGGAACTTACAAAAATGAAAGGAAAGCACAAAATGGAGTTTTTGAAGAAACTGGCAGTGACGCGATCGCATGGACGACGCGGCCGCATGCCAACGCGAAATAGCAGTGACGCGACCGCGTGATTGACGCGGATGCATGACTGAAGCGACCGCGTGACAAGGAAAACTCCAAATGTCGCGACCGTGTGTCCCACGTGGACGCATGATAGAGGCCACGCACCAGAAAGTACAAAAAATGCTCCTAGCAATTTCTGAACCCTTTTTTGGCCCAAATCCAAGTCCAGAAGGCACAGATCAAAGGTTATGGAGTGCGGGAATGCATCCATTCAAAGGAGAGTCTCCAATTAGTTAGTATTCATGAATTAGATGTAGTTTTGAGGGAGAGGTTCTCTCCTCTCTCTTTTAGGATTTAGAATTAGGATTTCTTTTGCTTTCAGGATTATCTCTTTCTATTAGGTTCAACATTCCTTTTTATTTATCTTCTCAATTTAGTTTATGAATTCTTCTATGTTATAGATTATTCTTTGAATTAATGTTATTTGAGGTATTTCAGTTTATTATTGCTCTCTTTTATTTATGTTACTGTTGCTTCCAATCTGAAGACATTTTTATTCCAGTAGATTTACTTTTTCCCTTTTGGTCTTGGTTAAGAAATCAGTAACTCAGGAGTTATCAAACTCAACGTGATCGATAATTGTTATCTTTGCTAATTGAATTGAACTTCAATAATCCCAATCTTTTTCTAGGAATTAACTAGAATTTGAAGATCAAACTAATTAGTCACTTGACCTTCCCTTGCTCTAGTAAAGGTTAACTAAGTGGAATTAAGATTCAATTTTCATCATCATTGATAAGGATAACTAGGATAGGACTTCCAATTTCTCATACCTTGCCAAAAGTGTGTTTTACAGTTATTTATTTATTTTACAGTCTTTTACTTATTTTAATTGCAATTTAAATTACTTGTTCCTCGTCTTCAAAACCCTGATTTACAATCTTCATAACCAATAATAAGAACATACTTCCCTGTAGTTCCTTGAGAAGACGACCCGAGGTTTAAATACTTCGGTTATCAATTTTAAAGGGGTTTGTTACTTGTGACAACCAAACGTTTGTAAGAAAGGTTGATTGCTTAACTTAGTAACTATATTTGCAATGAGAGTTTACTATAACCTCTAAACCATCAATCTTCAGTTCTTTCAAAATGGCGCCGTTGCCGGGGAACTACAATCGTGTGCCTTATTATTGGTTATTGTAAATATTTTTCTTTTACTTGTTTATTTGTCTTTATTTTCCCCTTTTTATTTCCATTAGCTACTATGAATTCTCACCCCTCTCGCTTTGAGTTTGGTTCTAATATTGTTGAAAGGAGTGAAAGTTATAATAGGAACATGCATCAAGGTCAGAGCAATGAAAGATGGATGGAGCCAAGAGGATCTGATCAACCCTTTAGGCAACAACACCCTCCAAGATATCATGGACAAAGACCATTCTATAATGCATACCAAGCCGATAGACATGGTGGACAACCTTGTAGTTACCAACAAGCCCCACCCTATGCTTATAGACCATCCTCTCAATGTAACTTCGAACCACCACACTCATAAGCTCCTTTTCACCATTCACCACCATATGATCCTCATTTACCCCAATTCCAATCCAATTACTCCCAAACACCACCACTTTCCCATGTACCACGTCCAAATTTATCACTTCGAGAATCAGAGGTTCGCCTCAAGGAAACAGTAGATCAACTTCAAACAACCCTTCATCAACTGGAGCAAGCTGTAAGTCAATTATCTTCTAGACGTTCGAACATTCAAGGACCTCCCACAGCCCCATGTGGACAATCTAAAGAAGAGCGTAGCATGAAGGAGATACTAGAAACTCCAGTGGACAGAACAGGGCATGACTTCGTACTGGAACAAGTAGAGGAAGCTGTCATTGTAAACGAAGAAGAGTTGGTTGAAGACTTAAGAGACACTGAACTTCCATGGGAATCCAGAGTTATGGAGAATTCTGTCAAAAACGTTACAATTGATGCTAAGGAGGATAGTGCACAACTGCCAAAGTAAGTCTTTTATGAAGAACAAGACGGAATAATCCAAGAAATAAGTTTCATTGATGATGATAATCTCAAGTCAAGTTCTCTCAGTAATGAACTTGCATCAGCAAGTGAATTTTCTGAGATCGAAGAATCTTCCCCAAGTGAATACGAAGATGATGCGGAGGTAGATTTCTCTCAACCTCCCATTTATGACTTAAGTGACGAGGAAGACATAGAAGGCTTTGATCAGGACATGGATGCAATTGAAGAAGTCTGCAAGGAAGTGAAGAAATTCACCGAAGAGCACAAGAGAGTAGAACTTACAGAACCACTAGAAACACCTATCCCAAGGCCATTACCATCCAATACAAGCTTCAAGTGGGTACAATCCTTAACCTTTAGCTTTATTTTCCCACTTGAATATGGTTTGCTTGAAATAGATGGCCAGCTTAGAGCTCTCTGCGGCTTTAAGAGTAAAAGGGAAATGGCTCGCACTCAGAGCTGGTGCACAAGGTTCAATAAGGTTCCACGCTTCAATTCGAAGTGCACGGATTGGCATCATGATCAATCGAATGGATATCGGAAAACGTTTGGTCATCTTAGTGAAAATCTACTTTCTAAACCGCCCGGATGGAAAAATATAGATCAAGACGAAGGCGGATTTAAAAGAAAAGTTTGGGATCCTGGAATCTATCCTGACATTTGTCACCCCGGGAGCCTGACAATCTGCTTGAAGATACTCAGAAGCTTTACATACCAAGTTTGGGACCCCGGAGGCTGTTGGCATTCCAAACATTGGTGGAGATTTCTGGACGAATTTAAGCGCAAGCCGCCATAACAGGAAGCTCATCCAATGTCCAACTTAAGGACTTTAACTAAAAGTGCTAGGTGGGAGACAACCCACCATGGTATGGTCGTTTCTTTTTCAGTTTTATTTCGTGTTATTTATTTTTGTTTTCCTTTTCAATTGAACCTGAATATTATTCATTCGCATTGCATACTGCATAATTGCATACCTGCATAAAAAAAAAGAAGAGGGTAGGTGTGCGACGCGACCGCATCACTCATGCGATCCCGCCAGTTGCGAAAAACAACCCCTACGCGTCCGCGTCATTCACGCGGCCGCGTGACCTGGAAATTGGCGTAAAGATCCAACACCTAGAAAGTTGGGCTGGAATCGTGCGGCTGTTATGCGTTTCACACAAAACGATCCACGCGATCGCGTCCATGACACGATCATGTCACTTTCACAACTCCAATCCCACGCGACAGCGTGAGCGACGCGATCGCGTCACGTGGATTGCATAACACCCCAAAGGAGACAGAGAGTTGCGCTGAAACGACACTGGAATTGTGCGTTTAGCACAATTTCTAGCGACGCGGTCGCATGCCTCACGCGACCGCGTCATTCATCCTTTTACCCATTCCATGCGATCGCATCACTCACGCGATCGCGTCAACCACCATTCCACCCCAGCCACGCGACTGCGTGCCCTACACGATTGTGTGGATTCAAATTCGATAACCACCCCAGCCACGCGAAACCCTACCCATTCGCGCCCTGATGAGCGGATATTTTATACGTTTTTTGGGGATAATTTCATATAGTTTAGAGTATGTTTTAGTTAGTTTTTAGTCTATTTTTATTAGTTTTTAGGAAAAATTCATATATCTGGACTTTACTATGAGTTGTGTGTTTTTCTGTAATTTCAGGTATTCTTCTGGCTGAAATTGAAGGAGCTGAGCAAAAATCTGATTCAGGCTGAAAAAGGACTGCTGATGCTGTTGGATTCTGACCTCCCTGCACTCAAAGTGGATTTTCTGGAGCTACAGAACTCGAAATGGCATGCTTCCAATTGCATTGGAAAGTAGACATCCAGGGCTTTCCAGCAATATATAATAGTCCATACTTTGCACAAGGATAGATGACGTAAACTGGCGTTCAACGCCAGTTCTCTGCCCAATTCTGGCGTCCAGCGCCAGAAAAGGATCAAAAACTGGAGTTGAACGCCCAAACTGGAATAAAAACTGGCGTTCAACTCCACAAATGGCCTCTGCACATGACTCACTTAAATCTCAGCCCCAGCACACACCAAGTGGGTCCCAGAAGTGGATCTCTGCATCATCCATCATAGTCCACTCATATTTTGTAACCCTAGGCTACTAGTTTAGTATTTAAACAACTTTTAGAGACTCATTTTGTATCTCATGACATTTCAGATCTAAACTTTGTATTCTCTGACGGCATGAGTCTCTAAACCCCATTGTTGGGGGTGAGGAGCTCTGCTGTGTCTCGATGAATTAATGCAAGTATTTCTGTTTTCCATTCAAACACGCTTGTTCCTATCTAAGATGTTCATTCGCGCTTAACTGTGATGGAGGTGATGAGCTGTGACACTCATCACCTTCCTCAAATCATGAACGTGTGCCTGACAACCACCTCCGTTCTATATACGATTGAATGAGTATCTCTTAGATTCCTTAATCAGAATCTCCGTGGTATAAGCTAGAACTGATGGCAGCATTCATGAGAATCCGGAAAGTCTAAACCTTGTCTGTGGTATTCCGAGTAGGATTCAAGGATTGAATGACTTTGATGAGCTTCAAACTCTTGAAGGCTGGGCGTTAGTGACAGACGCAAAAGGATAGTAAATCCTATTCCAACCGGATCGAGAACCAACCGGTGATTAGCCGTGCTGTGACAGAGCGCGTGAGCATATTTTTCACTGGAAGGATGGAAGGTAGCCATTGACAACGGTGATCCACCAACACACAGCTTGCTATAGGAGGACGTGCGTGCGTGAATCAGAAGACAGAGGAAAGCAGAGATTCAGAAGACAAAGCATCTCCAAAACTCCAACATATTCTCCATTACTGCACAACAAGTAACCTTTAATTTATGTTCTCTTGGTCATTCACAATTCAACTGATAAACATAATTGACTTCCTGACTAAGAATTACAAAATAATCATAGATTGCTTCAATCCAACAATCTCTGTGGGATTCGACCCTTACTCACGTAAGGTATTACTTGGACGACCCAGTGCACTTGCTGGTTAGTGGTACGCGTTGTGAGAAGTGTGATTCACAATTCGTGCACCAAGTTTTTGGCGCCGTTGCCGGGGATTGTTCGTGTTTGGACAACTAACGGTTTATTTTGTTGCTTAGATTAGGAAAAATTTTCTCTTTTTGGTTTAGAGTCTTCTATTATTTATCCCTTGTTAAAACACTTTAAATTTATAGCTCAGTTAATTAGAACGTGGTGTTTATGTTCATGGTAATTGGCTATCATATTTTTTTAAAACCTTTTTCAAAAATAATTTTTCTGTTAAATCCTGTGCCAAACTTTAAGTTTGGTGTTTTCTAAAATAATCTTTCTTAAAATTTTCAAAAAAAAAAAAAAAAATTTCCATAACTCATTTGGCTAGAGCGTTAATCTGTGTTCTTGATAATTGGGTTAGAATCTTTTATACTCTTTTGAAAACCTTCCTTTTCATAAATAATATTTTCTCTATTAAATCTTGTGCTAAACTTTAAGTTTGGTGTTTTCTTGTTGATTTCCCTTTGGTTTTCGAAAATTTGGGGTTGGTTTTCTAAAAATTTTTAAGTTTGGTGTTCTTTCTTCATGTTCTTGTGTTCTTGTGAGTCTTCAAAGTGTTCTTGAGTTTTCCTTGTGCCTTGATCTTAAAATTTTTAAGTTTGGTGTTCCTTGGTGTTTTCCCTCCAAAATTTTCAAAAACAAGGAGCATTAGATCTAAAAATTTTAAATCTTGTACTATCTTATTGTTTTTCTCTCTCCTCACTAAATTCAAAAATATCTTTTCAAAATATCTCTTCTAACTTCCTAACTTCTTATCTTTTCAAAATTTGTTTCAACTAACCAACTAACTTTTTGTTTGTTTCTTAACTTTTTCAAAACCACCTAACTAACTCTCTCTCTCTCTAATTTTCGAAAATATCTTCCCTCTTTTTCAAAAATTTCTTTTTTTTTTTAACTAATTAATTTTTATTTTCTTTTACGAAAAAAAATTTTTAATTTCAAAATTCAAATTCTTTTTAGTTATTTTATTTTATTTAAGTATTTACTTCTTATAAAATAAAATAAATAAAAAGATAAATCAGTCCAAGTTATATCCATATATCCATCATGGACATAAGTGGAAATGAACAGTCCAGGAGGACTCTGGGGTCATATTCTAACCCCTCTACTGCTTCATATGGAAGTAGTATCTGTATACCTTCCATTGAAGTTAGTAGCTTTGAGTTGAATCCTCAGCTCATTATCATGGTGCAGCAAAGTTGCCAGTATTCCGGTCTTCCACAGGAAGAACCTACAGAGTTTCTGGCACAGTACATGATAAAGAAATAGATCAGGATGTCTACAGACTATTACTGTTTCCATTTGCTGTAAAAGATCAAGCTAAGAGGTGGTTGAATAACCAACCTAAGGCCAGCATAAGGACATGGAAACAGCTGACAGAAAAATTCCTGAATCAATATTTCCCTCCAAAAAGGATGACACAGCTAAGGCTGGACATCCAAGGCTTTAAACAAGGAGATAATGAATCTCTTTATGATGCCTGGGAGAGATACAGAGAGATGCTACGAAAATGCCCCTCTGAAATGTTTTCAGAGTGGGTTCAGTTAGACATCTTCTACTATGGGCTTGCAGAAGGAGCTCAGATGTCTCTAGATTACTCAGCTGGTGGATCTATCCATATGAGAAAGACAATTGAAGAGGCTCAAGAGCTCATTGATACAGTTGCCAGGAATCAGCATCTGTATCTAAGCAGCAACCCTTCCATGAATGAAGAGGTTAAAACAGTAACTGCTGAATTCAGTACTGTAAAACAAGCTGCTGAATTCAATCAGCAATTGGATTTTCTAACAAAGCAGCTAGCTGAATTCAAGGACAGGCTACAAGAGACAAGGATAGCTAATATACAGATGGACGAACAGTTTAAGCAAACAAAGCAGCAGCTATCAAGGCAAATAGCAGAAGAATGCCAAGCAGTTCAATTAAGAAGTGGGAAAACATTAAATACCCCACCTCAAGGCATCAAAAATTCAAGAAATGAGCAACCCACCAAAGATTCACCTGAGGACAGTAAGAGCCCAGGGAAAAATAATTCTGGCACTAAAACGCCAGAAAATGGGTGGAAGGTTGGCGCTGAACGCCCAGACCATGCCCAAAACTGGCGTTCAGCGCCAGAAACAAGGCAGGATTGGCGTTCAACGCCAGAAATGGGCAAGAATCTGGCGTTGAACGCCCAAATGGGGCAGAGTCCAGCGTTGAACGCCCAACATGGGCACATTTCTGGCGTTCAGGCGCCAGGAACAGACAGTGAGCTGGCGTCTAACGTCACTCCAGCTTCTGACTCTGGTACTCAATTGCCAGTGAGGGATCAGACATACACAAGTGCTGATGGCAACCCCTCTAAAAAGGCTTCTTTAACCACTAAGGTTGAGGAATATAAAGCCAAAATACCTTATCCTCAAAAACTCCGGAAAGAGGAGCAGGATAAGCAATTTGCTCGCTTTGCAGACTATCTGAGGACTCTTGAAATAAAGATTCCATTTGCAGAGGCACTTGAGCAAATACCTTCTTATGCCAAGTTCATGAAAGAGATCTTGAGTCATAAAAAGGAGTGGAGAGAAACAGAAAGAGTTCTCCTCACTGAAGAATGCAGTGCAGTCATTCTGAAAAGCTTTCCTGAAAAGCTTAAAGACCCTGGGAGTTTTCTGATACCATGCATATTAGAAGGTGATTGCACCAAGACAGATTTATGCGATCTTGGGGCAAGCATCAACCTGATACCTGCATCCACTATCAGGAAGCTTGGCTTAACTGAAGAAGTTAAACCAACCCGGATATGTCTCCAACTTGCTGATGGTTCCACTAAATACCCATCAGGCGTGATTGAGGACATGATTGTCAGAGTTGGGCCATTCGCCTTTCCCACTGACTTTGTTGTGCTGGAAATGGAGGAGCACAAGAGTGCTACTCTCATTCTAGGAAGACCTTTCCTAGCAACTGGACGATCCCTCATTGATGTCCAACAAGGGGAAATAATCCTGAGAGTCAATGATGATGAGTTCAAGTTGAACGCTGTCAAAGCCATGCAGCATCCAGACACATCAACAGACTGCATGAAAGTTGATCTCATTGACTCTTTGGTAGAAGAGATCAACATGGCTGAGAGTCTCGAATCAGAGTTGGAAGACATCTTTAAAGATGTTCAGCCTGGTTTGGAGGATTTAGAGGACATGGAAGAGCCTCTGAACTTTCTTCTGAAAGAGGAAAAACCTCCTAAACCCGAGCTCAAGCCACTACCACCATCCTTGAAATACGCATTTCTGGGAGAAGGTGACACTTTTCCAGTGATCATAAGCTCTGCTTTAAATTCACAGGAAGAGGAAGCACTTATTCAAGTGCTAAGGACACACAAGACAGCTCTTGGGTGGTCCATAGGTGACCTTAAGGGCATAAGCCCAGCTAGATGCATGCATAAAATCCTATTGGAGGATAATGCCAAACCAGTGGTTCAACCACAGAGGCGGCTAAATCCAGCCATGAAGGAAGTGGTGCAGAAAGAGGTCACCAAATTACTAGAGGCTGGGATTATTTATCCCATTTCTGATAGCCCCTGGGTGAGCCCTGTTCAAGTCGTCCCAAAAAAGGGAGGCATGACAGTGATTCATAATGAAAAAAATGAACTGGTTCCTACAAGAACAGTTACAGGGTGGCGCATGTGTATTGACTACAGAAGGCTCAATACAGCCACCAGAAAGGATCATTTTCCTTTACCATTCATCGACCAGATGCTAGAGAGACTAGCAGGTCATGATTATTACTGCTTTTTGGATGGCTATTCAGGCTATAACCAGATTGCAGTGGATCCCCAGGATCAAGAGAAAACAGCATTCACATGTCCATCTGGAGTGTTTGCTTATAGAAGGATGCCATTTGGGCTATGTAATGCGCCTGCAACCTTCCAGAGATGCATGCTCTCTATTTTCTCTGACATGGTGGAAAAATTTCTGGAAGTCTTCATGGATGACTTCTCAGTATATGGAGACTCATTCAGCTCCTGTCTTGATCACCTGAAACTTGTTCTGAAAAGATGCCAAGAAACCAACCTAGTGTTAAACTGGGAAAAGTGTCACTTCATGGTGACTGAAGGAATTGTTCTTGGGCATAAAATCTCAAACAAGGGAATAGAGGTGGATCAAGCAAAAATAGAGGTAATTGAAAAATTACCACCACCTGCCAATGTTAAGGCAATCAGAAGCTTTCTGGGGCATGCAGGATTCTATAGGAGGTTCGTAAAGGATTTTTCAAAAATCGCAAAACCTCTAAGCAATCTGCTAGCTGCTGACACGCCATTTGTGTTTGACACAGCATGCCTGCAGGCGTTTGAAACGCTGAAAGCTAAGCTAGTCATAGCACCAGTCATTTCTGCACCAGACTGGACATTGCCATTTAAGTTAATGTGTGATGCCAGTAATCATGCCATTGGTGCAGTATTGGGACAGAGGCATGACAAGCTTCTGCATGTCATTTATTATGCCAGTCGCGTTCTAAATGATGCCCAGAAAAATTACACAACCACAGAAAAAGAACTACTTGCAGTGGTTTACGCCATTGACAAGTTCAGATCATACTTAGTATGATCAAAAGTGATTGTGTATACTGACCATGCTGCTCTTAAATATCTACTCACAAAGCAGGATTCAAAACCCAGGCTCATCAGATGGGTACTGCTTCTGCAAGAGTTTGATATAGAAATAAGAGACAGAAAAGGGACAGAGAACCAAGTGGCTGATCATCTGTCCCGGATAGAGCCAGTGGAAGGGACGTCCCTCCCCTTTCTTGAGATCTCTGAGACGTTCCCTGATGAGCATCTATTTGCCATTCAGGAAGCACCATGGTTTGCCGATATTGCAAACTATAAAGCTGCACGGTTCATACCCAAGGAGTACAATAGAATACAAAAGAAGAAATTAGTCACTGATGCAAAGTACTACTTGTGGGATGAACCCTATCTCTTTAAGAGATGTGCAGACGGAATTATCCGTAGGTGTGTGCCTAGAGAGGAAGCACAGAGAATCCTATGGCATTGCCATGGATCTCAATATGGAGGCCATTTCGGAGGTGAGCGAACAGCCACCAAGGTCCTCCAATGTGGCTTCTATTGGCCCACACTCTATAAAGATTCCCGAGAGTTTGTACGTAATTGTGACAGTTGCCAAAGAGCTGGTAATCTGCCTCATGGTTACACCATGCCTCAACAAGGAATCTTGGAAATAGAGTTGTTTGATGTATGGGGAATTGACTTCATAGGACCTTTCCCACCATCATACTCAAACACTTATATTCTGGTGGCAGTTGACTATGTATCAAAATGGGTTGAGGCTATTGCCACACCCACCAATGATACTAAAACAGTGCTGAAGTTCCTCCAGAAACATATCTTTAGCAGGTTTGGTGTCCCTAGAATGTTAATCAGTGATGGGGGCACTCACTTTTGCAATAAACAGCTTTACTCTGCCATGGTTCGATATGGAATTCGCCACAAAGTGGCCACTCCATATCATCCACAAACCAACGGGCAAGCTGAAGTCTCTAACATAGAATTAAAGAGAATCCTAGAACGGACAGTAAATACCCGTAGAAAGGATTGGGCAAGGAGCTTGGATGATGCTCTGTGGGCTTACAGAACAGCATTCAAGACCCCTATAGGGACCTCTCCATACCAACTCGTGTATGGTAAGGCATGCCACTTGCCCGTGGAACTGGAACATAAGGCCTACTGGGCAACCAGATTCCTAAACTTAGATGCCAAATTAGCAGGAGAAAAACGATTGCTCCAGCTAAATGAGCTAGAGGAATTCAGATTCACAGCTTTCGAAAATGCCAAGCTTTATAAAGAAAAATAAAAAAAATGTCATGACAAAAAGCTGTCATCGAGAATCTTTGAACCAGGACAGAAGGTCCTGTTGTTTAACTCTAGACTCAGGCTATTCCCCAGGAAACTGAAATCCCGGTGGAGGGGACCATACGTGATTACAAGTGTGTCACCATATGGTTACGTAGAGCTTCAAGATATTTGAGTCTGATAAAAAGTTCATTGTCAATGGACAAAGAATCAAGCATTATCTTGAAGGCAACACTGAGCAAGAATGCTCAAGGCTGAAGCTAGATTAAAATCTCAGCAAGGTCCAGCTAAAGACAATAAAGAAGCGCTTTCTGGGAGGCAACCCAGCCATGGGGCATTAATCCTCTAAGCATTTTGCCCTATTTTTCTCTTTTATTTGTTTATATAAAGTTTACTGACACTAAGGTAAAGGATCAATTGCATAAGTTTACAGGGTTACAGAAGGAATTTGCACACAAAACAGAGATTGGAAGCTCAATGGCAAGAAAACGCCAGTAAAGGGGCATTTTGGGCGTTCAGCGCCCAAAATGGGCATCCACTGGGCGCTGAACGCCAGTAATGGCAGCAATTGGGCGTTCAACGCCAGAAATGGCCACCCACTGGGCGTTGAACGCTAGGAATGGCAGCAACTGGGCGCTGAACGCCCAGGAGATCAGCATTTGGGCGCTGAACGCCCAAAACAGGCAGTGTTTGGGCGTTCAAACGCCAGGAGGACAGGGAGGAGCCAAATCCAGTAATCCCACACGTATTTCCATTTTAATTTCAAATTTTATGCTTCAATGCATGATTTTTACATGAACATATCAAGAACCTTGATTTCTAAAATCCTTAATTTCTAAAAATCCATCTTTCCAAATTCAATCCAACTCTTTTCAAAATCTTTTCTGAAAACAAATCTATCTTTTTCACTCAAAAATCTTTTCAACTAATCCATATCTTTTTCAAATATCCACATTATCTTTTTCAAAATTCAGAGTTATCTTTTTCAAAAATCTATCATATCTTTTCAAAATTAAACTCTATCTTCTATCTTATCTTTTTCAACTCAATCTTTTTATCTTATCTCTTCCAATTTTTCGAAAAAAACCACCCCCCCACCCCTTTAAATTGGGTTCGGCCCCCCCTCCTTCATCAACAAGTGCTACTCAATCTCCGTCTATCCCTCTCCTTTCTTTTCTTTTGCTTGAGGACAAGCAAACCTCTAAGTTTGGTGTGTTTATCCGAGATCACTACTAAGATTATGGCTCTCAAAGGAAAACAATCCACTCCAAGAAGCAAGAAAGAGAGCGTTCCAAAATCACTTTGGAATCAAGGGAAGTTCTTATCTAAAGAACATTCAGACCATTATCTTAAAGTAATGGGTCTGAGATCAGTGATCCCGGAAGTGAGATTCGATCTGAAAGAAGATGAATATCCGGAGATTCAGGAACAAATTCGATCCAGGAACTGGGAAGTCTTAGCTAATCCTGAAACGAAAGTAGGAAGGAACATGGTCCAGGAGTTCTATGCTAATATGTGGCAGACTGACAAGCAAAGACTATCTGGAATAGCCTGCTACGAATTTCGGACCATGGTCAGGGGAAAGATTGTTCATACCACCCCTGACAAGATCAGAGAGATATTAAAGCTACCTCAGCTAAAGGATGATCCAGACTCCTTCAACAGGAGGATGATGAGAGTAGACATTGGCCTGGATAAAATCCTAGAGGACATATGTATCCCTGGAGCCAGGTGGACCACCAACACAAAGGGCGTCCCAAATCAACTCAAGAGAGAGGATCTCAAACCAGTTGCCAGAGGATGGCTGGACTTTATTGGGCGTTCTCTGTTGCCCACTAGCAACCGTTCTGAAGTCACAGTTAAAAGAGCAGTGATGATTCATTGCATCATGATGGGAAAGGAAGTGGAGGTTCATCAGCTGATTTCAACTGAGCTCTATAAGATTGCTAACAAAAATTCAAAAGAGGCCAGGTTGGCTTATCCAAGCGTGATTTCTCTACTCTGCAAGGATGCTGGAGTCAAGATGGGAATAACTGAATATATCCTAATTGAAAAGTCAATCACCAAAGCATCAATGGAGAGACAACAAGCACAGGAGGATCTTATCAAGAAGAGAGCACAGGAATTCCTCCCAGAGATTCCTCAAGCGGAATATTGGGAATATCTTGAGGCGTCTGTCACCAAGATACAGGAAGCTATGGAGCAAATAATAAAACAACAGAAGGAACACAGTCAAATGCTGACCCAGATGTTTAAAGAACAAGAGGAGCAGGGACGTGACTTAAGGGAACTGAAGCGCCAAAAGTCTTCTGTAATACCGAGCCTCCCAAGAATCAGAGGAACCCCCATACCCCCAGAATAAAGGTTGTTAATTTCCAATTTCTGCCTTAACTCTGTGACAATGTCCTTATAAAAGTTTACCTTAGAAGTCATATAATAGTAATTAGTATCTATTTGATTTTATCTCCAATTAAGCTATAGTTTATTTTTCTCATCATCATTAAACATGAATAAAATAGTAGATCTTTTGAATAAGAAGCAATAAAATTTCGAGTTTAATAAAAGAAATTCTAATTGGTTAAATGTGGTGGCAATACTTTCTGTCTTCTGAATGAATGCTTGAACAGTGCATATGTCTTTTGAATTTGTTGTTTGAGACTGTTAAATATGTTGGCTCTTGAAAGAATGATGAACATGAGACATGTTATTGATAATCTGAAAATCATAAAAATGATTCTTGAAGCAAGAAAAAGCAGCAAAGAACAAAGCTTGCAGAAAAAAAAAAAGCAAGCAGAAAAAGCCAAAAGCTCTTAAAACCAAAAGGCAAGGGCAAATAAAAAGGATCCCAAGGCTTTGAGCATCAGTGGATAGGAGGGCCTAAAGGACTAAAATCCTGGTCTAAGCGGCTAAACCAAGCTGTCCCTAACCATGTGCTTGTGGCGTGCAGGTGTCAAGTGAAAACTTGAGACTGAGCGGTTAAAGTCAAGGTCCAAAGCAAAAAGAAGAGTGTGCTTAAGAACTCTGGACACCTCTAATTGGGGACTTTAGCAAAGCTGAGTCACAATCTGAAAAGGTTCACCCAGTTATGTGTCTGTGGCATTTATGTATCCGGTAGTAATATTGGAAAACAAAGTGCTTAGGGCCACGGCCAAGACTCATAAAGGAGCTGTGTTCAAGAATCATCACACTAAACTAAGAGAATCAATAACACTATCTGAATTCTGAGTTCCTATAGATGCCAATCACTCTGAGCTTCAACGGATAAAGTGAGATGCCAAAACTGTTCAGAAGCAAAAAGCTACTAGTCCCGCTCATCTAATTAGGATCTGAGCTTTAATCAAAAACTCTGAGATATTATTGCTTCTCAACCTATTAGTCTTCTATTTTATTTGTCTAGTTGCTTGAGGACAAGCAACAGTTTAAGTTTGGTGTTGTGATGAGCGGATATTTTATACGCTTTTTGGGGATAATTTCATATAGTTTAGAGTATGTTTTAGTTAGTTTTTAGTCTATTTTTATTAGTTTTTAGGAAAAATTCATATTTCTGGACTTTACTATGAGTTGTGTGTTTTTCTGTAATTTCAGGTATTCTTCTGGCTGAAATTGAAGGAGCTGAGCAAAAATCTGATTCAGGCTGAAAAAGGACTGCTGATGCTGTTGGATTCTGACCTCCCTGCACTCAAAGTGGATTTTCTGGAGCTACAGAACTCGAAATGGCATGCTTCCAATTGCATTGAAAAGTAGACATCCAGGGCTTTCCGGCAATATATAATAGTCCATACTTTGCACAAGGATAGACGACGTAAACTGGCGTTCAACGCCAGTTCTCTGCCCAATTCTGGCATCCAGCGCCAGAAAAGGATCAAAAACTGGAGTTGAACGCCCAAACTGGCATAAAAACTGGCGTTCAACTCCACAAATGGCCTCTGCACGTGACTCACTTAAATCTCAGCCCCAGCACACACCAAGTGGGTCCCAAAAAGTGGATCTCTGCATCATCCATCATAGTCCACTCATATTTTGTAACCCTAGGCTACTAGTTTAGTATTTAAACAACTTTTAGAGACTCATTTTGTATCTCATGACATTTCAGATCTAAACTTTGTATTCTCTGACGGCATGAGTCTCTAAACCCCATTGTTGGGGGTGAGGAGCTCTGCTGTGTCTCGATGAATTAATGCAAGTATTTCTGTTTTCCATTCAAACACGCTTGTTCCTATCTAAGATGTTCATTCGCGCTTAACTGTGATGGAGGTGATGAGCTGTGACACTCATCACCTTCCTCAAATCATGAACGTGTGCCTGACAACCACCTCCGTTCTATATAAGATTGAATGAGTATCTCTTAGATTCCTTAATCAGAATCTCCGTGGTATAAGCTAGAACTGATGGCAGCATTCATGAGAATCCGGAAAGTCTAAACCTTGTCTGTGGTATTCCGAGTAGGATTCAAGGATTGAATGACTGTGACGAGCTTCAAACTCTTGAGGGCTGGGCGTTAGTGACAGACGCAAAAGGATAGTAAATCCTATTCCAACCGGATCGAGAACCAACCGGTGATTAGCCGTGCTGTGACAGAGCGCGTGAGCATATTTTTCACTGGAAGGATGGAAGGTAGCCATTGACAACGGTGATCCACCAACACACAGCTTGCTATAGGAGGACGTGCGTGCGTGAATCAGAAGACAGAGGAAAGCAGAGATTCAGAAGACAAAGCATCTCCAAAACTCCAACATATTCTCCATTACTGCACAACAAGTAACCTTTAATTTATGTTCTCTTGGTCATTCACAATTCAACTGATAAACATAATTGACTTCCTGACTAAGAATTACAAAATAATCATAGATTGCTTCAATCCAACAATCTCTGTGGGATTCGACCCTTACTCACGTAAGGTATTACTTGGACGACCCAGTGCACTTGCTGGTTAGTGGAACGCGTTGTGAGAAGTGTGATTCACAATTCGTGCACCACGCCCCTCCCCCCCGAACCCCCTTCTCCTTCCTCTCTTCTCTGCAACCACCACCACCCACTTCCAGCCAGCACCACCGACCACCTCCCCACCATCGACCACCCAGACCCCAACGCCGCCGCGCCACCCCCTTTTCCCTTTCCTCTCTTTCTTCTCTTTCTCTCTCTCTTCTTCCCTTAACCACCGCTGCCACTACCGCGGACAACCACCGCCCACCGCGCCATCACCGCCGTAAACCCCCTCTCTTCCAACCCCCCTCTTCACCATTACCCCCTACCCTACCCCCATTACCCCACCCAAACCCCCTGCCTCCGAATAGACAACACTGCCACGCCAACCGTCGCCGCGCCACCCTCAACCACCACGTCAGCCGCCACCACCACCATTCCCCAACCATCTCTCTGCCCCACTTTCATTCATCCGCCTACCAAGTTCTGTCGAACGCCACCCTTCTTTCAATTCCAAGTTAATTATATATTTTTCTGTTTATGTTCATAATTAGGCCAGTTAGATATGCATGTTGTAGTGGATTCTAGGTAGTTAGGTAGCCTAGGATGTGGTTAGTGGATTTAGGTCTGATTAATTGCACTGTTCGTGCTTCTTGTTTTATAATTTTCGCAATTCTGTTGTTGCTGTGATGTTAGTATTGTTCATATGCTGTTCTTACTGTTCATGCTGCTGTTGCAAATGTTCTTTCTTGTTCACGCTAATTATATCTAAATTGCAGTTTGTTTTAATTCATATGAACTGTCCTACTTACTGTTTATTTTCCGGGAACATCCAATTTTAGCTTGAATGCTGCCCAATTTTCTGTAAACTGTTTTGTTTCCATTCATGTCTTGGTTTTGGCACTTTGAACTCTGCTTTACTCTGCTTTTACCAAACTAATTCATGAATACCAGGGCAAGCTTTCTTATTCTTTTTGATTTCCTAGTTCATAATCTGCATTTTTTATGTTTAGCTTCCAATTTTTTATTCATCATCAACCTGATTCCCTTGTTTGGATATGAGTTAACTGTAGCTTCTAATTGAGAATGCTTGTTACTTAGAAAATGATCATCATGCCACTTACTCTAACCCACTTTTTACTAATTCACTAATTTTAACTTCCTAAACTCTTTTTTTTCATTCCTAACCAACCTAACCTTTCAAAACATCTCTTCTGGTTTTTCACTATTCTCTTTAACCTTCTAACCAAGGCATGATGATAATTTTTCCTAATTAACATGATTTCTAATACATTTTGGATTGTTAATTTTTCTTCTCGAACTTTTAACTCATATTCAATCCTTAATGCACATTTACTTAACTCATTTTCATTACTCCACTACTCCTTTGCCACTATATGCTTATTTTGTGATTTGCATACTTGTTTTCCTGTTTTCATTATATCCTGGTTTTCTGTTTTTCAGGACGTCTAACACCCAAAGAAAAGGAAAGGGAAAGGCGACAACTGGCAAACGGAAAAGAGGAGAATCCTCCATGTCCATCCTGGATATCATGCATGATGACTCCTGGCGGGAGAAACACTTTACCCCGCAGGAGAAGGCTGACCAGCTACTCTCTGCTACTGATCCCATTAAGTTTGCAAACCGATACTGCAAGCTGAAGTATCCGGTGTTTGCAACCTCCAGGAACCTGTACCTGGAGAGGACTCTGAAGATCCCAGAAGAACTCCAGCAATACACCTCTGATCAGATCAAACAAAGAGGCTGGTTCTTCCTGGAGAGAAACCTGACTGAGGTCAATGCATCTTGGGTAAGGGAATTTTACTGCAATTACTTCAAAACTTCTCTAGATGCAGTACACCTAAGAGGGAAGCAGATACTGGTCACTGAATAGGCCATAGAGGATGTTCTGAAGCTCCTGCCTAAATCTGATCAGCCAGATGGTTATCAGAAGGCTGAGGAGGACATGTGCTTCAAGAAGTTTGACTGGGATGCCGTCAAGGCAAGGATAGCCCTTGACCCGACTGTTCCATGGGTCATGGGTCAGAACACCACCATGCCTAAGGGAATCAAGCGGGCATACTTGAACGATGAGGCTCGGCTTTGGCATCAGATCCTAAGCAACTTTATTATGCGGAGTACTCACGAGACGGAGCTACCTGCCGCTATGATCACCCTCCTATGGTGTGTGATGGAGGGTAAGGACCTGTACCTGCCACGCTTCATTCGGTACTACATGGCCAGGGTCTACGTCCGAGGCACTCTCCCCTTTCCATATCTGATTACACAGCTTAGCCGTCGAGCTGACGTGCCTTGGGAAGATGCTGATGAGAAGCCACCTACTGCAGAATGCAAGAAAATTATCCCTCACAATAGGAACTTTCTGGCTTTGGGCTACAGCCCTCCATTCCTCACTCCTACTGATGAGACAGCCACACC
Source organism: Arachis ipaensis (assembly GCF_059453495.1). Classification (NCBI taxonomy): domain Eukaryota; kingdom Viridiplantae; phylum Streptophyta; class Magnoliopsida; order Fabales; family Fabaceae; genus Arachis; species Arachis ipaensis. The sequence continues at coordinate 93,723,865 of NC_142439.1, forward strand.
ATCTGCCGGCCCCTCTTCCTCTACAGCTACCCCTGCTAACACCACTGCACCTCCACCTGCCTCAGAGCCAATTTATCACTTAGTGCACCGCCTGTTTCAGCAGCTAGACCAGATGGAGTGCCACAACCGGTGGTGATACGAGAGATCTGAGCGTCACAGCAAGTGACGCTATGAGCACCTGAAGCTGATGATCCGTTCTGGTAGCGACATCCCCTCCGAGCCTGACACCCCATCAGAGCCATCTGAGGAGGAGGCGGATGATCACAAGGTGGAGACCCATCCACAGAGAGAGGCTGCACAAGCAGGCACGGAGCAGGCTGCGCCCCAGCAGGAGGCCCCACATCAGATTCAGGCTGCAGACCCAGAGGTTCCTATTCAGTCAGCACATCCTCTGCAGCAGGCAGATCCTCAGACCACCACCACAGAGACTCCAGCTACGCATCCTTCCAGTGATGACACCCCTTCACACCCTGCTTGAGTGAGCATCAGGGACAATGCTTCATATTAAGTGTGGGGAGGTCGCCATCTCTGGCGTATATTTTTTGGTGAACCACTACAGACTCTTTTTACTTTATTATTTTTCTGTATTTTTCTCTTTATTTTTTTTATTTTCTCAGTACTTATACATTGCTATTTTCATGTATTTTTACTATATTTCTGCATGTTGCACTTTAGTTCATATTTTAGCCATTTAGTTTAGTTGCAATTCTAACTTATTAGTTATAGAAAATGTGGATTAATTAGTATAGTTTACCCTTTTTAGCATAAGATAACTTAGTTTAAATTAAAAATATAAAAAGGAAGTAAACTAGAAACTTTAACAGAATAAAAACAACCCACACCTTGTATATATAGCGTTACATGTTAGTTAGTTAACAATATTTCATCAAGGAGAAACACTAGAACTTTAAAGCCACCTTACATTGAGAATAATGGGAACTCTTAATTTTTACTTGCTTGACATATATAACTAATATATGATTTTGAGTTAGAGAACACATAGCCTGTGAGTTTTGAGCTTAATTGCATGGTTACATTTAAACCATAATATTTTATTCCTGTGTGTTCCGCCCTTCTTATTTATTCTGGTGTTCTTTACTTTGTTTTAATCTATATGTCCGATTATAGAATATAGATACATACCAAGAAAGTGATTGAGGCCATTGTTTGATTCTAGCTCACTATTCCCAAATTAGCCTACCTTTTACATCACCCTTGTTAGCCACCTTGAGCCTTTAAATCCCCTCTTGTTTTATAACCACATTACTAGCCTTAAGCAGAAAAACAAAATAAAAATCCCAAGTTGAATCCTTGGTTAGCTTAAGATAGAAATTGTGTATTGTGTAAGTGTGGGAACCTTATGGGAACATGGATGACAGAAACAAAAGGGTAGAAAGTTAAAAAGAATAAAAATTTTTATTTTTAAAAGTTTTGGGAAGCATGCTCATGTGAAATCAAAATAATTTAATTACCATGTGTACCAAAAAAATAAAAATAAAAATAAAAAAATTAAAAAATAAAAAATTTTTTATTTTTCAGTATTTGAATAAAGGGGATACAAAAGAATTCCCCAAATGCAAAAAGCGATGTACATGAAAAAAAAAATTAAAATATGAGCATGTAACATAAAAAGTGGGAAAAATATGGAAAAATATGTAAATAAGCTTTGCTTTACAAAATATGTATGTTAGGTGAGATCTTAGACTAATCAAGGATTCACTTAATTAGCTCACTTAGCCTTATACATATACCCTTACCTTTACCTTGGCCCCATTACAACCTTAATTAAAGACCTCATGATTTTTGTATGCCTATATTCTATAATTGTTGATTGGTTAGATGAAGAACAAAGTTATAGAAAGTAAGGATAAAAAGAAGAATAGAGTGATTAACCCAATAAACACTGAGTGACTAGAGAGTAAACACAAAATCCAGTGAGGGTTCAATAGCTCATCAATATATATCTCTGCTTAAATTATTAATTGTCTTGCAAAATTGTAAAATGTTTTTCTCTCCCATCTCAATTGTGAAGGTACTTAATCACTATCTAAGGTTTGGCTATATACATAAGATTCCTTGAGAATGTGAATTAATTCAACTACATGTAAGCTTTATACACAAGGGAATAACAAATTAGAATTGCATGATTCATTTAGGTAGTTGCATTTAGAATAGATTGCATTGCATGAGATTCCACCATTTTAACCTTACTTTACTCTTTGTCTTGGATTTAGCATGAGGACATGCTATTGTTTAAGTGTGGGGAGGTTGATAAACCCATATTTTATGATATATATTGTGCTCAATTTGAGTGATTTATTCAATCCTTCACCCATTTATTCATGTTAATTGCATGGTTTTACTTTCCCTTCCTTATTATGTGATGTATGTGAAAAACATGTTTCCTATGCTTTAAAAATAATTATTTTAATTACCCTTTACTTCCATTCGATGCCGTGATTCGGGTGTTGAGTAGTTTCAGATCTTCTAAGGAAGGAATGACTTAAAGGATGGAAAGGGAACATACAAAAATGGAAGGAAAGCACAAAATGGAGTTTTTGAAGAAACTGGCAGTGACGCGATCGCGCGCCATAAGCGAAACGCATATGACGCGGACACATGACTGAAGCGACCGCATGACAAGGAAAACTCTAAATGACGCGACCGCGTGACCCACACGGACGCGTGACAGAGGCCACGCACCAGAAAGTACAGAAAATGCTCCCAGCGATTTCTGAAGCCCTTTTTGGCCCAAATCCAAGTCCAGAAGGCACAGATCAGAGGTTATGGAGTGGGGGAATGCATCCATTCAAAGGAGAGTCTCCAATTAGTTAGTATTCATGAATTAGATGTAGTTTTTAGGGAGAGGTTCTCTCCTCTCTCTTTTAGGATTTAGAATTAGGATTTCTTTTGCTTTCAGGATTATCTCTTTCTATCAAGTTCAACATTCCTTTTTATTTATCTTCTTAATTTAGTTTATGAATTATTCTATGTTACAGATTATTCTTTGAATTAATGTTATTTGAGGTATTTCAGTTTATTATTGCTCTCTTTTATTTATGTTACTGTTGCTTCCAATCTGAAGACATTTTTATTCCAGTAGATTTACTTTTTCCCTTTTGGTCTTGGTTAAGAAATCAGTAACTTAGGAGTTATCAAACTCAATGTGATCGATAATTGTTATCTTTGCTAATTGAATTGAACTTCAATAATCCCAATCTTTTTCTAGGAATTAACTAGGATTTGAAGATCAAACTAATTAGTCACTTGACCTTCCCTTGCTCTAGTAAAGGTTAACTAAGTGGAATTAAGATTCAATTTTCATCATCATTGATAAGGATAACTAGGATAGGACTTCCAATTTCTCATATCTTGCCAAAAGTGTGTTTTACAATTATTTATTTATTTTACAGTCTTTTATTTATTTTAATTGCAATTTAAATTACTTGTTCCTCATCTTCAAAATCTCGATTTACAATCTTCATAACCAATAATAAGAACATACTTTCCTGCAGTTCCTTGAGAAGATGACCCGAGGTTTAAATACTTCGGTTATCAATTTTAAAGGGGTTTGTTACTTGTGACAACCAAAACGTTTGTAAGAAAGGTTGATTGCTTGGCTTAGTAACTATATTTGCAACGAGAGTTTACTATAACCTCTAAACCATCAATCTTTAGTTCTTTCAGCATCGCTTGCGTTTTCAGTCCATCACGCATACGCGTCCCTGACACGCACCCGTGCCCATGAAAAATTGGCGTAAATAGTGTTTGGCCAGAGAGTTATGATGGTGTGGGGCTAGAACTTTGCTGGGAGCACAAGCCCCATCCCGCGTACGCGTCCCTGACACGTGCGCATCATTTTTCCGTTATGGCCATCCACGCGTACGCATGGGTGACTCTTACGCATCGAATGGCCAACTCAGTTTTCATACGTACGCGTGGTGCACGCGTGCGCGTCGTGTCCCGGTTTTAATTTCCTTCCCTTTTCTTCTCTCCTTTCTCCTTCTTTCTCCCTCTTTTCTACCTTTCTTCTTCTTCTTTTCTTTAATTCCTCATCCTTATTCTCTTTCATTCTATTTTACTTAAATTTATTTGCATACTTTCATTCATTGCATTTTTAATTTTGTGCATGTTTTTATTTTCTTTTCTACGTTTATTATTTTCTCCGTTGGTGTTACCTGTTCTTATTCAACTGTTGCATCTTTTCTTGTATTATTTTGGTACTTAGTGACTTGTTTTACATTGTTGGGTAATATTATTTAAGTCAATGCTAATATTTTATGATACCTATGTTCCTTTTGCATTTACATGAATTTATATCATCTCTCATTACCTACTATCTCTCCCCCTTTGTTGCAATTTTTTGCACTATGGATATGCCATTTGCTTCTACTGTTTTCTCACTTGCATGTTGTAGCTACCATGTAATTGAGATCCTTATTATTTGGCATTAATCCATCTATATTTTATTTGTTTTCATCTTTGTTTTTGGGTTACTTTTCTTTCATTTTTCTTTCAGGATGGCCACCAGGAAGGGAACCGGACGACGTTTCAATGGGGAGACAGACAAGTTCATCTGCACATTCTTTGGAGAAAAGCATCAGTTGTAGCAGCCCGTCCACTTGCACATCTTAGCATGCACTAAGGACGGTGAAATCTTTAAGTGTGGGGAGGTCGATACCGACTTCCATGGGTTAGTTATTTCCTATTTCAACACCAATGTTTAATTTTCATTGTTAACTTAGTTGTTAAATTTGCATGTTGGATTGCATGTTTATTAATTGTTTGCATGTATGTTTTGCTTGGTTGAAGTAATAAATTTCTCTTTCAAGACCTTGTTTTATAGTATTTCACTAATTTAAATTAAAAAGTTGTACTAAACTTGTTTGAGGATTGTAATTTGGAACCTAAATTATAGCTAAAGAACACACAACCTGTGAGATTTGAGCTTAATTATATGGTTACATTATTTAACCATAATTTTTATTCTTGTGTGTTTTCTTATCTATGATTGCAATCTTTGCTTTATTCTATTCTATATGTCCATTGTTTAGTATATTTACATGCATGCGTATGATTGAGGCCATCATTTGTTATTAGCTCACTTATCCCAAATAGCCTACCCTTTCAATCACCTTTGTTAGCCACCTTGAGCCTTTTAATCCCTATTTGTTCTATATTTTACCACATCACTAGCCTTAAGCGGAAAAATAATTAATTATCCCAATTGAATCTTTGGTTAGCTTAAGTTAGAGATTGTGTATTAATTAAGTATGGGGAACTGTGAGAACTTGGGTTGATGAAAGTGTACAGTGTTCTATTGACAAAATAATGGGAATTTGGGTGCCTACTCATGTGAGACCAGAAAAATTAAAATACCATGTGCATCGATATACTATGTTACTTTTACCTTAAAAAACAAAAAAAACAAAAAAATATTCAAATAATTAAGTAAATAGATAAATAAAGGGACAAAATTACCCCGATGCTAAGTTTAATAAAAGATCAATGCACATATGGTGAAACTAAAGAAATATTTGGTACATGAGTATGTGATACAAAAGTGGGAATTATGGGTAGCTAGGCATGAATTTAGAGTTAGATAGAGTGCGTGTGTGTTTAGGTGAGAACTTACGTTAGTCAAAGATTTATATTATAGCTCACTTGGTCATACATATATCCTCACCCTTACCTTAGCCCCATTACAACCTTGAAAAGACCTAATGATGTTTGCATTGGTGTACTAAATTTTTGTTGATTGGTTAGATGAAGAACAAAGTCTAGAAAGCATGACTAGAGAAGAGTAGAGTGATTAACCCTAGACACTTGAGAGATTAGAGTGCATATACACTACCAGTGAGGGTTCAATGCTTGATTCTATGTTCCCTGCTTTCATGAGCTATCTTCTTACAACTTTACTTATCTTTTATTGTATGATTTGAATTAGTGGAATCTGATTTATGTTTGTCTTGGAGAACTTATTTACTTTTAACCAATTAGACAGAATCATCTTAGCATATAGTTGCATTTCATGAGTCTTACTTTTCCCCATTCATTCCTTTTGTCTCTTTGAGCTTAGCATGAGGACATGCTAATGTTTAAGTGTGGGGAGATTGATAAACCTCTATTTTATGGTTTATCTTGTGCTAATTTGAGTGGTTTTTATCAATTCTTTGCTCACTTATTCATATAATTTGCATGGTTTTACAATTCCTTCCTAATTTTGTGATATAGTTGAAAACATGTTTTTTAGGCTTTTAAACTGTTAATTTTAATCAACCTTTATTACCATTCGATGCCGTGATCTGTGTGTTAAGTGTTTTCAGGCTTTATAGGGCAGGAATGGCTTAGAGGATGGAAAAGAAACACGCAAAAGTCGAAGGAACGCGAAAAATGAAGTTTTGAGAAGCTGGCAGCGATGCGAACGGATGACTGACGCGTATGCTTGACAAGGAATTTCGCTAAACGACGTGCACGCGTGACCTACGCGTATGCGTAACATGCGCCACGTGCAGGAAGTTACAGAAAGCGCTGGGGTCAATTTTGGGCCAAGTTTGAACCCAGTTTTCGGCCCAGAGAACACAGATTAGAGGCTACAAAGTGGGGGAATCAGAGAGGATTCATTCATTCATCAATTCACAGAATTTTAGGTTTAGATGTAGGTTTCTAGAGAGAGGCTCTCTCTTCTCTCTAGGTTTTAGGATTCTTAGGTTTAGTTATTTTTAATTTCAGATTTCTACTTTATTTCAATTTAGCTTCTCTTCTACTTTTAATTATTCTACTACTATAGTTTATCTTCTCTTATTGATTTATTTATTTTCCTAATTTAGTTTATGAATTCTCCATGTTAGATTGGATTTCTTATTTAATACAATTTGAGGTATTTCTTATTTGAGTCACAATCTGAAAAGGTTCACCCAGTTATGTGTCTGTAGCATTTATGTATCCAGTGGTAATACCGGAAAACAAAGTGCTTAGGGCCACGGCCAAGACTCATAAAGTAGCTGTGTTCAAGAATCAACATACTGAACTAGGAGAATCAATAACACTATCTTGGTTGTTTGGAGTTTATTATCTCTTATTAGTTCTCTATGTTTTTATGTTGTGCCTTCCAAGTGTTTGATAAAATGCTTGGGAGGGTTTTAATTTAGATTTTAGATTCTTAGCTTGAATTGAGTAATTGGAGACTCTTGAGTTATCAAACTCCTTTGTTGATTGATAATTGGAATTTGCTGGTTGATTTGGATCCCTCTAAAGCTAGTCTTTCCTTAGGAGTTGACTAGGACTTGAGGAATCAAATTGATTAGTCCACTTTACTTTCCTTCATAGTTAGAGGTTAACTAAGTGGGAGCAATGAACAATTCTCATCACAATTGATAAGGATAACTAGGATAGGACGTCTAATTCTCATACCTTGCCAAGAGTTTTTTTAGTTATTAATTTAATTTCTTGTCATTTACTTTTATTGTTCTTTATTTCAAAAACCCAAAAATATACTATCTCATAACCAATAATAACTACACCTCCCTGCGATTCCTTGAGAGACGACCCGAGGATTGAATACTTCGGTTTATTTTTATTGGGTTTGCTTTAGTGAGAAACAAGTTTTTATATGAAAGGATTCTTTGTTGGTTTAGAAACTATACTTTCAACGAGATTTCATTTGTGAAATTCTTTACTGGCAAAAATCCGTTCATCAAATACTTTTGTTGAGAAATTGTTGGGTATTAGAATGGTTGAGAAGGGTTTGAGAGATGTTTGGTTCGGATGGAACCCTTGAAAGGTGATAAAGTCTGAGATTTAGGAGAGCTTTTGTCCCACTTGCATGATTATGAAATATGTTTATGATTAAGAAGATGGTTTTGGGGGATGAAGATTATGATGAATTTGATTATGATGGTTTTGATTGATGATGATTATTGATTGGCAAGGACGTGAGTTTTGTCCAGCTTGTTTTTTGATATTGTGGGGATGGTGGTTCGTTTCTCCCACGGTGAGGACGATGCTTCGTCCCTCTCATGGATAAACAAGTTGGGATTTAGGATTCTCTCTCTTATGTTACGGTGGACAAGTGGGATTAAGGATTTCCTTTCTTGTTATATCAGGGGATTGGATAGAAGGTTGAGCATTCACTTCGATTCATTTTCTAATTGTTGCATCACAGTCTCTCTTTGATAGTGAAGTGTGGCGGGTACTATATCCCAAGAGTATGGCGGGCACTATATCTCAAGAGTATGGTGGGTACTATATCTCAGATAGCGCAGCCTCTAGTGAGAATATAATAGGACATTCTCCCTCTGAGACCAGCGTGTGATGAGATTGGGATGTTCACCCTGGGAATGTGTCGAATATGGTAGTATAACCAACACATGAGCTCACGGCCAGTGGAACAGACATGCATCATATGTATTTGTTTTATCTATTTTGGTGTGAATTTTGTTGTTGTGTTGTGTTTATGTAATTTATCTGATTATGTACTGTATAATACGTGCTTTATATGTGTGTGTTTCTGTGTGATTAAAATGTTTGATTTGATTGTATTTTCTGGTGTACGGAGGTGATGAAGGTTTCGGCGGATTGAAATCAATATTGTCCTAAGACTCTAGTCTATGTGTTGAATGGTTAGGTATGAATGAGGGAAGTTTGATGGGTAAAAAGCCCTTAGGCATGTCTTTGGTCCCTACGGAAAAGCTTTAAAGATTTATTTTGGGTTTCATAAAACATATATAACTAAGAAATATTAAGATATGCATTTGCATATAAGTAAAAATTTTTTGAAAATAAAGATAACTTTCATCAGTTGTGAGTTGACTAGGTGTATGTGTTTTTATTACTTTTGTGGCATTCCCTTCTCCTATGGAGGACCTTCGGGTTAGGTTCTCACCCCCTACATCTAATATTTTTCAGGAAAACAGATGAAGAAGGCAAGCATTGGATGTACTTTATTTGCTTTATTAGATGTTCCCTCGCCCTTATTTTTTTATATCTTGTAAAGAGAGATAGGAGTTGTAACTATATATATGTATGTAATATATATTTTGTATGTTGCTTGTATAAATTATTCTTGTAAATGTAAAATGTGTTGAGATATATTAGTGTGTATGTTTATGTATATATGTATGTATGTATGTATGTATGTATGTATGTATGTTTGTACAAAAAATATTTTACTAATTTTTCAAAGGAAAGTCATTAAAGAGTTTAGATAAAGGCTCCTACTTATTATATATATATATATATATATATATATATAGAAGTAGTCATAATATCTTCGCTATTAGAGTGGCACAGTGATGAGCGGATATTTTATACGCTTTTTGGCATTATTTTTAGTATGTTTTTAGTAGGATCTAGTTACTTTTAGGGATGTTTTTATTAGTTTTTATGTTAAATTCACATTTCTAGACTTTACTATGAGTTTGTATATTTTTCTGTGATTTGAGGTATTTTCTGGCTGAAATTGAGGGACTTGAGCAAAAATCAGATTCAGAGGTTGAAGAAGGACTGCTGATGCTGTTGGATTCTGACCTCCCTGCACTCAAAATGGATTTTCTGGAGCTACAGAACTCAAAATGGCGTGCTTTCAATTGCGTTGGAAAGTAGACATCCAGGGTTTTCTAGCAATATATAATAGTCCATACTTTGGCCGAGTTTAGAAGACGCAAAAGGGTGTTGAACGCCAGTTCTACGCTGCTGTCTGGAGTTAAACGCCAGAAACACGTCACGAACCAGAGTTGAACGCCAAAAACATGCTACAACTTGGCGTTCAACTCCAAAAGAAGCCTCTGCACGTGGAAAGCTAAAGCCCAACCCAAGCACACACCAAGTGGGCCCCGGAAGTGGATTTATGCATCAATTACTTACTTCTGTAAACCCTAGTAGCTAGTTTAGTATAAACAGGACTTTTTAGTATTGTATTAGACATCTTTTGATCTTTTTTAGATCTCTAGACCTCCATGGGAGGCTGGCCACTTGGCCATGCTTACCCTATGTTCACTTATATATTTTTCAACGGTAGAGTTTCTGCACTCCATAGATTAAGGTGTGGAGCTCTGCTGTTCCTCATGAATTAATGCAAAGTACTGCTGTTTTTCTATTCAATTCAACTTATTCCGCTTCTAAGATATTCATTCGCACTTCAATATGAATGTGATGAATGTGACAATCATCGTCATTCCCCCACAAACGCGTGCCTGACAACCACTTTCGTTCCACCTTAGATTGAATGAATATCTCTTGGATCTCTTAATCAGAATCTTCATGGTATAAGCTAGATTGATGGCGGCATTCATGAGAGTCTGGAAAGTCTAAACCTTGTCTGTGGTATTCCTAGTAGGACTCTGGGATTGAATGACTGTGACGAACTTCAAACTCGCGAGTGCTGGGGGTAGTGACAGACGCAAAAGGAGGGTGAATCCTATTCCAGTATGATCAAGAACCTCAGATGATTAGCCGTGCTGTGACAGAGTATTTGGACCATTTTCACAAGAGGATGGGATGCAGCCATTGACCACGGTGATGCCTCCAGATGATTAGCCATGCAGTGACAGCGCATCGGACCATTTTCACAGAGAGGATGAAAAGTAGCCATTGACAATGGTGATGTCCTTACATAAAGCCAGCCATGGAAAGGAGTAAGACTGATTGGATGAAGACAGCAAGAAAGCAGAGGTTCAGAGGAACGAAAGCATCTCTATACACTTATCTGAAATTCTCACCAATGATTTACATAAGTATTTCTATCTTTATTTTATGTTTAATTATTATATATTTTCGAAAACTCCATAACCTTTTGATATCCGCCTGACTGAGATTTACAAGATGACCATAGCTTGCCTCATACCAATAATCTCCGTGGGATCGACCCTTACTCATGTAAGGTTTTATTACTTGGACGACCCAGTGCACTTGCTGGTTAGTTATGCGAAGTTGTGAAGTTATGTTTGGACCATGGTTCTGTGCATCCGTTTTTGGTGCCATTGCCGGGGAGAGAACGAGCAACAAATTTTACAACCTAATCTGAGTAACAATTTCGCATACCAAGTTTTTGGCGCCATTGCCGGGGATTGTTCACGTTTGGACAACTAACGGTTCATCATGTTGCTCAGATTAGGTAATTTTCTTCTTATTTTGTTTTCAAAAAAAATTTCAAAAAAAAAAATTTTCAAAAATCTTTCAAAAATTTCTCATCTGTTTTCGAAAATTATTCTAAAATTTTTTTAAGAATGAATTCTAGTGTTTCATGAAGCATGTTGAAGCCTGACTGGCTGTAAAGCCATATCTAAATTCATTTGGACTGGGGCTTCCAACCCAACATTATCAAGAGCCAGCTAGTTGTTGCTAATCCACCTGCTGCTATTCCTGATCCACTTGATTTACATGCTAAAGCTTGACTGGCTATTAAGCCATGTCTAACCCTCAGATTGGAGCTTTAGACTAAGAGTGCAAGATTCCTGGAATTCATATTAAAAAGTTTGGAATCATTATTTTTCTTTTTCAAATAATTTTCTAAAAATCCAAAAAAATCATAAAATCATAAAAACCAAAAATATTTTGTGTTTCTTGTTTGAGTCTTGAGTCAATTGAATGTTTTAAAGTTTCCATAAAATTTTCGAAAAATTCATGCATTCATAGTGTTCTTCATGATCTTCAAGTTGTTCTTGATAAACCTTCTTGATTGATCTTCATATTCTATTGTTTTGTGTTGTATGGTGTTTTTCATATGCATTCTTGAATTCTTAGTGTCTAAGCATTAAAGATTTCTAAGTTTGGTGTCTTGCATGTTTTCTTTGCATAAAAAATTTTTCAAAAATAAGTTCTCAGTGTTCATCTTGATCTTCAAAGTGTTCTTGGTGTTCATCTTGACATTCATAGCATTCTTGCATGCATTCCTTGCTTTGATCCATAACTTTCATGCATTGCATCATTTTTCATGTTTTTCTCTCTCATCATTAAAATTTCAAAAATCAAAAAAATATCTTCCCCTTTTTCTCTCTCAAAATTTCGAAAATTAGATTTGACTTATTCAAAAATTTTTAAAATTTAGTTGTTTTTATGAGTCAAATCAAATTTTCAAATTAAAAATCTTATCTTTTTCAAAATCTTTTTCAAAAATCAAATCTTTTTCATTTTTTTATTATTTTATTTTCAAAAATTTTAAAAATATTTTTCAAAAATCTTTTCTTAATTTTTGTTATAATTTTCGAAAATATCTTCAACAATTAATGTTTTGATTCAAAAATTTCAAGTTTGTTACTTACTTGTTAAGAAAGATTCAAACTTTAAGTTCTAGAATCATATCTTGTGATTTCTTGTGAGTCAAGTCATTAATTGTGATTTTAAAATTCAAATCTTCTTCAAAACTAATTTCAATCATATCTTTTCAAAAATATCTTTTTATCTTATCTTTTTCAAAATCATATCTTTTTCAAAAATTTGATCTTAAAATATCTTTTCTAACTTCTTATCTTCTTATCTTTTCAAAATTGATTTTCAAATTTGTTTCAACTACCTAACTAACTCTCTCTCTCTAATTTTCGAAAATATCTCCCTCTTTTTCAAAAATTCTTTTTAATTAACTAATTATTTTAATTTTTTATTTTAATTTTATTCCTAATTTTTGAAAATTACTAACCTTTTTCAAAAACTAATTTCGAAAATCACTAACCATTTTTCAAAAATAATTTTCGAAAATCCTCTTCCTCTATCATCTCCTTCTATTTATTTATTCACCTACTAACACTTCTCTCACATCCAAAAATTCGAACACTACCTCCCTCTCTGTGTTCGAGTTTTTCCTCTTCTCTTCTTTACATTACATTTTTTTCTTCTTCTACTCACACAGGGGAACCTCTATACCTGGACAAAAAGGATCCCTATTATTATTATTTTTCTGTTCCCTCTTTTTCATATGAGCAGGAGCAAGGACAAGAATATTCTTGTTGAAGCAGATCCAGAAGCTGAAAGGACCCTGAAGAGGAAACTAAGAGAAGCTAAATTACAACAATCCAGCAAGCACCTTTCAGAAATTTTCGAACAGGAAGAGGAGATGGCAGCCGAAAATAATAATAATGCAAGGAGAATTCTTGGTGACTTCACTGCACCTAATTCCAATTTACATGGAAGAAGCATCTCCATCCCTACCATTGGAGCAAACAATTTTGAGCTGAAACCTCAATTAGTTTTTCTGATGCAGCAGAACTGCAAGTTCCATGGACTTCCATCTGAAGATCCTTTTCAGTTCTTAACTGAATTTTTGCAGATCTGTGATACTGTTAAGATTAATGGAGTAGATCCTGAAGTCTACAGGCTCATGCTTTTCCCTTTTGCTGTAAGAGACAGAGCTAGAGTGTGGTTGGACTCTCAACCCAAAGATAGCCTGAACTCTTGGGATAAGCTAGTCACGGCTTTCTTAGCCAAGTTCTTTCCTCCTCAAAAATTGAGCAAGATTAGAGTGGATGTTCAAACCTTCAGACAGAAAGAAGGTGAATCCCTCTATGAAGCTTGGGAGAGATACAAGCAACTGACCAAAAAGTGTCCTTCTGACATGCTTTTAGAATGGACCATCCTGGATATATTCTATGATGGTCTGTCTGAATTAGCTAAGATGTCATTGGATACTTCTGCAGGTGGATCCATTCACCTAAAGAAAACGCTTGCAGAAGCTCAAGAACTCATTGACATGGTTGCTAATAACCAGTTCATGTATACTTCTGAGAGGAATCCTGTGGGTAATGGGACGCCTCAAAAGAAGGGAGTTCTTGAAATTGATACTATGAATGCCATATTGGCTCAGAATAAAATATTGACTCAGCAAGTCAATATGATTTCTCAGAGTCTGAATGGAATGCAAGCTGCATCCAACAGTACTCAAGAGGCATCTTCTGAGGAAGAAGCTTATGATCCTGAGAACCCTGCAATAGCAGAGGTGAATTACATGGGTGAACCATATGGAAACACCTATAATCCCTCATGGAGAAATCACCCAAATCTCTCATGGAAGGATCAACAAAAGCCTCAACAAGGCTTTAATAATGGTGGAAGAAACAGGTTTAGCAATAGCAAGCCTTTTTGATCATCTACTCAGCAACAGACAGAGAACTCTGAACAAAATACCTCTAATTTAGCAAACTTGGTCTCTGATCTATCTAAGGCCACTATAAGTTTCATGAATGAAACAAGGTCCTCCATTAGAAATTTGGAGGCACAAGTGGGCCAGCTGAGTAAAAGAGTCGCTGAAATCCCTCCTAGTACTCTCCCAAGCAATACAGAAGAGAATCCAAAAGGAGAGTGTATGGCCATTGAATTGACCATCATGGCCGAACCCACAAGAGAGGAGGAGGACGTAAATCCCAAGGAGGAAGACCTCCTGGGACGTCCAGTGATCAATAAGGAGTTTCCCTCTGAGGAACCAAAAGACTCTGAGGCTCATCTAGAGACCATAGAGATTCCATTGAACATCCTTACGCCCTTCGTGAGCTCTGATGAGTATTCTTCTTCTGAAGAGAATGAGGATGTTACTGAAGAGCAAGTTGCCAAGTTCCTTGGTGAAATCATGAAGCTGAATGCCAATTTATTTGGTAAAGAGACTTGGGGAGATGAACCTCCCCTGTTCACCAATGAACTAAATGCATTGGATCAACTGAGATTGCCTCAGAAGAAACAGAATCGTGGAAAGTTCCTAATACCTTGTACCATAGGCACCATGACCTTTGAGAAGGCTCTATGTGACCTGGGGTCAGGAATAAACCTCATGCCACTCTCTGTAATGGAGAAACTTGGAATCTTTGAGGTGCAAGCTGCTAAAATCTCATTAGAGATGGCAGAAAACTCAAGAAAACAGGCTTATGGACAAGTAGAGGACGTGTTAGTAAAGGTTGAAGGCTTTTACATCCCTGCTGATTTCATAATCCTAGATACTGGGAAGGATGAGGATGAATCCATCATCCTTGGAAGACCCTTCCTAGCCACAGCAAGAGCTGTGATTGATGTTGACAGAGGTGAACTAGTCTTTCAATTGAATGAGGACCCCCTTGTGTTTAAGACTCAAGGATCTCTCTCTGTAACCATGGAGAGGAAGCATGAAAAGCTTCTCTCACTATAGAGTCAACCAGAGCCCCCACAGTCAAACTCTAAGTTTGGTGTTGGGAGGCCACAACCAAACTCTAAGTTTGGTGCTGAACTCCCATATCCAAACTCTAAGTTTGGTGTTGGGGAGTCTCAACAATGCTCTGAACATCTGTGAGGCTCCATGAGAGCCCACTGTCAAGCTATTGACATTAAAGAAGCACTTGTTGGGAGGCAACCCAATTTTTATTTATCTAATTTTAATTTATTTTTATTGTTATTTCATGTTTTATTAGGTTCATGATCATGTGGAGTCACAAAATAAATATAAAAATTGAAAACGGAATCAAAAACAGCAGAAGAAAAATCACACCCTGGAGGAGGAACTTACTGGCGTTTAAACGCCAGTAAGGAGCATCAGTCTGGCGTTCAACGCCAGAACAGAGCATGTTTCTGGCGTTGAACGCCAGAAACAAGCAGCATCCTGGCGTTCAGACGCCAGAAATGCACAGTGAAGAAGAGCTGGCGCTGAACGCCAGAAACAAGCATCTGGCTGGCGTTCAACGCCAGAAATATGATGCATCTGGGCGCTGAATGCCCAGAACAAGCATCAATTCGGCGTTTAAACGCCAGAATTGCATGCAAAGGCATTTTACATGCCTAATGGGTGCAAGGATGCAATTTCTTGACACCTCAGGATCTGTGGACCCCACAGGATCATCTCACCATCTGTGGACCCCACAAGATCCCCACCTACCACCACTCACTCTCTTCCCTCTTCTCAATGTTCATCCTCTCTTCCCAATAAACACCCTTCCCCAAAACCCTTCACCAATCACCTCAATCTCTCTTCCCTATCACCACTTCACTACTCACATCCATCCACTCTTCCCCATAAACTCCACCTACCTTCAAAATTCAAAATCAATTTCCCACCCAAAATCCACCCTTATGGCCGAACCTTACCCCCTCCCTTCCCTATATATAGCCCTCCATTCTTCCTCATTTTCACACAACACAACCCTCTCTTCCCCTTCTTGACCGAATACACCTCTCCCTCCTCTCCTCCATATTTTCTTCTTCTTCCTCATCTATTCTTTCTTCTCTTGCTCGAGGGCGAGCAATATTCTAAGTTTGGTGTGGTAAAAGCATAAGCTTTTTATTTTTCCATTAACATTGATGGCACCCAAGACCGGAGAATCCTCTAGAAAAGGGAAAGGAAAGACAAAAGCTTCCACCTCCGAGTCATGGGAGATGGAAAGATTCATCTCCAAAGCTCATCAAGACCACTTCTATGATGTTGTGGCCAAGAAGAAGGTGATCCCCGAGGTCCCTTTCAAGCTCAAGAGAAATGAGTATCCGGAGATCCGACATGAAATCCAAAGAAGAGGTTGGGAAGTTCTAACAAACCCCATCCAACAAGTCGGCATCCTAATGGTTCAAGAGTTCTATGCCAATGCATGGATCACTAGGAACCATGATCAAAGTAAGAACCCGAACCTAAAGAATTATCTCACCATGGTTCGGGGGAAATACTTAGATTTTAGTCCAGAAAACGTGAGGTTGGCGTTTAACTTGCCCATGATGCAAGGAGATGCACGCCTCTACACTAGAAGGGTCAACTTTAATCAAAGGTTGGACCAAGTCCTCATGGACATATGAGTGGAAAGAGCTCAATCGAAGATTGACTCCAAAGGCAATCTGGTTCAACTAAGAAGACTGGACCTCAAGCCTGTGGCTAGAGGATGGTTAGAGTTCATCCAACGCTCCATCATCCCCACTAGCAACCGATCTAAAGTTACTGTGGATCGGGCCATCATGATTCATAGCATCATGATTGGAGAGGAAGTAGAAGTTCATGAAGTCATCTCCCTTGAACTCTACAAAATAGCCGAAAAGTCCTCCCCCATGGCAAGGCTAGCTTTCCCTCATCTTATTTGCCATCTATGTTACTCAGCTGGAGCTCTCATAGAAGGAGACATTCCCATTGAGGAAGAGAAGCCCATCACTAAGAAAAAGATGGAGCAAGCAAGAGAGCCCATTCATGGATCTCAAGAAACGCATGAAGCTCATCACCATGAGATCCCGAAGATGCCTCAAATGCATCCTCCTCCACAAAACTATTGGGAGCAGATCAACACCTCCCTAGGAGAATTAAGTTCCAACATGGGACAACTAAGGGTGGAACATCAAGAGCACTCCATCATCCTTCATGAAATTAGAGAAGATCAAAAAGCAATGAGGGAGGAGCAACAAAGACAAGGAAGAGACATAGAAGAGCTCAAGGACATCATTGGTTCCTCAAGAAGGAAACGCCACCATCACTAAGGTGGACTCACTCCTTGTTCTAACATTCTCTGTTTTTCATTTTCTTTATGTTAAGTGCTTATCCATGTTTGTGTCTTATTACATGATCATTAGTATTTAGTAACTATGTCTTAAAGTTATGAATGTCCTATGAATTCATCACCTCTCTTAAATAAAAAATGTTTTTAATTCAAAAGAACAAGAAGTACATGAGTTTCGAATTTATCCTTGAACTTAGTTTAATTATATTGATGTGGTGACAATGCTTCTTGTTATCTGAATGAATGCTTGAACAGTGCATATGTCTTTTGAAGTTGTTGTTTATGAATGTTAAATATGTTGGATCTTGAAAGAATGATGATAAGGAGACATGTTATTCGATAATCTGAAAAATCATAAAAATGATTCTTGAAGCAAGAAAAAGCAGTGAATACAAAAGCTTGCAGAAAAAAAATGGCGAAAAAAAAGAGAAAGAAAAAAAAGAAAAAGCAAGCAGAAAAAGCCAAAAGCTCTTAAAACCAAAAGGCAAGAGCAAAAAGCCAATAACCCTTAAAACCAAAAGGCAAGGGTAAATAAAAAGCATCCCAAGGCTTTGAGCATCAGTGGATAGGAGGGCCTAAAGGAATAAAATCCCGGCCTAAGCGGCTAAACCAAGCTGTCCCCAACCATGTGCTTGTGGCGTGAAGGTGTCAAGTGAAAACTTGAGACTGAGCGGTTAAAGTCAAGGTCCAAAGCAAAAGAAGAGTGTGCTTAAGAACCCTGGACACCTCTAATTGGGGACTTTAGCAAAGCTGAGTCACAATCTGAAAAGGTTTACCCAGTTATGTGTCTGTGGCATTTATGTATCCAGGGGTAATACTGGAAAACAAAGTGCTTAGGGCCACGGCCAAGACTCATAAAGTAGCTATGTTCAAGAATCAACATACTGAACTAGGAGAATCAATAACACTATCTTGGTTGTTTGGAGTTTATTATCTCTTATTAGTTCTCTATGTTTTTATGTTGTGCCTTCCAAGTGTTTGATAAAATGCTTGGGAGGGTTTTAATTTAAATTTTAGATTCTTAGCTTGAATTGAGAAATTGGAGACTCTTGAGTTATCAAACTCCTTTGTTGATTGATAATTGGAATTTGCTGGTTGATTTGGATCCCTCTAAAGCTAGTCTTTCCTTAGGAGTTGACTAGGACTTGAGGAATCAAATTGATTAGTCCACTTGACTTTCCTTCATAGTTAGAGGTTAACTAAGTGGGAGGAATGAACAATTCTCATCACAATTGATAAGGATAACTAGGATAGGACGTCTAATTCTCATACCTTGCGAAGAGTTTTTTTAGTTATTAATTTAATTTCTTGTCATTTACTTTTATTGTTCTTTATTTCAAAAACCCAAAAATATACTATCTCATAACCAATAATAACTACACCTCCCTGCGATTCCTTGAGAGACGACCCGAGGTTTGAATACTTCGGTTTATTTTTATTGGGTTTGCTTTAGTGAGAAACAAGTTTTTGTATGGAAGGATTCTTTGTTGGTTTAGAAACTATACTTTCAACGAGATTTTATTTGTGAAATTCTTTACTGGCAAAAATCCGTTTATCAAATACTTTTGTTAAGAAATTGTTGGGTATTAGAATGGTTGAGAAGGGTTTGAGAGATGTTTGGTTCGGATGGAACCCTTGAAAGGTGATAAAGTCTGAGATTTAGGAGAGCTTTTATCCCACTTGCATGATTATGAAATATGTTTATGATTAAGAAGATGGTTTTGGGGGATGAAGATTATGATGAATTTGATTATGATGGTTTTGATTGATGATGATTATTGATTGGCAAGGACGTGAGTATTTTCCAGCTTGTGTTTTTGATATTGTGGGGATGGTGGTTTGTTTCTCCCACGGTGAGGATGATGGCTTCGTCCCTCTCATGGATAAACAAGTTGGGATTTAGGATTCTCTCTCTTATGTTACGGTGGACAAGTGGGATTAAGGATTTCCTTTCTTGTTATATCAGGGGATTGGATAGAAGATTGAGCATTTTCTTCGATTCATTTTCTAATTGTTACATCACAATCTCTCTTTGATTGTGAAGTGTGGCGGGTACTATATCCCAAGAGTATGGCGGGCACTATATCCCAAGAGTATGGTGGGCACTATATCTCAGATAGCGCAGCCTCTAGTGAGAATATAATGGGACATTCTCCCTCTGAGACCAGCTTGTGATAAGATTGGGATGTTCACCCTGGGAATGTGTCGAATATGGTAGTATAACCAACACATGAGCTCACGGCCAGTGGAACAGACATGCATCATATGCATTTGTTTTATCTATTTTGGTGTGAATTTTGTTGTTGTGTTGTGTTTATGTAATTTATCTGATTATGTACTGTATGATATGTGCTTTATATGTGTGTGTTTCTGTGTGATTAAAATGTTTGATTTGATTGTATTTTCTGGTGTACGGAGGTGATGAAGGTTTCGGCGGATTGAAATCAATATTGTCCTAAGACTCTGGTCTATGTGTTGAATGGTTAGGTATGAATGAGGGAAGTTTGATGGGTAAAAAGCCCTTAGGCATGTCTTTGGTCCCTAGGGAAAATCTTTAAAGATTTATTTTGGGTTTCCTAAAACATATATAACTAAGAAATATTAAGATATGCATTTGCATATAAGTAAAATTTTTTTGAAAATAAAGATAACTTTCATCAGTTGTGAGTTGACTAGGTGTATGTGTTTTTATTACTTTTGTGGCATTCCCTTCTCATATGGAGGACCTTCGGGTTAGGTTCTCACCCCCTACATCTAATATTTTTCAGGAAAATAGATGAAGAAGGCAAGCATTGGATGTACCTTATTTGCTTTATTAGATGTTCCCTCGCCCTTATTTTTTTATATCTTGTAAAGAGAGATAGGAGTTGTAACTATATATATGTATGTAATATATATTTTGTATGTTGCTTGTATAAATTATTCTTGTAAATGTAAAATGTGTCGAGATATATTAGTGTGTATGTATGTATGTATGTATGTATGTATGTATGTATGTATGTATGTATGTATGTATGTATGTATGTATGTTTGTACAAAAAATATTTTACTATTTTTTCAAAGGAAAGTCATTAAAGAGTTTAGATAAAGGCTCCTACTTATTATTATTATTATTATTATATATATATATATATAGAAGTAGTCGTAATATCTTCGCTATTAGAGTGGCACAGTGATGAGCGGATAATTTATACGCTTTTTGGCATTGTTTTTAGTATGTTTTTAGTAGGATCTAGTTACTTTTAGGGATGTTTTTATTAGTTTTTATGTTAAATTCATATTTCTAGACTTTACTATGAGTTTGTGTATTTTTCTGTGATTTCAGGTATTTTCTGGCTGAAATTGAGGGACTTGAGCAAAAATCAGATTCAGAGGTTGAAGAAGGACTGCTGATGTTGTTGGATTCTGACCTCCCTGCACTCAAAATGGATTTTCTGGAGCAATAGAACTCAAAATGGCGCGCTTCTAATTGCGTTGGACAGTAGACATCCAGGGCTTTCCAGAAATATATAATAGTCCATACTTTGGCCGAGTTTAGATGACGCAAAAGGGCATTGAACGCCAGTTCTACGCTGCTGTCTAGAGTTAAACGCCAGAAACACGTCACGAACCAGAGTTGAACGCCAAAAACACGTTACAACTTGGCGTTCAACTCCAAAAGAAGCCTCTGCATGTGGAAAGCTAAAGCTCAGCCCAAGCACACACCAAGTGGGCCCCCGGAAGTGGATTTATGCATCAATTACTTACTTCTGTAAACCCTAGTAGCTAGTTTAGTATAAATAGGACTTTTTACTATTGTATTAGACATCTTTTGATCATTTTTAGATCTCTAGACCTCCATGGGAGGCTGGCCACTCGGCCATGCTTACCCTATGTTCCCTTATGTATTTTTCAATGGTAGAGTTTCTGCACTCCATAGATTAAGGTGTGGAGCTCTGCTGTTCCTCATGAATTAATGCAAAGTACTGCTATTTTTCTATTCAATTCAACTTATTCCGCTTCTAAGATATTCATTCGCACTTCAATATGAATATGATGAACGTGACAATCATCATCATTCTCCCACGAACGCGTGCCTGACAACCACTTCCGTTCCACCTTAGATTGAATGAATATCTCTTGGATCTCTTAATCAGAATCTTCGTGGTATAAGCTAGATTGATGGCGGCATTCATGAGAGTCCGGAAAGTCTAAACTTTGTTTGTGGTATTCCTATTAGGACTCTGGGATTGAATGACTGTGACGAACTTGAAACTCGCGAGTGCTGGGCGTAGTGGCAGACGCAAAAGGAGGGTGAATCCTATTCCAGTATGATCGAGAACCTCAGATGATTAGCCGTGCTGTGATAGAGCATTTGGACCATTTTCACAAGAGGATGGGATGCAGCCATTGACCACGGTGATGCCTCCAGATGATTAGCCATGCAGTGACAGCACATCGGACCATTTTCACAGAGAGGATGAAAAGTAGCCATTGACAATGGTGATGTCCTTACATAAAGCCAGCCATGGAAAGGAGTAAGACTGATTGGATGAAGACAGTAGGAAAGCAGAGGTTCAGAGGAACGAAAGCATCTCTATACACTTATCTGAAATTCTCACCAATGATTTACGTAAGTATTTCTATCTTTATTTTATGTTTAATTATTATATATTTTTGAAAACTCCATAACCTTTTGATATCCGCCTGACTGAGATTTACAAGATGACCATAGCTTGCTTCATACCAACAATCTCCGTGGGATCGACCCTTACTCACGTAAGATTTTATTACTTGGACGACCCAGTGCACTTGCTGGTTAGTTATGCGAAGTTGTGAAGTTATGTTTGGACCATGGTTCTGTGCATCCGTTTTTGGTGCCATTGCCGGGGAGAGAACGAGCAACAAATTTTACAACCTAATATGAGTAACAATTTCGCATACCACACAGCTAGAAGTGTAACATTCTGGTAGAAAGCCTAGTTGTTGTTGAGGTCCTAAGTAATACAAATACTGGGACTGAGGATTTAATGAGACCTTGAGGTAGGACTAGAGATGCTATAAGGCCCTAAGTTATGACTTAGTCTTACGAAGAGCGTAAACCCTATTTAGGTCAAGTTGAGGAAGTTCAGAAGTAAGCCTAGGTTTTGTAATCCGATAATGATGTATGACTTGATTGAATAATTGGATTACTTAATTAATTAGTGGCTGAAAATCAGAGTGGCGGAGCAGAAGCTTGTGAAATGCAATGGCACATGATAGTTGTGAATAGAGGTAGTAGAATGGTGACAGAAACATATCATAGGCTTGAATACTTGCAGAGTTTAGTGGGTTAATGTAAGTAAATATTTCTAAGAAACTAAGTTTAATTAGTGGATGTAAGATTGAATTGATTCAGGGTAGGTTTTAGAGATAAGTATAAGTGTAATTAAATTTGTGCGTAGATGGTAATGAATAAATTGTTGGTTTTGCAAGATCGATTTGGAGAACATTGAATTGAAACGCTGATGTTGTATTGAGGTTGACTGAAGGGAGCTAAGAGTGAGAAGGATGAGTACAGTGTAGGCTTGAATTCGGTTAAGATATGGCGTTATAAATAAGAATGAATGATGTAAATAAGAATTTGAGCTAACATAAAGGAATGAAAAGATGAATGGTGAGAGGTAGATTAAAGTTGAGGGAACTTTTAATGATGATGATGGATAAACCAAATTTTGAGGGCAAAATTTCTAATTTGGTGGGGAGAATGTAAGAACTTGAAATAATTAACGGAATAATTAATGTAAATAATAATAAATTAATTGTCCAAAAAAGGTTAAAAAATTTAGAATATATTAAATTTAAATATGATATTTGGACTCAGGAGATTTTTCTGAGTTGGAAAATGTAATTTTCTGCGGAAAATTACGTACAAACATATAACGGGGATTTAGTCAGCAGTACCGACTTAAGTTTGTCTGGTACTGCGTGAGAATAATAAAAACGGTAGAAAAGCTTAGAAAAATAGTTAAAGTTGAAAACCGGGCGCTAATCCTAAATGTTTGGTACAAAATTGGGCCAAACGGGTCAAAAACGCTAACGGGTTAGACCGGGCACAAGTTGGGCCCAAGCCCAACTTATATATAAAAACTTAATGAAGCCTTTCAGCCTCATAACACTCCACCAACACAAAATCACAACTGTGAATTGAGAGGAGAAGAACGAGAGTGGCACTATTCACATTCACCTTAATTTGCTTATATCTTGAGCTACGGTGCTCCAATTCACGTGCCGTTTGTAGCCATGCAAAGCTCTCACCAAGTCCGTCATTTCTACCTAAGTATTGTTGATAAAAATCATGTTTCACACTCTCTTTCTCAGCCCTAACAATTTTCACATTTTTAGGTTTGAGTTTTGAAGAAGTTTTATGATTTTGATTGTTTAGGAGTGATCTAGCATTGGAGTATTATTGTGTTTTGCCCATATTTCCTTTGGGTAGGGTAAGTTGCTTTGAAACCCTTGTCGTTTGGTATTTTGTGAACCCTAGGTATTCATTTTGGGTATATTGCTTGTGTATAGTTTGAATTTGTGATTGTTGGAATTGATTTAGAGGATTCGATTTGAGTTGGTGAATTGTTGATTATTGGAGGCTTGATTTTGGACTCGAATTTGGTGTTTTGCATATATTGGGAATCGGCTAAGGTATAGTTTCGGTTTACTCTATGTAATATGTAACGTTTCTGGACACTTAGGCTAGTAGATCTTAGGATAGCATTGAATTGGTTGTTAATAATTGTTGATATATGATGGTTACGATGATTGGATGATTTCGATGAATGATGATGTTGATAAATGATGTTGAAGTTGTGAATAATGATGATGATAATGATTGATGATTGATGATGATATTGAATTATGAACATGAGATTTGAAACGAATAATAATTATGTATGGTTGGGTCGAAAATGTATAGAGGTAATGATAAGAGTTGTGTGTTGGTAATGAATAATGTTTGTGAGCATTTGGGGTTGTGATAGTTATGAAGAATGATGATTATGAGGATTGATAATGAATTATGAGGCTTGTTGATGTTGATAAAGTTGAGGATGGTGGAATGATGTTTTGGGTTGTTATTATTGAGATTTGAATTTTATAAGTGGAATTTTGTGTATGGAATGACTAGAAGGTATACGAATATAATTTAGGTACGTTAGGACTATTTTGGATGTGCAATAACTGGTTTTGAATTGAGAGTTTTGGTAAATTTGAGATTTAAAGATTTTTGGTAAAAATAGATTTTTGCCCTTCTTTGGTGGATCATATCTTAAGCCTCGGTTTTTTAAATTGATTGGATTTTGTATCAAATTAAATATAATTCAAAGAGCTTTAAAACGGTATAGATTTTGCATAAATCAGAATTTTGTAGAAAAATATATGATCATTGGAAGTTGGTGTAAAAAATCTGAATTCTGTGATGTTACAGAAAATTGTAAGTTCTGGTTTGTGTGTCCACGCACACACCTGTGCCTACACACTGAGCAGAACGGGTGTTATGACTCATGCGTATGCACAAGGGATGTGCGTACGCACACCCTGTGAAAGTTGTAAGTTGTGCGTATGAACATCATACGTACGCACAAGCTAGGAGGAGCCTTCTGTTGAGTGCGTTCGCACGTATTCGTGCGTACGCACAAGTTAAGTGATGTGAGATATTTCGTCGGTTAGGAATTTCATAAATAATCTCATTGAAGTATAGTTCCCAGCCAACAAACAATCCTCAATCAAAGTTTAATTTTTGTTTGTCACGAGTGCAAACCAATAAAAACCGAGAGTATTTAAACCTCGGGTCGTTTCTCAAATGAATTGCAGTGAGGTATGCATATTATCGGTTATGAGGTTCCAAAGGTTGGTTTACAAATAAGGAGAAAATAATCTAAATGACAAGAGAAGAAAGCAAACAACCAAAGATAACAAATACTAAAAAGAGGCATTCATGGCAAGGATTGAGAATCTAGGCTTTCTATCCTAGTCATTAATCATAATACAATAATTAACAAGAGTTAATCCTATTTCGTCATCTCTAACATAGGAAGAAGGTATAATGTTATCTTCATATTGAGAGAAAGTCAAATAGGACTAGTTAACCTCAATCCATAAGTCCTAATCAACTTACTAATTGAATTAACAAAAGATTAGAGTCATTGGAAATAATATTAACAAAAAACTCTAAATCACCAACATAAGTTGGGTATTAATGACTCAAGATCACCTAATTTCTCTTTCCAAGCCAAGAATGCACAAAATCTACTCTAAAATCCAATCAAGCATTTTGTCAAACACTTGGTAGGCATAAAAGGAAAGCATCATAAAAGTGAAAAAAAATAGTAAATTCTACAACTACCTAATGCAAAAAAATGATAATAACAACTCAATCAAGCAACAATAAACAAAGAAACATCAAATTGCATTAAAAGGAAATTGAAATTGACAAGAGTTCATCAACATAAAAAAGAGGCATACAAGAGAAATTAACAATGTAAACTAAGAGAGCAAAGATGTAATAAAAAGAAATTGCAAGAAAAACTAATTGAAAACAAGAATCAAAACCTAAATCTAGAAGGAAATTAAACTAAGAACTCTAATTTCTAGAGAGAAGAGGGAGCTTCTCTCTCTAGAACTAACCTAAGGAATGTTTCCTACACTATCTAATTGCTCCCCCTTGTTCAATCTTGAATTCTGCATCAAATAGCCTTAGAAATGAGTTGGATTTGGGCCTGGAAAGCTTAGAAATCGCCCCCAGTGTATTCACTTTAATGAGGTCACGTGACCAACGTCACGCGTGCGCGTTGCTGGCAGATTTCCTCCTTACACGTACGTATGGGTGAAGCGTGCGCATGGCCTTGACAAAGTTCTCTCTCACACGTATGCGTGGATGACGTGTGCACGTGGCATTGAATCCTCCAAATGCTCATTTCTTCATGAATTCTCCACTTTGCATGCTTTTCTCTTTACTTCTTCCATCCAATCCTTGCCTTATAAACCTGAAATCACTCAACAAACATATCAAGGCATCAAATGGAATTAAAGTGAATTAGATTTAGCTATTTTAGGGCCTAAAAAGTATGTTCTCACTCTTAAGCACAAATTTAGGGAGAATTACCAAACCATGCTATTTCATTGAATAAATGTGAGATAAGTTGATAAAATCCCCTAAATTTAACACAAGATAAGCCAGAAAATTGGGGTTTATCATTAAGAAAGCCCAACTGGTGTGTGTGACGTTAGGATTTTTGCCAGTAAAGAATTTCATAAAAACAGTTGCGTTGTAGATATAGTCTCTAAACCAACAAAAATCCCTTCGTACAAACGTTTTGGTTGTCACAAGTAACAAACCCCTTAAAAATTGTTAACCGAGTATTCAAACCTCGGGTTGTCTTCTCAAGGAACTGCAAGGAAGTATGTTCTTATTATTGGCTATAAAGGTTGTAATCGGGGTTTAGAAGGTGAGAAGCAAGTGATTTGAATGACAAGTAAAGTAAATGGCAATTAAAATAAATAAATACTGTAAAGCAAACTTTTGGCAAGGTAAGAGAAATTGGAAGTCCAACTTAGTTATTCCTCTCAACAATAGTGAAATTTGAATCTTAATTCCACTTAGTTAACCTTTACTAAAATAAAGAAAAGTCAAGGGACTAATTAGTTTGACCTTCGAATCCTATTTATTTCCTAAGAAAAAGTTGGGATTATTGAAGTTCAGTTCAATTAGCAAGATAACGATTATCAATTATGCTGAGTTTAATAATGTTGAGTTACTGATTTCTTAACCAAGACCAAAAAGGGAAAAAGTAAAATTGTTGGAATAAAAATGTCCTTAGATGGGAAGCAATAATAACTTAAATCAAAGAGAACAATAATAAACTGAAATACCTCAAATAATCATTAATTCAAATAATAATCTGTAACATGGAATAATTCATAAGCCAATTGGGCAACATCTGTAGATACGAATAAAAGCATTAAAGTAAAAGTAGCATAGAAACATAAATTAAAGTAAATATTAAACCTGGATCGAGAGTCACTCTTAAAAACTAAGAGAAGTCCTAAATCCTAATCCTAAGAGAGAGAGGAGAGAATCTCCCTCTCAAAACTAAATCTAAATCATGGAAAGTAATAAAAATGCGAGCTCCCTTTTGAATGGATGCATTCCCCCACTTTATAGCCTCTAGTCTGTGTGTTCTGTACCTGGATCTGGGCCAAAAGGGCTTCAGAAATCACTGGGGGCGTATTCTGTAAATTCTGATACGTGGCCTCTGTCACGCGTCCGCGTGGGTCACGCGGTCGCGTCATCTAGAGTTTTCCTTGTGGCGCGGTCGCGTCAGTCACGCGTCCGCATCGAATGCGCTATGCTCAAGTCGCGCGGCCGCGTCAGTCATGCGGCTGCGTCGCTGCTTCTTCGCTCCTGGCACGCGATCGCGTCGTCCATGCGATCGCGTGGATGCCAGTTTCTTCAAAACTCCGTTTCGCACTTTCCTTCCATTTTTGTACGTTTCCTTTTCCATCCTTTAAGTCATTCTGTCTCAGAAAATTTGAAACTACACAACACACTAATTGCGGCATCAAATGGAAATAAAGGTAATTAAAATAATTAATTTTAAAGCTTAGGAAACATATTTTTGACGTACATCACATAATAAGGAAGGGAAAGTAAAACCATGCAATTAATATGAATAAGTGGGTGAAGGATTGAATAAATCATTCAAACTAAGCACAAAATAACTCATGAAATATGGGTTTATCAACCTCCCCACACTTAAACAATAGCATGTCCTCATGCTAAATCCAAGGTAAAGAATAAGGTAAGGTTAAAGTGGTGGAATGTTATGCAATGCAACCTATTCTAAATGCGTCTACCTAAATGAGTCATGCAATTCCAATTTATCCACTCATATATAAAGCTTACACATAGTCAAATTAATTCACATTCTCAAGGAGTCATATATATATATATATATATATATATATATATATATATATATATAGCCAACCCTTAAATAATAAAGCATTTTAGCAAATGAGATAGGAAATAAAAATATTGTACAAACTTGCAAAACAATTAGTAAATTAAGCACAGATATATGTTGATGAGTTATTGAACCCTCACTGGATTTTGTGTTTACCCTCTAGTCACTCAATGTTTATTGGGTTTATTCACTCTACTTTTCTTTTTATTCTTACTTTCTATAACTTTGTTCTTCATCTAACCAATCAACAATTATAGAGTACAGTCATACCAAAAGTCATGAGGTCTTTAATTAAGGTTGTAATGGGGTCAAGGTAAAGGTAAGGATATATATATAAGGCTAAGTGAGCTAATAAGTGAATCCTTAATTAGACTAAGATCTCACCTAACATACATATATAGTAGAACAAAACTTCTTTACCAATTTTCCCATATTATCCCACTTGTTGTTACATGCTCATGTTTCAATTTTATTTTTATCCCATGTGCATTGCTTTTATTTTGCATTGGGGAATTCTTTTGTATCCCCTTTTATTAAATGCTGAAAAATAACTTTTTTTATTGCACATGGTAATTGAATTACTTTGATTTCTCTGGAGCATGCTTTCCAAATTTTATTTTATTTCTTTTAACTTTTCTACCTTTTGTTTCTATCATCCATGTTCCCAATAGGTTCCCCACATTTTAATCTATTCATAATTTTCTATCTTAAGCTAACCAAAGATTCAACTTGGAATTTTATTTTGTTTTTCTGCTTAAGGCTAGTAGTGTGGTTAAATAGAATAAAAGGGATTTTAAAGGTTCAAGGGGGCTAACAAGGGTGATGTGAAAGGTAGGTTATTTTGGGGTAAGTGAGCTAAAATCAAATGATGGCCTCAATCATTATTTTGGTATGTATCTATATTCTATATTCTATATTCTATAATTGGACATATAGATTAAAGCAAAGTAAAGAACATCAGAATAAAAAGAAGCGAAACACACAGGAATGAAATTATGGTTTGAATGCAACCATACAATTAAGCTCAAGACTCACAGGCTGTGTGTTCTCTAACTCAAGCATCATATATCATTCATATATGTTATGCAGGTTTAGTTAAAAATTCCCATTATTCTCAAAAAAAAATTATTTAGGGTAGCCTTTAAAGTTTTAATGTTCCTCCTTGATGAAATGTTGTCAACTTAACTATATGATGTAATGCTACATATACAAGGTTTATGGATTTAAATCTGTTATGTTCCATTTCCTAGCTTACTTCCTTTTTATATTTTTCAATTTAACTATGCTATCTTATGCTAAAAAGGGTAAACTATACTAATTAATCCACTAATAAGTCAGAATTGCAAACTAAACTAAATAACTAAAAATATGAACTAAAAATGCAAAATACAGAAATAGAGTAAAAATACATAAAAGCAGCAATGTATAAGTACTCAGAAAATAACAGTAAAAAGAAAAATACAGAAAAATATCCAAAATAAAAGAAAAAAAAAGAGATGTAGTGGTTCACCAAAATAAAACGCCAGAGATGGCGACCTCCCCACACTTAAAATGAAGCATCGTCCCTGATGCTCGGTCAAGTCGGGTGTGAAGGGGTGTCATCACAGGTAGGGATGGTAGCTGGAGGCTCTGTGGTGGTGGTGGGCTGAGCGTCTGGCTGCTGTAGAGGCGGTGCTGACTGGATTGGGATCTCTGGATCTGCAGCCTCGATCTGATGCATAACCTCCTGATGTGGTGCAGTCTGCTCTGTGCCTGCCTGCGGATGGGTCTCCTCCTGGGGCTCATCCTCCTCCTCCTCTGATGGCTCTGATGGTGTGTCGGGCTCGGAGAGGATGTTACCACCCTTTTGGATCATCAGCTTCAGATGCGAATAGCGTCGCTGGCTACGACGCTCCAATCTCTCATACCGGCATCGGTTACGGTGCTCCATCTGATCAAGCTATCGGAATAGGCAGTGCACGAGGCGGTATACGGGCTCAGAGGTAGGTGGAGGTGCAGTGGTGGCGACAGGGGCAGCAGGGGCAGCCGTGGATGAAGAGGGTCCAGCAGACGGTGGGGCTGTCTCATCAGTAGCAGTGAAGGGTGGTGGTCTGTAGCCCAAAGCTAGGAAGTTCCTGCTGTGAGGAATGATCTTCCTGCAGTCCGCCGCTGGTGGTCTCTCATCAGCATCCTCCTATGGCACGTCATCTCGACGGCCTAGCTGTGTAACCAGATACGGAAAAGGGAGGGTGCCTCGGACGTGGACCCTGGCCATATAATGCCAGAAAAAGCGTGGCAGATAAAGGTCCTTACCCTCCATCACACACCATAGGAGGGTGATCATAGCAGCTGGGATCTCCGTCTCATGAGTACTCGGCATCACATAGTTGCTCAAGATCTGGTGCCATAACCGAGCCTCATCATTTAAGTACGCCCTCTTGATACCTCTAGGCATGGTGGTGTCCTGACCCATCTCCCAAGGAACAGTTGGGTCGAGAGCTATCCGTGCCTTCACAGCATCCCAATCAAACCGTATCAGGCGCATGTCCTCCTCAGCCTTTTTATAACCATCAGGCTGATCGGACTTGGCTGGGAGCCGGAGAATGTCCTCTATGGCCTCCTCAGTGACCAGAATCTGCTTTCCTCTCAGGTTCACTGCATCGAGGGTGGTGATGTAGTAGTTGCAGTAGAATTCCCTGACCCAAGATGCATTGACCTCTGTCAGTGCTCTCTCCAGAAAGAACCAGCCTCTTTGCTTGATTTGCTTAGTGGTGTACTGCTGGAGTGCTTCTGGAATCCTCAGAGTTCTCTCCAGGTATAGATTCCTGGAGTTTGCAAATGCCGGATACTTCAGCTCGCAGTATCGGTTTGCAAATTTTATTGAATCATTTGCATGGAGCAGCTGGTCAGCTTTTTCCTGCTGTGTAAAGTTCTTCTCCCGCCATGAGGTATCATGCATTAGGTCAATGATGGACTGGGATGAATCTCCTCTTTTGCGCTTGCCAGTAGCTTTGCCCTTTCCTTTCCTCTGTGAGGCAGACATCCTGAAAAATGAAAAACCAGGATATATAAAAATAGGAAAGCAAGTAGGCATATAGGCAAAGAAAACACAAAGTGGCATGGGAGAATTTGAATGAGGTAAATGAGTTAAGTAAATGTGCATTAAGGATTGTATAGTAGTTTAAAAGTTTGAAAGGAAGAAGTTATAATCCAAAATGTATCAGAATTCAAGTTAAATGGAAAAATTGTCATTATGCCATGGTTAGAAAGTTAGAGGAAAGTGAAAAATCAGAAAAGATATTTTAAAAGGTTAGTATGGGGAGAATTTGAAAAAGAAGTCAGTAAATTAAAATTAGTGAGTCAGTAAAAAGTGGGTTAAGGTAAGTGGCATAAAGAAAATATTCCATGTAACAAGGATTCACAGGTAGGAACTATAGTGACTCATAACCAAACAAGAAAAACAAGTAGATGCTGATTCAAATAGATATAAAGAAAGCAAAAATTGGAATCAAAACGTCACAAATGCAATTTATAAACTAGGAAATCAAAAAGGATAAAGAAGCATGCCCTGGCAATTATGAAATGGTTTGGTTAAAGCAGTGGAAAACAGAGTTCAAATTGTCAAACCGAAATATGAATGAAAACATTTTTATAGAAATTTGGGCAGTATTCCGGCTAAAGTTAGATTATCCCGGAAAATAAACAGCAATCAAAGCAGTTCATATGAATTAAAAAGTCAAGCTGCAGGTACATATATATAATATAAACATGAAAAGTCAATGTAAAGAGCAGCAATATACAAGAAGAACAGCATATGAACAAGATTACAGCAACAGCAGATTTGCAAATATGATAAAATAGAAGCAAGAACAGTGCAAATAAATAGACCTAGATCCACTAACCACAGCCTAGGCTACCTAACAACCTAAAATCTACTACAACATGCAAGACTATATATCCTAATTATGAACAGAAATGGAAAAAAATAAGAAGAACTACGAACGGATAAAAGGGATTGCGTGTTGCGGAACCTGGAAGGCGGAATAAGGAGAGTAGGCAGGAAGGTGGTTGGGTGGTGGTGATGGTGGCGTTCGATGGTTGGCGGTGGCTGGCGGTGGTAGGCACGGTGGCGGCGGCGTGTGGTGGCGCGGAGGGGGGGCAGTGGCGAGGGAGGAGGGAGGAAGAAGAAATAGGAAGAAAGAAGAGGGGGTTGGTTGCGGCTGGCGGCGGACGGCGGCGGTGGGTGGTCGGCGGCGTTCGGGTGGTGGCGCGGAAGTGGCTTGGTGGTGGTTGTGGCTTGGAGGAGGAGAGGAAGAAGAAATAGGAAGAAAGAAGAGGGGGTTGGTTGCGGCTGGGGGTGGACGGCGGCGGTGGATGGTCGGCAGTTCCCGGCGATGGTTGGTGCAGCGGTAATGGTGGCTGGGTGGTGGTGGTTGAGGGTTGGGGAGAGAGAGAGAGAGGGGGTTCAGGGGGGCGGCGCGATAATAGGGTTCGCGTGATCTGGGGGGGTTATATTTTGAAATCCACGTGGCCGCATGGGGCACGCGGTCACGTGGTGGGGGTGAAAATGGGGGTGACGCGATCGCGTAGGTCGCGCGATCGTGTGAGAGGGGTAGGAGAGGGGATGACGCGATCGCGTGGGTCGCGCGATCGCATCACTGGAATTTGTGCTAGACGCACAACTCCAGCGTCGTTTCGGTGCAACTCTCTGTCTCCTTCTAGTGTGTTGTGCAATCCATGCGACGCGATCGCGTCGCTCACGCGGTCGCGTGGGATTGTTTTTGTGCAAGTGACGCGATCGCATGGGGCATGCGATCGCGTGGGCCAATTTGTGCAAAACGCACAAGGGCCGCACGATTCCAGCCTAACTTTCTGGACATTGCATCTTGACGCCGATCTCCAGGGCACGCAGCCGCGTGGGTGACGCGGTCACGTGGATAGTGTTTTCGCAATATGACGCGATCGCATGGGGCATGCGGTCGCGTCGTGCATCCCCCCCCCCTTTTTTTTAACTGTAAGATAAATTCAGAATGCAATGATTAATATGAATGCTATGCATGATTCCAGGTTCAATAAAGTAAAATGAAAAGAAAATAAAAATGAAAGCAATTAACAAGAATTAAATTGAAAAAGAAGCGATCATACCATGGTGGGTTGTCTCCCACCTAGCACTTTTAGTTAAAGTCCTTAAGTTGGACATTGGAGGAGCTTCCTGCTATGGCGGCTTATGTTTAAATTTGTCCAAAAATCTCCACCAGTGCTTGGAATGCCAATAGCCTCCGGGATCCCAAACTAGGCATGCAAAGCTTCTGAACAGCTTCAAACAGATTGTCAGGCTCCCGGGGTGACAAACGTCAGAATAAACTCCAGGATCCCAAGCCTTGTTTTTAAATCCGCCTCCGTCTTGATCTACATGTCTCTATCCCGGCGGTTTAAAGAGTAGAATCTCACCTTGGTGACCAAACGTTTTCTGTGATCCATGCAATTGAGCATGATACCAATCCGTGTACTTCGAGGTGAAGCGTGGAACCTTATTGAACCTTGTGCACCAACTCTGAGTACGAGCCATTTCCCTCTTACTTTTAAAGCCGCAAAGAGCTCTAAGCTGGCCATCTGTTTCAAGCAAACCATATTCAAGTGAATAAGTAAAGTTATAGGTTAAGGATTGTACCCACTTGAAGCTTGTATTCGGTGGTAATGGCCTTGGGATAGGTGTTTCCGATGGTTCTGTAAGTTCTACTCCCTTGTGCTCTTCTGTGAATTCCTCCACTTCCTTGCAAGGTTCTACAATTGTATCTGTGTCCTGGTCAAAGTCTTCTATGTCTTCCTCATCACTTGAGTCATAGATTGGAGGTTGAGAGAAATCTACCTCCGCATCGTCTTCATATTCACTTGGGAAAGATTCTTCGACCTCAGAGAATTCACTTGCGGATGCCAGTTCATTACTAAGAGAATTTGACTTGTGACTACCATCATCAAGGGAATTTGTGTCCTGGGTTATTCCGTCTGATTCTTCATAAACAACTTGCCTTGGAGATTGTACAATATCCTCCTTAGCATCAACTGTAGCGTCCTTGACGGAGTTCTCCTCAGTTCTGGATTCCCATGGAAGTTCAGCATCTCCTAGATCTTCAACCAACTCTTTTTCTTGAACAATGACAGCTTCTTCTACCTATTCTAGTACGAATTCATTCTCTGTCTTGTCCACTGGAGTTTCTGGTATCTCCTTCATGCTACGCTCCTCGTTTGACTGTTCACATGGGGCTGTGGTTGATCCTTGTGTATTTGAGCGCCTAGAAACCCATTGAATTATTGCTTGCTCCAGTTGTCGAATGGTTGTTTGAAGTTTATTTACTGTTTCCTTTAGGCGAACCTCTGCTTTTCGGGTTGCCGGACTTGGACATGATACATAGGAAAGTGGCGGTGATTGGGAGTGATTGGATTGGTACTGGGGTAAGGAAGGACCATATGGTGGCGAATGGTGAAGAGAAGCTTGTGAGTGTGGT
The DNA here is from genome assembly GCF_059453495.1 of Arachis ipaensis. Classification (NCBI taxonomy): domain Eukaryota; kingdom Viridiplantae; phylum Streptophyta; class Magnoliopsida; order Fabales; family Fabaceae; genus Arachis; species Arachis ipaensis. The sequence continues at coordinate 93,758,743 of NC_142439.1, forward strand.
GGTTCAAGGTTATGTTGAAAGGATGGTTTATATGCACGGGGTGGGGCTTGTTGGTAGTTACAAGGTTGTCCACCATATCTTTCAGCTGGGTATGCACGGTAAAATGGTCTTTGTCCAGGATATCTCGGAGGGTGTTGCTGCCTAAAGGGTTGATTAGATCCTTTTGGCTCCATTCATCCTTGATTGGTCTGACCTTGATACATATTCCTGCTGTAACCTCTATTTCCTTCAACAAAGTTAGAACCAAACTCAAAGCGAGAGGGATGAGAATTCATGGTAGCAAATAAAGATAAAAAGGAAAAATAGAAATAAATAAACAAGTAAAAGAAAAATATTTACAATAACCAATAATAAGGAACACGTTAGCAGTTCCCCGGCAACGGCGCCGTTTTGACGTTAGGATTTTTGCCAGTAAAGAATTTCATAAAAACAGTTGCGTTGTAGATATAGTCTCTAAACCAACAAAAATCCCTTCGTACAAACGTTTTAGTTGTCACAAGTAACAAACCCCTTAAAAATTGTTAATTGAGTATTCAAACCTCGGATCGTCTTCTCAAGGAACAGCAAGGAAGGATGTTCTTATTATTGGCTATAAAGGTTGTAATCGGGGTTTAGAAGGTGAGAAGCAAGTGATTTGAATGACAAGTAAAGTAAATGGCAATTAAAATAAATAAATACTGTAAAGCAAACTTTTGGCAAGGTAAGAGAAATTGGAAGTCCAACTTAGTTATTCCTCTCAACAATAGTGAAAGTTGAATCTTAATTCCACTTAGTTAACCTTTACTAAAGTAAAGGAAAGTCAAGGGACTAATTAGTTTGACCTTTGAATCCTATTTATTTCCTAAGAAAAAATTGGGATTATTGAAGTTCAGTTCAATTAGCAAGATAACGATTATCAATTATGATGAGTTTAATAATGTTGAGTTACTGATTTCTTAACCAAGACCAAAAAGGGAAAAAGTAAAATTGTTGGAATAAAAATGTCCTTAGATGGGAAGCAATAATAACTTAAATCAAAGAGAACAATAATAAACTGAAATACCTCAAATAATCATTAATTCAAATAATAATCTATAACATGGAATAATTCATAAGCCAATTGGGCAACATCTGTAGATACGAATAAAAGCATTAAAGTAAAAGTAGCATAGAAACATAAATTAAAGTAAATATTAAACCTGAATCGAGAGTCACTCTTAAAAACTAAGAGAAGTCCTAAATCCTAATCCTAAGAGAGAGAGGAGAGAATCTCCCTCTCAAAACTAAATCTAAATCATGGAAAGTAATAAAAATGCGAGCTCCCTTTTGAATGGATGCATTCCCCCACTTTATAGCCTCTAGTCTGTGTGTTCTGTACCTGGATCTAGGCCAAAAGGGCTTCAGAAATCGCTGGGGGCGTATTCTGTAAATTCTGATACGTGGCCTCTGTCACGCGTCCGCGTGGGTCACGCGGTCGCATCATCTGGAGTTTTTCTTGTGGCGCGGTCGCGTCAGTCACGCGTCCGCATCGAATGCGCTATGCTCAAGTCGCGCGGCTGTGTCAGTCATGCGGCTGCGTCGCTGCTTCTTCGCTCCTGGCACGCGATCGCGTAGTCCATGCGATCGCGTGGATGCCTGGTGCCCGAAATTGTGATCATCAATGGCACCATCAACATGGTACGCACAATTGTAATCTCAACTCTTTATCACAACTTCACACAACTAACCAGCAAGTTGATGAGCGGATATTTTATACGCTTTTTGGGGTTAATTTCATATAGTTTTTATTATGCTTTAGTTAGTTTTTAGTTTATTTTCATTAGTTTCTAGGAAAAATTCATATTTCTGGACTTTACTATGAGTTTGTATGTTTTTCTGTAATTTCAGGTATTTTCTGGCTGAAATTGAGGGAGCTGAGCAAAAATCTGATTCGGCTGAAAAAGGACTGTTGATGCTGTTGGATTTTGACCTCTCTGCACTCGGAATGGAATTTCTGGAGCTACAGAAGTCCAAATGGCGCGCTTCTAATTGCGTTGGAAAGTAGACATCCAGGGCTTTCCAGAAATATATAATAGTTCATACTTTGCTCAAGGATAGATGACATAAACTGGCATTCAACGCCAGTTCCATGTTGCACTCTGGCGTCCAGCGCCAGAAACAAGTTACAAGTTGGAGTTCAACGCCAGAAACAGGTTACAACCTGGCGTTGAACACCCAAAACAGCCCATTCACGTGAGAAGCTTAAGTTTCAGCCCCAGCACACACCAAGTGGGCCCCAGAAGTGGATTTCTGTACCATCTATCATAGTTTACTCATTTTCTGTAAACCTAGGTTACTAGTTTAGTATTTAAACAACTTTTAGAGATTTATTTTGGATCTCATGACATTTTAGATCTAAACTTTGTACCTTTTGACGGCATGAGTCTCTAAACTCCATTGTTGGGGGTGAGGAGCTCTGCTGTGTCTCGATGAACTAATGCAAGTATTTTTGTTTTCCATTCAAAGATGCGTGTTCCTATCTAAGATATCCATTCGCACTTCAATATGAATGTGATGAACGTGACAATCATCATCATTCCTCCACGAACGCGTACCTGACAACCACTTACGTTCCACTGTAGAATGAATTAATATCTCTTAGATCTCTTAATCGGAATCTTCGTGTTATAAGCTAGATTGATGGCAGCATTCAAGAGAATCCGGAAAGTCTAAACCTTGTCTGTGGTATTCTGAGTAGGATTCAGGGATTGAATGACTGTGACGAGCTTCAAACTCACGAGTGCTGGGCGTAGTGACAGACGAAAAAGGATAGTAAATCCTATTCCGGTACGATTGAGAACCTGCAGATGATTAGCCGTGCGGTGACAGCGCACCTGGACCCTTTTCACTGGAAGGATGGATGGTAGCCATTGACAACGGTGATCCACCAACACATAGCTTGCCATAGGAGGACATGCGTGCGTGAATCAGAAACAGAGGAAAGCAGAATTTCAGAAGACAAAGCATCTCCAAAACTCCAACATATTCTCCATCATTGCATACAAGTATAATTTGTGTTCTGCCCTTTTATTCCTTGCAATCAAATTTGATAAGTGAATTATTTTATTGTTTTCCTGACTAAGAGTTACAAGATAACCATAGATTGCTTCAAGCCAACAATCTCCGTGGGATCGACCCTTACTCATGTAAGGTATTACTTGGACGACCCAGTGCACTTGCTGGTTAGTTGTGCGAATTTGTGAAGAACTGTGATTTCCAATTTCGTGCACCAAGTTTTTGGCGCCGTTGCCAGGGATTGTTTGAGTTTGGACAACTGACGGTTTATTTTGTTGCTTAGATTAGGAAAAAATTTTTTTTTGGTTTAGAGTCTTTTATTATTTATACCTTGTTAAAACATTTTAAATTTATAGCTCAATTAGCTAGAGCGTGGTGCTTATGTTCTTAGTAATTGGCTATCCTATTTTTAAAATCTTTTTCAAAAATAATTTTTCTTTGAATAAATCTTGTGCCAAACTTTAAGTTTGGTGTTTTCTTGTTGATTTTTCTTTGTTTTTCGAAAATTTGTTGGTTTTCTAAAAATTTTAAGTTTGGTGTTCTTTCTTCATGTTCTTATGCTCTTGTGAGTCTTCAAAGTGTTCTTGAGTTTTCCTTGTGTCTTGATCTTAAAATTTTTAAGTTTGGTGTTCCTTGGTGTTTTCCCTCCAAAATTTTCGAAAACAAGGAGCATTAGATCTAAAAAAATTTTAAATCTTGTGCTATCTTATTATTTTTCTCTCTCCTCTTTAAATTCAAAAATATCTTCTCTCTCTATTTTAAAGCAAATTTTCGAAATTTACCTTTAAAATTCAGATTTTTATTTCAAAATTTAAAACCTTTTTCAAAAATCATCATATCCTTTTCAAAATTTCCTAACCACTCTCTCTCCTCATTTTTTTCGAAAATCTTCACCCATTTTTATTTATTTTAATTTATTTTGTTTTCAAAATAAATAAATAATTAAATAAATAAAAATATTTTTCTTCTATTTTACATCATCTCCCTTTCTCCATCATGGACTTAAGCGGAAATGAACAGTCCAGGAGGACTCTGGGGTCATATGCTAACCCCTTTACTGCTTCATATGGGAGCAGTATCTGCATACCCTCTATTGGAGTCAGTAGCTTTGAGTTGAATCCTCAGCTCATTATCATGGTGCAGCAAAGTTGCCAGTATTCCGGTCTTCTACAGGAAGAACCTACAGAGTTTCTGGCACAGTTTTTACAGATTGCTGACACAGTACATGATAAGGAAGTAGATCAGGATGTCTACAGATTATTACTGTTTCCATTTGCTGTAAAAGACCAAGCTAAGAGGTGGTTAAATAACCAACCTAAGGCCAGTATAAGGACATGGAAACAGCTGACAGAAAAATTCCTGAATCAATACTTTCCTCCAAAATGGATGACACAGCTAAGGCTGGACATCCAAGGCTTTAAACAAGGAGATAATGAATCTCTTTATGATGCCTGGGAGAGATACAGAGAGATGCTACGAAAATGCCCCTCTGAAATGTTTTCAGAGTGGGTTCAGTTAGACATCTTCTACTATGGGCTTGCAGAAAGAGCTCAGATGTCTCTAGATTACTCAGCTGGTGGATCTATCCACATGAGAAAGACAATTGAAGAAGCTTAAGAGCTCATTGATACAGTTGCCAGAAATCAGCATCTGTACCTAAGCAGTGACCCTTCCATGAAAGAAGAGGTTAAAACAGTAACTGCTGAACTCAGTCCTGTAAAACAAGCTGCTGAATTCAATCAGCAATTGGACTTTCTAACAAAGCAGTTAGCCGAATTCAAGGATAGACTACAAGAGACAAGGATGGCTAATATAAATATGAAAGAACAATTGAAGCAAACAAAGCAGCAGCTGTCAAAACAAATAACAGAAGAATGCCAAGCAGTTCAATTAAGAAGTGTGAAGACATTAAATACCCCACCTCAAGGCAGCAAGAAGCCAAGAAATGAGCAAACCACCCAAAATCCACCTAAGGACAGTAAGAGCCCAAGGAAAAATAATCCTGGCGCTAAAACGCCAAAAATTGGGTGGAAGGCTGGCGCTGAACGCCCAGACCATGCTCAGGACTGACGTTCAACGCCAGAAACAAGCAAGGATCTGGCGTTGAACGCCCAAAAGAAGTACAGTTCTGGCGTTCAGACGCCAGGAACAGATGAGGAGCTGGCGTCTAACGTCACTCCAGCTTCTAACTCTGGCACTCAATTGCCAGTGAGGGATCAGACACACACAAGTGCTGATGAAAACCCATCTAAAAAGGCTTCTTCAACCACTTCTATAGGAAATAAACCTACAGCAACTAAGGTTGAGGAATATAAAGCCAAGATACCTTATCCTCAAAAACTCCGCCAAGAGGAGAAGGATAAGCAATTTGCTCGCTTTATAGATTATCTCAGGACTCTTGAAATAAAGATTCCATTTGCAGAGGCACTTGAGCAAATACCTTCTTATGCCAAGTTCATGAAAGAGATCTTGAGTCATAAGAAGGATTGGAGAGAAACTGAAAGAGTTCTCCTCACTGAAGAATGCAGTGCAGTCATTCTGAAAAGCTTTCCTGAAAATCTTAAAGACCCTGGGAGTTTTCTGATACCATGCACATTAGAAGGTAATTGCACCAAGACAGCTTTATGTGATCTTGGGGCAAGCATCAACCTAATACCTGCATCCACTATCAGAAAGCTTGGTTTAACTGAAGAAGTTAAACCAACCCGGATATGTCTCCAACTTGCTGATGGCTCCATTAAATACCCATCAGGCGTGATTGAAGACATGATTGTCAGAGTTAGGCCATTCGCCTTTCCCACTGACTTTGTAGTGCTGGAAATGGAGGGGCACAAGAGTGCTACTCTCATTCTAGGAAGATCCTTCCTAGCAACTGGACGAACTCTCATTGATGTCCAACAGGGGGAAATAACCCTGAGAGTCAATGAGGATGAGTTTAAGTTGAATGCTGTCAAAGCCATGCAGCATCCAGACACATCAAAAGACTGCATGAAAGTTGATCTTATTGACTCTTTGGTAGAAGAGATCAACATGGCTGAGAGTCTCGAATCAGAGTTGGAAGACATCTTTAAAGATGTTCAGCCTGATTTGGAGGATTCAGAGGAAATGAAAGAGCCTCTGAAATTTCCTCTGGAAGAGGAAAAACCTCCTAAACCCGAGCTCAAACCATTACCACCATCCCTGAAATATGCATTTCTGGGAGAAGGTGACACTTTTCCAGTGATCATAAGCTCTGCTTTAAATCCACAGGAAAAGGAAGCACTGATTCAAGTGCTAAGGATACACAAGACAGCTCTTGGGTGGTCCATAGGTGACCTTAAGGGCATAAGCCCAGCTAGATGCATGCACAAAATCTTATTGGAGGATAATGCTAAACCAGTGGTTCAACCACAGAGGCGGCTAAATCCAGCCATGAAGGAAGTGGTGCAGAAAGAGGTCACCAAATTACTGGAGGATGGGATTATTTATCCTATTTCTGATAGCCCCTGGTGAGCCCTGTTCAAGTTGTCCCCAAAAAGGGAGGCATGACAGTGGTTCATAATGAAAAGAATGAACTGGTTCCTACAAGAACAGTTACAGGGTGGCGCATGTGTATTGACTACAGAAGGCTCAATACAGCCACCAGAAAGGATCATTTTCCTTTACCATTCATAGACCAGATGCTAGAAAGACTGGCAGGTCATGATTATTACTGCTTTTTGGATGGCTACTCAGGCTATAACCAGATTGCAGTAGATCCCCAGGATCAAGAGAAAACAGCATTCACGTGTCCATCTGGAGTGTTTGCTTATAGAAGGATGCCGTTTGGGCTGTGTAATGCGCCTGCAACCTTCCAGAGATGCATGCTCCCTATTTTCTCTGATATAGTGGAAAAATTTCTGGAAGTCTTCATGGATGACTTCTCAGTATATGGAGACTCATTCAGCTCATGTCTTGATCACTTGAAACTAGTTCTGAAAAGATGCCAAAAGACCAACCTGGTTTTAAACTGGGAAAAATGTCACTTTATGGTGACTGAAGGGATTGTCCTTGGGCATAAAATTTCAAAGGGAATAGAGGTGGATCAAGCAAAAATAGAGGTAATTGAAAAATTACCACCACCTGCCAATGTTAAGGCAATCAGAAGCTTTCTGGGGCATGCAGGATTCTATAGGAGGTTTATAAAGGATTTTTCAAAAATCGCAAAACCTCTGAGCAATCTGCTAGCTGCTGACACGCCATTTGTGTTTGACACAGAGTGTCTGCAGGCGTTTGAAACGCTGAAAGCCAAGCTGGTCACAGCACCAGTTATTTCTGCACCAGACTGGACATTACCATTTGAGCTAATGTGTGATGCTAGTGATCACGCCATTGGTATAGTATTGGGACAGAGGCATGACAAGCTTCTCCATGTCATTTATTATGCTAGCCGCGTTTTAAATGACGCCCAGAAAAATTACACAACCACAGAAAAAGAATTGCTTGCAGTGGTTTATGCCATTGACAAGTCCAGATCATACTTAGTAAGATCAAAAGTGATTGTGTATACTGACCATGCTGCTCTTAAATATCTACTCACAAAGCAGGATTCAAAACCCAGGCTCATCAGATGGGTGTTACTTCTGCAAGAGTTTGATATAGAAATAAGAGACAGAAAAGTTACAGAGAACCAAGTGGCTGATCATCTGTCCCGGATAGAGCCAGTAGAAGGGACATCCCAACCCTCTCTTGAGATCTCTGAGACTTTTCCGGATGAGCAATTATTTGCCATTCAGGAAACACCATGGTTTGCAGACATTGCAAACTATAAAGCTGCAAGGTTCATACCCAAAGAGTACAACAGGCAACAAAAGAAAAAATTAATCACTGATGCAAAGTACTACTTGTGGGATGAACCCTATCTCTTCAAGAGATGTGCAGACGGAATAATCCGTAGGTGTGTGCCTAGAGAAGAAGCACAGAGGATCCTATGGCATTGCCATGGATCACAATATGGAGGCCATTTCGGAGGTGAGCGAACATCCACCAAGGTCCTCCAATGTGGCTTCTATTGGCCCACACTCTATAGAGATTCCCGAGAGTTTGTATGTAACTGTGACAGTTACCAAAGAGCTGGTAATCTGCCTCATGGTTACGCCATGCCTCAACAAGGAATCTTGGAGATTGAGTTGTTTGACGTATGGGGAATTGACTTCATGGGACCTTTCCCACCATCATACTCAAACACTTATATTCTGGTGGCAGTTGACTACGTATCAAAATGGGTAGAGGCCGTTGCCACACCCACCAATGATACTAAAACAGTGCTGAAGTTCCTCCAGAAATATATCTTCAGTAGGTTTGGGGTCCCTAGAGTACTAATCAGTGATGGGGGCACTCACTTCTGCAACAAACAGCTTTACTCTGCCATGGTCCGGTATGGGATTCGCCACAAGGTGGCAACTCCATATCATCCACAAACTAATGGGCAAGCTGAAGTCTCTAACAGAGAGCTAAAAAGAATCCTATAACGGACTGTAAATACCCGTAGAAAGAATTGGGCAAGAAGCTTGGATGATGCTCTGTGGGCATACAGAACAGCATTCAAGACTCCTATAGGGACCTCTCCATACCAACTTGTATATGGTAAGGCATGTCACCTGCCCGTGGAACTGGAACATAAAGCCTACTGGGCAACCAGATTCCTGAACTTTGATGCCAAATTAGCTAGAGAAAAAAGATTGCTTCAGCTAAATGAGCTAGAGGAATTCAGATTCACTGCTTTCGAAAATGCCAAGCTTTATAAAGAGAAATAAAAAAAGTGGCATGACAGAAAGCTGTCATCTAGAATCTTTGAACCAGGACAGAAGGTTCTGTTGTTTAACTCTAGACTCAGGCTATTCCCCGGGAAACTGAAATCCCGGTGGAGGGGACCATATGTGATTACAAGTGTATCACCATATGGTTATGTGGAACTTCAAGATATTGATTCTGATAAGAAGTTCATTGTTAATGGACAGAGAATCAAGCACTATCTTGAAGGCAATATTGAGTAAGAGTGCTCAAGACTGAAGCTAAATTAAAAGCTCAGCAAGGTCCAGCTAAAGACAATAAAGAAGCGCTTGCTGGGAGGCAACCCAGCCATGGGGCATCACTTCCTCTAAGCATTTTGCCCTATTCTTGATTTTATTTGTTTATATAAAGTTCATTGATACTAAGGTAAAGAGTCAATTGTATAAGTTTAAAGGGTTATAGAAGGATTCTGCACACAAAATAGAGAAAAAGAGCTCACTGGCAAGAAAATGCCAGTAAAATTCTGTTTTGGGCGTTCAACGCCCAAAAGAAGCATCCACTGGGCGTTGAACGCCAGTAAGGATAGCCATCTGGGCGTTAAACGCCAGAAAGAAGCATCTTCTGGGCGTTGAACGCCAGAAAGAAGCTCCTTCTGGGCGTTTAACACCAGATTTACAGCGTCCTGGGCATTCAGTAAAACGCCCAGTGACAAAGGAGTTCCTGGCTTTCAACGCCAGAAAGAAGCAACAGCTGGGCGTTGAACGCCCAGGAGAAGCAGCAGTTGGGCGTTGAACGCCCAAAACATGCAGCGTTTGGGCGTTCAAACGCCAGGATGGTGGGGAGGAGGACGCTGGAGTAAGGATGGGAATAACTGAGTATATCTCAGTTGAGCGGCCAATCACCAAAGCATCAATGGAAAAACAACAAGCACATGATGACCCCATTAAGAAGAGAACACAGGAAATTCTCCCAGAAATCTCTCAATCTGAATACTGGGAGTATCTTGAAACATCTATTACCAAGATGCAAGAAGCTATGGAACAAATAAAGAAAGAACAGAAGGAACAAAGTAGCATTCTTTGCTATTTGCTTAAAGAACAGGAGGAGCAAGGGCGTGATTTAAGGGAATTGAAGCGCCAGAAATTATCTCTTGAAGGACCAAGCACCCCGTAGATTAGAGGAACATCCACTTCCCAGAACACAGGTTGTTAAATTCCAATCTTAGCCTTAACTCTGTGATCACTGTTTTTATTTTAGTTTTACCTTAGGAGTCATATAGTAGTAATTAGTATCTATATTTTTGATTTTATCTCCAATTAATCTATAATTTAATTTTATCATCATCATTAAACATGAATAAAATAGAAGAATTTCTTTAGAATAAGAGGCAATAAATTTCGAGTTTTTTTTACAAGAAAAATTCTAATTATTTACATGTGGTGGCAATGCTTTCTGTCTCCTAAATGAATGCTTGAACAGTGCATATGTCTTTTGAATTTGATGTTTAAGACTGTTAAATATGTTGGCTCTTGAAAGAATGATGAACATGAGACATGTTATTGATAATCTGAAAAATCATAAAAATGATTCTTGAAGCAAGAAAAAGCAGTGAATACAAAAGCTTGCAGAAAAAAAAAATAAAGAAAGAAAAAGAAAAAGCAAGCAGAAAAAGCCAAAGCTCTTAAAACCAAAAGGCAAGAGAAAAAAGCCAATAGCCCTTAAAACCAAAAGGCAAGGGTAAAAAGGATCCAAGGCTTTGAGCATCAGTGGATAGGAGGGCCTAAAGGAATAAAATCCTGGCCTAAGCGGCTAAACCAAGCTGTCCCTAACCATGTGCTTGTGGCGTGAAGGTGTCAAGTGAAAACTTGAGACTGAGCGGTTAAAGTCAAGGTCCAAAGCAAAAAGAAGAGTGTGCTTAAGAACTCTGGACACCTATAATTGGGGACTTTAGCAAAGCTGAGTCACAATCTGAAAGGGTTCACCCAGTTATGTGTCTGTGGCATTTATGTATCCGGTGGTAATACTGGAAAACAAAGTGCTTAGGGCCACAGCCAAGACTCATAAAGTAGTTGTGTTCAAGAATCATCATACTAAAATAGGAGAATCAATAACACTATCTGCATTCTAAGTTCCTATAGATGCCAATCACTCTGAGCTTCAATGGATAAAGTGAGATGCCAAAACTATTCGGAAGCAAAAAGCTACTAGTCCCGCTCATCTAATTAGAATCTGAGCTTCACTCAAAAACTCTGAGATATTATTGCTTCTTGACTTATTAGTAGTCTATTTTATTTATCTAGTTGTTTTGGGACAAGCAACAGTTTAAGTTTGGTGTTGTGATGAGCGGATATTTTATACGCTTTTTGGGGTTAATTTCATATAGTTTTTAGTATGCTTTAGTTAGTTTTTAGTTTATTTTCATTAGTTTCTAGGCAAAATTCATATTTCTGGACTTTACTATGAGTTTGTGTGTTTTTCTATAATTTCAGGTATTTTCTGGCTGAAATTGAGGGAGCTGAGCAAAAATCTGATTCGGCTAAAAAAAGACTACTGATGGTGTTGGATTCTGACCTCTCTGCACTCGGAATGGAATTTCTGGAGCTACAGGAGTCCAAATGGCCCGCTTCCAGGGCTTTCCAGCAATATATAATAGTCCATACTTTGCTCAAGGATAGACGATGTAAACTGGCGTTTAATGCCAGTTCCATGTTGTAGTTTGGCGTCCTGCGCCAGAAACAAGTTACAAGTTGGAGTTCAACGCCAGAAACAGGTTACAACCTGGCGTTGAACGCCCAAAACAGCCCATGCACGTGAGAAGCTTAAGTCTCAGCCCCAGCACACACCAAGTGGGCCCCAGAAGTGGATTTCTGCACCATCTATCATAGTTTACTCATTTTCTGTAAACCTAGGTTACTAGTTTAGTATTTAAACAACTTTTAGAGATTTTTTTTTGATCTCATGACATGTTAGATCTAAACTCCATTGTTGGGGGTGAGGAGCTCTACTGTGTCTCGATGAACTAATGCAAGTATTTCTATTTTCCATTCAAACATGCGTGTTCCTATCTAAGATATCCATTTGCACTTCAATATGAATGTGATGAACGTGACAATCATCATCATTCCTCCACGAACGCGTGCCTGACAACCACTTACGTTCCACTGTAGAATGAATGAATATCTCTTAGATCTCTTAATCGGAATCTTCGTGGTATAAGCTAGATTGATGGCAGCATTCAAGAGAATCCGGAAAGTCTAAACCTTGTCTGTGGTATTCCGAGTAGGATTCAGGGATTGAATGACTGTGACGAGCTTCAAACTCGCGAGTGCTGGGCGTAGTGACAGACGAAAAAGGATAGTAAATCCTATTCCGGTATGATTGAGAACCTGCAGATGATTAGCCGTGCGGTGACAGCGCACCTGGACCCTTTTCACTGGAAGGATGGATGGTAGCCATTGACAACGGTGATCCACCAACACATAGCTTGCCATAGGAGGACATGCGTGCGTGAATCAGAAACAGAGGAAAGCAGAATTTCAGAAGACAAAGCATCTCCAAAACTCCAACATATTCTCCATCATTACATACAAGTATAATTTGTGTTCTGCCCTTTTATTCCTTGCAATCAAATTTGATAAGTGAATTATTTTATTGTTTTCCTGACTAAGAGTTACAAGATAACCATAGATTGCTTCAAGCCAACAATCTCCGTGGGATCGACCCTTACTCACGTAAGGTATTACTTGGACGACGCAGTGCACCTGCTAGTTAGTTGTGTGAATTTGTGAAGAACTGTGATTTCCAATTTCGTGCACCACAAGTGCACTGGGTCGTCAAAGTAATACCTTACGTGAGTAAGGGTCGATCCCACGGAGATTGTTGGTATGAAGCAAGCTATGGTCATCTTGTAAATCTCAGTCAGGTGGATTCAAATGGTTATGGATGATGAATGATTAAAAGATAAATAAAACATAAAATAAAGATAGAGTTACTTATGTAATTCATTGGTGAGAATTTCAGATAAGCGTATGAAGATGCTTTGTCCCTTCCGTCTCTTTGCTTTCCTACTGTCTACATCCAATCCTTCTTACTCCTTTCCATGGCAAGCTGTATGTTGGGCATCACCGTTGTCAGTGGCTACAATCCCGTCCTCTCAGTGAAAATGTTCAACGCACTCTGTCACAGCACGGCTATTCATCTGTCGATTCTCGATCATGTCAGAATAGAATCCAGTGATTCTTTTGCATCTGTCACTAACTCCCCACAATCACGTGTTTGAAGCTCGTCACAGTTATTCAATCCTTGAATCCTACTCAGAATACCACAGACAAGGTTTAGACCTTCCAGATTCTCAAGAATGCCGCCATCAATTCTAGCTTATACCACGAAGATTCTGATTAAGGAATCCAAGAGATAAACACTCAATCGAAGGTAGAACGGAGGTGGTTGTCAGGAACACGTTCATAGGTGAGAATGATGATGAGTGTCACGGATTGTCACGTTCATCAAGTTGAATAACAAGTGATATCTTAGAACAAGAACAAGCTGAATTGAATAGAAGAACAATAGTAATTGCATTGATACTCGAGGTACAGCAGAGCTCCACACCTTAATCTATGGTTTGTAGAAACTCCACCGTTTAAAATACATAAGAACATGGTCTAGGAATGGCCATGAGGCCAGCCCCAAAACATGATCTAAGGTAGCATAGAACTACTCAAAGATTAGACTCCAAATACAATAGCAAAAGGTCCTATTTATAGAGAACTAGTAGCTTAGGGTTTACAAAAATGAGTAAATAACGTAAATATCCACTTCCGGACCCACTTGGTATGTGCTTGGGCTGAGCATTGAAGCATTTTCGTGTAGAGACTTTTCCTGGAGTTAAACGCAAGCTTTTGTGCCAGTTTGGGCGTTTAACTCCAACTTTGGTGCCAGTTCCGGCGTTTAACGTTGGAAATTCTGATGCTGACTTTGAACGCCGGTTTGGGTCATCAAATCTTTGGCAAAGTATGGACTATTATATATTGCTGGAAAGCCCTGTATGTCTACTTTCCAAGCAATTGAGAGCGCGCCAATTGGGCTTCTGTAGCTCCAGAAAATCTACTTCGAGTGCAGGGAGGTCAGAATCCAACAGCATCTGTAGTCCTTTTCAGCCTCTGAATCAGATTTTTGCTCAGGTCCCTCAATTTCACCCAGAAAATACCTAAAATCATAGAAAAACACACAAACTCATAGTAAAGTCCAGAAAAGTGAATTTTAAATAAAAACTAATAAAAATATAATAAAAACTAACTAAAACATGCTAAAAACATACTAAAAACAATGCCAAAAAGCGTATAAATTATCCGCTCATCACAACACCAAACTTAAATTGTTGCTTGTCCTCAAGCAACTGAAAATAAAATAGGATAAAAAGAAGAGAATCAATGAATTCCAAAAACATCTATAAAGATCAGTATTAATTAGATGAGCGGGGCTTTTAGCTTTTTGCTTCTGAACAGTTTTGGCATCTCACTTTATCCTTTGAAGTTCAGAATTATTGGCATCTATAGGAACTCAGAATCCAGATAGTGTTACTGACTCTCCTAGTTAAGTATGTTGATTCTTGAACACAGCTACTTTATGAGTCTTGGCCGTGGCCCTAAGCACTTTGTTTTCCAGTATTACCACCGGATACATAAATGCCACAGACACATAACTGGGTGAACCTTTTTAGATTGTGACTCAGCTTTGCTAGAGTCCCCAATTAGAGGTGTCCAGGGTTCTTAAGCACACTCTTCTTTTTGCTTTGGACCTCGACTTTAACCGCTCAGTCTCAAGTTTTCACTTGACACCTTCACGCCACAAGCACATGGTTAGGGGCAGCTTGTTTTAGCCGCTTAGGCCAGGATTTTATTCCTGTGGGCCCTCCTATCCACTGATGCTCAAAGCCTTGGATCCTTTTTATCACCCTTGCTTTTTGGTTTAAAGGGGTATTGGCTTTTTCTGCTTGCTTTTTCTCTTTTTTTTTTTTTGCATATATCTTTTTTTTGCAAGCTTTTCACTGCTTTTTCTTGCTTCAAGAATCAATTTTATGATTTTTCAGATCATCAGATAACATTTCTCCTTTTCCTTTCATTCTTTCAAGAGCCAACAATTTTAACATTCATAAACAATCAAATTCAAAAATATGCACTGTTCAAGCATTCATTCAGAAAAACAATTGCATTGCCACCACATCAAGATAATTAAACTGTTTTAAAATTTGAAATTCATGCACTTCTTTTTCTTTTTCAATTAAAAACATTTTTCATTTTAGAAAGGTGATGGATTCATAGGACACTCATAGCTTTAAGGCATAGACACTAAGACACTAATGATCATAAGACACAAACATAGATAAACATAAGCATAAAAAATTCGAAAAACAGGAAAGTAAAGAACAAGGAGATTAAAGAACGGGTCCACCTTAGTGATGGCGGCTTGTTCTTCCTCTTGAAGATCTTATGGAGTTCTTGAGCTCCTCAATGTCTCTTCCTTGCCTTTGTTGCTCCTCTCTCATGATACTTTGATCTTCTCTAATTTCATGAAGGAGGATGGAATGTTCTTGTGCTCCACCCTTAGTTGTCCCATGTTGGAACTCAATTCTCCTAGGGAGGTGTTGATTTGCTCCCAATAGTTTTGTGGGGGAAAGTGCATCCCTTGAGGTATCTCAGGGATTTTATGATGAAGAATTTCCTCATGCTCATGTCCATGAGTGGGATCTCTTGTTTGCTCCATCCTTTTCTTAGTGATGGGCTTGTCCTCATCAATGAGAATGTCTCCCTCTATGTTAATTCCAACTGAATTACAGAGGTGACAAATGAGATGAGGGAAGGCTAACCTTGCCGAGGTAGAGGACTTGTCCGCCATCTTATAGAGTTCTTGGGATATAACCTCATGAACTTCTACTTCCTCTCCAATCATGATGCTATGAATCATGATGGCCCGGTCTATAGTAGCTTCGGACCGGTTGCTAGTGGGAATGATTGAATGTTGGATAAACTCCAACCATCCCCTAGCCACGGGCTTGAGGTCATGCCTTCTTAAATGAACCGGCTTTCCTCTTGAATCTCTCTTCCATTGAGCGCCCTCTTCACAAATGTCTATGAGGACTTGGTCCAACCTTTGATCAAAGTTGACCCTTCTAGTGTAGGGGTGTTCATCTCCTTGCATCATGGGTATGTTGAATGCTGATGAGCGGATATTTTATACGCTTTTTGGGGATAATTTCATATAGTTTTGAGTATGTTTTAGTTAGTTTTTAGTCTACTTTTATTAGTTTTTAGGAAAAATTCATATTTCTGGACTTTACTATGAGTTGTGTGTTTTTCTGTAATTTCAGGTATTTTTCTGGCTGAAATTGAAGGAGCTGAGCAAAAATCTGATTCAGGCTGAAAAAGGACTGCTGATGCTGTTGGATTCTGACTTCCCTGCACTCAAAGTGGATTTTCTGGAGCTACAGAACTCGAAATGGCATGCTTCTAATTGCGTTGGAAAGTAGACATTCAGGGCTTTCCAGCAATATATAATAGTCCATACTTTGCACAAGGATAGATGACGTAAACTGGCGTTCAACGCCAGTTCTCTGCCCAATTCTGGCGTCCAGCGCCAGAAAAGGATCAAAAGCTGGAGTTGAACGCCCAAACTAGCATAAAAACTGGCGTTCAACTCCACAAATGGCCTCTGTACGTGAATTGCTTAAGTCTCAGCCTAGCACACACCAAGTGGGCCCCAGAAGTGGATCTCTGCATCATCCATCATAGTCCACTCATATTTTGTAACCCTAGGTTACTAGTTTAGTATTTAAACAACTTTTAGAGACTTATTTTGTATCTCATGACATTTTAGATCAAACCCTTGTATTCTCTGACGGCATGAGTCTCTAAACCCCATTGTTGGGGGTGAGGAGCTCTGCTGTGTCTCGATGAATTAATGCAAGTATTTCTGTTTTCCATTCAAACACGCTTGTTCCTATCTAAGATGTTCATTCGCGCTTAACTGTGATGAAGGTGATGATCTGTGACATTCATCACCTTCCTCAAACCATGAACGTGTGCCTGACAACCACCTCCGTTCTATATCCGATTGAATGAGTATCTCTGAGATCTCTTAATCAGAATCTCCGTGGTATAAGCTAGAACTGATGGCGGCATTCATGAGAATCCGGAAAGTCTAAACCTTGTCTGTTGTATTCCGAGTAGGATTCAAGGATTGAACGACTGTGACGAGCTTCAAACTCCTGAAGGCTGGGCGTTAGTGACAGACGCAAAAGGATAGTAAATCCTATTCCAACCGGATCGAGAACCAACCGGTGATTAGCCGTGCTGTGACAGAGCGCGTGAGCGTAGTTTTCACTGCAAGGATGGAAGGTAGCCATTGACAACGGTGATCCACCAACACACAACTTGCCATAGGAGGACGTGCGTGCGTGAATCAGAAGACAGAGGAAAGCAGAGACTCAGAAGACAAAGCATCTCCAAAACTCCAACATATTCTCCATTACTGCACAATAAGTAACCTTTAATTTATGCTCTCTTGGTTATTCGCAATTCAACTGATAAACATAATTGACTTCTTGACTAAGATTTACAAGATAACCATAGATTGCTTCAAACCAACAATCTCCGTGGGATTCGACCCTTACTCACGTGAGGTATTACTTGGACGACCCAGTGCACTTGCTGGTCAGTGGTACGAGTTGTGAAAAGTGTGATTCATAATTCGTGCACCAAATGCCAACCTTACATTTTCCGGACTAAAGTCTAAGCGTTTCCCCCGAACCATTGTAAGCCAATTCTTTGGGTCCGGGTTCACACTTTGATCATGGTTCTTGGTGATCCATGCATTGGCATAGAACTCTTGAACCATTAAGATCCCGACTTGTTGAATGGGGTTGGTGAGAACTTCCCAACTTCTTCTTTGGATCTCATGTCGGATCTCTGGATATTCACTCTTTTTGAGTTTAAAAGGGACCTCGGGGATCACCTTCTTCATGGCCACAACTTCATAGAAGTGGTCTTGATGCACCCTTGAGATGAATCTCTCCATCTCCCATGACTCGGAGGTGGAAGCTTTTGCCTTTTCTTTCCTCTTTCTAGAGGTTTGTCCGGCCTTAGGTGCCATAAATGGTTATGGAAAAACAAAAAGCAACGCTTTTACCACACCAAACTTAGAAGGTTTGCTCGTCCTCGAGCAAAAGAAGAAAGAGAAGAGTAGAAGAAGAAGAAAAATGGAGGAGATGGAGGAGGCTTTGTGGTTCGGCCAAGAGAGAGAAGTGGTGTTGAGGTTGTGTGAAAATGAAGGAGTGAAGATGGGTTTATATAGGAGTTGAGAGGGGTGTAGGGTTCGGCTAGTATGGGTGGGTTTGGGAGAGAAAGTGGTTTGAATTTGGATGGTGAGGTAGGTGGGGTTTTATGAAGGATGGATGTGAGTGGTGAAGAGAATGATGGGATTTGATAGGTGAGGGGTTTTTGGGGAAGAGGTATTGAGGTGATTGGTGAATGGGTGAAGAAGAGAGAGAGTGGTGGGGTAGGTGGGGATCCTGTGGGGTCCACAGATCCTGAGGTGTCAAGGATAGCTCATCCCTGCACCGAATGGCGTGCAAAAATGCCCTTTCTGCCAATTCTGGCATTAAACACCGGGCTGCTACCCTTTTCTGGCGTTTAACGCCAGCTCCTTGCCCATTCCTGGCGTTAAACGCCAGTCTGGTGCCCCTTTCTGGCGTTAAACGCCCAGAATGGTGACAGACTGGGCGTTAAACGCCCATTTGCTGCCCTTACTGGCGTTTAAACGCCAGCAAGCTTTTCCTCCAGGGTGTGCTATTTTTTTCTCTGTTTTTCATTCTGTTTTTGCTTTTTCAATTATTTTTGTGACTTCACATGATCATCAACCTACAGAAAACATAAAATAACAATAGAAAATAGATAGATATAACATTGGGTTGCCTCCCAACAAGCGCTTCTTTAATGTCAGTAGCTTGACAGTGGGCTCTCGTGGAGCCTCACAGATGTTCAGAGCAATGTTGGAACCTCCCAACACCAAACTTAGAGTTTGAATGTGGGGGTTCAACACCAAACTTAGAGTTTGGTTTTGGCTTCCCAACACCAAACTTAGAGTTTGACTATGGGGGCTCTGTTTGACTCTATTTTAAGAGAAGCTCTTCATGCTTCCTCTCCATGGTTACAAAGGGATATCCTTGAGCCTTAAACACAAGGGATTCTTTATTCACTTAAATGATTAATTCTCCTCTGTCAACATCAATCACAGCCTTTGCTGTGGCTAGGAATGGTCTGCCAAGGATGATGGATTCATTCATGCACTTCCCAGTCTCTAGGACTATGAAATCAGTAGGGATTTAGTGGTCTCCAACCTTTACCAAGACATCCTTTACAAGTCGATAAGCTTGTTTTCTTGAATTGTCTGCCATCTCTAGTGAGATTCTTGCAGCTTGTACCTCAAGGATCCCTCGCTTCTCCATTACAAAGAGAGGCATGAGGTTTACACTTGACCCTAGGTCACACAGAGCCTTCGCAAAGGTCATGGTGCCTATGGTACAAGGTATTGAGAACTTCCCAGGATCCTGTCTCTTTTGAGGTAATTTCTGCCTAGTCAAGTCATCCAGTTCTTTGGTGAGCAAAGGGGGTTCATCCTCCCAAGTCTCATTACCAAATAACTTGTCATTTAGCTTCATGATTGCTCCAAGGTACTTAGCAACTTGCTCTTCAGTGACATCTTTATCCTCTTCAGAGGAGGAATACTCATCAGAGCTCATGAATGGCAGAAGTAAATCCAATAGAATCTCTATGGTCTCAGTGTGAGCCTCAGATTCCCATGGTTCCTCATTAGGGAACTCATTGGAGGCCAGTGGACGTCCATTGAGGTCTTCCATAGTGGCGATCACTGCCTCTTCCTCCTCTCCAAATTTGGCCATGTTGATTGTGTTTATGGCCTTGCACTCTCCTTTTGGGTTCTCTTCTATATTGCTTGGAAGAGTACTAGGAGGGAGTTCAGTAACTTTCTTGCTCAGCTGACCCACTTGTGCCTCCAAATTTCTAATGGAGGACCTTGTTTCAGTCATGAAACTCTGAGTGGTTTTAATTAGATCAGAGACCATGGTTGCTAAGTCAGAGTGGTTCTGCTTAGAGTTCTCTGTCTGCTGCTGAGAAGATGATGGAAAAGGCTTGCCATTGCTAAACATGTTTCTTCCACCATTGTTGTTGTTGAAGCCTTGTTGAGGCCTCTGTTGGTCCTTCCATGAGAGATTTGGATGGTTTCTCCATGAAGGATTGTAGGTGTTTTCATAGGGTTCACCCATGTAATTCACCTCTTCCATTAATGGGTTCTCAGGATCATAGGCTTCTTCTTCAGATGAAGCGTCCTTAGTACTGCCTGGTGCAGCTTGCATTCCAGACAGACTTTGAGAAATCATATTGACTTGCTGAGTCAATATTTTGTTCTGAGCCAATATGGCATTCAGAGTATCAATCTCAAGAACTCCTTTCTTCTGACTTGTCCCATTATTCACAGGATTCCTCTCAGAAGTGTACATGAATTGGTTATTTGTAACCATTTCAATGAGTTCCTGAGCTTCTGCAGGCGTCTTCTTCAGATGAAAAGATCCTCCAGCAGAGCTGTCCAATGACATCTTGGACAGTTCAGACAGACCATCATAGAAAATACCTATGATGCTCCATTCAGAAAGCATGTCAGAAGGACACTTTCTGATTAATTGTTTATATCTTTCCCAAGCTTCATAGAGGGATTCACCTTCCTTCTGTCTAACGGTTTGGACTTCCACTCTAAGCTTAGTCAATTTTTGAAGTGGAAAGAACTTTGCCAAGAAGGCATTGACTAGCTTTTCCCAAGAGTTCAGGCTTTCCTTAGGTTGTGAATCCAACCATATCCTAGCTCTGTCTCTTACAGCAAAAGGGAATAGCATAAGTCTATAGACCTCAGGGTCAACCCCATTGGTCTTGACAGTGTCACAGATTTGCAAGAATTCAGCTAAAAATTGATGAGGATCTTCTAATGGAAGTCCATGAAACTTGCAATTCTGTTACATCAGAGAAACTAATTGAGGCTTAAGCTCAAAGTTGTTTGCTCCAATGGCAGGGATAGAGATACTTCTCCCATAGAAGTTGGGAGTAGGTGCAGTAAAGTCACCCAGCACCTTCCTTGCATTGTTGGCATTGTTGTTGTTTTCGGCTGCCATATCTTCTTCTAGTTTGAAGATTTCTGTTAGGTCCTCTCCAGAGAGTTGTGCTTTAGCTTCTCTTAGCTTTCGCTTCAAGGTCCTTTCAGGTTCCGGGTCAGCCTCAACAAGAATGCTTTTGTCTTTGCTCCTGCTCATATGAAAGAGATGAGAACAAGAAAGTATGGAATCTTCTATGTCATAGTATAGAGATTCCTTGAGGTGTCAGAGGAAAAGAAGAATAGAAAGAGGAGGTAGAAGAATTCGAACTTATCAAGAGAGATAAACTTCGAATTATTGATAATGGAGGAGTGTTAGTCCTTAAATAGAAGGATGTGAGAAGAGGGGAAGAATTTTTGAAATTAAAGTAAAAGATTTTGAAATAATTTTGAAAAATTGAAGAATGATTTTCGAAAATTAGAGTTGGGAAAGAAATAAAGTGATTTTTGAAAAAGATTTTGAAATTAGAAAGCAAAAAGATATGATTGAAAATTTAATTTTGAAAAAGATGTGATTAAGAAGATATGATTGAAAAGTTATGGTTTTAAAAAGATATGATTGAAAAACAATTTTAAAAAGATTTGATTTTTAAAATTAATGACTTGGCTAACAAGAAAAGATATGATTCAAACATTAAACCTTTCTCGACAGAAAAGGCAACATACTTGAAATTCTTGAATCAAATCATTAATTGTTATCAAGTATTTTTGAAAATGGAAAGAAATTGTTTTTGAAAATATATGATTGAAAAGATATGATTTGAAAAAGATTTTATTTTGAAAAATTTTGAAAACTTTAAAAAAAATGTGCATTAAAAACAAAATCTTCCCTCTTGTGTCATCCTGGCATTAAACGCCCAGAATGGTATCCATTCTGGCATTTAACGCCCAAAATGCTACCCTTTTGGGCGTTAAACGCCCAGCCAGATACCCTGGCTGGCGTTTAAACGCCAGTTTTCCTTCTTCACTGGGCGTTTTGAACCCCCAGTTTTTTCTGTGTAATTCCTCTGCAGCATGTTCTGAATCTTCAATTCTCTGTATTATTGACTTGAAAAGACACATTTAAAAAAATTTTTTTTTTGGATTTTTAATCGAAATGCAACTAAACATGGAAAACTAAAATCAAACAAACAATGCATGCAAGACACCAAACTTAGAAGTTTGTATACTATTGACACTAACAAATTGAGAATGCATATGAAAAATAACAAAACACACAAAACAAGAGAATTTAAAGATCAGAGCAAGGAAATCATCAAGAACAACTTGAAGATCAATGAAGAACATAATGCATGAATTTTTCGAAAATTAGATGAATGCAGTTGACACCAAACTTAAAATTAGACACTAGACTCAAACAAGAAACATAAAATTATTTTTTGGTTTTATGATTTTATACTTTTTTTTTATTTTTCGAAAATTGAGTGGATTCATGATTTTTAATAAGAATTCCAGGAATCATTGCAATGTTAGCCTAAAACTCCGGACCAGGAATTAGACATGGCTTACTAGCCAGCCAAGCTTTCAAAGAAAGCTTCGGTCCAAAACACTAGACATGGCCAATGGCCAGCCAAGCTTTAGCAGATCATTGCTCACAACAGCAAAATTGATAGAAATCAACAAGCTCTTGTGATGATAAGTTGAAACCTCGGTCCAAAAGATTAGACATGGCTTCGCAACCAGCCAGACGTCAACAAATCATCATGAAACTCTAGAATTCATTCTTAAAAACTCTGAAGAACAAATAAAATTTTTTTTGAATTTTTCGAAAATAAAAAGTAAAAGGCTTAAACATAAAATAAAATTACCTAATCTGAGCAACAAGATGAACCGTCAGTTGTCCAAACTCAAACAATCCCCGGCAACGGCGCCAAAAACTTGGAGCACGAAATTGTGATTATCAATGGCGCCATCAACATGGTACGCACAATTGTAATCTCAACTCTTTATCACAACTTCGCACAACTAACCAGCAAGTGCACTGGGTCGTCCAAGTAATAAACCTTACGTGAGTAAGGGTCGATCCCACGGAGATTGTTGGTATGAAGCAAGCTATGGTCATCTTGTAAATCTCAGTCAGGCGGATTCAAATGGTTATGGATGATGAATGATTAAAAGATAAATAAAACATAAAATAAAGATAGAGATACTTATGTAATTCATTGGTGAGAATTTCAGATAAGCGTATGAAGATGCTTTGTCCCTTCCGTCTCTCTGCTTTCCTACTGTCTTCATCCAATCCTTCTTACTCCTTTCCATGGCAAGCTGTATGTTGGGCATCACCATTGTCAGTGGCTACAATCCTATCCTCTCAGTGAAAATGTTCAACGCACTCTGTCACAGCACGGCTATTCATCTGTCGGTTCTCGATCATGTCGGAATAGAATCCAGTGATTCTTTTGCGTCTATCACTAACGCCCCACAATCACGAGTTTGAAGCTCGTCACAGTCATTCAATCCTTGAATCCTACTCAGAATACCACAGACAAGGTTTAGACCTTCCGGATTCTCAAGAATGCCGCCATCAATTCTAGCTTATACCATGAAGATTCTGATTAAGGAATCCAAGAGATAAACACTCAATCGAAGGTAGAACGGAGGTGGTTGTCAGGCACATGTTCATAGGTGAGAATGATGATGAGTGTCACGGATCATCAGTTTCATCAAGTTGAAGAACAAGTGATATCTTAGAACAAGAACAAGCTGAATTGAATAGAAGAACAATAGTAATTGCATTGATACTCGAGGTACAGCAGAGCTCCACACCTTAATCTATGGTGTGTAGAAACTCCACCGTTGAAAATACATAAGAACATGGTCTAGGCATGGCCATGAGGCCAGCCCCAAAACGTGATCTAAGGTAGCATAGAACTACTCAAAGATTATACTTCAAATACAATAGCAAAAGGTCCTATTTATAGAGAACTAGTAGCTTAGGGTTTACAAAAATGAGTAAATGACGTAAATATCCACTTCTGGGCCCACTTGGTGTGTGCTTGGGCTGAGCATTGAAGCATTTTCGTGTAGAGACTTTTTCTGGAGTTAAACGCCAGCTTTTGTGCCAGTTTGGGCGTTTAACTCCCACTTTGGTGCCAGTTCCGGCGTTTAACGCTGGGAATTTTTGAGCTGACATTGAACGCCGGTTTGGGCCATCAAATCTCGAGAAAAGTATGGACTATTATATATTGCTGGAAAGCCCAGGATGTCTACTTTCCAACTCAATTAAGAGCGCGCCAATTGGGCTTCTGTAGCTCCAGAAAAGTTACTTCGAGTGCAGGGAGGTCAGAATCCAACAGCATCTGCAGTCCTTTTCAGCCTCTAAATCAGATTTTTGCTCAGGTCCCTCAATTTTAGCCAAAAAATACCTGAAATCACAGAAAAACACACAAACTCATAGTAAAGTCCAGAAGAGTGATTTTTATTTAAAAACTAATAAAAACATAACAAAAACTAACTAAAATATACTAAAAACATACTAAAAACAATGTCAAAAAGCGTATAAATTATCCGCTCATCAGTGGTGAATCATCAATCTCAAGCAAATCATCCTCAGAGAGAGGATCCAGAACATTATCAAGCACCTCAGCTTCTAGCACCTCCTGAACAAGTGGTTCAACAACATCAACTCTCATACACCCCTCAGAATCATTAGGGTGTTTAATATCTTCAAACACATTAAGGAGTACCTGTTCTTCATTGACCCTTAGGGTTAATTCACCCTTTTGCACATCAATTAGAGCTCTACCTATAGCTAAAAAGTGTCTTCCAAGAATAATAGAGGACTTTTTATCCTCTTCCATATCCAATATGACAAAATCAGCAGGAAAAATAAATGGACACACTTTCACAGGTAAATCTTCAACAACCCCCACAGGAATTTTAATAGAAAGATCAGTAAATTGAAGAGAAATACGAGTGCATTTTACCTCATTAGTTTGGAGCTTTTTCATCACTGAAAGTGGCATAAGGTTGATGCTAGCTCCAAGATCACAGAAAGCTCTCTGAATAGTGACATCTCCAATGGTACAAGGAATTACAAAGCTTCCTGGATCCTGCATCTTCTCAGGAAGGTTATGTTGAATAATAGCACTACATTCCTTTGTCAACACCACTATCTCATTTTCCTTCCAACTCCTCTTGTTAGTTGATGAGTGAATATTTTATACGCTTTTTGGCATAGTTTTCATATAGTTTTTAATATGTTTTATTTAGTTCTTATTAAGTTTTTATAAGTTTTAGTGATAAATTCATATTTTTGGATTCCACTTTGAGTTTGTGCATTTTGGTACCATTTCAGGTATTTTCTGGGTGAAATTGAGGAGCTGGAACAAAAGTCTGATTCAGAGACAGAGAAAGCACTGCAGATGTTGTCCAAATCTGACCTCTTGCACTCGGAAGACATTTTCTAGAGCCATATATATCCAAATGGAGTGTTCTTAATGGCTATGGAAAGATGACTTCCAGAGCTTTCCAGCAATGCATAATAGTCCATACTTTGTTTCGGACTAGAAGGCCCAAAACTGGCGTCCAACACCAGCTTCCTGCCCCCCCTTTTTTGGCGTCCAGCGCCCAAGGAGCAGAGCCTAGAGTCCAAACGCCCAGAGTGGACTCCCTAGCTGGCGTTCCATGCCCAAAAGACCTCATAGCACATGGATCTCATCAAAGCTCAGCCCAAACACTCACCAAGTAGGCCCCAGAAGTGGATTTTAGCACCAAAAAGATTGTTTTATCCTTACTAGTCATTAGTTTAGTATTTAAGGGATTTAATTTATGTTACTCGAACACTTTTTCAACATCTCATTCAGCATACACATTTTTACCATCTGTATTTTACATCAGTATGATTTTCTAAACCTCCTAGATAAGGGGAGGAGCCCTGCTGAGTCATATGAATTAATAAAAGTATTATTATTTCTTCTTCTATCCGTTTTTGATTTATTTCTAAGATGTATACTCGATCTTCGCCGTGGTAAATGAGATGATCAGACAATCAGCTCTGTTAATCATATTAAGACGAACGTGCCTGACAAACACCTGCATCTACTTGGGTTCATATGAATATGTGACTGGAAAGCACGAGCCAACAACTATGTTTATGCATCTCTCAGACGGCTAATTCACAACTTCATTGGGGACTTCTCGAGACACCAGTTCAGCCAATTTCTAGGGAGATTAGGGTTTCCATGGTATAGGCTAGAATCCTAAGAAGCAGCATCCTCTGATCCGGAAGATTCGACCTTATCTGTGGCCTTTTAAGTAGGATTGCCAATAGAATGAACTGCTAGCGCTTCACCCTTCGTTAGATTGGATGACCACGGCCAATGGCGTTCCACCTGTAGCAGAGGAGATTAATGACCATGGCCCATGGCTTTGATCACATACAGCCTGCCATAGAAGAGATCACTCACAAGAAAGGAAGACAGTAATACCAGAGTTAATTCAGAAAGGCTAAGCAACTCCAATCCTTAATTATAACCCTTTTACTAATTTCTTTGATAAAATACCTTATAGCCTTCTCTCATATCTCTTTTACTGATTCCATTCAAATTCACAATCAAACCTCATTCAAACATAATCAACCTTCTAATATGCCTGACTAAGATCTGCAAGATAACCATAGCTTGCTTCAAGCCAACAATCCTCGTGGGATCGACCCTGACTCGCTCAGGTATTACTTGGACGACCCAGTGCACTTGCTGGTACAACAGTACGAAAGTGTGGGGATTCATGCTACCAAGTTTTTGGCGCCGTTGCCGGGGATTGTTCGAGTTTGGTGTTTGAGTCTTGCCGTTGCCGGGGATTGTTCGAGTTTAGTGTTTGATTCTTCTTCAAATTTTTTAAAAAATTAAAAACCTTTTTCAAAAATATTTCTCTTTTCTTTGTTTGATTTTCGTTCTTGGTTTGAGTCTTGCGTATTCCTGTTTTTCAATTACAAAAATTTTAAAACTTTACCAAAAAATTTTATCTTTTTTGTCACCTTCTTCTTTTATTTGAGTCTTGTTGCTTGTGTCACATGTAATTTTCTAAAATCTTGAGTCCTTTTTCTAAAAATTTTAAATTTAGTGTCTTTTTGTTTGAAGCTTGTTTCAATCTTTAAGTTTGGTGTTTGAGTCTTTTTGTTTATGTTCTTGCTAAATTTTCGTTCCCTTTGAGTCTTTCTTTCAAAAGATTTTTCAAAAATAGTTTTTCTTTGGTTAACTCTTGTGTCAAGTCTTTAAGTTTGGTGTCTTCTTGTTATTTTTCTTTATGTTTTCGAAAATTTATCTTTGGTTTTCTAAAAATTTTAAGTTTGGTGTTCTTTTTATGTTCTTGTGTTCTTTGAGTCTTTGAGTCTTGTTCTTTGTGTTCTTGTTAGTCTTCAAAGTGTTCTTGTGTTTCTTGTGTGTTTGATCTTAAAATTTTTAAGTTTGGTGTCCCTTTGTGTTTCCCCCAAAAAATTTTCAAAAATAAGGGGCATTAGATCTAAAAATTTTTAAGTCCTGCGTCTTTTACTTGTTTTTCTCTTTCATTATTAAATTCAAAAATCAAAAAAAGAATTATCTTTTCTATTTCGATTTTAATCCAATTCTAGAAATTTTAAACTAAAAATTCATATTTTTATTTCAAAATTTTTATCTTATCTAATCTTAGTTTTCAAAATTTCAAAAATCAAATCTTTTCAAAATTAAAAATCTTATCTTTTTCAAAATCATATATTTTTCAAAATTCTATCTTATCTTATTTCAAATTTAAAATTTCAAATTTCAAAATTCAAAAATTTAAATTTAAAATTTCAAAATCCAAAATTTAAATTTCAAATCTCAATTTTCAAAATTAAATCTTTTCAAATTTCAAATCTTTTTCAAAATTCAAAAATTCAAATTTCAAATTTCAAAATTCAAATTTGAAAATTTAAATTTTAATTTACAAATTTCAAATCTTAAATTCAAATCTCTTTTTAATTAGTTACCTATCCTCTATCTCTTCTTTTTTAAACTTCCTAATTAACTCTTCTACTCTTCTCTCTTCTTTTTCGAATTAAATTCTTTTTAATTAATTAATTTAAATTTCGGTCTAAATAAATAAATAAAATAAAAACAAAAAGATATTTTAAGTATTGTTTATCTTCTCTACTTCTATTTCTCCTTCTACCTCTTCTATCTTCATTCTTCCTTCTTCATCCTCTGCCTTTCTTAATCATGAACCCAAATGGGAATGAAGAGTTCAGAAGAACTTTGGAATCTTATACAAATCCCACTGCTGACTTCTATGGAAGAAGTATTAGCATACCCCACATCAGAGCAAGTGGCTTTGAAGTGAACCCTCAACTCATTACTCTAGTGCAGCAAAACTGCTAGTATTCTGGGCTTCCTCAAGAAGAACCTACAGAATTCCTGGAAATTTTCTTAAAGATTGCTGACACAGTACATAGTGAGGGAGTAGACCAAGATGTCTACAGATTACTGCTTTTTCCTTTTGCTGTAAAGGACCAAGCAAAAAGGTGGGTTGATAACCAGCCTAAAGCTAGTTTAAAAACTTGGAAACAATTAGTAGACAAGTTTTTAAATCAATACTTTCCCCCAAGAAAGATGACCCAGCTGATGAGTGGATAATTTATACCCTTTTTGACATTATTTTTACATAGTTTTTAGTATGTTTTAGTCACTTTTTATTATATTTTTATTAGTTTTTATTCAAAAATCACATTTCTGGACTTTACTATGAGTTTGTGTATTTTTCTGTAATTTCAGGTAAATTCTGGCTGAAATTGAGGGACCTGATTAAAAATCTGATTCAGAGGTTGAAAAAGGACTGCAGATGCTGTTGGATTCTAACCCTCCTGCACTCGAAATGGATTTTCTTGAGCTACAGAAGCCCAATCAGTGCGTTCTTAATTGCGTTGGAAATTAGACATCCTGGGCTTTCCAACAATATATAATAGTCCATACTTGGCCCGGGATTTGGTAGTGCAAACTGGCGTTTGAACGCCCACTCCTTACCCTTTTCTGGCATTAAACGCCATAACTGGCATAAAAGTTGGAGTTAAACGCCCAAACTGGCACAAAAGCTGGAGTTCAACACCAGGAATAGCTTATGCACGTGAAAGCTTCAGTGCTCAGCCCAAACACACACCAAGTGGGCCCCAGAAGTGGATTTATGCACTATCTATCTTAGCTTACTCATTTTCTGTAAACCTAGGTTACTAGTTGAGTATAAAAACTACTTTTAGAGATTTATTTTATACCTCATGACATTGTTATCTCTGAATTTTGTATCTTCTACGGCATGAGTCTCTAAACTCCATGGTTGGGGGTGAGGAGCTCTGCTGTGTCTCGATGGATTAATGCAATTACTACTATTTTCCATTCAATCACGCTTGTTTCTATTCTAAGATATTCACTCGTACTTCAACATGATGAATGTGATGATCCGTGACACTCATCACCATTCTCAATGTATGAACGCGTGCCTGACAACCACTTCCGTTCTACCTTAGATTGAGTGTGTATCTCTTGGGTTCCTGGTTCACGAGTTTGATTGCCTCTCCTGACAACAGAGCATTCAAATCTGTGAGATCAGAGTCTTCGTGGTATAAGCTAGAATCAATTGGCAGCATTCTTGAGATCCAGAAAGTCTAAACCTTGTCTGTGGTATTCCAACTAGGATCTGGGAAGGGATGACTGTGACAAGCTTTAAACTCACAAATGTTGGGCGCAGTGACAGTGTGCAAAAGGATCAATGGATCTTATTCCAACACTAGTGAGAACTAACAGATGATTAGCCCTACAAAACCCGTAGCTGGACCATTTTCACTGAGAGGACGGATGGTACCCAATGACAACGGTGATCCACCAACATACAGCTTGCCATCGAAGGAGCCTTGCGTGCGTGAAGAAGAAGACAGTAGGAAAGCAGAGATTCAGAAGACAGAGCATCTCCAAAACCTCAACCGGTTCTCCATTACTGCATAACAAGTATTATTTAATCCATGTTCTTTTACTCATTCCAATTAAAACTGAGAATTATTATTGATATCCTGACTAAGAGTTACAAGATAACCATAGCTTACTTCAAGCTAACAATCTCCGTGGGATCGACCCTTACTCACGTAAGGTATTACTTGGACGACCCAGTGCACTTGCTGGTTAGTTGTGCAGAATTGCAAAAGTGTTATTGTGATTTCGTGCACCAAGTTTTTGGCGCCGTTGCTGGGGATTGTTCGAGTTTGGACAACTGACGGTTTATTTTGTTGCTTAGATTAGGAAAAGTTTTTCTTTTTGGTTTAGAGTCTTCTATTATTGTTTTTGGTTAAAATTTTAAAAATCCTTATTTTATTTTATTTTTCTAAATTATTTTCGAAAATTTTCAAAACCAATAACTTCATAATTTAGTCTTCTGTTTGAGTTTAGTTTCATATTTTAAGTTTGGTGTCAATTGCATAAGTTTATTTTTCTTTCATTTTTTTTCGAATTATTAGTGCTCAGAGTATAAAAATTTTTAAGTTTGGTGTCCTTTGTGTTTCAGTTTTCTTAAAAATTTTTCAAAAGTTGCTCTCAGTGCTCATATTGATATTCAAAGTTTTTCTGTTTGTTTTCTTTGTTTTGATCTAAAAATTCTAAGTTTGGTGTCATTTTATTGTTTTTCTCTTTTCTCATTAAATTCAAAATCCCTTTCAAAAATCATATCCAAAGTTTTTCAAATCTTCTTAATTAAGTAATTATTCTAGTTTTTGAATTTATTTTTCCTTTTTCTTTTAATTTTCGAAATTTATATTTTAATTTCTAATTATTTTATTTTATCTTTTTTTTATTTATTCGGTTTGTTTTTAATTAAATAAAATAAAAATAAAAATATATTTTATTTGCAATTCACATCAATTCCCTTTTCTCCATCATGGACCTAAGTGGAAATGAACAGTCCAGAAGGACTCTGGGGTCATATGCTAACCCCATCATAGCTGCATATGGGAGTAGCATCTGTGTACCTCCCATCAAAGCAAGCAGTTTTGAGCTAAATCCTCAGCTCATTATCATGGTGCAGCAAAATTGCCAGTATTCCGGTCTTCCACAGGAAGAACCTACTGAGTTTCTGGCACAGTTCTTACAAATTACTTACACAATATGTGATAAGGAAGTAGATCAGGATGTTTACAGATTATTAATATTTCCATTTGCTGTAAAAGATCAAGCTAAGAGGTGGTTAAATAACCAACCCACAGCAAGTATAAGAACATGGAAACAGTTATCAGACAAATTCCTGAATCAATATTTCCCTCCAAAAAGGATGACACAGCTGAGGCTGGACATCCAAGGCTTTAAACAAGAGGACCATGAATCCCTTTATAATGCCTGGGAGAGGTACAGAGGTATGCTAAGGAAATGCCCCTCTGAAATGTTTTCAGAGTGGGTACAGTTAGACATCTACTATGGGCTTACAGAAAAAGCTCAAATGTCTCTAGACCACCCAGCTGGTGGATCTATACACATGAGAAAGACAATTGCAGAGGTTCAAGAGCTCATTGATACAGTTGCTAGAAATCAACATATGTATTCAAGCAATGAGTCCTCCATGAAAGAAGAAGCTAGGGCAATATCTACTGATCCTAGTCCTCAAGAATAAGTTGTTGAACTTAATCAGCAATTGCTTCTTATGGCAAAACAGTTAGCAGAATTTAAAGAGATGCTAACAAGAATATGGAAGCATAATTGAATCAGCCAACATAGCAGTTATCTAAATAGATAATAGAAGAGTGCCAAGCTGTTCAACTAAGGAGTGAGAAGACATTGAATAATTCAGCTCAAGGTAGCAGAAAGCCAAGAAAGGAACAACTGACAGAGGATGACCAAACCACTACCCAAAATCCCTCTGAGGACAGTAAGAGCCCAGAGAGGAATAATTCTTGCGTTCAAATGCCAGAAAAGGGTGAAAAATTGGCGTTAAACGCCCATCCAACCCCTAATCCTAGCGTTCAAACGCCAATGAGGGATCAGACACATGCAAGTGTTGATTGTAACCCTCCTAAGAAGGCTTCTCTAACCACCTCTGTAGGAAATAAACCTGCAGCAACTACGGTTGAGGAATACAAAGCCAAGATGCCTTATCCTCAGAAACTATGCCAAGAAGAACAGGATAAACAATTTGCCCGCTTTGCAGACTATCTCAGGACTCTTGAAATAAAGATCTCGTTTGCAGAGGCACTTGAGCAAATACCCTCTTATGCTAAGTTCATGAAAGAGATCTTAAGTCATAAGAATGATTAGAGAGAAACTGAAAAAGTTTTCCTCACTGAAGAATGCAGTGTAGTCATTCTAAAAAGCTTACCAGAGAAGCTTAAAGATCCCAGAAGCTTTATGATACCATGCACATTAGAGGGTGCTTGTACCAAGACAGCTCTATATGGCCTTGGGGCAAGTATTAACCAAATCCCTGCATCCACTATCAGAAATCTTGGCTTGACTGAAGAGGTCAAACCAACACGGATATGTCTTCAACTTGCTGATGGCTCCATTAAATATCCATTAGGCATAATTGAGGACATGATTGTCAAGGTTGGGCCATTTGCCTTTTCCACTGACTTTGTAGTGCTGGAAATGGAGGAGCACAAGAGTGCAACTCTCATTCTAGGAAGACCCTTCCTAGCAACTGGACGAACTCTCATTGATGTCCAAAAAGGGGAAATGACCCTGAGAGTCAATGAGGATGAATTCAAGCTAAATGCTGTCAAAGCTATGCAGTATCCAGACACATCAAATGACTGCATGAGCGTTGATATTATTGACTCCTTGGTGAAAGAGATCAATATGACTAAGAGTCTCGAATCAGAGCTAAAGAACATCTTTAAAGATGTTCAGCCTGATCTGGAGGAACTAGAGGAAACAGAAATGCCTCTGAAAACTCTTCAGGAAGAGGATAAGCCCCCTAAACCCGAGCTCAAACCACTACCACCATCCCTGAAATATGCGTTTCTGGGAGAGGATGACACTTTTTCTATGATCATAAGCTATGCCTTAAAGCCACAGGAAGAGAAAGCACTACTTCAGGTGCTAAGGACACACAAGACAGCACTTGGGTGGTCCATAAGTGACCTTAAGGGCATTAGCCCTGCCAGATGCATGCACAATATCCTATTGGAGGATGATGCTAAGCCAGTGGTTCAACCATAGAGGCAGTTAAATCCGGCCATGAAGGAAGTGGTGCAGAAAGAGGTTACTAAATTTCTAGAGGCTGGGATTATTTATCCTATTTCTGATAGCCTGATGACAAGTCATCTTAGCCTATTTTAGCTAGTTTTTTTCTTTTGTTTTCATTAGAATTATGCACTTTCTTGAGCCACAAGCAAGCCAATTGGGTAGATTTTCATGTTTCCTTTGATTTAATCAACCATGTATGAATTCATGCTATTTCATGAGGTTTTATACTATAATTGTCACATATTATAAAAGAATGAATATCTCATGATTTTAAGCATAGCTTTGATGTGTTTGGTTGATTAATGATAGGTGAAGAAAGCTTGGAGAAAGGTTGAAGCAAGAAGGAATAGCTAGGAGTAAAGAGAAGACAATGGAATAAGTGAAATTGAACCAGGAAGCAAAAAGCTGGACCTAAAGTTAGCCTCAAACTTTTGCACAAACTTTTGGGTGAAAAGTTAGCCCCAACGTTAGCCCCTAACTTTTGGGCTAACGTTGGAACTTGAAAATCACTCCCTGGGTACCAAAAGTTTGCGCCAACGTTAGCCCCTAACTTTGAGGCTAACGTTGGCACATGAAAATCACCCCTGGGCACCAAAAGTTTGCGCCAACGTTAGCCCCTAACTTTGAAGCTAACGTTGGCATGAGAAAAACACTCCCTGGGCACCAAAAGTTTGCGCCAACGTTAGCCCCTAACTTTGAGGCTAACGTTGGCACATGAAAACTACAAGGGGAGGAGCAAAAGTTTGCGCTAACGTTAGCACCTAACTTTTGGGCTAACGTTGGCGCCACAAGTGCACCAAGGAAGGCCAACGTTGGTGCAAAAGTTAGACCCCTAACTTTTGCACCAACGTGAGTATCAGCAAGTTGTGTTGGCTGATATGAAAAGTTGGACCAAAAGTTAGACCCTAACTTTTGCTCCAACTTTTGGTCCAACTTTTACAAAACTCCAACCCGGTTCATTTGGTTCACTTTGGTTCTTTTCCAAACTCCAAGAGCAATCAACCAAGGCCTCTTTCAACCCAATTCCACCAAGAGCAAAGGCCCAACTCAAGCCTTGAAGATCATTTGAAGAAAGTGTATAAATAGGATAGAATTCAAGTTCTTCGGGGAGCTTTCCTTTTTGAATTTTCATAATAGTTTTCGGAGACCTTTGGATATTGAGTGATCTTTAATTTCTTAGTCTTGGGGAAGGAGAATTCATTTCTCTTCCTCTCAGTTTTATTGCTTTCAATTTCAATTACAATTGTCTTGGATCTTGGGTTGGAGAATTGAAGAAATTCTGTTTCAATCTCAACTTTGGATCTCTCTGCTTTATTTACTGCTTGATTGAATTTCAATTTCTGTTAATTGCTCTTCATCTACTTTCTTTGCAATTTACTTTTCCCTTGCAATTGTTCTTGTTGGATCAAGGAAGGTAGTGAGATCTAGACCTGGTTTTCTAGTCTCTGGACCCCTGAGATCTGAAATTCCAATTTACATTCTGTTTTTTCTTTTCATGTTCATTTACTTGTTTTGCTTCAGATCCGATTCAACCCAAACACTCTTTTACTTCTATGTTTGATGCAATTTACTTTTCCTTGTTTAATTTCTGCAAATCCAAGTCCCAATCCCCTTTACAATTCAAGTCATTTACATTTCTTACACTTTAAGATTCCGCAATTTACATTTCTTGCATTCTAAGTTTCTGCCATTTAATTTCTTGTTCTTTAAGATTCAGCAATTTATTTCCTGTTCTCTTTAATTCCATGCAATTTAATTTCTGCAAATCACAAATCACTCAACCAAATCTTGATTCGCTTGACTAAATTAACCACTAAGCTAAAATTGCTCAATCCTTCAATCCCTGTGGGATCGACCTCACTCCCGTGAGTTTTTATTACTTGATGCGACCCGGTGCACTTGCCGGTTAGATTTGTGTGTTTTGGGAGAAATTTATTTTTTCACCAAAATACTCATCATGTTTTTGGCGCCGTTGCCGGGGATTGATTAGATTGACAATGATTAAGTGAGGTGGTGATCTAGATCAAGCACTTTCTCTTTATTTTTCTCTAATTTCGACTAACCCACTAACTGTTTGAATTTTTGCCTGAGATGACTGAAACTTCACTTTAGCAACAAAGTGAAGTTTTCCGGGAAATTTCTGGCTCTACGCAATGCTCTTGCTTACACAAGAGAAGCAATTTCTGCCACTAGTCTCCCAAGTCCATCAACTGTTTGATACTTTGTGCCAGCTAACCTTCTGAATCACATTCTGAGCTTGAAAATATTCAATCATCACTTGAATTTTTGTGACTGTGCAGATCATGGAGGGGAACTCAACAAATTCTAGCAATCATGAGAGTAATATCCCCACCTTGGATGATAATGTAACCCATAGTTTGAAGCAACTATCCATAGCCATGAATGATGTTGCCCAATGGTTTGAAGCTTTTCCACAAGGAAGCATTATCGGATGGGAAGAACTGATGAATGGGCTCCTAGTCAAATTGAACCCATCACAAAGAATTGTTAAGCCAGAGGCAGAAGTGCATCCATTCACACAAGAGAAAGAAATTGAAGGTGCTCGTGCAGTAATAAGCCAAAACAAGCAGATACATCAGCAAACTCTACAACAACTGGACATGATGGCTAGGAAAATCACTGAGTTGAGACATGCTGTAATACATACATACAACCTGACTCAAAGCTCATATGGGAGTAATCAAGCTGAACACAGTTTTGGGGTCATTAACCATGAGCAACAAAGTTATGAGCAACTACAATCTCCAAGCAATCACTCTAGCATGCTCCAACACAGGCCTCAGAATGATGTGTACAATCCACCTTGGAGAACTCATTCTAATGGGAGGGGGGTTGAGAACCAAAACCAAAAACCAAGGGACTTCAACTGCAACAGTCCCAGCTTCAAAAACCAACATAAAACACACCCCCACAACAACAATCACACACTTCCAACCCCGTCCTACCTCACCATTCGCTCAAAATGACCTTCATCAACCACCACAATTGACACAGCCACAACCACTTCCAACCTTTCAAAGAATCTATATTCTAGAAATGCTGATGGAGAGGTCCATAAAAATTCAAGAAATGATGGTAATAGAGCGGGAAGAAATAAAGAAACATCAAGAGATGATAAGCAAGAACCAGGAGGCTTCACTCAGAAGACTTGAAAGGCAGATGGAACAACTTGTTCAAAACCTTGCTGAATTGAGTGAGAAGGAGGGGACTCTGAACCCAAAGAGCCATGAAAAGAATGCTGTGTTGAAAGAGAAGGGAGTCATGGAGGAAAGTAAGAGGGCTATGGAAAGAGAAACAGAGGGAAGGAAGCCCATAGCGAGAGGAGGAAACCTAAGGCAACAGAAGCCTCAACTTCCATGAGCACAGAGTGAAGGATGTCAAGCTAGTGACAATAAAAGAGCGCTTGTTGGGAGGCAACCCAACCGGAGGTAACTATCTTTTCATATCTATTTTAATAAAAAGGTTAATTAGTTCTATCTATAATGCAAGAAGCTAAGTTTGGTGTTGCACACCAAAACAATTTAAAGGAGAATGCAGGATTCTAAGTTTGGTGTTTCACCAAAATCCCATTATAAAACACATTCTCACCTTCTGCATAATGCTGGCTTCAAGCATATTGGATGAACTAGTTAACTATTCTGCTGTTTCCTAGTTTTCAGTTTTATTGCTTTTGAAAAAGAAGAAGAAAAGAAAAAAGTTATTACACATGGTTAATTTGATGCATGAAACCCTTTGGCAAGGTACTAAGTTTGGTGTTCTCACACCAAAGTAAGTTCAAAAGCCCATAAATAAATCAGCCAGACTAACCATTGTTTCCAAGTGCTTGGGGAACGAGCAACTTTCAATATCATTGCAGAGGTCTATACAAGCTTTTGGAAGGATTAAGAATCATCAATCAAAGAAACAAAAGATGAACCTAAAGGCCAGCAATGATGATGATGAGAAGAAGGAAAGCAAGCGAACTCCAAAAGGTTGTATTGTTAAGTGATTATCTTACATCAAACACTGCTATGATTGAGAGTGGTTTAGTTTCCCTGATTATCTGTCTGCATAGCATAGTTTTTCTGTAATTCAATAAGCAAGATGCTTGATTATTCACAACATTTTTCTCTTCAAAACTTGTTTGTACTCAATGATTCAAGAATTGCATCACATGAAAGTTCTTTAAAAAGAAGGATTGAGGAATTAAACAATTTTGAGGCAAGCAAAAGATTAGGAGAAGTGGTGGTTCTAGTTGTATGATTATGTATTGAGGTGGCATGCTTGTGAAAACTTGCATGGGAGCTTATAGGCAGGACATGAAGTTCAAAGAAGTATTGTGGAGATTCTCAAAAATTTATTGATCCAAGAAGCAGCAAACAAAACAAAAGAAAATAAAGAAAATACAAAAGCAAAAAGAACATGGCCCAAGGCTCTGAGCATCAATTACTAGGCAGAAAAAGAAAGAAGAAACAAAACTCAAAGAGTTGTTAGCCTAGTAAATGCTTGTGGTTGAGCTGTGTCAAGGAAAGAGGCTTGAGCAAGTAAATCCTTAGGGGTGCTTTAACACCTAATACCTTAAAACCAACTGGTTTAGGAGTATTGATTGAAAGCTTATCTAAAGAGCCGCTTTGAGACATGACACTTAGAGTCGAGGCCAAAGCACAGAAACTATAAGCTGCTTCAAGGTGATTAAATATAAAGAGATCTCCATGATACCATTTGGATGAAAATCCTGAGACCTAAGACTCCCAATATGTGAGGACTAGTAAGCACTGAAGCCCTTGCAAGAGCACATGATTTAGAGTTCACCCCACTGTACTTGATCACTTCACTCACTGGACTTTACAAGTTATTCTTCAATCCATCTTAATTGAAAGAACCTTGGAGCATAAATTTATTTCTTGCTTGAGGACAAGCAAGCTTTAAGTTTGGTGTTGTGATGACAAGTCATCTTAGCCTATTTTAGCTAGTCTTTTTCTTTTGTTTTCATTAGAATTATGCACTTTCTTGAGCCACAAGCAAGCCAATTGGGTAGATTTTCATGTTTCCTTTGATTTAATCAACCATGTATGAATTCATGCTATTTCATGAGGTTTTATACTATAATTGTTACATATTATGAAAGAATGAATATCTCATGATTTTAATTATAGCTTTGATGTGTTTGGTTGATTAATGATAGGTGAAGAAAGCTTGGAGAAAGGTTGAAGCAAGAAGGAATAGCTAGCAGTAAAGAGAAGACAATGGAATAAGTGAAATTGAACCAGGAAGCAAAAAGCTGGACCTAAAGTTAGCCTCAAACTTTTGCACAAACTTTTGGGTGAAAAGTTAGCCCCAACGTTAGCCCCTAACTTTTGGGCTAACGTTGGAACTTGAAAATCACTCCC
This sequence comes from Arachis ipaensis, assembly GCF_059453495.1. Lineage (NCBI taxonomy): Eukaryota > Viridiplantae > Streptophyta > Magnoliopsida > Fabales > Fabaceae > Arachis > Arachis ipaensis. The sequence goes on from NC_142439.1 coordinate 93,797,300, forward strand.
TGGGTACCAAAAGTTTGCGCCAACGTTAGCCCCTAACTTTGAGGCTAACGTTGGCACATGAAAATCACCCCTGGGCACCAAAAGTTTGCGCCAACGTTAGCCCCTAACTTTGAGGCTAACGTTGGCATGAGAAAAACACTCCCTGGGCACCAAAAGTTTGCGCCAACGTTAGCCCCTAACTTTGAGGCTAACGTTGGCACATGAAAACTACAAGGGGAGGAGCAAAAGTTTACGCCAACGTTAGCCCCTAACTTTTGGGCTAACGTTGGCGCCACAAGTGCACCAAGGAAGGCCAACGTTGGTGCAAAAGTTAGACCCCTAACTTTTGCACCAACGTGAGTATCAGCAAGTTGTGTTGGCTGATATGAAAAGTTGGACCAAAAGTTAGACCCTAACTTTTGCTCCAACTTTTGGTCCAACTTTTGCAAAACTCCAACCCGGTTCATTTGGTTCACTTTGGTTCTTCTCCAAACTCCAAGAGCAATCAACCAAGGCCTCTTTCAACCCAATTCCACCAAGAGCAAAGGCCCAACTCAAGGCTTGAAGATCATTTGAAGAAAGTGTATAAATAGGATAGAATTCAAGTTCTTCGGGGAGCTTTCCTTTTTGAATTTTCATAATAGTTTTCGGAGACCTTTGGATATTGAGTGATCTTTAATTTCTTAGTCTTGGGGAAGGAGAATTCATTTCTCTTCCTCTCAGTTTTATTGCTTTCAATTTCAATTACAATTGTCTTGGATCTTGGGTTGGAGAATTGAAGAAATTATGTTTCAATCTCAACTTTGGATCTCTCTGCTTTATTTACTGCTTGATTGAATTTCAATTTCTGTTAATTGCTCTTCATCTACTTTCTTTTCAATTTACTTTTCCCTTGCAATTGTTCTTGTTGGATCAAGGAAGGTAGTGAGATCTAGACCTGGTTTTCTAGTCTCTGGACCCCTGAGATCTGAAATTCCAATTTACATTCTGTTTTTGCTTTTCATGTTCATTTACTTGTTTTGCTTCAGATCCGATTCAACCCAAACACTCTTTTACTTCTCTATTTGATACAATTTACTTTTTCTTGTTTAATTTCTGCAAATCCAAGTCCCAATTCCCTTTACAATTCAAGTCATTTACATTTCTTGCACTTTAAGATTCCACAATTTACATTTCTTGCATTCTAAGTTTCTGCCATTTAATTTCTTGTTCTTTAAGATTCAGCAATTTATTTCCTGTTCTCTTTAATTCCATGCAATTTAATTTCTGCAAATCACAAATCACTCAACCAAATCTTGATTCGCTTGACTAAATTAACCACTAAGCTAAAATTGCTCAATCCTTCAATCCCTGTGGGATCGACCTCACTCCCGTGAGTTTTTATTACTTGATGCGACCCGGTGCACTTGCCGGTTAGATTTGTGTGTTTTGGAAGAAATTTATTTTTCCACCAAAATACTCATCATAGCCCCTGGGTGAGCCATGTCCAAGTCGTCCCAAAGAAGGGAGGAATGACAGTGATTCATAATGAAAAAAATGAACTGGTTCCTACAAGAACAGTTACAGGGTGGCTGAAGAACTGAAGATTGATGGTTTAGAAGTTATAGTAAACTCTCGTTGCAAGTACAGTTACTAAACCAAGCAATCAACCTTTCTTACAAACGTTTTGGTTGTCACAAGTAACAAACCCCTTTAAAATTGATAACCGAGTATTTAAACCTCGGGTCATCTTCTCAAGGAACTACAGGGAAGTATGTTCTTATTATTGGTTATGAAGATTATAAATTGGGGTTTTGAAAATAAAGAGCAAGTAATTTGAATTGCAATTAAATAAGTAAATGACTGTAAAATAAACTTTTGGCAAGGTATGAGAAATTGGAAGTCCTATCCTAGTTATCCTTATCAATGGAGATGAGAATTGAATCTTAATCCCACTTAGTTAGCCTTTACTAAAGCAAAGGAAGATCAAGTGGATTAATTAGTCTGATCTTCAGGTCCTAGTCAATTCCTAAGAAAGGACTGGAATTATTGAAGTTCAATTCAATTAGCAAAGATAACAATTATCAATCACGTTGAGTTTGATAACTCCTGAGTTACTGATTTCTTAACCAAGGCCAAAAGGGAAAAAGTAAATCTACTTCAATAAAAATGTCTTCAGATTGGAAGCAACAGTAACATGAATAAAAGAGAGAAATCATAAACTGAAATACCTCAAATAACATTAATTAAGAGAATTATCTATAACATAGAAAAGTTCATAAATAAAATTGAGAAGATAATAAAAAGGAAAGTTGAACCTGATAAAAAGGGACAATCATGAAAGCAAGAAAAATCCTAAATCCTAATCCTAAGAGAGAGAGGAGAGAACCTCTCTCTAAAAACTACATCTAAATCATGAAAAGTGAATTATTGGAGACTCTCCTTTCAATGGATGCATTTCCCTACTTTATAACCGCATATCTGTGCCTTCTGGACTTGGATTTGGGCCAAAAAGGACTTCAGAAATCGTTGAGAGCGTTTTCTGTAATTTCTGGTGCGTGGCCTCTATCACGCTTCTGCGTGGGTCACGCGGTCGCGTCATCTGGAGTTTTCCTTATCACGCGTTCGCTTCGGTCATGCATCTACATCATCTGCGTTCTGCTCAAGGCATGCGTTCGCGTCATTCACGCGTTCGCATCGCGCTCTCTTCGCGCCAGGCATGCGGCCGCGACGCCCACGCGTTCGCGTTGCTGCCAGTTTCTTCAAAAACTCTATTTTATGCTTTCCTTCCATTTTTGTATGTTTCCTTTCCATCCTTTAAGTCATTCCTGCCTTTAGAATATCTGAAACTACTTAACACACAAATTACGGCATCGAATGGTAATAAAGAGTAATTAAAATAATTATTTTCAAAGCATAGGAAACATGTATTTCACATATATCACATAATAAGGAAGGGAAAGTAAAACCATGCAATTAACATGAATAAGTGAGTGAAGGATTGAATAAATCACTTAAATTAGGCACAAAATATATCATAAAATATGGGTTTATCAACCTCCCCACACTTAAACAATAGTATGTCCTCATGCTAAATCCAAGATAAAGAGTAAGGTTAAAGTTAAAGTGGTGGAATCTCATGCAATGCAATCTATTCTAAATGCAACTACTTAAATGAATCATGCAATTCTAATTTTCATTCACTTGTATATAAAACTTACATGTAGTTGAATTAATTCACATTCTCAAGGAATCATATATGCATAGCCAAAACCTTAGATAATGTTAAAGCACTTTTACAATTGAGATGGGAAAGAAAAAAATTGTACAAACTTGCAAGACAATTAACAATTTAAGCAAAGATATATGTTGATGAGCTATTGAACCATCACTGGATTTTGTGTTTACTCTCCAGTCACCCAGTGTTTATTGGGTTAATGACTACATTCTTCTTTTTATCCTTACTTTCTATAACTTTGTTCTTCATCTAACCAATCAACAATTACAGAATACAGACATACAAAAATCATGAGGTCTTTAATTAAGGTTGTAATGGGGCCAAGGTAAAGGTAAGGGTATATGTATAAGGCTAAGTGAGCTAATAAGTGAATCCTTGATTAGTCTAAGATCTCACCTAACATACATATTTTGTAATTCAAAGGTTTTTTTACCTATTTACCCAAATTTTCTCACTTTGTATTGCAAGCTCATATATTAACTTTAACTTTTGTCCCATGTGCATTGATTCCTTTATTTTGCAATTGGGAAATTTTTTGTATCCCTTTATAAAAATATTTTTTTAATGCACATGGTAATTTAATTGTTTTGATTTCACATGAGCATGCTTCCCAAAACTTTTATTTTGAAATGTCTTTTTAACTTTCTACCTTTGTTTCTATAATCCATGTTCCCATAAGGTTCTCCACACTTAAACAATACACAATTTCTATCTTAAGCTAACCAAGGATTCAACTTGGGATTTTTATTTTTGTTTTTCTGCTTAAGGCTAGTATTGTGGTTTATAGAACAAGAGGGAATTAAAAGCTCAAGGGGGCTAACAAGGGTGATGTAAAAGGTAGGCTAATTTTGGGATAAGTGAGCTAGAATCAAATAATGGCCTCAATCACTTTTTTGGTATGTATCTACATTCTATAATTGGACATATAGATTAAAACAAAGTAAAGAACATCAGAATAAAAAAAGAAGGGCAAAACACACAGGAATAAAATATTATGGTTTGAATGTAACCATACAATTAAGCTCAAAACTCACAGGCTGTGTGTTCTCTAGCTCAAAAATCATATCTCAGTTATATATGTCATGCAAGTAAAAATTAAGAGTTCCCATTATTCTCAATGTAAATCTTAAGGTGGCTTTAAAGTTTTAGTGTTTCTCCTTGATGAAATGTTGTTAACTAACTAACATGTAATGCTATATATACAAGGTGTGGATTGTTTTTATTATGTTAAAGTCTCTAGTTTACTTCCTTTTTATTTTCAATTTAAACCAAACTTATCATATTCTAAAAAGGTAAACTATACTAATTAATCCACATATTCTATAGCTAATAAGTTAGAATTGCAACTAAACTAACTGGCTAAAATATGAACTAAAGTGCAAAATGTAGAAATAGAGTAAAAATACATGAAAAGAGCAATGTATAAGTACTGAGAAATAAAAATAAAGATAAAAATACAGAAAAATAACAAAATAAAATAAAAAGAGTCTGTAATGGTTCACCAAGAAAAATACGCCAGAGATGGCGACCTCCCCACACTTAATATAAAGCATCATCCTCGATGCTCACTCAAGCAGGGTGTGAAGGAGTGTCATCACTGGAAGGATGGGGGGCTGGAGTCTCTGTAGTGGTGGTCTGAGGATCTGCCTGCTGCAGAGGAGGTGCTAACTGTATAGGAACTGCTGGTTCTACAGCCTGAATCTGATGTGGGGCCTCCTGCTGTGATGCAGCCTGCTCCGGGCCTGCCTGCTCAGCCTCTCTCTGTGGATGGGTCTCCGCCTCATGATCATCCGCCTCCTCCTCAGATGGCTCTGATGGTGTGTCAGGCTCGGAGGAGATGTCGCCGCCAGATCGTATCATCAGCTTTAGCTGCTCATAGCGTCGCTTGCTGCGACGCTCAGATCTCTAATATCGGTGCCGGTTGCGGTACTCCATCTGGTCAAGCTGCTGAAATAGGCGGTGCACGAGGTGATAAACTGGCTCTGAGGCAGGTGGAGGTGTAGTGGTGGTAGCTAGGGTAGCAGTAGATGAAGAGGGGCCAGCTGAAGGTGTGGCTGTCTCATCATGGACAGTGAGGAATGGAGGTCTGTAGCCCAAAGCCAGAAAGTTCCTGCTGTGAGGGATAATCTTCTTGCATTCTGCAGCAGGTGGCTTCTCATCAGCATCCTCCTAACGCACGTCAGCTCGACGGCCGAGCTGGGTAATCAGATATGGAAAGGGGAGAGTGCCTCTGACGTGCACCCTGGCCATGTAGTACCGGATGAATCGTGGCAGGTTCAGGTCCTTACCCTCCATCACACACCAGAAGAGGGTGATTATAGCGGCAGGTAGCTCCGTCTCGTGAGTACTCGGCATGACAAAGTTGCTCAGGATCTGGTGCCAGAGCCGAGCCTCATCATTTAAGTATATCCGCTTGATTCCCTCAGGCATGGTGGTGTTCTGACCCATGACTCATGGGATAGTCGGGTCAAGGGCTATCTTTGCCTTGACCGCATCCCAGTCAAACTTCATGAAGCGCATGTTCTCCTCAGCCTTTTGGTAACCATCAAGCTGATCGGATTTAGGCTGAAGCTGCAGAATATCCTCAATGGCCTCTTCAGTGACCAGTATCTGCTTCCCTCTTAGGTTCACTACATCTAGGGAAGTTTTGAAATAATTGCAGTGAAACTCTCTTACCCAAGAAGCATTGACCTCTGTCAGGTTTCTCTGCAGGAAGAACCAGCCTCTTTGTTTGATCTGATCGGAGGTGTATTGCTGGAGTTCTTCCGAAATTTTTAGAGTCCGCTCCAGGTACAGATTCCTGGAGGTTGCAAACACCAGATACTTCAGCTTGCAGTATCTGGTTGCAAACTTAGTGGGATCAGTGGCAGGGAGTAGCTGGTCAGCCTTCTCCTTTGGGGTAAAGTGTTTCTCCCGCCAGGAGTCATCATGCATGATGTCCAGGATGGACATAGAGGATTCTCCTCTTTTCTGTTTGCCAGTTGTTGCCTTTCCTTTTCCTTTTCTTTGAGTGTCAGACATCCTGAAAAACAGAAAAACAAGTAGGCAAATAACAAAATAAGCACAAAGTGGCAAAGGAGCAGTAGAATAATTAAATAAGTTAAAGAATTGTGCATTTTGGATTGGTTCGGGAATAAAAAGCTGAGATGAGAAATTTCAATCCAAAAAGTAATAGAATTCATGTTAATTAGGAAAAACCATAAACATGCCTTGAGTTAAAAAGTAAAGTGAGTCAAAAAGCAGAGGTGGTTGTTAGAAAGGTAAAAGTGGTTTTAAATTGAAAAAGAGGTTAGAAATAAAAAATCAGTGAGTTAGTAAAAAGAAAGTTAAGGTAAGCGGCATGATGATTGGTTTCTAAGTAACAAGAATTTCACAATTTGGAGCAACAGACAACTCATATGTAAGCAAGGAAATCAAGGTGTTGATGATTCATATAGATATACCAATAACAAAAATTTGAAATCAAATTATCAATAATGTGATTTATAAACCGGGGAAACAAAAAGGATAAGAATGCTGGCCCGTGCATTCATGAATTGGTTTGGTGAAAGCTAAAGAAAGCAAAATTGAAAATGCCAAAACCAAGACATGAATGAGAATCAAAACGATTTATAGAAAATTGGGCAGCATTTCGGCTAAAATTGGATGTTCCCAGAGAATAAACAGCAAGCAGAATAGTTCATATAAACTAAAATAAACTGCAAATAGATATAAATAATATGAACATGAAAGAGAAATCGCAATAGCAGCATGAACAGTAAGAACATCATATGAACAATACTTAGATCATAGCAACAGTAGAATTGTGAAAATTATAAAACAAGTAGCAAGAACAGCGCAATTAAACAAGCCTAAGTCCACTAACCACATCCTAGGCTACCTAACCACCAAGAATCCACTACAACATACATTTCTAACGAGCCTAAATGTAAACAGAAACGAAAAAAAATGCAATTGACTCTGAATTGAAATAAGAGTGGCGTTCGGCAGAACCTGGTAGGCGTATGAACTGAGCTAAGGGATTGAGAGATGGCTGGGGGTGCTTGTGGTCGCTGCTAACACGGTGGTTGAGGCGGATGGCGCGGCGGTGGTGGCTGTTCGGAGGCAGGGGGTTCGGGTAAGGTAATGGGGGTAATGGTGGAGAGGGGGAAGGAAGAGAGGGGTGGGGGGTGGTGATGGGGAGTTGCGCGGCGGTGATGGTGGCACGGTGGGGTGGTGGTTGCGGAGGGGGCAGTGGTGGTGGAGGAAAGAAGAGAAGAGAAGAAGAAGAAGGAGATGAAAGGAAGAAGGGGGTGGCGTCGCGGTCGTGGCTGGGTCGTGGACGGTGGTGCGGCCGGTGGTGGTAGTTGTGGGTGGCGAGGGGCAGAGAGGGGGGTTGTAGAGAAGAGGAAGAAGAAAGGGGTTGGGGGCGCGACAGGGTAGGGTTTCGCGTCACTAGGAGGGTTAATGAATTTGAATCCACGCGATCGCGTGGGGCACGCGGTCGCGTGGCTGGGGTGGAATGGGTGTTGACGCGATGGCGTAGGTGGCGCGATCGCTTGCAGTGGGTAAAAGGGTGAGTGATGTGGTCGCGTAAGGCATGCAACCGCGTCCCTGGAAATTGTGCGAAACGCACAGTTCCAGCGTCGTTTCAGCGCAACTCTCTGTCTCCATTGGGGGTTCTATGATATCCGCGCGACGCGAACACGTCGCTCACGCTTTCGCGTGGGATGGGTGTTTTGCTAGTGACGCGATCGCGTGAGGCATGCGATCGCGTCACTGGAAATTGTGCTAAACGCACAATTCCAGCGTCGTTTCAGCGCAACTCTCTGTCTCCAATGGGGTGTCATGATATCCACGCGATGCGAATGCGTCGCTCACGCTATCGCGTGGCATGGGTGTTGTGCAAGTGACGCGATCGCGTCAGGGACGCGATCGCATGGGCCGTTTTGTGCTAAACGCACAACAGCCGCACAATTCCTGCCCAACTTTCTGGGCGTTGGATCTTTATGCCGATCTCCAGATCACGCGGCCGCGTGAGTGACGCGGACGCGTGGGAGGTGGTTTTCGCAACTGACGCGATCGCATGAGCAATGCGGTCGCGTTGCACGCCCCTTTTCTTTTATATATGCAATTATGCAATTATGCAGTATGCAATGCTAATGAATAATATTCAGGTTCAATTGAAAAAGAATAAAAATAAATAACACGAAATAAAACTGAAAAAGAAACGACCATGGTGGGTTGTCTCCTACCTAGCACTTTTAGTTAAAGTCCTTAAGTTGGACATTGGATGAGCTTCCTATTATGGTGGCTTATGCTTAAATTCATCCAGAAATTTCCACCAATGCTTGGAATGCCAACAGCCTCCGGGGTCCCAAACTAGACATGTAAAGCTTCTGAGTAGCTTCAAACAGATTCTCAGGCTCCCGGTGTGGCGAGTGTCAGAATAGATTCCAGGATCCCAAACTTTGCTTTTAAATCCGCCTTTGTCTTTATCTATATTTTTCCATCCGGGTGGTTTAGAAATTAGATTCTCACCATGGTGACCAAATATTTACCGAGATCCATTCGATTGAACATGAGACCAATCCTTGCACTTCGAGTTGAAGCCTGGAACCTTATTGAACCTTGTGCACCAGCTCTGAGTGCGAGCCATTTCCCTCTTACTCTTAAAGCCGCAGAGACCTCTAAGTTGGCCATCTGTTTCAAGCAAACCATATTTAAGTGAAAAAGCAAAGTTAAAGGTTAAGGATTGTACCCACTTGAAGCTTGTATTAGGTGGTAATGGCCTTGGGATAGGTGTTTCCAGTGGTTCTGTAAGCTCTACTCCCTTGTGATCTTCTGTGAATTTCTCCACTTCCTGGCAGAATTCTTCAAATGCAACATCGTCCTGATCAAAGTCTTCTATGTCTTCTGCATGACTCAAGTCATAAGCTGGAGGTTGAGAGAAATCTACCTCCGCATCTTCTTCGTATTCACTTGGATAAGGTTCTTCAATCTCAGAGAATTCACTTGCAGATGCAAGTTCATTACTAGGAGAACTTGACTTGTGACTATCATCATCAAGGAAACTTGCTTCTTGGATTATTCCGTCTAGTTCTTCATAAAAGACTTGCCTTGGGAGTTGTGCATTATCCTCCTTAGCATCTATTGTAACGTCCTTGACATAATTCTCCACAATTCTGGATTCCCATGGAAGTTCAGCGTCTCCTAAGTTCTCAACCAACTCTTCTTCTTCTATAATGACAACTTCCTCTACTTGTTCCAATATGAAGTCATGCTCTGTTCTGTCCGCGGGAGTTTCTAGTATCTCCTTCATGCTACGCTCTTCATTAGATTGTCCACATGGGGTTGTGGAAGGTTCTTGAATGTTTGAACGTCTAGAAGATAATTGGCTTATTGCTTGCTCCAGTTGATGAAGGGTTGTTTGAAGTTGATCTACTGTTTCCTTGAGGCGAACCTGTGATTCTGGAGGTGATGGATTTGGACATGGTATATAGGGAAGTGGTGGTGTTTGGGAGTAATCGGATTAGGATTGGGGTAAATAAGGATCATATAGTGGTGAATGGTGAAAAGGCGCTTGTGAGTGTGGCGGTTCAAAGCTACGTTGAGAGGGTGGTCTATAGGCACAGGGTGGGGCTTGTTGGTAGTTACAAGGTTGTCCACTGTCAGCTTGGTATGCATTGTAGAATAGCCTTTGTCCATGATATCTTGGAGGGTGTTGTTGCCTAAAGGGTTGATCAAATCCTCTTGGCTCCATCCATCTTTGATCTCTCTGACCTTGATGCATATTCCTGTTATAGCTTTCACTCCTTTCAACAATATTAAAACCAAACTCAAAGCGAGAGGGGTGAGAATTCATAGTAGCTAATAAAAATTAAAAAAGAAAAATAAAAATAGATAAACAGGCAAAATAAAATATTTACAATAACCAATAATAAGGCACAGGTTTGCAGTTCCCCGCAACAACGCCATTTTGAAGAATTGAAGATTGATGGTTTAGAAGTTATAGTAAACTCTCGTTGCAAGTATAGTTACTAAACCAAGCAATCAACCTTTCTTACAAACGTTTTGGTTATCACAAGTAACAAACCCCTTTAAAATTGATAACCGAGTATTTAAACCTCGGGTCGTCTTCTCAAGGAACTGCAGGGAAGTATGTTCTTATTATTGGTTATGAAGATTATAAATTGGGGTTTTGAAAATTAGGAGCAAGTAATTTGAATTGCAATTAAAATAAGTAAATGACTGTAAAATAAACTTTTGGCAAGGTATGAGAAATTGGAAGTCCTATCCTAGTTATCCTTATCAATGGAGATGAGAATTGAATCTTAATCCCACTTAGTTAGCCTTTACTAAAGCAAAGGAAGATCAAGTGGATTAATTAGTCTGATCTTCAGGTCCTAGTCAATTCCTAAGAAAGGACTGGAATTATTGAAGTTCAATTCAATTAGCAAAGATAACAATTATCAATCACGTTGAGTTTGATAACTCCTGAGTTACTGATTTCTTAACCAAGGCCAAAAGGGAAAAAGTAAATCTACTTCAATAAAAATGTCTTCAGATTGGAAGCAACAGTAACATGAATAAAAGAGAGAAATCATAAACTGAAATACCTCAAATAACATTAATTAAGAGAATTATCTATAACATAGAAAAGTTCAAAAATAAAATTGAGAAGATAATAAAAAGGAAAGTTGAACCTGATAAAAAGGGACAATCATGAAAGCAAGAAAAATCCTAAATCCTAATCCTAAGAGAGAGAGGAGAGAACCTCTCTCTAAAAACTACATCTAAATCATGAAAAGTGAATTATTGGAGACTCTCCTTTCAATGGATGCATTTCCCCACTTTATAACCTCTGATCTGTGCCTTCTGGACTTGGATTTGGGCCAAAAAGGGCTTCAGAAATCGCTGGGAGCATTTTTTGTAATTTCTGGTGCGTGGCCTCTGTCACGCGTCCGCGTAGGTCACGCGGTCGTGTCATCTGGAGTTTTCCTTATCACGCGTTCACGTCGCACACTCTTCGCGCCAGGTATGCGGCCGCGTCGCCCACGCGTTCGCGTCGCTGCCAGTTTCTTCAAAAACTCCATTTTGTGCTTTACTTCCATTTTTGTATGTTTCCTTTCCATCCTTTAAGTCATTCCTGCCTTTAGAATATCTGAAACTACTTAACACACAAATCACGGCATCGAATGGTAATAAAGAGTAATTAAAATAATTATTTTCAAGGCATAGGAAACATGTATTTCACATATATCACATAATAAGGAAGGGAAAGTAAAACCATGCAATTAACATGAATAAGTGAGTGAAGGATTGAATAAATCACTTAAATTAGGCACAAACTATATCATAAAATATGGGTTTATCAGTGGCGTATGTGTATTGACTACAAAAGGCTCAATACATCCACCAGAAAGGATCATTTTCCTTTACCATTCATAAACCAAATGCTAGAAAGACTAGCAGGTCATGACTATTACTACTTTTTGGATGGCTATTCAGGTTATAACCAAATTGCAGTAGATCCTCAGGATCAAGAGAAAACAGCATTCACATGTCCATCTGGAGTATTTGCCTACAGAAGGATGCCATTTGGTCTCTTCAATGCACCTGCAACCTTTCAGAGATGCATGCTCTCTATTTTCTCTGATATGGTGGAAAAATTTATGGAAGTCTTCATGGATGACTTCTTAGTATTTGGAGACTCATTCAGCTCCTGTCTTGACCATTTAGCACTTGTTCTAAAAAGGTGCCAAGAGACTAACCTAGTTTTTAATTGGGAAAAATGTCACTTTATGGTGATTGAAGGAATTGTCCTTGGGCACAAAATTTTAAACAAGGGAATAGAGGTGGATCAAGCTAAGGTAGAGGTAATTGAAAAATTACCACCACCTGCCAATGTTAAGGCAATCAGAAGCTTTCTGGGGCATGCAGGATTCTATAGGAGGTTTATAAAGGATTTTTCAAAAATTGCAAAACCTATAAGCAATCTGTTAGTTGCTGACACGCCATTTGTCTTTGACACGGAGTGTCTGCAGGCATTTGAAACTCTGAAAGCTAAGCTGGTCACAGCACCAGTTATTTCTGCACCAGACTAGACATTACCATTCGAACTAATGTGTGATGCCAGTGACCATGCTATTGGTGAAGTATTGGGACAAAGGCATAACAAGCTCCTGCACGTCATTTACTATGCTAGCCGTGTTCTAAATGACGCACAGAAGAATTACACAACCATAGAAAAAGAGCTGCTTGCAGTGGTTTATGCCATTGACAAGTTTAGATCCTATCTAGTAGGATCAAAAGTGATTGTGTACACTGACCATGCTGCTCACAAATATGTACTCACAAAGCAAAATTCAAAACCCAGACTCATAAGATAGGTATTGCTTCTGCAAGAGTTTGATATAGAAATAAGAGACAGAAAAGGGACAGAGAACCAAGTAGCTGATCACCTGTCCCGGATAGAACCAGTAGTAGGGGCATCTCTTTCCCTAACTGAGATCTCTGAAACCTTTCAGGATGAGCAACTCTTTACCATTCAAGAAATACCATGGTTTGCAGACATTGCAAACTATAAGGCTATGAGATTTATACCCAAAGAGTACAGTAGATAGCAAACGAAAAAATTAATTTCTGATGCAAAGTACTACTTGTGGGATGAACCATATCTCTTTAAGAGATGTGCAGACGGAATAATCCACAGATGCGTGCCTAGAGAAGAGGCACAGAAGATCCTATGGAATTGTCATGGATCACAATATGGAGGACATTTCGGAGGTGAGCGAACAGCCACAAAAGTTCTCCAATGTGGCTTCTACTGGCCTACCTTCTATAGAGACTCTCGAGAGTTTGTACGTAACTATGACAGTTGCCAGAGAGCTGGTAATCTACCTCATGGTTACGCCATGCCTCAGCAAGGGATCTTAGAGATTGAGTTGTTTGATGTATGGGGCATTGAGTTCATGGGGCCTTTCCCACCATCATACTCAAACACTTACATTCTGGTGGCAGTAGATTTTGTATCTAAATGGGTAGAGGCAATTGCCACACCCACTAATGATACTAAGACAGTGCTGAAGTTCCTCCAAAAGCATATCTTCAGCAGATTTGGTGTCCCTAGAATACTAATCAGTGATGGAGGGACTCATTTCTGCAATAAACAGCTTGACTCTGCTCTGATCCGATATGGAATTAACCACAAAGTGGCAACTCCATATCATCCACAGACAAATGGGCAGGCTGAAATCTCAAATAGAGAACTAAAACGAATCCTGGAATGGACTGTAAGTACCCATAGAAAGGATTGGGCAAGAAGTCTGGATGATGCTCTATGGGCATACAGAACTGCATTCAAAACTCCTATAGGGACCTCTCCATTCTAGCTTGTGTATGGAAAAGCCTGTCACCTGCCAGTGGAACTGGAACACAAAGCCTACTGGGCAACCAGATTCCTAAACCTTGATGCCAAGTTAGCTGGAGAGAAAAGATTGCTCCAGTTGAATGAGCTAGAAGAATCCAGACTCAATGCTTTCGAAAATACAAAAATTTACAAGGAGAAAGCAAAAAGGTGGCATGACAAGAAACTGTCATCCAGAGTCTTTGAGCCAGGACAGAAGGTTTTGATGTGTAACTCTAGGCTCAAATTATTCCCTGGGAAATTAAAATCCCGGTGGAGGGGCCCATATGTGATTACAAGTGTGTTACCATATGGATATGTAGAGCTTCAGGATATTGACTCTGACAAAAAGTTCATTGTTAATGCACAGAGAGTAAAGCATTATCTTGAAAGCAATGTGGTGCAAGAATGCTCAACACTGAGACTATATTAAAGCTCAGAAAAGTCCAGCTAAAGACAATAAAGAAGCGCTTGCTGGGAGGCAACCCAGCCATTAGCAAAGTTTATTTGTTATTTAAATAATAATTATAGGAGTTTGATATAAATTATCTTCAAGGTTAATTATCAATTACAGGAGTTCACAGAGTTACAGAAGGATTCAGAGCATAAAGCAAAGAAAAGGAGCCCACTGGCACAAAAACGCCAGTAAGGGGTATTTTGGGCATTTAACGCCAGTAAAGATACCTTCTTGGGCGTTAAATGCCAGAATGGGCACCATTCTGGGCGTTTAACGCCAGAGTTGCAGCATCCTGGGCGTTTAGAAAACCGCCCAGTGATAAAAGATTTTTAGCGTTTAACGCCAGTCAGGGTACCTGGCTGGGCGTTAAACGCCCACAATGGCCAACATATGGGCGTTAAACGCCAGAATGGATACCATTCTGGGCGTTTAACGCCAGAAAAGGCAGGGGGAGGAGATTTTGTTTCCACTTCAAATTTTTTCAAACTTTCATGTTTTAATTCATAATTTTCTGCATAAACATGTTACAAATTTTCATCACTCACACTCAATTTCAAAAATTTAATAATCTTCTAAATTCCTTTTCAATTTTCTTTCAAATCCCTTCCAAATATTTTTTTAAAAAATCATTTATCTTTTCAATTCCTTTCCAAATCTTTTCCAACTCATCATATCTTCTCTTAATTCTTAGATGTATCAACAAATTTTCAGATTTAACTTCTTTATATCCTTTTCATATCTTTTGAATTTTAAAATCTCATCTTTTTCATATCATGATTCATTTTTTTTACCAATCATATCTTTCTATCATATCTTTTTCAAAATTTTCGAAACCTCACCCCTCCACTTTTAAATACACGTTTGGCCATCCCCTCTCCTCTACAACTCAAATTTGACTCTCCTCCTATTCCTCTCTTTTCCTTTCTTTTGCTTGAGGACAAGTAAACCTCTAAGTTTGGTGTGTTTTTCCGTGATCACCGAGCTAAAACTCATTAAGATCATGGCTCCTAAGGGAAAACAAACCACTTTAAGAGGCAAGAAAGAGAACACTCCAAAGCCACTTTGGAATCAAGAGAGGTTCTTAACCAAGGAACATGCAGACCATTACCACAAAATAATGGGTCTGAGGTAAGTGATCCCGAAAGTTAAATTCGATCTGAAAGAAGACGAATATCCGGAGATCCAAGAGCAGATTCGAAACAAAGGCTGGGAAATTCTAGCTAATCCTGAGACAAAGGTGGGAAGAAACATGGTTCAGGAATTCTACTTAAATCTGTGGCTGACAGATAAGCAGAGAATGATTGGAACTACCTTTCATACCTTTTGAACTATGGTCAGAGAGAAGATTATTTACTTCCAGCTTGACAAAATAAGAGAGGTCTTCAAGCTGCCTCAACTGCAATATGATCCAGAATCCTTTAATAGGAGAATGGTGAGAGTAGATAAGCGTTTGGACCAAGTTCTAGAGGACATATGCCTCCTTGAAACTAAGTGGATAACTAACTCAAAAAGTGTCCCAAACCAACTCAATAGAGGAGATCTCAAACCAGTCGCTAGGGGCTGGTTGGACTTCATTGGGCATTCTATACTGCCCACTAGCAACCGCTCTGAGGTCACTGTCAAAAGAGCAGTAATGATTCATTGCATTATGCTGGAAAACGAAGTGGAGATTCATCATCTGATTTCTTGTGAGATCTACACAATTGCAAATAAGAACTCCACTAAAGCCAAATTGGCTTACCCAAGCTTAATCACTCTGCTATGTAAAGATGTTGGGCTGAAGATGGGAGTAGATGAGTTCATCCCAGTCGAGCACCCAATCACCAAGAAGTCAATGGAAGGACAACAAGTGCAAGATAACTCCATCAAAAGGTGGGCGCATGAGTTCCTCCCAGAAATTCTTCAAATTGACTACTGGACCCGCCTAGAAGCATCTGTCACCAAGCTGCAAGAAGTTATGGATCAACTTAAGGAAGAATAGCTAAATCAAAATAGCATACTCTGCAAAGTGCTTAAAGAGCAAGAAAAAGCAAGGGCGTGAGCTACAGGAGCTAAAACGCCAGAGGCTCTCCCGTGAGGGACCAGACACTCCTACAAATTGAAGGAGCACTTGCCTCTCCCAATGCAGGTTGTTGAGTCCTAACTCTGTGATAACTTTCATTATTAGAGATCCATTTTAAGAGTCACATGAGCATTAGTATTAGAATCATTTATTTTTATGTCTTTAATTTCCTTTCTTTTATTATTATCTGTCTGCTTTTATGCTTATTTCATGTCTTATTTCTATTTCATAATCAATAAAATTTAGAGTAGATGTCTTAAAGCTATGAATAATCCCATAAATCCCTCACCTTTCTTAAAAGAAAAATGTTTTTATTTGCAAAAGAATAAGAAGTACATGAATTTCGAATTATATCTTGAAAATAATCTAATTATTTTGATATGGTGGCAATACTTTTTATTTTCTGGATGAATGCTTGAACAGTGCATATTTTTTATATTGTTGTTTATGAATGTTAAAACTGTTGGCTCTTGAAAGAATAATGAAAAAGGAAAAATGTTATTGATAATCTGAAAAATCATAAAATTGATTCTTGAAGCAAGAAAAAGCAGTGAATATAAAGCTTGCAAAAAAAATGGCGAAAAATAAAAGAAAAAAGGAAAGAAAAAGAAAAAGCAAGCAGAAAAAGCCAATAACCCTTTAAACCAAAAGGCAAGGGTAAAAAGGATCCAAGGCTTTGAGCATTAATGGATAGGAGGGCCCACAGGAATAAAATCCTGGCCTAAGCGGCTAAACCAAGCTGTCCCTAACCATGTGCTTGTGGCATGAAAG
Organism: Arachis ipaensis; assembly: GCF_059453495.1. NCBI lineage: Eukaryota > Viridiplantae > Streptophyta > Magnoliopsida > Fabales > Fabaceae > Arachis > Arachis ipaensis. Next base: position 93,814,173 of record NC_142439.1, read on the forward strand.
TCCAAGTGAAGAGCTTGAGACTGAGTGGTTAAAGTCATGGTCCAAAGCAAAAAGAGTGTGCTTAAGAGATCTGGGCACCTCTAATTGCGGACTCTAGCAAAGCTGAGTCACAATCTGAAAAGGTTCACCCAGTTATGTGTCTGTGGCATTTATGTATCTGGTGGTAATACTAGAAAACAAAGTGCTTAGGGTCACGGCCAAGACTCATAAAGTAACTGTGTTCAAGAATCAACACACTGAACTAGGAGAATTAATAACACTATCTGAATTCTGAGTTCCTATAGATGCCAATCATTCTGAACTTCAAAGGATAAAGTGAGATGCCAAAACTGTTCAGAAGCAAAAATGCTACAAGTCCCGCTCATCTAATTGGAACTGAGCTTCATTGATATTTGAAATTCATTGTATATTCTCTTCTTTTTATCCTATTTTGTTTTTAGTTGCTTGGGGACAAGCAACAATTTAAGTTTGGTGTTGTGATGAGCAGATAATTTATACCCTTTTTAACTATGTTTTTACATAGTTTTTAGTATGTTTTAGTCACTTTTTATTATATTTTTATTAGTTTTTATTCAAAAATCACATTTCTGGACTTTACTATGAGTTTGTGTGTTTTTTTGTAATTTCAGGTAAATTCTGGCTGAAATTGAGGGACCTGAGCAAAAATTTGATTCAGAGGCTGAAAAAAGACTACAGATGCTGTTGGATTCTGACCCTCCTGCACTCAAAATGAATTTTCTGGAGCTACAGAAGCCCAATCGGCGCGTTCTCAATTGCGTTGGAAAGTAGACATCCTGTGATTTCCAGTACTATATAATAGTTCATACTTGGCCCGAGATTTGGTAGCACAAACTGGCGTTTGAACGCCCACTCCTTAACCTTTTCTGGCATTAAACGCCAGAACTGGCATAAAAGTTGGAGTTAAATGCCCAAACTGGCACAAAAGCTGGACTTCAATGCCAGGAATAGCCTATGCACGTGAAAGCTTCAATGCTCAGCCCAAACACACACCAAGTGGGCCCCAAAATTGGATTTCTGCACTATCTATCTTAGCTTACTCATTTTCTGTAAACCTAGGTTACTAGTTGAGTATAAAAACTACTTTAAGAGATTTATTTTGTTCCTCATGACATTTTTATCTCTGGATTTTGTATCTTCCACGGCATGAGTCTCTAAAATCCATGGTTGGGGGTGAGGAGCTTTGCTGTGTCTCGACGGATTAATGCAATTACTGTTGTTTTCCATTCAATCACGCTTGTTTCTATTCTACGATATTCACTCGCACTTCAACATGATGAATGTGATGATCCGTGACACTCATCACCATTCTCAACCTATGAACGCGTTCCTGACAACCACTTCCGTTCTACCTTAGATTGAGTGTGTATCTCTTGGGTTCCTGGCTCACGAGTTTGATTGCCTCTCCTGACAACAGAGCATTCAAATCTGTGAGATCAGAGTCTTCGTGGTATAAGCTAGAATCAATTGGAAACATTCTTGAGATCCGAAAAGTCTAAACCTTGTCTGTGGTATTCTGAGTATGATCTGGGAAGGAATGACTATGACAAGCTTCAAACTCACAAATGTTGGGCGCAGTGACAGTGTGCAAAAGGATCAATGGATCTTATTCCAACACTATGAGAACCGACAGATGATTAGCCCTACAAAACCCATAGCTGGACCATTTTCACTGAGAGGACGGATGGTAGCCATTGACAACGGTGATCCACCAACATACAGCTTGCCATGGAAGGAGCCTTGCGTGCGTGAAGAGGAAGACAGTAGGAAAGCAGAGATTCAGAAGACAGAGCATCTCCAAAACCTCAACCTATTCTCCATTACTGCATAACAAGTATTATTTAATCCATGTTCTTTTACTCATTCCAATTAAAACTGAGAATAATTATTGATATCATGACTAAGATTTACAAGATAACCATATCTTGCTTCAAGCCGACAATGTCCGTGGGATCGACCCTTACTCACGTAAGGTATTACTTAGACGACCCAGTGCACTTGCTAGTTAGTTGTGCGGAATTACAAAAGTGTGATTGTGAGTTCGTGCACCACCAGCTGAGGCTAGACATCCAAGGCTTCAGACAAGGAGATAGTGAATCTCTTTATGATGCCTGGGAAAGGTATAGAAGGATGTTAAGAAAATATCCCACTGAAATATTTTTAGAATGGGTACAATTAGACATCTTCTACTATGGACTTTCAGACATGGCTAGAATGTCTTTAGACCACTCTTCTGGTGGTTCTTTACACATGAAAAAGACCATACGAGAAGCTCAAGAGCTTATTGAGACAGTTGCCACTAATCAGCATCTGTACTCATCTGCCGAGACTTCTATAAAAGGAGAGGTTAATGCAGTAGCTACTAAACCTAACCCTCCAGAATAGGATGGCCCATTGACTTAGCAACTGCACGCCCTTGCCCAGCAACTACTGGACTTGCAAGAGGCTTTGCAAGAAACTCAGGCTATTCAACCCAGCTGAGCCAAACAAGGCAACGGTTATCCAAGCAGATAACAGAAGAGTGCTAGGCTATTCAACTGAGGAGTGGGAAATCCTTAAACACTCAACCTCAGTACAATAAGAAGGGAACCCAGGTCTCTGCACAGGATAACTCTGGGCATTCAAACGCCCAGGAAGATATCACTCTTGGCGTTGAACGCTAGAAAAGGGCAAAAACAGGGCGTTCAAACGTCCAAGGAGGCAGCACCCTCGGCAATGAACGCCCACAAGGGGTATCCCTGGCATTGAATGCCAGGAAGACAGCAGCTTGGGCATTGAACGCCCAAGCAAGGGAGGTCAGTCACTCACTAATAACAACCCTCCTAAGCAAGCTGGTAACCCCCATTCCAACTCACATGGCATTCGTCCTTCATCAACCAAGGTTGATGAATACTAGGTTAAGATGCCATTTCCTCAGAAACTCTGTCAAGAAGAAAGGGATAAACAGTTTGCCCACTTTGCGGAGTATCTCAGAATGTTAGAGATCAAGATCCCTTTTGCAAAAGCTCTTGAACGGATACCTTCTTATGCTAAGTTCATGAAGGACATCTTAAGTCATAAGAAAGATTGCAGAGAGACAGAAACAGTCCTCCTTACTGAAGAGTGCAGTGCAATCATTCAAAATAGCTTGCTAGAGAAGCTTAAGGATCTTGGAAGCTTTATGATACCATGCACTCTAGGTGATGCTTGTACAAGGATAGCTTTATGTGACCTTGGGGCAAGCATCAACCTAATACCTGGTTCTTTAATAAAGAAGCTCTGTTTGACTGATGAACTCAAACCAACCTGCATATGCCTTCAACTTGCTGATGGTTCTATTAAGATACTATCAGGAGTAATTGAAGACATTATTGTCAGGGTTGGACCCTTTGCTTTCCCTACTTACTTTGTAGTGTTGGACATGGAAGGGCACAAGAGTACATCCCTTATCCTAGGGAGACCCTTCCTAGTTACAGGACAGACCCTCATTGATGTTGAAAAAGGGGAAGTAACCCTAAGAGTCAATGAGAAAAAGTTTGTACCAAATGCCATCAAGGCTATGCAGCATCCAGACATTCCTGAGGAATGCATGAGCATTGACCTCAATGACTCTCTGGTGGAAGAGGTCAACATGGACGAAAGCCTCAAGGAAGGACTGAATGATATCCTTGATGATACTCAGCCTAATTCAAAGGAAACTCTAGAAACCTCTGAGAAAAAGGAGAAGCCTCCAAAGCTTGAGCTTAAGCCATTTCCATCCTCCCTGAAATATGTATTTCTGGGAGATGGAGACAACTATCCTGTAATCATAAGCTCTACCTTAGAGCCACAGGAAGAAGAAGCACTAATTCAAGTGCTTAAAACACATAGGACCACCCTTGGGTGTACTATAGGTGACCTTAAGGGCATTAGCCTAGCCCGATGCATGTATAAAATCCTGTTGGAGGATAATGCCAAACCAGTGGTGCAACCACAAAGGCGATTGAATCCAGCTATGAAGGAAGTAGTGCAGAAGGAAGTCACTAAGCTCTAGGAGGCATGGATCATTTATCCCATTTCTAACATCCCTGGGTGAGCCCTATCCAGATTATTCCTAAGAAGGGAGGCATGACAGTGGTTTATAATGAAAAGAATGAGCTGATCCCTAAAAGGACAGTTACAGGGTGGCGTATGTGCATTGACTATAGAAGACTCAATGATGCCACCAGGAAAGATCACTTTTCTTTACCCTTCATTGACCAAATGCTAGAAAGACTAACAGGTCATGCTTTTTATTATTTCCTGGATGGATATTCCGGATACAATCAAATAGCAGTGGATCCACAGGATCAAGAAAAGAAAGCATTCACATGTCCATCTGGCGTATTTACATACAGGCGAATGCCATTTTTGCTGTGCAATGCACCTGCCACCTTTCAGAGATGTATGTTATCCATCTTTTCTGATATGGTAGAGAAGTTCCTTGAAGTGTTCATGGATGAATTCTCTGTCTATGGAGACTCATTTGACTTCTGTCTTGATCATCTGACCCAAGTTCTGAAAAGATGCCAAGAAACAAACCTAGTTCTAAACTGGGAGAAATGCCACTTCATTGTAACTGAAGGCATTATTCTTGGACACCGGATCTCAAATAAGGGGATAGAAGTGGATCAAGGAAAGGTGGAAGTGATAGAACACTTGCCTCCACCTACTAATGTCAAGGAAATTAGAAGTTTCCTAGGACATGAAGGATTCTATAGGAGGTTCATAAAAGATTTTTCAAAAATTTCAAATCCCCTGTGTAAGCTCTTCCCCACTGATGTTCCATTCGTCTTTGACCAAGAATGCCTGCAAACCTTTGAAACTCTGAAAGCCAAGCTTGTCACTGCCCCTATCATCTCTGCACCCAACTGGGACTTACCATTTGAGCTAATGTGTGATGCCAGTGATCATGCAATTGGCGCAGTCCTAGGGTAGAGACATGACAAGCTTCTGTATGTCATTTATTATGCTAGTCGCATATTAAATGATGCACAGAAAAACTACACTACTACAGAAAAGGAGCTACTTGCAGTGGTCTATGCCATTGACAAGTTCAGATCCTACCTAGTAGGATCTAAGGTCATTATTTATACTGACCATGCTGCTCTAAAGTATCTACTCACTAAGCAGGATTCTAAACCCAGACTTATAAGATGGGTATTACTTCTGCAAGAGTTTGATATAGAAATTAGAGATAGAAAAGGGACAGAAAATCAGGTGGCTGATCACTTGTCCCGGATTGAGCCAGTAGCAGGAACTTCTTCTCCCTCCACTGACACATCCGAATCTTTTCCAAATGAACAACTCTATACCATCCAGACAATACCTTGGTTTGCAAACATTACAAATTATAAGGCTATAAGGTTCATTCCCAAGGAGTTTACCAGGCAGTAAAACCAAAAACTCATGCATGACGCAAAGTACTACTTGTGGGATGAACCATATCTCTTTAAGAGATGCTCAAATGGAATAATCCGACGCTGTGTGTCTGAAGAAGAGGCATAGAGAATTCTATGGCATTTTCATGGTTCAGACTATAGAGGACACTTTGGAGGTGAGCGGACAGCCACTAAGGTACTCTAAAGTGGCTTTTACTGGCCTACTCTCTTTAAAGATTCTAGAGAGTTCGTCCGTAATTACGATAGTTGCCAAAGAGCTGGCAATCTTCCTCATGGTTACAGCATGCCTCAACAAGGAATCTAAGAGATTGAGTTGTTTGACATGTGAGGCATAGATTTAATGGGACCATTCCCGCCTTCATACTCAAACATCTACATCCTTGTGGCAGTAGATTATGTGTCTAAATGCATTGAAGCAATAGCAACATCCACTACTGACACTAGAATCGTAATGAAGTTCCTTCAGAAGAACATCTTCAGTAGATTTAATGTCCCTAGAACACTAATTTGTGATGGAGGTACTCATTTCTGTAACAGACAGTTAGATTCTGTCTTAAGTCGTTACAGAGTTCGCTATAAAGTAGCAACACTGTATCACGGGCAAGCTGAAGTCTCAAATAGAGAACTAAAGCAAATCTTAGATAGAACAGTATGTACCTCTAGAAAGGATTGGGCTAGAAAGCTTGATGATGCTCTGTGGGCATACAGAACAGCTTTCAAAACCCCCATTGGAACCTCACCATACCAGTTGGTATATGGAAAGTCCTTTCATTTGCTAGTAGAACTAGAACACAAGGCCTATTGGACCACTAGGCTCCTAAACCTTGATGCTAAAGCAGCAGGAGAAAAATGGCTGCTCCAACTAAATGAGTTAGATGAATTCCGCTTAGCTGCATTTGAAAATGCAAAGATCGATAAAGAAAAGACAAAGAGGTGGCATGACAGGAAGATAGCTTCCAGAGTCTTTGAACCAGGACAGAAAGTCCTGCTCTTCAACTTAAGACTCAAATTGTTTCCTGGGAAACTCAAATCTTGTTGGACAGGACCATTTGTGGTTACTAATGTATCACCTTACGGGCACATAGAACTTCAAGGTAAAGAAAAAAGGTTCACTATCAATGGACAGAGGGTCAAACATTACCTTGAAGGAGATATAGAGCCAGGAGGTTCAACACTATTACTGCATTAAGTATAGTGAAGTCCAGCTAAAGACATTAAAGAAGAGCTTGTTGGGAGGCAACCCAATGATTCCTCATATGTTATTAATTCTCTAATTACTTCTATTTTAATTAATTTTCTTTTTAATTAGTTTTTTATTATGTTTTAAGTTGATTTTAATGTTAGTGATCATGAACAGTGCTTAAACAGAGACAGAATGATGCAGAACAGCAAACAAAATACCCTGTAGTAAGGATCTTTCTGGCGTTTAAACGCCAGAAAGGGAAGGCAATTGGGCGTTTAAACACCCATGGAGACAGTGGTGCACGAAATTGTGATGTCCAGGCTCGAACAATCCCTGGTAATGGCTCCAAAGCTTGGTGCTTTGATCCTAATTCATAATTGTCACAACTTCGATACAACTAACCAGCAAGTGCACTGGGTCGTCCAAGTAATACCTTACGTGAGTAAGGGTCGAATCCCACGGAGATTGTTGGTATGAAGCAAGCTATGGTCACCTTGTAAATCTCAGTCAGGCAGATATAAAGTGATAATGGTGTTTTCGAATATTATATAATAAAAGAGGGATAGAGATACTTATGTAATTCATTGGTAGGAATTTCAGATAAGCGAATGGAGATGCTTTCGTTCTTCTGAACCTCTGCTTTCCTGCTATCTTCATCCAATTAGTCTTACTCCTTTCCATGGCTGGCTTTATGCAAGGGCATCACCGTTGTCAGTGGATACATCCCCTCCTCTCAGTGAATAATATGCTCACGCACCCTGTCACGGCACGGCTATTCATCTGTCGGTTCTCGATCATGCTGGAATAGGATTCACCCTCCTTTTGCGTCTGTCACTAACGCCCAGCACTCGTGAGTTTGAAGCTCGTCACAGTCATTCAATCATTGAATCCTACTCAGAATACCACAGACAAGGTTTAGACTTTCCGGATTCTCTTGAATGCCGCCATCATTCTAGCTTACGCCACGAAGATTCTGGTTAGGAGATCTAAGAGATACTCATTCTAGCTTAATTCATGTAGAACGGAAGTGCTTGTCAGGCACGTGTTCATAGGGGAGATGGTGATGAGCGTCACACATAATCATCACCTTCATCACGTTCTTGGGTGCGAATGGATATCTTAGAAGCGAAATAAGAAGAATTGAATAGAAAACAGTAGTACTTTCATTAATCTTTGAGGAACAGCAGAGCTCCACACCTTAATCTATGGAGTGTAGAAACTCTACCGTTGAAAATACATAAGTGAAAGGTCCAGGCATGGCCGAGATGGCCAGCCCCCTAAACGAGATCAATAGTCTTCTAAGATGAACAATGGAATAAAACTGAGACCAAAGATGTCAAATACAATAGTAAGAGGTCCTATTTATAATCAACTAGTCACTAGGGTTTACATGAGTAAGTAATTAATGCATAAATCCACTTCCGGGGCCCACTTGGTGTGTGCTTGGGCTGGGCTTTAAGTGTTGCACGTGCAGAGGTCATTTGTGGAGTTGAACGCCAGTTTCTGTGCCAGTTTGGGCGTTCAACTCTGGTTTTGGATCCTTTTCTGGCGCTGGACGCCAGATTTGGGCAGAAGGCTGGCGTTGAACGCCAGTTTACGTCGTCAATTCTTGGCCAAATTATGGACTATTATATATTGCTGGAAAGCCCTGGATGTCTGCTTTCCAACGCAATTGTAAGCGCGCCATTTCGAGTTCTGTAGCTCCAGAAAATCCACTTTGAGTGCAGGGAGGTCAGAATCCAACAGCATCAGCAGTCCTTCTTCAACCTCTGAATCTGATTTTTGCTCAAGTCCCTCAATTTCAGCCAAAAAATACCTGAAATCACAGAAAAGCACACAAACTCATAGTAAAGTCCAAAAATGTGAATTTAACATAAAAACTAATGAAAACATCCCTAAAAGTAACTAGATCCTACTAAAAACATACTAAAAACAATGCCAAAAAGCGTATAAATTATCCGCTCATCAGACAGCAGGCCTGGCGTTAAATGCCAGTGATAAACCCCTTTGTAGGGTTTATCTTGTGTTGAATTTAGAGCATTTTGATAACCTTTCCTCACATTTATTCAATGAAATAGCATGATTTTGTGATTGTCTCCATACTTGTGCTTAGATGTGAAAATATGCTTTTTAGACCTTTAATTTGATAGTTTTAATCTTCCTTTGATTCCACTAGATGCCTTGATGTGTTTACTAGTGATTTCAGGTTGAAAGAGGCTAGGAAGGGATCAAAGGAGTGAAAGGAAAGCATACAAAGTGGAGAAATCATGAAAAGCCAAAGATTTGAAAAAGCCCATGGCCGCGCACGCGCATACGCGCGGATTGCGAAATGCTCCAGGGGCGCGTACGCGCGCTGTGCGCATATGCGCCGAAGGCCACACATGATTCCTTTAGTCAAACACGTGCCTAGCGATTTCGGAGGTTTCTAGCCCCATTTGGAGCTGAGATTTTGGCAGGAAAAAGCTAAAAAGACCAAGGAATAAAGGGGAAGGCATCATGAGAGACATTCATACACAAACATTAGGAGTTTAGTTTAGTTTTAGAGAGAGAAGCTCTCCCTTCTCTCGGATTAGGATTAGGATTAGGTTTAGATCTTAGATATAGGTTTTAATTTCATGCTTTCTTCTACTTCTTCTTCTTAATTCTTTGTTGTTACATTCATCATTCTCCTATTGTTTGTTATACTTTCTTCTACCTTGTTTGTAGATCTACTTTTGTTCATTCTATTTTCTTTTAATTCAATTTGAGGTAATTCATGATGATTGTATTTCTTTTGATTGTTGTTGTTGATTTCTTACATTCAATTATTGTTAGATTCTATTTTTGTTGTCAATTTCCTATACTTTTCTTTTGTGCCTTCCAAGTGTTTGATGAAATGCTTGGTTGGGTTTTAGTGTAGATTTTGTGCCTCTTGGCCTAGGTGGAGTAATTAGTGACGCCTGAGTTATCTAATTCCCTTGTTGATTGATAATTAGAAGTTGCTAATTGATTTGGATACCACTAAAGCTAGTGTTTCCCTTGGGAGTTGACTAGGACTTGTGGAATCAAGTTTATTCGTCCACTTGACTTTCCTCCATGGTTAGAGGTTAACTGAGTGGTAGCAATGGATAATTTGTGGTCACAACCGAGGAGGATAACTAGGATAGGACTTCTAGTTCTCATATCTTGCCAAGAGCTTGTTAGTTGTTAGTTTATTCTCCTTTCCATTTATATTTCTTGTCTAAAATCTCAAAAACCCCAAACATACTTCATAACCAATAACAAGGACACTTCATTGCAATTCCTAGGGAGAACAACCCAAGGTTTAATACTTCGGTTTATAAATTTAGGGGTTTGTAATTGTGACAAACAATCTTTTGTATGAAAGGATCATTGTTTGGTTTAGAAACTATAATTGCAACGAGAATTTATTATGAATTCTAAACCGTCAAAAAAAATCAAATTCATCAAAATGGCGCCGTTGCCGGGGATTGCAATGGTGTTATGTTATTGGTTATTTTATATATGTGAATATTGTGAATAGGTTTATCAATTGCTTGTTTTCTAGTTTTTGTTAGTTTTATTTTGTTTTTCCATTATGAATTCTCACTTTGGCTATGAGTTTGGTTCTCCCTATGTTGTAGGAAATGTGGACTTTAATGACAACATGTACCAAGGATGGAACACTTCAAGATGGGAGGAGCCTCAAGGAATTGATCACTCCTATTGGCAACAACCTCCAGACACTTATAGGTATAATTCACATCCTAGTGCATGCCAATTTGATAGCTATGGTGACTCTTTTTGTGATAATCAAGTATCACCACCATATGCTTATGAACCTTACCCTCAACATGACTATCAACCATGCTCACAAGCCCAATTTTACCAAGCACCTTCTTGTAACTCACATCCATTGTATGACCAATCACCCATACCATATTCTTATGACCATTATGAGCAAGAACATTTAGAACCACCACAATTCCATTGTAACTACTATGAAGAACCATCTCAATGCACACCCTCTCCATACCCTTACTATGAAGAACCACCTTCTCATTATGAGCCCTTACTCCAAAATGATGAACTCTCTTATCCATCCCAAGCCCCAATAGATGATTCTCTCACCTTGCTACTTCAAAGCCAAGCAGATATGCAAAGGAACACCCTAGAGTTTGTGACTAATTTGACCAAGGTAGTGCATATTTTAGCCTACCAATGCTTGAGCACTCAAGGTGCTACTGTGGCCACATGTGAAAAATAAAAAGATGAACAAAGCATGAAAGGGAGATTGGAAAATCTGGTGGAGAAGAAGGAAGAGTCGAGCTTTGTATTGGAGCAATTGGAGACGCCTAGGGTCATTGAAGAAAAGGAAGAAGTGGTTGAAGATCTAGGAGATGCGGAACCACCATGGAAGTCTCAACAACCTCTGAAGCATATCAAGATTGAAGAATATGAGAAGGTTGATCAAGAGATGGACTCAATCATCAATGATTTCTTATCAACGATTGAATCCTCTCCCATGGGGCATGAAATTGAAGCTATTAAAGACAACTCAACACCAAATGATGTTGGTGATCTCATTGAAGACTCTTCTGTCAAAGGTGAAGTAGATATGGAAGTAGATTTCACACAACCTCCTAAATTTGACTCAATTGATGATGAGGAGGAATTGGGAGAAGTCAACAAGCATGAAGAAGATGAAAGAAGTTGTCAAGAGGTGGAACTACCGAAAGAAGAGCGAAAGGAAGTCGACCTTGCATCGTCTAAGTGTGGGGAGGTTTCCCTCCCTAAATCACCATCCAACACACCATTAAAGTGGGTAAAACTCTTACCCTTAAGCTTCACTTTCTCACTTGAATATGGCTTGATGAAACGGATGGACAACTTAGAGCTCTTTGTTGAACTAAGGGTAAGAAGGAGTTGTGTAGTGGTTGGAAGTCCGGAATTAGGCTCATTGAGGTCAAATTCTCAAAGTATAGGGACCATGATTGGATGAATGCTACTTTACATTGGTCTATGAAGACGACTTGGTGCGCTAAAGAGAATTCTATTTGTCAACCACCCGAATGGAGAATCCATGAATACCAACAAGAGGACGGGTGCAAAAATAAGATATGGGATCCCAGTTCAAAGCACGAAGACCAACTATGGGAGCTCATATCTTGGGTGGAACTCCATCCAAACTTGGTGAAGATGGTTGGAACTTCTATCAACCATTTGAGGAGCAAAGATCCTTGGAAATTCAAGGATGAGTACAAGCATAAGCCACCATGACAAGAAGCTTCCCAAATGTCCAACTTAAGGACTTAAACTAAAAGTGCTAGGTGGGAGACATCCCACCATGGTAAACTCTTTCCACCCTTTTGCATTTTTGATTAATAAGTGAATTGAGTTACCATTGTAGGTAGTTTTCTTTCCATATACTTGTTTCAATAAATTGGTTATAGGCTGCTTGTGGCGCAAGTAACCCTTGCTAATATTTGAAGATTCTCAAAAGCCAAAAATATTTTTGTCATTTTGTATCTTGAGTTAATTTTGAGCTGTAGGTAGTGATAGGAGGATTTTGATTTGTTTTTTCCTTTTCTGAAAAAAAAGGGGGTCAAGAACACGTACGCACGCTGTGCGCGTGCGCGTCCATACGCATATGCAGGCCCATACTTTTCCAAAGAGTTGGGCCACTCTCGCGTAAACACTGGGCCAATGGCACAACCGCTTGCACAAGTGCGCGCACTGCGTGCATACGCGTCGATACACATTTTTTTGCAAAGCGCACGCCCGCGCACATGTTGCCTGCGCGCCGAAGCATTGAAATGGTTTCCAGGCCACCAACCCGAGAGTTGTGCTGAGCCTGGGCCAACAGTAAGCATTTAGCCCAACTCACCTCGGGCGGACGCGCATTGTACGCATCCGCGCCCATGCCTACATCCCCCAACTGCGCGAAAGCACACGTGACACTTCCGCGCCACTCACTCTTTTTTCCCACCCATGTATAGGCGCACAAGATGCTTCCGCGTCCATCCCTATTTTCACCCATCCGCGCGGACGCGCACGGTGCGCGCACGCATGGATTTGAATTTTCTAATACCCCAGGGACGTGTGAACCCCATCAGTCGTGTAGCCCCCCTCGCCCTCTTCGTCTCTTCCACCCATCCCCCATAACCACCACCCAGTTTCGCTAAACAACCCACCACCACGCCGGCGACACCACTGCCGCCGCCACCATCCCCTCCCTTTCGCCCCCTCTCTTCTCATTTGTCTCTCTCTCACCGCCCCCTCTCTACCCTCGGCCACTGAGAGCCTGACGATCGGATTTCTGCTAGTAAAGAAATTCACAAATATAATCGTGTTGTAAGTATAGTTTCTAAACTAACAAGAATCCTTTCGTACAAAAGTTTGGTTGTCACAAGTAACAAAACCCAATAAAAATAAATAACCGAAGTATTTAAACCTCGGGTCGTCTCTCAAGAGGTTGCAGGGCAGTATGATTTATTATTGGTTATGGAAATTTTGTACTTTTAGTTTGGGTTTTTGAATTAAGGAACACGTAATTTAAATGGCAGGAAAAATAAATTAATTAATAATTAATAAAATCTCTTGGCAAGGTATGAGAAATTGAAGTCCTATCCTAGTTATCCTTATCAGGTGTGATGAGAATTGGATTCTGCTCCCACTTTATTAATCCTTGCTAAACAAAGGAAAGTTAAGTGAACAAATTGATTTGATTCTCAGATCCCAGTTAACTCATATGGAAATACTAGAGTTATTGGAGTACAAATCAATCAGCAAAGAATTCTAATTTCAGTCAACAGCTGAGTTTGATAACTCAAGTGTTGCTAATTACTTAACCAAAGCCAAAGGGAGAAAATAAATCTAAATTGAATTGAAATCATTCATAAATAAATTAAAGTAAAACAATCTTAAATCTGAAATACCTCAAATTATATTAAATAGAATATTCAAATCTAACATGGAAAAATTCGTAAATTAAATTAGGAACATTAACAAGTAAAAGCATTGGAACAAATAAAAGTAGAAAATAAATTAAAGGAACATTGAACCTGTGACTGGAGAGAAGTAATCCTAAAATTGAGAAAAATCCTAATCCTAATCCTAAGAGAGGGGAGAGAACCTCTCTCTCTAAAAACTACATCTAAAACCTAAAATTATGTGAATATGAAAGTTGTATGAATTGTCCCATGATGAATGGATGTATTCTCCTACTTTATAGCCTCTAATCTATATTTTCTGGGCCGAGAACTGGGTCAGAAACAGCCCAGAAATCGCTGGGGGCGAAATCTGCCACGCTGATTTTCGTCACTGCGACGCGTCCACGTGAAGCATGCGTTCGTGTCGCCTAGATTTTCGGCCACTATGGAAAATTATATATCATTTTGAAGCCCCAGACGTTAGCTTTCCAATGCAACTGGAACCGCATCATTTGGACCTCTGTATCTCAAGTTATGATCGATTTAGTGCGAGAGGATCAGGCTGACAACTTTGCAATTCCTTCAATTTCTTGTATTCCTTCCACTTTTGCATGCTTCCTTTCCATCCTCTGAGTCATTCCTGCCCTGTAATCTCTGAAATCACTTAACACATATATCAAGGCATTGAATGGTAATAAGAGAAGATTAATATTAGCAAATATAAGGCCAAAGAAGCATGTTTTCAATCATAGCACAAAATCAAGAAGGCGAATGTAAAACATGCATTTTGTATGAACAAGTGTATGAAAGATTGATAAAATCCACTCAATTGAGCACAAGATAAACCATAAAATAGTGGTTTATCAACCTCCCCACACTTAAACAATAGCATGTCCTCATGCTAAGCTTGAGAGAGCTATAAAAGTGAAGAGGAATGGTAGAATGTATGAAATGCAACCTATCTGTATGAATGCAACTAAATGTAAAATATTTGTACCTACTTGGTTAAAAGTAAACAAGTTCTCCAAGATAAACATAAATCAAATTCCACTAATTTAAATTACACAATAAAACAAGTAAACTTGTAAGAAGATAGCTCATGAAAGCGAGGAACATAGAATCAAGCATTGAACCCTCACTGGTAGTGTATATGCACTCTAATCACTCAAGTGTATAGGGTGATTCACTCTACTTTTCCCTAATCATACTTTCTAAACTTTGTTCTTCATCTAACCAATCAACAAGTATGTAATGTACCAATGCAAACATCATGAGGTCTTTTCAAGGTTGTAATGGGGCTAAGGTAAGGTGAGGGTATATATATGGCTAAGTGAGCTATAAATTGAGTCTTTAATTAACCTAAGCTTTCACCTAATATACATATACTCTATATAATTCTAATTCATGCCTAGCTTCCCAAAATTCCCACTTTTGCATTACATACTCATATATCGACTTTTCTTTAATTTTATCACATATGCATTGATCTTTTCCTGAACTTAACTTAGCATTGGGGTAATTTTGTCCCCTTATTTATTTATTTATTGAAATTTTTTTTTGGATTTTTTTAAATAGAAAAATAAACATAACTTATCAATAAACATGGATTTTTAATTTTTTTGGTCTCACATGAGTAGGTACCCAAATTCCCAATATTTTATCAAAGTAGAAACATAACACATTCCCTTATTAACCCATGTTCCCATAGTTTTCTCACACTTAATTGTTACACAATCCTTATCTTAAGCTAAGCAAAGATTCAATTGGGATATTTAATTATTTTTTTCTGCTTAAGACTAGTGATGTGGTTATAGAACAGAATAAATGGGGATAAAAAGGCTCAAGGTGGCTAACAAGGGTGATGTAGAAGGTAGGCTTATTTGGGATAAGTGAGCTAATAACAAATAATGCCCTCAATCATATGCAAGCATGTAAATACACTAAATAGTGGACATATAGAATAGAACAAAGCAAAGATTGCAATCATAGAGAAGAAAACACACCAGAATAAAAATTTATGGTTAAATAATGTAACCATATAAATAAGCTCAAAATCTCACAGGTTGTGTGTTCTTAGCTTTTTAAACTATGTTCCAAATACAACTTCAAACAAATTTAACACAAAAAAAATTTTCAATTTAAATTAGTGAAATACTATAAAAATTTCTTGAAAAAGAAAATATTACTTCAACCGAGTGGTAAAATATGCACAAAATCAAATAAACATGCAATCAAACATGTAAATGCAACAATGAATTAACAAAGAAAATAAAACATTGGTGTTGAGAAGAAAATAACTAATCCATGGAGATCGGTATCGACCTCCCCACACTTAAAGATTACACCGTCCTCGGTGCATGCTAAGATGTGCAAGTGGAAGGGTTGCTTCAACTAATGCTTTTCTCTAAAGATTGTGCTGATGGACTTGTTTGTCTCCCCATTTTAGAAGCTTTCCCTTTCTCTTTCTCGGTGGCCAGCCTAAAAGTAGAGGAAAAAAAGAAAAATAACCCAGAAAGAAAGATAAAAAACAAATAAAATATGGCTGGGTTAATGCCAAATAATGAGGATCACAATTACATGGTAGCTACAACATGCAATTGAGAAAATAGTGGAAGCAAATGGCATATCAATGTTTCAAAAAATTTGCAACAAAGGGGAAGAGTAGGTAATGAAACACAGTATAAAATATTACCCAACAGTGTAAAGGAAGTTACTAATCACCAAAATAATTCAAGAAAAGATGTAACAGTTGAATAAGAAAATTTAACACCAATGGTAAAATAATAAATTTAGAAAAGAAAATAAAAATATGCACAAAATTAAAATGCAATGGATGAAAGAATGTAAATGTAATAAGGAGAGAAAAATGAGAAGGAAGAAGAAAAAAATAAGAAGGGGGAGGGAAAAATTAGGATTGGGGAAGAAAAGATAAGATATTTTGGTTGATTTGGATAAGTTGTGCGACGCAGGCGATGCAGACGCGTGGGTCACGCGGTTGCATGACTTGATTTGTGTGAATGGCGCGAGGGAAGCGACTCGTTTGCGCAACTCTCTGTGTTAAACTCATTTTGCCAAAATATTTGGGTGACGTGAACGCGTGGTTGACGCGATCGTGTGGATGGCCATGTTCGGAGGGCGACGACGCTGCCATTGGGCACGCGGTCGCGTGACAGGGCTGGTGCTTCTAGCATTACTCCAGCCCCACTCCATCGCAACTTGATGTCATACATCCCTTTTACGGCGATTTTTAGGGTCACGCGTTCGCGTGGGAGGCTTATTTTTCAAACGACGCAGTCGCGTGGGTGACGCGGGCGCGTGGGCATGTTTGTGCCTAAGGCACGTCTCCAGCCACGCTTCCGCTTGACTCTCTATCCAATTCTCTTTTCTTCAATACGCCCTGGTGACGCGGACGCGTTAGCGACGCTGCCACATCGCGTGCTTCCTTTTTTTTTAAAATTAATATGCAGAATGCTCATGCAACTATAAGCAGCTATATGCAGGGATGATGAGAAGAGTCATTAACATCATAAAAATAAAGTAAAAACAAAACTAATACTGAAACGGAACGATCATACCATGGTGGGTTGTCTCCCACCTAGCACTTTTAGTTAAAGTCCTTAAGTTGGACATTTGATGAGTCCTTTGTTATGGTGGCTTGTGCTTGAATTCATCCAAAAATTTCCACCAGTGTTTCGAATTCCAACAGCCTCCGGGGTCCCAAACTAGGAATGTAAAGCCCTTGAGTAAATTCAAACAGGTTCTCAAGTTCCCGGGACGTTGAATGTCAGAATAGATTCCAAGATCCCAAACTTTGCTCTTATATCCGCCTTTGTCTTGATTTATATTTTTCCAACCGGGCGGTTTGGAAGTTGCATTCTCACCTAGATGGCCAAATATTCTCCGAGACCCATTCAATCTAACTCGAAACCAATCCTTACACTTCAGATTGAAGCATGGAACCTTATTGAATCTTGCATACCAGCCTTGAGCACGAACCATTTCCTTTTTACTCTTAAAGCTGCAAAGAGCTCTAAGCTGACCATCTGTTTCAAGTAAACCATATTCAAGTGAAAAAGTAAAAATAAAAGCTAAGGATTTTACCCACTTGAATTTAGTATTGGGTGGTAATGGTCTTAAGATATGTGTTTCCAGTGGTTTTGCAAGCTCTACTCCCTCGTGTTCTTCTGTGAATTCCTCCACTTCGTTGCAAATTTCTTCAATTTCAACCACATCTTGATCCAATTCTTCGATATCTTCCTCATCACTCAAGTCATAAGTTGGAGGTTGTGAAAAATCTACCTCTGCATCATCTTCGTATTCACTTGGGGAAGATTCTTCCATCTCAAAGAATTCATTTGCGGATGTAAGTTCATTACTAGGAGAATTTGACTCGTGATCTTCGTTATCAAGGAAACTTTCTTATTGAATTATTCCGTTCAAGTCTTCATAGGATACCTGCTTCAGGGGCTATGCACTATCCTCCTCAGCATCAACTGCACTTTTCCTGATGGAATTCTCCACAATTCTGGATTCCCATGGAGGTTCAGCGTCTCCTAAGTCTTCAACCAATTCTTCTTCTTCGATAATTTTAGCTTCCTCCACTTGTTCCAGTACAAAGTCATGTTCCGTACTGTCCAGTGGGGTTTCTAGTATCTCCTTCATGCTGTGTGTTTGTCCACATGAAGCCATGGGGGTTTCTTGAGTGTTCGAACGTCGAGAAGGTAGTCTATTTATCGCTTGATTCAATTGGTGAAGTGTTGCATGAAATATTTCAAATGTTTCCTTGAGTTGCTCCCTTGATTCTTGGAGTGATGGATATGGACATGGTGTGTAGGAAAGTGGTGGTTCTTGGGAGTAATTGGGTTGGAATTGGAGTGGATACGGGTTAGGGTTATATGGAGGTGAATGGTGGTAGTTGGCTTGTGAGTGTGGTGGTTCAAAGCTGTGTTGAGGAGGTGGTTCATAGGCGTATGATGGGGCTTGTCGGTAATTACAAGGGGGTCCACCATAACTATTGTTCTGACATGCATTATTGATTGGTCGTCGTCCATGATAGTTTGCAAGGAGTTGTTGCCTAAAGGGTTGATCAGATCCTTGCGGCTCCGTCCATCTCTGATTGTTTTGACCTTGATGCATGTTCCTGTTATAGCTTCCATTCCTTTAAACATTATTAGATCCAAACTCAAAGCGATAGGGGTGAGAATTCATAAACTAACAAATATAATCACTTTGACGATCGGATTTCTGCTAGTAAAGAAATTCACAAATATAATCACGTTGTAAGTATAGTTTCTAAACTAACAAGAATCCTTTCGTACAAAAGTTTAGTTGTCACAAGTAACAAAACCCAATAAAAATAAATAACCAGAGTATTTAAACCTCGGATCGTCTCTCAAGGAGTTGCAGGGCAGTATGATTTATTATTGGTTATGGAAATGCTGTATTTTTAGTTTGGGTTTTTGAATTAAGGAACAAGTAATTTAAATGGCAGGAAAAATAAATAAATTAATAATTAATAAAATCTCTTGGCAAGGTATGAGAAATTGAAGTCCTATCCTAGTTATCCTTATTAGGTGTGATGAGAATTGGATTCTACTCCCACTTTAATTAATCCTTGTTAAACAAAGGAAAGTTAAGTAAACAAATTGATTTGATCCTCAGATCCCAGTCAACTCATATGGAAATACTAGAGTTATTGGAGTACAAATCAATCAGCAAAGAATTCTAATTTCAGTCAACAGCTGAGTTTGATAACTCAAGTGTTGCTAATTACTTAACCAAAGCCAAAGGGAGAAAATAAATCTAAATTGAATTGAAATCATTCATAAATAAATTAAAGTAAAACAATCTTAAATCTGAAATACCTCAAATTATATTAAATAGAATATTCAAATCTAACATGGAAAAATTCGTAAATTAAATTAGGAACATTAACAAGTAAAAGCATTGGAACAAATAAAAGTAGAAAATAAATTAAAGACACATTGAACCTGTGACTGGAGAGAAGTAATCCTAAAATTGAGAGAAATCCTAATCCTAATCCTAAGAGAGGGGAGAGAACCTCTCTCTCTAAAAATTACATCTAAAACCTAAAATTATGTGAATATGAAAGTTGTATGAATTATTCCATGATGAATGGATGCATTCTCCCACTTTATAGCCTCTAATATGAATGTGGTGGTTCTTGGGAGTAATTGGGTTGGAATTGGAGTGGATACGGGTTAGGGTTATATGGAGGTGAATGGTGGTAGTTGGCTTGTGAGTGTGGTGGTTCAAAGCTGTGTTGAGGAGGTGGTTCATAGGCGTATGATGGGGCTTGTCGGTAATTACAAGGGGGTCCACCATAACTATTGTTCTGACATGCATTATTGATTGGTCGTCGTCCATGATAGTTTGCAAGGTGTTGTTGCCTAAAGGGTTGATCAGATCCTTGCGGCTCCGTCCATCTCTGATTGTTTTGACCTTGATGCATGTTCCTGTTATAGCTTCCATTCCTTTAAACATTATTAGATCCAAACTCAAAGCGATAGGGGTGAGAATTCATAAACTAACAAATATAATCACTTTGACGATCGGATTTCTGCTAGTAAAGAAATTCACAAATATAATCACGTTGTAAGTATAGTTTCTAAACTAACAAGAATCCTTTCGTACAAAAGTTTAGTTGTCACAAGTAACAAAACCCAATAAAAATAAATAACCAGAGTATTTAAACCTCGGATCGTCTCTCAAGGAGTTGCAGGGCAGTATGATTTATTATTGGTTATGGAAATGCTGTATTTTTAGTTTGGGTTTTTGAATTAAGGAACAAGTAATTTAAATGGCAGGAAAAATAAATAAATTAATAATTAATAAAATCTCTTGGCAAGGTATGAGAAATTGAAGTCCTATCCTAGTTATCCTTATTAGGTGTGATGAGAATTAGATTCTACTCCCACTTTAATTAATCCTTGCTAAACAAAGGAAAGTTAAGTAAACAAATTGATTTGATCCTCAGATCCCAGTCAACTCATATGGAAATACTAGAGTTATTGGAGTACAAATCAATCAGCAAAGAATTCTAATTTCAGTCAACAGCTGAGTTTGATAACTCAAGTGTTGCTAATTACTTAACCAAAGCCAAAGGGAGAAAATAAATCTAAATTGAATTGAAATCATTCATAAATAAATTAAAGTAAAACAATCTTAAATCTGAAATACCTCAAATTATATTAAATAGAATATTCAAATCTAACATGGAAAAATTCGTAAATTAAATTAGGAACATTAACAAGTAAAAGCATTGGAACAAATAAAAGTAGAAAATAAATTAAAGACACATTGAACCTGTGACTGGAGAGAAGTAATCCTAAAATTGAGAGAAATCCTAATCCTAATCCTAAGAGAGGGGAGAGAACCTCTCTCTCTAAAAATTACATCTAAAACCTAAAATTATGTGAATATGAAAGTTGTATGAATTATTCCATGATGAATGGATGCATTCTCCCACTTTATAGCCTCTAATCTGTGTTTTCTGGGCCGAGAACTAGGTTAGAAACAGCCCAGAAATTGCTGGGGGCGAAATCTGCCACGCTGATTTTCGTCACTGCGACGCGTCCGCGTGAAGCACGCGTTCGTGTCACCTAGATATTCAACCACTATGGAAAGTTATATATCATTTTGAAGCACCGAACGTTAGCTTTCCAACGCAACTAAAACCGCATCATTTGGACCTCTTTAGCTCAAGTTATGATCGATTTAGTGCGAGAGGGTCAGGCTGACAGCTTTGCAGTTCCTTCAATTTCTTGTATTCCTTCCACTTTTGCATGCTTCCTTTCCATCCTCTGAGTCATTCCTGCCCTATAATCTTTGAAATCACTTAACACACATATCAAGACATCGAATGGTAATAAGAGAAGATTAATATTAGCAAATATAAGGCCAAAGAAGCATGTTTTCAATCATAGCACAAAATCAGGAAGGAGAATGTAAAACATGCATTTTGTATGAACAAGTGTATGAAAGATTTATAAAATCCACTCAATTGAGCATAAGATAAACCATAAAATAGTGGTTTATCAGCACCGCCGCGGTCACCCACCGCCACCACCAATCCTCCTCTTCTCCCTCTTCGTCTCTCTTCTCACCACTCACATTCACTATTCTGCCACCATCCTTGCGCCAGGGCCACCCTTTGCCCCGTGCTCTGTTCTGCGTTCCCCCTCTCCACTCCTTGCCCTGCACCGCCGTGGGTCCTCTGTGCCACCACCACTGCTGGGTGGCGTTGTTATCAACCCATTTCCTTATCCTC
The DNA here is from genome assembly GCF_059453495.1 of Arachis ipaensis. Classification (NCBI taxonomy): domain Eukaryota; kingdom Viridiplantae; phylum Streptophyta; class Magnoliopsida; order Fabales; family Fabaceae; genus Arachis; species Arachis ipaensis. The sequence continues at coordinate 93,835,974 of NC_142439.1, forward strand.
TCCATTTCTGCTTCTGCATTCCAGGTTTTCCATACCTCTGCTCTGTTTTCTTTACCGTCTTTTATCAATTCTCTTAGTTAGTTTTAGTTAGCTAGTTGATTAATTTTGCATGTTAGGTTAGATAGAAATAATTGTGGTTAGGTACTTAGGTTGTGGTTAGAGGATTCTATGCCTGATAATTGCTCCGTTTGTGTTTTTTTGATTGAATGATGCGTGGTGTGCTCTGTTTTGTGTGTTCTGTTTCACTGCTGTCTTGCTTGCTTAATACTACCAAGTCATGTGAATTCCCTGATTGTGTTACATGTTTCATATGCTGAATTTATATGACTGATTCTTATTGCTGTTGCTATCCGGGAACGTCCAATTTACTGCCAGAATACTGCCTAATTTTCTTGAAATTGTTTCTGGTTTTAAACATGTTACCTATAACTGAACTTCGTGCTTTTAGAATTGAGTACTCATCTGATTACACGAAGCTCCATTCTTAGGTAACTTTGGGCTGATTTTCCTATGATTATTATGTTTCCCGTGATTTGCTTTGAACCCTCACATGTTTTTACTTTTCAAGTTAATCAAATGCCTTTGAATTGTGCTGCACTCATCATTTAATTTAACTTGCAATTTTGTTGAATATGGTTCATGGATTTGCAACAATTGGTTATTTTAACTTGTATAACTCCTTCTCACTCAAATTGATTTCTACCTTGTCTAGTTACACAAAATGCACTTTCGTTTTGTCAACACCAATTATTGCATTACCAATGACCGCGACATTGATTGATGACTTACTTTCAATTAATTGCTTCCTTTGCAATTTCATATTTCATCATCAATGACTGCTTCTTCCTCATGTTTGTGAGTATGCTTGTTGTCCATACTTGTGATTCATTGTGATTAAGCAAACGACCGTCATACCCCTAACCTTTGAACCAATTTTTCTAACTTTTGACTTGCCTAACCTGCTGATTTTTTTTTCTTTTTAGGTTTCAACTAACTTCTTCACCATTCTTTTTGGGTATGATGCTCATTGAGCTTAATGAACAAGCATTGTGCATATTTTTCTTGAATTCTTAGTTTATGGCTTTTGTGTTGAATGCTAATTTCTGTTGCTTGTATTCCAAGTTTTCTTCATTTTTAACTCACTTCATGATAATATGCCATTACATGATTGCTATCTCTCTACGTGGCTACTTGTTTATATCATGTCTTATTTGCTTTTAGGATGGCCGATAGAGAAAAAGCAAAGGCTATTACCTCAAGAAAGAGGAAGAAATCTCAGGTCTCTGCCATGTCTCCTTATGCCAACTATGTAAAGAATCCACTTAATGAAGTGGATAAGAAAAATCAGCTGTTACCGCCCACGGACACATACAAGTTCCCCAACCTTTGTTGTGAGCTTCGTTTCCCCACCTATCGGAAGACAAAACTAAACATTGAGAAGAAACTAGCTCTTCCTAAAGACCTGAGGCGCACCATTAATACCCGCATTCAGGAATTGGGCTTAGGGTTTTGTTGATAGAGATTTGGGGAGGATAAACGTTTCATGGGTTAATGAGTTTTTCTGCAATCTCTTCTGCACTACTCTTAAGTCAGTCCACCTACGGGATGGGCAGGTTTTAGTGACTGAGGCTGCTATTGAGGGTGTTTTGCATTATCTACCCCAGACTGGTGACACTTGTGCATACCAGTAGGCAGAGATAGCTATGAATGCCATGAATTTTGATTATGAGGAGCTGAAGTGTGTTATTGCCACACCGGACGCCCTTTGGGTGATGGACTCTAACAACCAAAGGCCCAAGGGGATGTTATTTGCTTATCTATCTAGAGAGGCTAGGACTTAGCAGCAGATATTCGCCCATTATGTTTTTCTTACCACCGAGTTTTCAGAGATTCTGATAGATATGCTTCTTCTGATTGGCTGTGTCATGGAGAGGAAGGAGGTATACTTCCCCCGATTGATCAGGCAAGGCATGTGGCGAGCACACATCTACGGCCTTCTATCATTTCCCACCATGGTCACTCGCATGGTTGAGTTAGCGGGTACCCCATGGATGGACGATGACGTGACACCACCACCCCCAGACGACGATGAGAAGGAGGTTACCATTCCGTGGGGTACGTGGGTGCACGAGAAGCACCCATCTAGGCGCCGCTCTCGAGCTAGAGCAGCAGTAGAGGCAGCTAGACCTTCATCTTCCACAGCAGCAGCAGGACCCTCTTCCTCTTCAGTAGCAGTAGCACCACCTGTACCACCACTACAAGCACCCGAGCTGACATATCAGCTAGTACAGCGCCTATTTCGCTTCATGGAGCACAGCGAGCGTTGTATCCTGTGACGTCTCGATCGCATAGACCAGGTGTTTGTATCACAAGGCATTGACCTACCACCTCTTTCTGACTCTCCCGCTTCCACTGAGGAGGATCATGAGGCAGAGCACGAGGAGGAGCATGTTGAGGAGCCAGTTCAGCAGGAGGTTCCTCCACAGACACAGGCTACCCAGGAGACCCAGCAGCCTCCCGAGGAGCCAGTGCCCCAGAATGAGATTCGGCCAGAGCCAGATACGACTGTTGATCCTCACCATGAGCCCGATCAATAGCATCGAGGATGATGCTTCATCTTAAGCGTGGGGAGGTCGCCATCGGCGGATGTGGTGAACATTTTCAGACACTATCACTTAGTTCATCTTATTTTACTTTATTTTGCACTATTTTTGGATTATTGTATATATTTGCTATTGTGGATACTTCTATTTTGGTTGTTGCACACTTTTATTGTGTATATTGCATTTTAGCTTTATGGTTTTGATTTGGAAAATATTTTAAATTGTTGAAACCTAGTTAAACCCTTTGTGCACAAAAGAGATTGTTTTGATTAGAAAAGAGGGTAAACTAAGGAATTTTAGAATTTCTTAATCACAACATTGTATTTAGGATATGCTTAGTCAAAATGATAGAATTTCCAAGAAATTTATCTATAGGGCACCACCCCAATTGAATGAAAATTTTTTGTGGAACTTGCATGAATTCATACTTTTGTGGATCATGTTTTTGAGCTAAGAACACAAGCATGTGAGTTTTGAGCTTATTGGTGTGGTTACATCTCATAACCACTTATTTTCCTTCTTGTGTGAAATTGTTCATTTCCTATGATTGCGATCCTTGATTTGTTTAATTCTATATGTCCAATTATTCCTTGTATTCATACATTTATAGGATTGAGGCCATTATTTCATTAGTTCACTTACCCAAATAGCCTACCTTTTAATCGCCATTGTTAACCAATTTTGAGCCTATGATTAACCCAATTGTTCTTCATTTTAGCACATTACAAGCCTAAAGCGGAAACAATAAAGTCCCTTGTTTGGATCTTTGATTAGCTTAGGCTAGTGAGAGTGTTTTATATTCAAGTTTGGGGAGATTAGGAACATTGGTTGGGATAAAAGGGTGATTTGTATTTATACTTCAGAATTTGGTGCATACTCATGTATTGATTAAATATATAAACCCTATGCATTGATGCTCTTGTATGTGGCTTGAAAAAAAATTGAGAAACACAAAAGCAAAAAGGAAAAAATAAAATAAATATAAAAAAGAAAAAAAAAATATATATATATATATATATAAAGAAATAAAAAGGGGACAAAATGCCCCAAAGTGGAGCTCAATAAAGATCAATGCATATGTGTTATAATCAAAAAGAAAATGCATGAGTATGTAAAAAAGTGAGAAGGATGGGTAGTTAGGTTAGTACTTAATTGTATAGGTCATTATATAGGTTAGGTGGGAAGGTCTAGACTAATCAAAGATTCGAATTCTAGTCCACTTATCCATATATGATCCTACCTTGACCAGCCCCATTACAACCTTATGACAAAGACCTCATGATATTTGTATGCATGCATTGAATGATTGTTGATTGTTAGATGAAGAACAAATTTTGGAAAGCATGATTATGGGAGAATTGAGTGAATCAACCCCTAAACACTTGAGTGAATAAAGCGGATACACATCCAGTGAGGGTTCGATTGCTCAACTACATGTATTCAACATAATCATTCTTGTCCATGCAAGTTTGTGAACCTTTTTGATAATTCAAAGCAATTGTGGGTTGGATTTGATTCCTATTGCTTTAGCCCTATGCTTATGAATGTTCTATTGGAAGTTAAGTTGTTTTGACCAAGCATTTGCATCCATATAGATAGTTTGCATTTAGATAGTTTAGCTGCATTGAATAAATGTCATACCCTTTGCTTCATTCTTGGTTTAAGCATGAGAACATGCTTGGTTTAAGTGTGGGGAGGTTGATAAACCCCCTTTGTAGGGTTTACCTTGTGTTGAATTTAGAGCATTTTGATAACCTTTCCTCACATTTATTCAATGAAATAGCATGATTTTGTGATTGTCTCCATACTTGTGCTTAGATGTGAAAATATGTTTTTCTAGATGCCTTGATGTGTTTGCTAGTGATTTCAGGCTGAAAGGGGCTATGAAGGGATCAAAGGAGTGAAAGGAAAGCATACAAAGTGGAGAAATAATGAAAGTCAAAGATTTGAAAAAGCCCATGGGCGCACGCGCGCACTACGCGCATACGCGCAGATTGCGAAATGCTCCAGGGGCGCGTACGTGCGCTGTACGCGTACGCGCCGAAGGCCGCACGTGATTCCTTTAGTCAAACACGTGTCTGGCGATTTTGGAGGGTTTCTAGCCCCATTTGGAGCTGAGTTTTTGGCGGAAAAAAGCTAAAAAACCAAGGAATGAAGGGGAAGGCATCATGAGAGACATTCATACTCACACATAGGAGTTTAGTTTAGTTTTAGAGAGAGAAGCTCTCCTATCTCTCTAGGATTAGGATTAGGATTAGGTTTAGATCTTAGAGATAGGTTTTAATTTCATGCTTTCTTCTACTTCTTCTTCTTAATTCTTTGTTATTACATTCATCATTCTCTTATTGTTTGTTATACTTTCTTCTACCTTGTTTATAGATCTACTTTTGTCCATTCTATTTTCTTTCAATTTAATTTGAGGTAATTCATGATGATTGTGTTTCTTTTGATTGTTGTTGTTGATTTCTTACATTCAATTGTTGTTAGATTCTATTTTTATTGTCAATTTCCTATGCTTTTCTTTTGTGCCTTCCAAGTGTTTGATGAAATGCTTGGTTGGGTTTTAGTGTAGATTTTGTGCCTCTTGGCCTAGGTGGAGTAATTAGTGACGCTTGAGTTATCTAATTCCCTTGTTGATTGATAATTAGAAGTTGCTAATTGATTTGGATACCACTAAAGCTAGTCTTTCCCTTGGGAGTTGGCTAGGACTTGTGGAATCAAGTTAATTCATCCACTTGACTTTCCTCCATGGTTAGAGGTTAACTAAGTGGTAGCAATGGATAATTTGTGGTCACAACCGAGGAGGATAACTAGGATAGGACTTCTAGTTCTCATATCTTGCCAGGAGCTTGTTAGTTGTTAGTTTATTCTCCTTGTCATTTATATTTCTTGTCTAAAATCTCAAAAACCCCAAACATACTTCATAACCAATAACAAGGACACTTCGTTGCAATTCCTAGGGAGAACGACCCAAGGTTTAATACTTCGGTTTATAAATTTAGGGGTTTGTACTTGTGACAAACAATCTTTTGTATGAAAGGATCATTGTTTGGTTTAGAAACTATACTTGCAACGAGATTTTATTGTGAATTCTAAACCGTTAAAAAAATCCAATTCATCAGCCAGCCAGGAGGTTCTGGCTGTGCGTTTAACGCCTTGAAGGGAGCACAAGCCTGGCGTTAAGCACCAGCCAGGAGGCCCTAGCTAGGCGTTTAACGCCCAAGAAGGAGCATCAACCTGGCGTTAAACGCCAGCCAGGGAACCCTGGCTGGGCATTTAACGCCCTGAAGGGAGGACTACTCTGGAGTTTAACGCCAGAATGCCTGCATTCTGGGCGTCTAATCACAGTAAGACAGCATAGAGGTAACTTTAAATTTTTAATCTTCTCTTAATTCAACTCATCTTCTTCCAATTCAATTTCAAGTTTTCTTTGATTTTTAAATCAAATTTTATTCAAATACCTCAATTTCAATTTAATTTCAAAATTAAAACATTTTTTAAAATTTTTCAAATCTTTTTCAAAATTTCATATCTTTTACAACTTGTTTTCAAAATCCTTCAAAATTTTTTCTAATCTTGTTCATAGCTTTTATTAAACTTTCAAATATTTTTCATACTTCCTATCTTGACTTTAAAGCCTTTTCTATCCTTTTAAAATATTTTCTTATCTTTTAAATTTAACAACTTATCTTTTTCTATCTTTTTCAAAAATCTTTATCTTTCCTTCATGATTATTTTCGAAAATCCCTCCCCTGCTCCCTATATATATGCACGACCATGCCTCTCTCCTTCACTCACCACCTCTCATTCAAATTCTCTCCTCTTTTTTCTTCATCTATTATCTTTTCTACTTCTTCCCTTCTTACTTTTTGCTCGAGGATGAGCAAATTTTTAAGTTTGGTGTGACAGGAGTCCTATTTTCTCATCAAGAATTCAATCCCATGGCTCCAAGAAGTGGCAAGACCGCCCCCTAAGAACAAGAAAGAAGATAACTCAATAGTTGTCTTCAAACCTGTTCGATTCCTTACCAATCAACATGAAGAACATTATCATTAAATACTGAGCAAAAGGCCAGTAATCCCTGAGGTAGGATTCAACCTTGGAGAAGAAGAATACCCAGAGATCCAAGAACAGATTCAAATGAGAGGCTAAGAGATTTTACGTAATCCCGAATTAAATGTTGGATACAACATGATCCAGGAATTCTATGCAAATCTGTGGATGACAGATAAGCAAAAGAAAGATGGAACAATCTTCCATACTTTTTGCACCATGGTCAGAGGGAAGATCATGTACTTTCACCTGGACAGGGTGAGAGAGATCTTTAAACTACCTCTGCAAAAAGATGACCGTGAGTCATACAACAGAAGGGTTGTAGTCACCCAAAAGCTGGATCAAGTCCTAAAGGACATATGCCTGCCCGGAACTCAATGGATTGAGAATACAAAAGGGGAGCCATGCGAGGTAAAAAGGGCCATCCTCAAGCATGTTGCTAGAGGATGGCTAGACTTCATTGGGCGTTCTATACTCCCCACAAGTAACTGCTCTGAAGTCAATATTCCAAGAGTTGTGATGATTCACTACATCATGATGGAAAATGAGGTAGAAGTCCACAAAACAATCCCCCGTGAGATTTACATGCTACCAAAATAGGGTGTCTACTAATGCCATGCTAGCTTTTCCAAATCTCATCTTTTGCCTATGCCAAGAGGCTAAGGTTCTGATCCCATCAGACCACTTTATTCCAGTGGAAAAATCAGTCACAAAGCAGGTGATAGAGAGCTCCAAGATAGAAGATGATCACCCTAAGAGGAAGGCACCTGAGCCTTCCCAAGAGATCCCTCTAATGGAGTATTAGGACCATCTAAAGGTGTATGTAATACACTTGCAGAGCACTTTAGATCAGCTCAGAGAGGAGCAGAAAGAATAGACTAGCATGATTTGCAAACTGATCAAGGAGCAGGAGAAGCAAGGGGCATGAGCTAGAGGAGCTGAAGTGCCAGAAGCTCTCCCATGAAGAGTCCAGTGCACCTCAAGTTGAAGAGCCAAGCGTCCCTAACTCAAAAGAGCCCAGAGCCTCTCAAGCTGAAGGTTGTTGAGTTTTAATGTGGCTATTCTAATTCTTGTTTCTCATATTTCTGTTATTCCTATTCTTTTCTCATGTATTTTCATCTTAATTTAGAGTTGCATGATCGCTAGTAGTATTTAAGTCTTTATTTTTATTTTTATTTTATGTCTTTTAATTTTTAAGATTACATAAGCATTAATAGTAATTAATTAATTTTTATTTTTCCAATCAGCTATGAATTATTCCTCTTATCATCATTAAACAATGAATAAAATAGTAGAATTTTTTTAGAAGAATTAAATATGCATTAATTTTTGAGTTTTTCAATAAAGAATAGTTAATTATTTTGATGTGGTATCATTGCTTTAGTTTTCTGAATGTATGAATAAATAGTGCATATTTGAAGTTGAATGTTAGGATGCTGGCTCTTGAAAGAATAAAGAAAAGGGAAAAATATTATTGATGATCTGAAAAATCTAAATAAATTGATTATTGAAGCAAGAAAAAGCAGTAAAAAGAAAAAGAAAAATCTTTCATGCGAAAAAAAGGCAAAAAAATAGAAAGAAAAAAAAGATAAAAAAAAGTAAGCAGAAAAAGCCAATAGCTCTTTAAACCAAAATGCATGAGCAAAAAGCCAGTAACCCTTTAAACCAAAAGAAAAGCATAAAAAGGATCCAAGCCTTTGAGTATAAGTGGATAGGAGGGCCTAAAGGAAACAAAATCTTGGCCTAAGCGGCTAAACTAAGCTGTCCCTAACCATGTGCTTGTGGCGTGAAGCTGTCAAGTAAAAGCTTGAGATTGAGCGGTTAAAGTCGTGGTCCAAAGCAAAAAGAGTGTGCTTAAGAACTCTGGACACCTCTATCTGGGGACTCTAGCAAAGCTAAGTCACAATCTGAAAAGGTTCACCCAGTTAAAGTGTCTGTGGCATTATTGTATCCGGTGGTAATACTGGAAAACAAGGTGCTTAGGGTCACGGCCAAGACTTTAAAAAGCTGAGTTCAAGAATAAAAAAGAACTGAACTAGGAGAATCAATAATATCATCTAGACTCTAAGTTCCTAAAGATGTCAGCTATCCTGAGTTTCAATGGATAGTGAGATGCCAAAACTATTCAGAAACAAAAAGCTGCTAAGTCCCGCTCATCTAATTGAAACTGAGCTTCATTGGAAACTTTAGAATTTATTGTATCTTATTCTTCTTTTCATCCTATTTTATTTTTTGTTTCTTAGGGACAAGAAACGGTTTAACTTTGGTGTTTTGATGAGCGGATATTTTGTACGCTTTTTGGCATAGTTTTCATATAGTTTTTAATATATTTTGTTTAGTTTTTATTAAGTTTTTACAGGTTTTAGTGATAAATTCATATTTTTGAATTCCACTTTGAGTTTGTGCATTTTTGTACCATTTCAGGTATTTTCTGGCTGAAATTGAGGAGCTGGAGCAAAACTCTTATTCAGAGACAGAGAAAGCACTACAGATGATGTCCAAATCTGACCTCCTTGCACTCGGAAGCGATTTTCTGGAGCTAAAGAAGTCCAAATGGATCGTTCTCAATGGCTATGGAAAGCGGACTTCCAGAGCTTTCTAGAAATGTATAATAGTCTATACTTTGTTTTGGACTAGAAGGCCCAAAACTGGCTTCCAACGCCAGCTTTCTGCCCCCATTCTGGCGTCCATCGCCCAAGGAGCAGAGCCCAGCATCCAAACGCCCAGAGAGGACCCCCTAGCTGGCATTCCACACCCAAAAGACCACATAGTACGTGGATCTCATCAAAGCTCAGCCAAAACACTCACCAAGTGGGCCCCAGAACTGGATTTTAGCACCAAAAAGACTATTTTACCCTTACTAGTCATTAGTTTAGTATTTAAGGCTGCATTTGTTTACAGAGACAGAACACTGAGACAGAGACACAGAGACACAAAATTGTGTTTGGTAGAGGAGACATGGACAGAGACAATGTATCCAGAGACACTGAATTAGTGTATTTTATGTCCATCCTGACAGGAAGGACACAGAGACACTAATAAGGGACACAACTTATTTTTTATTTTTTCTTTCATTATTCTTGTTAATTTTTCATAATTATATTTTTTATTATTATATTTTTCATCTCAAATTTTTTGAATAAAAAAATGAAAATAAATTAGATTTTCATAATTTGTTTTAGTTTATCACCAAACAGAATACAAGAACACAAAATTTTGTCCCTGTCCATCAGTGTCTTGTCCTGTCCTATCCTCGAAAACAAACACAACCTAAGGGATTTAATTTATGTTATTCGAACACTTTTTCAATATCTCATTCAGCATACACGTTTTTACAATTTGTATTTTACATCAGTATGAGTTTCTAAACCTCCTAGTTGAGGGGAGGTGCTCTGTTGAGTCCTATGAATTAATAAAAGTTTCTTCTTCGATCCGTGTTTGATTTATTTCTAAGATGTATACTCGCTCTTCAACATGGTAAATAGAATGATCAGACAATCAGCTCTGTTCACCATACTAAGATGAACGTGCCTAATAAACACCTGCGTCTACTTGGGTTCGTGTGAATACGTGACTGGAAAGTGCAAACCAATAGCTATGTTTATACATCTCTCAGACGGTTAATCCATGACTTCGTTGGGGACTTCTAGAGACACCAGTTTAGCCAATTTTTGGGGAGATTAGGGTCTCCGTGGTATAGGCTATAATCCAAAGAAGAAGCATCCTCTGATCCGAAAGATTTGACCTTGTCTGTGGCATTTTGAGTAGGATCGCCAGGAGAATGAACTACTAGAGCTTCACCCTTCATCAGATTGGATGACCACGGCCAACGGCGTTCAATCTGTAGTAGAGGAGATGAATGACCACGGCCCATGGCGTTGATCACATATAGCCTGCCATAGAAGAAATCATTCACAAGTAGAGAAGACAGTGATACCAGAGTTAATTCAGAACGGCAAAGTAACTCCAATCCTTAACTCTATTCCCATTACTGACTCTATTTGATATAAAAAGTAATTTATACAATATTAAAACACGTCCAGTTCGTCTGATTTGCCTGATTAAGACCTGCAAGATAACCATAGCATGCTTCAAGCTAACAATCCTCGTGGGATTGACCCTGACTTGCTCAGGTATTACTTGGAGGATCCAGTGCACTTGCTGGTACAGCTGTATGAAAATGTGGGGATTCGTGCACCATTAGTCAATAGTTCTTTCATGAATTTAGCATAAAGAGGCATTTGTTCAAGAGCCTCAGCAAAAGGAATGTTGATTTGAAGCTTCTTGAAGACTGCTAAAAATCTAGAAAATTGCTTGTCTTTGGAAGCCTTCTGGAGCCTCTGAGGGTATGGCATTTTAGGCTTGTACTCAGGAGCCTTAGGCAATGTAGGATGAGTGTCAAAACAGACTGGGAATGGGTTATCTGCATGCCTAGGAGGGGCGTGCTCCACCTCCTCTTTCTTCTCCTCTAGAACTTCTTTTTCAGCTAGCTCCTCATTGACCTTAGTCTCAGAACTAGCAACTTTACCACTTCTCAGCTGAATAGCCTTGTAGTCTTCTCTTGGATTTACCACTGTATCACCAGGAAGGGTATTAGAAGGTCCCTCAGGTACTTGCTTGCTCCACTGGGATACTTGCACTTCCAAGTTTCTGAGTGAAGCTCTAGTATCTTGCATAAAACTTGCCAGTAGTGCTTCCAAATCAGTATTCTTCTGTGGTTGAGAATTGGCTTGCTGAGGTGGTTATTGTTGAGATGACTGAAAACTGGCAATTATTAAATTTATTCTGTTGAAATCTACCCTGAGAATTATTATTAAAATTCTGTAGCCTCTGAGGTTGCTTTCTCCACCCTAAATTTGGGTGAGGTCTCCATCCCTAATTATAGGTCTTGGCATAGGGATCATTATTGGGGTTTCTAGAAGCATTTCCCATATAGTTGACCTGTTCAGAAGGAAATTGAGCATAGTCATAATCTTCACCTTGAATGAAGCTACCATTCATGTCACAAGGAGCCTCTTGAGGGGCTTTCTGAGCATTAATAGCTGAAACCTGCATCCTGCTCAAGTTTTGAGTAAGCATATTAATCTGTTGATACATAACCTTATTCTGAGCAAGAATAGCATCCAAGGTCTCTACTTCCAAAATGCCTTTCTTCTGAGGAGTCCCAGAGTTCACAAGATTCCTATTAGAGGAGTAAAGATATTGGTTGTTAGCAAACAACTCAATAAGCTCAGTAATCTCTTCAGGCATTTTCTTCATGTGCAATGAACCACCTGTAGGGTTCTCTAAACATATTTTTGACATTTCACAGAGGCCCTCATAAAAGATCTCTAGCTGGGTCCATTTAGAAAACATGTCAGGGGGCATTTCCTGGTCAACAGCTTGTACCTCTCCCAGGCTTCATAGAGGGTCTCACTATCTTTCTGCTTGAAGGTCTGAACATCCACCCTTAGCTTAGTCAGCTTCTGTGGTGGGAAAAATTTGGAAAAAAATCCAGTAACTACCTTATCCCAAGTGTCCAGGCTCTCCTTGGGCTGAGAATCTCGACATAGCTTTGCTCTATCCCTCACAGCAAATGGAAGGAGTATGAGCTTGTAAACCTCCAGATTCACTCCATTTGTTTTCACATTGTCACAAATCTGTAGGAAGTTAGAGATAAATTGGTTGGGATCTTCCTGTAAGAGTCCATGATACTGACAATTTTGCTGTACCAGAGTGACTAACTGAGGCTTTAGCTCAAGTTGTTTGCAGTTATAGGAGGCACCACAATACTGTTCCCACACAGATCTGGATTGGGGGTAGTGTATGAGCCAAACACTCTTCTAGGTTATTCATTCTCATTCAGAATTATCACATTGGCATTAACAGCACGATTAAGATCCATAGTGGACTCTGCAGCTTCCTTTTCAAAGGTCTCACTTAGATTTTCACTAGCCTTGTAAAGTCTAGCTTGTTGCAAGCGTCGCCTCAAAGTCCTTTCAGGTTCAGGATCAAAATCTGTAAGGGGTTCCTTGTCCCTGTTCCTACTCATAAACAAACAGAAAACAAGAAAAGTAGGAGTCTCTACGTCAGAGTGCAGAGAATTCCCAGTGAGGTAACTTATGTAAAGAAATAAAATTAAACAACTAAATGATTAAAGTAAAAAATTTGAAAATTATAAGTAATATTAAATTGAAAATTTTGAAATTAAGAAAAGAATTTGAATAGGAAAATTAAATTAAAAATAACTAGGTAACACCAAACTTAATTTCAGAAATTAAGGAAAAATAGTCGCACTAATTTTCGAAAATTAAGGAGCAAAAATCAAATAAAATTAAAGCTAAAATGCCTAATCTAAGTAATCAAACAACTAATAGTTTTCAATCACAGTCAATTCCCTAGCAACGGTGCCAAAAACTTGGTGCAGAATTTATAACCCACAAACTAACCGGCAAGTGCACTCGGCCGTACAAAGTAGTACCTCAAGTGAATGAGGGTCGATCTCAGGAGGATTGATAGACTAAGCAACAATGATTGCGTGATTTATTTTGTTAGACAAACAAAAAATGGTGTTTTGAGAGTTCAATTGCATCAAACAGTAAATTCAGAAAATCAGAAAACAAGCAGAAAACGGGTTGTGAAATATATGAGTAAAGCAGTTAAGGTTTCAGAGATATCCTTTTTCCGGATTAAATTTTCTTACCAACTATTTAATCATGCAAGATTCAATTCATGGCAAACTATATGTGACTAAACCCTAATTTCTTAGACCTTGTTAATCTCTTCTAACCTTCATCAACCGCCAATTCCTTGGTCACTTGATTCCGATTAGAGGGTTAAGTTCAATCATAATTTATGTGCCACAGAAACCCTAATTACCTAAATATAACAGGATTATATGTCACGTATCCCGTTAAGTCTAGATAATTAGTGATTTAGGAGAATTTATTTTCAAGCTATTGTTTAGGTAAATTGCTTTTCCAAGGTTTACAAGAACTCAATTAGAATAAGGGTCATACTTCCATTCTACCCAGATTCATAAGATGAAGAACGAAAACAATTCCTGAACATGAATTAAAAAAAAAAGTAATAGTATCAATCCATACAATAGACAGAGCTCCTAACCTTAACAGTGGAGGTTTAGTTGCTCATGGTTCAGAGAGAAAACAAAGATTTTAAAAAACTGTAAAGTGCAGAATGAGGTCCGAGAGAAAAGAAGAGCCCGAAGGGCTGATTCTTTTTCCTTTTTTATATCTAATCGTAATTAATGTAAGAATATATTTTCTAAAACTAAATAATATCTTTTCCTATTTATAAATAAATTAATGTGTTAATCAAAATTGAATGAAATCTTTGTAGCTTTCCTTTGATGGACGTGGGGACGATTGGGTGGCATCAAGGCTGGCGCCTAACTTTACAATTATGAACTTAGGCATGGATGAGGCAGCAAAGCTTGGAGGCACATTGATGATCACTGGCGCCTAACTTCAGGATTCTGAAGTTAGGCACCACCCTGGCAGCAAGCATTGGAGTTTTACTTCTTCTTCGGGCGCCTAACTTGGGAAAAGCCAAGTTAGGCGCCAATATGGCCTAGTGTGCTGGAGAAGAAGTGTATAATATTATACATCGTTGGAAAGCTCTGGAAGTTAACTTTTCAACGCCACTGAAATAATGTTAATTGGACCTCCGTAGCTCAAGTTATTCCTATTGGAGTGCAAGAAGGTCAGAGTTGACAACATCATTCACTTTCTTTTTTTTTCTACAGAAACTCTATCAAATCCATCCGAATGCTACCTGAAATAAACAGAATTGCACACACTCAAAGTATCATCCACAGTGGCGAAAAGATAATTAAATCTTGATTAAACTTAACAATTCAAATGTAAATTCACTAGGAAAAGATAGAAAAGATGCTCACGCATCAATGCACAAGCCCTATTTTTCAATGAAAACCTTGTTTTTAACCGGATTACCTTCCTAGAAAGCTTGAAAACTTCCATAATGCTTGTCTAAGATGCCTTAGCTTGTTTTTAGGCTTTGAAACATAGAGAATACCATAACTGAGTAACTAGATATTTTCTGGTAAAATGTTTAAAAGACAGAAACTTAGGTTTCTAGAGTATTGAAGTGGATTAGTTGAGTGAGATGGCAGAGTACTGTAATGATGATTAATGTGATGAGTTATGGAATTATGGACTGATGATGGTTATGACGAGTCTGGGACTCTGACGAGCGGATTTTTGACGCTTTAGAATTCACAAAAAATTCTCGTTGCTAGTATAGTTTCTAAACCAACAAAGAATCATTTCATACAAAAATTTGCTTGTCACTAAAACAAACCCAATAAAATTAAACCGAAGTATTTAAACCTCGGGTCGTCTCTCAAGGAATTGCAGGGAGGTGTATTTATTATTGGTTATGGAAAAGTATCTTTTTGGGTTTTTGAAATAAGGAAAAAGGAATTTAAATGACAAGAAAATAAACTAATAACTGAGAAAGCTCTTGGCAAGGTATGAGAATTAGAAGTCCTATCCTAGCTATCCTTATCAATTGTGACATCAATTGTCTATTACTCCCACTTAGTTAACCTCTAACTATGAAGGAAAGTCAAGTGGATGAATCAATTTGATTCCTCAAGTCCTAGTCAACTCCTAAGGAAAGACTAGCTTTAGAGGGATCCAAATCAACTAGGAACCTTCAATTATCAATCAACAAAGGAGTTTGATAATTCAAGAGTCTCCAATTACTCAACCATAGCCAAGAGGGGGAAAATCTACTCTAAAACCCAATCAAGCATTCTATCAAATACTTGGTAGGCACAACATAAAAACATAGAAAACTAACAAGGAATATAAGATCCAAACAACCAATTGCAAACATCAATGACTAACAAATAATAGAAGAAGCAATAAATATGAAATACCTCAAATTTCATTAAATGGAAAATCAAATCTAACATGCGAATTCATAAACTAAAGTAGCAACATAGAGTAATCAACAAAGGAAATAAATAAACTATAAAGCTAGAACAATTAAAAGTAGAAGAGAAACTAAATTAAACTAAGATAGAATGCTGAAATTAAGAAGAGCTAAAACTAGGAAACATAAAACCTAGAGAGTCTCTCTCTCTCTAGAAAACTACATCTAAAACCTAAAAATTATGTGTATGAATGTTGTGTGAATGAATGAATGTTTCCCCCACTCTGCAGCTTCTATTCTGTGTTCTCGGGCTTGGAACTAGGCCCAAAAGGAGCCCAGAAATCACCCCAGTGCTTTCTGCAATTTCTGCACGTGGCGCATGTCACACGTATGCGTCGTCCACACGTACACATCGCTTGGCAAAAAATACACCACGCATACGCGTTGCTTGTCTTCTGCGCTAGTCACGCGTACACATCGCCCACGCGTACGCGTCGCTGCCAGCTTCTCAAAACTTCATTTTCTTGCGTTCCTTCCACTTTTGCATGTTTCCTTTCCATCCTCTAAGCCATTCCTGCCCTATAAAGCTTGAAAACACTTAACACACAGATCACGGCATCGAATGGTAATAAAGGGTAATTAAAATTGATAGTTTAAAGGTCTAAGAAACATGTTTTCAACTAAATCACAGAATTAGGAAGGATTTGTAAAACCATGCAAATTATATGAATAAGTGTGCAAAGAATTGATAAAAATCACTCAATTTAGCACAAGATAAACCATAAAATAGTGGTTTATCAAACTCGAAGAGAAATGGTGAATTATTGAATGTTGAAAGTGATCAGTGAATGATATATGAACATATATTGTTCTATATTGATATTGTTGAGAAGCCATGTGCCTGGCAAGGAGGGTAGGTTAATCCCGCTTGTCGAGGTCGTGGAGGCGGTGTAAGGGCGGTGGTTAGTTCCGCTTACGTTGAGATGTGAGGTCTGTGGCTGAGTATCCCACTCACATCCTTTCAGAATCACAAGAGTATGTCGGGCACTATATCCCTGGACTGTGCGCCGGACACGATATCCCTGGGGTTCCCATTTATATTTGTGACCGAAAGGTAACATCTCGATGGGGATGTGTCCGGTTGGCAGTTGAACCAACAATTTAATATCACAGCCAATAGCACAGACATTCATCATGTGCATTTTCTATATGATTGCTTGCTTTGTCAATTTGCATACTATGCCTATTTGTATAACATGCTTAATTGCTTCTTGATTTTTCTGCTATTCTTGATCATTTCTTATGTATTACTTGTATGCAATTATATGTGTTTTCTTCTAGGATTGGGGAGGTTCGGTAGGCGGTGGCGATGGGATCGCATGGCGGTTAAGCTGGCGAAGGCTGTGGGACAGCGGTTTAAATGTTAGATTAGAAATCCCCTAAGTTAGATGACCTGTTTAAGGATTTATTTACTTGTTTTATAAGCTTAAATACTATGCTTGATGTGAAGTTCTAGGATTGCCTCAAGCATCCCGAAACTTTATATCTTACATTACTGGGTACCGTTACAATACTGAGAACCTCTGGTTCTCATACCATATTCTGTTGTTGTTTTTCATATGCAGGTCGTAACCCACCTCAGTGAGTTGCGTGATGGTGACAGAGCGGAGGATCCCTGATATCTATTTTGTATATTTTTGAATATTTTGTTATAGTTTTCTCTATCTTTTGTATCTTTATTACTTTGTTGTGTAAGATCCTGAATTTTTAAAAATTAAATAATTAGTTATTTATGAGTTATTATATCATATTAAGATTTTATTTTTAAGAAAATTTTTTTTAACAAAAATAATTAAATAAAATTTTATGATTATTGAATTTTAATTTAATTATGACTTATTCTATTAGTTTGAATTATTTATCAAAAATTATTTTAATAGACAAAAATTTAATTAATTATTATTATTATTATTATTATTATTATTATTATTATTATTATTATTATGGAAGGTACCTAACGTAGCCTTCAAAGGAACCAAAGAAAGGAAATGGAACTTGACTTACTATGCATATATATATATATATATATATATATATATATATATATATATATATAAAAGCTTTCTTTCGTTTATTAACTTTGACACCTAGCCAATACTTATTTTAATCATCTAATGTCATTATTCTTTGAATTAGCCCATTCACCTGGCCAAGGTTCAAATTGAACAAAAGGAAGGAGTAAACGTGGCTTGTTTGCAATTGGAGTTCTAGGAGGCACAAACGATTTCTAACATTTTCTTCCTCGGCAGCTCGGTCAGAAAGTTTCTCCGGAGTTTCGAGTATTTTGATTTCGTACGGAGGTAGGGTTTGGTAATTTTATAAAAATTAAATATGAATTTGATAAGTGAATATTGGTTTGATTGATTATTAGTTGAGTTTGATTAAGTTTATGATGAAATTTTGTTGAATTATTGTTGTTGGTTGTGAATTGTGGTTCGGCCATGAAAAACAGCATAGCTGGGGTTATTTTGATAATTTTGGGGATGTTGTAAATGAGAATTATTAATTAAAATTGATGAGGTTTGATGGCCAAGAGATTAAATGAGAAGCAGTAAAAAATCGATAATAGTAAAGCTTAAAAACGTACTTAAAACTCAAGCTGAAAACTTGAAGAATTTTGAACATGAGGTTCAGTCCTTTGGTAAACTTATAATTAGGAAAATAAAATTCATATTTCAGATTGAAATAGTAATTTAATAAAAATTGAAGTTATTTTTGTACTTATATACGTTTTGAGATATTTTGGGTAATAGTTAAGAAGTCAAGGATAAAATAGGTACTTTATATAAAATGCAAGGTTATTTTAGTAATTATACTATATGTGAGAGTATTTTAATAAATTATAAAATATGTTACGATAAAAATATAAATATTATAGAAAGCTCAAAGATTTAGAATAATTTATAAAAAGCTTAATAATAAAGCTTAAGTTATAAGTTTTGAGTAATAAAGAAAATCATTATTATTGTTATTAATTTATTAAGATTATTATCAACGTAATTTTGAAATATATTATATATTAGTAATTTGTACTATAATAGAATAGAAGAATTAAACATTCACCTACTTAAAATCTGTAGAAGACGAATCTAAGTTGAGAACCTTATGATTCACTCTTCATAAAACATCTAAGGAGAAATGAGGGAAGAGTGTGAAGACGATTTATGATATTAAAACAAGACAGAAAAAGAAGAAGAAAAGGAAAGATTAAAAGAATCTAAAGAACCTCTGCCACAGGAGAGTAGAGAGTAGGAATAAAAGAACGTATTAACGAAAGAGATCCCTACCACAGGAGGGCGGAGCATAGAAAAGAAAAGAAAGAAATAACGAAAAGAAAAGGAGATAAGCAGAGATATTGTTTGGTACTGAGAACGAGCTGAGATGATTGCTTACCTACTGAAAGCGAGCAGAGATATGGTAGTGAGTCCATCGAGATTTTCTTTATAAAGATACATCGGCTAATCCAGGATGGTCGCACCTGTAAGACGGGGGTTGCTTACAGAAGTTATCAATACATACATTGGCCAGAGAGAACCTGACCTGTAAGACCAAGGTTGCTTACAGAGGTTATGTTTGCATATATCGTCTCAAGAGAGTCACACTTGTAAGATAGAGCTTGCTTACAGATGTTATGATACTAGAAGCCAAACTCAGACAAAGGTTGCTGGGTTACGTTGGGAGCGGGTCGAAACCGACAGATGAGCTCCTTACCTGCACTAAGGATAGACATGCATCATACTTGTTTGCGCATATTTGTTTGTGAGTGTGTTTTCTATGATTGTGTGTACTAAATGACTGTTTGAATTCTGTGTTCTATAATTATTGGATTGGATTGTACTTTGTTGACTGTTATTGTTGACCAAGTATATATAAAATAAACTTAACATCTAACCCCGATCCAACTAAGAACTCCCCAGTTCTTACCCCCTATTTCCACCACTTTCAGCTACAGGTGCAAAGTATTAGTGCGGAGCTACAGGAGCTTAGAAGATTTTGTTTACGAGTTGAGTTGTTAGATTTTATTTTCCCTTCATCGTTTATTGTTTTGGTTTTTAGAGAGGTAGGACTTGTATTTGAGGATATTTGAATAAGTCCATGTACATAAAGCTATGTAAATATACACTTTTGTGGTTAAGTGATTTAAAATAAAGTCTCCTTTCGATTTCTTGATTAAAATTTTGGGTCGTATTCGCAAAGGCTCAATATTAAATAAATATAGTATGAAATTAAAGGAGTAGAGGTAGGTGACGCCCGAACTTTTAGTGCGATCATGAGGTGCTAAAAGTTAGGGTGTTACATGTTTCCTTAGAGGCTTAACTTTGAGAGATAAGTTGTATAAGCTATTTTAACTAAAAACTCTGTTATGTTTGTATGTAACTAGTCGGCCTAAACTCTGCAGGCTGTGGCTAGTATTCTATGGCTGTTATGCTTATATATCTACGTCTGCTTTGTTATCTTGTACCGATATCTTATCCTTTATGCTTTTAGTTATCGTGTGAATGCTTAGCGCTTTTGTATCTCGGTTTTTGAGCTGTAATCCTTCATCGGGCTTCTCGTAATATTGTTCATTTTTATATATGGTATGTATATTAATGTATAAGCCTTAAAATTGTCGTGGCACTTAGTTATCCTTTACTTTACGGCTAGCGGTAAGGCTTAGGGTAATTAAGGTGTTACACGTGTTGGTTTGAATACCTATAATAAGAAGAGAGAAGACATTAATAAATAGAGAGAAAATATTAAAATGTAATTAATGTGAATAGAATAAATTACACATTTATATTTTGTGTGTGGTGTTTAATAGTTAATATCAAAATATTATTTTCATATATCTATAAATGTTGAAGAGAAAATATAAATTTTATAATAATTACAGAAATAATAAAGTGGTCGAATTGTTCAAAGGTTCTAATCCTTTGACTCATAACAAAGAAATAATTTTTTGAGTATGCTTCAAACATTAAATTCTGATACTATGTTATCCATGTTATTTTTAATAAATTACAAGAACATCCTTTTTTCTTACCCATATACACTACCTCCAAATTTAGAACTTCCACATCCATATTACATTTCCAATATTTTTCTAAGCATAATGTACCCTTTCACTTTTTTGTAACCAATATTTAATATTCAAAACTGTATGATTTCCAATATATATGTAAAGATTCTTACACAAAATCAAATAACATTATTATGATCAGTGAATCTTTTGAATTTATATATTGAATCAAGAGGCAAATTTACACAAGTTAAAATAATAAAATATTCTTAAATAACACTTGTGAGATTTTGTTTTTTTTTTTATATTGGTATACCTCTTGGTAAATGGAGGAGACATGATTTAATAAGTGAGAAAAATTTCATTTCACAAATCATTGAGCACAATAATATTAACTAAGATTTTAAACCTATATAAAGTCTGGTTAGTTGTAAATTATTTAACATCACAATACAAGAAAAGAGAGAAATCTACTATGGCTAGAAAAGGTATGATACATACAATAGTAATATTGGTGGTTGGAGTGTTTATTTGTTTTTTCATTGTTGAGTCCCATGATGCTCTCAAACGGTCTAGATCATCGCCGCCTCTATCAAAAACCATTTCATTTGATTTGGAAGTATGTTTTAAACAATGTGAAAAACGCTATCAATTGGAGGAACATTCATTGAAGAAATGCAAAAAGATATGCAATGATATGAATAAATGTTATGTTAGATGCAATGTACTTTATGATTATAACCCAAAAAAGTTGGAATTATGCATTAAGAGATGTGATGATTTATCTGGCTTAAAAAGCTAAGAAGAATAACAAGTTCAATAAGTGCTTTATGGTAATAATAAGTACCTAAGTTACTTTGAAGTTTCTAGGTTTGATACAATTTTTTGTTTATATTATTCTATATGACTATTTTATGAATATAAATAAATATCATCTTATTTTTTTCTATGGGACATAAAATAGAATTGTCAAAGAAAAAATTAAGGTGTTCATCATACTTCTTAGTAATACCCCTAATTCTTAATTAAATAAATCTTTCAAAAAAAATTTCTTTGAACTTTTTATTGCACTAGATATGTTTTGCACCTACACTTTATATGATGTGAATTTAAAGTACTTTTACGAGTGCTATGATTTATATTAGGTAATAAGGTCTTTGTTGAAATAACAAAAATTTCACAAGAAAAGAATTGAGTTGTACTTAAAATAACAAGGAGTTTCACTATTTGAATAAGTATTTACAAGACATTGTTTTCTGTGGCCCTTTTAAGTTAAATTTGGCTTAGATTCTCAAGAATCTAAAACTATAAATATTGTTGCCATAAACCTTTTCAGGCTAAGCTTGATTCAAGTCTCTATAAATTTAAGGAACTTAAATCTTTTTCTCAACTCTTCTGAAGCTAAGATTTATCTCTACACGATCAAGGTACAAAGAGTACAATAATAATGTATATAACATATATGTACAAGATTTGATATCCGTATTCTAAGATATTATAAATTAGAAGATCTACTCAAAATTGCATTTGCTAATCTAGAATGTGATAAAAAAAAATCATAATAACACAATCTAGATTGCAAATAGCTAAGACTGCTCTTTTGAGGTAAGAAGAGCGTAGAGAAAAATAAAGAAAAATATGATCGAGAACTTAAAATCAACACTTATAGAAAAAATCAAGTAGTACTTTGTTTTACTTATTTCTTTTTAAGGTTCCTTGACTTGTATATATATAGTGAGAAAGTGTTATAATAACATTAGAAATCTGTACTTCCTTCGTTATGTGCATCATTCCTTAAAAGTGCAAGAATTACATATCCTTTTTTCCTAGTATATACATTTGATAAATCCACATTTTATGATATTTATTTGCTCTAATTGGGTAGATTTTATCAACTTTTCTTACACTTATTCAATGAAATAGCTTGGTTTTGTAAATTCTCCATAAATTGTGCTCAAAAGTGAAAATATGCTTTTTTAGGCCCTTAATTGTTAAATTTTATTTACTTTAATTTTATTTAATGCCTTGATGTGTTTGTTGAGTGATTTCAGGCTTGTAAGGCAAAGATTGGATTGAAGAAGTGAGAAAAAGCATGCAAAAGTGGAGAAACCATGAAGAAATGGAGTTTGGAGCTTTTCAACAAGTGTGCGTGTGCACAACTATGTGTCCGTGTGCACAGTGGAAGCATGCAGTTATGCGTACACAAAGTGGAAAAATCAGAAAGTGTGCGTACGCACAAGTGCCAGCACGTGACCTCATTAATGCAATTCACTGGCAGTGAATTTTGGGCCTCCAAAACCCAATCCAACTCATTTCTGAAGCTATTTTAACTCTAATGCAAGAGGAAGCAAGGGGGAGCAATTAGGTTTAGATTTTTCCATGTTTTTGTCTTAGTTTTCTAGAGAGAGAAACTCCCCCTTATTTCTAGAATTTAGGTTTTCTTAGTTAATTTCTCTTTAATTTCAGTCCTTAATTCTTGTTTTAGTATAGTTTCCTTTATGTTTTCATACTCTTTTGTCTTGATCTTCTTCATTTCTTTTGTTATTTCCTTCATTTTGTCACTTTTATGTTATGAACACTCTTGTTGACTTTAATTTCATTTAATGCAAATTTATGTTTCCATGTTATTATTGCTTTCTTTAGTTATTATTAATTTCTTGCATTTGGTAGCTTTAGATTTTATTATTATTGTAATTTAATATGCTTTTATTTTCATGTACACCAAGTGTTTGATAAAAATGTTTGGCTTAGTTTTTACTTAGTTTGTCCTCACTCTTGGCTTAGAATTGAGGACTTTGGTGACCTTGAGTCATTGATGTCCATTCTTGATTGATATATTAGAGTAGTTAGTTGATTTGGTTTCCACTAACTCTAAGCCTTCCATTAATAGAGTTGGCTAGGACTTGTGGATTGAGATCAACTATGCCTATTTGACTTATCCTCGATGTTAGGGTTGACTAAGTAGGATTAACTCTTCATAATCATCATATGTTTGTGGTTAATGGCTAGGATAGGTAACCTTGATCCTCAATCCTTGCCAAGAGGTTCCTTAGCATTTGAATTTCCATTTTCTTTGATTCATTGCCTTTGAATTTAATTGCTTTCATTTAATTTCTTGCATGTTTATTTACTTTCTTACTATTTACATTTCTCGCTTCTCTTGCCATCAAAACCCCATTCCCCTATAGCCAATAATTGAGTATTTCATTTGCAACTCCTTGGGAAGACGACCCGGAATTAAAACTCCCGGTTATTTTGTCTAGAATTGTGACATCTTTGAATTAAACTTTGATGGAGAATCCATTGTTGGTCTAGACTATGCTTGCAACAAGATTCTATTTTGTGAAATTCTAGATCAACAATAATTCATCTATCAATAGTTCCACTTGTCATGTGACCTCATTAAAGGAGCATGCTGGGGACGAATTATGGGCCTTCAAAACCCAATCCAACTCATTTCTGAAGCTATTTCAAGCAGAATTCAAGAGAAAACAATGGGAGAGCAATTAGGAGTAGAATAGTAACATGCTTTAGGTTATATTCTAGAGAGAAGCTCTCTCTTCTCTCTAGAATTAGGGTAGATTAGGTTAGACTTCTCTTAGATTTAGGATTTATTTCTTCTCTTAATTTAGTTTTCATTGTAATTCCTTGTTCTTACATCTTTGTTCTCTTAGTTTCATTTGTTATCTCCTTTTATTTTGTTACTTGTATGTTCGTGCACTCTTGTTACTTTTGATTTTCATTTAATGCAATTTATGTTTTCATGTTTATTAATGCTTAATTGAGTTGTTATTGTCATTCTCTTGCATTGGGTAGTTGTAGATTTACTATTTCTTGTTAATTTTCTATGCTTTCATTTTGTGCCTTCCAAGTGTTTGATAAAATGCTTGGCTTGGTTTTAGAGTAGATTTTTACACTCTTGACTTGTGATTGAGTAATTGGAGACTTTTGAGTTGTCAAATTCTTTTGTTGATTGGTAATTGAGGATTGCTAATTGACTTGAATTCCACTAAAGCTAGTCTTTGATTAGGACTTGTGGATTAGAGTCAATTTTGCTCACTTGACTTTCCTTCAATCGTTAGAAGATGACTAAGTGAGAGCAAGAGACAATTACCATCACAATTGAGGATCATAATGAGGATAGAAATTTCAAATCTCACTCCTTGCCAAGACCCTTCTTAGTTGTTAGCTTTATTTTCTTGTCATTTATATTTCTTGTCTCTTATTACAAAAACTCCAAAATATACCCCCATAACCAATAATATGCACACTTCCCTGCAATTCCTTGAGAGACGACCCGAGGTTTAAATAATCTCAGTTTTTATTGGGTTTGCACTTGTGATAAACAAATTGAACTTCGATTGAGGGTTGTTTGTCAGTTTGGATCTATACTTTGACGAGATTTATTTTGTGAAAATTATATACCGACGATTTCTCTCATGTCAAGTTTTTGGCGCCGTTGCCGGGGATTTACAAATGTGCGCTTGTTATTGGTTATTGTACATATGTTGATATTGTGAATAGTTTGATTTTTGGTTTGTTTTCTAGTTTTTGCTAGTTGTAGAATTTGTTTTCCTTGTTTCTTATTAGCATTTGATTTTATTTGGTTATTGTACATATGTTCTCACCCTTTTGGCTATGAGTTTGGTTCTAACTATGTTGTAGGCGATGGGAATTACAATGAGAACATGCATCAAGGATGGAACAATCAAAGGTGGGAGGAGCCCTAAGCATATGATCAACCTTTTTGGCAACAACCTCCTCCAATGTACTATGAGCAAGAACCATTCCATGATGCATACCAATCTAATGGATATGGTAGACCTCCTTGTGGTTATCAACTACAACCACCAAATACCTATGAATCCCCTTCTCAACATATTTTTGAACCACCATACTCATAAGCCCTCTACCACCAAATACCTCTATATGACCCTAGTCCATATCCACTATACCAATCACCATATGAACCATACATAGAACTACCCCAATTCAAATATCAATACTCCCAAGAACCCCCACCTCAATATACACCACCCCCATATGCTTACCAAGATGAACCACCTTCCTATTATGAACTCTTTCTTCCCTATCTTTTCCTAGTGAATTTGCATTCAAATTGTTAAGTTTAATCGAGATTTAAGTAATTTTGAGCCACTATAAATGCTACTTTGAGTTGTTTACAATTTGGTTTATTTTAGGTAGCATTTGGATAGATTTGACAAGCTTTTATTTAGAAAGAGAAGAAAGTGAATGATGTTGTCAACCCTGACCTCCTTGAACTCCAACAAAAATAACTTGAGCTACGGAGGTCCAATGGATGTAATTTCCATGGCATTGGAAAGCTAACTTCCATAGCTTTCGAATGATATATAATAGTATACACTTCTTCTCCAACCTGTATAGCCATGTTGGCGCCTAACTTGGAGAATCCCAAGTTAGGCGCTGCAAGAAGAACTTGCGCTTCAAAGCACGCTGCCAAGGCCACGCCTAACTTCAAATTTTTTATGTTAGGCACCAGTTCAAGAGTCAGCCATGGTCCCCATCCATCAATTATTATGGTCGAAGATTTTATTTAATTTCGATTAAACTTTATTTTATTTATAAATAGGAAAAAATATTATTTAGTTTTAGAGAATATATTTTACATTAATTAGGTTAGATATAAAAGGAAAAAGATTTAGCCCTTCGGGGGACAGTTCTCTTTTACACACTTTTACAATTTTTAGATTCCTTGTTTTCTCTTTGAGCCATGAGCAACTAAACCTCAACCGTTAAGGTTAGGAACTCTGTTTATTTCTATGGATTGAAATTATTGCTTTTCTATTTTAATAAATGTATTCATTCAGTTTTAAGGATTACTTTCGTACGTAATTTTATGAATCTGGGTGAAACAGAAGTATGACCCTTATTCTAGATGCGTTCTTGTGACCCTTGGAAAAGGTCTCTCACCTGAACACAGCTTGAAAGCAAATTCCTCCTAAATTCCTAATTACATGAACTAATTGGGATACATGATATATAATCCTGTTAGCTTTGGGTAATTAGGATTTTTGTGGCTAATAAACTAGAATTGGACTTAAACCTCTAATTGACATTAAGTGACCAAGGAATTGGAGGTTAACTAGGTTAGAGGAGACTAAATTACTAAGGAAGTAGGGTTTAGTCAAATATAGTTTGCCATGAATTGAATCTTACATGATTAAAATAGTTGTTAAGAAATAAAAATCTAGAAGATAAACAACTTCGAAACCTTAACTGTTTTCTCCATATTCTTCGCACAAATTTATTATTTTCTTTCTTAATTCTCTGAATTAATGTTTTATGCAATTGAACTCCTAAATATAATTTTCTGCTTGTCTGACTAAGCCAATCACTTAATCATTGTTGCTTGATCCATCAATCCTCGTGGGATCGACCCTCACTCACCTGAGGTATTACTTGGTACGATCCGGTGCACTTGCTGGTTAGTTTGTGGACTTTAAATTTCGCACCAAGTTTTTGGCACCGTTGTCGGGGATTGACTGTGATTGACAACTATTAGTTGTTTGATTGCTTAGATTAGGCGTTTTAGATTTAATTCTAATTAATTTTTGTCCTTTAATTTTCGAATTTTATAGCATTTATTTTTCTTTAATTTCTGAAATTAAGTTTGGTGTCACCTAGTTATTTTTATTTTAATTTTCCTATTTATTTTTTTTATAAATTTTGAAATTTTCATTCCAATTTTGCTTATAATTTTTGAAATTTTACTACTTTAGTTATTTTGTTGTTTTATTTTATTTCTTTTACACAGGTTACCTCACTGGGAATTCTCTGCACTCTGGCATAAAGATTCCCACTTTCCTTTGTTTTCTGTTTGTTTATGAGCAAGAACAGGGATAAAGAGCCCCCTTCTTAATTTTGATCCTGAACCTGAGAGGACCTTGAGGCGGCATTTGTAACAAAGTAGAGCTTATAGAGCTTGTGAGAATCTCAGGGACACTCTTGAGAAGGAAGCCATGGATCCCAACAATCTTAATAACGTTGTTAATGTTATTGGTGGGAATTCGAATGGAAATGACCAAGCTAGGAGTGCTAAATTCATACATTGTACCCACTCCTGACTTCAATGGGCGCAGTATAGCTGTACCTGCCATTGGTGCAAATAACTTTGAGCTTAAGCCGCAGCTGATCGCTCTAGTGCAGCAAAACTGTTAGTATCATAGACTCCCGCAGGAAAATCTAAATCAATTCATCTCTAAGTTTTTGCATATCTGTGACACTGTGAAATCAAATAGAGTGAATCCTGAGGTCTACAAGCTCATGCTCTTTCCATTTGTTGTGAGGGATAGAGCAAAGCAGTGGCTTGATTCTCATTCCAAGGAGAGCCTGGTCACTTGGGACAAGGTGGTCAATAGATTTCTATCCAAAATCTTCCCACCACAGAAGCTGACTAAGTTAAGGGTGGATGTTTAGATCTTCAGGCAGAGAGATGGTGAGTTCCTCTATGAAGCCTGGGAAAGGTACAAGCTGATGATCAAGAGGTGCCCTTCTGGTAGCCGGGAAGTTCAGCATAAGAAGCTTTTGGAGAAGAGTGTTGAACTGCTCGATTTGAAAGAGCAGCTGGATTTAAAAGAAATAGCCATAGAAGAAATGAGGAAGAGATTGGCCACTAAGGAGGAGGATTTGAAATTAGAGAAGAATCTACATGAGAAAAGCATGGAGGCAGTAAGGAAACAACATGAAGAGCTTTTGCATATGAGGGATCAAGTTATTGAGGTAACTATTAAAATGAAAGAGATGGAGAAGAGCAAAGAGATTGAGATTCTTGATGCATTCGCAGAGATTTTTGAACAGGCAGTAACGCAGGCAAAGTTTATTGCTCCAGATGTAGACTTCGCACAAATGGAGCCTGGTAAGGTTGTTCGTGATGGTACACTTGTGGATGATGATGAAGTTGTAGAAGAAGAAGGTAAAAATCTGAAGTGAGTTTTGGGTCAAATAGTCTAACTTATGGTTATTTGCCATTTTGGCTTTTGTAATAGATAATGTTATTTTGAAAACTTGGTACTAGTATGCTGATTCTGTCATGGAATTTGTTTACTTTTTGTAATCTGTGTTCCCTTGAACAAATAGCTGGTTTGTTTTTTTGAAGTTGATAATCTGAAATAGGTCGAAGTTGCCTTTTGTTATGTATGCCCGTGTTACATAAGGGTTAGATTGTAAACTGAGATCGTCTGATTTGGCAAGTATCTAGGCTTGCCGCTTTTAATTTGTTCCCCAATTTCGGATAGATTTTTGTGAGAATCGCTTGTTTGTCCACCTTTGTTGTGATTTGTTAATGTTTTCTGTTTGTGCATGTGAAAACGATGCGACTTTGGTTTGAGTGCATAATGCTAATTGATAGATTTGTTCAATTGTTCGGTTTACTGTGACTTTTTTCTAATTTTGCATTAAAAGTTGCTATAGATAAGTTGCAAAAGGAATAGAAGAAACAACTATAGTTTGGCCATTATCCAATGATAATAATGTATTAGATGACCTTTTATTATAAAGGTGCAAGTAGGCTTGCCTCGTTAACACCTCTCCAAGTAAGACCCCTTTTTGAGAAAAAATATTGTGAGTAGGAAAAGGAGTACAAGCCTGTCCTATCTTTTTAGCTATAGTTT
Source organism: Arachis ipaensis (assembly GCF_059453495.1). Lineage (NCBI taxonomy): Eukaryota > Viridiplantae > Streptophyta > Magnoliopsida > Fabales > Fabaceae > Arachis > Arachis ipaensis. The sequence continues at coordinate 93,865,241 of NC_142439.1, forward strand.
TAAAGAAGAAATATTCCAAGAATTAGGTAATATAGTACCATCCAAGGTTTCGAGTTTATAATTTCCTTTTATGAGGACTTCTAGAATTCTGAATGGGCCTTCCCACTTAGCTGTAAGCTACCCGTGGAATGGGGGATGTCTGGCTAGCTCGGTCTTTTTGAGCACCAAATCTCCGAGCTTGAATGAGCGAAGGTTATCTCTTTTATTATATCTTTAAGCAATGCTCTGTTGTATTGCTCGGTGTTCAATAGATGTTATATCTCGGATTTCTTCGATTAAGTCTAGCTCGGTGCGACGAGCATCATCATGTTTAGTTGCTTGTGTTCTTAATGATGATTGAGAGATCTCCAATGGGTTCATTACTTTGGAGCCATAGACCACACGAAAAGGAGTTTCTTTAGTTTTAGAGTGGGTGGTGGTGTTGTATCCCCATAGTATTTCTAGTATAGGCTCTGCCCACTGTCCTTTGGCATTATCTAGCTTTTTTTTCAAGGCGTGGTGGACGACTTTGTTTGCTGTCTCAGCTAATCCGTTTGTCTACGAATGCTCCACTGAGGAGAAGTGTTGCTTGATTTTCAACCTATTTGGAAAAATAGTTCATGGCGATGACCCAATATTTTACTTGGCCTGGTGCGACCAAGATAGGGTCGAGGATATCTGTACCCCCCCCCCCCAATTGGTAGAATAGCCAGCATACCTCCGAATTATGTAATAGTTCGGCTGGTAGATGAATTATCAAAGCATGTTTTTGACAATTTGTGCATGTTTTTACCTTTTGCTGGCAATCAGTTTCTTAGTTCGGCCAGAAGAATCCTACACGGAGTATCTTTGAGGACAAGCTTCTATTGTTTTCTCACTTGCATGTTGTACCACTGGCATGCCATGGCTTCTATTGTTTTCTCACTTGCATGTTGTAGCTACCATGTAATTGAGACCCTTATTATTTGGCATTAACCCACCCATACTGTATTTATTTTCCTATCTTTATTTCTGGGTTACTCTTCTTCCCTTTTTCTTTCAGGATGGCCACCCGGAAGAGAACCGGAAGACGTTTACATGGGGAGACAGGCAAGTCAATCTGCACAATCTATAGAGAAAAGCATCAGTTGAAGCCACCCATCCACTTGCACATCTTAGCATGCACCGAGGACGGTGCAATCTTTAAGTGTGGGGAGGTCGATACCGATCTCCATAGGTTAGTACCTTTCTGTTTCAACACCAATGTTTAAATTTTCTTTGTTGAATTAGTTATTGTATTTGCATATTTGTTTGATTTTATGCATTTAGTCACTACTTGGTTAAAGTAATAAAATTCTTTTAAGACCCTATCTTTGAAAAATTTCACTAATTTAAATTGAAAAAAAAAATTTATGTTAAAACTTGTTCGAAGTTGTAATTGGAACATGGTTTTTGAGCTAAAGAACACACAACCTGTGAGATTTGAGCTTATTTACATGGTTACATTATTTAACCATAAATTTTTATTCTTGCGTGTTTTCTTCTTTATGATTGCAATCTTTGCTTTGTTCCATTCTATATGTCTATTATTTAGTGTATTTATATGCTTGCACATGATTGAGGCCATTATTTGAATTTTTACTCACTTATCCCAAATTAGCCTACCTTTCACATCACCCTTGTTAGCCCCCTTGAGCCTTTAAATCCCCTCTTATTCTATAAACCACAATACTAGCCTTAAGCAGAAAAACAAAATAAAAATCCCAAGTTGAATCCTTGGTTAGCTTAAGATAGAAAGTGTGTATTGTTTAAGTGTGGGAAACCTATTGGGAACATGGATGATAAAAACAAAGGGTAGAAAGTTAAAAAGAATAAAATAATTCAAAATAAAATTTTGGAAAGCATGCTCATGTGAAATCAAAATAATTACATCACCATGTGCATTGAAAAAAAAAATATATTAAGCAATTAAATAAGGGGATACAAAAAAAAAAGAGAAGAAAAGAAAAGAGAAGAAAAATAATATTGTCCCAAATGCAAAATAAAAAGAATCAATGCACATGGGACAAAATTCAAAAATAAGTTTGATACATGAGCATGTAATACAAAAGTGAAAAAAATTTAGGTAGCTAGGTAAAGTATTTTAAAATTATATAAAGTATGTATATGTTAGGTGAGATCTTAGACTAATCAAGGATTCACTTTATAAAGATCACTTGGCCATACATATACCCTTACCTTTACCTCAGCCCCATTACAACCTTAAAAAGACCTCATGATGTTTGCATTGGTATACTAAATAATGTTGATTAGTTAGATGAAGAACAAGGTTTAGAAAGCATGACTAGAGAAGAGTAGAGTGAATAACCCTATACACTTGAGAGATTAGAGTGATATACACTACCAGTGAGGGTTCAATGCTTGATTCTATGTTCCCTGCTTTCATGAGCTGTCTTCTTACAAGTTTATTTGCTTTTTATTGTATGATTTGAATTAGTGAAATCTGATTTATATTTGTCTTGAAGAGCTTATTTACTTTTAACCAAGTAGGTAGAAACATTTTGCATGTAGTTGCATTCATATAGATAGGTTGCATTTCATACCACTCCTCTTCATTCTTTATAGTTTCTCTTGAGCTTAGCATGACGACATGCTAATGTTTAAGTGTGGGGAGGTTAATAAACCACTATTTTATGGTTTATCTTGTGCTTAATTGAGTGGATTTTATCAACTCTTTACCCACTTATTCATACTATTTGCATGGTTTTACATTTGCCTTCCTGATTATGTGCTTTGATTAAAAACATGCTTCTCTGGCCTTTAAATTACTAATATTAATCCCCCCTCATTACCATTAGATGCCTTGATATGTGTGTTAAGTGATTTCAGAGATTACAGGGCAAGAATGGCTTAGAGGATGGAAAAGAAGCATGCAAAAGTGGAAGGAATACAAGAAGTTGGAGAAATTGCTAAGCTGTCCAGCCTGACCTCTTCGCACTCAAACGGCTTTAACTTTACCAATAGAGGTCCAAACAACGCGGTTCCAGTTGCGTTGGAAAGCTAACGTCCGGAGCTTCGATTTGATATATAATATGCCATTGTTTCCCTGAAGCTAGGTGATGCGACCGCGTGCTCCATGCGGCCGCGTTGCAGTGACAAAAATTCAGCGTGTTTGAATTCGCAACCAGCGAATTCTGGGCTGTTTCTGACCCAGTTTGTGGCCCAGAAAAAACAGATTAGAGGCTATAAAGTGGGAGAATGCATCCATTCATAGAGAGGCTTTCACATTCACAATTTTAGGAGTAGATGTAGTTTTTAGAGAGAGAGGTTCTCTCCTCTCTCTTAGGATTAGGATTTAGGACTTCTCTTAGTTTTAGGAGTGACTCTCAATCTCAGGTTCAATGTTCTTTTTATTTGTTTTCTCAATTTTGTTTATGTCTCTTTATGTTTAGATTGATTTTCTATTTAATATATTTTGAGGTATTTCAGACTTATGATTGCTCCCTTTAATTTATGTTACTGTTACATCTGAAGGCATTTTTAATCCGGTAGATTTACTTTTCCCCTTTTGGTCTTGGTTAAGAAAGCAGTAACTCAGGAGTTATCTTATCTCAACATAATTGATAACTGTTATCTTTGCTAATTGAACTGAACTTCAATAATCCCAACCTTTTCTTAGGAAATAAATAGGATTCGAAGATCAAACTAATTAGTCCCTTGACTTTCCTTTGCTTTAGTAAAGGTCAACTAAGTGGAATTAAGATTCAACTTTCATTATTATTGATAAGGATAACTAAGTCTGGACTTCCAATTTCTTATACCTTGCTAAGAGATTTTATTATTATTATTTTATTTTACTTGTCATATAACATATTCCCTCCTTACTTCCAAAACCCCCAATTTACAATCTTCATAACCAATAATAAGAACATACTTCCCTGCAATTCCTTGAGAAGACGACCCGAGGTTTAAATACTCGGTTATCAATTTCAAAGGGGTTTGTTACTTGTGACAACCAAAACGTTTGTAAGAAAGGTTGATTGCTTGGTTTAGTAACTATACTTACAACGAGTATTTATTATAACTTCTAAACCATCAATCTTCAGTTCTTTCAAAATGGCGCCGTTGCCAGGGATTTGCAAACGTGTGCCTTATTATTAGTTATTGTAAATATTTTATTTTTGCTTGTTTATTTGTTTTTATTTTTGTTTTTATTTTTGATTTTTCTTAAGTTAAAAGGTTATTGGTTTTTATTTTAAAATTTTTATTTTATCTTATCTTATTTGAAAAATCAAATTTCAAAATTTCAAATTTCAAAAATTCAAAATTCAAAAATTTAAAATTCAAAATTTAAATAACCTTTTAATTTAAATTTGTTTTTATTTTTGTTTTTAATTTTTATTTGCTACTATGAACTCTCACCCCTTTGGCTATGAGTCTGGTTACAATTATGTTGCAGGAAGAAGAAATTACAATGTGAACAGGTATCAAGGCTGGAACAATCAAAGATGGGAGGAGCCACAAGGATTTGATCAACCTTCATGGCAACAACCACCTCCAATGGACTATCAACAACCACCACCATATGCCTATGAACCCTTTCCTCAACATGACTTTGGACCACCATACTCACAAGCCCCTTTCCACCATTCACCTCCATATGACCCTAACCCACATCCACCATACCAACCACCTTATGAGCCAAATGAACCATACACAGAACCACCACCTCAATATTCACCATCTCTATATCATTATCAAGATGAACCACCTTCCTATTATGAATCCTCTCTCCCAACCAATGAATCCTCACATCCACCCCAACCTCCAATGGATGACAGACTTCGTGTTATTCTTCAAAGGCAAGAAAGGATGAATAAGAGTGTGCAAAATTTCGTGGCCGCCTTCGGCGAGTTAATAAATATAATAGCTTCCCAATATATGAGCACTCAAAGAACTCTCATGGCTACATGTGGAGAATCAAAAGAAGAGCAAAGTATGAAGGAAACACTAGAAACTTCGCTGGACAATGAGGAACATGGCTTTGTATTGGAACAAGTGGAGGAAGCCATAATAGTTGCAGAGGAAGAAGTGGTTGAACACTTAGGAGATGCTGAACCTCCATGGGAAAGTCAGGTTATAAAACCTCCTTCCAAGGCGATTGAAATTGATGCTGAGGAGGGTGTACAACCTCCAAGGCATATCACAGTTGAAGACTTGGAAGAGGTTGATCAAGAGATGGAGATTCAAGAAGAAGAAGCACAACCTTCCATGCCCTTGGAAAGCAATGAAGAGGTGATTGAATTGGAAGAAAGCTACCAAGAGGAAGAGGTTGAAATTGAAGAAGCTTGCAAAGAGGTGGTAATTATCAGAGAAGAGCACAAGGGAGTGGAGCTTGCAATTTCATTAAAAACACCTCCCCCTAAGTTGCCATCATCCTTCACAACATTCAAGTGGGTAAAATTCATATCCCTTAGCTTTCTAATTACACTTGAATATGGGCTACTGGAGACGGATGGTCAACTTAGAGCTCTTTGTAACATTAAGAGTAAGAGGAAGATGGCCAGTGGTAAGAATTGTCCTGCAAGGTTCACCATGGTTGGAAGCTTTAAGTTTAAACGCAGAGGTTGGTATAGAGCTCAATTGAATGGGTCTAGGAAGTTATTTGGACACTTTAGTGAGAATTCAGATTGCTTGCTACCCGGATGGAATCATGATGATCAACAAGAAGATGGGTGCAAAAGTAAGATTTGGGACCCCAGAATCCAGTCTAGAAATCAACACTCTTGGGGCCTTGTCACTTGCTTTAACTTACTCGAAGGCTTTCTGCGCCTAGTTTGGGATCCCGGAAGCCATTGGAATTACAAACATTGGTGGAGATTCCTGGATGAGTTCAAGCACAAGCCACCATAACAGGGAGCTCACCAGATGTCCAACTTAAGGACTTTAACTAAAAGTGCTAGGTGGGAGACAACCCACCGTGGTATGATCGTCCCTTTTTCATTTTTATTTAGTTTTATTTGTTTTCGAGTTTTATTTTATTGAACCTGGAGTTTTGCATAACATTCATATTAGCATTGCATTCTGCATTTTTCATGCATTAAAAAAAAGAGAGAGATCTTCGCACGCGACGCGATAGCGTCGCCGACGCGTCCGCGTCGTATGTGCGTTTGGAAGAAAATGAGGTTGAACAGAGAGTCACGCGAAAGCGTGGCTGGAGGCGCGCTAATGGCACAAATTGATCCACGCGACCACGTCGCTGATGAAGCCGCGTCATTTGCAAAATAGCTTCCCTACGCGTCCGCGTCACCCACGCGACCGCGTGGCCCTGTAAATCGACGTAACAAGGGTGTATGGACGAAAGTTGAGCTGGAATTGGGCTGGACCCGTGCTAGCAACACAAGCCCTGCCACACGAACGCGTCACCCACGCGACCGCGTCACATCCTACTAAGTGGCCACTCGCACGATCGCGTCACCCACGCGATCGCGTCACCCAAAAATTTGGCAAAATAAGATTTTGAACAGAGAGTTGTGCGAGCGCGAGGCTGCCCTCGCGCCAGTAGCACAAAACGTGTCACGCGACCGCGTGCCCCACGCGTCCGCGTCGCTTGCGCCGCACATCTTATCCTAATTTGCCAAATATCTTATCTTTTCTCCCCCAATCCTAATTTTTCCTCCCTCCCTTCTTTCTTACTTTATTTCTTTCCCTTCTCATTCTTCTTATCTTTTATTTTATTTTATTTATTTGCATACTTTCATTCATTGCATATTTTTATTTTTCTTTTTTAAATTTATTATTTTACCATTGGTGTTCAAATGTTCTTATTCAACTGTTATATCTTTTCTGGTATTATTTTGGTGCTTCATGACTTGTTTTATTCTAATTGGGTATTATTATTCAGATGTCAATGCTAATTTTTATAATACTGATATTCCTTTTGCATTGATATGTACTTACACTATTTTGCATTACCCACACCCTCTTTCCCATTGTTTCAAATCTTGTACCACTGGCATGCCATGTCTTCTATTGTTTTCTCACTTGCATGTTGTAGCTACCATGTAATTGAGACCCTTATTATTTGGCATTAAACCACCCATACTGTATTTATTTTCCTATCTTTATTTCTGGGTTACTCTTCTTCCCTTTTTCTTTCAGGATGGCCACCCGGAAGAGAACCGGAAGACGTTTACATGGAGAGACAGGCAAGTCAATCTGCACAATCTATAGAGAAAAGCATCAGTTGAAGCCACCCGTCCACTTGCACATCTTAGCATGCACCGAGGACGGTGCAATCTTTAAGTGTGGGGAGGTCGATACCGATCTCCATGGGTTAGTACCTTTCTGTTTTAACACCAATGTTTAAATTTTCTTTGTTAAATTAGTTATTGCATTTGCATATTTGTTTGATTTTATGCATTTAGTCACTACTTGGTTAAAGTAATAAAATTCTTTTAAGTCCCTATCTTTGAAAATTTTCACTAATTTAAATTGAAAAAAAAATTTATGTTAAAACTTGTTCGAAGTTGTAATTGGAACATGGTTTTTGAGCTAAAGAACACACAACCTGTGAGATTTGAACTTATTTACATGGTTACATTATTTAACCATAAATTTTTATTCTTGCGTGTTTTCTTCTTTATGATTACAATCTTTGCTTTGTTCCATTCTATATGTCTATTATTTAGTGTATTTATATGCTTGCATATGATTGAGGCCATTATTTGAATTTTTACTCACTTATCCCAAATTAGCCTACCTTTCACATCACCCTTGTTAGCCCCCTTGAGCCTTTAAATCCCCTCTTATTCTATAAACCACAATACTAGCCTTAAGCAGAAAAACAAAATAAAAATCCCAAGTTGAATCCTTGGTTAGCTTAAGATAGAAAGTGTGTATTGTTTAAGTGTGGGAAACCTATTGGGAACATGGATGATAAAAACAAAGGGTAGAAAGTTAAAAAGAATAAAATAATTCAAAATAAAATTTTGGAAAGCATGCTCATGTGAAATCAAAATAATTAAATCACCATGTGCATTGAAAAAAAAAATATATTAAGCAATTAAATAAGGGGATACAAAAAAAAAGAGAAGAAAAGAAAAGAGAAGAAAAATAATATTGTCCCAAATGCAAAATAAAAAGAATCAATACACATGGGACAAAATTCAAAAATAAGTTTGATACATGAGCATGTAATACAAAAGTGGAAAAAATTTGGGTAGCTAGGTAAAGTATTTTAAAATTATATAAAGTATGTATATGTTAGGTGAGATCTTAGACTAATCAAGGATTCACTTTATAAAGCTCACTTGGCCATACATATACCCTTACCTTTACCTCAGCCCCATTACAACCTTGAAAAGACCTCATGATGTTTGCATTGGTATACTAAATAATGTTGATTAGTTAGATGAAGAACAAGGTTTAGAAAGCATGACTAGAGAAGAGTAGAGTGAATAACCCTATACACTTGAGAGATTAGAGTGATATACACTACCAGTGAGGGTTCAATGCTTGATTCTATGTTCCCTGCTTTCATGAGCTGTCTTCTTACAAGTTTATTTGATTTTTATTGTATGATTTGAATTAGTGAAATCTGATTTATGTTTGTCTTGAAGAGCTTATTTACTTTTAACCAAGTAGGTAGAAACATTTTGCATGTAGTTGCATTCATATAGATAGGTTGCATTTCATACCACTCCTCTTCATTCTTTATAGTTTCTCTTGAGCTTAGCATGAGGACATGCTAATGTTTAAGTGTGGGGAGGTTGATAAACCACTATTTTATGGTTTATCTTGTGCTTAATTGAGTGGATTTTATCAACTCTTTACCCACTTATTCATACTATTTGCATGATTTTACATTTGTCTTCCTGATTATGTGCTTTGATTAAAAACATGCTTCTCTGGCCTTTAAATTACTAATATTAATCCTCCCTCATTACCATTAGATGCCTTGATATGTGTGTTAAGTCATTTCAGATATTACAAGGCAGGAATGGCTTAGAGGATGGAAAAGAAGCATGCAAAAGTGGAAGGAATACAAGAAGTTGGAGAAATTGCTAAGCTGTCCAGCCTGACCTCTTCGCACTCAAACGGCTATAACTTTAGCAACAGAGGTCCAAACGACGCGGTTCCAGTTGAGTTGGAAAGCTAACGTTCGGAGCTTCGATTTGATATATAATATGCCATTGTTTTCCTGATGCTAGGCAATGCGACCGCATGCTCCATGCGGCCGCATTGCAGTGACGAAAATTCAGCGTGTTTGAATTCGCAACCAGCGAATTCTGGGCTGTTTCCGTCCCAGTTTGCGGCCCAGAAAACACAGATTAGAGGCTATAAAGTGGGGGAATGTATCCATTCATAGAGAGGCTTTCACATTCACAATTTTAGGAGTAGATATAGTTTTTAGAGAGAGAGGTTCTCTCTTCTCTCTTAGGATTAGGATTTAGGACTTCTCTTAGTTTTAGAAGTGACTCTCAATCCCAGGTTCAATGTTCTTTTTATTTATTTTCTCAATTTTGTTTATGTCTCTTTATGTTTAGATTGATTTTCTATTTAATATATTTTGAGATATTTCAGACTTATGATTGCTCCCTTTAATTTATGTTACTGTTACATCTGAAGGCATTTTTATTCCGGTAGATTTACTTTTCCTCTTTTGGTCTTGGTTAAGAAAGCAGTAACTCAGGAGTTATCTTATCTCAACATAATTGATAACTGTTATCTTTGCTAATTGAACTGAACTTCAATAATTCCAACCTTTTCTTAGGAAATAAATAGGATTCGAAGATCAAACTAATTAGTCCCTTGACTTTCCTTTGCTTTAGTAAAGGTCAACTAAGTGGAATTAAGATTCAACTTTCATTATTATTGATAAGGATAACTAAGTCTGGACTTCCAATTTCTTATACCTTGCCAAGAGATTTTATTATTATTATTTTATTTTACTTGTCATATAACATATTCCCTCCTTACTTCCAAAACCCCCCAATTTACAATCTTCATAACCAATAATAAGAACATACTTCCCTGCAATTCTTTGAGAAGACGACCCGAGGTTTAAATACTCGGTTATCAATTTTAAAGGGGTTTGTTACTTGTGACAACCAAAATGTTTGTAAGAAATGTTGATTGCTTAGTTTAGTAACTATACTTACAACGAGTATTTATTATAACTTCTAAACCATCAATCTTCAGTTCTTTCACTAAGCAGGGTAAAAATATGGACAAAACGGCTAGTCTCCTTGTCATTCGCTGAACTTCTTTTATCGTTTGTGGGTTATGCATGTCAAGTACAGCCAGGAATTTTTCTGCGTTTGCTTCTATGCCTTGTCTAGTCAGCATAAATTCGAGGAATTTGCCTCCCTGTACTCCAAAAGCACATTTTTCAGGATGTAGTCTCATGTTGAATTTTCGGACTTGTCCGAAGATTTCTTCGAGGTTAGCCACGTGAGATTTTCTAATCTTTGTTTTAGCGACCATATGGGCAACATATACTTCAATGTTCAGACCAATTTGTTTGGCGAACACCCTGTCCATGAGTCTTTGGTATGTAACCCCTGTATTCGTAAGGCTGAAAGGCATAACGTTATAGAAATAATTACCATATTCTGTTATGAAATCTATTTTTTCTTGTTCTAACGGATGCATAAGGATCTAGTTATAACTAGAATATACATCCATGAAACTCAAAGTACCAAAACCAAAAGAGTTGTCAACTAAAGCATCAATAGAAGGTAGGGGTATGCATCTTTAGGGCATGCTTTATTTAAATCAGTAAAGTCGACACACATGCGCCATTTACCATTATGTTACTTTACCATAACAATATTAGCTAACCATGTTGTGAATCTGATTTCTCGGATGAAGTTTGCATCAATGAGCTTTTTGGTTTCTTCCATCGATGCTTTCCTTTTTTTTCCATGCCGAGGTTGCATTTTTTCTGGGCTATAGGTTGGGCCGCCAGGTTTAGAGCTAGCCTATGAGATATTACTGATGGGTCAATCCCTGGCATATCTGCTAATATCCAGACGAAAAGGTCGGCATTTTATTGGAGGAGGTGAACGAGCTTTCCCCTTTTGCCTCCATGAATTATTGATCCTACAAAAGTGAATTTTGTTTGATCGTTAGTTAAGCTTACTTTCGTTAGTTCCTCGTTTGGTGTAGGTCAGTCTTGAAACTCAGCACGGGGGTCTAGCTCGGCCAATGGAGGTTGGTCAATTGACATGTGGACGGCATTGACTTGTGCTCCTCTGTCTCTGCTTGGAAGCTTTAGATTTGTGTTATAACAATGCCGAGCTTCACGGTGCTCACTATGAACTGTGGCAACAAGATTGTCCTACACATGGAACTTCACACAAAGTGGAACTGTACATACAATTGCACCAAATTTATTTAAAAATGTCTACCAAGTATGAAATTATACAGACTAAAACAGTCTACCACAAGATATTGGATATCTTGTGTTTTAGATAGGGGATGCTCACCGAGTGTGGTTTGTAACCACACTGAACCCAGGACAGGTACTCGTTCGCCTGAGAAGCCAACGAGGTCACCAGTGGACGGTTAGAGTATGTTGTTGCTTAACTTCATCTTCTGGAATGTAGAATAAAATAGGACATCAGCACTGCTTCTAGGGTCTAATAGTACCTTCCAAACTATTAGGTCTCCCAGTTGAAGGGAAATGACGACTGGGTCATCCAAATTAAGCTCAGTTGAATTAAAGTCGAATGGTTAGAAAGTCATCTTTGGTATGTTTGGCGTTGGTTGATGATCACTGGTTGCGTTCTCTACTGCGAGCATGGCCCGGTATGTGCACTTGCGAGCAAAACTCGTTTGTCCCTATCCGACGAAGCCTCCGGAGATGCAGTTGATCACGCCACGGGGTTCATTAGGTTGAGTCGTACGAGCTTTGTATTTGTCTTGAGAAGATTGACCTACTAGAGATAAGTCAAAGTTCTAGGTGTTTCACTTCTGGATTTGGCCTCCAATATACTTATCGAGATGTCCTTGCCGAGCTAATCTCAAGCAAATTTTTGGCAATGACACATTCATCGGTTGTATGTCCGTGCTTCTAGTGGAAAGTGCAGTATTTGGTTTTGTCAACATTCTTTGCCTCTGGGTAGGTTCCAGCCTTCTGAGGAGGTTTAATGAGTTTGGAGTTCAGAATTTCTTTGATGATGTCCTCCCGTTTAGTGTTGAACTGTGTATAAGAATCGTATCGGGGCATTAATCGTGGAGGCCTCTTATTGTCTCGTCCTTTGTCATCTTTTTTATTGGCCAAGTTTTTTGTCGGACTTCCTAGCTTGTCTTAATTCTTCAATTTCCATTTGGCCTTTAGCCTTCTCTCGAAACTCGGCCAAGATTTTTGGCTTGGCAACTGTGATTGTCTCCTGAAATTTTCTGGGGCATAGCCCACTTTTTATGGCATGTAGATGTACCTTGGGGTGGAGGTCCGGAATGGTCATAGCCACCTTGGTGAAATGAGTAATATAGTCCTTCAGACTTTCATGTTGTCCTTGCTTAATGGTGTTCAAATAGTCAGAATCGTGAAGGTAGATTGAACATGCCGCGAAATGATCTTCAAATTGCTTCGCGAGCTCCTGAAAGCGTGAGATAGAATCTGCAGGCAAAGAACAAAACCAATCAAGTGTGGGACCATCTAAAAAAGTAGGAAAGCAACAACATAAAACAGGGTCAGAAGCACCGTTTACTATCGTTATTGATCAGAATTTCTTGATGTGCTTCTTTGGGTCTCCCAACCCATTATAAGAAGTTAGGGTCACGGCAAAGTAAATCTTCTGGGCATTTGAAAATTCATGATGTCAACAGTGAAGGGTCCTACAGCATTGCCATGTTCATTGTCTTCATTTTCTTGTCGAGCTTTCTTGTGCCGAGGAGTTTCAGAAACGTGCATTGGATCGAATTCGTGCTCTTCATCCTTCACTTCTTCGGTGCGATCACCATTGTTTTCAATCTGGGCACTAGTCAGCTCGGCTATATGGTTTGCCATCCTTTGATTTTCCTCCGCCGTGCATTGATTTGCATATTGCAGCTCAGTTACCATCCGAAGGAGTTCAGAGGGCGTTGGTGGAGGTAGATCAGCCATGGATGGATAAAGAAAGCTCTGAGGCTGATAAAAGAGATAAGGAAAAGTTTTATATCTTCGGCCCCACGGTGGTGCCAATTGTTCTTACCTGGTGATGATTAGACTCTTGTGTGGTTTAGAATTCACAATAAGTCTCGTTGTAATATAGTTTCTAAACCAAGCAATAGTCCTTTCATACAAAAATTTGTTTGTCACAAGTACAAACCCCTAAAATCTATAAACCGAAGTATTTAAACCTCAGGTCGTTCTCCCTAGAAATTGCAATAAAGTGTCTTGTTATTGGTTATGGAGTATATTTTGGGGTTTTTGGGATAAGAGGCATGAAAAGTAAATGACAATGAAAATAAACTAACAACTAGAAAGCTCTTGGCAAGGTTGTGAGAATTAGAAGTCCTATCCTAGTTATCCTCCTCAATTGTGACCACAATTATCCATTGCTACCACTTAATTAACCTCTAATAATGGAGGAAAGTCAAGTGGATGAATCAACTTGATTCCACAAGTCCTAGCCAACTCCCAAGGGAATGACTAGCGTTAGTGGTATCCAAATCAATTAACAACTTCTAATTATCAATCAACAAAGGAATTAGAAAACTCAAGCGTCACTAATTACTCTACCAAAGCCAAGAGGAATAAAATCTACACTAAAATCCAACCAAGCATTTTATCAAACACTTGGAAGGCATAAAAGGAAAGCAAAGTAAATTGACAACAAAAATAAAATATAACAACAATTATGGCAATGAATTAACAACAACAATCAAAAGGAACACAATTATTATGAATTACCTCTAATTGAATTGAAAGAAAATAGAAAGAACAAGAGTAGATCTACAATAAAGCATGGAAACAACGTAAAGGAAATTACAACAAAAGAATAGAGGAATCATAAATGCAACAACAAAGAATTGAGAAGAAGAAGAAGTAGAGAGCATAAATCAAAACCTAGATCTAAGAACTAAACCTAATCCTAATTCTAATCCTAGAGAGAAGTGAGAGCTTCTCTCTCTAAAACTAACTTTCCCTCCAAAAATTAAACTAAGCTAAACTAATGCGTGTAAGTATGTTAATTCCCCTTCAATTCTTGGCTTAAATAGCATCAAAAATGAGTTGGATTGGGCCCACAAGGCTTCTAAAATTGCTGGCCACGTGTTTGACTAAGTGAATTGTGTGCACCCATGGTCGCGTACGCGTACCGTACGCGTTCACGTCCCTATGCGAAATTCCACCATAGCAAATCTTATATCATTTCGAAGCCCCGGATGTTAGCTTTCCAACCTAACTAGAACCGCATCATTTGGACCTCTGTAGTTCAGGTTATGGTCGTTTAAGTACAAAGAGGTCGGCTTGATAGCTTTTGCGATCCCTTCATTTCTTCATGAGTTCTCCATTTATACATGTTTTTCCTTCATTCCCTTGATCCAATCTTTGCCTTCTAAATCTGAAATCACTTAACAAACATATCAAGGAATCTAATGGAATCAAAGGTGAATTAATTTTAGCTAATTAAAGACCTAGAAAGCATGTTTTCACTCTTAAGCACAATTAAAGGAGAAGTTATAAAACCATGCTATTTCATTGGATAAATGTGGGTTAAAAGGTTATAAAATTCTCTAAATTCAACACAAGATAAACCCTCCAAATGGGGTTTATCAACCTCCCCACACTTAAACCAAGCATGTCCTCATGCTTAAACCAAGATAAAGCAAAGGATATCAATATTTATTCAATGAAATCAAACTAAATGCAATCTACCTATATGCAACTATCTACATGAATGCAATTGCTTGGTCAAAATAAATCAATTCCCAAGAAGCATATATGCACAAGGGCTAAGGACTAGCAAGTCTAATCCACAATTGAATTGAGTTATTAAATATTTTTACAAACTTGCATGAGGAGTGATGATCATAGGTGGAAAACATGTAATTGAGCATCAAACCCTCACAGATGTGTTTGCACTCTATTCGCTCAAGTGTTTTAGGGTTGATTCACTCAATTCTCCCTTATTTCATGCTTTCTAAGATTTGTTTTTCTTCTAACAATCAACATTTATTTTATGCATGCATACAAGTATCATGAGGTCTTTTCTTTTGGTTGTAATGGGGCTAGGGTCAAGGTAAGGATGCATATTTGGTCAAGTGAGCTTGAAATTTGAATCTTTGATAAGCTTAAACTTCCCACCTAACCTATGACATCCTATACAATTTCAAAGCTAACCTAACTACCCATTTTTCTCACTTTTTCACATACTCATGTATTCCTTTTCATTTCACAACACTTATGCATTGACCCTTATTGAGCTTTGCTTTGGGGCCTTTTGTCCCCTTTTATTTCTTTCTTTTTCTTTGTTTCTTTCTTTTTCTATTTTTTTTCTTTTCCATATTGTTTTTTTTTCTTTTTCTTTTTCTCATTTTTCTTTCTATATACAAGATCATCAATGCATAAGGTCTTACATTCATTACACATGAGCATGTACCCAATTCCCAATATTTACAACAAGAATATAAAACTACCCTTTTATTCACCCAATGTCCCAAGATTTCCCACACTTAAATGACACACACACACACTACCCTAAGCTAATCAAAGATCCAAATAAAGGACATTTATTGTTTTTCTCTTTAAGGCTTGTAATGTGCTAAATTAAGAACAAGTGGGTTAATCGTAGGCTCAAAGTTGGCTAAAAATGGATCATAAAAGGTAAGGCTATTTGGGTAAGTGAGCTAAATGAAATGATGGCCTCAATCATATAAATGCATGAATACAAAAAATAATGGATATAAAGAATCGAACAAATCAAAGATTGCAATCATAGAAAGAGAATAATGCACACAAGAAGAAAAATAAATGGTTATAAGATGTAACCATACCATTAGGCTCAAATCTCACAAGCTTGTGTTTTTAGCTCAAAAATCATGTTCCATGATATATATATAGTTCAAGCAAGTTTAATGAAAAGTTTTTACTTAAATCAATTGAGGTGCCCTATAGATAGAAATATTGAAAAATCTCATTATTTTGACTAAGCTTATTGTGTATATATATGCAAAAATAAGAAAATGAAAGTAAAATAAAAAAAAAACTAAAAAAAAATGAAATGCAAAGGTGTTGAGATTAGAAACTTGTCACCCAAAATCGCCGACCGGTCGGACGACCTCCCCATACTTGAAGATTGCACCGTCCTCGGTGCAAGCAAAGAAGAGTAATGGGGATGGGTGGCTACAATTGATGAGCTTCCTCAAAAGATTGTGTGGATGACTTGTTTATGGCCCCATTTAAAAGCTTTTCCTTTTCCTCCTTTCTTGGTGGCCAACCTAAAGGGAGAGAAAAAGAAAGAAAATTAAGCCTATAACAAAGATATCAAAGCAAAGAGAACATAGGTGGGGGCTAATGCCAAATAAGAGTATGGTTCACACTACATGTTAGCTACGATGTAAGTGAGAAATCAATATAAGCTAATGGCATATTAACTAGTACTTGATGCAAGAGTAAAGTCAAAGCATGAAGAGCATATTGAGCATCAAGTTCAAACAAGAAAGAGTGGGTTATGAAAAATAATATTAGGTCATATCAATGCACAAAGACACAAGAGTCATACAAGATGAAGCATTGATGTAAAAGTTTCATCACCCAACAATATCAAACAAGTCAAGAGGCACCAAAATAATGCAAAAAATTCTCAACAATTGAATAGGAAAATTCAATACCATTATTAAAATAAGAAACTTAAAAAAAGAAAATTGCAACAAGCTATAAAATCAAAATTAAAATGCAATGAATGAAAGTAAGCAAATGCAATAAAAGAAAATGGAAGAAAAGAGAAAGAAAAAATTTTTTTAGTATTTTATTTATTTATTTATTTATTAAAAATAATTTTTTTTTCAAGAGAGGAAGAAGAAAGGTAGAAAGAAAGAAGAAGAAAAGAAGAAAGAAGAAGAAAGGAGAAAGGAGAAAGGAGGAAAAAAAGGGTGCAAATCGACGCGTACGCGCGCATGGCGCGCGCGCGTCGATGGCTTCTTTTTTTTATTTTTTTTTTCGAGAGTGACGCGTATGCGTCATGTACGCATACGCGTCAGTGGTTTTGTGCCAAAGGCACAATTCGCGCGTAGCGTTCGCACAACTCTCGGGTTTTGGCTTGAGGTGGAATTTCTCAATCCACACGTACGCGCACATGACGCGTGCACGCGGATTGGCGAAAATGCTTAATGCACGCGTACGCGCGCATGGCGCTCTTTTTTTTTTAGAAGCACAGAAATAGAATTTGACACTCTCCTAACCTATAAACACTTTAAAGCAACCAAAATTCAAATTTAACAAAAATCTTTAAGTTTTTTGAAAAAATTTTCAAAGTCAAAGTAAACACAACTTGCACTTCAAGTAACCTACTTTAACAACAATCTAAACTAATCAAAACACACTATAACAACCTATCAATCAAAAAAAATGTATAAGAGTATATTAAAGAAGAAAACTACCTATGATGGCAACTCAAATCACTTATTAAGTATACATACAAGAGAATGGAAAGAGTTTACCATGGTGGGGTGTCTCCCACCTAGCACTTTTATTTATTGTCCTTAAGTTGGACTTATGGGGAGCTTCTTATCAAGGAGGCTTGTGCTTGAAGCTATCTTTTAACATCCACCAATGCTTGAATCTCCAATAAGCTCCATTCTTCAAAGTTAATATCTTCAAGCTTTGATGGAGTTCTTCACAAACCATGGGCTCCCAAATTTGATTTTCCTTGGGCGATCCGGGATCCCACACTTTGTTTTGACACCCGTCCTTAAGTTGGTCATCAATATTCCATCCGGGAGGCATGACCTTAGAATTCTCATAGAAGGTTCCAAACAACTTCCTAAACCTATGCAATTTAGTTCCACACCAACCATTGCTCTTGAATTTTGAGCTTGCAACCATCATGAGCTTAGAATGACATTTTCAACCACTACACAACTCTCGTCTATTTTTAACTCCACAAAGAACTCTAAGTTGACGATCATTTTCAATTAAACCATATTCAAGTGAGAAAGTAAAGCTTAGGGATAAGAATTTTACCCACTTAAATGTTGTGTATGATGGTGACTTAGGAAGGGGTGGTCTGGTGCACGAAATTGTGATCCCTGGTAATGGCTCCAAAAACTTGGTGCTCTAATCTTAATTCATGATTTGTCACAACTTCGATACAACTAACCAGCAAGTGCACTGGG
The DNA here is from genome assembly GCF_059453495.1 of Arachis ipaensis. Lineage (NCBI taxonomy): Eukaryota > Viridiplantae > Streptophyta > Magnoliopsida > Fabales > Fabaceae > Arachis > Arachis ipaensis. The sequence goes on from NC_142439.1 coordinate 93,883,526, forward strand.
TCGTCCAAGTAATAAAACCTTACGTGAGTAAGGGTCGATCCCACGGAGATTGTCGGCTTGAAGCAAGCTATGGTCACCTTGTAAATCTCAGTCAGGCGAATATCAAATGGTTATGGAGTTTTCGAATAATAATAATAAATAAACAGAAAATAAAAATAGAAATACTTATGTAATTCATTGGTGAGAATTTCAGATAAGTGTATAGAGATGCTTTCGTTCCTCTGAGCCTCTGCTTTCCTGCTGTCTTCATCCAATCCTTCCTACTCCTTTCCATGGCAAGCTTTATGTAAGGCATCACTGTTGTCAATGGCTACATCCCATCCTCTCTGTGAAAAAAGTCCAAATGCTCTGTCACGACACGGCTAATCATCTGAGGTTCTCGATCATACTGGAATAGGGTTCACCCTCCTTTTGCGTCTGTCACTACGCCCAGCACTCGCGAGTTTGAAGTTCGTCACAGCCATCCCTTCCCAGATCCTACTCGGAATACCACAGACAAGGTTTAGACTTTCTGGATCTCAGGAATGGCCATCCATAGGTTCTAACTTATACCACGAAGATTCTAATATCTCAGACTCGGTCCTCTGTATTAGATATCTAAGAGATACTCATTCTAGCTTATTTGCATGTAGAACGGAAGTGTTTGTCAGGCACGCGTTCATAAGTGAGAATGTTGATGAGCGTCACATAATCATCACATTCATCATGTTCTTGGGTGCGAATGGATATCTTAGAAGCGGAATAAGTTGAATTGAATAGAAAAACAGTAGTACTTTGCATTAAATCATGAGGAACAGCAGAGCTCCACACTTTAATCTATGGAGTGTAGAAACTCTACCGTTGAAAATACATAAGTGATAGTGGTCCAGGCATGGCCGAATGGCCAGCCCCCATGAAAGTCTATGATAGCATAAAACTGATCAAAAGATCCTAAATACAATAGTAAAAAGTTCTATTTATACTAAACTAGCTACTAGGGTTTACAGAAGTAAGTAATTGATGCATAAATCCACTTCCGAGGCCCACTTGGTGTGTGCTTGGGCTGAGCTTGAAGTTTACACGTGCAGAGGCTTCTTCTGGAGTTGAACGCCAAGTTGTAACGTGTTTTTGGCGTTCAACTCTGGTTCGTGACGTGTTTATGGCGTTTAACTCCAGACTGCAGCGTAGAACTGGCGTTCAACGCCCTTTTGCGTCATCTAAACTCGGCCAAAGTATGGACTATTATATATTTCTGGAAAGCCCTGGATGTCTACTTTCCAACGCAATTGAAAGCACGCCATTTTGAGTTCTTTAGCTCCAGAAAATCCACTTTGAGTGTAGGGAGGTCAGAATCCAACAGCATCAGCAGTCCTTCTTCAACTTCTGAATCTGATTTTTGCTCAAGTCCCTCAATTTCAGCCAGAAATTACCTGAAATCATAGAAAAACACACAAACTCATAGTAAAGTCCAGAAATGTGAATTTAACATAAAAACTAATAAAAATATCCCTAAAAGTAACTAGATCCTACTAAAAACATACTAAAAATAATGCCAAAAAGCGTATAAATTATCCGCTCATCACAACACCAAACTTAAATTGTTGCTTGTCCCCAAGCAACTGAAAATCAAATAGGATAAAAAAAAGAGAATATACTATAAATTCCAAACTATCAATGAAACATAGCTCCAATCAGATGAGCTGGACTTGTAGCTTTTTGCCTCTTGAATAGTTTTGGCATCTCACTTTATCCATTGAGATTCAGAATGATTGGCATCTATAGGAACTCAAAGTTCAGATAGTGTTATTGATTCTCCTAGATTAGTATGTTGATTCTTGAACATAGCTACTTTATGAGTCTTGGCCGTGGCCCTAAGCACTTTGTTTTCCAGTATTACCACCGGATACATAAATGCCACAGACACATAATTGGGTGAACCTTTTCAGATTGTGACTCAGCTTTGCTAAAGGCCCCAATTAGAGGTGTCCAGGTTTCTTAAGCACACTCTTCTTTTGCTTTGGACCTTGACTTTAACCGCTCAGTCTCAAGTTTTCACTTGACACCTTCACGCCACAAGCACATGGTTAGGGACAGCTTGGTTTAGCCGCTTAGGCCAGGATTTTATTCCTTTAGGCCCTCCTATCCACTGATTCTCAAAGCCTTGGGATCTTTTTTATTACCCTTGCCTTTTAGTTTTAAGGGCTATTGGCATTTTGCTCTTGCCTTTTGGTTTTAAGAGCTTTTGGCTTTTTCTGCTTGCTTTTTCTTTCCCTTTTTTTTTCTGCAAGCTTTTTGTATTCACTGCTTTTTCTTACTTCAAGAATCATTTTTATGATTTTTCAGATTATCAAATAACATTTCTCCTTGTCATCATTCTTTCAAGAGCCAACATATTTAACATTCATAAACAACAACTTCAAAAGACATATGCACTGTTCAAGCATTCATTCAGAAAACAAAAAGTATTGTCACCACATCAATATAATTAAACTAAGTTCAAGGATAAACTCGAAACTCATGTACTTCTTGTTCTTTTGAATTAAAAATATTTTTCATTTAAGAGAGGTGATGGATTCATATTCACTACTTTAAGGCATAGACACTTAGACACTAATGATCATGTAATAAAACACAAATATAGATAAACATTTAATATAAAAACGAAAAACAGAAAATTTAAGAACAAGGAATGAGTCCACCTTAGTGATGGTGGCGTTTTCTCCTTGAGGAACCAATGATGTCTTTGAGCTCTTCTATGTCTCTTCCTTGTCTCTGTTGCTCCTCCCTCATAGCTCTTTGATCTTCTCTAATTTCGTGAAGGATGATGGAGTGCTCTTGATGTTCCACCCTTAATTGTCCCATGTTGGAACTTAATTCTCCTAGGGAGGTGTTAATTTGCTCCCAAAAATTCTGTGGAGGAAAGTGCATCCCTTGAGGCATCTCAGGGATTTCTTGGTGATGACCTTCTTCATGCATCTCTTGAGATCCATGAATAGGCTCTCTTGTTTGCTCCATCCTTTTCTTAGTGATGGGCTTGTCCTCATCAATGAGGATATCTCCCTCTATGTCAATTCCAGCTGAATTGCATAGATGACAAATGAGGTGGGAAAAAGCTAACCTTACCATAGTGGAGGACTTGTCAGCCACCTTGTAAAGTTCTTGAGGTATAATCTCATGAACCTCCACCTCTTCTCCAATCATGATGCTATGGATCATGATGGCCCGGTCTATAGTAACTTCAGACCGGTTGCTAGTGGGAATGATTGATCGTTGAATGAACTCCAACCATCCTCTAGCTACAGGCTTAAAGTTCAGTCTTCTTAGTTGAACCGGTTTGCCTTTTGAGTCAATCTTCCATTGAGCTCCTTCCACACATATGTCCATGAGAACTTGGTCCAACCTTTGATCAAAATTGACTCTTCTTGTGTAGGGGCGTGCGTTCTCTTCCATCATTGGCAAGTTGAACGCCAACCTCACATTTTTCGGACTAAAATCTAAGTAATTCCCCCGAACCATGGTGAGATAATTCTTTGGGTTCGGGTTCTTACTTTGATCATGGTTCCTAGTGATCCATGCATTAGCATAGAACTCTTAAACCATTAGAATTCTGACTTGTTGGATGGGGTTTGTTAGAACTTCCCAACCTCTTCTTTGGATTTCATGTCGGATTTCCGGATACTCATTTCTCTTGAGTTTGAAAGGGACCTCGGGGATCACCTTCTTCTTGGCCACAACATCATAGAAGTGGTCTTGATGGGGTTTGGAGATGAATCTTTCCATCTCCCATGACTCGGAGGTGGAAGCTTTTGTCTTCCATTTCCCTTTTCTAGAGGATTCTCCGGTCTTAGGTGCCATCAATGGTAATGGAAAAACAAAAAGCTTATGCTTTTACCACACCAAACTTAGAATAATGCTCGCCCTCGAGCAAGAGAAGAAAGAAGAGATGAAGAAGAAGAAGAAGAAATGGAAGAGAGGGAGAGAGGTTGTGTTTCGGCCAAGAAGAGGAAGAGAGGGTTGTGTTGTGTGAAAATGAAGAAGAATGGAGGGGTTTATATAGTGGAGGGAGAGGGGTTAAGGTTCGGCCATATGGGGAGGGTTTGGGTGGGAAAGTGATTTTGAATTTTGAAGGTAGGTGGGGTTTATGAGGTAGGTTTATGGGGAAGAGTGGATGGATGTGAGTGGTGAATGGGTGATAGGGAAGAGAGCTTGATGTGATTGGTGAAGGGTTTTGGGGAAAGCTGTTTATTGGGAAGAGAGAATGAACATTGAGAAGAGGGAAGAGTATGAGTGGAGGTAGGTGGGGATCCTGTGGGGTCCACAGATGCTGAGATGATCCTGTGGGATCCACAGATCCTGAGGTGGCAAGGATTTACATCCTTGCACCAATTAGGCATGTAGAATGCCTTTGCATGTAATTCTGGTGTTTAAACGCCAAATTGATGCTTGTTCTGGGCGTTCAGCGCCCAGATGCAGCATGTTTCTAGCGTTGAACGCCAGTTCTATGCTTGTTTCTGGCGTTCAGCGCCAGCTTTCCTCAGTGTGCATTCCTGGCGTCTGAACACCAGGATGCTGCTTGTTTTGGGCGTTCAACGCTAGATCCATGCTCTGTTCTGGCGTTGAACGCCAGTCAGATGCTCCTTACTGGCGTTTAAACGCCAGTAAGCCCTTCCTCCAGGGTGTGATTTTTCTTCTGCTGTTTTTGATTCTGTTTTTGATTTTTCTATTTATTTTGTGACTCCACATGATCATGAACCTAATAAAACATGAAAGAACAATAAAATAAAAATAAAATTAGATAAATAAAAATTGGGTTGCCTCCCAACAAGCGCTTCTTTAATGTCAATAGCTTGACAGTGGGCTCTCATGGAGCCACACAGGTGATCAGGTCAATTTTATAGACTCCCAACACCAAACTTAGAGTTTGGATATGGGAGTTCAACACCAAACTTAGATTTTGGCTAAGGTCTCCCAACACCAAACTTAGAGTTTGACTGTGGGGGCTTTAGTTGACTCTGTACTGAGAGAAGCTTACTGTGCCTTTTTTCCATGTTTACAGAAGGATGTCCTTGAGTTTTAAACACAAGGGAGTCCTCATTCAATTGAAGGACTAGTTCACCTCTGTCAACATCAATCACAGCTCTTGCTGTGGCTAGGAAGGGTCTTCCAAGGATGATGGATTCATCCTCATCCTTCCCAGTATCTAGGATTATGAAATCAGTAGGGATGTAAAGGCCTTCAACCTTTACTAATATGTCCTCTACTTGTCCATAAACCTTTCTTCCGATTCGCTCTCTTTCTCATTGCTCACCAAGGGTATGGGAGGTTGTGCACATTCTTCTATAATTTCAACTTCATGTCCAATAATGGGAGAGGATTCACTTGTAGATAGAAATTCATCCATGATTGAATCCATCTCTTGATAAACTTCTTCCAAGTCTCCAAGTATGATATGCCTTAGAGGTTGCGCACCCTCCTCAACATCAACATCAAGCTTCTTGGAAGAGTGCTTCATGATGCTACATTCCCATGGACTTTCAACATCTCCTAAATCTTCAACCACTTCTTCCTTTTCTTCAACAATCATAGGCTCCTCCAATTGTTCTAACACAAAATTCGACTCTTCCTTCTTCTCCACCGGATTTTCCAATTTCTCCTTCATACTTTGCTCTTCTTTTGCTTTTTCATATGTGGCCACAGAAGCACCTTGAGTATTTAAGCATTGGTAGGCTAAAGTATGCACTACCTTGGTCAAGTTAGTCACAAACTCTAGGGTGTTCCTTTGCATATCCGCTTGTCCTTGAAGTAGCAAGGTGAGAGAATCATCTATTGGGACTTGGGGTGAATAAGAGGGTTCATCATTTTGGAGAGAGGGTTCATAGTAGGAAGGTGGTTCTTCTTGGTAAGGGTATGGAGATGGTGTGCATTGAGGTGGTTCTCGGTAGTAGTCATGATATGATTGTGGTGGTTCTAAAGGTTCTTGCTCATAATGGTTATGGGAATATGGTATAGGTGATTGGTTATATAATGGATATGGGTCACAAGAAGGTGGTTGGTATGAAAAGGCTTGTGAGGATGGTTGAGGTTTATGTTGAGGATAAGAATCATAGGCATATGATGGTGGTAACTGATTGTCATAAAAGGATTCACCATATCCATTGAATTGACATGCACTAGGATGTGAATTATACCTATAAGTATCCGGAGGTTGTTGCCAATAGGAGTGATCAATTCCTTGAGACTCCTCCCATCTTTGTTGGTTCCATCCTTGATGCATGTGGTCATTGAAGTTTACATTTCCTACAACACAATTAGAACCAAACTCATAGCCAAAGTGAGAATTCATGGTGACAAGAGAAAATAAAAGATAAAAGCTAATAAGAAATAATGAAACAAAATCCTAAAGCTAGCAAAAACTAACAAACAATCCAAAAATCAAGTTATTCACAATATTCACATATATACAATAACCAATAACACAACACCATTGCAATTCCCCGGCAACGGCGTCATTTTGATGATTAGACTCTTGTGTGGTTTAGAATTCACAATAAGTCTCGTTGTAATATAGTTTCTAAACCAAGCAATAGTCCTTTCATACAAAAATTTGTTTGTCACAAGTACAAACCCCTAAAATCTATAAACCGAAGTATTTAAACCTCGGGTCGTTCTCCCTAGGAATTGCAATAAAGTGTCTTGTTATTGGTTATGGAGTATGTTTTGGGGTTTTTGGGACAAGAGGCATCAAAAGTAAATGGCAATGAAAATAAACTAACAACTAGAAAGCTCTTGGCAAGGTTATGAGAATTAGAAGTCCTATCCTAGTTATCCTCCTCAATTGTGACCATAATTATCCATTGCTACCACTTAGTTAACCTCTAATCATAGAGGAAAGTCAAGTGGATGAATCAACTTGATTCCACAAGTCCTAGCCAACTCCCAAGAGAATGACTAGCGTTAGTGGTATCCAAATCAATTAGAAACTTCTAATTATCAATCAACAAAGGAATTAGAAAACTCAAGCGTCACTAATTACTCTACTAAAGCCAAAAGGAATAAAATCTACACTAAAATCCAACCAAGCATTTTATCAAACACTTGGAAGGCATAAAAGGAAAGCAAAGTAAATTGACAACAAAAATAGAATCTAACAATAATTATGGCAATGAATTAACAACAACAATCAAAAGGAACACAATTATTATGAATTACCTCTAATTGAATTGAAAGAAAATAGAAGGAACAAGAGTAGATCTACAATAAAGCATGGAAACAACATAAAGGAAATTACAACAAAAGAATAGAGAAATCATAAATGCAACAACAAAGAATTGAGAAGAAGAAGAAGTAGAGAGCATGAATCAAAACCTAGATCTAAGAACTAAACCTAATCCTAATTCTAATCTTAGAGAGAAGTGAGAGCTTCTCTCTCTAAAACTAACTTTCCCTCCAAAAATTAAACTAAACTAAACTAATGTGTGAAAGTATGTTAATTCCCCTTCAATCATTGGCTTAAATAGCATCAGAAATGAGTTGGATTGGACCCACAAGGCTTCTAAAATCGCTGGCCACGTGTTTGACTAAGTGAATTGTGTGTGCCCATGGACGTGTACGCGTACCGTGCGCGTGCGCGTCCCTATGCAAAATGCAACCATAACAAATCTTATATCATTTTGAAGCCCCGGATGTTAGCTTTCCAACGCAACTAGAACTGCATCATTTGGACCTCTGTAGCTCAAGTTATGGTCGTTTAAGTGCGAAGAGGTCGGCTTGACAGCTTTTGCGATTCCTTCATTTCTTCATGAGTTCTCCATTTATACATGCTTTTCCTTCATTCCCTTGATCCAATCTTTGCCTCCTAAATCTGAAATCACTTAACAAACATATCAAGGCATCTAATGGAATCAAAGGTGAATTAATTTTAGCTAATTAAAGACCTAGAAAGCATGTTTTTACTCTTAAGCACAATTAAAGGAGAAATTATAAAACCATGCTATTTCATTGGATAAATGTGGGTTAAAAGGTTATAAAATCCTCTAAATTCAACACAAGATAAACCCTCCAAATGGGGTTTATCACCTGGTTCTGCCGATGTATAGCTCGTCCTTCAGTGAATGTTGGTGAGCTCTTCTACTGAGATAAGGTATACGTCGACAATGGAAAAAACAAGGGGGTGGGTACCTGCAAAAGGCACTCCAACGCTCAAGTAAGTAAGTGAGTAATAAGTTCTTTCTTGAAAAAATATGATATGGACTAAACTTCTTACCATTCCCTTTTATTAAGAGGTCGGGAATGACCGTTGTATGTCCAAATAATTGTATTTTGATTGGGGAGTAAAATCATACCTGGCATTTTGGTATGGTTTTTAATAGCCGATCTTGTAATGTATGCGGCCGAGCTATAGCATTCATGGCCGAGTTATAGCTCTATAATCAATGTATAACGGTCATATCATAAACAATTAGAAATTGTCATTTCACATAGAATAAATTATGTTAATTAAGAGAGGATTAACTAAAAAGTATCTATAAAAATTACTTATAAATTAAAGCTTTTGATGTTTGATCAAGTGATTCCTCCGATGCAAACCAAAATTATTGTATCTTCTTAAATTATATTTTGAGAATAAGATAGATTTATCCTCTTTTAATTTAACCAAGTGTTGAGGATTTAATTATGTAAATTATTTATATATTTATATATTAAAATTAATTATTATGTATTTATATAAAAATATATATTATTTAATATTTTTAATATATATTTTATATTCTAATATGTATTTTATATTAATAATTAATTTTGATAGCTAATTTTAGTATCCATGATTAACATATTTAACACATTAAAGTGTTTATAAACCAATAAAAACTTTAGTTGCGTATTCACTATTCATGTAAAGAAGCCTGATCATACCACAGCCAAAAAAGAATTTGAGAATATCTATCTATTTATCTATCTATTAATATATAAAACATAACTAGAGCTTGATTTATTGCTCGACAAGTGTCCAATTTATTTACTCGACAAGTGGTGCGTTTATTTGCATGACAAGTGGCATAATAGAAAATCAAACAAGAGTTCAGATTTTGAATTTTGAAAGCAAGAAAAAATTGATTTTAAGCGCTATCTTTCCGTTTTTGGAACAGATTTTGAAAATTGAAATGAAAGTTATACTGAAAAAATTTAAATTTAGATTTTAAAAATAAGATCATTACTTGATTTCTTTTATCTCTCTCTCTCTCTCTCTCTCTCTCTCTCTCTCTCTATGATTGAGGCAGAAGTAGAAGGAGCTCACTGGTGTTGGAAGCAATAATCGGCAGAGAAGATAAAAAATGGCGGTGATTGGTGTTGTAGTTAGGAGAGCGTCTAGCAAAAAAACAGAAGATGGTGGCAGAGGCTCCGAATCTGCTTCCATTGAGCAGCAGAGATGAATAACAATATTGATGTGAGGACAAATGTTGGTATAGAATTTACTAAAAGAATTCCGTTATAAGCATAGTCTAAACCAACAATCAATCCTTTAGTCAAAGTTAGAAAGTGTGTCACAACAATAAAATCAATAACCGGGAGTGGAATCCCAGGTCGTTTTTCCTAGGAGTTGACATAAGATGCACATCATTGGTTAGGGGTTCCTTGGGATTTTAGGAGTTGAGTGCAAGAAAGGTAAACAACTAGAAATAAAAGCAATTAACGATTAATAATCAAACAATGTAAAAATCTTGGCTAGGGTGAGAATTGAAATTCCTATCCTCATTATCATCATCAATTGTGATAAGAATTGTCCATTGCTCCCACTTAATTAGCCTCTAACAATGAAGGAAAGTCAAGTGGTATAATTGACTCTAATCTACACATCTTAGTCAAATCCTAGTGAAAGACTAGCTTTGGTGGAATTCAAGTCAACTAGCAACTTCCAATTATCAATCAATAAAAGACTTTGACAATTCAAGAGTTTTCAATTGCTCAACCCCCAAGCCAAGAGTAAAAATCTACTGCATAGCCATAAGTGACATTTCCTCAAACACTTGGTGAGCAAGAATGAAAGACATTATAAAATTGAGAAGATAATTCAAATTAAAGCTATCCAGTACAAACAACTAACAATAACAAAGCAATTAACAACAATGAACATGAAATTCCTCAATGCATTAATAGAAATCAATCTCAACAAGATCCAAATTCAAGATCCAAAATAACTAGAATGACAAGAACACTAAATGAATTTAGAGGAGGGAAATTACAAATTAAAGCAATCTAAAATTGGAATTAACACAGATCTAACCAAAGGATCCAAATGAAATTGAATTGAGACACTAAAACCTAGAGAGAAGTGAGTGTTTCTCTCTCAAGAATTCAAACTAAAACTAAAACTAAAGTGTGTGGTGAGTCATTGATGCCATTCTCCTTCACTCTCAGCCTCTTATCCTCAAATTAGGCTCAAAACTGGGCCAAAAATCAACTCAGAAATTGCCCCCAGTATTTTCTCTTTAATCAGGCACATGACGCTATCGAACTTTGTACAAGGTCACGCGTACGCTTCAATCACGCATACGCATCGGTGGACGATGCTCCTGGTCACGCACACGCGTCAACCACGCGTACTCGTCGGGATCAGCTTCTCAAATCCTTAATTTCTTGTGTTCCTTCCACTTTTGCATGCTTCATTTCCATCATCTAAACCATTCTTCCCCTATAACCCTGAAAACACTTAACAAACATATCACGGCATCAAATGGTAATAAGAGAGAGTTAAAAATTAGAAATTTAAAGGCCTAGGAAGCACGTTTTCATTCTTAAGTACAAATTAGGAAAGATTCACAAAACCATGCAATTTATATGAATAAGTGTGAGAATAGTTGACAAAATCCACTTAATTCAATCTAAAGTATACCATAAAATAGTGGTTTATCAATCTCCCCACACTTACACATTAGCATGTCCTCATGCTAAACTCAAGAGAATCTATAAAGGATTGAAGAGGAATGGTAGGATTTATTAAACGCAACCTATCTATATGAATGCAGCTAAATGAAAAATGATTATACCTACTTGGTTAAAAGTAAATCAATCTTCCAAGAACAAATATGAACTAAATTACACTAATTTAAATCTCAAAATAAAGTACAAATAGACTTGCAAGAAGAAAGCTCATGAAAGGCGGGAACAAGGAATTGAGCATCGAACCCTCACCGGATGTGTATCCGCTCTAATCGCTCAAGTGTTTAAGGGTTGATTCTCTCAATTCTCTACTAATCTTGCTTTCTAAGGCTTGTTCTTCTTCTACCAATCAACATATATTCAATGCATGAATACACATATCAAGAGGTCTTTTCATAGGTTGTAATGGGGTTAGGGTCAAGGTAGGAATGTATTTGGTCAAGTGGACTAAAATTTGAATCCTTGATTAACCTAAACTTTCCACCTAACCTAAGACAATCCATGTAATCAAAATGAAAAACCTAACTACCCATTGACTATCTTTTGTCACATATTCATGCATCCCAATTTTGAGTATAATACATATGCATTGCTATCACCACTTACTCTAGGGCATTTTGTCCCCTTTTTATTGCTTTCTTTTTCTCTTTTACTTTTTCTTCTTTTTGTTTTTCTTTTCTTTTTTTCTTTTTTTTTATTTTTCTTTTTATTTTTCTTTTGCTTCCTTCTTGTATGTATGGTGGATAGTACATATATAAACAAGAGATTAATGCATATGATTAAGGTATTGAATGCAAGAATATGCGCCGAACTATTTTTTTTCACATTTTAACAAAAAATATAAAATATCCAATTCCCAAACCAAATGTTCCCAACCCAATTTCTCCACACTTAATTCATGTACACTCTCACTAGTCTAAGCTAACCAAGGATTCAAATTAAAGACATTCATTGTTTTTCGCTTAGAGTTAGTGATGTGCTAAAATATAGAACAAAGGCGATAAAATAGGCTCAACATTGGTTTGCAACACAATCTATTCCTCCTAACAATCATCAGGTATGAACATTACTTTTAATTTTTTTACATATTTTGTCTTTTAATTTATGTAATTTTCAACCATAGATCAGTATTAGTGTTATTATTATTATGGGATTTTGAGAAATTAAGGATTTTTATTTGAAATGCATAATGATTTTCATATTATCTTTAAACATAAAGCAAGACATTTATTACTATCAACACTAAAATAGAACATAATGATAATTATGTAAAAATCAGGGTGGTAAGTTTGGTATTGGTTGCAATCTTATAATGTTTGGTGTCTTGTTACTTATTTTCTTATTGTATTTAGGCTTTTAGTAATTTTTAAAACTCACTTATTCCAATAATATTTAAATGTTTATGTATGTGATGGCAAAGAATTGATTTAGTGTGTATATATATGAACTCTTAACAATAAGTACTCAAGGTGTTAAAGAGATAGGTTCTTTCATATGCACTTATGTAGTATGCTTTTGTTTGTGTGAAGAAGAATCATTATATGGGTTCATAAGAACTGTATTGCTTCAAAAGAAAATCATCCCTTCTAAACTAAAGATTTTCATTTGGCATTTTTACTACAAACAGAGGAAAAACAGATTCTAAAAAATGCTGCTTTTAGGAGTCTAAATGCTTTTACTTGACCCACTAGGCTTGAAAATAAAATATGGTGTTTTAACTATACTATATATCCTTTCCTTATATCTTTGTTTTAGAAGTTGGAAATTTTTCATTTCAAATTTTACTGTCTTTCGTGGGATTAAGTTTTTGTTGCAAACTGCTACATTTTGATGTAAATAGCTTTTTGTGATTTTATCTAATGAGGTTATGTGTGAGTATGATACTGTTATCATTCACTATTGTTGACCTTTGTCCAATACTTGATTTGGATTTGTTTCTCGGTTTTGCTCTCTCTTTATTACTTATTTATTTATTTATTTATTTTTCACTCTCAAAATCTATGTAATATAAGAAGGCAAACTAGGATGTGAAGAAAATATACATGATTTCTTTTTACTGATCAATTTAATATTTTTGCTCTAGAATATATTTTCTACTAAAGTCATAATTTCTTACATGATTATAGGTATCATTTTTCTTATATTCTTTAACATTGTTGCCTATGCATAAGATTTTGAATTTCTGCTGTACTTGGTAGTTGTTTTGTTTCAATAATTAAGAAAATTGTTGCTTTTTTGTTTCAAGGTCTAGACTAAGCCAAAAACTACCTTCCTATGCTTACTTTGAATTCTGAAGTCATTGCTGAGATTTTTCTTTTCTCTTTTAGGGAGTTGCAATATATGTGTGCAACTATTCATAATTATTCGTGATTAATTTGTGATAAACTATTTGCTCATAAGAAGTTTGTGTATTTGTTTATGTGAACTTTGAGGAGGAATTAATGCCAATGTTTCATTTTGAACCATTAATTTTCTTTCTTTCTTTCTTTATGGATACCAGAAATGGATGCTGAAACAGTAATGTATACTATAGGTTTGTAAAAAATGGTTGCTCCTTCAAATGATTTTGCATGGGTTTGCAACTACTCTTATTGCTCTATGATAACTGATACTCATTTTATTGTGCCTGCTGATAAATTTCAGGTTTTTAGGGGATTCTTTCAAATTTATTACAACTTATACCTTGGGCACTCATACCAGCACCACTCACACTCAGCACCATGAATGTATACTATATTTTAGTCCTTTCATATGAGATCTTATTTGATGTTTAGTGTTCTCTATTTAGATTTGCTCTTTTGGAAATCACTTAACATGGATATTTTTATACTTTTTGCCTAGGGGAGGTGGTTTCTGAGTTGTCTTTGTCATGGTTTGATTTGTTTTCATGATGATATAATAAATAATTTGTTTTCTTTTGCTGTCCATTTTTTTATCTATTTTGGTTTGTTTTAAACATGAAATTGAAGCTTACAGTTTATTTTGCTAAGTATAAAAATATATACTTCATTTGAAACTATTGATAAGAACTAGGAAAGGTTTTGCTTTAATTAAATCAAAGTTTGATGAACATGGAGCCGTTTTTTTTTTTTTTTTTTGCAGCTTAAATATGTGATGCTTTGATGAGATAGTTTCATTGTAATTTTAAGATTCGTATATTGAAAACTTTTAACACCTATGCATGCTCACTTTTGTTCAAGTTTTGTAAATTTTTTTTTCTATTTTGCTCTAGCGGCTTCCTTTGAATTATCTTATTTTGCAATTAAATTTTAATCGACATTTATCTTAAATTTAGCTATCAGGAGATGTTCCTGTAGTAATAAAGACTTTGGGAGAGATAATATGTCAACTAAAGTATGATAGTGAACTTTATTTAATCTTCAATCTGCTTCCTATATATATCTTACAAACTTATATTGTTCTGTTTTGTATGTGACATTATATATTCACTCATTATTAAAGTTAGAATTTTTGAAAATTGTTAAAGGTCTAGGTTTTGTTCATTTTTTTGTGCTTGATCTTCAACATTTTTTGGTAGTATTTTAAGTGTTAGAAGAAAATGTTGAAAGATTATAGAAAAAAATGGTTTTGTTTCTGTATGCATCTGTATAACATATTATGGCCAGATCTTTTTTACTTTTTTTCTTAAAAAAATAGTCTTTTCTGTTAATTTATACTTTATGCATCTTATTTCAGTTCAATATGTCATCACTTTATGTTTATTTTGTTTACTTGATTGTTGTATTTCATTAAATCTGTGACTAATATCAAAAATGAAAATAAAAAAAAAAGATGCATTTTAGTGGCAGTGTAAAATAAGATGGAGTTCTTATTAGGCGTCTAACTATGTGAGTTCGTAATATTTGTAAAGATAATAGTATAGTATTAATAGAATTGGGAGCCAAAAAGATATTATATTTGTTTATAAAATTTACTTGCATTCAATGAATAGTGGTAGATAGTAACATTTTTGGGTCCCAGTTGAAATATAAATTTACTTTTTATTTAGAATTAAATGTACAACATAAATTACTATTGAATAGGTACGCAATCTGCGCATAATAGGAGTAGTATTCTAGAATATAAAAGAATAATATTATTTGGTTACAGATATGAACTCTAGAGAGTTTTATTGGCATTTAAAAGTTTATTTAAATAATATTTTATTTATTTTATTTTTTTAATTTATTTTGATATTGTATCTTATAACTAGGAAGATATAGGTGTCTTGGAAATGTGATTTGATGATTTTCTGTATAACAGTTGTAAAAATTTAATTATTAAAATAAAATGATACATAGAATGGTTAATATGCATTTTTTATTGTTATTAAAGATTTAAATTTGATTATATGATTTTTTTGTGAATTCTGTCTAATAGGTATAGAGATTCAAGACACATGTGAAAATTGGATCATAACAAATTTTTTTTCTTTTCACTAATTCATTATTTTTTCTTATAATTATTATTTTTTTGTTATTAATAATGATCTTTTTTTAAGAATGAAAAAATAATATTTGATCTTATATATAATTGATTTTTATTTTTTATTTTTTTTTTAAATTTTAAGATTTGTGTAGTTGATGATGGTGGTGTATATTATTACTAAATTTTTAAGGAGTACTTTTGTCTTTTTATTTTTAGATATTGTATAACTTTTTTTTATGAAAAAATTAAACCAATAAATAAAACCATCTTAACTATTATCATGGCAGATAATAATTCAAATATTATTTTACAATATAAATCAAACATGATTTTTGAGATTGTATCTTTTTGTTAAGCGCAAGAAGAGAAAATGAATTGTATTTAAGTATTATAGAAGTAATTTTGCAATTTCATAAAATATTTTTTAATAAATATTTGATTACTAAATTATATAAAATTTTCAGGTTTTTCCTTTTACATTAGTTAGTTAAAGGAAATCACTTAAAATATAGATTTTTAAGTGACAGATTTATGTAATTACATAAATAGTGAGATATGTTGAACTTAATTTTTTTGTCTTTTATTTAATGTGTTTTGAATTTAACTATAAACCAATTTTTAGAATTTTGAATATTTTGTGAATGACAATATAGTATAGATAAATTTGATATTTTTTTTAAATGGCATTTATTTTTGTATACTTAATAGGAAATTTACATAATTAATAGATTTTAACTAAGAATAAAACTCTACATCCACAAGCAAAATCCTTATTCAAGTTTATCCAAGTTATTGTAACAACATTTTAAATCACGCGCTCCTTCTCCGTTTTTTTCTCCTTCTCCTTCTCCTCCTCGTATTTCTTCTTCTTCTTCTTCTTCTTCTTCTTCTTCTTCCAAATTTGCGCAGGTTCTTCTTCTTCCCTTCTTCTTCTTCTCCTTCTTCTTCTTCTTCTTCTTCTTCTTCTTCTTCCAAATTTGCACACGCAGGTTTTTCTTCTTTCCTTCTTCTTCTCCTCCTCTTTCTTCTCCTCCTCTTAGAGATTATCAATTCAATTCAATTCAATTCATAATGAACCGAACATATTATTAAGGTAAAACAATTGTATAGTACTAAATGAACGGAACATTATCCATTATATAAAATCAAATTCAGAACAGCTTTCTGCATAATGAACCAAATACGTTATTAAGGTGAAACAATTGTATAGTACTAAATGAACAGAATATTATCCATTATATAAAATCAAATTCAAAACAGCTTTCTGCATAATGAACCGAACATGTTATTAAGGTGAAACAATTGTATAATATTAAATGAACGGAATATTATCCATTATATAAAATTAAATTCAAAACATCTGTGTCTACAATTTAGAGATTATCAATTCAATTCAATTCAGAACACCTACGTCCATTCAATTCAATTCAATTCATAATGAACTAAACACGTTATTAAGGTGAAACAATTGTATAGTACTAAATGAATGGAATATTATCCATTATATAAAATCAAATTCAGAATAGCTTTCTACATAATGAACCGAACACATTATTAAGATGAAACAGTTGTATAGTACTAAATGAATGGAACATTATCTATTATATAAAATCAAATTCAAAACAGCTTTCTACGTAATGAACCGAACACGTTATTAAGGTGAAACAATTTTATAGTACTAAATGAACGGAACATTATCCATTATATAAAATCAAATTCAAAAGACCTGTGTCTATAATTTAGGAATTATCAAGTCAATTCAATTCAGAACACCTGCGTCCATTCAGTTCAATTCAATTCAATTTAGCGATTTCATTTCATTCAATTCGATTGAAAAAAAATCTATTAGCAAAATATTGGTGTTGTTGGTGATGAGGATAACGAAAGAGGAGACGAAGAAGAAGAAGAAGAGAAGGAGGAGGAGAAGCAGAAGAAGAATCTGCGTGCGCGAAGAGGAGGAGGAGGAAGAGGAGGAAGAGGAGGAGGAGGAGGTATGCGTGAATTTGAAAGAAGAAGAAGCGCGGGGGAAGAGAAGAAGAAAAAGCGCGTGTTATTGACGCTCTTTTAATGAGAGTGGTTTTTGTTGGTGTTGGACCTACTTGGATAAACTTGGATGAAAAAAAATACTTGGATGTGTAGCAACACCCTTTAATTAAATATATACAAAGCACTGATAAAATAGGAAGCCAAAAATATATTTATGTTTTTTACATTAACTAGTGTATGTTCCCATACTTTGTACGGAATAATCCATAAAATTATATAAAAAGTTTTATTAAAAAATTAAATAAAATATATATAGTAATTATTATTATAAATATTTTATAAAATTATAATTAAAATCAAACTCTCGGAATTTTTAATATTAAAATATTAAAAATAATTAGTATTTGTCTTAATCAATTTGAGTTTGTTGAGTGATCATCTCACTCGTCCGCTTAAATAACTTTTAGGAGTTAGAATCTCGTCTTGTATGTGTAACAATCTGTTGGCTAGCGGTAAACCCTTAATAAATGAAGCATCAATACGTGATTAGACTTGGCAGGAGTACCCGAATACGCGAGTACCCGACCCATCCATACCTGGTTGGGGAGGGTAATAACCTGACCCGAGTCGAGGTAGATTTTGCTTAAGACAGGGCATTATCAAGTTTAGGGTGTACTCGTCCTGGATATATACATTTAAATACTTTTTAGAAATTAGGATTTGTCTCACATCACAGATTCAGTGATTCACAACTTTAGTCCATACTCTATAGCCATGCAAGAGAAATTCCGTCATCCTCACCTAGAGTCTTCTTCTCAGCTTCTTCATAAAATAACCTCATAGGTCCCGTCATTGTTGTTGCTGAGCCCATCGCCGCCTATCCCTTCACAGCTCCCATCTTCCTTCACAACTCATGTCGCCATCGCTGCTTATCCCGTTACCGTCGTTGTTGAGCCCGTCGCCTCCTTTCTGTCACCGAATAAAATAATTTTTTATTCAAGTTGGACTAGTTGAAAATAGGTAGGCATGAGATTATTTTTTCATGTAATTTTTGAATTTTCTCATCTAAATTTGATCTATGTGGTTGAGTATTTTAGTATGGCGATCATCGTGGTTTCGTTGTGACACTAATGTGATAAAAATTATGATAATTTCGTAATTAATATATGAGATAGACCATATTATTAAAGTAATAAGAGAAATAACATTCAGATGTGCGCATAAAATTTATAAGATGTGATTATCTCAGGAAAATATATATGTATAGCCCACATGGAAGATTGTTAGGAAATTATTATTTCTTAATATATTTATGGAAAATACATATATTAATTATAATCATAAATTAAGTAATTTCACATTAAATGACTTATATAACGATGATCTCATTTATTATCATAAATATTGAATTAAATAAGTCATTATTACTTTTGATTTGGATAAATGAGATTAAAACCATAGATACTATTTTATTTGAGTTTTATGGTTTAATGAGTGTTACACTCAAATATAAATAATGACTTCAGGATTTTGGTCTCCACCACATCAAATTTGTCTCTGTAGCTCTTTTCCCACAGTGGAGTTGTGATTCAGCCCGATCAGAGATACAGAAAGTTTCGGTTGACGAAGATCAAAGAACCACAAGAGTCAAGCTCTTTGATCTCAATCATGCTCTCGAATGAAGAGACGCTTCCGTGCTCTCAGTTATATTTTTTTAATAATTTAATATGGATGATCTTGAGGTTGAGAAATCCTAAAATTTTCAGATAAAATAGAATTTTTGTTCAATCAAATGATGATAAATAATTTTATTGAATTAAATTATATTAATATGATCATTGAATGATAAAGAATGATAGAAAAATAAATAAATAATATTTTAAGAGTATAAAAATATTAAATTGTCATTTCAATTTACTTTTTTAATCAACGACAATAAATATCTTGAATTAATTAAATTTTTACAAAAAATTATATACCTAAAATTATTTCATTTCTTCAAAAATCTTTTGAACATATAATGGTTCAATGAGAGGTTGACTATTCAGAATTGAATATAATATTTTTACATTCATATTTTTAATAAAAAGATGTACTTAATTCTATCCATCCTAAATAATTCTATATTCACTATTACTTATCTATCTAAATAATTCTAACATTGATAGAATTTTATTTTAGATGCAAAAAATTTAAAATATATTTATTCTATTTTAAATATCAATATTCATATTTAACTTAAGATTTCAATAAATATGGCAAAAAAATTACATTTTTAGTTAAAAAAGTAAAATATCTATAAATATATTTTTGTGCTTTAACTTTAGATTTTTAAAAAAAATTTGGCAAGTTAATGGAATTCAATCATATTTCTATAACATATATAAGAATGTATATTACACATAAATAAAAAATGTTAGGTGTAATAAGAATAAATACACAAATTAAAGTAAAATTTTAAAAAATAAGAACCAATAAAATATTGAAGGAAAGAAATATAAATAGAAGAGAAATAAAAGTATTAGACGGAAGAGAAATAATTTAATAAATTTTATGTATATATAAAAGAGGAATAAAAGGAACTTATGTAATTTATCAAGATTTATGTAAATAAACATATAGAATAAGAAAATAAAAAAATAATAATAAAAAACTAAATATCTGAATTAATATCAAAATAAAAAATAATAAAATAATGATAATCTATCATAATCTTAATCTAATCTTTAATATAATTAATTATAATTAAGTAATCTAATAAATTGAATATAAATATATCTAATTTAATTTAATCATATAAAGAAATAGTAAATTTTCTACAATTAGACATATTATATATATTAGAAATAAAACGTCACTTTAAAATGAAATTATTATTATTATTATTATTATTATTATTATTATTATTATTATTATTATTATTATTATTATTATTATTAATTGAAATACATTATTAGAATAAAAAATTGTAAGAATTAAAATAACTAAAATTTATTAACTTTAATTAGTTAAATTAGCATAAAATAAGAAAGAGATGATTAATCAGATTAAATAAATTAAAAAATATTACTGAACAAAGCAAATATCACAATAATTATATTACTAATTTGAAAAAAATCAATTCAATCCATTCAAATTTTTATTTAAAATAGACAATTAAAGATTACTAATGAATAAAACTGAATGAAATATAATAAAAAATAATTTTGGTAGTATAAATAATTAAATTAAATTATTATATACAATTTTTACTTTTTACCTTATTATAGTTTAAGATAACATTAATGATAAAAAAAAAACTAATTTTAAATAGCCTCAATTTGTATTTTACAACATAATTAAATTACAATTCATATTTTTTTTATTTTGTGATTAATCAATATTTTTTAATTTTTTTGGTTAAGTTTTCTGTATTTTATGATTGATAAATTTTATCTACAAAACATAAATTTGTGATGAATTATTACAATCATAATTAATTAAGAAAATCAAGAAAAAATTATAAAAAATAAATAAAAGATAAAAAATAGAATAAAAATTTATTTTGAAACTAAAAATTTGTCAATTGTGTTAGAAATTCTAAAAATTTGTATCTTATTATATAATCAATTTTGTTACTCACTTCAACTTTATTATCCCTTTTATCAAAAAGTATATAATGTCACACTTATTTAAAAAATATAAAACTCTTCAAATACACGGTATAATATATAATTTAAGAACAATAAGATAAAAAATATTTAGAATTTTATAATAGTATTTGAAATTTTCAATGACGATAATACAAAAAGTTTAAATCCACCAAATGAATTCAATAGCTACCCTTTACACATCTTATTTAAATTTGAATTTTAAAATTTAATTTGTATCTTTTTTTTTCCTAATATAAATTATTTTTCACAAAAAATAAGGAAAAAAATCTATTAGACCAAAAAAATATTCTATCAAAGAATTATTATAAGGAGATTTATAATTAGAGAAAAAATAATAAAATCATTAATAATAATAAAGAAAAAGAAATGAAGCTCATATCAAAGAATGTTAGAAAAAATAAATAAAGTTCGTATTAATAATAATGCTGAGAAATGATGTTGCTACTTTAGGTTTCTAGCATCCGTCTTTGGCTATCATTTTTTTTCTTTTCTTTACTTTTTTATTTAAATTATCAACTCATAAAAAAATAAAGACAATTCAGAAAAACGAAAACAGCAAGATCAATAGTAACTATATAAATCAAAATACATAGGAGAAAAACAAACTATTATATGATAGAATTAACATGAGTATATTTCATTATTAATTAAACAAAGTTTAACGCAAAATGAAATTACACGCAAAGAAAAAAAAGAGTTAAAATATCCAAAGTGATAAAAAGATTATTTTTACAATTTTATTCTGTCATGTTTATATATATATATATATATATATATATATATATATATATATATTATAAAACAATGAACTTTTAACTAAATTAAATTGTATTCATTATTATTAGAAACGGTAAGAGAGAGAGTATTAGAGAAAATGTTTGTGTGTATTTAAGTTGTGTTGAATGATACAATATAAAAGAGGATTTATAGGTGCTAAGAGAATTAAAATAATAAAGACGTAATATCCTATAATAAATATTTAGATATGTTAAATAATGCTAATTGATCCTAATTATACTCTAACATCTCTCCTCTGTGAAACTTATTTGAAACAACTAAATAAAAAAAATGCATAAACTGATAGAACGGGTGCAGATGAAACTGCTGGAAGGAAATGCAGACGGAACTGCCAGAAAGAAGCGCAGACGAAACTGCCGAAAGAAAGCGCAGACGAAACTGCCACAAGGATGCGCAGATGAAACTGTCGGAAGGAAGTGCAAGTTATCCTCCTTGTACTTATCCTCCTCAAGGAGGATACCATGGATCTGATACCATGTTAGACAGGGAAGAGGGAGTAGTAAAAAAATGTTTGTGAGTATTCAAGTTGTGTAAAATGATACAATATAGAAGGGTATTTATAGGTGATAAAAGATTCAAAATAATAAAGATGTGATATCCTATAAAGGCTATAATAAATATTCAGATATATTGAATAATGCTAATTGATCTAATTGATCATAATTATACTCTAACAATTATATTGAATTAATTGATATATAATATTAAATTATGTGATGCTTAAATATCTAATCAAATTAATTAGTTGATATAATTAAGCCATTGTAATAAATTATATTTAATGAGTTAAAAGAAATAAATTAGAAAATACTCTCAAAAATATGTCTTTATCATTAAATACAAAACCCAATTTTTATATAATAAAATAGATTCTAAATATTTTATATAAGAAAAAAGGTATTACTTACGTGGTTTTACAAATAAATTTATTGATTTGGATAATAAAATTATTCATTGTTTTTTTTTATAAAATTAGGTTAATTTAAATATAAATTGGTTGCTACACCTTGCTATTTTCCAAAATTGACATTGTAAAATATTACATAGAATTTGTTTTTTAAAAGATACATTAGATAGGAACTTTTTAAAATAATTTGTTAAATTAAAAATTAGAATTTTATTTTTTTTATTTATTAGATTATTTTAAAATTATATGAGTACTAAAAAATAAAAATGTGTAAATACTCTTTACAAATATATATACAGTTAAATATTATATGTTTGGTAAAACAATCCGCGCATCGGGGGCATTTACCTAGTTCAAAACTCAAAGCTAAGTAAAAGGGTAGCTAAAAGACTTTTCAAGACCTAATGTCAAATATTGAAAGTGGAAGCAAGAAGATGTAGCACCATCACCAGCATTATTGATTTGAGGATACAAAATATGCCGAGTCTCTTTCAACAAGAAAATAACCTTAATTAACACCAAACTTTTCAATGTGTTAAACACAAACGTCGACTTAATTAGGTTGGGTTAAGAATGGAAACTAATTTTAGGTTTAATTTTTGTTTTCATGATAAATACTTAATCAACACTCCCGTTTTTGTTGTGATATTTTCCCAAAAAAAAAAAAATTAATGTGTTAGGACTTAGGAGCGAAGTCATATTCAGTTCTCTAGTACAACATTATATATTCGGTTCATCCATTATTATACAATTAATAAATAAGGTGATATTCATTTCTCTGGTACACCGTTAAACTTGTCCTTGTTACCTAATATTTTGGGGTCAAGCACCAGTAGTATATAATATATATTCTTATCAAAACAATGGATAATACCAGTTTGCAATATCATCTGATCTTAGTAATAAAGAGATTGTTATAAATTACTCTTAATTTGATATTAAATAAGTTTCCAAATTCGTATTGGTAGTAACTAATGCCAATAACCAACCTCTGGGAAGCTTCTTTTCAAAAGATAAAGAAAAAAGAATGTGTGAAGAAACTAAACTAAACTAATTTGGCAACGTTGTCCGTTGTTACTGGTTAGGATTAGAAGCGAAACTGAGAAGGCCGAGTCAAAAAAGGGGGTTTAGTGGTTGGGAATTGAAGTGGTCAACACGGTGACGACTTTTTCTGCATTAGTAATAATTAATTAAAAAGCGAAAGGAAAAAGTGGACCATTTAAGTGCTGCTTCCTCTTCTCGGTGTTCTACCAATTTGGGAAAGTGAAATGCAATTTTGACTCACATATAATATAAGGGAGCATAATATAGGTTTTAAATTTTAACAAATAAGTAAAATTAAATATTTTCAACCATATGTAAAAGTTAAGGAAAATATTTCAGTTATTTTTAATCGTTGATCTTAATTATAAAAAATATATATAATATATATAATTAAGATCAACGGTTAAAAATCACTGGTACAAGATATACTTAAAAATCTTCCAAAAGTTAAAGTAAGTTTTGCAACTATGCAATGTAAACCATTTTATAGTGGGAGAAACTCACATACATATTAAAAGCATGCAGAGATGTAGAGAGAGAATAAATGACATATTTTGCAGGTCTTATTTTTTGAAAAAATAAAAAATAAAATAAAACCTACCTTTGTATGCTATGTATTCTTGCAATTTGTATGTGAATATAAGCTTTCATAATTTTGCATTGACATATTACAAAACATTTCATAATAAGGGCATACAAAATTGGTCCAATTATGTGAAACTCATTTTGCAACAAGGGTTGCAAACAAGACATTTTTTTTTTCACCGAAATGCACCATTTAAAAAAATGTTAGGACAAATACTTTTTATTATTAATATTAGGTAAATTCTTTATTTATACTATTAGAAATGAAGTTTAAAATTTAGAATTTAGCATTTAAGATTTAGAGTATTGATAAAAAATAATAAATTTTATTAATCATATAACATTACCCTTTTAAAAATAATATCTTTCAGAAATAATAACTCTTTATTTATTTAAATAAAAACCCATAATTTAAGAATGACAAATAAAAGCATATGAAGAGTATATTTCCATATATTCTCTCACTTTTTCATTTTCTTTTACTCTTTTCGTTGTTATACAATATTCTGAGAAGTTACGAAATTCGACAAAAAAATTCAAGTTGGAATAAGTTACAAATGAAACCATGTCTGATTTTCCCAACTCTAATGAAGAATCAAAGTAACATTACTGTTTTGTACAAGGGTCCAAAAGTAATGAACACCTTAGAGATTCATCATTCATAATTCCCATATCACATGGGACTCGTATATGCCTAACAATGACTCAGAAAAACAAAACTCTAATGTAACTCAAAATACAACATATGACTAACACAGTAACATAAACTATACATTCCATTGCTTACATAAATATGGTCCTTAGCACCCCCTAAACCTTCGAGCTGGTTTTGTTCTGCTTGGTTCTCGTCAAATGACAACTCTTTCATCACTGAAGAAGAGAAACTGAGGGCCGTGGATAAGCCGAGGCCATTTTGGGAGCATCTGCACTGCCTTTGCCAGGAGCATGACGGCCATTGAGATTGCTGGAACCACGCGTGTGATGCTCTTTCGGATTAGTGCTTCTTTTGTGTGAGTCTTTTGATTCCTGAAGCTGCTCCAATGCTTTTACCACTTCGTCCATATTCGGCCTGGCCTTAGGCTCAACCGCAAGACATTGCATTGCAAGGGCGGCTGCTGCCTGTGCTCGACTCTGGGAATATTGGCCTTCAAGACGAGGATCCATTACACGAAAAACTCTGCGTTTATTAGACAGATAAGGCTTGGCCCATTCAACTAAGTTGTGCTCTCCAGTTGGTTGGTTCTTGTCTATTGCTTTTCTCCCCGATATCATTTCGAGAAGAACTACTCCAAAACTATACACATCACTCTTAGAGGTGAGGTGACCTAGCAACCAAGAATGAAAAAAATAAAATACAATATTAACTCACAACAACACAGTAGGCATTAGGCATTACTTACTTTTTTGAATGCAAAAAAACAAAAGAAAAAGACAGTAGAAGCTGCTCAAATCTGAGTACATAAATCACAAATTCTAAATAGACAAAAAAAATCTTCATAAATTATACTTGAAAGTTGAAATAGATTATGTTCTGAATATAGAGGGATTGTGCATCTTCATAAAAGTGACAACATAGAACGTTGAAAATCAATATTCCAGAAAACTTGAAGACTCAGGGACTACATACATGAAAGGATGCTGAAAGCTCTACAAATGGAACAAGTAAACACCAAACAATTGAGAGTATTTCAGTAGCTGACAAAAAATTGGCCATGGAAAATTATGTGAAAATAAAATCTATGAGCTGAGAAAAGGTGAGTTTCTTTTGCATGGAAAATCAGTGCCAGAAACCCAACAATACAGTTTGGAACAAGAGAGATGATACCTGTTGCTAGATACTCTGGCGCCGCATATCCCCGTGTTCCCATGACCCGAGTAGAGACATGGCTTCTATCACCTGTTGGACCATCTCTGGCCAACCCAAAATCAGAAAGTTTGGCATTGTAATTCTGCAGAGAAGCATGCAATGAAGTAGTTTAGTAGAACTATGAAATCCATCATATTCCAAAACAACAACGGGACATGCTCGAGTCTGCAATGATGTACATACAGTATCAAGGAGGATGTTTGCAGTCTTAAAGTCGCGGTATATGACTTGAACTTCAGGACTATGAAGAAAAGCAAGACCTCGTGCAGCCCCAAGAGCAATTTTCATTCGCAAATTCCAAGAGAATGGCTGGAAATAGGAACCTCCTGCATTAAACAATGATTTCGAGTGACATTACTATTAGAACTTAGTAGGGATTAAGTTTAAGCTATGAATATTTGGCCAAAAAAAATCAGTAATAACAAAACTTTTATGAGGAACAAAAATGATGAAACTTAAAAGAACTGAAAATTTCACAAAATTTACGGTACTAACTTCTGAACAGATGATTCTCGACGCTACCCTTAGGCATAAATTCATAAACCAGAAGCCGGTGGTCATCCTCCAAGCAGTATCCTATCAACTTGACAAGATTAGGATGCTGAAGTTGCCCCAGATAGTTGATTTCAGCCTATGAATTCAACAACACAAAACAAGTTACTATTACACAGCCGGGTTTAGATATTTGTTAAGCTACATTATGATAATAAAAATCCATCTAAAATGCCCACAAGATCAAAGGAAAACATACAGTTCCACAGAATCCCTAAAACAGGTTCAGAAAAGGAACCTCAACGAGTATCCGAAAATCTTGCAGTTGCCAAGCTAAAATTTGAAGAGCCAAATAAATAAGCATGAGAGACAAAACAAAACAGAAAAAGAATTTATACTTACCAACCATTCCTTGTGACCCTGGAGCCCATCTAGGTTAAGCCTCTTCACGGCAACGATCATTCCTATGCCTGGTTTTGTAGCAGCAAGTGAATGCTCATCAATCCATCCCTTAAAAACTGAACCAAACCCTCCCTCGCCTAAGACACTATCTGGCCGGAAATTCTTTGTGGCGGCTCTTAGTTCATTGTAGCTGAAGTTTTTCAAATTAGATGACTGTAATATCTCACCCTCACTTCGAGGAGGGACAATTATGGAGGCAGAGGAGTTCCTGCTACTTGAACTGATGTCATGTCCATTCCTGCTGACACTTCTAGAAGTGAACCCTACATCAAATCACCAATACCAATAAAGACAATGTTTAAAAAGGCTCACCATGTTTGGTCTTAAAACTAACAAGGAAAAGAACCTAAGCTGAGACATAATACCAAATTTACATGGACTCCATAAAACCCCAAATTACTATTATGTTATTCTGAAATGAATTACATTCAAACTCAAATTACAATTTTTTCGTTTACCCCAAAGGAACGATATGAAGAAAACTATTCTGTCTAGAGATTTGCAAACGGGAAATATGAAATTTGATAAAAACCTACAATCTACAGTTAGGCGCGAATCTAGAGTTCAACAATCCAATGATTATCTCATATTAAACCTTTTTTTGTGAAGCATAAATCACAAAATCAGCGGGGAAAAAACCATAGTATCTTAACTTGCAAGGATCTCAAATTCTCAATGCATGTTCCACACACACTACGATACATGCACATGAATTCATAAAAGTCCACAAAAGTTAAAACCTTTTAGGTCTAAACTACCACAAACCCATATTCCATTTCAACCAAAACCAACATAGAACCAAAAATCTAGAGAAAAATGAACATCGGATTATGAAAGTATTAAGAGGAAGCAAAAGAATGTGAAGATGGAAGTCAACACAAGAAGCAGACCTGTGTTGGAAGGATTAATAGCCTTAATCCGGTTGCTCCAACAAGCACCCATCAACAAAACGTTTCAAAAAAGTTCAAAGTTTCAAATTTTGAAAGGAAAAGGGAAATTTGTATAGGATTGGTGGCCAAAAAAAGCAAAAATACAATCCAAAAAAGAGGAACAAACAAGAAAAACTGAAGAAGTGAAGAACCCACTGCCAGTAGGGTTTCAAAGGAAGATCCCTATTCCCCCCCAAGGGAGAGTATCTGAGAAATTCAGGAACTTTTCAAAGCTTTTTGCGATGATGATGAGAAGGATCATGGAAGCAACGAAGGAAGGGGGTAAAATTGGAAATTTGGGTGGCTTTGTTAAATGGACTGAGAAGAGGCTATTATTTTGAGGAGCCTTTTCGGACCATTATTGTGGCAAAGGCAGGAAAGTAGATTGGAAGATTGACTTCACTTTGCGCTGTGAGCTTTTTTTTTATTTTATTTTTTCCAATTTTGTCATTTTGCACCTTACTTGCTTTAATGCAGGAATGAATGAATGATAATACAGGAATCAAGAATGATAATGTTTTCTATTTAATATATTGACAAATGACAACTTAAAAAGCTTATATTTTCTATTTAAATTTTTATTTAGTATTTTACTATTTTTAGAACATTCTTAGTGTACTTGTTAGTAAAAATTTAAAAATCATTAAAAGAAAGTAAAAATATGGATGATGATGAGAAATAGCTTGAAACGTTTACTTTATTAAGAATAAAATCAAATATCTTTTGTTAATTAATTATTTGTGTCTATTGAGGTGATACATATATATAAAATGATTTTTCAAAGTACTCCAAGTGTAAAGTGTAAAGTAACTTTGTTATTAACTTTTCTAGTAATTGTCAATGAAACCAATGTACATTTAAGAAAATTTAGGATATTTGAATCTTACCTTCAGTAAAATTTTTTAAATTAATTTGTATATCGGTAAAGTTTTACATTCAAGTGATTAAACCAATCAAGTCTTTTAGATTCACACGTTTTTTTTTATGCTTCTCCCTTCGTACTTCTTCTTCTTTTTCTTCTTGAAATTCACACACGCACTTTCTTCTTCTTCCTTTCTTCTTATTTTCCTTCTTTTTTCTTCTTCTTCACATATGATGCTACGTCTTCTTCTTTTCCTCCTCTTTTTTCATTATTTTTCTCTTTCGTTACCGTCGTCACCAACACCACATCCTCTTCCTCCTCCTCCTCCTCCTCCTTTTTTTCCTTCTTTTCTCATTAAAATTTCTCCTCCTCCTTTCTTTTCATCATTTTCCTCCATCATCATGATCATCATCGTTATCGTCATTGTCATGTTCTTCTAATACGTATCGTCGTTATCGTCGTTATTGCTATCATTATCATCGAATTTTTGCCATATTAATGACATTGTCTGATCCAAAATTGATTTGGATGTGTTTTTGTTTGAAATTGACTTTGTCTATGCTTGTTTTGAAACGTGTTTGTTTGTGTATCGTTATCATTAAATAATTTCGATTCATTCGAAATTTAATTTTCGGTTCATTCTAGATGTAATTTCAGTTTTATTTCTGAGTGAATTTCTGATCATTCAATTTTGTTTGTATGCTTATTTTCGAACGCAATCATTAAGTAATTCCGATTCATTCTAGATTTAAATAAGGTGTATTTGGTCTCTGCTTGTTTTGAAACAAGTTTGTTTGTGTATCGACATCATTAAGTAATTTCGGTTCATTTTGGATGTAATTTCAGTTCATTTCTAAGTGAATTAAAGTGCATTTGGTCTCGTTGTTCTGCACAATTCAAAACTCTTCCTCCTCACATCCTCTCTTGAGAGGAAGAAAACTAAGAAAAAAAGAAGAAAAATCAAATAAAAAAGAAGAAACAAGAATAAAAAAATCCTCAAACTCCTTATCATGTTCTTCTTCTTCTTCTTATCTTGTTCATCTTCTCCTTCTTGTTTTTCCTTCTCATAATTCTTCTTGTTTTACCCTCTTAATAATAATAAAAACATGAAAAATCAAAACAAAGAAGAAAAAATGCATAATACTGCAAAATCACTTGATAGGTTTGGATGAGTTTTTGTTCATGATTCAATTTTGTTTGTGTCCTTGTTTTCGAACGCAATCATTAAGTAATTTCAGTTCATTCGGAATTTAATTTATGGTTCATTCTGGATATAATTTTGGTTTATTTCTGAGTGAATTAAGGTGCATTTGGTCTCCTTGTTCTGCACAATCTGAAACTCTTCCTCCTCCTCCTCCACTTTCTCCTTCTTTTCTTATTAGAATTTCTTCTCCTCCTTCCTTTTCATCATTTTCTTCCATCATCATCATCATCATCATCATCATCGTCGTCGTCGTCGTCGTCGTTATCGTCATTGTCGTCTTCTTCTAATACGTGTCATCATTATCGTTATCCTCGTTATTGTTATCATTATCATCGAATTTTTGCCATATTGATGACATTATCTAATCCAAAATTGATTTGGATGTGTTTTTATTCAAAATTGACTTGTCTGTGTTTGTTTTGAAACGAGTTTGTTTGTGTATCGTCATCACTACGTAATTTCGGTTCATTCAAAATTTAATTTTTGGTTCATTCTGGATGTAATTTCGGTTCCTTTTTGAGTGAATATCTAATAATTTAATTTTGTTTATGTATCTGTTTTCGAACGCAATCATTAAGCAATTTCGTTTCATTCTGGATTTAAATAAGGTGCACTTGGTCTTGTTTGTTTTGAAACGTGTTTGTTTGTATATCGTCATCATTAAGTAATTTTGGTTCATTCGTAATTTAATTTTCGGTTCATTTTGGATGTAATTTTGGTTCATTTCTGAGTGAATTAAGGTGCATTTGGTCTCGTTATTCTACATAATTCAAAACTCTTTCTCCTCATCTTCTACTGCTTCTTCTTCTCCATTTTTTTCATATTTTCTTCTTCATCTTCTTCTTATTTCATTCTGTTATAATTCTTCTTGTTTCATTCTCTTGAGAGGAATAAAACCAAGAAAAAGATAAGAAAAATCAAACAAAAAAGAAGAAGAAACATATAATGCTGCAAAATCACTAAGGAGATAAGGAGGAAAAGAAAAAAAAAATGCAGCAACAATAGCAGCAACAAAAAGAATGACAATAAGGAGAAAATACGCGAAGAAGAAGGAATGCGAAGAAGAAAGAACGCGAAGAAGAAGAAGGAGGAGGAGGAGAAGGAACGCGAAGAAGAAGACGTCGACAATAACGTAAAGCCTGCGCGTATAATCACGTTCTTTTAATGAGAATGGTTTTTGTTAGTGTTAAGTCTACTTGGTTAAACTTAGATGACAATAATGTTTGGATGTGTATCAGATCTGTTTACATATATAATTTTAATTTTGCAGATATAATATATTTACTATTTAGCACATTGCACGTTAAGAAAAAATCAGAGCATTATTACTATCATCTTCTTTCATATTTCTCTAACATAATAATTGTGAGTTCAATACATGTTGAAGGATAATTTTGAATGACCTGATTGAAATGAAATAAATAATTAGCAACGATGTAGCATAATTCCATATCATCCCTACTAGATAAGTAGCCCAGTACCACATCCTCAACTATAAGCAACTGAATACCAATTGTGGGTGCCTATGGTTAGTGTGTATATCATTGTTATCGTCGTGGTCTGATGTAAAGATTATCGTCGGTTAGGAATTTCACAAATAATCTCGTCGAAGTATAGTTCCCAACCGACAAACAATCCTCAATCAAAGTTTAATTTTGTTTGTCACTTAAGCAAATCAATAAAAATACCTTAAGCAAACAATCATCTCTTTGTTGTTCTTGCAAGAAGGTGCGGAGCGCTTCATCCCTTGAAGGAGGTGGTATAAGAGAGGGTTCATTGTTTGGGGAAAAGGGTTCATAATTGGAAGGTGGTTCATCTTGGTAAGGATATGGAGGTGATGTATATGGAATTGATGGTTCTTAAGACTATTGATGTTGGAATGGTGGTGACTCAAAGTATGGCTCATATGGTTGTTGGTATGGTGAATATAGGTTAGGATCATATGGAGGTGAATGGTGGTATGGGACTTGTGAGTAAGGTTGTTGAGGACTATATTGAGGGAAGGGATCATATGTATGTGGTGATTGTGGTTGACAACCACAATGAGGATCACCACATCCATTAGATTGGTAAGTATTAGGAGTTGGATTGTACCCATAAGAAACCGGAGGAGGTTGTTGCCAAGAAGGTTGTCTATATGCTTGAGGCTCCTCCCACCTTTGATTTCCAAATCCTTGATGTAAACTTCCATTAAAAGCTTCCATTTCCTACAACATAGTGAACCAAACTCATAGCCATAGGGATGAGAATTCATAGTAGCAATGGAAAATAAAAGCAAAGACCAATAAGAAACAAAGAAGACCAAATCCTAAAACTAGCAAAAACTAGCAAACAAACTAAAAATCAAGCTATTCACAATATTCACATATGAACAATAACCAACAACAAGCACACATTGCAATTCCCCGGCAACGGCGCCAAAAACTTGATGTAAAGATTATTGTCGGTTACGAATTTCACAAATAATCTCATCGAAGTATAGTTTCCAACCGACAAAGAATCCTCAATCAAAGTTTAATTTTGTTTGTCACTTAGGCAAACCAATAAAAATACCGAGAGTATTAGATCTCGGGTCGTCTCTCAAAGGAATTGTAGTGAGGTATGCGTATTATTGGTTATGAGGTCCAAGGGGTGGTTTGCATATAAGAAGACTATAATCTAAATGACAATAAAAGTAAATCAACAACTAAAGATAACAATTACTAAAAAGAGAGGCATTCATGGGAAGGATTGAGAATCAAGGCTTTCTATCCTAGTCATTAATCATCATTCAATAATTAACAAGAGCTAATCCTATTTCGTCATCCCCAACATAGGAAGAAGGTATAATGTTATCTTCATATTAAGAGAAAGTCAAATAGGACTAGTTAATCTCAATCCTTAAGTCCTAATCAACTTACTAATTGAATTAGCAAGATATTAGAGTCAATAGAAATAATATTAACTAACAACTCTAAATCACCAACATAAGTTGGGTATTAATGACTCAAGATCACCTAATTTCTCTTTCCAAGCTAAGAATGCACAAAATCTACTCTAAAATCCAACCAAGCATTTTGTCAAACACTTGGAAGGCATAAAAAGAAAGCATGGTAAATTGCAAGAAATAATAAAATCTAAAACTACTAAATGCAAGAAATTAACAATAACAACTCAAACAAGCAAGAAAAGAACATAAAACATGAAATTGCATTAAATGAAATTAAAATCAACAAAAGTGTTCATAAACCAAAAAGAGGCATAAAAGAGAAATTAACAAGCGAAACTAAGAAGATTGAAGCAAATCAACAAGGAAAAGTAAAGGAAACTTAATCAAAATAAGTAATTAAACCTAAATCTAAGAGAAAACTAAACTAAGAACCCTAATTTCTAGAGAGAAAAGGGAGCTTCTCTCTCTAGAACTAAGCTAAGGCATGCTTCCTACATATCTAATTGCTCCCCCTTGATCCATCTTGAATTTTGCATCAAATAGTCTCAGAAATGAGTTGGATTTGGGCCTAGAAAGCTCAGAAATCGCTCCCAGCATGTTGCCTTTAATGATGTCACGTGACTAGTGTCACGCGTGCTATATATAAGCACGATATGATTTCTTCATTATAGATTTCGATATTTTTCGATAAAAAGATGGATAGGATTTCTTACTTCCACTTCCTATAGGACATGAGGGCTTCAAGCCGAAGAGGCCAGGCCTTCCTCACAGCGCATTCTCTGCCACTTATTTTAGCACACCTGAAAAGCCCGGTCAGGGCTAATTCGAAGATTTTAGTGAATAGGGCAACTGCGGAAACTGACTTTAACATTTTGGCAGGAATTTCCATTTATTAAAACACTGGAAAAGGAAACGGAAGCTAAAAAAGAGGATTGTCCTGTGATACGTGTGCGTCGCTGGCAAATTTCCTCCTGATGCGTACACGTGTGTGAGCGTGCTCGTGGCCTTGCAAATGTCCTTCTCACATGTACGCGGGGATGACGCATGCGCGTGGCCATGAATCCTCCAAATGTTCATTTCTTCACGAATTCTCCACTTTGCATGCTTTTCTCTTTACTTCTTCTATCCAATCATTGCCTTATAAACCTGAAATCACTCAACAAATATATCAAGGCATCGAATAGAATTAAAGTGAATTAGATTTAGCTATTTTTAAGGTCTAAAAAGCATATTTTTAACTCTTAAGCACAAATTAGGGAAAATTACAAAAGCATGCTATTTCATTGAATAAATGTGAGATAAGTTGATAAAATTCCATAAATTCAACACAAGATAAACCACAAAATTGGGGTTTATCAAACCTCCCCACACTTAAACTAAGCATGTCCTGATGTTAAACTCAAGAAAGACAAGAAAGGGGTAATAACATTTATTCAATGCAACTATTTAAATGCAAGCTACTTACATGCATCTAGCTATCCTAATTACTATATATATATATATATATATATATATATATATATATATATATATATATATGTGGTCAAAGTGAGTCAAATCTCCAAGAAATCATGTATGTACAATCAAAGGCTAAACAAAACCAAATTCACAATTGAATTGAGTTATTCAAAGGAGTTCACAAACTTGCAAGATAAGCAATGATCAAAGACGGACATATGGTATTGAGCAATCGAACCCTCACCGGATGTGTATATGCACTCTAATCGCTCAAGTGTTTAGGGTTAATCCACTCAATTCTTCTCTACTCATGCTTTCTAGAGTTTGTTCTTCATCTAACCAATTAACAAATATTTAGTGCATATATGCAAATATCAAGAGGGCTTTTGAAGGTTGTAATGGGGCCAAGGTAAGGGTGAGGATATATGTGTGGCCAAGTGAGCTATCATTTGAATCTTTGACTAACCTAAGTTCTTACTTAACACACACACAATCCAAGCGATTCTAAAATCAGGCTTAGCTACCCAAGATCTCACTTTTACATATATACATATACTCATGTATCAACTTCAATTCCATCACATATGCATTGATCTTTATTGAGCTTCACTTTGGGGTAATTTTGTCTCCTTTTATTATTATTAAACTATCTCTAAGGTTCATGGATCTGTGAGTTATATTCTTTGTTTACTATTCATGTTCTTATTTACTGTTCATGTTCTTGATCTCAGTACATACCAAACAAAACTATTCTTTAAATCTAGAAGTATGAGCGGTTTAATCTTATCACTTGAAGGGACTGTAGTAGTAAGACCCTTGTTGATGGGCAGTAAGGCTAATTTGACGATGTTCTTGACAGTGATAAGATCCGAAC
Organism: Arachis ipaensis; assembly: GCF_059453495.1. NCBI lineage: Eukaryota > Viridiplantae > Streptophyta > Magnoliopsida > Fabales > Fabaceae > Arachis > Arachis ipaensis. The sequence goes on from NC_142439.1 coordinate 93,918,921, forward strand.
ATAAGAATTCCTAGTGGCTATAGATTTAAAGATTCAAAAAAAAAAAGAGTTATAATTCCCAGATCTAAAAATTTGAGTGATAGTTTAGCAATAATATATATGTTCTTTCTGAACCAGAAGAGGGCAATGATATCAGATTTCTAAAAATTATGTCCCATCTCTTCCGTTTACTCTCTAGACGTCTCTGCATTAGGGGATCTTCTTCACCTTTTTCCTCCACCTCTTCACCTCATTCTCCCCACAATCCTCTTACTGAGAAAGTAACTCGGCTTGAAGAACTTTCTCCCAAACACAATATCTTCGAAGAAGAAGTGCACTTCGAAGATATCAATCAAGCCATAGACAATTGGGAAATACCCAATATCCCTCAATATGAGTTATATGTCCCTGATGACAATAAAAGAAAATCGGATTACATTATCAAAATCGCTGAAAACAATATTCCTCTAGGACCTGACTCCGGTGAGGAATTCCATCTTTTAACCAAACAATCTGTCAAAGAACATGCCCGTCACTACAAATATCTTCATATAGGGTGTGCCCAAGTAGTTGTCAAACCTCTCATCAGAGAAGGTCTTAATGCTTCCATCTTTATGTGCCTTAGAGACATTAGGCACAATGATTTCCAAGACTCCTTAATCGGAATAGTTGAAACAAGCCTTGAACACGGTCCGGTTTACTTCAACTGTTTTCGAAACAAAACAGTCAGTTTGTTAGATGTCAACATCCTTGACTCCCTTTTTCTAAACATCCGAATTCATGGTCTTAACATGAAGGAAGGATCCATCTCAGCCGCTTTAATCTATAGGATTCAATACAAGGTCATGAACACTTGTAATTCTAGAGTCCTTCTTAAATCCCAAGATCGTGAAACCACTTTGTTCGTCACAGACATGACAAAGGCCAACGTCACGGTCCCAAGGCTTATAAAGTGGGATGAAATTGACCTTCCCCAGTTGTGGTCAATTGATCGAGCCATTCCAACGCAACCTAGACAAGCACCTCTCTTACGAGAGATAAGACAGGATGAATCAGAAAAAGTAGAGATTTTCTTTGACAGACAAAATTCTTTTTCTTCTAGATCTGAAGCAGGAACATCTAATGATTTTGCTTCAGCAAGAAAATCTTTTTCTGTGACTTCACAATCTCATTTTTCAAGCAAAAGTCCCAGATCTGTAAATTCTGGAATTGATATTTCTAGGGTACAAAATAACTCAAACATTTCTCAATCATTTTATCAAATTGATGATGATGTTGATTTACAATTGATGAGCGGATAATTTATACGCTTTTTGGCATTGTTTTTAGTATATTTTTAGTAGAATCTAGTTACTTTTAGGGATGTTTTTAATAGATTTTATGTTAAATTCATATTTCTGGACTTTACTATGAGTTTGTGTGTTTTTCTGTGATTTCAGGTATTTTCTGACTGAAATTGAGGGACTTGAGCAAAAATCAGATTCAGAGGTTGAAGAAGGACTGCTGATGCTGTTGGATTCTGACCTCCCTGCACTCAAAGTGGATTTGCTGGAGCTACAAAACTCGAAATGGCGCGCTTCCAATTGCGTTGGAAAGTAGACATCCAGGGCTTTCCAGCAATATATAATAGTCCATACTTTGACCAAGAATTGACGACGTAAACTGGCGTTCAACGCCAGCCTTCTGCCCAAATCTGGCGTCCAGCGCTAGAAAAGGATCCAAAACCAGAGTTGAACGCCCAAACTGGCACAGAAACTGGCGTTCAACTCCACAAATGGCCTCTGCACGTGCAACACTTAAGCTCAGCCCAAACACACACCAAGTGGGCCCCGGAAGTGGATTTATACATCAAATACTTACTCATGTAAACCCTAGTAGCTAGTTTATTATAAATAGGACCTCTTACTATTGTATTAGGCATCTTTGGACGCCTGGTTCTTAGATCAGAGGGGCTGGCCTCTCGGCCATGCCTGGACCTTCACTTATGTATTTTCATACGGTAGAGTTTCTACACTCCATAGATTAAGGTGTGGAGCTCTGCTGTTCCTCAAAGATTAATGCAAAGTACTACTGTTTTCTATTCAATTCTTCTTATTTCGCTTCTAAGATATCCATTCGCACCCAAGAACGTGATGAAGGTGATGATTATGTGTGACGCTCATCATCCTTCCCCCTTATGAACGCGTGCCTGACAAACACTTCTGTTCTACATGAATTAAGCTAGAATGAGTATCTCTTAGATCTCCTAACCAGAATCTTCGTGGCGTAAGCTAGAATGATGGCGGCATTCAAGAGAATCCGGAAGGTCTAAACCTTGTCTGTGGTATTCTGAGTAGGATTCAATGATTGAATGACTGTGACGAGCTTCAAACTCGCGAGTGCTGGGCGTTAGTGACAGACGCAAAAGGAGGGTGAATCCTATTCCAGCATGATCGAGAACCGACAGATGAATAGCCGTGCCGTGACAGGGTGCGTGAGCATATGATTCACTGAGAGGAGGGGATGTAGCCACTGACAACGGTGATGCCCTTGCATACAGCCAGCCATGGAAAGGAGTAAGACTGATTGAATGAAGATAGCAGGAAAGCAGAGGTTCAGAGGAACGAAAAGCATCTCCATTTGCTTATCTGAAATCCCTGCCAATGAATCTACATAAGTATCTCTATCCCTTTTATTGTTTATTTTAATCTAATAAAGTATCATGTTTAAATCCGCCTGACTGAGATTTACAAGGTGACCATAGCTTGCTTCAAGCCAACAATCTCTGTGGGATCGACCCTTACTCGCGTAAGGTTTATTACTTGGACGACCCAGTACACTTGCTGGTTAGTTGAACGGAGTTGTGTCCACACATAGTAAAGAGCCATAATAATGATTCCATACAATAACAAAGAGTACTACATTAATGTGATCACAATTTCGTCCACCAAGTTTTTGGCGCCGTTGCCGGGGATTGTTTGAGTTTGGACAACTGACGGTTCATCTTGTTGCTCAGATTAGGTAATTTTCTTTTTATTTTATTTTCAAAAATTTTTCAAAAATATTTTCAAAAATCTCTCATCTGTTTTCGAAAAAAAAAAAAAAAATAAAAATGTTTTCAAAAATTTTATTCAAGATTTTTAAGAATGAATTCTAGTGTTTCATGAAGCATGTTGAAGCCTGACTGGCTGTAAAGCCATGTCTCAATTCTTATACTCAAGAGAAGAGCTTCTTTGTCTTTCTTAGCCAATTGGCTGTTGAATGTAAGGAATGTCAGGCGTGTCATGTCTGAGTTACATACTAAAGCTTGGCTGGCTATTAAGCCATGCCTGACCCTTTGATTGGAGCTTTAGAGGATAAGATTCCTGGAATTCATATTAAAAATTTTGAATCCTTATTTTTCTTTTTTCTAAATAATTTTCGAAAAAAAAATAATAAATAAATAAATAAATAAAAATAAAAATACAAAAAAATTAGAAAATCATAAAAAAAAAAAATATATTTTTGTGTTTCTTGTTTGAGTCTTGAGTCATGTTATAAGTTTGGTGTCAATTGCATATGCATCTTGCATTTTTTCGAAAATATCATGCATTAATAGTGTTCTTCATGATCTTCAAGTTGTTCTTGGTAAGTCTTCTTGTTTGATCTTGATGATTTTTTGTTTTGTGTTGTATGTTGTTTTTCATATGCATTCTTGAATTCTTAGTGCGTAAGCATTAAAGAATTCTAAGTTTGGTGTCTTGCATGTTTTCTTTGCATTAAAAATTTTTCAAAAATATGTTCTTGATGTTCATCATGACATTCAAAGTGTTCTTGGTGTTCATCTTGACATTCATAGCATTCTTGCATGCATTCATTGTTTTGATCTAAAAATTTCATGCATTGCATATTTTTCATGTTTTCATAAAAATTCAAAAAATCAAAAAAAAAATATCTTTCCCTTTTTCTCTCATCAAATTCAAAAATTGAGTTGACTTTTTCAAAAAATTTTTAAAAATCAAAGTTGTTTCTTATGAGTCAAATCAAATTTTCAATTTGAAAATCTTATCTTTTTCAAAATCTTTTTCAAAAATCAAATCTTTTTCAAATTTCTTAGTTATTTTCGAAAATTCCAAAAATCTTTTTCAAAAATCTTTTTCTTATTTTTATATAAAATTTTCGAAAATAACTAATCAATTAATGTTTTGATTCAAAAATTTGAAGTTTGTTACTTGCTTGTTAAGAAAGATTCAAACTTTAAGTTCTAGAATCATATCTTGTGATTTCTTATGAATCAAGTCATTAATTGTGATTTTAAAAATCAAATCTTTTTCAAAACTAATCCTATCATATCTTTTCAAAATATCTTCTTATCTTATCTTGTTCAAAAATATCTTTTCAAAATATCTTCTCTAACTTCCTAACTTCCTATCTTTTCAAAATTTGTTTCAACTAACTAACTAACTTTTTGTTTGTTTCTTATCTTTTTCAAAACCACCTAACTAACTCTCTCTCTCTCAATTTCGAAAATATCTCTCCCCTTTTTCAAAATTTCTTTTTAATTAACTAATTATTTTTATTTTTAATTTTATTTCAAAAAAAAAAAAATTTCGAAAAAGACTAACAAATTTTCAAAAACCAATTTTCAAAAATCACTAACTCCTTTTCAAAATAATTTTCGAAAATTATACCTCTCCCATCCTATTCTATTTATTCATTCATATCCTAACATCTCATCTCACATTCCAATCCTCACAGTTGTGTTTCTTCCTTTACATCACATTCTTTATCTCCCCCTCTTTTCTTCCACTCACACAGGGATCCCTATACTGTGGGATAAAGGATCTCTATTATTATTATTATCATTTTTCTGGCCATTCTTCCTTGTCTTATGAGCAGGAGCAAGGATAAGAACATTCTTGTGGAAGCAGATCCAGAACCTGAAAGGACTCTGAAGAGAAAATTAAGAGAAGCTAAAATACAACAATCCAGAGATAACCTTTCAGAAATTTTCGAACAGGCAGAGGAGATGGCAGCCGAAAATAATAATAATGTAAGGAAGATGCTTGGTGACTTCACTGCACCTAATTCCAATTTACATGGAAGAAGCATCTCCATTCCTGCCATTGGAGCAAACAACTTTGAGCTGAAACCTCAATTTGTTTCTCTAATGCAGCAGAACTGCAAGTTTCATGGACTTCCATCTGAAGATCCTTTTCAGTTCTTAACTGAATTCTTGCAGATATGTGATACTGTTAAGACTAATGGAATAGATCCTGAAGTCTACAGGCTCATGCTTTTCCCTTTTGCTGTAAGAGACAGAGCTAGATTATGGTTGGATTCTCAACCCAAAGATAGCCTGAACTCTTGGGATAAGCTGGTCACGGCTTTCTTAGCCAAGTACTTTCCTCCTCAAAAGCTGAGCAAGCTTAGAGCTGATGTTCAAACCTTCAGACAGAAGGAAAGTGAATCTCTCTATGAAGCTTGGGAAAGATACAAACAGTTGACCAAAAAGTGTCCTTCTGACATGCTTTCAGAATGGACCATCCTGGATATATTCTATGATGGTCTATCTGAGCTATCTAAGATGTCATTGGATACCTCTGCAGGTGGATCCATTCACCTAAAGAAAACGCCTGCAGAAGCTCAAGAACTCATTGACATGGTTGCTAATAACCAGTTCATGTACACTTCTGAAAGGAATCCTGTAAGCAATGGGACGCCTATGAAGAAGGGAGTTCTTGAGGTTGTACTCTGAATGCCATATTGGCTCAGAATAAAATATTGACTCAGCAAGTCAATATGATCTCTCAGAGTCTGCATGGAATGCAAGCTGCATCCAACAGTACTCAAGAGGCATCTTCTGAAGAAGAAGCCTATGATCCTGAGAACCCTGCAATAGCAGAGGTAAATTACTTAGGTGAACCTTATGGAAACACCTATAACTCAACATGGAGAAATCATCCAAATTTCTCATGGAAGGATCAAAAGCCCCAACAAGGCTTTAATAATGGTGGAAGAAACAGGTTTAGCAATAGCAAGCCTTTTCCATCATCAACTCAGCAACAGACAGAGAACTCTGAACAAAATGCTTCTAATTTAGCAAATCAAGTCTCTGATCTATCTAAGGCCACTGTAAGTTTCATGAATGAAACAAGGTCTTCCATTAGAAATCTGGAAGCACAAGTGGGCCAGCTGAGTAAAAGGATCACTGAAATCCCTCCTAGTACTCTCCCAAGCAATACAGAAGAGAACCCAAAAGGAGAGTGCAAGGCCATTGACATAAGCGCCATGGCCGAACCTGTGAGGAGAGGAGAGGACGTGAATCCCAAGGAGGAAGACCTCCTGGGACGTCCAGTGATCAATAAGGAGCTTCCCTCTGGGGAACCAAAGGACTCTGAGGCTCATCTAGAGACCATAGAGATTCCATTGAACCTCCTTATGCCCTTCATGAGCTCTGATGAGTATTCCTCTTCTGAAGAGAATGAGGATGTCACTAAAGAGCAAACGGCCAAGTTTCTTGGTGCAATCATGAAGCTGAATGCCAAATTGTTTGGCATTGATGCTTGGGAAGTTGAACCTCCCTTGTTCATCAATGAACTAAGTGATCTGGATCAACTGACATTGCCTCAGAAGAGACAGGATCCTGGAAAGTTCATAATACCCTGTACCATAGGCACCATGATCTTTAAGGCTCTGTGTGACCTTGGTTCAGGAATAAACCTCATGCCCCTCTCTGTAATAGAGAAACTGGGAATCTATGGGGTGCAAGCTGCTAAAATCTCACTAGAGATGGCAGACAGCTCAAGAAGACAGGCTTATGGACACGTAGAAGATGTATTGGTAAAAGTTGAGGGCCTTTACATCCCTGCTGATTTCATAGTCCTGGATACTGGAAAGGAAGAGGATGAATCCATCATCCTAGGAAGACCTTTCCTGGCCACAGCAAGAGCTGTGATTGATGTTGACAGAGGTGAAATAGTCCTTCAATGGAATGAGAACTCCCTTGTATTCAAAACTCAAGGATCTCCCTCTGCAACCATGGAGAGGAAGCATGAAAAGCTTCTCTCCAAGCAGAGTCAACCAGAGCCCCCACAGTCAAACTCTAAGTTTGGTGTTGGGAGGCCACAACCAAACTCTAAGTTTGGTGTTGAACTCCCATATCCAAACTCTAAGTTTGGTGTTGGAGAGTCTCAACAAAGCTCTGCACATCTGTGAGGCTCCATGAGAGCCCACTGTCAAGCTATTGACATTAAAGAAGCGCTTGTTGGGAGGCAACCCAATGTTTATCTAATTCTTATTTTTATTGTTTTTCATGTTTTCTTAGGTTCATGATCATGTGGAGTCACAAAATAAACAAAAAAATCAAAAACGGAATAAAAAAAAACAGCAGAAGAAAAATCACACCCTGGAGGAGCATCTGTCTGGCGTTCAAACGCCAGAACAGAGCATAGTTCTGGCGCTGAACGCCCAGAATGGGAGCATCCTGGCGTTGAACGCCCAGAACAAGCATGGTTCTGGCGTTCAACGCCAGAAATGGCAGCAAATGGGCGTTGAACGCCCAAAATGGGCACCAACCTGGCGCTGAACGCCCAGAGTTGTGTGCAAGGGCATTTTACATGCCTAAATTGGTGCAGGGATGTAAATGCCTTGACACCTCAAGATCTGTGGACCTCACAGGATCACCTCAGGATCTGTGGACCCCACAGGATCCCCACTTACCTCCACTCACTCTCTTCTCTCTTCTCAATCATCCTCTATTCCCAATAAACACTCTTCCCTATTAACTCTTTACCACTCACATCCAAACACCCACTTTCCTTCAAAATTCAACATCTCTTTCCCACCCAATCCCACCCATATGGCCAAATACACATCTCCCTCCATCTCCTCCATATCTGCTTCTTATTCTTCTATTCTTTCTTCTTTTGCTCGAGGGCGAGCAACATTCTAAGTTTGGTGTGGTAAAAAGCATAGCTTTTTTATTTTTTCCATAACCATTGATGGCACCTAAGGCCAGAGAAGCCTCTAGAAAGAGGAAAGGGAAGACAAAAGCTTCCATCAAGGGTCTATAGCTCAGTGGTAGAACATTTGACTGCAAATCAAGAGATCCCTGAGATACCTCAGGGGATACATTTTCTCCCACACAATTATTGGAAGCAACTAAGGGTGGAACATCAAGAGCACTCCATCATCCTTCATGAAATCAGAGAAGATCTAAAAGCAATGAAGGAGGAGCAGCAAAGACAAGGAAGAGACATAGAAGAGCTCAAGGACATCACCAAGGTGGACTCATTCCTTGTTCTTACTTTCTCTGTTCTTTCGTTTTCTATATGCTTATCTGTGTTTGTGTCTTCATTACATGATCATTAGTAGTTAGTAACTCTGTCTTAAAGATATGAATGTCCTATGAATCCATCACCTCTCTTAAATGAAAAATGTTTTAATTCAAAAGAACAAGAAGTACATGAGTTTCGAATTTATCTTTGAACTCAGTTTAATTATATTGATGTGGTGACAATGCTTTTTGTTTTCTGAATGTATGCTTGAACAGTGCATATGTCTTTTGAAGTTGTTGTTTAAGAATGTTATATATGTTGGCTCTTGAAAGAATGATGACTAGGAGACATGTTATTTGATAATCTGAAAAATCATAAAAATGATTCTTGAAGCAAGAAAAAGCAGCAAAGAACAAAGCTTGCAGAAAAAAAAAATAGGCGAAAAAAAAATGTAGAAGAAAAAAAAAATAGAAAGAAAAAGAAAAAGCAAGCAGAAAAAGCCAATAACCCTTAAAACCAAAAGGCAAGGGCAAATAAAAAGGATCCCAAGGCTTTGAGCATCAGTGGATAGGAGGGCCTAAAGGAATAAAATCCTGGTCTAAGCGGCTAAACCAAGCTGTCCCTAACCATGTGCTTGTGGCGTGTAGGTGTCAAGTGAAAACTTGAGACTGAGCGGTTAAAGTCAAGGTCCAAAGCAAAAGAAGAGTGTGCTTAAGAACCCTGGACACCTCTAATTGGGGACTTTAGCAAAGCTGAGTCACAATCTGAAAAGGTTCACCCAATTATGTGTCTGTGGCATTTATGTATCCGGTGGTAATACTGGAAAACAAAGTGCTTAGGGCCACGGCCAAGACTCATAAAATAGCTGTGTTCAAGAATCATCATACTGAACTAGGAGAATCAATAACACTATCTGAACTCTGAGTTCCTATAGATGCCAATCATTCTGAACCTCAATGGATAAAGTGAGATGCCAAAACTATTCAAGAGGCAAAAAGCTATAAGTCCCGCTCATATGATTGAAGCTATGTTTCATTGATAGTTTGGAATTTATAGTATATTCTATTCTTTTTATCCTATTTTGATTTTCAGTTGCTTAGGGACAAGCAACAATTTAAGTTTGGTGTTGTGATGAGCGGATAATTTATACGCTTTTTGGCATTGTTTTTAGTATATTTTTAGTAGAATCTAGTTACTTTTAGGGATGTTTTTAATAGATTTTATGTTAAATTCATATTTCTGGACTTTACTATGAGTTTGTGTGTTTTTCTGTGATTTCAGGTATTTTCTGACTGAAATTGAGGGACTTGAGCAAAAATCAGATTCAGAGGTTGAATAAGGACTGCTGATGCTGTTGGATTCTGACCTCCCTGCACTCAAAGTGGATTTTCTGGAGCTACAAAACTTGAAATGGCGCGCTTCCAATTGCGTTGGAAAGTAGACATCCAGGGCTTTCCAGCAATATATAATAGTCCATACTTTGACTAAGAATTGACGACGTAAACTGGCGTTCAACGCCAGCCTTCTGCCCAAATCTGGCGTCCAGCGCTAGAAAAGGATCCAAAACCAGAGTTGAACGCCCAAACTGGCACAGAAACTGGCGTTCAACTCCACAAATGGCCTCTGCACGTGCAACACTTAAGCTCAGCCCAAACACACACCAAGTGGGCCCCGGAAGTGGATTTATACATCAAATACTTACTCATGTAAACCCTAGTAGCTAGTTTATTATAAATAGGACCTCTTACTATTGTATTAGGCATCTTTGGACGCCTGGTTCTTAGATCAGAGGGGCTGGCCTCTCGGCCATGCCTGGACCTTCACTTATGTATTTTCATACGGTAGAGTTTCTACACTCCATAGATTAAGGTGTGGAGCTCTGCTGTTCCTCAAAGATTAATGCAAAGTACTACTGTTTTCTATTCAATTCTTCTTATTTCGCTTCTAAGATATCCATTCGCACCCAAGAACGTGATGAAGGTGATGATTATGTGTGACGCTCATCATCCTTCCCCCTTATGAACGCGTGCCTGACAAACACTTCTGTTCTACATGAATTAAGCTAGAATGAGTATCTCTTAGATCTCCTAACCAGAATCTTCGTGGCGTAAGCTAGAATGATGGCGGCATTCAAGAGAATCCGGAAGGTCTAAACCTTGTCTGTGGTATTCTGAGTAGGATTCAATGATTGAATGACTGTGACGAGCTTCAAACTCGCGAGTGCTGGGCGTTAGTGACAGACGCAAAAGGAGGGTGAATCCTATTCCAGCATGATCGAGAACCGACAGATGAATAGCCGTGCCGTGACAGGGTGCGTGAGCATATGATTCACTGAGAGGAGGGGATGTAGCCACTGACAACGGTGATGCCCTTGCATACAGCCAGCCATGGAAAGGAGTAAGACTGATTGAATGAAGATAGCAGGAAAGCAGAGGTTCAGAGGAACGAAAAGCATCTCCATTCGCTTATCTGAAATCCCTGCCAATGAATCTACATAAGTATCTCTATCCCTTTTATTGTTTATTTTAATCTAATAAAGTATCATGTTTAAATCCGCCTGACTGAGATTTACAAGGTGACCATAGCTTGCTTCAAGCCAACAATCTCTGTGGGATCGACCTTTACTCGCGTAAGGTTTATTACTTGGACGACCCAGTACACTTGCTGGTTAGTTGAACGGAGTTGTGTCCACACATAGTAAAGAGCCATAATAATGATTCCATACAATAACAAAGAGTACTACATTAATGTGATCACAATTTCGTCCACCAACAATCTATTCAATCTCCAACATATTCTTCTATGAATGATGATGCCCATGAATAGCACAGAATTTGTTATAAATAAAGAAGCCCTACGTAAAAATATTTACTCTAAAGAGTATGATCTCCATAGAGAATGGTATTTACATACATATATAGCTTCTCAAATCTCATCATTTAAAGAAAAATATTACAGCTTTCTCAATGAGGTCAGAATGGATATTCCTTTCTTTGAATGGTTTCATGCTTATTCCAACAAAAACAATATCAATTATCCTTTTAAAAATAAAAAAATTTCGTCATCAGCAAATGTTATTTCAACCTGAAAAGTTAAAGATGGAAATTTAATCAGATACGAGTTTCCTCCAAAAGGATCTTTCATTATTTCAAATACGGAAGGACATAACCCAGTTATGGCCTCTCCATTTAAAACAAAAAAACCAAGATGAAGCTGTCGCCCCAAAAGACATTAAAAATCTCATTGAACAATCAAATTACACTAATAGGTTTTTACAATGTTTGGGTGACAACCTTTCATCTTCAGGATCTCTTTTGTCTTTGAAAAATGTTCCTGAAGCCTCTACTTCTAAAACTATTGAAAAACTCCTTTTTAAACCTTTCAAAATGAGTAGCAAGGCTAAACAGAGTTTTACAACTTCTATTTTGAAACAAGAACCTAGTGATTCTGAAGTCATGCAAAAGATCGATCAACTTTTAAATCGTCTTAGTACTATCCCTGAAACTCCTACAAATTCTGGTGAATCCACATCTCGTATACAAACCCACTCCTCCAAGGCCATTAATGCCCTTGGCCAAGACTCTAATGAGTCTTCCTTAGATCAAAGTTATGATTCTGACAAATCATCTCTCAAAGTTAGCCCAATCATGACAAATTCTATAACTAAGTGGAAGGGTCTAACCAAACCCTCTGCGTATATTTTTAATCGCGTATTGTTCATACCCTGGGTCGAGCTACCCGACCTGGGATGACTGGCGACAAAGCGACCGACCTCTTCAGGTCAGGCTACCCAACCTCTTCTCAAGGAGGTCGGCCAAATCAACAGGAGAGCCCAAAAAAGGGCCCAAATAGAGGAACACGACCCAAATCCAAAGGCAATCCAAGCCTATAGAGATAAAGGCGGTTCCTTTGAAGATAAGCTGACTTCACCCAAAATAAAGATAAAGATAAGATAAGATAACTAAATTATCTTATCAGAAAGGTCAGCCCCATCTACTATAAATACACTGGAGCACCCAGGTATAACTCATACTCTGATTCTACATAAAACCTGCTTAATACCCGTGTTAACTTAAGCATCGGAGTCTCTTGCAGGTACCCCCACCCTCCGGTGGCCAAGGATCAGCAGTGCGGCAAGTCCAACAAGTCGGATACAACAGCTCCGGCAGTCATCGGCCAGCCGGACACGTTATCTCCGACTAGTAAGGAAGATCTCATCCGAGATCGACCTCCAGTTTCAGGTAACCCTCGGAACATTGGCGCCGTTGCCGGGGAACCTGGAAATCAACCCATCACCATGGCGGACAACCATAACAACGACCACGATTCAGGTCTGGAAGAGAAAACGCCGCACAAGAATGCGGATGTCACACTACAAGACACTCCGGAAATCAACAAAGACAGCGACTCACTAAATTCAGGGGCAATAGAAGCGCTCCTAGATCGCCTAAAACAACTGGAAAAAGAAACTCAACAACAACGGAAAATTGGAAGGGATCTACAAAGAGAGATGCGGCGACATCGGGAGTTGGAAGAAAAACTACAGCAATTAGAAGCCGATCTCAAATTAAAAGCTCCCCGGGCCAATCTTGAAGAAAACTCACGCAAAGAGCAAGACCCGTTCACCAGGGAAATCATGAAAACCAAAATTTTAAAAGACTTCAAACTCCCGGATATGACCCTGTATGATGGCACCACGGATCCCAACCACCACCTCAGTAACTTCAGAAGCAGAATGTACCTCACTGACACCCCAGATGTTGTTCGCTGAAAAGCCTTCCCAACAACTCTCACAAAGACAACCATTCGATGGTTCGACAACCTACCCCCAAAGTCCATCTCAAGCTTTGACAACCTAGCTAAAAAATTCCTAGCCAGATTCTCCATTCAGAAAGATAAAGCCAAGCACGCTCCCAGTTTACTAGGGATCAAACAAGGAGATCGGGAGAGCCTCCGCAACTATATGGAGAGATTCAACAAAACATGCATGGAAATACAAAGTTTACCCACAGAGGCCGCCATCATGGGGCTCATCAACGGCCTACAAGAAGGACCCTTCAACCAATCTATATCAAAAAAGTACCCGACCTCCTTGGATGAAGTGCAGGAACGAGCAGAAAAATACATCAATATGGAAGAAAACGCTCGGTTAGGAGAGACCTTAAAATCGGGGGCCTTCTACCGAGACAGAGACAAGGAATCCAAGAGGAAAGAAGATCGACAAGGGGAGAAAATAAAAAAGTACCATAATTACACTCCTCTCAGGGCATCCTTGGTCGAGATATACAAAGAAGTATGCCATACAGAAAAAATCCCCCCAGCACGGCCACTCAAAGGCAAAAAGGGAGGAGGAAACCGGAAAGAATATTGCGAATACCACCGAGTCCGAGGACACTCCACAAACGAATGTTTCGACTTAAAAAATATCATAGAAAAATTAGTGAGAGAAGGAAAGTTAGATCGATTCCTGGCCACTCGAGATGATGATCAAAGAAAGAGACGAAGAGATGAGGATACTGAACGAACAGAACGATCACCTCGGACACCAGAAAGACATGTCCACATGATACATGGTGGATTCACAGCAGGTGGGATCTCCAAATCCTCTCGCAAAAGATATCTCAAAGAAGTATATCATGTCGAAGGAAATGAGGAAGCACTCAACATCCCAGCAATAACATTCACTAAAGAGGACGCATCCGGCATCATCGCAGGACACGACGATCCCATGGTCATCACCATCATATTAGCAAACGCCAACCTACACCGCACCTTAATAGACCAAGGGAGTTCTGCCGACATCTTATTTAAAACAGCCTTTGATAAACTCGGCTTGGAGGAAAAAGAACTTCAAGCATATCCAAACAGTCTGTTTGGACTAGGAGACACCCCGGTTCGACCACTAGGATACATACCACTACACACAACCTTCGGAAGAGGGAACCAATCCAGGACCCTCAAAATAGATTACATCGTGGTCGACGTAAGTTCGGCTTACAATGCTCTCATAGGTCGGACAACACTCAACAAACTCGGCGTGATAGTTTCGACCCCACACCTATGTATGAAATTCCCAACACCAAAGGGGACAGCCACGATAAAAGCAGATCAAAAAATGGCACGTCGTTGTTACAACGAAAGCCTAAACCTCAAAGGCAAAGGAGAAGAGTTCCACACAATCGAGCTGGGCGGAGTTCAACGACGAGAAGAACTTCGTCCCCAGCCAGAGGGCGAGATAGAAAAGATTCAGATCGGGGACACCTCGGAAAAAATAACCAATATTGGCATAATCCTAAAAGGAGACTCAAAGGAATTACTAATACAGTTCCTACGAGATAATGTCGATCTCTTTGCATGGAAAGCCGCAGATATGCCAGGCATAGATCCTAAGCTGATGTGTCATAAGTTGGCGGTCTATCCGGGATCTCGACCGGTACAGCAGAGACGAAGAAAACTTGGGCCAGAACGATCCCAGGCTGTGGAAGAACAAGTACAGGCACTACTGGAAGCAGGATTCATAAGAGAAGTCAAATACCCACTACGGCTAGCCAACGTTGTCTTGGTGAAAAAATCAAATGGGAAGTGGCGAATGTGCACCGATTACACCGATCTCAACAAGGCTTGTCCAAAGGACCCTTACCCACTCCCAAATATCGACGCTCTGGTAGACGCTTCCTCCGGATATAAATATCTCTCATTTATGGATGCATACTCGGGATACAACCAGATCCCCATGTATCCGCCAGATCAAGAAAAGACCTCGTTCCTAACACCGAAAGCAAACTACTGCTACGTTGTGATGCCTTTCGGTCTCAAGAACGCGGGAGCTACTTATCAGAGGCTAATGAATAAAGTCTTCTTGGATCACATCGGAAAGATCATGGAAGTCTACATCGACGACATGTTAATAAAAACACAAAGTGAAGAGACATTATTGTCTGACCTAGCCCAAGTATTCGACACCATAAGGAAGCATGACATGCGACTCAACCCAGCAAAATGCACCTTCGCGGTAGAAGCAGGCAAATTCATAGGTTTCATGCTCACACAAAGAGGAATTGAAGCAAATCCGGACAAATGTCAGGCCATACTCAACATGAAGAGCCCAACTTGTGTCAAAGAAGTGCAGCAACTCAACGGGAGATTGGCAGCCCTATCCCGATTCTTAGCAGGAGCCGCGATAAGATCTCTCCCCTTCTACACTACTTTAAGAAAGGGAAGGCAGTTCGAGTGGACGACAGAATGTGAGCAAGCCTTCCAAGACTTTAAAAAGTTCTTAGGACAGCCACCTATCCTCTCCCGACCACAAAAAGGAGAACCACTCATATTATATCTCGCAGTAGGAAGCCGGGCAGTAGCGTCAGCACTAGTCAGAGAAGACGAAGACAGACAACAACCCGTCTACTTCATCAGTAAAGCACTACAGGGATCCGAGCTGAACTACTAGAAAATAGAAAAATTTGTATACACTCTCATTCTAACATCGAGACGACTCCGCCCTTACTTCCAGGCCCACACCATCAAAGTTCGCACCAACCAGCCCTTGAAAGGAATATTGCAGAAAATAGATTTAGCAGGTAGAATTCTACAATGGGCAGTCGAGTTGTCACAGTTCGACCTCCAATATGAAGCTCGGACGGCCATTAAGTCACAATATCTGGCCGATTTTATCGCAGAATTCACAGATGCCCTGGAAACCCTCACAGAGTGGAATCTCTATGTGGACGGTTCTTCAAATAAAACTAGAAGCGGCGCAGGAGTGATAATAGAAAGCAACCAGGGAACCCAAGTTGAGCTCTCCCTCAAGTTCGGGTTCCCGGCTTCGAATAACCAAGCAGAATACGAAGCACTGCTAGCTGGTTTGAAGCTGGCTGAAGAGGTTGGAGCTCGGAAACTCAACATCTACAGCGATTCACAAGTTGTCACATCACAAATAACAGGGAGCTACCAAGCCAAAGATCCCACCATGAAAAGGTATTTAGGTAAGACCAAGCAACAGCTCGGACAAATCGGGGAATATAAGATATACCACATACCCCGAGAACAAAATACCCGAGCTGACGCACTCTCGAAACTAGCCAGCACCAAACCAGGGGGCAACAATAGAAGCCTCATCCAGGAAATGTTACAGAACCCGTCAATCTTGGAAGAGGAAAAAGTCCTAGCCATAACAAACCAGGACCAAGGATGGATGACTCCCATAATTAACTACCTCAGAGCAGGAACACTCCCCACAGAAGAAAAAGAGGCAAAAAGGCTAAAAAGGGAGGCACAGTACTACACCATTATAAACAACATCCTGTACAAAAGAAGGATCTCAGTACCATTACTGAAATGCATACTGACCTCCCACACAAAGGAAGTGTTAGAAGAAGTACATGGCGGCATTTGTGGCAATCACCTTGGAGCACGAGCTCTAGCCAAAAAAGTGCTCCGGGCGGGGTTTTATTGGCCAACTCTACAGAAAGAAGCTACAGAATTTGTAAAGACATGCCCACCATGTCAGAAACATGCCAACTTTCACATCGTCCCACCAGAAGAGCTCATCAGTGTAACTTCCCCTTGGCCGTTTGCAAGGTGGGGGCTCGACCTTCTTGGCCCCTTCCCCCAGGGGTCAGGACAAGTTAAATTTCTTATAGTAGGGGTAGACTATTTCACAAAATGGATTGAGGCAGAGCCCCTAGCCAACGCCATCGCTCAAAGAAGCCGGAAATTCCTATATAGAAACATTGTCACAAGGTTTGGGGTTCCACACTCCATCACCACGGACAATGGCACCTAATTCACAGACGCAGGCTTCAGGAGACTAGTAGCCGGCTTAAATATAAAGCACCAGTTCACCTCCGTCGAACACCCTCAAGCCAATGGACAGGCCGAAGCCGCCAACAAAGTCATATTGGCTGGGTTGAAATGTAGACTACAAGATGCAAAGGGAGCTTGGGCCGAAGAACTTCCACAAGTCCTATGGGCATATCGAACAACGCCACACTCCACCACAAATGAATCACCATTTCGACTAGCATATGGAGTGGAGGCAATGATCCCAGTAGAGATCGAGAAAGGGTCATCCAGAGTGGTCCACTACAATGAAGAAGCCAACTCCCAAATTCAGAGGGAAGAACTCGACCTACTACCTGAAATCCAAGAAAGAGCTCGGATCAGGGAAGAAGCACTAAAACGACGGATGGCTTCCAGATATAATCAAAAGGTAGTGCCGAGAAGTTTCACAGAGAATGATCTCATCTTAATACGAAATGATATCGGAACAACTTGACCAGGAGAAGGAAAGTTGGCAGCAAACTGGAAAGGACCCTACCGAGTTGTAGAAGTACTCGGGAAGGGCTATTACAGACTATCCGAACTCAACGGACGAGAGCTTCCCAGGTCATGGCACGCTTGCAACCTAAGAAGGTACTACAGTTAGGAAGGTAACAGATCTCATTATTGGATGCACTCTTTTTCCTGAAAAGGTTTTTTAATGAGGCACCAAGTTGAGACCCAGGCACTATCCGACTTGAAAGGATGAAAAAATTTCCACATGTATATATTTGCACTTTTACTTTGAATAAAGTTTATTTAGATATTTCTACAAGAATTCAAGACGCATTAATCTGAAGAATTCATCGTCCGATTATAAAGCGACAGGTCGGCAGAAAGTGAAAAATAATTTCACTGCACGACCACGATAAAGACAAACCGTCCGATAAAGGTGAAGTGCGATTCATCCAAAGGACGATCTAAAGATGCCAACCACTTTCTAGAAATCGGCAAAAATGAACACAGAATAATGTAAGAAGTTATCGAAAGCAATCCAAAAAAGAACCTGACGAGGTCTTACGGATAGCTAAAATAATAACTTAAAGACTGGCCGACGTCCAGAAGTCGGACCAAGTCAACCCAAGTTATAAGTAAACCCTGGAAAGAGGTCTGGCCAACCCTATTAAAGAGGATTACTTTAACTTAGAAGGGCTCGACCTAACAAAGTCAGCCCAAAATAAAAAGGGTTATAAAAGTAATCCCTGAAAGAGACCTGACAAAGGTCCAAGAAAGAGGATTACAAAAATAACCTAGAAAGAGATCAACCTAACGAAGTCGGTCTCCTACAACAAAAAGTTATAAAAGTAATCCCTGAAAGAGACCTGACAAAGGTCCAAGAAAGAGGATTACAAAAATAACCTAGAAAGAGATCGACCTAACGAAGTCGGTCTCCTACAACGAAAAGTTATAAAAGTAATCCTTGAAAGAGACCTGACAAAGGTCCAAGAAAGCTTTGAGCCTGACCCTTTTTCATTCTCATAAAACAAAACTTCAGCAGTAGTATTGGCCTTTTGCAGTTTTCGTATTTGAAGGCAGAATAGAGATATTGTTGTTGTTCTTTTTTCGAAAAAAAACTAAGAGTCTAATTTCAGTAGAAAATAGAATTCTGAATTGTAATAAACTATTGTTATCATTCTAATGAATGATAATCAAAGAGGATTACGAAGTAACTTAGAAGAGATCGACACAAAGAAGTCGGTCTCCTACAACGGAAAGTTATAAAAGTAATCCCTGAAAGAGACCTGACAAAGGTCCAAGAAAGAGGATTACGAAGTAACTTAGAAGAGATCGACACAAAGAAGTCGGTCTCCTACAACGGAAAGTTATAAAAGTAATCCCTAAAAGAGACCCGACAAAGGTCCAAGAAAGAGGATTACGAGGTAATTTAGAAGAGATCAACATAAAGAAGTTGGTCTCCCACAAATCGGTTATAAAAGTAATCTCTAAAAGAGACCTGACCAAGGTCCAAAAAGGAAGATTACTTTAAATACTTAAAAAAGATCGACATCGATCGACTACTTGGAAAAAGACAAAGAAGTCGGGCATGGATTGTTAAATTGGATCCACACATCGACAACAAGCCCGCAAAGAAGCCAAGACAGGCACAAGCAAATGTGACGTAAAAGCCTCAGGGTCAGACCCAAAAGCTCAGAAGCTATTCGTTGTGTTTTTAAATAATGTTGCTAAACAAGCAACCAGAAAGAGTGTCAACAAAATAAACCAAAGAGTTTTAAAGCCCACAAGCCGGGCCAACTACAAAAATATCCAACATAAATCAGCTAAAGGTTAGAAGGCTTCTTAGCAGCATCAGTCTAATGAGAAGGAGGGCGAGCCTGGAAAGGAACAGCATCCACAGTACTATCGTCCCGGTTTAAAATCTGACAGTCAGGATCAGAAGCGGGAGGGTCGACCTTGGCAGGAGGAACAGTAGGCGCTGACACCTTGGCAGAAGACACAGGGAGGGGATCGACCTCATCATCATCATCCCTATCATCAGGGACAATCTTGCCATCCCTGACAATGTTGTCCAAGCTAAAGGGAGTGAGATCGGCCTCGGGAGCAATAACCCGAACTTGCTCCTTCAAGTTCTCGTAAGCAGTAGTCACGCTGCCAACAAGATGACTTTGGAGCTCAGAATAATCTTCCCGGACATTGTCGAGCTCCCCCCTCAGACGCAACATCTCCCGATAGGATGTGACGTAACTATCCTTGTGCATCATGGCTGTGTCCTCAGCCAACCTCAAAGAAGCTGCCAGTGGTTGAGAACTCGCCTTCTCGTTCTCTAAGTCCTTCTCCAGCTTGGCTACCTTTACCTCAAGTTCCTCCTTCAACTCCCTCATCCGATCAAACCCTTGTTTTGCCTCCTCCATAAACGCTTTAGTGGCATGGAGAGGGAGATTCTGAGCAGTCCGATATATGGCGGCCGCCATATACGCCATCTTTACGTGATTTCGGGCCATAAATTCCAGGTGATGGAGGATGGACACATCATCCATAGAAAGGGAGCCATAGGGACCGATTTGCTGATCCACAAACTCAATGGCATTGAAATCAGGAGCATCGAGGTCAAAGGGCTCGGCTGTTTTTTGTTTTTTATTGGGAGGAGCAACAGATGGAGCGGCAGAAGTGGGGTGAGGATCCACCAAACGGACTCGGGGTGTAGCGACCACCTTCTTCACCCCAGGAGAACTCGGCACTGATGGCTTCTCGCGCATTTGGGAGGACCCCTCCCCAGCCGGCTTGGCCGCAATATTCCTGGCAACAGTCGCCCTCTGCGCCCTCTTAAAAGCTTTCATAGCTTCATTATTCTTCATTGCCTCTGCAAATAAAACAGAAGTTAAGCTACAAGTCGGATAAGTCGGAAAGACAGCTACAAGCAACATAAACAGATAAACACAAGATACCCAGTTCAGTTTGAAGAAGAGCAGGATTGGTTAGAAATTTCTTTGTGTCGAGATGGGGAGGATGACCCTAGCGATCTTCCAAGACAGTCACGAAGGCTCGTTCAGCCTCATCCAGCATTTCCCACGCATATCTAGAGACCCTCACATCTTTTTGCCATTCCAAGGGAAAAGCAGGTTCGTCATTTTCATCCAGAAAAAGGGCCGAGCTCCTTCAACAGCTCGGACTTTGAAAAAGTAGTTTTTAAAATCACGGAACGACTCGTCAAACATGGAAAATACCTTCTTTCCCTGGGTGGAACGGAAGGAGACCCAAGCTGACTTCTTTTTTACCACACTGGGCTTAGTCAAGACAAACAGATAGAAAAAGAGAGATTGGGAAGCAGGAATACCAAAACCATTGCACAACAATTGGAAAATTTTTATGAAACCCCAGGAATTGGGGTGAAGTTGAGAGGGGGCAACATTACAGGACCATAACAGATCAGTTTCAAATGGAGTAAAAGGAAGGGTGATACCCAGCGGACCGAAGAAAAAATCATAAACATAAAAGAAGGGGCGATCATCAACAACCCGAGTAGAAAAGCAGACTCTTTCATCAGAAGAGGGAGGGACAAGCTCATAGTTCTTCTCATCACTAGAATTACTACAAACACTATGAAACTGTCTAAGTTGTGCACAAAATTCAGAATCAACCAGAGGGACACACATAAGAACCATCGAGTCCACCCAATCGGCTATACCCTCAGGAACCCGGGAAGGCATCTCTACAACGTTATTTCGGGAAGACATGAGGCCAACTAAACCCTACAAAAGAAAAGAAGAACGGATTACTCAAAAACATCTCGGCGGGCAAATACACAGAAAAAGGAAGCCCCAAGACTCAAACTAAAACTCCTGGGGAATCCTTTGGAGGCAGTAACAAAGCGAGGTATCAAGAAAAATCTACTTACGTCCCGGCATCCCGCAAACAAGAATAGAAGACCTCAAAATAGCAAGCATTTTTCATAGGAGAAAGACAAGACACAAACAAAACAGAAAATCATCTTCCTACAGTCTATTAGCAAGAAACAACAGCAAACATACCAGGCAAAAATCACCAAAGATGCAACCTTTTTTCAGAATCAAACAAAATTATCATTCCAAAACTTCAAAATCAAAAGCATTTCACAACATGCAAAAACCCTAAAGGTATCAAGCAACAGGAAAAGCAAAAAAGACCATGCAAAAGATGAAGAAACTACGAAATGCACAGTGATCAGGCACAGCAGAAAGTAGAAAGATCCAAACTTTTCCCAACTAAGATAAAAACTTTCTCAAAATAGGCATAAAAATGACAGAGGAGGAAAAATCGAACTGGAAAATAGAAGAAAACCTTGAAAGAAAGCTGAAGAGCAAGAAGCGATAGAGCCACCCTTCGAACGGAAAAAATTCGCCGGAAAAAGACAGAAGGAGAAACCCAGAATCACTCCTTTTCCATAGAAAGCAGTAGTAGAGCAGGCGTCGCAGGAAGAAACTGTGAAACTCTAAGGAAAAACAAAAAATGAGAGAGTAAAGGGAGAAGTTACAAAGAGGAACGAAGAAGAGAAACCGTTTCTGATGGCAAAATTCAAAATAAAACCAAGGGAAACGGGGCATTTGAAGTCAATTAATGAGGGTATTAAACCCTCGCACGTTTCCAAAGCGCCGATATAAAAGTGTGCGCTTTTAAAGGAAAACCTTCCACATTCAAAAAGACTCTACAAAGAAAGAGATCGACAAAATGCTTGAGTTCGGCTTCGCCAGAGAAGGACCGAAGTCAAAGACTCAACCTCAGCAAAAAGACCGAGCTCAAGCAGGGGCACTGTTCATACCCTGGGTCGAGCTACCCGACCTGGGATGACTGGCGACAAAGCGACCGACCTCTTCAGGTCAGGCTACCCGACCTCTTCTCAAGGAGGTCGGCCAAATCAACAGGAGAGCCCAAAAAAGGGCCCAAATAGAGGAACACGACCCAAATCTAAAGGCAATCCAAGCCTATAGAGATAAAGGCGGTTCCTTTGAAGATAAGCTGACTTCACCCAAAATAAAGATAAAGATAAGATAAGATAACTAACTTATCTTATCAGAAAGGTCAGCCCCATCTACTATAAATACACTGGAGCACCCAGGTATAACTCATACTCTAATTCTACATAAAACCTGCTTAATACCCGTGCTAACTTAAGCATCGGAGTCTCTTGCAGGTACCCCCACCCTCCGGTGGCTAAGGATCAACAGTGCGGTAAGTCCAACAAGTCGGATATAACAGCTCCGGCAGTCATCGGCCAGCCGGACACGTTATCTCCGACCAGTACGGAAGATCTCGTTCGAGATCGACCTCCAGTTTCAGGTAACCCTCGGAACACGTCTCCACCCCTGATCTAGCTCTCGAAGAAAGAGAACTAGGTTTTATCAGCTTCAATGCCAATAATGTCTATGAATGGAATATAGATGGCAAAACCGAATACAACATCATGAGTATACTTTAGCATATGGCCATGGTAGGTACAGCCTATCAAGCTGCTCATGAAACCTCTGAGGAAGCAATAGCCAATGTTATTGTTTCTGGATTCTCTGGTCAGCTCAAAGGTTGGTGGGATAACTACCTTTCTGATGTCCAAAAACATTCAATCTTTTCTGCTATAAAGGTTAATGATCAAAACGAACCCATCATTGGAGATGACTGGTACGGAATTTATAATCCACAAACTAACCGGCAAGTGCACCGGGTCGTACCAAGTAATACCTCAGGTGAGTGAGGGTCGATCCCACGAGGATTGAAGGACTAAGCAACAATGGTTGATTAATTTACTTAGTTTGGCAAATAGAAAGTAGTGTTTAAATGTTCAAGGAGCATTAAACAATCGTGCAGAAATTAAAATAGTAAAGTAAATGAGTTGGGAATAAAATATGGAGAAGGCAGTTAAGGGTTCAGAGTTATCTAATTTTCCGGATTAACTTTTCTTACTAACTATTTTAATCATGTAGGATTTAATTTATGGCAAACTATATGTGACTAGACCCTAATTTCTTAGACCTTTCTAGTCTCCTCTAAAATTCATCAACAGCCAATTCCTTGGTCAACTAATTCTAATTAGAGGGTGATAATCAAATTCCAGTTTATATTGCCACAAAAACTCTAATTACCCAAAAATAAAAGGATTATATATCACGTATCTCGTTAAATCCAGATAATTAAAATCTAGGAGAATATGTTTTCAAGCAGTTGTTCAAGTAAAGAGCTTTTCCAAGTTTTACAGGAACTCAAATAAAAAGAGGGTCATACTTCCGTTCCACCCAAATTCATAAGATAAAGAGTGAAAACAATTCTTAAATTATAAATCCATACATGAATTAAAATAGAAAAAGCAATAAAATCAATCCATACAAATAGACAGAGCTCCTAACCTTAACAATGGAGGTTTAGTTGCTCATGGTAAAGAGTGAAAACTAGGATTGTGAATTGTGAATTGGAATGTGGAATAATGTTGTGTTAAATGTTGTTCTGGAACCTCCTTGTTGGAATCCCCTTTTTATATCTAATCCTAATTTATTTAAAAGCTATCTTCTAAAACTAAAATAATATCTTTTCCTATGTTAAAATAAAAACTAAAGTTTTAAATTAGAATTAATTAAAGCAATCAGCATGTCTTCAATTGATGGATGGGGACCACTTGCTTCGTAGGGTCCACGCCTAACTTGGAGTGGGCACAGCCATTCTTGTGTGAATCTCCCTTGAGTCTCTGTTATCTCTTGGCTCTAGCCTATGTTTCTGGGCCAAAAATTGGGTCAAAACTTGGCTTGAAATCGCCCCCAGCATTTTCTGCATTTTCTGCATGTCGCACATGTCACGCGTACGCGTCGATGGCCTTTTTCGCGTATCATGCGTACGCGTCAGGTGCGTGCACGCGTCATTGAGCAACTTTGCTTTTCACACGTACGCGTCAGTCACGCGCACTCGTCGCCATGGAATGCTCCAAATCACGCATACGCGTCAGGCACGCGCACGTGTCGCTCCTTGCTGGTCAGCTTCATGGTTTCTTCTCTTTCTCTGCAGAAACTGCATCAAATCCATCCGAATGCTACCTAAAATAAATAAAATTGCACAAGATTCAAAGTAGCATCCTTAATGGCTAAAAGATAATTAATTCTTGATAAAACTTAACAAATTAAAAGCAAATTCACTAGGAAAAGGTAAGAAAGATGCTCACGCATCACAACACCAAACTTGAATTGTTGCTTGTCCTCAAGCAACCAAACTAATATAAGCTCAGAATGTGAATTTGTATGAGAATGAAAGTTCGATTAAGCTCATGTCTCTTCTTATAGTGGGGTTTACAACTGTAATTCTGAATAGTTTTGGCATCTCACTCTCCTTTGAATCAGAAGAATGTTACTGTCATTCGAAATTAGAATCTAGATAATATTATGAATTCTATGATCTTTTGTAACTCAATTTAACCCTTGAACACATCTATTTTTCTTTTCTTTGCTGCTTTGCACCTTGAGCCTAGCCGTGACTTTAAATGTTTTGTCTTAAGTTTTACTTGACACAGAAACACCACAAGCACTTAACTGGGGAACTCTTTTGAAGTTCTGATTTTTCTTTCAGCTACTCCCAGACAGTGGTGCTCAAAGCCTTTGGCATACTCTTCTAATTGCAGTCGATCTCGACTCTAAATGTTTTGTCTCAAGGATTACTTGACACAAGAACACCACAAGCATGTAACTAGGAAAACAACTCTTTGAGCTTTTAATCATGTCTGACCTCCCTAGTCATTGATGCTCAGAGCCTTGTACCTAGTTTTTTTTCCAATGCTGTTCTTTTGTTTCAAGGATTAAACTTTTTACTTATTTTAGAGAAGTCATAATAATTCTCTAAATCCCTGTTCCTAGTACATCAATATTCTTTGATTCAAATTTAAATATGCACTGTTCATGTCATGCATTCGGAGTTACAGAAAATACCACCACATCTAAGTAAATAAGACTATTCTTCAATATAAAATCACTTTCTCATACGATACATCACTTCTGTATTTTTTATTTGAATTCAAGCTCAGTGAGTAATACATGAAACATCTTTTTGGAATTAAGGCAATCAAGAGAGAACTAAACTAGACCTAGGATTCTAACTAATAAAGGATCATGCAACAAACAAAGCAAAAGAGCAGAAACCGAAACATAATATAGTAAAAGCGGGAAGGAATATAGAATGAAAGGAACTCAACCACCTTAGTTATCCTAGCGGTTGTTTTATTCTTCAAGTTGTGCTCCTCCGTGAAGATGATTCGCCTCCCTTTTGGTGCCATAAAAATAAACAAAAAACCCTTAAGTGAAGCGTCAACACCAAACTTAAAGGTTTGCTTGTCCTCAAGCAAAGAAGAACTGAAAATAGAAAGAGACAAATATTACAAAGAAAAAGAAAAGGATAAAAGAACAAGAGAGAATTAGGATTAGGAGAGAGAGAAAGAAAATTAAAACGGGGTGGCGAACTAATGTAGTTGTGCGGCGAAAGGTGACGCGTACGCGTGGGTCGCGAATTTTCCTTAATGACGTGTGAGCGTCAGGCACGTGTCCGCGTGCCCATAATTTGTGCGATTCGTGCGAAGCCAGCCGCGCGCACGCACAACTCTTTGTTCGCGTGGCTTGGGAACCAATAATTTCATGCGACGCGTACGCGTGAACAAATTTTGTGCTTCTAGTACACTTCTAGCCCCAAGCCAGCACAACTCTCTGCCCAAACACTTATTTACGTCGATTTTTAAGGTCACACGTATGCGTCGATGACGCGTACGCGTGGAGTGCCAAAATCACGAATGACGCGCACACGTGGGGTACGCGCTCGCGTGGGCTTGTTTGTGCGAAAGGCATCATTCCTGTGCCACTCCCGCGTAACTCTCTGTTCATTTTTATTTTTCACGCACACCAATCTGACGCGTACGCATTAGAGACGCTTGCGCATCGGGTGCTTTTTTTTTGTGTCTGGCTCCTGTTCTAAAATAGCTGCATGATCTGAAAAACAGTAAAAACTTAGTAAAAATCAAATAAGAAAGAAAACTACTACTAAGAAAAATAGCTAAGGATCGAAATTATCGGGTTGCCTTCCAACAAGCGCTTCTTTAACATCACTAGCTTGACGGTCAGTGCTGCTAGTTCAGTAGATGAGTGGACCTCTGGCAATCAATCTCGCCTCCAAAATAGTGCTTTAGCGTCTGGCCATTCACTGTAAATTTTCTGTCAGAATTCTCTTCCTGTATTTCCACATGACCATATGGTGAAGCTCTGGTAATCACAAACGGTCCTGACCACCGGGATTTCAGCTTCCCGGGAAAGAATTTGAGCCTTGAATTATATAGAAGCACTCTCTGTGCTGGCTCAAAGACTTTGATGGCAATCTTCTTGTCATGCAGTAGCTTGGTTCTCTCCTTATAGAGCTTGGAATTCTCATAGGCTGAATATCTGAATTCGTCAAGCTCATTTAACTGAAGCATCCGCTTAATTCCTGCAGCTTCTGAATCAAGATTCAGATATCTGATTGCCCAGTAAGCTTTATGCTCCAACTCAACTGGCAAGTGACAGGCTTTGCCATAGACCAGCTGATAAGGGGACATGCCAATAGGAGTCTTGTAAGCTGTTCGATATGCCCAGAGAGCATCATCGAGCTTCCTAGACTAGTCCTTTCTTGAAACACTGACGGTCTTCTCTAGAATCCTCTTAAGTTCTCTGTTGGAGATTTCAATCTGTCCACTTGTCTGAGGGTGATAGGGGGTTGCCACCTTATGACGGACTCCATATCTTTGCAGAAGAGAATCCAGCTGGCTGTTACAGAAGTGACTTCCTCCATCACTAATGAGTATCCTTGGAACACCAAACCGGCTAAAGATATACCTCTGAAGAAAGCTCATTACCACCTTGGCATCATTGGTGGGTAGAGCCACCACTTTCACCCACTTGGACATATAATCAACTGTCACTAGAATGTAGTTGTTTGAATGTGAGGGTGAGAAAGGTCCCATGAAATCAATACCCCACACATCAAACAACTCAACCTCAAGAATCCCTCCTGTGGCATTTCATGGTTGGTAGGGAGATTTGTGGCTTTTGCACATCTATCACAGTGCATCATAAATGCTCTCGAGTCTCTGAAGAGAGTCAGCCTGTAAAACCCGCTCTGAAGGACCTTTGTAGCTGTCCTTTCACCACCAAAGTGGCCTCCATACTCAGAACCATGACAGTGCCAAAGAATCTGCTATTTTTCTTCATCTGGGAGACATCTCCGGATGATACCATCTGAACACCTTTTAAAAAGGTATGGCTCCTCCCAAATGTAGTACTTTGCATCAGTCAATAGCTTCTTCACTTGTTGCCTGCTGTACTCCCTTGGAATAAAATTCATGGCCTTATAATTTGCAATGTCTGCAAACCGTGGAGCCTGCTGAATGAGGAATAATTGCTCATATGGAAATGTCTCAGTCACAGTCGTGGGTGGTTGTACTCCTGCTTCAGGCTCAATTTTGGAGAGATAGTCAGCTACTTGATTTTCTAACCCTTTCCTGTCTTTTATCTCAATATCAAACTCCTGAAGGAGCAACACCTATCTAATTAATCTTGGTTTAGAATCCTGTTTGGTTAGAAGGTACTTTAAAGCAGCATGGTCAGTATAAACAATAACCTTAGAACCAAGTAAATAGGACCTAAACTTATCAACAGCATACACAACAGCTAATAATTCCTTTTTTGTAGTTGTGTAATTCTTTTGGGCATCATTTAGCACACGACTGGCATAGTAAATGACATGTACAAGCTTACCATACCTCTGTCCTAAAACAGCTCCTATAGCAAAGTCACTAGCATCACACATCAATTCAAATGGTAAATCCCAGTCAGGGAGAGCTATAATGGGAGCAGAGGTAAGGTTTGCTTTCAGAGTTTCAAAAGAATACAGACAATCAGAATTAAAGACAAAAGGAACATCAGCAACCAACAGGTTGCTTAAAGGTTTAGCAATTTTAGGAAAATCCTTTATAAATCTTCTATAAAATCCTGCATGACCCAAGAAACTCCTGACTGCCTTAACATTAGTTGGTGGTGGTAGTTTTTTAATTACCTCCACTTTTGCTCTATCAACCTCAATTCCCTTACTTGAAATTCGGTGTCCAAGAACAATACCTTCTGTAACCATAAAATGACATTTTTCCCAATTTAAAACAAGGTTTGATTCTTGACACTGTTTCAAAACAAGAGATAAATGCTTAAGGCAGGATTCAAAAGAATTACCAAAAACAAAAAAGTCGTCCATAAATACCTCAATAAACTTTTCAACCATATCAGAAAAAATTGAAAGCATACACCTCTAAAAAGTTGCTGGAGCATTGCAAAGTCCAAAAGGCATTCTTCTGTAGGCAAATACTCCAAAGGGGCATGTGAATGTTGTCTTCTCTTGATCTTGAGGGTCCACTGCAATTTGGTTATATCTAGAATAGCCATCTAGAAAGCAATAAAATGCATGACCAGCTAACCTCTCAAGCATCTGATCAATAAAAAGGCAGGGGGAAGTGATCCTTCCTTGTAGCAGTGTTGAGCCTCCTGTAGTCTATACACATTCTCCATTCTGTGATTGTTCTTGTAGGAGTAAGCTCATTCTCTTCATTTTTGATCACTGTCATCCCTCCTTTCCTGGGAACTACCTGCACAGGACTTACCCAAGGACTGTCAGAAATAGGGTAAATAATACCTGCTTCCCATAGTTTCATTACCTCTTTTTGGACCACCTCTTTCATAGTTGGATTGAGTCTCCTTTGTAGTTGCACAACTGGTTTAGCATCATCTTCAAGGAGGATCTTGTGCATACACTTGGTTAGACTAATCTCCTTCAAGTCACTAATGGTCCACCCAAGAGCTGTCTTATGGCTCCTGAGCACTAAAATAAGCGCCTCTTCCTCTTTAGGCTTCAGGAAAGAGCTAATAATCACTGGATAGGAATCATTTTCATCCAAAAACACATATTTCAGAGAAGGAGGTAAAGGTTTGAGCTCAAGCTTTGGGGCTTCCTCCTCTGCCTTAGGCGTGTGTACTATAGTCTTCTGGGGTGGTGAATCATCAATTTCAACTAATTCATACTCAGAACTAGGATCCAGAATATCATCAAGTACCTCAGCTTCCAGTACTTCTTGAACAAGTGGTTCAACAACATCAATTCTCATACACCTTTCAGAATTATTAGGGTGCTTGAGAGCTTCAAAAACATTAATGACCACCTGTTCTTCATTGACCTTCAGGGTTAATTCACCCTTTTGCACATCAATCAGAACTCTACCTGTAGCTAAAAAGGGTCTACCAAGAATAATAGAGGATTTTACATCCTCTTCCATGTCTAATATAACAAAATCAGCAGGAAAGATAAATGGTCCTACTTTCACAAGTAAATCATCAACAACACCCACATGTAATTTAATAGAAAGATCAGCAAGTTGGAGAGAAATACGAGTGGGTTTTACCTCCTCAATTTGAAGATTTTTCATCACTGAAAGTGGCATGAGGTTGATGCTAGCTCCAAGATCACATAAAGCTCTCTGAATGGTGACATCTCCAATGGTGCAAGGAATCACAAAACTCCCTGGATCTTGCATTTTCTCAGGAAGTTTATGTTGAATAATAGCACTGCGTTCCTTGGTTAACACCACGATTTCTTGCTCTTTCCAATTTCTCTTGTTGGTCAACAATTCTTTCATGGATTTGGCATAAAGGGGCATTTGCTCAAGAGCCTCTGCAAAAGGAATGTTGATTTGTAGCTTCTTGAAGACATCTAAAAATTTAGAGAACTGCTTTTCTTTGGAGGCCTTCTGAAGTCTCTGAGGATATGACATTTTTGGCTTGTATTCAGGAGCCTTTGGCAATGTAGGATACGTCTCTAGAGAGTCAGGGAATGGGTTGTCTGCTTGCTTTGGAGGGGCGTGCTCCACTTCTTCCTTCTTCTCCTCTGGAGCTTTCTTTTTAACTAGCTCTTCATTGGCCTTGGTCTCAAAGCCAGCTACTTTACCACTTCTCAATTGAATAGCCTTGCAATCTTCTCTTGGGTTCACCACTGTATCATCTGGAAATGTACTTGCAGACCTCTCAGGTATTTGCTTGCTTAGTTGGCCCATTTGCACTTTTAAGTTTCTAATTGAGGCTCTGGTTTCCTGCATAAAACTCCTCATCATCTCCCAATTAGAATCTTCTTGGGACTTAGAGTTTGCCTGCTGAGGTGGTTGTTGTTGCTGAGACTGAAATTGGCGGTTATTGTGATTGTTCTATTGGAAGCCGCCCTGAGAATTATTGTTGAAATTCTGAGGTCTCTGAGGTTGGTCCCTCCACCCAAAATTTGGGTGATTTCTCCATTCCTGATTGTATGTCTTAGAATATGGATCATTGTTGGGATTTCTAGGACCACTCCCCATGTAATTGACCTGTTCAGAAGAGGATTGAGTATAATCATAATTATCATTTTGCACATAATTACCTGTCATGTCATGAGAGATCTCTTGAGATGGGTTTTGGGTGTTGATAGCTGAGACTCGCATTCCACCCATCTGTTGAGTAAGTAGGCTTATTTGCTGAGATATAAGCTTATTCTGAGTAAGAAGAGCATTAAGAGCTTCTACTTCCATAACACCCTTCTTTTGAGGAGTCTCAGAGTTCACAGGATTCCTGTTAGATGAGTATAAATATTGGTTACTAGCAACCAATTCAATCAGCTCAATAGTCTCCTCCGGTGTCTTCTTCTTGTGCAATGAACCACCTGCAGAATTATCTAAGCACATCTTGGACATTTCACCCAAGCCTTCATAAAAGATGTCTAGTTGGGTCCATTTAGAGAACATGTCTAGAGGGCATTGCCTAATCAGTAGCTTGTACCTTTCTCAAGCTTCATAAAGAGTTTCACCATCTCTCTGCCTGAAGGTCTGAACCTCCACCCTAAGCTTAGTCATCTTCTTTGGTGGGAAAAATTTAGTAAGAAACTCAGTAACAACCTTGTCCCATGTATTCAAACTCTCCTTGGATTGGGAATCTAGCCATAGCTTTTCTCCATCCCTCAGAGCAAATGGGAAGAGCATGAGTTTGTACACCTCTGGGTTCACTCCATTTGTCTTCACAGTATCACAAATCTGCAGAAAATTAGAAATAAATTGATTTAGGTCTTCGTGGAGAAGACCATGATACTGGCAGTTTTGTTGTACTAGGGTGACCAATTGTGGCTTCAACTCAAAGTTGTTCACAGTTATAGGAGGCACCACAATGCTTTTTCCATAAAGATCTGCAGTAGGAGCAGAGTAAGAGCCAAGCACTCTCCTTTGTTCTTCATTGCCATTCAGATTTGCTACATTAGCATTAATAGCATTATTGTGATCCATAGTGGATTCTGTAGGCTTGCAAAGTCTTGCTTGTTGTAAACGTCACCTACAAGTTCATTCAGGTTCTGGATCAAAGTCTAACAGAGGTTTCTTGTTTCTGTTCTTGTGCATAAACAAATAGAAAAGAAGAAAATGTGGGAATCTCTACGTCAGAGTGTACAGAAGTCCCAGTGAGGTATCCTGTGTAAAATAATAAAATAAAAATGCTAAATAAAATAAATAAACAAATTTCGAAAATAATAACTAAAATTAAACAGAAATTTATGAAAACTAACAGGAAAAATAAACAAGACAATTAAAATAAAATTAACTAGGTGACACCAAACATAATTTCAGAAATTAAGGAAAAATATTAGTGCTATTTAAAAAAATTTTTCGAAAATAATAAACAAAATTTAAATAAAATTAAAACTAAAATGCCTAATCTAAGCAATCAAACAACTGATAGTTGTTAATCACTATCAATCCCCGGCAACGGCGCCAAAAAGTTGGTGTGGAATTTATAATCCACAAACTAACCGGCAAGTGCACCGGGTCGTACCAAGTAATACCTCAGGTGAGTGAGGGTCGATCCCACGAGGATTGAAGGACTAAGCAATAATGGTTGATTAATTTACCTAGTTAGGCAAACAGAAAGTAGTGTTTAAATGTTCAAGGAGCATTAAACAATTGTGCAGAAATTACAATAGTAAAGTAAATAAGATGGGAATAAAATATGGAGAAGGCAGTTAAGGGTTCAGAGTTATATAATTTTCCGGATTAACTTTTCTTACTAACTATTTTAATCATGTAGGATTTAATTTATGGCAAACTATATGTGACTAGACCCTAATTCCTTAGACCTTTCTAGTCTCCTCTAAAATTCATCAATAGCCAATTTCTTGGTCAATTAATTCCAATTAGAGGATGATAATCAAATTACAGTTTATATGCCACAAAAACTCTAATTACGCAAAAATAAAAGGATTATATGTCACGTATCCTGTTAAATCCAGATAATTAAAATCTAGGAGAATATGTTTTCAAGCTGTTGTTCAAGTAAAGAGCTTTTTCAAGTTTTACAGGAACTCAAATAGAAAGAGGGTCATACTTCCGTTCCACCCAAATTCATAAGATAAAGAGCGAAAACAATTCTTAAATTATAAATCCATACATGAATTAAAATAGAAAAAGCAATAAAATCAATCCATACAAATAGACAGAGCTCCTAACCTTAACAATGGAGGTTTAGTTGCTCATGGTAAAGAGTGAAAACTAGGATTGTGAATTGTGAATTAGAATGTGGAATAATGTTGTGTTAAATGTTGTTCTGGAACCCCCTTGTTGGAATCCCCTTTTTATATCTAATCCTAATTTATTTAAAAGATATCTTCTAAAACTAAAATAATATCTTTTCTTATTTTAAAATAAAAATTAAAGTTTTAAATTAGAATTAATTAAAGCAATCAGCATGTCTTCAATTGATGGATGTGGACCACTTGCTTCGTAGGGTCCATGCCTAACTTGGAGTGGGCACAACCATTCTTGTGTGAATTTCCCTTGAGTCTCTGCTATCCCTTGGCTCTAGTCTGTGTTTTTGGACCGAAAACTGGGTCAAAACTTGGCCTGAAATTGCCCCCAGCGTTTTCTGCATTTTTTGCATGTCGCGCATGTCACGCGTACATGTCGGTCACTTGTACGCGTGGATGGCCTTTTTCGCGTGTCACGCGTATGCGTCAGGTGCGCGCACGCATCACTGAGCAACTTTGCTTTTCACGCGTACGCGTCGCCATGGAAAGCTCCAAATCATGCGTACGCGTCAAGCACGCGCACGCGTCGCTCCTCTCTGGTCAGCTTCATGGTTTCTTCTCTTTCTCTGCAGAAACTCCATCAAATCCATCCGAATGCTACCTAAAATAAATAAAATTGCACAAGATTCAAAGTAGCATCCATAATGGCTAAAGGATAATTAATTCTTGATAAAACTTACAAAATTAAATGCAAATTCACTAGAAAAAGGTAAGAAAGATGCTCACGCATCAACGACGGAGAACCTATCCCTGATGCCATCATTAATACATTAATCTTTACTATAGCAAGCCACTTCATAGGTGACCCATCTCTTTGGAAAGATCGTTCTGTTGAATTACTTTCCAATCTCAGATGCAAAACTTTATCCGACTTTAGATGGTACAAGGACACCTTTCTTACTAGAGTCTATACCAGAGAAGACAGTCAACAAACTTTCTGGAAGGAGAAATTCCTAGCCGGACTTCCCAAATCCCTGGGAGATAAAGTAAGGGACAAAATTTGTAGCTTAACTCCAGATGGGATAATACCCTATGATGAGTTAAGTTATGGCCAACTTATCTCTTTCATCTAAAAAGTTGCTCTAAAGATCTGTCAAGATGACAAAATCCAACGGTAACTTGCTCGTGAGAAAACACAAAATCGTATCGATTTGGGAAATTTCTGTGAACAATTTGGTCTTCCTACTTATCACCCAAGGAAATATAAAAGACCATCCAATCAAAAAGTTTTTAAACCTAATCCTGAAAAAAACTTCAGGAGATCTAGAAAAGGTTTTCAAAACCCTAAGAATGAGAAAAATTTTCAAAAGAACTTCCAAAAGTATCCTTGGAAAAACCCTATTATTTGCTATACATGTAAAAAACCAGGACATATTAGCAAATATTGTAGGTTAAAAGAAAAGATTAATAATCTGAACCTTGATCCTCAGATTGAGGAACAGATTAATAATCTTTTAATCGAAAGTTTAGATGATGATTTTAGACCAGAATCCTCGGATGATATCAATAATATCCAAGTTGATGATATTGAATCATCCTCAAATTTTGACATCAAGGAAATTAATGTTTTATCCAAAGATCAAGATCTCTTATTTGATGCCATAGAGGCTATTGGTGATCCAGAAAAAAAAGAAAGGCTTTCTTTTGAAATTAAAAAAATCTTTACAAAAGGAAAAGAAGCCCAAAAACCTTGTCCTTAGTAATAAATATGATGTCAAACCCATTTTCAAAAAATTAAAAAAATAAGTTATTCGTCCTATAACCATCCAGGATCTCCATACTGAGGTCAACAACCTTAAAAAGGAAATCCGAGAGGTCAAAAGAAATCAAGACAATCATCAACTCATTCTCTCGCAATTAATGCAAGGTGAAGGGTCTGATAATGGAGAACTTGATTCTCTTATAAACCAACCTGAGTTTTCTGAAAAACAAGAAAATGAAATTTCTAATGACAATGATGGAAAAGAAATCTTGAGATTAATAAACATATTCTCTTTTATGAAATGTCATGTTAATATCCAAATTGTCGTTAAAGATTTTGTTTTTGAAAACATAGCACTTTTTGACATAGGTGTAGATTCAAATTGTATTAAAGAAGGTCTGATTCCCACAAAGTATTTTGAAAAGACTACTGAATGTCTTAGCTCGATAATAGGTGAATGACTAAAAATCAATTTCAAATTATCCAATGCTTTTGTTGAAAAGGGTAATCTTAGGATTCCAACTAATTTCATCATAGCAAAAGATATAAAAAATGATGTAGTCTTAGGGACACCTTTTATAATCCTTATGTTTCCATACCTAGCAGATTTTCCTAGAATCACTTCTTATGTGGGTGGACAGAAAACTTTCTTTGAATTTCTAGACTCACTAACATAGAAAGCTCTAAACCAAATTGGATCTAAAACCAAATAGATTTGTTTTCTGAAAGAAGAAATCTCTTTTAAAATCCTTGAATCCCAACTTTCCCAACCAAGGGTTCAAGATAAAATAAAAAATCTTTCAAACCAAATTGAAAAGTCTATCTATTCTGATTTGCCTCATGCCTTCTGGAAAAGAAAAGAACACATTGTTGATCTTCCCTATGAAAAAGATTTTAAAGAATCACAAATCCCTACAAAAGTCCGCCCCATTCAAATGAATGAGCAGCTTTTGTAGCATTGTCAAAACGAGATTAAAGATCTTTTGGACAAAGGATTAATTCGTCCAAGTAAGAGTCCTTGGTCTTGCTCAGCTTTTATGTCAATAAGCAAGCTGAGATAGAATGAGGAACCCCCAGGCTTGTCATCAATTACAAACCTTTGAATCAAGCTTTACAGTGGATTTGTTATCCTATCCTAAACAAAAAAAATTTGCTCAATAGGCTAAACTCAGCAAATATGTTTTCAAAATTTGATATGAAATCTGGTTTCTAGCAAATCCAAATCAAAGAATCTGACAGATATAAAACTGCATTTACAGTTCCATTCGGTCAATATGAATGGAATGTAATACCGTTTGGTCTGAAAAATGCCCCATCTGAATTTAAAAAAATCATGAATGATATTTTTAACCCATATTCAAACTTTGCAATCATTTATATAGATGATATCTTAATCTTCTCTCAAACTTTAGGAGAACATTTCAAACATATTAAAACTTTTATGTACATCATCCAAAAAAATGGACTTGCTGTTTCTAAATAAAAAATTGTCCTTTTCCAAACAAAAATTCGTTTTCTTGGTCACATGATTTCCCAAAGAACAATAACCCCAATCAAAAGATCAATTTTATTTGCAGAAAAGTTTCCAGACTATATCCTTGACAAACCTCAGCTTCAGAGGTTCCTAGGATGTCTTAACTATGTGTCGGAGTTCATCCCAAATCTTAGCAATCTTCTTAAGCCTCTTCATGATAGGCTTAAGAAAAATCCTCCACCATGGATGGACAAACATTCTAAAATCGTCAGATTTCTTAAAACTAAAGTTCGCAATCTTCCTTGTCTTTACCTACCTGTTCCTCATGCATTCAAAATCATTGAAACAGATGCATCTGATTTAGGATATGGTGGTATCTTAAAACAAAAATTGCATGATAAAGAGAGTATTATTGCATTCACATCAAAGCATTGAAATAGTACACAACAAATCTATTCTACCATCAAAAAAGAAATTTTAGCCATAATTTTGTGCATCACAAAATTTCAATCTGATTTACTCAATCAAAAATTTTTAGTCCGAGTTGATTGCAAATCGGCTAAAGAAGTCTTACAAAAAGATGTTAAAAACCTTGCATCAAAACAAATTTTTGCCAGATGGCAAGCCATCTTAAGCGTTTTTGATTTTGATATTGAGCATATCACGGGTAATGTAACAACCCTGATTTTCGAGTACATGAGATCTTTTCTGAAAGTACAGATTTCTCCGGAAGATCAGTAAAGGGAACACCTCTGATGTATCATCAATCATCTCAATCCTCATTATCATTATATTATCTTTAACTCAGGACCTTAGTTGAGACAAGCCTGACAATGCAATCGCGAAGAACGTAGTTTTTGAACCGTATCGGTTAGGAGTTCTGATTGTAGTTTTCGTAAATAGTCTCAGTTTGATGAACCGGACACGAATCATGAGAGAAGAGAGATAATAGTATAATATTATCATTATTTTAGTATTAGAAGATGCTTGAATGATATTATGAGGTTACCTGGTTTGTTTTAGTTAAAAACAGGAAATCGGTTTAACCGGATTCACAATTTACTGGCGCAGCTTAGCACCAGCACTCTCTGATGACTTTAGCAATGCTAAGACCTCATTATACATATTTTATTCTCATAATAAATATGTTACTAGTGTCATTTATGCTAGTAGCTTAGAAAATAATTTTTAGAGATGTTTTTACAAGTGTTCCGATACACCTAGTTTTAGTAGTTATACACCAGAGATATTTTAATATTATTTTAACCCACCTCCAAGCCAACCAATCACAACTCACCTTACACCCCCAAGACACTCCAAGGCTAGTCATTTACTCCCTTTGGCCGAAATTGAAAGGAGAGAAAAGAGAGAAAACTTCATGAACACTTAATCTTCAAAACTTGATTTCTTCTGAACCAAAACTCAAATCAAAACTCCGATTTCACCAAAATGATCTTCTCTTCTTCCTCTACATAACCATGTAACTTATCAAGGCTGAAAATAAGGTGAGATGGCTGTCTCCCTCCCTCTTCAATTCGGTTTTCAAGGAAACATGCTTAAACATGTGTTTTCTTGATGTTCTTCCTTAGGAATCATGCTTAACTTGACTTGAGGGCCAAGAAACGTTAATTTCCAGCAAGTATAAGGTGAGATATTCCTTCCTAACATGCTGAGCAAGATTTGGTCAGTTGAGGGTTTTTGGATTTAAAGTTGTTCTTGATGTGATTTAGAAGGAAAAAGTGCTTAAGGACCACCTGAAAGTATAACCGAATTAGGAGCAGCAAAACCAGGTAGGGTTTGATGAAATTAATCTTGATTGATTATGTTTGAGTTGTGTGATTATGATATGATTTGGCTGTACATGAAATTGATTGTTTATATGAGTAATTCTTGTTGAAATTTTGGTGAAAATTTGATGAAATTTGATGATATTCAAGCTATGAAACATGTTCTTGAGTGCAGCTGGAAAAACGAACCCTAATCCTTAAATTGGGGTTCAATTTATGTTGAAATCATGTGGAAAAGATGGGGTTTTAGTGGCTGGAAATTTATTTTGAATTTTGGTAAAAATCAGTTGCTGAAAAGACTGAAAAACGGGTAAAAACAGAGAAAGAATCTGAAGAATTTACGAAGAACACGAAGAACACTTTGAGTGTGATGAAGAACATTGAAGAACAGATTTTAGATCTTAGAAAGGGCAAGGAAGTAAATATTTTGGTGTTTGAGGGGTTATTTTGTAATTTCTGAAAGTTAGGGTGGTTAAAGTAGAAATATTAAAAGTTACGGGTGGTAAAAAGTGAATTTAAAAGGTTAAAATTTAAAGTGGGGTAAATTTTGAAAATTTTATGATAAAATAATAAATAATAATAAAATATTAAATAATAATATTTAATTAAAAAATAATATTTTAATAAAAATAATAAAATAATGCGAAAAAGGCGGTTTTCCGTAAAAGCTTTAGAAAGACAACTTTTAGTGCAGAGTCTCATAATTACCTTCATAAAACCCTTAGGGAGTGGTAAGAACATATTAGTGAGGCAAAGATAAATGAAAGATAAAAATTTGAAGAAAAGATAAGAATCGAAGAAAAAGTCTGTAAAGTCTTAATGACAGAAAAACAGACAGAGATTAGTGAACGAACTAGGGCAACATAGTTAGTCCTTGAGTTACGACTAGGGTCAGGTATTATATGAAAAGTTAAACTATTTTAGTATAGACTTAATGAACCTATACTTGGGACAGACTAACTATTCATACCAAAATTTACATAAGCTTTAAATACATACGTTAAACAGAGAAATCAGAGCAGAGTAGAGAGATACAGAGAACAGAGTAATCAGAGCAGAGTAAAGAGACAATGAGAAAAGAGTAATATAACAAAAAGAATAGAGGAGAAGAGTATAAGAATAAAGAGTTAAGCCTTGTGGCATGATGTTCTGTTGTATGCTCATCTGCTGCTTTTCCATTGGCCCTAGAGGTCCTGTAGGCCCAAGTTCACCTACAGTGAGTTGTTATTCCTGTAGGCCGAAGTTCACCTGCAGTGAATATCAATTGTGTATCTCAGGGTGTTGCTCCTGTAAGCCAAAGTTCACCTACAGAGAGTTGTCATACCTGTAAGCCGAAGTTCACTTACAGGGGCGCCATTTCTGTAAGCCGAAGTTCACTTACAGAAGTGCTATTTCTGGAGGCCGAAGTTCACCTACAGAAAGTTATTCTGTTGTGTTTAGACTATTCCTGTAAGCCGAAGTTCACTTATGGGAGTGCTGTTTCTGTAGGCCGAAGTTCACCTACAGAAAATAAGCCATATCTAGGACTAGTTCCTAGGTAATGTCGGGCTACAGGGTGTAAACTGACACGTGAGCTCATGGCCTGCATAGGACAGACATGCATCATACTTGGTTGCGCATTTTCTCTGTTATGATTGTTGTTTGAATGTATGCTTTCTTTGTTTTCATTCTATTCTCTGTGTCTGTGTTTTGTTTTCTTGTATTCTTTTGTTTGTGTTTTGCTTTCTATTTTCTCTATTTATCTATTTCTTCTGTCTACTACTTCTCGGTATTCTGCTATTTATCTGCTAAACAACACGGAATTAATGAACTTAACTAATAACCCCAACCCTATTAAGAACTCCCCAATTCTTACCCCTTCTCTCTCCCTTCCCTCTTCAGATAGAAGCATGAGTTCCCTTTCGTAATTTGTTGACGATCATACGCAAAAAAAGGATTCCGCTCTAGGTAGTCTTCTGAGTCTAAAGTGAACTCCGTTTCTGTTTATATGTATGTACTGTGAGACCAGCCGATGTCTACACCCCATTTGAACGTGAACTTTAACCTAAATCCTGTGTACGAGACTCCTATTGTGTGGCTACTTCATGAGGTACCAGAGAGACGTCCTATGGCAATGTCTGATCGTGCAGAGGAGTAGCAGATGATGTTCTACCTTTTGATGATGTCCCACCTGACTTGAGTTTTGAAGACCTAGAACGTACTTTCCCTCGCTTTAGTAGTTTAGAGGGACTAGGTGAGTATAGAGTCTAGGCTAGCCTAGGTGCCAGCTTAGGGACCTCTTGAACAGGTCAGGACCTGGGATGTTGTATGTATATATATGTATATAGATATTATTTAGCTATATCTATGGGTGTTCTAACTAACAGTCTATATTCTAATAAAGGCTGAATCACCGAATGTTGTCAACTACTTGTGATGTATTTATGTGTGGTTGTTTATAACTGTTTTATCTGTTATTATTTGTGAATTGATTATAAATGATTCTGTTTATTAATTCAAACATTTTAAAAAAAAAAGTACCTCGCTAACTAACTATGCTTTTAACAACGAATTAGGCTCATATAATAAATAATAGATAATAATTAGGATGACAAATTGGTAGCACTCAGTTTCTGGTATGTCCTAGGCGTATTGAAAATTGGGTCGTTACAATTTGGTATCAGAGCAGTTCGTTCCCAGTAGAGCCTGGGGAATGGACTGACTATGCTTCATTGCATACTCTGCTTGTGTGTCTCACGCCATTAGGGTATCTTTAAGATACATTTGGCATGAATGTCTATGAGTGCTCATTTTGGGAATGTTCATGCTTAACTTGAGATACTAAGACTGATCACCTTAATATTGATTGTTTGGTGTGGATAAGACCTCAATGACTGTGAATAGACATGGTTTAATCGAGATCCAAACGACGAATCGATGTGAGACCAGCTATCCTAATAGCTGTTATGATATACATGGCAATGACTATGTTAGATTTGGATGCTGTAAGGAACGGACTGATCTCTTCGTCAGGATGGCTTGAAGGAAATAGACCGCTTGAAGAAGGATTCTTGCACGTGGCTGAAATTTTGAGGGCAAAATTTTCTTTTAGGAGGGTAGAATGTAACAACCCTGATTTTCGAGTACATGAGATCTTTTCTGAAAGTACGGATTTCTCCGGAAGATCAGTAAAGGGAACACCTCTGATGTATCATCAAGCATCTCAATCCTCATTGTCATTATATTATCTTTAACTCAAGACCTTAGTTGAGACAAGCCCGACAACGCAATTGCGAAGAATCTAGTTTTTGAACCGTATCGGTTAGGAGTTCTGATTGTAGTTTTCGTAAATAGTCTCAGTTTGATGAATCGGACTCGACTCATGAGACAAGAGAGATAATAGTATAATATTATCATTATTTTAGTATTAGAAGATGCTTGAATGATATTATAAGGTTACCTGGTCTGTTTTAGTTAAAAACAGGAAATCGGTTTAACCAGGTTCACAATTTACTAGCGCAGCTTAGCACCAGCACTCTCTGATGACTTTAGCAATGCTAAGGCCTCATTATACATGTTTTATTCTCATAATAAATATGTTACTAGTGTCATTTATGCTAGTAGCTTAAAAAATAATTTTTAGAGATGTTTTTACAAGTGTTCCGATACACCTAGTTTTAGTAGTTATACACCAGAGATATTTTAATATTATTTTAACCCACCTCCAAGCCAACCAATCACAACTCACCTTACACCCCCAAGACACTCCAAGGCTAGTCATTTACTCCCTTTGGCCGAAATTGAAAGGAGAGAAAAGAGAGAAAACTTCATGAACACTTAATCTTCAAAGCTTGATTTCTTCTGAACCAAAACTCAAATCAAAACTCCGATTTCACCAAAATGATCTTCTCTTCTTCCTCTACATAACCATGTAACTTATCAAGGCTGGAAATAAAGTGAGATGGCTGTCTCCCTCCCTCTTCAATTCGGTTTTCAAGGAAACATGCTTAAACATGTGTTTTCTTGATGTTCTTCCTTAGGAATCATGCTTAACTTGACTTGAGGGACAAGAAACGTTAATTTTTAGCAAGTATAAGGTGAGATATCCCTTCCTAACGTGCTGAGCAAGATTTGGTCAGTTGAGGGTTTTTGGATTTAAAGTTATTCTTGATGTGATTTAGGAGGAAAAAGTGCTTAAGGACCACCTGAAAGTATAACCGAATTAGGAGCAGCAAAACCAGGTAGGGTTTTATGAAATTAATCTTGATTGATTGTGTTTGAGTTGTGTGATTATGATATGGTTTGTCTGTACATGAAATTGATTATTTATATGAGTAATTCTTGTTGAAATTTTGGTGAAAATTTGATGAAATTTGATGATATTCAAGCTATGAAACATGTTCTTGAGTGCAGCTGGAAAAACGAACCCTAATCCTTAAATTAGGGTTCAATTTGTGTTGAAATCATGTGGAAAAGATGGGGTTTTAGTGGCTGAAAATTTATTTTGAATTTTGGTAAAAATCAGTTGCTGAAAAGACTGAAAAATGGGTAAAAATAGAGAAAGAATCTGAAGAATTTACGAAGAACACGAAGAACACTTTGAGTGTGATGAAGAACATTGAAGAATAGCTTTTAGATCTTAGAAAGGGCAAGGAAGTAAATATTTTGGTGTTTGAGGGGTTATTTTGTAATTTCTGAAAGTTAGGGTGGTTAAAGTAGAAATATTAAAAGTTACAGGTGGTAAAAAGTGAATTTAAAAGGTTAAAAGTTAAAGTGGGGTAATTTTCGAAAATTTAATGATAAAATAATAAATAATAATAAAATATTAAATGATAATATTTAATTAAAAATAATATTTTAATAAAAATAATAAAATAATGCGGAAAAGGCAGTTTTCCATAAAAGCTTTAGAAAGACAACTTTATGTGCAGAGTCTCATAATTACCTTCATAAAACCCTTAGGGAGTGGTAAGAACATATTAGTGAGGTAAAGATAAATGAAAGATAAAAATTTGAAGAAAAGATAAGAATCAAAGAAAAAGTCTGTAAAGTTTTAATGACAGAAAAACAGACAGAGATTAGTGAACGAACTAGGGCAAGATAGTTAGTCCTTGAGTTACGACTAGGGTTAGGTATTATATAAAAAGTTAAACTGTTTCAGTATAGACTTAATGAACCTATACTTGGGAAAGACTAACTATTCATACCAAAATTTACATAAGCTTTAAATACATACGTTAAACAGAGAAATCAGAGCAGAGTAGAGAGATACAGAGAACAGAGTAATCAGAGCAGAGTAAAGAGACAATGAGAAAAGAGTAATATAACAAAAAGAATAGAGGAGAAGAGTATAAGAACAAAGAGTTAAGCCTTGTGGCATGATGTTCTGTTGTATGCTCATCTGCTGCTTTTCCATTGGCCCTAGAGGTCCTGTAGGCCCAAGTTCACCTACAGTGAGTTGTTATTCCTGTAGGCCGAAGTTCACCTGCAGTGAATATCAATTGTGTATCTCAGGGTGTTGCTCCTGTAGGCCGAAGTTCACCTACAGAGAGTTGTCATACCTGTAAGCCGAAGTTCACTTACAGGGGCGCCATTTCTGTAAGCCGAAGTTCACTTACAGAAGTGCTATTTCTGGAGGCCGAAGTTCACCTACAGAAAGTTATTCTGTTGTGTTTAGACTATTCCTGTAAGCCGAAGTTCACTTATGGGAGTGCTGTTTCTGTAGGCCGAAGTTCACCTACAGAAAATAAGCCATATCTAGGACTAGTTCCTAGGTAATGTCAGGCTACAGGGTGTAAACCGACACGTGAGCTCATGGCCTGCATAGGACAGACATGCATCAT
Organism: Arachis ipaensis; assembly: GCF_059453495.1. Taxonomy (NCBI): domain Eukaryota; kingdom Viridiplantae; phylum Streptophyta; class Magnoliopsida; order Fabales; family Fabaceae; genus Arachis; species Arachis ipaensis. The sequence continues at coordinate 93,962,846 of NC_142439.1, forward strand.
ACTTGGTTGCGCATTTTCTCTGTTATGATTGTTGTTTGAATGTATGCTTTCTTTGTTTTCATTCTATTCTTTGTGTCTGTGTTTTGTTTTCTTGTATTCTTTTGTTTGTGTTTTGCTTTCTATTTTCTCTATTTATCTGTTTCTTCTGTCTACTGCTTCTCGATATTCTGCTATTTATCTGCTAAACAACACGAAATTAATGAACTTAACTAATAACCCCGACCCTACTAAGAACTCCCCAGTTCTTACCTCTTCTCTCTCCCTTCCCTCTTCAGATAGAAGCATGAGTTCCCTTCCGTAATTCGTTGACGATCGTACGCAAAAAAAGGATTCCGCTCTAGGTAGTCTTCTGAGTCTAGAGTGAACTCCGTTTCTGTTTATATGTATGTACTGTGAGATCAGCCGATGTCTACACCCCGTTTGAACGTGAACTTTAACCTAAATCCTGTATACGAGACTCCTATTGTGTGGCTACTTCATGAGGTACCAGAGAGACGTCCTATGGCAATGTCTGATCGTGCAGAGGAGTAGCAGATGATGTTCTACCTTTTGATGATGTCCTACCTGACTTGAGTTTTGAAGACCTAGAACGTACTTTCCCTCGCTTTAGTAGTTTAGAGGGACTAGGTGAGTATAGAGTCTAGGCTAGCCTAGATGCCAGCTTAGGGACCTTTTGAACAGGTCAGAACCTGGGATGTTGTATGTATATATATGTATATAGATATTATTTAGCTATATCAATGGGTGTTCTAACTAACAGTCTATATTCTAATAAAGGCTGAATCACCGAATGTTGTCAACTACTTGTGATGTATTTATGTATGGTTGTTTATAATTATTTTATCTGTTATTATTTGTGAATTGATTATAAATGATTCTGTTTATTAATTCAAACGTTTTCAAAAAAAAAGTACCTCGCTAACTAACTATGCTTTTAACAACGAATCAGGCTCATATAATAAATAATAGATAATAATTAGGATGACAAATTGGTAGCACTCAGTTTCCGGTATGTCCTAGGCGTACTGAAAATTGGGTCGTTACAGGTAACTCAAACTCTCTCTCTGACTTTCTCACACGTGAATATTTGCAGGGAGACAAGCAACGACAAGATGCCTAAAAAGGCAATTATCGCCTCTTCAAGAGGTAGAGGCAGAGGTATTCGACTAGCCCTTCCAGGGCCATCCAAACACTCTCAATCTGATCATGAATCTGGGTCACCTATCCAATAACCCTCCAAAAATTCAGCCCCACAATCTAATGAACCAGCAATCAATCAAGCCAAATAGACTAAGGCAGATTATGCCTTCCCAATCGAAACCCTCTTGGCCTTACAAGACCAAGGCCTCACTAAAATTAACAAAAAATCTTGGGTTGACATTTGCAGTGAGTCAGATGAAGAAATTGACCTATCTCAGCTGATATCCCAAGTAGCCAACCAAAAAATAATCGTACAAAAAGCAAGAGAAAAGGCCATAGTCCTCACACCATAAACATCCTCAATCACTACCAAAACACAAAAAGCCCAAGCCAATTACATATCCACAAACAAATATTCAAACATTATCCAAATAGAGTTTGAATTTTGGGATAATTCGCCAAACAAAGTCATCCCAAAAATCTTTCCTACTGGATTCTATTTTAAGCCATTTGCACCAAATAAAACTCCCCAATTTTATGAGTTCATTTTAGTAGATACTGACTCAGTATCTATTAAACACTATAAGGACAAAACCAATCCTGATCTCATAACCCATTCAACAATCCAAATCCTCAAAGTCTTAACCCAAAAGCAATTTGGTAACAATCTAAACAAAACTCAAAAGTTTTCTCAAAATTATGACCCAATAGGTTTTAATTATTAGGACTACATGGAAGCCTGGACTAAAGTATTTTGGTTCCAAAATACTCAGTATAGACATTCATGGTTAATCTATTTTAAAAGAAAATCAAATTATGTTTTTCCAAATTGGTTCTACCAATGGTGGGACTTCTTTGGGCCAATCCCAGAAATCCTACCCTTACCTACCGATGAAGGGTATAAACTTTTTCAATCAAAATTTGATATCTAGAAAACTTGTGTTCCTGTAATGTTAAAATTTTTCTCAATTTTTTCACTGGCTTGGGTTTTCTCGTGGCAGTACAAATATACAAAACCAGAACATCCTAAATCATTTCCAATCTTACAAAGGCATGGTTATGTCAAACGGTGGTCTCAATTTGATTCATCAATGGACTATCTAGAAAAGGTCAGAGAATGGTTCAAAACTAATCTCAATAGTTAGAAGATATCAGATCCAGAAATAGCTTCGTTTCTCAATAAAAAAGCACAAATCCAGGCAGCCCTTGCAGCTTCACAATCAAAAGAATCAATCAAAGGAAAGCTTCAACAAATCCTTTGCTTACTTCAAGAAGATGAAGAGTCCTCATCTAAAGAAGAAGGTGATGAACAAGATCAAGACAAACAAACTGAGGAAGATGGTTTCGAAGTATGCCTTGAAGATGATTAAAACCCCAAATGTAATTGTGATTACCAAGACAATGTTCAGAACTATTTAAAACCGGTACTGTAGCTATAGTTCAGGTCATACTTACCTACACTGTAGAAATAGTAGAATCCTCAATTATAAAAGGAGGCCTCGTTCTCATTGTGAGGCACCTTTTCATTTACACAATCATAGAGAGAGGTTAGAGAGAGAGAAGCTCTGAGTGTTCTCTTATAAGCTCTTCAGCTCCTCTTCTTTTCTCTTCTTCTTTTCAATCGGTTTTCTAATAAATCTTTTATCCAATTTTTTAGCCTCGTGTTTTTCATATTTAAATTTTTGTATCTGCATATGTGTGCGGACTACCACCACATCTGACTACATACTAACTTGCATATGCGTGCAGACTACCTCTGCATCTAACTTCATATTTACTTCGTTGTTCTTGCAGCTGCATTCATAAATCTGACATTTTCTACATTTTCTTTTACGCCTTCTTCCCCTTTCCCTCCTTGATCCGCTTCGGGCCATCTGGTATATATATATGAAAACATAATATATACAAAGGACATCAATGCATATGGTTTCTATACTTTCACATGAGTATACACCAAAATTCTCAATATTTCTCAATAAAAACAAAACACATTCTCATCAATCAAAGTTCCCACATTTTCCTACATTTTCCCACACTTAATTAACACTCACACTCACTATCTTAAGCTAACCAATTGTTTTTCCGCTTAAGGCTAGTGATGTGGTAATATAAGGAACAAAAGGGGGTTAAAAAGACTCAAAGTGGCAAACAAACGCAAATAAAATGGTAGGCTATTTAAGATAAGTGAGCTATAATCAAATGATGGCCTCAATAACATAATTGCATGAATATACACTAAATAATAGACATATAGACTGGAATAAACCAAAGATTACAATCATAGAAAAGAAAATACACAAGAATCAAAATCATGGTTAAATGATATAACCATATAACTAGGCTAAAAAACTCACAGGTTGTGTGTTCTTAGCTCAAAGACCATATTCCAAACTATATATATACATCATGCAAGTTTCAAAAATTTCAGACTCAAATCAATTTGAATCTTAATGCCCATTTTAAGAAAAAAAATTTCTTGAAAATTTTAGCAAATTGACCAACATTTATTATATATACCCTAAATGATATGGTGTGATTGTGAAAAGTTAAAAATCCTTAGTTAAATGCAATAAACAAAAAGGTACCCAAACGACTACTATATTCAAAAGTAAAAAAATGCAGTAAAATAAAATGCGAGTACTGAAAATAAAGGAAAATAAAATAGAAGTGTCTGAAATGGTTCACCCAATGAAATCCACCGATGACGGCAACCTCCCCATACTTAGAAGATTGCATCGTCCTCGATGATATTAACTCAAGCTGGGTGAGAGGGGTCAACGTCTGCATTGCCACCGTCTCTTATAAGTGGAGGTGGGTCTGGTTGAGGTTGTGGCTCTGGCTGTGGCTCCACAGAACTCTGTTGCTCAGGCTCTACAGAAGTCTGCTGGTCAGTAGAAGTCAGAGTCTTTGTGGGGCCCTATGTCTGTGTAGGGGCCTCTGCCTCCTGAGCCTCCTCCTCTGCCTCAGATGGGTCGGAAGGAGTGTCGGGCTCGGAGGGAGTGTCAGTGCCAGAAGCTATCATCAATCTCAGGTGTTGATAATGTCACTTCCCGCGACGTTCTATCTAGTCCATGCACTCGAAGAGGCACTGCACGAGATGGTAAGTTGGCTGGGATTATGATGATGGTGCTGGTCTAGTGGATGCAGATGGTGCTGTTGAAGGACCTGCTGCGGCCAAGGAAAGAGCCGACTTAGAAGCTACTGCTATGGCAGCTCGGTCTCGACGTTGGGCTGCCGGTCGGTCACCAACCCAGCTCCCCCAAGGAATAACATTCTCCTTGCTGTGAACAGCTGGTGGTGTCTTGTCTGCTGGCTCCCAAGGTACCTCAGCCCGGTGAGCAAGCTGCGTGACCAAACATGGAAATGGGAGGTTGCCCCTGATGTGGGTCTGGTACATGAATCGTTTGATGAGTCAGGGAAGGTACAGCTCCTTCCCCTCTAGGATGCACCAGATCAACACTAGCATATCCGCCGGGACCTCTGTGGAGTGAGTCCTAGGCATGATATATGTGGAAAGAATCTGCTGCCACACCTTAGCCTCCTTCGTCAGGTAGTCAAACTTCATGCACTTGGGAGTCACTTTAGAGGAACCCATCTCCTAAGGTGCACCTGGCTGGGCAACTATACTATGCAGTTCATCCCAATCAAAGCTCATTGGTGCACAAATTCCCACACTTCGTACAACTGAATCAGTAAGTGCACTGGGTCATCTAAGTAATTCCTGAGTGAGTCAGGGTCGATCCCACGAGGATTGTGGTTTGAAGCAAGTTATGGTTATCTTGTAGATCTTAGTCAGGTAGATAGAAGAGTTGTTGGATTTGTTTAGATGCATAAAAAAAAAGAAAGAGAACTTAACTAGGTAGATATGTTTGCAATGATAAGAAGATGGTTAAGGCTTGGAGATGCTTTGTTCTTCTGGATTAATCCGGTCTTACTGTCTTCTTCAACTGTGAATGATTTCTTCTATGGTAGGCTGTATGTGATCAATGCCGGTTGAGAGGTCGCCAATGCTCCTCTAGATCTAAACCCCAGGGTTAGTGTGGATCCATTCTGATTGAGGGTGAAGCTCCTGCAGTTCATTCTCCTTAGTGATCCTACTCAAAACACCACAAACAAGGCCGAATCTTCCGGATCAGAGAATGTTGCGCCTTTAGTTCTAGCCTCTACCACAAAGATTCTAATCTCCCCATACCTCGGCTGAACTGGTGTCTCGAGAAGTCCCTAACGAAGTCGTGGATTAGCCATCTAAGAGATGTATAATAAAGCTAGTGGTTCAATGCTTTCCAGTTACGTAGTTATACGAACCCAAGAAAAACACGGGCGGTTATCAGGCACGCGGTCTTAGAATGAAGAACGAAAATACATCTTAGAATAGAGAATCAAACATGAATTGAGAAAGAACAGTAGTACTTTATTAACCCATAAACTCAGCAGAGCTCCTCCCCTCAACTTAGGAGGTTTAGAAACTCATATTGATAGAAAATACAATGTGAAATTCGAAAATATGGCATAAAGTTCTGAACAAGGGTGATCCTTGTTCTATATATACTAATCTACTGACTAAGGATTACATAAGAAGGGGTCAAACAGTCTTTTACTGCTAAAATTTACTTCTGGGGTCCACTTGGTGAGTGTTTGGGCTGAGCTTGATTGTGATCCACGTGCTAGGAGGCCTCTAGTGCATTAAACTCTGGCTAGGGGGTCCTTTGTGGGTGTTGGATGCTGGTTTCTTCTCCTTTGGGTGCTGGACGCCAGAATAGGCAGGAGGCTGGCATTGAACGCCAGTTTTGGGCCTTAAATTCTGAAGTAAAGTATGGACTATTATATATTTCTGGAAAGCCCTAGATGTTAGCTTTCCACAGCCATTAAGAATGCTCTATTTGGATGTCTGTAGCTCCATAAAAGCTCTTTCGAGTGCAAGGAGGTCAGATCCGGACAGCATCTGTAGTGCTTTCTCTGCCTTTGAATTAGACTTTTGCTCCAGCTCCTCAATTTCAGCCAGAAAATATCTGAAATTCCATAAAAACACAGAAACTCAAAGTAAAATCCAAAAATGTGAATTTAACACTAAAACCTATGAAAATATAATAAAACTTAAACAAAACATAACAAAAACTATATGAAAATAATGCCAAAAAGCGTATAAAATATCCGCTCATCACTCATGCAGTGCATCTCCTTCTCAGCCTTATGGAAGGCATCCTTATTACTGACCCTAGGCTGAAAGTCGAGAATGTCCTCAATATCTGTCTCTGTGATCATAACCTATCTGTCTCAGAGGTGAACTGCGTCAAGGATCGCTCTGTAGAAATTGTAGTAGAACTCCTGGACCCAAGACTCGTTCACCCTCACTAGCTCTCTGTCCAAAAAGACCCAGCCCCTCTCCCTAATCCGATGCTCAGTGTACTACCTCAAATCGGAGGGGACAACTAGTTTCTTCCCCAGAATGAGCTTCCGTTACTCATAGTGCGGGAATCGGAGCTCACTGTATAAGTTGGCAAACTTCACTAAGTTGGTAAAAGGCGTAGCTTGGTTAGCCTTCTCCTTCTCATTAAGATGCCTCTCAGATGTACCGGAGATCGCCAGCTTAGTAGATTGCTGCGACCTCTTTCTCTTGCTGGAGGTGGCCTTGGCTTTCCCTTTACCTCTGTCAGACATTCTGAAAAACAGATATTATAGGATACAGAATATTAAGCAAAGCAGAGGCTCAAAAAGCAAGTATATAATCAAATAGATAGAAAACAAGAAACAGAAGGGTATTGAGGTACACTCATGAAGTGAACAAAAAAGTAAATTCTTAGATTGGAAGAAAAGTAGAATTCACAAATCAATCAGAAACACAATCCAAGAATTCATTCAATAATGTTTAAGATGCTTGTTCATCAAGAAACAACAATTATCATGCTTCAAAAGAATTTAAAAGAGTTAGTTTAAAAAAGAAAAAATTAAAAAGAAAAATGAAAAAGTTAATTAAATCAAAAGTCAGTAAAGCAGGTCAGAAATTAGTGGCATGACAATTATTGAGTTTAATCAAGAGAAGTTCAAAAAGTTTAGGAAACAAGCATACCCACATTCATGAATTATACTGCAAGTCATTGATGATGAAATATGAAATGCACAAAATCACAAAAGAGAAATACAAGTCATCATCAATGTGTTTGATCAGTTAAGTGCAAAAATTGGTGTAGAAAAGTTAAAAATACACTCATGTAATCCAAGGTGAATTGGAACAATGAAAATGGCTACATAAGTGAAATTGCACCAATAATTACAACTTAAAAGAACCTCAGTAAAAAGAAACAAGATTAGGCCACTTGAAAAATTTGGAAAACACTTCAATGGTGGAAGAGAAATTTTAAGTGAAAAGGACCAATGAAGAAAGGAAGAATTTGGGCCTAACTTGAAAAATTAGAAACACAAGAGAGGTTCAAAATTACTTGGTCAATCAAGGTCCTATTTGACACAGAATTTTGTCAAATAGTTCCTTGATGTCACCAATTATGTAATACAACATACGGGAATCAAAAGAAGGGGTGGAAATCCTAGGCGATCGAATCATGAATTGAGTTTGGTAATAACCAAATGAAGCTAAAGTAAAAATATACCAAACTCAAATCACACATTGGAAATTAATAGCATAAAGATTTCATAAAAATTCGGCAACATTTCGGCAATAAATCGAGTGTTCCCGGATAAACAAACAGCAAATTAACAATCCATATGAATCCAATATATTTCAAACAGCATGAAGAACAGTAAATTCATATGATTCAGGCACCAATATACATAATTAGCATAGCAGCAATCATGCGGCTTATATGAATTTAAAATGACTCAAACATAAGCATAATGTGAGAATTCATATAAACTGAAGCGATTAACTAAATTGAGCAGCACATAAGCATCAACAGAATACATGCATATTGATCAAAAGGGTACACCATCATCACATAGAAGAAATAATGAAACATGCACCAAATGAGATAACAAAATCAACAAACATTCAATCCTAAATCCTCTATCCATGCCAGATTCACTAACCACATGCAATTCTAACTAACTAATTTAACAGAAATTAAACTAATGTAACTAATCCTAACTTAATAGAATAAAAAGAACAGAACACAGAAAGGAAAGCAGGGAAACTTGGGAGGGTTTTAGAAGCAGAAATAGAAACTAAAAAGAGAGAGGAGGACAAGCTGAACAATGCCGCCACAGGAGCGGCAAAAATGGTTGTCTGTGATGGTAGCAGAAGAACAGAGCCGCACAGAGAGTGGCTCAGGGAGAAGGTTCTCCAAATCAGGGGGATGAGCGAAATGCACAGAGACGCGGAAATGGAAGAGGAGTGGTGGTGGTCAGAGAGGACGTCGGCGGTAATGGTGTGGCCACGGCGTAGCTGGTGGCAGGGGAGAAGGCGAAACGGCCGAGAAAGGGAGATAAAGAGGGAAGAAGAAAGAAAGAAAAGGGAAGAAAGAGAGGTGGTCGGCAGCGGTTTGGGGTTGCTGAACTGTTGTGGGTGGTGATTGTGGTTGACAGTGGTGGCAATGGGGTGAGAAACAGAGAAGAGAAAGAGACGTTAGAGGAAGAAGAGAGAAGGGCTACGCGAATGAGCTAGGGCACTCGCGTCAGGGGTTATCACATTTAAACCCACACGTAAATGTGGATCACGCGTGAGCATGGAAGAGATAAAACAGGCAGCGATGCGTACACATCATCGACGCGAACGCGTGAAGGGAGAGAAAGGAAGGTGACGTGTACGCGTAAAGCACACGTACGCGTGGGGCAAAATTGTGATAAATGCACAATTTTGGCACACTTGTCACTCAACTCTCTAGAATTTGTACTAGGGCAGCAGCACCAGCATTTCGACGTGTACGCATCGCTCATGCACACGCGTGGAAGGCAAGAAAAGCAAGGTGACGCGTAAGCGTCAACCATGCGCAGGCGTGAGCTGCCCCTTTTTTTTTTCAACAGAAGCATAAAAACAGGATTTAAAATTCTCCCTACACTATATACAACTCTAAACCACCCAAAATTCAAAATTAACAAAATCTTTAAGTTTTTGAAAAATTTTTCAAATACTATACTAAGCAACTCAAACAAAACTTGCACTTCAATCAAAATGCAATTCAAAACAACTAACCTAATTCAAACCATAAATTTAACAAATAACTAGCAACCAAAACAATATATACAAAGGCATAGAAAAGAGGAAAACTACCTAATAATGGCAACTCAATTCATTCGTTGATTATATATACAAGAGAATGGAAAGGGTTTACCATGGTGGGGTGTCTCCCACCTAGCACTTTTGTTTAAAGTCCTTAAGTTGGACCATTGATGGGTCCTTGATGTTTGGATTATTGTATGGTTTAGAATTTTCACTATTGAATTCTTGTTACAAGTATAGTTCTAAATCAACAAACAATCCTCACATGCAAAAATTTGGTTGTCACAAGTACAAACTCCAATAAAAATTAACCGAAGTATTTAAACCTCGGGTCGTCTCATAAGGAATTGCAATGAAGTGATCAATTATTGGCTATGAAGATGCAAGGGGGTTTGATTTGGAAATTGACAAGAAAACATAAATGACAAGAAATTAAACGACAAGAACTAATAAAATAAAGGAAAGAACTCTTGGCTAGACATAGGTAATTGAGATCACCATCCTTGTCTACAAACCATACATTGATAATTATGAGGGACCAACCCATTAAATCTACTCCTATGCTTGAAGTAAGTATAATGTCTACCTCAAAGAATTTAGTACGTCAAATAGGCTTGATCAACATCAACCATAAGTCCCAACCTAGCTATTAATTAGCTTAATAGTAGGTTAGTGTCAATGGACATCAAATTGACCACATAGGGTTCTCAAATCACCAATTCAATGAGACCCAATGAATCAAGGTCACTCAATTCCCTTAGCCTAGGCCAAAAGTAAGGGAAACTACTCAAAAACTAGATAAAACATTTCATCAAACACCTAGAGTGCAATAAAAGTAAACATCACAAAATGCAAGAATTAAAAAACCCATAACCATCATAAGCAAAAAATCAACAATAGTAATGAAGTTAAACATAAAAAAAGACATGGAAACATAATATTGCATTAGAAGAAATCAAGATCCAACAATTGTTCATCAACATAAAAGAAAGCAAAATAAGAAATCAACAAGAGAAACTAAGAAGATAAGACAATAGAACACTAAAATAGAATTAAAATCAAAATAAGAATTGAAAGAGAAATTTGAGAGAGATTAACCTAACTTTACCCTAATTTCTACCCTAAATCTAGAGAGAGGAGAGAGCCTCTCTCTCTAGAATTCTCCCCTAAAACATGATGAAAACTAAACTATGACTACTTTTATTCATTCCCCCTTCAATCCTTGGGTTCAATAGCATAAAAAATGAGTTGGATTGGGCCCAAAATGAGCTAGAAATCGCTGGCCACGTTTTGCCTAAAATAGTCCACGCTAATCCTGCGACTCGTACGTGTGGGGGACGTGTGCGCGTTGCCTAAATGCAAGACAACTATGGCAAATTTTATATCATTTTGATATCCTGGATGTTAGCTTTCTAATGCGACTGAAATTGCCTCGTTTGGACCTCTATAGCTCAAGTTATCATCGATTTAGTATGAAGAGATCAGGATTGATAGCTTTGCAATTCCTTCATTTCTTCATGAGTTCTCCCACTTTGCATGCTTTTCCTTCATTCCTTCAATCCAATCTTTGCCTTCTAAACCTAAAATCACTTAACAAACATATCAAGTCATCAAATGGAATTAAAGTGAATTAAATTTAGCTATTTAAAGGCCTAAAAAGCATGTTTTCACATTCAAGTACAAATTAAGGGAGAATTACAAAACCATGCTGTTTCATTGAATAAATATGAGAAAAGGTGATAAAATCCTCCAAATTAAGCACAAGATAAACCATAAAATTGGGGTTTATCCGTCCTTGCTATGGTGGCTTATGCTTGTGCTCATCCTTGAATCCCACCAATGTTTGCATATCCAATCTCCACCGGGATCCCAATTTAAGCGCACAAGGCCTTCAATTAAGCTTGAGCAAGTGACAAGACACCAAGAGCATTGATTGTTGAAATGAATTCCAGGGTCCCAAACCTTGTTCTTGCACCCATCTTTCTGTTGACTACCATAGTTCAATTCGGGTGACAAGGCTATGAATTCTCAATTGAGCATCTAAACATCTTCCTAGACCCATTCAATGTAGCACTACACCAATCTTTGCTCCTAAACTTTGAGCTTCCAACTATGATGAACCTTGAGTTATGGTGCCTACCACTAACCAACTGTTTCTTGCTTTCCATTCTACAAAGATCTCTAAGTTGACCATCCGTTTCAAGCAAACCATATTCAAGTGGAATAAGAAAGCTAAGGGATATAAATTTTACCCACTTGAATGGTGTAAAGGATGATGACGACTTAGGAAGAGAGACCTCCCCACACTTTGACAAGCATCTTCTATGTTCACCTCTTGACAAGGTTCTTCACATTCAATCACTTTCTCACCAACCTCTTCTAGCTCTTCTCCATCTTTCATGTCACAACCTGGAGGTAATGGGGAAATTATCTCAATATTAACCTCAATTTTAATGGAAGAAGATTCCTCAAATACAAAAGAACTATGTGTTGGTGTGGAATCATCATCAAGAAGAAGATTTGTTATTTGATCAACTTCTTCCAATTCTTCATCATTTATCATATGCTTTGGAGGTTGCGCACCCTCCTTAACATTGCTTTAAAGTTTAATGGAAGAAGGCTCAATGGGATAATCGAGGTGATTTGTTAGTGTGGACAAGAACTCATCAATGATTGAGTCCAATTCTTGATCAACCTCTCCTAATTCTTCAATCGCTCCTTCTGGTTCAATTATCTCAACTTCCTCCTTTGGTTACGATTCTTGCTTTAACTCATCTTTTTCACCTTGAAGCTCCAAATTCACTCCCTCACTATAATCCTTGGTCGATCCTCCACATTCGTCAATGGGAGTGTCTTGAATACAAGAGCTTAGGTGGGAGGCCATGCGGTTAGCGGCTTCAGTCATGGTAGCTACCATGATTTCTATCTTCTTTAGCTCCTTTTATTGCTCTTCTTACCTTTGGATATAAGAGCTAATATTTCTTTGTTGTTCTTGCAAGAAGGTATGGAAAGCTTCATCCCTTGAAGGAGGTGGTGGAAGAGAGGGTTCATTGTATGGGGGAAAGGGTTCATAATTGGAAGGTGGTTCATCTTGGTAAGGGTATGGAGGTGAGGTGTATGGAATTGATGGTTCTTGAGAATATTGATGTTGGAATGGTGGTGGCTCTAAATATGGCTCATATAGTTGTTGGTATGGTGGATATGGGTTAGGATCATATGGAGGTGAATGATGGTATGGGACTTGTGAGTAAGGTTGTTGAGGGATATGTTGAGGGAAGGGATTATATGCATGTGGTGGTTGTGGTTGACAACCACAATGAGGGTCACCACATCCATTAGATTGGTATGCATTAGGAGTTGGATTATACCTGTAAGAAACCGGCAGAGGTTGTTGCCAAGAAGGTTGTCTATATGCTTGAGGCTCCTCCCATCTTTGACTTCCAAATCCTTGATGTAAACCTCCGTTGAAGCTTTCATTTTCATTTCCTACATTATAGTTTGAACTAAACTCATAACCAAAGTGATGAGAATTCATAGTAGAAAAGGGAAAACAAAAACAAAAACTAGGAAGAGATAAAGAAAACAAACTCTTAAACCAAAACTAGCAAACAAACAAAGAGCAAACCTATTCACACTATCAACATATATACAATAACCAACAATAAGTACACATTGCAATTCCCCGGCAACGGCGCTAAAAACTTAATGTAGAGATTTTCGTCGGTTAGGAATTTCACACAATTAATCTGGTCAAAGTATAGTTCCCAACCAAAAAACAATCCTCTATCAAAGTTTAATTTTGTTTGTCACTTAAGCAAACCAATTAAAATACCTAGAGTATTAGATCTCGGGTCGTCTCTCAAAGAAATTGCAGTGAGGTATGCGTATCATTGGTTATGAGGTCCATGGGGGTGGTTTGCATATAAGAAGATTATAATTTAAATGACAAGAGAATAAAGGAAACAACTAAAGATAACAAATACTAAAGAGGCATTCATGGCAAGGATTGAGAATCTAGGCTTTCTATCCTAGTCATTAATCATAATACAATACTTAACAAGAGCTAATCCTAATTCGTCATCTCCAACATAGGAAGAAGGTATAACGTGATCTTCATATTGAGAGAAAGTCATACAGGACTAGTTAATCCCAATCCATAAGGTGATGTTAATGGACACAAGACTAACTAATCACTCTAGATCACCAATCTAAATTAGGTATTAATGACTCAAGATTACCTAGTTTCTCTTTCCAAGCCAAGAATGCTCACTCTAAAGCCCAACCAAACATTTTATCAAACACTTGGAAGGCATAAAAGAAAAGCATGGTAAATTGCAAGGAATAATAAATTCTACTACTACCCAATGCAAGAAATTAACAACAAGAACTCAAGCAAACATCAAAGAAACATAAAAAGACATCAATTGCATTAAAGGAAATTAAAATCAACAAAATTGTTCATAAACTAAAAAGAGACACAAAAGAGAAATTAACAAGAGGAACTAAGGAAATTAAAGCAAATCAACAAGGAAAAGTAAAGGAAACTAAATCAAAACAAGTAATTAAACCTAAATCTAAGATGAAAACAAACTAAGAACCCTAATTTCTAGAGAGAAGAGGGAGTTTCTCTTTCTAGAACTAACCTAAGGCATGCTTCCTACACTACCTAATTGCTCCCCCCTTGTCCAATCTTCAATTCTGCATCAAATAGCTTTAGAAATGAGTTGGAGTTGAGCTTGGAAGGCTCAGAAATCGCCCCCAGCGTGTTGCCTTTAATGAGGTCACGTGTTTAACATCACGCGTGCACGTGGGTAACGCGTGCGCGTTCCCCACACTTAAACATTAGCATGTCCTCATGCTAAACTTAAGAGAAACTGAAAAAAAGTGAAGGCAAAATGGTGAAATCTATGCAATGCAATCTATCTAAATGCAAGCTACCTATATGAATCATGCAATTCTAATTACTATCCACATATATATATATATATATATATATATATATATATAAAGCTTACATGTGGTTAAATTGAGTCAGATTTTCAAGGAATCATATATGCACAACCAAGGGCTAAATCATATTAAAACACATTCACAATTGAGTTGAGTTAATCAAAAGAGTTCACAAACTTGCAAGACAAACAAAGGTCAAACATGGATATATGGAGATGAACTATTGAACCCTCACTGGATTTGTATATGCACTCTAAGCACTCAGTGTTTGGGGTTAATCACTCTACTCTTCTCTAGTTATGCTTTCTAAGACTTTGTTCTTCACCTAACCAATCAACAAATATTTAATGCACAAATGCAAACATCATGAGGTCTTTTCAAGGTTGTAATGGGGTCAAGGCAAAGGTGAGGATATATATATGGCTAAGTGAGCTATAAATTGAATCCTTGACTAGCCTAAAATTTCACCTAACATACACATATTCTATGTACTTCTAAAATTATGCCTAGCTACCCATAATTCCCACTTTCTCATCAGACACTCATGTACCAAATTATTTTTAATTTTTTTACATACGCATTGATCTTTTGCTAAACTTAATACTGGGATAATTTTGTTTCCTTATTTATTTAATTAATTATAGGAATTTTTTTATAGACATAACATATCAATGCACATGGTATTTTAATTATCTTGGTTTCACATGAGCATGCATCCAAATTCCAAATAATTTGTCAATTCAATACTTTTCTATCAACCCATGTTTCCACAGTTTCCCACACTTAATTGATACACAATCGCTATCTTAAGCTAACCAAGAGTGCAGTTTAAGCTAAATATCTAAGATATACACAGTCCAAAGTGCAAAATGTAATAAAGTAGAAATAAACAGAAATACAGTAAAAGAAAATGTGCAAGCACTGAAAGGAAAATAAGATAAAATAAAATATATTCCTTGAAAATGTCATCCATTGACCAACATTTATTACTATATATATATACTAAGTGGATTGTTGTGATTATGAAAAACTTAAATATTTTCTAGTTTACTCCCTATTTTCAATCAATACCAAATTCTCATATGCTAAAAAGGGTAAACTAAACATAATAATCCATGTTTTTCTATATCAAAACTAATAAACTAAGAGTGCAGTTTAAGCTAAATATCTAAGATATACACAGTCCAAAGTGCAAAATATAATAAAGTAGAAATAAACAGAAATACAGTAAAAAAAATGTGCAAGCACTGAAAAAAAAATAAGATAAAATAAAATAAAGTAAAATAAAAATACAAAAATGAAGCAAAATAGGATGAAAAGGTCTAAAATAGTTCACCAAAATAAGATCCGCCAGAGATGGCGACCTCCCCACACTTATATCATAGCATCGTCCTCGATGCTCAGTCAAGCCGGGTGTGAAGGGTCGTCACCACCTGAGGGGTGTGTGGCTGCTGGCTCTGTGGGCTCTGGTAGTGTAGGAGCCTGTGGCTCCGCCTGTATAAGGGCCTGTGGCTCTGCAGCCTGCACAAGCTGAGGCTCCTCATGCTGGGACTCATAGTGCTGATCCTCTGCCTGTGCATCCTCCTCCTGCTCATCCGCTTCCTCCTCAGAGGGTTCTGATAGTGTGTCAGGCTCGGAGGGGATGTCAGTGTGTCCCGACCTGATCATCAGCTTCAGATGCTCATAGCGTTGCTTACTGCGACGCTCAGACCGCTCATAGCGCCGCTGGTTGCGGTGCTCCATCTGATCCAGGCACTCAAAGAGACGGTGCACTAGGTGGTAGATGGGCTGTGAAGCGGGTGATGGTGCTGTGGATGTGGGGGGTGCAGCAGGTGCTGAAGGGGCTGCAGAGAATGTGGCTGCATCAGCGGAAGTAGTAAGAGAAGGAGGTCTGTGGCCCAGAGCTTCGAACCTCTTGCCATGTGGGATGATCTTCCTACAGTCGGCAGCTGGGGGCTTCTCATCCTCAGGCTCCCAGGGTACCTCAGCCTGGCGGCCTATCTGGGTAATCAGATATGAGAATGGCAGAGCACCTGAAACATGAACTCTAGCCATGGGGTGCCTGATGAACCGTGGAAGGTACAGGTCCTTGCCTTCCATAACGCACTAGATAAGAAGGATCATAGTAGCTGGCACCTCTGTCTCGTGAGTGCTCAGCATCACATAGTTGCTCAGGATTTATTGCCATAGCCGGGCCTCATCATTAAGATAGATGATCTTGATGCCCTTTGGATTAACCGTCGACTTACCCATAGCCCAGGGAACAGCAGGATCAATGGCTATGGTGCGCTTCACAGCCTCCTAATCAAAGCTCATAAACCTCATGGATTCCTCAGCCTTCTGATAACCATCTGGCTCGTTTGATTTAGGCTGAAAATGGAGGATATCCTCAATGGCCTCTTCAGTAACTAAAATCTGTTTCCCTCTTTGCTGTACCGCATCCAGGGTCGTCTTGTAATAGTTGCAGTAGAATTCCCGGACCCAGGATACATTAACCTCAGTCAAATTCCCTTCTAGAAAGAACCAGCCTCTCTGTTTGATCTGCTCTGTAGTGTACTGTTGTAATTCATTAGGTATTCTGAGGGTCTTTTCCAAATATAGGTGCCTCTTAGTCGCAAAGACCTCATATTTCAGTTCACAGTAGCGATTTGCAAACTTGATTGAATCAGTCGCAAGCACTAGTTGATCCGCTTTTTCCTGCGGAGTGAAGTTCTTCTCACGCCAGGAGTCATCATGCAGAATATCTGATAGAGTCATAGATGATTGGCATCTTTTCCTCTTACCCATGGTGGCCTTAGCCTTTTCTTTCCCTTTTGGGTCAGACATCCTGAAAGACAGAAGTTACAGGATATAATTTATCAAACTAAAGCAGAAAAATAGGAAGGCAAATAGTATGCAAGCAATATAAGCAGTAGATGGGGAAAAGAGGAATGAAAGCCAAAGCATGAAGTGAGTCAGAAAGATATAGAATTGTGGACTGAATGCAAGATAAAATTCAAAGAATTCAATTAAAAATCACAATCCAAAAACTATTAAATGAAATGCAGGATGCTTGTTTTAGTAAGGAACAACAATAAACATGCCTTGGAAGGAGTAAAAGGAGTTAGTGTAAAACTAAGAGAGAAGTTAGGAAGTCAAGGAATTCAAGAGTTAGAAAGGTAAGTTAAAATTAGTGGCATGGTAATGTGGTTCTTAGTTAACAGAAGTTCACAAGTTTGAAGAACAAGCAACTCACGTTCAAGCAAAGAATGCAGATTATTGATGATAATTCAGGTAGAAAAGAAAGCACAAAGAGAAATAAAATCATCAACAATGCAATTCAATGAAGTAG
Organism: Arachis ipaensis; assembly: GCF_059453495.1. Lineage (NCBI taxonomy): Eukaryota > Viridiplantae > Streptophyta > Magnoliopsida > Fabales > Fabaceae > Arachis > Arachis ipaensis. The sequence goes on from NC_142439.1 coordinate 93,980,437, forward strand.
AGAACCAATCGGAATGGAAATGCTAGCCCAGCATCTCATGAAATGGCTTTCATGTAAACCAAGTAAGTCACAATGTCAAAAGCATGAAAGTCAATTTATGAGTAGAAGTTAAGTAAAATAGTGTTTCAGAAAAAATTGGGCAGCATCCCGGCAGTAAAAGGAGCGTTCCCGAAAAATCAAACAGCAGAATAATCAAAGCAAGCAACAGCAATTTCAAATAGAATTGGCAACTTATATGAATCGTAGAACAAGTTGTACCAAATTAGCAAGTAAAATGGCATTGAGCAGAATTTTCAATCAAGATAGACTCAAGGCAGAATATCAACCAAAATAGCAGCATTAGACTAAAGTAAGAAAAAATCAAGCATGATTGAGTTTAAAGATACAAGTGCGGGATTGAAATGGAAATTGAAATATAGCACTTGATGAAACAAAGGAAATTTCAGAGAAACAGCAACAGGAATCATGCAATAAGCCAGCATTGTCAGTTAGCACATGAATATTGATATAAGGCAGTAGCATGAAGAACAAGGAAACTCATGTGACTTAGACATTAGAAAACAGAAGAAAGTAACAGGCTAGGCCTAAACTCAGTTTAGCAGTTTGGATTTCTTATGAAAGCAGTAACCATGACAAGCATTAAAATCATATGTAAGTTCAGAAGAATGTAACAATTGAGCCAATCCAAAACAGCAATAGGCAGGTATATGCAATTAGCCTAGCCTTATCAAATTCAGAAAGCAAGCAATAGCAAGAGATATGTATTCAAGGAAGTAAATTCACTGAATTAATAACGAAGATCAACTTGCAACAAGAATCGAATAGCAATACTAACTCAATTTTGAATTCTACTAAAATCAGACATGGAGATTCCAATTATCAAGTAATCAAATCGGCTCAGATGGGAGCGTAACAATTTCAGATAATACTCAGCAACAACAAGAAACCAGTTTAGCACAAAAACAAACATTGAAAGATGACATAGCATCAATAATAATTCAGCACAGGGCACAGCTTATCTGACCAATTCAAAAAGCAAGGCAATTGTGAAAATCAAATAATCCAATCAGCAGGAACGAAGCACTTATCAGACCTACATCCTCTAACCACAACCTAGCTACCTAACCACCTAGAATCCACTATAAAACATGCATATCTAACTAACCTAAATTGAACATAATGTAAATGAAGCTAACTGACCAACTTGAACAGAAAAGGAACTGTGGGGCAGGGAAGAAAGCAGCGAAACTTGGGTAGGTGGTGATGGAGATGGAAACGAAGAGAGAAGGGGGGTGGGAAAAAAGGCACGCGAGGGGTCTAGGGTTTTCGCGTCAGGGGGTTAGTAAAATTCAAATCCACGCGTACGAAGAGAGAGGAGGGGGGTTGGGAAAAAGGCACGCGAGGGGTCTAGGGTTTTCGCATCAGGGGGTTAGTAAAATTCAAATCCACGCGTACGCGTGGGTCACGCGAAAGTGTGGTTGAGGCAAAAATCCAACGATGCGTACACGTTATGGACGCGAACGCGTGAAACATGATAAGTGGAGATGACGCGTACGCGTGAGGCACGCGTATGCGTCGACCAGAACTGTGCTAAATGCACGATTCCAGCATCATTTTGGTGCAACTCTTTGTTCTATTTGAGAGGACAAAAATTTACATGCGACGCGTGCGCGTTGCATACGCCCGCGTGTGGTGTGCTAAAATGAAAATGACGCGTACGCGTCATTAGCGCACACACGTGGGCCAATTTGTGCCCATCGCATACCAGCCGCACGATTCCAGCCCAACTTTCTGGTCATTGGATGGAGACGCCGATTTGGATCGACGCCCATGCGTGGCCTATGCGCACGTGTGGTGTGGCATTTTTTTAATCTACAGTATGCAGAATGCAAATATGGAGATGCTGATGCAGATGTTATGAATGACACTAGGGAAGATAGAATAAAATAAAACTAAGAATAAAACAAAACAAAATAAAACTAAGATTGAAAAAGAACGATCATACCATAGTGGGTTGTCTCCCACCTAGCACTTTTAGTTAAAGTCCTTTAGTTGGACATTTGGTGAGCTCCCTGTCATGGTGGCTTATGCTTGAATTCATCCAGAAATCTCCACCAACGTTTGCAATTCCAGTGGCCTCCGGGGTCCCAAACTAGGCACATAAAGTCTTTGAGCAAGTCAAAGCAAGTGACCAAGCTCCAGGAATGTTGATTATCAGAATGAATTCCAGGATCCCAAACCTTACTTTTGCACCCATCTTCTTGTTGATCATTATTGTTCCAACCGGGTGGCAAGCAATCTGAATTTTCATTGAGATACCCAAACATCTTCTGAGACCTATTCAATCGAGCTCGATACCCATCCTTGTACTTTAATTTGGAATGTGGAACCATTTTGAATCTTGCATGCCAACTCCTATTACCAACCATCTCCCTCTTACTCTTAAAGCCACAAAGAGCTCTAAGCTGGCCATCTGTTTCAAGCAAATCGTACTCAAGTGGGAAAGTAAAGATAAAGGCTAAGGATTTTACCCACTTAGAGTTTGTATTGGGTGGTAATGGCCTTGGGAGAGGTGTTTCCAGTGGTCTTTCAAGTTCCACTCCTTTGTACTCTTCTGTGAATTCTTCCACCTCCTTGCAAACCTCTTCAACTGCAACCGCGTCTTGATCAAAGTCTTCGAATTCTTCCCCATCACTCAAGTCATAAGTTGGAGGTTGTGAAAAGTCTACCTCCACATCATCTTCATATTCACTTGGGGAAGGTTCCTCAAGTTCAAGGAGTTCAATTGCGGATGCGAGTTTATTACTAGGAGCGCTTGATTCTTGATCATCATTTCCAAGGGAACTTGCTTCTTGATCTGTTTCGTCCAATTCTTTATAAGGCATATGCCTCGGAGGTTGTGCACTATCCTCCTGAGCATCAATTTCAAACTTCTGGGCGGAATTCTCTACAGCTCTCGATTTCCATGGAGGTTCAGCATCTCCTAGGTCTTCAACCACTTCTTTTTCTTTGATGATTACGGCTTCCTCCAATTGTCCCAATACAAAGTCATGTTCTTCATCATCCACTAGAGTTTCTAGTGTCTCCTTCATGCTACGTTCTTCATTAGATTCTCCACATGAAGACATGGGAGTTTCTTGAGCGTCCAACTGTTGGGAGGCTAATCGATTTACTACCTCGGTCAAGGCAGCCGTGAATTCTAGTACTTTCTCAGCCATCCTTTCTTGCCCTTGAAGAAGTATACCAAGGGTTTTATTCACTGGGGATTGGGGTGGTTGGAATCATCGCATGGGAAAAATGGTTCATGATAGGAAGGTGGTTCTTGGGAGTAATTTTGTTGGAATGGGGGTGTTTGGTGGCAAGGTGCTTGTGAATATGGTGGTTCAAAGCTATGTTGAGGAGGGGGTACATAGGCATATGGTGGGGCTTGTTGGTAACTACAAGGGGGTTCACCATATCCATCATTTTGGTACGTACCTCGGAATGGCTTTTGACCATAGTAATTTGGTGGAGGTTGGTTGTCATGAAAAGGTCCACCATAACTATTGTCTTGGTATGCATCACAGAATAGTTGTTGGTGATAGCGCATTGGAGGGGGTTGTTGCTGAAAGGGTTGATCAAATCCTCGTGGCTCCTTCCATCTTTGATTATTCCAACCTTGATGCTTGTTCCCATTATAGCGTCTATTCCCCGCAACGTAATTAGAACCAAACTCATAGCGACAGGGGTGAGAGTTCATAGTAGCTAAGAAAATAAAAACAAAAACTAACAAAGATAAGCAATTAAATCCTAAAACTAACAAATAAGCAAAAAGCAAATATTTACAATAACCAATAATAAGGCACACGTTTGCGATTCCCCGGCAACGGCGCCATTTTTTTGACGAACGGATTTCTGCTAGTAAAGAATTTCACAAATAATATCTCGTTGCAAGTATAGTTTCTAAACTAACAATAATCCTTTCGTACAAAAAAATTGGTTGTCACAAGTAACAAACCCCTAATAAAATTGATAACCGAAGTAATTAAACCTCGGGTCGTCTCTTAAGGGATTGTAGGGAGGTGTATTTATTATTGGTTATGGAAGATTATCTTTTTGGGGTTTTTGAATAAGGAACAAGGAAAAGTAAATTGTAAGAAAGTAAATTAATAACTAATAAAGCTCTTAGCAATGTATGAAAACTGGAAATCCTATCCTAGTTATCTTTATCAATTGTGATGAGAATTGTTCATTACTCCCACTTAGTTAACCCTTACTAAATAAAGGAAAGTCAAGTGGACTAATCAATTTGATTCCTCAAGTCCTAGTCAACTCCTATGGAAAGACTAGCTTTAGAGGTATCCAAATCAACCAGCAAATTCCAATTGTCAATCAACAAGGGAGTTTGATAACTCAAGTGTCACCAATTAATCAATTCAAGCTAAGAACGTAAAAAGCTAAATAAAAATCATAAATTTGAAATACCTCAAATTGCATTAAATAAAGAAATCAAATCTTAACATGGAGTTCATAAACCAAATTGGGAAAATAAGTAATTAACAAGAGAAATAGATGAACCAAAGCACTAGAATAAATAAAAGTAGAAGAGAAACTAAATTAAAGGAACATTGAACTTGGAATGGAGAAGAAGTAAACCTAAACTAAGAGAAATCCTAAATCCTAAAACATAAGAGAGAGGAGAGAGCCTCTCTCTCTAGAAAACTACATCTCCAAACCTCCAATTGAATAATCAATGAATGCTTCATGATTCCCCCATTCTCCAGCCTCTATTCTATGTTCTTGGGCTTGGAATTGGGCCAAAACGGAGCCCAGAAATCGCCCCCAGCGCTTTCTGCAATTTTCTGCACGTGGCGCAGGTCACGCGTACGCATAGGCACGCGTGCGCGTCATCTGGCGAAATTTCTTTTCACGCGTACGCGTCAGTCACGCGTACGCATCGCTCATCTTCTGCGCTAGGCATGCGTGCGCGTCGTCCATGCGTGTGCGTTGCTGTCAGCTCTTTAAAACTCCATTTTTCGCATTCCTTCCACTTTTGCATGTTTCCTTTCCATCCTCTAAGGCATTCCTGCCCTATAAAGCCTGAAAATACTTAACACGCAAATCACGGCATCGAATGGTAATAAAGGGTATTCAAAATTAACAGTTTAAAGGTCTAGGAAATATGTTTTCAACTATATCACAGAATAAGGAAGGATTTGTAAAACCATGCAAATCATATGAATAAGTGAGCAAAGACTTGAAAAAAACCACTCAAATTAGCACAAGATAAACCATAAAATAGTGGTTTATCACGAGTCGCTGGCAAATTTCCTCCTCACGCGAACGCGTGGGTGACGCGTGCACGTGGCCATGACAAAGTTCTCTCTCACTCTTACGCGTGGAGGACGCGTGCGCATGGTGATTTAAGAAAATTGTCGTGTCAGTATAGAATTTCACACAAAATGAATTTTCGTTGCAAGTATAGTTCTACACCAACAAACAATCCTCCCAATCAAAAATTTGGTTTTGTAACAAGTACAAACCCCAATGAAAATTAACCAGAGTATTTAGACTCTGGGTCGTCTCACAAGGAATTGCAATGAAGTGCTCAATTATTGGCTATGAGATATTTTGGGGTTTTTGGGATAAGAGACATGAAATGTAAATAGCAATGAAAATAAACTAACAACTAAAAAAGCTCTTGGCTAGATATGAGAACTAGAAGTCCTATCCTAGTTATCCTCCTTAATTGTGACCACAAATTGTCCATTGCTACCACTTAGTTAACCTCTAACCATGGAAGAAAGTCAAGCGGATGAATCAACTTGATTCCGCAAGTCCTAGCCAACTCCCAAGGGAAAGACTAGCGTTAGTGGTATCCAAATAAATTAGCAACTTCCAATTGTCAATCAATCAAAGGAAATAGATAACTCAAGCGTCACTAATTACTCCACCTAGGCCAAGAGGAACAAAATCTACACTAAAATCCAACCAAACATTTCATCAAACACTTAGAAGGTATAAAAAGAAAGCATGGTAAAAGTGCAAGAATAATAAATCTACCAACTACTAATTGCAACGAAAGTAAGATCACAACTCAATTCAACCATAAAAGAACATCAAACCTTAAATTGCATTAAAGAAAAGATCCAATTCCAACAAGAGATCATGAACATAAAAGAGGTATAAAAGTAAAATTAACACTACAAATCTTGAGAATGAAAGAGTAGAAGTATGAAATTGTAACGGAAACAAGATGAGAACAATAATCAAAACCTAGATCTAAGATGAGATTAACCTAACCTAACCTAATTCTAGAGAGAAGAGGGAGCTTCTCTCTCTAGAAACTAACCTACATGATGCTAATGCTACAAACAATTGCTCCTTCCTTTATCGAAGCTTAAATCCTGCATGAAATAGCATTAGAAATGAGTTGGGTTGGGCCCAAAGTGCTTCAGAAATTGCTGGGGGCGATTTAACTTTAGTGAGCCACGAGCAGCATCAGCGCGCACGCGTACATGGCACGTGCGGGCCGCTTAACGCGAAGCAACATATGGAAAATTTTATATCATTTCGAAGCCTCAGATGTTGGCTTTCCAATGCAACTAAAACCGCCTCATTTGAACCCTTGTAGCTCAAGTTATGGTTGATTGAGTGCAAAGATATCGGGCTTGACAGCTTTACGGTTCCTTCATTTCTTCATGAGTTCTCCCACTTTGCATGCTTTTCTCCTCACTTCTTCCATCCAATACTTGCCTTATGAACCTGAAATCACTCAACAAACATATCAAGGCATCGAATGGAATTAAAGTGAATTGAATTTAGCTATTTTAAGGCCTAAAAAGCATGTTTTCACATTTAAGCACAAATCAAGAGAGAATTGCAAAACCATGCTATTTCATTGAATAAATGTGAGAAAAGTTGGTAAAATCCCCCAAATTAAGCACAAGATAAACCATAAAATTGGGGTTTATCAAATCTCCCCACACTTAAACTAAGCATGTCCTCGTGCTAAGAATAAAGAAGGACATGAAAAGGGGTATGAACATTTATTCAATGCAAATAAACTATGTGCACCTATCTCTATGAATGCAACTAAATGCAAAATGATTCTACCTACTTGGTTAAAAGTAAATCAATCTCCAAGAACATATATAAGCAAGTAGGGCAAAGGTCATATGACGACTCATAAACTCTACCAATTCAAATATCAAAATGAAGTTCAAATAGACTTGCAAGAAGAACGCTCATGAAAGCCGGGAACAAGGAATTGAGTATCGAACCCTTACCGGAAGTGTATCCGCTCTAGTCGCTCTAGTGTGTAGGGTCGATTCACTCAATTCTCTTCTACTCATGCTTTCTAAGATTTTTTTTCATCTAACAATCAACAATTATTCAATGCATGCATACATTCATCATGAGGACTTATTCATATGTTGTAATGGGGCTAGGGTAAAGGTGAGGATGCATATGGTCAAGTGAGCTTGAAATTTGTACCTTTGATTAGCCTAAGCTCTCACCTAACACATGTAACAATCTATACAATTCTAATACACAACCTAGCTACCCATGATTCCCACTTTTTTACATACTCATGCATTCTTTTTGATTTACATTCCATATGCATTTTGATTTAAGAAAATTGTCGTGTCGGTATAGAATTTCACACAAAATGAATTTTTCGTTGCAAGTATAGTTCTACACCAACAAACAATCCTCCCAATCAAAAATTTGGTTTTGTCACAAGTACAAACCCCAATAAAAATTAACCAGAGTATTTAGACTCCAGGTCGTCTCACAAGGAATTGCAATGAAGTGCTCAATTATTGGCTATGAGATATTTTGGGGTTTTTCGGATAAGAGACATGAAATATAAATAGCAATGGAAATAAACTAACAACTAAAAAAGCTCTTGGCTAAATATGAGAACTAGAAGTCCCATCCTAGTTATCCTCCTCAATTGTGACCACAAATTGTCCATTGCTACCACTTAGTTAACCTCTAACCATGGAGGAAAGTCAAGTGGATGAATCAACTTGATTCCACAAGTCCTAGCCAACTCCCAAGGGAAAGACTAGCATTAGTGGTATCCAAATCAATTAGCAACTTTCAATTGTCAATCAATCAAAAGAATTAGATAACTCAAGCATCACTAATTATTCCACCTAGGCCAAGAGGAACAAAATCTACACTAAAATCCAACCAAACATTTCATCAAACACTTGGAAGGTATAAAAAAAAGTATCTTAAAAGTGCAAGAATAATAAATCTACCAACTACTAATTGCAACGAAAGTAAGATCACAACTCAATTCAACCATAAAAGAACATCAAACCTTAAATTGCATTAAAGAAAAGATCCAATTCCAACAAGAGATCATGAACATAAAAGAGGTATAAAAGTAAAATTAACACTAAAAATCTTGAGAATGAAAGAGTAGAAGCATGAAATTGTAACAGAAACAAGATGAGAACAATAATCAAAACCTAGATCTAAGATGAGATTAACCTAACCTAACCTAATTCTAGAGAGAAGAGGGAGCTTCTCTCTCTAGAAACTAACCTGCATGATGCTAATGCTACAAACAATTGCTTCCCCCTTTGTCGAAGCTTAAATTTTGCATGAAATAGCATTAGAAATGAGTTGGGTTGGGCCCAAAGTGCTTCAGAAATCGCTGGGGTGATTTCACTTTAGTGGGCCACGAGCAGCATCGGTGTGCACGCGTACATGGCACGTGTGCACCCCTAAACGCGAAGTAATATATGGCAAATTTTATATCATTTTGAAGCCCCGGATGTTAGCTTTTCAACGCAACTAAAACCGCCTCATTTGAACCTCTGTAGCTCAAGTTATGGTCGATTGAGTACGAAGAGGTCGGGCTTGATAGCTTTACGGTTCCTTCATTTCTTCATGAGTTCTCTCACTTTGCAAGCTTTTCTCCTCACTTCTTCCATCCAATACTTGCCTTATGAAGCTGAAATCACTCAACAAACACATCAAGGCATCGAATGGAATTAAAGTGAATTGAATTTAGCTATTTTAAGGCCTAAAAAGCATGTTTTCACATTTAAGCACAAATCAAGGGAGAATTGCAAAACCTTGCTATTTCATTGAATAAATGTGAGAAAAGTTGGTAAAATCTGCCAAATTAAGCACAAGATAAACCACAAAATTGGGGTTTATCAAATCTCGCCACACTTAAACTAAGCATGTCCTCATGCTAAGAATAAAGAAGGACAAGAAAATGGGTATGAATATTTATTTAATGCAAATAAACTATGTGCACCTATCTCTATGAATGCAACTAAATGCAAAATAATTCTATCTACTTGGTTAAAAGTAAATCAATCTCCAAGAACATATATAAGCAAGTAGGGCAAATGTTATATGACGACTCACAAACTCTACCAATTCAAATATCAAAATGAAGTTCAAATAGACTTGCAAGAAGAACGCTCATGAAAGCCGGGAACAAGGAATTGAGTATCAAACCCTTACCGGAAGTGTATGCGCTCTAGTCGCTCTAGTGTGTAGGGTCGATTCACTCAATTCTCTTCTACTCATGCTTTCTAAGATTTTTTTTTCATCTAACAATCAACAATTATTCAATGCATGCATACATTCATCATGAGGACTTATTCATATGTTGTAATGGGGCTAGGGTAAAGGTGAGGATGCATATGGTCAAGTGAGCTTGAAATTTGTACCTTTGATTAGCCTAAGCTCTCACCTAACACATGTAACAACCTATACAATTCTAATACACAACCTAGCTACTCATGATTCCCACTTTTTCACATACTCGTGCATTCTTTTTTATTTACATTCCATATGCATTGATTTTTATTGAACTTTACTTTGGGGTATCTTTGACCCCTTTTTATTTCTTTTTCCCTTTTTTTCTATTATATATATATTTTTTTCTTTATCATTTTTTTAAAGTATATACAAACGTATCAATGCATATGGTTTTACATATAGTGCATGAATATGTACCCAATTGCCAATATTTTTAGCAAAAATAAAAATTACACTTTTCTCTCAACCAATGTCCCAAGTTTTCCGTACCCAAATGATACACACCCCACTAGCCCAAACTAATCAAAGATCCAAATTAAGGACTTTTATTGTTTTTCACTTAGGGGTAGTGATGTGCTAAAATTAAGAACAAAAGGGATTAAATAGGCTCAAATTTGGCTAACAATGGTTGATGAAAGGTAGGCTATTTGGGTAAGTGAGCTAAATAAAATGATGGCCTCAATCATATAAATGCATGTATACATAGAATAATGGACATAAAGAATCAAACAAATCAAAGATTACAATCATAGAAAGAGAAGAATGCACACAAGAATGAAAATAAGTGGTTATATGATGTAACCACATAATGAGGCTCAAAACTCACATGCTTGTGTTCTTAACTCAAAAACCATGTTCCAAAATAAATTCTTCAAGCAAGTTCAACAAAACAAAAAAAAATTTTAAATTGGTAGGGCGCCCTAAAAACAGTTTCTTGGAAAAGAAATCATCACCCTAACCAAGTAGTCCTAACATAAAAAAAAGTGGTAAAATATGTACAAATTCTAACTAACATGCAACCTATCATGCAATGCAACAACTAACTAACAAGGACAAAAATTGAAAAATTGGTGTTGAAAGGAAATTGTTACCCATGGAGGTCAGTCGGACGACCTCCCCACACTTAGAAATTTGCACCGTCCTCGGTGCATGCAAAGAAGAGCAAGGTGGACGGGTAGCTACAATTGATGAGCTCCTTCAAAAGGTTGTGCGGGTAAGCTTGTTTGTTGCCCATTTAGAAGCCTTTCCATTCCTTTCCTTCTTGGTGGCTAACCTAAAAGGAAAGAAAAAGAAAGAAAATTAAGCATAAAACAAAGATAGCAAAGCAAGTAGAACATAGGCGGGGGCTAATGCCAAATAAGAGTAGGGTTCTCACTACATGTTAGCTACGCATGTGAGTGAGAAAGCAATTCAAGCAAAGGCATATTAACTAATACTTGATGCAAGAGTAAAGTCAAAGCATGGGTACATGACATGAAGATCATGTTGCATCAAGCTTAATTAATAATTGACACAAACAAGATTAGTGATAAGCATGAGAGCATTTGGTCCCATCCTGACTCAATGATGATGACGTATAAAAATAAGGGATCATGAGTCAGGAAGGACTAAAGTACTAATCTTGTGTGTAGAGCAAATATTACGATTAATGCCAAACAATTCACAAAGCACCAAGATTAACCCAGAAATTCTCAACAATTGAATATAAGAATCCAACACCATTATTAAAACAAGAACTTAGAAAAGAAAACAAGAACAAGTTATAAAAACAAAATTAAAATGCAATGAGTAAAAGTATGCGAATGCAATGGACAAAAGAAAATGGAAGATGAGAAAAAAACTCTTCTTCTTTTTTTTTACCGGCGCGGACGCGTCATGCACGCGTACGCGCCGATGCGCAGTTGGCCGAAGGGCGCGTACGCGCTAGGTGCGCGCACGCGTGGGTTGCAGGCACAGAATAGGCACAAATTGGGCATGACTCTCTGGTTTTTGGCTGGGGGTAGAATTTTTGCGTCCACGCATACGCGTACATGGCGCGTCCGCGTGGATGATTGAAAATGCTTGAGGTGTGCATACGCGCCATGTGCGCTCACGCGTGGGTTGGTGATCTGTTTTTCAAAATTTTTCTAAGTTCTTGCACCAAACTAAGCATTCTAAACCTCCAAACAGCTACCCAAACACCCTAAAACCTTATTTAACCTACTAAACTACCAATTATACTCAACAAACTCAACAAAACATGAAATTAAACTAATTGCCAATATGTACAAAAGGGAAAAATGAAAAGAATTTACCATGGTGGGGTGTCTCCCACCTAGCACTTTTGTTTATTGTCCTTAAGTTGGACTTATGGGGAGCTCCTCTTAAGGTGGCTTGTGCTTGAAGCTATCATTGAACATCCACCAATGCTTGAATCTCCAATAAGCTTTAGTCTTCAAAGATGATAACTCCAAGCCTTGATGGAGTTCCACACAAGCCATGGGCTCCTAAATTTGATTCTCCTTGTGCAATCCGGGATCCCACACTTTGTTTTGAAACCCATCTTCAAATTGATCATCATGATTCCAATTGGGTGGCATGACCTTAGAATTCTCAATTAAGCACCCAAACATTCTCCTAGACCCATGCCATTTGGTTTTACACCGACCATTGCCATTCAACTTTGAGCATGCAACCATCATGAACTTAGAGTGATGTGTCCAACCACTACACAACTCTCTCTTACTCTTAACTCTACAAAGAGCTCTAAATTGACCATCATTTTCAATCAAGTCATATTCAAGTGAGAAAGCAAAGCTTAGGGATAAGAATTTTACCCACTTGAATGTTGTGTAGGATGGTGACTTAGGAAGGGGTGGTTCCAATGATCTTGCAAGCTCCACTCCCTTGTGCTCTTCCTTGACTATCTCCACCTCTTTGCAACTTTCCTCAACTTCAACCTCTTCCTCTTGGTAGCTTCCTTCCAATTCAATCTCTTCTTCATTGCTTACCAACGGTATAGGAGGTTGTGCATCTTCTTCTTTGATCTCAAATTCAAGCCCAATGGGAGAGGATTCAATTGTAGATAGGAACTCTTTAATGATTGAATCCAACTCTTGATCAACCTCTTCAAAGTCTTCAACCATGATATGTCTTGGAGGTTGTACACCCTCCTCGACATCAATGTCAAGCTTCTTGGAAGAGGGCTCTCTAATTCTACATTCCCATGGACTTCCAACATCTCTTAGATCTTCAACCACTTCTTCCTTTTCAATTGTCTTAACTTCCTCCTTGAAGCTCTAAACTCACTCCCTCACTATGCTCCTTAATTACCTCTCCATATTCGTCAATGGGAGTGCCTTGGTTGCTTAGGCTTAGTCGGGAGGAGACCATATTGTGAACGGCTTCTGCTAGGGTAGCTATTTTGGCTTCTAACTCCTTAAACTCCTTTTGGTTCTCTTCTCCCCTTCGAATGTAAGAACTAACACATTTTTGGAGGGAATCATCCATTGGAGGTGGTGTGGAAAAAGAAGGTTCATTGTTTGGGAAGGAAGTTTCATAATTGGAAGTTGGTTCATCTTGGTAAAGGTATGGAGATGGTGTATATTGAGGTGGTTCTTGAGAGTAATTGTGTTGGAATGGTGGTGGTTCCATATATGGTTCATATGGCTCATAAGGTGGTTGGTATGGTAGATATGGGTTGGGGTCATAATGAGTGTTTGGTGGTAGAGGGCTTGTGAGTAAGGTGGTTCAAAATTATGTTGAGGAGGTGGTTCATAGGCATATGGTGGTGGTTGTTGACAATCACAATAAGGGTCACCACATCCATTAGATTGATATGTATTAGGATGAGAGTTATACCCATAAGAAACCGGAGGTTGTTGTTGCCAAGATGGGTGATCAATCCTTTGAGGCTCCTCCCATCTTTGATTCTCAAATCCTTGATGCATGTTACCATTGTAGTTCCCATTTCTTACAACATAATTTGAGCCAAACTCATAGCCAAAGTGGTGAGAATTCATAATAGCAAATGAAAACAAAAGCCAACAAAAATAAGGAACAAAGTCCTAAAACTAACAAAAACTAACAAATAAGCAAAAGGCAAGCATATTCACAATATTCACAATAGCCAATAACATAGCACCATTGTAATTCCCCGGTAACGGCGCCATTTTGATTTAAGAAAGTTGTTGTTTCGGTATAGAATTTCACACAAAATGAATTTTTTGTTGCAAGTATAGTTCTACACCAACAAACAATCCTCCCAATAAAAAATTTGGTTTTATCACAAGTACAAACCCCAATAAAAATTAACCAGAGTATTTAGACTCAGGGTCATCTCACAAGGAATTACAATGAAGTGCTCAATTATTGGCTATGAGATATTTTGGGGTTTTTGGGATAAGAGACATGAAATATAAATAGCAATGAAAATAAACTAACAACTAAAAAAGCTCTTGGCTAGATACGAGAACTAGAAGTCCCATCCTAGTTATCCTCCTCAATTGTGACCACAATTGTCCATTGCTACCACTTAGTTAACCTCTAACCATGAAGGAAAGTCAAGTGGATGAATCAACTTGATTCCACAAGTCCTAGCCAACTCTTAAGGGAAAGAATAGCGTTAGTGGTATCCAAATCAATTAGTAACTTCCAATTGTCAATCAATCAAAGGAATTAGATAACTCAAGCATCACTAATTACTCCACCTAGGCCAAGAGGAACAAAATCTACACTAAAATCCAACTAAATATTTCATCAAATACTTGGAAGGCATAAAAAGAAAGCATGGTAAAAGTGCAAGAATAATAAATCTACCAACTACTAATTGCAAGAAAAGTAAGATCACAACTCAATTCAACCATAAAAGAACATCAAACCTTAAATTGCATTAAAGAAAAGATCCAATTCCAACAAGAGTTCATGAACATAAAAGAGGTATAAAAGTAAAATTAACACTACAAATCTTGAGAATGAAAGAGTAGAAGCATGAAATTGTAATGGAAATAAGATGAGAACAATAATCAAAACCTAGATCTAAGATGAGATTAACCTAACGTAACCTAATTCTAGAGAGAAGATGGAGCTTCTCTCTCTAGAAACTAACCTACATGATGCTAATGCTGCAAACAATTGCTTCCCCATTTGTCGAAGCTTAAATTCTGCATGAAATAGCACTAGAAATGAGTTGGGTTGGGCCCAAAGTGCTTCAAAAATCGCTGGGGGTGATTTCACTTTAGTGGGCCACGAGCAGCATCGGCGCGCACGTGTTCATGGCATGTGTGCGCCTCTAAACGCGAAGTAATATATGGCAAATTTTATATCATTTTGAAGCCCGGATGTTAGCTTTCCAACGCAACTAGAACCGCCTCATTTGGACCTCTGTAGCTCAAGTTATGGTCGATTGAGTGCGAAGAGGTCGGGCTTGACAGCTTTATGGTTCCTTCATTTCTTCATGAGTTCTCCCACTTTGCATGCTTTTCTCCTCATTTCTTCCATCCAATACTTGCCTTATGATCCTGAAATCACTCAACAAACACATCAAGGTATCGAATGGAATTAAAGTGAATTGAATTTAGCTATTTTAAGGCCTAAAAAGCATGTTTTCACATTTAAGCACAAATCAAGGGAGAATTGCAAAATCATGCTATTTCATTGAATAAATGTGAGAAAAGTTGGTAAAATCCCCTAAATTAAGCACAAGATAAACCACAAAATTGGGGTTTATCACATGGCCTTAAATCCTCCAAATGCTCATTTCTTTATGAATTCTCCACTTTGCATGCTTTTCTCTTCACTTCTTCTATCCAATCCTTGCCTTATAAACCTAAACTCACTCAACAAACATATCAAGGCATTGAATGAAATTAAAGTGAATTAGATTTAGCTATTTAAAGGCCTAAAAAGCATGTTTTCACTCTTAAGCACTGGTGCATAAAATTGTGATATGTAACAATGGCGCCAAAAACTTGGTACGCAAAATCTTAATCTCAACTCTTTTTTCACAACTCTGCACAACTAACTAGCAAGTGCACTGGGTCGTCCAACTAATAAACCTTACGTGAGTAAGGGTCGATCCCACGGAGATTGTCGGCTTGAAGCAAGCTATGGTCATCCTTGTAAATCTCAGTCAGGCAGATTCAAATGGTTATGAGGTTTTGATAATTAAAATATAAATAAAATATAAAATAAGATAAAGTAACTTATGTAATTCATTGGTGGGAATTTCAGATAAGCGTCTGGAGATGCTTTGTTGCTTCTGAATGTCTGCTTTCCTACTACCTTCTTCCAATCATGCGTTACCTCCTTCCATGGCAAGCTGTATGATCCTCTCGGATGAAAATAAATCCATATGCGCTGTCACCGCGCGGCTAATCATCTATCGGTTTCCGCTAGCATCGGAATAGGACCATTGTCCTTTTGCACACTGTCACTTGTGCCCCACATTCGCAGGTTTGAAGCTCATCACAGTAATTCTTTCCCAGATCCTACTCGGAATACCACAGACAAGATTTAGACTTTCCGGATCTCAGGAATGCTGCCAATGGTTTTAGCCTATATCACGACGACTCTGATCTCACAGAATGGAATGCTCTGTTGTCAGGAGAGGCAACCATGCGTCGTGAACCAGGAGGCCAAGAGATACACACTCAAGCTATTGCAGATAGAATGGAAGTGGTTGTCAGCCAGGCGTTCATAAGTGAGAATGATGATGAGTGTCACGGGTCATCACATTCATCAGGTTAAAGTGCGAGTGAATATCTTAGAGAAGAAGTAGGCGTGAATTGAATAGAAAAACAATAGTACTTGTATTAATTCATGAAGAACAGTAGAGCTCCATACCTTAATCTATGGGGTGTAGAAACTCCACCGTTGAAAATACATAAGTGAAAAAGGTCTAGGCATGGCCGTGAGGCCAGCCTCTCCAAACGTGAACTATGGCATAAAAGCTCAACAAAAGATTTTAAAATAAGTCTCTAAAAGTAGTTTTTATACTAAGCTAGTAATCTAGGGTTACAGAAAATGAGTAACTAAGTGCAAATAGTGCAGAAATCCACTTTCGGGGCCCACTTGGTGTGTGCTTGGGCTGAGCATTGAAGCTTTTTCGTGCTTAGGCTGTTCCTGGAGTTAAACGCCAGCTTTGGTGCCAGTTTGGGCTTTTAACTCCAATTCTGGTGCTAGTTTGGCCATTTTACGCTAAGATGTTTTAGGCTGACTTTGAACACCAGTTTGGGCCATTAAATCTCAAGAAAAGTATAAACTATTATATATTGTTGGAAAGCTCAGGATGTCTATTTTTCAACGCAATTGAGAGCGTGCCAATTGGGCTTCTGTAGCTCCAGAAAATCCACTTCGAGTGTAGGGAGGTCAGAATCCAACAGCATCTGCAGTCCTTTTTCAGCCTCTGAATCAGATTTTTGCTCAGGTCCCTCAATTTCAGCCAGAAAATACCTAAAATCACAAAAAAATACAAAAACTCATAGTAAAGTCCAGAAATGTGATTGTTGAATAAAAACTAATAAAAATATAATAAAAATTAATTAAAACATACTAAAAACTATGTAAAAACAATGCCAAAAAAGGGTATAAATTATTCGCTCATCACAACACCAAACTTAAATTGTTGCTTGTCCCCAAGCAACTAAAAACAAAATAGGATAAAAAAAAGAGAATATACAATGAATTCCAAACTTATCAATGAAGATTAGCTTCAATTAAATGAGCGGGACTTGTAGCCTTTTTGCTTCTGGACAGTTTTGGCATCTCACTTTATCCTTTGAAGTTTAGAATGATTAGCATATATAGGAACTCAGAATTCAGATAGTGTTATTGATTCTCCTAGTTCAATATGTTGATTCTTGAACACAGCTACTTTATGAGTCTTGGCCGTGACCCTAAGCATTTTGTTTTCCAGTATTACCATCGGATACATAAATCCCACAGACACATAACTGGGTGAACCTTTTCAGATTGTGACTCAGCTTTGCTAGAGTCCCAAGTTAGAGGTGTCCAGAGCTCTTAAGCACACTCTTTTTTTGCTTTGGACCACGACTTTAACCGTTCAGTCTCAAGCTTTCACTTGACACCTTCACGCCATAAGCACATGGTTAGGGATAGCTTGGTTTAGCCGCTTAGGCTAGGATTTTATTCCTGTGGGCCCTCTTATCCATTAATGCTCAAAGCCTTGGATCCTTTTTACCCTTGCCTTTTGGTTTAAAGGGCTACTAGCTTTTTCTGCTTCCTTTTTCTTTTTCTTTCTTTTTTTTTGCCATTTTTTTCTGCAAGCTTTTTCTATTCATTGCTTTTTCTTGCTTCAAGAATCAATTTTATGATTTTTCAGATTATCAAATAATATTTCTCCTTTTTCTTTATTCTTTCAAGAGCCAACAATTTTAGCATTCATAAACAACAAATTCAAAAATATGCACTGTTCAAGAATTCATTCAGAAAACAAGAGGTATTGCCACCACATCAAAATAATTAAACTAATTTCAAGATAGTATTCGAAACCATGTACTTCTTGTTCTTTTGCAATTAAAATAATTTTTCATTTAAGAAAGGTGATGGATTCATAGGACATTCATAGCTTTAAGATATAGACACTAGACACTAATGATCATGTAATAAAGACACAAACATAGACAAAACATAAGGCATAATTTTTAAAAAACAGAAAAAAAAATAAGAACAAGGAAATTTAAGAATGGGTCCACCGTAGTGATGGCGACTAGTTCTTCCTCTTGAAGATCTTATGGAGTGCTTGAGCTCCTCTATGTCTCTTTCTTGCCTTTGTTGTTCCTCCCTCATGGCTCTTTGGTCTTCTCTAATTTCATGGAGGAGGATGGAATGCTCTTGGTGCTCCATCCTTAGTTGTCCCATGTTGGAACTCAATTCTCCTAGGGAGGTGTTGATTTGCTCCCAATAGTTTTGTAGAGAAAAATGCATCCCTTGAGGCATCTCAGGGATTTCATGATGAGGAATTTTCTCATGCTCTTGTTGAGGTCCATGAGTGGGCTCTCTTGTTTGCTCCATCCTTTTCTTAGTGATGGGCTTGTCCTCTTCAATGAGGATATCTTCCTCTATGACAATTCCAGCTGAATTGCATAGGTGACAAATGAGATGAGGGAAGGCTAACCTTGCCAAAGTAAAAGACTTGTCCGCCACCTTTTAGAGTTCTAGGGATATGATCTCATGAACTTCTACTTCCTCTCCATTCATGATACTATGGATCATGATAGCCCGGTCTATAGTAACTTCAGACCGATTGCTAGTAGGAATATAGAGCTTTGGATGAACTCCAACCATCCCCTAGCCACGGGTTTAAGGTCAAGCCTTCTTAGTTGAACCGGCTTGCCTCTTGAATCTCTCTTCCATTGAGCACCCTCCACACAGATGTCCCTAAGGACTTGGTCCAACCTTTGATCAAAGTTGACCCTTCTAGTGAAAGGGTGAGGATCTCCTTGCATCATTGGCAAGTTGAATGCTAGCCTCACATTTTCCGGACTAAAATCCAAGTAGTTCCCCCGAACCATTGTAAGCCAATTCTTTGGGTTCGGGTTCACACTTTGGTCATAGTTCTTAGTGATCCATGCATTGGCATAGAACTCTTGAACCATTAAGATCCCGACTTGTTGAATGGGGTTGGTGAGAATTTTCCAACCTCTTCATCGAATCTCATGTCGGATCTCCGGATATTCACTTTTTTTTAGCTTAAAAAGGACCTCGGGGATCACCTTTTTCTTGGCCACAACTTCATAGAAGTGGTCTTGATGGACCTTTGAGATGAATCTCTCCATCTTCCATGAGTCGGAGGTGGAAGCAATCGCCTTCCCTTTCCTTTTTCTAGAGGTTTCTTCGGCCTTTGGTGCCATTGATGGTTATGGAAAACAAAAAGTTTTATCTTTTCCCACACCAAACTTAGAAGATTTGCTCGTCATCGAGCAAAAGAAGAAAGAAAAGATTAGAAGAAGAAGAAATGGAGGAGATGGAAAGTTGGTGTAGGTTCGGCCAAGGTGGGTTGTAGTATGTATGTTGTCTGAAATTGAAGGTAGTGAGGAGGGGTATTTATAGGGTTAGAGAGGGGGGTTCGGTCATGAAGGTGAGGGTTTGGGAGGGAAATAGTTTGAATTTGAATGGTGAGGTAGGTGGGGTTTTATGATGGATGGATGTGAGTGGTGAAGAGAGTATGGAGAAGAGGGTAAGATTTGATAGGTGAATGGTGTTTGGGGAAGAGGTATTGAGGTGATTGGTCAAGGGTGTATAGGGAAGAGTGTTATGGAAAGGTGTGAAGAGGAGAGAAGAAGAAGTGGGGTAGGTGGGGATCCTGTGGAGTCCACAGATCCTGAGGTGTCAAGGAATTTGAGTCCCTGCACCATTCTGGCATTTAAACGCCCATTCTGTGCCTAATCTAGCGTTTAACGCCAGCTCTGCTACCTTTCCTGGTGTTAAACGCCAGTCCTGCTACCTTTCCTGGCGTTAAACACCACTCTGCTGCCCATTTCTAGCATTTAACACCCAGAATGCTGCCAGGCTGGGCATTAAATGCCCATTTTGCTATCCTTATTGGCGTTTAAATGCCAGTAAGTCTGTCCTCCAGGGTGTGCTATTTTTAATGCTGTTTTTCATTTTGTTTTTGAATTTTTTGTTGTTTTTGTGACTTCACATGATCATCAACCTAAAGAAAACATAAAGTGACAATGGAAAATAAAATAAATATAATTAAATAACATTGGGTTGCCTCCCAACAAGCGCTTCTTTAATGTCAATAGCTTGACAGTGTAGCTCCTAGAGAGCTTCACAGAGACTCAGAGCTTGATGTTGGCCTCCCAACACCAAACTTAGAAGTTGAGTGTGGGGGCTCTGTTTGACTCTGTATTGAGAGAAGTTTTTCATGCTTTCTCTCCATGGTTATAGAAGAAGATCCTTGAGCCTTAACCACAGGTAGTCCTCATTCACTTGAAGGACTAACTCTCCTCTGTCCACATTAATCACAGCTCTTGTTGTGGCTAGGAAAGGTCTTCCAAGGATGATGGATTCATCCTCATCCTTCCTAGTCTCTAGGATTATGAAGTCAGCAGGGATGTAATAGCCTTCAACCTTCACCAAGACATCCTCTACAAGTTCATAAGCCTGTTTCCTTGAATTGTCTGCCATCTCTAGTGAGATTCTTACAGCTTGCACCTCAAAGATCCCTAGTTTCTCCATTACAGAGAGGGGCATGAGGTTTATCCCTGACCCCAGGTCACACAGAGCCTTCTTAAAGGTCATGGTGCCTATGGTACAAGGTATTAAGAACTTTTCAGGATCCTGTTTCTTCTGAGGTAATTTCAGTTGAAGCAGATCATTCAGTTCATTGATGAGCAATGGGGGTTCATCCTCCCAAGTCTCATTACCAAATAACTTGGCATTCAGCTTCATGATTGCTCCTAGGTACTGAGCAACTTGCTATTCAACAATGTCTTCATCCTCTTCAGAGGAAGAATACTCATCATAGCTCATGAATGGCAACAATAAGTTCAGTGGAATCTCTATGGTCTCTATATGAGCATCAGATTCCTTTATTTCCTCAATAGGGAGCTCCTTAGGGGCCAGTGAACGTCCATTGAGGTCTTCCTTACTGGAAATCACTGCCTTTACCTCCTCTACAGGTTTGGCCATGTGGGACGTGTTTATGGCCTTGCACTCTTTTTTGGATTCTCTTCTGTATTGCTTGGGAGAGCACTAGGAGGGAGTTCAGTAACTCTTTTACTCAGCTGACCCACTTGTGCCTCTAAATTTCTAATAGAGGACCTTGCTTCAGTTATGAAACTGAGAGTGGTCTTAGATAGACCAGAGACTACAGTTGCTAAGTCAGAGTGGCTCTGCTTAGAATTCTCTGTCTATTGCTGAGAAGATGATGGAAAAGGTTTGCTATTGCCAAACCTGTTTCTTCCACCATTGTTATTATTGAAGCCTTGATTAGGCTTCTGTTGATCCTTCCATGAGAGATTAGGATCATTCCTCAATGAAGGATTGTAGGTGTTTCCATAGGATTCTCCCATGTAATTCACCTCTGCCATTACAGGATTCTTGGGGTCATAGGCTTCTTCTTCAGAAGAAGCCTCCTTAGTATTGCCTGATGCAGCTTGCATTCCAGATAGACTCTGAGAAATCATATTGACTTGTTGAGTCAATATTTTGTTCTGAGCCAATATGGCATTCAGAGTATCAATCTCAAGAACTCCTTTCTTCTGAGTTATCCCATTTTTTACAGGATTCCTTTCAGAAGTGTACATGAACTGGTTATTTGCAACCATTTCAATGAGTTCCTGGGCTTCTGCAGGTGTCTTCTTCAGATGAAGAGATCCTCCAGCAGAGTGGTCCAATGACATCTTGGACAATTCAGACAGACCATCATAGAATATACATATGATGTTCCACTCTGAAAACATGTCAGAAGGACACTTTCTGATCAATTGCTTATATCTTTCCCAAGCTTCATTGAGGGATTCACATTCCTTCTGTCTGAAGGTTTGGACTTCCACTCTAAGCTTGCTCAACTTCTGAGGTGGAAAGAATTTGGCCAAGAAAGCATTGACCAACTTTTCCCAAGAGTTTAGGCTATCTTTAGGTTGTGAGTCCAACCATGTCCTAGCTCTGTCTCTTACAGCAAAGGGGAAAAGCATAAGTCTGTAGACCTTAGGATTAACCCCATTGGTCTTAACAGTGTCACAGATTTACAAGAATTCAGCTAAGAACTGATGAGAATCTTCCAATGGAAGTCCATGAAACATGCAATTCTGCTGCATTAGAGAAACTAATTGAGGCTTAAGCTCAAAGTTGTTTGCTCCAATTGCAGGAATTGAGATGCTCCTTCCACAGAAGTCAGAAGAAGGTGCAATAAAGTCACCAAGCATCTTCCTTGCATCTCCACCATTGTTGTTGGGTTTGGCCATCTCTTCTTCTTTTTCAAAAAATTCTGTCAGGTCCTCTCCAGAGTGTTGTGCTTTAGCTTCTCTTAGCTTTCTCTTTAGAGTCCTTTCAGGTTCCGGATCAGCTTCAACAAGAATGTTCTTATCCTTGCTCCTACTCATATGAAAAAGAAGAGAATAGAAAAGAATAGGAATCCTCTATGTCGCAGTATAGAGATTCCTTTAAGTGAGTAGAAGAATAGAAGAGTAAAATGAAGAAGAGGGAAGATGAAGAATTCGAACACAGAGAGGGAGAGAGGGTTCGAATTATAAGAAGACGAGAAATGTTAGTAAATAAATAAATAAATAGAAAGAGATGCGAGAGAGAGAGAATTCGAATTTTAAATTAAAATAAAAGGAAAATATTTTTGTTTTTATTTTAATTATTAGTTAGTATTCGAAAATTAAGAGAAGAAATAAAATAAAATTTGAAAATTAAATAAATTAATTAATTAAAAAATATTTTTGAAAAAGTGGTTACTGATTTTCGAAAATTGGAGAGAGAAAAGTAGTTAGGTGGTTTTGAAAAAAGATATGATTGAAATTCATTTTGAAAAAGATTTGAAAAGCAAATTAAAAAGATTTGATTTTTGAAATTAAAGTTGATTACTTGACTAATAAGAAACTAAAAGATATGATTTTAGAATTTAAAGATTAATCCTTTCTTAATAGGCAAGTAACAACTTGAAAATTTTTAAATCTAAACATTAAATGTTAGCATTAATTTCGAAAATATGAGATAAAAATAAGAAAAAGATTTTAAAAATCAATTTTGAAAATTTTTGAAAATAAATTTAAAAATATATGATAAAAATAAGAAAAAGATTTTAAAAAGATTTGATTTTTAAAAAAAATTTGAAAAAGATAGAATTTTTAGTTTGAAATTTTGACTTGACTAATAAGAAACAATCAAATTTTAAAACTTTTGACTAAATCAATTCAAAATTTCGAAATTTATGAGAAGAATAAGGGAAATATATTTTTTTATTTTTGAATTTTAATGAGGAAAGAGAAAAAAATATCAAAATGAAACATGACATAAAAATTATGGATCAAAACAAGAAAAATATGCAAGAACACTTTGAATGTCAAGATGAACACCAAGAACACTTTGAAGATCATGATGAACATCAAGAACATATTTTTGAAAATTTTTAAGAAAAGAAAAACATGCAAGACACCAAACTTAAAAATTTTTAAACTTTAGACACTAATAATTCAAGAATGCATATGTAAAACAAGAAAAGACACAAAACAAGAAAATGTAAAGATCAAAGAAAGACAATCATCAAGAACAACTTGAAGATGATGAAGAACAAAACTCAATGCATGTATTTTTCGAAAATTTAGAGAAAAAATCAAAATATGCAATTGACACCAAACTTAAAATTTGACACAAGACTCAAACAAGAAACACAAATTTTTGGTTTTTATGGTTTTATTAAATTTTTTTGAAATTTTTCGAAAATTATGTTGGAAAAAGAAAATAAAAAGATACAAAATTTTTTATAAGAATTCCAGGAATCATGCAATGTTAGTCTAAAGCTCTGGTCCAAAAATTTAGACATGGCTTAATAGCCAGCCAAGCTTTATGTGAAAGCTTCGGTCCAAAAGATTAGACATGGCCAATGGCCAGCCAAGCTTCAGCAGAGCATTACATATAATAGCCAAATTGATGGGAACCAAAAGGCTCTTGCAAGGATAAACGGAAACCTCAGTCCAAAAGATTTTAGACATGGCTTGACAGCCAGCCAGGCTTCACAAATCATCTGAAACTCTAGAATTCATTCTTAAAAATTCTGAAGAACAAATATAAATTATATTATTTTTTTTGAAATTTTTTCGAAAATAAAAAGAATAAAAACAAAAAGCTTAAAATTAAAATAAAATTACCTAATCTGAGCAACAAGATGAACCGTCAGTTGTCCAAACTCGAACAATCTCCGGCAACGACGCCAAAAACTTGGTGCACGAAATTGTGATCTCTAACAATGGCGCCAAAAACTTGGTACGCACAATCTTAATCTCAACTCTTTTATCACAACTCCGCACAACTAACCAGCAAGTGCACTGGGTCGTCCAAGTAATAAACCTTACGTGAGTAAGGGTCAATCCCACGGAGATTGTCGGCTTGAAGAAAGCTATGGTCATCCTCTTAAATCTCAGCCAGGCAGATTCAAATGGTTATGAGGTTTTAATAATTAAAATATAAATAAAATATAAAATAATATAAAGTTACTTATGTAATTCATTGATGGGAATTTCAGATAAGCGTCTGGAGATGCTTTGTTGCTTCTGAACGTCTGCTTTCCTACTGCCTTCTTCCAATCATGTGTTACCTCCTTCCATGGCAAGCTGTATGATCCTCTCGGATGAAAACAAATCCATATGTGCTGTCACCGCACGGCTAATCATTTGTCGGTTCCCGCTAGCGTCGGAATAGGACCATTGTCCTTTTGCACACTGTCACTTGTGCCCCACATTCGCAGGTTTGAAGCTCATCACAGTCATCCCTTCCCAGATCCTACTCGGAATATCACAGACAAGGTTTAGACTTTTCGGATCTCAGGAATGCTGCCAATGGTTCTAGTCTATACCACGAAGACTCTAATCTCACAGAATGGAATGCTCTGTTGTCAGGAGAGGCAACCATGCGTCGTGAACCAGAAGGCCAAGAGATACACACTCAAGCTATTGCAGATAGAACGGAAGTGGTTATCAGGAACGCGTTCATAAGTGAGAATGATGATGAGTGTCATGGGTCATCACATTCATCAGGTTGAAGTGCGAGTGAATATCTTAGAGAAGAAGTAGGCGTGAATTGAATAGAAAAATAATAGTACTTGTATTAATTCATGAAGAACAGCAGAGCTCCACACCTTAATCTATGGGGTGTAGAAACTCCACCGTTGAAAATACATAAGTGAAAAAGGTCTAGGCATGGCTGTGAGGCCAGCCTCTCCAAACGTGAACTATGGCATAAAAGCTCAACAAAAGATTTTAAAATAAGTCTCTAAAAGTAGTTTTTATACTAAGTTAGTAATCTAGGGTTACAGAAAATGAGTAACTAAGTGCAGATAGGGCAGAAATCCACTTCCGGGGACCACTTGGTGTGTTCTTGGGCTGTGCATTGAAGCTTTTTCGTGCTTAGGCTGTTCCTGGAGTTAAACGCCAGCTTTGGTGCCAGTTTGGGCGTTTAACTCCAATTCTAGTGCCAGTTTGGGCGTTTTACGCCAAGATGTTTTAGGCTAACTTTGAACACCAGTTTGGGCCATCAAATCTTAGGCAAAGTATGAACTATTATATCTTGATGGAAAGCCCAGGATGTCTATTTTCCAAATCAATTGAGAGTGCGCCAATTGGATTTTTGTAGCTTCATAAAATCTACTTCGAGTGCAGGGAGGTCAGAATCCAACAGCATCTGTAGTCCTTTTTCAGCCTCTAAATCAGATTTTTGCTCAGGTCCCTCAATTTCAGCCAGAAAATACCTGAAATTACAGAAAAATACACAAACTCATACTAAAGTCCAGAAATGTGATTTTTGAATAAAAAATAATTAAAATATAATAAAAAGTAATTAAAATATACTTAAAACTATGTAAAAACAATGCCAAAAAGGGTATAAATTATCCGCTCATCAAGCATAAATTCAGGGAGAATTACAAAAGCATGCTATTTCATTGAATAAATGTGAGATAAGTTTATAAAATTTCCTAAATTCAACACAAGATAAACCATAAAATTGGGGTTTATCAAACCTCCCACACTTAAACTAAGCATGTCCTCATGTTAAACCAAGAAAGACAAGAAAGGGGTAATAACATTTATTCAATGCAACTATCTAAATGCAAGCCACTTACATGCATCTAGCTATTCTAATTACTATATATATATATATATATATATATATATATGTGTGTGTGTGTGTGTGTGTGTGTGTGTGTGTGTGTGTGTGTGTGGTCAAAGTGTGTCAAATCTCCAAGAAATCGTGTATGCACAATCAAAGGCTAAAATAATCATACCAAAACCAAATTCACAATTGAATTGAGTTATTCAAAAGAGTTCACAAACTTGCAAGATAAGCAATGATCAAAGATGGACATATGGTAATGAGCAATCGAACCCTCACCGGATGTGTATATGCACTCTAGTCACTCAAGTGTTTAAGGTTAATCCGCTCAAATCTCCTCTAATCATGCTTTCTAGAGTTTGTTCTTCATCTAACCAATAAAAAAATATTTAATGTACATATGCAAATATCATGAGGACTTTTTAAGGTTGTAATGGGGCTAAGATAAGGGTGAGGATATATGTATGGCCAAGTGAGCTATCATTTGAATCTTTGACTAACCTAAGTTCTCACCTAACACACACACAATCCAAGAAATTCTAAAATCAAGCTTAGCTACCCAAGATTTCACATTTACATATATACATATAGTCATGTATCAAATTCAATTCTATTACATATGCATTGATCTTTATTGAGCTTCACTTTGGGGTAATTTTGTCCCCTTTTATTACTATTTTTCTTTTCTTTTTCTATATATTTTTTCTTTTTTGTTCTTTTTTTTAATATATATGAAAACATAATATATACAAAGGACATCAATGCATATAGTTTCTATACTTTCACATGAGTATACACCCAAATTCTCAATATTTTTCAATAAAAACAAAACACATTCTCATCAACCAAAGTTCCCACACTTTCCCACACATAATTAACACACACATTCACTATCTTAAGGTAACCGAAGATTCCCACACTTTCCCACACTTAATTAACACACACATTCACTATCTTAAGGTAACTGAAGATTCAAATAGGACAATTAATTGTTTTCTGCTTAAGGCTAGTGATGTGGTAATATAAAGAACAAAAGGGGATTAAAAAGGCTCAAAGTGGCAAACAAAGATAAATGAAATGGTAGGCTATTTAGGATAAGTGAGCTATAATCAAATGATGGCCTCAATAACATAATTGCATGAATATACACTAAATAATGGACATATAGAATGGAACAAACTAAAGATTGCAATCATAGAGAAGAAAACACACAAGAATCAAAATCATGGTTAAATGATGTAGCCCTATATTTAGGCTCAAAACTCACAGGTTGTGTGTTCGTAGCTCAAAAACCATATTCCAAACTGTATATATGCATCATGCAAGTTTCAAAAATTTTAAACTCAAATCAATTTGAATTTCAATGCCCTTTTTAATAAAAAGAAACATTCCTTGAAAATTTGAAAATTTCATTAAATTGACCAATATTTATTATTATATATATACTAAATGAAATGTTGTGATTAAGAAATAGTTTACTCCCTATTTTTAACCAAATTAGATTCTCATATGTAATGGGGGTAAACTAAGTCCAATAATGCGCATTTTCCAAATCACAACTACTAAACTATATACATATATATACTACTAAACCAAAAGATGCAAATCAAACTAAAATAAACCAAGGTATATACAAGCAAGGGTGCAAAATGCAATAAACTAAAAGGTACCCAAATGACTACTATATACAAAAGTCTAAAAGTGCAATAAAATAAAATGCGAGTACTAAAAATAAAGCAAAAGAAAACAGAAGTGTCTGAAACGGTTCACCTAATGAAATCCGCCGATGACAGCGACCTCCCCACACTTAGAAGATTGCATCGTCCTCGATGCTACTAACTCAAGCTGGGTGAGAAAGGTCAGCATCTGCAGTGTCACCGTCTCCTATAGGTGGAGGTAGGTCTGGCTGAGGCTGTGGCTCCACAGAAATTTGCTGCTCAGGCTCTACAGAAGTCTGCTGGTCAGTAGTAGCTGAAGTCTCTGTGGGGCCCTGTGTCTGTGTAGGGGCCTCTACCTCCTGAGCCTCTTCCTCTGCCTCAGACTGGTCGGAGGGAGTACCAGGCTCGGAGGGAATTTCGGTGCCAGAAGCTATCATCCGTCTTAGGTGCTGGTAACGTCGCTTCCTGCAATGCTCTATCTAGTCCATGCGCTCGAAGAAGCGCTGCACGAGACGATAAATTGGCTGGGATGGTGATGATGGTGCTGGTCTAGTGGATGCAGATGGTGCTGTCGAAGGACCTGCTATCCCGAGGAAGAAGCCAGCTCAGAAGCTGCTACTATGGCAGCTCGGTCTCGATGCGGGGCTGCCAGTCGGTCACCAACCCAGTTCCCCCAAGGAATAACCTTCTCCTTGCCGTGAACAGCTGGTGGTGTCTCGTCTGTTGGCTCCGATGGTACCTCAGCCCGGTGAGCGAGCTGCATGACCAAACATGGAAATGGGAGGTTGCCCCTGATGTGGGCCCGGTATATGAATTGTCTGATGAGTCATGGAAGGTACAACTCCTTCCCCTCTAGGACGCACCAGATCAAAACTAGCATATCCGCCGGGACCTCTATGAAGTGAGTGCTAGGCAGGACATATGTGGATAGGATCTGCTACCACACCTTAGCCTGCTTCGTCAGGTAATCGAACTTCATGCCCTTAGGAGTCACTTTAGAGGAACCCATCACCCAAGGGGCATCAAAATGGGTAACTGTGCTACGCACTACATCCCAATCGAAGCTCATGGAGTGCATCTCCTCTTCAGCCTTGTGGAAGGCATCCTTATCACTGATCTTAGGCTGAAAGTGGAGGATGTCCTCAATATCTAGCTCTGTGATCATAACCTGTCTGTCTTGGAGGTGAACTGTGTCAAGGGTTGCTCTACAGAAATTGCTGTAGAACTTTAGGACCCAAGACTCGTTCACCCTCACTAGCTCTCTTTCCAAAAAGACCCAGCCCCTCTCTTCAATCCGATGCTCAGTGTACTACCTCAGATCGAAGGAGACAGCTAGTTTCTTCTCCAGAATGAGCTTCCACTGCTCATAGTGCAGGAATCGGAGCTCACAGTATAAGTTGGCAAACTTCACTGAGTTGGTAGAAGGCGTAGCTTGGTCAGCCTTCTCCTTCTCATTAAGATGCCTCTCTGATGTATTGGAGATCGCCCGATCAATAGATGGCTGCGACCTCTTTCTCTTGCTGGACGTGGCCTTGGCTTTCCCTTTACCTCTGTCAGAAATCCTGAAAAATAGAAATTACAGGATATAAAACATTAAGCAAAGCAGGGGCTTGAAAAGCAATTATATAATCAAATAGACAGAAAACAGGAAACAGAAGGGTATTGAGGTACACTCATGAAGTGAGCAAAAAAGTAAATTCTTAGATTGCAAGAAAAGTAGAATTCACAAATCAATCAGAAACACAATCCAAGAATTCATGCAATAATGTTTAAGATGCTTGTTCGTCAAGAAACAACAATTATCATGCCTTAAAAGAATTTAAAAGAGTCAGTTTAAAAAGGAAAAATTAAAAAGAAAAGTGAAAAAGTTAATTAAATCAAAAGTCAGTAAATTAGGTTAAAAATCAGTGGCATGATAATTACTGAACTTAACCAAGAGAAATTCAAAAAGTTTAAGAACAAGCATGCTCACATTCATGAATGCAGTGCAAGTCATTGATGATGAAATATGTAATGCACATAAGCACAAAAAGAAGTGAGATCATCATCAATGTGTTTGATCACTAAATTTGTAAGAATTGGTGTGAAAGAATTGAAATATGCACTTGGTTTAACCAAAAGAGTATTGAAGTTAACTTCCATTCAAAAGGGCTTATACCAATGGAAAGCACCAATTGTTACAAATATAAAGAACCTCAATTAAAAGGAAACAAGTTCAAGTCAAATGGCAAAGTTACGAAAATAGCTTCATTGGTTAAGAAAAATGGAAATTGAACTTAAACCAAGAAGACGAAAAGGTTTTGACTTAAACTTGAAAGATTGAAAACACAAAAGAGGTTCGCATTGACTTGGTTAACCAAGGTCCTATTTAACACAGAAATACGTCAAATAGTTCCTTGATTCTGTCAATCACAAATTCAAATGAAATGGAACCAAAAGAAACACGGAAATGCTAACCAAATGAATCATGAATTGAACTTGGCAATAATAAAATATACCAAATTCAATTCACAATTTGCAACGTAATAGCATAAAAATTTTCTGAAAATTTCGGCAGCATCTCGGGAGTAAATTGTATGTTCCCGACTAAAAAAAACAGCAAATTAACAATTCATATGAATCCAATATATTTCAAACAGCATGAAGAACAGTAAATTCATATGATTCAGGCACCAACATACATAATTAGCATAGCAGCAATCGTGCAGCTTATATGAATTCAAAATGACTCAAACATAAGCATAATGAGAGAATTCATATAAACTGAAGCGATTAACTAAATTGAGGAGCACATAAGTATCAAGCACAATAGCATGTAGCAGCATTATACAAATTGGAACAAGAAGAACATAATCATCATCACTAAACCAAACTGTTCAGTGAATCAGTGATTCCAGACATCAGCAGCAACCAAAATTTAAATCCTAAATTCACTACAAAATCAATTAAAACTACCTAACCACCTAGAATCAACTAACATGCATTTCTAACTAATCTAATTCAACAGAATTAACTAGCTGTGATATAAAAGATGAAAAGAACTAAATGAAAGAAAAAAGGGAAAAACCTGGAAAGTAGAGTCGGAACAGAGAAGGGGAAAGGGAAGGGTTTGATAATGGTGATTGGACAGCTGGAGCAACAGCGGCGGCCTAGTGGTGTGGCGGTGCAAGGGCAGCACAGCAGAGGAGAAGCAACGAATCAGGGCCTTGCCCCTATTCCGTGTGTTGCAAAGATAATGGAGGTAGAAGAAAAGAAAGAAGAAGGAATGGTGGTTGTTGGAGGGAATGCCGGCGGCAAGAGTGGCCGGGGTAGAGCTAATGGCAGGGGAAAAGGTGAACGGTAGAGAAAGAGAGAAGAAGAAAGAAAAGAAGAGAAAAGGGAAGAGAGAAGGGTAGCCGGCAGCGGTTCGGGGTCGCTAGAACTGAGGCTTTGTTGGAGGCTAGGTGGTGGTTATGGAAGTTCAGTTTGGGGAAGAGGAGAAGAGAAAGAGACGTTAGAGGGGGTGAGAAGGGGACATTAATGAGGCTAGGGCACTTACGTAAGGGGCTTATCACATTTAAATCCACGCATACGCGTGAATTATGCGTGAGCGTGGAAGAAGGAAAAGAAGGTATGACGCGTGAGCGTGGCAGGAGCGAAAATGGCAGTGACGCGTACACTTGGACGATGCGTACGCGTGGGTGGCAGAAAGGAGAGGGGATGCGTACGCGTAAGGCACGCGTATGCGTGGGACTGTTTCGTGCTCCTCGCACAAAACCAGCACAACTCTCTGGTTTTTGTACTAGGTAGCTGCGGTAGTAAATATGATGCGTGCGCGTTGTCCACGCACACGCGTGGGTGGATTTTTTTTTAACATAAAAACAAAATTAAACACCCTCCTAACCTATATACACTCTAAACCAATCCAAAATTCAAATTTAATAAAATCTTTTAGTTTTTTGAAAAATTTTCAAAGATAATGCAAACAAAGCTTGCACTTCAAGCAAGATGCATTTCAAAAACAACTACTCTAATCAAAGCATGAACCTAAAAAGCGACCTAGCAATCAAAGTAATATATACAAGAGTGTAAACAGAAAGAAAACTATCTAACAATGGCAACTCAATTCATTCATTGATTATATATACAAGAGAATGGAAAGAGTTTACTATGGTGGGGTGTCTCCCACCTAGCACTTTTATTTAAAGTCCTTAAGTTGGACCATTGATGGGGTGCTTGTCAAGGTGGCTTATACTTGAACTCTTCCTTGAATCCCCACCAATGCTTGCATATCCAATGTCCAACGGGATCCCAAACTAGGTGTAAAAAGCCTTCAATAGATCTTAGGCAAGTAACAAGACCCCAATGTTGTTGATTGTTGAAGTGGATTCCGGGGTCCCAAATCTTGTGTTTGCACCTGTCTTCTTGTTGAGTACCATAGTTCAATTCGGGTGACAAGACTTGTGAATTCTCATTTAGGCACCCAAACACCTTCCTAGACCCATTCAATGTAGCACTCCAATCCTTGCTCCTAAACTTTGATAACTCAACCATAGTGAACCTTGAATTGTGATGCCTACCACTAACCAACTCTTTCTTGCTTTTCATTCCACAAAGATTCCTAAGTTGACCATCCGTTTCAAGCAAACCATATTCAAGTGGAATAAGAAAGCTAAGGGATATAAATTTTACACACTTGAATGGTGTAAAGAATAATGGTGACTTACGAAGGGAGACCTTCCTACACTTTGACAATGTGAAGTCCACTCCTTTGTGCTCTTATTTGACTACCTCCACCTCTTGACAAGCATCTTCCATGTCCACTTCTTGGCACAGTTCTTCACATTCAATCACTTCCTCACCAACATCTTCTAACTCTTCTCCCTCCTTCATGTCACAACTTGGAGGTAATTTGGAAGTTATCTCAACATCAACCTCAATTTTAATGGAAGAAGATTCCTCAAACACAAAAGGACCGTGTGTTGGTGTGGAATCATTATCAAGATGAAGATTTGTTGCTTGCTCACCTTCTTCCAATTCTTTATCATTCATCATATGCTTAGGAGGTTGCGCACCCTCCTTGACATTTCTTTCGAGGTGATTCGTTATTGTGGACAAGAACTCATCAATAATTGAGTCCAATTCTCGATCAACCTCTCCTAATTCTTCAACCACTTCTTCCAGCTCAATTGACTCAACTTCCTCCCTTGGTTGCGATTCTTGCTTCAACTCTTCTTTTTCACCTTGAAGCTCCAAATTCACTCCCTTGCTATGCTCCTTGGTCGATCCTCCACATCCGTCAATGGGAGCGTCTTGAATACATGAGCTTTGGTGGAATGCCATGCGGTTAGCGGCTTCAGTCATGGTAGCCACCATGATTTCTATCTTCTTTAGCTCCTTTTGCTTCTCTTCTTGCCTTTGGATATAAGAGCTAATATCTCTTTGTTGTTCTTGCAAGAAGGTATGGAGCACTTCATCCCTTGAAGGAGGTGGTGGAAGAGAGGGTTCATTGTTTGGGGGAAAGGGTTCATAATTGGAAGGTGGTTCATCTCGATAAGGGTATGGAGGTGATGTATATGGAATTGATGATTCTTGAGAATATTGATGTTGGAATGGTGGTGGCTCAAAGAATGACTCATATGGTTGTTGGTATGGTGAATATGGTTTAGGATCATATGGAGGTGAATGGTAGTATGGGGCTTGTGAGTAAGGTTATTGAGGACTATGTTGAGGGAAGGGGTCATATGTATATGCTGATTGTGGCTGACAACCAAAATGAGGGTCACCACATCCATTAGATTGGTAAGCATTAGGAGTTGGATTGTACCCATAAGAAACCAGAGGAGGTTGTTGCCAAGAAGGTTGTCTATATGCTTGAGGCTCCTCCCACCTTTGATTTCCAAATCCTTGATGCAAACTTCCATTAAAGCTTTCATTTCCTACAACATAGTTTGAACAAAACTCATAGCCATAGGGATGAGAATTCATAGTAGCAATGGAAAATAAAAACAAAGACCAATAAGAAACAAAGAAAATCAAATCCTAAAACTAGCAAAAACTATAAAACAAACCAAAAATCAAGCTATTCACAATATTCACATATGAACAATAACCAACAACAAGCACACATTGCAATTTCCCGACAACGACGCCAAAAACTTGATGTAAAGATTATCGTTGGTTAGGAATTTCACAAATAATCTCGTCGAAGTATAGTTTGCATCTGACAAACAATCCTCAATCAAAGTTTAATTTTGTTTGTCACTTAGGCAAACCAATAAAAATACCGAGAGTATTAGATCTCGGGTCGTCTCTCAAAGGAATTGCAGTGAGGTATGCGTATTATTGGTTATGAGGTCCAAGGGGTGGATTGCATATAAGAAGACTATAATCTAAATGACAATAAAAGTAAATCAACAACTAAAGATAACAATTACTAAAAAGAGAGGCATTCATGGTAAGGATTGAGAATCAAGGCTTTCTATCCTAGTCATTAATCATCATTCAATAATTAATAAGAGCTAATCCTATTTCGTCATCCCCAACATAGGAAAAAGGTATAATGTTATCTTCATATTGAGAGAAAGTCAAATAGGAATAGTTAATCTCAATCCTTAAGTCCTAATCAACTTATTAATTGAATTAGCAAGAGATTATAGTCAATGGAAATAATAGTAACTAACAACTTTAAATCACCAACATAAGTTGGGTATTAATGACTCAAGATCACCTAATTTCTCTTTCCAAGCCAAGAATGCACAAAATCTACTCTAAAATCCAACCAAGCATTTTGTCAAACACTTGGAAGGCATAAAAGGAAAGCATGGTAAATTGCAAGAAATAATAAAATCTAAAACTACTCAATGCAAGAAATTAACAACAAGAACTCAAGCAAACATCAAAGAAATATAAAAAGACATCAATTGCATTAAAGGAATTTAAAATCAACAAAAGTGTTCATAAACTAAAAAGAGGCACAAAAGAGAAATTAACAAGAGGAACTAAGGAAATTAAAGCAAATCAACAAGGAAAAGTAAAGGAAATTAAATCAAAACAGGTAATTAAACCTAAATCAAAGATGAAAATAAACTAAGAACCCTAATTTCTAGAGAGAAATTACAGAGTTATGAAAATATGGCACCATTATTGTCACTGATGAGCGGATATTTTATACACTTTTTAGGTTCATTTTATCAAGTTTTATTATGTTTTAGTAGTTTTAGTGAAAAATTCACTTTTTGGATGCTACTTTGAGTTTTTGTGTTTTTCTTATGATTTTAGGTGATTTTTGGGTTAATTTAGCATGTTTTGGCAAAGTCTGGCTTAGACGCTAAGAAAGGATAGCAGATGTTGTCAGATCCTGACCTTCATGCATTCAAACGAGCATTTCTGGAGCTACAGAGGTCCAATTGATGCACTCTCAACGGAGTTGGAAAGCTAACTTCCAGAGATTTCCAGAAATATATAATAGTTTATACCTTTCTTTGGAAATGACTGTCCAAAATGGGCGTTGAACGCCCAACTTACCCTCTTTCTTGCATTCAACGCCCCATAAGGGCCAAGGCCAGCGTTGAACGCCCAAAATTGGCATTCAACGCCACCAAGGGAGCATCAAGGCAGCATGCACACCAAGGGAGCATTAACGCCCAAAATTTGCACCTTTCTGCTTAGTTTATTTCATTTTTGTAATTTTTAAGTATTAGATTAGTATATATAGGCGAAGAGCACCCATGTTTAGGATCTTCAGCCTCGCAAAACTTATTTTCTATTTTCTCTGTAAACTTTGAGCGGCTAACCCTCTTAGGTTAAGGATAGGAGCTCTGCTCATTCCTATATATTAATATTAAATCTTTTCTACTCTAATATTTGTTTGATTCCATTCTATGATGTATTATCATTCTTCATCTTTATGAATATGGGGTGGAACGAAAGTATGACCCCTTATTCTACATGAGTTCTTTACGTGTCTTGACCCGGATAGTATTGAGGTACAGCTTGAGAGTACATCATAGGTTCCAACAACTTATTTGGGCTAATTGGGATACGTGACATGAAATCTCATTAGTCATGGGTAATTGAGGTCCTTGTGGCGCTAAGGCTAGAATCATAGAGCTTCATTCTATCCGACCTTGTCTGTGGCATTTTGAATAGGATCATCAGAGATTAAATTGCATGAGCTTCACCCTCATCCAAATTGACTGACCTGTTTGGGCGTTTGGTTTGGATCAGAGGAGATTAATGACCACTACCCTTGGCTTAATCACTTACAACCTTGCCATCGAATGAATCACTCATTGTTAAAGTAGTGAGTAAGAAGTATTAATCCGGAAGAACAAGCATCTCCGAGGCCTTAACTGATTTCCTATCATCGTTTTTACATATTTTTGTTATTGTTCTGTTTATGTGCCTACAACAAACAACAACTATCTTTCTATTTGCCTGACTAAGATCTGTAGGATACCACAACTCGCTCAATCTGGCAATCCTCGTGGGATTCGACCCTCACTCACCTGAGGTATTATTTGGATGACCCGGTGCACTTGCCGGTTCAGTTGTGTGAGTTTTATTTTCGCGCACCAGTCACCTATAAGAATCACAATTAGGGGTATTTAAATAAGTCGAATTTTTCAGGTCAATCTTTTAAACCCCGCAAAAAGATTAGGTTGGCTTAAAATTGTGAGTTCGTTAAAGTAAAAAAAATCGTCAAATCTACACCACTGAATCTATAGATTTAGTGGGACAAGATGAGCCAGTCTACCAAACTAAACTTTTTTCTTACAAGAGAGTGGTGATTACTACCAAAAAAATATAAAAATTAAAAATTATAATTTTTAAATACAAATCTTTTATTTTTTGTTATTTTTTATTTATTTAATTTTTATAATTCTATTGATTTGAAAGTTGACTATTTGATTTGTCTATTAATGTTTTTAGATATTTCATATTTGTATATTGATTAAGATTATGAATGATATGGTGTATTGTAATTTAAGTTGAATTTTAAGGTGAATTACAAAATGGTTTGTAATATGGCTAACTTTTAATTTGTATTTGTGTTATGTTATATTTTCCTGGATTAATATGAATTATGTAATTTATATTTTATGTTTATTTAGCTTTTTTTAAAGAAAATGTTAGGCAGTTTGGCCAAATTAACCCACTCACCAACCATAAAACGACCAAATTAGGGATCCTGGCCCATTCAAGTTTGGCAAAGGGCAGCCCGTCTCATTTTAAGATGGATTTGGGATAGGCAAGTAGCCCACTTTGTCACCTATAATTGTAAATTGGTCACACTATGAATTGAAAGTTATCTCTTGTTCCTTGTCTAGTGTTCCCCACCTTTGTATCCATGATGGATGACAGGGATTAGATATTCGCCAGATATCCAGATCTCTGCAGACAAAAAAAAATTAAATGAAATCTCAATCATAAAAAATCACAACACAAAAGATTCGGTATACAACATTAGAGGAGAAGCAGATACTAGATTGAGGGTGATGCACTGAGACTTCTGAGGGATCTGAGAGGAGGAGAATGGAAGAGGCAAAGAGTGGGGAGAGGGGACGCCGACACCGGCACGCTGGTGACAGCGAGAGTCAGTAGTAAAGCAGAGAGTGAAGATTTTGAGGGCTAAAGGTTGACAAAGGCCAGGCAAAAGTTAAGAAAGTGAGCTTTGAGCAATTTAGGATTTCATAGTATATATATATATATATTTTCATATTTTCTACTATTATATAGGTACCCACAAGATAGGCACCTCTTGCTCCATCCCTATCT
Organism: Arachis ipaensis; assembly: GCF_059453495.1. Lineage (NCBI taxonomy): Eukaryota > Viridiplantae > Streptophyta > Magnoliopsida > Fabales > Fabaceae > Arachis > Arachis ipaensis. The sequence continues at coordinate 94,018,191 of NC_142439.1, forward strand.
ATTTATTAGATGGGTAACCATCCTTCTCTTCATGGGGGGAAGGAAAATTGACCCCATACTTATCCCACTAGATGAAATTGCCATTCTCAATCACCTTACAAGAAAATTGTCTTTTGCCATATTTTTTAAGTGTGTCAAAATCTAGGAAAAGTGTGGCCAAAGAAAAATGCCATGCTTTTTAAGCTATCGCCATTCTTTTTGAGCTGTCGCGTCGCATATTCAATCGTGGCCAATTTTCTACTACCATACTTTTTGTGATGAAGTGTCATGAGGCACTTTTGGCCACCCTTTTGTTGGAAAAAATGTCTGCTAGTTGATAACTATAGCCACACTCTTAAAACATGCATATCCTGAACATATTGCCACACTTTATGAAGTGTGCCTAGATGGGTTTCTGTTGCAATGCTTTTAAAGCATGGCATATTCTTTTATAAATTACTTTTTTAATAAAAATAAAAATAAGATAGAGATATTAAAATAAATATTTTTTATTAATTCATATAAACATTTAAAAAAAGAACGACTTTCTTCAGCTTGCAATTTTTTATAAAAAATTACAATTTTATAACAAAAAGTTACTAACCAGAATCTTTAACATCAATATCGCAAAAATTTCCATCCCTCCTATTCTAAACTATCATGATGGTAACTCTAGTTGTCATGGTAGCTGTTTTAGCAGCGATTACTGGTCTTCGATGCACGTAAGGTTTATCGATTAGGCATCTGTTGTCTTCCTTGAGACCTATAATTCAATTTCCCAATAGAGAACTGAAATTTATAATAAAACTTCTTTTGTTGTCACATATGGTTTTTATTTCCATGAAAATCTTACAAAATTACATCTATTTAGCATATACTCTGTCAGCAAAATGTATTCAAATAATTTAGAGAATAACTAATTCTCTACATTATTTGAACAATGGTGAGTTTTGACTTCATAATGAGAATTAGTTATATAATAATGCAATTATACAACTAATTTTGTTCAATGGGTACACTTCAAATCAGCATACCTATATGATAATCCATATAGAATATTTCTACCTAAAATGCAAAAAAAAAAAAAAATTTAAACAATAAGTAATTACCCTATAACTAATTTAGCTCATTATGTTGATTTAGGAAAAATTTTTCAAATATTAGGGTGAATTTTTTCCTATCTCATATCAAAAACATATGGATGTTGTTCTAAGGTTGAAAATAGATGGAACTTATAAAGTTATAGTCTACCGAAGGAGGAAAATGACTTGCAACGTTACCAATTATCTTCAAGTTCAAAGACATTAATTCTTTATGGATGTTTGTTCACTATCCGAACATCAAGAGTAAAGTAGTAATAAAATACTTCTCAAGATAGCTATCATTAAATTAATTATGAAATTATGAAATAAGATATCATAAGCTATGCTAACAAAGTCAAAACATCACCGAGGAAAAACTATCAATAGGGAATATTAAAGTCTTGTAAAATAAATGCTAAAGTTAGAAACTTTAATAAGATAGTTTTCCCTTGAAAATATGGGATAAAAGATATATCAATTAACTCTATGCCTAACCAGCTAACCTATGCCTCTAAATTTTTTATATAACTTGTAGTTATATATTAGAACCATGGGTTTTATTTAGCTACAACAACGATAACATAATTCAATATCATATGATAACATCCCAGTAATCATTAGTGCTTTTACTAAGCATTATTTGGTCTTCAAATCCTAAGAATCAACCACCTTCATTTTTTTGTCAATAACGCAAGAAAAGGAATTACACTAACAATCCTATTGTATCACGTGCAAACATCATAAAAGATTTAAGTAAATACTAAATAGGTGTTGAAAATATATGTATGCCTTGGATCTAATTTATTATTAGCTCTAGTGCATTTGGGAAATTGTTGGAGAAAACTGTATATATCCAATAAAATACTATTATAAATTATTATTATTATTTTTTTTATAAGAATAAACTTTCATAATTTATGATAACGTCTTTAATTAAAATTAGAAACGAATAATTACGATAAAGATCATAATATTAAGATATACGTTTTTTAGTATTTTTAATTTAAATTATTCTTAATAATAGAATCACTAAAATTAGGACATTAGTGATTCAGATATATATATATATATATAGTACAGATAGAGATATGATCATTGAACTAACTCACCGAATGGTTGTAGTTACCGTATATTTGTCAATAGAATATTTTCACGATGAACATAATATTAGAATTTTTCTTTGACTTGTGACTATCATAGTAATTAACAAAGTATTTATTATGCTTTAATTTCGGACACCTAATATATTAGTTGAATGGATATTGGGTATCATTTAAATACTTCTAGAATTATTAGTCAATATGGAATCCATCAACTATGGTAATAAGTTCGAGCTCTACGTTTATAATGAATGAATTAAACAAAGCTTTGGCCAAAGAGTTTGAATGAATAAAGAAATGAGTTTCTTAGGTCATTCATCATTCATTATAATAATGGTAACAAGTTAGAGTTTGACAATCAAACCATACTCTAAAGTCACTATAAGATTTAAGATTATTTGTGGCGATTTTTTCTAGTTTGTGGGAGTTTTTCAAACCTCCAAAATTTGAGGTGCCACGAGCTTATTAGTGGCGGTTCTTTGCCTGCTTTGTGGAGATTTTGAGTTAAATTTTTTGACAATTTTTTTGAAATTTGTGGCGGTTTAAAACCCCCACAAAAACTGAATTTTCAAATAAAAAATTGTAGCAAACTGAATGGTTGCAAATAATTTAAAATTGAAACTAAATGGATCTCAAAGCTATAAATAACTATTATTGATTGAACAAATAACTTCAATCAAACTAAATATTATTTAACGTTAAAAAAATTTAAATTTTATAATTTGATCTTTGCTTATGAATTAAAAATAAAATTCCTATAAGTTAAATGAATTTAATCTGCTTTAACTAAATTTAACTTGCACAATTCCCTACTACTACTAAACTACTATTATACATTTAGACAATCAAAACAAATCAATGGAGAATGTAAATATCATGATTATCATAGTAATTAGTATTCATAATGTACAATGGTATTATGTGGATACTTTTTGAGAAATTACTTTATAGTAAATTTTTAATTCTGAGTATTGCAAAGAAAAGAAGTACATAACTAGCCACATTACTAAGCACATTAATCAACTATAACTATACAAGTATATGCAAATAATTGAAATGTTAATTAATACATTATTCACAATCATAAAATTGAAGTTAATTAAATTAGAAAATTATCCTTTTAACTTATTTTTTTTCCACGAAAATTAAATTATTAGCTCCCAACTCTAAATCCTTTTGCTTATTCTACATTTCACTATGTGGAATTATACCTTTGTATTCAACCCAAGGAATAGACAAAATATAATAGAAAGAGAATAGTCAAAGTTATCAAAGGTTAGATGTATGTAATAACAAAATGCTCAAAAAACTCAAAAGAAGGAAAAGTGCTTACCAAAAGAATGATTGGATACCAAAAATAACGAAAAGCTATCCACCTAATAGTGCAATCTGAAAAGTATTAAAGTACAATATTTAGATAATATGCTGATAAACCACAATTTTATGGTCTATTTTGTATTGAAATGAGTGGATTTTTATTAACTTATCCTACATTTATTCATTAAAATAGCATGGTTTTGTGAATTCCTCCTAAATTGTGCTTAAGATTAAAAACATATTTTTTATGCTCTTAATTTACTAAATTTAATTCACTTTAATCCCATTAGATGCCTTAATGTGTTTGTTGAGTGATTTCAAGCTTACAAGGCAAGGATGGATTGAAGAAGTGAAGAAAAAGCATGTAAAGTAGAGAATTCATAAAGAAATAGAGTTTGGAGCATTTCAGGGTCATGCGTACGCATGACTGCCAGCACGTGGCTTCACTTAAGTGAACACGTGGATCGCAATTTCAGGGCTTTCTTGGGCCTAATCCAACTCATTTCTAAAGTATTTCAAGCCAAACTCAAGGAAGATGGGAGGGGAGAGCAATTAGGATAGGTTTTTGTTATGTTTTTAAGTTAGATTTCTAGAGAGAGAAGCTCTCTCTTCTATCTAGAATTTAGGGTTTTAGATTTAGTTTTTTCCATAGATTTAGGCTTTGATCTTGCTTTGATTTAGTTTCAATTTCAATTACAATTTCTTGTTTTAGCATCTTAATTATCCTATTGTTACTTGTTTTATTTCTCTAGTTTGTTACTTTCATGGTTATGAACCTGATATGGTCATCATTACCTCGTAATAATGATCGTCATTATTGTACGTTATAACTCGGCCCCATAACCATTAACAACATATGACATACCTCGTCATTTTTCGTTACTATTCGGAATTATGAGCTATAACTCGGCAACATTAATGTTTCCATCATAACCGACGTTCCAACGACAAAATAAGGTCGGTTACGATATCACTTAGTCGAACGTTAGTGCCGAAAATATAACTGATAAAGAACTCATCACATATAAAAGGGAAGTAGAACATCTCTAAAGACCCAAGTTTTTCTAAGTAAGCTAGAATACACACTGACTTAAGCTTCGAAGTGCCTTTGCAGGTACATTCCACCCCCTTTGTATTGCTCGTGCTCTCATACCAACAATGAACACAAGAAACTCGGATTCTAGGAGACGAACGTTCGGCTTTGCAGCACATTGCTCGGCTGACCTCGAGGAGTTGAAGCCGATCTATTTCCCAGGCAAGATCAATTGGCGCCCACCGTGGGGCCGAGAAAATCATATTTTTTCTTTTGGTCCCATCACCTCCATCTGCATTCATGGCTGACGTACCGCCTCCTCCACTGTCCGAACTCATGCGAATGGTAGCTGAGCTACAACAAGCCAATCAACGAATGGCTGACGAGAACCAAATAATGGCTGCCCAAATCGCTGAACTAAATCATGCTCGGATTGAGCACAACGATGCTCATCGCCAGCAGACAGAGGACGAGGAACATCAGTCCCAACCCTCTCATGTCCCGGAGACGGCTCAAGGCGAAGAGCAACAGCCCGAAGATGAAAAAGAGGAGCCCGACGACCTTGTAGGTCCCTTCACAGAAGAAGTGATGAACTTCAAACTACCGAAGAGATTCACTCTGCCACTGACCCTCACGCCTTATGATGGACTCGGAGACCCGAGGAAATTCCTAAAGAAGTTCCGATCAATAATGATCGTCAATGGTGCATCAGATACAGTCTTATGTCGTTGTTTTCCAAATTATTTAGACGGCCCTTCACTTGATTGGTTGTGTGCTTTGCCTGCAGGTTCCATTTTGCGTTTTCAACAGTTGGCGAAGTTATTTGAAGAGCATTTCGCCGGATCCACAATATACTTGCACGATTCTGATTACTTGAATACTATCAAGTAAGGACCGAACGAAAGCTTAAAGGACTACATGACCCGCTTCACCAAGGTCGCAATCAGTATACCAGACCTCCACCCCGAGGTCCATCTACACGCAATTAAAAGCGGCCTTCGACCCGGAAAGTTCCAAGAGACAATCGCAATAGCCAAGCCGAAGACTTTAGCAGAATTTTGCGAAAAGGCAAAGGGACAAATTGATATCGAAGAGCTCAGACAAGCTCGGAAGTCCGACAAGTCACATCTCCACAAAGACGATAAGAGCTCAACCACTAAGAAAAGTTTTAAACTAACACCTCGATTTGATTCTTACACGCAGTTTAACACTAAGAGAGAAGACATAATCAAAGAGATCTTGAACTCAAAACTAATCAAGCCACCGAGAAAGGCCGGTACCTACCAAGATGCAAAGAACGTGGACAAATCGAAGTACTGCACTTTCCACCAGAAACACAGCCACAATACTGATGACTGCGTGGTCGCCAAAGACCTTTTAGAACGACTAGCAAGGCAAGGACACCTCGACAAATACATTGGTGGTCACATCCAAAAGCGCGGCCCTAGCTCCACAACAAACGACCTCTCTTAACAAAACCGAGGAAAAGAGAAGGCAACTTCAAGCCAATATGAAAGACCACGAGGTATAATCAATTGTATTTCAGGAGGATACGCCAGTGGAGGATACTCAAATTCGGCAAGGAAAAGATCGTTCAGAGCAATATGCTCGGTAGACGGACCACAGCAAGATGTAGCAATCGCTAATCCACAACCAGAAGTCACTTTCACACACGCCGACTTCAATTCCAGTATACAAAATTTGGACGACCCTGTGGTAGTCACCATTCAGCTAGGGGATCTGTTAGTGAAAAAAGTGCTCTTGGATCCCGGGAGCAGTGCCGATGTTCTGTTCTACTCCACATTTCAAAAGATGAAGCTCAGCGACAACATGCTACAGTCCACAGGAGGAGACTTGGTCGGCTTCTCAGGAGAACGAGTCCCAATACTCGGATCAGTGTGGTTACAAACCACACTGGGTGAGCACCCTCTTTCAAAAACTAATGATATTCAATATTTAGTAGTTGATTGTTTCAGTCCATACAACCTCATCCTTGGCCGACCTTTTTTGAACAAGTTCGGCGCCATTGTTTCTACCGTTCATCTCTGTGTAAAGTTTCCATTGCAGGACGATCAGGTTGTAACAATCCATGGAGATCATAAAGAGGCACGACAATGTTACAACATCAGCATGAAATTCCAAAACCGCTCAACACAACAAGTCAACAATGTTGACCTCAAACAAAAGGAACACACACTGGCCGACCTTGACGCAAGAGCTGATTTCCTCGAGCGCCCAACACCCTCCGATGACCTACAAAAAGTGTATTTTTATAATGACCCTAACAAATTTACTTATGTAGGTACATCAATCAACACATCTGAGTTACAGGCCATAACGACCTTCCTGCAAGAACACGCCGACCTTTTTGCATGGACACCTTCAGACATGCCCGGCATCGACCCACAAATTTTCAGTCATAAACTAGCGATAAACTCGGCAGTCCGACCAGTGCAGCAGAAGAAACAAAAACTCGGAGAAGAGAAAAAGAGAGCGTCACTAGAAGAAACCCAAAAGCTCATCAACGCCGAATTTATCAAAGAAATCAGATTTACTACCTGGTTAGCCAATGTGGTAATGGTAAGAAAACAAAACGGTAAGTGGCGCATGTGCGTCGACTTCACTGATCTAAACAAAGCATCTCCAAAGGATTCTTACCCTCTACCATCTATAGACTCTTTAGTAGACAACGCATCAGGTTATGCTACTTTAAGTTTTATGGATGCGTATTCGGGGTATAATCAAATACTCATGCACCCCTCCGATCAAAATAAAACAGCTTTTATCACTGATTTCGGTAACTATTGTTATAAAGTTATGCCATTTGGATTAAAGAACGCAGGTGCAACTTACCAACGCCTTATGGATAAAGTGTTCGCCAAACAGATCGGCAGAAACATCGAAGTCTACGTCGATGATATGGTCGCCAAAACACAAATTGGACATGATCACATCAGCGACCTTACAGAAATATTCGGCCAGATCCGGCAGTACAACATGCGCCTCAACCCCGAGAAATGTGCATTCGCCGTTCAAGGGGGTAAATTTTTAGGGTTTTTACTAACATGCAGGGGAATAGAGGCAAATCCAGAAAAATGCCGAGCAGTGCTGGACATGGCCAGCCCTAAAACAGTCAAAGAGGTTCAGCGCCTCACAGGACGACTTGCAGCACTTTCCAGATTTGTTCCTTGCCTAGCATCAACTTCTATTTCTTTTTTTCCAAACAATAAAAAAGAAAAACAGATTTGAGTGGAACGACGATTGTGAGAAAGCCTTTTCAAAATTAAAAACAACTCTCTCACAACCGCCAATTTTACAAAAGCCCCTACAAGGGGAAGATTTATTTCTATATCTGTCAGTTACTGATTGGGCGATAAGTTCGGCCCTCGTTATAGAAAGAAATAAAGTTCAGCATCCGATATATTTTGTCAGTAAAACTCTACAACATGCCGAGCTCAATTACCCAAGGATTGAGAAGCTCGCACTAGCACTAGTATTCTCGGCCCGGCGCCTCCGACCTTACTTCCAGAGCCACGTTATACACGTCAGAACCGATCACCCACTAAGACAAGTGTTACACAAACCAGAAATTGCAGGACGACTTATAAAATGGGCAGTCGAATTATCTGAGTTCGATATCAGATACCAATCAAGGGGACCGATCAAGTCTCAATTTCTGGCAGATTTCATCGCCGAGCTTACAATGCCATCAGAAGAAGATCATACAAAACAATGGACCTTATACGTAGACAGATCTTCAAATAATGGGGGCTGTGGAGCAGGAATCCGCCTGGAGGCCGACGACGGATTCATACTGGAACATTCAATACACCTTGCTTTCAAAGCTAGCAACAACCAATCCAAATACGAAGCACTGATCGCCGGACTCAGACTTTGTCTAGATCTCCAAACCTCGTAATAATGATCGTCATTATTGTACGTTATAACTCGGCCCCATAACCATTAACAACATATGACATAGCTCGTCATTTTCCATTACTATTCGGAATTATGAGCTATAACTCGGCAACATTAATGTTTCCATCATAACCGACGTTCCAACGACAAAATAAGGTCGGTTACGATATCACTTAGTCGAACTTTAGTGCCGAAAATATAACTGATAAAGAACTCATCACATATAAAAGGGAAGTAGAACATCTCTAAAGACCGAAGTTTTTCTAAGTAAGCTAGAATACAGACTGACTTAAGCTTCGGAGTGCCTTTGCAGGTACATTCCACCCCCTTTGTATTGCTCGTGCTCTCATACCAACAACGAACACAAGAAACTCGGATTCTAGGAGACGAACGTTCGGCTTTGCAGCACATAGCTCGGCTGACCTTGAGGAGTTGAAGCAGGTCTATTTCCCAGGCAAGATCAGAACCCTTGTTAATTTTGATTCCATTTAATGCAATTTGGTGTTTTTATGTTTATTGTTGCTTAATTGAGCTGTTATTATTGTTTTTTTGCAATTGATAGTTATAGATTTTATTATTCATGTAATTTATCATGTTTTTCCTTTTATGCACGCCAAGTATTTGATAAATGTCTCTTTTAATATTAATGTAGTTTTTCACACTCTTGGCTTGGGATTGAGGACTTAGGTGACATTGAGTCATTGATGTCCAATTTTGGTAATTCAAGGTTGTTACTTGATTTGGTTTCTACTAACACTAGTCTTTCACTAAGCTGATTAGTGAGTTGGTGGTTAGGATTTGTGGATTAAGATCAACTATGCCCATTTGACTTATCCTCGATGTTAGGGTTGACTAAGTGGGATTAACTCTTCATAATTGCCATGTTTGTGATAAATGACTAGGATAGGAAACCTTGACTCTCAACCTTTGCCAAGACCCTTTTTGCCATTTGAATTCCCTATTCATTGCTTTTTTATTCCTTTTCGTTTAATTTCTTGCATGCTTCTTTAATTTCTTGTCATTTAATTTTCTTGTTAATTGTGATACAAAAACCCCATTTTTCATAGCCGATGATATGCACACCTCACTACAATTTCGTGGGAGAACGACTCAGAAATTAAAACTCCCGATTATTTAATTTATTTTGTTACAATCTTTATTTAAACTTTGATTAGAGTCAATTGTGGAAACAAGAACAACTAATAATTCTAAATCACCAATCAATATTGGACATCAATGACTCCCGTGTCACTGACCACGCATGACAATTATAAGAGCAAACCCAATTAGTCAACCTCTAATGGGGAGGTAAGTCAATTGGTCTTAATCAATCTCAATCCATAGGTCTTATTCGTTAATGGAAATGAGATTAATTAAAATCTCCAAATTGTCAATCAATTTGGACATTAGTGACTCAAGGTCACTTTAATTGCTCAATTCCAAGCCAAGAGTGTAAAAATCTACCCTAAAACTAAGAAAAAGTATTTTCACAAACACTTGGAAGGCATAAAAGTAAATCATGGTAAAAATGAAATAATAATAAAATCTAAAACTACCAATGTGATAAAGCAATAACAATAACTCAAACAAGCAACAATAAGCATGAAAATATAAATTGCATTAAAGAAAATCAAAATCCAACAAGAATTCATAAAAATAAAAGCAGCAAAATAGAGAAATTAACAAAATAAACTAAGAAAACTAAGATGTTAGAACAATAAAAAGTAAAGAAAACTAAATCAAAATAAGATCAAAACTTAAATCTAGGGAGAGAAACTCTCTCTTCTCTCTGTAGAAATCTAGCCTAAAATATGCTAAAAACTATCTTAATGCTCTCCCTCTTGATCATCCTCGAGTGTGGCTTCAAATGCTTCAGAAATGAGTTAGATTAGGCCAAAATTGGCCTGAAATCATGACCCACGTGTTCACTTAAGTGAAATCACGTGCTGGCAGTCATGCGTAAATGTAAATCCGCGAATTTCTAAAACATGCGTACGCATGAGGCATGCATACGCACAATTTGAGATTCATGTGCACACATAAGGCATGCGTACGCACAACCATTAGATGCTCCAAACTTCATTTCTTCATAAATTCTCCACTTTTGCATGCTTTTTCTTCACTTCTTCAAGCCATCCTTGTCTTCTAAGCTTGAAATCACTCAACAAATATATCAAGGCATCGAATGGAATATAACTGAATTAAATTTAGCAATTTAGGGGCCTAAAAATCATGATTTTAATCATTAAGCACAATTAGGAAGAAGTCACAAAACCATGGTATTTCAATGAATAAATGCAAAATAAGGTTATAAAATCCACTCAATTTTATCCAAAATAAACCATAAAACTGTAGTTTATCAAACTCTCCACACTTAAATAATAGCATGTTCTCATGCTAAACATCAAGAAAGATATAAGAGAAGGGGTATCAACATTTATTTGATGCAAACTATCTATATGCAATCTATCTAAATGCATGCAACTACTTTACCTAATACTGTCTAATAATCTATATGTATCTACTTAGACAAAAGAATTCACTTCCCAAGAAAGCATGTAACTATCAAGGGCTAAAGACAATAGCAACCGAGTCAAATCCACAATTGAATTGAGTCCTAGAAAAGAATTTACAAACTTGTAAGATAAGAAATAATCAAAGGTGGAAACATAGAATCGAGCAATTGAACCCCTCACCCGATGTGTATACTCTTTAATCGCTCAAGTGTATAGGGTTGATTTACTCAATTATCCTCTAATCATGCTTTCTAAGACTTGTTTTTCATCTAATAATCAATAATTATTCAATGTATGCATAGAAGTATCATGAGGACTTTTCAAAGGTTGTAACGGGGTTAGGGTAAAGGTAAATATGTATATGGCCAAGTGAACTAGAATTTGAATCTTTGATCAATTTAAGCTCTCATTAAACATACATAACAACCTATACAATTCTAATACAACACTTGGCTACCCATTATTTCACTTTTCATACACTCATGCATTTTTCAATTCACATCCCATATGCATTGTTAATATCACTTTCCTTTGGGGCCTTTCTCCCCTTTTTATTGATCTTTTTTTAAAGTGAAATATATACACAATCAATGCATATGATTTACACAATTAATACATGAGCACATATCCAATTCCCAAGATTTTTAATAAAAGGACAAAACACATTTTTATCAACTACTATTCCCAATTTTTCCCACACTTAGATATTACATAATCTCACTAGGCTAAGCTAATCAAATATTCAAATTAAGAAAATTTATTATTTTTCACTTAAAGCTAATAATGTGCCAAAATTTAGAATAAAAGATGATTAAAAAGGCTCAAAATTGGGTAACAATGGTAAATAGAAAGGGTAAGGCTATATGGGTGAGTGATAAACCCCAATTTTGTGATTTATCTTGTGCTTAATTTGAGAGATTTTATCAACTTTTCTCACATTTATTCAATGAAATAACATGGTTTTGCAATTCTCCCTTGATTTGTGCTTAAATGTGAAAACATGCTTTTTAGGCCTTAAAATAGCTAAATTCAATTCACTTTAATTCCATTCGATGCCTTGATATGTTTTTTGAGTGACTTCAGGTTCATAAGGCAAGTATTGGATGGAAGAAGTGAGGAGAAAAGCATGCAAAGTGGGAGAACTCATGAAGAAATGAGAGAACCGCAAAGCTGTCAAGCCTGACCTCTTCACACTCAATCGACCATAACTTGAGCTACAGAGGTCTAAATGAGGCAGTTCTAGTTGTGTTGGAAAGCTAACATCCGGGGCTTCAAAATGATATAAATTTGCCATAGTTGCCTGACGTCTAGGGATGCACATGTGCACTGTACGCGTGCGCGCCGATGGAGCAGCGTGGGTCTACTTTAAGCAACTCGTTGGGGGCGATTTCTAGCTCATTTTAGGCCCAATCCAACGAGTTAAACCCCAAAATGGTCTTTGAGATTGGAATTGTGCACTAAAATTGTCCTTGAAATTCCAATTGCAGCAATTACGTCCCTGAGATTGAAAAAAATGCACCATATTAGTCCCTGACCTATTTTCCATTAACGACGTGATGACATGGCATGATGACGTGGACTGTAAGTGACACATGTCACTTCATGATTTGGTCACGTGTAATAGTTTGATGATGTGGTGACCAGTGACACATGGCATCCTGACGTGGATGGTTGTGCCACGTGTCACAATGTTATTTGGCCACGTGTCTGTTTGTGCCACATGTCGCAACAGTATTCGTCCACCTGTCATCCATTATGTCATCTTTGTATATGCACCAAATTAGTCCCCCACTTTGCATTAAGTGACTCATTTTAGTCCCTGAAATTGAATGTCGTGCACCAAACTAGTCCCTTCACCGGTTTTTTTCTCATTTTTTCTATAAATTCAAAATTCTCAATATTTTTGAATGCATTAATTTCAATTCTATTTTTCACATGTTCTTCAAATAAAAGTATTTTTATAAAATATTTTTTCTCTTGCTCAAATTCATTTGTGAATTTGAAGTCTGCGAAAACAAAATAGAAAGTTCAAATTCGTTTTTTATGTAGTGCCTGCAAAAATGAAAGCAGTAACACGTTTTTGTTTAAATAAAAAAGAAAGCCATAGATTAGTGCTTCAAAATACGGTGATATTATATGTACATGCATTTTTTAACCAGCACAAAAATTTTTACACGGCACAAATTTATCAATATAGTATATAATGTTTTGCACATAACATATAAATATTTGTACATAACACAGAATTAAATTTTTTGCAAGTAGTGCATAAATTTTTATTAGAAATATATTTTGTTAGTTAGGTGAGTCAATGCTTTGTATATGTAGTCTTCTAAAAATTTTTGTACTGTACACCAAAATTTCTATGATATAAACCAAGATTTTTCTGTTGTACACCAAAATTTATGTGCTATACGTATTTTGTTGGTTGGGGACAATATTTTAGGTATATAATCCATTAAAAAAAATTTTATTTGACACCAAATTTTTTGTGCTATGAACCAAAATTTTCTTATATAATATTCACAACTAGAAAATTGCTTAATACAGACATATTTGGTCTTTATTACAAACGAATTTTTGGTTGCCGACAAAATTACCGACGGATTTTGTCCCTATGTAAAAGTCTCGTCGGAAATTATTTACCGACAGATTTGTTTCCGTCGGTAATTTACCAACAAATTTTTACTAGTTACCGATAGATTTTTCCTCGATAAATTCTCCACTCCGTTTCCCTGAAATGTCAAACTTTCCGACAGATTTTCCGTCGGTGATTAGAGACAGATTTTTTGACGAATTTTTCATCGGTAACTAGCATCAGATTTTTTGACAGATTTTTCGTCGGTAATTGGAGCCTTGGAAAACCATTCCAAACTCTGAATACAGCCAGAAAATCCATCTGTAAATCCGTCAGTAAGGTAAAATAGAATTTTTTTTAGATTTTTCCATTACAAAATGAATACTTTAGGTTTGTTTTCTAAATTTACTCTATCAAACACACTGTAAATTAAAAAAAAGAAAGCCAAAAATCACATAGATAAACATAATATTCATTACATGATATCTATAAAATTGGATGTTATTTTTCAACATCATTGGCCAATATCTCACTGTCTCAATTAAAAGATACCCAAAAAAAATAAGATGACCATCCCAATTTTACATGGATCTCCTTCATTAACTGATGTCATAAATTACACTTAACACTTAAAGATAGGATAATCTAAAATATTAATGGATAACCAAGTTGTATTGGCAGCATCAACTCTCCACATTGAAAGTTGATCTTGACATCTCCTGACTGAAATATAATTTAAACCTCTCAGTGCTGAAAATATGATAGATAGATAGCCATAAACCTTTAACGGCAATTAAAAGACAAAGGAAAAAAATCTCCACCTACTATCGAGTGAAACAGCATAGCTATTCAAGGCCAATGCACATGAAGCAGACTGCAAAAATAACCTATATAATTATATTATTGCAAATATTGTTTAAAATGGAGGATTGAAAATTCAGTTAACATATATTTCTAATTGACAGAAATTGAGAAGCAATTGCATGATCATGTTAAAGCAATACACTTATCTGACTATGATAATGAATAGTGTTAGCTCCAATTACAAGAACACCACATATTGGCGAGGGCACTACTAGAAGCTTGTAGACATCATGGGGGAGATTCTGACATGTAAAAACACAATTTGAAGAAAATAATGATATCTTTAAAAGAGGAGGAAAATTCAGCAGAAACAAACAGATGTTGGACTTTGAAATCTCCAAGCAAAATATCATTCAAAAATATATAAAATAAAAGGATTTCACTGTGCTTAACAACTTACAAAAGAAATCTCGCACTCAAGGTGTAAGTTGTGGAGAAAAAAGATGGCATAATTCAATAGACTACTCTTGTGTCATTTCATTTGTCTACCATTCAATAGTAAGCAAAACCAATGACCAATAACTCTAAGAAGATCCAACAGTATAGCTTCCTAATCACAGAATTAAAAGTTGGAAGATCAACATTTTTTCTCCTGGTAAATAAAAAATCAGTTTAAACTCCGCCTATGTAATACTTGCGGTACATAGCCGGTCCCAAGCCCAGATAAAGGAGGAGGGTTGTGTTAGGTCTTCAACAACCAACATAAAAATATAGTCGAATCTCCATGACATGAATCAAAGACATTATTGCGCTAAAGCTAGGTTGTTGCCCGGAAGTAACGCGCTGTATGACTCGAGTACGGTGTCAAATGAGCAAGAGCCGCTGCATCGGTGCCCGGATGTAGTGTTAAATGAGTAAGGGTTCTCGCGTTTTCATGAACGGACAAAGGTAAATAAGCTAGTTCACAAAGTAAAAGGTAAAGGTCGGAGCGACAGAAGGTTGAGATTTGGGACATGGAACATAGGCACTCTAATAGGAAAGTCCATGGAGGTGGTGGACACCATGACAAGGAGGAAAATTAACATTATGTGCCTACAAGAAACAAAATGGGTTGGTGCGAAGGCTAGGAAGTTGAATACTTCTGGTTTCAAAATGTGGTATACAGGAAAGGTGAAGAATAGGAATGGGGTTGGAATAATTGTGGATAAGCACTGGAAGAAGGACGTAGTGGATGTCAAGAGGGTGGAAGATCGGATCATCTCTATCAAACTTGTGGTGGAGGGAGGTGTTTTCCATGTGATTAGCACCTATGCACCGCAAGTGGGTTCGGACGAACAACACAGGATATGGTTTTGGGAGGATCTAGAGAGATTGGTTTAAGACATACCTTTGGAAGAGAAGATTTTCTTAGGAGGAGATTTAAATAGCCATGTCGAGAAAGAAGTGATTAGATATGGGAATATTCACGAGGCCATGGTTTTGGGGTGATCAATGCCAAGGGTAAAACTATTTTGGACTTTTCCTCAACCTTTGATCTTCTCATCGCAAATACATGTTTTAAAAAGAGAGACGAACATGTTATAACCTATAAGAGTGGCATGATAAGCTCTCAAATCGACTTCTTCTTGTTGAGGAGAGTCTACCGGAAATTTTGCATTAATTGTAAAATTATCCCGGGAGAGAGTTTGACAACACAACATAGGGTGCTCGTCATAGATTTTCGCGTTGAGCAAAAGTTGAGGAAAAGACATCATACGAAGAACCCAAGGACGAGGTAGTGGCGGATGAAAGGTAAAGAACAAAGAAGCTTCCTAAGACGGGTAGAAGAAGAGGCAAAGGGGGATGGGAATGGAAGCGCGGAAGAGATGTGGAGGAAGATAGCAGAAGTTATTAGAAGAACAACAAAAGAAAGCTTTGGTGAATCTAAAGGAATAGGACCAAGAGACATGGAGTCCTGGTGGTGGAATGCGAGTGTACAAGAAAAGATAAAGATAAAAAGGAAGTGCTTTAAAGAGTGGTCTTTATGCCGCAACGCAAATAACTGGGAAAAATGTAAGGCGGCTAAGAAAGAGACAAAAGTGGCTATAAGTGAAGCAAGAACAAGAGCATATGAGGGTCTCTACCAGTCTTTGGGCACAAAAGAAGGAGAAAAAGGTATATATAGAATCACAAAAATCCGTGAAAGAAGAACGAGAGATTTGGATCAGGTTAAGTGCATAAAGGATAAGGATGGAGAGATGTTGGCTCAAGAGGAGAAGATTAATGAAAGGTGGGAGAGCTACTTCTACGAGTTATTTAATGAGGGACAGAAGACTCTTCCAAGCCTTGGTCGGTTATGCACAAGGGAAGAAGATAAAAAATTTGACTACTATCAAAGGTTTCGAGACTTCGAGGTAAAAGAGGCTCTAAAGCAGATGAAAAATGGCAGGGCAGTAGGACCTGATAATATCCTGATTGAGGTTTGGAAGGGTCTTGGAGAAAAAGGCATCAATTAGTTAACCAAGCTTTTTAATGATATTTTAAGGTCAAAGAAGATGCCTGATGAGTAGAGAAAGAGTACCTTGGTACCTATCTACAAGAATAAGAGGGATATACAAAGTTGCAGAAACTATAGAGGAATCAAGCTTATGAGTCATACCATGAAGTTATGGGAAAGGGTGACAGAACAGAGATTGAGAATAGAGACACAAGTAACAGAGAATCAATTTGGATTTATGCCAGGCAGATATACCACTGAAGCGATATACCTATTAAGAAGGATGATGTAGAGGTATCGTAGTAATAAAAGGGATCTACATATGGTGTTTATTGATTTGGAAAAAGGGTAAGGGAGGTCTTATGGAAGGTTTTAGGAAAGAGGAGAGTAAAGATTGCATATATTCGTGCAACTAAAGACATTTATGATGGGGTCACAACTAGTGTGAAGACTCAAGGTGGTATGACAGAGGAATTTCCTATTGGTATAGGATTACACCAGGGATCATCCTTAAGTCCATACCTTTTCACATTAGTCTTGGAAGTACTCACTGAGCACATCCAAGAGCATGTGCCATGGTGCATGCTTTTTGCTGATGATATCGTCCTTATGGGAGAGTCAATGGAAGACCTAAATAAGAAGTTGGAGTTATGGAGAGAATCTCTAGAAGTGTATGGTCTGCGCATAAGCCGTAGCAAGACGAAATATATGGAATGTAAGTTCAGTCTGAGAAGGGAAAACCCTAATATAGAGGTGAAGATTGGAGAAAACATCCTACGAAAAGTTAAAAGTTTTAAGTATCTTGGGTGCATCATACAGGATAATGGAGAGATTGAACAGGATGTAAATCATAGGATCTAAGCAGGTTAGTCAAAATGGTGGAGTGCATCTGGTTTTATATGCGACAACAAATGCCTTTAAAACTTAAAGGTAAATTCTATCGCACCGCTATAAGACCGACTATGCTTTATGGTACGGAGTGTTGGGCAGCTAAAGGGGAGCACGAACATAAGCTGAGTGTGGCAGAGATGAAGATGTTGAGATGGATGAGTGGTCATACGCGATTGGATAAAATAAGGAACGAAGATATAAGGGAGAGAGTTGGAGTAGCACCCATTGTGGAAAAGAGGGTTGAATCGCATCTCAGGTGGTTTGGACATGTGAGAAAAAGACCGATAGAACATCCAGTCAAGAAGGTGGATGAGATGGAAGATGGACAAGGGGTGAAAGGCAGACGAAGACCTAAGAAGACCATCCATGAGGTGGTCAAACGAGATCTATATGTAAACGGTCTCTCTGTAGACATGATACATGACAGAGCACAATGGCATCGTTTGATTCATGTAGCCAACCCCACTTAGTGGGACAAGGCTTTGTTGTTGTTTTGTAAATAGAAAATCAATTAAATCCTAGAGCAATATCACAAAAATTAGACATCACATTGTAGATAAACAAGGCATGTTATTACCTTAACATATAAATATTCTTCAAAATGTGAGGTCTTGACGAAACATGACACCAATATATGAAAATCATGGAAAAAGAGATGTATTATATCATTGAAAATAAATATCCTAGGCATCTAATCATAAAATGTTTAAAGTGTAATCTCAAACTAATCTTCTATATGAAGAAAACCAAAGTCAGAATAATACACCAAAAATTGCTAAAAATAATTTTTTACAATAATTTTGTTTATGCTTATGGTATCATGACTATAATTAGCAATTCATTAGAAAACAGAACCACCAATTTGCAATATAATTTAAGCACTTTATACAAACCAAAAGGGCCTGATTTTCAGGATTTATATTGTCAAGAAACACCCTCCTGTGCAACCTCTGCTGCTCAACTTGAGGATTTTTTGCTAGTACTTGTCGCATATCGGCAACAATTTTCTGCAGAAGAACTAATCCATTTAGCATAGGGAGACATCACAAAATCCTATGTAGCAAACTAAAGCCAGTTGGATAGAAACTACATAACTACTGCTCACATTAATCTTCTTTACATCCAAATGACTAATGGCTAAATGGGTTTTGATTCGCCAATGTGTTTTCTGAGTGAGGTTTCACACGACATTCACTGTGAATTTGTGGTTTGGAATGTGCACAGCTTCACCATCTTCACCTCTTACAATAGTAGGTGACCACCAGCCAAAATACTACATAAAGAGAAAACACTAGTGGCCAAAAGAGCCTCAAAGATATCCCAAAACACAAACAGTATACAATATTTTGTAATTTCCTTATATATATATATATATATACCACAGTCAATACTTAAAAATGTGTAATTTAACCCACCTTAACGGTACCAGAAACTTCATATCCTTCAATCTTTGTTTGAATCCACTCATTAATCACAAAAGGACGAGTTCCATGGATCATCGCACTTGAAAGGAAATTTGTAAATATCTAAAATACACAACATTTTATGTGAATGTGCGCCAAAATATAATGGAATCAAAAGATCAGAAGCACAACAGTTCCCCCCTCACAACCAGCAAGAGTCAACAAAACTATTCCAAGACCTCCAGCAGTAACCCATCTCTATGTAGAGAAGCCTAGCAATTCAATGAACGGTGAAAAGGTCCATACGGCCGAATAGATAGCTTTTCCTGCAAATTGGAATCCCATCTGGTAAAAATAAGAAATTTATTATATACATTAGAAATTGAGCCACAATTAATATGTTACTAGTAACCAACAAATCACCACAATCTGGCTTTTTAGTTTTTAACAATCAACATCAACAAATTTAAGTTGCAAGCAGCCTAGTTTTCATTATCATATCATTTAAATACATGTACACAGCCAGAATGAATTCTTTTAACCAAACCAATTAACATAAAAAAGACATACTAGAATTGTGAATTGCTATCAATGTGTAAAACAAACTGAGAGAGAGCAAGGATGCTGAATTCTAAATATAATAGAACATGGTATAGCAGGGAAAACGTATTCCCCAACTACGGGAAACCAAGCTTCAACAATAAGTATATTAAATTTATGAAGTTGACAGGTAAAAATTGGAAACTAGATTGTAGTTTTTCCATTTTCAAACTTCAAACAAGACTAACATGGTAGTATCCTTCACAGAACACAAAGAATAAATACATTTCTCGTCTCACTTGGATCAGTGCTCTCAGATAAGAATTTCTGCGTTTGCTGAATCACACTGCATATTGCATGATTAGTTTTATCAAAGCAAAACATAGTAAAAAATTATTTTGAAAAAAAAATCACATTGAGGAACTCAAGCTGACAGCACTGATATCTTGGAAAACATACAGTTTAATAGTCCAATAGAGAAAACCCCAATGGGCATATGCAGTTAAGCACAAGTTATTTCTACTGGAAGTGATTAGGTGCATTATTAAGTGAATAGTGATCAAATTGTTCAGCAGTATTAATAGATCATGACAAAATCAAGGGAATCGGCATACCTTGATAAACAATAGGCAAAGGTCAGAACAGTTGACAATGATCTTACAAAATGCAGAAGTCGTTCCTTTATAACCTGGCTAGTTTCTGTAGGTAGAATTACTAGTTGTAATGCTCTGAAATTAAATAAATATTCACTATGCAGAAAATTGATGCATATAGAAAGATATAAATTATTCATCTTCTGATAAATTTTAATATGCTATAACAACGAAACCTGCAAAAGAGTATTGCTCCAGTCCATAAAAGTAATGGCCGAAGGTAAGAAGCTACTATATAATGTGTTTTACTTTTCTTCCAACTGTTATCACTCCTCTGCAAAATAAAGTAAGCAAATTAGACTTGCATACTAATAGCCCTGAATCAGTTAATATAAATATGAAGAATAGAATAACTACAGTGTAACCTGGAAAAGCAATTTCCTTATCTGACATGTTACAAAAACGATAATGGCAACTGAAGGCATGAACTTTAATATTACAGGATTACTATGTATCTGATTAATAGACCTGCAGAAAAGAAAGGGAAAAAATTGTAATTGCATACCAACACCAAAAGGAATAAGCTAATAAAAGAGAACTCAAATGCATGCACTTACTAGGCTAAAAATCACAAAATTTATATTGTTGTTTTTTATTCAATAACATGATCCATATTGTTGTTGACAAAGGAGTTCCCCTGAATTAGATTATTCTTTAGCTATGGTAATTTCATTCAATTAAAACTAAAAGAAGAGGTCTACAAGACTACAAGAAATATGGTCAAATTTTCAATTGTAAATTGGCATCAATCCATTAATGTGGCAGAAGGAAAACAAAGATTAGAACAAGAGATACATGAAGACAGATTGGTTTGTATCATTGCAGAGGGGAATATGACAATGATCTCTTTCTATGCATTATGATAGCTGTAAAGTTGTTGTGTCCCCATCTTTGTTACTACTAGCTTTTAGGGCATTTGCTTTTATTAAAGCAGATTTGCATGAAATCTCATGTTGCAATATTTTTATCTGAAACAAAATGCATCAAATCGAAATTAACAAAATAATTTACATTTCTGAAATTAAGAGTACAGTGATGAAGTCATTGCAAATGCTTACCCTATCCCTTGCTATATTAAGCTCCTGCAAAAATTAACATAACAGAATCATCAATCACCATTATTAAATTGTAGAACAAGAACAACGAAAGGAACAAAATGCCGAAGGAACTAACTGCTGAACAAGAGATAGCAGAAAGCTGAAATTGATGAATCCAAACTAGTATTAACTGAATTAAATTTCTGCGTTAGACAACTATAGCATATATCACACCATTCCATGAAATTGAAAAGAGGAATTACAAACAAGTCAGAGATTATGAACAGCATATATCTTGCTGAATTATATCAAACCATTCCATGAAATTGAAAAGAAGAATTAATTGCATGAAATTGAAAATCTAACCTCCAAGCAACAGAATCACAAAATTAGTCTTTGGATTAGAGCGGCGGCGGAGATAGCTCTGCGACGACGGCGATGAAGGGAACAGATGCGACAAGAGCGGCTGCGGAGGGGGCTCGTGCAATGCGAGCAGCGGCGGCAGTGGCAACGGTGGAGAGAAGAAGTAGCTCGTTGACAGAGAGAGGAATAAGCTCGTTTGATTTGTATGGTGTAAATGGAGCTCGATAGGGTGGGGGCAATGCTAAGTTTAACTCAATTTTTCTGACAGCATATTTTAAACTACAGATAAATTTTCTGTCTTTAATAATTTAACAAAACACAATATTTTTGTTCATTTAAATACAGACAGATTTTTCGTCGGTAACTATTTTTTACAAAAAAATTAGTCTTTTTGATAGAATTATCAACAGATTCTCTTTTTCGTCTGTAACTTATGCTAATTCATTTTCTTTCGTTTTCGACAGAAATTTTCTCGCAAAATTTTTCTGTATTTCTGTAGAATAAAATCTGTCGAAAATATCCATTTGTAATAAATAGTTTTCTAGTAATGATTGCTTCCATTTTCTGCATTAAATAAAATATATTTAGTTAGTCGAGTAAGCATTCAACTTGCATTGATTCTGTCCATTTTTTTGAAGGACAAGACAATCTTTGTAAAAAAAAAAATTTAACTCCTAATAAAAGTATTTTAAAATAATATGATTCTTTTGTTAAATAACAATAGAAATTAGTTTAGCCCTTTTTTATATTTCTAAATCAAAATAGGTTAGCCCCAAAACGAGGCAATTGTAGTGTCACTCCACCATTTTAAACGTTATACAATTTTAGAATATTAATGGGAACAAAATTAATTTGCAACAATGTAGGCATAAAAAAGGTAATGGATGTTCTTAAATTTTTTTTTGAGAAAGTATAGGTCCATCTCTAAATGTAGCCAGGTAGTGCCAATTTTTCAAAAAATTTGGATTTTAAATTTTAAAAAACTAGGTTTGCTCTCAAAATACACGGGCTCTCCCATTCCACCCCCTCACATCACGACATTCTTCTCTAACTCCTCTCACCTCGATGTCGCGGCTCTCCCTTCAACCCTTCTTGCCGCGTCGCCGTCCCTTCCACCCTTTCCCAACTCTTCTTGCAACAACGCCGCATCCTCTCCTCCAACCATTCTCGTTGTTAAGCCGCTCCCTCTTCCTCCATCTCCTTTTGTCCTGTCGTGATGCCGCTCCCTCTTCCTCTATCACCTCAAAGTCCTTCTTTTAGTTTTGGATGATTTTTTTGCTTGTTTTGGATATTTCTTTTTCTCATATTTCGGATGCGACTTTTTTACATGTTTTAGAAGTTTTTATACGTGTCTTCTTTTTAGGTTTTGAATTATTTTTAATAGTTTTAAATATTTCTTTTCTTAGTTTTTGAATGTTCTTTTTCCAATAGTTTTGAATGTCTCATTTGTTAGATTTTAAATTTTTTAAAATGATTTTTGATATCTTTTTTTTTGTTAGATTTTAGATGTGTCTTTTCGTTACGTTTTAGATGTCTTTTTATTAGGTTTTGGATATTCGTTTTACAAAGATTTCAAATGCTTGTTTTTATTTGATTTTGAATGTTTCTCATGATAATTTGAATTCACGTTCCCTGTTCCCTCCAAAGAGAAAACTAAAAAAAAAAAAGACTCAACGGAAGGGGGTGGGCGGACGATTCTGAGCGACGAACGGTGGTGGGCGGTGCGGGCAACTTCTGAGCGACGAAAGATTGTAAACGGCGCATTTTTGGACTGCAATGTGTAGATTTAGGTGTGTTTTTTCTCCTCCTTGTTAGGCTTTTTATGCAGTCCATATACTAATTGACTATAGTTGGCTAGTATTTTAATTAATTATCTAATAAATTTTTTTATATTATTCTCGTAAAGTATAATTTTTTATCATCTGTTTTTTAAGTAGAATCAAACAAAAAAATGTGAGAAAAGATGTTAAATTGTAAAAGATCACAATTATTAAAATAATTAGAAAAAAATTGAGTGTTCGTTCCAATAAAAAGAAAAGGTTCAAGAATCAATATAATTTATTATTTTTTGTTAGTATTTTTAGACATTGGTCTAATTTTTTTAACCTAATAAAATAATAAAATACTTTTAACCCATACTTTTAAATATTATTAATTAACTGCAAATAAAAATAATAAATTTTACTAATTTTCTAACATTTTTCCATGAAAAAAACAAGGACATCAATAAACCAGCAAAAATCGGTAAATCTATAATGATTACACTAGCCAACATACCAATAAGAAAAAGTCTAGGGGCCAGCAATCTTGTTAAATTCTGGCCAGCATGTAACCAGCAAAGAAAAATGAGTCATTTAGATAAAATCTCACACCAATCTCACACCATTAAAACCATCATTGATGATTATTTGATGGCTACAAATCATAAAAATTGCTGGCCCTAGCATTCCTCTACAACTAAACTAAACAAGAGGTTCACGGTATAATCCACCAATGTTAAACAAGAAACTGTAGAGTTTTGCACAGGATCAGAATTTGGAACAGCTTTGTCAGTGCATGGAATCAATTATGAACCTTAGAAAGGAAGCTTCATAGTGCTGCCAGCCATATCTTATCATATAGTCTGAAACATTTTTTCTTCTTTCTCTCTGTGTAATATGCTTTTGTGACTGTTCCTATTGTTCCATCTTATTTCAAAGTGGATTCTCTATTGAAATGACAAAACTCAATCTGATTCTTTTGATCAGCTTACGATAAACCGCAGATAGTTAATTTATATTTATCTTATTTGTTTTCATACAAAATTGTATAAAATCATATACTAAATTCTATATTTATTTATTTGTTTAAAACTTCAATCTCTGCGTTTTAATACTCTAGTTATATATATATGTTATCAAAATTAAATAATTTTTCTTATCTAAGTCGAACATAATGACCTCAAATAGAAAAAAAAAAGCTATTATACCATAGTTAGGCACCATATATTATATTCTGCAACATTTTAATTTTAAATATGTCTTTATTGTCACTATGTTATTCGAACTTACCACAAACTCACAAAGTGGATTCTCTATGGAATTAGTGACAAAACCCTATCTAATGCGTCATGCATCATACCTCATAAATATTAAACCATCTTATTAATTTGTTCTATAAATAAGAGCTTCTTCTTCACACACTAAAGCAACTAAAAATCATAACCAATTCAGCTCCATCAATATAACACCACCATATATCAAACACAAAATAAAACTAATAACAGTAGCACCAGATCATGTCTAGTAGCTTCTTTGGACGGAGACATGAACCACCACCACCACTACTACACAGTCCCCACCAAACATGGGAACCTAATTACCACCAAGACTACGGCTATGGCGGTTATGGAACCACCATAACCGGTGGCACATCACATATGGCGATGACTGGCTTTCCAGGGCAGCCATCACCAGTTGTGAACACACAAATAGAGAAGAAGGAGACCCCAGAAGCGTACGTGTTTAAGGCGCAGCTTCCGGGGCTGCGGCGATCGGACGTGAGGGTGGAAGTGGATGATGATAAGGTTCTATGCATAGTTTGTGAGAGAAGCGTGGAGAAGCAAGAACAAAGAGGAGGTTGGCACGTTGTTGAGATGTCAAGTGGCCACTTCGTTCAGCGTGTGATGTTGCCTCAAAACGCCAACGTTGACCATGTTAAGGCTTATATGGATAAAGGGGTTCTTACTGTTACGGTTCCCAAGCACCATAGAACTGTGAACCATCACGTTAGGAACGTTAACATTTCTGGACACTGAGAATAATACATGATATGTAATATTTATATCAGTTTCGCTAAAAAATCAATTAGGAGTGAAGCCATATCTAATTAACTAGTTGAAAAACAAGTTTGTTATAAAACAAAATGAAAAATAACCTCCTATTATCTTAATTTTTAAAATTTTAAAATAAAAAAAAAGAGTTGGTTTAATTAGCTTATATTATAGTTATACTTTTTCTATTTATGTATGTATGTATGTGTGATCGTTTGTGATACATATGTAATGGTAATACGTCGTATTTGCGGAAGTACCTAGAAAGATATAAATAATTGATGTACTCTGAGTGTCTGTGAGTGTCTGCGACCTTTGTTTTTGCTTTCTTTCAACTGATGATCCATATATGTATTAATTATATAGTAGACCAATAGTTGGAGTACTGGCGGCTACCCTAGCCTCTTCAACGGGAGAAATATGAAATTGGTAAATAGTTATATATATAACTTATATACTAGCTATGATTCATTTTATGTCTTATTTTATCTGTTGTTATTTTTTATACTAATACCAGTAAATAAGATATGAGAAACTAAATTACTCAATATTTCTAAACTAACTTTTGACAGATATTTGTCCTTTTTTTAACGTATATAATTTGTGATACATATATGACTCAGTATTAGAGGTTTATTCATAAAACCCGCGCTATAATTTTTTTTAAAACCGTCGTCCTACCAAATCGTGGACTTCTACAAGATTTTACTAAATTTTCTAAAATCCAACCACATACCAAAATTTTAGTGGGGGAAGAGGGGGAGAGCGCGCTGCTGGTCAAGCGACAGTAAAACGTGGATAGTTACAAGCAGTGGCGGAACTTGAAACAAAATTTTGGAGGCCACATAGAAGATAATTGTTAAAATACTTTTGATAACTTGAAACAAAATTTTGGGGGCCACATAGAAGATAATTGTTAAAATACTTTTGATATAGACCCCATTTAAGATAAGCTCGTCTAATCTCATCTTTCTAGTTTTGGTGATATTGCCAAATTTAAATCCCCTTTTTTAGGGCTTCGTTCCAAAAAATTAAGGTCAAACTCATCAGATGTAATTTTTTAAACTTTTGAAGGTTGTATCTCACTTTTTTTGTGATTCATTAAAGTAGAAGAACTACAAGTGTTAATATTATAAAAATTATATGTTCTCCTTCTTAAATATTATCATTTCTCTTAAAAAATGCATCAATTCTTTGATTTTTATTATTATTTTATATAAAAATTTGAATATATATCCTATAGAATATGTAAGGAAGAAGTTAGAAGGACAAATATTAAAATTTATAATATTTATTGAAATTTTTTTATCAATTTATACAAATACAATAATATTAATACTTATTGAATATTTTATTATTTTTTATCATATAAAAAATTAAATTAAATAAATAGTAAAATATAAAATAATATTAAATTAAATAAATAAAAAATATTTATTTTTTTATATTTGAACTTAAAAGTAAAAAGAGTGTTGCTTATTGAACTTATTGGGTACTTTAAGTCATAATAAAGTATTTAAACCAATTGAATTATTTTTTATCTTTTAAAAAAGTACTACTAATTTTTTATAAAAAGTTTGGGGGGCCATGCCCCCTTGTCTGAACTAAGCTCCGCCACTGGTTACAACAAGTGACACGAATATTGAAAAAAAATGCGAGAGAGTTATCAAAATTTATTATTTTCGACTATCAATTAGTCATCAATATTTAAAAGTATAGACTAACATATGTTGTTGAATTACTAAATTAAAAGAATTGAGTTGATGATTAAAAGTATGGCAACTACTCAAATGAAGATGACAAAAATATTTTTTTATGTAGATGCTTTATTTAAAAGTGTGATTTATTTATCTAGTCATATTTTAAACAAAGACAAGTAACACTTTTATATCATGTCAAAATCTAATCATACAATCATTCATCCAAGGGTCAAAAGAAAATATTTTTACATGAAGACAATTATAAAGTCTTCATTGTAGTATCCACCTAAGTATAGCCAAAAACAATAAATTACTACTACATACTTGACTTTTACTAATATTTAAAAAATGTTACCAAATCATATTAAACTATTACCTATGTATATTAGTAACATTTTAACAAATGTTAAATATATTCTATGTTACTAAAGAGTTGTAGTAACATTCTTCTAAAGGTTTACTACAAGAAATTACCACAATAGTGACTAATTTTAGCGACTGAAAAAATTGGTTGCTAATAGCGACTGATTTAGCAACCGATATAGAATTTCTTGAACCAGAAAAAAATTGGTTGCTAAATTATATTCAGCGGCTGATTCTAACGACCCACAAAATCGGTCACTAATAACTACAGAATTAGTAACCGATAAGTTTATTATACAACCAGAATAATGGTGGTCGCTAAATCGGTTACTATTTTTTAATTTAGCAACCGAATTAGCAACCAAATCAAGAGAACTAACTTCTTTGGAATTCTTGGTCACAAAACAGTCGCTATTTTTAATTTAGCGACCTATTTTGCAACTGATAGAAAAATAGGGCGAAAAATTATTTGGTCGCTAATTCATTTGCTAAAAAAATGGTCACTAAATCGGTTGCTAATTGTTAAGCTAGCGACCACTTTTAGCGTCTAATAAAATCGGTCACTAATAGCAGCCGAATTAACGACCGATAAGTTTATTATACAACTAGAATAAATTTGGTTGCTAAATCGGTTGCTATTTTCTAATTTAGTAATCGAATTAGCAACCAAAACAAGAGAAGTAACGTCTTTATGATTCTCGGTCACAAAATCGGTCGTTATTTTTTAATTTAGCGACCGATATTTGCAACCAATAGAGAAATAGGATGAAAATTGTTTGGTCACTAATTCAGTCGCTAAGACTATGATCTCTAAATCCGTTGCTAATTATTAAGAAAGCAACCAATTTCAGCAACCAACTAAAAAATAATGTTATAAACTAATTAGTCACTAAATCGGTCACTAATTTAATAAAATAACATAGTTCCTGAGTTACCCTCACTAAGCCTAACTCAGCTCCCCCACACCATTCTCATCTTCTCCAAACAATTACTGAGTTACCCGCCGAAAGCACAACACCGTCCTCTAAGTTACTGGTGCACGCACTACAAGAAAAATACCCATTCAGCCACACTTTTTTTAGGCTACATTTGAAAAGCATAGCCTATTGCTTTTCTCCGTGTTGCCTTTTTATAAGAGAAAAGGATACACAAATGCGGCATCATTTAAAAAGCGTAGCCTTAGGTATTAAAGATATCACTTATAAAGCGTAGCCGTAGGTTGATATCTATAGGTTCGCTTTTCGTATCAAAGGAGACGCTTTTAAAGGATAGCCTATTTGTTAAGTTTTGGGTGCGTTTTAAAAGTGATGCCTAATGTCTCTAGAGCCAAAAACTTAACACTTAGTAATTTTTTTCCTTGTTTTTCCTGAAGCAAACTGATGAGTGATGACCTTAACACTTAGTAAAACTTAGCAAACTTCTTGAGTCTCAGTCACCTTCGATAGCTCAATCACCTCCATCCTCGTAAACCCTCGATAGCTCAGTCACCCTCGATAGCTCACCATCGTCGCCCCCCACTCACTTTCTTCACTCTCGCCATTGACCCTCTCACTACAAGCGGAAACCCTCTCACTCTCGCCATTGAGAGTCGTCGCCTCCCACTCACGACTCACCTGCACTACTCTCCACATTGACCATCATCACTCCTTCGCCATCGCTTGCACTGATCGTCGCTGTGCCGCCCTCACCATCGTTGCTGCGCCGCTCTCACCATCGTCATCTCCGTGCTTCTCATCATCGTCTTCGCTGTGCTCACATCATTGAATAGGTATGTATTGATTTCTATTTGCTTCTGAAATTGATCAGTGGCTTAGGGTTCCTATTTTAGGGGTTTTAATTTGGGGCTTTTAATCTCTGAAATATGGGTTTGTGAACTGTAATTTGATAACATGCATGCTGTTGTTGATGAAGATGTGTGGTATTTTAGGGTTTGTGAACTGTGATTTAATATACAGCTTGTCTATTTTCTCTGTATTTTTGTTTCTGAGACTAAATCCAAATGCAGCGTTAATAAGCTTTTGTTTCTGTGATTTCTCAATGAATAAGTTGGCTTCCGTTTCTCTGTTTTCAGCTTCCTGTTTTCAGCTTCTTATTTCTAACAGAGTTCTTGTAGTTTGAACGGTTTCTTGGTTATCCAGAAACAGAAATGGTGTGAAGAATGTAAAGAATTAAAAGAGGAAGAAGAAAGGTGAGCTGAATTGTAAATTGAATTGAAAGAATAAATCTGATTAACATGAAAACCAATCATATACAATCCTGTTTATGTAGCCATATCAGGTGAGCCTTCAACAAAGGCAATAACCTTGTAAATACCAATAAATATAAAAAGACTATGTTATTTAAGCTATAATATATATAATTAAAATTAATAATTAAAATTTATTAAAATATTGATATACTGATATATTTAAAAGCTTGTCTGATTCCTTGCTAGTTTTATGGTGTCCTCATCAGAATAAATATTATCTCAGGTGCTTCTCAGCAATAACCCCAAAGAGAGTTTAATTTGTCTTCTGCAACTTCTTCATCTTTTTCAAGCACAAGATCTTCTACTTCAGGTATGAATTGGGTTTAGGATGCCTCAGTTGTAGAAATCTGATTGTTTGACATCTCCATTGTAGAAATCTAGGTATTCATCTATAAAAATGGGGACATTATAGTTACTTATACCCCTTTTGACTAAAACTACAATTTTTCCCTCAGTTGCTGATTCTTATGGTAATTCTTTTCTGAGACTGAAGTTGATTTCTTGAATAGGTGAATGATTTAATGTGATATGTGTATAATATTGAAACACTTTTTGTTTTGAAAGTTTTTGTACTTGATTAAATGTTTCTCTTTGATACTTTTTTTTCTTTTAAACTGTTAGTGCGGTAATTGGCTTTCTGCTAGAACCTGTGGTTTAAAATTGTTTGTGTTTGATTTTTTTATTTGTTATTTATTTATTTTTTTGCTGAACTCTGTTTGTTCTGTGAGTTATTGGCATGAGGGTTTGTGCTAGATTTGAAAAAATTGTTATGACATGAACTTTGTTGTGATAGTTCAATATAAACCTCATGTGGAGCACAATGCAAGAATGTTGTAAGTGGCTAATTAATCTCCACCATTGAGTTGAGTTAGCTCTAATGATTCTTGAAATGATGGTCTATTCCTACATTTCAGCTTTTTTCAAACCCATAGCTTATTATTAACAATTGGAGGGAAATTTGCTAAACTATAACTTGAAGGAACATTGTTGGCTCATGAGGTAAAGGTTTTCTACATCAATGGAACGAAATTGGTGTTGGTGTTTACTATTTTGAAAAAGTTATTAATCCACGGATCAAACCACAGTATGTTACACTTTTGTGGAAATAGGGTGGCAATTTTATTCTGCTTTTTGCTGTGTTGGTTAATGATATATGTGCATAACTATTGTTTGGTTAAAATTGAATTGATTAAATTTCAAAACAAGAAACTGTCCGAAACTCACTCTTCATGATTACCTTTACTATATGATTAATGCCAAGAGGGGTACTCAGCAACTTGGTAATGATCACCATAAATCCTTAGAAGAAAATCGTAATCTTGTTAAACTATTCTTTTTTTTAAAAAAAAAGCATACTAAATATATAGAGTGAAATGAAAAACAAAAGAAGGCTAGAAAGAAAAACATAAATCCGAGAATGTGGGAGGAGACCGAGTCCTATTTATACTAACCAACTAACTAGTTCTTGGATCCTATGTCGTCAGCCAAGCTCCATTCCGCGAATCTTGGCTAGCCGGCCAATATAACTGCTATGCAGGTTTTGCCTCGTGCGATCTTTATCCACACGTGCATCAGCATGGACCTTACATTGAATCTGAGCTCATTTCCTTTCTTGGGTCAGCTGGATCACTCTTTGACTTGACACTTCCTCTCTTTAGGGGCAACGACACGCGCACCAACTTCGTGATTCATCTCCGTGAAGCTTTGAACAACGAACAGCAAGTCAAAGTGTTCATAGATGAGGATCTCCCAAAGGGGCAAAGCATAGGGCCTTCACTCTCAAAGGCTATTGAAAGTTCACATGTATCTATTGTTGTTTTCTCATAGGACTATGCTTCCAGCGAGTGGTGCTTGTATGAATTGGTCAAGATATTAGAGACCAGGAAATAAAAAGGACAGGAAGTTCTCCCGGTTTTTTATAAAATACAAAAATTATTATTTCAATTAAAAATAAGTCAGTTGGTTTAATATGGCAGTTGAGTTGTGTGTGAAACTCTTATTCTCTCCAATTTAGATTTTTTTTAGCAAAAGAATAAGTATATCTAGTATGCTTTTTAATTCTGGTTTATTTTCATATTATGCTAGGGGTGATGCTGATCTTATTAAGCATATAGTCAAATATGTTCTGCAGATAAAGAATTGCCCGTAGCGAATCCAAGGCTTGAGGCGAGGAATCTTGTGACTTGACTTAATTTGCTAAATTATACTTATTATTTCATGAATTCACAAATCATAACATAACATTGTGTCTCCGTCTGTCTCCCTCATGAATTCACAGACAGTAGAGAGAGAGGGTAAGGAACAGAGGAATAACCAAAGCACCAGGGAGCAAAAACAGGAGCGTTCTTCAAGTTTTTGGCTCTTCATCAATCATAGCACCAAGAGAAAGAGAATGATGGCCAAGGAGGGAGCTGACTGAAGCTTAAGAGGGAGCTGCGTTCCACTCACCCAACTGTTCTTCGAGTTTCTTTGCTAGGTGAGGACAGCAACTTCATCTTCTTTCTTTTCTCCTCTAATTCAAAATTCTGATAATTCTCTTGCTCCATTTTTTTCAGTTTATTCAATTTCTTTTAACACAACTACCACCACAAGCAAAGAAAGGTGAGTGATTTTCTCTCCTCTATGTTTAATTTGGTCGAATGGCCTTGTGAAATGTAACCAAAATTCTGGTTCTTGGAACGGTTAAGGTTTGGGCTCAAGAGAAAAATAGGGACAAGTCTTGTGTATTTGATCAACAAAGAGGTAAGGGTTAGAATAGTTAGATATTGATTTTAGCTGTATTTGGTGATTAAATGGCAGAAACCTTTCCATTGAGTATGCTTATTCTCAAATAAGTTAGGCTATATAATATATTTATTGACCAGTCAGCTGCTTGATTCTTGGATCTGTATGTGAATGATTGTTGCTTTCTTAATCAGCAGTTTACTTTGTAGTGGTAAATGGTAATGTTCTAATAAATAAAAATCAAGTACTAATGGGGACTATTATTCATTTGTCTAGAGTAGTTTACTGATTTTATGTTAATTATTTTTGTTGCATGTGGATTATAATGTGGACTATTATTCACTTACAAAATCCACCAATATCATGGTTTTGCAGATTGACGAAGAGCTTCTTCAGGAAGTGGTTAATATGGGATTTGACAGAAATCAATTGGTTGAATCTTTATGCAACAGGATCCAAAATGAGGTCTGTGCCCTTCATTCTCTCCTTTCATGTCTTCTTGATTGTCTCTTATTATTATCTATATATTTCTGGTACTGTGGCAAACTACTTGTTATTGTATAACTGGTTCCATGTTTCTAGTGGCTATCTTGGAGCTGATTTTGAAGAGACTATGGTTGACTCTTTACCTTAGATAGTTGACTCTTTTAAGTATTAATGGATCTAATAATATCTCTTCCTCTGCTCAATATCTCCCACTTATTTATTTATTTTCATGTGGTTTTGTTGTTACCATGTTTGGTTAATGTGAGTGTTGAGCTGAAAAAGAGTAATGTCTGTGTTCTTTTAGCAATTGACTAATGTTGTTGGGACCCTTTATTTTTAATGTTTTCCTTTAATTTTTCAATATGAAGTGAATGACCCTTTTTGCCTTGTGAACATGGAGGTTACTAAGGAAGAGCTTAATGCAAAAATGAGAGAAAAAAGTTTCCAACTTTTGGTCTGAAAAAAACCATGCAAAGTTTCCAACATGTTTGTGTTTTGTTTTGTGGCAGATGGGGCTGGTGATGATTTGTTTAAAGGGCTATGGAGGCTGTGCAGGGCCATTAATGGATGTTCCTTGTGTTCAAGACAGAGTTTTCTATTTCCCTCAGAGTCACATTGAATTGGTATGATATACACTTCTTTACCTTGTTTCTGATTTTGTTTGTGAATTTCATTTTTTTCCATTTTTGTGCTATGTATGCTTTCAAATTTAAGCCTTAAGGGGTTTAGTAAGTGTTATATAATTTTGATTTTTTTCTTTTGTAGTTGCTAGAACCTACAGAACAAGATTTGAGGCAGATGAAGAACCAGAAATCTCCCAAATACGATCTTCCGTCGAACAAGATATTTAAAGAACAAGATTTTTTTCTCTTCTATCAGAAGGTTAATAACTTTTATTAGAAGATACTTATGTAGGATACAATATTTTGGTTTTTTATAGTTTATTAGTAGTAAATTCTAAGTGGTCTAATGTATATTTTGATATGGGTATGTTTAATTTAGTGTGAGATGTATGAATACTCATTTATGATCATCCCAATATTTTTAGTTCATTATAAATATATTTTGTTAAAGGATAATTTTATTTAAAGAATATTGTATGGTATTATTATATATTTATTTTTATTTTATAATTTTTAACTAATTTAATTAAAAAAATAGGATTATATATATAATCATATTACTAAATATTAGGTTTTAGAAAAAAAATTATTAGAATATATATATATATATATAGAAAATAAAAAAAAAACAATGAGGGACCTAAGGCTACACTTATATACAGTAGCTATAGTATACAAAAAAAAAGAGGAATCTAAGGCTACGCTTATAAAAAGTAGCTATGGTATACAATGTGGCTACGCTTTACAAGTGATGCAGTAGCTTATTCTGAAAAAATGAAAGCTGAAAAGCGTAGCCTTTGGTCCTGGACAGCATCACTTGAAAAGCGTAGCCTATTCCCAAATGCCAAAAGCGTAGCCTTTGAGAATAGGCAACGGCCGAATAGGAATCACTACAAAAAGCGTAGCCGTAGCCCAAAAAGCGTAGCCGTAGCCTAAGGCATCATTTTTCTTCACTTTTGGCTACACTTTTCAAGTGTACCTGAATGGGTGTTTTTCTTGTAGTGACGAAACTGGCTTCGTAGAATTCACATAGATAGACCGGCAAGTATACCGGGTCATCCAAGTAATACCTCAGGTGAGTGAGGGTCGATCCCACGGAGATTGTTGGTTTGAGCAAGCAGTGGATACCTTGCAGATCTTAGTTAGGCGGATAAAAATTATAGTTTGTCACGAAAAACATATAAAACAGATAAATAGAACGTTACTAGATAGATGATAATTCAGTGGTGATAGAATGGTTGAGGCTTCGGATATGCTTTGTCTTTCCGAATTAACTTTTCTTACTGTCTTCTTCAATAACCTTCTGATTCCTTCAATGGCAGCCGTAAGTGATTAACTCATGTCCTCACATCAAGTTAACCTCCTCCACTGTAACAATCCACCACGTTAAGATGACTTATGTCCTCTCATCAACCCACCTCTAGGTTTCTCACTGTAGTAGTAGATGAAGCTCTAAGTAATCTACTCCCCTTCACGATCCTACTTAAAGTGCCACAGAGAAGGCAGATCTTCCGGATCAGAAAGTGCTGCTTCTCTAACTCTAGCATTAACGCCATAGAGATCTCATGCACCCAGAGTCAACAGGATTTTATGTCACATACCCAAAGTTGCTCAGATGCTCTATTGGAATCCGCAATGCAATCTCTAGCTTTAGTTTAATGCTATCTGGGTCAGGAATCGCACGGAACCATGTAGAACAAGGGTGATTGTCACGGGTCACCCTCAATTCATAAGATGAAGAACGAGGTTGCATAAGAGAATAGAATTTGACATATTGAATGAAAACAGTAATATTATTGATCCATAAAACTCAGCAGAGCTCCTAACCTTAACCTTAGGAGGTTAGTGACTCATACTGTACATAATAGTATTCGAATGGGCAAAGATCTAAAAGTGGGCAAGAGTCTCTAACAAGGGTGAACTCTTGTATATATATACTAATCTGCTAACTAAGAATTACAAAAATAAGATAAACTAGTCTTGTAGTGCGAAAATCAACTTTTCAGGCCCACTTGGTGAGTGTTTGGGCTGAGATTGAGTGTCTCCCATGAGCTAGTACCTCTTAAGGGCATTGAACACTGGCTAGGGACTCCATCCTGGGCGTTGGATGCCAGCTGCTCCCCTGTGAGCGTTGGACGCCAGGAATAGGGCTGGTGGCTGGCATTGAACACCAATTTTAGGCCTTCATTTCCAAAGCAAAGTATGGACTATTATATATTTCTGGAAAGCCCTGGATGTTAGCTTTCCATAGCCATTGAGAGCATGCTCCAGTTGGACTTCTGTAGCTCCAGAAAAGCTCCTTCGAGTGCACAGAGGTCAGATCCTGACAGCATCTGCAGTCCTTTCTCTACTTCTGAATCAGACTTTTACTCAAGCTCCTCAATTTAGCCAGAAAATATCTGAAATCACCATAGAACACACAAACTCAAAGTAGAATTCAAAAATGTGAATTTTGTACTAAAATCTATGAAAACATAATAAAACTTAAACAAAACATAATGAAAACTTTATGAAACTGATGCCAAAAGCGTATAAAATATCCACTCATCCGTTACCCACACCATTGTTGTCTTCTTCATTGCAACGTTGTCTTCGTCATCTTCTGATTGCAGTGCCATCTTTTGAGGTCTCCTCGTTGTCGCCTTCTAAGGTCTCAGCGCTATCGCCTTCATCTTTGATATCTCGGCGGCGTTGGCGTTGTCTAAGTTCGTGGATCATCTCATCACCGTCCAGATCTAACTTTGTCATTGTTGTGCTGTTCTTTTCTCACCGTCGTCTCCTTTGGTCGCGCCGCCTCCTCTGCTCACTTCTTTGTTACAGATCATCGCCTTGCCATCGAAATTTGCCATTGCTCCTTGTCGCATAGTTCATTTCTCACCGCCACCTCCTCTGGTAACTTCTTCTCCGGTAACAACAACAACAACAACAACAATAGTCTCTCCGGTAACTTCTTCTCAAACTAATTTATTTGATATTCCGAAGCCCCAAATAACGATCATTTGTTGCTAGCATAAGGATAATATATCTAATAAGCACAAGCACATAGTCCACCTTCTCGTGCATGAACAATCTCGGCTTTGAATTCCAGATGCAACTAATCTTGTAATTTTTTGTTTCTTTCTGATATCTCGCCTTCTCCTTGTATGATTCAAATTTTAGATTTTTCAATTTCTCTATTTGAATCTTGATTTTTATGTGATTATTAGATTTTTGTTATTATGTTTTTGACTAACACATTTTGAGAATCTAATCTAATTAGGTAACTATTTTTATGGGTAAAAATAGGGCATTGTAGGTAACATTTTGAGTTTTCCCATGGACGTTGTCTTTGTTTTTGTTCATGGTGGACTTTTTTGTGCTCTGCTTGACCAACAGGCCCACGTGCGTGTCGTGGAGTGACGAGTGGATTTTAGCCAGTTTAGAATTTCACAAAAGTAATTACGTTGTAAGTATAGTTTCTAAACCAACAACGAATACTTTGGTACAAAAATTTGGTTGTCACAAGTAACAAATCCCTAATAAAATTGATAACCGAAGTATTTAAACCTCGGGTCGTCTCTCAAGGAATTACAGGGAGGTGTATTTATTATTGGTTATGGAAGATTATCTTTTTGGGGTTTTTGAATAAGGAACAAGAAAAATAAATTGCAAGAAAGTAAATTAATAATTAAGAAAAATCTTGGCAAGGTATGAGAATTAGACGTCCTATCCTAGTTATCCTTATCAATTGTGATGAGAATTGTTCGTTGCTCCCACTTTGTTAATCCTCTAACTATGAAGGAAGGTCAAGTGGATAAATTAATTTGATTTTCCAAGTCCTAGTCAACTCCCAAGGAAAGACTAGAGTTAGTAGAATGCAAGTCAATCAACAACTTTCAATTATCAATCAACAAAAGAAGTTTGATAACTCAAGTGTCTCCAATTATTCAATTCAAGCTAAGAATGTAAAAAGCTAAATTAAAATCATAAATATGAAATACCTCAAATTACATTAAATAAAGAAATCAAATCTAACATGGAGTTCATAAACCAAATTGGGAAAATAAATAAACTAGAATGCTAGAATAAATAAAAGTAGAAGAGAAACTAAATTAAAGGAACATTGAACCTGAAATTAAGAAGAAATAAACCTAAAACTAAGAGAAATCCTAAAACCTAGAGAGAGGATATAAAACTACATATAAAACCTAAATTGATGTGAATGAATGTTGTATCAATCTGTGTTGAGTCTCTGCTTGTCCCCTGACTTTAGTCTGCATTTCTGGGACGAAAACTAGGTCCAAACTCAGCCCAAAATCGCCCCCAGCATTTTCTGTGTTTTCTGCAGGTAGCGCATGTAACGCGTATGCATAGGTCACACGTACGCGTCGTTGATCATCTTCGCGTGTCATGCGTACGCGTCAGGTACGCACACGAGTCGCCGTGCGAACTCCAATTCACGCGCACGCGTGAGCCGTGCATGCGCGTCGCTCCTCGCTGGTTGTCTCCTTTGTTTCTTGTGCTCCTTCTATTTTTGCAAGCTTCTTCTCCATCCTCTAAGCCATTCCTTCCCTATAAAGCCTGAAAACACTTAACACATAGATCACGGCATTGAATGGTATAAAGGGGAATAAAAAATACATAATTTAAAGGCTTAGGAAGCAAGTTTTCAATTATAGAATAAAATTGGGAAGGAATTGTAAAATCATGCAATTCATATGAATAAGTGAGTAAAGAGTTGATAAAAATCACTCAAATGAGCACAAGATAAACCATAAAATAGTGGTTTATCATGGAGTCTTTGGTGCGAGCCGAAATGAAGCATAAGGATTTTATTATAGTTTGCCTTGAAGATTGTAGTGACTGGAGCAATGCTACTACAAGGCATGTTGTGATGCATGTATGTGCCTCTCTTTGTCCTTGCGCTTTCTTCTCTTGATTAATTTCCATAAATTTGTTGAGTATCTGGTAGTTGAAGTTGGTGTCATAGCTGAATGCTTTCAATCTTTCATGCCATATCTATAGATTGTAAAAAGAAGTAATATAAAGAGACCAAGAAAAAAAAATCAGATTATATTGGGGTGAACATTTTTGAGGATATAAAGAACACTTCTCTAGCTAATCTGCTAGGATTTGGAGCACAAAAAAGTGAAATATATAAATCACAGCTTCAATAGAAAGTTTTGTTGTTTCTTTATAGATTGATCTTGAGCTATCAAGGATTGTAATTGTCTTAACTAAGCTAGATACTAGGATACCTCAACATGCCTGTCCATCCGATGCTGAAGTTTTCCTTTCACCCCCTGCATGTTAGTGCGTGAATTGAGATTTTGCACAGCTTAACTGGCAAGTGCATTGGGTCATCCAAGTAATACCTCAGGTGAATGGGGGTCGATCCCATGAGGATTGTTGGACTGAGCAACAATGGATATCCAGTTGGATTTAGTTAGGCAAATCAAAAAGGGGTTTGGTGAGTCAATTCACATAAAACGGTAAATAAGCAAGTAAATAAACAAATAAAGGTTTGGTGTAAAAACAGTATGAGAAAATAGTTAAGGCTTCGGAGAAGTTTACTTTTTTGGATTAAAAGTTCTTACCAACTATTTTAACAATGCATGATTCATTCTATGGCAAATTGTAAATAACTAAACCCTAATCCCTTAGTGATTTTGTTTCCTCTAACCATCATTAACCACCACTCCCGTGGTCACTTAATTCCGATTAGAGGGTTAAGTTCAAAAACTAGTTTATGGCCACAAAAACCCTAATTACCCAAAGCTAACAGGATTATATGTCACATATCCCAGTTAGTTCATGTAATTAGCAGTTTAGGAGGAATTTATTTTCAAGCTGTAGTTCAAGCGAGATAATTCTTTCGAGAATCACAAGAACACAAGTAGAATAAGGGTCATGCTCCCGCTCCACCCAAATTCATAAGTTTAAGAACGAAAACAATCTATAAAATTGAATCAAAACATAAATTAAAATAGAAGAATAATAGTTCTAATCCATAGAAATAAACAGAGCTCCTAACCTTAATCGAGAGGTTTAGTTGCTCATGACTTACAGAGAAAACTAGGGTTCTAAAAACTGCAAAAGGAAAGATGATAATGTTCGAACCCCCTTAAGAGGAGTATTGATGGGCGGATATTTTGTACGCTTTTTGGCATCACTTTCATATAGTTTTTAGTAGTTTTTATTTAGTTTTACTCAGTTTTTATAGATTTTAGTGTTAAATTCACATTTTTAGATTCTACTATGAGTTTTTATGTTTTTGTACAATTTTAGGTATTTTCTGCCTGAAATTGAGGAGCTGATGCAGAAGTCTGATTCAGAGATAGAGAAAGCACTGCAGATGCTGTCTGGATCTGAGCTACCTGTATTCAGAAGAGCTTTTCTGGAGCTACAGAAGCCTAAATGGAGCGCTCTCAATAGCTATGGAAAGCTGACTTTCATAGTCCATACTTTGCTTCGGATTAGAAGACCCAAAGCTGGCGTCCAACGCCAGCTACCTGCCCCCTTCCAAGGGTCCAGCGCCCAAAGAGCAAAGACCAATGTAAAAACGCCCAAAGAGGACCCCCTAGCTGGCGTTTCACACCCAAGAGACCTCATAGCACGTGGATATCATCAAAGCTCAGCCCAAACACTCACCAAGTGGGCCCCAGAAGTGGATTTTAGTACTAAATAGACTGTTTTACCCTTACTAGTCATCTGTTTAGTATTTAAAGTGTATTTCACATAATCATTCAAACAACATACTACCATTCAGCATTATTTTCGTTTTACATTGTATTTTACTTCAGTATGAGTTTCTAAACCTCCTAGGTTGAGGGGAGGAGGCCTGCTGTGTCCCATGAATTAATAAAAGTACTATTGTTTCTTCTTCAATCCGTGTTTGATCTATCTCTAAGATGTATAATCCGATCTTCATTGTGGTGAATAGGATGATCTAACCAATTAGCTCTGCTCATCATATTAAGACAAATGTGCCTGACAAACACCTGCGTCTACTTGGGTTCGTGTGAATACTTGGCCGGAAAGCACGAGCCAATAGCTATGTTTATGCATCTCTCAGACGGCTAATCCATGAGTTCGTTGGGAACTTCTCGAGACACCAGTTCAGCCGATTTCCATGGAGATTAGGGTCTCCGTGGTATATGCTAGAATCCATAGAAGCAGCACTCTCTGATGCGGAAAATTCGACCTTGTCTGTGGCGTTTTGAGTAGGATCGCCAAGAGAATGAATTGCTAGAGCTTCACCCTCCGTTAGATTGAATGACCACGGGCAATGACTTTGATCACATACAGCCTACCATAGAAGAAGATCATTCACAAGAAAAGAAGACAGTAGTACCAGAGTTAATTCAGAAAGACAAAGCAACTCCAATTTTTAACCATATCCCTATTACTGATTCCAAAGTCCTAATACAATCCCGTATCCAACAACCAAACCTTCTGATCTGCCTGACTAAGACCTGCAAGATAACCATAGCTTGTTTCAAACAACAATCTCCGTAGGATCGACCCTGACTCGCTCAGGAATTACTTGGACGACTCAGTGCACTTGCTGGTACTACTGTACGAAAGTGTGGGGATCGTATGCACCAAGTTTTTGGCACCGTTGCCAGAGATTGTTGAGTTTGGACAAACTGAAGGATTGTCTTGCTCCCTAGATCAGGTAATTTTTATTTTTTTTAGTCTTTTAATTTTTATTTTCTTCTTCAAATTTTCGAAAAATCATTAAAATATTTTTCAAAAAAATATTTTTCTTTTCTTTGTTTAATTTGTGTTCTTGGTATTGAGTCTTCCATGTTCTTGTTTCCTGTTTTTCAATTCCAAAAATTTTAAAACTCTTTCAAAAACCTTTTTCATATAGTTTATTTTTGAGCATCCTTAGCTTTCTGTTTGAGAGTCTTTGTTTGTGTTTTTTTATTAAATCTTTTATTTTTTTCGAAAAAAAAATTAAAAACCCTTTTCAAAAATTTTTATTTTTCTTGTTTAATCTTTGTTCTTAGTTTGAGTCTTTTGTGTTTGTTCTTGTTGAGTCTTGCATTTTCTTTGAGTCCTGTTTTCTAAAAATTTTTCAAAAATATTTTCTTTGTTTAAATCTTGTGTCAAGTCTTTAAGTTTGGTGTTTTCTTGTTATTTTTCTTTTGATTTTCGAAAATTTATGTTTAGTTTTCTAAAAATTTTAAGTTTGGTGTTCTTTTCATGTTCTTGTATTCTTTGAGTCTTTGAACTTTTTCTTTGTGTTCTTGTTAGTCTTCAAAGTGTTCTTGAGTCTTTTTTGTGTTTTGATCTTAAAATTTTTAAGTTTGGTGTTCCTTTGTGTTTTTCCTCAAATTTTCGCACACTAGGAGTAACTAGATCTAAAAATTTTAAGTTTGGTGTCTTTTACTTGTTTTTCTCTCTCCTCATTAAATTCAAAAATAAAAAATATCTTTTCTATCTTTATTTTAATTATAATTTTTGAAAATTCCTTTTAAAATTCAGATTTTAATTTTAAAAATTTTTTTATCTTATCTTGTCTTATCTTAGCTTTAAATTTCAAAAATCAAATCATTTCAAAATCAAATCTTTTCAAAAATCACATCTTTTTCAAAATCTTATCTTATCTTATTTCAAATTCAAAATTTTAAAATTCAATTTCAAATTTTAAATTTTAAATTTTAAATTTCAAAATTCAATTTTTAAAACTGAATTTTCAAATTTCAAATTTCAAAATCAAATCTTTTTCAAAAATAAAATTTCAAATCTTATCTTTTTCAAATCTTTATCTTATCTTGTTGACTTTTTAAAAAAAATTCAAAATTTAAAACTTCAAAATTTCAAATTTTAAAATTCAAATTTCAAATTTCAAAATTCAAATTTTAACTTTCAAAATTTAAAATTTTTAATTTCAAAATTTTTGTTTTAAAATCAAATCTTTTCTTAATTAATTACTTATCTTCTCTCTCTTTTTTTTTAAAACTTCCTAACTAACTCTTCTACTTCTCTTTCTTCTTTTTCGAACTTTTATTTCTTTTTAATTAATTAATTTTAAATTCGGTTTAATTAAACAAATAAAATAAAAACAATAATATTTTAATTCTTACTCAATTCTTCTACTTCTCTCTCTTCTTCTACCCCTTCTATCCTCATTCTTCTTTCTTAATCATGAACCCAAGTAGGAATGTAGAGTTCAGAAGAACTCTGGGATCTTATACAAATTCCACTACTGACTTCTATGGAAGAAGCATCAGCATACCTCACGTCAGAGCTAGTAGCTTTGAACTCAACCCTCAGCTTATTAATTTAGTGCAACAAAACTGTCAGTATTCTGGGCTTTTTCAGGAAGAACCTACAAAATTCCTGGCAGACTTCTTAAAGATTGCTGACACAGTACACAGTAAGGGAGTAGACCAAGATGTCTACAGATTATTGCTTTTTCCTTTTGCTGTAAAGGACCAAGCAAAAAAGTGGTTGGATAACTAGCCTAAAGCTAGTTTAAAAACTTGGAAACAATTAGTGGACAAGTTTTTAAATCAATACTTCTCCCTAAGAAAGATGACCGGTAGCGTGTAAGCAAACCCCACACTTCCGTACAGTTGTAGTACCAGCAAGTATACTGGGTCATCCAAGTGATACCTGAGCGAGTCAGGATCGATCCCACAAGGATTGTGGCTTGAAGCAAGCTATGGTTATCTTGCAGGTCTTGGTCAGGCGGAATCAAAAGGTCATTGGGTGGAACTTTGTATAAGTACTTGTTATATCAAATATTTAGATGTTAAGAAGGAATAAGGATAGG
This sequence comes from Arachis ipaensis, assembly GCF_059453495.1. Classification (NCBI taxonomy): domain Eukaryota; kingdom Viridiplantae; phylum Streptophyta; class Magnoliopsida; order Fabales; family Fabaceae; genus Arachis; species Arachis ipaensis. The sequence goes on from NC_142439.1 coordinate 94,061,602, forward strand.
AATAGAGTTGAAAGTTGGAGTTGCTTTGTCTTTCTGAATTTACTCTGGTACTACTGCTCTCCTTGCTTATGAGTGATTTCTTCAATGGCAGACTGTATGTGATTGACAGTACTGGTTTGAGCAACTGCCAATACTCCTCCGGATCTGAACCCCAGGTTTAGTGTGGATCCATCTCTACTTGAGGGTGAAGCGCGTACAGTCCATTCTCCTTTATGATCCTACTCAAAATATCACAGACAAGGTCAGATCTTTCGGATCAGAAAATGCTGTATCTATGGATTCTAGCCTCTACCATAGAGACCTTAATCTCCCCGGAAGTTGGCTGAACTGATGTCTCAAGAAGTCCCCAACGAAGTCGTGGATTAGTGATAAACCCCGATTTTGTGGTTTATCTTGTGCTTAATTTGGGGGATTTTATCACCTTTTCTCACATTTATTCAATGAAATAGCATGGTTTTGCAATTCTCCCTTGATTTGTGCTTAAATGTGAAAACATTCTTTTTAGGCCCTAAAGTTGGTAATTTTAATTCACTTTAATTCCATTCGATGCCTTGATGTATTTGTTGAGTGATTTCAGGTTCATAGGGCAAGTATTGGATGGAAGAAGTGAGGAGAAAAGCATGCAAAGTGGGAGAACTCATGAAGAAATGAAGGAACCGTAAAGCTGTCAAGTTCGACCTCTTCGCACTCAATCGACCATAACTTGAGCTACAGAGGTCCAAATGAGGCGGTTTTAGTTGCGTTGGAAAGCTAACATCTGGGGCTTCGAAATGATATAAAATTTTCCATATGTTACTTCGCGCTCAGGGGCGCGCACGCGCCATGTACGCGTGCGCGCTGATTCTGCCGTGGCCCACTAAGGTGAAATCGCCCCCAGCGATTTCTGAAGCACTTTGGGCCCAAACCAACTCATTTCTAATGCTATTCCATGCAGAATTCAAGCTTGGGCAAGGGGGGAGCAATTAGTTTAGTCAACATGAGCCTTTAGTTAGTTTTCTAGAGAGAGAAGCTCCCTCTTCTCTCTAGAGTTAGGTTAGGTTAATCCATCTTAGATCTAGGTTTAATTACATGTTTTCATCTTGTTTCTTTTATGATTTCTTACTTCTACTCCTTCATTCTCATTATTTATAGTGTTAATTTTACTTTTATGCTCCTTTTATATTCATGAACCCATGTTGGATTTGGATCTTTTCTTTAATGCAATTCAATGTTTGATGTTCCTTTAATTGTTGATTTGAGTTGTTGATTTACTTTTCTTGTAATTTGTAGTTGGTAGATTTTACTATTCTTACATATTTACCATGCTTTCCATTTGTACCCACCAAGTGTTTGAAAAAATGCTTGGTTGGGCCTTAGAGTAGATTTTGAGCATTCTTGGCTTGGAAAGAGTAATTAGGCAATCTTGAGTCATGAAAACCCAACTCATGTTGGTGATCTAGAGTTGTTAGCTAATATTGTTTCCATTGACGCTAATCTTTTGCTAATTTAATTAGTGAGTTGATTAGGACTTTTGGAATATTGTTTCCATTGACGCTAATCTTTTGCTAATTTAATTAGTGAGTTGATTAGGACTTTTGGATTGAGATTAGCTAGTCTTATTAGACTTTCTCTCATGGAAGATAATATGATACCTTCTTCCAATGTTAGAGATGACGTAATAAGATAAATTCTTGTTATTATTGTGGTATGATTGATTAATCTTGTTTGACTTTCTCCCTATTTGTTGGAGTTGACTAAATAAGATGAATTAATCATTGCATGACTAGGATAGAAAGCCTATATTCTCAATCCTTGCCATGAATGTCTCTCTTTATTAATTGCTTTCTTTAATTACTTGCTTGATTTACTTTCTTGTCATTTATTTTCTTGCCCCTCTTATAAATCAAAACCCCTTCACCCCTTCATAGCCAATAATTGATTATTTCATTGCAATTCCTCGTGAGATGACCCGGAGTCCAAATACTCCGGTTAATTTCATTTGGGGTTTGCACTTGTGACAACCCAAATTTTTGATGTGGGAATTGTTTGATGGTTTAGAGCTATGCTTACAACGAAGTAATTCTTTCTATAAGAAGAAAATCTAGACCATCGAGCAAAACTCATTATCAAAATGGCGCCGTTGCCGGGGAGTTGCAATGGTGTTATGTTATTGGTTATCGTATATATGTGAATATTGCGAATAGCTTGATTTTTGGATTGCTTGTTAGTTTTTGCTAGTTCTAGGACTTTGTTTCGTTATTTCTTGTTAGCTTTTGTTTCTTGTTTTTACTTTTCACTATGAATTCTCACTTTGGCTATGAGTTTGGTTCTAACTATGTTGTAGGAAATGAGAGCTTCAATGAGGATGTGTATCAAGGATGGGACAATCAAAGGTGGGAGGAGCCATATGCATATGATCAATCCTCATGGCAACAACCTCCACCAATGCACTATGAAGAAGAGCCATTCTATGATGCATATCAATCCAATGGCTATGGTGAATCCCCTTGTGACTTTCAAGAACCACCAACATACACCTATGAGCCATATCCTCAATATAACCCTCAACCATACTCACAAGCCCCTTCTTACCAACCATTTCCATATGACTCTAATCCATATCCATCCTACCAACAATCATATGAGCCATATGAACCACACATAGAGCCACCACTACTCCAACATCAACATTTTCAAGAGCCACCCCTCCATATTATTACCAAGATGAACCACCTCCAATACATGAAAACTTTCAACCACAACTCTACCTAAAAGAACCACCTTCCGACTATAATACCTTTCCCTCAAATAATGAACCCTCTCTTCCACCATCACCCCCCGATGAAGCCTCTATGCTAGAATTAAGGGATCTTGAATCTCATATCTTAAGGCAACACGAGGAGGATGAAAAAAATTTTGAGGAGTTAAGAGCAAAAATGGCCATCATGGTAGAAGCCATTGGCAACATAGTTTCATCCCGCCTAAGCCTATGCGATCAAGGCACTTCCATTGTGGAATGTGGAGAAGCAACCAAGGAGCTTGGTGAGGGAGTGAACTTGAAGCTCCAAGGTGAAGAAGAAGAGTTAAAGCAAGTAATGCAACAAGAGGAGGAGGTAGAGATTATTGAATAAGAGGAAGAAGTGGTTGAAGACTTAGGAGATGCGGAACCACCTTGGGAGTCTAGGATTGAAGAAAACCTCTTCAAAATGATTGAAATTGATGCTAGGGAGGAAAGTGCACACCTTCCAAGGCATATCCCTTATGAAGAATCGGATGGGATAGAGCAAGAATTGAGTTCCCTTGGTGAGGAAGATCAAGCACCAGTTCTTAGTGGTGAAGAATCCTTTGAACATGAAGAACTTTCCCCCATTGGATTTGAAAGCAATGTGGAGGTAAATCTCTCTCGTCCTCCCATTTGTGATTTGAGTAAGGGAAAATGTTTAGATAAAATTGTTGAACAAAGGATTGAAATTAAGAGATCTTGTGGAGAGGTGGAAGTCCTTAGAAAAAGGAGGATGGGAATTGAATACGCTTTGTCAAGACCCTTGGAATCACCTTTACCTAGGTTGCCATCTACACCTTCATTTGAGTGGATGAAACTCATTTCTATTATCTTTGTTATCCCACTTGAATATGGTTTGCTTGAAACGGATGGTCAACTTAGGATGCTTTGTGGGATGAAGCGTAAAAGAAAGATGTTTCGTGGTTGGCATTGCAAATCAAGGCTCATTATGGTTGAAGCTTCAAGGAGTAAAGGTTGGACTAGTGCTCAATTGGATGGGTCTAGGAGGATAGTTTGGTACTTCCATGAGAATTCATCTCTCTTGCCACCCAGAGGAAACCACCATGATCAACTCAAGGACGGGTGTGAAAACAAAGTGTGGGATCCCGGATTGCACAAGGAAGATCAACTTTGGGAGCCTATGGTTTGTGAAGAACTCCATCAAAGCTTAGAGTTATTAACTTTGAATGATGAAGCACAATGGAAGTCCAAGCATTGGTGGATGTTCAAGGATGGATTCAAGCACAAGCCACCTTGATGAAGAGCTCCCCATAAGTCCAACTTAAGGACAATAAACAAAAGTGCTAGGTGGGAGACACCCCACCATGGTAAACTCTTTCCTTTTTTCCTTTTGTACATATTGGTAAAATAAGTTTAATTTCATGTTTTGTTTGATTAGTTGAGTTTAATTGGTAGTCTAGTAGGTTAAATAAGGTTTTATGATGTTTTGGTAGTCGTTTGGAGGTTTGGAATGCTTGGTTTGGTGCAAAAACATAGAAAAATTTTAAAAAACAGAGCACCACCCACACGCACGCGCACTCCACGCGTACGCGTGAATCAAGCAATTTCGGCCATCCACGCGGACGCGCCATGTACGCGAACGCGTGGATTGAATTTTTCCACTTCCCATACATTCACCCGAGAGTTGTGCTTGAAGTGTGCCAACTTTGTGCCCAAAGGCACGCGAACGCGTACCTTGCGTGTCCGCGCCGACTCTCTGCTTCGCCATGCACGCGTATGCGCACTGCACGCGTATGCATCGCTTCCATTTCGTCAATCCACGCTTATGCGTACATGACGCACACGCGTGGATTGCCCTGTTTCACTCATCTTCTTTTCTTCTCCTCTTTCCATTTCGTTCCTTCTTCTCTTTTCTTTTCCACTCTTAAAACATCATCCAACACTACCAAGCATCATGTAGCACCATTTCTTTTAGTTAGTTAGTTAGTTTAATTTTTTTTTCCATTATAAGTGTTGGATTATTAATCTTGTTTACTGTTTACTGCTGCTGCTTATTAATAGGATGTTAGTTTAACATCATTGTTGTTATTGTCATTGTTGGATTCCTTTGTTGAGATTGCAATTTATTACTTGGTCCTGAATTTTCATGTTGAACATTTGTGAATACCAAGTACATGTTACGTTGCCTTCATGCATCTTAACTCTTTGAATTGCATGTTTTGGCCACCATGCATTCATCATCCATTGTTAGGCAATTGTACATTATCAATGCATTTTTTTTAGGATGCTTGTTCTAATTGATCATCACCTATTTCATGCATTGAGTTTGTGAAATTGTGAAATTGGATCGAAAGCTTACCTAGTGACATATTTTTTAGCTTTGTAAAGCTTTGTGGACCATGCTTGCTATGTGATTGATTCTTGACTTCTATATCTTTTTTCCTAAGTCCCATAGCATCCATGTGTTTCACCTCTATGTCACTTAGGTTTTGCAACAACTTCAATAGGTGTCATTGATTGTGGTGTAAGTTTCATATACCATTATGTTCATTAAGTTCACTTACACATCAATCAATGTCCATGCATTATCCAATTTCACAATTACTTGATTTTTGCTTGAATGCTTTTATGCTTCTTCACTACTTGTTGGATTGTTTTAGCCTACAAGTCTTTTAAAGTATCTCGAGCACACTAGAATGAGTGAAGTGCATATTTTCTTTTGTGTAATTGTGACATAACTTTTTGTACTAGTGTGTGTGTATTCTAAACCGCGCGTAATTTTAGAACCCACATACTTATTTTTCATTAATGTCACACTAATTCACTCACTCAATTCTAGTAATTTACCTCATTCCAACAATCCATGCTTCCTTGCTTGTGCATTTACTTGTCTTATTATCTCCTGTTTCCTATGTTCAGGATGAATCATCATAAGCAAAAACGGAAGTGGGAGAAGAACACGCAGCATCGGTTGACCTACCAACTGAAGGTAGCAACCAGGAAAGTCGCCGAACCCCCTTATTCATCTTTGGATGCACCGAGGACGGTGCAAACTTTTAAGTGTGGGGAGGTTGTCCGACTGCTCGGCATTTTTGGGTGACAAGTTTCTAATCCCAACACTTTTTCATTTCATTTTTAGGTCTTTTAGGATTTTTGGTTGCATTGCATATGTATATATTAAGCTTAGTCAAAATCATGATATTTTCCAAAGATTTTATCTATAGGGCACCCTAATTGAAAAAAAAATTTAGAACTTGCTTGAATTATATACTTTGTGGAACATGATTCTTGAGCTAAGAATACAAGCATGTGAGATTTGAGCCTAATTGTGTGGTTACATCATATATAACCACTTATTTTCATTCTTGTGTGTATTATTCTCTTCCTATGATTGTAATCTTTGATTTGTTTAATTCTATATGTCCATTATTTTGTGTATACATGCATTTACATGATTGAGGCCATTGTTCAAATAGCTCACTTAACCATATAGCCTACCTTTTATCTTCTATTGTTAGCCAATCTTGAGCCTATGCTTAACCCATTTGTTCTTAATTGTAGCACATTACAAGCCTAAGTGAAAAACAATAGATATCCCTTAATTTGGATCTTTGACTAGCTTAAGCTAGTGAGAGTGTTTATCATTTGATTTTGGGAGAGTTGGGAACATTGGGTAGAGATAAAAGTGTGTTTTTATATTTGTGTTGAGAATCTTGGGAATTGGGTACATACTCATGTATTAATCATGTGTAAACCATATGCATTGATGTTCTTGTATATATTTTAGTTGAGAAGAAAAAAAAGTATAATGAAAAAAAAATGAGAAAATATATATATAAGAAAAAAATATAGAAAAAGAATTGCAATAAAAAGGGGACAAAATGCCCCAAAGCAAGGTTCAATAAAAGTCAATGCATATGAGTTGTGATCAAGAAGAGAATGCATGAGTGTGTAGAAAAGTGAAGAATGGGTAGTTACGTTTGTTTAGAATTGTATAGGTTGTCATAGGTTAGGTGGGAAGTTTAAGTTAATCAAAGATTCAAATTTCAAGCTCACTTGACCATATGCATCCTACCTTGACCCTAGCCCCATTACAACCTATGGGAAAGTCCTCATGATATTTGTATGCATGCATGAAATAATTGTTGATTGTTAGATGAAAAACAAATCTTGGAAAGCATGATTAGGGGAGAATTGAGTGAATCAACCCCATACACTTGAGTGCCTAGAGCGGATACACATCCGGTGAGGGTTCAATTGCTCAATTACATGTTTCCACCCATGATCATCTCTTTTCTTGCAAGTTTGTAAAATCTTTTTAATAATTCAATTCAATTGTGGGGTGAGTGATTGCTATTGCCTTAGGCCTTGTGTCTGTATGTGTATTCTTGGGAATTGATTTATTTTGACTAAGTGGATGCATTCGTATAGATAGATTGCATATAGATAGGTTGCATGTAGTTAGTTTGCATTGAATAAATGTTGATGTCCCTTTGCTTCTTTCTTGATTTTAGCATGAGGACATGTTTAGTTTAAGTGTGGGGAGATTTGATAAACCCCGATTTTGTGGTTTATCTTGTGTTTAATTTGGGAGATTTTATCACCTTTTCTCACATTTATTCAATGAAATAGCATGGTTTTGCAATTCTCTCTTGATTTGTGCTTAAATGTGAAAACATGCTTTTTAGGCCCTAAAGTTGGTAATTTTAATTCACTTTAATTCCATTCGATGTCTTGATGTATTTGTTGAGTGATTTCAGGTTCATAGGGCAAGTATTGGATGGAAGAAGTGAGGAGAAAAGCATGCAAAGTGGGAGAACTCATGAAGAAATGAAGGAACCGTAAAGCTGTCAAGAATATGGCCGATTAGCTACCACAAAAAGAGTCGAAAAATCGTCGCTAATCCGACGCAAAATATAATTTGTGACAGATTAGCTACCGCTTAGCTACTAATGCTTTCCTCGCTGATTACAAGTCGCAGATCAGTGACGCAAACACAACAGTCGCTAATTCATCGGAAAGTTTTTTAGCTACCGAATAAATAGTCGCAAATCAATCACTAAAGTAAAAGCTAATTCCGTAGAAGAAATGGACTAAAAGGTAGTCACTAATTAGCGATAAACTCTACTGCAGCAGACTCATCGCTAAATGCAAGCTAACTGCGTAGACAAAATGAAATGGTTGGTTGACGCTAATTAGCGAGGAATTTTTTCGAACCTAACTCGTCGCAAGTTATCCGCTAATATGGTCGCAAATCTGTCACATTGTGTAGCAAATCTATAGCTAACCTTTAAAAATCCTTAATCAAATTTGTAGGAATTTTGTCGCTAAACCAAAGCTATTCGAAAATGATAAAGTAGAGTTATGAAATAGTCGCTAATTTGCTAAGAAATAATATGTAGTCAATTAGTTGCAATATTATCGCAAAATGTCATCGCAAATTCCTTTTAAAATAGTAACAAATCGATAGGTATCTCACAATTGTTTCAGTCGCAATAGAGTCTTTAATTTGTCACCATCATCAACAGCGAGTATGTCGCTAATTTTACTAGAATATCAGTTAGAATTCCAATTTTTTCGTTATACTAAAATAAACATCATATTATTTTTTTTATTTTATTGATTGAAATGAAAGATTATGCATAAATATAAAATTAGTTCATAAAAATTATACATGTTTAAAAAAAAATCAAACCCAACATATTTATTAAAATAAAAGTCTAATGCAACATCTCCAACATAAATACTTCACAAATAAAATACCAAAACAAGCTAAATCTAACAATATCAATAACTATAAAAACCAATCCAAATAATTATTTATCAACCAAGTAAACTACCAATAAAAGTAAGCCAACTTCTATAAAAACTGAAAATGAAACAAATTGCCTAATCAATTATCTATCAAAGAAATAAACTACGATAATAAGTTAAGCCTAACAAAATGCATTAACATAAGCCACCTAACCAAATATTATTCCCAACAAAATCACTCTAATGGTTCTTCTCTTGGGGGAATCCTGGAATCTTAGAAAGGAGAGACAGTAAATTATTCTGTATAGCTTCATTCACAACACTAGGCAACACTGCATTTATAGCACTAGGCAATGCTTCTTTAATAGCCTCAGTGATGTCTGTTTGTGAGACTGACTTGACTGTAGAAACACCTGTATCTTCAGGTAATGGCACATCTCTATGATCATGAATACCAATATCCAGACTGCGGCCTAACCCATGAACTCGTCCTTTCTTGTTGGTTCCTGCAACTTCTATCCACACGTCAGGATCAACTTCAGGTTGATCTATTAAATCTTCTCCATATTTTTGTGATATTGCCTCTCCATATGAGTCCTACAGCAGAAAAATAAGGACATATTATTAAGAAAACTAAAACTAAATTATGCTACAAAATTAAAGACACTTACAATAATTTCCTTGGATACTTCAGAAACATATTCTCCACTTTTTTTCTTATGAACATCATCATATACTTCAAGGAAAGATACACGACGCTTCAACTTAGCTTCCTGTAACAAACTTTATTAGAATATACTATCATAAGTCATTTGTTATAGACAATATTTTTTTATACCTTTCTTCTCTTGTGTTCGCCAAAACTGATAGACCCTACAGTGTGTAGTTTATGAGTAGGCATAGCAGCCCTATTTTTTTGACCGGCCACAGACTTGTTTTACCACTTTGAATCTAACCAATGATCAACTAAGCCATTCCAAACATCAACTTTCATTGCTTTAGGTCCATGACCCTTAATATCAGCAATACTAGTAGAGTTTGCCTCCTTAAAAGCTCTATCCCTTGCTCTTTTCAAAATATCAGGATAGCGGTCATGCATTGTCTTATTCCAAACAGTTCTTGCCATAGCCTTATCATAATTCGATGAAAATTCATGTTTTTCCTAAATTTAAAGAGTGAAAGAATTAGCAAATACTCAATCCAATTATTTGTAAAAAATCACAGTGAAACAACATTATAATTACTAACCAGAAAACCTTTAAACAATTCGTCCTTCATGTTTGGACAATAATCCTGCCATCTTGGCGCTGGAGAAGGCATCCTACTTAATAAATCTTTCGTGATGTCACGAGTTACCGTATGATCTGTAAATCTCTTCCTACATTAAAAAATACACAACTATCAAAAACAGTTTAACACACAATAACATAGATCATTAAAACAACAAAAAATTCTAGGCTTAGCTATACTACTCATAACTTTAAAATAATTCATGAAAATAAAATAGATTAAAAGAATATAAAGCTCCCAATAGTGCAAGACTAAAGCAGCAACCATTGTTATCTTCATGCAAGCAATCCCAACAAACAGTTTTTCAAATAAAAATCAAGTTTATAAAATACACTATAAAAGTATCATCATAAAACCAAAGGCAAATTACACACATGACTCACCCCTTTTGAGGTGTGATAAAATATAAACCTGATCCCATTTCTCTAAAATCATGCATTGATTAAATGAAATTCAGGTAATAATAATGTTGTACTCTTATATTTTCTAAAATATAATGGTAAACTGTAAACACTCCTAATGCACCATTTAAAGAGAGATGAATGTCACTTGGACAAATAGAGAGAAGTTATCACAAATTCACCAAACCTCGGGAGGTTAGTGTCTTTTGCATTAAAGACAAATATATTTTAGCTCAAACTGTAAAAGCCACAGGAAATGAAGAGGCAGATCAGAAAAAAAACAAGTAATAATCAGAACAAATATTTATTTTACTCAAGAGGCATGTATTAACTGCTGGTTACATACCATTTTCATGGAGCTGCTGTTATCCATATTTATGTTTGCTGTTTTGACAAATTTCAGATGAAAGGAATACAAGAAATATGCACATATTTATATTTATTTTTCTTAATTGAGCAGAAGTGATAATACTGGATCAGAGGATATAAAATAAAAGAGATGCTTTATTTCTTTGAAATTATTTACTAATAGATTTCTCCATAGTGATATAAAATGGCCATATGTTTTGGACTTTAGTGAAATGGATTCCCTGTGTCGTGAACTTAAGCTTAGATTAATATCAATGTTTTGCAAAGAGGAAGAATGTCCACATATTTATATTTATTTTTTATTTATTTCATAAAAATAAATATAATAATAATTAATAAATAATATAACATAAATGAGACATATATAAGACTCTAACAGCAAACACACCTTTGTGATAATTTGTGATTGCATGAAAAAAACTAGGTACAAATTAGGTCAATTTTAATAAATCTAGTAATAAACTAGTAAATTAAAGATCATGCACCTAGTGATACTCTTCTTTTTCATTTTAAGTAGAAAGTATGATGATATAGGAAGGTCAACATAGTAGTATAACTACTTACGGTTTATCGCCTTTCTCTACAGCTATTACCAGCTTTCCGTTACTCCTAGTTTCAGCATGCACACTTGATTGTCCAACATTAGTTAGCTCATTATCTTCTGCATCTAAAGCAGATGCATCAGACGAATTCACACCTACAATGAATAAGAGAATTTTCAATTAGATGTGTAGTTATTTGTGAATACATAAACATTTATCTGAAGTAAATCATACCATCTAATTGAGGTGATGATTGTGATAAAACTTGTGGGGATTGGTTTGATGCTGATCCCACATTCAAATGTGTAAGATGAGGTTCATCATTATTAGAGTTCTGTTGACCTAAACAAAAAACAGCCAAAAAAATAGATAAAATAAAACCACTTCCTCACCAGGATTAATTAAATCACAATAAAGACATACAACTCGAACGTATAGTACAACTACATACCTAACACATGTATTGGTGGTTGAGAAGAATCAATGTCAACAGTTTGCTCACCTAAACTCAATAAAATAAGCATACATCATATTTCCTAAATCAAGAGTTGTTAATGGTAAAATAAATTAAACGGCGAATGTATACCTGACCTACGTGAGGAAAGCTGAGATTGATCGAGACGAGTGTTTCGTACTATTCGTCCACCTCTACTTTTTGGCGCCATGATTATCTATCAAATAAGAAATAAATTAAAAAGAAAGTGTTATTAAAATATTTAAAATACAAGCAGTTAATATATTTAGAAGCGATAGTTACCAATAAAAAAGAATAATAAAACATTATTCAACAGTTTAGATCACAAAAGTTGAATTACCATATTCTAGTAAAATTAATTTAAAAGATATTCCATACAACATAATGAAAAGATTGCACCGAGAAAAGGATTTACCGTAAACAACTAATCTATAATGATATTACCACAAACTAGAAGAAGAAATAGTCATCAAATTTTGTCTATTAACATGATATAGCACTGCGAGCCCCTGGTTCAAGGAGCAAAAAAATAAATAAAACACTCAATATGAATGTAGGAAGAGTAGTAGATTTTCACATGCTGCATCCATCTATCGTAGATTAACAAGGTACATTTAATTATTAGAACCTAAAAGATGTCTATACAATAGTGTATAATGTAATTATTAATAATTGGCATAATTAAAATTTGAATATGCAGGAAACTTAATTGATATGTGAAGTATTAAAATATAAAGAATTAATGTTATTCTTTTTTGCCTGTCCCAAACTGTGTTAAGGCTTTCTCTTATCCAAATATCAATGTGTTATTAGAGAGTTCATTATTCTATTTTAAAATATGAATTCAGGCATCTTCAAACATAATAGATGGCAAACTCGGATTGGAAGAGTTGGAGGCAACAAAAATCTCTATCTTAGCGCTTTTAGTAAGTGAATCTAAGCATCTAGCTATTCTATTCCACTTCTATTTTCATTTCTCAATGGTAATTCACTAGCGCATGCCAACCAAATTTTTTAATTATGGACAAAGAAACCTCCAAGTAACTAGACCAAGAAAAAGAACCATGCATGATTACTAATTTTGGGTCCCTCACTTTTACTTGCGTTGAATTAAAACACTTCCTAAAATATCATAGGTACACGTATATATAGAATTAATGAAAGCAATAATTGATGGATACACTAAAATTGGATGAACTTATAATAAACTGTGTAAAAAAAGTCATTACCAAAAATAACAGCGCAAAAATAAAATAATATCTCTATTTATTTTATTTAATCAAGAGTATTTAATTATGGAATATAACTATACCTTTAAAGGATTTGAGAAAAAATGATTTGAGTTTGGGAAGATGTGATTTTAAAGGTTTAAAAATATTTTTCAATCTCAAGATACAGGGCCTCCATGAACAATAAAATTCACAGCAATAGCATAATCTAATTCAATGAAGATGCCATAATCCAATAAAACTTTGAATGCAAGTAGTATCATCTTTCATATTAAATTAATGATAAGAACAAGCATGAGAAGAGATTAAGATAACCTGCAACTAGATAGAAAGGAATAGCGGACCTGCTACAGCGACGTCGTGGATCAGACCTCCTTCAGCGGTGTTATGGGCTGGACCTCCTTCAACGGACCTCCTTCCTTAAACAAACGGCACCAACAGTCCTTCCTTTTCCACCACCAGAAATCCTTGTTTTACTTGTTCTACGATGGCTAAATGGCAGAAAGGGAGATAGTGGGGATAGTGGGGTTTTTAATTTTTGATTTCAAGTATTACAAACTGTAAATTAAAAGTGCGCGCGGTTGTTATTTTTTGCTTTTAGCGCTTTTTTTAATTATATATTCTATAACTTTTTTAAATTTTTGTATTTCTATTTTTAAATTTGAAAATTATTTTTTTAAAAAAGAATTAAATTTGTAATAAAATTTTAACACAATTAACACCAAGCAACAAAAAAAGGCAACTCAAAAACCAACTATCCTCACTGACAGAAAACCACAATGGCTAGAACAAGATGAATTGAAACAGTAACTCACCAATTAAAACAAAGACCAACTAAATCAATAAATGAAAAATTAAAACAATAAAGAAGAAGAAAAAGAAATTACCTTAGTTTTCACATGTTTTGAAAAAATCAGCAGCAGAAGGGAGAGAAAGCTGAAGCTTTCATACTTGATGGATATGGCTGAACGAAGGGTTGCACAACCGCAGATGAGAGACTTCACAGCCGAAAAATGACGACTGCGTGGAGGCCCGAAAATGCATAGGAACAAAGGCATTTGGATGACGCTTGAGCAGCGCGTACCGCGGCGGAGCAGACGCGGTGGCGGCAGTGGTTGGGCAGGTTGAAGAATGACGAAGAGATGGAGGTTGCATGTTCAAATTTCTGCTGCGTTCTAAGCTTCCAAGAAAAGGGGCTCTTTTGGAGGTTTGGGAATGAGGTCACAGAGAGCTGAGGGCAACGAGATTTAAGGGTGTTTTGGTTTTGTTTTTGTTTCTCTTTTTTTCTTTGTTATGGTGCCAAAAAGGGCACCTTGTTATTATATTATTACTTGTGGGAATTTTTTTTGTTTTAATAAAAATGAACATAATTTAAATTAACCATTTAATCAATTTAATACAAATAGACATATTTAGTTATTACTAGTATGATTAATTATGTTTATATATTTGATTAAAAAAAACTTATAAAGTTTTGAAATTAAAAAATTAACAATTAAATCTTTTTAAATATATCCAAGATATATGTAAAATAATACAAAATAAATATATACTCGTAGTATTATATATTTCGGATATATTGGTCCCAATACTAAATTGAATTTAATTCTAAATTCATAATCCAAATTAAATTGAAGTCAAAATCACCTCAACATTCAACAAGTTAAATAAATAATGTCTATCAAAATTTTATAATTATATTTTTTATCATTATATTTTTTTTAATTCTTTTGAATGAAAAAATAAGAATAAATATTTCTTTTTTTAATTTATTTTAATTTATCAGTGAATCAAATATAAGAGCATTAATTTTTGTATCTTTGTCTTCTGTTTATTCTTTTTAATTAATGTCATTTTTTAATTTCTTTTCTGGAAACTACACGTAGCCTAAGTGTTGAAATTTAAATCCTTGATCTGCATATAGGATGAAGTAGGGGTGCACAGACCCGGCCCGGCCCGAAGGCTCGGCCCGGTCCCGAACACTTTAAGGATTAATTTGGTGTGATTTCATCGGGTTTAGGGTTGGGTACGGGTCTCAAAAATAGACCCGGTCATTATTTCGGGTCGGGTCCGGGCCATAGCTCGGGTCACCCGAAGTCAGTCCGGTGGCCCGGTCATCATACACAATTAATATTTTGTGTTATTAGTGATGGATCATGACTATTCTTATGTTGAATTTAAATATTGTAAACCTTAATATTTTGTGTTATTAGTCATTATAAGACTATAAATTAATGTTTTATGTTTAGAATGCATAAGACTTTAGACTAATACATAAGATTGTGTTATTTGTATTGATTTAAATATTTGGTATTATTAGACAATATTAGTATTGATTGTGGTTATGCTTTAGTATTGATTGTGGTTATGCTTTAATTTTGAAGAAGGATTGGTTCTTGTTATATTTTTCTAAGTGAATTTTACCATGTTAACTAATGGTTGGAGTCTTGGAAATTTGGATATTTTTACATGCTAGCTTACAAGAAGGTATCAACGTAATGTAATGTTAACGACCCGGTTTTCACCCAGTTTTCACCCGGTATAATTGTGGCCCGAAAGTGTATTGGTTTCATCGGGTCTAGGGCCGGGTTCGGGTCTAATAAATAGACCCGGTGTATATTTCGGGTCGGGTCTGGGTCACATCAAACTCGACTTCACCCAGCCCATGTGCACCCCTAGGATAAAGGGATACTATGAAAAATCAAACCCGAAAAGGATATATATATATAATGAATAGACGACAACTTTAAAATGTTTAAAAAATGCTTTATGATTATAGTAAATAAGTTCTTTTTTAGAGTATAATAAATAAGCTCTTTTACAATAAAGTATGTGTAAATTAAAATAATTCAACGAGTTAAACAAGTTGATTCGTATAATATTTTTTTTTAAATTAAACAAAAAATCAATTTAAGGAGGAGTTTACAAGATGTTTCTAGAACAAAAACAGTAACCTTTAAATTAATTGTATGTTACTTTTTTTTTAGTGGGTTGCTCCGATTGTCGAATTAAGTAAAATAAAATAAAATTTGCCAATTTAATACCATATAATATCTAATAGTATATTATTAAATTATGATATAATATCATTATTGATGAATGATAGTAAATTATTTATTTTGAATTCGAACTTCATTTGCTCCTTTGGTATAATTACTTATTTTTTATTACTTATTATAAAAAAGATTAATAAGCTAAGCCAAAGGTTGGTATAATTTGCTTATATTTTACTTCCTTATTATATAAAAGATAAATGAGCTATTTTACTACCTTATTATATATCAAAATTGGAATTCTATAGCTACTCTCGCATATAAAGAATACATCACTAGGTATTGCCTATATAAGAAATTATAGAAAGAAGAAATCCATTGATATTAAACACCACAACAGGATCCATGTCATCTGCTGCCATGATCCTATAAAACAAGTAACTTTATCCCATCCAAGGACTAGCTGTCTTATCCCGAGAGTTCAATATCAGAAACAGAAAGGCTGCAATGCATTCAGAAATCATTTAAATAATAAATTTAGAAAAAATAAGAAAAATATTAAAACGGTTCCTAATCTACCTAACAAGATCAGTTCATTATGTAATATAGACCAGGAATTTAGCACTAAATTCAATACATTCACTGATTAAACACTCGGATTAATATAGACCAGGAATTTAGCACTAAATTCAATACATTCACTGATTAAACACTCGGATCAGAAGCATCGATCATAAACCATGAAATAATCCTAAAAAAAATTGAAAAACTGAATGCCATTCAGAAAATCCATATGCAAGAAACTAAAATTTATTTTGTAGTTGGCAACAGCAGTGAGATATTTCTGTCACACTCAAGTAATACACCAAATATATTCCCACTTGTTCAAATGGTTAAAATTCATTGTAGCTTTCATCTGTGGTACCTTTTTCTTCTATGAACTTTGTAGATCCAAAACTGTTTCCCCCCTTACAAGAAGAAAAATGAAAAATTCAGCTCATGCTGGTTTCTATTAAAATTACGAGCTATAGCCTTAAAATGAGATTATATTGTGTACATACCTTAAATATGATTAGTCTCTGATTTATTGAGCAAAACTGAATTGGTTCCTTACTCTCATGAATTTGAGCCTGAACAGGCATGAGATGTAAATTAGATTAATTTATTTGTTGCACATAATTATTCAACAACTTATTATGAAAGAGCAGGCAAGAATGTCACTAACCACAACTGAATTAGTTCTTGCTTAATCAGCCATACTATTCATGAGAGAAATGGCCACTGTTTAATCCTCCTGCGAGCCAAAAATCATAGAACATATTAAGAGTTTCTTCACAATGACAACCCCCACCACCAACCCTTATCCAAATACATGAGTTCGAGTTTATTCGTGGCCACAAAAAGAATAAAATTAATAATAATTACAAGATTGAAGGTAAAACTTAGACAGCTTTTGGAAATAAAATTTCACCTCCAAATCACTTCTACTTTTATTGAGATGTCATGGGCTGCAATTCCAACAAACTAAGAAAACATCATTAGACTATCCTATAATATATAATTTTTATTTTAAAGAGAAGGAATTAGATTGTCTCTAAATAATATAGCTTTGAAAACTTAATAAATTTATGTGACTTTCAATAGAAAAATTTGCTTAGATGATACATAACCAAAAACATTGCCTATTGCTTACTGTTACAGATTTGCAGCCAAGCCAAGCATAAAAGAGAGCTTCATCCCTTCCATTTCCAAGAAATGTATACTGTACTATATAGCTATCACCACTGTAAAGCCTTGTCAGTTCTGCAACTGAAAGAAGAGAAAATTTATCACCATCCACCAGCCACACCTGAATTTGCGGTATTCAGTTAACAGTCAACACTGGCTAAAAATACAAGCATGATTATCTGCCAACAACTAAATTGTATAAGGTACTAAACCTGCTACTTTTTCTTATCCTTCCTCATGAAGCCTAGGCTCTGCTGATTTAGGCCAATTAGTAAAATATGACCGAAATATCGGACTTTTCAATCCCTCTGACAAAAATGTCAAATGAGTCTTGTTTGATCTGCCTTCAATTCTGACAAAATCCTGGTATTTGGAGATGGTAGTGAGAACAGGCCATGACATTAACACTTTAAGAAAAATTTTCTGGTCTTACTTATCTGTCATTTGCACACTTCAACAAAGAATTCATTACTAAATTTCCAATTTTACTGCCTCCTACAAGAAATCTGAGCACAGGACTAATCAAGAAATGTAGTTTGAGATTGATAGAATGGATCAATTAGATTTTGAAAATTAAACAAGAGCATTTCAACAAATGAACATGAACCAATTCAAAATGAAGCTGTAGAGTAGTAGACATATACAATTAAATAACCCCAGTTTCTTGATAAAAAAAAGGTAAAGAAATCAAAGAAACAAAATTTGTTTTACTCATAGCTTACCGTGATTTTGTAGGGTGGCTGAGGCATTTCATCGAACATATGAGATACATAAAAACACAAAACTTGTAAAAATTTACATCACATAGTCTTCATTCTCGTCTTCGGAACAAGCACTTTCACTATCTTCACCGTCAAAATCTTCGTTATCGTTGATGAACTCATCATTCAGCAAAGTGTCCATTGGACAATTTATATCTTCTGCATTTACCTCTTCCATTGGAGCATTTGCATCAAACAATGAAATAACTTCATCCTCTGAAATGACATTTTGCGCTCTTAATTCAGAAACACTATCTTGATAAAAGTCATTACTGTCATCTTGCCCATTGGGTTCTTCATCTGGATCATGCAAAGTTTCATTTATATATAGCTTGGCTCTAACTTTACAAGCCGCCCACCATTCCCCGTTGGACTTATTCCCACTATGTGGGTATTTTGTGTAATATACCTGTTGTGCTTGTTCAGCCAAAACAAACGGCTCATTTGATTGTAGTCTTGATTTATACTTTATGTCAACTAACCCATATCTCTCATCAACTTTGACACCGTTAATTGGGTCAAACCAGCAGCATCGAAAGATAAATACAGAATTTCCATCACCCAAGTATGACAGTTCCAATATCTCCTCAAGAATGCCATAGTAGTCTAAGTCATTTTCTCCATAAATATTTCTTTTAACACATACCCCACTATTCATAGTAGCTCTATTTTTGTCGTGATCCTTAGTATGAAATCTATATCCATTAACTTTTAAGCCGTTGTACGAAGTGACAGATTTAGAAGGACCATAAGCTATCTGTTGAATCATTCTACTTCTAATATTACCTGTATCTACTTACAAATGAATATGATAACAATTGAAAGTTATACATTCTTGCAATACAAATAATTTTAATGTTATAAATATTTAATTTCAAAAATCACTCACTTGATTCTTTATCCATCTACTGAAGTCCTTATCGCGGACAATTAGTATTTCATCCTCGGAGATATTTGGATCTAACTCTTTCAGTGAATCCTCAAATTGTCTAATAAATAAAGTAATGAATATAACATTCAATTTATTTCTTTAAAACTAGTGTATATATAATATGAATATAAAAACTAGTTCTAACTTACTGGAGATAAGGTTCTATTTCTTCGCAGTTGACAAGAATGTATGTGTGGACGATATGAAGTTCTTCATCAGTTAAGTATTTTTTTGAACCTCGCCCAATGGAAAGACATGGGTATCTAAAAATAGACAAGTGATTCTCGTCCATATTTGAGCCACCATCATCGTTCCTGGGAACTTGAGTCCGCCTTGTTTGTACTGTTGATTCAAAATACATAGAAGTAAAGTTTGAAATTTCTTCCAAAATATATGCTTCACAAATAGATCCTTCAACTCTTGCCTTATTTCGAACTTTTCGTTTTAAGAATAGCATACACCTTTCAAATGGATACATCCATCGATACTGTACAGGTCCTCCAACCTTAGCTTCATAGGGGATGTGGATAACTAAATGCTCCATCACATCAAAGAAAGTTGGCGGAAAAATTTTTTCTAGCTTACAAACCGTTTCAATAATGGAAATCTCTGCCTGCTCCACAACATTAGGGCGTATTTCAGTAGCACAAATTTCTTTAAAGAACAAGCTGAGTTCTGTTAGCACTCCCCATATGGATTTTGGCAACACGTCTCGAAATGCCAACGGTATTAGTCTTTCCATGAAAACATGACTGTCGTGACTCTTCATTCCATATATCTTCCCATCCGCTAGATTAACACATCGTGAAATATTTGATGCATAACCATCAGGAAATTTTAATTGCTTTATCCAGTCACATACTATCCTCCTTTGTTGAGAATCTAAGACATATGTGGATTTTGGTTTTTTGTACTTTCCATTCTCGAATACCAACTCCAAGTTAGGGCGCTTGCATATTAGCTTCAAATCTTCTCTTGCATTCGCGTTGTCTTTTGTCTTGCCCTTTACGTCCATAACAGTGTTAAAGATGTTGTCAAAAACATTTTTTTCAATATGCATAATGTCTAAATTGTGTCTTATCAAATTAGTTGACCAATAAGGCAACTCCCAAAATATACTTTTTCTCACCCAATTATGAATGGTACCAAAGTCACCCTTTTTTCCTCTCGAATTAGCCCCAAAGTTAGCTTCCTCGAGTCTGTCCAACTCATTTAAGATGTCAACTCCACTCATTCGTTTCGGTGGAAAAGAACTTTCCATGGTTGACTTTTTAAAAGTACCGATCACGACAAAATGCATGACTAGTAGGCAAGTACTGTAGATGACAATCAAACCAGCAGGGTTTAGCGCCGTGTTGTAGTCGAAACGATTTAGTGTTCTTCATGCAAATCGGACAAGAAAGTCGGCCGTGAGTGCTCCAACCAGACAACATTCCATAAGCCGGAAAATCGTTTATAGTCCACAATAATGCTGCCTTCATGTTAAAATTTTTCTTTTGCCATGCATCATAAGTAGTAACACCATTGTCCCACGAAACCTTTAACTCGTCAATCAGCGGTCTAAGATAAACATCTAATCTTTTTCCGGGAGACTTCGGTCCAGGGATCAAAAGACTAAGGAATATGTACTCTCTTCTCATGCACATACTTAGAGGAAGATTGTAAGGTGTGACAAACACAGGCCAACATGAGTATGGAGTCTTCGAGCCAGAAAATGGATTAAAACCATCAGTACAAAGTCCAAGCCTAACATTTCTAGATTCTTGGGCAAATGGTTCATGGGTGGCATCAAATTGTTTCCAAGCATCAGCATCAGTCGGATGTGTGATAACCGATTCATCGTGGCGTACTCCATCCACATGCCACTTCATATATTGCGCAGTAGTTTTAGACATAAACAAATGTTGAAGCCTTGGAGTAATAGGAAAATATCTCAATATTGAGTATGGCACACACCTACTACTATTAATTGTATCCCCTGCCTTTGACTTAAATCGTGGGTGTCCACACATTGTGCAAGCTGCATAACTAGTCTTGTGGTGCACGAAATTGTGATCTCCAGGCTCAAACTATTCCTGGCATGTGAGCAACTTGGTACGCGTAATCGTGATTACACATTCATAATTTGTCACAACTTCGATACAACTAACCAGCAAGTGCACTGGGTCATCCAAGTAATACCTTACGTGAGTAAGGGTCGAATCCCACGGAGATTGTTGGTATGAAGCAAGCTATGGTCACCTTGTAAATCTCAGTCAGGCAGATATAAAGTGATAATGGTGTTTTCGAATATTATATAGTAAAATAGGGATAGAGATACTTATGTAATTCATTGGTAGGAATTTCAGATAAGCGAATGGAGATGCTTTTCGTTCCTCTGAACCTCTGCTTTCCTGCCATCTTCATCCAATCAGTCTTACTCCTTTCCATGGCTGGCTTTATGTGATACATCACCACTGTCAATGGCTACTTTCGGTCATCTCTCGGGAAAATGATCCAATGCCCTGTCACGGCACGACTAATCGTCTGGAGGCATCACCCTTGTCAATGGCTTCATCTTATCCTCTCAGTGAATAATATGCTCACGCACCCTGTCACGGCACGGCTATTCATCTGTCGGTTCTCGATCATGCTGGAATAGGATTTACTATCCTTTTGCGTCTGTCACTAACGCCCTGCAATCGCGAGTTAGGAGCTCGTCACAGTCATTCAATCATTGAATCCTACTCGGAATACCACAGACAAGGTTTAGACTTTCCGGATTCTCTTGAATGCCGCCATCATTCTAGCTTACGCCACGAAGATTCCGGTTAGGAGATCTAAGAGATATTCATTCTAGCTTATTTCATGTAGAACGGAAGTGTTTGTCAGGCACGCGTTCATAAGGGAGAAGGATGATGAGCGTCACACATAATCATCACCTTCATCACGTTCTTGGGTGCGAATGGATATCTTAGAAGCGAAATAAGAAGAATTGAGTAGAAAACAGTAGTACTTTGCATTAATCTTTGAGGAACAGCAGAGCTCCACACCTTAATCTATGGAGTGTAGAAACTCTACCGTTGAAAATACATAAGTGAAAGGTCCAGGCATGGCCGAGATGGCCAGCCCCCTAAACGAGATCAATAGTCTCCTAAGATGAACAATGGATTAAAACTGAGACCAAAGATGCCTAATACAATAGTAAAAGGTCCTATTTATAATAAACTAGCTACTAGGGTTTACATGAGTAAGTAATTGATGTATAAATCCACTTCCTGGGCCCACTTGGTGTGTGTTTGGGCTGAGCCTGAGTGTTGCACGTGCAGAGGCCATTTGTGGAGTTGAACGCCAGTTTCTGTGCCAGTTTGGGCGTTCAACTCTGGTTTTGGATCCTTATCTGGCGCTGGACGCCAAATTTGGGCAGAAGGCTGGCGTTGAACGCCAGTTTACGTCATCTATTCTTGGCCAAAGTATGGACTATTATATATTGCTGGAAAGCCCTGGATGTCTACTTTCCAACGCAATTGGAATCGTGCCATTTCGAGTTCTGTAGCTCTAGAAAATCCACTTTGAGTGTAGGGAGGTCAGAATCCAACAGCATCAGCAGTCCTTCTCAACCTCTGAATCTGATTTCTGCTCAAGTCCCTCAATTTCAGCCCAGAAAATACCTGAAATCACAGAAAAATACACAAACTCATAGTAAAGTCCAGAAATGTGAATTTAACATAAAAACTAATGAAAACATCCCTAAACGTAACTAGATCCTACTAAAAACACACTAAAAACAATGCCAAAAAGCGTATAAATTATCCGCTCATCATCTTGTCACTTGTTTCTTTATAATATAGCATACAGTGATTCGGACAAGCATCAATTTTCTCATATCCTAATCCTAATTCTTGAATCATTGTCTTTGACTGATAAAAATCTTCTGGCAACTTCTCTGATTCTGGGAGCATGCTCTTGATTATGGCAACCATTCGATTATAACAGCTCTCACTCATGTTGAATTCTGATTTCAAGTTTACTAGCTGGGTTACAGCTGACAATATTGTATGCTTGGTGCAGCCATCCCACAAAGGTTCGTCAGCACTCCTCAGCAACTTATAAAACTTCGACGCTGATGGATTTGGATCCTCTTCTAAACCTTCCATTACATTTAAGTTATCACCTGCAGCATCAATAACCATGTCTACATATGGATTTGTATTCTCTTCCTCATGTTCTTGGGTAACATTTGTGCATCCTGTTCAACCCATCTTTCCTCACCATGAGCAGTCCAGTTTGTATAACCCTCCATAAACCCACGATCACACAAATGCTTTTCGACCCAAATTATTTCATCCCTAATCCTGTTCTTACATTTTGTGCATGGACAAAGAATGCGACCTAAACTATCAATGACTGTCGGGTTTCTTTCTACAAAATCTACGAATTCCACAACACCTTTCTTAAATTCCTCGCTTAGATGACCAGTGCAATCTTGCCTTCATGACATCCAACTCCTATCAGGCGCCATGATTATCTGGACTAAGGTTTCATTTTAGTTGTAATACCAATGTTTAACGTGTATAAAAATGACATAGTCTCGTGTATTTTTTTCCTAAATTTCATTCATATATTTTTATTCACAATCACATTAAATAACCCCTTCTACAAGTCATAAAGTAACAAACTTAATACATTCAATTTGAAAATAAAGATATAAATCATAAAAATATAATATACAAAGCAGGAAGGAAACTGTAATAAACGGTTTGAAGCATTAGAAACACCAAAAATAATTGGGTATCATTAATCTCATGTCAAGAACTTCAAATCATGAGGTTAAAAAATATGGAGATATACTGGGTTCAATAAACTAAATATCAATTATATCTTTTAATATAATAAAAACCCAACAGATTGATAGAACTACCATAACAGCAAGAAAAGAGGAACTTAAGATTCATGACAATATGAAGCAAGACAACACAAAACACTCAAGTTCAATCAGTAAAGAATTCAGTTACAGAGAAAGTAAATTTAAGTGATCATTTCATTTCAAAACACCAACAAATTCAAGGTTCCAGCAACAAATTTCAGCAGCACATTCAACCTTAAACAAAACTTCAACCTTCAATAACAAAATCAAATTGCATTCAAGTTCAATCCGTGACAAATTCTTTCAATAATGAACAAATTTAAGTAATCATTTTGGAACAACAACCAATTCAAAGTTCTAATTACAAATTTCAGCAACATATTCGACTTTCAACAACAAAATCAAAGTGCATTCAAGTTCAATCAGTAACAAATTATTTCAGCCATGAACACATTTGATGATCATTTCAGAACAGCAACAAATTCAAAGATTTCAAAGACAAATATCAGCAACAAATTCAATTTTCAACGACATCATCAAAGTACATTGATGAATTACAGCAACACAACTAAAACAAAAAGAAAGGGGAAATTAATTGGAACTGACCAAATCGGGGTGCGCCGCAGGAAGCTGACGGCGAGGCTCAAAGTAAGACGAAGAATGAAGACCCGCCCACCGGGACCTGCTATCTCTGCTGCCGGCGACGACTTGCACAGGGACGGCGTGCTTCTGAGTACGAGGGGATGACGAGGGAGAGAGCCCCGGGACCTGCTGCTTCTTCCGCGGCTGGGTGTGAGATGGTGACAATGAAGAAAGCTAACCAACTGGCGGCGGCGACTGTGCTTGAGGGAGAGAGTGGTGTGAGCGAGATGAGAGAGCTTGAGGGAGAGGAGGCGTGAGCAACGTAAGCGAGCTTGAGGGAGAGAGACGTTTGAGTTCTTTCAGATGGATGGGGTAGGAATAAAAAATTAATTTTTATGCTTTTTTAAATCATAAATTTAAAATAAAGAATAACAATTTTATAAATAATAAATTATTAATAAATAAAAAATAAAAATAAAAATAAGAATTTTATGAGTTATTTAATTTTTTGGGCAAAACACCTCAATAAACTAAATATACATTAATGTTATCTGAATGTCTCAAATCAGAAAATACAATGTCAAAGTTCCAAACATATTTCTATATAAATCGAATCCAATATATTCGAATAAAGTGGATTCGAATTAAGTGCATGGTTAAAATGCTAATAAATCGAATGGATTGGCTTCGATTTACATGTTTGATTCGTCTCCCATAATTCGAATATAATAAATGCATGAAATTTTGGCTATAAAGTTTATGTTTTGAAAAATAGTTTATTAAATTAGTTTTTAGAAGATAATTTTTAAATAAATTTTTAGTATTTATTTTTGATAAATTAAACTAAAAATAATTTTCAATAAGCACAACTAATAATATTTATATTTAATAATAGTATTTTAATTTTAAAAATATTATAATAAATATAAATATATAAAAATTAAATAAATTTATATATTTATTAATATATAAAGTTATATTAAATTTTTTTTAATTTTAATAAGAACAAATTAATAACTTGCAGAAATATTTCTATAAGAAAGATAAATAAAAATATATTATATCCACTTTATTATAGACTTATTCACTCAACATACTCTTTTAGTACTCTTTTTAAGTATTCTCAATATTTTTATTATTTTTATTATTATTATTATTATTATTATTATTATTAATGGATTGGCTTCGATTTACATGTTTGATTCGTCTCCCGTAATTCGAATATAATAAATGCATGAAATTTTGGCTATAAAGTTTATGTTTTGAAAAATAGTTTATTAAATTAGTTTTTAGAAGATAATTTTTAAATAAATTTTTAGTATTTATTTTTGATAAATTAAACTAAGAATAATTTTCAATAAGCACAACTAATAATATTTATATTTAATAATAGTATTTTAATTTTAAAAATATTATAATAAATATAAATATATAAAAATTAAATAAATTTATATATTTATTAATATATAAAGTTATATTAAATTTTTTTAATTTTAATAAGAACAAATTAAAAACTTGCAGAAATATTTCTATAAGAAAGAGAAATAAAAATATATTATATCCACTTTATTATAGACTTATTCACTCAACATACTCTTTTAGTATTCTTTTTAAGTATTCTCAATAATTTTATTATTATTATTATTATTATTATTATTATTATTATTATTATTATTATTATTATTATTATTATTATTATTATATGATCAATTTTTTATTTAGTTTGTCCAAAAAAGTCATTCATACATAATAATCTTATTATTGAGAGTACCTAAGAAGAGTACTAAAATATGTTATTTTATACGTTATAAATATTTATGAGACCTTTTTTTTAGTACTCTTTTTAGTACTCTCAATAATAAGATTATTATGCATGAATTGTTGATCCTTTTTGGATAAAATAAATATAAAATTGATCATATAATAATAATAATAATAATAATAATAATAATAATAATAATAATAATAATAACTTTTTAAATGCTAAAAGTTTATTTAAAAATTATCTTTTAAAAACTAATTTAATAAATTATTTTTCAAAATAAAAAATGTATAGCCAAAGTCCACGCAAATCGAATCTATTAGATTCGAATTATGGGAGACGAATCAAATATGTAAATCAAGCCAATCCATCCGATTTATTAGTATTTTAACCATGCACTTCATTCGAATTCATTGGATTCGATTTACTACGTATTTTATTAAATCGAATTTAATCAAATGTGCTTTGGGACTTTGACGTTGCATTTTCTGGCCTGGGACATTCGGGTAATATTGATGTGCATTTGGTTTATTGAGGTGTTTTACCCTAATTTTTTTAATGTATAAGATAATAAAATTTGAATTAATTTAAGTATAATACTAAAATTATTACGATGTTATTATAAGTAACAATTGCGACCAATTACTTCTAACATTTTCTCGATTAGCTTTGGATTTATTACGACTCTGCGACAGATTTTCAACAAGGTTAGCGAGTAATTTGCTACAAAATAGGTAGGATATAGCTTTTGCTTTGTGACAAGATTGCAGTTGCCAAGTCGCTCGCTAAATTAAACTTGCGACAACTTAGCGACAGATATATTTCGCCCGCTAATCAGCGACTTGAAATCAGCGAACGAAGTGTGTCAGTTGTTAAACGGTCGCAAATTTCTCGCTACTTAGGTCATAGGCGCTCAATATCCGTATTTTCACTTTAGCGACTAATTAGCAAGGAACAATTTCCTAGCTGAATGATATATCCATTGCGACGAGTTAGCGACGACTATTTTCTGTCGCTACCCTAATTTTGAATTTTACAATATTATGCGACAAATTAGCGAGGAACGAATTGCTCGCTAAAAATAAAAACTTTGGCGACAAATTAGCTAGGAATTTTTCCATCGCAGAATGCATTTCAAGTCTTTGTGACGGATTAGCTAGGGACATTGTTCCTCACTAATTAGCCTTTTCACACAAAGTTTATTTAGCGACGAACTAGTGTGTAAATTGTTTCTCGCTAATTGTATATCAAACACTTGCGAAGGAATAGTGACAATAATATCCCTCGCTACTTTACTTTTATTCGATTGAACCCCTAAGTGACTGATTTGCTAGAACATTGTCACTCGCTAATTAATTTGTGAGAAATTAGCGAGGAAATTTTCCTCGCTCTTTGTTTAGCTACAAAAGTCAATCTACGAGAAACAAACTTAGTCGTGAATCTCTCGCTAATCAGTCGTTTTTCTCAAGTTCGGGTATTTTGTGACCGCTCATTAATTTTGTCGTTAGTACGTCACTAATTCCTCGCAAGTTAGTGATGGATTAGTGACAAAAAATATTTCTCGCAAAAATTCGTCGCTAATTTGTGAAATTCTTGTAGTGGTGAATGAATGTTGTATCAATCTGTGTTGAGTCTCTGCTTGTCCCCTGACTTTAGTCTGCATTTCTGGGCCGAAAACTAGGTCCAAACTCAGCCCAAAATCGCCCCCAGCGTTTTCTGTGTTTTCTGCAGGTAGCGCATGTAACGCGTATGCATAGGTCACGCGTACGCGTCATTGATCATCTTCGCGTGTCATGCGTACGCGTCAGGTACGCACACGAGTCGCCGTGCGAACTCCAATTCACGCGCACGCGTGAGCCGTGCATGCGCGTCGCTCCTCGCTGGTTGTCTCCTTTGTTTCTTGTGCTCCTTCTATTTTTGCAAGCTTCTTCTCTATCCTCTAAGCCATTCCTGCCCTATAAAGCCTGAAAACACTTAACACATAGATCACGGCATTGAATGGTATAAAGGGGAATAAAAAATACATAATTTAAAGGCTTAGGAAGCAAGTTTTCAATTATAGAATAAAATTGGGAAGGAATTGTAAAATCATGCAATTCATATGAATAAGTGAGTAAAGAGTTGATAAAAACCACTCAAATTAGCACAAGATAAACCATAAAATAGTGGTTTATCATGGAGTCTTTGGTGCGAGCCGAAATGAAGCATAAGGATTTTATTATAGTTTGCCTTGAAGATTGTAGTGACTGGAGCAATGCTACTACAAGGCATGTATTGATGCATGTATGTGCCTCTCTTTGTCCTTGCGCTTTCTTCTCTTGATTAATTTCCATAAATTTGTTGAGTATCTGGTAGTTGAAGTTGGTGTCATAGCTGAATGCTTTCAATCTTTCATGCCATATCTATAGATTGTAAAAAGAAGTAATATAAAGAGACCAAGAAAAAAAATCAGATTATATTGGGGTGAACATTTTTGAGGATATAAAGAACACTTCTCTAGCTAATCTGCTGGGATTTGGAGCACAAAAAAGTGAAATATATAAATCACAGCTTCAATAAAAAGTTTTGTTGTTTATTTATAGATTGATCTTGAGCTATCAAGGATTGTAATTGTCTTAACTAAGCTAGATACTAGGATACCTCAACATGCCTGTCCATCCGATGCTGAAGTTTTCCTTTCACCCCCTGCATGTTAGTGCGTGAACTGAGATTTTGCACAGCTTAACTGGCAAGTGCATCGGGTCATCCAAGTAATACCTCAGGTGAATGGGGGTCGATCCCATGAGGATTGTTGGACTGAGCAACAATGGATATCCAGTTGGATTTAGTTAGGCGAATCAAAAAGGGGTTTGGTGAGTCAATTCACATAAAACGGTAAATAAGCAAGTAAATAAACAAATAAAGGTTTGGTGTAAAAACAGTATGAGAAAATAGTTAAGGCTTCGGAGAAGTTTACTCTTTTGGATTAAAAGTTCTTACCAACTATTTTAACAATGCATGATTCATTCTATGGCAAATTGTAAATAACTAAACCCTAATCCCTTAGTGATTTTGTTTCCTCTAACCATCATTAACCACCACTCCCGTGGTCACTTAATTCCGATTAGAGGGTTAAGTTCAAAAACTAGTTTATGGCCACAAAAACCCTAATTACCCAAAGCTAACAGGATTATATGTCACATATCCCAGTTAGTTCATGTAATTAGCAGTTTAGGAGGAATTTATTTTCAAGCTGTAGTTCAAGCGAGATAATTCTTTCGAGAATCACAAGAACACAAGTAGAATAAGGGTCATGCTCCCGCTCCACCCAAATTCATAAGTTTAAGAACGAAAACAATCTATAAAATTGAATCAAAACATAAATTAAAATAGAAGAATAATAGTTCTAATCCATAGAAATAAACAGAGCTCCTAACCTTAATCGAGAGGTTTAGTTGCTCATGACTTACAGAGAAAACTAGGGTTCTAAAAACTGCAAAAGGAAAAATGATAATGTTCGAACCCCCTTAAGAGGAGTATTGATGGGCGGATATTTTGTACGCTTTTTGGCATCACTTTCATATAGTTTTTAGTAGTTTTTATTTAGTTTTACTCAGTTTTTATAGATTTTAGTGTTAAATTCACATTTTTAGATTCTACTATGAGTTTTTATGTTTTTGTACAATTTTAGGTATTTTCTGCCTGAAATTGAGGAGCTGATGCAGAAGTCTGATTCAGAGATAGAGAAAGCACTGCAGATGCTGTCTGGATCTGAGCTACCTGTATTCAGAAGAGCTTTTCTGGAGCTACAGAAGCCTAAATGGAGCGCTCTCAATAGCTATGGAAAGCTGACTTTCATAGTCCATACTTTGCTTCGGATTAGAAGACCCAAAGCTGGCGTCCAACGCCAGCTACCTGCCCCCTTCCAAGGGTCCAGCGCCCAAAGAGCAAAGACCAATGTAAAAACGCCCAAAGAGGACCCCCTAGCTGGCGTTTCACACCCAAGAGACCTCATAGCACGTGGATATCATCAAAGCTCAGCCCAAACACTCACCAAGTGGGCCCCAGAAGTGGATTTTAGTACTAAATAGACTGTTTTACCCTTACTAGTCATCTGTTTAGTATTTAAAGTGTATTTTACATAATCATTCAAACAACATACTACCATTCAGCATTATTTTCGTTTTACATTGTATTTTACTTCAGTATGAGTTTCTAAACCTCCTAGGTTGAGGGGAGGAGGCCTGCTGTGTCCCATGAATTAATAAAAGTACTATTGTTTCTTCTTCAATCCGTGTTTGATCTATCTCTAAGATGTATAATCCGATCTTCATTGTGGTGAATAGGATGATCTAACCAATTAGCTCTGCTCATCATATTAAGACAAATGTGCCTGACAAACACCTGCGTCTACTTGGGTTCGTGTGAATACTTGGCCGGAAAGCACGAGCCAATAGCTATGTTTATGCATCTCTCAGACAGCTAATCCATGAGTTCGTTGGGGACTTCTCGAGACACCAGTTCAGCCGATTTCCATGGAGATTAGGGTCTCCGTGGTATATGCTAGAATCCATAGAAGCAGCACTCTCTGATGCCGAAAATTCGACCTTGTCTGTGGCGTTTTGAGTAGGATCGCCAAGAGAATGAATTGCTAGAGCTTCACCCTCCGTTAGATTGAATGACCACGGGCAATGACTTTGATCACATACAGCCTACCATAGAAGAAGATCATTCACAAGAAAAGAAGACAGTAGTACCAGAGTTAATTCAGAAAGACAAAGCAACTCCAATTTTTAACCCTATCCCTATTACTGATTCCAAAGTCCTAATACAATCCCGTATCCAACAACCAAACCTTCTGATCTGCCTGACTAAGACCTGCAAGATAACCATAGCTTGTTTCAAACAACAATCTCCATAGGATCGACCCTGACTCGCTCAGGAATTACTTGGACGACTCAGTGCACTTGCTGGTACTACTGTACGAAAGTGTGGGGATCGTATGCACCAAGTTTTTGGCACCGTTGCCAGAGATTGTTGAGTTTGGACAAACTGAAGGATTGTCTTGCTCCCTAGATCAGGTAATTTTTATTTTTTTTAGTCTTTTAATTTTTATTTTCTTCTTCAAATTTTCGAAAAATCATTAAAATATTTTTCAAAAAAATATTTTTCTTTTCTTTGTTTAATTTGTGTTCTTGGTATTGAGTCTTCCATGTTCTTGTTTCCTGTTTTTCAATTCCAAAAATTTTAAAACTCTTTCAAAAACCTTTTTCATATAGTTTATTTTTGAGCATCCTTAGCTTTCTGTTTGAGAGTCTTTGTTTGTGTTTTTTTATTAAATCTTTTATTTTTTTTCGAAAAAAAATTAAAAACCCTTTTCAAAAATTTTTATTTTTCTTGTTTAATCTTTGTTCTTAGTTTGAGTCTTTTGTGTTTGTTCTTGTTGAGTCTTGCATTTTCTTTGAGTCCTGTTTTCTAAAAATTTTTCAAAAATATTTTCTTTGTTTAAATCTTGTGTCAAGTCTTTAAGTTTGGTGTTTTCTTGTTATTTTTCTTTTGATTTTCGAAAATTTATGTTTAGTTTTCTAAAAATTTTAAGTTTGGTGTTCTTTTCATGTTCTTGTATTCTTTGAGTCTTTGAATTTTTTCTTTGTGTTCTTGTTAGTCTTCAAAGTGTTCTTGAGTCTTTTTTGTGTTTTGATCTTAAAATTTTTAAGTTTGGTGTTCCTTTGTGTTTTTCCTCAAATTTTCGCACACTAGGAGTAACTAGATCTAAAAATTTTAAGTTTGGTGTCTTTTACTTGTTTTTCTCTCTCCTCATTAAATTCAAAAATAAAAAATATCTTTTCTATCTTTATTTTAATTATAATTTTTGAAAATTCCTTTGAAAATTCAGATTTTAATTTTAAAATTTTTTTTATCTTATCTTGTCTTATCTTAGCTTTAAATTTCAAAAATCAAATCATTTCAAAATCAAATCTTTTCAAAAATCACATCTTTTTCAAAATCTTATCTTATCTTATTTCAAATTCAAAATTTTAAAATTCAATTTCAAATTTTAAATTTTAAATTATAAATTTCAAAATTCAATTTTTAAAACTGAATTTTCAAATTTCAAATTTCAAAATCAAATCTTTTTCAAAAATAAAATTTCAAATCTTATATTTTTCAAATCTTTATCTTATCTTGTTGACTTTTTAAAAAAAATTCAAAATTTAAAATTTTTAATTTCAAAATTTTTGTTTTAAAATCAAATCTTTTCTTAATTAATTACTTATCTTCTCTCTCTTTTTTTTTAAAACTTCCTAACTAACTCTTCTACTTCTCTTTCTTCTTTTTCGAACTTTTATTTCTTTTTAATTAATTAATTTTAAATTCGGTTTAATTAAACAAATAAAATAAAAACAAAAATATTTTAATTCTTACTCAATTCTTCTACTTCTCTCTCTTCTTCTACCCCTTCTATCCTCATTCTTCTTTCTTAATCATGAACCCAAGTAGGAATGTAGAGTTCAGAAGAACTCTGGGATCTTATACAAATTCCACTACTGACTTCTATGGAAGAAGCATCAGCATACCTCACGTCAGAGCTAGTAGCTTTGAACTCAACCCTCAGCTTATTAATTTAGTGCAACAAAATTGTCAGTATTCTGGGCTTTTTCAGGAAGAACCTACAGAATTCCTGGCAGACTTCTTAAAGATTGCTGACACAGTACACAGTAAGGGAGTAGACCAAGATGTCTACAGATTATTGCTTTTTCCTTTTGCTGTAAAGGACCAAGCAAAAAAGTGGTTGGATAACTAGCCTAAATCTAAAAACTTGGAAACAATTAGTGGACAAGTTTTTAAATCAATACTTCTCCCTAAGAAAGATGACTGGTAGCGTGTAAGTAAACCCCACACTTCCGTACAGCTGTAGTACCAGCAAGTACACTGGGTCATCCAAGTGATACCTGAGCGAGTCAGGATCGATCCCACAAGGATTGTGGCTTGAAGCAAGCTATGGTTATCTTGCAGGTCTTGGTCAGGCGGAATCAAAAGGTCATTGGGTGGAACTTTGTATAAGTACTTGTTATATCAAATATTTAGATGTTAATAAGGAATAAGGATAGGAATAGAGTTGAAAGTTGGAGTTGCTTTGTCTTTCTGAATTTACTCTAGTACTACTGCTCTCCTTGCTTGTGAGTGATTTCTTCAATGGCAGACTGTATGTGATTGACAGTACTGGTTTGAGCAACTGCCAATACTCCTCCGGATCTAAACCTCAGGTTTAGTGTGGATCCATCTCTACTTGAGGGTGAAGCACGTACAGTCCATTCTCCTTTATGATCCTACTCAAAATATCACAGACAAGGTCAGATCTTTCAGATTAGAAAATGCTGTATCTATGGATTCTAGCCTCTACCATAGAGACCTTAATCTCCCCGGAAGTTGGCTGAACTGATGTCTCAAGAAGTCCCCAACGAAGTCATGGATTAGTGATAAACCCCGATTTTGTGGTTTATCTTGTGCTTAATTTGGGGGATTTTATCACCTTTTCTCACATTTATTCAATGAAATAGCATGGTTTTGCAATTCTCCCTTGATTTGTGCTTAAATGTGAAAACATTCTTTTTAGGCCCTAAAGTTGGTAATTTTAATTCACTTTAATTCCATTCGATGCCTTGATGTATTTGTTGAGTGATTTCAGGTTCATAGGGCAAGTATTGGATGGAAGAAGTGAGGAGAAAAGCATGCAAAGTGGGAGAACTCATGAAGAAATGAAGGAACCGTAAAGCTGTCAAGTCCGACCTCTTCGCACTCAATCGACCATAACTTGAGCTACAGAGGTCCAAGTGAGGCGGTTCTAGTTGCGTTGGAAAGCTAACATCCGGGGCTTCGAAATGATATAAAATTTGCCATATGTTACTTTGCGCTCAGGGGCGCGCACGCGCCATGTACGCGTGCGCGCTGATTCTGCTGTGGCCCACTAAGGTGAAATCGCCCCCAGCGATTTCTGAAGCACTTTGGGCCCAAACCAACTCATTTCTAATGCTATTCCATGCAGAATTCAAACTTGGGCAAGGGGGGAGCAATTAGTTTAGTCAACATGAGCCTTTAGTTAGTTTTCTAGAGAGAGAAGCTCCCTCTTCTCTCTAGAGTTAGGTTAGGTTAATCCATCTTAGATCTAGGTTTAATTACATGTTTTCATCTTGTTTCTTTTATGATTTCTTACTTCTACTCCTTCATTCTCATTATTTGTAGTGTTAATTTTACTTTTATGCTCCTTTTATATTCATGAACCCATGTTGGATTTGGATCTTTTCTTTAATGCAATTCAATGTTTGATGTTCCTTTAATTGTTGATTTGAGTTGTTGATTTACTTTTCTTGTAATTTGTAGTTGGTAGATTTTACTATTCTTGCATATTTACCATGCTTTCCATTTGTACCCACCAAGTGTTTGAAAAAATGGTTGGTTGGGCCTTAGAGTAGATTTTGAGCATTCTTGGCTTGGAAAGAGTAATTAGGCAATCTTGAGTCATGAAAACCCAACTCATGTTGGTGATCTAGAGTTGTTAGCTAATATTGTTTCCATTGACGCTAATCTTTTGCTAATTTAATTAGTGAGTTGATTAGGACTTTTGGAATATTGTTTCCATTGACGCTAATCTTTTGCTAATTTAATTAGTGAGTTGATTAGGACTTTTGGATTGAGATTAGCTAGTCTTATTAGACTTTCTCTTATGGAAGATAATATGATACCTTCTTCCAATGTTGGAGATGACGTAATAAGATAAATTCTTGTTATTATTGTGGTATGATTGATTAATCTTGTTTGACTTTCTCCCTATTTGTTGGAGTTGACTAAATAAGATGAATTAATCATTGCATGACTAGGATAGAAAGCCTATATTCTCAATCCTTGCCATGAATGTCTCTCTTTATTAATTGCTTTCTTTAATTACTTGCTTGATTTACTTTCTTGTCATTTATTTTCTTGCCCCTCTTATAAATCAAAACCCCTTCACCCCTTCATAGCCAATAATTGATTATTTCATTGCAATTCCTCGTGAGATGACCCGGAGTCCAAATACTGCGGTTAATTTCATTTGGGGTTTGCACTTGTGACAACCCAAATTTTTTATGTGGGAATTGTTTGATGGTTTAGAGCTATGCTTACAACGAAGTAATTCTTTCTATAAGAAGAAAATCTAGACCATCGAGCAAAACTCATTATCAAAATGGCGCCGTTGCCGGGGAGTTGCAATGGTGTTATGTTATTGGTTATCGTATATATGTGAATATTGCGAATAGCTTGATTTTTGGATTGCTTGTTAGTTTTTGCTAGTTCTAGGACTTTGTTTCGTTATTTCTTGTTAGCTTTTGTTTCTTGTTTTTACTTTTCACTATGAATTCTCACTTTGGCTATGAGTTTGGTTCTAACTATGTTGTAGAAAATGAGAGCTTCAATGAGGATGTGTATCAAGGATGGGACAATCAAAGGTGGGAGGAGCCATATGCATATGATCAATCCTCATGGCAACAACCTCCACCAATGCACTATGAAGAAGAGCCATTCTATGATGCATATCAATCTAATGGCTATGGTGAATCCCCTTGTGACTTTCAAGAACCACCACCATACACCTATGAGCCATATCCTCAACATAACCCTCAACCATACTCACAAGCCCCTTCTTACCAACCATTTCCATATGACTCTAATCCATATCCATCCTACCAATAATCATATGAGCCATATGAACCACACATAGAGCCACCACTACTCCAACATCAACATTTTCAAGAGCCACCCCCTCCATATTATTACCAAGATGAACCACCTCCAATACATGAAAACTTTCAACCACAACTCTACCTAAAAGAACCACCTTCCGACTATAATACCTTTCCCTCAAACAATGAACCCTCTCTTCCACCATCACCCCCCGATGAAGCCTCTATGCTAGAATTAAGGGATCTTGAATCTCATATCTTAAGGCAACACGAGGAGGATGAAAAAAATTTTAAGGAGTTAAGAGCAAAAATGGCCATCATGGTAGAAGCCATTGGCAACATAGTTTCATCCCGCCTAAGCCTATGCGATCAAGGCACTTCCATTGTGGAATGTGGAGAAGCAACCAAGGAGCTTAGTGAGGGAGTGAACTTGAAGCTCCAAGGTGAAGAAGAAGAGTTAAAGCAAGCAATGCAATAAGAGGAGGAGGTAGAGATTATTGAATAAGAGGAAGAAGTGGTTGAAGACTTAGGAGATGCGGAACCACCTTGGGAGTCTAGGATTGAAGAAAACCTCTTCAAAATGATTGAAATTGATGCTAGGGAGGAAAATGCACACCTTCCAAGGCATATCCCTTATGAAGAATCGGATGGGATAGAGCAAGAATTGAGTTCCCTTGGTGAGGAAGATCAAGCACCAATTCTTAGTGGTGAAGAATCCTTTGAACATGAAGAACTTTCCCCCATTGGATTTGAAAGCAATGTGGAGGTAAATCTCTCTCGTCCTCCCATTTGTGATTTGAGTAAGGGAAAATGTTTAGATAAAATTGTTGAACAAAGGATTGAAATTAAGAGATCTTGTGGAGAGGTGGAAATCCTTAGAAAAAGGAGGATGGGAATTGAATACGCTTTGTCAAGACCCTTGGAATCACCTTTACCTAGGTTGCCATCTACACCTTCATTTGAGTGGATGAAACTCATTTCTATTATCTTTGTTATCCCACTTGAATATGGTTTGCTTGAAACGGATGGTCAACTTAGGATGCTTTGTGGGATGAAGCGTAAAAGAAAAATGTTTCGTGGTTGGCATTGCAAATCAAGGCTCATTATGGTTGAAGCTTCAAGGAGTAAAGGTTGGACTAGTGCTCAATTGGATGGGTCTAGGAGGATAGTTTGGTACTTCCATGAGAATTCATCTCTCTTGCCACCCAGAGGAAACCACCATGATCAACTCAAGGATGGGTGTGAAAACAAAGTGTGGGATCCCGGATTGCACAAGGAAGATCAACTTTGGGAGCCTATGGTTTGTGAAGAACTCCATCAAATCTTAGAGTTATTAACTTTGAATGATGAAGCACAATGGAAGTCCAAGCATTGGTGGATGTTCAAGGATGGATTCAAGCACAAGCCACCTTGATGAAGAGCTCCCCATAAGTCCAACTTAAGGACAATAAACAAAAGTGCTAGGTGGGAGACACCCCACCATGGTAAACTCTTTCCTTTTTTCCTTTTGTACATATTGGTAAAATAAGTTTAATTTCATGTTTTGTTTGATTAGTTGAGTTTAATTGGGAGTCTAGTAGGTTAAATAAGGTTTTATCATGTTTTGGTAGTCGTTTGGAGAATGCTTGGTTTGGTGCAAAAACATAGAAAAATTTTAAAAAATAGAGCACCACCCACGCGCACGCGCACTCCACGCGTACGCGTGAATCAAGCAATTTCGGCCATCCATGCGGACGCGCCATGTACGCGAACGCGTGGATTGAATTTTTCCACTTCCCATACATTCACCCGAGAGTTGTGCTTGAAGTGTGCCAACTTTGTGCCCAAAGGCACGCGAACGCGTACCTTGCGCGTCCGTGCCGACTCTCTACTTCGCCATGCACGCGTATGCGCACTGCACGCGTACGCGTCGCTTCCATTTCGTCAATCCACGCTTACGCGTACATGACGCACACGCGTGGATTGCCCTGTTTCACTCATCTTCTTTTCTTCTCCTCTTTCCATTTCGTTCCTTCTTCTCTTTTCTTTTCCACTCTTAAAACATCATCCAACACTACCAAGCATCATGTAGCACCATTTCTTTTAGTTAGTTAGTTAGTTTAATTTTTTTTCCATTATAAGTGTTGGATTATTAATCTTGTTTACTGTTTACTGCTGCTGCTTATTAATAGGATGTTAGTTTAACATCATTGTTGTTATTGTCATTGTTGGATTCCTTTGTTGAGATTGCAATTTATTACTTGGTCCTGAATTTTCATGTTGAACATTTGTGAATACCAAGTACATGTTACGTTGCCTTCATGTATCTTAACTCTTTGAATTGCATGTTTTGGCCACCATGCATTCATCATCCATTGTTAGGCAATTGTACATTATCAATGCATTTTTTTTAGGATGCTTGTTCTAATTGATCATCACCTATTTCATGCATTGAGTTTGTGAAATTGTGAAATTGGATCGAAAGCTTACCTAGTGACATATTTTTTAGCTTTGTAAAGCTTTGTGGACCATGCTTCCTATGTGATTGATTCTTGACTTCTATATCTTTTTTCCTAAGTCCCATAGCATCCATGTGTTTCACCTCTATGTCACTTAGGTTTTGCAACAACTTCAATAGGTGTCATTGATTGTGGTGTAAGTTTCATATACCATTATGTTCATTAAGTTCACTTACACATCAATCAATGTCCATGCATTATCCAATTTCACAATTACTTGATTTTTGCTTGAATGCTTTTATGCTTCTTCACTACTTGTTGGATTGTTTTAGCCTACAAGTCTTTTAAAGTATCTCGAGCACACTAGAATGAGTGAAGTGCATATTTTCTTTTGTGTAATTGTGACATAACTTTTTGTACTACTGTGTGTGTATTCTAAACCGCGCGTAATTTTAGGACCCACATACTTATTTTTCATTAATGTCACACTAATTCACTCACTCAATTCTAGTAATTTACCTCATTCCAACAATCCATGCTTCCTTGCTTGTGCATTTACTTGTCTTATTATCTCCTGTTTCCTATGTTCAGGATGAATCATCATAAGCAAAAATGGAAGTGGGAGAAGAACACGCAGCATCGGTTGACCTACCAACTGAAGGTAGCAACCAGGAAAGTCGCCGAACCCCCTTATTCATCTTTGGATGCACCGAGGACGGTGCAAACTTTTAAGTGTGGGGAGGTTGTCCGACCGCTCGGCATTTTTGGGTGACAAGTTTCTAATCCCAACACTTTTGCATTTCATTTTTAGGTCTTTTAGGATTTTTGGTTGCATTGCATATGTATATATTAAGCTTAGTCAAAATCATGATATTTTCCAAAGATTTTATCTATAGGGCACCCCAATTGAAAAAAAAATTTAGAACTTGCTTGAATTATATACTTTGTGGAACATGATTCTTGAGCTAAGAACACAAGCATGTGAGATTTGAGCCTAATTATGTGGTTACATCATATATAACCACTTATTTTCATTCTTGTGTGCATTATTCTCTTCCTATGATTGTAATCTTTGATTTGTTTAATTCTATATGTCCATTATTTTGTGTATACATGCATTTACATGATTGAGGCCATTGTTCAAATAGCTCACTTAACCATATAGCCTACCTTTTATCTTCCATTGTTAGCCAATCTTGAGCCTATGCTTAACCATTTGTTCTTAATTGTAGCACATTACAAGCCTAAGTGAAAAACAATAGATATCCCTTAATTTGGATCTTTGACTAGCTTAAGCTAGTGAGAGTGTTTATCATTTGATTTTGGGAGAGTTGGGAACATTGGGTAGAGATAAAAGTGTGTTTTTATATTTGTGTTGAGAATCTTGGGAATTGGGTACATACTCATGTATTAATCATGTGTAAACCATATGCATTGATGTTCTTGTATATATTTTAGTTGAAAAGAAAAAAAAGTAAAATGAAAAAAAATGAGAAAATATATATATAAGAAAAAAATATAGAAAAAGAATTGCAATAAAAATTTCATTTTTAGGTCTTTTAGGATTTTTGGTTGCATTGCATATGTATATATTAAGCTTAGTCAAAATCATGATATTTTCCAAAGATTTTATCTATAGGGCACCCCAATTGAAAAAAAAATTTAGAACTTGCTTGAATTATATACTTTGTGGAACATGATTCTTGAGCTAAGAACACAAGC
This sequence comes from Arachis ipaensis, assembly GCF_059453495.1. Taxonomy (NCBI): domain Eukaryota; kingdom Viridiplantae; phylum Streptophyta; class Magnoliopsida; order Fabales; family Fabaceae; genus Arachis; species Arachis ipaensis. The sequence continues at coordinate 94,101,845 of NC_142439.1, forward strand.
ATGTGAGATTTGAGCCTAATTGTGTGGTTACATCATATATAACCACTTATTTTCATTCTTGTGTGCATTATTCTCTTCCTATGATTGTAATCTTTGATTTGTTTAATTCTATATGTCCATTATTTTGTGTATACATGCATTTACATGATTGAGGCCATTGTTCAAATAGCTCACTTAACCATATAGCCTACCTTTTATCTTCCATTGTTAGCCAATCTTGAGCCTATGCTTAACAATTTGTTCTTAATTGTAGCACATTACAAGCCTAAGTGAAAAACAATAGATATCCCTTAATTTGGATCTTTGACTAGCTTAAGCTAGTGAGAGTGTTTATCATTTGATTTTGGGAGAGTTGGGAACATTGGGTAGAGATAAAAGTGTGTTTTTATATTTGTGTTGAGAATCTTGGGAATTGGGTACATACTCATGTATTAATCATGTGTAAACCATATGCATTGATGTTCTTGTATATATTTTAGTTGAAAAGAAAAAAAAGTATAATGAAAAAAAATGAGAAAATATATATATAAGAAAAAAATATAGAAAAAGAATTGCAATAAAAAGGGGACAAAATGCCCCAAAGCAAGGTTCAATAAAAGTCAATGCATATGAGTTGTGATCAAGAAGAGAATGCATGAGTGTGTAGAAAAGTGAAGAATGGGTAGTTACGTTTGTTTAGAATTGTATAGGTTGTCATAGGTTAGGTGGGAAGTTTAAGTTAATCAAAGATTCAAATTTCAAGCTCACTTGACCATATGCATCCTACCTTGACCCTAGCCCCATTACAACCTATGGGAAAGTCCTCATGATATTTGTATGCATGCATGAAATAATTGTTGATTGTTAGATGAAAAACAAATCTTGGAAAGCATGATTAGGGGAGAATTGAGTGAATCAACCCCATACACTTGAGTGCCTAGAGCGGATACACATCCGGTGAGGGTTCAATTGCTCAATTACATGTTTCCACCCATGATCATCTCTTTTCTTGCAAGTTTGTAAAATCTTTTTAATAATTCAATTCAATTATGGGGTGAGTGATTGCTATTGCCTTAGGCCTTGTGTCTGTATGTGTATTCTTGGGAATTGATTTATTTTGACTAAGTGGATGCATTCATATAGATAGATTGCATATAGATAGGTTGCATGTAGTTAGTTTGCATTGAATAAATGTTGATGTCCCTTTGCTTCTTTCTTGATTTTAGCATGAGGACATGTTTAGTTTAAGTGTGGGGAGATTTGATAAACCCCGATTTTGTGGTTTATCTTGTGTTTAATTTGGGAGATTTTATCACATTTTCTCACATTTATTCAATGAAATAGCATGGTTTTGCAATTCTCTCTTGATTTGTGCTTAAATGTGAAAACATGCTTTTTAGGCCCTAAAGTTGGTAATTTTAATTCACTTTAATTCCATTCAATGTCTTGATATATTTGTTGAGTGATTTCAGGTTCATAGGGCAAGTATTGGATGGAAGAAGTGAGGAGAAAAGCATGCAAAGTGGGAGAACTCATGAAGAAATGAAGGAACCGTAAAGCTGTCAAGTCCGACCTCTTCGCACTCAATTGACCATAACTTGAGCTACAGAGGTCCAAATGAGGCGGTTCTAATTGCGTTGGAAAGCTAACATCTGGGGCTTTGAAATGATATAAAATTTGCCATATGTTACTTCGCGCTCAGGGGCGCGCATGCACCATGTACGCGTGCGCGTCGATTCTGCCGTGGCCCACTAAGGTGAAATTGCCCCCAGCGATTTCTAAAGCACTTTGGGCCCAACCCAACTCATTTCTAATGCTATTTCATGCAGAATTCAAGGTTGGGCAAGGGGGGAGCAATTAGTTTAGTCAACATGAGCCTTTAGTTAGTTTTCTAGAGAGAGAAGCTCCCTCTTCTCTCTAGAGTTAGGTTAGGTTAATCCATCTTAGATCTAGGTTTAATTACATGTTTTCATCTTGTTTCTTTTATGATTTCTTACTTCTACTCCTTCATTCTCATGATTTGTAGTGTTAATTTTACTTTTATGCTCCTTTTATATTCATGAACCCATGTTGGATTTGGATCTTTTCTTTAATGCAATTCAATGTTTGATGTTCCTTTAATTGTTGATTTGAGTTGTTGATTTACTTTTCTTGCAATTTGTAGTTGGTAGATTTTACTATTCTTGCATATTTACCATGCTTTCCATTTGTACCCACCAAGTGTTTGAAAAAATGCTTGGTTGGGCCTTAGAGTAGATTTTGAGCATTCTTGGCTTGGAAAGAGTAATTAGGCAATCTTGAGTCATAAAAACCCAACTCATGTTGGTGATCTAGAGTTGTTAGCTAATATTATTTCCATTGACGCTAATCTTTTGCTAATTTAATTAGTGAGTTGATTAGGACTTTTAGAATATTGTTTCCATTGACGCTAATATTTTGCTAATATAATTAGTGAGTTGATTAGGACTTTTGGATTGAGATTAGCTAGTCTTATTAGACTTTCTCTCATGGAAGATAATATGATACCTTCTTCCAATGTTAGAGATGACGTAATAAGATAAATTCTTGTTATTATTGTGGTATGATTGATTAATCTTGTTTGACTTTCTCCCTATTTGTTGGAGTTGACTAAATAAGATGAATTAATCATTGCATGACTAGGATAGAAAGCCTATATTCTCAATCCTTGCCATGAATGTCTCTCTTTATTAATTGCTTTCTTTAATTACTTGCTTGATTTACTTTCTTGTCATTTATTTTCTTGCCCCTCTTATAAATCAAAACCCCTTCACCCCTTCATAGCCAATAATTGATTATTTCATTGCAATTCCTCGTGAGACGACCCGAAGTCCAAATACTCCGGTTAATTTCATTTGGAGTTTGCACTTGTGACAATCCAAATTTTTGATGTGGGAATTGTTTGATGGTTTAGAGCTATGCTTACAACGAAGTAATTCTTTCTATAAGAAGAAAATCTAGACCATCGAGCAAAACTCATTATCAATTAGCCGTCTAAGTGATGTATATTCAAGCTGTTGGTCGTCCTTGTCCGGTGAAAGACGCATTCTGACCCAAGTAGACGCGGGTGTTTGGCAAGCACGTTCATCTTAATGTGATGAATAGAGCTAATTGGTTAGATCATCCTATTCACCATGATGAAGTACGAGTATACATCTTAAATTTAATCAAACACGGATCGAAGAGAAACAGTAGTACTTTTATTAATTCATAGAACTCAGCAGGGCTCCTCCCCTCAACCTAGGAGGTTTAGAAACTCATACTGAAAGGAAAATACAATGTAAAACTCAAAAATATCATAAAGTTGTAGATGTTTTTCTAATGATCATGTAAAATACACTTTAAATACTAAACAGATGACTAGTAAGGGTAAAATAGTCTATCTAGTGCTAAAATTTATTCTGGGGCCCACTTGGTGAGTGTTTGGGTTGAGCTTTGATGAGATCCATGTGCTATGAGGTCTCTGGGCGTGGAACACCAGCTAGGGGGTCCTCTTTGGGCATTTCTACATTGGTCTCTGCTCTTTTGGGCGCTGGACGCTTGGAAAGGGGCAGGAAGCTGGCGTTGGACGCCAGTTTTGGGCTTTCTAATCCAAACAAAGTATGGACTATTATATATTGCGGGAAAGATCTGGAAGTCAGCTTTTCATAGCCGTTGAGAGCTCTCTATTTGGACTTCTGTAGCTCAGGTCAGATCTGGACAGCATTTACAGTGCTTTCTCTGTCTCTAAATCAGACTTCTGTTCTAACTCCTCAATTTCAACCAGAAAATACCTGAAATTGTTCAAAAACACAAAAACTCATAGTAGAATCCAAAAATGTGAATTTAACACTATGGTGCACAAAATTGTGATTATCAACAATGGCACCAAAGACTTGGAGCTCTCAAACGTGAATCACACTTTGTCACAATTCCGCACAACTAACCAGCAAGTGCACTGGGTCGTCCAAGTAATACCTTACGTGAGTAAGGGTCGATCTTACGGAGACTGTCGGCTTGAAGCAAGCTATGGTCATCTTGTAAATCTCAGTCAGGTAGATTCAAATGGTTATGAAGGACTGATAATTAAAGATAAATAAAACATAAAATAAAGATAGAGATAGAGATACTTATGTAATTCATTGGTAAGAATTTCAGATAAGCGTATGAAGATGCTTTGTTCCTCCTAAACCTCTGCTTTCCTATTGCCTGCTTCCAATCATTCATACTCCTTTTCATGGCAAGCTTTATGTTGGGCATCACCGTTGTCAATGGCTACTTCCCGTCCTCTCAGTGAAAATGTTCTACGCACGCTGTCACCACACGGATAATCATCTGTCGGTTCTCGATCATGTTGGAATAGGATCCATTGATCCTTTTGCATCTGTCACACGCCCAACACTCGCGAGTTTGAAGCTCGTCACAGTCATACCTTCCCAGATCCTACTCAGAATACCACAGACAAGGTTTAGACGTTCCGGATCTCAGGAATGGTCGCCAATAATTCTAGCCTATACCACGAAGGTTCTAATCTTAGATTAGAAACCCAAGAGATACACATTCAAGCTTGTTTGCATGTAGAACGGAAGTGGTTGTCAGGCACGCGTTCATAGGTGAGAATGGTGATGAGTGTCACATAATCATCACATTCATCATGTTCTTGGGTGCGAATGAATATCTTGGAGAAGAAATAGACTTGAGTTGAATAGAAAAAACAATAGTACTTTGCATTAATTCATGAAGAACAGCAGAGCTCCACACCTTAATCTATGGTGTGTAGAAACTCCACCATTGAAAATACATAAGAACGAAAGGGTCTAGGCATGGCCATGAGGCCAGCCCCCAAACGTGAAAAGGTCTATCAAAATCTGATCAAGTGTATCCAAGTCTTCAAATACAATAGCAAAAGGTCCTATTTATAGAAAACTAGTAGCCTAGGGTTACAGAAATAGGTAATTAATGCAGAAATCTTCTTCCGGGCCCACTTGGTGTGTGCTTGGGCTGAGCATTGAAGCTTTCATATGTAGAGACTTTTCTTGGAGTTAAACGCCAGCTTTTGTGCCAGTTTGGGCGTTTAACTCCAGCTTTTGTGCCAGTTCTGGCGTTTTGACGCCAGAATTCTTAAGCTGACTTGGAACGCCAGTTTGGGCCATCAAATCGTGGGTAAAGTATGAACTATTATATATTGCTGGAAAGCCCAGGATGTCTACTTTCCAACACAATTGAGAGCGCGCCAATGGGGCTTCTGTATCTCCAGAAAATCCACTTCGAGTGCAGGGAGGTCAGAATCCAACAGCATCTACAGTCCTTTTTCAGCCTCTGAATCAGATTTTTGCTCAGGTCCCTCAATTTCAGCCAGAAAATACCTGAAATCACAGAAAAACAAACAAACTCATAGTAAAGTCCAGATTTGTTATTTTTATTTAAAAACTAATAAAAACATAATAAAAACTAACTAAAATATACTAAAAACATACTAAAAACAATGCCAAAAAGCGTATAAATTATTCGCTCATCACAACACCAAACTTAAATTGTTGCTTGTCCCCAAGCAACTGAAAATCAAATAGGATAAAAAGAAGAGAATATACAATGAATTCCAAAAACATCTATGAAGATCAGTATTAATTAGATGAGCGGGGCTTTTAGCTTTTTGCTTCTGAACAATTTTGGCATCTCACTTTATCCTTTGAAGTTCAGAATGATTGGCTTCTATAGGAACTCAGAATCCAGATAGTGTTATTGATTCTCCTAGTTAAGTATGTTGATTCTTGAACATAGCTACTTTATGAGTCTTAGCCGTGACCCAAAGCATTTTGTTTTCCAGTATTACCACCGGATACATAAATGCCACAGACACATAACTGGGTGAACCTTTTCAGATTGTGACTCAGCTTTGCTAGAGTCCCCAATTAGAGGTGTCCAGAGCTCTTAAGCACACTCTTTTTTGCTTTTGGACCACGACTTTAACCGCTCAGTCTCAAGTTTTCACTTGACACCTTCACGCCACAAGCACATGGTTAGGGACAGCTTGGTTTAGCCGCTTAGGCCAGGATTTTACTCCTGTGGGCCCTCCTATCCACTGATGCTCAAAGCCTTGGATCCTTTTTATTTTACCCTTGCCTTTTGGTTTAAAGGGCTATTGGTTTTTTCTGCTTGCTTTTTCTTTCTCTCTTTTTTTTTCTCTTTTTTTTCGCTTTTTTTTCGCATATATTTTTTTCTGCAAGCTTTTTTTTTATTCACTGCTTTTTCTTGCTTCAAGAATCATTTTTATGATTTTTCAGATTATCAAATAACATTTCTCCTTTTCCATCATTCTTTCAAGAGCCAACAATTTTAACATTCATGAACAACAAATTCAAAAATATGCACTGTTCACGCATTCATTCAGAAAGACAAAAGTATTGCCACCACATCAAAATAACTAAACTGTTTTAAAATTCGAAATTCATGCACTTCTTTTTCTTTTTCAATTAAAAACATTTTTCATTTAAGAAAGGTGATGGATTCATTTTCATTGCTTTAAGGAATAGACACTTAGACACTAGTGATCATGTAATAAAGACACAAACATAAATAAACATAAAGCATAAAAATTCGAAAAACAGAAAATAAAGAACAAGGAGATTAAAGAACGGGTCCACCTTAGTGATGGCGGCTTGTTCTTCCTCTTGAAGATCTAATGGAGTGCTTGAGCTCCTCAATGTCTCTTCCTTGCCTTTGTTGCTTCTCTCTCATGATTCGTTGGTCTTCTCTAATTTCATGGAGGAGTATGGAATGCTCTTGGTGCTCCACCCTTAGTTGTCCCATGTTGGAGCTTAATTCTCCTAGGGAGGTGTTGATTTGCTCCCAATAGTTTTGTGGAGGAAAATGCATCCCTTGAGGTATCTCAGGAATTTCATGGTGAGGAATTTCCTCATGTCCATGAGTGGGATCTCTTGTTTGCTCCATCCTTTTCTTAGTGATGGGCTTATCCTCATCAATGAGGATGTCTTCCTCTATGTCAATTCCAGCTGAATTGCAGAGGTAACAAATGAGATGAGGGAAGGCTAACCTTGCCAAAGTAGAAGACTTGTCCGCCACCTTGTAGAGTTCTTGGGATATAACTTCATGAACTTCTACTTCCTCCCTAATCATGATGCTATGGATCATGATAGCCCGGTCTATAGTAACTTCAGACCGGTTGCTAGTGGGAATGATTGAGCGTTGGATGAACTCCAACCATCCCCTAGCCACGGACTTGAGGTCATGCCTTCTTAGTTGAACCGGCTTCCCTCTTGAATCTCTCTTCCATTGAGCGCTTCTTTTAATGTCAATAGCTTGACAATGGGCTCTCATGGAGCCTCACAGATGTTCAGAGCAATGTTGGAACCTCCCAACACCAAACTTAGAGTTTGAATGTGGGGGTTCATCACCAAACTTAAAGTTTGGTTGTGGCCTCCCAACACCAAACTTAGAGTTTGACTGTGGGGGCTCTGTCTGACTCTGTATTGAGAGAAGCTCTTCATGCTTCCTCTCCATGGTTACAGAGGGATATCCTTGAGCTTTAAACACAATGGAGTCTTCATTCACTTGAATGATCAATTCTCCTCTGTCAACATCAATCACAGCTTTTGCTGTGGCTAGGAAGGGTCTGCCAAGGATGATGGATTCATCCACACACTTCCTAGTCTCTAGGATTATGAAATCAGCAGGGATGTAGTGGTCTTCAACCTTTACCAAGACATCATCTACAAGTCCATAAGCTTGTTTCCTTGAATTGTCTGCCATCTTTAGTGAGATTCTTGCAGCTTGTACCTCAATGATCCCTAGCTTCTCCATTATAGAGAGAGGCATGACGTTTATACTTGACCCTAGGTCACACAGAGCTTTCTTAAAGGTAATGGTGCCTATGGTACAAGGTATTGAGAACTTTCCAGGATCTTGTCTCTTCAGAGGTAATTTCTACCTAGTCAAGTCATCCAGTTCTTTAGTGAGCAATGGAGGTTCATTCTCCCAAGTCTCATTACCAAATAACTTGGCGTTTAGCTTCATGATTGCTCCAAGGTACTTAGCAACTTGCTCTTTAGTAACATCTTCATCCTCTTCAGAGGAAGAATACTCATCAGAGCTCATGAATGGCAGGAGTAAATTCAATGAAATCTCTATGGTCTCTGTGTGAGCCTCAGATTCCCATGGTTTCTCATCAGGGAATTTCATGGAGGCCAGTGGACGTCCATTGAGGTCTTCCTCAGTGGAGATCACTGCCTCTTCCTCCTCTCCAGGTTCGGCCATGTGAGACATGTTTATGGCCTTGCACTCTCTCTTTAGATTCTCTTCTGTATTGCTTGGGAGAATACTAGGAGGGAGTTCAGTAATTTTCTTACTCAACTGACCCACTTGTGCCTCCAAATTTCTAATGGAGGACCTTGTTTCAGTCATGAAACTTTGAGTGGTTTTAATTAGATCAGAGACTATAGTTGCTAAGTCAGAGTGGCTCTGCTTAGAATCCTCTGTCTGTTGCTGAGAAGATGATGGAAAAGGCTTGCTATTGCTAAACCTGTTTCTTCCACCATTACTGTTGTTGAAACCTTGTTGAGGTCTCTGTTGATCCTTCCATGAGAGATTTGGATGATTTTTCCATGAAGGATTATAGGTGTTTCCATAGGGTTCTCCCATGTAATTCACCTCTTCTATTGCTGGGTTCTCAGGATCATAAGCTTCTTCTTCAGGGGAAGCTTCCTTAGTACTGTCTGATGCAACTTGCATTCCAGACAGACTTTGAGAAATCATATTGACTTGCTGAGTCAATATTTTATTCTGAGCCAGTATGGCATTCAGAGTATCAATCTCAAGAACTTCTTTCTTCTGATTTGTCCCATTATTCACAGGGTTCCTTTCAGAAGTGTACATGAATTGGTTATTTGTAACCATCTCAATGAGTTCCTGAGCTTCTGCAGGCGTCTTCTTCAGATGAAGAGATCCTCCAGCAGAGCTGTCCAATGACATCTTGGACAGTTCAGACAGACCATCATAGAAGATACCTATGATGCTCTGATAAACCCATATTTTATGATATATTTTATGCTTAGTTTGAGTGATTTATTCAATCCTTCACCCACTTATTCATATTAATTGCATGGTTTTACTTTCCCTTCCTTATTATGTGATGTATGTGAAAAACATGTTTCCTATGCTTTAAAATTAATTATTTTAATTACCTTTATTTCCATTCGATGTCGTGATTAGTGTGTTGAGTAGTTTCAGATTTTCTAAGGCAGGAATGACTTAAAGGATGGAAAGGAAACATACAAAAATGGAAGGAAAGCACAAAACAGAGTTTTTGAAGAAACTGGCAGCCACGCGATCGCATGGGCGACGCGGCCGCATGCCAGCGCGAAAAGGTATTGACGCGGCCGCATGACTGACGCAACCGCGCGCCTCGAGCGAAACACATATGACGCGGTTGCATGACTGACGCGACCGCGTGACAAGGAAAACTCCGAATGATGCGACCGCATGACCCACGCGGACGCGTGACAGAGGCCACGCACCAGAAATTGCAGAAAACGCTCATAGCAAATTCTGAAGCCCTTTTTGGCCCAAATCCAAGTCCAGAAGGCATAGACCAGAGGTTATGAAGTGGGAGAATGCATCCATTCAAGGAGAGTCTCGAACCTTAGTTAGTTTTCATGATTTAGATTTAGTTTAGAGAGAGGTTCTCTCCTCTCTCTCCTTTCTTTAGGATTAGGATTTAGAATTAGGATTTTATTCGCTTTCAGGATTATCTCTCTATCAGGTTCAATATTCCCTTTTATTTACTTTTGCAATTTAATTTATGAATTCTTCCATGTTACAGATTACTCTTTTGAATTAATGTTAATTGAGGTATTTCAGTTTAATATTACTTTCTTTTATTTATGTTGCTATTATTCCCAATCTGAAGACATTTTTATTTCAGTAGATTTACTTTTCTCCTTTTGGTCTTGGTTAAGAAATCAGTAACTCAGGAGTTATCAAACTCAAACATGATTGATAATTATTGTCTTTGTTAATTAAATTGAACTTCAATAATCCCAATCTTTTCTTAGGAAATAAATAGGATCCGAAGATCAAACCAATTAATCCCTTGACCTTCCTTTATCTTAGTAAAGGTTAACAAAGTAGAATTAAGATTCAATTATCATCATCATTGATAAGGATAACTAGGATAGGACCTCTAATTTCTCATACCTTGCCAAAAGTTTATTTACAGTCATTCATTTATTTTACTTGCCATTTAAATTGCTTGTTCTTCATTTACTTTATTTGCTAATTAGACTATTCGCTCCTCATTCTCAAAACCCCAATTTACAATCTCCATAACCAATAATAAGAACATACTTCCCTGCAGTTCCTTGAGAAGACGACCCGAGGTTTGAATACTTCGGTTATCAATTTATTTAGGGGTTTGTTACTTGTGACAACCAAAACGTTTGTACGAAGGGATTTCTGTTGGTTTAGAGACTGTATCTACAACGCAACTGTTTTTATAAAATTCTTTACTGGCAAAAATCCTAACGTCAAAATGGCGCCGTTGCCGGAGAACTGCAATCGTGTGCCTTATTATTGGTTATTGTAAATATTTTTCTTTTACTTGTTTATTTGTCTTTATCTTCCCCTTTTTATTTCTATTAGCTACTAAGAATTCTCACCCCTTTCGCTTTGAGTTTGGTTCTAATGTTATTGAAAGGAATGGAAGTTATAATAGGAACATGCATCAAGGTCAGAATAATCAAAGATGGATGGAGCCAAGAGGATCTGATCAACCCTTTAGGCAACAACACCCTCCAAGATATCATGGACAAAGACCATTCTACAATGCATACCAAGCCAATAGACATGGTGGACAACCTTGTAATTACCCACAAGCCCCACCTTGTGCTTATAGACCATCCTCTCAACATAACTTCGAACCACCACACTCACAAGCTCCTTTTCACCATTCACCACCGTATGATCCTCATCTATCCCGATTCCAGTCCAATTACTCCCAAACATCACCACTTCCCCATGTACCATATCCAAATCTATCACCCCGAGAATTAGAGATTCGCCTCAAGGAAACAGTAGATCAACTTCAAACAACCCTTCATCAACTGGAGCAAGCAGTAAGGCAATTATCTTCTAGACGTTCGAATATTCAAGAACCTCCCACAACCCCATGTGGACAATCTAAAGAAGAGCGTAGCATGAAGGAGATACTAGAAACCCCAGTGGACAAGAAAGAGCATGGCTTCGTACTGGAACAAGTAGAGGAAGCTGTTATTATTAAAGAAGAAGAGTTGGTTGAAGACTTAGGAGACGCTGAACCTCCATGGGAATCCAAAGTTGTCGAGCATTCTGTCAAGGATGTTACAATTGATGCTAAGGAGGATTGTGCGCAATCCCCAGAGCAAGTCTTTCATAAAGAACTAGACAGAATAACCCAAGAAGCAAGTCTCCTTGATAATGATAATCTCAAGTCAAGTTCTTCTAGTAATGAGCTTGCATCCGCGAGTGAATTCTCTGAGATCGAAGAATCTTCCCCAAGTGAATACGAAGGTGATACGGAGGTAGATTTCTTTTAACCTCCAGTCTATGACTTAAGTGATGAGGAAGACATAGATGGCTTTGATCAGGACATGGATACATTTGAAGAATCTTGCAAAAAAGTGGAGAAATTCACAGAAGAGCACAAGGGAGTAGAACTCACAGAACCACTGGAACCACCTATCCCAAGGCCATTACCACCCAATATAAGTTTCAAGTGGGTACAATCCTTAACCTTTAACTGTATTTTTTCACTTGAATATGGTTTGCTTGAAACAGATGGCCAGCTTAGAGCTCTCTGCGGCTTTAAGAGTAAGCGGGAAATGGCTCGTACTCAGAGATGGTGCACAAGGTTTAATAAGGTTCCACGCTTCAACTCGAAGTGCACGGATTGGCATCATGATCAATCGGATGGATCTCAGAAAACGTTTGGTTATCCTGGTGAGAATCTAATTTCTAAACCGCCCAGATGGAAAAGTATAGATCAAGACGAAATCGGATTTAAAGGCAAAGTTTGGGATCCTGGAATCTATTCTGACATTCGTCACCCTGGGAGCCTGAGAATCCGTTTGAAGCTGCTCAGAAGCTTTACATGCCTAGTTTGGGACCCCGGAGGCTATTGGCATTCCAAGATTTGGTGGAGATTTCTGGATGAATTTAAGCACAAGCCACCATAACAGGAAGCTCATCCAATGTCCAACTTAAGGACTTTAACTAAAAGTGCTAGGTGGGAGACAACCCACCATGGTATGATCGTTCTTTTTTTTCAATTTTAATTTTATTCCGTTTTGTTTATTTTTGAGTTTTATTTTATTTTACTTCATTGAACCTGGAATCATGCATAACATTCATATAAGCATTGCATTCTGCATTTTGCACAAAAAAAAAGGGTGTGCGACGCGATCGCATCATTCATGCGATCGCGTCAAGTTACGAAAAACACTTCTCACGCGACCGCGTCATTCACGCGGCCGCGTGGTCTGGAGATCGGCGTAAAATTCCAACGTCCAGAAAGTTAGGCTGGAATCGTAAGGCCATTGTGCGTTTCGCACAAACGACCCACACGGTCGCGTCCCTGACGCGATCGCGTCACTTGCACAACATCAATCCCACGCGACAGCGTGAGCGACGCGATCGCGTCGCATGGATTACACAACATCCCAAAAAGAGACAGAGAGTTGCGCTGAAACGACGCTGGATTCGTGCGTTTAGCACAATTTCCAGCGACGCGATCGCATGCCCCAGGCGATCGCGTCATTCACTCTTTTAGCTATCCCATGCGATCGCGCCACTCACGCGATCACGTCGACCCCCATTTCACTCAAGCCACGCGACCGCGTGCCCCACGCGATCGCATGGATTCAAATTTATAACCCCCCCAGTCATGCGAACCCTACCATTCGCGCCCCCCCCAAACCCCTCTCCGCCCTCTCCTCTTCTCCAATCACACCACCACCACCCAGCCACCATCACCGACCGACCACCCAGACCCCGCCGCCACCCACCCCCTTCCTTCCCCCCTTCTTTCTTCTTCTTCCTTCTTCTTCCTTTCTCCACCGCCACTGCCCTCCTCCGTGATCACCACCACTACACCGCCGCCGCGCCACCCTCCTCTGCCGCGCCAGACACCACCGCCACCATCCCCAGCCACCTCTCTGCCCCACTCTCCTTAATTCGCCTACCAGGTTCCGACAAACGCCACCCTTCTCTCCATTCATAGTTAATTCATATTTTTCTATTTATGTTCATATTTAGGCTAGTTAGATATGCATGTTGTAGTGGATTCTAGGTTGTTAGGTAGCCTAGGATGTGGTTAGTGGATTTAGGCCTGTTCAATTGTACTGTTCGTGTTTCTTGTTTTATCAATTTGCAATTCTGCTGTTGTTGTGAAGTTTAGTAATGTTCATATGCTACTCTTCAAGTTCATGCTACTATGCTCTTTCTTATTCATACTATTTAATTGCAGCTTTACTTTTGATTCATATGAACTATTCTGTTGCTGTTTATTTTCTGGGACAATCCAATTTCAGCCGGAATGCTGCCAAAATTTTTATAAACTGTTTTTTACTTTCATTCATGTTTTGGTTTTGGCTATTTAAACTCTGCTTTACTCCGCTTTTACCAAACTAATTCATGAATGCTAGGGCAAGCTTTCTCATTCTCTTTGATTTCCTGGTTCATAATTTGCATTTTTGATGTTTAGATTCCAATTTTTTGCTATTTCTATATCTATCTGAATCATCATCAACCTAATTTCCTTGTTGGTTATGAGTTACCTGTAGCCTTTAATTGTGAATGCTTGTTACTTAGAAACTTGTCATTATGCTACTTACATTAACCCACTTTTTACTAACTCACTAATTTTAACTTCTTAAACTCTTTTTCAATTCTAACCAACCTAACCTTTCATACTCTCTCTTCATGGTTTTTCACTTTCTCTTTAACCTTCTAACCATGGCATACTGATAACTTTTCCTAATTAACATGCCTTCTATTACATTTTGGATTGTGAATTCTTCTTTTCAGACTTTTAACTCCTATACAATCCTTAATGCACATTTACTTAACTCATTTTCCTTATCCTATTGCTCCTTTGCCACTTTGTGTTTCTTTTGACTATTTGCCTACTTATTTTCCTGTTTTTATTATATCCTGGTTTTCTGTTTTTCAGGATGTCTGCCACCCAGAGAAAGGGAAAAGCAAAGGCAACTACTGGCAAACGTAAAAGAGGAGAATCCGCTATGTCCATCATGGATATTATGCACGATGACTCCTGGCAGAAGAAAAACTTTATCCCGCAGGAGAAGGCCGACCAGCTACTCCCTGCTACTGATCCAGTAAAGTTTGCAAACCGATACTGTGAGCTGAAGTATCCGGTGTTTGCAACCTCTAGGAACCTATACCTGGAGAGGACTTTGAAGATCTCAGAAGAACTCCAGCAATACACCTCTTATCAGATCAAACAAAGAGGCTGGTTCTTCTTGGAGAGAAACCTGACTGAGGTCAATGCATCTTGGGTAAGGGAATTCTAATGCAATTACTTCAAGACTTCCCTAGATGCAGTAAACCTTAGAGGGAAGCAGATTCTGGTAACTGAAGAGGCCATTGAAGATGTTCTGAAACTTCTGCCTAAATCTGATCAGCTGGATGGTTATCAAATAGCTGAGGAGGACATGCGCTTCATGAAGCTTGATTGGGATGCAGTCAAGGCCAGGATAGCCCTTGACTCGACCGTTCCTTGGATTATGAGTCAGAACACTACTATGCCAAAAGGAATCAAGCGGATTTACTTGAATGATGAGGCTCGGCTATGGCATCAGATACTTAGCAACTTCATTATGCCGAGTACTCACGAGACTGAGATACCAGCTGCTATGATCACCCTCCTATGGTGTGTGATGGAGGGTAAGGACCTGTACCTGCCACACTTTATCCGGTACTATATGGCCAGGGTCCACGTCCGAGGCACTCTTCCCTTTCCTTATCTGATTACACAGCTAGGCCGTCGAGCTGACGTGCCTTGAGAGGATGCTGATGAGAAGCCACCTGCTGCAGAATGCAAGAAGATTATCCCTCACAGCAGGAACTTTCTGGCTTTGGGCTACAGACCTCCTTTCCTCACTGCTACTGCTGAGACAGCCACACCATCTGCCGGCCCCTCTTCCTCTACAGCTACCCCTGCCACCACCACTGCACCTCCACCTGCCCTAGAGCCCGTCTATCATCTAGTGCACCGCCTGTTTTGACGGCTTGACCAGATGGAGCATCGCAACAAGCGACGCTATGAGCACCTGAAGCTGATGATACGATCTGGCGACATCCCCTCCGAGCCTGACACACCATCCGAGGTATCTGAGGAGGAGGCAGATGATCACGAGGCAGAGACCCATCCACAGAGCGAGGCTGCGCAGGCAGACACAAAGCAGGCCGCATCACATCAGGAGGCTCCGCCTCAAATTCAGGCTGTACACCCTGAGATCCCTATCCAGTCAGCACCTCCTCTGCAGCAGGCAGATCCTCAGACCACCACCACAGAGACTCCAGCTACCCGTCCTTCCAGTGATGACACCCCTTCACACCCTGCTTGAGTGAGCATCAGGGACGATGCTTCATTTTAAGTGTAGGGAGGTCGCCATCTCTGGCGTACATTTTTTTTGGTGAACCACTACAGACTCTTTTCATTTTATTTTGCTATTTTTCTGTATTTTTCTTTTTATTTTTATTTTTCTTTTCTCAGTACTTATATATTGCTATTTTTATGTATTTTTACTCTATTTCTGCATTTTGCACTTCAGTTCATATTTTAGCCATTTAGTTTAGTTGCAATTCTAACTTATTAGTTATAGAAATTGTGGATTAATTAGTATAGTTTACCTTTTTTAGCATAAGATAGCTTAGTTTAAATTGAAAAATATAAAAAAGGAGTAAACTAGGAACTTGAACATAATAGAAACAACCCACACCTTGTATATATAGCATTATATGTTAGTTAGTTAACAACATTTCATCAAGGAGAAACACAAACTTTAAAGCCATTCAAAATAAATTTTACATTGAGAATAATGGGAACTTTTACTTTTACTTGCATGACATACATAACTGATAAATGATTTTTGAGCTAGAGAACACACAGCCTGTGAGTTTTGAGCTTAATTGTATGGTTACATTCAAACCATAATTTTTATTTCTGTGTGTTCCGCCCTTCTTTTTTTCTGATGTTCTTTACTTTATTTTAATCTATATGTCCAATTATAGAATAGAAATACATACCAAGAGAGTGATTGAGGCCATTATTTGATTTTAGCTCACTTATCCCAAAATAGCCTACCTTTTACATCACCCTTGTTAGCCCCCCTTGAGCCTTTAAATCCCTTCTTATTCTATCAGCCACATTACTAGCCTTAAGCAGAAAAACAAAATAAAAATCCCAAGTTGGATCCTTGGTTAGCTTAAGATAGAAAGTGTGTAATTGTTTAAGTGTGGGAAACCTATTGGGAACATGGATGATAAAAATAAAAGGTAGAAAAGTTGAAAAGAATAAAATAATTCAAAATAAAAGTTTTGGGAAGCATGCTCATGTGAAATCAAAATAATTGAATTACCATGTGCATTAAAAAAAAGTGTTATTTTTCAGTGGTTGAATAAAGAGGACACAAAAGAATTCCCCAAATGTGAAATAAAGCAATGCACATGGGATAAAAAATAATAAACATTGAAACATAAGCATGTAACATCAAAAGTGGGAAAATATAGAAAAATAGGTAAAGAAGCTTTGCTTTACAAAGTATGTATGTTAGGTGAGATCTTAGACTAATTAAGGATTCACTTATTAGCTCACTTAGCCTTATACATATACCCTTACCTTTACCTTGGCCCCATTACAACCTTAACTAAAGACCTCATGATTTTTGGTATGTCTATATTCTATAATTGTTGATTGGTTAGATGAAGAACAAAGTTATAGAAAGTAAGAATAAAAAGAAGAATAGAGTGATTAACCCAACAAACACTGAGTGACTAGAGATTAAACACAAAATCCAGTGAGGGTTCAATAGCTCATTAACATATATCTCTGCTGAAATTATTAATTGTCTTGCAAGTTTATAAAATGTTTTTCTCTCCCATTTCAATTGTAAAGGCACTTTATCAACTATCTAAGGTTTGGCTATATATATATGACTCCTTGAGAATGTGAATTAATTCAACTACATGCAAGCTTTATATACAAGTGCATAAAAATTAGAATTGCATGATGCATCTAGGTAGTTGCATTTAGATTAGATTGCATTGCATGGCATTCCACCACTTTAACCTAACATTACTCTTGGACTTAGCATGAAGACATGCTATTATTTAAGTGTGGGGAGGTTGATAAACCCATATTTTATGATATATTTTATGCTTAGTTTGAGTGATTTATTCAATCCTTCTCCCACTTATTCATATTAATTGCATGGTTTTACTTTCCCTTCCTTATTATGTGATGTATGTGAAAAACATGTTTCCTATGCTTTAAAATTAATTATTTTAATTACCTTTATTTCCATTCGATGCCGTGATTAGTGTGTTGAGTAGTTTCAGATCTTCTAAGGCAGGAGTGACTTAAAGGATGGACAGGAAACATACAAAAATGGAAGGAAAGCACAAAACAGAGTTTTTGAAGAAACTGGCAGCCACGCGATCGCATGGGCGACGCGGCCGCATGCCAGCGCGAAAAGGCATTGACGCGGCCGCATGACTAACGCGACCGCGCGCCTCGAGCGAAACACATATGACGCGGTCGCATGACTGACGCGACCGGGTGACAAGGAAAACTCCGAATGACGCGATCGCGTGACCCACGCGGACGCGTGACAGAGGCCACGCACCAGAAATTGCAGAAAATGCTCATAGCGAATTCTGAAGCCCTTTTTGGCCCAAATCCAAGCCCAGAAGGCATAGACCAGAGGTTATGAAGTGGGGGAATGCATCCATTCAAGGAGAGTCTCGAACCTTAGTTAGTTTTCATGATTTAGATTTAGTTTAGAGAGAGGTTCTCTCCTCTCTCTCCTCTCTTTAGGATTAGGATTTAGAATTAGGATTTTATTCGCTTTCAGGATTATCTCTCTATCAGGTTCAATATTCCCTTTTATTTACTTTTGCAATTTAATTTATGAATTCTTCCATGTTACAGATTACTCTTTTGAATTAATGTTAATTGAGGTATTTCAGTTTAATATTGCTTTCTTTTATTTATGTTGCTATTATTCCCAATCTGAAGACATTTTTATTCCAGTAGATTTACTTTTCTCCTTTTGGTCTTGGTTAAGAAATCAGTAATTCAGGAGTTATCAAACTCAAACATGATTGATAATTGTTGTCATTGTTAATTAAATTGAACTTCAATAATCCCAATCTTTTCTTAGGAAATAAATAGGATCCGAAGATCAAACCAATTAATCCCTTGACCTTCCTTTATCTTAGAAAAGGTTAACAAAGTGGAATTAAGATTCAATTATCATCATCATTGATAAGGATAACTAGGATAGGACCTCTAATTTCTCAAACCTTGCTAAAAGTTTATTTACAGTCATTCATTTATTTTACTTGCCATTTAAATTGCTTGTTCTTCATTTACTTTATTTGCTAATTAGACTATTCGCTCCTCATTCTCAAAACCCCAATTTACAATCTCCATAACCAATAATAAGAACATACTTCCCTGCAGTTCCTTGAGAAGACGACCCGAGGTTTGAATACTTCGGTTATCAATTTATTTAGGGGTTTGTTACTTGTGACAACCAAAACGTTTGTACGATAGGATTTCTGTTGATTTAGAGACTGTATCTACAACGCGACTGTTTTTATAAAATTCTTTACTGGCAAAAATCCTAACATCATGCTCCATTCAGAAAGCATGTCAGAAGGACACCTCCTAATCAATTGCTTGTATCTTTTCCAAGCTTCATAGAGGGATTCTCCTTCCTTCTGTCTGAAGGTTTGGACTTCCACTCTAAGCTTGCTCAATTTTTGAGGTGGAAAAAACTTTGCCAAGAAGGCATTGACTAGCTTTCCCAAGAGTTCAGGCTTTCTTTGGGTTGTGAATCCAACCATGTCCTAGATCTGTCTCTTACAGCAAAAGGGAAGAGCATAAGTCTGTAGACTTCAGGGTCAACCCCATTGGTCTTGACAGTGTCACAGATTTGTAAGAATTCAGCTAAGAACTGATGAGGATCTTCCAATGGAAGTCCATGAAACTTGCAATTTTGTTGCATTAGAGAAACTAATTGAGGCTTAAGCTCAAAGTTGTTTACTCCAATGGCAGGGATTGAGATGCTTCTCCCATAGAAGTCGGGAGTAGGTGCAGTAAAGTCACCAAGCACCTTCCTTGCATTGTTGGCATTGTTGTTGTTTTCGGCTGCCATGGCTTCTTCTTGTTTGAAAAGCTCTGTTAGGTCCTCTACAGAGAGTTGTAATTTAGCTTCTCTTAGCTTTCGCTTCAAGGTCCTTTCAGGTTCAGGATCAGCCTCAGCAAGAATGCTTTTATCCTTGCTCCTACTCATACGAAAGAGAAGAGAACAAGAAAGTATGGAATCCTCTATGTTACAGTATAGAGATTCCTTGAAGTGTCAGAGGAAAAGAAGAATAGAAGGAGAAGGTAGATAGAAGAGAATTCGAACTTATCAAGAAGGATAGAGTTCGAATTGTTGATAGTGGAGGAGTGTTAGTCCTTAAATAGAAGGATGTGAGAAGAGGGGAAGAATTTTTGAAATTAAAGTAAAAGATTTTGAAATAATTAAAAGAAATTTTGAAAACTTGATTGATGATTTTCGAAAATTAAAATTGGGAAAGAAATTAAGTGATTTTGAAAAAGATTTTGGAATTAGAAATTAAAAAGATATGATTGAAAATTAATTTTGAAAAAGATGTGATTGAAAAGATATGATTGAAAATCAAATTAAAAAAGAAAGTTTTAAAATTAAAGTTGATTATTTGACTAACAAGAAATTAAAAGATATTATTCTAAAATTTAAAATTTGATCCTTTCTTAATAGGCAAGTAACAACTTGAAAATTTTGAATTAAATCACTAATTGTAGCAAGTATTTTCAAAAATAGTAATAAATAAAAAATTGAAAAGAAATTGATTTTGAAAAGATATGATTGAAAAGATATGATTTGAAAAAGATTTGATTTTGAAAAATTATGAAGATTTGGAAAAAATTTGAATTAAAAACAAAATCTTCCCTCTAGTGTCCTCCTGGCGTTAAACGCCCAGAATGGTATCCATTCTGGCGTTTAACGCCCAAAATGCTACCTTTTTGGGCGTTAAACGCCCAGCCAGGTACCCTGGCTAGCGTTTAAACGCCAGTTTTCCTTCTTCACTGGGCGTTTTGAACGCCCAGCTTTTTTTGTGTAATTCCTCTGCTGAATGTTCTGAATCTTCAATTCTCTGTGTTATTGACTTGAAAAGACACAATTTTGAACATATTTTTGAATTTTTAATGATGAGAAATAATAAAGAATGCAACTAAGATCAAATAAACAATGCATGCAAGACACCAAACTTAGAAGTTTGTATACTAAGGACTATAACAATTTGAAAATGCATGTAAGAAACAACAAAAGACACAAAATAAGAGAAATTAAAGATCAGAGCATTGAAATCATCAAGAACAACTTGAAGATCAATGAAGAACATAATGCATATATTCGAAAAATGCAACAAGAATAAAGACATGCAATTGACACCAAACTTAAAAATTGATATTAGACTCAAACAAGAAACATAAAATATTTTTTATTTTTATGGTTTTATTAATTTTTTTTTGTGATTTTTCGAAAATCATATGGAAAAGAGAATAAAGAGATTCAAAACTTTTAATAAGAATTCCAGGAATCACGCAATGTTAGTCTAAAGCTTCAGCAGGACATTACATTCAGTAGCTAAATTGATGAGAATCAATCAGCTTTTGTGATGATAAGAACATCACCTTGAAACTCTAGAATTCATTCTTAAAAATTCTGAAAAATAAAAAGAAAAGTACCTAATCTAAGCAACAAGATGAACCGTCAGTTGTCCAAACTCGAACAATCCCCGGCAACGGCGCCAAAAACTTGATGCACGAAATTGTGATTATCAACAATGGCGCCAAAGACTTGGAGCTCTCAAACGTGAATCACACTTTGTCACAATTCCGCATAACTAACCAGTAAGTGCACTGGGTCGTCCAAGTAATACCTTACATGAGTAAGGGTCGATCCCACAGAGACTGTCGGCTTGAAGCAAGCTATGGTCATCTTGTAAATCTCAGTCAGGCAGATTCAAATGGTTATGGAGGACTGATAATTAAAGATAAATAAAACATAAAATAAAGATAGAGATAGAGATACTTATGTAATTCATTGGTAGGAATTTCAGATAAGCGTATGAAGATGCTTTGTTCCTCCTAAACCTCTGCTTTCCTATTGCCTTCTTCCAATCATTCATACTCATTTCCATGGCAAGCTTTATGTTGGGCATCACCGTTGTCAATGGCTACTTCCTGTCCTCTCAGTGAAAATGTTCTACGCACGCTGTCACCGCACGGCTAATCATCTGTCGGTTCTCGATCATGTTGGAATAGGATCCATTGATCCTTTTGCGTCTGTCACACACCCAACACTCGCGAGTTTGAAGCTTGTCACAGTCATCCCTTCCCAGATCCTACTCAGAATACCACAGACAAGGTTTAGACATTCCAGATCTCAGGAATGGCCGCCAATAATTCTAGCCTATACCACGAAGGTTCTAATCTTAGATTAGAAACCCAAGAGATACACATTCAAGCTTGTTTGCATGTAGAACGGAAGTGGTTGTCAGGCACGCGTTCATAGGTGAGAATGGTGATGAGTGTCATATAATCATCACATTCATCATGTTCTTAAGTGCGAATGAATATCTTGGAGAAGAAATAGACTTGAGTTGAATAGAAAAATAATAGTACTTTGCATTAATTCATGAAGAACAGCAGAGCTCCACACCTTAATCTATGGTGTGTAGAAACTCCACCGTTGAAAATACATAAGAACGAAAGGGACTAGGCATGGCCATGAGGCCAGCCCCCAAACATGAAAAGGTCTATCAAAATCTGATCAAGTGTATCCAAGTCTTCAAATACAATAGCAAAAGGTCCTATTTATAGAAAACTAGTAGCCTAGGGTTACAAAAATAGGTAATTAATGCAGAAATCTTCTTCCGAGCCCACTTGGTGTGTTCTTGGGCTGAGCATTGAAGCTTTCATGTGTAGAGACTTTTTTTTGGAGTTAAACACTAGCTTTTGTGCCAGTTTGGGCGTTTAACTCCAGCTTTTATGCCAGTTCTGGCGTTTTGACACTAGAATTCTTAAGCTGACTTGGAACGCCGGTTTGGGCCATCAAATCTTGGGCAAAGTATGGACTATTATATATTTCTGAAAAGCTCAAGATGTCTACTTTTCAACGCAATTAAGAGCGCGCCAATTGGGCTTTTGTAGCTCCAGAAAATCCACTTCGAGTGCAGGGAGGTCAGAATCCAACAGCACCTGCAGTCCTTTTTCAGCCTCTGAATTAGATTTTTGCTCAGGTCCCTCAATTTCAGCCAGAAAATACCTGAAATCATAGAAAAACACACAAACTCATAGTAAAATCCAGATTTGTGATTTTTATTTAAAAAAACTAATAAAAACTAACTAAAATATACTAAAATCATACTAAAAACAATGCCAAAAAGCGTATAAATTATCCGCTCATCACACTAAAACCTATAAAAACTTAATAAAAACTAAATAAAAACTACTAAAAACTATATGAAGGTGATGCCAAAAAGCGTATAAAATATCCGCTCATCAATGACCCAACTGAGGCTGGACATCCAAGGCTTCAAACAAGGAGACAATGAATCTCTTTATGATGCCTGAGAGAGGTATAGGAAGATGCTAAGAAAATGTCCCACTGAAATTTTTTCAGAACGTGTACAGTTAGACATCTTCTACTATGGGCTTTCAGACACGGCTAGAATGTCTTTGGACTACTCTGCTGGTGGTTCCATACATATGAGATAGACCATTGGAGAGGCTCATGAGCTTATTGAGACAGTTGCCTCTGATCAGCATCTGTACTCATCTCCTGAGGCCTCTACAAAAGGAGAGGTTAAGGCAGTAGCTGCTGAACCTAACCCTCCAGAGCAGGATGGCCCATTGATTCAGCAACTGCAAGCCCTTGCCCAATAACTACTGGAACTGCAAGAGGCTCTACAAGAAACTCAGGCTTCTAACAGGAATGTGGAAGCCTAGTTGAGTCAAACAAGGCAGTAGTTATCTAAGCAAATAACAGATGAATGCCAGGCTATTCAACTGAGGAGTGGGAAAATCTTAAGCATCCAACCTCAGTACAATAAGAACGAAAAGCCCATAGAGGATAACCAGGTCTCTGCACACGATGACTCTGGGTGTTTAAACACCCAGAGAGGTATCCCTCTTGGCGTTGAACGCCAGGAAAGGGCAGAGACTGGGTGTTCAAACGCCCAGAGAGGTATCTCTCTTGTCATTGAACACTAGAAAAGGGTAGAGATTGGGTGTTCAAACGCCTAGGGGGCAGCAGCATGGGCGTTGAACGCCCAAGCAAGGGAGGCCAGTCACGTATTGATAATAGCTCTCCTAAGCAAGCTAGTAACCCCCCTTCCAATACACAAGGTACTCGGCCTTCATCAACCAAGATTGATGAGTACAAGGCCAAGTTACCATACCCTCAACGACTCCAGAAAGCAGAAAAGGATAGGCAATTGGCCAAATTCTCAGAAGCTTTTAAGAAGTTGGAGATCAAAATCTCCTTTGCAGAGGCTCTTGAATAAATGCCTTCATACGCTAAGTTCATGAAGAAAATACTGAACAACAAGAGGGATTGGAGGGAAATAGAGACAATAGCTCTTACTAAGGAGTGCAATGCAGTCATTCAGAGGAACCTTCCTTAGAAGTTGCAAAAACACCCTAACACTCTTCACAGAGCCACAGAAGTGAATCCAAGAGAAGAGTGTCTGGCCCTTATTAGTACCGAGGAGGCCGAACCTCAGGAGCATGCTACTGAGGGACTTAAGGCAATCACGGACTAGAAGGATCCTGAGAATTCCATTGAGAACGCCCCTACAGAGGAGAAGGAACTCGAGTTGAATCTTCTCTGGGTGTGCAAGAGAAGCCTGTGACTCCCATAGAGCACGCCCTTACAAAGGTGAAAGAGCCTCAAGAGCCATCTTTCCTAGGCATGCAGAAAGAACTGGCAGATGGGTAGTTGGCTCATTTCCCAGCAACACTTAAGAGGCTGCAAGTCAATATCTCTTTTACAGAGGAATTTGAAAAGAAGGACCTAAAGGGAGATGAAATAGAGATACTTACTGAGAAGTACAGTATCCTAATTCAGCATGAGCTGCCAAGGAAGATGCCAGATCCAAGGACCTTTCAGATCCTATGGACTACTGGAAAGATCATTTTTGACAAAGCCCTGTATGATCTTGGCTTAAGTTTAAATCTGATACCTTCCACTGAGGCAGAGGCCCAATCTGGAGAGACTGGGAAGGCATTGAATGCCAATGAGAAAGATCTCACTTGGCGTTCAACGCCCAACCTGGCAGCAAGCCTGGTGCTGAACGCCTCACTCGGTGTTCAACGCCCATCCTGGTAGCAGAGCTGGCGTTGAATTCCAGACAGGGAGCATTGGCTGGGCGTTCAACTCCCAAACACCCAGGCTTTCTAGCACTGAACGCTAGTGAGAAACCCCTCACTGGGTGTTCATTGCCCACACACCCAGGGAAGCTGGCGTTGAATGCCAGCAACGACATCCCTGTTGGGAGTTCAACGCCCAAATGCTAGAGAAATTGGCGTTTAATGCTAGTAACGGTAGATAGTAAGGGCGTTCAACGCCCAAAGAGCTATCAGAGCTGGCATTGAACGCTAGTAAAAGCACACCCTTTAAGTGCTTAAACCCCACTCAAGAACCCTCTATCTCAGACCCAAAGAAAACCATAAAGACCATTGAGGTTCCTTTGCATGCACTTCTGCAGTGCATTGGTTCTGATGACTACTCATCTTTGGATGAGGATGAAGACACCAGAGAAGAGCAAATTGCTCGGTACCTAGGAGCTCTTATGAAGCTGAATGCCAAGTTATTTAGTACAATGCCCCTGGAGGAAGAACCTCCACTGCTTACCAAAGAACTCCATGCTTTGGTTCAGCAGAGGCTACCTCAGAAGCTTCCAGATCTTGGACGCTTTCTGATTCCTTGCACCATAGGCACTATGACCTTTGAAAATGCTCTGTGTGACCTAGGGTCAAGTATAAGTCTCATGCCACTCTTTGTAATGGAGAAGCTGGGAATCCAAGAGGCACAAGAAATAAGGATTACCTTACATAAGGATTGGATGGTGTTCAAGGTTCTTGACCCACCATTACCCCCTGACAAGGGAGGCACTTGCATAAAGGATTCAGCATCCAAGCCTCCTCCCTTGGGTAGAACCAATTCAATCCCTCCTAAGACTAAATGTAAGTTTGGTGTGGGATGTACACTATCCACAAAGGAGGAAGGCCCCAAAAAAAGATACCTAGGGGTTGGAAAAATAAAAATATCCCTACTAAGAGCTTTTCACCATGGAAAATGGTACTGTTCACTTATCTCATCATGGTATTCACCATGGAAGAGGGAAGTGACAAACAGGGACACCAGCATATTGCTGCAAGCCCAACCCTGCCTCAGGCAGTGAACAAAATCCTGTCTCTTGAGCTTATTAGGCTATTCCATGAGAGCACAGGAAGGAAGCTCCCAGTAAGGAGTAAGGATTTATTCCTCTATGACTATCTTCCTCCTTGAAAGGAGTTGTCCGTCAAGCTAATGACATTAAAGAAGCGCTTGTTGGGAGGCAACCCAACCTTAATTAATTAATTATTTATTTTTATTTTATTTTGTTTTTCTTTCAGTTATATTTAGAGTCATGATCATATGCGACAGTCAGAACAGAGACAGAATTTTCACAGTAGTGAAAACAGAACACTCTGGATGGAGTGTTAATGAAAGTTGAACGCCAGCCAGGGAGCTCTGGCTGGGCGTCCTATGCCCCTAATGGGCAGCATTGCTGGCGTTGAACGCCAGCCAGGGAGCATCCCCTGGGCATTCAAACGCCAATGCAGAGAAGCAGGGAATCTGGATTCCCTAGCCTCTCAGAACCAATAGGTCCCATAGAAGCTCCACCTACCCCACCTTCTTCTATCCTATTCTTCCTCATCATTCATATTTGCTCGAGGACGAGCACAACTCTTAAGTTTGGTGTTGTAAAAGCTTTGCTTTTTGACTTCTACCACTCTTAAGTATTGAAGAAGAGGATGGAGCATACTCGAAAGTATGCACATGAACTTGTGCAGTTGCTTCAACAAAGACAAAGCAGTGACATTGAAGAGATAATCAAGCACTACATTGTATCCTCAAGGAGGAGCACTAGCCACCATCATTCAGGTGGATTCGTTCTCTTTTACTCCCTTTCCTTTTATTATTTTTCTATTTTCTATGTTATCTTGTCTGTTCTCTTATTTTACTGCATGATCATTTGCATTTGATGTCTTAAAGTTGTAAAATGTTCCATATATCTCTCACCTTGCTTAAAAGAAAAATTTTAATTGAAAAGAATTGAGAGATGCATGAATTTCAAGTTTAAAATAAGAGTAGTTTAATTATTTTGATGTGGTGGCATTGATTTTATTTTCTGAATGTATGATTTAACAGTACATATTTGTAGTTGAAATTTTAGAATGTTGGCTCTTGAAAGAATAAGGAAAAAGGAAAAGTATTATTGATAATCTGAAAAATAAAAAAATTGATTCTTGAAGCAAGAAAAAGCAGAAAAAAGAAAAAGAAATAGTATGTTGCAAAAGAAAAAAAATAATATTCATGCGAAAAAAGAAAGAAAAAATGGTGAAAAAAAAATTAAAAGCAAAAAAATCCATTACTGCCCAAAAATGCAGGAAAAGAAGGGCAGATTGAAAAAGCCAATAACCCTTTAAACCAAAAGGCAAGGGTAAAAGGACCCAAGGCTTTGAGCTTTAATGGATAGGAGGGCCCAAAGGAATAAAATTCTGGCCTAAGCGGCTAACCAAGCTGTCCCTAACCATGTGCTTGTGGTGTGAAGGTGTCAAGTGAAAAGCTTGAGACTGAGCGGTTAAAGTCGTGGTCCAAAGCAAAATGAGTGTGCTTAAGAACTCTAGACACCTCTATCTGGGGACTCTAGCAAAGCTGAGTCACAATCTGAAAAGGTTCACCCAGTTAAAGTGTCTGTAGCATTATCGAATCCGGTGGTAATACTGGAAAACAAGGTGCTTAGGATCACGGCCAAGACTCTGAAAGCTGTGTTCAAGAATCAACATAAGCTTAACTAGGAAAGTCAATAATATCATCTGGATTCTAGGTTCTTAAAGATGCCAACATCTCTTAGTTTCAATAGATAGTGAGATGCCAAAACTATTCAGAAGCAAAAAGCTGCTAAGTCCCACTCAACTGAATGTAACTAAGCTTCATTTGAAACATAGAAATTTTATGTATCTTAATTTTCCTTTTATCCTACTATGTTTTTAGTTGCTTGGGGACAAGCAACAGTTTAATTTTGGTGTTATGATGAGCGGATATTTTATACGCTTTTTGGCATCACTTTCATATAGTTTTTAGTAGTTTTTATTTAGTTTTTACTCAGTTTTTATAGGTTTTAGTGTTAAATTCACATTTTTGGATTCTACTATGAGTTTTTGTGTTTTTGTATAATTTCAGGTATTTTCTGGCTGAAATTGAGGAGCTAGAGCAGAAGTTTGATTCAGAGATAGAGAAAGCACTGCAGATGCTATCTAGATCTGACCTACTTGCATTCGGAAGAGCTTATCTGGAGCTATAGAAACCCAAATGAAGCGCTCTCAACGGCTATGGAAAGCTGATTTCTAGAGTTTTCTAACAATATATAATAGTCTATACTTTGCTTCGGATTAGAAGGCCCAAAACTGGCATCCAACACCAGCCACCTGCCTCCTTCCAGGCGTCTAGCGTCCAAAGAGCAGAGACCAATGTACAAACGCCCAAAGAGGACCCCCTAGCTGGCGTTCCACACCCAAGAGACCTCATAGAACGTGGATCTCATCAAAGCTCAGCCCAAACACTCACCAAGTGGGCCTCAGAAGTAGATTTTAGCACTAAATAGACTGTTTTATCCTTACTAGTCATCTGTTTAGTATTTAAAGTATATTTTACATAATCATTCAAACAACATACTACCATTCAGCATTATTTTCGTTTTACATTGTATTTTACTTCAGTATGAGTTTCTAAACCTCCTAGGTTGAGGGGAGGAGCCCTGCTAAGTCCCATGAATTAATAAAAGTACTATTGTTTCTTCTTCAATCTGTGTTTGATCTATCTCTAAGATGTATTATCCAATCTACATCGTGGTGAATAGGATGATCTAACCAATTAGCTATGTTCATCACATTAAGATGAACATGCCTAACAAATACCTGCGTCTACTTGGGTTCGTGTGAATACTTGGCCAGAAAGCACGAGCCAACAGTTATGTTTATGCATCTCTCAGACGGCTACTCCATGACTTTGTTGGGGACTTCTCGAGACACCAATTCAACCGATTTTTGGGGAGATTAGGGTCTCTGTGGTATAGGCTAGAATCCATAGAAGCAGCACTCTCTGATCCGGAAGATTCGACCTTGTCTGTGGCATTTTGAGTAGGATCGCTAAGAGAATGAACTGCTAGAGCTTCACCCTCCGTCAGATTGAATGACCACGGGTAGGGATGGCAAACGGGCTTAAACCCGCCGAGCCGGCCCGCGTAACCCACCAAAATAGGCAGGCTAGGCTAGAAAATTGGGACCGCCAAATAGCAAAAGCCCGCCTAACCCGCATCGCTTAAACTGCGGGCTTTGGCAGGGCGGGCGGGCTTCCCCGCCGGGCGCCGGGATTAGTATTTTTTTGGCAAGGGGTATTTTTACAATTTTTTTGGCAAAACCCAACTTTTCCCAACCCAACTTACAAGAGAATGAAGATGAAAATTGAGTGTTTTGGATTATGTTTTTTTTTTTAGAGACTATTTATAATTATGTTTATTTTGCTTTGGGAACAATATTTATAATTACATTTTGGATGAAAATTTGGTTTATAATTATGTTTATTAGATATTTATAATTTCAAAGACTTTAATGTTTGTGAATATAAAAATTATAATTTGTTTATACTTTTAGAAATTATAATAGTTAAAAGTAAAAAACAGAAGAGATTTTTTTATGCCTTTATATATATTATTTAATAGTTAAAAGTAGTACCAGAGTTAATTCAGAAAGACAAAGCAACTCCAATCCTTAACCCTATCCCTATTACTGATTCTAAAGTCCTAATACAATTCCATATCCAACAATCAAACCTTCTGATATGCCTGACTAAGACCTGCAAGATAACCATAGCTTGCTTCAAACCACAATCTCCGTAGGATCGACCCTGACTCGCTCAGGTATTACTTGGACGACCCAGTGCACTTGCTGGTACTGCTGTACGAAAGTGTGGGGATCGTACGCACCAAGTATCTTTTCCCTTTTATACTAACCTAATTTGATACGAAAATAAAATAAAATAATAAATCCTAAGACTAAAAGATATTATTTGTAAATAAAAATTACAAAAAGAAAATAAAATATAATAACTAATAGTTGCTAAATCCACTTGAGAAGCCAAAGAGGGGGTGATTCAGACTTCTTGCTGGCGTTTAACGCCAGTAATGGGGTTAAACACCCCATAGGGAGCAAAGTTGTACACAACTGAGGTCCCTTGTTGGCCTTAAACGCCAGCTGGGCGTTTAGCGCCCAGGGAGGGTGCTGCCAGCTTTTTCTCTCTTTTGCTCCAAACTCTGCCAAATTGCTCCGAATTTCACCTAAAATCATAAAAATACCAAAACAGTTCAAGGTTGCATCCACTTGGGATCTTTGCACTAAACTCAAGTGAAACTAAAAAAATCTAACTAAAAACAACTAGAAAATCCTAATAAAAAAGTGAACAAGATGCTCACACATCACATGTACCCTTGATGGTTGCATTCTGGTGACTCTCCCTTCTTTACGTCTGTGCCTTCTGGAAGAGTTGGTTCTGGAAGTGATACTGTATACAGGTCAAATGATGAATTCAAACATGTTAAGCCCTTATATTAATTAATTAATCGCCTCTCTTTTCTCTTTCAGATTGAAAGCTTGATATTTGGTGCACAGAAAGATGTATGATTCATGAAACTAGTCTGATTGGTTGTTACAATGTTGTTTTCTTCTCAAACAATTTAAAATTATAATGCCAAATAAAAATGCTACTATGATATTAATTACTGTGTTGAATGTATTTCTGATAACTTCCATTAATCAAAATAAAATAAAATAAATCTGAGATAAGCTTTTAGTCTTAGTATGATTGAAAAAGAATTTTTCATAGTTACTAGTTAGTGTGATTGTTAGTTGAATTTTTGTGTTTCAGTGTTATATAGTTTGTGTATGTTCTTCGCAGCATGGAAATTCAAATCCAGAGGCTGTTGAAATATCAAAATTTTCATTTTTTGCAACAAGGCACAAGTTGTGGGGTGGCCACCAATTCAATCATTTCGAAAGAACACCATGACATCTAATTTGACAAAGAACAATGATGAAGTTGAAGGGAAACCAGGATTTGGTTGTTTGTATGTGAAGGTAAGCATGGATGTTGCTCCTTATCTAAGAAAGGTTGATCTCAAAACCTATAGCAACTATAAGAAACTTTCTTCAGCTCTTTAGAAGATGTTCAGCTACCTCACCATTGGTATTTTCTTTAACTACGTTTTTCTTTTTTTTCTTTTTTTTTTATAAAAAAAAATTTTCTTTAATTTGAGTTGCAACTTCTCTAATGAAAAATTAGGTCAGTGCAACTCTCCTGGGCTTCCTGGAAAAGATGGATTAAGTGAGAGCTTTTTGAAGGATCTTCTCCATGGCTCTAAATATGTTCTTACTTATGAAGACAAGGATGGAGATTGGATGTTTGTGGGAGATGTTCCTTGGGAGTATGTTATATCTATTTTTGTTATATAAAATCATATATACAAAAAATTAGCCATCAATCAAGTCATTGCTTATAGAATAATAAAAATACGTATTTGGTATCTCATAAATTTTCTTTATCATATTAATGTAAACAAGTTTAATTATTCTACTATGGCATGTTTGATTATTTTGATGACCGATTATTTAGTTGGCCAAAAAAGTGTGAATTAGTATGTATAAATATACACGGCGGCTGATTCGGCGGTTGAATTTTCGGTTTGTAGATAGCATTTTTGCTTTACATGTTATTCTTTAAAGATCATATCCAATTATAATAAACAAATTCTTTGTTGATGCAGGTTGTTCACTGACTCATGCAGGAGGCTGAGGATCATGAAAAGGTCTGTGGCAATGAGACTGGGTACATCTTACACTAAACATGTTAGATTACTAGATTAAGATTTTAGATTGTTTAAAGATTCTATTATGGTTTGTATTGGTTGCAGCTCAAAGAGCAATGAAAAAATCAAAGAGCCAAAACTAATGCAGAAATTGTTGAACTATACTGATTGTTCATGAATAGAGCAAAGTTATGTGGTTCATGAATTATTTTTACCATATTTTAGTCTAGATTGTAGATCATACATTTGATGTATTTAGAAATTTTTAATATTTTAAATTTTATGTTTCTATGTAGACATTGTGAATGTTTTTAGTATTTATTTCAAAAATTGATCTATGTTTGATTCTTTTTATATTTTGTGGAAATATAATTATTTATGAAAATTAAGTTTTAATAGTGATAAATGTGAAATTAATAAAATATATAATCATAAGATCAGGAACAACAACCGATTTAGATTTTTGGTTCAGGAATTAGTGACCAATTTAGCGATCAATTTTAGATTTTCAATTCAGGCATCGACGACCAGTTTAGTGACCGATTTCATTGGTGACCAAAAAGTTGGTCGCCATTTAGCAACTGATTTACTCAGTGGCGAAAATTTTCGTCACCATTTAGCGACCGATACTCTTTGGTGAGAGTTTGGTGGCCTTGTTAAAAAATCAGTCGCTAACGGTTAGCGACCGAAATTGGTCGCTATTTTCTAATTAGCAACCAAGGTTTTAGTGACCACCAGAATCGGTCGCTATCCTGATAATATCTTGTAGTGATTCAATAACATTTAGTAAAATTGTTACAATAGATCTTCTATAGTAATATTATGAAAAATATTACAATAGATATATTTTGTAACACTTAAAAAAATGTTACAATAGATATTTTATGTAACATTTAAAAAATATTACAATAGATATTTTATTTAACACTTAAAAAATATAACAATAAGTCTTTCTAATAACACTTTAAAAAATGTTATAATAGATCTTCTATAGCAATACTCTAATAAATGTTACAATTTATCTTTTTACTAACATTAAAAAAATGTTACAAAAGATCTTTTTTGTTAACAATAAAAAAATATTACAATAAATCTTTAGTAATATTTAAATGCACAAATATTAAATTAAAATTTTTTTCTTCAATTACATATTCTACACCCATTTTACAAATTAAACTCAAAATATTTAAACACTAAAATTAATAAGCCAATTTTTCTATTTCTTGCGTATGCTTACATTGCATAAACGTTTTCTACGGTAAGGATGAGTTCGATTGCATATAAGTATTTATAGGCAATAAAATAATAAAATTCATGCTTCAAATGATAATAACACAGCCACGAGAAAAGTGCTAAAGTTGTCTCCAACTACATAGAAAAAAAAGTTTCATTGTCTTCCTAAGCCTAAGCGTAAGCACAAAGAAGCTCAAACCAACATTTCATGTTTTCATGATGAAGCAATCACCTCCACTAGATGAAGATTTGTGCCAAAGACATCCCAACCTACACATGTAGAATATCCTAAGGTTCCTCCGTCAATGAAACTTATGATGTAATCAACAAGCAGATGTAATTGTATTTACGGATTTCAAATCTTACAAGAAGAAGTAATAACACTACAAGAAAAATATTGAGTACAGTCGAATATACTGTCAGATTTAGTGGCGAATTTTCTGACGGTTATGAATGAAAATTCGTCCCTTGAATAAGTTATCGTTGGATTTAAAATTTTGCCGTTAAATCCGACGGTAAATAGAGACGTGAAAATTAATTTTATTAGTGCCAAATTTACAGTGAGAATTTCCATCGAAAAATTTTGACGGTAACAGAATTTAGTGAAACACATCGTTTAGGTAATGACAAACATTTTACAGCCGGATTTTTCCGCCAATAAATCCGACATAAATTTGGAATAAAATTCAAACGTGAAATCCTTCTCCCTCACTTCTGCAAACTTTCTCTCTCTTTCTCTCTCTCTCTCTTGTCTTTTTCTTTCTCGTCTCTCTCTCTCATCTCTCTCCCTCTGGTCCAATAAAAAAGGGTGCACCGCCACCACCTGGAGTTGTCGTCGCCACCAATAAGCAACATTGTTGTCAGAGATCGTTGTCATCACTGCTACTGGAATCTTCGTGGAAAGCCTCCGCCGTGCCGCCGCTGTTGGTGTCCATTGCCGTCGATCGGAGGTCGTTGCCATGACCGTGGTTGAGGTCCACTATGCCAAAGTAAGGTTGTTGTCCATTTTTTTTTTTGTTGTTTGTTATGTTACTAAACCTTAGTTCCATCACTGTAGATTTCACTATTGCCTCCTGTCACCACCACGCTTCCACCACTCTGCAGCCACCATCAGAAGTAATTTTCTTATAGTGCTACTTTTTTCCATACAAGAGTAATTATCATTTTTCTTCTTTATTTTTAAACTTTAATGTGTGAACTTATTTGTAAACTTTTAACGAAAAATTATAGACAAATTATTATAAAAAATAATAAAATTTTAAATTTTGTTAGTTTTAAAGTTATTGAATTTAACCGTTTAAAATTATATATTGAATTTTTAAACAATTTTTTTAAAAAAAATTAAGATCACTGTTGGATTTAACGAGGGATAAATCCGACAATAACGATCTCTAGAATTTCGCCAATTAACAGTTAATATTCGCCTCTAAATCTGCCGGTAATTAGTGGCGGACGAAAAAATCCGCCAATAAATAATCACTGACAAAATTTATACTATCGAATTTATTCTGACAATAAACATATTATCGAAGAATTTTTTTAATAAATTCAACGGTATTCAATGTTTGTTTTGTTTTTTTTTTTTTTTTTTTGTCGTATAAGATGTCGACATGATTTCAAAGAAATTGGACATGTATAAGCATCCCAATGCTGGCCAAGAACAGAGCGGCAAAAAAGTTGCGAATTGGCTCAACCTAACATCAACAAATTGAGTAAGCTCAAGTAAGCATTAGATAACATTCTTAAACTTATCTGCTTCAACAAGTTTTTCTAAAATTCATTTGGGTACCGCCTTTAACTTATTAAGCTAAGTTGGCTTTAATAGATGGGACAAAAGAAGAATAGATTATTATAACCTTCACCAAGGAAGAAGATCAGAATCACTTTAAAGCTACAGACATCAATGATAAAAA
Source organism: Arachis ipaensis (assembly GCF_059453495.1). Lineage (NCBI taxonomy): Eukaryota > Viridiplantae > Streptophyta > Magnoliopsida > Fabales > Fabaceae > Arachis > Arachis ipaensis. The sequence goes on from NC_142439.1 coordinate 94,136,488, forward strand.
TTTAAATAAAGAATAATCAAACAAGTAGCAAGAGCTAAGAACCAAGGAAGGGGGCCTTTGTACCCTATAACTACCAAGTCTTTTAATATATACGCTAACCCCACTTCATCTAATAAGTTGATGGCCCACACAGAATAATAAAACTTATATATATATATATATATATATATATATATATATATATATATATATATATATATATATTGTTCAATTGGAAATTCCTACTACTAATTGAGGATAGAAAGAATACGAACAAACACAAATCAAAAGGCCATTTTGCATTCTTCTATAATAGTTATGAACTTAAGATCAAACGGGGGAAAGGCATTGGTCTACACAATAAAAAAGAAGTTAAACTAATGCGTGAATAAAACATTCGAATAGAAGAATATAGTTCTATCTTCACCTGAGATGATAGGCTTATCATAAGCCAAGGAAACCATGGAACACAAGTACGACATATTATCAACAAAATGGTCAAAAATGTAATTAAGATGACCAACTTGAAGTAAGGAAATTAATAAGTAACTAAAATAAGTATATTATATATAAAAAAAAAAAGCAATAATTTAATCAGATCAGCACATCAAATCAAAGTGCAAGTTTCTAGAAATAGCATGTTAAATTATATCCACTCCATTCTCTATTTTTTTTTTTTAGTAAAAGATTACACTAGAGTAAGATCTAACAATAGTAGCCTAAAATAAAAAATCCACCATTTCATGCAAGTTGAGATGAATTTTTATGTTGCAATGTATGTATATAAACTGATAGCTAATATTAAAATTTGTCTCCCTAAATATTAGAAGTATGTGGCTGCATTAACATAACCCGTTCTAAATTTATATTATTGAATAATCTTAGCACATCAAATATAAAATTCAACTTGGCCCATTTAAGTCTTTTTTTTTTTTTTTTTTTCACTTTCTTAGAACAAGCAAGGTAAGTTCCTGTCTTTATTTAATTATTATATCATGGGTATAAGGTCCATTCCAAAAGAGGCCTTACTATGCATGAAAAGCTAGCATGCTGGTTCTAGAATATAGAATTCTAGATTGCAAGTGAAGCAAATACCTCAAGAAGTGCTTTGGCTATAGAAAGTGAAGCAAGTAGCAAAGTCTCATCCACGGCAAAAGAAACCTGAGTTTCTCCAAACATTTGACGACAAAAAAAAAAACTAGAAATAAAACCACCAAAGATAAATTCAAAGAAAAATAAAATAAATAACTACAACTAACAGAGATTTCAGACCACAAGACGAGTATTTGAACTACAAGTAGTTACTCTAAATTATTTTAGGAAATGTATTGCATAATAGCAACAATCACCATATGTTTAGGAACCAAATCATCAAAATAGAAAATAGAAATTTAATCAATAAATAGAAAAAGATAACTGTAGAGAATCAAATTAAATGACACATACACTACTATCTTTCATGTGATTAATTTAAGAAGAGAGAGTCCTCTAAATGGGGACTCATATTAACCAATAATAACTTACCACTTAACAAGTTATTATAAAAATAAATAATTATATAAAATCTGAATTAATTAAATAATAATTAATAAAATAATTAAATCATAATTAATTTATTAATAATTATAATATTTAATTATATTAAATAATTAAATTTTTATATAATTAATAATTTATATTAATTATTTATATCATAATTAATATTGAATATTATTTATATTAAATTATAATTAATTAAATTAATTTATATAAAAAAATAAATCTAATTTTTACACCTTGCAAAATAATTTAGTTAGGTTGGTTATTTTTATTTATAAAATTTAAAATGCTAACCACATTATTAAAATTAGCCGTTGCAAAACTAGCCGTTACTATGTTACCGTTATTATTAATAAATTAATATTTTATTACTCTATATATACTACTTACATACACTTCTATTCTCACACTTTCTTCTACTCTTCTTCATCTTCTTCAAAGTTTACAAAATCAAAGTTCTGTTGGTATTATTTTTTGTTCGGGAAAATGGATCCAAACCAACTCAACTCTTTTTTCAATTATTTACAAAACGTTTCTCAAACTCTAAATACCTAACAATCTCAAACCTCACAACTAGAAAATGAATTAATACAGACAGATTTACAGACAGATTTAGTCTTTATTACAGACAGATTTTTGGTTACCGACGAAATTACCGACGGATTTTGTCCCTCTGTAAAAGCCCCGTCGGAAATTATTTACCGACGGATTTTTTTCCGTCGAAAAATTACCGACGAATTTTTACCAGTTACCGACGGATTTTCCCTCTGTAAATTCTCCATCCATTTTCCGAAGACAACGAACTTTCCGACGGATTTTCCGTCTGTAATTATAGACGGATTTCCCGACAGATTTTCCGTCTGTAATTACAGACGGATTTTCCGACGGATTTTTCGTCTGTAATTATAGACGGATTTTCCGACAGATTTTCTGTCTGTAATTACAGACGGATTTTCAGACGGATTTTTCGTCTGTAATTACAGACGGATTTTTCGACAGATTTTCCGTCTGTAATTTGAACTTTGGAGAATCATCTCACACTCTGATTACAGACAGAAAATCCGTCTGTAAATCCGTCAGTAAATTAAAATATAATTTTTTTTAGATTTTTTCATTGCAAAATAAACTTGTTTTCATAAAAAATAAATATAAATTTAATACAAATTTTTATCTAATTTGTATTTGAATATTTATATTATTTCAAAAAATAAACAAATTCATCGTATTATCAAATTAAAAGAAAAGTATTATAAACAAACAAGTCAATATAATTCAAAACACAAACAAATTGATACATCAACTATAATTCAAAACAAATACCATTGAAAAAAAGAAAATCTGTAAAATCTGTACCGTGACATACACTAAAGGTGTATAAAACAATCTGGTCTTGTAGCTAATCACTATCAGAATTGCCTAAATATAAACATAAACCTAGTCTAAAATTAAGGCCAAACTGAGTTAAAGTTGTTCAATTCTTCTAAGATCAATTCTTTCTCCTGGCGACTTGTTCAATTCTTCTAAGATCCAAACTGCATAAGCCAAACAATTTTCAATTAAAAATCATAATCCATTTGCAGGAGATCAAATAAACATATTATAAAAAGAGAAGCAGGTTCAAATTTTGAAAGTCAAATAATTTCCAAGACAATTGCAGTTCACAATAATTCAACCTATGTAAAAACAGTGTTATAACTAAAGCAGTAAAGTACCACAAATAAAACAATTAAAAAAATGAATAAACATATTACCAATAAATTCTTACACATTGTGCAATAACTGTGACATGTTCCATTTGTAGTTCTCTTACAATGCATGTCTGTGCTAAATGATATTTACTAGATTAGACAAGGGTATTAAGTTTAGTAATCATGATTTGGAATTGAGGAGCTATAGACATTACCTAATGGATAAAACGAATCGGTTAGATTAGAGCTTGCCTCAGATATGGTAACTTTGTTAGGCCTATTGTGAAATCCAAAACAAACATTAGGATCTTCATTTTCCTGCCAAAACTCCATGTCATCAGTCACAACATTTAACCAAGAAACAAAAAGAGTAAAAGAAATTAAACACTTTACTAAGAAAATAAATAAATAGATAAATTAATATATAAAAAGAATTATTGCAGATTTGAATGAGTAAATATTCTGCTAATATACTTGCAGATATTCTCAATACTCTGCCATAATATCCAACCAATTACATTCACAGCTACACATTTTACAACAAGTAATTAATTGTTATCCATCCAATAATACAAAATGAAATGGGATCTTCAATATGAACTTTACTTCCAAATACATCTTAGGGAATCCAGTTTCAAAATATCTTAAAACTTCTTTTCTAGCTTCTACCTCCTTTGACCACCATAGCATAACCACTCTCTTACATTGAACATAGGCATACTAAGTCAGAAACATTTGGCAGCAGAAAGTTTCAAAAGAAAGCACTCACTTTTTTGACATACCTCCTTATTTGTGAACCGTAAAATCCAACTCAATATTCTCGGGACAGCATCAATCAAGGTTTTCCGAACATCACTTTCATTTACTGCAATGTTCACATGCAGAGGAATTAATACTCCCCATGAAGTATTTGAGTGGAAAATCTCAATAACTACATCAAATAAAATTTCCTCCTGATATATTCCACACTTGAGGTGCATAATGTAATACATGATACATATATAGACACAATACTACAAATTCACACCTCCACAAGCATACAGACTCTCAATGTTCCTAAGTAATACCACTTCTGTGTAACCTTCCAAGTCAATAGATGAATTGTATTCTGTGAGCCCAGCCTACACCAATGAACCAAAAAGCATCACTCAAAGAAGAAATATAAATGTGAAGAAGAAAAAAAAGAACCAGAATCTTTATAACTTAATCATTAGCATGAGAAAACAGATAGATAAAAACGATACAATATGAATTTTATAGACCTGAAAAATTTGGTGAAGCAAGGTTCCAGTCAATGTTGCAGTAGAGTACTCATTGCATTTTAGCCTCTCATCTAAGACAGTTCTCCTAAGGCAACCAAAACTGCCAGCAACCTGGAAGTTAGCAATAAACACAAATATGAGCAAGCACACAAATATTTCTCTGAATATAGGGGAATTCACCTCAGATAATTAAAACTGAAAGGGATTTAAATACGCCATAGGATAAAATAAATAAATAAATACACCAAAAAAATTGAACATGGAAATAAATTGATAGACCCAGAATATAAGGATCAATAATTTCTTATATGAAGGAAAATCTTGTAACATGAGAGCTACTTAATTGGAGATTATAAGACACCAAATAAATTTTGACTAAATAATAATATGGCATAGTAAATTTAGGAGGAAATCAAAAGATAACTACCCTTGTTCCAGACAGCAGAATGTCTGGGTGCACAATCAAGAAATTATTTTCATGGCCTATATCACAACTTCAGAGTAGCTCAGAGTAATTGGATTGGTGTCAAAATTCACACTTTGTTCTGGATTTATCCTTTTCAAGCCTAATTTACTCATTGAAGGTAGAGCTTTTGCAGAAGCCTTGGGAGTTGGTGAAGTAAGCAATTTGTCAACCTTGTCATCTTTATCCCGAAAAGTCTGCAAACTTCATTGTATCTTGGGGCTGGATGCTGACAGGAGTCTGCTTCTTCATAGGAGCATGTTTTTTGTTTCCCACCTTGACATCATTGGAGTTGGAGCTTTGACCCGTCTGTCCCAACTTCCTACTTGAACCAAGTATATTCTTCTGCTGTCTTGAATCTTGAACCAAGTACATTTTTCCAAAGCATTGCCTCTAGCCTGAAATGAAAGAACAACTCCATTAAGATAAAAACAACTATAAAATACTGCACAAAATGAACCACTCTCTATGTGACGTTAAGATGAGTAAGTTCAGTGCAGAATGAGTCAAACTTAAAGCTGATATCAAAATCTCTATTCTGAAATTCTGTGTTTTGTTTCTGGTAACTGTCTCAAGAACAAAAATCAGAGATAGAAATACACTGATTCCAAACTTGAACCACTCTCACAAGCCAAGAAAGGATAAAAGAAAACACAACTGATTAAGTTTAAAGCATACCTTATCAAACACAAGCTTATCAAACAAAGGTGCTGCTTTGTATTGTGGAAGACCCTTCTCTAGATTTCTCAACTTGCTGTTGTTAGAGTCAAGATTAGTTTACATATGAATTGGTAATTAAAACTGTCAAAGAGATTAATTAGTGATAAAAAAAATACTAGTTATATGCATAATGAAACAATGGTAGTTTGGAATATATATATTAACTAGTGATAAAACATACTAGTTGCATAATGAAACAATGTGGCAGGAACAGGTTAAATATGGTGGGAGGTATGAAACATGCTAAAATGGTAAAGAGTAGAGTTCTGAAACCAGATTGCTAATGGACACACACGTCAGAATGCCAATAATAAAACAATTTTGCTGCTTTTTTGCAACCAATTTTGCTATGCAATGAAACCATACACTTACCATCAAACTGCTCAAAGAGATCCTTGCTGTTCTTTGCCACATCTTCCTCTGCTGCAACACGAGCAGAATTGATCTCCATGTCATGTTGCTCATTGCTATTAGAAGCATTACTGTACACAAGTGATTGATATTGCATCAGTTGATCACAAAAGTATTAGTTTAAGAGCGGATTATGACTGAATGAAGCACATTTTCAATAAGCATGGGCATAAAATAGGACATATTATTTGGGAAATAAAAACTAGGACATATTATTTGAAAACAATTAAAGATATTTAAGTGAATAAAAAAAAACAAATAAACAAAATTTCATGCTCACAGCCTCACACTCACTCCACACACAGATGAGTAGAGATTAGAGAAGTTTCTGCACAGACACAAGAATCCAGTGTGACTTTGATACCACAAATCTCCAGTTTCTTGGGAAGCAACTAATACAATCCATTAACTTTTTCCTCACATGAAGTAAGAAGCCTTCTCATAAGATAATAGTTTTTCAATTCTGGCATTCTAATGATCACTTCATGAGTTACCTAACATGATTCCTTATATTGGGAGAACCCTTTAATTTGTTTGGTTCATAGAAACCACCATACATCATTGTCAGCAATGACTACTAAGCCTTTTGGTGATTAATAGTTGTAAATAAGCATACAGCTAAGAAGGTTCTGAGTACAGACATTTTTAAATGTATCAAACAGTAAGGGTTTTGCAAGTTGATGTGAACTCATTATCTCAATTGGTAAAAATATGGTTTTAGAAGAAACTAGTATGATTTTACTCCTTATAAATCAGATTACAAAGAAATAATTTCAAATACAAATACAGTAGTTCAGGGAGTGAAAATTTAGAGAGAGAACCAACCCAGGCTACAAGCAAGCAGAAGGCAACAGGATTATTACTCAACAGCTGATAGAGCTTATTTGTCTGCATAAACAGGATTATTACTCAACAGCTCAGAAAGACAAAAATGTACAACTGAACAATGGCAATAGCCAAACAAAGAACCGAACTTGCAAAATTTCCATTCAATTGAACCATCAGTGCCATTTTTACTAATGCAAAAAGTTAATTACCTCAACTTCCTTCATGCAAGAAGTAGCCTTCTAAACCTGCTCACTCTCCCAACCTTCAATAACAGTATCTTTTCTATTGAATCTGTTGTTAATCTTTGCAATCTTATTGTTCTGCCATGCTGATATCTTTGCATTAACCTCCTCCTTCTTCACCCTTTGCACTGAAACCTCTTCAACTACTTGATGATGATGATGTTGATGTTGATGTTGATGTTGATGATGGCCACTACTAGAAGCTGCACCACCACTACTAGAATATAAACTCATGAACCTGCACCACCACTACTAGAACCTGCACCACTGCTGTTAGGCTCTGATTCCACCTTCTATGGGTTAATTCTAGTTCAGATTTTGGTAGGGTTTTTATGATTTAGGAAAATTTGAAGTGGTTTATGAGTTGGAATAAGAAAAGATTATGTTAACAAAAAAGAAGAAAAAGAAATTCATAGATCAGATCAAGCTATCACAGATCGGAAAACCTAGCTAGGAATATATGTCACAGAAAACATGGAAACTTGAATATATGGATACAATAGTTGTTGAAAAGATAACCTGCGTGGCGGAGAGAGCACTACAACAATGGCGATGAAGGGGGCAGACGTACGACGAAAGCAGCGGAGAGGGCTCTGCGACGATGGTGACAAAGGGAGCAACGCGATGCGAGCGGCACCGGAGGGGCTCGTGCGATGCGAGCAGCACCGGAGGAGCTCGTGCTATGCGAGCGGCGGCGACAGCGGCGGAGAGAAGAAGTAGCTCGTTGACACCTTGACAGAGAGAGGAGAAGCTCGTTTGATAATGTGTGGTGTGAATAGAGCTCGATAGGGTGGGGATTTAAGTCAATATTACCGACGGAAAATTTTAAATTAAAGACGGATTTTTTGTCTGTAATAATTTAATAAATTGCAGTGTTTTATCCATTTAATTACAGACGGATTTTTCATCTGTAATCATTTTTCACGAAAAAAAAATTAATTTTGCCGACAGAATTACAGACAGATTCTTTTTTCCGTCTGTAATTTATGCTAATTCATTTTTTTGTTTTCTGACAAAAAATCCCTCTGAAATTCTGTCTGTATTTTCGTGGATAAAATCCATCGGAAATATCCGTCTGTAATAACTAATTTTCTAGTAGTGCCTCAAACTCTCAGGTTCCAAATCAAAACTTCACACTACCAAATACATTTCAAAATCCAAATGCACAAAATCTTCTTAATTTCAATTTCAAACTCCTTATAATAATCAATTTCCTATATTCCAACCACAAAATCAAAATTCACAAACACCACATTTTTCGTTGCCATCCATATTTAACCCCTCTTTTGGAAATGTTACTCCAACATCTTTGTCGTTTCCAACTCAATTCAGTGCATCAAGACATAACTCATCTGGTGTTGGTGGCTCTTCTAATCCATCCTCTAAGACTCCGATACAATCTAGTCCAAATTCGCAATATTCAAATTTTGTCAACCCTCGTGGATTAGATGCTATCGACCTCAATGATGATGATATTGAAAATCAGAGGCAAGATAGTATTCAACATTGGCATTGGAAAGAGGATGAGATGTTGATCAGTGCATGGTTAAATGTTTCAACTGACCCTATAGTTGGAACCGATCAAAAGGGCGAAACATTTTGGAGTCGAATTCACAGCTACTGTGTAGAATTTTGCACCGACATGGCAGGGGGTAGTTGCATGTAAGAAACGATGGTATAAGATCAACAAGGCTATTACACAATTTGCTGGTTGCTAGCTAGTCGAAACATAAGGAGTGGTTCGAACGCTGATGACATAAAGAAGTTAGCTTATAAAATTTATTCTACAAATTATGGTAAAAAATTCACTTTTGAGAGGCATTGGAACATGCTTCGTTTGGAGCAAAAATGGAGAAGCCAACTACCTACACAGAGTGGAGGCTCAAAGAGAACTAAGATTAGTGCAACTGGAGCATACGCATCCTCATCAAATCCAGAAACACCGTTGGCTGACGAAACTGGTATGGACTCTACCGTTCGCCCACAAGGATCAAAGAAGAGCAAGAGAAAAGTTAAGGAAAAAGCACAAATGTCTAAAAATCTTAGCAAAAAAATAATCGGTTGTTAAAAAATTATCTCTCATGGAATATATTAAGAATGTTAGAGAAAAGAAACTAATGGATAGGGAAAAATAAAGAGAAGAGGAGAGGGAACATAGAGCAAAGATCCTGGCAATCAAAGAGAAGGAGTTACAAATGCAAGCGGCAATGAAAGAACGAGAATTACAAACTCAGAGGTATATTAAAGAAATGGAGATAAATGCAAAAGAAAGGGAAATGGAAAGGATGGCTAAGGAAAGGGAAAGTGAAATGGATACGCAAATACTTAATGCTGACACGTCTACAATGAGTGAAAAACGACGAGCTCTTCATGAGATTATATGTGAGAAAATAATCAATAAGTGGTTTACTTAACGGTTCCTTGTATTCGTAGAGTTAAGTAGTATGTTCTTATTTTTATTGCGTATTACTGGTATGTGATGTAGTCTATTTTATTCATTTCTGATGTAACATTTTAAATTAGTCAATATTATTATGCCGTTATTGTTTATGAAAGTGACCGTTGCAAAACTAGCTGTTTCAAAACTTAGACAAGAAAAAACTAGCCGTTAACTAGCCGTTTTAAACTAAGACAAGAAAAAACTAGCCATTAACCAGCCGTTTTAAACTAAGACAAGAAAAAACTAGCCATTAACTAGCCGTTGAAACTAGCCACTGAGAAGTAGCTACTGGTTGCGGACACACTTATAAATATCAACTATCAATAATTTAGCAACTCCATTCCAAATCTAGTTTCTCACCTCAAAAAAAATACTAAAACATACCTCAAGTTATGGCTATAAATTTTGATGATTTGTTTAATGAGGCTTTGTATGGTAAAAGAAGACGGCGAGATAACACACCTCATAGATAATTAGATCGATGAGTGTGGTACGCGGAATCGTGATTACACTTTAATTATGTAAAGTTCATTGCTCTTTCTTTCCCTGGAAATGGCACCAAAAACATGATGCAAAACCACGGTTCACAACTCCGTGTAACTGACCAGCAAGTGCACTGGGTCGTCCAAGTAATACCTTACGTGAGTAAGGGTCGAATCCCACGGAGATTGTTGGTATGAAGCAAGCTATGGTCACCTTGCAAATCTCAGTTAGGCAGATATAAATTGATAATGGTGTTTTCGAATTTAATATAATAAAATAGGGATAGAAATACTTATGTAATTCATTGGTAGGAATTTCAGATAAGCGAATAGAGATGCTTTCGTTCCTCTGAACCTCTGCTTTCCTGCTATCTTCATCCAATCAGTCTTACTCCTTTCCATGGCTGGCTTTATGTGATACATCACCACTGTCAATGGCTACTTTCGGTCATCTCTCGGGAAAATGATCCAATGCCCTGTCACGGCACGGCTAATCGTCTGGAGGCATCACCCTTGTCAATGGCTTCATCTTATCCTCTCAGTGAAAATGGTCAACGCACCCTGTCACGACACGGCTATTCATCTGTCGGTTCTCGATCATGCTGGAATAGGATTTACTATCCTTTTGCGTCTGTCACTAACGCCCTGCAATCACGAGTTTGGAGCTCGTCACAGTCATTCATTCATTGAATCCTACTCGGAATACCACAGACAAGGTTTAGACTTTCCGGATTCTCTTGAATGCCGCCATCATTCTAGCTTACGCCACGAAGATTCTGGTTAGGAGATCTAAGAGATACTCATGCAGTCTTAAGGTAGAACGGAAGTGGTTGTCAGGCACGCGTTCATAGGGAATGATGATGATTGTCATGTTCATCACATTCAGGTTGAAGTGCGAATGAATATCTTAGAAGCGAAATAAGATGAATTGAATAGAAAATAGTAGTACTTTGCATTAATCTTTGAGGAACAGCAGAACTCCACACCTTAATCTATGGAGTGTAGAAACTCTACCGTGAAAATACATAAGTGGAAGGTCCAGGCATGGCTGAGATGGCCAGCCCCCAAAACGTGATCAATAGATCAAAAGATAATCCAAAGATGTCTAATACAATAGTAAAAGGTCCTATTTATAATAAACTAGTCACTAGGGTTTACATGAGTAAGTAATTGATGCATAAATCCACTTCTGGGGCCCACTTGGTATGTGCTTGGGCTGAGCTTTGAGTGCTGCACGTGTAGAGGTCCTTCTTGGAGTTGAACGCCAGTATTTGTGCCAGTTTGGGCGTTCAACTCTGGTTTTGGATCCTTTTCTGGCGCTGGACGCCAGAATTGGGCAGAGAGCTGGCGTTGAACGTCAGTTTACGTCATCTATTCTTGGCCAAAGTATGGACTATTATATATTGCTGGAAAGCCTGGATGTCTACTTTCTAACGCAATTGGAAGCGCGCCATTTCGAGTTCTGTAGCTCCAGAAAATCCACTTTGAGTGCAGGGAGGTCAGAATCCAACAGCATCAGCAGTCCTTCTTCAACCTCTGAATCTGATTTCTGCTCAAGTCCCTCAATTTCAGCCAGAAAATACCTGAAATCACAGAAAAATACACAAACTCATAGTAAAGTCCAGAAATGTGAATTTAACATAAAAACTAATGAAAACATCCCTAAAAGTAACTAGATCCTACTAAAAACATACTAAAAACAATGTCAAAAAGCGTATAAATTATCCGCTCATCACAACACCAAACTTAAATTGTTGCTTGTCCCCAAGCAACTGAAAATTAAATAGGATAAAAAGAAGAGAATATACTATAAATTCCAAACTATCAATGAAACATAGCTCCAATCAAATGAGCGGGACTTATAGCTTTTTGCCTCTTGAATAGTTTTGGCATCTCACTCTATCCATTGAGGTTCAGAATGATTGGCATCTATGGGAATTCAGAGTTCAGATAGTGTTATTGATTCTCCTAGTTCAGTATGATGATTCTTGAACACATCTTCTTTATGAGTCTTGGCCGTGACCCTAAGCACTTTGTTTTCCAGTATTACCACCGGATACATAAATGCCACAGACACATAATTGGGTGAACCTTTTCAGATTGTGACTCAGCTTTGCTAAAGTCCCCAATTAGAGGTGTCCAGGGTTCCTAACCAGACTCTTTTTTTTTTACTTTGGACCTTGACTTTAACCGCTCAGTCTCGAGTTTTCACTTGACACCTACACGCCACAAGCACATGGTTAGGGACAGCTTGGTTTAGCTGCTTAGACCAGGATTTTATTCCTTTCAGGTCCTCCTATCCACTGATGCTCAAAGCCTTGGGATCCTTTTTATTTGCCCTTGCCTTTTGGTTTTAAGGGTTATTGGCTTTTTGCTCTTGCCTCTTGGTTTTAAGAGCTTTTGGCTTTTTCTGCTTGCTTTTTTCTTTTTCTTTTTATTTTTTTTTGCCCCTTTTTTTTCTGCAAGCTTTGTTCTTTGTTGCTTTTTCTTGCTTCAAGAATCATTTTTATGATTTTTCAGATTATCAAATAACATGTCTCCTAGTCATCATTCTTTCAAGAGCCAACATATTTAACATTCTTAAACAACAACTTCAAAAGACATATGCACTGTTCAAGCATACATTCAGAAAACAAGAAGCATTGTCACCACATCAATATAATTAAGCTAAGTTCAAGGATAAATTCAAAACTCATGTACTTCTTGTTCTTTTGAATTAAAACAGTTTTTATTTTAAGAGAGGTGATGGATTCATAGGACATTTATAACTTTAAGACACGGTTACTAACTACTAATGATCATGTAATGAAGACACAAACACAGATAAGCACATAACATAGAAAACGAAAAACAGAAGAAGTAAGAACAAGGAATGAATCCACCTTAGTGATGGTGGCGTTTCTTTCTTGAGGAACCAATGATGTCCTTGAGCTCTTCTATGTCTCTTCCTTGTCTTTGTTGCTCCTCCCTTATTTCTTTTTGATCTTCTCTTATTTCATGGAGCATGATGGAGTGCTCTTGATGTTCCACCCTTAGTTGCTTCCAATAATTGTGTGGAAGAAAATGTCTCCCCTGAGGTATCTCAGGGATCTCTTGATTTGCAGTCAAATGTTCTACCACTGAGCTAATGACCCTTGATGGAAGCTTTTGTCTTCCCTTTCCTCTTTCTAGAGGTTTCTCTGGCCTTAGGTGCCATCAATGGTTATGGAAAAAACAAAAAAGCTATGCTTTTACCACACCAAACTTAGAATGTTGCTCGCCCTCGAGCAAAAGAAGAAGGAATAGAAGAAGAAAAAGAAGATATGGGGGAGATGGAGGGAGGTGTGTATTCGGCCATATGGGTGGGATTGGGTGGGGAGGAGATGTTGAATTTTGAAGGTAAGTGGGTGTATGGATGTGAGTGGTAAAGGGTTAATAGGGAAGAGTGTTTATTGGGAGTAGAGGATGATTGAGAAGAGAGAAGAGAGTGAGTGGAGGTATGTGGAGATCCTGTGGGGTCCACAGATCCTGAGATGATCCTGTGGGGTCCACAGATCCTGAAGTGTCAAGGCATTTACATCCCTGCACCAATTTAGGCATGCAAAATGCCCTTGCACACAACTCTGGGCGTTCAGCGCCAGGTTGGTGCCCATTTTGGGCGTTCAACGCCCATTTGTGTGCCAATTCTGGCGTTGAACGCCAGAACCATGCCTGTTCTGGTGTTCAGCGCCCAGAAGCTGCCCATTTTGGGTGTTCAGCGCCAGAACCATGCTCTGTTCTGGCGCTGAACGCCAGACAGATGCTCCTCCAAGGTGTGATTATTCTTCTGCTGTTTTTGATTCTGTTTTCAATTTTTCTATTTATTTTGTGACTCCACATGATCATGAACCTAATAAAACATGAAAAATAAAAACAAAATTAGATAAATAAACATTGGGTTGCCTCCCAACAAGCGCTTCTTTAATGTCACTAGCTTGACAGTGGGCTCTCATGGAGCCTCACAGATGTTCAGAGCATTGTTGAGACTCTCCAACACCAAACTTAGAGTTTGGATATGGGAGTTCAACACCAAACTTAGAGTTTGGTTGTGGCCTCCCAACACCAAACTTAGAGTTTGACTGTGGGGGCTTGGGTTGACTCTACTTTGAGAGAAGCTTTTCATGCTTCCTCTCCATGGTTGCAGAGGGAGATCCTTGAGTTTTAAACACAAGGGAGTCCTCATTCCATTGAAGGACTAGTTCACCTCTGTCAACATCAATCACAGCTCTTGCTGTGGCCAGGAAAGGTCTTCCTAGGATGATGGATTCATCCTCTTCCTTTCCAGTATCCAGGACTATGAAATCAGCAGGGATGTAAAGGCCTTCAACCTTTACTAATACGTCCTCTACTTGTCCATAAGCCTGTTTTCTTGAACTGTCTGCCATCTCTAATGAGATTTTAGCAGCTTGCACCCCATAGATTCCCAGTTTCTCTATTACAGAGAGGGGCATGAGGTTTATTCCTGAACCAAGGTCACACAGAGCCTTAAAGATCATGGTGCCTATGGTACAGGGTATTATGAACTTTCCAGGATCCTGTCTCTTCTGAGGCAATGTCAGTTGATCCAGATCACTTAGTTCATTGATGAACAAGGGAGGTTCAACTTCCCAAGTATCAATGCCAAATAATTTGGCATTTAGCTTCATGATTGCACCAAGAAACTTGGCAGTTTGCTCTTCAGTAACATCCTCATTCTCTTCAGAAGAGGAATACTCATCAGAGCTCATGAAGGGCATAAGGAGGTTCAATGGAATCTCTATGGTCTCTAGATGAGCCTCAGAGTTCTTTGGTTCCTCAGAGGAAAGCTCCTTATTGATCACTGGACGTCCCAGGAGGTCTTCCTCCTTGGGATTCACGTCCTCCTCTCCCTCATTGGGTTCGGCCATTTTGGTTATGTCAATGGCCTTGCACTCTCCTTTTGGATTTTCTTCTGTATTGCTTGGGAGAGTGCTAGGAGGGATTTCAGTGATCCTTTTACTCAGCTGGCCCACTTGTGCTTCCAAATTTCTAATGGAAGACATTGTTTCATTCATGAAACTCACAGTGGCCTTAGATAGATCAGAGACTAAGTTTACCAAATTAGAGGTATTTTGTTCAGAATTCTCTGTCTGTTGCTGAGTGGATGATGGAAAAGGCTTGCTATTGCTAAACCTGTTTCTTCCACCATTATTAAAGCCTTGTTGAGGCTTTTGATCCTTCCATGAGAAATTTGGATGATTTCTCCATGATGAGTTATAGGTGTTTCCATAAGGTTCACCTAAGTAATTCACCTCTGCTATTGCTGGGTTCTCAGGATCATAGGCTTCTTCTTCATAAGAAGCCTCTTGAGTACTGTTGGATGCAGCTTGCATTCCATTCAGACTCTGAGAAATCATATTGACTTGCTGAGTCAATATTTTATTCTGAGCCAATATGGCATTTAGAGTATCAACTTCAAGAACTCCCTTCTTCATAGGCGTCCCATTACTCACAGGATTCCTTTCAGAAGTGTACATGAACTGGTTATTAGCAACCATGTCAATGAGTTCTTGAGCTTCTGCAGGCGTTTTCTTTACGTGAATGGATCCACCTGCAGAAGTGTCCAGTGACATCTTTGATAGCTCAGATAAACCATCATAGAATATATCCAAGATGGTCCATTCTGAAAGCATGTCAGAAGGACACTTTTTGGTCAACTGTTTGTATCTTTTCCAAGTTTCATAGAGGGATTCACCTTCCTTCTGTCTGAAGGTCTGAACATCCACTCTAAGCTTGCTCAGCTTTTGAGGAGGAAAGAACTTGGCTAAGAAAGCCGTGACCAGCTTATTTCAAGAGTTCAGGCTATCTCTGGGTTGAGAGTCCAACCACACTCTAGCTCTGTCTCTTACAGCAAAAGGGAAAAGCATGAGCCTGTAGACTTCAGGATCTACTCCATTAGTCTTAACAGTATCACAGATCTGCAAGAATTCAGTTAAGAACTGAAAAGGATCTTCAGATGGAAGTCCATGAAACTTGCAGTTCTGCTGCATCAGAGAAACTAATTGAGGTTTCAGCTCAAAGTTGTTTGCTCCAATGGCAGGGATGGAGATGCTTGTTCCATGTAAATTGCAATTAGGTGCAGTAAAGTCACCAAGCATCCTCCTTGCATTATTATTATTTTCGGCTGCCATCTCCTTTTCCTGTTCAAAAATTTCTGAAAGGTTATCTCTGGATTGTTGTAATTTAGCTTCTCTTAATTTTTTCTTCAGAGTCCTTTCAGGTTCTGGATCTGCTTCAACAAGAATGTTCTTGTCCTTGCTCCTGCTCATATGACAAAGAAGATGGCACAGAAAAATAATAATAATAGAGATCCTTTATACCACAGTATAGGGATCCTTTTGTGAGTGGGAGAAAAGAGGGAGACAAAGAATGTAATGTAATGGAAGAAACACAACTGTGAGGAGGGTAAAGATGTGAGATGAGATGTTAATAGATGAATAAATAAATAGAATAAGATGAGAGAGAAGGAATTTTCGAAAATAAATTTTGAAAAAGAGTTAGTGATTTTTGAAAAAATTTTTTGAAAAAGGTTAGTATTTTTTTTTTCGAAAAAATTTTTAAAATCAAAAATAAAAATAATTAGTTAATAAAAAAGAAATTTTTGAAAAAGAGGGAAGATATTTTCGAAAATTAGAGAGAGAGAGAGTTAGTTAAGTAGTTTTGAAAAAGTTAAGAAACAAACAAAAAGTTGGTTAGTTAGTTGGAACAAATTTTGAAAAGATAAGAAGTTAGGAAGTTAGAAAAGATATTTTGAAATCAAATTTTTGAAAAAGATAAGATGAGAAGATATTTTTGAAAAGATATGATAGGAATTAGTTTTGAAAAAGATTTGATTTTTAAAATCACAATTAATGACTTGATTCACAAGAAATCACAAGATATGATTCTAGAACTTAAAGTTTGAATCTTTCTTAACAAGCAAGTAACAAACTTGAAATTTTTGAATCAAAACATTAATTGATTATGTTATTTTCGAAAATTTGATATAAAAATAAGAAAAAGATTTTTGAAAATTATTTTTGGAATTTTTGAAAATAACTAAGAATTTTGAAAAAGATTTGATTTTTGAAAAAGATTTTGAAAAAGATAAGATTTTCAATTGAAAATTTGATTTGACTCATGAGAAACAATTTGATTTTAAAAATTTTTGAAAAAGTCAATCCAAATTTTCGAATTTGATGAGAGAAAAAGGGAAAGATATTTTTTTTATTTTTTTTTATTTTTGAATTTTTATGATGAGAGAGAAAAACAACAAAAAGACTCAATGCATGAAAATTTTGAATCAAAACAATGAATGCATGCATGAATGATATGAATGTCAAGATGAACACCAAGAACACTTTGAATGTCAAGATGAACATAAAGAACATATTTTTGAAAAATTTTTATGCAAAGAAAACATGCAAGACACCAAACTTAGAATTCTTTAATGCTTAGACTCTAAGAAATGAAAAATGCACATGTAAAACAAGAAAAGACACAAAATATGAAAACATCAAGATCAAACAAGAAGACTTACCAAGAACAACTTGAAGATCATGAAGAACACTATGAATGCATGATATTTTCGAAAAATGCAAGATGCATATGCAAGTGACACCAAACTTATGATATGACTCAAGACTCAAACAAGAAACACAAAATATTTTTGATTTTTATGATTTTCTAATTTTTTTTGGATTTTTATTTTATATTTTTCGAAAATTATTTAGAAAGAAAGAAAAATAAGGATTCCAAAATTTTTAATATGAATTCCAGGAATCTTGCCATGTTAGTCTAAAGCTTCAGTCCAGGAATTAGACATGGCTCACTAGCCAGCCAAGCTTTCAATGAAAGCTCCGGTCCAAAACACTAGACATGGCCAATGGCCAGCCAAGCTTCAGCATGTAATTCAGACATGACATACCTGACATACCCTACAGTCGTGTAACAGCTGATGGTTGGAAGCCTCAGTCCAAAAGAATTTAGACATGACTTTACAGCTAGCCAGGCTTCACATGCTTCATGAAACACTAGAATTCATTCTTAAAAATTTTGAATCTAAATTTTTTTTTTTCGAAAACAGGTGAGAAAATTTTTGAAATATTTTTTGAAAAACTTTTGAAAATAAAATAAAAAGAAAATTACCTAATCTGAGCAACAAGATGAACCGTTAGTTGTCCAAACTCGAACAATCCCCGGCAACGGCGCCAAAAACTTGGTACTGTTGCCGGATCAAACTTGGCACTGATGTTACCGGACCAAAAGCTTGCCGAAAACTCAAACAATCCCGGCAACGGTGCCAAAAACTTGGTACACGGAATCGTGATTACACTTTAATTATGTAAAGTTCATTGCTCTTTCTTTCCCTGGAAATGGCGCCAAAAACATGATGCCAAAACCACGGTTCACAACTCCGTGTAACTGACCAGCAAGTGCACTGGGTCGTCCAAGTAATACCTTACGTGAGTAAGGGTCGAATCCCACGGAGATTGTTGGTATGAAGCAAGCTATGGTCACCTTGCAAATCTCAGTTAGGCAGATATAAATTGATAATGGTGTTTTCGAATTTAATATAATAAAATAGGGATAGAAATACTTATGTAATTCATTGGTAGGAATTTCAGATAAGCGAATAGAGATGCTTTCGTTCCTCTGAACCTCTGCTTTCCTGCTATCTTCATCCAATCAGTCTTACTCCTTTCCATGGCTGGCTTTATGTGATACATCACCACTGTCAATGGCTACTTTCGGTCATCTCTCGGGAAAATGATCCAATGCCCTGTCACGGCACGGCTAATCGTCTGGAGGCATCACCCTTGTCAATGGCTTCATCTTATCCTCTCAGTGAAAATGGTCAACGCACCCTGTCACGGCACGGCTATTCATCTGTCGGTTCTCGATCATGCTGGAATAGGATTTACTATCCTTTTGCGTCTGTCACTAACGCCCTGCAATCGCGAGTTTGGAGCTCGTCACAGTCATTCATTCATTGAATCCTACTCGGAATACCACAGACAAGGTTTAGACTTTCCGGATTCTCTTGAATGCCGCCATCATTCTAGCTTACGCCACGAAGATTCTGATTAGGAGATCTACGAGATACTCATGCAGTCTTAAGGTAGAATGGAAGTGGTTGTCAGGCACACATTCATAGGGAATGATGATGATTGTCACGTTCATCACATTCAGGTTGAAGTGCGAATGAATATCTTAGAAGCGAAATAAGATGAATTGAATAGAAAATAGTAGTACTTTGCATTAATCTTTGAGGAACAGCAGAGCTCCACACCTTAATCTATGGAGTGTAGAAACTCTACCGTAAAAATACATAAGTGGAAGGTCCAGGCATGGCCGAGATGGCCAGCCCCCAAAACGTGATCAATAGATCAAAAGATAATCCAAAGATGTCTAATACAATAGTAAAAGGTCCTATTTATAATAAACTAGTCACTAGGGTTTACATGAGTAAGTAATTGATGCATAAATCCACTTTTGGGGCCCACTTGGTGTGTGCTTGGGCTGAGCTTTGAGTGCTGCACGTGTAGAGGTCCTTCTTGGAGTTGGACGCCAGTATTTGTGCCAGTTTGAGCGTTCAACTCTGGTTTTGGATCCTTTTCTGGCGCTGGACGCCAGAATTGGGCAGAGAGCTGGTGTTGAACGCCAGTTTACGTCGTCTATTCTTGGCCAAAGTATGGACTATTATATATTGCTGGAAAGCCCTGGATGTCTAATTTCCAACGCAATTGGAAGCGCGCCATTTCGAGTTCTGTAGCTCTAGAAAATCCACTTTGAGTGCAGGGAGGTCAGAATCCAACAGCATCAGCAGTCCTTCTTCAACCTCTGAATCTGATTTCTGCTCAAGTCCCTCAATTTCAGCCAGAAAATACCTGAAATCACAGAAAAACACACAAACTCATAGTAAAGTCCAGAAATGTGAATTTAACATAAAAACTAATGAAAACATCCCTAAAAGTAACTAGATCCTACTAAAAACATACTAAAAACAATGTCAAAAAGCGTATAAATTATCCGCTCATCAGAGTGTTTACTCGATGATTCAGAAGAAGAAGATATCGATAGAAGCTCTATCCCAACTCCTCATAGATGGATCAACAGAGATCGAGAAGCAGGACATGATCACCTTTTCCAATATTACTTTGCAAATGAGCCGGTGTATAATGCTGACATTTTTCGATGGAGATTTCAAATGAGAAGACATGTGTTCCTTCGGATAGTAGATGCTCTCTCAAATACGTATCCGTATTTCCAATAGAGGGTCGATGCAACTAGGAGAAGAGGCTTGTCACCACTCTAAAAATGTACTACTGCGATACGAATGTTAGCATATGGCATAGCTGCTGATACGTAGATGATTATGTGCGCATAGGCGATAGCACTATAATTGAATGCTTAGAAAAATTTGTTGAAGGTGTCATTTCGGTGTTCGAGGATGAATACTTGCGAAAACTAAATTTAAATGATCTACGACGCCTGCTACAAATGGCGGAAGGTGTGGAAAAATTGACTGCATGTTGGGTAGCATTGACTGCATGCATTGGCAATGGAAAAATTGTCCAAAGGTGTGGAAACGTCTGTACATGAGTGGTTATCGTGGAGTTACAACCATAGTACTTGAGGTTGTAGCATCTTCAGACCTTTGGATATGGCATGCATTCTTTGGAGTTTCTGGTTCAAATAATGATATTAACGTGCTAGATCGTTTACCAGTATTCGATGATATTCTGAATGACCGTGCTCCGGAGGTAAAGTGTACTATTAATGGTAATAACTATACTATGGGATACTATTTAGTAAATGGTATTT
Organism: Arachis ipaensis; assembly: GCF_059453495.1. NCBI lineage: Eukaryota > Viridiplantae > Streptophyta > Magnoliopsida > Fabales > Fabaceae > Arachis > Arachis ipaensis. Next base: position 94,157,384 of record NC_142439.1, read on the forward strand.
ATCCTGAATGGGTCACATTTCTCAAATCAATCTCAAAACCACAAAGGGAGAAACACAAGTTATTTGCACAATATCAAGAAGGGCAAAGAAAAGATGTAGAACGAGCATTCGAAGTGTTACAAGCACGCTTTGCAATTATATGTGGTCTAACGCGCTTTTGGAAAAAGAAGAAACTTGCAAATATAATGCGAGCTTGTATGATATTGCATAATATGATTGTTGAGGATGAAAGAGACACTTATGCAGGAAATTTTGCTCAGGGCTTAGAGTATGACGCTGTCGAAAACGGCTTATGACAACCTCAGCTGGGAGAGGAAGATTTTGCACCATACCAACAATTTCTCCAAAGAAATGCGGAACTTCGAAATAGGCGGTAGCATAGACAGTTGAAAGAGGACTTGATTGAACACATATGGCAATTTCACAATACTTGTCATCAACTATAGAGCTTAATTATATTTTTTTGTATTAAGTAATTTTACAAATTAGTATAATTCCGAATTATATACTGTGTATTATTGTTATATATGAATTTTTTTTAATATTAATATATTTTAATATTAAATTATTTTTGAATTTATAAATTTAAATAATATTATTGAAAAAATAGTAACTACATTAATTTTAATTATTTTGATTAATTAATTAAGTGGAACCACAATAAGGACTAAAGTTAGTTTCTACTAATGGAGAAGAGAGAGATGCTTTGAGTTCCTATTTACTGTTTATAACGCAAAAACTGATGTGGAGTTACTTTTTATGACAGGTGAACCATAAATAGAAATTCGGATGAGTTCTCTACTGGAGATGGTCTAAAAACTCAAAATATCACAAAAAATAGTCAGCATAAAATCTTATAATTTGATTTAGCAAGTCTGAATACAACAGTGTAAATCACATGTTGTTGCAATATATCAAGACCTCCAAAATAGGAATTGACTAAACTCTCATAATATGATATGATATTTGAAACTACGGTTGGACCAATAAACAATATGAGCCTCAATGTTAGTCCTAATGGTGGAATAAGGCCAATCATCCTGCAGCTTTAAACGAAATCATTGCTAATACAATTTTCTCATGCTCACGACTAGCACAATCTTCTTGAAACAGAAGATCGTAGTCGTTGGATCAACATTGAACCAAAAAACAATGACAAGTCAAGTAAGACATGCTACATGAAATTTATGCCCAGTGCAACAAGAATATATAAATAAAGTAATGAAAACAAGTTAGAAAGGTGTCATCTTACACAAGTAATAAAGTGTAAAACTTTCTAGAGGAATCAGATCAATAGTTGTCACAAGATACACATTATTATATTCATTATTGATGTACTTTCCATCATTTATGACACTGCATTCCATATCTAAAGTTTGTTATCAACTAGTCCACGGATAACGAAAATTTCACAAAAAACACACCTCTCGCAAAGTGTCATTATCTTAATCATGCTGATCATGCTTATAAAACATATATACCAACTTAAAAAAAAACAAAATTTAGTGAATGTAGAACATAGATCAACAAGACCATCCATCATGGATGTAGCACAAGAGTTAGGAAGATTAAAGGACTACCTCACTAATCCAAATTCTTCACGCAGATCAGAAAATTCAGTCAAATAGTTATTAATTTAGAATTTAAATTTTGATATTATGCCAATCAACCTTCTATAAATTTGTAGAACAAGATGAATCTGCTGCTATAACTGAACCAAATCTAATAATACACAAAATACAATAAAATAAAATTCATGTCAAGAATTCAAAATACTCAACCACTAATACGAGGTCAAAGTCACTTTTATGAAATAAGATAATCAGCACTTTGAGGATTTGTCATAATTCATAACTTAAATTAACACATTGAGGATTAACAGATGACTTACTGCACAACTGCACAACGACGGTGACGATGATGATAGCTAACACGGCAAGCAAAGGTAGCAACAACTAACCCATTCAATCTCATTAAATCATTTCTCTAATTAATCACTTTATAGATTGACCAGCCAAAATTTTCTAAATCCTCAATTTTAATATAATACTCCTAAAGTCCTCAACCATTTATAAAAAAAATTCTTATAAATCAAAACTTAACTACATCCTGTCTCAAATATCTCTTTTACCTTCAACTCCATTACCTAACTCTATTAACACTATTTTCTCTCACACTTCCATAATCCAAACTCGTGGTTTTATAAAATAATTTGCTTCTTTAAAGCTTCAACTAATTAAAATAAATTTTTTTTCATCGTTATTTAAAATTAGATAAGTTAAATCGTAAACCATTTTCACAAATTGAAATCACAGAACTCATTTTTCATTTAAACCAAACTTTCAAAGCTCTTTAAATTCTTACAAAAATTCTAGTAGAACTTCCCCTAACAACCAGAGTTTATCACTCCTCACGGGTTCCCTCAATTCAACCTCAACTCAACAAAATCAACATTTCAGTACTCAGAATGCTCCAAACTAAACACTTTATGTTCCATTAGTTGCCGAATCAGTTGCACGTTCATTGGCTTGTGTTTCATGTTATCTTGTAGAGCTTGCAAGGACATGCTTGCAGGTAGTTGATTTGAAATCCTAAAATGTGGATTCATTACATGATTTTGCTACAAATTCTTGATAGCTCCTCTAAAGTGTTTACGAGTTTTTTCAGTTGAGCTGAATTGAATTACTCATTTTTTTCCACTTGCATGTTCTATCTCTCTGTTTAGGCATTTAAAGCAACCGGAAGTGGGAAGTATCCGGGGTTTTTAAGACATTGATTGGAGCCATCAACCCAATCAGGGTTACAGAGAGATTTCAAAGTTGGAAGTGTTTTTCTAGCATCTTTCTCTCTTTCACTTCTGAGTTATTACGTTTTATGGTAGATTTTTCCAACATGTCTCTTACAAAGGAGTTAGTATGCTGTTACTGTTACACATGATTATATCTGTTATAATTTTGTTACCTCAATTAATAATTATTGTGGTTTTGATTATGTTTTCCTCACACTACATAGATACCGTTATTGGTGGACTGGCCTTAGAGCTCAACTTTTTCGTGATGTTCCATACTCTGGAATTTGTTGGTCAACCCTTGAGCCAGTAGGATTTCTACATTCAATGAATAAAATGTATTGCTCATTTGATTTTTTTTATTTTTGACCATAGAGCTTCTTTACAGATAAGAAAAAAAACTTCTTGGCCTCGTGGGTGATGAAGCAACTACAGCCATTATCCTTGGGGCAAATTTTACTGTTGGTTTTATTGCAGGAATGGTCGCAGCTACTGCCACATGTCCACTTGATGTGGCAAAAACTCGACGGTAAAAAGAGGTGGTTTCTTGAAACTAAGCTTTTAGATGATAACTAGGCCAAGACATGACCCTGCCTGGGTCAGGCGGGGCCGACTGGCCCTAGTGTTTGGCCGGCCAAGACAGGCTTTTGGCCGAATAAGGTTAGATAGACTGGCCCTAGTGTCTGGTCACCTAGGAGTCGGGTCTTGCCAGGACAGGCCTCTAGCAAAGTCAGACCGGGTAGACTGGCCCTAGTGCCTTGCCAGCCAAGACAGACCTCTAGTCAAGTTTGCCAGGCAAACTGGCACTAGTATTTGCCTGTTTGACCAGTCAGGACAAGCTCCTGACCAGGTCAGGCTGGGTAGATCATCAATAGAAGTAGCTAACTAGCTGAAATTAGATACAACACAGATTGCTGGCTAAAATCAAACTTGCAGCATCATTATGCTGATTTGGCTCTTAGTTTTAACTCCAGTTAACTAAGCCGCAGACACAATTACATATGCCATGTATACAAGTAATACGCACTTATTCAATGACTATTTTTGGGACTGTGGGGACACTTTTCAAATGTCCACCTTTACATGAATTAATATTTTCATTGCATTTAGAAAATGATGAAATTTTGAATGTAAGTGCAATGTAGCTGGAATATTTATGCATTAGTAAGTTGTTGGGGTTTGGTTTGTCTTAGACAAACATATATAGTTGCATAATTGACCCTTTTTAATGCATGATGATTAAAAATTATTCTTTGCATTAACTTTATGTAATGGTTTGTTGTAATTCTTTTTCTCCGTCCATATTACTAATTTTTATTTTAGAACGTATGCATTTAATTACTGCACATTAATAATGAACACATAGTTTGAGCCTTTGAGTATTCCATGTTCTCTAACATGATCTATTTTTCATTTTCACATAAGGATCATGAAAGGGCATTAAAGATGACAACAAGAACAACATTGATAGAGATTTGGAGGTAGGTGCATTTTTATAAGCTGATGATTGGTCCCCCATATCATTACATTTAGATCATAAGCTTTGGACTAACATTGGAACATTTCTTCTTAGGACAGGGATGGAGGATTGAGAGGGCTATTCATAGGTGTTGGTCCCCGTGTAGGCCGCGCCGGTCCATTAGTTGGTATAGTTGTATCATTCTATGAAGTTGTCAAGCATGCCTTGCACATAGACAGAAGACTCCAAAAGACGACGGCGATGGTGCTACAGACTCTGAAGATGACTATGACGGTGCTCTGAGTTTAGAAGACGATGGTGGCACTGCGAGCTCAAACAACGACGCTAGCACTGCGAACTTAGAAGACGACGACGTCGCGAAAGGAGAAGGTGTTGTGTTGTGCGGTGCTTCTGGCTGAAAAGTGTAGCTCAGTAACCATTTGAGAAGGTGAAAATGGTCACTTGTGAGGCTGAGTTAGGGTTAGTGAGGGTAGAGTACTTTAGTAACCTTTTAATTAGCGACCGATTTAGTGACTAATTAGTTATAACATTATTATAAAGCAGTCGCTAAGTTAAAAATAACGATCGATTTAGTGACCAATCACTTTAAATTTGTATCTATATTTAGTTGCTAAATCGGTAGCTATTTTAACTATTAGCAACCAATTTAGCGACCACCAGCTTAGCGACCAACCTTTTTCAGTTTAATTCTCTATTGGTTGCAAAATTGGTCAGTAAATTAAAAAATAGCAACCAATTTGTGACTAACAATTCCAAGCGTTACTTCCTCATTTCGGTTGATAATTTGGTCGCTAAGTTGAAAAATAGCGACTGATTTTAGTAACCAATTTTATGTTACTCGTATAAAAATCTTATCAGTCACTAAATCGATCGCTATTAGTGCCCGATTTTTTTTTTGTCATTAAAATTGGTCGCTAATTGTAATTTAGCAACCGATTTAGCGACCAATATTTTTTCAGTCCTTGAAATACTATATCGATTGCTAAATTAGTTGCTATTAGCAACTAATTTTTTCGGTCACTAAAATCGGTCGTGTCGCTATTCTGAAGCTTTCTTGTAGTGTAACCTAACCTAGACTAAGTAATATTTCATCACATAAAGCAATTATTAGTCACTGAGATGAGATTTCAGTGTGAACTGAAAGTTGTTGCTATTGATATTCAAACAAACAACCCGCAGTTCGAATTGGTAAGAAAAAAAATGATAATTTGATAGTAAGGTTTTGTAAGAGGAAAGTGAAAAGGGAAATTGGTATGAAGTGAGACCTAAATGACGAAGTCTTCGAGGATGCCATCTTTGCTGATGCCATGCTCGAGGCAGTGTGATGAATCCATATTTGACGATAAATTTTGGATTGATTTGAGTGGATTTCATCATATAAAATCACATTTATTCATTCAAATAGCATACTTTTGTGTTCTCTTCCTAAATTGAGCTTAATTGTGAAAACGTGCTATTTTGAACTTAATTTAACCAATTTTATTTCACTTTCATTCCATTCGATGCCTTGGTATTTTTTATGAGTGATTTTAGGTATAATAAGTTGGAATTGCTTGATGAGAGTGGAGGAGAAGCATGCAATAGGGAGAAAACATGAAGAAATCAAGGAGGAGCACACAGCCATGTGTGCGTGCGCATAATATTCTGTGCGTGCGCACAACGTTCTGTGCATACATGATGAATCCACATTTCTTGGTATTTATTTACTTTAATTAGGTGGATTTAATTCACTTTTCTTGTATTTATTCATTGAAATAGCATGCTTTTGTGAATTCTTTCCTAATTATGCTTAATTGTGAAAAACATGCTTTTCATGCTTAAATTGCCAATTTAATTCACTTTTCTCCCATTCGATGCCTTGATATGTTTGTTTGAGTGATTTAAGATTTTGAAAGCAAGAATGGCTTGAAAAAGTGGAAGGAAAGCATACAAAGTAGAAGAATTCAAAAAATGAAGGATTTGTAAAGCTGTCCATCCTGACCTCTCGGTATTAAATTAATCATAACTTGAGTTACAGAGGTTCAAATGAAGCAGTTCTAGCGGCATTGGAAAGCTAACGTTCGGGGCTTCAAAATGATATACAATTTACTATAGTGGACATAATCTTAAGTGTGTGTACACACACAATTTGTGGGTATGCACAAGTTGGGATTTAGCAAACAAGTCCTGGCACGTGAGCTCATTAATTACAAATCACTGGGGGTGAATTCTAGGCCTCCAAAACCCAGTCCAACTCATTTCTGAAGCTATTTCAAGCCAAGGTGAAGAAGGATGAAGGAAGGAGCACTTAGGTTTAGGTTTTTACATGTTTTTGTTTAGTTTTTATAGAGAGAGAAGCTCCCCCCTTCTCTCTAGAATTAGGGCTTTTAGTTTACTTTCTCTTTAATTTCAGCATTTAATTCTTATTTTAATGTAGTTTCATTTATGGTTCTTGCTCTCTTGTCTTGATCATCTTCATTTCTTTTGTTAATTTCTCAATTTTGCCACTTTTATATTTATGAACACTTTTGTTACTTTTAATTTAATTCAATGCAATTTTGAAGTTTTATGTTTCTTTAATACTTATTTGAGTTATTATTATCATTTTATTGCAATTGATAGTTATAGAATTTATTTTTATTGCAATTTATGATATTTTTCCTTTTATGCATGCTAGGTGTTTGATAAAATGTCTCTTTTAGCTTTTGTATAGTTTTTCACACTCTTGACTTGGAATTGGGTAATTAGATGAACTTGAGTTATGGATGTCCATTCCACATTGTGTTAGGATTGTTAATTGGTTTGGTTTCTATTGACGCTAGTTTTTCACTAAGTTAATTAGTGAGTTGACTAGGACTTATGGATTGAGATCAATTATGCCCTTTTGACTTATCCTCGATGTTAGGATAGACTAATTGGGATTAATTCTACACAATTACCATGTTTGTGGTCCATGACTAGGATAGGAATCCTTAATTCCCCAATCCTTTCCAAGAGTCCTTTTTGCCACTTGCATTCCATTTTTAATTTACTTGCTTTGAGTTTTAATTTCCTTGCATGCTTAATTGCTTTCTTGCACTTTAATTTCTTGTTACTTGCTATCCCAAAACCCCTTGTCTCATAGCCAATAATTGAACATTTCATTGCAATTCCTAGGGAGAATGACTCGGGAATTTAAAACTCCCGGTTATTTTGTATTGAGTGTGACATTCTTTAGATTAAACTTTGATTGTGAGAGTTCATTGTTGGTTTGGAAATATACTTGCAACGGAATTATTTTATGAAAATTCCAAACCGGCAATAATTTTCACATCAGTACGCACAAGAGGAAAATTTAGCACGTGTGCGTACGCACGAATCAGCGCACATGACTCACTTAAAGGAAAACGTTGGGGGTAATTTCTGGGCCTCCAGAGCCCAGTTTTGAACTCTCTGAAACTGATTGAGTGCTATATCAAAGGGGCATCATTCCGTGTCAAGTGGAGAGCAATTAGGGTAGATTAGAAACATGCTTTAGGTCATATTCTAGAGAGAGAAGTTCTCCCTTCTCTCTAGAATTAGGGTACATTAGGTTAGATCTCTCCTAGATTTAGGTTTAATTCTTGTTTTTATTTGGTTTTCCTTGCCATTTATTGTTCTTGCACTCTTGTTCTTTAATTCTACTTGTTATTTCCTTTCTTTTGTTCCTTTATGTTTATGACACTTTGTTACTTTTAATTCAAATTAATGTAATTTATGTTTTATGTTTTTTATTGTTTAATTTAGTTGTTATTATTGTTTTCTTGCAATTGGTAGTTGTAGAATTTATTATTTCTTGTTATTTTACTATGCTTTCTTTTTATGCCTTCCAAGTATTTGATAAAATACTTGGTTGGATTTTTGCCTAGTTTTTCACATTCTTGGTTAGGAAATTGGGTAATTGAATGAACTTGAGTGGTGGATGTCTATTCTACATTGTGTGAGGATTGTTAGTTGATTTGATTTCCACTAACACTAAGCCTTCCATTAATAGAGTTGGCTAGGACTTGTGGATTGAGATCAATTATGCCCTTTTGACTTATTCTCGATGTTAGGATTAACTAATTGGGATTAATTCTACAAAATTACCATGTTTGTGGTCCATAACTAGGATAGAAGTCCTCAATTTCCCAATCTTTGCCAAGAGTCCTTTTTGCCCCTTGCATTCCATTTTTAATTTACTTGCTTTGAGTTTTAATTCCCTTGCATGCTTATTTAATTTCTTGCATTTTAATTTCTTGCAATCTTAACCCCCTTGATTTCATAGCCAATAATTGAACATTTCATTGCAATTCCTAGCGAGAATGACCCGGGACTTAAAACTCCTCTTAATTTGATTTGATTTGTGACTATTCTTTGATTTAAACTTTGGTTGATGGTCAATTGTTGGGTTTGGACTATACTTGCAACGGAGAAATTCTATTTTTGGGAGAAATTCCAAACCCGCTTTAGGCCATCATCATAGTGCTACTTCCAGAAGTCCATGCCGATCTGGTTGCCGCATTGCCCTACCTGTAGCATTATGATCTCCCGAGACATTTCTTCCTTTTCTTCCTTTCTTTCTTTCTTTCTTTCTCTCCAGAAACACAACTATTTTGAGAGTTACCTGAAACATTGATTTAGATCTTAATGTGAGGTCTAGGTCCCTTTGTATGGTAGCGTCCGACTTGTTGATGCCGAGGTGCCGCCTGTCTGAGTTCCTCATGAGGAGGTAGAGGGTGGTACCTGCAAGAGACTCTGATGCTTAAGTTAGCAAAGGCTTTAAGAAGGTTTTTAGTAGGTTAGAACGTGAGTTATACCTGAGAGTGCCAGTGTATTTATAGTAGAGTTTGATAACCACCTTTGTCGGAGTAGTACCATATTTTCTAATGGATAAGCGTTATCCTTATCTTGGAAGTCTATTGGGATCTACCTTCTAGATGAGGTAGAGATAGTATGAGAGATTTAAGGAGGCAGTTACTTGTTAGGTCAATTAGATATTGGACCTCTATGCCATTGTCCAACCTCTTTAAAGAAGTCGGGTTTATAGTGAAGTCCACCTTTATTGGTAGGCCTTTATGTGTTATTAGGCCTGACTCTCAGTTATTGGGCCAGGGTATGAACAGTGCCCCTACTTGAGTACGTTCTTTTTAGAGATCGGGCTCAAACATTTCGCGACTTCTTCTATGAACGTCGGGTAATAGTACCTCGGTTTACCCGACATGTTAAAAAATTTGAACATTGGTGTAGCTTTAATGATGCACGAGTAATGCGCGGCAGTTGTTCCTGGGGTCTGCGTTCGTTTAAAGAGGAGAAAAGGAACCGTTTTTAGTTCATTATCTCTTATAAAGGACTTTTCATCTTTTCTCTCTTTTCACTGCTTCTGAAAAAAACTGCTTCCTTCCTTCTAAAAATTTCATCGCACTGTTTCGACTACTCCTGTCTTCTTCTAATACTATTTTTCTTAGGTTTTAAGGGGTTTTTCTCTCATCGTCGTGAAGGGGATCGTTCGTGTGTTTACGGTTTAGACATGATCTCTCCTGTTTTCACAATCTGCTTCAAGGTTGGTTTCGTCTTCCCTTTTTCTTGAACTCTCATTTCTATTTTTCTTGGGTTTGATTTTTTCTTTTGAGTTTTCACCTTTTGCTGCCGTTGCCTTTTATGTTTCATAGCTTGTCTTCTAACTCCTTTCGTCGCCTTACTTCTCTTCGCAACTCCCGTTCTACTTTCCATCGTCGTTCAGTCTCGTACTCGAGCTGTTGTAATCGATCCCCCTGGCCATGAACGAGATATAGGATCTCGGTTGTATGAGATCGGTTCTCAGCTTTGGAATGATGGACCTTGGAATGGATCCTTCTTGTTTTAGGATTTCCTGAGGTCCCTTCCCCGTGGGGGCCTTAGTGTGGTGGCGAAGGTGGAAGCAAGAGGGCTTAGCCTTCTACCTGTTCTTCTGGCTCAGACTCAAATGTTGTGTAGCCATCTCTATGCTCGTGCTCTGCCATTTGTTAGAGGGAGAATTTCAGATCCCCGGCAACGGCGCCAATGTTTCGAGGGTTACTTGAAACATTGATTTGGGCCTGAACATGAAGTCCAGGTTCCCTTGTATGGCAGCGTTTGACTTGTTGATGCCGAGGTGCCGCCTGTCCAAGTTCCTCTTAAGGAGGTGGGGGTGGTACCTGCAACAGACTTCGATGCTTAAGTTAGCGAGGGCTTTAAGCAGGTTTTTAGTAGGTTAGAACGTGAGTTATACGTGGGGGGTGCCAGTGTATTTATAGTAGAGTTTGATAACCACCTTTGTTGGAGTAGTTGCATCTTTTCTGATGGATAAGCAATCCCCTTATTCTGGGAGTCTGTTGGAATCTACCTTCTAGATGAGGTAGAGATAGTAGGAGAGATTTAAAGAGGCAGTTACTTGTTAGGTCAAGTAGAGCTGGATCACTATGCCGTTGTCCAACCTCCTTAAAGAGGTCGGATTTATAGTGAAGTCCACCTTTATTAGTGGGTCTTTATGTGTTATTGAGCCAAGGTATAAACAACAACCAATGCTAGGGTTTAGAATTTAGATCGCTTTGGTGGCTTAACAGAGCAGGTGACACCCTTTTTCAAAAAAGAATATAGAGAAGAAGAAAGGAGACATGAAATTAAAAAATAAAAACGGATAAAATATTACACATACATAAGTAAAAGTAATCATTTTTATTCTTACTACTTAAATAATCGTAAAAAAAATTATTAAACGATAATATTATAACTATACTAAACTTGTTAGTTTGAAAAAAAATTTAATTTTTGTATAAAACTTAATTTAATTTTAAGTATTACAGAGACATAATTAAAAGTAATTATTTTTTAATATAATTTAATACATTATCGGTAAAAAAAAATTATACATGTATCTAATTACATAATGTTATGTAAGTAAAATTAACTATTTTTTATATTCATTGCATGAATAATTATTAAAAAAAGATGTGATTTGATGCACCTCAAGAGACTATGTTGGTATAGAATTTATCAATAAAATTCCGTTGCAAGTATAGCTCTTTCCAACAACAATCCTCGAGTATCAAATTTAGAAGGAATTTGGTTGTCACAAGTTCAACCCCAATAAAAGTAACCGAAGTATTCAAACCTCGGGTCATCTCACAAAGAATGGGCAAACATGTGCTTCAACATTGGTTAGAAATCCGGGGTTGCAAGTCATGAGCAAGAAATTAAACTAGGAATATTAACAAGCAAGTAATCTTAGAATGCAAGAAACTAATGAAAATAATTAGAACAAAATGTGAATAATTCCAAACTCATCAAATAACATCCAATGCAATTCTATTCTAACTAAACAAGTAACTATAACTAATACAAAACAATCAAGATTTTTGGGTTTTCAAATATGAATGATAAAAGTAACTCTTGGCTAGGCATGGGAATTGAGGTCACTATCCTTGTCCAATAACCATATCTTGACAATTATGAGGAACCAAACTCATTAAGTTTACTTCTATACTTGAAGTATGTTAAATGGTTTGGCCAACATCAACCCATAAGATCCAACCTAACTACCAATTAACTTGGTAGTAGGTTAGTGTCAATAGCTATCAAATTGACCACTAAGGGTTTCCAAATCATCAAATCCATTAGACCCAATGACTCAAGCTTACCCAATTCCCTTAGCCTAGGCCAAGAGTAAAGAGAACTACTCCATAATCAAAGGAAACATTTCATCAAACACATGGTGAGCATTAATAAAAGATCTAATTAAATTGCAATTAAATTGGATTTAACAAGTACCCACTAACAATTACCAACATACAATCACTGAAACAACACAATTAATCATGGAGATCATCAATGCAACAATAACAAAACAAGATCTACAAAATTCATGGAATGGGTATAAAATGACAAAAAACAAGGAAACATAAAACTAACACAAGATCTAAGCAAAATTATACTAGAGAATTCAAATTAAACAATTAAAACTAGTAATTAACAAGATCCAATTCAGAATTCAACAAGGGAAGATCAAATTAAAGCTAGATCTAGAGAGGAACAAAGGTTTCTCTCTCTAGAAGAACAAAGAACCCAAAAACTAACTAAAATTATGTCTAAGTGTCAAAATGATTGATTCCCCCCTTTCCCCCTAGCATCCTTGGGTCTTTTCCATGCAGAAACAGCTTGAATTTGGGCCTGATGAGCCTCAGAAATCGCCAGGCACGATTTCCTTTAATGAGGTCACGTGCAGCTTCCCGCGCGTGCGCGCCGATTGCTTTTGTGATCCACGTATGCGCGCCATGTGCGCGTGCGCGTCGGTGGGAATTCTCTGATCCGCGCGGATGCGTCCATCCTTGCGCGTCACTTCCAACTATCCTCATCCACGCGTGCACGCGAAGTGCGCGTGCACGCTGATGCTGAAGTTCCCAAAATCCAAATCTTCATGTTCCTTCCTTTTGTGCATGCTTTCTTTCTCTCTTCTAGGCTATTCTTGCCCTATAAATCCTGAAATCACTCAACAAATACATCATGGCATCAAATGGCAATAAAAGAGGATCAAAATATAGCAATTCTAAGGCAAAATAAGCATGTTTTTCATCATGGAGCAATATTAGGAAGAGAACACAAAACCATGCATTTCTTGTGAATAAGTGTGAGAAATATTGACAAAAACTCCCGAATTCTACACAATATAAACCACAAAATTGGGGTTTATCAAATCTCCCCACACTTAAACCAAGCATGTCTTCATGCTTAAAATAAAAAGACCAAAGATCATGGTAAGAAAGGGTTTATGAAATGCAATTTTCCTAAATGAATGCATGCAACTAAAGTAAAATCATCTATCTACTTGGTCAAGGGTAAATTTATCCTCCAAGAACACATATGAGCATATGGGGTGAAAGTGATATTTAGTTCATGAATCCTACCAATTTGAACATCAACATGAAGTGCATATAACTTGCTAGATGAACGCTTGTGAAAGCCGGGAACAAGGGGTTGAGCATCAAACCCTCCCCGGAAGTGTATCCACTCTATTCGCTTGAGTGTATAGGGTTCGTTACTCAATCCTCTCCTAATCATGCTTTCCAAGATTTGTCTTTCATCTAACAATCAACAATTACTTAATGCATGCTTACAAGTATCATGAGGTCTTATTCATGGGTTGTAATAGGGCTAGGGTGAAGGTAAGGATGTATATGGCCAAGTGAGCTTAAAATTTGAGTCCTTGATTAACCTAAGATCCCACTAGACATATAGGACAACCTATACAACTGTAATACAATACCTAGCTACCCATGGGTTTCACTTTTTGCATACTCATGCATTTTTTTCAATTCACATTCGATATGCATTGTTATTATCACTTTCTCTTGGGGCATTTTTGTCCCCTTTCATTGCTTTCTCTTTTTCTATTTTTGTTTCTTTTATTTTTCTATTTATTTTTCTTACATTCTCATATATACACATACAATTTCTTTTTCTTTTTGGTCCCCTCTTTCTTGGGGTTTCATGTACAAAAGTTCCAATGCACATGGCTCAATCATTCAATACATGAGTATGTTCCCACTTCCACAAAATTTCCAATTCAATTATAAATACACTCCTTTATATCTACCCAAGTTCCCAAGTACACCCTCCCATTTGATGACACACACCCTAACTTACCTAAGCTAATCAAGGATCCAAATCCAGGGACATTCATTGTTTTTCACTTAGGGTTATTGATGTGCTATATTTAGGACAAAAAGGGTTTATCATTGGCTCAAAATTGGTTGGCAATGGTAGATAAAAGGGTTAAGGCCGTTTGGGAAAAGTGACTATTGAAATAACGGCCTCAATCATGTAAATGCATTCATACACAAAGTAATGGACATATAGAATCAGACAAAGCAAGGATTACAATCATAGAGAGAGAATAATGCACACAAGAATGGGAAATAGTGGTTAGAAGATATAACCACATAATAGGCTCAAAACTTACATGCTTGTGTTCTTAACTCAATCACTATGTTCCAAAATACATTCTTGAAGCAAGTTTTCCGCAAAGTTTTTTCAAAATTGGTAGGGTACCCCAAAACACAGTTTCTTGGGGAAGAAGTCATTATTTTGACCAAGAAACTCTATAGAAACTAACTATCATGCAAGGAGTATTTACAAGCAAAACTAACTACACATGCAATGTACTAACTACTAAGCAAAAGATAAATCCATGGGTGTTGAAAGAAAGAGATTGTTACCCATGGAGATTGGTCGAACGACCTCCCCACACTTAGAATTTAGCACGGTCCTCCGTGCTACCAACAATGCGCAAAGGACGGTCGGGACCGGAACCTTCACTATCCCCTCCATCAGAGCTTCCATCACTTGGGTTTGAGGTGGATGTGAATATTTCGGGTTCTTCCATGCTAGGAGTAACACAACGCAGAAGCTTCTTGATATAAGTGTATCGGCGTTGATTGCGCCGCTCATATCTATCAATCTTCTGGTGTATATCTTCTATCCTTTGATGTGTGGATCTTTGTCGTGGTGGTAATGATGAGGTGAAAGGAATAGTAGATGGAAGGGCTATGTCAAAGCTTGGGTTGTTCATGGGAAGATGTAAATATTTCCCGCTTGGGACCACATCGCCCTTAGCTGGAATTATAGCCTTCGTGTCCATGTCTGCCCAAGGAACACCTGCAGTAGTAACTAAATCAGATACCAATGCTGAAAATGGCAAATTACCACAGCCGTGGACTTGTCCCATCGCTTGCTTGACAAGAAGTGGAATGTTCACTGGTCTCTCCGTGAGAATACACCAAACAAGCAAAGCGAGATTTGCCGTGAAGGACGACTTGTGGGTGCTAGGTAGCACATAGTGGGATAGGATCTGGGCCCAAGCTCTAGCTTCTACAGTGAGGAAGCGAGCGTCAATGCACTTGGGCCTCATCCGGAGTCGACCATGGGTCCAAAATGCCTCTGGTTCAACAATGACTCGGAGAATCGAGTCCCAATCAAATCCAAACTTTTCTCGCTGACGTAAGACCTCTTGGTAGCAATCCATGTCACTTGGTACCGGTAGGACATTAAGCACATGCTGAATAGCCTCTTCTGAAACTGAGACTTACTTCTGGCGCACGTATACCGATTGAAGAGAGGGAAGATGGTAGTTAGTGTAGAACTCTACCACCCATGAGAGGTTGACCTCTCGTGGTTTTCTCAGAAGAAACTTCCATCCTCGCCGTTCAATGCGGGGTAAAATACAAGGAGCAACCTTG
The DNA here is from genome assembly GCF_059453495.1 of Arachis ipaensis. Lineage (NCBI taxonomy): Eukaryota > Viridiplantae > Streptophyta > Magnoliopsida > Fabales > Fabaceae > Arachis > Arachis ipaensis. Next base: position 94,172,880 of record NC_142439.1, read on the forward strand.
TCCGGTGGAGCGACTTGATGCTCGGCATGATAGTTCCTCTCCACCATGGAGGGGAACACAAGCTCACAGAAGCGGTTGGGGAACTTTGAAGAATCCTTTGCCGGTATACTTTTCTCGTTTTCATCAATAGGAGCGGGTGCCTTCGCTTTCTTAGATAGCGTTTTAGCTCCTAATGAAGAGTGCGCCTTAGAGTTTAACCTTTGGGGTGCCCTTCTTGTGGCCGGTTTCCTTGAAGCTTTCTCCTTGCCTTTCTTGGTGGCCATCCTGAAAAAGGAAGGGAAAAAGGAAAGCATTAAACCCAAAGAATCATCTCAACAAAAACATGCAAGTGAAAGATATTGCCGATAAGAAATAATGCAACAAAGTAATCATAGAGATATGGGTCACAACACTTGGCATGGGATGCAAGAGGGAGTGAAGCATGCAAATTGGCATGAGAGGAATAATCTCAAGCATCCATAACAACAAGCAAGTCATGTTCAACGAGTATCTAATTAGCAAGTGATAAGAAAAGTGGACTCAATGCATTTAGAAGAGAGCAAGTGAGTGAGGAGGAAGCACCAAAGTGAAGATACATGATTAAAATAAACCAAAATGGCATTCATGCATTTCCTCGAACACTTGGTGTGCAATTATCAAGCAATGAGCAATTATGAGATACTCAACCAATTTGAATTCCAAAATGAAGGAACAATCATCACATAACATCACTTACATGACAAAGACAACGAGAGACAACAAGAAAACCTATCAAAGCAAATTAAAATTCAAATTCACCATCCATGGAAAAACAAGAAAAGGAAAAAGTAAGCAAATAAAAAGCAAGTAATGTAATCATGTAACTAAAATAGAAAATAAGTAAAACAAGAAGAAAAATCTAACTAGAAGAAGAGATTATACAAAGAAAGTAATAGATGAGATATGGAAGAAGTAGGACCTTGAGAAGGAGAAAAAAAGAAAGTGAGGTTCTCTTCTTGTGAGAATGAGAAGGAGAGAAGAAGTGTAGAGCCACCGGAAGCGGTGGTGGTTGCCGGTAAGTAACCGGAGATGGTGATGGTGGATTGTGGAAGAAGAAGAGAAGAAAAGAGAGATGATGGAGAAGGAAGAAGAAAGAAAGAAATAAGAAAGAAAGTGGGATAGAAGCAGGGCCCGCAGCTTTAAAACTGATTCGCGCGATCGGTGCGCGCGCGCACAGTGCACTGGCGCGTTGGTGAGGGTCGGACAAGGGACGTGCACGCGTCAATGGCGCTGACGCGCGAGTATAGCTGTGCCCCTGGCACAGGATTGGCACAAAGTTGGCCCAAGTCTTGGGTAATATGTACCAGAGTTAGCATTCAGTACAGGCGCGCGGACGCGCACAGTGCGCTGACGCGTGCCTGAGTGGATTGGTGACCGGCGTGGATGCGCGCAGTGCGCGGACACGTCGGTATAGGCACAGACTAGGCACAAGTGTGGCACAAATCTCTGGTTTTTGTACCAGGGAGTTTATGTAGCACCATCGGCGCGCGCGCACAGTGCGCTTGCGCGTTGATGGTTAAATTGCAAGGTGCACGCGCACGGCACGTACGCTGACGCATGGGTGCCTAGCACAAAATGAGCACAAAGTGGGCATGAGTCTCGAGTTTTTGGCCCAAGAGTTTGAAATACACCTCCCGCGCGCGCGCGCACTGTGCGCTCGCGTGCGGATGCCCTTTTTTCCTTGCTTCTCTTTTTTTTTTTACAACATAGGGAAAAGCTATTCTACACATTCTTGGCAGGTGGTTAAGCTAGTAGGCAAGAAAACACTTATAAATTCATGCCCCATTCAAGACAAAGCATTTTCTCTAACGTCAATAATTCATCCATACCAAAATGATGAAAACTATATGAACATCTTATCTATCCAACAAGAACAATAAAACTAGCAATCCTATGCAATTAACAACATCAAGAAGTCACAAAATTCATAAGAATCTAAAGCTAAAAACAAGATGGTATACACAAGGAAGATCTTACCACGGTGGGGTGCCTCCCACCAAGCACTTTTCTTTAATGTCCTTAAGTTGGACGCTCAGTTGCTTAAGCTTCTCCTCCTTTAGGTGCATCCGTTAGCAGGAACACCTCTAGCTCTTTTGAGAGCTTGTAGCCATGGTACTTCTTCACTCTATGTCCATTCACCTTGAAAGTTGCTTCACTTTTAGGATCAAACAATTCTACCACTCCATAGGGCTTTATCTCCTTCACCTTGAAGGGTCCTTCCCATCTAGAACGGAGCTTGCCAGGCATGAATCTAAGCCTCGAGTTGTAGAGGAGAACCTCATCACCTTCTTGGAAATCCTTCTTTCGGATGTGATGGTCATGAAATGCCTTAGTCTTTTCCTTGTAAATTCGGGCATTCTCATACGCTTCGTTCCTCAAGCACTCGAGCTCCTCTAGCTGTAATTTTCTAGCCACTCCCGCCTTGGTTGGATCCATGTTGCATTGCTTTACCGCCCAACAGGCTCTATGCTCAATTTCCACCGGGAGGTGGCATGTCTTACCAAAGACGATCCAGAAGGGGCTCATTCCTAACGGAGTCTTGTAGGCCGTCCTATACGCCCATAGTGCATCTCCTAACCGAAAACTCCAATGCTTCCTTTGTGGATTGACCACTTTCTCCAAGATACTCTTGATCTCTTGGTTGGACACTTCCGCTTGTTCATTGGTTTGCGGATGATAAGCAGTGGCAACCTTATGCAACACCCCATAGCGCTTGAGCAGTGCCTCTACTTTCCTGTTACAAAAGTGGGATCCTTGGTCGCTCACGATTGCTCGTGGCGACTCATAACGGCATACAATGTGATTTCTAATAAAAGAAACAACGGTATTGGCGTCGTCAAGGTGGGTAGGTATTGCTTCTACCCACTTTGACACGTAGTCAACCGCTAACAGAATATATAGATACCCACTTGAAAGTACTTTAAAGCTGCATGATCCGTGTATACCATTATCTTGGACCCTAGCAGATAAGATCTGAATTTATCTAAAGCATGAACAATAGCTAGGAGTTCCTTTTCTGTAGTGGTATAGTTGGATTGTGCTGCATCCAGTGTTTTAGAAGAGTAAGTAATGACATAAGGGAGTTTACCATCGCGCTGTGCAAGCGCGGCACCTACAGCATGGTTTGATGCATCGCACATTATCTCGAATGGCAACGTCCAGTTGGGGCCTCGCACAATCAGTGCCATGGTAAGAACTCTCCTTAACTCTTCAAATGCTTTCACACATGCGCTGTCAAACTCAAAATCCACATCTTTTTGGAGTAGGCACGACAATGGCAAAGCAATTTTGCTGAAATCTTTGATAAAGCGCCTGTAAAATCCTGTATGTCCCAAAAACGAGTGGACCTCCCTCACAGATGAGGGGTGAGGTAAAGTGGTGATAACATCGACCTTGGCCGGGTCTACAGAAATGCCTTCATGAGATACTACATGTCTTAACACTATACCTTGCCTTACCATAAAGTGACACTTCTCAAAATTCAAGACAAGGTTAGTGTCAACACATCTAGCTAAGACCTTGGCCAAGTTCTCTAAGCAACAGTCAAATGAAGTTCCATAAACACTGAAGTCATCCATAAAGACTTCCAGACAATTCTCCGTTAGATCGGAAAAGACACTGGTCATACACCACTGAAAAGTAGCAGGTGCATTACATAGTCTAAATGGCATCCTTTTGTAGGCAAAGGTGCCAAAAGGGCAAGTGAATGTGGTCTTTTCCTGATCTTCAGGAGCAATGTGAATCTGGAAGTAACCAATGAATCCATCAAGAAAGCAATAATGGGATTTACCCGCCAAACGGTCCAACATCTGATCGATAAAGGGCAAAGGGTAGTGTTCCTTTCTTGTAGCGGCGTTCAATCTTCTATAGCCGATGCACACTCGCCACGCATTTTGTACTCTCTTGGTGACCACTCCACCATCATCCTTCTTAACCGCAGTGATGCCCGATTTCTTGGGAACAACCTGGACCGGGCTCACCTATTCACTATTAGAAATTGGGTACATGATACCCGCATCAAGTAGCCTAGTGACCTCCTTCTTTACCACATCAAGGATGGTCGGGTTGAGTCTCCTTTGCGGTTGCCTAACCGGCCTAGCTCCCTCTTAGAGAAATATACGATGCATGCATTTGCGAGGGTCAATCCCCACAATATCAGCTAGGCTCCAACCAATTGCCTTCTTGTACCTTCTTAGAACATCTAGGAGCTTTTCTTCTTCTTCACTCGAAAGCTCACTAGCAATAATGACCGAAAACTTTTGGTTGTCTTCTAAGAAAGCATACTTCAAATGAGATAGAAGAGACTTCAGTTCACTTTTTGCCTCAAGCTGAGGTTCTTTTTCATCAAGCTCACGGAGTTCATTCTCAACAACTTTCTCATGTTCATCCTCTTGGTCATCCGTCTCTTCAACAATATGGTAGCACAACTTCTTGTGGTCTTCTTCTCGCACTTTCGCTACCACTTCATCAATTACATCACATCGGAGAATGGAATGCTCTTCGGGAGGATGCTTCATGACCTCTTCTAAATTGAACTTGATAGTCTTGTCTCCAACCTCAAAGGAATATGTGCCGGTGAAGGCATCTAACTTGAATTTAGAGGTCTTGAGGAAGGGTCTACCAAGTAGAACGGAGGATGAGCTTCTATTTTCTGTTGGAGGCATTTCAAGGATGTAAAAGTCAACCGGAAAGACCAAGTCCTTGATTGCCACAAGTACATCTTCTGCTATTCTCATCACTGTGATCACACTTTTATCGGCTAAGGCAAACTTTGCCGCCGACTTCTTTAATGGAGCTAAATTCAACCGCACAAAAATGGACAATGGCATGATGCTTACGCAAGCTCCTAGATCACACATACAGTCATGAAAAGTGCGTCCACCAATACAACAAGACACCAAACAAGGTCTAGGGTCATCACATTTCTTTGGAATAGGTTCCATCAATGAAGAAATTGAACTACCCAAGGATAATGTCTCCAACTCTCCTATCCTATTGATGTGGGCGGAAATTGGCAAGTTAAGAATGATTATAAAATATGCGTTGCAAGTATAGTTCTCAACCAACCAGAAATCCGCTTATCAATTTAGAAGGGTGTCACAGAAATTAAAATTAAAATACTGGGAGTATGAATCCCAGGTCGTCTCCCAACGAGTTGCAGAAAAGTGTGCTATTTTATTAATCAGATGTTTTTAAAAAGGTTTGAGTTGAATGGCAGAAAATTAAATTAGAGAATTTATATAAATTTAAATAAAAGCCTTGACTGGGAGTTGATTAGCTGGAAGCCCTATTCTTGTTGGAGTACTCTTAAGATCAATTGACAATTGAGGGTTATTATGTTTAGTTGTCCCTCACTAAGTAAGGAAAAGTCAAACAAGTTGGAATGCTATTTCTATCCGCAAGTTCCAATCTACTCTTAGGAGGATTGGTGTCAGTGACTAGAGAGCAATCCAACAATAAACCCAATTACAATCTTTCTCTTGAGCATCCCAACTCAAGGGTTCCCTTCAATCAACTCTCCATCAAGTTAGGGAACTACTCGCTCATTGTAAATGTAAAATTCATAACATAAGAAAGGGAATTAAAGAAAGACATGATAAATAATGATCAAAGGATTAATTGAAAATAAAAGTAATTCTTGTATTACTAAATGCTAAAATAATCCAATAGTAAAATTAAGTAAATTAAGGAACATGGAAGAGTAAGAGACAAGTAAAGAGAACGAACTAGAATGTCGAAGTCTTGATGAGGCAATAACTCTTCTCAATATCCCAATGCAAAAACAATGAAAATAACAAATCCTAAAAACTATGAATGTGTAGAGAGAAAATCCTAGAGGAGAGGAAAACTAGATCTAAAAACTAAAACTATGCGGAATGAATATTATCTCCTTGGTTTTTGCATGTTCTCTAGCTCTAGTCTGCTTTTCTGGGCCGAAAACTAGGTCAAAATAGGGTCCGAAATCACCCCCAGCGATTCTGCAGATTATGCAAATCGCGCACGTCACGTGATCACGTCATTCATGCGGACGCATCATTCGGCGTTCTGCTTTGCCACGCGGTCGCGTTGTCCATGCGGCCGCGTCGCTTCTCGCTGGTCATCTCCTCAATTTCTTGTGTTCCTTCCATTTTTGCAAGCTTCCTTTCCAATCTCCAACTCATTCATGCCTTATAAAGCCTAAAACACTTAACGCACAGATCACGTCATCGAATGGAATAAAGAAAAAATAAAATACACAATTAAAAGTCTCTAGGAAGCAAGTTTTCAATCATGTAATAACTTTAGGAAGGAATTATAAATGCATGCTTATTTAATGAATAAGTGGGTAAAGATCATGATAAAACCACACAATTAAATGCAATATAAACCATAAAATAGTGGTTTATCAACCTCCCCACACTTAAACATTAGCATGTCCTCATGCTTAGTTGAAGGAGATAAAATGAATGAGTGGGAACATGCAAAACCTGTGCAATGCAATGCAACCTATATATATGAATGCAACTATATGATTTTTGTCCACTTGATCAAAAGTAGGTAAGCTCTTCAAAACAATTACAAATCAAATCACACTAACTCAATTCTTATACAGTAAGAACAGATAAAAATGCAAGAAGATAGCTCATGAAAGCAGGGAACATAGAAATTCAAGCATGGAACCCTCACTGATGATGTATGTACACTCTAGTCTCTCTAGTGTATAGGGTCATCACTCTATCCTTCTCTAATCATGCTCTCTAATTTTTGTTCTTCTCCTAACTAATCAACAACATTTAATATACCAATGCAAACATCATGAGGTCTTTTCAAGGTCGTAATGGGGCCAAGGTAAGGGTAAGGATACATATATGGCTAAGTAAGCTTATAAATTGAATCTTTAATTAACCCAAGCTTTAATATAACCTATATATATTCTATATAACTTTAGAATTCATACCTAGCTACCCAGAAATCTCTTTCACATCCATACTCATGTATCAACCTTTTATTTTGATTTTATCATACATGCATTGATCTTTGAATGCTTGACTTAGCATTGGGGTAATTTTGTCCCCTTATTTATTTGTTGAATATTTTTGGATTTTTTTTTCATACACATAGAAACATAAAAATAACATAGCTTATCAATGCACATAGAGTTTTAATTCTTATAGTTTCACATGAGTAGGTATCCAAATTCCCATTATATTATCATGACTCATTCCCTTATTATCCTTTGTTCCCACAATTTTTCATACTTGGATAACACACATAATTCTATCTTAAGCTAACCAAAGATTCAATTTGGGGTATATACTTGTTTTTCCGCTTAAGGCTAGTAATGTGGTAAAATATAGAACAAATGGGATTTAAAGGCTCAAAGTGGCTAACAAAGGTAATTGAAAGGGTAGGCTTTATTTGGATAAGTGAGCTAAACAAATAATGGCCTCAATCATATGCAAACATATAAATATAATAAACATTAGACATATAGGATGAAACAAAATATAGATTACAATCATAGATAAGTAAACACACAAGAATAAAATAATTATGGTTAAATAATGTAACCATTCATAAAGGCTCAAATCTCACAGGTTGTGTGTTCTTTAGCTCAAAAATCATGTTCCAAATACAACTTCAAGCAAATTTGACATAAAAATTTTAATTAAAATTAGTGAAATTTTTGTTCCAACGATAGGGTCTTAGAAGAAACTTATTGTCTTTTCAATTAAGCAGAACATGCATGCAACTAATCTATTACTATGCAATTTATCCTATTCTACAAAAGAAAAACTAACTAAATATCCTAATTTATTGGTGTTAGGGAAGAGAAATTACCTCTGGAAGTCAGGTACTGACCGACCTTCCCACACTTAAGGCTTTCATCGTCTTCGGTGCCATCTATTAGGAACAAAGGTGGGTTGGTAGTAGTATCTCCATCGTCGGGGCCATCGTGGCTCCCTGTGCTGGTAAAGAAAGTGGAGTCCGGGGTGTCTGAGTCCTTGAATTTTCCCAGGATCAGCTCCTTGAGGTATGTGAATCGGCGCTTGTTACAGCGCTCTCTCAGCTTAGCTTTCTGTTCATGCCGATCCAACTTTTCAAGTATCTGATGGAGCAGTTGGGCTGTTGTAGGTGCCTGTGGTGTTGAAGAAGGAATATCTTCAACTGGTTCAGTAGGCTGGCTAAAAATGGCTGCTGGAAGTCTAAGGTACTTCCCATTGGGACATACTGATCATCCCGTGGAAGCATGGCTTTGGTGTCCCCAGCTCTGTAGGAAACTCCAGCTGCTGAGACAAGATCTAAGACCAAGGCTAGAAAAGGTAAGTTGCCAGCGATTTGTACGTGTCCCATGGCATTCTGGATATGTCTTGGTAGATTCAGAGGTTGGTCTGTAAGGATCACCATAGTAGAACGGCCATGGCCGCAGTGAAGGAGGACTCGTGAGTGCTCGGAAAGACGTAATGGGACATAATCTGTGCCCATACGCGAGCCTCCAAGGTAAGTGCTGAAGCCAAAATTCCCTTAGGACGGGTACGATGGTATCCGTAGCTCCATCTGCTGCCAGGTAGTGCGATAACTCTGAGAACGGCGTCCCAGTCAAATTGGTACATCTGGCGCTTGAGTGCGGCTTCTTGAAAGGCGTCCAATCCTTCTGGAATAGGGGGAAGACCTAGAGCTTTTTGAATGGCTTCTTCAGTAATGGGGACTTGCTTCTGACGGACATAGACAGACTGCAGGGTTGGCAGGTGGAAGTTGGAGTAGAACTCGACTACCCAAGAAAGATTGACCTGCCTTGGCTGTCTCCGTAGGAAACCCCATTGTCTTCGAGCAATTTACGGCTCAACAAAGGTAGCAATATTGGGCGGGAGGAGAAGAAGGTATTCGTTGTTGTAACTCATTTCAGCCAGGATGGGGAACATCTGCTCACAGTAGCGATTGAGAAATCGCGTAGTGTCCTTTGCTGGGAAGGCTTTTTTCTTTATCATCAATCTTTATGATCCTCTTAATCTTCTTTGTTGAGGGCTTTACCGCAGTTGAAGAGGGTTCTGCCACTAATGCTCGCTTTGTTCTTCTTCTTGCTGGTTGTTTGGGAGTAGCTTTCTCCTTTCCTTTCTTGGTGGCCATCATGAAAAAGGGGAGAGAAAGTAAATTAAATTTAAAGGGGTAGAGCAAGGAAGAGGGTGATGTAAGTGATAATCAATGCACAATAAAGAAGAATAACATTAACACATGGTCTGGACTACATGTGAAAAGTTTATCAATGGAAATATAGCAAGTGCATATGGGGACAAATAAATGCAAGGGGTTTATTGGCATGCAGGCAAAGGCATGAGTAGCATATATCAAGCATTCAATGTCCAATTTAAATATGTTATCACTCGTAACTAACTATCACGTTTGTATTGCCAATTAAATTCAATGAATAAAATAGTAAAGGGAATTTGTGAAAAGCAAGCATTGAATATTAGAGTAAAAAACTGTAGAGAAGTTCATAATGCCATATGGGCTTTTTCACAAACACATATCATGCATGTAGAAGAAGCTCTTGAAAATAAGAATTTGTACATGCAAGTAATCCCTTAAAAAGCAATATATAATTGTCAAACAAATTTACAACAATCCACAAGCATATAATAATAAATAATGACTCACATAAATTGATAACACCAAGTAAAAAGGAAAAAGAAAGAAAAGGAAAATATGAATAATGAAGGTAAAAAGAAAAGAAAAGAAGATGACATATAAAAATAAGAAGAATAATAGAAAAGTAAGGAGGAAAAGAGAAAAAAAGAAAAACCTTGTTAATGGGGGTGAGAGAGAGTAAAAAGTGAGAAAGAAGGAAGAAGGGAGGAAGGGAGGAAGAAGAAATAAGGAGGGAAAAGAGAAAATAGGATTTAGGGAGAAAAAGATAAGATAGTTGGCAAATTAGGGAGGCTGTGCGGCGCAAGCGACACGGTCGCGCGACTTGCGTTGAAATGGATTGACGCAGTCGCGTCGGTCACGCGGTCGCGTGACCCGTTTTAGGCTAATGGCGCGAGGGTAGCCTCGCACTCGCACAACTCTCTGTTCAAAATCATATTAGTGCCAAATTTTAAGTGACGCGATCGCGTGGGGCATGCGATCGCGTGAGTGGGCTTTAGAATGATATGACGCGATCGCGTGGGTCACGCGGCCGCGTGGGAAGGATTATGCGTTCAGCACCAATCCAGCACCACTATCGCACAACTTTCGGTCGTGCACCCTTTTTACGTCGAAATCCAGGTCACGCGGCCACGTGGGGCACGCGGTCGCGTGGGAGGCCATTATTCCCATATGATGCGGTCGCGTCAGCGACGCGGTCGCGTGGGACGATTTGTGCCATTGGCACGCCTCCAGCCACGCTCTCGCGTGACTCTCTGTTCAATTTATTATTCTCTCCCACACCTACGACACGGACGCGTGAATGAGACGGTCGCGTCGCGTGAAATTTTTTTTTAATTAAAAGTATGGAAATGCAGATGCATGAAATGTACTAATAAAGAGAAGAGTTATTGAATAAGAAAACTAAAAATAAAGAAAAGAACGATCATACCATGGTGGGTTGTCTCCCACCTAGCACTTTGCTTTAAGGTCCGTAAGTTGGACGCTCCACTAGCTCAGTCTTCGGCTATGTGAGGATCTTCCAAGAGGAAGATCTCAAGCTCCTTGTTTTTTCTTCAGCTTCTTGCTATGGTACAGTTTTAAACGATATCCATTAACTTTGATAAGTTCAGAGCTTGAAGGATGACTAATCTCTCCCCACACTTAAACATTAGCATGTCCTCATGCTAAGCTCAAGAGAAACTATAAAAGTGAAGAGGAATGGTAAAATGTATGAAATGCAACCTATGAATGCAACTAAATGCAGAATGCTTTTTCCCTACTTGGTTAAGAATAAATAAGTTCTCCAAGACAAAAATAATTCAGATTTCACTAATTCAAATCATATAAAATAAAGACAAGTAAACTTGTAAGAAGATATCTCATGAAAGCAGGGAACATAGAATTAAGCACTGAACCCTCACTGGTAGTGTATATCACTCTAATCTCTCAAGTGTCTAGGGTAATTCACTCTACTCTTCTCTAATCATGCTTTCTAAACTTTGTTCTTCATCTAATCTATCAACAAAAATTTAATGTACCAATGCAAACATCATGAGGTCTTTCCAAGGTTGTAATGGGGCCAAGGTGAGGTAACGGTAAGGGTATATATAAGGCTAAGTGAGCTAGTAAAGTGAATCCTTGATTAGTCCAAGATCTCACCTAACACATACATACTTTATAAAATTTAAAATGCTTTACCTAGCCACCCAAATTTTCCCACTTTTTGTATTACATGCTCATATATCAAACTTTTTTTTTTTTGAATTTTGTCCCATGTGCATTGATTCTCTTTTTTTTTTTTATTTTGTATTTGGGGTAATATTATTTTTCTTCTCTTCTTTTTTTTTTATATATATAGATCCCCTTATTTAATTACTTAATATATTTTTCTTCAATGCACATGGTAATTTAATTATTTGGCTTTCACATGAGCATGTGGTGCACGAATTGTGAATCACACGTTTCACAACTCGTACCACTAACCAGCAAGTGCACTGGGTCGTCCAAGTAATACCTTACGTGAGTAAGGGTCGAATCCCACGGAGATTGTTGGTTTGAAGCAATCTATGGTATTCTTGCAATTCTTAGTCAGGAAGTCAATTTTATTTATCAGTAGAATTGCGAATAAACAAGAGAGTATGGGTTAAAGGTTACTTGTTATGCAGTAATGGAGAATATGTTGGAGTTTTGGAGATGCTTTGTCTTCTGAATCTCTGCTTTTCTCTGTCTTCTGATTCACGCACGCACGTCCTTCTATGGCAAGCTGTGTGTAGATGGATCACCGTTGTCAATGGCTACCATCCATCCTTCCAGTGAAAAGTGTCCAGGTGCGCTGTCACCGCACGGCTAATCATCTGCAGGTTCTCAGTTGTACCGGAATAGGATTTACTATCCTTTTGCGTCTGTCACTACGCCCAGCACTCGCGAGTTTGAAGTTCGTCACAGTCATCCAATCCCAGAATCCTACTCGGAATACCACAGACAAGGTTTAGACTTTCCGAATTCTCATGAATGCCGCCATCAATCTAGCTTATACCACGGAGATTCTGATTAAGGAATCTTAGAGATATTTATTCAATCTGATGTAGAACGGAGGTGATTGTCAGACACACGTTCATGGATTGAGGAAGGTGATGAGTGTCACGAATCATCACCTTCTCCATAATTAGGCGCGAATGGATATCTTAGATAGGAACACGCATGTTTGAATGGAAAACAGAAATACTTACATTAATTCATTGAGACACAGCAGAGCTCCTCACCCCCAACAATGGAGTTTAGAGACTTATGCCATCAAAGAGTACAAAGTTCAGATCTGAAATGTCATGGGAGATCCAAAATAAGTTTCTAAAAGTTGTTTAAATACTAAACTAGTAGCCTAGGTTTACAAAAAGTGAGTAGACTATGACAGATGGTGCAGAGATCCACTTCTGGGGCCCACTTGGTGTGTGCTGGGGCTGAGACTTAAACAATTCACGTGCATAAGGTTGTTTTGGGTGTTCAACGCCAGGTTTGGATCCATTTCTGGCGTTGAACTCCAACTTTCAATCCTTTTCTGGCGCTGGACGCCAGAATTGGGCAGAGAACTGGCGTTGAACGTCAGTTTACGTCATCTATCCTTGAGCAAAGTATGGACTATTATATATTGATGGAAAGCCCTGGATGTCTACTTTCCAACGCAATTGGAAGCGCGCCATTTCGAGTTCTGTAGCTCCAGAAAATCTACTTTGAGTGCAGGGAGTTCAGAATCCAACAGCATCAGCAGTCCTTTTTCAGCCTGAATCAGATTTTTGCTCAGCTCCCTCAATTTCAGCCAGAAAAATACCTGAAATTACAGAAAAATACACAACTCATAGTAAAGTCCAGAAATATTAATTTTTCCTAAAAACTAATGGAAAAAAACTAAAAACTCACTAAAACATACTAAAAACTATATGAAATTAACCCCAAAAAGCGTATAAAATATCCGCTCATCACAACACCAAACTTAAACTGTTACTTGTCCTCAAGCAACTAGACAAATAAAATGGAAGACTAATAGGTTGAGAAGCAATAATATCTCAGAGTTTTGAGTGAAGCTCAGATTCTAATTAGATGAGCGGGACTAGTAGCTTTTTGCTTCCGAACAGTTTTGGCATCTCACTTTATCCATTGAAGCTCAGAGTGATTGGCATCTATAGGAACTTAGAATTCAGATAGTGTTATTGATTCTCCTATTTCAGTATGATGATTCTTGAACATAGCTATTTCATGAGTCTTGGCCGTGGCCCTAAACACTTTATTTTCCAGTATTACCACCGGATACATAAATGCCACAGACACATAATTGGGTGAACCTTTTAGATTGTGACTCAGCTTTGCTAAAGTCTCCAATTAGAGGTGTCCAGAGTTCTTAAGCACACTCTTCTTTCTGCTTTGGACCTTGACTTTAACCGCTCAGTCTCAAGTTTTCACTTGACACCTTCACACCACAAGCACATGGTTAGGGACAGCTTGGTTTAGCCGCTTAGGCCAGGATTCTATTCCCTTAGGTCCTCCTATCCACTGATGCTCAAAGCCTTGGGATCCTTTTTATTACCCTTGCCTTTTGGTTTTAAGGGTTATTGGCTTTTTTTTTTTTGCTGCTTTTTCTTGCTTCAAGAATCATTTTTATGATTTTTCAGATTATCAATAACATGTCTCATGTTCATCATCCTTTCAAGAGCCAACATTTTTAACAGTCTTAAACAACAAATTCAAAAGACATATGCACTGTTCAAGCATTCATTCAGAAGACAGAAAGTATTGCCACCACATGTAACTAATTAGAATTTCTCTTTAAAAACTCGAAATTTTATTGCCTCTTATTTAAAAGATCTAATATTTTATTCATGTTTGTTGATGATGAGAAAAATAAACTATGGCTTAATTGGAGATAAAATCAAAATAGATACTAATTACTACTATATGACTCCTAAGGTGAACTTCTATAATGACACTATCACAGAGTTAAAGCAGAAATTGGAATTTAACAACCTTTGTTCTGGGAAGTGGATGTTCCTCTGATCCGTGGGGTGCTTGGTCCTTCAAGAGATAACTTCTAGCGCTTCAATTCCCTTAAGTCACGCCCTTGCTCCTCTTGTTCTTTAAACATATAGGTAAGAATTTGACTGTGTTCCTTCTGTTTTTTTATTATTTGTTCCATAGCTTCCCGTATCTTGGTAACAGACGTCTCAAGATATTCCCAGTATTCAGATTGAGGGATTTCTGGGAGAAATTCCTGTGTTTTCTTCTTGGTGGGATCATCCTGATCTTGTTGTTTTTCCATTGATGCTTTGGTGATTGGTTTCTCAACTGAAATATACTCAGTTATTCCCATCCTTACTCCAGCGTCCTTGCAGAGCAGAGAAATCACGCTTGGATAAGCCAACCTGGCCTCTTTAGAATTTTTGTTAGCAATTTTGTAGAGTTCAGCTGAGATTAGCTGATGAACTTCCACTTCTTTTCCCATCATGATGCAATGGATCATCACTGCTCTTTTAACAGTGACTTCAGAACAGTTGCTAGTGGGCAACAGAGAATGCCCAATGAAGTCCAGCCATCCTCTGGCGACTGGTTTGAGATCTTCTCTCTTGAGTTGATTTGGGACACCCTTTGTGTTGGTGGTCCACCTGGCTCCAGGGATACATATGTCCTCTAGAATCTTATCCAGGCCCTTGTCTGTTCTCATCATTCTCCTGTTAGAAGGAGTCTGGATCATCTTTCAGCTGAGGTAGCTTTAAGATCTCCCTGATCCTGTCAGGGTGGGTATGAACAATCTTTCCTCTGACCACGGTCCGATAGTCATAGAAAGCAGTCCCAGATAGTTTCTGCTTGTCAGTTTGCCACATATTAGCATAGAACTCCTGAACCATGTTCCTCCCTATTTTCGTTTCAGGATTAGCTAGGACTTCCTAGTTCCTGATTCGAATTTGCTCCTGGATCTCCGGATATTCATCTTCTTTCAGATCGAATCTAACTTCCGGAATCACTGATCTCAGACCCATTATTTTGTTATAATGGTCTAAATGTTCTTTAGATAAGAACTTCCCTTGATTCCAAAGTGGTTTTGGAACGCTCTCTTTCTTTCCTCTTGGAGTGGGTTGTTTTCCTTTAGGAGCCATGATCTTAGTGATCGCGGATAAACACACCAAACTTAGAGGTTTGCTTGTCCCCAAGCAAAAGAAAAGAAAGGAGAGGGATAGAAGGAGAGCTAGGTTCAATTGTTGATGGAAGGGGAGGGAGGCCGAACCCAAATTTAAAGGGAGGGAGGGTGGGTTTTCGAAAAAAGAGATAAAGATATGATAAAAAAGATTGATTTGGAAAAGATAAGATAGAAGATATGATAAGAGAGGATATAGTTTAAAATTGAAAAGATATGAAAAATTTTTGAAAAAGATAAATCTAGATTTTGAAAAAGATAATTTGGAGATTTGAAAAAGATATTAGTTGAAAAAATTATATTTGTTTTGAAAATTTGAAAAAGAGTTGGATTGAATTTGCAAAAGAGGGTTTGTGCTTATGGATTAAGATACATTTGATATTTTTAAGGTAGGGTTTTTAGAAATTAGGGATTTCAGAAATCAAGGTTCTTAACATGTTTATGCAAGAAATCATGAATTGAAGCATGAAAATTAAGATTAAAATGAAAAATATGAAGAAAAATTGAATTTACCTCCTCCCTGCCATCCTGGCGTTTGAACGCCCAAACACTGCCTGTTTTGGGCGTTCAACGCCCAAATGCTGCTCTCCTGGGCATTCAACGCCCAGTTGTTGCCCTTTTCTGGCGTTGAACGCCAGATAGCTATCTTTACTGGCGTTCAGCACCCACTGGCTGCCCCTTTTGGGTGCTGAACGCCCAAAATAGGCTCTTACTGGTATTTTCTTGCCAGTGAGCTCTTTCTCTCTGTTTTGTGTGCAGATTCCTTCTGTAACCCTGTGAACTTATGCAATTGATTCTTTACCTTGTTATTAATGAACTCTATATAAACAAATAAAAATAAAATAGGGCAAAATGCTTAGAGGATTGATGCCCCATGGCTGGGTTGCCTCCCAGCAAGCGCTTCTTTATTGTCTTTAGCTGGACCTTGCTGAGCTTTTAGTCTAGCTTCAGCTTTGAGCACTATTGCTCAACGTTACCTTCAAGATAGTGCTTGATTCTCTGTCCATTGACAATGAACCTCTTATCAGAATCAATATCTTGAAGCTCCACATAACCATATGGTGATACACTTATAATCACGTATGGTCCCCTCCACCGAGATTTCAGTTTCCCGGAAAATAGCCTGAGTCTAGAGTTGAACAGCAGAACCTTCTGTCCTGGCTCAAAGATTCTAGATGACAGCTTTCTGTCATGCCACTTTTTTTATTTCTCTTTATAAAGCTTGGCATTTTCGAAAGCTGTGAATCTGAATTCCTCTAGCTCATTTAGCTGGAGCAATCTTTTTTCTCCTGCTAATTTGGCATCAAAGTTTAGGAATCTGGTTGCCCAGTAGGCTTTATGTTCCAGTTCCACGGGCAGGTGACATGCCTTACCATACACAAGTTGGTATGGAGAGGTCCCTATAGGGGTCTTGAATGCTGTTCTGTAAGCCCACAGAGCATCATCCAAGCTCCGTGCCCAATCCTTTCTACGGGTACTTACTGTCCGTTCTAGGATTCTCTTTAATTCTCTGTTAGGGACTTCAGCTTGCCCATTGGTTTGTGGATGATATGGAGTAGCCACCTTATGGCAAATTCCATACCGAACCATGGCAGAGTAAAGCTGTTTATTGCAGAAGTGAGTGCCCCCATCACTGATTAGTACTCTAGGGACACCAAACCTGCTAAAGATATGTTTCTGGAGGAACTTCAGCACTGTTTTAGTATCATTGGTGGGTGTGGCAATGGCCTCAACCCATTTTGATACATAGTCAACTGCCACCAGAATATAAGTGTTTGAGTATGATGGTGGGAAAGGTCCCATGAAGTCAATTCCCCATACATCAAACAACTCAATTTCCAAGATTCCTTGTTGAGGCATGGCGTAACCATGAGGCAGATTACCAGCTCTTTGGCAACTGTCACAGTTATGTACAAACTCTCGGGAATCTTTATAGAGTGTGGGCCAATAGAAGCCACATTGGAGGACCTTGGTGGCTGTTCGCTCACCTCCGAAATGGCCTCCATATTGAGATCCATGGCAATGCCACAGGATCCTCTGTGCTTCTTCTCTAGGCACACACCTACGGATTATTCCGTCTGCACATCTCTTAAAGAGATAGGGTTCATCCCACAAGTAGTACTTTGCATCAGTAATTAATTTCTTCTTTTTTATCCTGTTGTACTCCTTGGGTATGAACCTTGCAGCTTTATAGTTTTCAATATCGGCAAACCATGGTGTTTCCTGAATGGCAAATAAATGCTCATCCGGAAAAGTCTCAGAGATCTCAAGAGAGGGGAGGGGCGTCCCTTCTACTGGCTCTATCCGGGACAGATGATCAGCCACTTGGTTCTCTGTCCCTTTTCTGTCTCTTATTTCTATATCAAACTCTTGCAGAAGCAACACCCATCTGATGAGCCTGGGTTTTGAATCCTGCTTTGTGAGTAGATATTTAAGAGCAGCATGATCAGTATACACAATCACTTTTGATCCTACTAAGTATAATCAATGGCGTAAACCACTGTAAGTAATTCTTTTTCTGTGGTTGTGTAATTTTTCTGGGCATCATTTAGAACGCGACTAGCGTAATAAATGACGTGCAGAAGCTTGTCATGCCTCTGTCCCAACACTGCACCAATGGCGTGATCACTGGCATCACACATTAGCTCAAATGGTAATGTCCAGTTTGGTGCAGAAATAACTGGTGCTGTGACCAGCTTAGCTTTTAGCGTTTCAAACGCCTGCAGGCACTCTGTGTCAAACACAAATGGCGTGTCAGCAGCTAGCAGATTGCTTAGAGGTTTTGCGGTTTTTGAAAAATCCTTTATAAACCTCCTATAGAATCCTGCATGCCCAAGAAAGCTTCTGATTGCCTTAACATTGGCATGTGGTGGTAATTTTTCAATTACCTCTATTTTTGCTTGATCCACCTCTATTCCCTTGTTTGAGATTTTATGCCCAAGAACAATCCCTTCAGTCACCATGAAGTGACATTTTTCCCAGTTTAAAACTAGGTTGGTCTCTTGGCATCTTTTCAGAACAAGTTTCAGGTGATCAAGACAGGAGCTGAATGAGTCTCCATATACTGAGAAGTCATCCATGAAGACTTCCAGAAATTTTTCCACCATATCAGAGAAAATAGAGAGCATGCATCTCTGGAAGGTTGCAGGCGCATTACACAGCCCAAATGGCATCTTTCTATAAGCAAACACTCCAGATGGACATGTGAATGCTGTTTTCTCTTGATCCTGAGGATCTACTGCAATCTGGTTATAGCCTGAGTAGCCGTCCAAAAAGCAGTAATAATCATGACCTGCTAGTCTTTCTAGCATCTGCTCTATGAATGGTAAAGGAAAATGATCCTTTCTGGTGGCTGTATTGAGCCTTCTGTAGTCAATACACATGCGCCACCCTGTAACTGTTCTTGTAGGAACCAGTTCATTTTTTTCATTATGAATCACTGTCATGCCTCCTTTTTTTGGGACGACTTGGACAGGGCTCACCCAGGGGCTATCAAAAATAGGATAAATAATCCCAGCCTCTAGTAATTTAGTGACCTCTTTCTGCACCACTTCCTTCATGGCTGGATTTAGCCGTCTCTGTGGTTGAACCACTTGTTTAGCATTATCCTCCAATAAGATTTTGTGCATGCATCTAGCTGGGCTTATGCCCTTAAGGTCACCTATGGACCACCCAAGAGCTGTCTTGTGTGTCCTTAGCACTTGAATAAGTGCTTCCTCTTCCTGTGAATTTAAAGCAGAGCTTATGATCACTGGAAAAGTGTCACCTTCTCCCAGAAATGCATATTTCAAGGATGGTGGTAATGGCTTGAGCTCGGGTTTAGGAGGTTTTTCCTCTTCCAGAAGAGATTTTAGAGGCTCTTTCATGTCCTCTGAATCCTCCAAATCAGGCTGAACATCTTTAAAGATGTCTTCCAACTCCAATTCGAGACTCTCAGCCATGTTGATCTCTTCTACCAAGGAGTCAATAAGATCAACTTTCATGCAGTCTGTTGATGTGTCTGGATGCTGCATGGCTTTGACAGCGTTCAACTTAAACTCATCATCATTGACTCTCAGGGTCTTCCTAGAATGAGAGTAGCACTCTTGTGCTCCTCCATTTCCAGCACAACAAAGTCAGTGGGAAAGGCGAATGGCCCAACCCTGACAATCATGTCTTCAATCATGCCTGATGGGTATTTAGTGGAGCCATCAGCAAGTTGGAGACATATCCGGGTTGGTTTAACTTCTTCAGTTAAACCAAGCTTTCTGATAGTGGATGCAGGTATTAGGTTGATGCTTGCCCCAAGATCGCATAAAGCTGTCTTGGTGCAATTACCTTCTAATATGCATGGTATCAGAAAACTCCCAGGGTCTTTAAGCTTTTCAGGAAAGCTCTTCAGAATGACTGCACTGCATTCTTCAGTGAGGAGAACTCTTTCTGTTTCTCTCCAATCCTTTTTATGACTCAAGATCTCTTTCACGAACTTTGCATAAGAAGGTATTTGCTCAAGTGCTTCTGTAAATGGAATCTTTATTTCAAGAGTCCTGAGGTAATCTGCAAAGCGAGCAAATTGCTTATCCTGCTCCTCTTTCCGGAGTTTTTGAGGATAAGGTATCTTGGCTTTATATTCCTCAACCTTAGTTGCTGCAGGTTTATTGCCTACAGAAGTGGTTGAAGAAGCCTTTTTAGAGGGGTTGTTATCAGCATTTGTGTGTGTCTGATCCCTCACTGGCAATTGAGTGCCAGGGTTAGAAGCTGGAGTGAAATTGGATGCCAGCTCCTTGTCTGTTCCTGGCGTCTGAACGCCAGAACTGTGCCCATTTTGGGCGTTCAGCGCCAGATCTTGCCCATTTTGGGCGTTCAACGCCAGATCCTTGCTTGTTTCTGGCGTTGAACGCCAGTCCTTGCTTGTTACTGGCGTTGAACGCTAGTCTTGGGCATGGTCTGGGCGTTCAGCGCCAGCCTTCCACCAGATTTCTGGTGTTTTAACGCCAGAATTACTTTTCCCTGGGCTCTTACTGTCCTCAGGTGAATTTTGGGTGGTTTGCTCATCCCTTAGCTCTTTGCTGCCTTGAGGTGGGGTATTTAATGTTTTCCCACTTCTTAATTGAACTGCTTGGCATTCTTCTATTATTTGTCTTGACAGCTGCTGCTTTGTTTGCTTCAATTGTTCTTCCATATTTATATTAGCCATCCTTGTCTCTTGTAGTTTATCCTTGAATTCGGCTAACTGCTTTGTTAGAAAATCCAATTGCTGATTGAATTCAGCAACTTGTTCTACAGGGCTGAGTTCAGCAGTTACTGTTTTAACCTCTTCTTTCATGGAAGGGTCACTGCTTAGGTACAGATGCTGATTCCTGGCAACTGTATCAATGAGCTCTTGAGCCTCTTCAATTGTCTTTCTCATGTGGATAGATCCACCAGCTGAGTAATCTAGAGACATCTGAGCTCCTTCTGCAAGCCCATAATAGAAGATGTCTAACTGAACCCACTCTGAAAACATTTCAGAGGGGCATTTTCGTAGCATCTCTCTGTATCTCTCCCAGGCATCATAAAGAGATTCACTATCTCCTTGTTTAAATCCTTGGATGTCCAGCCTTAGCTGTGTCATCCATTTTGGGGGAAAGTATTGATTCAGGAATTTTTCTGTCAGCTGTTTCCATGTCCTTATGCTGGCCTTAGGTTGGTTATTCAACCACCTCTTAGCTTGATCTTTTTACAGCAAATGGAAACAGTAATAGTCTGTAGACATCCTGATCTATTTCTTTATCATGTACTGTGTCAGCAATTTGTAAAATCTGTGCCAGAAACTCTGTAGGTTCTTCCTGTGGAAGACCGAAATACTGGCAACTTTGCTGCACCATGATAATGAGCTGAGAATTCAACTCAAAGCTACTGACTCCAATGGAGGGTATACAGATACTACTCCCATATGAAGCCGTAGAGGGGTTAGAATATGACCCCAGAGTCCTCCTGGACTGTTCATTTCCGCTTAGGTCCATGATGGAGAAAGGGAGATGATGTAAAATAGAGAAAATATTTATTTATTTATTTATTTATTTATTTCGAAAATAAGATAAAGATAAATAAAAATGGGTGAAGATTTTCGAAAAATTGAGGAGAGAGAAAGTGGTTAGGAGGTTTTGAAAAAAAATCTGAATTTTAAAAATTGATTTTCGAAAAAGATGCTTTAAAAGATGCTTTAAAATGATTTAAAATTTTTAGATCTAATGCTCCTTGTTTTCGAAAATTTTTGGAGGGAAAAAAAAAACACCAAGGAACACCAAACTTAAAGATTTTAAGATCAAGACACAAGGAAAACTCAAGAACACTTTGAAGACTCACAAGAACACAAGAACATGAAGGAAGAACACCCAACTTAAAATTTTTAGAAAACCCAAAAAAAAACACCAAGAAACACCAAACTTAAAGTTTGGCACGAGATTTAATTAAGGGAAAATTATTTTTAAAAAAGATTTTTAATAAAACTGGTGCCCAATCATCAAGAACATAAACCAACACTCTAGCCAATTGGGCAATAAATGTAACACTTGTTTTGAAGAAGGATATTTTTTAACCAAGAACAATAATAAGAGACTCTAAACCAAAAGGAAAAATTTTCCTAATCTAAGCAACAAAATAAACCGTTAGTTGTTCAAACACGAACAATCCCCGGCAACGGCGCCAAAAACTTGGTGCACGAATTGTGATTCACACGTTTCACAACTCGTACCACTAACCAGCAAGTGCACTGGGTCGTCCAAGTAATACCTTACGTGAGTAAGGGTCGAATCCTACGGAGATTGTTGGTTTGAAGCAATCTATGGTATTCTTGCAATTCTTAGTTAGGAAGTCAATTTTATTTATCAGTTGAATTGCGAATAAACAAGAGAGTATGGGTTAAAGGTTACTTGTTATGCAGTAATGGAGAATATGTTGGAGTTTTGGAGTTGCTTTGTCTTCTGAATCTCTGCTTTCCTCTGTCTTCTGATTCACGCACGCACGTCCTTCTATGGCAAGCTGTGTGTAGGTGGATCACCGTTGTTAATGGCTACCATCCATCCTTCCAGTGAAAAGGGTCCAGGTGCGCTGTCACCGCACGGCTAATCATCTGCAGGTTCTCAGTTGTACCGGAATAGGATTTACTATCCTTTTGCGTCTGTCACTACGCCCAGCACTCGCGAGTTTGAAGTTTGTCACAGTCATCCAATCCCAGAATCCTACTCGGAATACCACAGACAAGGTTTAGACTTTCCGGATTCTCATGAATGCCGCCTTCAATCTAGCTTATACCACGGAGATTCTGATTAAGGAATCTAAGGGATATTCATTCAATCTGATATAGAACGGAGGTGATTGTCAGACACACGTTCATGGATTGAGGAAGGTGATGAGTGTCACGAATCATCACCTTCTCCATAATTAGGCACGAATGGATATCTTAGATAGGAACACGCATGTTTGAATGGAAAACAGAAATACTTGCATTAATTCATTGAGACACAGCAGAGCTCCTCACCCCCAACAATGGAGTTTAGAGACTCATGCCGTCAAAGAGTACAAAGTTCAGATCTGAAATGTCATGGGAGATCCAAAATAAGTTTCTAAAAGTTGTTTAAATACTAAACTAGTAGCCTAGGTTTACAAAAAGTGAGTAGACTATGACAGATTGTGCAGAGATCCACTTTTGGGGCCCACTTGGTGTGTGCTGGGGCTGAGACTTAAACAATTCACGTGCATAAGGCTGTTTTGGGCGTTCAACGCCAGGTTTGGATCCATTTCTGGCGTTGAACTCTAACTTTCAATCCTTTTCTGGCGCTGGACGCCAGAATTGGGCAGAGAACTGGCGTTGAATTCCAGTTTACGTCATCTATCCTTGAGCAAAGTATGGACTATTATATATTGCTGGAAAGCCCTGGATGTCTACTTTCCAACGCAATTAGAAGCGCGCCATTTCGAGTTCTGTAGCTCCAGAAAATCCACTTTGAGTGCAGGGAGGTCAGAATCCAACATCATCAGCAGTCCTTTTTCAGCCTGAATCAGATTTTTGCTCAGCTCCCTCAATTTCAGCCAGAAAAATACCTGAAATTACAAAAAAATACACAACTCATAGTAAAGTTCAGAAATATGAATTTTTCCTAAAAAATAATGGAAACAAACTAAAAACTCACTAAAACATACTAAAAACTATATGAAATTAACCCCAAAAAGCGTATAAAATATCCGCTCATCAGCATGCTTCCCAAATTTTCAAATAACTTATTCAATTTAATTCCCTACTTTTTTATATCATCCCATGTTCCCATAAAATTCCCCACACTTAAATTTTACACAATATCTACCTTAAGCTAACCAAGGATTCAACTTGGGATTTTTATTTTGTTTTTCTGCTTAAGGCTAGTAATGTGGTTTATAGAACAAGAGGGGATTAAAGGCTCAAGGTGGCTAACAAGGGTGATGTAAAGGGTAGGCTTATTTGGGATAAGTGAGCAAAAATCAAATAATGGCCTCAATATATGCAAGCATGTAAATACACTAAATATTGGACATATAGACTGAAACAAAGTAAAGATTGCAATCATAGAAAAGAAAACACACAAGAATAAATATTATGGTTAAATAATGTATCCATATAAATAAGCTCAAAATCTCACAGGTTGTGTGTTCTTAGCTATAATTCATGTTTCAATTACAACTTCAAACAAGTTTTAACATAAATTTTTTTTCAATTTAAATTAGTGAAATTTTTCAAAAATAGAGTCCTAAAAAGAAATTTATTATTTTAACCAAGTAGTAACTAAATGCACAAAATCAAACAAATATGCAATTAAACATGCAAATGCAATAATGAACTAACAAATAAAATAAAACATTGGTGTTGAAAGAGGAAATAACTAACCCATAGAGATCGGTATCGACCTCCCCACACTTAAAGATTGCACCGTCCTCGGTGCATCCTAGGATGTGCAAATGGATGGGGGTTGTGGTTCCTCAGCTGGGGCTCTTTTTGTTCCTTTCCTTGCTGTTGATTTGGGAATGGCTTTCTCTTTTCCTTTCTTGGTGGCCATCCTGAAAAAGGGAAGAGAAAATAAATTAAATTCAAAGAGATATATATAGCAAGGAAGAGAACGGAAATGGTGATGATGGATGCACATTAAGATATAACTGACATTAACACATGCTCGCGAGTACATGTGAAAAGCCATCAATGGAAAATAGCTAGTGCATATAAGGACAAGTGAATGCAAGGTGTTTATTGGCATGCCGGCAAAGGGCATGGGTAGCATAGACCAAGCATTACTTGTAATAAATCACCATCTTTGTATTGACAATTATATTCAATTAATAAAATAGTAAAGGGAGCTTATGAAAAGCAAGCATTGAATAGTATAAAGTAAAATAGAGAAGTGCATAATGCCATATGGGCTTTTTCACAAACACATAGCATGCATGGTGAATAAGGTATAGAAAGTATTAAAGTGAACATGCAAGCAACCCTTTAAAGAAAATAATATATAAATGCCAAACAATTTGCAATAATTCACAATGACCCAAATAAAATTCCAACACCAATAAAAATAATGCAATGAATGAAAGTATGCAAGTAAGTAAAAGAAAATGAAAGATAAGAAGAATGAGAAGGGAAAGAAGGGAAGAAGAAGTAAATAAGAAAGGAGGGAGGAAAAAAAGGATTGGGGAAGAAAAGATAAAATATTTTGGCATATAAGGTTAAGTTGTGCGACGCTGGCGACGCGGTCGCGTGGGTGACGCGGCTGCGTGGTGCGCAATAAGGTCAGGCGATGCGGACGCATGGGACACGCGATCGCGTGGCCTGATTTGTGCGATTGGCGCGAGTGCAGCCTCGCGCTCGCACAACTCTCTGTTCGAAACTCTTTTTGCCAATTTTTAGGGTGACGCGGTCGCGTGGTTGACGCGATCGCGTGGATGGCCTTATTTCCAATATGACGCGGACGCGTGAGGCACGCGTTCGCGTGGGAGGGCTTGGGCTTCCAGCACGAGTCCAGCCCAACTCCAGCTCAACTTTCGGCCATGCACCTGGTTGACGTCGATTTCAGGTCACGCGGCCGCGTGGGTGACGCGGTCGCGTGGGAGGCTATTTTTCCAAATGACGCTGACACGTCATTGACGCGGTCGCGTGGAGTCAATTTGTGCTAATGGCGCGCCTCCAGCCACGCTTTCGCGTGACTCTCTATTCATCTTCATTGTCTTCCAAACGCACATACGACGCGGACGCGTCGACGACGCTGTCGCGTCGCGTGCGAAAATCCTTTTTTTTATATCTGAAAAAATGAAGAATGTAGTGTTAATATGAATGTGATGCAAAACTCCAGGTTCAATATAACAAAATAAAATAAAATAAAACTAGAAAACAAATAAAACTAAATAAAAATGAAAAAGGAACAATCATACCACGGTGGGTTGTCTCCCACCTAGCACTTTTATTTAAAGTCCTTAAGTTGGACATTTGGTGAGCTTCCTGTTATGGTGGCTTGTGCTTGAACTCATCCAGGAATCTCCACCAATGTTTGTGATTCCAGTGTCCTCCGGGATCCCAAACTAGGCGCAGAAAGCCTTCAAGTAAGTTAAAGCAAGTGACAAGGCCCCAAGAGTGGTGATTGGTAGAATGGATTCCGGGGTCCCAGACCTTGCCTTTGCACCCGTCTTTTGGTTGAGCAATATTGTTCCATCTGGGTGGCAAGCAGTCTGAATTCTCACGTAAGCGGCCAAACAACTTCCTAGACCCATTCAGTTGAGCTCTATACCAACCTTTACTCTTAAACTTAAAGTTTCCAACCATGATGAACCTTGCAGGACAATTCTTACCACTGGCCATCTTCCTTTTACTCTTAATGTCACAAAGAGCTCTAAGTTGACCATCCGTCTCCAGTAGCCCATATTCAAGTGGGATTAGAAAGCTAAGGGATATGAATTTTACCCACTTGAATGTTGTGAAGGATGATGGCAACTTAGGGGGAGGGGTTTCCAACAACTTTGGCAAGATAATTTCAAGCTCCACTCCCTTGTGCTCTTCTTTGACATCTTCTACCTCTTGATCAACCTCTACAAAATCTTCGACCATGATCTGCCTTGGAGGTTGTACGCTCTTCTCAACATCAACATCAAACACCGTGGAAGGAGGCTCTGTGACTGGACTTTCCAATAGAGGTACAGCATCTCTTAAGTCTGCAACCACTTCTTCCTTTTTAATAATTGCTGCTTTGTCTAGTTGTTTAAGTATAAAATTGTACTCATCCTCGATGTTTTTCTTTCTATGACAACTCCTTTCAACTATTCTTTCATCTTCAAGGGTCTCTCCTACCTTACCCGTAGGGCCTCCTCTAGCTCTTTATGAAGTATGGATTCGCGAAGATGATTCCTTCTTTCCTATTCCATATCAATAGCATAATTGGGATCATCTTGCTCTTGGATTGATGGATGTGGGTGCTCTTCCATGGATGGTGGTGATGGGATGGAGAGATTATTCTGTGGTTGACAAGGAAGTGCACTAGAGCTTGAGGGTTGATTGTTGAAGGTATTTGGTGGTCTGATTTGGGTGAAGAGAGCTTGTATAGTAGAGTTTAGATCGGCAAGTGCTTTCTCCATGGAGGTTTGGGGTAGATAGGAGGGTTCATTTGGTTAATAAGGTGGTTGGTATGGTGGATGAGGGTTAGGGTCATATGGAGGTGAATGGTGGAAAAGGGCTTGTGAGTTTGGTGGTCCCAAGTTGTGTTGAGGAGGTTCATAGGCATATGATGGTGGTTGTTGATAGTCCATTGGAGGTGGTTGTTGCCATGAGGGTTGATCAAGCCCTTGTAGCTCCTCCCATCTTTGATTGTTCCAACCTTGATGCCTGTTTTCATTGTAATTTCTTCTTCCTGTAACATAATTGTAACCAGACTCATAGCCAAAGGGGTGAGAGTTCATAGTAAATAGAAATTAAAAATAAAAACAAATTGAAATTAAAAGGTTATTTAAATTTTTAATTTGAAAATTAAATTTTGAAATTTTGAAATTTTGAAATTTTGAATTTTAAATTTTTGAAATTTGAATTTTTGAAATTTGAAATTTGAATTTTGAAATTTGATTTTTTTGAAATAAGATAAGATAAGATAAAAATTTTAAAATAAAAACCAATAACCTTTTTAATTTACGAAAAAGCAAAAAAAAGTAAAAATAAAAATAAAAACAAATTAAAAAACAAATATTTACAATAACCAATAATAAGGCACACGTTTGCAATTCCCCAGCAACGACGCCATTTTGACGTCAGGATTTTTGCCAGTAAAGAATTTCATAAAAACAGTCGCGTTGTAGATATAGTCTCTAAACCGACAGAAATTCCTTCGTACAAACGTTTTGGTTGTCACAAATAACAAACCCCTTTAAAATTGATAACCGAGTATTTGAACCTCGGGTCGTCTTCTCAAGGAATTGCAGGGAGGTATGTTTTTATTATTGGTTATGAAAAAAAAGTATGTTTTGGGGTTTTATTAATGTATAAGATAAGAAGCAACAATAGTAAATGGCAGAGGAAATAAAATAATAACAATAAAAATGAACTCTTGGCAAGGTATTAGAAATTGGAAGTCCGGACTTAGTTATCCTGAGTTACTAATTTCTTAACCAAAGCCAAGAATGTAGAAAGCTAAATTAAAATCACAAATATCTGGAATACCTCAAATAAAATACATTCAAAGTAGTAAAATCTAACACGGAAAAGTTCATAAGCCAATTGGGCAACATAAGTCAAATACAAATAAAAGCATTAGAGTATCTGAAAGTAAAAGAGAAATATGAAGAAAAAGGAATATTGAACCTGGATCGAGAGTCAATCTTAAAAACTAAGAGAAATCCTAAATCCTAATCCTAAGAGAGAGAGAGAGAACCTCTCTCTCTACAACTATATCTAAAACATGAAAAGTGAATTGTGAGAGCTTGATGATGAATGGATGCATTCCCCCACTTTATAGCCTCTAATCTGTGTTTTCTGGGCTGCAAACTGGGTTAAAAACAGCCCAGAAATCACCCCCAGCGTATTCTGGTACGTACAGGTCGCGGAAAAGTGACGCGGCCGCATGGCTCACGCGGCCGCGCGGGTTGCGTTCCTGCCAGGTCACGTGTTCGAGTGACCCACGCGTTCGTGTCACCTAGAATCAGGGAAAATATAATAAATTATATATCAAATCAAAGCCCCAGACGTTAGCTTTCCAACGCAACTGAAACCGCGTCGTTTGGACCTCTGTAGCTAAAGTTATAGCCGTTTGAGTGTGAAGAGGTCAGGCTGAACAGCTTAGCAATTTCTCCAACTTCTTGTATTCCTTCCACTTTTGCATGCTTCCTTTCCATCCTCTGAGCCATTCCTACCCTATAATCTCTGAAAACACTTAACACACATATCAAGGCATCTAATGGTAATAAGAGAGGATTAATATTAGTAAATATAAGTCCAAAGAAACATGTTTTCAATCAAAGCACATAATTAGGAAGGCAAATGTAAAACCATGCAAATAGTATGAATAAGTGGGTAAAGAGTAGATAAAAACCACTCAATTGAGCACAAGATAAACCATGAAATAGTGGTTTATCAATGACTTAGGTGATAGAATCCGTACGGTTCGGCCTTCTCTACTCTGTATGGACCTTCCCATCTTGATCTCAACTTGCCTGGCATGAGCCTCAGTCGAGACTTGTAAAGGAGGACTAAGTCCCCAGGTTGGAACTCTTTCCTCTTGATGTGATGATCATGTACAGCCTTCATCTTCTCCTTGTATAGTCTTGAGTTCTCATAAGCTTCTAGGCGAAGGCTCTCCAGTTCCTGCAGTTGCAACTTCCTTTCAGCTCCAGCTTTTTCAATTCCCATGTTGCATTCCTTTACTGCCCAGAAGGCTTTGTGCTCTACTTCAACAGGGAGATGACAAGCTTTTCCATAAACTAAGCAGAAAGGACTCATCCCAATGGGTGTTTTGTATGCTGTTCTGTATGCCTAGAGTGCATCTTGTAGCCTGGTGCTCCAGTCTCTTCTATGAGGTTTGACTATCTTCTGCAAGATACGCTTTATCTCTCTATTTGACACCTCGGCTTGCCCATTAGTCTAAGGATGGTAGGCTGTTGCAACTTTATGAATTATCCCATGCTTCTTCATTAGTCCTGTTAGTCTCCTGTTATAAAAATGGGTGCCTTGATCGCTCACGATTGCTCGTGGTGATCCAAAGCGACAACTAATATGGTTTCTCACAAAGGAAACAACAGTGTTAGCATCATCATTGTGGGTAGGAATTACTTCTACCCATTTGGAAACGTAATCCACAGCTAACAATATATACAAATAACCATTAGAATTTGGAAATGGACCCAAGAAGTCAATGCCCCAAACATCAAAAATTTCACAAAAAAGCATAATTTGTTGAGGCATCTCATCCTTTCTGGATATATTACCGAATTTCTGGCATGGAAAACAAGATCTAAAAAATTCAGCAGCGTCCTTAAAAAGAGTAGGCCACCAGAATCCACAGTCTAAGATTTTTCTAGCAGTTCTTTGAGGGCCAAAATGTCTTCCACTCTCATATGAGTGACAGGCCTCTAAGATGGACTGGAATTCTGATTGAGGCACACACTGTCTAATTACCTGGTCAGCGCCACATCTCCATAAATATGGGTCATCTCATATATAATATTTAGACTCGCTTTTCAGCTTGTCTCTTTGATGCTTAGAAAAGTTTGGAGGAAAAGTGTGGCTAACTAGATAATTAGCTACAGGTGCATACCAAGGGACTATCTCAGATACTGCTTGCAGGTTATCAAATGGGAAATTATCAGCTATAGGAGTGGAGTCATCTGTAATGTGCTCAAGGCGACTCAGGTGGTCTGCCACTAAATTCTGGTTACCACTCCTATCCTTAATTTCTAAATCAAATTCTTGTAATAGCAGTATCCAACGTATAAGCCTTGGTTTGGACTCCTTTTTAGCTAATAGATACCTTAGAGCTGCGTGGTCTGAATACACTACTACCTTCGTACCAAGTAAATAGGCTCGGAATTTATCCAGAGCAAAAACAATAGCAAGAAGCTCTTTTTCAGTAGTAGTGTAATTAGACTGAGCGGCATCTAATGTTTTAGACGCATAAGCAATAACAAAGGGGTCCTTACCTTCATGCTGAGCCAGTGCTGCTCCTACTGCATGGTTGGAAGCATCGCACATTATTTCAAATAGTTGGCTCCAGTCTGGTCCTCTTACAATTGGGGCTTGAGTCAGCGCGGTCTTCAGCTTATCAAACGCTTGTTTGCAATTTTCACTGAACTCGAACTCAATATCTTTATGCAGTAATCTGGATAGGGGAAGTGCTACCTTACTGAAGTCCTTAATGAATCTCCTGTAAAAACCTGCATGGCCAAGGAAAGAACGGACCTCCCTCACAAAAGAGGGGTAAGGTAAACTAGAAATAGCATCCACCTTTGCTGGATCTACAGAAATGCCAGTATTAGACACAACATGTCCTAGTACAATCCCTTGTTTAACCATAAAGTGACACTTTTCAAAATTTAATACAAGGTTTGTACTGACACATCTATCTAATACTCTAGATAATCCATCTAAGCAAAGGCTAAAGGAATCGCCGTATACACTAAAATCATCCATAAAAACCTCCATATAGTCCTCAATAAGATCAGAGAAAAGACTCATCATGCACCTTTGGAAAGTAGCTGGTGCATTGCACAAGCCAAAGGGCATTCTCTTGTAAGCATAAGTCCCAAAAGGACATGTAAAAGTGGTCTTTTCCTGATCCTCAGGAGCTATATGAATCTGGAAATAACCTGTGTAACCATCTAGAAAACAATAATGTGATTTACCTGACAGGCGATCCAGCATTTGATCAATGAATGGAAAAGGATAGTGATCCTTACGGGTTGCTTGATTGAGGCGTCTATAGTCAATGCAGACCCTCCAGGCATTCTGAACTCTGGTTGTCAGGAGCTCTCTATGCTCATTCTTCACTGCAGTGACTCCAGATTTCTTTGGCACCACTTGTACTGGGCTAACCCATTCACTGTCTGAGATGGGATAGATGATATCTGCCTCTAGTAGTCTGGTCACTTTCTTTTTGACAACCTCTAAGATAGTAGGGTTCAGTCTTCTCTGGGGTTGACGGACAGGTCTTGCTCCCTCTTCTAAAAATATTCTATGCTATACAGACTTGAAGGTTTATGCCTACTATGTTTGCCAAACTCCAACCAATTGCTTTCTTGTGCCTCCTCAGCACACCAAGTAGCTGCTCTTCCTGTTGAGAAGTGAGTTCCCTTGCAATGATAACCGGAAACTTCTGCCCGTCTTCAAGGTAAGCATATTTGAGGTGTGGAGGAAGGGGTTTTAATTCTAACTTCTGATCATGTTCAGGCTCTGGGTTGTCTGGAGCTGGTAACAGTGGTAAGGCACTGTCATTGTCCTCTGAGAATGTCCCCACACTTGGGCCTTGTCCTGTGTGTTTCTCTTCAAATTCCTCCTGGTGAACTTCAGCCACGGTTTCATCTATAATGTCACACTGGAGGATAGAATGATCCTCCGGAGGATGCTTCATAACTCCATTCAGATTGAAGATCACTACTCGGCCATCTATTTCAAAAGAGTATGTTCCTGAAAAAGCATCTAATTTAAACTTTGAGGTCTTCAGGAATGGCCTTCTGAGTAGGATTGATGATGGCTTATCTGAGGCATTCTGGGGCATCTCCAGGATATAAAAATCAATGGAAAATGTGAGCCCCTTAATGCCCACTAATACATCTTCAGCAACTCCAGCTACTGTGATAATGCTTTTATCTGCTAACACAAAACGAGCTGCCGACATTTTTAAGGGAGGGAGCCTCAAAATATCATATATAGACAAAGGCATTATACTTACACATGCTCCTAAATCACACATGCAATCAGAAAATACTACACCACCAATAGTACAATTAACCATACAAGGACCTGGGTTACTACACTTTTCAGGTAAACCTCCCATTAAAGCAGATATGGAACTTCCTAAAGGAATAGTTTCTAATTCATTAATTTTGTCTTTATGTATACATAAATCTTATAGAAACTTTGTATACTTAGGTACCTGTTGAATAACATCAAATAGAGGAACAGTTACCTCAACCTTTTTGAATATCTCTACCATTTTTGGATCAGGTTCCAGCTGCTTCCTGGGCTTCCTTGTAAGTTGTGGAAATGGAATAGGAGTGGTGTCTTCTGCAGTGTCTGTGCCTTTTGATGCTTCCTCTTGTGGTCGAGCTTCTTCTTTTTCAGCTATGTCCTGTATGTCTTCTTCCTCTTCAACATCTTCTGTTTCCACTACCTCTTCAGCTGAGGCGTGTTCTGGTGAGCTTGGCTCCTTCTAGTTCCTCTCCTGCAGTGTGGTTCCAGACCTTAGGGTGATGGCATTAATACCACTCTTTGGATTGGGTAATGGTTGAGAGGGAATTCAACTGGAGCTCAAAGGTTGATTATTGGAGTTATTCATTGAACCAATCTGTAAGACAAGAGCTTGTAAAGTAGCGTTCAGACCATTTAGAGTGGCATTAATGTTATTTTCCATGGTCTGCTGTCTCCGATCAATAGATTGTAGTAAGTCATCATTGGCAGATGAAGAAGGATAGGTAATTTGAGAGGTCTGCTGTAGGGTATTCTGTGGTCCTTGGGATTGCCTTAGGTGAGGTACTCTGTAAGGCTGATTCTGATTCTGCTGCCTGTTGTTGTTGTCATTCCACCTCTGATTTTCCTGATTATCTCTGCCTCCTCTGTTGTTGTTGTCCCTCCAATTCTGGTTAGAATTGTTTTGCCATCCGTGGTTGTAATTACCACCTTGATTGTACCCTTGGTTGGGGCGGTCATAGAAGTTATGAGTGGCTGCCATGGTGTTGTCTTCCTGCTGGAGCTGCAGACATTCGTCAATATAATGGCTGTAATTAGCACAGATTTCGCAAACTCTTTGTGGGACTAACTGTTGGTTTTGCTGTGCTGGAGAAGATTGAGCTTGCTAAACTTGTTGTTGATTCAATTGCATTTGCTTCAGCAAGTTGGTCATTCCACAGATACTCTGAGTTAGAGCAGCAGTCTCTCTGCTAGAGGATACTTCTGCAACGGCTTTTGAACGGCCTTGTTTCTGCCTGTGATTCCTAGTAGATTCAGCTAAATCACTGATCAATTGCCATGCCTCATCAGTGGTCTTGTACTTTTTCATAGACCCATTGCTAGCACTTTCCAATGTGGTCTTATCTTGGGGCCTCAGGCCCTGTGTGACATAACCGAGTAACACTATCTTGTCAATCATATGGTGGGGGCATGCTTCCAGAAGATTATTGAAGCGCTCCCAGTATTCATAAAGCGTCTCAGATTCATCCTGAACAATCATGGAAATGTCTTTCCTCAGTTTATCAGTAACTTCAGTTGGAAAGAACTTCTCCAGAAATTCTCTCCTGAGTGTATCCCAGTCAGATACAGTTGTTGCGGGTTGAGTGTAGTACCACTCTCTTGCCTTTCCCTCAAGAGAAAACGGGAAAGCTTTCAGTAAAATTGAAGTTTCATCTGCACCATCACGCCTGACAGTAGAACAGGCTACCTGAAAATCTCTCAGGTGCTTGATAGGCTCTTGAACAGGTAAGCCATGAAATTTGGGCATCAAATTAAGCAGTGCAGTCTTTATTTCAAAGTCTGTAGCTACCGCTGAGTGATGCGCTTGAAACGGTTGCATTGAAAAATCAGGGGCTCCAGCCTCCTGGATAGTAACTCTTCTGGCTGCTGCCATGTTACCTGTACATAAATCAACCGAATCAGTAGAACGGGGGCTGGTTTCTTTCTCAAGTGGCGTTTCAGATCCGCCCTCAGAGAGGACTAACCGACGCCGAGCTTGCCTTATTCGTGAAATATTTCTTTCAATCTCAGGATCGAATACTGGCAAGCTTGGATCAGGAAGTGAACGCGTCATCTAACAAAAGAAACAAGCAGCTCATAGTAGCAAAATAAAATAAAATGCAAATAAATAAATTCCAATTAATAACTTTAGCACTCTATTGCAACTCTCCGGCAACGGTGCCAAAAATTGATGTGGGCAGAAATTGGCGAGTTAAGAATGATTATAAAATATGCGTTGCAAGTATAGTTCTCAATCAACCAGAAATCCACTTATCAATTTAGAAGGGTGTCACAGAAATTAAAATTAAAATACTGGGAGTATGAATCCCAGGTCGTCTCCCAACGAGTTGCAGAAAAGTGTGCTATTTTATTAATCAGATATTTTCAAAAAGGTTTGAGTTGAATGGTAGAAAATTAAATTAGAGAATTTATATAAATTTAAATAAAAGCCTTGACTGGGAGTTGATTAGCTAGAAGCCCTATTCTTGTTGGAGTACTCTTAAGATCAATTGACAATTGAGGATTATTATGTTTAGTTGTCCCTCACTAAGTAAGGAAAAGTCAAACAAGTTGGAATGCTATTTCTATCCACAAGTTCCAATCTACTCTTAGGAGGATTGGTGTCAGTGACTAGAGAGCAATCCAACAATAAACCCAATTACAATCTTTCTCTTGAGCATCCCAACTCAAGGGTTCCCTTCAATCAACTCCCCATCAAGTTAGGGAACTACTCGCTCATTGTAAATGTAAAATTCATAACATAAGAAAGGGAATTAAAGAAAGACATGAAAAATAATGATCAAAAGATTAATTGAAAATAAAAGTAATTCTTGTATTAATAAATGCTAAAATAATCCAATAGTAAAATTAAGTAAATTAAGGAACATGGAAGAGTAAGAGACAAGTAAAGAGAACGAACTAGAATGTCGAAGTCTTGATGAGGCAATAACTCTTCTCAATATCCCAATGCAAAAACAATGAAAATAACAAATCCTAAAAACTATGAATGTGTAGAGAGAAAAACCTAGAGGAGAGGAAAACTAGATCTAAAAACTAAAACTATGCGGAATGAATGTCTCTTTGGTTTCTGCATGTTCTCTGGCTCTAGTCTGCTTCTCTGGGCCAAAAACTGGGTCAAAATAGGGCCCGAAATCGCCCCCAGCGATTCTGCAGATTATGCAGATCGCGCACGTCACGCGATCACGTCATTCATGCGAACGCGTCATTCGGTGTTCTGCTTTGCCACGCGGTCGCGTCGTCCATGCGGCCACGTCACTTGTGCTATTCCATGCCGCGCGGTCGCATTATCCATGCGGCCGCGTCGCTTCTCGCTGGTCATCTCCTCAATTTTTTGTGTTCCTTCTATTTTTGTAAGCTTCCTTTCCAATCTCCAACTCATTCATGCCTTATAAAGCCTGAAACACTTAACGCACAGATCATGGCATCGAATGGAATAAAGGAAAAATAAAATACACAATTAAAAGTCTCTAGGAAGCAAGTTTTCAATCATGTAATAACTTTAGGAAGGAATTATAAATGCATGCTTATTTAATGAATAAGTGGGTAAAGATCATGATAAAACCACACAATTAAACGCAATATAAACCATAAAATAGTGGTTTATCACCTATCCTTGTGTGTGCACAAGTCTTTTAGAAATTTTGCATACTTCAGAATTTGTTGGATAGCATCGGGTATGGTTACCTCAACTTTCTTGAACACTTGAAGCATGTTTAAATCAAATTTCGGCGTCTTCTTTGCTTTCTTCACCAAGGAAGGGAATGGGATAAGAATGGACTCATCCACTATAGCTTTCCTCTTGGGTTCCTTAAGGCTTACACCTTCTTCATCTTGCTTTTTGTCTACCTCCTCCTCTTCATGTGGAGCTTCAACAACCACTTCTTCCTCATGAATGTCTTCCATGACCCTAGGAGGTATCTCCTCCAATGTAGTCTCCGACCGTAGAGTGATGGCTTTGAGACCACCCTTGGGGTTTCGTTGGAGTTGGGAAAGAAGGCTAGAAGAGCTTGAGGGTTGGTTGGTGTTATTGGAGGACATGGACATCTTCTAGATCATGTCGATGAAATTGGCTAATTGAGCACCCATGGTATCAAATTGAGCCTTATAGCTCTCGTTCCGTTTCTCCATAGCGGTTCTAAGCTCATCGAATTGATTGGTGGAAGATGAAGAGGCTTGGTTGGATTGTTGTCTATGGTGTGGTGCTTGGTATTTGGTGTATTTGCTTTGGTTTTGGTTGTGGTGATTTTGGTTGGCTTGGTGGTTATTGTTGTTGTGATATTGAGATGAAGATTGGTTGTTGTTGTAATGAGAAGAAGAATTGTTCCACTTTTGGTTTTGATTGCTCCCTTGTGCATTATCCCTCCACCCTTGATTTTGATTACTACCATGAGAGTAGTTATTTTGGCCTTGAGAAGGATAGGATGGACGGTTGTTGTAATTCACATTGGCCACTACAAGAGCATGTTCCTCTTGGATTTGATGGCATTGATTGGTGTAATGTGTGGTGCTAGAGCACAAACCACAAATTCTAGGAGGGCCTTCAAGTTGAGCAACTTGAGGTGGGGCTTGGATGGCTTGGATGGAGTAGTATTCCTTTTGATCTTTTTGTATTTGAGTGAGGATAGTAGTCATGTCCCCAAGTGCCTTGGTTAAGCTTGCTTCAGAAGGGGATGGTTCTACCACACCCTTGAGAGGATTACTTCTCACCCTCACATGTTGTGCAGCCTCAGCAACATCATTTATCAATTTCCAAGCTTCTCCCTCCGTCTTGTTCTTTGAAAGGGAGCCGCCACTAGAAGCGGTGAGCAATCTTTTATCTTCCACACAAAGATCTCCGGTGAAGTAACTAATGAGCAAGTGAGTGTTCAATCCATAGTGTGGACAAGATTCCAATAACCTCTTGAACCGAGTCCAATACTCATAAAAACTCTCTTGGTCTTTTTGCATTATACCCGAAATCTCCTTCCGGATGTAGTCGGTCTTCTCCGGTGGGAAGAATTTATCTAGAAACTCTCTTCTCAAGAAATCCCAATTGGTCACAATTTTATCCGGTTGTGAATAAAACCACATCTTTGCTTGCCCTTCAAGAGAGAAGGGGAAGGCAAAAACCATAATAGCCAACTCATCGGCTCCATGCCTTCGAGCCGTAGAACAAGCAACTTGAAAATCTCTTAGATGTCGGATGGGGTCTTGACCTGGCAATCCATGATACTTAGGAAGGAAATTTATCAAGCTACTCTTCAACTCAAAGTTTAGATCAAGGTTAGGATACCTTGCTTGCAAAGGTTGGAGTATGATATCCGGAGCTCCTTGCTCATGCAAAGTGATCCGTCGTGGCTCCGCCATGTATGGCTCACCTGTAGGATGCAAAGATGTATTAGTAGTGCCAACAGAAGAATAGGAAGTAGCGGACTCTAAGTCACTCTCGGTGCCGCCTAGTGATTCGGTATGTTCCTTAAGAGAGGCCGAGGTACTAGCCGTATAATCCAACCACCGTCTAGCTTGCCGAGTGTGTAATAAGGTTCTTTCAATCTCAAGATCAAACTCGGCTAAGCTAGAATTCGGTTGAGACCGAGTCATCAAACTTGGGAGTCATAGCACACATATAAAAGAAATCTAAACTATAGCTAAGTACTAAAAGAAAGTAAACTATCTACAATATTCACATATTCACATAACCAATATCAAGGCACATGTTGCAACCATTCCCCGGCAATGGCGCCAAAAATTTGATGCACCTCAAGAGACTATGTTGGTATAGAATTTATCAATAAATTTCTGTTGCAAGTATAGCTCTTCCCAACAACAATCCTCGAGTATCAAATTTAGAAGGAATTTGGTTGTCACAAGTTCAACCCCAATAAAAGTAACCGAAGTATTCAAACCTCGGGTCGTCTCACAAAGAATGGGCAAACAAGTGCTTCAACATTGGTTAGAAATCCGGGGTTGCAAGTCATGAGCAAGAAATTAAATTAGGAATCTTAACAAGAAAGTAATCTTGGAATGCAAGAAACTAATGCAAACAATTAGAACAAAATGTGAATAATTCCAAACTCATCAAATAACATCCAATGTAATTCTATTCTAACTAAACAAGTAACTATAACTAAGACAAAACAATCAAGATTTTTGGGTTTTCAAATATGAATGATAAAAGTAACTCTTGGCTAGGCATGGGAATTGAGGTCACTATCCTTGTCCAATAACCATATCTTGACAATTATGAGGAACTGTTCACACCCTGGTTCGAGCCATCCGATCCGGGATGTTCAGTAATAAAGCGACTGACCTCTTCAGGTCAGGCTATCTGACCTCTTCTCAGAAGAGGTCAGTTAAATCGACAGAAAAGCCCAGTAAAGGGCCCAAATAGAGGAACACGACCCAAATCCAAAGGCAGTCCAAGCCTATACAGATAAGGATGGTTCCCTTGAAGATAAGCTGACCTCAACTCAAAGATAAAGACAAGATAAGATAACTAACTTATCTTATCTAACAAGGTCACTCTACAACCATTATAAATACACTAGAGCACCTAGGTATAACTCATACTCTGATTCTACTAAAAAAACCTGTTTAATACCCATGCTAACTTAAGCATCGGAGTCTCTTGCAGGTACCCCCACCCTTCGGTGGCGAAGGATCAGCAGTGCAGCCAGTCGCACAAGTTGGACATGACAGCTCTGGCCGCCACTCACCATCCGGACACGCTATCTCCGACCAGTACAGAAGATCTCGTCTGAGATCGACCTACAGTTTCAAGTAACCCTCAGAATATTGGCGCCATTGCCGGGGAACCTAGAAGTCATCCCATCACCATGGCGGATGACCATGACAATGACCACGATTCAGATCTAGAGGATAGAACACCACACAAAAACGTGGACACGACACCGAAAGATACCCCGGAATCTAACGGGGACAAAAACTCATCAAATCCGGGAGTAATAGAAGCACTTCAAGATTGTTTAAAGCAACTTGAAAAAGAAAGCCAGCATCAACGAGAAGTTGGCAAGGATCTACAAAGAGAGGTAAGGCGACGTTGAGAATTAGAAGATAAACTCCTACAACTCGAAGCCAATCTCAAAGCAAAAGCTACCCGGACCACCCCTGAAGACAATTCATGCAAAGATCAAGATCCATTCACTAGGGAAATCATGAAAACTAAAATTTCTAAGGACTTCAAACTCCCGGATATGACTTTGTATGATGGCACTACAGATCCCAACCATCACCTCAGCAACTTCAGAAGTAGAATGTACCTCACCGACGCCTCGGACGCCGTTCGCTGCAAAGCTTTTCCAACGACTCTCACGAAGACAGCAATCAGATGGTTCGACAACCTACCTCCAAAGTCCATCTCAAGCTTTGACGAGCTAGCCAAAAAATTCCTGACCAGATTCTCCATCCAAAAAGACAAGGCTAAGCACGCCCTCCAGTCTACTAGGGATCAAGCAAGGAGATAGGAAAAGTCTTCGCAACTACATGGAAAGATTCAACAAAACATGCCTAGATATACAAAGCTTGCCAACAGAGGCCACCATCATGGGCCTCATCAATGGCCTACGAGAGGAACCTTTTAGCCAATCTATATCAAAAAAATACCCCATATCTTTAGATGAAGTGCAAGAGCGAGCGGAGAAATACATCAACATGGAAGAAAACTCTCGGTTAGGAGAAACCTCAAAGTCCGGATTCCTCTATCGAGACAAAGATAAAGAGTCCAACAAGAAGGAAGATTGACAAGGGGAAAAAATTAAAAAATATGATAATTACACCCCCTTCGGGTGTCTCTTGTGGATGTGTACAAAGAAGTCTGCCACACAGAAAAAATACCCCCAGCTCGACCACTCAAAGGCAAAAGAGGAGGAGGAAACCGAAAGGAGTATTGTGAATACTGATGAGCGGATATTTTATACGCTTTTTGGGGTTAATTTCATATAGTTTTGAGTATGTTTTAGTTAGTTTTTAGTTTATTTCCATTAGTTTTTAGGAAAAATTCATATTTCTGGACTTTACTATGAGTTGTGTGTTTTTCTGTAATTTCAGGTAATTTTCTGGCTGAAATTGAAGGAGCTGAGCAAAAATCTGATTCAGGCTGAAAAAGGACTGCTGATGCTGTTGGATTCTGACCTCCCTGCACTCAAAGTGGATTTTCTGGAGCTACAGAACTCGAAATGGCATGCTTCCAATTGCGTTGGAAAGTAGACATCCAGGGCTTTCCAGCAATATATAATAGTCAATACTTTTCACAAGGATAGACGACGTAAACTGGCGTTCAACGCCAGTTCTCTGCCCAATTCTGGCGTCCAGCGCCAGAAAAGGATCAAAAGCTGGAGTTGAACGCCCAAACTGGCATAAAAACTGGCGTTCAACTCCACAAATGGCCTCTGCATTTGAATTGCTTAAGTCTCAGCCCAGCACACACCAAGTGGGCCCCAGAAGTGGATCTCTGCATCATCCATCATAGTCTACTCATATTTTGTAACCCTAGGCTACTAGTTTAGTATTTAAACAACTTTTAGAGACTTATTTGGTATCTCATGACATTTTTAGATCTAAACTTTGTATTCTCTGACGGCATGAGTCTCTAAATCCCATTGTTGGGGGTGAGGAGCTCTGCTGTGTCTCGATGAATTAATGCAAGTATTTCTGTTTTCCATTCAAACACGCTTGTTCCTATCTAAGATGTTCATTCGCGCTTAACTGTGATGAAGGTGATGATCTGTGACATTCATCACCTTCCTCAAACCACGAACGTGTGCCTGACAACCACCTCCGTTCTATATCCGATTGAATGAGTATCTCTTAGATTCCTTAATCAGAATCTCCGTGGTATAAGCTAGAACTGATGGCGGCATTCATGAGAATCTGGAAAGTCTAAACCTTGTCTGTGGTATTCCGAGTAGGATTCAAGGATTGAATGACTGTGACGAGCTTCAAACTCCTGAAGGCTGGGCGTTAGTGACAGACGCAAAAGGATAGTAAATCCTATTCCAACCGGATCGAGAACCAACCAGTGATTAGCCGTGCTGTGACAGAGCGCGTGAGCGTAGTTTTCACTGGAAGGATGGAAGGTAGCCATTGACAATGGTGATCCACCAACACACAGCTTTCCATAGGAGGACGTGCGTGCGTGAACAAGAAGACAGAAGAAAGCAGAGATTCAGAAGACAAAGCATCTCCAAAACTCCAATATATTCTCCACTACTGCATAACAAGTAACCTTTAATCCATGCTCTATTGTTTATTTGCAATTCAACTGATAAACATAATTGACTTCCTGACTAAGATTTACAAGGTAACCATAGATTGCTTCAAACCAACAATCTCCGTGGGATTCGACCCTTACTCACGTGAGGTATTACTTGGACGACCCAGTGCACTTGCTGGTCAGTGGTACGAGTTGTGAAAAGTGTGATTCACAATTTGTGCACCAAGTTTTTGGCACCGTTGCCGGGGATTGTTCGTGTTTGGACAACTAACGGTTTATTTTGTTGCTTAGATTAGGAAAAATTTTTCTTTTTAGTTTAGAGTCTTTTATTATTTATCCCTTGTTAAAACACTTTAAATTTATAGCTCAATTAGTTAGAACGTGGTGTTTATGTTCATGGTAATTGGCTATCATATTTTTAAAATCTTTTTCAAAAATATTCTTTTTTAAATCCTGTGCCAAACTTTGAGTTTGGTGTTTTCTTGTTGATTTTTTCAAAAAAAAAAATTTTTTGAAAGTTTCTTTTGGTTTTCAAAAAAAAAAAAAATTTTGAGTTTGGTGTTCTTCCCTAGTTTTCTTGAGTTTTTCTTGTGTCTTGATCTTAAAATCTTTAAGTTTGGTGTTCATTGGTGTTTTCCCTCCAAAAATTTTCGAAAAATAAGGAGCATTAGATCTAAAAATTTTAAATCCTGTGCTATCTTTTTGTCTCTCCCTTTTCCCTTAAACATCCAAAAATATCTTTTCCCTCTATTTTTAAAGCATTTTTTTTGAAAATCATATAAAAAAAAATTTCATATCTTTTTCAAAACTTCCTAACCATTTCCTCTCTCCTCAATTTTTTGAAAATCTTCACCCACTTTTATTTATTTTTATTTCTATTTTATTTTATTTTCGAAAGAAATTTTTATAAATAAAATAAAATAAATAAAAAGGTAAATCAATCCAAGTTATATCCCTTTATCCATCATGGACATAAGTGGAAATGAACAGTCCAGGAGGACTCTGGGTCATATTCTAACCCCTCTACTGCTTCATATGGGAGTAGCATCTGCATACCCTCCATTGGAGTTAGTAGCTTTGAGTTGAATCCTCAGCTCATTATCATGGTGCAGCAAAGTTGTCAGTATTTCGGTCTTCCACAGGAAGAACCTACAGAGTTTCTGGCACAATTTTTACAAATTGCTGACACAGTGCATGATAAGAAAATAGATCAGGATGTCTACAGACTATTACTGTTTCCATTTGCTGTAAAAGATCAAGCTAAGAGGTGGTTAAATAACCAACCTAAGGCCAGCATAAGAACATGGAAACAGCTGACAGAAAAATTCCTGAATCAGTATTTTCCTCCAAAAAGGATGACACAGCTAAGGCTGGACATCCAAGGCTTTAAACAAGGAGATAATGAATCTCTTTATGATGCCTGGGAGAGATACAGAGAGATGCTACGAAAATGCCCCTCTGAAATGTTTTCAGAGTGGGATCAGTTAGACATCTTCTACTATGGGCTTGCAGAAGGAGCTCAGATGTCTCTAGATTACTCAGCTGGTGGATCTATCTATATGAGAAAGACAATTGAAGAGGCTCAAGAGCTCATTGATACAGTTGCCAGGAATCAGCATCTGTACCTAAGCAGCAACCCTTCCATGAATGAAGAGGTTAAAACAGTAACTGCTGAATTCAGTACTGTAAAACAAGCTGCTGAATTCAATCAGCAATTGGATTTTCTAACAAAGCAGCTAGCTGAATTCAAGGACAGGCTACAGGAGACAAGGATAGCTAATATACATATGGACGAACAGTTCAAGCAAACAAAGCAACAGCTATCAAGGCAAATAGCAGAAGAATGCCAAGCAGTTTAATTAAGGAGTGGGAAAACATTAAATACCCTACCTCAAGGCATCAAAAATTCGAGAAATGAGCAACCCACCAAAGATTCACCTGAGGACAGTAAGAGCCCAGGGAAAATTAATTCTGGCGCTAAAACGCCAGAAAATGGGTGGAAGGCTGGCGCTGAACGCCCAGACCATACCCAAAACTGGCGTTCAACGCCAGAAACAAGGCAGAATTGGCGTTCAACGCCAGAAATGGGCAAGAATCTGGCGTTGAACGCCTAAATGGGGCAGAATCCAGCGTTGAACGCCCAAAATGGGCACATTTCTGGCGTTCAGGCGCCAGGAACAGACAGTGAGCTGGCGTCTAACGTCACTCCAGCTTCTGACTCTGGCACTCAATTGCCAGTGAGGGATCAGACACACACAAGTGCTGATAACAACCCCTCTAAAAAGGCTTCTTTAACCACTAAGGTTGAGGAATATAAAGCCAAGATACCTTATCCTCAAAAATTCCGGAAAGAAGAGCAGGATAAGCAATTTGCTCGCTTTGCAGATTATCTAAGGACTCTTGAAATAAAGATTCCATTTGCAGAGGCACTTGAGCAAATACCTTCTTATGCCAAGTTCATGAAAGAGATCTTGAGTCATAAAAAGGAGTGGAGAGAAACAGAAAGAGTTCTCCTCACTGAAGAATGCAGTGCAGTCATTCTAGAGAGCTTTCCTGAAAAGCTTAAAGACCCTGGGAGTTTTCTGATACCATGCATATTAGAAGGTAATTGCACCAAGACAGCTTTATGCGATCTTAGGGCAAGCATCAACCTAATACCTGCATCCACTATCAGGAAGCTTGGCTTGACTGAAGAAGTTAAACCAACCCGGATATGTCTCCAACTTGCTGATGGTTCCACTAAATACCCATCAGGCGTGATTGAGGACATGATTGTCAGAGTTGGGCCATTCGCCTTTCCCACTGACTTTGTTGTGCTGGAAATGGAGGAGCACAAGAGTGCTACTCTCATTCTAGGAAGACCCTTCCTAGCAACTGGACGATCCCTCATTGACGTCCAACAGGGGGAAATAACCCTGAGAGTCAATGATGATGAGTTCAAGTTGAACGCTGTCAAAGCCATGCAGCATCCAGACACATCAACAGACTGCATGAAAGTTGATCTTATTGACTCTTTGGTAGAAGAGATCAACATGGCTGAGAGTCTCGAATCAGAGTTGGAAGACATCTTTAAAGATGTTCAGCCTGATTTGGAGGATTCAGGGGACATGAAAGAGCCTCTGAACTCTCTTCTGAAAGAGGAAAAACCTCCTAAACCCGAGCTCAAGCCACTACCACCATCCTTGAAATATGCATTTCTGG
The DNA here is from genome assembly GCF_059453495.1 of Arachis ipaensis. Taxonomy (NCBI): domain Eukaryota; kingdom Viridiplantae; phylum Streptophyta; class Magnoliopsida; order Fabales; family Fabaceae; genus Arachis; species Arachis ipaensis. Next base: position 94,217,511 of record NC_142439.1, read on the forward strand.
GAGAAGGTGACACTTTTCCAGTGATCATAAGCTCTGCTTTAAATTCGCAGGAAGAGGAAGAACTTATTCATGTGCTAAGGACACACAAGACAGCTCTTGGGTGGTCCATAGGTGACCTTAAGGGTATAAGCCCAGCTAGATGCATGCACAAAATCCTATTGGAGGATAATGCCAAACCAGTGGTTTAACCACAGAGGCGGCTAAATCCAGCCATGAAGGAAGTGGTGCAGAAAGAGGTCACCAAATTACTGGAGGCTGGGATTATTTATCCTATTTCTTATAGCCCCTGGGTGAGCCCTGTTCAAGTCGTCCCAAAAAAGGGAGGCATGACAGTGATTCATAATGAAAAAAATGAACTGATTCCTACAAGAACAGTTACAGGGTGGCGCATGTGTATTGACTACAGAAGGCTCAATACAGCCACCAGAAAGGATCATTTTCCTTTACCATTCATAGACCAGATGCTAGAAAGACTAGCAGGTCATGATTATTACTGCTTTTTGGATGGCTACTCAGGCTATAACCAGATTGCAGTAGATCCCCAGGATCAAGAGAAAACAGCATTCACATGTCCATCCGGAGTGTTTGCTTATAGAAGGATGCCATTTGGGCTATGTAATGCGCCTGCAACCTTCCAGAGATGCATGCTCTCTATTTTCTCTGACATGGTGGAAAAATTTTTGGAAGTTTTCATGGATGACTTCTCAGTATATGGAGACTCATTCAGCTCCTGTCTTGATCACCTGAAACTTGTTTTGAAAAGATGCCAAGAAACCAACCTAGTTTTAAACTGGAAAAAGTGTCACTTCATGGTGACTGAAGGAATTGTTCTTGGGCATAAAATCTCAAACAAGGGAATAGAGGTGGATCAAGCAAAAATAGAGGTAATTGAAAAATTACCACCACCTGCCAATGTTAAGGCAATCAGAAGCTTTCTGGGGCATGCAGGATTCTATAGGAGGTTTATAAAGGATTTTTCAAAAATCGCAAAACCTCTAAGCAATCTGCTAGCTGCTGACACGCCATTTGTGTTTGACACAGAGTGCCTGCAGGCGTTTGAAACGCTGAAAGCTAAGCTGGTCACAGCACCAGTCATTTCTGCACCAGACTGGACATTACCATTTGAGCTAATGTGTGATGCCAGTGATCATGCCATTGGTGCAGTATTGGGACAGAGGCATGACAAGCTTCTGCATGTCATTTATTATGCCAGTCGCGTTCTAAATGATGCCCAGAAAAATTACACAACCACAGAAAAAGAACTACTTGCAGTGGTTTACGCCATTGACAAGTTCAGATCATACTTAGTAGGATCAAAAGTGATTGTGTATACTGACCATGCTGCTCTTAAATATCTACTCACAAAGCAGGATTCAAAACCCAGGCTCATCAGATGGGTATTGCTTCTGCAAGAGTTTGATATAGAAATAAGAGACAAAAAAGGGACAGAGAACCAAGTGGCTGATCATCTGTCCCGGATAGAGCCAGTGGAAGGGACGTCCCTCCCTTCTCTTGAGATCTCTGAGACGTTTCCTGATGAGCATTTATTCGCCATTCAGGAAGCACTATGGTTTGCCGATATTGCAAACTATAAAGCTGCAAGGTTCATACCCAAGGAGTACAACAGGATACAAAAGAAGAAATTAATCACTGATACAAAGTACTACCTGTGGGATGAACCTTATCTCTTTAAGAGATGTGCAGACGGAATTATCCGTAGGTGTGTGCCTAGAGAAGAAGCACAGAGGATCCTGTGGCATTGCCACGGATCTCAATATGGAGGCCATTTCGGAGGTGAGCGAACCGCCTCCAAGGTCCTCCAATGTGGCTTCTATTGGCCCACACTCTATAAAGATTCCCGAGAGTTTGTACGTAATTGTGACAGTTGCCAAAGAGCTGGTAATCTGCCTCATGGTTACGCCATGCCTCAACAAGGAATCTTAGAGATTGAGTTGTTTGACGTATGGGGAATTGACTTCATGGGACCCTTCCCACCATCATATTCAAACACTTATATTCTGGTGGCAGTTGATTATGTATCAAAATGGGTTGAGGCCATTGCCACACCCACCAATGATACTAAGACAGTGCTGAAATTCCTCCAGAAACATATCTTTAGCAGATTTGGTGTCCCTAGAGTACTAATCAGTGATGGAGGCACTCACTTCTGCAATAAACAGCTTTACTCTGCCATGGTTCGGTATGGAATTCGCCACAAGGTGGCCACTCCATATCATCCACAAACCAATGGGCAAGCTGAAGTCTCTAATAGATAATTAAAGAGAATCTTGGAACGGACAGTAAATACCCGTAGAAAGGATTGGGCACGGAGCTTGGATGATGCTCTGTGGGCTTACAGGATAGCATTCAAGACCCCTATAGGGACCTCTCCATACCAACTCGTGTATGGTAAGGCATGCCACCTGCCCGTGGAACTGGAACATAAGGCCTACTGGGCAACCAGATTCCTAAACCTTGATGCCAAACTAGCAGGAGAAAAACGATTGCTCCAGCTAAATGAGCTAGAGGAATTCAGATTCACAGCTTTCGAAAATACCAAGCTTTATAAAGAAAAATCAAAGAAGTGGCATGACAAAAAGCTGTCATCTAGAATCTTTGAACCAGGACAGAAGGTCCTGTTGTTTAACTCTAGACTCAGGCTATTCCCCGGGAAACTGAAATCCCGGTGGAGGGGACCATACGTGATTACAAGTGTGTCACCATATGGTTATGTGGAGCTTCAAGATATTGATTCTGATAAGAAGTTCATTGTCAATGGACAGAGAATCAAGCATTATCTTGAAGGCAACATTGAGCAAGAATGCTCAAGGCTGAAGCTAGATTAAAAGCTCAGCAAGGTCCAGCTAAAGACAATAAAGAAGTGCTTGCTGGGAGGCAACCCAGCCATGGGGCAACAATCCTCTGAGCATTTTTGCCCTATTTCTATTTTTATTTTTATTTGTTTATATAGAGTTCATTGACAACAGGGTAAATAATCATTTACAGAAGACCTCGGCACACAAAACAGAGAAAAAGATCTCACTGGCAAGAAAACGCCAGTAAAAGAGCATTTTGGGCGTTCAACGCCCAAAATGGGCATCCACTGGGCGCTGAACGCCAGTGATGATAGCAGCTGGGCGTTCAATGCCAGAAAGGGGCACCCACTGGGCGTTGAACGCCAGTAATGGCAGCAGCTGGGCGTTGAACGCCCAGGAGAGCAGCAATTGGGCGCTGAACGCCCAAAACAGGCAGTGTTTGGGCGTTCAAACGCCAGGAAGGCAGGGAGGAGCCAGATTCAATTTTTCCCACACGTATTTCCATTTTAATTTCAAATTTTATGCTTCAATGCATGATTTTTACATAAACATGTCAAAAACCCTAATTTCTAAATTCCATAATTTCTAAAAACCCTACCACAAAAAAAAAAAATATATATATATATATATATATCAAATGTATTTTAATCCATAAGCACCAGGCATCTTTGCAAATTCAATCCAACTCTTTTCAAATCTTTTCTGAAAACAAATCTATCTTTTTCACTCAAAAAAAAAAAAAATCTTTTCAACTAATCCATATCTTTTTCAAATCTCCATATTATCTTTTTCAAAACTCTGATTTATCTTTTTCAAAAATCTATCATATCTTTTCAAAATTAAACTATATCTTCTATCTTATCTTTTTCAACTCAATCTTTTTATCTTATCTTTTCCAATTTTTCGAAAACCCACCCCCCCATCCCTTTAAATTTGGGTTCGGCCTCCCCCCTCCTCCATCAACAATTGCACCTAGCTCTCCTTCTATCCCTCTCCTTTCTTTTCTTTTGCTTGAGGACAAGCAAACCTCTAAGTTTGGTGTGTTTATCCGAGATCACTAAGATCATGGCTCCCAAAGGAAAACAACCCACTCCAAGAGGCAAGAAAGAGAGCGTTCCAAAACCACTTTGGAATCAAGGAAAGTTCTTATCTAAAGAACATTCAGACCATTATCTTAAAGTAATGGGTCTGAGATCAGTGATCCCGGAAGTTAGATTCGATCTGAAAGAAGATGAATATCCGGAGATCCAGGAGCAAATTCAAATCAGGAACTGGGAAGTCCTAGCTAATCCTGAAACGAAAGTAGGAAGGAACATGGTCCAGGAGTTCTATGCTAATATGTGGCAGACTGACAAGCAAAAACTATCTGGAACTGCCTTCTATGAATTTCGGACCATGGTCAGAGGGAAGATTGTTCATACCACCCCTGACAAGATCAGAGAGATCTTAAAGCTACCTCAACTAAAGGACGATCCAGACTCCTTCAACAGGAGGATGATGAGAGCAGACATTGACCTGGATAAGATTCTAGAGGACATATGTATCCCTGGAGCCAGGTGGACCACCAACACAAAGGGTGTCCCAAATCAACTCAAGAGAGAGGATCTCAAACCAGCCGCCAGAGGATGGCTGGACTTCATTGGGCGTTCTCTATTGCCCACTAGCAACCGATCTGAAGTCACAGTTAAAAGAGCAGTGATGATTCATTACATCATGATGGGGAAGGAAGTGGAGGTTCATCAGCTGATTTCCACTGAACTCTACAAGATTGCTAACAAAAATTCAAAAGAGGCCAGGTTGGCTTATCCAAGCGTGATTTCTCTGCTCTGCAAGGACGCTGGAGTAAGGATGGGAATAACTGAATATATCCTAATTGAAAAGTCAATCACCAAAGCATCAATGGAGAGACAACAAGCACAGGAGGATCCCATCAAGAAGAGAGTACAGGAATTCCTCCCAGAGATCCCTCAAGCTGAATACTGGGAATATCTTGAGACGTCCGTCACCAAGATACGGGAAGCTATGGAGCAAATAATAAAAGAACAGAAGGAACACAGTCAAATGCTGACCTATATGTTTAAAGAACAAGAGGAGCAGGGGCGTGACTTAAGGGAACTGAAGCGCCAAAAGTCTTCTCTTGTAGGACCAAGCACCCCAAGGATCAGAGGAACCCCCGTGCCCCCAGAATAAAGGTTGTTAATTTCCAATTTCTGCCTTAACTCTGTGACAGTGTCCTTATAAAAGTTTACCTTAGAAGTCATATAATAGTAATTAGTATCTATTTGATTTTATCTCCAATTAAGCTATAGTTTATTTTTCTCATCATCATTAAACATGAATAAAATAGTAGATCTTTTGAATAAGAAGCAATAAAATTTCAAGTTTTAATAAGAGAAATTCTAATTAGTTAAATGTGGTGGCAATGCTTTCTATCTTCTGAATGAATGCTTGAACAGTGCATATGTCTTTTGAATTTGTTGTTTAAGACTGTTAAATATGTTGGCTTTTGAAAGAATGATGAACATGAGACATGTTATTGATAATCTGAAATATCATAAAAATGATTCTTGAAGCAAGAAAAAGCAGCAAAGAATAAAGCTTGCAAAAAAAAAAAAAAAAAAAAAAGCAAGCAGAAAAAGCCAAAAGCTCTTAAAACCAAAAGGCAAGGGCAAATAAAAAGGATCCCAAGGCTTTGAGCATCAGTGGATAGGAGGGCCTAAAGGAATAAAATCCTGGTCTAAGCGGCTAAACCAAGCTGTCCCTAACCATGTGCTTGTGGCGTGAAGGTGTCAAGTGAAAACTTGAGACTGAACGGTTAAAGTCAAGGTCCAAAGCAAAAAGAAGAGTGTGCTTAAGAACTCTGGACACCTCTAATTGGGGACTTTAGCAAAGCTGAGTCACAATCTAAAAGGTTCACCCAATTATGTGTCTGTGGCATTTATGTATCTGATGGTAACACTGGAAAACAAAGTGCTTAGGGCCACGGCCAAGACTCATAAAATAGCTGTGTTCAAGAATCATCATACTGAAATAGGATACTCAATAACACTATCTGACTTCTAAGTTCCTATAGATGCCAATCACTCTGAGCTTCAATGGATAAAGTGAGATGCCAAAACTGTTCAGAAGCAAAAAGCTACTAGTCCCGCTCATCTAATTAGAATCTGAGCTTCACTCAAAAAACTCTGAGATATTATTGCTTCTCAACTTATTAGTCTTCTATTTTATTTGTCTAAGTTGCTTGAGGACAAGCAACAGTTTAAGTTTGGTGTTGTGATGAGCGGATATTTTATACGCTTTTTGGGGTTAATTTCATATAGTTTTGAGTATGTTTTAGTTAGTTTTTAGTTTATTTCCATTAGTTTTTAGGAAAAATTCATATTTCTGGACTTTACTATGAGTTGTTTGTTTTTCTGTAATTTCAGGTAATTTTCTGGCTAAAATTGAAGGAGCTGAGCAAAAATCTGATTCAGGCTGAAAAAGGACTGCTAATGTTGTTGGATTCTGACCTCCCTGCACTCAAAGTGGATTTTCTGGAGCTACAGAACTCGAAATGGCATGCTTCCAATTGCGTTGGAAAGTAGACATCCAGGGCTTTCCAGCAATATATAATAGTCCATACTTTGCACAAGGATAGATGACGTAAACTGGCGTTCAACGCCAGTTCTCTGCCCAATTCTGGCGTCCAGCGCCAGAAAATGATCAAAAGCTGGAGTTGAACGCCCAAACTGGCATAAAAACTGGCGTTCAACTCCACAAATGGCCTCTGCACGTGAATTGCTTAAGTCTCAGCCCAGCACACACCAAGTGGGCCCCAGAAGTGGATCTCTGCATCATCCATCATAGTCTACTCATATTTTGTAACCCTAGGCTACTAGTTTAGTATTTAAACAACTTTTAGAGACTTATTTGGTATCTCATGACATTTTTAGATCTAAACTTTGTATTCTCTGACGGCATGAGTCTCTAAATCCCATTGTTGAGGGTGAGGAGCTCTGCTGTGTCTCGATGAATTAATGCAAGTATTTCTGTTTTCCATTCAAACACGCTTGTTCCTATCTAAGATGTTCATTCGCGCTTAACTGTGATGAAGGTGATGATCTGTGACATTCATCACCTTCCTCAAACCACGAACGTGTGCCTGACAACCACCTCCGTTCTATATCCGATTGAATGAGTATCTCTTAGATTCCTTAATCAGAATCTCCGTGGTATAAGCTAGAACTGATGGCGGCATTCATGAGAATCCGGAAAGTCTAAACCTTGTCTGTGGTATTCCGAGTAGGATTCAAGGATTGAATGACTGTGACGAGCTTCAAACTCCTGAAGGCTGGGCGTTAGTGACAGACGCAAAAGGATAGTAAATCCTATTCCAACCGGATCGAGAACCAACCGGTGATTAGCCGTGCTGTGACAGAGCGCGTGAGCGTAGTTTTCACTGGAAGGATGGAAGGTAGCCATTGACAACGGTGATCCACCAACACACAGCTTGCCATAGGAGGACGTGCGTGTGTGAACAAGAAGACAGAAGAAAGCAGAGATTCAGAAGACAAAGCATCTCCAAAACTCCAACATATTCTCCACTACTGCATAACAAGTAACCTTTAATACATGCTCTATTGTTTATTTGCAATTCAACTGATAAACATAATTGACTTCCTGACTAAGATTTACAAGGTAACCATAGATTGCTTCAAACCAACAATTTCTGTGGGATTCGACCCTTACTCACGTGAGGTATTACTTGGACGACGCAGTGCACTTGCTGGTCAGTGGTACGAGTTGTGAAAAGTGTGATTCACAATTTGTGCACCAAATACCATCGTGTCCGAGGACATTCTACCAACGAATGCTTTGATCTAAAAAATGTCATAGAAAAGTTATTGAGAGAAGGAAAACTAGATCGGTATTTGGCCACCCGAGACAATGAGCAAAGAAAAAGGAGAAGGGATCAGGAGGTCGGACGAACCGAGCAATCACCTCGTACGCCAGAAAGACATGTTCATATGATACACGGAGGATTTGCAGGAGGAGGAATCTCCAAATCATCCCGCAAAAGATATCTTAAAGAAGTATATCATGTCGAAGGAAAGGAGGAAGTGCCCGACATCCCTGCAATTACGTTCACCAAAGAAGACGCATCCGGTATCATCCTAGGACACGACGATCCCATGGTCATCACCATCATACTGGCAAATGCCAATCTCCACCGCACACTAATAGACCAAGGAGCTCCGCTGACATCTTATTCAAAACTGCCTTCGACAAGCTCGGCTTAGAAGAAAAGGAGCTTAGAGCATACCCGAATAGCCTGTTCATACTGGGAGATACCCCAGTACAACCACAGGGATACGTGTCACTACATACAACCTTCAGAAAAGGGAACCAATCCAGAACACTCAAGATAGACTACATCGTGGTCGATGTGAGCTCAGCTTACAATGCCTTAATAGGTCAAACAACACTAAATCTACTCGGCGCAATAGTCTCAACTCCACATCTATGCATGAAATTCCCAACTACAGAAGGGATAGCTACGATAAAAGCAAATCAAAAGATGGCACGCAGGTATGCGAAATTGTTACTCTGAGGTTGTAAAATTTGTTGTTCGTTCTCTCCCTGGCAATGGCGCCAATAACTGGTGCACAATACCATGGTCCAAACATAACTTCACAACTTCGCACAACTAACCAGCAAGTGCACTGGGTCGTCCAAGTAATAAAACCTTACGTGAGTAAGGGTCGATCCCACGGAGATTGTTGGTATGAAGCAAGCTATGGTCATCTTGTTAATCTCAGTCAGGCGGATATCAAATGGTTATGGAGTTTTCGAATAATAATAATAAATAAACAGAAAATAAAGATAGAAATACTTATGTAATTCATTGGTGAGAATTTCAGACAAGCGTATAGAGATGCTTTCGTTCCTCTGAATCTCTGCTTTCCTGCTGTCTTCATCCAATCCTTCCTACTCCTTTCCATGGCAAGCTTTCTGTAAGGGCATCACCGTTGTCAATGGCTACATCCCATCCTCTCTATGAAAATGGTCCAAATGCTCTGTCACGGCATGGCTAATCATCTGGAGGTTCTCGATCATACTGGAATAGGATTTACTATCCTTTTGCGTCTGTCACTACGCCCAGCACTCGCAAGTTTGAAGTTCGTCATAGCCATCCCTTCCTAGATCCTACTCGGAATACCACAGACAAGGTTTAGACTTTCCAGATCTCAGGAATGGCCATCCATGGGTTCTAATTTATACCACGAAGATACTAATAACTCGGACTCGGTCCCCTGTATTAGATATCTAAGAGATACTCATTCTAGCTTAGTTGCATGTAGAACGGAAGTGTTTGTCAGGCACGCGTTCATAAGTGAGAATGATGATGAGCGTCACATAATCATCACATTCATCATGTTCTTGGGTGCGAATGGATATCTTAGAAGCGGAATAAGTTGAATTGAATAGAAAATAGTAGTACTTTGCATTAAATCATGAGGAACAGCAGAGCTCCACACCTTAATCTATGGAGTGCAGAAACTCTACCGTTTGAAAATACATAAGTGATAATGGTCCAGGCATGGCCGAATGGCCAGCCCCCATGAAAGTCTAAGATAGCATAAAACAGATCAAAGATGATCCGATGATGTCTAATACAATAGTAAAAAGTCCTATTTATACTAAACTAGTTACTAGGGTTTATGGAAGTAAGTAATTGATGCATAAATCCACTTCCGGGGCCCACTTGGTGTGTGCTTGGGCTGAGCTTGAAGTTTACACGTGCAGAGGCTTCTTTTGGAGTTGAACGCCAAGTTGTAACATGTTTTTGGCGTTCAACTCTGGTTCATGGCGTGTTTCTGGCGTTTAACTCCAGACTGCAGCGTAGAACTGGTGTTCAACGCCCTTTTGCGTCATCTAAACTCGAATAAAGTATGGACTATTATATATTTCTGGAAAGCCCTGGATGTCTAATTTCCAACGCCGTTGAGAGCACGCCATTTTGAATTCTGTAGCTCCAGAAAATCCACTTTGAGTGCAGGGAGGTCAGAATCCAACAGCATCAGCAGTCCTTTTTCAACCTCTGAATCTGATTTTTGCTCAAGTCCCTCAATTTCAGCCAGAAAATACCTGAAATCACAGAAAAATACACAAACTCATAGTAAAGTTCAGAAATGTGAATTTAATATAAAAACTAATAAAAACATCCCTAAAAGTAACTAGATTCTACTAAAAATATACTAAAGACAATGCCAAAAAGCGTATAAATTATCTGCTCATCACAACAACAAACTTAAATTGTTGCTTGTCCCCAAGCAACTGAAAATCAAATAAGATAAAAAGAAGAGAATATACTATAAATTCCAAACTATCAATGAAACATAGCTCCAATCAGATGAGCGGGACTTGTAGCTTTTTGCCTCTTGAATAGTTTTGGCATCTCGCTTTATCCATTGAGGTTCAGAATGATTGGCATCTATAGGAACTCAGAATTCAGATAGTGTTAGTGATTCTCCTAGTTCAGTATGTTAATTCTTGAACACAGCTACTTTATGAGTCTTGGCCGTGGCCCTAAGCACTTTGTTTTCCAGTATTACCACCGGATACATAAATGCCACAAACACATAACTGGGTGAACCTTTTCAGATTGTGACTCAGCTTTGCTAAAGTCCCCAATTAGAGGTGTCCAGGGTTCTTAAGCACACTCTTCTTTTGCTTTGGACCTTGACTTTAACCGCTCAGTCTCAAGTTTTCACTTGACACCTTCACGCCACAAGCACATGGTTAGGGACAGCTTGGTTTAGCCGCTTAGGCCAGGATTTTATTCCTTTAGGCCCTCCTATCCACTGATGCTCAAAGCCTACTCTTGCCTTTTGGTTTTAAGGGTTATTGGCTTTTTGCTCTTGTCTTTTGGTTTTAAGAGCTTTTGGCTTTTTCTGCTTGCTTTTTCTTTTTCTTTCTATTTTTTTCGCCATTTTTTTTTCTGCAAACTTTGTATTCACTGCTTTTTCTTGCTTCAAGAATCATTTTTATGATTTTTCAGATTATCAAATAACATGTCTCCTTGTCATCATTCTTTCAAGAGCCAACATATTTAACATTCATAAACAACAACTTCAAAAGACATATGCACTGTTCAAGCATTCATTCAGAATAAAAAGTATTGCCACCACATCAAGATAATTAAATTAAGTCCAAGGATGAATTCGAAACCATGTACTTCTTGTTGTTTTGAATTAAAAACATTTTTTATTTAAGAGAGGTGATGGATTCATATTCACTACTTTAAGGCATAGACACTTAGACACTAATGATCATGTAATGAAGACACAAACATAGATAAATATTTAACATAAGAAAACGAAAAACAAAAAATTTAAGAACAATGAATGAGTCCACCTTAGTGATGGTGGCGTTTTCTCCTTGAGGAACCAATGATGTCCTTGAGCTCTTCTATGTCTCTTCCTTGTTTTTATTGCTCCTCCCTCATAGCTCTTTGATCTTCTCTAATTGCATGAAGGATGATGGAGTGCTCTTGATATTCCACCCTTAGTTGCTCTCAATAATTGTGTGGAGGAAAATGTATTCCCTAAGGTATCTCAGGGATCTCTTGATTTGCAGTCAAATGTTCTACCACTGAGCTATAGACCCTTGATGGAAGCTTTTGTCTTCCCTTTCCTCTTTCTAGAGGTTTCTCTGGCCTTAGGTGCCATCAATGGTTATGGAAAAACAAAAAAGCTATGCTTTTACCATACCAAACATAGAATGTTGCTCGCCCTCGAGCAAAAGAAGAAAGAATAATAGAAGAAGAAGAAGATATGGAGGAGATAGAGGGATGTGTGTATTCGGCTATATGGGTGGGCTTGGGTGGGAAAGAGATTTTGAATTTTGAAGGTAGGTGGGGTGTATGGATGTGAGTGGTGAATGGAAAACAGAAGGGATGACTGTGAATGGAGAGAGAGGGTGATATAGGATTATGAGGAGGTAAGGTGAGTGGAGGTATATGGGGATCCTGTGGGATCCACAGATCCTGAGGTGTCAAGGATTTACATCCCTGCACCAATTAGGCATGTAAAATGCCTTTGCATGCAATTCTGGCGTTTAAACGCCGAATTGATGCTTGTTTTGGGCATTCAACACCCAGATGTAGCATGTTTCTGGCGTTGAACGCCAGTTCTATGCTTGTTTCTGGCGTTCAGCGCCAGCTTTCCTCAGTGTGCATTCCTGGCGTCTGAACGCCAGGATGCTGCTTGTTTTGAGCGTTCAACGCCAGATGCTCCTTACTGCCGTTTAAACACCAGTAAGCCCTTCCTCCAGGGTGTGATTTTTCTTCTGCTGTTTTTGATTCTGTTTTTGATTTTTCTATTTATTTTGTGACTCCACATGATCATGAACCTAATAAAACATGAAATAACAATAAAACAAAAATAAAAATTGGGTTGCCTCCCAACAAGCGCTTCTTTAATGTCAATAGCTTGACAGTGGGCTCTCATGGAGCCACACAGGTGATCAGGTCAATTTTTTAGACTCCCAACACCAAACTTAGAGTTTGGATATAGGAGTTCAACACCAAACTTAGAGTTTGACTGTGGGGGCTTTAGTTGACTCTGTACTGAGAGAAGCTTACTGTGCCTCTTTTCCATGTTTACAGAAGGATGACCTTGAGTTTTAAACACAAGGGAGTCCTCATTCAATTGAAGGACTAGTTCACCTCTGTCAACATCAATCATAGCTCTTGCTGTGGCTAGGAAGGGTCTTCCAAGAATGATGGATTCATCCTCATCCTTCCCAGTATCCAGGATTATGAAATTAGCAAGGATGTAAAGGCCTTCAACCTTTACTAACACGTCCTCTACTTGTCCATAAGCCTTTTTTCTTGAGTTGTCTGCCATTTTTAATGAGATTCTGGCAGCTTGCACCTCAAAGATTCCCAGTTTCTCCATTACAGAGAGGGGCATGAGGTTTATTCCTGACCCAAGGTCACATAGAGCCTTCTCAAAGGTCATGGTGCCTATGGTACAAGGTATTAGGAACTTTCCAGGATCCTGTTTCTTCTGAGGCAAGTTCAATTGATCCAATGCATTTAGTTCATTGGTGAACAGGGGAGGTTCATCTCCCCAAGTCTCATTACCAAATAGATTGGCATTCAGCTTCATGATTGCACCAAGGAAATTGGCGACTTGCTCTTCAGTGACATCCTCATTCTCTTCTGAAGAGGAATACTCATCAGAGCTCATGAAGGGCGTAAGGAGGTTTAATGGAATCTCAATGGTCTCTAGATGAGCCTCAGAGTCCTTTGGTTCCTCAGAGGGAAACTCCTTATTGATCACTGGACGTCCCAGGAGGTCTTCCTCCTTGGGATTCACGTCCTCCCCTTCCTCCTTGGATTCGGCCATGATGGTCAATTCAATGGCCTTGCACTCTCCTTTTGGATTTTCTTCTGTATTACTTGGGAGAGCACTATGAGGGGTTTCAGTAATCTTCTTACTCAGCTGGCCCACTTGTGCCTCCAAATTTCTAATGGAGGACCTTGTTTCATTCATGAAACTCAGAGTGGCCTTAGATAGATCAGAGACTAAGTTTGCTAAATTAGAGGTATTTTGTTCAGAGTTCTCTGTCTGTTGCTGAGTGGATGATGGAAAAGGCTTGCTATTGCTAAACCTGTTTCTTCCACCATTATTAAAGCCTTGTTGAGGCTTTTGTTGATCCTTCCATGAGAAATTTGGGTGATTTCTCCATGAGGGGTTATAGGTGTTTTCATAAGGTTCACCCATATAATTTACCTCTGCTATTGCAGGGTTCTCAGGATCATAAGCTTCTTCTTCAGAAGATGCCTCTTGAGTGCTGTTGGATGCAGCTTGCATTCCATTCAGACTCTGAGAAATCATATTAACTTGCTGAGTCAATATTTTATTCTGGGCCAATATGGCATTCAGAGTATCAATTTCAAGAACTCCCTTCTTCTGAGGCATCCCATTACTCACAGGATTCCTCTCAGAAGTGTACATGAACTGGTTATTAGCAACCATGTCAATGAGTTCTTGAGCTTCTGCAGGCATTTTCTTTAGGTGAATGGATCCACCTACAGAAGTATCCAATGACATCTTAGCTAATTCAGACAGACCATCATAGAATATATCCAGGATGGTCCATTCTGAAAGCATGTCAGAAGGACACTTTTTGGTCAGTTCCTTGTATCTCTCCCAAGCTTCATAGAGGGATTCACCTTCTTTCTGTCTGAAGGTTTGAACATCCACTCTAAGCTTACTCAGCTTTTGAGGAGGAAAGAACTTGGCTAGGAAAGCCTTGACCAGCTTATCCCAAGAGTTCAGGCTATCTTTAGGTTGAGAAACCAACCATATTCTAGCTCTGTCTCTCACAGCAAAAGGGAAAAGCATGAGCCTGTAGACTTCAGGATCTACTCCATTAGTCTTAACAGTATCACAGATCTGCAAGAATTCAGTTAAGAACTGAAAGGGATCTTCAGATGGAAGTCTATGAAACTTGCAGTTTTGTTGCATCAGAGAAACTAATTGAGGTTTAAGCTCAAAATTGTTTGCTCCAATGGCAGGGATGGCGATGCTTCTTCCATGTAAATTGGAATTAGGTGCAGTAAAGTCACAAAGCATCCTCCTTGCATTATTATTATTTTCGGCTGCCATCTCCTCTTCCTGTTCAAAAATTCCTGTAAGGTTGTCTCTGGATTGTTGTATTTTAGCTTCTCTTAGTTTCCTCTTCAGAGTCCTTTCAGGTTCAGGATCTGCTTCAACAAGAATGTTCTTGTCCTTCCTCCTGCTCATATGAAAGTGAAGGGAACAGAAAATAATAATAGGAATCCTTTTTACCACAGTATAGAGGTTCCCTTGTTGTTAGTAGAAGAAGAAAGGGAATAAGAGTGAAGAAGAATGGATAATCCAAATACAAGGGTGAGGATAGCAGAGATATGAGATGAAGAGAAGTGTTAGTAGATGAATAAATAAATAAAAGAAGATGAGAGGTGAGGGAATTTCGAAAATAATTTTTTTTTGAAAAAGAGTTAGTGATTTTTGAAAATTGAAGGAGAATTAAAATTAAAATTTAAATTTAAACAATTAATTAATTAAAAGAATTTTTGAAAAAGAGGGAGGTATTTTCGAAAATTAGAGAGGGATAGTTAGTTAGGTAGTTTTGAAGGAGATAAGAAACAAACAAAAAGTTAATTAGTTAGTTGAAACAAATTTGAAAATCAATTTTGAAAAGATAAGAAGATAAGAAGTTAGAAAAGATATTTTAAAATCAAATTTTTGAAAAAGATATGTTTTAAAAAGATATGATTAAAAAGATATGAAAAAAAGATAAGATAAAAAGATATTTTTGAAAAGATATGATTGAAATTAGTTTTGAAAAAGATTTTATTTTTAAATTCACAATTAATGACTTGATTCACAAGAAATCACAAGATATGATTCTAGAACTTAAAGTTTCAATCTTTCTTAACAAGTAAGTAACAAACTTGAAATTTTTGAATCAAAACATTAATTGATAATATTTTCGAAAATTATGAGATAAAATTAAGAAAAAGATTTTTGAAAAATATTTTTAAAATTTTCGAAAATAAATAAGAAAAATGAAAAAGATTTGATTTTTGAAAAAGATTTTAAAAAAGATAAGATTTTTAAATTGAACATTTGATTTGACTCATAAGAAACAACTAAATTTTAAAAAGTTTTGAAAAAGTCAACTCAAATTTTCGAATTTATGAGAAGAAAAAGGGAAAGATATTTTTTTATTTTTGAATTTTTAATGAAGAAAGAGAAAAACATGAAAAAGACTCAATGCATGAGAATTTTTAGATCAAAACAATGAATGCATGCAAGAACACTATGAATGTCAAGATGAACACCAAGAACACTTTAAATGTCAAGATGAACATCAAGAACTTATTTTTGAAAAATTTTTAAGAAAAGAAAACATGCAAGACACCAAACTTAGAAATTTTTCATGTATAGACACTATGAATGCAAGAATGCATATGAAAAAAAAGAAAAGACACAAAACAAGAAAATATGAAGATCAAACAAGAAGACTGGCCAAGAACAACTTCAAGATCATGAAGAATACTATGAATGCATGAATTTTCGAAAAATGCATAAAAAATTTTTAGAAAAAAATGCAATTGATACCAAACTTAAAAATTGACTCAAGACTCAAACAAGAAACACAAAATATTTTTTTGATTTTTATGATTTTATAAATTTTTTTTGTATTTTATTTTTTTTCGAAAATTAATTAGGAAAAACGAAAAAGAAGAAAATATTTTTGAAAAAAAAAATTTTTTTTTTTGAAAACTTTTTGGAAACAAAATAAGAAGAAAATTACCTAATCTGAGCAACAAGATGAACCGTCAGCTGTCCAAACTCGAACAATCTCCGGCAACGACGCCAAAAACTTGGTATGCGAAATTGTTACTCTGAGGTTGTAAAATTTGTTGTTCGTTCTCTCCCTGGCAATGGCGCCAATAACTGGTGCACAATACCATGGTCCAAACATAACTTCACAACTTTGCACAACTAACCAGCAAGTGCACTGGGTCGTCCAAGTAATAAAACCTTACGTGAGTAAGGGTCGATCCCACGGAGATTGTTGGTATGAAGCAAGCTATGGTCATCTTGTTAATCTCAGTCAGGCGGATATCAAATGGTTATGGAGTTTTCGAATAATAATAATAAATAAACAGAAAATAAAGATAGAAATACTTATGTAATTCATTGGTGAGAATTTCAGACAAGCGTATAGAGATGCTTTCGTTCCTCTGAATCTTTGCTTTCCTGCTGTCTTCATCCAATCCTTCCTACTCCTTTCCATGGCAAGCTTTCTGTAAGGGCATCACCGTTGTCAATGGCTACATCCCATCCTCTCTGTGAAAATGGTCCAAATACTCTGTCACGGCATGGCTAATCATCTGGAGGTTCTCGATCATACTGGAATAGGATTTACTATCCTTTTGCGTCTGTCACTACGCCCAGCACTCGCAAGTTTGAAGTTCGTCATAGCCATCCCTTCCCAGATCCTACTCGGAATACCACAGACAAGGTTTAGACTTTCCGGATCTCAGGAATGGCCATCCATGGGTTCTAACTTATACCACGAAGATACTAATAACTCGGACTCGGTCCCCTGTATTAGATATCTAAGAGATACTCATTCTAGCTTGGTTGCATGTAGAACGGAAGTGTTTGTCAGGCACGCGTTCATAAGTGAGAATGATGATGAGCGTCACATAATCATCACATTTATCATGTTCTTGGGTGCGAATGGATATCTTAGAAGCGGAATAAGTTGAATTGAATAGAAAATAGTAGTACTTTGCATTAAATCATGAGGAACAGCAGAGCTCCACACCTTAATCTATGGAGTGCAGAAACTCTACCGTTTGAAAATAAATAAGTGATAATGGTCCAGGCATGGCCGAATGGCCAGCCCCCATGAAAGTCTAAGATAGCATAAAACTGATCAAAGATGATCCGATGATGTCTAATACAATAGTAAAAAGTCCTATTTATACTAAACTAGTTACTAGGGTTTACAGAAGTAAGTAATTGATGCATAAATCCACTTCCGGGGCCCACTTGGTATGTGCTTGGGCTGAGCTTGAAGTTTACACGTGCAGAGGCTTCTTTTGGAGTTGAACGCCAAGTTGTAACGTGTTTCTGGCATTTAACTCCAGACTGCAGCATAGAACTGGCGTTCAACGCCCTTTTGCGTCGTCTAAACTCGAGCAAAGTATAGACTATTATATATTTTTGGAAAGCCCTGGATGTCTAATTTCCAACGCCGTTGAGAGCGCGCCATTTGGAATTCTGTAGCTCCAGAAAATCCACTTTGAGTGCAGGGAGGTCAGAATCCAACAGCATCAGCAGTCCTTTTTCAACCTCTGAATCTGATTTTTGCTCAAGTCCCTCAATTTCAGCCAGAAAAAACCTGAAATTACAGAAAAATACACAAACTCATAGTAAAGTCCAGAAATGTGAATTTAACAGAAAAACTAATAAAAACATCCCTAAAAGTAACTAGATTCTACTAAAAACATACTAAAGACAATGCCAAAAAGCGTATAAATTATCCGCTCATCACACGCCGCTGTTATAACGAAAGTCTAAACCTCAGAGGCAGAGGAGAAGAGTTCCATACAATTGAGCTTGGGGGAGTTCAGAGACAAGAAGAACTCCGACCACAGCCCGAAGGTGAAGTAGAGAAAGTTCAGATCGGAGACACCTCAGACAAAACAACTAATATTGGCACGATCCTAGAAGGAGACGCAAAAGAATTACTAGTACAGTTCTTACGAGATAATGTCGATCTCTTCGCATGGAAAGCTGCAGACATGCCAGGTATAGACCCCAAGCTAATGTGTCACAAGTTGGCGGTCTATCCAGGATCTCGGCCGGTACAGCAGAAACGAAGAAAACTTGGGCCAGAACGATCCCAAGCTATGGAAGAACAGGTACAAGCATTACTGGAAGCAGGAAGAGAAGTCAAGTACCCACTATGGCTAGCCAACGTCGTCTTGGTGAAAAAATCAAATGGAAAGTGGCGAATGTGCACCGACTACACCGATCTCAACAAAGTCTGCCCAAAAGATCCTTATCCGCTCTCAAGTATCGACGCTCTGGTGGATGCCTCATCCGGATATAAATACCTCTCGTTTATGGATGCATATTCCGGATACAATCAAACCCCCATGTATCCACCAGATCAAGAAAAGACCTCGTTTTTAACACCAAAAGCAAATTACTGCTACATTGTGATGCCTTTTGGTCTCAAGAATGCGGGAGCTACTTATCAAAGGCTAATGAATAAAGTCTTTTCAGATCATATCGGAAAAATCATGGAAGTCTACGTGGACGATATGTTAATAAAGATACAAAGTGAAGAGACATTATTGTCCGACCTGGCCCAAGTGTTCGACACTATAAGGAAGCATGACATGCGACTCAATCCGGCAAAATGCACCTTTGCAGTAGAAGCAGGCAAATTCTTAGGTTTTATGCTCACACAAAGAGGAATTGAGGCAAATCCGGATAAATGCCAGGCCATACTCAACATGAAGAGCCCAACTTGTATCAGAGAGGTACAACAACTCAACGGAAGATTGGCAGCATTATCCAGATTCTTAGCGGGATCAGCGATAAGATCTCTCCCCTTCTATGCTACTTTAAGGAAAGGAAAGAAGTTCGAATGGACAATAGAGTGCGAGCAAGCCTTCCAGAATTTCAAAAGTTTCCTGGGACGACCACCTATCCTAACTCGACCACGAGAGGGAGAGCCACTTGTATTATACCTTGCGGTAGGAAGTTGGGCAGTAGCTTCAGCACTGGTTCAAGAGGACGACAAAGGGCAACAACCTGTATACTTCATTAGTAAAGCGCTGCAGGGATCCGAGCTGAACTACCAAAAAATAGAAAAGTTTGCCTATACTCTCATACTGACATCTCGACGACTTCGCCCGTACTTCCAGGCTCACACCATTAAGGTTCGGACCAACCAGCCCATAAAAGGAATATTGCAAAAAACAGATCTAGCAGGCAGAATTTTACAATGGGCAGTCGAGTTATCCGAGTTCGACCTCCAATATGAAATTTGGACAGCCATCAAGTCACAGTACTTAGCCGACTTCATTGCAAAATTCACAGATACCCTGGAAACCCCCACAGAATGGAATCTCTACGTGGACGGTTCCTCGAATAAGACTGGAAGCGGCGCAAGTGTGATAATCGAAAGCAACCAAGGAACCCAAGTTGAACTTTTCCTCAAATTTGGGTTCCCGGCCTCAAACAACCAGGCGGAATATTAAGCGTTACTAGCTGGTTTGAAGCTGGCTAAGGAGGTTGGAGCTCAAAAACTCAACATCTTCAGCGATTCACAAGTAGTTACCTCACAAATAACAGGAAGCTACCAAGCCAAAGATCCCACCATGAAAAAGTATTTGGATAAAACCAAGGAACAGCTTGGACAACTCGGGGAATACAAGATCTGCCACATACCCGTGAACAAAATGCCCGAGCTGACGCACTCTCAAAACTAGCCAGCACCAAACCAGAGGGCAACAATAGAAGCCTCATCCAAGAAATGCTACAGAACCCGTCAATCTCGGAAGAGGAAAAAGTCCTAGCCATAACAGATCAGGATCAAGGATGGATGACCTCCATAATTAACTACCTTAAAACAGAAACACTCCCCATAGATGAAAAGGAGGCAAAGAGGTTAAAACGGGAGGCTCAGTACTACACTATCATAAACAACACCCTATATAAAAGAGGGATTTCAATACCACTATTAAAATGCGTGCCGACCTCCAACACAAGGGAAGTTTTAGAAGAAGTACACAGTGGCATTTGTGGTAATCATCTTGGAGCACAAGCTCTCACCAAAAAAATACTCCGGGCGGGATTTTATTAGCCAACTCTACAAAATAAAGCTACAGAGTTTGTAAGGACATGCCCACCATGCAAGAAAAATTCCAACTTTCACATCACCCCGCCAGAAGAGCTCATCAGCGTAACCTCACCTTGGCCATTTACAAAATGGGGACTCGATCTTCTCGGACCCTTCCCCCAGGGATCGGGACAAGTTAAATTCCTCATAGTAAGGGTAGACTATTTCACAAAGTGGATCGAGGCAGAGCCCCTAACCAACGCCACTGCTCAAAGAAGCCGAAAATTCCTATATAGGAACATTGTCACAAGGTTCGGGGTTCCATACTCCATCACCACAGACAATGGCACTCAATTCACAGACGCAGGCTTCAGAAAATTAGTAGCCGACTTGAACATAAAGCACCAGTTCACCTCCGTCGAACATCCTCAAGCCAACGGACAGGCCGAAGCTGCCAACAAAGTCATATTGGCTGGGTTAAAACGGAGATTACAAGACGCAAAGGGAGCTTGGGCTGAAGAGCTTCCACAAGTCCTATGGGCATATCGAACGACGCCACATTCCACCACAAAGGAATCACCCTTCCGATTAGCATAAGGAACGGAAGCAATGATCCCAGTAGAGATCGAGGAAGGGTCGCCTAGAGTGGTTCATTACAATGAAGAAGCCAACTCCCAACTTCAAAAGGAAGAGCTCGACCTACTTCCGGAAATCCAAGAAAGAGCTTGGATCAGGGAAGAAGCACTAAAACGTCGAATGGCTTCCAGATATAATCAAAAGGTAGTGCCAAGAGGTTTCGCTGAGAATAATCTCATCCTGATCCGAAACAATATTGGAACAACTCGACCCGGAGAAGGAAAAGCTAGCAGCAAACTGGAAAGGACACTACCGAGTCATAGAAGTACTTGGGAAGGGCTACTACAGACTATCCGAACTCGACGGATGAGAGCTTCTCAGATCATGGCACGCCTGCAACCTAAGAAGGTACTATAGCTAGAGAAGGTAAAAGATTCATCATAGGATGCACTCTTTTTCCCGAAAAGGTTTTTTAATGAGGCACCAAGTTGAGATCCGGAAATTGTCCGACTCAAGAGGATAAAAACTCTATATGTACATATTTTCATTTTCTTTTAAATAAAATATATTAGACGTTCTAATGTTTTCAAGACACATTAATCTGAAACATTCATCGTCCGATTATAAAGCGACAGATTGGCAAAAAGTGAAAAACAAATTCACTGCACAATCACGATAAAGACCAACAGAGATGAAAACTGGATTCATCTAAAGGTCAACTAAACGAGGATTTAACCCACCTTCTACAAATCGGCAAAGATGAAAACAGAATAATGCAAGAAGTTATCGAAAGTGATCCGGAGAAAGGACCTGACGAGGTCCTGATAGATTGCTAAATAATAACTTAAATGACTGGCCGACGTTAAGAAGTCGGACCAAGTCAAACCAAGTTATAAGTAAACCCTAGAAAGAGGTCTGGCCAACCCTATAAAAGAGGATTACTTTAACTTAGAAGGGCCCGACATGACAAAGTCGGCCCAAAACATAAAGTTATAGAAGTAATCCCTGAAAGAGACCTGAACAAGGTCCAAGAAAGAGGATTACAAAAATAACTTAGAAGGGCCCGACATGACAAAGTCGGCCCAAAACATAAAGTTATAGAAGTAATCCCTGAAAGAGACCTGAACAAGGTCCAAGAAAGAGGATTACAAAAATAACTTAGAAGGGCCCGACATGACAAAGTCGGCCCAAAACATAAAGTTATAGAAGTAATCCCTGAAAGAGACCTGAACAAGGTCCAAGAAAGAGGATTACAAAAATAACTTAGAAAGGCCCGACATGACAAAGTCGGCCCAAAACGTAAAGTTATAGAAGTAATCCCTGAAAGAGACCTGAACAAGGTCCAAGAAAGAGGATTACAAAAATAACTTAGAAGGGCCCGACATGACGATGTCGGCCCGCAAATTATAAGTAATCCCTGAAAGAGACTTAAACAAAGTCCAAGAAAGAGGATTACAAAATAATTTGACCCAACATGGCGAAGTCGGTCAACATGAGGAAAGGCCCGACATGACAAAGTCGGCCCAAAACATAAAGTTATAAAGTAATCCCTGAAAAACACCTGTACAAGGTCCAAAAAAGAGGATTACAAAAATAACTTAGAAGACGCTAACATTCTCAAAAACCTAGAAAGGTGCCAAGACAAGCGCAAACAAGCATAATATTATAACCAGCTTCAGAGGCCATCAAAGTCAGCCCCAAAAGCACGAAAGCTACTTGTTGTTTTTCAAAATAAAAGTTGCTAAACAAGCAACTAAGAAAAGTATCAACAGTCACCAAAACATCATTTACATAATAAAAGAGTTTAAAAGCCCACAAGCCGGGCTATCTGCACAATCAAGATAAAGAGTCCAGTTAAACATCAGAAGCCTTCTCAGTAGCATCAATACGGGGTGAAGGAGGGCGACTCTGAATGGGCACAGCATCCACGGTCCCATCATCTCGATTCAGGATTTGACAATCCGGATCGGATACGGGATGACTGACCTCAGCCGAAGGAACTGTAGAAGTGGACACTTTGACAGCAGGCGCAGGGGGAGGTTCGACATCATCATCATCCGGGTCGTCAGGAACAATCTTACCATCCCTCACAACATTGTCCAGGCTGAAGAGAGAAAGGTCGACCTCGGGAGCCAGAATTCGAACCTGCTCCTTCAGGTTCTCGTAAGCAGCATTCACGCTGCCGACAAGATGACCTTGGAGCTCGGAGTAATCAGCTCGAGCAGACTCCAATTCTTCCCTCAGACGCATCACCTCCCGATAGGATGTAACATAGCTGTCTTTATGCCTCAATGCCATGTCCTCGGCCAACCTCACAGAAGCCGCTAAAGCAAGGGAGCTAGCCTTCTCATTCTTCAGCTCCTTCTCCAGTTTGGACACTTTCACCTCAAGCTCCTCCTTCAAGCCTTTCATCCGATCAAACTCCTGTTTAGCCTCTTCCATGAAGGCTTTGGTGGCATGAAGATGAAGATTTTGAGTAGTTCGGTACAGGGCAGCCCCATATGTGCCATTTTAACACTACTTCGAGTTATAAAGTCCAAATGGCGAAGGAGCGATACATCATCCATAGGGAGGACACCATAAGGACCGATTTATTGATCAACAAATTCCACCGCATCGAAGTCAGGAGCATCAAGGTTGAAAGGCTCAATTGTTTTTTGTTTCCTTTTGGGAGGAGCACCAGAAGTAGCGGCAGAAGTCTGTGGAGGGTCGGCCAGACGAACCCAAGGAGTGGGGATCACCTTCCTCGGCCCAGGAGAACTCGGCACGGGCGGCTTCACCAGAACTTGAGAAAGATCCCTCTCTTGTCGCCTTGGCCGAGATATTTTGAGCAGCAGCAGCCTTCCTTGCCTTTTTGAAGGCCTTCATGGACTCATTGTTCTTAGACATCTCTGAAAATACAGAATCAACCACAATAAGGGGTTACAATCACAGAAAGAGGGAGCAAAGCTAAGAAACAAGTATAGAAACAAGTCAGATAGTACCCAAAGCAGTTCAAACCAGGGACGGGTCACTCAAAAACTTTTTTGTATCAAGATGGGGTGGTTCCCCCCATAAATCTTCAAGAACAATTACAAAAGCCCGCTCAACCTCGTCAGGCATCTCCAATGTATAACGAGACACTCTCACATCCTTTTTCCATTCTAGAGGGAAAGCAGGCTCGTCATTCTCATCAAGAAAAAAGGGGTGGACCCCCTCAACAGCACGGACTCTAAAGAAATAATTCTTAAAGTCCTTAAAAGATTCATCATACATGGCAAAAACTTTATGCCCCTGGGTAGACCTAAAAGAAACCCAGGAAGCCTTCTTTTTAGAAGAAGCTCCAGGCTTGGCAGAAACAAAAAGATAGAGGAAAAGAGTCTGAGAAGGTGTTATGCCTAACTCTCGGCAAAGCAGCTGAAAGATCTTGATAAAATCCCAGGAATTCGGATGAAACTGGGATGGGGCAATGTTACACGACCACAACAAGTCGGTCTCGAAAGTAGTAAAAGGAAAAGTAATGTCCAACTGGCTGAAGAAATATTCATAGGCATAAAAGAAGGGACGCTCCCCCTCGACCGAAGTAGGAAAACAAACCCTCTCGTCAGAGTCGGGCGCTACAAGCTCATAGTCCCTCTCTCGGGCACCGCCACCACAAACTCTATGACGTTTCCTCAGCTCTACACAAAATCCAGCATCCACCACAGAGACACACGTCAAGACAAGGGAGTCCAGCCAATCGGACATCCCTTCGGGAACTTTAGAAGACATCTCTACAATGTTAGTGCGAGAAGACATGGCCAAACTAGTCCTACAAACAAGAAAAGAAAATTGGATTACTAAAAAAGATCCTGGACGAAATCAGAATAACTCGGCTAACATAACCCAGTACAGAACAAGCAACAAAAGAAAACCCCAGGACCCATACCAAAAAGATCCAGGGGCATCCTTTGGAGGCAGTTAACAGGACAAAGATTCAGGAAACAGGCATACGTCTCGACACAAGAAAAAATCAAAACCTCTCTGTTCTACAACCAAAACGACACCTCGAAGGCAACGAGCCACAAATCAAACACGGCCATCCAAACGAGCTACCTCCCAGACTCACCGTCCCAGTTTAAAATAAAAAATGAAGGCAGATAGCAGCGAAATGTTCAGGAGAAGTAGTCATCAAAGAGGCACCCCAAGCAAACAAAGAAAATCTTAACAAGCGACGAGGAAAACTATCAACAGGGCAAAAGTCAAGCAATTATTTTGAAAACTACCATTATTGCAAGATACAGTCTTTTCAAAAGAACAAGCCAGAAGCAACAGTAGAACATGCAAAACCCTAGGAAGCATCAACAGAAACACTAGGGGTATGCGCAAAAACAAAAAAGGAAAAACCAGAAAAAAAATACGCCACAGTAACAAGCAAGCACAAGGTTACAAAAAGGATCAAGCTTTTCCAAACGTACATTCAAAATCAAGGCATTATCAGAAAAAAGGATGAGAAAAAGAACCAACCTGAACAAAGGAAGAAGTTTTTGAAGAAGATCGAAGATGTAGGACAAAACCGCCTTTTGAGCGAGAAGAAACACCAAGAAATCACCAAAGGACGTCGCAGGAAAGAAAGGTGAAAACTGCAAACTCCAGGAAACAAAAAGGGAGAAAGAAAGGGGAAGTTACAAGTAAAAACGGAGAAGAGAAACCGTTTCTGTGTGCAAAGGTTCAAAATAAAAGGGAAACGGAGCATTAGAAGCTAATTAATGAGGGTATTAAACCCTTGCGCCTTCCCAAGAACAGAGCGCTAATATGAAGCGCGCGCTTTTAGAGAAAAATGTTCCACATTCAAAAAGGTTCTACAAAAGGAATCGACAAAATGCTCGAGTTCGGCTTCACTATAGAAAGTTCGAAGTCAAAGACTCGACCTCAAAGCAGAAGACCGAGCTCAAGCAGGGGCACTGTTCACACCCTGGTTCGAGCCATCCGATTCGGGATGTTCAGTAATAATGCGGTCGACCTCTTCAGGTCAGGCTATCCGACCTCTTCTCAGAAGAGGTCGGTCAAATCGACAGAAAAGCCCAGTAAAGGGCCCAAGTAGAGGAACACGAGCCAAATCCAAAGGCAGTCCAAGCCTATAGAGATAAGGGCGGTTTCCTTGAAGATAAGCTGACCTCAACTCAAAGATAAGGACAAGATAAGATAACTAACTTATCTTATCTAACAAGGTCACTCTACAACCATTATAAATACACTGGAGCACCCAGGTATAACTCATACTCTGATTCTACTAAAAAAACCTGTTTAACACCCATGCTAACTTAAGCATCGGAGTCTCTTGCAGGTACCCCCACCCTTCGGTGGCGAAGGATCAGCAGTGGAGCCAATCGCACAAGTCGGACACGACAGCTCCGGCCGCCACTCACCAGCCGGACACGCCATCTCCGACCAGTACAGAAGATCTCGTCCGAGATCGACCTACAGTTTCAGGTAACCCTCGGAACAGGAACCAAACTCATTAAGTTTACTTCTATTCTTGAAGTATGTGAAATAGTTTGGTCAACATCAACCCATAAGGTCCAACCTAACTACCAATTAGCTTGGTAGTAGGTTAGTGTCAATGGCTATCAAATTGACCACTAAGGGTTCCCAAATCATCAAATCCATTAGACCCAATGACTCAAGCTTACCCAATTCCCTTAGCCTAGGCCAAGAGTAAAGAGAACTACTCCATACTCAAAGGAAACATTTCATTAAACATATGGTGAGCATTAATAAAAGATCTAATTAAATTGCAATTAAATTGGATTTAACAAGTACCCACTAACAATTACCAACATACAATCACTCAAATAACACATTTAATCATGGAGATCATCAATGCAACAATAACAAATCAAGATTTACAAAATTCATAGAATGGGTATAAAATGACAAACAACAAGGAAACATAAAACTAACACAAGATCTAAGCAAAATTATACTAGAGAATTCAAATTAAACAATTAAAACTAGTAATTAACAAGATCCAATTCAGAATTCAACAAGGAAAGATCAAATTAAAGCTAGATCTAAAGAGGAACAAAGGTTTCTCTCTCTAGAAGAACAAAGAACCCAAAAACTAACTAAAATTGTGTCTAAGTGTCAAAATGATTGATCCCCCCTCCCTTTTCCCCTAGCATCCTTGGGTCTTTTCCATGCAGAAACAGCTTGAATTTGGACCTGCTGAGCCTCAGAAATCGCCAGGTACGATTTCCTTTAAAGAGGTCATGTGCAGCTTCCCACGCGTGCGCGCCATGCATGCGTGCGCGCCAATTACTTTTGTGATCCACGCGTGCGCGCCATGTGCACGTGCACATCAGTGGAAATTCTCTGATCCGCTCAGATGCGTCCATCCTTGGGCACCACTTCCAACTATCCTCATCCACGCGTGCGCGCAAAGTGCGCGTGCGCGCCGATGCTGAAGTTCCCAAAATCCAAATCTTCATGTTCCTTCCTTTTGTGCATGCTTTATTTCTCTCTTCTAGGCCATTCTTGCCCTATAAATCCTGAAATCACTCAACAAATACATCACGGCATCGAATGACAATAAAAGAGGATCAAAATATAGCAATTCTAAGGCAAAATAAGCATGTTTTTCACCATGAGCAATATTAGGAAGAGAACACAAAATCATGCATTTTTTGTGAACAAGTATGAGAAATATTGACAAAAACCCCCGAATTCTATACAATATAAACCACAAAATTGGGGTTTATCATGATTCAACGATTGTGTTTGATCAAACAATTATATTATCAATATACTAAAATTATTAATTTTTACAAAATAATTTTTTATAATAAAATATATTATAATAATATAAATATTTTACCTAATCATCTAATCAATCTTTTAATAACCATTAAATAATTAGTATAAAATTAATATATTAGTAGATACTAACGTGACTATTAATTTATTTTGTTATAAATGAAACAATAATAATAAATTTGAGATTAGTTAGGATAGTAAATATGTTACACTAAAACTTAAAAGTCTTGAATTCAATTTTAAGAATCAACAAAATGAATTTTTTTAATAAATTATATATGAGAAATAATATTTTTAAAAAAAATTGTACAATAACTGTAAACTCCTAGAAATTAATAAATAATAGTTAATAAATTAATTATTATTTAAAAAATTAAGAAATTAAATTTTATAATTTAGAGAAGTAAAAATAATCAAAATACAAATTTTAACACTAATTTTAAATATTTTGACCTAAAATTAGACCAACAGGCCGAACCGATTGAACTGGACCCGCTTTGGACCCAAATCCCAACATATAAAAGGAGCACTCAGCCACTTCTCCTCCCATTTAACCAAATTCACACTGGGAAAGAGAAGGGTGAGGAGAACCCTAAATCCCAAATTCAATCACAATTTCAATCTAGAGTTCTGATTGACGAGCCGTCTGCGACCACGCGTTTGTCTTGGAATTTTCTTCAATTCTATCTTAACAAAGTAATAAGAAATATACAATTTCTCATCCAGCTTTCCTCCATTCAAATTCTAAAATTTTAGGTTCATGAGTTTTGAGATTTTGTGATTTAATGATGTTAGGTGTGCTCTAGTAGTAAGAAAATACTGAGTTTTGCTTCGATTATCCATAGAAATGGTAAGGAACCCTTGAATCCTAGTAAATTCTTTAATTATATGAGGTTAGGTATTAAATTTGTGAATGTGTATGTAATGATGCAAAATTAGGTGGTATATGTCAATTGGAACCATATTGATAAAGTTGGAGGCTTGAGTTTGAGTATTGGGAGTTGAAAATCCATTTGATAGAGGCTTGGAGCTTATAAATTGAGCATTTTGAGGTATTTTGGATTTGGGGAGGAATCGATCAAGGTACGATTTTGGTTTCTTGTAACTAATATATAATGTTGCGTGTAAACTTAGGCTAGATGACCGTAGGATAAGTTGAACTATGTGAACTTGTTAAGGTTTAGTGATTTTTGGTGAAACTGTTGAGTTAATATTATCGACGGAAAGTTTGTCGCTTTTACAAAATAGGTAAAAATCTTAAACCCATTTCATTGACAAAAAGGTTGTCGATTTTATTTAAAATTTATCAATGGTTTGACAAGCCGTCAATTTTATTATATTTTTGAAAAATTAACACGTTTAAAACCAACATGTCTCGCAATCCATTTTACCGTCGATTTTTAATGTTTCGATTTTTCCATCAATTTTAATAGTGTTTCTTGTAGTGTTGGGAGTGGGTTTTGTTGATTTATTGAAAATGATTCTGAGAATTGGACATAATTTTGACATTGGAATTGGTTTGAATTGTTGGTAATGAATTGAGATTTGAAAATGATTTTTGATATTGGAATTAGTTTGAGTTATTGGAAATGGTTGAAAAGAGGTTGAGAAAAAGTTTGGTTGGGACCCTTAAAGGGTGGCAAAGTCCGAATTTTAGAGGAGATGCTGTCAAAATTTTATAAAACTCTGAGACTTTGTTTGAATCATTATTTAAAAAAAATTGATTTAAGAATCATATTATTTAATTTCGATTTATTACGGAAAGAGTTATGTTTTAAGTTTGATTTATTGAGAAAAGAGTATGTTTTGAGTTTTATTGAGAAAAGATTTATATTTTGAGTATAATTTATTCAGAAAAGTTTTATGTTCTGAGAATGATTTATTAAGAAACGGTTATTCTTTGAGTCTCAATTTATTAAAAAAAGAATGATATTTTGGGTATTTTATTGAATGGAAACGAGATTGGTTGTCGCTCCCCTAAAGTTCAGAGACTTTGCCATAGAAGTTAATTTAATAAATCTTGATTTAAGGTAATTTTATCTAATTTAATAAATTATTTTATCTATTAGTTGATTGGAGGAAAGGATTATGATGTTGATAAGGGTAAATAATGATGATTGATGGAATTATTATGTATATGTATGAAGCTGGTGAAATTATGATGTTGAGTTTAATGTGTATTGTATTAGGAGCTTGTTGGTTGTTATGGAATGAATATGATAAATAAGACATGATTGAGGATGATTGATGGTAAGTAAGTTTATGTTTTCTCCTGTTTGTAAAGTGCGTCGGGCACTATATTCCATGAGTGTGTCGGACACTAGATCCCAAGAGTGTGGCGGGCACTATATCCCAAGAGTGTGGGAATACTTTATCCCAGGAAATGTGACGGGTACTATATCCCGAGAGTGTGGCGGACACTATATCCCAAGAGTGTGACGGGCACTATATCCCAAGAGTGTGGGGGCATGTCAGAGAGACGATATCCGGGTTTGAGGCTAACGTTGGCACATGAAAACTACAAGGGGAGGAGCAAAAGTTTGCGCCAACGTTAGCCCCTAACTTTTGGGCTAACGTTGGCGCCACAAGTGCACTAAGGAAGGCCAACGTTGGAGCAAAAGTTAGACCCCTAACTTTTGCCCCAACGTGGATAGCAGCAAGTTTTGTTGGCTGATATGAAAAGTTGGACCAAAAGTTAGACCCTAACTTTTACTCCAACTTTTGCAAAACTCCAACCCGGTTCATTTGGTTCACTTTGGTTCTTCTCCAAACTCCAAGAGCAATCAACCAAGGCCTCTTTCAACCCAATTCCACCAAGAGCAAAGGCCCAACTCAAGGCTTGAAGATCATTTGAAGAAAGTGTATAAATAGGATAGAATTCAAGTTCTTCGGAGAGCTTTCCTTTTTGAATTTTCATAATAGTTTTCGGAGAGCTTTGGATATTGAGTGATCTTTAATTTCTTAGTCTTGGGGAAGGAGAATTCATTTCTCTTCCTCTCAGTTTTATTGCTTTCAATTTCAATTACAATTGTCTTGGATCTTGGGTTGGAGAATTGAAGAAATTCTGTTTCAATCTCAACTTTGGATCTCTCTGCTTTATTTACTGCTTGATTGAATTCAATTTCTGTTAATTGCTCTTCATCTACTTTCTTTGCAATTTACTTTTCCCTTGCGATTGTTCTTGTTGGATCAAGGAAGGTAGTGAGATCTAGACCTGGTTTTCTAGTCTCTGGACCCCTGGGATCTGAAATTCCAATTTACATTCTGTTTTTGCTTTTCATGTTCATTTACTTGTTTTGCTTCAGATCCGATTCAACCCAGACACTCTTTTACTTCTCTGTTTGATGCAATTTACTTTTCCTTGTTTAATTTCTGCAAATCCAAGTCCCAATCCCCTTTACAATTCAAGTCATTTACATTTCTTGCACTTTAAGATTCCGCAATTTACATTTCTTGCATTCTAAGTTTCTGCCATTTAATTTCTTGTTCTTTAAGATTCAGCAATTTATTTCCTGTTCTCTTTAATTCCATGCAATTTAATTTCTGCAAATCACAAATCACTCAACCAAATCTTGATTCGCTTGACTAAATTAACCACTAAGCTAAAATTGCTCAATCCTTCAATCCCTGTGGGATCGACCTCACTCCCGTGAGTTTTTATTACTTGATGCGACCCGGTGCACTTGCCGGTTAGATTTGTGTGTTTTGGGAGAAATTTATTTTTCCACCAAAATACTCATCAAGTTTTTGGCGCCGTTGCCGGGGATTGATTAGATTGACAATGATTAAGTAAGGTGGTAATCTAGATCAAGCACTTTTTCTTTAATTTTGACTAACCCATTAACTGTTTGAATTTTTGCCTGAGATGACTGAAACTTCGCTTTAGCAACAAAGTGAAGTTTTCCGGGAAATTTCTGGCTCTATGCAATGCTCTTGCTTACACAAGAGAAGCAATTTCTGCCACTAATCTCCCAAGTCCATCAACTGTTTGATACTTTGTGCCAGCTAACCTTCTGAATCACATTCTGAGCTTGAAAATATTCAATCATCACTTGAATTTTTGTGACTGTGCAGATCATGGAGGGGAACTCAACAAATTCTAGCAATCATGAGAGTAATATCCCCACCTTGGATGATAATGTAACCCATAGTTCGAAGTAACTATCCATAGCCATGAATGATGTTGCCCAATGGTTTGAAGCTTTTCCACAAGGAAGCATTATCGGATGGGAAGAACTGATGAATGGGCTCCTAGTCAAATTGAACCCATCACAAAGAATTGTTAAGCCAGAGGCAGAAGTGCATCCATTCACACAAGAGAAAGAAATTGAAGGTGCTCGTGCAGTAATAAGCCAAAACAAGCAGATACATCAGCAGACTCTACAACAACTGGACATGATGGCTAGGAAAATCACTGAGTTGAGACATGCTGTAATACATACATACAACCTGACTCAAAGCTCATATGGGAGTAATCAAGCTGAACACAGTTTTGGGGTCATTAACCATGAGCAACAGAGTTATGAGCAACTACAATCTCCAAGCAATCACTCTAGCATGCTCCAACACAGGCCTCAGAATGATGTGTACAATCCACCTTGGAGAACTCATTCTAATGGGAGGGGGGTTGAGAACCAAAACCAAAAACCAAGGGACTTCAACTGCAACAATCCCAGCTTCAAAAACCAACTTAAAACACACCCCCACAACAATAATCACACACACTTCCAACCCCGTCCTACCTCACCATTCGCTCAAAATGACCTTCATCAACCACCACAATTGACACAGCCATAACCACTTCCAACCTTTCAAAGAATCTATATTCTAGAAATGCTGATGGAGAGGTCCATAAAAATTCAAGAAATGATGGTAATAGAGCGGGAAGAAATAAAGAAACATCAAGAGATGATAAGCAAGAACCAGGAGGCTTCACTCAGAAGACTTGAAAGGCAGATGGAACAACTTGTTCAAAATCTTGCTGAATTGAGTGAGAAGGAGGGGACTCTGAACCCAAAGAGCCATGAAAAGGATGCTGTGTTGAAAGAGAAGGGAGTCATGGAGGAAAATAAGAGGGCTATGGAAAGAGAAACAGAGGGAAGGAAGCCCATAGCGAGAGGAGGAAACCTAAGGCAACAGAAGCCTCAACTTCCATGAGCACAGAGTGAAGGATGTCAAGCTAGTGACAATAAAAGAGCGCTTGTTGGGAGGCAACCCAACCGGAGGTAACTATCTTTTCATATCTATTTTAATAAAAAGGTTAATTAGTTCTATCTATAATGCAATAAGCTAAGTTTGGTGTGCACACCAAAACAATCTAAAGGAGAATGCAGGATTCTAAGTTTGGTGTTTCACCAAAATCCCATTATAAAACACATTCTCACTCTTTGCATAATGCTGGCTTCAAGCATATTGGATGAACTAGTTAACTATTCTGCTGTTTCCTAGTTTTCAGTTTTATTGCTTTTGAAAAAGAAGAAGAAAAAAAAAAGTTATTACACATGGTTAATTTGATGCATGAAACCCATTGGCAAGGTACTAAGTTTGGTGTTCTCACACCAAAGTAAGTTCAAAAGCCCATAAATAAATCAGCCAGACTAACCATTGTTTCCAAGTGCTTGGGGAACGAGCAACTTTCAATATCATTGCAGAGGTCTATACAAGCTTTTGGAAGGATTAAGAATCATCAATCAAAGAAACAAAAGATGAACCTCAAGGCCAGCAATGATGATGATGAGAAGAAGGAAAGCAAGCGAACTCCAAAAGGTTGTATTGTTAAGTGATTATCTTACATCAAACACTGCTATGATTGAGAGTGGTTTAGTTTCCCTGATTATTTGTCTGCATAGCATAGTTTTTCTGTAATTCAATAAGCAAGATGCTTGATTATTCACAACATTTTTCTCTTCAAAACTTGTTTGTACTCAATGATTCAAGAATTGCATCACATGAAAGTTCTTTAAAAAGAAGGATTGAGGAATTAAACAATTTTGAGGCAAGCAAAAGATTAGGAGAAGTGGTGGTTCTAGTTGTATGATTATGTATTGAGGTTGCATGCTTGTGAAAACTTGCATGGGAGCTCATAGGCAGGACATGAAGTTCAAAGAAGTATTGTGGAGATTCTCAAAAATTTATTGATCCAAGAAGCAGCAAACAAAACAAAAAAAATAAAGAAAATACAAAAGCAAAAAGAACATGGCCCAAGGCTCTGAGCATCAATTACTAGGCAGAAAAAGAAAGAAGAAACAAAACTCAAAGAGTTGTTAGCCTAGTAAATGCTTGTGGTTGAGCTGTGTCAAGGAAAGAGGCTTGAGCAAGTAAATCCTTAGGGGTGCTTTAACACCTAATACCTTAAAACCAACTGGTTTAGGAGTATTGATTGAAAGCTTATCTAAAGAGCCGCTTTGAGACATGACACTTAGAGTCGAGGCCAAAGCACAGAAACTATAAGCTGCTTCAAGGTGATTACATATAAAGAGATCTCCATGATACCATTTGGATGAAAATCCTAAGACCTAAGACTCCCAATATGTGAGGACTAGTAAGCACTGAAGCCCTTGCAAGAGCACATGATTTAGAGTTCACCCCACTGTACCTGATCACTTCACTCACTGGACTTTACAAGTTATTCTTCAATCCATCTTAATTGAAAGAACCTTGGAGCATAAATTTATTTCTTGCTTGAGGACAAGCAAGCTTTAAGTTTGGTGTTGTGATGACAAGTCATCTTAGCCTATTTTAACTAGTCTTTTTCTTTTGTTTTCAATAGAATTATGCACTTTCTTGAGCCACAAGCAAGCTAATTGGGTAGATTTTCATGTTTCCTTTGATTTAATCAACCATGTATGAATTCATGCTATTTCATGAGGTTTTATACTATAATTGTCACATATTATGAAAGAATGAATATCTCATGATTTTAAGTATAGCTTTGATGTGTTTGGTTGATTAATGATAGGTGAAGAAAGCTTGGAGAAAGGTTGAAGCAAGAAGGAATAGCTAGGAGTAAAGGGAAGACAATGGAATAAGTGAAATTGAACCAGGAAGCAAAAAGCTGGACCTAAAGTTAGCCTCAAACTTTTGCACAAACTTTTGGGTGAAAAGTTAGCCCCAACGTTAGCCCCTAACTTTTGGGCTAACGTTGGAACTTGAAAATCACTCCCTGGGTACCAAAAGTTTGCGCCAACGTTAGCCCCTAACTTTGAGGCTAACGTTGGCACATGAAAATCACCCCTGGGCACCAAAAGTTTGCGCCAATGTTAGCCCCTAACTTTGAGGCTAACGTTGGCATGAGAAAAACACTCCCTGGGCACCAAAAGTTTGCGCCAACGTTAGCCCCTAACTTTGAGGCTAACGTTGGCACATGAAAACTACAAGGGGAGGAGCAAAAGTTTGCGCCAACGTTAGCCCCTAACTTTTGGGCTAACGTTGGCGCCACAAGTGCACTAAGGAAGGCCAACGTTGGAGCAAAAGTTAGACCCCTAACTTTTGCCCCAACGTGGATAGCAGCAAGTTTTGTTGGCTGATATGAAAAGTTGGACCAAAAGTTAGACCCTAACTTTTGCTCCAACTTTTGCAAAACTCCAACCCGGTTCATTTGGTTCACTTTGGTTCTTCTCCAAACTCCAAGAGCAATCAACCAAGGCCTCTTTCAACCCAATTCCACCAAGAGCAAAGGCCCAACTCAAGGCTTGAAGATCATTTGAAGAAAGTGTATAAATAGGATAGAATTCAAGTTCTTCGGAGAGCTTTCCTTTTTGAATTTTCATAATAGTTTTCGGAGAGCTTTGGATATTGAGTGATCTTTAATTTCTTAGTCTTGGGGAAGGAGAATTCATTTCTCTTCCTCTCAGTTTTATTGCTTTCAATTTCAATTACAATTGTCTTGGATCTTGGGTTGGAGAATTGAAGAAATTCTGTTTCAATCTCAACTTTGGATCTCTCTGCTTTATTTACTGCTTGATTGAATTCAATTTCTGTTAATTGCTCTTCATCTACTTTCTTTGCAATTTACTTTTCCCTTGCAATTGTTCTTGTTGGATCAAGGAAGGTAGTGAGATCTAGACCTGGTTTTCTAGTCTCTGGACCCCTGAGATCTGAAATTCCAATTTACATTCTATTTTTGCTTTTCATGTTCATTTACTTGTTTTGCTTCAGATCCGATTCAACCCAAACACTCTTTTACTTCTCTGTTTGATGCAATTTACTTTTCCTTGTTTAATTTCTGCAAATCCAAGTCCCAATCCCCTTTACAATTCAAGTCATTTACATTTCTTGCACTTTAAGATTCCGCAATTTACATTTCTTGCATTCTAAGTTTCTGCCATTTAATTTCTTGTTCTTTAAGATTCAGCAATTTATTTCCTGTTCTCTTTAATTCCATGCAATTTAATTTCTGCAAATCACAAATCACTCAACCAAATCTTGATTCGCTTGACTAAATTAACCACTAAGCTAAAATTGCTCAATCCTTCAATCCCTGTGGGATCGACCTCACTCCCGTGAGTTTTTATTACTTGATGCGACCCGGTGCACTTGCCGGTTAGATTTGTGTGTTTTGGGAGAAATTTATTTTTCCACCAAAATACTCATCAGTGTTAGTGTTTGGAGGATCTGAACTGTTTGGTGTCTTCATTTTGGTTTGGTTGAGAACAGAGAGGAGAAGGATGCGATTATTTTTCTCGGGCAGAGCCTGAAGAGCAAGATCCACAAATTCAAAGACTGAAGAACAAAGCAAGTTTGTTGAAACAAGAACTGCAGAAAGCTGAAAGAAAATTTGCATTGGCACTAGCTATTGGAATTCTTGGATGGACAACAGCTGGGCTGCTACTATATGATCGACTTAATTGAGGTTTA
Source organism: Arachis ipaensis (assembly GCF_059453495.1). NCBI lineage: Eukaryota > Viridiplantae > Streptophyta > Magnoliopsida > Fabales > Fabaceae > Arachis > Arachis ipaensis. The sequence goes on from NC_142439.1 coordinate 94,253,945, forward strand.
GGGGGTTAGCAGTTATGTTTGTTTGCTTAGCTGTTGTTGTCCCTAGTTTGGAGGGAATGTCAAGTATTTAGGGGATTGAAAAAATTGACATACAGTTAGGGTGATAACAGTGATGTGTTAGTTGAAACTTTTTGGAAGTTGTATGTGTAAAGGCATTTGCTGTAAACATTATCAAGTTTTTGAGTGAAATGAAAAGCTATGAGTTCCTGTATTTTGACATACATTATTTGGCCCTGTAAAACTTTAATTTGGTTTGATCTACCAATAAATCGAAGGCTTAATTTGCCAATTCACATAACTATGCTGCTAAAAATTCATTTAAATCATTAGATAATGGAGAAGTCTTAAAGTAGCTTCTCTTAACCACAATATCCAAACAAGCCTTATATATAACCATGAAAAGATAACAACACAAAAGATTTCAACATGAAACTAGTAGTCTTAAAGTAGGCTGTCTAAAGTATCACAGGGGCATCAGCCCTTGGTCATTGCCACTTTCATTACAAAATAGAAGGTAAACACTAAAATCTACTATGTTCTTCATCCCAATGCTTTCCAGGCCCTAGGTGGTGTTTTTGCCATGAACTTCAGGGTCCTCCTTGATGGGCTAGTGATTATTGCTGTCGATGGCTGGGGTTAACTGGCGGCGCTGCTGCATCTAGCTCTCTTGGAGGATGTTTGTGACTCTTGGTTCCCTCCAACTTGTGTATTGCTCTTTCTCTTTGGCTGAAGTTTTGTTGCTGGTTTTGTTGTTGCCTTGGCTGGGATCTTGCTGGAATTTGGAGTCCTAGTTGTGCCAGCACCTTTCTTGGCTTGTGGAGCTGCATTACGCTATAAACAGTAACAACAATCAGTGATATCAGGGGATTGGGTTCAACAAATTGGGTTCATCAGACAGTAACAACAATCACATATAAGGAATTGTGTTCAAATTGACAACAACAACTTTATCTTTTTTGCTGAGGCCTCCACCTTACGTTTTCTAGGGCAGGTTCTTTTGTTGTGACCAAGTGCAAAACAATAAGAACATTTTTGTTGTTGTCCAGCCTTGGATAATTTAGCCAGTGGTCATTGTTGCGTGGCTCATCACCATCCTTGTTCCTGCTCAGTTTTGGGCGCCCTATTGGTTTCCTAAACACTGGTGGCAGCACATCATCATTCTCAGTCCGGGCCCATAGATTTGGTCCATTCACTCGGTAGATTTGGTCCATATTACTTGTTCACATAGCTCTTAACATCCAAACACATTTTTCTAATGCAACTCATGCCATGCTCACAAGGGTAACCTGTTAGTTGAAACTTTCTACATGAGCACTCATGTAAGTTTAAGTCCACAACAAATTTGTCTCTATTACCCTGACTGCTAGACACCTCATACTTGTCCCTACCCGCATATATGGCCAACCACTCCCCACCCTTATCAAATTCTCTGTTAATTTTCTTGTTTATTTTTGGCAAAATTTCTCCAGCATATGTAACTATACTTTGTCTGTTGTCAGCCCACCTATTCATTAGATAAACCCTAATATCTTCTAACATAGACACAATGAGTTTCTCTCTAGCATCTACAATAACAGAGTTAAAACACTCACATATGTTGTTTACAAGTGTATCAACTCTAGGAAAATAAATAAACCTGGACTTGCTCCAATACTTGGCAGGGATCTCCATGAGATGATTATAAGCTCCTTGATCAACCAGCTGAATCTCCTTCATCCTTCTCTCCCACTCCTGGACATATATTGCCTTTGAAGCCTTCTACGTCATCATTTTTAGCTGAAAACCCAGGAACCTTTTTCTGAAATTTCTATATAAGTGCCTGACACAAAACATGTGATCTATGCCAGGCAGTAACTCATCAAACGTAGGGATCAATCCCTTGGGAGCAGAATTTAAAAACAGCATCAGTCAATAACAGCACAACATGAATTAAAGACAAAATTAATTAAACAAGTTTACGTGAGTACTGCTTAGATTGAGAGTTACCTTTTGTTGGTCGCTCATGAATGTACACCATATGATCTTATCAACTCCCAAATCGTCACACAAAATCAACAAAAACCATATCCACGAGTCTTTTGTCTCTGCTTCAACAACAGCATAGGCAATTGGCAAAATCTTATCGTTGGGGTCCCATCGAATGGCTGTTAGAAGTTGACCCCCATATGGAGTCTTGATGAAGCATCGATCAAGGCCAATAATGGGTCTGCACACCATGAAACTCCGTTTGCAAGCATCCAAGCAGATATAGATCCTCTCAAGTCGTGGTCTCATGTCCTTGCCAAGAATTGGTGTCTCTAATTAAAATTCAAGAGGTCTCTCCACTTGTATCTAAACAGTGGAACCCGGATTTGACCTCAGTAACTCGGCAGCATAGTCATGAATCCTCCTATATTGCTCTCCATAAGTACCATTAATCTCATCTAAGGCTTGCTACTTCACTCTGGCAGCTTTGGTCTTTGTGAGATCAACATTCCACTTGCTATGAGCCTTCTTTATCAAAGTTCTCAACTTGATTTTAGGGTTCTCACAGATCTTCTTCATAAAAGCCTTACTCAACCACTGAAAACTCATGATACCAATCTTGGTTGCCTTACTGCATGTGTGTTTTTTGTAACAGCTAGTCAATTGCCATGTATCCTCTCTCTTCATCTTATGGCAGTAAGTAAACCACTTGCAACCTTCTTTGCAAACAGCTTTGCACCTATGACTATCACACTTTGAGAACCATATTCCTCTGCCACTGTGCACAGCATAACTAGTTACACATTCCTTAAAAGCATTCCTATCTACTTACATTGTCCTAACCTCCCATTTATACTCCTTCATATTCTTCAAACTCTTATACAACGGGTACTTCCTCAACAAGGGATCCCCCTCATCATCACTTAGAGGGACATCCCATAACTCCTCACTCTCATACCCATCATCTTCATCGCTTAGTCCAGCAGCCACCACTTGCTCCTTTCCCTTATTAACACTGCCACTAAATTATCCTTGTACTCTCTCAGTTGGAACACCCTGTTTCATCTTTTGGGAATCTTTCATAGTTGTGACTTCAACATCATACAAACCCCCATCACCATTTCAATCATCATCGTTGTCATCAAATGCAACCTCCATATCACTATCTTTAGAGCTGTTTTCACTCCACTGTTCATCACTGTACCCCTCATCATCATTTCTTGCCTGGTAGTCATCATCCTAAGATTCATCATCACCTGAAAAATCTGACCTCTCTGACGTCTCTTCATCATCATCCTCTAACATATCATTCTAAGCTTCTGTCACCACCTTGGGCTTCTTACCCACCTTGGCCTGAGCAAATGATTGGGCCTTGTGCAGCACAATTGGACCAGGTCTAACAGTCTCTGCAGTGGGTGCAGCAACCTTACCACCATCTATGTCTTCAACTTCCTCAATGGTGCAGTCTTTCCTAGTAGTAGCACCATCTTTGTGAACAAAAAGCTCCACCATGTTGTCCCTCATTCCAATTCTGGCCATGTCCATTACATCCTTGTCTGTGTGAAGCATCCTCAGTCCTACATCTGTTTCATCTTTCGGAGACTTATACCACATTGCAGCGATGTTTTCTGCCACATATCCCTGTTTGACCACTATCTCCATGGCCTCAAACCTACTCCACCTATCTTCATCACAGTAGTCCACTATCGAAGTCTCATCCCCCACATAGTGTAAAGGTTCACCATCAAATCCAAACTCCCCCCCCCCATGGTGTATCTTGACACTAAAATAACTCATTCTCCGAACAATCTATTAGACAAACACAATAGAGTTCATAAAATTCTCACATTGATCAACAACAACAGAAATGCATAAAAGCAATCACTAGGGCAAAATAAAAACTTTCAAAACAAAACAAGAAACGAATATGAAACTATAAAACAAAATAATCACATATCAACATGCATCATTACATATCAACATGCATTAAGATAAAAACCAAATGGGTTGAGGAGATTTGATAACGGAATACCTGATACGATCTTCTTCTGGAAATCAAGGGTTTCAAACTAACTGCTGCTGTGGACCTTTAACGTTACTGAAGGACAATGTCACCTCTCTAGCTGCGAATCGCAACCCTTGTGTGACAATCGATAGGGTTTGTTGGTTTTTGTTATCGCAACCAAGAAGAAGAAAAAGAAGAGTCAGGGTAAGCATGTGTTCTGTCCAAAGGCGGGAAGGATTACACATCTATTAACCCATGTTCCCTCTCCCTTGCCATGTCGGACACGACATTAAGAATTTCACACCCACTTAACGGCAAGACCTGATTGATACAAATCAAAACTTTTTTGGATTTAAATAGAACACTTTAAACTTTAGGGACTAAAATAAAATTCACCTCAAATTCGAAGGCAGTGTGTCGATTTTATATAATATTATCGACGGCAAGTTTGTCGCTTTTACAAAATAGGTAAAAATCTTAAACTCATTTTATCGACGAAAAGGTTGTCGATTTTATTTAAAATTTATCAACGGTTTGACAAGCCGTCAATTTTATTATATTTTTAAAAAATCGACATGTTTAAAACCAACATGTCTCGTAGTCCATTTTACCGTCGATTTTTAATGTTTCTATTTTTCCATCGATTTTAATAGTGTTTCTTGTAGTGTTGGGAGTGGGTTTTGTTGATTTATCAGAAATGATTCTGAGAATTGGAAATAATTTTGACATTGGAATTGGTTTGAATTGTTGGTAATGAATTGAGATTTGAAAATGATTTCTGATATTAGAATTAGTTTGAGTTATTGGAAGTGATTGAAAAGAGGTTGAGAAAAAGTTTGGTTGGGACCCTTAAAGGGTGGCAAAGTCCGAATTTTAGAGGAGATGCTGTCGAAATTTTATAAAACTCTTGAGACTTTGTTTGAAGCATTATTTAAAAAGAAAATTTGATTTAAGAATCATATTATTTGATTTTGATTTATTACGGAAAGAGTTATGTTTTAAGTTTGATTTATTGAGAAAAGAGTATGTTTTGAGTTTTATTGAGAAAAGATTTATATTCTGAGTATAATTTATTCAGAAAAGTTTTATATTCTGAGAATGATTTATTAAGAAACGATTATTCTTTGAGTCTCAATTTATTAAAAAAAGAATGATATTTCGGGTATTTGATTGAATGGAAACGAGATTGGTTGTTGCTCCCCAAAAGTTCAGAGACTTTACCATAGAAGTTAATTTAATAAATCTTGATTTAAGGTAATTTTATCTAATTCAATAACTTATTTTATCTATTAGTTGATTTGAGGAAAGGATTATGATGTTGATAAGGGTAAATAATGATGATTGATGGAATTATTATGTATATGTATGAAGCTGGTGAAATTATGATGTTGAGTTTAATGTGTGTTGTATTTGGAGCTTGTTGGTTGTTATGGAATGAATATGATAAATGAGACATGATTGAGGATGATTGACGGTAAGTATGTTTATGTTTTCTCCTGTTTGTAAAGTGTGTCGGGCACTATATTCCATGAGTGTGTCAGACACTAGATCCCAAGAGTGTGGCGGGTACTATATCCCAAGAGTGTGGGAACACTTTATCCCGGGAAATGTGATAGGTACTATATCCCAAGAGTGTGGCGGGCACTATATCCCAAGAGTGTGACGGGCGCTATATCCCAAGAGTGTGGAGGCATATCAGAGAGACGATATCTGGGTTAGCTACCGGGTATGTCGGGTTCTGGCAAAATAACCGATATGTGAGCTCACGGCCAGTAGGACAGGCATGCATTATATTGCTTTTGTTTGCTTTGTTTGGGTGTACTTAACTATTTTGGTTTACCTATCTGATAAATTCTGTTTAACTGGTAACTGTGATACTTGTTGTAACTATTCTTAAAATGTGTTTGCCTTGTATTTGTGTGTGCTTGTGATTGATTTCTATTTTGAAGTATTGCTGGTGGATTGATGATAGCGGTGATTTGTTTTGAATTGGGCGGGAGGCCGATTTGATTGTTTTAATTTGGGCCAGAAGCCAGGATTGGTTAGTTTAGTGGTAAGTTTGTTTAAAATGGTTTCTTAGTAAGCGGCGAAATGTATAGAGTGTTGTTTTGTGTAAATTTTCTTAGAAAAAATATAAGTTTCTAAATTTGGATAATGAACTAACGTTCACTGGGACTGAAAATAGTTTTATTTAAAATATCTTCTCATAACTATTCTTCAAAATCCTCTACTGAGAACCAGCGAGGACGATGTTCTCACCCCCTACAGCTTTATCTTTTCAAGACGGATGAACAAGCTTGCGAAGTTTTAGTTAAAGTACTTGGATATGTTGTTTCTATTTGTTTACATATGATATAGATTTTTCCCTCGCCCTTATTATTATAATATTGTAAGAGGGATAAGATTTGTATGTTTTACATGTATATTATATTTATAAGCTACTTATGTAAGAAGTCTTGTATTTGTATATGCCTGTTTGTTTTCAAAATAAAGTATTTTTCTGTTTTTCAAAGAAATCAGAGACACAGTTAAGAGTCAAAGGCTCCTATTTTAATATTAAGTATATAAAGTAGTCGTAATACTTCTTGCTATCAGAGTGGCGCAGCCGAAAGCGTGACAATCTAATAGTGAGGGTGTTACAGATTTCACTGGTGATGGAAGTAGTAACTGGCAGAGAAGGTAGAGTGGCGGTGGTTGGTGCAACAGATGGCGGCAGAGGTTCCGAATTGGTCTTCATTGAGTAGCAGAGATTCCGAATAACAAGCCGGTGGTGACGGTGGCCGTTGATGCAGCAGCAAGGAGAAAGAACTGTGACAGTAGTGAGTGGTGTTACTGCCGTCAATAAAGATGGAGCAGCTGGCAACAAGTTGACGACACCAATGGAGAGCTTTGATATCCTTTCATCGGTTGTGTTTTTATATATTTGAAAAATTACATTGCATTTAGAAAATTTATGTGATCTAATTTTTCATTATTTTCTTTTTTTTTTTTTTTTGCAGTGGTAGCAGGTAACTAGGAGCAAAAATCCTGTCTAGGAAATTCATTGAATTTCTCTGGTGACAGTAAATATAGTTGTGAATGAACTAGACACATAATAAGTTTTAGATGGTGATCACGTTATTTTTTGTCATATGTGGATATGCATTTTTTCTAATATATAATAGGTAAAAGATTAATGCTTGCTTTATTAATGCCCTTGATTAAATTGGTGAGTATTAGTTATCATGGTTGTTGTGAATTTTGTTCAAAAAATTGATGGCATCAATCATGTAATTGTGATTACTCATTACGTGTTTTGGCTTTTTTTTTGTTTAATAATTGAGTTGGATGAGGTACTACTTCTTTGTATTCTCCTAGACATTTGTAAATCTAGAATTAGATTCCATTGTTTGCTTGAAACTCGATATACAAATTCCATTCTCTTCTCTTTTAAATACACCAAGTTAAAGGGTGAAGTTGAAATGGTAATGTGCTAATTATTGAATCTTGCTGTCTCTTTTATCTAAATTTGTGTGATTTACTTAGAAATAATAGGTTTGTGTGGTCTGATTTTTTACTTTTCTGTTTTTCAGATCTTTTTTTTTAATTTTTGCTTTTTGATTTCTTTAAATTTGTTTTCATATTCACATTGTGCTTCTCATAAGTGGACAAGAAAAAGTGAGGCTCACAAAGTGGTACTCCCTATACTTTCAAAGTGGTACTTTAAAGTATGATCTAATATATTTTTTTCCCGATTTATACATACTAGGATTGTGTGGGAACTTTATAATTATTTGTCTAAGATAATGTTTACCTGATACAGAAAGAACAATTAGAGATAAAGCAAATGACATCACCAAATGGTAGCCTAATTCCTTGCAATTCTTCACCAATAGAATGCACAACCAACACTAAAAGTAAGCCTCACTTAGGACTCTAATTTCTTATCATTTATGCATTTTAAAAATGTACGGAAGGCACTACAGTTATTTATTCATAATAATATAATGTTATGATCTTTTCATCAACTCCAAATTTATTTGTGGCATGGACAGTATTTTACTTTTTTATTTCAATTTAAATGTAACACTCAAGAAAACTATATATCCATCAAAATAAAAATGTCTTCAGCAAGTTATAAGATGAGATGTATGATAGAGTTGGGAGCTTTAGTCGATTATTTAAATACAAAAAGGGTGTTCATATTGGTATTTGTATTTTGATATTATCCCTTAAGGATTCATTTATTTAAGGATGGAATATGAGGAAAAAATGGTATCAACCATCTTCTATTACATTCTTTGCTCAAATTGGTCTTGACTCTATCTCATACTCTTCTTTTAGGTCATATTTTTAGTTTAAAAATAAATTAGTTTTAAATGTTCAACTTTTAAACTGAAATTTGAATACTCTGACAGGGTTCTAATTCAAAGGCTTGCAGTCGTTCAAGTTGTAGTTTAAAAAATTTGTTAATTTGGTATAAAATGGTTTTTGTTATAAATTGATGCTGAAAGTTTGTAAAGAATTTGGCCCAATTTTACTAGATTTAAGTATTGTTATTTAAGTTGAACTACATAATTAGTAATGTTCTTGCTTCTGTTTTCTTAAATAATATTCTGATTTTATTTATAAAATACAATTTTAGATTTGATTTTTTTAACAAATTTACATTGGTTCTTTTTATATGGTCAAATACTCAAATTAAACTTCAGCTACAAATTTGATAACTTATTCTTCATTCAAATATGTTTATAGTTTAAATGATTTAATATAGTTATTGTTCACTTTCTCCTACATGGATGAACAATTTTTTTGCATATTAAATACAATAAAAAATTAAAATATTCTTGTTTTTGGGTTGTTGTCTACTCTACTATTTGCTTCAAGCGTTGTTCATTTAAGAGAATGACCTTAAAATACCTTTATAAATTAGATCTTTCTTTGTGGTACGAAGCTTATGGAGAGCCTCCTCAAAAGCTCTTCTTACTATGATACACTTTAAATCCAACAACCATCTAAGAAAACAAATGAAAAGAAGGAAAAATCTAGGGGGCTAGCAACTTTTGTATTTTTTGGTCAACACTTAACCATCAAAACAAAAGTGAGTGATCTCCCACAATTAGATGTAATCTCACACTATTAAAAACACTATTGATAGCCAATTAATAGTTACAAAACATCAAAATTGCTGCCCCCTAACATTCCTCTAAAAAGAATCCGTACCCTTTTCTTTCTTTTCCCACCTTTCTTATGTATGTGTCCTATTATGCTATCTAGGTTGTATGTTTTTACTGTTGGGATTTGTATCTTGATATTATTCCTCAAGAGTTCATTTATTTTATATATATTGGAGATTTGTTAAGCTTAAATTTAAATATTTGATCATTCCTCCAGTATATCAAGTAACTTTTACAAATAAGTTGAGCTTATCTTTTATCATAGAATTCTTATCTTATCATAACTTGATCTATTGTCATGTTTTATAGTTACTAAATGTTCCAAATCCTGTTGTTCTTGACATTTATGTTTGTGCATTCGGAGATGGGTATCGGAATTATATATTATTATACAAATTGCTTAAAAGCTAGGTAATGCCATTATGAAAATAAATTTCAGGTACTCATAAAGATATTGTATGCTTTTGAATGATTAATTTAAATTCTTAATTTAATAAAAAAAAGTACTACAAAAGAATTATGTTGTTTTTTAGCATAAAGAATGAGAAAATAGATGTGAAATGAATGATTGATGTTGGTATTCTATATTAGTGTTAAAGGGTGGTTCTATTTCACTTGGTATAATAGAATATGCAAATGAAGACTAATGGCCTCAATGGAGTTTACTTATCATAGCACATTATAATCCAATGAATGAAACCAGAGATAAGCATCTTCTTTAATGTGAATGCACTATATTATTCATGTTGTTTCTGAAATGCATGTGCTTTAATATGCTTTTGAACCATGTATATTCTTTTTTTTTTCTTTTCTTTTTGTCATTTGTGTTCTTAAAAAGTTTTTTTCCTTTTTTTCTTTTTGAGATGTAGATTTGGATAGCTTAGTAGGACAGATAATAGCCCACTTTGGATAAAAAGAGTTCAATTTCTACTTATATGGATGGTGAGTTATATGATACCTCTGTTATGGTGTCTAAATTGTCTAACTTTCTTTTTAAAGTAAAAAATAAAATGTTTAAAATAAAAAATAAATCATGTAAAATTTATTAAATATTATTTATTTACTTTTTTTAGTAACTTAGGTACAAAGTGATAAGTACCATAGCATTCACCTATGTAAATATGCATGCTTTCTTTCCTATCATGCATACTTTTATTTTATTTTATTTTATTTTATTTTGCACTCATACAAAGCATGTTTGTTCTTTTGGTCATTGTTATCAAGAAACAATCCATGCAAAATTTAAAGAATGTGACTAAACTATAATGATCTTATTTTTTAAACAAATTAGTTATATTTAATACAATAACTTAAATGAGTATGCTGTTTTCATGCATTCAAAGTTCATGTTCTCTGTTTGTCTTTATTTCTAATATATATTCAACCACTCATTCAAAAAATTTCATGATTAACTATGATTAGGCTTTTGGCTATATTTTCTGTGGTCAATTATTTCAACTGAAACCAACAAACAGCTTAAAAATTTATAGGATTTTGTTCTAATTTTTTGCAGGAATCTTCATCTCTTAAAAAGCTAACCAGTGGTGATGAATCTGTAGTTTTAGAAGAAAAATATTCTAAATTTATAATGAATCTCTGAATTATGAATGAGTGCTTCATTGGTTAGCTTCCAAATTTCTACTAAAAGATAAGTGCTCTTTTGTTTTAATGGTATATCCTTTTGGCTTTTTTCAACTATAAATTACTGAAAAATAAAGAGTTGGCAACTGTAGTTGAATTCTGAACTCTGAAATGATTGTCACTGACTTTTTTTATTGCTTTTGATGATATACTTTGTGGTGCCATGGTATTGTAAGTTATTTTCTAAAATCTAAACAAATGTTTTGTGTTACAGCTTCAAAGTAATGTGCGGGATGAATTTTTAACTAGTAATAAATTAATGCCTAATGCTGGTGATGATGATCACAAGGTGCAATTTGCATTAAAGAGCTGTAATGCAGATTCTAGCAACGTGGATAATACTATTTAAAGAGAGAAGTGTTGGTAGAGTATGATGGTCTGTCTCAATATTAGATGTTTTTTTTTTTCTTTTGTGGTGGTTGCCAGTTGTTTAATGAAGTTTATGGACCAGTAGTGTTCGACAATTAATAAAAATCACATTGAATGTTCCCTTAGAAGTCTTTACTTAGATATACTTGCAATGAAAGTTGCAGAGTGGCTCTCTTTTTGCAGAATGATGAGTACATTGTGAGTTTGTCTCAAAATAGAGCTTTAATATATCCAATCATGGAAATCAAGTAGTTTAAGGACGCACTTTGAATATTCGCAAGATATTCTTAAAAATAAAAGCTGAATTATTCGAATGGTGCCAAAGACAATATGCAGAGAAAGAGGTCTAAGCCAAAGATATTGAATAGTAGAAGGAACAAACTTAAAAGATACTAGCAGATGTTGCCAAACGAAATGGAATGGACGATATGGTCACACATATTAGCTTCCATAAATTATGATATGGTCACACATATCATAATTTATTGATTTTTTTAATATATAAATTTTCAGCCTAATTTTTTATCCAGGAATATCTTCTGTATTTTTCTTTTGGGATAGTTAGCATTTTGAAGAGAATGTAACTTATGGTAAGCCGTTAACAATCTTTTTTTACAAGTTATAAGCAACGTCTACAGATTAAGGAGGTTCTATAAAACACTTTCATGCATTCTTTTGTTAATAAACATTTGTTTACTAAATTGTATACATTTTCACTTTTAAATTTCTGTGTTAGTTAGATAAAGATAACCAATTAAAATAGAGGTATCAGTTTGTTTAGTCATTTTCTTATTTTAAATTGTTATCATTAGTTAGTTTATTATGATAGTAACTTAGTATTATGTTGACACCTTTCAAGATTTTTCTTAAACCAATAAAAATAATAAAGTAACGTTTGTTTTGAAGTATTGGGATGGAGATTGGAGAACTGAAATACAGTATTATATTTGTTGGTTCAGAGATTGGTACTAAAATTTCAGTTTCCGTCTCCAAAATTTCAGTATTTCAATACCTCAAAAAATTGGGGATACAGGGGTTTTAAATTTTTGATAACGGAGACCGAAACTTTAACAAATAATTTCTTTCCAAAATACCCTTATCCCAAATTACTAATTCCAAGTTTACCCTCGTTCACTTCTTCAGCCACCACCTTTGCCCTATCGCTGCTGCAAGGACCACCATCTCTCACCTCCCAACTCCAACCCATCTCTCATTCGTACTACCTTAGCCATCATCCCTCCTTGCATCCATCATGACCAACAACAATAACATCAACACAATATCAAAATCAGAACAATAAGACCAACAACAATAATATCAAATATATCTCTAAATCAGAACGCAGAAAGAAGAGAAGAAAGGAGAGGAAAGGAGGAGACGGCGGCGCAAAAAGAGAAGCTGCCGATAGGTGCTGGGTGACGGCGACGAAGTGCGAGAGAGGCGCGAGAGATATGTAGGTGTTGGGTGACGGCGACGGAGCGCGAGAACGACTTGGGTGCTGGACACTGGCGATGTAGTGCAAGAAAGAACGTGCGGCCGAGAGAGAGAGAAGTGAAATCAGCAGTGAAGAGTGGAATAAGGGGTGTGATTGTTGTTGACGGAGGCAGAAGCCATTAAAATCGACGATGAAGAGTGGAATCTGCAGCGAAACGAAGAAGGGGGACTAAAGGGTGTGATTGTTGTTATTCAGTGAAGAGAGGAGAAAGACCAGGGGTAGGCAGGTTTTTTTTTTTTAATTAGTAAGGGTTCATATAAATAATGAGATTTGTTGGACTTAATTTTGTTTTTTTATTTGATGTGTTTTAAACTTAGCTATAGAACACATACAATTCTTAGAATTTTGAATTTTTCCTGAATAGTATTAAAGTATAGATTAATTCATATGTATATTCAAAAGGAAATATTAAATAGTCAAAAGATTTTAATAAAATTAGTATAAAGGTATAATAAAATAGGGTGTCAAAAATATTTTTGTTTGTATATATTTATGCAATATATATTTATCCAATGAACAAAAACAAGTAGTTACTTGTTTAGATTTTAGTATCAATATATATTTGTATTTTTTATTAGAATCCAACACCCAACGAACAATATTATGGAATAAGTATTTAGCCAGCGCATCGCGTGGGAATTTTTCTAATTCAAATAAATGTGTCGATACCAAAGCATTGAATGACATCATGAATGTGTTCTTCGATCAACAGACACTTCAATAAGCTTCTCCCTCTCTTCATCCGGTTTAACTGTTACTGGCATATCTAATAGCATATTTGATGGGGCAAAATACATGTGTAGAGACATCATACAAATAATAATACCCAAGAAAAGCTGCAAAGAGAAACAGGAAATTAGTATCCAGCATCAGCCTGATAATAGAGCATAAATGGTTTGACAAACATATCAATATTCTTCAATCTCCACACAAGAGACACAACTCAACGAGAATAACAAACAACGTCATTTGCTTATAAAGAATGGACAATAGTCTAAACAAAGAAACATCATCTGTTAATACGTATAATAAAGATAAATTTGCCTATTGAAATACGTTATTTAGATATGACTTACAAAAATCACACCAAAAGATTCAATAGAAAACAAACTATAAATGAAAGCACTACATAAAAGGTTGCTTATCCTGTGAAGCAAGCATCCTACAATTACATCTCCACGTGGTATATAAACTCCAAAATATTATGTTCAATAAATTATGCAGGCCATGCTTAGTTCAAAAATTTTACCTGCAATGTAGGTTTGAAGTTGAATAGGAATATTGATATTATCATTGTCAGAAGCATTGCCATTGATGTGGAATATACCTAAGGAAGATGACACAACTATGAGTAAATGGAGAAAAATTGCATGAAGAAACCAACAAATGCTGTGACACAATACTAAATTACTACTTTCAGGGGCTCAACAAAAATCCACAAAATGATATGCATCATATTCACAATGTGGAGAAATACATGATAAAAAAGGGACTTGCAAGAACCAAGAGCACCAAAGGATTTACCTTAACAATATTGTCAGCATGTTTCATCAACCAGGAAACCAAAAGACCAGTAGACCCTAGATTTAATACCACCATCCAAGTAGTGATAGTGTATCCATTGAATATACGTTGCCACCAGGGTCCATTTTCAAATCCACCTCTAAAATCATCCAAAGCAAGTCGTGCCATATTGAAGATTGTACCAAACCTGGATACAACTTAGGGAGTTCCTATTAGTGCATTTCTAAAAGATATCTAACCAGTGTAATAAGTTGCACGGAAGAAAACAAGGACAGTAATAATCTTATAAGAGAAAACAGTGCAGAAATGCATTCCTCCTAATTCTAAAAGAAAGTTCAGAATAATTAAATAAACGTAGTACAGAATGATGATGCACCAGATATTCACCACTAATGGAAATCCAAATGCATTGTACAGAAAACAAGATTCACAATCAAAGTAAACACACAGCATTCAATACTTGCCACAATATAGTAGCAACAAGATAACAATATTCATTTAATATTTTAAAGGAGAGAAGATACGGAATAAATATCTTTGATAAAACCAGGTTAACCAATAACCGAACACATTTGGCATGACATATTTAAGAAAAAAGTACCTACGTGTATAACTGTATATTCTGCCAGTATAAGCTATCATTGTTTTTCTTCATTAAGAACTCAGTATAAATTCCAGCTAAAGCAGAGAGACAAGCTGACAGAACTCCTAACATGTAACCCTGTATTGGTGCTGAGAATAGTGAATCACATGAAGCCTCTCCACAGCCCCTAACCTAAATCAACAATCAGTAAAAGTTCCACTCAGCAACACCAGCATGAAGTTTTCTTATACACTAACCATAAGTAATGATAAAAACAAAAACAAGTGAAATATACTTCAAGCATCTTCTGATAAAATAACTTAAAACGGTTAAACCAGAAAACTAGAGTTGCAAGACTGAGTTTCTGGCACCTGGCTTGTGGTTGTCCCAACAGCCAACAGCATGATCGCCATCCACTGCAAGTTCGAAAGCTTCCTCCCTAAGAACAACCTAGAAATATCTGCTTGACATCAGCACTAATTGAGAAAACAAATCATACCATACATACACAAATTGACAGATAAAAACAGCTTGAAGCAGACACTGCTCCTAATTCCGAAAGAGAGAAAGCACCTGAATAGTATTCCAGTGGTCACAATCTTTAGATTGCCCATTATCTGGTATGTGGAAGTGTCAACATATGTGAGGGTAGCAAACTGCACATTGTTGTGGATCAGATATATAATTGAAGGAATGGGGTAAAGAATCACTGTTCTCCACTCAGTTGTCATCTTTGGCAGAGGTGACTTTTTACATTCCCTCCATAGAAAGAAACTTGACACTGCAAGCTGTTACAAACACCAAATAATGTGAACAAAACTCAGCTTTGTTGCCATCAACTAAAATTGATAAAAAATGAGAGGGCAACAGTGATTTTGACCTTGAAAACCTCAGCAAGAAATGGGATAGTGGCATAATCATACTTATACTTTCCATTACTTTGCGAGAGGGTTGTCAATATTCCCTGCCATATGAAATAATCAAAATCAGTGAATTGAAATTTGAAATTACTCTATTTTTTGTTATTGTTTTTCTGCTTTGAGTGGAATACATGATAAGAGGCATGGGAAAGGGATGAGATTATGGTAGAAATTTAGATTTGGGGAGAATGGAGGTAAACCTGAGAACTGGTGAGAACAGTGAGGAGCACAGCGACAAAGTACCAGTGCATCTTCTTCTTCTTCGAGCAAGCTGTGCAGTGCAGATCCACCCCGGAAAGGAAATGCGCTTAAACGCAGCGTTTTATCACCCGATCCCAGAACCTTGCATTCTCAATATTTGAAAAAGAGTAATAAAAATAAGGGTAAAGTACTACTTTGGTCCCAACGTTTGGGCCGAATCGTAATTTGGTCATTAACGTTTCAAACGTCCTATTTCAATTTCAAAATGTTTTAAACAGGTTTCATGTGGTCTTACCGTTAAAATTGACACTAATAATTAACGAAATGAGTGACATGGACGTTAATAATGTTAGTAGTTAAGTCACATCTTCTTTCATGTGTTAGAAAATTGTAACCCTTCTTGTAACATTTTTTCTCCTTAATTTTCTTGTTGTATAAAACTTTAAATCCTAACCAAGGTTGCAAGAACCAAACCGGTCATTAAACCAGTCATGTGACTGGATTGATGGTTCAATGATCCAACGGAATCGAACCATGGTTGAACCGATTTAATTAAATATAAAATAAAATTATTATAAATTCAATACAAAATTTTAAATATTTAAATTTAATAACTTTTAAATTAATAAAATTCAAAATTTTGCCTAATAACTTGTCTATAATTTATCAACGAAAATTCACAAATTCAAACATTAAAATTTATGACTAAAAAAATCAAAACACACATAATTAACAAACACATTATGTTCCAATACTAAAAAAACAAACTAGTTTTAAACACTATTTACACAAATTTTTAATCATCGAATTCAAACTTACACAAATTACATATAGTCAATAACTAAGTATTGATTATTCAACACAAATTACCAAGGTTCTGAAAACTGGACCGGTCATCAAACCGCTCTAATTACTGGTTCACTGGTTCATTGGTTTAACCGTGGTTCAACCGAAAACCCATTTTATAATAAACACCTGATTCTATAAAAATTCAATGAATAAAGCAACTGGTTCTAAACACTCTTCTATTGCATTTTTTTACTTCAAAAGGGGATCATAAACAACTAGTTCTATGAATAAACAAACTACAATGATATGCAATGCCAAAAATAGGCCAATGATGAAATAATAAAGGGTTTCTCTCTTCAATTCTATGTTCAAGCTTGTAGCAGATCAGAATCAACAAAGTAATACCGTTGAAATAGTCTTCATTCTTAATTCTTATATACCTCAAAGAATTTCCTACAAAATGAAAATTGAACACAACACACAGCCTTAAAACAAAAACAAAACAACACTCAGAAATCAATCACCTCTTCCAAACACAGCCTTAAAACAAAACAGAACATTCAGAGTATGAGCATTCATCACAAAATTGATTTCTGAAACAAAACAAAAACGGCAGAACAACATTCAGAGTTTGAGCATTGATCACAAAAAATTTATTTCTGAAACAAAACAAACACAGCAAAACCAGCAGAACAGCATTCAGAATTTGAGCAATGATCCAAAAAATTGATTTTTGAAGCAAAACAAACAATCAACAAAACAATGAAAACAGAATTTTTTTTCCTTCAGAAGAAGAAAACAATGAAAACATGAAGCATATAATAAATCAATGATCACCAATATCCAGCAATAATCTCAAAGACAACAATAAATACAAAACAACAATTTAGCAAATAAACAAGAACAAGACCTAAATAGAAAATCCAACAAATTAAATCACAGCAACCTAACAGTTTGGCATGTTAAAACAACAGCAGCCCAACAATTTAGCAAATTATCAACTTAACAAGTTCAAGAACAGAAAATCACAACAAAAACAAAAAAAAATTAAAAATAACAGAACAACAACACGAGCAATTAGCAAATTAACATGTTTACAATAACAGTTCAAATTTACCAGAAGAACACTAATGAAGTGTAATCATCATGCTAATATGTTTTCTGCAAAGATGCTATTTGTGCAGCTAAAATTTCCTAATTACTAAGATCTAATTATTCTAATTTCACATGCAATCAACTTACTAAGTTTCTAAAAGCTAGAAATTATAAAACCAACCAGAAATATGGTTAAAGCATTTCATCAAACATGTTGAGTGTGGTGAAATTAAAACGTAATAAGAGTATTCAAAGCTTAATATCAATGTGATAGAGAAGAGCACATAACTATTGTATATTTTAATTCATTCTACGAAAAAATCCAAACCACTACCAAATCAAATAGTTACTTATTGTAATGGAAATCAGAAGTTGCAGAGTTTGAAGTAGAGTATTGGTGTTGTGTAAGTGTATTGTCTGGTGGCGGGTTTAGGGAACTCACGGCGGCGACAAAAGAGAGCAGTTGGACGGCTAGGTGGAGCGCGCGGGTTGGTCGCAGATTTTGAAGCAGAGCAACATGGCTAACAGACGAACGCGAATGCGAACTCGAACGGTGAACTGCGAGTGAACGCGAACGGTGAACGCCGAGCGAACCCGAACGACGAAGAACGCGAACGAAGACGACGGCTGAACGAAGAAGCGAACGTAAACGGCAAACAAACGGCGGCGGAAGCGCGGGTGAGCAGACAAAGACGACGGACGCCGAGCTCGAGGAAGCAGCTGCGATCGGTGACAGCGAACAGGGGTTGAGGACTTGGAGCACGAGGGAAGCTAGATAGACGGACCGACAGCGAACTATGAGTGCGACGGACGGCGGCAATATGCCACTCCTTGCGGCGGTGTAGGCTTACAGTGCTAGGGTTTTTTGGCTTCTGTGATTTCTTTCTGAATGAAAGAAAGAAAGAAAAAAAGGGAGAAAGAAACGAAGGAGCTTCCGTTTTTGTGTAAACCGGCCGGTTCAACAGTTTTTAACCGGTTTTATTAATGGTTTTATATGCCTGATCGGACCATTAATGTTGCCGGTTTGTAATTGGATTGGTCCGGTCCGATTTTTAAAATCATGCAAATTACATAAAATTTCTACACATCAACAACAATCCAATGATACATACCGTTTTAGAATACAAAATTAACAATTATATACAGAACTTAAATTCATATGTTAGAATTAACAATTACTATCATTAATCAATAAAATTAATTTAAAAATTTTTTTTGAAAAAAACTATAAAAAATCAGAGAAATTACCAAGAATAGTTAACTCAGAAGGATAGATTAATTATAATTAATTTCAGAAAAAAATTAGGATTGAAGAAGTAATGGAGAAGTGCTCACTAAAAAAGAAAAGACAACCGAGCAACAGAGACATTCATAAGGAGGTGAGGGCACTGATGGTGAGTGTGAAGTGGTTGCTAGGGTTGTGCCATTTAGGGTTTGGTTCAATTCATTTATGAGGAAAGAAAGGGGGGTGAGGGGGTGTTGCGTCAGTTTGGGCTTTTTGTTTCTTTTTTTTTTTCAAAATGACGACGCTTTATGTTGAGTAACGAATTGGGCCTTTAAATATTGGTCCGGTTCACTGGTTAACTGTCGGTTCGAGCGATTTTTTACCAATTTATTGTAGGACGATTTTTGAGAACGACCGGATCGGCCAGTGAATTGGTTCCCACTTAATCTGGTCGAACCGATCGATCTGGTCCGATTTTCAGAACCTTGATCCTAACAATCAATTATCAACACTTCAAAATTCAAGGAAAAAATTTTATGGAGTAAAGTATTGTTTTTGTCCCAACGTTTGGGGTAAGTCCCAAAGTTGTCCCAAACATTTAAATCGTCCTATTTAAAGTCCATAATGTTTCAAAATTGACTCAATGTTGTCCTGCCGTTAGGTATCCATTAACAAAATTGACGACAGGACAAAATTGAGACAATTTTGAAACATTAGAGGTTTAAATAGGACAAAAACGATACATAAAAATAAATTTTAATTTTATCCTTTAATAATATCAAATTTTTACTATACATAGTATTCAATTATTTTTTAATCATATCTAAATAAATTACACTTGATCACATTACTTTCATTCTAAAAAAATTAATTTTGTTATAATTTTACTCTTAAATATTTTTAGTTATCATGAAATATTTATAAAATGATTAGTATATAAACTTGTGAAAAAGAAAAAATGATATATATACAATAAAATATAAATTGTACCTTTTGTCTCTATGAAAATTCTTTATTGTTCAATTTAGTTTGTTTTTTATTTTATTCTTTAATAATATCAAATTTTTATGGTAGATAATTATTTAATTATTTTTTAATTTTATTCTTAATCATATTAATTTTTAAGTGAATTTATTTTTTATTAAGAGTAAAATTAAATAATTTTAATAATTTTAATTTTTAATAAATTCGGAAAAATAATTATGGTAATAATAACAACTAATTAAATTACATCGTGTAATTATTATGATTCAGTTGCACGCATCAATTGCTATATTGTATTGTAATGTTATAAATTACATACCTCTTACATTTGGTGAAAAATATTGAAGTAATAGATTTAATTCAACCGATAAAATATTGATCAAATTGTCAATTTTAAATTTAATAAAATATTATATAAATTAAACTTTATCTTATTTAACTATATAATATATGTAAAACGTGTGAGATAATAATTTTAATAATTTTAATATTTTTAGGACAAATAATTACTTAATTTATTTTTTCATTTTACTCTTAATAAAAAATAAATTCACTTAGAAAAATAATGTGATTAAAAATAAAGTTAAAAAAATAATTAAATAATTATTTACTGTAAAAATTTGATATTATTGAAGAATAAAATTAAAAATAAATTTTAACTAAATTAAATATTAAAGAATTTTGATACATTAGAGATTAAATGTACAATTTATGCTTTATTGTATATGTATCATTTTTTTTATAAGTTTATGTACTAGTCATTCTACAAATATTTGATGATGACTAAAAATCTTTAAGAATAAAATTATAAAAAAAATAAATTTATTTAGAATAAAAGTAATGTGATTAAATGTAATTTACTTAGATGTGATTAAAAAATAATTGAATAACTATATACAGTAAAAAATTGATATTATTAAAGGATAAAATTAAAATTTATTTTTATGTATCGTTTTTGTCCACAAGGTTTTTGTCCTATTTAAATCCCTAAGGTTTTAAAATCGTCTCAATGTTATCCCGCCGTCAATTCTGTTAACGGATCCCTAACGACAAGATAACATTGAGCCAATTTCGAAACATTAAGTACTTAAATAGGACGATTTAAACATTAGGGACAACTTTGGAACTTACCCGAAACGTTAGGGACAGAAACAATACTTTACTTAACTTTTATGTTAGAGATCGTTGGTTTATCGATTTAACTTGCATATTGAAATCGAATGTTATTAGCTCTTCTGTAACACCCTACCACATAGAGCCTTATGCTTAAGTCATAAGACAGAGGTGGCGAGGTATTACGACCTCTAGAAATAAAATGTAGTACATATAGTAGTGTGAAAAATGTTTATAACGAGGAGCCTTTGAATAAAAAGTGGTAAAACAAAACCATAAAATAGAAAAGCGTAACACTCCGATCGATAACGTAACGAAACAGATAAAGGATGAACTAACTCGAATCCATAAACAAACGAGTGCCAAAGATACGAATAACAAAACTCAAGACCCGGTTTATAAAGATAACCGGTCCGAGCATAAAATTATACTTATATAAATATAAACATAGAGTAAGAAACCCAAGGAAAAACCCCAAGGACACGCTAACAAAACCTGTTCTCCAAAAAAACCTCTAAGAGGAGTCAAATAGTATATATATACATTTATTTAGTGGAGATAGTAACTATCTACATAAACCAAATTAAAGTCCCAAGAAAACAAGGATCTTCGCTAATCCAGAAGTCTCCAGCATGCCTCAGCGAGTAGCCTCAAAACCTGCATCTGAAAACCACAAAATTCGCATGGGTGAGAACCGGAGGTTCTCAGTATAGTAACAGTACCCACATATCTAACATGTAATGTCCTGGGAAAGCCGAAGGCAATCCTAGAAATTCTAACAGATAATCAAAGCTTATAAACAGACTAAACCATGAATGGCAACTGACTAAAGATCTTCAGTCTAACTAACATTCCTCTTTCCAATTCCTGCAGACCTCCCAACCACCACCAGCAATATAATATGGCAAACGCAATTATATCAGACAAGGAGATATACAAATAGGAAGCATATACGACATTTAGACAATTAGCAGGTAATATGCAGTCAATTAGGTAATTCCAAACAATTCACATAATATGCATATGATGAATGCCTGTCCTAATGGCTGATGAGTCTCATCTGTCGGTTATAAAGCCAACCCAACAAGTCCTGGTAGCTAACCATTGGACTGTCCCTCTGTCGTGCATCCCCAACTCGAGTTATACTCAATCATAAACCACAATTCATATCCAACACCCTCACTGGTGTATATTCACGGGGGCGAGCTCATCCGGAACTTTTACAGTGTCCGGCCACACTTACGACATAGGGTCAGCAGAGTATCGAGTCTCCACCTGGAGCACATGGTGGCTAGCCACTGCTTTCTTCCAGGGAAACTCGTACCTCAGATAGTGGAAATGCAACATTCACATTTTATTCAATACGCATATATGCAATCATACTTGGCCATAATTCAATAATAGCTCAGCCATAACTCGGCCATATCTCAGCCTTTCGGCCCATAATACAATCCATAACTAGCCAATTTATTAACAATCACGGCCCTTCGGCTCATGGCAAATAAAGCACTTCCACCACCATCCTCCGTATCTCATACAATCATCTTTGATCATCATTGATCGCTAATTATCCCCTTTCTTCATTCACAAGCTACCACGTTTCCTAGCTTCTTCCCATTGCTAGGCTTATCATAATGATTTAAGATATAAGGGGTGAGATCGGAGGTTTAGAAGTTTAAAATTTGGCTTTGAAAACTCAAAAATCAACTTTGGGATGAAAACATGGTCACGCGTGCGCGTCGCCCACGCGCACACGTGGAAGGCAACAAGATATAGTGATGCGTACGCGTTCCCTACGCGCACGCGTGGATGGGAGAAAAGCCAAGCGACGCCTGCCTGTCAGCCACGCGTATGCGTGGGTGCGTTTTGTGCCCCAGGCACAAAACCAGCACAACTCTCGGGAATTTTAGCTGGGCAACTGATTTAGCCCATGGACGCGTATGCGTCGGCTAGGCGCACGCGTGGATGGCGAATATTTGAAAACGACGCATGCGCGTTGGCCACGCATACGCGTGGGTGTGCGTTCTGCCAAAAATTTTACTAAGTTAAAAAGCTGCAAAATTCACAATTTCAAACCCCAATCTTCCGACGGGGATAACTTCTCCGTTTCAAATTATTTTTTACCCGTTCTTTGAACGACATAAACATCCCAGATCCAATTTCATTTCTAAATAAGTTTTGTACAAAACGGGAATCTGGAGTCCAAGTTATGCTCCATCAAAGTATGCCCAAAAACCATATTTTCATATAAAACCACAAGGTGCCATTTTCAAAACAAACCAATTCCATCCCTTTTTAAAATCAACCAAAACATACCAAAAATCAACCTCAAGCCTCCTCAACTCATACATTGACATTTTTATCAAATCATAACCCACCAATCTATCATTTTAACCAATCTCAACCAAGTAACTCAACTTCAAACACAATATCATAATATACATATTTTCTCATCCCAATTTCCAACAATACCATTTCCAATCAACTATCAATACACACAATTAATATCATCCTCACCCTCAATATGGCTTCACCCGCAATTCAACCTCAATCAATCATTAAACATATATCAAGACATGCATATCTCTCATGCATTAGCCCATCAAAACATCAATATTCATTAATCACCTACATAACCACATAATTTATCTCAACCATTCCACAACATCAGCCATTCAAATCCTATCTTAGGGCCTCTAGCCTAAGTTTTCACACCACATTACATTTTAGATACAGGAAACCGAGACCATACCTTAGTCGTTTTTCCGCTTAACCCAGAACACCTCCAAATCACCTTTTTCACAAGCTCTCAAAGCTTCAACACTTCCAAGAACAGATTTTTAGCACACAAGAGTTTATTCCAAACTCTCCAAGACTTCAATCAAGCTTCAATATTCACATACACACTACCTAAGCCACAATTATCACACCCAAACAACAACTCAATACCCAAATATCATAAACCAACAAATTCTATTAGAGTTGAGAAACTTACCACACCTAAGGACCAAGGAGACAAGATTAAGCCTCTCCTTCAAGCTAGTTGGGTCCTATAACATCAAAGAGCCCAAAATCTCAACACTTTTTCTCATTAAACTCAAATTTAAGGGCTGAGCAACTAAACTAAAATTGTGGCTTACCTCAAGAACAAAGTAGTGGATTTTGTAGAGCTCGTCGCGGTGAACGCGTTGCCGCAAATGGTGCGGCAATCGGAGCTCCGGATCAAAAGTTATGGTGATTTGAAGATCAAATGAGAGTTAAAACTTTGGAAGATGAGAGAGAGTGCTGTTTTTAGGGTTTTAGGTTTAGTTTGGTTGGGCCAAGGGCCCAATATGGATCCGGTTGGCCTGGTTTGGCCCGTTCAGTCTAATCTTGGGCCGATTTCTATAAAATTGGTATCGAAATTCCCGTTTTGATCTCCTCTATTATATTAAGCCATAAAAATAACATTTTTGGCTTTTTAGAATAAATTCTCATTTATGGGCTAATTAGTCATTAATTAACCGGGTTTTACATCTTCAATATGAGAAATTGTTTGTGTCAAATTTAATGGTAGGATAACATTGAATCTGCTTAAAACTTTTTTGGGATTGAAATAGCACATTTGAAAGATTTTGGGACTAAAATAGTATGTTTAAAATAGTAGGGACTAAATTAGGATTCAGTCCAAACATTGAGAGCCAAAATAATACTTTACCCTAAAATAAAAATAAAGTATTATTTTTGTCCCAAAAAAAGAATAACTTCTAAAGTTATCCCAAATATTTAAATTATATTTAAGTTTTTAGCATTTTACATTGTCTCAATATTATAGTGATCTGTTAACAAAATTTACGTTAGGATAACATTGAGACAATTTTGGAATGTTAGAAATTTAAATAGGATGAAAATATTAGGACAAAAATAATACATTATTCTTAGAAGAATTACCAAATTAAATAAAATGATAATAAATTTTAACAGAATAAATTGTATTAGAAATTCAAGATTTTTACTCATGCTTGTTGAATGGCTAATAGATAAACTTTTTGAAAAAAAACTATGATACATATACAATAAAATATAAATATTATTTTTTTGTTTCTAATATATCGAACTTTTTTAATATTTGATTTAATTAAATTTTATTATTAATTTTGAAATAAATTTTAATTTTATTCTTTAATAATATCAATTTTTTTACGATAGATAATTATTCAATTTATTTTTTAATTTTACTGTTAATAAAAAATAAATTTACTTAGAATGAAAGTGATGTGATAAAGAGTAAAATTAATTTATTTAGAATAAACATAATGCAATTAAGAATAATTTACTTAGATGTGATTAAAAAAATTAAAGTTTAATTACTCTATTAGTCCTTATAGTTTTACTGAATTTTTAATTAGGTCCTTATATTTTTTTTCTTTCAAATTGAATCCCTGTACCATATTAGATTTTGAAATTAAATTCCTACCGTTACAGAAATATTGAAATTAGAAGAATATTCCGTTAAACAAAACGAATATGCCTAACACTTGATTGAATATTTTGTATAGTTTAATAGAATATTCCATTAATTCCAGCTTTTTTGTCACAATAGGGACTTAGTTACAAAATTTAATATGATATAAAGACCCAATTGAAAAAAAAAGTATAAAGACCTAATTAAAAATTTGGTAAAACTATAGGACCAATAAAATAATTAAACCAAAAATTAATTGAATAATTATTTACCATAAAAATTGATATTATTGAATGATAAAATTAAATTTATTTTAAAATAAAAATAAAGTTTAATTAAATTAAACATTAAAGAAGTTTGGTACATTAGAGACAAAAAGATACAATTTATATTTTATTGTACATGTAACATTTTTTTTTCTTTTTCAAAAATTTATCTACTAATCATTCTACAAGTATTTTATGACGAGTAAAAATCTTTAAGAGTAAAATTAAAAATAAAATGTACTTAGAATGAAAGTAATGTGAGCAAAAATAATTTACTTAAATGTGATTAAAAAAATTGAATAATTATCTATTATAAAAATTGATATTGTTAAAGAATAAAATTAAAATTTATTTTAAAGTTAAAAATAAAATTTAATTAAATGAAATATTAAATAAGTTTGGCACATTAGAGACAGAAAGAGATCATTTATATGATGAGTAAAAATATTTAAGACTTAAACTAAAGAGATAAATCTACTTAGAATGAAAGTAATGTGATAAAAAGTAATTTATCTAGATGTGATTAAAAAAATAATTGAATAATTATTTATGGTAAAAAATTAATATTTTAGAAAGATAAAATTAATTTTTATTTGAAAGTTAAAAAAATATATTCTTTTAAATTGGAAAATAAAAAAACACCAAAAATAAATTAATCTTTTTTTGGTGACCAAAAATAAATTAATCTAATATAATATAACCAAAAGTATTAATATAAAAATAAAAAATCGAGTAGTTTAGCTGTTTTGTTGCCCCGTTTTCCCCCTCGTTTGTGTTGGATTATTATGAACCAAAGGAAGTGATTGATAAGTACCTCTCATTCTGAAATAGGAGAATATAAAATCGGAACCATGGATTTGAGAAAGAAATTTATCCATATTTCTTGTAACTCAATTTAGGATCTGCCTTTTGGTGGGCATGCATTGTTGTATCATGACCTGTTTATTCCAAAAGAAAACAAGTTTGAATTAAGCATGAACGTTATAAAGCACGCGTTACAATAATAAGTAATAATAATTGCATATAGTAAAACAAATTTGTAAACATGGGAGAGGCAGAGAAAGAAAGAGTGATTACCGGGGGAGATTATGGGTTGGAAGAAGAGAAAGATGGAGAGTTCCATTTACATTTACATTCACATTCACAAACACAAACGCAGCAGCAGCCAAACACGTCCCTTGCGGATCTGAACATGCTGCTTGTATTCCTTTCCTTAATATACATTTCAACCGATGAGTGCATTGAAGAAGGAGAAGGAGAAGAAGACGAAGATAAGGAGAGCACCCACATCAGAAGGGAAAAGGAGCAGGTTCCTGTGGCCAAGGCATGCACCCTATCAAGAATACAAGACAAGAGAAATGATCCTAAGCTTGGCAGGAGATCCTTTCCATCAAGATTTCAAACTACCATTAGAGATTCCAGGTACCTGCCATTCTCACCCTTTCTATTAATTAATATATCTGAATATGAAATATCCAAATATATATACTAAAAAATGAGAGTATTATAATAAGGAAGCTAATTATTTGTCTAGGATTATGGGGATTTAATAAAATGGAAACTCAATACTATAACACGTAGAAATTGTAGCATCAAGTCATTCACGTCAAAGACTAGGCATGTTTGTTATCTTTTATTCAGGCATGGAAGAAAAATGTGAAGAAAAGTATCGTTCTACTTGTACGTGGGCGTGGATTACAATTACACAAGTTAAATCAACGATTACAGAGAACCGTTCGCAAAACTTTTGCCAGTGCTTTCGTACATATTCTTACGGGAACACCAACACCTTCTGTTTTAGAAGCCATTGATCACAAAATGGATGAAGGAGATAGGGAAGTCTTGTACCTAGGCTATGGCAATCTCCTTGCATTGTTTTCCAGATGCCATTTCTTGTGCACACAAGAAGTCTCTCTTAGACTGCTTCTTACCGTTTTAATTCTGTTATTTTTGGCTAAAATGTAAAAGGTAAAAACTATGTTGGGTTTATAACAACTATAAATTATCTTTGAATGAAAACCAAGTTCATTCAAATACACGGTAATAATATGTTACGCAAGTCCTAGAATCAGATAAGCCGTTCATTATACATTTATACTGAATTCAAAGTAACAAAAATTTGTACTGGAACATAGTAATCGGTTTTGATCCCAACAATTGGTATTGTAAACATAGGATATATTCTATCATGTTCTAGGCATATATAGCCACTCCTATACAAATAATTGCCACAATTTAGATTCAAAAGGCAGTATATAGATTTCTTCCACTAGAACCAATAATTCGATGAAGGAAGAATTCAGCTTACATTTCGAACACTCTTCCACCCAATCAGTTAACAAACCTGGACCATTTGTATATTGAATGAGCAAAAAGAGGAATCAAGACGATTACTTACAGAAATATAACAAAAAGCACCAATTGCAATCAACTACTAATAAAAGCAAACTAATATCACGTTATTTTAAAAGCAAACATGAAGTAAAAAGAAAAAAAAAAAAAAGCCAGGGTTATTGTTTGTGCAAGTCTGGCAGCTTAAAAATTCGCACGAGAAAGCAAGTCATAATAATGAATACACTCTGGAGAGCTATGGAGGAGCGAAACTCCAGCAGTAAAAATGCTTTCTTCACTCGTGCAGAAAAAGCCAAGCACATATGTCGTTCAGTCGTTGTATTGTTTTTCCACAACAGTTATTGCCAGAGAAGATGAATAAGAAGCTAATGCTACAGGATGTTCCCAAGGAAATACAAATAGGAAACAAGGGAATTCATTTATAGAGAGATGAAAAACAAGAAAATAGCCCTAATTTGCCATCTCTGCATCCCCTTGCCTACCA
The DNA here is from genome assembly GCF_059453495.1 of Arachis ipaensis. Lineage (NCBI taxonomy): Eukaryota > Viridiplantae > Streptophyta > Magnoliopsida > Fabales > Fabaceae > Arachis > Arachis ipaensis. Next base: position 94,282,556 of record NC_142439.1, read on the forward strand.
AAAACCCCCAAACAGGCAAACTGATATATCCTTCAGTCTGATATTCTGAACTCCACTCCTAAAACGTCCTTCACCACCTCATTTGTTACAAATGCAATTGCTATGGATGGGACGACCTGCAATATAGAGTTGAAGAATGGTTTTAGCAACATGGGAAAATTAAGGCCTTCGAAAATTGGCTAGTGTAAATGAGAATTGAGATCATCCATAAGCACCAACCATCTAGTAAGGCATTAAACAAATCGAAATATTACAATTTCTTCAGTTTATCACATCCTACAAAGAGGCTGCTATGCACTTGTTCATTGATTTGTGTGGCTACGGACTGCAACCCAAATTAGTTATAAATAACTCATGACTCTTCAAAATAGGACAGCACTAGTGAGTAGACAAGGGTGGAAAATCCAAGGCCAACATATCATTTCTTGAATCAGACCACAGAAACTTCAGATAAGTAGAGACAATGCAACTGGGTAGAAGCTTGTTAAGTTTGAAGTATTAACTAGTGGGGAAACACCAACAAATGATGGGCTAATCACACAACTGACACCAAGTCATCATGTGACAAAGTGAGCAGCACAAAGTAAATCTACAATCAAGTTGGATATAGCAACCAGATTTTGCAAAACTAGATGATTCATGAGCATATTAACATAAAGATTTACATTTACAAAATTGGGCACCAGACCCTTGTATAATGCACCAACTCCTTCATACCGAACAGTTTTCCTAAATGCATCAACCATGCTAGTATATTCAAGTGGGGCCTTTATCCTTCCATCGCCTGCTACAACAGAGGCAGCATGGTTCCACCCCACCATCTGCATTCGTCGACGAATGACATCAAGGGGATAAGCAACAGTTTGCCCAACAGTTCCAGCTGCAGCACCACATGCCAGGCGAGTTGTCACACTCAACTCAAAATCTTGCACTAGACCAAATGGATTGGATTTAACTAACCAATCTTTCAAAGACTCAAACAGCAAAGTTTAGACCTACATATGTGTTGGGAAAACTCAACACAGGTTTAAAACAAGAACCTGTCTAACAGCGGAAGCACCAGAAATAATTTTTTCACAACCTGTGCGATTAAATAGGTAATATCAAAGATACTCCAAGCAACAATTATAATGACAGAAATTAAATTATCAGACACTAGAATTTTAACATGGGAAAACCCCCAAAAGAGGGGCAAAAAATCTACGGGACCTAGTCTAGAAAAATCTTCCACTATCAGAATAATGGGTACACAAACAGTCTTCCTAGTGACACTAGGGCATCTCAACAATCAACAAAATACATCACCAAAACTGGTGAAATCAACATAAACCCTCCACAAAGTGGGTATCTCAAATTAGGCAAAAGAGAAGGCAATACAACTAGTAAGTTATATCCTAATGTTCATCTCTACACCAGGAATAACATACTAAAATTTTATAAGAAATGGAGCAAGTTTACCAAGTCAATATGATCAAGGTTGGCATGCCCTTTTCCCCCAAATTCTTCTCCTCTTCGACGCCGCACTATTCCTTTTTTCTTTGTTTTGTAAATGAGAGAGCCAAGCCTCTCGTTCTCTCTCCCTCCGTGGCTTATATGCCACTTTCTTTGTTTATTTTTTTTTTCTTTTAAAACTTGTGGGTCCCACTTGGTTGGGGATCCACCAACAAATCTCCCCTCACCAACTCAAGTGGGGATAGGCTGCTCTACTAAGTCCACCTTCTCTTTGCAGTAATCAAACTTCACTGCAGGTAAACTCTTAGTCATCATATCTGAACCATTATCATCAGTATTGATCTTTTCAAGTGCATATGACTTCATCTCAAGCGCTTGACGTATCCAATGATACCTCATCTCTATGTGCTTCGATCTGGAATGAAACGTCGGATTCTTGTTGAGATGGCTAGCACTCTGACTGTCACAGAATAACACAAACTTCTCTTGATTGATGCCTAACTCTTGTAGAATTTTCTTCATCCACAAGAGTTCCTTAGAAGCTTCAACAACAGCAATGTATTCTGCCTCTGTAGTAGACAAAGCAACACATTTTTGAAGTCGAGATTGCCATGACACAGCTCCCCCTACAAAAGTCATCATATAACCAGAAGTAGACTTCCTTGAATCAAGATCCCCAGTCATATCTGCATCTGTGTAACCATCCAACACAGGTTGGACACTCCCAAAGCATAAACAAACTTTGGAAGTACCATTAAGGTATCTGAGAATCCACTTCACTGCTTGCCAGGATTAGAGAGAACCGACTAACAACTCCAACAACATGAGCAATATCCAGCATGGTGCAAACCATAGTATACATCAAACTGCCAACTGCAGATGCATATGGAATCTTCTTCATTTCTGCTTTCTCTTTCTCACTTGTAGGACATTGCTGCGAACTCAGCTTGAAATGACTAGTAAGTAGAGTACTAACAGGTTTGGAACTACTCATGCTAAACCTCTCTAAAACATTCTCAATGTACTTCTGCTGCGACAACCACAATTTTTTTCCATTCTTCCTGTCACGAGTGATACTCATGCCAAGAATTTTCTTTGTAGGATCCAAATCCTTCATAGCAAAGGATATGTTCAAGTCTTTCTTAAGACTTTCAATCTTCTTAGTGTCATGACCAACAATCAACATGTCATCAACATAAAGCAAAAGAATTATAAAATCACCATCAGAGAATTTTTAACATAGACACAATGATCAGAAGAAGTCTTACTATACCCATGACCTTCTATGAAGGAATCAAACTTCGTGTACCACTGCCTTGGCACTTGCTTCAACCCATATAAGCTCTTCTTCAACTTGCATACAAGGTGCTCCTTTCCTTTAACCTCGAAACCCTCTGGTTGTCCATATAGATTTCTTTATCTATGTCACCGTGAAGGAATGCAGTCTTCACATCAAGCTGCTCAACCTCTAAATTCAAGCTAGCCGCTAATCCAAGCACAACTCAAATAGAGGACATCTTCACAACTGGAGAGAAAATCTCCTCAAAATCAATACCTTTCTTTTGCTTAAAACCTTTCACAACCAATCGAGCTTTGTACCTTGGCCGTGAGACATTTTCATCCACTTTCAACTTGAACACCCATTTATTCTTGAATGCTCTCTTACCCTTCGGCAACTTCACCAATTCAAAAGTATGATTCTCATACAAGGATTTCATTTTTTCTTGCATGGCCTTCAACTAATCTTCCTTATGCTCATCAGACATAGCTTCCTGGTAGCTGTCTGGCTCCCCAGTCTCAGTGTTCATCACATACTCATGAAGAGAGTATTTCTGAGAAGGATGACGCTCTCTAGTAGATCTTCTCAATTCAGGCTCAACTGGTGGTTTAGGTGAAACTTCAACATCTGGCACCTCAGGTTGAGGTGTAGGTTCATGCAAATCATCACCATCATTATCAACTTGTACATCTCCCCCATCAACAGGAGGTCTAGTGGAAGGACCAGGTTCATCAGCAGCAGAACATCTAACAGTTACTGTTGGCTTATCTGTCTTCTCAAGATCTTCCATAGTTTGGTCTTCAAGAAAAATCACATCTCGGCTTCTAATTATCTTCTTGCTCACCGGATCCCACAATCTGTAACCAAAGTCTTCGTGACCATAACCCATGAAGATACACTGCTTTGACTTTCCATCAAGTTTAGACCTTTCATCTCTTGGAATGTAAACAAAAGCTCTGCAGCCAAACACTCTCAAGTGACTATAGGAGACATCTTTCCCTCTCCAAACTTTCTCTGGAACATCACCATTTAGTGGAACAGCTGAAGAAGAAAGGTTGATCAAATCTACTGCAGTCCTCATTGCTTCACCCCAAAAGGATTTAGGCAACTTTGCATGAGAGAGCATACACCTGACTCTATCATTGATAGTGCGATTCATTCTCTCAGCAACTCCATTATGTTGAGGAGTCTTAGGAACCATTTTCTCAAGCTTGATCCCATGTCCTTTACAATACTCTTCAAATGGACCCCTGTATTCACCACCATTATCTGCTCGAACACATTTTAATTTCCTTCCTGTTTTTCTTTCAACACTTGCATGAAAGTGTTTGAAAATTCCGAGCACCTGGTCTTTAGATTTCAAAACAAAAGCTCACACTTTTCGAGAATAATCATCAATGAAAGTAACAAAATATGATGCACCACCTAGTGTTTTAGCATCTATAGTGCAAACATCAGTGTGAACTAAATCTAGAACATGTGATCTCCTATGAGGTCCAGAATTATGAAATGATACTCTAGCATGCTTTCCAACAAAACAATGAGTGCAAGTATTTAAAGTTGTACCTTTCACGGGAAGTGAGTGCTTTTTGGCTAAGACGCTTAGTCATTTCTCGCTCAAGTGACCAAGACGTATATGCCACAAATCAGAAGAGGAATCATTAGCTACATTCACATCTTCTTTGCACAACTTTGCTTGCAACCGGTAGAGAGTAGTGAGACTATTGTCTTCTCTAGCAACAATGAGAGCCCCTTTGGTAATCTTGCATTTTCCACTACCAAAAGAAGTGCAATATCCCTCTTGATCCAATGCCTTCACTGAAATGAGATTGAACCGTATATCTGGTGCATGCCTAACATTCTTCAACTACAACTTGCATCCCATGTTGGTTTCAAGCCACAAATCACCCATACCAATGATATCACACACTCCTTTATCTCCCAATTTGATCTTGCTAAAATTTCCAGCAGTATAGGAAGTGAAAAATTCACGTTTTGGAGTGACATGACATGAGGCACCAAAGTCTATAATCCAAGTGGAATCATCACAGACAAGATTCACATAACTTTCATCATATGTGATAAGAACATCTTCATAAACAATAGCAGCAGTTTCTTTATCACTATCTTTACCTTTTTCTTCGTTCCTTCCTCTTGATTGTTCTCTTTTCAAGAACCTACAATACCTCTTGATATGCCCTGGCTTGGCACAATGGTGACAAATGAACTCTTTTCTTGGCTTGTACTTTCCTCTTAACTTGCTTCGACTCTCTGACCTGTCAGAGCTGTGAGGTTTTCTACTTTGACTTCTCCTCCGTGACTCTGAAACAAGTGCTTCTGACTAGGAAGAGGCATTAGTCAAACCTCGCTCTCTTCTTCTGGCTTCTTCATTCAACATACTCTCTTTAACCATTGCTAACGTCAACTTTTTTTTTTGGAGCTGAATTAGTTAGTGTCACAACCAGAACTTCCCAACTATCAGGAAAAGAGCTCAACAACAACAAGACTTGCAACTCATCATTCAAAGTGATTTCATTATTTGTCAGTTGGTTCACCGTCTCCTAAAAAATGCTCAAGTGCTTCGGCATTGATTTACCTTCAACATACTTCATATTGACAAGCTTCCAAATCAAGAATGCTTTGTTTTGCACATTCTTTCTCTCATATAACTCCTTCAATTTCATCCATATCTTCTCAGCGTTCGTTTCGGTGTTAACATGTGGATACACGCTAAGATCAAGTCATTGCCTAATCAAAGCAACTGCCTTCCGATTCAGCTTCTTCCATTCAGCATCAGATTTAGTACTTTTGGATTTATCTCCCTCCACAAGATCATACAAGTTCTTACTATACATCATATCTTCCATGAGGGTCTTCCAAATTGAATAATTTTGGGAATTCAATTTGACCATATTCGGTCCATGAGTATTTTCCTCCATTTAATCAGCACAGAAATAAACAACCAAAGCTCTGGATACCACTTTGTTGGGAAAACTCAACACAGGTTTAAAACAAGAACGTGTCTAATAGCAGAAGCACCAGAAATAATTTTTCCACAACCTGTGCGATTAAATAGGCAATACCAAAGATACTCCAAGCAACAATTATAATGGCAGAAATTAAATTATCAGACACCAGAATTTTAACGTGGAAAAACTCCCAAAAGAGGGACAAAAAACCCACGGGACCTAGTCCAGAAAAATCTTCCACTATCAGAATAATGGGTACACAAACAGTCTTCCTAGTGACACTAGGGCATCTCAACAATCAACAAAATACATCACCAAAACTGGTGGAATCAACATAAATCCTCCACAAAGTGGGTATCTCAAATCAGGCAAAAGAGAAGGCAATACAACTAGCAAGTTATATCATAATGTTCATCTCTACACTAGGAATAACATATTAAAATTTCATAAGAAATGGAGCAAGTTTACCAAGTCAATGTGATTAAGGTTGGTATGCCCTTTTCCCCCAAATTCTTCTCCTCTTCGACGCCGCACTGTTCCATTTTTCTTTGTTTTGTAAATGAGAAAGCCAAGCCTCTCGTTCTCTCTCCCTCCGTGGCTTATATGCCACTTTCTTTATTTATTTTTTTCTTTTAAAACTTGTGGACCCCACTTGGTTGGGGACCCACCAACAATATGGAACCTGGAAAACATGAAAACAATTAAAATAAGAAAGCATTAATTCTAATAACAGCACTACAGCCACTACAGCATGAGAGGAGGGGGTGGGGAACTTTAGGGAGTTAATTATATCAGTTGCATGAATTGCCCAAGCACAATATTAAGGTTTGTCATATTTGCCATTATGATCATGACTGTAATCATCAACTTTGTAAAGAAGTAAAAATGAAAAGATCACTCACAACTCCAATGACTGAAGGAAGCCAACCCTTATATAAAGCACGTGGGCATTCTTCCCTAAGCACAGTTGTCAAAGCATGGAACATCCCTCTGTATTGGTAAGGGGACTTCTCTGTCTGCAAATACAACAAAAAGCATACTATAAATATTAAGAGCAGTAGAGCACAAAGAACACGAAGAAAACCAATGTTATATCTTCTCTCTATGTGATTTGCAAACCAAGCAATTGGTAAAAAGAAAAATGAAGGTAAAGATGTACATGTACAGTTATCCTGCCTCGAACCATATCCATTGGGTAAGTTGCGGACATGGCAATTATTCCAGCACATGCTCCAGCTCCAAGACGTAAAATAGGAGTCAGCTGAGCATCCTCTGCCGAAATCATAAGAAAAACAGTTAGACAAACAGGGTTTTATAATTGAACCCACCCCCAGCCCCTTTCCTTTCTTTAATTGAGAAAAGTTCCACTTCTTATTAATTTTCATTGTTAAGTTTTTATAGGTATCTGTAAAAATATCAGTTAATGAGAAAGCAGTAATTGGAGACCAAAACCTGCAATCCCTCTTGCCCAACAGCAAAAACAGATGGGAAAAGAAAACAATAAATACGAACATACCATTTCTAGTTTTTTGCTGATACAGTTGCAGCATAGATCTGAGAGAAAACAATAGTAAGTGAAACAGGACAGGGACACTTAAAAATATGTCAGATGTAACGAACAAAAAACTGAAACTTGTTAAATGAAACTCCCTATATTCTGCAGTTCAAATCAGACACCCTCCTTTTGATCTCAGTCTCTATATTCAGTAGTCAAAGAAGAACAGAAGAGAACTGAACACAATCCAATGTTCAAACCAGAGATAACAACATGGAATGAAGAAAAATAGAAAATGGGAAGTGAATTATACAAAAGTGGATTGTCAAATGGTAAATGGGATTGAGTCAAAATCTTAAATTTCTCCAAACCCAAATAGGTACTAACTACCAATGTGTGTAACTAATAATCCAGAAAAGGTGCTGGATCTAAAACAAATTTTAGAAACCTTGGGGGATACACAAATGAGGTGAAAATAAGGGTAGGTCCAAACTAAAAAATTTGTTAGGTAGACACAAAATAAAACTGTACATTAATAATTAATAATATTCTTGCAAATATTTTATCTTAATCACTAAACATGGGCATTCAGCATATGATTAAGAGAAAACAATGATGTCATCATTAAAGTTAAGATCTCACAAATCTAAATGTAGTGTTAAAATAAAAAAGCATGTAAAGGAGAAGGGTGTTCATGGAATATAGAGGAAAACAACATTCTCATATTTCAAAAATTTTCACCCAGCAAAACCACCTATTTACAGACAAATTCAACAGTAAATTCAGAGTCATCTAAACATCTAATAAATTTAAAGACAAATTCAGAAGTTCGCATTCTAACAAATTAGTCAAAATCAGAATAGCTTTATATATATATATATATATATATATATATAATTTTCATGATAACAAAATATCATGATCCAACAAGGGACAAATTATGAAGCCACATACTACTATATACACTAACAATAATTATACCATGAGGGCACTAGACCCTTGATGAAGCAAAGAAGCATCTAAGATTCTGAAATTAAAGCTTTCCAAAGGGACAGAATTAAAAACCAAAAGAGTCCTGATAAAAAGTTGCACTAGGACCATAAAATTATAAGCATGCTTTCAAGGTTTCTCCTAGCAGAATCACAAACAAGAGAGAGCAGAGCAAAGAAGCAACGGCCCCAAGGAGCAAGAGAGTAGAATAATATTACAGCTATTACAGCTAGGATTTACCTCCAATTGTTCAATTTGTTCCCAAGGAGTTTAAATTCAGGTCACAATGCTTCAAGTTCATCTATTACAGCTAGCAATTTCTGTTATTAAAAAATGACATGCAAGACATAAAATCACCAAATACCAAATATATAAATTACTAAATTAAAATAGAGCTTATGTGTGAGGAGAGAATAGAAAGAACAGAGAAGAAGCTTCAAGATTCTGCTATGTGTAGAGAGAGATCTCAATCTTCTATTCCTGCCACTAACTAAACTAACTTCTAGATAAATATGGAGCTAACTGACAAAGAGATATATTACAAATTTAAGCTTCATAATAACTCGGTATATTCAAGGTTTTTTTGCAGAAGAAAAAAGAACCAGAAAAACTATCGTAAGTCATTTTTGCAGGCTCGTGTGTTTTTCTAGTGAGAAAATCTAATTAGTAGATTTCTGTGGTTGCAGAAGATTCCAAAATAGATATGGTGAAAAAGCCCTAACATAATGGATCGAAATTTGGATTAGAGAATAGAGTACCTACCTTAACAAATTGAACAAATGGAAGTTATCAGATAGTAATAACGGAACAAATTGAACTCCTTGTAAACAAATTGAACAAATCAACTAGTAAAGAAATTGGAATAAATACCCATAGTAGTCCCTGAGATTCATGCAATTACTCATAGTAATCCCTAAGATCCCGATTTTCCTATTGTAGTCCTCCAGATAGAGCTCCGAGCACTCAAACTAGTCCCTGGCCATATTTCAGGTGATGATTCATCACCTGAGCGCTGACGTGGCCTCGGATTGCCACGTGGGACGGGTCCCAATGGCTAGCTGAGCTAGCTAAGTTCCAATTTTTACCCAGATTGGTCCCTCTTATTATATGTAACCCTAAATCCCCAAATTCTCAGATACTTCCCCTCTTCGTCTTGTTCATCTCTTCTTCTTCTTCTTTCATACACTTCTTACTGTTCATACACTCCCATCTGGGGCTGCTACTCATGTCGATGATGGGTGGAGGTAGCACTGCAGGTGGAAGCTCTATTCATTCCCCATCTAGCTGGAACCGGACTAGAACGCAAACAAAGAGCAGAAGATCAGCCCCGCCAGAATGGTGCGGCTGTGGCTGTCGGCCAGTTCTCAGATGGTTTGGCACAGATTCGAATCCGAATAAACCGTTCTATGGTTGCCCCAATTATAATGTACGTTAGAATAATTACTTGTGTTGTTATGATTCTCCTCCCCTGACTGTTCTTGTGTTGTTATGATTCTCCTCCCCTGACTGTTCTTGTGTTGTTCATCTCTAAACTTTGATCCTTTATTGGTTACAGACAAGTGGGAAGAGATGGTGCGGGCTTTTTGTGTGGGCAGATTCTGTGAATGAGGAACAGGTTGAAAAGTCAGAATCGTGTGGTGATGAAGTGAAGATCAACTTTGATTGGAGGCTTCGAAGGTTGGAGGAGGATGTCCAGATGCAAAAAGTGATTACCCAGTTGTTAGTGTTAGCTGTGTATGTATTGACAGTGTTGTTGGTGATCTTGTTAAGATAAATTCCATTGTTTATGAAAAAAAAAAATAAAAAAAACTGCTTCTTGAATGGTAAACCACATAGTATAGTATATTAACATTAATTCCATTGTTTATCAAAAAACAACAAAAGTTGAAGGTAAAAGGCAGCCTAGAAATCATTATGCTGCTATCTATAGTTTCATCAAAAGCAAGGCCAAGGCATACCAAAAAGGCCTTTGGATCACAGTTCACCATCTAGTCATTATACGATGTTAAAGACTAATAACACAAAACAAAACAGAAACTCCTAAGTATATATATCTAAAGTATTCAGTTCTTCTTTCTTGGGGGCTTAAATCCTGGCGTTGGGATGAACTGCATCAATTTGGCAAACTTTGAAGATGTTGCTAAAGATGCACCCTGCAAGGGGTTCACTGTCGGTGCGGTTGGCGGCAGAGAGGATCGTCTTCTTGGTGACAGCTTCGAAGGTCTTTTCGGTCCAGGATCCTATAGGAGAAATAAGTGGCATTAAGTATTATTTATGCATGGAAATAATAAAATACTCAAATGTTATATTTTATTTACCTTTTCAAAATCCTCTTGCTCAGAAGCAATAGGCTGAGTTAAGTCGATCTCCTGGGGATTGCTTTCCAAATCTGCTTGGCCAGAATCGTCTTGGGGCTGCTGAACAGGCTGCTCAAGCACATGATGTACTTCATCATTTTTCTTCTTCTCAGCCGCCTCGGCGGCAGCGGCAGCGGCAGCTACAGCGGCAGCGGCAGCTACAGCAGCAGCAGCGGCAGTAGCAGCATCAGCATCTCTCTTCTTTTTGCAGGCTCTCTTCGTATGCCCTTTTTCACCACAGTAACTGCATGTAAAGGCACTCAGCTGTCTCTTTAGGTGTACACCGTCTGCAGTGTTGCCCGACAGTTTTGGGTCAACTTTAGGCTTCTTAGTTCCAAAACCACTCTTCTCATCCGCATCCATCCTCCTCTTCATCTTTAGTTTTCCAGGTTTTGTCTTGATTTTAGGGGCATGTGGCCTGTTACAGTCCTCTGCTTTTTCCCACATTGGTTGACCCGGAATTGGATTAATGTGGTGGTTATAAGTTTTCCTGTATGATTCCATGGTCAGCCATCTGTGACAGAAGTCTTCTGGCTGCTTATTCACACGAGAGAGGGCAGCACAAGCGTGCACACACAGAATACCTGCAGGTGCCAAACAGTGACATGAACCATGATAATAGTTATGGTTGAAGTAAGTAAAATGCATAAAGACAATTAACTTACCCGTTAGCATCCAAAATTGGCATGTGCACAATCTTTTTCCTATGTCCACAACATGGTTAGTTGGATGTCCGTGCACCTCAAATTTTTTGTATCCGTTATCCCCAGTCCAAATAGGCTTCCAATGCTTAGATTCTTTCCTAACCTTTTCCAGCCTGCTCTTTATAACAGGTGTGAGCTTCCCAGTGTGATTCTGCAGCTTTACCTTGTTTTTCGCTATGGATACTTTCTCACCTTCTTCACAAGCTTGCTGCATACCCAATTCCTGTTGGCAGCCCTATTCTTGTCCTCTCTTGGGCAGGTGTGGTCATCATTGAATGTCTTAATTTGCCAACAGGTGTCTTCATGGTCTCTTGATGCATAAGCCACCCATGGGCACTCTTTGACCTTACACACCGTCCTACACCTTATGTTATCATTTTTCACTATCTTTATGCTTCTATCCTCTTGGATTGTATATTCTCTCACAGCTTCTCTAAATTCCCATTTAGATTCGAACTTCATGCCTACCTCAAGGTGCAGCTCTCCAAACCTTGCACCCTCCCTGATGAGCGGATAATTTATACGCTTTTTGGCATTGTTTTTAGTATATTTTTAGTATATTTTAACTAGTTTTTATTATATTTTTATTAGTTTTTAAATAAAAATCACTCTTCTGGACTTTACTATGAGTTTGTGTGTTTTTCTGTAATTTCAGGTATTTTCTGTCTGAAATTGAGGGACCTGAGCAAAAATCTGATTCAGAGGCTGAAAAAGGACAGCAGATGCTGTTGGATTCTGACCTCCCTGCACTCAAAGTGAATTTTCTGGAGCTACAGAAGCTCAATTGGCACGCTCTCAATTGCGTTAGAAAGTAGATATCCTGGGCTTTCCATTAATATATAATAGTTTGTACTTTCCTCGAGATTTGATGGCCCAAACCGGCGTTCAAAGTCAGCATAGAAATTCTGGCGTTTAACTCCAAAACTGGCACAAAAGCTGGAGTTAAACGCCCAAACTGGCACAAAAGCTGGCGTTTAATTGCAAGAAAAGTCTCTACATGAAAATGCTTCAATGCTCAGCTCAAGCACACACCAAGTGGGCCCGGAAGAAGATTTCTGCATTAATTACTGATTTCTGTAACCCTAGGCTACTAGTTTTCTATAAATAGGACCTTTTGCTATTGTATTTTCATCTTTGATAAGTCTTATGCTATCTTAGACACGTTTGGGGGCTGGCCTCACGGCCATGCCTAGACCTTGTTCTTATGTATTTTTAACGGTGGAGTTTCTACACACCATAGATTAAGGTGTGGAGCTCTGCTGCTCTTCATGAATTAATACAAGTACTATTGTTTTTCTATTCAACTCAAGCTATTTCTTCTCCAAGATATTCATTCGTTCTTCAACTTGATGAATGTGATGATCCGTGACACTCATCATCATTCTCACCTATGAACATGTGCCTGACAACCACCTCTGTTCTACTAGCAATGGCTTGAATGCGTATCTCTTGGGTTTCTAATCTAAGATTGGAACCTTCGTGGTATAGGCTAGAATTATTGGCAGCCATTCCTGAGATCCGGAAAGTCTAAACCTTGTCTGTGGTATTCCGAGTAGGATCTGGGAAGGGATGACTGTGATGAGCTTCAAACTCGCGATTATAGGGCGTGTGACAGACGCAAAAGGATCAATGGATCCTATTCCGACATGATCGAAAACCGACAGCTGATTAGCCAATGTTGTGACAAAGCATCAGGACCATTTTCACTTAGAGGACGGTAAGTAGCCATTGACAACGGTGATGCCCAACATAAAGCTTGCCATGGAAAGGAGTATGAATGATTGGAAGAAGGCAATAGGAAAGCAGAGGTTCAAGGGGAACAAAGCATCTTCATACGCTTATCTGAAATCCACCAATGAATTACATAAGTATCTCTATCTTTATTTTATGTTTATTTTCATCACCTTAAACTCCATAACCATTTGAATCCGCCTGACTGAGATTTACAAGATGACCATAGCTTGCTTCAAGCCGACAATCTCCGTGGGATCGACCCTTACTCACGTAAGTTTTATTACTTGGACGACCCAGTGCACTTGCTGGTTAGTTGTGCGGAATTGTGACAAAGTGTGATTCACGTTTGAGAGCTTCAAGTCCTTTGGCGCCATTGTTGATGATCACAATTTCGCATACCAAGTTTTTGGCGCCGTTGCCGGGGATTGTTCGAGTTTGGACAACTGACGGTTCATCTTGTTTCTTAGATTAGGTACTTTTCCTTTTTATTTTTCGAAAAAAATTTTCAAAAATACAAAAAGATTTTCTATTTTGTTCTTCAGAGTTTTTAAGAATGAATTCTAGAGTTTCATGATGATTTGTTGAAGTCTGGCTGGCTGAGAAGCCATGTCTAATCTTTTGGACCGAGGTTTCAACTTATCATCACAAGAGCTTGTTGATTTCTATCAATTTTGCTGTTGAAAGCAATGATCTGCTAAAGCTTGGCTGGCCATTGGCCATGTCTAGTATTTTGGACCGGAGCTTTCATTGAAAGCTTAGCTGGCTAGTAAGCCATGTCTAATTCCTGGACCGGAGTCTTAGACTAGCATTGCAATGATTCCTGGAATTCTTATTAAAAGTTTTGATTCTCTTTATTTTCTTTTCCATATAAGTTTCGAAAATAAAAAAAAAATTTTTAAACCATAAAAATCAAAAATATTTTATGTTTCTTGTTTGAGTCTAGTATCAATTTTTAAGTTTGGTATCAATTGCATGTTTTTATTCTTCTTGCATTTTTCAAATATATACATTATGTTCTTCATTGATCTTCAAGTTGTTCTTGATGATTTACTTGTTCTGATCTTTAAATACTCTTATTTTGTGTGTTTTGTTGTTTTTAATAGGCATTTTCAATTTGTTAGTGTCTCTAGTATGAAAATTTCTAAATTTGGTGTCTTGCATGCATTGTTTACTTGATCTTAGTTGCATTTTTATTGTTTCTAATCATCAAAAATTCAAAAATATTTTTAAAACTATGTCTTTTGAAGTCAATAATGCAGAGAATTGAAGATTCAGAACATTCAGCAAAGGAATCAAACAGAAAAAGCTAGGCGTTCAAAACGACCAGTGAAAAAGAAAAACTGGCGTTTAACGCCCAAAAAGGTAGAGATTTGGGCGTTAAACGCATGGGCACCATTCTGGGCGTTTAACGCCAGGATGACACTAGAGGGAAGATTTTGTTTTTAATTCACATTTTTTTCAAGTTTTCATAATTTTTCAAAATCAAATCTTTTTCAAATAATATCTTTTCAATCATATCTCTTTGAAAATCAATTTCTTTCCATTTTATAATTATTTTTACTATTTTCAAAAATCCTTACTTTAATTCAAGATTTACTTCAAAAATTTTCAAGTTGTTACTTGCCTATTAAGAAAGGATCAAATTTTAAATATTAGAATCATATCTTCTAATTTCTTGTTAGTTAAGTAATCAACTTTAGTTTTAAAACTTTCTCTTTTTAATTTTCAATCATATCTTCTCAAACATATCTTTTCAATCACATCTTTTTCAAAATTAATTTTTTTCAATCAAATCTTTTTCTAATTTCAAAATCTTTTTCAAAAATCACTTTATTTCTTTCCCAATCTTAGTTTTCGAAAATCTCAATCAAATTTTCAAATTTCTTTTTAAAATCTTTTAATTAATTTTTGAAAATTCTTCCCCTCTTCTCACATCCTTCTATTTAAGGGACTAAGACTCCTCTTCAAGGTACAATTCGAACTCCCTCCTTTTTTATATGTTCGAATTCTCCTCCATCTACCTCCTCCTTCTATTCTTCTTTTCCTCTGACACCTCAAAGAATTTCTATCCTGTGACATAGAGGATTCCCCACTTTCTTGTTCTCTTCTCTTTCATATGATCAGGAACAAAGATAAAGGCATACTTGTTCAAACTGATCCTGAACCTGAAAGGACCTTGAAGAGAAAGCTAAGAGAAGCTAAAGAACAATTCTCTTTAGAGGGCCTAACAGAGCTCTTCAAAGAAGAAGAAACCATGGCAGCCTAAAATAACAATGGCAACAATGCAAGGAAGGTGCTTGGTAACTTTACTGCACCTACTCCTGATTTCTATGGGAGAAGCATCTCTATCCCTGCCATTGGAGCAAACAAATTTGAGCTTAAGCCTCAATTAGTTTCTCTAATGCAACAGAATTGCAAGTTTCATAGACTTCCATTGGAAGATCCTCATCAGTTCTTAGCTGAGTTCTTGCAAATCTGTGACACTGTCAAGACCAATGGGGTTGACCCTGAAGTCTACAGACTTATGCTCTTTCCTTTTGCTGTAAGAGACAGAGCTAGAACATGGTTGGATTCACAACCTAAAGAAAGCCTGAACTCTTGGGAAAAGCTAGTCAATGCCTTCTTAGCAAAGTTCTTTCCACCTCAAAAATTGAGTAAGCTTAGAGTGGAAGTCCAAACCTTTAGATAGAAGGATGGTGAGTCCCTCTATGAAGCTTGGGAGAGATACAAGCAATTGATCAAAAGGTGCCATTCTGACATGCTTTCAGAATGGAGCATCATAGGAATCTTCTATGATGGTCTATCTAAACTATCCAAGATGTCATTGGATAGCTCTGCTGGAGGATCTCTTCATTTGAAGAAGACGCCTGCAGAAGCTCATGAACTCATTTAAATGGTTGCAAATAACCAATTCATGTACACTTCTGAAAGAAATCCTGTGAATAATGGGACAACGCAGAAGAAAGGAGTTCTTGAGATTGATACTCTGAATGCCATATTGGCTCAGAATAAAATATTGACCCAACAAGTCAATATGATTTCTCAGAGTCTGTCTGAAATGCAAGCAGCAACAGGCAGTACTAAAGAAGCTTCCTCTGAAGAAGAAGCTTATGATCCTGAGAACCCAGCAATGGAAGAGGTGAATTACATGGGAGAATCCTATGGAAACACCTATAATCCTTCATGTAGAAATCATCCAAATCTCTCATGGAAGGATCAACAGAGGCCTCAACAAGGTTTCAACAACAATAATAGTGGAAGAAACAGGTTTAGCAATAGCAAGCCTTTTCCATCATCTTCTCAGCAACAGACAGAGAATTCTAAGCAAAACCCCTCTGACTTAACAACCATTGTCTCTGATCTAATCAAAACTACTCAAAGTTTCATGACTGAAACAAGGTCCTCCATTAGAAATTTGGAGGCACAATTGGGTCAGCGGAGTAAGAAAATTACTGAACTCCCTCCTAGCACTCTCCCAAGCAATACATAAAAGAATCCAAAAAGAGAGTGCAAGGCCATAACCACATCTCACATGGACGAACAGGGAGAGGAGGAAGAGACAGTAATTCCCACTGAGGAAGACCTCAATGGATGCCCACTGACCTCCATGGAGTTCCCTAATGAGGAACCATGGGAATCTGAGGCTCATTCTGAGACCATAGAGATTCCATTGAATTTACTTCTGCCTTTCATAAGCTCTGATGAGTATTCTTCCTCTGAAGAGAATGAAGATGTCACTGAAGAGCAAGTTGCTAAGTATCTTGGAGCAATCATGAAGCTAAATGCCAAGTTATTTGGTAATGAGACTTGGGAGAATGAACCTCCATTGCTCATCAAAGAACTGGATGACTTGACTAGACAGAGATTACCTCTGAAGAGACAAGATCCTGGAAAGTTCTCAATACCTTGTACCATAGGCACCATGACCTTTGAGAAGGCTCTGTGTGACCTGGGATCAAGTATAAACCTTATGTTTCTCTCTGTAATGGAGAAGCTAGGGATCATTGAGGTACAAGCTGCAAGAATCTCACTGGAGATGGCAGACAATTCAAAGAAACAAGCTTATGGACTTGTAGAGGATGTCTTGGTAAAAGTTGAAGACCATTACATCCCTGCTGATTTCATAGTCCTAGAGACTGGGAAGTGTATGGATGAATCCATCATCCTTGGCAGACCCTTCCTAGCTACAGCAAAAGCTGTGATTGATGTTGCCAGAGGAGAATTGATCATTCAAGTGAATGGAGACTCCCTTGTGTTTAAAGCTCAAGGATATCCCTCTGTCACCATGGAGAGGAAGCACGAAGAGCTTCTCTCAATACAGAGTCAAACAGAGCCCCCACAGTCAAACTCTAAGTTTGGTGTTGGGAGGCCACAACCAAACTTTAATTTTGGTGTTGAACCCCCACATTCAAACTCTAAGTTTGGTGTTGGGAGGTTCTAACATTGCTCTGAACATCTGTAAA
This sequence comes from Arachis ipaensis, assembly GCF_059453495.1. NCBI lineage: Eukaryota > Viridiplantae > Streptophyta > Magnoliopsida > Fabales > Fabaceae > Arachis > Arachis ipaensis. Next base: position 94,299,999 of record NC_142439.1, read on the forward strand.
GCTCCATGAGAGCCACTGTCAAGCTATTGACATTAAAGAAGCGCCTGTTAGGAGGCAACCCAATTTTTACTTATCTATGTTAAATTTCTATTGTTATTTTAGGTTTTTTGTAGGTTGATGATCATGTGAAGTCACAAAAATAATTGAAAAAGACAAAACAAAGTGAAAAATAGAATGAAAAATACAACACCCTGGAGGAGATAGTTACTGGCGTTTAAACGCCAGTAAAGGTAGCAGAATGGGCGTTAAACGGCCAGTCTGGCACCATTCTGGGCGTTTAACGCCAGAAAAGGGCACCAGACTGGCGTTTAACGCCAGGAATGGGCAAGAAGCTGGCGTTAAATGCCAGAAATGGGCAGCAGCCTGGTGTTTAATGCCAGGATTGGCAGAAAGGGACGTTTTGCACGCCACTTGGTGCAGGGATGAGATATCCTTGACACCTCAGGATCTGTGGACCCTACAGGATCCCCACCTACCCCACCACTCTCTCTCTTCTTCACTCATTCACCAATCACCTCAATACCTCTTCCCCAAAAACCCCTCACCTATCAAATCCTACCATTCTCTTCACCACTCACATCCATCCTTCATAAAACCCCACCTACCTCACCATTCAAATTCAAACCACTTTCCCAACCTAAACACCACTTCTCCCCCTTGGCCGAAACACAAAGCCCACTCCATCTCCTCTATTTCTTCTTCTTCTACTCTCTTCTTTCTTTTTTTGCTCGAGGACGAGCAACCTTCTAAGTTTAGTGTGGTAAAAGCTAAAGCTTTTTGTTTTTCCATAACCATTTATGGCACCAAAGGCCGGAGAAACCTCTAGAAAGAGGAAAGGAAAGGCAAAAGCTTCCACCTCCGAGTCATGGGAGATGGAGATATTCCTCTCAAGGGTGCATCAAGACCACTTCTATGAAGTTGTGGCCAAGAAGAAGGTGATCCCCGAGGTCCCTTTTAAGCTCAAAAAGGGCGAATATCCAGAGATCCGACATGAGATCCGAAGAAGAGGTTGGGAAGTTCTCACCAACCCCATTCAACAAGTCAGAATCTTAATGGTTCAAAAGTTCTATGCCAATGCATGGATCACCAAGAACCATGATCAAAGTGTGAACCCGGACCCCAAGAATTGGCTTACAATGGTCCGAGGGAAATACTTGGATTTTAGTCCAGAAAATATAAGGTTGGCATTCAACTTGCCCATGATGCAAGGAGATGCACACCCCTACACTAGAAGGGTCAACTTTGATCAAAGGTTGGACCAAGTCCTCATGGACATATGTGAAGAGGGCGCTCAATGGAAGAGAGATTCAAGAGGGAAGCCGGTTCAACTAAGAAGGCATGACCTCAAGCCCGTGGCTAGGGGATGGTTGGAGTTCATCCAATGCTCAATCATTCCCACTAGCAACCGGTCCAAAGCTACTATAGACCGGGCTATCATGATACATAGCATCATGATTGGAGAGGAAGTGGAAGTTCATGAGGTTATATCCCAAGAACTCTACAAGGTGGCGGACAAGTCCTCTCCTTTGGCAAGGTTAGCCTTCCCTCATCTCATTTGTCACCTTTGCAATTCGGTTGGAATTGACATAGAGGGAGACATTCTCATTGATGAGGACAAACCCATCACTAAGAAAAGGATGGAGAAAACAAGAGAACCTCATCAAGAGCATGAGAAAATTCCTCATCATGAAATCCCTGAGATGCCTCAAGGGATGCATCTTCCTTCACAAAACTATTGGGAGCAAATCAACACCTCCCTAGGAGAATTAAGTTCCAACATGGGACAACTAAGGGTGGAGCACCAAGAGTATTCTATCCTCCTCCATGAAATTAGAGAAGATCAAAGAATCATGAGAGAGGAGCAACAAAGGCAAGGAAGAGACATTGAGGAGCTCAAGCACTCCATAAGATCTTCAAGAGGAAGAACAAGCCGCCATCACTAAGGTGGACCCGTTCTTTAACTTCCTTGTTCTTTATTTTCCTGTTTTTCGAAAATTATGCTTTATGTTTATCTATGTTTGTGTCTTTATTACATGATCATTAGTGTCTTAGTGTCTATGCCTTAAAGCTATGAAAATGAATCCATCACCTTTCTTAAATGAAAAATGTTTTTAATTGAAAAAGAAAAAGAAGTGCATGAATTTCAAATTTTAAAACAGTTTAATTATTTTGATGTGGCGGCAATACTATTGTCTTTCTGAATGAATGCTTGAACAGTGCATATTTTTTAATTTGATTGTTTATGAATGTTAAAATTGTTGGCTCTTGAAAGAATGAAAGGAAAAGGAGAAATGTTATCTGATGATATGAAAAATCATAAAATTGATTCTTGAAGCAAGAAAAAGCAGTGAAAAGCTTGCAGAAAAAAAAAGAGAGAGAAAAAGAAAAGCAAGCAGAAAAAGCCAATACCCCTTTAAACCAAAAGGCAAGGGTGAAAAAAAGGATCCAAGGCTTTGAGCATCAGTGGATAGGAGGGCCTACATGAATAAAATCCTAGCCTAAGCGGCTAAACCAAGCTATCCCTAACCATGTGCTTGTGGCGTGAAGGTGTCAAGTGAAAACTTGAGACTGAGCGGTTAAAGTCGAGGTCCAACGCAAAAAGAAGAGTGTGCTTAAGAACCCTGGACACCTCTAATTGGGGACTCTAGCAAAGCTGAGTCATAATCTGAAAAGGTTCACCCAGTTATGTGTCTGTGACATTTATGTATCCGGTGGTAATACTGGAAAACAAAGTGCTTAGGGCCACGGCCAAGACTCATAAAGTAGCTGTGTTCAAGAATCAACATACTTAACTAGGAGAATCAATAACACTATCTGGATTCTGAGTTCCTATAGATGCCAATCATTCTGAACTTCAAGGGATAAAGTGAGATGCCAAAACTGTTCCCGGCAAAAAGCTAAAAGCACCGCTCATCTAATTAATACTGATCTTCATAGATTTTTTGGAATTCATTGTATATTTTCTTCTTTTTATCCTATTTGATTTTCAATTGCTTGGGGATAAGCAACAATTTAAGTTTGGTGTTGTGATGAGCGGATAATTTATACGTTTTTTGGCATTATTTTTAGTATGTTTTTAGTATATTTTAATTAGTTTTTATTATATTTTTATTAGTTTTTAAATAAAAATCACTCTTCTGGACTTTACTTTGAGTTTGTGTGTTTTTCTATAATTTCAGGTATTTTCTGGCTGAAATTGAGGGACCTGAGCAAAAATCTGATTTAGAGGCTGAAAAAGGACTGCAGATGCTGTTGGATTCTGACCTCCCTGAACTCAAAGTAGTTTTTCTGGAGCTACAGAAGCCCAATTGGCGCGCTCTCAATTGCGTTGGAAAGTAGAGATCCTGGGCTTTCCAGCAATATATAATAGTCTATACTTTGCTCGAGATTTGATGGCCCAAATCGGCGTTCAAAGTCAGCATAGAAATTCTAGCGTTTAACTCCAAAACTGGCACAAAAGCTGGAGTTAAACGCCCAAACTGGCACAAAAGCTGGCGTTTAACTCCAAAAAAAGTCTCTACACGAAAATGATTCAATGCTCAGCCCAAGCACACACCAAGTGGGCCCAGAAGAAGATTTCTGCATTAATTACTGATTTCTGTAACCCTAGGCTACTAGTTTTCTATAAATAGGACCTTTTGCTATTGTATTTTCATCTTTGATAAGTCTTATGCTATCTTAGACACGTTTGGGGGCTGGCCTCACGGCCATGCCTAGACCTTGTTCTTATTTATTTTTAACGGTGGAGTTTCTACACACCATAGATTAAGGTGTGGTGCTCTGCTGCTCTTCATGAATTAATACAAGTACTATTGTTTTTCTATTCAACTCAAGTCTATTTCTTCTCCAAGATATTCATTCGTTCTTCAACTTGATGAATGTGATGATCCGTGACACTCATCATCATTCTCACCTATGAACATGTGCCTGACAACCACCTCTGTTCTACTAGCAATGGCTTGAATGCGTATCTCTTGGGTTTCTAATCTAAGATTGGAACCTTCGTGGTATAGGCTAGAATTATTGGCAGCCATTCCTGAGATCCGGAAAGTCTAAACCTTGTCTGTGGTATTCCGAGTAGGATCTGGGAAGGGATGACTGTGACGAGCTTCAAACTCGCGATTGTGGGGCGTGTGACAGACGCAAAAGGATCAATGAATCCTATTCCGACATGATCAAGAACCGACAGCTGATTAGCCGATGTTGTGACAGAGCATCAGGACCATTTTTACTGAGAGGACGGTAAGTAGCCATTGACAACGGTGATTCCCAACATAAAGCTTGCCATGGAAAGGAGTATGAATGATTGGAAGAAGGCAATAGGAAAGCAGAGGTTCAAGGGGAACAAAGCATCTTCATACGCTTATCTGAAATCCACTAATGAATTACATAAGTATCTCTATCTTTGTTTTATGTTTATTTTCATTACCTTAAACTCCATAACCATTTGAATCCGCCTGACTGAGATTTACAAGATGACCATAGCTTGCTTCAAGCCAACAATCTCCGTGGGATCGACCCTTACTCACGTAAGGTTTATTACTTGGATGACCCAGTGCACTTGCTGGTTAGTTGTGCGGAATTGTGACAAAGTGTGATTCACGTTTGAGAGCTCCAAGTCCTTTGGCGCCATTGTTGATGATCACAATTTCGCATACCACTCCCTAAATAGCAGACTTGCCTCTTTAGATTCATTTCCTTCCTCCAGCACATCTTCTGAGTTTGGAGGCATCTTCATCTCCTCCGAGTGCCAAGAATTGTTGCCATCTGAGTCAACACCTGGGTCTAGTCCATCCTCTGCCCCTTCATGAGCATAACCCACAAACCCAAGGTCAACTTCAGCGTCGCTCACCTTCTGCACCAAACCATCGTCTTCATGTAATATGTTCTCCTTCCCTTTACTTAGTAGATTCATATTTCTCTTACCCACCGCTGCATGTGCCATGTTTCTCTTAATGCTACTCCCAGTTTTAAGATCATTCCCTGTAGCCTCAGAATCAGAAGAACTACCCTCATCCGGACCTGGCTTAAACATGCTATCCTCTTCACTGTCAGAGGAGTCAGAAGATACATCAAAGGGAACTTCATTGTTAAACACTTTGCTACTAAATCCTCTAGTAGCAGACCGTGTACAGGGTCTCCTGAAAATACTTGGTCTCTTGGACAGTTTCTGCTTGTTGCTCTTATCTGATTTAGTATTCTGACTGGGCTTCGTGGGCTGGCTGATTTTGGTGGGCTTGGTGAGCTTGGTGGGCTTGGTGGGCTTTGGAGGGTTGGTCTTCTTGAGAGGTTTGGTTGTCTTGGAAGGATTAGCAGTTTTGGAGTGTGATGGTTGTGATTGCCGTGGAGATGTTTCATTTTTTTTAGGACTGGATTTGCAAGAACTGTTGGGTACAACCTTAGGGATAGGAGCAACTATGAGTGCATGAGTCTGATTTAGTGGGGGACTCACATCAGTATCTGTACCTGCATTACACCCCTCTCCACCATTGTCATCCAAGTACACAACTGTGTTATCTCCCTCTAACACCTCCGGCACTGACACTCTATGCTCAAAATATATATCAATCAATCTCTTATTTGTCCTAGTACAATTCACCATCTCTCTTATCTCTTTGTCACTGTTTACATTTCTCAACCTATTATCCAAGCCTTTTCCAGGAACATGCCACCAGCACTGTTTTATGTCATTGTACCTAAGCTCCTTATGGTAGTTACGTATGTAGAAGACATCTAGAGTATCAGTGTCTAGATCACCTAAACAGGCCTTGTTGTCCGGAGAATATAACATAATCCCTTCTGCATTTTTTCTGAAGTCACCCCATGATGAAACATGATGTCCAACTTCTCTTCCATCTGCAAGAAATTTTAAATTTTTACAATATACAGGGAGAATTTGAAAGCCTACTGATGCATTAAAAAGGAAAAATAATCACCACAAGAAAACATATTTTTCCAATCCTCCATACATCTCCCTGTTTCATCCCTGTTTGATTCGGATATTACAGCAACCCCACAAACTCCAGCCAAGATTCAAACCCTAGACACTACAATGACACCAAAACTCCAGAACCTCAACTATACTGACCAATGCTATCATCAACCAACACTGTATTCAAAATGCAAAGTAAAAAAAAAGGAAGGTTACCTTGAGTCCGATCACAACTTCAGAACCTCGTGTTTATGGTGAAGGAAAGGAAGAGTGATAACAACTTTGGATCAGATGACTTCTTCTCTCAAATTTTTGTAAACCCAGAAAATACAACCCTACGGCTACGCCATTGATGGGAGATAAAGAAGAAGTCAGAGGGTGGAAGAAGAAGAGACGAAGTGTTTGTGTTGGGGGAGAAAACTGTTTTTCATACTAAGTAACAACTATACGGCGTCGTTTTTGGCTTTCAAGGGTGCTGACGTCGGAGATTTTTTGCCAGTAAAGAATTTTATAAAAACAGTCGCGTTGTAGATATAGTCTCTAAACCAACAGAAATCCCTTCGTGCAAACATTTTGGTTGTCACAAGTAACAAAACCCTAAATAAATTGTTAACCGAAGTATTCAAACCTCGGGTCGTCTTCTCAAGGAACTGCAGGGAAGTATGTTCTTATTATTGGTTATGGAGATTGTAAATTTGGAGTTTCAAGAATGAGGAACAAATATGACAAATAATTTAAATGGCAATTAAAAATAAATAAATACTGTAAAGCAACGTTTGGCAAGGGATGAGAAATTGGAAGTCCAGATTAGTTACCCTTCTTAATAATAAAGAAGATTGAATCTTAATTCCACTTAGTTGACCTTCACTAAAGCAAAGGAAAGTCAAGGGACTAATTAGCTTGATCTTCAAATCCTATTTATTTCCTAAGAAAAGGTTGGGATTATTGAAGTTCAGTTTAATTAGCAAAGATAATAGTTATCAATTATATTGAGCTAAGATAACTCCTGAGTTACTGATTTCTTAACCAAGACCAAAAGGGAAAAAGTAAATCTATTGGAATAAAGATGTCTTCAGAGTAAAAGCAATAATAGCATAAATAAAAGAAAGCAATATTAAACTGAAATACCTCAAATAACATTAATTCAAATAATCTGGAACATAGAAGAATTCATAAAAGTGAAAGGGAAGCTTAAAATAAAGGAACATTAAACCTGGGATTGGGAGTCACTCCTAAAACTAAGAGAAATCCTAAATCCTAAGAGAGAGAGGAGAGAACCTTTCTCAAAACTAATCTAAATCATGAGAAGTAACTAAATTGGCGAGCTCTCCCTGAATGGATGCATTTCCACACTTTATAACCTCTGGTTTATGCCTTCTGGACTTGGATTTGGGCCAAAAAGGGCTTCAGAAATCGCTGGGAGCATTTTCTGTAATTTCTGGTGCGTGGCCTCTGTCACGCGTCCGCGTGGGTCACGCGGTCGCGTCATTCGGAGCTTTTTCTTGTCACGCGGTCGCGTCAGTCATGCGGTCGCGTCATATGTATTTGCTTAAGGCGCGCGGTCACGTCAGTCATGCGGCCACGTCGCTGTTGATTCGCACTTGGCATACGTCCGCGTCGCCCATGCGATCGCGTGGATGCCAGTTTCTCCAAAAACTCCGTTTTGTGCTTTCCTTCCATTTTTGTATGTTTCCTTTCCATCCTTTGAGTCATTCCTGCCTTAGAAGATCTGAAACTACTCAACACACTAATCACGGCATCGAATGGAAATAAAGGTAATTAAAATAATTAATTTTAAAGCATAGGAAACATGTTTTTCACATACATCACATAATAAGGAAGGGAAAGTAAAACCATGCAATTAATATGAATAAGTGGGTGAATGATTGAATAAATCACTCAAATTAAGCACAAAATATATCATAGAATATGGGTTTATCAACCTCCCACACTTAAACAATAGCATGTCCTCATGCTAAATCCAAGGTAAAAAGTAAAGTTAGAGTGGTGGAATGTCATGCAATGCAATCTAATCTAAATGCAACTACCTAGATGAATGATGCATCCTGCAATTCTAATTTTTTATTCACTTGTATATAAAGCTCGCATGTAGTTGAATTAACTCACATTCTCAAGGAGTCATGTATATATATATAGCCAAGTCTTAGATAGTGATAAAGTGCCTTTACAATTGAAATGGGAGAGAAAAGCATTTCATAAACTTTGCAAGACAATTAATAATGTAAACAGAGATAAATGTCAATGAGCTATTGAACCCTCATTGGATTTTGTGTTTACTCTCTAATCACTCAGTGTTTATTGGGTTAATCACTCTATTCTTCCTTTTATTCTTTCTTTCTATAACTTTGTTCTTCATCTAACTAATCAACAATTATAGAATATAGACATACCAAAAATCATGAGGTCTTTAATCAAGGTTGTAATGGGACCAAGGTAAAGGTAAGGGTATATGTATAAGGCTAAGTGAGCTAATAAGTGAATCCTTAATTAGTTTAAGATCTCACCTAACATACATACTTTCTAAAGCAAAGCTGCTTTACCTATTTTCCCATATTTTCCCACTTTTGATGTTACATGCTCATGCCTCAATATTTATTTTTATCCCATGTGTATTGCTTTATTTGCATTTGGGGGATCCTTTGGTGTCCCCTTTATTCAAATATTGAAAAAATAAATTATTTTTTTAATGCACATGGTAATTTAATTTCTTTCACGTGAGCATGTTTCCCAAAAATTCTTATTTTGAAATATCTTTATTCTTTTTCAACATTCTACCTTTTGTTTCTATCATCCATGTTCCCAATAGGTTTCCCCATATTTAAACAATTACACAATTTCTATCTTAAGCTAACTAAGGATTCAACTTGGGACTTCTTTATTTGTTTTTTCCGCTTAAGGCTAGTAATGTGGTTATAAAACAAGAGGGGATTTAAAGGCTCAAGGGGGCTAACAAGGGTGATGTAAAAGATAGGCTATTTTGGGATAAGTGAGCTAAAATCAAATAATGGCCTCAATCACTCTCCTGGTATGTATCTACATTCTATAATCGGACATATAGATTAAAACAAAGTAAAGAACACCAGAATATAAAAGAAGGACGGAACACACAGGAATAAAAATTATGGTTTGAATGTAACCATACAATTAAGCTCAAAACTCACAGGCTATGTGTTCTCTAGCTCAAAAATCATTTATCACTTATGTATGTCATGCAGGTTTAGTTAAAAATTCCCATTATTCTCAATGTAAAACTTATATTGAATGGCTTTAAAGTTCTAGTGTTTCTCCTTGATGAAGTTTTGTTAACTAACATGTAATGCTATATATACAAGGTGTGGGTTGTTTTGATTCTGTTAAAGTCTCTAGTTTACTTCCTTTTTCTTTTCAATCTATTCTGAGCTATCTTATGCTAAAAAGGGTAAACTATACTAATCAATCCACAATTTCTATAACTAGTAAGTTCGAATTGCAACTAAGTGGCTAATGAACTAAAAATGCAAAATGCAGAAATGGAGTAAAAATACATAAACAACAATGTATAAGTACTCAGAAAATAAAAATAAAAATAAAGAGAAAAATACAGAAAAATATCCAAAATAAAAGAAAAAGAGTCTGTAGTGGTTCACCAAAATAATATGCCAGAGATGGCGACCTCCCCACACTTAAAATGTAGCATCGTCCCTGATGCTCAGTCAAGCAGGGTGTGAATGGGTGTCATCACTGGAAGGATGGGTAGCTGGGGTCTCTGAGGTGGTGATCTGAGGGTCTGACTGCTGTGCAGGAGGTGCTGACTGAAGAGGGATCTTAGGGTCTACAGCCTAAATCTGGGGTGGAGTCCCCTGATGGTGTGCTGCCTGTTGGGGCCTGCCTGCTCTGCCTCCTGCTGTGGGTGGGTCTCTGCCTCGGGCGCATCCGCCTCCTCCTCAGATGCCTCGGATGGTGTGTCAGGCTCGGAGGGGATGTCACCAGAGCGTATCATCAGCTTTAGGTGCTCATAGCGTCGCTTGTTGCGATGCTCCATCTGGTCAAGCCATCGAACAGGCGGTGTACTAGATAATAGATGGGCTCTGGGGCAGGTGGAGGCGCAGTGGTGGTGGAAGGTGTAGCTGTAGAGGAAGAGGGGCCGGCAGATGGTGTGGCAGTGTCACCAGGAGCAGTAAGGACTGGAGGTCTGTAGCCCAAGACCAGAAAGTTCCTGCTGTGTGGGATGATCTTCTTGCATTCTGCAGCAGGTGGCCTCTCATCAGCATCCTCCCAAGGCACGTCAGCTCGACGGCCTAGCTGTATGATCAAGTATGGAAAGGGAAGAGTGCCTCGGACGTGGACCCTGGCCATGTAGAACCGGATAAAGCGTGGCAGGTACAGGTCCTTACCCTCCATCACACACCATAGGAGGGTGATCATAGCGGCAGGTATATCGGTCTCGTGAGTACTCGGCATAATGAAGTTGCTAAGTATCTGATGCCACAGCCGAGCCTCATCATTCAAGTATGCCCGCTTGATTCCCTTGGGCATGGTGGTGTTCTGACCCATAATCCAAGGAACGGTCGGGTCAAGGGCTATCCGGGCCTTGACTGCATCCCAATCAAACTTCAGAAAGCGCATGTCTTCCTCAGCTTTCTGATAACCATCTGGCTGATCAGATTTAGGCAGAAGCTTCAGAACCTCTTCTATTGCCTCTTCAGTAACCAGAATCTGCTTCCCTCTGAGGTTGACTGCATCTAGGGAGGTCTTGAAGTAATTGCAGTAGAATTCTCTAACCCAAGATGCATTGACCTCAGTTAGGGATCTCTCCAGAAAGAACCAGCCTCTTTGTTTGATCTGATCAGAGGTGTATTGCTGGAGTTCTTCTGGGATCTTCAGAGTCCTTTCTAGGTATGGGTTCCTGGAGTTTGCGAATACTGGATACTTCAGCTCACAGTATCAGTTTGCAAACTTTACTGGGTCATTAGCAGGGAGCAGCTGGTCGGCCTTCTCCTGCGGGGTGAAGTTTTTCTCCCGCCAGGAGGCATCATGCATGAGATCTATGATAGACATAGGTGATTCTCCTCTTTTACGTTTGCCAGTGGAAGCCTTTCTTTTTCCCTTTCTATGGGTATCTGACATCCTGAAAAACAGAAAACCAGGATATATATAAAAAAAATAAGAAAACAAATAGGCAAATAGTCAAAAGAAACACACAGTGGCAAATGAGAATTAAAATGAGGTAAATGAGTTAAGGAGATGTGCATTAAGGATTGTATAGGAGTTAAAAGTTTGAAAGGAAAAATTTACAATCCAAAATGTAATAGAAGGCATGTTAAGTAGGAAAAATTATCAGTATGCCATGGTTAGAGGGTTAAAAGAAAGTGAAAAACCAGAAAAAAGAATTTAAAAGGTTAGTTTAGTTAGAATTAAAAAAAAGAGTTTAGGAAATTAGAATTAGTGAGTTAATGAAAAATGGGTTAAGGTAAGTGGCATAAGGATAAGTTTCTAAGTAACAAGCATTCATAATTAGAAGCGATAGGTAACTCATAACCAAACAAGGAAAAACAGGTTGATGATGATTCAAATAGATATAGAAATAGCAAAAATTGGAATCAAACATCAAAAATGCAATATATGAACCAGGAAATCAAAGAGAATAAGAATGCGTGCCTGGTATTCATGAATGGGTTTGGGTAGAGCAGAGGCAAGCAGATTTTAAAATGCGAAAACCAAAACATGAATGAAAACATTTTACAGAAATTTGGGCAGCATTCCGGCTAAAATTGGATTGTCTCGGAAAATAAACAGCAGTCAAATAGTTCATATGAATTAAAATTAAAGCTTGCAATTACATATAAGGAATATAATCATAAAAATGCAGTGTAAAGAGCAGCATGAAATAAGAAATCACAGCATATGAACATTATAAACATTACAGCAACAGCAGAATTGCAAATTTGATAAAATAGAAACATGAACAGTGCAAGTAAATAGGCCTAAATTTACTAACCACATCCTAGGCTACCTAACAACCTAAAATCCACTACAACATGCATATCTAACTAGCCTAAACATGAACATAAACAGAAAATAATGAAATAGCAACTAAGGAAAGAAGGGTGGCGTTCGTCGGAACCTGGTAGGCCGAATAAGGAGAGTGGGCAGAAAGGTGGATGGGGGTGGTGGTGACGGCGTCTAGCGCGGCGGCTGGCGGCGGTGGGCACGGCTGTTCGGGGCAGGGGGAAGAAGGGTTGGCTAATGGGGTAGGGGGTAAGAGGGGAAGAGAGGGGGTAGGTGTGTGTGTGGCGGATGGGGGTGGCGCGGCTGGGACGGGCGGCGGCGGTGGGTGGTGGTTGCGAAGGGGGCAGTGGCGGAGGGGGGGGAGGGAGAAGGAGAAAGAAGAAGAAAGAAGGGGGGGAGGAAGGGGGGTCAGTGGCCGCGGCGTCTGGGAGGTCGGCGGCGTCTGGGGGTGGCGGTGAAGGTGGCTGGATGGTGGTGGTTGGATTGGAGGGGAAGAGAGGGAGAAGAGGGTTTCAGGGGGGGCGACTAATAGGGTTCGCGTGGTTTGGGGGTTATAAATTTGAATCCACGCGGCCGCGTGGGGCACGCGGTCGCGTGGCTTGAGCAAAATGGGGGGGGGTGACGCGATCGCGTGGGTGACGCGATCGCATGGAATGGCTAAAAGAGTGAATGACGCGATCGCCTGGGATGGCTAAAAGAGTGAATGACGCGATTGCCTGGGGCATGCGATCGCGTCACTGGGATTTGTGCTAAACGCACGAATCCAGCATCGTTTCAGTGCAACTCTCTGTCTTCTTTGGGGTGTTCGTGCAATCCATGCGACGCGGTCGCGTCGCTCACGCGGTCGCATGGGGTTGGCTTTGTGCAAGTGACGCGATCGCGTGGGTGACGCGATCGCGTGGGTCATTTGTGCGAAACACACAATGGCCGCATGATTCCAGCCTAACTTTCTAGACGTTGGATCTTTACGCCGATTTCCAGGTCACGCGGCCGCGTGGATGACGCGGTCGCATGGGTAATGTTTTACGCCATTCGACGCGATCACATGAGTGATGCGGTCGCGTCGCGCACCCTTTTTTTTATATGCAGTATGCCGAATGCAATGATTAATATGAATGTGATGCAAAGTTCCAGGTTCAATATTATAAAATAAAATAAAACTTGAAAACAAGCAAAACGAAATAAAAATTGAAAAATGAACGATCAAACCATGGTGGGTTGTCTCCCACCTAGCACTTTTAGTTAAAGTCCTTAAGTTGGACATTGGAAGAGCTTCCTGTTATGGCGGCTTATGCTTAAATTCATCTAAAAATCTCCACCAATGCTTGGAATGCCAATAGCCTCCGGGCTCCCAAACTAGGCATGTAAAGCTCCTGAGCAGCTTCAAACAAATTTTTAGGCTCCCGGAATGACGAATGTCGGAATAGATTCCAGGATCCCAAACTTTGCTTTTAAATCCGCCTCCGTCTTGATCTATACTTTTCCATCCGGGCGGTTTAGAAAGTAGATTCTCACCATGGTGACCAAACGTTTTCCTAGATCCATTCAATTGAGCATGATACCAATCCGTGCACTTCAAGTTGAAGCGTGGAACCTTATTGAACCTTGTATACCAGCTCTGAGCACGAGCCATTTTCCTCTTACTCTTAAAGCCGCAGAGAGCTCTAAGCTGGCCATCTGTTTCAAGCAAACCGTATTCAAGTGAAAAAGTAAAGTTAAAAGTTAAGGATTGTACCCACTTGAAGCTTGTATTGGGTGGTAATGGCCTTGGGGAAGGTGTTTCCGGTGGTTCTGTAAGTTCTACTCCCTTGTGCTCTTCTGTGAATTCCTCCACTTCTTTGTAAGGTTCTTCAAATGCATCTGTGTCCTGGTCAAAGTCTTCTGTGTCTTCCTCATCACTCGAGTCATAGATTGGAGGTTGAGAGAAATCTACCTCTGCATCATCTTCGTATTCAATTGGGGAAGATTCTTCGATCTCAGAGAATTCACTTGCGGATGCAAGTTCATTACTAAGAGAGCTTGACTTGTGACTATCATCATCAAGGGAATTTGTGTCCTGGGTTATTCCGTCGAGTTCTTCATAAACGACTTGCCTTGGAGATTGTGTAGTGTCCTCCTTAGCATCAACTGTAACGTCCTTGACGGAATTTTCCTCAGCTCTGAATTCCCATGGAGGTTCGGCGTCTCCTAGATCTTCAACCAACTCTTCTTCTTGCATAATGACAGCATCTTCTACTTGTTCTAGTACGAATTCATTCTCTGTCTTGTCCACTGGAGTTTCTAGTATTTTCTTCATGCTACGCTCTTCGTTAGATTGTCCACATGGGGCTGTGGTTGGTCCTTGGATGTTCAAACGTCTAGAAGCTAATTGAATTACTGCTTGCTCCAGTTGTCGAATAGTTGTTTGAAGTTTATTTACTGTTTCCTTGAGGCGAACCTCTGATTCTTGGGGTGATGGATTTGGACATGATACATAGGAAAGTGGTGGTGCTTGGGAGTGATTGGATTGGAACTGGGGTAAATAGGGATCATGTGGTGGCGAATGGTGAAGAGAAGCTTGTGAGTGTGGTGGTTCGAGGTTATGTTGAGAGGATGATCTATAGGCATGGGGTGGGGCTTGTTGGTAGTTACAAGGTTGTTCACCATATCTATCAGCTGGGTATGCATTGTAGAATGGTCGTTGTCCATGATATCTTGGAGGGTGTTGTTGCCTAAAGGGTTGATTAGATCCTCTTGGTTTCATCCATCCTTGATTGGTTTGACCTTGATGCATATTCCTGCTGTAACTTCTATTTCCTTCAACAAAGTTAGAACCAAACTCAAAGCGAGAAGGGTGAGAGTTCATAGTAGCAAATAAAATAAAAAAAATAGAAATAAATAAACAAGTAAAAGAAAAATATTTACAATAACCAATAATAAGGCACACGTTAGCAGTTCCCCGGCAACGGCGCTATTTTGACGTCGGAGATTTTTTGCCAGTAAAGAATTTTATAAAAACAGTCGTGTTGTAGATATAGTCTCTAAACCAACAGAAATCCCTTCGTGCAAACATTTTGGTTGTCACAAGTAACAAACCCCTAAATAAATTGTTAACCGAAGTATTCAAACCTCGGGTCGTCTTCTCAAGGAACTGCAGGGAAGTATGTTCTTATTATTGGTTATGGAGATTGTAAATTTGGGGTTTCAAGAATGAGGAACAAATATGACAAATAATTTAAATGGCAATTAAAAATAAATAAATACTGTAAAGCAACTTTTGGCAAGGGATGAGAAATTGGAAGTCCAGATTAGTTACCCTTCTCAATAATAAAGAAGATTGAATCTTAATTCCACTTAGTTGACCTTCACTAAAGCAAAGGAAAGTCAAGTGACTAATTAGTTTGATCTTTGAATCCTATTTATTTCCTAAGAAAAGGTTGGGATTATTGAAGTTCTGTTCAATTAGCAAAGATAACAGTTATCAATTATATTGAGCTAAGATAACTCCCGAGTTACTGATTTCTTAACCAAGACCAAAAGGGGAAAAGTAAATCTATTGGAATAAAGATATCTTCAGAGTAAAAGCAATAATAGCATAAATAAAAGAAAGCAATATTAAACTGAAATACCTCAAATAACATTAATTCAAATAATCTGGAACATAGAAGAATTCATAAAAGTGAAAGGGAAGCTTAAAATAAAGGAACATTAAACCTGGGATTGAGAGTCACTCCTAAAACTAAGAGAAATCCTAAATCCTAAGAGAGAGAGAGAGGAGAGAACCTCTCTCAAAACTAATCTAAATCATGAGAAGTAACTAAATTGGCGAGCTCTCCCTGAATGGATGCATTCCCACACTTTATAACCTCTGGTCTATGCCTTCTGGACTTGGATTTGGGCCAAAAAGAGCTTCAGAAATCGCTGGGAGCGTTTTCTGCAATTTCTGGTGCGTGGCCTCTGTCACGCGTCCGCGTGGGCCACGCGGTCATGTCATTCGGAGCTTTTTCTTGTCACGCGGTCGCGTCAGTCATGCAGCCGCGTCGCTGTTGATTCGCGCTTGGCATGCGTCCGCGTCGCCCATGCGATCGCGTAGATGCCAGTTTCTCCAAAAACTCCGTTTTGTGCTTTCCTTCCATTTTTGTATGTTTCCTTTCCATCCTTTGAGTCATTCCTGCCTTAGAAGATCTGAAACTACTCAACACACTGATCACGGCATCGAATGGAAATAAAGGTAATTAAAATAATTAATTTTAAAGCATAGAAAACATGTTTTTCACATACATCACATAATAAGGAAGGGAAAGTAAAACCATGCAATTAATATGAATAAGTGGGTGAAGGATTGAATAAATCACTCAAATTAAGCACAAAATATATCATAAAATATGGGTTTATCGGGCGCCAAACCCAAAACGATGTCATTTTGGACCCGTCCCATGTGGCAATCCGAGGCCACGTCAGTGCTCCGGTGATGAGTCATCACCTGAAATATGGCCAGGGACTAGTTTGAGTGCTCGGAGCTCTATCTGGAGGACTACAATAGGGAAATCAGGATCTTAGGGATTACTATGAGTAATTCTGTGAATCTCAGGGACTACTATGGGTATTTACTCAAAGAAATTGGTGAAGACGACAGCGACGGCACTGAGATCTAAGAAGACGACGGCGACGGTGCTGCAAACTCAGAAGACGACGACAACGGCACTGCGAGTTCAGAAGATGACGATGACAGCTGTGAGTTCAGAAGACGACGGCGGCGCTGCGAGCTCAGACAACGACGCCGGCACTGCTAACTCAGAAGATGACGACGTCGCGAATGGAGAGGGAGAAGTGTAGCTCAGTAACCGTTTAAGAAGGTGAGAATGGCCACTAGTGAGGTGGAGTGAGGGTAGAGTTTTTTAAATTAACGACCCATTTAATGACCAATTAGTTAAAACGTTATTATGAAGCGGTCACTAAGTTAAAAATAACGATCGATTTAGTAACCAATCGCTTTAAATTAGTATCTACATTTGGTTGTTAAATTGGTCGTCATTTTAACTATTAGCAATCGATTTAGCAACCACCAGCTTAGCGACCGAGTTAGCGACTAACCTTTTTTAGTTTAATTTTCTATTGATTATAAAATCAGTCACTAAATTAAAAAATAGCAACCAATTTTTTGATCAACAATTCCAAGCGTTACTTCCTCATTTCGGTTGCTAAGTTAAAAAATAGCGACCGATTTTAGCGACCAACTTGATGTTACTCGTATAAAAATCTTATTGGTCGCTGTTAGGGACCGATTTCTTTGGTCACTAAAATCGGTCGCTAGTTGTAAATTAGAGATCGATTTAGCGACCAACATTTTTCCAGTCCTTGAAATACTATATTAGTAATTAAATCAATCTCTATTAACAACTAAAATTTTTTGTCACTAAAATCGGTTTCTATTTTAAAACTTTTTTGTAGTTATAACCTAACCTAAACTAAGTAACATTTCAACATATAAAGATATTATTAGTCACTGATATGAGATTCCAATGTGAACTGAAAGTTGTGTACTATTAATATTGAAACAAACAACCCGCAGTTCGAATTGGTAAGAAAAAAATGATAATTTGAGAGTAAAATTTTGTAAGAAGGGAGTGAAAAGGGGATTGGTATGAAGTGAGACCTGAGTGGCGAAGTCTTTAAGGATGTCATTGTTGGGAATAAGTAGTATGACCACAATCCAATCAAACATGTGTTAAATAATTTGTTATTGTTATTATATTAAAATGTTAATATAAAAAGGTCTTTGATTAAATTTAGAGATTTATCATTGGATAGTGATCATAATATTGAGAGATAAATATTTTATAATTTAATCTAAATTGTTCTTGGTCATAGGATTATTAAAAAGGACATTAATAATTTGGAAAGATCAATATATATATATATATATATATATGGTGCATATAGATATATGACCATTGAACTAACTCACTCTGAGAATTCCTAATGGTTATAATTACTGTATATTTGTCAATAGGATATTCTCAAGATGAACATAGTAATAGAGTTTCCTTTGACCTACGACTGTCATAGTAATTAACAATGTATTTATTATACTTTGATTCCGGACACCTAATACCCTAGGGTGCTAGTTGAATGGATATTAGGTATGATTTAAATACTTGTAGAATTAATGATTAGTCAATAAGGAATTCGTCAACTCTCGGTAAAGAGTTTGAGCTCTATGATTATAATGACTGAGATGAATAAAACCTTGGCCAAGGGAATTGAATGAATGAAGAAATAAGTTTCTTAAGTCATTCACAGTTCATTATAATAATGGTAACAAGTTAGAGTTTGACAATTAAGCCATACTCTAAGAGTTAACCAAGAGCTGAAAAGATGGAAGGAATTATACTTTGTTCTTCTAAGGTTCTTAGTAAAAATATATTACTTCATACTATCGGGTCGTTGAGGAGTGTTGCTAGACGCCAACCTTGATTAGTAAATTTAGTATGACTAATTTACTACCCGCTTAGTATTGAACCTATGGGTCACACACTAACGAGTGTTCTAATCTTTACTGTAGAATTATTTAATTATTAATTTGATTTGATCAAATAAATAATTATATTAATTCCAATGGAATATTATTATATTTTTTGCTAGCACCAAGAATATAATAATAGTATGATAATTGAGAATATTAAATGAGATTTGAAAATAATTAGTTATTCTATTTCTAAATTTGGATGAGATCCTAACTAATTCTATTTCAAATTGAGTTATGATATTATTCATAAATTTGAAGGATTCAGATTTAGAATATCAAGATATGATTTAAATTTGAATTGAGATTCAAATTTAAAATCAGTAACAAATCTCATACTATATATATGTATGCCAAGAGTACAGAAATGAAGAGAGAATAACAAGAGTTTTATTCCTTTACCTCTACACACATAAATGTATGTGAGCCTGATTCTTGGAGAAGAATTTTATGGCGTGCAAAGAGTTGCAAGAGGTTTCTCAATTTAGATCAGATGTCCATTGGTCAAGGAGTTGATAGCAAAGATTGGTCTCGGTGTAGATAAGCATAGCGCCTTCGTACCATCGAAGGAGAAAGCGATTTTTTACTAAAGCGTCTAAAGGTATTTATATCTGATCTATGTATTATTTCTAGAATAAAATTTAAGCACAAAATAGATCTTTAAGATTACCTTATTTTCTTCCGCTGCGTGTTATGAACACATGGTAATCCTTCAGTGGTATCAGAGCTTTGACTTTTTGTATTTAAATCTTTATTCTTGTATTTCTAAAAGTTTGTGAATTAATAGGATTAATTCAAATTGTTTTTAAGCATGTGATGTATTTATTTCCATTGAGATGGTTTTCTAATAAATTAATAGTTAATTTATTTTAATTATTTAATTGTGATTAAATTATTATTCTTTTAATATAGAAAAAATAAGTTTATCTCTTGTTTACAAGGAACAACCTGACAACCAGGAGACTTGTACTCAAAGATAGAATTTATTTATGCATATGATGATGTATAAGGAGAATTAATTTTATACTTGAACCTAGACAACCTAGGGGTATAAAATATAATTCAGTTAAATAATTGTCTGACAACCAGATAATTATTTGGGATTATAATTGTATGTGATACAATTTAATCATATTTATTTAGAATATGTATGAGTAACAACTTGACAACCAAGGTACTCATTCACAATTCTAAATAATTTTATCAGAAATATAGATTTCTTGATATACTTGAAAGTAATAAATTGGCTATACATTGAGAATTGTTCTTATGTATGAAAGGATTATCATGGACATGATAATCCGATTGAAATAATATTGTTCAATAAAATTGGTGATGAAATAGTCAGTACTTGTGAAGTATCTAAAATATTATTTTACAACAATATGGGTTGTTTTGACAACCATGAGTTCTAATCTCAAAGACAACCTACTATTTATTATTAAACATCTTGAGAAGATGTATGATGCCCAAAACAAGATAGTACGACTAACAAAGATTTTATTTAAACTAGTGGGAGCGTTAGGCAATATATTTTGAATTAAACAACTTTAGAAGTTGAAATGCCATTAGGCAAATGGCTTTTGCGAGAATTGTTCTTGCAAGTATTTTTGGAGATTTATTTTATTACAAACAATTTATAATTGGCCTTAATATGATTAAGATTTGTGATCTTTTTGGAAAAACTCAATATGAGTATTGAGGATGCGAATTAAAATTACTCTTAAGAGTTGGTTTGACCAATAATAAAGATATTGAGTATTTTTATTATAAGAGCTTAAAGTAAAATCTCTAATTATCTAATTGATATTCTATTGACTAGAGAATGAGATTCTCTCAACGCACAAATACTAGTACTCAATGTACTCCATCATGTTTAAAGAAACATGGAATTTGATTTAGCTGAGGATCACTGTTTGTTAAATATTTGGTCTACGTTTTAGAAATGTTGCTAAATTAACAGATTTTTCACTAAATCAAATTTTTTTATCCATATGAGATATGAAAAAGGCATAAGCTAAAACTCAAGAACATTAGAGTTTCGAAATGTCTTATATGTGTTAAGAAATTGCACAACAATATAATTGATATTAGGTCCAATAAATGAGATTTATTGGTTACCCTAAAGAAATAATGAGGTTATTTTTATCACTCTTCTTATGATAAAGTGTTTGTAATAAGAGGTTAAACTCCTTTTTAAAAAAGGGATTCCATCTTAAAGAAAGAGTGGGAGTAAAATTAGTTTTATTAGAATTGTATACGACTCAACAGAGGATATACTTTCTCCTGAAAGTATAAAAGGTTTGATCGTCAAACTAACTTTTTGAAACCTATTTGTATAATGATACAATTCTATAAAGATAGATCTAATGGTTACTGATAAACCACTATTTTATGATTTATCTTGTGCTCAATTGAGTGTTTTTATCAATTCTTCACCCACTTATTCATAAGATTTGCATGGTTTTACAATTTATAACACCCCGATTCTCCACAGAGTTAATCTCAGAAATTCTGTGATGAGAAATTCGATAAATATCCGAGAATCACCTCACCATAAAATAATAGGGCGGACTTAGACTTGATAAGTGAAAAATATAGATATATCATTAGGTTTAGTTAACTGTGAACCAACATATATTAAACCACTTTCTTTTCTTCGGTTCAACCGAACCAGGATCAAAAACCATTCACATCATTAGGAACCTTTGTAACCATGATTAAAGCCCTAATTCTTTTTCTTCTTCCTCTGATAAACCAACCAGAGAAAAACTCCTAACCAAGGTCACACCTCTTGGTCACCGCTTAGAATGATTGGCTTCTTATTAGGTGTCCTCTGAGGAAGAAACCACGCCACTCTCTTCACCACCTCATCCCACTTCTTCCTCTCCTATTTATATGTCCATTACTTCTTCTGGGTCTTCTTTTTCTGTGCAAAAAATGGAATTGGGAACGAGAGAGCATGAGAACGACAGAGGGAGTAGGAGTGACACGAAAAGAAGGTTAAGGAGGAGTCTTTCCAATTCTTCTTGTTCTCCATCAATCAGAGCAGCAAGAGGAGCAGAGTGATGGCGTGAGATGGGGCTGACCGAAGTTGAAGGGGCTGGCCAAAGTTTGAAGTAAAGCTGACCAAGGGAGGAAGAGAAAGCTAGGACTGATTTCATGAGAAAGGGTGAACTCTATTGAGGTAGGGGTTAGGCTAGTTTAATCATATGTTTGTGTTTGTGTGAATGATGAAGTGTGATAATGAAATGTGTGATTGCCTGATGATTATGTTGCTGAATTAAGCATACTAATGGTGATGATAATGGTAGAACTACTATACAGAATTTGATGAACATATATGTACTTGTGTGAGTATGCGCACTTGTAGAAAATGTGAATTGATGATTCTGAGGTCTAGGAGATACGAAAACCACTCTAGCCACTTTGATTAGTTAAAAGAAGTATAGAATTATGGTTTTAGAGGAATTTTAGGCTTAAATATAAGATTTGGTATATGAGGTTGTTGGAATTACATTGTGCAAAATTTCTGCAATTTCTGCATAATTGGCAGCAGAATGAATGAATTTCTGGGAGCAATCCAGACCAAAATTTTGGATGAAATTATTTTTCTGTAAAACTTCAGTGTGTCTTGAATGTTCCATACAAATTTCAAAGAATTTGGCCAAGTGGTTTACAGGATATGAATTTTTGAAAACAGTAGCTGCTGCAGAATTTTTCTGGTTTTTCTAGTTCTGCAGTGTCAATTTCAAACTACTGGAACTTTTGTTTTACTTAACATTTTAAGTTGATTCTAAAGGGATTTTAGATGTCTGTAAGTCTATTTTAAATGAGTACAAATTTCAGGTCCATAGCTATTTTTTAGAGTTAGTTATGCCTCTTGGAAGCTGGGCTGTTCGCAGGAACTTCAGAACTAATTTAAAGAAACAGGGCAGCCTTTCCAATTGACATTTAATTAACCAAACAAGGTGATATGAACCTGAAACTTGTTGATTATAAAACTTAGGAGTGTTGAGTATAATCTTATAAAAATTTAGGAGCAACATATTAGAATTGAAATTATTATGAATTTTATAAAGCCACTGTTGCCTGCTGTTTTTCTGAATCTTTACAAGTGCAGTGGCAGAATTTTAAAATCTTGTATAAAATTCAATTCTAATCCAAATATAGTAAAATATAATTCAAAGTAAAGGTTAGGATCTCTAGAGTTACTTTGATAAGAGAGATAGTCCGTGCGTAGGCTTTCACAACATAAAAACCACATAACAAGACAGTAAGGTGCTGCTCCTACAAACCTAGAATAACAGTCTCAGTTTTTCCTCAATAGCTGGAGATAGACTGCCCAGAAAAATATGATTTCTAGACCTTTAGAAACTTGAGTTCAATACGAACATGTGGACATAAAATTTGTGCGAGTCCGAGTCCGTTTGTGATATTAATCGTTAGATAGAAAACCGGTCACCAAAAGGGTATTAGGCTAAACAAGCGAAGAAGTGAATAAGAATGCAAGTTACCCCTTGGAAGGTTAAAGTTAAAAGGGTGATGTGGAGGTATGCTTAGTAATATGGTGATGTGGAGGTATGCTTAGTTATGTGGTGATGCGGAGGTATGTATATTTATAAGGTGATGTGGAGGCATGATGAAAAGACAGGAAATACGAAACAATGAATGAAAAGGATAGTTGAATGTTATTACTTTGACTGGGCCTTTGTGCCAAACTGCTAATGCAGAAGTGCCCGCCTGACTGATAGCCTAAGATTGCTAATGCGGGAATATCTGCCTAACTGATAGCATATTGTATGTTGAATGGGCCTTTGTGCCAAATTGCTAATGCGAAAGTGTCCGCCTAACTGATAGCCTGAGATTGCTAATGCGGAAATATTCGCCTAACTGATAGCACTGTTCCTTACTGTGATACACATTAAAATGTTATTATGATGAGACCTAACTGACATGGGTAACCGTGATGCCAAGATATCTAATTGACACAGTAAAGGAACTATATTCGGGGTTCACCTCGAGTAACGTCGGGTTGCGGGTAGACAACCGACGCATGAGCTCATGACCTGCACTAGGAACAGGGCATGCATCATAAATTGTTTGCACATTTGATTGTGATTGTTTACTGTTCATTCTTCCTGTGATGTGCCATCTACTTCTTGTTAATTCTCTATTTTTTTATTCTTGTCTGTATTTTAAGATTATGACGTAACTTTCTCAAAGCTTAGAGTAAGATAATAGAGTTAGGAATAATAGTCATAGAGAATAGCGTGAGAACGGCATTTATCCCAAAGAAAGATGCCAAGAAAGAGTTATGTCAAAGCCCACGATACAAAAATAGCCGAGAGACTTAGTAAGCGAGTTATTACGATAGAGCCAAAACTCTAGGTTTCACGAGAGAGATGCGCTTTCACGATGCCGCCTTACTGGGAACCATATAGGTTCTCACCCCTTCTTTTTCCATTCCCCCACAGATGGAAGATCCAGACTTGATCGCCACCACAGGAGTTATATTCAGAGAGGTACCAGAGGAGCACGTGTTGTTGGACCCTACAGGAGATGCTCGAAACTAGTCTTGAGTTGATGGTTGCAAAGTTGTGCCTCGATGGTAGAAAGAATGTACGATAGATGGTATTCATTTCTTAGACTTTACTTTCCCTCTCTTCTGTAGCATTTACGAGGGATAGGACTTGATATTTTCTTCTTTTTTTTAGCCCGGGTACTAGCTTAGGGGTTTTCTACATGAACCAGGTATCTGGAAAGTTGTCAGTTGCAAATATATATATATATATATATATATATATATGTAAGTATGTCAAGTTTGTATGAACTAACTTAAGAAGTATATATGTTTTTCTGTGATCTTATTGCTAAATTTAAATTTTGTTGTTAGTCTGGTGTTTATTTTATATTGTATATCTCTGAGGATGTTCATGGTTTTGTTAATAGGTTTGTTAAAAAAAAAGTATGTGATAATAATAAGTTAACATATGCGATTCCGTTAGTACGAAAGGCTTATATGTAGTAAATATTATCGAGTCTAGAGTTTTATAGGGCTACTGGGAAGTAACACCTGATGACTGGCAGTGATCCGGACCTATCAGAAATTGGGTCGTTACACAATTCCTTCCTCATCCCATGATATATGTGAAAACATGTTTCCTATGCTTTAAAAATATTAATTTTAATTATCCTTTATTACCATTCGATGCCATGATTTGTGTGTTAAGTAATTTCAAGCTTCATAGGGCAGGAATGGCTAAGAGGATAGAAAGGAAACACGCAAAAATGGAAGGAACGCACAAAATAGAGTTTTGAAGAAAATGGCAGTGACGTACACGCATGGACGACGCGGACGCATGCCTAGCGCAAAACGCAAGCGACGCGCACGCATGGACGACGCGGACGCGTGCCTAGGCGCAGAGCACAAATGACGCGAACGCGTGACTGATGCGTATGCGTGACAAGGAAAAACTCCAAATGACGCGCATGCGTGACCCACGCGCACGCGTGACGGACGCTACGTGCAGAAAATTGCAGAAGTCACCGCCAGCGATTTCTGGGCCCTTTTTCGGTCCAAATTCAAGCCCAGAAACACAGAATAGAGGCTGGAGAATAAGAGAATCAATTCATTCATTCATCATTGAATTGGAAAAAGGACAATTTTAGGTTTGAAATGTAGTTTTCTAAAGAGAGAGGCTCTCTCCTCTCTCTTAGGTTTTAGGATTAGGATTTCTCTTATTTTATGGTTAATTCTTCATTCCAGGTTTAATGTTCCTTTAATTTATGTTTCTCTTCTACTTTTATTTACTCTATTACTTTAGTTGCTCTATTTCACTTGCTAATTACTTATGTTGCCAAATTGGCTTATGAACTCTTCATGTTATAATTGATATCTTTATTTAATATAATTTGAGGTATTTCAGATTTAAGATTGTTTCCTTCTATTTATGATATAAATAATTTAGATTTCCCCCTTTGCTTTGGTTAAGTAATTGGTGATACTTGAGTTGTCAAACTCAGCGGTTGATTGAAAATTAGGAATTGCTGATTGATTTGGATCTCTCTAAAGCTAGTCTTTTCATAGGAGTTGAGTAGGACTTGAGGAATCAAGTTAATTAGTCCACTTGACTTTCCTTTATTTAGTAAGGGTTAACTAAGTGGGAACAATAAACAATTCTCATCACACCTGATAAGGATAACTAGGATGGGATTTCCAGTTCTCATACATTGCTAAGAGTTTTCTAATCATTAATTTATTTTTCTTGCCATTTAAATTACTTGTTCCTTATTTCAAAAACCTAAAAATATACAATTCCATAACCAATAATAAATCATACTTTCCTTCAATTCCTTGAGAGGCGACCCGAGGTTTAAATACTTCGGTTATAAATTTTATTGGGTTTTGTTACTTGTGACAACCAAACTTTTGTATGAAAGGATTCTCTGTTGGTTTAGAAACTATACTTACAACGCGATTATTTTTATAAAATTCTTGACCGGCAGAAATTCAATCGTCAAAATGGCGCCGTTGCCGGGGAATTGGAATTGTGTGCCTTATTATTGGTTATTGTAAATATTTTATTTTGTTGTTTATTTGTTTTTATTTTTGTTTTTAATTTTTTATTAGCTACTATGAGCTCTCACCCCCGTCGCTTTGAGT
The DNA here is from genome assembly GCF_059453495.1 of Arachis ipaensis. Lineage (NCBI taxonomy): Eukaryota > Viridiplantae > Streptophyta > Magnoliopsida > Fabales > Fabaceae > Arachis > Arachis ipaensis. The sequence continues at coordinate 94,326,111 of NC_142439.1, forward strand.
TTGGTTCTAATGTTGTTAAAAGAAATGGAAGCTATAATAGGAACATGCATCAAGGTCGAAACAATCACGGATGGAAGAAGTCACGAGGATCTGATCAACCCTTTTGGCAACAACACTTTCCAAGATACCATTGGACAACGACCATTCTACAATGCATGCCAAGACAATAGTTATGGTGGACCCCCTCGTGACAAACCACCTCCACCAAATTACTATGGTCAAGAGCCATTCCGAGGTGCGTGCCTAGATGATAGATATGGTAGACCCCATTATGGTTACCAACAAGCCCCATCATATGCCAATAAACCACCTCCTCAAGATAGCTTCGAACCACCATGCTCACAAGCCACCTACAACCATTCACCTCCATATGCCCCTGATCCATATCCACCCCAATCCCAATCCAATTACTTCCAAGAACCACCACTCCCATATGCACCATATCCATGTACATCGAACCAAGAATCACAGGATCGTCTCAAGGACACAGTGAACCAATTTCATGCAACCCTTCATCAATTGGAGCAAGCGATAAATCGATTAGTCCCCAATACGAAGGAGACACTAGAAGCTCCGGTGTACAGTAAAGAACATGACTTTGTACTGGAACAAGTAGAGGGAGCTACAATTATCGAAGAAGAAGAATTGGTTGAAGACTTAGGAGACGCTGAACCTCCATGGGAATCAAGAGTTGTGGAGAATTCTTCCCAAAAATTTGCATTTGATGCTAAGGAGGATACTGCACAACCCCCAAGGCATGTATCTTCTGAAGAACTGAACGAAACAGATCAAGAAGAAATTTTCCTTGGTAATGATAATCATGAATCAAGTTCTCCTAATGATGACCTCGCAATCACAATTGAACTCTTTGAGCTAGAAGAATCTTCCCCGAGTGAATATGAGGATGATGTAGAGGTATACTTTTCTCAACCTCCAACTTATGACTTGAGTGATGAGGAAGAAATTGAAGACTTTGATCAAGACGAGGTTGTAATTGAAGAGGTCTGTCAAGAAATGGAAGAATTCACAGAGGAGTACAAGGAAATAGAGCTTGTAGAACCACCGGAAACACCTCTCCCAAGGCCATTACCACCTAATACAAACTTCAAGTGGGTAAAATCCTTAGCCTTTATCTTTACCTTTCCACTTGAATATGGTTTGCTTGAAACCGATGGCCAGCTTAGAGCTCTTTGCGGCTTTAAGAGTAAGCGGGAGATGGTTAGTAATAGAAGTTGGAATCCAAAGTTCAATATGGTTCCACGCTCCAAATGGAAGTGCAAGGATTGGTATAGAGCTCGATTGAATGTATTTCGGAAGAAGTTTGGGTATCTCAGTAGAAATTCAGGCTGTGTACCACCCGGGTGGAATAATGAAGATAGAAGTGGAAACGATTTCAAAATCAAGATTTGGGCCTAGTATGGGACCCCAGAGGCTATTGGAATTGCAAACGTTGGTGGAGATTCCTAGATGAGTTCAAGCACAAGCCACCATAACAGGAAGCTCTTCAAATGTCCAACTTAAGGACTTTAACTAAAAGTGCTTGGTGGGAGACAACCCACCATGGTATGATCGTTCCTTTTCAAATTTTAATTTTATTTTGTTCTGTTTGTTTTTAGTTGTATTTTATTTTATTTTATTTTTCCTAGTATCATTCATAACATCAGCATTCGCATTTGCATTTCTCATTCTTGAATTTTCTATAAAAAAAAACCACACCACGCGTGCGCATGGGCCACGCGTCGGCGTCGAGTTTAAATTGACGTCGCCATCCAACGCCCAGAAAGTTGGGCTGGAATCCTGCAGCTGGTATGTGTTAGGCATAAATTGGGCCACGCATACGCATCAACGACACGTACACGTCATTTTCATTAACACACCACGCGTAAGCGTGGGCGACGCGTACGCGTCACGTGAAAATTTTGCCCCCTAATTGAAACAGAGAGTTGCGCCAAAACGACGCTGGAATTGTGCGTTTAGCACAATTCTAGTCGACGCGTATGCGTGCTCCACGCGTATGCGTCATTTCCCTTATCCACCATTCACGCATTCGCATCAATGACGCTTTCGCGTCGGTTCACTTCCGCTTCAGCCACGCTTTCGCGTGATCCACGCGTCCGCATGGATTTGAATCCACTTAACCCCCGACGTGGAAACCCTAACCCAGTGTCGCCCCCTTTTTTCCCCTACCCAACGTTCCTTCTCCATTTCTCTCTTCCCCCTCCAACCTTCCACTGCCACTTAACCCCCTCACCCCTCATTCTTCTCTTCTTCTCTTTCCTCTTCTTCCCCTTTCACCCCCCCGCCCCTGCCTCCACCTGGCCGAATCAGCCCTGCCGCCACCACCCTTTCGCCGGCCACCACCCCCAACGCCACCCCCCTCATCGTCCCCTCCCTTCTCTTCTTCTCCCTCTTTCATCCCCTGCCCCCACCCGAACCACCGCCCGCACTCCCAGCGCCGCCGTGCCGCCTCCCATCGCCGCTATGCCGCCCACTAGCACCACTACACCACCACCCTCTCTCTGTGTTTAATTTCTGCTACTGCGCTCACCAGGTTCCACTGCACTCCGATCCCATTCCAATTCCAATTAGTTAGTTTGCATATTTTTTTCAATTCTGTTCAAATTAGGATAGTTAGAGATGCATGTTCGTAGTGGATTTTAGGTGGTTAGGTAGGTAGGATGTGATTAGTGGATTTAGATATGATAATTGCGCCGTTCTTGCTACTTGCCTTATCTGTTTCGCAATTTTAAAATTGTCGTGCTCATAATGCTGCTCATATACTGTTCCTTATTGTTTAATGCTATTTTCACATTATTCAACCTGAATTACATTTCCTGCTGCAGATTGAGTTTGTCTATTCTGAATTCTTGTGCCTTGCAATTTGTTACTCTTTTCTGCACTACTTTAATGCCATATGAACTGAATTTTTGCTGCTGTTTATTACCCGTAAACATCCAATTTATAGCCGGAATGCTGCTCGATTTTTCTGAAAATTGTTTTACTTAACTCTCATTCGTAAATTAGCTTTGGTACTTTTGAATTCTGCACTAATTGGTCCCAACCAGGCCAATTCATGGATGCATGGGCTAGCATTCCTACTCCTTCTAATTCCTTTCTTAGTTAAAGCGCATTATTGATGATTTACTTCATTTTGCAATTCTTTCACTTATATGATTTATCATCATTACTCTGCATTCTCTGCTTGAATGTGAGTTAATTGTTCTTCAAGTTTGCACAATTTTTGTTAATTAGGAAGTACATTACCGTGCCACTCACTTTAACTTCACTTTTTAACTCTTAACTGCATTCACTTTCTAACTGCTCTCTTAGTTTTCAACTAACTACTTTTATCCCATTTCAAGACATGATTGTTGTTGTTCCTGATAAACAAGCATTCCGCATATCATAGAACTTGGATTGTGATTTTATTTCAATTCTTTGACTTTTAGCTTGCATACGGTCCAAAATTCTACATCTATCTAACTCACCTCATGCTTATATTGCTAAAATCCTATTTGCTTACCTGTTTTCCTGCTTTAGTTTAATAAATTGTATCCTGGAACTTTTACTTTTCAGGATGTCTGACCCAAAGGGCAAAGGAAAAGCCAAAATAGGCACAGGAAAAAGGAAAAGAGGAGAGTCCTCTATGGCTATCCTGGATATCCTCCATGATTATTCCTGGCGGGAGAAGAATTTTACTCCGCAGGAAAAAGCTGACCAGTTAGTGCATGCAACCAACCCAGTCAAGTTTGCCAACTGATATTGTGAACTCAAGTATCCAGTTTTTGCAACTTCAAGGAACTTATATCTAGAAAAGACCCTTCGAATTCTAGCCAAATTACTAGAGTACACCACAGACCAAATCAAATAGAGAGGTTTGTACTTTCTGGAGAGGAACTTGACTGAGGTAAATGCATCCTGGGTCAGAGAATTTTACTGCAACTACTTTAAAACGACCCTGGATGCCATGCAGCTCAGAGGCAAACAAATTCTAGTTACTGAGGAGGCAATTGAAGATATCCTCCAACTCCAGCCCAAATCTGATAAGCCAGATGGTTACCAGAAGGCTAAAGAGGATATGAGATTTATGCGTTTTGATTAGAACGCAGTGAAGCGCACTATAGCTCTCGATCCTACTGTCCCATGGGTCATGGGTAAGTCAACAGTGACCCCAAAAGGAATCAAAATTATTTATCTGAATGATGAGGCTCGGCTATGGCAGCAAATTCTTAGCAACTATGTGATGCCGAGCACTCACGAGACTGAGGTGCCAGCTGCCATGATTACCCTTATCTGGTGCGTGATGGAGGGCAAGGACCTGTACCTTCCTAGATTTATCCGGTATTCCATGTCCAGGGTCCACGTCTGAGGCACTCTGCCATTCCCCTATTTGATTACTCAGTTGGGCTGCCGAGCTGAGGTACCATAGGAGCTTGCGGATGAGAAGCCACCAGCCACCGATTGCAAGAAGATCATCCCTCATGGCAGGAAGTTCATGGCTCTGGGCTACAGACCACCCTTTCTCACTGCCTCCACTGATGCAGCCACATCTTCTGCTGCCCCTTCAGCACCTGCTGCACCAGCCACCACCACTGCACCCTCACCTGCTTCCGAGCGCATCTACCATATTGTGCACCGCCTCTTTGAACGGCTCGACCAGATGGAGCGCCGTAACCAGTGGTGATATGAGAGGTCTGAGCATCGCAACAAGCGACGCTATGAGCATTTAAAGTTGATGATCTGATCGGGCCACCATGACATTCCCTCCGAGCCTAATACACCATCAGAGCCATCTGAGGAGGAGGCGGATGACCAGAAGGAGGATGCCCGAGCCGAGGCTGAGCAGGCAGGACCCGAGCAGGCTGCGCCACATCATGAGGAGCCCCAGCAGATACAGCCAGCCGATCCACATGTCTCTTTACAGACAGAGCCCCCGCTTCAGCAGGCAGATCCCCAGCCACCCATACAGACTACAGCACTTCAGGCCACCATTGAGACACCAGCAGAGCACCCTTCTGGAGATGCCACTTCTTCACACCCTGCTTGATTGAGCATCAGGGACGATGCTATTATTTAAGTGTGGGGAGGTCGCCATCTCCGGCAAACTTTATTTTGGTGAACTACTTTCAGACTCTTTATCCCATTTTATTTCTTTTTCTGTATTTTTATTTTATTTTATTTTATTTTCCTTTTTTAGTACTTGCACATTTTCTTTTACTGTATTTTCTGTCTATTTCTACTTTATTACATTTTACATTTTGCACTTTATATATATATATTAGATATTTAGCCTAATTTGCATTCTTAGCTTATTAGTTGTGATATAGAAATATATGGATTATTTAGTTTAGTTTACCCTTTTAGCATATAATAATTTGGTTTAATTGAAAATGAAAGAGTAGACTAGAAATTTTAGTTTTTCAGAATCACAACAATCCACCCACCATATATATATAGCAATAAATGTTAGTTAATTGACAATATTTTTCAAGGAAAATACTTATTTTTATAAGAGCCATTCAAGGATTCACATTGAGTTGAATGGAAACTCTTGAATTCTACTTGCATGATATACATAACTGATATATGGTTTTTGAGCCAAAGAACACACAACCTGTGAGTTTTTGAGCTTAATTGCAAGGTTACATTATATAACCATAGTTTTCATTCCTGTGTGTTTCGCCCTTCTTCACTATCATTGCAGACTTTACTTTGTTTGATTCTATATGTCCAGTATTCAATGTATTTACATTCATGCATATGATTGAGACCATTACTTGTTCTTTGCTCACTTTTCCCAAAATAAACATACCCTTTTATGTCACCCTTGTTAGCCCCTTGAGCCTTTTAATCCCATTTTGTTCTATAACCACATCACTAGCCTTAAATAGAAAAACAAATTAAAAACCCCAAATTGAATCTTTGATTAGCTTAAGATAGAGATTGTGTATCCACTAAGTGTGGGGAAACTGTGGGAACTTGGGTTGATAGGAAGATATTAAATTGATAGATTATTTGAAATTTGGGAGCATGCTCATGTGAAACCTAAATAATTAAAAGAATCCATGTGCATTGATAATGTTATGCTTTCTTTAAAACAAAATCCCTTTTAGTAAATAAATAAATAATGGGACAAAATTACCCCAATAATAAGTTTAGTAAAAAGATCAATGCACATAGGATAAAATTAAAAATAATTTGATGCATGAGTATGTGAACAAGAAAGTGGAAAAATCATGGGAAACTAGGCATAATTTTAAAATTATAGAAAGTATGTATATGTTAGGTGAGATCTTAGATTAACCAAGGATTCAATTTATAGCTCACTTAGCCTTATATATATGCCCTCACCTTTACCTTAGCCCCATTACAACCTTGAAAAGACCTCATGATGTTTGCATGTATACATTGAATATTTATTGATTGGTTAGATGAAGAACAAAGTTTTAGAAAGCATTACTAGAGAAGAATAGAGTGATTAACCCCAAACACTGAGTGACTAGAGTGTATACACAAATCCAGTGAGGGTTCAATAGCTCAATTTTCATATATCCATATTTAATCATTGATTGTCTTGCAAGTTTGTGAACTCCTTTAATTAACTCAACTTAATTATGAATGTATTTTAATATGATTTGGCCCTTAGTTATGCATATATGATTCCTTGAAAATATGAATCAATTTAACCACATGTAAGCTCTATATATAGGTGGATAATAATTAGAATTGCATGATTCATTTAGGTAGCTTGCATTTAGAATAGATTGCATTGCATAAGATTCCACCATTCTACCTTCACTCTTTTCTCTTGGATTTAGCATGAGGACATGCTAATGTTTAAGTGTGGAGAGGTTGATAAACCACTATTTTATGATTTATCTTGTGCTCAATTGAGTGTTTTTATCAATTCTTCACCCACTTGTTCATAAGATTTGCATGGTTTTACAATTCCATCCTTATTCCATGATATATGTGAAAACATGTTTCCTATGCTTTAAAAATATTAATTTTAATTATTCTTTATTACCATTCAATACCGTGATCTGTGTGTTAAGTAATTTCATGCTTCATAGGGCAGGAATGGCTTAGAGGACAGAAAGGAAACACGCAAAAATGGAAGGAACGCACAAAATGGAGTTTTGAAGAAAATGGCAGTGACGCGCACGCATGGACGACGCAGATGCGTGCCTAGGCACAGAGCACAAACGACGCGAACGCGTGTCAAGGAAAAACTCCAAATGACGCACACGCGTGACCCACGCGCACGCATGACGGATGCTACGTGCAGAAAATTACAGAAGTCGCCCCCAGCGATTTCTGGGCCCTTTTTCAGCGCAAATCCAAGCCCAGAAACACAGAATAGAGGCTGGAGAATAAGGGAATCAATTCATTCATTCATCATTGAATTGGAAAAAGGACAATTTTAGGTTTGAGATGTAGTTTTGTAGAGAGATGCTCTCTCCTCTCTCTTAGGTTTTAGAATTAGGATTTCTCTTATTTTATGGTTAATTCTTCATTCCAGGTTCAATGTTCCTTTAATTTATGTTTCTCTTCTACTTTTATTTACTCTATTACTTTAGTTGCTCTATTTCACTTGCTAATTACTTATGTTGCCAAATTGGCTTATGAACTCTTCATGTTAGAATTGATATCTTTATTTAATATAATTTGAGGTATTTCAGATTTAAGATTGTTTCTTTCTATTTATGATATAAATAATTTATATTTCCCCCCTTTGCTTTGGTTAAGTAATTGGTGACACTTGAGTTGTCAAACTCAGCGGTTGATTGAAAATTGGGAATTACTAATTGATTTGGATCTCAATAAAGCTAGTCTTTCCATAGGAGTTGACTAGGACTTGAGGAATCAAGTTAATTAGTCCACTTGACTTTCCTTTATTTAGTAAGGGTTAACTAAGTGCGAGCAATAAACAATTCTCATCACACCTGATAAGGATAACTAGGATGGGATTTCCAGTTCTCATACATTGCCAAGAGTTTCCTCATTATTAATTTATTTTTCTTGCCATTTAAATTACTTGTTCCTTATTTCAAAAACCCAAAAATATACAATTCCATAACCAATAATAAATCATACTTCCCTGTAATTCCTTGAGAGACGACTGATAAACCCATATTTTATGATATATTTTGTGCTTAATCTGAGTGATTTATTTAATCCTTCACCCACTTATTCATATTAATTGCATAGTTTTACTTTCCCTTCCGTACTATGTGATGTATGTGAAAAACATGTTTCCTATGCTTAAAAATAATTATTTTGATTACCCTTTATTTCCATTCGATGTCGTGATTCATGTGTTGAGTAGTTTCAGATCTTCTATGGCAGAAATGACTTAAAGAATGGAAAAGAAACATACAAAAATGGAAGGAAAACACAAAACAGAGTTTTTGAAGAAACTGGCAGCCACGCGATCGCATGGGCGACGCGGCCGCATGCCAGCGCGAAAAGGCATTGACGCGGCCGCGCGCCTCGAGCGAAACACATATGACGCGGTCGCATGACTGACACGACCGTGTGACAAGGAAAACTCCGAATGACGTGACCGCGTGACCCACGCGGACGCGAGACAGAGGCCACGCACCAGAAATTACAGAAAATGCTCATAGCGAATTCTGAAGCCCTTTTTGGCCCAAATCCAAGTCCAGAAGGCATAGACCAGAGGTTATGAAGTAGGGGAATGCATCCATTCAAGGAGAGTCTCCAATTAGTTAGTTTTCCATGATTTAGATTTAGTTTTGAGAGGGAGATTCTCTCCTCTCTCTTTAGGATTAGGATTTAGATTTAGGATTTTATGCGCTTTTAGGATTATCTCTTTTTATCAGGTTCAATATTCCTTTTTATTATTTTCCCAATTTTATTTATGAATTCTTCTATGTTATAGATTACTCTTTGAATTAATGTTATTTGAGGTATTTCAGTTTATTATTGCTTTCTTTTATTTACATTATTGTTATTCCCATCTGAAGACATTTTTATTCCAGTAGATTTACTTTTCTCCTTTTGGTCTTGGTTAAGAAATCAGTAACTCAGGAGTTATCAAACTCAAGCATGATTGATAATTGTTATCTTTGCTAATTGAACTGAACTTCTATAATCCCAATCTTTCCTTAGGGATTAACTAAGATTCGAAGATCAAACTAATTAGTCACTTGACCTTTCTTTACTTTAAGTAAAGACTAATTGAGTGGAATTAAGATTCAATTTTCATCATCATTGATAAGGATAACTAGGATAGGACTTCTAATTTCTCATACCTTGCCAAAAGTGTGTTTTACAGTTATTTATTTAAATTACAGTCTTTTATTTATATTACAGTCTTTTATTTATTTCAATTGCAATTTAAGTTACTTGTTCCTCATCTTAAAAAACCCCAATTTACAATCTTCATAACCAATAATAAGAACATACTTTCCTGCAGTTCCTTGAGAAGACGACCCGAGGTTTAAATACTTCAGTTATCAATTTATTTAGGGGTTTGTTATTTGTGACAACCAAAACGTTTGTAAGAAAGGTTGATTGCTTGGTTTAGTAACTATACTTGCAACGAGAGTTTACTATAACTTCTAAACCATCAATCTTCAGTTCTTCAAAAATGGCGCCGTTGCCAGGGAATTGCAATCGTGTGCCTTATTATTGGTTATTGTAAATATTTTTCTTTTACGTGTTTGTTTGTTTGTATTTTCTTCTTTTATCTTCATTAGCTACTATGAATTCTCACCCCTCTCGCTTTGAGTTTGGTTCTAATATTGTTGAAAGAAATGAAAGTTATAACAGGAACATGCATCAAGGTCAGAGCAATCAAAGATGGATGGAGCCAAGAGGATCTGATCAACCCTTTTGGCAGCAACACCTCCAAGATATCATGGACAAAGACCATTCTACAATGCATACCAAGGCAATGGACATGGTGGACAACCTCGTAGTTACTAACAAGCCCCACCCTATGCTCATAGGCCATCCTCTCAACACAACCTTGAACCACCACACTCACAAGCTCCTTTTCACCATTCGCCACCATATAATCCTCATTTACCCTTATTCCAATCCAATTACTCCGAAACACCACCACTTCCCAATGTACCACGTCCAAATCCATCACCCCGAGAATCAGAAGTTCACCTCAAGGGAACAGTAGATCAACTTCAAACAACCCTTCATCAACTGGAGCAAGCAATAAGTCAATTATCTTCTAGACGTTCGAACATTCAAGGGCCTCCCAGAGCCCCATGTGGGCAATCTAATGAAAGGCGTAGCATGAAGGAGATATTAGAAACTCCAGTGGACAAGACAGAGCATGACTTCGTACTAGAACAAGCAGAGGAAGCTGTCATTATACAAGAAGAAGAGTTGGTTGAAGACTTAGGAGACACTGAACTTCCATGGGAACCCAGAGTTTTGGAGAATTCTGTCAAGGCCATTACACTTGATGCTAAAGAGGATAGTGTACAACCCCCAAAGCAAGTCTCTTATGAAGAACTAGATGGAATGACCCAAGAAGAAAATTCTCTTGATGATGATAGTCACAAGTCCAGTTCTTCTAGTAATGAACTTGCATCCGCGAGTGAATTCTCTGAGATCGAAGAATCTTCCCCAAGCGAGTACGAAGATGATACGGAGGTAGATTTTTCCCAACCTCTCGTTTATGACTTGAGTGACGAGGAAGACATAGAAGGCTTTGATCAGGACATGGATACATTTGAAGAATCTTGCAAAGAAGTGAAGAATTTCACAGAAGAGCACAAGGGAGTAAAACTCACAGAACCACTGGAACCACCTATCCCAAGGCCATTACCACCCAATACAAGCTTCAAGTGGGTACAATCCTTAACCTTTAGCTTTATTTTTCCACTTGAATATGGTTTGCTTGAAACAGATGGCCAGCTTAGAACTCTCTACGGCTTTAAGAGTAAAAGAGAAATGGCTCGTACTCAGAGCTGGTGCACAAGGTTCAATAAGGTTCCACGCTTCGACTCGAAGTGTGCGGATTGGCATCATGATCTATTAAATGGATATCGAAAAACATTTGGTTATTCTGTTGAGAATCTAATTTCTAAACCGCCCGGATGGAAAAATATAGATCAAGACGAAGGCGGATTTAAAAGCCAAGTTTGGGATCCTGGAATCTATTTTGACACTCGTCACCCCGGGAGCCTGAGAATCTATTTGAAGCTGCTCAGAAGCTTTACATGCCTAGTTTGGGACCCCGGAGGCTATTGGCATTCCAAGCGTTGGTGGAGATTTCTGGATGAATTTAAGCACAAGCCACCATAACAGGAAGCTCATCCAATGTCCAACTTAAGGACTTTAACTAAAAGTGCTAGGTGGGAGACAACCCACCATGGTATGATCGTTCCTTTTTTCAATTTTAATTTTATTCCGTTTTGTTTATTTTTGAGTTTTATTTTATTTTACTTCATTGAACCTGGAATCATGCATAACATTCATATTAGCATTGCATTCTGCATTTTGCACAAAAAAAAATAGGGTGTGCGACGCGACCGCATCATACATGCGATCGCGTCAAGTTGCGAAAAACACTTCCCACGCGACCGCGTCATTCACGCGGCCGCGTGATCTGGAGGTCGGGGTAAACATCCAACGACCAGAAAGTTAGGCTGGAATCGTGCGGCCATTGTGCGTTTTGCACAAAATGCCCACGCGATTGCGTCCCTAACGCGATCGCATCACTTGCACAACATCAATCCCACGCGACAGCGTGAGCGACGCGATCGCGTCGCATGGATTACACAACACCCCAAAAGGAGACAGAGAGTTGCACTGAAACGACGCTGGAATCGTGCGTTTAGCACAATTTCCAGCGACGCGATCGCATGCCTCAGGCGATCGTGTCATTCGCTCCCTAATCCATTCCATGCGATCGCGTGTCCCATGCGATCGCGTCAACCACCATTTCAGCCCAACCACGCGACTGCGTGTCCCACGCGATCGCGTGGATTCAAATTTATAACCCCCCAGTCACGCGAACCCTACCATTCGTGCCCTTCCAAACCCTTCTCCTTCCTCTCTTCTTCTCCAACCACCCAACCACCACCCAGCCACCATCACCGACCGCCGCCACCCCGCCGACCACCCAGACCCCGTTGCTACGCCACCCCCTTCCTCCTTCCCCTTCTTTCTTCTTCTTCTTTCTCCTTCCTCCCTCCACCGCCACTGCCCCCTCCGTGATCACCACCCCACCGCGCCGCCGTCACTTCCGCGCCCCCATCCGCCACCCAAGCCCCCCTTCCCTTCCTTCCCTCTCTCCCCTACCCCCATTGCCCTTCCCGAAGCCCCTGCCTCCAAACAGCAACCACCTCCGCCTCTGCCACCCTCCTCCGCCGTGCCCGACGCCACCGCCACCATCCCCCAGCCACCTCTCTGCCCCACTCTCCTTAATTCGCCTACCAGGTTCCGCCGAACGCCACCCTTCTATCCATTCGTAGTTAATTCATATTTTTCTGTTTATGTTCATATTTAGGCTAGTTAGTTATGCATGTTGTAGTGGATTTTAGGTTGTTAGGTAGCCTAGGATGTGGTTAGTGGATTTAGGCCTGTTTAATTGCGCTGTTCGTGTTTCTTGTTTTATAATTTTCGCAATTCTGCTGTTGCTATATGTTAATAATGTTCATATGCTGTTCTTCAAGTTCATTCTTGTTCATACTCTTTAATTGCAATCTGTTTTCATTCATATGAACTATTCTGATTGCTGTTTATTTTTCGGGACAATCCAATTTCAGCCGGAATGCTGCCCAAATTTTTATAAACTATTTTTGACTTTCATTCATGTTTTGGTTTTGGCTATTTAAACTCTGCTTTACTCTGCTTTTACCAAACAATTCATGAATGCCAGGGCAAGCTTTCTTATTCTTTTTGATTTCCTGGTTCTTAATCTGCATTTTTGATGTTTAGATTCCAATTTTTGCTATTTCTATATTTATCTGAATCATCATCAACTTAATTTCCTTATTTGGATATGAGTTACCTATAGCTTCTATTTGTGAATGCCTGTTACTTGGAATATGATCATTATGCCACTTACTTTACCCACTTTTTACTAACTCACTAATTTTAACTTCCTAAACTATTTTTCGTTTCTAACCAAACCTAACCTTTCAAAACATTTCTTCTGGTTTTTCACTTTCTTTTAACATTCTAACCAAGGCATGATGATACTTTTTCTAATTAACTTGAACTGAAGTACATTTTGGATTGTGACATTTTTCTTCTCAGTATTCTAACTCTTATACAATCCTTAATGCAAATTTGCTTAACTCAATCTCCTCTTCTATTGCTCCTTTGCCACTTTGTGTTTCTTTTGATTATTTGCCTATTTGTTTTCCTTTTTTTATATCCTGGTTTTCTATCTTTTAGGATGTCTGCCAGCCAAAGAAAAGGAAAAGCAAAGGCTACTACTGGCAAACGTAAAAGAGGAGAATCCGCTATGTCCATCATGGATATCATGCACGATGACTCCTGGCGGGAGAAAAACTTTACCCCATAGGAGAAGGCTGACCAGCTACTCCTTGCTACTAATCCAGTAAAGTTTGCAAACCGATACTGTGAGCTGAAGTATCCGATGTTTGCAACCTCCAGGAACCTGTACCTGGAGAGGACTCTGAAGATCCCAGAAGAACTCCAGCAATACACCTCTGATCAGATCAAGCAAAGAGGCTGGTTCTTCCTGGAAAGAAACCTGACTGAGGTCAATGCATCTTGGGTAAGAGAATTCTACTGCAATTACTTCAAGACTTCCCTAGATGCAGTGAACCTAAGAGGGAAGCAGATTTTGGTCACTGAAGAGGCCATAGAGGATGTTCTGAAACTTCTGCCTAAATCTGATCAGTTGGATGGTTATCAAAAAGCAGAGGAGGATATGCGCTTCATGAAGTTTGATTGGGATGCAGTCAAGGCAAGGATAGCCCTTGACCCGACCGTTCCATGGATCATGGGTTAGAACACCACCATGCCAAAGAGAATCAAGCGGATTTACTTAAATGATGAGGCTCGGCTATGGCACCAGATCCTGAGCAATTTTGTCATGCCGAGTACCCATGAGACAGAGATCCCTGCAGCTATGATCAGTCTCCTATGGTGTGTGATGGAGGGTAAGGACCTGTACCTGCCACGCTTTATCCGGTACTATATGGCCAGGGTCCACGTCCGAGGCACTCTTTCCTTTCCTTATCTGATTACACAGCTAGGCCGTTGAGCTGACGTGCCTTGGGAGGATGCTGATGAGAAGCCATCTACTGCAAAATGCAAGAAGATTATCCCTCACAGCAGGAACTTTCTGGCTTTGGACTACAGACCTCCATTTCTCACTGCTACTGCTGAGACAGCCACACCATCTGCCGGCCTCTCTTCTTCCACAGCTACCCCTGCTACCACCACTACACCTCCACCTGCCTCAGAGCCCATCTATCACCTAGTGCACCGCCTATTTCGACGGCTTGACCAGATGGAGCGTCGCAACAAGCAACGCTATGAGCACCTGAAGCTGATGATAAGATCTGGCGATATCCCCTTCGAGCCTGACACACCATCCGAGGCATCTGAGGAGGAGGCGGATGATCACGAGGCAGAGACCCATCCACAGAGCGAGGCTGCGCAGGCAGGCACAGAGCAGGCCGCATCACATCAGGAGGCTCCGCCTTAGACTCAGGCTGTAGACCCAGAGATCCCTATCCAGTCAGCACCTCCTCTGCAGCAGGTAGATCTTCAGACCACCACCACAGAGACTCCAGCTACCCATCCTTCCAATGATGACACCCCTTCACACCCTGCTTGAGTGAGCATCAGGGACGATGCTTCATTTTAAGTGTGGGGAGGTCGCCATCTCTAGCGTATTCTTTTGGTGACCACTACAGACTCTTTCATTTTATTTTGCTATTTTTCTGTATTTTTCTCTTTATTTTTGTTTTTATTCTCCCAGTACTTATACATTGCTATTTTCATGTATTTATACTCTATTTTCTGCATTTCCATTTTCAGTTCATATTTTAGCCATTTAGTTTAGTAGCAATTCTAACTTATTAGTTATAGAAATTGTGGATTAATTAGTATAGTTTACCCTTTTTAGCATAAGATAGCTTAGTTTAATTTGAAAATATAAAAAGGAAGTAAACTAGAGACTTGAACATAATAGAAACAACGCACACCTTGTATATATAGCATTATATGTTAGTTAGTTAACAACATTTCATCAAGGAGAAACACAAACTTTAAAGCCATTCAAAATAAATTTTACATTGAGAATAATGGGAACTTTTAATTTTACTTGCATAACATACATAATTGATATATGATTTCTGAGTTAGAGAACACACAGCCTGTGAGTTTTGAGCTTAATTGTATGGTTACATTCAAACCATAATTTTTATTTCTGTGTGTTCCGCCCTTCTTTTTTTTTATTCTGATGTTCTTTACTTTGTTTTAATCTATATGTCCGATTATAGAATAGAAATACATACCAAGAGAGTGATTGAGGCCATTGTTTAATTTTAGCTCACTTATCCCAAATTAGCCTACCGTTTACATCACCCTTGTTAGCCCCCTTGAGCCTTTAAATCCCTCTTATTCTATAAGCCACAATACTAGCCTTAAGCAGAAAAACAAAATAAAAATCCCAAGTTGGATCCTTGGTTAGCTTAAGATAGAAAGTGTGTAATTGTTTAAGTGTGGAAAACCTATTGGGAACATGGATGATAAAAACAAAAGGTAGAAAAGTTGAAAAGAATAAAATTATTCAAATAAAAATTTTGGGAAGCATGCTCATGTAAAATCAAATAATTGAATTACCATGTGCAATAAAAAAATGTTATTTTTCAGTATTGGAATAAAGGGGATACAAAAGGATTCCCCAAATGCAAAATAAATGCAAATGGGACAAAAGTTAAAGTATGAGCATGTAACATCAAAAGTGGAAAAAAGTGGGAACATAGGTAAAGAAGTTTTACTTTACAAAGTATGTATGTTAGGTGAGATCTTAGACTAATCAAGGATTCGCTTAATTAGCTCACTTAGCCTTATACATATACCTTTACCTTTACCTTGGCCCCATTACAACCTTAATTAAAGACCTCATGACTTTTGTATGCCTATATTCTATAATTGTTGATTGGTTAGATGAAGAACAAAGTTATAGAAAGGAAGGATAAAAAGAAGAATAGAGTGATTAACCCAATAAACACTGAGTGACTAGAGAGTAAACACAAAATCCAGTGAGGGTTTAATAGCTCATTAACATATATCTCTGCTTGAATTATTAATTGTCTTGCAAGTTTATAAAATATTTTTCTCTCCCATCTCAAACTGTAAAAGTGCTTTATCATTATCTAAGGTTTGGCTATATATATATATATATATGACTCCTTGAGAATGTGAATTAATTTAACTACATGTAAGCTTTATATACAAGTGAATAAAAATTAAGAATTGCGTGATTCATGTAGGTAGTTGCATTTAGAGTAGATAGCATTGCATGAGATTCCACCACTTTAACCTTAACTTACTCTTTATCTTGGACTTAGCATGAGGACATGCTATTGTTTAAGTGTGGGGAGGTTGATAAACCCATATTTTATGATATATTTTGTGCTTAATCTGAGTGATTTATTCAATCATTCACCCACTTATTCATATTAATTGCATGGTTTTACTTTCCCTTCCTTATTATGTGATGTATGTGAAAAACATGTTTCCTATGCTTAAAAATAATTATTTTGATTACCCTTTATTTCTATTCGATGCCGTGATTCGTGTGTTGAGTAGTTTCAGATCTTCTAAGGCAGGAATGACTTAAAGGATGGAAAGGAAACATACAAAAATGGAAGGAAAGCACAAAACAGAGTTTTTGAAGAAACTGGCAGCCACGCGATCGCATGACTGACGCGACCGCGCGCCTCGAGCGAAACACATATGATGCGGTCGCATGACTGACGCGACCGCGTGACAAGAAAAACTCCGAATGACGCGACCACTTGACCCACGTGGACGCGTGATAGAGGCCATACACCAGAAATTGCAGAAAACGCTCATAGCGAATTCTGAAGCCCTTTTTGGCCCAAATCCAAGTCCAGAAGGCATAGACCAGAGGTTATGAAGTGGGGGAATGCATCCATTCAAGGAGAGTCTCCAATTAGTTAGTTTTCCATGATTTAGATTTAGTTTTGAAAGGGAGATTCTCTCCTCTCTCTTTAGGATTAGGATTTAGATTTAGGATTTTATGCGCTTTCAGGATTATCTCTTTTTATCAGGCTCATTATTCCTTTTTATTATTTTTCTAATTTTATTTATGAATTCTTCTATGTTACAGATTACTCTTTGAATTAATGTTATTTGAGGTATTTCAGTTTATTATTGCTTTCTTTTATTTACATTATTGTTATTCCCATCTGAAGATATTTTTATTCCAGTAGATTTACTTTCTCCTTTTGGTCTTGGTTAAGAAATCAGTAACTCAGGAGTTATCAAACTCAAGCATGATTGATAATTGTTATCTTTGCTAATTGAACTGAACTTCTATAATCCCAATCTTTCCTTAGGGATTAACTAGGATTCGAAGATCAAACTAATTAGTCACTTGCCCTTTCTTTACTTTAAGTAAAGACTAATTGAGTGGAATTAAGATTCAATTTTCATCATCATTGATAAGGATAACTAGGATAGGACTTCTAATTTCTTATACCTTGCCAAAAGTGTGTTTTACAGTTATTTATTTAAATTACAGTCTTTTATTTATTTCAATTGCAATTTAAGTTACTTGTTCCTCATCTTAAAAAACCCCAATTTACAATCTTCATAACCAATAATAAGAACATACTTCCCTGCAGTTCCTTGAGAAGACGACCCGAGGTTTAAATACTTCGGTTATCAATTTATTTAGGAGTTTGTTACTTGTGACAACCAAAACATTTGTAAGAAAGGTTGATTGCTTGGTTTAGTAACTATACTTGCAACGAGAATTTACTATAACTTCTAAACCATCAATCTTCAGTTCTTCAACGACCCGAGGTTTAAATACTTCGGTTATAAATTTTATTGGGTTTTGTTACTTGTGACAACCAAACTTTTGTACGAAAGGATTCTCTGTTGGTTTAGAAACTATACTTACAACGCGATTATTTTTATAAAATTCTTTACCGGCAGAAATTCAATCGTCAGTTACTTAGATTTTTTATAATCATGTTCAATAAGGATTGTCCTTAAAATAAAATTATACACTATTGTAGTGGGAGATTTTATGTTTTGAGAAAACATGATATTTATTATGCACTAGGTGTATTTTGCAAAAGGTCAAGCACATATGCTAAAAAATTAAGGTGTTTAAGGTCAAAAGAGTTTTGATAAATACAAATGTGCATTGAAAAATTACACACATGATTGATTGACTCTAGTGTAAGTGGGAGATTATTGAGATAATACTATGCCCAAGTTCCAATCTATCATGATTGGCTCTCATGCAAGTGGGAGATTGTTGGGAATAAGTAGTATGACCACAATCCAATCAATCATGTGTCAAATAATTTGTTATTGTTATTATATTAAAATGTTAATATAAAAAGGTCCTTGATTAAATTTAGAGATTTATCATTGTGATACTGATCATAATATTGAGGGATAAATATTTTATAACTTAATCTAAATTGTTCTTGGTCATAGGATTATTAAAAAGGACATTAATAATTCGGAAAGATCAATATATATATATAATGGTCTTCATTGGATGAAGATTAATAGATCTCATTTATTAAATTATATATATAGATGGTGTATATAGAGATATGACCATTGAACTGACTCACTCTGAGAATTCCTAATGGTTATAATTACCGTATATTTGTCAATAGGATATTCTCAAGATGAACATAGTAATAGAGTTTCCTTTGACCTGCGACTGTCATAGTAATTAACAATGTATTTATTATACGTTGATTCCGGACACCTAATACCCTAGAGTGCTAGTTGAATGGATATTGGGTATGATTTAAATACTTGTAGAATTAATGATTAGTCAATAAGGAATCCGTCAACTCTCGGTAAAGAGTTTGAGCTCTATGATTATAATGACTGAGATGAATAAAACCTTGGCCAAGGAGATTGAATGAATGAAGAAATGAGTTTCTTAAGTCATTCACAGTTCATTATAATAATGGTAACAAGTTAGAGTTTGACAATTAAACCATACTCTAAGAGTTAACTAAGAGCTGGAAAGATGGAAGAAATTATACTTTGTTTTTCTAAGGTTCTTAGTAAAAATATATTACTTCATACTATCGGGTCGTTGAGGAGTGTTGCTAGACGCCAACCTTGATTAGTAAATTTAGTATGACTAATTTACTACTCGCTTAGTATTGAACCTATGGGGTCACACACTAACGAGTGTTCTAATCTTTGCTGTAGAATTATTTAATTATTAATTTGATTTGATCAAATAAATAATTATATTAATTCAAATAGAATATTATTATATTTTTTGCTAGCACCAAGAATATAATAATAGTATGATAATTGAGAATATTAAATGAGATTTGAAAATAATTAGTTATTCTATTTCTAAATTTGGATGAGATCCTAACTAATTCTATTTCAAATTGAGTTATGATATGATTCAAACATTTGAAGGATTCAGATTTAGAATTTCAAGATATGATTTAAATTTGAATTGAGATTCAAATTTAAAATCAGTAATAAATCTCATACTATATATATGTATGCCAAGAGTACAGGAATGAAGAGAGAATAATAAGAGTTTTATTCCTTTACCTCTACACACATAAATGTATGTGAGCCTGATTCTTGGAGAAGAATTTTATGGCGTGCAAAGAGTTGCAAGAGGTTTCTCAATTTAGATTAGAAGTCGATCGGTCAAGGAGTTGATAGCAAAGATTGGTCTCGGTGTGGATACGCATAGCGCCTTCGTACCATCGAAGGAGAAAGTGATTTTTTACTAAAGCGTTTAAAGGTATTTAGATCTGATCTATGTATTATTTCTAGAATAAAATTTAAGCACAAAATAGATCTTTAGGATTACTTTATTTTCTTCCGCTGCGTGTTATGAACAGATGGTAATCCTTTAGTCATCTTTGCTGATGCCATGCTTGAGGCAGAGCTGCTTTCAGAATTCCATACCGATTTGGTTGCCGTATTGCCCTGCCTAAAGCATTATAATCTTCCGAGACATTTCTTTCTTTCTTTCTTTCTTTCTTTCTTTCTAGAAACACAACCAATGCTAGGGTTTAGAATTTAGATTGCTCTGGTGGCTTAACAGGGATTTTTTATTTTTATAAATTAAATAAATGTAATAATTACTAAAATAAATAATTTTAAAAATATTTACCGAAATAAATATTCTTCTTTTATCTTGTTTACAATGTAAACGAGATAATTTTACATGTATAACATATATATGTGATATGTGTTTATCTCGTTTATACTGTAGACGAGATATATGTATTTATTTTTTAAAAAAATTTGAAAATAATAAAAAATATTAATATTATTAATAATCCAACCTTTTTACAATGAAATTAATACATAAAAAGGTTGGTAGAAGATTAAAAAGAAAATGTCAATTTTAGTCCATTTTAAAGAATAGGGATTAACTAGTAATAGGTAGTTACTGCCCATTAAATAAATCACATGTAAATACTAAATAGTAATGGGTAACTAGTAATGAGTAGTTACTGCCCATTAAATAAATCACGTATAACTGTCCATTAAATAAATCACGTATAAATAGCAATGGGTAACTAGCAATGGATAGTTAATGCCCATTAAATAAATTACGTGTAAATAGTAATGGGTAATTACAAATATATTTTCAGCACACTATTAGTAATGGACAGTGAGTCACAAAAAAATAATGGGCAGTTACAAATATATTTTAACTATACATTATTAATATATTTGTTTCTTGCATATTCACCTACTTTTCTTGTTTATTGTACGGGAGTAAATATAAATTTTATTTGTTGCATGGGAGTACATAAAAATTTGAAATATAAAATTTTTTATGTACATATACAAACTAAACTTTTTTATGTACTCTTTTTGAGTATTAATTAATCAAACATATTCATTTTAAAAAATTTTAAATTAAATTATGATACAATTGGATTGATTTAAATTTAAAAAATAAAAATAACCGTTTGCCAATTGTTAAGAGAGATTGATGGGAATTGGGATAGTGGGGAGAGAATTGAAATGTCTCTCACGTAGATAGTGAGAGATAACCGTTTCAATTCTCTTTCCACTATCCCATCAATCTTTTTGAATACTAATTAATCAAACATATCTATTTTATTCTCTTTTACCAACATTTTTTTGTACTAATTGCATGCTAAAAGTTTAGATTATTGATAATATTAATATTTTTTATTATTTTCAAATTTTTTTAAAAAAAAATACATGTATCTCGTTTACACTGTAAACGAGAGTGGAAACAACATATGCACGTTTTGCGTCCATACGTCTTATCTCGTTTACACTGTAAATAAGATACATGCAAAATTATCTCATCTACAGTGTAAACGAGATAAAAAAAATATTTATTTTGATAAATATTTTTAAAATTATTTATTTCAATAATTATTATAATTAATTTATTTATTAAAATAAAAAATTCGACTTAACAGAGCAGGTGACACCCTTTTTCAAAAAAAAATATGAAAAAAGAAGACACAAAATTAAAAAATAGAAACGGATAAAATATTACACACATAAGTAAAAGTAATTATTTTTATTCTTACTATTTAAATAATCATAAAAAATTTTATAAAACGATAACATTATAAATATACTAAACATTAATTTGAACACAAATTCAATTTTTATATAAAACTTAATTTAATTTTAAGTATTACACAGATATAATTAAAAATAATTACTTTTTAATATAATTTAATACATTGTCGGTAAAAAATATATATATGTACTAATTACATAATATCATTCGAGTAAAATCAATTATTTTTTATATTCATTGCATGAACAATTATTAAAAAAAAATATGATTCAACGATTGTGTTTGATCAAATAATTATATTATCAGTATATTAAAATTATTAAGTTTTACAAAATAATTTTTATAATAAAATATATTATAATGATATAATATTAGTTTAATTACTCTGTTGATTTCTATAATTTTGCGAAATTTTTAATTAGGTCTCTATACTTTTTTTTTCTTTTAATTGAGTCTTTGTACCAAATTTTTTTTTAATTGAGTCCCTACACTTTTTTTTATTTGAGTCCCTGCATCAATTTTTTTTTAGTTGGTCCCTATACAATTAAGCCAATTACTAATAAGAGGGATCTAATTGAAAAAAAAATTTGGTGCAGGGATCTAATATATAAGAAAAAAAGTATAGGGACCTAATTGAAAATTTCGCAAAACTATAGGGACTAATAGAATAATTAAACCTATAATATTTTAGTTAATTATCTCTTCAATCTTTTAATAACCATTTAATAATTAGTATAAAAATAATATATTTATTAATATAATATATTAGTAGATACTAACATGATTATTAATTTATTTTGTTATAAATGAATAATAATAATAAATTTGAGATTAGTTAGGATAGTAAATATGTTACACTAAAACAAAAAAGTCATGAATTCAATTTTAAGAATCAACAAAATGAATTTTTTTTATAAATTATATATGATAAAGAATATTTTAAAAAGGAAAATTTGTACACTAACTATCTATCTTATATTTCCATTATATAAAAGTATAAATAACAATAAATAAGTAATTCTTTTATATGGTAATTTAATCAAATTCATCGAAAAATCTTTACAAATGTCCAAGGCAGTTCTTTTTTTAAAATATCTTTTCAATTATTTTTTAATCCATCAATGGCAACTTATTTATCTATCGTGCCAAAAAAAAAATTGTGATCAGCTACACTCCAAGAAAGGGTAAAAAGAAAAAGAAAAAAAAAGTCAAAAAACAAAGGTCATTAGATTATTTGTGCCTAGAAAGCAGTCTTTGATATCCTCATCTAATTAGAGTATTAGACTATTGCCTAATGATAGTGAGTCTTCATCATCCTTACACAATCCCAAGAGTCTTTTTGATTGTGCCTTCAGCTCTTCAAGTGTCTTTCGATTCATCCAGTCATATCGATCAAATCAAATATACCAATCACTTTGGTCAGGTTTATTAATGGCAATTACATACCAATGAACTATTGTTGATTAAACTCATATTTACTCGTCTAAAAAATTCTCTTAAAGAAAACCACAAATCATGCCATGATTACTTTAAAGTTCATTATAAGGCAACCCTTAAACCAATAATCAAATGACAAAAAATTTTGAAAGAAACAATGAAAAAATCCAACCTTTCCTCCCACACAACTTAGTCTATTTAGGGCAGCTTAGAAGCTTGTCACACAATTAAGTTCCACAACCTAGTCTATTTAGGGCAATTTAAAAGTTTATCACACAATTCAATTCCTAACCACCTTAAATAGACAGCTTAGAAGTTTGTCACACAATAGTCTATTTAGGGCAACACACACACACACCAGAGAGAGCGCCTCAATCAGACAACATTTGACATTACTGTAAAGGTGACATTCATCCTCTGCAAACAACTATATTCAAATTGATTAATGATGATTAATTTGTTTGGATTTGGATCCTCTAAAGTTTGAATTTTACTTTAGAGAATAAAGTATAATCTTCTACTCTTGAATAGTTTCTCTTTCATATTTATTCTTGGTCCCACCTATGAAATCAATGGTGAGAGATCACACTTTACTCTCTAAAGTGAAATTCAAACTTTAAAAGATCCAAATCCAATTTGTTTTGTGAATACAACCAGATAAAAATGTTGACCACATATGGTAACTCGACTTGATACACCATAGGTAGTATCTTGTAACACCTTTACTGTCACAATGTCACGCTTCCGCCTGCGCTGCTCTGATAGTGAGAATGTTACGGCAACTTCCTTATATTTAATAATAACATAGGAGTCTTAAACTTGAAATCATATCGTCATTTTCTTTGAAAAACCGGAAAGTATTTTTTGATTCAATCAAACAAGCATATATATAAATATATACATACAAAACTTTTTATACAAGTAACTTACAAATATATATACATACATATTATTACAACTCCTATCCCTCTTACAAAATATAATAAAAAAGGTGAGGAAAACTATAATTGTATATACATTAATATAGAATACAATTCGATGCTCGAAAGAAACTCCTTAAACTCTTCGTCCGTCTTGAAAAAGAAAACCTGTAGGGGGTGGGGGGAGAACATCATCCTCGCTAGTTCTCATTAGAGGGGTTTTAAGAATTGTCATAAGAGAATATTTAAATGAAAATTGTTTTCGATTGCAGTGATCATCGCTCGTCTTATGAATCTTTTTGAAAATCAACTGTTAATCATCCAAAAAGCCAAACCTTTTCGAAAATCATTAGTTAATTACCCAAAAATTAAATTTATATTTTGAATTTATAAAAACTCCAATTAAACACAATATCTCGTAACCTTTCACTACATATATTAAAGAAGCAATTTCATCAAACATAACCAAAACATAACCAAATCACAGACTCCGTCCCAAAATAATATCACATCACAGCCTTCGGCCCAACACAAAATCAATTCTCACTTCAACTACCATAATCCGAACCAACAGTCACAATCATAAGTAATGCAATTCAAACACAATCAAGAGCAATTATAGAAAGTATAGCAATTAGCAGTTAAGCAAAATTATTCACAAAGGCAAACCAAGTACAATATGCACACCCAAACAATGTCACATGGATGCAAATGATGCATGCCTGCTCTATGGCCAATGAACTCATCTGTCGGTTATACAGTCAAACCCGACATGTCCGGTAGCTAACCTTGGATAGTCCAAATGTGCACGCATCTACCAAGAGGAATTTTACATCTTCAAAAAAGAACGTCCGGAAAGGTATAAGTGTCTGGCCACATCTTGCGACGAAGGGTCAACAGAATCTCGAATCTCAACCTGGAGCAAGTGGAGCCAACCCACTGCATCTACCCAGGAAAATTCAAGACTCAGATAAAGTTTTAAATCACATATCATTCTCAACTAGGAACAAGTGGGGGCAAACCACTGCATCTATCCATGTAGACTCAAACCATAACCCAGAGCAAGTTGAATCACACCATGGCACCTACACAGGCAATTATACTTCAATCAGACTCCATTTATATAAATTTCATCCTCAATCTTATTTCACTTCATTCATAATCTTAATCGTACTTAATCATCAATACCTCTCCTTATCATTATCGTTATCATCACATCTCTTATTACATTTAATCCCTCTTTCTCTAATCAAATTCAAATACTGTAAATTCACCAAAACATCTAAAAATGGAATTCTATAATCAAACTCAAGACATAGTTCTTTTCATATGAAATTGAGTTCAGAACAAAATCGTTTTCTTAATGAACTAAACTCAAAACAAAATTCTTTTTTTAATAAATCAAACTCAAATCATAATTCTTTTCTTAATAAATCAAACTCAAAACAAAGCCCTTTTTCTCAATAAATTAAACTCAAAACATAATACTTTTCTTAATAAATCATACTCAAAACATAATTCTTTTCTCAATAAATCGAACTAAAAACGTGACTTTCCGTAATAAATCGAAATCAACTAATACGATTCTTAAATCAAATTTTCTTTTAAATAACGATTCAAACAAAGTCTAAGAGTTTTATAAAAATTTCGGCAGCATCTCCGCTAAAATTTGGACTTTACCACCCTTCGAAGGTCCCAACAACTAAACCAAATACCTCTCGGTCATTTAAATCATTTCCAGTAAATCATTATCTCAACAGCTCCAACTCAACTCAAGGAAATCAACAAAAACCTAGAATTCGAACAACCAACCCAATAAACTACAATAATTCAACCTTAATTATCAATATGCATTCAAACACTCAATAATCATTATATCACAATTCAGAAACCAATTTAATCAACCAATAAATCAATCATTTATCTAAAACAACTCAGTTCAATCCATAAGACTCACATAATCACAAAAATATATTATTTGCATCAATATCGATTTATAAAAATTCTTGAGAATAAAATAAGTTTAAGGAAAGCGCCCCTACCTCGATCGCGACATAACTACGCGACACAAAACTCCTTTTACTCCCGGCCTGCAATAGTGGTAGCTTCAATCGTGACTCGCAATAACCGATTCTCGACCTTATATTACCAAAACCTTAGAATCTCTAACTGAACATAACAGAATACTGATTTTCAAAGGTTCTGTAACGAAAACGCTTACCATAACAAAGAAAGAACGACTAAACAGAGCAGCAACAACCTTGGCGGTGGTCTCGGCGACAATAACGCTATATCCAGTGACCAAAAACTCCGGCAGCGATGGCGGCAGAGGAGTGGCGATGCTGCGGCTTCCCGGCAGCCAGCGGCACGACGGCGCAGCCTTCAGCAGCATAACGAGGTCCCTCTCTCTTGCGGTTTTGATTCCCCGACGGCGACGCAATGGCTCCTGGCTTCGCTGGCGGCAGAACGACGAGGACGAGTTCTTCCAGCTCACGTGCAGTAGCGCCATTGGAGGATGCGATAGCGGTGACGGCCAAACGCAAATAGCGATGAGGCTGACCGCATCCCTCTCTTCCTCGCACGTCATCCTCCCTCTCAGCGATCACGACAACGACGATGCCTCGGCAGCTTCTTCTTCTCTCTCGCGCGATGACAACGGCAACTCAATGGAATGGTGGTGACGACGTAGTGGCGTTGCGGTGGTGGTGCGACTTCTCTTCTTCTCCCTTGGTTCTCTCTCTGCATTCTCCCTTTATTCAGCGAGTGTGAATGGCGCCGTGTGTGTGGTTGTGTTTGCGTTGATAAGGGGAAGGGGTGAGTGATAACGGCGCTAGGTTAGATGAAGTGGGTGATGTGTGGGTGTATTAGGATTAGGGTTTTGATTTGGGGAAAAGGGGTAAGGGTAGGTTAGTAATTTCTAATTAAAATAGGAATAATATAGTAATTAAAAAATTAATTTTAATCCAACAATATTTATAGGGGTGTTCGCGGTGCGGTTTGGTTCAGTTTTTTAGAGAAAAGTCATCCGATCCAATAGTTTAATTAAACTGCGGTTCGATTTTTTTCTCAAGACCACCTGAACCAAATCAAACCAATTAAAATCGGTTTGGTTTGGTTCGGTTTGTTCAATTTTTTCAATCAACTCATAGAAAAGCCTGCTATACTATTTCACAAAATTATAACATTAAAATCATCTAACACAAATACGCAATAACTAACAAAAGTCTTGATTCAATGAAATTCAATGACAAAAGAAATTAAAATAAATGAAACTCAAAATCACACTTTCACAAACATGTCGAAAAATTCCTAAATGTAGTAAAACAAATGAACTAACTCTATTAAATTACACAAAATAACACAAGACTAACAGAAGTGTCATTGCATTATGCAAGAAAATAACACATCTAAAGGTATATTACAAACAATAAAATTCTTCCTTTCTATTTTTAATACCATTATATCAATATATTTAGAATGTTGAAGACATCTTTCATAGTACAAAGAACTTCATAACTTGCAATTGAAATGCACTTTCTCACAAAAAATGCAGGCAATACATAAATACATTGTGCCCACCTAGTTCTCTTGAAACTAAAAGCCACAACTGAGACATGTGTAGAAAGACTAATTACCTTAGACAATTGCACCTTCTGTTCATCAATTTTATTGATTCCAAATTTTCTTCTTATATCCTGCCAAAGACCAATACCAGATAATGAAAAATAAATACTAGGAATCAACAACAATTAATAATGAACAACAATGAACAAATAATTAAGAAAATAGAAGCAGAAACACAACAAAATAAAAAATTACTAGCATTCAGTAACAATGAACAATGAATAACAATTAGCAACAATGAACAAATAATGAACAACAATGAACAACAATCAGCAACAATGAACAAATAGATTGAACAGAAATTGAATACAAATAAATCACAAAATCAACTCAAAACAAGCAAAAATAAATTAAACCCAGCAGCTCAGAATCACAAAATCAACTCAAAACAAACAACTCAAATTAACAAAAATCATTAAACAAGCACAGTAATCATTAGTATTATTAACAAAATTTCAAAACAAGCAAAATAAGTGCAGAAAACTAAAAATCAATTCAAAATCATATAATCACAGAATCAGAATCACAGAATCAGAGAATCACAGAACTTGAACTAAGCAAAATAAGTAAATTTGAACCCAGCAACTCAGAAGCTTAGAATCAGAGTTATTAACAAGAAATTAACAAAATCTTAAAGAAATCTAGCAACTCAGAATCATAGAAATTATAATTAACAAAATCAAACCCTAACTATTTCATAATTATAAACCCAATATGTCTAATTGCTTCAGATACATAGAAGGAGAGAAAATCAAACCTGAAGTCAAGTGGATGAGAAGGAGGAAGAGCACTGGAAGAAGGCCAACCGGTGGCTGCTGTGTTGTGGGTGGCCAGGCCAAAAACGCAGTATACTGCTATGGGTGGTCACAAACGGTGCTGCAGGTGGCCAGATCGGTCCTGTTGGTGGCGCTGGGGTGCCGCTGGATGGTGCTGGACTGCTGGGTGATTGGTGCGCAGAAATCGTGACGGTTCCATTCCTTGGTAACGGCGCTAAAAACTCAATACGCACATTCATAATCTTAGTTCTTTGTCACAACTTCGCACAGCTAACCAGCAAGTGCACTGGGTCATCCAAGTAATAAACCTTAAGTGAGTAAGGGTCGATCCCACGGAGATTGTCGACTTGAAGCAAGCTATGGTCACCTTGTAAATCTCAGTCAGGCGGATTTACTTGATTATAGAGATTTAATAATTAAAAAGATAAATAAAACGTAAATTAAAGATAGAGATACTTATGTAATTCATTGGTGAGAATTTCAGATAAGCGTATAGAGATGCGTTCGTTCCTCCTGAACCTCTGCTTTCCTATTGTCTTCTTCCAATCATTCATACTCCTTTCTATGGTAAGCTGTATGTTAGGCATCACCGTTGTCAATGGCTACATCCTGTCCTCTCAGTGAAAATAGTCCAATGCGCTGTCACTGCATGGCTAATCATCTGTCGGTTCTCGATCATACTGGAATAGGATCCATTGATCCTTTTGCGTCTGTCACTACGCCCATCACTGGCGAGTTTGAAGCTCGTCGCAGCCATCCCTTCCCAGATCCTACTCGGAATACCACAGACAAGGTTTAGACTTTCCGGATCTCAAGAATGGCCGTCCATGGATTCTAACTTATACCACGAAGATTCTGATTAAGGAATCCAAGAGATACTCATTCAATCTAAGGTAGAACGGAAGTGGTTGTCAGGCACGCGTTCATAGGTTGGGAATGATGATGACTGTCATGATCATCACATTCATATTGAGGTGCAAATGAATATCTTAGAATCGGAATAATCTTGAATTGAATAGAAAAATAATAGTACTTTGTATTAATTCATGAGGAACAGCAGAGCTCCACACCTTAATCTATGGTGTGTAGAAACTCTACCGTTGAAAATACATAAGTGATGAAGGTTCAGGCATGGCCGAATGGCCAGCCCCCAAACGTGATCTCAAGATGAAACTAAAGATGTTCCAAAAGATCTGAAATACAAGAGTAAAAAGTCCTATTTATGCTAAACTAGTTATTAAGGTTTACAGAAATGAGTAAATGATGCAGAAATCTACTTCTGGGGCCCACTTGGTGTGTGCTTGGGCTGAGCATGGAGCTTTACACGTGTAGAGGCTTCTCTTGGAGTTGAACGCCAGTTTGTAACCTATTTCTGGCGTTTAACTCCACTTTGCAACCTATTTCTGGCATTTAACTCCAGAATGCAGCATGGAACTGGTGTTGAACGCCAGTTTGCATCGTCTAAACTCGGGAAAAGTATAGACTATTACATATTTCTGGAAAGCCCTGGATGTCTACTTTCCAACGCAATTGAAAGTGCACCATTTGAAGTTTTGTAGCTCCAGAAAATCCACTTTGAGTGCAGGGAGGTCAGAATCCAGCAGTATCTGCAGTCCTTCTTCAACCTCTGAATCTGATTTTTGTTCAAGTCCCTCAATTTCAGCCAGAAAATACCTGAAATTACAGAAAAACACACAAACTCATAGTAAAGTCTAGAAATGTGATTTTTATTTAAAAACTAATAAAAATATACTAAAAACTAACTAAATTATACTGAAAACTATGTAAAAACAATGCTAAAAAGCTTATAAATTATTCGCTCATCACAACACCAAACTTAAATTGTTGCTTGTCCCCAGGCAACTGAAAATCAAGTAGGATAAAAAGAAGAGAATATACTATAGATTGAAAAATATCAATGAAACTTAGCTCCAATCAGATGAGCGGGACTTGTAGCTTTTTGCCTCTTGAATAGTTTTGGCATCTCACTTTATCCATTGAAGTTCAGAATGATTGGCATCTATAGGAACTCAGAGTTCAGATAGTGTTATTGATTCTCCTAGTTCAGTATGTTGATTCTTAAACACAGCTACTTTATGAGTCTTGGCCGTGGCCCTAAGCACTTTGTTTTCCAGTATTACCACCGGATACATAAATGCCACAGACACATAACTGGGTGAACCTTTTCAGATTATGACTCAGCTTTGCTAAAGTCCCCAATTAGAGGTGTCCAGGGTTCTTAAGCACACTCTTTTTTTTTTGCTTTGGACCTTGACTTTAACCGCTCAGTCTCAAGTTTTCACTTGACACCTTCACGCCACAAGCACATAGTTAGGGACAGCTTGGTTTAGCCGCTTAGGCCAGGCTTTTATTCCTTTAGGCCCTCCTATCCACCGAGGCTCAAAGCCTTGGATCCTTTTTATTTACCCTTGCCTTTTGGTTTTAAGGGCTATTGACTTTTTGCTCTTGCCTTTTGGTTTAAAGAGCTTTTGGCTTTTTCTGCTTGCTTTTTCTTTTTCTTTCTTTTTTTTCGCTATATATTTTTTTTCTGCAAGCTTTTGTATTCACTGTTTTTTCTTGCTTCAAGAATCATTTTTATGATTTTTCAGATTATCAAATAATATTTCTCCTTTTTTCTTATTCTTCAAGAGCCAACATATTTAACATTCATAAACATCAAATTCAAAAGACACATACACTGTTCAAGCATTCATTCAGAAAACAAAAAGTATTGTCACCACATCAAAATAATTAAACTAGTTTCAAGGATGAATTCGAAACCCTGTACTTCTTGTTCTTTTATTTTTAAAATAGTTTTCATTTAAGAGAGGTAATAGAGTCATAGGGCATTCATAGCTTTAAGACATAGACACTTAAACACTAATGATCATCTAGTAAAGACACAAACATAATTAAACATGAAGCATGGAAACCGAAAATAGAAAATAAGTAGACAAGGAGATTAAGGAATGAGTCCACCTTAGTGAGGGTGGCATCTTCCTCTTCTTGAAGAACCAATAGTACTTTTGAGCTCCTCTATGTGTCTTTCTTGTCTTTGTTGTTCCTCCCTCATAGCTCTTTGATCTTCTCTAATTTCATGGAGGATGATGGAATGCTCTTGGTGCTCCACCCTTAGTTGTCCCATATTGGAACTTAATTCTCGTAGGGAAGTGTTGATTTGCTCCCAATAGTTTTGTGGAGGAAAATGTATCCCTTGAGGCATCTCAGGGATTTCATGGTGAGGAATTTCTCCTGCTCTTGTTGAGGTCCATGATCTCTTGTTTTGTAGTCAAATGCTCTACTACTGAGCTATGGACCCTTGAGATGAATCTCTCCATCTCCCATGACTAGGAGGTGGAAGCTTTTGTCTTCCCTTTCCTCTTTCTAGAGGTTTCTCTGGCCTTAGGTGCCATTAATGGTTATGGAAAAATAAAAAGCTATGCTTTTACCACACCAAACTTAAAATGTTTGCTCGTCCCCGAGCAAAAGAAGAGAAGAGGGAGTAGAAGAAGAAGATAGATGAGATGGAGAGGGGTGAGTGGTTTGGCCAAGGGGGTTTTAGGTGGTTATGATGTGTGAAAAGGAAGGAGTGATGGTTTGAATTTGAGTGGGTGGGTGTAGGTGGGTTGTATGATGGTTTTAGAGGAGTAATGGAGGTGATTGGTGGAGGTTATTTTGGGAAAGAGTGTTATGAGAAGGTGTGAAGAGGAGAGAAGAAGGTAGGTGGAGATCCTGTGGGGTCAAGGACTTAATATCCCTGCTCCAATCAAGCGTGTAAAATGCCCTTGCTGTGCAATCCTGGCATTTAACGCCAAACTGCTGCTTGTTTCTGGCGTTAAACGCCCAAATGTAGCCTGTTTCTGGCGTTTAACGCCAGGTAGATGCTTGTTTCTGGCGTTAAACGCTAGACAGATGCTTGTTTCTAGCGTTTAAATGCCAGAATGCTCCTCCTCCAGGGTGTGCTATTTTTAATGCTGTTTTTTATTCTGTTTTTGATTTTTCAGTAGTTTTTGTGACTTCACATGATCATCAACCTAATAAAACACGGAAAAAAGAAAATAAAAAATATATGATTAAATAACATTGGGTTGCCTCCCAACAAGCGCTTCTTTAATGTCAATAGCTTGACAGTGAGCTCTCATGGAGCCTCAGATAATCAGAGCAAGGTTGGAACCTCCCAACACCAAACTTAGAGTTTGAATGTGGGGGTTCAACACCAAACTTAGAGTTTGGTTGTGGCCTTCCAACACCAAACTTAGAGTTTGACTGTGGGGGCTTTGGTTGACTCTGCAGTGAGAGAAGCTTTTCATGCTTCCTCTCCATGGTTACAGAAGGAGATCCTTGAGTTTCAAACACAAGGTTGTCCTCATTTAGTTGGAGGACCAACTCTCCTCTATCCACATCAATCACAGCTCTTGCTGTGGCTAGGAAGGGTCTTCCAAGGATGATGGATTCATCCTCATCCTTCCCAATGTCAAGGATTATGAAATCAGCAGGGATGTAAAGACCTTCAACCTTCACTAACACATCCTCTACTTGTCCATAAGCCTATTTTTTTGAGTTGTCTGCCATTTCTAATGAGATTCTAGCAGCTTGCACCTCAAAGATCCCTAGTTTCTCCATTACAGAGAGTGGCATTAAGTTTATTCCTGACCCCAGGTCACACAGAGCCTTCTCAAAGGTCATGGTGCCTATGGTACAGGGTATTAAGAATTTGCCTGGATCCTGTTTCTTTTGAGGTAATTTCTGCCTATCCAATGCATTTAGTTCATTGGTGAGCAAGGGAAGTTCATCTTTCCAAGTCTCATTACCAAATAATTTGGCATTTAGCTTCATGATTGCACCAAGGTATTTAGAAACTTGCTCTTCAGTAATGTCTTCATCCTCTTCAGAGGAAGAATACTCATCAGAGCTCATGAAGGGCAGAAGAAGGTTCAATGGAATCTCTATGGTCTCTAGATGAGCCTCAGATTCTTTTGGTTCCTCAAAGGGATACTCCTTATTGGTCACTGAACATCCCAGGAGGTCTTCCTCACTAGGATTCACGTTCTCCTCCTCCTCTTTGGGTTCGGCTACATCATGTAAGGCTATGGCCTTGCACTCTCTTTTTGGATTTTCTTCTGTATTGCTTGGGAGAGTACTTGGAGGGATTTCAGTGACTCTTTTACTTAGCTGGCCCACTTGTGCCTCCAAATTCCTAATGGAGGACCTTGTTTCATTCATGAAACTCACAGTGGCCTTAGATAAATCAGAGACTATATTTGCTAAGCTAGATGGATTCTGCTCAGAATTCTCTATCTGTTGCTGAGTGGATGATGGAAAAGGTTTGCTATTGCTAAACCTGTTTCTTCCACCATTATTAAAGCCTTGTTGAGGCTTTTGTTGATCCTTCCATGAGAAATTTGGATGATTTCTCCACGAGGGATTATAGGTGTTTCCATAGGGTTCACCCATGTAATTCACCTCTGCTATTGCAGGGTTCTCAGGATCATAAGCTTCTTCTTCAGAAGATGCCTCTTTAGTACTGTTGGATGATTCCTTCAATCCATTCAGACTCTGAGAAATCATATTGACTTGCTGAGTCAATATTTTGTTCTGAGCCAATATGGCATTCAGAGTATCAATTTCAAGAACTCCCTTCCTTTGAGGCGTCCCATTATTCACAGGATTCCTTTCAGAAGTGTACATGAACTGGTTATTTGCAACCATGTCAATGAGTTCTTGAGCTTCTACAGGCGTTTTCTTTAAGTGAATGGATCCACCTACAGAATGGTCCAATGACATTTTAGATAATTCAGACATACCATCATAGAATATATCCAGAATGGTCCATTCTGAAAGCATGTCAGAAGGACACTTTTTGGTCAGTTCCTTGTATCTCTCCCAAGCTTCATAGAGGGATTCACCTTCTTTTTGTCTGAAGGTTTGAACATCCACTCTAAGCTTACTAAGCTTTTGAGGAGGAAAGAACTTGGCTAAAAAAGCCGTGACCAGCTTATCCCAAGAGTTTAGGCTATCTTTAGGTTGAGAGTCCAACCATATTCTAGCTTTGTCTCTTACAGCAAATGGGAAAAGCATAAGCCTGTAGACCTCGGGATCAACCCCATTGGTCTTAACAGTATCACAGATCTGCAAGAATTCAGTTAAGAACTGAAAGGGATCTTCAGATGGAAGTCCATAAAACTTGCAATTCTGTTGCATCAGAGAAACTAATTGAGGTTTCAGCTCAAAAGTGTTTGCTCCAATGGTAGGGATTGAGATGCTTCTTCCATGTAAATTGGAATTAGGTGCAGTAAAGTCACCAAGCATCTTCCTTGCATTGTTATTATTTTTGGCCATGTCTCCTTCTTTTTCGAAAATTTCTGTCAGATTTTCTCCAGAGAGTTGTGCTTTAGCTTCCCTTAGCTTCCTCTTCAGAGTTCTTTCAGGTTCAGGGTCAACTTCAACAAAAATGTTCGTATTCTTGTTCCTGCTCATATGAGAAAGAAGAAAACAGAAAAGAAAATTTGGAATCCTCTATGCCACAGTATAGAGATTCCTTTATGTGAGTAGAAGAAGAAAAGAAATTCGAACACAGAAAGAAGGAGGGGGTTCGAATTTTTAAGAAAACGAGGAGTGTTAGTAGATAAATAAAATAATTAGAAGGAGATGAGAGAAAAGAATTTTCAAAAATTAAATAAATTAAAATAAAAATACTTTTTTTAATTTAAAATTAAAATTAAAATTTTGAAAATTAAGCAAGGAAAATTAAATCAAATTAAATTAAATTTAAAACAAATAGTTAATTAAAAAGAAAATTTTAGAAAAAGAGGGAAGGTGATTTTCGAAAATTAGAGAGAGAGAATTAGTTAGGTAGTTTTGAAAAAGATATGATTGAAACAAAATGATAGGATTAATTGAAAAAGATTTGAAAATTAATTTTGAAAAGATAAGAAGTTAGAAAAGATTTTGAAATTGATTTTGAAAGAGATATGATTGAAACTTAATTTGAAAAAGATTTGAAAAAGAAATTTGAAAAGATTTGATTTTTGAAATCAAAGTTTATTACTTGACTAACAAGAAACTAAAAAAATATGATTCTAGAGTTTAAAGATTAAACCTTTCTTATTAGGCAAGTAACAAACTTAAAAATTTTGAATCAATCACATTAATTGTTAGCATTAATTTCGAAAATATGAAATAAAAATAAGAAAAAAATTTTGAAAAAATTTTTGAAAGTTTCGAAATTTATAAAGGAAAAATGAAAAAGATTTGATTTTTGAAAAAGATTTGAAAAAGATAGAATTTTTAAATTGAAAATTTGATTTGACTCATAAGAAACAACTAGATTTTAAAATTTTTTGAAAAAGTCAACTCAAATTTTCGAATTTGATGAGAAGAAAAAGGGAAGGATATTTTTTTTATTTTTGAATTTTTAATGATGAAAGAGAAAAACATCAAAAAGACTCAAAACATGACAATTATGAATCAAAACAAGAAAAATATGCAAGAACACTTTGAATTCAAAGATGAACACCAAGAACACTTTGAAGATCATGATGAACATCAAGTATGTATTTTTGAAAAAAATTTTAATAAAAGAAAACATGCAAGACACCAAACTTAGAAATTTTTAATATTTAGACACTAAGAATTCAAGAATGCATATGAAAAACAAGAAAAGACACAAAACAAGAAATTTTAAAGATCAAACAAGAAGACTTATCAAGAACAACTTGAAGATCATGAAGAATGCAATGCATGAAATTTTCGAAAATAATTTTTAGAAAATTAAAAAGATGCAATTGACACCAAACTTAAAACTTGACTCTAGACTCAAACAAGAAACACAAAATATTTTTGATTTTATGATTTTATAGTTTTTTTGGATTTTTCGAAAATTATTTTGGAAAAATGAAAAAGAAGAATTTTTTTTTTGTATTTATCGAAAATAAGAAATAAAAAGCTTAAAATTAAAATAAAATTACCTAATCTGAGCAACAAGATGAACCGTCAATTGTCCAAACTCGAACAATCCCCGGCAACGGCGCCAAAAACTTGGTGCGCAGAAATCGTGACGGTTCCATTCCTTGGTAACGGCGCTAAAAACTCAATACGCACGTTCATAATCTTAGTTCTTTGTCACAACTTCGCACAGCTAACCAGCAAGTGCACTGGGTCGTCCAAGTAATAAACCTTACGTGAGTAAGGGTCGATCCCACGGAGATTGTTGGCTTGAAGCAAGCTATGGTCACCTTGTAAATCTCAGTCAGGCGGATTCACTTGATTATAGAGATTTAATAATTAAAAAGATAAATAAAACGTAAATTAAAGATAGAGATACTTATGTAATTCATTGGTGAGAATTTCAGATAAGCGTATAGAGATGCGTTCGTTCCTCCTGAACCTCTGCTTTCCTATTGTCTTCTTCCAATCATTCATACTCCTTTCTATGGTAAGCTGTATGTTAGGCATCACCGTTGTCAATGGCTACATCCTGTCCTCTCAGTGAAAATGGTCCAATGCGCTGTCACTGCATGGCTAATCATCTGTCGGTTCTCGATCATATTGGAATAGGATCCATTGATCCTTTTGCGTCTGTCACTACGCCCATCACTGGCGAGTTTGAAGCTCGTCGCAGCCATCCCTTCCCAGATCCTACTCGGAATACCACAGACAAGGTTTAGACTTTCCGGATCTCAAGAATGGCCGTCCATGGATTCTAACTTATACCACGAAGATTCTGATTAAGGAATCCAAGAGATACTCATTCAATCTAAGGTAGAACGGAAGTGGTTGTCAGGCACGCGTTCATAGGTTGGGAATGATGATGACTGTCATGATCATCACATTTATATTGAGGTGCGAATGAATATCTTAGAATCGGAATAAGCTTGAGTTGAATAGAAAAACAATAGTACTTTGTATTAATTCATGAGGAACAGCAGAGCTCCACACCTTAATCTATGGTGTGTAGAAACTCTACCGTTGAAAATACATAAGTGATGAAGGTTCAGGCATGGCCAAATGGCCAGCCCCCAAACGTGATCTCAAGATGAAACTAAAGATGTTCCAAAAGATCTGAAATACAATAGTAAAAAGTCCTATTTATGCTAAACTAGTTACTAGGGTTTACAGAAATGAGTAAATGATGCAGAAATCCACTTCTGGGGTCCACTTGGTGTGTGCTTGGGCTGAGCATTGAGCTTTACACGTGTAGAGGCTTCTCTTGGAGTTGAATGCCAGTTTGTAACCTGTTTCTGGCGTTTAACTCCATTTTGCAACCTGTTTCTGGCGTTTAACTCTAGAATGCAGCATGAAACTGGCGTTGAACGCCAATTTGCGTCATCTAAACTCGGGAAAAGTATGGAATATTATATATTTTTTAAAAGCCCTGGATGTCTACTTTCCAACGCAATTGAGAGCGCGCCATTTGGAGTTCTGTAGCTCCAGAAAATCTACTTTGAGTGCAGGGAGGTCAGAATCCAGCAGCATATGCAGTCCTTCTTCAACCTCTGAATCTGATTTTTGCTCAAGTCCCTCAATTTCAGTCAGAAAATACCTGAAATCACAGAAAAACACACAAACTCATAGTAAAGTCCAGAAATGTGATTTTTATTTAAAAACTAATAAAAATATACTAAAAACTAACTAAATTATACTGAAAACTATGTAAAAACAATGCCAAAAAGCGTATAAATTATTCGCTCATCAGTGATGCAGTATCTACGACCGCGAGGGTGGTGCTGGCTGGGGCTGAGTGGTGCTGTCCGCGAGGAGGGGCTGGGAAGAAAGGTCTGGTGGTGCTGGGAG
The DNA here is from genome assembly GCF_059453495.1 of Arachis ipaensis. NCBI lineage: Eukaryota > Viridiplantae > Streptophyta > Magnoliopsida > Fabales > Fabaceae > Arachis > Arachis ipaensis. The sequence goes on from NC_142439.1 coordinate 94,364,429, forward strand.
AAAGGCTTCGACGACGCTACGAGGTGGTGGGAGGAAGGGGTTCACCGGCTGGGGAGGTGCTGCAGAAGATGGGTTCGCCGCCGGCCTTGGGTTTCTTCGAGTGAGACTGAGAGTGAGTGCAGAGAGTGAAATTGAGAGAGTGAGAGTAGAGAGCGGCTAGGTTTATGTTTGGGGGTGGGGGGTTAGGTTAGGTCACGTTAATTGGGGGTTGGGGGGTTTGGTTTTTAAGGTTTTGTATAATATCGGTTCGGTTCGGTTTTCATTGTCAGAACCGAAAACCGAACCGAACCGCAATAAAAACAGCAAAATGTATTTTTTTCGGTTTTTTCTGTTTTTGGTTTGTTCGATTTTCAGTTTTTTCGGTTCGGTTGGTCGGTTTAGTTCGGTCCGGATCAGTTTTGAACACCCCTAAATACTTGTATATAAAAATACTATTTGTTCATCAATTTATAAATTATTTTTAAATAAATACTCTAATCTAAGAATTAGAGATAATCAAATTAATTTCTTTTATATTATAAAATAAATTTCAAAATCTAATTATTCAAACTTAAAATATATAAAATCCTCATTATTTCTCAATCACTAAAGCTTTAAATCAATAATAAAAAAAATACTCATTTAATATAAAAGTCTCTGAAAATAATATCTTAAATAAATAAAATAAATTATAAATATATTATTATTTAATTTTTAAAAATTTGGAGTCTTGTACATGTTACCACTTACAAAATCCAATGGCAAGATTCTATTGTCGTCTAAACCACATTCTATCTTCCTTTTCTTCTACATCCTCCTTTATATTTTTATACCCAGGCAATACGTGGTATCAATATAGAGTTCAATTTATCCCTTTTGAAGATGCTATGCTCCTTCTGGAAAAATCATAGTAACGAACGAGGAGTTCAAAAACACCTGTATAACCAATAGGCAAGTATTTAATACCCAAATTACCAATTGCTTGCTTACCAATGAATCAACAGGAACAAAAAATTTAAGAACTGAAATATGATTAATGTGTAGATATGCAGACAATAATTGATTAAATCAAAAGGCAATTATATTAAAGGCAAGAATAATTGGCATTAATGGCCGGTATTATATTTAGCCTAAATTACATCAAATTTCCCTTAAGGTTATGTAGTATTATACTTAGACATTCCTTGATTTGTCATGTTTACACTAACCTCCCTCAATGTTATGTTTATAGGAGAGGTTAGTGTTATATATCACAAAAGGGAGGCCACTGTCCAACTTTGCAAAATATGAAAGTATTGAATAAAGTATCTATTAAATTTCAACAGAGGCTGGTGTATGGTTTTAAAACTCAAAGTGCATCGTAATATAACCTAACTTTGGAGAAGGCTAGTTTGATTAACTCCTATATTTATCATACAGCTACACTAAAATGATACTTAGCAAAACACATTATGTAACTAGCAATGTCACATGTCACATGTTAATATTTTGTACTTTAATGTGTTAAGTAAATAAGAGAAAACCAAGAATCTATTAATTTATAATAAGCAACTAGTACTTGATCCATTGTTCGACAAGTATCAAGTTTATTTACTCACAAGTGTTTAGTCTGTTTGTATGACAAGTGACACAATAGAAAAGTAAAGTAAGAGTTCAAATTTTGAAACAAGGAAAAATTGATTTTAAGAACAATCTTTCTCTTTTTGGATCAAAATATAATTGTGTATATCTGAACCACTTTGAAATCAGTGTTTGAAAAAATAGATTTATAAATCCAGGAAATTAAAAATTATTTCTTTCCCTCTCTCTCTCTCTCTCTCTCTCTCTCTCTCTCTATTGAGGCACAAATGGAGTGACGGTTCAAAATACATAAAGATATCACTGGCGAGAAAGAAGAAGAAGCTCGCTGGTGATGGAAGCAGTAACTGGCAAAGAAGGTAGACTGGCGGTGGTCGGTGCAGCAGATGGTGGCAGAGGTTGCGAATCAGTCTTCGTTGAGCAACAGAGATTCTGAAAAACAAGCCAGTGGTGACGGTGGCCGTTGATGCAGCAGCAAGGAGAAAGAACAGTGACAGTAGTAGGTGGTGTTACTGCCGTCAATAAAGAAAGAGCAGCTGGCAGCAAGTTGACGACACTAATGGAGAGCTTTGATATTCTATCGTTGGCAGTGTTTTTATAGATCTGAAAATCTATTAATATATAATAAGCAACTACTGCTTGATCTATTATTCGACAAGTGTAAAGTTTATTTATGTAACACCCTAACTACCAAAGCTCACGCTTCCGGCTGCGCAACTCTGATAGCTCGGACATTACGATGACTTTTATACTATTTAATACTAAAATATGAGCCTGTTTAAAACTTTAAACCGCAATACCGCTCCCAAAAATACTTTCATCCGATAACATACATCCATAGATACCATACAACTTACAAAACTCATAAAGAGTACATCCATATATACATATATATATATATATATATATATTTACAAGCTTTAACCAATACAATTCCTATCCCTCTTACAGATTATATCAAGATAAAGGCGAGGGTACAATAAACCATAGCTAAAACAATACAGAGCATCACAACAATTAAATAAGCTCTTCGTAACTTCTGCGCCCATATCCTGAAAAGGGAAAAATGTAGGGGGGGTGAGAACATCATCCTCGAAAGGGTTCTCAGTAGAGGGTTTTTGGGAATTACTGTAATAGGATACGTGAAGATAATCGCACCAGTGATTAATAACCGTCTTATGCCTCTTTTCAAAAACAACGATTTACAGTAAAAGTAAGGTCGGAAATCTTTTCTGAAAGAAGAACCATTCAATGCTCAAAAACTCAAAAGCCTTTCAAAACGGTTTATCTATGCAGAACCAAAATAGCCTTTCATAATTTATTCCAAACCAGAAACACAAAACCAAAATCAACCATTGGTTCATCTCATTCCAACCACGGCCCTAGGCCCAAACAATCCAACAACAACCAATCACCACAGTCCAACAGAGTCCCAGCAGTAAACACAAATAGGGAGATGCAAGCACAAACAAACAATTATTGCAAGTAGAACAGTTAGCAATTAATCACATAGGCAAACCAAGTATAATATGCACACCCAACCAATGTCACATAAATGCATATGATGCATGCCTGTCCCTAGTGGCTGATGATATCATCTGTCGGTTATAGAGCCAACCCGACAAGTCCTGGTAGCTAACCATTGGACTGTCCCTCTGTCGTGCATCCCCAACTTGAGTTATACTCATCATAAACTTGATCATAATCATGATCCATATCCATCACCCTCACTGGTGAATATTTATCCATCACCATCACTGGTGAATATTTATCCATCACCATCACTGGTGAATATTTATGGGGGCGAGCTCATCCGGGCCTTTCACAGTGCCCGGCCACACTTACGACATTGGGTTAACAGAGCTTCGAGTCTCAACCTGGAGCACATGGTGGCTAGCCATTGCTACTACCCAGGGAAACCCTCATCTCCAATAGTGGAAGTGCAAAAATCACAATTATCAATATCTTAGCATATATGCATTCATTCTCAGCCATGGATCAACATCCATCTTAGCCATCCGGCTCACGGTTCAATCCAGAACCAGCCAATATTCATAAATCATACATAGCCATTCCGGCTCACAATAAAACAACACTTCCACATTCAAAATCATCAAATTCATGAAATCGGCATTTAAGCCATAAATCATTTTCTCAAATCGCTTCACTTTGAAATCAAGTTTCAACTCTTTTCAGCCTTGGCTTTAGAAATCTCGTTTCTCAAATCATCTCAAGTTCATAAGCCAAATTTACTCAAAGTGAGTTTCCTTTTTAAAACAAAGCCACTCTCGGCATTCTCTTTCCAAAACTTCCAAAATCATGGCAAGTTAAGGATTTATTTCAAAGTATTCAAAATCACCCATACAACAATGAGATTTTATACCAAAAGTTTCTCGGCAGAGTCCCAAGTCTTTAGGGAAGGTCATCTTACATTAATTCTTTAAAATTCATTGAAACTCTTAAAATCATAGATTCTCGGTTCAATTAAATAAAACTGAATTTATTATGAAACTGAACCATACAAAATCACAAGTTCCAACCCGGTCCAAAAATCAACTCATTTGAAACGGAACCGGTTCATTTGAATCAAACCGCTTTCAGATTTCTTTTTGGAACCCATTTTTCCAACTCTTCCAAAATGCCTCAAACTTGATTACTCAATCAAAAGTCTAGGTTCCTTTAAAAATCACTAAAAACTCCTTTTTATATTGAAATCAATATTAGAGCATCATTTTTTCCTTCAGTGATTCAAACGGTAAAAATAGTTCAGTTCTAAATAAGCCGAACTCAACGTATAAGGTTCATCAAATAAATTAAGCTTGAAAACATAAATATCCTCTTAATAAATCAAATAATAAAATTTCTCAAATCCAGCCCTTTTTAAATAACCTTTCAAACAAGACTAAGAGTTTATAAAAATTTCGGCAGTACCTCCCCTAAAACTTGGACTTTTGCCACCCGGTTCGGGTCCCAACTAAACCGTTTCTCATTCCTTTTCAACAGCTCAAAACCAGAAATCAATTGAAGGCAAGCTAAATCCAACAGTCGCCTCAATGGCATACCTCAAGGAAACCATTTCAAAAATCAACTCAATATCGACCGATTTAACTCATTTATAAAGCTTTAAAGAATCGGTTCAGCAATAAATCATTTATCAAAACCAGAGCAATTAAAGCAACCCAGGCTGGATTTCAAGAGCATTCTATCTTTCACATCATCAAAATAATTGACTCAATTCAAACCATCCTCAACAGATTAAACTCATTTCAAATATTTAAAGAATCAACTTCAAACATTACATTTCACAAGCCACACAACAATTCAGCCAAACCAACATCCATAGTCATTCGAGTCAATCAATTGATACATAAGGCAGATACAATCACCAAATACACAATATCTCACATCAGTACCCATATGTAATAATTCCAATAATAAACTATAGTTTTTGGAAAGCGCCCCTACCTCAAAACGCAATTCCATAATCCAAGCGCCTCATAAGTTCTTTTCACCTCAACTCAAAATCAAAGGCAGCTTCAAAGCACATCCCCACACATTTTCGCAGCAGCATAAACAGCTCTAAATTACAACAAGCAACCTCAGTTACTAACTCTAGGAACATTAATACCATAAAGGCTTTAATACACGTACGGGACACTAACGTAAGGCTTTCGAGACATAATTTCTTACCGGAATAATAACACGAAGCAGCTGCGGTTTCGAACCGGCCCCGACACAGCTCTGGCGGCGGCCAGAAGCTCTGGTGGATCAACTATAAAAACCACGTAGCATCAAAACCTTCTCGAAATTCCAAAAGAACTGAAATCAAACTTAAAACGCTTACCGGCAAAATTTTCCGGCGACAGCAGCAAGGTCTCAAGCGGCGGAAACGGCCAGAAGCTCCGGTGTGGTTTCGGCAGCCACAACCACTTCTCCGGCAACCATTCACGACAGGCGACGACCACTGCAACAGCTGGCTGGACGGCGGCAGCTTCTGACGGCAATGGAAGCTCCGGCGGCGCCAATACCTCTCGTAGCAGACCGAAGCAGCAGACACGGAGGGGGTTTCACCTCGCTTCTCTTCGCAGCTGGCAAGGACGACTATCCAGCTCTGGCGACAGCGAGCCCGCGGTAGCAGCGGCGGTATGCAGGTGTGACGGTGGCGCACAAGGTAGCGCCCCTCTCTCTTCACCGCGAGCTCCCTCTTTGCACGACGCCTCCCTCTTGGTCTCTCACTCCCCTCTGGTCACGACATGAATGGCGGTAGCAGGGAGGGTTCGACGGACCCGAGCAGCGTGGTGGCAACGAGCTAGGCAGCTCCTTCCTCCCTTGCGCGCGCGCGTCCTCTCCTCTCCCCTGAACGGCACCGACGAGCAGAGGTGACGGATCCACGAACCAAGTGCCACTGGCGGCGCGGCCCTCTCTCTCACTGGTCTGTTTCTTCCTTCTTCGTGGGTGTTGGGGAAGGCAATGTGTGCCATGTGATGAGAGGTGTGGCTGGGGGTGCATGAGGGGGAAGAACGGCGATGAGCTAGGAAATGGGGAGCGTGGCGGTGATTCGATTTGAGAAAGGGGAGAAGGGTGTTATTGTTGGATTCAAGAGAAGCCGTGCATTGATTTGGTGAAAGGGAAGAGGAACCCAGCGGCTGATGGAGTTAGGTTAGGGAAGGGTTTCATTTTTCAAAAATTAGGGTTAAGGGCATTTTAGTAATTTCACTTAAAATAGGGATAATATAGTAATTGAAATCCAATTTAAATCCAACACTATTTGTATATAGAAAAATACTATTTACTCATCACTTTTACAAATTATTTTCAACAAAATGCCCAAATCAAATAATTAGAAATAATATACTTAATTTCTTCATTTTTCCAAAATAGCAATATCAATATATTAAAATATTGATTATTTAGTCCATATCATATAAAATCCTTATTATTTCATAACTATCAACTTTATAATTTAAATATAGAAAATAACCCAATAATTATAAAATTGGATAATAATCATAACTCGTCTCAAATCCAATAAATTAAAAATTGCCTTAATTATCTCTAATAAAAGAATTTCTGAAATTAAGGCTATAAATAACTATATGATTTGAGACTTACTCATAAAAAGACTTTTCAAAGGTTCTGGGTCTTACAATTTACTCGACAAATGTTCAGTCTGTTTGTCAAGTGGCACAATAGAAAAGTAAAGTAAGAGTTCAAATTTTGAAACAAGGAAGAATTGATTTTGAGCGCAATCTTTCTCTTTTTGGATCAAAATTCAAATATTTATATTTGAACCATTTTGAAATCAGTGTTTGAGAAAACAGATTTAAATTTAGGAAATTAAAAATCATTTCTTTCCTCAGCTTTCTCTATCTCTCTTTCTGTTCTTTCTTTCTCGAAAGCTCTCTCTCTAATTGAGGCACAAATGGAGTGGCGGTTCAAAATACATAGGGATATCACCGGCAAGAAAGAAGAAGGAACTCGTTGGTGATGGAAGCAGTAACTGGCAGAGACAGTAGAGTGGCGGTAGTTGGTGTAGCAGATGGTGGCAAAGGTTCGGAATTGGTCTTCGTCGAGCAGCAGAGATTTCAAATAGCAAGCCAATGGTAATGGTGGCCATTGATGTAGCAGCAAGGAGAAAGAATAGTGACAGCAGTGAGTGGTGTTGCTCCCGTCAATAAAGAAGGAGCAGCTGGCAGCAAGTTGACGACACCAATGGAGAGCTTTGATATCCTATCGTCGGCTGTGTTTTTGTAGATCTAAAAATTACATTGCATTTAGAAACTTTATATGATCTTATTTTTTTCTATTTTTTTTGCAGTCATAGCAAGTAACTAAGAGATAAAATCATGTCTAGGAAATTCACTGAATTTCTCTAGTGACAATGAATATAGTGGTGAATGAACTAGACACATAACAAGTTTTAGATGGTGATCACGTTATTTTTGTCATCTATGGATTTACATTTATTTAATATATAATAGTTAAAAGATTAATAATTGCCTTATTAATACCCTTGATTAAATTGGTGAGTATTAGTTATCGTGGTTGTTGTGCATTTTGTTCAAAAAATTGATTGCGTCAATCCTGTAATTGTGATTACTAATTATGTGTTTTGGCATTTTTTTGTTTAATAATTGAGTTAGATGAGGTACTACTTCTTTGTATTTTCCTAGACATTTGTAAATCTAGAATTGGATTCCATTGTTTGCTTGAAACTCGATATACAAATTTCATTCTCTTCTCCTTTAAATACACCATGTTATAGGGTGAAGTTGAAATGGTAACATGCTAATTATTGAATGTTGTTGTCTCTTTTATCTAAATCTGTGTGATTTATTTAGAAATAATAGGTTTGTGTGTTTTGCTTTTTTACTTTTCTATTTTTCATATCTATTTTTTTTATTTTTTATTTTTTTGATTTTTGATTTCTTTAATTTTTTTTAGATTTACATTGTGCTTTTCATAAGTGGACAAGCAAAAGTGAGGCTCACAAAATGGTACTCCCTATCCTCTTAAAAGAAAAGATCTAAGATAAATACTTACTTTAAGCTATAATCTAATATATTTCTTTTTTCCGATTTATACATACTAGGATTGTGTGGAAACTTTATAATTATCTGTCTAAGATAATGTTTACCTGATGTAAGAAGAACAATTGGAAATAAAGTAAATGATATCACTAAATGGTAGCCTAATTCCTTGCAATTCTTCACCAATAGAATGCACAACCAACACTAAAAGTAAGCCTCCTTTAGGACTATAATTTCTTATTATTTATGCATTTTGAAAATGTACAAAAGGCATTACCGTTATTTATTCAAAATAATATAATGTTATGATCTTTTTAACTCTAAATTTATTTGTAGCATGGATAGTATTTTACTTTTCTATTTCAGTTTAAATATAATACTCAAGATAACTGTATATCCATCAAAACAAAAATATTTTTAGAAAGTTATAAGATGAGATGTATGAAAGAAACTAAATTGTATTAGATAATAAATATTTATATACTAAGATGAGATGCATGATACAGTTGGGTGCTTTAGTCGGTTATTTAAATACAAAAAAGGTGTTCATATTGATGTTTGTATTTTGATATTATCCCTTAACAATTCATTTATTTAAGGTTGGAATATGAGGAGAGCATGGTGTCAGCCATCTTCTATTGCATTCTTTGCTCAAATTGTTCTTGACACTATCTCATACTCTTCTTTTAGGTCAGATTATTAGTTTAAAAATAAATTAGAATTTTAAATGTTCAACTTTTAAACTAAAATTTGAAGAGTTTAAAAATAAATTAGAATTTTAAATGTTCAACCTTTAAACTAAAATTTGAAGACTTTTACAGGGTTCCAGTTGAAAGGCTTACAGCAGCTCAAGTTGCAGTTTAAAAAATTTGTTAATCTGGTGTAAGATGGTTTTTGTTATAAATTGATGCTAAAAGCTTGCAAAGAATTTTACTAAATTCAAGTATTGTTAGTTAAGTTGAATTAGATAATTAGTAATGTCCTTGTCTCTGTTTTCTAAAATAATATTCTGACTTTATTTACAAAATACAATTTCAAATTTGACTTTATTAACAAATTTACATTGATTTCTTTTTATATGGTCAAATACTCATGTAACACCCTACCATATAAAACTTTACGCTTAAGTCATAAATTAGAGGTGGCGAGATATTACGACCTCTAAAATAAAAATACGTATATAAATATAGTTGAAAAAATTATAACTAGGAACCCTAAAAAAGAAGTTAAACAAAACCAAAACAAAAAAATTACATTATACTCGTTTGAATTAACGTAGAAGGATAAATAAGATCAAAGGGAAAAGAGTAATATATATATATATATATATATATATATAAGGATCAGAGTTCCAAAGATATAATTATCAAGCTCCAGAGTCGACCTGCAAAGCTAAGACCGGCCAGAGTATACATAACTAGACAATATATACAATCTAGACACAAAAAGTAAAGGCCCAAAACACAGTTCTTCGCTTCAGCTGCGAGTCTCCAGATTGCTCAGTGAGGTACCTCTCGACCTGCATATGAAAAACAACAAAATATGTATGGAATGAGAACTGTGAGTTCTCAGCATGGTAAAGGTACCCACATAGATAATATATAAGGTCCTGGAAAAGCCAGAGGTATTCCTAGAACTTCGACAACTCAGATCAAACTTCTACACTAAACCAGAAACTTCGATAATCTATCTAGGAATTCTAATTATAATCTAACTATTCACTTTCCATTTCCTTCACATCTCCTAACCACCATATATAGAACAACCTTCATCACACCTCCACCATATGAGGGATCTCTCAGAAACAAACACAGGCAAAATAGATAAGGAAAACACAAGTATAGATAGTAGTTATAGCAAATAAGTCAGATAGCAGTTAATACAACAAAGCAATTAGGTAAACCAAAATAATTACAAACTCAAAAAAAGTATCCAAATGCACATGATGCATGCTTGTTCTACTGGCCATGAGCTCACATGTCGGTTATTTTGCCAGAACCCGACACACTCGGTAGCTAACCCAGATATCGTCTCTCTGACATGCTTCCATACTCTTGGTATATATTGTCGGTCACACTCTTAGGATATAGTGCCCGCCACACTCTTGGGATATAGTGCCCGCCGCATTTTCCGGGATAAAGTGTTCCTACACTCTTGGGATAAGTGCCCGTCACACTCATGGGATATAGTGCCCGACACACTTCCCAGGGTAAAGTGCCCCCACACTCTTGGGATATAGTGCCCGCCACACTCCTGGGCTATAGTGTCTGACACACTTTACAAACAGAGAGAATATGATGCATACAAAGTGGAACAAATTATACGCAACCAATATGCTCATCACACTCATCTTTAGCATACTCAAGATCAATCGTATTCAAGATCAGAAACAAAATTACAACTCCATATACTTATCCAATCACAATTCCACACCACATTAATTCAATTATTCACTCCTCAATTTCCTTCAATATCAATTTAGCTCTATCAATGTCTTCGCGCCCTTTCCAAGGCCTACAAACTAACTATTGGACCTTAAACAGGGGTTACGGGAGTTTACAAGCTTATCCAGAAGGTCAAACAGTTAAAAAATAGGATTTTAGTGAAAAGCAGGGCATCGTGCATACGCATCATATTGTGCGTACGGATCAAAAAGGGAATCTAGCACTGATGTTACCGGACCAAAAGCTTGCCGAAAACTCAAACAATCCCCGGCAACGGCGCCAAAAACTTGGTGCACGAAATTGTGATCTCCAGGCTCGAACAAATCCTGGTAATGGCTCCAAAGCTTGGTGCTCTGATCTTAATTCATAATTGTCACAACTTCGATACAACTAACCAGCAAGTGCACTGGGTCGTCCAAGTAATACCTTACGTGAGTAAGGGTCGAATCCCACGGAGATTGTTGGTATGAAGCAAGCTATGGTCACCTTGTAAATCTCAGTCAGGCAGATATAAAGTGATAATGGTGTTTTCGAATATTATATAATAAAAGAGGGATAGAGATACTTATGTAATTCATTGGTAGGAATTTCAGATAAGCGAATGGAGATGCTTTCGTTCCTCTGAACCTCTGCTTTCCTGCTATCTTCATCCAATCAGTCTTACTCCTTTCCATGGCTGGCTTTATGCAAGGGAATCACCGTTGTCAGTGGCTACATCCCCTCCTCTCAGTGAATAATATGCTCACGCACCCTGTCACGGCACGGCTATTCATCTGTCGGTTCTCGATCATGCTGGAATAGGATTCACCCTCCTTTTGCGTCTGTCACTAACGCCCAGCACTCGCGAGTTTGAAGCTCGTCACAGTCATTCAATCATTGAATCCTACTCAGAATACCACAGACAAGGTTTAGACTTTCCGGATTCTCTTGAATGCCGCCATCATTCTAGCTTACGCCACGAAGATTCTGGTTAGGAGATCTAAGAGATACTCATTCTAGCTTAATTCATGTAGAACGGAAGTGCTTGTCAGGCACGTGTTCATAGGGGAGATGGTGATGAGCGTCACACATAATCATCACCTTCATCACGTTCTTGGGTGCGAATGGATATCTTAGAAGCGAAATAAGAAGAATTGAATAGAAAACAGTAGTACTTTCATTAATCTTTGAGGAATAGCAGAGCTCCACACCTTAATCTATGGAGTGTAGAAACTCTACCGTTGAAAATACATAAGTGAAAGGTCCAGGCATGGCCGAGATGGCCAGCCCCCTAAACGAGATCAATAGTCTCCTAAGATGAACAATGGAATAAAACTGAGACCAAAGATGTCAAATACAATAGTAAGAGGTCCTATTTATAATCAACTAGTCACTAGGGTTTACATGAGTAAGTAATTAATGCATAAATCCACTTCCGGGGCCCACTTGGTGTGTGCTTGGGCTGGGCTTTAAGTGTTGCACGTGCAGAGGTCATTTGTGGAGTTGAACGCCAGTTTCTGTGCCAGTTTGGGCGTTCAACTCTGGTTTTGGATCCTTTTCTGGCGCTGGACGCCAGATTTGGGCAGAAGGCTGGAGTTGAACGCCAGTTTACGTCGTTAATTCTTGGCCAAAGTATGGACTATTATATATTGCTGGAAAGCCCTGGATGTCTACTTTCCAACGCAATTGGTAGCGCGCCATTTCGAGTTCTGTAGCTCCAGAAAATCCACTTTGAGTGCAGGGAGGTCAGAATCCAACAGCATCAGCAGTCCTTCTTCAACCTCTGAATCTGATTTTTGCTCAAGTCCCTCAATTTCAGCCAAAAAATACCTGAAATCATAGAAAAGCACACAAACTCATAGTAAAGTCCAAAAATATGAATTTAACATAAAAACTAATGAAAACATCCCTAAAAGTAACTAGATCCTACTAAAAACATACTAAAAACAATGTCAAAAAGCGTATAAATTATCCGCTCATCACAACACCAAACTTAAATTGTTGCTTGTCCCCAAGCAACTGAAAATCAAATAGGATAAAAAGAAGAGAATATACTATAAATTCCAAACTATCAATGAAACAGAGCTTCAATCATATGAGCGGGACTTATAACTTTTTGCCTCTTGAATAGTTTTGGCATCTCACTTTATCCATTGAGGTTCAGAATGATTGGCATCTATAGGAACTTCAGATTTCGAATAGTGTTATTGACTCTCCTAGTTTAGTGTGATGATTCTTGAACACAGCTTCTTTATGAGTCTTGGCCGTGGCCCTAAGCACTTTGTTTTCCAGTATTACCACCGGATACATAAATGCCACAGACACATAATTGGGTGAACCTTTTCAGATTGTGACTCAGCTTTGCTAAAGTCCCCAATTAGAGGTATCCAGGGTTCTTAAGCACACTCTTTGTTTTTGCTTTGGACCTTGACTTTAACCGCTCAGTCTCAAGTTTTCACTTGACACCTATACGCCACAAGCACATGATTAGGGACAGCTTGGTTTAGCCGCTTAGACCAGGATTTTATTCCTTTTAGGCCCTCCTATCCACTGATGCTCAAAGCCTTGGGATCCTTTTTATTTGCCCTTGCCTTTTGGTTTTAAGGGTTATTGGCTTTTTGTTCTTGCCTCTTGGTTTTAAGAGCTTTTGGCTTTTTCTGCTTGCTTTTTTTTTTCTTTTTCTTTCTATTTTTTTTTCGCCTATTTTTTTTTCTGCAAGCTTTGTTCTTTGCTGCTTTTTCTTGCTTCAAGAATCATTTTTATGATTTTTCAGATTATCAAATAACATGTCTCCTAGTCATCATTCTTTCAAGAGCCAACATATTTAACATTCTTAAACAACAACTTCAAAAGACATATGCACTGTTCAAGCATACATTCAGAAAACAAGAAGCATTGTCACCACATCAATATAATTAAGCTAAGTTCAAGGATAAATTCGAAACTCATGTACTTCTTGTTCTTTTGAATTAAAACATTTTTCATTTAAGAGAGGTGATGGATTCATAGGACATTCATAACTTTAAGACATAGTTACTAACTACTAATGATCATGTGATGAAGACACAAACATAGATAAGCACATAACATAGAAAACGAAAAACAGAAGAAACAAGAACAAGGAATGAATCCACCTTAGTGATGGTGGCGTTTCCTTCTTGAGGAACCAATGATGTCCTTGAGCTCTTCTATGTCTCTTCCTTGTCTTTGTTGCTCCTCCTTCATTGCTTTTAGATCTTCTCTGATTTCATGAAGGATGATGGAGTGCTCTTGATGTTCCACCCTTAGTTGCTTCTAATAATTGTGTGGAAGAAAATGTATCCCCTGAGGTATCTCAGGGATCTCTTGATTTGCAGTCAAATGTTCTACCACTGAGCTATAGACCCTTGATGGAAGCTTTTGTCTTCCCTTTCCTCTTTCTAGAGGTTTCTCTGGCCTTAGGTGCCATCAATGGTTATGGAAAAAACAAAAAAGCTATGCTTTTACCACACCAAACTTAGAATGTTGCTCGCCCTCGAGCAAAAGAAGAAAGAATAGGAGAAGAAGAAGAAGGTATGGAGGAGATGGAGGGAGGTGTATATTCGGCCATATGGGTGGGATTGGGTGGGGAAGAGATGTTGAATTTTTGAAGGTAAGTGGGTGTATGGGTGTGAGTGGTAAATGGAAGACAGAAGGGATGAGTGTTTATTGGGAATAGAGGATGATTGAGAAGAGATAAGAGAGTGAGTGAAGGTAGGTGGGGGTCCTGTGGGGTCCACAGATCTTGGGGTGTCAAGGCATTTACATCCCTGCACCAATTTAGGCATGCAAAATGCCCTTGCACACAACTCTGGGCGTTCAGCGCCAGGTTGGTGCCCATTTTGGGCGTTCAACGCCCCTTTGCTGCCATTTCTGGCGTTGAACGCCAGAACCATGCTTGTTCTGGGTGTTCAGTGCCAGGATGCTCCCATTCTGGGCGTTCAGCGCCAGAACTATGCTCTGTTCTGGCGTTTGAACGCCAGATAGATGCTCCTCCAGGGTGTGATTTTTCTTCTGCTATTTTTGATTCCGTTTTTGATTTTTTTTTGTTTATTTTGTGACTCCAAATGATCATGAACCTAAGAAAACATGAAAAACAATAAAAATAAGAATTAGATAAACATTGGGTTGCCTCCCAACAAGCGCTTCTTTAATGTCAATAGCTTGACAGAGGGCTCTCATGGAGCCTCACAGATGTGCAGAGCTTTGTTGAGACTCTCCAACACCAAACTTAGAGTTTGGATATGGGAGTTCAACACCAAACTTAGAGTTTGGTTGTGGCCTCCCAACACCAAACTTAGAGTTTGACTGTGGGGGCTCTGGTTGACTCTGCTTTGAGAGAAGCTTTTTCTGCTTCCTCTCCATGGTTGCAGAGGGAGATCCTTGAGTTTTAAACACAAGGGAGTTCTCATTCCATTGAAGGACTATTTCACCTCTGTCAACATCAATCACCGCTCTTGCTGTGGCCAGGAAAGGTCTTCCTAGGATGATGGATTCATCCTCTTCCTTTCCAGTATCCAGGACTATGAAATCAGTAGGTATGTAAAGGCCCTCAACCTTTACTAATACATCTTCTACTTGTCCATAAGCCTGTTTTCTTGAGCTGTCTGCCATCTCTAGTGAGATTTTAGCAGCTTGCACCCCATAGATTCCCAGTTTCTCTATTACAGAGAGGGGCATGAGGTTTATTCCTGAACCAAGGTCACACAGAGCCTTAAAGATCATGGTGCCTATGGTACAGGGTATTATGAACTTTCCAGGATCCTGTCTCTTCTGAGGTAATATCAGTTGATCCAGATCACTTAGTTCATTGATGAACAAGGGAGGTTCAACTTTCCAAGTATCAATGCCAAATAATTTGGCATTCAGCTTCATGATTGCACCAAGAAACTTGGCAGTTTGCTCTTCAGTGACATCCTCATTCTCTTCAGAAGAGGAATACTCATCAGAGCTCATGAAGGGCATAAGGAGGTTCAATGGAATCTCTATGGTCTCTAGATGAGCCTCAGAGTCCTTTGGTTCCTCAGAGGGAAGCTCCTTATTGATCACTGGACGTCCCAGGAGGTCTTCCTCCTTGGGATTCACGTCCTCTCCTCTCCTCATAGGTTCGGCCATGGCACTTATGTCAATGGCCTTGCACTCTCCTTTTGGGTTCTCTTCTGTATTACTTGGGAGAGTACTAGGAGGGATTTCAGTGATCCTTTTACTCAGCTGGCCCACTTGTGCTTCCAAATTTCTAATGGAAGACCTTGTTTCATTCATGAAACTTACAGTGGCCTTAGATAGATCAGAGACTAGATTTGCTAAATTAGAAGCATTTTGTTCAGAGTTCTCTGTCTGTTGCTGAGTGGATGATGGAAAAGATTTGCTATTGCTAAACCTGTTTCTTCCACCATTATTAAAGCCTTGTTGGGGCTTTTGATCCTTCCATGAGAAATTTGGATGATTTCTCCATGTTGAGTTATAGGTGTTTCCATAAGGTTCACCTAAGTAATTTACCTCTGCTATTGCAGGGTTCTCAGGATCATAAGCTTCTTCTTCAGAAGAAGCCTCTTGAGTACTGTTGGATGCAGCTTGCATTCCATGCAGACTCTGAGAGATCATATTGACTTGCTGAGTCAATATTTTATTCTGAGCCAATATGGCATTCAGAGTATCAACTTCAAGAACTCCCTTCTTCATAGGCGTCCCATTACTCACAGGATTCCTTTCAGAAGTGTACATGAACTGGTTATTAGCAACCATGTCAATGAGTTCTTGAGCTTCTGCAGGCGTTTTCTTTAGGTGAATGGATCCACCTGCAGAGGTGTCCAGTGACATCTTTGATAGCTCAGATAAACCATCATAGAATATATCCAGGATGGTCCATTCTGAAAGCATGTCAGAAGGACACTTTTTGGTCAACTGTTTGTATCTTTCCCAAGCTTCATAGAGGGATTCACCTTCTTTCTGTCTGAAGGTTTGAACATCAGCTCTAAGCTTGCTCAGCTTTTGAGGAGGAAAGTACTTGGCTAAGAAAGCCGTGACCAGCTTATCCCAAGAGTTCAGGCTGTCTTTGGGTTGAGAATCCAACCATAATCTAGCTCTGTCTCTTACAGCAAAAGGGAAAAGCATGAGCCTGTAGACTTCAGGATCTACTCCATTAGTCTTAACAGTATCACATATCTGCAAGAATTCAGTTAAGAACTGAAAAGGATCTTCAGATGGAAGTCCATGAAACTTGCAGTTCTGCTGCATCAGAGAAACTAATTGAGGTTTCAGCTCAAAGTTGTTTGCTCCAATGGCAGGAATGGAGATGCTTCTTCCATGTAGATTGGAATTAGGTGCAGTAAAGTCACCAAGCATCTTCCTTACATTATTATTATTTTCGGCTGCCATCTCCTCTTCCTGTTCGAAAATTTCTGAAAGGTTATCTCTGGATTGTTGTATTTTAGCTTCTCTTAATTTTCTCTTCAGAGTCCTTTCAGGTTCTGGATCTGCTTCCACAAGAATGTTCTTATCCTTGCTCCTGCTCATATGACAAAGAAGAAGGCACAGAAAAATAATAATAATAATAGAGATCCTTTATACCACAGTATAGGGATCCCTTTGTGAGTGGAAGAAAAGAGGGGGAGACAAAGAATGTGATGTAAAGGAAGAAACACAACTGTACGGATGGAAGAGATGTGAGATGAGATGATAGGATATGAATGAATAAATAGAATAGGATGGGGGAGGGATAATTTTCGAAAATTATTTTGAAAAAGAGTTAGTGATTTTTGAAAAATGGTTTTTGAAAAATGTTAGAAATTTTCGAAAAATTTTTAAAATTTAAAAATAAAAATAATTAGTTAATAAAAAGGAAATTTTTGAAAAAGAGGGGAGATATTTTCGAAAATTAGAGAGAGAGAGAGTTAGTTAGGTAGTTTTGAAAAAGTTAAGAAACAAACAAAAAGTTAGTTAGTTAGTTGAAACAAATTTTGAAAAGATAGGAAGTTAGGAGGTTAGGAAAGATATTTTGAAAAGATATTTTAAAAAAAG
This sequence comes from Arachis ipaensis, assembly GCF_059453495.1. Lineage (NCBI taxonomy): Eukaryota > Viridiplantae > Streptophyta > Magnoliopsida > Fabales > Fabaceae > Arachis > Arachis ipaensis. Next base: position 94,381,977 of record NC_142439.1, read on the forward strand.
ATAAGATGAGAAGATATTTTTGAAAAGATATGATAAAATTAGTTTTGAAAAAGATTTGATTTTTAAAATCACAATTAATGACTTGATTCATAAGAAATCACAAGATATGATTCTAGAACTTAAAGTTTGAATCTTTCTTAACAAGCAAGTAACAAACTTCAAATTTTTGAATCAAAACATTAATTGATTATGTTATTTTCGAAAATTTGGTATAAAAATAAGAAAAATATTTTTGAAAAATATTTTTGGAATTTTCGAAAATAACTAAGAATTTTGAAAAAGATTTGATTTTTGAAAAAGATTTTGAAAAAGATAAGATTTTCAAATTGAAAATTTGATTTGACTCATGAGAAACAATTTGATTTTAAAATTTTTTGAAAAAGTCAATCCAAATTTTCGAATTTGATGAGAGAAAAAGGGAAAGATATTTTTTTGATTTTTGAATTTTTATGATGAGAGAGAAAAACACAAAAAAAAATGCAATGCGTGAAATTTTTAGATCAAAACATGTGATGCATGCAAGAATGCTATGAATGTCAAGATGAACACCAAGAACACTTTGAATGTCATGATGAACATCAAGAACATATTTTTGAAAAATTTTTAATGCAAAGAAAACATGCAAGACACCAAACTTAGAATTCTTTAATGCTTAGACACTAAGAATTCAAGAATGCATATGATAAACATGAAAAGACACAAAACAAAAAATCATCAAGATCAAACAAGAAGACTTACCAAGAACAACTTGAAGATCATGAAGAACACTATGAATGCATGAGATTTTCGAAAAATGCAAAATGCATATGCAAGTGACACCAAACTTATGATATGATTCAAGACTCAAACAAGAAACAGAAAATATTTTTGATTTTTATGATTTTCTAATTTTTTTGGATTTTTTCGAAAATAATATGAAAAAGAAAAAATAAGGATTCCAAAATTTTTAATATGAATTCCAGGAATCTTGCCATGTTAGTCTAAAGCTTCAGTCCAGGAATTAGACATGGCTCACTAGCCAGCCAAGCTTTCAAAGAAAGCTCCAGTCCAAAACACTAGACATGGCCAATGGCCAGCCAAGCTTCAGCAGGTGATCATGGATCAGCAGCAGGTGGATGAGCAACAACTAAATTGCTCTTGATAACAAATTGCAAGCCTCAGTCCAAATGAATTTAGACATGGCTTTACAGCCAGCCAGGCTTCACATGCTTCATGAAACACTAGAATTCATTCTTAAAAATTTTGAATAAATTTTTGAAAACATTTTTATTTTTTTCGAAAACAAAAGAGAAAAATTTTTTTGAAAATATTTTTGAAAGATTTTTGAAAAGAAAACAAAAAGAAAATTACCTAATCTGAGCAACAAGATGAACCGTCAGTTGTCCAAATTCAAACAATCCCCGGCAACGGCGCCAAAAACTTGGTGCTGTTGCCGGATCAAAAAGGGAATCTGGCACTGATGTTACCGGACCAAAAGCTTGCCGAAAACTCAAACAATCCCCGGCAACGGCGCCAAAAACTTGGTGCACGAAATTGTGATCTCCAGGCTCGAACAAATCCTGGTAATGGCTCCAAAGCTTGGTGCTCTGATCTTAATTCATAATTGTCACAACTTCGATACAACTAACCAGCAAGTGCACTGGGTCGTCCAAGTAATACCTTACGTGAGTAAGGGTCGAATCCCACGGAGATTGTTGGTATGAAGCAAGCTATGGTCACCTTGTAAATCTCAGTCAGGCAGATATAAAGTGATAATGGTGTTTTCGAATATTATATAATAAAAGAGGGATAGAGATACTTATGTAATTCATTGGTAGGAATTTCAGATAAGCGAATGGAGATGCTTTCGTTCCTCTGAACCTCTGCTTTCCTGCTATCTTCATCCAATCAGTCTTACTCCTTTCCATGGCTGGCTTTATGCAAGGGCATCACCGTTGTCAGTGGCTACATCCCCTCCTCTCAGTGAATAATATGCTCACGCACCCTGTCACGGCACGGCTATTCATCTGTCGGTTCTCGATCATGCTGGAATAGGATTCACCCTCCTTTTGCGTCTGTCACTAACGCCCAGCACTCGCGAGTTTGAAGCTCGTCACAGTCATTCAATCATTGAATCCTACTCAGAATACCACAGACAAGGTTTAGACTTTCCGGATTCTCTTGAATGCCGCCATCATTCTAGCTTACGCCACGAAGATTCTGGTTAGGAGATCTAAGAGATACTCATTCTAGCTTAATTCATGTAGAACGGAAGTGCTTGTCAGGCACGTGTTCATAGGGGAGATGGTGATGAGCGTCACACATAATCATCACCTTCATCACGTTCTTGGGTGCGAATGGATATCTTAGAAGCGAAATAAGAAGAATTGAATAGAAAACAGTAGTACTTTCATTAATCTTTGAGGAATAGCAGAGCTCCACACCTTAATCTATGGAGTGTAGAAACTCTACCGTTGAAAATACATAAGTGAAAGGTCCAGGCATGGCCGAGATGGCCAGCCCCCTAAACGAGATCAATAGTCTCCTAAGATGAACAATGGAATAAAACTGAGACCAAAGATGTCAAATACAATAGTAAGAGGTCCTATTTATAATCAACTAGTCACTAGGGTTTACATGAGTAAGTAATTAATGCATAAATCCACTTCCGGGGCCCACTTGGTGTGTGCTTGGGCTGGGCTTTAAGTGTTGCACGTGCAGAGGTCATTTGTGGAGTTGAACGCCAGTTTCTGTGCCAGTTTGGGCGTTCAACTCTGGTTTTGGATCCTTTTCTGGCGCTGGACGCCAGATTTGGGCAGAAGGCTGGAGTTGAACGCCAGTTTACGTCGTTAATTCTTGGCCAAAGTATGGACTATTATATATTGCTGGAAAGCCCTGGATGTCTACTTTCCAACGCAATTGGTAGCGCGCCATTTCGAGTTCTGTAGCTCCAGAAAATCCACTTTGAGTGCAGGGAGGTCAGAATCCAACAGCATCAGCAGTCCTTCTTCAACCTCTGAATCTGATTTTTGCTCAAGTCCCTCAATTTCAGCCAAAAAATATCTGAAATCACAGAAAAGCACACAAACTCATAGTAAAGTCCAAAAATGTGAATTTAACATAAAAACTAATGAAAACATCCCTAAAAGTAACTAGATCCTACTAAAAACATACTAAAAACAATGTCAAAAAGCGTATAAATTATCCGCTCATCAAGGGCCAAGTTACAGCACGTCAAAGTTGGTTAAAAATTGTGTTTATACCAAAATCTCAAAACCTCAGGTTTTCCAAACTTTCCAATCCAAAACCAACCAAGTCATAACCAAATCCATACCAAGCATTCTCGTAATTCCCCAAATACCAATTCTACTACTTATCAATTATTTAGTCACCTAAAGTACTGCTACTCCATTATCAATTCAGCATCATATTCATAATATATAGATAGATACATACATACAACAATGACATCAAATCTAACCATTTTGCCATCAAATTCAGCATCATACTTATTTCATACATACATATATATTAATTCCATTAAATCCAACCATTCAAATATTCAAGCCTATCCTAAGACAACTAACCTAAGTTTTCACGCAACATTATAGATTAACTACGAGAAACCAAAATCATACCTTGCCCGATTTCTCTCCAAGTTTGGAACACCTCAAAACTCTCATTTCCTCAGGTTTCCGAATCTCCAATTCCTCACTAAATGAATTCCCAGCTTCCAAGGCTTAATTCAAGCATCCAACATCCACCAATTTGATTCCAACTCACACAATTCAATCTATTACCATACAATTTCACTATAATCAATATAGGGTTTTATAATTTCAATAATTTACAAGGATTCAAAAGTTTCTTACCTTACCCACTCAAAATTGGGATGAAACCTACTTATAATCCACGATAAAGTACCTCTAAACAATCAAATCATAATAATTCAACATCTCCAAAACCAAAAACGCAAAATTAAAGGAAAGGGAGAACTAGGCATGAATTTTGAGATGCCTTACCAAATCAATCAGATAGGATTGAAGATCTTGATGAGATGAACGCATGGCTGTAAATGGTGCAGCGATCGGAGCTACAGATTGAAAGTTATGGAAGATTGAAGATGGAAGATAATTGGGGTTAGGTTTTGTTCTTCCTTTCACCAAGTTCAGCGTGATCTTATGAATTGAAGGGGGAGAGAAGGCTGAATGGAGCTTATATACATGGGTTGAGTGTGTGGGCTTGGGCCTACTTGGGCTCGATTCATTCGATTTAGCCCGTTGGCCCAACTTTGGGCCAAAATCTTTAAAATTAGTGCTGAAATTTGTATTTTAAATATTTTTATTCTTCTAACTTATCAAATTTAATTTCCTAATTTCTTTGAATAATGATTAATTTATTGGTTAATTATTTATTAATTACCCGAAATTTACATCCTACCCACCTAATTAGGAATTTTGTCCCCAAAATTTTGATTACTAAAGAAAATAGATGGAAGCACTCTTCTTGGCCTCAATTCCTAGTTCGGTTCCAAGTTTGATACTACGTCCGACATTTCCAGTCCTAAACCCTCAACTTTGTCATGCGACATGAACGAATCAAGGTTCCAGATTTAAACAAAACAAATTCAAATTACGTGTCCAACATGATAATTACCTCGACCCTGTTGCGACCGACCGTGGCTCTCCCACGTGGACAACCCCTGGACATGTGCCCCGGTAAGCCACATCGATAGCATAGACCTAACCTAAACCTGCGCAACTCATCTAAAGCAGTCTCATCATGGCCTTCCAACATCAACGCCCACTTCATGGAGCAATCTTCCGCGAGCTAGCTCTTGTTAACCAACTTAGTAAAACTCCTTATCCTTTGTGGATGTACATGATTGAATATCTCCCTCCTGAGTCTCCTCTCGTACCGGGCACAAATCCATTCTTCGTAATTAGCTGAATTTTCTTGACAAGTCTTTGAGAAATGGCACAAGTTGTTAAATTTCTGGGTATACTCAACAACAGACATATCTTCCTACTTCAGTTGCATTAGCTCCAACTCCTTTGCGGTACAAATTGCTTGCAAGAAATATTTCTCGTAAAACTCCATCTTAAACTTATTTCAAGAAATATCAGTTACTTCCACTTGTAAGGTACAACACACCTCTTGCCACCAGTGTTGAGCATCCTCCTTAACATATGGGTTACTATCACCACAGACTATACTTCGAAAATACACTGAATTTGTAAAAATTTCTCCATGTCTTGAAACTACCCATCAACCTCCAAAGCATTGACATTTTCATTAAACTGAGGTGGACCAATCTTAAGGAAGTCGGCAAGGGTCACGGACCTATAGTTTAAATAAGTTTATAGTTTAAATGATAACTTATTCTTCATTCAAATGTGTTTATAGTTTAAATGATTTAATATAGTTATTGTTCACTTTTTTCTATTTGGATGAGCAATTTTTTTGCATACTTAATACAATAAAAATATTAAAATATTCTTGCTTTTGGGATGTTGTCTACTCTGCTATTTACTTCAAACTTTGTTCATTCAATAGAATGACCTTCAAATACCTTTTCACATTAGATCTTTCTTTGTGGTACAAAGTTTATGGAGATCCTCCTCAAAATCTCTTCTTACTATGATACACTCTAAATCTAACAACAATATAAGAAAACGGGTAAAAAGAATTCATACCCTTTTCTTTTTTTTCCACCTTTCTTATGTATGTGTCTTATTATGCTATCTAAGTTGTGTGTTTTTATAGTTGGCATTTGTATCTTGATACTATTCTCCAAGAGTTCATTTATTTTACATATATTAGAGTTTTGTTAAGCTTAGATTTAAATATTTGATCATTCGTCCAGTATATCAAGTAACTTTTGCAAATAAGTTGTGCTTATCTTTTATGATAGAGTTCTTATCTTATCATAATTTGATCTATTGTCATGTTTTGAAGTTGTTAAATATTTTAAATCCTATTGTTCTTGACATTTATGTTTGTGCATTGGGGGATTGGTATTGAAATTATGTATTATCATACAAATTGCCTAAAAGCTAGGTATTGCCATTATGAAAATAAATTTGTTAGGTACTTGATGTGTGAGCATCTTTCTTACCTTTTCCTAATGAATTTGCATTTAATTTGTTAAGTTTTATCAAGAATTAATTATCTTTTAGCCACTATGGATGCTACTTTGAGTCTTGTGTATTTCTGTTTATTTTAGGTAGAATTCGGATGGATTTGATGGAGTTTCTGCAGAGAAAGAGAAGAAACCAAGGAGCTGACCACGGAGGAGCGACATGAGCGCGTACCTGACGCGTACATGTGAAAAGCGAATTGGCTCAGCGACGCGTGCGTGTACCTGACGCGTACGCGTGACGCGCGAAAAATACCATCGACGCGTTCGCATGACTGATGTGTACGCGTGACATGCGCGGCATGCAGAATTCGCAGAAAACACTGGGGGCGATTTTAGGCCAAGTTTCGACCCAGTTTTCGGCCCAGAAACTCAGACTAGAGCCAGGAGATAGCAGAGACTCAAGGGGGATTCACACAAGAATGATTATGCCCACTCCAAGTTAGGTTAGACCCTACGAAGCAAGTGGTCCCCATCCATCAATTGAAGACATGCTGATTGCTTTAATTAATTTTGATTTAAACTTTATTTTTAATTCAAAAATAGGAAAAGATATTATTTTAGTTTTAGAAGATAGATTTTAAATTAATTAGGATTAGATATAAAAGGGGATTCCAATAGGGAGATTCCAACACAATATTATTCCATTCCAATTCACAATTCACAGTTTACCACAATCCTTATTTTCTCTCTGAACCATGAGCAACTAAACCTCCATTGTTAAGGTTAGGAGCTCTATCTATTATATGGATTGATAATATTATTTTCTATTTTAATTCATGTCTTGATTTATATTTAAGAATTGTTTTTGTTCTTTATTTTATGAATTTGGGTGGAACGGAAGTATGACCATCTTTCTAATTGAGTTCTTGTATAACTTGGAAAAGCTCTTTAGTTGAACAACAGCTTGAAAACAATTTCTCCTCAATTCTAATTATCTGGACTTAATGGGATATGTGACATATAATCCTCTTATATTTAGGTAATTAGGAGTTTTGTGGCATAATAAACTAGAATTAAGCTTCACCTTCTAATTGGAATTAATTGACCAAGGAATTGGTGGTTGATGAATTTTAGAGGAGACTAGAAAGGTCTAAGGAATTAGAGTCTAGTCACATATAGTCTGCCATGAATTAAATCTTGCATGATTAAAATAGTTAATAAGAAAAGTCAATCCCGAAAATAGATATCTCTGAAGCCTTAACTGTTTCTCCATACATATTTCACAACTTGCTTACTGCTTGCTTTATTAAATTTCTAAATTATTGTTTAATGCTTTTGAATACCAAAACACTCTTTTCTGTTTGTCTAATTAAGTAAATTAATCAACCATTGTTGCTTAGTCCTTCAATCCTCGTGGGATCGACCCTCACTCACCTGAGGTATTACTTGGTATGACCCGGTGCACTTGCCGGTTAGTTTGTGGTTATAAATTCTGCACCAAGTTTTTGGCGCCATTGCCGGGGATTGATAGTGATTAACAACTATTAGTTGTTTCATTGCTTAGATTAGGCATTTTAGTTTTAATTTTTTTATTTTATTTTTGCTTAGTATTTTCGAAAAATTTTTTTATGTCGCACTAATATTTTTCCTTAATTTCTGAAATTAAGTTTGGTGTCGCTTAGTTAATTTTATTTTAATTTTCTTTTTTATTTTCCCTGTTAATTTTCGAAAATTTTTGTCTAATTTCTGTTTGCAATTTTTGAAATTTATTCATTTATTTAGTATTTCTATTTTATTATTTTACACAGGTTACCTCTCAGGGACTTCTCTGCACTCTGACGTAGAGAATCCCATCTTTTGTTATTTTTTGTCTGTTTATGTGCAGGAATAGAAACAAGGAACCTCTGTTAGACTTTGATCCAGAACCTGAAAGGACATGTAGGCGACGTTTACAACAAGCAAGACTTTGCAAGGCTGCAGAATCAACCATGGATCACAATAATGCTGTTAATGCCAATGTGGCAAATCCGAATGAGAACGAAGAACAAAGGAGAGTGCTAGGCTCTTACTCTACTCCTACTGCAGATCTTTATGAAAAAAGTATTGTGGTGCCTCCTATAGCTGTGAACAACTTTGAGTTGAAGCCACAATTGGTCACCCTGGTGCAACAAAACTGCCAGTATCATGGTCTTTCCCACGAAGACCCAAATCAATTTATTTCTGACTTTCTACAGATTTGTGATACTGTGAAGACAAATGGAGTGAACCCAGAGGTGTACAAACTCATGCTCTTCCCGTTTGCTCTGAGGGATGGAGCAAAGCTATGGCTAGATTCCCAACTCAAGGAGAGTTTGAATACTTGGGACAAGGTTGTTATTGAGTTTCTTACTAAATTTTTCCCACTAAAGAAGCTGACTAAGCTTAGGGTGGAAGTTCATACCTTCAGGCAGAGGGATGATGAAACTCTTTATGAAGCTTGAGAGAGGTACAAGCTACTGATTTGGCAATGCCCTCTGGACATGTTCTCCAAATGGACCCAACTAGATATCTTTTATGAAGGCTTGGGTGAAATGTCCAAGATGTGCTTAGATAATTCTGCAGGTGGTTCATTACACAAGAAGAAGACACCAGAGGAGACTATTGAGCTGATTGAATTGGTTGCTAGCAACCAATATTTATACTCATCTAACAGGAATCCTGTAAACTCTGAGGCTCCTCAGAAGAAGGGAGTTATGGAAGTAGAAGCTCTTAATGCTCTTCTTACTCAGAATAAGCTTATGTCTCAGCAAATAAGTCTGCTTACTCAATAGATGGGTGGAATGCAAGTCTCAGCTATCAATACCCAGTACTCACCTCAAGAGGGCTCTTATGACATGACAAGTAATTTTGTGCAAAATGATAATTATGATTATGCTCAATCTCCTTCTGAATAGGTCAATTACATGGGGAGTGGTCCTAGAAATCCCAACAATGACCCATATTCCAAGACATACAATCAGGGATGGAGAAATCACCCAAATTTTGGGTGGAGGGACCAACCTCAGAGACCTCAGAATTTCAACAATAACTCCCAGGGCGGTTTCCAACAGAACAATTACAATAACTGCCAATTTCAGTCTCAGCAGCAACAACCACCTCAGCAGGCAAACTCTAAATCCCAAGAAGATTCTAATTGGGAGATGATGAGGAGTTTTATGCAGGAAACCAGAGCCTCCATTAAAAATTTAGAGGTGCAAATGGGCCAACTGAGCAAGCAAATACCTGAGAGGTCTGCAAGTACATTTCCAAGTGATACAGTGGTGAACCCAAGAGAAGATTGCAAGGTTATTCAATTGAGAAATGGTAAAATAGCTGGCTCTGAGACAAGGGCCAATGAAGAGCTAGTTGAAAAGAAAGCTCCAGAGGAGAAGAAGGAAGAAGTGGAGCACGCCCCTCCAAAGCGTGCAGACAACCCATTCCCTGACTCTCTTGACACGTATCCTACATTACCAAAGGCTCCTGAATACAAGCCAAAAATGTCATATCCTCAGAGGCTTCAGAAGGCTTCCAAAGAAAAGCAGTTCTCTAAATTTTTAGATGTCTTCAAGAAGCTACAGATCAACATTCCTTTTGTAGAGGCTCTTGAGCAAATGCCCCTTTATGCTAAATTTATGAAAGAATTGTTGACTAATAAGAGGAATTGGAAGGAGCAAGAAACTGTGGTGTTGACCAAGGAATACAGTGCTATTATTTAACATAAACTTCCTGAGAAAATGCAAGACCCAAGGAGCTTTGTGATTCCTTGCACCATTGGAGATGTCACCATTCAGAGAGCTTTATGTGATATTGGAGCTAGCATCAACCTCATGCCACTTTCAGTGATGAAAAAGCTTCAAATTGAGGAGGTAAAACCCACTCGTATTTCTCTTCAACTTGCTGATCTTTCTATTAAATTACCTGTGGGTGTTGTTGAGGATTTACTTGTGAAAGTAGGACCCTTTATTTTTCCTGCTGATTTTGTTATATTAGACATGGAAAAGGATGTAAAATCCTCTATTATTCTTGGTAGACCCTTTTTAGCTACAGGTAGAGCTCTGATTGATGTGCAAAATGGTGAATTAACCCTAAGGGTCAATGAAGAACAGGTGGTCCTTAATGTTTTTGAAGCTCTCAAGCACCCTAATGATTCTGAAGGGTGTGTAAAAATTGATGTTGTTGAACCACTTGTTCAAGAAGTACTGGAAGTTGAGGTACTTGATGACATTCTGAATCCTATTTCTAAGTATGAATTAGTTGAAGTTGATGATTCACCACCCCAGAAGGCACTAGTTCACACGCCTAAAGCAGAGGAGGAAGCTCCCAAGCTTGAGCTCAAACCTTTACCTCCTTCTCTGAAATATGTATTCTTGGGTGAAAATGATTTCTATCCAATGATTATTAGCTCTTCCTTGAAGTCTGAAGAGGAAGAGGCGCTAATTTCAGTGCTCAGGAGCCATAAAACAGCTCTTGGGTGGACCATTAGTGACTTGAAGAGGATTAGTCCAACCAAGTGCATGCATAAGATCCTCCTTGAAGATGATGCTAAACCAGTTGTGCAACCACAAAGGAGACTCAATCCAACTATGAAAGATGTGGTCCTGATGAGCGGATAATTTATACGCTTTTTGACATTGTTTTTAGTATGTTTTTAGTAGGATCTAGTTACTTTTAGGGATGTTTTCATTAGTTTTTATGTTAAATTCACATTTCTGGACTTTACTATGAGATTGTATGTTTTTCTGTGATTTCAGGTATTTTCTGGCTGAAATTGAGGGACTTGAGCAGAAATCAGATTCAGAGGTTGAGAAGGACTGCTGATGCTGTTGGATTCTGACCTCCCTGCACTCAAAGTGGATTTTCTGGAGCTACAGAACTCGAAATGGCGCGATTCCAATTGCGTTGGAAAGTAGACATCCAGGACTTTCCAGAAATATATAATAGTCCATACTTTGGCCAAGAATAGACGACGTAAACTGGCGTTCAACGCCAGCCTTCTGCCCAAATTTGGCGTCCAGCGCCAGATAAGGATCCAAAACCAGAGTTGAACGCCCAAACTGGCACAGAAACTGGCGTTCAACTCCACAAATGACCTCTGCACGTGCAAAACTCAGGCTCAGCCCAAACACACACCAAGTGGGCCCAGGAAGTGGATTTATACATCAATTACTTACTCATGTAAACCCTAGTAGCTAGTTTATTATAAATAGGACCTTTTACTATTGTATTAGGCATCTTTGGTCTCAGTTTTAATCCATTGTTCATCTTAGGAGACTATTGATCTCGTTTAGGGGGCTGGCCATCTCGGCCATGCCTGGACCTTTCACTTATGTATTTTCAACGGTAGAGTTTCTACACTCCATAGATTAAGGTGTGGAGCTCTGCTGTTCCTCAAAGATTAATGCAAAGTACTACTGTTTTCTATTCAATTCTTCTTATTTCGCTTCTAAGATATCCATTCGCACCCAAGAACGTGATGAAGGTGATGATTATGTGTGACGCTCATCATCCTTCTTCCTTATGAACGCGTGCCTGACAAACACTTCCGTTCTACATGAAATCAAGCTAGAATGAATATCTCTTAGATCTCCTAACCAGAATCTTCGTGGCATAAGCTAGAATGATGGCGGCATTCAAGAGAATCCGGAAGGTCTAAACCTTGTCTGTGGTATTCCGAGTAGGATTCAATGATTGAATGACTGTGACGAGCTCCTAACTCGCGATTGCAGGGCGTTAGTGACAGACGCAAAAGGATAGTAAATCCTATTCCAGCATGATCGAGAACCGACAGATGAATAGCCGTGCCGTGACAGGGTGCGTGAGCATATTATTCACTGAGAGGATAAGATGAAGCCATTGACAAGGGTGATGCCTCCAGACGATTAGCCGTGCCATGACAGGGCATTGGATCATTTTCCCGTGAGATGACTGACAAACCCCAATTTGACGGTTTGTTTTGCATTGAATTTAGAGTATTTTGATAACCTTTTGTCACATTTAGCCTAGGAATTAGCATGATTTTGTTATCTCTCCCATATTTGTACTTAAGTGTAAAAACATGCTTTTTAAGCCTTATCTTGATGAATTCTAATTCTTCTTTGATTCCATAAAGATGCCTTGATGTGTTTGCTAGTAATTCCAGGATTGAAATAGGCTAGGCATGGATCAAAGGAAGCAAGGAAGGAAGCATACAAGTGGAGAGAAGCATAAAAAGTCAAAGAAGCAAAGTCAGCCATGCACGCGCACGCGCACAAGGCGCTCGCGCGCGCATCGAAGAATTAGCCAGGGACGTGCACGCGTACCATGCGCGCACGCGTCGATGAGGGCACATGACCTCACTAATGCAACACGTGCCTGGCGATTTGAGAGGATTTCTGAACCCATTTTTGGCGCCAAATTGCTAAGGGAAAGGAATAAAAGGATGAAGGATTAAGGGGAAGGCATCATCATCATTATCATCACCTTTTAACCAATAACCACTTGGAGTCTAGAGTTTTGGAGAGAGAAGCTCTCTCTTCTCTCTAGAATTAGGATTAGGAATTAGGGTTAGATTAGGATCTCATAGTTCTAGGTTTAATTCAAGTCTCCTTCTACTTCTACTTTCAATGATGATTGCTACACTTTGGTTCTTCTCTCTATCCCTATTCTCTTGTTGTAATTTCTCTTATTTTGTTTCTAGGTTTTGTAATTGAGATACTCTTGTTCTCTTTATTTCCTTTTAATAATGCAAATTGAGGTAATTCATGATAATTGTGATTTCCTTGGTTGTTGTTGTTGATCCTTTGTATTCAATTGTAGTTAGAATTCATTCTTGTTGTGATTGATTATACTTTTCTTTTGTGCCTTCCAAGTGTTTGATGAAATGCTTGGTTGGATTTTAGTATAGATTTTGTTCCTCTTGGCTATGGTAGAGTAATTAGTGACACTTGAGTCATCTAATTCCTTTGTTGATTGATAATTGGAGAGATTGCTAATTGGTTTGGAATGCACTAAATCTAGTCTTTCTTTGGGAGTTGGCTAGGACTTGTGGCTCAAGTCAATTCATCCACTTGACTTGCCTTTAATTAGTAAGGGTTAACTAAGTGGTAGCAATGAACAATTCTCATCACCATTGAGAAGGATAACTAGGATAGGACTTCTAGTTCTCATATCTTGCCAAGAGCTTTTATAGTAGTTAGTTTATTTCCATTGCCATTTACTTTTCATGCCTCTCATCCAAAACCCCAAAATAACTCATAACCAATAACAAGACACTTTATTGTAATTCCTAGGGAGAACGACCCGAGGTCCAATACTTCGGTTTATAAATTTTAGGGGTTTGTACTAGTGACAAACAACTTTTTGTATGAAAGGATTAGTGATTGGTTTAGAAACTATACTTGCAACGAGAATTCATTTGTGAAATTCTAAACCGTCAAGAATCTGTTCATCAAAATGACGCTGGATCAGATGGATCAGGCACTCATCTCCCTTGGCGCTGAGTTACCTCCGCTTCCAGACTCTCCGACCTCCGATGAGCAGGATCATCAGGAGGCGGACGCAGAGGCACCGGTTCAGCAGGATGCCCCTGACACTACAGAGCCGCCACAGACTCAGGAGGAGCCGGTCCTACAGCCACAGTCAGAGCCTGAGCCTATCGTTGTACCTCCCACCGATCCTCCGGTTTAGCATCGAGGACGATGCTTGGTTTTAAGTGTGGGGAGGGCACCGGTAGCATTATTTGGGAACCGGTGAACTTTTCGGCCTAGTTATCTCATTTTGCACATCTTTGTATATATTTTGATGCATTTCTAGTTTGCTTTGGATACTTTTATTGCTTATTTTGGATTTTAGATATTTTGATGCTTTTGGATATTTTTAGATGTTTTGGATGATAGATTCCGTACTTTTAGTTGGATTCTTCTTTATACATTTTGTTTATCTTTGTTTTTAGTTTGTAGTTGTGATTAGAAATCATACTTTGGATTGCAAATATTTAGTCACCCTTTTTGCATAATATATTGGTTTTAAGTGAAAAAGGAAAGGGTGAACTAAGAAAATTTTTGAACTTTTCAATCACAACAATGCTTAGTCAAACATTGAGATTTTTTTTCAAGAAGTTTAAATATAGGGCATTAACCCAACTGATTGAAAGAAAATTTTTGAAACTTGCTTGAATTTCATACCTTGTGAAGCATGTATTGAATTGAGAACACAAGCTTGTGAGATTTGAGCCTATTGATGTGGTTACATTTTATAACCATTTATTTTCCATTCTTGTGTGAAATTGTTCTTTTTCCATGATTGTGACCCTTGATTTGCTTGATTCTATATATCCGTTTATTTCTTGTGTTTGTGCATTTATATGATTGAGGCCATTCTTTCATTAGCCACTTACCCAAATAGCCAACCTTTTACTCCCCATTGTTAGCCAATTTTGAGCCTATGCTCAACCCACTTATTCTTATTTTAGCACATTACAAGCCTAAGGCGGAAAACCAATGAAAAGTCCTTGTTTGGATCTTTGATTGACCTAGGCTAGTGAGAGTATTTTATTATTCAAAGTTGGTGAGGCTTGGGAACATTGGATGGGATAAAAAGGGGCAGTACACTTTTATGTTTAAAGATTTGGGCACATATTCATGTATTGATTAAATGTAGAGACCTTATGTATTGATGTTCTCGTATTTAGTTTGAAAGAAGAAAAAGAAAAAAATATATATATAAAAAAAATGATGATGAAAAGAAAAGAAAAAAATGTATATAGAAAAAGAAAAAAAGAAAAAAAAAGAAAGAAAAGAGAAAAGCAATAAAGGGGACAAAATGCCCCAAAGTGAAGCTCAATAAGAATCAATGCATAAGTGTTGTGAAATGAAAAGAAAATGCATGAGTATGTAAGAAAAAAAAAAGTGAAAAATGGGTAGTTAGAATAACTCGCATTTGTATAGGTCATTAAATAGGTTAGGTGGGAAAGTCTATGCTAATCGAAGATTCAATTCCTAGTCCACTTGACCATAAATGATCCTACCTTGACCCTAACCCCATTACAACCTAAATAAAAGACCTCATGATGAATGTATGCATGCATTGAATAAGTGTTGATTGTTAGAAGAAAATCAAATTTTGGAAAACATGATTAGAAGAGAATTGAGTGAATTAACCCTTAAACACTTGAGTGAATAGAGCGGATACACATCCGATGAGGGTTCAAAAGTTCAATCACTTGTGTTCACCCATATTATCTATATTCTTGCAAGTTTGAACTCCTTTTTGACAATTCAATACAATTGTGGTTTGGACTTAGTCCTTATTGCCTAGCTCTTGTGCTTACACATGCTCTCTTGGGAATTGATTTGTTTGAACTAAGCATTTCCAATTGCTTTAGATAATTGCATTTAGATAGGACTCATATAGTTTAGTTGCATTCAATAAATGTCATAACCCTTAGTTCCTTCTTATTTTAGCATGAGGACATGCTAAGGCTTAAGTGTGGGGAGGTTGACAAACCCCAATTTGACGGTTTGTTTTGCATTGAATTTAGAGTATTTTGATAACCTTTTGTCACATTTAGCCTAGGAATTAGCATGATTTTGTTATCTCTCCCATATTTGTGCTTAAGTGTAAAAACATGCTTTTTAAGCCTTATCTTGATGAATTCTAATTCTTCTTTGATTCCATAAAGATGCCTTGATGTGTTTGCTAGTAATTCCAGGATTGAAATAGGCTAGGCATGGATCAAAGGAAGCAAGGAAGGAAGCATACAAGTGGAGAGAAGCATAAAAAGTCAAAGAAGCAAAGTCAGCCATGCACGCGCACGCGCACAAGGCGCTCGCGCGCGCATCGAAGAATTAGCCAGGGACGCGCACGCGTACCATGCGCGCACGCGTCGATGAGGACACATGACCTCACTAATGCAACACGTGCCTGGCGATTTGAGAGGATTTCTGAACCCATTTTTGGCACCAAATTGCTAAGGGAAAGGAATAAAAGGATGAAGGATTAAGGGGAAGGCATCATCATCATTATCATCACCTTTTAACCAATAACCACTTGGAGTCTAGAGTTTTGGAGAGAGAAGCTCTCTCTTCTCTCTAGAATTAGGATTAGGAATTAGGGTTAGATTAGGATCTCATAGTTCTAGGTTTAATTCAAGTCTCCTTCTACTTCTACTTTCAATGATGATTGCTACACTTTGGTTCTTCTCTCTATCCCTATTCTCTTGTTGTAATTTCTCTTATTTTGTTTCTAGGTTTTGTAATTGAGATACTCTTGTTCTCTTTATTTCCTTTTAATAATGCAAATTGAGGTAATTCATGATAATTGTGATTTCCTTGGTTGTTGTTGTTGATCCTTTGTATTCAATTGTAGTTAGAATTCATTCTTGTTGTGATTGACTATACTTTTCTTTTGTGCCTTCCAAGTGTTTGATGAAATGCTTGGTTGGATTTTAGTATAGATTTTGTTCCTCTTGGCTATGGTAGAGTAATTAGTGACACTTGAGTCATCTAATTCCTTTGTTGATTGATAATTGGAGAGATTGCTAATTGGTTTGGAATGCACTAAATCTAGTCTTTCCTTGGGAGTTGGCTAGGACTTGTGGCTCAAGTCAATTCATCCACTTGACTTGCCTTTAATTAGTAAGGGTTAACTAAGTGGTAGCAATGAACAATTCTCATCACCATTGAGAAGGATAACTAGGATAGGACTTCTAGTTCTCATATCTTGCCAAGAGCTTTTATAGTAGTTAGTTTATTTCCATTGCCATTTACTTTTCATGCCTCTCATCCAAAACCCCAAAATAACTCATAACCAATAACAAGACACTTTATTGTAATTCCTAGGGAGAACGACCCGAGGTCCAATACTTCGGTTTATAAATTTTAGGGGTTTGTACTAGTGACAAACAACTTTTTGTATGAAAGGATTAGTGATTGGTTTAGAAACTATACTTGCAACGAGAATTCATTTGTGAAATTCTAAACCGTCAAAAATCCGTTCATCAATGACCGAAAGTAGCCATTGACAGTGGTGATATATCACATAAAGCCAGCCATGGAAAGGAGTAAGACTGATTGGATGAAGATGGCAGGAAAGCAGAGGTTCAGAGGAACGAAAAGCATCTCCATTCGCTTATCTGAAATTCCTACCAATGAATTACATAAGTATCTTTGTCCCTATTTTACTATATAATATTCGAAAACACCATTATCACTTTATATCTGCCTGACTGAGATTTACAAGGTGACCATAGCTTGCTTCATACCAACAATCTCCGTGGGATTCGACCCTTACTCACGTAAGGTATTACTTGGACGACCCAGTGCACTTGCTGGTTAGTTGTATCGAAGTTGTGACAAATTATGAATGTGTAATCACGATTACGCGTACCAAGTTGCTCACATGCCAGGAATAGTTCGAGCCTGGAGATCACAATTTCGTGCACCAAGTTTTTGGCGCCGTTGCCGGGGATTGTTTGAGTTTTCGGCAAGCTTTTGGTCCGGTAACATCAGTGCCAAGTTTGGATCCGGCAACAGCACCATGTTTTTGGCGCCGTTGCCGGGGATTGTTCGAGTATGGACAACTGACGGTTCATCTTGTTGCTCAGATTAGGTAATTTTCTTTTTGTTTTCTTTTCAAAAATTTTTCAAAAATATTTTCAAAAATCTCTCATCTGTTTTTGAAAAAAAAAATAATAAAAATGTTTTCAAAAAATTTTTTATTCAAAATTTTTAAGAATGAATTCTAGTGTTTCATGAAGCATGTAAAGCCTGGCTGGCTGTAAAGCCATGTCTAAATTTATTTGGACTGAGGCTTGCAATTTGATATCAAGAGCAATATACTCTCGTGTTAAATGCTGAAGCTTGGCTGGCCATTGGCCATGTCTAGTGTTTTGGACTGGAGCTTTCATTGAAAGCTTGGCTGGCTAGTGAGCCATGTCTAATTCCTGGACTGAAGCTTTAGACTAATATGGCAAGATTCCTGGAATTCATATTAAAAATTTTGGAATCCTTATTTTTCTTTTCATAATAATTTTCGAAAAAATCCAAAAAAATTAGAAAATCATAAAAATCAAAAATATTTTTCTATTTCTTGTTTGAGTCTTGAGTCATATCATAAGTTTGGTGTCACTTGCATATGCATCTTGCATTTTTTCGAAAATATCATGCATTCATAGTGTTCTTCATGATCTTCAAGTTGTTCTTGGTAAGTCTTCTTGTTTGATCTTGATGATTTTTTGTTTTGTGTCTTTTCATGTTTATCATATGCATTCTTGAATTCTTAGTGCGTAAGCATTAAAGAATTCTAAGTTTGGTGTCTTGCATGTTTTCTTTGCATTAAAAGTTTTTCAAAATTGTGTCTATGATGTTCATCTTGGTATTCAAAGTGTTCTTGGTGTTCATCTTGACATTCATAGCATTCTTGCATGCATCACATGTTTTGATCTAAAAATTTCATGCATTGCATAATTTTCATGTTTTTCATAAAAGTTTCAAAAACCAAAAAAAATATCTTTCCCTTTTTCTCTCATCAAATTCGAAAATTTGAGTTGACTTTTTCAAAAATTTTTAAAAATCAAGTTGTTTCTTATGAGTCAAATCAAATTTTCAAATTGAAAATCTTATCTTTTTCAAAATCTTTTTCAAAAATCAAATCTTTTTCAAAATTCTTAGTTATTTTCGAAAATTCCAAAAATATTTTTCAAAAATCTTTTTCTTATTTTTTATACCAAATTTTCGAAAATAACATAATCAATTAATGTTTTGATTCAAAAATTTGAAGTTTGTTACTTGCTTGTTAAGAAAGATTCAAACTTTGAGTTCTAGAATCATATCTTGTGATTTCTTGTGAATCAAGTCATTAATTGTGATTTTAAAAATCAACTCTTTTTTCAAAAACTAATTTCAATCATATCTTTTCAAAAATATCTTCTTATCTTATCTTTTTCAAAAATATCTTTTCAAATATCTTTTCTAACTTCCTAACTTCTTATCTTTTCAAAATTTGTTTCAACTAACTAACTAACTTTTTGTTTGTTTCTTAACTTTTTCAAAACCACCTAACTAACTCTCTCTCTCTCATTTTCGAAAATATCTTCCCTCTTTTTCAAAAATTTCTTTTTAATTAACTAATTATTTTTATTTTTTTTTTCATTTTTGATTTCAAAAATTTTCGAAAAATTACTAACATTTTTCAAAAACCATTTTCGAAAATCACTAACTCTTTTTCAAAATAATTTTCGAAAATTATCCCTCCCCCATCTCATTCTATTTATTCATTCATATCCTAACATCTCATCTCACCTCTCTTCCATCCTCACAGTTGTGTTTCTTCCATTATATTACATTCTTTGTCTCCCCCTCTTCTTCCACTCACACAGGAATCCCTATACTGTGGTATAAAGGATCTCCATTATTATTATTATTTTTCTGTGCCTTCTTCTTTGTCATATGAGCAGGAGCAAGGATAAGAACATTCTTGTGGAAGCAGATCCAGAACCTGAAAGGACTCTGAAGAGAAAATTAAGAGAAGCCAAAATACAACAATCCAGAGATAACCTTTCAGAAATTTTCGAACAGGAAAAGGAGATGGCAGCCGAAAATAATAATAATGTAAGGAAGATGCTTGGTGACTTTACTGCACCTAATTCCAATTTACATGGAAGAAGCATCTCCATTCCTGCCATTGGAGCAAACAATTTTGAGCTGAAACCTCAATTAGTTTCTCTGATGCAGCAGAACTGCAAGTTTCATGGACTTCCATCTGAAGATCCTTTTCAGTTCTTAACTGAATTCTTGCAGATATGTGATACTGTTAAGACTAATGGAGTAGATCCTGAAGTCTACAGGCTCATGCTTTTCCCTTTTGCTCTAAGAGACAGAGCTAGATTATGGTTGGATTCTCAACCCAAAGACAGCCTGAACTCTTGGGATAAGCTGGTCACGGCTTTCTTAGCCAAGTACTTTCCTCCTCAAAAGCTGAGCAAGCTTAGAGCTGATGTTCAAACCTTCAGACAGAAAGAAGGTGAATCCCTCTATGAAGCTTGGGAAAGATACAAACAGTTGACCAAAAAGTGTCCTTCTGATATGCTTTCAGAATGGACCATCCTGGATATATTCTATGATGGTTTATCTGAGCTATCAAGGATGTCATTGGACACTTCTGCAGGTGGATCCATTCACCTAAAGAAAACGCCTGCAGAAGCTCAAGAACTCATTGACATGGTTGCTAATAACCAGTTCATGTACACTTCTGAAAGGAATCCTGTGAACAATGGGACGCCTATAAAGAAGGGAGTTCTTGAAGTTGATACTCTGAATGCCATATTGGCTCAATAAAATATTGACTCAGCAAGTCAATATGATCTCTCAGAGTCTGCATGGAATGCAAGCTGCATCCAACAGTACTCAAGAGGCATCTTCTGAAGAAGAAGCCTATGATCCTGAGAACCCTGCAATAGCAGAGGTAAATTACTTAGGTGAACCTTATGGAAACACCTATAACTCAACATGGAGAAATCATCCAAATTTCTCATGGAAGGATCAAAAGCCCCAACAAGGCTTTAATAATGGTAGAAGAAACAGGTTTAGCAATAGCAAGCCTTTTCCATCATCAACTCAGCAAGAGACAGAGAACTCTGAACAAAATGCTTCTAATTTAGCAAATCTAGTCTCTGATCTATCTAAGGCTACTGTAAGTTTCATGAATGAAACAAGGTCTTCCATTAGAAATCTGGAAGCACAAGTGGGCCAGCTGAGTAAAAGGATCACTGAAATCCCTCCTAGTAATCTCCCAAGCAATACAGAAGAGAATCCAAAAGGAGAGTGCAAGGCCATTGACATAAGCATCATGGCCGAGCCTGAGAGGAGAGGAGAGGACGTGAATCCCAAGGAGGAAGACCTCCTGGGACGTCCAGTGGTCAATAAGGAGCTTCCCTCTGAGGAACCAAAGGACTCTGAGGCTCATCTAGAGACCATAGAGATTCCATTGAACCTCCTTATGCCCTTCATGAGCTCTGCTGAGTATTCCTCTTCTGAAGAGAATGAGGATGTTACTGAAGAGCAAACTGCCAAGTTTCTTGGTGCAATCATGAAGCTGAATGCCAAATTATTTGGCATTGATACTTGGGAAGTTGAACCTCCCTTGTTCATCAATGAACTAAGTGATCTGGATCAACTGACATTGCCTCAGAAGAGACAGGATCCTGGAAAGTTCATAATACCCTGCACCATAGGCACCATGATCTTTAAGGCTCTATGTGACCTTGGTTCAGGGATAAACCTCATGCCCCTCTCTGTAATAGAGAAACTGGGAATCTATGGGGTGCAAGCTGCTAAAATCTCATTAGAGATGGCAGACAGCTCAAGAAAACAGGCTTATGGACAAGTAGAGGACGTGTTAGTAAAGGTTGAAGGCCTTTACATCCCTGCTGATTTCATAGTCCTGGATACTGGAAAGGAAGAGGATGAATCCATCATCCTAGGAAGACCTTTCCTGGCCACAGCAAGAGCTGTGATTGATGTTGACAGAGGTGAACTAGTCCTTCAATGGAATGAGGACTCCCTTGTGTTTAAAACTCAAGGATCTCCCTCTGCAACCATGGAGAGGAAGCAGAAAAAGCTTCTCTCAAAGCAGAGTCAACCAGAGCCCCCACAGTCAAACTCTAAGTTTGGTGTTGGGAGGCCACAACCAAACTCTAAATTTGGTGTTGAACTCCCATATCCAAACTCTAAGTTTGGTGTTGGAGAGTCTCAACAAAGCTCTGCACATCTGTGAGGCTCCATGAGAGCCCACTGTCAAGCTATTGACATTAAAGAAGCGCTTGTTGGGAGGCAACCCAATGTTTATTTATCTAACTATATTTTTCTTAGTTATGTGTCTTTATAGGTTCATGATCATGAGGAGTCACAAAATAAATATAAAAATTGAAAACGGAATCAAAAACAGCAGAAGAAAAATCACACCCTGGAGGAGCATCTGTCTGGCGTTCAAACGCCAGAACAGAGCATAGTTCTGGCGTTCAACGCCAGAAATGGCAGCAAAGGGGCGTTGAACGCCCAAAATGGGCACCAACCTGGTGCTGAACGCCCAGAGTTGTGTGCAAGGGCATTTTACATGCCTAAATTGGTGCAGGGATGTAAATGCCTTGACACCTCAGGATCTGTGGACCCCACAGGATCATCTCAGGATCTGTGGACCCCACAGGATCCCTACCTACCTCATCATCTCTCTTTCCATTCATGATCATCCCTTCTTTTTTTTTCCATTTACCACTCACATCCATACACCCACTACCTTCAAAAATTCAACATCTCTCTCCCACCCAATCCCACCCATATGGCCGAATACACACTCCCATCCATCTCCTCCATATCTTCTTCTTATTCTTCTATTCTTTCTTCTTTTGCTCGAGGGCGAGCAACATTCTAAGTTTGGTGTGGTAAAAGCATAGCTTTTTTGTTTTTTTCCATAACCATTGATGGCACCTAAGGCTAGAGAAACCTCTAGAAAGAGGAAAGGGAAGACAAAAGCTTCTATCAAGGGTCTATAGCTCAGTGGTAGAACATTTGACTGCAAATCAAGAGATCCCTGAGATACCTCAGGGGATACATTTTCTTCCACACAATTATTGGAAGCAACTAAGGGTGGAACATCAAGAGCACTCCATCATCCTTCATAAAATCAGAGAAGATCTAAAAGCAATGAAGGAGGAGCAACAAAGACAAGGAAGAGACATAGAAGAGCTCAAGGACATCATTGGTTCCTCAAGAAGGAAACGCCACCATCACTAAGGTGGATTCATTCCTTGTTCTTATTTCTTCTGTTTTTCATTTTCTATGTTATGTGCTTATCTATGTTTGTGTCTTCATTACATGATCATTAGTAGTAATAACTATGTCTTAAAGCTATGAATGTCCTATGAATCCATCACCTCTCTAAAATGAAAAATGTTTTAATTCAAAAGAACAAGAAGTACATGAGTTTCGAATTTATCCTTGAACTTAGCTTAATTATATTGATGTGGTGACAATGCTTCTTGTTTTCTGAATGTATGCTTGAACAGTGCATATGTCTTTTGAAGTTGTTGTTTAAGAATGTTAAATATGTTGGCTCTTGAAAGAATGATAACTAGGAGACATGTTATTTGATAATCTAAAAAATCATAAAAATGATTCTTGAAGCAAGAAAAAGCAGCAAAAAACAAAGCTTGCAGAAAAAAAAAAGAAGAAAAAAAAATTAGGCGAAAAAAAAAATAGAAAGAAAAAGAAAAAGCAAGCAGAAAAAGCCAAAAGCTCTTAAAACCAAGAGGCAAGAGCAAAAAGCCAATAACCCTTAAAACCAAAAGGCAAGGGCAAATAAAAAGGATCCCAAGGCTTTGAGCATCAGTGGATAGGAGGACCTAAAGGAATAAAATCCTGGTCTAAGCGGCTAAACCAAGCTGTCCCTAACCATGTGCTTGTGGCGTGTAGGTGTCAAGTGAAAACTTGAGACTGAGCGGTTAAAGTCAAGGTCCAAAGCAAAAAAAGAGTGTGCTTAAGAACCCTGGACACTTCTAATTGGGGACTTTAGCAAAGCTGAGTCACAATCTGAAAAGGTTCACCCAATTATGTGTCTGTGGCATTTATGTATCCGGTGGTAATACTGGAAAACAAAGTGCTTAGGGCCACGGCCAAGACTCATAAAGAAGCTGTGTTCAAAAACCATCATACTGAACTAGGAGAGTCAATAACACTATTCGAAATCTGAAGTTCCTATAGATGCCAATCATTCTAAACTTCAATGGATAAAGTGAGATGCCAAAACTATTCAAGAGGCAAAAAGCTATAAGTCCCGCTCATATGATTGCAGCTATGTTTCATTGATAGTTTGGAATTTATAGTATATTCTCTTCTTTTTATCCTATTTGATTTTCAGTTGCTTGGGGACAAGCAACAATTTAAGTTTGGTGTTGTGATGAGCGGATAATTTATACGCTTTTTGACATTGTTTTTAGTATGTTTTTAGTAGGATCTAGTTACTTTTAGGGATGTTTTCATTAGTTTTTATGTTAAATTCACATTTCTGGACTTTACTATGAGATTGTGTGTTTTTCTGTGATTTCAGGTATTTTCTGGCTGTAATTGAGGGACTTGAGCAGAAATCAGATTCAGAGGTTGAGAAGGACTGCTGATGCTGTTGGATTTTGACCTCCCTACACTCAAAGTGGATTTTCTGGAGCTACAGAACTCGAAATGGCGCGATTCCAATTGCGTTGAAAAGTATACATCCAGGGCTTTCCAGCAATATATAATAGTCCATACTTTGGCCAAGAATAGACGACGTAAACTGGCGTTCAACGCCAGCCTTCTGCCCAAATTTGGCGTCCAGCGCCAGATAAGGATCCAAAACCAGAGTTGAACGCCCAAACTGGCACAGAAACTGGCGTTCAACTCCACAAATGGCCTCTGCACGTGCAACACTCAGGCTCAGCCCAAACACACACCAAGTGGGCCCAGGAAGTGGATTTATACATCAATTACTTACTCATGTAAACCCTAGTAGCTAGTTTATTATAAATAGGACCTTTTACTATTGTATTAGGCATCTTTGGTCTCAGTTTTAATCCATTGTTCATCTTAGGAGACTATTGATCTCGTTTAGGGGGCTGGCCATCTCGGACATGCCTGGACCTTTCTCTTATGTATTTTCAACGGTAGAGTTTCTACACTCCATAGATTAAGGTGTGGAGCTCTGTTGTTCCTCAAAGATTAATGCAAAGTACTACTGTTTTCTATTCAATTCTTCTTATTTCGCTTCTAAGATATCCATTCGCACCCAAGAACGTGATGAAGGTGATGATTATGTGTGACGCTCATCATCCTTCTTCCTTATGAACGCGTGCCTGACAAACACTTCCGTTCTACATGAAATCAAGCTAGAATGAATATCTCTTAGATCTCCTAACCAGAATCTTCGTGGCATAAGCTAGAATGATGGCGGCATTCAAGAGAATCCGGAAGGTCTAAACCTTGTCTGTGGTATTCCGAGTAGGATTCAATGATTGAATGACTGTGACGAGCTCCTAACTCGCGATTGCAGGGCGTTAGTGATAGACGCAAAAGGATAGTAAATCCTATTCCAGCATGATCGAGAACCGACAGATGAATAGCCGTGCCGTGACAGGGTGCGTGAGCATATTATTCACTGAGAGGATAAGATGAAGCCATTGACAAGGGTGATGCCTCCAGACGATTAGCCGTGCCGTGACAGGGCATTGGATCATTTTCCCATGAGATGACCGAAAGTAGCCATTGACAGTGGTGATATATCACATAAAGCCAGCCATGGAAAGGAAAGCAGAGGTTCAGAGGAACGAAAAGCATCTCCATTCGCTTATCTGAAATTCCTACCAATGTATTACATAAGTATCTCTATCCCTATTTTACTATATAATATTCGAAAACACCATTATCACTTTATATCTGCCTGACTGAGATTTACAAGGTGACCATAGCTTGTTTCATACCAACAATCTCCGTGGGATTCGACCCTTACTCACGTAAGGTATTACTTGGACGACCCAGTGCATTTGCTGGTTAGTTGTATCGAAGTTGTGACAAATTATGAATGTGTAATCATGATTACGCGTACCAAGTTGCTCACATGCCAGGAATAGTTTGAGCCTGGAGATCACAATTTCGTGCACCAGGTCCAAAAAGAGGCAATAAAACTATGGGAAGCAGGTATTATTTACCCTATTTCTGACAGTCCTTGGGTAAGTCCTGTGCAGGTAGTTCCCAAGAAATGAGGGATGACAGTGATCAAGAATGAAGAGAATGAGCTTATTCCTACAAGAACAATCATAGGATGGAGAATGTGTATACACTACAGGGGGCTCAACACTGTTACTCGAAAGGATAACTTCCCCCTTCTTTTCATTGATCAGATGCTTGAGAGGTTAGCTGGTCATGCTTTTTACTATTTTCTAGATGGATATTCTGGATATAATCAAATTGCAGTGGACCCTCAAGATCAAGAGAAGATAGCATTCACATGTCCCTTTGGAGTATTTGCCTACAGAAGAATGCCTTTTGGACTTTGCAATGCTCCAGCAACTTTTCAGAGGTGTATGCTTTCAATTTTTTCTGATATGGTTGAAAAGTTCATTGAGGTATTTATGGATGACTTTTCTATTTTTGGTAATTCTTTTGAATCTTGCCTTAAGCATTTTTCTCTTGTCTTGAAACGGTGTCAAGAATCAAACCTTGTTTTAAATTAGGAAAAATGTCATTTTATGGTTACAGAAGGTATTGTTCTTGGACACCGGATTTCAAGTAAGGGAATTGAGGTTGATAGAGCAAAGGTGGAGGTAATTAAAAAATTACCACCACCAACTAATGTTAAGGCAGTCAGAAGTGTCTTGGGTCATGCAGGATTTTATAGAAGATTTATAAAGGATTTTTCTAAAATTGCTAAACCTTTAAGCAACCTGTTGGTTGCTGATGTTCCTTTTGTCTTTAATTCTGATTGTCTGTATGCTTTTGAAACTCTAAAAGCAAACCTTACCTCTACTCCCATTATAGCTCCCCCTTACTGGGATTTACCATTTGAATTAATGTGTGATGCCAGTGACTTTGCTATAGGAGCTGTTTTAGGACAGAGGCATGGTAAGCTTGTACATGTTATTTACTATGCCAGCCATGTGTTAAATGATGCCCAAAAGAATTACACAACTACAGAAAAGGAATTATTACCTGTTGTATATGCTGTTGATAAGTTTAGGTCCTATTTACTTGGTTCTAAGGTTATTGTTTACACTGACCATGCTGCTTTGAAGTACCTTCTAACCAAACAAGACTCTAAACCAAGATTAATTAGATGGGTGTTGCTCCTTCAGGAGTTTGATATTGAGATAAAAGACAGAAAAGGGTCAAAAAATCAAGTAGCTGACCATCTCTCCAAAATTGAGCCTGAAGCAGGAGTACAATCACCCACAGCTGTGATTGAGACATTTTCGGATGAACAATTGTTCCTCATTCAGCAAGCTCCATGGTTTGCAGACATTGCAAATTATAAGGCCATGAATTTAATTCCAAGAGAGTACAGTAGGCAACAAGTAAAGAAGCGATTGACTGATGCAAAGTACTACATTTGGGAGGAACCATACCTTTTTAAAAGGTGTTCAGATGGTATCCTCCGGAGATGTGTCCCAGATGAAGAAAAATAGTAGATTCTTTGGCACTGTCATGGTTCTGAGTATGAAGGCCACTTTGGTGGTGAAAGGACAGCTATAAAGGTCCTTCAGAGCGGGTTTTACTAGCCGACTCTTTTCAGAGACTCAAGAGAATTTGTGAAGCACTGTGACAGATGTGAAAAAGCCACAAATCTCCCTGCCAACCATGAAATGCCATAGCAGGGGATTCTTAAGGTTGAGTTGTTTGATCTGTGGGGCATTGATTTCATGGGACCTTTCCCACCCTTACATTCAAACAACTATATTCTAGTGGCAGTTGATTATGTGTCCAAATGGGTGGAAGTTGTGGCTCTGCCCACCAATGATGCCAAGGTGGTAATGAGCTTTCTTCAGAGATATATCTTTAGCCGGTTTGGTGTTCCAAGGACACTCATTAGTGATGGAGGAAGTCACTTCTGTAACAGACAGCTGGATTCTCTTCTACAAAGATATGGAGTCCGTCATAAAGTGGCAATCCCCTATTACCCTCAGACAAGTGGACAGGTTGAAGTGTCCAACAGGGAACTCAAGCGGATTCTAGGGAAGACCGTCAGTGTTTCAAGAAAGGACTGGTCTAGGAAGCTTGATGATGCTCTCTGGGCATACCGGACAGCTTACAAGACTCCTAATGGCATGTCCCTGATAAACCACTATTTTATGGTTTATATTGTGTTTAATTGTGTGATTTTATCATGATCTCTACCCACTTATTCATTAAATAAGCATGCATTTATAATTCCTTCCTAAAGTTATTGCATGATTGAAAACCTGCTTCCTAGAGATTTTTAATTATATATTTTATTCCTCCTTTATTCCATTCGATGTCGTGATCTGTGTGTTAAGTGTTTCAGGCTTTATAGGGCATGAATGAGTTAGAGATTGGAGAGGAAGCTTGCAAAAATAGAAGGAACACAAGAAATTGAGGAGATGACCAGCGAGAAGTGACGCGGCCGCATGGACGACGCGACCGCGTGGCAAAGCAGAAAGCCGAATGAAGCGGCCACATGGATGATGCGACCGCGTGACATGCGCGATCTGCATAATCTGCAGAATCGCTGGGGGCGATTTCGGGCCCTATTTTGACCCAGTTTTCGGCCCAGAAAAGCAGACTAGAGCAAGAGAACATGCAGAAACCAACAACAACATTCATTCCACGTAGTTTTAGTTTTTAGATCTAGTTTTCCTCTCCTCTAGGTTTTCTCTCTACACATTCATAGTTTTTAGGATTTGTTATGTTCATTGTTTTTACATTGGGATATTGAGAAGAGTTATTGCCTCATCAAGACTTCGACATTCTAGTTCGTTTTCTTTACTTGTCTCTTACATTTCCATGTTCCTTAATTTACTTAATTTTACTATTGGATTATTTTAGCATTTATTAATATAAGAATTACTTTAATTTTTAATTAATCTTTTGATCATTATTTATCATGTCTTTCTTTAATTCCCTTTCTTGTGTTATGAATTTTACATTTACAATGAGCGAGTAGTTCCCTAACTTGATGGGGAGTTGATTGAAAGGAACCCTTGAGTTAGGATGCTTAAGAGAGAGATTGTAATTGGGTTTATTGTTGGATTGCTCTCTATTCACTAACACCAATCCTCCCAAGAGTGGATTGGAACTTGTGGATAGAACAGCATTCTAACTCGTTTGACTTACCCTTACTTAGTAAGGGACAACTAAACACAATAACCCTCAATTGTCAATTAATCTTGAGAGTACTCCAACACGAATAGGGCTTCCAGCTAATCAACTCCCAGTCAAGGCTTTTATTTAAATTTATATAAATTCTCTAATTTAAATTTTCTGCCATTCAACTCAAACCTTTTTGAAAACATCTGATTAATAAAATAGCACACTTTTCTGCAACTCGTTGGGAGATGACCTGGGACTCATACTCCCAGTATTTTAATTTTAATTTCTGTGACACCCTTCTAAATTGATGAGCGGATTTCTGGTTGGTTGAGAACTATACTTGCAACGCATATTTTATAATCATTCTTAACTCGCCAATTTTCGCTCGCATCAATTTTTGGCGCCGTTGCCGGGGAGTTGCAATAGAGTGCTAAAGTTATTAATTGGAATTTATTTATTTGCATTTTATTTTATTTTGCTACTATGAGCTGCTTGTTTCTTTCGTTAGATGACACGTTCGCTTCCTGATCCAAGCTTGCTAATATTCGATCTTGAGATTGAAAGAACTATTTCACGAATAAGGCAAGCTCGGCGTCGGTTAGTCCTCTCTGAGGGCGGATCTAAAACGTCATTTGAGAAAGAAACCAGCCCTCATTCTACTAATTTGGTTATTTTACGTGCAGGTAATATGGCAACAGCCAGGAGAGTTACTATCCAGGAGGCTGGAGCCCCTGATTTTACAATGCAACCATTTCAAGCGCATCACCTAGCGATGGCTACAGACTTTGAAATAAGGACCACACTGCTCAATTTGATGCCCAAGTTTCATGGCTTACCTTCTCAAGAGCCTATCAAGCACCTGAGAGATTTTCAGGCAGCCTGTTCTACTGTTAAGCGTGATGGTGTAGATGAAACTTCAATTTTGCTGAAAGCTTTCCCGTTTTCTCTTTAGGGGAAGGCAAGAGAGTGGTACTACACTCAACCAACAGCAATTGTATCCAACTGGGATACACTGAGAAGAGAATTCTTGGAAAAGTTCTTTCCAGCTGAAGTTGCTGATAAACTGAGGAAAGACATTTCCATGATTGTTCAGGATGACTCTGAGATGCTTTATGAATATTGGGAGCGCTTCAATAATCTTCTGGAAGCTTGCCCCCACCATATGATTGATAAGATAGTGTTACTCAGTTATGTCACACAGGGAATGAGGCCCCAAGATAAGACCACATTGGAAAGTGCTAGCAATGGGTCTATGAAAAAGTACAAGACCACTGATGAGGCATGGCAATTGATCAGCGACTTAGCTGAATCTACTAGGAATCACAGGCAGAAACAAGGCCATTCAAAAGCTGTTGCAGAAGTATTCTCTAGCAGAGAGACTATTGCTCTAACTCAGAGTATCTGTGAAATGAGCAACTTACTGAAGCAGATGCAATTGAATCAACAACAAGTTCAGCAAGCTCAACCTTCTCCAGCACAGCGAAACCAACAGTTAGTCCTACAGAGAGTTTGCGGAATCTGCACTGATTATGGCCACTATACTGATGAATGTCCGCAGCTCCAGCACGAAGACAACACCGTGGTAGCCACACATAACTTCTATGACCGCCCCAACCAAGGGTACAATCAAGGTGGCAATTACAACCACGGATGGCAAGACAATTCTAACCAGAATTGGAGGGACAGCAACAACAGAGGAGGTAAAGATAATCAGAGAAATCAGAGGTGGAATAACAACAACAACAGGCAGCAGAATCAGAATCAGCCTTACAGAGCACCTCACCTAAGGTAGTCCCAAGGACCACAGAATACCCAACAGCAGACCTCTCAATTTACCTATCCTTCTGCATCTGCCAATGATGACTTACTACAATCTATTGATCGGAGACAGCAGACCATGGAAAATAACATTAATGCCACTCTGAATGGTTTGACCGCTACTTTTCAGGCTCTTGTCTCCCAGATAGGATCAATGAATAACTCCAATAACCAACCTTTGAGCTCCAGTGGGATTCCCTCTCAACTATTACCCAATCCCAAGGGTGGTATTAATGCCATCACCCTGAGGTCCGGAACCACACTGCAGGAGAGGAATCAGGAGGAGCCAAACCCACCAGAACACGCCTCAGCTGAAGAGGTAGTGGAAATAGAAGATGTTGAAGAAGAAGAGGACATACAGGATGTGGCTGAAGAAGAAGAAGTGCAACCACAGGAGGAAGCACTAAAAGGCGCAGACACTGCAGAAAATGCCACTCCCATCCCATTTCCACAACTTGCAAGGAAGCCCAGGAAGCAGCTGGAACCTGATCCAAAAGTGGTAGAGATATTCAAAAAGGTTGAGGTAACTGTTCCTCTATTTAATGTTATTCAACAGGTACCTAAGTATGCTAAGTTTCTAAAAGATTTATGTATACATAAAGACAAAATTAATGAATTAGAAACTATTCCTTTAGGAAGTTCCATATCTACTTTAATGGGAAGTTTACCTGAAAAATGTAGTGACCCAGGTCCTTGTATAGTTAATTTTACTATTGGTGGTGTGATAATTTCTGAATGCATGTGTGATTTAGGAGCATGTGTGAGTATAATGACTTTGTCTATATCTGATGTTTTGAGGCTCCCTCCCTTAAAAAGGTTGGCAGCTCGCTTTGTGTTAGCAGATAAAAGCATTATTACAGTGGTTGGAGTTGCTGAAGATGTACTAGTAGGCATTAAGGGACTCACGTTCCCCACTGATTTTTATATCCTGGAAATGCCCCAAAATGAGTCGGACAAGCCATCATCAATCCTACTCGGAAGACCATTCCTGAAGACCTCAAAGTTTAAATTAGATGCTTTTTCAGGAACATACTCTTTTGAAATAGATGGCAGAGTAGTAATCTTCAATCTGAATGGAGTTATGAAGCATCCTCCAGAGGATCACTCTATCCTCAAGTGTGACATTATAGATGAAACCATGGCTGAAGTTCACCAGGAGGAATTTGAAGAGAAGCACACAGGATAAGGTCCAAGTGTGGGGAGATTCTCAGAGGACAATGACAGTGCCTTACCACTGTTACCAGCTCCAGACAACCCAGAGCCTGAACATGATCAGAAGTTAGAATTAAAACCCCTTCCTCCACACCTCAAATATGCTTACCTTGAAGATGGGCAGAAGTTTTCGGTCATCATTGCAAGGGAACTCACTTCTCAACAGGAAGAGCAGCTACTTGGTGTATTGAGGAGGCACAAGAAGGCAATTGGTTGGAGTTTGACAGACATAGTAGGCATCAACCCTCAAGTTTGTGAGCATAGGATATTTTTAGAAGAGGGAGCAAGACCTGTCCATCAATCCTAAAGAAGACTAAACCCCACTATCCTAGAGGTTGTCAAAAAGGAAGTGACCAGACTACTAGAGGCAGATATCATCTATCCCATCTCAGACAGTGAATGGGTAAGCCCAGTACAAGTGGTGCCAAAGAAATCTGGAGTCACTGCAGTGAAGAATGAGCATGGAGAGCTCCTGACAACCAGAGTTCAGAACGCCTGGAGGGTCTGCATTGATTACAGATGCCTCAACCAAGCAACCCGTAAGGATCACTATCCTCTCCCATTCATTGATCAAATGCTGGATCTCCTGTCAGGTAAATCACATTATTGTTTTCTAGATGGTTACACAGGTTATTTCCAGATTCATATAGCTCCTGAGGATCAGGAAAAGACTACTTTTACATGTCCTTTTGGGACTCATGCTTACAAGAGAATGCCCTTTGGCTTGTGCAATGCACCAGCTACTTTCCAGAGGTGCATGATGAGTCTTTTCTCTGATCTTATTAAGGACTGTATGGAGGTTTTTATGGATGATTTTAGTGTTTATGGTGATTCCTTTAGCCTTTGCTTAGATGAATTATCTAGAGTATTAGATAGATGTGTCAGTACAAACCTGGTATTAAATTTTGAAAAATTTCACTTTATGGTTAAACAAGGAATTGTACTAGGACATGTTGTGTCTAATACTGGCATTTCTGTAGATCCAGCAAAGGTGGATGTTATTTCTAATTTACCTTACCCCTCTTCTGTGAGGGAGGTCCATTCTTTCCTTGGCCATGCAGGTTTTTACAGGAGATTCATTAAGGACTTCAGTAAGGTAGCACTTCCCTTATCCAGATTACTGCAGAAAGATATTGAGTTCGAGTTCAATGAAAATTGCAAACAAGCGTTTGATAAGCTGAAGACCGCATTGACTCAAGCCCCAATTATGAGAGGACCAGATTGGAGCCAACCATTTGAAATAATGTGTGATACTTCCAACCATGAAGTAGGAGCAGCACTGGCTCAGTGTGAAGGTAAGGATCCTTTTGTTATTGCTTACGCGTCTAAAACTTTAGATGCAGCTCAGTCGAATTACACTACTACTGAGAAAGAGCTTCTTGCTATTGTTTTTGCTCTGGATAAATTCCGAGCCTATTTACTTGGTACTAAAGTAGTAGTGTATTCAAACCACGCAGCTCTAAAGTATTTATTATCTAAAAAGGAGTCCAAACCAAGGCTTATACGTTGGATACTGCTATTACAAGAATTTGATTTAGAAATTAAGGATAGGAGTGGTAACCAGAATTTAGTGGCAGACCACTTGAGTCGCCTTGAACATATTACAGATGAATCCACTCCTATAGCCGATAATTTTCCATTTGATCACCTGCAAGCAGTATCTGAGATAGTCCCTTGGTATGCACCTGTAGCTAATTATCTAGTTAGCCGCACTTTCCCTCCAAACTTTTCTAAGCATCAAAGAGACAAGCTGGAAAGCGAGTCTAAATATTATATATAGGATGACCCATATTTATGGAGATGTGGCACTGACCAGGTAATTAGACGGTGTGTGACTCAATCAGAATTCCAGTCCATCTTAGAGGCCTGTCACTCATCTGAGAGTGGAGGACATTTTGGCCCTCAAAGAACTGCTAGAAAAATCTTAGACTGTGGATTCTGGTGGCCTACTCTTTTTAAGGACGCTGCTGAATTTTGTAAATCTTGTTTCCCATGCCAGAAATTTGGTAATATATCCAGGAGGGATGAGATGCCTCAACAGATTATGCTTTTCTGTGAAATTTTTTATGTTTGGGGCATTGACTTCATGGGTCCATTTCCAAATTCTAATGGTTATTTCTATATATTGTTAGCTGTGGATTATGTTTTCAAATGGGTAGAAGCAATTCCTACCCCCAATGATGATGCTAACACTGTTGTTTCCTTTGTGAGAAACTATATTATCTGTCGCTTTGGATCACCACGAGCAATCGTGAGCGATCAAGGCACCCATTTTTGTAACAGGAGACTAACAGGACTAATGAAGAAGCATGGGATAATTCATAAAGTTGCAACAACCTACCATCTTCAGACTAATGGGCAAGCCGAGGTATCAAATAGAGAGATAAAGCGTATCTTGTAGAAGATAGTCAAACCTCATAGAAGAGACTGGATCACCAGGCTACAAGATGCACTCTGGGCATACAGAACAGCATACAAAACACCCATTGGGATGAGTCCTTTCCGCTTAGTTTATGGAAAAGCTTGTCATCTCCCTGTTGAAATAGAGCATAAAGCCTTTTGGGCAGTAAAGGAATGCAACATG
The DNA here is from genome assembly GCF_059453495.1 of Arachis ipaensis. Lineage (NCBI taxonomy): Eukaryota > Viridiplantae > Streptophyta > Magnoliopsida > Fabales > Fabaceae > Arachis > Arachis ipaensis. Next base: position 94,416,493 of record NC_142439.1, read on the forward strand.
GGAATTGAGAGAGCCGGAGCTGAAAGAAAGTTGCAACTGCAGGAACTGAAAAGCCTTCGCCTAGAAGCTTATGAGAACTCAAGACTATACAAGGAGAAGATGAAGGCTGTTGATGCCAGGGCATTTTGGCCAGTTTCACTGACCTTTTCTTTACTATTTTTAGGGTAGTTTCATGCATTTCCTTAGAAAATAAGCTAGTTTTGGGTAGATATTCACTTACATCTTGATTCAAGCATACATTATGCACTTTACATGATTTTATGAGGATTTTGCATGAATTTAATGACAAATTGGATGTTGTACTTCCCATGACTTGGACTAGAACTTTGATGCACTCTATTGCTTGATTTCAGAACAAAGGAAGCAAGGAAGAACCACGTTAGCAGCCACGTTAATCTAATTAACGTAACTCCTAACGTGGAATGGAAGTAACTTGCAAAGTTAATGAGAAAAGTAATCGCCAGTAACGCTCTCGAAGCCATCATTGCCCACGTTAAGAGTCACGTTAACTAAGTTAACGTGAACTCTAACGTGGAGGAAAGGAAATGGAGCCAACGTTAGTGACACTTACCTTTGTCACTAACGTTGGACCAAGCTCGTAAGTGGCCACGTTAAGAGCCACGTTAACTTAGTTAACGTGGGCTCTAACGATAAGAAGCAAGAGAGAAGCCAACGTTAGTGACATTCACCTTTGTCACTAATGTTGGCCAAGTCTCCATAAACCACGTTAACTCCCACGTTAACTTAGTTAACGTGGAAGTTAACGTGAAGCAAGAATGTGATCGCCAACGTTAGTGACACCTAACATTGTCACTAACGTTGGAATGAACCCACACAAGCCACTATGAGCCACGTTAACTCCCACGTTAACTTAGTTAACGTGGAAGCTAACGTGGATAAGGAAATGATGAGCCAACGTTAGTGACACTCAATTTTGTCACTAACGTTGGAGATGGCTAGCATGGCCACGTTAGAAGCCACGTTAACCTAGTTAAAGTAGACTCTAACGTGATAAACAGGGGCACATTGGAACGTTAGTGACAAAGGTAAGTGTCACTAACGTTCTCGAAGGTTGGCAAGCCTACGTTAAAAGAGCCATGTTAACTAAGTTAACGTGGACTCTAACGTAGGAAAGGGGGAGACTTCTCAACGTTATTGGGAAAGGTAAGTCCCAATAAGGTGTGCGAAGGACAAAGAGGCAACGTTAATAGCAACGTTTGTGCCGCTAATGTTGGAGTTAACGTGGCTCTTACTTTGGTGAGGAACGTTAGTGAAAAAGGTGATTGTCACTAACGTTCTCGAACCCACATTTCCACTTAAACGTTAACACCACTAACGTCCTGAGCTAAAGTCTCTACCCACTTCACACTTTCTCTCTGCAAGTAAAAATAAGCCCAATGAAGAAGATAACTGCTTCAAACTCAAGATCCAAAGGCCCATACCCAAGACTTAAAGAGCCAACTAGAAGATCAGAAGAGTAGTATATATAGGAGTAGCTTTGAATTAAAATGGGAGTTGGAAATTATAGGTAGCCTCTTGGCATAGAATTACTCTCTGTATTTTTACTTTCTCTGCACTTCTAGTTTCATCATGTATTCTCCATCTTTGTTTTCATTTTCCAGAGCTATGAACAACTAAACCCCTTTCATTGGGTTAGGGAGCTCTGTTGTAATTTGATGGATCAATACTAGTTTTCATTATTCTTCTTCTATCTTTTCTCTTGATTTTACTTGAAAGCTTTTGATTTTCATCCAATTGGGTAGTTATCTTGGAAAAGAAGCTATTCAAACTTGGATCTCTTCTGAACCTTGAAAGAGGAATGAAGAGATCATGCTAGAAATGCTTTCTCATGCTGGACCAAATTGGGTTTGGATGGATATGTGACTATAATCCTCTCAACACTTGATTTGGAAAATGCATGTGGTATAATCAGTGACCATACTTCATCTATTCTCATGAGCAATTGACTAAGGAATTGGCTATTGATCAAGATTTGAGAGATTGAATTACAAGGAATTGTAATTCGATCACTTAAGATTGCCAAGGAGATCAATGAGTGCATTGATTGAGGAAGAGATGAAAATGAAATTGATCCTGAGAATGCAACATCTCCTGAGCCCAATGAACTCCCCATTTCTGATCTTACCCATTCTTTTTAATTTCTGTCATTTACTTTTATGAGCAATTACCCCATTCCCATTTAAGATTCTGCAATTTACTTTCCGTCATCTACAGTCAGCTCTTTATTTCTAGCATTTATTTTTCTGTTATTTACTTTCCCGCCATTTAATTTTCTGCAATTCTCAACTCAATTTCTGATTCGCTCAACTAGAACATTCCTCTAATTAAAGTTGCTTGATCAATCAATCCCTGTGGGATTCGACCTCACTCTATTGTGAGTTTTTACTTGACGACAAATTCGGTACACTTGCCGAAGGAAATTTGTTATGAGACAAGTTTTCCGTGCATCAACTTTATGGCGCCGTTGCTGTGGATTGATTGTGCATCAACAATGATTAAATTGGAAGATAACTAGATTGAGCATTTTTGTTTTGTTTGATTTAATTTTCTGTTTGAGTAATTTACTTTCAGTTCTGGTTAATTTCTTCCCTTCCCCCTACTTTTTCAATTTTCTTTGTTATTTACAATTCAGTTCACTAACCCACTAACTGTTTGATATATTGCATCACTCACACTAACAGTAACTCTAACAGAATACTTTCTGCATTTATTTTCCTTGCTTGTGCTTTGTTGGTTGTATGACAGAGAGAAGAGGCGGGGCTTCAACTTCCTTTGATTTTGAACCTGAGAGAACCTTCTTTAGATTAAGGAGGGAAGCAAGAGGAAAAAGAGTGGTTGGTGCCGAGGAAGAGGAGGAATACTTTGAACCAACCATGGAAGAAAACATGGAAAACCATCATGAAGAAGAGGCTCACAACCATGGCGGAGGAGGTCGAGCAAATCATGCTGGGGAGGATAGAAGAGTTTTAGGCTCTTACATCAATCCAAACCCAGGAAACTGTGGAAGTAGCATTCAAAAGCCAACCATCCATGCCAACAATTTTGAACTAAAACCACAGCTCATCACCCTTGTTCAGAACAACTGTTCGTTCAGAGGAAGTGTTCAAGAAGACCCCAATCAACATCTAACCACCTTTCTGAGAATATGTGACACAGTGAAGTCTAATGGTGTTCATCCTGACGCCTATAGACTGCTCTTATTTCCATTCTCACTCAAGGATAAGGCAGCCAAGTGGCTGGAGTCTTTTCCGAAGGAGAGCTTGACAACTTGGGAAGATGTGGTGAACAAATTTTTAGCAAGATTTTACCCTCTTCAACGAATCAATAGGCTAAGAGCTGAGGTCCAAACTTTCAGGCAATAAGATAGTGAGACTCTTTATGAAGCATGGGAGAGGTTTAAGGACCTGACAAGGAGGTGTCCACCTGACATGTTCAACGAATGGGTGCAGCTGCACATTTTCTATGAAGGCTTGTCATATGAATCAAAGAAGGCAGTAGACCATTCATCCGGAGGATCTTTGAACAAGAAGAAGACCATTGAGGAAGCCATAGATGTCATTGAAACAGTAGCAGAGAATGATTATTTCTATGCTTCTGAAAGAGGCAACACTAGAGGAGTAATTGAGCTAAACAATGTAGATGCTCTGCTGGCCCAAAACAAGCTCATTACCCAGCAGTTGGCTGACTTCACCAAGAAGATGGAGAGGAACCAAGTAGCAGCAATCACTACTTCATCAACAACCTAAGAAGGAGTGAATGAAGAAGCAGAGGGTAGTCAGGAGCAAGCCAACTACATTGGGAATTCACCTAGGCAAAACCATGATCCATACTCTAAGACCTATAACCCTGGATGGAGGAATCACCCAAACTTTGGGTAGGGAAATCAACAAGACCAAGGCCTTGATCAAAGACGCCCAAATCCCAACAATGCAGCCCATCAACATTTCACATCTAGACCATATCAGCACCCACATAACAACACCTCTCCACATTCATATCAAAACCAAAATAACTTACCTCATCCTTCCACCTCTAATCCCAATCTACCATCATTTGATGACAGACTCTCAAGGATTGAGAATCTACTTGAAGGCATAGGCAAAGAGATTCAAGACAGTAAAGCATTCCGAGAAGAAGTGATGTCCAATATGCAGAACCAGGATGCTGCCATCAAGAAACTTGAGACACAAATTGGCTACTTATTCAAGCAAATTCCCAGCCATAACCTTCGCAGTAATACCAACTCAACCAAAAGGGAGGAGTGTCAGGCTATCACCCTTCGGAGTGGGAAGGAACTGAAGGAAATCCCCCAGAAACCACAAGAAGAGGACTCAAATAAAGAGGAAGAAGAGCAGGACGAAGCTCGAGTTCCCACTTTGAGTTCACAAAAAGGGGAAGGAGTGCTGAAGCCAGACATCCCAAGAGTCCCATACCCTCAGCAATTAAAGAAGAAGGGAGATGACAATCAATTTTCGAGATTTTTGGAAATCTTCAAGAAACTACAAATCAACATACCCTTTGCTGAAGTAATAGAACAAATGCCACTCTACGCCAAGTTCTTGAAGGAGCTCATGACTAAGAAGAGAAGCTGGAAGAACAACGAGACAGTGATACTAACCGAAGAATGTAGTGCTATCATTCAGCACAAACTGCCCCAGAAATTGAAGGATCCTGGGAGTTTTCAGATCCCTTGTATTATAGGGGAAATCACAGTGGAGAAAGCTCTTTGTGACTTAGGAGCCAGCATCAATTTGATGTCAGTAGCTATGATGAGGAAGATGAAGATAGAGGAGGCTAAACCAACAAAAATGGCCTTACAGTTGGCAGACAGATCATTCAAGTTCCCTCATGGCGTAGTAGAGGATTTGCTGGTGAAAGTGGGAGACTTCATATTCCCGGCAGACTTCGTAGTGCTGGACATGCAGGAGGAAGCCAAGACCTCCATTATCCTGGGAAGGCCGTTCTTGGCCACTGCTGGAGCTGTCATTGATGTCCAAAAAGGTGATCTCACCCTGAGATTACACAATGAAAAGATGACAATCAATGTGTTCAAGGCCATGAGTTACCCACAAGAACAAATGGGGGAATGTATGAGGTTGGACTCACTTGAAGAGGAAGTGTAGGAGAGTTTTGAAGAAGAATAGTCTGAAGAGTCCGAAAGAATAATAGAGGAAGAGTGTACATCAAGTGAAGAGGTTGCAACAACAGAAATTGGCATACCAGGTGCACCAAAGGAAGAGAACGAAAAGTCAGAAGCACCTAAACTTGAACTCAAAGCACTGCCACCCACTCTCAAATATGCATACTTAGGAGAAAGTGAAAATTACCCAGTGATCATAAGCTCATGCCTCAGCAAAGATCAAGAGGATGAACTGATCAAAGTACTGCAACAGCACAAGGATGCTATTGGTTAGACACTTGCTGACCTGAAGGGGATAAGTTCGGCCATATGCATGCACAAGATACTGCTGGAAGATGATGCCAAACCATCCATTCAATCCCGAAGGAGGTTGAACCCAATCATGAAGGAAGTGGTACAGAAGGAAGTTATGAAGTTATGGCAAGGGGGGGTAATCTACCCAATCTCAGACAGCCCCTGGGTTAGCCCCGTGTATGTCGTCCCAAAAAAGGGAGGAATTACCGTGGTTCCCAATGAGAAGAACGAACTAATTCCTACAAGGACAGTCACAGGATGGCGGATGTGCATAGACTACAGGAAGCTCAATGAGGCTACACGAAAAGATCATTTCCCCCTTCCATTCATGGATCAGATGTTGGAAAGACTTGCAGGGCACGCATATTATTGTTTTCTCGACGGTTATTTAGGATATAACCAAATAGTAGTTGATCCCAGGGATCAAGAGAAAACCTCATTCACTTGCCCATATGAGGTGTTTGCCTACAGGCGCATGCCATTTGGTCTATGTAATGCACCTGCGACTTTCCAACGCTGCATGCTTTCTATCTTTTCAGATATGATAGAAAAATTCATTGAAGTTTTTATGGATGATTTCTCGGTATTCGGAGATTCCTTCCCTAGTTGCCTACATCACCTCGCCTTGGTATTGAAAAGATGCCAAGAGACCAATCTAGTCTTGAACTGGGAGAAATGTCACTTTATGGTGACAGGAGGAATAGTCCTTGGTCACAAAGTTTCTAACCAAGGCATTGAGGTTGACAGAGCTAAAGTAGAACTTATTGAAAAACTGCCTCCACCCAGTGATGTCAGGGCAATTAGGAGCTTTTTGGGGCATGCTGGTTTTTACAGAAGGTTTATTAAAGATTTTTCAAAGATAGCCAAGCCCTTAAGCAATCTCCTTGTATCTGATACACCATTTATCTTTGATGAAACATGCATGTTAGCCTTTGAAAATTTGAAAATGAGGTTGTCCTCTGCTCCTATCATTTTCCCACCTGATTGGAATTTACCATTTGAATTGATGTGTGATGCATCTGATTTTGCAGTTGGGGCAGTGTTAGGACAGAAGAAAGACAACTTAGTCCATGTGATATACTATGCTAGCAAAGTCCTTAATAATACTCAAAGAAATTATACCACTACTGAAAAGGAGTTACTAGCAATAGTTTTTGCATTTGACAAGTTTAGATCATACCTCATTGGTGCTAAAGTGATTGTTTTTACAGATCACACACCACTTAAATATTTGTTTGCCAAGCAAGAATCAAAACCAAGACTAATAAGATGGATCTTATTGCTGCAGGAATTCAATATTGAAATCAGAGACAAGAAAGGAGTGGAGAACAAGGTAGCAGATCACCTATCCAGGATTCCTCATGATAAAGGTGGAGCACATGATACAAGTGTGAACGAGCTCTTCCCTGATGAGCAGTTGATGACAGTTCACAAAGCACCATGGTTCGCAGACATTGCCAACTTCAAGGCAACTGGGGCCTTACCTCCAGAGATCAATAAACATAAAAAAAGGAAGCTCATGAATGATGCAAAATACTTTGTCTGGGATGAGCCATATCTCTTCAAGAAGTGTTCAGATGGAATCCTTAGGAGATGTGTTTCGGAAGAAGAAGGACGAGAGGTCCTATGGAGTTGCCACGACTCATGCTATGGAGGCCACTTTGGAGGGGACAGAACTGCAGCAAAGGTGTTACAAAGCGGATTTTTTTAGCCCACCCTTTTCAAGGATGCCAAAGAACTAGTAAAGAGCTGCAATGAATCGCAAAGATCTGGAAACTTGCCCAAAAGAAATGAGATGCCACAAAATTTCATCTTGGAACTGGAATTATTTGATGTGTGGGGAATCGATTTCATGGGACCATTCCCAACCTCATATACAAACAAGTACATCTTGGTAGCAGTGGATTACGTTTTCAAGTGGGTAGAGGCTATTGCAACCCCAACGAATGATAACAAGGTGGTCATGAACTTCCTCAGGAAGAATATCTTTAGCCGGTTTGGAGTCCCACGAGCACTCATCAGTGATGGAGGGAGCCATTTTTGTAACAGACCACTAGAAGCTCTTCTCCTACGATATGGAGTAAAACACAAGGTAGCCACGCCTTACCATCGCCAAACAAGTGGACAAACTGAGATATCCAACAGAGAGCTAAAGAGGATTCTAGAAAAGACTGTGGGTGCATCAAGAAAGGATTGGTCGAAGAAGCTGGATGATGCTCTTTGGGCATACAGAACAGCATTCAAAACACCACTTGGAATGTCCCCATATCAACTAGTGTATGGGAAAGCTTGTCATTTACCACTGGAGCTGGAACACAAAGCTCTCTAGGCTATCAAGATACTAAATTTTGACAGCATTGGTGCTGGTGCAAAGAGGATCTTGCAGCTGCAAGAGATGGAGGAATTCAGGTCACAAGCCTATGAAAATACCAAGATGTATAAAGAGAAGGCAAAGAGAAGACATGACCTGTATCTTGCACCCAGGAGTTTCGAAAAGGGGCAGCGAGTACTCCTTTACAATTCCAAATTGAGACTGTTCCCAGGAAAACTCAAATCAAGGTGGTTCGGCCCTTTTCTTGTCACAAAAGTTTCGCCATATGGACACATCGAAATCATGGATGAAGGTTCAGAGAGGACTTTTACAGTGAACGGACAAAGACTCAAGCATTATCTGGGCAACATGGGGGAAAACCCCAGAGTACAGTATCATCTCAGGTAAAGGAGGAATCGTCGAGCTAGCGACGGTAAAAGAGCGCTCTGTTGGGAGGCAACCCAACCTCAGGTAGTTTTCTTTTCAGCTTTATTTCAATAAAGGTCACAAGCTGTTTTCCCTGTATTGCGAGGAGCTAAGTTTGGTGTTCCACACCAACACAATCCAAGAGTGAAAGTGTAATTCTAAGTTTGGTGTTCCACCAAAGGATATGAGTTAGAATCACACCCCACTCCCAAAGAACATTGCCAGCTCCAACCAATCAAGGGAAACCACTTAGATGTAGTTAGACTTTAGGTAATCATTGTTTTGTTAATAACAAGATATGAGGTTCTCTGCATATATGCAATGTTTTGCACTGGGCAAGGAACTAAGTTTGGTGTTCACACACCAAATTAAAGTCAGAAGTCACAAGCATACATGCAAGCTAACTATTTCTCAAGTGCTTTGGGAACAAGCAACTTCCAATAACTTTGCAGGAATCTTATGAGGAAATGGTGCACCTTCACCCAAGGAAATGAGGTAGCAAGGACTAGGATGATGACAAAAAAAGAGGGCAACTAGAAATCATCACCCGAAGGTTGTATTGTTACTTAATTCCATTGTACTTAGAATGTTGAAAATTGGAAGTCCGAATGCACTTTTGATCAATAGTGACTCGTTAATTGGAACCTTTTTCAATTCTGTCTTTTAAGTTTTTGGGTTGAATAGGTCTATGTTTGCTAGTCTTTATGTCACTGCATCCTTACTTTGCTTACTTGTATGCTTGTCCCTTTAAATCAAATAAAAAGAGAATGAGTGTTTACAAAAGACCAGAGTCGAGCTCATACTATGGAGTAAGTTCATGAGTTTATGGTGTGATCATAAGTTAGCTAAGTTGGTTCAACCACAAGGTGGGAAGACAACTATCTGTCATGAATACTATGCTTTGAACACACCCCATGAGACTAGCTAAATAACAAGATCCTAATAAGAAAAAGGGGAAAAGAAAAATGAAAGTGGAAAAATAAAAGAAAAAGAGTAAGAAATAAGGCTAGGCACCAATGGTTTTAATCTTGAAGCATGTGTTTGTGGTGTTCCTGTGTGAGGGATTTATTTGGATGAATAAGATCTTAGGGGTGCCTTATCACTTGGTAACTTGGGTTAACTAACTCGGGATTGTCAACTGAAAGTCCACTATCAAGAGTAACCCTCACTACAGAGCATTTAGTAACCCAAAGAGGTGCTGGACACCAAGGTCTTAAGAAAAGAAAATAAATAAACCATATGCCTGTGGTGTGTATGTATGGGGGAGAGACTTGAGGAAGTAAGTCCTTAGGGGTGCTTCAACACCTAGCACCTTGAACCAATTGGTTCGGGAGTGTTGGCTGAAAGCTTATTTTAAAGAGTTGCCCCCTTACAGAGCACTTAGCTTAAGAACACAAATAACCCCTGAAATGACAACAAAAGGATCAAAGAATAAAAGTCTCATGGGATGCAATCACAGTGAGTATTCTAGGACATGATAAAGGTCTAAAAGCCAGTAAAGGAATGAATCTAAGTTGCTATGCATGAAACCACCATAAAACCAGGGACATGACCTCCACAAGAATGACTCATTTCTCTTGGCATTCCATTCATCATTCTCTTGTTCCAGTACTTGCTTAGGGACAAGCAAGCTTTAAGTTTGGTATTGTGATGCCAGGGCATTTTGACCAGTTTTACTGACCTTTTCTTTACTGTTTTTAGGGTAGTTTCATGCATTTCCTTAGAAAATAAGCTAGTTTTGGGTAGATATTCACTTACATCTTGATTCAAGCATACATTGTGCACTTTACATGATTTCATGAGGATTTTGCATGAATTTAATGACAAATTGGATGTTGTACTTCCCATGACTTGGACTAGAACTTTGATGCACTCTATTGCTTGATTTCAGAACAAAGGAAGCAAGGAAGAACCACGTTAGCAGCCACGTTAATCTAATTAACGTAACTCCTAACGTGGAATGGAAGTAACTTGCAAAGTTAATGAGAAAAGTAATCGCCAGTAACGCTCTCGAAGCCATCATTGCCCACGTTAAGAGTCACGTTAACTAAGTTAACGTGAACTCTAACGTGGAGGAAAGGAAATGGAGCCAACGTTAGTGACACTTACCTTTGTCACTAACATTGGACCAAGCTCGTAAGTGGCCACGTTAAGAGCCACGTTAACATAGTTAACGTGGGCTCTAACGATAAGAAGCAAGAGAGAAGCCAACGTTAGTGACATTCACCTTTATCACTAACGTTGGCCAAGTCTCCATAACCCACGTTAACTCCCACGTTAACTTAGTTAACGTCGAAGTTAACGTGAAGCAAGAATGTGATCGCCAACGTTAGTGACACCTAACATTGTCACTAACGTTGGAATGAACCCACACAAGCCACTATGAGCCACGTTAACTCCCATGTTAACTTAGTTAACGTGGAAGCTAACGTGGATAAGGGAATGATGAGCCAACGTTAGTGACACTCAATTTTGTCACTAACGTTGGAGATGGCTAGCATAGCCACGTTAGAAGCCACGTTAACCTAGTTAAAGTGGACTCTAACGTGAGAAACAGGGGCACATTGGAATGTTAGTGACAAAGGTAAGTGTCACTAACGTTCTCGAAGGTTGGCAACCCTACGTTAAAAGAGCCACGTTAACTAAGTTAACGTGGACTGTAACGTAGGAAAGGGGGAGACATCTCAACGTTATTGGGAAAGGTAAGTCCCAATAAGGTGTGCGAAGGACAAAGAGGCAACGTTAGTAGCAACGTTTGTGCCACTAACGTTGGAGTTAACGTGGCTCTTACTTTGGTGAGGAACGTTAGTGAAAAAGGTGATTGTCACTAACGTTCTTGAACCCACATTTCCACTTAAACGTTAACACCACTAACGTCCTGAGCTAAAGTCTCTGCCCACTTCACACTTTCTCTCTGCAAGTAAAACTAAGCCCAATGAAGAAGATAACCGCTTCAAACTCAAGATCCAAAGGCCCATACCCAAGACTTGAAGAGCCAACTAGAAGATCAGAAGAGTAGTATATATAGGAGTAGCTTTGAATTAAAATGGGAGTTGGAAATTATAGGGAGCCTCTTGGCATATAATTACTCTCTGTATTTTTACTTTCTCTGCACTTCTAGTTTCATCATGTATTCTCCATCTTTGTTTTCATTTTCCAGAGCTATGAACAACTAAACCCCTTTCATTGGGTTAGGGAGCTCTGTTGTAATTTGATGGATCAATACTAGTTTTCATTATTCTTCTTCTATCTTTTCTCTTGATTTTACTTGAAAGCTTTTGATCTTCATCCAATTGGATAGTTATCTTGGAAAAAAAGCTATTCAAACTTGGATCTCTTTTGAACCTTGAAAGAGGAATGAAGAGATCATGCTAGAAATGCTTTCTCATGCTGGACCAAATTGGGTTTGGATGGATATGTGACTATAATCCTCTCAACACTTGATTTGGGAAATGCATGTGGTATAATCAGTGACCATACTTCATCTCTTCTCATGAGCAATTGACCAAGGAATTGGCTATTGATCAAGATTTGTGAGATTGAATTACAAGGAATTGTAATTCGATCACTTAAGATTGCCAAGGAGATCAATGAGTGCATTGATTGAGGAAGAGATGAAAATGAAATTGATCCGGAGAATGCAACATCTCCTGAGCCCAATGAACTCCCCATTTCTGATCTTACCCATTCTCTTTAATTTCTGTCATTTACTTTTATGAGCAATTACCCCATTCCCATTTAAGATTCTGCAATTTACTTTCCGTCATCTACATTCAGCTCTTTATTTCTAGCATTTACTTTTCTGTTATTTACTTTCCCACCATTTAATTTTCTGCAATTCTTAACTCAAATTCTGATTCGCTCAACTAGAACATTCCTCTAATTAAAGTTGCTTGATCAATCAATCCCTATGGGATTCGACCTCACTCTATTTTGAGTTTTTACTTGACGACAAATTCGGTACACTTGCTGAAGAAAATTTGTTATGAGACAAGTTTTCCGTGCATCAGCTCTACATGATCAGCACATCAAGAGGAAAGAGTTCCAACCTGGGGACTTAGTCCTCCTCTATAAATCTCGACTAAGGCTCATGCCAGGCAAGTTGAGATCAAGATGGGAAGGTCCATACAGAGTAGAGAAGGCCGAACCGTACGGAGTCTATCACCTGAGTCATCCTTCAAGCTCTGAACCTATCAAAGTTAATGGACATCGTTTAAAGCTGTACCATGGCAAGAAGCTGAAGAAGAACAAGGAGCTCGAGATCTTCCTCTTGGAAGATCCCTACATAGCTGAAAACTGAGCTAGTGGAGCGTCCAACTTACGGACGTTAAAGCAAAGTGCTAGGTGGGAGACAACCCACCATGGTATGATCGTTCTTTTCTTTATTTTTAGTTTTCCTATTCAATAACTCTTCTCTTCATTAGTACATTTCATGCATCTGCATTTACATACCTATTTTTAATTAAAAAAATAAAGAATCACGCGACGTGACCGCCTTATTGATGCGTCCGCGTCGCAGGGAGCTGGGAGACAATAATAATATGAACAGAGAGTTACGCAGGAGCAGGGCTGGAGGTGTGCCAATGGCACAAATCGTCCCACGCAACCGCGTCGCTGATGCGACCGCATCATATGGGAACAATGGCCTCCCACGCGACCGCGTGCCCCACGCGGCCGCGTGACCTGGATTTCGACGTAATAAAGGTGCACAGCCGAAAGTTGTGCTAGAGTGGTGCTAGAATGGCGCTGGACGCGCAGTCCATCTCACGGGACCGCGTGCCTCACGCGGCCGCGTCACATCCTAATATTTGACCACTCACGCGATCGCATGCCCCATGCGATCGCGTCATCCAAAATTTGGCACTAATATGATTTTGAACAGAGAGTTGTGCGAGTGCGAGGCTACCCTCGCGCCAATGGCATAAAACGGGTCACGCGACCGCGTGACCGACGTGACCGCGTCATTGAGTTTAAGCGCAAGTTGCGCGACCGCGTTCCCCACGCGACCGCGTCGCTTGCGCCGCACAGCCTCCCCAATTTTTCCAATTATCATATCTTTTTCTCCCCAAATCCTATTTTCTCTTTTTCCTCCTTATTTCTTCTCCCTCCCTTCCTCCCTTCTTCCTTCTTTCTCACCTTTTACACTCTCTCACCCCCATTAACAAGGTTTTTCTTCCCTCCCTACTTTTCTATTATTCTTCTTATTTTTATATGTCATCTTCTTTTCTTTTCTTTTTCCCTTTATTATTCATATTTTCTTTTTCCTTATTTTTCCTTTTTACTTGGTGTTATCAATTTATGTGAGTCATTATTTATTATTATATGCTTGTGGATTGTTGTAAATTTGTTTGACAATTATATTGCTTTTTAAGGGATTACTTGCATGTTCAAATCCTTATTTTCAAAAGCTTCTTCTACATGCATGCTATGTGTTTGTGAAAAAGCCCATATGGCATTATGAACTTCTCTACATTTTTCTACTCTAATATTCAATGCTTGCTTTTCACAAATTCCCTTTACTATTTTATTCATTGAATTTAATTGTCAATACAAATGTTATGGTTTGTTACGAGTGATATTTGATCTATGCTACTCATGCCCTTTGCCGGCATGCCAATAAACATCTCGCATTCACTTGTCATCATATGCACTAGTTATTTCCCATTAATGAGTTTTCACATGTACTCATGAGCGTGTGTTAATATCATTTACCTTTTTTATGTGTATTTATAACCATCCTTTCTATTCTCTTCCTTGCTCTATCTCTTTCAATTTAATTTACTTTCTCTTCCCTTTTTCAGGATGGCCACCAAGAAAGAAAAAGAGAAAGCCACTCCCAAACAACCAGCAAGAAGAGGTACGAAGAGAGCATTAGTGGTAGAGCCTTCTTCAACTGCGGTAAAGCCCTCAACAAAGAAAATTAAGAGGATTATAAAGGTTGATGATAAAGAAAGAGCCTTCCCAGCAAAGGACACTGCACGATTCCCCAATCGCTACTGTGAGCAGATGTTCCCCATCCTGGTAGAAAGGAGTTGCAACAACGAATACCTTCTTTTCCTCCCGCCCAACATTGCTACATTTGTTGAGCCGCAGATTGCCCGAAGACAATGGGATTTCCTACAAAGACAGCCAAGGCAGGTCAATCTTTCTTAGGTAGACGAGTTCTACTCCAACTACCACCTGCCAACCCTGCAGTCTGTCTACGTCCGTCAGAAACAAGTCTCCATTACAGAAGAGGCCATTTAAAAAGTTCTAAGTCTTCCCCCTCTTCCAGAAGGATTGGACACCTTTCAAGAAGCCGCACTCAAGCGCCAGATGTACCAATTTGACTGGGACGCCGTTCTCAGAGTTATCACACTACCTGGCAGCCGATGGATCTACAGATACCATCGTACTCGCCCTAAGGGAATATCGGCTTCAGCACTTACCTTGGAGGCTCGCGTATGGGCACAGATCATGTCCCATTACGTCTTTCTGAGAACTCACGAGTCCTCCTTCACTGCGGACATGGCCGTTCTACTATGGTGCATCCTTACAAACCAACCTCTGAATCTACCCAGACATATCCGGAATGCCATGGGACACGTACAAATTGCGGGCAACTTACCTTTCTCCGCCTTGGTCTCAGATCTTATCTTAGCAGCCGGAGTCTCCTATAGAGCTGGGGACACCAAAGCCATGCTTCCACGGGATGATCAGTTTGTCCCCAACGGGAAGTACCTTTGACTTCCAGCAGCCACTATCAGCCAGCCTACTGAACTAGTTGAAGATATTCCTTCTTCAACAACACAAGCACCCACTACTGATCAGCTGCTCCATCAGATACTTAAAAAGTTGGATTGGCAAGAACACAAAGCTAAGATGAGAGAGCGCCGTAACAAGCGCTGATTGACATACCTCAAGGAGCTGATCATGGGAAAATTCAAGGACTCAGACACCCTAGACTCCACTTCCTTTACCAGCACAGGGAGCCATGATGGTCCCGATTGTGGAGATACTGCTACCAGCCCACCTTTGTTCTTGACAGATGGCACCGAGGACGGTGCAAAGCCTTAAGTTTGGGGAGGTCGGTCAGTACCTGACTTCCGGAGGTATTTCTCTTCCCTAGCACCAATAAATTAGGATATTTAGTTAGATTTTTCTTTTATAGAATAGGATAAATTGCATAGTAATAGATTAGTTGCATGCATGTTCTGCTTGATTGAAAAGACAATCAGTTTCTTCTAAGACTCTATCTTTGGAACAAAATTTCACTAATTTTAATTCATTATTTTATGTTAAATTTGCTTGAAGTTGTATTTGGAGCATGATTTTTGAGCTAAAGAACACACAACCTGTGAGAATTGAGCCTTTATGAATGGTTACATTATTTAACCATAATTATTTTATTCTTGTGTGTTTACTTCTCTATGACTGTAATCTATATTTTGTTTCATCTTATATGTCCAATGTTTATTATATTTATATGTTTGCATATGATTGAGGCCATTATTTGTTTAGCTCACTTATCCAAATAAAGCCTACCCTTTCAATTACCTTTGTTAGCCACTTTGAGCCTTTAAATCCCATTTGTTCTATATTTTACCACATTACTAGCCTTAAGCGAAAAAATAATTATATATCCCAAATTGAATCTTTGGTTAGCTTAAGATAGAATTGTGTGAGTCAATCAAGTATGGGAAATTGTGGGAACAAAGGATAATAAGGGAATGAGTCATGATAATATTATGGGAATTTGGATACCTACTCATGTGAAACTATAAGAATTAAAAATCTATGTGCATTGATAAGCTGTGTTATTTTTATGTTTCTATGTTTAAAAAAAATCAAAAAATACTCAATAAATAAATAAGGGGACAAAATTACCCCAATGCTAAGTCAAGCATTCAAGGATCAATGCATGTATGATAAAATCAAAATAAAAGGTTGATACATGAGTATGGATGTGAAAGGGATTTCTGGGTAGCTAGGTATGAATTCTAAAGTTATATAGAATATATATATATATATATATATATATATATATATATATAGGTTATGTTAAAGCTTGAGTTAATTAAAGATTCAATTTATAAGCTTACTTAGCCATATATATATCCTCACCCTTACCTTGGCCCCATTACAACCTTGAAAAGACCTCATGATGTTTGCATTGGTTTATTAAATGTTGTTGATTGGTTAGGAGAAGAACAAAAATTAGAGAACATGATTAGAGAAGGATCGAGTGATGACCCTATACACTAGAGAGACTAGAGTGTACATACATCATCAGTGAGGGTTCCATGCTTGAATTTCTATGTTCTCTGCTTTCATGAGCTATCTTCTTGCATTTTTATCTGTTCTTGCTGTATAAGAATTGAGTTAGTGGAATTTGATTTGTAATTGTTTTGAAGAAGCTTACTTACTTTTGATCAAGTAGACAAAAATCATATAGTTGCATTCATACATATATATATATATATATATATATATATATATATATATATATATATAGGTTGCATTGCATTTCATAGGTTTTACATGTTTTTACTCATTCATTTTATCTCCTTCAACTAAGCATGAGGACATGCTAATGTTTAAGTGTGGGGAGGTTGATAAACCACTATTTTATGGTTTATATTGTGTTTAATTGTGTGGTTTTATCATGATCTTTACCCACTTATTCATTAAATAAGCATGCATTTATAAATCCTTCCTAAAGTTATTGCATGATTGAAAACCTGCTTCCTAGAGATTTTTAATTATATATTTTATTCCTCCTTTATTCCATTCGATACCGTGATCTGTGTGTTAAGTATTTCAGGCTTTATAGGGCATGAATGAGTTAGAGATTGGAGAGGAAGCTTGCAAAAATAGAAGGAACACAAGAAATTGAGGAGATGACCAGCGAGAAGTGACGCGGCCGCATGGATGACGCGACCGCGCGGCATGGAATAGCACGAGTGACGCGGCCACATGGACGACGCGACCGCGTGGCAAAGCAGAAAGCCAAATGACGCGGCCGCATGGATGACGCGACCGCGTGACATGCGCGATCTGCATAATCTGCAGAATCGCTGGGGGCGATTTCGGGCCCTATTTTGACCCAGTTTTCAGCCCAGAAAAGCAAACTAGACCCAGAGAACATGCAAAAACCAACAACAACATTCATTCCGCGTAGTTTTAGTTTTTAGATCTAGTTTTCCTCTCCTCTGGGTTTTCTCTCTACACATTCATAGTTTTTAGGATTTGTTATGTTCATTGTTTTTGCATTGGGATATTGAGAAGAGTTATTGCCTCATCAAGACTTCGACATTCTAGTTCGTTTTTTTTACTTGTCTCTTACTCTTCCATGTTCCTTAATTTACTTAATTTTACTATTGGATTATTTTAGCATTTATTAATATAAGAATTATTTTTATTTTTAATTAATCTTTTGATCATTATTTATCATGTCTTTCTTTAATTCCCTTTCTTGTGTTATGAATTTTACATTTACAATGAGCGAGTAGTTCCCTAACTTGATGGGGAGTTGATTGAAAGGAACCCTTAAGTTAGGATGCTCAAGAGAGAGATTGTAATTGGGTTTATTGTTGGATTGCTCTCTATTCACTAACACTAATCCTCCCAAGAGTGGATTGGAACTTGTGGATAGAACAGCATTCCAACTCGTTTGACTTACCCTTACTTAGTAAGGGACAACTAAACACAATAACCCTCAATTGTCAATTAATCTTGAGAGTACTCCAACACGAATAGGGCTTCCAGCTAATCAACTCCCAGTCAAGGCTTTTATTTAAATTTATATAAATTCTCTAATTTAAATTTTCTGCCATTCAACTCAAACCTTTTTAAAAACATCTGATTAATAAAATAGCACACTTTTCTGCAACTCGTTGGGAGACGACCTGGGACTCATACTCCTAGTATTTTGATTTTAATTTCTGTGACACCCTTCTAAATTGATGAGCGGATTTCTGGTTGGTTGAGAACTATACTTGCAACACATATTTTATAATCATTCTTAACTCGCCAATTTCCGCTCGCATCAGTCCCCTTATCAGTTGGTCTATGGCAAAGCCTGTCACTTGCCAGTTAAGCTAGAGCATAAAGCTTACTGGGCAATCCAATATCTGAATCTTGATTCAGAAGCTGCAGGAATCAAGCGAATGCTTCAGTTGAATGAGCTTGATGAATTCAGATATTCAGCTTATGAGAATGCCAAGCTCTATAAGGAGAGAACCAAGTTACTGCATGACAAGAAGATTGCCATCAGAGTCTTTGAGCCAGGACAGAGAGTGCTTCTGTATAATTCAAGGCTCAAACTCTTTCCCGGGAAGCTGAAATTCCGGTGGTCAGGACCATTTGTGGTTACTAGAGCTTCACCATATGGTTATGTGGAAATACAAGAAGAGAATTCTGACAGAAAATTTACAGTGAATGGCCAGAGGTTAAAGCACTATCTTGGAGACGAGATCGATCGCCAGAGGTCCGCTCATCTGCTAAATTAGCAGAACAGACCGTCAAGCTAGTGACGTTAAAGAAGCGCTTGTCGGGAGGCAACCTGATAATTTCGTATCCTTAGTTATTTTTCGTAGTAGTAGTTTTCTTACTTGTTTGATTTTTATTGAGTTTTTACTGTTTTTCTGATCATGCAGCTATGTTATAACAGGAACCAAACACTTCAGGCGACAAAAAAAAAAGAAAACAAGCACACGATGCGCAAGCGTCACTAATGCGTACGTGTAATATGTGTGTGCGTGAAAAATAAAATTGGACAGAGAGTTGAGCAGGAATGAGGCTGGAGCTGTGTTGGGCGCATAAGCCGCATCACGCGTACGCGTACCTCACGCGTGCGCGTCGTTTGCCCAAATGGCCACCCACGCGTGCGCGTCCTTGACGCATACGTGTTACCCTGAAAATCGGCGTCAATGAGTGTTTGGGCAGAGAGTTGTGATGGCTTGGTGCTGGAAGTGTGCTAGAGGCACAAAGTTGATCACGCGTACACGCCCCTGACGCGTGCGCGTCCCTTCCCCAAATGGCTATGCACGCGTGCGCGTGCATGACGCGCACGCGTCATATGAAAATTTTGATTCCTAGACCGCACGAGCAGAGAGTTGTGCGTACGCATAGCCGCCTTCGCGCGATTTACACAAACCAGGTCCACGCATACGCGTGCCTGACGTGTACGCGTCGCTTGAAATTAGCGCAATCCACGCATACGTGTGCCTTACGCGTACGCGTCGCATGCGACGCCCAAATTAAAAACCCCTCAACACCTGATTTCAAATCATCCACCCCCAATCCTAATTCTCTCTTGTTCTTTTATCCTTTTATTCTTCTTTCATCATAATAATTGTTTTTCTTTGTTTTCAGTTCTACTTTGCTTGAGGACAAGCAAACCTTTAAGTTTGGTGTTGTCGCTTCGCTGATGGTTTTTAAAGCACCAAAGGAAGATGAATGTTCTTCATGGAGAAATGAGATGGCCACTAGCATAACTGAGGTGGTTGAGTTCCTTTCATTCTATTTCTCTTCCGTTCTTATTTTGTTGTTTTCTGTTGCTTTGATTGCCTGCATGATCTTTAGTACTTTTAGTTCTTATAATTAGTTTCATTCTGTTATTTGTCTCATATACCGCTCACTGAACTTGAATCTAAAAAGAAAAAGAAAAAAGAAGTGATGTATTGCATGAGAAATTGAGTTTATATCAAAGAGTAGTCTTATTCACTTACATGTGGTGGTATTTTCTGTAATTCTGAATGTATGACATGAACAGTGCATATTTAAATTTGAATCAAAGAATGTTGATGTACAAGGAACAGAGATTTAGAAATTTATTATGATTTCTCTGAAATAAACAAAATTTTAATCCTTGAAGCAAAAGAAACAGCATTGAAAAAAAAAAGAGAAAGAGAGAAGCAAGGTCCAAGGCTCTGAGCATCAATGACTAGGGAGGTCAGACATGATTAAAAGCTTAAAGAGTTGTTTCCTTAGTTATATGCTTGTGGTGTTCTTGTGTCAAGTAATCCTTGAGACAAAACATTTAGAGTCGAGATCAATTGCAATTAGAAGAGTATGCCAAATGCTTTGAGCACCACTGTCTGAGAGTAGCTGAAAGAAAAATCAAAACTCCAAAAAGAGTTTCCCAGTTAAGTGCTTGTGGTGTTTCTGTGTCAAGTAAAGCTTGAGACAAAACATTTAAAGTCATGGCTAGGCTCAAGGTGCAAAGCACCAAAGAAAAGAAAAATTGCTGTGATTGAGTTACAAAAGATCAGAGAATTCATAATATTATCCGGATTCTAATTCCAAATGACATTGACATTCTTCTTATTCAAAGGAAAGTGAGATGCCAAAACTATTCAGGATTGTAGTTGTAAACCCCACTATAAGAAGAGACATGAGCTTAATCGAACTCTCATTCTCATGCAAATTCACATTCTAAGCTTATATTAATTTGGTTGCTTGAGGACAAGCAACAATTCAAGTTTGGTGTTGTGATGCGTGAGCATCTTTCTTACCTTTTCCTAGTGAATTTGCATTTAATTTGTTAAGTTTTATCAAGAATTAATTATCTTTTAGCCACTATGGATGCTACTTTGAGTCTTGTGCATTTTTGTTTATTTTAAGTAGCATTCGGATGGATTTGATGGAGTTTCTGCAGAGAAAGAGAAGAAACCAAGGAGCTGACCAGCGAGGAGCGACGCGTGCGCGTGCCTGACACGTGCGCGTGCCTGACGCGTGCGCGTGATTTGGAGCTTTCCATGGCGACGCATGCACGTACCTGACGCGTACGCGTGAAAAGCGAATTGGCTCAGTGACGCATGCGCGTACCTGACGCGTATGCGTGACGCTCGAAAAAGACCATCGACGCGTACGCGTGATTGACGCGTATGCATGACATGCGCGACATGCAGAATTCATAGAAAACACTGGGTGCAATTTCAGGCCAAGTTTCGACCTAGTTTTCGGCCCAGAAACTCAGACTAGAGCCAGGGGTTAGTAGAGACTCAAGGGGGATTCACACAAGAATGATTATGCCCACTCCAAGTCAGGCGTGGACCCTACGAAGCAAGTGGTCCCCATCCATCAATTGAAGACATGCTGATTGCTTTAATTAATTTTGATTTAAACTTTATTTTTAACTCAAAAATAGGAAAAGATATTATTTTAGTTTTAGAAGATAGATTTTAAATTAATCAGGATTAGATATAAAAGGGGATTCCAACAGGGGGATTCCAACACAACATTATTCCATTCCAATTCACAATTCACAGTTTACCACAATCCTTATTTTCTCTCTAAACCATGAGCAACTAAACCTCCACTATTAAGGTTAGGAGCTCTATCTATTGTATGGATTGATAATATTATTTTTATTTTAATTCATGTCTTGATTTATATTTAATAATTAGTTTCGTTCTTTATTTTATGAATTTGGGTGGAACGGAAGTATGACCCTCTTTCTAATTGAGTTCTTGTATAACTTGGAAAAGCTCTTTACTTGAACAACAGATTGAAAACAATTTCTTCTCAATTCTAATTATCTGGACTTAACAGCATATGTGACATATAATCATCTTATATTTGGGTAATTAGGATTTTTGCGGCATAATAAACTAGAATTAAGCTTCACCTTCTAATTGGAATTAATTGACCAAGGAATTGGTGGTTGATGAATTTTAGAGGAGACTAGAAAGGTCTAAGAAATTAGGGTCTAGTCACATATAGTTTGGCATGAATTAAATCTTGCATGATTAAAATAGTTAATAAGAAAAGTCAATCCAGAAAATAGATATCTCTGAAGCCTTAACTGTTTCTCCATACATATTTCACAACCTACTTATTGCTTACTTTATTAAATTTATGAATTATTGTTTAATGCTTTTGAATACCAAAACACTCTTTTTTGTTTGTCTAACTAAGTAAATTAATCAACCATTGTTGCTTAGTCCTTCAATCCTCGTGGGATCGACCCTCACTCACCTGAGGTATCACTACAAAAAATTCTGGTAAAAACGGCGGTTTTTTTTGTATTTACGGCGGTTTGAACCGCCATTATTACCAATAATGGCGGTTTCACAAAGCGACCTAATTCTGGGCGCCATTCTGGTTATTACGGCGATTTTTGAATAGGTTAAAACGGCAGTTCAAACCGCCGTTATTTCCAATGTTAAAATGGCGGTTCTTGGATAGGTTAAAACCGCGGTTTGAACCGCCATTATTACCCTGACAGAGTGACGTTTTGGTTAGTTAAAATGGCAGTTCAAACCGCCGTTATTTCCAAGGTTTAAATGGCGGTTTTTGGATAGGTTAAAATGGTGGTTTGAACTGCTATTATTTTCCTGACAGAGTGGCATTTTGGTTTGTTAAAACGGCATTTTTGAACCACCATTTTTACCCTGACAGTAGCATTTTGGTTGTTTAAAATGGCATTTTTGAATCGCCGTTTTACCTTAACATTGACATTTTTATCATTGTTTTTAACAATTTTTACCGTCATTTTTATCCCATTAAATAAATAATTTTGTGATTAAAATTTCACAATAGCAAAAAATCATAATCCATAAATGAAATATTATATAAGTCATAAACAAAATATTAATATAATATATAATTTTTTATTATTGAAAATCAAAAGTAATAACTCCTATACAAAACCTTGTCTTACTAAACTTACCAAAATACAAGCATTGTAATAAACACTAATTAGTCAAATCTACCATCCAATTCCCTAAACTATGTTAATATCTAATAATGTATTTAAACCATCTAATAAGTGCTGTTTTTACGACGTAAAATATGAATATACAAGACAAGTAGCTTAGCTAAATGATGATGAATAAGATTTGGAGGCCAAAAGTTTCCTCCTTCTGTGACAGCAAACTCCGTAGAACTTCGCGTCTTCGGATGGAATTTTAGATCTGAGAGATTGGGACTTCCTTTCTCTTTTATACTTCTTTTTTTGTAGTGGCAACAAGTCTGGCGAGGACCACTGACGCTGTTCCCTGCAACAAACCAGAGGGAATTAAATTCAGATGTGCTTACTCCTCCAACTCTTGCATAGTATGCATTGTTGAAGCATCTCCAGAAACAGCAAAGAGCTTAATTAAAACACTACTTGGTGTCATTTTCAACCTACTGGATGAGTTACATCGAGTTATCAACAGTCAATAATATTCTCTCCATTTCCATTTTTTATATGTTTTTTATGTTACTTGGACCAATGTCAATTGATCAATGATGTACCAAAAAGCAACAGTGACTGCTAAAATGAATAAAATGGAATAGAAGATGGAAGAAACTTGCCTAATTGCGTGGTATATCGTGTTATAAGACACAGACTTGAGTTCTTGAGGATGAAGGCTGAAATCCAGAACCTGCATGCAGTAGAAAAATGTCCCTTAACCAATTCCAGATTTGTCATATCAGTATATAAAACAAGCTGTTGTACTATTTGTAACCCTTAGTTAATCTTAAGTTCAATTGCTGCTAAAGGTGAAATAGAACTAAAGAAATAACAAAAACAGACTCAATTTAGAGATTAACCGTTAATGGGTTATTAAATTTAAGAAACCATTATTCCAACTTTGTGACATTGCTTCCCATGCCATACAATAATCTAATTCAAGCGTGAAAAATAAGGCATTCTTAACTGAATTTGTTTTTACTTGTAGCAATGAATTTTAAATTGTTCGAATCTAAGGTGTTATTAATAATTCAATCATTTCAAAAAGCTTGTGAAATTCTTGAGTAAAGTTACTATCATTATGAGTAGTTGGCATCTCTTTCATCTAGTTAAGAAGATGTAATATTGTATGACTAAGCATATGATATTCAAAACAAAGAGAGAGAAAGAGAGAGAGAGAGAGAGAGAAATGAGAATGAGAATTACTTGGCTCAACTGAATTTCATCAGGCACCAAACGTTGACTCTGTTGGATGAGCTTCAAAATAACAACAATCCTACTGTATCAGCATTAGCAACCCAAGTTAGTTTCATTTCATTTCTACAATTTGGGCTTATTTTACTTCCACCTACTTTGCAATTTGGTTCCAATTTTAATAAAACTGGCCCAAAATCATAAGGGTATTACATTTCCGAGTCATGCAAAAGTAGGGGGTTTTTTAACCCCAAAAAATACAAAAGTAAGTTTTTGTTTATTTTATTTTTATATAAAATCTACCTCTATTATATATATAAATAAAAATTAAGAGAAATTTGATACAAAATTTTTTTTCAAACATAGCCTTCATTATATGTATACACTCTTTGTAATAATAATAATGGTGTGCCTTGCTCTGCTTGTAAATTATGTATGTTTATTTCCATTTATAATAAATTATGAATGCTTGTTTTTATATGGTACAATCCTATTGGAATTTGTAAACAAGAGGATTGAATTTGATTGCATTAATTCAATGAAATGAAAAGAATTGAATCCTATTGGTCACTGTGTTATTTCAAGAAAGAACTGAAATGTGGGGAGGAAAATTGTCTTGAAACAATGTGATTAAATTGGTCTCAATACAGTGTTCCACTACATGTTCATACAAGCCGAAAAGAGAAACAAATAGCATTTAATTCTATGCAATGTCAGTATAAAACTCATTTGCACCATTAAATTAGGAACTGCCATGTAGATAAAAGTGACTCTTAATTGGATGTTAGTATAAAACTCTTCTACGTTAAGTAATTGTGCAAAACAACAATGTTAACATCTTTTGGAGATTCTTTAATTCAATCAGCAAAGTACTTGTTTTAAAATGCAATTGATAGCTAAAACAAGAAAAAGATCATTACTTCATTTCAAAGAGTAAAAAAGATGATGCATATCAGAATTTAGATTCTAACTAGTCATTAAATTTTAACCGAGAACAAAGAAAATGGTAAATTTAAGGTGAAGTGCTTCCAAAATTAGCATCTATATGTACTAAAATCTAATTACTGCTCCAAAAGAAATGTGTACCTCTGAAATTGCATGCTTGATTTCTTCTTGGCCTGCAATGTTTCAGCAAGCTCAATCTCCAAAGCAAGAACCCTTTCTAATGCATTGCTAGTGATAGATATTTCCTTGAACACAGGGAATATATTTCCCCATTCTTGATTAGCCTGAGCAACGGATAAAATTCATAAGAATCTGAACAAAGAAAAAGACATGTTTCACGGCAATCAATGCAAATGATTTATTTACTTCATGAAGGAGTTGAATTCTCTTTTTTCATCTTTTCCAATTACAATAAGGAGACATAATTTAGATCACATTTACACCAGACACAACAATAAAAGTCACAACTCGAATATAAGGAAAATGCAAATGCTATCCATGTTACCTTTCGCATGATACTAGAAAATAAATTTACTATATTTAGAAGTATAGATGAATGAAAAAATAGTAGTTACAAATAATAGTGCCTAAAATATTACCTCCTTATTCAAGTTGTCCATGCTAGATTTTAAACTTTTAATTAAATCCGTGTGCTTTTCTTATTTTTGTTGTGAGTAGTCTTCACTTCCAAGAGTTTCGCATCCATTTGCAAGAGGATCCTATCAAATGATAATACAAAGAAATTGTTGAGGCTCACTACCATACCAAAGATAGATGAAGGAAGCAATACATTGCAAAAATAAAAGAAAAAACGTACAAGCCTTTTACCACAGCCATTAAAGATTCTTAACAGAGAAAATTTTTATCTATTTTATTATATATCACCAATAAAAAACAACATTCTCAATTTATGATAACAAGGTTTTGGTTTTGAAGCACAAAATTCCCATGCATTGGTATTTATTTGGTATATATAATTTTTATAATAGTTATAATATTTTGTTGATGCTTATGTGATAAAACTATTCCATACTTTTGATTATTAATAACTGGTAAAGGGTAAATATCTCCAAATGTATTTGTCAAGTTGTTTAGAATTTTGACTTACATTGACAATGGCAAACCAGCAGCAGCTAGATTAGCATCAACCTTTATGCAATCAGCACTAGATGCAACAGCCACCTTAATGCCTTTGCTTTTACACTGTTATATGTCAGTGTGTCCTTTCTTAGTTGATTGAAGACTTAGCAATGCAATCAAAACATGGTGATCGTAACTTGTATTACATACCTGAGAAATAAGTTCACTGGCACCAGGAAATCCAATTCCGAAATCTGGTTTGGCATACTGAGATAAGTACAAGACTTTAGGCAATAACAACATTAACATGTAGAGTAAAAGAAATAAAAAGCTGCATCAAGTGAGATATAAATGGTTTACATTATCCAAATATATTTCAAAGAATCTCTTTTTTGCAGAGGTAAGTGTACAGGAAGTCCCTGGTACGGGTTGAGAGATGGATCGGGAACCTACGGGTCGAGGCAGATGCCTGATCGCTTGACTGGAGCAATGGGGGGAGGTACCTGCAAAGACACTTCGACGCTTAAGTCAGAATGGATCTGAGAGGTATAATGTGTGTGGAATGAATGAATACCTGGACGGACCTAGGTCCTCTTATTTATAGGTGATAGCGAATATCTTATCTTATCTTATTTGGCTAAGATAAGGGAGATGTTTGAATTCAAAAGTTTGTTAGGAGCTCTAGTGGGCCGGTTTCGGGCCTTTTAGAGGGGTGAATCGGATTGGACCCGAGTAACCGGGTTTGGGGTTATTGTGGGATCCATGGGTCGGATCCGTAACAGTTGCCCCCGCAGCGGGAGAGCGAGCAAGGTCGGTCTGTCGCTGGGAGAATGGATCGTTCGCAATTTTTGCTTTCCCGGGTCATCGTTTGATGTCTTTGAGGGTAGGTTGGTGTGTCCAACCGGTTTTTGTGTTTTAGGCCGTAGCGTTGCCTGGCCGTTCTGGTCTTGATGCGACTCTTATGTGCCCCTGCGCCCGTTGCACTTTTCGAGGCGTTCTTTTATTGATTTCTTTTTCCAAGGGCATTTATTGCGAGGAGGTGTTTTTTGGTGGTTTCTCCTTATTGCCCTCACGCTTGCTCTTGCTTTCCAAGGGTACTTGCGTCATTTTATCTCTTCTTTTAAAACCGTTTTGGTTTTCTCTCTTCACTTCCCTCATTTGTTTCATTTCTCTTTTACTTTCTTCTCTGAAAAGATCTTTTCTCTTCCTTTCGCATTTTGTTGCTTGATCGAGCTTCTGCCGTGGCATTTTCTTTTCGGGCTTATTCTCTGCATCATCAGGTTGGCATCCTTCTATGTCTTCTTGTTTCTTATGTGATTTATGCTTTGTCTTCCTTTGCATTTTTTGTTTTGTCTCTGCTTAGTGTAGTTTAGAGTTGCTTCTGGTGTATGATGGTATTACATGGTGGTAGACAGTTCTGTTGGGGTAGTGGGTTTTTATGAGGGGATGAGCGCCACTGTGTAGTTGGTAGTGTGTAGTGATGTCTGTTTGGTTTCCTTCGCCGTTTTCTGCCGTGCGGTTTGGCTGATGGTGGTGCTCATCGCTGTTTTAGGTATGGCTCGTCGAAGGACTGAGGGTATGAGGGCTCCGGTGGCCCCAGCGGGGGGTGTCCCTTCCCTTTACTCTTGGGTTACTAGTGACGTGTGGGGAACGCCGTCGCGGATGACGGAGGCAGACCTCCAGCGGCTCCGTGATCAGGGAGCTATTTGTGGGGGTGGCGACGCCGAGCGTCACTATGAACTTTCTCTTCCTGGGGTTGATGAAAGGGTTTGTTATACCAATCTCGATTCGCCGACCGTTCCGAATTGGATGTGGGTGTACGAGGCGATGTTCACCCGTCTTGGTGTTAGGCTCCCTTTTTGTTCAGCAACTATTGAGTCGGTGCTCCGTGGCGCCTTCCCAGCTGCATCCGAACAGCTGGGCGGCGATACGGTCTTTTGAGCTTGTCTGTGAGTTTCTGGAGCTTCCTGCTTCGGTGAATGTTTTTCTTTTCCTCTTTTTGTGTGCCCTTCCGACTAAGGAGGGGAAACACAAGAAGGGGTATATGTCTTTTCGGGCTCAGCCCCATCGTCGGGTCTTCGGTCTGTATGAAGATTCTTTTCATGGGTTTAAGAGCGGGTATTTTAAGGTTTGTCCTGCGAGTGGGCATCATCCGTTCTGGTTGACGCTAGAGGGTGCGCGGCGGTTCCCCACTTATTGGAATTTTGGGGCGGGACCGTCCATTCTTACTCGGGTGACCCAGGATTTTTTGACTGCGGAAGATCGGGATGTCGCTCTTGTTTTGTGGCAGTTTTTTGGTGAGTGCCCTCTTAATCCTCGGGACGTGATGGGTGACCCGGTTGCTTGTCGGTCTTATGTTGGTGTGTGAGCCTCTTCTCCCCCCCTTTTTTTTTTGATTTCTGAGTTGGGTGCTTAGCTTTTTCTTTCTTTTGATCTTTTTTGCAGTTGAGATGGCTGGAGGTTTGACGACTCTTGCGAGGTTGAAGGCTCAGTTGTCCCAGGGGACTTCTTCTGGTGGTACTCCCTCTACTCCGGTCTCGCGACCTAGTGATGACGCGAGAACTGTCTCTGAGGGTCTCACATTGACTGGAGGTGGGACCGAAGGGTCAGATCGGGGTGTGGCGATTGATGATGATGTGGTCGAGGTGTCGCCGGGGGGTGCTTCCCATAAGCGAAAGCGGTTAGAAGAGGATGATAGTGAGAACTTGGTGGAAGAGGATGGTGCAGTTCCGTCGGTGATGGATCATCGTTTCGACGCTCCGGCTTTCATTGATGAGTTCCTTATGCCAGGCACGGAGGATTTTTTCCGTGAATGTGATGTTACTTTTCAGGCTAAGTCTCTCTATCATTCCTTCCTTCGCTCTGCTGTGATTGTCCGGAAGGCCGAGCCCGTAATGACTCAGGTGGGTCTTTTGGACAAAAAACTCCGTCAGTCTCAGGCCGAGATTACGAGGTTGAAGGGTTTGCTCATGGATGCTGAGTCGGCGAGGGAGCGGGCAGTGAAGTCATCTGAAGAGTCTGGTGCTGAGATCCTTCGCCTTTCCAAGGTTGAGACTTCTCTTTTGTCTCAACTTGGGGAAGAGCGAAGGAAAGCTTCAGATGCTGAATCTCGAGTGGCCGTGCTTTTGGCCGATGTTGATTCGCTAAAGGAGGAGGTGGCCGGCTTGAAAGCGGAGGCCGTGGTTTTAAAAGAGGAAAAAGCTGTGTTGCTTGCCGATGTGAAGGAAGTTGTTGCTGCTACCGAGGAGACGATGAGGGCTCAAGCTTTAGTGTTGGCGCCCGGTGCGGATGTGTCTGTGATGGGAGCTTTCAAGACTATTCGTGATGGCGAGATTGTCGACCTTGAGTAGTTGTAATTATGAACTTTGTTTTGGATTCTGTTTTTATGGATTTTGGCCGTGTGGCCATGTAATCGTGACTTGAAGTTCGTTTTATGTTTTTATGGATTTTGGCCGTGTGGCCGTGTGATCGGGACTTGAAGTTCATTTTATGTTGCTTGGGCCGTTTGGGCCTTTTTGTATATTCCGTTTTAAGCCGTTCTTTCTTTATCCCGTCTGTTTGGGTTAGCGGACCATCGTGAGGTCAAATTTTTGTGGATATCCGTATCTAGGGCCCGGGGGGTGATCGGTCCCCCAGTTTTGGCCGTGTGTTTATTCCGTGTTTAGGAAAATAGCTTTCATGGAATTTCATTGATGGTTGGGCCTCGTTAAAACCCTCTGTTTATGGCGGGAAAGAGTATCCGGGATTAATACTTAAAAGAAAAAAAGACGAAAATTTGCTGTACAGAAGACTAAGGTAAATAAAATAAAGCAGGAAACAAATAGGGAAAGTACAAAGTTAAGGGATGACCTAGGGGGGTCAGCCTAAGTGTGGTATCGTCGTAAGTTGGCGGCGTTCCATGTTCTCGGGACTTCGTCGCCGTTTAGCCGTTCGAGCTTGTATGCTCCCTTTCCGATTACCGCTTTGATTCTGTATGGTCCTTCCCAGTTGGGGGTGAGTTTTCTTTCACCCGGGGTTGGAGCTCCGATGTCGTTTCGGCGTAGGACGAGGTCTTCGGGTACGAATTCTCTTCGGACGACGCCGTGATTGTACCTTAGACTGATTCTTTGTTTTAGGGCTAGTTCCCTGATGTGGGCTATGCTTCTTACCTCGTTAGTGAGGTCTCGCTCTGCCTCTTCGTCGTGACCCCCGACCGTTCTCCTTGGGCTAGGGTCTCCTATCTCTACTAAGATGACGGCTTCCACGCCGTATGTTAGTCGAAAAGGGGTTTCCCCAGTGGCCATTTGGGGGGTTGTTCGATACGACCATAAGCCTGAGCCGAGTTCGTCGGCCCACAGCCCCTTGGCTTCGTCGAGTTGCTTCTTTAGTCCTTTGACAATTATTTTATTTGCGGATTCCACTTGTCCATTTGTTTGGTGGTGCTCTACCGAGCTGAAACGGTGGGATACATGCAAACCTTTTAGGAATTCTCTGAATTTCCTATCGGTGAATTGGGTTTCGTTATCCAAGATGACAATCTCGGGGATCCCGAACCGGGTTAAGATCTGTCGCCAAAGGAATTTTCAGCATTGGGTCACCATGATGGAGGCTAGGGGTTCGGCCTCGATCCATTTAGTGTAATAGTCTATGGCGACGATGAGATGCCGGAGTTGTCCGGGTGCCGTAGGGAAAGGCCCGACGAGGTCGATCCCCCAAGTGCCGAACGGATGCTCTGCCGATATGATGTTGAGCTGGTGCGGGGCGGCCTGGTGGATATTGGCGTGCCTTTCACATTTATCGCAGTTTTTTACCAACTGCATGGAGTCCCGGATAACCGTGGGCCAGAAGTAACCTGCCCTGATGATTTTTTGGGCTAGGGTTTTACCTCCGATGTGGTGGCCGCAACAACCTTCATGGATTTCGCGGAGTATGTACTCCGTGTCCCCGGGTTCGACGCATTTGAGCAGGGGTTGCGAGAATCCGCGCTTGTATAGGTGTTCTGCGACAACTGTGTAGTTGGCGGCTTCCCTTTTTATCCGTTTTCCCTCTTTGGGGTCTTCTGGTAGTGTTCCGTCGAGGAGGTACTGCAGGATAGGGTAGGTCCATGATCCTTGGCTGGAGAGTGTCAGATGAGCGTTAGTCGTTGTCGATATGGACGGCGACTTGATGACTTCCTGAATTAGTGATTTGTTGCCGTGTCCTGGTTTGGTACTGGCTAGTTTGGAAAGTAGGTCTGCCCTGGCATTTCGTTCCCTAGGGACGTGTTGTATGGTAACGTGCACGAATCCTTCTTTCAGTTCGTTTACCTTGGCGAGGTATTATTGGAGTAGGGGATCTCACGTCTGGGAGTCTCCGTTAATTTGGGAACTGACTACCTGTGAGTCAGTACTCACTTCCAGGACCTTTGCTCCGACTTCCTTGGCTAGGGCTAGGCCTACCAGGAGGGCTTCATATTCTGCCTGGTTGTTTAAAACTGGGAACTCGTATCGTACTGATTGTTCGATCGTGACCCCGTTTTGACTTTCGAGTATGACTCCGGCGCCTCCAAAGGTGACGTTTGATGAGCCGTCGACATGTAGTTTCCATGATTCAGGGAGTGGAATCTCCCGAGGTCATCTTAGCGATGAAATCGACCATGGCTTGTGCTTTGATTGCATTTCGGGGTTCGAACTTGATCTAGAATTGGGACACTTCGATAGACCACGCTCGCATTCTTCCCGCTAGGTCGGGTTTTTGTAGTACCTGTTTAACCGCTTGGTCCGTTTTGATCGTCACTGGGTGAGCCTGGAAGTATTGTCGCAGGCGCCGGGAGGCTGTGAGGAGTGCGAAAGCTAACTTTTCTAGGCGCGAGTAGCGAGTTTCCGTATTTTGCAAGACTTTACTTATAAAGTATATGGGTTTTTGTTCTTTCTTCTTGTTTTCACGGATAAGTGCCGCTGCGAGTGCTTCTTCCGATATGGAGAGGTATAAGTAGAAGGTCTCCCCCGTTTGGGGTTTGGCGAGAACTGGCGGTTCTGCTAGGACTTTCTTGAAATGTTGGAATGCTTCCTCGCATTCCGTTTCCCATTTGAAGGGGGCTCTTTTTTTCATCAGCCTGAAGAAGGGGATTGCTTTTTGAGCGGATGCTCCGAAAAAGCGGGATAGCGCCGTCAGTCAGCCGGTGAGCTTTTGGATGTCGTTAAGGTTTCTTGGGTTTGTCATCTCAAGGACGACGCGACATTTCTCCGGGTTTGCTTCAACTCCGCGTTGTGTGATCATAAAGCCGAGGAACTTCCCTGCCTCCATCCCGAAGGCGCATTTTGCCGGATTGAGTCGCATTTAGTGCTTTCATAGGGTGTTCATTATGACCTTGAGGTCGCTGATGAGTTGTTTGCCGGATTCTGTCTTGGCGAGCATGTCGTCTATGTAGACTTCTAATTTTGTTCCCGACAGGTTCTAGAATATCTTGTTGACGAGCCGTTGGTACGTGGCTCTGGTGTTCTTTAGGCTGAAGGGCATGACTGTGTAGCAGTATGTCCCGTCGGGGGTGATGAATGCTATTTTTTCCTCGTCGGGTCGGTGCATAGGTATTTGATTATAGCCGGAGTATGCGTCCATGAAGCTGAGGTACCGGTGTCCAAATGTGGCGTCTACCAATCCGTCGATGTTTGGTTGGGGGAAGGCATCTTTTGGATAGGCTTTATTGAGGTCCGTGTAGTCAACGCACATTCGCCATTTCCCGTTGGATTTCTTAACTAGCACGACATTCGCCAGCCACGTTGTGTAAGGTAGTTCCCTGATGAAGTTTGCTTCGAGCAGGGCTTTTACCTGTCTTTTGACCTCGGCTGCTTGGTCTGGGGACATTTTTCGTCTCCTTTGTGCCACAGGTTTGGCTTTGGGATCTACGGCTAGCCGGTGAGACATTAGGTCGGGGTCTATTCCGGGCATGTCGGCTGGTGTGAATGCAAACAGGTCCCTGTTTTATCTCAGGAACTGGGAGAGATCTTCTTTGAGGTCATATGGGAGATTCCTGTTGATGAAGGTGTATTCGTCTTTGGTTTGCCCTACTTGTAGCTTTTCCATGTCGCCTTCTGGTTCTGGCCTGGGTTGGCCGTCTTGCCGGGCGTCCAGGTCGGCTAGGAATATCCCAACTGTGTCGCGAGATTTTTTCCGTAAAGCTAAGCTGGTGTTGTCGCATTCTGCCGTGATTTCCCGGTCTCCGTGGATGGTACCAATGGAGCCATCTTCCGTTGTGAACTTCATAAGGAGGTATTTAGTAAAGATGACGGCGGAGAAGTCATTGATTATTTTTCTTCCGAGGATGACGTTGTAGGCAGTGGAGTCTTTTAGGACCACAAACTCGGATAGAATCGTCTTTCTTTGGTTGCTGGACCCTATGGTAAGGCGGAGGGTGATGGAACCGTCTGGTTTGAGAAAGTTGTCACCGAGTCCCGTGATGCCGTTGCGGTGCGTTTGGAGGTTGTTGTTGTGGAGCCCGAGTTTGTCGAAGGCTCCTCGAAAGAGGATATTGGAGTCTGCACCGGTATCCACCAGTATTCTTCGTACCAGTCTTGTTCCGATTTTTGCCGAGATGATGAAGGGTGCGTCTTCGGCCGAGGTGCCGTGCTGGCAGTCCTTGTAAGGTCCCACATCGGTTGGGGAGGAGAACGAAGCATGCCTTATAAGGGTGTGGATACCTCTCCCTAGCATGACGCGTTTTGACGAGTGAGTGTGGGGGGCTTCGGCTATCATCCCTATCGTCAAAGGCAAAACCATGAGGCCTTGTGTGCCAAAGCGGACAATATCGTGCTAGCGGGTGGTCTGGGCTGTTACAGATGGTATCAGAGCGAGAACCCGGATTGATGTGCCAGCGAGGGCGCTGGACTCCCTTAGGGGGGGTGGATTGTAAGGTCCCACATCGGTTGGGGAGGAGAACGAAGCATGCCTTATAAGGGTGTGGATACCTCTCCCTAGCATGACGCGTTTTGACGAGTGAGTGTGGGGGGCTTCGGCTATCATCCCTATCGTCAAAGGCAAAACCGTGAGGCCTTGTGTGCCAAAGCAGACAATATCGTGCTAGCGGGTGGTCTGGGCTGTTACAGTCCTCGGGTAGGAAGGTTATCGTGTTGTCGGCGGTGTTAGTTGGGGTTTGGTTTTTGACAGCCAGAATTTTGAGGTCCTTTTTTAGTGTTGATTTTGACTTGCCTGATACATCTTTGCCCGTGATAATGTTTACTATTATGGTTGGGTCATTATCCATGCTTTCCCTAGGCGGGTGTTTTTGCGATCTCGGGTTGCGTCCTTCTCTCTCCGGTGACCTTTCTCTTTCTGCTCGTTTTGGTTCTCTGATGATTTTGGCGAACTCTAGTAGCTTGCCGTCTCTGATGGCTTGTTCGAGAGCATCTTTGAGGTCGAAACAGTCCTGTGTTCGGTGCCCGTAACCTCGGTGGTAGTCGCAGTAGAGGGTTTTGTTGCCGCCTGTTCTTTCTTTAAGTTGCCGGGCTTTTGGGATGATACCTCGGTCTGCAATTTGGTGGTATATTTCGGTAATTGGGGCTGTTAGGGGTGTGTAATTAGAGAACTTGCCGATTATGGGTGGTCGGTTTGTGTTTGTTGATTTGGGGTGGTCCCTTTGAATTTCTCTGTGTGGTGGGTTATGCCGGGGTGGGGGTTGTCGTGTTGGGCATTGTTATGCTGCCGCTTGTTGGCCGCGACGACCTGGCTGACATCCTCGTCGTTGATGTAATCCCTAGCGACGTTCTGGATCTCGTGCATTGTCCATACTGGTTTGGTAGTAAGGTGCTTGCGATGGAGTCCGTAAGTCCGTTGACCGTTAAGCATTCGTCATTGAAGCGGTCGAGGTATTTCCTTGTGGACTCGTCTTGTTTCTGTGTGACCCTCAGTAGGCTGATGGGGTGTTTAGCTTTAGTGATTCTGGTTGTAAATTGGGCCATGAAATTTCGCGAGATATCGTGGAAACTGGTTATGGATCCGTTAGGGAGGGCGTTGAACCATTTGATCGCCAGCCCGGCTAGGGTTACCGGAAAAGCTCTGCATCGGACAGTGTCAGCCGCGCCTTCTAAGTTCATCCTGGCCTCGAAGGCCGTTAGGTGTTCCTGAGGATCTTTGGTTCCGTCATACTTCATGTCGGTGGGTTTGTCGAAACCTTTGGGGAGTTTTGCTTTTAAGATTCTTGCCGTGAAGGGGGTGGCTCCCATTATTGTGTGATCGTTCCTTG
Source organism: Arachis ipaensis (assembly GCF_059453495.1). Taxonomy (NCBI): domain Eukaryota; kingdom Viridiplantae; phylum Streptophyta; class Magnoliopsida; order Fabales; family Fabaceae; genus Arachis; species Arachis ipaensis. The sequence continues at coordinate 94,451,765 of NC_142439.1, forward strand.
TACGCTTGGTTTCTCGGTGTCGTTGGTCGTCGTCCGTGTTAACGGGGTCGCGGGAGATACTGCGGTCGTATCTTTTGCTGTGTCGCCGTTCTGGCGATTTGTCACGTCTTTGGTAATGCGAGGTGCTTCTATTGTGTCTTTTGGTGTGTTGTCGTTCTGGTGATCTGCCGTGGCGAGATCTGGATCTAGAGGTCGCGTGACTTCCATATTCGGCCTTGTGCTTTTCCTTGGTGGCGATTCGTCCCTCGAGTTCCTGTACTTAATGGTAGAGTTCTTGGATTATTTGGGCTGACCCGTCCTCTAGGTTCTCGGGATGTCGAGTTTTGGTGATGACGGGGCCGTCTTCTTTGTTATGGATGACGCTTGCTATCCTTTCGTGGGGTATGGCTTCTTGGTGTTCGGGAGTAGGGTTTCGTGTTCTGGAGTCGTCTTGGCGGCTGATGGAGTGCTCTTCAAATCCGTCTGCCATTCCGGCTCGACCAGTGCCGGTTCCCCACAGACGGTGCCAATGTACAGGAAGTCCCTAGTACGGGTTGAGAGATGGATCGGGAACCTGCAGGTCGAGGCGGATGTCGGATCGCTTGACTGGAGCAATGTGGGGAGGTACCTGCAAAGACACTCCGACGCTTAAGTCAGAATGGATCTGAGAGGTATAATGTGTGTGGAATGAATGAATACCTGGAGGGACCTGGGTCCTCTTATTTATAGGTGATAGCGAATATCTTATCTTATCTTATTTGGCTAAGATAAGGGAGACGTTTGAATTCAAAAGTTTGTTAGGAGCTCCAGTGGGTTGGTTTCGGGCCTTCTAGAGGGCTGAATTGGATCAGACCCGAGTAACCGAGTTTGGGATTATTGTGGGATCCATAGGTTGGATCCATAATAGTAAGCATCTTCTTTAATGTGAAGAAGCACTATATTATTGATGTTGTTTCTAAAATGCATGTGCTTTAATATGCTTTTGAACCATGTATATTGTTTTTTTTTTTCTTTTCTTTTTGTCATTTGTGTTCTGAATTTTTTTAGTAGAATGGATAATAGCCCACTTTGGATAGAAAAAAATGTGAAATGTTCAATTTTTACTTATATGAATATGCATATTTTCTTTCTTATCATGCACACTTTTTTTTGGCACTCATTCAAAGCATGTTTGTTCTTTTGGTCATTGTTATCAAGAAACAATCCATACAAAATTTAAAGAATGTGACTAAACTGTAATGATCTTATGTTTTAAACAAATTAATTATATTTAATACAATGACCCTTTTGCAATCTATTACTATTCCTTTGGTAATGAGTATGCTGTTTTCATGCATTCAAAGTTTATGTTCTCCGTTTCTCTTTATTTCTAATATATATATATATATATATATATTCAACTGCTCATTTAAAAAATTTCATAATGAGCCATGACTAGGCTTTTGGCTATATTTTTTATGGTCAATTATTTCAGTTAAATCCAACAAACAACTTAGAAAATTTATAGGATTTTGTTCTAATTTTTTGCAGGAATCTTTATATCTTAAAAATCTAACCAATGCTGATGAATATGTGTTTTTGGAGAAAAAATATTCTAAATTTATAATGAATTTCTGAATTATGAAGGATTACTTCATCTGTTTGCTTCCAATTTTTTACTAAAAGATAAGTGTTCTTTTGTTTTAATGGTATACCCTTTTGGATTTTTTCAACTATAGATTACTAAAAAACATAGAGTTGGCAACTATAATTGAATTCTAAAATAATAAGAATTTTATATGAATTGATTTAAATAATTGAGATTTTAGAATTTAATACTTTAATTTTTATGAATAAAAAAAATTAATTATATTATCTCTAATTCTTGGATTAGAGTATTTATTTGAAAATAATTTATAAATTGATGAACAAATAGTATTTTTATATATAATTATTATCAGTGAGGGATCCAGAAAATTTTATCAGTGGGGGCAAAATATATATAGTATAATAATAATTTATATAATTATACTATAGTATTATAAAATATAATTACTCCTCAAATTATTTAACTAACAAATTAAAATAATAAAATAATAATTTAAATAATAAATAATTTAAAATTCCATTCTTCTGGGTTTCATATTTTGAAAAGATTGAATAATCTTTTCATTGTCAATACAATCAAATGTCTCTTTTTTTATGTATGTCACTAAACAATCATTTAAAAATTCATCTCCCATACGGTTGCGAAGCCGACTCTTTATGATGTTCATAGCAGAGAAAGTTCTTTCAACTGATGTAGTTGCTACAGGCAAAACTAAAGCTAACTTCAAAAGAAGAAACACTAATGGATAAACAATATTTTTTCGAGTCTCAACCAATTTCTGAGAAAGAGCACCAATCCTATTTAAGTTTGAGAATTGATCATCAGAACGCATATCTAGTATGAAGTTCTCAAATTGACTATCAAGTGCCAAAAGTTGAGTAGAAGAAAATTCTAATGGATAGAATTGAGCTAACTGGATTAACCTCTCCTTGTCAAACGCAAAAAATGAGTGTCTTGGATTCAGACAAGCTATACGGTTAACAAGGACCTTTTTGCAAATATGCACATCTAACTTTGTCTCTGTCATTCGGATGATAAATTGAAATCTTTGGTTGTTGTTCTAGATCTGCTATGAGACTCTCTACTTCGAATTCTAAAAACCTCCTCTTGTTAGAAGAAGTCGATGAATTGTTTTGGGATCCAATCTCCAATGATGAAGTTCTATTGAAATATTTCTCCATTACTAATAGAATAAAATTATAAACCTAAATTAATTCACAATTCTATACAAATTGAGAAGTTCACTATAAAATTATAAATACAAAATTGATCAATTAATAAAATTAATGAAACCTATATCAGTGACTCGTTAAAGATCCATGAAAATAAGAATATAAGAGTATATAGCTTTAATTTATTAGAAACATTTGAAGCTAGCCCTTTTTCTCAGCATATTATAAATACATCAGCATCCCTTCTAACATTCATATCATAATCCCTTGACCCCTCATTCTTCTCATTCATATCATAAGTCCCGAGATCTGTGTTTCTTTATTTTCAAAACAATTCTTCTACTACGGGAAAATGTCAAGCCATGCACCGAAGGAACTGTTGAAGACAGAACCAGATCTAGACACCAAAGGAACGAGAAGACAGAACCAGACGAGGATTGAAGGCTTGAAGCTGTGAAGACTATGGAAGAAGAAGAAGAAGAAGAAGAAGAAGAAGAAGAAGAAGAAGAAGAAGAAGAAGAAGAAGAAGAAGAAGAAGACACCAGACACTAAACTGCTGAAGGAACGCAGTGGCAGAACCAGACGCGGGCATGCGGCGATGCAACGAGAAACCGACGGAGCTGACGCGAGAGAAAGGCTGAACGGGACAACGATAAAGAAACTGGCAGAGTGGGCGAGTGGCGGCAGACGATAGTAACTGAAGGCTGGAGTCTGGAAGTGGAGGTTGGAGGCTGGAGTAGAAGAAAAAAATTGAAAAAAGGGAGAAGGAGAAGGGTTAGCCGGTTAGGGATTTGGTGGGTGGGGAGTGGGGTCAAAATGAATTAGATGGTGGGGGCAAATTAGACAATTCACTGAGAACTACTAATTAATTTTTTCAAATTCACTGGGGGCAACTGCCCCTACTAGGTGCTGAGTAAATCCGTCCCTGATTATTATTGGATTAATATTGGTTTTTAATGACTATATTATCTCTATTTTTATTTAAAATTACTAGTCTTCCTTTACGTCTTTTTCTCAAATTAAAATCCTAACCCTAACACACACAAAACACTCTTACCCTTTCTCCCTCGATACAGCCACCAAAATCCCCTTCCTTCCATCAGCAACCCAAAAAACACACCACACCAGAGGAGAGCTTGAGAGAAAGAGAGAAAACCAAAGAAGAAGCAGCACCGGCGAGGAGCCCGTTCTGCTGCTGCCGAACTGTCAAGCCTAAACGGGAGAGAGTCGCTGCTATCGTTCAAGCCGCTACAGCCGCCGTCGCATATGTTGCCGTTGCAGGAGCTTCCATTCCCATTACTGTCATGTTACAGAGAGGGAGAACCGCGCGCAAGCCAGGGGCCAGGAGAAGGGAGCAGCCACCGTTGTGTTTTGCCTACGCCGCTGTTCAAGCCCATCGCCACCCATGGAGTCGCGAGGAGCACCGCCGTCGTCATCGCAACCCATTACTGTCATGTCGCGAGAGAGATGAACGCGAGGTGAGGAGGAGGGAGGACTGCCGCCGTTGAGCTATTGCAACCCGTAGCCGTTGTCGCGTCTATCGCCGCCGATGGGTGAGTCCGCTGCTGAAGCTGGATGCCTGGAAGAAAGGAGGTAATGGTAGGGAGGGGTGTTGTCACTGTGGTGGCCATTGTTGTGGATGGAGGTTGCCGCTGAGCTACCTGCAGCTGTTGGAGTTGCTCCGCCGCCGTTTTGGTCACTGGGTATGGCGTGGGTGTTTCCAGAACCTCCACCGGAGCTGCCGCTACTTGGCTCAGTCGTTCCTCTTTAGTTACAATAAGCATTTCTATTCCGAAACCCTTGAAAATCAGTATTCCCCTATGTTTGGTTTGAGATTCTGAAGTTTTGGTAACGTAGGGTCAAGTTTTGGTTATTGCATGTCGTGTTTAAAGTTGCAGTTGATATTGCTGAAGTGGTTTAGAGCCGTGGTTATTGTGGGGATGGTTAGATTTGATGCAGCCGCTGCGAAATCAGAGTTTTAAGGGTCTTGTCACGTAGTTAAGTCGTGAACGAGGTAGGGGCGCTTACCTTAAACTTATTTTTACTCTCAAGAATTGTTATAAATCGATATTGATGCAAATATTATATTTTTGGTGATTAGGTGAGTCTTACGGATTGAATTGAGTTATTTTGCATAAATGATTGATTAAATTGGTTTTTGATTTGTGATATAATGATTATTGAGCGTTTGAACGCATATTGATAATTGAGGTTGAATTATTGTAATTTACTAGATTGGTTGTTTGAAATTCTAAGTTTTTGTTGATTTCCTTGAGTTGAGTTGGAATGTTGAGATAATGATTTAATTGGAAATGATTTGATTGACCGAGAGATGTTTGGTTTGGTTGTTGGGACCTTTGAAAGGTGGTAAAGTTTGTATTTTAGAGGAGATGTTGTCGAAATTTTTATAAAAATTAGAGCTTTAGTTTGAAGATCTATTTAGAAAAGTTTGGATTCAAGGATTATATTATTTGATTTCGATCTTTTAAGAAAAGGAATAAATTACATTTTGGAGTTTTATTCATTAAGAAAAGTATTATATTTTGAGTTTTATTTAGTTAAGAAAAGAATTATACTATTTTGAATTTGATTTACTAAGGAAAGGTTTATGTTTCGAGTTTGAATTATTTAAGAAAGGGGTTATGTTTTAAGTTTGAGATAAAGGATTACCTTTTGAGGAGTTTTAGCAATTTACAATATTTGAGTTTGATTGGCAAAGAGATATGAATTTGAGTCTTTTGAAAGGGATTTTAAACTAGAAATAGTTTTGAAGTTGGTTTGGGAGTTTTGATTGAGTAAATATGAGTTTTATGAAGGAGAACGGGTTTAGAGTGACGATGTTTTGAAAGTTTTGAAAAATGGTATAAAAAGTGATTTTGGTTTTAAAGAAGAATGAATTAAGGAAAAATGATTCTTGGCATGCTATGAACTGGGCATGTTGAGATTGTGGATTCTCTCTCTTGCTGTGATAAACAAGTTGAGGTTGAGGATTCCCTCTCTTGTTGTGGTGGATAAGCTTGAGGTTGAGGATTCCCTCGCTTGTCGCATTGAAAAGTTGGATAGAAGGTTGAGGATTCCCTTTGGTTCAATTTTGTATTGTTAATTCTAATTTTGGTTATGTTTGACAATGTTGGATTGAAATGAGTTTTGGACTGATATGGTGAGGACAGTGGTTTTGTCCTGCTCACGTATAGGCAAGTTGAGATTGAGCATTCTCTCTCTTACTGTGATGAACAAGAAGAGGTTGAGCATTTCCTCTCTTGTTATGGTAGGAAAGCGGGGTTGAAGATTCTCTCTCTTGCTACATCAAAGAATTGAATAGAGAAGGTGGAGGATTCCCTTCGATTCGATTCCTGGCTATGGTGTGAATGAGTTTGGTTGAGGAATTCCTATTGTCACATCACAGTCTCTCTCTGAATGGGAGGTTGAGGATTCCCTTCGTGTAGAGAGACGATATCCGAGTTAGCTACCGGGTGTGTCGGGTTTGCCTGTATAACCGACAGATGAACTCATTGGCCATAGGACAGGCATGCATCATATGCATCTATGTTATTGTATATACAGTTATAGTTTTTCTTGCCTTTATTATTATTCTTGCCTTTATTATTATATTTGTAAGAGAGACAGGAGTTGTAACAATATGTATGTATATATATTTGCAAGTTATTTATATAAAGAGTTATGTATGTATGTATGTATGTATATATATATGAATATTGTGATTGATTTTAGTTATTTATGCATGTTTGGTCAAAATAAAAAGTATTTCTAGGGTTTTAAAAGAAAACAGTGATATGGTTTCGAGTTAAATGCTCATATTTTATTATTAAATATATATGAAATTTGTCGTAACATTTTCACTATCAGAGTGACGTAGCCGGAAGCGTGATATTCTGACAGTAAGGGTGTTATAAGGTGCACTATGAACGGAGCTGGGAGCTCAGAAGAGTTGAACTTAGACTCAGGAAGTTCGGTGCTAAACGCTGGTAAGTGGACGTTTAGCACCAGGAAGTACATTTTCCAAGAATTCGCCACTGCCACCCTAGCGTTTAGCAATGATTCTGGGCTTCTAATGCCGGGGGCACGCAACATGGGGATGCTTTTCTAGAGATCCCTAGCGTCTAACACCAGGGGTGATGGAAAAAAAAGAGTTTCGGTGCTAAATGCCCAGTCACTGGCATTTAGCACCAGGTACACGAATTCACGTGGAATATTTCGGGAGGGGTAGCGATAAACGCCTGCAACCCCGCATTTAGCGCTAAGTGCACTGATTCCCCTCCCCACTTTGATTTGAATTCAAACTCCATCAACTACCCCATTGACTCCCTCCCCTTTTCCTTGTTCCTAATGCCCCCTCCATCTCCCATCAAATCACTCCTCTTCCCCATCAATCCATCATCCTACCACCAATCCCATCACTCACACTACCCCATGATTCCCTTCCATTCCAAATAAGCCCCACGAACCCCCCTTACTACCTAACCGTAGCTCTTTCTTTCCCTTTTCTTTCCTTTTTCTTTCCCCCACCTCTTCCCTATATGTACCCCCATCCCTACCTCATACCCGCACAACCATACTATATCTTCTTCTTCCTCCTTTCTTCTTATTCCACAACACCCACTATCCTCTTTCTTCTCCTACCTTTTCCCCATGCCAAGACCGACCTTACCCTCTCCCTTTGTTCTCTTCATCTTTTGCTCAGAGACGAGCAAACTTTTAAGTTTGGTGTTGTCGTGCCGCTCATTTTGACATTTGCATTGATGGCACCAAAGGGAGGTGAGTCATTCTCAAGGAAGAGGAAGGGCAAGGCACCACAATCCGGTGACTATGACTGAACCAGTTGAGCCGGCATGACCTAAAGCCAGTTGCTAGGGGATGGTTGGAGTTCATCCAATACTCTATTATCCTAACTAGCAATCGCTTGGAGTGCAAAGTGGATAGAGCCATTATGATCCACTGTATCATGACTGGATATGAGGTGGCGGTGGAGGACATCATTCCACAGCAGATTTATCATATCGACTCCAACGCTAATACGCATGCCAAGTTGGCCTTTCCTCATCTCATCTATCGACTTTGTGAGGCCACTGAGATATCCAAACATAAAATTACTTTTACTTTTTCATAAGATCTTTCAAAAAAGATAACTAAAACAAGATATTTTTTTAAAAACCCGCCCAAACAAGCCCTAATTATATTAAGAGAAAGTATAAAGAGCATGGTTTTGAAAATCAGACTGGACCATCCGGATCGACCGGGTTAACCGAAAACCGATCATCTGGTCGGCCCGGCTGACCTCCAAACCGTTTGGCAAAAACCGGTTAAAAACCAGTCAAACTGGTGAATCGACTGAACCGGTCGGGTTTTTAAAAGGCCTGGTTCTTTTCCTTCAGCCTCAAAACATGGTCATTTTGATGAAAGAAAAAAAAAACCCCACCCCCAAACAGCATTATACCCTACGTCCCTACCCCTCTCTCTTCTCTCTCACTCTCACATTCACTAAAATGAATCCCTAATTTCACCCAACCAACCCTATCAGAGCCAACACCGCCGCCACTGTCAGCCCCCAGCTGCCACAACCCTTCTCTTCCTCACTGTCTCTCTGCTCATTGTGAAGCCCCACCAGCCACCGTCACCCCCAACCGCCACCACTCTTCTCCTCAACACCGTGTCTGTTCTCGTCGTGAAGCCCGCCTATGTGATCGTCGTCGTCGGCAGTGACAGAGGGTGCCATCATCGTCGTCGTCCTCGATCCTCTTCTCCTCTATGTCACGTGAACGGTTGCTTAGTCCTCTTCAAGCATGTCCTCTCCTCCTTGAATCTCTGCCCGGAGCCTCGACCTGGAATCTCTGCTCGGTGCCTCACCGTTGCAAGCTGTAAAACCTAGTTTTCAAGTACGCAAGATCAGTAAGGGGAGAACCTCTGCTATATCATCAAGCATCTCAATCCTCATTGTCATTATATCATCTTTAAGATAGAACCTTTTCTGAGGCAAGCTCGATAACGCAATCACGAAGAACCTAGTTTCTGAACCATATCGGTTAGGAGTTTTGATTCTGATTTTTGTAAATAGTCTCAGTTTGACGAACCAGACTCGATTCATGAGATAAGATAGATAATAGTATAATATTATTATTATATGAGTATTAGAAGCTGCTTGAATGATATTATAATGTTACCTGGTCTGTTTTAGTTAAAAACAGGAGATCGGTTTAATTGGGTCCACAGTTTACTAGTGCAGCTTAGCACCAGCACTCTCTGATGACTTTAGCAATGCTAAAGCCTCATCATACATGTTCTATTCTCATAATAAATATTTTACTAGTATCATTTATGCTATTAGCTCAGAAAAGAATTTTTAGAGATGTTTTTACAAGTGTTCCGATACATCTAGTTTTAGTAGTTATACACCTGAGATATTTTAATATTATTTTAACCCACTTCCAAGCCAACCAATCACAACTCACCATACACCCCCAATACCCCCAAGGCTGATTCATTTTCACCTTGTGGCCAAAGAGAGAAAAGTTCTTAGTTCCAAATTTTCAAAGCTTGATTTTTGCTAAACTAAAACTCAAATCAAAATTCTAATCCGACAAAAATGATCCTCTCTTCTTTCTCTACATAACCATATGACTTATCAAGGCTGGAATCAAGGTGAGTTGGCTTCACTATCTCCCTTTTGCTTTGGTTTCAAGGAAACATGCTTAAACATGTGTTTTCTTGATGTGCTTCCTTAGGAATCATGCTTAACTTGACTTGAGGGCCAAGAAATATTAATTTCCAGAAAGTTTAAGGTGAGAAATCCCTTCCTAACATGCTAAGTGAGATTTGGTCAGTTGAGGGTTTGTGGATTTAAAGTTGTTCTTGATGTGATTTAGGAGGAAAAATTTCTTAAGGACCACCTGAGAGTATAACCGAATTTGGAGCAGCAAACTAGGTAGGGTTTGACGAAATTAATCTTGATTGATTGTATTTGAGTTGTGTGATTATGATATGGTTTGGATGTGCTTGAAATTGATTGTTTATATGAGTGATTCTTGTTGAAATTTTGGTGAAAATTTGATGAAATTTGATGAAATTCAAGCTATGAGTTTGTGTTCTTGGAGCTGTTGGAAAACAAAACCCTATACCTCATATTAGGATTCAATTTGTATTAAAATTCAAGTGGAAAAAATGGGGTTTTAGTGGCTGGAAATTTATTATGAATTATGGTAAAAATCGGTTACTGAAAAGATTTAAAAACGGGTGAAAACAGAGAAAGAATCTGAACAATTTATGAAGAACACGAAGAACACTTTGAATGTGGTGAAGAACAATGAAGAACAGGCTTTAGATCTTAAAAAGGGCAAGAAAGTAAAATTTTTGGTGCTTGCAGGGTTATTTTGTAATTTCTGAAAGTTAGAGTGGTTAAAGTAGAAATATTAAAAGTTACGAGTGGTAAAAAGTGAATTTATATAACTTTTAGGGTAAGAAAGGATAAATCTCGAAAATATAATAATAAAATAATAAATAATAATAAAATATTAGATAATAATATTTAATTAAAAATAATATTTTAATAAAAATAATAAAATCATGGGGAAAAGACAGTTTTTCGTAAAAGCTTTAGAAAGACAACTTTAAGCGTAGAATCTCATAATTACCTTCATAAAACACTTAGGGAGTGGTAATAACATATTAGTGAGGCAAAGATAAAGAAAAGATAGAAAGTTAAACAAGAAATGAAAATTGAAGAAAAAGTCTGTAAACTTTTAACGACAGAATCGAATAGAGATTAGCAAACGAACTAGGAGCAACATGGTTAGTTCTTAAGTTGCGCCTAGGGTTAGGTATAATATGAAAATTTAAACTGTTTCAGTGTAGACTTAATGAACCTATACTTGGGACAGGCTAACTATTCATACCAAAATTTACATAAGCTATAAATACATATGTTAAACAGAGAAACCAGAGTAGAGCAAAGAAACAAAGAGAAAAGAGTAACCAGAGCAGAGTAAAGAGATAAAGAGAAAAGAGTAATATAGATATAGAGAAAAGAATAACCAGAGCATATTAAAGAGATAAATAAGAGTAAATAGACAAAGTGAAAAGAGTAATGATGAGCGGATAATTTATACGCTTTTTGGCATTGTTTTTACATAGTTTTCATTATGATTTAGTTAGTTTTCACTATATTTTTATTAGTTTTTAAATAAAAATCACATTTCTGGACTTTACTATGAGTTTGTGTATTTTTCTATGATTTCAGTTATTTTCTGGCTGAAATTGAGGGACTTGAGTAAAAATCAGATTCAGAGGATGAGGAAGGACTGCAGATGCTGTTGGATTCTGACCTCTCTGCACTCAAAGTAGATTTTCTGGAGTTACAGAACTCTAAATAACGCGCTCTCAATTGCTTTGGAAAGTAGACATCCAGGGCTTTCCAGCAATATATAATAGTTTATACTTTGCTCGAGTTTAGATGATGCAAACTGGCGTTCAACGCCAGTTCTATGTTGCATTCTGGAGTTAAACGCCAGAAACAGGTTGCAAAGTGGAGTTAAACGCCAGAAACAGGTTACAAACTGGCGTTCAACTCCAAGAGAAGCCTCTACACGTGTAAAGCTCAATGCTCAGCCCAAGCACACACCAAGTGAGCCCCAGAAGTGAATTTCTGCATTATTTACTCATTTCTGTAAACCCTAGTAACTAGTTTAGTATAAATAGGACTTTTTTATTGTATTTAGAAGTCTTGGTGACTCCGGTTCCCCTCTGGGGCCGAGACCAATGAACTCCATTATCACTTATGTATTTTCAACGATAGAGTTTCTACACACCATAGATTAAGGTGTGGAGCTCTGTTGTTCCTCATGAATTAATGCAAAGTACTATTGTTTTTCTATTCAATTCAAACTTATTCCTATTCTAAGATGTTCATTCGCACCTAAGAACATGATGAATGTGATGATTATGTGACGCTCATCACCATTCTCACCTATGAATGCGTGGCTGACAAACACTTCTGTTCTACATGCAAACAAGCTAGAATGAATATCTCTTAGATATCTAATACAGAGGACCGAGTCTGAGATATTAGAATCTTCGTGGTATAAGTTAGAACCCATGGACGGCCATTCCTGAGATCCAGAAAGTCTAAACCTTGTCTGTGGTATTCCGAGTAGGATCTGGGAAGGGATGGCTGTGACGAGCTTCAAACTCGCGAGTGCTGGGCGTAGTGACAGACGCAAAAGGATAGTAAATCCTATTCCAGTATGATCGAGAACCGACAGATGATTAGCCATGCAGTGACAGCGCATTGGACCATTTTCACAGAGAGGATGGGATGTAGCCATTGACAACGGTAATGCCCTACATACAACTTGCCATGGAAGGGAGTAGGAATGATTGAATGAAGACAGTAGGAAAGCAGATGTTCAGGAGGAACGAAAGCATCTCTATACGCTTATCTGAAATTCTCACCAATGAATTACATAAGTATCTCTATCCTAGTTTTCATTTTAATTATGTTTTTATTATCAATTCACTATAACCATTTGAATCCGCCTGATTGAGATTTACAAGGTAACCATAGCTTGCTTCAGGCCGACAATCTCCGTGGGATCGACCCTTACTCACGTAAGGTTTATTACTTGGACGACCCAGTGCACTTGCTGGTTAGTTGTGCGAAGTTGTGACAAAGTGTGATTCACGTTTGAGAGCACCAAGTCTTTGGAGCCATTGTTGATGATCGCAATTTCGTGCACCAATTTTTTGGCGCCGTTGCCGGGGATCGAACGAACAACAATTTCGCATTTGTTTTTGGCAACAACAGTGCCAAGTTTGGTCCGGCAACAACACTAAGTTTTTGGCGCCGTTGCCGGGGATTGTTCGAGTTTGGACAACTGACGGTTCTTCTTGTTGCTTAGATTAGATAATATTATTTTAATTTTAAGCTTTTTGTTTTTATTATTCTAATTTTCGAAAAAAAATATAAAAATAAAAATAAATATTTTCAAAAATATATTTTTCTTCAGAATTTTTAAGAATGAATTCTAGTGTTTCATGATGATTTGTTGAATCCTGGCTGGCTGTAAGCCATGTCTAATCTTTTTGGATCGGGGTTTCAACTTATCATCACATAAGCTTGTTGATCTTCACCCATTTAGCAGTTACACACATAGTTGTTGTATACATGGGAGGTAGTCAATATCTGCTGAAGCTTGGCTGGCCATTGGCCATGTCTAGTGTTTTGGACCGGAGCTTTCACTGAAAGCTTGGCTGGCTAGTAAGCCATGTCTAATTCCTGGACTGGAGCTTTAGACTAACATTGCAAGATTCCTGGAATTCCTATTAAAAATTTTGAAATCCTTATTTTGCTTTTTCCAATTAATTTTCGAAAAAACCAAAAAATTTAATAAAATCATAAAAACCAAAAAAATTTTTGATGTTTCTTGTTTGAGTCTTGTGTCAAATCACAAGTTTGGTGTCAATTGCATGTTTATCTCTTCCTTGCACTTTCGAAAATTCATGCATTGCATTCTTCATGATCTTCAAGTTGTTCTTGATGAATTTCCTTGTTTGATCTTTGCATTTTCATGTTTTGCATCTTTTCTTGTTTTTCATATGCATTCTTGCATTCATAGTGTCTAAAAATTAAAAATTTCTAAGTTTAGTGTCTTGCATGTTTTTCTTTTCTTAAAAATTTTCAAAAATAAGTCTTAATGTTCATCTTGATCTTCAAAGTGTTCTTGGTGTTCATCTTGACATTCATAGTGTTCTTGCATGCATCATTTGCTTTGATCCGAAATTTTCATACATTGAGTCTTTTTGATGTTTTTCTCTCTCATCATTAAAAATTTAAAAATAAAAAAATATATCTTTCCCTTTTTCACTCATAAATTTTCGAAAATTTGAGTTGACTTTTTCAAAATTTTTTAAAAAAATCTAGTTGTTTCTTATGAGTCAAATCAAATTTTCAATTTAAAAATTCTATCTTTTTCAAATCTTTTTCAAAAATCAAATCTTTTTCATTTTTCTTTCATAATTTTCGAAAATTTCAAATTAATTTTTGAAAATTTCAAATTAATTTTCAAAAATCTTTTTCTTATTTTGTTTCATAATTTCAAAATCTTTATTAAAAATTGTTTGTTACCTGGGGTTCTCGGGTTATCGGGTTGTCGATGGAAGGTGACAAGGAGAGAGAGAGAGAGGTCCCGAGCGAGCGCGGAGCGAATGCTGGTAACGTCGGAGGGCGGACGGAGCGAGGGGTAGCCACTTGCAAGGACACTCCGACGATCAAGTCAGAGTCCGTACTGAGGGTGGCAGGGTTAGGTAAGGATGTGACGTACCTTGGGGGGAGAGCTGTCCTCTCCCCTTATATAGCGTGCTGGGTGGGCCTAATGATGGCCTAGCCCATTGGTGGAGAGTTTGAGCTGTCACTTTTCCACGCGTGCGGGTCGTCCGTACTGGGGGGTCGGTACCTCGGGTGCCGACCCTGGGGGTTCCGACCCGGCTGGTGGCGCGGTTGTGATATGGTTAGACCCCGGGTCGGTTACGGCTAACCGACCCGAAGGGATCCGTTAGGGTTTCTTGGGCCTGGGTGGGGCGGTGCCCCGACCCGGCGGCTTTTTGGGCTGGACTGGCACTCCGTAACAGTGCCCCCAACGCGTCAACCTCGAGGTTTCAGACTCGTGGCTGGGCGCGTTTGTCGTGAGCTCTTTCTTTTTCTCGGCAGTTCGTGGGCGGTGCTTTGTTTTCCTTCACGTTTGGTCGCTTCGATTTCTGTGCCACTTTTTTGGTTTTGGCGCCGAGCATTAAATGTCTATCGCTTCGTTGATTTGAAATTTTGGGTGAAATGACAGATATGCCCTTGCCTTTTGGGTGCTTTTCCTCGGCGGTTACGCTTTCCTCCTTTTATTTTTACTTCGTAACCCCCACTCCTCTCTTTTACTATTCTCGTTCTCTTCTTCGCAAGTTCCTCAACGCTGCTGCCTCTTCTGTTCATACTGTTGTTGTTGCTTGAAGCATCTTGTCCCTTACTTTATTTTGCAATTTCCTGCCTCTTCTGGTAAGCTTTCATGGTTCTTCCCCCATTTCGATTGTTGCTTTATTTCTGGTGCTTTTGCTTTGTTGCATGCTTGGGTCTTTTGCGTTTCTTGTTTGTTTTCTCTTTTTAGAGGGGGTGCCACTGGGTTTTTCCTGGGTTTCGCTTGCATTTCTGGGTTTTTCCTGGGTTTTTGTTTGCATTTCTGGGTTTAGGGGAAGATTCATAGTTTTCTTTTTTGCTTTCTTGTTTTGAGGGTTTCCGACTTCCCGTGTTGACTTTAGTGGTGCCCCCAATGTAGGTATGAACGATCGTCTTGCTTCTTCGAGTCAGGCCCAGCGCCCCTTGGCTGACTTCATCGACCACTATGCTTGGGTTTCTTCTGATGTGAAGGATACCTCTTCCAAGATGACTAGGGAAGGGCTCCAGAAATTACGACAAGTCGGACTCTTGTGTGGGGGGTCTTGAGGAGTTGCTTTACCAGGTCTTTGTCCCCGCTGCTCGGGAGCGCGTCTGCCATAAGAATTTGGCTTCCCCAACGGTTGTTGATTGGCTGTGGGTTTACGAGCCCATGTTCACGACTTTGGGGCTTCGTCTACCTTTTTCCCCTTTTGTCATGGGCTTGCTGAATCGCTGCGATGTTGCGCCGTCGCAACTTCATCCGAACAGCTGGGCCTCCATTCGGTGCTTTGAAATGGTCTGCAAGTTCCTTGAGCTACCGCTCTCAGTAAACGTCTTTCTCTATATCTCTTTCTGCTCACGAACCCTTCTATCCAGGGGAAGGCTAAGAAGGGTTACATGTCTTTTAGGGCCCAACAGGGGCGTAGAATCTTTGGTCTCTTTGAGGACTCTTTTCATGGGTTCAAGTCTACCTTTTTCAAGGTTAGACCGGTAGAAGGGCATCATCCTTTTTGGCTTTCGGCTGAGGGAGCCCGGCTGATCCCGACCTACTGGAGTTTTGGTGCGGGATCCGATTATCTTATAAAGGTGTCTTATGATTGGCTAAATTCGGAGGATCGTAGCATTGCTGACATTCTGTTGGCTATTTTTGGTGATAAGAACCTTAATCCTCGCTTGCTAATGGGGGACCGGGAAGCCGGTCGGTCGTATGTTGGTGGGTTATTTCTTCCTTGCGCTTCCTATGTTTTTCTTTTCTTACTTATTGACGTCTTTCCTTTCTCCTTTGTTCGCAGTTTCTATGGCTGGCGGGAAGAGGACTTTAGCTGATTTGATGAGTCTCATCAAAGGGAACGAAGAGGGCGGGGGCGACTCTCCGTCTCATCCTTCGGCGAGCCAGGGACAAGAGGAGGTCGGGGAGACCGGGGAGACCGGAGGCCAGGTGGGCGGGGCTGGCCCGGCTCATCAGGGGGATGCCGTCCCTCCCGAGCAGGTTGAGGGGGCTGCCGATGTGGGGGTGAAGGTCTTTGAGGAAGATTTTGGTGATGATGAATTGAGACTTGTGGGAAATGTTAAGAAGAGGAAGCGGGACACCGGCAAGGCCCTCTCGGTAATGGAGAAAAACTTCGATGCTGGGGGCTTTATTGAGTCTCAGCTGCTCCCCGGCACCGAGGAGTTTTTTCATGAGGCCAACCTCTCTGGGCAGGCCAGGTGGATTTACCGTAGCCTTCTTCGTGCCGCTGCCATTGCTAAGAAGGTTGAACCCGTCCTAGGTAGCTATCATGCCATGGAGGTGAAGCTTAGAAATCCCCAGAAGGATTTGACGGATTCACGATCTCGGGAGGAGTCTTTGAAGACTAAGTTGGCTGATCGTGAGAAGAAAGCTGAGGAGGATGCTAAGGAGATTAATAGGCTGGTCGATCAGGATATGGCTTTGATGAAGGACCTGAATGCCTCTCGTGGTGAGACTGCGGCCATGAAGAAGAGGGTTGAGGAATTGGAAGAGAAGCTGAAGTTGTCGGAGAGTTCGGCGGAGGCGGCTGCTCAAGAGGTGGCTGCCTTAAAAAAGAGGAACAAAGATCTTGCTAAGGGAGCTCGCGATGCCGTTAAGCTGACTGAGAAAGGGATAAAGTTACAGGTGGTGGTGCTGGCTCCCGACCTTGATCTCTCTCAGATTGGTGCGATGAAGACTGTGGAAGGTGGGAAGATTGTTGACATCCTTTGAATCATTTGGATATAGTCTTGTTTTACTTTGTAATGTTTATCTTTTTAGGCTTGCTGGTGGGCGCCCTTTAGTTGTATTTGAACACTTTTTGTGCTCGTATTTGTTGGATTTTGTTCGGGCCGTCGCGGCCTTTGCTCTTTATTTCGCATGTTCGGGCCGTCGTGGCTTTTTTGCTTTAATCCGTTTATTATCGTATTTACTTTCTTTGAGCCATTTTTTGCTTTTGGTCCCTTATGGTTCCCGGGGTGATCAGTCCCGGGTTACCGTTGGGTCGACCATTTTACGCTGCGCTTTATTTGAGACTTGGGATAGAATGAACTTGCAAAAGATAAGCTTATGATGTTGTTAGACAAAGAAATATATAATGCATAAATAATTTCAAGTAATAGAAGATATTTGTGTAAAGCATAAAAGAGAACGTAAAGGCGAATCATGGGGGCTGGGGTTGTGTTGGTCGCCCCTTCTTACGAGTAGAACCTTCTGAGGTTCGCCATGTTCCATGTCCTCGGTACCTCGTTCCCATTCAGCCTTTCTAGCTTGTAACCTCCTTTGCCGAGGACTTCTTTTACTCTGTAAGGTCCTTCCCAGTTTGCGGCTAGCTTGCCTTCTCCTTGTGTTGGGGGTCCTATGTCGTTCCGCCGTAGGACCAGGTCGCCTTCTCCCAAGTTTCTTTTCAATACTTTGCCATTGTATCTAAGAGCCACTCTCTGTTTGATTGCTGCTTCTGCTAGGTGTGCCATTTGCCTTGTCTCGTCGGCTAGGTCTTTTTCAACTGCCTCGCTCCCCCCTCCGAGGAGCAGCCTCGGACTCGGTTCCCCGATCTCGACTGGGATGACGGCGTCGACCCCGTATGTGAGTCGGAAGGGGGTTTTCCCGGTGGATGACTGGGGGGTGGTCCTGTACGACCATAGCACTGGGGCTAGTTCTTCTGCCCATGAGCCCTTCTTTCCTTCGAGTCGCTTTTTCAGCCCCTTTAGGATAACTTTGTTGGCTGCTTCAACTTGGCCGTTGGTTTGAGGGTGTTCGATTGAGGAGAACTTTTGATTGATCCCTAGTCCTTCCAAGAATCCTTTGAACTTCTTGTCGGCGAATTGGGTCCCATTGTCCGATATGACAGTTTCCGGTATCCCGGACCTTGTGACCACTTGTTTCCACATGAACTTTTGGCAGTTCGCTGCGGATATGTTGGCTAGTGGTTCTGCTTCTACCCACTTGGTGAAATAATCTATGGCCACTATTAAGTACTTCACCTGCCCGGGTCCTGGGGGGAATGGGCCCAGGAGGTCGACTCCCCATTGGGTGAAAGGTCGGGGGGCCAACATTAGGTTGAGTTCCTCGGGAGGTGCTTTGTGGAAGTTGGCATTCTCCTGGCACTTTTTACATTTCTTTGTGAATTCCTAGGCATCTGACATCATTGTGGGCCAATAGTATCCCGCCCTGATGATCTTTCTTGCTAGAGATCTTCCCCTGATATGGTGACCACAACACCCCTCGTGTACCTCTCTCAGGACGTAGTCTGTCTGGTCGGGGCACAGGCACTTTAGTAGTGGTTGGTGGAGCCCTCGCTTGTATAGCTGTCCCTGTATGATCGTGTACTTGGGAGCTTCTCTTTTGATAAATTCTGCCTCTTTTTGGTTGGGAGGTGCTTCTGCATGTTCTAGATATCGGGAGATCGGGTCCATCCATGAGGGGGGGTTTGGTGCTTGGGTCGTGCACATGATGATCGTAGGTTCCGTTGCCAGCCCTTGGATCAAAGATCTGTTCCCCGTGCCGGGTTTGGTGCTTGCGAGCTTGGAAAGGAGGTCGGCTCGGGTGTTCCTTTCTCTGGGAACATGCTGGATTGTGATTTCTTTGAAGCTTTTGCATAGTTCTCTTACTTTTTCCAAGTATTTCTGTAGCAGCGCATCCCTGGCTTGGTAGCTGCCGTTTACTTGGGAAGTGACGACTTGGGAGTCGCTGCTGACTTCCAGCCTTGATGCTCCGACTTCTTTGGCTAGCATCAGTCCTCCTATCAAGGCTTCATACTCGGCTTGGTTGTTGGAGACTGGAAATTCGAACTTGATAGATTGTTCGAAGGCTACGCCAGCCGAGTTTTCGAGGATGATTCTGGCTCCTCTGAACGTTTGATTGGATGCTCCGTCAACATGGAGCTTCCACTGTGTGTTCGGTATGTCGGGTGTTTCCCCTGTGACCTCTACGAGGAAGTCAGCCATGACTTGGGCTTTGATTGCTTGCCTTGATTCATACTGCAAGTCGTATTGGGATAGCTCCACTGCCCATGCCATCATCCTTCCTGCCAGGTCAGGTTTTTGGAGGACTTGTCGGATGGCTTGGTCGGTTCTTAGGATGATTGTGTGCCCTTGGAAATATTGTTTCAGTCTTTTTGATGAAATTAGCAGGGCATAGGCTAGCTTTTCCAGCTTTGTGTACCTTGTCTCTGCCCCTTGAAGAGTTTTGCTGATGAAGTAAACTGGTCGTTGGGTCTTGTCTTCCTCCCTGACTAGCACTGCTGCCATTGCTTGCGTGGTTACGGCCAAGTAGAGGTATAGGGACTCGCCTTCTCCGGGTTTGCTGAGTACAGGGGGTTCTGAGAGTATCCTTTTAAAGTGCTTGAATGGCTCTTCACACTCCTGGGTCCATTCAAAGGTGATTCCTTTCTTCATAAGGTTAAAGAAAGGGATGGCTCTCTCAGCCGATGCTCCGAGGAACCGAGATAGGGCTGTGAGCTTCCCGGTCAGCCGTTGTACATCTTTGATGCACCCAGGGCTCGTCATTTTGAGAACGGCTTCGCACTTGTCCGGGTTGGCTTCTACCCCTCTCTGGGCTATCATGTACCCTAGAAATTTTTCTGCTTCCATGGTGAATGCGCATTTGAGTGGGTTGAGCCGCATTTTGTATCTCCTTAGCGCCTCGAAGACGGCCTAGAGGTCGTCTATTAGTTGGCCCGGTTTTGCCGTTTTTACCAGGATATCATCGACATATACCTCTACCGTCTTGCCGATGAGGTCATGGAAGACTCTGCTCATCAACCTTTGGTAGGTGGCTCCTGCGTTCTTTAATCCGGAGGGCATTACCTTGTAGCAATAGGTGCCTCCTGGGGTTATAAAAGCGGTTTTGTCTTCGTCAGGTTGGTGCATCGGGATTTGGTTGTATTCTGAATAGGCGTCCATGAAGCTGAGGAACCGATATCCCGCTGCCGAGTCTACCAGAGTGTCAATGTTGGGGAGGGGAAAAGAGTCCTTGGGACATGCTTTGTTCAGGTCAGAGTAGTCTACGCACATCCTCCATTTCCCGCTGGCTTTCTTGACTAAGACAACATTGGACAGCCATGTTGATTACTCGAGTTCTTTGATGAATCCTGCTTCTAGCAGCCCTGCTGTCTACTTAGCGACTTCCTCAGCTCTTTCCTGCGACATCTTCCTTCTTCGCTGGGCTACCAGTTTGGCTCCGGGTTTTATGGCTAGCCGGTGAGACATGACTTCGGGGTCCAACCCCGGCATATCTGATGGGGTCCACGCGAAGAGGTTGCTGTTTGCCCTCACGACTTCCATGAGGGGGCCTTTGAGTTCATGGGGTAGATTCCTGTTAATGAAGGTGAATTTCTCTACCAACTTCCCTATCTAAAATTTCTCCATGTCCCCTTCTGGTTCAGGTCTTGGTTTGTCCTCTATTCGGACGTCCAGGTCTGCTAGAAACACGCCAGCTGCTTTTTTGGATTCTTTCCTTAAGGAGAGACTTACGTTGACGCAAGCGACTTCCGTTTCTAGGTCTCCCCTTATGGAACCAACCGTTCCCTTGTCCGTTATGAACTTCATTGTTAGGAACTTGGTGCATATTATAGCTGAGAACTCATTGATGTTTTTCCTCCCTAGGATGATGTTATAGGCAGTGGAGTCTCTAAAGACTACAAAATCTGCCATAACCGATCTCCTGGCGTCGCCAGTTCCTAAGCTGATTGGGAGGGAGATCGTTCCGTTGGGCTTGATAAAATTATCGCCGAGTCCCATGACTCCATGTTGGTAATTTTGGAGGTCAGATTCCTTGAGTCCCATGGCGTCGAACACGTTTCTGAATAGGATATTTGAGTCGGCTCTCGTGTCGACGAGGATGCGCTTGACCAGTCCCGTTCCGATCATTGCTGTGACTACCATGGGGGGGGTTCTCGGGGAGGTCATTGAACCATTTGTCTTCTGGGCCAAATGATATGGTGGGGGGCTTTCTGCTGATGGTGGGGCTCTCTGTTGAGATGGAGAGCACTCGGGAATCCTTTCTTGTTGCCGACTTGGACTTGGGGGGCTATCTCGTCTGACCACGACGTTAACCACAAAAGCTGGGGGGTTGTTGGCGTCCCCGGGAGGTTCTTGTCTTGGCTTGACAGCCCGATTCTGGTCTTCCTCCGAGCGTTCTCTTTCCCGCCTCCTTGGCTCCCTGATGAGCCGGGAGAACTCGTTTAGTTTCCCCTCCCTGATGGCTTATTCCAAGGCATCTTTGAGGTCGAAGCAGTCTTGAGTCTTGTGACCAAACCCTTTGTGGTAATCGCAATAAAGGCTTTTGTTGCCTCCCGTTCTCTCCTTCAGGGTTCTTGGTCTGGATAGGATTCCTTTGTCTGCAATCTGCTGGTAAACCTCTACTATGGGCACCGTAAGTGGCGTGTAGTTCGTGAATCTCCCTACCCGTGGTTGCTTGGGTAGTTTGTTTGGGGTGCCGTCTCTAGGAGCCTCCTTGTACCTTTCAGCCTGGTGCGCATGCCGGGGTGGCGGGTTGGGTGGCTGCCACAACCTGGTTGACCTCTTCGTCATTAATGTACTCTTTGGCTATGCTTTGGATTTCCTGCATGGTCCATACAGGCCTGGTTGTTAAGTGTTTCCTAAAGTCTTCATTCAATAGGCCGTTTATTAGGCATAGGCTAGCAACCGAGTCCGTGAGGCCGTCGATTTCTAGGCACTCGTCGTTAAATCTATCCAGGAACTTCCTGGTCGGCTCCCCGGGTTTCTGGGTGACCCCTAACAGGTTAATCGGGTGCTTTGCCTTCGCTATGCGCGTCGTGAACCGTGCTAGAAACTTCTGGGAGATGTCTGCGAAAGTCATGATGGATCCTTGGGGGAGAGTGTTGAACCACCAGATTGCTGGGCCGGCCAGTGTTACGGGAAACGCCCGGCACCTGACTGCGTCGCCTACTCCTTCCAGATTCATTCTTGCTTCAAAAGCCGTGACATGTTCCTGGGGGTCCTTGGTCCCATCATATCTCATGTCTGTTGGCTTGTCGAAGTTTCTCGGGAGCCGGACCTTGAGGATTGAGGGGTGAAAAGGGGTTGCCCCCATTATGATGGGGTTTTCTTGTCTACGGGTCTCTTCTTTCTGGGACCCCCAACGGCTTTTCGACTTGCTTCGGGTGGGTCTGGAGGTCGCTTGTGTGTGTGTCTCTTCGCGCCTTGTTAGGCTTCTTCCTTGGCTATTGTGTGCATGAGAGGGGGAGTGGGTGCGGGCGTGGGACTGGCTAGCGCTGCCGTGCGAGCGGCCGGCGTTTCCCTGGGATTGGTCCCTTGCCGCCAACTCCCGCTCCAGGTTCTGAACACTGTGTCTGAGCTCCTGCACGATCTTGGCGCTGTCAGCTCCCGTTCCACCGAAAGGACGGCGCCTCTCGGGGGTCTGGGTATACATTTGGTTGGGCTGGACGGACGGCCTCGGGTGCTCAGCATCACGGGCCATCGAGCTCGCTCTGCTCAAACGGGCTCCGCCACCTTCGCGGAGCTCCTCCGAGGTGATGTATCGCTCCATGTCCGCGTCGGGTCCCCACAGACGGCGCCAATGTTCGTTACCTGGGGTTATCGGGTTATCGGGTTGTCGATGGAAGGTGACAAGGAGAGAGAGAGAGAGGTCCCGAGCGAGCGCGGAGCGAATGCTGGTAACGTCGGAGGGCGGACAGAGCGAGGGGGTGGCCACCTGCAAGGACACTCCGATGATCAAGTCAGAGTCCGTACTGAGGGTGGCAGGGTAAGGTAAGGATGTGATGTACCTTGGGGGGAGAGCTGTCCTCTCCCCTTATATAGCGTGCTGGGTGGGCCTAATGATGGCCTAGCCCATTGGTGGAGAGTTTGAGCTGTCACTTTTCCATGCGTGCGGGTCGTCCGTACTGGGGGGTCGGTACCTCGGGTGCCGACCCTGGGGGTTTCGACCCGGCTGGTGGCGCGGTTGTGATATGGTTGGACTCCGGGTCGATTACGGCTAACCGACCTGAAGGGATCCGTTAGGGTTTCTTGGGCCTGGGTGGGGCGGTGCCCCGACCCGGTGGCTTCTTGGGCTGGACCGGCAGTCCGTAACAAAAATTAATGTGATTGATTCAAACATTTTAAAGTTTGTTACTTGCCTATTAAGAATGGTTCAATCTTTAAACTCTAGAATCATATATTTTTAGTTTCTTATTAGTCAAGTAATCAACTTTAATTTTCAAAATCAAATCTTTTTAAATTTCTTTTTCAAATCTTTTTCAAAATAAGTTTCAATCACATCTTTTTCAAAATCAATTTCAAAATCTTTTCTAACTTCTTTTCTAACTTCTTATCTTTTCAATATTTGATTTTCAAATCTTTTTCAAATAACCACTTAACTTTTTGTTTCAATCATATCTTTTTCAAAACTACCTAACTAATTCTCTCTTTCTAATTTTCGAAAATCCCTTCCCTCTTTTTCAAAATTCTTTTTTTTATTAACTAATTATTTTAAATTTTAATTTAATTTAATTTCATTTTTCTTCTTTTTTATTTTCGAATTTTAATTTTAAATTTAAATTAAAAACAAAAATATTTTTCTTTTCTTTTCAAATGATTTTCGAAAATTCTTTTCCCTCATCTCCTTCTAATTATTTATTTATTTACTAACACTCTTCTTCATCTAAGAATTCGAACCCACTCCTCACCCTTGTGTTTGGATTATCATCTTTTCCTTCTTCTATTCTTATCTTCTTCTACTCACGTAAAGGAATCTCTATACTGTGACATAGAGGATTCCATATTTTCTTTTCTGTTTTCTTCTTTTTCATATGAATAGGAACAAGGATAAGAACATTCTTGTTAAAGTTGATCCTGAACCTGAAAGGACTCTGAAGAGGAAACTAAGGGAAGCTAAAGCATAACTCTCTGGAGAAAATCTGACAGAAATTTTCGAAAAAGAAGGAGACATGGCCGAAAATAATAACAATGCAAGGAAGATGCTTGGTGACTTTACTGCATCAAATTCCAATTTACATAGAAGAAGCATCTCAATCGCTGCCATTGGAGCAAACAATTTTGAGCTTAAACCTCAACTAGTTTCTCTGATGCAACAGAACTGCAAGTTTCATGGACTTCCATCTGAAGATCCTTTTCAGTTCTTAACTAAATTCTTGCAGATCTGTGATACTGTTAAGACCAATGGGGTTGATCCCGAGGTCTACAGGCTTATCCTTTTCCCGTTTGCTGTAAGAGACAGAGCTAGAGTATGGTTGGACTCTCAACCTAAAGATAGCCTGAACTCTTGGGATAAGCTGGTCACGGCTTTCTTAGCCAAGTTCTTTACTCCTCAAAAGCTTAGTAAGCTTAGAGTGGATGTTCAAACCTTCAAACAGAAAGAAGGCGAGTCCCTCTATGAAGCTTGGGAGAGATACGAGGAACTGACCAAAAAAGTGTCCTTCTGACATGCTTTCAGAATGGACCATCCTGGATATATTCTATGATGGTCTATCTGAGCTATCAAAAATATCACTGGACCATTCTGCAGGTGGATCTATTCACCTAAAGAAAACGCCTGCAGAAGCTCAAGAAATCATTGACATGGTTGCAAATAACCAGTTCATGTACACTTCTGAAAGAAATCCTGTGAGTAATGGGACGCCTATGAGGAAGGAAGTTCTTGAAATTGATACTCTGAATGCCATATTGGCTCAGAACAAAATATTAACTCAGTAAGTCAATATGATCTCTCAGAGTCTGAATGGATTGAAGGAATCATCCAACAGTACTAAAGAGGCATCTTCTGAAGAAGAAGCTTATGATCCTGAGAACCCTGCAATAACAGAGGTGAATTACATGGGTGAACCCTATGGAAACACCTATAATCCCTCATGGAGAAATCATCCAAATTTCTCATGGAAGGATCAACAAAAGCCCCAACAAGGCTTTAATAATGGTGGAAGAAACAGGTTTAGCAATAGTAAGCCTTTCCCATCATCCACTCAGCAACAGACAGAGAATTCTGAGCAGAACCCATCTAGCTTAGTAAATATAGTCTCTGATCTATCTAAGGCCACTGTGAGTTTCATGAATAAAACAAGGTCCTCCATTAGAAATTTGGAGGCACAAGTGGGCCAGCTGAGTAAAAGAGTCACTGAAACTCCTCCTAGTAATCTCCCAAGCAATACAGAAGAAAATCCCAAGAGAGAGTGCAAGGCCATTGATTTGACCATCATGGCCAAACCTATAAGGGAGGGGGAGAACGTGATTCCTAGTGAGGAAGACCTCCTGGGACGCTCAGTGACCAATAAGGAGTTCCCCTTTGAGGAACCAAAGGAATCTGAGGCTCATCTAGAGACCATAGAGATTCCATTGAACCTCCTTCTGCCCTTCATGAGCTCTGATGAGTATTCTTCTTCTGAAGAGAATAAAGACGTTACTAAAGAGCAAGTTGCTAAGTACCTTGGTGCAATCATGAAGCTGAATGCCAAATTATTTGGTAATGAGCCTTGGGAAGATGAACCTCTCTTGCTCACCAATGAACTGAATGCATTGGATAGGCAGAAATTACCTCAAAAGAAACAGGATCCTGGTAAATTCCTAATTCCTTGTAACATAGGCACCATGACTTTTGAGAAGGCTCTGTGTGACCTAGGGTCAGGAATAAACTTAATGCCACTCTCTTTAATGGAGAAACTTGGGATCCTTGAGGTGCAAGCTGCCAAAATCTCATTAGAGATGGCAGACAACTCAAGAAAACAGGCTTATGGACTAGTAGAGGACATGTTAGTAAAGGTTGAAGGCCTTTACATCCTTGCTGATTTCATAATCCTAGACACTGGGAAGGATGAGGATGAATCCATCATCCTTGGAAGACCCTTCCTAGCCACAGCAAGAGCTGTGATTGATGTGGACAGAGGAGAGTTGGTCCTCCAACTGAATGAGGACAACCTTGTGTTTAAAACTCAAGGATCTCCTTCTGTAACCATGGAGAGGAAGCATGAAAAGCTTCTCTCACTGCAGAGTCAACCAAAGCCCCCACAGTCAAACTCTAAGTTTGGTGTTAGGAGACCACAACCAAACTCTAAGTTTGGTGTTGAACCCCCACATTCAAACTCTAAGTTTGGTGTTGGGAGGTTCCAACCTTGCTCTGATTATCTGTGAGGCTCCATGAGAGCTCACTGTCAAGCTATTGACATTAAAGAAGCGCTTGTTAGGAGGCAACCCAATGTTATTTAATCATATCTATTTTATTTTCTTCTTGTTATTTTGTGTTTTATTAGGTTGATGATCATGTGGAGTCACATAAACTACTGAAAAATCAAAAACAGAATGAAAAATAGCATTAAAAACAGCACACCTTGGAGGAGGAGGATTCTAGCGTTTAAACGCCAGAAACAATCATCTGTCTGGCATTTAACGCCAAAAACAAGCACCAAGCTGGCGTTTAACGCCAGAAGCAAGCATCTACCTGGCGTTAAACGCCAGAAACAAGCTACATTTGGGCGTTTAACGCCAGAAACAAGTAGCAGTCTGGCGTTAAATGCCAGGATTGCACAGCAAGGGCATTTTACACGCCTAATTAGAGCGGGGATGTTATGTCCTTGACCCCACTGGATCTGTGGATCCCACAGGATCCCCACCTACCACACCTCTTCTTCTCTCCTCTTCACACCTTTTCATAACACTCTTCCCCAAAGTAACCTCCACCACACACCTCCATCTCCTTCATTCTCTTCTTCTTTTGCTCGAGGACAAGCAAACCTTCTAAGTTTGGTGTGGTAAAAGCATTGCTTTTTGTTTTTCCATAACCATGTATGACACCTAAGGCCAGAGAAACCTCTGAGTCATGGGAGATGGAGAGATTCATCCCAAAAGCTCATCACTAAGAAAAGGATGGAGCAAACAAGAGAGCCCACTTATGGTCCTCAACTAGAGCATGAGGAAATTCTTCACCATGAAATCCCTGAGATGCCTCAAGGGATGCACTTCCCTCCACAAAACTATTGGGAGCAAATCAACACTTCCCTAAGAGAATTAAGTTCCAACATGGACAACTAAGGGTGGAGCACCAAGAGCACTCCATCCTCCTCCATAAGATTAGAGAAGATCAAAAAGCTATGAGGGAGGAGCAACAAAGGCAAGGAAGAGACATAGAGGAGCTCAAGAGCACCATTGGTTCTTCAAGAAGAGGAAGACGCCATCCTCACTAAGGTGGACTCATTCCTTAATCTCCTTGTCTATTTATTTTACTGTTTTTCGATTTTTGAGCTTTATGTTTTATTTATGTTTGTATCTTCACTATATGATCACTAGTGTCTAAGTGTCTATGCCTTAAAGTTATGAATGTCCTATGAATCCATCACCTCTCTTAAATAAGAAAAATGTTTTAAGTACAAAAGAACAAGAAGTACATGGTTTCGAATTCATCCTTGAAACTAGTTTAATTATTCTGATGTGGTGACAATACTTTTTGTTTTCTGAATGAATGCTTGAACAGTGCATATGTCTTTTGAATTTGTAGTTTATGAATGTTAAATATGTTAGCTCTTGAAGAATAAGGAAAAAAGACAAATGTTATTTGATGATCTGAAAAATCATAAAAATGATTCTTGAAGCAAGAAAAAGTAGTGAATATACAAAAGCTTGCGAAAAAAGAAAAAAAAAAGAAAAGAAAAATGGCAAAAAAAAGAGAAAGAAAAAGAAAAAGCAAGCAGAAAAAGCCAAAAGCTCTTTAAACCAAAAGGTAAGAGAAACAATCCAATAGCCCTTAAAACCAAATGGCAAGAGTAATAAAAAGGATCCAAGGCTTTGAGCATCAGTGGATAGGAGGGCCTAAAGGAATAAAATCCTGGCCTAAGCGGCTAAACCAAGCTGTCCCTAACCATGTGCTTGTGGTGTGAAGGTGTCAAGTGAAAACTTGAGACTGAGCGGTTAAAGTCAAGGTCCAAAGCAAAAGAAGAGTGTGCTTAAGAATCCTGGACACCTCTAATTGGGGACTTTAGCAAAGCTGAGTCACAATCTGAAAAGGTTCACCCAGTTATGTGTCTGTGGCATTTATGTATCCGGTGGTAATACTGGAAAACAAAGTGCTTAGGGCCACGGCCAAGACTCATAAAGTAGCTGTGTTCAAGAATCAACATACTGAACTAGGAGAATCAATAACACTATCTAAATTCTAAGTTCCTATAGATGTCAATCATTCTGAACTTCAATGGATAAAGTGAGATGCCAAAACTATTCAAGAGGCAAAAAGTTACAAGTCCCGCTCATCTGATTGGAGCTAAGTTTCATTGATATTTTAGAATTTATAGTATATTCTCTTCTTTTTATCCTATTTGATTTTCAGTTGCTTGGGGACAAGCAACAATTTAAGTTTGGTGTTGTGATGAGCGGATAATTTATACGCTTTTTGGCATTGTTTTTACATAGTTTTCAGTATGATTTAGTTAGTTTTTAGTATATTTTTATTAGTTTTTAAATAAAAATCATATTTCTGGACTTTACTATGAGTTTGTGTGTTTTTCTATGATTTCAGGTATTTTTTGGCTGAAATTGAGGGACTTGAGCAAAAATCAGATTCAGAGGATGAGGAAGGACTGCAGATGCTGTTGGATTCTGACCTCCCTGCACTCAAAGTGGATTTTCTAGAGCTACAGAACTCCAAATGGTGCGCTCTCAATTGCGTTGGAAAGTAGACATCCAGGGCTTTCCGGCAATATATAATAGTCCATACTTTTCCCGAGTTTAAACGACGCAAACTGGCGTTCAACACCAGTTCCATGTTGCATTCTGGAGTTAAACACCAGAAACAGATTGTAAAGTGGAGTTAAACGCCAGAAACAGGTTACAAACTGGTGTTCAACTCCAAGAGAAGCCTCTACACATGTAAAGCTCAATGCTCAGCCCAAGCACACACCAAGTGGGCCCCAGAAGTGAATTTCTGCATCATTTACTCATTTCTGTAAATCCTAGTAACTAGTTTAGTATAAATAGGACTTTTTTATTGTATTTAGAAGTCTTGGTGACTCCGGTTCCCCTCTGGGGCCGAGACAAATGAACTCCATTATCACTTATGTATTTTCAATGGTAGAGTTTCTACACACCATAGATTAAGGTGTGGAGCTCTGCTGTTCCTCATCAATTAATGCAAAGTACTATTGTTTTTCTATTCAATTCAAGCTTATTCCTATTCTAAGATGTTCATTCGCACCTAAGAACATGATGAATGTGATGATTATGTGACGCTCATCACCATTCTCACCTATGAACGCGTGCCTGACAAATACTTCTGTTCTACGTGCAAACAAGTTAGAATGAATATCTCTTAGATATCTAATACAGAGGACCGAGTCTGAGATATTAAAATCTTCGTGGTATAAGTTAGAACCCATGGACAGCCATTCCTGAGATTCAGAAAGTCTAAACCTTATCTGTGGTATTCCGAGTAGGATCTGGGAAGGGATGGCTATGACGAGCTTCAAACTCACGAGTGCTGGGCGTAGTGACAGACGCAAAAGGATAGTAAATCATATTCCAGTATGATCGAGAACTGACAGATAATTAGCCATGCAGTGACAGCACATTGGACTATTTTCATAGAGAGGATGGGATGTAGCCATTGACAACGGTGATGCCCTACATACAGCTTACGATGGAAGGGAGTAGGAATGATTGGATGATGACAGCAGGAAAGCAGATGTTCAGGAGGAACGAAAGCATCTCTATACACTTATCTGAAATTCTCACCAATGAATTACATAAGTATCTCTATCCTAGTTTACATTTTAATTATGTTTTTATTATCCATTCACCATAACCATTTGAATCCGCCTGACTGAGATTTACAAGGTAACCATAGCTTGCTTCAGGCCGACAATCTCCGTGGGATCGACCCTTACTCACGTAAGGTTTATTACTTGGACGACCCAGTGCACTTGCTGGTTAGTTGTGCGAAGTTGTGATAAAGTGTGATTCACGTTTGAGAACACCAAGTCTTTGGAGCCATTGTTGATGATCGCAATTTCGCATACCAAGTAACATGATAAAGAGATTAGAGAATAAGGATAGGGCGTGTTGAGAGGTCATTTGTTGCTTTAAGGCAACTCCAGAGATATTTGTATGTTCATCTGCTGCATTGAGGTAGTCAGATAGATGGTGATACGACTAGTGAGAATGCTTTCTTGGGATACCTAGCTATAATATTATGCTGTAAGACAAAGGTTGCTTACAGAGGTATCGAGATACACATAGTTAAAGTGTGCTCCTGTAAGACAGAGGTTGCTTACAGTAAGTGTGCTGTTGCTCCTATAAGACAGATGTTACTTACAGTGAGTGTGTTGTACTCGTGTAAGACAGAGGTTGCTTACAGTGAGTGTGTTGAAAGGATTATTTGTTGGTTTAGAAACTATACTTGCAACGAGAATTCATTGAGGAATTCTAAACCGTCAAAAATCCATTCATCAATCATCTTTAAGCTAGAACCTTTTCTTAGGCAAGCTCGATAATGCAATCACGAAGAACCTAGTTTTTGAACCATAACGGTTAGGAGTTTTGATTCTGATTTTCGTAAATAATCTCAGTTTGACGAACCAGACTCGATTCATGAGATAAGATAGATAATAGTATAATATTATCATTATATGAGTATTAGAAGCTGCTTGAATGATATTATAATGTTACCTGGTCTATTTTAGTTAAAAACAGGAGATCGGTTTAATCGGGTCCACAGTTTACTAGTGCAGCTTAGCACCAGCACTCTCTGATGACTTTAGCAATGCTAAAGCCTCATCATACATGTTCTATTCTTATAATAAATATTTTACTAGTGTCATTTATGCTAGCAGCTTAGAAAAGAATTTTTAGAGATGTTTTTACAAGTGTTCCGATACATCTAGTTTTAGTAGTTACACACCTGAGATATTTTAATATTATTTTAACCCACCTCCAAGTCAACCAATCACAACTCACCCTACACCCCCAATAATAGGAAGAGAGAAAAAGAGAGAAAAGTTCTTAGTTCCAAATTTTCAAAGCTTGATATTTGCTAAACTAAAACTCAAATCAAAATTCCAATCTGAAAAAAAATGATCTTCTCTTCTTTCTCTACATAACCATATGACGTATCAAGGCTAGAATCAAGGTGAGTTGGCTTCACCATCTCCCTTTTTCTTCGGTTTCAAGGAAACATGCTTAAACATGTGTTTTCTTGATGTTCTTCCTTAGGAATCATGCTTAACTTGACTTGAGGGCCAAGAAACATTAATTTCCAACAAGTTTAAGGTGAGAAATCCCTTCCTAACATGCTGAGTGAGATTTGGTCAGTTGAGGGTTTGTGAATTTAAAGTTGTTCTTGATGTGATTTAGGAGGAAAAAGTGCTTAAGGACCACATGAGAGTATAACCGAATTTGGAGCAGTAAAACCAGGTAGGGTTTGACAAAATTAATCTTGATTGATTGTATTTAAGTTGTGTGATTATGATATGGTTTGGATGTGCTTGAAATTAATTGTTTATAAGTGATTCTTGTTGAAATTTTGGTGAAAATTTGATGAAATTTGATGAAATTCAAGCTATGAGTTTGTGTTCTTGGAGATGCTGGAAAACAAAATCCTATACCTCATATTAGGGTTCAATTTCTGTTAAAATCAAGTAGAAAAGATGGGGTTTTAGTGGCTGAAAATTTATTATGAATTATGGTAAAAATCAGTTACTGAAAAGATTGAAAAACGGGTGAAAACAGAGAAAGACTCTGAACAATTTACGAAGAACACGAAGAACATTTTGAGTGTGGTGAAGAACAATGAAGAACAGGATTTAGATCTTAAAAAGGGCAAGAAAGTAAAATTTTTGATGTTTGGGGGTTATTTTGTAATTTCTGAAAGTTAGGGTGGTTAAAGTAGAAATATTAAAAGTTACGAGTGGTAAAAAGTGAATTTATATAACTTTTAGGGTAAGAAAGGATAAATTTCGAAAATATATTAATAAAATAATAAATAATAATAAAATATTAAATAATAATATTTAATTAAAAATAATATTTTAATAAAAATAATAAAATCATACGGAAAAAACAATTTTTCGTAAAAGCTTTAAAAAGACAACTTTAAGCGTAGAATCTCATAATTACCTTCATAAAACACTTAGGGAGTGGTAACAACATATTAGTGAGGCAAAGATAAAGGAAAGATAGAAAGTTAAATAAGAAATGAAAGTTGAAGAAAAAGTCTGTAAAGTTTTAACGACAGAATCGAACAGAAATTAGTGAACGAACTAGGAGCAACATAGTTAATTCTTAAGTTGCGCCTAGGGTTAAGTATAATATGAAAATTTAAACTGTTTCAGTATAGACTTAATGAACCTATGGGACAGGCTAACTATTCATACCGAAATTTACATAAGCTATAAATTCATACGTTAAACAGAGAAATCAGAGTAGAGTAAAGAAACAAAGAGAAAAGAGTAACCAGAGTAGAGTAAAGAGATATAGAGAAAAGAGTAATATAGATACAGAGAAAAGAATAACCAGAGCAGATTAAAGAGATAAAAAAGAGAAAAAAGTAACCAGAGCAGAGTAAAGAGACAAAGTGAAAAGAGTAACATGATAAAGAGATTAGAGAATAAGCAGAGGGCCTGTTGAGAGGTCATTTGTTGCTTTAAGGAAACTCCAGAGATATTTGTATGTTCATCTGCTGCATTGAGGCAGTCAGATAGATGGTGATACGACCACTGAGAATGCTTTCCTGGGATACCTAGCTATAATGCCATGCTGTAAGTTGCTTACAGAGGTATCGAGATACACATAGTTAAAGTGTGCTCCTATAAGACAAAGGTTGCTTATAGTGAGTGTACTGTTGCTCCTGTAAGATAGATGTTGCTTACAGTGAGTGTGTTGTGCTCCTGTAAGACAAAGGTTGTTTACAGTGAGTGCGTTGGGTGTATATCGGCTAATAAGTGCCGCCTTGCAAGACAAAGGTTGCTTGCAGTGAGTATTGCCAACAGGAAAGCCTTATCTAGACAAAGGTTGCTGGGTAACGTCGGGAGCGGGCATGTAACTGACAAATGAGCTCATTACGTGCACTAGGGCTAGACATGCATTATACTTGGTTGTGCATTTCTTCTGTTATAAATATTGTATGAATATATGATTCTTTGTTTGTATTCTATTATTTGTGTTTGTGTTTTACTTTCTTGTATTCTTCTGTTTGTGTTCTGTTTTCTGTTTTCTCTCTTTTCCCTATTTATCTGTATCTTTTGTTTACTACTTCTCTGTATTTTGCTATTCGTCTGTGAAATAACACAGAATTAATGAACGTAACTAATAACTCTGGCCCTACTAAGAACTTCCCAGTTCTTACCCCTTTTCTCTCTCTCTCTTCCCCCTTCAGATGGAAGCAAGAGCACCCTTCTGTAGTTCGTTGATGATCGTTTCATAAAGAAGATTCCGCTTTAGGTAGTCTTCTGAGTCTAGAGTGAACTTTGTTATCTGTTTATATGTATATACTGTGACACCAGCCAACATCTGCACCCCGTTTGTATGCGAACTTTAACCTAAATCCTGTGTACGAGACTCCTGCTATTGGCTACTTGATAAGGTACCAGAGAGACATCATATAGCAATGTCTGATTGTGCAGAGGAGTAGTAGAAGATGTTCCACCTTTTGATGACGTTCCACTTGACTTGAGTTTTGAAGAGTTAGAACATACTTTCCCTCGCTTTAATAGTTTATAGGAACTAGGTGAGTATAGAGTCTAGGCTAGCTTGGGCGCCAACTTATGGACCTCTTAAACAGGTCAGGGCCTAGGATGTTGTATGTATATATATGTATATAGTTATTATCTAGCTATATCTAGGGGTGTTCTAGCTAAAAGTCTATACTCTAATAAAGGCTGGATCATCGAATGTTGTCAACTGCTTGTGATGTATTTATGTGTGGTTGTTTATAACTGTTTTATCTGTTATCATTTGTGAATTGATTATGAATGATTCTATTTATTAATCCAAATGTTTTTTTTAAAGTACCTCGCAAAATAACTACGCTTTTAACAACGAATCAGGCTCATATAATAAATAATAGATAATAATTAGGAAGACAAGTTGGTAGCGCTTAGTTTCTAGTACGATCATGACGTACCAGAAATTGGGTCGTTACACAAGCTGATCCTCTTCTGATCTCACTGTCACCGTCGTTCCTCCCTCGTCGTGTCTCCAGTAAGCCGCTGCTTCTTCACTTTCGATTTCTAAGATTCTGACTTCTGAATTGATTTTTTGTACTAGATTCTGAGTTATGATTCTGTTCTGAGTTGGGTTGTTGCTTAATGTGATTCTGAGTTTTGTTTGGAATTTTGGATTGTTTCACTTAGTTTTTCTGTTTCTAGATTTTCTAGGTTTGGAGGTTGAGTTGTCTGTATTATGAGTTTTTGTTGTTGAAAAGCATTGGATTTGTTGAACCTAGTTAGGGTTTGGTTAGTTATAAGAGGCTTGTTGCATTCTAACGGCGATTTCAGGAGTGTGGAGATTTAGGAGCATGCAATGGTCTTCCATATCCTGCTGACCCATGCATAGCTTCCTTCGTGCAGTAGATTTTCTTCCAGTTATGCTTTCTTCCACAATAAGAGATTTCATCAATGTGTTATTCAATTGAGCGGTATATTAGTAGCCTAAAAAGGGATAATTGAATTGTATAAGAGAATTGACGTTGAATAATTAGCCTTTTCTTGACAATGTTATCTACAAGATCTTTAATTTTTAGCAGTTTGAGTGGAAATTCTCTACCTCGGTTAGTTGTTTTAAAATCATCAATAAATTTAGTGAAAATTAAGCCATTTGATTTTCAATTTAACTTAATCTAAATACTATCAAATGAACTTCTCGTCTTCAATTTTATTATATCTTAAATTTTTAATATACTAATGGATATTTTATAGTAATATGTATTATTCCCCAATGGTCATAATCATAATAATATATTCTTTAAAGAACAATATTTAAAATTGTGAAATTATGAACCTCTAATATTAAATTATGAATAATTTATTATGTGAAATTGTAAAATTTTAAATTTTATTAAGTTAGAAATTATTGAATTTATGTATTTAAAAATTATATATAGATTTTTTAATAATTTTATATAATATTTAATTAAACCGGTTAAACTCTAGTCAAACCTGTGAACTATTGAACGAGTAACGTTATCGATTTTTTGAACATAAACCAATTTATGTTTTTTTTAAAAAAAAAGACATCAACTCTTATCTTTATTTACTCCCAAATAATTCTAGTTTTTTTTTTTTTTTGTTTTTCCTCTTTTTCACTATCGCTTACGCCCTATAAGTGTAGAAAGCTCTCTCTTTATACACCATAGCATAATAACGAGTATAGCAAGACTTAAAAAAATAAATTGAAATTTATAATAACTATAAATGCATGAATTTTATTAAAAAGTTTTTGAAAAAGTCTAGAAAACTAACTATATATGTAGTTAATTAATTTTACACTCAAAAAATAAGCGTCTTTTCATTCTTTTTTTCTTTCTTGTCATCTTTCTCATTCAGTTTTAAATGATTCTTTTTAATAATGTTGGATGTTTATTTTTTTTAAATTTTAGATTATTCTATTTCTTAGTTTTAGAATTTTTTATGTTTTAAAAAATAATATCCAAAATTTAACAGAAAAACATCTAAAATTATTGAAAAAAATCTAAAATCTAACAAAATTAAAAAGAACATCCAGAATCATAGAAAAAATAATCTGAAACCTCTAAAATTTAAACATCCAAAATTCAAAAATATTGTTTGTTTTCATTTACTTTCTAATATATATTCTCAGAAAAAAATATATGAAATCTCTATAATTTATTAATTTAATCGTAAAAAACCTAGGTATAAAAAATATTCGAGATGGTTCCTTCGTTTTTAATAACTTGCTTTTATTTATTTTTAATTGTACATTCTTAGAAAAATACCTGAAACATCTAAGATTTAAATATCTGAAATCCAGAAATAAGAAACATAAAAAATTATGCCCTTTTTTAATAGTTTGCTTTCAATTATTTTTAGTCGTACATTTTCAAAAAAAAATCCGAAACCTTTAAAATTTAAATATCTGAAATCCAGGTATAAGAAACATGTAAAAGTAATGCGTTCTTTTTTTTTTATCATGATTAAAAGACTTTTTATTGCGTTCAAATTTTAGAACTTTTTTGGTTAGGTTTTAGAAGGTTTTAGAATGATTTTAAATATTTCTTTTTGTTACATTTTGAATGTTTATTTTTGTTAGGTTTTAGATATTCCTTTTACAATAATTTTAAATATTTTTTATTTAGTTTTCTATTTTTTTTGTTTTTGATAATTTTTTATTTTGAAATAATTTAATTAATTTTAGATTATTTTTGATTTATTTACGGTCCAATTAATAGTTAGTTGTTGTTTACTATACTCGAGTTGGTAACTGATTGTAACTGTTTTTATTTTTTAATTGTTGCACTAAGAATGAGGATGCTCATTAACAAAAAAAAAATGTTTTGACTTTTGCGGGAAGGGAATCACTCAAATAAAGATGCTTATTTTATCTTTTATTAAAGATATTTTTGTGTTATATTTTAGTTAGTTTTTATATAATTTATTTGATGTTTCTCATCACATATTATTAAATTTCTTAAAAGATTTTCTTTCTAAAAATAATAAAAAATATTTAAATTAAACTAAAACAAAAAAGATAATAGATTAACTTTTAGATTTTTTTCTAAAATTATTTATATAAAAAAATATATCACACTCATCAATATATATATAACAAGCTCAAATCTCTTAAATTTTTTAAAAATAAAAAATAATTAATTTATATTCGTGCGATATATAAAAAAATTACTATATTATTATTACATTATAGATTAAAATTCACTAATTTAAATTTGTTTTAATTTTTAATATAAGCATTAGAAATAAATAAAATTTTTATAACTAGATGTAGTGTAATAAAACATATATAATATTAATTATTTATAAAAAAATTATAAAAAAATTCTAAAAAAATTCTGAAAAAAGTAAAAATAAAAAGTGTTCATAGAAGTAAATATGTTTAAAAATAAATTTTTTTAATATTTTTTATTTTATAAATATATTTGATATTCGATCTAAACATAAAAGGTGCGGATATCGAATTCGATTTGATGAGTTTAGTGCGAATTGTATCGAAATTTTAGTCATATCTGATTTGCGAACACCCTTAACAATAATAATTAAAAAATTATAATGATTATACTTTTAATTAAGAGGAAGTCCCGAAAAAAAAAAAGTATTAAATACAAGAACAATTTAATCAAATATTAAAAAAAATTTACTTAAAATCAGTTGGATTTTTTTGCCCATATGTATAATAATAATAATAATAATAATAATAATAATAATAATAATAATAATATTATAGTAATTATTTTATATGTTACACAAATATAAATATTTTTTTTGTAAACTTAAGAAAGGTTTTGTAAGTTTCTAGTTTTGATATCGATTTTTTTGGTATTAGTCCTTCTATTATCGATTTTATTCATATATAATCTGGATGATAAATTATTTGATGTGCTTCTTTTTTTACTGTGACATATTTCTTTTATTATTATTATTATTATTATTATTATTATTATTATTATTATTATTATTATTATTATTATTTTGCACATTCAAAAATTCATAGATAAAAGTGGAAAACTCACGAAGTGCAACCATGACTTTAAAAATAACAGGGCCAAATTATTACCATAACATAATGGAAGTATGAAAATTTATCATTCTTCTTTAATGGAGAGAACAAAATTCCTTTTAATAGTTTATTTAACGTTTAACAGAATAAAAATTAATTTTACTAAAATAAATTTCAGTACGAGTTTAATATTTTTATTCATCATAAAATACTTATAGAATTACTCGTAGATAAATTTTAGAAAAAAGAAAAAAAAACATGATTTTTAATTTTATTTTAAATAAACTTTATTTTTAATTTTAAAATATATTTTAATTTTATCTTTTAATAATATTAATTTTTTACCGTATATAATTATTCAATTATTTTTTAATCACATCTAAATAAATTACTCTTAATAAATTTTTTTGTGTTATTCAATTATCTTTTTTAAAAAATAATTAACTATTAAAATAATTAAACTTTTCACAACAAAAATAATAAAAAAATTATGAACGAAAAAAAGTAACCATCATGATAATTTTTTATATTTTTATTCATATTTTAATTATAAACATAAATATAATTTGATTATATTATTTATAAAATGTGACTATAGATATAGATAAAATTTAGTTATATTACTTATATATAGTCTCATTGTATTGCGTATAAAGTTAGGTTATAATTATGACTATAGAATTGTTCCGGTATTTTTGTATGTGTGGCTAATTGAAGGTGTTGAAACATTACCCTTAATTATAAATAGGATTTATAATTTAAAAAATCAAAGACTCAATTAAAAATATACAAAAAAGATGATGTTAAAATATTCTAACTCTTTAAAGTAAGAATATTTAAAATTTAATTAAAAATTATTTAAAATTTAAACTCAAAAAAAGTTTATATTCAATGTGTTTTATATTAAATATATTTAATAACCTATTATATCGTATTGATTAAAATTAGTTTTTATAATGTTAATTTTCTAATAATATTTTATTAAAAAAATTATTTTTTCAGAATTTTTTAAAAATTAATTAATATTATATATATTTTGTTACACTACATCTAATTATAAAAATTTTATTTATTTTTGATGCTTATATTAAAAATAAAAATAAATTTAAATTAATGAATTTTAATCTATAATATAATAATATAGTAATTATTTTATATATTGTACGAATATAAATTAGTTATTTTTTATTTGTAAAATTTTAAGAGGCTTGAGTTTGTTATCGATATAACTCGTACGATAAATTTTACTTGTTATTGATTTATGAGTGTGGCATATCTTTTATATAAACAATTTCAGAAAAAAATTTAATAGTTAATCTATTACCTTTTTGGTTTTAGTCTAATCTAAATATTTTTTATTGTTTTTGAAAAGAAAATCTTTTAAGGAATTTAATAATATGTGACGAGGAACACCGAATAAATTATATAGAAACCAATTAAAATGCAACACAAGAATATCTTTCACAAAAGATGAAATAAACATCTTTTTATGAGTGTTCCCCTTGGGAGAAAACTCAAGTACAAATTCATACTCCCAAGATATTTATCGATATTAGACTTCTTATACAAAATAAATTTAACAAAACGAGACATTGTAGTTACCACCTTGATTATAGTTACCACCTTGTTGATAGTACCCTTGATTCGGATGGTTGTAATAAGTATTGGTAGCCGCCAAGGTGTTGTTCTCTTGGAGTTGTGGACATTCATCAGTATAGTGAGAATAGAAAGCGCAAATTCCACATACTCTCTGAGGGACTAACTGTTGACATTGTTGTTGTGGAGGGGGTGGAGGTTGTTGTTGATTGAGTTGGAGTTGCTTAAGTATATTGGTCATCTCTCCCAAAGTCTTGGTGAGAGCGGCGGTCTCACTATTAGAAAAAACTTTCGCAATAGTCTTAGGATGATTATTCCTTTGCCTTGCATGTTGGGTAGACTCGGCTAAATCGGTGATAAGTTGCCACGCTTCCGTCGCTGTCTTGTACTTTGTCAAAGAGCCATTACTCGCAGCATCCAAGAGGATCTTATCTTGAGGCTTCATGCCTTGGCAGAAGTAGCTAATTAACACCAACTGGTCTATCATGTGATGGGGACACGAATCAAGGAAATTCCTAAAGCATTCCCAATACTCATAGAGAGTCTCTAGTTCACCTTGAATGATGTAAGAAATTTCCTTCCTCAATCTATCTGTGACCTCCGGTGGAAAGAACTTGTCCAAGAATTCCCTTCTAAGCAAATCCCAATGAGTAACAACAGCTTCGAGTTGAGTGTAGAACTACTCCTTTGCCTTTTCCTCAAGAGAAAATGGGAAAGCATATAACCAAACAGCAACCTCATCCGCACCATGCCGCCTAGTAGTCGAACAAGCTATTTGAAAGTCTCTAAGGTGCTTGATGGGCTCTTGAGCGGGTAAACCATGGAATTTAGGAAGTAGATTGATCAATGCAGACTTCAGTTCAAAATCAGTAGTCAAATTCGGATGACGCGCTTGAAATGGTTGAAGAGTAAAATCCAGAGCTCGCGCTTCCTTGATGTTGGGAAAAACTTAACAAAAGTTCAAACAAGAACCTATCTAACAGCGGAAGCACCAAAAATAATTTTTCCACAACTTGTGCGATTAAATAGGCAATACCAAAGATACTCCAAGCAGCAAATATAATGGCAGAAATTAAATAATCAAACACCAGAATTTTAACGTGGAAAAACCCCCAAAAGAGGGACAAAAAACCCACGGGACCTAGTCCAGAAAAAATCTTCCACTATCAGAATAATGGGTATACAAACAGTCTTCCTAGTGACACTAGGACATCTCAACAATCAACAAAATATATCATCAAAACTGATGGAATCAACATAAACCCTCCACAAAGTGGGTATCTTAAATCAGGCAAAAGAGAAGGCAATACAACTGGGAAGTTATATCCTAATGTTCATCTCTACACCAGGAATAACATACTAAAATTTCATAAGAAATTGAGCGAATTTACCAAATCAATCGGATCAAGATAGCTTGCCCTTTTCTCCCAAATTTTATCTTCTCCTTTGACGCCGTTTTTCCTTTTCATTCAAAGAATGAAGCTTTGTTCTTCCTCTCTCTCTCACTCTCGTGCTTCCTGTGGCTAATAGCCACTTTATTTCTTTATTTTTTTGTTTTTAAAAAAACTGTGGGCCGCACTTAGTTGGGGACCCACTAACAAATCTCCCCTTTACCAACTCAAGTGGGGATAGGCTGCTCCACCAAGCCCACCTTCTCTTTGCAGGAATCAAACTTCACTGCAGGTAAACTCTTAGTCATCATATCTGAACTATTATCATCAGAATGGATCTTCTCAAGTGCATATGACTTCATCTCAAGTACTTGATACATCACCTCTATGTGCTTCGATCGAGAATGAAACATCGGATTCTTGCTGAGATGGATAGCACTCTGACTGTCACAAAATAACACAAACTTCTCTTGATTGATGCCTAACTCTTGTAGAAATTTCTTCATCCACAAGAGTTCCTTAGAAGCTTCAACAACAACAATGTATTCTGTCTCTGTAGTTGACAAAGCAACACATTTCTGAAGTCGAGATTGTCATGACACAGCTCCCCCTGCAAAAGTCATCATATAACCAGAAGTAGACTTTTTTGAATCAAGATCACCAGCTATATCCGCATCTGTGTAACCATCCAACATAGGTTGGCGACTTCCAAAGCATAAACAAA
Organism: Arachis ipaensis; assembly: GCF_059453495.1. Taxonomy (NCBI): domain Eukaryota; kingdom Viridiplantae; phylum Streptophyta; class Magnoliopsida; order Fabales; family Fabaceae; genus Arachis; species Arachis ipaensis. The sequence goes on from NC_142439.1 coordinate 94,493,268, forward strand.
CTCTGGAAGTACCATTAAGGTATCTGAGAATCCACTTTACTGCTTGCTAGTGTTCCTTGCCAGGATTAGAGAGAAACCAACTAACAACTCCAACAGCATAAGCAATATCTGGCCTAGTGCAAACCATAGCATACATCAAACTGCCAACTGTAGATGCATATGGAATCTTCTTCATTTCTACTTTCTCTTTCTCACTTGTAGGACATTGCTACGAACTCAGCTTGAAATGACTAGCAAGTGGAGTACTAACAGGTGATGACTTGCATCATCTACCATTCTTTCTTGCATAAAGAAGACCATAAAAGAGTATAAATCTCATTTGATCAGTACAATTCATGCATTATTTGATGAATATTATGGTACACTACTTTGAGATGAATTGTGCTGAATTTCAGGTGAGAAAAGCATCAAAAATTTGGTAGAAGACAAACAAGAAGCTGGGCGTGTGAAACTGGCGTGCCATTTGAAGCAAACGCCACAAAAATGCACTGGCGTGGCACGCCAGGAGCTGGGCATGGCACGCCAGTACTAAAGTCCAGAGAAAAAGTCCAAGCATGCATGTGGGCGTGGCACGCCAGAGACTGGGTGTGGCACGCTAATACAAAATTCCAGAGAGCTACAATGGAAGACACAAAAGGGGCGTGGCACGCCAAGCTGGGCGTGACACACCTGGCCCATCAATTACTATAGGCGTGCCACTTGAGCAAAGGGGCGTGGCATGCTAACTCACTATTCCAAGAAGAACCTTCACTATGGCGTTCCACTTGGTGTCGAAGGCGTGGCACGCCAGCCCCAAGAAGTCACTTGGGCGTGCCACTTGAGAACCCAGGCGTGGCACGCCAAGCTTGAAGAGTTCAAAAATTCATGGGCGTGCCACTTGAGCAGCATGGCGTGGCACGCTGGTACAACAATCCAGAGAAGGGGCTGAAGGCAATTGAAGACTGGGCGTGCCACTTGAGCAACCAGGCGTGGCACGCCAATGCACAAATGACCAAAAGCAAAAACTGGGTGTGCCACTTGGTATCGAAGGCGTGGCACGCCAACCTTAGCATTTCACTATGGCGTGCCACTTGAAGACTGAGGCATGGCACGCCAACTACTGGAACCAAGACAAGATCATGGGCATGGCACGCCAGCCTTTAGGCGTAGCACGCCAGTACAAGTTTCCAGAGGCAAAGAGAAGTGAGAAAGGCAAGGGGCGTGCCACTTGAGTTCGAAGGCGTGGCACGCCAATACAAGAAATCCACTATGGCGTGCCACTTAAGTTCGAAGGCGTGGCACGCCAAGGTTGAGAGAGGGACGAGCGTGCCACTTGAAGGAGTAGGCGTGGCACGCCAAGCTGGAAATGAAGGGCACGTGACATGCTAGAGAAGCGCCAGCCACACGCCAGCTAAGAAGTCATGCTTATTGAGTGTTTTCTTTTCCCTCCAAAATGTAATTTTCCTTTTTCACTTTTGTAATTCTTTTATTTTACTAGGAGTAGTATAAATACCCCCAAGGAGTAATGAAGAAGGGGGTTAAGCAGTTAGTTTTAGATCCACTTTTACACTTCATTTTTGAGTACTTTTTGAGCTATGAGTAGCTAACTTCCCTCTCATTGAGAGAGGGAGCTCTGTTGTACTTGATGGATTGATGATAGCGAAATCCTTCTTCTCTTCATCTTCTCTTTGATTTGCTAGAAGGAATTTCGTTCTTAAAGCTTAGTATTCAATCATCTTGGGAAAGAGATTGAATGCAATTGGGTTTCATGGGAACCTTGGAAAAGAAAACATGAAACCATGCTTGAAATCCCTTCTCACACTAGAGTAGAATCTTGGTTTTAGTGTTTGGATATGTGACATATAATCCTCCCTCTACCTGGACCTATAATGGTGTGTGGCATAATCAGGGACCAAGTATATCTCTCTTCATGAGCAATTAGACCAAAGAATTGGCTATTGATCAAGATCTGAGAGATTGAGTCACCAAGGGATTGGGGCTCAATCAATCATGATTGCCAAGAGGTCAATGAGTTGCATGATTGAAGGGGATATAAGCTAGATTCGATCTAAAGAGACAACATCTCCCAGTCTCAATGAATTTTCCCATTCTTATCTACCCATTTCTTTACTGCTTATTTTTACATTCAGCAATTCCCCATTCCCATTTACATTCAAGTCATTTATGATTCTGCACTTTACTTTCTGCCATTTATATTTCTGCACTTTATTACTTTTCTTTATATTCTAGTCATTTACATTATTATCATTTACAATTCTGCACTCTACAATCCTATTGATCCGCTTGACTAATTCATCAATCGATTAAAACTGCTCGAATTTGCCAATCTCTGTGGATACGATCCCACTCCACTATGGGTTATTACTTGACGATAATTTTAGTGCGCTTGCCAAAAGGACTAATTCACCAATTTTGAATGGGGTGTGAATTCCAGTCATCAAGTTTTATGGCGCCGTTGCCGGGGATTGGCTTAAATTTGACAATGATTAAATCAATTGGAGAGCTAGATTAAGCAATTTAAATTCCTTGTTATTTTATTTTATTTAGCACCTTTTTATTTTCTTTTATTTTGAGTTCTATTTCTTTCTTCTTTGAGTATTTTTTTTTTACATATTCCCACTCCTTTAACTGTTCGATTAATTGCACCACTCACACTAACAATCACTCTAACAAGAGTAATTTTTTCATTCATTTTCTTTCCTGCTTTTTGCCTTGTTGGTTGTATGATAGGTAGAAGAAGCGATGCTTCAACTTCCTTTGATTCTGAACTTGAGAGGACCTTCCTTAGATTAAGGAAGGAAGCAAGAGGGAAAGGAGTCGTTGGTGCTGAGGAAGAGGAATAGTATTTTGAAACAAACATGGAGGAGAACATGGAGAACCACCATGAAGAAGAAGCTCACAATGCTAGAGGAGGCCCGGTAAATCATGATGGGCAAGAAAGGAGAGTCTTAGGCTCCTACATCAACCCAAACCCAGGAAATTGTAGCAGCAGCATCTTAAAGCCAACAATTCATGCCAATAATTTTGAGCTGAAACCTCAGCTCATCACACTTGTTCAGAATAATTGCTCATATGGAGGAAGTGCCCAAGAAGACCCTAATCAACATCTCAGCACATTCTTGAAGATATGTGATACTGTAAAGTCCAACGGGGTACAACCCGACATCTACAAACTACTCTTGTTCCCTTTCTCACTCAGAGATAAGGTAGCAAAGTGGTTGGAATCATTCCCCAAGGATAGCGTAACTACATGGGAGGAAGTAGTGAACAGATTCCTTGCAAGATTTTACCCCCACAAAGAATCAATAGGCTAAGAGCTGAGGTGCAAACTTTCAGACAATAAGATGGAGAAACACTTTATGAGGTCTGGGAGAGATTCAAAGATCTGACAAGAAGATGCCCACCAGAAATGTTCAATGAATGGGTACAACTACACATCTTTTATGAGGAACTATCCTATGAAGCAAAGAAGGTTGTGGACCATTCTTCAGGAGGCTCACTCAACAAGAAGAAAACCATTGAAGAGGCCATAGATGTCATTGAGACTGTAGTTGAAAATGAGTATTTTTATGCTTCAAAGAGGACTCAGAAGAAGGGAGTGCTAGAGCTCAACTCTATAGATGCTTTGTTAGCTCAGAACAAAGCAATTGTAGCTCAAATAGCAGCTCTAACCAAAAGGATGGAGGCCAACCAAGCCTCAGTCATCCAAGACCAAACTCCTCAACAAGAAGGGAATGCACCAGAATCTGAAGGTGACTGGGAACAAGCCAATTATGTGAACAATTCATCTAGACCACTATATGACCCACACTCTAAGACATACAACCCAGGTTGGAAGAACCACCCAAACTTTGGGTAGGGAAATCAACAAAACCACAACCAGGACCACAACAAGCCTTATTCATCAAATCAGCATTTCAACCACAACCCCAACCATCAAACAGGAAACCATAGACCCTAACACAACTCACAAAACACATCATACCATAGTAACCAACCCACATACAATAACCTCAAGCAAGATACACCATCCTCAACTATGCAACCATGTGAGATCAAGAGCAACTTTGAGAGAATGGAAGCTGCAATAGCACAACTGTCCTCACAAGTTACAGGAGCAGTCTCCACCCTCATGGATAGACAAGCACAAACTGACAGAAGGATAGATGCTAATCAAGAAGAATACATGTCAAATCTGAAAAATCACAGCGCAGCAATCTCAAAGTTGGAAGCACAAGTGGGATTTTGTCCAAGTAAATCCCACTTCCCACACACACATTTCCTAGTGATACCATGGCTAACCCAAGAGGGGAATGCAAAGCCATTACTCTAAGAAGTGGGAAGGTTGTAGAAGAAGGAACCCCAAGCAAAGATAAGCATGAAGAAGTTGCAGCAGAACATGAGAACAAGGATAAAGAAGAAATCCCTACTCCACCTCCACTAAAACCAGTCCTGAAGCCTTATATGCCAAGGGCACCATACCCACAAAGACTGGAAAAAGATGGGAAGGATGGCCAGTTTTCTAAGTTCCTAGAGATCTTCAAGAGGCCCCAAATCAACATACCATTTGCTGAGGCATTAGAACAAATGCCACTCTATGCTAAATTTTTGAAGGAGCTTATAACCAAAAAGAGGAACTGGGAAGCAAAAGAAACCATAATCTTGACTGAAGAATGCAGCGCCATCATACAGAAGAAGCTGCCTCAAAAGCTGAAAGACACAGGGAGCTTCCAAATTTCCTGCATCATAGGAGACATCACCATTGAGAAAGCTTTGTGTGATTTGGGAGCTAGCATAAATCTTATGTCCCTGACCATGATGAGAAGGATGAAGATTGAGGAAGCCAAGCCAACAAGAATGGCACTCCAATTGGCTGACAGAACATTTAAGTTTCCACATGGGGTGGTGGAAGACTTGCTGGTGAAAGTAGGAGAGTTCATCTTTTTTGCTGATTTCATTGTGCTGGACATGGAAGAAGAGGCCAATACGTCAATTATCTTTGGAAGACCATTCCTAGCTACTGCTGGAGCCATCATCGATGTGCAAAAAGGGGAACTAGTCTTGAGGTTGCATGAAGAGAAAATGGTCTTCAATGTCTTCAAAGCAATGAGTTACCCCAAGGAATCCATAGGAGAATGCATGGTGGTAGACATCATGGAACAAATAGTTCAAGAAGTCTTGGAAGAAGAACAATGTGGAGGAACCATTGAGCTGGAACAAGCACCAGATGGAGAATCACCACAAGCAACCACGGGAAACTCAATCATGCCAACCATTACAAGTAACAAAGATGCAGAGCCACCTAAACTAGAGCTGAAAGCATTACCACCCAACTTGAAATATGCATATCTAGGTGCCAACAACACCCAACCAGTGATCATAAATTCAAGTCTGAGTAAGGAACAAGAAGAGGAGCTCATCCGAGTGCTGAGACAACACAAGGATGCCATAGGCTGGACACTTGCAGATTTAAAAGGGATCAGTCCTTCAATGTGCATGCATAAGATCCTACTTAAAGAAGATGCCAAACCTTCAAGATAACAACAAAGGAGGCTAAACCCAACTATGAATGAAGTGGTTCAAAAAGAAGTGTTGAAATTGTGGCAAGCAGGGGTGATCTACCCCATCTCAGACAGCCCTTGGGTAAGCCCGGTGCAAGTAGTCCCTAAGAAAGGAGGGATCACTGTTGTGGCAAATGAGAAGAATGAATTGATACCCACAAGGACAGTGACCGGATGGCGTATGTGCATTGACTACTAGAAACTCAATGAAGCCACCCGGAAAGACCACTTTCCCTTACCTTTTATGGACCAGATGCTTGAAAGATTGGCAAGACATGAGTACTATTGCTTCCTAGATGGGTATTCGGGCAACAATCAAATTGTTGTAGACCCCAAGGATCAGGAAAAAACTTCATTTACTTGTCCATATGGTGTCTTTGCTTATAGAAGAATGCCCTTTGGATTGTGCAATGCACCTGGAACATTCCAAAGGTGCATGCTCTCCATTTCTTCAGACATGATTGAGAAGTTCATAGAAGTATTCATGGATGACTTCTCTGTATTTGGGAACTCATATTCTGATTGCCTATACCATCTTGCTCTTGTGCTAAAAAGGTGTCAAGAAACCAACCTGGTTTTAAACTGGGAGAAGTGCCATTTTATGGTGACTGAAGGGGTGGTTCTTGGTCACAAGATTTCAAAAGATGGCATAGAAGTGGACAAGGCAAAAGTGGAAGTAATTGAAAAATTACCTCCACCTTGCAATGTCAAAGCAATCAGAAATTTTTTGGGACACGCTGGGTTCTATAGGAGGTTTATCAAATATTTTTCAAAGATTGCAAAACCCCTTAGCAACCTACTTGTCTCAAATATTCCCTTTGTTTTTGATAGAGAGTGCATGGTAGCCTTTGATGAACTTAAGAAGAAACTCTCCTTTGCACCTATTATAGCACCACCAAGTTGGGATCTTCCCTTTGAACTAATGTGTGATGCATCTGATTTTGCTGTTGGTGTTGTTCTAGGACAGAGGAAAGACAAGCTAGTACATGTTATTTACTATGCTAGCAAGGTTCTTAATGAGAATCAAAGGAACTATACCACCACAGAGAAAGAACTTTTAGCCATAGTTTTTGCTTTTGACAAGTTTAGATCATATCTTATTGGCTCAAAAGTAATTGTGTTCACTGATCATGCAGCACTCAAACACTTACTTACCAAACAAGAATCTAAGCCCAGACTAATAAGGTGGATCTTGTTGCTCCAAGAATTTGATATTGAGATTAAAGATAGGAGCGGAGCAGAGAACAAGGTAGCTGACCACCTCTCAAGGATCCCACAAGAAGAAGAGATGCAGCAAGTAGTAGTCAATGAAAGCTTCCCTGATGAACAATTGATGATGATTCGAGTATCCCCTTGGTTTGCAGACATAGCCAACTTCAAGGCTATTGGGGAACTACCAACCAACATCAATAGGCACATGAGGAGGAAGCTAATTAAGAATGCCAAACACTACATCTGGGATGACCCTTATTTGTTCAAAAAGTATGCTGGCAGAATCCTAAGAAGGTGTATACCCCATGAGGAAGGGCAGGAAGTATTATGGCAGTGCCATGGATCTACATATGGAGGTCACTTCAGTGGAGAAAGGACAGCAGCAAAAGTGCTTCAATCTGGATTTTACTGGCCAACAATGTTTAAGGATGCCAAGGAAATGGTGTCAAGGTATGATGAATGCCAAAGAGCTGGTAATCAAACCAAGAGAAATGAGATGCCACAGCAATTCATACTAGAGTTAGAGCTATTTGATGTATGGGGGATTGATTTCATGGGACCCTTCCCAACCTCCTACTCTAATAGCTACATATTGGTGGCTGTTGATTATGTCTCAAGATGGGCAGAAGCCATAGCCACTGCAACAAATGACAACAAGGTTGTGATAAGCTTCTTGAGAAGGAACATCTTCAGCAGATTTGGAGTGCCCAGAGCTCTCATTAGTGATGGAGGGACACACTTCTGCAACAAACAACTCGAGACACTCCTTCTCAGATATGGAGTAAAGCACAAAGTGGCAACTCCATACCACCCACAGACCAATGGGCAAGCTGAAATTTTCAACAGAGAGCTAAAAAGAATCCTTGAAAAAACTGTTGAAAGCTCAAGAAAGGATTGGTCTAAGAAGCTGGATGATGCACTATGGGCCTACAGGACAACCTATAAGACTCCCATTGGGATGTCTCCATACCAACTGTTATATGGCAAGGCTTGTCACTTACCAGTTGAACTTGAGCATAGAGCATTTTGGGCTCTAAAAATGTTAAACTATGATGAGCAAGCTGCTGGAGAAAAAAGATTAATGCAACTCAATGAGCTGGAGGAGTTTAGGAATCAAGCATATGAGAATGCAAAAATCTACAAAGAGAACACAAAAAGGTGGCATGACCAAAAGATAGCAAGAAGGGAGTTCACTGAGGGACAGAAGGTGTTACTCTATAACTCAAGACTCAAGTTCTTCCCTGGAAAACTGAAGTCTAGATGGTCAGGACCTTTCACTATACTCAAGATGTTTTCTTATGGTCATGTGGAGCTCATGGAGGACAAGACTCAGAGAACTTTTACTGTCAATGGCCATAGACTCAAACACTACTTGGGAGGCTCCTTAGAGGAGCAGGGAATGAGCTACAAGCTCAGCTGAAGATGAAGGAATGTCAAGCTAATGATAATAAAGAAGCGCTAGTTGGGAGGCACCCCAACACTTTATCCTTTTTGATTTAGTTACTCTTCTTAGAAGTAGTTTAAAAATTTGTTGCATTAGGTAGTTTAATTTTCAGTCTCCCATTTATCTTACATTACCATATTAGGATTAGTTTACAATTGCAAATTAGAAAGTTGATTTTAGCTTTGGTAGCTAGATTTTCTTTATATTTTTTTCGGAATTGCAACTTGATGAAAGCATAGATCATGATGAGTGAATGGGCTGAGGACTAACTAAATTGCTAAGTTTGGTGTGGCCTTTCACCAACTTAATCTAGGTGTACAAACAATTTATATCTTGATTTGAAGAGTAAGCCCAAGGATTAAGTTTGGTGTGGCCACCACCAAGAATCATCTAGTAGCCCAAGTCACCCAGTTTGAAAGCATTTAATGCTTTGGGTAAGAACATGAATGTGGTTTAATGAGTTCAGAGGAATTGTAATCAAAAGGAAAATGAAAAGATTGATGTTATTCCACTTTTATGAACACATTAAATACACAATAATAAAACCAATTTAAGATGCCAAAGAATTAAGTTTGGTGTCCCAAGGGACACCCATCAGTTGCAATCCAATTCACTTTTGATGAGAAGGAATGTGAAAAGGGTTCTTTTGTCATTACTAATGCGTTCAGTTTCATTTCAGGAGAGAAGATGGGGCCTACATGGTAAACAACTCACAAAGTAAGGAAGTCAAAGTGTACTTACACTTTGGAACTCAACACACGCAGAAGACACAGTGAGAAAAGAGTTGGCGCCTCTTCCCACACTAGGCGCCACTCCCCAAGTGGGAAAACATTTAACCCTTTTTATTTCCCACCCTTCCCACCACAACATTCACCCATTATAAAAGCCCCACTTCACCATCTCCTATTCCACTCCAACAACCCCAATCACACACGAAGAGCATACAGCCCTCACCTTCCCTTCTCTGTTCATCTTTTACCATCTTTTTCCATACTTCCTTTCTTTCTTTTTTTCTTGATTGGGACAATTAAGTCCTAAGTTTGGTGTTGGAGCAAAACCTTGTTTTGCTTGCTTTTTCTTACAACCCCCGTTTCACTCTCAAACACACTCTCTCAACCTCATGACACCACCAAAAAGCTCAGCCTCAAAGAAAAGAAAAGTCAAGGAACCAACCTCTGGATCCTCAAGTTCCTTCAATGACTACAAGTTTCTCTCCGCATTCAACCAAAATCAATTCTATGGTTGGGTGAGTGAGAGGGAGATCATTCCAGAAGTTGGGTTCCAATTAGGGAGGAACAAGCATATTGAAATCAACATTGAGATCAACAATAGAGGTTGGTCACTTCTATGCAACCCACCAAGGAAAGTGGTAGAGAGCTTGGTGAGGGAATTCTATACCAACGTAGTGCCTCAACCAGGGCAACAATATGGCTACATTAGCTATGTAAGGAGGAAGTCCATTGACTACAGTCCCTCTAGCATAGAAAGAATGATAATGGTGAAGAGGACAAGTTCCACTCGGAGCTATGAAGAAAGAATGAAGCAGCAAGACCCTGGGTTTGATGAGATCCTGAATGAGATTTGTGTGATGCATGTGCGTTGGATCAATGACAAGGATGGGATACCCAATCAATTGAGGAGAATAGATTTGAGCCCCTAAGCTAGAGGGTGGCTAGAATTTGTGAGGAGGTCCCTAATCCCCACATCCAACACTTCAGAGGTGACCAAGGAGAGAGCTGTACTCATCTACAGCATCATGAAAGGAGAGAACATCAACGTGGGGGAGATGATTGCCAACAACATCAATAAAGTGCTAAAAAGCACCAGTGACAACACAAGGTTGGCATTCCCCAGCATTATACAGAGGCTATGTGATGAGGCTGGAGTTGAAAAGATCATTGATGAAGTGCTTGTGAAGCAAGATAAGTTCATAACTGCCAAAAAGATGGCAAAGGTGGTGGCTGTTCATCCACTCCACAGGGCCAGAGAACGAAGAGCTCATGCCCATGAACCACAACAACAATAACAACAAGAAGAAAAGGAGGCAGAAGAGTAACCTCAATTCCTGGCACTTCAACCACCGCCACAATACCAATATCAGAAATTTCCAGAGGGATTCAATTGGGAGCAATTGCAAGGAGATGTACACCAAATGAAGGGAGATCTACACCACTTGAGGGAAGATGTCAATCAACTCAAGGAAACTCAACAACAACAATGGAGCCAAGTCAACCAAAACATTTAACAACTCCAAGGGAATTGGGAGCATATGAGGAAGGAGCAGCAAGAACAATTTGACTGGAGAGAGGTGCGAAGTGCACTAGACAAAATAGCAGAGCAAGACAAATGGCAACAGAGGAACTTGGCCGAATTCAGACATCTCTACGATGCCAGAACCATATCCAGGAGGAAGTATGACATCAACACACAAGCGAAGCTAAATCACTTGTGTAATGTCGTAGCCACTCTAAACCCAGGATACCGAACCTTTGTGCAAGGAATGGAAGAGCTAAGTGCAAGACAAGAGGAAATCCTAGTCAAACATAAGGAGGATGAAAGGAATTATATGAGAAGGGCAGGATTTTGGAAGCCCAAGGACACCAAAGCACAAGAAGGTTCCTCCAAGCCAGATGAAGGTGGCTCTTCCCCCTCCAAGAAGAAGGACAAAGGGAAGGGGCCAATGAACTAAAGATGAAGCTGCTCAAGGTTGTTGAGTCCCATGGTTGACACTTTCCAACTTCTGAAATCTTGTTTAAGTTTTTGCTTTATTTACTTTTTAAATAAATAGTCATGCTAGGATAGTTTATACTTTATGCTTAGTTTTAATTCCTGTTTGAAGTCTTTATGAGTTTGATGAGCGGATAATTTATACGCTTTTTGGCATTGTTTTTAGTATGTTTTCAGTATGATTTAGTTAGTTTTTAGTATATTTTTATTAGTTTTTAATTAAAATTCACATTTCTGGACTTTACTATGAGTTTGTGTGTTTTTCTGTGATTTCAAGTATTTTCTGGCTGAAATTGAGGGCCTTGAGCAAAAATCAGATTCAGAGGTTGAAGAAGGACTGATGATGCTGTTGGATTCTGACCTCCCTGCACTCCAAGTGAATTTTCTGGAGCTACAGAACTCCAAATGGCGCGCTTCCAATTGCGTTGGAAAGTAGACATCCAGGGCTTTCCAGCAATATATAATAGTCCATACTTTGAATAAGGATTGACGACGTAAATTGGCGTTCAACACCAGTTCCATGCTGCAGTCTAGCGTCCAGCGCCAGAAACAAGTTGCAAAGTGGAGTTCAACGCCAGAAACCCGTTAGAAACTGGTGTTCAACTCCAAGAATGACCTCTCCACATGTAAACTTCAAGCTCAGCCCAAGCACACACCAAGTGGGCCCCAGAAGTGGATTTCTACATCATTTACTCAATTCTGTAAACCCTAGTAACTAGTTTAGTATAAATAAGACTTTTTACTATTGTATTTACATCTTATGATTTTTAGTTCAACTTTGGATCATATTGATCACGTTTGGGGGCTGGCCATTCAGCCAAGCCTGGACCTTCATCACTTATGTATTTTCAACGGTAGAGTTTCAGCACTCCATAGATTAAGGTGTGTAGCTCTGCTGTTCCTCATGATTTAATGCAAAGTACTACTGTTTTTCTATTCAGTTCAACTTATTCCGCTTCTAAGATATTCATTCACACCCAAGAACATGATGAATGTAATGATTATGTGACGCTCATCATCATTCTCACTTATCAACGCGTGCCTGATAAACACTTCCGTTCTACATGCAAACAAGCTAGAATGAGTATCTCTTAGATATCTAATACAGAGGAGCGAGTCCGAGATATTAGAATCTTCGTGGTATAAGTTAGAACCCATGGATGGCCATTCCTGAGATCCGGAAAGTCTAAACCTTGTCTGTGGTATTCCGTGTAGGATCTGGGAAGGGATGGCTGTGACGAACTTCAAACTCGCGAGTGCTGGGCGTAGTGACAGACGCAAAAGGAGGGTGAATCCTATTCCAGTATGATCGAGAACCTCCAGATGATTAGCCATGCCGTGACAGAGCATTTGGACCTTTTTCACAGAGAGGATGGGATGTAGCCATTGACAATGGTGATGCCTTACAGAAAGCTTATCATGGAAAGGAGTAGGAATGATTGGATGAAGACAGCAGAAAAGCAGAGGTTCAGAGGAACGAAAGCATCTCTATACGCTTATCTGAAATTCTCACCAATGATTTACATAAGTACTTCTATCTTTACTTTCTGTTTATTTATTATTATTATTCGAAAACTCCATAACCATTTGATATCCGCCTGACTGAGATTTACAAGATGACCATAGCTTGCTTTATACCAACAATCTCCGTAGGATCGACCCTTACTCACGTAAGGTTTTATTACTTGGACGACCCAGTGCACTTGCTGGTTTGTTGTATCGAAGTTGTGAATGAAAAATGATTTATTAAGACGTGCGTACTGAGTTTTTGGCGTAGTTGCCTGAGATCACAATTTCGTGCACCAAGTTTTTGGCGCCGTTGCCGGGGACAATCAATTTCGAACAACAATTTCACAATTGTTTCCAGACCACAATGGTGCCAAGTTTTTAATCCAGCAACAACACCAAGTTTTTGGCTCCGTTGCCGGGGATTGTTCGAGTTTGGACAACTGACGGTTCATCTTGTTGCTCAGATTAGGTAATTTTCTTCTTGTTTCAACTTTTATTTGGTTTTCAAAGACTTTTTCAAAAATTTTTCTTTGTTTTCGTTTTTCTTAAAATAAATTTTCAAAAAAAAAAATTTCTTCTTTTTCGTTTTTTCCAATTAATTTCAAAAAAATCCAAAAAAAATTTATAAAATTATAAAATCAAAAATATTTTTCTGTTTCTTGTTTGAGTCTAGAGTCAAGTTTCAAGTTTGGTGTCAATTGCATCTTTCTAATTTTCTAAAAAAAAAAAATTTTCAAAAATTTCATGCATTGCATTCTTCATGATCTTCAAGTTGTTCTTGGTCAGTCTTCTTGTTTGATCTTCAGATTTTCTTGTTTTGTGTCTTTTCTAGTTTTTCATATGCATTTTCAATTTGTTAGTGTCTAAAGTTTGATAATTTCTAAGTTTGGTGTCTTGCATGTTTTCTTTTCTTGAAAATTTTCAAAAATAAGTTCTTGGTGTTCATCTTGACATTCAAAGTGTTCTTGGTGTTCATCTTGACATTCAAAGTGTTCTAGCATGCATTGTGTGTTTTGATCCAAAATTTTCATGCATTGAGTCTTTTTGGTATTTTTCTCTTTCTTCATTCAAAATTCAAAAATAAAAAAAAAAAATCTTTCCCTTATTTCACTCATAAATTTCGAAAATTTGAGTTGACCTTTTCAAAACTTTTTAAAATTTAGTTATTTCTTATGAGTCAAATCAAATTTTCAATTTAAAAATCTTATCTTTTCAAAATCTTTTTTCAAAAAATCAAATCTTTTTCATTTTTCTTATTTATTTTTGAAAATTTTAAAAATATTTTTCAAAAATCTTTTTCTTAATTTTACCTCATAATTTTCGAAAATATTATCAACAATTAATGTTTTGATTCAAAAATTTCAAGTTTGATACTTTCTTGTTAAGAAAGATTCAAACTTTAAGTTTTAGAATCATATCTTGTGATTACTTGTGAGTCAAGTCATTAATTTTGATTTTAAAATTCAATTCTTTTTCAAAACTAATTTTAATCATATCTTTCTATCATATCTTTTTAAATTATATCTTTTTCAAAAAAAATTGATTTTAAAATATCTTTTCTAACTTCTTATCTTCTTATCTTTTCAAAATTGATTTTCAAATCTTTTTCAACTAACTAATTGACTTTTTGTTTGTTTCTTATCTTTTTCAAAACTACCTAACTACTCTTTCCTCTCTAATTTTTGAAAATACCTCCCTCTTTTTCAAAAATTCTTTTTAATTAATTAATTGTTTTAAATTTTAATTTTAATTTTATTTCCCCTTTAATTTTCAAAAATCATCAACTCCTTTTCAAAAATTATTTTCAAAAATTTCTCTCTCTCATCTTCTTCTATTTATTTAATTACTTACTAACACTTCTCTCCATCTCATATTTCTGCTCCTATCCTCACCCTTGTGTTTGGATTATCCATTCTTCTTCACTCTTATTCCCTTTCTTCCTCTACTAATAATAAGGAACCTCTTTACTGTAACATAGAGGATTCTTCTTCTTTTCTTGTTCTCTTCTCTTTCATATGAGCAGGAACAAGGAAAAGGGTATTCTTGTTGAAGCTGATCTAGAACCTGAAAGGACTCTGAAGAGGAAACTAAGGGAAGCTAAAATACAACAATCCAGAGACAACCTTACTGAAATTTTCGAACAAGAAAAGGAGATGGCAGCCGAACCTAACAACAACAATGCAAGGAGGATGCTTGGTGACTTCACTGTACCTAATTCCAATTTACATGGAAGGAGCATCTCAATCCCTGCCATTGTAGCAAACAATTTTGAGCTTAAACCTCAATTAGTTTCTCTGATGCAACAGAACTGCAAGTTTCATGGACTTCCATCTGAAGATCCTTTTCAGTTCTTAACTGAGTTCTTGTAGATCTGTGATATTGTTAAGACCAATGGGGTTGACCCTGAGGTCTACAGGCTTATGTTTTTCCCATTTGCTGTAAGAGACAGAGCTAGAGTATGGTTGGACTCTCAACCTAAAGATAGCCTGAACTCTTGGGATAAGCTGGTCACGGCTTTCTTAGCCAAGTTCTTTCCTCCTCAAAAGCTTAGTAAGCTTAGAGTGGATGTTCAAACCTTCAGACAGAAAGAAGGTGAATCCCTCTATGAAGCTTGGGAGAGATACAAGCAACTGACCAAAAAGTGTCCTTCTAACATGCTTTCAGAATGGACCATCCTGGATATATTCTATGATGGTCTGTCTGAATTAGCTAAGATGTCGTTGGATACTTCTGCAGGTGGATCCATTGACCTAAAGAAAACACCTACAGAAGCTCAAGAACTCATTGATATGGTTGCTAATAACCATTTCATGTACACTTCTGAGAGGAATCCTGTGAGTAATGGGACGCTTCAGGAGAAGGGAGTTCTTGAAATTGATACTCTGAATGCCATATTAGCTCAGAATAAAATATTGACTCAGCAAGTCAATATGATCTCTCAGAGTCTGAATGGATTGAAGGAAGCATCCAACAGTACTCAAGAGGCATCTTCTGAAGAAGAGGCTTATGATCCTGAGAAGCCTACAATAGCAGAGGTAAATTACATGGGTGAACCCTATGGGAACACCTATAACCCCTCATGGAGAAATCACCCAAATTTCTCATGGAAGGATCAACAAAAGCCTTAACAAGGCTTTAATAATGGTGGAAGAAATAGGTTTAACAATTATAAACCTTTTCCATCATCCACTCAGCAACAGACAGAGAATTCTGAGTAGAATCTATCTAGCTTGGCAAACATAGTCTCTGATCTATCTAAGGCCACTCTAAGTTTCATGAATGAAACAAGGTCCTCCATTAGAAATCTGGAAGCACAAGTGGGCCAGCTGAGTAAAAGGATCACTAAAACCCCTCCTAGTACTCTCCCAAGCAATATAGAAGAAAATCCAAAAGGAGAGTGCAAGGCCATTGAAATGACCATCATGGCCGAAACCACAAAAGAGGAGGAGGACGTGAATCCCAGTGAGGAAGACCTCCTAGGACGTCCAGAGATCAATAAGGAGTTTCCCTCTGAGGAACCAAAGGATTCTGAGGCTCATCTAGAGACCATAGAGATTCCATTAAACCTCCTTATGCCATTCATGAGCTCTGATGAGTATTCTTCATCTGAAGAGAATGAAGATGTTACTGAAGAGCAAGTTGCCAAGTGCCTTGGTGCTATCATGAAGCTGAATGCCAAATTATTTGGTAATGAGACTTGGGAAGATGAACCTCCCTTGCTCACCAATGAACTGAGTGATCTGGATTAACTGAGATTGCCTCAGAAGAAATAGGATCCCGGAAAGTTCTTAATACCTTGTACCATAGGCACCATGACCTTTGAGAAGGCTCTATGTGACCTTGGGTCAGGGATAAACCTCATGCCACTCTCTGTAATGGAGAAACTAGGAATCTTTGAGGTACAAGCTGCTAGAATCTCGTTAGAGATGGCAGACAATTCCAGAAAGCAGGCTTATGGACAAGTAGAGGACATGTTGATGAGATATTTTGGTGAAAAATAAATTTCTCCCAAAACACCCAAAACTAACCGGCAAGTGCACCGGGTCGTATCAAGTAATAAAAACTCACGGGAGTGAGGTCGATCCCACAGGGATTGAAGGATTGAGCAATTTTAGTTTAGTGGTTGATTTAGTCAAGCGAATCAAGATTTGGTTGATGGTTTTGTGACTTGCAGAATTAAATTGCATTGAAGTAAAGAGAACAAGAAATAAATTGCTGAAACTTAAAGAACAAGAAATTAAATGGCAGAAACTTAAAGTGCAAGAAATGTAAATTGTAGAATCTTAAAGTGCAAGGAATGTAAATTGCTTGAAATGTAAAGGGGATTGGGATGTGGATTTGTAGAAATTAAACAAGGAAAAACTAAATTGCATCAAACAGAAGAGGGCAAGGGAATTGGGATTGAACCGGATCTTGAAGCAGTAAAGTAAATGAACAGAAAAAGCAATAAACAGGGAATTGAAATGAGAAATTCAGATCTCAGGACCCAGAGACTAGAAAACCAAGTCTAGATCTCAATGCCTTCCTAGATCCAACAAGAACAATAGCAAGGAAATTGTAAATTGCAAAGAAAAGAGATGAAGAGCAATTAACAGAAACTTAAATTCAATTAACAGTAAATAAAGCAGAGAGATCCAAGATTGAGATTGAAACAGAATTTCTTCAATTCTCCAATCCAAGATCTAAGACAAGAGTAAATGAAATTGAAAGCAAAGAAATTAAAGTGCACTCAATATCAAAAGCTCTCTGAAAACTATTATGAAAATTCTAAAAGGAAAGCTCTCTGAATAACTTGAATTCTATCCTATTTATACACTTTCAAAAATGATCTTCAAGCCTTGATTTGGGCCTTTGTTCTTGGTGGAGTTGGGTTGAAAGAGGCCTTGGTTGATTGCTCTTGAAGTTTGAAGAAGAACCGAAGTGAACCAATTGAACCGGTTTTGAAGTTAGCCATAGTTGGACCTAACGTTTGAGCCAAAGTTAGGGGTCTAACTTTGGCTCTAACTTTTCATATCAGTTGGCACATTTCTCTGGTTTGGACGTTGGTGCCAACGTTAGGGGTCTAACTTTGACCCTAACGTTGGCCTTGTTTAGTGCTAGTGGCGCCAACGTTAGCCTCCAAGTTAGGGGGCTAACGTTGGCGCAAACGTTGGTGCCCCTCCCTTGTGTCTTCATGTGCCAACGTTAGCCTCCAAGTTAGGGGGCTAACGTTGGCGCAAACGTTGGTGCCCAGGGGGAAACTCTCAAGTTCCAACGTTAGCCTCCAAGTTAGGGGGCTAACGTTGGAGCTAACGTTGGCCTCTTCCTTGAATGTTCATGTGCCAACGTTAGCCTCCAAGTTAGGGGGCTAACGTTGGCTCAAACGTGGGGAGCCCAGGGAGTAATCTTCATGCCTAACGTTAGCCTCCAAGTTAGGGGGCTAACGTTGGGGCTAACTTCATGCTTCCTGGTTCAATTTTCACTTATTCCATTGTCCTCTCTTCACTCCTAGCCATTCCTCTTTGCTTCAACCTTTCTCCAAGCTTTCTTCACCTATCATTAATCAACCAAACTCATCAAAGCTATGCTCAAAATCATGAGATATTCATTCTTTCACAATATGCAACAAATATAGCATAAAACCTCATGAAATGGCATAAATTCATATATGGTTGGTTCAATCAAGGGAAACATGAAAATCTACTCAATTAGCTTGCTTGTAGCTCAAGAAAGTGCATAATTCTAATGAAAACAAAAGAAAAAGACTAGTTAAAATAGGTTAGGATGACTTGTCATCACAACACCAAACTTAAAGCTTGCTTGTCCCCAAGCAAGAAATGAATTATTAAGAAGAAAGAATGAAATGGAAGAGGAAGTTCATGCTAGCAGAGTATTATTGATAGTTCATGGGGTTTTGTGTGGATATGTAAATACTCACTTCTTATTGACTCCTAGGCCTAGAAAGTCTCCTTCAAGCTTCAAGTGACATACTGCTATGACCTCTCATTATTCCTTTATCCTTGGCTATTACTTTATTCAAAAGCTTTATTTGAGTGTCATGTGTAGCAAGTTCATTTTCTTTTCTTTATACTTGACACATTATTCACCATAGACACTTGGCTCACATTCCTTCTTAAAACATTGATTCCCAGCACCTCTTTGGGCTACTAAATGCCTTGTAGTTAGGTTGCTCTTGATAGTGGACTTTCAGCTGATGATCCCGGGTTAGTTAACCCAAGTCACCAAGTGTTGAGGCACTCCTAAGAGCTTACTAATCCAAGCAGATCCTAGTACAAAGACATCACAGGCATATATTTTAAGGTTCAAGCTATTGGTGTCCAGCTTTGTTTCTTTTTGTTTTTCTTTTGTTTTGCTACTTTTTGGCTCTCTTTGTTCTTTCCTTCTTTTTGTTTTTCTTTCTAACCAAGGAATTTAATTCAATTGAGATTCATAGACAGTAGGCCACTCTTTACTTAGAAGGAGATATCCTAGCTCTTTATTCACTAAAAGTGAGCTATTATACAATCACACACATACCACCACTTACTTTTATTCTACTTCTAACTAACAGAGATTATCTTGCTTCACATTCAAACTGTTCTTTTATTGAATTTTAAAGATGCAGGGGACAATACATACTTCTTGTTAAGTGAAATGAACACATAAAAACTAGCCTACTTATTAAAAAAAACAAAAACATAAATGATGAATAGATTACTACACTAACAGTTACTGTTAAAATGGGCATATTCACACTTCCAATTTAGAGCAATTTAATACTGATGGAGTTAAGTGACAATACAACCTCTTGGTGGCTTCTTCTTCTTTCTCTCAGCTAATGGTGAGTAGTCCTCCCAGGAGAGTGATTGAATTTCTGCAGTGTTAATGGAAGTTGCTTGTTTCTCAAGCCCTTAGATGATTTGTTAGTGTGCAAGACTTTCTTGTAGGCGTTTGAACTTACTTTGGTGTGTGAACACCAAACTTAGTCTCTTGCCATGTTTCTTATGCATAACCATATGTGAAAGCCTAAATTTTTGCTAAAGGTAATAAAACTGAAAACTAGAAACAGACAATGCTTAAATGATTTATCAGATTGCTTGGAGCTAGTAACCCTTTATGTAGAAAGTGAGAATGTGCTTTTAAGTAAGATTTTGGTGAAACACCAAACTTAGAATCCTTTATTCTCCCTTAATATGTTTTGGTGTGAAACACCAAACTTAGCTCCTTGCAATACATACCACTCATTTAACCTTTTTATTGAAATAACTATGAAAAGAAAACTACCTCAGGTTGGGTTGCCTCCCAACAAGCGCTCTTTTATTGTCACTAGCTTGACACCTTTCAATTCTTTTTAAGAGGGCTGTAGGTGTTGAACCTCTTTTTCCTTAACCCATTGTCCTCCCAAGTACAACTTTGCTCTGTGACCATTTACAGTGAATTGATTCTTTGTTGCCTCATCTAGCAGTTCAATATTCCCATAGGGAAAAATCTTTGTCACCAAGTATGGGCCAGTCCACTTAGACTTCAGTTTGCCAGGGAAGATTTTAAGCCTCGAATTATACAGGAGCACTTGTTGTCCTGGCTTGAATTCCTTCTTTGTGATCTTCTTGTCATGCCACTTCTTCGCTTTCTCTTTGTATATCTTCGCATTTTCATAAGCTTCCATTCTGAATTCATCCAGTTCATTTAGTTGTAACAGCCTTTTTTCTCCTGCAGCTTGGGGATCAAGGTTGAGGAGTTTAGTGGCCCAAAAAGCTCTGTGTTCAAGCTCTACAGGGAGGTGGCAGGATTTGCCATACAACAGCTGAAAGGGTGACTTGCCAATAGGAGTTTTAAAAGCTGTCCTATACGCCCACAATGCATCCTCTAGCTTTCTAGCCCAATCTTTTCTTGTGATTCCCACTGTTTTCTCTAGGATCTTCTTTAATTCTCTATTTGCAAGTTCAGCTTGGCCGTTAGTCTGAGGATGGTAGGGTGTGGCTACTTTGTGAATTACTCCATATTTGTGAAGGAGTTTCTCCATTTGTTTGTTGCAAAAGTGACTACCACCATCACTAATAAGACCTTTAGGCACTCCAAACCTAGTGAAGATGTGCTTTTTGAGGAATTGGAGGACGATCTGTGCATCACAGGTGGTTGTGGCTATGGCTTCCACCCATTTTGAGACATACTCCACTGCTACCAGGATGTATCTAAAAGAATAGGAAGGAGGAAAAGGCCCCATGAAATCAATTCCCCATAGATCGAACAATTCTAACTCTAAGATAAAATTTTGAGGCATCTCATTCCTTCTTGTTAATCCTCCTGCTTTCTGGCATTCATTACATTGGTGTACATATTCTCTGGTATCCTTGAAAATAGTTGGCCAATAGAAGCCACTCTGTAGTATTTTTGCGGCTGTTTTTTCTGAGCCAAAGTGTCCACCATAAGCTGAACCATGACAATGCCACAAGATGTCCCTCACTTCACTTTCAGGAATACACCTTCTGATTACTCCATCAGAGCATCTCTTGAATAAGAAGGGTTCATCCCATGAAAATTTCCTTGCTTCGTTGATCAACTTCTTCACTTGTTGCTTAGAGAATTCTTGCGGTATCTTCCTTCCCACTTTGTAATTTGCTATGTCAGCAAACCAAGGTGCTTGCTGGATCTGCAGAAGGTGCTCATCTGGGAAGCTTTCATTTATGGGCTGGGATGCTTTTTGACTTGTTTCATGTGGTAGCCTTGACAGATGATCAGCGACCTGATTTTCAGTGCCCTTCCTATCTCTTATCTCAATGTCAAATTCTTGTAGGAGCAGTATCCACCTGATGAGTCTTGGTTTAGCATCCTGTTTTGACATCAAATACTTAAGTGCAGCATGATCAGTGTAAACCACAACTTTTGATCCTATCAGATATGATCTAAACTTATCAAATGCATAGACTACAGCTAGCAACTCTTTTTCTGTTGTAGTGTAATTTCTTTGGGCTTCATTCAACACTTTACTTGCATAATAAATGACATGATGCAAATTCCCCTTCTTTTGCCCAAGTACAGCACCAATTGCAATGTCACTTGCATCACACATGAGTTCAAAAGGTAATTCCCAATCTGGAGGTGTGATGATTGGTGCTGTTGTGAGTTTATTTTTTAAGGTTTCAAATGCATGCTGGCAGTTTTCATCAAAAACAAAAGGGTTATCAAGCATTAACAGATTACTTAAAGGTTTGGCTATTTTTGAAAAGTCCTTGATAAACCTTCTGTAAAATCCGGCATGCCCCAAGAAACTTCTAACAGATTTCACATTAATTGGTGGAGGGAGTTTTTCTATAATCTCAACCTTTGCCTTATCAACCTCTATCCCTTTTCTTGAAACTTTATGGCCAAGAACAATTCCTTCGGGTACCATGAAATGGCATTTCTCCCAGTTCAAAACCAAATTAGTTTCTTGGCACCGTTTCAAGACAAGAGTTAAATGGTTTAGGCAAGCATTGAAATTATCACCAAGAACAGAGAAGTCATCCATGAAGACTTCTAAAAATTTTTCGACCATATCAGAAAAAATGGAGAGCATACACCTTTGAAATGTGGCAGGGGCGTTGCAGAGCCCAAAAGGCATCCTCCTATATGCAAAAACTCCAAATGGACATGTGAAGGCAGTTTTCTCTTGGTCCTTGGGGTCCACCACGATTTGATTATACCCAGAATATCCGTCCAAAAAATAGTAATAGGCATGGCCGGCTAACCTTTCCAGCATCTGATCAATGAATGGGAGAGGGAAATGATCCTTCCTGGTGGCATCATTCAATCTTCTATAGTCTATGCACATTCTCCACCCAGTTACTGTTCTAGTAGGAATCAACTCATTCTTCTCATTAGTGATGACTGTCATCCCTCCCTTCTTTGGTACAACTTGAACCGGGCTTACCCATGGGCTGTCAGATATTGGGAAGATTATCCCTGCATTCCACAACTTCATTACTTCTTTCTGGACAACTTCCTTCATTGTAGGATTTAGCCTTCTTTGTTGTTGAACCACTGGTTTGGAATTATCTTCCAAGAGGATCTTATGCATACATACTGCAGGGCTGATTCCCTTCAGGTCATCAATGGTCCATCCTAAAGCATCTTTGTGAGCTTTGAGTACATCAAGAAGTTCTCCTTCTTCCTTCTTTGTCAGGGATGAATTAATGATTACTGGGAAGCTCTCCGATGTGCCAAGGAATGCATATTTGAGATGGGTGGGTAAAGGTTTCAATTCTTGTCTTCGTACATCTTCTTTCTTATCTTGCCTTTCATCTTGCTCAGTAGAGGTCTCAGCCACTTGTTCCTCTGTTGCCCCTTGATTTCCTTCTTGCTCTTGAAAATTTTTTTCCAAAGTTTCTTCCACCAGACTGTCTATCATATCCACTCTCACGTAATCCTCTTGCTCAGGAGCGTTTTGCATTGATTTGAACACATTTATGATCATTTGTTCATTATGGACCCTGAAGGTCATTTCTCCTTTTTCTACATCAATGATGGCCCTTGCTGTGTGTAGAAATGGCCTTCCCAGAATGATTGAGTCGTGTCCTTCTTCTTCAGTGTCCAAAATTACAAAATCTGCTGGGAAAATAAACTCCCCAATCTTTACTAACAGATTCTCCACAATTCCATTAGGTGTCTTGATTGATCTGTCAGCCATGACTAGTGACATCCTGGTGGGTTTAAGTTCTTCTATGGCAAGTTTTCTCACCATTGAAAGAGGCATTAAATTGATGCTGGCACCCAGGTCACAGAGGGCCTTGTTGAGAATTATCTTGCCAATAGTGCATGAGACTACAAAGCTTCCCGGATCCTTAAGTTTTGGTGGAATACCCCGTTGAATCACGACACTGCATTCCTCGGTGAGTAATATGGTTTCCCTTTCAAGCCAACTTCTTTTCTTGTTGATAAGATCCTTCAGAAACTTGGAATATAGAGGCATTTGCTCAAGTGCTTCAGCCAAGGGAATGTTGATTTCCAGCTTCTTAAAAATCTCAAGGAATTTGTGAAAATGCTTGTCTTTAATCTCTTTGTTGAACCTCTGAGGGTAAGGCAGTGGAGGTGTGACGCTTTTTCTCATTTGCTGCTGCCCCTGAGCTACTTCCTTTGAGCTATGTGGCTGGTTGTCCTTCTCTTTGAGTTTCTCAGTGCCTTTGTTTGGCATCACATCTTGCTCCTTATCCTCATCTGCCTTTGTTTGATTCTTATCCTCTGTTGGTTCTTTGATGTTCTCTGCTTGCTTCCTTGTAGTGTCATTGTTGCTTATCAATGTTCTCCCACTCCTCAATTGTATTGCCTTGCATTCCTCCTTGGGATTTGGAATTGTGTCACTGGGCAGTGCGTTTGAAGGTCTCTCAACAGATACTTGCTTGGAGAGTTGCCCCATCTGTCTCTCTAGGCTCTTTATAGAGGCTTCCTGATTCTTGGCTACCATTTCTTGGTGTTTCAATATTTTATCTATCATGGCTTCCAAGTGAGTGATTCTTTGGGCTTCAGGTGATACTTGAGGTGGGTTATGAGATGTGGGTGGTGGATGGTAGGCGTTTTGGTTGGTGGGTTGGTTATTAGATTGGTATTGGTTGAGGTTGGGGTAGTTGTTTTGAGGTTTTCTGTAGGGGTTTTGGTTAGTTTGCTACTGGTTGTGATTTTGGTTGCTTCTTGGGTTGTGTTGGTTTGAGTTCCTCTGCCATGGTTGTTGGTTTTGGGTATGGTTATCTCCCCATCTGAGGTTTGGGTAGTTTTTCCAGGATGGATTGTATGTATCACCATACACTTCATTTGGTCCTTGGTTGTGCATATACTGTACTTGCTCTTGTTGTTGTTCTTCTTGAGTCTCTTCACTTTGTCCCCATGTGGTTGATGGTTGGCTGGTGTTAACTGCTGCAACTTGGAGACTATCAATCCTCTTGGCCATTTGCTCAAATTGTTGTTGAATTTGCTGCTGCATCATCTTGTTTTGAGCTAGGATTAAATCCACTCCTTCTAGCTCCATTACTCCTCTCCTATGTGATGGTTGGCGGTTTCTTTGATGAGCAAAGAAATATTGGTTGTTGGCCACCATGTCCACAAGATTCTGAGCTTCCTCAGCAGTTTTCATCAGTTGTAGTGAACCTCCAGCAGAATGATCTAATGCCTCCTGAGATTTCAATGTCAGGCCTTCATAGAAATTTTGCAGCACGTCCCATTCATTGAACATCTCTGGAGGACACTTTCTGATTAAGGCTTTGTACCTCTCCCATGCTTCATACAAGGATTCGGCATCTAATTGTGTGAATGTCTGCACCTCAGTTTTCAGCCTGATGACTCTTTGGGGTGGATAGAATTTGGCTAGAAATTTAGTCACCAAGTCATCCCAACTAGTGATACTTCCTTGGGGAAAAGTTTCAAGCCATTGTGCAGCCTTATCTCTTAATGAGAACGGGAACAGCAGAAGCTTGTAGGTTTCAGGATTCACGCCATTGGATTTGACAGTGTCACAGATCCTTAAGAAGGTAGATAGATGTTGATTTGGATCCTCCAATGGTCCTCCCCCAAATGAGCAATTGTTCTGGACCAATGTGATGAGTTGTGGCTTCAGTTCAAAGTTATTTGCATTGACATTAGGGGTGAGAATGCTACTTCCACAATGTCTAGCATTCGCAAAGGTATAGGAAGCCAACACTCTCCTCTGTTGTGGTTGATTATTGACTCCTTCTCCTGGATTAGATGTATCTCCTTCCATCTCGTGGAATTCTTCGTCTGATTCCTCTTCTCCAACAATACTTTTCCCTCTTTCAGCTCTTCTTAACCTCCTGAGAGTTCTTTCGTCTTGTTCATGAAAATTGGGTATGGCTCTTCTTGTACCTGACATACAAACAGAACATAAGAGCACACAAACCAGTTACACTTCAATCTACTGCTAGAATGAAGTTTTAGTTAGCTTAAGCAAAAATTCAAACAGTTAGTGGGTTAGTCAAAATTAAAGAAAAAGTGCTTGATCTAGAGTACCACCTCACTTAATCATTGTCAATCTAATCAATCCCTGGCAACGGCGCCAAAAACTTGATGAGATATTTTGGTGAAAAATAAATTTCTCCCAAAACACCCAAAACTAACCGGCAAGTGCACCGGGTCGTATCAAGTAATAAAAACTCACGGGAGTGAGGTCGATCCCACAGGGATTGAAGGATTGAGCAATTTTAGTTTAGTGGTTGATTTAGTCAAGCAAATCAAGATTTGGTTGATGGTTTTGTGACTTGCAGAATTAAATTGCATTGAAGTAAAGAGAACAAGAAATAAATTGCTGAAACTTAAAGAACAAGAAATTAAATGGCAGAAACTTAAAGTGCAAGAAATGTAAATTGTAGAATCTTAAAGTGCAAGGAATGTAAATTGCTTGAAATGTAAAGGGGATTGGGATGTGGATTTGCAGAAATTAAACAAGGAAAAACTAAATTGCATCAAACAGAAGAGGGCAAGGGAATTGGGATTGAACCGGATCTTGAAGCAGTAAAGTAAATGAACAGAAAAAGCAATAAACAGGGAATTGAAATGAGAAATTCAGATCTCAGGACCCAGAGACTAGAAAACCAAGTCTAGATCTCAATGCCTTCCTAGATCCAACAAGAACAATAGCAAGGAAATTGTAAATTGCAAAGAAAAGAGATGAAGAGCAATTAACAGAAACTTAAATTCAATTAACAGTAAATAAAGTAGAGAGATCCAAGATTGAGATTGAAACAGAATTTCTTCAATTCTCCAATCCAAGATCTAAGACAAGAGTAAATGAAATTGAAAGCAAAGAAATTAAAGTGCACTCAATATCAAAAGCTCTCTGAAAACTATTATGAAAATTCTAAAAGGAAAGCTCTCTGAATAACTTGAATTCTATCCTATTTATACACTTTCAAAAATGATCTTCAAGCCTTGAGTTGGGCCTTTGTTCTTGGTGGAATTGGGTTGAAAGAGGCCTTGGTTGATTGCTCTTGAAGTTTGAAGAAGAACCGAAGTGAACCAATTGAACCGGTTTTGAAGTTAGCCATAGTTGGACCTAACGTTTGAGCCAAAGTTAGGGGTCTAACTTTGGCTCCAACTTTTCATATCAGTTGGCACATTTCTCTGGTTTGGACGTTGGTGCCAACGTTAGGGGTCTAACTTTGACCCTAACGTTGGCCTTGTTTAGTGCTAGTGGCGCCAACGTTAGCCTCCAAGTTAGGGGGCTAACGTTGGTGCAAACGTTGGTGCCCCTCCCTTGTGTCTTCATGTGCCAACGTTAGCCTCCAAGTTAGGGGGCTAACGTTGGCGCAAACGTTGGCCCTTCCCCCTTTGTAATTCATGTGCCAACGTTAGCCTCCAAGTTAGGGGGCTAACGTTGGCGCAAACGTTGGTGCCCAGGGGGAAACTCTCAAGTTCCAACGTTAGCCTCCAAGTTAGGGGGCTAACGTTGGAGCTAACGTTGGCCTCTTCCTTGAATGTTCATGTGCCAACGTTAGCCTCCAAGTTAGGGGGCTAACG
This sequence comes from Arachis ipaensis, assembly GCF_059453495.1. Classification (NCBI taxonomy): domain Eukaryota; kingdom Viridiplantae; phylum Streptophyta; class Magnoliopsida; order Fabales; family Fabaceae; genus Arachis; species Arachis ipaensis. The sequence goes on from NC_142439.1 coordinate 94,520,199, forward strand.
TTGGCTCAAACGTGGGGAGCCCAGGGAGTAATCTTCATGCCTAACGTTAGCCTCCAAGTTAGGGGGCTAACGTTGGGGCTAACTTCATGCTTCCTGGTTCAATTTTCACTTATTCCATTGTCCTCTCTTCACTCCTAGCCATTCCTCTTTGCTTCAACCTTTCTCCAAGCTTTCTTCACCTATCATTAATCAACCAAACTCATCAAAGCTATGCTCAAAATCATGAGATATTCATTCTTTCACAATATGCAACAAATATAGCATAAAACCTCATGAAATGGCATAAATTCATATATGGTTGGTTCAATCAAGGGAAACATGAAAATCTACTCAATTAGCTTGCTTGTAGCTCAAGAAAGTGCATAATTCTAATGAAAACAAAAGAAAAAGACTAGTTAAAATAGGCTAGGATGACTTGTCATCACATGTTAGTAAAGGTTGAAGGCCTTTACATCCCCATTGATTTCATAATCCTAGATACTGGGAAGGATGAGGATGAATCCATCATCCTTGGAAGACCCTTCCTAGCCACAGCAAGAGCTGTGATTGATGTGGACAGAGGAGAATTGATCCTTCAACTAAATGAGGACAACCTTGTGTTTAAAACTCAAGGATCTCTCTCTGTAACCATGGAGAGGAAGCATGAAAAGCTTCTCTCACTGCAGAGTCAACCAGAGCCCCCACAGTCAAACTCTAAGTTTGGTGTTGGGAGGCCACAACCAAACTCTAAGTTTGGTGTTGAACTCCCATATCCAAACTCTAAGTTTGGTGTTGGGAAGTCTCAACAATGCTCTGAATATCTGTGAGGCTCCATGAGAGCCCACTGTCAAGCTATTGACATTAAAGAAGCGCTTGTTGGGAGGCAACCTAATTTTTATTTATCTTATTTTCATTCTTATTGTTCTTTCATGTTTTATTAGGTTCATGATCATGTGGAGTCACAAAATAAATAGAAAAATTAAAAACAGAATAAAAAATAGCAGAAGAAAAATCACACCCTAGAGGAAGGACTTACTGGCGTTTAAACGCCAGTAAGGAGCATCTGGCTGGCGTTCAACGCCAGAACAGAGCATGGATCTGGCGTTGAACGCTAGAAACAAGCAGCATCCTGACGTTCAGACGCCAGGAATGCACACTGAGGAAAGCTGGCGCTGAACGCCAGAAACAAGCATAGAACTGGTGTTCAACGCCAGAAACATGCTCTATCTGGGCGTTGAACGCCCAGAACAAGCATCAATTCGGCGTTTAAATGCCAGAATTGCATGCAAAGGTATTTTACATGTCTCAATGGTGCAGGGATGTAAATCCTTGACACCTCAGGATCTGTGAATCCCACAGGATCATCTCAGCATCTGAGGACCCCACAGGATCCCCACCTACCTCTACTCATACTCTCCCCTCTTCTCATTCATCCTCTCTTCCCAATAAACACCTTTTCCCAAAACCCTTCACCAATCACCTCAATCTCTCTCTTCTTTATTACCCATTCACCACTCACATCCATCCACTCTTCCCCATAAACCTACCTCATAAAGCCCACCTACCTTCAAAATTCAAAATCACTTTCCCACCCAAACCCACCCCATATGGCCGAACCTTAACCCCTCTCCCTCCACTATATAAACCTCTCCATTCTTCTTCATTCTCACACAACACAACCCTCTCATCCCCTTCTTGGCCGAAACACAACCCTCTCTCCCTCTCTTCCATATATTCTTCTTCTTCTTCTTTTCTTTCTTCTCTTGCTCGAGGGCGAGCAATATTCTAAGTTTGGTGTGGTAAAAGCATAAGCTTTTTGTTTTTCCATTACCATTGATGGCACCTAAGACCGGAGAATCTTCTAGAAAAGGGAAAGGGAAGACAAAAGCTTCCACCTCCGAGTCATGGGAGATGGAAAGATTCATCTCCAAAGCCCATCAAGACCACTTCTATGATGTTGTAGCCAAGAATAAGGTGATCCCCGAGGTCCCTTTCAAACTCAAGAAAAATGAGTATCCGGAGATCCGACATGAGATCCAAAGAAGAGGTTGGGAAGTTCTAACAAACCCCATCCAACAAGTCAGAATTCTAATGGTTCAAGAGTTCTATGCTAATGCATGGATCACTAGGAACCATGATCGAAGTAAGAACCCGAACCCAAAGAATTATCTCACCATGGTTCGGGGGAAATACTTAGATTTTACTCCGGAAAATGTGAGTTTGGCGTTCAACTTGCCAATGATGAAAGAGAACGCATGCCCCTACACAAGAAGAGTCAACTTTGATCAAAGGTTGGACCAAGTCCTCATGGACATATGTGTGGAAGGAGCTCAATGGAAGATTGACTCAAAAGGCAAACCGGTTCAACTGAGAAGACTGGACCTTAAGCCTATAGCTAGAGAATGGTTGGAGTTCATTCAACGCTCAATCATTCCCACTAGCAACCAGTCTGAAGTTACAATAGACCGGGCCATCATGATCCATAGCATCATGATTGGGGAGGAAGTGGAGGTTCATGAGATTATACCTCAAGAACTCTACAAGGTGGCAGACAAGTCCTCCACTATGGCAAGGTTAGCCTTTCCTCACCTCATTTGCCACCTATGAAATTCGGCTGGGATTGACATAGAGGGAGATATCCTCATTGAAGAGGACAAGCCCATCATTAAGAAAAGGATGGAGCAAACAAGAGAGCCTATTCATGGATCTCAAGAGACGCATGAAGAAGCTCATCACCAAGAAATCCCTGAGATGCCTCAAGGGATGCACTTTCCTCCATAGAATTTTTAGGAGCAAATCAACACCTCCCTAGGAGAATTAAGTTCCAACATGGGACAACTAAGTGTGGAACATCAAGATCACTCCATCATCCTCCATGAAATTAGAGAAGATCAAAGAGCAATGAGGGAGGAGCAACAAAGACAAGGAAGAGACATAGAAGAGCTCAAGGACATCATTGGTTCCTCAAGGAGAAAATGCCACCATCACTAAGGTGGACTCATTCCTTGTTCTCAAATTTTCTGTTTTTCGTTTTCTTTATGTTAAGTGCTTATCTATGTTAGTGTCTTATTACATGATCAATAGTATTTAGTAACTTTGTCTTAAAGTTATGAATGTCCTATGAATCCATCACCTCTCTTAAATGAAAAAATGTTTTTAATTCAAAAGAACAAGAAGTACGTGAGTTTTAAATTTATCCTTGAACTTAGTTTAATTATATTGATGTGGTGACAATACTTTTTGTTTTCTGAATGAATGCTTGAACAGTGCATATGTCTTTTGAAGTTGTTCTTTATGAATGTTAAATATGTTGGCTCTTGAAGAATAAGGAAAAAGGAGACATGTTATTTGATAATCTGAAAAATCATAAAAATAATTCTTGAAGCAAGAAAAAGCAGTGAATACAAAAGCTTGCAAAAAAAAAAAAGAAAAAAAAGAAAAATGGCGAAAAAAAAAGAGAAAAAGAAAAAGAAAAAGCAAGCAGAAAAAGCCAAAAGCTCTTTAAACCAAAAGGCAAGAACAAAAAGCCAATAGCCCTTAAAGCCAAAAGGCAAGGGTAATAAAAAGGATCCAAGGCTTTGAGCATCAGTGGATAGGAGGGCCAAAAGGAATAAAATCCTGGCCTAAGCGACTAAACCAAGCTGTCCCTAACCATGTGCTTGTGGCGTGAAGGTGTCAAGTGAAAACTTGAGACTGAGCGGTTAAAGTCAAGGTCCAAAGCAAAAAAAGAGTGTGCTTAAGAACCCTAGACACCTCTAATTGGGGACTTTAGCAAAGCTGAGTCACAATCTGAAAAGGTTCACCCAGTTATGTGTCTGTGGCATTTATGTATCCGGTGGTAATACTGGAAAACAAAGTGCTTAGGGCCACGGCCAAGACTCATAAAGTAGTTGTGTTCAAGAATCAACATACTGAACTAGGAGAATCAATAACACTATCTGAATTCTAAGTTCCTATAGATGCCAATCATTCTAAACTTCAATGGATAAAGTGAGATACCAAAACTATTCAAGAGGCAAAAAGCTACAAGTCCCGCTCATCTTATTGGGGCTATGTTTTATTGATATTTTGGAATTTATAGTATATTCTATTCTTTTCATCCTATTTGATTTTCAATTGCTTGGGGACAAGCAACAATTTAAGTTTGGTGTTGTTATGAGCGGATAATTTATACGCTTTTTGGCATTGGTTTTAGTATATTTTCAGTATGATTTAGTTAGTTTTTAGTATATTTTTATTAGTTTTTAATTAAAATTCATATTTTTGGACTTTACTATGAGTTTGTGTGTTTTTCTGTGATTTCAGGTATTTTCTGGCTGAAATTGAGGGACTTGAGCAAAAATTAGATTCAGAGGTTGAAGAAGGACTGATGATGCTATTAGATTCTGACCTCCCTGCACTCAAAGTTAATTTTCTGGAGCTACAGAACTTCAAATGGCGCGCTTTCAATTGAGTTGGAAAGTAGACATCCAGGGCTTTTCAGCAATATATAATAGTTCATATTTTGAATAAGGATTAATGATGTAAACTGGCGTTCAACGCCAGCTCCATGCTGCAGTCTGGCGTCCAGCGCCAGAAACAAGTTGCAAAGTGGAGTTCAACGCCAGAAACACATTACAAACTGGCGTTCAACTCCAAGAATGACCTCTCCACGTGTAAACTTCAAGCTCAGCCCAAGAATACACCTAGTGGGCCCCGGAAGTAGATTTCTACATCATTTACTCAATTCTGTAAACCCTAGTAACTAGTTTAGTATAAATAGGACTTTTTACTATTGTATTTACATCTTATGATTTTTAGTTCAACTTTGGATCATATTAATCACGTTTGGGGGCTGGCCATTCGGCCATTCCTGGACCTTCATCACTTATGTATTTTCAACGGTAGAGTTTCTGCAGTCCATAGATTAAGGTGTGGAGCTCTGCTGTTCCTCATGATTTAATGCAAAGTACTACTATTTTTCTATTCAATTCAACTTATTCCGCTTCTAAGATATCCATTCGCACCCAAGAACATGATGAATGTGATGATTATGTGATGCTCATCATCATTCTCACTTATGAACGCGTGCCTGACAAACACTTCCGTTCTACATGCAAACAAGCTAGAATGAGTATCTCTTTGATATCTAATACAGAGGAGCGAGTCCGAGATATTAGAATCTTCGTGGTATAAGTGAGAACCCATGGATGGCCATTCCTGAGATCCGGAAAGTCTAAACCTTGTCTGTGGTATTCCATGTAGGATCTGGGAAGGGATGGCTGTGACGAACTTCAAACTCGCGAGTGCTGGGCGTAGTGACAGACGCAAAGGAGGGTGAATCCTATTCCAGTATGATCGAGAACCTCCAGATGATTAGCCGTGCCGTGACAGAGTATTTGGACCTTTTTCACAGAGAGGAGGGGATGTAGCCATTGACAACGGTGATGCCTTACAGAAAGCTTGCCATGGAAAGGAGTAGGAATGATTGGATGAAGACATCAGGAAAGCAGAGGTTCAGAGGAACGAAAGCATCTCTATACGCTTATCTGAAATTCTCACCAATGATTTACATAAGTATTTCTATCTTTACTTTCTGTTTATTTATTATTATTATTCGAAAACTCCATAACCATTTGATATTCGCCTGACTGAGATTTACAAGATTACCATAGCTTGATTCATACCAACAATCTCCGTGGGATCGACCCTTACTCACGTAAGGTTTTATTACTTGGACGACCCAGTGCACTTGCTGGTTAGTTGTATCGAAGTTCTGAATGAAAAACGATTTATTAAGACGTGCGTACTGAGTTTTTGGTGCAGTTGCCTGAGATCACAATTTCGTGCACCAAGTTTTTGGCGCCGTTGCCGGGGACAATCAATTTCGAACAACAATTTCACAATTGTTTCCAGACCACAATGGTGCCAAGTTTTTAATCCGACAACAACACCAAGTTTTTGGCGCCGTTGCCGGGGATTGTTCGAGTTTGGACAACTGACGGTTCATCTTGTTGCTCAGATTAGGTAATTTTCTTCTTGTTTCAACTTTTATTTGGTTTTCAAAGACTTTTTCAAAAACTTTTCTTTGTTTTCGTTTTTCTTAAAATAAATTTTCAAAAAAAAATTTCTTCTTTTTCGTTTTTTCCAATTATTTTCAAAAAAATCCAAAAAAAAAAATTTTTAAAATCATAAAATCAAAAATATTTTTCTGTTTCTTGTTTGAGTCTAGAGTCAAGTTTTAAGTTTGGTGTCAATTGCATCTTTCTAATTTTCTAAAAAAAAAATTTCGAAAATTTCATGCATTGCATTCTTCATGATCTTCAAGTTGTTCTTGGCCAGTCTTCTTGTTTGATCTTCATATTTTCTTGTTTTGTGTCTTTTCTAGTTTTTCATATACATTTTCAATTTGTTAGTGTCTAAAGTTTGATAATTTCTAAGTTTGGTGTCTTGCATGATTTCTTTTCTTAAAAATTTTCAAAAATAAGTTCTTGGTGTTCATCTTAACATTCAAAGTGTTCTTGGTGTTCATCTTGACATTCAAAGTGTTCTTGCATGCATTGTGTGTTTTGATCCAAAATTTTCATGCATTGAGTCTTTTTGGTGTTTTTCTCTTTCTTCATTCAAAATTCAAAAATAAAAAAAAATATCTTTCCCTTATTTCCCTCATAAATTTCGAAAATTTGAGTTGACCTTTTCAAAACTTTTTAAAATTTAGTTATTTCTTATGAGTCAAATCAAATTTTCAATTTAAAAATATTATCTTTTCAAAATTTTTTTTCAAAAAATCAAATCTTTTTCATTTTTCTTATTTATTTTCGAAAATTTTAAAAATATTTTTCAAAAATCTTTTTCTTAATTTTACCTCATAATTTTCGAAAATATTATCAACAATTAATGTTTTGATTCAAAAATTTCAAGTTTGTTACTTTCTTGTTAAGAAAGATTTAAACTTTAAGTTCTAGAATCATATCTTGTGATTACTTGTGAGTCAAGTCATTAATTTTGATTTTAAAATTCAATTCTTTTTCAAAACTAATTTTAATCATATCTTTCTATCATATCTTTTTAAATTATATCTTTTTAAAAAAAATTGATTTTAAAATATCTTTTCTAACTTCTTATCTTCTTATCTTTTCAAAATTGATTTTCAAATCTTTTTCAACTAACTAATTGACTTTTTGTTTGTTTCTTATCTTTTTCAAAACCACCTAACTACTCTTCCCTCTCTAATTTTTGAAAATACCTCCCTCTTTTTCAAAAATTCTTTTTAATTAATTAATTGTTTTAAATTTTAATTTTAATTTTATTTCCCCTTTAATTTTCAAAAATCATCAACTCCTTTTCAAAAATTATTTTCGAAAATTTCTCTCTCTCATCTTTTTCTATTTATTTAATTACTTACTAACACTTCTCTCCATCTCATATCTCTGCTCCTATCCTCACCCTTGTGTTTGAATTATCCATTCTTTTTCACTCTTATTCCCTTTCTTCCTCTACTAACAATAAGGAACCTCTTTACTGTAACATAGAGGATTCCTCTTCTTTTCTTGTTCTCTTCTCTTTCATATGAGCAGGAACAAGGAAATGGGCATTCTTGTTGAAGCTGATCCAGAACCTGAAAGGACTCTGAAGAGGAAACTAAGAGAAGCTAAAATACAACAATCCAGAGACAACCTTACTGAAATTTTCGAACAAGAAAAGGAGATGGCAGCCGAACCTAGCTACAACAATGCAAGGAGGATGCTTGGTGACTTCACTGCACCTAATTCCAATTTACATGGAAGGAGCATCTCAATCGCTGCCATTGGAGCAAACAATTTTGAGCTTAAACCTCAATTAGTTTCTCTAATGCAACAGAACTGCAAGTTTCATGGACTTCCATCTGAAGATCCTTTTCAGTTCTTAACTGAATTCTTGCAGATCTGTGATACTGTTAAGACCAATGGGGTTGACCCTGAGGTCTACAGGCTTATGCTTTTCCCATTTGCTGTAAGAGACAGAGCTAGAGTATGGTTGGACTCTCAACCTAAAGATAGCCTGAACTCTTAGGATAAGCTGGTCACGGCTTTCTTAGCCAAGTTCTTTCCTCCTCAAAGGCTTAGTAAGCTTAGAGTGGATGTTCAAACCTTCAGACAGAAAGAAGGTGAATCCCTCTATGAAGCTTGGGAGAGATACAAGCAACTGACCAAAAAGTGTCCTTCTGACATGCTTTCAGAATGGACCATCCTAGATATATTCTATGATGGTCTGTCTGAATTAGCTAAGATGTCGTTGGATACTTCTGCAGGTGGATCCATTCACCTAAAGAAAACACCTGTAGAAGCTCAAGAACTCATTGACATGGTAGCTAATAACCAGTTCATGTACACTTCTGAGAGGAATCCTGTGAGTAATGGGACGCTTCAGAAGAAAGGGAGTTCTTAAAATTGATACTCTGAATGCCATATTGGCTCAGAATAAAATATTGGCTCAGCAAGTCAATATGATCTCTCAGAGTCTGAATGGATTGAAGGAAGCATCCAACAATACTCAAGAGGCATCTTTTGAAGAAGAGGCTTATGATCCTGAGAACCCTGGAATAGCAGAGGTAAACTACATGGGTGAACTCTATGGGAACACCTATAACCCCTCATGGAGAAATCACCCAAATTTCTCATGGAAGGATCAACAAAAGCCTCAACAAGGCTTTAATAATGGTGGAAGAAACAGGTTTAACAATAGTAAACCGTTTCCATCATCCACTCAGCAACAGACAGAGAATTCTGAGCAGAATCCATCTAGCTTGGCAAACATAGTCTCTGATCTATCTAAGGCCACTCAAAGTTTCATGAATGAAACAAGGTCCTCCATTAGAAATCTGGAAGCACAAGTGGGCCAGCTAAGTAAAAGGATCACTAAAAACCCTCCTAGTACTCTCCCAAGCAATATAGAAGAAAATCTAAAAGGAGAGTGCAAGGCCATTGAAATGACCATCATGGCCGAAACCACAAAAGAGGAGGAGGACGTGAATCCCAGTGAGGAAGACCTCCTGGGACGTCCAGAGATCAATAAGGAGTTTCCCTCTGAGGAACCAAAGGACTCTGAGGCTCATCTAGAGACCATAGAGATTCAATTAAACCTCTTTATGCCATTCATGAGCTCTGATGAGTATTCTTCTTCTAAAGAGAATGAAGATGTTACTGAAGAACAAGTTGCCAAGTACCTTGGTGCTATCATGAAGCTGAATACCAAATTATTTGGTAATGAGACTTGGGAAGATGAACCTCCCTTGCTCACCAATGAACTGAGTGATCTGGATCAACTGAGATTGCCTCAGAAGAAACAGGATCCCTGAAAGTTCTTAATACCTTGTACCATAGGCACCATGACCTTTGAGAAGGCTCTATGTGACCTTGGGTCAGGGATAAACCTCATGCCACTCTCTATAATGGAGAAACTGGGAATCTTTGAGGTACAAGCTGCTAGAATCTCGTTAGAGATGGCAGACAATTCCAGAAAACAGGCTTATGGACAAGTAGAGGACATGTTAGTAAAGGTTGAAGGCCTTTACATTCCTGTTGATTTCATAATCCTAGATACTGGGAAGGATGAGGATGAATCCATCATCCTTGGAAGACCCTTCCTAGCCACAGCAAGAGCTGTGATTGATGTGGGCAGAGGAGAATTGATCCTTCAACTAAATGAGGACAACCTTGTGTTTAAAACTCAAGGATCTCTCTCTGTAACCATGGAGAGGAAGCATGAAAAGCTTCTCTCACTGCAGAGTCAACCAGAGCCCCCATAGTCAAACTCTAAGTTTGGTGTTAGGAGGCCACAACCAAACTCTAAGTTTGGTGTTAAACTCCCATATCCAAACTCTAAGTTTGGTGTTGGGAAGTCTCAACAATGCTCTGAATATCTGTGAGGCTCCATGAGAGCCCACTGTCAAGCTATTGACATTAAAGAAGCGCTTGTTGGGAGGCAACCTAATTTTTATTTATCTTATTTTCATTCTTATTGTTCTTTCATGTTTTATTAGGTTCATGATCATGTGGAGTCACAAAATAAATAGAAAAATTAAAAACAGAATAAAAAATAGCAGAAGAAAAATCACACCCTGGAGGAAGGACTTACTGGCGTTTAAACGCCAGTAAGGAGCATCTTGATGGCGTTCAACGCCAGAACAGAGCATGGATCTGGCGTTGAACGCCAGAAACAAGCAGCATCCTGGCGTTCAGATGCCAGGAATGCACACTGAGGAAAGCTGGCGCTGAACGCCAGAAACAAGCATAGAACTGGCGTTCAACACCAGAAACATGCTGCATCTGGTCGTTGAACGCCCAGAACAAGCATCAATTCGGTGTTTAAATGCCAGAATTGCATGCAAAGGCATTTTACATGTCTCAATGGTGCAGGGATGTAAATCCTTGACACCTCAGGATCTGTGGACCCCACAGGATCATCTCAGCATCTGTGGATCCCACAGGATCCCCACCTACCTCTACTCATACTCTCCCCTCTTCTCATTCATCCTCTCTTTCCAATAAACACCTTTCCCCAAAACCCTTCACCAATCACCTCAATCTCTCTCTTCCTTATTACCCATTCACCACTCACATCCATCCACTCTTCCCCATAAACCTACCTCATAAAGCCCACCTACTTTCAAAATTCAAAATCACTTTCCCACCCAAACCCACCCCATATGGCCGAACCTTAACCCCTCTCCCTCAACTATATAAACCTCTCCATTCTTCTTCATTCTCACACAACACAACCCTCTCATCCCCTTCTTGGCCGAAACACAACCCTCTCTCCCTCTCTTCCATATCTTCTTCTTCTTCTTCTTTTCTTTCTTCTCTTGCTCGAGGGCGAGCAATATTCTATGTTCGGTGTGGTAAAAGCATAAGCTTTTTGTTTTTCCATTACCATTGATGGCACCTAAGACTGGAGAATCCTCTAGAAAAGGGAAAGGAAAGACAAAAGCTTCCACCTCCGAGTCATGGGAGATGGAAAGATTCATCTCCAAAGCCCATCAAGACCACTTCTATGATGTTGTGGCCAAGAAGAAGGTGATCCCCGAGGTCCCTTTCAAACTCAAGAAAAATGAGTATACGGAGATCCGACATGAGATCCAAAGAAGAGGTTGGGAAGTTCTAACAAACCCCATCCAACAAGTCAGAATTCTTATGGTTCAAGAGTTCTATGCTAATGCATGGATCACTAGGAACCATGATCGAAGTAAGAACCCGAACCCAAAGAATTATCTCACCATGGTTCGGGGGAAATACTTAGATTTTACTCCGGAAAATGTGAGGTTGGCGTTCAACTTGCCAACGATGGAAGAGAACGCACGCCCCTACACAAGAAGAGTCAACTTTGATCAAAGGTTGGACCAAGTCCTCATGGACATATATGTGGAAGGAGCTCAATGGAAGATTGACTCAAAAGGCAAACCGGTTCAACTGAGAAGACTGGACCTTAAGCCTGTAGCTAGAGAATGGTTGGAGTTCATTCAACGCTCAATCATTCCCACTAGCAACCGGTCTGAAGTTACAATAGACCGGGCCATCATGATCCATAGCATCATGATTAGGGAGAAAGTGGAGGTTCATGAGATTATACCTCAAGAACTCTACAAGGTGGCTGACAAGTCCTCCACTATGGCAAGGTTATCCTTTCCTCACCTCATTTGCCACCTATGAAATTCGGCTGGGATTGACATAGAGGGAGATATCCTCATTGAAGAGGACAAGCCCATCATTAAGAAAAGGATGGAGCAAACAAGAGAGCCTATTCATGGATCTCAAGAGACGCATGAAGAAGCTCATCACCAAGAAATCCCTGAGATGCCTCAAGGGATGCACTTTCCTCCACAGAATTTTTGGGAGCAAATCAACACCTCCCTAGGAGAATTAAGTTCCAACATGGGACAACTAAGGGTGGAACATCAAGATCACTCCATCATCCTCCATGAAATTAGAGAAGATCAAAGAGAAATGAGGGAGGAGCAACAAAGACAAGGAAGAGACATAAAAGAGCTCAAGGACATCATTGGTTCCTCAAGAAGAAAATGCCACCATCACTAAGGTGGACTCATTCCTTGTTCTCAAATTTTCTGTTTTTCATTTTCTTTATGTTAAGTGCTTATCTATGTTAGTGTCTTATTACATGATCATTAGTATTTAGTAACTTTGTCTTAAAGTTATGAATGTCCTATGAATCCATCACCTCTCTTAAATGAAAAATGTTTTTAATTCAAAAGAACAAGAAGTACGTGAGTTTTGAATTTATCCTTGAACTTAGTTTAATTATATTGATGTGGTGACAATACCTTTTGTTTTCTGAATGAATGCTTGAACAGTGCATATGTCTTTTGAAGTTGTTCTTTATGAATGTTAAATATGTTGGCTCTTGAAGAATAAGGAAAAAGGAGACATGTTATTTGATAATCTGAAAAATCATAAAAATGATTCTTGAAGCAAGAAAAAGCAGTGAATACAAAAGCTTGCAAAAAAAAAAGAAAAATGGCGAAAAAAAAGAGAAAAAGAAAAAGAAAAAGCAAGCAGAAAAAGCCAAAAGCTCTTCAAACCAAAAGGCAAGAGCAAAAAGCCAATAGCCCTTAAAACCAAAAGGCAAGGGTAATAAAAAGGATCCAAGGCTTTGAGCATCAGTGGATAGGAGGGCCAAAAGGAATAAAATCCTTGCCTAAGCGACTAAACCAAGCTGTCCCTAACCATGTGCTTGTGGCGTGAAGGTGTCAAGTGAAAACTTGTGACTGAGCGGTTAAAGTCAAGGTCCAAAGCAAAAAAAGAGTGTGTTTAAGAACCCTGGACACCTCTAATTGGGGACTTTAGCAAAGCTGAGTCACAATCTGAAAAGGTTCACCCAGTTATGTGTCTGTGGCATTTATGTATCCGGTGGTAATACTGGAAAACAAAGTGCTTAGGGCCACGGCCAAGACTCATAAAGTAGTTGTGTTCAAGAATCAACATACTGAACTAGGAGAATCAATAACACTATCTGAATTCTAAGTTCCTATAGATGCCAATCATTCTGAACTTCAATGGATAAAGTGAGATGCCAAAACTATTCAAGAGGCAAAAAGCTACAAGTCCCGCTCATCTGATTGGGGCTATATTTCATTGATATTTTGGAATTTATAGTATATTCTGTTCTTTTTATCCTAAATGATTTTCAGTTGCTTGGGGACAAGCAACAATTTAAGTTTGGTGTTGTGATGAGCGGATAATTTATACGCTTTTTGGCATTATTTTTAGTATATTTTCAGTATGATTTAGTTAGTTTTTAGTATATTTTTATTAGTTTTTAATTAAAATTCACATTTCTGGACTTTACTATGAGTTTGTGTGTTTTTCTATGATTTCAGGTATTTTCTGGCTGAAATTGAGGGACTTGAGCAAAAATCAGATTCAGAGGTTGAAGAAGGACTAATGATGCTGTTGGATTCTGACCTCCCTGCACTCAAAGTGAATTTTCTAGAGCTACAGAACTCTAAATGGCACACTTCTAATTGCGTTGGAAAGTAGACATCCAGGGCTTTCCATCAATATATAAAAGTCCATACTTCGAATAAGGATTGACAACGTAAACTGGCGTTCAACGCCAGCTCCATGCTGTAGTCTGGCGTCCAACACCAGAAACAAGTTGCAAAGTGGAGTTCAACGCCAGAAACACGTTACAAACTGGCGTTCAACTCCAAGAATGACCTCTCCACGTGTAAACTTCAAGCTCAGCCCAAGCACACACCAAGTGAGCCCTGGAAGTGGATTTCTACATCATTTACTCAATTATGTAAACCCTAGTAACTAGTTTAGTATAAATAGGACTTTTTACTATTATATTTACATCTTATGATTTTTAGTTCAACTTTGGATCATATTGATCACATTTGGGGGCTAGCCATTCGGCCATGCCTGGACCTTCATCACTTATGTATTTTCAACGGTAGAGTTTCTGCACTCCATAGATTAAGGTGTGGAGCTCTGCTGTTCCTCATGATTTAATGCAAAGTACTACTGTTTTTCTATTCAATTCAACTTATTCCGCTTCTAAGATATCCATTCGCACCCAAGAACATGATGAATGTGATGATTATGTGACGCTCATCATCATTCTCACTTATGAACGCGTTCCTGACAAACACTTCCGTTCTACATGCAAACAAGCTAGAATGAGTATCTCTTAGATATCTAATACAGAGGACCGAGTCCGAGATATTAGAATCTTCATGGTATAAGTTAGAACCCATGGATGGCCATTCTTGAGATCCGGAAAGTCTAAACCTTGTCTGTGGTATTCCGTGTAGGATCTGGGAAGGGATGGCTGTGACGAACTTCAAACTCGCGAGTGCTGGGCGTAGTGACAGACGCAAAAGGAGGGTGAATCCTATTCCAGTATGATCGAGAACCTCCAGATGATTAGCCGTGCCGTGACAGAGTATTTGGACCTTTTTCACAGAGAGGAGGGGATGTAGCCATTGACAACGGTGATGCCTTACAGAAAGCTTGCCATGGAAAGGAGTAGGAATGATTGGATGAAGACAGCAGGAAAGCAGAGGTTCAGAGGAACGAAAGCATCTCTATACGCTTATCTGAAATTCTCACCAATGATTTACATAAGTATTTCTATCTTTACTTTCTGTTTATTTATTATTATTATTCGAAAACTCCATAACCATTTGATATCTGCCTGACTGAGATTTACAAGATGACCATAGCTTGCTTCATACCAACAATCTCTGTGGGATCGACCCTTACTCACGTAAGGTTTTATTACTTGGACGACCCAATGCACTTGCTGGTTAGTTGTATCGAAGTTGTGAATGAAAAATGATTTATTAAGACGTGCGTACTGAGTTTTTGGCACCGTTGCCTGAGATCACAATTTCGTGCACCAGAGTTCTTTTTTTTTTCAAGAAAGAAAATGCCATGTATTTCAAGTCTTCATTTCAACATAAATAAAAGTAGAGTTTGTCCCCATAAGAGTCACTGTGAGTTGTGCAAAAACAATGAGAGAGACCAAGGCCAAGATGGATTATCAAACAAACTAAGAATTAAGAAACTAAGTGTAGAACCTTGTATGAACTAAAAAGAAAATGAGTCATGGTAGAGCAACTAGTCCTAGAAGGTATAACCAGGGAAGGCCAAAGGGTGTTCCTTGAATATCCATAGAACCAAGAGGTAGTAAGCAATAAAGACCCAAGGCTTTGAGCATCAACTACTGGGATAGAAAAAAAAAGAAGAAACATTAAAAAGCTCAAAAAGAATTTAAGATCTTAGTAGATGCTTGTGGTGAAGATGTGTCAAGAAGAGACCTGGACAAGTAAATTCTTAGGGGTGTCTCAACACCTAGTACCCTAAAACTAACTGGTTTGGGAGTGCTAATTGAAAGCTTAAATAAAGGGTTGTCTTGAGATAAAACACTTAGAGTCGTGGTCAAGAAAGCAAAACAATCCTTACTACTTCAAGGTGACAATCAATAGAAAGGACCCCTAAGGCCTATACCTGAAAGAACCCTCAAGGATCCAAGAGCTTCCCATGACATTAAAATATTCATACATGTGTTGAACACTTAGTCTTACTCTTAGTTGTACTGCAATCACTCAAAGCCAAGGCCTCAAGTTATAAAGGTTTACTCACATTGATTTGCTTGGGACAAGCAAAACTTAAGTTTGGTGTTGTGATGACTTGCATCATCTACCCTTTTTTCTTGCATAAAGAAGACCATAAAAGAGCATAAATCTCATTTGATCAGTACAATTCATGCATTATTTGATGAATATTATGGTACACTACTTTGAGATGAGTTGTGCTGAATTTCAGGTGAGAAAAGCATCAAAAATTGGGTAGAAGACAAACAAGAAGCTAGGCGTGTGAAATTGGCGTGCCATTTGAAGCAAACGCCACAAAAATGCACTGGCGTGGCACGCCAGGAGCTGGGCGTGGCACGCCAGTACTAAAGTCCAGAGAAGAAGTCCAAGCATGCATGTGGGCGTGGCACGCCAGAGACTGGGCGTGGCACGCTAATACAAAATTCCAAAGAGCTACAATGGAAGACACAAAAGGGGCGTGGCACTCCAAGTTGGCGTAACACGCCTGGCCCATCAATTACTATAGGCGTGCAACTTGAGCAAAGGGGCGTGGCACGCCAACTCACTATTCCAAGAAGAACCTTCACTATGGCGTGCCACTTGGTGTCGAAGGCATGGCACGCCAGCCCCAAGAAGTCACTTGGGCGTGCCACTTGAGAACCCAGGCGTGGCACGCCAAGCTTGAAGAGTTCAAAAATCCATGGGCGTGCCACTTGAGCAGCATGGCGTGGCACGCTGGTACAACAATCCAGAGAAGGGGCTGAAGGCAATTGAAGACTGGGCATGCCACTTGAGTAACCAGGCGTGGCACGCCAATGCACAAAGGACCAAAAGCAAAGACTGGGCATGCCACTTGGTATCGAAGGCGTGGCACGCCAACCTTAGCATTTTACTATGGCGTGCCACTTGAAGACTGAGGTGTGGGATGCCAACTACTGGAACCAAGACAAGATCATGGGCGTGGCACGCCAGCCTTTAGGTGTAGCACGCCAGTACAAGTTTCCAGAGGCAAAGAGAAGTGAGAAAGGCAAGGGGCGTGCCACTTGAGTTCGAAGGCGTGGCACGCCAAGGTTGAGAGAGGGACGAGCGTGCCACTTGAAGGAGTAGGCGTGGGATGCCAAGCTAGAAATGAAGGGCACGTGACATGCTAGAGAAGCGCCAGTCACACGCCAGCTAAGAAGTCATGCTTATTGAGTGTTTTCTTTTCCCTCCAAAATGTAATTTTCCTTTTTCACTTTTGTAATTCTTTTATTTTACTAGAAGTAGTATAAATACCCCCAAGGAGTACTGAAGAAGGGAGTTAAGCAGTCAGTTTTAGATCCACTTTTACACTTCACTTTTGAATACTTTTTGAGCCATGAGTAGCTAACTTCCCTCTCATTGAGTGAGGGAGCTCTGTTGTACTTGATGGATTGATGATAGTGAAATCCTTCTTCTCTTCATCTTCTCTTTGATTTTCTAGAAGGAATTTCGTTCGTAAAGCTTAGTATTCAATCATCTTGGGAAAGAGATTGAATGCAATTGGGTTTCATGGGAACCTTGGGAAAGGAAACATGAAACCATGCTTGAAATCCCTTCTCACACTAGAGTAGAATCTGGGTTTTGGTGTTTGGATATGTGACATATAATCCTCCCTCTACTTGGACCTATAATGGTGTGTGGTATAATCAGGGAACAAGCATATCTTTCTTCATGAGCAATTAGACCAAGGAATTGGCTATTGATCAAGATCTGAGAGATTGAGTCACCAAGGGATTGGGGCTCAATCAATCATGATTGCCAAGAGGTCAATGAGTTGCATGATTGAAGGGGATATAAGCTAGATTCGATCTAAAGAGACAATATCTCCCAATCTCAATGAATTTCCCCATTCTTATCTACCCATTTCTTTACTGCTTATTTTTACATTCAGCAATTCCCCATTCCCATTTACATTCAAGTCATTTATGATTCTGCCCTTTACTTTCTGTCATTTATATTTCTACACTTTATTGCTTTTCTTTATATTCTAGTCATTTATATTTATGTCATTTACAATTCTGCACTCTACAATCCTATTGATCCGCTTGACTAATTCATCAATTGATTAAAACTGCTCGAATTTGCTAATCTCTGTGGATACGATCCCACTCCACTGTGGGTTATTACTTGAGGATAATTTTGGTGCACTTGCCAAAAGGACTAATTCACCAATTTTGAATGGGGTGTGAATTCCAGTCATCAACAGGTTTGGAATTACTCATACTAAACCTCTCTAAAACCTTCTCAATATATTTCTGCTGTGACAACCACAGTTTTCCATTCTTCCTGTCACGAGTGATACTCATACGAAGGATTTTCTTTGCAAGACCCAAATCCTTCATAGCAAAGGATCTGTTCAAGTCTTTCTTAAGACTTTCAATCTTTTTAGTGTCATGACCAAACATGTCATCAACATAAAGCAAGAGAATTATAAAATCACCATCAGAGAATTTCTTAACATACAGACAATGATCAAAAGAACTCTTACTATACCCATGACCTTCCATGAAGGAATCAAACTTCTTGTACCACCTTGGCGCTTGCTTCAGCCTATATAAGCTCTTCTTCAACTTGCATACAAGATGCTCCTTTCCTTTAACCTTGAAACCCTCTGGTTGCTCCATATATATTTCTTTATCTATGTCACCGTGAAGGAATGCAGTCTTCACATCAAGCTGCTCAACCTCTAAATTCAAGCTAGTCGCCAATCCAAGCACAACTCGAATAGAGGACATCTTCACAACTGGAGAGAAAATCTCCTCAAAATCAATACCTTTCTTTTGCTCAAAGCCTTTCACAACCAATCGAGCTTTGTACTTTGGTCGTGAGACATTTTCATCCGCTTTCAATTTGAACACCCATTTATTCTTGAATGCTCTCTTACCCTTCGGCAACTTCACTAATTCAAAAGTGTGATTCTCATGCAAGGATTTCATTTCTTCTTGCATAGCCTTCAACCAATCTTCCTTATGCTCATCAGACATAGCTTTCTGGTAGCTCTCTGGCTCTCCAATCTCAGTGTTCATCACATACTCATGAAGAGAGTATTTTTTGAGAAGGATGACGCTCTCTAGTAGATCTTCTAAATTCAGGCTCAACTGGTGGTTCAGGTGGAACTTCAACATTTGGCACCTCAGGTTGAGGTGTAGGTTCATCATAAAAATTATCACCATCATTATCAACTTGTACATCTTCCCCATCAACAGGAGGTCTAGTGGAAGGACCAGGTTCATCATCAGCAGAACGTCTAACAGTTATTAGCTTATTTGTCTTCTCAAGCTCTTCAATAGTTTGGTCTTCAAGAAAAATCACATCTCAGTTCTAATTATCTTCTTGCTCACCGGATCCCATAATCTGTAACCAAAGTCTTCGTGACCATAACCCATGAAGATACATTGCTTTGACTTTCCATCAAGTTTAGACCTTTCATCTCTTGGAATGTGAACAAAAGCCCTGCAACCAAACCCTCGCAAGTGACTATAGGAGACATCTTTCCCTCTCCAAACTTTCTCTGGAACATCACCATTTAGTGGAACTGAAGGAGAAAAATTGATCAGATCTACTGCAGTCCTCATCGCTTCACCCCAAAAGGACTTAGGCAACTTTGCATAAGAGAGCATACACCTGACTCTATCATTGATAGTGCGATTCATTCTCTCTGCAACTCCATTATGTTGAGGAGTCTTAGGAACCGTCTTCTCAAGCTTGATTCCATGTCCTTTACAATACTCTTCAAATGGATTATTCACCACCATTATCTGCTCGAACACATTTCAATTTCCTTCCTATTTCTCTTTCAACACTTAAATGAAAGTGTTTGAATATTCCGAGAACCTGGTCTTTAGATTTCAAAACAAAAGCCCATACTTTTTGAGAATAATCATCAATAAAAGTAACAAAATATGATGCACCACCTAGTGTCTTAGCATCCATAGTGCAAACATCAGTGTGAACTAAATCTAGAACATGTGATCTCCTATGAGGTCCAGAATTATAAAATGATACTCTAGCATGCTTTCTAACAAAACAATGAGTGCAAGTATTTAAAGTTGTACCTTTCACTGGAAGTGAGTGCTTCTTGACCAAGACGTATGTGCCACAAATCAGAAGAGGAATCATCAGCTATATTCACTTCTTCTTTGCACAACTTTGATTGCAACCAATAGAGAGTAGTGAGACTATTATCTTCTCTAGCAACAATAAGAGCCCCTTTGGTAATCTTGCATTTTCCACTACCAAAGGAAGTGCAATACCCCTCTTGATCCAATGCCTTCATAGAAATAAGATTGAACCGCATATCTGGCGCATGCCTAACATTCTTCAACTGCAACTTGCATCCCATATTGGTTTCAAGCCACAAATTACCCATAAAAATTATATCACACACTCCTTTATCTCCCAATTTGATCTTGCCAAAATTTCCAGCAGTATAAGAAGTGAAAAATTCACGTCTCAGAGTGACATGACATGAGACACCAGAGTCCATAATCCAAGTGGAATCATCACAGACAATATTCACATAATTTTCATCATATGTGATAAGAACATCTTCATAAACAATAGCAGCAGTCTCTTTATCACTATCTTTACATTTGTCTTTATTTCTTCCCATTGATTGTTCTCTTTTTAAGAACCTACAATACCTCATGATATGTCCCGACTTGCCACAATGGTGACAAATGAACTCTTTTCTTGACTTGTACTTTCCTCTTGACTTGCTTTGACTCTCTGACCTGTCAAAACTGTGAGGTTTTCTAATTTGACTTCTCCCCCGTGACTCTGAAACAAGTGCTTCTGACTGGGAGGAGGTATTTGTCAAATCTCGCTCTTTTCTTCTGGCTTCTTCATTTAACATACTCTCTTTAACCATTGCTAACGTGGTACACGGAATCGCGATCTCACACTTTCCTCACAACTCCATGCAGCTGACCAGCAAGTGCACTGGGTCATCCAAGTAATACATTATGTGAGTAAGGGTCGATCCCACAGAGATTGTCGGCTTGAAGCAAGCTATGGTCATCTTGTAAATCTCAGTCAGGTGGATTCAATTGATTATGAGGTTTTGATAATTAAAATATAAATAAAACATAAAATAAGATAAAGTTACTTATGTAATTCATTGGTGGGAATTTCAGATAAGCGTCTGGAGATGCTTTGTTGCTTTGGATCTCTGTAGCTCAAGTTATGCTCCATTGAAGAGGGTAATGTCAGCCTGCCAAAATTGCAGGCGTTTTTGGTGAACACGCCTTTGTTTCCAGTGTTGCCAACGTGCTCAGATTCTGAAGCTCTAAATGAAGCCGGCTTTTGAAGCTTCAAATGAATGCCAAACCCATACTATGATATATCGTTGGAAAGCTTTGAATGTCTAATTTCCAATGATGTTGAGATTTCATCATTTAAAGCTCTAGAGCTCAAGATATACTCCATGGAAGATGAAGAGGTCAGCTGGCCTTACTATAGGTTGATACCATGTTCATCTATGAACTTTCGGGCCAATTTTCTCCCTCAAATTTAATGTCCACCATATATTGCAATATATGCTTGGAAAGCTCTTGATCCCTACTTTCTAATGCAACTAGAATCACCTCAATTAGAGCTTTGTAGCTCCAGTTATGCATCCTTGAAGAAGGTAAGGACAAGCTGCCTTGGTTGGGGCATTTTTACCAAACACGCTAGTGCCAACGTGCTAGTGAACTCCCCTAGCCCAAATTTTTGGCCTTGGCGTTGTTGCTGGAGTTTCCAAGGAACACGCCAGTTCATCACTTGCCTTGGCAACGCTCTCGAGCTTCCTTGGTTCATTCATGCTTCCTTGAGTTTCAATCTTCATGTTCTTGTTTTTAGGGCCTAAAGATGACTCTGATTCGAGCTTCCATTTCATGCTTCACTATGGACTATTATATATCGTTGAAAAGCTCTAAATGTCAAATTTTCAACGCAACTAAAGACATCTCAATTGAATCTTCCTATCTCAAGTTATGCATCCTTGAAGGAGGCAAGGTCAGGTTGCCAACTTTGCTGGAGTTGTTGGTGAAGTTGCCATCAAACACTCTAGTGACTCCCTGCTTGCCTTGGCCTTGGCTTTGTTGTTGGTGTTGTTGATGAACACGCCAGTTCATCCTCTGCTTGGCAATGCTCTTCAAGCTCTTCCTTGCTCTGCTCCAAGATCCTGGCGTTGTTGCCAGCGTTGTCAAGGAACACGCTAGCCTTCCCCCAAGTTGGCAACATGCACTCTGCCTTCCAAGAAGCCAAATTCTTGCAAGGGTGTTCATGCTCTTCCTGGAGTTAAGTCTCAATGGCATTGCTAACTTGAATTTGGAGTTGGCAACGCCCTCAACTTCTTCCTCCTAGCTCCAGGGCTCTTTGCTTCACCTATCATCAACCAAACACATGCATCAAAGCCTTGCTAAATCACAAGATTTTGCATCATTCATAACATCAAACAATTCTTGCATAAATCTCATGAAAATGCACATAATTAACAATGTTTGATTGAATCAAGGCATGCATACAATTCTCATCCAAATACTTGCTTATTGTCTAAGAAAATGCATGAAACCAACCTAAAGCATACAAAAAATGGCTAGTAAAACTAGCCAAGATGCCCTGGCATCACAACACCAAACTTAAATCTTGCTTGTCCCCAAGCAAGAAAGGAACTATGCACAAAGAACTCTCTTAATTGGAATGTATTGAAGAATTGCTTATGATGCCTTAGTGGGTGAAGTGATTAAGTGATAGTGGGGTGACTCCAATTTATATGCTTATGCAAGGATTCCAGTGCTCATTAGTCCTTACATTTTGGAAGTCTTAGATCTTAGGACTTTCATTCAAATGATATTATGGAAGTCTCTTTATAGATAATCACCCTGAAGCAGCTTATAGTTTTTGTGTCTTGGCCTTGACTCTAAGTGTCATGTCTCAAAGCGGCTCTTTAGATAAGCTTTCAATCAATACTCCCAAACCAGTTGATTTTAAGGTATTAGGTG
Organism: Arachis ipaensis; assembly: GCF_059453495.1. NCBI lineage: Eukaryota > Viridiplantae > Streptophyta > Magnoliopsida > Fabales > Fabaceae > Arachis > Arachis ipaensis. The sequence goes on from NC_142439.1 coordinate 94,542,759, forward strand.
TTGAAGCACCACTTAGGATTTACTTTCTCAAGCCTCTCTCTTTGACACAAATCCACCACAAGCATTTAACTAGGACAATAACTCTTTGAGTTCTTGTTTCTTTCTTTTTCTTCCTAGTAATTGATGCTCAGAGCCTTGAGCTTGTCCTTTGTTTTTCTTTTTCTTTTGTTTTCTTTTGTTACTACTTCTTGGATTAATAGATGTTTGAGACATTTCATAATACTTCTCTAAACTTCATTTCCTGTCTATGAGCTCCCATGCAAGTTTTCACAAACATGTAACCTCAATACACAATCATACAATCAGAACCTCCACTCCTCTTAATCTTTTACTTGCCCCAAGATTTATTAAATTCTTCAGCATTTTCCTTTCAAAAGAATTATTTCTTTGTTGCATTCTTAGAGATATTGGGTGCAAGTAAAATTCAAGATGATAATCATGATATCATAGCAACATGTTACAAATCAAATACCAAATTATGCTTATTCACAAGGAGTAATTACACATGCATACAAAGAAAATGGAAGACAGTCATGCAATTTAAAGTGCTGAAAATAAATAAGAGGAAAAGGAACTTTACCACCTTGTATTTTATCTTCATTGTTGTTGTCATTTTCCTCCTACTCTTCCACCTCCCACACCAAACTTAGAATGATTGCTTGTCCTCAAGCAATAATTAAAACAGTGGTGATGGGGTTTATGATGGGTCATGAGTGTCTTTAACAATGGAGTGTTAGTAGTACATGTGTTCAAGCAAGAGAAATAAAAAAATGACAATGAAGGCACAAGAAACAGAGACATTGATTGCAAAAACAAGTAGGGTGTGCATGATACATTGCATGAAAGATAAGTGGCACACCAAACTTAGTGTGACAATTTCACTTGGAATTGATGCAAGTATCCAGGAAAGATTGGAAACAAATTTTGTTGCATAGCAACACCAAACTTAGAATGCAATCATATGCCAATTTATTTGGAATGAAACTACGCAAAAGAAACTATTGTATGTTAATAACACAATCACCAAAAGAAAAGATTGTCATGAGTAAGGATTTCTTGGTGAGGCATTAACATAAATAGTTGGGGACAATAGAAGAAAGTATTAAAAAAAATGACTAAAACAAAGAGAAAGAAAAAGTGTCTAATCTAGGTAATCAACCACCAGTAGATTGTTAATCACAATTAATCCCCGGCAACGGCGCCAAAAACTTGATGCGCGAAAAATTAAGAAATTTCACGTATTTACTACCGGCAAGTATACCAGATTGTATCAAGTAATAAAACTCACTTAGAGTGAGGTCGATTCCACGAGGATTAACGGATTAAGCAATCTATAGTAAATTGATTATTCTAGTTAGACAATCATTTTGGAGTGATGAGCAAACAACAGGACGTGTAAATAACATGAAGATAAAGGAAAGCAATAAATTGCAAGGAAAATAAATGACATGAATGTAAAGTACTGGAAAGTAAAATTGCAAGAAAGTAAAGAACATCAAAGTAAAGTTCAGGGGAAATAAAATGCTGAAAAGTAAAGTACAAGGAAGTAAAAAAAATGTAAAAAAGTAAATGACAGAAAGTAAAGATGGAAAGCATAAGGGATTAGAGATGTTGATTCCTCATGAATTAATGGGTCTCACTCCTTCTCAATCATGTAAGGTAGATCCATGGCGGATTATGAGTAATTAAACCCCAATCTCTTGGTGATTTAATTTCTCTTCATATAATCAATTGCCAATCTCTTGATCTAATTACTCATGAGAAGAGGTGAAGTTCAATTTCTAATCCAAAAGCCACACAACCCTCAAGACCTCAACTCAAAGAGATTATATGTCACGTACCAACTAAGAGTGTATTGATCAAGAGAATTATGAGAGAAGAGCCTCAAACTGAATTCCATGATCCCTCTCTCGAGGCTCACATGAAATTCAAGTAGACTCAATCCCCCTCTCGGTGGTGATTGAATCTTTGAAGCACAAAAGCTCTTTCTTAGGAAAAAAAATAAACATGATTTCTAATCTCATACTACATAAATCCAAAGACCCCAATATTAGAGAGGTTACATGTCACAATACCAACTCTAAATCAAAATCAACTTCATTATGCCATGAGAGCTCAAACTGAATCCTATGATCCCTCTCTCAAGGTTCACAATAGGATTCTAATAGATCCAAGGATCTTTGAAGAACAAAACTCTCTTGCAAGAATTCTAATAGATATCCAACTATGAAGATAGAGTGAAGAAGAGAAGGAGAAATAAACATCAATTCAATCAAAATTGAAACAGAGCTCATTTTCCAAATGCAAAGGGAATTAAGTGATCATTGCTCTCAAATGAAAACTAAATTGCATGAAATTTAAGTGCATGAAAATAAAGAGTGAGAATTCAAAACAGAAATTGAAAATTCAAGAATTCATAAATGAAAATTACAAAGTAAACTAAACTACTACTAAGGAAGAAGAGAAGAGGAAGGGAAGAGGAGTGTATGAAGGGGAGGGGTCCGAAGACCCACTCCCAGTGGAGTGTGCCAATGAAGTGTGTGTGTGTGTGATCTCCTCCCAGCGCTCTTTAATTCTATGAAACTATGGCCTTTATATAGGTTTTCCTAAATTACAAATTGAAATGAAATTAAAAGAAAATTACAAACAAAATAAAAATTAACTATTCTAGATGATTCTTGTGGCCTTGATTGGTTGAGATTTATGGGCTTTGCTTGCTTGAGGTTGGATTAGCTAGCTTCTAAATGAAATTGTAGCACCAAGTTGAAAACAGAGAGCTTGTGCGCATGTCTTGGCAATTTTGGCCCAATGGAGCACGTTTTTGGCCAACACGCCTATGTTAATGCACGTTGGTAACGTGTGGTGCACGAAATTGTGATCATCAATGGTGCCAACAACTTGGTACACACAATTGTAATCTCAACTCTTTATCACAACTCCGTACAACTAACCAGCAAGTGCACTGGGTCGTCCAAGTAATACCTTACGTGAGTAAGGGTCGATCCCACGGAGACTGTCGGCTTGAAGCAAACTATGGTCATCTTGTAAATCTCAGTCAGGCAGATTCAAATGGTTATGGAGGATTGATAATTAAAGATAAATAAAACATAAAATAAAGATAGAGATAGAGATACTTATGTAATTCATTGGTAGGAATTTCAGATAAGCGTATGAAGATGCTTTGTTCCTCTTGAACCTCTGCTTTCCTATTGCCTTCTTCCAATCATTCATACTCCTTTCCATGGCAAGCTTTATGTTAGGCATCACCGTTGTCAATGGCTACTTCCCGCCCTCTCAGTGAAAATGTTCTACGCACGCTGTCACCGCACGGCTAATCATCTGTCAGTTCTCGATCATGTTGGAATAGGATCCATTGATCCTTTTACGTCTATCACACGCCCAACACTCGCGAGTTTGAAGCTCGTCACAGTCATCCCTTCCCAGATCCTACTCAGAATAGCACAAACAAGGTTTAGATATTCCGGATCTCAGGAATGGCCGCCAATAATTTTAGCCTATACCACGAAGGTTCTAATCTTAGATTAGAAACCTAAGAGATACACATTCAAGCTTGTTTGCATGTAGAACGGAAGTGGTTGTCAGTCACGCGTTCATAGGTGATAATGGTGATGAGTGTCACATAATCATCACATTCATCATGTTCTTGGATGCGAATGAATATCTTGGAGAAGAAATAGATTTGAGTTGAATAGAAAAACAATAGTACTTGTATTAATTCATGAAGAACAGTAGAGCTCCACACCTTAATCTATGGTGTGTAGAAACTCCACCGTTGAAAATACATAAGAACAAGGTTCAGGCATGGCCGTGAGGCCAGCCTCCCAAAACGTGATCAAGTGTATGAAAAGTATGAAAATACAATAGCAAAAGCTCCTATTTATAGAGAACTAGTAACCTAGGGTTTACAGAAATAGGTAATTAATGCAGAAATCTTCTTCCGGGCCCACTTGATGTGTGCTTGGGCTGAGCATTGAAGCTTCCATGTGTAGAGACTTTTCTTGGAGTTAAACACCAACTTTTGTGGCAGTTTGGGCATTTAACTCCAGCTTTTATGCCAGTTCTGGCGTTTTGACGCCAGAATTTCTATGCTGACTTGGAACACCGGTTTGGGCCATTAAATCTTGGGCAAAGTATGGACTATTATATATTGCCGGAAATCCCAGGATGTCTACTTTCCAACGCAATTGAGAGCGTGCCAATTGGGCTTCTGTAGCTCCAGAAAATCCACTTCGAGTGCAGGGAGGTTAGAATCCAACAGCATCTGTAGTCCTTTTTCAGCCTCTGAATCAGATTTTTGCTCAGGTCTCTCATTTTCAGCCAGAAAATACCTGAAATCACAGAAAAACACACAAACTCATAGTAAAGTCTAGAAAAGTGAATTTTAAATAAAAACTAATAAAAATATAATAAAAACTAACTAAAATATACTAAAAATATACTAAAAACAATACCAAAAAGCGTATAAATTATCCGCTCATCACAACACCAAACTTAAAATGTTGCTTGTCCCCAAGCAACTGAAAATCAAATAGGATAAAAAGAAGAGAATATACAATGAATTCCAAAAACATCTATGAAGATCAGTATTAATTAGATGAGCGGGGCTTTTAGCTTTTTGCTTCTGAACAGTTTTGGCATCTCACTTTATCCTTTGAAATTCAGAATGATTGGCTTCTATAGGAACTCAGAATCCAGATAGTGTTATTGATTCTCCTAGTTAAGTATGTTGATTCTTGAACACAGCTACTTTATGAGTCTTGGCCGTGACCCTAAGCATTTTGTTTTCCAGTATTATTACCGGATACATAAATGCCACAGACACATAACTGGGTGAACCTTTTCAGATTGTGACTTAGCTTTGCTAGAGTCCCTAATTAGAAGTGTCCAGAGCTCTTAAGCACACTCTTTTTGCTTTTGGACTATGACTTTAACCGCTCAGTCTCAAGTTTTCACTTGACACCTTCACGCCACAAGCACATGGTTAGGGACAGCTTGGTTTAGCCGCTTAGGCCAGGATTTTATTCCTGTGGGCCCTCCTATCCACTGATGCTCAAAGCCTTGGATCCTTTTTATTTTACCTTTGCCTTTTGGTTTAAAGGGCTATTGGCTTTTTCTGGTTGCTTTTTCTTTCTCTTTTTTTTTTTCCTTTTTTTCGCATTTTTTTCTGCAAGCTTTTTTTTTCACTGCTTTTTCTTATTTCAAGAATCATTTTTATGATTTTTCAGATTATCAAATAACATTTCTCCTTTTCCATCATTCTTTCAAGAGCCAACAATTTTAACATTCATGAATCAACAATATCAAAAATATGCACTGTTCAAGCATTCATTCAGAAAGACAAAAGTATTGCCACCACATCAGAATAATAAAACTGTTTTAAAATTTAAAATTCATGCACTTCTTTTCCTTTTCAATTAAAACACTCTTTATTTAAGAAAGGTGATGGATTCATTTTCATAGCTTTAAGGCATAGACACTTAGACACTAGTGATCATGTAATAAAGACACAAACATAAATGGACATAAGGCATAATTTTCGAAAAAACAGAAAATAAAGAATAAGGAAATTAAAGAACGGGTCCACCTTAGTGATGGCGGCTTGTTCTTCCTCTTGAAGATCTTATGGAGTGCTTGAGCTCCTCAATGTCTCTTCCTTGCCTTTGTTGCTCCTCTCTCATGACTCTTTGGTCTTCTCTAATTTCATGGAGGAGTATGGAATGCTCTTGGTGCTCCACCCTTAGTTGTCCCATGTTGGAGATTAATTCTCCTAGGGAGGTGTTGATTTGCTCCCAATAGTTTTGTGGAGGAAAATGCATCCCTTGAGGCATCTCAGGGATTTCATGATGAGGAATTTCCTCATGTCCATGAGTGGGATCTCTTCTTTGCTCTATCATTTTCTTAGTGATGGGCTTATCCTCATCAATGAGGATGTCTTCCTCTATGTCAATTCTAGCTGAATTACAGAGGTGACAAATGAGATGAGGGAAGGCTAACCTTGCCAAAGTAGAGGACTTGTCTGCCACCTTGTAGAGTTCTTGGGATATAACTTCATGAACTTCTACTTCCTCCCTAATCATGATGCTATGGATCATGATAGCCCGGTCTATAGTAACTTTAGACCGGTTGCTAGTGGGAATGATTGAGCGTTGGATGAACTCCAACCATCCCCTAGCCACGGGCTTGAGCTCATGCCTGCTTAGTTGAACCGACTTCCCTCTTGAATCTCTCTTCCATTGAGCGCCCTCTTCACAGATGTCTATGAGGACTTGGTCTAACCTTTGATCAAAGTTGACCCTTCTAGTGTAGGGGTGTGCATCTCTTTGCATGATGGGCAAGTTGGATGCCAACCTTACATTCTCCGGACTAAAATCTAAGCATTTTCCCCGAACCATTGTAAGCCAATTCTTTGGGTCCGGGTTCACATTTTGATCATGGTTCTTGGTGATCCGTGCATTGGCATAGAACTCTTGAACCATTAAGATTCCGACTTGTTGAATGGGGTTGGTGAGAACTTCCCAACCTCTTCTTCGAATCTCATGTCGGATCTTCGGATATTCACCCTTTTTGAGTTTGAAAGGGACCTCGGAGATCACCTTCTTCTTGGCTACAACTTCATATAAGTGGTCTTGGTGCACCCTTGAGATGAATCTCTCCATCTGCCATGACTCGGAGGTGGAAGCTTTTGCCTTCCCTTTCCTCTTTCTAGAGGTTTCTCTGGCCTTAGGTGCCATAAATGGTTATGGAAAAACAAAAAGCAACGCTTTTACCACACCAAACTTAGAAGGTTTGCTCGTCCTCGCGCAAAAGAAGAAAGAAGAGAGTAGAAGAAGAAGAAATAAGGAGATAGAGGGGGCTTAGTGTTTCGGCCAAGGGGGAGAAGTAGTGTGTATGTTGTGTGAAAATGAAGTAGTGAAGATGGGTTTATATAGGAGTGGAGAGGGGGGTATGGTTCGGCCATTATGGGTGGGTTTGGGTGGGAAAATGGTTTAAATTTGAATGGTGAGGTAGGTGGGGTTTTATGAAGGATGGATGTGAGTGGTGAAGAGAATGGTGGGATTTGATAGGTGAGGGGTTTTTGGGGAAGAGGTATTGAGGTGATTGGTGAATGGGTGAAGAAGAGAGAGAGAGGTGGGGTAGGTGGGGATCTTGTGGGGTCTACAGATCCTGAGGTGTCAAGGATATCTCATCCTTGCACCAAGTGGCGTGCAAAAATGCCCCTTTCTACCAATCCTGGCGTTAAACGCCAGGCTGCTGCTCATTTCTGGCGTTTAACGCCAGCTTCTTGCCCATTCCTGGCGTTAAACGCTAGCTCTGTGCCCCTACTGGTGTTTAAACGCTAGTAGGCTTCTCCTCCAGGGTGTGCTATTTTTCATTCTGTTTTTCAGTTTGTTTTTGCTTTTTCAATTGTTTTTGTGACTTCACATCATCATCAACCTACAGAAAACATAAAATAACAATGGAAAATTTAACATAGATAAGTAAAAATTGGGTTGCCTCACAACAAGCGTTTCTTTAATGTCAATAGCTTGACAGCGGGCTCTCATGGAGCCTCACAGATACTCAGAGCATGATGAAGGCCTTCCAACACCAAACTTAGAGTTTGGTTGTGGCCTCCCAACACCAAACTTAGAGTTTGAATGTGGGGATTTTGTTTGACTCTACATTGAGAGAAGCTTTTCATGCTTCCTCTCCATGATTATAGAGGGAGATCCTTGAGCTTTAAACACAAGGGAGTCCTCATTCACTTGAAGGACCAATTCTCCTCTGTCAACAGCAATTACAGCTTTTGCTGTGGCTAGGAAGGGTCTGCCAAGGATGATGGATTCATCCATACACTTCCCAGTCTCTAAGATTATGAAATCAGTAGGGATGTAATGGTCTTCAACCTTTACCAAGACATCCTCTACAAGTCCATAAGCTTGTTTCCTTGAATTGTCTGCCATCTCTAATGAGATTCTTGCAGCTTACACCTCAAAAATTCTTAGTTTCTCCATTACAGAGAGAGGCATGAGGTTTATGCTTGACCTTATGTCACACAGAGCCTTTTCAAAGGTCATGGTGCCTATGGTGCAAGGTATTGAGAACTTTTCAGGATCTTATCTCTTTTGAGGTAATCTTTGCCTAGTCAAATCATCCAGTTCTTTGGTGAGCAAGGGGGGTTCATCCTCCCAAGTCTCATTACCAAATAACTTGGCATTTAGCTTCATGATTGCTTCAAGGTACTTAGCAACTTGCTCTTCAGTAACATCTTCATCCTCTTCAGAGGAAGAATACTCATCAGAGCTCATGATTAGCAAAAGTAAATTCAATAGAATCTCAATGGTCTTTGTATGAGCCTCAGATTCCCATGGTTCCTCCTTAGGGAACTCCATGGAGGCCAGTGGACGTCCATTGAGGTCTTCTTCAGTGGAAATCACTGCGTCTTCCTCCTCTCCAGGTTCGGCCGTGTGGGGTATGTTGATGGCCTTGCACTCTCCTTTTGGATTCTCTTCTGTATTGCTTGGAAGAGTACTAGGAGGGAGTTCAGTAACTTTCTTGCTCAGCTGACCCACCTGTGCCTCCAAATTTCTAATGGAGGACCTTGTTTTAGTCATAAAACTTTGAGTGGTTTTAATTAGATCAGAGACTATGGTTGCTAAGTCAGAATGGCTTTGCTTAGAATTCTCTGTCTGTTGCTGAAAAGATGATGGAAAAGGCTTACTATTGCTAAACCTATTTCTTCCACCATTATTGTTGTTGAAACCTTATTGAGGCCTCTGTTGGTCCTTCCATGAGAGGTCTGGATGATTCCTCCATGAAGGATTATAGGTGTTTCCATAGGGTTCTCCCATGTAATTCACCTCTTCCATTGCTGGGTTCTCAGGATCATAAGCTTCTTCTTCAGATGAAGCTTCTTTGGTACTACCTGTTGCTGCTTGCATTCCAGACAGACTCTGAGAAATCATATTGGCTTGTTGAGTAAATATTTTGCTCTGAGCCAGTATGGCATTCAGAGTATCAATCTCAAGAACTTATTTCTTCTGATTTGTCCCATTATTCACAGGATTCCTTTCAGAGGTGTACATGAATTGGTTTTTTGCAACCATTTCAATGAGTTCCTGAGCTTCTGCAGGCGTCTTCTTCAGATGAAGAGATCCTCCAGCAGAGCTGTCCAGTGACATTTTGGACAGTTCAGACAGACCATCATAGAAGATACCTATGATGCTCCATTCTGAAAGCATGTCAGAAGGACACCTTCTGATCAATTGCTTGTATCTTTCCCAAGCTTCATAGAGGGATTCACCTTCCTTCTGTCTGAAGGTTTGGACTTCCACTCTAAGCTTACTCAATTTTTGAGGTGGAAAGAACTTTGCCAAGAAGGCATTGACTAGCTTTTCCCAAGAGTTCATGCTTTCCTTAGGTTGTGAATCCAACCATGTTCTAGCTCTGTCTCTTACAATAAAAGGAAAGAGCATAAGCTTGTAGACCTCAGGATCAACCCCATTGGTCTTGATAGTGTCATAGATTTGCAAGAATTCAGCTAAGAACTGATGAGGATCTTCCAATGGAAGTCCATAAAACTTCCAATTCTGTTGTATTAGAGAAACTAATTGAGGCTTAAGCTCAAAGTTGTTTGCTCCAATGGCAAGGATTGAGATTCTTCTCCCATAGAAGTCGGGAGTAGGTGCAGTAAAGTCACCAAGCACCTTCCTTGCATTGTTGGCATAGTTGTTTTCGGCTGCCATGGCTTCTTCCTCCTTGAAGAGCTCTGTTAGGCCCTCTAGAGAGAGTTGTGCCTTAGCTTCTCTTAGCTTTCTCTTCAAGGTCCTTTCCGGTTCAGGATCAGCTTTAACAAGGATGCCTTTGTCTTTGCTCTTGCTCATATGAAAGAGAAGAGAACAAGAAAGTATAGAATCCTCTATGTTACAGTATAGAAATTTCTTGAGGTGTCAAAGGAAAAGAAGAATAGAAGGAAAAGGTAGAAAGAGAAGAATTTGAACTTATCAAGAGGGATAGAGTTCGAATTGTTGATAGTGGAGGAGTGTTAGTCCTTAAATAGAAGGATGTGAGAAGAGGGGAAGAATTTTCGAAATTAAAGTAAAAGATTTTGAAATAATTAAAAGAAATTTTGAAAATTTAATTGATGATTTTCGAAAATTAAAATTGGGAAAGAAATTAAGTGATTTTGAAAAAGATTTTGAAATTAGAAATTAAAAAGATATGATTGAAAATTAATTTTTGAAAAAGATGTGATTGAAAAGATATGATTGAGAAGATATGATTGAAAATCAATTTTTAAAAAGACGGTTTTAAAATTAAAGTTGATTACTTGACTAACAAGAAATTAGAAGATATGATTCTAGAATTTAAAATTTGATCCTTTCTTAATAGGCAAGTAACAACTTGAAAATTTTGAATTAAATCACTAATTGTAGCAAGGATTTTCGAAAATAGTAATAAACAAAAAAAATGGAAAGAAATTGATTTTGAAAAGATATGATTGAAAATATATGATTTGAAAAAGATTTGATTTTGAAAAATTATGAAAATTTGGAAAAAAATTTGAATTAAAAACAAAAAATTCCAGGAATCATGCAATGTTAGTCTAAAGCTTCAGTAAAAAAATATTAGACATGGCTAGCCAAGCTTCAGCAGGACATTACATTCAGCAGCTAAATTGATGAGAATCAATTAGCTTTTGTGATGATAAGAACATCACCTTGAAACTCTAGAATTCATTCTTAAAAATTCTGAAAAATACCTAGGTTGCGCGGGAATTGTTTGTTCCCCGGCAACAGCGCCAAAAACTTGGTGCACAAAATTGTGATCATCAATGGCGCCAACAACTTGGTACGCACAATTGTAATCTCAACTCTTTATCACAACTCCGCACAACTAACCAGCAAGTGCACTGGGTCGTCCAAGTAATACCTTACGTGAGTAAGGGTCGATCCCACGGAGACTGTCGGCTTGAAGCAAGCTATGGTCATCTTGTAAATCTCAGTCAGGCAGATTCAAATGGTTATGGAGGATTGATAATTAAAGATAAATAAAACATAAAATAAAGATAGAGATAGAGATACTTATGTAATTCATTTGTAGGAATTTCAGATAAGCGTATGAAGATGCTTTGTTCCTCCTAAACCTCTGCTTTCCTATTGCCTTCTTCCAATCATTCATACTCCTTTCCATGGTAAGCTTTATGTTGGGCATCACCGTTGTCAATGGCTACTTCCCGTCCTCTTAGTGAAAATGTTCTACGCACGCTGTCACCGCACGGCTAATCATCTGTCGGTTCTCGATCATGTTGGAATAGGATCCATTGATCCTTTTGCGTCTGTCATACGCTCAACACTCACGAGTTTGAAGCTCATCACAGTCATCCCTTCCCAGATCCTACTCAGAATACCACAAACAAGGTTTAGACGTTCCGGATCTCAGGAATGGCCGCCAATATTTCTAGCCTATACCACGAAGGTTCTAATCTTAGATTAGAAACCTAAGAGATACACATTCAAGCTTGTTTGCATGTAGAACGGAAGTGGTTGTCAGTCACGCGTTCATAGGTGAGAATGGTGATGAGTGTCACATAATCATCACATTCATCATGTTCTTTGGTGCGAATGAATATCTTGGAGAAGAAATAGATTTGAGTTGAATAGAAAAATAATAGTACTTGTATTAATTCATGAAGAACAGCAGAATTCCACACCTTAATCTATGGTGTGTAGAAACTCCACCGTTGAAAATACAGAAAAACAAGATTCAGGCATGGCCGTGAGGCCAGCTTCCCAAAACGTGATCAAGTGTATGAAAAGTATGAAAATACAATAGCAAAAGGTCCTATTTATAGAGAACTAGTAACCTAGGGTTTACAGAAATAGGTAATTAATGCAGAAATCTTCTTCCGGGCCCACTTGGTGTGTGCTTGGGCTGAGCATTAAAGCTTCCATGTGTAGATACTTTTCTTGGAGTTAAACGCCAGCTTTTGTGCTAGTTTGGGCGTTTAACTCCAGCTTTTATGCCAGTTCTGGCGTTTTGATGCCAGAATTTCTATGCTGACTTGGAACGCCGATTTGGGCCATCAAATCTTGGGCAAAGTATGGACCATTATATATTTCCGGAAAGCCCAGAATGTCCACTTTCCAATGCAATTGAGAGCGCAGCAATTGGGCTTCTGTAGCTCTAGAAAATCCACTTCGAGTGCAGGGAGGTCAGAATCCAACAGCATCTGTGACGTTGAGATTTTTGCCAGTAAAGAATTTCATAAAAATAGTTGCGTTGTAGATATAGTCTCTAAACCAACAAAAATCCCTTCGTACAAACGTTTTGGTTGTCACAAGTAACAAACCCCTTAAAAATTGTTAACCGAGTATTCAAACCTCGGGTCGTCTTCTCAAGGAACTGCAAGGAAGTATGTTCTTATTATTGGCTGTAAAGGTCGTAATCAGGGTTTAGAAGGTGAGAAGCAAGTGAATTGAATGACAAGTAAAGTAAATGGCAATTAAAATAAATAAATACTGTAAAGCAAACTTTTGGCAAGGTAAGAGAAATTGGAAGTCCAACTTAGTTATCTCTCTCAACAATGATGAAAGTTGAATCTAGATTCCACTTAGTTGACCTTTACTAAAGCAAAGGAAAGTCAAGGGACTAATTAGTTTGGCCTTCGAATCCTATTTATTTCCTAAGAAAAAGTTGGGATTATTGAAGTTCAGTTCAATTAGCAAGATAACGATTATCAATTATGCTGAGTTGGTAACTGTTGAGTTACTGATTTCTTAACCAAGACCAAAAGGGGAAAAAGTAAATTGCTGGAATAAAATATCTTCAGATCAGAAACAATGATAACATAAATTAAAAAGAGCAATCATAAACTGAAAATACCTCAAATATCATTAATTCAAATAATAATCTGTAACATGGAATAATTCATAAATTCAATTATAAAAGTAAATAATCAACTCAAGTGCTGGAATAAATAAAAGTGAAAGGGAAGCTAAAACAAAAAAAAACGTAAAACCTGGATTGAGCGTCACTCTTACAAACTAAGAGAAGTCCTAAATCCTAAGAGAGAGAGGAGAGAACCTCTCTCAAGACTAAATCTAAATCATGGAAAGTAAAAATTGGGGAGCTCTATTTTGAATGGATGCATTCCCCCACTTTATAGCCTCTAGTCTGTGTGTTTTGTACCTGGATCTGGGCCAAAAGGGCTTCAGAAATCGCTGGGGGCGTATTCTGTAAATTCTGATACGTGGCCTCTGTCACGCGTCCGCGTGGGTCACGCGGTCGCGTCATCTGGAGTTTTCCTTGTGGCGCGGTCGCGTCGGTCACGCGTCCGCATCAAATGCGCTATGCTCAAGTCGCACGGCCGCGTCAGTCATGCGGCCGCATCGCTGCTTCTTCGCTCCTGACACGCGATCGCGTGGATGCCAGTTTCTTCAAAACTCCGTTTTGCATTTTCCTTCCATTCTTGTATGTTTCCTTTTCCATCCTTTAAGTCATTCTGTCTTAGAAAATCTGAAACTACTCAATACACTAATCACGGCATCGAATGGAAATAAAGGTAATTAAAATAATTAATTTTAAAGCTTAGGAAACATATTTTTCACGTACATCACCTAATAAGGAAGGAAAAGTAAAACCATGCAATTAATATGAATAAGTGGGTGAAGGATTGAATAAATCACTCAAACTAAGCACAAAATAACTCATGAAATATGGGTTTATCAACCTCCCCACCCTTAAACAATAGCATGTCCTCATGCTAAATCCAAGGTAAAGAATAAGGTAAGGTTAAAGTGGTAGAATGTTATGCAATGCAACCTATTCTAAATGCATCTACCTAAATGAGTCATGCAATTCCAATTTATCCACTCATATATAAAGCTTACACATAGTCAAATTAATTCACATTCTCAAGGAGTCATATATATATATATAGCCAACCCTTAAATAATAAAGCACTTCTGCAAATGAGATGGGAAAGAAAAATATTGTACAAACTTGCAAAACAATTAGTAATTTAAGCACAGATATATGTTGATGAGCTATTGAACCCTCACTGGAAATTGTGTTTACCCTCTAGTCACTCAATGTTTATTGGGTTTATTCACTCTACTTTTCTTTTTATTCTTACTTTCTATAACTTTATTCTTCATCTAACCAATCAACAATTATAGAGTACAGTCATACCAAAAGTCATGAGGTCTTTAATTAAGGTTGTAATGGGGCCAAGGTAAAGGTAAGGATATATGTATAAGGCTAAGTGAGCTAATAGGTGAATCCTTAATTAGACTAAGATCTCACCTAACATACATATTTAGCAGAACAAAACTTCTTTACCAATTTTCCCATATTATCCCACTTCTTGTTACATGCTCATGTTTCAATTTTATTTTTTTTATCCCATGTGCATTGCTTTTATTTTGCATTGAGGAATTCTTTTGTATCCCCTTTTATTAAATGCTGAAAAATAACCCTTTTTTTTTTAATGCACATGGTAATTGAATCACTTTGATTTCTCAGGAGCATGCTTCCCAAATTTTCTGAGTTATTTTATTTCTTTCAACTTTTCTACATTTTGTTTCTATCATCCATGTTCCCAATAGGTTTCCCACATTTTAATCTATTCATAATTTTCTATCTTAAGCTAACCAAGGATTCAACTTGGAATTTTATTTTGTTTTTCTGCTTAAGGCTAGTAGTGTGGCTAAATAGAATAAAAGGGATTTTAAAGGCTCAAGGGGGCTAACAAGGGTGATGTGAAAGGTAGGTTATTTTGGGGTAAGTGAGCTAAAATCAAATGATGGCCTCAATCATTCTTTTGGTATGTATCTATATTCTATATTCTATAATTGGACATATAGATTAAAGCAAAGTAAAGAACATCAGAATAAAAAGAAGCAAAACACACAGGAATGAAATTATGGTTTGAATGCAACCATACAATTAAGCTCAAGACTCACAGGCTGTGTGTTCTCTAACTCAAGCATCATATATCATTCATATATGTTATGCAGGTTTAGTTAAAAATTCCCATTATTCTCATAAAAAATTTTATTTAGGGTAGCCTTTAAAGTTTTAATGTTCCTCCTTGATGAAATGTTGTCAACTTAACTATATGATGTAATGCTATATATACAAGGTTTATGGATTTAAATCTGTTATGTTCAATTTCCTAGCTTTCTTCCTTTTTATATTTTTCAATTTAAACTATGCTATCTTATGCTAAAAAGGGTAAACTATACTAATTAATCCACTAATAAGTCAGAATTGCAAACTAAATTAAATAACTAAAAATATGAACTAAAAATGCAAAATGCAGAAATAGAGTAAAAATACATAAAAGTAGCAATGTATAAGTACTCAAAAAATAACAGTAAAAAGAAAAATACAGAAAAATATCCAAAATAAAAGAAAAAAGAGATGTAGTGGTTCACCAAAATAAAACGCCAGAGATGGCGACCTCCCCACACTTAAAATGAAGCATCGTCCCTGATGCTCAGTCAAGCCGGGTGTGAAGGGGTGTCATCACTGGTAGGGATAGTAGCTGGAGGCTCTGTGGTGGTGGTGGGCTGAGCGTCTGGCTGCTGTAGAGGCTGTGCTGACTGGATCGGGATCTCCGGATCTGCAGCCTCGATCTGATGCGTAACCTCCTGATGTGGTACAGCCTGCTCTGTGCCTGCCTGCGGATGGGTTTCCTCCTGGGGCTCATCCTCTTCCTCCTCTGATGGCTCTGATGGTGTGTCGGGCTCGGAGGGGATGTCACCACCCTGTCGGATCATCAGCTTCAGATGCGAATAGCGTCGCTGGCTGCGACGCTCCAATCTCTCATACCGGCACCGGTTACGGCGCTCCATCTGATCAAGCTGTCGGAATAGGCGGTGCATGAGGCAGTATACGGGCTCAGAGGCAGGTGAAGGGGCAGTGGTGGCAGCAGGGGCAGCAGGGGCAGCCGTGGATGAAGAGGGTCCAGCAGACGGTGGGGCTGTCTCATCAGTAGCAGTGAAGGGTGGTGGTCTGTAGCCCAAAGCTAGGAAGTTCCTGCTGTGAGGAATGATCTTCCTGCAGTCCACCACTGGTGGTCTCTCATCGGCATCCTCCCATGGCACGTCAGCTCGACGGCCTAGCTGTGTAACCAGATACGAAAAAGGGAGGGTGCCTCGGACGTGGACCCTGGCCATATAATGCCGGATAAAGCGTGGCAGATAAAGGTCCTTACCCTCCATCACACACCATAGGAGGGTGATCATAGCAGCTGGGATCTCCGTCTCATGAGTACTCGGCATCACACAGTTGCTCAAGATCTGGTGCCATAACCGAGCCTCATCATTTAAGTGCGCCCTCTTGATCCCTCTAGGCATGGTGGTGTCCTGACCCATCTCCCAAGGAACCGTTGGGTCGAGAGCTATCCGTGCCTTCACAGCATCCCAATCAAACCGTATCAGGCGCATGTCCTCCTTAGCCTTTTTATAACCATCAGGCTGATCGGACTTGGCTGGGAGCCGGAGAATGTCCTCTATGGCCTCCTCAGTGACCAGAATCTGCTTTCCTCTCAGGTTCACTACATCGAGGGTGGTGATATAGTAGTTGTAGTAGAATTCCCTGACCCAAGATGCATTGACCTCTGTCAGTGCTCTCTCCAGAAAGAACCAGCCTCTTTGCTTGATTTGCTCAGTGGTGTACTGCTGGAGTGCTTCTAGAATCCTCAGAGTTCTCTCCAGGTATAGATTCCTGGAGTTTGCAAATGCCGGATACTTCAGCTCACAGTATCGGTTTGCAAATTTTATTGATGTGTAAAGTTCTTGTCCCGCCATGAGGAATCATGCATTAGATCAATGATGGACTGGGATGAATCTCCTCTTTTGCGCTTGCCAGTAGCTTTGCCCTTTCCTTTCCTCTGTGAGGCAGACATCCTGAAAAATGGAAAACCAGGATAAATAAAAATAGGAAAGCAAGTAGGCATATAGGCAAAGAAAACACAAAGTGGCATGGGAGAATTTGAATGAGGTAAATGAGTTACGTAAATGTGCATTAAGGATTGTATAGTAGTTTAAAACTTCGAAAGGAAGAAGTTACAATCCAAAATGTATCAGAATTCAAGTTAAATAGAAAAATTGTCATTATGCCATGGTTAGAAAGTTAGAGGAAAGTGAAAAATCAGAAAAGATATTTTAAAAGGTTAGTATGGTGAGAATTTGAAAAAGAAGTCAGTAAATTAAAATTGGTGAGTCAGTAAAAAGTGGGTTAAGGTAAGTGGCATAAAGAAAATATTCCATGTAACAAGGATTCACAGGTAGGAACTATAATGACTCATAACCAAACAAGAAAAACAAGTAGATACTGATTCAAATAGATATAAAGAAAGCAAAAATTGGAATCAAAACATCACAAATGCAGTTTATAAACTAGGAAATCAAAAAGGATAAGAAAGCATGCCCTGGCAATTATAAAATGGTTTGGTTAAAGCAGTGGAAAATAGAGTTCAAATTTCCAAACCGAGATATGAATGAAAACATTTTTATAGAAATTTGGGCAGCATTCCGGCTAAAATTGGATTATCCCGGAAAATAAACAGCAATCAAAGCAGTTCATATGAATTAAGAAGTTAAGCTGCAGGTACATATATATAATATAAACATGAAAATTCAATGTAAAGAGCAGCAATATACAAGAAATACAACATATGAACAAGATTACAGCAACAGCAGATTTGTAAATATGATAAAACAGAAGCAAGAACAGTGCAAATAAACAGACCTAGAGCCACTAACCACAGCCTAAGCTACCTAACAACCTAAAATCCACTACAACATGTAAGACTATCTATCCTAATTATGAACAGAAATGGAAAAAAATAAGAAGAACTACGAACGGATAAATGGGATTGCGTGTTGCGGAACCTGGAAGGCGGAATAAGGAGAGTAGGCAGGAAGGTGGTTGGGTGGTGGTGATGGTGGCGTCCGATGGTTGGTACGGTGGCTGGCGGTGGTGGGTACGGTGGTGCGGCTGTTCAGCAGGGGGAAGGAGAGAGTGATGGGGGTAGGGAAAGAGAGGGGGAAAAGTGGTGGTGTTGCTATTGAAGGGGGGTTGTGGTTGGACGGTGGCGGCGGCGTGTGGTGGCGCGGAGGGGGGGCAGTGGCGGGGGAGGAGGGAGGAAGAAGAAATAGGAAGAAAGAAGAAGGGGTTGGTTGCGGCTGGGGGCGGACGGCGGCGGTGGGTGGTCGGCGGTTCCCGGCGGTAGTTGGTGCAGCGGTAATGGTGGCTGGGTGGTGGTGGTTGAGGGTTGGGGAGAGAGAGAGGGGGGGTTGAGAGTGAAGGGGTGGGGCGCGAGGATAGGGTTTCGCGTGACCTGGGGCGGTTATATTTTGAAATCCACGCGGCCGCGTGGGGCACGCGGTCGCGTGGTGGGGGTGAAAATGGGGGTGACGCGATTGCGTAGGTCGGGCGATCGCGTGAGAGGGGTAGGAGAGGGGATGACGCGATCGCGTGGGTCGTGCGATCGCGTCGCTGGAATTTGTGCTAGACGCACACTTCCATCGTCGTTTTAGCACAACTTTCTGTCTCCTTCGAGGGTGTTGTGCAATCCATGCGACGCGATCGCGTCGCTCACGCGGTCGCGTGGGATTGGTTTTGTGCAAGTGACGCGATCGCATGGGGCATGCGATCGTGTGGGCCAATTTGTGCAAAACGCACAAGGGCCGCACGATTCCAGCCTAACTTTCTGGACGTTAGATCTTGATGCCAATCTCTAGGGCACGAGGCCGCGTGGGTGATGCGGTCGCGTGAATAGTGTTTTCGCAATATGACGCGATCGCATGGGGCATGCGGTCTCGTCGTGCATCCCTTTTTTTTATATATGTAAGATAAATGCAGAATGCAATGATTAATATGAATGCTATGCATGATTCCAGGTTCAATAAAGTAAAATGAAAAGAAAATAAAAATGAAAGCAATTAACAAGAATTAAATTGAAAAAGAAGCGACCATACCATGGTGGGTTGTCTCCCACCTAGCACTTTTAGTTAAAGTCCTTAAGTTGGACATTGGAGGAGCTTCCTGCTATGGCGGCTTATGTTTAAATTCGTCCAAAAATCTCCACCAGTGCTTGGAATGCCAATAGCCTCCGGGATCCCAAACTAGGCATGCAAAGCTTCTGAACAGCTTCAAACAGATTGTCAGGCTCCCGGGGTGACAAACGTCAGAATAAACTCCAGGATCCCAAGCCTTGCTTTTAAATCCGCCTCCGTCTTGATCTACATGTCTCCATCCGGGCGGTTTAAAGAGTATAATCTCACCATGGTGACCAAACGTTCTCTGTGATCCATGCAATTGAGCATGATACTAATCCGTGTACTTCGAGGTGAAGCGTGGAACCTTATTGAACCTTGTGCACCAACTCTGAGTACGAGCCATTTCCCTCTTACTCTTAAAGCCGCAAAGAGCTCTAAGCTGGCCATCTGTTTCAAGCAAACCATATTCAAGTGAATAAGTAAAGTTATAGGTTAAGGATTGTACCCACTTGAAGCTTGTATTAGGTGGTAATGGCCTTGGGATAGGTGTTTCCGATGGTTCTGTAAGTTCTACTCCCTTGTGCTCTTCTGTGAATTCCTCCACTTCCTTGCAAGGTTCTACAAGTGTATCTGTGTCCTGGTCAAAGTCTTCTATGTCTTCCTCATCACTTGAGTCATAGATTGGAGGTTGAGAGAAATCTACCTCCGCATCGTCTTCATATTCACTTGGGGAAGATTCTTCGACCTCGGAGAATTCATTTGCGGATGCCAGTTCATTACTAAGAGAATTTGACTTGTGACTATCATCATCAAGGGAATTTGTGTCCTGGGTTATTCCGTCTGATTCTTCATAAACAACTTGCCTTGGAGATTGTACAATATCCTCCTTAGCATCAACTGTAGCATCCTTTACGGAGTTCTCCTCAGTTCTGGATTCCCATGGAGGTTCAGCATCTCCTAGATCTTCAACCAACTCTTCTTCTTGAACAATGACAGCTTCTTCTACTTGTTCTAGTACGAATTCATTCTCTGTCTTGTCCACTGGAGTTTCTGGTATCTCTTTCATGCTACGCTCTTCGTTAGACTGTTCACATGGGGCTGTGGCTGATCCTTGTGTATTTGAGCGCCTAGAAACCCATTGAATTACTGCTTGCTCCAGTTGTCGAATGGTTGTTTGAAGTTTATTTACTGTTTCCTTTAGGCGAACCTCTGCTTCTCGGGTTGCCGGATTTGGACATGATACATAGGAAAGTGGCGGTGATTGGGAGTGATTGGATTGGTACTGGGGTAAGGAAGGATCATATGGTGGCGAATGGTGAAGAGAAGCTTGTGAGTGTGGTGGTTCGAGGTTATGTTGAAAGGATGGTTTATATGCACGGGGTGGGGCTTGTTGGTAGTTACAAGGTTGTCCACCATATCTTTTAGCTGGGTATGCACGGTAGAATGGTCTTTGTCCAGGATATCTCAGAGGGTGTTGCTACCTAAAGGGTTGATTAGATCCTCTTGGCTCCATCCATCCTTGATTGGTCTGACCTTGATGCATATTCCTGTTGTAACTTCTATTTCCTTCAACAAAGTTAGAACCAAACTCAAAGCGAGAGGGGTGAGAATTCATGGTAGCAAATGAAAAATAAAAAGGAAAAACAGAAATAAATAAACAAGTAAAAGAAAATATTTACAATAACCAATAATAAGGCACACGTTAGCAGCTCCCCGGCAATGGCGCCATTTTGACGTTGAGATTTTTGCCAGTAAAAAATTTCATAAAAACAGTTGCGTTGTAGATATAGTCTCTAAACCAACAAAAATCCCTTCGTACAAACGTTTTGGTTGTCACAAGTAACAAACCCCTTAAAAATTGTTAACCGAGTATTCAAACCTCGGGTCGTCTTCTCAAGGAACTGCAAGGAAGTTTGTTCTTATTATTGGCTATAAAGGTCGTAATCGGGGTTTAGAAGGTGAGAAGCAAGTGAATTGAATGACAAGTAAAGTAAATGGCAATTAAAATAAATAAATACTGTAAAGTAAACTTTTGGCAAGGTAAGAGAAATTGGAAGTCCAACTTAGTTATCTCTCTCAACAATGATGAAGTTGAATCTAGATTCCACTTAGTTGACCTTTACTAAAGCAAAGGAAAGTCAAGGGACTAATTAGTTTGGCCTTCAAATCCTATTTATTTCCTAAGAAAAAGTTGGGATTATTGAAGTTCAGTTCAATTAGCAAGATAACGATTATCAATTATGCTGAGTTGGTAACTGTTGAGTTACTGATTTCTTAACCAAGACCAAAAGGGGAAAAAGTAAATTGCTGGAATAAAATATCTTCAGATCGGAAACAATGATAACATAAATTAAAATGAGCAATCATAAACTGAAAATACCTCAAATATCATTAATTCAAATAATAATCTGTAACATGGAATAATTCATAAATTCAATTATAAAAGTAAATAATCAACTCAAGTCCTGGAATAAATAAAAGTGAAAGGGAAGCTAAAACAAAGAAACGTAAAACCTGGATCGAGAGTCACTCTTACAAACTAAGAGAAGTCCTAAATCCTAAGAGAGAGAGGAGAGAACCTCTCTCAAGACTAAATTTAAATCATGGGAAGTAAAAATTGGCGAGCTCTCTTTTGAATGGATGCATTCCCCCACTTTATAGCCTCTAGTCTATGTGTTCTGTACCTGGATCTGGGCCAAAAGGGCTTTAGAAATCGCTGGGGGCGTATTCTGTAAATTCTGATACGTGGCCTCTGTCACGCATCCACGTGGGACACGCGGTCGCGTCATCTGGAGTTTTTCTTGTGGCGCGGTCGCATCGGTCACGCGTCCGCATCGAATGCGCTATGCTCAAGTTGCGCAGCCGCGTCAGTCATGCGGCCGTGTCACTGCTTCTTCGCTCCTGACACGCGATCGCGTCATCCATGCGATCGCATGGATGCCAGTTTCTTCAAAACTCCGTTTCGCACTTTCCTTCCATTTTTGTACGTTTCCTTTTCCATCCTTTAAGTCATTCTGTCTTAGAAAATCTGAAACTACTCAACACACTAATCACGGCATCGAATGGAAATAAAGGTAATTAAAATAATTAATTTTAAAGCTTAGGAAACATATTTTTCACGTACATCACCTAATAAGGAATGGAAAGTAAAACCATGCAATTAATATGAATAAGTGGGTGAAGGATTGAATAAATCACTCAAACTAAGCACAAAATAACTCATGAAATATGGGTTTATCAATCTGCAGTCCTTTTTTAGCCTCTGAATCAGATTTTTGCTCAGGTCCCTCAATTTCAGCCAGAAAATACCTGAAATCACAGAAAAACACACAAACTCATAGTAAAGTCCAGAAAAGTGAATTTTAAATAAAAACTAATAAAAATATAATAAAAACTAACTAAAATATACTAAAAACATACTAAAAACAATGCCAAAAAGCGTATAAATTATCCGCTCATCAACGTGCTAGTGAATTTCTTGGGTTGGGGGCTTGGTGATGGGCGTTGCTAGCCCAAGTTATTGCCAAAAACGTGACTCTCTTCTTCTTGAACTCAACTTTTGATGCTTAAATTTGCCTATGGTTTGAGCTTCAATCTTCTGCTTTAATATAGACTATTGTACATGGTTGGAAAGCTTTGAATGTCAGCTTTCCAATGCAACTAGAAGCACCTCAATTATATCTCTGTAGCTCAAGTTATAATCCATTGAAGAGGGTAATGTCAGTTTGCCAAAATCACAGGCATTTTTGGTGAACACGCCTTTGTTTCCAGCGTTGCCAACGTGCTCAGATTCTGAAGCTCTAAATGAAGCCGGCTTTTGAAGCTTCAAATGAATGCCAAACCCATACTATGATATATCGTTAGAAAGCTCTGAATGTCTACTTTCCAATGCCGTTGAGATTTAATCATTTAAAGCTCTAGAGCTCAAGATATATTCCATGGAAGATGAAGAGGTCAGCTGGCCTTACTACAGGTTGATACCATGTTCATCTATGAAATTTTGGGCCAATTTTATCCCACAAATTTAATGTCTACCATGTAGTTCCATATATGACTGGAAAGCTCTTGATCTCTACTTTCCAATGCCACTGAAATCACCTCAATTAGAGCTTTGTAGCTCCAGTTATGCATCCTTGAAGAAGGTAAGGTCAAGCTGCCTTGGTTGGGGCGTTTTTACCAAACACGCTAGTGCCAACGTGCTAGTGAACTCCCCTAGCCCAAATTCTTGGCCTTGGCATTGTTGCTGGAGTTGCCAAGTAACACGCCAGTTCATCCCTTTCCTTGGCAACGCTCTCAAGCTTCCTTGGCTCATTCATGCTTCCTTGAGTTTCAATCTTCATGTTCTTGTTTTTGGGCCTAAAGATGACTCTGATTCGAGCTTCCATTTCATGCTTCACTATGGACTATTACATATCGTTGGAAAGCTCTGAATATCAGCTTTCCAACACAACTGGGGACATCTCAATTGAATCTTCCTAGCTCAAGTTATGCATCTTTGAAGGAGGCAAGGTCAGGCTGCCAACTTTGCTGGAGTTGTTGGTGAAGTTGCCATCAAACACTCTAGTGCCAACGTACTAGTGACTCCCTGCTTGCCTTGGCCTTGGCGTTGTTGCTGGCGTTATTGATGAACACGCCATTTCATCCTCTACTTGGCAACGCTCTTCGAGCTCTTCCTTGCTCTGCTCCAAGATCCTGGCGTTGTTGCCAGCGTTGTCAAGGAACACGCTGGCCTTCTCCCAAGTTGGCAACGTGCACTCTGCCTTCCAAGAAGCCAAATTCTTGCAAGGGTGTTCATGCTCTTCCTGGAGTTAAGTCTCAATGGCGTTGCTAACTTGAATTTGGAGTTGGCAATGCCCTCAACTTCTTCCTCCTAGCTCCAGGGCTCTTTGCTTCACCTATCATCAACCAAACACATGCATCAAAGCCTTGCTAAATCACAAGATTTTGCATCATTCATAACATCAAACAATTCTTGCATAAATCTCATGAAAATGCACATAATTAACAATGTTTGATTGAATCAAGGCATGCATACAATTCTCATCCAAATACTTGCTTATTGTCTAAGAAAATGCATGAAACCAACCTAAAGCATACAAAAAATGGCTAGTAAAACTAGCCAAGATGCCCTGGCATCACAACACCAAACTTAAATCTTGCTTGTCCCCAAGCAAGAAAGGAACTATGCACAAAGAACTTTCTTAATTGGAATGTATTGAAGAATTGCTTATGATGCCTTAGTGGGTGAAGTGATTAAGTGATAGTGGGGTGAACTCCAATTTATATGCTTATGCAAGGATTTCAGTGCTCATTAGTCCTTACATTTTGGAAGTCTTACATCTTAGGACTTTCATTCAAATGATATTATGGAAGTCTCTTTATAGATAATCACCCTGAAGCAGCTTATAGTTTTTGTGTCTTGGCCTTGACTCTAAGTGTCATATCTCAAAGCGGCCCTTTAGATAAGCTTTCAATCAATACTCCCAAACCAGTTGGTTTTAAGGTATTAGGTGTTGAAGCACCCCTTAGGATTTACTTGCTCAAGCCTCTCTCTTTGACACAAATCCACCACAAGCATTTAACTAGGACAATAACTCTTTGAGTTCTTGTTTCTTTCTTTTTCTTCCTACTAATTGATGCTCAGAGCCTTGAGCTTGTCCTTTGTTTTTCTTTTTCTTTTGTTTTCTTTTGTTACTGCTTCTTGGATCAATAGATGTTTGAGATATTTCATAATACTTCTCTAAACTTCATTTCTTGTCTATGAGCTCCCCTGCAAGTTTTCACAAACATGTAACCTCAATACACAATCATACAATCAGAACCTCCACTCCTCTTAATCTTTTACTTGCCCCAAGATTTATAAAATTCTTCAATATTTTTCTTTCAAAAGAATTATTTCTTTGTTGCATTCTTAGAGATATTGGGTGCAAGTAAAATTCAAGATGATAATCATGATATCATAGCAACATGTTACAAAGAAAATAGAAGACAGTCATGCAATTTAAAGTGCTGGAAACAAATAAGAGGAAAAGGAACTTTACCACCTTGTATTTCATCTTCATTGTTGTTGTCATTTTCCTCCTACTCTTCCACCTCCCACACCAAACTTAGAGTGATTGCTTGTCCTCAAGCAACAATTAAAACAGTGGTGATGGAGTTTATGATGGGTCATGAGTGTCTTTAACAATGGAGTGTTAGTAGTACATGTGTTCAAGCAAGCGAAATAAAAAAAATGACAATGAAGGCACAAGAAACAGAGACATTGATTGCAAAAACAAGTGGGGTGTGCATGATACATTGCATGAAAGATAAGTGGCACACCAAACTTAGTGTGACAATTTCACTTGGAATTGATGCAAGTATCCAGAAAAGATTGGAAATAAATTTTGTTGCTATGCAACACCAAACTTAGAATGCAATCATATGCCAATTTATTTGGAATGAAACTAAGCAAAAGAAACTATTGTATGTTAATAACATAATCACCAAAAGAAAAGACTGTCACGAGTAAGGATTTCTTGGTGAGGCATTAACACAAATAGTTTGGGACAATAGAAGAAAGTATTAAAAAAAATAACTAAAACAAAGAGAAAGAAAAAGTGTCTAATCTAGGTAATCAACCACCGGTAGATTGTTAATCACAATTAATCCCCGGTAATAGAGCCAAAAACTTGATACCCGAAAAATAAAGAAATTTCACGTATTTACTACTGGCAAGTATACCGGATCGTATCAAGTAATAAAACTCACTTAGAGTGAGGTCGATCCCACGAGGATTAACGGATTAAGCAATCTATAGTAAATTAATTATTCTAGTTAGACAATCATTTTGGAGTGATGAGCAAACAACAGGACGTGTAAATGACATGAAGATAAAGGAAAGCAATAAATTGCAAGGAAAATAAATGACATGAATGTAAAGTACTGGAAAGTAAAATTACAAGAAAGTAAAGAACATCAAAGTAAAGTGCAGGGGAAATAAAATGCTGGAAAGTAAAGTACAAGGAAATAAAAAAAATGTAAAAAAGTAAATGACAGAAAGTAAAGATGGAAAGCATAAGGGATTAGAGATGTTGATTCCTCATGAATTAATGGGTCTCACTCCTTCTCAATCATGTAAGGTAGATCCATGGCGGATTATGAGTAATTAAACCCCAATCTCTTGGTGATTTAATTTCTCTTCACATAATCAATTGCCAATCTCTTGATCTAATTGCTCATGAGAAGAGGTGAAGTTCAATTTTTAATCCAAAAGCCACACAACCCTCAAGACCTCAACTCAAAGAGATTATATGTCACGTACCAACTAAGAGTGTATTGATCAAGAGAATTATGAGAGAAGAGCCTCAAACTGAATTCCATGATCCCTCTCTCGAGGCTCAAATGAAATTCAAGTAGACTCAATCCCCTTCTCGGTGGTGATTGAATCTTTGAAGCACAAAAGCTCTTTCTTAGAAAAAAAATAAACATGATTTCTAATCTCATACTACATAAATCCAAAGACCCCAATATTAGAGAGGTTACATGTCACAATACCAACTCTAAATCAAAATCAACTTCATTATGCCAAGAGAGGTCAAACTGAATACTATGATCCCTCTCTCAAGGTTCACAATAGGATTCTAATAGATCCAAGGATCTTTGAAGAACAAAACTCTCTTGCAAGGATTCTAATAGATATCCATGTATGAAGATAGAGTGAAGAAGAGAAGGAGAAATAAACATCAATTCAATCAAAATTGAAACAGAGCTCCTTTCCCAAATGCAAAGGGAATTAAGTGATCATTGCTCTCAAATAAAAACTAAATTGCATGAAATTTAAGTTCATGAAAATAAAGAGTGAGAATTCAAAATAGAAATTGAAAATTCAAGAATTCATAAATGAAAATTACAAAGTAAACTAAACTACTACTAAGGAAGAAGAGAAGAGGAAGGGAAGAGGAGTGTATGAAGGGGAGGGGTCCGAAGACCCACTCCCAGTGGAGTGTGCCAATGAAATGTGTGTGTGTGTGTCATCTCCTCCCGGCGCTCTTTAATTCTATGAAACTATGGCCTTTATATAGGCTTTCCTAAATTACAAATTGAAATGAAATTAAAAGCAAATTACAAACAAAATGAAAATTAACAATTCTAGATGATTCTTGTGGCCTTGATTGGTTGAGATTTATGGGCTTTGCTTGCTTGAGGTTGGATTAGCTAGCATCTAAATGAAATTGTAGCACCAAGTTGAAAACAGAGAGCTTGTGCACATGTCTTGGCAATTTTGGCCCAATGGAGCACGTTTTTGGCCAACACGCCTATGTTAATGCACGTTGGCAACGTGTGGTGCACGAAATTGTGATCATCAATGGCGCCAACAACTTGGTATGCACAATTGTAATCTCAACTCTTTATCACAACTCTGCACAACTAACCAGCAAGTGCACTGGGTCATCCAAGTAATACCTTACGTGAGTAAGGGTCGATCCCACGGAGACTGTCGGCTTGAAGCAAGCTATGGTCATCTTGTAAATCTCAGTCAGGCAGATTCAAATGGTTATGGAGGATTGATAATTAAAGATAAATAAAACATAAAATAAAGATAGAGATAGAGATACTTATGTAATTCATTGGTAGGAATTTCAGATAAGCGTATGAAGATGCTTTGTTCCTCCTGAACCTCTGCTTTCCTATTGCCTTCTTCCAATCATTCATACTCCTTTCCATGGCAAGCTTTATGTTGGGCATCACCGTTGTCAATGGCTACTTCCCGTTCTCTCAGTGAAAATGTTCTACGCACGCTGTCACCGCACGGCTAATCATCTGTCGGTTCTCGATCATGTTGGAATAGGATCCATTGATCCTTTTGCGTCTGTCACACGCCCAACACTCACGAGTTTGAAGCTCATCACAGTCATCCCTTTCCAGATCCTACTCAGAATACCACAGACAAGATTTAGATGTTTCGGATCTCAGGAATGGCCGCCAATAATTCTAGCCTATACCACAAAGGTTCTAATCTTAGATTAGAAACCTAAGAGATACACATTCAAGCTTGTTTGCATGTAGAACGGAAGTGGTTGTCAGTCACACGTTCATAGGTGATAATGGTGATGAGTGTCACATAATCATCACATTCATCATATTCTTGGGTGCGAATGAATATCTTGGAGAAGAAATAGATTTGAGTTGAATAGAAAAACAATAGTACTTGTATTAATTCATGAAGAACAGCAGAGCTCCACACCTTAATCTATGGTGTGTAGAAACTCCACCGTTGAATATACATAAGAACAAGGTTCAGGCATGGCCATAAGACCAGCCTCCCAAAACGTGATCAAGTGTATGAAAAGTATGAAAATACAATAGCAAAAGGTCCTATTTATAGAGAACTAGTAACCTAGAGTTTACAAAAAAAGGTAATTAATGCAGAAATCTTCTTCCGGGCCCACTTGGTGTGTGCTTGGGCTGAGTATTGAAGCTTCCATGTGTAGAGACTTTTCCTGGAGTTAAACGCCAGCTTTTGTGCCAGTTTGGGCGTTTAACTCCAGCTTTTATGCCAATTCTGGCGTTTTGACGCCAGAATTTCTATGCTGACTTGGAACGCCGATTTAGGCCATTAAATATTGGGCAAAGTATGGACTATTATATATTTCCGGAAAGCCCAGGATGTCTACTTTCCAACACAATTAAGAGCGCACCAATTGGGCTTCTGTAGCTCCAGAAAATCCACTTCGAGTGCAGGGAGGTCAGAATCCAACAACATCTGCAGTCCTTTTTCAGCCTCTGAATCAGATTTTTGCTCAGGTCCCTCAATTTCAGCCAGAAAATACCTGAAATCACAGAAAAACACACAAACTCATAGTAAAGTTCAGAAAAGTGAATTTTAAATAAAAACTAATAAAAATATAATAAAAACTAACTAAAATATACTAAAAACATACTAAAAACAATGCCAAAAAGCGTATAAATTATCCGCTCATCACAACACCAAACTTAAATTGTTACTTGTCCCCAAGCAACTGAAAACAAAATAGGATAAAAAGAAGAGAATATACAATGAATTCCAAAAATATCTATGAAGATCAGTATTAATTAGATGAGCGGGGCTTTTAGCTTTTTGCTTCTGAACAGTTTTGGCATCTCACTTTATCCTTTGAAATTCAGAATGATTGGCTTCTATAGGAACTTAGAATCTAGATAGTGTTATTGATTCTCCTATTTAAGTATGTTGATTCTTGAACACAGCTACTTTATGAGTCTTGGCCGTGACCCTAAGCATTTTGTTTTCCAGTATTACCACCGGATACATAAATGCCACAGACACATAACTGGGTGAACCTTTTCAGATTGTGACTTAGCTTTGCTAGAGTCCCTAATTAGAAGTGTCCAGAGCTCTTAAGCACACTCTTTTTGCTTTTGGACCATGACTTTAACCGCTCAGTCTCAAGTTTTCACTTGACACCTTCACGCCACAAGCACATGGTTAGGGACAGCTTGGTTTAGCCGCTTAGGCCAGGATTTTATTCCTGTGGGCCCTCCTATCCACTGATGCTCAAAGTCTTGGATCCTTTTTATTTTACCCTTGCCTTTTAGTTTAAAGGGCTATTGGCTTTTTCTGCTTGCTTTTTCTTTCTCTTTTTTTTCCTTTTTTCGCTTTTTTTTCTGCAAGCTTTTTTTTTCACTGCTTTTTCTTGCTTCAAGAATCATTTTTATGATTTTTCAGATTATCAAATAACATTTCTCCTTTTCCATCATTCTTTCAAGAACCAACAATTTTAACATTCATGAATCAACAATATAAAAAATATGCACTGTTCAAGCATTCATTCAGAAAGACAAAAGTATTGCCACCACATCAGAATAATTAAATTGTTTTAAAATTTGAAATTCATGAACTTCTTTTCCTTTTCAATTAAAACACTCTTTATTTAAGAAAGGTGATGGATTTATTTTCATAGCTTTAAGGCATAGACACTTAGACACTAGTGATCATGTAATAAAGACACAAACATAAATAGACATAAGGCATAATTTTCGAAAAAAAAAAACAGAAAATAAAGAACAAGGGAATTAAAGAACGGATCCACCTTAGTGATGGCGGCTTGTTCTTCCTCTTGAAGATCTTATGGAGTGCTTGAGCTCTTCAATGTCTCTTCCTTGCCTTTGTTGCTCCTCTCTCATGACTCTTTGGTCTTCTCTAATTTCATGGAGGAGTATGGAATGCTCTTGGTGCTCCACCCATAGTTGTCCCATGTTGGAGCTTAATTCTCCTAGGGAGGTGTTGATTTGCTTCCAATAGTTTTGTGCAGGAAAATGCATCCCTTGAGGCATCTCAAGGATTTCATGATGAGGAATTTCCTCATGTACATGAGTGGGATCTCTTCTTTGCTCCATCCTTTTCTTAGTGATGGGCTTATCCTCATCAAAGAGGATGTCTTCCTCTATGTCAATTCCAGCTGAATTGCAGAGGTGACAAATGAGATGAGGGAAGGCTAACCTTGCCAAAGTAGAGGACTTGTCCGCCACCTTGTAGAGTTCTTGGGATATAACTTCATGAACTTCTACT
This sequence comes from Arachis ipaensis, assembly GCF_059453495.1. NCBI lineage: Eukaryota > Viridiplantae > Streptophyta > Magnoliopsida > Fabales > Fabaceae > Arachis > Arachis ipaensis. The sequence goes on from NC_142439.1 coordinate 94,573,320, forward strand.
TCCTCCCTAATCATGATGCTATGGATCATGATAGCCCGGTCTATAGTAACTTTAGACCGGTTGCTAGTGGGAATGATTGAGCGTTGGATGAAATCCAACCATCCCCTAGCCACGGGCTTGAGGTCATGCCTTCTTAGTTGAACCGACTTCCTTCTTGATTCTCTCTTCCATTGGGCGCCCTCTTCACAGATGTCTATGAGGACTTGGTCCAATCTTTGATCAAAGTTGACCCTTCTAGTGTAGGGGTGTGCATCTCCTTGCATCATGGGTAAGTTCAATGCCAACCTTACATTCTTCGGACTAAAATCTAAGCATTTCCCTGAACCATTATAAGCCAATTCTTTGGGTCTGGGTTCACACTTTGATCATGGTTCTTAGTGATCCATGCATTGGCATAGAACTCTTGAACCATTAAGATTCCGACTTGTTGAATGGGGTTAGTGAGAACTTCCAAACCTCTTCTTCGAATCTCATGTCGGATCTCCGGATATTCACCCTTTTTGAGTTTGAAAGGGACCTCGGGGATCACCTTCTTCTTGGCCACAACTTCATAGAAGTGGTCTTAGTGTACCCTTGAGATGAATCTCTCCATCTCCCATGACTCGGAGGTGGAAGCTTTTTCCTTCCCTTTCCTCTTTCTATAGGTCTCTCTGGCCTTAGGTGCCATAAATAGTTATGAAAAAACAAAAAGCAACGCTTTTACCACACCAAACTTTGAAGGTTTGCTTGTCCTCAAGCAAAAGAAGAAAGAAGAGAGTAGAAGAAGAAGAAATAGAGGATATGGAGGGGGCTTAGTGTTTCGGCCAAGGGGGAGAAGTAGTGTGTATGTTGTGTGAAAATGAAGTAGTGAAGATGGGTTTATATAGGAGTGGAGAGGGGGGTATGGTTCGGCCATTATGGGTGGGTTTGGGTGGGAAAGTGGTTTGAATTTGAATGGTGAGGTAGGTAGGGTTTTATGAAGGATGGATGTGAGTGGTGAAGAGAATGGTGGGATTTGATAGGTGAGGGGTTTTTGGGGAAGAGGTATTGAGGTGATTGGTGAATGGGTAAAGAAGAGAGAGAGAGGTGGGGTAGGTTGGGATCCTGTGGGGTCTACAGATCCTAATGTGTCAAGGATATCTCATTCCTGCACCAAGTGGCATGCAAAAATGCCCCTTTCAGCCAATCCTGGCATTAAACGTCAGGCTGCTGCCCATTTTTGGCGTTTGACGCCAGCTTCTTGCCCATTCCTGGCGTTAAACGCCAGCTCTATGCCCCTTTCTGGCGTTAAACGCCCAGAATGGTGCCAGACTGGGCGTTTAAACCCCATTTTGCTGCCCTTACTGGCGTTTAAACGCCAGTAGGCTTCTCCTCCAGGGTGTGCTGTTTTTCATTCTATTTTTCAGTTTGTTTTTGCTTTTTCAATTGTTTTTGTGACTTCACATGATCATCAACCTACAGAAAACATAAAATAACAATGGAAAATTTAACATAGATAAGTAAAAATTGGGTTGCCTCCCAACAAGCGCTTCTTTAATGTCAATAGCTTGACAGTGGGCTCTCATGGAGCCTCATAGATACTCAGAGCATGATGATGGCCTCCCAACACCAAACTTAGAGTTTGAATGTGGAGATTTTGTTTGACTCTGCATTGAGAGAAGTTTTTCATGCTTCCTCTCCATGATTACAGAGGGAGATCCTTGAGCTTTAAACACAAAGGAGTCATCATTCACTTGAAGGACCAATTCTCCTCTGTCAACAACAATCACAGCTTTTGCTGTGGTTAGGAAGGGACTGCCAAGGATGATGGATTCATCCATACACTTCCCAGTCTCTAAGATTATGAAATCAGCAGGGATGTAATGGTCTTTAACCTTTACCAAGACATCCTCTACAAGTCCATAAGCTTGTTTCCTTGAATTGTCTGCCATCTCTAATGAGATTCTTGCAGCTTGCACCTCAAAAATTCCTAGTTTCTCCATTACAGAGAGAGGCATGAGGTTTATGCTTGACCCTAGGTCACACAGAGCCTTTTCAAAGCTCATGGTGCCTATGGTGCAAGGTATTGAGAACTTTCCAAGATCTTGTCTCTTTTAAGGTAATCTCTGCCTAGTCGAGTCATCCAGTTCTTTGGTGAGCAAGGGGGGTTCATCCTCCCAAGTCTCATTACCAAATAATTTGGCATTTAGCTTCATGATTGCTCCAAGGTACTTAGCAACTTGCTCTTCAGTAACATCTTCATCCTCTTCAGAGGAAGAATACTCATCAGAGCTCATGAATGGCAAAAGTAAATTCAATGGAATCTCAATGGTCTCTGTATGAGCCTCAGATTCCCATGGTTCCTCCTTAGGGAACTCCATGGAGGCCAGTGGACGTCCATTGAGGTCTTCCTCAGTGGAAATCACTGCGTCTTCCTCCTCTCCAGGTTCGGCCGTGTGGGGTATGTTGATGGCCTTGCACTCTCCTTTTGGATTCTCTTCTGTATTGCTTAGAAGAGTACTAGGAGGGAGTTCAGTAACTTTCTTGCTCAGCTGACCCACCTGTGCCTCCAAATTTCTAATGGAGGACCTTGTTTTAGTCATGAAACTTTGAGTGGTTTTAATTATATCAGAGACTATGGTTGCTAAGTCAGAATGGCTTTGCTTAGTATTCTCTGTCTGTTGCTGAGAAGATGATGGAAAAGGCTTACTATTGCTAAACCTATTTCTTCCACCATTATTGTTGTTGAAACCTTGTTGAGGCCTCTGTTGGTCCTTCCATGAGAGGTTTGGATGATTCCTCTATGAAGGATTATAGGTGTTTCCATAGGGTTCTCCCATGTAATTCACCTCTTCCATTGCTGGGTTCTCAGGATCATAAGCTTCTTCTTCAGATGAAGCTTCTTTGGTACTACCTGTTACTGCTTGCATTCCAGACAGACTCTGAGAAATCATATTGACTTTTTGAGTCAATATTTTATTCTGAGCCAGTATAGCATTCAGAGTATCAATCTCAAGAACTTATTTCTTCTAATTTGTCCCATTATTCACAGGATTCCTTTCAGAGGTGTACATGAATTGGTTATTTACAACCATTTCAATGAGTTCCTGAGCTTCTGCAGGCGTCTTCTTCAGATGAAGAGATCCTCCAGCAGAGCTGTCCAATGACATTTTGGACAGTTCAAACAGACCATCATAGAAGATACCTATGATGCTCCATTCTGAAAGCATGTCAGAAGGACACCTTCTGATCAATTGCTTTTATCTTTCTCAAGCTTCATAGAGGGATTCACCTTCCTTCTGTCTGAAGGTTTGGACTTCCACTCTAAGCTTACTCAATTTTTGAGGTGGAAAGAACTTTGCCAAGAAGGCATTGACTAGCTTTTCCTAAGAGTTCATGCTTTCCTTAGGTTGTGAATCCAACCATGTTCTAGCTCTGTCTCTTACAGCAAAAGGAAAGAGCATAAGCTTGTAGACCTCGGGATCAACCCCATTGGTCTTGACAGTGTCATAGATTTGCAAGAATTCAGCTAAAAACTGATGAGGATCTTCCAATGGAAGTCCATGAAACTTGCAATTCTGTTGTATTAGATAAACTAATTGAGGCTTAAGCTCAAAGTTGTTTGCTCCAATGACAGGGATTGAGATGCTTCTCCCATAGAAGTTGGGAGTAGGTGCAGTAAAGTCACCAAGCACCTTCCTTGCATTGTTGGCATAATTGTTTTCGGCTGCCATGGCTTCTTCCTCCTTGAAGAGCTCTGTTAGGCCCTCTAGAGAGAGTTGTTCCTTAGCTTTCTCTTCAAGGTCCTTTTAGGTTCAGGATCAGCTTTAACAAGGATGCCTTTGTCTTTGCTCTTGCTCATATGAAAGAGAAGAGAACAAGAAAGTATGGAATTCTCTATGTTACAGTATAGAGATTCCTTGAGGTGTCAGAGGAAAAGAAGAATAGAAGGAGAAGGTAGAAAGAGAAGAATTCGAACTTATCAAGAGGGATAGAGTTCGAATTGTTGATAGTGGAGGAGTGTTAGTCCTTAAATAGAAGGATGTGAGAAGAGGGGAAGAATTTTTGAAATTAAAGTAAAAGATTTTGAAATAATTAAAAGAAATTTTAAAAATTTGATTGATGATTTTCGAAAATTAAAATTGGGAAAGAAATTAAGTGATTTTGAAAAAGATTTTGAAATTAGAAATTAAAAAGATATGATTGAAAATTAATTTTTGAAAACGATGTGATTGAAAAGATATGATTAAGAAGATTTGATTGAACATCAATTTTTAAAAAGAAGGTTTTAAAATTAAAGTTGATTACTTGACTAACAAGAAATTAGAAGATATGATTCTAGAATTTAAAATTTGATCCTTTCTTAATAGGCAAGTAACAATTTGAAAATTTTGAATTAAATCACTAATTGTAGCAAGGATTTTCGAAAATAGTAATAAATAAAAAAATGGAAAGAAATTGATTTTGAAAAGATATGATTGAAAAGATATGATTTGAAAAAGATTTAATTTTGAAAAATTATGAAAATTTGGAAAAAAATTTGAATTAAAAACAAAATCTTTCCTCTAGTGTCATCCTGGCGTTAAACGCCCAGAATGGCATCCATTCTGGCGTTTAACGTCCAAAATCCTACCTTTTGGGCGTTTAACGCCCAGCCAGGGTGCCTTGCTGGCATTTAAATGCCAGTTTTCCTTCTTCAATGGGCGTTTTGAACGCCCAGCTTTTTCTGTTTGATTCCTCTGCTGAATGTTCTGAATCTTCAATTCTCTGTATTATTGACTTGAAAAAATATAGTTTTGAAATTTTTTTTTGAATTTTTAATAATGAGAAACAACTAAAATGCAACTACTTCATGAAAAACTAAGATCAAATAAGCAATGCATGCAGGACACCAAACTTAGAACTTTGTATACTAAAGACTATAACAATTTGAAAATGCATATGAGAAACAACAAAACACACAAAATAAGAGAATTTAAAGATCAGAGCAATGAAATCATCAAGAACAACTTGAAGATTAATGAAGAACATATTACATATATTCGAAAAAATGCAAGAAGAAGAAAGACATGCAATTGACACCAAACTTAAAAGTTGATACTAGACTCAAACAAGAAACATAAAATATTTTTTATTTTTATGGTTTTATAAAATTTTTTGTGATTTTTCGAAAATTGAGAGGAAAAGAAAATAAAGTGATTCAAAACTTTTAATAAGAATTCCAGGAATCATGCAATGTTAGTCTAAAGCTTCAGTCAAAAAAGATTAGACATAGCTAGCCAAGCTTCAGCAGGACATTACATTCAGCAGCTAAATTGATGAGAATCAATCAGCTTTTGTGATGATAAGAACATCACCTTGAAACTCTAGAATTCATTCTTAAAAATTCTGAAAAATAAAAAGAAAAGTACCTAATCTAAGCAATAAGATGAACCGTCAGTTGTCCAAACTCGAACAATCCCCGGCAACGGCGCCAAAAATTTGGTGCACGAAATTGTGATTATCAATGGCGCCAAGAACTTGGTACGCACAATTGTAATCTCAACTCTTTATCACAACTCTGCACAACTAACTAGCAAGTGCACTGGGTCGTCCAAGTAATACCTTACGTGAGTAAGGGTCGATCCCACGGAGACTGTTGGCTTGAAGCAAGCTATGGTCATCTTGTAAATCTCAGTCAGGCAGATTCAAATGGTTATGGAGGATTGATAATTAAAGATAAATAAAACATAAAATAAAGATAGAGATAGAGATACTTATGTAATTCATTAGTAGGAATTTCAGATAAGCGTATGAAGATGCTATGTTCCTCCTGAACCTCTACTTTCCTATTGCCTTCTTCCAATCATTCATACTCCTTTCCATGGCAAGCTTTATGTTGGGCATCACCGTTGTCAATGGCTACTTCCCGTCCTCTCAGTGAAAATGTTCTACGCACGCCATCACCGCACGGCTAATCATCTGTCAGTTCTCGATCATGTTGGAATAGGATCCATTGATCCTTTTGCGTCTGTCACACGCCCAACACTCGCGAGTTTGAAGCTCATCACAGTCATCCCTTCCCAGATCCTACTCAGAATACCACAGACAAGGTTTAGACGTTTTGGATCTCAGGAATGGCCGCCAATAATTCTAGCCTATACCACGAAGGTTCTAATCTTAGATTAGAAACCTAAGAGATACACATTCAAGCTTGTTTGCATGTAGAACGGAAGTGGTTGTCAGTCACGCGTTCATAGGTGAGAATGGTGATGAGTGTCACATAATCATCACATTCATCATGTTCTTAGGTGCTGATGAGCAGATAATTTATACGCTTTTTGGCATTGTTTTTAGTATGTTTTTAGTAAGATCTAGTTACTTTTAGGGATGTTTTTATTAGTTTTTATGTTAAATTCACATTTCTGAACTTTACTATGAGTTTGTGTGTTTTTATATGATTTCAGGTATTTTCTGGCTGAAATTGAGGGACTTAAGCAAAAATCAGATTCAGAGGTTGAAGAAGGACTGCTGATGCTGTTGGATTCTGACCTCCCTGCACTTAAAGGGGATTTTCTGGAGCTACAGAACTCAAAATGGTGCGCTTCTAATTGCGTTGGAAAGTAGACATCCAGGGCTTTCCAGCAATATATAATAGTTTATACTTTGGCCGAGTTTAGACGATGCAAAAGGGTGTTGAACGCCAGTTCTACGCTAAAGTCTGGAGTTAAACGCCAGAAACACGTCACGAACCAGAGTTGAACGCCAAAAACACGTTACAACTTGGCGTTCAACTCCAGAAGAAGCCTTTGCACGTGTAAACTTCAAGCTCAGCCCAAGCACATACCAAGTGGGCCCCGGAAGTGGATTTATGCATCAATTACTTATTTCTGTAAACCCTAGTAACTAGTTCAGTATAAATAGAACTTTTTACTAGTCTTTTAGACATCTTATGATTTTTAGTTCATCTTTGAATCATATTGATCACATTTGGGGGCTGGCCTCTCGGCCATGCCTGAATCTTCATCACTTATGCATTTTCAACGGTAGAGTTTCTACACTCCATAGATTAAGGTGTGGAACTCTACTGTTCCTCATGAATTAATGCAAAGTACTACTGTTTTTTATTCAATTTAACTTATTCCGCTTATAAGATATTCATTCTTACTCCAACATGAATGTGATGAACATGACAATCATCATCATTCCCCCACGAACGCGTGCCTGACAACCACTTCCGTTCCACCTTAGATTGAATGAATATCTCTTGGATCTCTTAATCAGAATCTTCGTGGTATAAGCTAGATTGATGGCGGCATTCATGAGAGTCCGGAAAGTCTAAACCTTGTCTGTGGTATTCCGAGTAGGATTCAGGGGTTGAATGACTGTGACGAACTTCAAACTCACGAGTGTTGGGCATAGTGACAGACGCAAAAGGAGGGTGAATCCTATTCCAGTATGATCGAGAACCTCAGATGATTAGCCGTGCTGTAACAGAGCATTTGGACCTTTTTCACAAGAGGATGGGATGTAACCATTGACAACGGTGATGCCCTTACATAAAGCTTGCCATGGAAAGGAGTAGGACTGATTGGATGAAGACAGCAAGAAAGCAGAAGTTCAGAAGAACGAAAGTATCTCTATACACTTATCTGAAATTCCCACCAATGAATTACATAAGTGTTTCTATCTTTATTTTCTATTTATTTATTATTTATTTTCGAAAACTCCATAATCAATTGATATCCGCCTGACTGAGATTTACAAGGTGACCATAGCTTGGACGACCCTTACTCACGTAAGGTTTTATTACTTGGACGACCCAGTGCACTTGCTGGTTAGTTGTATCGAAGTTGTGACAAATCATAAATTAAGATTAGAGCACCAAGTTTTTGGAGCCATTACCAGGGATCACAATTTTATGCACCAAGTTTTTGGCGCCGTTGCCGGAGATTGTTCGAGTTTGGACAACTGACGGTTCATCGTGTTGCTCAGATTGGATAATTTTCTTCTTATTTTATTTTCAAAAAGTTTTCAAAAATTTTTCAGAAATATTTTCTTCTTTTTCATTTTTCCCAAAAAAAAATATTTTCAAAAAAAATATATATTTTTTTTTTCTTCAGAATTTTTAAGAATGAATTCTAGAGTTTCGTAAAGCATGTTGAAGCCTGGCTGGCTGTAAAGCCATGTCTAAAATATTTTGGACTAAGGCTTCCAGACCATCAGCATAGAGGCAAGTTAATTTGATAACTAATGAGCAGTATATCTAAGTTACATACTAAAGCTTGACTGGCTATTAAGCCATGTCAACCCTCAGATTGGAGCTTTAGACTAAAGAGCACAAGATTCCTGGAATTCATATTAAAATTTTTGAAATCTTTATTTTTCTTCTTCAAATAATTTTCAAAAAAATAAAAATATACAAAAATCCAAAAAAATTAATAAAACCATAAAATCAAAAATATTTTGTGTTTCTTGTTTGAGTCTTGAGTCAATTCTTAAGTTTGGTGTCAATTGCATTTTTTCAAAAAAAAAATTATGCATTTTTCGAAAATTCATGCATTCATAGTGTTCTTCATGATCTTCAAGTTGTTCTTGGCCAGTCTTCTTGTTTGATCTTCATATTTTCGTGTTTTGTGTCTTTTCTTGTTTTTCATATGCATTCTTGCAGTCATAGTGTCTATGCATGAAAATTTTCTAAGTTTGGTGTCTTGCATGTTTTCTTTTCTTGAAAATTTTTCAGAAATAAGTCTTGCTGTTCATCTTGATCTTCAAAGTGTTTTTGGTGTTCATCTTGACATTCATAGTGTTTTTGCATGCATCACATGTTTAGATCCAAAATTTTCATGCATTGCATCATTTTTCATGTTTTTCTCTCTCATCTTTAAAAATTCAAAAATAAAAAAATATCTTTCCCTTTTTCACTCATAAATTTTCGAAAATTTGAGTTGACTTTTTCAAAACTTTTTAAAATTTAGTTGTTTCTTATGAGTCAAATCAAATTTTCAATTTAAAAATCTTATCTTTTCAAAATCTTTTTCAAAAATCAAATCTTTTTCATTTTTCTTATTTATTTTCTATAATTTTAAAAAATCTTTTTCAAAAATCTTTTTCTTAATTTTATATCATATTTTCGAAAATCACATCATCAATTAATGTTTTGATTCAAAAATTTCGAGTTTGTTACTTACTTGTTAAGAAAGATTCAAACTTTAAATTCTAGAATCATATCTTGTGATTTCTTGTGAGTCAAGTCATTAATTATGATTTTAAAAATCAAATCTTTTTCAAAACTAATTCTAATCATATCTTCCTATCATATCTTTTTTTTTTAAATCTTATCTTTTTCAAAAATTTGATTTTCAAATATCTTTTCTAACTTCTTATCTTCTTATCTTTTCAAAATTGATTTTCAAATCTTTTTCAACTAACTAATTGACTTTTTGTTTGTTTCTTATCTTTTTCAAAACTACTTAACTAACTCTCTCTCTCTAATTTTCGAAAATCTCTTCCCTCTTTTTCAAAAATTCTTTTTAATTAACTAATTGTTTCAATTTTTAATTTTAATTTGATTTCATTCCTAATTTTCGAAAATCACTAACCCCTTTTCAAAATTTTATTTTCGAAAATCCTCCTTCTCTCTCATCTCCTTCTATTTATTTATTCATCTACTAACACTTCTCTTCACCAAAAATTCGAACCTCTTCTTCTCCTCTGAGTTCGAATTCTTCTCTTCTACATTCTTATTCTTTTCTTCTTCTACTCACAACAAGGGAACCTCTATACTGTGGTAAAAACGATCCCTATTATTATTTTTCTGTGCCCTTCTCTTTCATATGAGCAGGAGCAAGGACAAGAACATTCTTGTTGAAGCAGACCCTGAACCTGAAAGGACTCTGAAGAGGAAACTAAGAGAAGCTAAAATACAACAATCCAGAGACAACCTTACAGGAATTTTCGAACAAGAAAAAGAGATGGCAACCTAATTCCAATTTACATGGAAGAAGAATCTCAATTCCTACCATTGGAGCAAACAACTTTGAGCTTAAACCTCAATTAGTTTCTCTGATGCAACAAAACTGCAAGTTTCATGGACTTCCATCTAAAGATCCTTTTCAGTTCTTAACTGAATTCTTGCAGATATGTGATACTGTTAAGACTAATGGAGTAGATCCTGAAGTCTACAGGCTCATGCTTTTCCCTTTTGCTGTGAGAGACAGAGCTAGAATATAGTTAGATTCTCAACCTAAAGATAGCCTGAACTCTTGGGATAAGCCGGTCAAGGCTTTCTTAGCCAAGTTCTTTCTTCCTCAAAAGCTGAGTAAGCTTAGAGTGGATGTTCAAACCTTCAGACAGAAGGAAGCTGAAACCCTCTATGAAGCTTGGGAGAGATATAAGGAACTGACCAAAAAGTGTCCTTCTGACATGCTTTCAGAATGGACCATCCTGGATATATTCTATGATGGTCTATCTGAATTAGCTAAAATGTCATTGGATACTTCTGCAGGTGGATCCATTCACCTAAAGAAAATGCCTGCAGAAGCTCAAGAACTCATTGACATGGTTGCTAACAACCAGTTTATGTACACTTCTGAGAGGAATCCTGTGAGTAATGGGACGCCTCAGAAGAAGGGAGTTCTTGAAATTGATACTCTGAATGCCATATTGGCTCAGAATAAAATATTGACTCAGCAAGTCAATATGATTTCTCAGAATCTGAATGGAATGCAAGCTGCATCCAACAGTACTCAAGAGGCATCTTCTGAAGAAGAAGCTTATGATCCTAAAAACCCTGCAATAGCAGAGGTGAATTACATGGGTGAACCATATGGAAACACTTATAATCGCTCATGGAGAAATCACCCAAATCTCTCATGGAATGATCAACAAAAGCCTCAACAAGGCTTTAATAATGGTGGAAGAAACAGGTTTAACAGTAGTAAACCTTTTCCATCATCTTCTCAGCAACAGACAGAGAACTCTGAACAAAATACCTCTAATTTAGCAAACTTAGTCTCTGATCTATCCAAGGCCACTGTAAGTTTCATGAATGAAACAAGGTCCTCCATTAGAAATTTGGAAGCACAAGGGGGCCAGCTGAGTAAAAGGATCACTGAAATCCCTCCTACTCTCCTAGTACTCTCCCAAGCAATACAGAAGAAAATCCAAAAGGAGAGTGCAAGGCCATTGAATTGACCATCATGGCCGAACCCACAAAAGAGGAGAAGGACGCGAATCCCAAGGAGGAAGACCTCCTGGGACGTCCAGTGATCAATAAGGAGTTTCCCTCTGAGGAACCAAAGGACTCTGAGGCTCATCTAGAGACCATAGAGATTCCATTAAACCTCCTTATGCCATTCATGAGTTCTGATGAGTATTCTTCTTCTGAAGAGAATGAGGATGTCACTGAAGAACAAGTTGCCAAGTTCCTTGGTGCAATCATGAAGCTGAATGCCAATTTATTTGGTAATGAGACTTGGGGAGATGAACCTCCCCTGTTCACCAATGAACTAAATGCATTGGATCAACTGAGACTGCCTCAGAAGAAACAGGATCCTGGAAAGTTCCTAATACCTTGTACCATAGGCACCATGACCTTTGAGAAGGCTCTATGTGACCTGGGGTCAGGAATAAACCTCATGCCACTCTCTGTAATGGAGAAATTGGGAATTTTTAAGGTACAAGCTGCTAAAATCTCATTAGAGATGGCAAACAATTCCAGAAAACAGGCTTATGGACAAGTAGAGGACATATTAGTAAAGGTTGAAGGCCTTTACATCCCTGCTGATTTCATAATCCTAGATACTGGGAAGGATGAGGATGAATCCATCATCCTTGGAAGACCCTTCCTAGCCACAGCAAGAGCTATGATTGATGTTGACAGAGGTGAACTAATCCTTCAATTAAATGAGGACTCCCTTGTGTTTAAAACTCAAGGTTACCCTTCTGTAAACATGGAAAAGAGGCACAGTAAGCTTCTCCCACTTCAGAGTCAACCAGAGCCCCCACAGTCAAACTCTAAGTTTGGTGTTGGGAGGCCACAACCAAACTCTAAGTTTGGTGTTGAACTCCAATATCCAAACTCTAAGTTTGGTATTGGGAAGTCTCAACAATGCTCTGAACATCTGTGAGGCTCCATGAGAGCCCACTGTCAAGCTATTGACATTAAAGAAGCGCTTGTTGGGAGGCAACCCAATTTTTATTTATCTAATTTTAATTTATTTTTATTGTAATTTCATTTTTATTAGGTTCATGATCATGTGGAGTCACAAAATAAATCAAAAAATTGAAAACAGAATCAAAAACAGCAGAAGAAAAATCACACCCTGGAGGAGGATCTTACTGGCGTTTAAACGCCAGTAAGGAGCATCTGGCTGGCGTTCAACGCCAGAACAGCGCATGGATCTGGCGTTGAACGCCAGAAACAAGCAGCATCCTGGCGTTCAGACGCCAGAAATGCACAGTGAGGAAAGCTGGCGCTGAACGCCAGAAACAAGCATAGAACTGGTGTTCAACGCCAGAAATATGCTGCATCTGGGCGCTGAACGCCCAGAACAAGCATCATTTCGGCGTTTAAATGCCAGAATTGCATGCAAAGGCATTTCACATGCCTAATGGGTGCAGGGATGCAAATCCTTGACACCTCAGGATCTGTGGACCCCACAGGATCAACTCAACATCTGTGGACCCCACAGGATCCCCACCTACCTCCACTCACTCTCTTCCCTCTTCTCAATGTTCATCCTCTCTTCCCAATAAACACTCTTCCCCAAAACTCTTCACCAATCACATCAATCTCTCTTCCCTATCACTACTTCACCACTCACATCCATCCACTCTTCCCCATAAACCTACCTTATAAACTCCACCTACCTTCAAAATTCAAAATCAATTTCCCACCCAAACCCACCCTATATGGCCGAAACTAAACCCCCCTCCCCTCCCTATATAAAGCCCTCCATTCTTCCTCATTTTCACACAACACAACCCTCTCTTCCCCTTCTTGGCTGAATACACCTCTCCCTCCTCTCCTCCATATTTTCTTCTTCTTCTTCATCTATTCTTTCTTCTCTTGCTCGAGGGCGAGCAATATTCTAAGTTTGGTGTGGTAAAAGCATAAGCTTTTTATTTTTCCATTACCATTGATGGCACCTAAGACCGGAGAATCCTCCAGAAAAGGGAAAGGGAAGACAAGAGCTTCCACCTCCGAGTCATGGGAGATGGAAAGATTCATCTTCAAACCCATCAAGACCACTTCTATGATGTTGTGGCCAAGAAGAAGGTGATCCCCGAGGTCCCTTTCAAGCTCAAGAGAAATGAGTATCCGGAGATCCGATATGAATCCAAAGAAGAGGTTGGGAAGTTCTAACAAACCCCATCTAACAAGTCGGCATCCTAATGGTTCAAGAGTTCTATGCCAATGCATGGATCACTAAGAACCATGATCAAAATAAGAACCCGAATCCAAAGAATTATATTACAATGATTCGGTGGAAATACTTAGATTTTAGTCCGGAAAATGTGAGGTTGGCGTTCAACTTGCCTATGATGCAAGGAGATGCACGCCCCTACACTAGAAGGGTCAACTTTGATCAAAGGTTAGACCAAGTCCTCATGGACATATGTGTGGAAGGAGCTCAATGGAAGATTGACTCAAAAGGCAAACCGGTTCAACTGAGAAGACTGGACCTTAAGCCTGTAGCTAGAGGATGGTTGGAGTTCATCCAATGCTCCATCATCCCCACTAGCAACCGGTCTGAAGTTACTGTAGATCGGGCCATCATGATCCATAGCATCATGATTAGAGAGGAAGTAGAAGTTCATGAAGTCATCTCCTTTGAACTCTACAAAATAGCCGAAAAGCCCTCCCCCTTGGCAAGGCTAGCTTTCCCTCATCTTATTTGCCATCTATGTTACTCAGCTGGAGCTTTCATAGAAGGAGACACTCCCATTGAGGAAGAGAAGCCCATCACTATGAAAAGGATGGAGCAAACAAGAGAGCCCACTCATGGAGCTCAAGAAACGCATGAGGAAGCTCACCATCAAGAAATCCCTGAGATACCTCAAGGGATGCACTTTCCTCCACAGAATTTTTGGGAGCAAATCAACACCTCCCTAGGAGAATTAAGTTTCAACATGGGACAATTAAGGGTGGAACATCAAGAGCACTCCATCATCCTTCATGAAATTAGAGAAGATCAAAAAGCAATCAGGGAGGAGCAACAAAGACAAGGAAGAGACATAGAAGAGCTCAAGGACATCATTGGTTCCTCAAGGAGAAAACGCCACCATCACTAAGGTGGACTCATTCCTTGTTCTTACATTTTCTGTTTTTCGTTTTCTTTATGTTAAGTGCTTATCCATGTTTGTGTCTTATTACATGATCATTAGTATTTAGTAACTTTGTCTTAAAGTTATGAATGTCCTATGAATCCATTACCTTTCTTAAATGAAAACTGTTTTAATTCAAAAGAACAAGAAGTACATGAGTTTCAAATTTATCCTTGAACTTAGTTTAATTATATTGATGTGGTGACAATGCTTCTTGTTTTCTGAATGAATGCCTGAACAGTGCATATGTCTTTTGAAGTTGTTGTTCATGAATGTTAAATATGTTGGCTCTTGAAAGAATGATGACAAGGAGACATGTTATTTGATAATCTGAAAAATCATAAAAATGATTCTTGAAGCAAGAAAAAGCAGTGAATACAAAATCTTGCAAAAAAAATAGAAAAAAATAGCGAAAAAAAAAAAAAAAAGAGAAAAAGCAAGCAGAAAAAGCCAAAAGCTCTTAAAACCAAAAGGCAAGAGCAAAAAGCCAATAACCCTTAAAACCAAAAGGCAAGGGTAAATAAAAAGGATCCCAAGGCTTTGAGCATCAGTGGATAGGAGGGCCTAAAGGAATAAAATCCTGGCCTAAGCGGCTAAACCAAGCCGTCCCTAACCATGTGCTTGTGGCGTGAAGGTGTCAAGTGAAAACTTGAGACTGAGCGGTTAAAGTTAAAGTCCAAAGCAAAAAAAGAGTGTGCTTAAGAACCCTGGACACCTCTAATTGGGGACTTTAGCAAAGCTGAGTCACAATCTGAAAAGATTTACCCAATTATGTGTCTGTGGCATTTATGTATCCGGTGGTAATACTGGAAAATAAAGTGCTTAGGGCCACGGCCAAGACTCATAAAGTAACTATGTTCAAGAATCAACATACTGAACTAGGAGAATCAATAACACTATCTGAACTCTGAGTTCCTATAGATGCCAATCATTCTGAACTTCAATGGATAAAGTGAGATGCCAAAACTATTTAAGAGGCAAAAAGCTACAAGTCCCGCTCATCTGATTGGAGCTATGTTTCATTGATAGTTTGGAATTTATAGTATATTCTCTTCTTTTTATCCTATTTGATTTTCAGTTGCTTGGGGACAAGCAACAATTTAAGTTTGGTGTTGTGATGAGCGGATAATTTATACGCTTTTTGGCATTGTTTTTAGTATGTTTTTAGTAGGGTCTAGTTACTTTTAGGGATGTTTTTATTAGTTTTTATGTTAAATTCACATTTCTGGAATTTACTATGAGTTTGTGTGTTTTTCTGTGATTTCAGGTATTTTCTGGCTGAAATTGAGGGACTTGAGCAAAAATCAGATTCAGAGGTTGAAGAAGGATTGCTGATGCTGTTGGATTCTGACCTCCCTGCACTCAAAGTAGATTTTCTGGAGCTACAGAACTCAAAATAGCGCGCTTCCAATTGCGTTGGAAAGTAGACATCCAGGGCTTTCCATCAATATATAATAGTCCATACTTTGGCCGAGTTTAGACGACACAAAAGGGCGTTGAACGCTAGTTCTACGCTGGAGTCTGGAGTTAAACGCCAGAAACACATCACGAACCAGAGTTGAACGCCAAAAACACGTTACAACTTGGCGTTCAACTCCAGAAGAAGCCTCTGCACGTGTAAACTTCAAGCTCAGCCCAAACACACACCAAGTGGGCCACGGAAGTGGATTTATGCATCAATTACTTATTTCTGTAAACCCTAGTAACTAGTTTAGTATAAATAGAACTTTTTACTAGTCTTTTAGACATCTTATGATTTTTAGTTCATCTTTGAATCATATTGATCATGTTTGGGGGCTGGCCTCTCGGCCATACCTGAACCTTCATTACTTATGTATTTTCAACGGTAGAGTTTCTACACTCCATAGATTAAGGTGTGGAGCTCTGCTGTTCCTCATGAATTAATGCAAAGTACTACTGTTTTTTATTCAATTCAACTTATTTTGCTTCTAAGATATTCATTCGTACTCCAACATGAATGTGATGAACGTGACAATCATCATCATTCCCCCACGAACGCGTGCCTGACAACCACTTCCGTTCCACCTTAGATTGAATGAATATCTCTTAGATCTCTTAATCAGAATCTTCGTGGTATAAGCTAGATTGATGGCGGCATTCATGAGAGTCCAGAAAGTCTAAACCTTGTCTGTGGTATTCCGAGTATGATTCAGGGATTGAATGACTGTGACGAACTTCAAACTCGCGAGTGCTGGGCGTAGTGAGAGACGCAAAAGAAGGGTGAATCCTATTCCAGTATGATCGAGAACCTCAGATGATTAGCCGTGCTGTGACAGAGCATTTGGACCTTTTTCACAAGAGGATGGGATGTAACCATTGACAACGGTGATGCCCTTACATAAAGCTTGCCATGGAAAGGAGTAGGACTGATTGAATGAAGACAGCAAGAAAGCAGAAGTTCAGAAGAACGAAAGTATCTCTATACGCTTATCTGAAATTCCCACCAATGAATTACATAAGTGTTTCTATCTTTATTTTCTATTTATTTATTATTTATTTTCGAAAACTCCATAATCAATTGATATCCGCCTGACTGAGATTTACAAGGTGACCATAGCTTGCTTCATACCGATAATCTCCGTGGGATCGACCCTTACTCACGTAAGGTTTTATTACTTGGACGACCCAGTGCACTTGCTGGTTAGTTGTATCGAAGTTGTGACAAATCATAAATTAAGATTAGAGCACCAAGTTTTTGGAGCCATTACCAAGGATCACAATTTCGTGCACCAGGTGCGAATTAATATCTTGGAGAAGAAATAGATTTGAGTTGAATAGAAAAACAATAGTACTTGTATTAATTCATGAAGAACAGCAAAGCTCCACACCTTAATCTATGGTGTGTAGAAATTCCACCATTGAAAATATATAAGAACAAGGTTCAGGCATCGCCGTGAGGCCAGCCTCCCAAAACGTGATCAAGTGTATGAAAAGTATGAAAATACAATAGCAAAAGGTCATATTTATAGAGAACTAGTAACCTAGGGTTTAAAGAAATAGGTAATTAATGCAGAAATCTTTTTCCGGACCCACTTGGTGTGTGCTTGGGCTGAGCATTGAAGCTTCTAAGTGTAGAGATTTTTCTTGGAGTTAAACGCCAGCTTTTGTGCCAGTTTGGGCGTTTAACTCCAGCTTTTATGCCAGTTCTGGCGTTTTGACGCCAGAATTTCTATGCTGAATTGGAATGCCGGTTTAGGCCATTAAATATTGAGCAACGTATGGACTATTATATATTGTCGAAAAGCCCAGAATGTCTACTTTCTAACGCAATTGAGAGTGCACCAATTGGGCTTTGGTAGCTCTAAAAAATCCACTTCGAGTGTAGGGAGGTTAGAATCCAACAGCATCTGCAGTCCTTTTTCAGCCTCTGAATCAGATTTTTTGCTCAGGTCTGTCAATTTCAGCCAGAAAATATCTGAAATCACAGAAAAACACACAAACTCATAGTAAAGTCCAGAAAAGTGAATTTTAAATAAAAACTAATAAAAATATAATAAAAATTAACTAAAATATACTAAAAACATACTAAAAACAATGCCAAAAAGCGTATAAATTATCCGCTCATCAACATGCTAGTGAATTTCCTGGGCTGGGGGCTTGGTGATGGGCGTTGCTAGCCCAAGTTATTGCCAAAAACGTGACTCTCTTCTTCTTGGACTCACCTTTTGATGCTTAAATTATCCTATGGTTTGAGCTTCAATCTTCTGCTTTAATATAGACTATTATACATGGTTGGAAAGCTTTGAATGTCAGCTTTCCAACGCAACTAGAAGCACTTCAATTGGATCTCTGTAGCTCAAGTTATGCTCCATTGAAGAGGGTAATGTCAGCCTGCCAAAATCGCAGGCGTTTTTGGTGAACACGCCTTTGTTTCCAGCGTTGCCAACGTGCTCAGATTCTGAAGCTCTAAATGAAGCCGGCTTTTGAAGCTTTAACTGAATGCCAAACCCATACTATGATATATCGTTGGAAAGCTCTGGATGTCTACTTTCCAATTCCATTGAGATTTCATCATTTAAAGCTCTAGAGTTCAGGATATACTCCATGGAAGATGAAGAGGTCAGCTGGCCTTACTACAGGTTGATACCATGTTCATCTATGAAATTTCGGGATAATTTTCTCCCTCAAATTTAATGTCCACCATGTAGTGCCATATATTCTTGGAAAGCTCTTGATCCCTACTTTCCAATGCCACTGGAATCACCTCAATTAGAGCTTTGTAGCTCCAGTTATGCATCCTTGAAGAAGGTAAGGTCAAGCTGCCTTGGTTGGGACGTTTTTACCAAACACGCTAGTGCCAACGTGCTAGTGAACTCCCCTAGCCCAAATTCTTGGCCTTGGCGTTGTTGCTGGAGTTGCCAAGTAACACGCCAGTTCATCCCTTTCCTTGGCAACGCTCTCGAGCTTCCTTGGCTCATTCATGCTTCCTTTAGTTTCAATCTTCATGTTCTTGTTTTTGGGGCCTAAAGCTGACTCTGATTCGAGCTTCCATTTCATGCTTCACTATGGACTATTATATATCATTGAAAAGCTCTGAATGTCAGCTTTCCAATGCAACTGAGGGACATCTCAATTGAATCTTCCTAGCTCAAGTTATGCATCCTTGAAGGAGGCAAGGTCAGGCTGCCAACTTTGCTGGAGTTGTTGGTGAAGTTGCCATCAAACACTCTAGTGCCAACGTACTAGTGACTCCATGCTTGCCTTGGCCTTGGCGTTGTTGCTGGCGTTGTTGATGAACACGCCACTTCATCCTCTGCTTGGCAACGCTCTTCGAGCTCTTCCTCGCTCTGCTCCAAGATTCTGGCGTTGTTGCCAGCGTTGTCTAGGAACACGCTAGCCTTCCCCCAAGTTGGCAACGTGCACTCTGCATTCCAAGAAGCCAAATTCTTGCAAGGGTGTTCATGCTCTTCCTGGAGTTAAGTCTTAATGGCATTGCTAACTTGAATTTGGAGTTGGCAATGCCCTCAACTTCTTCCTCCTAGCTCCAGGGCTCTTTGCTTCACCTATCATCAACCAAACACATGCATCAAAGCCTTGCTAAATCATAAGATTTTGCATCATTTATAACATCAAACAATTTTTGCATAAATCTCATAAAAATACACATAATTAACAATGTTTGATTGAATCAAGGCATGCATACAATTCTCATCCAAATACTTGCTTATTGTCTAAGAAAATGCATGAAACCAACCTAAAGCATACAAAAAATGGCTAGTAAAACTAGCCAAGATGCCCTGGCATCACAACACCAAACTTAAATCTTGCTTGTCCCCAAGCAAGAAAGGAACTATGCACAAAGAACTCTCTTAATTGGAATGTATTGAAGAATTTCTTATGATGCCTTAGTGGGTGAAGTGATTAAGTGATAGTGGGGTGAACTCCAATTTATATGCTTATACAAGGATTCCAGTGCTCATTAGTCCTTACATTTTGGAAGTCTTAGATCTTAGAACTTTCATTCAAATGATATTATGGAAGTCTCTTTATAGATAATCACCCTGAAGCAGCTTATAGTTTTTGTGTCTTGGGCTTGACTCTAAGTGTCATGTCTCAAAGTGGCTCTTTAGATAAGCTTTCAATCAATACTCCCAAACCAGTTGGTTTTAAGGTATTATGTGTTGAAGCACCCCTTAGGATTTACTTGCTCAAGCCTCTCTCTTTGACACAAATCCACCACAAGCATTTAACTAGGACAATAACTCTTTGAGTTCTTGTTTCTTTCTTTTTCTTCCTAGTAATTGATGCTCAGAGCCTTGAGCTTGTCCTTTGTTTTTCTTTTTCTTTTGTTTTCTTTTGTTACTGCTTCTTGGATCAATAGATGTTTGAGACATTTCATAATACTTCTCTAAACTTTATTTCCTATCTATGAGATCCCATGCAAGTTTTTACAAACATGTAACCTCAATACACAATCATACAATCAGAACCTCCACTCCTCTTAATCTTTTACTTGCCCCAAGATTTATAAAATTCTTCAACATTTTCCTTTCAAAAGAATTATTTCTTTGTTGCATTCTTAGAGATATTGGGTGCAAGTAAAATTCAAGATGATAATCATGATATCATAGCAACATGTTACAAATCAAATACCAAATTATGCTTATTCACAAGGAGTAATTACACATGCATACAAAGAAAATGGAAGACAGTCATGCAATTTAAAGTGCTGGAAATAAATAAGAGGAAAAGGAACTTTACTACCTTGTATTTCATCTTCATTGTTGTTGTCATTTTCCTCCTACTCTTCCACCTCCCACACCAAACTTAGAATGATTGCTTGTCCTCAAGCAATAATTAAAACAGTGGTGATGGGGTTTATGATGGGTCATGAGTGTCTTTAACAATAGAGTGTTAGTAGTACATGTGTTCAAGCAAGCGAAATAAAAAAAATGACAATGAAGGCACAAGAAACAGAGACATTGATTGCAAAAACAAGTGGGGTGTGCATGATACATTGCATGAAAGATAACTGACACACCAAACTTAGTGTGACAATTTCACTTGGAATTGATGCAAGTATCCAGGAAAGATTGGAAACAAATTTTGTTCCTATGCAACACCAAACTTAGAATGCAATCATATGCCAATTTATTTGGAATGAAACTAAGCAAAAGAAACTATTGTATGTTAATAACATAATCACCAAAAGAAAAGATTGTCACGAGTAAGGATTTCTTGGTGAGGCATTAACACAAATAGTTGGGGACAATAGAAAAAAGTATTAAAAAAATGACTAAAACAAAGAGAAAGAAAAAGTGTCTAATCTAGGTAATCAACCACCGGTAGATTGTTAATCACAATTAATCCCCGGCAACGGTGCCAAAAACTTGATACGCGAAAAATTAAGAAATTTCACGTATTTACTACCGGCAAGTATACTCTATCGTATCAAGTAATAAAACTCACTTAGAGTGAGGTCGATCCTACGAGGATTAACGGATTAAGCAATCTATAGTAAATTGATTATTCTAGTTAGACAATCATTTTAGAGTGATGAGCAAACAACAGGATGTGTAAATGACATGAAGATAAAGGAAAGCAATAAATTGCAAGAAAAATAAATGACATGAATGTAAAGTACTGGAAAGTAAAATTGCAAGAAAGTAAAGAACATTAAAGTAAAGTGCAGGGGAAATAAAATGCTGGAAAGTAAAGTACAAGGAAGTAAAAAAATGTAAAAAAGTAAATGACAGAAAGTAAAGATGGAAAGCATAAGGGATTAGAGATGTTGATTCCTCATGAATTAATGGGTCTCACTCCTTCTCAATCATGTAAGGTAGATCCATGGCGGATTATGAGTAATTAAACCCCAATCTCTTGGTGATTTAATTTCTCTTCACATAATCAATTGCCAATCTCTTGATCTAATTGCTCATGAGAAGAGGTGAAGTTCAATTTCTAATCCAAAAGCCACACAACCCTCAAGACCTCAACTCAAAGAGATTATATGTCACGTACCAACTAAGAGTGTATTGATCAAGAGAATTATGAGAGAAGAGCCTCAATTGTATGCCATCTCTAGTGAAATTTTTGCAGCTTGTACCTCAAGGATCCCTAGTTTCTCCATTACAGAGAGTTGCATGAGGTTTATTCTTGAACCAAGGTCACACAGAGCCTTCTTAAAGGTCTTGGTGCCTATGATGCAAGGTATTAAGAACTTTCCAGGATCCGGTTTCTTCTGAGGTAATTTCTGTTGAACCAAGGTATTTAGTTCATTGATGAGCAATGGAGGTTCATCCTCTCAAGTCTCATTACCAAATAACTTGGCATTCAGCTTCATAATTGCTCCTAAATACTAAGCAACTTGCTCTTCAGTAATATCTTCATCCTCTTTAGAGGAAGAATACTCATCAGAGCTCATGAATGGCAATAGTAAATTCAGTGAAATCTCTATGGTCTTTGTATGAGACTCAGATTCCTTTGGTTCCTCAATAGGGAACTCCTTAGTGGCCAGTGAACGTCCATTGTGGTCTTCCTCACTGGCATTCACTGCCTCTTCCTCCTTTGTGCATTCGGCCATGTTGGGTATATTGATGGCCTTGCACTCTCTATTTGGATTCTCTTCTGTATTGCTTGGAAGAGTACTAGGAGGGATTTCAGTAACTCTTTTACTCAGTTGACCCACTTGTGCCTCCAAATTTCTAATGGAGGACCTTGCTTCAGTCATGAAACTGTGAGTGGTCTTAAATAGATCAGAGACTATGGTTGCTAAGTTAGAGAGGCTCTGCTTAGAATTCTCTGTGTGTTGCTCAAAAGATGATGGAAAAGGCTTGCTATTGCCAAACCTATTTTTTCCACCATTATTTTTATTGAAGCCTTGATTAGGCTTCTACTGATCCTTCCATGAGAAATTTGAGTGATTTCTCCATGAAGGATTATAGGTGTTTCCATAGGATTCTCCCATGTAATTCACCTCTTCCATTGCAGGATTCTCAGGGTCATAAGCTTCTTCTTCAGAGGAAGCTTCTTTAGTACTGCCGGATGCAGCTTGCATTCCAGTCAGACTCTGAAAAATCATATTGACTTGCTGAGTCAATATTTTATTCTGAGCCAATATGGCATTCAGAGTATCAATCTCAAGAACTCCTTTCTTCTGAGTTGTCCCATTATTCACAAGATTTCTTTCAAAAGTGTACATGAACTGGTTATTTGCAACCATTTCAATGAGTTTCTGGGCTTCTGCAGGCATCTTCTTCAGATGAAGAGATCCACCAGCAGAGTGATCCAATGACATCTTGGACAATTCAGACAGACCATCATAGAATATGCATAGGATGCTCCATTCTGAAAGCATGTCAGAAGGACACCTTCTGATCAATTGCTTGTATCTTTCCCAAGCTTCATAGAGGGATTCACCTTCCTTCTATTTGAAGGTTTGGACTTCCACTCTAAGCTTGCTCAATTTTTGAGGTTTAAAGAATTTGGCCAAGAAAGCATTGACCAACTCTTCCCAAGAGTTTAGGCTTTCTTTAGGTTGTGAGTCCAACCATGTCCTAGCTCTGTCTCTTACAGCAAAGGGGAAAAGCATAAGTCTGTAGACCTCAAGATTAACCCCATTGGTCTTAACAGTGTCACAGATTTGCAAGAATTCAGCTAAGAACTGATGAGGATCTTCTAATGGAAGTCTATGAAACTTGCAATTATGCTGCATTAGAGAAACTAATTGAGGCTTAAGCTCAAAGTTGTTTGCTCCAATTGCAGGAATTGAGATGCTTCTTCCATAGAAGTCAGAAGTGGGTGTAGTAAAGTCACCAAGCATCTTCCTTGCATCTCTACCATTGTTAGTGGGTTCGGCCATCTCTTCTTCTTTTTCGAAAAATTCTGTCAGGTCCTCTCCAGGGTGTTGTGCTTTAGCTTCTCTTAGCTTTCTCTTCAGAGTCCTTTCAGGTTCAGGATCAGCTTCAACAAGAATGTTCTTATCCTTGCTCCTGCTCATATGAAAAAGAAGAGAATAGAAAAGAAGAGGAATCCTCTATGTCACAGTATAGAGATTCCTTTATGTGAGTAGAAGAATAGAAGAAATAGAATGAAGAAGGGAGAAGAAGAATTCGAACACAGAAAGAGGGAGAGGGTTCGAATTTTTAAGAAGAGGAGAAGTGTTAGTAAATAAATAAAATAAATAGAAAGAGATGAGAGAGGGAGAGTTTTCGATTTTTTAATTCAAAAGAAAAGAAAAATATTTTTGTTTTTATTTTAATTATTAGTTAGAATTCGAAAATAAGAAGGAAAATAAAATAAAATTAGAATTTAAAATAATTAATTAATTAAAAAGAATTTTGAAAAAAAAATGGTTAGTGATTTTCGAAAATTAGAGAGAGAGAAGTAGTTGGTGGTTTTGAAAAGATATGATTGAAATAGAAAACTTTTGAAATCAAACAAAAAGTCAAGTAGTTAATTGAAAAAGATTTGAAAATCAATTTTGAAAAGATAAGAAGTTAGAAAAAGATTTAGAAACTAAATTTTGAAAAAGATATGATTGAAAATTATGATTGAAAAAGCTTTGAAAAGAAAATTAAAAAGATTTGATTTTTGAAATTAAAGTTGATTACTTGACTAACAAAAAACTAAAAGATATGATTCTAGAATTTAAAGATTGATCCTTTCTTAATAGGCAAGTAACAATTTAAAATTTTTGAATTAAAACATTAAATGTTAGTAATAAATTCGAAAATATGAAATAAAAATAAGGAAAAAATTTTGAAACTCAATTTTAAAATTTTCGAAAATAAATAAAACATGAAAAAGATTTGATTTTTGAAAAAGATAATTTTTTTTAAATTGAAATTTTGACTTGAATAATAAGAAACAACTAAATTTTGAAATTTTTTTACCAAATCAATTCAAAATTTTGAATTTTATGAGTAAAACAAGGGAAAGATATTTTTTATTTTTTGAATTTTTAATGATGAGAGAGAAAAACCCAAAAATGACACAAAACATAAAAGTTTAAAATCAAAACATTTAATGCATGCAAGAACACTTTGAATGTCAAGATGAATACCAAGAACACTTTGAAGATCATGATGAACACCAAGAACATGTTTTTGAAAATTTTTTAGAAAAGAAGAACATGCAAGACACCAAACTTAGAAAGTTTTAATCTATAGACACTAATAATTCAAGAATGCATATGAAAAACAAGAAAAGATGCAAAACAAGAAAATGTAAAGATCAAACAAAAACAATCATCAAGAACAACTTGAAGATCAATGAAGAACACATGCATGAATTTTCAAAAATTTTAAGAGAATTAAAAAGATGCAATTGACACCAAACTTAAAATTTGACACAAGACTCAAACAAGAAACACAAACTTTTTTGGTTTTTATGATTTATTAATTTTTTTTGTATTTTTTGAAAATTATTTTAGAAAAGGAAAATAAAGAAATTCAAAAATTTTTAATAAGAATTCTAGGAATCATGCAATGTTAGTCTAAAGCTTCGGTCCAAAAATTTAGACATGGCTAAATAGCCAACCAAGCTTTATGTGAAAGCTTCAGTCCAAAAGATTAGACATGGCCAAATGGCCAGCCAAGCTTCAGCATACAAATTCAGACATACAACAGCCAAATAGATGGGAATCCAAAGGCTCTTGCCATGATAAGTGGAAGCCTCAATCCAAAAAATTAGACATGGCTTAGCAGCCAGCCAGGCTTCACATATCATCTGAAACTCTAGAATTCATTCTTAAAAATTCTGAAGAACAAATATTTTTTTTTTGAATTTTTTCGAAAACTATATTATTTTTTTGTAAAAACTTTTTTTCGAAAATAAAAATAAAAAGCTTAAACATGAAATAAAATTACCTAATCTAAGCAACAAGATGAACCGTCAGTTGTCCAAATTCGAACAATCCCCGGCAACAGCGCCAAAATTTTGGTACACGGAATCGTGATCTCACACTTTCCTCACAACTCAATGCAGCTGACCAGCAAGTGCACTGGGTCGTCCAAGTAATACCTTACGTGAGTAAGGGTCGATCTCACGGAGATTGTCGGCTTGAAGCAAGCTATGGTCATCTTGTAAATCTCAGTCAGGCGAATTCAATTGATTATGAGGTTTTGATAATTAAAATATAAATAAAACATAAAATAAGATAAAGTTACTTATGTAATTCATTGGTGGAAATTTCATATAAGCGTCTGGAGATGCTTTGTTGCTTCTGAACCTCTGCTTTCCTATTGCCTTCTTCCAACCATGCGTTACTTCCTTCCATGGCAAGCTGTAAGATCCTCTCAGTGAAAATGGTCCTCTACGGTTTCTGCACGGCTAATCAACTGTCGGATTTCTCGTCTCGGATGAAAAATACCAGGTACAGCTACCGCATGGCTAATCATCTTTGGTTCTCGCTAGCGTCGGAATAGAATCCATTGATCCTTTTGCACACTGTCACTTGCGCCCAACATTCGCAGGTTTGAAGCTCCTCACAGTCATTCCTTCCCGGATCCTACTCGGAATACCACAGACAAGGTTTAGACTTTCTAGATCCCAGGAATGACTGTCAATAATTCTAGCCTATACCACGAAGATACTAATCTCACAGACTCGGTCCGTATATTAGATATCCAAGAGAGTATACTCCAGCTGTCGTCCAATGACTACGTTGAACATCATGTAGACCGCTTTGTGGTTGTCAGGCACGCGATCTTGGCTAAGCAAGTAACGAAGATTAGGTGATTGTCACGGGTCACCCCTTCATTCTGACTTAACTAAATTAAGTACGAGAGTATATCTTGGAGAAGAAGTAGGTGTGAATTGAATAGAAAAAACAGTAGTAATTGCATTAATTCATGAAGAACAGCAGAGCTCCACACCTTAATCTATGGGGTGTAAAAACTCCACCGTTGAAAATACATAAGTGAAAAAGGTCTAGGCATGGCCATGAGGCCAACCCCCAAAACGTGAACAATGGTCTCTAAGATCAAAGTGATCAAAAGATATTCCAAAGATTTAAAATAAATCTCTAAAAGTAGTTTTTATACTAAACAAGTAGCCTAGGGTTATAGAAAATGAGTAACTAAGTGCAGATAGTGCAGAAATCCACTTCCGGGGCCCACTTGGTGTGTGCTTGGGCTGAGCATTGAGCTTTACACATGCATAGGCTGCTCCTGGAGTTAAACACTAGCTTTGGTGCCAGTTTGGGCATTTAACTCCAATTCTGGTGCCAGTTTGGGCGTTTTATGCCAAGATGTTTTAGGCTGGCTTTGAACGCCAGTTTGGGCCATCAAATCTCAGGCAAAGTATAGACTATTATATATTACTAGAAACCCCAGGATGTGTACCTTCCAACGCAATTGAGAGCGTGCCAATTGGGCTTCTGTAGCTCCAGAAAATCCACTTCGAGTGCAGGAGGGTCAGAATCCAACAGCATCTGCAGTCCTTTTTCAGCCTCTCGATAAGATTTTTGCTCAGGTCCTTCAATTTCAGCCAGAAAATACCTGAAATCATAGAAAAATAAACAAACTCACAGTAAAGTCTAGATATGTGATTTTTGCATAAAAACTAATAAAAATATAATAAAAAGTAAATAAATCATACTAAAAACTATGTAAAAGCAATGCCAAAAAGGGTATAAATTATCCGCTCATCACAACGTCAACTTCCAATTTGGAGCTGAGTTAGTCAGTGTCACAACCAAAACTTCCCAGCTATCAGGAAAAGAGCTCAACAACAACAAGGCTTGCAACTCATCATTCAAAGTGATTTCATTATTTGTCAGTTGGTTCACCGTCTCCTGAAAAATGCTCAAGTACTCCGGCATTGATTTACCTTCAATATACTTCATATTGACAAGCTTCCTAATCAAGAATTCTTTGTTTTGCACATTCTTCCTCTCATATAACTCTTTTAATTTGTTCCACATCTTCTCAGCATTCGTTTTGGTGTCAACATGTGGATACACACTAAGATCAAGCCATTGCCTAATCAAAGCAACTGCCTTCCGATTCAGCTTCTTCCATTCAGCATCGGATTTGGTACCTTTGGATTTATCCCCCTCCACAGGATCATACAAGTCCTTGCTCAGATACCACTTTGTTGGGCCAACCGTGGATAGCTCTTGACCACCGGAGAGACTTCGGAGAGAAATCAAGCGAGAGAACATAAGATGAGAAGACACCACATCCAACTCAAAACCTTAAGGTAGTAAGTTAATGGGTCTCTCATCTTATAAACTCCTCACTCTTTCTTGCTTTCTTTGATGTGGGACTAACTTCATGCACTCTTCACACTTGCAATATTAATACTTGAGAGTAATCCTTCTAGGAGCTACCATAGTATCTGCACCTAAATCAATAGAAGAGACGTCAATGAATTTAGTAGGAGAGGAGTTAGTTTCTTCCTCAAATGACGCTTCAGACTCAACCTCGGGTAAGATTGGTGAATTGGGAGAAACCCCTTCACCACCCTCGGAGGCTAACCGACGCCGAGCTCGCCTAATATGTGAAATATTTTTTTCAATTTCAGGATCAAATGCGGCTAGACTCGGATCTGGTAATGAACGCGTCATTCAATAAAAGAAACATAGAGCTCATGGCAACAAAATATACTACAAAAAATAAATAATAAATACTACTAATTAATAAACAAAAAGCACACAATAAAAGATGCAATTATGGAAATATAAATATATTTACACCTACCAATAACTTAGCATACATATGTAACTCCCCAGAAACAGCGCCAAAAATTGATGGGTGGATAAATACCGATTAAGAATTTATAAAAGTATTTTCTAAAATAGCGTTGCAAGTACAGCCTTAACCGACGAAATTTTCACTATCAATTTAGAATGTGTTATAATTAATAATAAATAACCAAAAGTAGAATCACGGGTCGTTTCCCTAAGAGTTGACACAAGATGCAAATTATTGGTTAGGATTTTTCTAAATATTTTTGAAATTGAGAACGGAAAAATAAATAGCTAGGAATTAAAGCAATGAATAACTAGCAAGAGATGATAAGTAATCAAAATAAAAGGCCTTGGTTAGGAGAGAGAATTGGAGTTTCTATCCTTGTTGTCTTTCCCAAGTGTAATGATAAAGGTTCATTGCTCCCAATTAGTTATCCTCTAGCAATTGAAGGAAAGTCAAGTGGGCGTCACTAACTCTAGCTCACAAGTCCTAGTCACTTCATAGGGAAGAACTAGAGTTCGTGAGAATCGAGCTAGCCAGCAATTTCCAATTACAAATTAATACTTGGGTATAACAACTCAAGGGGTTCCAATTACTCAACCCCCAACCAAGTTGGGAGCTTTACTCCATTAACATGAATGCCATTTTCATAAACACATGGTAGGTGTAAATAAAAGACATGATAATTATGAGAAATTAATTAAATCAAAATTAGCACTAACAATAATTAACAATGATCAAACAAGTAATAAAAATAAACATAAAAATAATTCAATGCATTAATAAAATTCAAGAATAACAAGATCCAAACATGAATTCAATAATCAAATGGAAAAGAGTAATAAGAGAATGAAAAAAGAAACAAGAAATTAAATGATGCAAAATGAAGGTAGCAACAGCTCTCTCAAGATCCAATTGAAAATCACAGTAAGAATGCCAAAACCCTAGAGAGAAGTAGGAGTTTCTCTCACTAGAATTCAAAACTAATAAAAAAACTCAAGTGAAAAGTGAAGTGTGTTCAGTCTCAGCTCCATCCCTCCCTCTATTCTGCGTTTTTGGGCTTGAAACTGGGTCCAAATTAGCCCAAAAATCGCCCCTAGCGAGTTTTGTTAAGTGCAGCACGTGACGCTCTGTAACGCATACACGTCAGTCACGTGTACGCGTCGCTGAACCTTGCACTTGGCCACGCGTACGCGTCAGTCACGCGTGCGCGTCACTGAAAGACGCTCCTGATCACGTGCACGCGTCAGCCATGCATGCGCGTCGCTCCTTGCTTCTCAAGTCTTTAATTTCTTGTGTTCCTTCCACTTTAACATGCTTCATCTTCATCCTTTTAGCCATTCATGCTCTATAAACCTGAAAATACTTAACAAAAATATCACGGCATCGAATGGTAATAAAGGAAAATTAAAAATTAACAATTTTAAGGTCTAGGAAACATGTTTTCAATCATAGCACAAAATTAGGAAGGAAACTTAAAAACATACAATTTACATGAATAAGTGTGAGAATAGTTAACAAAACCCACTCAATTCAGTCCAAAATATATCATAAAATAGTGGTGTATCATACACGCAATACCGTCCAAGATGTCGTCACCAGTCATCCTACGGCTCTTCTTCTTCTCTTCTCCTAATTTGGTTTTGAATGATTCTTTTAAATAGTTTTTTATGTTTCTTTTTCCTAAATTTTGGATGATTCTTTTTATTAGTTTTGGATGATTCTTTTTCCTATGTTTTGTATATTTTTTTTTTAAGGATTTGGATGCTTCTTTATCTTATATTTTGGTTTTTTTTTTTGGAGTTTGGACATTTTTTTTAAAGAGAAATTAGAGTTTGCATAATAAATGGTAAAAGATGAATTAGAGTAAAAAGAGGTAATTAATAATCATTAATTTTGTATTTTTTAAAAAATAAAATTTATATAATTAATAATTAATGACAATTATTTAGTATAGAGTGTAGTTTAAATATGCTTGTTGGCTTGTTGTTGGCTATACCTCTCTTGGTTTTCTAGCGGGATTGTTTTCTATATAATATAACTTGGTGTGATAGCTAGAAATTAAGTATCAAAGTTATTCTTCTATTTTCACTTGAATCTCAACTTGATCACTAAATTATCAATTAACTCAAAAAGCTAAATGAATTTCTACTTCATAATTAGACTAACGTAACATATAAATCCATGCGGCACATACATATTATTTTTCTTTGATTTTTAATGTGTACAAAAATCATGTCAACAAACGAAATTGGGTCAAATTTGCAACTTAACTGTCACGTGTGCAGGTTTGTGTGCTAACTCAGCATTCTTCGTTAGTGAGTCACGTTGAAAAATAGATGGGAGAGTGTTATATCTGATAGGAAAAATTATTGGGGATTGATCTGTGTATTAATTTTCTTTGGAGACTAAAATGTCCACTTTTAAATCCTTGGGGACTGATTTGGATAATTACTCCGCCGAAAAATAAACTAAGGACTGATATGTCTGCTAGAGTAAAATCTTAAAATGTTTTTGTGAAAATTTTTCTTGGAGACCAAAATAGCTGCTTTTAAAATTCTTAGAACTGATTTGGATAATTACTCTGAATAAAATTATTTAAATATCCTTGTTAATTAAAAAAATAAAAATAAAATAAACCATAATCCCTCTTTATTATCATCATCATCATTATCAGAAATCAGCCTCACCTTTTCAGAGCTCAGCATCACCTCTCCTTCTCCCACAAAGTCACAAATGACACCCTCTACTCAGAGCTCAGGGTCACCACCCGCCGGTCAGGCCTCCACTCTCCAACGACAATGCAACCTTCTTCACCACTGCTCGCCTGTATTTCTCCATCCCTGTTGTTTGCCTCTGCTTTTGGCTCTGCCTCTCCTCTCCATCTACCTCTCATTCGCTTTTGCCACTATCAATGCCTCCCTCCTTATAGTTGAGATCCATATCTACCTCTACCTCTCCTTCCTTTCTGCTTCTGCTTTGCTTTGACATTTTCATTGCCTCCCTTCTTATCATCGAGATCTATGTCTCCTGCTACCTCTCCCTTTTAATTTTTGTTGTTATTTTATTGTTAGGGTGGGGTGACAATGGTGAAGTACGATGGTGGAAATAGGTGTGGTGGTAAAGTGAGAGATTAGGGGTGGTGTTGCACTAAAAGTGATGGATATCGAGATGTTTTAGAAGTAATGGTGAGATGTAGGTAGAGTGATGAGTCCAATTATGGTGGACATGGAGGATAGAGGTGGGGTCAAAGAGGTGAAAGCATGGTTCTGAAAATCAGACCGAACTGGCCAGTTCGACCGGTTCAATCACAAACTGAAGACAATAACAGTTCGGTCTGATGTCTGAAACTAGTAATCACAAAACCGGATGTAAACTGCTGAACTGGTTGGTTGAACCAAAACTGGAACCGGACGGTTTGAAAAAAATGGCATAGTTTCGCACTTAAGGGGAAATCAAAGAAGCCAAAATGCGTCTTCTCCATCTCCTTCCTTATTCCTTCGAGCAAACACGCCCAGCTCAACCAAGGGAAAAACCAGCCGCCACCACCACAGTAAGGAGGAGCCGTGTTTGCCGCCGTCCATCATAGTCAGGGGTTTGTCTCCTTGAGTCTTCGTGCGACGCAATCAGGAGAGTTTTTTCCAAGTCTTCAATCTGTTTGTAGTCACAAGTCGCAGGTGCGCCGCTTCTTCCTTGAGCTCGGCGACCGTCGTCTTGTCACCGTTGTTTGTCGCCATCTGACGCAATCAGGGGTTTGTCTCCTCGAGTCTTCGTGCGTCCCAGTCCGGGGAGTTCTCTAAGTCCTCGATCTGTTCGCAGTCACCAGTCGCAGGCGCACTGTTTCTTCCTCGAGCTCGGCAGCTGTGATCTTGTCACCGTCGTCTGTCACCATCCATCCTCCTCAGCGATCAAAGGTCAGTTACTCAGACCTCACTTGTTCTTCGTTTTTCTTTTTTTTTTTTTTTATGCTTTGTTCAGAAATCATTGAATGATTATTGAATATTTTGTATTTTATTGAATGATCATCTGGTTGATGATTATTGATTAGCTTTCTGATGTTGTTTTGTGTTTTCTATTATGCAATTTTTTTGGGTTGTGATGTGCTGCTGTCTGCTAGTGATGAATTGTTTTGTGTTTACTATTTTGGGTTTTTTTTTTTTTTTGGGTTGTGATGTGCTGCTACTTGCTGGTGATGAATTATTTTGTGTGTTTTTGGGTTGTGATGGGTGCTGCACTGCTGGTGATGAATTGCTTTGTCTCTTCGAGTCTTCACCAGCCGCAGTTAGTGCTCACTTGTTCTTGTTCTTTTTATGCGCTTTTCAGAAATTATTGAACGATTATTGAATGTTTTGTGTTTTTTATTGAATGATTATC
This sequence comes from Arachis ipaensis, assembly GCF_059453495.1. Taxonomy (NCBI): domain Eukaryota; kingdom Viridiplantae; phylum Streptophyta; class Magnoliopsida; order Fabales; family Fabaceae; genus Arachis; species Arachis ipaensis. Next base: position 94,606,118 of record NC_142439.1, read on the forward strand.
TAATTAATGATTATTGATTAGCTCTAGCGACTTTGTTTTGCCGCTGTTTTGTGTTGTGATTTTTTTGGAAAGTGATGTGCTGCTTTGTGTTTTACTGTTTCTGACTTAATTATGTGTAGATTATGACTGTCTTAATAATTAATTGAACTCTAATATTTTGTTCAAAACATCCCCAACCTTGCTGTCCTTTGAATGCTGGAAATAGATTGCTTCTGCCTCGATTGTGAAAATTAGAGCTTTTATTCTAGGACAATAGCATTAATAAATTTTTCCTTTGAATTATAAGGGATCGTGTTGTATTAGTGCTAGGAAATATAAATTATGTTCTATAAGCACCCTTTTATTTGGGTTTAAAGAGTGATATTTGTGTGTAGCTTCATAAATTATGCTGCATTATAACTGTCTTAATTTTTAGATTAATTTATTTGTCTTAGTTTAAGGTGGATATGAGTTTTTAAATATAGTGATATGGTGAAAAAATTTTCTTTTTAATTTACTATCTTATTTTTTCATATAAATTATGAGTATCATGCCATTATGCAATAATAATTTAATCGTAGTCATCAAGTGATATACATAATGCCATTAAAGTTTGAATAATATTTTGATATTTGTACTTTTTAGGGTATTTATTTATAATTTTAATTTTTTTTATAAAATGGTTTTTTTAGTTAAATTACGATTAGACCGGTTGGATTAATAAATCAGTGACTAGAGCAATTTGATGATTGGTCCAATTTTCAGAACCTTGGGTGAAAGTGAAAGATTAGTCAGTGAGTTGTGGCTGGGACAGAATGATGAGTCTAGTGGTGGGATGTGTGGGAAATGGAAGTGAAGTTGGAAAGATGAAATGGAAAAAAATAAAAAATGGTAGAATAGAAATTTAGAAAGTTGAATTAGAGTATAAATGTTTATCATGTAATATAATTATATTTTTATTTTAAAATAAATATTAAATAGTTAGTGATGGATTCAAAAAATTTTGTCAGTGAAAATAAAATATACATAATATAATAATAATTTTTATAATTATACTATGATATTATAAAATATGATTACTCTTTAAATTATTTAACTAACAAAGTAAAATAATAAAATAATAATTTAAAATAATAATAAATAATTTAAAATTTTATTCTTCTAAGTTTTATATTTTGAGAAGATTGAATTATTTTAAGATCTAATTTCCAACGACAATATTCTTTTGAAATATTTCTCCATTATTAAAAGGATAAATTTATAAACCTAAGTTAATTGATTAATAAAAACAATTCATAATTTCATTCAAATTTAAAAGTACAATATAAAATTATAAATATAAAACATAAACCAAAAAATAAAAAAATACACAATAATATAATACCAAATTAAGACTATATATAATAAAAAAAATAAAAAATGTAAATGTTACACAATACAATTGCAATAACAGTAAGTCAATAAGCTACCAAAGTACAAATCACCACTTAATTGCAATGATTGTCAAAAATGAATATCCATAACATTGTTTCTCATCTTATATATTATCTTTCAATAATGAGATTTACTGTAAAAATTATTCAAATTAATTTTCAGTAACAAAATGCAATATCCTAATTCAATTATACATCAATATAGAAAAACATAAATCATCCAATGATCCAATTATTTAAACAACATCAAATATTTAAATTCACAGTTTTACATCAATATCCTAATTCACATCAATATTATTCAAACATCATCAAATATTCAAATTCATAGTTTCACATCAAATATTTAAACTTACAGTTTTGCATTAATATCCTAATTTACATCAATTATTCAAACAACATCAAATTCTTATTTCTAAATTGATAAAATCAATTCTTACTCGAGAGTGGAGAGGCGAGACCGCAAGAGAGTCAAAGACGCAGAGGCAGAACGGTAGAGACGACGGAGTGACGAGACACTCAGAACCAATGAGTCGATGACGGACAGAAGGAATGAAGAGAGATTGAGAGTGTAAGACCACAAGAGACAATGATGGAACAACGAGCCAGCGACTAGCAGGAGACAGTAAATGCAAAAACAAGAAACAAGTAAACAGGCGAATAGGACAGGTCAGGAGACACTAAGACAGTGAGCCAACGGCAAACCAGTGACGTCAACAACTCCGCGACAATGACGCAGACTGTGGACAGATTAGGAGGTAGCCGGTGAACTGTACAGCTACATGAGGGAAAAAAGGAGAGCAGAGACAAATTGAGAAGGGAAGAAGGAGAAGGGTTACAACTTAGGAATTTTAATTTTGGAGAAGGGGTTTAAATTATTTTGGAAGTGGGGCAATTAATTTTTTTTATTGGAAAGTAATTAGTAATTTTTAAATTTTACTAGGCAGTTGCCTCCACTCAATTGTGAATGCATTCGTCTAACATGATTTTTTAAAACATAACAATAAAAAATAAATTATTCTATAAATTATACTAGTTAAAAATAAAATTATTGCCCGCAAGAGTCTAGTGGAAAGATAACAATAACATGCATGGCATACCTAATTTCATTTCATAGGAGTTTTTCATATGTATACCTACCATTCAATCTACTAGGAGCATATATCATGCAATAATTCGACACAAGTCCACTTATTAATTTTTAAATAATAATTAAGATAGAGATCCATCAATGTCTTATAATTATCATTTTTATTCGGATTAATATCTAAATATTAATCAATTGGTTATGTTGACAGAATAAATATAAATATTAATTATAATGGAAAACATGCATTAGGCCTATTTTACTATATACCTAGGATAAGTTTTATCTCCAATTGAATGATTATGTATTTCATGGTGGAAGAGGTTGTTGTTAAACTAGTTAAGTTATTAGCTAAAGTATAGTTTGGGTAACACTGCTGTTGTTGCGTAGGCATAGGTTTAATTTGATAAAATTTTTATTTTGTAAAAATAATTTGTAAAAACTAATTTTTTAAATATAGTTTTTCAAAAATTATAATATCTATATTTAATAAATTAAATTAAAATTAATTTTTAAAAAGTATAAGCAACAACAAATATATTTAGTCAGATAATTTTTAAAATTTAAAAATATTATAATAAATATAAATATAATAGTAAATTTAAATATTTATTAATGTATAAAATTATATTAGACTTTTAATTTTGATCACAAATTAATTTTAAAAAATTTAATCTTAGATATTTTTAAAAGTATTTTTTTTATAAAAATTACAAACACAAACACATAATTTTTTTTGTTTATCAAACATAAAATAATAAATTTATACTTTTAAATACAAATATCTTTTTTTTTAAAAATTATCAAACTAAATTATAAGAAAAAAAAACAATAATAAATGTTATGACGTAAAAGTATTAAATTTTCTATTCATATAAAAATATGGTGTCATAATAGAGCTTGTGACAAATAGTCAGATAGAGAAGGCAAGATCTGAGCTATGATTTGAAGGGGTACGTGCTTTCAGATGGTGGTGCAGACTTTTTCTAACCCAATTACTTTTAACTCGTGTGCTTAAATAGCTGTTAAATTTATCTTAGTGTATTTAATTAAAATAGTCATTAATGGGCCTCATTATCGATTCAGGATAACATCTAAGGTGTTTTTTTTTGTCTTTTGGGCCAATATAATAAATTAACAATTATCTGTTTTAGTCGGTTTTTTAAGTTTTAACCTCTTTTCATAATTTTTATTCCGTTACCATGTTTATTGAACAAAAAATAATGTTTATGAGCTTGTATCTAATAAACATTAGTTAATTAGCGGATAATTCACATAGATAAATCAATTGAAAAAAAAAATACACAAATATTCTAAAGTGAAACAGGTTATACGCACGTCTTGTTTATATATTGATGTAAATTGAATTCAATTAGATTCGATATTAAATCGAAATAAGTATATTCGATTAGTAAAAATACACTTCTAAAAAAATCTAATCCATAATAAATTAAAGTAAATGAGTTTAATTTATGACCCATAGTAAATCAAAATAATTGAATTCGATTTACAGCCCACAATATATCAAAACAATTGAATTCGATTTATAGTTAAAAGAGCCTTAGGTAAATCGAATCAAATAGATTCAAACTACGCTCTAACGGTAACTACGTAAATCGACTCTGTTAGATTCGATTTAGCCTTCATATATTATATATATAGAATTCAAATTAGCTTGTTTTGAATCACAGCCACAATATTTTCCTTTTTCAACAACCCACGCGAGAGAGAAAAGTGAGATCCTAACACGACAAGATTCAAAATTGCGGATATGAAAGATGACTTGGATTGTATATTTATATCTATCGATTAGACGGAGTTGTTTATATTACTGATAGCATTAATAAAGAGGTTGGTAAATGAAATTTATTTTCTTCACGACAAATCAAAAATGTTAACAATATTAAGTCGTTTAGAGTATACAATTATAATCGTTAGTTAGAATTTTTAAACTTAGGTATAAATAATTAGTTAGAGTAGTGACTTAAAATTTTGTTAGAAATTTGAAACTACAAATGTTAGTTAGAGTAGTGATTAAAAATTGTTAGAATATTTAAATTATAAATGTTAGAATGATTAGCGACTAGAAGTTTTTCTAGAATTTATTTTAAGTTAAAAATGTCAATGATAATTGTTTTATATTTTATATTAAAGTTTTTTTATTAGAATTGTTCATGTTAGGTGAATTTAGATTTAGCAAGGAATTGATTTTTATGAATATGGTTAATATATTCCAAGATTATAATTTTTGGCTATTGGTATTTCTTACAGTAGGACATGCATAATTTTAAATTTTTTTAATGTATTGTGTTGTTAATTATTATGGTTCTTAAAATTTTATTATTATTATTATGTAGTCCATTCAATGTATTATCAGCACGAGGAGGCAGCATGATATGTCTCTGGATGATAGAATCATATCATACTTGTAAATGGTCAGGTTATACCATCTTGTGAGGATCAACGATCACTGGTTTAGGTTGGATGAGCTGCTAGTCAATGCATTCGTAGAGAGATGGAATTCGGAGATGCATACTTTTCATATGCTGTTTGGAGAGTGCATAATTACGCTATAGTATGTAGCGCACCAGTTAGGCTTTCCGATCAACAGTGAGTATGTCAGTAGATGTCTGGGATTATAAGAGTATCTACCATCGCAAAAGGAAGCTCATCAAAAGATCAATTATCACCTATGTCTCCATTGTCATCTCGGTTTAGATCAACTGTGAATGACGGAGATGCCATCAAAACTGTCGTAGGTGCAGTTACAGGCACAAATAAAGAGACAACAACAGAGGTTGAATTCGAGGCTACTGCCATTGCTACTGATTGATGATTTCGATTTAATCTTCTTGAACCACTAGAGACCGCATTTCCAAGCTTGACCAATAATCTATGGGTTCTCTCCTCGGAAAATTGACAACGATATGAAACAAAACTTGCAAATCTTTGTCACTGTCGATTATAAAGGAATCGTGGTTCTCTCCTCGAAAAACTGACAACGATATGAAACAAAACTTGCAAATCTTTGTCACTCTCTATTATAAAGGAATTGTACTTCACCCCATCTCAAACAACAGAAATCGGAATTCTATAAAATAACTTCTCCTTCCGTTTTATGCCATGCAGTCTCAATTTTCAGATTACAGTATTTTGCAACTCAACAAAAGTCGTGAAGGTTTGATAAATACACTCAACGGATCTTTATAAGTAAATTTTATTTTCTCTCGCATTTTTTCTTAATCGTTGATGTGAGAATTTATGTTGATCTAAAATTTCACAAAAATAGAGAATTTCGTTGCAAGCATAGTCTAGACCAACAATTAACTCTCAATCAAAGTTTAAATCAAAGATGTCACAATTCAACACAAAATAACCAAGAGTATTAAACTCCCGGGTCATTCTCCCAAGGAAATGCAATAGAGTGTTCAATTGTTGGCTATGAGGGATTGGGGATTGTGATTGCAAGGAGCAAGAAATTAAAGTGTAAGGAAGTAAATAGACATGCAAGAAATTAAAGCTCAAAGCAAGGAAATAAAAAATGTAATTCAAGTGGCAAAAAGGAGGAACTCTTAGCAATGATTGGGAGTTAAGGATTTCTATCATAATCATAGACCACAAACATGATAATTATTAAGAATTAACTCCAATTAGTCTATCCTAACATCGAGAATAAGTCAAAAGGACATAATTGATCTCAATCCACAAGTCCTAATCAACTCACTAATTAACTTAGTGAAAGACTAGCGTTAGTGGAAAACAAACCAACTAACAATTCTAATCACAATATCGAATGGACATCTATGACTCAAGGTCACCTAATTATCCAATTCCAAGCCAAGAGTGTGAAAAACTAGGCAAAAGCTAAAAGAGATATTTTATCAAACGCCTAGCATACATAAAAGGAAAAACATCATAAATTGCAATAAAAATAAATTCTATAACTATCAATTGCAATAAAATGAAAATAACAACTCAAACAAGTATTAAAAAAATATAAAACATCAAAATTGTATTAAATGAAATTAAAAGTAACAAGAGTGTTCATAAAAAAAAGTGGCATGAAAGTGAAATTAACAAAGGAAACTAAGAGATTAAAAGCAATAGAACATGAAAATGTAAATGAAACTACAATAAAACAAGAATTAAAGAGAGAAATTAAAGAGATAATGAAGATAAAAACCCTAATTCTAGAGAGAAGGGGGAGCTTCTCTCTTTAGAAAACTAACGAAAACATGTAAAAACATAAACCTAAGTGCTCCCCCCTCATCCCTCTTCAATTTGGCTTGAAATAGCTTCAGAAATGAGTTGGATTGGGTTTTAGGGGCTCAGAAATCGCCCCCAGCAGTTTGCAATTAATGAGCTCACGTGCCAGGACTTGTGCGGACGCACAGATGTGTGCGTCCGCACACTTGCTATTTTCTAACTTGTGCGTACACACAAATTGTTTGTGTCCGCACACTTAGACTTATGTCCACTATAGCAAATTGTATATCATTTTGAAGCCCCGGACGTTAGCTTTCCAATGCCGCTAGAACTGCCTCATTTGGACCTCTGTAGCTCAAGTTATGATCACTTTAGTACCGAGAAGTCAGGACTGGCAGCTTTACAAATCCTTTATTTCTTGAATTCTCCCATTTTGCATGCTTTCCTTCCACTTCTTCAATCTATACTTGCCTTGTAAGCCTGAAATTACTCAACAAACACATCAAGACATCAAATGGAATTAAAGTGAATAAAATTTAGCAATTATAAAGCTTAAAAAGCATATTTTCACTTTCAAGCACAATTTAGGGAGAAATTATGAAACTATGCTATTTCAATGGATAAATACAAGAAAAGTTGATGAAATCCACCCAAATAGAGCAAATAAACACCATAAAATGTGGATTCAACACATCCCCACACTTAAACAATAGCATGTCCCCATGCTATACCAAAGGAAGAGAAGACGGGGGATCAACAATTATTCAATGTAACTAACTATATGCAATCTACCTATATGTATATAACTATACTATCTAACTATATATGTATTTAATTAGTCCAAGTAAATCAATATCCAAGAAAGCATCTATATACAACCAAGGGCTAAAGCAACTATAACCAAATAACATTCACAATTGAATTGAGTCATATAAAAAGAATTTAAGAAAACTTGCAAGATAACAATGTTCATAGATGAAAATATGGAATTGAGTAATTGAACCTTCAACGGATATGTGTATGCACTCTAATCACTCAAGTGTCTAAGGGTCAATCCACTCAATTCTCCTCTAATCATGCTTTCTAAAGTTTGTTCTTCATTTAACCAATCAACAGAAATTTAATGTACATATGCAAAAATCATGAGGTCTTTTCAAGGTTGTAATGTGGCTAAGCTTAAAAGTAAGGATGTATATATAGCTAGGTGAGCTTGCATTTGAATCTTTGATTAGCATAGATTATCACCTAACACACACACAACCTAACACACACACTCATGCATCAAAGTTACTTCAATCACATATGCATTGATTATTATTGAATTTCTCATTGGGGTAATTTTGTCCCCTTTTTCATTTTTGTTTTTCTTTTCTTTTTTTTTTCTTTTTTTTAACATAATATATACACCAACTCATCAATGCATATGGTTTCCATAGTCTTACATGAGCATGTACCCCAAATTTCCATTATTTTTCAACAAAGAATAAAACACATTTTTATCTACCAATGTTCCCAAATCTTCCCCACACTTAAACATCACACACTCTCACTACCTTAAACTACTCAAAGATTCAAATAAAGGACATTTCATTGTTTTTCGCTTAAGATTAATGATGTGGCAAAATAAAGAACAAAAAAAGATTAAAAAGGCTCAAAGTGGCAAACAAAGGTGAATGAAATGGTAGGCTATTTGGGTAAAGTGAGCTATAAAGAAATGATGCCCTCAATCACATAAATGCATAAAAATACATTAAACAATGGATATATAGACTTAAACAAACCAAGGATTGCAATCATAGAGAAGAGCAACACACAAGAATGAGATAAGTGGTTAAATGATGTAACCACACAATAAAGCTCAAAAACTCACAAGTTGTATGTTCTTTAACTCAAAAACCATATTCCCCAATGTATAAATCATGCAAGTTTCAATGAAATTTTTAAACTCAATTCAATTTGAATTTCAATGGCCTAAATAAAAAGTAAGCTTCTTGGAAATTTCATTAATTTGACTAACACTTATTCTATATATGTATATAGTGTGATTGGATGAAAAAAGGTAAAAAATCCTAAGTTTAATTCCTAATTTCAATCAAACCAAAATAACAAGTATATAGGAAACCAAACTTAGGTGCAATCATCACATCATCCCAAATCACAATCAAGACTAAAAACCAAAAAGAACATATGTACAAGCCAAAATTAAGAGCAAAATGTCAAAATATGCATAACTACTATATAATACTAAGTTATGTACAAGCAAAATTAAAAAGTGCAATAAACTAAGAAAGTGCAATAACTAAGTAAAAAGGTTTTCAAAAGATAAAATATATAGAAAACAACTAAAAAGCATACAAAGAAACTAAACTAAAAGTGTTCGGAAATGAAGCTTGTCACCCAAAATGCGCTGGTGAAGTTGGGCAACCTCCCCACACTTAAGATGTAGCACCGTCCTTGGTGCTCACGATCATGCGGAGTGGAAGGAGTCGTCATTGTCTCACCATACAAAATTGGCTGCAAGAGTGATGGTGGTGCTGAAACGGAAAGAGCTAAGTCACAAAACAGCATATGAAGTGAACAAGTAATAAAAATTTGAATGGAAGCATATATGAGAATCAAGTTAAATCAAACACAAACAACTTCCAATCAAATTCAGAACATGGGGAAAGCTAACTTGCTTGTTTATCAAAGAATAAAAGAAGGAAGGAGCATTGTTACTATGCACAAAGAAAAAGAAAACAGTTAAAAGTTGAAGGTTAATGTTAGTTGAAAAAATAAAAAGAAAGTTAAAAGTTAAAACTTATGTTAGTAAAAAGGAAAATGGTTAATTGAAAGAGAAAAGAAATTTAAAGTTAGGTGAAGGAGAAGAAAAAGTTAGTTGAAAAAGAAAACAAAAGTTAAATGTTATGTAAAAAGAAGGGAAAAGTTAGTAAAAGAAATGGAAGAAAAATCAAAAGTTAGGTGCATAGTCACAAGTTCCTTAATTCCAAAAAGTTTCAAAAATTTTAAAATAAGCAAGTTTGTATTCACTTCTCAACAATTCAAAATGCCAAAACAAGTGATGCACATGTATGTGTAAAGCACATAATCAAGTAAATTGGCATAAGTGGAAGCAATTTGGTATTGGCAAGTTAAAACTTTAATGAACAATGCACATAAATGAAATTCAAACACCAAATCATAAGGAAGCATAAAAGTCACAAGTTGAAACAAGAATTGAAAACCTCATGATCTAAGTGACTTAATAAAAGTTAGGCAAAAATAAAATGAATCAATTCAGCCACTTAGATTTAAAACCTTCAAACTTGTGAGTTTATGCAAAAGAGGCTCTACTTTTAAAAGAATTTCAAGTTTATGGTCAATTTGAAAATAATTCACTTGAACTACTCAATGCATAGAAGTAAATTAGCATTACAAACAAGCAAAGAATGTTAGAAGCATGACCAAAACTTGCAAAGAAGTTCTTGAGGAAATCAGAAATCATGTAGCAAACAAGGGTCTATTTTGACATAGAAATCCGTCAAATAGAATCTTGTCGCCCCAAATAACACAATGTCACTTAATAAACTAAGGTTAGGAAAAATCCAGCAGCATTTCAGCAGTAAATTGGCCTATTTCCCAATTCAACCAATCAATTCAGATTTCCTATGAATGCTTTAACACTCAAATTCACAAAAAATCATATATGACTTCATAGGAAATCAGAAAGTGAGCCAAAATATAGCAAGAACAAAAAATACAGCACCAAAACAATGAACCATTTAACAAGCAGACAATTTGAATTCAAACAGTCAAGTGCAAAATTGAAAGAAGACTTCAGCAGCAATTCAGGCAAGCCAGTTCAAACCAAATGAAATTCAAACTTAAGAAGCATAATAGCATGATTAATTACCTATGAACTTGTACTACTCCTACTCCAAAGCAACCTAACAGCAGCAAAGTTTTAGCAAAAACAATTGTAACACAATGAAGTAACAAGTATCCAAATGATCAAAACAATTCCAGACAATTAAACATGCAACAATCACACATTATCCCGTCAATTTCAGCCTCAAAAGTCATCAAAACTGGCAGTAAATCAGCAAATCTCCACACAATCAAGAAAATTTTCAACCAAACTCAACAGCAAATTTCCAGCAATTCAATCAGAAAAATCAAATCAGAATCAGTGATTTCACATCATAAACAGAAATTTAGAATCTGTGGTTCCATCACAATGAGCAACCCGAACAGTAGTGAATTAATCCAGCAGTAACCAAAACAGCAGCAATGCACAACATATAATGGACTCAATTAACATTCGTTGCATTGAATTCGATAATCGTTCCAAAAGCAAGCAGTATGAATTCAAGCAATTACTCATAATTGAATCCAACAATGAACTGCAATTGGGAACAAGAACTCAGCCAACAGCATTTAGCAAGAACAAAGCAATAACAGATAACCAGGCAGCAGCATCAATTGCACAGGGGCAAATCATGAAAGAGCAACATTCCAAACAGCATTATTAATCAAAACAAACCTAAATCCACTATCCAGCTCAGATTCTCTAACAACCTAATCAACTAACATGCATTTCTAACTAAATTAAGCTAAACAAAATTAACTTACAGTAAACTAATGACTGAAACAGAACTCAATTAAAGAAAAAAGTGAACCTGGGAAGCAGAATTAGAACAGAGGAAGGGAAAGGAAGAAGAAGGTTGATGATGGTGAGTGAACGGCTGGAGTAACTCAGCTGGCCTGGTGGTGGAGCTGCTCCAATGGCAGCAGCGGAGGAGGGGCGCAGCAAAGAAATAGGGGTGGTGTTGCAACAGCTGGAACCCAACTCAGACGAAGCGAACAGGAGCGTGAACTTGCTCTGTTCTTCAAACCAGAAGGAACGAGAGAGACAAGGATACTTGTGCCATTGCACCTGATGGCGACAGAAAGGGTAGAGGGAGGAGGCTGAACGCGGTGGTCGAGACCGGAGTTTGAGACATGGCTAGGGTTCGCGATTGTGGTGGCGGAGGTAAGGGGTGACGATAATCAGAGGAGAGGGGAAGGGCTTCGTACGAAGGAGAGGGAACAGGGGTATGGCGCGCGGTGTTGAGCTCGACGGAAAGGGGCTCTGATAGGGGGTCCTTTGGTTCAGCGAGAAGGGAGAAAGAGGGATGAGAAGGTAGCTGTGGTTTCTGGGCTCGGCGGAGGTGAGAAGAAGAGAAGAAGAGAAGAAAGGGATGTGGAGACTCGTCGTCGGTGTCGCTGTGGCTCGCCGACAGTGCGGTGGTTCGGGCAATGAGAGAGAGGGAGGAGAAGGTGGAGGTTGCGGTTGCAGAGCGCGGTGTGGCTGAGGAAGACAGAGAACCAGGGATGGCGGGACGAGAGAAGAGATGAGAGAAAAGGGAAGAAGAGGGAGAAAGGGTGCGGCGGTAGCCGGCGGTCATGGTGGCGGGTCGTTCGACGCTGGCGATTCTGGTGGTTGGAGAAGTTGAAACAGAAAAGAGAAGGGCTGCGGTGATCCTTGGCTCGGGTTCGGCGATGAGGGGTGAGAGAAGAGGAAGAAGGGATGGGGTGAGGGGCGGTGGTTTGAGACAGTGATGTATGGTGATGATGGTGAAGAAGATGAAGACGTTGATGGTGAATGATTGGCTCAAGGAAGGGCAGAACAGGGGGATGCGGACGCACATAGCTTGCGGGTGCTCCCAACAGAGAAGGGTGAATTTGGGGTGCGTACGCTAGTGCGTACGGAGAGGAAAATGGACAATAGTGCGTATGCACACACTGTGCAAACGCTGCGAGTAAAGGGTGTCTATGAGACCCAACAATGCAAAATGTATATATACAAGAGATTAACAAAAATATGTAACTATGTACATTAACTTTAAAATTAATCCAAGATTTTATCTTCCAAATCAAAATCATGGACTATTTAAACCATTTTTAATATGCACAAACAAGAATCTACCAAAACTATTTTAATCACAAAAAAATTAATAAAAAATTTTAAACATGCAACTCAAGTCAAAAAGGCAATTTAAACAAAATTACTAACTATTCACATATGCACTTTAAAACAAAAATCTATTAAGGCAAGCAAATAACCAAGAGACATATTACAAGAAAAAACAAGCAACCAATCAAAAACAAACTATTCACATATTCACATATTAACAATAGCCAATAATGTAACACCATTGCAAATCCCCGGCAACGGCACCAAAAACTTGATGTGAGAATTTATGTTGATCTAGAATTTCACAAAAATAGAGAATCTCGTTGCAAGCATAGTCTAGACCAACAATTAATTTTCAATCAAAGTTTAAATTAAAGATGTCACAATTCAACACAAAAAAACCAAGAGTACTAAACTCTCGGGTCGTTCTCCCTAGGAAATGCAATGGAGTGTTCAATTGTTAGCTATGAGGGATTGGGGGTTGTAATTGCAAGGAGCAAGAAATTAAAGTGCAAGGAAGTAAATAGTCATGCAAGAAATTAAAGCTCAAAGCAAGGAAATAAAAAATGTAATTCAAGTGGCAAAAAGGAGGAACTCTTAGCAAGGATTGGGAGTTAAGGATTCCTATCATAATCATAGACCACAAACATGATAATTGCTAAGAATTAATGTAACACCCTAACTACCAAAGCTCACGCTTCCGGCTGCACGACTCTGATAGCTCGGAAATTACGACGACTTTTATATTATTTAATACTAAAATATGAGCCTGTTTAAAACTTTAAACCGCAATACCACTCCTAAAAATACTTTCGTTCGATAACATACATCCATAGATACCATACAACTTACAAAAACTCATAAAGGATACATCTATATATATACATAGATATATATATCATATTACAAGCATTAACCAATACAATCTCTAACCCTCTTACAGAATATATCAAGATACAGGTGAGGGTACAATAAATAATCTAAAGCAATACAGAGCATCTCAACAACAACTAAATAAACTCTTCGTGACTTCTGCGCCCATATCCTGAAAGGGGAAAATGTAGGGGGGTGAGAACATCATCCTCGAAAGGGTTCTCAGTAGAGGGTTTTTGAGAATTACTATAAAAGGATACGTGAAGATAAACCGTACCAGTGATTAGTAACCGTCTTATGCCTCCTTTTCAAAAGCAACGGTTTACAATAAAAGTAAAGTCTAAAAATCCTTTCTGAAAGAAAAACCGTTCAATTCTCAAAAACTCAAAAGCCTTTAAAAAAATGTTTATCTATGCTGAACTAAAATAGCCTTTCATATTTTTCCAAACCAGAAACACAAACCAAAATCAACCATCGGCTCATCTCATTTCAACCACGGCCCTAGGCCCAAACAATCCAACCATCAACCAATCACCACAATCCAACAGAGTCCCAGTTGCAAACACAAATAGGAAGTTCAAGCACAAACAAACAGTTACAGCAAGTAGAACAAATAGCAGTTAATCACAAGTAGTCACAAAGGCAAACCAAGTACAATATGCACACCCAAACAATGTCACATAGATGCATATGATGCATGCCTGTCCCTAGTGGCTGATGATATCATCTGTCGGTTATATAGCCAACCCGACACGTCCTGGTAGCTAACCATGGACAGAAACACCCATCGCGGAGCAAGTAGGTTTGAGCTTCAACCCCATTGCTACTACCCGCTCAACCCAGAGCCAGTGGAATAACCACTACTGCGGCTACTACCCAGGCGGGTGTTTAAAAGCTCAACCTGGAGCGAGTGGAATCATCACTACTACCGCTACTACCCAGGCGTCACAGTCTCTGACCTGGAGCAAGTGGGACGAACCACAACCCTTGCTACTACCCAGGTATCTCAAGCATATATTCATTCAGTTCCAGCTATGGATCAACATCCATCTCAGCCATCCGGCTTAAATTCATAATTCATAGTCAGCCATACGGCCCATAACTCATTCGGCAATCAACCATAAATCAATATCATACACAGCCATTCCGGGTCACGGTTCAATCCAGAACCTGCCAATATTCATAATCATACACAGCCATTCTGGCCCATAACAAAAAATCACTTCAACCATTCAACATCATCAAATTCATAAAACCGGTATTTAAGCCACAAATCACTTTTCTCAAGCCATTTCACTTTGAAATCAAATTTCAACTCTTTTCAGCCTTGGCTTTAAAGATCTCATTTCTCAAATCATCTCAGGCTCATAAGCCAAATTTACTCAAAGTGAGTTCCTTGTTTAAAACAAAGCCACTCTCGGCATTCTCTTTACAAAACTTCCAAAACCATGGCAAGTTAAGGATTTATTTCAAAGTATTCAAAACCACCCGTCCAACAATGGGATTTTATAACAAAAGCTTCTCGGCAGAGTCCCAAGTCTTTAGGGAAGGTCAACCTATATCAATTCCTTAAAATTCATTGAAACTCTTAAAATCATGGATTCTCGGTTCAAGTAAATAAAACTGAATTTATTATGAAACCGACCATACAAAATCACAAGTTCCAACCCGGTCCAAAAATCAACTCATTTGAAAAGGAACCGGTTCATTTGAATCAAACCAGTTTCAGGTTTCTTTTTGGAACCCATTTTTCTAACTCTTCCAAAATGCCTCAAACTTAATTACTCAATCAAAAGTCTAGATTCCTTTGAAATCACTAAAAGCTCCTTTTTATATTGAAATCGATATTGGAGCATCATTCTTTCCTTCAGTGATTCAAACGGTAAAAATAGTTCATTTCTAAATAAGTCAAACTCAAGGCATAAAGTTCACTAAATAAATTAAGCTTGAAAATATAAATATTCTCTTAATAAATCAAATAATACAACTTCTCAAATCCAATCCTTTTTAAATAACTTTTCAAACAAGACTAGGATTTTGTAAAAATTTCGGCAACACCTCCCCTAAAACTTGGACTTTTGCCACCCGGTTTGGGTCCCAACTAAACCGTTTCTCATTCCTTTTCAACAGCTCAAAACCAGAAATCAATTCAAAGCAAGCTAAATCCAACAGTCGCCTCAGTGGCATATCTCAAGAAAACCATTTCAAAATCAACTCAATATCAACCGATTTAACTCATTTCCAAGGCTTTAAAGAAACGGTTCAGCAACAATCATTTATCAAACCAGATCATTTAAAGCAAGCCAAGCTGAATTCAAGAGTGAATTCTATTTTTCACATTCTCAATAAAATTAACTCAAATCAATTCTCAATGGGTTAAACTCGATCTCAAAGCTTTAAAAGAATCAACTTGAAAAGCATTTCGTTTCACAAAACCACACAACAATTCAACCAACAGACGTTCATAACCAACCAAGGCAAATCAAGCCATACATAAGACCGATACAATCACCAAATACACATTCACTCACATCAGCATCCATATATAATAATTCCAATATATAAAATATAGTTTTTGGAAAGCGCCCCTACCTCAAAACGCAAATCCATAATCCAAACGCCTCATAAGTTCTTTTTGCCTCAACTCGAAATCAAAGGTAGCTTCAAAGCACAGCCCCACACATTTTCGCAGCAGCATAACCAGCTCTAAATTACAGCAAGCAACCTCAGTTACTAAACTCTAAGAACATTAATGCAGGGCTTTCGAAACAGAAATACTCACTGACTTAACAAAACGAAGCAGCTGCAGCTCCATATCAACCCGGCAGCGGCTCCATCGGCCATCTCAAGCGGCAGTGGCGGCGAAAAACCCCGACAACCGCAACGGCAGTGGTTTTCCGGCGACTAAGCTGCATTCTCCGGCGGCAAAGACGGCGGAGCAGCTCGGAACGGCCAGCAGCAGTGTCGGCGCTAACCCAGCACCAACATCCACCACCGTTACCACCTTCCTCTCTGGCCAGATCCAACGGCCGCAACTCAGCCGCAACAACGATGAAACGGCAGCAAAAAGATCAGCCCCAACCCGCAATGATGGCTCTCCGGCGCGACACCAGCCACAACAGGGACAGCGGCGGTGAGACCCCAATAGCGACGAGTTTCCCGGCGTCAGAACAAGCAGGACTGGCGACGGCAAGGAGGCCCGGCGACGGTGACCCAGGCGGCGATGGTCTCCCCTGTCGCGCTCTCCCTCACTCTTCGCGCTCGTCGGCAGGGGCAATATGGCGGTGACTCAGCAAGGATGAGCTCCTCTGGTTCGGTGACAGAGGTGCGGCTCAGGTTCCAAGAACAGGACAGCATTGGCGGCGACGGCATGGCTCAGCAACCGCGTGGTGACGGCATGAACAGATCCTTCTTCTCCCTTCGGCTAGCAACGGCGGCGACGATGGCAGTGGCACCCACCGCGCCGCCTCTCTCTTCTTCCCCCTCTCCTTCCTTCTCCGTGGATTCCTCACCCCACTCCCCCTTCGGATTTATTTTTCTTTCAGGGAACACCAAGGAAATTTTTGTGTGTTGTTGTTGTTGTTGCTGCGCAGTGAAGGCAGTGAGGAAAGGGGTTGGGCTGCGTAGCGTGGAGGAAGGATGGAAGGGAATAGGTTTGGCAAAATTAGGGTTAGGGGCATTTTAGTAATTTCTAATAAAATTGTGGATAATATAGTAATTGAAACCCACATTAAATCCAACACTAATTGCATATAGAAAATACTATTTGCTCACCAATTTTACAAATTATTTTCCATAAAATGCCCAAATCAAAATAATTAGAAATAATATAATTAAACCCTTTATTTTTCAAATTAACAGTATTAATATTTAAAATAGTAATTATTTAATCCAAATCATATAAAAATCCTTATTATTTCACAACTACCAATTTTATAATATAATTATAGAAAATAATCCAATAATTATCAAATTGGATAATAATCATAACTTATCTCAAATTCAACAAATCAAAACTCGCCTTAATTATCTTTAATAAAATAATTTCTGAAATTAAGGCTATAAATAACTACATGATTTGAGACTTGATCATAATAAGACTTTTTAAAAGTTCTGGATCTTACAATTAATCCCAATTAGTTTATCCTAACATCGAGAATAAGTCAAAAGGGCATAATTGATCTCAATCCACAAGTCCTAATCAACTCACTAATTAACTTAGTGAAAGACTAGCGTTAGTAGAAAACAAACCAACTAACAATTCTAATAACAATATCGAATGGACATCTATGACTCAAGATCACCTAATTATCCAATTCCAAGCTAAGAGTGTGAAAAACTAGGCAAAAGCTAAAAGAGATATTTTATCAAACACCTAGCATGCATAAAAGGAAAAATATCATAAATTACAATAAAAATAAATTCTATAACTATCAATTGCAATAAAATGAAAATAACAACTCAAACAAGCATTAAAGAAATATAAAACATCAAAATTATATTAAATGAAATTAAAAGTAACAAGAGTATTCATAAAATAAAAGTGGCATGAAAGTGAAATTAACAAAGAAAACTAAGAGATTAAAGGCAATAGAACATGAAAATGTAAATGAAATTTCAATAAAACAAGAATTAAAGAGAGAAATTAAAGAGATAATGAAGATAAAAACCCTAATTCTAGAGAGAAGGGGGAGTTTCTCTCTCTAGAAAACTAACAAAAACATGTAAAAACCTAAACCTAAGTGCTCCCCCCTCATCCCTCTTCAATTTGGCTTGAAATAGCTTTAGAAATGAGTTGGATTGGGTTTTGAGGGACTAGAAATCGCCCCCAGTGGTTTGTAATTAATGAGCTCACGTGCCAGGACCTGTGCGGACGCACAGATGTGTGCGTCCGCACACTTGCTATTTTCTGACTTGTGCGTACACACAAATTGTGTGCATCCGCACACTTAGACTTATGTACACTATAGCAAATTGTATATTATTTTGAAATTCCGGACGTTAGCTTTCTAATGCCGCTGGAACCGCCTCATTTAGACCTCTATAGCTCAAGTTATGATCACTTTAGTACCGAGAGGTCAGGACTGGCAGCTTTACAAATCCTTGATTTCTTGAATTCACCCATTTTGCATGCTTTCCTTCCACTTCTTCAATCCATACTTGCCTTGTAAGCCTGAAATTACTCAACAAACACATCAAGGCATCAAATGGAATTAAAGTGAATGAAATTTAGCAATTATAAAGCTTAAAAAGCATGTTTTCACTTTCAAGCACAATTTAGGGAGAAATTATGAAACTATGCTATTTCAATGGATAAATACAAGAAAAGTTGATGAAATCTATCCAAATAGAGCAAATAAACACCATAAAATGTGGATTCATCAATCGCCCCTCTGTAGTGCACGAGAACTAAAAAACTATCTTCATTGCCATTATGAGTGCCACTCTGATGAAGGTTTAACGTTTTGGTTGCATTTATATAGGTTAAATTTGTTACTAAATCAAATTAACTGAATTCGATTTATATTTTTGACTCAGTATGTAGTAAATCGAATCAATTAGACTCGATTTACTTGGCGTATATCCAACCCATGCTAAATTAAAATAAGTTGGTTCGAATTAATTAGAAACAATCCTCCGCATTAGTAAATTATCAAATCTATTCAATTCGATTTATTATTACTATAATTAAATTGAATTTATTTGATTTAATTTATATTAGAAAAAATGTAAATCGAATTCAATATCTTTGATTTACCTAAAATTATTCTCGAAAGAAGACATGTATATCAGTTTTTTAGTTTTAAGAAAATTATATAATATTGGGATTCATTTTATTTGTTTACGTGAATTATCCCTAATTAGTTGTGTTAAACCTGGATTTGCAATTCTTTGTAGGCAAAGGATTTAGGGGACTCCTTTAAAAAAGGTTGTTTACCGATAACTCTATTAAATATTTGGGAAAATAATACTACTTTTATTTATAGAAATCCATGGATATTCTCCATATTTGTGCATTTTGTTTTTGTACCAAATGACGTAGATTGTGGACTTCTCTGCAGCATAATTCATTCAATTTGTTAAAATGAAAAAATATTGTTTTTGTTCTTAAAATTTGGGATAAATTTTAAATTGTCTCTAACGTTTGAATTGTCCTATTTAAATTTTTAATAAAGTTGATCATAAGATAATATTGAGAAGATTTTAAAATGTTAGAAACTTAAATAGGACCAATTTGACGTTAAGGACAATTTTAAAACTTATCCCAAATATTACGGACAAAAATAATATTTTTAATGGTTATGTTTTGTTCTCTATATTTTATTGTGAGTGGCATTTTTCTTTGTAAAAACATAATGTTTTAGACTTTGCAATTTTTATATATCTAATTTCTTGAATCTTTATTTAATTATTTTGAAAATAATTATTATTAAAGGTAGTTCCAACAACAAAACCTCCCAAATCTCCAATTAATATTGTTTTGATTGTAACACCCTAATATTCAAATCCTTATACTCGAATCATAAGTCAATGATAATAAGGTGGTACGACTCTCAAGGAGAATTTTTAATACATAATTATAAGTAAGATTGAAAGGAGTATTAATCGATAAGCATGAAAAGAGTAAAAATAAAATCGCGAAGTCGTATCATTCACGTATCGACAACTAAAAGATAAAACGTGAAGTCGAAAGCGATATACAAATGAAGGCATTAAGGAGAATAAGAGAAGGACAGTATATAGATATATAACATAAGTAGATAGCCACTAGTCGCGACCCGCGAAGTTTAGGCTGGCTAGGGTACAGTATAACAGTAATTGACAACAGTATCTCCTAATCTCTCCCAAAAGAAACATAAAAAGCCTCTATAGGCAAGTTCAAAAGAGTTCAATACATAATATAAGCTTTTCAAAATAAAGGTGGAGAGATTCTAGGCAAAATATAAAGTAGAGAATATAAAGATCTTCGCCATCTCTCAGATGAACCACAACTCACTTCTGAGCACCTGGACCTGTATCTGAAAAATAATAGATATATACGGAATGAGAACCCCTGACCCATGGGTTCCCAGTATGGTAAAAGTGCCAAATAAGTACAATGCATTGTAATAAAAACTCACTAAGCATCCAAAACTTCCTTTCACCAAACATTCATCCTATGTTCTCGCTAATCTATAAATAGGCAACTGTCATAAGGGAATGCTAAATCTAATTCATCTTCCTCATGCTTCCCAACTTTTTAACTCTCCAACGAATCAGAATCAGAATCAGAATCATGAACAAAACTATCACCAGTTATTTTGTCCCAACAATTCTATATCAATACTTTATATCCTCACCTGGAGCAAGTGGAATCACTTCACTGCGTCTACTCAGGGAGCTCAAATTATCTCATTTTCTACCTGGAGCAGTGAAATCACTTCACTGCGTCTACCCATGGAACTCAAATTACCTCATTCAATAATCATCATTTTAAATTAATCATATCATTACTCCATCTAAACAAGAACAGCCCTCAGCGTCAACCGACACCAGCCTGAGGGACCTCTCAGTTATACAAATACAAGCAATACAGGAAAGTAATACACAACAAGGTACAAGTAGAATAAGTAGCACATAATCAGGTAACATAGCATATATGATATAGCAATCTAAAAAATTAGGCAAACCCAAACAATTCAAACATATGCATATGATGTATGCCTGCCCTATGGCTGATGATATCATCTGTCGGTTATATAGCCAGCCTGATATGTCCTGGTAGCTAACCATGGATAGAAACACCCATGCGGAGCAAGTGGGCTTGAGCTACAAATCCCTTACTACTACCCGCTTAACCCAGAGCCAGTGGAACAACCACTACTGCGGCTACTACCCAGGCGGGTATTTAAAAGCTCAACCTGGAGTGAGTGAAATCACCACTACTACTGCTACTACCTATGCGTCACAATCTCTGACCTGGAGCAAGTGGGACGAACCATAACCCTTGCTACTGCCCAAGATCTCAAAACATACATTCATTCAGTTTAAAATCAATCATCATTGTTATCAAATCTCAAACATTAACCTGGAGCAAGCGAAATGAACCACAACCCTTGCTACTACCCAGGTATCACAAATACACATTCATTCATAATCACTCTTCATTATTACCAATTCTCAAGCGGGACGAACCACGACCCTTGCTACTACCCAGGTATCACAGACATACATTCATCCAAAACTCCATAATTAAACTCATTTATCATAATTCTCCTTCCCTATCTCATACTCGGAGCAAATGGACAACGCCACTGCCTACTACCCGGGGTCACACGTCACATTCATTTTCAAACTATCATTTCTGTACTTCCTCAATCACAATTCATTACTCCAAGTCTTTCTTCATTAAAAAGTTATCATATTTCCTAGTTTCTTCTCATTACTAGGCGTACTATAAAAATTTAGGACTTAAAGGATGAAAATGGAGGCTTAGAAGTCTGAAATTAGGCTTTAAAAACTCAAAAATCAATTTTTGCTGAAAGCGGGGTCACGCGTGCGCGTCGCCCACGCGCACACGTGGGAAGCGAAGAAAAGCATGTGATGCGTAAGCGTCGCCCATGCCCATGAGTGGGAAGTAGAGAGGTAGGGTGACGCGTGCGCGTCAGCCACGCGTACACGTGGATGCGTTTTGTGCTCCTCGCACAAAACCGACACGCTACCATCACAACTCTCTGGAATTTTATACCAGACATCTGCATCAATACAGCGACGCGTACGCGTCGGCCAGGCGCACGCGTGAGAGAGTAAAAATCGTGAGTGACGCATGCGCGTCGGCCATGCGTGCACGTCGGAGTACATTTTACGAAAAATTTTACTAAGTTAAAAAGCTGCATAATTTTATTTTCAAATCTCAAACTTCCGCCACACATAACTTCTTCTACAAAATTTCTTTTTCAACCATTTCTTAACCGTTGGAAAGATCGTTGAATGAACTTTCATAAAAATCCAATTTTTAAGAATTCCTAACTGCGAGGACCGAGTTACAGACTGCCGAAGTTGGTCAAAAATAAGTTCTTTACCCAAAGACAGAAATCACCAATTTTTCTAATGTTCACAAGCCAAATTCATTTCCAGTCATCCAAATGACCACAACCCAATGATGCACCACTATTTTGTAGTACATTTTAGGCTGAATTGGGTGGATTTTATCCATTATTCTCATACTTATTCATGAAATTTGCATGTTTTACATTTTCCTTCCTAATTTTGTGCTGTGATAAAAAACATGCTTCTTTGGCCTTAAATTACTAATTTTAATACTCTCCTATCACCATTCGATGTCGTGATACGTTTGTTAAGTGTTTTCAGGGTTTATAGGGCAGAAATGGCTTAGAAGATGGAATGGAAGCATGCAAAAGTGGAAGGAACACAAGAAAACAGGAATTTCAGAAGCTGGTAGCGACGCGCACGCATGGGTGACGCACATGCATGGGCGACGCGTGCGCGTGACCAGTGCAGCTGGCAAGCGACACGTACGCATAGATGACGTGTACGCGTGACAAAGAATTTCTTTCAACGACGCGTACGCGTGGCTGACGCGTATGCGTGACGAGCGTCACATGCTGTAATTAAAAGAAAACGCTGGGGGCAATTTCTGGGCTGCTTTTGACCGAGTTTCAGGCATGAAAATAGAGATTAGAGGCTGCAGAGTAGAGCTGGAAGGAAAAATCAATCATTCACACTTTCATTCACATTAGTTAGGTTTAGATGTAGTTTTCTAGAGAGAGAGGCTCTCTCCTGTCTCCTCTCTCAAGGTTTTAGGGTTTTTAGTTTTATTTTTTCTTCAATTCAAATTTCCATCTTGTTTTAATTTAGTTTCTCTTCTACATTCTACTATTCGAGCATCTTGGTTTCTTTTCCCTTGTTGATGTCTTTATTTTTCCAATTTAATTTATGAACTCTTCATGTTAGATTCAATTTCCTTTTTAATGCAATTTGAGGTATTTCATGTTTATTGCTTCTTCCTTTATTTGTTATTATTGATTCCTTGCAATTGTTGGTTTTAGATTTTACATTCTCTTATTACTTTCCTATGTTTTTATTTTATGCCTTCCAAGTGTTTGATAAAATGCTTGGTTGGATTTTAAATTAGATTTTTTATGTTCTTAACTTGGATTGATCAGTTAGAGACTCTTGAGTTATCGAAATTCTTTTGTTGATTGGTGATTGAGACTTGCATTGCTAGTTGGCTTAGCCTTCACTAAATCTAGTCTTTGATTAAGACTTGTGAACTTAAGTTGATTTTTCTCACTTGACTTTTTTTCATTGTTAGAGGTTAACTAAGTGAAAGCAAAAGACAATTACCATCACAATTGATGATGATAATGAGGATAGGAATTCCAATTCTCAATCCTTGTTAGGACTATTCTTAGTTGTTATTTTATTTCCTTGTTATTTACATTACTTGTTCCTTATTTCAAAACCCAAAAATATACTTTCTCATAAACAATAATAACTATACTTCCCTGAAATTCCTTGAGAGACGACCCGAGGTTTAAATACTTTGGTTTATTTTTATTGGGTTTGTATTGTGACAAACAATTTAAACATTGACTGAGATTTACTTGTCGGTTTAGAACTATACTTGCAACGCGAATTTTTGTGAAAATCTTTACCGACATTTTTTCTCCGTCATATTTTTGGCGCCGTTGTCGGGGAATTGCAAATGTGTGCCTTATTATTAGTTATTGTGAATATTGTGAATATGTTTGCCTTTTTGTTTCTTTGTTAGTTTTTTCTAGTTTTGGGAGTTTATTTTCATTATTTCTTATTAGTTTTTATTTTTATTTTCTCATTTCATTATGAATTCTCACCCCTTTGGCTATGAGTGTGGTTACAATTATGTTGTAGGAAGTGGAAATTACAATGAAGGCTTGCATCAAAGATGGAACAATCAAAGATGGGAGGAGCCACAAGGATTTAATCAACCCTCTTGGCAACAACCTTCACCAACGTACTATGAGCAATAGCCATTCCAAGATGCATATCAATATAATAGCTATGGTGGACCCCCTTGTAGTTACCAACAAACCCCACCATATGCCTATGAACCCCCTCCTCAACATAGCTTTGAACCACCATACTCATAAGTCACCTATAACCAAACACTTCCATATGACCCTAATCCTTATCCACCATACCAATCATCATATGAACCATATGAACTATTCATAGAACCACCCACATTTCAACACAATTACCCCCAAGAACGACCACCTCAATATACACCATCTCCATATCCGTATCAAGATGAACCACCTTCCCATTATGAGCCATTTCTCCTAACAAATGAACCCTCCTATCCATCCCAAGCTCTCATAGATGATACCTTTAGTGTTATTTGCCAAGGGCAATAGGATCTTCAAATCGCACTTACCTCTACTCTCACCGGTCTCACCTCTACTCTCCAAGCTCTTATATCCCGTGTGGATCCATCCTCTACCCCCAATACTCAACCCTCAAACTCTAGTGCACTTTCTTTTCACCCATATCCATCAATCCAAGAGCAACATGATGCCAATTATGCTATTGACATGGAACAAGAGAGAAGGGATCGTCTTAGGGACTTAATGGATCGGGTTCACGCATCCATACTTCAAGAGAAGCAAGA
Source organism: Arachis ipaensis (assembly GCF_059453495.1). Classification (NCBI taxonomy): domain Eukaryota; kingdom Viridiplantae; phylum Streptophyta; class Magnoliopsida; order Fabales; family Fabaceae; genus Arachis; species Arachis ipaensis. The sequence goes on from NC_142439.1 coordinate 94,631,284, forward strand.
GGAGACCCAAAATGTGGAGGTAGGAGAGACCCTTAAAGAAAGTTGTCAAGAGGTGGAAGTCATTAAGGAGGAGCTGGATTTTGTACTAGAGCAAGTGGAGAAAGTCAAAATTATCGAAGAAGAGGAAGTGGTTGAAGACTTAGGAGATGCGGAACCTCCATGGGAAACTCAAGTCATAGAGCCTCCTTCCAAGATGTTTGAATTTGATGTTGAGGAGGGTGTACAACCTCCAAAGCATATCATGGTTGAAGACTTTGAGGAGGTTGATCAAGAGATGAATTCAATAATTAATGAATTTCTGTCCACAATTGAATCCTCTCCCATTGGACTTGAAGAAGAGGTTAATGTTGAAGAAGCTTATCAAAAGGTGGAGATCATCAAAGAGGAGTCCAAGATACTGAAACATACATTGGCAAGGCCACCATTGGAGACACCTCTCCAGAAGCCATCACCATCCGTCCTGTCATTCAAGGGGGTAAATCTCTACTCCTTGAGCTTTAATTTCTTGCTTGCATACAGTTTTCTTGAGACGGATGGACAACTTAGAGCTCTCTCTAGCTTTAAGAGTAAAAGGGGGATGGTTAGTGGTTGGCAACACAATTCTAGACTCGTTATGGTTGGATGTTCAAGGTCTAATGCAATGGTTGGTATAGTTCTCATTTTTTTGGGTCTAGGAAGTTGTTGGGATGCCTCAGTGAGAATTCAGATTACTTGCCACCCAGTTGGAACAATGATGATCAACTTGAAGACGGGTGTAGAAACAAGATTTGGGATCTCAGCATACAAGAGGATTAGCTTTGGGAGCTCAAAGCTTGTGAAGAACTTCATCAAGACTTGGTGAATTCACTTGGAAATGTTGGAGCTTATTGGAAGTCCAAGCATTGGTGGAAGTTTCAAGATGAGTTCAAGCACAAGCCACCATGACAAGGAGCTCACCAAATGTCCAACTTAAGGACTTTAACTAAAAGTGCTAGGTGGGAGACCCCTCACCATGGTAAATACTTCCTATTTTCTCTTTTATTTATATTGGTAGTAATTTGAATTTTTATTTTTAGTTAGGATTATTGAGTTTAAGTTGTGGTCTTACTTATTTAATAAAGTTTGGCTTTACTCTGGTAGCTTGTTAGTTTATAAAAAAAAATTGTGGCCGACGCACACGTGTCAATGACGCGCACGCGTCATGTGGAGGTTCGCTCTCATGTATTTCTGAACAGAGAGTTACGCTGGAACAGTGTGGGAGGGGTGCTTGGCGCACAACCCACCCCATGCGTACGCGTGATCCACGCGTACGCGTGATCCACGCGTACGCGTGATCCATGCGTACGCGTCACTAGCAATTTTGTGGTTCCACGCGTGTACGTCAGCGAGGCGTATGCGTGGTATGAAAAATTGGCGTAAACTGATGAATTGAACAGAGAGTTGTGCGGGTATGAGGTTGGAATCGTGCATCCGGCACGACGAGTGGTCACGCGTACGTGTGATCGATGCGTACGCGTCACTTCCTTATCCTGCAACCCATGTATACACGTGGGCGACGCTTACGCGTCGCATCCTGTTTTCCATTTTTCATCTTTCTTCTCTCCTTTCTTCTTCTTTCTTCTCTCCTTCTTCTTCCTTTCTTACTTTCTTTTTCTTCATCTCTTTAACTTCTCATCCTCATTTTCTTTCATTCTCTTTTACTTATTACATTTGCATACTCACATTCATTGCATTTTAACTTTGTTGTTTCTTCTCCTTTTCTTTTCTATATTTATTATTTTCACATTGGTGTTACATTTTCTTACTCAACTATTGCATATTTCTTGCATTGTTTTGGGTGCTTTTTGACTTGTTTGCTATTTAGTTGCGATGCCCTTTGCTTTTATTGTTTTCTCACTTGCATGTTGTAGCTACCATATAGTTGAGAACCTCATTATTTGGCAATAGACCACATATATTTTATTTCTTTTCATACCTTTGTGGGTTATTCTTCTTCCTTTTCCTTTTCTTTCAGGATGGCCACCAAGAGGGGAGAGGAACGGCTTCCAAATTGGCGACAAACAAGTTCATGTATAAAATCTTTGGAGAAAAAGCATCAGTTGTAGCAACCCGTCCACTTGCATATCTTTGCATGCACCGAGGACGGTGCAATCTTTAAGTGTGGGGAGGTCGATACTGACTTTCGTGGGTTAGTTACTTTCTTTTCAACACCAATGTTTAATTTTCTTTGTTAGTTAGTGTTGCATTGCATGATAGTTTGCATGTGTAGTTAATTGTTTGCATTTATGTACTACTTGGTTGAAGTGATGAATTCTTTTTCAAGAAACTATTTTAGAGCATTTCACTAATTTGAATTAAAAATTTTTGTTGAAATTTCTTGAAGAATTTTATTTTGGAACAGGGTTTAGAGCTTGAACACACAAACCCAATAAGATTTTTGAACCTATTTGATTGGTTGCATCTTATCAACCAATGTTTTATTTTGGTGTGTGTTGTTCTCTCTAGAATTGTGATCTTTGTCTTGCTTAATTCTATATTTCCATTGTTTGATGTATGCATGCACTTATGTGATTGAGGCCTTTGTTCACTATAGCTCACATACCCATATGGCCTTAACCTTTTTATCATCCTTTGCAAACCAATGTTGAGCCTATTTTACCCCATTTATTCTTTACTCTAGCTCATCACTAACTCTAAGCAGAAAATAATAATGTCCTTCATTTGAATCCTTGGTTAGCTTAGACTAGTGAGAGTGCTCATGATTTAAGTGTGAGGAAGTTGGGTTTCGAGATATTTGGTTTGGGAATTGAGTATGTTAGACTTTTTTGTGAAAATGTGAAAAGAATGTTGAGGACATGTTCATGCATTCAATACCTTAATCATATGCATTGAGAAAAATAAAAGAAAATAAAAAAAAAAGAAAAAGAAATGAAAAAAGAGTAAATAATAAAAAGGGGACAAAATGCCCCAACGTAAATGGTGGTAGCAATGCATATGTATTGTATTCAAATTTTGGATGCATGAATATGTGGCAGAACATAGTTAATGTGTAGTTAGATTTTATATTCTGATTACATGGATTGTCTTAAGGTTAGGTGAGAAGTTTGGGTTAATCAAGGATTCAGATTTTAGTCCACTTGACCAAATACAATCCTACCTTGACCCTAACCTTATTACAACCCTTAAAAAACCTCTTGATATGTGTATTTGTGCATTAAATTTTGTTGATTGGTAGAAGAAGAGCAAGTATTAGAAAGTAAGATTAGTAGAGAATCGAGAGAATCGAACCTTAAACACTTGAGTGATTAGAGTGTATACACTTCCGGTGAGGGTTCGATGCTCGATTCTTTGTTCCCGGCTTTCACGAGCTTTCTTCTTGCAAGTCTATTTGTATTTTATTTTGTGATTTGAATTAGTGAGATTCAGTTCATATTTTTCTTGAAAGATTTATTTACTTTTAACCAAGTAGGTAAAAGCATTTTGCATATAGTTGCATTCATATAGATAGTTTGCATTTAATAATTTCTACCATTCATCCTCACTCTTTTGGTTCTCTTGAGCTTAGCATGAGGACATGCTAATGTTTAAGTGTTGGGAGATTTGATGCACCACTATTTCGTGGTACATTTTAGGCTGAATTGAGTGAATTTTATCCATTATTCTCATACTTATTCATATAATTCGCATGTTTTACATTTTCCTTCCTAATTTTGTGCTGTGATTGAAAACATGCTTCTTTGGCCTTAAATTTTCTAATTTTAATTCTCTCCTATTATCATTCGATGTTGTGATACATTTGTTAAGTGTTTTCATGGTTTATAGGGCAGGAATGACTTAGAGGATGGAAAGGAAGCATGTAAAAGTGAAAGGAACACAGGAAAACAGGAATTTCAGAAGCTGGTAGCGACGCGCACGCGTGACCAGTGCAGCTGGCACGTGTACGCGTGACAAGGAATTTCTTTCAGTGACGCGTACGCGTGGCTGACACGTACGCGTGACGAGCGTCACGTGCTTCAATTAACAGAAAATGCTAGGGGCAATTTCTGGGCTACTTTTGAGCCAGTTTCAGGCCCAAAAATAGAGATTAGAGGTTGCAAAGTGGAGCTAGAAGGAAAAATCAATCATTCACACTTTCATTCACATTAGTTAGGTTTAGATGTAGTTTTCTAGTCCTCTCTCTAGGTTTTAGGGTATTTAGTTTTATTTCTTTTTCAATTCAGATTTCCTTCTTGTTTTAATTTAGTTTCTCTTCTACATTCTACTATTCTAGCATCTTGGTTTCTTTTCCCTTGTTGATGTCTTTATTTTTCCAATTTAATTTATGAACTCTTCATGTTAGATTCAATTTCCTTTTTAATGAAATTTGAGGTATTTCATGTTTATTGCTTCTTCCTTTATTTGTTATTATTGATTCCTTACAATTGTTGGTTTTAGATTTTACATTATCTTATTACTTTCCTATGTTTTTATTTTATGCCTTCCAAGTGTTTGATAAAATGCTTAGTTGGATTTTAAATTAGATTTTTTATGTTCTTAACTTAGATTGATCAATTAGAGACTCTTGAGTTATCGAAATTCTTTTGTTGATTGGTAATTGAGACTTGCTAGTTGGCTTAGACTTCACTAAATCTAGTCTTTGATTAGGACTTGTGAACTTAAGTTGATTTTTCTCACTTGACTTTCCTTCATTCTTAGAGGTTAACTAAGTGAAAGAAAAAGACAATTACCATTACAATTTATGATGATAATGAGGATAGAAATTCCAATTCTCAATTCTTGTTAGGACTTTTCTTAGTTGTTATTTTATTTCCTTGTTATTTACATTACTTGTTCCTTATTTCAAAACCCAAAAATATACTTTTCCATAGCCAATAATAACTACACTTCCCTGCAATTCCTTGAGAGACGACCCGATGTTTAAATGCTTCGGTTTATTTTTATTGGGTTTGTATTGTGACAAACAATTTAAACATTGACCGAGGTTTACTTGTCGGTTTAGAACTATACTTGCAACGCGAATTTTTGTGAAAATCTTTACCGACATTTTTTCTCCGTCGAATTTTTGGCGCCATTGTTGGGGAATTGCAAATGTGTGCCTTATTATTGGTCATTGTAAATATTGTGAATATGTTTGCCTTTTTGTTTCTTTTTTAGTTTTTTTCTAGTTTTGGGAGTCTATTTTCATTATTTCCTTTTAGTTTTTGTTTTTATTTTCTCATTTCATTATGAATTCTCACCCCTTTGGCTATGAGTGTGGTTACAATTATGTTGTAGGAAGTGAAGATTATAATGAAGGCTTGCATCAAGGATGGGACAATCAAAGATAGGAGGAGCCACAAGGATTTGATCAACCCTCTTGGCAACAACCTCCACCAACGTACTATGAGCAAGAGCCATTCTAGGATGTATATCAATCTAATAGCTATGGTGGACTGACGTGGCGAAAATTGATGAGTTAAGAAATTATTATGAGAGATACGTTGCAAGCATAGTTCTTAACCCACCAAAAATCTGCTTATCAATTTAGAAGGGTTGTCGCAAAATTAGAATTAAAATACTGGGAGTATGAATCCCAGATCGTCTCCCAACGAGTTGCAGAAAGATGTACTATTTTATTAATTAGATGTTTTCTAAAATGGGTTGAGTTGATAAACAGGAAATTAAATCAGAGAATTTATGTTATTTAAATAAAAACCTTGACCGGGAGTAGATTAGTCGGAAGGCCTATCCTTGTTGGAGTTCTCCCAAGATTAATTGATAATTGAAGGTTGTCTGCTCAGTTATCCCTTACCGGATAAAGAAAAGTTAAGCAAGTTGAAAGTCAGTTTCTACTCACAAGTTCTAATCCTCTCCCTTGGGAAGGACTAGTGTTAGTGACTAGAGGGTGCCCAACGCTAAACCCAACTATAATTTTACTCTTGAGCATTCCAACTCAAGGTCCTCCTTTCAACCAACTCCCAATCAAGTTATGGAACTACTCGCTCATTATGAATGTAAACTTCGCAAAATAAGAAAAGGGAATAAAAAAAGACATGATGAATAATAATCAAAAGGATCAATTAAAAATAAAAATAGTTCTTATATTAATAAATTCTAAAAATAATCCAATAGTAACTCTGAATAAATTAAGGATATGAAAGAGTAAGTGACAAGTAAGGAAACAAACTAGAATGACGAAGTCTTGACGAAGGTAATAACTCTTCTCAATATTCCAATCCAAAAAGCAATTAAAATCAAATTCCTAAGAACTGTGAATATGTAGAGAGAAAACCTAGAAGAGGAGTAAAATCAGATCTAAAACTAAAAATTATGTGGAATGAATGTTGTTTTTGTCTCTGCATGTTCCCTGGCTCTAATATGCTTTTCTGGGCCAAAAATTGGGTCAAAACATGGCCCAAAATCGCCCCCAGCGAATTCTGCAGATTCTGCAGATCACGCACATCACGTGATCGCATCATCCACGCGTTCGCGTCATCCAGCGTTTTGCCTTGCCACGCATGCGCGTCGTCCACGCATTCGCGTCACTTGTGCAGTTTCCAATCCATGCGTTCGCGTCAGGCACGCGAGCGCGTCACTGCAATTTCCTCTAATTCGCGCGGTCGCGTGAGCCATGCGTCCGCATCGCTTTTCGCTGGTCATCTCCTCAATTTCTTGTGTTCCTTCTATTTTTACAAGCCTCCTTTCCAATCTCCAAGTCATTCATGCTCTATAAAGCCTGAAACACTTAACACACAGATCACGGCATCGAATGGAATAAAGGAGAATTAAAATACATAATTAAAAGTCTCTAGGAAGCAAGTTTTTAACCATGGAGTAATTTTTGGGAAGGGATTGTAAATACATGCTAATTTAATGAATAAATGGGTAAAGATTTGATAAAACCAGACAATTAAATACAATATAAACTATAAAATAATGGTTTATCAACCTCCCCACACTTAGACATAAGCATGTCCTCATGCTTAGTTGAAGGAGATAAAGTAAATGAGCAGGAACATGTAAAACTCATGTTATGCAATGCAACCTATACATATGAATGCAACTATATGATTCTTGTCCACTTGGTTAAAAGTAAATAAGCTCTTCAAGACAATCACAAATCAAATTCCACGAATTCAATTCTTATATAGTAACAATAGATAAAAATGCAAGAAGGTAGCTCATGAAAGTAGGAAACATAGAAATTAAGCATTGAACCCTCATTGATGATGTATGTACGCTCTAATCTCTCTAGTGTATAGGGTAATCACTCTATCCTTCTCTAATCATGCTTTCTAATTTTTTTTTGTTCTTCACCTAACCAATCAACAATATTTAATGTACCAATGCAAACATCATGAGGTCTTTTCAAGGTTGTAATGGGGCCAAGGTAAGGGTAAGGGTACATATATGGCTAAGTAGGCTTATAAATTGAATTTTTAATTAACCCAAGATTTCACCTAACACACATATATACATTCTATATAACTTAAATTTCATACCTAGCTACCCAAAATTTCCCTTTCACATTCCTTACTCATGTATCAACTTTTATTTTAATTTTATCATATATGCATTGATCCTTGAATTTTAACTTAGCATTGGGGTAATTTTGTCCCCTTATTTATTTATTGAATATTTTTGGATTTTTTTTAATATAAACACAGCTTATCAATGCACATAGAATTTTAATTTTTCTTTTATAGTTTCACATGAGTAGGTACCCAAATTACCATTATATTATCATGACACATTCTCTTATTATCTTTTGTTCCCACAATCTTCCCATACTCAATTAACACACAATTCTATCTCAAGCTAACCCAAGATTCAATTGGGATATATAATTGTTTTTTCGCTTAAGGCTAGTGATGTGGTAAAATAAAGAACAAATGGGATTTAAAAGCTCAAAGTGGCTAACGAAGGTAATTGGAAAGGGTAGGCTGATTTGGGATAAGTGAGCTAAACAAATAATGGTCTCAATCATATGCAAGCATAGAAATATATTAAACATTGGACATATAGGATGAAATAAAATATAGATTACAATCATAGAGAAGTAAACACACAAGAATAAAATAATTATGGTTAAATAATGTAACCATGTATTTAGGCTCAAAGTCTCACAGGTTGTATGTTTTTTAGCTCAAAAACCATGTTCCAAATACAACTTCAAGTAAATTTAACATAAAAATTTTGATTAAAATTAGTGAAATTTTGTTCTAAAAATAGGGTCTTAGAAGAAACTTATTGTCTTTTCAATCAAGTAGAACATGCATGCAACTAACCTATTACTATGCAATTTATCCTATTCTACAAAAGAAAAACTAACTAAATATCCTATTTTATTGGTGTTAGGGAAGAGAAATTACCTCCAAAAGTCAGGTACTGTCCGACCTCCCCACACTTAAGTCTTTGCACCGTCCTCGGTGCCATCTGTCAGGAACAAAGGCGGGTTGGTAGCAGTATCTCCACAGTCGGGACCGTCATGGCTCCCTGTGCTGGTAAATGAAGTGGAGTCCGGGGTGTCTGGGTCTTTGTATTTTCCCATAAGTAGCTCCTTGAGGTATGTGAATCGACGCTTGTTACGGCGCTCTCTTAGCTTTGCTTTGTGTTCCTGCCGATCCAACCTCTCAAGTATCTGATGGAGCAGTTGGTTTGTTGTAGGTGCTTGTGGTGTTGAAGGAGGAATGTCTTCAGCCGGTTCAGTAGGCTGGCTTGTAGTGGCTGCTGGAAGTCTGATATACTTCCCGTTAGGGACGTATTGATCATCCCGTGGGAGCATGGCTTTGGTGTCTCCAGCTCTGTAGGAGACTCCGGCTGCTGAGACGAGATCTGAAACCAAGGCAGAAAAAAGTAAGTTGCCCACAATTTGTACGTGTCCCATAGCATTCCGGATGTGTCTTGGTAGGTTCAGAGGCTGGTCTGTAAGGATACACCATAGTAGAACGGCCATGTCTGCAGTGAAGGAGGACTCGTGGGTGCTCGAAAAGACGTAATGGGACATAATTTATGCCCACACGCGAGCCTCCAAGGTAAGTGCAGAAGCCAATATTCCCTTAGGTCGGGAACGATGGTATCCGTAGATCCATCTGCTGCCAGGTAGTGCGATAACTCTGAGAACAGAGTCCCAGTCAAATTGGTACATCTGGCGCTTGAGTGCGGCCTCTTGAAATGCGTCTAGTCCCTCTGGAGTAGGGAAAAGATCTAAAGCTCGCTGAATGGCCTCTTCTATAATGGGGACTTGCTTCTGTCGGACATAGACAGACTGCAGGGTTGGCAGGTGGAAATTGGAGTAGAACTCGACTACCCAGGAAAGATTAACCTGATGTGGCTGTCTCTGTAGGAAACCCCATTGTCTTCGTTCAATTTCTGGCTCAACAAATTCAGCAATACGGGTCGGGAGGATAAGGAGGTATTCATTGTTGTAACTCCTTTCTCACAGTAGCGATTGGTAAATCGTGCAGTGTCCTTTGCTGGGAAGGCTTTCTCTTTTTCATCAACCTTTATAATCCTCTTAATTCTTTTTGTTGAGGGCTTAACTGCCGTTGAAGATGGCTCTGCCACTAATGCTCTTTTTGTTTCTCTTCTTGCTGGTGGTTTGGGAGTAGCTTTCTCCTTTTCTTTCTTGGTGGCCATCCTAAAAGAGAGAAAAGAGAAAGTAGGTTAAAATGTTAAGGGTTAGAGCAAGGAAGAGAATGGAAAAGGTGGTAATCAATGCACATTAAAAGATGAATGATGGTAACACATGGTCATGATTACATATGAAAAATCATCAATGGGAATATAGCAGGTGCATATGATGACAATTAAATGCAAGGTGTTTATTGGCATGTAGGCAAAGGCATGAATAGCATAGATCAAGCATTCAATGTTCAAGTTAGATTACCAAGCCTTTCAAACTAATAACCTGTTTGTAATGACAATTATATTGAATTAATATGATATGAAAAAGGGTTTTGTGAAAAGCAAGCATTTTAGAGTAGTAGGATAAAAGATATCGCAAAACAGTGCACAATGCCATATGGGCATTTTCACAAACACATAGCATGCATGGTAAATAAGCTAATGAAAATAATAAATTGAACATGCAAGCAATCCTTAAAAATTAATATATAATTGCCAAACAATTTTGCAACAATCCACAAGCATATAATAAGAAACAATGACCCAAATAAATTTTCAACACCAATTAAAAGAAAAAGAAAGAAAAAGAAAACATGGATAATGAAAGTAAAAAGGAAAAAAAAAAAGAACGGGAGAAGAAAACATAAAATAAAGAAGAAGAATAGAAAAGTAGGGAGGGAAGAAGAAAAGAAAAACCTTGATAATGGTGGTGAGAGAGAGAGAAAGTAGAAAGTGAGAAAGAGGGAAAAAGGAAGAAAGGAGAAGAAAGAAATAAGAAGGGAAAAGAAAAAAGTAGGATTTGGGGAAGAGAAAGATAAGATATTTTGGCAGATTAGGATAAGCTGTGCGGCGCAAGCGACGCGGACGAGTGGGGTACGCGTTCGCGCGTATGGCGCTTATATGAATCGACGCGGTCGCATCGGTCACGCAGACGCGTGACTCGTTCGGAGCTAATGGCGCGAGGGTAGCCTCGCGCCCGCACAACTCTCTGTTCAAAACGTATTGTTGCCAAATTCTAGGGTGACGCGTTCGCGTGGTAGACGCGATCGCGTGGGTGGCCAATATTGGAAGACGACACGGACGCGTGAGGCACGCGTTCGCATGGTAAGGCTTGTGTGTCTAGCGCCAATCCAGCCCTACTCCAGCACAACTTTCGACCATGCACCATTTCTTACGTCGATTTTCAGGTCACGCATCCGCGTGGGTGACGCGGACGCGTCAGCGACGCGGTCGCGTGGATCAATTTGTGCCTAAGGCACACTTCCAGCCACGCTCCCGCGTGACTTTCTGTTCGATTTATTTTTCTTTCTTACTCACCTGCGACGCGGACGCGTCGGCGACGCTGTCACGTCGCATGCCCCCCTTTTTTTTTATGCAATTGTGTAAATGAAGATGCAAACGAAATGTGCTATTAATGAGAAGAGTTATGGAAAAGGAAAACTAAGAAGAAGGAAAGGAACGATCATACCATGGTGGGTTGTCTCCCACCCAGCACTTTTCTTTAACGTCCTTAAGTTGGACGCTCCACTAGCTCAGTCTTCTGCTGTGGGTGGATCCTCCAAGAGGAAGATCTCTAGCTCCTTGGTTTTCGTCGCTTTCTCACCATAATATAGCTTTAAGCGATGTCCATTAACTTTGATGAATTCAGAGCTTGAAGGATGACTCAGGTGGAAAACTCCGTATGGCTCGGCCTTCTCTACTCTATATGGACCTTCCCATCTTGATCTCAACTTGCCTGGCATGAGCTTTAGTCTAGAGTTGTAAAGGAGGACAAAGTCCCCAGGTTTGAACTCTCTCCTCTTGATGTGCTTATCATGCACAGCCTTCATCTTTTCCTTGTACAGCCTTGAGTTCTCATAAGCTTCTAGGCGAAGGCTTTCTAATTCTTGCAGTTGCAACTTCCTTTCAGTTCCGGCCTTCTCAAATTCCATATTGCACTCCTTTACTACCCAAAAGGCTTTGTGCTCTACCTCAACTGGGAGGTGACAGGCTTTTCCATAAACTAAGCGGAAGGGACTCATCCCAATGGGTGTCTTGTATGCTATTCTGTATGTCCAGAGTGCATCTTGTAGCCTGGTGCTCCAGTCTCTTCTATTAGGTTTGACTATCTTCTGCAATATGCTCTTTATCTCTCTGTTAGACACCTCAGCTTGCCCATTAGTCTGGGGATGGTAGGCTGTTGCCACTTTATGAACTATCCCATGCTTCTTCAGTAATCCTGTTAGTCTCCTGTTACAGAAATGGGTGCCTTGATCGCTCACGATTGCTCGTGGTGATCCGAAGCGACAAATAATATGGGTTCTAACAAAGGAAACAACAGTGCTAGCATCATCAGTGCGGGTAGGAATTGCTTCCACCCATTTAAAAACGTAATCTACAGCTAACAATATATAAAAATAACCATTAGAATTTGGAAATGGACCCATGAAGTCAATGCCCCAGACATAAAAAATTTCACAGAAAAGCATAGTCTGTTGAGGCATCTCATCCCTCTTGGATATATTACCAAACCTTTGGCATGGGGAATAAGATTTACAAAATTTAGCAGCGTCTTTAAAAAGGGTAGGCCACCAGAATCCACAGTCTAAAATTTTTCTAGCTGTTCTTTGAGGGCCAAAATGTCCTCCACTCTCAGATGAGTGGCAGGCCTCTAAAATGGACTGGAATTCTGATTGAGGCACACACCGTCTAATTACCTGGTCAGTGCCACATCTCCATAAATATGGGTCATCCCATATATAATATTTGGACGCGCTTTTCAGCTTGTCTCTTTGATGCTTAGTAAAGTTCGGAGGGAAAGTGCGGCTAACTAGATAATTAGCTACAGGTGCATACCAAGGGACTACTTCAGATACTGCTTGTAAGTTGTCGAATGGGAAATTATCATTTATAGGAGTGGAGGTATCCGTAATGTGCTCAAGGTGACTCAAGTGGTCTGCCACTTGATTCTGGTTACCACTCATGTCCTTAATTTCTAAATCAAATTCTTGTAGTAGCAGTATCCAACGTATAAGCCTTGGTTTGGACTTCTTTTTAGCTAATAAATACTTTAGAGCAGCGTGGTCTGAGTACACTACTACTTTAGCACCAAGTAAATAGGCTCAGAATTTATCCAGAGCAAAAACAATAGCAAGAAGCTCTTTCTCAGTAGTAGTATAATTAGACTGAGCAGCGTCTAAAGTCTTAGACGCATAAGCAATTACAAAAGGGTCCTTACCTTCACGCTGAGCCAGCGTTGCTCCTACTGCATGGTTGAAAGCATCGCACATGATTTCAAATGGCTGGCTCCAGTCTGGTCCTCTCACAATTGGAGCTTGAGTCAGGGCGGTCTTCAGCTTATCAAACGCTTATTTGCAATCCTCACTGAACTCGAACTCAATATCTTTCTAGTAGTCTGGATAAGGGTAGTGCTACCTTACTAAAGTCCTTAATGAATCTCCGGTAAAAACCTACATGGCCAAGGAACGAACGGACTTCCCTCACAGAGGAGGAGTAAGGTAAACTAGAAATAACATCCACCTTTGCTGGATCTACAGAAATGCCAGTATGAGACACAACATGTCCTAGTACAATCCCTTGTTTTACCATAAAGTGACATTTTTCAAAATTTAATACAAGGTTTGTACTGACACATCTATCTAATATTCTAGATAAACTATCCAAGCAAAGGCTAAATGAATCACCATAAACACTAAAATCATCCATAAAAACCTCCATACAGTTCTCAATAAGGTCAGAGAAAAGACTCATCATGCACCTTTGGAAAGTAGCTAGTGCATTGCACAAGCCAAAGGGCGTTCTCTTATAAGCATAAGTGCCAAAAGGACATGTAAAAGTAGTCTTTTCTTGATCTTCAGGAGCTATATAGATTTGAAAATAGCCTATATAACCATCTAAAAAGTAATAATGTGATTTACCTGACAGGCGATCAAACATCTGATCAATGAATGGCAAGGGGTAATAATCCTTGCGAGTGGCTTGGTTGAGACGCCTATAGTCAATGCAAACTCTCCATGAATTCTGTACTCTAGTTGTCAGAAGCTCTCCATGCTCATTTCTTACTGTTGTGATCCCAGACTTTCTTGGGCACCACTTGTACTGGACTAACCCATTCGCTATCTGAGATGGGGTAAATGATATCTGCTTCAAGTAGCCTGGTCACTTCTTTCTTGACAACTTCTAAGATGGTGGGATTCAGTCTTCTCTGAGGTTGACGGACGGGTTTTTCTCCCTCTTCTAGGAATATTCTATGCTCACAAACCTGAGGGTTGATGCCTACTATATCCGTCAGGCTCTATCTAATTGCTTTCTTGTGTTTCCTCAGCACACTGAGTAGCTGTTCTTCTTGTTGGGAAGTGAGTTCCCTTGCAATGATAACTGGAAACTTTTGCTTGTCCTCAAGATATGCATACTTGAGGTGTGGAGGGAGGGGCTTTAATTCTAATTTCTGCTCATGGCCAGGCTCTGGATCATCCGGAGCTGGTGATAATGGCAAAGTGCCCTCATTGTCCTCTGAAAATGTCCCCACACTTAGACCTTGTTTTGTGTACTTCTCTTCTAATTCCTCCTGGTGAACTTCAGCCACGGTTTCATCTATGATGTCACACTGGGAGATAGAATAATCATCCGGAGGGTGCTTCATAGCTTCATTTAAACTGAATTTCACCATTCTGCCATCTATTTCAAAAGAATAAGTTCTTGAAAATGTGTCCAGCTTGAACTTTGAAGTCTTCAGGAATGGTCTTCCAAGAAGCATTGATGATGGCCTTCCTGAGTCATTAGGGGGTATTTCCAGAATGTAGAAGTCAATGGGAAATGTGAGTCCCTTAATGCTCATTAATACATCTTCAGCAATTCCAACCACTGTAATAATGCTTTTATCTGCTAACACAAAACGAGCTGCCGACCTTTTTAAGGGAGGGAGCCTCAAAGTATCATATATAGACAAAGGCATTATACTAACACATGCTCCTAAATCACACATACAGTCAGAAAATATCACACCACTAATAGTACAATTAACCATACATGGACCTGGATCACTACACTTTTCAGGTATACCTCCCATTAAAGCAGATATAGAACTACCTAAAGGAATAGTTTCTAATTCATTAATTTTGTCTTTATGTATACATAAATTTTTTAAAAACTTTACGTATTTAGGTACCTGCTGAATAACATAATAAAGGGGAACAGTTACCTCAACCTTTTTGAATGTTTCTACCATTTTGGGATCAAGTTCTATCTGCTTCCTGGGCTTCCTTGCAATTTGTGGAAATGGAATAGGAAGGACATTTTTTGCAGCATCTACATCATTTGGTGCTTCCTTCTGTGGTTGGGCATCTTCTTCTTCAACCACGTCTTGTATGTCCTCTTCTTCTTCAGCATCCTCTACTTCCACCACCTCTTCAGCTGAGGTGTGTTCTGATGGGATTGGCTCCTCCTGATTCATCTCTTGTAGTGTGGTTCTGGACCTTAGGGTGATGGCATTGATGCCACCCTTTGGATTGGGTAAGGGTTGAGAAGGAATTTCGCTGGAGCTTGCATGTTGAGTGTTTGAAGTATTGGTGATGCCAGCTGAGAGATGAGAGCTTGTATAGCGGATGCTAGGCCATTAAGTGAACTTTCCACGTTCTTTTGTCCTTGCGCAATGGATTGAAGCGCCTCGTCACTCGGAGAGGAATTAGATTGAGTGATCTGTGGAACTTGTTGTTGGTTGTGCTGTGGTCCTTGGGACTGCCTCAGGTGTGGTGCTCTGTAAGGCTGGTTCTGGTTCTGCTGCCTGTTGTTGTTATTATTCCACCTCTGATATCCTTGATTGTCTCTGCCTCCTCTGTTATTGTTGTCCCTCTAACTCTGGTTAGAATTATCTCTCCAACCTTGGTTGAAATTGTCCTGCCATTCATGGTTGTAACTGCCACCTTGATTGTATCCTTGATTAGGGCGGTCATAGAAGTTATGAGTGGCTGCCACAGTGTTGTCTTTCTGCTGGAGTTGCGGACATTCGTCAGTATAATGGCTATAATCAGCGCAGATCCCGCACACTCTCTGTGGGACTAACTGTTGGCTTTGCTGCGGTTGTTGTTGACTTAACTGCATCTGCTTCAGTAAGTTGGTGATTTCACATATACTCTGAGTCAGAGTAGTAGTTTTCTTGCTAGAAGATACCTCTGCAACAGCTTTTGACCGGCTTTGTTTCTGCCTGTGATTCCAAGTAGATTCAGCCAAGTCGCTGATCAATTGCCATGTCTCATTAGTGGTCTTGTACTTTTTCATAGACCCATTGCTAGCACTTTCCAATGTGGTCTTATCTTGGGGCCTCATGCCCTGTGTGACGTAGCCGAGCAACACTATCTTGTCAATCATATGGTGAGGGCATGCTTCCAGAATGTTGTTGAAGCGCTCCCAGTATTCATAGAGGGTCTCGGACTCGTCTTGAACAATCATGGAAATGTCTTTCCTCAGTTTATCAGTAACTTCAGTTGGAAAGAATTTTTCCAAAAATTATCTTCTAAGCATATCCCAATCAGAAACAGTTGTTGCGGGTTGAGTGTAGTACCACTCTCTTGCCTTTTTCTCAAGAGAAAATGGGAAGGCTTTTAACAGAATAGAAGTTTCATTTGCACCATCACGCCTGACAGTAGAACAGGCTGCTTAGAAATCCCTAAGGTGCTTGATAGGCTCTTGAGTAGGTAAGCCATGAAACTTAGGCATCAAGTTGAGTAGTGCAGTCTTTATTTCAAAATCTGTAGCTACTACTGGGTGATGCGCTTGAAATGGTTGTATTGTAAAATCAGGGGCTCCAGCCTCCTGGATAGTAACTCTCCTAGGTGCTGCCATGTCACCTGCACGTAAATCAACCGAATCAGTATAAAGGGAGCTTGTTTCTTCCTTACGTGACATTTTAGATTCGCCCTCGGGGAGGACTAACCGACGCCAAGCTTGCCTTATACGGGAAATAGTTCTTTCAATCTCAGGATCAAATACTGGCAAGCTTGGATCAGAAAGTGAACGCGTCATTTAACGAAAGAAACATGCAGCTCAAAGTAGCAAACATAATATAAAATGCAAATAAATAAATTCCAATCAATAACTTAGCACTCTATTGCAACTCCCCTGCAACAGCGCCAAAAATTGACGTGGCGGAAATTGGCGAGTTAAGAAATTATTATGAAAGATACGTTGCAAGCATAGTTATTAACCAACCAAAAATCCGCTTATCAATTTAGAAGGGTTGTCACAAAATTAGAATTAAAATACTGGGAGTATGAATCCCAGGTCGTCTCCCAACGAGTTGCAGAAAGATGTGCTATTTTATTAATAAGATGTTTTCTAAAATGGGTTGAGTTGATAAACAGGAAATTAAATCAGAGAATTTATGTTATTTAAATAAAAACTTTGACCGGGAGTAGATTAGTCGGAAGGCCTATCTTTGTTGGAGTTCTCCCAAGATTAATTGATAATTGAAGGTTGTCTGCTCAGTTATCCCTTACCGGATAAAGGAAAGTTAAGCAAGTTGGAAGTCAGTTTCTACTCACAAGTTCTAATCCTCTCCCTTGAGAAGGACTAGTGTCAGTGACTAGAGGGCGACCCAACGCTAAACCCAACTATAATTTTACTCTTGAGCATTCCAACTTAAGGTCTTCCTTTCAACCAACTCCCAATCAAGTTATGGAACTACTCGCTCATTATGATTGTAAACTTCGCAAAATAAGAAAAGGGAATAAAAAAAGACATGATGAATAATAATCAAAAGGATCAATTAAAAATAAAAAAAGTTCTTGTATTAATAAATTCTAAAAATAATCCAATAGTAACTCTGAATAAATTAAGGATATGAAAGAGTAAGTGACAAGTAAGGAAACAAACTAGAATGACGAAGTCTTGACGAAGGTAATAACTGTTCTAAATATCCCAATCCAAAAAGCAATAAAAATCAAATTCCTAAGACTGTGAATATGTAGAGAGAAAACTTAGAGGAGGAGTAAAATCAGATCTAAAACTAAAAATTATGCGGAATGAATGTTGTTTTCGTCTCTGCATGTTCCCTGGCTCTAATATGCTTTTCTGGGCCAAAAATTGGGTCAAAATAGGGCCCAAAATCGCCCCCAGCGAATTCTGCAGATCACGCACGTCACGCGATCGCATCATCCACGTGTTCGCGTCATCCAGCATTTTGCCTTGCCACGCGTGCGTGTCGTCCATGCATTCGCGTGTGCAGTTTCCAATCCATGCGTTCGCGTCAGGCACGCGAGCGCGTCACTGCAATTTCCTCTAATTCGCACGGTCGCGTGAGCTATACGTCCGCGTCACTTCTCGCTGGTCATCTCCTCAATTTCTTGTGTTTCTTCCATTTTTGCAAGCCTCCTTTCCAATCTCCAAGTCATTCATGCTCTATAAAGCCTGAAATACTTAACACACAGATCACGGCATCGAATGGAATAAAGGAGAATTAAAATACATAATTAAAAGTCTCTAGGAAGCAAGTTTTCAACCATGGAGTAATTTTTGGGAAGGGATTGTAAATACATGCTAATTTAATGAATAAATGGGTAAAGATTTGATAAAATCACACAATTAAATACAATATAAACTATAAAATAATGGTTTATCATGGACCCCCTTGTAGTTACTGGTGCACAAATTGTGAATCACACTTTTCACAACTCGTACCACTGACCAGCAAGTGCACTGGGTCGTCCAAGTAATACCTCACGTGAGTAAGGGTCGAATCCCACGGAGATTGTTGGTTTGAAGCAATCTATGGTTATCTTGTAAATCTTAGTCAGGAAATCAATTATGTTTATCATTTGAATTGCAAATAAACAAGAGAGCATGGATTAAAGGTTACTTGTTATGCAGTAATGGAGAATATGTTGGAGTTTTGGAGATACTTTGTCTTTTGAATCTCTACTTTCCTCTGTCTTCTTGTTCACGCACGCACGTCCTCCTATGGCAAGCTGTGTGTTGGTGGATCACCGTTGTCAATGGCTACCTTCCATCCTTCCAGTGAAAACTACGCTCACGCGCTCTGTCACAGCACGGCTAATAACCGGTTGGTTCTCGATCCGGTTGGAATAGAATCCCTTGATTCCTTTGCGTTTGTCACTAACGCCCAGCCTTCAGGAGTTTGAAGCTCGTCACAGTCATTCAATCCTTGAATCCTACTCGGAATACCACAGACAAGGTTTAGACTTTCCGGATTCTCATGAATGCCGCCCTCAATTCTAGCTTATACCACAAAGATTCTGATTAAGAGATCTAAGAGATACTCATTCAATCTGATATAGAACGGAGGTAGTTGTCAGGCACACGTTCATGGGTTGAGAATGGTGATGAGTGTCACAGATCATCACCTTCATCACAGTTAAGCGCGAATGAACATCTTAGATAGGAACAAGCGTGTTTGAATAGAAAACAGAAATATTTGCATTAATTCATCGAGACACAGCAGAGCTCCTCACCCCCAACAATGGAGTTTAGAGACTCATGCCGTTAAAGAGTACAAAGTTCAGATCTAAAATGTCATCAGATGCAAAATAAGTCTCTAAAAGTTGTTTAAATACTAAACTAGTAGCCTAGGTTTACAAAAAATGAGTAAACTATGATGGATGATGCAGAGATCCACTTCTGGGGCCCACTTGGTGTGTGCTGGGGCTGAGATTTAAGCAATTCACGTGCAGAGGCCATTTGTGGAGTTGAACGCCAGTTCTTGTGCAAGTTTGGGCGTTCAACTCCAGCTTTTGATCCTTTTCTGGCGCTGGACGCCAGAATTGGGCAGAGAACTGGCGTTGAACGCCAGTTTACGTCATTTATCCTTGTGCAAAGTATGGACTATTATATATTGCTGGAAAGCCCTGGATGTCTACTTTCCAACGCAATTGGAATCATGCCATTTCTAGTTCTGTAGCTCCAGAAAATCCACTTTGAGTGAAGGGAGGTCAGAATCCAACAGCATCAGCAGTCCTTTTTCAGCCTGAATCAGATTTTTGCTCAGCTCCTTCAATTTCAACCAGAAAAATACCTGAAATTATAGAAAAACACACAACTCATAGTAAAGTCCAGAAATATAAATTTTTCCTAAAAACTAATGAAAATAGACTAAAAACTAACTAGAACATACTCAAAACTATATGAAATTAACCCCAAAAAGCGTATAAAATATCCGCTCATCACAACACCAAACTTAAACTGTTGCTTGTCCTCAAGCAACTAGATAAATAAAATAGAAGACTAATAGGTTGAGAAGCAATAATATCTCAGAGTTTTTGAGTGAAGCTCATATTCTAATTAGATGAGCGGGACTAGTAGCTTTTTGCTTCTGAACAGTTTTGGCATCTCACTTTATCCATTGAAGCTCAGAGTGATTGGCATCTATAGGAACTTAGAATTCAGATAGTGTTATTGATTCTCCTATTTTAGTGTGATGATTCTTGAACACAGCTATTTTATGAGTATTGGCCGTGGCCCTAAGCACTTTGTTTTCCAGTATTACCACCGGATACATAAATGGCACAGACACATAATTGGGTGAACCTTTTAGATTGTGACTCAGCTTTGCTAAAGTCCCCAATTAGAGGTGTCCAGAGTTCTTAAGCACACTCTTCTTTTTGCCTTGGACCTTGACTTTAACCGCTTAGTCTCAAGTTTTCACTTGACACCTTCACGCCACAAGCACATGGTTAGGGACAGCTTGGTTTAGCCGCTTAGACCAGGATTTTATTCCTTTAGGCCCTCCTATCCACTGATGCTCAAAGCCTTGGGATCTTTTTTATTTGCCCTTGCCTTTTAGTTTTAAGGGTTATTGGCTTTTTGCTCTTGCCTCTTGGTTTTAAGAGCTTTTGGCTTTTTCTGCTTGCTTTTTTTTTTCTTTCTATTTTTTTTTTCTGCAAGCTTTGTTCTTTGCTGTTTTTTCTTGCTTCAAGAATCATTTTTATGATTTTTCAGATTATCAATAACATGTCTCATGTTCATCATTCTTTCAAGAGCCAACATATTTAACAGTCTTAAACAACAAATTCAAAAGACATATGCACTGTTCAAGCATTCATTCAGAAGACAGAAAGCATTGCCACCACATTTAACTAATTAGAATTTCTCTTATTAAAACTCGAAATTTTATTGCCTCTTATTCAAAAGATCTACTACTTTATTCATGTTTGCTGATGATGAGAAAAATAAACTATAGCTTAATTGGAGATAAAATCAAAATAGATACTAATTACTACTATATGACTCCTAAGGTAAACTTCTATAAGGACACTGTCACAGAGTTAAGGCAGAAATTGGAAACTAACAACCTTTATTCTGGGGGAACGGGGATTCCTCTGATCCTTGGGGTGCTTGGTCCTGCAAGAGAAGACTTTTGGCGCTTCAATTCCCTTAAGTCACGCCCTTGCTCCTCTTGTTCTTTAAACATATAGGTCAGCATTTGACTGTGTTCCTTCTGTTCTTTTATTATTTGCTCCATAGCTTCCCGTATCTTGGTAACAGACGTCTCAAGATACTCCCAGCATTCAGATTGAGGGATCTCTGGGAGGAATTCCTGTGCTCTCTTCTTGATGGGATCATCCTGTGCTTGTTGTTTTTCCATTGATGCTTTGGTGATTGGCTTCTCAACTGAGATATACTCAGTTATTCCCATCCTTACTCCAGCGTCCTTGCAGAGCAGAGAAATCACGCTTGGATAAGCTAACCTGGCCTCTTTAGAATTTTTGTTAGCAATTTTGTAGAGTTCAGCTGAAATCAGCTGATGAACCTCCACTTCCTTTCCCATCATGATGCAATGGATCATCACTGCTCTTTTAACTGTGACTTCAGAACGGTTGCTAGTAGGCCACAGAGAATGCCCAATGAAGTCTAGCCATCCTCTGGCGACTGGTTTGAGATCCTCTCTCTTGAGTTGATTTTGGACACCCTTTGTGTTGGTGGTCCACCTGGCTCCAGGGATACATATGTCCTCTAGAATCTTATCCAGGCCTTTGTCTGCTCTCATCATCCTCCTGTTGAAGGAGTCTGGATCATCCTTCAGCTGAGGTAGCTTTAAGATCTCCCTGATCCTGTCAGGGTGGGTATGAACAATCTTTCCTCTAACCACAGTCCGATAGTCATAGAGAGCAGTCCCAGATAGTTTCTGCTTGTCAGTTTGCCACATATTAGCATAGAACTCCTGGACCATGTTCCTTCCCACTTTCGTTTTAGGATTAGCTAGGACTTCCCAGCTCCTGATTTGAATTTGCTCCTGGATCTCTGGGTATTCATCTTCTTTCAGATCAAATCTAACTTCCGGGATCACTGATCTCAGACCCATTATTTTGTTATAATGGTCCGAATGTTCTTTAGATAAGAACTTCCCTTGATTTCAAAGTGGTTTTGGAACGCTCTCTTTCTTGCCTCTTGGAGTGGGTTGTTTTCCTTTGGGGGCCATGATCTTAGTGATTGCGGATAAACACACCAAACTTAGAGGTTTGCTTGTCCTCAAGCAAAAGAAGAGAAAGGAGAGGGATAGAAGGAGAGCTAGGGGCAATTGTTGATGGGAGAGGAGGGAGGCCGAACTCAAATTTATAAGGGGGGTGTTTTTTCGAAAAAAGAGATAAAGATATGATAAAAAGATTTATTTGGAAAAGATAAGATAGAAGATATGATAAGAGAAGATATAGTTTAAAATTGAGAGGATATGACAGATTTTTGAGAAAGATAGATTTAATTTTTGAAAAAGATAAAGTGGAGGTTTTGAAAAAGATACTGATGAGTTGAAAAAGATAGATTTGTAAAAAAATTTTTTGAAAAGAGTTGGATTGAATTTGCAAAGATGCCTGGTGCTTATGGATTAAAATACATTTGATATTTTTAGTGGTAGGGTTTTTTAGAAATTATGGAATTTAGAAATCAGGGTTCTCGACATGTTTATGTAAAATCATGCATTGAAACATAAAATTTGAAATTAGAATGGAAAAACGTGTGGAAAAAATGAATTTGGCTCCTCCCTGCCTTCCTGGCGTTTGGACGCCCAAACACTGCCTGTTTTGGGCGTTCAGCGCCCAAATGCTGCTCTCCTGGGCGTTCAACGCCCAGTTGCTGCCATTACTGGCGTTCAACGCCCAGTGGGTGCCCATTTTTGGCGTTGAACGCCCAGATTGCTACCATTACTGGCGTTCAACGCCCAGTGGATGCCCATTTTGGGCGTTGAACGCCCAAAATACACTTTTACTGGCGTTTTCTTGCCAGTGAGCTCTTTTTCTCTGTTTTGTGTGCAGATTCCTTCTGTAACCCTGTGAACTTATGCAATTGATTATTTACCTTGTTATCAATGAACTCTATATAAACAAATAAAAATAAAAATAAAAAGAGAAATAGGGCAAGATGCTTAGAAGATTGATGCCCCATGGCTAGGTTGCCTCCCAGCAAGCGCTTCTTTATTGTCTTTAGCTGGACCTTGCTGAGCTTTTAATCTAGCTTCAGCCTTGAGCATTCTTGCTCAATGTTGCCTTCAAGATAATGCTTGATTCTCTGTCCATTGACAATGAACTTCTTATCAGAATCAATATCTTGAAGCTCCACATAACCATATGGTGATACACTTGTAATCACGTATGGTCCCCTCCACCGGGATTTCAGTTTCCCGGGGAATAGCCTGAGTCTAGAGTTAAACAACAGAACCTTCTGTCCTGGTTCAAAGATTCTAGATGACAGCTTTCTGTCATGCCACTTTTTTTATTTTTCTTTATAAAGCTTGGCATTTTTGAAAGCTGTGAATCTGAATTCCTCTAGCTCATTTAGCTGGAGCAATCGTTTTTCTCCTGCTAGTCTGGCATCAAAGTTTAGGAATCTGGTTGCCCAGTAGGCCTTATATTCCAGTTCCACGGGCAGGTGACATGCCTTACCATACACGAGTTGGTATGGAGAGGTACCTATAGGGGTCTTGAATGCTGTCCTGTAAGCCCACAGAGCATCATCCAAGCTCTGTGCCCAATCCTTTCTACGGGTATTTACTGTCCGTTCCAGGATTCTCTTTAATTCTCTATTAGAGACTTCAGCTTGCCCATTGGTTTGTGGATGATATGGAGTGGCCACCTTGTGGCGAATTCCATACCGAACCATGGCAGAGTAAAGCTGTTTATTGCAGAAGTGAGTGCCCCCATCACTGATTAGTACTCTAGGGACACCAAACCTGCTAAAGATATGTTTCTGGAGGAACTTTAGCACTGTTTTAGTATCATTAGTGGGTGTGGCAATAGCCTCAACCCATTTTGATACATAGTCAACTGCCACCAGAATATAAGTGTTTGAGTATGAAGGTGGAAAAGGTCCCATGAAGTCAATTCCCCATACATCAAACAACTCAATTTCCAAGATTCCTTGTTGAGGCATGGCGTAACCATGAGGCAGATTATCAGCTCTTTGGCAACTGTCACAGTTACGTACAAACTCTCGGGAATCTTTATAGAGTGTGGGCCAATAGAAGCCACATTGGAGGACCTTGGTGGCTGTTCGCTCACCTCCGAAATGGCCTCCATATTGAGATCCATGGCAATGCCATAGGATCATCTATGCCTCTTCTCTAGGCACACACCTACAGATTATTCTGTCTGCACATCTCTTAAAGAGATAGGGTTCATCCCACAAGTAATACTTTGCATCAGTAATTAATTTCTTCTTTTGTATCCTGTTGTACTCCTTGGGTATGAACCTTGCAGCCTTATAGTTTGCAATATCGGCAAACCATGGTGCTTCTTGAATGGCAAATAAATGCTCATTAGGAAACGTCTCAGAGATCTCAAGAAAGGGGAGGGACGTCCCTTCCACTGGCTCTATTCGGGATAGATGATCAGCCACTTGGTTCTCTGTCCCTTTTCTATCTCTTATTTCTATATCAAACTCTTGCAGAAGCAATACCCATCTGATGAGCCTGGGTTTTGAATCCTGCTTTGTGAGTAGATATTTAAGAGCAGCATGGTCAGTATACACAATCACTTTTGATCCTACTAAGTATGATCTGAACTTGTCAATGGCGTAAACCACTATAAGTAATTCTTTTTCTGTGGTTGTGTAATTTTTCTGGGCATCATTTAGAACGCGACTGGCATAATAAATGACATGCAGAAGCTTGTCATGCCTCTGTCCCAATACTGCACCAATGGCATGATCACTGGCATCACACATTAGCTCAAATGGTAACGTCCAGTCTGGTGCAGAAATGACTGGTGCTGTGACCAGCTTAGCTTTCAGCGTTTCAAACGCCTGCAGACACTCTGTGTCAAACACAAATGGCATGTCAGCAGCTAGCAGATTGCTTAGAGGTTTTGCGATTTTTGAAAAATCCTTTATAAACCTCCTATAGAATCCTACATGCCCCAAAAAGCTTCTGATTGCCTTAACATTGGCAGGTGGTGGTAATTTTTCAATTACCTCTATTTTTGCTTGATCCACCTCTATTCCCTTGTTTGAGATTTTATGCCCAAGGACAATTCCTTCAGTCACCATGAAGTGACACTTTTCCCAGTTTAAAACTAGGTTGGTCTCTTGGCATCTTTTCAGAACAAGTTTCAGGTGATCAAGACAGGAGCTGAATGAGTCTCCATATACTGAGAAGTCATCCATGAAGACTTCCAGAAATTTTTCCACCATATCAGAGAAAATAGAGAGCATGCATCTCTGGAAGGTTGCAGGCGCATTACATAGCCCAAATTGCATCCTTCTATAAGCAAACACTCCGGATGGACATGTGAATGCTGTTTTCTCTTGATCCTGGGGATCTACTGCAATCTGGTTATAGCCTGAGTAGCCATCCAAAAAGCAGTAATAATCATGACCTGCTAGTCTTTCTAGCATCTGGTCTATGAATGGTAAAGTAAAATGATCCTTTCTGGTGGCTGTATTGAGCCTTCTATAGTCAATACACATGCGCCACCCTGTAACTGTTCTTGTAGAAACCAGTTCATTTTTTTCATTATGAATCACTGTCATGCCTCCCTTTTTTGGGACGACTTGGACAAGGCTCACCCAGGGGCTATCAGAAATAGGATAAATAATCCCAGCCTCTAGTAGTTTGGTGACCTCTTTCTGCACTACTTCTTTCATGGCTGGATTTAGCCGCCTCTGTGGTTGAACCACTGATTTGGCATTATCCTCCAATAAGATTTTGTGCATGCATCTAGCTGGGCTTATGCCCTTAAGGTCACCTATGGACCACCCAAGAGCTGTCTTGTGTGTCCTTAGCACCTGAATAAGTGCCTCCTGTTCCTATGAATTTAAAGCAGAGCTTATGATCACTGGAAAAGTGTCACCTTCTCCCAGAAACGCATATTTCAAGGATGGTGGTAATGGCTTGAGCTCGGGTTTAGGAGGTTTCTCCTCTTCCAGAAGAAATTTCAGAGGCTCTTTCATGTCCTCTGAATCCTCCAAATCAGGCTGAACATCTTTAAAGATGTTTTCCAACTCTGATTCAAGACTCTCAGCCATGTTGACCTCTTCTACCAAAGAGTCAATAAGATCAACTTTCATGTAGTCTTTTGATGTGTCTGGATGCTGCATGGCTTTGACAGCGTTCATCTTGAGCTCATCATCATTGACTCTCAGGGTTATTTCCCCTGTTGGATGTCAATGAGGGATCGTCCAGTTGCTAGGAAGGGTCTTCCTAGAATGAGAGTAGCACTCTTGTGCTCCTCCATCTCCAGCACAACAAAGTCAGTAGGAAAGGCGAATGGCCCAACTCTGACAATCATGTCTTCAATCACGCCTGATGGGTATTTAGTAGAACCATCAGCAAGTTGGAGACATATCCGGGTTGGTTTAACTTCTTCAGTTAAGCCAAGCTTTCTGATAGTGGATGCAGGTATTAGGTTGATGCTTGCCCCAAGATCGCATAAAGCTGTCTTGGTGCAATTACCTTCTAATATGCATGGTATCAGAAAACTCCCAGGGTCTTTAAGCTTTTCAGGAAAGCTTTTCAGAATGACTGCACTGCATTCTTCAGTGAGGAGAACTCTTTCTGTTTCTCTCCAATCCTTCTTATGACTCAAGATCTCTTTCATGAACTTGGCATAAGAAGGTATTTGCTCAAGTGCTTCTGCAAATGGAATCTTTATTTCAAGAGTCCTGAGATAATCTGCAAAGCGAGCAAATTGCTTATCCTGCTCCTCTTTCCGGAGTTTTTGAGGATAAGGTATCTTGGCTTTATATTCTTCAACCTTAGTTGCTGCAGGTTTATTGCCTATAGAAGTGGTTGAAGAAGCCTTTTTAGAGGGGTTGTTATCAGCATTTGTGTGTGTCTGATCCCTCACTGGCGATTGAGTGCCAGAGTTAGAAGCTGGAGTGAAACTGGACGCCAGCTCCTTGTCTGCTCTTGGCGTCTGAACGCCAGAACTGTGCCCATTTTGGGCGTTCAGCGCCAGATCTTGCCTATTTTGGGCGTTCAACGCCAGATCTTGCCCATTTTGGGCGTTCAACGCCAGATCCTTGCCCATTTCTGGCATTGAACGCCAGTCCTACCTTGTTTCTGGCGTTGAACGCCAGTCCTGAGCATGGTCTGGGCGTTCAGTGCCAGCCTTCCACCAATTTTCTGGCGTTTTAGTTCCAGAATTACTTTTCCCTGGGCTCTTGCTGTCCTCAGGTGAATTTTGGGTGGTTTGCTCATTTCTTAGCTTTTTGCTGCCTTGAGGTGGGGTATTTAATGTTTTCCCACTTCTTAGTTGAACTGCTTGGCATTCTTCTGCTATTTGCCTTGACAGCCGCTGCTTTGTTTGCTTAAACTGTTCGTCCATATGTATATTAGCCATCCTTGTCTCTTGTAACCTTTCTTTGAATTCGGCTAACTGCTTTGTTAGAAAGTCCAATTGCTGATTGAATTCAGCAGCTTGTTTTACAGGACTGAGTTCAGCAGTTGCTGTCTTAACCTCTTCTTTCATGGAAGAGTCATTGCTTAGGTATAGATGCTGATTCCTGGCAACTGTATCAATGAGCTCTTGAGCCTCTTCAATTGTCTTTCTCATGTGGATAGATCCACCAGCTGAGTAATCAAGAGACATCTGAGCTCCTTCTGCAAGCCCATAATAGAAGATGTCTAACTGAATCCACTCTGAAAACATTTCAGAGGGGCATTTTCGTAGCATCTCTCTGTATCTTTCCCAGGCATCATAAAGAGATTCATTATCTCCTTGTTTAAAGCCTTGGATGTCCAGCCTTAGCTGTGTCATCCGTTTTGGGGGAAAGTACTGATTCAGGAATTTTTCTGTCAGCTGTTTCCATGTCTTTATGCTGGCCTTAGGTTGGTTATTCAACCACCTCTTAGCTTGATCTTTTACAGCAAATGGAAACAGTAATAGTCTGTAGACATCCTGATCTATTTCTTTATCATGTACTGTGTCAGCAATCTGTAGAAACTGTGCCAGAAACTCTGTAGGTTCTTCCTGTGGAAGACCGGAATACTGGCAACTTTGCTGCACCATGATAATGAGCTGAGGATTCAACTCAAAGCTACTGACTCCAATGGAGGGTATGCAGATACTACTCCCATATGAAGCAGTAGAGGGGTTAGAATATGACCCCAGAGTCTTCCTGGACTGTTCATTTCCGCTTAGGTCCATGATGAAGAAAGGGAGATGATGTAAAATAGAAAAAATATTTTTATTTATTTATTTATATATTTATTTCGAAAATGAAATAAATTAAAATAAATAAAGATTGAGTGAAGATTTTCGAAAAACTGAGGAGAGAGAAAGTGGTTAGGAAGTTTTGAAAAGGATATGATGATTTTAAAAAAAAAAAGTTTTAAATTTTGAAATAAAAATCTGAATTTTTAGAAATATATTTTGAAAAATTGTTTTTAAAGTAGAGAGCAAAGATATTTTTTATTTTTAAGAGGAAAGAGAAAAACAATAAGATAGCACAAGATTTAAAATTTTTAGATCTAATGCTCCTTATTTTCGAAAATTTTGGAGGGAAAACACCAAGGAACACCAAACTTAAAAATTTTAAGATCAAGACACAAGAAAAACTCAAGAACACTTTGAAGACTCACAAGAACACAAGAACATGAAGGACGAACACCAAACTTAAAATTTTTAGAAAACCAAAATAAATTTTCGAAAATTTTAAGAAAAATCAACAAGAAAACACCAAACTTAAAGTTTGGCACAGGATTTAAAAAATTATTTTTGAAAAAGGTTTAATAAGAAAATAAGGATTCTAAAGATTTAACACGACAATAATACGAGACTCTAAACAAAAAGAGAAATTTTTCCTAATCTAAGCAACAAAATAAACCGTTAGTTGTCCAAACACGAACAATCCCCGGCAGCGGCGCCAAAAACTTGGTGCACAAATTGTGAATCACACTTTTCACAACTCGTACCACTGACCAGCAAGTGCACTGGGTCGTCCAAGTAATACCTCACGTGAGTAAGGGTCGAATCCCACGGAGATTGTTAGTTTGAAGCAATCTATGGTTATCTTGTAAATCTTAGTCAGGAAATCAATTATGTTTATCAGTTGAATTGCAAATAAACAAGAGAGCATGGATTAAAGGTTACTTGTTATGCAGTAATGGAGAATATGTTGGAGTTTTGGAGATGCTTTGTCTTCTGAATCTCTGCTTTCCTCTGTCTTCTTGTTCACGCACGCATGTCCTCCTATGGCAAGCTGTGTGTTGGTGGATCACCATTGTCAATGGCTACCTTCCATCCTTCCAGTGAAAACTACGCTCACGCGCTCTGTCACAGCACGGCTAATCACCGGTTGGTTCTCGATCCGGTTGGAATAGAATCCCTTGATTCCTTTGCGTTTGTCACTAATGCCCAGCCTTCAGGAGTTTGAAGCTCGTCACAGTCATTCAATCCTTGAATCCTACTTGGAATACCACAGATAAGGTTTAGACTTTCCGAATTCTCATGAATGCCGCCCTCAATTCTAGCTTATACCACAAAGATTCTGATTAAGAGATCTAAGAGATACTCATTCAATCTGATATAAAACGGAGGTGGTTGTCAGGCACATGTTCATGGGTTGAGAATGGTGATGAGTGTCACAGATCATCACCTTCATCACAGTTAAGCGCGAATGAACATCTTAGATAGGAACAAGCGTGTTTGAATAGAAAACATAAATACTTGCATTAATTCATCGAGACACAGCAGAGCTCCTCACCCCCAACAATGGAGTTTAGAGACTCATGCCGTCAAAGAGTACAAAGTTCAGATCTAAAATGTCATCAGATGCAAAATAAGTCTCTAAAAGTTGTTTAAATACTAAACTAGTAGCCTAGGTTTACAAAAAATGAGTAAACTATGATGGATGATGCAGAGATCCACTTCTGGGGCCCACTTGGTGTGTGCTGGGGCTGAGATTTAAGCAATTCACGTGTAGAGGCCATTTGTGGAGTTGAACGCCAGTTCTTGTACTAGTTTGGGCGTTCAACTCCAGCTTTTGATCCTTTTCTGGCGCTGGACGCCAGAATTGGGCAGAGAACTGGAGTTGAACGCCAGTTTACGTCGTCTATACTTGTGCAAAGTATGGACTATTATATATTGCTGGAAAGTCCTGGATGTCTACTTTCCAACACAATTGGAAGCATGCCATTTCGAGTTCTGTAGCTCCAGAAAATCCACTTTGAGTGCAGGGAGGTCAGAATCCAACAGCATCAGCAGTCCTTTTTCAGCCTGAATCAGATTTTTGCTCAGCTCCTTCAATTTCAGCCAAAAAAATACCTGAAATTACAGAAAAACACACAACTCATAGTAAAGTCCAGAAATATGAATTTTTCCTAAAAACTAATGAAAATAGACTAAAAACTAACTAGAACATACTCAAAACTATATGAAATTAACCCCAAAAAGCGTATAAAATATCCGCTCATCAGTTACCAACAAGCTCCACCATATGCCTATGAACCCCCTCCTCAACATAGCTTTGAACCATGGTGCATGGCAGGAATTAGACCAATTAAGAGAATCTTAATAAGATAAATACATTGCAAGTATAGCCCTTAACCAGCTAAGATCCACCTCACCAATTTAAAAAGGGTTGTCACAAATTTTAGAATTAAAAATACTGGGAGTATGAGTCCCAGGTCGTCTCCCAACGAGTTGCAGGAAAGCGTGCTATTTTATTAACTAGAAGTTTTCCAAAAAGTTGAGTTTTGATAATGAGTAAAATTAATTATAAATTAAAGCAATAAAAATAAACTAAGAACAATTATTGATATTCTAAATAAAAAGCCTTGACTGGGGAGAATGATTAATTGGAAGTTCTATCCTTGTTGGAATCTTCTCAAGTGTAGTGTAAAGAGGTTGTTGTTTTCACTTAGTTAACCCTTACTAAATAAAGGAAAGTCAAGTGATTGAGCTAACTCTTACCCGTAAATCCTAGTCCTCTCCCTTGGGAAGGTCTAGCGTTAATAGATACAGAATTAGCCAACAACGTCCAATTTAACTAAGCACTTGAGGATTCCAACTCAAGTGTCTCCTCTTAATCAACCCCATGTCAAGTAGAAAATCTACTCCATTAACATGGAATTAATACTCATAAAAATATAAGAAGACATAATTAAATGAAATAAAATAGAGATTTAAAATTAATTAAAAATAAAAGTAACTCTATATATTAATAAATCCAAAATGCAACATACTTATTTGAATAGGGTCAATGAGCAACATGAAAATAGTAAAGGAATAAGGAAACAATCTAAAGTGATGTCTTCACGGAGGTAATGACTCTTCAGCATCCAAAATCCAATGCAAAAGCATAAACTATCAATGTAGAGCTAATCTAGATTCTGATCTAAAACTAATAGTAATCCTAATATCAATCTATCTGAATGTATGTGGATGCGTGTTGAGTCTCTGCATGTTCCCTAGCTTTCATCTGTGTTTCTGGGTCAAAACGCGGCCGGAAATCGCCCCCAGCGTATTCTGTTATTTTTGCAGATCGCGCAGGTCATGCGTACGCGTCGTCCACGCGTTCGCGTCATTCAGTGATTTTCCTTGTCACGCGTTCGCGTCATCCACGCGTTCGCGTCATTCGTGCAGACTCCACTCCATGCGTTTGCGTCAGGCACGCGTTCGCGTCACTGCGATTTCTTCATTTCACGCGCTCGCGTGAGCCATGCGATCGCGTCAGTGTTTGCTGGTCATCTCCTTGGTTTCTTGTGTTCCTTCCATTTTTGCAAGCTTCCTCTCCATTCTCTGAGCCATTCCTGTCCTATGAAGCCTGAAACACTTAACACACAGATCACGGCATCGAATGGGATAAGGGAGAATTAAAATGTACAAATTAAAGGTCTCTAGGAAGCAAGTTTTCAACCATAAACAATATTAGGAAAGAATTATAAAATCATGCAATCCATATGAATAAGTAGGTAAAGACTTGATAAAACCACTCAATTAAACACAATATAAATCATAAAATAATGGTTTATCAAACCACCATACTCACAAGCCACCTACAACCAAACACTTCCATATGACCCTAATCCTTATCCACTATACCAACAATCATATGAACCATACATAGAACCACCCACGTTCCAACACAATTACCCCCAAGAACCACCACCTCAATATACACCATCTCCATATCCGTATCAAGATGAACCACCTTTCCATTATGAGCCCTTTCTCCCAACAAATGAACCCTCCTATCCATCCCAAGCTCCCATAGATGATTCCTTTAGTGTTATTCGCCAAGGGCAACGGGAGCTTCAAACTGCACTTACCTCTACTCTCACTGGTCTCATATGACATCACATAATATATACATCACTTACCTTCCTTACCTCTTTCTGGCCTCTGGCCCATGATTCACGGCCTTCGGCCCAAATTCACAATTTAAATGCATATTCCACAAATCAATATTCATTATTCAATTCATCAAATTCTCAACACACCAAACATACAAATTCACACTTTCAACCCAATCATTAATTTACATTACATATCAACTATACATATTAGTACCAACCATTTACACAATCCAAACTTAATCCTAGGGGCATCTAGCCTAGGAATTCTCATCACACCACACGGTACTTAAATAAAACTTAAACCGCACCTATTGGAGCCAAACCAATTGAGCCTCTTCTTTGGAAGTCTCCACCAACCTTAGCTCCAAGCCTTACCAAAGCTCCACAAGCAAAACCAACCTCCCAATTGTGCACCAAAATCAACTAATACACTAACATAACCAATTTCACACTTACAATCAACTTATGGTTCATGAAAATGATAAATCACAAGGGTTGGAGGGTTTCTTACCTTAACCCACTGTATTTTATGATGAATATCACCAATGGCTCATACTAGAGCACCCCTGATAAACCACTATTTTATGGTTTATCTTGTGCTCAATTGAGTGGTTTCATCAAGTCTTTCCACACTTATTCATACAAATTGTATGGTTTTATAATTCCTTCCTAGTTTTGTTTTATGGTTGAAAACTTGCTTCCTAAGCCTTTAATTTGTGTATTTTAATTCCACTTTTATACCATTTGATGCCGTGATCTGTGTGTTCAGTGTTTCAGTCTTTGTAAGGCAGGAATGGCTTAGAGGATGGAGAGAAAGCTTGCAGAAATGGAAGGAGCACAAGAAATAAAAGAGACAACCAGCGAGCATCGACGCGCACGCATAGCTCACGCGTGTGCGTACCTGATGCGTACGCGTGGATTGAAGTTCTGCTAGATGACGCGTTCGCGTGCTTGATGTGTACGCGTGACACGCAAAGATGACCAGCGACGCGTGTGCGTGCTTGATGCGTACGCGTGACATGCGCGATCTGCAGAAATCACAGAAAACACTGGGGGTAATTTTGAGCTGAGTTTGGACCCAGTTTCCGGCCCAGAAACACAGACTAGAGCCAGGGAACGAGTAGAGACTCAAGGGAGATTCTCATTAGCATAGTTTTAGTTTTAGTTTTTGAATCTTAGAGAGAAATTACTCTTCCTCTAGGTTTTCTACACATTCATAATTTCTAGTTTTATGCTTTTGCTTTGGATATTGAGAAGAGTCATTACCTCCATTGAAGTTATTATTATAGTTTGTTTTCTTATTCCCTTACTCTTCCATATCCTTAATCTTTGTTCAGAGTTACAATTGGATTGTTTTTAGAATTTATTAATGCAAAGGATTACTTTTACTTTTAATTAAATTGTAGTTATTGTTTATCATGTCTTCCTTCTATTCCCTTTTTAATTCTGTGCAAGTAATTTTCATGTCAATAGAGTAGACTCCTAACTTGACTTGGGGGTTGATTAAATGGAGACCCCAGAGTTGGAATGCTCAAGTGATTAGTTAAATTGGAAGTTATTGGCTAATTCTCTATTTACTAATGCTAGACCTTCCCAAGGGAGAGGACTAGGATTTACGAATAAGAGTTAGCTCAATCACTTGACTTTCCTTTATTTAATAAGGGTTAACTAAGTGAAAATAACAACCTCTTTATACTACACTTGAGAGAATTCCAACAAGGACAGAACTTCCAATTAATCATTCCCCTAGTCAAGACTTTTTAATTAGAATATATAAATCTCTTTTAATTTTCATTGCGTTAATTTACAATTATTTATTTCCTGTTATTCAACTCTCAAAAATTCTCGGAAAACTCCTGATTAATAAGATAGCACCCTTTTGTCAACTCGTTGGGAGACGACCTGGGATTCATACTCCCATTATTTTTATTTTAATTTTGTGACACCCTTTCTAAATTGATAAGCGGATTTTAGCTGGTTAAGAACTGTACTTACAACGCTGTTCTTATATTATAAAATTCTTAATCGGCCAATTTTTGCCACCATCAATTTTTGGCGCCGTTTCCGGGGAGTTGCAATTGTGTGCTAAATTATTAGTTAGTGTACACATTTTTAATTTTTGCATATTTTATTTTATTTGATTACCATGAGCTATATGTTTCTTTCATTGAATGACGCGTTCATTGCCTGATCCGAGCTTAGCCGCATTTGATCCTGAAATTGAAAGGACTCTTTCAAGTATTAGGCGAGCTCGGCGTCGGTTAGTATCTGAGGGTGGTGAAGTGGTTGTTATCAATTCACCAGTCTCTTCTGAAGGCGAATCTGAAGCGGCATTCGAGGAAGAAACAAGCTCCTCTACTACTGATTCAGTTGATTTACATGCAGGTAACATGGCAGCGCCCAGGAGGATTACTCTCCAGAAGGCAGGAGCCCCAGACTTTACTATGCAACCGTATCAAGTGCGTCACCCAAATCTGGCTACAGATTTCGAACTGAAGACTGCATTAATCAACTTGATGCCTAAGTTTCATGGCTTACCTGCTCAGGAGCCTATCAAGCACCTAAGGGATTTCCAGACAGCCTGTTCTACTGTTAGATGTCATGGTGCAGATGAAACTTCTATTCTGCTAACCGCCTTCCCATTTTCTATTGAGGTAAAGGCGAGAGAGTGGTATTACACTCAACCTGAAGCGACCGTTACTAACTGGGATACGCTCAGGAGAGAATTCCTGGAAAAATACTTTCCAGTTGAAGTTACAGATTGACTAAGAAAAGAGATCTCTTGCATTATTCAAGGCAAATCAGAGACTCTTTATGAGTATTGGAAGTGCTTTAAGAATCTTCTGGATGCATGTCCCCATCACATGATTGACAAGTTAGTGTTGATCAGCTACTTCACTCAAGGCATGAAGCCTCGGGATAAGACCACATTGGATGGTGCAAGTAATGGTTCTCTGAAAAAGTACAAGACCGCAGATAAAGCGTGGCAACTGATCAGCGACCTAGCTGAGTCCACTCAGAATCATAGGCACAGGAACAACCACCTAAGGCTGTTGCAGAGGTTTCCTCTAGCAGTGAAACTACTACTTTCACACAAGCTGTATGTGAGATGACCAACCTACTGAAGCAAATACAGCTAAATCAACAACAACCTCAGCCTCCCTCACCACAACAAAGTCAACAGTTGGTTCCTCAAAGAGTATGCAGAATATGTGCTGATTACACTCATTACACTGATGAGTGCCCGCAGCTCCAACAAGAAGACAACACCTTGGCAGCTACTCATAATTTCTATGACCGCCCGAATCAAGGATACAATCAACAAGGCGGCAATTACAACCAAGGTGGAAACCACAATCAAGGTTGGCATGACAACTCCAACCAGGGGTTGAAAGATAATTCCAACCAGGGATAGAGGGACAACTACAACAGAGGAGGCAGAGACAACAATAAAAATCAGAGGTAGAACAACAACAACAAACAGCAGAACCAAAATCAGCCTTACAGAGCACCTCACCAAAGGCAGTCCCAAGCGCCTTAGAACAACCAACAGCAGGTTCCTCAAATCACTTACCCATCTTCCTCTCCCAATGATGAGTTGCTACACTCTCTTGCACAAAGACAAACGACCATGGAAAACACACTCACTGGTCTGACTTCTGCTATACAAGCTCTCGTCTCTCATATTGGATCGTCGAGTACCTCCAACACTCAACCTTCAAACTCCAGTACAATTCCTTCTCAACCTATACCCAACCCCAAGGGTGGCATCAATGCTATCACTTTGAGGTCCGGAACCACACTGCAAGAAAGGAATCATGAGGAGCCAAGCTTAGAGAAAAACATACAAGTTGAAGGCGTTGTGGAGGCAGAGGATGCTGAAGAAGAGGATGTAGTACAAGACTTGGTTGAAGAAGAAGTAGCTCAGCCAAGGAATGGAGCACCAAGGGGTGCAGAAGCTGCAAGTGGTAGGTGATATACCTGAAAAATGTAGTGACCCATGTCCATGCATGGTTACTATTACTATAGATGGTGTGAAATTTCCTGAATGTATATGTGATTTAGGAGCGTGTGTTATTATAATGCCATTGTCTGTATATGATGCTTTGAGGCTCCCTCCCTTAAAAAGGTCGGCAGCTCATTTTGTTTTAGCACATAAAAACATTATCTCTCTGGTTGGAATTGCTGAGGACGTGCTGGTGAGCATTAAGGGGCTCACATTTCCTATTGACTTCTATATTTTGGAAATGCCCCCTAATGACTCAGGAATACCATCATCCATCCTGCTTGAAAGGCCATTCCTGAAGACTTCAAAATTCAAGCTGGATGCCTTCTCAGGAACTTACACTTTTGAGATAGATGGCAGAGCAGTGAGCTTCAATCTGGATGAAGCTATGAAGCATCCCCCTGAAGATCATTCCATCTTCCAGTGTAACATCATTGATGAAACTGTAGCTACAGTTCATTAGGAGGAAATAGAAGAAAGGCACATGGAGCAAGATGCAAGTGTGGGGACACCCTCTGGACAAGGGAAAGACACGTTACAATTATCACTAGTTTTAGATGATCAAGTGCCTAGCCATGAGCAGAAATTAGAATTAAAGCCCCTTCCGCCCCACCTCAAGTTTGCTTACCTTGAGAATAATCAGAAACTCCCGGTTATCATTGCAAGGGAACTCACTTCCCAACAGGAGGAGCAACTGCTCAGTGTGCTGAGAAGACACAAGAAAGTAATTGGGTGGAGCTTGGCGGATATAGTAGGCATCAGCCCTCAAATTTGTGAGCACATAATATTTTTAGAAGAGGGAGCAAGACCTGTCCGTCAACCCCAAAGAAGACTGAATCCCACCATCTTAGAAGTTGTCAAGAAAGAAGTGACCAGGATACTTGAAGCAAACATCATCTACCCCATCTCAGATAGTGAATGGGTCAGTCCAATACAAGTGGTGCCCAAGAAGTCTAGAGTCACAACAGTAAAAAATGAGCATGGAGAGCTCTTGACAACTAAAGTGCAGAATTCATGGAGAGTTTGCATTGATTATAGGTGTCTCAACCAAGCCACTCGCAAGGATCATTACCTCTTGCCATTTATTGATCAGATGCTTGATCGCTGAAGAGAGAACTTTTGCGTGGTCTAGAATTCAGAATAAATTCCCATTGCAAGTATAGCTTCTAAACCAACAAAAGTCCTTTCTTACAAACGTTTTGGTTGTCACAAGTAACAAACCCCTAAATAAATTGATGACCGAAGTATTTAAACCTCGGGTCGTCTTCTCAAGGAACTGCAGGGAAGTATGTTCTTATTATTGGTTATGAAGATTGTAAATTGGGGTTTTGAAAGTAAGGAGCAAATAATTTAAATTGTAATTAAAATAAATAAATGACTGTAAAATAAACTTTTGGTAAGGTATGGGAAATTGGAAGTCCTATCCTAGTTATCCTAATCAATGGAGATGAGAATTGAATCTTAATCCCACTTAGTTAGCCTATACTAAAGCAAGGAAGATCAATTGGATCAATTAGTCTGATCTTCAGGTTCTAGTCAATTCCTAAGAAAGGACTGGAATTATTGAAGTTCAATTCAATTAGCAAAGATGACAATTATCAATCACGTTGAGTTTGATAACTCCTGAGTTACTGATTTCTTAACCAAGATCAAAAGGGGAAAAGTAAATCTACAGCAATAAAAATGTCTTCAGATTGGAAGCAACAGTAACATAAATAAAAGAGAGCAATCATAAACTGAAATACCTCAAATAACATTAATTAAGAGAATTATCTGTAACATAGAAAAGTTCATAAATCAACTTGAGAAGATAAATAATTAAAAGAAATATTGAGCCTGATAAAAAGGGACAATCATGAAAGCAAGAAAAATCCTAAATCCTAATCCTAAGAGAGAGAGGAGAGAACATCTCTCTAAAAACTACATCTAAATCATCAAAAGTGGATAATTGGAGACTCTCTCTTTGAA
The DNA here is from genome assembly GCF_059453495.1 of Arachis ipaensis. NCBI lineage: Eukaryota > Viridiplantae > Streptophyta > Magnoliopsida > Fabales > Fabaceae > Arachis > Arachis ipaensis. The sequence continues at coordinate 94,669,578 of NC_142439.1, forward strand.
TGGATGTACTCCTCCACTTCATAACCTCTGATCTGTGCCTTCTGGACTTGGATTTGGGCCAAAAAGGGCTTCAGAAATCGCTGGGAGCGTTTTCTGTAATTTCTGGTGCGTGGCCTCTGTCACGCGTCCACGTAGGTCACGCGGTCGCGTCATCTGGAGTTTTCCTTATCACGCGTTTGCTTCGGTCATGCGTCCGCGTCATCTGCGTTTTGCTCGTGGCGCGGGATCGCGTCAGTCACGCGTTCGCGTCGCTATCTTTTCGCGCCAGGCATGCGGCTGCGTCGCCCACGCGTTCGCGTCGCTGCCAGTTTCTTCAAAAACTCCATTTTGTGCTTTCCTTCCATTTTTGTATGTTTCCTTTCCATCCTTTAAGTCATTCCTGCCTTAGAAGATCAGAAACTACTCAACACACAAATCACGGCATCGAATGGTAATAAAGGGTAATTAAAATAATTATTCTTAAAGCATAGGAAATATGTTTTTCACATATCCCACATAATAAGGAAGGGAAAGTAAAACCATGCAATTAACATGAATAAGTGAGTGAAGGATTGAATAAATCACTTAAATTAGGCACAAAATATATCATAAAATATGGGTTTATCAACCTCCCCACACTTAAACAATAGCATGTCCTCCTGCTAAATCCAAGATAAAGAGTAAGGTTAAAGTTAAAGTGGTGGAATCTCATACAATGCAATCTATCCTAAATGCAACTACCTAAATGAATCATGCAGTTCTAACTTGTTATTCACTTGTATATAAAACTTACATGTAGTTGAATTAATTCACATTCTCAAGGAATCATATATGCATAGCCAAACCTTAGATAATGTTAAAGCACTTTTACAATTGAGATGGGAAAGAAAAATATTGTATAAACTTGCAAGACAATTAACAATTTAAGCAGAGATATATGGTGATGAGCTATTGAACCCTTACTTGATTTTGTGTTTACTCTCTAGTCACTCAGTGTTTATTGGGTTGACCACTTTATTCTTCTTTTAATCCTTACTTTCTATAGCTTTGTTCTTCATCTAACCAATCAACAATTACAGAATACAGACATACAAAAATCATGAGGTCTTTATTTAAGGTTGTAATGGGGCCAAGGTAAAGGTAAGGGTATATGTATAAGGCTAAGTGAGCTACTAAGTGAATCCTTGATTAGTCTAAGATCTCACCTAACATACATATTTTGTAATTCAAAGGTTTCTTTACCTATTTACCCAAATTTTCTCACTTTGTATTGCAAGCTCATATATTAACTTTAACTTTTGCCCCATGTGCATTGATTCCTTTTATTTTGCAACTGGGAAATTTTTTTGTATCCCCTTTATTTAAATAAAAATATTTTTTTAATGCACATGGTAATTTAATTGTTTTGATTTCACATGAGCATGCTTCCCAAAACTTTTATTTTGAAATGTCTTTATTCTTTTTAACTTTCTACCTTTGTTTTTATCATCCATGTTCCCATAAAGTTCCCCACACTTAAATTATACACAATTTCTATCTTAAGCTAACCAAGGATTCAGCTTGGGATTTTTATCTTGTTTTTCTGCTTAAGGTTAGTAATGTGGTTTATAGAACAAGAGGGGGTTAAAAGGTTCAAGGGGGCTAACAAGGGTGATGTAAAAGGTAGGCTAATTTGGGATAAGTGAGCAATTAATTCAAGTAATGGCCTCAATCACTTTCTTGGTATGTATCTATATTCTATAATCGGACATATAGATTAAAACAAAGCAAAGAACATCAGAATAAAAAGAAGGGCGAAACACACAGGAATAAAATTTATGGTTTGAATATAACCATACAATTAAGCTCAAAACTCACAGACTGTGTGTTCTCTAGCTCAAGAATCATATATCAGTTATACATGTCATGCAAGTAAAAATTAAGAGTTCCTATTATTCTCAATGTAAATCTTAGGGTGGCTTTAAAGTTTTAGTGTTTCTCCTTGATGAAATGTTGTTAACTAACTAACATGTAATGCTATTTATATAAGGTGTGGATAGTTTTTATGTTAAAGTCTCTAGTTTACTTCCTTTTTATTTTCAATTTAAACCAAACTATCATATACTAAAAGGGTAAACTATACTAATTAATCCACATATTTTATAACTAATAAGTTAGAATTGCAACTAAACTAACTGGCTAAAATATGAACTAAAGTGCAACATGCAAAAACAGAGTAGAAATACATGAAAAGAGCAATATATAAGTACTAAGAAATAAAAATAAAGATCAAAATACAGAAAAATAACAAAATAAAATAAAAAGAGTCTGTAGTGGTTCACCAAGAAAAATATGCCAGAGAAGGCGACCTCTCCACACTTAAAATAAAGCATCGTCCTCGATGCTCAGTCAAGCAGGATGTGAAGGAGTGTCATCACTGGAAGGATGGGTGGCTGGAGTCTCTGTGGTGGTGGTTTGAGGATCTGTCTGCTGCAGAGGAGGTGCTGACTGTATAGGAACCTCAGGGTCTGCAGCTTGAATCTGATGCGGGGCCTCCTGCTGTGAAGCAGCCTGCTCCGGGCCTGCCTGCTCAGCCTCTCTCTGTGGATGGGTCTCCGCCTCATGATCATCCGTCTCCTCCTCAGATGGCTCTGATGGTGTGTCAGGCTCGGAGGGAATGTCGCCGCCAAATCGTATCATCAGCTTTAGGTGCTCATAGCGTCGCTTGCTGCGACGCTCAGATCTCTCATATCGGCGCCGGTTGCGGCGCTCCATCTGGTCTAGCTGCTGAAATAGGCGGTGCACGAGGTGATAAATTGGCTCTAAGGCAGGTGGAAGTACAGTGGTGGTAGTTGGGGTAGTAGTAGATGAAGAGGGGCCAGCTGAAGGTGTGGCTATCTCATCAGGGGCAGTGAGGAATGGAGGTCTGTAGCCCAAAGCCAGAAAGTTCCTGCTGTGAGGAATAATCTTCTTGCATTCTGCAGCAGGTGGCTTCTCATCAGCATCCTCCCAAGGCACGTCAGCTCGACGGCCGAGCTGGGTAATCAGATATGGAAAGGGGAGAGTGCCTCTGACGTAGACCTTGGCCATGTAGTACCGGATGAATCGTGGCAGGTACAGGTCCTTACCCTCCATCACACATCAGAGGAGGGTGATCATAGCGGCAGGTAGCTCCGTCTCATGAGTACTCGGCATAATAAAGTTGCTCAGGATCTGGTGCCAGAGCCGAGCCTCATCATTTAAGTATATCCGCTTGATTCCCTTAGGCATGGTGGTGTTCTGACCCATGACCCATGGGACAGTCGGGTCAAGGGCTATCCTTGCCTTGACCACATCCCAGTCAAACTTCATAAAGTGTATGTCCTCCTCAGCCTTTTGGTAACCATCAAGCTGATCGGATTTAGGCTGAAGCTGCAGAATATCCTCAATGGCCTCTTTAGTGACTAGTATCTGCTTCTCTCTTAGGTTCACTACATCTAGGGAAGTTTTGAAGTAATTGCAGTAAAACTCTCTTACCCAAGAAGCATTGACCTCTGTCAGGTATCTCTCTAAGAAGAACCAACCTCTTTATTTGATTTGATCGGAGGTGTATTGCTGGAGTTCTTCTGGAATTTTCAGAGTCCGCTCCAGGTACAGGTTCCAGGAGGTTGCAAACACCGGATACTTCAACTCGCAGTATCTGTTTGCAAACTTAGTGGGATCAGTAGCAGGGAGTAGCTGGTCAGCCTTCTCCTGCGGGGTAAAGTGTTTCTCCCGCCAGGAGTCATCATGCATGATGTCTAGGATGGACATAGAGGATTCTCCTCTTTTTCGTTTGCCAGTTGTTGCCTTTCCTTTTCCTTTTCTTTGGGTGTCAGACATCCTGAAAAATAGAAATCTAGGATATAATAAAAATAGGAAAATAAGTAGGCAAATAACAAAATAAGTACATAGTGGCAAATGAGCAGTAGAATAATGACATGAGTTGAGTAAATGTGCATTATGGATTGTATAGGAGTTAGAAATCTGAGGAAAATTCACAATCCAAAATGTGATATAAATAGAATTCATGTTAATTAGGAAAAATTATCATCATGCCTTGGTTAGAAGGTTAAAGAGAATAGTGAAAAATCAAGAAAAGATGTTTGGGAAATTAGGTTGGTTAGGATTGAAAAAGAGGTTAGAAAGTTGAAAGCATGGAGTTAGTAAAAAGAAAGTCAGAGTAAGTGGCATGATGAACAGTTTCTAAGTAACAAGAATTCACAATTATAAGCAACAGTCAACTCATATTAAAACAAGGAAATCAAGGTGGTGATGATTCATATAGATATACCAATAATGAAAATTTGAGATCAAATCATCAATAATGTGATTTATAAACCGGGGAAACAAAAGGAATAAGAATGCTGGCCCGTGCATTCATGAATTGGTTTGGTGAAAGCTAAAGAAAGCAAAATTGAAAATGCCAAAACCAAGACATGAATGAGAATCAAAATGATTTATAGAAAATTGGCCAGCATTCCGGCTAAAATTGGATGTTCTCAGAAAATAAATAGCAAGCAGAATAGTTCATATAAACTAAAATAAACTGCAATTAGATATAAATAATATGAACAGGAAAGAGCAGTCGCAATAGCAGCATGAACAGTAAGAACAACATATGAACAATACGTAGATCACAGCAACAGCAGAATTGCAAAAATTATAAAACAGGTAGCAAGAACAGCGCAATTAAACAGGCCTAAATCCACTAACCACATCCTAGGCTACCTAACAACCTCGAATCCACTACAACATGCATATCTAACTAGCTTAATGTTGAACGTAAATGGAAAAAAAATATGCAATTAACTACGAATTGAAAGAGCGGCATTTGGCGGAACCTGGGATGCGTATGAACAAAAGTAGGGCAGAGAGATGGCTGGGTGGTGGTGGTGGTGGTGACTGACGTGGTAGTGCAGGCGGTTGGCACGGTGGTGGTGGCTGTCCGGTGGTAGGGGTTCGGATAGGGGTAATGGGAGGGGAGGGGTTAGGGGGAAGGGATGGGAGGGGGTGAGGGTAGTGTTGGTGGGTGGAGCGGCGGTGAAGGCGCGATGGCGGTGGCTGTGCGGCGGAGGAAGCAGCGGTGGTGAAGGGGGGTAGAGAAGGGAAAGGAAAGAAAGAGAGGGAAGGAAGAGGGGGTTGACATCGTGGCTGGGGGGTCGACGGTGGTGCGGCCGGTGGTGGTGGTTGTGGGTGGCGAGGGATGGAGAGGGGTGGAGAGGGGGGTTGCAGAGAAGAGGAAGAAGAAAGGGGTTGGAGGGGCGCGACAGGGTAGGGTTTCGCGTGACTGGGGGGTTACTGAATTTGAATCCACGCGATCGCGTGGGGCACACGGTCGCGTGGCTGGGGTGGAATGGGGGTTGACGCGATCGCGTGGGTGGTGCGATCGCATGGAATGGGTAAAATGGTGAGTGACGCGGTCGCGTGAGGCATGCGACCGCGTCGCTGGAAATTATGCGAAACGCACAATTCTAGCATCATTTCAGCGCAACTCTCTGTCTCCACTGGGGGTGTTATGATATCCGCGTGATGCGGTCGCGTCACTCATGCTGGGATGGGTGTTGTGCAAGTGACACGATTGCGTGGGCCGTTTTGTGCTAAACGCACAATAGCCGCACGATTCCAGCCCAATTTTCTGGGCGTTGGATCTTTATGCCGATCTCTAGATCACGCGGCCGCGTGAATGATGCGGACGCGTGGGAGGTGATTTTCGTAACTGACGCGATTGCATGAGCAATGCGGTCGCGTCGCACGCCTTTATATATATATATATATATATATATATATATATATATATGCAATTATGCAATTATGTAGTATGCAATGCTAATGAATAATATTCAGGTTCAATTGAAAAAGAATAAAAGTAAATAACACGAAATAAAATTGAAAAAGAAACGACCATACCATGGTGGGTTGTCTCCCACCTAGCACTTTTAGTTAAAGTCCTTAAGTTGGACATTAGATGAGTTTCCTGTTATGGTGGCTTATGCTTAAATTCATCCAGAAATCTCCACCAATGCTTGGAATGCCAACATCCTCTGGGGTCCCAAACTAGGCATGTAAAGCTTCTGAGTAGCTTCAAACAGATTCTCAGGCTCCCGGGGTGACGGATGTCAGAATAGATTCCAGGATCCCAAACTTTGCTTTTAAATCCGCCTTCGTCTTGATCTATATTTTTCCATCCGGGCGGCTTAGAAATTGTATTCTCACCAAGATGACCAAATGTCTTCCGTGACCCATTCGATTGAACATGATGCCAATCCGTGCACTTCGAGTTGAAGCGTGGAACCTTATTGAACCTTGTGCACCAGCTCTGAGTGCGAGCCATTTCCCTCTTACTCTTAAAGCCGCAGAGAGCTCTAAGCTGGCCATCTGTTTCAAGCAAACCATATTCAAGTGGAAAATTAAAGATAAAGGTTAAGGATTGTACCCACTTGAAGCTTGTGGTAATGGCCTTGGGACAGGTGTTTCCAGTGGTTCGGTAAGCTCTACTCCCTTGTAATCTTCTGTGAAGTCCTCCACTTCTTTGCAAACTTTTTCGCATGCATCTGTGTCCTGATCAAAGTCTTCAATGTCTTCTGCATCACTTAAGTCATAAGCTGGAGGTTGAGAGAAATCTACCTCCGCATCTTCTTCGTATTCACTTGGATAAGGTTCTTCAATCTCAGAGAATTCACTTGCGGATGCAAGTTCATTACTAGGAGAACTTGACTTGTGACTATCATCATCAAGGAAACTTGCTTCTTGGATTATTCCGTCTAGTTCTTCATAAAAGACTTGCTTTGGGGGTTGTGCACTATCCTCCTTAGCATCAATTGTAACGTCCTTGACAGAATTCTCCACAATTCTGGATTCCCATGGAAGTTCAGCATCTCCTAAGTCTTCAACCAACTCCTCTTCTTCTATAATGACAGCTTTCTCTACTTGTTCCAGTACGAAGTCATGCTCTGTTCTGTCCACTGGAGTTTCTAGTATCTCCTTCATGCTACGCTCTTCATTAGATTGTCCACATGGGGTTGTGGAAGGTTTTTGAATGTTCGAACGTCTAGAAGATAATTGACTTATTGCTTGCTCCAGTTGATGAAGGGTTGTTTGAAGTTGATCTACTGTTTCCTTGAGGCGAACCTGTGATTCTAGAGGTGATGGATTTGGACATGGTACATAGGGAAGTGGTGGTGTTTGGGAATAATCGGATTGGGATTGGGGTAAATAAGGATCATATGGTGGTGAATGGTGAAAAGGCGCTTGTGAGTGTGGCGGTTCAAAGCTACGTTGAGAGGGTGGTCTATAGGCACAGGGTGGGGCTTGTTGGTAGTTACAAGGTTGTCCACCATATCTGTCAGCTTGGTATGCATTGTAGAATGGCCTTTGTCCATGATATCTTGGAGGGTGTTGTTGCCTAAAGGGTTGATCAAATCCTCTTGGCTCCATCTATCTTTGATCTCTCTGACCTTGATGCATATTCCTATTATAGCTTTCACTCCTTTCAACAATATTAGAACCAAACTCAAAGCGAGAGGGGTGAGAATTCATAGTAGTTAATAAAAATTAAAAAGGCAAAAATAAAAATAAATGAACAACCAAAATAAAATATTTACAATAACCAATAATAAGGCACACGTTTGCAGTTCTCCGGCAACAACGCCATTTTGAAGAGAGAACTTTTTGCGTGGTCTAGAATTCAGAATAAATTCCCGTTGCAAGTATATCTTCTAAACCAACAAAAGTCCTTTCTTACAAACGTTTTGGTTGTCACAAGTAATAAACCCCTAAATAAATTGATAACCGAAGTATTTAAACCTCGGGTCGTCTTCTCAAGGAACTGCAGGGAAGTATGTTCTTATTATTGGTTATGAAGATTGTAAATTGGGGTTTTGAAGGTAAGGAGCAAGTAATTTAAATTGTAATTAAAATAAATAAATGACTGTAAAATAAACTTTTGGTAAGGTATGGGAAATTGGAAGTCCTATCCTAGTTATCCTGATCAATGGAGATGAGAATTGAATCTTAATCCCACTTAGTTAGCCTATACTAAAGCAAGGAAGATCAAGTGGATTAATTAGTCTGATCTTCAGGTTCTAGTCAATTCCTAAGAAAGGACTGGAATTATTGAAGTTCAATTCAATTAGCAAAGATGACAATTATCAATCACGTTGAGTTTGATAACTCCTGAGTTACTGATTTCTTAACCAAGATCAAAAGGGGAAAAGTAAATCTACTGGAATAAAAATGTCTTCAGATTGGAAGCAACAGTAACATAAATAAAAGAGAGCAATCATAAACTGAAATACCTCAAATTACATTAATTAAGAGAATTATCTGTAACATAGAAAAGTTCATAAATTAACTTGAGAAGATAAATAATTAAAAAAAATATTGAACTTGATAAAAAGGGACAATCATGAAAGCAAGAAAAATCCTAAATCCTAATCCTAAGAGAGAGAGGAGAGAACCTCTCTCTAAAAACTACATCTAAATCATCAAAAGTGGATAATTGGAGACTCTCTCTTTGAATGGATGCATTCCCCCACTTCATAACCTCTGATCTATGCCTTCTGGACTTGGATTTGGGCCAAAAAAGGCTTCAGAAATCGCTGGGAGCGTTTTCTGTAATTTCTGGTGCGTGGCCTCTGTCACGCGTCCGCGTAGGTCACGCGGTCGCGTCATCTGGAGTTTTCCTTATCACGCGTTTGCTTTGGTCATGCGTCTGCGTCATCTGCGTTTTGCTCGTGGCGCGTGATCGCGTCAGTCACGCGTTCGCGTCGCTATCTTTTCGCGCCAGGCATGCGGCCGCGTCGCCCACGCGTTCGCGTCGCTGCCAGTTTCTTCAAAAATTCCATTTGTGCTTTCCTTCCATTTTTGTATGTTTCCTTTCCATCATTTAAGTCATTCCTGCCTTAGAAGATCTGAAACTACTCAACACAGAAATCACGGCATCGAATGGTAATAAAGGGTAATTAAAATAATTATTCTTAAAGCATAGGAAACATGTTTTTCACATATCCCACATAATAAGGAAGGGAAAGTAAAACCAAGATTATAAATGTGCGCATTAAGTTTTTGGCGCCGTTACCAAGGAATGAACGATCGCGATTTCGTGCACCACAAGCCTCTAAAATGGACTGGAATTCTGATTGGGGTACACATCTTCTAATTACCTGGTCAACACCACACCTCCATAAATATGGGTCATCCCATATATAATATTTAGACTCGCTTTTCAGCTTGTCCCTTTGATGCATAGTAAAATTAGGAGGGAAAGTATGGCTAACTAGATAATTAGCTATAGGTGCATACCAAGGAACTACTTCAGATACTGCGTGCAAGCTATCAAATGGAAAAGCATCATTGATAGGAGTGGAGTCAGTCTTGATGTGCTCAAGACAACTCAAGTGGTCTGCCACTAAATTCTGGTTACCACTCCTATCCTTAATTTCTAAATCAAATTCTTGTAACAATAGTATCCAACGTATTAACCTTGGTTTGGACTCCTTTTTGGCTAATAAATATTTTAGAGCTGCATGGTCTGAGTACACTACCACCTTAGTACCAAGTAAATAGGCTCGGAATTTTTCCAGAGCAAAAATAATAGCCAGAAGCTCTTTTTCAGTGGTAGTGTAATTAGACTGAGCAGCGTCTAAGGTCTTGGAAGCATAAGCAATTACAAAAGGATCCTTACCTTCGCGCTGAGACAGCACTGCTCCTACTGCATGGTTCGAAGCATCACACATAATCTCAAATGGCTGGCTCCAGTCTGGTCCTCTCACAATTGGAGCTTGAGTTAAGGCGATCTTCAGCTGATCAAATGCATTCATGCAGTCCTTACTCAACTCGAAATCAACATCTTTCTGCAGCAGTCTGGATAAAGGCAATGCTACCTTACTGAAGTCCTTGATAAATCTTCTGTAGAAACCTGCATGGCCAAGGAACGAATGGACTTCCTTCACAGAGGAGGGGTAAGGTAAAATAGAAATGACATCCACCTTTGCTGGATCTACAGAAATACCATATTAGAAACAACATATCCTAGTACAATACCTTGTTTTACCATAAAGTGACATTTTTAAAAATTTAAAACAAGGTTTGAACTAACACACCTGTCTAATACTCTAGCTAAACTATCCAAGCAAAGGCTAAATGAATCACCATATATGCTAAAATCATCCATGAAAACTTTCATACAGTTCTCAATAAGATCTGAGAAGATACTCATCATGCATCTTTGGAAAGTAGCCGGTGCATTACATAAGCCAAAAGGCATCCTTTTGTATGCATACGTTCCAAAGGGACATGTAAAAGTAGTCTTCTCCTGATCTTCAGGAGCTATATGAATTTGAAAATAGCCTGTATAACCATCTAAAAAGCAGTAATGTGATTTACCTGATAGGCGATTGATAAACCCATATTTTATGATATATTTTGTGCCTAATTTAAGTGCTTTATTCAATCCTTCACTCACTTATTCATGTTTTGTCACAACTTCGCACAACTAACCAGCAAGTGCACTGGGTCGTCCAATTAATAAACCTTACGTGAGTAAGGGTCGATCCCACGGAGATTGTCGGTTTGAAGCAAGCTATGGCCAACTTGTAAATCTCAGTCAGGCGGATTCAATTGGTTATGGAGATTTGATAATTAAAATATAATTAAAATATAAAATAGGATAGAAATACTTATGTAATTCATTGGTGAGAATTTTAGATAAGCGTATGGAGATGCTTTTGTTCCTTCTGAACCTCTGCTTTCTTGTTGTCTTCATCCAATCATTCATATTCCTTTCCATGGCAAGCTGTATATTGGGCATCACTGTTGTCAATGGCTACATCCTGTCCTCTCAGTGAAAATAGTCCAAATGCGCTGTCACTGCACGGCTAATCATCTGTCGGTTCTCGATCATGCTAGAATAGGATTCAGTAATCCTTTTGCGTCTGTCACTACGCCCAGCACTCGCGAGTTTGAAGCTCGTCACAGCCATCCCTTCCCAGATCCTACTCGAAATATCACAGACAAGGTTTAGACTTTCCGGATCTCAAGAATGGCTGCCAATAATTCTAGCCTATACCAAGAAGACTCTGATCGTAGATCAGGAGGCTAATAAGAGATATGCATTCAAGCTTGCTTTCATGTAGAACTGAAGTGTTTGTCAGGCACGCGTTCATAAGTAAGAATGGTGATGAGCGTCACATAATCATCACATTCATCATGTTCTTGTATGCGAATGAATATCTTAGAGAAGAAATAGGCTTGAGTTGAATAGAAAAACAATAGTACTTTGCATTAATTCATGAGGAACAGCAGAGCTCCACACCATAATCTATGGTGTGCAGAAACTCTACCGTTGAAAATACATAAGAACAAGGTCCAGGAATGGCCAAATGGCCAGCCCCCTAAACGTGATCTCAGAACATAAAATTAGTCAAAAACTAACCAGAGATGTAAATACAATAGTAAAAAGTCCTATTTATACTAAACTAGTTACTAAGGTTTACAGAAATGAGTAAATGATGCAGAAATCCACTTCCGGGCCCACTTGGTATGTGCTTGGGCTGAGCGTTGAAGTTTTCATGTGTAGAGGTCTTCCTTGGAGTTGAACGCCAGTTTGTAACTTGTTTTTGGCGTTTAACTCTGCTTTGCAACTTGTTTCTGGCGTTTAAGGCCAGAATAGGGCAGAAATCTGGCGTTAAATGCCAGTTTGCGTCATCTAAACTTGGGCAAAGTATGGACTATTATATATTGCTGGAAAGCCCTGGATGTCTAATTTCCAACGCAATTGAGAGCGAGCCATTTGGATTTCTGTAGCTCCTGAAAATCCATTTTGAGTGCAGGGAGGTCAGAATCCAACAGCATCTGTAGTCCTTCTTCAGCCTCTGAATCAGATTTTTGCTCAAGTCCTTCAATTTCAGTCAGAAAATACCTAAAATCACAGAAAAACACACAAACTCATAGTAAAGTCCAGAAATGTGATTTTTATTTAAAAACTAATAAAAACATAGTAAAAACTAACTAAATCATACTAAAAACTATATAAAAACAATGCTAAAAAGTGTATAAATTATCCGCTCATCACAACACCAAACTTAAATTGTTGCTTGTTCCCGAGCAACTGAAAATCAAATAGGATAAAAAGAAGAGAATATACTATAAATTCCAAATATCAATGAAACTTAGCTCTAATTAGATGAGCGGGACTAGTAGCTTTTTGCCTCTGAACAGTTTTGGCATCTCACTTTATCCTTTGAAGTTCAGAATGATTGGCATCTATAGGAACTCAGAATTCAGATAGTGTTATTGATTCTCCTAGTTCAGTATGTTGAGTCTTGAACACAACTACTTTATGAGTCTTGGCCGTGGCCCTAAGTACTTTGTTTTCCAGTATTACCACCGGATACATACATGCCACAGACACATAACTGGGTGAACCTTTTCAGATTGTGACTCAGCTTTGCTAAAGTCCCCAATTAGAGGTGTCCAGGGTTCTTAAGTACACTATTTTTTTTTTGCTTTGGACCTCAACTTTAACCGCTCAGTCTCAAGCTTTTCACTTGACACCTTCACGCCACAAGCACATGGTTAGGGACAGCTTGGTTTAGCCACTTAGGCCAGGATTTTATTCCTTTGGGCCCTCCTATCCACTGATGCTCAAAGCCTTGGATCCTTTTTACCCTTGCCTTTTGGTTTTAAGGGCTATTGGCTTTTTCTGCTTGCTTTTCTTTTTTTCTTTCTCTCCTTTTTTTTTCGCCATTTTCTTTTTTTTTTTTTTTTTTTCTGCAAGCTTTTGTATTCACTGCTTTTTCTTGCTTCAAGAATCAATTTTATGATTTTTCAGATTATCAAAAACATTTCTCCTTTTTCATTATTCTTTTAAAAGCCAACAATTTTAACATTCATAGACAACAAATTCAAAAGACATATGCACTGTTCAAGCATTCATTCAGAAAACAAAAAGTATTGTCACCACATCAAAATAATAAACTAATTTCAAGGATGAATTCGAAACCATGTACTTCTTGTTCTTTTGTTTTTAGAACATTTTTCCTTTAAGAGAGGTGATGGATTCATGGGACATTCATAGCTTTAAGACATAGACACTTAACACTAATGATCATGTAATAAGACACAAACATAAATAAAACATAAGGCTCAAAAACTGAAAAATAGAAAAATAAGAACAAGGAGATTAAAGAACGGGTCCACCTTAGTGAGGGTGGCATCTTCTTCCTCTTGAAGAACCAATGGTGTTCTTGAGATCCTCTATGTCTCTTCCTTGCCTTTGTTGTTCCTCCCTCATAGCTCTTTGAACTTCTCTAATCTCATGGAGAATGATGGAGTGCTCTTGGTGCTCCATCCTTAGTTGTCCCATGTTGGAACTTAATTCTCCTAGGGAAGTGTTAATTTGCTCCCAATAGTTTTGTGGAGGGAAGTGCATCCCTTGAGGCATCTCAGGGATTTCATGATGAGAAATTTCCTCATGCTCTTGTTGAGGTCCATGATCTCTTGTTTGCTCCATCCTTTTCTTAGTGATGGGCTTATCCTCAACAATGAGGATGTCTCCCTCTATGTCAATTCCAGCTAAATTACAGAGGTGACAAATGAGGTACAGAAAGGCTAACCTTGCCAAAGTGGATGACTTGTCAGCCACCTTGTAGAATTCTTGAGGTATAATCTCATGAACTTCCACTTCCTCCCCAATCATGATACTATGGATCATGATGGTCCGGTCTATAGTAACTTCAGACCGGTTGCTAGTAGGAATAATTGAGCGTTGAATGAACTCCAACTATCCTCTAGCTACAAGCTTAAGGTCCGGTCTTCTCAATTGAACCGGTTTGCCTCTTGAGTCAACTTTCCATTGAGCTCCTTCCACACATATGTCCATGAGGACTTGGTCCAACCTTTGATCAAAGTTGACCCTTCTAGTGTAGGGGCATGCGTTTTCTTGCATCATTGGCAAGTTAAACGCCAACCTTACATTTTTCAAACTGAAATCTAAGTATTTCCCCCAAACCATTGTAAGCCAATTCTTTGGATTCGGGTTCCTACTTTGATCATGGTTCCTAGTGATCCATGAGTTTGCATAGAACTCTTGAACCATTAAGATCCCAACTTGTTGAATGGGATTATAGAGAACTTCCCATCCTCTTCTTCTAATCTCTTGTCGGATCTCCGGATATTCGCTCTTTTTGAGCTTAAAAGGAACCTCAGGGATCACCTTTTTCTTGGCCACAACTTCATAGAAGTGGTCTTGATGGACCTTTGAGATGAATCTCTCCATCTCCCATGATTCAGAGGTGGAAGCAATTGCCTTTCCTTTCCTCTTTCTTGAGGTTTCTCTGGTCTTAGGTGCCATTAACGGTTATGGAAAAACAAAAAGCAATGCTTTTACCACACCAAACTTAAAAGGTTTGCTCGTCCCCGAGCAAAAAAAGAAAAGAAGTAGTAGAAGAAGAAGAAAATGGAGGAGATGGAGGGAGAATGTGTATTTGGCCAAGGGAGAGAAGTGGTGGTTGTAATGTGTGAAAATGGAGTAGGGTTGAGGGGTTTATATAGGGGTGGGGTGGAGGGTAGGTTTCGGCCATTAGGGTTGGGTTTGGGAGGGAAAAGAATTTGAATTTTGGAGGTAGGTGGGGTTTATGGAGAAGAGTGGATGGATGTGAGTGGTTAAGGGTATTTGGGGAAGAGGTATGGAGGTGATTGGTGAAGGGTATTTAGGGAAGAGAGTTATGAAAAGGTGTGAAGAGGAGAGAAGAAGAGGTGGGGTAGGTGGGGATCCGGTGGGGTCCACAGATCCAAAGGGGTCAAGGACTTAGCATCCCTGCTCCATTTAGGCGTGCAAAATGCCCTTAGAATGCATGTCTGGCGTTAAACGCCAGCTTGCTGCTTGTTTTTTTGCGTTAAATGCCAATTCCATGCTCTGTTCTGGCGTTAAACGCCAGTCTGGTGCTTGTTTCTGGCGTTTAACGCTAGCTTGATGCTTCTTTCTGGCGTTAAACGCCAGTTTGATGCTTCTTACTGGCGTTTAAACGCCAGTAAGCTCTTCCTCCAGAGTGAGCTGTTTTTAATGCTATTTTTCATTTTGTTTTTGATTTTTCAATAGTTTTTGTGGCTTCACATGATCATCAACCTAAAGAAAACATAAAATAGCAATAGAAAATAAATAAATATAATTAAATAACATTGGGTTGCCTCCCAACAAGCGCTTCTTTAATGTCAATAGCTTGACAGTGAGCTCTCATAGAGCCTCACAGAAAATCAGAGCAATGTTAAGGCCTCTTAACACCAAACTTAGAGTTTGGTTGTGGCCTCCCAATACCAAACTTAGAGTTTGACTATGGGGGCTTTGGTTGACTCTGTAGTGAGAGAAGCTTTTCATGCTTCCTCTCCATGGTTACAGAAGGAGAACCTTGAGTCTTAAATACAAGGTAGTCCTCATTCAGTTGAAGGACCAACTCTCTTCTGTCCACATCAATCACAGCTTTTGCTGTGGCTAGGAAGGGTCTTCAAAGGATGATGGATTCATCCTCATCCTTCCCAGTGTCTAGGATTATAAAATCAGCAGGGATGTAAAGGCCTTCAACCTTTACTAACAAGTCCTCTACTAATCTATAAGCCTGTTTCATTGATTTGTCTGCCATCTCTAGTGAGATTCTTGCAGCTTGTACCTCATAGATTTCCAGTTTCTTTATGACAGAGAGTGGCATGAGGTTTATCCCTGACCCAAGGTCACACAGAGCCTTCTCAAAGGTCATGGTGCCTATGGTACAAGGTATGAAGAACTTTTCGGGATCCGGTTTCTTCTGAGGCAATGTCTGCCTTATCAATGTACTTAGTTCATTGGTGAACAAGGGGGGTTCATCCTCCCAAGTATCATTACCAAATAAACTGGCATTCAACTTCATGATGGCTCCTAGATATTTAGCAACCTGCTCTTCAATGATGTCTTCATCCTCTTCAGAGGAAGAATAGTCATCAGAGCTCATGAATGGTAAAAGGAGGTTCAATGGAATCTCTATGGTCTCTAGATGAGCCTCAGATTCCTTTGGTTCCCCAAAGGAAAACTCCTTATTGGTCAGTGAACGTCCCAGGAGGTCTTCCTCACTAGGATTCACGTCCTTCTCCTCCTCTCTGGGTTCGGCCACACCAAGTAAGGTTATGGCCTTGCACTCTCTTTTTGGATTCTCTTCTGTATTGCTTGGGAGAGTACTAGGAGGAGTTTCAGTGACTCTTTTACTCAGCTGGCCCACTTGTGCCTCCAAATTTCTAATGGAGGACCTTGTTTTATTCATGAAACTTAGAGTGGCCTTAGATAGATCAGAGACTATATTTGCTAAGCTAGATGGATTCTGCTCAGAATTCTCTGTCTGTTGCTGAGAGGATGATGGAAAAGGCTTGCTATTGCTAAACCTGTTTCTTCCACCATTATTAAAGCCTTGTTGAGGCTTTTGTTGATCCTTCCATGAGAAATTTGGATGATTTCTCCATGAGGGATTATAGGTGTTTCCATAGAGTTCTCCCATGTAATTCACCTATGCTATTGCAGGGTTCTCAGGATCATAAGCTTCTTCTTCAGAAGATGCTTCTTTAGTACTGTTGGATGCAGCTTGCAATCCATTCAGACTCTGAGAAATCATATTGACTTGATGAGTCAATATTTTATTCTAAGCCAATATGGCATTCAGAGTATCAATTTCAAGAACTCCCTTCCTCTGAGGCGTCCCATTACTCACAGGATTCCTTTCAGAAGTGTACATGAACTGGTTATTTGCAACCATGTCAATGAGTTCCTGAGCTTCTGCAGGCGTTTTCTTTAGGTGAATGGATCCACCTGCAGAATGGTCCAATGACATCTTTGATAATTCAGACAGACCAACATAGAATATATCCAGGATGGTCCATTCTGAAAGCATGTCAGAAGTACACTTTGGTCAGTTGCTTGTATCTCTCCCAAGCTTCATAGAGGGATTCACCTTCTTTCTGTTTGAAGGTTTGAACATCCATTCTAAGCTTGCTAAGCTTTTGAGGAGGAAAGAACTTGGCTAAGAAAGTCGTGACCAGCTTATCCCAAGAGTTCAGGCTATCTTTAGGTTGAGAGTCCAACCATATTCTAGCTCTGTCTCTTACAGCAAACGGGAAAAGCATAAGCCTGTAGACCTTAGGATCAACCCCATTGGTCTTAACAGTATCACAGATTTGCAAGAATTCAGTTAAGAACTGAAAAAGATCTTCTAATGGAAGTCCATGAAACTTGTAATTCTGTTGCATCAAAGAAACTAATTGAGACTTTAGCTCAAAATTGTTTGCTCCAATGGCAGGGATTGAGATGCTTCTTCCATGTAAGTTGGAATTTGGTGCAGTAAAGTCACCAAGCATCTTCCTTGCATCTCCACCATTGTTATTATTTTCGGCCATGTCTCCTTCTTTTTCAAAAATTTCTGTCAGATTTTCTCCAGAGAGTTGTGCTTTAGCTTCCCTTAGCTTCCTCTTCAGAGTCCTTTCAGGTTTAGGATCAGCTTCAACAAGAATGTTCTTATCCTTGTTCCTGCTCATATGAAAAAGAAGAGAACAGAAAAGAAAATATAGAATCCTCTATGTCACAGTATAGAGATTCCTTATATGAGTATAAGAAGAGAAGAATAGAAGAAGGAAAAGATAAGAATTCGAACACAGAGGAGAAGAGTGGGTTCGAATTTTTGAGTGAAAGAGGGGTGTTAGTAGATAAATAAATAAATAGAAGGAGATGAGAGGGAGAAGAATTCGAAAGTTAAATAAAATAAAATAAAAATATTTTTTTGTTTTTATTTTAAATATTAGTTATAATTCGAAAATACGAAAAGGAATAAAATTAAAATTAAAATTTAAAATAATTAGTTAATGAAAAGAAATTTTGAAAAAGAGGTTAGTGATTTTCGAAAATTAGAGAGAGAAAATTAATTACATAGTTTTGAAAAAGATAATAATCAAACAAAAAGATAGGATTAATTGAAAAAGATTTGAAAATCAATTTTGAAAAGATAAGAAGTTAGAAAAGATTTTGAAATTGATTTTGAAAAAGATTTGAAAAAGAAATTTAAAAAGATTTGATTTTGAAAATTAAAGTTGATTACTTGACTAATAAGAAACAACAAGATATGATTTTAAAATTTAAAGATTGAATCTTTCTTACTAGGCAAGTAACAAACTTAAAATTTTTAAATCAATCACATTAATTGTTAGCATTGATTTCGAAAATATGAAATAGAAATAAGAAGAAGATTTTGAAAATAAATTTTGAAAATTTCGAAATTATGAAAGAAAAATGAAAAAGATTTGATTTTTGAAAAAAATTTGAAAAAGATAGAATTTTTAAATTGAAAATTTGATTTGACTCATAAGAAACAATTAAATTTAAAACTTTTTGACTAAATCAAACCAAATTTTCGAAAATTTATGAGATAAAAAGGGAAAGATAATTTTTTTTTATTTTTGAATTTTTAATGAAGAAAGAGAAAAACAACCAAAAGACTCAAAACATGAAAATTATGAATCAAAATGCATGATGCATGCAAGAACACTTTGAATGTCAAGATGAACACCAAGAACACTTTGAATGTCAAGATGAACACCAAGAACTTATTTTTAAAAATTTTTAAGAAAAGAAAAACATGCAAGACACCAAACTTAGAAATTTTCAAACTTTAGACACTAACAAATTGAAAATGCATATGAAAAACAAGAAAAGACACAAAACATAAAAATGCAAAGATTAAACAAAGCAAATCATCAAGAACAACTTGAAGATTATGAAGAACACCATGCATGAGTTTTTGAAAATTTTAATGAAATTAAAAAGATGCAATTGACACCAAACTTAAAAATTGACACAAGACTCAAACAAGAAACATCAAATTATTTTTGGTTTTTATGATTTTGTAAAATTTTTTTGGTATTTTTCAAAAATTATTTTGAAAAAGAAAATAAGGATTTCAAAATTTCTAATGAGAATTCCAGGAATCATGCAATGTTAATCTAAAGCTCCGGTCCAGGAATTAGACATGGCTTACTAGCCAGCCAAGCTTTCAGTAAAAGCTCCGGTCCAAAATATTAGACATGGCCAATGGCCAGCCAAGCTTTAGCAGATCATTACACACAAAAGCTAAATTGCTGAGAAAGACAAAGAAGCTCTTCTCTAATGATAGTTGAAACCTCGGTCCAAAGGATTAGACATGGCTTAACAGCCAGCCAGGATTCAGTATATCACCATGAAATTCTAGAATTCATTCTTAAAAATTCTGAAGTCATAGGATAATTTATTTAAATTTTTTTTTGAAAATGAAAATAAAATTAATAAAAACAAAAAGCTTAAAATTAAAATAAAATTACCTAACCTGAGCAACAAGATGAACCGTCAGTTGTCCAAACTCGAACAATCCCCGGCAACAGCGCCAAAAACTTGGTGCACGAAATCGCGATCGTTCATTCCTTGGTAATGGCGCCAAAAACTTACTACGCATGTTCATAATCTTAGTTCTTTGTCACAACTTCGCACAACTAACCAGCAAGTGCACTGGGTCGTCCAAGTAATACACCTTACGTGAGTAAGGGTCGATCCCACGGAGATTGTCGGTTTGAAGCAAGCTATGGTCACCTTGTAAATCTCAGTCAGGCAGATTCAATTGGTTATGGAGATTTGATAATTAAAATATAATTAAAATATAAAATAGGATAGAAATACTTATGTAATTCATTGGTGAGAATTTCAGATAAGCGTATGGAGATGCTTTTGTTCATTCTGAACCTCTGCTTTCCTGTTGTCTTCATCCAATCATTCATACTCCTTTCCATGGCAAGCTGTATATTGGGCATTACCGTTGTCAATGGCTACATCCCGTCCTCTCAGTGAAAATGCTCCAAATACGCTATCACCGCACGGCTAATCATTTGTCGGTTCTCGATCATGCTAGAATAGGATTCAGTAATCCTTTTGCGTCTGTCACTACGCCCAACACTCGTGAGTTTGAAGCTCGTCACAGCCATCCCTTCTCAGATCCTACTCGGAATATCACAGACAAGGTTTAGACTTTCCGGATCTCAAGAATGGCCGCCAATAATTCTAGCCTATACCAAGAAGACTCTGATCGTAGATCAGGAGGCTAAGAGATATGCATTCAAGCTTGCTTTCATGTAGAACGAAAGTGTTTGTCAAGCACGCGAACATAAGTGAGAATGGTGATGAGCGTCACATAATCATCACATTCATCATGTTCTTGTGTGAGAATGAATATCTTAGAGAAGAAATAGGCTTGAGTTGAATAGAAAAACAATAGTACTTTGCATTAATTCATGAGGAACAACAGAGCTCCACACCTTAATCTATAGTGTGCAGAAACTCTACCGTTGAAAATACATAAGAACAAGGTCCAGCCATGGCCGAATGGCCAGCCCCCTAAACGTGATCTCAGAACATAAAATTAGTCAAAAACTAACCAGAGATGTAAATACAATAGTAAAAAGTCCTATTTATACTAAACTAGTTACTAGGGTTTACAGAAATGAGTAAATGATGCAGAAATCTACTTCCGGGCCCACTTGGTGTGTGCTTGGGCTGAGCGTTGAAGCTTTCACGTGTAGAGGTCTTCCTTGGAGTTGAACGCCAGTTTGTAACTTGTTTCTGGCGTTTAACTCTGCTTTGCAACTTGTTTTTGGCGTTTAATGCCAAAATAGGGCAGAAAGCTAGCGTTAAACACCAGTTTGTGTCATCTAAACTTGGGGAAAGTATGGACTATTATATATTGCTGGAAAGCCCTGGATGTCTACTCTCCAACGCAATTGAGAGCGCGCCATTTGAGATTTTATAGCTCTAGAAAATCCACTTTGAGTGCAGGGAGGTCAAAATCCAACAGCATCTACAGTCCTTCTTCAGCCTCTGAATCAGATTTTTGCTCAAGTCCTTCAATTTCAGTCAGAAAATACCTGAAATCACAGAAAAACACGCAAACTCCTAGTAAAGTCCAAAAATGTGATTTTTATTTAAAAACTAATAAAAAGATAGTAAAAACTAACTAAATCATACTAAAAACTATGTAAAAATAATGCCAAAAGTGTATAAATTATCCGCTCATCAGCCTGCCACTCTTCTGAGAGTGGAGGACATTTTAGCCCTCAAAGAACAGCTAGAAAAATTTTAGACTGTGGATTCTGGTGGCCTACTCTTTTTAAAGATGCTATTATCTTCTGTAAATCTTGTCCCCCCTGCTAAAGGTTTGTTAATATATCCAAGAGGGATGAGATGTCCCAAAAGATTATGCTTTTCTATGAAATTTTTTATGTTTGGGGCATTGACTTCATGGGTCCATTTCCAAATTCTAATGGTTACCTTTATATACTGTTAGCTGTAGATTATGTTTCTAAATGGGTGGAAGCAATTCCTACCCGCACTGATGATGCTAACACATTTATCTCCTTTGTTAGAAACCATATTATCTGTCGCTTTGGATCACCACGAGCAATCGTGAGTGATCAAGGCACTCACTTTTGTAATAGGAGACTAGCAGGACTACTGAAGAAGCATGAGATCATTCACAAAGTGGCAACAGCTTACCATCCCCAGACCAATGGGCAAGCAGAGGTGTCTAACAGAGAGATAAAGCGCATTCTGGAGAAGATAGTAAAGCCTCATAGGAAGGACTGAAGCACCAGACTTGTTGATGCGCTCTGGGCGTATTGAACAGCGTACAAGACATCCATCGGGGTGAGTCCCTTTTGCCTAGTGTACGGAAAGGCTTGCCACCTTCCAGTAGAGGTGGAACACAAGGCTTTCTGGGCTGTGTGGGAGTGCAACATGGGATTCGAGAAAGCTGGTGCTAAAAGAAAGCTGCAACTGGCAGAACTGGAGACCCTTCGACTCGAAGCATATGACAACTCCAGATTATACAAAGAGAAGGTGAAGGCTGTGCATGACAAGCATATCAAGAGAAGAGAGTTCAGACTTAGAGATCTGGTTCTCCTTTACAACTCCAACTTGAGACTCATGCCAAGAAAGCTGAGATCCAGATGGGAAGGTCACTATAGAGTGGAGAAAGCGGAGCCATATAGAGTCTTCCACCTGAGTCATCCTTCAAGTTCCAATTTCATCAAGGTCAATGGACATCGCTTAAAGCTTTATCATGGTGAGAAGATGAAGGAACACAAAGAGCTAGAGGTCTTCTTATTGGAAGATCCACCAACAGAAGCAGATTGAGCTTGTGAACCGTCCAACTTAAGGACGTTAAAGCAAAGTGCTAGGTGGGAGACAACCCACCATGGTATGATCGTTCTTTCTCTATCTTGGTTTTATTTTATTTTATTCTTAGCTTTATTTTTTTCTATTTTTCTTAGTGTTCATGCATATAGTCTTCATTTGCATCTACATTCTGCACAAAAAAAAGGCAGAAAGTTGCGTGGGAGCAATGCAAAAAGTGTGCCAATCGCATAAGCATTACCACGTGCACGCATCAGGGACGCATGCGCGTCATTTGGATATTTGGCAATTTACGTGTACGCGTCAATGACGCGCACGCGTGACCTAGGTAAATCGACGTAAAGAGGTGTCAGGCCAAGAGTTGTGCTGGCCTGGTGAGGGAACTGTGCCCATGGCACAAAGTCACTCACGCGTAC
Source organism: Arachis ipaensis (assembly GCF_059453495.1). Taxonomy (NCBI): domain Eukaryota; kingdom Viridiplantae; phylum Streptophyta; class Magnoliopsida; order Fabales; family Fabaceae; genus Arachis; species Arachis ipaensis. Next base: position 94,692,189 of record NC_142439.1, read on the forward strand.
GCGTCCCTGACGCGTGCGCGTCATTTTCAGATTATGACCATTCACGCTTACGCATCAATGACGCGCACGCGTCGTATGTTATTTTGGCACACATCCCGAGACAAACAGAGAGTTGTGCGCGCGCAAGGCTACCTTCACGCGAGTAGCACAAGCACGGTCACGCGTACGCGTGACCAACGCCTACGCGTCGCCTTCCAATTAGCGCGACCCACCCGGACGTGTGGAGTACGCGTGCGCGTCACCCGCGCAACACCACCAGATCCCTGCGCCGCCACTTTTCTTATCTTTTCTTTTCAATCCTAATTTCTTTCTTCTTTCTTCTTTCTCTTCTTTCTTCTTTGTTCTACATCTTTTTTTTCCCAGTCTTCCTTCTTTACTATTTTCTTCTTCTTTCCACTTCCATCATATTTTCTTCACCTCACCTCCTCCATTACATCTCTTTGTCACCTTCTTCTCAAGGTTCTTTCTTTCTATTTTCTTTCTTCTCTCCTCATTATTTATTTATTTTTGTATTATTTTACTTGGTGTTAGAAATCTAATTGGGTGATTGTTTTCTTCCATAATTGCTTGTGGATTATTATGGAGTTGTTTGACAATTATCACTAATTATTTTTGGGTTGTTTTCATGTTCAAATTTATTACTTTCAATAACATATTTACCATGCATACTAAGTGTTTGTGAAAAAGTCCGTATGGCATTGTGCATTTTAATTACTCTATCCTTCAACTCTAAATGCCTGTTTTTCACAAAACTCTTTCAATTTTTTATTAATTGAATATAATTGTCAATACAAACGTGATTGTTAGTCTGTTACGAGTGATAATACATTTTAGCAAGTGATGCTTGATCTATGCTACTCATGCCTTTGCCGGCATGCTAATAAACATCTTGCATCTACTTGCCATAACATGCACTTGCTATATTTCCATTGATGAACTTATCACATGTAGTCGCGACCATGTGTTAACAACATCCTTCTTTACCGTGGTAGTGTTATCACTTGTACTGTCCTCCTCCTTGCTTTAACCCTTGGCTTTACATGTTACTTTCCTTTTCCCTTTTCAGGATGGCCACCAAGAAGGGTAAAGAGAAAGCTGCTCCCAAACCACCTGCAAGGAGAGGAACAAAAAGAGCGCTAGCTGCGGAACCATCCTCAACATCAGTCAAGCCATCCACAAAGCGAGTCAAGAGGATCATCAAGGTCGATGAAAAAGAGAAAGCCTTCCCAGCAAGGGACACTGCGCAGTTCACTAACCGCTACTGTGAACAGATGCTCCCCATCCTGGCTGAGTGAAACTACAACAATGAGCACCTACTCATCCTCCCTACCCACATTGTTGAGTTTGTTGAGCCCCGCATTGAGCGCAGACAATGGGGATTCTTATGGAAACAGCCACGGCAGGTCAATCTTTCATGGGTAGTTGAATTCTACTCTAATTTTCACATGCCAACCCTGCAGTGTGTCTATAACCGTCAGAAGCAAGTCACTATTTCCGAAGAGGCCATTCAGCGAGCTTTAGATCTCCCTCTTGCTGCAGAAGGATTGGACACATACCAAGAAGCCTCTTTCAAATGCCAGATATACCAATTTGACTGGACGCCGTCTTCATAGTTATAGCACAACCTGGTAGCAGATGGATATATGGATACCATCGATCCCAACCTAAGGGCATATCGGCTTCAACACTCACCTTGGAGGCTCGAGTGTGGACACATATTATGTCCCACTACGTCTTTTTGAGCACTCACGAGTCCTCCTTCACTGCAGATATGGCTGTCCTCCTCTAGTGTGTCCTTACAGACCAACCTCTCAACCTACCAAGACACCTTCAGGACGCCATGGGACACATGCAGATTGTGGGTAACCTACCCTTTTCCGCCTTGGTTTCAGATCTAGTCTCGGCAGCCAGAGTCCCCTACAGAGCTGGGGACACCAAGACCATACTTTTGCGGGATGATCAGATTGTTCCCAACGGGAAGTACATTAGACCTCCAGCAGCCACTATCAGCCAGACCGCAGACCCGACCGGAGATATTTCTTCTCCTTCTACATCACAAGCACCTTCAACAAATCAACTGCTCCTACAGATACTTTAGAGGTTGGACCGGCTTGACCAGAAGGCAAAGCTAATGGAGCACCGTAACAAGCGCCAATTTACATACCTCAAGGAGATGATTGTTGGCAACCACCCACCTGAAGAAGAATCAGACACTCCGAACTCCACCTCACCTACCAGCACCGGGAGCCATGACAATTCCGACGGTGGAGATGCTGTCACAAGCCCCCCTTTGTTCCTAACTGATGGCACCGAGGATGGTGCTAAGCTTTAAGTGTGGGGAGGTCGGTAGGTTAGTGCTTTTTCTTAACACCAATATTTTAGTTTTTCTTTTGTTAGATAGAATAGGTTGCATGATAATAATTGTTTGCATGTATGTTTGCTTGGTTAAAGTACTAAAATTCTTTTCAAGACTCTATTTTAGAATATTTCACTAATTTAAATTAAAAACTTTTTTGTTAAACTTGTTTGAAGACTGTAAATTTGAACATGAATTATAGCTAAGAACACACAACCCAGTGAGATTTTTTAGCCTAATTGTATGGTTACATCATCTAACCATGATATTTTATTCTTGTGTGTTTTCTTCTCTATAATTGTAATCTTTACTTTGTTCTTTTCTATATGTCCAATGTTTAGTGTATTCACATGCTTACATATGATTGAGGCCATTATTTTATTAGCTCACTTATCCCAAATAGCCTACCCCTTCAAATACCTTTGTTAGCCACCTTGAGCCATTTAATCCCCATTTGTTCTATATTTTACCACATCACTAGCCTTAAGCGGAAAAACAAATTAACTACCCCAAATTAAATTTTGGTTAGCTTAAGATAGAGATTGTGTACCAACTAAGTGTGGGAAAACTGTGGGAACATAGGTTAATAGGGAATGTGTTATGATAAAAAAAATTAGGAATTTGAGTACCTACTCATGTGAGACCAGAAAAATAAAAAATTCATATGCATTGATATGTTATGTTTACTTTTACAAAAAAAAAAAATATTCAATAAATAAATAAATAAATAAGGGGACAAAATTACCCCAGTATTAAGTTAATGAAAGATCAATGCATATGTGATACAATCAAAGAAAAATTGATGCATGAGTATGAGATGCAAAAATAGAAATTTTGGGTAGCTAGGCATGATTTAAGAAGTATATAGAGTATGTATAGGTGAGAGCTTAGGTTAGTCAAGGATTCAATTTATAGCTCACTTAGTCATATATATACCCTCACCTTTACCTTAGCCCCATTACAACCTTGAAAAGACCTCATGATGTTTGCATTGGTACATTAAATATTTGTTGATTGGTTAGCTGAATAACAAAGTTTAGAAAGCATGACTAGAGAAGAGTAGAGTGATTACCCTATACACTTGAGTAATTAGAGTACATATACACTATCAGTGAGGGTTCAATGCTTGATTCTATGTTCCCTGCTTTCATGAGCTGTCTTCTTACAAGTCTACTTTCCTTTACCATATGATTTAAATTAGTGATATTTGATTTATGTTTGTCTTGAAGAACTTATTTACTTTTAACCAAGTATACAGAATCATCTTAGCATGTAGTTGCATTCATACATAGGTTGCATTTCATGAGTCTTACTTTTCCCTATCTATTCTTTTGATCTCATTGAGCTTAGCATGAGGACATGCTAATGTTTAAGTGTGGGGAGTTTGATAAACCACTATTTTATGGTTTATCTTGTGCTCAATTGAGTGGTTTCATCAAGTCTTTTCACACTTATTCATACAAATTACATGGTTTTAAAATTCCTTCCTAGTTTTGTTTTATGGTTGAAAACTTGCTTCCTAAGCCTTTAATTTGTGTATTTTAATTCCCCTTTTATACCATTCAATGCTGTGATCTGTGTGTTCAGTGTTTCAGGCTTTGTAAGGTAGGAATGACTTAGAGGATGGAGAGGAAGCTTGCAGAAATAGAAGGAGCACAAAAAATAAAGGAGACAACCAACGAGCATCGACACGCACGCATAGCTCACGCGTGCGCGTGATATGGAGATTTTTATAGTGATGCGTGCGCGTACCTGACGCGTACGCGTGGATTGAAGTTCTGATAGACGACGCGTGCGCGTGCTTGACGCGTACATGTGACATGCGCGATCTGCAGAAATCACAGAAAATGCTAGGGGCGATTGTGGGCCGAGTTTGGACCCAGTTTCCAATTAATCATTCCCCCAGTCAAGGCTTTTTAATTAGAATATATAAATCTCTTTTAATTTTCATTGCGTTAATTTACAATTATTTATTTCCTGTTATTCAACTCTCAAAAATTCTCGGAAAACTCCTGATTAATAAGATAGCACCCTTTTGTCAACTCGTTGGGAGACGACCTAGGATTCATACTCCCAGTATTTTTATTCTAATTTTGTGACACCTTTTCTAAATTGATAAGCAGATTTTAGCTAGTTAAGAACTGTACTTACAACGCTGTTCTTATATTATAAAATTCTTAATCGGCCAATTTCTGCCACCATCAACCCCTAAATAACCAAAATCACAAGATTTCCTCAAAACCCAAGCCAAATTTGAATTTAAAGAGAAAAACAAAAACTGGGCAGAGGACAGTGGAATAATCACCACAAAACTTAGATAGAATTGTAGATGATGAGAAGAGCAATGCGTGGCTGCAAACGACTCGTCAATCGGAGTTCCGGAGAGAAAGTTGTGCTGATTTGAAGTTTGGGAAGCTAGATTTTCTTTCTCTCTTCTCTCTATCCGCCCCCTCTCTCATTCTCTAGGGTAAATGAGTTGAAATGCTCATAACTAGTGTTTATATATGTTGGGTCTTGAGCCCACTTGGGCCCGGTTCACTTGGTTTAGTCCTTTGGCCCAATTTTGGGCCAAAACTTTTAAGATTAGAGTTTTAAATCATATTTTAAATATTTTTCTCTTCCCAAATTATAAATTCCCATTTCTTAACCTTATTCACTTATAATTAATTTTCTCAGTTGCGGTACTAGACAGATCTCAGCCAGTACTGCCGGTCAAATTTTGAGTGTGCATTTTTAAGCAGAAAACTGTTTTCTGACTCAGAAAAATTCACTGAGTCCAAATATCATATTTAAATTATCAAATTCCGATTGCTAAATTTTCTAACCATATTTGCTCCTATTTAATTTATTATTTAATTAATTACGGTTTTACCAGGTTTTACATTCTACCCACCTAACAGGAATTTTCGCCCTCGAAAATTCACTCCCAAATCTTCATATACGCTCTTTCATACCCAACTGATTTCTTATCATTCAGTTTGCCATTTGCCATTTCCCAACATCAATGCTTAACACCTTATTTCCAATTCCAGCTTAAGCTATATTTATCCATCACAACTTAAGCATAGATCCGATTACACCTCTAATCATTTACACTGCTATCTCAGGATCAATCTAATCTCATAACCACAATCAAATTTGGTTACCTGCTAATCGCTATTGGCACTAACTCGCTAAACCACTCAGGTATTCAAACCTGAAGTGTTTCTAATCATCTCCTACAGCTCCCATTTGCAACTATCCTATTCTAACGCTTCCGCAAGCTTTCGCTACATCACTCTGATTTTTAACTACTAAGAATCCAATCATGCATTCACATCATGTTCCCCTATCGGATCACAAAACCTAGTAGTACTCTTAACACATTATTATTAATCTTTCACTTACCTCTTCGTAAACTATCAGACCCTACAGCATCCTTCGTTATCAAAGTGAACACACGACCTGGCTGTTGGGCCTTAGCAGCATTCCGAGTGGTCTTCTCAGGACAGTTCCAAGACATGTGTCCAGCTTCCCCACAACTATAACAAATTCCCAATTCAGCTCGACATGGAGTCCCTGGATGATAGTTTCCACACCGTTTACAAGTAAGCTCATTCTGATGTTGCTTTCCATGTCTTTTTCCTTGATGATTATTGTTGTTGTTCCTTCGGGAATTGTCTTGGGCTTGCTAGGACTATGGATTGTAACTTGCTCTCTTAAAATCTTGACCTCTTGGAGCAAAGTCCCTCCCTCGGTTCTGTTGAAAGGGTCCCCTATGACTTCCTTTCTCTGCAGCTACCTTTTTTACACACTCTTCGGCAACCCTGCTCTTATTCACCAACTTTGAGAAAGTTCTTATCTTCACTGGTCCCACTGAACTTAAGATATCGATCTGGAGCCCTCCTTCATACTTAATGCACTTTCATTCCTTGAAGTCTCCCAGAGTCCCATGACACATGCGGAAAAACCTGAATAGCTCCTCAAATTTGTCTATATACTCAGATACGGACATAGCACCCTACTTTAGCTGCAGCAACTCAAGTTCCTTGGCCATCCTGGCAGAATTTGAAAAGTACTTTTTATAAAATTTTACCTAGAAGGCATGCCAGGTGATAGGATCATCCCTCTGTTACAGGAGACGTCGGGCTCCCTACCACCAATATGACGCTTCCCCAGTGAGCAGATAGGTAGCGAATTCAACACACTGCTCTTTAGGTACCAATTGCGCTTGCAGTGCTCGCTCCATAGCCTGAAACCAGGTTTCGGCTTCAGTCGGATTGTTAGTTCTCTTGAACTTTGGTGGATTAACCTTTAAGAAGGTTGCCAGTGTCATTGGGCCATGAGCTCCACTTCTGCCATTGGCATTATTGTTTATCTATTGTCCAAGTGCCTCCGCAGTGGCCTGCATAGCACCAGCCACGTTCTCCAACGCCGCAATGAAGTTTACGGGTTATTCGGGTTGGTTTCTCGTTCCTGAGTACTAGTACGACCTCTCTTACGGCCTCGACCGCGTCCACGAGGCACCATCTGGTTTCTATACACATTAAACAGTCGATATCAAGTTGATCAGTCTGAATATCGGAAGTCTAGTCCCAAATACATGCTCATGAACGTTTATGCCAGTTATATTAGTTAGATATCCTAGTGGTACATAAACACACATACAGAGAATGCACAGAAGTATAGTCAGTCCGTCCCTCAGGCTCTACAGGAACGAACTGCTCTGATACCATAATGTAACACCTTAATATCCAAATCCTTATGCTCGAGTCATAAGTCAATGATAATAAGGTGGTATGACTCTCAAGGGGAATTTTTAATACATAATTATAAGTAAGATTGAAAGGAGTATTAATCGAGAAGCCTGAAAAGAGTAAAATAAAATCGCGAAGTCATATCACTCACGTATCGACAACTAAAAGATAAAGCGTGAAGTCGAAAGCGATATATAGATGAAGGCATTAAGGAGAATAAGAGAAAGACAATATATAGATATATAACATAAGTAGATAGCCGCTAGTCATGACCCGCGAAATTTAGGCCAGCTAGGGTACAGTATAACAGTAGTTAACAACAGTATCTCCTAATCTCTCCCAAAAGAACATAAAAAGCCTCTATAGGCAAGTTCAAAAGAGTTCAATACATAATATAAGCTTTTCAAAATAAAGGTGGAGAGATTCTAAGCAAAATATAAAATAGAGAATATAAAGATCTTCGTCATCTCTCAGATGAACCATAGTTCACTTCTGAGCACCTGGACTTGTATCTGAAAAACAAGAGATATATACGGAATGAGAACCCCTGACCCATGGGTTCCCAGTATAGTAAAAGTGCCAAATAAATACAATGCATTGTAATAAAAACTCACTAAGCATCCTAAACTTCCTTTCACCAAACATTCATACTATGTTCTTGCTAATCTATAAATAGGCAACTGTCATAAGGGAATGCTAAATCTAATTCATCTTCCTCATGCTTCCCAACTTTCTAACTCTCCAACGAATCAGAATCAGAATCAGAATCATGAACAAAACCATCACCAGTTATTCTGTCCCAACAATTCTATATCAATACTTTATATCCTCACCTGGAGCAAGTGGAATCACTTCACTGCGTCTACTTAGGGAGCTCAAATTATCTCATTTTCTACCTGGAGCAGTGAAATCACTTCACTGCGGCTACCCAGGGAACTAAAATTACCTCATTCAATAATCATCATTTTAAATTAATCATATCATTACTCCATCTAAACAAGAACAGCCCTCAGCGTCAACCGACACCAGCCTGAGGGACCTTTCAGTTGTACAAACACAAGCAATACAGGCAAGTAATACACAATAAAGTACAAGTAGAACAAGTAGCACATAATCAGGTAACATAGCATATATGATATAGCAATCCAAAACAATTAGGCAAACCCAAACAATTCAAACATATGCATATGATGTATGCCTGTCCTATGGCTGATGATATCATCTGTCGGTTATATAGCCAGCCTGACATGTCCTGGTAGCTAACCATGGACAGAAACACCCAGGCAGAGCAAGTGGGCTTGAGCTACAATCCCCTTACTACTACCCGCTTAACCCAGAGCCAGTGAAACGACCACTACTGCGGCTACTACCCAGGTGGGTGTTTAAAAGCTCAACCTAGAGCAAGTGGAATCACCACTACTGCTGCTACTACCTAGGCGTCACAATCTCTGACCTAGAGCAAGTGGGACAAACCACAACCCTTGCTACTGCCCAGGATCTCAAAACATACATTCGTTCAATTTAAAATCAATCATCATTATTATCAAATCTCAAACATTAACCTAGAGCAAGCGGAACGAACCACAACCCTTGCTACTACCTAGGTATCACAAATACACATTCATTCATAATTACTCTTCATTATTACCAATTTTCAAACAATGACTCGGAGCAAGCGGGATGAACCACGACCCTTGCTACTACCCAGGTATCACAGACATACATTCATCCAAAACTCCATAATTAAACTCATTTATCATAATTCTCCTTCCCCATCTCATACTCGGAGCAAATGGATAATGCCACTGCCTACTATCCGAGGTCACACGTCACATTCATTTTCAAACCATCATTTCTGTACTTCCTCAATCACAATTCATTACTCCAAGTCTTTCTTCATCAACAAGTTATCACATTTCCCAGTTTCTTCTCATTACTAGGCATACTATACAAATTTAGGACTTAAAGGATGAAAATGGAGGTTTAGAAGTCTGAAATTTGGCTTTAAAAACTCAAAAATTAATTTTTGCTAAAAGGGGGTCACGCGTGCGCGCTGCCCACGTGTACGTGTGGGAAGCGGAGAAAAGCATGTGACGCGTAAGCGTCGCCCATGCCCATGCGTGGGAAGTAGAGAGGTAGGTGACGCATGCGCGTCAGTCATACGTACGCGTGGATACGTTTTGTGCTCCTTGCACAAAACTGGCACGCTACCATCACAACTCTCTGAAATTTTATACCACGCACTTACATCAATACAGCGATGCGTACGCGTCGGCCAGGTGCACGTGTGAGAGAGTAAAAATTGTGAGTGACGCGTGCGCGTCAGCCATGCATGTGCATCGGAGTACGTTTTACCAACAATTTTACTAAGTTTAAAAAGATGCAGAATTTCATTTTCAAATCTCAAACTTCCGCCTCACATAACTTCTTCTACAAAATTCTTTTTTCAACCATTACTAAACCGTTGGAAAGATTGTTGAATGAACTTTCATAAAAATTCAATTTTTAAGAATTCCTAACTCTGAGGACCAAGTTACGGACCGCTGAAATTGGTCAAACATCAGTTCTTTACCCAAAAATAGAAATCACCAATTTTTCCAATGTTCACAAGTTAAATTCATTTTCACTCATCCAAATGACCACAACCCAACCACATTCACATAATTATACTCAACTAAACCCAAACCTACCTCATCTACACAATTCAATTCAATTTTGTCACCTTCCACTCCTAAATTCCTAATTTCTTATTATTCCACACTCTTCCCATTTATTCACACACTCAATATTCAATATCCATTCAATCTCATATGACATCACACAATACACAGATCACTTACCTTTCTTAACTCTTTCCGGCCTCCGGCCCAAGATTCACGGCCTCCGGCCCAAATTCACAATTTAAATGCATATTCCACAAACCAATATTCATTATCCAATTCATCAAATTTTCAATACACCAAACATACAAATTCACACAATTCTCAACCCAATCATTAATTTACATTACATATTAACTATACATATTAGTACCAACCATTTACACAATCCAAACTTAATCCTAGGGGCATCTAGCCTAGGAATTCTCATCACACCACACGGTATTTAAATGAAACTTAAACCACACCTCTTGGAGCCAAACCAATTGAGCCTCTTCTTTGGAAGTCTCCACCAGCCTTAGCTCCAAGCCTTACCAAAGCTCCACAAGCAAAACCAACCTCCCAATTGTACACAAAAATCAACCAATACTCTAACATAACCAATTTCACACTTACAATCAACCTATGGTTCATGAAAATGATAAATCACAAGGGTTGGAGGGTTTCTTACCTTAACTCACTATATTTTATGATGAATATCACTAATGGCTCATACTAGAGTACCCCTAAATAACCAAAATCACAAGATTTCCTCAAAACCCAAGCCAAATTCGAATTTAAAGAGAAAAAAGAAAACTGGGCAGAGGACAGTAGAATACTCACCACAAAACTTAGATAGAATTGTAGAGGATGAGATGAGCAACACGTGGCTGCAAACAGCTCATCAATCGAATTTTCGGAGAGAAAGTTATGGTAATTTGAAGTTTGGAAAGCTAGGTTTTCTTTCTCTCTTCTCTCTATCCGCCCCCTCTCTCATTCTCTAGGGTAAATGAGCTGAAATGCTCATAACTAGTGTTTATATATATTGGGTCTTGGGCCCATCTGGGCCTGGTTCACTTGGTTTAGTCTGTTGGCCCAATTTTGGGCCAAAACCTTTAAGATTAGAGTTTTAAATCGTATTTTAAATATTTCTATCTTCCCAAATTATAAATTCCCATTTCTTAACCTTATTCGCTTATAATTAATTTCCTCAGTTGCGGTACTAACGGTCAAATTTTTAGTGCGTATTTTTACGAAAAAAACTATGTTTTCCGACTCAAAAAAATTCACTGAGTCCAAATATCATATTTAAATTATTAAATTTCGGTTGCTAAATTTTCTAACCATATTCACTCTTATTTAATTTATTATTTAATTAATTACGATTTTACCAGATTTTACACTGATTCTGTGTTCATTTTGCTTTTCAATTAGGAAAATATATTTCTATATTTCAGTCATCATAAACTACAATAGTGTTATTGAACATAAATGAAAGTGTGCATGCAAATTTTTATTTTATTTTTTAATAATTAAAAGGTAAAGATTCACATATATAGTTATTTTTATGTAAAATTAATATCTGAAAATTATTAAATTAGATGATAAATTTAATTAAATTATAATCTAACGATTTTTAATTATCAATTTCACATAAAAATAAACTGCACGTGAATTTTCACTTAATTAAAATAAAATGAAGTTAACGAACACAACACTAGGACAAGAATATATAACTTGTTTCTAGTTCCCTCATATTCAACTTTTTTTTGTCCAACATCATTTGGAATAATAAATAAATAACACACGGGAACTTTAATTTTATATAATTAAAAATACAATAAAATTTATAAATATTCAGTGAATGGCTTTGATAACCTTGTTCTAGAAAAAGCTACCAAATCTTGTGCCATCTATGTTAACTTGTGCTTAAAAGTTTAAAAGAGTAAGAGGGTAAAAAAAGAGTCATGATAACAATTGTTGATTTCATGTGCAGTTTCTTCTTAGTTTTCTTATTTCAGCACCTGAATTTTACCACGGTATTTCTTTCACCAACTTGACATAATATATAATACTTTATAGGATTAAGTATGATTTTGGTTTCTAACGTAGAGGCCGAAAATCGATTTCGTTCCCCACCTTTTTTTCGCTACAAAATGGTCCTTAAGGTTTAACGTAATTTTAAAATCGTCCTTCAGACATTTATACCCTTACTCTCTATCACAATTTCGACATCTTCTCTCTTGCTCTGCTTCTTCATCTTCTTCAGATTGTGAAAAACAAACCAAAATATTTAAAGAAATTCAAACAACATGCACTTTGAACAATAATAAAAAATTCAGCAGCAACAATATTCCAAATTCAAGCCAAATCAAAAGCAGAGATTCATTAACAAAGCATGACATTTAGATATTCCACAGTAAATTCATAACAAATTCAGATATTTCACAACAAATTCAAAATCACCAAGCAAAAAATTCAGATATTCCACTACACATTTCACAAAAAATTCAAAAGTTCCACAAAAAATTCAGTTCACAGAAGAAGAAGAAGATAACAAAATCCAGTTCACGCGGGCGGTGAGGGTCGTGGAGCATCGGCAAAGACAAGGGTAGCAATGCGAGTGGCGAGGTGGAGGTGCGGCAAGACGGATGCGATAGCGAAGGCGAGGCGATGACGTTGGCGAGGGCGAGGAGGAGGAGTAGAAATAGCTCGTAGCGCACGGTGAGATCAGCGGCGAGGACTGAACGACGAGGAGTAGGAGCGGCGGCGGCAGCGACGACGACGAGGAGCAGCGGCGATGGCCCTTAGCTTTCTCCCTTCCGATCTCTCTCTTCTCCCTTAGCTTTCTCCTCTCTTGCTCTCTGTTTCTCCTTCCGATCATAGGCGGCGATACGACAGTGCAGCGGTGCGGCCTTCCCTCCCCTCTCTCCCGGATTCTCTTTCTTCCCCCTTTCTCTTTCTTGCTCCCCCCTCCCTCGATTCTCTTTCTCCCTCTGATACCTTTCTTTCTTTTTTTTTTTTCTTTTTTATTTTATTTTATAATTTTTTAATGATGGGTAATTTGGTAATAAAAAAATAAAATTGATAAAAAGAACGATTTTAAAACAAACTGAAACTTTAGTGACCATTTTGTAGCGAAAAAAAGGCCGGAAACGAAATTGATTTTCGGCCTCTATATTAGAGACCAAAATCATACTTAACCCTAACTTATAAGAAGAATAGGTAAATATCAAAACGACATAAATTCTATATTTAAATGGTTTAATATTAGTATATGAATTATAACTTACAAAGATTTTTTCGTTAATAATTATATTGAATGAAATTAATAATGAATTATTAATTATCTAGTCAATTCTATACTATAATTAAAAAATTGCTCAATATTGTAAAGTTTGTTGACCCATATTATTAATTAAATATGAATCGATGTAGTTATTTTTCGTATAGTGTTAATAGTTAAGTAAATATGATTAAGCCTTTAATTGTTTTAAATATATTTTAAAAATAAAAAAAAGGGACTAAATATCATTTTTTATTTTTTTTTTATAATAGAATACTATTAAATCATTTAAAAATAAAAAAGTTGAACCATATTTTTATATGAGCTAAAACAAACAATTACTACTCTGGGGCTCAAAAGAAAAAAAAATCTCTTGGTTGCTGTTCTACGTCAATATTGTGAGGCCTGATAACAACTACTTTAATTAAACAGACTAAATTAAATTTAGGAAAAGTATAGATAGATAATAAAAATATTAAATAATGTGAATAATGAATATGTCGGATGTTTAATTTAATTATTATGTTTATTATTTTTAATTGAATGGTTATTTTTTTTATTCGATTTACTCATGCACATTTAACAATGGCTAGATGTTTAATTTACTAAGTGTGTAGATGGTCATCCTAATATTAAAGTTTGAAAGATAATTTGGAGGTAGAGTGTTCTTTTATTTTATTAGGTCATTTCTAAAGTTCATTATTCACATTGTTTATAAAATTCATTGTTTATCTAACAAAATCGATAAATTTAATAGTTATTTAAGTAAACGATATAACAGTAATTAGATCAGAAAAATCTTGGAAGAGCAACTCCAATGGTTATTTTTTTAGAGTTCTCATTACTGGACATGTCAGAAAAGTTGGGTGCCAACCGTTGGAGTGAGGTAAGAAGGAATTCCTTCTCTTGGATCAAGAAAGGGGAGTCCCTTTGAATGGGGACTCCATATACCCAATAATAACTTGCTATTTGGCAAGTTATTTAAAAAATAAATAATTATAAAAATATTAATTAGTTAAATAGTTATATTAAATAATTATATTTTTATTTAATTAATAATTTATTTTAATTATTTAAATAATTATATTAAATTATAATTAATTAAATTTACTTACATCAAAAAATAAATTTACTTTACACTTTACAAAATAAATTTTTGTTGGGTTGGTTATTTTTATTTTTAAAATTTAAAATGCTAACCCCATTATTAAAATTAGCAGTTGCAAAACTAGCCGTTGCAAAATTAGCCGTTGGAAACTAGCCGTTACTATGTTACCGTTATTATTAATAAATTAATATTTTATTACTCTATATATACCACTTACATACACTTCTATTCTCACACTTTCTTCTACTCTTCTTCATCTTCTTCCAAGTTTACAAAATCAAAGTTCTATTGATATTATTTTTTTGTTCAAAAAAATAGATCCAAACCAACTCAATTTTTTTCAATTATTTACAAAATTTTTCTCAAACTCCAAATACTCAACAATCTCAAACCTCAAACTCTCAAGTTCCAAATCAAAACTTCACACTACCAAATATATTTCAAAATCCAAATCCAAAAAATCTTCCTAATTTCAATTTTCAAGCTCCTTATAATAATCAATTTCCTATATTCCAACCACAAAATCAAAATTCACAAACACCACATTTTTTATTTTCATCCATATTTAACCCCTCTATCGAAAATGTTAATCCAACATCTTTGCCGTTTCTAACTCAATTCAGTGTATCACGACACAACTCATCTGGTGTTGGTGGCTCTTCTAACCCATCCTCTCAGACTCCGATACAATCTAGTCCAAATTCGTAATATTCAGATTTTGCCAACCCTCGTAGATTAGATGCTATCAACCTTAATGATGATGATATTGAAGATCGAAGGAAAGATAGTATTCAACACTGGCATTGGAAAGAGGATGAGATGCTGATCAGTGCATGGTTAAATGTTTCAACTGACCCTATAGTTGGTATCGATCAAAAAGGGGAAATATTTTGGTGTCGAATTCACAGCTACTGTGTAGAATTTTGCTCCAACATGACAAGGGGGGTAGTTGCATGTAAGAAACGATGGTATAAGATCAACAAGGCTGTTGCACAATTTGCTGGTTGCTACGATCAAGCTAGTCGAAATATAAGGAGTGGTTCGAATGCTGATGATATAAAGGAGTTGGCATATAAACTTTATTCCACAAATTATGGTTAAAAATTCACTTTTGAGAGGCATTGGAACATGCTTCGTTTGGAGTAAAAATGGAGAAGCCAACTACCTACACAGAGTGGAGGCTCAAAGAGAACCAAGGTTAGTGCAACTGGAGCATACTTATCTTTATCAAACCCAGATACACCATTGGCAGACAAACCCAGTGTGGACTCTCCCGTTTGCTCACAAGGATCAAAGAAGAGCAAGCGAAAAGGTAAAGGAAAAGCACAAATGTCTGATGATCTTAGCAAAAAGAAATCATCGGTTGTTAAAAAAACTATCTCTCATGGAAGATATTAAGAATGTTAGAGAAAATGAACTAATGGATAGGGAAAAAGAAAGAGAAGAGGAGAGGGCACATAGAGCAAAGATTATGGCAATGAAGGAGAAGGAGTTACAAATTCAAGTGGCAATGAAAGAACAAGAATTACAAACTCAGAGGTATATTAAAGAAATGTAGATAAATGCAAAAGAAAGAGAAATGAAGAGGATCGCTAAGGAAAGGGAAAGGGAAATGGATATGCAAATACTTAATGCTGACACGTCTACAATGAGTGAAAAATGACGAGCTCTTCATGAGATTGCATGTGAGAAAATAATCGCGAAGTGGTTTACTTAATCGTTCCTTGTATTCGTAGAGTTACGTCGTATGTTCTTAGTTTTATTGCGTATTACTGGTATGTGATGTAGTCTGTTTTATTCATTTCTGATGTAACTTTTCAAATTAGTCAATATTATTGTGCCGTTATTGTTCATAAAAGTGACCGTTAAGTAGTCGTTACAAAACTAGCCGTTAAGTAGCTGTTGCAAAACTATCCGTTAAGTAGCCGTTGTAAAACTAGCCGTTGAGAAGTAGGTACTTGTTGCAGACACACTTATAAATATCAACTATCAATGACTTTGCAACTCCATTTCAACTCTTGTTTCTCACCTCGAAAGAGTACTAAAAATTACATAGAGCAAAGATTATGGCTAGAAACTTTGATGATATATTTAATGAGGCTTTGTATGGCAAAAGAAGACGGCAAGATAACACACTCATAGATAATTGGATCGATGAGTGTTTATTCGAAGATTCAGAAGAAGAAGATATCGTTAGAAGCTCTGTCCCAACTCCTCGTAGATGGATCAACAGAGATCGAGAAGCAGGACATGATCGCCTTTTCCAAGATTACTTTGCAAATGAACCGGTGTATAATGCTGACATTTTTCGACGGAGATTTAGAATGAGAAGACATGTGTTCCTTCGGATAGTAGACGCTCTCTCAAATGTCTATCCATATTTCCAACAGAGGGTTGATGCAATAGGAAGAAGAGGCTTGTCACCACTCCAAAAATGCACCGCTGCGATATGGATGTTAGCATATGGCGTAGCAGCTGATGTTGTTGATGATTATGTGCGCATAGGCGAGAGCACTACAATTGAATACTTGGAAAAATTTGTTGAAGGTGTCATTTCGGTGTTTGAGGATGAATACATGCGGAAACCAAATCCGAATGATGTACGACGCCTGCTATAAATGGCGGAGGATCGTGGCTTTCCTGGCATATTGGGTAGCATTGACTGCATGCGTTGGCAATGGAAGAATTGTCCAAAGGCATGGAAAGGTATGTACATGAGCAGTTATCGTGGGGCTGCAACCATAGTACTTGAGGTTGTAGCATCTTCAGACCTTTGGATATGGCATGCGTTCTTTGGAGTTTCTGGTTCAAATAAGGATATCAATGTGTTAGATCATTCTCCAGTATTCAATGATATTATGAATGACCGTGCTCCGGAGGTAAATTATACTATTAATGGTAATAATTATACTATGGGATACTATTTAGCAGATGGTATTTATCCTGCATAAGCCACATTTGTCAAATCAATCTCAAAGCCACAAGGGGAGAAACACAAGTTATTTGCACAATACCAAGAAGGGCAAAGAAAAGATGTGGAGCGAGCATTCGGAGTGTTTCAAGCACGCTTTGCAATTATACGTGGTCCAGCTTGCTTTTGGGAAAAGAAGAAGCTTGCCAACATAATGAGAGCTTGTATTATATTGCATAATATGATTGTTCAGGATGAAAGAGACACTTATGCGGAAAATTTTGCTCAAAGCTTAGAGTATGATGATGTCAAAAATGGCTTATCACAACCTCAGCTCGAAGAGGAAGATTTTGCACCATACCATCAATTTCTCCAAAGAAATGCCCAACTTCGAAATAGGCAGCAGCATAGATAACTGAAAGAGGACTTGATTGAACACATATGGCAATTTCACAATGCTTGTCGTCAATTATAGAGCTTAATTATGTTTTTCTTTGTATTAAGTAATTTTACAAATTAGTGTAATCCTGAATTATATATTGTGTATTATTGTTATATATGAATTTATTTAATATTAATATCTTTTAATAATGAATTATTTTTAAATTTATAAATTTAAATAATATTATCGAAAAAATTAATTACATTAATTTTAAATATTTTAATTAATTAATTAAGTGGGACCACAATAGGGACTAAAGTTAGTTCCTCCTAATGGAGAAGAGAGAGATGCTTTGAGTTCCTATTTACTGTTTATGACAGGTGGGCCATAAATAGGGACTGGGATGAGTTCCCTACTGGAGATGGTCTAACGCCCTCTGCAGCATTATACTGCTTCAGATCATGTCCCTTTTATCTGGTCAGTGGTCACTTGTCACAAATTCTATCATACTACATTTTTATATATATAGAAAATGGTAAATTTTATGGTGTAGAAATAAAACTTTTTCTACACATGAGGAAGTCAACGTGGCATAGATGTAAGAGTGGCACATATCTCTTGTTATTATTGCTTGGTTTAGATTTGGCAGACAAATACATAAAAATTCAGATTTTGTCTTTTTCAATTAAATTAAATACATTGATTCTAATGAAACGTTAATTATAGATATATTTTTGTTGTATTGGACCAAAAAAAATTTGGGCTATAATAGATTGCTATTAAAGGAACATATTTTATTGTGTTTACTTTATCAGTAAAAATTAATGTTTATTAAATATTCTAAGTATGCGATAAATAATGTTAAATACTACAAACAATAAACATTAAAAAAAATAAATATTCAAATTCAAAATTTATCCTCTAAATTATTATATATAACACTAAACTTTTCTTACATTTTGTATAAGAAAATAATAGATGTAACACCCTACCACACAGAGCTTTACACTTAAGTCGTAAAATAGAGGTGGTGTGGTATTACGACCTCTAAAATAAAATGTATATATATAATAGCAGAAGAATTATGATATGCTAGGAGCCTTGAAGAATAGAGCAAGTAAAAATCGCGAAATAAAAGCGCAACGCTCAAGGAACGAGTTAACTTGCGTGCTAAGAAAACCATAACTATTAAACAGAAGATAACAGAAGTAGGAGTAAAGTGCCAAGGATACAAAATATCAAGCGCCTAACTCAGCCTGCGAAGTCAAGACTGGTCGGAGAATATTTACACATATATATATATACATATCCAAAACCCAAAAGTACATATACACAATCCTGCCTCTCCATAAACCTCTAAGAGGATCAAAAAGAATAAGTTATGTGGAGAAAAAGCTAAGTACATATATATATATATATATATATATATATATATATATATATATATATATATATCATAGTATAACAAAATAACCCAGTAACCACTCCGCTTCAAGAGTCCAAACGCCTAACGAGATGCCTCTTGACCTGCATATGAAAAACAACAACATAGTATGGAATGAGAATCGGAGGTTCTCAGTATGGTAAAGGTGCCACACACATAATATATAAGGTCCTGGAAATTCCAGAGGCAATCCTAGAACGCCAACACTCAGATTATAGAGCTTAAAGTATTAAATAGGAGCCATAAAAGGTGGTTTTCTAAGAGTACCTAAACCTAACTTAGCTTAATCTTAGATCTAAGTCCCATACTGCCATTCTTCCATACCTCCAACTCCATCATGCATTTCACAGACATCTAAACAGATAAAGGCAAGCACAAGAAGGTTACAAATACTGCAGGTAACAAATACACATTTAACATGGCAAGTATATTTAGGTACACCTAATTAAAGCACATGCAAGTAGTTCAAGTAATATGCATATGATGCATGCCTGTCCTATGGCTGATGAGGCTCATCTGTCGGTTATCCAGCTAACCCGACAAGTCTGAATTAAACATAGACTGTCTTCCGACGTGCATCCCCAAGAGTCTATGCATAGCTTTTTCTCAGATAATCAATATTGCTCAATGGGGGTTACATTCCCGGGAATTTATATAGTGCCCAGTCACACTTACGTCGTAGGGTCAACAGAGTATCGAGTTTTCAACCTAGCACACGTAGTGGCAAGCCACGGTACTTTACCCAGGGAATCTCGTATCGCAAATCATTTAAATTCATAAGCCATATAAATAATTCAATTATAATTCATCAACATCCACATCATTCTCAATCGCATCTCATTCATCATCATACATCAATCATATTCATTCCTTATCCTTCATTATCACACCTCCGATTCCGTCCATCAATAGTTCCAATTCAAAACATAATTCATTCCTTTATAAATGAATCAAACTTAAAACATACTCATTTTCTTAATAACTCAAAATCAAACCATATAACCTTTGAATCTAAATCTCTTTAAATAATCATCTAAACAAAATCTCTAATTTTTATAAAATTTCGGCAGCATCTCCTCTAAAACTCGGACTTTGCCACCCTTTTCGGGTCCAAACTTGCATTCTTTTCAATTCAACATACCCTTCCTCATCATCATGACAATCACCATAATAAATCTACCTCAGATCAACAATTATACTCATACAATATTCAAATCCAACAACTAAAATTCAACTAAGAATCATAGTCCACAAATCCTAGGCTTTTAACACAAAATACCTCATTATCACAACAACCTCCACAATAGTTATACCTCAAATCAATAATTCACCAAATCACCAGTTAATCAACGAGAACCAAACCAACCATGTTCATCAATATGATATTAAGTATTAAATATACACATACAATCCAACTTATCCTATGGTCATCTAGCCTAAGTTTTCACAGAACATTATATATTAAATGCAAGAAACCTAAATCATACCTTGGACGATTCTCACGTAGCAACCAAATCAATTCTCTCACAACAAACACAACTCCAAACCCAACAAAATACTAAGCCCAGCCTCCACAAAAAATTTCAACATCTATAATTTCAAGCTCCAATTATTTATTTTCAACCTAATACACATTCATAACACATATATATCCAATTTAATACTCAAAGCTCAAATTTAATGAAATTAAAATAAAGTTATCGTATCCTCACCTTACCCAAACTTCACATAAGCAAGAGTGAATGTTTTTCTCATGCTAATTGGATCCTAAAACATCAGAAATCAAAGAAATTCAACATTCCTTCTCAAAATTTGAAAATTGGGGGAAATGAAGGCTGAGTGTGAAATAATGAGTTACCTATGAAATTGTTCCAATAAAAACGTAGAGCCCGACGTGGTGAATGCGTGGCCGCAAACGGTGCAGCGATCGGAGCTCGGACGGAGAAGTTACGGCGTTCGGAGTTCACCGTAAGGGTTTCGGGAGCTTTTCTCGTTTCTCCTCTCCCTGGAAGCTGAAAGCTTTGTTGTCATTGAAATGGGGAGCAGACAAAGCTTGGGTTCACTTAGAAGGGCTGCTCCGGTTGGACCGACAGCCCGGTTCAGGTCCGGTTCAATCGGTTCGGTCTGTTCGGTCCAGTTTTAGACCGTTTTCTTCGAAATTAGTGTCAAAATTCTCGTTTCAATGAGCTCTATCCTAATTTGATATAATATTCACATTTCTAGTCTTCCTTATTAAAAACCAATTTACTGACTAATTATCTACTAATTAATCAGAGTTTACATCCTACCCACCTAATAAAGAATTTTGCCCTCAAAATTCAAATCTAGTTACCCGAAAAGAGATGTGGATAGTCCTTTCGCATATATAATTCGAGCTCCCAGGTATGTTCCTCGATACCAGCTCGAGTCCAAGATACATTTACCAATGATACTTTTTTCCCGCGTAATCGTTTAATACTAGTATCATCAATTCTCACTGGAATTACTGGAAGTGTTAGATCTTCTCTTAGTTGGATTGGTTCCAGTTCTAAAACATGACTTGCATCAGGAGTATACTTCCGAAGTTGTGACACATGAAACACATCATGCAAGTTCGAAAGATATGGCGGTAAGGCAATTCTATAAGCCACTGGCCCAATTTTCTTCAGGATCTCAAATGGTCCAACATAATGGGGATTTAGTTTCTTAGTCTTAATAGCTCTTCCCACTCCAATGGTTAGTGTAACTTTTAGAAAGACATGTTCGCCTCCTTTGAACTCCAAAGACTTTCGCCTCTGATCAGCATAGCTGTTTTGGCGGCTTTGGGCTATAAGCATTTGGTTACGAATCTTCTTTATCTGTTAAGTGGTTTCAGCTATCATCTCAGGCCCTAATAAACTTCTTTCTCCAATTTCATGCCAACATAGTGGAGACTGACATTTCCTGCCATACAGAGCCTCATATGGAGCCATTCCGATGCTCGCATGATAGCTATTATTATAAGCAAACTCTATTAATGGCATATACCGATCCTAGCTCGCTGGCTGGTCCAATACACATGCCCTTAGCATATCTTCCAAAGTCTGAATAGTTCTCTTTGAATGACCATCTGTCTGAGGGTGTTACCCAGTACTCAAGCTTAATTGAGTCCCAAATATACGTTAAAAAGCTCCCCAAAATCTTGATGTAAAGCGAGGATCCCTGTCAGATATAATGGTAGAAGGCACGCCATGTAACCTGACAATCTCTTTGATATACATTCGAGCTAATTCTTCCATTGTACAACTTATTCGGATGGGTAGAAAGTGAGCTGATTTTGTCAGTCGATCCACAACCTCCCAAATAGTGCCACAACTAGATCGGGTTCTAGGCAAACCTATCACAAAATCCATTGCGATACTCTCCCATTTTCATTGTAGAATCTCTAAAGGCTGAAGGGTCCCTGATGGTCTCTGATTTTCAATCTTAACTTTCTGACACGTTAAACATTTAGATACATGCAATGCCACATCATTCTTCATTCCTGGCCACCAGAACATCGCTTTCAGATTCTGGTACATTTTAGTGCTCCCTGGATGGATTGAAAACCCGCTCTTATGAGCTTCCTTCAAGATTTTCTGTCGCAGGTCTCTGACATCTGGTACAATAATCCGATTCTTGAACCTCCACAAACCATCCTGTCCTTCTAACACTCTCCACTGTTTCCCCTGTTCAACTGCTGGTAATACCTTACGTAACACTTCATTGTCTCGATGAGCCTTAAGAAGTTCTGATTTAAATTCACTTGAAATCTGCAACTGACTTAAACATAAAATTCCAGATTCTTCTCTAATTCCTAAATTCAAACTGTGAAATGCCCTTAGTAATTCTTCTTCCCGTAGCATCATCCAAGCTACATATAAAGATTTCCGACTCAAGGCGTCCGCCACAACGTTCGCCTTTCCTGGATGATAATTCAATTCAAAATCATAATCTTTCAGAAGCTCCATCCACCTCCTCTGATGCATATTCAACTCTTTCTGCTCAAAAAGATACTTCAAACTCTTATGGTCTGAGAAAACATGATACTTAACACCATAAAGGTAGTGCCTCCAGATCTTTAAAGCAAA
Source organism: Arachis ipaensis (assembly GCF_059453495.1). Lineage (NCBI taxonomy): Eukaryota > Viridiplantae > Streptophyta > Magnoliopsida > Fabales > Fabaceae > Arachis > Arachis ipaensis. The sequence continues at coordinate 94,715,139 of NC_142439.1, forward strand.
TACAACAGTAGCAAGTTCCAAATCATGTGTCGGGTAGTTCATTTCATGCGGCCTTGACTGCCGTGAGGCGTATGCTACAACAGTCTGGTGCTGCATCAGAACGTACCCCAAACCTTCCAAAGATGCATCACAGTACACTTCAAACCAAAACGGGTGCAGTAGTCAATCTGTGCTTCAATTCTTGAAAGCTTGCTTCACACTCCAGAGTCCAGATAAAAGGCGTATCCTTCCTAGTCAATTTAGTTAAAGGTAAGCCAAGCTGTAAAAATCCCTTAATGAATCTGCGATAATAGTGACGTTAGAATTTTTGCCAGTAAAGAATTTTATAAAAACAGTCGCGTTGTAGATATAGGAAAGTATGTTCTTATTATTGGTTATGGAGATTGTAAATTGGGGTTTTGAGAATGAGGAGCGAATAGTCTAATTAGCAAATAAAGTAAATGAAGAACAAGCAATTTAAATGGCAAGTAAAATAAATAAATGACTGTAAATAAACTTTTGGCAAGGTATGAGAAATTGAGGTCCTATCCTAGTTATCCTTATCAATGATGATGAGAATTGAATCTTAATTCCACTTTGTTAACCTTTACTAAGATAAAGGAAGGTCAAGGGATTAATTGGTTTGATCTTCGGATCCTATTTATTTCCTAGGAAAAGATTGGGATTATTGAAGTTCAATTTAATTAACAAAGATGACAATTATCAATCATGTTTGAGTTTGATAACTCCTGAGTTACTAATTTCTTAACCAAGACCAAAAGGAGAAAAGTAAATCTACTGGAATAAAAATGTCTTCATATTGGGAATAATAGCAACATAAATAAAATAAAGCAATATTAAACTGAAATACCTCAAATAACATTAATTCAAAAGAGTAATCTGTAACATGGAAGAATTCATAAATTAAATTGCAAAAGTAAATAAAAGGGAATATTGAACCTGCTAAAGAGATAATCCTGAAAGCGAATAAAATCCTAATTCTAAATCCTAATCCTAAAGAGAGGAGAGAGAGGAGAGAACCTCTCTCTAAACTAAATCTAAATCATGAAAACTAACTAAAGTGGAGACTCTCTTTGAATGGATGCATTCCCCCACTTCATAACCTCTGGTCTATGCCTTCTGGACATGGATTTGGGCCAAAAAGGGCATCAGAATTCGCTATGAGCGTTTTCTGCAATTTCTGGTATGTGGCCTCTGTCACGCGTCCGCGTGGGTCATGCGGTCGCGTCATTCGGAGTTTTCCTTGTCATGCGGTCGCGTCAGTTATGCGAACGCGTCATATGTGTTTCGCTTGAGGCGCGCGGTCGCGTCAGTCATGCGGCCGCGTCAATGCCTTTTCGCGCTGGCATGCAGCCGCGTCGCCCATGCGATCGCGTGGCTGCCAGTTTCTTCAAAAACTCTGTTTTGTGCTTTTCTTCTATTTTTGTATGTTTTCTTTCCATCCTTTAAGTCATTCCTGCCTTAGAAGATCTGAAACTACTCAACACACTAATCACAGCATCGAATGGAAATAAAGGTAATTAAAATAATTAATTTTAAAGCATAGAAAACATGTTTTTCACATACATCACATAATAAGGAAGGGAAAGTAAAACCATGCAATTAATATGAATAAGTGGGTGAAGGATTGGATCTTTACGCTGATCTCCAGATCACGCGGCCGCGTGAATGATACGGTTGCGTGGGAAGTGTTTTTCGCAACTTGACGCGATCGCATGAATGATCCGGTTGCGTCGCGCACCTTTTTTTTATGCAGGTATGCAATTATGCAGTATGCAGAATGCAATGATTAATATGAATGTGATGCAAAACTCCAGTTCAATATAATAAAATGAAATAAAACTTGAAAACAAATAAAACTAAGTAAAAAAATTTAAAAAGGAACGATCATACCATGGTAGGTTGTCACCCACCTAGCACTTTTAGTTAAAGTCCTTAAGTTGGACATTGGATGAGCTTCCTGTTATGGTGGCTTATGCTTGAATTCATCCATAAATCTCCACCAATGCTTGGAATGCCAATAGCCTCCGGGGTCCCAAACTATGCATGTGAAGCTTCTGAGCAGCTTCAAACAGATTGTCAGACTCCCAGGGTGACGAGTGTCAAAATAGATTCCAGGATCCCAAACTTGGCTTTTAAATCCGCCTTCGTCTTGATCTATACTTTTCCATCTGGGCGGTTTAGAAATTAGATTCTCACCAGGATAACCAAACGTTTTCCGAGATCCATCCAATTGATCATGATGCCAATCCGTGCACTTCGAGTTGAAGCGTGGAACTTTATTAAACCTTGTGCACCAGCTCTGAGTACGAGCTATTTCCCGCTTACTCTTAAAGCCGCAGAGAGCTCTAAGCTGGCCATCTATTTCAAGCAAACCATATTCAAGTGGAAAAACACAGTTAAAGGTTAAGGATTGTACCCACTTGAAACTTGTATTGGGTGGTAATGGCCTTGGGATAGGTGGTTCCAGTGGTTCTGTGAGTTCTACTCCCTTGTGCTCTTCTGTGAATTTCTCCACTTCTTTGCAAGATTCTTCAAATGTATCCATGTCCTGATCAAAGCCATCTATGTCTTCCTCGTCACTTAAGTCATAGACTGGAGGTTGAGAGAAATCTACCTCCGTATCACCTTCGTATTCACTTGGGGAAGATTCTTCGATCTCAGAGAATTCACTCGCGGATGCAAGTTCATTACGTGGGGGTTGGGCATTGTCCTCCTTAGCATCAATTGTAACGTCCTTGACAGAATTTTCCACAACTCTGGATTCCCATGGAAGTTCAGCGTCTCCTAAGTCTTCAACCAACTCTTATTCTTTAATAATGACAGCTTCTTCTACTTGTTCCAGGACGAAGCCATGCTCTGTCTTGTCCACTGGAGTTTCTAGTATCTCCTTCATGCTACGCTCTTCGTTAGATTGTCCACATGGGGCTGTGGGAGGTCCTTGAATGTTCGAATGTCTAGAAGATAATAGACTTACTGCTTGCTCCAGTTGATGAAGGGTTGTTTGAAGTTGATCTACTGTTTCCTTGAGGCGAACCTCTGATTCTCGGGGTGATAGATTTGGATATGGTACATGGGGAAGTGGTGATGTTTGGGAGTAATTGGACTGGAATCGGGGTAGATGAGGATCATACGGTGGTGAATGGTGAAAAGGAGCTTGTGAGTGTGGTGATTCAAAGTTATGTTGAGAGGATGGTCTATAAGCACATGGTGGGGCTTGTGGGTAATTACAAGGTTGTCCACCATGTCTATTGGCTTGGTATGCATTGTAGAATGGTCTTTGTCCATGATATCTTAGAGGGTGTTGTTGCCTAAAGGGTTGATTAGATCCTCTTGGCTCCATCCATCTTTGATTGTTCTAACCTTGATGCATGTTCCTGTTATAACTTCCATTCCTTTCAATAACATTAGAACCAAACTCAAAGCGAAAGGGGTGAGAATTCATAGTAGCTAATAGAAATAAAAAGGGGAAGATAAAGACAAATAAACAAGTAAAAGAAAAATATTTACAATAACCAATAATAAGGCACACGATTGCAGTTCCCTGGCAACGGCGCCATTTTGACGTTAGGATTTTTGCCAGTAAAGAATTTTATAAAAACAGTCGCGTTGTAGATACAGTCTCTAAACCAACAGAAATCCCTTCGTACAAACGTTTGGTTGTCACAAGTAACAAACCCCTAAATAAATTGATAACCGAAGTATTCAAACCTCGGGTCGTCTTCTCAAGGAACTGCAGGGAAGTATGTTCTTATTATTGGTTATTGAGATTGTAAATTGGGGTTTTGAGAATGAGGAGCGAATAGTCTAATTAGCAAATAAAGTAAATGAAGAACAAGCAATTTAAATGGCAAGTAAAATAAATAAATGACTGTAAATAAACTTTTGGCAAGGTATGAGAAATTGGAGGTCCTATCCTAGTTATCCTTATCAATGATGATGAGAATTGAATCTTAATTCCACTTTGTTAACCTTTACTAAGATAAAGGAAGGTCAAGGGATTAATTGGTTTGATCTTCGGATCCTATTTATTTCCTAGGAAAAGATTGGGATTATTGAAGTTCAATTTAATTAACAAAGATGACAATTATCAATCATGTTTGAGTTTGATAACTCTTGAGTTACTAATTTCTTAACCAAGACCAAAAGGAGAAAAGTAAATCTACTGGAATAAAAATGTCTTCATATTGAGAATAATAGCAACATAAATAAAATAAAGCAATATTAAACTGAAATACCTCAAATAACATTAATTCAAAAGAGTAATCTGTAACATGGAAGAATTCATAAATTAAATTGCAAAAGTAAATAAAAGGGAATATTGAACCTGCTAAAGAGATAATCCTGAAAGCGAATAAAATCCTAATTCTAAATCCTAATCCTAAAGAGAGGAGAGAGAGGAGAGAACCTCTCTCTAAACTAAATCTAAATCATGAAAACTAACTAAAGTGGAGACTCTCTTTGAATGGATGCATTCCCCCACTTCATAACCTCTGGTCTATGCCTTCTGGACATGGATTTGGGCCAAAAAGGGCATCAGAATTCGCTATGAGCGTTTTCTGCAATTTCTGGTATGTGGCCTCTGTCACGCGTCCGCGTGGGTCAGGCGGTCGCGTCATTCGGAGTTTTCCTTGTCATGCGGTCGCGTCAGTTATGCGAACGCGTCATATGTGTTTCGCTTGAGGCGCGCGGTCGCGTCAGTCATGCGGCCGCGTCAATGCCTTTTCGCGCTGGCATGCAGCCGCGTCGCCCATGTGATCGCGTGGCTGCCAGTTTCTTCAAAAACTCTGTTTTGTGCTTTCCTTCTATTTTTGTATGTTTTCTTTCCATCCTTTAAGTCATTCCTGCCTTAGAAGATCTGAAACTACTCAACACACTAATCACAGCATCGAATGGAAATAAAGGTAATTAAAATAATTAATTTTAAAGCATAGAAAACATGTTTTTCACATACATCACATAATAAGGAAGGGAAAGTAAAACCATGCAATTAATATGAATAAGTGGGTGAAGGATTGAATAAATCACTCAAACTAAGCATAAAATATATCATAAAATATGGGTTTATCAAATAGCCCGCCAAACCTAGGAAACTCCTGATCTCTGTCACTGAAGTTGGTCGCTCCCAATTCATTACTGCTTCCACCTTAGCAGGATCCACAGCTATTCCCTGCTTACTCACCACGTGACTGAGAAACTTTACCTCACTCTTCCAAAAATCACATTTAGATAACTTATCATATAACTTCCTGTCTCTTAGAATTTGCAGCATAGTTCGCAAATGATCAGCATGCTCCTCTTCATTCTTAGAGTAAACAAGAATATCATTAATGAAGACAATGACAAACTTGTCCAGATACTGCCAAAAAATTCTGTTCATGTAATCCATAAATACTGCTGGGGCATTAGTTAACCCGAAAGTCATCACTGTATACTCATAATGGCCATAACGCATTCTGAAATCAGTTTTCGTAATATCCTCATCTCTGACCTTTATCTGATGATACCCGGATCACAAATCAATCTTAGAAAACACACCGGCACCTTGTAACTGATCCATTAGATCATCGATTCTAGGTAGCGGATATTTGTTCTTCACAGTGATCTTATTCAATTATCGATAATCGACACACAAACGCATACTCCCATCTTTCTTCTTTACCAGTAACACTGGCGCTCCCCACGGAGAAACATTTGGTCGGATAAAATGCTTACCCAACAGATCTTCCAGTTGAGTCTTCAGTTCAGTCATTTCTAAAGGTGACATCCTATAAGGAGTAATCAAAATTGGACCGGCTCTAGGCACTAATTTAATTGCAAACTCAACCTCTCAATTAGGTTAAAATTCATTAATATCATCCAAAAACACGTATGGAAATTCACATACAACTGGAATCTGCTCTAAACTCTAATCATCACCTAATATTCCCGCAATTAATAACATAATACCCTGATATTCAATTCCAAAATAATTTACTATCATAGAGTTCAAATAGTAACGGTTCACTACAACTAGTGCTTCTGACCCTTCTGGCATAAATTGTACTGGCTTCTCAGAGCAATCAGGCAAAACATAATTCTTAGATAACCAACCTCCCGGTTATCCCAGCATCATCTGCCTGCAGGATACGTCGTATTCCCTACCACCAATGCTGTGCTTCGCCTTGTAGCTGATAAGTTCCAAACTCAACCCATTGCTCCTCAGGAACCTGCTGAGCCTGCAACGCCCTTTCCATAGCCTGAATCCAATTATATGCGTCAGTGGGATTTGAGGTTCCCCTAAAAGTCAGAGGGCGAACTTTCAGAAATGTAGCAAGTGTCATAGGACCGTCCTCATCATTATTATTTCCGTGATTACCCTAGTTTATCTTATTACCAGTGCCTCGGCTGTTGCCTGCATAGCTGCAGCCATGTTTTCCAGAGTAGCCATAAAGTCTACTGGATCATTACCTACCGGGCTAGGAATAACGGTGCCTATCCTACCTCTACCTCACCCACGACCACGTCCGCGAGTCGACATCTGGTCCTTATACACACTAAACAAGTAATATTAAGTTGATCCGTCTTAATATCGTAGGTCTAATGCTTTAAGTTCCAAATGCATGCTCACAAATATTTATGCCATATATATCAGTCAGATATCCTAATAGCACATAAACACATATACAGAGAATGCACAGAAGCACAATCAGTCCGTCTTTCAGGCTCTATAGGAACAAACTGCTCTGATACCATAATGTAACACCCTACCACACAGAGCTTTACGCTTAAGTCGTAAAACAGAGGTGGTGTGGTATTACGACCTCTAAAATAAAATGCATATATATAATAGCAGAAGAATTATGATGTGCTAGGAGCCTTGAAGAATAGAGGAAGTAAAAATCGCGAAATAAAAGCGCAACGCTCAAGGAACAAGTTAACTTGCATGCTAAGAAAGCCATAACTATAAAACATAAGATAACAGAAGTAGGAGTAAAGTGCCAAGGATACAAAATATCAAGCTCCTAACTCAGCCTACGAAGTCAAGACTGGTCGGAGAATATTTACACATATATACATACATATCCGAAACCCAAAAGTACATATACACAATCTTACCTTTCCATAAACCTCTAAGAGGATCAAAAAGAATAAGTTATGTGGAGAAAAAGCTAAGTACATATATATATATATATATATATATATATATATATATATATATAAATCATAGTATAACAAAATAACCCAGTAACCACTCCGCTTTAAGAATCCAGACACCTAACGAGATGCCTCTTGACCTGCATCTGAAAATAACAACATAGTATGCAATGAGAATCAGAGGTTCTCAATATGGTAAAGGTGCCACACACATAATATATAAGGTCCTGGGAATGCCAGAGGCAATCCTAGAACGCTGACACTCAGATTATAGAGCTTAAAGTATTAAATAGGAGCCATAAAAGGTGGTTTTCTAAGAGTACCTAAACCTAACTTAGCTTAATCTTAGATCTAAGTCCCATACTGCCATTCTTCCATACCTCCAACTCCATCATGCATTTCACAGACATTTAAACAGATAAAGGCAAGCACAAGAAGGTTAGAAATACTACAGGTAACAAATACACATTTAACATGGCAAGTACATTTAGGCACACCCAATTAAAGCACAGGCAAGTAGTTCAAGTAATATGCATATGATGCATGCCCATCCTATGGATGATGAGGCTCATCTGTCGGTTATCCAGCCAACCGGACAAGTCTGAATTGAACTTAGGCTGTCTCCCGACGTGCATCCCCAAGAGTCTATGCATAGCTTTTTCTCAGATAATCAATATTTCTCAATGGGGGTTACATTCCCGGAAATTTATATAGTGCCCGGTCACACTTACGTTGTAGGGTCAATAAAGTATCGAGTTTTCAACCTGGCACACGTAGTGACAAGCCACGGTACTTTACCCAGGGAATCTGGTATCGCAAATCATTTAAATTCATAAGCCATATAAATAATTCAATTATAATTCATCAACATCCACATCATTCTCAATCGCATCTCATTCATCATCATACATCAATCATATTCAATCCTTATCCTTCATTATCACACCTCCGATTCCGTCCATCAATAGTTCCAATTCAAAACATAATTCATTCCTTTCTAAATGAATCAAACTTAAAACATACTCATTTTCTTAATAACTCAAAATCAAACCATATAACCTTTGAATCTAAATCTCTTTAAATAATCATCTAAACAAAATCTCTAATTTTTATAAAATTTTGGCAGCATCTCCTCTAAAACTCGGACTTTTCCACCCTTTTCGGGTTCAAACCTACATTCTTTTCAATTCAACATACCCTTCCTCATCATCATGACAATCACCATAATAAATCTACCTCAGATCAACAATTATACTCATACAATATTCAAATCCAACAACCAAAATTCAACTAAGAATCATAGTTCACAAATCCTAGGCTTTTAACACAAAATACCTCATTATCACAACAACCTCCACAATAGTTATACCTCAAATCAATAATTCACCAAATCACCAGTTAATCAACGAGCACCAAACCAACCATGTTCATCAGCATGATACTAAGTATTAAATATACACATAGAATCCAACTTATCCTGCATTATATATTAAATGCAAGAAACCTAAACCATACCTTGGACAATTCTCACGTAGCGACCAAATCAATTCTCTCACAACAAACACAGCTCCAAACCCAACAAAATACTAAGCCCAGCCTCCACAAAAAATTCCAACGTCCACAATTTCAAGCTCCAATTATTTATTTTCAACCTAATACACATTCATAACACATATATATCCAATTTAATACTCAAAACTCAAATTCAATGAAATTAAAATAAATTTATCTTATCTTCACCTTACCCAAGCTTTACATAAGCAAGAGTGATTGTTTTTCTCGTGCTAATTGGATCCTAAAACATCAGAAATCAAAGAAATTCAACATTCCTTCTCAAAATTTGAAAATTGGGGGAAATGAAGGCTGAGTGTGAAATAATGAATTACCTATGAAATTGTTCCGGTAGAAACGTAGAGCCCGACGCGGTGAACGTGTGGCCACAGACGGTGCGGCGATCGGAGCTCGGACGGAGAAGTTATGACGTTCGGAGTTCACCGTAAGGGTTTCGAGAGCTTTTCTCGTTTCTCCTCTCCCTGGAAGCTAAAAGCTTCGTTATCGTTGAAATGGGGAGAAGACAAAGCTTGGGTTCACTTAAAAGGGCTGGTCCGGTTGGACCAACAGCCTGGTTCGGATTCGGTTCAACTGGTTCGGTCTGTTCGGTTCAATTTTGGACTGTTTTCTTCGAAATTAGTATCAAAATTCTCGTTTCGATGAGCTCTATCCTAATTTGATATAATATTCGCATTTCTAGTCTTCCTTATTAAAAATCAATTTACTAACTAATTATCTACTAATTAATCAGGATTTACAATAGGTGTTATTTTTATTTTGTGAGAGTAACTTTAAAAATTTTTGTCATTTGATTTATGAATGATTGATTTTTTTATATGAAATTACTGTTGAATTATTATCGGTTATGGAGAAATGGTATGTTTTAATTTAGTATAGAAGTAATCACAAATCAGAGAGTCCGATTTATATTTTAAAAATTTTAAAAAATTAAAGTTCACAAATCGGAGGATTAGATTTGTTTAAGTCCATAAATCAGAGAATCGATTTTGTGTAAGTATTCACGAATCAAAGGGCCGGTTTGTATTTTAAAAATTTTTAAAAATTAAAATTCACAAATTGAAGGATCAGATTTATGTAAGTTCACAAATCGAATGGTCGGTTTTGTGTTTTAAAAATTAAAAAAAAAGTTAAATTTTACAAATTGAAAGGTCAGATTTGTGATCTCCATATAAAAAAACACACCAAATTTCATATGTTATTGAAAAATACTACTATGAATTCAATATCAAATTAAAAAACATTTATGAGTTAGTAAAAAAAATTCTTTATTTCATGAATTATTTATTTTTTTAAATTAATTTATAATATTTTGATTTATAGTATGAATGATAATTTATTTAAAATTATAAATATAACAATAAAGTTAATTTTGAAAAGATGAGAAAAAAAATTAAAGGACAAAGACAAAACTGGAGTTTAAAATATAACTAAAATTATTTGGTGCGTATGAAATGTTCAATCTTTAAAATTATTTGAATATTTAAAATTATTTGGTCTGTATGAATATTTATTTATGTTCTAGTTTCGCGTATGAATATTTTTTCATCTTTTCAAATTTAACTTTGTTGTTATATGTGTAATTTTAAATAAATTATCATTCTTACTATAAATCAAAATATTATAAATTAATTTAAAAAAATAAACAATTCATGGACTAAAGAATTTTTTTAACTAATTCATAAATCAAATGACAATTTTTTTTAAAGCTACTCTCACAAAATAATATGAACATAATAAAATATATTTTAAATATATTTTTTAATAAAATATATTTTTTAATAGCAATCTATTCCAGCTCAAAATTTTTTTGGCCCAATACAACAAAAATATATCTATAATTAATGTTTCATTAAAATTGATATTTAATTAAAAAAGACAAAATCTGAATTTTTGTGTATTTGTCTTGTCATATTTGAACAAAACAATAATAGCAAGAGAGAGATGTCACTCCTAAACTTATGCCACGTTAATTTTTTTATGTGTAAAAAAAATTTTATTTCTACACCATAAAATTTACCATAAAAAATTTAATAGTTTTATGCCATATAACATAAAAAAAAAAACCGAGTCATAGACTCATAGTGCGTTACAACGACGCACTCTGTTTTTTTGATATTTTAAAATACTTATGATAATGACACACAACAAATTCAGTTCAAAACAAGTTTAGACCAATTGCACTTTATTTAAATTTAGAATGCACCGAAATTATTTAATGATATTGATACACAAACAAACTCAGTTCTATACAATCATAGACTAAATGTACCTCATTTAAATCCAGAATGCACTAAATTACTTAATGACAGCTCAAAACTCCTCCTCTCCCCTCTTCTTCATTATCATCATTTTCTTCTTTTCTTGTTCATTAATTCTTCTTGTTTTACTCTTTTAACAAGAATAAAAATAAAAAAAATCAAACAAAGAAGAAGAAGAAACACATAATGCTACAAAATTAGTAAGAAGAAGAAGAACCTACATTCATTTAATTAAATTAAATAAGATTGTAATACAGTACAAACATATTCATTTAAGTCTAATATGTGAAGACGTTTTTGTGCTTTTGTAGTAAAATTTTGGTGTCAAAACTAAAAAATTTATGTATTATTGTTAAGATTTTGGTGTTATTTTTTAATAAATTTTGTATAATTCAAAACTCTTTCTCTTCCTCCTTCTTGCTGTTGTTTCTTCCTTTTTTCATCTTTTTTTTGTCTTTTTCTTCTTATTATTATAATTTTTTATAATTCTTCTTGTTTTATTTTTTTAAGAGGAATAAAACAAAAAAAGAGAAATAAAAAAACAAAAAAAATTATATTTTTATTTCACTCTTTTAAGAGGAATAAAAAAAACAAATAAAAAAACTGCAATATCTCACGAGAAAAAAAAGAAGAAGAAACAAATAGAAGATGGAAGAGGAAGCGCACGAAAAAAGACAAAGAAAAAGAATAACGTGATTTTACGCGCATATTGTGTGAGTGGATTTTGTTGGATTTAGGCCAATTCAATTAGATTTAGTTACAAAAGATTTAAATATATAACGAGACTCAATAAAAAAAATACTAAATAAGCTCATAAATGTTGAGATAAGGATGTGGATGACCACGTGGGCTAACCTTCTCAATATTGAAGGAACCTCTCTCCAAGACAATCAAAATAAATGAATTTTGAAAATCAAGTCTTGTTACATGTATAAATAAGATAAGTTACGGTTAAAGTAATACACATCAATAAAACAATCTTCTCTTCTTTTACTATACAAATATTTTCTCTCTCTTTTATCTTTCTTTAGTTTTAAACTACATTATCTATAATATTAGTAAATATAGAGATTGCTTATATTATAGTGAGATAAGAGTATATTTATATTTCTCTATTTTATATTTATTATAGCTTCCTTATTTATTTCACAACACGTTATCAGCACGAGACTCTGATCAAATTTTTAGGAAGATTTAGGTAACAAATTTTCATTATGTCGAAGTTTTCTCATCTTGAATTCAATGCTCTTGATATATCTGGAAACAATTATTTATCATGGATACTAGATGCTGAAATTCATCTTGATTCAATGGATCTTGGAGATACCATTAAGGCTGAAAATAATGCATCCCATAAGGATAAAGCCAAAGTCATGATTTTTCTTCGTCGTCATCTTGACGAAGGATTGAAAAATGAATATCTCACATTAAAAGATCCTGCAGATCTTTGGAAAGACCTTGAAGAAAGGTATAATCATCAAAAAATGGTGATACTTCCTGAAACCCGATATGAGTGGACGCACTTGCGTCTGCAGGATTTTAAATCCATAAATGAATATAATTCTGCAATGTTTCGAATCACCCCACGAATGAAATTATGTGGAGAAAAAATAACTGATCATAATTTGTTAGAGAAAACTTTCTCAACCTTCCATGCCTCGAATGTGCTCCTACAGCAGCAGTATCGAGAAAAAGGGTTTAAAAATATTATGAGTTAATTTCTTGCCTTCTTGTTGCTGAACGCAACAATGAGTTGCTTTTAAAGAATCATTAAGCGCGCCCAGTTGGCACCGCCCCATTTCTTGAAGTAAATACGGCAAATTACCCCAGAAGAGGTAAATGGCAAGGTTTTAATAATAAGAAAAATTATGGAAGGAAAAGGAATTATATTCAAAAGAGAGGATCTTACCAGAAGTGGGATAAAGAAAGAAATATTGGACAGAGTAAATCAACAGAGGATAAGTGTTTCCGTTGTGGCGGAAAGGGTCATTGATCACGTATCTGTCGTACCCCAAGGCACCTAGTCGATCTTTACCAGACATCTTTGAAAAAGGATGACAAAGGAAAGGAAACAAATTTTGTTTCAAATGATACTGAAAATTCCACCACTCATTATGATGTATCTGATTTCTTTGAGGACCCTGAAGGAAATATTGGTCATTTGATCAATGATGAAATAGTTTAATATGTGAGATTGTGAAGTATCTATGTAAATAAATAATGTAAAGAACTTATTGTTAAGTTTTATTTTCTATGTATTTAAGTTTCAAATGTAATGTATATAAATAATGAAATATTAATGTTTATGAATTTTGAAATTATTAAATATGTCAAATTTTAAAATAAAATTTTAGTATATGACATTTTTTTTGAACCGTGTTTCTTAGAAAAATAATTCCGATCAAGTATTCAATTTAACTATGCATACTACTCATTTTTATTATTTGTCTTTGAAGAAAATGGCAAGGATATATAATGAAGATGTATGTCTTGCGGATAGTGCAAGTTCGCACACCATTCTCAAAAGTGATATATATTTTACCCATCTTGTGCCAAAAGAGGAATATGTTAATACTATTATTGACTCAGGCAATGTGATAGAAGGCTCCGGAAGAGCTATAATTTTGTTTCCTAGAGGAACAAAATTTATAATAAATAATGCACTATTATCTACCAAGTCCCTGAGGAACTTGCTGAGTTTCAAAGATATTCGCCGAAATGGATGTCATGTTGAGACAATGAATGAGGAAAATCATGAGTATTTATGTATCACAACTCATGATTCAAATAAGAAAGTTATATTAGAAAAATTACTCTCACTTTCATCTGGGTTGTATTATACTAAGATTAGTGCAATTGAATCACATGCCATTGTAAACCAGAAGTTTACTAGCCCAAATGAATTCATAACTTGGCATGATAGATTGGGTCATCCGGGAACAACCATGATGAGGAGAATTATTGAAAACTCTCATGGACATTCACTAAAGAACTAGAAGATTCTTAAAACTAGTGAATTCATGTTCTCAAGGAAAGTAAATTTTAAGGCCATCACCAGTAAAGATTGGATTTGAGTCCCCTGAATTCCTAGAAATGATTCAAGGAGATATATGTGGACCTATTCATCCACCATGTGGATCTTTTAGATATTTTATGGTCCTAATAGACGCATCTTCGAGATGGTCACACGTGTGCTTATTATCTTCTCGCAACCTGGCGTTTGCGAGATTACTGGCTCAAATTATTCGATTAAAAGCATAATTTCCAGAAAATCCAATCAAAGCAATTCGTCTTGATAATGCTGGTGAATTTACTTCCCAAGCTTTTGATGCTTATTGTATGGCTAATGGAATAAGTGTTGAACATCCAGTAGCTTATGTTCACACACAAAATGGGTTAGCAGAATCACTTATTAAACGCCTCCAATTAATTGCTAGACCCTTACTTATGAGAACAAACCTCCCAACTTCGATTTTGGGGCATGCTATTTTACATGCCGCAGCACTTATTCGTTTGAGGCCAACGAGTTACCATCAGTTCTCTCCTATGCAATTAGCTTTTGGCCAGCAGCCAAATGTTTTCCATTTAAGAATATTTGGGTGTGCGATATATGTTCCCATTGCACCACCTAATCGCACCAAAATGGAACCCCAAAGAAAATTGAGGATATAGGTTGGATATGATTCTCTCTCTATAGTGAGGTATCTTGAGTTACAAACGGGAGATGTATTTAAAGCCTGGTTTACAGATTGTCATTTTGATGAATCAAAATTTCCAATATTAGGGGGAGAGAATAAGCTTCCTGAAAAGGAACTTAATTGGAATGCATCATCGTTGATGCATTTAGATCCTCGATCAGGGCAATGTGAACTAGAAGTTCAAAAGATTATACATTTGCAAAGAATAGCAAATGAATTGCCTGATGCATTTTTCGATACAAAAAGGATAACCAAATCTTATATACCAGCGAAAAATGCCCCAATTCGAATTGATGTCCCAGTAGGACAAGTAGCCACTGAAGCAAATTCATGCCAGAAGCGTGGCAGGGCAGAAAATGCCCCAATTCGAATTGATGTCCCAGTAGGACAAATAGCCACTGAAGCAAATACACGCCAGAAGCGTGGCAGGCCTGTCGGTTCCAAAGATAAAAATCCTCGAAAGAGAAAAGAGGTAAATAGTATTCCTATTGAAAAAGACATAGTAGAGACACCTGCAGTTGTCCAAAATTCTGATATTGTTTTAACGCCAGAAGACGTTCAAGTACTTGAAAATTGTGAAAATGATGAGATCTCGATAAATTATGTCTTTACAGGAGAGAAATGGGATCGAAATAAGACAATTGTCAATGAAATATTTGCATATAATGTGGCATTAAATATCATGCATGAAAGTAAGGATCTTGAGCCAAGATCAGTCGAAGAATGTCGACAAAGGAATGATTGACCAAAATGGAAAGAAGCCATGAAGGCTGAATTAGACTCACTTGCAAAACGTGAAGTCTTCGGACCTGTAGTTTGTACACCAGAAGATGTAAAACCTGTTGGATACAAATGGGTATTTGTGAGAAAACGAAATGAGAAAAATGAAGTTGTGCGCTATAAAGCCCGACTTGTGGCACAAGGTTTCTCACAAAGGCCCGGTATAGATTATGAAGAAACGTATTCCCCTGTAGTAGATGCGATAACATTGCATTATTTGGTCAGTTTATCCACATATCATAAACTGCATATGCACTTAATGGATGTGGTAACAGCCTATTTATACGGCTCATTAGATCGGGATATCTATATGAAAGTCCCTGAAGGACTAAAGATATCTAAACCATCCAATGAATATTCGCAAGGGTTATACTCAGTCAAATTTCAAAGATCTTTATATGGTCTAAAGCAATCTGGACGAATGTGGTATAATCGTCTTACTGAGTATCTGGCCAAAAAGGGATATAAGAATGATAATATCTGTCCATGTGTTTTCATAAAGAAATATGCATTTGGATTCATTATAATTGCTGTGTACGTTGATGATTTAAATATTATTGGGACTCCTGAAGAGATTCCAACAATTATAAAAACTCAAAAAGAAGAGTTTGAGATGAAAGATCTTGGAAAGACTAAGTTTTGTCTTGGCTTACAGATCGAGCATATAAAAAGTGGAATCTTTATTCATCAAACAACATACACAGAAAAGATCTTGAAAAGATTTTATATGGATAAATCACATCCATTAAGTACCCCAATGATCGTAAGATCTTTGGATGTGAAAAAGGATCAATTCCGTCCTAAAGAAGAAAATGAAGATACCCTTGGTCCTGAAGTACCATATCTTAGTGCCATTGGAGCACTAATGTATCTTGCTAATAATACACGACCCGATATATCATTTGCTGTGAATTTACTAGCAAGATATAGTTCCTCTCCAACCAGAAGACATTGAAGTGGAATCAAATAAATCTTTCGATATCTTCATGGAACGGTTGATATGGGATTGTTTTATCCCTATGGATCCAAGTCACTACTAGTTGGCTATGCAGATGCCGGATACTTGTCTGATCCACATAAAGGGAGATCTCAAACAAGATATCTGTTCACATATGGTGGTACAGCTATATCATAGAGGTCTACGAAACAGACTATTGCTGCAACATCCTCTAATCATGCTGAAATACTAGCAATACATGAAGCTAGTCGCGAGTGTTTTTGGCTGAGGAGTTTGATCCAATATATTCTGTCATCATGTGGACTGATTGATCAGAAGATAGCTCAAACTGTCCTGTTTGAAGATAATGCAGCATGTATTGCTCAACTTAAAGGCAGATATATCAAAGGTGATAGAACAAAGCATATTTCTCCCAAATTCTTCTTCACTCATGATCTTCAAAATCAAGGGACAATTGATGTCCAACAGATCCGCTCAAGTGACAATTTGGCAGATTTATTTACAAAGTCACTCCCAAAATCCTCCTTTGAAAAGTTGGTAAATCAGATTGGGATGCGCCGATTTTGAGATATTAAATGATGTCGACAAGAGGGGGAGACTGTACTCTTTTTTCCTTGGTCAGGTTTTTTCCCATTGGGTTTTTCTTGACAAGGTTTTTAATGAGGCAGTCCCCATCACTAAAGAATATTGTACTCTTTTTCCTTCACTAAGGTTTTTTCCTATTGGGTTTTTCTTTAGTAAGATTTTAACGAGGCAATAATCCTAAATGGTCATCTAAGGGGGAGTGTTGAGATAAGGATGTGGATGACCATGTGGGCTAACCTTCTCAATATTGAAGGAACCTCTCTCCAAGACAATCAAAATAAATGAAATTTGAAAATCAAGTCTTGTTACATGTATAAATAAAAGAAGTTACTGTTGAAGTAATACACATCAATAAAACAATCTTCTCTTCTTTTACTATACAAATATTTTCGCTCTCTTTTATCTTTCTTTAGTTTTAAACTACATTATCTATAATATTAGTAAATATAGAGATTACTTATATTATAATGAGATAAAAATATATTTATATTTCTCTATTTTATATTTATTATAGCTTCCTTATTTATTTCACAACAATAAAAAAATTGTGAGAATTTCTGCCCGTGGTGGTCTAGTGGATATAGTAATCTCCCTTTAATTTCTGAAAGCTAGGAATCTCTCGAAAAAAGAACTTCGGTCATGATGATTGATACTCGTGCAGGCTACCCCAACTTTCGATTATGGGGTTGCTTTATCCTTTTTAATTGGGTAATACTAATGGGGATGATTTACGTGGTTTGTAGTGTCTGGTAATTCAATTATTTTAGTTATTTTTAATTATATATATATTTTATAATAATTTTTAGATAAAATGAACTGTTAAAATATTAAATTATTATATTCCATTGAACACCTAAAATATATATATATATATATATATATATATATATATATATATATATATATATATATATATATATATATCCAACACTAATAATATAAATCAGTTTTAAAAATATTTTTTAGTAGAATATTTCAATTTAACTTATTATATTTTATTAAAGTTAAAATCAAATAAATAGAAGATTAGAAAAACAAATTAAATAAATACTAAATAAATAATTATAAATTGCAGTCCAATATAGATTAATACAAATATTTTACTGTCTAGTAAAAAGTCTTTTTAAGTATTTTTTGCAATGATATTAATTTTTTCTTTCACTTGCCTTCAAGTCCCATTGTAACGAATTTCCCTAATTTTTTAAGTCTAACTAATAATATTTTACTATATTTAACCTCAACATAAAGACATTAACAAAATAAAATAAATATGTAAATAAATAAACGATAGTAAAACATAGATCAAAATTTCCTTTTGTTATTTTAGAACTAACATTTTGCCAACAAAAATATAAAAATAAAGAATTTGCATTTATACGATCTTCAATAGTACCGGCGGTTAGATAAACTATTATTTAAACCATACAAACTTTTTTTTTATGGAGATCTTTTATAACTAAAATCCCCTTTTCAATTACATTTTTATCTCATTTCCCCTTTCATGCTAACTGTACTGGATGCTTCCGGTACGAGTTGAGAGATGGATCGGGGACTTGCAGGTCGAGGTGGATGCCAGATTACTTGACTAAAACAATGGGGGGTGGTACTTGTAAAGACACTCCGATGCTCAAGTCAGAATGGATCTGAGAGGTAAAAGGTGTGAGGAATGATGAATACATGGAGGGACCTGGGTCCTCTATTTATAAGCGATGGTAGTTATCTTATCTTATCTTGTTTGGCTAAGATAAGAGAGACGTTTGAATTCGAAAGTTGGTTAGGAGCTTCCATGGGCCGGTTTCAGGCCTTCTAGAAGAGTGAAGTAGTTTGGATCCGGGTAACCGGGTAACTGGGTTTGGAGACGGTTCCGAGTGTGGAAGTCGCAGGCTAGATCCGTAACAGTTGCCCCCACAGCAGAGGGCGAGCGAGGTCGGCCTTTACCGCTGGAGGATATGGTTTTTGGCTGTTTGGTGGCCTTTTTTGGTGGTGGGTCGATGCGTCGGTCTTCGAATTTTGCGGTTCTGCGGGGGTTCGTCTTCCCTGGAGTCTGAAGACCGTTCGATTGGCACGGCTTCTCTAATTCGTCGCCTCCGTTTCGTCTTCTGAGGCGCGCTGACCGTTTTATGTTCCCGAGGGAGCATTTATTACGAGGGGACGTTTGGATTGTATTTCCATTTTTGCCCTTCCTGTGTTAAGCTGTAGTTGGGGTTATTTACGTCCTTTTGTCTTTTTCAAAACCATTTTGGTTTTTGCATTTTCTTCCTTCGTCCGTTTCGTTTCCTGGTTTTTTCTTCTTTGGTGGACGCCTCTTTCTCTCCTTTCGTGTTTGTGGTGACAGTTCCTGCTTTTCTGTTGCGTTTTTGCTTTCCTGCTACTCCAAGTTTACATTCGCACTTTCAGGTTGGTGCTTTTCTCTTTTTTATCCTCCTAATCTGCATTGCCTGATGATTGTGTTCCTGCTTTACTTCGTACGCCTCTGTTTTGTGTTTTCTAGTTTAGTGTGGGTTAGGGCTGTATTTGGCTTTGGTATGATAGTTCTTTGTTTTTCTGGCGTAGTGAGTTTTTTTAAGGGGGGTGAGCACCACTGTATTGTTGGTAGTAGGTAGTGGCGTGTGTTTTGACTTTATCCCCTAGTTTATGGTGCGCGGTTTTTGGCCTGACAGTGGTGCTCGCCTCTATTTTAGGTATGGCTCAGCGGAGGACTGAAGATACGCGCGTTCCGGTGGCTCCTGCCGGTGGCGTTCCTTCCCTTTATTCCTAGGTAACCAGTGATGTGTGGGGAATGCCGTCTCGGGTTATGGAGGCGGACCTTCAGTGGCTTCGTGAACAAGGGGCTGTTTGCGGAGGGGGTGATGCCGAGCGTGAGTATGAGATGGCCCTTCCGGGGGTGGACGAGAGGGTTTGTTACACTAACCTCGACTCGCCGACTGTCCCCAATTGGATGTGGGTATACGAGGCGATGTTCACCCGGCTTGGTGCGCAACTTTCGTTTTCTCCATTCGTGCAGCAACTTTTGAGCCAGTGCTGCGTGGCGCCGTCCCAGCTGCATCCAAATAGCTGGGCGGCTATACGGTCTTTTGAGCTTGTTTGTGAGTTCCTTGAGCTCCCAACTTCGGTGAATGTCTTCCTTTTCCTCTTCACTTTACTGACCAAGGAGGGGAAGCACAAGAAGGAGTATATGTCTTTTAGGGCTTAGCCTCACCGTCGCGTCTTCTGTTTATACGAGGACTCCTTCCAAAGTTTTAAGAGTGGGTACTTCAAAGTTCGCCCTGCTAGGGGGCGTCACCCTTTCTGGCTAACGCTGGAGGGGGAGCGTCGATTTCCTAGGTACTGGAATTTCAGTGCGGGGCCTTCTGTTTTGACGTGGGTGACTCAGAAGTTTTTGTCTTCGGAGGATCACGACGTGGCCCTTGTCCTTTAGCAGTTGTTTGGGGAATGTCCTCTTAACCCTAGGGATGTGATGGGTGATCCGATGGCTTGCCGGGCTTATGTCGGTGTCTACTTGTCTCTCTTTCTCTTCTTCTCTTCTTTCTTTTTTTTTTTTTTTGGTTTCGAGTTGGATACTTATGCTTTTTTCCCTTGCCTTCTTTTTCAGTTGAAATGGCTGGTGGTCTGACGACTCTTGCTAGGCTGAAGGCTCAGCTGTCCCAGGGGACTCCTTCTGGCGGTTCTCCGTCCACTCCTACCTCCCGTCCTGCCGATGACATGAGGGCTGCTTCTGAGGAACTTATCTTGACTGAGGGTTGTGCCCAGGGGTCGGGTCATGGGTTGGGAGTCGAAGTTGACGACGAGGTTGTTGTTATCTCGTCGGAGAGTGCTTCCTGGAAGCGGAGGCGGTCGCAAGATGCTGATAGTGAGAACTTGGTAGAGGGGGATACTATGGTCCCGTAAGTGATGGATCGCCATTTTGATGCCTCTGCTTTTTTAGATGAGCACCTCTTGCCTGGTATGAAGGAGTTTTTTCGTGAGTGTGATGTGGCTTTTCAGGCGAAGTCACTTTATCGTTCCCTCCTTTGTTCTGCCGTAATTGTGTGGAAGGCCGAGCCTGTGATGGCCCAGGTGGGTCTTCTGGATAAGAAGTTGCGCCAGTCTCAGGCCGAAGTTGCGAAGCTGAAGGAGCAGCTTGCGGCTGCCAAATCAGCGAGGGAGAGGGCGGTGAAGGCGTCCGAGGGGTCCAGTGCCGAGATCCTTCGTCTGTCCGAGGTTGAGACTTCGCTCTTGTCTCAGCTTGGGAAGGAGCGGAGGAAGGCCTTGGACGCCGAGTCCCGAGTTGCCATGCTTCTCTCCGAGATGGGCGGCCTGAAGACTGACGTGGCGAGCTTAAAGGCTGAGGTTGAAGGTTTGAAGGAGGAAAAGGTCATGTTGCTTGCGGATGTGAAGGAGGCTATTGCTGCTACTGAGGAGACGATGAAGGCCCAGGCCTTGGTTCTTGCACCGGACGTGGATGTGTCTGTGATGGGGGCGTTTAGGATTGTCTGTGATGGTTAGATCGTCGACCTTTAGTAGTTTCTTTGTACTTGATTTTCTGTTCTGAGAACTTGTAGTTTTATTGTTTTGGTATTTTGGCCGTGTGGCCGTGTTTATAACTTTTGGATGCTTATGGTTTTTGTTTGACTTATACTTTTTGGGCTGTTATGGCTGTTTTTAACTCATTTGTGGTGAGTGTGCTTTTGGCTGTTCCGTCGTGGCTCGGGGTGTTCGGTTGGCCGTTTAGTCATATGTTTGTGGATATCCGTTTTCTGGGCTTCGAGGGTGATCAGTCCTCGATGTTTAGCCTCTAGTCGTTTCGTCGTTGCGATAGTGTAGGGAGGGGCGAGGCAAGTATGTTTTTGAATGAAATTTTATTAAGTTTGGGCCTCGTTAAAACCCTCCGATGTGGCGGGAAAGAGTACCCGACAATAACACTTATGAAAAATAAGCTAAAAGAGTTTGAAAATGAAGAATAAAGTAAAAGGGGAAAACATGGGGGGGGGGGGTGGGGTGAGCCTACGTGTAGTATCGTCGTAGATTGGCTGCGTTCTAGGTCCTCGGGACCTCGGTTTCCGTCGAGTTTTTCAAACTTGTAGGCCCCTTTCCCGACTATTCCTTTGACTCGGTACGGGCCTTCCCAATTGGAGGTGAGTTTTTCTTCCCCTGGTATGGGAGCTCCGATGTCATTTTGTCGTAAGACCAGGTCATCGGGTGAGAAGTATCTCCGTATTACGCCGTTATTGTACCTTATCTTGATTTTTTGTTTTAAGACTAGCTCTCGCATGTGAGCTATGGACCTGATCTCATCTGTGAGGTCTCGTTCGGCGTCTTCGTCGTTGCTCCCGATGGTCCTTCTTGGACTGGGGTCCCCGATCTCGACGGGAATGATGGCTTCTACCCCGTATGTGAGGCGGAAGGGGGTTTCCCCGTGGAGCTTTGGGGGGTAGTCCGATATGACCAGAGTACCAATCCGAGCTCGTCGGCCCAGAGTCCTTTGGCTTCGTCGAGTCGTTTTTTGAGCATTTTGATTATTATTTTGTTTGCCAATTCAACTTGCCCATTTGTCTCGGGGTGTTCTACCGAGCTGAAGCGTTGGGATATGTGGAGTCCTTCTAGGAATTTCCTAAACTTCTTGTCGGTGAACTGGGTTCCGTTGTTCGAGATTACGATTTCTGGGATGCCGAATCGGGTAATTATGTGTCTCTAGAGGAACTTACGGCATTTGGCTGCCGTGATGGAGGCCAGGGGTTTGGCCTCAATCCATTTGGTGTAGTAGTCAACTGCGACTATGATGTATCGAAGTTGTCCAGGGGCTGTTGGTAAGGGCCCGACGAGGTCGACGCCCCAGGTACCGAACGGTCGATCTGCCGTTATAATGTTGAGCTGATGTGGGGCGGCATTGTGGTAGTTTGAATGCCTTTGGCATTTGTCGCATTTTTTGACTGTCTATATGGAGTCTTTAATGATTGTGGGCCAGAAGTATCCGGCTCAGATGATCTTCTGGGCCAATGTCTTGCCTCCGATGTGATGGCCGCAGCAGCCTTCGTGGACTTCGCGGAGTATATACTCCGTGTCCCCGGGCTCGATGCATTTGAGCAGGGGTTGCGAAAATCCTCGTTTGTATAGTTGTCCTGTTATGACAGTGTAATTTGCGGCTTCTCTTTTTATTCGGTTTACTTCTTTAGAGTCCTCGGGTAGCATTCCATCGATGAGGTATTGTAGGATAGGGAAGGTCCATGATTCCTGGTTGGAAACTGGTAGGACGATGTCGGGCGTTGCCGATACAGACGGTGTCCTGGCGACTTCCTGAAATAGCGACCGGTTACCTTGTCCCTGCTTGGTGTTGGCCATTTTCGATAGGAGGTCTGCCCTGGCATTTTGTTCTTTGGGGACGTGCTATATGGTTACACGATCGAATTCTTCCTTTAGCTTGTTTACTTTGGTGAGGTATTGTTGGAGTAGGGGGTCTCGTGTTTGGTAGTCTCCGTTAACTTGGGAGCTGACTACCTGTGAGTCGCTACATACTTCCAAGATTTTTGCTCCGACCTCCTTGGCTAGGGTTAGGCCAGCTAAGAGGGCCTCGTACTTTACTTGGTTGTTCGAGATTGGGAACTCGTACCGAACGGATTGTTCGATTACGACCCCGTTTTGGCTTTTGAGTATCACTCCATCTGCTCCGGAAGTGGTATTCGATGAGCCGTCTACGTGTAGCTTCCAAGTTTTGATGGTGGGATTTCCCGGTGTCATCTTGGCGATGAAATCTGGTAAGGCTTGCGCTTTGATTGCATTCCGGGGTTCGAATTTTATTTTGAACTGGGATAGTTCGATGGACCATGCAAGCATCCTCCCCGCTAGGTCGGGCTTTTGTAGGACTTGCCTGACCGCTTGGTCGGTGCGAACCGTAATGGGGTAGGCTTGGAAATATTGTCGGAGATGCCGGGAGGCCGTGAGGAGTGTGAAGGCGAGTTTATCAAGGTGTGAGTAGCACGTTTCTGTGTCTTGTAAGACTTTGCTTATGAAGTAGATGGGTCACTGGGCCTTACGCTCGTCTTCTCGGATAAGTGCTGCTGCTAACGCTTCTTCCGTTATGGAGAGGTATAGATAAAGGGTCTCTCCTGTTTGGGGTTTGGCGAGAATCGGGGGTTCCGCTAGGACTCTTTTGAAATGTTGGAACACCTCCTCGCATTTTGCTTCCCAATTAAAGGGGGTTCCTTTCTTCATCAGTTTGAAGAAAGAGATTGCCTTCTGCGCTGATGCGCCCAGAAAACGGGATAGTGCAGTAAGTCGAACAGTAAGCTTCTGGATGTCTTTGAGATTTTTTGGGCTTGTCATTTCAAGGATGGCTCTGCATTTTTCGGGGTTAGCTTCCACCCCACGTTGCGTGATCATGAAACCAAGGAACTTTTCTGCTTCCATTCCGAAGGCGCATTTTGTCGGGTTGAGGCGCATTTGGTTTCTTCTTAGGGTGTTCATTATAAGCTTGAGGTTACTGATGAGTTGCTCGCCGGATTTGGTCTTGGCGAGCATGTCATCTATGTAGACTTCCAGCTTGGTCCCAGACAGGTTGTAGAAAATCTTATTGACGAGCCTTTGGTAGGTGGCTCTGGCGTTTTTTAGGCCGAAGGGTATGAATGTGTAGCAGTACGTGCCGTCGGGAGTGATGAAGACCGTCTTCTCCTCGTCGGGTTGGTGCATGGATATCTGGTTGTATCCGGAATACGCGTCCATGAAACTCAGATATTGGTGGCCGGACGCAGCGTCTACCAGCCCGTCAATATTTGGTAGGGGGAATGCTTCTTTTGGACAGGCTTTGTTCAGGTCCGTGTAGTCAACGCATTTCCCGTTAGCCTTTTTGACTAGCACAACGTTAGCCAGCCAGGTCATGTAGGGTAGTTCCCTAATAAAGCCTGCTTCGAGGAGGGTGATGCGAGCAAATTCGTCAGTTAAGAATTCCTTCTGGATAGAAGGAGAAATAACCTCGTTGCAAGTATAGTTCTCAACCAACAAGTAATGCTCGACCAAAGTTTACAATTTCTAATTAGACCGAGAGTAGTTAAACCTCGGGTCATTCTCCCTAGGAATGAAAATGAAATGTTACGCTTTCGGTTGTTAAATAGGACAAAAAGGGGGGTTTTGCAATCAAAGAACAAAAGATTGAAAGAACTAAGCAATGATCAAAATTGTAATTAATGCAAGCAAGGGGAGAATGAGATCAAAACTAGTGAAAAATGCTATAACCATAACTATCATCGCCATAACCACAACTATGGTAATTATGATAAGTCAGTCTTGCCTAGTCAACCCCAACCATCGAGGAGTAAGTCAAACAAGCATAATTGACCTTAATCCATAAGTCCTAACCAACTTACCAAACTAGTTGATAAAAGGCCAGCGTCAATGGAAACAAGAGTCAACTAACTACCCAAGAATTGCCACTAAATGTCAGACATTATGACTCTAGTATCTTAGGAACTCAAACCACTAGCCAAGGTGGAAAAATCTACTCAAAATCTAGAGTTGGCATTTTCACAAACACCTTGTGTGCATAAAAGTAAGACATGGAAAATTGCAAAGTAAAAGGGAAAACTATAACCAACTATCAACAAAACCAAACATAAACAAGCAATCAAACATAAAGAAAGCATGAAATGTAAAATTCATTAATTAAAACTTCAAGAAATACAAAATTGCAATATCAACAAAGTAACTTGAACCAAAGGAAATGAAAGTAAAAGTGCTTGAATTAAAGAGGAAATTGAGAGTACTTACAATTGAAGAAGTAAATTCAAAATCAAAGCTTACTATAAAATGCTACAATGGATATTGATAAACCCTAGGAAAGCTATCTACTCTACACTACTCCTACTCCTAGTTACTATGAAAACCATGTAAAACTTGCTCTAATGCTTCCCCCTTTGATAAGTGTTCAAGTCTCCTTTATATAGCACTCCAAAACAGTATTTCAGCCATCTAAAAATGAGCCAAGGGCCTCCAAATTCGCACAGCACGTGTTTCATTAATGAAATCACGTGCAGGGACCTGTGCAGACGCATACGTCCGCACACGCGGCTGAAAATTGACTTGTGCGTACACACAGGTGCTCGTGCATACACACACATGGAAATTCTTGCTTGTGCACGCGCACGCATGGCTGAGTGCACGCACACTTTGCTGTGTGTGCTTTTCCTTGTTTTCTTCATGTTTTCTCCCTTGTACATGCTTTCTTCCACTTTTGGCTATCCATTCTTGCCTCTAAGGCCTGAAATCACTCACAAACCATATCACGGCATCGAATGACATAAAAGCGGAATTAAAAATCACTAATCTAAGCATTAAAACGCATGTTTTCACATTTAAGATCAAATCAGGGATCAAATACAAAAGTATGCTATTTTGGTGCTTAAGTGTGAGTTCATGTGCTAGAATCCATCAAAATTGAGTCAAAATATACCATCAAATATGGACTTATCAAAGGGTTTTAACTTGCTTTTTGACTTCGGCTGCTCGGTCGAGAGACATTTTTCGTCTCCTCTGTGCCACAGGTTTAGCCTTGGGGTCTACGGCTAGTCGGTGAGACATTAGATCGGGATCTATTCCCGGCATATCGGCAGGTGTGAATGCAAACAAGTCTCTGCTTTGTCTTAGGAGGCGTGAAAGATCTTCTTTAAGGTCGTATAGGAGGCTCTTGTTGATGAAAGTATATTCTTCTTTGGTTTGCCCTATTTGCAATTTCTCCATGTCCCCCTCTGGTTCCGGCCTAGGTTGCCCATCTTATCGGGCGTCCAGGTCCGCTAAGAATATGCCGGCCGCGTTGCGGGATTTTTTTCGCAGGGATAAGCTGGTGTTGTCGTATTCTTCTGCGATCTCCCGGTCTCCGTGGATGGTTCCAATGGAGCCATCTTCTGTTGCGAACTTCATGAGAAGGTATTTGGTGAAGATGACGGCGGATAGGTCATTGATTATTTTTCTTCCGAGAATGACGTTGTAGGCAGTGGAGTCTTTGAGGACCACGAACTCGGATAAGATTGTCTTCGTTTGGTTTCCCATCCCTATCGTGAGGGGAAGAACGATGGAACCGTCTGGTTTGAGGAAGTTGTCTCTGAGTCCGGTGACTCCGTTGCGGTATGTCTGTAGATTATCGTTGCAGAGTCCGAGCTTGTCAAAGGCACCTCTGAAAAGGACGTTAGAGTCTGCTCCTGTATCCACTAGTATTCTTTTGACTAGCCCAGTTCCGATCTTTTCCGTGATGACGAAGGGGCGTCTTCCGCCGAGGTGCCGTGTTGGTAGTCCTCGGGGGAGAACGTTACTTCATTGCCGATGTCAACGGTTGGGGTTTGGTTTTTGACTGCCAAGACCTTGAGATCCTTCTTGAGTGCTGATTTTGATTTACCTGGGGTATCCTTGCCTGTGATGATGTTTACAATAATGGTCGAGTCTGTCTTTAGGCTTTCCCTGGGGGTTGTCACTGTGTCCTCAGGTTGTGTCCTTCTCATTCAGGCAACCTATCTCTTTCCGCACGTTTTAGTTCCCTGATAATTTTGGCAAACTCGGGGAGTTTTCCTTCTTTTATTGCTTGCTCGAGAGAGTCTTTTAAGTCGAAGCAGTCTTGTATTCTATGTCCGTAACTCGGTGGTAATCCCAGTATAGGGTTTTGTTGCCGCCGATTCTTTCCTTGAGTTGTCGGGCTCTCAGGAGGATTCCTCAGTCTGCTATTTGGTGGTATATCTCGGTGATCGGGGCCGTCAGGGGGGTGTAGTTAGAGAACTTTCTGACTCTGGGAGGTCGGTTTATGTTTGCCGGTTTGGAGTGTTCCTTCTGGTTATCTCTTGGTGGGTTATGTTGAGGTGCTATGTTGCCATGCTGTGCGTTGCCATGCTGCCGTTTATTGGCGGCTACGACTTGGCTCACCTCTTCATCGTTGATGTACTCTTTGGCGATGTCCTGGATCTCGTGCATGGTCCACACCGGTTTAGTGGTGTGGTGCTTCCGAAAGTCTTCATTCATGAGTCCATTGGTTAGGCAGAGGCTTGCGACTGAGTCCGTGAGCCCGTCGACCGTCAAGCATTCGTCGTTGAATCGGTTGAGGTATTTTCTCGTGGACTCGTCTTGTCTTTGGGTGACTTTCAACAAACTGATGTGATGTTTGGCTTTGGTGATTCTAGTGGTGAACTGGGCCATGAATTTTCGTGAAATATCGTGGAAGCTGGCTATGGATCTGTTGGGAAGGGCATTGAACCATTTGATCGCAGGTCTGGCCAGGGTCACCGGTAAGGCTCTACATTGAACTGCGTCGGGGGCCCCTTCCAGGTTCATCCTGGCCTCGAAGGCCGATAGGTGTTCCTGGGGATCCTTGGTTCCGTCGTACTTCATGTCTGTAGGCTTGTCGAAGCCTTTGGGGAGTTTTGCTTTCAGGATTTTTTCGGTGAAGGGGGTAGCTCCCATGATCACGTGGTCATTTCTTGTGCGTTTGGCTTCTCGATGTCGTCGGTCGACGTTGGAGTCGTGTCGAGGGCTCGGGTCACGAGATATGCTCCAGTTGTGCCTCTTGCCGTGTCGCCGTTTGGGCGACCTGGCATGTCTCCTGCCATTTGCGCCGTGATCATGTCCTTGGTCGCGAGAAGCGCTGTGATCATGTCTTCTGTCGTGCCGTCATTCCCGCGTTCTACTGTGCCTAGCTTCATGGCGGGATCTTGATCGGGACGTTGCGTGGCTTCCGTCCTCGATGTGGTGCTTTCCTTTAGTTGGGACTCGTCCTTCGAGTTCTTGTACTCAGAGATAGAGGTCTTGGATTAGCTGGGCTACTTTCTCTCCCAGGTTTTCAGCGAGCGGTATTTCGGGATCGTTCTCCTTGTTTTGCGACGGGGTTTGGCGAGTAGTGCTTGCTATCCTACCATGGGTAGTAGCCTCTTAGTGTTCGGGAGTTGGGTTCCTTATTCGGGAGTTATTATGGTGGCTTGGAAATTGCTCTTCGAAGGTGTCCGCCATTCCACGATGATGTCGCAGGTCCCACAGATGGCGCTAATATGCTGGATGCCTCCGGTACGGGTTGAGTGATGGATCGGGGACTTGCGGGTCGAGGCAGATGCCGGATTACTTGACTGGAGCAATGGGGGGTGGTGCCTGCAAAGACACTCCAACGCCCAAGTCGGAATGGATCTAAGAGGTAAAATGTGTGAGGAATAAATGAATACCTAGAGGGACCTGGGTCCTCTATTTATAGGCGATGGTAGTTATCTTATCTTATCTTGTTTGGCTAGGATAAGGGAGACGTTTGAATTCGAAAATTGGTTAGGAGCTTTCATGGGTTGGTTTCGGGCCTTCTAGAAGAGTGAAGTAGTTTGGATCCGGGTAACTGGTGTGGGAAATCGTGATTCACACTTTTCACAACTCCGCACAACTAACCAGCAAGTGCACTGGGTCGTCCAAGTAATAAACCTTACGTGAGTAAGGGTCGATCCCACGGAGATTGTCGGCTTGAAGCAAGCTATGGTCATCTTGTAAATCTCAGTCAGGCGAATTCAAATGGTTATGAGTTTTTGATAATTAAAAGATAAATAAAACATAAAATAAAATAAAGTTTCTTATGTAATTCATTGGTGGGAATTTCAGATAAGCGTTTGGAGATGCTTTGTTGCTTCTGAACCTCTGCTTTCCTATTGCTTTCTTCCAATCATGCGTGCTCCCTTCCATGGCAAGCTGTAAGATCTTCTCAGTGAAAATGGTCCTCTACGGTTTCTGCACCGCTAATCAACTGTCGGATTTCTTGTCTCGGATGAAAAATACCAGGCACAGCTACCGCATGGCTAATCATCTGTCGGTTCCCGCTAGTGTCGGAATAGGATCCATTGATCCTTTTGTACACTGTCTCTGCGCCCAACATTCGCAGGTTTGAAGCTCATCATAGTCATCCCTTCCCAGATCCTACTCGGAATACCACAGACAAGGTTTAGACTTTCCAGATCCCAGGAATGCTGCCAATGATTCTAGCCTATACCACGAAGATACTAATCTCACGCACTCGGTCCGTGTATTAAATATCCAAGAGATACGCACTCAAGCTATCGCCCAATGACTTCATTGAGCTCAGATAGAACGGAAGTGGTTGTCAGACACGCGTTCATAGAATTGAGAATACTGATGAGTGTCACGGATCATATCATTCTCCAGATTGAAGTACGAGTGAGTATCTTGGAATAGAATCAAGCGTGATTAAATAGAAAAATAGTAGTAATTACATTAATTCATGAAAACCAGTAGAGCTCCACACCTTAATCTATGGGGTGTAGAAACTCCACCATAGAAAATATATAAGTGAAAATAGTCTAGGCATGGCCGTGAGGCCAGCCTCTCCAAACGTGAAATATGGCAAAAGCTCTAAAAGTCTAAGGACTGAACGTCCAAAGATGTGAATACAATAGTAAAAAGTGCTATTTATACTAAACTAGTTACTAGGGATTACAGAAATAAGTAACTAAGTGCAGATAGTGTAGAAATCCACTTCCGGGGCCCACTTGGTATGTGCTTGGGCTGAGCATTGAAGCTTTTTCGTGCATAGGCTGTGAAGAACTGAAGATTGATGGTTTAGAGGTTATAGTAAACTCTCGTTGTAAGTATAGTTACTAAACCAAGCAATCAACCTTTCTTACAAAAGTTTTGGTTGTCACAAGTAACAAACCCCTTTGAAATTGATAACCGAGTATTCAAACCTCGGGTCGTCTTCTCAAGGAATTGCAGGGAAGTATGTTCTTATTATTGGTTATAAGTTTTCTAAATTGGGGGTTTTGGAGGTTGGGCAATGAGCACAGATATATTTAAATGACAAATAAAATAAATAAATAACTGTAAAATAAACTTTTGGCAAGGTATGAGAAATTGGAAGTCCAGTCTAGTTATTCTTATCAACAACAATGAAAGTTGAATCTTAATTCCACTTAGTTAACCTTTACTAAAGCAAAGGAA
The DNA here is from genome assembly GCF_059453495.1 of Arachis ipaensis. Lineage (NCBI taxonomy): Eukaryota > Viridiplantae > Streptophyta > Magnoliopsida > Fabales > Fabaceae > Arachis > Arachis ipaensis. The sequence goes on from NC_142439.1 coordinate 94,746,053, forward strand.
AGTCAAGGGACAAATTGGTTTGATCTTCAAATCCTATTTATTTCCTAAGAAAAGATTGGGATTATTGAAGTTCAACTCAATTGGCAAGATAACAATTAACAATTATGCTGTTGAATTGGATAACTCCTGAGTTATTGATTTCTTAACCAAAACCAAAAGGAAAAGAGTAAATCTACTGGAATAAAAATGTCTTCAGATGGGAAGCAGTGATCATGTAAATAAAAGAAAGCAATCATGAATTGAAATACATCAAATAACATTAATTAAGAAAATTATATGTAACATGGAAGAGTTCATAAATTAAATAAAAATAAAGAACCTGGGATTGAGAGTCACTCCTAAAACTAAGAGAAGTCCTAAATCCTACGAGAGAGAGAGGAGAGAACCTCTCTCAAAACTAATCTAAATCATGAGAAGTGAATTATATGAGCCTCCTGATGAATGGATGTATTCCCCCACTTTATAGCCTCTAATCTGTGTTTTCTGGGCCGCAAACTGGGTCAGAAACAGCCCAGAAATCGCTGGAGAAGAATTCAAACACGCTGATTTCCGTCACTACGACGCGGCCGCATGGAGCACGTGGTCGCGTTGCCTAGCGTCAGAGCAACTATGACATATTATATATCAAATCGAAGCCCGGACGTCAGCTTTCCAACGCAACTAGAACTGCATCATTTGGACCTCTGTAGCTAAAGTTATAGCCGTTTGAGTGCGAAGAGGTCAGGCTGGACAGCTTAGCAATTTCTCCAACTTCTTGTATTCCTTCCATTTTTGCATGCTTCCTTTCTAACCTCTGAGCCATTCCTGCCCTGTAATCTCTAAAATCACTTAACACACATATCAAGGCATCTAATGGTGATAAGAGAGGATTTAATATTAGCAAATATAAGGCCAAAGAAACATGTTTTCAATTAAAGCACATAATTAGGAAGGCAAATGTAAAACCATGCAAATAGTATGAATAAGTGGGTAAAGAGTAGATAAAAACCACTCAATTAAGCACAAGATAAACCATAAAATAGTGGTTTATCAGGCTGTTCTTGGAGTTAAACGCCAGCTGGGGTGCCAGTTTGGGCGTTTAACTCCAATTCTGATGCCAGTTTGGGCGTTTTACGCCGAAAAGTTTTAGGCTAGATTTAGAGGCCCGTTTGGGCCATCAAATCTCGGGCAAAGTATAGCTTATTATAAATTTCCGAAAAGCCCAAGATGTATACGTTTCAACGCAATTGAGAGCGCGCTAATTGGGCTTCTATAGCTTTAGAAAATCTACTTTGAGTGCAGGAGGGTCAGAATCCAACAGCATCTGCAGTCCTTTTTCAGCATCTGAATCAGATTTTTGCTCAGGTCCTTCAATTTCAGCCAGAAAATACCTAAAATCACAGAAAACACACAAACTCATAGTAAAGTCCAGAAATGTGATTTTTGCATAAAAAATAATAAAAATATAATAAAAAGTAATTAAAACATACTAAAAACTATGTAAAAATAATGCCAAAAAGGGTATAAATTATCCGCTCATCACAACACCAAACTTAAGTTGTTGCTTGTCCCCAAGTAACTAAAAACAAAATAGGATAAAAAGAAGAGAAAATACAATAAATCTCAAAAAGATCAATGAAAATTAGTTTTAATTAGATGAGCGGGACTTGTAGCCTTTTTGCTTCTGAACAGTTTTGGCATCTCACTTTATCCTTTGAAGTTCAGAATGATTGGCATCCATAGGAACTTAGAATTCAGATAGTGTTATTGATTTTCCTAGTTCAGTATGTTGATTCTTGAACACAGCTACTTTATGAGTCTTGGTCGTGACCCTAAGCATTTTGTTTTCTAGTATTACCACCGGATACATAAATGCCACAGACACATAACTGGGTGAACCTTTTTAGATTGTGACTCAGCTTTGCTAGAGTCCCCAGTTAGAGGTACCCAGAGCTCTTAAGCACACTCTTTTTGCTTTGGACCACGACTTTAACCACTCAGTCTCAAACTTTTCACTTGACACCTTCACGCCACAAGCACATAGTTAGGGACAGCTTGGTTTAGCCGCTTAGGCCAGGATTTTATTCCTGTGGGCCCTCCTATCCATTAATGCTCAAAGCCTTGGATCCTTTTTACCCTTGCCTTTTGGTTTAAAGGGCTATTGGCTTTTTCTACTTGCTTTTTCTTTTTCTTTCTTTTTCTTTCTTTATTTTTCGCCATTTTTTTTTTCATATTTTTTCGCAAGCTTTTGCTTTTCACTTCTTTTTCTTGCTTCAAGAATCAATTTTATGATTTTTCAGATCATCAATAACATTTTTCCTTTTTCATTATTCTTTCAAGAGCCAACAATTTTAACATTCATAAACAACAATATAAAAAATATGCATTGTTCAAGCATTCATTCAGAAAACAAAAATTATTGCCACCACATCAAAATAATTAAACTAATTTCAAGATAAATTTTGAAATCCATGTACCTCTTGTTCTTTTGCACATAAAACATTTTTCATTTAAGAAAGATGAAGGATTCATAGGACATTCATAGCTTTAAGACATAGACAGTAGACACTAATGATCATGTAATAAAGACACAAACATAGACAAAACATAAAGCATAGAATTCGAAAAACAGAAAAATAAGAACAAGGAAATTAAAGAACGGGTCCACCTTATTGATGGCGGCTAGTTCTTCCTCTTGAAGATCTTATGGAGTGCTTGAGCTCCTCTATGTCTCTTCCTTGCCTTTGTTGCTCCTCCCTCATGGCCTTTTAGTCCTCTCTGATTTCATTGAGGATAATGGAGTGCTCTTGGTGTTCCATCCTTAGTTTCCCCATGTTAGAACTCAATTCTCCTAAGGAGGTGTTGATTTGCTCCCAATAGTTTTGTGGAGGAAAGTGCATCCCTTGAGGCATCTCAGGGATTTCATGATGAAGAATTTCCTCATGCTCTTGTTGAGGTCCATGTGTGGGCTCTCTTGTTTGCTGCATCCTCTTCTTAGTGATGGGCTTGTCCTCATCAATGAGGATGTCTTTCTCTATGATAATTCCAGTTGAATTGCATAGGTTATAGATGAGATGAGGGAAGGCTAATCTTGCCAAAGTAGAGGGCTTGTCCGCCACCTTGTAGAGTTCTAGAGGTATGATCTCATGAACTTCTACTTCCTCTCCATTCATGATGCTATGGATCATGATAGCCCGGTCTATTGTAACTTCAGACCGATTGCTAGTAGGAATGATAAAGCGTTGGATGAACTCCAACCATCCCCTAGCCACGGGCTTGAGGTCAAGCTTTTTTAGTTGAACTGGCTTGCCTCTTGAGTCTCTCTTCCATTGAGCTCCTTCCACACATATGTTCACGAGGACTTGGTCCAACCTTTGATCAAAGTTGACCCTTCTAGTGAAAGGATGAGGATCTCCTCTCATCATTGGCAAGTTAAATGCCAACCTCACATTTTCACTGAAATCCAAGTAATTCCCCCGAACCATTGTGAGCCAATTCTTTGGGTTCGGGTTCATACTTTGATCATGGTTCTTAGTGATCCATGCATTGGCATAGAACTCTTGAACCATTAAGATTCTGACTTGTTGGATTGGGTTGTGAGAGCTTCCCAACCTCTTCTTCGAATTTCACGTTGGATCTCCGGATATTCACTCTTTTTAAGCATGAAGGGGACCTCGGGGATCACTTTTCTCTTGGCCACAACTTCATAGAAGTTGTCTTGATGGACCTTTGAGATAAATCTCTCCATCTCCCATGACTCGGAGGTGGAAGCAATTGCCTTTCCTATCCTCTTTCTAGAGGTTTCTCTGGCCTTAGGTGCCATTGATGGTTATGAAAAAACAAAAAGCAGAGCTTTTCCCACACCAAACTTAGAAGTTTTACTCGTCCTCAAGCAAAAGAAGAAAGAAAGGAGTAGAAGAAGAAGAAATGGAGGAGATGGAGGGGGGGTGAGTGGTTCGGCTAAGGGGGGTTAAGGGTACATGAAGTGTGAAATTGAAGGTTGTAAGGAGGGGTATTTATAGGGTAAGAGAGAAAGGGAATTCGATCATGAAGGGGTGGGTTTGGGAGGGAAATGGTTTGAATTTGAATGGTGAAGTAGGTGAGGTTTATGATGGATGGATGTGAGTGGTGAAGAGAATATGGGGAAGAGCGTAGGATTTGATAGGTGAATGGTGTTTGGGGAAGAGGTATTGATGTGATTGGTTAAGAGTATTTGGGGAAGAGTGTTATAGAAAGGTGTGAAGAAGAGAGAAGAAGAGGTGGGGTAGGTGGAGGTCCTGTGGGATCCACAGATCCTGAGGTGTCAAGAAATTCTGCTCCCTGCACCATTCTGGCATGCAAACACCCTCAGTGTGCCAATTCTGGCGTTAAATGCCAGCTCTGCTACCTTTTCTGGCGTTAAACGCCAGTCTGCTGCCACTTTCTGGCATTTAACGCCAGCCAGACACCCTTTTCTGGCGTTAAACGCCAGTCTATCTGCCAATTCTGGCATTTAACACCAGCCAGACACCAGACACCCTTTTCTGGCGTTAAACGCCCATTCTGCTATCCTTACTGACGTTTAAACGCCAGTAAGTCTGTCCTCCAGAGTGTGCTGTTTTTGATCCTGTTTTTTATTTTGCTTTAATTTTGCAGTTGTTTTTATGACTTCACATGATCATCAACCTAAAGAAAACTTAAAATGACAATGGAATATAAATAAATATAATTAAATAACATTGTGTTGCCTCCCAACAAGCGCTTCTTTAATGTCAATAGCTTGACAGTGAGCTCTTAGGCCTCCCAACACCAAACTTATAAGTTGAGTGTGGGGGCTCTATTTGACTCTGTATTGAGAGAAGCTTTTCATGCTTCCTCTGCATGGTTACAGAAGAAGATCCTTGAGCCTTAAACACAAGGTAGTCCCCATTTAATTGAAGGACTAACACTCCTCTGTCCACATCAATCACAGCTATTGCTGTGGCTAGGAAGGGTCTTCCAAGGATGATGGATTCATCCTCTTCCTTCCCAGTGTCTAGGATTATGAAGTCAGCAGGGATGTAAAAGCCTTCAACCTTCACTAAGACATCCTCTACAAGTCCATAAGCCTGTTTCCTTGAATTGTCTGCCATCTCTTGTGAGATTCTTGCAGCTTGTACCTCAAAGATCTATAGTTTCTCCATTACAGAGAGTGACATAAGGTTTATACTTGAACCAAGGTCACATAGAGCCTTCTTAAAGGTCATGGTGCCTATGATGCAAGGTATTAAGAACTTTTCGGGATCCGGTTTCTTCTGAGGTAATTTCTATTGAACCAAGGTATTTAGTTCATTGATGAGCAATGGAGGTTCATCCTCCCAAGTCTCATTACCAAATAACTTGGCATTCAGCTTCATGATTACTCCTAGATACTGAGCAACTTGCTCTTCAATAATATCTTCATCCTCTTCAGAGGAAGAATACTCATCAGAGCTCATGAATGGCAACAGTAAGTTCAGTGGAATCTCTATGGTCTCTATATGAGCCTCAGATTCCTTTGGTTCCTCAATGGGGAACTCCTTAGGGGTTAGTGGACATCCATTGAGGTCTTCCTCACTAGAAATCACTACCTCTTCCTCCTCTATAGGTTCGGCCATGTTGGTTATATTGATGGCCTTGTACTCTCTTTTTGGATTCTCTTCTGTATTGCTTGGGAGAGTACTAGGAGGGATTTCAGTAACTCTTTTACTCAATTGACCCACTTGTGCCTCCAAATTTCTAATGGAGGACCTTGTTTCAGTCATGAAACTGAGAGTGGTCTTAGATAGATTAGAGATTATGGTTGCTAAGTCAGAGAGGCTCTGCTTAGAATTCTCTGTCTGTTGCTCAGAAGATGATGGAAAAGGCTTGCTATTGCCAAACCTATTTCTCCCACCATTGTTATTATTGAAGCTTTGATTAGGCTTCTACTAATCCTTCCATGAGAAATTAGGATGATTCATCCATGAAGGATTATAGGTGTTTTCATAGGATTCTCCCATGTAATTCACCTCTTCCATTGCAGGATTCTCAGGGTCATAAGCTTCTTCTTCAAAGGAAGCTTCTTTAGTACTGCCTGATGCAGCTTACATTCCAGTCAGATTCTGAGAAATCATATTAACTTGCTGAGTCAATATTTTATTCTGAGCCAATATTGCATTCAGAGTATCAATATCAAGAACTCCTTTCTTCTGAGTTATCCCATTATTCACAGGATTTCTTTCAGAAGTATACATGAACTGGTTATTTGCAATCATTTCAATGAGTTCCTGGGCTTCTGCAGGCATTTTCTTCAGATGAAGAAATCCACCAGCAGAGTGGTCTAATGACATCTTGGACAATTCAGACAGACCATCATAGAATATACATAAGATGCTTCATTCTGAAAGCATGTCAGAAGGACACCTTCTGATCAATTGATTGTATCTTTCCCAAGCTTCATAGAGGGATTTACCTTCCTTCTGTCTGAAGGTTTGGACTTCCACTCTAAGCTTACTCATCTTTTGAGGTGGAAAGAATTTGGCCAAGAAAGCATTGACCAACTTTTCCCAAGAGTTCAGGCTTTCTTTAGGTTGTGAGTCCAACCATGTCCTAACTCTGTCTTTTACAGCAAAGGGGAAAAGCATAAGTCTATAGACCTCATGATTAACCCCATTGGTCTTAACAGTGTCACAGATTTGCAAGAATTCAGCTAAGAACTGATGAGGATCTTCCAATGGAAGTCCATGAAACTTGCAATTCTGTTGCATTAGAGAAACTAATTGAGGCTTAAGCTCAAAGTTGTTTGCTCCAATTGCAGGAATTGAGATGCTTCTTCCATAGAAGTCAGAAGTTGGTACAGTAAAGTCACCAGGCATCTTCCTTGCATCTCCACCATTATTGTTATTTTCGGCTGCCATGTCTTCTTCTTTTTTGAAAATTTCTCTAAGGTCCTCTCCAGAGTGTTGTGCTTTAGTTTCTCTTAGCTTCCTCTTCAGAGTCCTTTTAGGTTCAGGATCAGCTTCAACAAGAATGTCTTTATCCTTGTTCTTGCTCATATGAAAAATAAGAGAACAGAAAAGAAGAGGAATCCTCTATGTCACAGTATAGAGATTTCTTTATGTGAGTAGAAGAAGAGAAGAATAGAAGAATGAGGTAGAGAGAGAATTAGAAAAAATTTTGAAAAAAGTTGTTAGTGGTTTTCGAAAATTAGAGAGAAAAAAGTAGTTAGGTGGTTTTGAAAAAGATAAGAAATAGTAAACTTTTTAAAATCAAACAAAAAAAGTCAAGTAGTTAATTGAAAAAGATTTGAAAATAAAATTTGAAAAGATAAGAAGTTAGAAAAAGATTTGAAAGAGAAATTAAAAAGATTTGAGAAATAGTAAGTTTTTAAAATTAAAACAAACAAATCAAACAAGTAATTAGTTGAAAAAGATTTGAAAATCAATTTTGAGAAGATAAGAAGTTAGAAGAAGATTTTGAAATTACAATTTTGAAAAAGATATGATTTGAAATTTATTTTGAAAAAGATTGAAAAGGAAGTTAAAAAATTTGATTTTTAAAATTAAAGTTGATGACTTGACTAATAAGAAACTAAAAGATATGATTCTAGAATTTAAAGGTTGAACCTTTCTTAACAGGAAAGTAACAAACTTGAAATTTTTGAATCAAAACATTAAATGTTAGCAATAATTTCGAAAATTATGAAGTAAAAATAAGAAAAAGATTTTGAAAATTAATTTTAAAATTTTGAAAACATTAAAAGAAAAAATGAAAAAGATTTTGAAAAATTTTAAGAAAGAATTCAAAAATATTAAAAGAAAAATGAAAAATATTTGATTTTGAAAAAGATTTGGAAAGATAGAATTTTTAAATTGAAATTTTGACTTGACTAATAAGAAACAACTAAATTTTAAAAATTTTTGACTAAGTCAAACCAAAATTTCGAAATTTATGAGTAAAATAAGGGAAATATATTATTTTGATTTTTTTGAATTAATGAAGAAAGAGAAAAAAGAAAAAAAATATCATTTTGTTGTTTTTCTCTTTTTTTTTTCATTAAACAGCAAAAATGAAACAAAATATAAAAATTTAAGATAAAAAAATTAAATGCATGCAAGAACACTTTGAATGTCAAGATGAACACCAAGAACACTTTGAATGTCAAGATGAATACCAAGAACATATTTTTGAAAATTTTTAAGAAAAGAAAAACATGCAGGACACCAAACTTAAAAATTTTTAATGTTTAGACACTATGAATTTGAAAATGCATATGAAAAACAAGAAAAGACACAAAACAAGAAAAATTAAAGATCAAACAAGGAAAATCTTCAAGAACAACTTGAAGATCAAAGAACACAATGCATATATTTTCGAAAATTTAAAAGCATGCAATTGACACCAAACTTAAAATTTGACACTAAACTCAAACAAAGAACACAAAATTTTTGGTTTTTATGATTTATTAATTTTCTTGTATTTTTCAAAAATTATTTTGGAAAAGGAAATAAAGAAATTCAAAATTTTTAATAGGAATTCCAGGATTCATGCAATGTTAGTCTCAAGTTTCGGTCCAAAAGAATTAGACATGACCAAATAGCCAACCAAGCTTTAGCAGAGCATTACATACAACAGCCAAATTGATGGGAACCAAAAGGCTCTTGTAAAGATAAGTGAAAACCTCGGTCCAAAAGATTAGACATGGCTTAACAGCCAGCCAGGATTCAGCATATCTCATGAAACTCTAGAATTCGTTCTTAAACACTCTGAAGAATATATATATATATATATATATATATATATATATATATATATATATATATTCGAAAATAAAATTAAAAAGCTTAAACATAAAATAAAATTACACAATCTAAGCAACAAGATGAACCGTCAGTTGTCCAAACTCGAACAATACCCCGGCAACGGTGCCAAAAACTTCGTGTGGGAAATCGTGATTCACACTTTTCACAACTCCGCACAACTAACCAGCAAGTGCACTGGGTCGTCCAAGTAATAAACCTTACGTGAGTAAGGGTCGATCCCATGGAGATTGTCGGCTTGAACCAAGCTATGGTCATCTTGTAAATTTCAGTCAGGCGGATTCAAACGGTTATGATTTTTGATAATTAAAAGATAAATAAAACATAAAATAAAATAAAGTTACTTATGTAATTCATTAGTGGGAATTTCAGATAAGCGTTTGGAGATGCTTTGTTGCTTCTGAACCTCTGCTTTCCTATTGCTTTCTTCCATGGCAAGCTGTAAGATCCTCTCAGTGAAAATGGTCCTCTACGATTTCTACACGGCTAATCAACTGTCGGATTTCTCGTCTCGAATGAAAAATACCAGGCACAGCTACCGCATGGCTAATCATCTGTCGGTTCCCGCTAGCATCGGAATAGGATCCATTGATCCTTTTGCACACTGTCACCGCGCCCAACATTCGCAGGTTTGAAGCTCGTCACAGTCATCCCTTCCCGGATCCTACTCGGAATACCACAGACAAGGTTTAGACTTTCCGGATCCCAGGAATGCTGCCAATGATTCTAGCCTATATCAAGAAGATACTAATCTCACGGACTCGGTCTGTGTATTAGATATCCAAGAGATACGCACTCAAGCTGTCGCCCAATGACTATGTTGAGCTCAAATAGAACGGAAGTGGTTGTCAGGCACGCGTTCATAGAATTGAGAATAATGATGAGTGTCACGGATCATATCATTCTCCATATTGAAGTACGAGTGAGTATCTTGGAATAGAATCAAGCGTGATTGAATAGAAAAAGAGTAGTAATTGTATTAATTCATGAAGAACAGCAGAGCTCCACACCTTAATCTATGGGGGTGTAGAAACTCCACCGTAGAAAATACATAAGTGAAAATAGTCTAGGCATGGCCGTCAGGTCAGCCTCTCCAAACGTGAAATATGGCAAAAGCTCTAAAAGTTAAACGTCCAAAGATGTGAATACAATAGTAAAAAGTGCTATTTATACTAAACTAGTTACTAGGGATTACAGGAAATAAGTAACTAAGTGCAGATAGTGCAGAAATCCACTTCCGGGGTCCACATGGTGTGTGCTTGGGCTGAGCATTGAAGCTTTTTCATGCATAGGCTGTTCTTGGAGTTAAACGCCAGCTTGGGTGCCAGTTTGGGCGTTTAACTCCAATTCTGGTGCCAGTTTGGGCGTTTTACGCCGGAAAGTTTTAGGCTGGCTTTGGATGCCAGTTTGGGCCATCAAATCTCAAGAAAAGTATAAACTATTATATATTGCTAGAAAGCCCAGGATGTCTACTTTTCAACGCAATTGAGAGCGCGCCAATTGGACTTCTGTAGCTCCAGAAAATCTAGTTTGAGTGCAGGAGGGTCAGAATCCAACAGCATCTGCAGTCCTTTTTCAGCCTCTGAATTAGATTTTTGCTCAGGTCCCTCAATTTCAGCCAGAAAATACCTGAAATCACAGAAAACACACAAACTCATAGTAAAGTCCAGAAATGTTATTTTTGCATAAAAACTAATAAAAATATAATAAAAAGTAATTAAAACATTCTAAAAACTATGTAAAAACAATGCCAAAAAAGGTATAAATTATCCGCTCATCAATAACCGGATTTGGAGACGGTTCCGGATGTGGAAGTCGCGAGAGCAGGATCCGTAACACTAACCCTTTCTTATTAGTGGTGATGTTTTACGATTTTACCCTCAGTCAAAACACCGATTGTCACTATAAGCGTGGTTTGGTGCGTCTCAAAGTCGTGGTTCTTATCCACGATTAATGTGGAAACCTGGCAACTAAATGTAACAAAAGGTTTATATATAAGTTCAAAGTATTTGGTTCTTTATGATTGACGATAATAGGATTTGAGAATATACGTGAGAACGATGAAAACAATATAGAAATAAGAAAACTAACTCCAATATATCTTCTTTTTCGCACACACTAGAAATGTTTTCAAGAATGAAACATGTAGAAATCGATTCATAAATAAAGGTTTTGAAAAGGAAAACACAAGGCTAAACGTTTCTAAAACATAAAGAATTCCTAAAACTAGGCAAAGAAATTCGAATATAAATTAAATAAAAAGGTTATAAATATTTTTAATAAATTTACAAATTTTAGAATGAATAATTATATATTTTTAATAAAAAGATAAAATAAATAAATATAGTTGAATCCTACCTGTGACATATGAAGTATATAACATCTAAGAACTCAACAAGGAATATGTACTTAGTGTAGGCAATTACCTTTAAATAGAAATACTCACATATTCGAGTATCTATTCTTGAAAAATTTTTAAGAAAATGAAGTGAGTTTTGCAACTCAATAACCAGACAATACATCTATAATTCATATGAGACCATATAAATAATATCATTAAAAATATATTCTATTTAAAGAATAGTAATTTATACAAATAAGTGAATCAATAAGGGAGTTCTCAGTACATAAATCAAATCAAGTAGTCCACACTTGAGCGGCTCCACCTCTAAGGATAGCCCTTTTCTCTCGTGTGTCCATGCGGAATAACAGATCCAATGTGTGAGTATAAAAAATACTTCAATGTTTCAAAGGATAGTCCTTTTCTCATCAGAAATTCTTTTCAATCGTAAGAAATGTCAATTATATTTTACAATCTCAGAGTATATAAGTGAGTATCAACAATACTTCAATGTTTCAAAAATACATATTTAAATAAAATTAATATTCTAAAATAATGCAAAACTTCATCAAACATGTATATAGTCTCATATAAAGTTCTTAAAGTGTAAGCTTCACATAAATAAATTATTTAACTCTAATAAATCTATTATTTTAATTAAACTGAAATTCTTCAATTATAATTTCATAAATATATTTAGAAGATCGTAATAGCATAAACCAAAAGTAATTATAAATGTAAATCTTATTTACAATTTAGTCCTAAGGACTGGAAAGACTGAATTTGGAGTGCCAAATTAGAAGGTGAGGAAGGTTGAAATAGAATGGAACAAAAGAGTACAGAATTTAGACTGAGGCAGTAGCAACAATTTCAATTCTCACGGAAGTGATAATGGCTACAGCACCAAGCAAAAGCAATAAATTTAAATTGAATAAAAAGACAAATGTAGATATATTTTTGTAAAATTCAAAACAGAACAGAGGCAGAAAAATAAATCAAAACAAGAACAAGGCAGGAAAATCAAATGGTGACAAAGATATGATGAAAATGAAACAGACTAAGGGAACAAGCTAGACCAAAACAATAGCGAGGCATTGTTGCTAGCGAGTTTGGAAGCTCCAGCGTGTTTTTCTAGCGAAAAGAGGCTGAACAGGACAAAATGGAGCAACGGTGGACAACAACAGTTCAAACGGCCTTTCCGACAACCTCCTCCTCCTACAGTAGTGACGAGCAGGGCAGTTGAGGCAGGACCATGACAGACCTGGGAGAAAATTGTAAAACCTGGTAGATTAATAAATAATTATCTAATAAATTAAAATACCAATTAAATTTTTTAAGTTGAAGAGGTAAAAATAATTAAAATACCAATTAAAACACCAATTTTAAAGGTTTTGGCTCAAAATTAGGTTAACGGGCCGAACCGATTGAACCAGACTCATATTGAGCCCAAAGTCCATCATATATAAAGAAAAAAACAGCACCCATTCCCTTTAATCACAATGAAACACGCTGAGAGGAAGAGGTTTAGCTAATCACAATGGTTAGCTAGTTTCTTATGCATGCTACAATCACAAAAGAGATTCAAATGATTGATGCTTCTATCTAGCTCATTTTATGAAATCTTTTTCTTTATGTTCCTTCCTTGAAACAGGCTTTTCCTTCTTTTCTTAGCTTAGCTTCTTGGGTGCTTTGCACCATTTGTTGAAAGCTATGACTCTAAATGCTTTGTTGTCAAGTATTACCACTTGATACATAAGCACCACAAGCATTTAATAAGAGGACTCTTTTAGCTTATTTGTTTCTTTTCTTTACTCTCTAATCATTGATGCTCAGAGCCTTGAGCTTTGAGGGAGTGCTTTGCACTTGAGCCTAGTCTTGACTCTAAATATTTTGTTTTCAAGCTTTTCGCTTGATACATAAACACCACAAGTAATTGACAAATGAATTGTCATTGGTACTCAGAGCCTTCAGCTTTCTCATTCTTTTCCTTTTCTTTTCTTACCTTATTTGCAATTGCTTCTTCAAGGTTTTCATGATTTTAAAAATTTCATAAAATATCTTAGATGAAAACTTCAACTAAATAAATTTAAATGCAATTGAGCAATTGATGAGCGGATAATTTATACGCTTTTTGGCATTGTTTTTAGTATGTTTTTAGTATATTTTAGTTAGTTTTTATTATATTTTTATTAGTTTTTATTTAAAATTCACTTTTCTGGACTTTACTATGAGTTTTTGTATTTTTCTGTGATTTCAGGTATTTTCTGCCTGAAATTGAGGGACCTGAGCAAAAATCTGATTCAGAGGCTGAAAAAGGATTGCAGATGTTGTTGGATTCTGACCTCCCTGCACTCGAAGTAAATTTTCTAGAGCTATAGAAGCTCAATTGGCAAGATCTCAATTGCGTTGGAAAGTAGACATCATGGGCTTTCCAGAAATATATAATAGTCCATACTTTGCCCAAGATTTGATGGCTCAAATGGGCGTTCCAAGTCAGCATAGAAATTCTGGCGTCAAAACGCCAGAACTGGCATAAAAGCTGGAGTTAAATGCCCAAACTGGCACAAAAGCTGGCATTTAACTCCAAGAAAAGTCTCTACACATGGAAGCTTCAATGCTCAGTCCAAGCACACACCAAGTGGGCCCAGAAGAAGATTTCTGCATTAATTACTTATTTCTGTAAACCCTAGGCTACTAGTTCTCTATAAATAGGACCTTTTGCTATTGTATTTAGACACACTTTTATATACTTTCATACACTTGATCACGTTTTGGGAGGCTGGCCTCACGGCCATGCCTGAACCTTGTTCCTATGTGTTTTCAACGGTGGAGTTTCTACACACCATAGATTAAGGTGTGGAGCTCTGCTGTTCTTCATGAATTAATACAAGTACTATTGTTTTTCTATTCAACTCAAGTCTATTTCTTCTCCAAGATATTCATTCGCACCCAAGAACATGATGAATGTGATGATTATGTGACACTCATCACCATTCTCACCTATGAACGCGTGACTGACAACCACTTCCGTTCTACATGCAAACAAGCTTGAATGTGTATCTCTTGGGTTTCTAATCTAAGACTAGAACCTTCGTGGTATAGGCTAGAATTATTGGCGGCCATTCCTGAGATCCGGAACGTCTAAACCTTGTTTGTAGTATTTTGAGTAGGATCTGGGAAGGGATGACTGTGACGAGCTTCAAACTCGCGAGTGTTGGGCGTGTGACAGACGCAAAAGGATTAATGGATCCTATTCCAACATGATCGAGAACCGACAGATGATTAGCCATGCGGTGACAGCGTGCGTAGAACATTTTCACTGAGAGGACAGGAAGTAACCATTAATAACGGTGATGCCCAACATAAAGCTTGCCATGGAAAGAAGTATGAATGATTGGAAGAAGGCAATAGGAAAGCAGAGGTTCGAGAAGAACAAAGCATCTTCATACGCTTATCTGAAATTCCTACCAATGAATTACATAAGTATCTCTATCTCTATCTGTATTTTATATTTTATTCATATTTTAATTATCAATCCTCCATAACCATTTGAATCTTCCTGACTGAAATTTACAAGATGACCATAGCTTGCTTCAAGCCGACAATCTCCGTGGGATCGACCCTTACTCACGTAAGGTATTACTTGGACGACCCAGTGCACTTGCTGGTTAGTTGTGCGGAATTGTGACAAAGTGTGATTCACGTTTGAGAGCTCCAAGTCTTTGGCACCATTGTTGATGATCACAATTTCGTGCACCAGCAATATAGTCATACTAGCTTCCTAATACTTATAAGCTCATATTAACTTCTTCTTTATTTACCTTGTTTGTTTATGATCACAATGCTTAATTACTTTGAACTCACAAAACTCAAGATGGTAGTCATAATGTCATAGCACATGTTACAATTCAACAATCAAGCTATGCTTATTCACAACACACATGTATACAAAGGAATAAGAGACAATCATACAATTGAATGTAAAGAGAACAAATAAGAGGAAAAGAAACTTTACCACTTTATAGTTCATCTTCATTGTTATTGTTGTCCTTTTCCTCCTATTCTTCTCCTACCCACACCAACTTAGCTTGTTTGCTTGTACTCAAACAACAAATAAAATAGTGGTGATGGGGTTTATGATGGGTCATGAATATCTTAAACAATGAAATGTGCATAATGCATGTGGTTAGGCAAGAAAAATTAAAGATACAATAAAGGAACAAGAAACAGAGACATGAGGATTGCACTAATAAGTGGTGTTGCATGATACATTGCATAAAAAAATTAAGTGGCACACCAAACTTAGTGTGACACTTTCAATTAGAATTGATGCAAGTATCCAGTGAAGAATTGGAAACAAATTGTTGCAAGGCAACACCAAACTTATCTTACGCAATTTAATCTCAATTTATTTGAAAGAAAACTAAGTAAATAAAGAAACTGTTATGTGTCAATAACACAATCACCAAGAAACAGAGAATTTTCTTTTGTCACCAAGGAATCTTTAGTAAGGCATTAACACAAACAGTTGATTGGCAAGAGAAAATAAAGGAACGAAAGTAATAAAAACAAAATAAAAAATATTTAATCTAGGTAATCAACCAATCGGTAGTTTGTTAATCACAGTTAATCCCCAGCAACGGCGCTAAAAACTTGATATGGAAAAAAATTTAATCTTCCGAATTTAACTACTGGCAAGTGCACCGGGTCGTATCAAGTAATAAAACTCACAGACAAGGTTTAGACTTTCCGGATCCCAGGAATGCTGCCAACGATTCTAGCCTATACCACGAAGATACTAATCTCACGGACTCGGTCCGTGTATTAGATATCCAAGAGATATGCACTCAAGCTGTCGCCCAATGACTATGTTGAGCTCAGATAGAACGGAAGTGGTTGTCAGGCACGCGTTCATAGAATTGAGAATAATGATGAGTGTCACGGATCATATCATTCTCCAGATTGAAGTTCGAGTGAGTATCTTGGAATAGAATCAAGCGTGATTGAATAGAAAAAGAGTAGTAATTGTATTAATTCATGAAGAACAGCAGAGCTCCACACCTTAATCTATGGGGTGTAGAAACTCCACCGTAGAAAATACATAAGTGAAAATAGTCTAGGCATGGCCGTCAGGTCAGCCTCTCCAAATGTGAAATATGGCAAAAGCTCTAAAATTTAAACGTCGAAAGATGTGAATACAATAGTAAAAAGTGCTATTTATACTAAACTAGTTACTAGGGATTACAGAAAATAAGTAACTAAGTGCAGATAGTACAGAAATCCACTTCTGAGGTCCACTTGGTGTGTGCTTGGGCTGAGCATTGAAGCTTTTTCATGCATAGGCTGTTCTTGGAGTTAAACGCCAGCTTGGGTGCCAGTTTGGGCGTTTTACGCCGGAAAGTTTTAGGCTGGCTTTGGATGCCAGTTTGGGCCATCAAATCTCAAGAAAAATATAAACTATTATATATTGCTAGAAAGCTCAGGATATCTACTTTTCAACGCAATTGAGAGCGCGCCAATTGGACTTCTGTAGCTCCAGAAAATCCAGTTTGAGTGCAGGAGGGTCAGAATCCAACAGCATCTGCAGTCCTTTTTCAACCTCTGAATTAGATTTTTGCTCAGGTCCCTCAATTTTAGCCAGAAAATACCTGAAATCACAGAAAATACACAAACTCATAGTAAAGTCCAGAAATGTTATTTTTGCATAAAAACTAATAAAAATATAATAAAAAGTAATTGAAACATTCTAAAAACTATGTAAAAATAATGCCAAAAAAGTTATAAATTATCCACTCATCAATAACCGGATTTGGAGACGGTTCCTGATGTGGAAGTCGCGAGCCGAATCCGTAACACTAACCCTTTCTTATTAGTGGTGATGTTTTAGGATTTTACCCTCAGTCAAAACACCGATTGTCACTATAAGTGAGGTTTGGTGCGTCTCAAAGTCGTGGTTCTTATCCACGATTAATGTGGAAACCTGGCAACTAAATGTAACAAAAAGTTTATATATAAGTTCAAAGTATTTGGTTCTTTATGATTGACGATAATAGGATTTGAGAATATACGTGAGAACGATGAAAACAATATGGAAATAAGAAAACTAACTCCAATATATCTTCTTTTTCGCACACACTAGAAATGTTTTCAAGAATGAAACATGTAGAAATCGATTCATAAATAAAGGTTTTGAAAAGGAAAACACAAGGCTAAACGTTTCTAAAACATAAAGAATTCCTAAAACTAGGCAAAGAAATTCGAATATAAATTAAATAAAAAAGGTTATAAATATTTTTAATAAATTTACAAATTTTAGAATGAATAATTATATATTTTTAATAAAAAGATAAAATAAATAAATATGGTTGAATCCTTCCTGTGACATATGAAGTATATAATATTTAAGAACTCAACAAGGAATATGTATTTAGTGTAGGCAATTACCTTTAAATAGAAATACTCACATATTCGAGTATCTATTCTTGAAAAATTTTTAAGAAAATGAAGTGAGTTTTGCAACTCAATGACCAGACAATACATCTATAATTCACATGAGACTATATAAACAATATTATTAAAAATATATTCTATTTAAAGAATAGTAATTTATACAAATAAGTGAATCAATAAGGGAGTTCTCAATACATAAATCAAATCAAGTAGTCCACACTTGAGCGGCTCCACCTCTAAGGATAGCCCTTTTCTCTCGTGTGTCCATGCGGAATAACAGATCCAATGTGTGAGTATAAAAAATACTTCAATGTTTCAAAGGATAGTCCTTTTCTCATCAGAAATTCTTTTCAATCGTAAGAAATGTCAAATATATTTTACAATCTCAGAGTATATAAGTGAGTATCAATAATACTTCAATGTTTCAAAAATACATATTTAAATAAAATTAATATTCTAAAATAATGCAAAACTTCATCAAACATGTATATAGTCTCATATAAAGTTCTTAAAGTGTAAGCTTCACATAAATAAATTATTTAACTCTAATAAATCTATTATTTTAATTAAACTGAAATTCTTCAATTATAATTTCATAAATATATTTAGAAGATCGTAATAGCATAAACCAAAAGTAATTATAAATGTAAATCTTATTTACAATTTAGTCCTAAGGACTGGAAAGACTGAATTTGGATTGCCAAATTAGAAGGTGAGGATGGTTGAAATAGAATGGAACAAAAGAGTACAGAATTTAAACTGAGGCAGTAGCAACAATTTCAATTCTCACGGAAGGGATAATGGCCACAGCATCAAGCAAAAGCAATAAATTTAAATTGAATAAAAAGACAAATGTAGATATATTTTTGTAAAATTCAAAACAGAACAGAGGCAGAAAAATAAATCAAAACAAGAACAAGGCAGGAAAATCAAATGGTGACAAAGATATGATGAAAATGAAACAGACTAAGGGAACAAGCTAGACCAGAACAATAGCGAGGCATTGTTGCCAGCGAGTTTGGAAGCTCCAGCGTATTTTTCTAGCGAAAAGAGGCTGAACAGGACAAAATGGAGCAACGGTGGACAACAACAGTTCAAACGGCCTTTCCGACAACCTCCTCCTCCTACAGTAGTGACGAGCAGGGCAGTTGAGGCAGGACCATGACAGACCTGGGAGAAAATTGTAAAACCTGGTAGATTAATAAATAATTATCTAATAAATTAAAATACCAATTAAATTTTTTAAGTTGAAGAGGTAAAAATAATTAAAATACCAATTAAAACACCAATTTTAAAGGTTTTGGCCCAAAATTAGGTTAACGGGCCGAACCGATTGAACCAGACTCATATTGAGCCCAAAGTCCATCATATATAAAGAAAAAACAGCACCCATTCCCTTTAATCACAATGAAACACGCTGAGAGGAAGAGGTTTAGCTAATCACAATGGTTAGCTAGTTTCTTATGCATGCTACAATCACAAAAGAGATTCAAATGATTGATTTTTCTATCTAACTCATTTTATGAAATCTTTTTCTTTATGTTCCTTCCTTGAAACAGGCTTTTCCTTCTTTTCTTAGCTTAGCTTCTTGGGTGCTTTGCACCATTTGTTGAAAGCTATGACTCTAAATGCTTTGTTGTCAAGTATTACCACTTGATACATAAGCACCACAAGCATTTAATTAGAGGACTCTTTTAGCTTATTTGTTTCTTTTCTTTACTCTCTAATCATTGATGCTCAGAGCCTTGAGCTTTGAGGGAGTGCTTTGCACTTGAGCCTAGCCTTGACTCTAAGTATTTTGTTTTCAAGCTTTTTGCTTGATACATAAACACCACAAGTAATTGACAAATGAATTGTCATTGGTACTCAGAGCCTTCAGCTTTCTCATTCTTTTCCTTTTCTTTTCTTGCCTTATTTGCAATTGCTTCTTCAAGGTTTTCATGATTTCAAAAATTTCATAAAATATCTTAGATGAAAACCTCAACTAAATAAATTTAAATGCAATTGAGCAATTGATGAGTGGATAATTTATACGCTTTTTGGCATTGTTTTTAGTATATTTTTAGTATATTTTAGTTAGTTTTTATTATATTTTTATTAGTTTTTATTTAAAATTCACTTTTCTGGACTTTACTATGAGTTTTTGTATTTTTCTGTGATTTTAGGTATTTTCTGGCTGAAATTGAGGGACCTGAGCAAAAATCTGATTCAGAGGCTGAAAAAGGACTGCAGATGTTGTTGGATTCTGACCTCTCTGCACTCGAAGTAGATTTTCTAGAGATAAAGAAGCCTAATTGACGCGCTCTCAATTGCGTTGGAAAGTAGACATCTTGGGCTTTCCAGAAATATATAATAGTCCATACTTTGTTTAAGATTTGATGGCCCAAATGGGCGTTCCAAGTCAGCATAGAAATTCTGACGTCAAAATGCCAGAACTGGCATAAAAGCTGGAGTTAAACGCCCAAACTGGCACAAAAGCTAGCGTTTAACTCCAAGAAAAGTCTCTACACATGGAAGCTTCAATGCTCAGCCCAAGCACACACCAAGTGGTCCCGGAAGAAGATTTCTGCATTAATTACTTATTTCTGTAAACCCTAGGCTACTAGTTCTCTATAAATAGGACCTTTTGCTATTGTATTTAGACACACTTTTATATACTTTCATACACTTGATCACGTTTTGGGAGGCTGGCCTCACGGCCATGCCTGAACCTTGTTCTTATGTGTTTTCAATGGTGGAGTTTCTACACACCATAGATTAAGGTGTGGAGCTCTGCTGTTCTTCATGAATTAATACAAGTACTATTATTTTTCTATTCAACTCAAGTCTATTTCTTCTCCAAGATATTCATTCGCACCCAAGAACATGATGAATGTGATGATTATGTGACACTCATCACCATTCTCACCTATGAACGCGTGATTGACAACCACTTCCGTTCTACATGCAAACAAGCTTGAATGTATATCTCTTGGGTTTCTAATCTAAGATTAGAACCTTCGTGGTATAGGCTAGAATTATTGGCGGCCATTCCTGAGATCCAGAACGTCTAAACCTTGTTTGTGGTATTCTGAGTAGGATCTGGGAAGGGATGACTGTGACGAGCTTCAAACTCGCGAGTGTTGGGCGTGTGACAGACGCAAAAGGATCAATGGATCCTATTCCAACATGATCGAGAACCGACAGATGATTAGCTGTGCGGTGACAGCGTGCATAGAATATTTTCACTGAGAGGACGGGAAGTAGCCATTGACAACGGTGATGCCCAACATAAAGCTTGCCATGGAAAGAAGTATGAATGATTGGAAGAAGGCAATAGGAAAGCAGAGGTTCGAGAGGAACAAAGCATCTTCATATGCTTATCTGAAATTCCTACCAATGAATTACATAAGTATCTCTATCTCTATCTTTATTTTATATTTTATTCATATTTTAATTATCAATCCTCCATAACCATTTGAGTCTGCCTGACTGAGATTTACAAGATGACCATGGCTTGCTTCAAGCCGACAATCTCCGTGGGATCGACCCTTACTCACGTAAGGTATTACTTGGACGACCCAGTGCACTTGCTGGTTAGTTGTGTAGAATTGTGACAAAGTGTGATTCACGTTTGAAAGCTCCAAGTCTTTGGCGCCATTGTTGATGATCACAAATTTGTGCACCAGCAATATAGTCATACTAGCTTCCTAATACTTATAAGCTCATACTAACTTCTTCTTTAATTACCTTGTTTGTTTATGATCACGATGCTTAATTACTTTGAACTCACAAAACTCAAGATGGTAGTCATAATGTCATAGCACATGTTACAATTCAACAATCAAGCTATGCTTATTCACAACACACATGTATACAAAGGAATAAGAGACAATCATACAATTGAATGTAAAGAGAACAAATAAGAGGAAAAGAAACTTTACCACTTTATAGTTCATCTTCATTGTTATTGTTGTCCTTTTCCTCCTATTCTTCTCCTTCCCACACCAACTTAGCTTGTTTGCTTGTACTCAAACAACAAATAAAAAGTGGTGATGGGGTTTATGATGGGTCATGAATATCTTAAACAATGAAATGTGCATAATGCATGTGGTTAGGCAAGAAAAATTAAAGATACAATAAAGGAACAAGAAACAGAGGCATGAGGATTGCACTAATAAGTGGTGTTGCATGATACATTGCATAAAAAAATTAAGTGGCACACCAAACTTAGTGTGACACTTTCAATTAGAATTGATGCAAGTATCCAGTGAAGAATTGGAAACAAATTGTTGGAAGGCAACACCAAACTTATCTTACGCAATTTAATCTCGATTTATTTGAAAGAAAACTAAGTAAATAAAGAAACTGTTATGTGTCAATAACACAATCACCAAGAAATAGAGAATTTTCTTTTGTCACCAAGGAATCTTTAGTAAGGCATTAACACAAACAGTTGATTGGCAAGAGAAAATAAAGGAACGAAAGTAATAAAAACAAAATAAAAAATGTTTAATCTAGGTAATCAACCAATCGGTAGTTTGTTAATCACAGTTAATCCCCAGCAACGGTGCTAAAAACTTGATATGGGAAAAAATTTAATCTTCCGAATTTAACTACTGGCAAGTGCACCGGGTCGTATCAAGTAATAAAACTCACAAGAGTGAGGTCGATCCCACGAGGATTAACGGATTAAGCAAACAATAGTTGAATGATTATTCTAGTTAGACAAACATTAAGGAGAGATAATCAACAAGAAAATGTAAATGACATGAAAGTAAAGGGATAAATGGTATAAATGTAAAGTACAAGAAAGTAAAGTGTTGGAACTGTAAAGTGCAAAAAATGTAAATAACCATAAATAACAAGAACTAAGAATAAAATAAACATTGGGATCAAGAGATATTGCATTCTCTGGATCAATAATTCTCATCTCTTCTTCAATCATGAGTGGTTGAATCCAATCCCTTGGTAATTCAATCTCCCCAATCTTGATTAATAGCCAATTCCTTGGTCTAATTTCTCATGAAAAGAGATGAAGCTTGGTCCCTGATTATACCACATATCCTTATGGATCCAAGTAATGGGTAGATCTAGCATCACAATTATCCAATCCCAAAACCCAAATCCACTCAATGTGAGAAAAAATTTTAAGCATGGTTTTATGACTCCTCTTCCAAGGTTCACATAAAACCTTATTTCATTCAATCTCTTTTCCAAGATGATTGAATGCTAGAATGAAGAACGAAATTCTTTCAAGTAAATCAAAGAGAGATGAATAGAAGAAGAAGAATAAAAACAATAAATCCATCAAATAGAAATAGAGCTCTCTTTCCTAATGGAAAGAGTTAGTAATTCATAACCAAAATATTTACAAGTAAGAAAGAAAATGGAAAAGAGAAGTGTGGAAAGGGAGGGGTCCAAAGACCCACTCCCAGTGGAGTGTGTATCCCTCGAATGATAGATGATAGATCCCCTCCCTAGATCCCCAAATGTAAAAACTAAGGCCTATATATATGCCATCCTAGATTACAAATTAAAATGAAATTGAAAGCAAATTACAATCAAATGAAAATGAACTATTTTAGATGCTTCTTGTGGCCTTGATTGGTTGACAATTGTAGGCTTGCTTGCTTGAAGTTTAAGTGGGCTTTTAGTAACTCTAAGTGAACCAAAATGATGCCCCATGGGTTCTTGTATGTATGGGCTCTCAGTTGGGTGCTCACTTGGGTTTGGGCGCTCGTTCATTTAGTTTGGGCGCTCACTTGGGCAGCGCCACTTCCAGCACCCACTTAGTATTTTTGGGGTTCAAAGATGCTTAATTTGTGTACTCCAATTTTATGCCCACTATAAAGTATTATACATCTTTGGAAAGCTCTGATTGTCAGCTTTCTAATGCCACTAAAATCAACTCATTTGGATCTCTGTAGCTCAAGTTATGCTCAGTTGAAGGTGAAGATGTTAGTCTATCAAATACCCCGGCGTGCCACGCCCAAGCCTAGTGTGCCACGCCTTCAATGATGCACTAAGTCTTCCTCTCTGGCCATTAGAACTGGCGTGCCACACCCTTTTTAGGAAAGGAATTGGCGTGCCATGCCCAGCTTGTGACGCTGAAAAAATGGTCTTTTTTACCTCCAGATTTATTGTCCATGATGACCGAAAACATTAATTCTTCATTAATTAACTACTGGCAAGTGCACCGGATCGTATCAAGTAATAAAAATTACAAGAGTGAGCTCGATCCCACGAGGATTAATAGATTAAGCAAGTAATAGTTGATTGATTATTCTTGTTAGACGATGATTAATGAGAGATAATCAACGAGAAATGTAAACGGCATGAAAGTAAAGGAAAGCAATAAAGTGCAAGAAAGTAAATGGCATAAATGTAAAGTACAAGAAAGTAAAGTGCTGGAAAATAAATGACCATAAAGTAAATATTAGAACTAAAGATAAAATAAACATTGGGATCAAGAGATATTGCATTCTCTGAATTAATTGATTTTATCTCATCTTCAATCATGCAACTCATTGACCTCTTAGCAATCATGAGTGATTGAGTCCCAATTCCTTGGTAACTCAATCTCCCCAATCTTGATCAATAGCCAATTTCTTGGTCTAATTGTTCATGAAGATAGATGAAGCTTGTTCCCTAATTATACCACACATCCTCATGGATCCAAGTAATGGGTAGATTTAGCGTCAATTATCTAATCCCAAAACCCAAATCAACTCAATGTGAGAAAGAATTTCAAGCATGGTTTTATGATTCCTCTTCCATGGTTCAAATAAAACCCAAGTTCATTCAATATCTTTTCCAAGATGATTAAATTCTAGAATGAAGAACAAAATTCTTTCTAGTAAATCAAAGAGAGATGAATAGAAGAAGAAGAATAAAAACAATCAATCCATCAAATAGCAATAGAGCTCTCTTTCCCAATGGAAATAGTTAGTAATTCATAACTAAAATATTTACAAAGTATGAAAGAAAATGGAGGCGAAGAAGAGTGGAAAGGGAGGGGTCCGAAGACCCACTCCCAGTGGAGTGTGTATCCCACAATAGATGATAGATGATTCCCCCTAGATCCTATGAAACTAAGGCCTTTATATAGGCTCTCCTAAATTACAAACTTAAATGAAATTGAAAGCAAATTACAATGAAATAAAAATTCAACTATTCTAGATGCTTCTTGTGGCCTTGATTGGTTGACAATTCTGGCTTGAATCAGAGTTAGAGTGGGCTTGGTTGAAGGTTGCAGGCTGCAGGGAGAAGTTGGCGTGCCATGCCCATTGGAAATTGTTCCTTGGAATTATGACCCATGTTGCAGTGCTAAAAGAATGGAGTTGTTTGGGCCCAAAACGAAATGTCAACTATAAAGTATTATATATTGCTAGAAAGCCCTAAATGTCAGATTTCTAACGCCACTGAAATCACCTTATTTGAACCTATATAGCCCAAGTTATGCCCAGTTGAAGGTGAAGAGGTCAGTCTGTCAAATACCCCGGCGTGCCACGTCCAGGCATGGGCCTGGCGTGCCACGCCTTCAATGATGCACTAAATCTTCCTCTCTGGCCATTAGAACTGGCATGCCACACCCTTTTTAGGAAAGGAATTGGCGTGGCACGCCCTCGAGCTGGCGTGCCACACCCAGGTTTGGCGTGCCACGCCCAGCTTGTGACGCTGAAAGAATGGTCTTTTTCACCTCCAGATTTATTGTCCACTATAAAATGTTATATATCATTGGAAAGCTCTAAATGTCAGCTTTCCAACGCTACTAAAATGACATCATTTAGATCTCTACACACAAGTTATGTTCCTTTGAAGATGAAGAGGTCAAGCTGGTATCTCTGCAGGGACGTGTTGTGCTCATTTGTGTTTTTGGGGTGAATTTCTTCCTCAAATCTAGTGTTCACTATAAAGTGTTATATACGGTTAGAAAGCTCTAGATGTCTACTTTCTAATGGCATTGAAATCATCTCATTTGGAGTTTGGTAGCATAAGTTATGGTCTTGAAGGGGAAGAGGTCAGGCTGGCAAATACCCCAGCGTGCCACGCCCACTGGCACGCCCAGATGCAGGAATTTCACTCTCTGAAAAATTGGCTTTGCGTGCCACGCCCGGGTTTGGCGTGCCACGCCCATTGTTTTGTGTTTAGCATCCTTTCTGGACAGTAGAACTGGCGTGCGACGCCCATTGTGTAGTCTTGAGCAACCCTTCTCTGTTTCATAGGCCTGGCGTGCCACGCCCAGGCACGCCCATGGACATGCCAACACAAAATGCTTAGAGTGCCATGCCCAGGACACGCCATCTTTCTTTGCTTGTTTTGTGCTTTTTGCTTCTTTTTTCACCATTTTCTACAAAGTTAAACAATTCAAAGAAATCAAAGTAATATACAACTTAAGCACAAAAACACTCAATAATTAAGCATTATAAACTAATTTTTGATATGATGCGCAGTCATCACATGCTTTTGTGAATATTGTCTAAATTACACCTAATGGTTGAAAACATGCTTTTTTGTGCTTTAAATTGTCAATTTAATTCCACTTGTATTTCATTCGATGTCGTGATATATTTTGTTGAGTGGTTTTAGGACCAATAGGCAAGGATGACTTTGGAGAAGTGGAAGGAAAGAATGCAAAGTGGAAGATTACATGAAAAAACAAAGGAAAGGAACACACTGGTGTGTGCGTACGCACACCTTCCTATGCATACGCACAAGAGGAGTTTCAGCAAGTGTGCGTACGCACACATGCCTGTGGGTATGCACAAGTACGAATGCGTGTCTCAATTAAAACATCACGTTTTTCACATTTTTGGGGGCCTCTTTGGCCCAAATCTAAAGTATTGAACTCATTCAAAGGTGGACAATATACCAATACACAGATAGATCATATTAGCAAGTTCTATTAGGTTTTTAGTTAGTTTTTTTTAGGAAAACACTCTCAATTCTTATTAGGGTTCTTAGTAGAGTTTGCTATTTTACATTTTAATCTTGGATTCTAGCTTGTTTCTATTGTAAGTAGTCTTTAATTTTTCCTTCAATTATACTATATTTACTCATACTTTCTTATAATTGAAGTTACCTTGTTAGTTTAATTACTTTTGAATTCTTGAGTTTTTTATTGATGAATTTGATGTTTTGAGATTTATATATGCTTGATTGAGTTATTATTGTTAATTGTTTACATTGATTTGTCATAATTTCAAATATCTTTTGAAATTTACTATGTTTTGTTATTATACCCACCAAGTGTTTGTAGAAATGTTCATTATGAATATGGAGTATATTTTCACTCTTTGGCTTGGGGTTTGAGTAACTAGGATCCTAGAGTCATTAATTTCCAACATTAAGTGGGTTGTTAGTTGCTCTTGTTTTCATTAACAAGTTTTTTACTAAGTTTAATTAGTAAGTTAGTTAGCATTTGTGGATTAATTCTAATTATGCTTACTTGACTTTTTCCATTGTTTAGGGATTAACTAAGTGGGATTAGTGATGGGTGGAAAAATGTCGATTAAGAATTTCTAATAAAAACAGCGATGTCAGTATAGTCTTAACCGACAAAATTCCCACTATCAATTTAATTTGTATCACAATTAAAATTAAATAACTAGGAGTAGAATTTCCAAGTCGTTTTCCAAAGAGTTGACACAAGGTGAAATTTATTGGTTAGTAATTTTCTGAGTAATTTTTGAGGTGGAGAATGGAAAAATAAATAGCGAGAAATTAAAGCAGCGAACAATAGCAAGAGATGTTATATATTTGAAATAAGAGATCTTGGTTAGGAGAGATAATTGGAATTTCTATCCTTGTTGTCTTTCCCCAAGTGCAATAGTAAAGGTTTATTGCTTCCACTCAGTTATCCTCTTGCAGTTATAAAGGAAGGTTAAGTGGGTAGCACTAACTCTGATCCACAAGTCCTAGTACTTCCAAAATTTTTAATATGAATTCCAGGAATCTTGCATTCTTAGTCTAAAGCTTCAGTCTAGGAATTAGACATGGCTCACTAGCCAGCCAAGCTTTCAGTGAAAGCTCCGGTCCAAAACACTAGACATGGCCAATGGCCAGCCAAGCTTCAACATGTAACTCAGATATACTACTCGTTAATTATCAAATTAACTTGCCTCTAAGAAGATGGTTTGGAAGCCTCAGTCCAAAAGAATTTAGACATGACTTTACAGCCAGCCAGGCTTCAACATGCTTCATGAAACACTAGAATTCATTCTTAAAAATTCTGAAGAACATAAATAAAATTTTTTTTTAGAAAATTATACTAATAAAAACAAAAAGATTAAAATTAAAATAAAATTACCTAATCTGAGCAACAAGATGAGCCGTCAGTTGTCCAAGATTAAAATTAAAATAAAACTTGGTGCATGAAATTGTGATCCTTGGGCGAAATTATCACTCGAACAATCCCCGGCAACGGCGCCAAAAACTTGGTACACAAAAATTGTGATCCCTGGTAATGGCTCCAAAAACTTGGTGCTCTAATCTTAATTTATGATTTGTCACAACTTCGATACAACTAACCAGCAAGTGCACTGGGTCGTCCAAGTAATAAAACCTTACGTGAGTAAGGGTCGACTCCACGGAGATTGTCGGTATGAAGCAAGCTATGGTCACCTTGTAA
This sequence comes from Arachis ipaensis, assembly GCF_059453495.1. Classification (NCBI taxonomy): domain Eukaryota; kingdom Viridiplantae; phylum Streptophyta; class Magnoliopsida; order Fabales; family Fabaceae; genus Arachis; species Arachis ipaensis. The sequence goes on from NC_142439.1 coordinate 94,774,233, forward strand.
ATCTCAGTCAGGCGGATATCAAATGGTTATGGAGTTTTCGAAAATAAATAATAAATAAATAGAAAATAAAGATAGAAACACTTATGTAATTCATTGGTGGGAATTTCAGATAAGCGAATAGAGATACTTTCATTCTTCTGAACTTCTGCTTTCCTACTGTCTTCATCCAATCAGTCCTACTCCTTTCCATGGCAAGCTTTATGTAAGGGCAACATCGTTGTCAATGGTTACATCCCATCCTCTTGTGAAAAGGTCCAAATGCTCTGTCACAGCACGGCTAATCATCTGAGGTTCTCGATCATACTGGAATAGGATTTACCCTCCTTTTGCGTCTGTCACTACGCCCAGCACTCGCAAGTTTGAAGTTCGTCACAGTCATTCAATCCCTGAATCCTACTCGGAATATCACAGACAAGTTTTAGACTTTCCGGACTCTCATGAATGCCGCCATCAATCTAGCTTATACCACGAAGATTTTGATTAAGAGATCCAAGAGATATTCATTCAATCTAAGGTGGAACGGAAGTGGTTGTCAGGCACGCGTTTGTGGGGGAATGATGATGATTGTCACGTTCATCACATTCATGTTGGAGTACGAATGAATATCTTAGAAGTGGAATAAGTTGAATTGAATAAAAAACAGTAGTACTTTGCATTAATTCATGAGGAACAGCAGAGCTCCACACCTTAATCTATGGAGTGTAGAAACTCTACCGTTGAAAATACATAAGTGATGAAGGTTCAGGCATGGCTGAGAGGCCAGCCCCCAAACGTGATCAATATGATTCAAAGATGAACTAAAAATCATAAGATGTCTAATACAATAGTAAAAAGTCGTATTTATACTAAACTAGTTACTAGGGTTTACAGAAGTAAGTAATTGATGCATAAATCCACTTCTGGGGCCCACTTGGTGTGTGCTTGGGCTGAGATTGAAGTTTACACGTGCAGAGGCTTCTTCTGAAGTTGAACGCCAAGTTGTAACGTGTTTCTGGCGTTTAACTCCAGACTGCAGCGTAGAACTGGCATTCAACGCCCTTTTGCGTCGTCTAAACTCGGCCAAAATATGGACTATTATATGTTGATGGAAAGCCCTGGATGTCTACTTTCCAACGCAATTAGAAGCGCACCATTTTGAGTTTTGTAGCTCTAGAAAATCCACTTTGAGTGCAGGGAGGTCAGAATCCAACAGCATCAGCAGTCCTTCTTCAACCTCTGAATCTGATTTTTGCTCAAGTCCCTCAATTTCAGCCAGAAAATACCTGAAATCACAGAAAAACACACAAACTCATAGTAAAGTCCAGAAATGTGAATTTAACATAAAAACTAATAAAAACATCCCTAAAAGTAACTAGATCCTACTAAAAACATACTAAAAACAATGCCAAAAAGCGTATAAATTATCCGCTCATCACAATACCAAACTTAAATTGTTGCTTGTCCCCAAGCAACTAAAAATCAAATAGGATAAAAAGAAGAGAATATACTATAAATTCCAAACTATCAATGAAACATAGCTCCAATCAGATGAGCGGGAGTTGTAGCTTTTTGCCTCTTGAATAGTTTTGGCATCTCACTTTATCCATTGAGGTTCAGAATGATTGGCATCCATAGGAACTCAGAGTTCAGATAGTGTTTTTTGATTCTCCTAGTTTAGTATGTTGATTCTTGAACACAGCTACTTTATGAGTCTTGGCCGTGGCCCTAAGCACTTTGTTTTCCAGTATTACCACCGGATACATAAATGCCACAGACACATAACTGGGTGAACCTTTTCAGATTGTGACTCAGTTTTGCTAAAGTCCCCAATTAGAGGTGTCTAGGGTTCTTAAGCACACTCTTTTTTTGCTTTGGACCTTGACTTTAACCGCTCAGTCTCAAGTTTTCACTTGACACCTTTACGCCACAAGCACATGGTTAGGGACGGCTTGGTTTAGCCGCTTAGGCCAGAATTTTATTCCTTTAGGCCCTCCTATCCACTGATGCTCAAAGCCTTGGGATCCTTTTTATTTACCCTTGCCTTTTGGTTTTAAGGGTTATTGGCTTTTTGCTCTTGCCTTTTGGTTTTAAGAGCTTTTGGCTTTTTCTGCTTGCTTTTTTTTTTGCTATTTTTTTCTATTTTTTTTCTTCTGCAAACTTTTGTATTCACTGCTTTTTCTTGCTTCAAGAATCATTTTTATGATTTTTCAGATTATCAAATAACATGTCTTCTTGTCATCATTCTTTCAAGAGCCAACATATTTAACATTCATGAACAACAACTTCAAAAGACATATGCACTGTTCAGGCATTCATTCAGAAAACAAGAAGCATTGTCACCACATCAATATAATTAAACTAAGTTCAAGGATGAATTCGAAACTCATGTACTTCTTGTTCTTTTGAATTAAAATAGTTTTCATTTAAGAGAGGTGATGGATTCATAGGACATTCATAACTTTAAGACAAAGTTACTAAATACTAATGATCATGTAATAAGACACAAACATGGATAAGCACTTAACATAAAGAAAACGAAAAACAGAGAATGTAAGAACAAGGAATGAATCCACCTTAGTGATGGTGGCATTTTCTCCTTGAGGAACCAATGATGTCCTTGAGCTCTTCTATGTCTCTTCCTTGTCTTTGTTGCTCCTCCCTCATTGCTTTTTGATCTTCTCTAATTTCATGAAGGATGATGGAGTGCTCTTGATGTTCCACCCTTAATTGTCCCATGTTGGAACTTAATTCTCCTAGAGAGGTGTTGATTTGCTCCCAAAAATTCTGTGGAGGAAAGTGCATCCCTTGAGGTATCTCAGGGATTTCTTGATGGTGAGCTTCCTCATGCGTTTCTTGAGCTCCATGAGTGGGCTCTCTTGTTTGCTCCATCCTTTTCTTAGTGATGGGCTTCTCTTCCTCAATGGGAATGTCTCCTTCTATGAAAGCTCCAGCTGAGTAACATAGATGGCAAATAAAATGAGAGAAAGCTAGCCTTGCCAAGGGGGAGGGCTTTTCGGCTATTTTGTAGAGTTCAAGGGAGATGACTTCATGAACTTCTACTTCCTCTCCAATCATGATGCTATGGATAATGATGGCCCGATCCACAGTAACTTCAGATCGGTTGCTAGTGGGGATGATGGAGCATTGGATGAACTCCAACCATCCTCTAGCTACAGGCTTAAGGTCCAGTCTTCTCAGTTGAACCGGTTTGCCTTTGGAGTCAATCTTCCATTGAGCTCCTTCCACACATATGTCCATGAGGACTTGGTCCAACCTTTGATCAAAGTTGACCCTTCTAGTGTAGGGGCGTGCATCTCCTTGCATCATAGGCAAGTTGAACGCCAACCTCACATTTTCCGGACTAAAATCTAAGTATTTTCCCCGAACCATTGTAATATAATTCTTTGGATTCGGGTTCTTACTTTGATCATGGTTCTTAGTGATCCATGCATTGGCATAGAACTCTTGAACCATTAGGATGCCGACTTGTTGGATGGGGTTTGTTAGAACTTCCCAACCTCTTCTTTGGATTTCATGTCGGATCTCCGGATACTCATTTCTCTTGAGCTTGAAAGGGACCTCGGGGATCACCTTCTTCTTGGCCACAACATCATAGAAGTGGTCTTGATGGGATTTGGAGATGAATCTTTCTATCTCCCATGACTCGGAGGTGGAAGCTTTTGTCTTCCCTTTCCCTTTTCTAGAGGATTCTCCGGTCTTAGGTGCCATCAATGGTAATGGAAAAACAAAAAGCTTATGCTTTTACCACACCAAACTTAGAATATTGCTCGCCCTCGAGCAAGAGAAGAAAGAATAGATGAAGAAGAAGAAGAAAATATGGAGGAGAGGAGGGAGAGGTGTATTCGGCCAAGAAGGCGAAGAGAGGGTTGTGTTGTGTGAAAATGAGGAAGAACGGAAGGCTTTATATAGGGAGAGGAGGGGGTTTAGTTTCGGCCATATAGGGTGGGTTTGGGTGGGAAATTGATTTTGAATTTTAAAGGTAGGTGGAGTTTATGAGGTAGGTTTATGGGGGAGAGTGGATGGATGTGAGTGGTGAAATAGTGATAGGGAAGAGAGATTGAGGTGATTGGTGAAGAGTTTTGGGGAAGAGTGTTTATTGGGAAGAGAGGATGAACATTGAGAAGAGGGAAGAGAGTGAGTGGAGGTAGGTGGGGATCCTATGGGGTCCACAGATGTTGAGTTGATCCTGTGGGGTCCACAGATCCTGAGGTGTCAAGAATTTGCATCCCTGCACCCATTAGGCATGTGAAATGCCTTTGCATGCAATTCTGGCGTTTAAACGCTGAAATGATGCTTGTTCTGGGCGTTTAGCGCCCAGATGCAGCATATTTCTGGCGTTGAACGCCAGTTCTATGCTTGTTTCTGGCGTTCAGTGCCAGCTTTCCTCACTGTGCATTTCTGGCGTCTGAACGCCAGGATGCTGCTTGTTTCTGGCGTTCAACGCCAGATCCATGCTCTGTTCTGGCGTTGAACGCCAGCCAGATGCTCCTTACTGGCATTTAAACGCTAGTAAGATCCTCCTCCAGGGTGTGATTTTTCTTCTGCTATTTTTGATTCTGTTTTTAATTTTTTGATTTATTTTGTGACTCCACATGATCATGAACCTAATAAAACATGAAATAACAAATAAAAATAAATAAAAATTAGATAAATAAAAATTGGGTTTCCTCCTAACAAGCGCTTCTTTAATGTCAATAGCTTGACAGTGGGCTCTCATGGAGTTTCACAGATGTTCAGAGCATTGTTGAGACTCCCCAACACCAAACTTAGAGTTTGGATATGGGAGTTCAACACCAAACTTAGAGTTTGACTGTGGGGGCTCTGGTTGACTCTGCAGTGAGAGAAGCTTACTGTGCCTCTTTTCCATGTTTATAGAAGGGTAACCTTGAGTTTTAAACACAAGGGAGTCCTCATTTAATTGAAGGACTAGTTCACCTCTGTCAACATCAATCACAGCTCTTGCTGTGGCTAAGAAGGGTCTTCCAAGGATGATGAATTCATCCTCATCCTTCCCAGTATCTAAGATTATGAAATCAGCAGGGATGTAAAGGCCTTCAACCTTTACTAATATGTCCTCTACTTGTCCATAAACCTGTTTTCTGGAATTGTCTGCCATCTCTAATGAGATTTTAGCAGCTTGTACCTCAAAGACTCCCAGTTTCTCCATTACAGAGAGTGGCATGAGGTTTATTCCTGACCCAAGGTCACATAGAGCCTTCTCAAAGGTCATGGTGCCTATGATACAAGGTATTAGGAACTTTCCAGGATCCTGTTTCTTCTGAGGCAATTTCAGTTGATCCAATGCATTTAGTTCATTGGTGAACAGGGGAGGTTCATCTCCCCAAGTCTCATTACCAAATAAATTGGCATTCAGCTTCATGATTGCACCAAGGAACTTGGCAACTTGTTCTTCAGTGACATCCTCATTCTCTTCAGAAGAAGAATACTCATCAGAACTCATGAATGGCATAAGGAGGTTTAATGGAATCTCTATGGTCTCTAGATGAGCCTCAGAGTCCTTTGGTTCCTCAAAGGGATACTCCTTATTGATCATTGGACGTCCGAGGAGGTCTTCCTCCTTGGGATTCACGTCCTCCCCTTCCTCTCTAGGTTCGGCCGTGTTGACTATGTCAATGGCCTTGCACTCTTCTTTTGGATTTTCTTCTGTATTGCTTGGGAGAGCACTAGGAGGGGTTTCAGTGGTTTTCTTACTCAGCTGTCCCACTTGTGCCTCCAAATTTCTAATGGAGGACCTTGTTTCATTCATGAAACTCACAGTGGCCTTAGATAGATCAGAGACTAAGTTTGCTAAATTAGAGGTATTTTGTTCAGAGTTCTCTATCTGTTGCTAAGTGAATGATGGAAAAGGCTTGCTATTGCTAAACCTGTTTCTTCCACCATTATTAAAGCCTTGTTGAGGCTTTTGTTGATCCTTCCATGAGAGATTTGGGTGATTTCTCCATGAGGGATTATAGGTGTTTCCATATGGTTCACCCATGTAATTCACCTCTACTATTGCAGGGTTTTCAGGATCATAAGCTTCTTCTTCAGAAGATGCCTCTTGAGTACTGTTGGATGCAGCTTGCATTCCATTCAGACTCTGAGAAATCATATTGACTTGCTGAGTCAATATTTTATTCTGGGCCAATATGGCATTTAGAGTATCAATTTCAAGAACTCCCTTCTTCTGAGGCGTCCCATTACTCACAGGATTCCTCTCAGAAGTGTACATGAACTGGTTATTAGCAACCATGTCAACGAGTTCTTGAGCTTCTGCAGGCATTTTCTTTAGGTGAATGGATCCACCTACAGAAGTATCCAATGACATCTTAGCTAATTCAGACAGACCATCATAGAATATATCCAGGATGGTCCATTCTGAAAGCATGTCAGAAGGACACTTTTTGGTCATTTGCTTGTATCTCTCCCAAGCTTCATAGAGGGATTCACCTTCCTTCTGTCTGAAGGTTTGAACATCCACTCTAAACTTACTCAGCTTTTGAGGAGGAAAGAACTTGGCTAAGAAAGTCGTGACCAGCTTATCCCAAGAGTTCAGGCTATCTTTGGGTTGAGAGTCCAACCACACTCTAGCTCTGTCTCTTACAGCAAATGGGAAAAATATGAGCCTGTAGACTTCAGGATCTACTCCATTACTCTTAACAGTATCACAGATCTACAAGAATTCAGTTAAGAACTGAAAAGGATCTTCAGATGGAAGTCCATGAAACTTGCAGTTTTGTTGCATCAGATAAACTAATTGAGGTTTCAGCTCAAAATTGTTTGCTCCAATGGTAGGGATGGAGATGCTTCTTCCATGTAAATTGGAATTAGGTGCAGTAAAGTCACCAAGCATCCTCCTTGCATTATTATTATTTTCGGCTGCCATCTCCTCTTCCTGTTCGAAAATTTCTGTAAGGTTATCGCTGGATTGTTGTATTTTAGCTTCTCTTAGTTTCCTCTTCAGAGTCCTTTCAGGTTCAGGGTCTGCTTCAACAAGAATGTTCTTGTCCTTGCTCCTGCTCATATGAAAAAGAGGGAACAGAAAAATAATAATAATAGGGATCCTTTTTACCCAGGTATAGAGGTTCTCCTGTGTGAGTAGAAGAAGAAAAGAATGTAATGTAAAGAAGGGAAGAAGAGAAAATTCAAACACAGATGGCAGAGGGGGTTCGAATTTGGGTGAGATGAAGTGTTAGTAGATGAATAAATAAATAGAAGGAGATGAGAGAGAAGGAGGATTTTCGAAAATAAAATTTTGAAAAGGGGTTAGTGATTTTCGAAAATGAAATCAAATTAAAATTAAAAATTGAAACAATTAGTTAATTAAAAAGAATTTTTGAAAAAGAGGGAAGAGATTTTCGAAGATTAGAGAGAGAGAGTTAGTTAGGTAGTTTTGAAAAAGATAAGAAACAAACAAAAAGTCAATTAGTTAGTTGAAAAAGATTTGAAAATCAATTTTGAAAAGATAAGAAGATAAGAAGTTAGAAAAGATATTTGAAAATCAAATTTTTGAAAAAGATAAGATTTTAAAAAAAAGATATGATAGGAAGATATGATTAGAATTAGTTTTAAAAAAGATTTGATTTTTAAAATCATAATTAATGACTTGACTCACAAGAAATCACAAGATATGATTCTAGAATTTAAAGTTTGAATCTTTCTTAACAAGTAAGTAACAAACTCGAAATTTTTGAATCAAAACATTAATTGATGATGTGATTTTCAAAAATATGATATAAAATTAAGAAAAAGATTTTGAAAATATTTTGGAAAAGATTTTTGAAATTTTCGAAAATAAAAAAAATGGAGAAGATATGATTTTTGAAAAAGATTTGAAAAATATAAGATTTTTAAATTGAAAATTTGATTTGACTCATAAAAACAACTAGATTTTAAAAATTTTTGAAAAAGTCAATCCAAATTTTTGAAATTTATGAGTGAAAAAGGGAAAGATATTTTTTTTTGAATTTTGAATTTTTAATGATGAAAGAGAAAAACGTGAAAAAGACTCAATGCATGAAAATTTTGGATCAAAACAATGAATGCATGCAAGAATGCTATGAATATTATGATGAACATCAAGAACACTTTGAAGATCATGATGAACATCAAGAACATATTTTTGAAAATTTTTATATGCAAAGAAAACATGCAAGACACCAAACTTAGAAATCTTTCATGTTCAGACACTATGAATGCAAAAATGCACATGAAAAACAAGAAAAGGCACAAAACAAGAAAACATTAAGATCAAACAAGAAGATTTACCAAGAACAACTTGAAGATCATGAAGAACACCATGAATGCATGATTATTTTGAAAAATGCAAGATGAACATGCAATTGACACCAAACTTAAAATTTGACTCAAGACTCAAAAAAGAAACATGAAATATTTTTTATTTTTATGATTTTCTAAATTTTTTTTTAGATTTTTCGAAAATTAATGTGAAAAATAAAAATAAGGATTCCAAAATTTTTAATATGAATTCCAGGAATCTTGCATTCTTAGTCTAAATCTTCAATCCATGAATTAGACATGGCTCATTAGCCAGCCAAGCTTTCAGTGAAAGCTCCGGTCCAAAACACTAGACATGGCCAATGGCCAGCCAAGCTTCAGCATGTAACTCAGATATACTGCTCCTTAATTATCAAATTAACTTGCCTCTATGAAGATGGTTTGGAAGCCTCAGTCCAAAAGAATTTAGACATGGCTTTACAGCCAGCCAGGCTTCAACATGCTTCATGAAACACTAGAATTCATTCTTAAAAATTCTGAAGAACATAAATAAAATTTTTTTTTTCAAAAATTATACTAATAAAAACAAAAAGATTAAAATTAAAATAAAATTACCTAATCTGAGCAACAAGATGAGCCGTCAGTTGTCCAAACTCAAAACAATCCCCGGCAACGGCGCCAAATACTTGGTGCATGAAATTGTGATCCCTGGGCGAAATTGTCACTCGAACAATCCCCGGCAACGGCGCCAAAAACTTGGTGCACGAAAATTGTGATCCCTGGTAATGGCTCCAAAAACTTGGTGCTCTAATCTTAATTTATGATTTGTCACAACTTCGATACAACTAACCAGCAAGTGCACTGGGTCGTCCAAGTAATAAAACCTTACGTGAGTAAGGGTCGATCCCACGGAGATTACCGGTATGAAGCAAGCTATGGTCACCTTGTAAATCTCAGTCAGACGGATATCAAATGGTTATGGAGTTTTCGAAAATAAATAATAAATAAATAGAAAATAAAGATAGAAACACTTATGTAATTCTTTGGTGGGAATTTCAGATAAGCGTATAGAGATACTTTCGTTCTTCTGAACTTCTGCTTTCCTGCTGTCTTCATCCAATCAGTCCTACTCCTTTCCATAGCAAGCTTTATGTAAGGGCATCACCGTTGTCAATGGTTACATCCCATCCTCTTGTGAAAAAGGTCCAAATACTCTGTCACAGCATGGCTAATCATCTGAGGTTCTCGATCATACTGGAATAGGATTCACCCTCCTTTTGCGTCTGTCACTACGCCCAGCACTCGTGAGTTTGAAGTTTGTCACAGTCATTCAATCCCTGAATCCTACTCGGAATACCACAGACATGGTTTAGACTTTCCGGACTCTCATGAATGCCGCCTTCAATCTAGCTTATACCACGAAGATTCTGATTAAGAGATCCAAGAGATATTCATTCAATCTAAGGTGGAACGGAAGTGGTTGTCAGGCACGCGTTTGTGGGGGAATGATGATGATTGTCACGTTCATCACATTCATGTTGGAGTACGAATGAATATCTTAGAAGTGGAATAAGTTGAATTGAATAAAAAACAGTAGTACTTTGCATTAATTCATGAGGAACAGCAGAGCTCCACACCTTAATCTATGGAGTGTAGAAACTCTACCATTGAAAATACATAAGTGATGAAGGTTCAGGCATGGCCGAGAGGCCAGCCCCTAAACGTGATCAATATGATTCAAAGATGAACTAAAAATCATAAGATGTCTAATACAATAGTAAAAAGTCGTATTTATACTAAACTAGTTACTAGGGTTTACAGAAGTAAGTAATTGATGCATAAATCCACTTCTGGGGCCCACTTGGTGTGTGCTTGGGCTGAGATTGAAGTTTACACGTGCAGAGGCTTCTTCTGGAGTTGAACGCCAAGTTGTAACGTGTTTTTTCCGTTCAACTCTGGTTTGTGACGTGTTTCTGGCGTTTAACTCCAGACTGCAGCGTAGAACTGGCATTCAACGCTCTTTTGCATCGTCTAAACTCGGCCAAAGTATGGAGTATTATATATTGCTAGAAAGCCCTGGATGTCTACTTTCCAACACAATTGGAAGCGCGCCATTTTGAATTCTATAGCTCCAGAAAATATACTTTGAGTGCAGGGAGGTCAGAATCCAACAGCATCAGCAGTCCTTCTTCAACTTCTGAATATGATTTTTGCTCAAGTCCCTCAATTTTAGCCAGAAAATACCTGAAATCACAGAAAAATACAAAAACTCATAGTAAAGTCCAGAAATATGAATTTAACATAAAAACTAATAAAAACATCCCTAAAAGTAACTAGATCCTACTAAAAACATACTAAAAACAATGCCAAAAAGCGTATAAATTATATGCTCATCATCTGCTCTATTAACATGAATGCCATTTTCACAGACATGTAAAAGGAGTAAATAGGAGACATGGTAATTAAAATAACTTAATAAAATCAAATTTGGCACTGATAATTAATTAAAAGAAATTAAACAAGTAATAGAATTAAATATAAAAATAATTCATTGCATTAATAGAGTTCAAAAATAACAATATCCAAATATGAACACAGGGCAACTAAATAGAAAAGAGTAATTGAGTTATTAGAAAAGCAAACTATAGAGGTGACGACTTCAATCGAAGGTAGTAGCAGCTCTCTCAATATCCAATCCAAAAACTAAAACAAAAACTAAAGTGAAAGTAAAAGTAAAGTGTCCTCAGTCTCAGCCCCACCTCTAGTCTGCGTTTTTGGGCTTGAAACTGGGTCCAAATCACGTGCAGCACGTGACGCTCTGTCACGCGTACGCGGGTTGTCATGCGTATGCATCACTGGACTTCTGCGCTTGTCATGCGTACGCGTCGCTCACGCGTATGCGTCGCTGTTAGATGCGCCAATTCACGCGCACGCGTCAGCCATGCGTGCGCATCGATCCTCGCTGCTTAGCTCCTTAGTTTCTTATGTTCCTTCCACTCTGACATGCCTCCTCTTCATCCTTTAAGCCATTCATGCCCTGTAAACTTAAAAACACTTAACAAACACATCACGACAACGAATGGTAATAAAGGAGAATTAAAAAATGACAATTTAAAGGCCCAGGAAACAAGTTTTCAACCATATCACAAAATTAGGAAGGAAATGAAAAACATGCAATTTTCATGAATAAGTGTGAGATTAGTTGACACAAACCCACTCAATTCAGTCCAAAATATATCATAAAATAGTGGTGCATCAATTAGCTCATTGCAATTGTCATGATTATGGTTATCACAAGGATAGAATTCCTTAACTCTCAATTCCAAGTTAAGGCTCTTTCATGCCTTGAATTACATCCTCATTGACTTATTGCTCTAATCCTCCTTAATTTGCATTAATTATCTTTTGACCTAGTAATAACTTAGTAATTGTTCTTATTCATGCTTGTTTAGTTCATTGTCTTACTTGTTTGCTACATTTGACTCTTTGTTATTTCATTGCTTTAGTTCATTTAATTTTTAATTCCTTTAATTTCCATTTTATGCTTGAGAACCCCGAATTCACAACTAAACTTGCACACTTGATTGCTAGTCCGAGGAAAAATGACCCGAGAAGTAAAACTCCTAATTTTTATTGATTTGAATTATGACATTATTCTTCTAAACTTTGATCCACGCTCTTTTGTTGGTTGGGAGCTATACTCACAATGCATTCTACTCTTTTCAATTAGGTGAAAGAATTCCTAATTGACGATCCGGCGAGCATCAAGTTTTTGGCACCGTTCCTGGGGACTATGCAATTGCGTGTCATATTTTTTGTTGTTGTGAATATGTGAATATTATGAATAGTTGCTTCTTGCTTGTTAGTTGACACTACTTGGTAGCTATTGTTTTTGGTTTTGGTTGTTATTGTTAGTTGTTCGTTGTTAGTTTATTTCTTTAGTTACTTTTGCTTTGGTCTTTAATAGTTGCATGATTTCTATGATTCCCCAGTTGAATGACACGATTGCTTCCAGACCCAAACTTGGCCCCATTTGATCCTAAGATAGAAAGAACTTTAACTCATATTAGGCAAGCTTGATGCCGGTTAGCATTTGCGCATAGTGAATTGGATTCTCTTAACGAGCAATCCAATTCACCGTTGTCCTTTAACCGTGATTCTCATTCTTCATTTAATGAGGGAACCTTTAATTCTTCTATTAGAAGTTCTGAGGTTTCTGTGAGTGATTTAGGTGATGGAAGCATGGCGGCACCACGGAGAGTCACTCTTAAGGAAGCGGGAGCTCTGAATATCACTTTGCAACCGCTACAAGTTTGTTACCTAGATTTGGATGCAAATTTTGAACTTAAGACTAGGTTAATCAACTTACTTCCTAAGTATCATGGGTTGCCGGGTAAAAATCTGCTTAAACATTTGAAGAACTTTCAAATACCGTGCTCAATTGCAAGGAGACATGGATCGGATGAGATAGCTGTGATAGTTTTTGCTTTTCCTTTCTCTTTAGAGGAAAAAGCAAAGGAGTGGTTTTATACTCAACGGAATGAAGTGATAACCAACTGAGATTGGTTAAGGAAGAAGTTCCTAGAGAAGTTCTTTCCACCTCAAAAGACAGACCGTTTGAGAAAAGAGATTTCTTGTATTATGCAAAGAGATGGAGAGACACTTTATGAGTATTGGGAACATTTTAAGAAGTTGCTTGAGTTTTGCCCTCACTACCGCATTGATGATTTGGTGCTCATAAGTTATTTCTGTCAAGGCTTAGTTCTACAAGACAAGCTTCTAATTGACACCTCAAGTGGAAGATCTCTAACTAAGCATAAAACTACGGAAGAAGCATGGGAAGTCATCTCGGATTTAGCAAATTCAACACAACACTTGAGGATGAGAAATCCCCAACCAAAGTCTATTAGTGAGGTTTCTCCTTCCGGTGATGCTATCTTAACTTAGACACTTGGTGAAATGACCATTTTGTTGAGACAAATCCATCAAAGTCAATAAGTTCCACTAATGCTCTTAACTCAACCTCAGTCACCTCGGATTAAAGGACCTTCTAGACTATGTAGCATTTGTACTTGTAGTAGCCATTACACCGATGAATGTCCACAAATTAAAGAGGATAATACATTGGCGGTAGCTAACTTTTATCCACAAAGGTCAACCTTCCATCAAAGTAATCAAGGATCATATCAATATAGAGAAAATCAAGGTCAAGGGTGGAGAGATAACTCCAACCAAAGATGGCAACAACCCTCTCAAAATCACCCTTTTCAATCCCAACAAGCTTACTACCATTAATCATCTCAAAATCAATAACTCCAATTCTACTAACCACCACAATCCCACCAACAACCATACCAACCACAAAACCCACTCCACTCACAATCAAACTAACAGTTACATCACCAACCACCATATCAATCCCCACCTCAATTAAGATACCAACCACCACACACTAAACCAACCTTCTACCAAAACAACCAAACCTCTTCCTCTAACTAACCCCAAGTGGATGACACACTTTGTGCCTTCATCCAAGAGTAACAGGAGTTTCAAAAAAAGCAAGATACGTATATGGCAACTGATAAAGTACTATTTTATGTTTTATCTTATGTTTAATTGAGTGGTTTCATCAAGTCTTCACCCACTTATTCATACTAATTGCATGATTTTATAACTCCTTCCTAGTATTGTTTTATGATTGAAAACTTGCTTCCTAAAGATCTTTAATTAGTATATTTTAATTCTCCTTTATATCATTCGATGCCGTGATCCGTGTGTTAAGTGTTTAAGGCTTCATAGGGCAGAAATGGCTTAGACAATGAAGACGAAGCTTGCAAAAATGGAAGGAACACAAGAAACTAAGGAGAGGAACAGCGAACATCGACACGCGCGCATGGCTCACGCGAGCGCGTGGAATGGAGAAAATTGCAGCAACGCGTGCGCGTGCCTGACACATACGCATGGATTGGACTCTGCACGAATAACGCGAACGCGTGGATGACGCGTACGCGTGACAAGAAAAATCGCCGAATGACGCGCACGGGTGAACGACGCGTACGCGTGACCTGCAAAATTAAAAGAAAATGTTGGGGGCAATTTTGGGCCGCGTTTTAACCCAGTTTTCGGCCCAGAAACACAGAATAAAGCCAGGGAACAAGCAGAGACTCGACACACACAGATAGAGAGAGATACACATTCATTCATATTAGGATTACTTTTAGTTTTAGATCTGAATCTAGAGAGAGAATTACTCTTCCTCTAGTTTCTCTTTACATTCCTAGTTATTGCTTTTGCTTTTGGATACCGAAGAGTCATTACCTCCGTTGAAGACATTATTCTAGTTTGTTTTCTTACTTACTCTTATTTATTCCATATTCTTAATTCTTGTTTAAAGTGGTAATTGGATTATTTTCATGGATTATTAGTGAAAAGGATTATTTTATCTTTAATTAATTTATTATGTCTTCTTCTTATATTTTTCCGAGTATTATATTCATGTCAATGGAGTAAAATTCCCAAACTTGACATGGGGATTGATTAAGAGGAGACACTTGAGTTGGAAGGCTTAAGTGCTGATTAAACTGGAAGTTGTTGGCTAGTTCTGCATTTACTAACGTTAGACCTTCCCAAGGAAGAGGACTAGGATTTGCGAATAAGGATTATCTCAATCACTTGACTTTCCTTTATTTAGTAAGGGTTAACTAAGTGAAAACAACAACCTTTTTGATACTACACTTAAGAGATCCCAACAAGGATAGGACTTCCAATTAATCATTCCCCCAGTTAAGGCTTTTTATTAGAATATTAATAATCATTCTTAGTTTTATTGCTTTAATTTATAATTATTTAATTGCTCATTATCCAAACTCAAACTCTCTTGAAAATTCCTGATTAATAAGTTAGCACATTCTCCTGCAACTCGTTGGGAGACGACCTGGGACTCATACTCCTAATATTATTATTTCTAAATTTTGTGACAACTTTTCTAAATTTACAAGGTGGATCTTAGCTGGTTAAGAACTATACTCTCAACGCATTCTCTATATTGAATTCTTAATTGGCCGACTTCTGCCTTCACGTCAATTTTTGGCGCCGTTGCCGGAGAGTTGCAATTGTGTGCTGAATTATTAATTAGTGTACATATTTTATTTTATTTGCATATTTTATTTTTATTTTTACCATGAGCTATATGTTTCTTTCATTGAATGACGCGTTCACTTCCTAATTCGAGCTTAGCCGCATTTGATCCTGAAATTGAAAGAAATCTTTCACGTATTAGGCGAGCTTGACGCAGGATAGCCTTTGAGGGTGGTGAAGTGATTGTTATCAATTCACCAGTCTCATCTGAGGGCGAATTTGAACCGTCATCTGAGAACGAAACAAGCTCCTTTACTGCTGATTAAGTTGATTCTCGTGCATGTAACATGGCAGCACCTAGGAGGATTACTCTCCAGGAGGCTGGAGCCCCAGATTTTACACTGCAGCCATATCAAGTGCATCATCCAACTCTGGCTACAGATTGTGAACTAAAGACTGCACTAATCAACTTGTTGCCCAAGTTTCATGGCTTACCTGCTCAGGAGCCTATCAAGCACCTAAGGGATTTTCAGACAACCTGTTCTACTGTTAGGCGTAATGGTGCAGATGAAACTTTTATTCTATTAACCACCTTCCCGTTTTCTCTTGAGGGAAAGGCGAGGGAGTGGTACTACTCCTAACCTGAAGTGACTGTTACGAATTGGGATACGCTCAGGAGAGAATTTATGGAAAAATACTTTCCAGCAGAAGTCATAGATAGACTGAGAAAAGAGATCTCCTGCATTGTTTAAGGAGAATCAGAGACTCTTTATGAGTACTGGGAGCGCTTTAAGAACCTTCTAGACGCATGCCCCCATCACATGATCGACAGACTGGTGTTGATCAGCTACTTCACACAAGGCATGAAGCCTCAGGATAAAACTACACTGGATGGTGCTAGTAATGGTTCTATGAAAAAGTACAAGACCGCAGATGAAGCATGGCAACTGATCAGCGACTTAGCTGAGTCCACTAGGAATCACAGGCACAGCCACTCAAAAGCTATTGCAGAGGTTTCCTCTAGCATTGAAACTACTGCTCTTACACAGAGTATATGTGAAATGACTAACCTACTGAAGCAAATGCAGTTGAACCAACAACAACAAGCTCAGCCTCACCCACCACAACAGAGCCAACAGTTAGTCCCATAGAGAGTATGCGGAATCTGTGTTGATTATAGTCATTATACTGATGAATGTCCACAGCTCCAATAAGAAGACAACACTGTGGCAGCTACTCATAACTTCTATGATCGCCCGAATCAAGGATACAATCAACAAGGCAGCAATTACAACCCAGGTGGAAGCTATAACCAAGGATGGCAGGACAACTCCAACCAGGGTTGGAGAGATAATTCCAGCCATGGTTAGAGGGACAACTATAACAGAGGAGGCAGAGATAACAATGGAAACCAGAGGTGGAATAACAACAACAGACAGCAGAATCAGAACCAGCCTTACAGAGCACCCCACCTAAGACAATCTCAAGGATCCCAGCATAACCAACAAGTTCCTCAGATCACCTATCCTAATTCCTCATCAAATGACGAGATGCTTCGTTCTCTTGCACAAGGACAACAAGACATGCAGACACAGCTGAACTCTACTTTAAATGGTCTGAATGCCACTTTACAAGCTCTCGCCTCCAGGATAGATTCATTACCTAATTCCACCAATCACCCTCAAGCTCCAGTGGAATTCCTTCTCAACCCCTACCTAATCCCAAAGGTGGCATCAATGCCATCACCTTGAGGTCTGGAACCACACTACAAGAGAGGAACCATGAAGAGCCAAGTACACCAGAACACGCCCCAACTGAGAATGTGGTGGACGTGGAAGATGCTGAAGAGGAAGAGGACGTACAAGACATAGTTGAAGAAGAAGCAGTTCAACCAAGGAACGGAGAACCAAAGGAAGCCGAAGCTGTACAAGACGCCATCCCGATCCCATTTCCACACCTTGCAAAGAAATCTAGAAAGCAGATGGAACTTGATCCCAAAATGGTAGAAATATTCAAAAAGGTTGAGGTAACTATTCCCCTTTTTGATGTCATTCAGTAGGTACCTAAATACGCAAAGTTTCTAAAGGATTTATGCATTCATAAAGATAAAATTAATGAGTTAGCAACTATTCCTTTAGGTAGTTTTATATCTGCTTTAATGGGAGGTATACCTGAAAAATGTAATGATCCAGGTCCATGCATGGTTAACTGTACCATTGGAGGTGAAATATTTTCTGATTGCATGTGTGACTTAAGAGCGTGTGTTAGTATAATGTCATTGTCTATATATGATACCTTGAGGCTCCCTCCCTTAAAAAGGTCGGCAGCTCATTTTGTGTTAGCAAATAAGAGCATTATTATAGTAGTTGGAATTGCTGAAGATGTATTAGTGAGTATTAAGGGGCTCACGTTTCCTATTGACTTCTATATCCTAGAAATGCCTCCTAATGACTCAAGCAGACCATCATCAATCCTACTTGGAAGACCATTCCTGAAGACTTCAAAGTTCAAGATGGATGCATTCTCAGGAACTTACTCCTTTGAGATAGATGGCAGAGCAGTGAGTTTCAGTTTAAATGAAGCTATAAAGCACCCTTCGGAAGATCATTCTATCTTCCAGTGCGACATCATTGATGAAACTGTAGCTGAAGTTCACCAAGAAGAAATAGAAGAGAAGCACATGGAGCAAGGTCCAAGTGTGGGGACACCCTCTGAACATAATGCGGACACTTTGCCATTATCACTAGCCCCGAATGATCCAGAGCCTAGCCATGAGCAGAAATTGGAATTAAAGCCCCTTCCTCCACACCTCAAGTATGCTTACCTTGAGGATAATCAGATGTTCCCAGTTATCATTGCAAGGGAACTCACTTCTCAACAAGAAGAGCAACTGTTCAGTGTGCTGAGAAAACATAAGAAAGTAATTGGATGGAGCTTGGCGGATATAGTAGGCATCAGCCCTCAAGTTTCTGAAAACAGAATATTCTTAGAAGAGGGAGCAAAGCCTGTCTGTCAGCCTCAAAGAAGATTGAATCCAACCATCTTAGAAGTTGTCAAGAAAGAAGTGACCAGGCTACTTGAAGTAGATATCATTTTCCCCATCTCAGACAGTGAATGGGTCAGTCCAGTACAAGTGGTGCCCAAAAAGTCTGGAGTCACAACAGTCAAGAATGAGCATGGAGAGCTCCTAACAACTAGAGTGCATAATTCATGGAGGGTCTGTATTGACTATAGGCGTCTCAACCAAGCTACTCGCAAGGATCATTACTCCTTGCCATTTATTGATCAGATGCTTGATCGCCTGTTAGGTAAATCCCATTACTGCTTTTTAGATGGCTATACAGGCTACTTTCAAGTTCATATAGCTCCTAAAGATCAGGAGAAGACTACTTTTACATGTCCCTTTGGAACGTATGCATACAAAAGGATGCCCTTTGGCTTATGTAATGCACCGGCTACTTTCTAAAGATGCATGATGAGCATCTTTTCAGATCTTATTGAGAATTGTATGGAAGTTTTTATGGATGATTTTAGCGTATATGGTGATTCATTTAGCCTTTGCTTGGATAGTTTGTCTAGAGTATTAGACAGGTGTGTTAGTACAAACCTTGTATTAAATTTTAAAAAATGTCACTTTATAGTAAAACAAGGAATTGTACTAGGACATGTTGTGTCTAATACTGGTATTTCTGTAGATCCAGCAAAGGTAGATGTTATTTCTAGTTTACCTTACCCCTCCTCTGTGAAGGAAGTCCATTCGTTCCTTGGCCACGCAGATTTTTATAGGAGATTCATTAAGGACTTCAGTAAGGTAGCATTGCCTTTATCCAAACTGTTGCAGAAAGATATTGAGTTCGAGTTCAGTGAAAATTGCATGCAAGCATTTGATAAGCTAAAGATCGCCCTAACTCAAGCTTAGATTGTGAGAGGACCAGACTGGAGCCAGCCATTTAAAATTATGTGTGATGCCTCCAACCATGCAGTAGGAGCGGCGCTGGATCAGCGCGAAGGTAAAGGCTCTTTTGTAATTGCTTATGCATCTAAGACTTTAGACGCTGCTCAGTCTAATTACACTACTACTGAAAAAGAACTTCTAGCTATTGTTTTTACTCTGGATAAATTCCGAGCCTATTTACTTGGTACTAAGGTGGTAGTGTACTCAGACCAGGCAGCTCTAAAATATTTATTAGCTAAAAAGGAGTCCAAACCAAGGCTAATACGTTGGATACTGTTACTGCAAGAATTTGATTTAAAAATTAAGGATAGGAGTGGTAACCAGAATTTAGTGGCAGACCACTTGAGTCGCCTTGAGCACATTAAGCATGACTCCACCCCTATAAATGATGCTTTCCCATTTGATAGTTTGCATGCAGTATCTGAAGTAGTTTCTTGGTATGCACCTGTAGCTAATTATCTAGTTAGCCACACTTTACCTCCAAATTTCACTAAGCATCAAAGGGACAAGCTGAAAAGCGAGTCTAAATATTATATATGGGATGATCCATATTTATGGAGGTGTGGTGCTAACCAGGTAATTAGACGATGTGTACCACAATCAAAATTTCAGTCTATTTTAGAGGCCTGCCACTCATCTAAGAGTGGAGGACATTTTGGCCCTCAAAGAACAACTAAAAAAATTCTAGACTGTGGATTCTGGTGGCCTACTCTTTTTAAAGATGCTTCTGAATTTTGTAAATCGTGTTCCCCATGCCAAAGGTTTGGTAATATATCCAAGAGGGATGAGATGCCTCAACAGATTATGCTTTTCTGTGAAATTTTTTATGTTTGGGGCATTGACTTCATGGGACCCTTTCCAAACTCTAATGGTCACCTTTATATACTGTTAGCTGTAGATTATGTTTCTAAATGGGTGGAAGCAATTCCTACCCATACTGATGATGCTAACACTGTTTTTTCCTTTGTTAGAAACCATATTATTTGTCGCTTTGGGTCACCACGAGCAATCGTGAGTGATCAAGGCACTCACTTTTGTAACAGGAGACTGACAGGATTACTGAAAAAGCATGGGATTGTTCATAAAGTAGCCTTATCATCCCCAAACCAATGGACAAGCAGAAGTGTCTAATAGGGAGATTAAACGCATTCTGGAGAAGATAGTAAAACCTCATAGGAAGGACTGGAGTGCCAGGCTACAAGATGCACTCTGGGCATATAGAACAGCGTACAAGACACCCATTGGGATGAGCCCCTTCCGCTTAGTATATGGAAAGGCTTGCCACCTTCCAGTGAAAGTGGAACACAAGGCTTTTTGGGCTGTGAGGGAGTGCAATATGAATTTTGAAGAAGTTGGTGCTGAAAGGAAGCTGCAACTAGCAGAATTGGAGAATCTTCGCCTAGAAGCATATGACAATTCCAGGCGATACAAAGAAAAGATGAAGGCTGTCCATGACAAGCACATAAAAAGGAGAGAATTCAGACCAGGAGAGTTAGTTCTTCTATATATCTCCAGACTGAGGCTTATGCCAGGCAAAATTAACAGAAAATGCTGGGGGCAATTTTGGGCCGCGTTTTAACCCAATTTTCGGCCCAGAAACACAAAATAAAGCCAGGGAACAAGCAGAGACTCGACACACACAGATAGAGAGAGATACACATTCATTCATATTAGGATTACTTTTAGTTTTAGATCTGAATCTAGAGAGAGAATTACTCTTCCTCTAGTTTCTCTTTACGTTCCTAGTTATTGCTTTTGCTTTTGGATATCGAAGAGTCATTACCTCCGTTGAAGACATTATTCTAGTTTGTTTTCTTACTTACTCTTTTATTTATTCCATATTCTTAATTCTTGTTTAAAGTGGTAATTGGATTATTTTCATAGATTATTAGTGAAAAGGATTATTTTATCTTTAATTAATTTATTATATCTTCTTCTTATATTTTCCGAGTATTATATTCATGTCAATGGAGTAGAATTCCCAAACTTGACATGGGGATTGATTAAGAGGAGACACTTGAGTTGGAAGGCTTAAGTGCTGATTAAACTGGAAGTTGTTGGCTAGTTCTGTATTTACTAACACTAGACCTTCCCAAGGGAGAGGACTAGGATTTGCGAATAAGGATTAGCTCAATCACTTGACTTTCCTTTATTTAGTAAGGGTTAACTAAGTGAAAACAACAACCTTTTTGATACTACACTTAAGAGATCCCAACAAGGATAGGACTTCCAATTAATCATTCCCCCAGTCAAGGCTTTTTATTAGAATATTAATAATCATTCTTAGTTTTATTGCTTTAATTTATAATTATTTAATTGCTCATTATCCAAACTCAAACTCTCTTTAGAATTCCTGATTAATAAGTTAGCACCCTTTCCTGCAACTCGTTGGGAGACGACCTGGGACTTATACTCCCAGTATTATTATTTCTAAATTTTGTGACAACTTTTCTAAATTAACAAGGTGGATCTTAGCTGGTTAAGAACTATACTCTCAACGCATTCTCTATATTGAATTCTTAATTGGCCGACTTTTGCCTTCACGTCAGCAACCATAGCCGAGTCCTTGTCCCGTTTGACATTGCCACCATCTAACAATAATCACAATACCTCCCAACTATCTACCTCTAGTGGTCTACCTTCTCAACCTCAACCAAACCCCAAAGGTAGCATCAATGCAATCACCCTAAGGAATGGTATAACACTTGAGGAGATTGACCCTAAGTCTACAATTGTGACGGAGGATGTCCATGATAAAGAAGTTGATGAGGAGGTGGACATGGAAGAGAACAAAAAGGGAGATATTGCAAGAGGAGAGGAGGATCAATTGAAGTCTAAGGAACCACAATGGAAGAATCCCCTAGAAGAGCCCATCCCTATACCTTTTCCAACGGTAGCCAAGAAGGCTAAGATGCATGAAGAGCTTGATCTCAATGTGGTGCAAATCTTCAAGAAGGTTGATGTAACTGTTCCAGTTTTTGATACCATCCAACAAGTTTAAAAATATGCTAAATTCCTTAAGGATGTGTGCACTCACAAGGAGAAAATTAGTGAGCTAAGGATGAGTATGTCAGGTAGTTCTATTTCTTCTATCATAGAAGGTATTCCAGAAAAATATAGTGATCTTGGTCCTTCTTTGGTACCTTGTGTGATTGATAGGATGCAAATTATAGATTGTATGTGTGATTTGGGAGCGTGTGTGAGCATCATGCCACTCTCAATTTAGGAGAAGTTGAATTTGTTACCGTTGAAGTGGTCTGGAGCTAGCTTTATGTTGGCCGATAAAAGCATAGTTTTGATTGTGGGTATTACCAAGAATGTGTTGGCAAACATTCAAGATTTAACTTTTTCGGTGGACTTTCACATCTTAGAGACACTTTCAATTGACTCTGATAGGCCGTCTTCTATCCTACTTGGAAGACCATTCTTGAAGACATCCCGGTTCAAACTAGATGCATTTTCTGGAGCCTATTCTTTTAAAGCCGAAGGAAAGGTAGTAAGGTTCAAATTGGAGGGAACCATGAGACATTCACCCGAGTTGTATTCCATTTTTGGATGTAATATCATTGAGGAGGATATAGTTGAAGTTCATCCCGGAAATGATGAGGGGGCAAGTGTCAACAAGAGCTTGAGCATGGAAGGAGTTAGCAAGGAAGATGAAGGCACTCCACCATTTCCAAACCATAAAAAAGACAAGGATACCACTCTTCCATTGAAGGACACTCATGTTAAGCACAACAAGGAGCTAGAGGTGTTCCTCCTTGGGGATGCCCCAAAAGACAACCAATGAAGTCATGCCCGTCCAACTTAAAGACGTTAAAGAAAAGTGCTAAGTGGGAGACACCCCACCATGGTAACATCCTTCTAACCCTATTGATAAACCACTATTTTATGGTTTATCTTGTGCTCAATTGAGTAGTTTTTATCAACTTTTTACACACTTATTCATTGAATTGCATGGTTTTACATTTTCCTTCCTAATCTTGTGTTATGATTGAAAACATGTATCCTGGACCTTTAAATTGTTAATTTTAATCCTCTCTTATTACCATTCGATGCCGTGATATGTGTGTTAAGTATTTTCAGAGGTTACATGGTAGGAATAGCTTAGAGGATGGAAAGGAAGCATACAAAAGTGGAAGGAATACAAGAAATTGAAGGAACTGCAAAGCTGTCAGCCTGACCATCTCGCACTAAATCGATCATAACTTGAGCTATAAAGGTCCAAATGATGCGGTTCTAATTGCGTTGGAAAGCTAACGTCTGGGGCTTCGAAATGATATATAATATTTTAAAGTGGCCGTACATCTGCATGCGTTCGCGTCGCAGTGACAAAAATCAGCGTGTTTAAATTCGCAACCAGCAAATTCTGGGCTATTTTCGGCCCAGTTCTCGACCCAGAAAACACATATTAGAGGCTATAAAGTGGGGAAATACATCCAAACAACAGAGAGTGAACTCATACAACATTCATAATTCATAATTATTAGATTTTAGATGTAGTTTTAGAGAGAGAGAGGCTCTCTCCTCTCTCTTAGGTTTTAGGATTAGGATTTCTCTTAAATTTAGGATTGCTTCTCAAGTTCTAGGTTCAATGTTCCTTTAATTTATGATTCTTATATTTTCATTTATTCCATAGTACTTTTCTATTTAAATCTATTATTTGCTTAATTGTTTCCAATTGAATTTTAATTACCATGTTCCCTTTTATTATCTTCAAGGCATTTTATTCGAGTAGATTTTCCCCTTTTGGCTTTGGTTGAGTAATTGATAACACTTGAGTTGTCAAACTCAGCTGTTGATTGATTATTGGAAATTGCTGATTAATTTGGATCCCTCTAAAGCTAGTCTTTCCATAGGAGTTGACTAGGACTTGAGGAATCAGATTGATTAGTCCACTTGACTTTTCTTTATTTAGTAAGGGTTAACTAAGTAGGAGCAATAACATTCCTCATCACACTTGATAAGGATAACTGGGATAGGATTTCCAGTTCTCATACCTTGCCAAGAGTTTTTATAATTAGTTTGTTTCCATTGCCATTTACTATTGTTGCTTTTTATCTTATACATTAAAAATCTCAAAAAAATATACCTTTCCATAACCAATAATAAATCATACCTCCCTGCAATTTCTTGAGAGACGACCCGAGGTTTAAATACTTCGGTTATAAATTTATTGGATTTTGTTACTTGTGACAACCAATGTTTTTGTACGAAAGGATTCTCTGTTGGTTTAGAAACTATACTTACAACGCGATTAGTTTTATAAAAATTCTTTACCGACATTAAATCCGTTCGTCAAAATGGCGCCGTTGCCGGGAAATTACAAACGTGTGCCTTATTATTGGTTATTGTAAATAATACTTTTAAATTGATTGTTTCGAAAAAAAAAAATTCTGATTTTTATTTTAAAATTTTTATCTTATCTTATGTTAGTTTTAAATTTCAAAATTCAAATATTTTTCAAAAATCATATCTTTTTCAAAATCTTATCTTATCTTATTTCAAATTCAAATTTCAAATTTCAATTGAATTTCAAAATTAGAAATTTAAAATTCAAAATTTAAATTTAAAATTTTAAAAATCAAACCTTTTCAAAATTTCAATCTTCTTCAAATCTTTATTTTATATTGTCGACTTTTTTCAAAATTCAAATTTCAAAAATTTAAATTTCAAAACCTTTTAATTTAAAAACTTCTCTTCTCTTACCTAACTTATCTTATCTTTTCTAATCTTAAAATCAAATCTTTTTAAAACCTTTTCTCTTATATATTTTATTTTATTTTATTTTCCTTTGCTTGTTATTTGTTTTTGTTTTTAATTTTTATTAATTACTATGAGTTCTCACCCCCGTCGCTTTAAGTTTGGTTCTAATGTTGTTGTAAAGAATGGAAACTATAATGAAAATAGGCATCAAGGTTGAAAGAATCAAAGATGGGAAGAGTCACAAGGATTTGATCAACCCTCTTGGCAACAACCCCCTCCAGTGCGCTATAACCAACAACCATTCTGCGATGCATACCAAGACAATAGTTATGGTGGACCCTTTCGTGACAAACAACCTCCACCAAATTACTATGGTCAAGAGCCATTTCAGGGAGCGTACCAAGATGATGAATATGGTGGACCCCGTTGTAGTTACCAACAAGCTCCGCCATATGCTTATAAACTGCCTTCGCAACATACCTTTGAACCACCATATTCACAAGCACCTTACCATCAAACACCCCCATATGACCCTAACCCACATCCACCACACCAACCATCACATGAACCACACCCAGAACTACCACCTCAATATCCACCATCTCCATATCCTAATCAAAAAGAACCACCTCCGTATTATGAGCCCTTTCTCTCAACAAATGAACCCTCCTATCCACCCCAACCTCCATTGGATAACAACACACTCATCTCTAATATCATTGGTCTCACCTCTACACTCCAAAATCTTATATCCCGCACGGACCAACCATCTACCTCCAATATTCAACCATCAAGCTTCAGTGCGCTTCCTTTTCAACCATATAATAATCTTCCCATCCCATCACCACCCTCTATGGAAGAGCATCCATATCCATCAATCCAAGAGCAAGATGATACCAGTTATGCTATTGATATGGAACAAAAAAGAAGGAATCACCTTCGCGAATCCATACTTCATAAGAAGCTAGAGGAGGCCCTACAGATGAAGGTAGTGGAGACCCTTGAAGTCGAAGGAGTGGTTGAAGAATTAGTGAAGGAAGACATCAAGGAGGAGTCTAATTTTGTCTCAGAGCAAGAGAAGGCCCAAAATATGGAGATAGGAGAAACCCTTGAAGATGAAGGAATAGTTGAAAGGAGTTATCATAGAAAGAAAATCATCAAGGATGAGTACGATTTTATACTAAAACAACTGGACAAAGCAGTAATTATTGAAGAGGAAGAAGTGGTTGAAGACTTAGGAGATGTTGAACCTCCATGGGAAAGCCCAGTCATAGAGCCCCCTTCTAAAGAGTTTAAATTTGATGTTGAGGAGGGTGTACAACCTCCAAGGCATATCATGGCTAAAGACTTTGAAGGGGTTGATCAAGAGATGGAGATTAAAGAAGAAGACGCACAACTTCCCATGCCCTTGGTGAGTAATGAAGAAGAGATTGAATTGGAAGAAAGCTACCAAGAGAAAGAGGTTGAAATTGAAAAAGCTTACAAGGAGGTGGAAGAATTCAAAGAAGAGCACAAGGGAGTGGAACTTGCAAGATCATTAGAAATACCTCTCCCAAAGCCATTACCATCCAATACAACATTCAAGTGGGTAAAACACTTATCCTTAACCTTTACCTTCCCACTTGAATATGGGCTACTTGAGACAGATGGTCAAC
Organism: Arachis ipaensis; assembly: GCF_059453495.1. NCBI lineage: Eukaryota > Viridiplantae > Streptophyta > Magnoliopsida > Fabales > Fabaceae > Arachis > Arachis ipaensis. The sequence goes on from NC_142439.1 coordinate 94,800,864, forward strand.
TTAGAGCTCTTTGTGGCTATAAGATAATAGGGAGATGGTCAGTGGTTGGCAACACAATCCTAAGTTCATTATGGTAGGAAGCTCACGGCTGAATTATCATGGTTGGTGTAAAGCTCAACTGAATGGGTCTAGAAGGCTGTTTGGATGCCTTAGTGAGAATTCAGATTGCTTACCACCCGGATGGAATCATGATGATCAACTTGAAGACAGGTGTAGAATCAAGATTTGGGATCCAAGAATAGATGAGCATCAAATTTGGGAGCTCAAAGCTTGTGAAGAACTCCATCAAAGCTTGAGAAATTTACTTGTTATTGATAGAGCTTATTGGAAGTCCAAGCATTGGTGGAAGTTTCAAGACGAGTTCAAACACAAGCTACCACGACAAGGAGCTCACCGAATGTCCAACTTAAGGACTATAACTAAAACTGCTAGGTGGGAGACGACCCACCATGGTATAATCATTCAGTTTCAGTCTTAGTTTTATTTTACTTTATTCTATTTTTATTTTTGTTAATGACTCTTCTCATAATCTCTGCATATAGCTGCATATATCCTGCATTTGCATTTGCATACTGCATATAAAAAAAACCGCACGCGACGCGTTTGCGTCATAGGTGCATTAAGAAGAAAAGAGAATTGAACAGAAAGTCACGCGAAAGCATCGCTGGAGGCGTGTCTTAGGCACAAATATGCCCACGCGTCCGCGTCACCCACGCGAACGCGTGCCCCTGCAAAATCGACGTAAAGAGGTGTATGGCAGAGAGTTATGATGGAGTGGGGCTGGAATGATACTAGAAGCCCAAGCCCTATCACGCGAACGCGTGCCCCACGCATCTGCGTCGTCCTCAAAACATGGCCATTCACGCGATCGCGTCGACCACACGATCGCGTCACCCTAAAAATTTGGCAAAATGGGTTTTAAACAGAGAGTTGCGTGAACGCATGGCTGCCCTCGCGCCATTTGCATAAATCAAGTCACGCGACCGTGTGACCCACGCATCCGCGTCGCTTGACAAAAATCACACACCACGCGTCAGCGTGACCCACGCATCTGCGTCACATGCGGCGCACAGATTATCCACATCAGCCAAAATATCTTATCTTTTCTTCCCCAAATCATAATTTTTCTTTTCCCTTCTTATTTCTTTCTTCTCTCTTCTTCCTTCTTTATCCTTTCTCACTTTCTACTTCTTCATCTCTTCAACTTCTCATCCCTATTCTTTTTCATTCTATTTTACTTAATTTATTTGCATACTTTCATTCATTGCATTTTAATTTTGTGCATATTTTTATTTTCTTTTCTAAATTTATTATTTTTTCATTGGTGTTAAATTGTCTTATTCAACTGTTACATCTTTTCTTGAATTATTCTGGTGCATCATGACTTGTTTTATTCTGATTGGCTATTATTATTCATAAGTCAATGCTATTCTTTTATGATACTTGTATTCCACTTACATTGACATGAACTTACACTATCTTGCATTACCCACACTCTCTTCCCCATTGTTGCAACTTTTGCACCACTGGTATGCCATGTGCTTCTTTTGTTTTCTCACTTGCATGTTGTAGCTACCATGTAATTGAGACCCCTATTATTTGGCATTAACCCACCCAGACTTTATTTATTTTCTTATCTTTATTTCTGGGTTACATTTTTTTCTTTTTCCTCTTCTTTCAGGCTGGCCACCGAGAAAGAAAAAGAGAAACTTCTATATGGGGCAACAGACAAGTCCATCTGCACAATCTTTAGAGAAAAGCATCAGTTGGAACCACCCATCCACTTGCACATCTCAGCATGCACCGAGGACGGTGCAATCTTTAAGTGTGGGGAGGTCGATACCGACTTCCGTGGGTTAGTTATTTCCTTCTCAACACCAATATTTTATTTTCTTAATTTGTTAGTTGTTGCATTTGCATGTTTGATTGCATATTTATTTGATTTTGTGCATATTTTACCACCACTTGGTTAAAGTAATATTTTCTTTTTCAAGAAACTTTTTTATAGCATTTCACTCATTTGAATTAAAATTTTTATTGAACTTGTTTGAGGAAATATTATACTGGAACATGATTTAGAGCTCGAACACACAAAACCAGTGAGATTTTGAGCCTACTTGATTGGTTGCATTTTATCAACCAATATTTTATTTTTGGTGTGTGTTGTTCTCTCTAAAATTGTGATCTTTGTCTTGCTTAATTCTATATTTCCATTGTTTGATGTATGCATGCACTTATGTGATTGAGGCTTTGTTTCACTGAGCTTACATACCCATATGGCCTTACCCCTTCATTATCCCTTGCAAACCAATTTTGAGCCTATTATACCCCTTTGTTCTTTACTTTAGCTCATCACTAACTCTAAGTGAAAAATAATAATGTCCTTAATTTGAATCCTTGGTTAGCTTAGACTAGTGAGAGTGCTCATGAATTAAGTGTGGGGAAGTTGGATTTTGAAACATTTGGTTTGAGAATTGAGTATGTTAGAATTTTCTGAAAATGTGAAAGAATGTTGAGAATATGTTCATGCATTCAATACCTTAATCATATGCCTTGAGAAAAGCAAAAGAAAGAAAAATTATGATTTAAAAAAAATGATGAAAAAAAAGAAAAATAAAGGAGAAAAAGAAAAGAAAAAGAGCAAATAAATAAAAGGGGACAAAATGCCCCAAAGTAAGTGGTGAAAGCAATGCATATGTCCTGTACTTGAAATTAGAATGCATGAATATGTGGAAAACATGGTTAATGGATAGTTAGATGTGGTATTATGATTACATGGATTTTCTAAAGTTAGGTGGAAAGTTTAAGTTAATTAAGGATTCAGATTTTGGTCCACTTGGCCAAATACAATCCTACCTTGAACCTAACCCCATTACAACCCTTAAAAGACCTCTTGATATGTGTATTTGTGCATTAAATTTTTATTGATTGTTAGATGAAGAGCAAGCCTTAGAAAGCAAGGTTAGTAGAGAATTGAGAGATCAAACCTTAAACACCTGAGCAATTAGAGTGCATACACTTCTAGTGAGGGTTCGATGCTCAATTCCTTGTTCCCGGCTTTCACGAGCTATTTTCTTTTACAAGTTTACTTGTACTTTATTGTATGATTTAAATTATTGGAATCTGATTTATGTTTGTCTTGGAGAATTTGTTTACTTTTAACCAAGTAGGAAAAAGCATTCTGCATGTAGTTGCATTCATATAGATAGGTTGCGTTTCATACATTCTACCATTCCTCTTCACTCTCTTATAGCTTCTCTTGAGCTTTGCATGAGGACATGCTAATGTTTAAGTGTGGGGAGGTTGATAAACCACTATTTTATGGTTTATCTTGTGCTCAATTGAGTGGTTTTTATCAACTCTTTACACACTTATTCATTGAATTGCATGGTTTTACATTTTCTTTCCTAATCTTGTGCTATGATTGAAAACATGTTTCCTGGACCTTTAAATTGTTAATATTAATTCTCTCTTATTACCATTCGATGCCGTGATATGTGTGTTAAGTGTTTTCAGAGGTTACAGGACAGGAATGGCTTAGAGGATGGAAAGGAAGCATGCAAAAGTGAAAGGAATACAAGAAATTGAAGGAACTGCAAAACTGTCAGCCTAACCCTCTCGCACTAAATCGATCATAACTTGAGCTATAAAGGTCCAAATGATGCGGTTCTAATTGCGTTGGAAAGCTAACGTCTGGGGCTTCGAAATGATATATAATATTTTATAGTGGCCATACATTTAGGTGACGCGAATGCGTGCTCCACGCGGATGCGTCGCAGTGACGAAAATCAGCGTGTTTAAATTCGCAACCAGCGAATTCTGGGCTGTTTTTGGCCCAGTTCTCGACCCAAAAAATACAGATTAGAGGCTATAAAGTGGGGGAATACATCCAAACAATAGAGAGTGAACTCATACAACATTCATAATTCATAATTATTAGGTTTTAGATGTAGTTTTAGAGAGAGAGAGGCTCTCTCCTCTCTCTTAGGTTTTAGGATTAGGATTTCTCTTAAATTTAGGATTGCTTCTCAAGTTCCAGGTTCAATATTCCTTTAATTTATGATTCTTATATTTTCATTTATTCTATAGTACTTTTCCATTTAAATCTATTATTTTCTTAATTGTTTCCAATTGAATTTTAATTACCATGTTCCCTTTTGTTATCTTCAAGGCATTTTTATTTGAGTAGATTTTCCCCTTTTGGCTTTGGTTGAGTAATTGGTAACACTTGAGTTATCAAACTCAGCTGTTGATTGATTATTGGAAATTGTTGATTAATTTGGATCCCTCTAAAGCTAGTCTTTCCATAGGAGTTGACTAGGATTTGAGGAATCAGATTGATTAGTCCACTTGACTTTTCTTTATTTAGTAAGGGTTAACTAAGTGGGAGCAATAACATTCCTCATCACACTTGATAAGGATAACTGGGATAGGATTTCCAGTTCTCATACCTCGCCAAGAGTTTTTATAATTAGTTTGTTTCCATTGCCATTTACTATTGTTGCTTTTTATCTTATACATTAAAAACCCCAAAAAGATATACCTTTCCATAACCAATAATAAATCATACCTCCCTGCAATTCCTTGAGAGACGACCCGAGGTTTAAATACTTCGGTTATAAATTTATTGGGTTTTGTTACTTGTGACAACCAAAGTTTTTGTACGAAAGGATTCTCTGTTGGTTTAGAAACTATACTTACAACGCAATTAGTTTTATAAAAATTCTTTACCTATATTACATCCGTTCGTCACCTATCTTATTTTAGCATTTGTTTATTGAGTTTTTTGCCCTTTTTGGTTATCTTAGTTTGGTAGAATTTTAGTATATATCTTGTGTTTATATGGTAGGATAGGTTTTAGGGGTTGAAAACCATGTTGAATATTATGTTTGCCGACTTTAGAGTCTTAAAATTTTAGGGTTCTGTGCGTGTGCACAGATAGTTTTGAGTCTCCTGGTGTGTGCGTACAGCATACGCACACTTCCCCCATTTCCCTTGAATTATGTGTACGCATGCATAGTTGGATACGCAACTCCCTTTTTCATTACTCTGTTGCGTGCGTACGCACCCATTAGTGCGCATGCACACATGATGCGAAAATGTTGAAAAAAAATCTCTTAGTGTGTGTATGTACCCAGATGTGCGTATGCAACACAACTTCTGAACCCTTTGTCGTGTGCCCACGCACGCCACTATGCGTCTGCACACCCTTCTTTTTCTCCTTGTGTGCGTATGCAACGGACCTGTATGTGTACGCACAAGTCCCTTTTAGTGTGTGAATTTGAAAAAGAACACTTAACACACGCCATTCCCCCCTTCTCTCATTTCTTCGTCGTCGCACCACACCTCACCACCCAAACCACCCACCACTTTTCGTCTCTTCTTTCGGCGACCCCATTGCCGCTGGCTCACCACCAATACCGCCACTCTTTCTCTTTCTTCTTCTTCTTCTTCATCTTCTTCTTCTTTTTCTTCTTCTTCTTCTTCTTCTTTCTCTTCCCTTCTCTCTTCCACCATTAGCTTTGTGCACTATATTCTCTGCGCCGGCGCCAAGATCGTGTTTCTCTTCTTCCGGCGACACCACATTGCCGCCGTGACTCCGACAGTGGCAACTTTATAGTGCCACTGCAACCTCTTTCTCCATTCTTCATCTCTCTATACTTAGGTTCTTTTCTTTTCACCATATTTCCTAGTTCCTTTAATTAGTTTTAATTGCATTTTTAGTCTTTAATTTTAGTAATTTTATTAGGTTTGGATTAGTTGTTGGATTGTTATTTGGTTTTCAAGTGTTTGTTGTTGATGATTGGGTTGATTATTGCTAAAAATTGGCTTGAATTTGTTAAATGTGTGCACTGCACACCAACTGTTCGATTAAATGCCTGAATAAAATTTGAGTTTAATTCATGTGTTGTAGTTACCATATGCATTAAACTACATTCTTGTTTCACAAATTATTCATAAATTGTGCACTTTTGGATAATTTAGGTGCTAGTTAAAGTGGTAATTCTTCAATGCACTTGTTCAAAGTTTTGCTTCACAAGCACCTGATTGGTTTGAACATTCACATTTTATGACATATTGGGTGAATTTTATTTAGTAAGTGCATTAAAGTTAGTGAATTGAGTTGGATTGCTTATTCATCATGGTTTTAAACCAATATAATCACATAACAAGGTACTTGTTCTTGATTGTTTTGAATCGTTTAAGTTGACTTCACTTGATTCTCATCAAGCTTGTCCTTCTTTGTAATAGATACTTCGTTCTTGTGTTTATTTCATTGTTTTGGGATGAATAAGTAGTTTAGTCACTATTGAATTGGATATTGTTTGTTGTGTGATTTAATATCACCTTGAACTTTCTTGCACTTGCACAATCACTTAATATTCCTTCTTTCAAAATTTAATTCACTTGTGTTGTGTTTGCCTGAAATTGCTTGTGCCTTAATCTTTACTTATTCTTGACTTGCATCTAAGGCTGCTTAATTGAGGAACTCATGCTTAATTCTTGATTGTGTGGTTTGCCATTTTAACCGGCCAATGTGTATGTTGTAACCACGCACACATTTAGAATGAACACATTGTCTTTTATCATACCACATTACTATAAACTCTTCATCAATTTAGTGTTTATTTGTTTTCTATCGCATCTATGTTTACATTGTTGTTTACATTCTCTTATATCTTCTTTGCTACACTTGCCTTTAGTTTCTGAATTCTTTCCTTTTACCCTATTTCAGGATGCGCCGCAAAGGAAAGGAGCCGGCTACATCATCATCTGCTCCTGTAGCCGTTCCATCCAGTCCTTCCTTTTGCCAGAGCAGTGAACCAGATACCTTTGCTAATGAAAAGGCCGAACTTGAACATCGGCGCCTTGAGAAAAGAGCTACTCATTGGGAGTAAAAACTGAATATACTAGAGAAGTTGGTTTGGCTATCTATAACCGCATAGCCTTTTTCCAGTGGGGGTTTCTAGATCTTGATCCAGTAGAGATCAATGAATCTGTGAAGGAATTCTATGGGAACTTCCTTAGTTAGGAAGCGGACACGGTGTTCCTTCGAGGCAAGCAAGTGGATACTTCCACTACGGCACTCGATGCTCTCCTGCAACTTCCACACATACCGCCAAGCCGAGATGCTTATAAGAAGATAAAGGCGGATATCATTAAAGGCTAGCTCCCATTGGATCCGGTTCTGAAAAAGATTGGCCGTCCTCATGCTCAGTGGGAATATAGTCCGGTGGAGAATTCTGGCCCAATTAGTATAGCATGCTCATACTTGACTCCCGAGGTAAAGATATGGCAACAAATAATTTCTGATTATTTGTTGCCTAGCACCCACGCTACCCACATCTGCATGCGTGTTGCTGTTCTGATTTCGGCTATTCTTTAGGGGAAGAAGATGGCCATCTTACCATTCATCAGGGAATCTATGTGAAAGGTGAATTAAAAGTAGAAATTCAATATTCTCTTTCCATCCCTTGTTATGAGGTTGGCCATAGCGGCCGGAGTAGAAAGAAGGCCGAATGACATTATGTTTCAGATACCAAGCAGTCACCGGTTCCTTCCTTTTGGTGAGTAGGATGAGTCAGCGAAGAGGAAAACTAAGAGGAGAAAGTCAGAGCCATCATCATCATCAGCCCCACCATCATCCTCAACACCACCACCATCATCAGCACCAGTGCCTCCTAAACGGCATCTATTTGGGATGGTTCAATAGCTCCTTCAAGAGGTCTGCCGAAATGAATGTCGCAATGCACGACGATTCCACTGGATAGCAGCAATGCTAGAGGGAGGAGATCCTAGACTAGCCCCGGCAGATTCACCTAAGCTAGTGAAGGAGGATGATGCAGATGATGGAGATATTGAGCTGACACTGGATATGGTGGTCTACCAGCAGCCCGAGCCCCCGCATCCACCAGCTGAAGGTGGCGATGCATAGAGCCTATCTCTATTTGGATTAGGATGCATGTACGGAAGACCGTGCAAAACTTAAGTGTGGAGGAGGATTCTCAAATTTTTGCACTGTAAAATCCCTTTTTCTGAACACTTGCACTCTATTTTGATTTCTATTATTATGTTTTTTGGTAGATATCTATTAGTAACTCTTAACTATTGCACTTGCACTTTCCTATTTTGGTTATATATATATATATATATATATTAGCTTATTCCTAGTTTTATTTCTAGCTATTGTATTTTCATTTTGGTCTGTTTATATTCTAGATGTAATTGGATGACGTGAATAGTAGATAGTACCTAGTTCATTTTCTCGTAAATGTTCATGATGATTCTTAGATAGTGAAAATCAGGAAAAGGAACTAGGATTTTTGAATTTCATCTAACACATCATACATACATAGATAATAAACTTGGTGAAAACAAGAAAAATTTTCAAAAAAATCTCTTTTTAGGGTGTCCCATTGATTTGAGTTGAAATTTCTTTTTGAACTTGCTTGAACTATTTTGTGAGACATAGAAGAGAGCTAGAACAAACAATCTTGTGAGTTGTTGAGCTTTTAATGTGTGGCTGCATCATTTTAACCGTAATTTTCATTCTTGTGTGCTATTCTCTTTTATGATTATAATATTGGTTTTGTTCAATTCTTTATGTCCAATCTTTGATGTTTGAATGGATTTAGAATGATTGAGGCCATTGTTGCAATTAAAGCTCACATACCCATATAGCTTCACCCTTGTATATACCGTTGTTAACCACTTTTGAGCCTTATCAACCCCTCTTATTCTTGATATTAGTACATTATAATCCTAAGTAAAAAATTATGAATGTCCTTGATTTGCATCTTTGATTAGCCTAGGATAATGAGTGTGTATCATTTAAGTATGGAAGAGTTTTGGAAAACATCGATAGAGGAGAAAAGTATTTTAGGTGTTCATTGGAAATTTTAAAAAATGGATACATATTCATGTGTTAATTGCTTAAACCATATGCATTTTGGAAATTTTTGTATATATTATATTTCAAAAAGAAAAGAAAAAGAAAAAAAAGAAATAAAAATAAAAAAAAAGGAGAAAAACAATAGAAAGGGGACAAAGGTTACCCCAAAGAAAAGAAAAAAAAATGTGAATAATGAATGCATATGTGGTGTGAATGGGAAAGAATGCATAAATGTGTGGAAAAGTAAATAATGGGTAGTTAGATTGCATTATAGTGATTAGGTTGTTATAAATTAGGTGGATGTTTAGGCTAACCAAAGATTCAAATTCTTAGTCCACTTAACCATAAACATCTTACCTTGACCCTAATCCCATTACAACCTTCAGAAGTCCTCATGATACTTGCATACATGTATCAACTTTTTGTTGATTGTTAGATTAAGAACAAATTTTAGAAAGCATGATTAGAGGAGAATTGAGTGAATCAACCCTATATACCTGAGCGATTAGAGTGTATACACATCCTGTGAGGGATTCGATTGCTCAATTCTATGTTTTCATCTATTATTATGCATCATCCTGCAAGTTACTACATTCTTTTGAAAACTCAAATTTATTCATGGGATTGTGATTGCATCAAATTATTACTTTGTTTTAGCCCTATATATCTATAGTATTGATTGGGAATTTGTTTGTTTGTTTTGACCAAGTCATTGGAAACCTATAGAATAGATAGAGGTAGATAGTATCAATTAGAATAGTTGCATGCATATAAGTAGGTTCATTCAATAAGTTGTTTTTCTTTGATCCTTCTCCTTTGTGATTAGCACGAGGACATGCTATTGTTTAAATGTGGAGAAATTGATGAGTCTACATTTTATGATAATTTTTTGCTTGAATTGTGTAGATTTTGTTACAAAAACTTGCATTTATTCACTTGAATAGCATGCTTTTGTGAATTCTCTCTAAATTACATCTAATTGTTGAAAATATGCTTTTTGTGTTTTAAATAGTGAATTTAATTCCACTTTTATTCCATTCAATACCGTGATATGTTTTGTTGAGTGATTTTAGGACCAATAGGCAAGGATGGCTATGGAGAAGTGAAAGGAAAGCATGCAAAGTGGGAGATTTCATGAAGAAACAAAGGAGAAGAACACACTGGTGTGTGCGTACGCACACCTTCCTATGCGTACGCACAAGAGGAGTTTCAGCAAGTGTGCGTAATCACACATGCCTGTGGTATACACAAGTACGAATACATGCCTCAATTAAAATGCCACGTGCCTCGCATTTTTAGAGGCCTCTTTGCCCCAAATCTGAAGTATTGAAGCTCTATCAAAGGGGGACAATATACCAATACACACATAGATCATATTAAAAAGTTTTTATCAGGTTTTTAGTTAGTTTTTCTTAGGAAAACACTCTCAATTCTCATGAGGATTTTATTAGGGTTCTTAGTAGAATTTTTTAATTTACATTTTAATCTTGGATTCTAACTTGTTTCTATTGTAAGTAATCTTTAATTTTCCCTTCAATTATACTATATTTACTCATTATTTCTTATAATTGAAATTACCTTGTTAGTTTAATTATTTTTGAATTTTTAAGTTTTTTGTTGATGAATTTGATGTTTTAAAGTTTATATATGCTTGATTGAGTTGCTATTGTTGATTGTTTACACTGATTGGTCATAGTTTCAAATATCTTTTGCAATTTACTATGTTTTGTTATTATACCCACCAAGTGTTTGTGAAAATGTCCATTATGAATATGGAGTAGATTTTCACTCCAAGTCAAGGCTCTTTCATTCATTGAATTAGACTTATTGCTCCAATCCTCTTTAATTTGCATTAATTGTCTTTTGATCTAATAATAGCTTAGTAATTGTTCTTATTCATGCTTGTTTAGTTCAGTGTCTTGCTTGTTTTCTACTTTTGGCTCTTTGTTATTTCATTGCTTTAGTCCATTTAATTTTTAATTCCTTTAATTTCTATTTTATGCGTGAAAACCTCGAATTCAAAACCAAACTTGCACACTTGATTGCTAGTCCGAGGGAAAATTACCCGGAAACTAAAACTCCTAGGTTTTATTGATTTGAATTGTAATATTCTTCTTCTAAACTTTGATCTGTGCCATTTTATCGGTTGGAAATATACTCACAACGGATTCTACTCTTTTCAATTAGGTGAAAGAATTCCTAACCAACGTTCTGGCATGCATCAGCATGCATATGCGGAATGCTCCATGCGTCTCAAGAATTGATCTCTACCAGATATCTTTCGTACGCAGACACATGCTCACGTACGCAACACTGTCAAAACTGAAATCTCACGTACGCGACAGTGCCACGTGACGTGAGGACAGTTCCCTGTTTTATGAACTCACGTACGAGGACATGGTCTCACATACGCGGCATGGTATTTTCCAAATTCTCGCGTCTGCGGCAGGTGGTTCGCGTACGCATGACCCCTGTTTTCCTGAAATTTGCAATTTTTTTTTAGTTTTTAACCATTCCTCAAGCTTTCCAAACCTCTGTAACACCTGTTAAAGGTATAATAGCTAGTGTTTAGGGTATTGGGGTGAGCGAGAGTGTACTGATAAGATAAAAGAGGTAGTTTTTATTTTGTATTTAGAGCAAAAAACTTAGGGTTATAGAGTGCCGTGGGTAGGTTAACTAATGTAGTTTCGTGAAGTGTTTGAGTTTATTAAAAAGGAGATATCGGAATATAGTGGGGATAAGTTTGAAGAACTATATGCTAATTATAAACACAATGTTGGCCGTGATTTGATTATAAATGTGACTGTTCAATCTTGAGCACTCTTTCTCAAAAGTGCGACCCCAGTGAGATGGTGGAAGGTGAGGATTCCCTTCTTTGTTCCTCCTGATATTGTAAAATCGCCTTCAGCAAGATGGTGGGAGGTTAGAATCCCCTCTTTTGTTCCTCCTAGACATATGAGAATGTACCTCCTGGGTAGATGCAAGGGTTGTGGTTCGTCCCACTTGCTCCAGCTTGGTTAGTTGAGGATCCTCGGGTAGATGCAAGGGTGTGGTTTGCCTCACTTGCTCCAGATCGAGATGGTTTAAGCTTCCTGGGTAAGTGTAAGAGTGTGATTTTGATGACTAGAAATTTGCACAACACAAATTTCTTCGGCAAGTGTACCGAATCGCCAAGTAATAACTCACTGTTGAGTGAGGTCGATCCCACAGGGATTGATGAATTAAGCAACTTTAGTTAGGTGATCTATCTAGTCAAGCTGATATTTGATGATTTTGGTATAATTGAACGAACAGAATGTAATTGACAAAGAAAGTAACTATACTGAATTTAAATTGCTGAAGAATAAAGAGCTAAAAGTAAATTGTGAAAGGTAAATGACGGAAGCTTAAATGACAAGAAATTAAAGAGCTGAAACTTAAATGATAAGAAAGTAAAAGTAAGAATATAAATAGCAATGAAAGGTAAATTGAAATGAAGAACAATAATGGGTGAGATTCATTAGGGATTGGAGATATTATAATCCTTCATGAATCAATGGGCTTAACTTCATTCTCAATCATATGAAGTAGATCTATGGCGGATTGTAAATAATTGAGTTCCAATTCCTTGGCAACCCAATTTCTCTTAATACAATCAATTGCCAATTCCTTGATCTAATTATTCATGAGAAGATGTTAAGTTCAAATTTCTAATCCATAAGCCACACAACCCTTAGGATCTCAATTTAAAGAGGTTATATGTCACGTACCAACTAAGAATGTGTTGATCAAAAGAGTTATGAGGGAGAAGCTTCAAACTGAATCCTATGATCCCTTTTCCAAGGCTCACATAGGGATTCAAATAGATCTAAACCCCCTTCCGGTAGTGAATGGATCTATGAAGCACAAAAGCTTTCCCTTAGCTATAACAAGCGGATTGAGAAGAAGAAGGAGAATTGCATTAATTCATTTGAATTACAATAAAGCTCTTCCCCCTAATGATGTGGGGTTTAGTTGATCATTGCTCTGGAAAACTCAGAAAGAAAAAATAAAGTACATGAAAAGTAAAACTAAGTACAAAGAAGAAAGAAAAGTAGTCAGAGTTTCCCGATTCGGATCCTCTCGTGTAAGAGTCCGTCCTCTTTTTTTTCTAAGTTCAAAACTCCTCCTATATATACTACTTTTCTGATCTTCAAATGAGTCTTCAAGTACTTGGATGTGGGCCCTTGGTCTTAGTTGAAGCAAGTTAGGAGTTACTCAGGCCCTTTCTGACGTTAACACTGGCGTTAGCTCCTTAATGCTTTCATACTTGCATGAGTGCCCCTGGAACTGGCATTGGTACTAGCATTAACAGCATTGCTAACACCACAATTCTCTTCCAAGCTGGCGTTAATACTGGTGTTAGGGTGCTAACGCTGCCACTAATGCCAGTGCCTGTTGTGCGTACGCATGTTGACTCGTGCGTGCATATCCATGTAAATTTTGCCTCTTGTGCGTACGCACACTGACTAATTTTCCTCTGGTGCGTACGCACACTGCTCCGTGTGTACGCACACTAGCCAAATCTTCCAGTCCCAACTCGTGCCTTGATCGAAGATGTTAGTGTGCTAACGTTGGTGGCATTAGCACACTAACGTTAGCAGCTTCTTCCTTGTGTAATGGTGTTGGTGAGCTAACTTTGGCCACTAACGTTGCCTTCTTCTTGAGTCACGTTGGTACTGGCGTTAGTGAGCTAACTTTGCCATTAACGACAGCTTCTTCTTCTTCCTTGGCAACGTTAGCACTGGCGTTAGTGGCCAAAGTTAGCCCACTAACGCCAGCACCTTCTTCATTGAGCTAGCGTTATTGCTGGCGTTAGTGGGCTAACTTTGCCACTAACGCCAGTGATGCGGAATTTATAACCCACAAACTAACCGACAAGTGCACCGGGTTGTACCAAGTAATACCTTACATGAGTAAGGGTCGATCCCACGAGGATTGATGGATTAAGCAACAATAGCGTTTGATAGGATTAGTTAGACAAACAGAAAAGAGTGTTGATGTTCAAAAAGCATTAAACAGTAACTCAGAATATCAAAGGCAGGCACGTAAATAAATTGAAAATAAAATATGGGAGAAAACAGTTAAGGTTTCAGAGTTATCTATTTTTCCGGATTAACTTTCCTTACTAACTATTTTAATCATGTAGGATTTAATTTATGGCAAACTATATGTGACTAAACCCTAATTCCTTAGACCTTTCTAGTCTCCTCTAAAATTTATCAACAGCCAATTCCTTGGTCAATTAATTCCAATTAGAGGGTGATGATTAAATTCCAGTTTATATGCCACAAAAACTCTAATTACCTAAAAATAAAAGGATTATATATCACGTATCCCGTTAAATTCAGATAATTAAAATTTAGGAGAAATTGTTTTCAAGCTGTTGTTCAAGTAAAGAGCTTTTCCAAGTTTTACAAGAACTCAAATAGAAAGAGGGTCATACTTCCGTTCCACCCAAATTCATAAAATAAAGAGCGAAAATAATTCATAAATTATAAATCCATACATAAATTAAAATAGAAAAAGCAATAAAATTAATCCATAGCTCAGAGAAGAAAACTAGGATTCTGGTAAAATGTACCGAGTTCCAATCTGATAGCATCAGATCCCTTTTTATAACTAATCCTAATAAATTTAAAATCTAATATTTAAAATTAAACTTAAAATAATATCTTTTCCTAATTTAAGATTTGAATTTAAATTCGAATTAATTAACAAGTCTTCAACTGATGGGTGGGGACCACTTGATTTGTCCATTCTGCAGCTTCTAATCTGTGTTTTCTGAGCTGAAAACTGAGTAAAAACAGCCCAAAAATTGCCCCAGCATTTTCTGTCAATTCTGCAGATCGCTCATGTGACGCGTCCATGTCGTCCACGTGTTCACGTCATTTGTGCAGATTCCAGTCAACGCATTCGCGTCAGGTACGCGATCGTGTCATTGCGATTTCCTCCATTCCGCGTGGTCGCGTGAGCCATGCGTCCGCGTCGGTATTCGTTGGTCATCTCCTTGGCTTCTTCTCTTTCTCTGCAGAAACTTCATCAAATCCATCCGAATGCTACCTAAATTAAATAAAATTGCATAAAACTCAAAATAGCATCCATAGTGGCTAAAATATAATTAATTCTTAATTAAACTCAACAAATTAGATGCAAATTCACTAGAAAAAGATAGGAAAGATGCTCACGCATCACAACACCAAACTTAAACTGTTGCTTGTCCTCAAGCAACCAAAACTAATATAAGCTTAGGATGTGAATTTACCTGAGAATGAGAGTTCGATTAAGCCCATGTCTTCTCTTATAGTGGGGTTTACAACTGCAATCCTGAATAGTTTTGGCATCTCACTTTATACTTTGAAGTTCAGAATGATTGGTATCCATAGGAACTCAGAATTGAGATAGTGTTATTGATTCTCCTAGTTCAGTATGTTGATTCTTGAACACAGCTACTTTATTAGTCTTGGCTGTGACCCTAAGCATTTTGTTTTCCATTATTACCACCGGATAGATAAATGCGACAGACACATAACTGGGTGAACCTTTTCAGATTATGACTCATCTTTGCTAGAGTCCCCAGTTAGAGGTGCCCATAATTCTTAAGCGCACTCTTTTTGCTTTGGATCACGACTTTAACCGCTCAGTCTTAAGATTTTCACTTGACACCTTTACGCCACAAGCACATGGTTAGGGACAGCTTGATTTAGCCGCTTAAGCCAGAATTTTATTCCTTTAGGCCCTCCTATCCATTAATGCTCAAAGCCTTGGATCCTTTTTACCGTTTGCCTTTTAGTTTAAAGGGTTATTGGCTTTTTCTGCTTGCTTTTTTTTTTCTTTTTTTTTTCGCAAGCTTTGTGTTTTTCACTGCTTTTTCTTGCTTCAAGAATCCATTTTATGATTTTTCAGATTATCAATAACATTTCTCTTTTTCATCATTCTTTCAAGAACCAACAATTTTAACATTCATAAACTTCACTATAAAAAATATGCACTGTTCATGTCATGCATTCATAATCACAGGAAATACCACCACATTTAAGTAAATAAGACTATTCTTCAATATAGACCCCCTTTTTCTTGCCCTATATCACTCCTGTAATTTTTTTTTCAAGCTTAGTGAGTGGTGCACGAATTATGAATAACACGTTTCACAACTCGTACCACTAACCAGCAAGTGCACTGGGTCATCCAAGTAATACCTTACGTGAGTAAGGGTCGATCCCACGGAGATTGTCGGTTTGAAGCAAGCTATGGTTATCTTGCAATTCTCAGTCAGGATATTGATTGGTGGTTATCAATTGACTTGCAAATGAACAAGGGAGCATAAATTAAAAGTTACTTGTTATGCAGTAATGGAGAGTATGTTAGAGTTTTGGAGATGCTTTGTCTTCTGAAATTCTGCTTTCCTCTGTTTCTGATTCACGCATGCACGTCCTCCTATGGCAAGCTGTGTGTAGGTGGATCACCGTTGTCAATGGCTACCATCCATCCTTCCAGTGAAAAGGGTCCAGGTGCGCTGTCACCGCACGGCTAATCATCTGCAGGTTCTCAGTCGTACCGGAATAGGATTTACCATCCTTTTGCGTCTGTCACTACGCCCAGCACTCGCGAGTTTGAAGTTTGTCACAGCCATCCAATCCCAGAATCCTACTCGGAATACCACAGACAAGATTTAGACTTTCCGGATTCTCATGAATGCCGCCATCAATCTAGCTTATACCACGGAGATTCTGATTAGGGAATCTAAGAGATATTCATTCAAACTGATGTAGAACGGAGGTGATTGTCAGACACACGTTCATGGATTGAGGAAGGTGATGAATGTCACTGATCATCACCTTCTCCATAGTTAAGCGCGAATGGATATCTTAGATAGGAACACGCATGTTGAATGGAAAACAGAAATACTTGCATTAATTCATCGAGATACAGCAGAGCTCCTCACCTCCAACAATGGAGTTTAGAGACTCATGCCGTTAAAAGTTACAAAATTCAGATCTAAAATGTCATGAGATCCAAAATGAATCTCTAAAAGTTGTTTAAATACTAAACTAGTAGCCTAGGTTACAGAAAATGAGTAAACTATAACAGATAGTGCAGAAATCCACTTTTGGGGCCCACTTGGTGTGTGCTGGGGCTGAGACTAAAGCTTCTCACGTGCCTGGGGCTATTTTGGGCGTTCAACACCAGCTTTGGATCCTTTTCTGGCGTTGAACACCAACTTGCAACTTGTTTCTGGCGCTGGATGCCAGAATTGGGCAGAGAGCTGGCGTTGAACGCCAGATTACATCATCTATCCTTGAGCAAAATATGGACTATTATATATTACTGGAAAGCCCTGGATGTCTACTTTCCAACGCAATTGGAAGCACGCCATTGGGAGTTTTGTAACTCCAGAAAATCCATTTTGAGTGCAGGGAGGTCAGAATCCAACAGCATCAGCAGTCCCTTTTCAGCCTGAATCAGATTTTTGCTCAGCTCCCTCAATTTCAGCCAGAAAATACCTGAAATTACAGAAAAACACACAAACTCATAGTAAAGTCTAGAAATGTGGATTTTGCCTAGAAACTAATGAAAATAAACTAAAAACCAACTAAAACATACTAAAATCTATATGAAATTAACCCCAAAAGGCGTATAAAATATCCGCTCATCACAACACCAAACTTGAACTGTTGCTTGTCCTCAAGCAACTAGACAAATAAAATAGAAGACTAATAAGTCAAGAAGCAATAATATCTCAGAGTTTTTGAGTGAAGCTCAGATTCTAATTAGATGAGCGGGACTAGTAGCTTTTTGCTTCCGAACAATTTTGGCATCTCACTTTATCCATTGAAGCTCAGAGTGATTGGCATCTATAGGAACTTAGAATTCAGATAGTGTTATTGATTCTCCTATTTTAGTATGATGATTCTTGAACACAGCTACTTTATGAGTCTTGGCCGTGGCCCTAAGCACTTTGTTTTCCAGTATTACCACCGGATACATAAATGCCACAGACACATAATTGGGTGAACCCTTTTAGATTGTGACTCAGCTTTGCTAAAGTCCCCAATTAGAGGTGTCCAGGGTTCTTAAGCACACTCTTCTTTTTGCTTTGGACCTTGACTTTAACCGCTCAGTCTCAAGTTTTCACTTGACACCTTCACGCCACAAGCACATGGCTAGGGACAGCTTGGTTTAGCCGCTTAGGCCAGGATTTTATTCCTTTAGGCCCTCCTATCCAATGATGCTCAAAGCCTTGGGATCCTTTCTATTACCCTTGCCTTTTGGTTTTAAGAGCTTTGGCTTTTTCTGCTTGCTTTTTCTTTCTCTCTCTTTTTTTTTCTCTTTTTTTTCTGCAAGCTTTGTTCTTTGCTGCTTTTTCTTGCTTCAAGAATCATTTTTATGATTTTTCAGATTATCAATAACATGTCTCGTGTTCATCATTCTTTCAAGAGCCAACATATTTAACAGTCTTAAACAACAAATTCAAAAGACATATGCATTGTTCAAGCATTCATTCAGAAGATAGAAAGCATTGCAACCACATGTTACTAATTAGAATTTTTCTTATTAAGAACTCGAATTTTATTGCCTCTTATTCAAAAGATCTACTATTTTATTCATGTTTGCTGATGATGAGAAAAATAGACTATAACTTAATTGGAGGTAAAATCAAAATAAACACTAATTACTACTATATGACTCCTAAGGTAAACTCCTATAACGACAAATATCACAGAGTTAAAGCAAAAATTTGAATTTAACAACCTTTGTTCTAGGAAGTGGATGTTCCTCGGATCTGTGGGGTGCTTGGTCCTTCAAGAGATAACTTCTGGTGCTTCAATTCCCTCAAGTCACGCCCTTGCTCTTCCTGTTCTTTAATCAAATAGCAAAGAATTTGATTTTGTTCCTTCTGTTCCTTTATTATTTGTTCCATAGCTTCTTGCATCTTGGTAACTGATGTTTCAAGATACTCCCAGTATTCAGATTGAGGGATTTCTGGGAGAAATTCCTGTGTTTTCTTCTTGATGGGGTCATCCTGTGCTTGTTGTTTTTCCATTGATGCTTTGGTAATTGGTTTCTCAATTGAAATATACTCAGTTATTCCCATCCTTACTCCAGCGTCCTTGCAGAGCAGAGAAATCAAGCTTGGGTAAGACAACCTGGCCTCTTTAGAATTTTTATTAGCAATTTTGTAGAATTCAGTTGAAATTAGTTGATGAACTTCCACTTCTTTTCCCATCATGATGCAATGGATCATCACTGCTCTTTTAACAGTGACTTCAGAACGGTTGCTAGTGGGCAGCAGAGAATGCCCAATGAAGTCCAGCCATCCTCTGGCGACTGGTTTGAGATCTTCCCTTTTGAGTTGATTTGGGACACCCTTCGTGCTAGTGGTCCACCTTGCTCCAGGGATACATATATCCTCTAGAATCTTATCCAGGCCCTTGTCTGTTTTCATCATTCTCCTGTTGAAAGAGTTTGGATCATCTTTCAGCTGAGGTAGCTTTAAGATCTCTCTAATCTTGTCAGGGATGGTATGAACAATCTTTCCTCTGACCACGGTCCGATATTCATAGAAAGCAGTTCCAGATAGTTTTTGCTTGTCTGTCTGCCACATATTAGCATAGAACTCCTGGACCATATTCCTTCCCACTTTCGTCTCAGGATTAGCTAGGACCTCCCAGTTCCTGATTCGAATTTACTCCAGGATATCCGGATATTCGTCTTCTTTCAGATCGAATCTAACTTCCGGGATCACTGATCTTAGACCCATTATTTTGTAATAATGGTCTGAATGTTCTTTAGATAAGAACTTCCCTTGATTCCAAAGTGGTTTTGGAATGCTCTCTTTCTTGCCTCTTGAAGTGGGTTGTTTTCCCTTAGGGGCCATGATCTTAGTGATCACGGATAAACACACCAAACTTAGAGGTTTGCTTGTCCTCAAGCAAAAGAAAAGAAAGGAGAGGGATAGAAGGAGAGCTAGGTGCAATTGTTGATGGAGGAGGGTGGAGGCCGAACCCATATTTAAAGGGAGGGGGGTGGGTTCGAAAATTTTGAAAAGATATGATAAAAAAGATTGATTTGGAAAAGATAAGATAGAAGATATGATAAGAGAGGATATAGTTTAAAATTGAAAAGATATGAAAAAATTTTTTGAAAAAGATAAATCTAGATTTTGAAAAAGATAATGTGGAGATTTGAAAAAGATATTAGTTGAAAAGATAGATTTGTTTTGAAAATTTGAAAAAGAGTTGAATTGAAATGAAAAAGAGGGTTTGTGCTTATGGATTAAGATACATTTGATATTTTTTTTAAGGTAGGGTTTTTAGAAATTAGGGATTTTAGAAATCAGGGTTCTTAACATGTTTATGCAAGAAATCATGAATTGAAGCATGAAAATTAAGATTAAAATGAAAAATATGAAGAAAAAATGAATTTACCTCCTCCCCACCATCCTGGCGATTGAACGCCCAAATGCTGCATGTTTTGGGCGTTCAACGCCCAAATGCTGCCTCTCCTGGGCGTTCAACGCCCAGCTGCTGCTTCTTTCTGGCGTTGAACGCCAGGAAGTCCTTTGTTACGGGGCATTTTTCTGAACGCCCAGAATGCTGTAAATCTGGCG
The DNA here is from genome assembly GCF_059453495.1 of Arachis ipaensis. Classification (NCBI taxonomy): domain Eukaryota; kingdom Viridiplantae; phylum Streptophyta; class Magnoliopsida; order Fabales; family Fabaceae; genus Arachis; species Arachis ipaensis. The sequence continues at coordinate 94,821,386 of NC_142439.1, forward strand.
TTAAACGCCTAGAAAGAGCTTCTTTCTGGCATTTAACGCCCAGATGGCTATCCTCACTGGCGTTCAACGCCCAGTGGATGCTTCTGTTGGGCGTTGAATGCCCAAAATAGACTTTTACTGGCGTTTTCTTGCGAGTGAGCTCTTTTTCTCTGTTTTGTGTGCAGAATCCTTCTGTAATCCTGTGAACATATACAATTGACTCTTTACCTTAGGATCAGTGAACTTTATATAAACAAATAAAAATAAAAATAGGACAAAATGCTTAGAGGATTGATGCCTCATGGTTGGGTTGCCTCCCAACAAGCGCTTCTTTATTGTCTTTAGCTGGACCTTGCTGAGCTTTTAGTCTAGCTTCAGCCTTGAGTACTCTTGCTCAACATTGCCTTCAAGATAGTGCTTGATTCTCTGTCCATTGACAATAAACTTCTTATCAGAATCAATATCTTGAAGCTCCACATAACCATATGGTGATACACTTGTAATCACATATGGTCCCCTCCACCGGGACTTCAGTTTCCCAGGGAATAGCCTGAGCCTGGAGTTGAACAACAGAACCTTTTGTCCTGGTTCAAAGATTCTAGATGACAGCTTTCTATCATGCCACTTTTTTTATTTTTCTTTATAAAGCTTGGCATTTTCGAAAGCAGTGAATCTGAATTCCTCTAGCTCATTTAGCTGGAGCAATCTTTTTTCTCCAGCTAATTTGGCATCAAAGTTCAGGAATCTGGTTGCCCAGTAGGCTTTATGTTCCAGTTCCACGGGCAGGTGACATGCCTTACCATAGACCAGTTGGTATGGAGAGGTCCCTATAGGAGTCTTGAATGCTGTTCTGTATGCCCACAGAGCATCATCCAAGCTTCTTGCCCAATCCTTTCTACGGGTATTTACAGTCCGTTCTAGGATTCTTTTTAGCTCTCTGTTAGAGACTTCAGCTTGTCCATTAGTCTGTGGATGATATGGAGTCGCCACCTTGTGGCGAATCCCATACCGGACCATGGTAGAGTAAAGCTGTTTGTTGCATAAGTGAGTGCCCCCATCACTGATTAGTACTCTAGGGACCCCAAACCTGCTGAAGACATATTTCTGGAGGAACTTCAGCACTGTTTTAGTATTATTTGTGGGTATGGCAATGGCCTCAACCCATTTTGATACATAGTCAACTGCCACCAGAATATAAGTGTTTGAGAATGATGGTGGGAAAGGTCCCATGAAGTCAATTTCCCATACGTCAAACAACTCAATCTCCAAGATTCCTTGTTGAGGCATGGCGTAACCATGAGGCAGATTACCAGCTCTTTGGCAACTGTCACAGTTACGTACAAACTCTCGGGAATCTTTATAGAGTGTGGGCCAATAGAAGCCACATTGGAGGACCTTGGTGGCTGTTCGCTCACCTCCGAAATGGCCTCCATATTGAGATCCATGGCAATGCCATAGGATCCTCTGTGCTTCTTCTCTAGGAACACATCTACGGATTATTCCGTCTGACATCTCTTAAAGAGATAGGGTTCATCCCACAGGTAGTACTTTGCATCAGTGATTAATTTTTTCTTTTTTTTCCTGTTGTACTCTTTGGGTATAAACCTTGCAGTTTTATAGTTTGCAATATCGGCAAACCATGGTGTTTCCTGAATGGCAAATAAATGCTCATTCGGAAAAGTCTCAGAGATCTCAAGAAAGGGGAGGGACGTCCCTTCTACTGGCTCTATCCGGGACAGTTGATCAGCCACTTGGTTCTCTATCCCTTTTCTGTCTCTTATTTCTATATCAAACTCTTGCAGAAGCAACACCCATCTGATGAGCCTGGGTTTTGAATCCTGCTTTGTGAGTAGATATTTAAGAGCAGCATGGTCAGTATACACAATCACTTTTGATCCTACTAAGTATGATCTGAACTTGTCAATGGCATAAACCACTGCAAGTAATTCTTTTTTCTGTGGTTGTGTAATTTTTCTGGGCATCATTTAAAACGCGACTAGCATAATAAATGACGTGCAGAAGCTTGTCATGCCTCTGTCCCAATACTGCACCAATGGCGTGATCACTGGCATCACACATTAGCTCAAATGGTAATGTCCAGTCTGGTACAGAAATAACTGGTGCTGTGACCAGCTTAGCTTTCAGCGTTTCAAACGCCTACAGACACTCTGTGTCAAACATAAATGGCGTGTCAACAGCTAGCAGATTGCTTAGAGGTTTTGCGATTTTTGAAAAATCCTTTATAAACCTCCTATAGAATCCTGCATGCCCCAGAAAGCTTCTGATTGCCTTAACATTGGTAGGTGGTGGTAATTTTTCAATTACCTCTATTTTTGCTTGATCCACCTCTATCCCCTTGTTTGAGATTTTATGCCCAAGGACAATCCCTTCAGTCACCATGAAGTGACATTTTTTCCAGTTTAAAACTAGGTTGGCCTCTTGGCATCTCTTCAGAACAAGTTTCAGGTGATCAAGAAAGGAGCTAAATGAGTCTCCATATACTGAGAAGTCATCCATGAAGACTTCCAGAAATTTTTCCACCATATCAGAGAAAATAGAGAGCATGCATCTCTGGAAGGTTGCAGGCGCATTACACAGCCCAAATGGCATCCTTCTATAAGCAAACACTCCAGATGGACATGTGAATGTTGTTTTCTCTTGATCCTGGGGATCTACTGCAATCTGGTTATAGCCTGAGTAGCCATCCAGAAAGCAGTAATAATCATGACCTGCCAGTCTTTCTAGCATCTGGTCTATGAATGGTAAAGGAAAATGATCATTTCTGGTGGCTGTATTGAGCCTTCTGTAGTCAATACACATGCGTCACCCTGTAACTGTTCTTGTAGGGACCAGTTCATTTTTTTCATTATGAATCACTGTCATGCCTCCCTTTTTTGGGACGACTTGGACAGGGCTCACCCAGGGACTGTCAGAAATAGGATAAATAATCCCAGCCTCTAGTAATTTGGTGACCTCTTTCTGCACCACTTCCTTCATGGCTGGATTTAGCCGCCTCTGTGGTTGAACCACTGGTTTAGCATTATCCTCCAATAAGATTTTGTGCATGCATCTAGCTGGGCTTATGCCCTTAAGGTCACCTATGGACCACCCAAGAGCTGTCTTGTGTGTCCTTAGCACTTGAATAAGTGCTTCCTCTTCCTGTGGGTTTAAAGCAGAGCTTATGATCACTAGAAAAGTGTCACCTTCTCCCAGAAATACATATTTCAGGGATGGTGGTAATGGTTTGAGCTCGGGTTTAGGAGGTTTTTCCTCTTCCAGAGAAAATTTCAGAGGCTCTTTAATCTCCTCTGAATCCTCCAAATCATGCTGAACATCTTTAAAGATGTCTTCCAACTCTGATTCGAGACTCTCAGCCATGTTGATCTCTTCTACCAAAGAGTCGATAAGATCAACTTTCATGCAGTCTTTTGGTGTGTCTGGATGCTGCATGGCTTTGACAGCATTCAACTTAAACTCATCATCATTGACTCTCAGGGTTATTTCCCCTTGTTGGACATCAATGAGGGTTCGTCCAGTTGCTAGGAAGGGTCTTCCTAGAATGAGAGTAGCACTCTTGTGCTCCTCCATTTCCAGCACTACAAAGTCAGTGGGAAAGGCGAATGGCCCAACTCTGACAATCATGTCTTCAATCACGCCTGATGGGTATTTAATGGAGCCATCAGCAAATTGGAGACAGATCCGGGTTGGTTTAACTTCTTCAGTTAAGCCAAGCTTTCTGATAGTGGATACAGGTATTAGGTTGATGCTTGCCCCAAGATCGCATAAAGCTGTCTTGGTGCAATTACCTCCTAATATGCATGGTATTAGAAAACTCCCAGGGTCTTTAAGCTTTTCAGGAAAGCTTTTTAGAATGACTGCACTGCATTCTTCAGTGAGGAGAACTCTTTCTGTTTCTCTCCAATCCTTTTTATGACTCAATATCTCTTTCATGAACTTGGCATAAGAAGGTATTTGCTCAAGTGCCTCTGCAAATGGAATCTTTATTTCAAGAGTCCTGAGATAATCTGCAAAGCGAGCAAATTGCTTATCCTGCTCCTCTTTCCGGAGTTTTTGAGGATAAGGTATCTTGGCTTTATATTCCTCAACCTTAGTTGCTGTAAGTTTATTGCCTACAGAAGTGGTTGAAGAAGCCCTTTTAGAGGGGTTGTCATCAGCACTTGTGTGTGTCTGATCCCTCACTGGCAATTGAGTGCCAGAGTTAGAAGCTAGAGTGACGTTAGACGCCAACTTCTTGTCTGTTTCTGGCGTTGAACGCCAGTTCTTGCTTGTTACTGGCGTTGAACGCCAGTCTTGGGCATGGTCTGGGCGTTCAGCGCCAGCCTTCCACCAGATTTCTGGCGTTTTAACGCCAAAATTACTTTTCCTTGGGCTCTTACTGTCCTCAGGTGAATTTTGGGTGGTTTGCTCATTTCTTGGCTCTTTGCTGCCTTGAGGTGGAGTATTTAATGTTTTCCCACTTCTCAATTGAACTGCTTGGCATTCTTCTGTTATTTGTCTTGACAGCTGCTGTTTTGTTTGCTTCAATTGTTCTTCCATATTTATATTAGCCATCCTTGTTTCTTGTTGTTTATCCTTGAATTCGGCTAACTGCTTTGTTAGAAAGTCCAATTGCTGATTGAATTCAGCAGCTTATTTTACAGGGCTGAGTTCAGCAGTTACTGTTTTAACCTCTTCTTTCATGGAAGGGTCACTGCTTAGGTACAGATGCTGATTCCTGGCAACTGTATCAATGAGCTCTTGAGCCTCTTCAATTGTCTTTCTCATGTGGATAGATCCACCAGCTGAGTAATCTAGAGACATCTGAGCTCCTTCTGTAAGCCCATAATAGAAGATGTCTAACTGAACCCACTCTGAAAACATTTCAGAGGGGCATTTTCGTAGCATCTCTCTGTATCTCTCCCAGGCATCATAAAGAGATTCCTTATCTCCTTGTTTAGAGCCTTGGATGTCCAGCCTTAGCTGTGTCATCCGTTTTGGGGGAAAGTATTGATTCAGAAATTTTTCTGTCAGCTGTTTCCATGTCCTTATGCTGGCCTTAGGTTGGTTATTTAACCACCTCTTAGCTTGATCTTTTACAGCAAATGGAAACAGTAATAGTCTGTAGACATCCTGATCTATTTCCTTATCATGTACTGTGTCAGCAATTTGTAAAAATTGTGCCAAAAACTCTGTAGGTTCTTCCTGTGGAAGACCGGAATACTGGCAACTTTGCTGTACCATGATAATGAGCTGAGGATTCAACTCGAAGCTACTGACTCCAATGGAGGGTATGCAGATACTACTCCCATATGAAGCAGTAGAGGGGTTAGCATATGACCCCAGAGTCCTCCTGGACTGTTCATTTCCACTTAGCTCCATGATGGAGAAAGGGAGATGATGTCAAATAAAAAATTTATTTTTATTTATTTATTTATTTATTTATTTATTTATTTCGAAAATGAAATAAATTAAAATAAAATAAACAAAAATGGTTGAAAATTTTCAAAAAAATGAGGAGAGAGAAAGTGGTTAGGAAGTTTTGAAAAGGATATGATGATTCTTTGAAAAAAAGTTTTAAATTAAAAAAAAATCTGAATTTTAAAGGTAAGTTTCGAAAATTTGCTTTAAAATAGAGAGAAAAGATATTTTTGAATTTAAAGAGGAGAGAGAAAAACAATAAGATAGCATAAGATTTAAAATTTTTAGATCTAATGCTCCTTGTTTTTGAAAATTTTGGAGGGAAAACACCAAGGAACACCAAACTTAAAAATTTTAAGATCAAGACACAAGGAAAACTCAAGAACACTTTGAAGACTCACAAGAACACAAGAACATGAAGAAAGAACACCAAACTTAAAATTTTTGAAAACCAAAGGGAAATCAACAAGAAAACACCAAACTTAAAGTTTGGCACAAAATTTAATAGAGAAATTATTATTTTTTTGAAAAAGATTTTAAAAAAAAAAGAGTATACCAAACTGCCACGGACTTAGACCAACGCTCTAGCCAATTGGGCAGTAAATGTAACACTTGTTTTGAAGAAGTATAAATTTTTGAAAGAGAAAATAAGGATTCTAAAATTTTAACCAAAAACAATAATAAGAGACTCTAAACCAAAAAGAAAAATTTTTCCTAATCTAAGCAACAAAATAAACCGTCAGTTGTTCAAACACGAACAACCCCCGGCAACGGCGCCAAAAACTTGGTGCACGAATTATGAATAACACGTTTCACAACTCGTACCACTAACCAGCAAGTGCACTGGGTCGTCCAAGTAATACCTTACGTGAGTAAGGGTCGATCCCACGGAGATTGTCGGTTTGAAGCAAGCTATGGTTATCTTGCAATTCTCAGTCAGGATATTGATTGGTGGTTATCATCAATTGACTTGCAAATGAACAAGGGAGCATAAATTAAAAGTTACTTGTTATGCAGTAATGGAGAGTATGTTGGAGTTTTGGAGATGCTTTGTCTTCTGAAATTCTACTTTCCTCTGTTTCTGATTCACGCATGCACGTCCTCCTATGGCAAGCTGTGTGTAGGTGGATCACCGTTGTCAATGGCTACCATCCATCCTTCCAGTGAAAAGGGTCCAGGTGCGCTGTCACCGCACGGCTAATCATCTGCAGGTTCTCAGTCGTACCGGAATAGGATTTACCATCCTTTTGCGTCTGTCACTACGCCCAGCACTCGCGAGTTTGAAGTTTGTCACAGCCATCCAATCCCAGAATCCTACTCGGAATACCACAGACAAGGTTTAGACTTTCCGGATTCTCATGAATGCCGCCATCAATCTAGCTTATACCACGGAGATTCTGATTAGGGAATCTAAGAGATATTCATTCAAACTGATGTAGAACAGAGGTGATTGTCAGGCACACGTTCATGGATTGAGGAAGGTGATGAATGTCACTGATCATCACCTTCTCCATAGTTAAGCGCGAATGGATATCTTAGATAGGAACACGCATGTTGAATGGAAAACAGAAAAACTTGCATTAATTCATCGAGACACAGCAGAGCTCCTCACCCTCAACAATGGAGTTTAGAGACTCATGCCGTTAAAAGTTACAAAATTCAGATCTAAAATGTCATGAGATCCAAAATGAATCTCTAAAAGTTGTTTAAATACTAAACTAGTAGCCTAGGTTTACAGAAAATGAGTAAATTATAACAGATAGTGCAGAAATCCACTTCTGGGGCCCACTTGGTATACGCTGGGGCTGAGACTAAAGCTTCTCACGTGCCTGGGGCTGTTTTGGGCATTCAACGCCAGCTTTGGATCCTTTTCTAGCGTTGAACTCCAACTTGCAACTTGTTTCTGGCGCTGGATGCCAGAATTGGGCAGAGAGCTGGCGTTGAACGCCAGTTTACATCGTCTATCCTTGAGCAAAGTATGGACTATTATATATTTCTGGAAAGCCCTGGATGTCTACTTTCCAACGCAATTAAAAGCACGCCATTTGAAGCCCTGTAACCCCAGAAAATTTTTTTTGAGTGCAGGGAGGTCAGAATCCAACAGCATCAGCAGTCCTTTTTCAGCCTGAATCAGATTTTTGCTCAGCTCCCTCAATTTCAGCCAGAAAATACCTGAAATTACAGAAAAATACACAAACTCATAGTAAAGTCCAGAAATGTGGATTTTGCCTAGAAACTAATGAAAATAAACTAAAAACCAACTAAAACATACTAAAATCTATATGAAATTAACCCCAAAAAGCGTATAAAATATCCGCTCATCAGTGAGTAATACATGAGACATGTTTTCAGAATTAAAGCACTTAACAGAAAAATTAAACTATAACCTATGAATCTACTAATAAAGGATTATGCAGCAAACAAAGCAAACTAGCAGAAAACCGGAACATAACATAGTAAAAGCGGGAAGGAATATAGAATGAAAGGAACTCAACCACCTTAGTTATCATAGCGGACGTTTTATTTTTCAGGTTGTGCTCCTCCGTAAAGATGATTCGCCTTCCTTTGGTGCCATAAGAATAGACAGAAAACCTATAAGCGAAGCGTCAACACCAAACTTAAGGGTTTGCTTGTCCTCAAGCAAAGAAGAACTAAAAATAAAAAGAGACAAATATTAAGATGAAAGAAAAATAAAAAGATAAGAGAATAAGAGAGAATTAGGACTGGGAGAGAGAGAAAGAAAAATGGGCGGCGCAAGCGACGCGTGGATCGCGATTTTTTCATAATAACGCGTAAGCGTCAGGCACGCGTCCGCGTGCCCTGGATTTTGTGCGATTCGTGCGAAGCCAGCCGCGTGCCCGCGCGACTTTCTGTTCGCATGGCTTGGGAACCAAATTTTCATACGACGCGTTCGCGTCATGCACACGCTCGCGTGGATGGCCATATGTGCAACTGACGCGAACGCATCAGTCACGCGTCCGCATGACTAAATTTGTGCTTTTAGCACACTTCTTGCCCCAAGCCAGTACAACTCTCTGCCCAAACGTTCTGTTACGTTGAATTTGCAGGTCACGCGTTCGCGTCGGTGACGCGTCCGCGTGAATGGCGAGCATCACAAACGACGCGAACGCGTGGGGTACGTGTTCGCATGGGATCGTTTGTGCTAAAGGCATGAGTCCAGCGCCACTCCTGCGCAACTCTTTGTCAATTTTCATTTTTCATGCACACATGATTGACACGTTCACGTCAATGACGCTTGTGTGTCATGTGCCTCCCCCACTTTTCTTCTTTTTTTTTTGAAATATAGCTTGAGGTGTTCGGTTCTTGGAAGAACATAGCTTCATGATCAGAAAATTAGTAAGAACTCAATAAAAATAAAATAAAATAACTAAGAAAACTACTACTATGAAAAATAGCTAAGGATACGCAATTATCGGGTTGCCTCCCGACAAGCGCATCTTTATCGTCACTAGCTTGACGGTCAGCTCCTCTAAGGAGGAGGATCATAGGGGCTCAGCTCTTCACCCCTTACTTTGAACTTCTTTCCTGTGTCTCCATAACATAGCTCAATATGCTCCAGAGAGAGGATTCTGATTACTGTATAAACCCATGCTGGATTGCTGGTCAACACCACCTTCATTCATGGGGAGAAACCTTCAGTGGGGATCTTTTTGTTTCTCCATCCTCTGGGTATTTTTTTCTTTTTGGGGACCTCCTCCTTGGTGGATGATGCAGTTCCAACACCAAACTTAGGTTTGATGTCAGGCGAAATTTTATCGGTTGTCACCACAGGAGGTTTGAGTTGCAAATTCTGCTGTGCATCATCAGGGGGTTCTTGAAGGTTTGGATCAATAAGCTCAGCCTGCATGCACCTCTCTTCTTCACCTGTTGAATGTACATCTTTGAAGACATGAAAGACCAGTTGCTCATTATGCACTCTAAGAATTAATTCACCCACTTCTACATCAATCAGAGCTCTTCCAGTGGCTAGGAATGGTCTTCCTAGAATTATAGAGGCATTCTCATCCTCCCCTGTATCAAGAATCACAAAATCTGCTGGGAGGAAGAATTTACCCACTTTGACCAAGATATTCTCCACTAATCCGTATGCAGGCTTCATAGATTTGTCCGTCATCTGTAATGCTATCTTTTTGGGTTGTGCCTCTTGGATTTGCAGCTTCTTCATCACAGACAAGGGCATTAAATTGATGCTTGCTCCCAGATCACATAACGCTTTCTCAAAGGTTATACTCCCGATGGTACATGGAATTTAAAGCTCCCTAGATCTGGCATCTTCTTTGGTAAGTTATTCTGAATGATGGCACTGCATTCTTTAGTCAGGACTATTGTCTCATCTCCCTTTAAAGGCTTTTTCTTTGACAACAGCTCCTTCATGAACTTGGCATAGAGGGGCATTTGTTCTAAAACCTCAGCAAAAAGAATATTGATTTGTAACTTTCTAAAGACTTTCAAGAACTTTGAAAACTGTTTGTCCTTGGTCTCCTTTTGAAGTCTCTGAGGATATGGCATTTTAGGCTTGTACTCGGGAGCCTTTGGCAATGTAGGATAAGTGTCAAGAGAGTATGGGAATGGGTTGTCTGCACACTTTGGAGGGGTGTGCTCCACTTCTCCCTTCTTCTCCTCTGGAGCTTCCTTTTCAACTAGCTCTTCATTGGCCTTGGTCTCAGAGCCAGCTACTTTACCACTTCTCAATTGAATAGCCTTGCAATCTTCTCCTGGGTTCACCACTGTATCCTCTTGAAATGTACTTGTAGACCTCTCAAGTATTTTCTTGCTCAGTTGTCCCACTAGCACCTCTAAGTTTCTAATAGAGGCTCTGGTTTCCTATATAACTTGTGCTTCTGTACTTGCCACTTGTTCACTTATTACGGTGATAGCCTTGCATTCCTCTCTTGGATTTGGAATTGTGTTACCAGGAAGGCTATTAGTGGTCCTCTGATCAATTTCATTAACCTTTGTGGCTAATTGACCCATTTGAATCTCCAGTTTCTTGATGGATGCTCTGGTTTCCTTTCTAAAACCTGTCAATATTGCTTCCAAATTATTGTTCTGCTGGAAACTGCCCTGAGAACTATTGTTGAAGTTCTGAGGTCTCTGAGGTTGGTCCCTCCACCCAAAGTTTGGGTGATTTCTCCATCCCTGGTTGTATGTCTTAGAATATGGATCATTGTTGGGATTCCTAGGGCCACTCCCCATGTAATTCACTTGTTCATAAGAAAGTTGAGCATAATCATGATTATCATTTTGAACAAAATTACCTGCCATGTCATAGGAGAGTTCTTGGGGTGGATTTTGAGTGTTGATAGCTAAGACTTGCATGCCACCCATCTGTTGAGTAAGTAGATTTATTTGCTAAGACATCAGCTTGTTCTGAGCAAAAAGAGCATTAACAGCTTCTACTTCTAACACGCCTATCTTCTGAGGGGTCTCAGAGTTCACAGGATTCCTGTTAGATGAGTATAAATATTGGTTGCTTTCAACCAATTCAATAAGCTCAATAGTCTCCTCTGGTGTATTCTTCTTGTGCAGTGAACTGCCTGCAGAAGTGTCTAGGCTCATCTTGGACATCTCACCTAAACCTTCATAAAAGATATCTATTTGGGTCCATTTGAAGAACATGTCCGGAGGGCATTGCCTAGTCAGTAGCTTGTATCTCTCCCAAGCTTCATAAAGAGTTTCACCCTCCTTCTGCCTGAAAGTCTGAACCTCCAATCTAAGCTTAGTCGGCTTCTTTGGTGGTAAAAATTTAGTGAGAAATTCTGTAACAACCTTTTCCCAAGTATTCAGACTCTAGTTTGGTTGGAAATCTAGCCATAACTTTGCTTTATCTCTCAGAGCAAACGGGAAGAGCATCAGTTTGTACACCTCTGGGTTCACTCCATTTGTCTTCACAGTATCACAAATCTGCAAAAAATCAGATATAAACTGGTTTGGATCTTCATAAGGAAGTCCATGATACTGGCAGTTTTGTTGCACCAGGGTAACCAATTGTGGCTTCAACTCAAAGTTGTTTGCAGCTATAAGAGGTACCACAATGCTTTTTCCATAAAGATCCGCAGTAGGGGCAAAATAAGAGCCAAGCACTCTCCTTTGTTGATCATCCCCATTCGGATTTACCACATTGGCATTAGCATTATTATTTTCCATAATAGATTTTGCAGCCTTGCAAAGTCTTGCTTGTTGTAAACGCCGCCTGAAAGTTCTTTCAGGTTCAGGATCAAAGTCTAAGAGATGTTCTTTGTCTCTATTCCTGCGCATACACAAGCAGAAAACCGGAAAAAATGGGACTCTCTACGTCAGAGTGCAGAGAAGTCCCTGTGAGGTAACCTGTGTAAAATAATAAAATAAAAATACTAAATAAATAAATAAATAAATTCAAAAATTTAAAAGGAAAAATAAACAGGAAAATTAAAATAAAATTAACTGGGTAACACCAAACTTAAATTCAGAAATAAAAAAAAATAAACTTTTAGTGCTATTTTATTTATTAAAATATATATAATTTTTTTATTTAATATAAGTAAAAAAAATACGGTATAAAGGGGAGGGGGGATGTAAACGAAAAGGAAAAGAGAAAAGAAATAACGTAAACGAGAGGGAAAAAAATTAACGTAAAGAAAGAAAAAAGAAAAAAATAACGTAAGAAAAAAAATGCAAAATAAAAATTAATAATAATAGAAAAAAATATAAAAAAAAATTATCTAATCTAAGCAATCAAACAACGAATAGTTGTTAATCACTGTCAATCCCCGGCAACGGCGCCAAAAACTTGATGCGAAATTTATAACCCACTAACTAACCGGCAAGTGCACCGGGTCGTACCAAGTAATACTTTATGTGAGTAATGGTCGATCCCACGAGGATTGATGGATTAAGCAACAATAGCGTTTGATAGGATTAGTTAGACAAACAGAAAAGAGTGTTGATGTTCAAAAAGCATTAAACAGTAACTCAGAATATCAAAGGCAGGCACGTAAATAAATTGAAAATAAAATATGGGAGAAAACAGTTAAGGTTTCAAAGTTATCTATTTTTCCGGATTAACTTTCCTTACTAAATATTTTAATCATGTAGGATTTAGTTTATGGCAAACTATATGTGACTAGATCCTAATTCCTTAGACCTTTCTAGTCTCCTCTAAAATTTATCAACAGCCAATTCCTTGGTCAATTAATTCCAAATTAGATGGTGATGATTAAATTCCAGTTTATATGCCACAAAAACTCTAATTACCTAAAAATAAAAGGATTATATGTCACGTATCCCGTTAAATTCAGATAATTAAAATTTAGGAGAAATTGTTTTCAAGCTGTTGTTTAAGTAAAGAGCTTTTCCAAGTTTTACAAGAACTCAAATAGAAAGAGGGTCATACTTCCGTTCCACCCAAATTCATAAAATAAAGAGCGAAAAAAATTCTTAAATTATAAATTCATACATAAATTAAAATAGAAAAATCAATAAAATTAATCCATAGAAATAGACAGAGCTCCTAACCTTAACAATGAAGGATTAGTTGCTCATAACTCAGAGAAGAAAACTAGGATTCTGGTAAAATGTACCGAGTTCCAATCTGATGGCATCAGATCCCTTTTTATAACTAATCCTAATAATTTAAAATCTAATATTTAAAATTAAACTTAAAATAATATCTTTTCCTAATTTAAGATTTGAATTTAAATTTGAATTAATTAACAAGTCTTCAACTGATGGGTGGGGACCACATGATTTGTCCATTCTGCAGCTTCTAATCTGTGTTTTCTGGTCTGAAAACTGAGTTAAAACAGCCCAAAAATTGCCGCCAGCATTTTCTGTCAATTCTACAGATCGCTCATGTGACGCATCCGCGTCGTCCACACGTTCGCGTCATTTGTGCAGATTCCAGTCCACGCATTTGTGTCAGGCACGCGATTGCATCATTGCGATTTCCTCCATTCTGCGCGGTCGCGTGAGCCATGCGTCCGCGTCGGTATTCGCTGGTCATCTCCTTGGCTTCTTCTCTTTCTCTGCAGAAACTTCATCAAATCCATCCGAATGCTACCTAAATTAAATAAAATTGCACAAAACTCAAAATAGCATCCATAGTGGCTAAAATATAATTAATTCTTAATTAAACTCAACAAATTAGATGCAAATTCACTAGGAAAAGATAAGAAAGTTGCTCACGCATCAGCCAGCACCCTCCTTGGTGCAGCGTTAACCATGGCGTTAGTGTGCTAACTTGGCCACTAACGCCACCGTCTCCTTGCTTTCCTCTGCTTCTTTTCTGCTTCTCCTTGCCTATCATCAATCAAACAAGTGCATCAAAACTTTGCTATAATCACAAGATAATGCATCATTCATTGCATCAAGTATTTTTTGCATAAATCTAATGAAAATGATTATAATTCATTAATGTTTGATGAATCAAGACATGCATAGATAACTCATCCAAATGCTTGCTTATTGATGAAGATAATGCATGAAACTAAGTAAAAACTATAGAAAATGGCTTGTGAAACTAGCCAAAGATGCCTAGGCATCAGGTTTGCCCCATTTGTTCCAGGTTGAGATGATTGTGAGCTTCTTGGGTAAATGCGGTGGTCGCCCCACTTGCTCCAGGATGGTGTTTATGATTGATCTTAGTCTCTTTGGCAAACGTAGAGACTCGCTCCATCGGTTCCAGGTTGAGATTTCAGATTTCTTCGACCCAATCGCGCGATGGATGATTGATTATTTATATATATGCATATGCTTTGAGCTTTGCACGGCTGGGACTGTCCAAGGTTCGCTACCAGACATGTCGGGTTTGGCTGGATAACTGATAGATGATATCAACGACCATAGGGTAGACATGCATCATGTGCATTTGTAGGAATTGCTTGAGTATGCATATTTTGGTTTTCCTAATTATATATATGTCTATATATTATACGACTTAAATGTTGTTTCTGTTTCTTTAATTATGTATTACTTGTATGATTTGTGTGTGTTTGACCTTGAGAGACCTCCCTCTTATGGTGGAGGCATGAAGAGGGTTGTTCCACCCGGTGATTAGGAGGTTTAAAGGAAACGGACGGTGCAGAGTTAGACTAGAATTAGAATCTCCTTAGATAGATTATTGATATTTCTGGTTTAGAATAAATTTGAAGTTTGAACATGAGTGTCGGAGTTCTAGGAATGCCTCTGATTTCCCCGGGACCTTATATATTATCTGTGTGGGCACCTTTACCATACTGAGAACCTCTGGTTTTCATTCCATACACGTTGTTGCTATACAGATGCAGGACACGATCCGCTTTGATGAACATGCTGGATTTGCTTTCGTGGAAGCGAAGACTTATCTTTTAGGACTTATTTTTTGTTTTAGTTTGTGTAGTTAGTTCTTCACTTTTGTACCTTATACTGTATATCCCTCTTAGAGGATTTCTTCCGAGGGTTACCTAAAACTGAAGGTCAATCTCGGATGAGATCTGCTATGGTGGTTGGAGCTGTCGTGTCTGACTTGTTGGACTTGCTGGTGTTGCTGATCCTTGATCACCAGAGGATGGTGGTACCTGCAAGAGACTCTGATGCTTAAGTTAGCATGGGCTTTAAGCAGATTTTTGTGTAGAATCAAAGTATGAGTTATACCTGGGAGCTCTAGTATATTTATAGTAGTGTGGGGTGTCCTTTAAGATAAGTTATCTTATCTTATCTTTTAGGAGAACCGCCTTATCTTTCTAGGCTTTTCTGCCTTTAGAATGGGATGTATTCCGCTGTTTGGGCCTACTTGGACCTTTATAGTGATTTGGCCGAGCTCTTTAAGGAGAGGTCGGTGGCGATCCAACCTTAAGAGGTCGGATGTTCTTGTCTGAAGTCGGCCCGGGTCGCATAGCTCGACTCGGGGTATGAACAGTGCCCCTGCTTAGGCTCGATTTTACCCTTAAGGTCGTGTCTTTAGACTTCAACCCTTTGAGGAAGTCGAGCTCGAGCATGTTTAGTCGATTTCCCGTATAACTCCTGCTGGGACTCCTCGAATGCGAAGCGTTTTTTCTTCCTTTTCTTTTTTAATTGCAACGCGCGTTTGCACCCTCTTCCCTCTTTTGCTTTTCATTTTGAATTTTAAAGAATCATTTTTCCGTTTGTTCTCTTCTTTCTCTTTTGCTCTTTGTTTGTTATTTGCTGTGGTGCTTCGTTCCTTTGCTTTCACGCCCCCAAGCCTTCCATATTCTTTGCCTGAAAGCGATTGTTTGGTTACGGATTTCGTCGTTCTTTTGGCTTCAAGCAATTATCGTCTTCTCTTTTGCAGGTTGGTCTTTCTTCTTTCTTCTTTCGATAATTGTCTTTTCTGCATGCTTTCATTGTAAGGTTTTGATTTTGTATTTAAGTTTTGCTCTGAGAAGCTTCTGATTCTTTTCTACAAAAAGATTGCATCTTTGCGTCTGATCATTGTTGTGGCTTTTTCCCCGTCACTCCTGTTTGAGAAAAATGTGTGCCTTCTGGTAATCTTTTCGTAGGGTTTTTGCTTGCCGCTGTTCTTGTCTCTTTTCATCCTTGCATGGCCTCTTCTTGTACAGAGCTTTTGTTTGAACTGTTGGTAGAGAAAGGTTGTAGCTTTTGATGATTTTTGCGTGGTTTGTTGATGATGGTGGCTTTCTTGCTGTTTGCATTAAGTAACATTACCAGAGAAGAATTGATCTCTTTTTAGGTGTTAGGGTATAGACTGTCGACTTCCCTTTTTTCTGAATTCTTGCCTTGTTGTTGCCTCCAAAGGGTGCCCCTAGTCCTTAGCGTGAGTCTTGGGGTTTCCCTTTTACTGCCATATCTGACACTTGCTAATTTATTTTTTTATTATCCGAGTTGTTTCCTTATTTGCCCGAGGTGTTTGGTAGTAATCCATTTCTTCTTTTTCTTACTGTAGGGATAGTTGGCCTATGTCTTCCCGAAAAAATATTGTTGAGATGTCTACTAAGATCCCTGACGGCATGTCTGACTGGCTGGACTCCATAGTCTTAATGTGTATTACCGTGGCTGACCTTGAGTACTGTGTGAGACTTTGGAGGTTCCATAGAATTTGTAGTGATAGGGACGAGGAGAAGAATTATGAGTTGCTATCGCCTGACCCTGAGGAGTGGGTTAGTTTTCCTACCTTGGCTCAGGGGGAATGGCCATTTTTCTATGCTTATGACTACTTTTTTAGTCAGTTGAATATCACCATCCCTTTTACCACTTTTGAGACCGACCTGTTGTGGTCTTGCAATGTAGCTCCTTCTCAGCTCCATCCGAACTCATGGGGTGTCATAAAAATTTTCCAACTGTTGTGTCAGGAATTGGGTGTCTGACCTACCCAAACACTCTTTCTTTATCTTTTTGTGTTGACAAAGCCTGGGATTGCTAAGAAGAAAGCCTCTTGGATTTCCTTCCGAGCTACTCAAGGGAAGAAGGTCTTCTCCATGTATGATGAATCTTTTCGTGACTTCAAGAATTATTATTTCAAGGTCCTAGCTGTGGAGGGAGCTCGGCCCTTCTTTTTAGATGAAAATGATGCGCCCACTTTCCTTTTATCATGGCAAAAGGATCCAGTAGTGGTTAAATGTTCTTGGGAGAGCTTAAGCGAGTTAGAACAAGCCTTTGTGGGTGTGTTAGAGGAGAATTGGGTGGGGAGCCTCCTCACCTATATACAAAAAGGTTTCTGGAAGATCCTTCCCTCCTTCGGGCTGAGCTGGGTAGTGACCGACTTCTTTTTAGCTTTCCTCCTTTTTTTTTTTGTCGATTTATACCTTTCTTACCTGTAACCTGATTTTGTTGGTTTCCTTTTCAGAAATGGTGAAGTCTACGGACTCCATGAAGGCCTTCTGTAGGGCAAAGAAGGCGACCGCTGCGTAGAATCTGACAGCGAAGACTTCTGGAGAGGGGTCTTCCCAACTGCTTCCGAAGAAGCCGACCTCGGATGCTTCTGGGCCGAGGAAGATCATTTCGACTTCTCAAGTTCGAACTGTTTCTTCTGACCTAATCCAACCAACTTCTGATGCTGCCACTGTTGCTAGTCCTCCCCCAAAACGTCAAAAAACTACTGTTTCTTATTATCTGAATGCCAATGATTTTGATGGTGTGGGTTTTGCTACTGAACTGATTGCACCCCATGGTAAGATTCCTTTGGATGATGTATCTATTCTCCATCACCTTGATTTTGTCATAAGTAATAGTATTTCGATGTCTAATATTGGTGCGGCTTTATCGCAAATTGTTAGGGAGTCTCCCGTTCGTGCCACTAAGGCTTTTATGGAAGATACCAAGTCTGAATTTGACAGAATTAAAGGTTTGAAGGATGAGCTTAATGCTAAGGTAATTAAGCTGGAGTTGGATCTGGAGAAGGAAAAGTCCCAAGCTACCACGGCTGAGGCAGCTGCGAACTTGGCTGAGGAAGCGGCGAAAAAACATAAGGAGAGTTACACCCGGACATATGGCAAGCTGCTGGAAATCAGGGAAAAGCTTCAGTCTGCCCATGCTGATTATTCCGAGCTTCAGGGTCACATGGTGGATAGTGTGACTGATGCCCATGAGAATTTGAAGGCCCAAGTCCGAGTTCTTGCCCCTAAGCTCGACCTGACTCTATTTAGCCTAGATAATGTAGTAGAGGATGATGCGCATAAACTTGTTATGCTACGATTTAGGAAATTGCACGATCGGCAAAATTCCTTCCGGCAAGTGCACCGGTTATCGTCAAGTAAAAACTCACAATAGAGTGAGGTCGAATCCCACAAGGATTGGTTGAGTGAGCAATTCGGATTAGAAGTATGTTCTAGTTGAGCGGAATCAAGATTTAGATGAGAATTGCGGAATGTAAAATTGCATGAATTAAAGAGCGAGAAGCTAAATTGCTGAAATTAAAAGGGATGGGGGTGATTGCATGAATCTAATTGCAGAATGTAAAGAGAAAGTGGTAAATCAGAAATGGGGAGTTCATTGGGTGTTAGGAGATATTGAGATCTCCGAATCAAAACAACTTTTATCCCTTCCTCAACCAATGCATTCATTGAATTTTGCTTGGCAATCTTATATGATTGGATCCCAATCCCTTGGCTCACCAATTCTCTCTAAAAACAAACAAATTCCCAATCCCTTGGTTTAAATGTTCATAAGAAGAGATGATGCTCGATCACTGATTATACCACACAGTTTCATGAACCACAATTTGGTAGGATTACATGTCACAATATCCATCCAAACCCCAATCCAATTCACTGTGAGAAAGCTTCTCTAGCATGAATCCTCCATTCCTTTCCCAAGGTTCCGAAGGATTCCAATTATGGGTAGTTTCTTTCCCAAGACAACTATCCAATGGAATTAGATCGAGAAGCTTTCTAACAAAATTCAAGAGAAAAGATTGAAGAAGAAGATAAAACTATTATTGATTCATTGAATTACAATAGAGTTCCCTAACCCAATGAAAGGGGTTTAGTGAGTCATAGCTCTGAATTCAATTACAAAACTAAAAGAAAAATGATCCAAAGTTCTCCGTCTCTCTAAAACTCCCTCAGGGGCTGGATTCCCCTTCAATCCCCCCCTCTCAAATGCAGAAACTAAGGCCTTTAAATAGGCTCCCTAAATTACAAAATGAAAATAAAATTCAAAGCAAATTACAATCAAATGAAAATAAACTATTCTAGATGATTCTTGTGGCCTTGATTTGGTGTTGTTGATGGGCCTTGCTTGCTTGAAGGGTAGAGTGACATAATTGATCCAAAAAGGATAATGATCCATTAAACTACACTCAAACGTTGCACCCCCCTTTCTTGAGTCGTCACTTTGTTCTCTTGTCAACCTTGCCAATTTGATGCCAAATATAGACTATTATACCTCGTTGGAAAGTTATGGATGTCAGCTTTCTAACGCAACTGGAAGCACCTCAATTGGATCTCTATAGCTCAAGTTATGCTTGATTGAAGGTGACAAGGTTGCTGGTTGGTTTGACAGCGTTTAAGCCAACGTTTAAGTCACTTAAACGTGCTCGAAAATGCCAATTTTGGGAGCTCAGTTGCATTGTCCACCCCATACTTCTATACATCGTTGGAAAGCTCTGGATGTCTACTTTCCAATGCAACTGGAAGCGCATCATTTGGAGTTCTACAACTCGAGTTATACTCCATGGAAGGTGAAGAGGTCAGCTGGCCTGATTGCATGTTGGTACTATGCTCTTCTATGCACATTACGGGGCTGTTTTCTCCCTCAATTTTTAGTATCCACCATGCATGCTATATATTCTTGGAAAGCTCTAGATGTCTTCTTTCCAATGCATTTTGAATCACCTCATTTGGAGTTTTGTAGCTCAAGTTATTTATGTTTGAAGAAGGCATGGTCAAGCTGTTCCATATAACACGTTTAAGCTCCAGTTTAAGCTTAAACTGGAGCTTAAACGCTGGCACTCCCTGGAGGCACAAGCTCGAGCACGTTTAAGCTTCAGTTTAAGGTTAAACTGAAGCTTAAACGTGGAAATGAGAAAGCAACCCTGGAGGAGAAAAAATAGTCGAACACGTTTAAGCTCCAGTTTAAGGTTAAACTGGAGCTTAAACGTGGAAATGCTCCCTGGTGCATTTCTAATTCTGGCATTTAACTTCCAGTTTAAAGTTAAACTGGAGGTTAAACGCCACTTTCAGCATTTCCTTAGCTCTCATGGTTTTGGCGTTTAAGCTCCAGTTTAAGCTTAAACTGGAACTTAAACTCCACATGTGATATTCATGCTTCCTTTATTGATTTTGTTGCTTCCTTGCCTAGCCTCTTCTTCCCTGAAATCATCCAAACAACTGCATCAAAGTCTTGCAAAATTTCATGAGAAATCTTTCATTCATAGCATTCAAGGAATATAACTAAAAACTCATGGAATTTGCATCAAAATCTTCATGTTTGAATGATTTAAGACCAGCATGACTATTTGGCCCAAATGATTACTTAAGGCTCAAGAAAATGCATAAAACAACTAAAAATAACAGAAAAATGCTAGTGAAACTAGCCTAAGATGCCTTGGCATCACAACACCAAACTTAATACTTGCTTGTCCCTAAGCAAGTCCTGAGTTACTTGAGAAGAAAGTATGAAACAGAAAGCAATTACATTGGCTATATTAGTAAGCACTTGAAGTTCATCAGAAGGGTTTTATGCAGAAAGTTGCAGCATCACTTTTTCATTCTTATCAAGTAAGATTATCACTTTTTCATTGCATCCATCAAACACTGCTATGGTCCCTTGTTATTCTTATGTCCTTGGCACTTTTCTCTTCTTTGTTTTTCTTTTTCTTAGAGCTCCTTTGCTCCTTGTTTGCTCAGTGTCATGTGTTGCACAAGCCTTTGGCATTTTCTTTTTCTTATCAGTGCACTACACATATCCACTACAGGCATTTTAGTTCACATTTCTTCTTGAGACATTGGTGCCCAGCACCTCTTTGTGTGACTAAATGTTTTGTATTTAGGTTGCTCTTGATAATGGACTTTTGGTTGATAATCCCGGGTTAGTTAACCCAAGTTACCAAGTGTTGAAACACTCCTCAGAACCTATTCATCCAAGCATATCCTTAATACATAAACACCACAGGCATTTGTCTCAGAAGTTCAAACCATTGGTGCCTAGCTTATTTTCTCAATTTTTTTTGCTTTTTTTGGTTGCCCTTTTTCAGTGGCTTTTTCTTCTTCTTTTTCTTTCTTTTTCATGGCCAAAGACATTTATTCATCAAGATCCATAGACAGTTTTCAAATTCTACACAAAAAATGATAATTCTACACTCAATTTCCAGTGATCTGACTAAACAATCAAGCATGCATACCACCACTTAATTCTACTTGATTTGTCACTAATTGAGCCAAGTTACTTTTGTTCAAACTTTTCTTTTATTTTTGGAAACAGAACAAGCATGGCAAGCATACATTTAAGCAAGTGAAGTTTATCCAGACACTTAGACTATCACTTATTTGGAAATTAAACAAACAGACAAACAAAAACTGCAATGACTCAAACTTAAAGCAGGGGTGCATGCAAACTTCCAATATCAGCAATTCAAAGTACAAGCAATTAAGTGACAATACAACCTTTTAGCATCTTCTTTGTTGTTCATCATCCTTTCTAGCCTTGGTGTTCTCTTTGATGATGATGTATATTCCTTCCATGAGATTGATTGTCTTCTTGCAAAGCTATTAGAAGTTGCTTGTTCCCCAAGCACTTTGAGAATTGGTTAGCATGCATGTATGTTTATAGGCCTCTGAACTTAGATTGGTGTGTGAACACCAAACTTAGTTCCTTGCCATATGCAGCAATTTGGATCATATGCAGAAAACCTCATGTGCTTTTATTAAGAAAATAACTATGAACTAGAAAAAGAAACTATGAACTAGAAATTAAACTATTGTTTAAGTAGTTTCCCTGATTGGTTGGAGCTAGTGACTAGTCATGCTGAGGTAGAAATGTGCTTTTAATGAAGTTTTTGGTGGAACACCAAACTTAGAATCTCACATTCACCCTTGAATTGTTTTGGTGTGCAACACCAAACTTAGCTCCTTGCAATACAGATAAATCTACTTAACTCTTTTATTGAAATAACTAGAAAAGAAAAACTACCTTTGGTTGGGTTGCCTCCCAACAAACGCTCGTTTACTGTCATTAGCTTGACATGCTGTTCCTGACTTTCTTCCTCTTCCTCCAGTTTGTTAAGAGGAATGACTTCAAGTGGATAAAGGAGCTAGTTAGTGCCCCTTGTTGTGAATGCCTCTTTCCAGCAAGCTTTCCCTTGTGATTGGCTTGAGTGAACTTGCTTGTTGGCTCAGGAGTTGGATTGTTCTTCGACCTTCTCTTCTTCATGGATATGGTCCTTTGTTTCTCGGTCACAATCCTCATTTTGGTGCTTGTTTCTACTGCCTTCACATCCTTGATCTCAGAACTTGGTTGCTGTTGGACAGTTGGAGTATCCTGTTCATCAAAAGCTTCCTGAATTTGTGGTTCAATGAACCCTTCTTCTTTGCAACTCTCTGTTTCATTGGAGTGTGATCTCCCTTGATTGACTTTCTCCCTTTCTTGTTCTTCTGATTCCTCCCTTGGGTTTGCCATGGTATCACTAGAAGAATTGTGGGTAGGGATTTGCTTTGATAGATATCCAATTTGTGCTTCTAGCTTTTGAATGGCAGCACCTTGATTTTGTAAGTTGGATATCACTTCTTCCTTAAAGCTTTTCAAATCGGCCACATCTCTGCCCATATTTGCAAGCATTCCTTCTATCCTGGTTAACTGATCATGAAGTGATTGGTTCGGATTGGGTTGATGAGGTTGATTATCTTGGCTGTGATATGGTGGCTGGGAGTATGTGTTTTGTGTGGGCTGATAGAGTCTTTGGTTGGAGTGTTGGTAGTGGTATGACTCTTGTGTGTAGTGGAATGAGTCTTGTGGATAGTGAAATGAATTGTATGAATTTGAGAAGAAATTTTGTGCTGAGAAATGCTCAAGTGATGAAGAATTTGGATATGTAAAACTAGGAGGTGAGGTTGGATAATTCAGAGGTGATGGCTCTTGATGAATGGGGTGTGAATAAGTGAAATCTCTTTGGTTTTGATCTTCCCAGCCACAACTTGAGTAGTGATCAAATTCACCAAAACATGGACCATTTTGTGGCTCTGGGAAGTACCCCGTTTCCTGTTCCTGATACTCCCACCCACCATGAGCATAATAACATGAATCATTCTGTGGTGGTGGAGAGTTTCTCATGAATTTTGATTGACCAAAAGATGATGGATACTCCTTTCTTTTTTGCAATGTGCTCAGTCTCAAACAATACTCATCCAAAGATAGTGGAAATTCCATAGTGAGGCAATATCACAAACAGCTAGTGGTTAGTATGCTAACAAGTGAATAAGCAAAGAAAACAAATTAAAATTTGCAGAAATTAGCAGTAATAAACTGAAACAAAAACTATTAACAAAAGAAAAGAAAAATTGCTCAATCTAGTTAACTTCCAATTGGAGAATTGTCAATCGAAAACCAATCCCCGGCAACGGCGCCATAAACTTGATGCGCATAAACTTGTTATGCTACGATTTAGGAAATTGCACGATCGGCAAAATTCCTTCCGGCAAGTGCACCGGTTATCGTCAAGTAAAAACTCACAATAGAGTGAGGTCGAATCCCACAAGGATTGGTTGAGTGAGCAATTCGGATTAGAAGTATGTTCTAGTTGAGCGGAATCAAGATTTAGATGAGAATTGCGGAATGTAAAATTGCATGAATTAAAGAGCGAGAAGCTAAATTGCTGAAATTAAAAGGGATGGGGGTGATTGCATGAATCTAATTGCAGAATGTAAAGAGAAAGTGGTAAATCAGAAATGGGGAGTTCATTGGGTGTTAGGAGATATTGAGATCTCCGAATCAAAACAACTTTTATCCCTTCCTCAACCAATGCATTCATTGAATTTTGCTTGGCAATCTTATATGATTGGATCCCAATCCCTTGGCTCACCAATTCTCTCTAAAAATAAACAAATTTCCAATCCCTTGGTTTAAATGTTCATAAGAAGAGATGATGCTCGATCACTGATTATACCACACAGTTTCATGAACCACAATTTGGTAGGATTACATGTCACAATATCCATCCAAACCCCAATCCAATTCACTGTGAGAAAGCTTCTCTAGCATGAATCCTCCATTCCTTTCCCAAGGTTCCGAAGGATTCCAATTATGGGTAGTTTCTTTCCCAAGACAACTACCCAATGGAATTAGATCGAGAAGCTTTCTAACAAAATTCAAGAGAAAAGATTGAAGAAGAAGATAAAACTATTATTGATTCATTGAATTACAATAGAGCTCCCTAACCCAATGAAAGGGGTTTAGTGAGTCATAGCTCTTAATTCAATTACAAAACTAAAAGAAAAATGATCCAAAGTTCTCCGCCTCTCTAAAACTCCCTCAGGGGCTGGATTCCCCTTCAATCCCCCCCCTCTCAAATGCAGAAACTAAGGCCTTTAAATAGGCTCCCTAAATTACAAAATGAAAATGAAATTCAAAGCAAATTACAATCAAATGAAAATAAACTATTCTAGATGATTCTTGTGGCCTTGATTTGGTGTTGTTGATGGGCCTTGCTTGCTTGAAGGGTAGAGTGACATAATTGATCCAAAAAGGATAATGATCCATTAAACTACACTCAAACGTTGCACCCCCCTTTCTTGAGTCGTCACTTTGTTCTCTTGTCAACCTTACCAATTTGATGCCAAATATAGACTATTATACCTCGTTGGAAAGTTATGGATGTCAGCTTTCTAACGCAACTGGAAGCACCTCAATTGGATCTCTATAGCTCAAGTTATGCTTGATTGAAGGTGACAAGGTTGCTGGTTGGTTTGACAGCGTTTAAGCCAACGTTTAAGTCACTTAAACGTGCTCGAAAATGCCAATTTTGGGAGCTCAGTTGCATTGTCCACCCCATACTTCTATACATCGTTGGAAAGCTCTGGATGTCTACTTTCCAATGCAACTGGAAGCGCATCATTTGGAGTTCTACAACTCGAGTTATACTCCATGGAAGGTGAAGAGGTCAGCTGGCCTGATTGCATGTTGGTACTATGCTCTTCTATGCACATTACGGGGCTGTTTTCTCCCTCAATTTTTAGTATCCACCATTCATGCTATATATGCTTGGAAAGCTCTAGATGTCTTCTTTCCAATTCATTTTGAATCACCTCATTTGGAGTTTTGTAGCTCAAGTTATTTATGTTTGAAGAAGGCATGGTCAAGCTGTTCCATATAACACGTTTAAGCTCCAGTTTAAGCTTAAACTGGAGCTTAAACGCTGGCACTCCCTGGAGGCACAAGCTCGAGCACGTTTAAGCTTCAGTTTAAGGTTAAACTGAAGCTTAAACGTGGAAATGAGAAAGCAACCCTGGAGGAGAAAAAATAGTCGAACACGTTTAAGCTCCAGTTTAAGGTTAAACTGGAGGTTAAACGCCACTTTCAGCATTTCCTTAGCTCTCATGGTTTTGGCGTTTAAGCTCCAGTTTAAGCTTAAACTGGAACTTAAACTCCACATGTGATATTCATGCTTCCTTTATTGATTTTGTTGCTTCCTTGCCTAGCCTCTTCTTCCCTGAAATCATCCAAACAACTGCATCAAAGTCTTGCAAAATTTCATGAGAAATCTTTCATTCATAGCATTCAAGGAATATAACTAAAAACTCATGGAATTTGCATCAAAATCTTCATGTTTGAATGATTTAAGACCAGCATGACTATTTGGCCCAAATGATTACTTAAGGCTCAAGAAAATGCATAAAACAACTAAAAATAACAGAAAAATGCTAGTGAAACTAGCCTAAGATGCCTTGGCATCAGAGGACGGCAAGATAGTGCCTGCCCCTGATGATGAAGATGAGGGTCCTCCTCTTGTGCCACCAGCCAAAGCTTCTGCAGCTTCAGCCTCAACTCCTTCAGCCGATCCGATCCTGATGTGGAGATACTGAATGGCCCAGACGGGGTTGTCAATGCCCTCCCTCTTGCAACCAGACCTCCCTCTCCTGAGGATGCTACTACTGGGGAGAATTTGAATCCCTTATGACTTTAGTGTATTTGTTTTAGTCCGGCTTGTGGACTTTAGACTTGTTGTTTTTTGTAACTCTTTATGCAGTCGACCTCTTTGACACTTCGTTGTTTTCCTTAGCAACTTTATGCCTTGCTAAGGGGGTTTTGCCCCCTTTGGATTATGCCTTGCTTTCTGCTTGAGCGAGGTCGTCCTTTGGTGTCCGAGCTGACTTGTCTGATGACTTTTTAGTGTTCTTTATAGAACCCTTTTAGTCATCGACTTCCTTGTAGCCCTGTTCCTTTGTTTGAGTGGAACTATTCCCTCTTGAGCCTTAAGTTGTTTCTCAACCTTTTGGCTTATTCATTGAGATCGTGCTTTGCACCTTTTCTTGGCTGACGTTCGGCCTGTAGGACTTTGTTATCCAGGCATTTTAGTCACACTCTAACAACTTTTTAGGAAGTGTTCTGATTAGGAACCTTTTCTTTATAGTTTGTTTGGATGACTTTTTAGCACCGTCTTCGACTTGTGCTTTTGCTTTCTAAGTAGTGTCTTTTTTGCAAGACTGATACCTTTATAGCGAAGCAGCTCGGACCTTGTGGAGGTGTCTTTGTCCCTTTTTAGTGATCCTTTCTTTGGTTTGACTTCTCTGTCGGGCCTTATTAAGTTATTTTTAATAATCCATTTTTAGTCAGACCTCGTCAGGTCGCTTTTTATGGGTTACTTTTTATAACTTCTTGCATTAATATGCTTTTATCGCTTTCACCTTGCCGACTTCTTTGTAATCGGACGATGAATTTGGTTTTCACCTTGTCAACTTCTTTGTGATCAGACGATGAGTTTGATTTTCACCTTGCCGACCTCTTCGTAATCGAACGATGAATTTGGTTTTCACCTTGCCGATCTCTTCGTAATCGGACGATGAATTTTTGCGTTTTATGAGCTTAGATTAATGTGTCATGGTAGGAAACTTTTTAGGGAATCTGAAAACTTTATTCAAATGATAATAAAAGATAGAAATATGAACAAGAGTGTATACATATGAGTGCTTACCCTTCTAGATCTCGGCCTGGTGCCTCATTAAAAAACCTTTTCAGGAAAAAGAGTGCACCTTGACTCAAGATCTTTTATTGTTTTCTAACTATAGTACCTTCTTAGATTACAGGTGTGCCATGACCTGGGTAGCTCTCGTCCCTCGAGGTCGGACACCTTGTAGTAACCTTTTTTGAGTACTTCTGTTACTCAGTATGGTCCTTTCCAGTTAGCTGCTAGCTTCCCTTCTCCTGACCGACCTGTTCTGATATCATTTCGGATTAAGATGAGATCATTGGTGGTGAAGCTTCGCTGGCCTACCTTCTGATTATATCTCAGATCCATTCGACGCTTTAGGGCTTCTTCTTTAATCCGTACTCTTTCTCGGACTTTTGAAAGTAGGTCGAGCTCTTCCCTTTGAGCCTGGGAATTGGTATCTTTATTATAGAGGATCATTCTAGGAGATCTTTCTTCTATCTCTACAGGAATCATTGTCTCCATTCCATAAGTAAGTCGGAATGCTGATTCTCCAGTAGTTGAGTGTGGTGTTGTCCGATATGTCCATAGGACTTGCGGGAGCTCTTCAGCCTAAGCTCCCTTGGCGTCCTGTAACCTCCGTTTTAATCCGGCCAATATGACTTTGTTGGCAGCTTCCGCTTGTCCATTGGCTTGTGGGTGCTCTACGGAGGTGAACTGGTGCTTGATTTTTAGATCAGCTACCAGATTTCTAAAGCCTGTGTCGGTGAATTGAGTACCATTATCTATGGTAATGGAGCATGTGACCCCAAACCTTGTGGCGATGTTTCTGTATAGAAATTTCTGACTTCTTTGGGCAGTGGCATTAGCTAATGGCTCTGCTTCAATACACTTTGTGAAGTAGTCTATACCTACAATGAGAAACTTGACTTGTCCGGACCCCTGGGGGAAGGGTCCTAGGAGGTCGAGCCCCCACTTTGCGAATAGCCAGGGTGAAGTAACGCAGATGAGCTCCTTGTGTGGAGCTATGTGGATGTTAGCGTGCTTCTGGCATAGTGGGCGTGTCTTGACAAACTCTGTAGCTTCCCTTTGCAAGGTTGGCCAGTAGAAACCAGCTCGGAGTACCTTTTTAGCAAGGGCTCGTGCTCCAAGGTGAGTGCCGCACATGCCACTGTGGACTTCTTCAAGAACTTCCTTTGTAGCAGAGGTTGGGACACATTTTACGAGAGGTATAGAGATTCCTCTCTTATATAGGATGTCTTGTATTATGGTGTAGTACTGAGCTTCTCGTACTAGCCTCTTTGCCTCCTTTTTGTCTGCTGGGAGCGTTTCTGACTTGAGGTAGTTGATTATGGGAGTCATCCATCTATGATCCTGTCCGGATATGGCTAGGATCTTTTTTTCCTCCAAGGTTGATGGACTTCGGTGTGTTTCTTAGATGAGACTTCTATTGTTGCCTTGGTTTGGTGCTGGCTAGTTTTTAGAGTGCATCAGCTCGGACCTCATATTCCTTGAATTGTCCAAGCTGTTCTTTAGTTTTATCCAGATATTTATTCATAGTGGGATCCTTAGCTTGATAGCTCCCTTCTACTTGCGAAGTGACTATTTGGGAGTCGCTAAAGATGGTCAGTCTTTGAGCTCCTACTTCCCTAGCTAGCCTCAAACCGGCCAGTAGTGCTTCATATTCAGCTTTATTATTTGAGGCAGGAAACTCAAACTTTAAGAAGAGCACGATTTGAGTTCTCTGATCGCTTTCTAAAATGATACCTGCCCCACTCTCGGCTTTGTTCGAGGAGCCATCTACATAAAGGCTCCACTTTGTGGGAGTGCCTGGGGTGTCTGTATATTATGCGATGAAGTCGGCCAGGTACTGGGATTTGATAGCTGTCCGAGCTTCATACTTGATATCGAATTCTGACAACTCGACAGCCCATGGTAGGATTCTTCCTGCTAAGTCCATTTTCTGCAAAATCCCCTTTATGGGTTCGTTGGTCCGTACTCTAATGGTGTGAGCTTGAAAGTATGGTCGGAGTCGTCGGGAAGTAAGTATGAGGGTGTAGGTGAACTTTTCTATCTTTTGATAGTTTAATTCAGCCCCTTGTAAAGCCTTACTAATGAAGTAGATGGGTTGTTGCCCATTTTCGTCTTCTCTGAATAGTGCTGATGCTATTGCCCAACTTCCTACGGCGAGGTATAGTATGAGCTCTTCACCTTCTCGAGGTCGAGTAAGGACAGGTGGTTGCCCCAGAAATTTCTTGAAATCTTGGAAGGCTTGTTCACATTCTGGGGTTCACTCGAACCTCTTTCCCTTCCTTAATGTTGCATAGAAGGGGAGAGATCTTAAGGCTGATCCAGCTAGGAACCTAGACAGAGCCGCTAATCTTCCATTGAGCTGCTGAACCTCTTTTACACAGGTCGGACTTTTCATGTGGAGTATGGCCTGACACTTATCTAGGTTTGCTTCGATTCCTCTTTGGGTTAGCATGAAGCCCAGGAATTTTCCAGCTTCTACCGCAAAGGTTCACTTTGCGGGATTAAGTTGCATACCATGCTTTCTTATGGTGTCGAACACTTTGGTGAGGTCGGCTATCAACGATTCCTCGCTTTGTGTTTTTACCAGCATGTCGTCCATGTACACCACCATTAGCTTTTCGATGTGGTCGGCGAAGACTTTGTTCATCAGTCTTTGATAGGTAGCCCCTGCGTTCTTAAGTCCGAAGGGCATAACTATATCAAAATAGTTTGCTTTTGGGGTTAAGAATGATGTCTTCTCTTGGTCGGGTTGATACATTGGGATCTGGTTGTATCTCAAGTAAGCATCCATGAAGGAGAGGTATTGATAGCCTGACAAAGCATCGACTAGTGCGTCGATGTTCGGGAGTGGATAGGGATCTTTCGGGCAGGCTTTGTTGAGGTCGGTGTAATCGGTGCACATCCGCCACTTCCCGTTTGACTTTTTGACCAATGCCACATTGGCTAGCCATGGTGGGTATTTCACTTCCCTTATGAACCCTGCCTCCAACAAGGCCTATACCTGCTCTTCCACAGCCTGTGACCTTTCTGGACCGCGCTTCCTTTGCTTTTGCTGTACTGGCCGAGACCCTGGGTATACGGCTAACTTGTGACACATTAGTCCAGGATCAATTCCTAGCATGTTAGCGGCCTTCTATGCAAAGAGGTCAGAATTATCTCGTAGGAGCTTTATTAGCAATTTCTTTAAGTCTTCTCTCAGATTTGCTCCTATATTTGTTGTTTTGCTTGGATCGTCTCCAATTTGAACTTCTTGAGTCTCACCTTCTGGCTGGAGACGGAGTTCTTCGTGAGCTCGGATTCCCCCCAGTTCTATAGTGTTAGTTTCTTTTCCTCTAGGATCTCCTTTGAGGTTCAGACTTTCGTTGTAACAACGTCGCACAAGTTTTTGGTCTCCCTTTATGGTAGCGATCCCTTCCGGAGTGGGAAACTTCATGCATAGGTGTAGAGTGGAGACCATGGCGGCAAGCTGGTTTAACGTTGTCCGACCTATTAATGCGTTGTAGGCCGAGCTCACGTCGACTACAATATAGTCTATATTCAATGTCCTAGACCCAGTTCCTTTCCCAAAGGTTGTATGCAGGGAGATGTATCCTAGTGGTTGAATCGGGGTGTCTCCCGGTCCAAACAAGTTATTCGGATACGCTCTGAGCTCTTTTTCTTGTAGACCGAGCTTGTCAAAGGCAGATTTGAACAAGATGTCCGCGGAACTTCCCTGGTTGATTAGTGTTCTGTGAAGGTTGGTGTTGGCCAGTATTATGGTAATGACCATGGGGTCATCATGTCCTGGGATGATTCCCACGACGTCTTCTTGGGTGAAGGTGATATTGGGAAGGTCGACCGACCTGTCTCCTCCTCCAACATGGTACACCTCTTTGAGGTGTCTGTTGCGTGACGACTTAGAGATCTCACCTCCTGCGAATCCTCCATTGATCATGTGGACATGCTTTTCCGGGGTGCGATTGGGACGTTCAGCTCATCCGGCCTCGTCATCTCGTATTCTTTTTCTTGGCTAGTCTGTTTTATTGGCTAGGAACTGATCTAGTCGCCCTTCTCGCGCCAGGTTTTCAAGGACATTCTTTAGATCAAAGCAGTCGTTGGTGAAATGTCTATAGATTTGATGATATTCATAATACTCTGTCCGATTTCCTCATCCTCTTTTATGTTTAATCGTACGAGCGAGCGGGATCTTTTCAGTGTTGCATATCTCTCTGTATACATCCACAAGTTACACTCTGAGCAGAGTGTAGTTGTGGTACTTTCGAAGTTTCTCAATAGGCTGATCCTCTTTTTTCCTAGACTCTTTATCCTTATCTCGAGGTAGGTAGGAGAATCCGGATTTTGAGGTTTCTCCTAATCGGGAATTTTTCTCCATATTAATATACTTTTCTGCCCGTTCTTGTATCTCATTCAAAGATGTTTGATGTTTTTTGGATATTGAGTGACTAAAAGGTCCCTCTCTCAGGCCGTTGATGAGCCTCATGATGGCTGCTTCTGTCGGGAGACTTTGTACGTCGAGACATGCTTTGTTAAATCTTTCCATGTAGTTGCGAAGGCTTTTTCGATCTCCATGTTTAACTCCCAGTAAGCTTGGAGCATGTCTGGTCTTGTCCTTTTGGATGGAGAATCTGGCGAGGAACTTTTTGGCTAGGTCGTCAAAACTTGTGATTGATATTGGAGGCAAACTGTTGAACCACTTTATTGCTATTTTTGTCAGGGTAGTCGGGAAAGCTTTGCATCGAATTGCATCTGAGGCATCTGTGAGGTACATCCTGCTTCCGAAATTGCTGAGATGATGGCTTGGATCAGAGGTACCATCATATGGGGTCATGTCAGGAGCTTTAAAGTCCTTTGAAACTTTAGCTTTCATGATCTCTTTAGTGAATGGATCTTGATCTTTGCGGGAGTTATTGATGACATGTCATCATGTCATGTTTTTCTATGCTTTTTCATACAAGAAATTGATAAGTAGTGCTTAAATGTTGCATGCTTTTGTGTTTAAATGATATATTTCTTTGATATTTTGATTTTATAAACTTTGTAGGAAATAAGAAGAAAAAGAAGCAAAAAAGCACAAAATAAGCTAAAAAGGAAAAAAGAGAAATTTTGGGGCACATTTTGGAGTTTGGGAACACTTTGGAGCCTTAGGCCACGCTTTTAAAAGCGTGGCCCATGACTAAATCAAGGAAGCGTGCTCTATTTCACCATCAGCGTTCATTTGCAAAGAGAACGCTACGTTGCATAAGTGAACGTTTTCGTGCAATTTCAAAGTTGGAATTGGAATTTTGCAACCGACGCGCACGCGCACCTGCCGTGCCCGTGCCGAAGGAATAAAAGTGGTGATGGACGCAGACGCGTACAAGACGCTGGAACGTAGAATTGATATGTTGCTATACACGCGCAAGCGCACAAGGCGCGCACACATACATAGCGTTCATGGCGCGAACGGAGCGTTCAGTTAATGAACGCTGCTCGAGGACGCGCTCGCGCACAGTACACGCTCGCGTCAATGAGCCAAAACGCCAGGGACGCGCAAGCGTATAGCACGCATACGCGTGGGTGCCCGAACGCTCCGTTCTCTAGATGAACGCTATGCTCTCCTGGAAGCATCACTTCTGCTCAATTTAGCTGATTCCAAGCCCAAGTGAAATTTAAAGCAAGCAGAGTCCATTTTCATCACTCAAAGGCACATGGATCATTTAGAATAGGAATTTTGCATTTAATTGTAATTTGTTTTCAATTTGAATTTCATTTGTAATTTAAGAATGCCTATAAAAAGACTTTAGTTCTGTTAAAAAAGGGGAGCGTACAGTAGGAGTAGGAGTAGAATAGTGGCTCAGGCTAGAGGATTAGAGACTCCAGATCTCTCTTGGAGGATTAGAGACTCCAGAGAGCTTAGCATAGTTTGATACACTTTTATCTTTCTGCAATTGTCGCATTTGAGTATTGAATTCAATTTAGCTTATGCAATTTAATTCTTCCTGCAATTCTGTGCAATTCTGTTCTTCTGCAATTTCACGTTTCCGTTCACATTGAGCTTGATTTACTTTCCTGCACATTTACATCTTCTGAAATTGTTCTAAATTTTGATTTACTGCTGTCTTTAATTTCCCTGCACCCAATTCCTTTTACATTTGCGGCAATTTATGTTTCTTGCTCTTTAAGATTTTGTCAATTTACTTTCTGTAATTTAAATTGCCTGCAATTTACATTCTGCTGTTCATATTTCATTCAATTAAATATTGTCTGCTTGACTAAACTGACCACTCACTAAAGTTGCTTGATCCATCAATCCCTGTGGGATCGACCTCACTCTTGTGAGTTATTACTACTTGATGCGACCTGGTACACTTGCCGGTGAGTTTGTGTGGAAATCTAATTTTCATCCATCAAGTTTTTCGCGCCGTTGCCGGGGATTGATATAGATCGACAATGATTAAGTAGGTGAGAAGTCTAGATTAAGCATTTTCTTTGTTTTTGTCCTTTTAATTTTCTGTTTTCTGTTGAAACCAAGGTGTTTGTGTTTTTGCCTCATTAAGCAAATCTCATCTAAGACATGAATTTTGATTTTAATTGGTGATGTGTTTTACAAAATTCAAATGGAGTTCAACTCATCTTATGATCAAACAGATTTATAGGATATTACCCACTATCACCGATCTCTAATGGTGGCTGGGAATATCATCAAGAAATTGCAGATCCTGAGCACTCTAATCCATGGAGATATGCTTCAGAACCACAAGATGAGCAAGAGAATCATATGGGATATCAACCACCACCACAAAATGATTCATATCAATATCCTAATAGTGGCTGGGAGTATCACCAAGAATTAACAAATTCTGAGCAACCCAACCAATGGGGATATGCCTCAGAAAATGATCAAGACAATTTCATGAGATATTGCCCACCACCACAAGATGATTTAGGTCATTATCCTCATGGTGGATGGGAGTATCAACAAGGAATAAAAGAGTATGAACACCTCCCAGAGCCACAAGATGACTCGTACTGCTATAACAACCACTCATATTGTGACTGAAAGGGTCAAAATCAAAGGGATCTTGATGATCCATACTTTGTTCATCAAGAAACATCATCACAGGAGTGTGCTTTCAACGAGTTCATGCAAGATTACCCCCCAAAACCACAAGGTGATCCATACTGTAATGAGTTCAACAATGATTCAAGTTGTGAATGGGAGGATCAAAACCAGAAAGCATTTGACAACTCATACTCCATTAATCAAGAGCCATCATCACTTGAGCAAACCTTCAATTCATTCATGCTAAATTTTCCAACCTCACCTCCCAGTTTTTCACTTGAAAATTTTTCAGCACTTGATTTTGCCTCAACACAAAGCCTCCCTCAAGATCCATATAACTCATTTTACCAACCACAAAATTCATTCCACTACACAAAAAATTCATCTCAACAGTCACAAAACTCATTTCATAACTCACAAGATTCATTACAAACCACTCAAAACAACCTCACCACAACACATCCATATCCACAAAATTTCTCTCAACATTCATATTTTGAGCTAGTAGCTGAGGAGTCCCTTCAAAAATCTAGAGAATTATTGGAAAAGCAAGAACAATCCTGGAGATAACAAGAAATCCTTCTTCAAAGGATGGATGAACACTTAGAGAAAATGAGGAGAAACTTGAACTGCTGAGCAAGGAAGATGAAGACCAGTTGGTGGATGTGAAAGAGGAAGAGCAAGAAGAAGAGGCATCTGTGTCAAGCAAAATTTCAATGAAGAATGAGGTGGTGGAGGTGTTTGAACCTGAAAATGCATATCTACAGAAGCCACTTGAGATGACAAGGGAACATGAAAACTCACAACCTTCACAAACTTTCCTGAATCAAAAATTCTTAACACTTGAATCTGTGATTGAAAAGTATGCAGAGGAGATGAAGAAATCTTGGGAAGAACAACAAACCTCCTCCATAAAAGTGCTATTAAGTCAAATGTTGAGTGCAAAAGAGGAAGTGAAAGAACAAGAAAGTAAGGAAGACAATCAAAGAAGTCCATACTCAAGTGAGGCAGAAATTTACGTAGAAGAAGGGCTCATTGAACCACCAATGCAAGGAGCTCTTGATGAAGACAGAACTCTAATAATAACATAGCAACCATGTCTTGAAATCAAAGAAGTGAAGGCAACTAACAAGAGCACCTAGAAGAGGATTGTGACCAAGATACCAAGGACAACATTCAAGAAAAGGTCAACTGCAAACAATCCTACCCCTGATCCAGCAAGCAAGTTCAATCAAGCAAATAACAAAAGGAAGCTTGCTGAGGAGATACCAAAACAGGGGACAATAGCTGAATCTTCTCCCCCCTTGAGGTCATTCCTCTTAACAAATTGGAAGAAGAGGAAGAAAGTGAAGAACAACATGTCAAGCTAATGACACTAAAAGAGCGCTTGTTGAGAGGCAACCCAACCTTAAGTAACATTTCATTCCTTTGCTTTGTTTATTTTCTCTGTCTGCTTTGTTTAAATTTCAATAAATTGGCATATGATTACATTCTAAGTTTGGTGTTTCCCTGCAACAATTTGTTTTCAATCTTTTTGGATGATTGCATCAAATCAAAAAAATGAAAGTGTCACATTGAGATTCTAAGTTTGGTGTGCCACTTATTTTCTATGCAATTTATTCAGCAACACCACTTGTCTGCATAATCATAATGCCTCTGCAGTTTTATTCTTTTGGTTTGACACTTTGTTATTCTATTTATTTAGTCATTTCTTTGATTTTAATGCTTTTAGTTATTTAGCTCCTTGACTGTTTTTGTTAAATACCTCACCAAGAAATCCTTACTCATGACAGATTCTTGGCTTGGTGATTGTATTTAACATACAACAGTTTCATTTGATTAGTTCTATTTCAAATAGATTGACATGTAACTGCATTCTAAGTTTGGTGTTGCTATGCAACAAAAATTTATTTCTAAATCCATACTGGATACTTGCATCAATTCCAAGTGAAAGTGTCACATTAAGTTTGGTGTGCCACTTATATTTTTAAGCAATGTATCATGCACACCCTCTTTTTTTTTGCAATTACAATGTCTCTGTTTCCTGTGCCTTGATGGTTATTCTTAATTTTGCTTGCTTAAACACATGTACTACTAACATTTCATTGTGTAAGACACTCATGATCCATCTTAGCCCCATCACTATTGTTCTAATTATTGCTTGAGGATGAGCAAGCATTCTGAGTTTGGTATAGGAAAGGGGAAGAATGGGAGGAAAATGACAACAGTAGTGAAGATGAACTACAAGGTGGTAAAGTTCTTTTTCCTCTTATTTGCTTCCAGTAGTTTACAGAGCATGATTGTCTTTATCTTCTCTATATACATGTGTGGTATGAATAAGCATAGCTTGAATTTTTGATTTGTAACATCTTGCTGTGACATCATGACTACCAACTTGAGTTTTGTGAGTTCAAAAGCAATAAAGTATCATGATCATAAACAAACAAAGCATTAAAAAAGAACTTAGCATGTGCATACAAGTATTGGAAGGCTAGAATGATTAACTGTTGCTCAATTACATTATATTTTATTTAATTGAAGTTTTCATCTAGGACATTTTATGAAATTTTTGAAATCATGAAAACCTTGAAAAAGCAATTTCAAATTAAGGCAAGAAAAGCAAAAGGGAAAGAATGAGAAAGCTGAAGGCTCTTAGTACCAATAACAATTCAATTGTTAAGTACTTGTGGTGTTTATGTATCAGGCAAAAAGCTTGAAAACAAAACACTTAAAATCAAGGTTGGGCTCAAGTGCAAAAGCACTCCCTCAAAGCTCAAGGTTCTGAGCATCAATGATTTGAGAGTCAAGAAAAGAAACAAATGAGCTTAATGAAGTCCTCTAATTAAATGCTTGTGGTACTTATGTATCAAGTGGTAATACTTGAAAACAAAGCGTTTAGAAGTCGTAGCTTTATTATCAACTCATGGGGCAAAGCACCCAAAAGGAGAAGCTAATAAGAAAATAAAAAGCTTGTTTCAAGGAAGAAATATACGGAAAAGATTTCATAAAATGAGCTAGATAGAAGCATCAATCATTTACATTTCTTTTGTGATTGTAGCATGCATAGAAAAATAGCCAACCATGAACATTGAGTTGCTATTCTTCTTACCTTGAATTGTCAATCTTTATTGCATGATTCTCTTCTTGCTTGAGGACAAGCAAGGTTTAAGTTTGGTATTGTGATGACATGTCATCATGTCATGTTATTCTATGCTTTTTCATACAAGAAATTGATAATTAGTGCTTAAATATTGCATGCTTTTGTGTTTAAATGGTATATTTCTTTGATCTTTTGATTTTATAAACTTTGTAGGAAATAAGAAGAAAAAGAAGCAAAAAAAAAGCACAAAATAAGCTAAAAATGAGAAAAGAGGAATTTTGGGGCACATTTTGGAGTTTGGACACACTTTGGAGCCTTAGGCCACGCTTTTAAAAGCGTGGCCCATGACTAAATCAAGGAAGCGTGCTCTATTTCACCATTAGCGTTCATTTATAAAGAGAACGCTACGTTGCATAAGTGAACGTTTTCGTGCAATTTCAAAATTGGAATTGGAATTTTGCAACCGACGCGGACGCGCACCTGCCGCGCCCACACCGATGGAATAAAAGTGGTGATGGACGCAGACGTGTACAAGACGCTGGAACGCAGAATTGATATATTGCTATACACGCGTGATGAAGGAAAATCGATTCCACATAAACTCACCGGCAAGTATACCGGGTCGCATCAAGTAGTAAAACTCAGAAGAGTGAGGTAGATCCCACGA
The DNA here is from genome assembly GCF_059453495.1 of Arachis ipaensis. Classification (NCBI taxonomy): domain Eukaryota; kingdom Viridiplantae; phylum Streptophyta; class Magnoliopsida; order Fabales; family Fabaceae; genus Arachis; species Arachis ipaensis. Next base: position 94,859,157 of record NC_142439.1, read on the forward strand.
GGATTAATTGATTAAGCAAGCAATAGTTGATTAATTATTCTAGTTAGAGGGTCATAATTGTGATGATAAGAAACAAGAAAAGTAAATGAGTTGAAATTAAATGAAAGCAATAAAGTGCAAGGAAAGTAAATTATAAGAAATTAAAGTGGTGAAAATTAAAGTACAAGAATGTAAATTGCAAGGAATGGAAAGTACAAGAAAGTTAAGTGCAAGAAAGTAAATGACTAGAAAGTAAAACTAAGTGAAGCATTTCTACAAATACTTGAAAGGCATAAATGTGCAAAAGTAAATAAAGTCATAAATGCGCATAAGTAAATGACAATAGTTAAAAGAAAGAAGTAAATAACAAGAATTAAGAATGAAATTAACATTGGGATCAAGAGATATTGCATTCTTAGGATCAATAGTTTTCATCTCCTCTTCAATCATGCAACTCATTGACCTCTTGGTAATAATGAGTGATTGAACCCCAATTCCTTGGTGATTCAATCTCCCCAATCTTGATCAATAGCCAATTCCTTGGTCTAATTGCTCATGAGAAGAGATGAAGAATGGTCCCTAATTATACCACACACTTTCCTAGACCCAAATAATGGATAGATTAAATGTCACAATATTCCTTCCATACCCAAATCTACTCAAGTGTGAGAAGAATTTTCAAGCATGGTTTTATGATTCCTCTTCCAAGGTTCACATAAAACCCAAATATATTCAATCTCTTTTCCAAGATAATTGAATGCTAACATGAAGAACGAAATTCCTTCTAGTATATCAAGGAGAGATGAAGAGAAGAAGAAGAATAAAAACAAATTAATCCATCAAATAGCAATAGAACTCTCTTTCCCAATGTTGGAAATTAGAAGCTCATAACTAAATATCTACAAAAGTGTATATGAAAGAAATGGAAGAAAAGAAGAGAATGAGAGTGAAAGGGGAGTGGAGTCACCTCCACCCCTCCATGGTCTCTCTAAAATGATGAAGCTAAGGTCCTATTTATAAGCTACCTAAATTACAAATTCAAATGAAATTAAAATCAAATGCAAATTTCCTAATTACTTCTAGATTATTCTTGTGGCCTTGATTGATTGTTAATTGTGGCTTGACTTGGGCTTGTGAACTTTTAATTCTCTTCATAGAAGCTTGAAACATTGAAGAATAAATGAAGGGATTGGAGTATTTGGAAGTAGCCCAATATGGAGTGTCATTGAAGTGGCATTTTGGGCTTGTGAAGGTTTGGAAAACCTTGCATGTTGAAATATTGGTCTGCTGCGTCCTCAAGATGAATGCCCACTAATGAGCGGATAATTTATACGCTTTTTGGCATTGTTTTTACATAGTTTTCAGTATGATTTGATTAGTTTTTAGTATATTTTATTAGTTTTTAAATAAAATTCACATTTATGGACTTTACTATGAGTTTGTGTGTTTTTTTGTGATTTCAGGTACTTTTTGGCTGAAATTGAGAGACTTGAGCAAACATTTGATTTAGAGGCTGAAGAAGGACTGCAGATGCTGTTGGATTCTGACCTCCCTGCACTCAAAGTGGATTTTCTGGAGCTACAGAAGTCCAAATGGCGCACTCTCAATTGCGTTGGAAATTAGACATCTACGGCTTTCCAGAAATATATAATAGTTTATACTTTTCCCGAGTTTAGATGACGCAAACTGGCATTCAACGCCAGCTCTCTGCCCTATTCTGGAGTTAAACGCCAGAAACAGGTTGCAAAGCAGAGTTAAACACCAGAAACAGGTTACAAACTGGCGTTTAACTCCAAGGAAGACCTCTGCACGTGAAAACTTCAATGCTCAGCCCAAGCACACACCAAGTGGGTTCAGAAGTGATATTCTGCATTATTTACTCAATTATGTAACCCTAGTAACTAGTTTTAGCATAAATAGAACTCTTTACTATTGTACTAAGGGTCCTTTTCCCTAGTTTTCGAATTCATATGCCATTTAGGGAGGCTGGCCATTCGGCCATGCCGAGACCTTGTTCTTATGTATTTTCAATGGTAGAGTTTCTACACACCATAGATTAAGGTGTGGAGCTCTGCTGTTCCTCATGAATTAATGCAAAGTACTATTGTTTTTCTATTCAATTCAAGCCTATTTCTTCTCTAAGATATTCATTCGCACATAAGAACATGATGAATGTGACGATTATGTGATGCTCATCACCATTCTCACTTATGAACGCATGCCGGACAAACACTTTCGTTCTACATGAAACCAAGCTTGAATGCATATCTCTTAGCCTTCTGATTCACGATCAGAGTCTTCGTGGTATAGGCTAGAATTATTGGCGGCCATTCTTGAGATATAAAAAGTCTAAACCTTGTCTGTGGTATTCCGAGTAGGATCTGGGAAGGGATGGCTGTGACGAGCTTCAAACTCGCGAGTGCTGGGCGTAGTGACAGACGCAAAAGGATTACTGAATCCTATTCCAGCAGGATCGAGAACCGACAGATGATTAGCCGTGCGGTGACAGCGCATCTTGGACCATTTTCACTGAGAGGACGGGAAGTAGCCATTGACAACGGTGATGCCCTACATAAAGCTTGCCAAGGAAAGGAGTATGAAGGATTGGATGAAGACAGCAGGAAAGCAAAAGTTCAGGAGGAACAAAAGCATCTCTATACGCTTATCTGAAATTCTCACCAATGAATTACATAAGTATCTCTATCTTTATTTTATATGTTATTTATCTTTTCATTATTAAAACTCTATAACTATTTGAATCCGCCTGACTGAGATTTACAAAGTGACCATAGCTTGCTTCAAGCCGACAATCTCCGTGGGAGACCCTTACTCATGTAAGGTTTATTACTTGGACGACCCAGTGCACTTGCTGGTTAGTTGTGCGAAGTTGTGACAAAGAACTAAAATTATGAACGTGCGTATTAAGCTTTTGACGCCGTTACCAAGGAATGAACAATCACGATTTTGCCACACCAAGTTTTTGGCGCCGTTGCCAGGGATTATTCGAGTTTGGACAACTGACGATTCATCTTGTTGCTCAGATTAGGTAATTTTATTTTAATTTTAAGTTCTTACTTTTATTCTTTTTATTTTCAAAAAAATTTTTCAAAAAAAAAAATTTCAAAAAATAATAATAATAATAAATTATTCTATGTTCTTCAGAATTTTTAAGAAGGAATTCTAGAGTTTCTTCTTGATCTGTTGAAGCCTGGCTGGCTGTCAAGCCATGTCTAAATTTTTGGACTGAGGCTACCACTTATCATGGCAAGAACCCTTGGAATCTCATCTAATCAGCTGTTATATGCCTGATTTGTATCTGCTAAAGCTTGGCTGGCCATTAGCCATGTCTAGTGTTTTGGACCGGAGCTTTCACTGAAAGCTTGGCTGGCTAGTAAGCCATGTCTAACTCCTGGACTGGAGCGTTAGAATAACATTGCAAGATTTCTGGAATTCTCATTAAAAATTTTGAAATCCTTATTTTTCTTTTTCCAAATAATTTTCGAAAAATCCAAAAAAATTTAATAATATCATAAAAACCAAATAGTGTCAATTTTGAAGTTTGGTGTCAATTGCATCTTGTTAATTTCATTAAAATTTTCGAAAACTCATGCATGATGTTCTTCATAATCTTCAAGTTGTTCTTGATGATTTGCTTTGTTTGATCTTTGCATTTTTATGTTTTGTGTCTTTTCTTGTTTCTCATATGCATTTTCAATTTGTTAGTGTCTAAAGTTTGAAAATTTCTAAGTTTGGTGTCTTGCATGTTTTTCTTTTCTTAAAAATTTTCAAAAATAAGTTCTTGGTGTTCATCTTGACATTCAAAGTGTTCTTGGTGTTCATCTTGACATTCATAGTGTTCTTGCATGCATCATTTGTTTTGATCCAAAATTTTCATGCATTGAGTCTTTTTGATGTTTTTCTCTCTCATCATTAAAATTCAAAAATAAAAAAAAATATCTTTCCCTTATTCTTCTCATAAAATTCGAATATTTGAGTTGACTTTTTCAAAATTTTTTAAAAATTTAATTGTTTCTTATGAGTCAAATCAAATTTTCAATTTAAAAATTCTATATTTTTCAAATCTTTTTCATTTTTCTTTCATAATTTCGAAAATTTCAAAATTTATTTTCAAAATCTTTTTCTTATTTTTATTTCATATTTTCGAAATTAATGCCAACAATTAATGTGATTGATTCAAAAATTTTAAGTTTGTTACTTGCCTATTAAGAAAGGTTCAATCTTTAAATTTTAAAATCATATCTTTTAGTTTCTTATTAGTCAAGTAATCAACTTTAATTTCAAAAATCAAATCTTTTTTCCTTTTCAAATCTTTTTCAAAATAAATTTCAATCATATCTTTTTCAAAATTTGATTTCAAAATCTTTTCTAACTTCTTATCTTTTCAAAATTAATTTTCAAATCTTTTTCAATTAACTACTGAACTTTTTGTTTGATTTTAAAAGTTTTCTATTTCAATAATATCTTTTCAAAACCACCTAACTACTTTTCTCTCTCCAATTTTCGAAAATCACTAACAACTTTTTCAAAAATCTCTTTTTAATTAATTAATTCAATTAGTTTTCAAATTTAATTTAATTTTTTTTTATTTTTGAATTCTACTTAATATTTAAAATAAAAACAAAAATATTTTTATTTTATTTTAATTAATTTTTGAATTTTTTTTCTTCTTCTTCTATTTTTCTCTTCTTCTACTCACATAAAGGAATCTCTATACTGTGACATAGAGGATTCCATATTTTCTTTTCTGTTATCTTCTTTTTCATATGAGCAGGAACAAGGATAAGAACATTCTTGTTGAAGCTGATCCTGAACCTGAAAGAACTCTGAAGAGGAAGCTAAGGGAAGCTAAAGCACAACTCTCTCGAGAAAATCTGACAGAAATTTTCGAAAAAGAAGGAGACATGGCCGAAAATAATAACAATGCAAGGAAGATGCTTGGTGACTTTACTGCACCCAATTCCAATTTACATGGAAGAAGCATCTCAATCCCTGCCATTGGAGCAAACAATTTTGAGCTAAAGCCTCAATTAGTTTCTCTGATGCAACGGAACTGCAAGTTTCATGGACTTCTATCAAAAGATCCTTTTCAACTCTTAACTGAATTCTTGTAAATCTGTGATACTGTTAAGACCAATGGGGTTGACTCCGAGGTCTACAGGCTTATGCTTTTCCCGTTTGCTGTAAGAGACAGAGCTAGAGTATGGTTGGACTCTCAACCTAAGGATAGCCTGAACTCTTGGGATAAGCTGGTCACAGCTTTCTTAGCCAAGTTCTTTCCTCCTCAAAAGCTTAGCAAGCTTAGAGTGGATGTTCAAACTTTCAAACAGAAAGAAGGTAAATCCCTCTATGAAGCATGGGAGAGATATAAGCAACTGACCAAAAAGTATCCTTCTGACATGCTTTCAGAATGGACCATCCTGGATATATTCTATGATGGCTTGTCTGAATTATCAAAGATGTCATTGGACCATTCTATAGGTGGATCCATTCACCTAAAGAAAATGCCTGCAGAAGCTCAGGAACTCATTGACATGGTTGTAAATAACCAGTTCATGTACACTTCTGAAAGGAATTCTGTGAGTAATGGGACGCCTCAGAGGAAAGGAGTTCTTGAAATCGATACTCTGAATGCCATATTGGCTCAGAATAAAATACTGACTCAGCAAGTCAATATGATTTCTCAGAGTCTGAATGGATTGCAAGCTGCTTCCAATAGTACTCAAGAGGCATCTTCTGAAGAAGAAGCTTATGATCCTGAGAACCCTGCAATAGCAGAGGTGAATTACATGGGGGAACCCTATGGAAATACCTATAATATCTCATGGAGAAATCATCCAAATTTCTCATGGAAGGATCAACAAAAGCCTCAACAAGGCTTTAATAATGGTGGAAGAAATAGATTTAACAATAGCAAGCCTTTTCCATCATCCACTCAGCAACAGACAAAGAATTCTGAGCAGAATCAATCTAGCTTAGCAAATATAGTCTCTGATCTATCTAAGGCCACTTTAGGTTTCATGAATGAAACAAGGTCCTCCATTAGAAATTTGGAGGCACAAGTGGGCCAGCTGAGTAAAAGAGTCACTGAAACCCCTCCTAGTACTCTCCCAAGCAATACAGAAGAGAATCCAAAAAGAGAGTGCAAGGCCATTACCTTACATGGTGTGGCCGAACCCAAAGAGGAGGAGGAAGGCGTGAATCCTAGTGAGGAAGACCTCCTGGGACGCTCAATGACCAATAAGGAGTTTTCCTTTTAGGAACCAAAGGAATCTGAGGCTCATCTAGAGACCATAGAGATTCCATTGAACCTCCTTCTGCCCTTCATGAGCTCTGATGAGTATTCATCCTCTGAAGAGGATGAAGACATTACTGAAGAGCAAGTTGCTAAGTACCTTGGTGCAATCATGAAGCTGAATGCCAAATTATTTGGTAATGAGACTTGGGAAGATAAACCTCCCTTGCTCACCAATGAACTAAATGCATTGGATAGGCAGAAATTACCTCAAAAGAAACAGGATCCTGGTAATTTCCTAATTCCCTGTAACATAGGCACCATGACCTTTGAGAAGGCTCTGTGTGACCTGGTGTCAGGAATAAACTTAATGCCACTCTCTGTAATGGAGAAACTTGGGATCTTTGAGGTACAAGCTGCCAGAATCTCTTTAGAGATGACAGACAACTCAAGAAAATAGGCTTATGGACAAGTAGAGGACATGTTAGTAAAGGTTGAAGGCCTTTACATCCCTGCTGATTTCATAATCCTAGACACTAGGAAGGAAGAGCATGAATCCATCATCCTTGGAAGACCCTTCCTAGCCACAGCAAGAGCTATGATTGATGTGGATAGAGGAGAATTGGTCCTTCAACTGAATGAGGACAACCTTGTGTTTAAGACTCAAGGATCTCCTTCTGTAACCATGGAGAGTAAGCATGAAAAGCTTCTCTCACTGCAGAGTCAACCAAAGCCCCCACAGTCAAACTCTAAGTTTGGTGTTGGGAGGCCACAACCAAACTCTAAGTTTGGTGTTGAACCCCCACATTCAAACTCTAAGTTTGGTGTTGGAAGGTTCCAACAATGCTCTGAACATCTGTGAGGCTCCATGAGAGCTTACTGTCAAGCTATTGACATTAAAGAAGCGCTTGTTGGGAGGCAACCCAATGTTTTAATTATATCTATTTTATTTTATTGTTATTTTATGTTTTTTTAGGTTGATGATCATGTGGAGTCACAAAAACTACTGAAAAATAAAAAATAGAATGAAAAACAGCATTAAAAATAGCTCACCCTGGAGGAAGAACTTACTGGCATTTAAACGCCAGTAAGAAGCATCAAACTGGCATTTAACGCCAGAAAGAAGCATCAAGCTGGCGTTAAATGCCAGAAACAAGCACCAGACTGGCGTTTAACGCCAGAACAGAGCATGGAAGTGGCGTTAAACGCCAGAAACAGGCTACATTTGGGCGTTTAATGCCAAAAATAGGCAGCAGTCTGGCGTTAAACGCCAGGATTGCACTACAAGGGCGTTTACACGCCTAATAGGAGCAGGGATGATACATCCTTGACCCCTCTGGATCTGTGGACCCCATAGGATCCCCACCTACCCCACCTCTCTTCTTCTCTTCTCCTCACACCTTTCTATAACACTCTTCCCCAAAATAACCTCCACCAATCACCTTCATTGCTCCTCCAAAACCATCATACAACCCACCTACACCCACCCACTCAAATTCAAACCATCACTCCTTCCTTTTCACACATCATAACCATATAAAACCCCCTTGGCCGAACCACTCACACCTCTCCATCTCATCTATTTTCTTCTTCTTCTACTCCCTCTTCTCCTCTTTTGCTCGAGGACGAGCAAACCTTCTAAGTTTGGTGCGGTAAAAGCGTGCTTTTTATTTTTCCATAACCATTTATGACACCTAAGGCCAGAGAAACCTCTAGAAAGAGGAAAGGGAAGGAAAAAGCTTCTACCTATGAGTCATGGGAGATGGAGAGATTCATCTCAAAAGCTCATCACTAAGAAAAGGATGGAGCAAACAAGAGATCCCACTTATGGACCTCAACAAGAGCATGAGGAAATTTCTCACCATGAAATCTCTGAGATGCCTCAAGGGATGCATTTCCCTCCACAAAACTATTGGGAGTAAATCAACACTTCCCTAGGAGAATTAAGTTCCAACATGGGACAACTAAGGATGGAGCACCAAGAGCACTCCATCATCCTCCATGAGATTAGAGAAGATCAAAGAGCTATGAAGGAGGAGCAACAAAGACAATGGAGAGACATAGAGGAGCTCAAGAGCACCATTGGTTCTTCAAGAAGAGGAAGACGCCACTCTCACTAAGGTGGACCCGTTCCTTAATCTCCTTGTTCTTATTTTCCTGTTTTTCGGTTTTTGAGCCTTATGTTTTATTTATGTTTGTGTCTTTACTATATGATCATTAGTGTTTAAATGTCTATGTCTTAAAGTTATGAATGTCCTATGAAATCCATCACCTCTCTTAAATGAAAAATGTTTTAATTACAAAAGAACAAGAAGTACATGGTTTCAAATTCATCCTTGAAACTAGTTTAATTATTTTGATGCGGTGACAATACTTTTTGTTTTCTGAATGAATGCTTGAACAGTGCATATGTCTTTTGAATTTGTTGTTTATGAATGTTAAATATGTTGGCTCTTGAAAGAATGATGAAAAGGAGAAATGTTATTTGATAATCTGAAAAATCATAAAATTGATTTTTGAAGCAAGAAAAAGCAGTGAAGAACAAAGCTTGAAGAAAAAAAATGGCGAAAAAAAAAGGAGAAAGAAAAAGAAAAAGCAAGCAGAAAAAGCCAAAAGCTCTTTAAACCAAAAGGCAAGAGCAAAAAGCCAGTAACCTTTTAAACCAAAAGGCAAGGGTAATAAAAAAGATCCAAGGCTTTGAGCATCAGTGGATAGGAGGGCCTAAAGGAATAAGATCTTGGTCTAAGCGGCTAAACCAAGTTGTCCCTAACCATGTGCTTGTGGTGTGAAGGTGTCAAGTGAAAACTTGAGACTGAGCGGTTAAAGTAAAGGTCCAAAGCAAAAAAAAAAGAGTGTGCTTAAGAACCCTGAACACCTCTAATCGGGGACTTTAGCAAAGCTGAGTCACAATCTGAAAAGGTTCACCCAGTTATGTGTCTGTGGCATTTATGTATCCAGTGGTAATACTGGAAAACAAAGTGCTTAGGGCTACGGCCAAGACTCATAAAGTAGCTGTGTTCAAGAATCAATATACTGAACTAGGAGAATCAATAACACTATCTAAATTCTAAGTTCCTATAGATGCCAATCATTCTGAACTTCAATGGATAAAGCGAGATGCCAAAACTATTCAAGAGGCGATAAGCTACTAGTCCCGCTCATCTGATTGGAGCTAAGTTTCATTGATATTTTGGAATTTATAGTATATTTTCTTCTTTTTATCCTATTTGATTTTCAGTTGCTTGGGGACAAGCAACAATTTAAGTTTGGTGTTGTGATGAGCGGATAACTTATACGCTTTTTGGCATTGTTTTTACATTGTTTTCAGTATGATTTTATTAGTTTTTAGTATATTTTTATTAGTTTTTAAATAAAATTCACATTTCTGGACTTTACTATGAGTTTGTGTGTTTTTCTGTGATTTCAGATACTTTCTGGCTGAAATTAAGAGACCTGAGCAAAAATCTGATTTAGAAGCTGAAGAAGGACTGCAGATGCTGTTGGATTTTGACCTCCCTGCACTCAAAGTAGATTTTCTGGAGCTACAGAAGTCCAAATGGCACGCTCTTAATTGCGTTGGAAAGTAGACATCCAGGGCTTTCCAGCAATATATAATAGTCCAAACTTTTCCCGAGTTTAGATGACGCAAACTGGCGTTCAACGCCAGCTCTCTGCCCTATTCTAGAGTTAAACGCCAGAAACAGGTTGCAAAGAAGAGTTAAACGCCAGAAACAGGTTACAAATTGGTGTTTAACTCCAAGGAAGACCTCTGCACGTGAAAGGTTCAATGCTCAGCCCAAGCACACACCAAGGGGGACCGAAAGTGATTTTCTGCATCATTTACTCAATTCTGTAACCCTAGTAACTAGTTTTAGCATAAATAAAACTCTTTACTATTGTGCTAAGGGTCCTTTTCCCTAGTTTTCGAATTCATATGCCATTTAGGGAGGCTGGCCATTCGGTCATGCCGAGACCTTGTTCTTATGTATTTTCAACGGTAGAGTTTCTACACACCATAGATTAAGGTGTGGATTTCTGCTGTTCCTCATGAATTAATGCAAAGTACTATTGTTTCTATATTCAATTCAAGCCTATTTCTTCTCTAAGATATTCATTCGCACACAAGAACATGATGAATGTGATGATTATGTGATGCTCATCACCATTCTCACTTATGAACGCGTGCCGGACAAACACTTTCGTTCTACATGAAACCAAGCTTGAATGCATATCTCTTAGCCTTCTGATTCACGATCAGAGTCTTCGTGGTATAGGCTAGAATTATTGGCGGCCATTCTTGAGATATGAAAAGTCTAAACCTTGTCTGTGGTATTCCGAGTAGGATCTGGGAAGGGATGGCTGTGACGAGCTTCAAACTCGCGAGTGCTGGATTACTGAATCCTATTCCAGCAGGATCGAGAACCGACAGATGATTAGCCGTGCGGTGACAGCGCATCTTGGACCATTTTCACTGAGAGGACGGGAAGTAGCCATTGACAACGGTGATGCCCTACATAAAGCTTGCCAAGGAAAGGAGTATGAAGGATTGGATGAAGACAGCAGGAAAGCAAAAGTTCAGGAGGAACAAAAGCATCTCTATACGCTTATCTGAAATTCTCACCAATGAATTACATAAGTATCTCTATCTTTATTTTATATGTTATTTATCTTTTCATTATTAAAACTCTATAACTATTTGAATCCGCCTGATTGAGATTTACAAGGTGACCATAGCTTGCTTCAAGCCGACAATCTCTGTGAGATCGACCCTTACTCACGTATGGTTTATTACTTGGACGACCCAGTGCACTTGCTGGTTAGTTGTGCGAAGTTGTGACAAAGAACTAAATTTATGAATGTGCGTATTAAGTTTTTGACGCCGTTACCAAGGAATGAACAATCACGATTTTGCCACACCACCCACTATAGACTATTATATATCATTGGAAAGCCCTGGATCTCAGCTTTTTAATGCCACTGGAAGCATATCATTTGGACTTCTCTAGCCTAAGCTATGATCATTTGAAGGTGAAGAGGTCAGTCTGGCGAAGTGCAGGGATTTGTTTTACGCTGAAATTGTGAAGCTAAACGAATAGAAATTTGTACCCTCAAATCCAGTGTCCACTATAGAGTGTTATATATGGTTGAAAAGCTCTGGAAGTTTACTTTCAAATGGCACTGAGATCACCTCATTTGGAGTTTTTTAGCTCGAGTTATTCTTATTTGAGTGTGAAGAGGTCAGGGTTGCAAATCTTCTTTGCTTCTCTTTGAGTTTGTTTCCAACTCTTTTGCTACCTTGGGAGTGTGCTTCCTCTATTAGTGCTTTTATTACTTCTTTTTTCACTATTTTCTACAAAATTCATCAACTCAAGTAATCAAAGCAATATTCAACTTAAGCACAATGAATACTCAATAATTGGGCATTATAAACTAATTTTTGATATGAAAAAGCATAGAAAAACATAACATGATGTGCAGTCATCACAACACCAAACTTAAACTTTGCTTGTCCTCAAGCAAACAAAGCATCATGCAATAAAGATTGACAAACCAAGGTGAGAAGAGTAGCAATTTTTATGTTCATGGTTGGCTAGTTTCTTATGCATGCTTCAATCACAAAAGAAATTCAAATGATTGATGTTTCTATCTAGCTCATTTTATGAAATCTTTTTCTTTATGTTCCTTCCTTGAAACAAGCTTTTCATTCTTTTCTTAGCTTAACTTCTTAGATGCTTTGCACCATTTGTTGAAAGCTTTGACTCTAAATGCTTTGTTTTCAAGTATTACCACTTGATACATTAGCACCACAAGCATTTAATTAGAGGACTCTTTTAGCTCATTTGTTTCTTTTCTTTACTTTCCTTCTAATCATTGGTGCTTAGAGCCTTGATCTTTGAGGGAGAGCTTTGCACTTGAGTCTAGTCTTGACTCTAAATGTTTTGTTTTCAAGCTTTTTGCTTGATACATAAACACCACAAGTATTTGACAAATGAATTGTCATTGGTACTCAGAGCCTTCAACTTTATCATTTTTCCCTTTTTTTTCTTAATCTTTTAATTAATTTGCTTATTCAAGGTTTTCAATATTTCAAAAATTTCATAAAATGTCCTAGATGAAAACTTCAATTAAACAAATTCAAATGCAATTGAGCCACAATAGTCATGCTAGCCTTCCAATACTTATATGCTCATGCTAGGTTCTTCTTTAATTACCTTGTTTGTTTATGATCATGATACTTAATTACTTTGACTCACAAACTTCAAGATGGTAGTTATGATGTAAAAGCAACATGTTGCAATTCAAATATCAAACTATGCTTATTCACAAGAACACACATGCATATAAAAGGAATGGAAGACAATCATACAATTGAAAGCATAGAAAATAAATAAGAGGAAAAGGAACTTAACCACCTTGTAGTTCATCTTCATTGTTGTCATTTTCCTCCTATTCCTTCCTTCCCCAACACCAAACTTAGAATGATTGCTTATCCTCAAGCAACAAATAAAATAGTAGTGATGGAGTTTATGATTAATCATGAATGTCTTCAAGAAGAGATGTGAGTAATGCATGTATTTAAGCAAGCAAAATTAAAGATAACAATCAAGGCACAAAGAAAAGAGACAATGTGATTGCATTAATAAGTGAGTTGTGCATGGTACTATGCATGAAAGGTAAGTGGCAACACCAAACTTAGTGTGACACTTTCATTTTAGAATGATGCAAGTACCCACTAAAGATTGAAGATCAAATTGTTACATGCAACACCAAACTTAGAATGCAATCATATGCCAAATTATTGAAAGTAAACTAAGCAAAGAAAGAAAATGTCACCAACGATTGGGTTGCCTCCCAACCACTACAAAAAAAAGAGGTTAAAATGGCATTTATATTATGGGGTTTTGAAGAACCGCCATAATATTTGGATATTCTGACATTTTTCATTGATGCCATAATTTACTTTTGGATTTGTGGTGGTTTTTATAATTAGGGCGGTTTCGAGCCGCCATTATCACCTTAGTATAAAATAATAATTATCAATCCCTAATTTCAGAAACCCTTATTTCATTGAAACACTACGGCGTGACGCTGTTCTCCTGGATGGCCTCTGCAACGATCTCCCAGATCCTCTTGCGTTCTCCGACGACCTTATCCGATGACATCTCCTCCAGCATCGATCTGCATTGACGACATCTCCTACAGTGGCGATTTCCTCCGGTGACGTCTCCTCCAGCTTCCTCTCCTTGTCGTCCTCTGTCTCTTCTCAGCCAAAATCGTCAACGCCTTCCTCTACAACGATCCAAGTAAGCTTCCTTTCCTTCCTTTCCTCCCTTACCATTCAGATTCGCCGCTAGGGATTGCGTTCCGCAGGAGAGGAATTCCTTTGTCAACTTCCAACGCGATTTAGAGCTTCTGTGTGTGTTTTTTTCGTGTTCAACAAAAATTTATTCCACGGAAAATATAAAGTAGTTTGTTAATTTGTTTCTAGGTCTTGGATTGGCGGAGTTTTATAGTTTTGTAAATGGATTCTGACTCGATCTGATATTTGATTTTGTTCTTCATTTCTGTTGTAATCCAATGAAGTATAATCGTGTTTGGTGGCGGAGATGATAATATCTCATGTTTCAGCTATCAAATCGTTTTGACTTTTGTAGCGATTAGATCTTTAAAGCTGGGGAAAGATTTTAAAGAGTTAGTGATTAATCGTGGAGAATGATTGACAAGTAGCTTTCTTTTTTGTTTTTTTTTTCATGTTGACATCACATTTCTGTTTGAACAAGATTATGTTTGTCGGCTTATTTGAATTTTGAACAAATCAGTGTGCTTTCTAATTTTAGAGAATAGTATTTTATATATATATATATATATATATATATATATATATATATATATATATATATATAAAATGGAAGTGAGTTGAACTATTGTAGAAGGAATCTAGGATGTATAGAATTGAGCCCCATAGGTTTAAAAAATGGTACTAAAACTGGAAGCACTAGACCTATGGCAATGCGTAGGTAAATAATGGATACATGTAGTGTGCAGAGTGAAATACGTTGCTTTGATATGTGAAGATATTTAGAGGAGGAGGAAAAATAAGAAAGTTCAAGTTTCCTTCATGTTGTTTAGATGTTTGAGATCATCCTAATCTGTGTTAATTGGAGTTTTGGATAACAACATGATAGCCTTTCAAGTTTCCTTGCATATTGGAGACAATTCTTAATCTAGGAGAAATTCAATGAATCTGTAATTGATATACTGTTTTAGGTGGCACTGGTGTTGCTGTTGGCATTGAAAGATGAAGTAAGAGTTAATGGTTATGGTGGTTCTGAGCAATGTGAATATAGTCCAGAACTAGCTCCAAGACCACCAGTCTTAGTCTTATTAATTATATATATTCATCAGTTCAAATCTTTATAGTTCTGCTTAATTAGTATTGGTATCTAAACTTGGGAAGCTTAAGCATTTTCTAATATCTATATGCTATATATACTATAGTTAAAATTTTGGTATGGTGACGTGGGTTTTCTAATGTCAAATATGCACCTATAGCTCTAGTAGACTCTGTTTGCAATTTTTTAGATCTAGTTCATGCCCTAGCTAGTAGGAAGAAGCAAAGAATGCTGGTTCTTTTTTTTGTTATTGTGTATTTTAACTTTCATTTATCACTTATGTAAATAAATTGCTTGTTTTATATCATATATTTGCTTCCCTTTTTTCACAGGTTACCTTGGAAGAGACCATCAATAAATTACAAAGTGAAAATAAAAGGGAGAAGCAAAACCAGGTCATTAAATTTGAATTTACGGTTTAATGACTGTGTGGATAGCTCTCTTCTCTTATTTGAATATTATTATTATTATTCTTATATATGTGTTTGGCTATTGATTGGCATGATTAACCTGATCCCCTGCAGGCTAGTTTGGAAATGAAAATTGCACAATTACAGAGTGAGAATAGTTCCTTACTTGAAAAAGAGGTGAAAGACTTAGTATTGTGTTCTTTTAAGAGTTTGGAGCGTTGAGCCTGTGAAGTTAAAATTTTTCATATTTAATTTTGTATCATATCCAGGCTGAATTGGTGGAAAAAGCCACTCAGGTAGCCTTGGAAGAGACTATCAAAAAATTAAAATGTGACAATGAATTGTACACACAAAAACAGGTGAATCAATTTGAGTGAACAATTTTGACTAAAATTTGGAATACTATTCTTATATGTGTTGCGCTGCTGATTGCTGGCCTGGCATGCCTAACTGGATCACCTACAGGTTGGTTTGGAAATGAGAATTGCACAGTTAGAGAGTGAGAAGAGTTCCTTGCTTCTAAAAGAGGTGAATGGCTTGAGAATTATTTTTCACTCTAAAACTTGAGAGCATTGAATTTTAAGAACTAGTTGTTAAGATAATTCATTTCCTATATTGTTTTCACTTTTCAGATTGGATTGGTGGAAGAAACCAAGTGATTGCTGAGTGAAAAAGAAATTTTGAGCCTTAAAGTGGTACAAATTGCATTGAAATTAACATTGCTAATAACTTGAGCTTTCTTATGTTAAATTAGTTTTTTAAATTATCCAGGATACTAATAACAGTTATGTAATCAACCCTATATATTTAAAAAAGTTTGGTTTCTTATAGTCACTCCACTATATAGGTACTTTTGATGGCATTCCAGGGATATTCTACAACTTCAGGGAAGCTGAGAGCCTTGCCGCAAGGTATAATACATGCTAATTCAGATCTTGAGTTAAGGCCCTTGTGGTCAAGAAGTAGTTCGAGGTCAAAGGTTAGCATCTTTGCACTGTTTTTCCATAGTTTTTAGTTTGTAAATCCTAATGGGCATTTTAAAAATTATTTTTCAAAAGTTGAATTGCTTTAGTAACTAATCTTGAATATTAAATTTTAGACTAGTGCTTACACCAACCATAACTTGCTGGCAGTTCCAGTTAGTATTAAACAAAAGCATAATGTTGATGCCATATAAGGTGAAACAACATAAGGACATGTGCCAAGAAGTAAAAAACCTTTCAAGGAATGCTGATAAACCAAGTTTTTTAATTGTCTTGATTTATGCCTTAAGCTGTTTGACTCGATATTTTGTGATTCAACAAAATAAGCTTCTATTTTGCTCCAGATTTCATGGATGTACTTAATTCCAACCATTTTATTCTTGAAGTCTGTTTCCATAGAGACAAGAAACCATGATTACAGATTATAATCATCTTGCAACCATTGTTTATAACCATTTTATTCTTGAAGTCTGTTTCCAAGCATACTTGCATTTTCATACCATTAGAACAAAACCTTTCAAGGGAATCAATTGCTAGTAATTAGTCTATTTGTTCGAATTTGGAGGTGCTGGTGCATGTAATATATCTTGAGAAAATATTATTGATTTGAGATTGGAGGTGCTGGTGCTAGTAATTAGTTTATAGATGATGATTGAGCATATATGTGAATGCTTTTTTGGATCTATATAGTCTTTTTGTAATTATATACTGCTTTGTATAATTTTTTCAAGAATTCCATCAGAGCAAAATCTTCCAAGTAAAATGAAGGTATTTAACTATTTATATTTGTAATTATATACTTTTGTAATTGGTATTTTGTGGGAAGTATGAAGGGTTATCGGATTATTTCCAAGATCCTTTATTAACTTAGCTTTCTATTTTCTGCCATTGATTTGAATTGTCAATTCTTCATATTAAATTGGCATGTTTGATGAGTGTGAATGCTAATTCATATTAAAATCCACACACATATGACATTATATTGGGAATCTTGGGGCTTTATCAAGCTTCAAGTAACCTTTGCTCCAAACTATTCTTCTTCCTTCATACAAATCCATCTCTTTTAAGACAGAATTCAATTCAAGAATGGCAGTTACACATGCTGATCTCGAACCAAACACAGGGAAGACATGTTTGATGAGCAGCAAAACTGGTGTGTTCCTCGTACTTGTCACAATCCTATTGGGACTCTCCTCCTTCACTCTCTGCCTCACAACAGAAGCCACACATTCTCAGGTACATAATAATCATATATATTAATTACTTAAATCTCTTAATTAATATATAATTAATGATATGGTAGGTGACATGGATGAACACAAGAAAAACAGAATGTGTATACAAAAGTAGCAGCAAAACGCCATTGGTATGTGCTGCTTGTGCTTTTGTTGTGCTAGCAATGGCCATGGTTATGGAGCATACTTATCTCTTAATTTTGTTGTGCTTTTGTTGTGCTAGCAATGGCCATGTTTTATGTCTCCTCTCTTCACTGTTACAAATATTTTCTTGCCCTATTTAGTCATTAAATATTTCCTCTAGTTATGTACTTTTAATGTTAAAATCAGGTCAAGAAACACCGTCATGATACTTTGAGCCTTCTCTGTATAGAGCTCATTTAATCTTGTGCAGTAATGGATTATGAATAGTTTAATTCAATTGAAATTTTGTCTTTGAATGCTAAGTATCTGATGAGCTGCTGTTTCTGTTATATAGTAATTCTCTGTTGCAGCTGATGAGCAAGAAAGTACCAAGAACAAAGGAAGAACTCATTGAACTCAATGGCATGAGCAAGTAAGTTCATTCTATGAATTAATCAAATGTACTGGTTAACTGAGTTAACATTCACAGATGTTTCTGTTTAACACAGGGCCAAGGTAAGCAATTATGGTGATCAGATACTGGAAACCATTGAAAATACTATTAATGAATATTACAAGTTGGATAAAAGTAGCAATGGCAGTGTTGATTCTGCAAAAAGGAGACGAGATGCAAATGGAGGCCTTGATAGAAATATTGAGGATGATGATGAGTTGACTAAAAAAAATCAAAATGTGCATACAAGAATAATTTTCTTACCTTTATAATATATATATATATATATATATATATATATATATATATATATATGAATAAATTTTTTAATATCTAGTCCCTCTTGTGAGACTGTTGGTTTAGTTTTTAATTTTTCAAAATGCTGGTAGTTTGCTATTTATTTGAGCAACTATTTATTTCTAACGTTCAATTTTCTTTTGCAGGTAATATTTATTTACAAGGACATGAACAATGAAAATGTTGGAATGATCTGTAGCAAATTTGTTGAGCATCTCTAGGAAAATTCCCAATGTAATAGAACTAACAATATTTCTTAGTTTGATACTTTGTATAGGAGTTATTATTTTTTATTTGTAATACTAAAAAATCATATATTATGTTTAATACTTTGAGTTATATAATATTTTGTCTATGGATTATGATTTTGTTATTGTGGAATTTTAATAAAAAAATTATTTATTTAGCAAGATAAAAATAATAGTAAAAACTGCATTTTTAAAAGATAAAAAAATATCATTTTTATCCGGTAAAAATGGCAGTTAAAAAATGCCATTTTAAACGAAAAGGATGCCATTAAACCCTGGTAAAAATGGCGTTTAGAAATGTCATTTTAAACGAAAAGGATGCCATTAAATACAGGTAAAAACAGCGGTTATAAATGCCATTTTTAACGAGAAGGATGCCATTAAACCCAGGTAAAAACGGCGGTTACAAATGCCATTTTAAAAGAGGAGGATGCCATTAAATCCAAGTAAAAACGGCGGTTACAAACCGCCATTTTAAATGAGGAGGATGCCATTAAGCCCAGGTAAAAACGGCGGTTACAAACTGCCATTTTAAACAACAACAAAACCGCCATTTTATTTGGTTAAAATGGCGGTTAAAAATCGCCATTTTAACCACCAAAAAACCGCCGTATTATCCACTGGTTATTACGGCGGTTTTCAGAAAACCGCCGTAATAACCAGAATGGCGCCCATAATTCCGGCGTTTCTTGGAGGCGCCATTTTCGGCAATAATGGCGGTTGTAACCGCCATAATTACCTTAAAAAATCGCCATTTTAACCCTTTTTTTGTAGTGAACAAGCGCTCTTTTAATGTCATTAGCTTGACATGTGGTTCTTAATTTTCTTCCTCTTCTTCCAATTGGTTAAAAGAAATGACATCAAGGGAGAAGAAGAGAAAATTGATGCCCCTTGATTTGATTGCCTCCTAACAAGCCTTCTTTTGTTATTAGCTTGATTCCTCTTGCTTGTTGGGGTGGGGGGTTGGATTGCTTTTTTTTTTTACCTTCTCTTCTTCATGAATGTTCTCTTTTGTTTCTTGGTCACAAACCTTCTTTGAGTGTTTCCCTTGATTGCCTTCATTTTCTTGATTTCAAGACTTAGGTGTTGTGTGATGGTTGGAGTGTCCTCTTTATCAAGAACCTCTTAGGTTGACGGTTCAATTAAATCATCCTCCATACAACTCTCTACTTTCTTGGAGTGTAGACTCTCTTGGTTGTTTTTCTCCCTTACAACCTCCTTCTTTATTGGGATTTCACTTGGTATAGGAGCTTCTTCATCTTGTTCTTCCACTTCCTCCTTTGCACTCAACATTTGGTCTAAAAGCACTTCCATGTTTTTGAAAGAGGTTTCTTGTTCTTCCCAAGTTTTCTTCGTCTCCTCTTCATATCTTTCAAGCATGGACTCAAGTTTTGAGAGTCTTTGGTTCAGGGAAGTTTGTGTGAGTTGTGAGTTTTGGAAGGGATTTTGGGTTGAGGGATAGTTAAGTGATGAAGAATTTTCATATGAAAAGCTAGGAGGTGAGGTTGGACAATTTTGCATAAATGAATTGAAGGTACGCTCAAGTGATGATGGCTTTTGATAAGTGGAGTATGGACTATTGAATGCTCTTTGGTTTTGATCCTCCCAATCACAACTTGGATACTTGTCCCATTCATAGGAGTATGAATTATTTTGTATTCTTGGGAAGTATCCCATTTGGTTTGATTGCTCAAACCCCATCATTCTTTGATCTTGATATCCCCAACCACAATTAGTATAGTAAGTTGAATCATTTTGTGGTGGTGGAAAATACCCCATGTAACTTGCTTGATCATTGTGTGACCTTGGGACATATCCCATTTGGATTGATTGTTCATGATCCATCATTTCTTGTTGATATTTTCATCCACCATGAGGATAATGACATGAATCATTTTGTAGTGGTGGGCAATATCCCATGTAATATGATTGATCAACATGTGAGGTAAACTCCATTTTCATTGAAAAATGTTGTATCAAACACAACCACCAAGAAAATTAAAATTCCTTGTGTCACAACTAAAGAATTCTTAGTGAGACAATAACACGAACACTTAACTCACAAGAGAAAAGAGAAATATAAAAAAGCAAGTAAATGACAAAAACAAAAAAAATGCCTAATCTAGATAATTAATCAACCGGTAGTTTGTTAATCACAATTAATCCCCGGCAACGGCGCCAAAAACTTGTTGAGGGATAATCGATTCCACACAAACTCACCGGCAAGTATACCGGGTCGTATCAAGTAGTAAAACTCACAAGAGTGAGGTCGATCCCACAAGGATTAATGGATTAAGCAAGCAATAGTTGATTAATTATTTTAGTTAGATGGTCATAATTGTGATGATAAGCAACAAGAAAAGTAAATGAGTTGAAATTAAATGAAAGCAATAAAGTGCAAGGAAAGTAAATTACAAGAAATTAAAGTGGTGAAAATTAAAGTACAAGAATGTAAATTGCAAGGAATAGAAATTACAAGAAAGTAAAGTGCAAGAAAGTAAATGACTAGAAAGTAAAACCAATTGAAGCATTTCTACAAACACTTAGAAGGCATAAAATGTGCAAAAGTAAATAAAGCCATAAATGTGCATAAGTAAATGACAAAAGTTAAAGGCAAGAAGTAAATAACAAGAATTAAGAATGAAATTAACATTGGGATCAAGAGATATTGCATTCTTAGGATCAATAGTTTTCATCTCCTCTTCAATCATGCAATTCATTGACCTCTTGGCAATCATGAGTGATTGAACCCCAATTCCTTGGTAATTCAATCTCTCCAATCTTGATCAATAGCCAATTCCTTGGTCTAATTGCTCATGAGAAGAGATGAAGAATGGTCCCTAATTATACCACACACTTTCCTAGACCCAAATAATGGATAGATTAAATGTCACAATATTCCATCCATGCCCAAATCTACTCAAGTGTGAGAAGGATTTTCAAGCATGGTTTTATGATTCCTCTTCCAAGATTCATATAAAACCCAAATACATTCAATCTCTTTTCCAAGATAATTGAATGATAACATGAAGATCGAAATTTCTTCTAGTAAATCAAGGAGAGATGAAGAGAAGAAGAAGAATAAAAACAAATTAATCCATCAAATAGCAATAGAACTCTCTTTCCCAATGTTGAAAATTAGAAGCTCATAACTAAATATTTACAAAAGTGTATATTAAAGAAATGGAAGAAGAGAAGAGAATGAGAGTGAAAGGGGAGCCATGGTCTCTCTAAAATGATGAAGTTAAGGTCCTATTTATAAGCTACGTAAATTACAAATTCAAATGAAATTAAAATCAAATGCAAATTTCTTAATTACTTCTAGATGATTCTTGTGGCCTTGATTGATTGTTAATTGTGGCTTGACTTGGCCTTGTGAACTTTTAATTCTCTTCATAGAAGCTTGAAACATTGAAGAATAAATGAAAGAATTGGAGTATTTGGAAGTGGCCCAATGTGGAGTGTCATTGAAGTGGCATTTTGGGCTTGTGAAGGTTTGGGAAATCTTGCACGTTGAAATATTGGTCTGCTGCATCCTCAAGATGAATGCCAACTATAGAGTATTATATCATTGAAAAGCCCTGGATCTCAGCTTTCTAACGCCACTAGAAGCATATCATTTGGATTTCTTTATCCCAAGTTATGATCATTTGAAGGTGTAGAGGTCAGTCTGGCGAAGTGCCGGGATTTGTTTTACGCTGAAATTATGAAGCTAAATGAATAGAAATTTGTACCCTCAAATCCAGTGTCCGCTATAGAGTGTTATATATGGTTGAAAAGCTCTGGAAGTCTACTTTAAAATGGCACTGAGATCACCTCATTTGGAGTTTTTTAGCTCGAGTTATTCTTATTTGAGTGTGAAGAGGTCAGGGTTGCAAATCCTCTTTGCTTCTCTTTGAGTTTGTTTCCAACTCTTTTGCCACCTTGGGAGTGTGCTTCCTCTATTAGTGCTTTTATTGCTTCTTTTTCCACCATTTTCTACAAAATTCATTAACTCAAGTAATCAAAGCAATATTCAACTTAAGCACAACAAATACTCAATAATTGGGCATTATAAACTAATTTTTTATATGAAAAAGCATAGAAAAACATAACATGATACGCAGTCATCAACGCGCAAGCGCACAAGGCGCGCATGCGTACATAGCATTCATGGCTCAAACGGAGCGTTCAGTTAATGAACGCTACTTGACGACGCGCTCGTGCACAGTACGCGCTCGCATCGATGAGCCAAAACGCCAGGGACGCGTAAGCGTACAGCACGCATACGCGTGGGTGCCCGAACGCTCCGTTCTCTAAATGAACACTACGCTCTCGTGGAAGTATCACTTCTGCTCAATTTAGCTGATTCCAAACCCAAGTGAAATTCATATCAAGCAGAGCCCATTTTCATGACTCAAAGGCACAAGGATCATCTAGAATAGGAATTTTGCATTTAATTGTAATTTGTTTTCAATTTGAATCTCATTTGTAATTTAGGAATGCCTATAAAAATATTTTAGTTCTGTTAAAAAAGGGGAGTGCACAGTAGGAGTAAGAGTAGAATAGTGGCTTAGGCTGGAGGATTAGAGACTCCAGATCTCTCTTGGAAGATTAGAGACTCCAGAGAGCTTAGCATAGTTTGATACACTTTTATCTTTCTGCAATTGTCGCATTTGAGTATTGAATTCAATTTAGCTTATGCAATTTAATTCTTCCTGCAATTCTTTTCTTCTGCAATTTCACATTTCCGTTCACATTGAGCTTGATTTACTTTCCTGCACATTTACATCTTCTGCAATTGTTCTAAATTCTGATTTACTGCTGTCTTTAATTTCCCTGCACCCAATTCCCTTTACATTTGCTGCACTTTACGTTTCTTGCTCTTTAAGAGTTTGTCTATTTACTTTCTGCAATTTAAATTCCCTGCAATTTACATTCTGCTGCTCAGATTTCATTCAATTAAATACTGTCTACTTGACTAAACTGACCACTCACTAAAGTTGCTTGATCTATCAATCCCTGTGGGATCGACCTCACTCTTGTGAGTTATTACTACTTGATGCAACCCGGTACACTTGCCGGTGAGTTTGTGTGGAAATCTAATTTTCACCCATCAAGTTATCTTCATGGTTCGAATGAGCAGTTTTGGTTTTGAGATCGGCATCGAGCTTTGCAAGCTTGTCCTCTAGCTCTGGCGACGTCTCGCTTCTCTTCGGAGGTCTCTCTCAGCCTCCCGCTAATGTTCAGCGTCCTGTTCGACTTGTTTAAGGCGATTCTGCTGTTCACGGAGGGCATCTAAGATTTCGGTGTTTGGAGTTTACTTGTCCCCCTTGTTTTGAGGCACATCTTTTATTGTGGCATCCATATTTTTAAGCAGGGTTCTTTATTTCAAACCGGAGTTGTGGTCGTTGTCAAGGTTGTCCGCCATGATGAGGGGATGACTTCCAGGTTCCCCGGCAACGGCGCCAATATTCTGAGGGTTACCTAAAACTGAAGGTCGATCTCGGATGAGATCTGCTACGGTGGCCGGAGTTGTCTTGTTCGACTTGTTTGACTTGGTGGTATTGCTGATCCTTGATCACCAGAGGGTGGTGGTACCTGCAAAAGACTCCGATGCTTAAGTTAGCATGAGCTTTAAGCAGGTTTTTGTGTAGAATCAGAGTATGAGTTATACTTGGGTGCTCCAGTGTATTTATAGTAGTGTGGGGTGTCCTTTAAGATAAGTTATCTTATCTTATCTTTTAGGGGAACCGCCTTATCTTTCTAGGCTTTGCCGCCTTTAGAATGGGCTGTGTTCCGCTGTTTGGGCCTACTTGGGCCTTTATAGTGATTTGGCCGAGCTCTTTAAGGAGAGGTCGGTGGCGATCCAACCTTAAGAGGTCAGATGTTCTTGTCTGAAGTCGGCCCGGGTCGCATAGCTCGACCCGAGTATGAATAGGATTATTTTGGAGAAACAGGACCTTGCTGTTGTATATATTTTGTTGGGTTGTATTTGTATATATATTCTAGCCGGCCTTGGCATCACAGCTCGAGTCTAGAGCTTGATTATACTTATCCGTTGGAACTCTATATATACATGTCTTTTACTTTCTTGTATAAGCTTTCTATTTTATCATTTTTCGTGAGCGATGCATCTTTGGTATGTTTTGATCGTACCCCTTTTCTTCAAGGCTCCTAGCTATGTTATCCTTGTTATATATGTATGTATTTTCTTTTTAGAGGTTGTAGTGTCTCACCACCTTTGATTTATGTCCTAGGCGTAAAGCTCTATGTGGTAGGGTGTTACATTATGGTATCAGAGCAGTTCATTTCTGTAGTTCCTGAGGGACGAACTTACCACACTTCTGGGCATACTCTGGGTGTGTCTATATGCTAATTAGGATATCTAATTGATATATGTGGCATATTTGTTCATGAGCATACATTTGGGACTTTGAAGCACTAGACTTGAGATATTAGACTGATCACCTTGATATCGATTATTTGGTGTGAATAGGTACCAAATGACATCTCATGGACACGAACGTGGTTTAGGACAGAGAGGTAATGAGGTAACCGTATCGGTAGGTAGTATCACTGAATTCGGAACCGTAATGACGAACGTAGCTGCTACCATTATTGCTGTTGCTGTTGCAACCAACAAGCAATGAGTAGGACAGAACAACAAGTTAGGAGTAGTAATAAAGGTGGTAATAGACAGGATAGTGAAGTTAATGGTCGGAGTGCAGTGGTACCAAGGAAGATAGCAAGCCTTTCGAAGTTGGTTAATGATGAGCAGATAATTTATACGCTTTTTGGCATTGTTTTTAGTATGTTTTTAGTAGGATCTAGTTACTTTTAGGGATGTTTTCATTAGTTTTTATGTTAAATTCACATTTCTGGACTTTACTATGAGTTTATGTGTTTTTTCTGTGATTTTAGGTATTTTCTGGCTGAAATTGAGGGACTTGAGCAAAAATCAGATTCAGAGGTAGAAGAAGGACTACTGATGCTGTTGGATTCTGACCTTCCTGCACTCAAAGTGGATTTTCTGGAGCTACAGAACTCAAAATGGCGTGCTTCCAATTGCGTTGGAAAGTAGACATCCAAAGCTTTCCAGCAATATATAATAGTCCATACTTTGGCCGAGTTTAGATGACGTAAAAGGGCATTGAACGATAGTTCTACGCTGCTGTCTGGAGTTAAACGCCAGAAACACGCTACAAGCCAGAGTTGAACGCTAGAAATATGTTACAAACTGGCGTTCAACTCCAAGAATGACCTCTCCATGTGGAAACTTCAAGCTCAGCCCAAGCACACACCAAGTGGGCCCCGGAAGTGGATTTATGCATCAATTACTTACTTCTGTAAACCCTAGTAACTAGTTTAGTATAAATAGGACTTTTTACTATTGTATTTGACATCTTATGATTTTTAGTTCATCTTAGGATTATATTGATCACGTTTGGGGGCTGGCCATTTGGCCATGCCTCGACCTTCATCACTTATGTATTTTCAACGGTAGAGTTTCTGCACTCCATAGATTAAGTTGTGGAGCTCTGCTGTTCCTCAAAGATTAATGCAAAGTACTACTGTTTTTCTATTCAACTCAACTTATTTCGCTTCTAAGATATTCATTCACACTTCAATATGAATGTGATGAACGTGACAATCATCATCATTCCCCCACGAACGCGTGCCTGACAACCACTTCTGTTCCACCTTAGATTGAATGAGTATCTCTTGGATCTCTTAATTAGAATCTTCGTGGTATAAGCTAGATTGATGGCGGCATTCATGAGAGTCCGGAAAGTCTAAACCTTGTCTGTGGTATTCCGAGTAGGACTCTGGGATTGAATGACTGTGACGAACTTCAAACTCGCTAGTGCTGGGCGTAGTGACAGACGCAAAAGGAGGGTGAATCCTATTCCAGTATGATCGAGAACCTCAGATGATTAGCCGTGCTGTGACAGAGCATTTGGACCATTTTCACAAGGGGATAGGATACAGCCATTGACCACGGTGATGCCTCCAGATGATTAGCCATGCAGTGACAGCGCATCGGACCATTTTCACAGAGAGGATGAAAAGTAGCCATTGACAATGGTGATGTCCTTACATAAAGCCAGCCATGGAAAGGGGTAAGACTGATTGGATGAAGACAGCGGGAAAGCAGAAGTTCAGAGGGACGAAAGCATCTCTATACCTTTATCTGAAATTCTCACCAATGATATACATAAGTATTTCTATCTTGATTTTCTGTCTATTTATTATTTATTTTCGAAAACTCCATAATCAATTATTACCCGCCTGACTGAGATTTACAAGATGACCATAGCTTGCTTCATACCAACAATCTCCGTGGGATCGACCCTTACTCACGTAAGGTTTTATTACTTGGACGACCCAGTGCACTTGCTGGTTAGTTGTATCGAAGTTGTGAATAAAAAAAACGATTTATTAAGACGTGCGTACAGAGTTTTTGGCGCCGTTGCCTGAGATCACAATTTCGTGCACCAAGTTTTTGGCGCCGTTGCCGGGGATTGTTTGAGTTTGGACAACTGACGGTTCATCTTGTTGCTCAGATGAGGTAATTTTCTTTTCAAAAAAGTTTCTAAAAAAATTGTTTTCAAAAAAAAAATTATATTTTTCTTCAGAATTTTTAAGAATGAATTCTAGTGTTTCATGAAGCATGTTGAAGCCTGGCTGGCTGTAAAGCCATGTCTAAATTCTTTTGGACTGAGGCTTCCAATTATAAGTATATGAAGTTGGATGAAGTATCAGCTGTTGTATACATGATAGGTATCTGCTGAAGCTTGGCTGGCCATTGGCCATGTCTAGTGTTTTGGACCGGAGCTTTCATTGAAAGCTTGGCTAGCTAGTGAGCCATGTCTAATTCCTGGACTGAAGCTTTAGACTAAGAGTGCAAGATTCCTGGAATTCATATTAAAAATTTTGGAATCCTTATTTTTCTTTTTCACATTAATTTTCGAAAAAAAAACCAAAAAAATTTAGAAAATCATAAAAATCAAAAATATTTTGTGTTTCTTGTTTAAGTCTTGAGTCAATTTTTAAGTTTGGTGTCAATTGCATATTCATCTTGCATTTTTCGAAAATTCATGCATTCATAGTGTTCTTCATGATCTTCAAGTTGTTCTTATCTTATCTTTTTCAAAAATTTGATTTTAAAATATCTTTTCCAACTTCTTATCTTCTTATCTTTTCAAAATTAATTTTCAAACCTTTTTCAACTAAATGATTGACTTTTTGTTTGTTTCTTATCTTTTTCAAAACTACCTAACTAACTCTATCTCTCTAATTTTCGAAAATATCTCCCTCTTTTTCAAAATTCTTCTAATTAACTAATTATTTCAAACTTTAATTTTAATTTAATTCTTCTTTTAATTTTTGAAATTCACTAACCATTTTTCAAAAATAATTTTCGAAAATCCTTCTCTCTCATCTCCTTCTATTTATTTATTCATCTACTAACACTTCTTCTCACCCAAATTCGAACCCCTTCTTCTATCTGTGTTCGAATTCCTTTCTTTTTCTTCTTCTTCTACTCACATAAGGGAACCTCTGTACCTGGGCAAAAAGGATCCCTATTATTATTTTTCTGTTTTCTTCTTTTTCATATGAGCAGGAGCAAGGACAAGAACATTCTTGTTGAAGCAGACCCTAAACCTGAAATGACACTGAAGAGGAAATTAAGAGAAGCTAAAATACAACAATCCAGAGACAACCTTTCAGAAATTTTCGAACAAAAAGAGGAGATGGCAGCCGAAAATAATAAAAATGCTAGGAGAGTTCTTGGTGACTTTACTGCACCAAATTCCAATTTACATGGAAGAAGCATCTCCATCCCTACCATTGGAGCAAATAATTTTGAGTTGAAACCTCAACTAGTTTCTCTAATGCAACAAAACTGCAAGTTTCATGGACTTCCATCTGAAGATCCTTTTCAGTTCTTAACTGAATTCTTGCAAATATGTGATACTGTAAAGACTAATGGAGTAGATCCTGAAGTCTACAGGCTCATGCTTTTCCCTTTTGCTGTGAGAGACAGAGCTAGAATATGGTTGGACTCTCAACCAAAAGATAGCCTGAACTCATGGGATAAGCTGGTCACGGCTTTCTTAGCCAAGTTCTTTCCTCCTCAAAAGCTGAGTAAGCTTAGAATGGATGTTCAAACCTTCAGACAGAAAGAAGGTGAATCCCTCTATGAAGCTTGGGAGAGATACAAGGAACTGACCAAAAAGTGTCCTTCTGACATGCTTTCAGAATGGACCATCCTGGATATATTCTATGATGGTCTGTCTGAATTAGCTAAGATGTCATTGGATACTTCTGCAGGTGGATCCATTCACCTAAAGAAAACACCTGCAGAAGCTCAAGAACTCATTGATATGGTTGCTAATAACCAGTTCATGTACACTTCTGAGAGGAATCCTGTGAGTAATGGGACGCCTCAGAAGAAGGGAGTTCTTGAAATTGATACTTTGAATGCCATATTAGCTCAGAATAAAATATTGACTCAGTAAGTTAATATGATTTCTCAGAGTCTGAATGGAATGCAAGCTGCATCCAACAGTACTCAAGAGGCATCTTCTGAAGAAGAAGCTTATGATCCTGAGAACCCTGAAATAGCAGAGGTGAATTACATGGGTGAACCCTATGGAAACACTTATAATCCCTCATGGAGAAGTCACCCAAATCTCTCATGGAAGGATCAACAAAAGCCTCAACAAGGCTTTAATAATGGTGGAAGAAACAGGTTTAACAATAGTAAACCTTTTCCATCATCCACTCAGCAACAGACAGAGAACTCTGAACAAAATACCTCTAATTTAGCAAACTTAGTCTCTGATCTATCCAAGGCCACTCTAAGTTTCATAAATGAAACAAGGTCCTCCATTAGAAATTTGGAGGCACAAGTGGGCCAGCTGAGTAAGAAGATCACTGAAACCCCTCCTAGTACTCTCCCAAGCAATACAGAAGAAAATCCAAAAGAAGAGTGCAAGGCCATTGAATTAATTACCATGGCAGAACCTGTAAGGGAGGTTGAGGACGTGAATACCAGTGAGGAAGACCTCCTGGGACGTCCAGTGATCAATAAGGAGTTTCCCTCTGAGGAACCAAAGGAATCTGAAACTCAACTAGAGACTATAGAGATTCCATTAAACCTCCTTATGCCATTCATGAGCTCTGAGGATGTTACTGAGGAGCAAGTTACCAAGTACCTTGGTGCAATCATGAAGCTGAATGCCAAATTATTTGGTATTGAGACTTGGGAAGATGAACCTCCCTTGTTCACCAATGAACTGAGTGATATGGGTCAACTGACATTGCCTCAGAAGAAACAGGATCCTGGAAAGTTCCTAATACCTTGTACCATAGGCACTATGATCTTTGAAAAGGCTCTGTGTGACCTTGGTTCAGGGATAAACCTCATGCCCCTCTCTGTAATAGAGAAACTGGGAATCTTTGGGGTGCAAGCTACTAAAATCTCATTAGAGATGGCAGACAATTCAAGAAAACAGGCTTATGGACAAGTAGAGGACGTGTTAGTAAAGGTTGAAAGCCTTTACATCCCTACTGATTTCATAATCCTAGATACTGGGAAGGATGAGGATGAATCCATCATCCTTGGAAGACCCTTCCTAGCCACAGCAAGAGCTGTGATTGATGTTAACAGAGGTGAACTAGTCCTTCAATTGAATGAGGACTCCCTTGAGTTTAAAACTCAAGGACATCCTTCTGTAAACATGGAAAAGAGGCACAGTAAGCTTCTCTCAAAACAGAGTCAACCAGAGCCCCCACAGTCAAACTCTAAGTTTGGTGTTGGGAAGCCATAACTAAACTCTAAGTTCGGTGTTGAACTCCCATATCCAAACTCTAAGTTTGGTGTTGAGGAGTCTCAACAATGCTCTGAATATCTGTGAGGCTCCATGAGAGCCCACTGTCAAGCTATTGACATTAAAGAAGCGCTTGTTGGGAGGCAACCCAATTTTTATTTATCTAATTTTATTTTTATTGTTTCATGTTTTATTAGGTTCATGATCATGTGGAGTCACAAAATAAATCAAAAAAATTGAAAACAGAATCAAAAATAGCAGAAGAAAAATCACACCCTGGATGAGGATCTTACTGGTGTTTAAACGCCAGTAAGAAGCATCTGGCTGGCGTTCAATGCCAGAACAGAGCATGTTTCTGGCGTTGAACGCCAGAAACAAGCAGCATCCTGGCGTTCAGACGCCAGAAATGCACAGTGAGGAAAGCTGGTGCTGAACGCCAGAAACAAGCATCTGGCTGGCGTTCAACGCCAGAAATATGCTGCATCTGGGCGTTGAACGCCCAGAACAAGCATCAATTCGGCGTTTAAATGCCAGAATTGCATGCAAAGGCGTTTTACATGCCTAATGGGTGCAGGGATGTAAATCCTTGACACCTTAGGATCTGTGGACACCACATGATCATCTCAGGATCTGTGAATCTCACAGGATCCCCACCCACTTCACCCTCTCTCTCTCCATTCATGGTCATCCCTTCTGTTTTCCATTCACTACTCACATCCATACACACATCCCTCCATCTCCTCCATATCTTCTTTTTCTTTATCTATTCTTTCTTCTCTTGCTCGAGGGCGAGCAATATTCTAAGTTTGGTGTGGTAAAAGCATAAGCTTTTTATTTTTCCATTACCATTAATGGCACCTAAGGCCAGAGAAACCTCAAGAAAGAGAAAAGGAAAGGCAATTGCTTCCACCTCTGAGCCATGAGAGATGGAAAGATTCATCTCACAAGCCCATCACTAAGAAAAGGATGGAGCAAACAAGAGAGCCTATTCATGGAGCTCAAGAAACACATGAGGAAGCTCATCATCAAGAAATTCCTGAGATACCTCAATGGATGCACTTTCCTCCACAGAATTTTTGGGAGCAAATCAACACCTCCCTAGGAGAATTAAGTTCCAACATGGGACAATTAAGGGTGGAACATCAAGAGCACTCCATCATCCTTCATGAAATTAGAGAAGATCAAAAAGCAATGAGGGAGGAGCAACAAAGACAAGGAAGAGACATAGAAGAGCTCAAGGACATCATTGGTTCCTCAAGAAGGAAACGCCACCATCACTAAGGTAGACTCATTCGTTGTTCTTAAACTCTCTGTTTTTCGTTTTCTTTATGTTAAGTGCTTATCTATGTTTGTGTCTTATTACATGATCATTAGTAGTTAGTAACTTTGTCTTAAAGTTATGAATGTCCTATGAATTCATCACCTCTCTTAAATGAAAAATATTTTAATTCAAAAGAACAAGAAGTACATGAGTTTCGAATTTATCCTTGAACTTAGTTTAATTATATTGATGTGGTGACAATGCTTCTTGTTTTCTGAATGAATGCTTGAACAGTGCATATGTCTTTTGAAGTTGTTGTTTTAGAATGTTAAATATGTTGGCTCTTGAAAGAATGATGACAAGGAGACATGTTATTTGATAATCTGAAATATCATAAAAATGATTCTTGAAGCAAGAAAAAGCAGCAAAGAACAAAGCTTGCAGAAAAAAAAATGGCGAAAAAAATAGAAAGAAAAAGAAAAAGCAAGCAGAAAAAGACAAAAGCTCTTAAAACCAAGAGGCAAGAGCAAAAAGCCAATAACCCTTAAAATCAAAAGGCAAGGGTAAATAAAAAGGATCCCAAGGCTTTGAGCATCAGTGGATAAGAAGGCCTAAAGGAATAAAATCCTGGCCTAAGCGGCTAAACCAAGCTGTCCCTAACCATGTGCTTATGGCGTGAAGGTGTCAAGTGAAAACTTGAGACTGAGCGGTTAAAGTCAAGGTCCAAAGCAAAAGAAGAGTGTGCTTAAGAACCCTGGACACCTCTAATTGGGGACTTTAGCAAAGCTGAGTCACAATCTGAAAAGGTTCACCCAGTTATGTGTCTGTGGCATTTATGTATCCGGTGGTAATACTGGAAAACAAAGTGCTTAGGGCCACGGCCAAGACTCATAAAGTAGCTGTGTTCAAGAATCAACATACTGAACTAGGAGAATCAATAACACTATCTGAACTCTGAGTTCCTATAGATGCCAATCATTCTGAACCTCAATGGATAAAGTGAGATGCCAAAACTATTCAAGAGGCAAAAAGCTACAAGTCCCGCTCATCTGATTGGAGCTATGTTTCATTGATAGTTTGAAATTTATAGTATATTCTCTTCTTTTTATCCTATTTGATTTTCAGTTGCTTGGGGACAAGCAACAATTTAAGTTTGGTGTTGTGATGAGCAGATAATTTATACACTTTTTGGGATTGTTTTTAGTATGTTTTTAGTAGGATCTAGTTACTTTTAGGGATGTTTTCATTAGTTTTTATGTTAAATTCACATTTCTAGACTTTACTATGAGTTTGTGTGTTTTTTCTGTGATTTCAGGTATTTTCTGGCTGAAATTGAGGGACTTGAGCAAAAATCAGATTCAGAGGTAGAAGAAGGACTGCTGATGCTGTTGGATTCTGACCTCCCTGCACTCAAAGTGGATTTTCTGGAGCTACAGAACTCAAAATGGCGCGCTTCCAAATGCGTTGGAAAGTAGACATCCAGAGCTTTCCAGAAATATATAATAGTTCACACTTTGGCCGAGTTTAGATGATGTAAAATGGCATTGAACGCCAGTTCTATGTTGCTGTCTGGAGTTAAACGCCAGAAACACGCTACAAGCCAGAGTTGAACGCTAGAAATATGTTACAAACTGGCGTTCAACTCCAAGAATGACCTCTCCATGTGGAAACTTCAAGCTCAGCCCAAGCACACACCAAGTGGGCCCCGGAAGTGGATTTATGCATCAATTACTTACTTCTGTAAACCCTAGTAACTAGTTTAGTATAAATAGGACTTTTTACTATTGTATTTGACATCTTATGATTTTTAGTTCATCTTAGGATTATATTGATCACGTTTGGGGGCTGGCCATTTGGCCATGCCTCGACCTTCATCACTTATGTATTTTCAACGGTAGAGTTTCTGCACTCCATAGATTAAGTTGTGGAGCTCTGCTGTTCCTCAAAGATTAATGCAAAGTACTACTGTTTTTCTATTCAACTCAACTTATTCCGCTTCTAAGATATTCATTCGCACTTCAATATGAATGTGATGAATGTGACAATCATCATCATTCCCCCACGAACGCGTGCCTGACAACCACTTCCGTTTCACCTTAGATTGAATGAGTATCTCTTGGATCTCTTAATCAGAATCTTCGTGGTATAAGCTAGATTGATGGCGGCATTCATGAGAGTTCGGAAAGTCTAAACCTTATCTGTGGTATTCCGAGTAGGACTCTGGGATTGAATGACTGTGACAAACTTCAAACTCGCGAGTGCTGGGCGTAGTGACAGACGCAAAAGGAGGGTGAATCCTATTTCAGTATGATCGAGAACCTCAGATGATTGGCCATGCTGTGACAGAGCATTTGGACCATTTTCACAAGAGGATAGGATGCAGCCATTGACCACGGTGATGCCTCCAGATGATTAGCCATGCAGTGACAGCGCATCGGACCATTTTCACAGAGAGGATGAAAAGTAGCCATTGACAATGGTGATGTCCTTACATAAAGCCAGCCATGGAAAGGGATAAGACTGATTGGATGAAGACAGCGGGAAAGCAGAAGTTCAGAGGGACGAAAGCATCTCTATACCTTTATCTGAAATTCTCACCAATGATATACATAAGTATTTCTATCTTGATTTTCTGTCTATTTATTATTTATTTTCGAAAACTCCATAATCATTTATTACCCGCCTGACTGAGATTTACAAGATGACCATAGCTTGCTTCATACCAACAATCTCCGTGGGATCGACCCTTACTCACGTAAGGTTTTATTACTTGGACGACCCAGTGCACTTGCTGGTTAGTTGTATCGAAGTTGTGAATAAAAAAAACGATTTATTAAGACGTGCGTACAGAGTTTTTGGCGCCGTTGCCTGAGATCACAATTTCGTGCACCAGTTAACACGGGTCGAGTAACGGGAGAATGTTAAGGAAGGATTGTGGTGGCATGGAGTAACCTCCTGGAATCCTACAAAAAGGAGAAAGGAAAGAAGATTACACCAAGGATCCATAGTTTTAAAAGAAAGGTTTATGTTCTCCCACATCTTCAAGACAAGAACAATGATGGAAGGAACGACAACTGCCAGCGATTTGACAAGGAAGTGGAGGCGATGACTGAACTGGATAATTTAAAGTGCCCAAGATTCAAAAGGTATCATCAAAATAAGCCGTGCAGGGCCAGCCTAGGTGTATGTTACAAATGCGGGGAGCCAAGGCATATGTTTTGGAATTGTCTACACAAGAAAGGCCGGGATACAGCTAAATCTGATTCTCAAACCTGAGGTAATTATGAACTCATAGCTAAATTTTTAACTGCCTTGCATAATATGGGTATGTAGCATTCAATTGTAACGCATGACTAAGTTGTGAGAATTGTAGTTTCTAAGTGAACGATCGATCGATGACTTCCAGTTATTGAGACAGAGTGATCTTTGATTAACATAGAGGAGTGGCTAGGTTCTTGGAGGATAATAATCAGAGTGACGCAGTGCAAGCATGTTGAACTACATCAAGCATTCAATTTGAGTTATATCTAAGGGATTGAAAGTTTTACGAGTTGTGCGGGATTATTAATTGAAATCTAGTGATGGTGAACTACAAGGAAGAGGCATGACATGGATTTAACCTTTAGCTACTAATTGCTTAGGTGGCATGAGAAAGTGAGTCTGCGATAGGCTTAGTGCCGAAAGCCAAATCAGCTTTGATTGCACCACATAAGGTGACACCGTTATAATCGGCAAAGCTTAGGGTTGAAGGAAGTAATAGAAATGAGATCCGCTCAACCAAGTGTTTTCCTATGGGAGCACCGATTGTGTCGGTGAAGAAGAAAGACAACAACAGAAAGCTTTATGTGAGAAAGAGAGTGTGCCAACAAATCTTCGCAACTAGATCTAGCCTTCCTTTTCTAACCTGCATTGAAATTCTATCTCGGAGTTCTTCTTAAACGATTTGATCATCTTTCCAATTCTATTCCTTACTTGCATGAATCTTGTCACTTTCAGGATGAGTCTGAGCTTGACCTGGTATAATCACGTAATTCTTGAATCTTGGAAACTTGCTGTGTGTGGAGTTGCTCTCATTCGCAAACTATATTCTTCTAAAATCAGCTGAGAATTACTTGATTCGATATGCCTTGTTCTCTCTATCAAGGTTTTTAATTTGAATTCCTTTCTTCAGATGTACCATAGTTCTTCTTCTTGTGCATTTTGTTATTTTTCTACAACTTGGTTTGATCACCATACAAGACATCCTTCTGCTTTCTAGTGAACACAGGTTATGTTGTTTGATCGCCTTTGAGCTTAATATCTTTTTGGAAATCAACTCGAGCTTAGTTAGCATCTCCTATAATTTCTAGATATAACCATCTAGACATTAGTTCCTTAGAGATAGACTTTTGAAGGTGAGAGATGAAGCGGGTAAGTGTGTCACATCACAAGGAGTTGAGAAGCTTTGATTCTTGTAGACCATATGGACTGCGATTAAGTTGACTCACAAGGGTTTACCGTTCATACAGACGCCCAACCGTGAAGAGAGTTTTCAAACTTGGAAGGAGAGATTGCTCACAGCGCCAATACTCATGTTACCTGAATCTAATGAACTAGTTGGAAGTTACTGCAATGCATCATAGAAGGGCTTAAGATGCGGGATGATGCAACATCGTAATGTAGTAACGGACGCCCTAAACAGGAAGTCTCTAAGAATTGATTGGATGATGATTAATTAAGAAGGAAGAACTGTTAAGTAAGTATGGAGTCTTAAGTTGGGTGCTGGAAAAGTGGATGGAGGTGTTCGACTGGATCAATTGCAAATGTCAAATAACTGTAAGACTGGAATTCAAAGAGTGCAGCAAGAGGATAAGGAGCTACCAAGGATGTTGAAGTTAGTTGATCAAGGGAATCAGGAAAAGATAAAGGGGAATCAGAAAGAAATTTGGATGTATAAGAAGAGAATTAGTGTGTTAAATGTCGGAAGTTAACACGTAAACTATTGTCTCAAGCTCACAAGAGCAGATTTTTTATTCACCCTGAAGTTACTAAGATGTATCATGATTCAGAGAAGATATTTTTGGTGGCCCGGAATAAAAAATGACTTGGCAGCAGATGTGACTAAGTGTTTGACATATTAGAAGGTGAAGATAGAGCACCGGAGACTATACATCAAGGTGACAGTGAGGTTGAACGAAAGTGCTAATCGCCTTTGTATTGATATGAACCTGGAGAATTGAGCATCTTAGATCCTGAATTGATAGCCGAGACAACGGAGAATAGATCAAGCAAGTTCGAGCTAAGATTCTAACTGCACAAAGCCGACAGAAGAGTTATGCGGATAAAGGAGGAGAAAACCTAGAGAGTTTGAAAAAGAAAGTCACCCATTCTTGAAGGTTATTTCAACAATTAGAGTCGTATAAGCAATCAAAACTAATGAGTTGAACCCAAGGTACATTGGGCCGTTTGAGGTATTGAGACGTATTGGTGGCCGGTGGCATATTAGATATTTTTATCGCCGTATCTTTCCAACCTACACAATGTAATCCACATTTCACAGCTTGTGAAGCACGCTCTTGATGCAACCTATGTCTTGAAACCTGAATTAGTTCAATTGAAAGAGGATTATATGTTTCAAGTAATTTTGATTAAGATTGATAATATTAGCATCGAGAAACTCCAAGAAAAGAGAAGTCTCATTAGTAAAGGTTATTTGGAATCGAACCGGAGACGACGAACATACGCGGGAGAACGAATTAGAGATGAGGAAGGACTAACCGCATTTGTTCGTAAGTAATTGAATTTTGGGGACAAAATTCTTAATTAGGTGGGTTGAATGTAAAACCCGATAGATTAATAAATAATTATCTAGTAAATTAAATATGAGCCAAAAAATTAGAAAATTAAATTTTTTAATTAGAAGAGGTAAAAATAATTAAACTACGAATTAAAACACTAATTTCAAAGGTTTTGGCACAAAATTAGATCAACGGATTGAACCAATTGAACCGGGCCCATATTGAGCCCAAGGTCCATCATATATAAGCAAAACGCAACACCCATTCCCTTTAATCACAATGAAGCACGCTGAGAGGGAGAGGTTTGGTGAAGAACCCTAACCCACTTTGCTTTTCAATCTTCTATCGATCATAATTTTCAATCTGAAACTCTGATTGCCCCACCGTTTGTGGCCACGTGTTCATCTTATCAACCTCTTCAATTCTATTTGAACAAAATGGTAAAAACATTCAAATTTTGTGCCCATTTCTCCCTTATTTGAATTTTTGCAAATGTGGGTTTTTATATTAGGAGATTTTGTGATTTTGATGGTTTAGGGGATACTCTAGCATTGGATAATTGTTGAATTTTATCCCAATTATCGATGAGTAAGGTAAGAAAACTCTAAACCCTTGTGGTTTCTCCAATTTTATGAACCTTAGTGTTAATTTTGATAATTGGAGTTGAATTGGCAAATTGGAGCATTTGGAATCAAGCTTTAGTGGCTGAAGCTTGTTGAATTGATTTGGAGACTTGGAGCTTGTGGAGGAGAAAATTTTGTGGTGTCTTGTGGCTTAGGAAGGAATCAATCAAGGTATGATTTTGGTTTCTTGTAATTAATATATAATGTTGCGTAAAAACTTAGGCTAGTTACCTTAGGATAGGCTTGAATGTTTGAATGGTTGGATTTGATGGAATTGAGGTATATGTATACATGAAATCAATTTGATAGTGAAATAGTTGTACTTGATGCAATTATTGTTTATATGTAGGTATGAGATGAGTATGATATTGAATTGATTAGTATTTGGGGAAATTGTTGAGTTTAATGGGATTTGTGTTAAGAAATTGATGAATTTATATGTTAACATGTTGTGGGGTGATTGAAAATTATGTTGACATGATTTAGGAAATTTTTGGGGATGGTTTGGTCATGAAATAATTGGATTTGAATTGAGGATTTTGGAAAATTGGAGGTTTTGTTTTTGGAAAAAATTGATTTTTGGACCAACTTCGGCAGGCCAAAACTTGGCTTCCAGAATCCCAAATCTTGTAAAACTTATTTTGAATTACAATTGGGTTTCTGAAGTTTATGACGTTCGAAGAAAGAACTGAAAATGATTTTTAATGAAAAAGTTATGCGCGTTTGAAGTTTGGTGTGAAAAACTGATTTTTGAACTCATCAGCTTTTTGGAGTTTCCAATAGTAATGCGTACGTGGAATGCTCCACAGGATGCGAGTATTGGGCTCTACCCAAACATCTCACGTATGCGGACGCGGGCTCCCATACGCGACACTATCAAAACTGAAATCTCGCGTATGCGCCAGTGCCATGTGATGCGAGGACTGATCCCTGTTTTATGAACTCGCGTATGCGGACACGGTCTCATGTACGCGGCATGGTATTTTGTGAATTCTCGCATACGCGGCAGGTGGTTTGCGTACGCATGATGCCTGTTTTTCTGAAACTTACAATTTTTAAGTTTTTGACAATTCCTCTAGGTTTCCAAACTTCTGTAACACTTGTTAAAGGTACAATAGCTAGTGTTTAGGCTTTTAGGGTGAGCGAGAGTGTGCTGATAAGATAAAAGAGGTAGTTTCTATTTTGTATTTAGAGTCGTAGACATAGGGTTACAAAGTGCTGTGGGAAGGTTAATTAGACTAGTTTCATGAATTGTTTGAGTTGATTAAAGAGGAGATATCATAGTATAGTGGAAAAAAGTTTGAAGAACTATATGCTAGTTATAAATATAATATTGGGCGTGATTTGATTATAAATGTGACTATTTTATCTCGAGCACTCTTTCTCGAAAGGGCGACCCTAGTAAGATGGTGGAAGGTAAGGATCCCCTTCTTTATTCCTCATGGTATTGTAAAATTGCCTCCAGCGAGACAGTGGGAGGTTAGGATCCCCTCCTTTGTTCCTCCTGGACATATAAGAACGTACCTCCTGGGTAGACGCAAGGGTTGTGGTTCGTCCCACTTGCTCCAAGTTGGTTAGTTAAAGCTCCCCGGGTAGATGCAAGGGTGTTGTTTGTCCCACTTGGTCCGGGTCGAGATGGTTTGAGCTTCCTGGGTAAATGCAAGGGTGTGGTTTGCCCTACTTGCTCTAGGTTGAAATGATTGTGAGCTTCCTGGATAAACACAGTGGTCACTCCACTTGCTCCAAGATGGTGTTTATGATTGATCTTAGTCTTCCTAGGCAAACGCAATGACTCTTCCCCACTGGTTCCAGGTTGAGATTTGAGATTTCTTTGACCCAGTCGCACGATGGATGATTGATTATATATATATATATATATATATATATATATATATATATATATATATATATATATATATATATATATATATGCATATGCTTTGAGCTTCGTGCCATTGGGACTGTCCAGTGTCCGCTACCAGACATGTCGGGTTTGGCTGGATAATCGACAGATGATATCATCAGCCATAGAGCAGACATGCATCATGTGCCTTTGTATGAATTGCTTAAGTGCATATTTTGGTTTTCCTAATTGTACATATATGTCTATATGTTACATGACTTAAATGTTATATATGTTTCTTTAATTGTGTAATACTTGTATGATTTGTTTATGTTTTACCTTAAGAGACCCCTCTTATGGTGGAGATGTGAAGAAGGTTGTTCCATCCGATGATTAGGAGGTTTGAAGGAAACGGAAGGTGCAGAGTTAGACTAGAATTAGAATCCTCTTAGATAGATTTCAGATATTTATGGTTTAGAATCAATTTAAATATTAATCTGAGTGTCTGAGTTTTAGGAATGGCTCTGGTTTTCCTGGGACCTTATATATTATCTATATGGGCACCTTTACCATACTGAGAACCTACGGTTCTCATTTCATGCATGTTATTGCTTTTCAGATGCAGGACGTGATGTGCCTCGCCGAGCGTGCTGGATTTTCTTTCTTGGAAGAGAAGACCTGTATTTTGAAACTTATTTTCTGTTTATGTTTGTGTAGTTAGTTCTCCACTTTTGTACCTTATGCTATATATCCCTCTTAGAGAATTATTTTGGAGAAACAAGACCTTACTGTTGTATAAATTTTGTTGGGCTATATCTAGCCAGCCTTGGAATCGTAGGTTGAGTCTAGAGCTTGATTATACTTATCTGTTGGAACTCTATATATATGTCTTTTACTTTCCTGTATAAGCTTTCTGTGTTATTTCTTTTGTGAGTGATGTATCTTCGGTTTGTTTTGATCGTACCTCTTTTCTTTCAAGGCTCCTAGCTATGTTATTCTTGTCCTATATGTACGTATTTTCTTTTTAGAGGTCGTAGCACCTCACTATCTTTGATTTACATCCTAGGCGTAAAGCTCTGTGTGGTAGGGTATTATAAAAATGGTTGCAACAGCAGCCATGCAAGGGAAAAAATAGCTCGGTGGAAACCTCCTCCGACAACAACGGTGGCAGCAGCATCAACACCCACCACCGTCACCTTTCTTCTTAGTGACGAGCTCTGTCACGTTCTGCTTCCCCTTTCCTCTCTTCTTCTCTCCTCTTTTCCCTCTCGATCCTTTTTCTCTCTTCAATTCTGTTTGTTCTCTCTCTCTCCTCAAGCTCATCTGCAACAACAATGACATCCTTTGCCAGTATCGATACCGTCATTTTCTTCTACTTTTCTCTTACATTGGTGCCCTCTTTTTCTTGTGTTATGCCTCTCTTCAGTCCGTGGAGGGGTGAGAGAGGGTGAAAGTATGGGTTTAATGTAGTAAACTAGGGTTAAGGTTTGGTAAGAGGAATAAAGATTGTGTAAAAATTCGATAAAATTAGAGAGTAGAGTAGTAATTAAAAATCAAATATATTCTAATATAATTATTTTAAGAATATTATTTATTTATCAACTTACTAATTAGTTTTAAATAAGTGCTCTAATTTAAAATTAGAGATAATCTAATTAATTTTTTTTTAGTTCATAAATTTAAAGTATTAAATCTCAAATCTCAATTATTCAAATTGAATCAAATCTTCATTATTTTCAATTTACTAAAATTCTTAAATTTTAAATATTAGAAAATATCTAATTATTATAAAATTTATGAGTCTAAAATCATTTTTAAACTCAAAGTATCATAAATTCGATTATTACTTTTAATAAAATAATTTTCTAAAAATAAAGTTCTAAAAATAAAATCTTGGGGTCTTACATTCTACATCCTTTATAAAAATTTTTGCCCTCGAAAATTTATACAGTATGCAAAATGTTATATGATTTTAGCACTTTATCAAAAATGAGAAAGAAATATAATGGGTACAAAAGTTACAAGACAAGTTTGTTTTAAACGATGTGGTTGACATTCACCTACTCTCTTTCCCTTGACAACTCAGATTTACATAGCACTTTTCACTTCGTTCGACAATCTCCTCAAAATATACTCTTACTTTATAATCTACTTGGTTCTGTTGTACATATCCACGGTAGCAACTGGTCTCATATCAAGCCATGGAATTACAACTTTTGAACTTCAGCATTGATAAATTATGTCCTAAAGAACTAACATATCGCTTGCTATATCTGAGATTTGCACGTGATACTGAAATAAGCTCGAGTTTACTCAAAAAAATACAAAACTTACGAAGAGAAAAGCAAACCTCACAGATGGTATTCGCAAGAACGGGGAAGGATGTTTAAGATCGCAATTAAGCAAAGATGTGCAAAAACAATGTAGTGTGCCAGAAAGAGAGTCAATTGCATCGTAACAAGAAAATATGAATCAAGAACTTTAATAGAAACAATAAAAAAAGATGGTGTATTAGATCAAAACAAGTTCAAGTTGAATCAAAGATGTACAAAGTTCACAAGGGATGGCCATTAAAGTCAATGACAATGTTCACAAAGATATAAGAGAATGATTAGGAACACAATCAAATAGGATATCCATCAACAATGGATAAAACTAAAAGAGAATCATTTCACATCCTCAATGAAAAATACATGAGACAAACATTTTAAAAGAAATGATAAAAGCATAAATACTGTCACGTCAAACAAATTCAAGTTAAAACAAAAGATGCAAGGTTTATGAATTGAAGATTAATAGGGGTCAGGGCAAAGTTTTAAAATATTAGAGAATACCTAGGTACACAATTAAGCAAGGATATGCATAAGCAAAAGACAAAATTAACAACAAAAAAATAAAACAAAACATAAATTAAAAATATGACAACACATTTAAAAATAGATAACTTAACAGTTATAAAAATCGAAAATATTAATTGTCATGAAAATCAGTATGTTTCCTTTTTCTTTCTATAGAAACCTTTAACTAAGTGCTTTTGAGATTATTATCATGACCTTGGATATTAAATAATTATGCCAATAAAAAATTTGATATCTCATGATTCTAAATAGTAGATAGATTATGTAAAATATGACAAAAAAAATATAATTGATCTCTTTGTTGTCTCTTATGCCAAGATTTATATATAAATTTAACTAATTATTGTCATTGTTGTAAAATACAGTCAAATAATTTTCTATAATCATGCAGCTATGACTTAATATGAAGTTATAAATAAATTCACATATAATAATAATAATAATAATAATAATAATAATAATAATAATAATAATAATATAAAAAAATAAAATTTGAAGAACTAGCATTTAACACACTAAGATCAGTTATAATAACTACACTTTTTTGTCTAAATCTCCAATTATGAATTTGCTTTTAACATATTTCAAGCACGTAGCAAATGAATTTTAGAAAATTGGTATGAAATCATATTTTTTGTAAAATAAAACATAAAAAAAAGTCATCTTCATAATTAATTAACTAAACTTAAAAGTTCATGAACTAAAGACAAACTCAAATTAAAAATATATCTCCCACATCTCTGTCTTATTTTGAAAAATATAATATCATGAAAATTTTTTTTTATCAAAAGAACTTAAAACATCATGAAGAGTTCATTTCAATCATACTGAATTGAAAATACTGAATTGAAAATGCATGCTGAATATATGAGAGACAAAATAATAATAACAACAATAAGATAAAAGAGAAAGGGTACCAGAAAACTAATAAAACACTACCGAATAATTATTAACTAGAAAATTGAATTCTAACTATATCAATGTGAAAGAATTCACTGTTTACAAACAATAATGATATCAATCAACACACATGACTTGAACAATAACATACAATTTATATGCAACAGCCTATTCTAATGGCTAGAGATAAAGGATTTAGCAATAATATCAGGTATCATAATAGAAAATAGAAAATTGTATCTGGAAGAAGTTGTAACATATAAATACTCAATAATACTAATAATAAAAGTAGCAATAACTTGGTTACAAGAGCATAGAAATTTCAAACTACTAATTGGTGTGGGAAATCGTGATTCACACTTTTTACATCTCTGCACAACTAACCAGCAAGTACACTGGGTCGTCTAAGTAATAAACCTTACGTGAGTAAGGGTCGATTCCAGTTAGGTGGATTCAAATGGTTATGAGGTTTTAATAATTAAAATATAAATAAAACATAAAATAAAATAAAGATACTTATGTGATTCATTGGTGGGAATTTCAGATAAGCGTTTGGAGATGCTTTGTTGCTTCTGAACCTCTACTTTCCTATTGCCTTCTTCCAACTATGCGTGCTCCCTTCCATGGCAAGTTGTAGGATCCTCTCAGTGAAAATGGTCCTCTACGATTTCTGCACGGCTAATCAACTGTCGGATTTCTCGTCTCGGATGAAAAATACCAGGCACAGCTACCGCATGGCTAATCATCTGTCGGTTCCCGCTAGCGTCGGAATAGAATCCATTGATCCTTTTGCACATGGTCACTGTGCCCAACATTCGCAGGTTTGAAGCTCGTCACAGTCATCCCTTCTCGAATCCTACTCGGAATACCATAGACAAGGTTTTGACTTTCCGGATCCCAGGAATGCTGCCAATGATTCTAGCCTATACCACAAAGATACTAATCTCACGGACTCAGTCTGTGTATTAGATATCCAAGAGAATATACTCTTTCTGTCATCCAATAACTACGTTGAACATCATGTAGACCGCTTTGTGGTTGTCAGGTACGCGGATCTTGGCTAAGCGAGTAACGAAGATTGGGTGATTGTCACGGGTCACCCCTTCATTCTGACTTAACTGAATTAAGTACGAGAGTATATCTTGGAGAAGAAGTAGGCGTGAATTGAAAGAAAAATAATAG
Organism: Arachis ipaensis; assembly: GCF_059453495.1. NCBI lineage: Eukaryota > Viridiplantae > Streptophyta > Magnoliopsida > Fabales > Fabaceae > Arachis > Arachis ipaensis. The sequence continues at coordinate 94,903,795 of NC_142439.1, forward strand.
TACTTGCATTAGTTCATGAAGAATAGCAGAGCTCCACACCTTAAACTATGGGGTGTAGAAACTCCACCGTTGAAAATACATAAGTGAAAAAGGTCTAGGCATGGCCGTGAGGCCAGCTTCCTAACATGAAAAGATGATAAAAGTTACATAAGGTTCTAAAAGATATAAAACAAATCTCTAAAATTAGTTTTTATACTAGACTAGTAGCCTAAGGTTACAGAAAATGAGTAACTAAGTGCAGATAGTGCAGAAATCTACTTCCGGGGCCCACTTGGTGTGTGTTTGGGCTGAGCATTGAAGCTTTCATGTACATAGGCTATTCCTGGAGTTAAACACCAGCTTGGGCGCCAGTTTGGGCGTTTAACTCCAATTCTGGTGCCATTTTGGGCGTTTTACGCCAAGAAGTTTTAGGTTGGATTTGGACGCCAGTTTGGGCCATCAAATCTCGGTTAAAGTATGGACTATTATATTTTGCTGGAAAGTCCAGGATGTCTACTTTTCAACACAATTGAGAGAGCGCCAATTGGACTTCTATTGCTCCAGAAAATCCACTTCAAGTGCAGAAGGGTCAGAATCTAACAGCATCTGCAGTCCTTTTTCAGCCTCTGAATCAGATTTTTGCTCAGGTCCCTCAATTTTAGCCAGAAAATACCTGAAATTGTAGAAAAACACATAAACTCATAGTAGAGTCTAGAAATATGATTTTTGCATAAAAACTAATAAAAATATAATAAAAAATAACTAAGACATACTAAAAACTATGTAAAAACAATGCCAAAAAGGGTATAAATTATCCGCTCATCACAACACCAAACTTAAATTGTTGCTTGTCCCCAAGCAACTAAAAACAAAACAGGATAAAAAGAAGAGAAAATACAATAAATCTCAAAAATATCAATGAAGATTAGCTTCAATTAGATGAACGGGACTTGTAGCCTTTTTGCTTCTGAAGAGTTTTGGCATCTCACTTTATCCTTTGAAGTTGAGAATGATTGGCATCCATAGGAACTCAGAATTCAGATAGTGTTATTGATTCTCTTAGTTCAGTATGTTGATTCTTGAACACAGCTACTTTATGAGTCTTGGCCGTGACCCTAAGCATTTTGTTTTTCAGTATTACCACCGGATATATAAATGCCAACCAGACACATAACTGGGTGAACCTTTTCAGATTGTGACTCAGCTTTGCTAGAGTCCCCAGTTAGAGGTGCCCAGAGCTCTTAAGCACACTCTTTTTGCTTTGGACCACAACTTTAACCGCTCAGTCTCAAACTTTTCACTTGACACCTTCACGCCACAAGGACATGGTTAGGGACAGCTTGATTTAGCCGCTTAGGCCAGGATTTTATTCCTTTGGGCCCTCTTATCCATTAATGCTCAAAGCCTTGGATTCTTTTTACCCTTGCCTTTTAGTTTAAAGGGTTATTGGCTTTTTCTGCTTGTTTTTTCTTTTCTTTCTTTTTTTTCTCTTTTTTTTTGCCAATTTTTTTTTCATATTTTTTTTGCAAGCTTTGTCTATTCACTGCTTTTTCTTGCTTCAAGAATCAATTTTATGATTTTTCAGATTATCAATAACATTTCTCTTTTTTCTTTATTCTTTCAAGAGCCAACAATTTTAACATTCATAAACAACAAATTCAAAAATATGCACTGTTCAAGCATTCATTCAGAAAACAAAAAGTATTGCACCACATCAAAATAATTAAACTAATTTCAAGATAGAATTCGAAATCCATGTACCTCTTGTTCTTTTGCAAATTAAAGCATTTTTCATTTAAGAAAGGTGATGGATTCATAGGACATTCATAGCTTTAAGACATAGACACTAGACACTAATGATCATGTAATAAAGACACAAACATAGACAAAACATAAAGCACATAAGTCGAAAAACAGAAAAATAAGAACAAGAAAATTAAAGAATGGGTCCACCTTAGTGATGGCAGCTAGTTCTTCCTCTTGAAGTTCTTATGGAGTGCTTGAGCTCCTCTATGTCTCTTCCTTGCCTTTGTTGCTCCTCCCTCATGGCACTTTGGTCCTCTCTGATTTCATGGAGGATGATGGAGTGCTCTTGGTGCTCCATCCTTAGTTTCCCTATGTTGGAACTTAATTCTCCTAAGGAGGTGTTGATTTGCTCCCAATAGTTTTGTAGAGAAAAATGCATCCCTTGAGGTATTTCAGGGATTTCTTGATGAGGAATTTCCTCAAGCTCTTATTGAGGTCCATGAGTGGGCTCTCTTGTTTGCTCCATCCTCTTCTTAGTGATGGGCTTGTCCTCATCAATGAGGATGTCTTCCTCTATGACAATTCCAACTAAATTGCATAGGTTACAGATGAGATGAGGGAAGGCTAACCTTGCCAAAGTAGAGGGCTTGTCCACCACTTTGTAGAGTTCTAGGGGTATGATCTCATGAACTTCTACTTCCTCTCCAATCATGATACTATGGATCATGATAGCATGGTCTATTGTAACTTCAGACCGGTTGCTAGTAGGAATGATAGAGCGTTGGATGAATTCCAACCATCCCCTAGCCACGGGTTTGAGGTCAAGCCTTCTTAGTTGAACAGGCTTGCCTCTTGAGTCTCTCTTCCATTGCGCTCCTTCCACACAAATGTCCCTAAGGACTTGGTCCAACCTTTGATCAAAGTTAACCCTTCTAGTAAAAGGATGAGGATCTCCTCTCATCATTGGCAACTTAAATGCCAACCCTCACATTTTGGGTTGGTGAGAGCTTTCCAACCTCTTCTTTGAATCTCACGTCGGATCTCCGGATATTCACCCTTTTTTAGCATGAAGAGGACTTCAGGAATCATTTTTTTCTTGGCCACAACTTCATAAAAGTGGTCTTGATGGACCTTTGAGATGAATCTTTCCATCTCCCATGACTCGGAGGTGGAAGCAATTGCCTTTCCTTTCCTCTTTCTAGAGGTTTCTCTAGCCTTAGGTGCCATTAGTGGTTATAGAAAAATAAAAAGCAGAGCTTTTTTTCACACCAAACTTAAAAGGTTTGCTCGTCCTCGAGCAAAAGAAGAAAGAAAGGAGTAAAAAAAGAAGAAATGGGGGAGATGGAGGTGTGTGTTGGGTTCAGCCAAGGTGGGTAGGAGTGTGTATAATGTGTGAAATTAAAGGTGGTAAGGATGGGTATTTATAAGGTAGGAGAGAGAGGGAATTCGGTCATGAAGGGGGTGGGTTTGGGAGGGAAATGGTTTGAAATGGGGTTTATGATGGATGGATGTGAGTGGTGAAGAGAATATAGGGAAGAGGGTAGGATTTGATAGGTGAAGGGTATTTGGAGAAGAGTTATTGATAGGATTGGTCAAGGGTATTTGGGGAAGAGTGTTATGGAAAGGTATGAAGAGGAGAGAAGAATAGGTAGGGTAGGTGGGGATCCTGTGGGGTCCACAGATTTTGAGGTGTTAAGGAATTCTGCTCCTTGCACCATTCTGGTGTCCAAACGCCCTCTGTGTGCCAATTCTGGCGTTAAATGTTAGCTCTGCTACTTTTTCTGGCGTTAAACGTCAGTCTGCTGCCCCTTTCTGGTGTTTAACGCCAGCCAGACACCCTTTTCTGGCGTTAAATGCCAGTCTGTCTGCCTTTTCTGGCGTTTAACGCCCAGAATGCTGCTAGGCTGGGCGTTAAACGCCCATTCTGCTATCCTTACTGGCGTTTAAATTCCAGTAAGCCTGTCCTCTAGGGTGTGCTGTTTTTGATGCTGTTTTTTATTTTTGCCTTAATTTTGCAGTTGTTTTTATGACTTCACATGATCATCAACCTAAAGAAAATATAAAATAATAATGGAAAATAAATAAATATAATTAAATAACATTAAGTTGCCTCCCAATAAGCGCTTCTTTAATGTCAATAGCTTGACAGTGAGCTCTTAGAGAGTTTCACAGAGACTCAGAGCTTGATGTTGGCCTCCTAACACCAAATTTAGAAGTTGAGTGTGGGGGCTATGTTTGACTCTGTATTGAGAGAAGCCTTTCATGCTTCTTCTCCATGGTTACAGAAGAAGATCCTTGAGCCTGAAATACAAGGTAGTCCTCATTCAATTGAAAGACTAACTCTCCTCTGCCCACATTAATCACAGCTCTTGCTGTGGCTAGGAAGGGTCTTCCAAGGATGATGAATTCATCCTCTTTCTTCCCAGTGTCTAGGATTATAAAATCAATAGGGATGTAAAAGTCTTCAACCTTTACTAAACATCCTCTACAAGTCCATAATCCTATTTTCTTGAATTGTCTGCCATCTCTAGTGAGATTCTTGCAGCTTGTACCTCAAAGATCTCTAGTTTCTCCATTACAGAGAGTGGCATGATGTTTATACTTGAACCAAGGTCACACAGAGCCTTCTTAAAGGTCATGGTGCCTATGATGCAAGATATTAAGAACTTTCCAGGATCCGGTTTCTTCTGAGGTAATTTTTGTTGAACCAAGGTATTTAGTTCATTGATGAGCAATGGAGGTTCATCCTCCCAAGTCTCATTACCAAATTACTTGGCATTCAGCTTCATGATTGCTCTTAGATACTGAGCAACTTGATCTTCAATAATATCTTCATCCTCTTCAGAGGAAGAATACTCATCAGAGCTCATGAATGGCAACAGTAAGTTCAGTGAAATCTCTATGGTCTCTATATGAGCCTCAGATTCCTTTGGTTCCTCAATAGGAAACTCCTTAGTGGCTAGTAGACGTCCATTGAGGTCTTCTTCAGTGGAAATCACTGGCTTTTGACTCTCTCCAGGTTCGGCCATGTTGGGTGTATTGATGGCCTTGCACTCTCTTTTTGGATTCTCTTCTGTATTGCTTGGGAGAGTACAAGGAGGAGTTTTAGTAACTCTTTTACCCAGTTGACCTACTTGTGCCTCCAAATTTCTAATGGAGGACCTTGTTTTAGTCATAAAACTGAGAGTGGTCTTAGATAGATCAGAGACTATGGTTGCTAAGTCAGAGAGGCTCTGCTTAGAATTCTCTGTCTGTTTCTCAGAAGATGATGGAAAAGGCTTGCTATTGCTGAAGAACTGAAGATTGATGGTTTAGAAGTTATAATAAATTCTCGTTGCAAGTATAGTTTCTAAACCAAGCAATCAACCTTTCTTACAAACGTTTTGGTTGTCACAAGTAACAAATCCCTTTGAAATTGATAACCGAAGTATTTAACCTCGGTCGTCTTCTCAAGGAATTGCAGGGAAGTATGATTTATTATTAGTTATGGAAAAAGATATATTTTTTTGGGGTTTTAATGTATAAGATAAAAAGCAAGAATAGTAAATGGCAAGAAAGTAAATTGTAAGGAATTAATTTAAATAAATAATAAAACTCTTGGCAAGGTATAAGAATTGGAAGTCCTATCCTTATCAATTGTGATGAGAATTGGATTGTAATCCCACTTAGTTAACCTTTACTAAAGCAAAGGAAAGTCAAGTAGACTAATTAATTTAATCCTCAGGTCCTAGTCAATTCCTAAGAAAGGACTAGAGTTATTGGAATTTAATTCAATTAGCAACTCCCAATTTCAACCACTGCTTTATTTGACAACTCAAGTGTTATCAATTACTTAACCAAAGCCAAAAGGGAAGAAATTCTACTTGAATGAAAATAATTTGGATAAATCGAGAGCATTAATAAATTAAAGAGAGCAATCATAAGTCTGAAATACCTCAAATTATATTAAATAAAGAAGATCCTAACATGAAAAGGTTTATAAGCCAATTTGGCAACATAAATACTTAAACAGAGAAATAGACAGGTCAAAGCACTAGAACAAATAAAAGTAAAATAGAATTTAAATTAAAGGAACATTGAACCTGTGATTGAAGAGATCATAGCTTAAACATAATAAAAATCCTAAATCCTAATCCTAAGAGAGAGGAGAGAAACTCTCTCTCTAAAACTACATCTAATCCTAAAATTATGAATTATGATCTGATTCTTATGAATGAATGGATTCTCCCACTTTATAGCCTCTAATCTGTGTTTTCTGGGCCGAAAACTGGGTCGAAAACAGCCCAGAAATCGCTGGAGAAGAAATCTGCCACGCTGATTTTTGTCACTGCGACGCGTTCGCGTAGAGCATGCGTTCGCGTCAGTAGCTTCAGGGCAACTATAGCATATTATATATCAAATTAAAGCCCCGGACGTTAGCTTTCCAACGCAACTAGAACCGCGTCGTTTGGACCTCTGTAGCTCAAGTTATGATCGTTTTTGTGCGAGAGGGTCAGGCTGACAACTTTGCAGTTCCTTCAACTTCTTGTATTCCTTCCACTTTTGCATGCTTCCTTTCCATCCTCTAAGTCATTCCTGCCCTGTAATCTCTGAAATCACTTAACACACATATCATGGCATCGAATGATAATAAGAAAGGATTAAAGTTAGTAATTTAAAGGCCAAAGAAGCATGTTTTCAATCATAGCACAAAATCAGGAAGGAAAAAGTAAAACCATGCAAATAGTATGAATAAGTGGGTAAAGAGTTGATAAAAACCACTCAATTGAGCATAAGATAAACCATAAAATAGTGGTTTATCAATTTCCAAACCTATTTCTTCCACCATTATTATTATTAAAGCCTTGATGAGGCTTCTGTTGATCCTTCCATAAGAGATTTGGGTGATTTCTCCATGAAGGATTATAGGTGTTTCCATAGGATTCTCCCATGAAATTTACCTCTTTCATTGCAAGATTCTCAGGGTCATAAGCTTCTCCTTCAGAGAAGGCTTCCTTAGTACTGCCGGATACAGCTTGCATTCCAGTCAGATTCTGAAAAATCATATTGACTTGCTGAGTCAATATTTTATTCTGAGCCAATATGGCATTCAGAGTATCAATCTCAAGAACTCCTTTCTTCTGAGTCATCCCATTATTCACAGGATTTCTTTCAGAAGTATACATGAACTGGTTATTTGCAACCATTTCAATGAGTTCTTGGGCTTCTACAGGCATCTTCTTTAGATGAAGAGATCCACCAGCAGACTGATCCAATGACATCTTGGACAATTCAGACAGACCATCATAGAATATACATAAGATGCTCCATTCTGAAAGCATGTCAGAAAGACACCTTCTGATCAATTGCTTGTATCTTTCCCAAGCTTCATAGAGGGATTCACCTTCCTTCTTTCTGAAGGTTTGGACTTCCACTCTAAGCTTGCTCAACTTTTGAGGTGGAAAAAATTTGGCCAAGAAAGCAAAGACCAACTTTTCCCAAGAGTTCAGGCTTTCTTTAGGTTGTGAGTCTAACCATATCCTAGCTCTGTCTCTTACAGCAAAGGGGAAAAGCATAAGTCTGTAGACCTCAGGATTAACCCATTGGTCTTGATAGTGTCACAGATTTACAAGAATTTAGCTAAGAACTGATGAGGATCTTCCAATAGAAGTCCATGAAACTTGCAATTCTGCTGCATTAGAGAAACTAATTGAGGCTTAAGCTCAAAGTTGTTTGCTCCAATTGCAGGAATTGAGATGCTTCTTCCGTAGAAGTCAGAAGTGGGTGCAGTAAAGTCACCAAGCATCTTCCTTGCATCTCCACCATTGTTGTTATTTTCGGCTGCCATGTCTTATTCTTTTTCGAAAATTTCTGTTAGGTCCTCTCCATAGTGTTGTGCTTTAGCTTCTCTTAGCTTCCTCTTCAGAGTCCTTTCAGGTTCAGGATCAGCTTCAACGAGAATGTTCTTATCCTTGCTCCTGCTCATATGAAAAAGAAGAGAACAGAAAAGAAGAGGAATCCTCTATGTTACAGTATAGAGATTCCTTTATGTGAGTAGAAGAATAGAAGAATAGAATGAAGAAGTGAGAAGAAGAAGAATTCGAACACAAAGAGAGAGAGAGAGAGAGAGAGAGAGAGAGAGAGAGAGAGAGGGTTCGAATTATAAGAAGAAGAGAAGTGTTAGTAAATAAAGAAAATAAATAGAAAGATATGAGAGAGAGAATGTATTCGAATTTTAATTTAAAAAGAAAAGAAAATATTTTTGTTTTTATTTAATTAATTAGTTAGAATTTGAATTTATTAAAAGAAATAAAATAAAACTAAAATTTAAAATAATTAGTTAATTAAAGAGAATTTTGAAAAAAGTTGTTAGTGGTTTTCAAAAATTAGAGAGAGAAAAGTAGTTAGGTGATTTTGAAATAAAATAGTAAAACAAACAAAAAGTCAAGCAGTTAATTGAAAAAGATTTGAAAATCAATTTTTGAAAAGATAAGAAGTTAGAAAAAGATTTTGAAATTAGGTTTGAAAAAGATATGATTGAAAGATATGATTGAAACTTATTTTGAAAAAGATTTGAAAAGGAAATTAAAAAGATTTGATTTTCGAAATTACAGTTGATTACTTGACTAACAAGAAACTAAAAGATATGATTCTAGAATTTAAAGATTGATCCTTTCTTAATAGGCAAGTAACAACTTAAAAATTTTGAATCAAAATATTAATTGTTAGCAATAAATTCGAAAATTATGAAATAAAAATAAGAAAAATATTTTGAAGATTAATTTTTGAGATTTTCGAAAACATGAAAGAAAAATGAAAAAGATTTGATTTTTTTTTAAAAAGATTTGAAAAGATAGAATTTTTAAATTGAAATTTTGACTTGACTAACAAGAAACAACTAAATTTAAAAATTGTTGACTAAGTCAACCCAAAATTTCGAAATTTATTAGAAGAATAAGGGAAAGATATTTTTTATTTTTGAATTAATGAAGGAAGAGAAAAACAACAAAAAGACACATGACATAAGAATTTAAAATCAAAATAAATAATGCATGCAAGAACACTTTGAATGTCAAGATGAGCACCAAGAACACTTTGAAGATCATGATGAACATCAAGAACATATTTTTGAAAATTTTTAAGAAAAGAAAGACGTGCAAGACACCAAACTTAGAAATTTTTAAACTTTAGACACTAATAATTCGAAAATGCATATGAAAAACAAGAAAAGACACAAAACAAGAAAAATTAAGGATCAAACAAAGAAAATCATCAAGCACAACTTGAAGATCATGACGAACACCATGCATATATTTTCGAAAATTAAAGAAAAATTAAAACATGCAATTGACACCAAACTTAAAATTTGACACTAGACTCAAACAAGAAACACAAAATATTTTTGGTTTTATGATTTTATTAATTTTTTTTGTATTTTTTCGATAATTATTTGGAAAAAGAAAATAAATAAATTCAAAATTTTTAATAAGAATTCCAGGATTCGTGCAATGCTAGTCTAAAGCTTCGGTCCAAAAGAATTAGACATGGCCAAATGGCTAGCCAAGCTTTAGCAGAGCATTACATACAACAGCCAAATTGATGGGAACCAAAAGGCTCTTGCAAAGATAAGTGGAAACCTCGGTCCAAAAGATTAGACATGGCTTAACAGCCAGCCAGGATTCAACATATCTCATGAAACTCTAGAATTCGTTATTAAAAACTCTGAAGAACATATAATTTTGTATTTTTTTTTTCAAAAATAAAAATGAAAAGCTTAAACTTAAAATAAAATTACCTAATCTAAGAAACAAGATGAACCGTCAGTTGTCCAAACTCGAACAATCCCCGGCAACAGCGCCAAAAACTTGGTGTGGGAAATCATAATTCACACTTTTCACATCTTCGCACAACTAACCAGCAAGTGCACTGGGTCATCCAAGTAATAAACCTTACGTGAGTAAGGGTCGATCCCACGGAGATTGTCGGCTTGAAGCAAGCTATGGTCGTCTTGTAAATCTCAGTTAGGCGGATTCAAATGGTTATGAGGTTTTGATAATTAAAATATAAATAAAACATAAAATAAAATAAAGATACTTATGTGATTCATTGATGGGAATTTCAAATAAGCGTTTGGAGATGCTTTGTTGCTTCTGAACCTCTGCTTTCTTATTGCCTTCTTCCAACTATGCGTGCTCCCTTCCATGGCAAGCTGTAGGATCCTCTCAGTGAAAATGGTCCTCTACGGTTTTTGCACGGCTAATCAACTGTCGGATTTCTCGTCTCAGATGAAAAATACCAGGCACAGGTACCGCATGGCTAATCATCTATCGGTTTCCATTAGCGTCGAAATAGAATCCATTGATCCTTTTGCACACTGTCACTGCACCCAACATTCGCAGGTTTGAAGCTCATCACAGTCATCCCTTCCCGAATTCTACTCGGAATACCACAGACAAGGTTTAGACTTTCCGGATCCCAGGAATGCTGCCAATGATTCTAGCTTATACCACGAAGATACTAATCTCACGGATTCGGTCTGTGTATTAGATATACAAGAGAATATACTCCGGCTGTTGTCCAATGATTACGTTGAACATCATGTAGACCGCTTTGTGGTTGTCAGGCACGCGGATGTTGGCTAAGCGAGTAACGAAGATTGGGTGATTGTCACGGGTCACCCCTTCATTCTGACTTAACTGAATTAAGTACGAAAGTATATCTTGGAGAAGAAGTAGGCGTGAATTGAAAGAAAAACAATAGTACTTGCATTAGTTCATGAAGAACAGCAGAGCTCCACACCTTAATCTATGGGGTGTAGAAACTCCACCGTTGAAAATACATAAGTGAAAAAGGTCTAGGCACGGCCGTGAGGCCAGCCTCCTAACGTGAAAAGATGATAAAATTTAGATAAGGTTCTAAAAGATATAAAACAAATCTCTAAAGGTAGTTTTTATACTAGACTAGTAGCCTAGGGTTACAGAAAATGAGTAACTAAGTACAGAAAGTGCAGAAATCCACTTCTGGGGCCCACTTGGTGTGTGTTTGGACTGAGCATTGAAGCTTTCACGTGCATAGGCTGTTCCTGGAGTTAAACGCCAGCTTGGGTGCCATTTTGGGCGTTTAACTCCAACTCTGGTGCCATTTTGGGCGTTTTACGCCAGGAAGTTTTAGGCTGGCTTTGAACGCCAGTTTGGGCCATCAAATCTCGAGCAAAGTATAAACTATTATATATTGCTGGAAAGCTTAGGATGTTTATTTTCCAACACAATTGAGATCGTACCAATTGGGCTTTTGTAGCTCTAGAAAATTCACTTCGAGTGCAGGAGGGTCAGAATCCAACAGCATCTGCAGTCATTTTTCAGCCTCTGAATCAGATTTTTACTCAGGTCCCTCAATTTCAGCCAGAAAATACCTGAAATTACAGAAAAACACACAAATTCATAGTAAAGTCCAGAAATGTGATTTTTGCATAAAAACTAATAAAAATATAATAAAAAATAACTAAAACATACTAAAAACTATATAAAAACAATGCCAAAAAGGGTATAAATTATCTGCTCATCACTAATCTTTCAATGATGAAATCCTAACTTGCTGAAAAAATTTATCATAATAGTATTTATATATTATGATTATCCTAGTTAAATCTCAAGTTGTTAATATTGATTTTTGATTATAATTTAAAATCAACAAAGTTCATAATAATTCTATATTATCACATTAAGATAGATAATATCTTTTCAAAGTATCATTGCATAGATCAAATTAGTACATAATTTCACTTACACTATTTTATTCCACAAATTCAACCAAACGTGAATAATGAAACATCAGGTCTCGCTTGAGAAATCATATAATTTAAAACTAGAGTTATTAAAGGGTACATAATAAGAAAGCATGATTTATAATAATTAATTGAATGTAACAAGAGAAGAAACTCATATAAAGAATTTATTCAACTTTAAGGAATTAGATATCCAGTTCTTTTTGTCGAAAATCGCCAGCAATTCTTTCCATCATCTAAAACCTACAATTTTAATCTTACAAAGGCACTACAAACCAAGAAAAACAATCTCCCTAAATCATTAAGAATAAGAAAAATAGTTAAGAACAAGAAAATTTTCAGAAGCAAGGATTAAGAAAATTCTCAACTTTCAGATCTTAGCCAAAAACAAAATTCATCGTTTAATCACCAACAAAAAGAAAGTGTTCAAAATCTAGATCTTGCCTTATCAATCCGGAAAATAGTTTCGTGACAGAAAAGCCATATTTAACAACACAGTACCATAATAGAACTGAATCATCAAATTAGAAAAGCTCAACCAAATTTTTAGATCAGAAAAGACCTTTGATCCAGCTAATAGACGACCCAAATAATCACTACAACTAAGCAAAGAAAATCACCAATCCAACAAACAACAATAACACTCCATTAATATGTTTATCCCATAGTCCTTCTTCTTGAGCAACTGAATAATAATTTTCTAAATTATTGATTTAAAAGAAGGAACTATAAACAAATCAAAATTTTGTTATACCTTCAAATATTATTAACATAATAAGAACAAACTCCAATATCACTTATCAAATCCAGAACAAAATATCTCGATCAACAACTCAGCAAATCCATGCAATCTATAAATTTAAATACAGTCCTATAAAGAAATTAGATAGTAATTTACAGCAAACACCGATCAAATCTGCTAAATCATTGCATGAAATATTGACATCAGGAATTATAGAGAACGACACGTAGATGAATAAGATTAAATCATGCATTCACAAAAGCGAAAAAGATTAGAACTAGCTATGAGAGAAATCGCAAACCAAAACCAAAACTGAAACCATTGAAAAAAAAACACATTTAAGAAAACCTACCAAAGGTTAAGTCAAGATTGGGTACAAAGAAAAGCATAGGAGTAGAAAAAAGCAGTAGAGGATGCATGATTATAATAACCAAAAGACAACAATGATATATATGGCAAAGATGACAATCCTATAGGCATCTGATAGTGCCACAATTCGTACAAATAGGCGCGCTTTTATTTATACAATTGTGATCCAACCGCAGGTCACTTGCTCCATATTACACATGTTAACCTAAAGCTTTGATACCATTTTGTCATGACCCAAAATAAGCCATGACTGGCACTAAGAGAAATAGTCTCCCAGCAAGCTTAACAAATTCGAATATAAGTTAAATAAGAAGGTTACAAATATTTTTAATAAATTTACAAGTTTTAGAATGAATAATTACATATTTTTAACAAAAAGATAAAATAAATAAATATGGTTAGATCTTTCTTTTGACATATGGAGCATATAACATCTAAGAACTCAACAAGAACAAGGACTTAGTGTAGACAATTATCCTTGAATAGAAAGATTCGCATATTCAAGTATCTGTTCCTGAAAAATGTTTAAAAAAATGGAGTTTTGTAACTCAGTGACCAGATAATACATCTATAATTCACATGAGACCATATAACCAGTATTATTGAAATATATTCTATTTAGAAAATGGTAATTTATACAAATAAGTGAATCAATAAGGGAGTTCTCAATATAGAAGTCAAATCAAGTAGTGGATACTTGAGCGGCTCCACCTCTAAGGTATTAAACAGATTCAATATGTGACCTATACGTTAGTCTAGCAACGTCCCTACTAGTTGAGGTTTGAGTCAGATACATCTAAGATAACGTCATTAATAAAACACCCTACTATACATAGCTTTATGCTTATGTCGTAAATCAGAGGTGGAGAGACGTTACGACGTTTAAAAGAAAAACACGTACATATACTTGAAGGATAATTTAACTAGAAGCATTGAAAAATAAGATAGGTACAAGCAAGAAATTTATGTTGCACTCTGTAAGAATCGCGAATTAATTAACCGATTAATTAACGTAAAATAATAATAATTTAATTGTCCAGAATAGGTCCAAAATTTTAGAATATTAATTAGAAAATATAAATATGATATTTGGACTCAGTAAATTTTTCTAAGTTGAAAAATGTAATTTTCTTCGAAAAATTGCGTAAAAACGCGTACGGGTAAATGAACCGGTAGTACCGGCTTAAATCGGTCTAGTACTATGCGATAATAATTAAAAATAGTAGAAAACCTTAGAAAAATATTTAGAATTAAAAACCGGGCACTAATTTTAAAGGTTTAGCCTAAAGTTGCGACAAACAGGCCAAAAACACTAACGGATTGGACCGGGCCCAAGTTGGGCCCAAGCCTAGCATATATAAGTTCACTAATGAATCCATTTTAGCCACATTCATCCTCATAACTTAAAAACACAGCTGTATAGAGAGAAGTGAGAGAAGAGAGCAAAAGGGAGGAAGTTACTATTCATCCTCAACTTCTGGCGGCCATAACTTAAGCTACGGTGCTCCGATTCGCGTGCCGTAAGCGCCTACACGAAGCACTTGTCGAGCCCGTCACTTATAGCTTAGTATTGTGGTAAGATTCTTGAAATTTCCTGCCCAGTTTTCTGCCCTAAGGAATTCAAATTTTTGGGTTTTGGTTTTGAGTGAAGTTATGTATTTTGGTTGTTTAGGTATACTCTAGCACTTGGTTGCTATTGGGTTTTACTCCAAAAACTGTTAGGCAAGGTAAGAAATCCTAAATTACTTGTGCTATTATGTATATATGGAACCCTAAGTATTAATTTTTTGAATTATTTGTGTATAGCTTGATTATTGTGATTTTGGGAGCCTTTGGTTTTGAGTTGGTTGCTTGGTTGTGGTTGAAAGCTTGTTGGGCACAAATTTTTGGTGTATAGCACATATTGAGAATCGGCCAAGGTATGATTTCGGTTTCCTCTATGTAATATATAATATTTCTGGACACTTAGGCTAGTGATCCATAGGATAGGTTGGATTGAAATGGTTGTTGAGATTGTTGAATGAGGATGTATGATGCTTTGATAAATTTGAATATTTTAATGAATTGTGATGTTGAAATTGATAAATGATATTTGAAGTTTGAGATTGAAGTTGAATGAGTTTGATTATGATGATTGTTAGTGATATAATGGTGATTGATGATTGTGTTGGGTGAAAAATTATTCTAATATGATATAATTGATTATTGGAGTTGAGAATTGGGTAATGTGAATGAAAAGTTAGTAAGGTTGGTAGAATGAGATACAAAAGGGTAAATTCTAAGGTAAATTAGAATTTGGTGTGGTTTTGATTTGGTTTTGGTTATGAGTTTTAAGGATTTGAGAAATTAGTGAACTTTGGTAAAAATAGATTTTTGGTAAACTTTGATGAATTATAACTTGAGCCTCAAAGCTTAAAAGTGAATGAAACTTGTTTTAAATTAAAGATGGCTTTGAGAGCTTTAAATTGATATAAAGTTTATAGAAAATAAATTTTTGTAGAGGAAGTTATGACCGTTTAAAATTTGGTGTCAAAATCTGAATACTGTGATGTTGCAGAATTTTATAATTTTGGTTTTATGTGCGCATGCGCTGTGTTCGTGCTCTCATCAGTGGCAAATTTTGACTTGTGCGTACGCACAGCCTTGTGTGTACACACACCCTGTGTATTTTTGAAAACGTGGCACGCACACACAGGGAGCTGCTTACTGTTGGGAGCGCTAGCACACTCTAGTGCGCACACACACCTTGCGAAATTTGCAAGTTGTGCGTACGCACAACCTCGTGTGCACACACACACACTGGAAATGACAGTCTGTTCAAGGCGATTGCATGCATCTGTGCGTGCATTTAAAATGAAAAATTCTGCCTTCTGTGTGTACGCACACTTCTTTAAAATTCTTCTGTGTGTGCGTACGCACAACCCTATGCGTACACACACTGCCCTGTTTTTCAATAAAAATCTTGTGTTTGTCTATTTTACCTTCCCGGCAAGTTTGTAAACTCGTGACACTTGTATAAGACTCTTTAGCTTGTTTTTAGGTGTCAAAATATAGAGAAGGCTCTAGATGAAACTAATTAGGTATTTTTTTGCAAAAATATTTAGAAAATGGAGGTTTAGGTTTTTGGAGTACTGAGGACAAAATTGGTTGAGTGAGAGGGCGAAGCATGGTGTTGATGATTGATGATACAAGTTATGGAAGTGGTGAACTAATGAGTACTGAAATAAATGATTTTGAAAACCACTGATGTAATATTTATATGAGTTGTGGAAGTGGTGACCTACTAAGTACTGAATGAAATGATTTTGAACACCACTGATGTAATATTTTAAATGAGATTTGTTGAGACGCTTTGCGCCTGGCAGGGATGGTTTGGTTAATTCCGCCTGTCGAGGTCATGGTGGTGGCGTAAGGGCGGTGGTTCGTCCCGCTTACGTTGAGATGTGAGGTCGGTGGCAAGAGTATCCCGCTTGCATCCCTTCGGAATCACTATAGTGTGCAAGCACTAACATCCTGGACCGTGATCCGGGCACGATATCTCGGGGGTTTCCATTATGAGACCGAAGGGCGACATCTCCATTGAGGTGTGTCGGGTTGGCAATTGAACTGACGATGTGATATCACAGCCAATAGGACAGACATTCATCATGTGCATCTTCTATCTGTTTGTTTGCTTTACCGAGTTGCAATTGCTTGCCTAATTGTATAACATGATTAATTTCTATTTGAATTACTTGATATACATGCTTATACTTGTGCTTTCCTTGCATTGTACTATTTGTGTTTTCTGCTGAGATTGAGGAGGTTCAGAAGGCGGTGGTGATGGGGTCGCATGGCGGTTAAGCTGGCGAAGGCTGTGGAACAGCGGAGAATTGTTAGATTAGAAATCCATTAAGTTAGATTGCCCTTTTTCAATGTGTTTTAAGGTTAATGTTTTTAATTTACTTATGGTTTAAGCTTGAATCTCATGATGGATATGAAGCTCTAGGATTGCCTCTGGCGTCCAGAAGTCTTATATCTTACATCACTGGGCACTGTTACCATACTGAGAACCTCCGGTTCTCATTCCATACTTTGTTGTTGCTTTTTCAGATGCAGGTCGCAACCTACCTCGGTGAGTTGCTTGATGGTGATAGAGTGGAGGACCTTTATCATGTTTTGGAGTCTTTTATTATTTTATTAGTACTCTCACTTTTGTATTTTATGTGCCTTAGAGACTTACTTTATGAGAGATATTTTGTATAAGCTAATTTTAACTTTCAAAGCTCTGTATCTTTGTATACAACTAGTCGGCCTAAACTCTGCGAGCTGTGTCTAGTATCTTATGATTATTATACTCTCTTATACACTTATATTTTGTTATCTTGTACCTTTTTCTTGTGCCGTAAGTTGTAGCTTCGTGTGAACATTCGCACTTTGTAATTCCGTATTTGAGCTTATTTTCTTCATTGGACTTCTATAATTATTACTACTTCTTTATATATCTATGTATAAGCCTTAGAATTATCGTAACCTTTGATTAAACTTTACTTTACGGCTAGAGGTAAGGCTTAGGGTAATTAGGGTGTTACACACTCGAAACATTAAAGAATAAAGGTAGAAAACGTATATTACAAATTCACAACCACACACACAACACTCATACATCCAAATTCACAACCAACCAAACATCAACCATCTCATTCTAATACAAAAATTCACACCATTGACCTCAAGTTACCAACTAGGGGATTTTTCAACCTATCATGGCCTTCGGCCCAATTTTTACATAAATTACCAGTTCCATTATGCATACACATACACATATATACATTTACATCATGACTCAAGCTATCATCCAACCAAACAGTTACCACAAGAATCAAATCATACATACTCATACATATATTCACTCAATTAATAACAACAACAACCAAATTCATTCAATCCTATCCTAGATAGGCATTCACATAATCTTACATAATACCTATTTGAAACTAAAACAGTTACCTCAGGCTCTACGGGAACGAACTGCTCTGATACCATAATGTAACATCCTACACACAAAGCTTTATGCTTAAGTCATAAATCAGATGTGGAGAGAAATCACGACATCTAAAAGCAAAATGCGTACATATATTGAAGGATAATTTAACTAGGAGCCTTAAAAAGAAGATAGGTACAAGCAAGAAATTTATGTCGCACTCGAAACATTAAAGAATAAAGGTAGTAAGCGTAGATTACAAAAACAGAAGATATATATATATATATATATATATATATATATATATATATAATCCCAACAGAGTTATATAACAAGCTCTAGTCTCGACCTGCGAAGTAAAGGCTGGCTAGAAATATATGCAGCCTCAAAATACAACAAAAGCATAACCATAAATTCTATTTCTCTGAAATCAACATCTACGAGGGATATACAAGTTAAAATACAAAAGTGGAGAATATATATATATATATATATATATATATATATATATATATATATATATATATATATATGCTAGCACAAAATAAAATCCCAAAAGAGTCTTCACTTTTCGGAGAGAATCCAGCACGCTCAGCGAGGTGCGTCACGTCTTGTATCTGAAACTAACAAAATTCGATAATGGGTGAGAACCCGAAGATTTCCAGTAGGGTAACAATTCAAAATAGAGACGATGTAAAACAACCCAAACCCACTAGGTAATCCTAATTCCAACAACCAAGATCCAAGCCTAGGGTTATACTAATACAAAACCGGGTGAACACACTACTCACTTTACTATGTTCTTAATCCAAATCTCAAGTTCCTTTAATACTCCTTTAAGCCTGTCTCTTTTCAATTCAATACCATAAAATTTTGGTATTGATTTCAATAAATATATTTAGTAGATACAAACACAATTAATAGGGTGTAAGCAGAATCAAAAGCAGTTATAACATATACAATAATTAACAATTAAACAGAGATATACATGTAGGCAAATCAAAATAATGCACACTCAAACAATTTCACATAAATGTATATAATGCATACCTATCCTACTAGCCATGAGCTCACGTGTCGGTTATATTGCCAGAATCCGACACATTTGGTAGCTAACCAGGATATTGTTTCTCTTATGTACTCAGGAATATAGTACCCACCACACTCTTGGGATATAGTGCCCGCCATACTTCTACACACCGAGAAAAATCACGAGCAAGTGAGATTTACCACCGTTCTTGTTCTGGTATATCTCGGCTCAGTGCGCAAGCAGGATATACCACCGTCCTTGCCACGTCCTTGCCAAGAATAAATAGCAATAAAAATGCAAACGGGCTATACCACTGACCTTGCTAGAATATATCTCTGTACATTATCAGTCTTATCATTCATGTTTTATGTCAGAGTAGTATTTAGTAAGTTCATTACTCATCAGCATTCATCAAATCATCATTATCTTTAACACTCCAAACCACAATCTTGTTCAGATTTACCAAGTTCATCATTTAGTTATGCTCAAACTCATTTTCAAGCCTAAAAAATATTTATCAGACCTTAATTGGGGGTTATAGAGTTTTACAAACTTGCCGAGAAAGCCAAACAATCAAAAGTAGAGAAATTTTTCAAAAAACAAGGCCTATGCGTACGCATCACCCTTGTGTATACGCACCCACCAGAAAGCCATTCCCAACTTGTGCATCCGAACAAATTGTAAATTTCTCTTGTCGTGCGTATGCACACATTCGTGCGTACGCACGAGCACTTACTCTCGCTTTGTCTTGTGCGTGTGCACAATCTCGCATGAACGCACAAGACCAAAATCCTGGTTTTTCTACAACATTTCAGATTTTCAGTTTAAAACATCAATTTTTAATCACTTATAACTTCTTCTAAAAAATTTAGTTTTCCATCATTCTTATAAAGTCTCATCACCACCTTTAATTTAAGATAAATTTTCTTGAAATCTACTAAGTTATGACCTGTCGAAGTTGGTCAAAAACTCATTTTTACCAAATATTACACAATACTCATTTTGACAAATTTACAAATCCAACTTAGTTCAAATCACTCCAATACCATTTCTAAACATGTCAAACACTCAATCATTAATGATCAACTATTCCAGGCCTAATCAACCCAATTCTTACTCATTTAATATATTTTATCAACTATGTTCATTAACAACCACACATACAACACTCATAGATCCAAATTCACAACCAACCAAACATTAACTATCTCATTCTCATACAATAATTCATACCACTTACCTCAACTTACCAACTAGGGATTCTTCACCCTATCACGGCCTCCGCCCCAATTTTCACATAAATTACCATTTCCATTATGCAGACACATACACATATATCATTCACATCATCACTCAAGCTATCATCCAACCAAATAGTCACCACAACAATCAAATCATGCATACTCATACATATACCCACTCAACTAATCACAACAATAACCAAATTCATTCAATCCTATCCTAGAAAAAATTAGCACATGCATTCACATAATCTTACACAATACCTACTTGAAACTAAAACCCGTACCTCTAGACCGGCGGTTTCTCCAACACTTTGATTTTTTCCAGGAAACTCCAACCTCCATCAATTCAAGCTCTACCATTTTCACACCAAAGCGATCTTTGAATCCAATCCCGCACCAAAATGTACTAAGCTAGTTCTGTTTCAGCCCAAATCCAATCCAAACAAGCTTTATTCCATCTAATCACAAAATTTTTACATAATTTAACCTAGGTTTTCACATGTAGTGGGAAAATTGGAAAATTGAGATTTTTTACCTTAACTCACTCAAGTTTGGAATAGAACCCACTTAAAATACATGCTAGACCACCCTTAAAGGACCAAAGTCACAAGATTTCAACATCATATACCCCAGAAAAGTGAATTGGAAGTGAATAGAAGACTTGAAAAAGATATTCAAGGTTCCTTACCACAATATTCAAATAGAATTAAAAAGGGATCCAAGATAAACGCGTGGCCACAAATGCCTCATCAATCAGAGCTCCGAATTGAAAGTTATGGAGGTTTTTACGATGAAGTGAATAGTATTGTGTTAGGGCATTAGTTCTTCCCTCTCTTCTCTCTTCTTGTGTTGAGTGTGTGAAATGAAAGGTAAGATGAGTGCTAAAATGGCTAAGTGGGGGTGGTTATGTGTAGGCCTTGGGCCCAAGTGTGTTCCAAGTTCGAGTTTTGCATGTTTGGCCTAATTTTGGGCCAAAACCTTTAAGATAAGTATTTTAATTCGTACTCTAAATATTTTTATCCCTTCAAATTATAAATTCTAATTTCTTAACCTTCTTAGCTCATAATTAATTTATTAATTATGATTTAATCGGGCTTTATAATGACCGTTGTTAACTACGATTTTCTAATACGAGCCTCCTAAACCAATTCAAAACATATAATTTCAAATACAATAAATCTTTAATCTTTCAAATATATAAGGTATCAAATCAAATTAAATAATACTTTCTCATTAAAAATCTTTTTTTAATCATGTTTTTTTAATTATAAGAAATGTGAAATATATTTTACAATTTCAGAATATATAAGTGAGTATCAACAATACTTCAATGTTTCAAAAACACATTCAAATAAAATTGAATATTCTAAAATAATGAAAAACTTCATCAAACATGTATACAGTCTCATGTAAAGTTCTTAAAGTGTAAGATTCACATAAATAAATTATTTAACTCTAATAAATCTATTATTTTAATCAAACTGAAATTCTTCAATTATAATTTCATAAGTATATTTAGAAGCTCGTAATAGCATAAACTAAAAGTAATTATAATTGTAAAGCCTACTCACAACTTAGTCCCAAGGACCGAAAAGATCGAGCCCGGAGTGCCAAATTAAAAGGCGGGAAGTTTGAAATAGAATGGAATGAAAGAGTGCAGAATTTGGACCATAGCAGTGGCAACAACTTCAATTCTCACAAAAGCGACAATGGTCACTGATAAACCACTATTTTATGGTTTATTTTGTGTTTAATTGTGTGGTTTTATCATGATCTTTGCCCACTTATTCATTAAATAAGCATGCATTTATATTTCCTTCCTAAAGTTATTGCATGATTGAAAACTTGCTTCCTAGCGACTTTTAATAATGTATTTTATTTCCCCTTTATTCCATTCGATATCGTGATCTGTGTGTTAAGTGTTTCAGGCTTTATAGGGCATGAATGAGTTTGAGATTGGGAAGGAAGCTTGCAAAAATGGAAGAAACACAAGAAATTGAGGAGATGACCAGCGAGAAGCGACGCGGCCGCATGTACGACGCGACCGCATGGAGAAGAACAAATCGCAGTGACGCGACCGCATGGATGACGCGACCGCACGGCATGGAATAGCACGAGTGATGCGGCCGCATGGATGACGCGACCGCGTGGCAAAGCAGAATGCCGAATGACGTGTCCGCATGAGCGACGCGATCGCGTGACATGCGCGATCTGCATAATCTGCAGAATCGCTGGGGGCGATTTCGGGCCCCATTTTGACCCAGTTTTTGGCCCAGAAAAGCAGACTAGAGCCAGAGAACATGCAGAAACCAGAGAGAACATTCATTCCGCATAGTTTTAGTTTCTAGATCTAGTTCTACCACTCCTCTAGATTTTCTCTCTACACATTCATAGTTTTTAGGATTAGTTATTTTTCGTTATCTTTGCATTGGGATATTAAGAAGAGTTATTGCCTCATCAAAACTTCGACATTCTAGTTCGTTCTCTTCACTTGTCTTTTACTCTTCTATGTTCCTTAATTTACTTAATTTTACTATTGAATTATTTTAGCATTTATTAATACAAGAATCACTTTTATTTTAAATTAATCTTTTGAGCATTATTTATCATGTCTTTCTTTAATTCCCTTTCTTACATTATGAATTTTACATTTACAATGAGTGAGTAGTCCCCTAACTTGATGGGGAGTCAATGAAAGGAATCCTTGAGTTAGAATGCTCAAGAGAAAGATTGTAATTGGGTTTATTATTGGATTGCTCTCTAGTCACTAACACCAATCCTCCCAAGAGTGGATTGGAACCTGTGAATAGAACATCATTCCAACTTGTTTGACTTTCCCTTACTTAGTAAGGAACAACTAAACACAATAAATCTCAATTGTCACTTAATCTTGAGAGTACTACAACAAGAATAGGGCTTCCATCTAATCAACTCCCAGTCAAGGCTTTTATTTATATTTATATACATTCTCTAATTTAATTTTCTGTCATTCAACTCAAACCCTTTTGAAAACCTTCTGATTAATAAAATAGCCCACTTTCCTGCAACTCGTTGGGAGACGACCTGGGATTCATACTCCCAGTATTTTAATTTTAATTTCTGTGACACCCCTTTTTAAATTGATAAGCGGATTTCTGGTTGGTTGAGAACTATACTGGCAACGCATAATTTATAATCATTCTTAACTCGCATCAATTTTTGGCGCCGTTGCCGGGGAGTTGCAATAGAGTGCTAAAGTTATTAATTGGAATTTATTTATTTGCATTTTATTTTATTTTGCTACTATGAGCTGCTTGTTTCTTTCGTTAGATGACGCATTCACTTCCTGATCCAAGCTTGCCAGTATTCGATCCTGAGATTGAAAGAACTATTTCACGAATAAGGCAAGCTCGGCGTCGGTTAGCCCTCTCTGAGGGCGGATTTGAAATGCCATTTGAGGAAGAAACCAGCTCCCGTTCTACTGATTCAGTTGATTTACGTACAGGTAACATGGCGGCAGCCAGAAGAGTTACTATCCAGGAGGCTGGAGCCCCTGATTTTTCAATGCAACCGTTCCAAGCGCATCATCCAGCGGTGGCTATAGATTTTGAAATAAAGACCGCACTGCTCAATTTGATGCCCAAGTTTCATGGATTACCTGCTCAGAAGCCTATCAAGCACCTGAGAAATTTTCAGGCAGCCTGTTCTACTGTCAGGCGTGATGGTGCAGATGAAACTTCAATTTTGCTGAAAGCTTTCCCGTTTTCTCTTGAGGGAAAGGCAAGAGAGTGGTACTACACTCAACCAGCAACAACTGTATCCAACTGGGATACGCTCAGAAGAGAATTTTTGGAAAAGTTCTTTCCAGCTAAAGTTACTGATAAACTGAGGAAAGATATTTCCATGATTATTCAAGATGAATCCGAGACGCTTTATGAATACTGGGAGCGCTTCAATAATCTTCTGGAAGTATGTCCCCACCATATGATTGACAAGATAGTGTTATTTGGTTATGTCACACAGGGCATGAGGCCCCAAGATAAGATCACATTGGAAAGTGCTAGCAATGGGTCTATGAAAAAGTACAAGACTACTGATGAGGCGTGGCAATTGATTAGTGACTTAGCTGAATCTACCAAGAATCACAGGCAGAAACAAGGCCGTTCAAAAGCCGTTGCAAAAGTATCCTCTAGCAAAGAGACTACTACTCTAACTCAGAGTATCTGTGAAATGACCAACTTGCTGAAGCAAATGCAATTGAATCAACAACAAGTTCAGCAAGCTCAACCTTCTCCAGCACAGCAAAACCAACAGTTAGTCCCACAGAGAGTTTGCAGAATCTGTGCTGATTACAGTCATTATACTGATGAATGTCCGCAGCTCCAACAGGAAGACAACACCGTGGCAGCCACTCATAACTTCTATTACTGCCCCAACCAAGAGTACAATCAAGGTGGCAATTACAACCATGGATGGCAAGACAATTCTAACCAGAATTGGAGGGACAACAACAACAGGGGAGGCAAAGATAATCAGGCATATCAGAGATGGAATAATAACAACAACAGACAGCAGAATCAGAATTAGCCTTACAGAGTATCTCACCTGAGGCAATCCCAAGGACCATAGAATACCCAACAGCAGACCTCTCAAATTACCTATCCTTCTTCATCTGCCAATGATGACTTACTACAATCTATTGATCAGAGACAGCAGACCATGGAAAATAACATTAATGCCACTCTAAATGGCCTGAACGCTACTTTGCAAGCTCTTGTCTCACAGATTGGATCAATGAATAACTCCAATAACCAACCTTTGAGCTCCAGTGGAATTCCCTCTCAACCATTACCCAATCCCAAGGGTGGTATTAATGCTATCATCCTGAGGTCTGGAACCACACTACAGGAGAGGAATCAGGAGGAGCCAAACCCATCAGAGCATGCCTCAGCTGAAGAGGTAGTGGAAATAGAAGATGTTGAAGAAGAAGAGGACATACAGGACATAGCTGAAGAAGAAGAAGTGCAACCACAAGAGGAAGCACCAAAAGGCGTAGACACTGCAGAAGATACCACTCCCATTCCATTTCCACAACTTGCAAGGAAGCCCAGGAAGCAGCTGGAACCTGATCCCAAAATGGTAGAGATATTCAAAAAGGTTGAGGTAACTGTTTCCCTTTTTGATGTTATTCAACAGGTACCTAAATATGCAAAGTTTCTAAAAGATTTATGTATACATAAAGACAAAATTAATGAATTAGAAACTATTCCCTTAGGAAGTTCCATATTGCTTTAATGGGAGGTTTACCTGAGAAGTGTAGTGACCCAGGTCCTTGTATGGTTAATTGTACTATAGGTGGTGTAGTATTTTCTGATTGCATGTGTGATTTAGGAGCATGTGTAAGTATAATGCCTTTGTCTATATATGATATTTTAAGGCTCCCTCCCTTAAAAAGGTCGGCAGCTCGTTTTGTGTTAGCAGATAAAAGTATTATCACAGTGGCTGGAGTTGCTGAAGATGTATTAGTGGGCATTAAAGGGCTCACATTTCCCATTGATTTTTATATCCTGGAGATGCCCCAGAATGCCTCGGATAAGCCATCATCAATCCTACTCGGAAGACCATTCCTGAAGACCTCAAAGTTCAAATTAGATGCTTTTTCAGGAACATACTTTTTTGAAATAGATGGCTGAATAGTGATCTTCAATCTGAATGGAGTTATGAAGCATCCTCCGGAGGATCATTTCATCCTCCAGTGTGACATTATAGATGAAACCGTAGCTGAAGTTCACCAGGAGGAATTTGAAGAGAAGCACAGGACAAGGTCCAAGTGTGGGGACATTCTCAGAGGACAATAACAGTGCTTTGCCATTGTTACCAGCTCCAGACAACCCAGAGCCAGAACATGATCAGAAGTTAGAATTAAAACCCCTTCCTCCACACCTCAAATATGCTTACCTTGAAGACGGGCAGAAGTTTCTGGTTATCATTGCAAGGGAACTCACTTCTCAACAGGAAGAGCAGCTACTTGGTGTGCTGAGGAGGCACAAGAAGGCAATTGGGTGGAGTTTGGCAGACATAGTAGGCATCAACCCTCAAGTATGTGAGCATAGAATATTTTTAGAAGAGGGAGCAAGACCTGTCCATCAACCCTAGAGAAGACAGAACCCCACTATCCTAGAGGTTGTCAAAAAGGAAGTAACCAGACTACTAGAGACAGATATCATCTATCCCATCTCAAACAGTGAATGGGTAAGTCCAGTACAAGTGGTGCCAAAGAAGTCTGGAGTCACTGCAGTGAAGAATGAGCATGGAGAGCTCCTGACAACCAGAGTTCAGAACGCCTGGAGGGTCTGCATTGACTACAGACGCCTCAACCAAGCAACCCGTAAGGATCACTATCCTCTTCCATTTATTTATCAAATGCTGGATTGCCTGTCAGGTAAATCGCATTATTGTTTTTTAGATGGTTACACAGGTTATTTCCAGATTCATATAGCCCCTGAGGATCAAGAAAAGACCACTTTTACATGTCCTTTTGGGACTTATGCTTACAAGAGAATGCTCTTTGGCTTGTGCAATGCACCAGCTACTTTCCAAAGGTGCATGATGAGTCTTTTCTCTGATCTTATTGAGGATTGTATGGAGGTTTTTATGGATGATTTTAGTGTATACGGCAATTTCTTTAGCCTTTGCTTAGATGAATTATCTAGAGTATTAGACAGATGTGTCAGTACAAACCTTGTATTAAATTTTGAAAAATGTCACTTTATGGTTAAACAAGGGATTGTACTAGGACATGTTGTGTCTAATACTGGCATTTCTATAGATCCAGCAAAGGTGGATGTTATTTCTACTTTACCTTACCCCTCTTCTGTGAGGGAGGTCCGTTCTTTCCTTGGCCATGCAGGTTTCTACAAGAGATTCATTAAGGACTTCAGTAAGGTAGCACTTCCCTTATCAAGATTACTGCAGAAAGACATTGAGTTCGAGTTCAGTGACAATTGCAAACAAGCGTTTGATATGCTGAAGACCGCACTAACTCAAGCCCCAATTGTAAGAGGACCAGACTGGAGCCAACCATTTGAAATTATGTGTGATTCTTCCAACCATGTAGTAGGAGCAGCACTGGCTCAGCGTGAAGGTAAGGACCCCTTTGTTATTGCTTATACGTCTAAAACTTTAGATGCCGCTCAGTCTAATTATACTACTACTGAGAAAGAGCTTCTTGCTATTGTTTTTGCTCTGGATAAATTCCGAGCCTATTTACTTGGTACGAAGGTAGTAGTGTATTCAGACCACGCAGCTCTAAAGTATCTATTATCTAAAAAGGAGTCCAAACCAAGGCTTATACGTTGGATACTGCTATTACAAGAATTTGATTTAGAAATTAAGGACAGGAGTGGTAACCAAAATTTAGAGACCACTTGAGTCGCCTTGAGTACATTACAGATGACTCCACTCCTATAGCTGATAATTTCCCATTTGATAACCTGCAAGCAGTATCTGAGATAGTCCCTTGGTATGCACCTGTAGCTAATTATCTAGTTAGCCACACCTTTCCTCCATACTTTTCTAAGCATCAAAGAGACAAGCTGAAAAGCGAGTATAAATATTATATATGGGATAACCCATATTTATGGAGATGTGGCGCTGACCAGGTAATTAGACGGTGTGTGCCTCAATCAGAATTCCAGTCCATCTTAGAGGCCTGTCACTCATTTGAGAGTGGAGGACATTTTGGCCCTCAAAGAACTGCTAGAAAAATCTTAGACTGTGGATTCTGGTGGCCTACTCTTTTTAGGGACGCTGCTGAATTTTGTAAATCCTGTTTCCCATGCCAGAAATTTGGTAATATATCCAGGAGGGATGAGATGCCTCAACAGATTATGCTTTTCTGTGAAATTTTTTATGTTTGGGGCATTGACTTCATGGGTCCATTTCCAAATTCCAATGGTTATTTTTATATATTGTTAGTTGTGGATTACGTTTCCAAATGGGTGGAAGCAATTCCTGCCCGCGCTGATGATGCTAACACTGTTGTTTCCTTTGTGAGAAACCATATTATTTGTCGCTTTGGATCACCACGAGCAATCGTGAGCGATCAAGGCACCCATTTTTGTAACAGGAGACTAACAGGATTGATGAAGAAACATGGGATAATCCATGAAGTTGCAACAACTTACCATCCTCAGACTAATGGGCAAGCCGAGGTGTCAAATAGAGAGATAAAGCGTATCTTGCAGAAAATAATCAAACCTTATAGAAGAGACTGGAGCACCAGGCTACAAGATGCACTCTGGGCATACAGAACAGCATACAAAACACCCATTGGGATGAGTCTTTTCCACTTAGTTTATGAAAAAAGCTTGTCATCTCCCTGTTGAAGTAGAGCATAAAGCCTTTTGGGCAGTAAAGGAATGCAACATGGGGATTGGGGGAGCCGGAGCTGAAAGAAAGTTGTAACTGCAAGAACTGGAAAGCCTTCGCCTAGAAGCTTATGAGAACTCAAGACTATACAAGGAGAAGATGAAGGCTGTACATGATCATCACATCAAGAGGAAAGAGTTCCAACCTGGGGACTTAGTCCTCCTTTACAAGTCTCGACTGAGGCTCATGCCAGGCAAGTTGAGATCTAGATGGGAAGGTCCATACAGAGTAGAGAAGGCCGAACCATACGGAGTTTATCATCTTAGCCATCCTTCAAGCTCTGAACTTATCAAAGTTAATGGACATCGTTTAAAGCTGTACCATGGCGAGAAGCGAAAGAAAGACAAGGAGCTCGAGATCTTCCGCTTGGAAGATCCCCACATACCCGAAGACTGAGCTAGTGGAGCGTCCAACTTATGGACATTAAAGCAAAGTGTTAGGTGGGAGACAACTCACCATGGTATGATCGTTCTTTTCTTTATTTTTTTAGTTTTCTTATTCAATAACTCTTCTCTTCATTAGTACATTTCGTGCATCTGCATTTACATACTTTTATTTTTATTTAAAAAAAAATGTTACGCGACACGACTGCATCATTGACGCGTCCGCGTCGCAGGTGTTGGGAGAGACAATTAAAAATGAACAGAGAGTCACGCGAGAGCGTGGCTGGAGGTGTGCCAATGGCACAATTCGGCCCACACGATCGCGTCGCTGACGCGACTGCGTCATATGGGATCAGTGGCCTCCCATGCGACCGCGTGCCCCACGCGGCCGCGTGACCAAGGATTTTGACGTAATAATGGTGCACAGCTGAAAGTTGTGCTAGAGTGGTGCTGGACTCGCGCTGGACGCGCATTCCACTCTCGCGACCGCGTGCCCCACGCAGCCGCTTCACATCCCAATAATTGCCCACTCACGCGATCGCATGCCCCATGCAATCGCGTCACCCAAAATTTGGCATTTAATGGTTTTGAATAGAGAGTTGTGCGAGTGCGAGGCTACCCTCGGGCCAATGGCATAAAACGGGTCACGCGATCGCGTGACCGACGCGACCGCGTCATTCACTTTAAGCGCAAGTCGCGCGACCGCGTGCCTCATGCGATCGCGTCGCTTGCGTCGCACAGCCTCCCTAATTCTGCCAACTATCTTATCTTTTTCTCCCCAAATCCTATTTTCTCTTTTTCTCCTTATTTCTTCTACCTTTCTTCCTCCCGACCTTCTTCCTTCTTTCTCACTTTTTACTTTCTCTCACCGCCATTAACAAGGTTTTTCTTTTCTTCTTCCCTCCTCACTTTTCTATTATTCTTTTTATTTTTATATGTTATCTTCTTTTCTTTTCTTTTTACCTTCATTGTTCTTATTTTCTTTTTCTTTCCTTTTCCTTTTTACTTGGTGTTATAAATTTAATTGAGTCATTATTTATAATTATATGCTTGTGGATTGTTGTAAATTTTTTTGACAATTATATATTACTTTTTAAGGGATTACTTGCATGTTCAAATTATTATTTTCAAGAGCTTATTCTACATGCATGCTATGTGTTTGTGAAAAAGCCCATATGGCATTATGAACTTCTCTACATTTTTCTACTCTAATATTCAATGCTTGCTTTTCATAAAATCCCTTTACTACTTTATCAATTGAATTTAATTGTCAATACAAACGTGATAGTTAGTTACGAGTGATAACATATTTAAATTGGACATTGAATGCTTGATCTACGCTACTCATGCCTTTGCCTGCATGCCAATAAACCCCTTGCATTTACTTGTCCCTATATGCCCTTGCTATGTTTCCACTGATGACTTTTTCCATGTCGTCCGGACCATGTGTAAACGTCATTCTTCTTTATTGTGCATTGCTTATCACTTACACCACCCTCTTCCTTGCTCTATTTCTTTCAATTTATTTTACTTTCTCTTCCCTTTTTCAGGATGGCCACCAAGAAAGGAAAGGAGAAAGCTACTCCCAAACAACCAGCAAGAAGAGGTACAAAAAGATCATTAGTGGCAGAACCCTCTTCAACTGCAGTAAAGCCCTCAACAAAGAGATTTAAGAGGATTATAAAGGTTGATGAAAAAGAGAAAGCTTTCCCAGCAAAGGACACTGCGCGATTTCCCAATCGCTACTGTGAGTTTTATCATGATCTTTGCCCACTTATTCATTAAATAAGCATGCATTTATATTTCCTTCCTAAAGTTATTTCATGATTGAAAACTTGCTTCCTAGAGACTTTTAATTATGTATTTTATTTCCCCTTTATTCCATTCGATGCCGTGATCTGTGTGTTAAGTGTTTCAGGCTTTATAGGGCATGAATGAGTTGGAGATTGGGAAGGAAGCTTGCAAAAGTGGAAGGAACACAAGAAATTGAGGAGATGGCCAGCGAGAAGCGACGCGGCCGCATGGACGACGCGACCGCGCGGAGAAGAGCAAATCACAGTGACGCGGCCGCATGGATGACGCGACCGCGTGGCAAAGCAGAACGCCGAATGACGAGTCCGCATGAGCAACGCGATCGCATGACATGCGCGATCTACATAATCTGTAGAATCACTGGGGGCGATTTCGGGCCATATTTTGACCCAATTTTTGGCCCAGAAAAGCAGACTAGAGCCAGAGAACATGCAGAAACCAGAGAGAACATTCATTCCGCATAGTTTTAGTTTTTAGATCTAGTTCTACTACTCCTCTAGGTTTTCTTTCTACACATTCATAGTTTTTAGGATTAGTTACTTTTCGTTATCTTTGCATTGGGATATTGAGAAGAGTTATTGCCTCATCAAGACTTCGACATTCTAGTTCGTTCTCTTCACTTGTCTTTTACTCTTCCATGTTCCTTAATTTACTTAATTTTACTATTGGATTATTTTAGCATTTATTAATACAAGAATCACTTTTATTTTAAATTAATCTTTTGAGCATTATTTATCATGTCTTTCTTTAATTTCCTTTCTTACGTTATGAATTTTACATTTACAATGAGCGAGTAGTCCCCTAACTTGATGGGGAGTCGATGAAAGGAATCCTTGAGTTGGAATGCTCAAGAGAAAGATTGTAATTGGGTTTATTGTTGGATTACTCTCTAGTCACTAACACCAATCCTCCCAAGAGTGGATTGGAACCTGTGAATAGAACAGCATTCCAACTTGTTTGACTTTCTCTTACTTAGTAAGGGACAACTAAACACAATAAATCTCAATTGTCAATTAATCTTGAGAGTACTACAATAAGAATAGGGCTTCCATCTAATCAACTCCCAGTCAAGGCTTTTATTTATATTTATATACATTCTCTAATTTAATTTTCTGTCATTCAACTCAAACCTTTTTGAAAACCTTCTGATTAATAAAATAGCACACTTTTCTGCAACTCGTTGGGAGACGACCTAGGATTCATACTCCCAGTATTTTAATTTTAATTTCTGTGACACCCCTTTTTAAATTGATAAGCGAATTTCTGGTTGGTTGAGAACTATACTGGCAACGCATAATTTATAATCATTCTTAACTCGCCAATTTCCGCTCGCATCAGTCACAGCACCAGGCAAAAGCAATAAATTCAAATTGAATAAAAAGATAAATGTAGTTATAGTTCTAGAAAATCCAAAACAGAATAGAGGCAAAAAAATAAATCAGAACAAGTGCAAGACAGCAAAATAAAATGGTGGCAAAGATATGATAAAAATAGAACAAACTATGGGAAGAAGCTAGACCAAAACAGTGGCGAGACAGTGTTGCCGATGAGTTGGAAGAGGCTGAAAAGAGGCTGAATAAGACAAATTGGAGCAACGGTGGACAATAACAATTCTAACTGCCTTTCCGACGATATCCTCCTCCTTCAACGAATGGTGGTGAGCAGGGTATTAGAGGCAGGACCATGACAAACCAAAGAGAAAACAGTTAGAGCAGTAGCCACGCAAGGAGAAAAACAGCTCAGCAAAAACCTCCTCCGACAGCAACGGCGGCAGCAGTATCAACACCCACCACTGTCACCTCTCTTCTCGGTGAGTCTCCTTTCCTCTTTTCTTATCTTTTTCTTTCCTCTGTTTTTCTCTTGATCCTTTTTCATTCTTCAATTCTGTTTGTGCTCTCTCTCTCTCTCCTCAAGCTCGTCTGCAATGACAATGGCTTCCTCTATCGGTGTCGATGCTGTCATCTCCTTCTACTTTCCTCTCCCATGGATTCGTGCCCTCTCTTTCTTGCGTTTTGTCTCTCTTTTGTCTGTTGGGGGCGGGTTGTGAGAGAGGTTGAAAGTATGGGTTTAATATGAGAAATTAGGATTACGATTTGGTAAGAAAAACAAGGATAGTATAGAAATTTAATAAAAATTAATTGTTTATGTGAAACAATCAAATATCAATCGATTGTATTAATAAAATAATTGATTGTTTGGAAGATAAAATAAATTAAATATTTGATTTTGTCAATTTAACAATCAATTGTTAAGGCAAAATAATCAATTGTTGTAGCTAAAAATTTAAATTTCTTATTTAAGGAAAGTAAAGAATCGATTGTTCGACAAAAAATCAATTATTTAGCTGTTAGAATATATACAACAACTAGATTTTATAAAATATTTTATTTCTACTAACTTTACAGCGGATATCAAGTTTGAATGCCTATAATTGGTGTGGAAAATACAATTCCTTACAAATACTTAGGGATCACTTAAAAATCCTTAGAAATGTTCATATAAGTCCATTGGTACATCTAATTTAAGTATGCTTTCATTGAACCAAAATTTATCATTATTTTTTAATACTCAATTTATCTACCTCTTAAGTATCTTATGCTTATTGACTAATACTAAAAATCGTAGTTCTTATCCATGGTTTATCAAAGTACATTATCTTCATAAGTCGTTGAAAACAAAAACAACTATCATTCAAATTTTTTACACCAAATTCATTGTTTTCTTCAAAAAATTACTAAACTTTTGTATCAATTATACATAGATCGTGGTTTTAAATCGTGATTATGTGTATGTATATGTCAAATTATAATTTTAAACCATGATTTATTTATATTTAAACAAGCTAAGATACAATTGTAATTGACCCGACCGTTACAAATATCAAGTCATTAATCGTCATTATGAGTCATAACTCGGCAGAATGAAGCATAGTTCGGCATTACGTTATTAATCGGCAATCAACGTCATTAATCGGCAAGTTACGTTACAACCAGGCCTAACGGATTATATCCTAAAACGTCCAATGTAACGTCATTACCCATCAAAGCCTAATCATTACTCTTCAATTCCGAAGACCAACAGAAATGTAACCGACCTTACTTCACCTATAAAGGTATGGTATTCTATCTTATAGACACTGAATTCTCAATAGTAACTTAAGCTTTGGAGTGCCTTTGTAGGTACACTCACCCTTGTTTCTTGCTCATGCTCTGTGCGATTGGACATCCCCTCGGAGTGAAGCTCGGATTTTTCCAAGGCCTAAAAGATCGGCACCGAAGATAACAACTCGGCGTCGGCTCTCAAGAGCTGAACTCCACCTTCAGGTATCCACACAAGAACAATTGGTGCCCACCGTGGGGCCGAGAATATAATCCTTTCCATATATCATCGGCCTCGACGTTCTCGCTTGGAGTCATGGCTGAACAACTTCCACCCACACCATCTGAACTCCTTCAGATAGTGACCGAGTTACGGCAAGCCAACCAGCGCATGGCCGAAGAGAACCAACGAATGGCAAATCAAATTGCTAATTTGAATAACACCCAAATTGAAAACAACAATGATCGACAAGAACGGACAGAAGAAGCCGAGCATAATTCAGGGCCGACGCATGTCTCTGAAACTGCTCGGCACGAGGAAGAGCAACCCGAGCATAATGAGGAAGCTCGGCCAGACGACGAGGATGACAACCTAGAAAGCTCCCCTGGACCGTTCACGGCCGAGGTGATGAATTTCATGTTGCCCAGGAGGTTCACCCTGCCGACCACACTAACCCCTTATGATGGGCTAGGTGATCTGAAGAAATACATCAAGAAGTTCACTTCCATAATGATAGTAAACGGTGCATCTGATAAAGTTTTATGTCATTATTTTCTATCTTACTTAGACGGTCCTGCACTTGATTGGTTCTGTTCTTTGGCTGCAGGTTCTATTTCTCGCTTTCGAAAAGCCGGCAGCTACCCAGATTCAAAAGGCACAAACAGATCAAAATACTGCTCTTTCCACCAAAAGAACGGACACACTACTGACGAGTGTGTCATCGTCAAAGACCTTCTGGAGCGACTAACTCAGCAAGGTCACCTCGACAAGTACATCGGCGGCCACATACAACGACGAACACACCCCTCTGGTGACCAAAGCTCGGCGATACAGCATGGCCGAGATAAAGATCGACCGAACACCAATCATCCCGACCAATCAAGGCGTATTATTAACTGTATTTCCGGAGGTTTTGCAGGTGCAGGAGCCACAAGCTCGGCAAGAAAGCGATCTTACCAAGCTATGCTTTCCACAGAAGCCGATCAAACTCAACAGCAGACACTTCCACACTTTCCTCAGATAACATTCCAGACAGCTGACCATAACACCAACGTAACAAATCTAGACGACCCGATCGTGATTTCCCTGCAGCTCGAAGATCTCCTAGTCAAAAGGGTTTTACTGGACCCTGGGAGCAGTGCCGATGTTCTCTTTTACTCCACATTCCAAAAGATAAAACTCAGCTGAAACATCCTCCAACCTTCCACTAGAGACCTGGTTGGTTTCTCAGGTGAGAGAGTCCCGGTTATGGGCTCTGTGTGGTTACAAACCACACTCGGTGAGTTTCCCTCATCAAAAACATCAGATATTCAATACTTAGTTGTTCATTGTTTTAGTCCTTATAATTTGATACTTGGCCGACCTTTCTTAAATAGGTTCGGCACCCTAGTCTCTACAATTCATCTCTGTGTTAAGCTCCCTTTGGAGGATAACACAATTGCAACCATTCACAGTGATGCCCGAGAGGCAAGCGAATGCTACAACAACAGTTTTAAAAGACCTAACCAAAACATACAGCCTCATGTGCACAACATCGGCAACCAAGACGACCTACCAGCCTTGGCCGAACTTGACCCCAGGGCAGGAACCCTCGAACGACCAACCCCGACAGAGGACTTGCATAAAATCTATTTCACAGATAGCTCGGACAAATTCACTTACGTCGGTTCCACATTAAGCTCGGAAGAGAAATCCTCATTCCGAGTATTTTGACAACAAATGCCGACCTTTTTTCTTGTACCCCAGCTGATATGCCAGACATCAATCCATCAATCATATCCCACAAGCTGGCATTAGATCCATCTGTCCGACCTATAGCACAGAAAAAGAGAAACCTCGGCCATGACCGCAAACAAGCCTCCTTGGAAGAAACCAAAAAGCTCATCAACGCCGGCTTCATCCAAGAAATCAGATTCACAACATGGCTGGCGAATGTTTTCATGGTAAAAAAATATAACAGTAAATGGCGTATGTCTGTTGATTTCACCGATCTTAATGATGACCAGAATTCACACCCCATATAAAATGATGAATCCGTTCTTTTGGCAAGCGCACCAAAAATTATCGTCAAGTAATAACCCACAGTGGAGTGGGATCGTATCCACAGAGATCGGTAGATTTGAGCAACTTTAATTAATTGGTGAATTAGTTAAGCTAAGCAAAACAAATTGTGATTGCAGAATTATAAATGGGCAGAAACATAAATGGCTCAAAAGTAAAGATAAGCAGTAAAGTGCAGAAATGGAAATGACAATAATGTAAAGTGTAGAAACATAAATGACTCAAAAGTAAATGGGAATGGGGATTTGCAGAATATAAAGAAAGCAATAAAGAAAGTGGAAGATAAGAATAGGGGAATTCATTGAGATTAGCAGATGTTGTTCTCTTTGGATTAAATCCAGTTCGTCCCAACTTCAATCATGCAACTCATTGACCTCTTGGCAATCATGATTGATTGAGCCCCAATCCCTTGATGACTCAATCTCTCAGATCTTGATCAATAGCCAACTCCTTGGTCTAATTGCTTATGAAGAGAGATATTCTTGGTCCCTGATTATACCACACATCATCATAGGTCCAAGTAGAGGGAGGATTATATGTCACCATATCCAAACACGAAAACCCAGATCCTACTCAAGTGTGAGAAGGGATTTCTATCATGGTTTCATGTTTCCTTTTCCAAGGTTCCCATGAAACCCATTTTGCATTCAACCTCTTTTTCAAGATGATTGAACACTAACATTAAAACAAAATTCCTTCTAGGAAATCAAAGAGAAGATGAAGAGAAGAAGAAATCAACTATCATTAATCCATCAAGTACAACAAATATCCCTCTCTTAATGAGAGAGAATTTAGCTACTCATAGCTCAGAGAAAAGTACAAGAGATGGAAGAGATGATAAAGTGGAAAGTAAATCTAACTAGAACTAATAGCTCAACTGCTTAACCCCCTTTCTCAGTACTTTCAGGGGCTTTTTATACTACTCCTATCACTAAAATAAAGAAAATACAAAAGAGAAAAGAAAAATACAATTTGGAGGGAAAAGAAACTTAATAAACGTGACTTTCCAGGCTGGCGTTTGGCTGGCGTTCAGGTGGCGTGCCACGCCTAGCCTCTAACATGCCAAGCTCTTCAAGTGGCACGCCCTCTATGTTGATGTCCCTGGCGTGCCACGCCTTCAAGTCCAAGTGGCACACCCTGGGTCTTCTTAAGTGTTGGTGTTGGCCTGGCGTGCCACGCCTTCGAACCAAAATGGCACGCCCAGGCTTTTCCTTCTTCCTTTCTTCTCTGGAAATTTGAACTAGCATGGCACGCCCAGGGTCTGGTGTGCCACGCCCATTATATGTGCTTGATTATTCTCTCTGGCCAATTGAACTAGCGTGGCACGCCCAGGGTCTGGCGTGCCACGCCCAGCATTCCTCTTTGATCTAGTAGCTGGCGTGCCACGCCTGGTCCTTCAAGTGGCACGCCCAAGTGAGAATCTAGAGCTAGCGTGCCACACCTTCGACACCAAGTGGCACGCCCAATCCTTGCTTTGGCCATTTTCATCATTGGCGTGCCATGCCTGGATGCTCAAGTGGCACGCCTAAGTGAGGATGAGAGCTTGGCATGCCACGCCTTCAATGCCAAGTGGCACGCCTTCGATGCCAAGTGGCACGCCCTGCTTTGCTTTGGTCTCCTTGAGTGTTGGCGTGCCACGCCTGGGTTCTTCAAGTGGCATGCCCAAGTGACAATTGAGAGCTGGCATGCCATGCATTCGATAGCAAGTGGCACACCCAGCCTTTTGGCTTTCAACCTTTTGGCTTGGCGTGCCACGCCTTGATGCTCAAGTGGCACGGCCACCTTAATATGGCTCTTTCCAACTTGGCGTGCCACGTCTTCGATACCAAGTGGCACGCCCAGCCTTTTGCATCTTCACTATTGCTCTCTAGAAACTTGTACTGGCATGCCACGCCTTGATGCTCAAGTGGCACGCCCCTTTAGTGTGATTCCTTTCAGCTTGGCGTGCCACGCCTGGCTCTTCAAGTGGCTCGCCCAAGTGACAATTTGAAGCTGGCGTGCCACACCTTTGATACCAAGTGGCATGCCCCTTTTGTGGCCTTCATCCTTGCTCTCTGGAAACTTACACTGGCGTGCCACGCCCAGCTCTTGGCGTGCCATGCCCATGTAAATGTTTTCGGAGTCCTTTCTGGAAAACTGTGTTGGCGTGCCACGCCCAGCTCTTGGCGTGCCACGCCCATATAATTTCTTCAATCATGCTCCTCTGGAAATCATAACTGGCGTGCCACGCCCAATTCCTGGCGTGCCACGCCTATATAAAGAGTTTGAGGATCCTTTCTGGAATTTAGTACTGGTGTGCCACGCTCAGCTCCTGGCGTGCCACGCCCATGTATTTTTGTGGCGTTTGTTCCAAGTGGCACGTCAGTTTCACATGCCCAGCTTGTTTTGTTGTTTTCTTCCCCTTTTGTTGCTCTTTTTCACCTAAAATTCAGCACAAACTCATTTCAAAGCAATGTACCAAAATTTTCATCAAATAGTTCATGAATTGCAATGATCAAATGAGATTATGCTCTTTTATGGTCCTTTTTATGCAAAGAAAAAGGGTAAATGATACAAGTCATCACAACACCAAACTTAAGCTTTGCTTGTCCCAAGCAAATCAATGTGAGTGGTTCTTGAATGAATTGAGACTTGACCTTGAATGGATGCAAATATTACTAAGGAAGAGGCTAAGTGTTTAACACATGAATATTTTTACTTCAATGTCACAAAGAACTTCTAGATCCTTGAGGGTTCTTTCAAGTATAAGTTTCAGGGGCCCTTTTTATTGATTGTCACCTTGAAGTAGCAAGAGTTATTTCATTCTCTTTTGGTTGTTCTTTCCTTTTCACTTTTTCTTTTTCATTGACCACAACTCTAAATGTTTTGTCTCAAGACAACCTTTTAGTTAGGCTTTCAATTAGCACTCCCAAACCAGTTGGTTTTAGGGTACTAGGTGTTAAAATACCCCTAACAATTTACTTGCCCAGGCCTCTTCTTGACACATCTTCACCACAAGCATCTACTAGGTTTTCCAACTCTTTTGAGCTTTTTAGTGTTTCTTTCCATCCTAGTAGTTGATGCTCAGAGCCTTGGGTCTTTATTGCTTACTACTTCTTGGCTCTATAGATATTCAAGGGACACCTCTTAGCTTTTACTTGTCATACCTTCTAAGCCTAGTTGTTTTTTTTTTCATGACTCATTTTCTTTCCAGTTCATTCAGGGTTCTACACTTAGTTCCTTATCTCTTAGTTTTTTGAACAGTCCCAATTGGTCTTAGTCTCTTTTGCTCTTGTTTTTGTAACAACTCACAATAACTCTTATGGCAACAAACTAATCTTTTATTGATGTAGATGAACTTAAACTAACATTACATTTTCTTTCTTATAATTCAAAGGACTCATAAAAGACTTCAGGCATAGAAAAAAAACTAAGAATTAAACATAAACTATCCTAGCATTGCAACTTATTCTCAAACAGGAATTAAAACATAAAGAAACTAAACAAAAATTCAGAAATTTGAGAGTGTCAACCATGGAACTCAACAACCTTGAGCAGCTTCAGTTCATTGGCCCCTTTTCTTTGTCTTTCTTTTTGGAAGGGGAGTCATCATCATCATCTTTTTTGGAGGATCCCTCTTGTGCCTTTGTGTCTTTGGGCTTCCAAAATCCTAGCCTCCTCATGTAATTTCTCTCATCCTCCTTGTGCTTGGCCAGAATTTCCTCTTGTCTTGCACTCAACTCCTCCATTCCTTGTATGAATGTTAGGTATCCAGGGTTTAAGGCAGCCACAACATTACACAAGTGATTCAGCTTCGCTTGTGTGTTGATATCATATTGCCTCCTTGAAATAGTTCTAGCATCATAAAGATTCCTGAACTCAGTAAGGTTCCTCTGCTGCCATTTATTTTGCTCCACTATCTTGTTGAGTGTGCTTTGTATCTCTCCCCAATCAAACTGCTCTTGTTGCTCTTTCCTCATGTGCTCCAAACTCCCTTGGAGTTGTTGTATGTTCTGATTCACTTGGTCCCATTGTTGTTGTTCTTTGAGTTGGTTGACATCCTCTCTCAGATGATGTATATCTCCCCTCATTTGGTGTATATCTCCTTGCAAGTGATCCCTGTTAAAACCTTCAGGAAATTGTTGGTATTGTTGGTATGGTGGTGGTCGAAGTGCTAAGTAATGTGGTTGCTCTTCTTCTTATTGTGGTTGCCCTTGTGGCACATGAGCATGTCCTCTATGCTCCCTTCTCCTCTCAAGTGGGTTGACAGCCACCACTTTGGCCATCTTCTTGGCAGTTATGGGCTTGTCTTGCTCTACCAGCACCTCATCAATAATCTTCTCAACCCCTGCTTTATCACACAGCCTCTGAATAATGCTGGGGAAGGTGGTGCACGAAATTGTGATGTCCAGGCTGAAACTATTCCTGGCATGTGAGCAACTTGGTACGCGTAATCGTGATTACACATTCATAATTTGTCACAACTTCAATACAACTAACCAGCAAGTGCACTGGGTCGTCCAAGTAATACCTTACGTGAGTAAGGGTCGAATCCCACGGAGATTGTTGGTATAAAGCAAGCTATGGTCACCTTGTAAATCTCAGTCAGGCAGATATAAAGTGATAATGGTGTTTTCGAATTTAATATAATAAGATAGGGATAGAAATACTTATGTAAATCATTGGTAGGAATTTCAGATAAGCGAATGGAGATGCTTTTCGTTCCTCTGAACCTCTGCTTTCCTGCTATCTTCATCCAATCAGTCTTACTCCTTTCCATGGCTGGCTTTATGTGATACATCACCACTGTCAATGGCTACTTTCGGTCATCTCTCGGGAAAATGATCCAATGCCATGTCACGGCACGGCTAATCGTCT
Organism: Arachis ipaensis; assembly: GCF_059453495.1. Taxonomy (NCBI): domain Eukaryota; kingdom Viridiplantae; phylum Streptophyta; class Magnoliopsida; order Fabales; family Fabaceae; genus Arachis; species Arachis ipaensis. The sequence goes on from NC_142439.1 coordinate 94,944,471, forward strand.
GGAGGCATCACCCTTGTCAATGGCTTCATCTTATCCTCTCAGTGAATAATATGCTCACGCACCCTGTCACGGCACGGCTATTCATCTGTCAGTTCTCGATCATGCTGGAATAGGATTTACTATCCTTTTGCGTCTGTCACTAACGCCCTGCAATCGCGAGTTTGGAGTTTGTCACAGTCATTCATTCATCGAATCCTACTCGGAATACCACAGACAAGGTTTAGACTTTCCGGATTCTCTTGAATGCCGCCATCATTCTAGCTTATGCCACGAAGATTCTGGTTAGGAGATCTAAGAGATATTCATTCTAGCTTAATTCATGTAGAACAGAAGTGTTTGTCAGGCACGCGTTCATAAGGGAGAAGGATGATGAGCGTCACACATAATCATCACCTTCATCACGTTCTTGGGTGCGAATGGATATCTTAGAAGCGAAATAAGATGAATTGAATAGAAAACAGTAGTACTTTGCATTAATCTTTGAGGAACAGCAGAACTCCACACCTTAATCTATGGAGTGTAGAAACTCTACCGTATGAAAATACATAAGTGAATAGAGGGTAAGCATGGCCGAATGGCCAGCCTCCCATGGAGGTCTAGAGATCTAAAAATGATCAAAAGATGCCTAATACAATAGTAAAAGGTCCTATTTATAATAAACTAGCTACTAGGGTTTACATGAGTAAGTAATTGATGTATAAATCCACTTCCTGGGCCCACTTGATGTGTGTTTGGGCTGAGCCTGAGTGTTGCACGTGTAGAGGTCCTTCTTGGAGTTGAACGCCAGCTTTTGTGCCAGTTTGGGCGTTCAACTCTGGTTTTGGCTCCTTTTCTGGCGCTAGACGCCAGATTTGGGTAGAAAGCTGGCGTTGAACGCCAGTTTACGTCGTCTATTCTTGGCCAAAGTATGGACTATTATATATTGCTGGAAAGCCCTGGATGTCTACTTTCTAACGCAATTGGAAGCGCGCCATTTCGTATTCTGTAGCTCCAGAAAATCCACTTTGAGTGCAGGGAGGTCAGAATCCAACAGCATCAGCAGTCCTTCTTCAACCTCTGAATCTGATTTCTGCTCAAGTCCCTCAATTTCAGCCAGAAAATACCTGAAATCACAGAAAAATACACAAACTCATAGTAAAGTCCAGAAATATGAATTTAACATAAAAACTAATGAAAACATCCCTAAAAGTAACTAGATCCTACTAAAAACATACTAAAAACAATGCCAAAAAGCGTATAAATTATCCGCTCATCACAACACCAAACTTAAATTGTTGCTTGTCCCCAAGCAACTGAGAATCAAATAGGATAAAAAGAAGAGAATATACTATAAATTCCAACTATCAATGAAACATAGCTTCAATCATATGAGCGGGACTTATAGCTTTTTGCCTCTTGAATAGTTTTGGCATCTCACTCTATCCATTGAGGTTCAGAATGATTGGCATCTATAGGAACTCAGAGTTCAGATAGTGTTATTGATTCTCCTAGTTCAGTATGATGATTCTTGAACACAGCTTCTTTATGAGTCTTGGCCGTGGCCCTAAGCACTTTGTTTTCCAGTATTACCACCGGATACATAAATGCCACAGACACATAATTGGCTGAACCTTTTCAGATTGTGACTCAGCTTTGCTAAAGTCCCCAATTAGAGGTGTCCAGGGTTCTTAAGCACACTCTTTTTTTTGCTTTGGACCTTGACTTTAACCGCTCAGTCTCAAGTTTTCACTTGACACCTACACGCCACAAGCACATGGTTAGGGACAGCTTGGTTTAGCTGCTTAGACCAGGATTTTATTCCTTTAGGCCCTCCTATCCACTGATGCTCAAAGCCTTGGGATCTTTTTTATTTTCCCTTGCCTTTTGGTTTTAAGGGTTATTAGCTTTTTGCTCTTGCCTCTTGGTTTTAAGAGCTTTGGCTTTTTCTGCTTGCTTTTTCTTTTTTTTTTTTCGCCTTTTTTTTTTCTGCAAGCTTTGTTCTTTGCTGCTTTTTCTTGCTTCAAGAATCATTTTTATGATTTTTCAGATTATCAAATAACATGTCTCCTAGTCATCATTCTTTCAAGAGCCAACATATTTAACATTCTTAAACAACAACTTCAAAAGACATATGCACTGTTCAAGCATACATTCAGAAAACAAGAAGCATTGTCACCACATCAATATAATTAAACTAAGTTCAAGGATAAATTCGAAACTCATGTACTTCTTGTTCTTTTGAATTAAAACATGTTTCATTTAAGAGAGGTGATGGATTCATAGGACATTTATAACTTTAAGACATAGTTACTAATACTAATTATCATGTAATGAAGACACAAACATAGATAGGCACATAACATAGAAAACGAAAAACAGAAGAAAGAAGAACAAGGAATGAATCCACCTTAGTGATGGTGGCGTTTCCTTCTTGAGGAACCAATGATGTCCTTGAGCTCTTCTATGTCTCTTCCTTGTCTTTGTTACTCCTCCCTCATTGCTTTTTGATCTTCTCTTATTTCATGAAGCATGATGGAGTGCTCTTGATGTTCCACCCTTAGTTGTCCCATATTGGAACTCAATTCTCCTAGGGAGGTGTTGATTTGCTCCTAATAGTTTTGTGGAGGAAAGTACATTTGAGGCATCTCCGGGATCTCATGGTGATGAGCTTCCTGCGCCTCTTGAGCTCCATGAATGAGCTCTCTTGCTTGCTCCATCTTTTTCTTAGTGATGGGCTTCTCTTCCTTAATAGGAATGTCTCCTTCTATGAAAGCTCCAGCTGAGTAACATAGATGGCAAATGAGGTGAGGGAAGGCTAACCTTGCCATAGTGGAGGACTTGTCAGCCACCTTGTAGAGTTCTTGAGGTATAATCTCATGAACTTCCACCTCTTCTCCAATCATGATGCTATGGATCATGATGGCCCGGTCTATAGTAACTTCAGACCGGTTGCTAGTGGGAATGATTGAGCATTGAATGAACTCCAACCATCCTCTAGCTACAGGCTTGAGGTCCAATCTTCTTAGTTGAACCGGCTTGCCTTTGGAGTCAATCTTCCATTGATCTCCTTCTACACATATGTCCATAAGGACTTGGTCCAGCCTTTGATCAAAGTTGACTCTCCTTGTGTAGGGGCGTGCGTTCTCTTCCATGTATGGCAAGTTGAACGCCAACCTCACATTTTCCGGACTAAAATCTAAGTATTTCCCCTGAACCATTGTAACATAGTTCTTTGGATCTGGGTTCTTACTTTGATCATGGTTCTTGGTGATCCATGCATTGGCATAGAACTCTTGAACCATTAGGATGCCGACTTGTTGGATGGAATTTGTTAGAACTTCCCAACCTCTTCTTTGAATTTCAAATCGGATCTCCGGATACTCATTTCTTTTGAGTTAAAAAGGGACCTCAGGGATCACCTTCTTCTTGGCCACAACATCATAGAAGTGATCTTGATGGGCTTTGGAGATGAACCTTTCCATCTCCCATGACTCGGATGTGGAAGCTTTTGTCTTCCCTTTCCCTCTTCTAGAGGATTCTCCGGTCTTAGATGCCATCAATGGTAATGGAAAAACAAAAAAGCTATGCTTTTACCACACCAAACTTAGAATATTACTCGCCCTTGAGCAATAAACAAAAGAATAGAAGAAGAAGAAGAAGAAGAAATATGGAGAGGGAGAGGGAGGTGTGGTTTCGGCCATATGGGTGGGTTTGGGTGGGAAATTGGTTTTGAATTTTGAAGGTAGGTGGAGTTTATGAGGTAGGTTTATGGGAAAGAGTGGATGGATGTGAGTGGTGAAGAGGTGATGGGGAAGAGAGATTGAGGTGATTGGTGAAGGGTTTTTTGGGAAAGAGTGTTTATGGGGTTGTGTGAAAGAGAGTGGTGAGAAGAAGTGAGTGGAGGTAGGTAGGGATCCTGTGGGGTCCACAGATCCTGAGTGGATCCTGTGGGGGTCCACAGATACTGAGGTGTTCAAGGAATTACATCCCTGCACCCATTAGGCATGTAAAAATGCCTTTGTACCCAACTCTGGGCGTTCAGCGCCAGGTTGGTGGCCATTTTGGGCGTTCAACGCCCATTTGTGTGCCATTTCTGGCGTTGAACGCCAAAACCATGCCTGTTCTGGCGTTCAGCGCCTAGAAGCTGCCCATTTTGGGCGTTCAGCGCCAGAACCATGCTCTGTTCTGGCGCTGAACGCCAGACAGATGCTCCTCCAGGGTGTGATTTTTCTTCTGTTGTTTTTGATTCCATTTTTAATTTTTATATTTATTTTGTGACTCCACATGATCATGAACCTAAGAAAACATGAAAAACAATAAAAATAAGAATTAGATAAACATTGGGTTGCCTCCCAACAAGCGCTTCTTTAATGTCAATAGCTTGACAGGGGGCTCTCATGGAGCCTCACAGATGTGCAGAGCTTTGTTGAGACTCTCCAACACCAAACTTAGAGTTTGGATATGGGAGTTCAACACCAAACTTAGAGTTTGACAGTGGGGGCTTTGGTTGACTCTGCTTTGAGAGAAGCTTTTTCTGCTTCCTCTCCATGGTTGCAGAGGGAGGTTCTTGAGTTTTAAACACAAGGGAGTCCTCATTCCATTGAAGGACTATTTCACCTCTGTCAACATCAATCACAGCTCTTGCAGTGGCCAGGAAAGGTCTTCCTAGGATGATGGATTCATCCTCTTCCTTTCCAGTATCCAGGACTATGAAATCAGTAGGTATGTAAAGGCCCTCAACCTTTACTAATACATCTTCTACTTGTCCATAAGCCTGTTTTCTTGAGCTGTCTGCCATCTCTAGTGAGATTTTAGCAGCTTGCACCCCATAGATTCCCAGTTTCTCTATTACAGAGAGGGGCATGAGGTTTATCCCTGAACCAAGGTCACACAGAGCCTTAAAGATCATGGTGCCTATAGTACAAGGTATTATGAACTTTCCAGGATCCTGTCTCTTCTGAGGCAATGTCAGTTGATCCAAATCACTTAGTTCATTGATGAACAAGGGAGGTTCAACTTCCCAAGTATCAATGCCAAATAATTTGGCATTTAGCTTCATGATTGCACCAAGAAACTTGGCAGTTTGCTCTTCAGTAACATCCTCATTCTCTTCAGAAGAGGAATACTCATCAGAGCTCATGAAGGGCATAAGGAGGTTCAATGGAATCTCTATGGTCTCTAGATGAGCCTCAGAGTCCTTTGGTTCCTCAGAGGGAAGCTCCTTATTGATCACTGGACGTCCCAGGAGGTCTTCCTCCTTGGGATTCACGTCCTCTCCTCTCCTCACAGGTTCGGCCATGGTGCTTATGTCAATGGCCTTGCACTCTCCTTTTGGATTCTCTTCTGTATTGCTTGGGAGAGTACTAGGAGGGATTTCAGTGATCCTTTTACTCAGCTGGCCCACTTGTGCTTCCAAATTTCTAATGGAAGACCTTGTTTCATTCATGAAACTTACAGTGGCCTTGGACAGATCAGAGACTAAGTTTGCTAAATTAGAAGTATTTTGTTCAGAGTTCTCTGTCTGTTGCTGAGTTGATGATGGAAAAGGCTTGCTATTGCTAAACCTGTTTCTTCCACCATTATTAAAGCCTTGTTGAGGCTTTTGATCCTTCCATGAGAAATTTGGATGATTTATCCATGATGAGTTATAGGTGTTTCCATAAGGTTCACCTAAGTAATTCACCTCTGTTATTGCAGGGTTCTCAGGATCATAAGCTTCTTCTTCATAAGAAGCCTCTTGAGTACTGTTGGATGCAGCTTGCATTCCATGCAGACTCTGAGAGATCATATTGACTTGCTGAGTCAATACTTTGTTCTGAGCCAATATGGCATTCAGAGTATCAACTTCAAGAACTCCCTTCTTTATAGGCGTCCCATTACCCACAGGGTTCCTTTCAGAAGTGTACATGAACAGGTTATTAGCAACCATGTCAATGAGTTCTTGAGCTTCTGCAGGCGTTTTCTTTAGGTGAATTGATCCACCTGCAGAAGTGTCTAGTGACATTTTTGATAGCTCAGATAAACCATCATAGAATATATCCAGGATGGTCCATTCTGAAAGCATGTCAGAAGGACACTTTTTGGTCAACTGTTTGTATCTTTCCCAAGCTTCATAGAGGGATTCACCTTCTTTCTGTCTGAAGGTTTGAACATCAGCTCTAAGCTTGCTCAGCTTTTGAGGAGGAAAGTACTTGGCTAAGAAAGTCGTGACCAGCTTATCCCAAGAGTTCAGGCTGTCTTTAGGTTGAGAATCCAACCATAATCTAGCTCTGTCTCTTACAGCAAAAGGGAAAAGCATGAGCCTGTAGACTTCAGGATCTACTCCATTAGTCTTAACAGTATCACATATCTGCAAGAATTCAGTTAAGAACTGAAAAGGATCTTCAGATGGAAGTCCATGAAACTTGCAGTTCTGCTGCATCAGAGAAACTAACTGAGGTTTCAGCTCAAAGTTGTTTGCTCCAATGGCAGGAATGGAAATGCTTCTTCCATGTAAATTGGAATTAGGTACAGTAAAGTCACCAAGCATCTTCCTTGCATTGTTGTTGGGTTCGGCTGCCATCTCCTTTACTTGTTCGAATTTTTCAATCAAGTTGTCTCTGGATTGTTGTAATTTAGCTTCTTTTAATTTTCTCTTCAGAGTCCTTTCAGGTTCTGGATCAGCTTCAACAAGAATGCCTTTTTCTCTGTCCCTGCTCATAAGAAAGAGGAGAGAAAAAGAAAAGAAGAGGAATCCTCTATGTCACAGTAAAGAGGTTCCTTATTGTTAGTAGAAGAAAAGAAGAAGAAATTCGAACACAGATAGAAGAGGGGGTTCGAATTTGGTGATGATGTGAGGAAGAGATGTTAGTAGATGAATAAATAAATAAAATAAGATGAGAGAGAAGAAGAGAATTTTCGAAAATTAATTTTTGAAAAGGAGTTAGTGATTTTTGAAAATAGTTTTTGAAAAATGTTAGTAATTTTTGAAAATTAAGTTTAAAAAAAATAAAATAATTAATAAATTAAAAAGAAATTTTGAAAAAGGGAGAAGATATTTTCGAAAATGAGAGAGAGAGAGTTAGTTAGGTAGTTTTGAAAAAGTTAAGAAACAAACAAAAAGTTAGTTAGTTAGTTGAAACAAATTTTGAAAAGATAAGAAGTTAGGAAGTTAGAAAAGATATTTTGAAAAAGATAAGATGAGAGGATATTTTTTAAAAGATATGATAGAAATTAGTTTTGAAAAAGATTTGATTTTTAAAATCACAATTAATGACTTGATTCATAAGAAATCACAAGATATGATATAAAATAAAAAAAAGATTTTTGAAAATTATTTTTGGAATTTTCGAAAATAACTAAGAATTTTTGAAAAAGATTTGATTTTTTGAAAAAGATTTTGAAAAAGATAAGATTTTCAAATTGAAAATTTGATTTGACTCATAAGAAACAACTTTGATTTTTTTAAAAATTTTTGAAAAAGTCAACTCAATTTTCGAATTTGATGAGAGAAAAAGGGAAAGATATTTTTTTGATTTTTTGAATTTTTATGATGAGAGAGAAAAACAACAAAAAGACTCAATGCATGAAAATTTTGAATCAAAACAATGAATGCGTGCAAGAATGCTATGAATGTCAAGATGAACACCAAGAATACTATGAAGATCATGATGAACATCAAGAACACAATTTTGAAAAACTTTTAATGCAAAGAAAACATGCAAGACACCAAACTTAGAATTCTTTAATGCTTACGCACTAAGAATTCAATAATGCATATGATAAACATGAAAGGACACAAAACAAAAAATCATCAAGATCAAACAAGAAGACTTACCAAGAACAACTTGAAGATCATGAAGAACACTATGAATGCATGATATTTTCGAAAAAATGCAAGATGCATATGCAAGTGACACCAAACTTATGATATGACTCAAGACTCAAACAAGAAACAGAAAATATTTTTGATTTTTATGATTTTCTAATTTTTTTTGGATTTTTTTTGAAAATTTATTGAAAAGGGAAAATAAGGATTCCAAAATTTTTAATATGAATTCCAGGAATCTTGCATTCTTAGTCTAAAGCTTCAGTCCAGGAATTAGACATGGCTCACTAGCCAGCCAAGCTTTCAAAGAAAGCTCCAGTCCAAAACACTAGACATGGCCAATGGTCAGCCAAGCTTCAGCATTTAACACCAGAGTATATTGCTCTTGATAACAAATTGCTGCTCATCATTTATCAAGTATGTAACTTACTTCTGATGGTTTGGAAGCCTCAGTCCAAAAGAATTTAGACATGGCTTTACAGCCAGCCAGGCTTCACATGCTTCATGAAACACTAGAATTCATTCTTAAAAATCTTGAATAAAATTTTTGAAAACATTTTTATTTTTTTCGAAAACAGATGAGAGAGTTTTGAAAATATTTTTGAAAAATTTTTTTGAAAACAAAACGAAAAGAAAATTACCTAATCTGAGCAACAAGATGAGCCGTCAGTTGTCCAAACTCGAACAATCCCCGGCAACGGCGCCAAAAACATGGTGCACGAAATTGTGATGTCCAGGCTCAAACTATTCCTGGCACGTGAGCAACTTGGTACGCGTAATCGTGATTACACATTCATAATTTGTCACAACTTCGATACAACTAACCAGCAAGTGCACTGGGTCGTCCAAGTAATACCTTACGTGAGTAAGGGTCGAATCCCACGGAGATTGTTGGTATGAAGCAAGCTATGGTCACCTTGTAAATCTCAGTCAGGCAGATATAAAGTGATAATGGTGTTTTCGAATTTAATATAATAAGATAGGGATAGAAATACTTATGTAAATCATTGGTAGGAATTTCAGATAAGCGAATGGAGATGCTTTTCGTTCCTCTGAACCTCTGCTTTCCTGCTATCTTCATCCAATCAGTCTTACTCCTTTCCATGGCTAGCTTTATTTGATACATCACCACTGTCAATGGCTACTTTCGGTCATCTCTCGGGAAAATGATCCAATGCCCTGTCACGGCACGGCTAATCGTCTGGAGGCATCACCCTTGTCAATGGCTTCATCTTATCCTCTCAGTGAATAATATGCTCACGCACCCTGTCACGGCACGGCTATTCATCTGTCGGTTCTCGATCATGCTGGAATAGGATTTACTATCCTTTTGCGTCTGTCACTAACGCCCTGCAATCGCGAGTTTGGAGTTCGTCACAGTCATTCATTCATCGAATCCTACTCGGAATACCACAGACAAGGTTTAGACTTTCCAGATTCTCTTGAATGCCGCCATCATTCTAGCTTACGCCACGAAGATTCTGGTTAGGAGATCTAAGAGATATTCATTCTAGCTTAATTCATGTAGAACAGAAGTGTTTGTCAGGCACGCGTTCATAAGGGAGAAGGATGATGAGCGTCACACATAATCATCACCTTCATCACGTTCTTGGGTGCGAATGGATATCTTAGAAGTGAAATAAGATGAATTGAATAGAAAATAATAGTATTTTGCATTAATCTTTGAGGAACAGCAGAGCTCCACACCTTAATCTATGGAGTGTAGAAACTCTACCATATGAAAATACATAAGTGAATAGAGGGTAAGCATGGCCGAATGGCCAGCCTCCCATGGAGGTCTAGAGATCTGAAAATGATCAAAAGATGCCTAATACAATAGTAAAAGGTCCTATTTATAATAAACTAGCTACTAGGGTTTACATGAGTAAGTAATTGATGTATAAATCCACTTCCTGGGCCCACTTGGTATGTGTTTGGGCTGAGCCTGAGTGTTGCACGTGTAGAGGTCCTTCTTGGAGTTGAACGCCAGCTTTTGTGCCAGTTTGGGTGTTCAACTCTGGTTTTGGCTCCTTTTCTGGCGCTGGACGCCAGATTTGGGTAGAAAGCTGGCGTTGAACGCCAGTTTACGTCGTCTATTCTTGGCCAAAGTATAGACTATTATATATTTCTGGAAATCCCTGGATGTCTACTTTCCAACGCAATTGGAAGCACGCCATTTCGAGTTCTGTAGCTCCAGAAAATCCACTTTGAGTGCAGGGAGGTCAGAATCCAACAGCATCAGCAGTCCTTCTTCAACCTCTGAATCTGATTTCTGCTCAAGTCCCTCAATTTCAGCCAGAAAATACCTGAAATCACAGAAAAATATACAAACTCATAGTAAAGTCCAGAAATGTGAATTTAACATAAAAACTAATGAAAACATCCCTAAAAGTAACTAGATCCTACTAAAAACATACTAAAAACAATGCCAAAAAGCGTATAAATTATCCGCTCATCAGAAGGCCAACCTTGTGCTTTCCTTGGTGCTTTTCAGCAACCTGTTGATGTTGTTGCCTATCATCTCCCCAACATTCACATTCTCACCTTTCATGATGCTGTATATAACCTGATGAGCGGATATTTTATACGCTTTTTGGGGTTAATTTCATATAGTTTTTAGTATGTTTTAGTTAGTTTTTAGTTTATTTTCATTAGTTTCTAGGAAAAATTCATATTTCTGGACTTTACTATGAGTTTGTGTGTTTTTCTGTAATTTCAAGTATTTTCTGGCTGAAATTGAGGGAGCTGAGCAAAAATCTGATTCAGGCTGAAAAAGGACTGCTGATGCTGTTGGATCCTGACCTCTCTGCACTCGGAATAGAATTTCTGGAGCTACAGAAGTCCAATTGACGCGCTTCTAATTTCATTAGAAAGAAGACATCTAGGGCTTTCCAGCAATATATAATAGTCCATACTTTTCTCAAGGATAGATGACGTAAACTGGCGTTCAACGCCAGTTCCATGTTGCAGTCTGGCGTCCAGAAACAGGTTATAAGTTGGAGTTCAACGCCAGAAACAGGTTACAACCTGGCGTTGAACGCCCAAAACAGCCCAGACACGTGAGAAGCCTTAGTCTCAGCCCCAGCACATACCAAGTGGGCCCCAAAAGTAGATTTCTGCACTATCTATCATAGTTTACTCATTTTTTGTAAACATAGGTTACTAGTTTAGTATTTAAACAACTTTTAGAGATTTATTTTGTATCTCATGACATTTTAGATCTGAACTTTGTAATCTCTAACGGCATGAGTCTCTAAACTCCATTGTTGGGGGTGAGGAGCTCTGCTGTGTTTTGATGAATTAATGCAACTATTTCTGTTTTCCATTCAAACATGCGTGTTCCTATCTAAGATATTCATTCGCGCTTAATTATAGAGAAGGTGATGATCCGTGACACTCATCACCTTCCTCAATCCATGAACGTGTGTCTGACAACCACCTCCGTTCTACATCAGATTGAATGAGTATCTCTTAGATTCCTTAATCAGAATCTCCGTGGTATAAGCTAGAATCCATTGGCAGCATCCTTGAGAATCCGGAAAGTCTAAACCTTGTCTGTGGTATTCCGAGTAGGATTCTGGGATTGGATGACTGTGACAAGCTTCAAAGTCGCGAGTGCTGGGCGTAGTGACAGACGCAAAAGGATAGTAAATCCTATTTCGGTATGATCAAGAAGCTACAGATGATTAGCCGTGCGGTGACAGCGCACCTGGACCATTTTCACTGAGAGGAAGGATGGTAGCCATTGGCAATGGTAATCCACCAACACACAGCTTGCCATAGGAGGGACGTGCGTGCGTGAAGAATAAAATAGGGAGAAAGCAGAGATTCAAAAGACAAAGCATCTCCAAAACTCCAACATATTCTCATTTACTGCATAACAAGTATTTATTTCATGCTCTTTTATTCCTCGTAATTCAATTTGATAAGTGAATTGTTTTCCTGACTAAGAGTTACAAGGTAACCAGAGATTGCTTCAAGCCAACAATCTCCGTGGGATTCGACCCTTACTCACGTAAGGTATTACTTGGACGACCCAGTGCACTTGCTGGTTAGTTGTGCGGAATTACATAGTGTGAAGTAATTTTTGTGCACCAAGTTTTTGTCGCCGTTGCCGGGGATTGTTCGAGTTTGGACAACTGACAGTTTATTTTGTTGCTTAGATTAGGAAACATTTTTTTTCTTTTTGGTTTAGAGTCTTCTATTATTGTTTTTGGTTGAAATTTTCTTTTTAAAATCCTTATTTTCTTTTTTTAAATTTTTCAAAAAAAAATTTCTTAGTTATTAAAAATACTTCTTCAAAACAAGTGTTACATTTACTGCCCAATTGGCTAGAGCGTTGGTCTATGTTCTTGGTAATTGGGTATATTCTTTTCAAAATCTTCTTTTTCAAAAATAATTTTTCTATTAAATCTTTTGCCAAACTTTAAGTTTGGTGTTTTCTTGTTGATTTTTCTTTGGTTTTCGAAAATCTTAGTTTGGTTTTCTAAAAATTTTAAGTTTGGTGTTCTATCTTCATGTTCTTGTCGTTCTTGTGAGTCTTCAAGGTGTTCTGACTTTTCCTTGTGTCTTGATCTTAAAATTTTTAAGTTTGGTGTTCCTTGGTGTTTTCCCTCCAAAATTTTCGAAAACAAGGAGCATTAGATCTAAAAATTTTAAATCTTGTGCTATTTTATTATTTTTCTCTCTCCTTATCAAATTCAAAAAAAAATATCTTTTCTCTCTATTTTAAAGCAAATTTTCGAAAATTGCTCTTAAAATCCAGCTTTTTATTTCAAAATTTAAAACCTTTTTCAAAAATCATATCTTTTTCAAAACTTCCTAAACCACTCTTTTCATTTTTCGAAAATCTTCAACCATTTTAATTTATTTTATTTTAATTTATTTTATTTTCGAAATAAATAAATAAATAAATAAAAATATTTTTTTATCATCTCCCTTTCTCCATCATGGATCTAAGTGGAAATGAACAGTCCAGAAGGACTCTGGGGTCATATGCTAACCCCACTACTGCTTCATATGGGAGTAGTATCAGTATACCCTCCATTGGAGTCAGTAGCTTTGAGTTGAATCCTCAGCTCATTATCATGGTGCAGCAAAGTTGCCAGTATTCTGGTCTTCCACAGGAAGAACTTACAGAGTTTCTGGCACAGTTTTTACAAATTGCTGACACAGTACATGATAAGGAAGTAGATCAGGATGTCTACGGATTATTACTGTTCCCATTTGCTATAAGAGACCAAGCTAAGAGGTGGTTAAATAACCAACCTAAGGCTAGCATAAAGACATGAAAACAGCTGACAGAAAAATTCCTGAATCAATACTTTCCTCCAAAACGGATGACACAGCTAAGGTTGGACATCCAAGGCTTTAAACAAGGAGATAATGAATCTCTTTATGATGCCTGGGAGAGATACAGAGAGATGCTAAGAAAATGCCCCTCTGAAATATTTTCAGAGTGGGTTCAGCTAGACATCTTCTATTATGGGCTTACAGAAAGGGCTCAGCTTTCTCTAGATTACTCAGCTGGTGGATCTATCCACATGAGGAAGACAATTGAAGAAGCTCAAGAGCTCATTGATACAGTTGCCAAAAATCAGCATCTGTACCTAAAGGAAGCACAGTTCTGGCGTTCAGACGCCAGGAGCAGATGAGGAGTTGGTGTCTAACGTCACTCCAGCTTCCAACCCTGGCACTCAAATGCCAGTGAGGGATCAGACACACACAAGTGCTGATGACAACCCCTCCAAAAAGGCTTCTTCAACCACTTCTGTAGGAAATAAATCTGCAGCAACCAAGGTTGAGGAATGTAAAGCCAAGATACCTTATCCTCAAAAACTTCGCCAAGAGGAGCAGGATAAGCAATTTGCTCGCTTTGCAGATTATCTCAGGACTCTTGAAATAAAGATTCCGTTTGCAGAGGCACTTGAGCAAATACCTTCTTATGCCAAGTTCATGAAAGAGATCTGTCATAAGAAGGATTGGAGAGAAACTGAAAGAGTTCTCCTCACTGAAGAATGCAGTGCAGTCATTCTGAAAAGTTTTTCTTAAAAGCTTAAAGATCCTGGAAGCTTTCTGATACCATGCATATTAGAGGGTAATTGCACCAAGACAGCCTTATGTGATCTTGGGGCAAGCATCAACCTAATACCTGCATCCACCATCAGAAAGCTTGGTTTAACTGAAGAAGTTAAACCAACCCGGATATGTCTCCAACTTGCTGATGGCTCCATTAAATACCCATCAGGCGTGATTAAGGACATGATTGTCAGGGTTGGGCCATTCGTCTTTCCCACTGACTTTGTTGTGCTGGAAATGGAGGAACACAAGAGTGCTACTCTCATCCTAGGAAGACCTTTCCTAGCAACTGGACGAACTCTCATTGACGTCCAACAGGGGAAAATAACCCTGAGAGTCAATGAGGATGAGTTTAAGTTGAATGCTGTCAATGCCATGCAACATCCAGACATACCAAAAGATTGCATGAAAGTTGATCTTATTGACTCTCTGGTGGAGGAGATCAACATGGCTGAGAGTCTCGAATCAGAGCTGAAAAACATTTTTAAAGATGTTCCGCCTGATCTAGAGGATTCAGAGGAATTGAAAGAGCCTCTGAAATTTCCTCAGGGAGAGGAAAAACCTCCTAAACCTGAGCTCAAATCATTACCACCATCCTTGAAATATGCATTTCTGGGAGAAGGTGATACTTTTCCAATGATCATAAGCTCTGCTTTAAATTCACAGGAAGAGGAAGCACTAATCCAAGTGCTAAGGACACACAAGACAGCTCTTGGGTGGTCCATAAGTGACCTTAGGGGCATAAGCCCAGCTAGATGCATGCACAAAATCCTATTGGAGGATGATGCTAAGCCAGTGGTTCAACCACAGAGGCGGCTAAATCCAGCCATGAAGGAAGTGGTGCAGAAAGAGGTCACTAAATTACTGGAGGCTGGGATTATTTATCCTATTTCTGATAGCCCATGGGTAAGTCCTGTTCAAGTTGTCCCTAAAAAGGGAGGCATGACAGTGGTTCATAATGAAAAAAATGAACTAGTTCCTACAAGAACAGTTACAGGGTGGCGCATGTGTATTGATTACAGAAGGCTCAATACAGCCACCAGAAAGGATCATTTTCCTTTACCATTCATAGACCAAATGCTAGAAAGACTAGCAGGTCATAATTATTACTGCTATTTAGATGGCTATTCAGGCTACAACCAAATTGCAGTAGATCCCCAGGATCAAGAGAAAACAGCATTCACATGTCCATCTGGAGTATTTGCTTACAGAAGGATGCCTTTTGGGCTGTGTAATGCGCCTGCAACCTTTCAGAGATGCATGCTCTCTATTTTCTCTGATATGGTGGAAAAATTTCTGGAAGTCTTCATGGATGACTTCTCAGTATATGGAGACTCATTCAGCTCCTATCTTGATCACCTGACACTGGTTTTGAAAAGATGCCAAGAGACCAACCTGGTTTTAAACTGGGAAAAATGTCACTTTATGGTGACTGAAGGGATTGTCCTTGGGCATAAAATTTCAAACAAGGGAATAGAGGTGGATCAAGCTAAAATAGAGGTAATTGAAAAATTACCACCACCTGCCAATGTTAAGACAATCAGAAGCTTCCTGGGGCATGCAGGATTCTATAGGAGGTTTATAAAGGATTTTTCAAAAATTGCAAAACCCCTAAGCAACCTGCTAGCTGCTGGCACACCTTTTTTGTTTGACACAGAGTGCCTGCAAGCGTTTGAAACTCTGAAAGCTAAGCTGGTCACAGCACCAGTTATCTCTGCACCAGACTGGACATTACCATTTGAGCTAATGTGTGATGCCAGTGATCACGCCATTGGTGCAGTACTGGGGCAGAGGCATAACAAACTTTTGCATGTCATTTATTACGCTAGCTGTGTTTTAAATGATGCCCAGAAAAATTACACAACCACAGAAAAGGAATTGCTTGCAGTGGTCTATGCCATTGACAAGTTTAGATCATACTTAGTAGAATCAAAAGTGATTGTGTACACTGACCATGCTGCTCTTAAATATCTACTTACAAAGCAGGATTCAAAACCCAGGCTTATAAGATGGGTATTGCTTCTGCAAGAGTTTGATATAGAAATAAGAGACAGAAAAGGGACAGAAAACCAAGTGGCTGATCATCTATCCCGAATAGAGCCAGTAGAAGGGGCGCCCTCTCCCACTATTGAGATCTCTGAAACCTTTTCGGATGAGCATTTGTTCTCCATTCAGGAAATACCGTGGTTTGCAGACATTACAAACTATAAAGCTGCAAGGTTCATACCCAAGGAGTACAGCAGGCAACAAAAGAAAAAATTAATTACTGATGCAAAGTACTACTTGTGGGATGAACCTTATCTCTTTAAGAGATGTGCAGACGGAATAATCCGTAGGTGTGTGCCTAGAGAAGAAGCACAGAGCATCTTATGGCATTGCCATGGGTCACAATATGGAGGTCATTTCGGAGGTGAGCGAACAGCCACCAAGGTCCTCCAATGTGGTTTCTACTGGCCTACACTCTACAAAGACTCCCGAGAGTTTGTACGTAACTGTGATAGTTGCTAGAGAGATGGTAATTTGCCTCACAGTTACGCCATGCCTCAACAAGGAATCTTGGAGATTGAGTTGTTTGATGTATGGGGAATTGATTTCATGGGGCTTTTCCCACCATCATAATCAAACACTTATATTCTGGTGGCAGTTGACTATGTATCAAAATGGGTAGAGGCCATTGCCACACCCGCCAATGATACTAAAACAGTACTGAAGTTCCTCCAAAAACATATATTCAGCAGGTTTGGTGTCCCTAGGGTACTAATCAGTGATGGGGGCACTCACTTCTGCAACAAACAGCTTTACTCTGCCATGGTCCGGTATGGGATTCGCCATAAGGTGGCGACTCCATATCATCCACAGACAAATGGGCAAGCTGAAGTTTCTAACAGAGAACTAAAAAGAATCCTAGAATGGACTGTAAGTACCCGTAGAAAGGATTGGGCACGAAGCTTGGATGATGCTCTGTGGGCTTACAGAACAGCATTCAAGACTCCTATAGGGACCTCTCCGTTCCAACTTGTGTATGGTAAGGCTTGTCACCTGCCCGTAGAACTGGAACATAAGGCCTACTGGGCAACTAGATTCCTAAACTTTGATGCCAAACTAGCTGGAGAAAAAAGATTGCTCCAGCTGAATGAGCTAGAAGAATTCAGATTCACTGCTTTCGAAAATGCCAAGCTTTATAAAGAGAAATCAAAAAGATAGCATGACAGAAAGCTATCTTCTAGAATCTTTGAACCAGGACAAAAGGTTCTGTTGTTTAACTCTAGGCTCAGGCTATTCCCTAGGAAACTGAAGTCCCGGTGGAGGGGACCATATGTGATTACAAGTGTATCACCATATGGTTATGTGAAGCTTCAAGACATTGACTCTGATAGGAAGTTCATTGTTAATGGACAGAGAATCAAGCACTATCTTGAAGGTAATGTTGAGCAAGAATGCTCAAGGCTGAGGCTAGATTAAAAAGCTCAGTAAGGTCCAGCTAAAGACAATAAAGAAGCACTTGCTGGGAGGCAACCCAGCTATTGGCATCACTTCCTCTAGCATTTTGCCCTATTCTTGATTTAATTTGTTTATATAAAGTTCATTGATACTAAGGTAAAGAGTCAATTGCATAAGTTTACAGGGTTACAGAAGGATTCAGCACACAAAACAGAGAAAAAGAGCTCACTGGCAAAAAAACGCCAGTAAGAGGCACAATTGGGCGTTCAACGCCCAAAAGAAGCATCCACTGGACGTTGAACGCTAGTAAGGATAGCTATCTGGGCGTTAAACGCCAAAAAGAAGCTCCTTCTGGGCGTTTAACGCCAGATTTACAGCGTCCTGGGCATTCAGAAAAACGCCCAGTGACAAAGAAGTTCCTGGCGTTCAACGCCAGAAAGAAGCAGCAGCTGGGCATTGAACACCCAGGAGAAGCAGCAATTGGGCGTTAAACGCCCAAAACATGCAACGTTTGGGTGTTTAATGCCAGAATGGTGGGGAGGAGGTACATTCGTTTTTACTTCATATTTTTTATTTTAATTTTAATTCTCATGTTTCAATTCATGATTTCTTGCATAAACATGTTACAAACCCTGATTTCTAAAATCCCTAATTTCTAAAAACCCTACTTTAAAAATATCAAATGTATCTTAATCCATAACCACAAATTCTTTTTCAATCCAATCCAACACTCTTTTTTTCAAATTTCCCAAAACAAATCTATCTCTTTTCCCTCTAAAATCTTTTCAACTCATCAATATCTTTTTCAAATCTCCACATTATCTTTTACAAAATCCAAATCTATCTTTTCCAAATATCTTTCATATCTTTTCAATTTTAAATCACATCTTTTCATATCATATTTTTTTAAATCATATCCTCTATCTTATCTTTTCAATATTTTCGAAAATCCCACCCCCTCCCTTTTTAAAACCACATTCGGCCCCCCCTCTCATCCACCATTCGACACAAGCTCTCCTTCTACCCATCTCCTTTCTTTTCTTTTGCTTGAGGACAAGCAAACCTCTAAGTTTGGTGTGTTTATCCGTGATCACTAAACCATACCCACTAAGATCATGGCTCCTAAAGGAAAACAACCCACTCCAAGAGGCAAGAAAGAGAGTATTCCAAAACCACTTTGGAATCAAGGGAGGTTCTTAACCAAAGAACATTCAGACCATTACTACAAAATAATGGGTCTAAGATCAGTGATCCCGGAAGTCAAGTTCGATCTGAAAGAAGATGAATATCCGGAGATCCAAGAGCAGATTTGAAACAGGAACTGGGAAGTCCTAGCTAATCCTGAAACGAAAGTGAGAAGGAATATGGTTCAGGAATTCTACACTAATCAGTGGCAAACAGACAGGCAGAGAATATCTGGAACTGCCCTCTATGACTATCAAACTTTGGTTAGAGGAAAGATTGTTCACATCCACCCTGACAAAATTAGGGAGATCTTTAAGCTACCTCAGCTGAAAGATGATCCAGACTCCTTCAATAGGAGAATGATGAGAACAAACAAGGGCCTGGATAAGATTCTAGAGGATATATGCATCCCTGGAGCCAGGTGGACCACCAGCAGCAAGGGTGTCCCAAATCAACTCAAGAGAGAAGATCTCAAACCAGTCGCCAGAGGTTGGCTGGACTTCATTGGGCGTTCTATATTGCCCACAAGCAACCGTTCTGAAGTCACTGTTAAAAGAGCAATGATGATCCATTGCATTATGTTGGGAAAAGAAGTAGAAGTTCATCAACTGATCCCATCTGAATTTTACATACTTGCTAACAAGAACTCCAAGGATGCCAGGTTGGCTTATCCAAGCTTAATCTCTATGCTCTGCAAAGATGCTGGAGTAAAGATGGGAATAACAGAGTATATCTCAGTGGAGCAACCAATCACTAAAATCACAATGGAAAAACAACAAGTGCAGGATGACCCCACCAAGAGGAGGGCGCAAGAAGTCCCTCAATTTGAATATTGGGAACAGCTTGAAGCATCTGTTACCAATTTGCAAGAATCTATGGACCAAATAAAGGAAGAACAGCAAAATCAAAACAGTATGCTCTGCAAACTGCTCAGGGAACAAGAAGAGCAAGGGCGTGACTTAAAGGAACTGAAGCGTCAGAAGTTATCTCTTGAAGGACCAAGCACTCCACAGACTAGAGGAACATCCACATCCCAAACTCAAGGTTTTTGAGCCCTAACCTTAGCCTTAACTCTGTGATAATTGTTCTTATTTGAGTTCTACCTTAGTAGTTATAGTAGTAATTAGTAGTTATTTTATCTCCAATTAAGCTATAATTTATTTTTCTCATCATCATTAAACATGAATAAAATAGAAGATTTTCTTTAGAATAAGGAGGCAATATTTTTCGAGTTTTTAATACAAGAAATTCTGATTAATTACATGTGGTGGCAATGCTTTCTGCCTTCTGAATGAATGCTTGAACAGTGCATATGTCTTTGGGATTTGATGTTCTTGAATGTTAAATATGTTGGCTCTTGAAAGAATGATGAACATGAGACATGTTATTGGTAATCTGAAAAATCATAAAAATGATTCTTGAAGCAAGAAAAAGCAGTGAATACAAAGCTTGCAAAAAAAAAAGCAAGCAGAAAAAGCCAATAGCCCTTAAAACCAAAAGGGTAGGGTAATAAAAAGGATCCAAGGCTTTGAGTATCAGTGGATAGGAGGGCCTAAGGGAATCAAATCCTAGTCTAAGCGGCTAAACCAAGCTGTCCCTAACCATGTGCTTGTGGCGTGAAGGTGTCAAGTGAAAACTTGAGACTGAGCGGTTAAAATCAAGGTCCAAAGCAAAAAGAAGAGTGTGCTTAAGAACCCTGGACACCTCTAATTGGGGACTTTAGCAAAGCTGAGTCACAATCTGAAAAGGTTCACCCAATTATGTGTCTGTGGCATTTATGTATCCGGTGGTAATACTGGAAAACAAAGTGCTTAGGGCCACGGCCAAGACTCATAAAAGTAGCTGTGTTCAAGAATCAACATACTGAACAAAGAGAATCAATAACACTATCTGAATTCTAAATTCCTATAGATGCCAATCATTCTGAGCTTCAATGGATAAAGTGAGATGCCAAAACTGTTCGGAAGCAAAAAGCTACTAGTCCCGCTCATTTAATTAGAATCTGAGCTTCACTCAAAAACTCTGAGATATTATTACTTCTTGACTTATTTGTATTCTATTTTATTTGTCTAGTTTATTGGGGACAAGCAACAATTTAAGTTTGGTGTTGTGATGAGCGGATATTTTATACGCTTTTTGGGGTTAATTTCATATAGTTTTTAATATATTTAGTTAGTTTGTAGTTTATTTTCATTAGTTTCTAGGCAAAATTCATATTTCTGGACTTTACTATGAGTTTGTGTGTTTTTCTGTAATTTCAGGTATTTCTAGCTGAAATTGAAGGAGCTGAGCAAAAATCTGATTCAGGCTGAAAAAGGACTGCTGATGTTGTTGGATCCTGACCTCTCTGCACTCGGAATGGAATTTCTGGAGCTACAAAAGTCCAATTGACGCGCTTCCAATTGCGTTGAAAAGAAGACATCCAGGGCTTTCCAGCAATATATAATAGTCCATACTTTGCTCAAAGATAGACGACGTAAACTGGCGTTCAACACCAGTTCCATGTTGTAGTCTGGCGTCCAGCGCCAGAAACAGGTTACAACCTGGCGTTGAACGCCCAAAATAGCCCAGGCATATGAGAAGCTTTAGTCTCAGCCCCAGCACATACCAAGTGGGCCCCATAAGTGGATTTCTGCACTATCTATCATAGTTTACTCATTTTTTGTAAACCTAGGTTACTAGTTTAGTATTTAAACAACTTTTAGAGATTTATTTTGTATCTCATGACATTTTAGATCTGAACTTTGTAATCTCTGACGGAATGAGTCTCTAAACTCCATTGTTGGGGGTGAGGAGCTCTGCTGTGTTTTGATGAATTAATGTAACTATTTCTGTTTTCCATTCAAACATGCGTGTTCCTATCTAAGATATTCATTCGCGCTTAATTATAGAGAAGGTGATGATCCGTGACACTCATCACCTTCCTCAATCCATGAACGTGTGTCTGACAACCACCTCCGTTCTACATCAGATTGAATGAGTATCTCTTAGATTCCTTAATCAGAATCTCTGTGGTATAAGCTAGAATCCATTGGCAGCATTCTTGAGAATCCAGAAAGTCTAAACCTTGTCTGTGATTTTCCGAGTAGGATTCTGGGATTGGATGACTGTGACGAGCTTCAAACTCGCGAGCGCTGGGCGTAGTGACAGACGCAAAAGGATAGTAAATCCTATTCCGGTATGATTGAGAACCTACAGATGATTAACCGTGCAGTGACAGCGCACCTGGACCATTTTCACTGAGAGGAAGGATGGTAGCCATTGACAACGGTAATCCACCAACACACAGCTTGCCATAGGAGGAACGTGCGTACGTGAAGAATAAAATAGGGAGAAAGCAGAGATTCAAAAGACAAAGCATCTCCAAAACTCTAACATATTCTCATTTACTGCATAACAAGTATTTATTTCATGCTCTTTTATTCCTCGTAATTCAATTTGATAAGTGAATTGTTTTCCTGACTAAGAGTTACAAGGTAACCAGAGATTGCTTCAAGCCAACAATCTCCGTGGGATTCGACCCTTACTCACGTAAGGTATTACTTGGACGACCCAGTGCACTTGCTGGTTAGTTGTGCGGAATTACATAGTGTGAAGTAATTTTCGTGCACCATGACCACAGCCTTTTCAAGTGTTACCTCAGATGTGTTGGATGTTGGGTTGAGAGATCTTCTCACAAAATCTAGCCACCCTCTAGCTTGGGGGCTCAAATCCCTTCTTCTCAGCTGGTTGGGTCTCCCATCTTTATTATTTATCCATTGCACATTCAACACATAAATCTCATTGAGGATTTCATCAAATCCTGGGTCTTCTTGCTTCATTCTTTCTTCATAGTTCCGAGTGGAGCTTGTTTGTTTCACCATGAGCATTCTTTCTATGTTAGAGGGGCTGTAGTCAATGGTTTTCCCTCTAACATAGCTAAGATAGTCATAGGGTTGCCCTGGCTGAGGCACAGTATTGGCGTAGAACTCTCTAACCAAGCTTTCCACCACTTTCCACCACTTTCATGTGTGTTAAGCATGAGGACATGCTAGCGTTTAAGTGTGGGGAAATTGATGAATCCATATTTGATGATATTTTTTGTTAGAATTGGATGGATTTTCATCATATATACTTGCACTTATTCCCTTGAATAGCATGTTTTTGAACTTTCCTCCCAAATTGTGCTTGATTGTAAAAATGTGCTCTTGTGTGCCTATTTAATCTATTTTTATTCCATTTGCCTTCCATTCGATGCCTTGATGTTGTTTGTGAGTGATTTCAGGTGTATAAGGTAGGAATGGATTGGAGAAGATGGAAGAAGAGCATGCAAAGTAGAGGAAACATGAAGAATCAAAGGAGATGACCTCAGAGACGTGTGCGTGCGCACAGCTACCCGTGCGTACGCACAGCCGGCTAATCAGAGCGCGTGGAGTGTTTTGGGCGCATCGCACGTCCAGCCAAGCATCTTAGTGTGCGTACGTACAGCCCTTTGTGCATATACACAGGCCTGGATTTATCGCGAAGTGTGCGGACGCACGCATCTGTGCGTCCGCACAGGTGTCTGCACATGACTTCATTAAAATAGCATGTGACTCGCGATTTGGGGCTTTGGAGGCCCATTTCTGAAGTCTTCTAGTTTATATTAGAGGGGGAGTGAACAACATAACATAGAATATCATTAGTATTGATTTTAGGAGTAGTTTTAGGTTTTCTCTCTTAGGATTTTAATTAGGGTTTCAATGTAGCATTTTATACTTCAATTTTGTTCTTGGATTTTGCTATCTCAATGTAAGTATTTCTTTAATTCCTCTTTTATTGCACTACTTATTCTACACTTTCTTGCATTCTCATTTTCTTTATCAATATACACATAGTTTTGCAATTTTGATTTCTAGTTAATGAATTTGATGTTTGATGCTTATTTTATGCTTGTTGAGTTGCCTTTATTGCTTATTATCATTTATGGTTCATATCTTTCATCAATTTCCCAATTTTGCCATGTTTTATGTTTATGCCCACTATGTGTTTGATGAAATACCAATTTTGATTATGGGGTAATTTCCACCCCTTGGCTTGGGGGAAGTGAGTGTATGGATTACTAGAGCTATAATGTCCAACATATAGTGATAATTCTTGGGTTGTTATTTGTTCTTGTTCCCACTAATTCTAATTTGTTGCTAAGGCAATTAACAAGCAAGCTAGGATTTATGGGTTAAGAACACTTATGCTCATTTAACTTACTCTCCGATGTGAGGGTTGACTTAGTGAGATTAATCCATCATAATTATCATAGTTGTGGTTATGGCAAGGAAGGGATTCCATAACTCATCCCAAGTCAAGGTTTCATTTATGTTTTAAACCACTTTTCCATCAATTTTGAGTCTTACTTGTTTATATTACATACATAGTTCTTTTGTTCCTTTATTAGTTTATTAATTGCAGTTTTGTCTAGTTCTTTTATCTCTTTATTTTTTTGCTTTCTTATTATTGAAAACACCCCTTGTTTCCCACAACCAAAATTGTGTGCACTCTTTGGAATTAGTTCCTATGGAGAACGACCCGGGACTTAAAACTCCCGGTTATTTTGTGTTGATTGTGACATCTTTAGGATTATAATTTGATTGATGATCAATGGTTGGTTTTGGACTATACTTGCAATGTCAATCCTATTTTTAGTGTGAAAATACAAACCTATGTTTTTTGTCGTCGTCACTTATCAATCATGTGGGCTCCATTCTCTCTCCTGAAAAATAAAACCGAAACCCCATCAGTAATGACCAAAGAATCCTTCACATTCCTTCTTTAATATGAGCAAATGAAATTGCAACTGATGAGTGTTCCTTGGGACACCAAACTTAATCCCATTACATCTAATAAATTTGGTTCATCATTGGGTTTTTAATGTGTTCATAAGGGTGAATAAAATTTAATCCTTTCACAATCCTTTGCTTCCAACCCCTTCCAAACACATTTAAAACCAACTTTCATGCACTTACCAACTTATTAAATGCTTTCAACTTGGATGGTATTGGGCTTGCTAGGTGATCTTCATGTGGTGGTGGCCACACCAAACTTAATCTCTGGGCTTACTTTCAAATTTAATTTATTCACATGGTTGTAAGCGTAGATTAAGTGAGTTAGTGGCCACACCAAACTTAGCTTTTTAGCTTGTTCTCAGCCCAATTACTCATCATCAGTAAATGTATTCATCAAATTGCACTTCCATAGAAAAGAAAACAGATTGAAGATTTTCTAACTACCAAAGCTGATATTTAAACTTCCTAATCTACCACCTACAATCTACCTTTAAAAAGCAATGGAACAACAACATTAAACTAAGATTTAAACTACCTAAGTTGACAAATTTTAAGCTACTTTTAAGAAAGCAGTAAATCAAAAGGGTATAAAGTGTTAGGGTGCCTCCCAACTAGCGCTTCTTTAGCGTCATTAGCTTAACGTTCTTCCTTCTTTAGCTGAGATGGTAGCTCACTCTCTTCTCATACAGTGAGTCTCCCAAGTAATGCTTGAGTCTATGGCCATTCACAATGAAAGTTCTTTGTGTTTTGTCCTCCATGAGCTCTTGATGAGCGGATAATTTATACGCTTTTTGGCATTATTTTTAGTATGTTTTTAGCATATTTTAGTTAGTTTTTATTATATTTTTATTAGTTTTTATTTAAAATTCACTTTTCTGGACTTTACTATGAGTTTGTGTGTTTTTCTGTGATTTCAGGTATTTTCTGGTTGAAATTGAGGGACCTGAGCAAAAATCTGATTCAGAGGTTGAAAAGGACTGCAGATGCTGTTGGATTCTGACCTCCCTGCACTCGAAGTGGATTTTCTGAAGCTACAGAAGCCCAATTGGCACGCTCTCAATTGCGTTGGAAAGTAGACATCCAGGGCTTTCCAGAAATATATAATAGTCCATACTTTGCCTAAGATTTGATGGCCCAAATCAGCGTTCAAAGTCACCATCAGAATTTCCAGCGTTAAACGCCGGAACTGGGACCAAAGTGGGAGTTAAACGCTCAAACTGGCACAAAAGCTGGCGTTTAACTCCAGGAAAAGTCTCTACACGAAAATTCTTCAATACTCAGCCCAAGCACATACCAAGTGGGCTTGGAAGTGGATATTTACGTCATTTACTCATTTTTGTAAACCCTAAGCTACTAGTTCTCTATAAATAGGACCTTTTGCTATTGTATTTGGAGTCTAATCTTTGAGTAGTTCTATGCTACCTTAGATCACGTTTTGGGGCTGGCCTCATGGCCATGCCTAGACCATGTTTTTATGTATTTTCAACGGTGGAGTTTCTACACACCATAGATTAAGGTGTGGAGCTCTGCTGTACCTCGAGTATCAATGCAATTATTATTGTTCTTCTATTCAATTCAGCTTGTTCTTGTTCTAAGATATCACTTGTTCTTCAACTTGATGAATGTGATGATCCATGACACTCATCATCATTCTCACCTATGAACGTGTGCCTGACAACCACCTCCGTTCTACCTTCGATTGAGTGTTTATCTCTTAGATTCCTTAATCAGAATCTTCGTTGTATAAGCTAGAATTGATGGCGGCATTCTTGAGAATCCGGAAGGTCTAAACCTTGTCTGTGGTATTCTGAGTAGGATTCAAGGATTGAATGACTGTGACGGGCTTCAAACTTGTGATTGTGGGGCGTTAGTGACAGACGCAAAAGAATCACTGGATTCTATTCCGACATGATCGAGAACCGACAGATGAATAGCCGTGCTGTGACAGAGTGCGTTGAACATTTTCACTGAGAGGACGGGATTGTAGCCACTGACAACGGTGATGCCTAACATACAGCTTGCCATGGAAAGGAGCAAGAAGGATTCGATAAAGACAGTAGGAAAGCAGAGAGACGGGAGAGACAAAGCATCTTCATGCGCTTATCTGAAATTCTCACCAATGAATTACATAAGTATCTCTATCTTTATTTTATGTTTTATTTATCTTTTAATCATTCATCATCCATAACCATTTGAATCTGCCTGACTGAGATTTACAAGATGACCATAGCTTGCTTCATACCAACAATCTCCGTGGGATCGACCCTTACTCACGTAAGGTATTACTTGGACGACCCAGTGCACTTGCTGGTTAGTTGTGCGAAGTTGTGATAAAGAGTTGAGATTACAATTGTGTGTACCATGTTGATGGCGCCATTGATGATCACAATTTCGTGCACCAAGTTTTTGGCGCCGTTGCCAGGGATTGTTTGAGTTTGGACAACTGACGGTTCATCTTGTTGCTCAGATTAGGTAATTTTATTTTATGTTTAAGCCTTTTTACTTTTTATTTTCGAAAAATTAAAAAAAAAATTATTTGTTCTTCAGGGTTTTTAAGAATGAATTCTAGAGTTTCATGATGATTTGTTGAAGTCTGGCTGGTTGTGAAACCATGTCTAATCTTTTGGACCGAGGTTTCAACTTATCATCACAAGAGCTTATTGATTTCTATCAATTTTGGTGTTGTGAGCAATGATCTGCTAAAGCTTGGCTGGCCATTGGCCATGTCTAGTGTTTTGGACCGAAGCTTTCTTTGAAAGCTTGGCTGGCTAGTAAGCCATGTTTAATTCCTGGACTGGAGTTTTAGACTAACATTGCAATGATTCCTGGAATTCTTATTAAAAATCTTGAATCCACTCAATTTTTGAAAAATAAAAAAAAAGTATAAAATCATAAAACCAAAAAATAATTTTATGTTTCTTGTTTGAGTCTAGTGTCTAATTTTAAGTTTGGTGTCAACTGCATTCATCTAATTTTCGAAAAATTCATACATTATGTTCTTCATTGATCTTCAAGTTGTTCTTGATGATTTCCTTGCTCTGATCTTTAAATTCTCTTATTTTGTGTGTTTTGTTGTTTTTCATATGCATTCTCAATTTGTTAGTGTCAATAGTATACAAACTTCTAAGTTTGGTGTCTTGCATGCATTGTTTGTTTGATTTTAGTTTTCCATGTTTAGTTGCATTTCGATTAAAAATCCAAAAAAAAAAATTTTTAAAATGTGTCTTTTCAAGTCAATAATACAGAGAATTGAAGATTCAGAACATGCTGCAGAGGAATTACACAGAAAAAGCTGGGGGTTCAAAATGCCCAGTAAAGAAGGAAAACTGGCGTTTAAACGCCAGCCAGGGTACCTGGCTGGGTGTTTAAACACCAGCCAGGGTACCTGGCTGGGCGTTTAACGCCCAAAAGGGTAGCATTTTGGGCGTTAAACGCCCAGAATGGTATCCATTCTGGGCGTTTAACGCCAGGATGACACAAGAGGGAAGATTTTATTTTTAATGCACATTTTTTTTAAAGTTTTCAAAATTTTTCAAAATCAAATCTTTTTCAAATCATATCTTTTCAATCATATATTTTCAAAAACAATTTCTTTCTATTTTCAAAAATACTTGATAACAATTAATGATTTGATTCAAGAATTTCAAGTATGTTGCCTTTTCTGTTGAGAAATGTTTAATGTTTGAATCATATCTTTCTTGTTAGCCAAGTCATTAATTTTAAAAATCAAATCTTTTTTAAAATTGTTTTTCAATCATATCTTTTTAAAACCATAACTTTTCAATCATATCTTCTTAATCACATCTTTTTCAAAATTAAATTTTCAATCATATCTTTTTGCTTTCTAATTTCAAAATCTTTCTCAAAAATCACTTTATTTCTTTCCCAACTCTAATTTTCAAAAATCATTCTTCATTTTTTCAAAATTATTTCAAAATCTTTTACTTTAATTTCGAAAATTCTTCCCCTCTTCTCACATCCTTCTATTTAAGGACTAACACTCCTCCATTATCAATAATTCGAATTTTATCTCTCTTGATAAGTTCGAATTCTTCTACCTCCTCCTTCTATTCTTCTTTTCCTCTGACACCTCAAGGAATCTCTATACTATGACATAGAGGATTCCATACTTTCTTGTTCTCTTCTCTTTCATATGAGCAGGAGCAAAGACAAAAGCATTCTTGTTGAGGCTGATCCGGAACCTGAAAGGACCTTGAAGCGAAAGCTAAGAGAGGCTAAAGCACAACTCTCTGGAGAGGACCTAACAGAAATCTTCAAACTAGAAGAAGATATGGCAACCGAAAACAACAACAATGCCAACAATGCAAGGAAGGTGCTGGGTGACTTTACTGCACCTACTCCCGACTTCTATGGGAGAAGCATCTCTATCCCTGCCATTCGAGCAAACAACTTTGAGCTTAAACCTCAATTAGTTTCTCTGATGCAACAGAATTGCAAGTTTCATGGACTTCCATTAGAAGATCCTCATCAGTTTTTAGCTGAATTCTTGCAAATCTGTGACACTGTCAAGACCAATGGGGTTGACCCTGAGGTCTATAGACTTATGCTATTCCCTTTTGCTGTAAGAGACAGAGCTAGGATATGGTTGGGTTCACAACCTAAGGAAAGCCTGAACTCTTGGGAAAAGCTAGTCAATACCTTCTTGGCAAAGTTCTTTCCACCTCAAAAATTGAGTAAGCTTAGAGTGGAAGTCCAAACCTTCAGACAGAAGGAAGGTGAATCCCTCTATGAAGCTTGGGAAAGATACAAACAATTGATCAGAAGGTGTCCTTCTGACATGCTTTCTGAATGGAGCATCATAGGTATCTTCTATGATGGTTTGTCTGAACTGTCCAAGATGTCATTGGACAGCTCTGCTGGAGAATCTCTTCATCTGAAGAAGACACCTGCAGAAGCTCAGGAACTCATTGAAATGGTTGCAAATAACCAATTCATGTACACTTCTGAGAGGAATCCTGTGAATAATGGGACAAGTCAGAAGAAAGGAGTTCTTGAGATTGATACTCTGAATGCCATATTGGCTCAGACAAAATATTGACTCAGCAAGTCAATATGATTTCTCAAAGTCTGTCTGGAATGCAAGCTGCACCAGGCAGTACTAAGGACGCTTCATCTGAAGAAGAAGCCTATGATCCTGAGAACCCATCAATGGAAGAGGTGAATTACATGGGTGAACCCTATGGAAACACCTACAATCCTTCATGGAGAAACCATCAAAATCTCTCATGGAAGGACCAACAGAGGCCTCAACAAGGCTTCAACAATAACAATGGTGGAAGAAACAGGTTTAGCAATGGCAAGCCTTTTCCATCACCTTCTCAGCAGCAGACAGAGAACTCTAAGCAGAACCACTCTGATTTAGCAACCATGGTCTCTGATCTAACTAAAACCACTCAGAGTTTCATGACTGAAACAAGGTCCTCCATTAGAAATTTGGAGGCACAAGTGGGTCAGCTGAGCAAGAAAGTTACTGAACTCCCTCCTAGTACTCTTCCAAGCAATACAGAAGAGAACCCAAAAGGAGAGTGCAAGGCCATAAACACAATCAACATGGCCGAATTTGGAGAGGAGGAAGAGGCAGTGATCGCCACTGAGGAAGACCTCAATGGACGTCCACTGGCCTCCAATGAGTTCCCTAATGAGGAACCATGGGAATCTGAGGCTCATAATGAGACCATAGAGATTCTATTGGATTTACTTCTGCCATTCATGAGCTCTAATGAGTATTCTTCCTCTGAAGAGGATGAAGATGTTACTGAAGAGCAAGTTGCTAAGTACCTTGGAGCAATCATGAAGCTAAATGACAAGTTATTTGGTAATGAGACTTGGGAGGATGTACCCCCTTTGCTCACCAAAGAACTGGATGACTTGACTAGGCAGAAATTACCTCAAAAGAGACAGGGTCCTGGGAAGTTCTCAATACCTTGTACCATAGGCACCATGACCTTTGCGAAGGCTCTGTGTGACCTAGGGTCAAGTGTAAACCTCATGCCTCTCTCTGTAATGGAGAAGCTAGGGATCCTTGAGGTACAAGCTGCAAGAATCTCACTAGAGATAGCAGACAATTCAAGAAAACAAGCTTATGGACTTGTAGAGGATGTCTTGGTAAAGGTTGGAGACCACTAAATCCCTGCTGATTTCATAGTCCTAGAGACTGGGAAGTGCATGGATGAATCCATCATCCTTGGCAGACCTTTCCTAGCCACAGCAAAGGTTGTGATTGATGTTGACAGAGGAGAATTGATCATTCAAGTGAATGAAGAATCCCTTGTGTTTAAGGCTCAAGGATATCCCTCTGTAACCATGGAGAGGAAGCATGAAGAGCTTCTCTCAAAACAGAGTCAAACAGAGCCCCCACAGTCAAACTCTAAGTTTGGTGTTGGGAGGCCAAAACCAAACTCTAAGTTTGGTGTTGAACCCCCACATTCAAACTCTAAGTTTGGTGTTGGGAGGTTCCAACATTGCTCTGAACATCTGTGAGGCTCCATGAGAGCCCACTGTCAAGCTACTGACATTAAAGAAGCGCTTGTTGGGAGGCAACCCAATGTTATATCTATCTATTTTCCATTGTTATTTTATGTTTTCTGTAGGTTGATGATCATGTGAAGTCACAAAAATAATTGAAAAAGCAAAAACAGAATGAAAAACAGAGAAAAAATAGCACACCCTGGAGGAAAAGTTTGATGGCGTTTAAACGCCAGTAAGGGTAGCAAATGGGCATTTAACGCCCAGTCTGGCACCATTCTGGGCGTTTAACGCCAGAAAGGGGCACCAGACTGGCGTTTAACGCCAGGAATGGGCAAGGAGCTGGCGTTAAACGCCAGAAAAGGGCAGCAGCCCGGCGTTTAATGCCAGAATTGGCAGAAAGGGCGTTTTTGCACGCCACTCGGTGCAGGGATGAGCTATCCTTGACACCTCAAGATCTGTGGACCCCACAGGATCCCCACCTACCCTACCACTCTCTCTCTTCTTCACCCATTCACCAATCACCTCAATACCTCTTCCCCAAAAACCCCTCACCTATCAAATCCCACCATTCTCTTCACCACTCACATCCATCCTTCATAAAACCCCACCTACCTCACCATCCAAATTCAAACCACTTTCCCTCCCAAACCCACCCATACTAGCCGAACCCTACACCCCTCTCAACTCCTATATAAACCCATCTTCACTCCTTCATTTTCACACAACCTCAACACCATTTCTCCCCCTTGGCCGAACCACAAAGCCTCCTCCATCTCCTCCATTTTTCTTCTTCTTCTACTCTTCTCTTTCTTCTTTTGCTCGAGGACGAGCAAACCTTCTAAGTTTGGTATGGTAAAAGCGTTGCTTTTTGTTTTTCCATAACCATTTATGGCACCTAAGGCCGGAGAAATCTCTAGAAAGAGGAAAGGAAAGGCAAAAGCTTCCACCTCCGAGTCATGGGAGATGGAGAGATTCATCTCAAGGGTGCATCAAGACCACTTCTATGAAGTTGTAACCATGAAGAAGGTGATCCCCGAGGTCCCTTTTAAACTCAAAAAGAGTGAATATCCGGAGATCCGACATGAGATCCGAAGAAGAATTTGGGAAGTTCTCACCAACCCCATTCAACAAGGCAGGATCTTAATGGTTCAAGAGTTCTATGCCAATGCATGGATCACCAAGAACCATGATCAAAGTGTGAACCCGGACCCAAAGAATTGGCTTACAATGGTTCGGGGGAAACGCTTAGACTTTAGTCCGGAAAATGTAAGGTTGGCATTCAACTTGCCCATGATGCAAGGAGATGAACACCCCTACACTAGAAGGGTCAACTTTGATCAAAGGTTGGACCAAGTCCTCATAGACATTTGTGAAGAGGGCACTCAATGGAAGAGAGATTCAAGAGGAAAACTGGTTCACTTAAGAAGGCATGACCTCAAGCCCGTGGCTAGGGGATGGTTGGAGTTTATCCAACGTTCAATCATTCCCACTAGCAACCGGTCCGAAGCTACTATAGACCGGGCCATCATGATTCATAGCATCATGATTGGAGAGGAAGTAGAAGTTCATGAGGTTATATCCCAAGAACTCTATAAGGTGGCGGACAAGTCCTCTACCTCGGCAAGGTTAGCCTTCCCTCATCTCATTTGTCACCTCTGTAATTCAGTTGGAATTAACATAGAGGGAGACATCCTCATTGATGAGGACAAGCCCATCACTAAGAAAAGGATGGAGCAAACAAGAGATCCCACTCATGGACATGAGCATGAGGAAATTCCTCATCATGAAATCCCTGAGATGCCTCAAGGGATGCACTTCCCCCCCCCCCCCACAAAACTATTGGGAGCAAATCAACACCTCCCTAGGAGAATTGAGTTCCAACATGGGATAACTAAGGGTGGAGCACCAAGAACATTCCATCCTCCTCCATGAAATTAGAGAAGATCAAAGAATCATGAGAGAGGAGAAACAAAGGCAAGGAAGAGACATTGAGGAGCTCAAGAACTCCATAAGATCTTCAAGAGGAAGAACAAGCCGCCATCACTAAGGTGGACCCGTTCTTTAATCTCCATGTTCTTTACTTTCCTGTTTTTTGAATTTTTTATGCTTATGTTTATCTATGTTTGTGTCTTATGATCATTACTGTCTTAGTGTCTATGCCTTAAAGCTATGAGTGTCCTATGAATCCATCACCTTTCTTAAATGAAAAATGTTTTTAATTGAAAAAGAAAAAGAAGTGCATGAATTTCAAATTTTAAAACAGTCTAATTATCTTGATGTGGTGGCAATGCTATTGTTTTTCTGAATAAATGCTTGAACAGTGTATATTTTTTAATTTGATTGTTTATGAATGTTAAAATTGTTGGCTCTTGAAAGAATGAAAGAAAAAGGAGAAATGTTATCTGATGATCTGAAAAATCATAAAATTGATTCTTGAAGCAAGAAAAAGCAGTGAAAAGCTTGCAGAAAAAAAAAAGATATATGCGAAAAAAAAAAGAGAAAAAGCAAGCAGAAAAAGCCAATACCCCTTTAAACCAAAAGGCAAGGGTGATAAAAAGGATCCAAGGCTTTGAGCATCAGTGGATAGGAGGGCCCACAGGAATAAAATCCTGGCCTAAGCGGCTAAAACAAGCTATCCCTAACTATGTGCTTGTGGCGTGAAGGTGTCAAGTGAAAACTTGAGACTGAGCGGTTAAAGTCGAGGTCCAAAGAAAAAAGAAGAGTGTGCTTAAGAACCCTGGACACCTCTAATTGGGGACTCTAACAAAGCTGAGTCACAATCTAAAAAGGTTCACCCAGTTATGTGTCTGTGGCATTTATGTATCCGGTGGTAATGCTGGAAAACAAAGTGCTTAGGGCCACGGCCAAGACTCATAAAGTAGCTGTGTTCAAGAATCAACATACTTAACTAGGAGAGTCAGTAACACTATCTGGATTCTGAGTTCCTATAGATGCCAATCATTCTGAACTTCAAAGGATAAAGTGAGATGCCAAAACTGTTCAGAAGCAAAAAGCTAAAAGCCCCGCTCATCTAATTAATACTGATCTTCATAGATGTTTTTGAAATTGATTATATATTCTCTTCTTTTTATCCTATTTTATTTTCAGTTGCTTGGGGACAAGCAACAATTTAAGTTTGGTGTTGTGATGAGCGGATAATTTATACGCTTTTTGGCATTGTTTTTAGTATGTTTTTAGCATGTTTTAGTTAGTTTTTATTATATTTTTATTAGTTTTTATTTAAAATTCACTTTTCTAGACTTTACTATGAGTTTGTGTGTTTTTCTGTGATTTTAGGAATTTTCTGGCTGAAATTGAGGGACCTGAGCAAAAATCTGATTCAGAGGCTGAAAAGGACTGCAGATGTTGTTGGATTCTGACCTCCCTGCACTCGAAGTGGATTTTCTAGAGCTACAAAAGCCCAATTGGTGCGCTCTTAATTGCGTTGGAAAGTAGACATCCAGGGCTTTCCAGAAATATATAATAGTTTATACTTTGCCCAAGATTTGATGGCCCAAACTGGCGTTCAAAGTCAGCATCAGAATTCCCAGCGTTAAACGCCGGAACTGGGACCAAAGTGGGAGTTAAACGCCCAAACTGGCACAAAAGCTGGCGTTTAACTCCAGGAAAAGTCTCTACACGAAAATGCTTCAATGCTCACCCCAAGCACACACCAAGTGGGCCCGGAAGTGGATATTTACATCATTTACTCATTTTTGTAAACCCTAAGCTACTAGTTCTCTATAAATAGGACCTTTTGCTATTGTATTTGGAGTCTAATCTTTGAGTAGTTCTATGCTACCTTAGATCACATTTTGGGGCTGGCCTCAT
This sequence comes from Arachis ipaensis, assembly GCF_059453495.1. Taxonomy (NCBI): domain Eukaryota; kingdom Viridiplantae; phylum Streptophyta; class Magnoliopsida; order Fabales; family Fabaceae; genus Arachis; species Arachis ipaensis. The sequence continues at coordinate 94,979,079 of NC_142439.1, forward strand.
GGCCATGCCTAGACCATTTTCTTATGTATTTTCAACGGTGGAGTTTCTACACACCATAGATTAAGGTGTGGAGCTCTGCTGTACCTCGAGTATCAATGCAATCACTATTGTTCTTCTATTCAGTTCAGCTTGTTCTTGTTCCAAGATATCACTTGTTCTTCAACTTGATGAATGTGATGATCCGTGAGACTCATCATCATTCTCACCTATGAACGTGTGCCTGACAACCACCTCCGTTCTACCTTCGATTGAGTGTTTATCTCTTGGATTCCTTAATCAGAATCTTCGTGGTATAAGCTAGAATTAATGGCGGCATTCTTGAGAATCCGGAAGGTCTAAACCTTGTCTGTGGTATTCTGAGTAGGATTCAAGGATTGAATGACTGTGACGAGCTTCAAACTCGTGATTGTGGGGCGTTAGTCACAGACGCAAAAGAATCACTGGATTCTATTCCGACATGATCGAGAACCGACAGATGAATAGCCGTGCTGTAACAGAGTGCGTTGAACATTTTCACTGAGAGGACAGGATTGTAGCCACTGACAATGGTGATGCCCAACATACAGCTTGCCATGGAAAGGAGTAAGAAGGATTGGATAAAGACAGTAGGAAAGCAGAGAGACGGGAGGGACAAAGCATCTTCATACGCTTATCTGAAATTCTCACCAATGAATTACATAAGTATCTCTATCTTTATTTTATGTTTTATTTATCTTTTAATCATTCATCATCCATAACCATTTGAATCCGCCTAACTGAGATTTACAAGATGACCATAGCTTGCTTCATACCAACAATCTCTGTGGGATCGACCCTTACTCACGTAAGGTATTACTTGGACGACCCAGTGCAATTGCTGGTTAGTTGTGCGAAGTTGTGATAAAGAGTTGAGATTACAATTGTGCGTACCATGTTGATGGCGCCATTGATGATCACAATTTCGTGCACCAGCTCTACATGACCATAAGGTGATACTTTGAGGACGGTGAAGGGTCCAGACCATCGAGATTTAAGCTTTCCTGGGAAGAACATGAGTCTTGAATTATATAGTAGCACTTTTTGTCCTTCTATGAACTCTCTCCTTGCTATCTTTTGATCATGCCACCTCTTTGTGTTTTTCTTGTAAATATTTGCATTATCATAGGCTTGATTTCTAAATTCCTTCAGCTCATTGAGTTGCATTATCCTCCTTTCTCTAGCGGCTTGGTCATCAAAATTCAGTATTTTTAGAGCCCAGAATGCTCTATGTTCAAGCTCAACTGGTAAATGACAAGCCTTGCCAAACACCGGTTGGTATGGAGACATCCCAATGGGTGTTTTGAAGGCTATCTTGTAGGCCCATAAGGCATCATCCAGCTTTTTAGACCAATCCTTTCTTGAGCTGCCAACAGTTTTTTCAATAATTCTTTTGAGCTCACTGTTTGAAATCTCAGCTTGCCCGTTGGTCTGTGGATGGTATGGAGTTGCCACTTTGTGCTTCACTCCATATTTAGAGAGGAGTGCTTCAAGTTGCCTGTTGCAGAAGTATGTTCCTCCATCACTAATGAGGGCTCTTAGGACTCCAAATCTGCTGAAGATATTCCTCCTCAAGAAGCTCATCACAACCTTGTTGTCATTTGTTACTGTAGCTATGGCTTCTACCCACTTTGACACATAATCTACAGCCACCAATATATAATTGTTTGAGTAGGAGGATGGGAAAGGTCCCATAAAGTCAATCCCCACACATCAAACAATTCTAACTCCATTATAAACCTCTGTGGCATATCATTTTTCTTGGGTAGATTGCCAGTCCTTTGGCATTCATCACACCTTGATACCAATTCCTTTGCATCCTTGAACATGGTCAGCCAATAGGACCCACATTGTAGCACCTTGGCTGTAGTTCTTTCCCCACTGAAATGGCCTCCATATGCAGATCCATGGCACTGCCAAAGTACTTCTTGCCCTTCTTCATGGGAGATACACCTTCTCAAGATCCCATCAGCACACTTTTTAAACAAAAAGGGCTCATCCCAAATATAGTGTTTAGCATCTTTGATTAGCTTTCTCCTCATGTGTTTGTTGATGTTGGTTGGTAGTTCTCCAATAGCCTTGAAATTGGCTATGTCCGCAAACCAAGGAGCTTCTTGGATCATCATCAACTGCTCATCAGGGAAGCTCTCATTCACAATAAATTGGTGTTCTTCATCTTCTTGTTGTGGGATCCTTGATAGGTGGTCAGCCACTTTGTTTTCTGCTCCACTCCTATCTTTAATTTCAATGTCAAACTCTTGGAGAAGCAGGATCCACCTTATTAGTCTCGGCTTGGACTCTTGTTTGGTAAGCAAATATTTAAGTGCTGCATGATCAGTGAATACAACTACTTTAGAGCCAATAAGATATGATCTAAACTTATCAAAAGCAAAGACAATGACAAGTAATTTCTTCTCTGTAGTAGTATAGTTCCTTTGATTCTCACTGAGGACTTTGTTGGCATAATAAATAACATGCACCAATTTGTCCCTCCTCTGTCCTAAAACAGCACCAACAGCAAAGTCAGATGCATCACACATCAATTCAAAGGGTAGATCCCAGCAAGGTGGTGCTATGATAGGTGCAGAGGAGAGTTTGTTCTTAAGCTCTTCAAAGGCTAGCGTGCATTCTTTATCAAAAACAAAAGGTACATTAGAGACAAGCAAGTTGCTCAAAGGTTTGGCAACCTTGGAGAAGTCTCTAATGAACCTCCTATAGAAACCAGCATGTCCTAGAAAACTTCTAACTGCTTTGACATTGCAGGTGGGGGTAACTTTGCAATCACCTCCACCTTAGCCTTGTCCACCTCTATGCCTCTTTTTGAGATCTTGTGACCAAGAACCACCCCCTCTGTAACCATAAAATGATATTTTTCCCAGTTCAAAACAAGGTTGGTTTCTTGGCATCTCTTTAGCACCAAGGCTAAGTGGTGCAGGCAGTTAGAATATGAATCACCAAATACAAAAAAGTCATCCATAAACACTTCAATGAATTTTTCAATCATGTCTGAAAATATGGAGAGCATGCACCTTTGGAATGTTGCAGGTGCATTGCACAATCCAAAGGGCATTCTCCTATAAGCAAAAACACCATAGGGACAGGTAAATGAGGTCTTTTCTTGGTCCTTGGGATCTACAACTATTTGGTTGTAACCCAGAGTAACTGTCCAAGAAGCAATAATATTCATGTCCCACAAGTCTTTCCAGCATCTAATCCATGAAAGGTAGGGGGGAAATGATCCTTCCTGGTGGCTTCATTAAGCTTCCTATAATCAATGCACATGCGCTAGCCAGTCACTATTCTTGTAGGTATTAGCTCATTCTTCTCATTTGATACAACAGTGATCCCTCTTTTCTTTGGGACTACTTGCACTGGGCTTACCCAAGGGCTGTCTAAGATAGGGTAAATCACCCCAGCTTGCCACAATTTCAACACCTCTTTTTGGACTACTTCATTCATGGTTGGGTTTAGCCTTCTTTGCTACTGTCTTGAGGGCTTGGCTCCTTCTTCAAGTAGGATTTTGTGCATGCACATTGAAGGACTAATTCCCTTCAAGTCTACAAGTGTCCATTCTATAGCACCCTTATGTTGTCTCAGCACCTGGAGAAGCTCCTCTTCCTACTCCTCACTCAAGCTTGAATTAATGATCACTGGGTAGGTGTTGTTGTCACCCAAGTATGCATACTTCAAGCTTGGTAGTAAGGTTTTTAGTTATAGTTTTGGTGCCTTCACTTCCTTGTTATCCTTGTGGTTCAACGTGATTGACTTCTCTATGGTTTCTTGTGGTATTTCTCCACCTGATGCTTGTTGCTCCAGCTCCATAATCTTTTCACATTGTTCTTCCTCCAAAACCCCTTGAACTATCTTTTCTATGGTATCTACTATCATGCACTCTCCTATGGACTCCTTGGGATAACTCATTGCTTTGAAGACATTAAAGACCATCTTCTCTTCATGTAACCTCAAGACTAGTTCCCCTTTTTGGACATCAATAATGGCTCCAGTAGTAGCTAGGAATGGCCTTCTTAGGATGATAGATGTGTTGGCTTCCTCTTCCATATCCAGCACAACAAAGTCAGGTGGGAAAATAAACTCTCCCACTTTTACCAACAAATCTTCCATTACCCCATGAGAGAATTTAAATGTTCTGTCAGCCAATTGGAGTGCCATCCTTGTTGGTTTGGCTTCCTCAATCTTCATCCTTCTCATCGTGGCCAAGGACATAAGATTGATGATAGCTCCCAGGTCACACAATGCTTTTTCAATGGTGATATCACCTATGATGCATGGAATTTGGAAACTCCAGGGTCTTTCATCTTCTGAGGAAGCTTCTTTTATATGATAGCACTGCACTCCTCACTTAGTATTATGGTTTCTTTCTCTTCCAAGTTCCTCTTTCTTGTCATGCCTTTAAAAATTTAGCATAGAGGGGCATTTGCTCTAATGCCTCAGCAAAGGATATATTGATCTGGAGCTTCTTGAAGATCTCTAGGAACCTTGAGAACTGGCTGTCTTTTCCATCTTTCCTTAACCTTTGTGGATAGGGTGCTCGGGGCACGTAAGGCTTTAGGACTGGTTTTGATGAGGATGGTGCAGAGGTCTCTTCTTCTTTCTTGTTTTCAGGCTCCCTTGCAGCTTCTTTTTCTTGATTGCTCCCAATTGGGGATGCTTTTTCTACAACTTTTCCACTTCTAAGTGTGATTGCCTTGCATTCTCTTCTTGGGTTGGCCATGGTATCACTGAGAAATGTATGTGTGGACATTGGAATTTTCTTAGATAGGCTTGCCAATTGTGCTTCCAACATTGAAATTGCTGTGCCTTGATTCCTTATGTTTGATCTGCACTCTTCTTGGTTGGCATCCATCTTCCTTTCAGCCTGTATTTGTCTCTCCAAAACATTGGAAATAGCTCTTGTCAGCTGTGATGACATCTGTGCTATTGCAGCTTCCACTCTTTCAAAATTGCTCTTGATTTCACATGGTTGCATGGTTGGGTTTAATGCTTCTTGGTGGTGGTTGCTGTGTATTTGTTGGGTGGAGTGATATGATGTATTTTGGGAGTTGTGGTAGGGTCTGTTGTTGCCTGATTAATGGTTGGGGTTATGGTTATTGTATTGGTTGGACTGGTATGGTTTGTTGTGGTCTTGGTTATGGCTTTGTTGGTTTCCCTACCCAAAGTTTGGGTGGTTCTTCCAACCTGGGTTATATGTCTTGGAGTTTGGGTCATATGGTGGTCTAGAAAAATTGTTCACGTAGTTTACCTGCTCTCATTCACTTTTAACTTCTGGGTCATCTTCTTCCTGTGATGGTGCTTGAGCATGGACAGCTGAAACTTGACCAGTCTCTATCCTCTTTGTTAAGGCTGCTAGTTGTGTTGCAATCATCTTGTTTTGTGCTAACAAGGCATCTATAGAATTTAGCTCCAGCACCCCCTTCTTTTCAGATCTTTCTGAAGCATAGAAGTATTCATTTTCAGCTACAGTCTCTATAACATCTATGACTTCTTCAATGGTTTTCTTCTTGTTGAGTGAACCTGGTGCAGAATTTATAACCATAAACTAACCGGCAAGTGCACCGGGTCGTACCAAGTAATACTTCAGGTGAGTGAGGGTCGATCCCACGAGGATTGATGGACTAAGCAATGATGGTTGATTAATTTACTTAGTTAGGCAAGCAGAAAAGAGTGTTTGAGAGTTCAAAAAGCATTAAACAGAAGACAGGCAAATAAATAAGTTGGGAATAAAATATGGAGAAGCAGTTAAGGTTTCAGAGTTATCTATTTTCCGGATTGACTTTTCTTATTAATTTATTTTAATCATGCAAGATTTAATTCATGGCAAACTATATGTGACTAGACCCTAATTCCTTAGACCTTTCTAGTCTCCTCTAAAATTTATCAACTGCCAATTCCTTGGTCAATTAATTCCAATTAGGGGGTGAAGTTTAATTCTAGTTATTATGCTACAAAAACTCTAATTACCCAAATAAAAAAGGATTATATGTCACGTATCCCGTTAAATCCAAATAATTAGAAGTTTAAGAGAAATTGTTTTCAAGCTGTTGTTCAAGTAAAGAGCTTTTCCAAGTTATACAAGAACTCAATTAGAACAAGGGTCAGACTTCCGTTCCACCCAAATTCATAAGATAAAGAACGAAAACAATTCTTGAAATATAAATCAATAGATGAATTAAAATAGAAAAATAATAGTATCAATCCATACAATAGACAGAGCTACTAACCTTAACAGTGGAGGTTTAGTTTCTCATGGTTCATAGTGCAAAACTAGGATTGTAAATTGGGCTAAGGTGGAATGAAAAGTTAACTAATTGGAATCCCCCTTTTGAAGAGAAGTTTCTTTTCTCTTTTATATCTAATCCTAATTTAAAAATCTATTTTCTAAAACTAAAAATAATATCTTTTCCTATTTTAAAATAAAAGTTTAAATCAGAATTCAAATCAGCGTTTTCTGTGTTTTCTGCAAGTGGCGCATGTCACGCGTACGCGTCAGTCACGCATACGCGTCAGGTATGCGCACGCGTCACCATGGAAAACTCCAAATCACGCGCACGCGTCAGGTACGTGCACATGTCGCTCCTCGCTGTCATCTCCTTTAATTCTTGTGCTGATTCCATTTGTGCAAGCTTCCTCTCCATCCTTTAAGCCATTCCTGCTCTATATGGCCTTCTTCTCTTTTTCTGCGGAAGCTCCATCAAATCCAACCAAATGCTACCTGAAATAAACAGAATTACACACAACTCAAAGTAGCATCCATAGTGCCTAAAAGATAATTAATTCTTAATTAAACTCAACAATTTAAATGCAAATTCACTAGGAAAAGATAGAAAAGATGCTCATGCATCAGAATCCCCTAAAGAGTGGTCCACAGCTTTCTTTGCTTCATATGATAGCCCTTCATAGAAAATGTGAAGTTGAACCCATTCGTTGAACATGTCCGGAGGGCACTTCCTTGTCAAGTCTTTGAACCTCTCCCAGGCCTCATAAAGTGTTTCACCATCTTACTGTTTGTAGGTCTGCACCTCAGCTCTCAATCTATTTACTCTCTGTGGAGGGTAAAATCTGGCTAGAAATTTGTTTACAACCTCATCCCAAGTTGTTAGGCTCTCCTTGGGAAATGCTTCCAACCACTTTGCTGCCTTATCTCTGAGTGAGAAAGGGAACAAAAGTAGCTTGTAGGTGTCAGAGTGTACACCATTAGAGTTTACAGTGTCACAAATCCTCAAGAATGTAGTGAGATGTTGGTTTGGATCCTCCTGGACTCCCCCTCCATATGAACAATTATTCTGGACAAGTGTGATGAGTTGAGGTTTCAACTCAAAGTTGTTAGCATGGATTGTTGGTTTGAGAATGCTGCTGCCACAGCTTCCTGGATTTGGGTTGATGTAAGAGCCTAAGACTCTCCTCTCTTGCCCAATATGATTACCAGCATCTACTCCAACACGGTTTTGTACTTCTTCTTCCAGAGTAGCTCCTAGATCTTCCTCTACTACTTTCTCTCCAACTATGCCTTTGCCTCTTACTTCCCTCCTTAATCTAAGGAAGGTCCTCTCAGGTTCACTATCAAAGGAGGATGAAGTTTCTCCCCTTCTACCTGTCATACATTCAACAAACAGCAAGCAGAGGCCAAGTGAAGGAATCACTCTTGTTAAGATTAGTGGTTAGCTTGGTGGATGCAATTAATCAAATAGTTAGAAGAATGAAAATATGAACAATGAATAGCAAAAAATCCAAAGTAAGATCAAAATAAAACAGAACAGAAGGAGAATTAAAGAACGAAAAAAAATAACAAGGTAATTAAAATGCTTAATCTAGCTCTCCAATCAATTTAATCATTCTCAAATTCAAACCAATCCCTGGCAACGGCGCCATAAAACTTGATGACCAGAATTCACACCCCATATAAAATGATGAATCCGTTCTTTTGGCAAGTGCACCAAAAATTATCGTCAAGTAATAACCCACAGTGGAGTGGGATCGTATCCACAGAGATCGGTAGATTTGAGCAACTTTAATTAATTGGTGAATTAGTTAAGCTAAGCAAAACAAATTGTGATTACAGAATTGTAAATGGGCAGAAACACAAATAGCTCAAAAGTAAAGATAAGCATCAAAGTGCAAAAATAGAAATGACAATAATGTAAAGTGCAGAAATATAAATAACTCAAAAGTAAATGGGAATGGGGATTTGCAGAATATAAAGAAAGCTATAAAGAAAGTGGAAGATAAGAATAGGGGAATTCATTGAGATTAGGAGATGTTGTTCTCTTTGGATTAAATCCAGTTCGTCCCATCTTCAATCATGCAACTCATTGACCTCTTGATAATCATGATTGATTGAGCCCCAATCTATTGGTGACTCAATCTCTCATATCTTGATCAATAGCCAATTCCTTGGTCTAATTGCTCATGAAGAGAGATATGCTTGGTCCCTGATTATACCACACATCATCATAGGTCCAAGTAGAAGGAGGATTATATGTCACCATATCCAAACACCAAAACCCAGATCCTACTCAAGTGTGAGAAGGGATTTCTAGCATGGTTTCATATTTCCTTTTCCAAGGTTCCTATGAAATCCATTTTGCATTCAACGTCTTTTCCAAGATGATTGAATACTAACATTAAAACAAAATTCCTTCTAGCAAATCAAAGAGAAGATGAAGAGAAGAAGAAATCAACTATCATTAATCCATCAAGTACAACATAGCTCCTTCTCTCAATGAGAGGGAATTTAGCTACTCATAGCTCAGAGAAAAGTACAAGAGATGGAAGAGATGATAAAGTGAAAAGTAAATCTAACTAGAACTAATAGCTCAACTGCTTAACCCCCTTTCTCAGTACATTCAAGGGCTATTTATACTACTCCTATCACTAAAATAAAGAAAATACAAAAGAGAAAAGAAAAATACAATTTAGAGGGAAAAGAAACTTAATAAACGTAACTTTCCAGGCTGGCGTTTGGCTGGTGTTCAGGTGGCGTGCCACGCCTAGCTTCTAATTTAGCTTGGTGCGCCACCCCAAGCTCTTCAAGTGGCACGCCCTCTATGTTGATATCCCTGGCGTGCCATGCCTTCGAGCCCAAGTGGCATGCCCAGGGTCTTCTTAAGTGTTGGTGTTGCCCTGGCGTGCCACGCCTTCGAACCAAAGTGGCACGCCCAGGCTTTTCCTTATTCCTTTCTTCTCTGGAAATTTGAACTAGCGTGGCACGCCCAAGGTCTGGCGTGCCACGCCCATTATATGTGCTTGATTCTTCTCTTTGGCCAATTGAACTAGCGTGGCACGCCCAGGGTCTGGCGTGCCACGCCCATCATTCCTCTTTGATTCAGTAGCTGGCGTGCCACGCCCGGTCCTTCAAGTGGCACGCCCAAGTGAGAATCTGGAGCTGGTGTGCCACGCCTTCGACACCAAGTGGCACGCCCAATCCTTACTTTGGCCCTTTTCATTATTGGTGTGCCACGCCTGGATGCTCAAGTGGCACGCCTAAGTGAGGATGAGAGCTTGGCGTGCCACGCCTTCGACGCCAAGTGGCACGCCCAACTTTGCTTTGGTCTCCTTGAGTGTTGGCGTTCCACGCCTGGGTTCTTCAAGTGGCACGCCCAAGTGACAATTGAGAGCTGGCGTGCCACGCCTTCAATACCAAGTGGCATGCCCAGCCTTTTGGCTTTCAACCTCTTCTCTGAAAACTTGTACTGGCGTGCCATGCCTTGATGCTCAAGTGACACACCCACCTCAATGTGGCTCTTTTCAACTTGGCGTGCCATGCCTGGCTCTTCAAGTGGCACACTAAAGTGATGATTCGAAGCTGGCGTGCCATGCCTTCAATACCAAGTGGCACGCCCAGCCTTTTGGGTCTTCACTATTGCTCTCTAGAAACTTGTACTGGCGTGTCATGCCTTGATGCTCAAGTGGCACGCCCCTATAGTGTGATTCCTTTCAGCTTGGCGTGCCACGCCTGGCTCTTCAAGTGGCACGCCCTTTTTGTGGCCTTTATCCTTGCTCTCTGGAGACTTACACTGGCGTGCCATGCCCATGTAAAGGTTTTGGGAGTCCTTTCTGGAAAACTGTGTTGGCGTGCCACGCCCATATAATTTCTTCAATCATGCTCCTCTGAAAATCATAATTGGCGTGCCATGCCCATATAGAGAGCTTGAGGATCCTTTCTGAAATTTAGTACTGGTGTGCCACACTCAACTCCTGGTGTGCCACGCCCATGTATTTTTGTGGTGTTTGTTCCAAGTGGCACGCCAGTTTCACACGCCCAGCCTATTTTGTTGTTTTCTTCCCCTTTTGTTGCTCTTTTTCACCTGAAATTCAGCACAAACTCATTTCAAAGTAATGTACCAAAATGTTCATCAAATAGTTCATGAATTGCAATGATCAAATGAGATTATGCTCTTTTATGGTCCTTTTTATGCAAAGAAAAAGGGTAAATGATGCAAGTCATCACTCAACAAGGCATGCCTCAAAGATTCCTATTGTTTGCCATCTATTGATTGCTTAGTTGATAATGCCTCTGGTTATGAAAAATTTAGCTTTATGGATGCATATTCTGGCTATAACCAAATCCAAATGCATCCATCCGATCAAAATAAGACAGCCTTTATTACTGAATATGGAAACTATTATTATAAAGTCAAACCATTTTGCCTTAAGAATGCAGGTGCAACATATCAACACCTAATGGACAAAGTCTTTGCCAAGCAGATTGGCAGGAACATTAAGGTCTACGTTGACAATATGGTCGCCAAAATAAAAATCGGCAACAATCACCTTGATGACCTCGCAGAAATCTTCGGTCAAATCAGAAAATACAACATGCAGATAAATCCCGAGAAGTGCGCATTTGGCATCCAGAGCGGAATTCCTCGGCTTCATGCTCACTAGCCGAGGTATTGAGGCGAATCCAGAAAAATAACGAGCTGTTTTAGACATGACAAGCCCACAAACTATCAAAGAAGTCCAGCGGTTGACAGGGAGACTTGCTGCACTCTCTAGATTCTTACCCTGCCTAGCTTCTAAGTCTTTATATTTTTTCAAAACATTAAAAAAGAAAAAAGCTTTCCAATGGACTAATGAATATGAACAAGCATTCACAACCATCAAAGAAACTCTTTCAAAACCTCCAATTTTACAAACCCCCCTACAAGGGGAACCGTTATTTTTATATTTATCTGTAACTAACCGAGTTCTCAGTACCAGACACAGCCGAAGATTATGTCGAATGGTCTTTGTACGTCGACGGGTCCTCCGTAACACCCTACCACATAGAGCCTTATGCTTAAGTCATAAGACAGAGGTGGCGGAGTATTACGACCTCTAAAAATAAAATTTAGTACAAGTAGTATTGTGAAAAATGTTTATAACTAGGAGCCTTTGAAGAGAAAGGAGTAAAATAAAACCGTCAAATTGAAAAGCGCAACACTTCGATCGATAACGTAACGAAACATATAAAGGATAGACTAACACGAACCCATAACAAGAGAGTGCCAAATATATGAATATCAAAACTCAAGACCCGAAGGAAAACCCCAAGGACAAACTACCAAAACCTGTTCTCCAAAACAACCTCTATGAGGAGTCAACAGTATATATTATTTAGTGGAGATAGTAAGTATCTACATAAAAGCAAAATAAAGTCCCGAGAACCAAGGATCTTCGCTAATCCAGAAATCTCCAGCATGCTTCAGTGAGAAGTCTCTCTACCTGCATCTGAAAAGCACAAAATCCACATGGGTGAGAACCGGAGATTCTCAGTATGGTAACAGTACCCACATATCTAACATGTAATGTCTTGGGAAAGCCAAAGGCAATCCTAGAACTTCCAACAGATAATCAACGCTTATAAACAAACTAAACCATAAATGGCAACTTACTAAAGATCTTCAGTCTAACTAACATTCTCCTTTCCAAATCCTACAGACCTCCCAACCACCAGCAGTAATATAATATGGCAAACACAATTATATCAGACAAGGAGATATACAGATAGGAAACAGATACGGCATTCAGATAATTAGCAGGTAATATTTAGTCAATTAGGAAATTCCAATCAATTCACATAATATGCATATGATGTATGCCTGTCCTAATGGCTGATGAGTTTCATCTGTCGGTTATAAAGCCAACCCGACAAGTCCTGGTAGCTAACCATTTGACTGTCCCTCTGTCGTGCATCCCCAACTCGAGTTATTCATAACATAAATCATAATTCATATCCAACACCCTCACTGGTGTATATTCACGGGGGCGAGCTCATCTGGAACTTTCACAGTGTCCGACCACACTTGCGACATAGGGTCAGCAGAGTATCGAGTCTCTACCTAGAGCACATGGTGGCTAGCCACTGCTTTCTCCCAGGGAAACTCGTATCTCAGATAGTGGAAGTGCAACATTCACATTTCATTCAATACGCATATATGCAATCATACTCAGCCATAATTTAATAATGGCTTAGCCATAATTCGGCAATAACTCAGCCATCCGGCTCATAATTCAGTCCATAACCAGCCAATTTATTAACAATAATAGCCCTTCGGCTCATGGCATATAAATCACTTCCACCACCATCCTCTGTATCCCATACGATCATCTTTGATCATCATTGATCATTAATTCTCCCCTTTCTTCATCCACAAGTTACCACATTTGCTAGCCCTTCCCATTGCTAGGCATATCATAAAGTTTTAAGACATAAGGAGTGAGATCGGAGGCTTAGAAGTCTGAAATTTGGCTTTGAAAACTCAAAAATCAACCTTGGGATGAAAACAGGGTCACGCGTGCGCGTCGCCTATGCGCACTCGTAGAAAGCCAAAAGTCATTGTGACGCGTATGCGTTGCCCACGCACACGCGTGGATGGGAGAAAAGCCAAGTGACGCCTGCGCGTCAGCCACGCGTACACGTGGGTGTGTTTTGTGCCCCACGCACAAAACCCGCGCAATTCCCGCACAACTCTCGGGAAATTTGGCTGGGCAATTGAATTAGCTCATCGACGCGTACACGTCGGCTAGGCGCACGCGTGGATAGCGAACATTTGAAAATGACGCGTGCGCATTGGCGATGCATACGCGTGGGAGTGCGTTCTGTCAAAAATTTTACTAAGTTAAAAAGCTGCAGAGTTCACAGTTTCAAACCCCAATCTTCCGACGAGCATAACTTATCTGTTTCAAATCATTTTTCACCCGTTCTTCGAACGGCATAAACATCCCGGATCCAATTTTATTTCTAAACAAGTTTGGCACGAATCGGGGATTCGGAGTCCAAGTTATGCTCCGTCAAAGTATGCTCAAAAACCACATTTTCATACAAAACCATAAAGTGCCATTTTCAAAACAAACCAATTCCAACCCTTTTTAAAATCAACCAAAACATACCAAAAATCAACCTCAAGCCTCCTCAACTCATACATTAACATTTTTATCAAATCATAACCCACCAATCCATCATTTTAACAAATCTCAACCAAGTAACTCAACTTCAAACACAATATCATATTATACATATTTTCTCATCCCAATTCCCAACAATTCAATTTCCAATCAACCATCAATACACACAATCAATATCACCCTCACCATCAATATGGCTTCACCCACAATTCAATCTCAATCAATCATTAATCATATATCAAAACATGTATATCTCTCATGCATCACCCCATCAAAACATCAATACTCATTAATCACATACATAACCACATAATTTATCTCAACCATTCAACAAAATCAACCATTCAAATCCTATCTTAGGGCCTCTAACCTAAGTTTTCACACCACATTACATTTTAGATACAGGAAACCGAGACCATACCTTAGCCGATTTTTTCGCTCAACCTGGAGTACTTCCAAATCACCTTTCCACAAGTTCTCAAAGCTTCAACACCTCCAAGAACAGATTTTTAGCACACCAAAGCTCTTTTTCAAGCTTTCTAAAATCTCAATCAAACTTCAATATTCACATACACACTACCTAAGCCACAATTATCATATTCAAACACAACAACTCAATGTCCAACATCATAAACCAACAAATTCCACTAGAGTTGAGAATATTACCACACCCAAGGATCAAGCAGACAAGATTACTCTTCTTCTTCACGCTAGTTGGATCCTATAACATCAAAGAGTCCAAAATCTCAACATTTTTTCTTCATAAAATTCGAATTTAAGGCTGAGAAAACTGGACTAAAATCGTGGCTTACCTCAAGAACAAAGTAGTGGATTTTGTAGAGATCGTCGCAGTGAACGCATGGCCATAAATGGTGCGGCAATCGGAGCTCCGGATCAAAAGTTATGGTGGTTTGAAAATCGAATGAGAGTTGGAACTTTGGAAGAGTGTTCTTCCCCTCCAATTTTCCTTTTTCAGCGTGAGTAAGGTTTAGAGGGGAGAGAGAGTGCTGTTTTTAGGGTTTTAGGTTTAGTTTGGTTGGGTCAAGGGCCCAATATGGGTCCGGTTGGTCCAATTTGGCCCGTTTGGTCCAATCTTGGGCCGATTTCTATAAAATTGGTATCGAAATTCTCGTTTCAATCTCCTCTATCATATTAAGCCATACAAATCACATTTTTGGCTTTCTAGAATAGATTCTAATTTATGGGTTAATTAGCCGTTAATTAATCGGGTTTTACATCCTCCAACCCACAAGGATGTGGAGCTAAGATACAATTGTAATTGATCCGGCCGTTACAAATATCAAGTCATTAATCGACATTATGAGTCATAACTCGGCAGAACGAAGCATAGTTTGGCGTTACGTTATTAATCGGCAATCAACGTCATTAATTGGCAAGTTACGTTACAACCAGGCCTAACGGATTATATCCTAAAACGTCAAATGTAACGTCATCACCCATCAAAGCCTAATCATTGCTCTTCAGTTCCGAAGACCAACAGAAATATAACTGACTTTACTTTACCTATAAAGGTATGGTATTCTATCTTATAGACACATTGAATTCTCAATACTAACTAAAGTTTTGGAATGTCTTTGCAGGTACACTCCCCCCTTTGTTTCTTGCTCACGCTCTGTGCGATTGGACATCCCCTCGGAGTGAAGCTCGAATTTCCCCAAAGCTCAATCGGTACCGAAGATAACAACTCGGCGTCGACTCTCAGGAGCCGAGCTCCACCGGTATCCACACAAGAATAGTAATCAAATCCAAGCTATCAGAATCAATGTAATTTTATATTTATTTTATTTTATTTTAAAAAATCCTAAATAATATGCTAGACAAATTATACTGAAATATGAATTTACTAAAAGCTTTTTGTTTATAAATCTTCTTAGTTTAAAAAAGAAGGGTGACAATAATAACACGCGATCGATTAGAATGACCCTTTGTCTTTTTCATTAAGTAGCTATTGTTTATTCGAATTCTAAAGTATTAGTTTTTGAAGATGGAGAAAATAAACTCTAATTTCGGTAATATGATTCGAATATGCAATGGATAAAAAATAAAAGGACACAGGAAAGAAGGCTATACATTGGCAATAAAATAGTACACTATAACCGCTACCAAGCCACTCATTCAAAAATCATTACTATAAGTAATGAGGAAGGAAATTGTTGAAGTAGAGAAAGAATCAAGTTGGCACAAGGCAGAGACCCGTCTCTATTTGCAGATGGCTACCCATTTTGCACAGTAAGACAAAATCATTGCCTTCTCAGTAGGTGGGTGAAATTTTAATCTCCCCTTCCCTATGACCGCTTTTCTTGGTTCCAAAATGCTCCAAACTTGTGCTTTCAAAAGGAGGACCAATATTGTTCATAATTGTAATTATCTTAATTTTATTGTATAGGCAAGTTAATACATAGAATACACGAAGATTCTAAATTGGTCGGTCCATGATTTAAGCAGCAGTAAGACTTTTAGAATTTAGACCATCGGTTGGAGGAGAGGAGTACATTACACGGAATTTAAGGATGATTGCAGCATAAAATAATTTGAAATCTCCAAATTACTTAAAAATAATAAAAATGTCATATGATCTCGAAGAAAAAGCTTTTAGTTGAATACTTAAATTTTCAACAATTTTAATAATTAAATATTGAATAAATGGCTGATTTTTATCATTCTTCTTATATAAGCGAGGATTTAAGTTCTTAACCTTTTTTTATCATTAAATATTGAATAATTATGTCATATAATTACTTTTCAATAAAGAATTATTTCATAAAGTAATTGACCGTCAATTTGTTATAAGATAATGTTAAATTATTATTTGAATTTAATTTTAATAAATAATTTTACAATTATTTAGTTAAATTTATGAGTTTAGATAACTTTTAAATAGTGGGTATAAAAATTAGTTTTATTTTTTATGATATATCAATATATGTTTGGATATTTGTTTAAGACTCTTTTGTACTTTCAGTATATAAATATTAAATTTTTATCATTTTATTAAAGTATTATTTATTTGTAACTTTATTTTTAAAATTATTGCTTATCATGAGTTTATTCTCTTGTCATGCACATTATACATATACGTAAAGTTAGATGTATTTGAGTGGACCCTCGGCCCCTCAGCTCCCAAATGCAAACTATCGTGAAAGGGAAACATGTCTTCCATGGGACCCACATGGTGGACCCCTCCAAAACCAGGCACACTTTATCTCTCACTCTCAATCTAAAACAATGGGGTCCCACTCTCCAATATAAACCCTCTCCCTACATAATACATACTTCATTTTTTATTTTTCTTCAAAATTATTTGTCTTTCATCTTTCTATTTGCAATTCAATAAGTGAATAAATTATACAATCACAACTCATAAGCGTTTCTTTTGCGGATTTTTCATTATGAGAAATTAATTACTCACTACATTATAAAAATTATCTTAATGCAATCAGTAATATATTCGGATGACTATCATTATGGTACATATGATGATTATAAAATTTTAGTAATATTTAAAAGTGTAATTAAAATTAAAGTAATTTTTTATTATTTAAAAATATTTTTAATTTTAAATAAAAAATAAAATGTTTAATTAAATTAATAGTGTTACTAAATAGTAAAAAATATAATTTTAAGTTTATCTATTGTTAAAAGTGCATCGTCTCTTAAGGATGGTTTGGAGGGAGGAATTAAATTTTTGTCAAACTCTTTCTAGTTCTACTAGTGGATGAAGACGGGATGGAACTGAAAGAGAGAGAATGGAAATTATGGATATTGGTGAATCTAATTATCTTATGTAAAAATAAAATTAGTCATTATATATTTGTATATAAATATACATAAAGTTCTATTTATTTTTAATGTATATTTTATATTTTAATATATATTATATTATTTTATAATTAATTTTAATGGCTGATTTTAATACACACTTAGTATGATTGTATCTTATTAATAATGTTCTTGTGAATAATGTTTCGCAATTACACTGAATTTATTTTCATATCTGAAGACCTTAAATTGGAAATTTCAAACTATTCAAAGAGTCAAAATTCATATTCTCAAGTAGCATGAAACTGGAACAAGAATGATTATTCTACCAAAGATGATTATTGTTGGCTCTTAGAATGTACAATGAATTGGTATAGTGATGTAAATTTGAGCATGCTTTGAAAATTCAAGATCGCAAAGAGAATCCAATTCCTTGTTTGGTTTGGTCTTCAACAAGTCTTATCTACATTTAAGTTTTAACATTATTAGAACATGGCAAGCTCTAACCTTTGCCAATAGTGTCGATCTTACCCAAAACCGCCCTTGCTCGACTGCTTTAGAGACAACATCAAAGTGAAAAAAGTTTGGCAGAGATTGAGTTATTTTGAAGCCCTTTCTTCCACGATAGAATCTTAGGCTCATTTTTTTCGTTATGGATTTGATGTTGGTGTTGCGCAATGAAATGGATGTATAGACAAAATTTTTACTGCTATGGTATCAGATCAAATGTAGGTTACGTTTTACTTTTGTTCTCATTATTTTTTTTGTTGAGGGAAATAAACAAACGCAGCCTGCGTTTTATTTTTTTTGAAGGTTTTTAAATTTTTTTTTATTTCCTTTAAGCTCAATCGTAGCCTACATTTCGCTACGGGCATTAAAATTTTTTTTTTTGAAGTAACAAAACGCATCTTGCATTTTGCGTTTTTGTGTTAGCTTTTTTCATGGAAGACCCAAAACGCAAGTTGCGTTTTATTTAAAAAAAAATATTTTAACCAAGAGTCCCACCTATAAATACGAAGCAAAACTCTTATTCAGCTTGCATCACTCCACTTCTACTCATTTTATTCTTCTTTCTTGCACATATGTCGTAGTTCTTAGTTTTTTTGGCAGTTAGGTGTGTCAAAAAAGTCGGATTAGGTGAGGTTAAAGTTATGGAAAATATTGCAAATTTGCGAGTGTATTATAACGGTGAGGTTATACCAAACACACATGAAGGAGTGACTTTTGTTTGTGAATGTCCATTGTCATTTGCTATTCCATGTACTATGAGTTTTGTAGAGTTGCAAATGGGCTTTGTAATAACATTCAAAGTCACATTGCGAAAAAGGGTGAGAAACATTTTATACAGAAAATATGTACAAGTATTTAGTAGGCTGATACAGTTTCAAATGATGTCCATCACTGGCGATGCCAGTATGCAGCAGATGTTATGTATTTATCAACAAATCTGATTTCATGTGCCGATGATAGAACTGTACGTTGAGTTCGAACAGCAGTCAGGGTTGGGCGCGGTTGGTGAGGAGGTCAATGTTGATGAGCTCAGGGATATAGATTGGGGAGAAGATAATAGTGACAGTGAATAGGAGTTCGAAGCCAACTATGAAGTCGATGACAAAAATAATGACGGAGACTTGGCAGGCAATCCGACGGTGCAAAATGAAGTGGATGCGATTGTAAGCCAACACCCGTTTGGTGTTCCGTCTTTTATGCGGACTCTAGATCTCGAAGCCATGCATGCCCCGGAATTTTCTGAGTATGCGAACATGGGTATGTTATGATTATTAATTCAAGTTACCTATAGTGTTTATTTTATTTGCCTTGTCTGACTGATGGTGGTGCGCATGTCGTAGGTGAAGGCAACGCTACGGCGAAAGATGGTGAGTTTAGTGTCGGAATGAAATTTGGTTCGAGAGAGTCGGTGATATCTGCAATCAAAAGCTACACTATCGCTAGAGGAGTTGATTACACTGTGTATGAGTCTGAGCCGCAGACATTCTATGCGAAATACAAGGATTATGGTGCAGGGTGCGATTGGCTTATCCGAGCTAGCTTGATTCGAAAAAAAGCTTGTTGGGAGATCAGAAGATACAATGGCAAATACATGTGCACCATGGGCACGATTTCACAATATCATGCCAAGTTGGACTCAAACACAATTGCAGAGGCTATTAGGCCATTAGTCGAAGCAGACCCGTCGATAAAGGTGAAGTCTATTATTGCAGAAGTTCAATCCAGGTTCAACTACATTGTAAGTTATCACAAGGCTTGAAAGCATAAATCTATCGCAAAAGTTTTCAGTGATTGGAAAGTTTCTTACCAGACTCTGTAGTATGATTAAAAGCAATGACTGTGAAGATGACAAGGTCTCGTGTGCAAATTAAAATGCTCTCTGTTTACCGTGAGTGAGGAGGTTCAAGGTGTAAGAGTACTGCACCGCATTTTTTTGAGCTTCTATCCATGTATTGTAGCATTCAGACACTGCAAGCCACTGGTGCAGGTTGATGGCACGCACCTTTACGGTAAATATAAATGTGCAAATCTGGTTGCGGTTGCATAAGATGGGAACCAAAATATTGTGCCCATTGCATTTGCGATAGTCGAGGGTGAGACGGCAAACGCGTGGGAGTTTTTCCTAACCAATTTGCGGATGTTGTTACCATTAATGGCGTTGGCACTATTTTTGACCGCTATACCTCTATCGACACTGCAGTAACTCGTAGTAAAGGTGCATCGTCACCACCAAGAGCATGGCACATGTACTGCATCAGGCACATTGGGTCCAACTTCTTATGGAGGTTCAAGGCTCCATATTTGCATAAACTGGTGGTTAACATAGGTATTTCATTTCGCTGTTATGATCCTATTCATAGTAATTTTGTGGTTTCTGCTTAAGATTAAATGAATTGTTAAACAGGCTATTTTAGGACGGAACAGGAGTACAACAGAAACTACTAGAGGCTTAAAGAGCGGGGTGAAGCATATACTCAATGGTGCGATGAAATCAGTGTTGAGAGATGGGTGTTGGCATTCGATGGGGTCATTGTTGGGGACATATGACGACAAACTTGGTAGAGTGCATAAATTCTGTCCTGAAGGGTGGATGCAACCTTCCTGTGACTGCCATTGTTAGGTCTACTTTCTATCGGCTGAATGAATTTTTTACTCGGAAGAGCGCCGAGGTTCATGAGCGTGTCCGCAATGGATTCACGTATTCTGAATTTGCAACGAAGAGAGTTGAAGAAAGCTTTCGACGTGTAGGAAACATTGTGGTCAACCGGTTCGACAGGCGGAATGAGATGTTTGAGGTTCGCGAAATGGAAGATGGTTCCATTTACACTGTTAACCTTGCGCAACGACACTGCGACTGTGGCCATTTCCAGGTCGAGTGACTCCTATGTCGCCACGTACTTGCATGTTGCGCTAACCAGCGTCTTGATTGGCAAGTATATGTGCACGACGTGTACAAAATGTCTGAAATTTACAAGGTGTACAGAGGCAAGTTTGTTCCGATGGGTGACCCATCTACGTAGGATAGATATAAAAGAGTAAAGGTGATCGCCAACTGGACATTGAGGCGCTCGACAAAAGGAAGACCGAAGTCAACCCGCCACTTGAATGAGATGGATTCACGGGATATGCGTGGTCCTCGCCGGTGCACTATATGTGGACGCGAGGGACATAGCTGCAGCAGATGTCCTCAGCGCGCAGGTCCAAGCTCCGCTGGAGGTCATTAGTGGTTAAGCTTTTCAATGTAAATTTGTTATGACCTGCTTCACAATTGCATGTTACTTTTTATATAATCTCGTCATTTATTTTAACCTAGTTAACAATTTATAATAAATAAAGTTTGTAACCTCGTTATGTAACTTTTTAATAAATAAACATTTCTCTACAAAAGTGCAATATGATAATCTCAAACAGAGTTATATGAGAACAAAGCTAAATATATAATAAAAATAATAATACTAAACAGAATCATCTAAATATAAGATACAACACTGAATACAACTCCGAATACAACACTGAATATAAGATCAACTGCAACAGACTACTTTCTCAGCGCCTTCTTCGAATACAAGGATGGGGTGTATTTGTCCGGAGGCGCAGTCTGTGTCCGTAAGTTATACGGATGACCCTGAGACAAACCTGCATCCAGACCACTGCCAATGTCAGGACCACCGAAATCTAGCATGCGTGCACCACCAGTGTCATACAAACCGGAACCACTCATCCTCGGAGCACTCGCTCCACCAAGATCATACCAGTGCTGCCAGTCATGTCCCAAATCTCCCTTTTCCTGCTGCGAGTACTCATTCAAATCAAACAACTAGGTACGCGGTGGTGCGGAAGGACCGGGCGGATCTACATGACCCGTCGATCGATCAAAGCCGAAGTCACTGGCATGAATTGATGTGGTGCGACGACCACCAGACTGCTGAGATGGAGCAGGCCCTTCCTACGGTGGCATCGGAAATAGATAATTTATATCTCTCAGGACCTGAGACAAGCTGAGGGTGCCAGATCCATCCAACGGACTAAAGTGACCATCAGCTGAAATTACCAGCTGTGGTATGTAGGGCTTAGGTGCCTGATGTGCCTATGGTTCCGGTATGTATGGTGCCTGCTTCTCATATGCCAGCATCTGATACTGGTGCTCATATGCCGGGACCTGATAGTGTTGCTCATATGCTGGAACCTAGGTAACTATTAATTACAATTAATAGTAATTAATGATAATAGATAAACCTAAACAATAATAATTAATAATAATTTAAAACGGTTAATAATAATAATAATAATAATAATAATAATAATAATAATAATAATAATAATACCTGAAACTGCTACTTATGAGGTGGGACTTGCTGCTGAGGTCTAGTTGGTTCTTCCTGTTGCTGATGTGGTTCATTCGCGCCAACCTCTTCACCTGCAACTCTATCTGACAGTCGTAGGTGAACCCTGTACTGCTGTGTGTACCACACATAGTACACCGAGAGATGATGATAGTCTATAATCTCCTCGCCTAACTGTAATGTGTTATAGCGGTCAGATCTCCACCTGTTAACCCATTGGCTGTAAATCTCTCCCTAGTCATGGTTCTGTGCTCCTCTCAATCGCTTGCAATGATCACAACCAAGGTCGAATGCCGGGCCTGGTGGAAGCTGTTGCATCCCGAACTATCGTTTAACTCGATCTGTCGGGTGCCACTCTATGCACTCGAATGCCACTAGCAGCGACTACGTGGAGCATATAAACAACTGGGCAGCGAGGTCATCTGAAACGCCCACTCCCATATACGACCGCCATATAAACTGCAGATTAGTTACCAAGAGGCCGATTAGAAAAATTATTCTTCTGAATAAAAATATTGGACATTAATGGTTAAAACTTACATCATCAACTCCCATGTCATCGAGTCCTCGCCTGAAATGCATAGTAGGCCTCTATATATATCTTCTATGTCGGCGCCAATGACTCCACCTAAACAAAAACAGAATGATTGCAATAATAATAATAATAATAATAATAATAATAATAATAATAATAATAATAATAATAATAATAATAATAATAAGAACAATAACAATAAGTACAGTAAAAAATAATACCGCCGCGCAAGTGGAATACCAACATCGCCGAGCTGATTGCGGGGTATAGGTGCCAGGAGCAGCATACGCTCCCACGCCCAAACAAAAAGCAGTATGAGTGGGCCATCCATCTCTTTACAGTTGTATCGTGATGCACGACACAACAATCTGTATAGGTGTGCCAGACTGGCTGCCCCCCAACCGTAAGCTGGAATCCGGTGAAAATCGCGAAGCAGAGGCAGAAATTTCGAGTTCAATGAAGTGGTGGACTTATTCGGAAACACAACCGTTCCAAGCACGCAGAAAATATGAGCCCGAACATACCGCTCAGTGGACTCCTGCGTGTCACACAGTTCGGTGTCTCTGCACCACCGAACCCATGCAAAATTCACCTTACTCAAGGCGTGATCCTGCGGACCTGGCTCCCGACCAAAACAAGCAATGCAGTTCTCTACCAGAAACTGGTGACTACTGTCTGTTCTACCTATGACGGGCTCCCCATTAACCGGGAGGCTAAGTATATATGTAATGTCTTCCAGCGTCACCGTCATTTTCCCAACTGGAAGGTGGAACGTGTGAGTTTCCGGCCTCCACCATTCCACCAATGCACTTAGCAGTGCAGAGTGGCCTCTCATTTCGCCTACTCACGAAACATGTTGAAACTCAGTAAACGTCAATAACGCTGCAGCTACCTCGTTAAAGATATCTGACGGATCGAGTTTCCTGGGCAACAAATTCCTGATAGCCTGCCAAAAGAAAAATAATAATTATTTAAATTCTATATAATATCAGTTAATAATTTATTCAAAAAATAATAACAGCAATATTAAGCAATATTTATTTATTATTATTCAAAAAATATTTACAACACTATTTATTTATTTATTATTATTAAAAATAACTTATTTATTTATTAAACAGTATTTAAAAAAATAAAAAAGTATTAAACATTATTATTTATTATTAGAAAATAATAACAATTTATTATTATTATCCTAAACGAATGGTATTCTATTATTATATTATTAGAAAAATATTTATACATTATTAAAAAATAATAAACATTTATTTATTACACAGTATTATTTATTTATTATTAGAAAATAATAATAATTTATTATTATTATCCTAAACAGTACTCTATTATACTAACCATGATAATAATTTTTTTTCAGAGACCTAAACAATATTCTATTATATTAACCATGATAACAATTTTTTTTCTTAGACTTAAAAAACAAATAAATATATTTATTTATTGATCATAAAATTTAAAAAAAAAACTTACCCATTAAGGATGATCCAAGTATTCAATGATGTAGTCTTCAGGTCTAGTAAAATCACGCACCATTTTTCCTTCTTCCCTCACTTGAGCCTAAACCCCTTCCCAGTTTTCTTCTTCCTCCACACCAGCACAATGTTTCACTCCCTTAGTTTTCCTTTCACTCTTGGCTCACCTACCCACTCTTTGACTCTCACCACAATGTTTCACTCTTTCTCAGCACATTGTTTGAGTCTAGCTTGCCTATGTTTTGTGCTTTTAAAGACCGGTTTCACTGCCTATTCAACATGTGTCGTGCATGAAAAGTTGGAAGCTGCCAAACGCAACCTGCGACTTGCCTTTAACCCCTGCCAAATGCAAGTTGCATTTTGGAAACCCCAGGCTAGTCAAAC
This sequence comes from Arachis ipaensis, assembly GCF_059453495.1. Taxonomy (NCBI): domain Eukaryota; kingdom Viridiplantae; phylum Streptophyta; class Magnoliopsida; order Fabales; family Fabaceae; genus Arachis; species Arachis ipaensis. Next base: position 95,003,540 of record NC_142439.1, read on the forward strand.
GCTGCACCTGTCTGCATGCAGGGAGTCAACGGACACATTTCGATTTTTCGGACACCCTTTCCTACCAATCACAGCTTGCGTTTTGCAACAGGTGGCAGCTTTTTTTTTTTCATCACACACAAAATGTTACCTGCGTTTTGCAGGTGACTGAGCAATGCAGGTCCACATTTGTGGACAACACACCATGCACCCATATTGATGATTATCACCATTATTTGTTCCATAGCTAAATTAATTTCTGAGAATCTCATAATCTAAATTAAAAATGGCTTTGGTAATGGTAGGCAATTCTGCTTTGTTATTGGCTTGTGGAGCATTTGGATAGATAGAAATGATAATCTCATGAACAATAATGTTAGCTCCATTGCAACAACAGCCTTTAAAGCTCGAGCAGTGTGGAAGCCTTCAAGGAAGCTGAAGCCATAAATATTCACCATGGTTATGTTCTCCCTTCTAATTCTTGGACAAGAGCTTGGTTTCACCAAGCTAAATTGTCATAGGAGTGTATACTAGGAAGAAGGGCTAGTCAGTTTTGGGTGTGTGCTCCAAAACGATACCAGAAAATGGGTTCATGGTAGCTCAAGCAAGGTTTTAGGAGTGAGTGTGCTACGAACAGAGGTCAAGCAATTTGGCAAAGCTTGTTCATGGTAATGGAGGTGGGAACCAACTTCATGATCTGTGAGACAGGCTCTATCGAAACCTTCTCCTTAGTTAACAAATGGAGGATATTTGAAGACATGGCGAAAAAGTTTCGATTTAGAGAGTATCTGAGCTTAACCAAGGCATGAACTGGGTAGTGAGGTTTGCTCTTATTTAGAGGGATTAAACTTGTGTGGCAGATTGGTTGGCCAAGGAAGGAACCCGCAAAATTGTTATTGCAGTGGATTGGACTTAACCCATACTCTCCTACTACGTCTTATTCAGGACGACATGGAATATGATTCTTTTCTTTTTTTTTTATTATCTTTTCTATTTTTCTTTTTTTTCTTTTCTTTTTTTTTCGATAGTCTCTTTATAAAAAAAAGAAAAACTTTTTTTTAAATATGATTAAAATTTTATAATCATATAGTACCATAACAACAACAACAACAACAACAACAACAACAATAACAAGAACAACAAAGTTTTATCCTACTAGATTGAGTCGATTACATGGATCATATGACACCATTGAACTCTATCATGTATCATGTTTACAATGAAACCATTTACACGTAGATCTCCTTTGACCACTTTATATATGATCTTCTTAGGTCTTCCTTCACCTTTTACTCCATGTCTACTTTCCATCTCATCCACCATCCTAATTGGATGTTTTACCGATTTACTTTTCATATGTCCAAACCACTAAGACGAGTTTCTACCATCTTTTCAACAGGTGCTACCCAAACTTTCTCCCTTATATTTTTGTTCCTTGTTTTGTCCATACATGTGTGGTCGCTCATCTATCCCAAGATCTTTATCTCTGATAGATTTAACATATATTCATGCTCAGTCTTTGCCGTCCAACACTCTGGTTCCATATAACATTATCGATCTAATGGTAGTGCGATAAAATTTATCTTTAAGTTTTAAAGATACTTTTTTTGTCACATATGAAACTAAACACACTCTACCACTTAAAATGCTTTACTTGTGATAGAATATTTTCTCTAACTTTCACTTATGTATTAACATTTTCTCTTTGTAGGGCGAACTTGCATTCCATATAGTCTGCCTTACTATGGCTTATGTGCAAACAGTACACCTCTAAAACTTCTCTCAATAAATCTAGCTTCTTATTTAAATCATTTTTTAATTTTCCAGTAAAGATAATGTCATGGACAAAAAGTATCCACTATAATACGGATTCCTATATATACTCAATAAGTATTTTTAAACAAATATGAAAAGATATATGTAAGATTTTTTCCTTATCATAAGTATTTAAATCACCCTTATTCTTGGAGTTAATACGTTTTAGTACACTAGTGTAGTTTACAACTATTTTCCAAGTTCTTTTGGCATTTTTTCGTGTTTATATCTAATGAATCCATATTTGACGATAAATTTTGGATTGAATTGAGTGGATTTCATCATATAAACCCACATTTACTCATCTAAAAAGGATACTTTTGTGTTTTCTCTAAATTATATCTAAATGTGAAAATATGCTATTTTGCGCCTAATTTAATCAATTGTATTTCACTTTCATTCCATTCGATGCCTTGATGCTTTTGATGAGTGATTTCAGGTGTAATAGGTAGGAATGGCTTGATAAGGGTGGAAGAGAAGCATGCAATTGGGAGAAAACATGAAGAAAACAAAGGAGAAGCATACAGACAAGTGTGCATACGCACAACTTTCTGTGCGTACGCACAAGTGGAAAATTCAGCAAGTATCGTACGCACACATCAGTGCATACACACAAGTACCAGTGCGTGACTTCATTAAAAAGTCACGTGGCTCGCAATTTTGAAGGCTTTTTGGCCCATTTCTGAAGGGTCTGAAGTATATATGAAGGGGCAAGCAATACCATACATTATATAATACACTTAGGCATATTTTTAGGTAGTTTAGGGTAGTTTAGCTTAGATTTTCTCTCAATTTTCCTTAGGGTTTAATTAGCATTTATACTACAAGTTCACATTTTCTAATTTTGATCTTGGATTCTTGCTTATTTTTATTATAAGTATTTCTTAATTTTCTCTTTTATTACACTACTTGTTCTACACTTTCTTATATTTAATTTCCTTTATCAATACATATATGCTTTTGTATTTTTGATTTCTAGTTAATAAATTTGATGTTTAGTGGTTATTTTATGTTTGTTGAGTTGCCATTATTGATTTTGTTCATTGGTTGCTCTTAGTTTCAAGCATTTTTACAATTTTGCTATGTTTTATGAATATGCCGACCATGTGTATGATGAAATGCCAATTTTGATTATGGAGTAGATTTTCACTCCTTGACTTGGGAAAATGAGTATATGGAATACTAGAGTCATAATGTCTAACATTTAGTGATAATTCTTGGGTTGTTAGTTGTTCTTGTTTCCACTAATGCTAGTTTTTTACTAAGTTAATTAGTAAGTTAGCTAGGATTTGTGGATTAAGAACAATTATGCTCACTTGACTTACTCTTCGATGTTAAGGGTTGACTAGGTGAAATTAATCCATCATAATTATCATAGTTGTGGTTATGGCAAGGAAGGGATTCCATAACTCATCCCAAGTCAAGGCTTCTATTTATGTTTTGAACCACACTTCAATAATTTTAAAGTTTTACTTGTCCATATTACATAGATAGTTCTTTAATTCCTTTATTAGTTTATTAATTACAATTTTGATTGTTCTTTTATTTCTTAATTGTTTGCTTCATCATTGAAAATCCCTTGATTTTTACAACCAAATTTGCGCGCTCTTGGTCACTAGTTCCTAGGGAAGACGACCCGAGGTTTAATTACTCTCGGTTATTTTTATTTGAATTAAACTTCGATTGGGAGGGTTACTTGTCGGTTTGGACTATGTTATCGACAAAGAAATTATTTTGCTAAATTTCCGAACCGTCGTTTCCCTCCTCATCAAGTTGATGGCGCCGTTGCCGGGGAACTAGTGTAATGAGTGCTATAATTTTGGTTGATGTGAATATGTGAATAGTGTGAATAGATACTTTTGGGTTGTTTGTTTGTTTTGTTAGTAATTAGGATTTTGTTTCTTTCGTTAGTTGATGTCTTTTATTCGTAATTTCTCTTTTTCTCTATGAGTTATAACCCTCTTGGCTTGGAGTTTGGTTGTTACAATGTTATAGGGAATGGTAAGCTTAATGATGGTGTGCACCAAGAGTTGAGCTATCACTTGAGGGAGGAGCCACATTCATATGGTCAATTCTCATGGCAATATCCTCCTCCATACCACTATGATCATACTTCATCCTATGGTGCATACCAACCACCATATTCCTATGAAGCCTACCCTCAACATTCTCCTCAACCACAACACCCTCAAGCCTCACTACATCACCAAATACCTCCATGGGATCCACTTCCATATCCATCTCATAACCCACCTTATGAACCACCATCGCTCCAACATCACTACTCTCATAATCAACTTGACCAACTACCTCCATATACACCACCTCAATATCCTCACCCTTATAAACCAACCCCCATTTATGAAGACTTCCTCCCATATAATGAGCCTTCTATTCCACCACAACCTTCCTTGGATGATAATGAGCAACAAGAATCGGTCAAGTGTCATCAAGCCATCATGGCTACCTTGACCGAAGTCTTGGCCCGCTTAGACTCGCCATATACATGCCACAACCAAAGCAATTTTGTGAATGAATGTGAAGAACCAGCCTCAATTGAAGAGTGCGGGATGAGGAAAGATTTGGAACCCCAAGTGGAAGATGAAGAGTTGAAGCATGATTCGCCACATGTTGAAGAGATTGAGCTTATTGAAGTTGAAGAAGTGGTTGAAGAATTGCGGACGATTGAACAAGAGGTGGAGGTGATCAAAGAGGAGAGCAAGGGAGTGAAAATTTCAAGGCTATAGGAAGTCTCCCTTCCTAAGCAACCATCCGATACACCATTTAAGTGGATAACAATCTCACCCTTTAACTTCATTAACTCACATGAATATGCTTTGTTGGAAACGGATGGTCAACTTAGGGTCCTCTGTGGAGTGCTAAGTGAGAAAGAGATCAATGTTGGGGGACATAGTGGATTAAGGCTAACTAGGGTTGGAACTTCAAGATTTGAGTCACAAGAGTGGTGCAAGGCACAGTCGAGCAGTTTTCAAAGGAGGATTTAGAGCCTTGATAAGAATTCAATAGTTTGCTCATCCGAACAAAAGCTTGAAGATCAATAAGAGGATGAGCAAATGAGTAGAGTATGGGATCCCGGAGGACCTTTGAAGTGCAAACTCGGATGGGGATTCAAAGAGGAGTTGAAACATAAGCCACCCTAACAAGAATCTCCTCAAAAAGTCCAACTTAAGGACTTTAAATAAAAGTGCTAGGTAGGGATATCCCACTGTGGTAACATCTTTCCAACCTTTCTCTTTGTTTATAATCTTGGTTTATTGCATTTTTGCTTGTCTTAGCTAGTTTAGGTTTTGTTTGATTTTTGAGTTTAGATAAGTTGATTTTTATATGGATCATGAGTTGTGAAGTTCTAGACATGTTTAGGTTGAAGCTCTTTGTTGAGATTAAGTTGAGTGCCTTAGAAATTGAGGCAAAATTTTTGGAGAAATAGGGCAGTGTGTGTAGGCACATCCTTGTGCGGTGTGCGTACGCACACTATCACTGATTTCTACGTCCTGTGCGTACGCACCCCTATGTGCGTGCGCTAGCTCTTTTGCGCAGCCCCTATTAGGAGCGCTCGCACTTCTCTATGCGTGTGCATCCCTGTCTCTCTCGCCCTATGTGCGTACGCACACCAACCCCATTTTTGCATTTTATGCGTACGCACCCATATGTGCGTACGCACAGTAACTTGCAACCTTTCTGTTGGGAGCGCTCGCACCTCCCTGTGCGTGCGCACCTCAGCCACTTTCTCTTTTGTGCGTACGTACACATGATCCTTTTTACAAAAAAAAAAAAAAAAGAAAAGAGAAAAAAACGTCTTTTGTGCGTACGCACCCATCAGTGAGTATGCATGCCTCTTAATCCCCTCTCTACTAATTGCGCTCGCACACTCTTGTGCGTCCGCATACCCCCATTTTTCACCCAGTGTGTGTAACCACACATGTATGTGTGTACGCACAAGTACTGTTTTGGGCAAAATTTTGATTGCACTTTGAATTAAGCTCTAAGGCACTTCCACCCCCTCTGTCTCTCTCTATTGCCTGCTCCTACAGCACATCGAGGCCAGTTAGTGAATCAATACGAAGGAAAAGGAAAGTGAGACCACCCGCTCTGCACCCGCTGTGGACTACTTGGTCACACACGAGATAAATGCTATAAGCTTCATGGATATCCACTAGGGTACAATCAAAACAAGCAAAGGAATCAGGTGAATCTTGTTGCTGAAACAATACCTGAGCAAGATAAGGAGCATGGAGCTGACAAAGACTCTGGGTTTACTCTCACGGAATCTCAGCACCAACAACTTATGAGTCTATTGCAGTCTCAACCAACTCTTTCCAATAATGACAATCCTGAGATATGTACAGGTGAAATTTTCTCAACTAGTTACTTGGATCTAAATCTTTTGATACATTCATGGATAATTGACTCAAGTGCTACCACTCCCATAACCGATGTCTATGCCTTACTTAATAATCCAAAACCATTGTCAAACCATTATGTCTCCTTACCTGACCATACTAGAATACGTGTTGTTGCCATGGGTACCATTCATATAAATAAGTCTTTGTTTCTTCATAATGTCATTTACATTCCTTTTTTTCGGGTCAATCTCATATCAGTAAGTAGTTTAATAAAATTTTATAAACATAATGTTCCCTTTTCTAAAGTGATGAGTGTGGAGGTCTATTCTTGTTGGAATCTCCTCACCATCAACTCTTCAATTTTGTCAAACATTCCAATTCTTTATTTTGTCATGTAGATAGTTATACTTGGCATGCAAGATTAGGTCATATGTCAGAAAATGTGTTTGTAAAATTAAGTTAGTTTCTTTCAAATAATCCCTTGAAATTTGATTGCTCAAGATGTGAAGAATGTTCCTTAGCAAAGTTTAAACGTTTATCTTTTCATGCAAATAACAACTTGTGTCAATCTCCATTTGATTTTATCTATTGTGACATTTAAGGGCCATATCAGACTCCTACACACAATAAAGTGAGATATTTTTTTACAATTGTTGATGATTATTCACAGTTCACTTGGACTTACCTACTCAAGCATAAATCTGATGCAACAAATTCTTTGATTAATTTCATTTCTCTGGTTGAGACACAATTCAAAGCACATGTGACACAGATTTATTCAAATAATGCTAAGGAGTTAGCTTTCACTGACTTTTTGTAATCCAAAGGAATATTCCACCAATTCTCTTGTGTTGAAAGACTTGAGCAGAACTCTGTTGCAGAGCGCAAGCATCAACATTTGTTAAATGTAGCCCACGTCCTATTTTTCCAGTCCAAGGTACCAATTCAATTTTGGAGAGAGTGTGTTCTCACAGCCACATTCCTCATTAACAGATTGCCCAGCCCTATTATTAATTTTCAAACTCCATATGAGAGAATTTTCCAAAAGCATCCAGATTACCAAGATTTGAGAGTGTTTGGTTGCCTCTGCCATGCATCCACCCTATTATCTCAGTGAAATAAATTTTTTTCAAGAGCTATAAAGGCTATTTTTCTGAGCTACCGGGTTGGCTATAAAGGGTACAAGATGTATGATATAGAGAAGAAGAAGATTTTCATTTTTAGAAATGTAAATTTCTTAAAAAATATATTCTCATTTCACTCCATCAACACTTTAAACCATTCTCTCATCCAAGAATTTTCTAACATAGTGTTACCCTTACCCATTCCTGATCCGCACATACCTGCACTCATTGATCCTACCCTAACACACACCAATAACAAACCAATTCGAATAGATACTACTGAAATAACAAACTCTGAGACTATTCCAACCACCAAAAATACTCACATTTTCCAAAACCAAACAACAACTACCACTAGGATATCACAAAGACAAAGAAAACCTCCTAATTACCTTATTGACTACCAATGCAACTAGGCCACCAACTCCATTTGTAACTTTGACACTGAGAGACACTTAACTCCATCATATGTTGTCTTTATTGGAAATGTCCAAGCCATCTCAGAACCAACCTATTTTTATCTGGCAGTAAAATTTTTAGAGTGGAGAAAAACAATGAATGAAGAGCTGAATGCTATGGAAGATAATAACACTTGGACCTTGACTCATCTTCCTCCAAACAAGCACACCATTGGATGCAGGTGGGTGTACAAAATCAAATGCAAGGTTGATGGCACTATGGACAGGTATAAAGCGAGGCTATTTGCAAAAGAGTACACACAATAAGCTGGGATAAATTTTCGTGATACTTTCTCTCTATTGGTCAAGCTTGCCACTGTTTAAGTTCTCTTATCATTAGCAGCTATCAAAGGATGATCTTTGTGGCAAATGAATGTAAACAATGCCTTCTTAAATGGAGACTTCTTCGAAGAGGTGTACATAGAGCTTCCATTAGGACACAAGGACAAAAATAAAGGACTTATTCGCAAGCTAAATCGTTCTTTATATGGGCTACGTCAAGCTTTGCGATAGTGATTTTTCAAGTTATCAATTTCCTTGCTGAAAAACTTCAAACAATCAAGAAATGATTACTCTCTTTTTTCTTATGGGTCTGGTACAGATGTGGTTTATCTACTGATGTATGTAGATGATATCATCCTAGCAAGTGCTTTCTCCACTATGTTGTCAAACGGTCAGAAATTACTTCAATCCATCTTTAAACTCAAGATTCTTAAAGATTTGAAATACTTTTTTGGTCTAAAAATTGCTAAATTCACTGATGGCATCTATCTATGTCAGTAAAAATACACCCTCAACCTACTGCAAGACACTAATTTCACAGCTTGTAACCCAGCTGTGTTACCAATAGAACCTAACCTGAAGTTGAGCTCAATGGATAGCACCCCTTTGAGTGATCTATCCTTATATCAAAGGCTGGTGGGCAAGCTAATGTACTTAACAATATCCAGACCTGAAATCACTTATGCAGTTAACACCTTAAGTCAGTTCATGAAAAGTCCAAGCTCATCTCACATGGATGCTCTCCACCATATCCTTCGGTACTTGAAAGGAAGTCCAGGACAGGGCTTGTTTTTTCCAGCCAACTCCAACATACGACTCATGGCCTATGCTGATTCAAATTGAGCAGGGTGTCAAGACACCAGACGCAGTGTCACAGGCTACTGCACTTTCATTGACAACTCTTTTATATCTTGGAAATCAAGCAAACAGACTACAATATCAAGATCCTTAGCTGAAGCAGAGTACAAGGCATTACCAACCCAATTTTTCATGAGCACACAAAGTACATAGAAGTTGATTGCCACTTCATCCGAGAGAAGTTAGTTGCTGGATTTATCAAATTGATACATATTGAGTCCAAATACCAACTAGCTGACATCTTCACCAAACCCATTTTAGCAGCTCAATTTCATAACCTTATAGCCAAATTTGGTATTTTAAACATCTATATGCCAAACTTGAAGAGAGATATTAGAATTAACAGTTAGTATTAGAATGATATTTATTTACTAAATCATGCTAGGTGTACAATTAATAAATTAGTTAAGTCACTATTTATGCATCCAGCTGTACATATATATACCAACATCAAATTTAATGAAAAGCAAGTCATTCATTTTTTTTCCAAATCAAGTTCAATACTATATTATTATTAATAAAAAATTTAAATTTTTTATTTTAATAAATATATAATAAATGTATTAAAAATTTGAACTTTATATTTTTTTATACAAATTTTTTTAAATGATAATTTTATCTTGTAGAGCACATATATTATAGCTAAGCCATATAATAGTATAATAAATACATAGAAAATAAATATTATTATCAGTCATATTTTAATAATGTCACTTCTTTTTATAGATTTATACAAATATATAACATAAAAAATTATGAATTATCGTGTATAGAATAACATTAAACTAAGAGTGTGATTATCATGTTTCTAATAAATAAATAATTTCTTCCTTTTCTTTACTTAACGAGGCAAGCATCCAAGTGAAAGAAAAAAATCAACAAACGAGATGAAGAACAGCCCTGGCAAAGTGGTTCTCATTAGCACACATAAGAATCGTGGTTTTGAAAATCGAATCATGCTGTTGGATGAGTAAAGATGTTAGGTTATGAGAATCGAGGAATTAATAGATAAAAAAAAAATCCACAATGAGGAGCTAATACATAAAAAAAGAGGAATTAATAAATCAAAAAGAATTTTATATTGAAAGATTAATACATGAAAAAGAATTTTATAAGGTTTTAAGCTCACCTAATAATACCTAACTTTTGAAATCATGGTTTTTCTAGGATCTTGCAGCTCATTATTACAAATTTCAATAATTGTTTAACTAAAATTTAAAAATGAACACTAATTTGAGAACAAAAGTGGTATGTAATTTCCCATCTCAAAAATAACCATTTCTGTTTGTTTTAGAGGGTAGGAAGCACTTAGATGCGTTTATACGCCAGCCAGAAAAGCATAACTTATGGGTTTCTGCTGAAAAAAATTGCAAAATATTTATCGTTCATGTTATCAACTAATTTAGAAATTAGAACACACCATCATCTTTCGTAAATCACAACTCATATTAATTAACTAATGATGGTGTAATTACTAATTAGTATTGCACTGAAAATTTGAAGATAATCTTAACTTGTATTACAATTCACGGTATTAACGACATGACTCATTATTTATACGTATAGATTCACCAATTTACTACAGTTATTGTTTACAATCTTAACGTACAAATTAAATAACGAATACGTACATACATACAAATATACCATACATTTAGTCTACTTTCAATTAAATTCTACAGGTATAATAATTTTTTTCCTAACAATTGATCAATCCACTAATAATTTTTGAGATTTCCTTAATTTTTAAATTAAACAAGTACACATGAATCAGAATAATTTACAAACACACTATATAAAATTTGCACACACACATGAATTATTATAGGACAAACTACCAAATTTGTTCTTGATTTTTAAATATGTTGACAAAACTATTTTTTACTTTTATTAACAACAAAAATATTTTTAAAATATTTTAAAATACAACAATAATACCTAATATTAAATATATATTCTTAAAAAAACTTCAAAAATTGACTTTTTTTATGCGATTTATTACCAACATAATTAAAAAAATGATATTTTTATCGTTAAAATTTAGAAATTTTATGCTACATAGATCTTTTTTGTGATTTTTTTGTTAATATCAAGAAAAATTAAAAAATATTAAAACTTTTAAAGATCAAATTTTGATTTGATTTTTTACATGTGTTTTTTAAATAGTTATCCAAATATTTCTGTAAAATTTAAAATCAAATGTATAAATACTTTGCCTGAAACAAAAATTGTTTACTATTGATAAAATAATATTCCTTTTTATTATTTTTGTCGCGTCTTATAATATTTTGCCAAATACAACGGTGGTTTTTTTTTCTACTTAATTCCAATTCAAAATAAAACTCAAAGAAATGATTAGAAATCTAGAATAGAAAAGAGTAAAAGGAAAAAGAAAGAGGCATGTGTTATGTGTATTATCCACCAAGATTAGTAGTAGGAAGAAGCCATGATAATGATGACGATGATGAATGACAACGAAGAATCATGATTGTGTATCAAAATACATTCACAAGTGCTGCCATCATCACTGATTATTTTCTCCTTCCTTTACTTCGCTTCCAATCTACCTTCCTTTGCTTCTTCCATCTTTCAAGCCACCCCATCAACCACCCTTTCGGAACTATCCTCGGGATCTCCGAATACCACACTTTATTTCCCGCCTTCACATAACTAACTAACTCACCTCCCTTCCCTTCTCCACCATTCTTTTCTCTTCTCCAATAACGGTAAGTTCATTTCTTTCACTCTTCACAAACACTTTGATCTTTGTCGATTGTTTACAACAGCTTTTAAGTTTTTAACAACCTTTTTTTTTTCGACAATGTTGTTTTGCAACGTTGTGTGTGTTCTGTTTCTTTCTACTCTTCTTTTCTTTCGAATTTCTGAGCACGTGCTAGGAATTAGAAACCCATCGTTGTTTCGGCATTAATTGCCCCTCGAAGATGTCACTCTCCATGTGTTGCACGAGTGTTGTTAGCCATTGAAGTTGCGTATGCTTATTTTGTTTCTTTTGCTGCAATCTGTGTTCTGTTTTTTGGGCTCTGTGCCTAATAGATACAAAACGCATTCATTAATCACTATGGCAACAAAATGATGTGAAATTATGTGTACTCTATCATTTGCGCATAACTCAAGTGGCACCAATGGTTAGTGAATGTAGTAGTAGTGTGTTGTTCGAGGAAACGAGTTAGATATCCATCGTTTTTATCTCTGCTTGCTGTATTAGAACGTGGGGAATGCTTTCTACAGCTCTACCAGCATTTCATTTTCTACACTTAATACAATCTTTTCACACTCTCTTCCATTCATTATCAATTTGCCTTTTTTTTGTCTTTAGTATTGATATTTGAATCATCTAGTTAGTGTTAGAGATATAATCATTCATGAGCATATTTTTATCAGTCTAAATTTTTTGGATAATTGGTAGTTTCTATAATCTGAAGGTCTAGAATTTGATCCTTTATTACCACCAAAAGAAAGAATTTAGCATACAAATAAAAAGAGAAAGAAAACATGCAAAAGTTCACGCAAACCGAATTCAAAAGAGACTGTGCGTGACGGGATATGTTAGACATATAATCTTTGATTAATTTAACTATTTTAACTTAAAAAACTATAGAAAAGGGATAAACTTATCTACGACTCGATCAACTTAGTATTTGTAATAAATTTACAGTTTGTTTTATGGGTCCCTAAACCTTAGCAAAATAAAAAACAAAAGTAAAACAGCAAAATATGATTATCTGATATTCATGACATTGTTTAGAACGAAGGAAGCAAGTCTCTTTGTAAAAGGTGCGATTGACTATATCTTACAACTAACATGTTTCGGAGTATTGTTTAGTACTTCTAGGAATTTGTTAAATTTATTTGCTTCTTTGTAATGTTCTCATCATATTCTTGCATTTGCCTCTATGTTTATACAACTTGATTAGTCCCTTTCAATGGAACTGAATTTAGCGTGAACATTTTCTTGCAGATAGATAATTTTCCCTATTGGAGAAAGAAACTACAAACACTGCAGCATATTTGGTGAAACATCAGAGGGAAATTTGAGTATATGTTAGTGTTATGTCTCAACATTGAATACACAATTTGCAAGTAACGAGTTTCTGATTCCCCTCTGAAGAGATGGGGTTCAGTTTACACCTAAAAAAGAACAGCTCGAAAAAGCAAAGTGGCGCCAGGACAGCGAATAAGGAACCTTCTCCTCTACACCAATTCAGCAACCATCCATGTCCAAAGGATCCAGATAAGTTGAAAGCCAAAAAGATATCTAGTGGTGTTGTTCCACCACAATGCAATGATCCTGATCATAAATCAGTGAAAGATGTGTCAAAAAAGATTGCTAACCGCAACAAGAGCTCCAAGGGAAGCTCGAGGACTAATAGTGATGAGCTTGTTAAGTACATGTCCAATTTGCCAGGTTATCTCCAGCGCAGCGCGGATAGAGGCGAAAACCTCCAAGAGAAGGCCTTGAATTTTGGGGTTCTGGATTGGTCAAGGCTTGAGAAATGGAAGAACAGAGAAATGCACGTTCCGGCTCTATATAGCAGCTTCGCGAAATTCAATACTGGCGAAGCTTCATCATCGAGAGTAGCCCCCGGTACATCATCTAACATTGCTGGTGCCGGTAGAAAACTTGATGATAACAAGAAAAGATTGGACTCTTCAGGTTCCAAGGCACCTCATAAGGAAGTATTTCCTGAAAGTTCAAATGTTTCATCTGTTGAATTCGAGTCGTTTCGGAAGAAGACTCATCAAAAGGAGTGGAGGACTGAAAGTCTTGCATCTAAGTCTAGGAATCATAATGGAGTCTCACTGGGTTCTAATTCAAATTTAAATTATGGTAGAGATGTTAATTTTGAAGCTAAGAAGAGCCTGGAGGGTATCCAGCAGCAGCAGCATATCCTCAGGACAAAAGAGAGAATTCACAAGCCGAGTTCTCCGCGGCGACAGACATCGCTAAGGCTGAAAAACAAAGGAGTTTCGTTCAGTTCTCAGAAGAAAATGATGGATCAGTTTCAGACATTAGATGCAGATGGTGATGGTCATAGGAAATTCAACAGCAAACCAAGCAATATTGTTCTGCTTCGACCGCGCCGAGTTCAGCAATTCAATTCTTCTACTGCAGGTTATTATGAGCTGTCTAAATTAAGATCTTCACATGATGATGACGATTCGGAATCAAGCCACAGTAGCCTCTTCACTTTCCTTCCAGAAGAGGTCTCCGAAGAGTTGTGTTCTGAAATTCGACATTCTAGTACACTGACTTCTGTGACTGATGAACCTTCCACTTCTTCAGAAAGAATGCAACACATTGCTGATTCGGATTCGGATGTCGATTCACACCCTGGAGATATTTTCCTTTTGAAGGATGTCTTAAACATTAAGCTTGAGAATGGCCAAGAAACTGCTGAGGTGGCAGATCAGAATAGCCAGAATTCTTCTCCGAATTACAAGCTTAGCTTGAGCTTTGATCAGATGAGAAGAAGTTTCAGTTTGAAGGAGCAGGATCTTCCTCCGCAACTTAGTGCAAAATCTGGACCCTTGACAACTGAATCTTTAGAAAATTCTATGAAGGAAAAGGAAAAGGGTCATAAGAGAACAAGGTCCACTCCCTTTCTTAAGTTATTTGATCCTTTGTTGAAGCATAATGCATCCAACACACAGCATTCGAACGAAAGTAGTCTTGCAGCACAAGCAAGCGCAGGTTTAAATCCGTTCGCTAACAAAAGCAAAGGATCGTCGATTCAAGCCATTCTGCAGCTAACAATAAAGAATGGACTGCCTTTGTTTAAATTTTTGCTCAATAATGAAAGAAAGGTTCTAGCAGCTACCATGAAAAGTTTGGCCTCGCCGGAGAAGGACGATGCAGGGTTCTGTTTTTCGTTCTACCTTGTTAACGAAATCAAGAAAAAGAGTGGTGGATGGAGGAGTCATGTAAGCAAAGATAAAAGCTGCGGATATGTCTACAATATGGTTGGTCAGATGAAGTTTTCGAGCCGAAAGATCGACCAAAGGGGCAACCAGAACAGCAAGAGACAGTGCATGGTGAAAGAATATGTCCTGTTTGGAGTTGAAATCGACAATGCAGATCAAAAGGCATCAAAACTCAGCAAGAGGAAGGAGCTTGCAGCCATTGTTATGGAGATTCCTTGTGAAAACTCGAGCCGCGAGGGGCTGCATGATTATGATTTGATGAAGAAGGGATGCTTGAAGTGCTTGGAAGATCAAAGATGCTTTTGCATATCAGGAGAAAGAGATGTGTGTGGTAACATCACGGCTATTCTTCCAGGCGGTGTGCATAGTGAACCAACCAAAGGAGAGCCTTCGCCGTTGATCTACCGATGGAAATCCGGCGGAACGTGTGATTGTGGCGGTTGGGATGTTGGTTGCAAACTGCTCGTTATCTCCAACAAGAATCCTAGTTCAAATGTTCCAAGAACTTCAAAACCTCAACATGAGAGATTCCAACTCTTTGTCCAGGTATGCAGTGTTTAAGTATAATCTTTATTTTTGAGGATTTATAAATAGCACAAACTTTAAATTGTTTTTGTACATTCAATGCATTAAAAACATTGATTTCATTCTTTCTTATTTTATCAAAATCTTCCATCTATAGATATGTAAATGTGTTTAGTAACTAGAAAGTGTCAGAAATTTAGAATTAGCGAGAGAAGACTAATCTAGAAAAGAGACATAAAAAGACAAACAAAATTTCTGTGTATTAGGAAAAGATTTGTTGTGCGAGAGAAGAATAATATAGTTCACTATTGTATAGTTTTATCCTAAAACTATAGTTACATAGAATATATTGCATTCTGATACGGAAATAAATACGTCATATGTAAATTATTTTATTCAAAAAAATATATTTATGGTGTTTTGATACACAGAAAAATTGTAAATTGACATTTGTAAATTATACACAATACTTTACCTAATTAGTGAATTCATGAAAACAGATTTAGATCCTTTAAATTTTGAATTTCATTTTAGAAGATAAAATATAATCTCTTACTATTTATTTCATAAGTGAAACTAAAAAAAAATATAAGAGAAAAAACATTCAGGATAAGAGATCACACTTTCTAATTAATATAAACAATTCTTTATTATAGATCGCCCTTTAAAACACTAGCAATTTTCTTAACTTTCAGGAAGGAGCAGATCCAAGCACACCACTTTTCACTTTGGCACCACTTAAGGATGGATTTTACTCGGTAGAATTCAGCTCAACGATTGATCATTTGCAGGCATTCTTCATTTCTGTGGCCGTTTTGAGCAGCCAAAAACTACCAACTTTTTTAGAAATGAGTAACATGCATGATGACATCAAGTATGAACTTCAAGGAAAAGCATCAATAAATTATAATCCAATTCCACCAGTCTCCCCAGTTGGCAGAGTTTAATTTCCGCAGGTAGCTCAAAGAAACAAGGGAATGCACTGTACACAACATGCCTCTGTTTACTTCCCTTTTCCCTTCTTCCTTACCGTAGAAACTGTTGTAGCAGAAAATGTAAGCTCATAGTATTTTTCTTTTCATTGTACAAAAGTACCACACTGCACCAACGCCTTGCCCTTGTTTGTACAAAATACAACATCAACGAATAAAACCTCTAGGGTTAAATACTGCACAACTTTGGGCATGTATAATAGAAAAGGCTGAAACTAGAAGATGCTCCAAAGTTGGGCTTGTGCCTTCAATGTACTTTTGGTTGTTCAAATTATGGTACGTATATAAATCAAATAAATAACATGGCGTTTTTTGTATAGTATATGATTTAAGTTTGTAGGTTTTTGTTAGGAAAAACTCAACACAGGCTCAAAACAAGAACCTGTCTAACAGCGGAAGCACCAAAAAATAATTTTCCCACAACCTGTGCGATTAAATAGGCAATACCAAAGATACTCCAAGCAATAATTATAATGGCAGAAATTAAATAATCAGACACCAGAATTTTAATGTGGGAAAATCCCCCAAAAGAGGGACAAAAAACCCACGGGACTTAATCCAGAAAATCTTCCACCATCAGAATAATGGGTACACAAACAGTCTTCCTAGTAATACTAGGGCATCTCAACAATCAACAAAATACATCATCAAAACTGATGAAATTAACATAAACCCTCCACAAAGTGGGTATCTCAAATCAGGCAAAAGAGAAGGCAATACAACTAGCAAGTTATATCCTAATGTTCATCTCTACACCAAGAATAACATACTAAAATTTCATAAAAAATGGAGCAAGTTTACTTGGTCAATGTGATCAAAGTTGACATGCCCTTTTCCCCCAAATTTCCTTCTTCTCTCGACGCCGAAACCCTCGTTCTTTTCTTTCATTCAAATGAATGAAGCTCTCTGTCTCTCTCTTCCTCGTGGCTATTAGCCACTTTCTTTTTATTTTCATTTGTTTCCCTTTTTTGTTTTAAAATTTGTGAGCCCACTTGGTTGGGGACCCACCAACAAATCTCTCCCTCACCAACTCAAGTGGGGATAGGCTGCTCCACCAAGCCCGCCTTCTCTTTGCAGGAATCAAACTTCACCGCAGGTAAACTCTTAGTCATCATATCTGAACCATTACCATCAGTATGGATCTTCTTAAGTGCATATGACTTCATCTCAAGCGCTTGACGTATCCAATGATACCTCACCTCTATGTGCTTCGATCTGGAATGAAACGTCGGATTCTTGCTGAGATGGATAGCACTTTGACTGTCACAGAATAGCACAAACTTCTCTTAATTGATGCCTAACTATTGTAGAAATTTCTTCATCCACAAGAGTTCTTTAGAAGCTTCAACAACAGCAATGTATTCTGCCTTTGTCGTAGACAAAGCAACATATTTCTGAAGTCGAGATTGTCATGACATAGCTCTCCCTGCAAAATTCATCATATAACCAGAAGTAGACTTTCTTGAATCAAGATCCCCAGCCATATCTGCATCTGTGTAACCATCCAACATAGGTTGGCCACTTCCAAAGCATAAACAAACTCTGGAAGTACCATTAAGGTATCTGAGAATCCACTTCACTACTTGCCAGTGTTCCTTGCTAGGATTAGAGAGAAACCGACGAACAACTCCAACTGCATGAGTAATATCCGGCCTGGTGCAAACCATAGCATACATCAAACTGCCAACTGCAGATGCATATGGGATCTTCTTCATTTTTGCTTTCTCTTTCTCACTTGTAGGACATTGCTGCGAACTCAGCTTGAAATGACTAGCAAGTGGAGTACTAACAGGTTTGGAATTACTCATGCTAAACCTCTCTAAAACCTTCTCAATGTACTTCTACTGCAACAACCACAGTTTTCCATTTTTCCTGTCACGAGTGATACTCATGCCAAGGATTTTCTTTGCAGAACCCAAATCCTTCGTAGCAAAGGATCTATTCAAGTCTTTCTTAAGACTTTCAATCTTCTTAGTGTCATGACCAACAATCAACATGTCATCAACATAAAGCAAGAGAATTATAAAATCATCACCATTAGAGAATTTCTTAACATATATACAATGATCAGAAGAAGTCTTACTATACCCATGACCTTCCATGAAGGAATCAAACTTTGTGTACTACTACCTTGGCGCTTGCTTCAGCCCATATAAGCTCTTCTTCAACTTGCATACAAGATGCTCCTTTCCTTTAACCTCGAAACCCTCTGGTTGCTCCATGTAAATTTCTTTATCTATGTCACCGTGAAGGAATGTGGTGCACAAAATTGTGATCTCTAACAATGGCCCCCAAAACCTGGTACGCACAATCTTAATCTCAACTCTTTTTCACAACTCCGCACAACTAACCAGTAAGGGTCGATCCCACGGAGATTGTTGGCTTGAAGCAAGCTATGGTCATCCTTGTAAAACTCAGTCAGGCGGATTCAAATGGTTATAAGGTTTTGATAATTAAAAGATAAATAAAATATAAAATAGGATAGAAATACTTATGTAATTCATAGATAGGAATTTCAGATAAGCGTCTGGAGATACTTTGTTGCTTCAGAACCTCTGCTTTCCTATTGCCTTCTTCCAACCATGTGTTACCTCCTTCCATGGCAAGCTGTATGATTCAACTTTAACATGGAAAGGTTCATAAGTCAATTGGGCAACATAAATCAAATACAAATAAAAGTATTAGAGTAAATAAAAGTAGAAATTAAATATTGAAGGAACATAGAACCTGGAATGAAGAGATCATAGCTTAAACATAATAAAAATCCTAAATCCTAATCCTAAGAGAGAGGAGAGAGCCTCTCTCTCTCTAAAACTACATCTAAAACTAAAAATTATGAATTATGAGCTGATGATTGTGAATGGATGCATTCTCCTACTTTATAGTCTCTAATATGTGTTTTCTGGGTCGAGAACTGGGTCAGAAACAACCCAGAAATCGCTGGTTTCGAATTCAAACACGCTTTTTTTTTTCGCCACTGCGACGCGTCTGTGTAGACCACGCGTTCGCGTCACTTATCGTCAGGGAAACTATGGCAAATTATATATCAAATCGAAGCTCCGGACGTTAGCTTTCTAACGCAACTAAAACCGCATCATTTGGACCTCTGTAGCTAAAGTTATAGCCTTTTGAGTGTGAAGAGGTCAGGCTGACAGCTTTGCAGTTCCTTCGACTTCTTGTATTCCTTCCATTTTTGCATGCTTTCTTTCCATCCTCTAAGCCATTCCTGCCCTATAAACTCTGAAATCACTTAACACACATATCAAGGCATCTAATGGTAATAAGAGAGGATTAATATTAGCTAAATTAAGACCAAAGAAGCATATTTTCAATCATAGCACAAATTCTGGGAAGGAATTGTAAAACTATGCATTTTGTATGAATAAGTGAGTAAAGAATTGATATAAACCACTCAATTGAGAATAAGATAAATCATAAAATAGTGATTTATCAACCTCCCCACACTTAAACAATAGCATGTCCTCATGCTAAGCTCAAGAGAAGCTATAAAGGAGTGAAGAGGAATGGTAAAATGTATGAAATGCACTCCTATCTATATGAATGCAACTAAATGTAAAATGTTTCTACCTACTTGGTGAAAAGTAAATAAACCTTTCAAGAACAAACATGAACTGGATTTCACTAATTCAAATCATAAAAATGAAGTACAAATAGGCTTGTAGAAGAAAATAGCTCATGAAAGGCAGGAACAAGGAATTGAGCATCGAACCCTCACTGGAAGTGTATGCACTCTAATCACTCAAGTAGTTTAGGTTCGATTCTCTCAATTCTCTACTAACATTGCTTTCTAAGGCTTGCTCTTCATCTAACAATCAACATAAATTTAATGCATAGATACACATATCAAGAGGTCTTTTAAGGGTTGTAATGGGGTTAGCGGTCAAGGTAGGATTGTATTTGGCCAAGTGGACTAAAATCTGAATCCTTAATTAACTTAAACTTTCCACCTAACTTAGACAATCTATGTAATCATAATACCACATCTAACTATCCATTAACCATGTTTTCCACATATTCATGCATTCTAATTTCAAGTACAATACATATGCATTGCTTTCACCACTTACTTTGGGGCATTTTGTCCCCTTTTTGCTTAATTGCTCTTTTTTTTTTCTTTTCTTTTTCTCACTTCCTTTTTTTTGTATTATATATATATTATTTTTTTCTTTTATTTTTCTCAATGAATATGATTAAATTATTGGATGCATGAATCATGTCCTAAACATTTCTTTCACATTTTCAGAAAATTCTAACATACTCAATTCTCAAACCAAATGTTTCCAAATTTAACTTTCCCACACTTAATTCATGAGCACTCTCACTAGTCTAAGCTAACCAAGGATTCAAATTAAGGACATTATTATTTTCCACTTAGAGTTAATGATGTGCTAAAGTAAAGAACAAATGGGTATAATAGGCTCAATATTGGTTTGCAAAGAATAATGAAAGGGTAAGGCCATATGGGTATGTAAGCTAAGTGAAACAAAGGCCTCAATCATATAAGTGCATGCATACATTAAACAATGGAAATATAGAATCAAGCAAGATAAAGATCACAATTTTAGAGAGAAAAATACACACCAAAAATAAAATATTGGTTGGTAAAATGTAACCAATTCAAATAGGCTCAAAAATCTCACAGGTTTTGTGTGTTCGAGCTCTAAACCATGTTCCAAATATAATATTTCTTCAAACAATTTAACATTAAATTTTAATCAAATTAGTGAAATACTCTAAAAAGTTTCTTGAAAAAGAAAATATTACTTCAACCAAGTGGTAAAATATGCACAAAATTAAATAAATATGCAATCAAATATGCAAATGCAACAATGAACAAACAAAGAAAATAAAACAATAGTGTTGAAAAGAAGAAACTAGCTAACCCATGGAGATCGGTATCGACCTCCCCACACTTAAAGATTGCACCGTCCTCGGTGCATGCTAAGATGTACAAGTGGACGGACTGTTCCAACTGATGCCTTTCTCTATAGATTTTGCAGATTGACTTGCTTGTCTCCCCAGTTAGAAGTTTTCCCTTTCCCTTCCTCGGTGGCCATCCTGAAAGAAAAAGGGAAGAAAAGTAACCCAGAAATAAATATAAGAAAACAAATGAAGTATGGGTGGGTTAATGCCAATTGATAAGGGTCTCATTTACATAGAAGCTATAACATATACGTGAGAAAATAATAGAAGCACATGGCATACCAATGGTGCAAAATTTGCAACAATGGGAAAGAGAGTGGGGAAGGAGAGATAATATAAATTCATGTCAATGCAAAAGTAATACAGATATAAAATATTGGCATTGATTTAAATAATATTACTCAATCAGAATTAAACAAGTCACTAAGCACCAAGAAAATACCAGAAAAGATGTAACAGTTGAATAAGAACATTTGAACACCAATGGTAAAATAATAAATTTAGAAAAATAAAAATATGCAATGAATGAAAGTATGCAAATAAATTAAATAAAATAAAATAAAAGTGAAAAAGGATGAGAAGTTAAAAAGATGAAGAAAAAGAAAGTAAGAAAGGAGAGAGAAAGAAGAAAAGATAGAAGAAATTAGGATTAGAAAAGAAAAGATAAGATAATTGGCGCTGATCTGGATAAGTTGTGCGACGCATGCGACGCGGACGCGTGGGTCACGCGTTCGCGTGGAGTGATTTGTGCCTTAAGCGCGAGGGCAGCCTCGCAGTCGCGCAACTCTCTGTTTTAAATGCATTTTGCCAAAAATCTGGGTGACACGGTCGCGTGGTTGACGCGATCGCATGAATAGCCATTTTTGAAAAGCGACGCAGACGCATGGGGCACGCGTTCGTGTGGGAGGGCTTAGGCTTCTAGCACGAGTCCAGCCACGTTCCAACCCAACATTCTGCCATACACCCCTTTACGTCGATTTTATAGAGCCACGCGTTCGCGCGGGTGACGCGGACGCGTGGGAGGCTATTTTTTCAAATGACGCGGCCGTGTGGGTCACGCGGACGCGTGGGCATGTTTGTGCCTAAAGCGCGCCTCCAGCCACGCTCTCGCGTGACTCTCTGTTCACTTTTCTTTTCTTCCTAATGCACTTGTGATGCGGACGCGTCAGCGACGCTGCCACGTTGCGTGCGTGCTTTCCCTTTTTTTTTGATGCAGTATGCAGAATGCAAAATGATATGGATGTTATGAGTAATTCCAGGTTCAACAAAAATAATATAAAATAAAAACAAACAACACGAAATAAAATTATAAAAGAAATGATCATACCATGGTGGGTTGTCTCCCACCTAGCACTTTTAGTTAAAGTCCTTAAGTTGGACATTTGGGGAGTCCCTTGTTATGGTGGCTTGTGCTTGAACTCATCCAGGAATCTCCACCAATGTTTGTGATTCCAATGGCCTCCGGGATCCCAAACTAGGCACAGAAAGCCTTCAAGTAGGTTAAAGCAAGTAACAAGGCCCCAAGAGTGTTGATTTCTAGACTGAATTTCGGGGTCCCAAATCTTGCTTTTGCACCCGTCTTCTTGTTGATCATTATGATTCCATCCGGGTAGCAAGCAATCTAAATTCTCACTAAAGTGGCCAAACAACTTCCTAGACCCATTCAGTTGAGCTTTACACCAACCTTTGCGTTTAAACTTAAAGCTTCCAACCATAATGAACCTTGCAGGACAATTCTTACCACTGACCATCTTCCTCTTACTCTTAATGCTACAAAGAGCTCTAAGTTGACCATCCATCTCCAGTAGCCCATATTCAAGTGGAATTAGAAAGCTAAGGGATATGAATTTTACCCACTTGAATGTTGTGAAGGATGATGGCAACTTAGGGGGAGGGGTTTCTAATGAACTTGCAAGCTCCACTCATTTGTGTTCTTCTTTGACAACTACCACCTCTTTGCAAGCTTCTTCAATATCAACCTCTTCCTCTTGGTAGCCTTCTTCTAATTCAATCTCTTCTTCATTTCTCACCAAGGGCATGGAAGGCTGTGCTTTTTCTTCTTGAATCTTCATCTCTTGATCGACCTCTTCCAAGTCCTTAATCATGACATGCCTTGGAGGTTGTACACCCTCCTCAACATCAAATGCTACCGTCTTGGAAGGAGGTTCTATGTCTTGACTTTCCCATGGAGGTTCAGCATCTCCCAAGTCTTCAACCACTTCTTCTTCTTCAATAATTCCGGCTTCCTCCACTTGTTCCAATACAAATTCATGCTCCTTACTGTCCACCGGAGTTTCTAATGTCTCCTTCATGCTATATTCTTCATTAGATTGTCCACATGAAGTCATGGGGTTCCTTGAGTGTCCGAACGTCGGGAAGCTAATTGATGTATCGCTTTCTCCAATTGATGAAGGGTTGCATGAAATTGATCCACTATTTCCTTGAGACGATCCGTTGATTCTTGTTCCACTTGGGTATCATAAGTAGGACCATAAGGCTCTTGGATTGATGGATATGGATATGGTGCATATGGAGGTGGTGGTTCTTGGGAGTAATTGGGTTGGAATTGGGGTGGTTCTATATATGGTTCATATGGTTCATAAGGTGGTTGGTATGGTGGATGAGGGTTAGGATCATATGAAGGTGAATGGTGGTAGTTAGCTTGTGAGTGTGGTGGTTCAAAGTTGTGTTGAGGAGGTTCATAGGCATATGATGGGGGTCCATCATATCTATCACCTTGGTATGCCCCTTGGAATGGCTCTTGACTATAGTAATTTGGTGGTTGTTGGTTGTCACGGAAGGGTCCACCATAACTATTGTCTTGGTATGCATCGTGGAATGGTCTTTGTCTGTGGTACTGTGGAAGGTGTTGTTGTCGGAAGGGTTGATCAGATCCTCGTGGCTCCTTCCATCTCTGATTGTTTTGACCTTGATGCATGTTCCTATTATAATTTCCATTCCTTGCAACAACATTGGAACCAAACTCAAAGCGAGAGGGGTGAGAACTCATAATAGTAATTAAAAATTAAAAACGAAAATAAAAATAAATTTAAATTAAAAGGTTATTGAAATTTAAAATTTGAAATATGAATTTTGAAATTTGAAATTTAAATATTGAATTTTGAAATTTGATTTTTGAAATAAGATAAGATAAGATTTTGAAAAAGATATGATTTTTTTTTTTGAAAAAGATTTGAATTTTGAAATTTTGAAATTTGAATTTTAAAATTTTTTTTATTTGAATTTTGAAAATTGAAAATTGAAATTTAAAATTTGAGTTTTAAATTTTGAATTTTTGAATTTATTTAGGAAAGAGAAAAACAATAAAATGACACCAAACTTAAAATTTTTTAGATCCAAAACGAAGAAAACAACTAAGAACAACTTGAAGGTCAAGATGAACACGAAGAATAACTTAAAGATCAAGATGAACACCAAGAACAAATTTTTTTGAAATATTTTTAATAACTAAATAAAAACCAATAACCTCTTAATTTATGAAAAAGCAAAAATAAAAACAAATAAACAAGCAAAAAGCAAATATTTACAATAACCAATAATAAGGCACATGTTTGCAAATCCCCGGCAACAGCGCCATTTTGAAGAGAGGAACTTTTGCGTGGTCTAGAAATTCGCAGATAAATCCTCGTTGCAGGTATAGCTTCTAAACCAACAAAAGTCCTTTCTTACAAACGTTTTGGTTGTCACAAGTAACAAACCCCTTAAAAATTGATAACCGAAGTATTTAAACCTCGGGTCGTCTTCTCAAGGAACTGCAGGGGTGTGTTCTTATTATTGGTTATGAGTTTTGTAAATTGGGGGTTTTTGAGATAAGGAGCAAGTAATTTAAATGACAAGAAAAATAAATTAATAATAATAAAATCTCTTGGCAAGGTATAAGAATTGGAAGTCCTATCCTAGTTATCCTTATCGATTGTGATAAGAATTGGATTTTTCTCCTACTTTGTTAACCTCTAACTATGAAGGTAAGTTAAGTGGATGAATTAACTTTGCTTCCTCAGGTCCTAGTCTTTCCTTGGGAAAGGCTAGAGTTATTGAAACTAGAATTAATTCTTGAAGAATTCCAATTTTCAATCAACAATGAGTTTGATAACTCAAGTGTCTCCAATGACTCAACCAAAGTCAAAAGGGAAAATTCTAAATTAAATTAAAAGCATTCATAAATCTGAAACACATCAAATTACGTCTAAACATAAATTCAACTTTAACATGGAAAGGTTCATAAGTCAATTGGGCAACATAAATCAAATACAAAAAAAATTATTAGAGTAAATAAAAGTAAAAATTAAATATTGAAGGAACATAGAACCTGGAATGAAGAGATCATAGCTTAAACATAATAAAAATCCTAAATCCTAATCCTAAGAGAGAGGAGAGAGCATCTCTCTCTCTCTAAAACTACATCTAAAACTAAAAATTATGAATTATGAGCTGATGATTGTGAATGGATGCATTCTCCCACTTTATAGCCTCTAATCTGTGTTTTCTGGGCCGAGAACTGGGTCAGAAACAACCCAGAATTCGCTGGTTTCGAATTCAAACACGCTGGTTTTTTCCGCCACTGCGACACGTCCGCGTAGACCACGCGTTCGCGTCACTTATCGTCAGGGCAACTATGGCAAATTATATATCAAATCAAAGCCCCGGACGTTATCTTTCCAACGCAACTAAAACCGCATCATTTGAACCTCTATAGCTAAAGTTATAGCTATTTGAGTGCGAAGAGGTCAGGCTGACAGCTTTGCAGTTCCTTCAACTTCTTGTATTCCTTCCATTTTTGCATGCTTCCTTTCCATCCTCTAAGTCATTCCTGCCCTATAAACTCTAAAATCACTTAACACACATATCAAGGCATCTAATGGTAATAAGAGAGGATTAATATTAGCTAAATTAAGACCATAGAAGCATGTTTTCAATCATAGCACAAATTCTGGGAAGGAATTGTAAAACCATGCATTTTGTATGAATAAGTGAGTAAAGAATTGATATAAA
Source organism: Arachis ipaensis (assembly GCF_059453495.1). Taxonomy (NCBI): domain Eukaryota; kingdom Viridiplantae; phylum Streptophyta; class Magnoliopsida; order Fabales; family Fabaceae; genus Arachis; species Arachis ipaensis. Next base: position 95,029,837 of record NC_142439.1, read on the forward strand.
CTACTCAATTGAGCATAAGATAACCCATAAAATAGTGGTTTATCAATCGCTTTGTGGTTGTCAGGCACACGACCTTGGCTAAGCGAGTAACAAAGATTGGGTGATTGTCACAGGTCACCCCTTCATTCGGACTTAACTGAATTAAGTACGAGAGTATATCTTGGAGAAGAAGTAGGCGTGAATTGAATAGAAAACAGTAGTAATTACATTAATTCATGAAGAACAGCAAAGCTCCACACCTTAATCTATGGGGTGTAGAAACTCCACCATTGAAAATACATAAGTGAAAGGTCTAGGCATGGCCGTGAGGCCAGCCCCCAAACGTGTACAATATGAAATGTAAAAATGTCATTCTCTTTTTTTAAAATAAATCTCTAAAAGTAGTTTTTATACTAAACTATTAACCTAGGTTTACAGAAAATGAGTAACTAAGTGCAGATAGTGCAGAAATCCACTTCCGGGGCCCACTTGGTGTGTGCTTGGGCTGAGCATTGAAGCTTTTTTGTGCTTAGGCTGTTCCTGGAGTTAAACGCTAGCTTTGGTGCCAGTTTGGGCGTTTAACTCCAATTCTGGTGCCAGTTTGGGCGTTTTACGCTAGAATGTTTTAGGCTGACTTTGAATGCCGGTTTGAGCCATCAAATCTCCAAGATGTCTACTTTCCAACGCAATTGAGATTGCGCCAATTGGACTTCTGTAGCTCCAGAAAATCCATTTCGAGTGCAGGGAGGTCAGAATCCAACAGCATCTGCAGTCCTTTTTCAGCCTCTGAATCAGATTTTTGCTCAGGTCCCTCAATTTCAGCCAGAAAATACCTGAAATCACAGAAAAACACACAAACTCACAGTAAAGTCCAGAAATGTGACTTTTGAATGAAAACTAATAAAAATATAATAAAAAGTAACTAAAACATGCTAAAAACTATGTAAAAACAATGCCAAAAAGGGTATAAATTATCCGCTCATCACAACACCAAATTTAAATTGTTGCTTGTCCCCAAGCAACTAAAAACAAAATAGGATAAAAAGAAGAGAATATACAATGAATTCCAAACTTATCAATGAAAATTAGTTTCAATTAAATGAGCGGGACTTGTAGCCTTTTTGCTTCTGAACAGTTTTGGCATCTCACTTTATCCTTTGAAGTTCAGAATGATTGGCATCTATAGGAACTCAGAATTCAGATAGTGTTATTGATTCTCCTAGTTCAGTATGTTGATTCTTGAACACAGTTACTTTATGAGTCTTGGCCGTGACCCTAAGCATTTTGTTTTCCAGTATTACCACCGGATACATAAATGCCACAGACACATGACTGGGTGAACCTTTTCAGATTGTGACTCAGCTTTGCTAGAGTCCCCATTTAGAGGTGTCCAGAGCTCTTAAGCACACTCTTTTTGCTTTGGACCACGACTTTAACCGCTCAGTCTCAAGCTTTCACTTGACACCTTCACGCCACAAGCACATGGTTAGGGACAGCTTGGTTTAGCCGCTTAGGCCAGTATTTTATTCCTTTGGGCCCTCCTATCCATTAATGCTCAAAGCCTTGGATCCTTTTTATTTTACCATTGCCTTTTGGTTTAAAGGGCTATTGGCTTTTTCTGCTTGCTTTTTTTTCATATTTTTTTTTCGCAAGCTTTGTCTATTCACTGCTTTTTCTTGCTTCAAGAATCAATTTTATGATTTTTCATATTATCAATAACATTTCTCTTTTTCTTTATTCTTTCAAGAGCCAACAATTTTAACATTCATAAACAACAAATTCAAAAAAATATGCACTGTTCAAGCATTCATTCAGAAAACAAAAGGTATTGCCACCACATCAAAATAATTAAACTAACTTCAAGATAAAATTTGAAACCACGCACTTCTTGTTCTTTTGCAATTAAAACATTTTTTCATTTAAGAAAGGTGATGGATTCATAGGACATTCATAGCTTTAAGACATAGACACTAGACACTAATGATCATGTAATAAAGATACAAACATAAATAAAACATAAGGCATAGGAAATGAAAGACAGAAATTAAAGAACGGGTCCACCTTAGTGATGGCGGCTAGTTCTTCCTCTTGAAGATATTATGGAGTGCTTTAGCTCTTCTATGTCTCTTCCTTGCCTTTGTTGCTCCTCCCTCATGGCTTTTTGGTCTTCTCTAATTTCATGGAGGAGGATGGAATGCTCTTAGTGCTCCACCCTTAGTTGTCCCGTGTTGGAACTCAATTCTCCTAGGGAAGTGTTGATTTGCTCCTAATAGTTTTGTGGAGGAAAGCACATCCCTTGAGATATCTCAGGGATTTCTAGATGAGGAACTTTCTCATGCTCTTGTTGAGGTCCATGAGTGGGCTCTCTTGTTTGCTCCATCCTTTTCTTAGTGATGGGCTTGTCCTCTTCAATGAGGATGTCTTCCTCTATGACAATTCCAGCTGAATTTGTAGAGGTGACAAATGAGATGAGGGAAGGCTAACCTTGCCAAAGTAGAGGGCTTGTCCGCCAAGTTGTAGAGTTCTAGGGATATGATCTCATGAACTTCTACTTCCTCTCCATTCATGATACTATGGATCATGATAGCCCGGTCTATTGTAACTTCAGATCGGTTGCTAGTAGGAATTATAGAGCGTTGGATGAACTCCAACCATCCCCTAGCCACGGGTTTGAGGTCAAGCCTTCTTAGTTGAACTGGCTTGCCTCTTGAGTCTCTCTTCCATTGAGCACCTTCCACACAAATGTCCCTAAGGACTTGGTCCAACCTTTGATCAAAGTTGACCCTTCTAGTGAAAGGGTGAGGATCTCCTTGCATCATTGGCAAGTTGAATGCTAGCCTCACATTTTTCAGACAAAAATCCAAATAGTTTCCCCGAACCATTGTGAGCCAATGCTTTGGGTTCGGGTTCACACTTTGGTCATGGTTCTTAGTGATCCATGCATTGGCATAGAACTCTTGAACCATTAAGATTTTGACTTGTTGAATGGGGTTGGTGAGGATTTCCCAACCTCTTCTTCAGATCTCATGTCGGATCTCCGGATATTCACTCTTTTTTAGCTTAAAGGGAACTTCGGGGATCACTTTTTTCTTGGCCACAACTTCATAGAAGTGGTCTTGATGGACCTTTGAGATGAATCTCTCCATCTCCCATGACTCGGAGGTGGAAGCAATTGTCTTTCCTTTCCTCTTTCTAGAGGTTTCTCTGGCCTTAGGTGCCATTAGTGGTTATGGAAAACAAAAAGCTTTCGCTTTTCCCACACCAAACTTAGAAGGTTTGCTCATCCTCGAGCAAAAGTACAAAGAAAGGAAAGAGTGGAAGAAGAAGAAATGGAGGAGATGGAGGGTTGGTGTAGGTTCGGCCAAGGTGGGTTGTAGTGTGTATGTTGTGTGAAATTGAAGGTAGTGAGGAGGGGTATTTATAGTGTAAGAGAGGGGGGTTTCGGTCATGAAGGGAAGGGTTTGGGAGGGAAATGATTTGAATTTGAATGGTGAGGTTGGTGGGTTTTATGATGGATGGATGTGAGTGGTGAAGAGAGTATGGAGAAGAGGGTAAGATTTGATAGGTGAATGGTGTTTGGGGAAGAGGTATTGAGGTGATTGGTCAATAGTGTTTGGGGAAGAGTGTTATGGAAAGGTGTGAAGAGGAGAGAAGAAGAAGTGGGGTAGGTGGGGATCCTGTGGAGTCCATAGATCCTGAGGTGTCAAGGAATTCAAGTCCCTGCACCATCCTGGCATTCAAACGCCCATTCTGTGCCAAATCTAGCGTTTAACGCCAGCTCTGCTACCTTTCCTGGCATTAAACGCCAGTCCTGCTACCTTTCCTGGCGTTAAATGCCACTCTGCTACCCATTTCTGGCGTTAAACGCCAGCCAGATGCCCATTTCTGGCGTTTAACGCCAGCCTGTGCCAAACATCCCTTTCTGGCGTTAAACGCCCAGAGTGCTACCTATTCTGGCATTTAACGCCTAGAATGCTGCCAGGCTGGGCGTTAAATGCCCATTCTGCTATCCTTACTGGTGTTTAAACGCCAGTAAGCCTGTCCTCCAGGGTGTGCTATTTTTGATGCTGTTTTTCATTTTGTTTTTGATTTTTTTGTTATTTTTGTGACTTCACATGATCATCAACCTAAGAAAAACATAAAATAACAATGGAAAATAAATAAATATAATTAAATAACATTGGGTTGCCTCCCAATAAGCGCTTCTTTAATGTCAATAGCTTGACAGTGAAGCTCTTAGAGAGCTTCACAGAGACTCGGAGCTTGATGTTGACCTCTCAACACCAAACTTAGAAGTTGAGTGTGGGGGCTCTGTTTGACTCTGTATTGAGAGAAGCTTTTCATGCTTCCTCTCCATGGTTATAGAAGAAGATCCTTGAGCCTTAAACACAAGGTTGTCCTCATTCAATTGAAGGACTAACTCTCCTCTGTTCACATCTATCACAGGTCTTGCTGTGGCTAGGAAGGGTCTTCCAAGGATGATGGATTCATCCTCTTCCTTCCCATATATAGGATTATGAAATCAGCAGGGATGTACAGGCCTTCAACCTTCACCAAGACATCCTCTACAAGTTCATAAGTCTGTTTTCTTGAATTGTCTGCCATCTTTAGTGAGATTCTTGCAGCTTGCACCTCAAAGATCCCTAGTTTCTCCATTACAGAGAGGAGCATGATGTTTATACTTGATCCCAGGTCACACAGAGCCTTTTCAAAGGTCATGGTGCCTATGGTACAAGGTATTAAGAACTTTTCCCGATCCTGTTTCTTCTGAGGTAATTTCAATTGAACCAGATCATTTACTTCTTTGATGAGCAATGGAGGTTTATCCTCCCAAGTCTCATTACCAACTAACTTGGCATTCAGTTTCATGATTGCTCTTAGATGTTGAGCAACTTGCTCTTCAATAATATCTTCATCTTCTTCAGAGGAAGAATACTCATTAGAGCTCATGAATGGCAACAGTAAGTTCAGTGGAATCTTTATGGTCTCTGTATGAGCCTCAGATTCCTTTGGTTCCTCATTAGGGAACTCCTGAGTGGCCAGTAGACGTCCATTGAGGTCTTCCTCAATGGAATTCACTGCCTCTCCCTCCTCTATAGGTTCGGCCGTGTGGGGTATGTTGATGACCTTGCACTCTCTTTTTGGATTCTCTTCTGTATTGCTTGGGAGAGTACTAGGAGGGAGTTCAGTAACTCTTTTACTCAGCTGACCCACTTGTGCCTCCAAATTTCTAATGGAGGACCTTGCTTCAGTCATGAAACTAAGAGTGGTCTTAGATAGATCAGAGACTACAGTTGCTAAGTCAGAGTGGCTCTGCTTAGAATTCTCTGTCTGTTACTGAGAAGATGATGGAAAAGGTTTGTTATTGCCAAACCGTGCTCTCCTACCATTATTATTATTGAAGCCTTGATTAGGCTTCTGTTGATCCTTCCATGAGAGATTAGGATGATTCCTCCATGAAGGATTATAGGTGTTTCCATAGGATTCTCCCATGTAATTCACCTCTGCCATTGCAGGATTCTCAGGGTCATAGGCTTCTTCTTCAGAAGAAGCCTCCTTAGTACTGCTTGTTGCAGCTTACATTCCAGACAGACTCTGAGAAACCATATTGACTTGCTGAGTCAATATTTTATTCTGAGCCAATATGGTATTCAGAGTATCAATCTCCAGGACTCCTTTCTTCTGAGTTGTCCCATTATTCACAGGATTCCTTTCAGAAGTGTACATGAATTGGTTATTTGCAACCATTTCAATGAGTTCCTGGGCTTTTTCAGGCGTCTTCTTCAGATGAAGAGATCCACCAGCAGAGTTGTCCAATGACATCTTGGACAATTCATACAGACCATCATAGAATATGCATATGATGCTCCATTCTGAAAGCATGCCTGAAGGACACCTTCTTATCAATTGCTTGTATCTTTCCCAAGCTTCATAGAAGGATTCACCTTCCTTCTGTCTGAAGGTTTAGACTTCCACTCTAAGCTTGCTCAACTTTTAAGGTGGAAAGAATTTGGCCAAGAAGGCATTGACCAGCTTTTCCCAAGAGTTCAGGCTGTCTTTAGGTTGTGACTCCAACCATGTCCTAGCTCTATCTCTTACAACAAAGGGAAAAAGCATAAGTCTGTAGACCTCAGGATTGACCCCATTGGTCTTAACAGTGTCACAGATTTGCAAGAATTTAGCTAAGAACTGATGAGGATCTTCCAATGGAAGTCCATGAAACTTGCAATTCTGCTGCATCAGAGAAACTAATTGAGACTTAAGCTCAAAGTTGTTTGCTCCAATTGCAGGAATTGAGATGCTTCTTCCACAGAAGTCAGAAGAGGGTGCAATAAAGTCCCCAAGCATCTTCCTTGCATCTCCACCATTGTTGTTGGGTTCGGTCATCTCTTCTTCTTTTTCGAAAAATTCTGTCAGGTCCTCTCGAGAGTGTTGTACTTTAGCTTCTCTTAGCTTCCTCTTTAGAGTCCTTTCAGGTTCAGGATCAGCTTCAACAAGAATGTTCTTATCCTTGTTCCTACTCATATGAAAAAAAAAAGAGAACAGAAAAACAATAGGAATCCTCTATGTCACAGTATAGAGATTCCTTATGTGAGTAGAAGAAGAAAAGAATAGAAGAATGAGAAAAGAGAAATTCGAACACAGAGGGGGAGAGAGGGTTCGAATTTTAAGAAGAAGAGAAGTGTTAGTGATTAAACAAATAAATAAATAGAAAGAGATGAGAGAGAGGAAGAATTCGAAATTTAAATTAAAATAAAAGGAAAATATTTTTGTTTTTATTTTAATTATTGTTTAGTATTCAAAAATTAAGAGAAGAAACGAAATAAAAATTGAAAAAGATAGGAAATAGTAATTAATTTATTTAGTTTTCAAATTTTAGGGAAAAGATATGATTGAAATAGAAAACTTTTAAAATCAAACAAAATGTCAAGTAGTTAATTGAAAAAGATTTGAAAATCAATTTTGAAAAGATAAGAAGTTAGAAAAGATTTTGAAATTAAGTTTTGAAAAAGATATGATTGAAGTAGAAAAAGATATGATTGAAAATCATTTTGAAAAAGATTTGAATTGGAAATTAAAAAGATTTGATTTTGAAAATTAAAGTTGATTACTTGACTAACAAGAAACTAAAAGATATGATTTTAGAATTTAAAGATTGATCCTTTCTTAATAGGCAAGTAACAACTTGAAAATTTTTGAATCTAAACATTAAATGTTATCATTAATTTTGAAAATATGAAATAAAAACAAGAAAAAGATTTTAAAAATCAAATTTTTAGAATTTTCGAAAATATTGAAAAAAATGAAAAAGATTTGATTTTTGGAAAAGATTTGAAAAAGATAGAATGTTTAATTTGAAACTTTGACTTGACTAATAAGAAATAACTAAATTTTAAAATTTTATGACTAAATCAATTCAAATTTTCAAAATTTATGAGTGAAATAAGGGAAAGATAATTTTTTATTTTTGAATTTTTGATGAGAAAAGAGAAAAACATAAAAATGATGCAAACCACAAGAAATTAAGATCAAAACTAATAATGCATGTAAGAACACTTTGAATGTCAAGATGAACACCAAGAACACTTTGAAGATCATGATGAACATCAAGAACTTATTTTTGAAAATTTTTAAGAAAAGAAAAACATGCAAGACACCAAACTTAAAAATTTTTAAACCTTAAACACTAATAATTCAAAAATGCATATGAAAAACAAGAAAAGACACTAAACAAGAAAATGCAAAGATCAAACAAAGAAATTCATCAAGAACAACTTGAAGATCATGAAGAACAAAACTCAATGCATGAATTTTTTTTTCGAAAATTTTTAAGATAATTTAAAAATATGCAATTGACACTAAACTTAAAATTGGACACTAGACTCAAACAAGAAATACAAAATTTTTTGTTTTTATGATTTTATTAAAATTTTTTTGGTATTTTTCAAAAATTAGTTTGGAAAAAGAAAAATAAATCAATCCAAAAATTTTTAATAGGAATTCCAGGAATCATGCAATGCTAGTCTAAAGCTTTAGTCTAAAAAGATTAGACATGGCTAGCCAAGCTTCAGCAGAACATTACATACAACAGCTAAATTGATGAGAAAGACAAAGAAGCTCTTCTAAGGATAAGTGAAACCTCGGTCCAAAAGATTAGACATGGCTTAACAGCCAGCCAGGATTCAACATATCTCATGAAACTCTAAAATTCATTCTTAAAAATTCTGAAGAACATATATTTTTATTATTATTAAAAAATTTTTTTGAATTTTTCGAAAATAAAAAGCTTAAAATTAAAATAAAATTACCTAATCTGAGCAACAAGATGAACCGTCAGTTGTCCAAACTCGAACAATCCCCGGCAACGGCACCAAAAACTTGGTGCACAAAATTGTGATCTCTAACAATGGCGCCCAAAACTTGGTACGCACAATCTTAATTTCAACTCTTTTTCAGAACTCCGCACAACTAACCAGCAAGTGCACTCGGTTGTCCAAGTAATAAACCTTACGTGAGTAAAGGTCGATCCCACGGAGATTGTTGGTTTGAAGCAAGCTATGGTCATCCTTGTAAATCTCAGTGAGGTGGATTCAAATGGTTGTAAGGTTTTGATAATTAAAAGATAAATAAAATATAAAATAGGATAGAAATACTTATGTAATTCATAGGTAGGAATTTCAGATAAGCGTCTGGAGATGCTTTGTTGCTTCAGAACCTCTGCTTTCCTATTGCCTTCTTCCAACCATGTGTTACCTCCTTCCATGGTAAGCTGTATGATCCTCTCGGATGAAAACAAATCCTTCTGCGCTGTCACCGCAGGGCTAATCATTTGTCGGTTCCCGCTAGCGTCGGAATAGGACCATTGTCCTTTTGCACACTGTAACTTGTGCCCTACATTCGCAGGTTTGAAGCTCGTCACAGTCATCCCTTCCCAGATCCTACTCGGAATACCACAGACAAGGTTTAGACTTTCCGGATCCCTAGGAATACCACAGACAAGGTTTAGACTTTCCAGATCCCGGATCCTACTCGGAATACCACAGACAAGGTTTAGACTTTCTGGATCCCAGGAATGCTGCCTTTATTCTAGCCTATACCACAAAGGTTATAATCTTAGATTAGAAACCCAAGAGAATATACTCCAGCTGTCGTCCAATGACTATGTTGAACATCATGTAGATCGCTTTGTGGTTGTTAGGCACGCGACTTTGGCTAAGCGAGTAACAAAGATTGGGTGATTGTCACGGGTCACCCCTTCATTCTGACTTAACTGAATTAAGTATGAGAGTATATCTTGGAAAAGAAGTAGGCGTGAATTGAATAGAAAACGGTAGTAATTGCATTAATTCATGAAGAAAAGCAAAGCTCCACACCTTAATCTATGGGGTGTAGAAACTCCACCGTTGAAAATACATAAGTGAAAGGTCTAGGCATGGCCGTGAGGCCAGCCCCTAAACGTGTACAATACAAAATGTAAAAATGTCATTCTCTTTTTTTTAAAACAAATCTTTAAAAGTAGTTTTTATACTAAACCAGTAACCTAGGTTTACAGAAAATGAGTAACTAAGTGCAGATAGTGCAGAAATATACTTCTGGGGCCTACTTGGTGTGTGCTTGGGCTGAGAATTGAAGCTTTTTCATGCTTAGGCTGTTTCTGGAGTTAAACGCCAGCTTTGGTGCCAGTTTGGGCGTTTAACTCCAATTCTGGTGCCAGTTTGGGCATTTTACACCAGACTATTTTAGGCTGATTTTGAACGCCAGTTTGGGCCATCAAATATCGAGCAAAGTATGGACTATTATATATTTCTGGAAAGTCCAAGATGTCTACTTTCCAACGCAATTGAGAGCGCGCCAATTGGGCTTCTGTAGCTCCAAAAAATCCATTTCGAGTGGAGGGAGGTCAGAATCCAACAGCATCTGCAGTCCTTTTTCAGCCTCTGAATCAGATTTTTGCTCAGGTCCCTCAATTTCAGCCAGAAAATACCTGAAATTACAGAAAAACACACAAAATCATAGTAAAGTCCAGAAATATAATTTTTGAATAAAAACTAATAAAAAATATAATAAAAAGTAACTAAAATATGCTAAAAACTATGTAAAAATAATGCCAAAAAGGGTATAAATTATCCGCTCATCAAAATGCAGTCTTCACATCAAGCTGCTAAACCTCTAAATTCAAGCTAGCCACCAATCCAAGCACAACTCGAATAGAGGAAATCTTCACAACTGGAGAGAAAATCTCCTCAAAATCAATACCTTTCTTTTGCTCAAAGCATTTTACAACCAATCGAGCTTTGTACCTTGGTCATGAGACATTTTCATCCGCTTTCAACTTGAACACCCATTTATTCTTGAATGCTCTCTTACCCTTCAGTAACTTCACCAATTCAAAAGTATGATTCTCATACAAGGATTTCATTTCTTCTTGCATGGCCTTCAACCAATCTTCCTTATGCTCATCAGACATGGCCTCCTGGTAGCTCTCTGGCTCCCCAGTCTCAGTGTTTATCACATACTCATGAGGAGAGTATTTCTGAGAAGGATGACGCTCTCTAATAGATCTTCTCAATTCAGGCTCAACTAGTGGTTCAGGTGGAACTTCAACATCTGGCACCTCAGGTTGAGGTGTAGGTTCATCATGCAAATCATCACCAACATTATCAACTTGTACATCTCCCCCATCAACAGGAGGTCTAATGGAAGGACCAGGTTCATCATTAGCAGAACGTCTAACAGTTACTGTTAGCTTATCTATCTTTTCAAGATCTTCAATAGTTTGGTCTTCAAGAAAAATCATGTCTCGGCTTCTAATTATCTTCTTGCTCACCGGATCCCATAATCTGTAACCAAAGTCTTCGTGACCATAACCCATGAAGATACACTGCTTTGACTTCCCATCAAGTTTAGACCTTTCATCTCTTGGAATGTGAACAAAAGCCCTACAGCCAAACACTCGCAAGTGACTATAGGAGACATCTTTCTCTCTCCAAACTTTCTCTGGAACATCACCATTAAGTGGAACTGAAGGAGAAAGATTGATCAAATCTACTGCAGTCCTCATTGCTTCACCCCAAAAGAATTTATGCAACTTTGCATGAGAGAGCATACACCTGACTCTATCATTGATAGTGCGATTCATTCTCTCAACAACTCCATTATGTTGAGGAGTCTTAGGAACCGTCTTCTCGAGCTTGATCCCATGTCCTTTACAATACTCTTCAAATGGACCCCTGTATTCACCACCATTATCTGCTCGAATACATTTCAAATTTCTTTCTGTTTCTCTTTCAACACTTGCATGAAAGTGTTTGAAGATACCGAGCACCTGGTCTTTAGACTTCAAAATAAAAGCCCACACTTTTTGAGAATAATCATCAATAAAAGTAACAAAATATGATGCACCACCTAGTGTCTTAGCATTTATAGTGCAAACATCAGTGTGAACTAAATCTAGAACATGTGACCTCCTATGAGGTCCAGAATTATGAAATGATACTCTAGCATGCTTTCCAACAAAACAATGAGTGCAAGTATTTAAAGTTGTACCTTTCACTGGAAGTGAGTGCTTCTTGGCTAAGACGCTTAGTCCTTTCTCGCTCAAGTGAGACGTATGTGCCACAAATCAGAAGAGGAATCATCAGCTACATTCACATCTTTTATGCACAACTTTGCTTGCAACTGGTAGAGAGTAGTGAGACTGTTGTCTTCTCTAGCAATAATGAGAGCCCTTTGGTAATCTTACATTTTTCACTACCAAAAGAAGTGCAATATCCCTCTTGATCCAATGCCTTCACTGAAATAAGATTGAATCGCATATCTGGCGCGTGCCTAACATTCTTCAACTACAACTTGCATCCCATGTTGGTTTCAAGCCACATATCACCCATACCAATGATATCACACACTCCTTTATCTCCCAATTTGATCTTGCCAAAATTTCCAACAGTATAAGAAGTGAAAAATTCACGCTTCGGAGTGATATGACATAAAGCACCAGAGTCCATAATCCAAGTGGAATCATCACAGACAAGATTCACATAATTTTCATCATATGTAATAAGAACATCTTCATAAACAATAGCAGCAGTCTCTTTATCACTATCTTTACCTTTGTCATCGTTTCTTCCCCTTGATTGTTCTCTTTTCAAGAACCTACAATACCTCTTGATATGCCCCGGCTTGCCACAATGGTGACAAATAAACTCCTTTCTTGGCTTGTACTTTTCTCTTGACTTGCTTCGACTCTCTGACTTGTTGGAACTGTGAGGTTTTCTACTTTGACTTCTCCCCCGTGACTCTGAAATAAGTGCTTCTGACTGGGAGGAGGCATTAGTCAAACCTCGCTCTTTTCTTTTGGCTTCTTCATCCAACATGCTCTCTTTAATCATTGCTAACGTCAACTTTCCATTTGGAGCTGAGTTAGTCAGTGTCACAACCAAAACTTCCCAACTATCAGGTAAAGAGCTCAACAACAACAAGGCTTGCAACTTATCATTCAAAGTGATTTCATTATTTGTCAGTTGGTTCATTGTCTCCTGAAAAATACTCAAGTGCTCCGGCATTGATTTACCTTTAACATACTTCATATTGACAAGCTTCCTGATCAAGAATGCTTTGTTTTGCACATTCTTCCTCTCATATAACTCCTTCAATTTGTTCCACATCTTCTCGGCATTCGTTTCGGTGTCAACATGTGGATACACGCTAAGATCAAGCCACTGCCTAATCAAAGTAACTGCCTTCCGATTCAGCTTCTTCCATTCAACATCAAATTTAGTACCTTTAGATTTATCTCCCTCCACATGATCATACAAATCCTTGCTATACAGCATATCTTCCATGAGGATCTTCCAAATTGAATAATTTTGGGAATTTAATTTGACCATATTCGGTCCATGAGTATTTTCCTCCATTTAATCAGCACAGAGACAAACAACCAAAGCTCTAGATACCACTTTGTTGGGAAAAACTCAACACAGGTTCAAAATAAGAACCTGTCTAACAGCAGAAGCACTAAAAAATAATTTTCCCACAATCTGTGCGATTAAATAGGCAATACCAAAGATACTCCAAGCAACAATTATAATGGCAGAAATTAAATAATCAGACACAAGAATTTTAACGTAGAAAAACCTCCAAAAGAGGGACAAAAAACCCACCGGACCTAGTCCAGAAAAATCTTCCACTATCAGAATAATGGGTACACAAACAGTCTTCCTAGTAACACTAGGGCATCTCAACAATCAATAAAATACATCATCAAAACTGATGGAATCAACATAAATCCTCCACAAAGTGGGTATCTCAAAGCAGGCAAAAGAGAAGGAAATACAACTAGCAAGTTATATCCTAATGTTCATCACTACACCAGGAATAATATACTAAAATTTCATAAAAAAATGGAGCAAGTTTACCAGGTCAATGTGATCAAAGTTGACATGCCCTTTTCCCCCAAATTTTCTTCTTCTCTCGACGCCGAAACCCTCGTTCTTTTCTTTCATTCAAATGAATGAATCCCTCTGTCTCTCTCTTCCTCGTGGCTATTAGGCACTTTCTTTTTATTTTCATTTGTTTCCCTTTTTTGTTTTAAAAGTTGTGGGCCCCACTTGGTTGGGGACCCACCAACAGTTTTATATGCATTGAGAAACGGGAGTTTGAATCAAGGCACTCTTTTTAAATTTATTTGCGTTATTGATTAAGCAGGACATTTTTTCAATTTAGTCTCTTACAACTGCAGAAGATAAAAGAGGAAGAAATAGACACGATACTAGTATATATCCTGGTTTAATCTCGATGTGCAATAAGGTCTACGTCCAATCTCCACTATAATTATAGTAGAATTTTACTATAACAATCTCGAGATTACAATCATTAATTTCAAGACAAAGACAAAAACGAACAAATCATACCAGTTTAACGCCAAGACAAACAAAACATTATACCATGCTTCACAAAATAATTCCCAGACTGAACAAACTCTCCAAAACAAAATAAACCAAGACAGGAACAAACTAAAATTATGTTGTATTTTCTTTCTAATTTATCTCTTATCGTTCATAGGCTTTTTTAAAATATTCTCTCAAATGATCATATGCCTTATTCTTAGTATTAAGAAAACTCAAAAACTGAATATCAAATACAAACTAAAGTGAAGAAGAGAGGCACTCAATTCTGATGTTAGATTTTTGAATTGTTCTCCCTTAGTCTCTTCAAAATTGATTCTATTTTTTATATCTAAACCTTGGCTCTTTTTTAACTATTGCAGCAAATAATTCTCCATAAAGACTTGATTCTTTTTTTTTCTTTGGGCAGTTGCAAATTTTTTTTCATAATTTCTTCAAATATTGCTCTTAATAGTTGATTCTTTCTAAAACAAATTAGCATTAATATTAATCCAAAATCTAAAACTTTTTAGCACAATCAATCAAAACATAATTCATTAATTATTTAAATTAAATTATTATTTGTCATCACAATAAATTATAAAATCTTTTTCGGACTTAACAAAGTTTAAATAAACAATATGACTTTTGGTCATCACTCATCACAATATCTCCAATTGAAAATGTATGTATGTCTTCAAAACTTTAAAATAGCCGCCTATATTGATAGGGTAAAGTTAAGTTTTTTTGGTGGGAAATCAATCTTAAATGTTGACCATCTCAAATTTCTAAACTCTTAATAATTATAAACTGATGAAAATTTAATATTTTTAGGCTATATTAAAACTAAGTCTAAACTAAATTTAGAGTTTAGACTAAGCCTAATCAATGAGTTAAATCAAAGAAGAGAGAAAACACCATAAAGTGACGATAGAGCACAACAACGGTGATGAGCACATTAACGACAACAAAAGAAGATCAACTATGAAAATCAAACGACAATAACCGATCAATAATGGCACGAGAATAGATTAACAGCGGATAGTATGACAACAGTGGCAAAACTAGAGGGGACAACTAGAGATGTCAATAGGGCGGGTAGAAGCAGGAGTGCCTCCCTGCTCCATATTCTACTTACTTTTACTTTATTTTAATTTTGTCCTATAAAATTTTGTTTTATATTAAATATATCTCTAACAATTAATTTTTTAAAAAGGTTAAAACTAATTTAGCTACAATTTCATAAGAATAATTTTCAATACAAATAAATCAAACATAAAATTCTATCACTAGCTCTTCTTTATCAAGCATTATTGATAGATTAGTTTTAAGTTTCCAAAAAATTTAACTGTTAGAATAAATTCGATACAAATTAAAAAAATTTGGAATAAAATTTATAGATATTTTAAAAATTTTGACAGATTCAAAAACAAAAAATATATTTTATTATTATTTTTATTATATATGTCAGCATATTTTTATATGTTTGAACAAAATTTTTATACTAAAATGTTTATTATACGATTATCTGAATATGTTTTTTTATTCTTTATTTTTAAAAATATTTTCATTTTCAAAATTTTTTCCCTCAATTTCTTCCCTACTTTTCTCTAGGATTTTTTATTCAAATTATTTAAATATAATATTTATGAAAATGTGTAATCTATAACTTATTTATGTTTATCCGCAAACAGTCATATTCTGGATACAATGTCTAAAAGCACGTTAAACAAACATCCAAAGTATATATACTATATCCTAGATATAAAACACAGAAGCAAAGCACAACTCGTAAGACCCCAAATTTTTAAAAATTAAATAATAAATTATTTATGATTTATTATATTTAGTTAAAATTATATTTTTAGAGATTTTTATCTATAAATCGGACAATTTCTTATTTATAATTTTGAGTTTTAGTAATTGAAAAATAATGAGAATTTTATGTTCTTTAATTTGAATATTCAGACTTTAATTGATGATAAAATGGTATTTCAAAGATAATTATTTTGTATTTAATTTGATTTTAAATTATTACTCTATCATTTGATTTTTAATAAAATTACTACACTACCGTTACCCCTTTTTAATTTAAAGAAACCCTATCCTAAAACTACCTACACACTCTCATTAACCCTAATTCAAACACTCAGCCGCTACCCCTTTTTTCCCCTTAGCACCATAATCCTCACCATCATCCTCACACACAAAAAAAATGCACCCACACCCATGGAGAAGAGAGAGAGCGGAGAAGAAGAAGATGGAGACGGCGCCGGTGGGTGTCACTGCCACCGCTGCCGTCGACACTGCTGCAGAAAGGAGAAGACGAGGACAACGTGACAAGGGGAGAGAGAGTAAGATATATATATATATATATATATGTAGAGAGAGAGAAAGAGAACGTGTCATCGCGTCTCGTTGCCGCCAGCACCATCAAGCCCTGTCGCCATGTACATTGTCGCCCCCTAGAGTCGTGGAGTTTGTTGCCATTGTTGAGAGAGAGGAGAGAGCTCGAGAGAGGGAGGCAGAACGTGAGGAAGCCGCCACCGTCACCGTCGCGAGAAGCTGCCACCATCACTATCGCGGGTGTGGGGGACCGTCGCCTTCGTTGGTGGGGTCAGACCCATCACTAAACTAGGCTGAGGGAGCAGAAGACGCGATGGAAGGGGAGCCGTTCACCACCGCCATTGCTGCAACTACGTTACCACGCCTCTGTCGCAGAAAAACAACATTGTGGCCGCTGAGAAACGTTGTTGGAGTCAACCATTGGAGCTGCAATTACTCTGTTCTTGGTTTTTTTTGGTACAGTAAGTTGGTTTGCTCTAAAAATCCTTTTTTAGTCATTGTTCCGTTATATGTTGCTGAGATTTTTGCGGTGTTATTGCAATAGGGTTGAGTTTTGGTTCTTGCATGTCACGTTTGGAGTTGTTGTTGTTGTTGGGGAAGCGTAGTGGAGCTGTGGCTGCGGCTGCAGCTGTTGCAGGCCAACAGAAAGAGGATTTTGTCGCATACCCTAGTCGCGATCGAGGTAGAAATTTTTCTTAAAACTTATTTTATATCACAGAGTTGTTATAAATAGATATTGATGAGAAAAATATATTTTTGTGGTTATGTGAGTCAGATAGATTAAACTGGTTTGTTTTTGAATGGATGTGATTGAATTATTGATTGCTTGAGTTGGTGTGTGGTTGTTGATGAAAATTGATTTGGAAAGTTTATTTGAATGCTTATACTGAAAAGTGATTTTATGTTAGAAATGATTTGATATTGGAATTGGTTTGTTTTGGAAATGGTTGAGAAGAATTTGAGAAATGGTTTGGTTGGGACCCAAGAAGGGTGGCAAATTCCTAGTTTTAAAAGAGATGCTGTCAAAATTTTATGAGAAATTGGAAGTTTTGTTTTGGTTAATTTGATTAAAGAACCATTTTATTTGATTTTGATTTTACTAAAGAGAAGAGTATGTTTTGTGACGTTTTAGTGAATTTAAAGTATTTGAATTTGATTTGGCACAACATAATGTTTTAAACATAGAAATGAAATTGAAATTGGTTTTAAAAACTTGTTTTAAATAAAATGTGATTTTTATGGTTATGTTAAGTTGAGATTTTCAAGAATTATGGGATAAAGGTTGAGAACCTTGGCAATACTTTAAAGTTGAACCTGAGAATGAAGTAAAAAGTGGTTTTGGATACTTAGTTAAAATCGAAAGTGATTTAAGCGTTATGCTTTTCGGTATTTCAAATGGAATTGAAGAAATGGATTATTGAAGATAATTTAGGACTTTGGATTTGGTGAAACGAAATAATTTTTAAGTCTTTTTGGGAAAGTCTTGAACTAAAGAAATGAAAAGAAATATGTTTTGGGTACGAGATTGAATGAAAACGAGTTTTATTGAATTGATTCCAATTAAAGATGAGGTTGAGGATTCTCTCTCTTGTCACACCGGGGAGTTGGATAGAAGGTTGAGGATTCCCTTCGCTTCAATTCTGTATTATTAATTCGATTTTTGGTTATATTTGATTATGCTTGATTGGAACTCCCTCGGTAGATGCAAGGGTATGGTTCGTCCCACTTGTTTCGGGTTGAGAATGGAATTTGAGAATGGATTTGAGACTTCCTGGGTAGATGCAGTAGTTCGCTCTACTTGCTCCAGGTTGAGATTGAGACTTCCTGGGTAGAAGCAGTGGTTCGCTTCACTTGCTCCAGGTTGAGATTGAGACTTCCTGTGTAGATGCAGTGATTCGCCCCCACTTGCTCTGGATTGAGATTTGAGACTTTGTTGACTCTCCATCGCAATATGTGGGTGCACTCTTAGACCTTTCCAGATAATTCCTCCAAGGAAAATGAATACCTCTTGGGGATGCGTGCATCGAGGGACTGTCTAGGGTTCGCTACCGAACATGTCGGGTTTGGCTGTATAACCAACAGATGAGCTCATTATTTGCATCTAAGTGACATTGTTTAGGTGTGAATATTGTATTTGGTTTGCCTATGTGAATATTTCTATTTAACTGCCAATTGCCATACTTGTTGTAATTGCTCTTGATTGTGTTTGAACTTTATTATTTGTAATTGTGTCTGGTTGGTTCACACTATGGTGGTTTGAGTGGTGATTTGATTATGCTTTGGGTTGGAGGCCATGATTTGATTTTGTGTTGGGTCGAAGGCCGTGAGTTGATTTGTATTGGGTTAGAGGCCGTGATTTGGTTATATTTAGGCTGGAGGCTGTGATTGGATGAATCGGTGGTAAGTTTGGTTAGTATGATCCTCTGGTATGTAGTGATACCCTTTGGATATTATGTTTGATTGACTTTTATAAATTTAAAATATGAATTTGGATTTTCAGATAATTAATGGTTGGTTTTCAAAAAGATTCATAGATAATCACTGCATTTGAAAATAGTTTTTTTTTAAATATCTTTTTATGACAATTCTGAAACTCCTATGATGAAACTGTGTAGTTATGTTCTCACTCCCTACATCTAACATTTTTAGAAAATAGAAGAGGAAGGATCTATTGATTCTACTGAGCATTTGGACGTTTATTTTTTGTATTTTTAGTTATTATTTTTTCTCGCCCTTATTATTTTTACTACATTCTTGTAAGAGGGATAGGAGTCAGAATTGCAATGATATGTGTGTATATAATATTTGTAAGAAGTTTTGTATATATGTATATGCATGTTTGTAAAAAGTGAAAAAGAACTTTCAGTTTCCAAAGAAAACAGCGATACGGTTTTGAGTTAAAGGCTCCTATTTTATTATTAAGTATATAGAAGTCGTCGTAATATCTTCGCTATCAGAGTGGCACAGCCGTAAGGGTGACATTCTGATAATAAAGATGTTACATAACCCGGGTACTACCAGGATATATTCAGAAGGCAGAGATCGAGTACTGTGTACCCGAGATACGCCCTTAATGGAAAAGTGGGCACAATGCCCGAGATGCATTATAACACTATACAAGGAGTATATAGCCAAGATCCATAGTGTCATTTCACATTTTTAAAATTTTGATTAATTTTGAAAGCATACATGGCTAGACGAGAGGGTTACGTCTGATCATAAAATATTAATAAACTGAATGCAACCTAACATGTGGTCGAAGCACTGAATTTTGAGGTCAGTTTATGTATCTCTTATTTTTAATAGGGAATCAGTTAATATGTTTTGATTTATTTAGATTTTGGTTAATTAGTTAATTAGATTTTAGTATTTACTTGGATGAGATTTGTTGGAATAGTAGACGATTAGAATTTGATTAAGTATATATAATATAAATTTTATTTATCATCTTAGTTTATTATGAAATAATTACAATTTTTAATTATTATTCTTAATTAAATAATATATTCTCTTGTGCATTATAATTTTTATTTGTTAATCAATTATTAAATAATATGTTTTCTTGTGCATTATATTAGTTAATAAGTCATGTTTAAATTTAATTAAATTATATTATTAAGTAAATAATGAATTCTCTTATGTATAGTTATATAATCATATGCATTAACTTATTTAATTAAATTTAATCAAGTTATATTCAAAATTATTTTATTGTAAAGCAATATTAAACGCAATAGGCGATAAGTTTTAGAAGTCTAATGAATAGTAGTTGTATAGTCACCTCAGTTGCTCTTGGCACATCGTGTGATTTTGGGACTCCATCCCCTGAGGTGTGATAAACTCCATATTTAGGGTTTATCTTGTGCTTAACTTGGGAAATTTCATTACCTTTTACCCACATTTATTCAATGAAATAGCATGGTTTTATGATTGTTTTTCAATTTGTGCTTAAGTGTGAAAATATGCTTTCTAGATCCTTGATGAGCGGATAATTTATACGCTTTTTGACATTGTTTTTAGTATGTTTTTAGTAGAATCTAGTTACTTTTAGGGATGTTTTTATTAGTTTTTATGTTAAATTCACATTTCTGGACTTTACTATGAGTTTGTGTGTTTTTCTGTGATTTCAGGTATTTTCTGGCTGAAATTGAGGGACTTGAGCAAAAATCAGATTCAGAGGTTGAAGAAGGACTGCTGATGCTGTTGGATTCTGACCTCTCTGCACTTAAAGTGGATTTTCTGGAGCTACAGAACTCGAAATGGCGCGCTTCCAATTGCGTTGGAAAGTAGACATCCAGGGATTTCCAGAAATATATAATAGTCCATACTTTGGCCAAGAATAGACGATGTAAACTGGCGTTCAACGCCAGCTTTCTGCCCAAACCTGGCGTCCAGTGCCAGAAAAGGAGCCAAAACCAGAGTTGAACGCCCAAACTGGCACAAAAGCTGGCGTTCAACTCCAAGAAAGACCTCTACACGTGCAACACTCAGGCTCAGCCCAAACACACACCAAGTGGGCCCAGGAAGTGGATTTATGCATCAATTACTTACTCATGTAAACCCTAGTAGCTAGTTTATTATAAATAAGACCTTTTACTATTGTATTAGGCATCTTTTGATCATCTTAGGATCTTAGGATCATCTTTGAACGCATTGTTCTTAGACTTTGGGGGCTGGCCATCTCGGCCATGCCTGGACCTTCACTTATGTATTTTTAACGGTAGAGTTTCGACACTCCATAGATTAAGGTGTGGAGCTCTGCTGTTCCTCAAGGATTAATGTAAAGTACTACTGTTTTCTATTCAATTCATCTTATTTCGCTTCTAAGATATCCATTCGCACCCAAGAACGTGATGAAGGTGATGATTATGTGTGACGCTCATCATCCTTCTCCCTTATGAACGCGTGCCTGACAAACACTTTTGTTCTACATGAAATAAGCTAGAATGAATATCTCTTAGATCTCCTAACCAGAATCTTCGTGGCGTAAGCTAGAATGATGGCGGCATTCAAGAGAATCCGGAAAGTCTAAACCTTGTCTGTGGTATTCCGAGTAGGATTCAATGAATGAATGACTGTGACGAGCTCCAAACTCGCGATTGCAGGGCGTTAGTGACAGACGCAAAAGGATAGTAAATCCTATTCTAGCATGATCGAGAACCGACAGATGAATAGCCGTGCCGTGACAGGGTGCGTGAGCATATTATTCACTGAGAGGATAAGATGAAGCCATTGACAAGGGTGATGCCTCCAGACGATTAGCCGTGCTGTGACAGGGCATTAGATCATTTTCCCGAGAGATGACCGAAAGTAGCCATTGACAGTGGTGATGTATCACATAAAGCCAGCCATGGAAAGGAGTAAGACTGATTGGATGAAGATAGCAGGAAAGCAGAGGTTCAGAGGAACGAAAAGCATCTCCATTCGCTTATCTGAAATTCCTACCAATGATTTACATAAGTACCTCTATCCCTATTCTATTAGTTATTATTCGAAAACATCATTATCAATTTATATCTGCCTAACTGAGATTTGCAAGGTGACCATAGCCTGCTTCATACCAACAATCTCCGTGGGATTCGACCCTTACTCACGTAAGGTATTACTTGGACGACCCAGTGCACTTGCTGGTTAGTTGTATCAAAGTTGTGAACCATGGTATTGGCACCAAGTTCTTGGCGCCATTGCCAGGGAAAGAAAGAGCCATGAATTTTACATAATTAAAGTGTAATCACGATTACGCGTACCAAGTTGCTCACGTTGCCAGGGATTGTTCGAGCCTGGATAACACAATTTCGTGCACCAATCCTTAATTAGCTAAATTTGATTCACCTTTGATTCCACTAGATGCCTTGATTTGTTTGTTAAGTGATTTCAGGTTGAAAAGGCTAGGAATGGATCAAAAGAGTGAAGAAGAAAGTATACAAAGTGGAGAAATCATGAAAAAGCCAAAGAATTAGAAATGTGCATCCACGCGCACGCGCACACGTGGATTGCGAAAATCTCAAGGGGCGCGCATGCGCACTGTACGCGTACGCGCGGATGGGCGCACGTGATTTTTTAAATAGAAAACGTGCCCAGCGATTTCTAAGAGCTGTGGGGCCCAATTTCAACCAACTTTGGCACCAAAATGCATTTAAGGACCAAGGATTGAAGGAGGAAGGCATCATTCACACACTTAGCATCATTAACACACATTAGGAGTAGTTTAGAGTAGTTTTAGAGAGAGAAGCTCTCCCTTCTCTCTAGAATTATGATTAGGATTAGGTTTAATTCTTAGATCTAGGTTTTCATTCATGCTTTCTTCTATTTCTTCTTCTCAATTCCTTGTTGTTGCAATCATCATTCTTCTATTCTTTTGTTGTAATTTCCTTTATGTTGTTTCCATGCTTTATTGTAGATCTAATCTTGTTCCTTCTATTTTCTTCCAATTCAATTTGAGGTAATTCATAATAATTGTGTTTCTTTTTATTGTTGTTATTAATTTCTTGCAATAAGTAGTTGTTAGATTTCATTGTTGTTATCAATTTACTTTGCTTTCCTTTTATGCCTTCCAAGTGTTTGATGAAATGCTTGGTTGGATTTTAGTGTAGATTTTGTTCCTCTTAGCCTAGGTGGAGTAATTAGTGACGCTTGAGTTATCTAATTCCTTTATTGATTGACAATTAGAATTTGCTAATTGATTTGGATACCACTAAAGATAGTCTTTCCCTTGGGAGTTGGCTAGGACTTGTGGAATCAAGTTGACTCATCCACTTGCCTTTCCTCCATGGTTAGAGGTTAACTAAGTGGTAGCAATGGACAATTTATGATCACAATTGAGGAGGATAACTAGGATAGGACTTCTAGTTCTCATAACCTTGCCAAGAGCTTTTCATAGTTATTAGTTTATTTTCGTTGCATTTTACATTTCTTGTCTCCTATCTCAAAAACCCCAAACATACTTCATAACCAATAACAAGGACACTTTATTGCAATTCCTAGGGAGAACGACCCGAGGTTCAATACTTCGGTTTATAAATTTAGGGGTTTGTACTAGTGACAAACAAATTTTTGTATGAAAGGACTATTGCTTGGGTTAGGAACTATATTACAACGAGCTTTCAATTGTGAAATTCTAAGCCGTCAAAAGTCCAATCATCAAAATGGAGCCGTTGCCAGAGATTGCAATGGTGTTGTGTTATTGGTTATTGTATATATGTGAGTATTGTAAATAGCTTGATTTTTGGATTGCTTGTTGGTACTTGCTAGTTTTAGGATTTAATTTTCTTGCTTCTTATTTGATTTTGTTTTCTTTTTCTCTCACTATCATGAATTCTCACTTTGGCTATGAGTTTGGTTCTAATTGTGTTGTAGGAAATGTGAACTTCAATGACCACATGCACCAAGGATGGAACACTTCAAGGTGGGAGGAGCCTCAAGGGATTGATCACTCCTATTGGCAACAACCTCCGGATGCGTATAGGTATAATCACCATCCTAATGCATGTCAATTCAATGGCTATGGTGAATCCTTTTTAGATAATCAATCAACACCATCATATGCCTATGACTCTTATTCTCAACATGAACCTCAACTGTTCTCACAAGCCTCTCATTACCAAACACCTTCCTATGATCCATATCCACCATATGACCAATCATCTATACCATATTCTTATGATCATTATGAGCAAGAACCTCTAGAACCACCACAACCTTATCATGACTACTACCAAGAACCACCTCAATACACACCATCCCCATACCCTTACCAAGAAGAACCACCTTCCTACTATGAGCCCTCTCTCCAAAATGATGAACCCTCTTATCCACTCCAAGCCCCAATAGATGATTCTCTCACCTTGCTACTTCAAGGACAAGCAGATATGCAAAGGAATATCCTAGAGTTTGTGACTAACTTGACCAAGATAGTGCATACTTTAGCCTACCAATGCTTGAATACTCAAGGTACTTCCGTGACCACATGTGAAAAAGCAAAAGAAGAGCAAAGTGTGAAGGAGAAATTGGAAAATTCGGTGGAGAAGAAGGAAGAGTCAAATTTTGTGTTAGAACATTTGGAGGAGCCTATGACCATTGAGGAAAAGGAAGAAGTGGTTGAAGATTTAGGAGATGTTGAAAGTCCATGGGAATGTAACATCATGGAGCACTCTTCCAAGAAGCTTGATATTGATGTTAAGGAGGGTGCGCAACCTCCAAGGCATATCATAGTTGGAGACTTGAAAGAGGTCTATCAAGACATGGATTCAATCATGGATGAATTTCTATCTATAATTGAATCCTCTCCCATTGGATATGAAGTTGAAATTATAGAAGAATGTGCATAACCTCCCATACCCTTGGTGAGAAATGAGAAAGAGAGTGAATCGGAAGAGAGCTACCAAGAGAAAAAAGTTGGCATGGTGTATATCAGGATTGAAGAATATGAAGAGGTTGATCAAAAGATGGATTCATTCATCAATGAATTCCTATCCAAAATTGAACCACCTCCCATCGAGCAAGAAATCGAAGTTCTTGAAGACAACACCAAGCCAAGTGATACAAGGGAAAAGGTTGAAATTGAGGAAGCTTGCAAAGAGGTGGAAATAGTCAAGGAAGAGCACAAGGGAGTGGAGTTTGCAAGATCATTAGGACCACCCCTTCCTAAGTCACCATCCTACACAACATTCAAGTGGGTAAAATTCTTACCCCTAAGCTTTACTTTCTCACTTGAATATGGATTGATTGAAAATGATGGTCAACCTAGAGCTCTTTGTGGAGTTAAGAGTAGGAATGAGTTGTGTAGTGGTTAGAAACGTCATTCTAAGCTCATGATGGTTGCAAGCTCAAAATTCAAGAGCAATGGTTGGTGTGGAACCAAATTGCATGGGTCTAGGAAGTTGTTTGGAAGCTTCTTTGAGAATTCCAAGGCCATGCCACCCGGATGGAATAATGATGATCAATTTAAGGACGGGTGTCAAAACAAAGTGTGAGATCCCGGATCGCACAAGGAAAATCAAATTTGGGAGCTCATGGTTTGTGAATAACTCCATCAAAGCTTGAAGATGTTAAAATTGAAGAATGGAGCTTATTGGAGATTCAAGCATTGGTGGATGTTCAAGGATAGCTTCAAGCACAAGTCACCTTGAGAGGAGCTCCCCATAAGTCCAACTTAAGGACAATAAACAAAAGTGCTAGGTGGGAGACAACCCACCATGGTAACTTCTTTTCATTTTTCCTTTTGTATATATTGGTAAAAGTAGTTTAATTTCATATTTTCACTAGTTTTGTTGAGTTTATTTGGTAGTTTAGTATGTTAAATAAGTTTTTATGGTGTTTTGGTGGCTGTTTGGAGGTTTAGAATGCTTGGATTGGTGCAAAAACATAGAAAAAATTTTGAAAAACAGAACACCATCCACGCGTACGCGCACTGCGCGCGACGCGTGCATCAAGCATTTTCGCCCATCCGCGCGGACGCACCATGTGCGCGTACGCGTGGGTCTTAAGATTTCATTCCTCCATACATTGACCCGAGAGTTGTGCCTACGTTGCACGCGCACTGTGCCCGAGGCATAAACCAACTCGCGCGTACGCGCACCTGGCGCGTACGCGCCACTCTCGAAATAAGCCATCGATGCGGACGCGCCATGTACGCGTACGCGTCGCTTCCATTGCACCACCATCCGCGCGCGCGCGCCATGCGCGCGTATGCGCGGATACCCTTCTTCACTCCACTTCTTTTCTTCTCCTCTTTCCATTTCTTTCCTTCTCCTTTCTTCTTCCCTTCTCCTACCCCTCATCCAACACTTTCAAACACCATTGATAACCATCTATTCTAGTTAGTTAATTAGTTAGTTAGTTAGTTGATTAGTTAGTTTTAGTTAGTTTTTATTTCATTTTCTCTTTTTCATTGTAAGTGTTGGATTGTTAATTTTGTTTACCATTAATTGTTGCTGAGTACAAACGGGATGTTATCTTAACATCATTATGTTTATAATCTTTGTTGGATTCTATTGTTGAGGTTATACTTTGCTACTTGGTTTTGAATTCTTCATGCTTATCTTTTGAGAATACCAAGTGATGAGAATCGCCTTCGAGTTTGTACATCCTTTTGAATTGCATGTTGTAGCTAGCCACCATGTAATTGGAACCTTTTTCCTTGATTAGGCAATTTCTTGATGGATGTTGTGCATTTATTCTAATGCACTGTATTTCATGATCATATGCATCCATATGCTTTTAGCTCGAATGCTCTCATGCTTCTTTAATGCTTGTTTTACCTTACAAGTCTACTTAAAGTATCTCAAGCATACTAGGATAAGTGAAGTGCATGCTTCTTTTGTGACATCGCTTTTCTTGCTAATGTGTGTTCTAAATCGTGCGCAACTTAGAATGCACACTCACTTTTATTAATGTCACACTACTTCACTCACTCAATCCTAGTGATTAGTACCTCATTCCAACAATGTATGCTTCCTTGCTTATGTATTTTCTCATCTTATGGTGTTATTTTCTATTTTTCATGATTGATACACCACAAGAAAAAATGGAAGCAGATGAAAGAACATGCAGCAACCGGTTGACCTACCAGCTGAAGGTAGCAATCCGAAAAGTTGCCGTACCCCCTTGCTCATCTTTGAATGCACCAAGGACGGTGCAAACTTTTAAGTGTGGGGAGGTCGTCCGACCGGTCGGTACTTTTGGGTGACAAATTCCTAATTCCAACACTTTTGTATTTCATTTCAGGTTTTTAGGATTTTTGTTGCATTTTCTTAATTTTGCATATATATATATACATAATAAGCTTAGTCAAAATAATGAGATTAAATTTTCAAGAACTCTATCTATAGGGCACCAATTGATTTGAGTGAAAACTTTTCATTAAACTTGCTTGAATGATATATATATATATATATTGTGGAACATGTTTTGAGCTAAGAACACAAGCTTGTGAGACTTGAGCCTAATGGTGTGGTTACATCTTATAACCACTTATCTTCCTTCTTGTGTGCATTATTCTCTTTCTATGATTGTGATCTTTGATTTGTTTGATTCTATATGTCCATTATTTTGTGTATTCATGCATTTATATGATTGAGGCCATCATTTCATTTAGCTCACTTACCCAAATGGCCTTACCTTTTATCTTCCATTGTTAGCCAATTTGAGCCTATACTTAACCCACTTTGTTCATAATTTTAGCACATTACAAGCCTTAAAGCGGAAAACAATAAAAGTTCTTAATTTGGATCTTTGATTAGCTTAGGCTAGTGTGTGTGTGTGTGTCATTTAAAGTGTGGGAAATCTTGGAATATTGGGTGAATAAAAGGGTAGTTTTGTATTTTTGTTGTAAATATTGGGAATTGGGTAAATGCTCATGTGTAATGAATGTAAAACCTTATGCATTGATGATCTTGTATATAGAAAGAAAAATGAGAAAAAGGAAAAGGAAAAGAAAAAAAAACAATACGGAAAAGAAAAGAAAAAAATAGAAAAAGAAAGAAACAAAGAAAAAGAAAGAAATAAAAGGGGACAAAATACCCCAAAGCAAAGCTCAATAAGGGTCAATGTATAAGTGTTGTGAAATGAAAAGGAATACATGAGTATGTGAAAAAGTGAGAAAAATGGGTAGTTAGGTTAGCTTTGAAATTGTATAGGATGTCATACGTTAGGTGGGAAGTTTAAGCTTATCAAATATTCAAATTTCAAGCTCACTTAACCATATATGCATCTTACCTTGACCCTAGCCCCATTACAACCTAAAGAAAAGACCTCATGATACTTGTATGCATGCATGAAATATATGTTGATTGTTAGAAGAAAAACAAATCTTAGAAAGCATGATTAGGAGAGAATTGAGAGAATCAACCCTAAACACTTGAGCGAATAGAGTGCAAACACATCCGGTGAGGGTTTGATGCTCAATTACATGTTTCCTCCTACAATCATCACTCTTCTTGCAAGTTTATAAAAATATTTAATAACTCAATTCAATTGTGAATTAGACTTGCTAGTCCTTAGCCCTTGTGCATATATGTATTCTTGTGAATTGATTTATTTTGACCAAAGCAATTGCATGTAGATAGTTGCATATAGTTTAGGTTGCATTTAGTTAGTTTTCATTGAATAAATGCCATACCCTTACTTCATTCTTGGTTTAAGCATGAGGACATGCTTGGTTTAAGTGTGGGGAGGTTGATAAACCCCATATTTAGGGTTTATCTTGTGCTTAACTTGCGGGATTTCATCACCTTTTACCCACATTTATTCAATGAAATAGCATGGTTTCATGATTGTTTCCTAATTTGTGCTTAAGTGTGAAAACATGCTTTCTAGATCCTTAATTAGCTAAATTTGATTCACATTTGATTCCACTAGATGCCTTGATTTGTTTGTTAAGTGATTTCAGGTTGAAAAGGCTAGGAATTGATCAAAAGAGTGAAGAAGAAAGCATATAAAGTGGAGAAATCATGGAAAAGACAAAGAATTGGAAATGTGCATCCACGCGCACGCGCACTGTACGCGCACGCGTGGATTGCGAAAATCTCAAGGGGCGCGCACGCGCACTGTACGCGTACGCGCCGATGGGCGCATGTGATTTTTTAAATAGAAAACGTGCCCAGCGATTTCTAAGAGCTGTGGGGCCCAATTTCAACCAACTTTGGCGCCAAAATGCATTTAAGGACCAAGGATTGAAGGGGGAAGGCATCATTCACACACTTAGCATCATTAACACACATTAGGAGTAGTTTAGAGTAGTTTTAGAGAGAGAAGCTCTCCCTTCTCTCTAGAATTAGGATTAGGATTAGGTTTAGTTCTTAGATCTAGGTTTTCATTCATGCTTTCTTCTATTTCTTCTTCTCAATTCCTTGTTGTTGCAATCATCATTCTTCTATTCTTTTGTTGTAATTTTTTTTATGTTGTTTCCATGCTTTATTGTAGATCTACTCTTGTTCCTTCTATTTTCTTCCAATTCAATTTGAGGTAATTCATAATAATTGTGTTTCTTTTGATTGTTGTTATTAATTTCTTGCAATAAGTAGTTGTTAGATTTCATTGTTGTTATCAATTTACTTTGCTTTCCTTTTATGCCTTCCAAGTGTTTGATAAAATACTTGGTTGGATTTTAGTGTAGATTTTGTTCCTCTTGGCCTAGGTGGAGTAATTAGTGACGCTTGAGTTATCTAATTCCTTTGTTGATTGACAATTAGAAGTTGCTAATTGATTTGGATACCACTAAAGCTAGTCTTTCCCTTGGGAATTGGCTAGGACTTGTGGAATCAAGTTGACTCATCCACTTGACTTTTCTCCATGGTTAAAGGTTAACTAAGTGGTAGCAATGGACAATTTATGATCACAATTGAGGAGGATAACTAGGATAGGACTTCTAGTTCTCATAACCTTGCCAAGAGCTTTTCATAGTTATTAGTTTATTTTCGTTGCATTTTACATTTCTTGTCTCCTATCTCAAAAACCCCAAACATACTTCATAACCAATAACAAGGACACTTTATTACAATTTCTAGGGAGAATGACCCGAGGTTCAATACTTTGGTTTATAAATTTAGGGGTTTGTACTAGTGACAAACAAATTTTTGTATGAAAGGACTATTGCTTGGTTTAGGAACTATATTACAACGAGCTTTCAATTGTGAAATTCTAAGCCGTCAAAAGTCCAATCATCAAGGTGCTACTACCTTATATCATTGAGGCTGAGTTTGGACATACAGTAGAGTTAAGGGATTTCATCTTCGACAATATCTTACTCTCTGTATTTGTGGAGCGTTGGAGACCAACCCATACTTTCCACCTTTCATGGGGTGAGGTCACCATCACATTCTAGGATGTGGCATATCATCTTAGATTGCGCACAAATGGTTACCCGATAGGCAACTGCACTAGAGATTTTCAGCAATTTCATAGACACCCCACATGGCAGTAGGTTGCAAATTTGCTCAATGATAGGCCTCCACCCCAGTTCCGAGGACAGGAAGTAGAATTTTGGGCTGAAGATGACTTGGTTCAGGAACAGGATGACCCACATTCCATCGGGGGCTAATGAGGCTACTCTCCGCCAGTATGCCAAATGTTACTTACTTATGTTGATCGGGGGATACTTGTTTATAAACAAGTCAACCAACTTTGTCCCTCTCAGATGGCTGCCACTTCTGGAGGACTTTGATAGTTCCAGACGGTTGTCATGGGCTCTGCAATGCTGTCTCACACCTATCATTCATTGTGCAGCGCTGCCCGACAGGATATGATGGATATTGTCGAGTGCGTGCCATTAGTCGTGGATCTACCACAAGTTCCCGACTTTCTGTCCTGTCAAATGCAACATTCTCAGATTTTCTCTTGCTTCAAGGTAGTTATTTAATATTTTTGTTGTAATAATAAGAATGTGCAATATTAAAAACTAACTGAAATTTTTTTCGGTTATTAGGTTGGCATGACTTGGTAGGACAACCATCATGACAGAGGTCTTAGATTGCGGCGTAGGATGGATGCCCTAAGGTTTGACGAGTTATGATGTTTCGAATCTTCATATGTTATTCACAAATTACTCTTCTAGTACTAAATATAGTATTATACGTGTTTTCAGTTTCGGTGGACACCGTACGATGATCCCTAGCTACTGCAGATGACACCCGACCGGATTAGTCTGCCATGTACATCAAACATTATACTGACGTGCTTATCTTCTTCAACCCAAAACGTCCTATTTTTTTAAAACCTCCACTAGACAGCGTTGATATGAATCTATATGCTACTCAGCTAACCTCCTTCGAACCGATTAATTGCTCCCATGTTGATCAAGATAACATTCTTAAGCACATCTAGAGAATCAATACGGAAGTGCGCAGTATCACAGTTGAATTGCACTCAAATATTACTCCCTCATCACCATTTCTAATGATTCCATTATGATAAACTATTAAAAAAAAAACTGGTTACTAACCTTTTTTTTTTTGAAAAGAAGGAAAGGAAGAATAGATAGCATAAAGATGGATGTAGAATGGATTGCACAAGAAGTTGCATATAGAGATATTTTCGTATCTAGAGTTCAAAGACCCCTATTTATTTAAGCACGTATCCCGGATACAGTGCCACCATACTTATTATGGATGTATCTCGAGTACAGTACCATAAAATTTCTTAAGGCTCTATCTCGGATGCAGTGCACCCGACTTGTGCACGTATTTTAATATTGCTTGTATCCTGGGTATAGAATAACTGAGTTGTGTTTTTTTAGGTTTTGGTACCTTTGTATCCGGGATGTATAAGGTTAACATAAATGCGTAAATACGCTATAAATTACACATTTTTGTAAATATTATATTTAAATAATTTAAATAAAAAAATCTCTTTTCTCCATTGTATCATGTTATATTGGAGAAACACACCGGCTATTCGCTCCAGAGTTAGCACCTTTTCACTGCCTCCGACTCAGCATCGTATCGTGGCCATCAAGTTATGTATTTTTCAAGGTGAAGTAACCCGAATTTAGATTCTCTAAAGTGAAGAAGTTGGTAAAGTAGTAAAATGGGGAGTTAATTACCATTAATTTTGTAACTTTTATAAAATATATGTTCTATTATCTTAATTTAAGAGTGATTAATTTTTCACTTTACTATTTTACCAACTTTTTTACTTTAAAAAATTTTCATTCAAGTAGTCTAAAATTTTTATTTTGTTCTTAAAAAATAAATAAATATTGTGAACAATTTCATAAATATTTTTATTTTATTTGAAGAATATACTTTAAGTTGATTTTGAAATATTATTTTATCATCTATACTAACTAATAGTTAGCAGATAATACCACAACAAATTATTTATTTAAATAAAATATTAAAAGAAAGATAAAAGAGCAGAGGAAAACATATACAGCCTTGGGTTGAGATTTAGTCACCCAAAAAAATATATATATACAGCCTTGGGACGTTGCTCACAACAAAAGTTGGGCGGTAGATTCTCTTGAAAGAGGAGCCAAGTATAAAACCAACGGCCCATTAAGCTTTCATACTATTTCTAGCCCAACTCAGAAAATTATATTTGTATAATAATGATTCCTTCTTTTTCTTTTAAAATTTTGCAAGACTTTATATTACAATTAAACAATGTCACTCTAGCAAAACTGACAACCTACGTTATGGGATACTTAATTTTAGAAGCTTGTGCATCTCGGTACGTTGGTCAAAATTGACCACAAATTCATAATGTATAATATTAGGACATTTTACTGTATAGATTGACGTAATATAAAAAAAAAATAAATTTTTTTATAATTATTTTAATTATTTTATTATTATTTAAAATATCAGTCCTACCTTTTTCAATTTTTTTTTTATCTCATAAAAAAAAAGATCGATAAACTTATATTTTTATTGTATAATTTAGCATAATATTAATGTTATTAACGGTGCGCTTTACACTAAAAACATGTGATCAAATAAGTTATTCTTTCTCTTAAAAAAAATACACGAATCGAGACGTCAAATCCCTCCTAATTGTGGCCTGTATCTTTCTTTTCTAAAATTTGTAAACAAAATTAAAGAACAATAAAAACTGTATATAATATATCTGATATAAAATAATACAAATTAAATCTAATTGAAAAAGTGCATTAAAACTCACATTTTTTCCTAGCCAGCCAAATTATTTCAGTTGAATATAACAGTGAAAAAATTTTATAATTCAGTAGTGTCTATAATCTTGTGATTCATATATACACACACAAATTTTGTATAACAAAATTTATTTCTGAAATCTTGTGAACATTAATTGTCATTAAACAAATTAAATACAGAAAAAATTTAGATAATTACTAAAACGTAAATATGTAAAGGGAGAAATGATTATACTAAGTAATTAAAATGTTGTATTATATATGTATTCTAACTTATATTTTTAAAATTAATTCATAACTAAATTTAAGACTGAATTTAATTTAAATTTAAATTTAAATTTTAGATTTGATTTGAATCTAGCAAGATTTAAAATATGAATTCTTACCGCTAACTGAAAGGATGAAGATGAGCAACATTATAACCTAATTTTATTAGGTTATCAGCACGTGTTATTTTTAGATCTTTCTATTTTTGTTCGCTTGATTTTTTTTATTTTTGTCATTGCTTTGACATACTTATTTAGAGTTTAATTAATTAATTAATTATTTTAATTTTGAGGTCTGCTACACATTTAAGTCTTCCTCTTTTTTCTCTTCTTTCTCTTTCTCTTTCTCCTTTTTCTTTATCTTTTTTCATTATGGTCATCGTCACCACCACTATATCCAGTGGCGGAACTTGAAACCAAATTTTGGGGGGGCCAGCTAGAAAATAATTGTCAAAATATTTTTGATATGAACCCCATTTAAGATAAGCTCGTCTAATCTCATCTCTTTGGTTTGGGTGATATTGCCAAATTTAAAGCTGTTTTTCAAGATCTCGTTCCAAAAACTTAAGGCTAAAGTCATCGGATGTAACTTTTTGAACTTTTGAAGGTTATATCTCACTTTCTTCATGATTCATTAAAGTAGAAGAACTATCTACAGGTGTTGATATTGTAAAAGTTATATGTTCTCTTTCTTAAATATTAGTCTTCCTCTTAAAAAATATATCAATTCTTTGATTTTTCATTATTATTTTATATAAAAATTTGAATATATATCTTGTAAAATATGTAAAGAAGAAGTTAGAAGGACAAATATTAAAATTTATAATATTTATTGAATTTTTTTATCAATTTATACAAATACAATAATATTAATACTTATTGAATATTCTATTATTTTTTATCATATAAAAATTAAATTAAATAAATAAAAAAGATCTAATTTTTTATATTTGAACTTAAAAATAGAGAGAGTGTTGTTTATTGAACTTATTAGATACTTTAAGTCATAGTAAAGTATTTAAGTCAATTGAACTATTTTTTATCTTTTGAAAAAGTACTACTAAGTTTTTTATAAAAAGTTTGGGGGGGCCATGGCCCCCCTTGTCTGAACTAAGCTCCGCCACTGACTATATCATCACATCCATCTCCTCTTCTTCCTTCTCCTCCTCCTCCTCCTCCTGTTTCTTTTTTATTTGAATTTCTTTGATTTCCTCCTTTCTTTTCTTCTTTTTCCTCCATTATCATTATAGTCATCACCAACAACACCAACATTTTTCTAACATCTTTATTGATTCTGATTCTCTATGGTCACGTCATTAAATAATTTCGGAATCGAAAATATTATCAAAACAAAATCATTGTATAATATCAAATGAACTGAAAATTGTCCATTATATAAATTTGAATTCAGAAATACTTGCGTATCAAATGAACAAAAAATATTATCAAAACGAAATCATTGTATACTATCAAATGAACCGAAAATTGTCCATTATATAAATTCGAATTCACAAACAAGTCAATTTTGAACAAAAATTCATCCAAATTAATTTTAGATTAAACAATGTCATCAATATGACAAAAATTCGATGATAACGATAATGACGATACGTATTAGAAGAAGACAATAACGATAACGATGATGATAATGCATGATAATGGAGGAAAAAGATAAAAAAGAAGAAGGAGATGAAATTTCAATACGAGGACGAGGAGGAGAAGGAGGAGGTGTTGTTAGTGATAACGGTAACGAAATTGAAAAATAATAAAAAAGGAGAAAAAGAAGAAGACGTAGTATTTGAAATGAAGAAGAAAAAGTGCAAGAGGAGAAGAAAATTAAAAAAAGAAATGCATAACTCAAATAATTTGGATGAACTTAAATGTTCAAATTGTTTGGATGTGGAGAATTATTCTTTAATTTTATACCCCTTTTGAAACAATAACGTGAGTAAAAGTGAAACTAAATCTTGTTGTAAAATTTAAAACTCGTTTACTCAAATCAGAAAATAGAAAAATTACAATTAAATTTTTTAGTTTCTTCTTAAATTTTATCAATCGTATTAATTGTCAATAAAAATAAGAATTAATTACAATTGAATATTAATAACCTCTTATATAAATTATATTGTATCAACTATCAACTATAAAAAAATATATAATTTTTAAACACATTTGCTTACTTAGAAAGTTGAAATATTTTATATTTAAAATTCATAATTTTAAAGACAGTTTCTTAATTTGCAATAGAAACATGGGAATTAAAATTAATTAAAAAAAACTAATTACAAACTAAACAAAATAATAACCAAGCAAATTACGCCAATCATATCTTTGTATTATTAATAAAGATAAATCAAATAGTTAGATTTGTTATTTAACAAATTATAAAGATAAATTTGAAAATTATTAATTCATAATTGTAAACAATAATGGAAAATTAATATTTATATTATCTTTTACTATTTTCAATTTGCTTTTTGGTTAAAAATAGATTTTTCCTACATGCTTCTAATTAAAAAAAAAAAAAAACTAAAATTTTACTTACTTTTTTACTTCTATATTTATTTTAAAAGCACAAAGAAAGGATTAAAAGAAAGTATCCTTTTTTAAAATAAAAGTGCTAATTTACATACTTGAAACATTAAAAAACTTCATTGACGTATATTTATAATTAATTAAATACATCTTATTAACTCATATACATTAATCTACTCACCATTATAATTTAATATAATAATATTATATATTCTGGTAATATATATATATATTGAAGGTAAAAAGATTACCTCTTGTAGTTATGGAACATAAATTTGTAGGATGGAATATGAGACTCCAACGGATCTCTGATCTTTAGGTTGGCGTCTTCATGGAAGTGAAGTAGCCGTAAAAAGACTTCAATGCTCAAGTTATAGAATTTTAGATAGGGATGATAATTTTTTTGGATGAAGCAGATATATGTGATAGGGTTGGCAATGAGTAGGATAAAGTAAAGTTTGGATTCAATCCTAATCCTACTTATAAGTTGAGATTTTTATATAAACTTAACTTTATCATATTCGTTCTTAACTTGCAGATACCCGACTTTATCCGTGGATTACTAAAAAAATGCAACATTGTTATATAATTTGATGATAATTTAAAATAGAACTAACTTTTATGTAAAAAAAAACATATTAAATTATTAATTAATGATCTTCTCTTAGTAGCTAAGGAACTTTTGTATTTAGTGAGAGGTCTTTGGTTCATCATCCACTTGAAACATATTTTTATATAAGTATATAACATATACATATATAGGGTACGGGTTGATCGGGTAGGATTGAGACTCAACCCGCACCTTACCCTATATTTATTTTTATATATATATGATTCATTCACCCTCTGTAACCCTACTCGTCACTCCCTCTCTTCTTCCCAGTTCAGCAATCAACAAAAACTCCCTCTCTTCTCACCGCCGTCCGCCACCCTCCTCCCTCCTTACCGTTGTACTTTCCCTTTCTACTGCTTCCTCCTCTCACTCTCAAGGTCATCGCAGCAGTCATCGCACGCCAGAGGAAACCTTCCCGAAGAGAACGTCGCATCGCATGCCTCACTTAGTCGAGGAGAATGTCATTGCGTCAGAGAGCGTCGCCATCTTCGTTGTGTCAGAGAGCGTCGCCGTCTTCGTCGTTCCAAAAAGTGTCGTGCGTCTTCATCATTCTTCATCCCCGTCATCGACATCTTCCTTCCGGTAACTCCTTCTATGTGATTTCTATGATTTTAATTATTATACTATTATTGTGATTTCTATGATTAATGTAATTTGCTGTGATTTTTGTAAATTTTATATTAGTTGTTAATGTTGTAATACTGAAAATTCTTGCTTGTGATGAAAAAATGTGCCCAAATTTTGTTGTGATTTCTGTGATTTAAATTTGCTTGTTAATTTAATTTGTCTCTGTTCGAAAAAATGTCCCAAAATGTGCCTTTGTTTTGATGTCTATTATTAAAATGATCATATCTATGGTGGATTTGAATGCTGCGATGGCCATTGGATACAGTGTTGGAGAGGCTAAGGTTCAATGTATGCGAAAAAATTTGTATTTGAAAATTAAAAATAGATGAAGATGAGTAGTTTGAATTCATTTCATATGGAAGAAGTTTCAGAAACTCTGAGTGATGGAAATATAATAGGATTTAGAGTAGAATTTGTATTATTATTGAGTTGAATTTCTATTATAGTTGAGTTGAATTCTAAAATTGTTTTCTGTGAAATTTTTGCTTTTTTTTTTTTTAAATTCGTGGATATCCATAGAGACTCTGATTCTCAATGGATCGGATACGGGAGCCCCATTACCCATCGCGGAGACGGGGATATATTATGGGTGGCGGGGGCGGGCGACGGGGGCATGTCTCCGCCTCCATGGAGATACGTTGTCATCCCTAATTTTAGAGGTGAAATAATAATCGTAATATGAATGTGTGTGAGAACCCTGGAAGAGCTAATAACTCTTTTATTTATATTATTTGCTTCCATGAAGGATGTGGTCAACCGTTTTCCATACACTATGAGAAAAACGTTGAGTACCGTCGATTTTATCGTCGTATTTAGTGTCGGACGTTAGTGGCGAGTTTTCCATCGAATTTGGCTATAAACTCGTAACCGTCAAATATTATTGTCGGAATTGTTGTTCTGATAGTAATATTTGGTGGAAAAAAAAGAAATTTTGGCGGGCCCCACTACCGGGTAAATCCGACAGTAACCTTATTTAGTGAAACACTGCGTTTTAGGCACACGAAAAACGTTAACGTCGGATTTTCCGATAGTAACCGTGCCCTAAATGATAGCGCGAACCTTTGTCTCCCCCATTTCGAATTTTTCCTTCTCTCTCTTCATCACCACCCTCTCTCTCTCTCTCTCTCTCTCTCTCATTACTTCCTCCACCTTCGTCGCAGGTTCTCTGCCCCTCCCATCGCTGTCGCTGCCGCTCCACCATTCTCGGCGAGTCAGAACCTCCGTTGCCGGTCGCGCTCAATGCTTCACATGGATTTGGGGAAGTAGAACCTCCACCACGAGCCCAGCCTCCACCACCACGACATCCGCCACCCTTTCCACCGAGGCGCATTCCGGCAAGCCACCTCCACCGCTGCAATCTCCACCTCCACCGTTGCGCCACTCTTCTTGCTCTGAGGTTGGTTTTAGGATTTTTTTCAATTTTCAATTTAATCTTTTCTGTTTTAAATTTATTATGGTTTAATTAGATTTTAATTTTGCGTTAGTAATTTCATTTTGTTAAACTAATTTTTGCTGTTAGATTGATTTAGAGTAAAATTAGATTTTTTTTATTAGGATTTCTCTTAGTTAATAGGCAATTAAGCATGCTATTGTGATTCTTGGGTCTGTAATTTGAATTTGTTTAGGGTTTACAATTTAGTTTGATTAATTTAGGTTTGATTCAATACATTAGATTTTGAATTGTTGAAGTGTTTGGAATTCACTGATTTTGTTATTTCTTGCGCTGATGACTGTTTTGTTGAGAAATTGTTGCTGAGATTGTTTGCTAATTGTTTAATTTTAGTTTAATTTAGTTTAGGTTTACTTAGAATTTCAATTTCAATTTTGAATCAGTTTCAAAGTTAGTTCAGGGTTAGTTTTCTAATCTTAGTGGATTTAAATTGATTAAGTTAGGCTAGATTTAATACATTATGTCTTGAATTATTGAAATGTTTAGAATTGTCTAATTATGTTAATTGCTGCATTGATGACTATTTTGCTGAGAAATTGTTTCTGAGATTGTTTGCTAATTGTTTAATTTTAGTTTAATTTAGTTTAGATTATTTGATTAGAATTTCACTTTCAATTTTGAATCAGTTTCAAGGTTAGTTCAGAGTTAGTTTTCTAATCTTAATAGATTTAGGTTGATTAAGTTAGGTTTGATTCAATACATTAGGTCTTGAATTGTTGAAGTATTTGGAATTGTCTAATTGTGTTAATTGATGCGTTGATAACCTTTATTTGCAGACATGTTGACGAGCAGAGGTGCTGCGGATCAGGCTCCTGGTCGTGGTTGTAGCCGTGGTTCAGGTAGAGAGAGGATTTCTTTTGGTACCCCGGAACTTCTGGATCTTCTCCCTCTACTCCGACCACGCTGGTGACGCCACAGGATGCGGGTTTAACAGACTAGCCATTCATCATAGTCCCTAACCCCAACTACGTGCCTCCATCCACAGTGGCGACGCCGCCTCCAATCGTTCAGCATCCCGCATCCACGGTGACGCCGACTCGAGCGACGGATGCTGCGCCCTGGAGTCCAGTCATGGAAGTAAAGCAGCATCTGATGCCCCTCCACCACCTCCCACCACACGGTTGCACATTTGGCCTGATGGCGGCACGGGGTAAATAACACGTTCAATGCTCATGTATTTTCTGTTTATGGTTATCGCTGAAAGTGTATGAGTTGTTTCTAGTTTAGTTGATTTAAGTGTTAATTGTTGGTTATTATTTTATAGTTTTCATGATTATGATTTCTATTATTGCTGAAAGTTCCTGAAACCTGATTCCTGTTTAGTGGATTTAGGTTGATTTGGATTGCTGGTTATTGTTTTCTAGTTTTCCTGATTATAATTCATGTTACTGCTGAAATTTCCTGAAACCTAATTCCTATTTAGTGGATTTAGGTTGATTTGGATTGCTGGTTATTATTTTCTAGTTTTCGTGATTATGATTCCTGATTCCTGTTTTCTAGATTTAATGATTAGAGTTGATTCTTGCTTGTGGGTTGTTGTTAGGTTTTTGCCGAACCTGAATGTGTGTATTCAGGAGATGACGAATGTCATCAAGCTAATATATGACCAGTCCTAGCCCAGCTACATGAAGATCTATGCTGACACCAGGCAGCGCTGGTTTGAGAACTAGACGGTAATTACTTTCATTATTATTTCTGTTTTAAACTTTTTTAACTAGTTTATATCTTCTATCTTGTTTACCTAAAAAGCTTCTTTGTTGCAGCTGCAATTCATTTGGGATGCTGAGCACGACCTAGCCATTTGGAAAATATTCAACTATAGGATGGGTTGGCAGCTCTAGCAGATGCTGGATGATGTTCGTCATGGGTGGGACCAGCGGATGTGCTGGCTCCGATCGGAGGTAAAGAAGGACCTGTCGGCTCATTGGAAGCGAGACTGATGCGGGGTTCAAGCATTGACGTCTCACAAACCGAGCTAATAGGGAATCGGCCAGGTCGTCCCAGTACACCGGCGGCTAGACAACCTTAAGAAGATGAAGGCTAGACTAGTATGTAGTTCCTTTAATATTGTTAATAACTTCGTTATGTTAGCTGTTTTACATATCATTACTAGCCATTCTAATAATTTTGTATTTCAATACAACTGGTGTAGTCGAAGTCGTTGGAATGCGAGAGCACATTGGCGGAGATGTTCAAATACACCCACATGCTGAAGGAGAACAAAGCGAGACTTATTGATCAGCAGTCTCAAGACCATTATGTGAGTAAACATACATCTGATTATCTTCTGCTATGAAATTATTTGAGATTATATATATATCTTACTAATCACAGTAACTTGTGTTAATTGCACAGAAGTCCTACACACAGAAACTAGAGGCCGCGACTTAGCAGTCTCAGCAAAGTAAGGAGGACATCGCCGATGGATCTGCGGCCTCAGTCGTCAACCCCGATGCGGTTTGGCATGAGACCGCCTTAGCCCTGTACAAGAACCACGTATACGGGATGGGGTCGTTCTTTGCTAGTAGCCTCTGCACCTCAACGTTGAGGCCGTCGTCAGGCTCCGCCACCAGTCGAGCCGTCCATCCTGAGGAAGGCATGGATTTGAGGCTCCAGGTGCAGGAGTTCCAGCGTAGCCTTCATCAGCAGGCTCAGGAGCTTAACGATTATTGGGAGATGTATCAAGTGATCCTCACCCACGAGACTTCTACGGATGAACTCAGGCTAGAGTTTAGGGAGTTGCTGGAGCGGATGTAGCGTATGGAGACTTAGATGGAGGTGTACCAGGCCCAGATACGCACTACTGGCATCGACCCTGCTGGTGACACACAGACATCGTCACCGCCTCCTGCACCACTGACTCAGCACTACAAGAAAATGGAATATTTGTAACAAAAATTTTGTATCAAATTTAAGATTGTTACAAAAAAATAATTTTTTGTAATAATAATTAGTAATTGTTACAAAAGAATAATTTTTTGTAATAACATTACAAGTTGTTACAAAACATGCTAATATTTTGTAACAATCTAACTTTTGTTGTTACAAATTATGTTAGTTTTTGTAACGAACCTTTGTTTTGTTACGAAATATTATAATATTTTGTAACAAAAAATAAAGAAGTTGCAAAAATTTGTAATATTTTGTAACAAAATATCTTTTTGTTTCAAAAACTCCAATTGTTTTGTAACAAAAAATTAATTTGTCACAAATCAACATTATTTGTAATAAGTTATTTGTTTATCACAAAATGTAAATACATTTTATAACAATTTTTTTTCAAAATGTTAAACACGCTAAAAAATTTTGTTTATATAATTTTTTATAAAATAAAATAAATAAATAAATAAATAATAAATATTTTATATATCTTACTTTTAAATATTTAGATTTTTAACTTTATTTTATAAATAAAAGAAATTAATTTAATTATTAAAAATTTTCATTAAATTAGTATTTATTCGAAGATAGATTTCAAGTTAGTAATTAAACGGCATTTCAAAGATAATTACTTTATATTTAATTTAGTTTTAAATTATTACTTTATTTTATTATTTTATTAATAATTTTACTCTAAACAAAACTTTAATTTACACTCCCAAAACACTAAATCCTAACTTAATCCCAATCCTACTTAAACCTAATTTTCTACCCTAACCCTCTAACACACAAACAGCAGCCACACAGCCGCCCACGGTCACACACTCACACTCAATACACACAAAAAGAAACCAAACAGCAATTAGAAAAGAAATAAAAGAAAGAAAGGGGAAGAGGGGAAGCACGAAGAGGGAGAAAGGGGAAGAGAGAAGAAAGGAGATCCGACGATGAGAGAGGGCCGCGCTGTTGTCACCGCCAGAACCGGGAGGAGAGGGAGTCGCGCCGTCAGCCGCGTCGCCGTCCGTGAAGCCATCGCAGTCCGTGAAGCCATCGCCGCCAGCCGCGTCGTTACTGTCATCGCCGGTTTTCACCACGCCTCGTCACCACCGCCGCGCCGTGCTCCATGCCGTCGCCGCCACTGTTCCGTCACAAGAGAAGGACGCACGAGGGAGGAAACAGAACCGCGAGGGAGCTCAGCCACGGAGAGAGGAGACGCGCGTCAGATCTGTCGCCACGGGTCCGCCCATCGCCACACCACGTCGCCGACTGTGAAGCTGTCTCCGTCGCCGCTGCCGGAGGTCGCCATCGGAGCCGCCGCTCCACTTCTGTCATTCTTCTTTTTACAGTGAGTTGCCCGCGCCTTGAACCGTGTTTCCTTTTTGTAGTTCCACCTTGTCCTAGGTTCCCAGCAGCAATGTCTGCAAATGAGTGAGTGTGTGTGTGTGTGTGTTTTTTTTCTCCTTATTTGTTCATTGGGTCAGACATGATACTAATTGGTTGTCTTTCTTTTGTTTGCCTAATTTAGTAGTTTTCACCATGGATAAGACCATTCTAATGGCCTAGTCAGTTAATACCATTGTTTGCTCTTTTCAGATTAGCATCAACACCAGCCATGTTCAATAGCACACTCACAAAGGATGAAGCATTCTTGTGTCCTGTTGATGGATCCATTATGATAACAGGTACATGATGAGGTTGTAGCTGAATGTCACTATTCTAACTGTAAGACATCATAGTTGTTTGAAAGCTTTAGATTTTGTTTGTAACATGCTCTTCAATGCAAAAGCCCTTTTGAGTTATCTGTAGAGATTGGTATTGCACATGCTTCTTCTTGTGAAACTATAATGAATCTTGGAGAATGTTGAAAGGAGGGTTCAAACAAAATCACTTAGCCATGAAACCTGATATACTATGTCAAGGAACTACTATTTATGCCTTAACCCTTAGCTGTTAGACTGAGTGGTTTTTCTTACTAGCTTGTTATTGTATTGGTGGTCATGAATTGTTTTTACTATTTCCTGTTTGTTAATAATTAACATCCATGGGTTTTGACAGACACTTTTATGTTAGTTTAGTTTGGTTTTGGTAATTGAAAAATAATTTCTCATGGATAAAATGAAATTTTGAATGTTTAACTCACCAATTGTTTATGAAACATCTCTATATGTGAAACAGCGAGTCATCTGCCCTTTAACCGGAATGGATTCAAATTTTTCACAAATGCTGGTGGACTTGGAAAGACTGATATCAAAGACGTATTAGAGCGAGCTGCTGATATATACAATCAATTTACAGCTGAAAGTTTAGCAAATTCTGAGAGAAAGGCTTCATCATCTATTAAGCAAGTTGATTACATGAATGTATATACATCTGACCTAGTAAAGGCAGTTCGCAAAGCAGCGGGAAGCATAGGTATGTCTTGATATTGGTATGATAATAAATAGTTGTTTGGTAAATGAAGTGGTTAATAATGGAGTTCTAATTGGGATACATTATGTGTTATTATTTTTATTGTAGCATTTACAGTTTTTCCTCTGTCGTTTTTTTGAATGTTCTGATTCTATTTGCTAATCTTTTATATTGCATTGTCTACTGACAGAGAAGCCATTGGGTGGTTTCCATATAGTTGTTGATGCAGGCAATGGGCCTAATGCTGAAGTGCAATGTGCATTTGACTCTTTCTCCAAACTTAATATTTGATGTTTCGTTTTGATAATTAATCAGAAAAAAGGTTTTGGAACCACTCGGAGCATTTACTACCGGTAATCAATTTTTGGAGCCTGATGGCGTTTTCAATTTCTGTTGTTTCAATTATGTTTTATCAGAAAGTTGACAATTCTATGGTGCCTGATTATTTTACTCTAGTGCCTTATTATTTTGATTCTATTTTTTGCATTTTTTTGGTGATTTTGATACTTTTTGTTTTCTTAAATTTTTGTGTTTTTAGGTAACTACACCATCATTATTAACATAGAAATATTAATTCAATTTTGTTATTGATTTTGTATTTTTTACAAGGCATTGAATTAGGATAGTTTGTATTGTGGAGTTATAGAGAACCGCTTTGGAATTTAGTTTACATAGAGCCCTTTGAAAGTGATAGTCACTGTGATGCTAGGTTATGGCATAAAGGCTTAGAAATCTAAGTTAAGTATTCAAGTACAACTTCAAGAGGCAATGGAAGACTGTGAGGAGCTAACAAAGAAAATAGATGTGCTCAAAGAAAAACTTAAAAAGCAACAAACACGCCAAAAAGGAAGAATAAGCTCGAGTGAAAGCTCAATTGGAAGCTCAACAAGCTGTTGTGAACTCTCTGATAGCGCGCTTTGACAATGAAACAAACTAGACCTTAAAGGTACTCCTAAAGTTGCTTATGGTTTTAATACATTTTCGTAGATGATTCCCATTTTATATTAGTATATTTTAATTTGTATATGGATCTATTTATCACATTTTACTTGTGTCATGGTTGAAAAATGACAAATGTCCTATTATTTGGTTTGATAAATTTGGTTGGGTATGGCTGAGACATAAGTTGTGAATTGGTTGTGTTTGTTGGAACCGTGGACGGTGGAAATATCCAAGTTTTAGGGGAGGTTTTGCCGAAATTTTTCTAAACATTTTGGATAAAACTTAGTGGAAAAATTATAATTAGTGTTATATCTTGTTTCTAACTTTTTTGTTTCGGTTTTTCTTATTTACAGGAGTGCTGAAATGGTGACCATATGCTACCTTGAGGGCTCAAGAATGTTTTGATGCATAGAGACACTAATC
Organism: Arachis ipaensis; assembly: GCF_059453495.1. Taxonomy (NCBI): domain Eukaryota; kingdom Viridiplantae; phylum Streptophyta; class Magnoliopsida; order Fabales; family Fabaceae; genus Arachis; species Arachis ipaensis. The sequence goes on from NC_142439.1 coordinate 95,074,799, forward strand.
TACGTTAGAACTTTTATGTTTTGGTTGAACTAATCAATGTACTCACTAGCTAATGTTATTTTGTTTCAAGACAATTTTAGCTAAAAGGATCTTGTTTGACTTATGTATGTTTTTGCATATTATATACATGTAAACTTGCTTATTAAAATCGTTAATATATTAGTTAATTTAAAAAATAATTTAGTAAATTATGCATGTAATTTGTAATAAAAAAAAGTTGTGACAAAATAATTAATTTGCTTTCGTAACGAAAGAAAAAAAATGTTACAAAATCATGTTACATTTTGTAACAAAATTTTTTGATAGGAAAAAAATTGACTGTCACGAAAAATACCTTCAAGATCAAAATTTATTACCACTTTTGTAACGGCTTCTGATTTTTTGTATCAGAAAAAATTGTTACAAAATATGGTATTGAATTGTAACAGTTCCATTTTTCGTTACAAAAACTTTTTGTAACGGGACTTATTGCAATGGACCATTTTTTTGTTACAAAAAACTTTTGTTTCAAAATTTTGACGTTTTGTAACAATATTTTTCGTTACAAATGCGCCTTTTTCTTGTTTTATTGTTTCATACATTTATTTGGTGTACTTGACTTTTATTTAATTTGTACATTGTATTTATTTATTTTAAATAAAAATTTTTCATTATTTATAAATTAACCACTAATTGTGTGAAAAGAATTTAAATATAAAATTAAAATTGACTATTTATTTTAAATTCGAAAAAAAAATTGACATTATCGTCGAAATTACCGTAGGAATAATCCGACGGTAACATGGTGCAAACAACATGTTTTGGTGCTAACATTACCGTTGGAAAAATTCACTGGTAACCAATTAGTTTCCTGAGCTGATAATCCGTCGTAAAATCTGAGGTAATTACCATTGGACGAAATAAATCTGATGATAAATATTTACCGGTGAGGTTTATACCGTCTGATTATTTTTTATGGTAAATCCGACAGAAAATTGATTAACATTGGATATATTTAAAAAATCTGACGATAAATTCAACGATACTTAACGTTTTTTTTTAGTGATATTTTAAAAAAAAAAATTAGATAAGATAAGATACGATTCAATTATAAAGATATATAATTTCATATAATTTAAATTATAAAATATTGTTATTCAAGATTCCAAAACCAAATTTGGGTTAGATCATGAATTAAGTGATTTTATTGGATTCAAGAGGAACTTCCGAAACATAAATATATACTTACATATCGCTTTTTGATGTAGTTATACAGAATTATTGAGGTCTAGAAAGCAATTGATAGACCAAATTGATTGATTTATATAAAAGCTATTTGGTCAACTGTTTTAAATCAATCCAATCAGTTTTCTGGAAACCAATGAATTTAATATCGGGTGCAATTAGAGGTTAAATTTAAAATTAAAATAATTTAAAACATTAAATTATAATTAACAATAGTTTGTGCATGTTTTCTAGAACGACCTTGTGCATGGCAAGACGTTACCGGCCAAACAACTACAATAATCTCCAGTACATTGGATATGGTTGTTTGTGAACATCCAATTTGTCCTTGTTGACTTGGTCGCTTCTCTTATGAAAAAGATATATTGTAACACATGGAATCCATGACCCACAAGAACCAAAATATAAAAGCTAACTGTGGGGGCTTGACCAACGGCCCTTTAATTTGACCTCGTCAATTTTTCCTTAAGGTGGTGGCTCTGACCACAAAACCATCACCACATAGTGACACTACAAGTTTTTAACGATATATATTTTCTTATTAACATTGATCTTTGTTATTTTATATTAATTAATAAAGAATATCTTTGTCCACTAAATAATTAATAAGATCTATGAAGCACGGACACTTCGCTGAATTGTCGTGTCCCCGTGTCGGACACATTTCGGACACGACACTCATCGACACTCGTCTGACACGCGTGTTTGCTGTGTCCAATCGTGTCTTACTAAAAAAGAAAAATTTCTTTTCCGGACACGTCTGAACACACTTAAATACTATCACGTGTCAGCGTATCCAATCTTATTCTTAACATATTGTACAAGATGTCTCTAGTACGGGTTGAGAGATGGATCGAGAACTTGCGGGTTGAGGCAGATGCCGGATCACTTGACTGGAGCAATGGGGGGAGGTACCTGCAAAGACACTCCGACGCTCAAGTCAGAATGGATCTAAGAGGTATAAGGTGTGAGGAATGAATGAATACCTGGAGGGACCTGGGTCCTCTATTTATAGGTGATGATGAATATCTTATCTTATCTTATTTGGCTAAGATAAGGGAGACATTTGAATTCGAAAGTTAGTTAGGAGCTCTAGTGGGTCGGTTTCGAGCCTTCTGGAAGGGCGAAGTGGGTCGGACCCGAGTAACCAAGTTCGAAGACCGTTCCGGGTATAGAATCCGTGGGCCGGATCCGTAACAGTTGCCCCCGGAGCGAGAGAGTGAGGGTGCTCAGTCTCATCGCTAGAGGAACCTTTTCCTTGCCATTGTGGTTTGGCAAGGAGATCGTTGTTTGGTTTTTCCGGTCGAGGTCGACGATTTGGGGAGTTCCTGGCCGTTTCATGGTCAGGCGAGGAGCGCGTTGTTTGGGCGTTTCATCACATGTCGGGTTTGATGACCGTAACAGTTGCCCCCGGAGCATGAGAGTATGCTTTCTTGGTCTCAGTGCTAAGTTGTTGGAGAGTCCGATCCTCTGTAGTTTGGGAGACTGTGAGGGGCCTGAAAACGGCGTGACGTCATTCTGCACCAATTGGTAGGATGATGTTGGTCAGTCTGGCTTTCTGCAAGTTGGAAGACCTGTCCTCATGCTTGTTTTGTGTGGCCTTTTTTTTTTGCCGTTATTGTGAACTTATTTTAGACCTCTTAGTGGGCCGATTTCAAGACTTTGTTTATTTAGCTTATTTGGATTTCCGTTTTGTTGGCTTTGCGGGTGATCAATTCATGAGTCACTATTTTTGTTATTTGGATATCCGTTTTGTTATTTGGATATCCATTCTGTTGGCCTCGGGGTGATCATCCCTGGGCCGCCATTTTTTATTTGGATACCCATTTTTTTATTTGGATATCCGTTTTGTTGGCCTAGGGGTGATCGATTCCCGAGTAGCCGTTTACTTATTTGGATATTCGTTATGTTATTTGGATATCCGTTCTGTTGGCCTCAGGGTGATCGATTCCCAGGTCGCCATTTTTTGTTATTTGGATACCCGTTTTGTTATTTGGATATCCGTTTTGTTAGCCTAGGGGTGATCGATCCCTGGGTAGCCGTTTACTTATTTGGATATCCGTTCTGTTATTTGGATATCTGTTCTGTTGGCCTCGGGGTGATCGATCCCCGGGCCGCCATTTTTTGTTATTTGGATACCCGTTTTATTTTTTGGATATCCGTTTTATTGGCCTAGGGGTGATCGATTCCCCGGTAGCCATTTACTTATTTGGATATCCATTCTGTTATTTGGATATCCATTCTGTTGGCCTCGGGGTGATCATCCCTGGGCCGCCATTTTTTATTTGGATACCCGTTTTGTTATTTGGATATCCGTTTTGTTGGCCTAGGGGTGATCGATCCCTGGGTAGCCGTTTACTTATTTGGATATCCGTTCTGTTATTTGGATATCCGTTCTGTTGGCCTCAGGGTGATCGATTCCCAAGTCGCCATTTTTTGTTATTTGGATACCCGTTTTGTTATTTGGATATCCGTTTTGTTGGCCTAGGGGTGATCGATCCATGGGTAGCCGTTTTTAGTTCGTGTCGTCGAACGGGGCAATGCTTTTGAAATAATGAATTTTATTTGTGGTTTGGGCCTCGTTAAAACCTTCCGATGTGGGTAGGAAAGAGTGCCTCGATCTTGTTGCTTTGGAAGGATGTTTCTACATATAGTAGCACCGTAAGTTGGTAAAATTTCAGGATCTTGGGAGCTTGGTCCCATCTAGTCTTTCGAGCCTGTAGGCTCCTTTTCTGATTACCGTCTTGATTTGGTAAGGACCCTCCTAGTTAGGCGTGAGCTTCCCTTTTTCGGGAGTGGGTAGACCGATGTTGTTTTGTTGCAAAACGAGATCTCCTGGTCCGAAGTCTCATCGTACCGTGCTGCCATTGTACCTTAGGCTTATTCTCTATTTTAGGGCTAGCTCCCGTAGGTGTGCTATACTCCTGACCTTGTCTGCAAGGCCCTACTTTGCTTCTTTGTCGTTTCCTCCCATGGTTCTGCGTGGACTTTGGTATGCATCGAGGTCGGAAAGGAAGATGCCTGCCGCGTCTCGGGATCTCTTGCGTAGGGCTAGGCTGGTGTTGTTGTATTCTACTGTGGTTTCCCGGTCTCCGTGGATGGTTCCGATAGAGCCATCTTCTGTCGTGAACTTCATTAGAAGGTATTTGGTAAAGATGACGGCGGAGAGGTCGTTGATTGTTTTTCTTCCGAGGATGACGTTATAAGCGGTGGAGTTCTTGAGGACCACGAACTCGGACAGGATTGTCTTCCTCTGGCTTCCCGTCCCTATGGTAAGGGGAAGAATGATGGAGCCATCTGGCTTTGAGGAAGTTGTCTCCGAGTCTGGTTACTCTGTTGAGGTGTGTCTGGAGGTTGTCGTTGCGGAGTCCGAGCTTGTCGAAAGCTCCTCTGAAGAGGATGTTGGAATCTGCTCCCGTGTCCACCAGTATTCTTCTTACTAGCCCAGTTCCAATCTTTGCCGAGATGACGAAGGGGGCGTCTTCTGCCGAGGTGCCATGCTGGCAATCCTCGGGGGAGATGTTATCGCTCTATTGGTGGTGGCGGTTGGGGTTTGGTCTCTAACTGCCAGGATCTTGAGATCCTTCTTCAGTGCTGATTTTGATTTTTCTGGGGTGTCTTTCCCTGTGATGACGTTCACGATAATGGTCGGATCTGTTTCAGGGCTTTCCCTAGAGGCTTGTCTCTGTGTCCTCGGGTTACGTCCTTCTTTTTATGGTGATCTGTCTTTTTTCGCGCGTCTTGGTTACCTGATGATTTTGGCAAACTCGGAGAGTTTGCCGTCTCGTATGGCTTGCTCGAGGGCGTCTTTTAGGTCGAAACAATCTTGTGTCATGTGTCCACATCCTCGGTGGTAGTCGCATTACAGGGTCTTGTTGCCGCTCGTTCTTTCCTTGAGTTGTCGGGCCCTCGGGAGAATACCTCGATCGGCTATTTGGTGGTATATCTCGGTGATCGGGGCCGTCAGAGGTGTGTAGTTAGAGAATTTTCTGATTCTGGGGGGTTGGTTTACGTTTGCTGGTTTGGGATATTCTTTATGGTTTTCTCTTGGTGGGGGGGGTTATGTCGAGGTGCCATGCCGCCGTGTCGTGTGCTGCCATGCTGCCGTTTATTGGCGGCTACGACTTGGCTTACTTCCTCGTCGTTTATGTACTCCTTTGCGACGCTCTGGATCTCGTGTATGGTCCACACCGGTCTGGTAGTGAGATGTTTTCGGAAGTCTTCATTTATGAGCCTGTTAGTTAGGCAAAGGCTTGCGACTAAGTCCGTGAGTCCGTCGACTGTTAAACATTCATCGTTGAAGCGATCGAGGTATTTTCTCGTGGACTCGTCTTGTCTCTGGGTGACTCCCAATAAGCTGATAGGGTGTTTAGCTTTGGTGATTCTGGTGGTGAATTGGGCCATGAACTTCCGTGATATATCGTGGAATCCAATTATGGATCCGTCGGGGAGGGCGTTGAACCATTTAATCGCTGGCCCGGCTAGGGTTACCGGAAAGGCCTTACCTCGAACCGCGTCAGCGGCCCCTTCCAGGTTCATCCTGGCCTTGAAGGCCGTTAGGTGCTCCTGGGGGTCCTTGGTTCCGTCGTACTTCATATCCGTAGGTTTGTCGAAGCCTTTAGGGAGTTTTTCTTTCAGGATTCTTTCAGTGAAGGGAGTGGCTCCCATTATCAAGTGGTCACTTCTTCTGCGTTTGGCCTCTCGATGTCGCCGGTCGTCGTCCGTGTCATATTGATGAGCCGGGTTGCGTGAGACGCTGCGATCATACCTTTTGCCGTGTCGTCGTTCGGGCATCATGTCGTGTCCGTGGTCACGGGAGATGCTACGATTGTATCTCTTGGCATGTCGCCGTTCTGGCGATCCGCCGTGCCTGGTTTCATGGCGAGATCTTGATCTGGAGGTTGCGTGACTTCCGTTTTTGGTGTTGTGCTTTTCTTTGGGTGTAACTCGGCCTTTGAGGCCTTGTACCCTGAGACACAGCTCTTGGATTATCTGGACCACCTTCTCCCCTAGGCCGTCGGGTGGCCGGGCTTCAGTGGGGGGACGATTGTCCTCTCTTGGTTGTTGCTGGGTTGGGGTTGGTTGGCGATGTGCCGCGCTTATTATCCTTCCGTGGGTGGGAGGAGTGTTATCTTGGAGTTCGGGAGTTGGGGTGTTGGGTGGAGGATTGCTCCTCGAGGTTCTCCGTCATGCCGTCATGATTTGGCTGTCCCCCGCATCTGTGTAAGAACCTTGAGAACTTTCTTGATCTCTTGGCTCCTGAGAGGTCTGAGCTTGGCCACGGTGGTAGCGTTTAAGGAGGTCATTCATGATGAGCTTCCTTATGAATTTTCAGTAAGGTCCGAAGGGGGATCATGGCGACAGAGTAGTCATAGGTAAGGCGGCGGATGACAGAGGTTTGGAACCTGGTGTTGAAGGAGGTGACCTCGTGGGTTTGGAGGAAGAGCTTGAAGAGTTCAAAAGAAGAAGCAACCACGGTGAGCATGGAGTCGAAATAGAGGGAGAAGATGGGTCTATGGTGCTTGGAGAGACAGATGAGGGAGTGGTGAATGAGAGGTTCCAAGAGGTGGAGGTGTCCCACTAAAGGGAGGCGAGACTTTGGGCTCGGAGGACTTGGAATTTCACCGTTGGAGTAGGGCAAAGGTGCATAAAGAGTGTTATCACTAAGAAGGTGATTGCAAGTTGAAGAAACATTGTTCCTTTGGGATTTCGCCATTGGAGTAGGGCGAAAATGTGTTATCACTGCAAAGGTGATGCAAGTTAAGGAAACATTATTCCTTTGGGATTTCGCCGTTGGAGTAGGGCGAAGGTGTGTTATCACTGCAAAGGTGATGCAAGTTAAGGAAACATTATTCCTTTGGGATTTCACCGTTGGAGTAGGGTGAATGTGTGTTATCCCTACAAAGGTGATGCAAGTTAAAGAAACATTATTCCTTTGGAATTTCGCCGTTGGAGTAGGGCGAAGGTGTGTTATCCCTGCAAAGGTGATGCAAGTTAAGAAAACATTATTCCTTTGGGATTTCGCCGTTGGAGTAGGGAGAAGGTGTGTTATTCCTGCAAAGGTGATGCAAGTTAAGGAACATTATTCCTTTTTGCTCTCAGCTATATCCAAGAAATCTGAGTTTGATTATTGCTCTTCTGGGTTATCCGTCATGCCGCCACAACGTTGCAAAGTCCCCACAGACGGCGCCAATGTACAAGATGTCTTTGGTACGGGTTGAGAGATGGATCGAGAACTTGCGGGTTGAGGCAGATGCCGGATCACTTGGCTGGAGCAATGGGAGGAGGTACCTGCAAAGACACTCCGACGCTCAAGTCAGAATGGATCTAAGAGGTATAAGGTGTGAGGAATGAATGAATACCTAGAGGGACCTGGGTCCTCTATTTATAGATGATGATGAATATCTTATCTTATCTTACTTGACTAAGATAAGGGAGACGTTTGAATTCGAAAGTTTGTTAGGAGCTCTAGTGGGTCGGTTTCGAGCCTTCTGGAAGGGCGAAGTGGGTCGGACCCGAGTAACTAAGTTCGAAGACCGTTCCGGGTATATGATCCGTGGGCCGGATCCGTAACACATATATTTTTAAAATAAATTTAGATATAGTATATATTATTATTTATTAAAATAAAAAATATTTTAAATACTTGATATAATTAAAATAAGACATTAAAAATAATTAAAAAATTTTATTTATATTTTAAAATCAATAAAATATCAAAGTATCATTACAATTTATCTAAAAAATACTTTATATTTTATATGTATGCATATCCCGTGTCATGTAAAATTTTAAAATTTGCGTATCAATGTGTCCCGTCTTGTATCGTGTCCCGTGTCTATGTCAGTGTTCGCGCATCATAGAATAAGATAAATGGTCCATATGGAATCCTGCCTGGATGCGTTCTTTTTTTTTTATGCCTAAAAGAATAAATATAATAATGTTTCTTAAAAAAAAAAAATCTCCCGCGAAGATTGCTAGGATTTGGCGCCACGTATTGCGTACAGACGCATCTGAGTCAAGAAGACTCGACTTGGGTTGAGTTGCAGTTTAAAAGTCGCAAAATCTTTCTACCGCGGTCCACGTAGACTCCGTTTATAACTGCTTTTTTACTTTAAAGTTTGATGAATAAAAGAATTTAAAATTTAAAATTTAAAATAAAAAATGTTATTTCAAAAACTTTTACTGATATTAACAAAAATTTTAACTTCCTAATTGATTAAATTTTTTAAAATGTGTAATACTTTGTTCACAAAACAAATGAGATAAAAATTTACGTAATTTAATATTTTTACATGAATTTTGTTAGGTAGATACTGATTTTTGTGAACAATATAAACAATAGATTCTAAAATTAGTCTAATAAAATAAAAATACATTACACTCCAAATTATCTACTTAAATCTTAATATTAGGATAGCCACACCTAATAAATTGAACATATAATATATCTATTTTTTTATTATTTAGTATTTTAATTGTCTACCTATACTTTTTCTTTCTACATTTCTTAATTCTTCGAAGGCGACAACCAGTGGCGGAGCTTGAAACAAAATTTTGGAGGGACCAAAAATTTAACATAAAAATTTAATAATAATATTTTTATTAAAATAAAATTTATAAATATAATTATTCTTTAAGTTTGTTACTAATAAGATAATAAATAAATAATTCTACAGATAAAATTTATAATGGTATTCTTTGAATTTTTAGTGACTTAAAATCTTCAATAATTAAATTAGAACTATACTTTTCAGCCATTTATAATATTTATTGAATTTTTTTATCAATTTATACAAATACAATAATATCAATACTTATTGGATATTCTAATCTTTTTTATCATATAAAAAATTAAATTAAATAAACAGTAAAATATAAAATAATATTAAATTAAATAAATAAAAAATACCTATTTTTTTATATTTGAATAGAGTTGCAAAATACGAATAGAGAAGCTGCTAACAAAGCAGCGTATTTTTATAATGATGATTTTTATCTTTTATTTTGTTAGATGATCTTTGTTTATTCTTATCTCTTTTTGTTAAATAATTTTTTTTATTTGATTTGATTGTTAGATAATCTTTTTTTATTCTTATCTTTTTTCGTTAGATAATTTTTTTATTTAATTTAATTTTATCTTTTAATTTTAATGTGTTGTCAATGCTAACTGAATTATTTTTTATTTTTTAAAAAAATACTACTAATTTTTTAATAAAAAATTTGGAGAGATCATGTCCATTATCTCAATTAAGCTCCGCCTCCGGCAGCAACCATATTATATAATATATTGGTATGTATCTACATATTAATATAATTATTTTTTATTTATTGCTCATTTTTAAATAAAAACAAATATCCGATCCATTATTCAGTATTTATTACTGTAAAGATAAGAGAGAGTGGACACCTGTCAGTTTAGCATATATATATTACAAATCTCTTTCTGTCAGTACTAGTTACTCTTAATTATATGGAATCAAGATCCATGGCAGATAATGCTAAAAGTGTTGAAACCAATGACATGGTGGAGACCAATAATGCTACGCTCGTTATGCATGTTGCAAACACCTCCAACACCAAACTGTTGAATATCCCATTGGCAGAAAATCTTCATGAAAGCCATTTTGTTACACTTTCCATCTGCGGACAAGAATTACAAGACCAGTTAGATAAACAGGAGATTCCCCAACGATTTGCAACCCCTGAAGATAATGAAAACATCCAAAAAGAGACAAAGAAATATCAACAGCGGCGTGTCGATGATTACAATGTCACATCTTGGTTATTTGCATCTATTCATGCCTTCTTCGAACACAGAGTCATCAGATGCCACTTTGCACTTGAGGTATGGAGTCGAATTTATACCTATTTAATGGTGACTTTGTTGAGACCCAAAAACAAGAGAAGACGGAGAAGACGAAGCGGTCGCCGCCAAAGAAGAGGGAAGGGGAAGATATAGAAGCGGAGAGTGGAGGAGGAAGAGAAGTGTCTTTGTTTTGTTGTGTCACTTGTCTGACTCGGGAGTTTTGGGGCACGCGTGCGCGTTTATTTTGAAGCGAAAATCCCTTCAATTCGAGATATATAATTTAGAGAAAAGTAATGTTAGGCGCAGCAACTTTTGTGATTGGTAGCCATCAAATAGTCATGAATGATGATTGGTGTGAGATTTTATCCAATAACTCACCTTTTTACTGGTTATATGCTGGCCAAAATTCAACAAAACTACTGCCTCCTAATCTTTTTCTTTAGAGAATACTCCATTGGATTCCTCACAATTATCTCAATAACAAGGTTCTCAGAAAAAAAAATACCAAATTCGACTTTTAATTTTTTTTGGATTGATTAATCTCTGTGTTAAAAAAAATAATATTGCCTTTTTTTTGGTACAGAGACCTCGTTGTCCTTTCGAAGTAATTGTCAGGAATCGAGTTGGTTTTTTTGTCAAGAGCCTCGTTGTCTTTCGATGACTATTTTGAATTTTTCTCTATTGTTTAAATTGGGTTAGTTTGGTTTTATTTTCAATCTAATCTAATTATAAATTAGTGTAGTTTAAATTAGATCAATTTATTTAATTTTTAAGAAACAAAATTTTAAAATTTTATTGTCTAAATCGATCCAAATTAGTATATATTAATATGTTCGTATCTAAATCAGTATATACGAATATACTCGTTGTTGCTCGTTAAAACTATATAAAATAAATCGCATGAAGAAAAGTTGAACTTTAAGGACTTATTTAGGTGAACTTCTAAGAAAAGATTTTTTTTTTAGTTATCTTTTTTTTAAAAGATCTTTTAGAAAATTAAAAATAATTTTATATTTGAATATCTCATATAAAAAATATTTTTATCTATTAATTATGTTTAGGTACAATATAAAAATAATATTTGTTTATTTATTATGTGAAAAATAATTTTTTAAAAAAAAATTCTTTTTAAAAAAATTGTAAATAGTAGCTTCTTATTTTTTTTTTCTAGTACTTTTACTCTTATTACTAAAAATTTGTCAAATACCTTAAATAAAAAAAAATCTTTTTTATTAAAAAAATCTTTTTTTATTAACTTAGTAACACCCAAATAAATACTAAATAAACAACACAAGACTAAATCAAATTGACATGTATCAATTTACCATGGGAAGAAGTCTAAATTCTCAAAATGATTTTTGCCATAATAAACCAAATTAAGTTAATTTAATTTATATGAATGTGCCTTATTTTATATATAAATCAAATTAAATTGATTCTATTTATTTATATATGCTTAAATCGAATTCGTCTAATTCAATTCACATAAATTTGTTTAAGATAAACATATAACTAATTTCTATTCAGTTTGTATAATTTTAACCTCCAATCAATTTATTAACTCAAATTACCCTAATTTTTTTTTCAATGTCAATGTATGTCATCTCAATTTTTTAGTTTCCAATTAAATATTAGATAACATAAATAAGTAATAAATGTTTTTTGTCATAAAAATCGCTTTACCTAATTTCAAATAGAAGATATACACTTAACCTATCTTTAAAGTGACACCATGAAAAGCCAAACTCTCAAGAATATGGATAGAATTTATTGATTTGAGGTGATGAGGTCGCAGTCAACTTTAGACTTTTACCTCAAAAGTGATTAGTAATACTTATATATATGAGTTATATATATTGCTCTTAGTAAACAATTTTAAAATTTTTATTTTAATAAATATATTAAAAATTCAATTTTTTTATACTTTTTACAAAAAAATTAATAGATAATCTTAACCATACTAAATCATTTATGTAAAATTGCACAAAGAAATCGAGTGACGAATTGGCTAAAAGAATTGTAAATCTAATGTGGCCAAATATTTGGAACGCATTAAAAAAGATGCACACTATTTCAAATAAAGGGGGGAAGAATTGGTCCTGAATCAAAGAAAATCATTTGTCAATGCATGACTAAGAGATATTCCTACTTTCAAAATATTATCAGTACATATTTATTGTTTAGTAGAATTTAAAAAAATTGATGTAATTTTGTTTTTAAAGTTGATTTAGATTTTGATTTTTAAAAGTGTTAGTACTAAAAATGAATTATCTCAATTAGAAGGCGTTTCGACTGCCAAATTGTTTCGACTACAGAAGTAGAGATGGACAAACTAAAGTCGAAAAAAGAAGGGGCAAAGGACGTCGAAGTCGAAAGGTAGTTATTGTCTTTCTTTGAGTATCAAGGCTTGTTACTCAATCTTCAAGTTGAGTGGAGAACATTGGTACAAAATTTGAAGATCAAGCTGAAGAAAACGTAGGATTTGAAGACTAAAGAGATGTGGGTGGAAAAACTTGAAAGTCAAGGTTCTTTATGGTCAAGGCAAGATCATGGCCTGAGAAAAAGGAGGGAGTAAGATCGTGGATAACATGATCCATGACAAGTTTATCTTCATAGTCTATAAATAGGAGAAACTCAGAAGAGTTCTAAAACTTCAATAAAAAATACTAGACCATCATATAAAATTCTGCAAAAATTCTCAATCCCAGTAATGCAACAGAAGATCATGGAGTGCATGTATATGTGAGTGTATAAAGTCCACCTTTATTTTATTTTATTTTATTTTTGTTTTCTTTTTCTTTTTTATTTCCTTTCATTTCTTTGCTTTAACTATTTCATTGTTATTTTGCTTTCTTTCAATTTCAATTTTACTCTTTCATTTTTTTTAAACTTTTATTTATTTTGCATACTTCCTTTTATTTGCTACAATTTGTCATCAGTATTTTGACACAGTTTGTTTCGACATAAATGTTAAGTAATTCCGGGTCGAGCCCACTCTTTTTCAAAGGAGTCGTATCTTTTCCTTGAACTGAGATCTTAATACAAGCTTGATTCGACACCTTGTCAAAATTTACTAAAAATCAAGTGAAACAAATTGGCACGCCCAATGAGACATTTGGTTAAGTGACGTGTCAAATTTGCATGTAATTATGCAGTGGCAAATTAATGATGTCTGATAAAGCCTCTACTTCGATGGATACGTCGAATAATGGCACTGATGAAAATACAAGAGGCCCAGAGATAAAAACTGGCCCATCAGGTCGAACCCCTGTTATCACAGAGGAAATTCCGTCGACTGTGCCTGCTACTTACCCCCATATGGGTTGCCTCCAAATTACTCTCCACCGTTGGAGAATCCCAATATAGGATATATAAGAGGTACAACCACTACAAGGAACAACTTCTTGTATGATCCTACACCTCCTCTAGGATATCCTTCAATAGGTATGCTAGCCAATTATAACCCTAATATGAAAAATTATAATATTTTTCAGTACTTGATGAATAATCTCCCATATCTAGGATTGGTACCCATGTCCTTGCAACCTAATGTAATGGTGGCGAATGTTGTTTCGACACAAATCACAAGGGAAAACCCAATAAGGTTGCCAGTTAGTGGAGGTTGTGCCTCCATATTTCCAGAGATGTCGAGACAAGTTTCTGTCAAAATAACGTCTTCTGACACGGTTGAATCTTTGACTGTGTTTAGACAACAAATTAAGGGCAACCATCATAATTTGGTTAATATGCTTACACAGCAGATGGCTATAGTTTTGAATCCTATAATGAAAAACAGTAATGCCAGGATAGAGCAGATAGCTCGACGCGTCAATGATATTGTAAGAGTAGTCAATCGACCGTTTATACCACCAATAGGTGGAATGCAGGTTAATAATCTGCCCCTAATGTCAAACAAAGGAGATGGTCCAAATAGAATTTTGAATGAGGCAAGACCAAACAATGCTGCTCAAGCTTATGGTCAGAACATAACCCAATCTTAGGCATCAGATGCGTACGGTGATCACGGTCGATCAGAAATCCTATGGGGATTGAGTCGAACTAGAGTACCACCTGCCAATGTGTCGATCAATAAACGGGTGTAGAATAATGCTCCAAACTACTTTAGGAACTATAACTTTAACGTTCCCAAAAGAAGTTTGGAAAATTGGGCTGGAAGCTAGAAAAGAGGTGTGATAAACCACTATTTTATGGTTTATAATGTGTTTAATTGTGTGGTTTTATCATGATCTTTACCCACTTATTCATCTGATTAGCATGCATTTATATTTCCTTCCTAAAATTATTACATGATTGAAAACTTGCTTCCTAGAGACTTTTAATTATGTATTTTAATTCTCCTTTATTTCATTCGATGCCGTGATCTGTGTGTTAAGTGTTTCAGGTTTTATAGGGCATGAATGAGTTGGAGATTGGAAAGGAAGCTTGCAAAAATGGAAGGAACACAAGAAATTAAGGAGATGACCAGCGAGAAGTGACGCGGCCGCATGGCTAACGCGACCGCGCGGAAGAGAGGAAATCGCAGTGACGCGGTCGCATAGCTCACGCGACCGCGCGGATTGGAATAGCACAAGTGATGCGGAGGCGTGGATGACGCGCCCGCGTGGCAAAGCAAAACGCCGCATGACGCGTCCGCATGAATGACGCGATCGCGTGACATGCGCGATCTGCATAATCTGCAGAATTCGTTGGGGGCAATTTTGGGCCCTGTTTTGGCTCAGTTTTCGGCCCGAAAAAGCAGACTAGAGCCAGAGGACATGCAGAAACCAAAAGAGAACATTCATTCTATACAGTTTTTAGTTTTTAGATCTACTTTTACTCCTCCTCTAGGTTTTCTCTCTACACACTCATAGTTCTTAGGATTTTTATTTCGATTGCTCTTTGCATTGGGATATTGAGAAGAGTTATTACCTCATCAAGACTTCGTCATTCTAGTTCATTTTCTTTACTTGGCTTTACTCTTCCATGTCCTTTAATTTACTCAATTTTATTATTGAATTATTTTAGAATTTATTAATACAAGAGTTACTTTTATTTTTAATTGATTCCTTTAAGTTTTATTTATCATGTCTTTCATTAGTTCCCTTTTCTATGTTATGTGTTCCATAATCACAATGAGCGAGTAGTTCCCTAACTTGATGGGGAGTTGATTGAAAGGAACCCTTGAGTTGGAATACTCAAAAGAGAGATTGTAATTGGGTTTACTGTTGGATGGCTCTCTAGTCACTAACGCCAGTCCTTCCAAGTAAGCGGATTGGGACTTGTGAGTAGAAACATCATTCCAACTTGTTTGACTTTCCCTTACTTAGTAAGGGATAACTAAACAGAATGACCTTCAATTATCAATTAATCTTGAGAGTACTGCAACAAGAATAGGGCTTCCAACTAATCTACTCCCACTCAAGGCTTTTATTTAAATTACTTAATTTTCCCAATTTAATTTTCTGTTTATTCAACTCAAACTCTTTCTGAAAATATCTGATTAATAAAATAGCACACCTTTCTGCAACTCGTTGGGAGATGACCTGGGATTCATACTCCCAGTATTTTAATTTTAATTTTTGTGACAACCCTTCTAAATTGATAAGTAGAATTCTGGTTGGTTAAGAACTATACTAGCAACGCATATTTACAACAATTCTTGACTCGCCAATTTTTGCTACGTCAATTTTTGGCGCCGTTGCCGGAAGTTGCAATAGAATGCTAAAGTTATTAATTGGATTTTATTTATTTGCATTTTATTTTATCTTGCTACCATGAGCTGCTTGTTTCTTTCGTTAGATGACGCGTTCACTTCCTGATCCAAACTTGCTAGTATTCGATCCTGAGATTGTAAAAACTATTTCACGAATAAGGCAAGCTCGGCGTCGGTTAGTCCTCTCTGAGGACGGATCTGAAACGTCACTTGAGAAAGAAACCAGCCCCCGTTCTACTGATTTAGTTGATTTACGTGCAGGTAACATGGCAGCAGCTAGGAGAGTTACTATCCAGGAGGCTGGAGCCCCTGATTTTACAATGCAACCATTTCAAGCGCATCACCCAGCAGTGGCTACAAACTTTGAAATAAAGACCGCACTGCTCAATTTGATGCCCAAGTTTCATGGCTTACCTGCTCAAGAGCCTATCAAGCACCTGAGAGATTTTCAAGCAGCCTGTTCTACTGTCAGGCGTGATGGTGCAGATGAAACTTCAATTTTTCTGAAAGCTTTCCCGTTTTCTCTTGAGGGGAAGGCAAGAGAGTGGTACTACACTCAACCAGCAGCAACTGTATCCAACTGAGAAAAGACATTTCCATGATTGTTCAGGATGAATCTGAGACTCTCTATGAATACTGGGAGCGCTTCAATAATCTTCTGGAAGCATGCCCCCACTATATGATTGACAAGATAGTATTACTCGGTTACGTCACACAAGGCATGAGGCCCCAAGATAAGACCACATTGGAAAGTGCTAGCAATGGGTCTATGAAAAAGTACAAGACCACTGATGAGGCATGGCAATTGATCAGCGACTTAACTGAATCTACTCGGAATCACAGGCAAAAACAAGGCCGTTCAAAAGCCATTCCAGAAGTATCCTC
This sequence comes from Arachis ipaensis, assembly GCF_059453495.1. Classification (NCBI taxonomy): domain Eukaryota; kingdom Viridiplantae; phylum Streptophyta; class Magnoliopsida; order Fabales; family Fabaceae; genus Arachis; species Arachis ipaensis. The sequence goes on from NC_142439.1 coordinate 95,091,430, forward strand.
TAGCAGAGAGACTGCTGCTCTAACTCAGAGTATCTGTGAAATGACCAACTTGCTGAAGCAGATGCAATTGAATCAACAACAAGTTCAGCAAGCTCAACCTTCTCCACCACAGCAAAACCAACAGTTAGTCCCATAGAGAGTTTGCGGAATCTTTGCTGATTATAGCCACTATACTGATGAGTGTCCGCAGCTCCAGCAGGAAGACAACACCGTAGCAGCCACTCATAACTTCTATGACCGCCCCAACCAAGGGTACAATCAAGGTGGCAATTACAACCATGGATGGCAGGACAATTCTAACCAGAATTGGAGGGACAACAACAACAGAGGAGGCAGAAAAAATCAGAGAAATCAGAGGTAGAATAATTACAACAACATGCAGCAGAACCAGAACCAGCCTTACAGAGCACCTCACATAAGACAATCCCAAGGACCACAGAATATCCAACGGCAGACCTCTCAAATTACTTATCCTTCCTCATCTTCTAATGATGATTTACTACAATCTATCGATCAGAGACAACAGACCATGGAAAATAACATTAATGCCACTCTAAATGGTCTGAACGCTACTTTGCAAGCTCTTGTCTCACAGATTGGATCAATGAATAACTCCAATAACCAGCCTTTGAGCTCCAGTGGAATTCCCTCTCAACCATTACCCAATCCTAAGGGTGGCATTAATGCCATCACCTTAAGGTCCGGAACCACACTGTAGGAGAGGAATCAGGAGGAGCCAAGCACACCAGAACACGCCTCAGCTGAAGAGGTAGTGGAAATAGAAGATGTTGAAGAGGAAGAGGACACACAGGACATAGCTGAAAAAAAAGAAGTTCAACCATAGGAGGAAGCACCACAGGGCGCAGATACTGTAGAAGACACCACTCCTATTCCATTTCCACAACTTGCAAGGAAGCCCAGGAAGCAGCTGGAACCTGGTCCCAAAATGGTAGAGATATTCAAAAAGGTTGAGGTAACTGTTCCTCTTTTTGATGTTATTCAACAGGTACCTAAATATGCAAAGTTTCTAAAAGATTTATGTATACATAAAGACAAAATTAATAAATTAGAAACTATTCCTTTAGGTAGTTCCATATCTGCTTTAATGGGTGGTTTACCTGAGAAGTGTAGTGACCCAGGTCCTTGTATGGTTAATTGTACTATTGGTGGTGTGATAATTTCTGACTGCATGTGTGATTTAGGAGTATGTGTGAGTATAATGCCTTTGTCTATATATGATATTTTGAGGCTCCTTCCCTTAAAAAGGTCGGCAGCTCGTTTTGTGTTAGCAGATAAAAGCATTATTACAGTGGTTGGAGTTGCTGAAGATATATTAGTGGGCATTAAGGGACTCACATTCCCCATTGATTTTTATATTCTGGAGATGCCCCAAAATGACTCAGAGAAGTCATCATCAATCCTACTTGGAAGACCTTTCCTGAAGACTTCAAAGTTCAAATTGGATGCTTTTTCAGGAACATACTCTTTTGAAATAGATGGCCGATTAGTAAGTTTCAATCTGAATGGAGTTATGAAGCACCCTTCAGAAGATCATTTATCTTCCAGTGTGACATTATAGATGAAACCGTGGCTGAAGTTCACTAGGAGGAGTTAGAAGAGAAGCACACAGGACAAGGTCCAAGTGTGGGGACATTCTCAGAGGACAATGACAGTGCTTTCCCATTGTTGCCAGCTCCAAACAACCCAGAGCCTGACCATGACCAGAAGTTAGAATTAAAACCCCTTCCTCCACACCTCAAATATGCTTACCTTGAGGACAAGCAAAAGTGTCCAGTTATCATTGCAAGGGAACTCACTTCTCAACAAGAAGAGCAGTTACTAAATGTGCTGAGGAGGTACAAGAAGGCAATTGGGTAGAGTTTAGCAGATATAGTAGGTATCAACCCTCAAGTATGTGAGCACAGAATATTTTTAGAAGAGGGAGCAAGGCCCGTTCGTCTATCCCAGAGAAGACTGAACCCCACTATCTTAGAGGTTGTCAAAAAGGAAGTGACCAGACTACTGGAGGCATATATCATCTATCCCATCTCAGACAGTGAACGGGTAAGCCCAGTACAAGTAGTACCAAAGAAGTCTGGAGTCACTACAGTGAAGAATGAGCATGGAGAGCTCATAGCAACCAGAGTACAGAATGCTTGGAGGGTCTGCATTGACTACAGACGCCTCAACCAAGCAACCCGTAAGGATCACTATCCTCTTCCATTCATTGATCAAATGCTGGATCGCCTGTAAGGTAAATCACATTATTGTTTTTTAGATGGTTACACAGGTTATTTCTAGATTCATATAGCTCCTAAGGATCAGGAAAAGACTACTTTTACATGCCCTTTTGGGACTTATGCTTACAAGAGAATGTCCTTTGGCTTGTGCAATGCACCAGCTACTTTCCAGAGGTGCATGATGAGTCTTTTCTCTGATCTTATTGAGGACTGTATGAAAGTTTTTATGGATGATTTTAGTGTTTATGGCGATTCCTTTAGCCTTTGCTTAGATGGATTATCTAGAGTATTAGATAGATGTGTCAGTACAAACCTTGTATTAAATTTTGAAAATGTCACTTTATGGTTAAACAAGGGATTGTACTAGGACATGTTGTGTCTAATACTGGCATTTCTGTAGATCCAGCAAAGGTGGATGTTATTTCTAGTTTACCTTACCCCTCTTCTGTGAGGGAAGTTCGCTCGTTCCTTGGCCATGTAGGTTTTTACAGGAGATTCATTAAGGACTTCAGTAAGGTAGCACTTCCCTTATCCAGACTACTGCAGAAGGATATTGAGTTCGAGTTCAGTGAAGATTGCAAACAAGCGTTTGATAAGCTGAAAACCGCCCTGACTCAAGCTCCAATTGTGAGAGGACCGGACTGGAGCCAGCCATTAGAAATAATGTGCGACGTTTCCAACCATGCAGTAGGAGCAGCATTGGCTCAGCGTGAAGGTAAGGACCCTTTTGTTATTGCTTATGCGTCTAAAACTCTAGATGCAGCACAATCCAATTACACTACTATTGAGAAAGAGCTTCTTGCTATTGTTTTTGCTCTGGATAAATTCCGAGCCTATTTACTTGGTACGAAGGTAGTAGTGTACTCAGACCACGCAGCTCTAAAGTATCTATTAGCTAAAAAGGAGTCCAAACCAAGACTTATACGTTGGATACTACTATTACAAGAATTTGATTTAGAAATTAAGGATAGGAGTGGTAACCAGAATTTAGTGGCAGACCACTTGAGTCACCTTGAGCACATTTCAGATGACCCCACTCCTATAGCTGATAATTTCCTATTTGATAACCTGCAAGCAGTATCTGAGGTAGTCCCTTGGTATGCACCTGTAGCTAATTATCTAGTTAGCCGCACTTTTCCTCCAAACTTTTCTAAGCATCAAAGAGACAAGCTGAAAAGCGAGTCTAAATATTATATATGGGATGACCCATATTTATGGAGATGTGGCGCTGACCAAGTAATTAGACGGTGTGTGCCTCAATCAGAATTCCAGTCCATCTTAGAGGCCTGTCACTCATCTGAGAGTGGAGGACATTTTGGCCCTCAAAGAACAGCTAGAAAAATCTTAGACTGTGAATTCTGGTGGCCTACACTTTTTAGAGACGCTGCTGAATTTTTTAGATCTTGTTTTCCATGCCAAAAATTTGGTAATATATCCAGGAGGGATGAGATGCGTCAACAAATTATGCTTTTCTGTGAAATTTTTGACGTTTGGGGCATTGACTTCATGGGTCCATTTCCAAATTCTAATGGTTATTTTTATATATTGTTAGCTGTGGATTATGTTTCCAAATGGGTGGAAGCAATTCCTACCCGCACTGATGATGCTAACACTTTTGTTTCCTTTGTAAGAAACCACATTATTTGTCGCTTTGGATCACCACGAGCAATCGTGAGCGATCAAGGCACCCATTTTTGTAACAGGAGACTAACAGGATTAATGAAGAAGCATGGAATAATTCATAAGGTTGCAACAGCATACCATCCTTAGACTAATGGGCAAGCCGAGGTGTCAAACAGAGAGATAAAGCGTATCTTGCAGAAGATAGTCAAACCTCATAGAAGAGATTGGAGCACCAGGCTACAAGATGCACTTTGGGCGTACAGAACCGCATACAAGACACCCATTGGGATGAGTCCTTTCCGCTTAGTCTATGGAAAAGCTTGTCATCTCCCTGTTGAAGTCGAGCACAAAGCCTTTTGGGCAGTAAAGGAGTGCAACATGGGAATTGAGGAAGCCGGAGCTGAAAGGAAATTGCAATTGCAAGAATTGGAAAGCCTTCGCCTAGAAGCTTATGAGAACTCCAGACTATACAAGGAGAAGATGAAGGCTGTACATGATCAGCACATTAAGAGAAAAGAGTTTCAACCTGGAGACTTAGTCCTCCTTTACAAATCTCGACTGAGGCTCATGCCAGGCAAGTTGAGATCAAGATGGGAAGGTCCATACAGAGTAGAGAAGGCCGAACCGTACGGAGTTTATCACCTAAGCCATCCTTCAAGCTCTGAACTTATCAAAGTTAATGGACATCGTTTAAAGCTGTACCATGGAGAGAGGATGCAGAAAAACAAGGAGCTCGAGATCTTCCTCTTGGAAGATCCTCACATAGCCGAAGATTGAGCTAATGGAGCGTCCAACTTACGGACGTTAAAGCAAAGTGCTAGGTGGGAGACAACCCACCATGGTATGAACGTTCTTTTCTTTATTTTTAGTTTTTTTCTATTTAATAACTCTTCTCTTGATTAGTAGGTTTCGTGCATCTGCATTTACATACTTTTATTTTTAATTGAAAAAAAAGGTTACGCGACGCAACCGCATCATTGACGCGTCCGCGTCGCAAGGAGATGGGAGAAAATAAAAACAAACAAAGAGTCACGCAGGAGCGTGGCTGGAGGCGTGCCATGTCATAGGGGTTCGGCTATATTTTTATGTTGGTTGCCGAAGACCTAACACAACCCTCCTCCTTTATCCGGGCTTGGGACCGGCTATGTACCGCAAGTGTAACATAGGCTGGAGGCGTGCCAATGGTACAAATTGTCCCACACGACCGCGTCGCAGACGCGTCCGCGTCACATGGTAACATTGGCCTCCCACACGACCGCGTGACCCACGCAGCCGCGTGACCCACGCGGCCGCGTGCCCTAGAATTCGACGTCAAAAGGGTGCACGACCGAAAGTTGTGCTAGAGTGGTGCTGGATTGGTGCTGAACGCACAATCCTCCCCACGCAGCCGCGTGACCGACACGACCGCGTCATATCCTTCTAATGGCCACTCACGCGATCGCATGCCCCACGTGATCGCGTCACCCAATATTTGGCAATTAATGATTTTGAACAGAGAGTTGTGCGAGCGCGAGGCTGCCCTCGCGCCAGTGGCATAAAACGGGTCACGCGACCGCGTCGATTGTGCCTCACAGCTCCCCTAATTTTCCACTTATCTTATCTTTTTCTCCTCAAATCCTATTTTCTCTTTTCCCTCCTTATTTCTTCTTCTTTCCTCCTTCTTCCTTCCTTCTCATTTTTTACACCCCCACTCTCTCTCTCTCCCCCATTAACAAGGTTTTCTTTTTCTTCTTCTCTCTTTACTTTTCTATTTTTCTTCTTATTTTTATATGTTATCTTCTTTTCTTTTCTTTCTCCTTTCATTATTCATATTTTCTTCCTTTTTACTTGGTGTTAGAAATTTATTTGAGTCATTATCTCTCATTATATGCTTGTGGATTGTTCTAAATGTGTTTGGCAATTATGTATTACCTTTTAAAGGGTTGCTTGCATGTTCAATTTAATACTTTCCATACATTATTTCACCATGCATGCTATGTGTTTGTGAAAAAGCCCATATAGCATTTTGCACTTTTTTACGTTATTCTACTCTACTATTAAATGCCCGTTTTTCACAAAACCCCTTTTATATTTTATTCGTTATAAATAATTGTCAATACAAACGTGATGGTTTGTTACGAGTGATGCTTGATCTATGCTACTCATGCCTTTGCCAGCATGCCAATAAACACCTTGCATTCACTTGTCATCATATGCACTAACTATTTTCCATTGATGACTTTTCACATGTAGTCATGACCATGTGATAACATCATTTACCTTTTATTGTGCATTCATAACCACCCTTTTCCGTTCTCTTCCTTGCTCTATCTCTTTGAATTTAATTTACTTTCTCTTCCCTTTTTCAGAATGGCCACCAAGAAAGGAAAAGAGAAAGCTACTCCCAAATCCACAGCAAGAAGAGGAACGAAAAGAGCATTAGTGGCAGAACCCTCTTCAACTGCGGTTAAACCCTTAACAAAGAGACTTAAGAGGATTATAAAGGTTGATGATAAAGAAAAAGCCTTCCCAGCAAAGGACACTGCATAATTTCCCAATCGCTACTGTGAGCAGATGTTCTCCATCCTGGCAGAAAGGAGCTGCAACAACGAATACCTTCTTCTCCTCCCAAACCATATTGCTACCTTTGTTGAGCCGCAAATTGCACAAAGACAATGGGGTTTCCTACAGAGACAGCCGAGGCAGGTCAACCTTTCTTGGGTAGTCGAGTTCTACTCCAACTTCCACCTGCCAACCCTGCAGTCTGTCTTTGTTCGTCAGAAGCAAGTCCCCATTACAGAAGAGGCCATTCAAAAAGCTCTAGGTCTTCCCCCATTCCAGAAGGTTTGGACGCCTTTCAAGAAGCCGCACTCAAGTGACAGATGTACCAATTTGACTGGGACGCCGTTCTCAGAGTTATCGCACTACCTGGCAGCCGATGGATCTACGGATACCATCGTACCTGCCCTAAGGGAATTTTGGCTTCAGCACTTACCTTGGAGGCTCGCGTATGGGCACAGATCATGTCCCATTACGTCTTTCTGAGCACTCACAAGTCCTTCTTCACTGCGTACATGGCCGTTCTACTATGGTGCATCCTTACAGACCAGCCTCTGAACCTACCAAGACACATCCGGAATGCCATGGGACACGTACAAATCGCGGGCAACTTACCTTTTCCCGCCTTGGTCTCAGATATCGTCTCCGCAGCCGGAGTCTCCTTCAGAGCTGGGGACACCAAAGCCATACTTTCACGGGATGATCAATATGTCCCTAATGGGAAATATATCAGACCCTCAGCAGCCGCTACAGGCCAGCCTATTGAACCGGCTGCGAATATTCCTCCTTCCGTACCACAAGCACCTACCACAGACCAACTGCTCCATCAGATACTCGAAAGGTTGGATCGGCAGGAACACAAAGCTAAGATGAGAGAGCGCCGTAACAAGCGCCGATTCATATACCTCAAGGAGCTGATTATGGGAAAATTCAAGGACTCAGACACCCCGGACTCCACTTCCTTTACCAGCACAGGGAGCCATGATGGTCCCGACTGTGGAGATACTGCTACCAGCCCACCCCTGTTCCTGACAGATGGCACCGAGGACGGTGCAAAGCCTTAAGTGTGGGGAGGTCGGTCAGTACCTGACTTCCGGAGGTAATTTCTCTTCCCTAGACATCAATAAATTAGGATATTTAGTTAGTTTTTCTTTTATAGGATAGGATAAATTGCATAGTAATAGATTAGTTGCATGCATGTTCTACTTGATTGAAAAGACAATAAGTTTCTTCTAAGACTCTATTTTTGGAACAAAATTTCACTAATTTTAATAAAAAACATATTTTTTTTTAAATTTGCTTGAAGTTGTACTTGGAACATGATTTTTGAGCTAAAGAACACATAACCTGTGAGATTTGAGCCTTTATGCATGGTTACATTATTTAACCATAATTATTTTATTCTTGTGTGTTTACTTCCCTATGATTGTAATCTATATTTTGTTTCATCTTATATGTCCAATATTTATTATATTTATATGTTTGCATATGATTGAGGCCATTAATTGTTTAGCTCACTTATCCAAATTAAGCCTACCCTTTCAATTACCTTTGTTAGCCACTTTGAGCCTTTAAATCCCATTTGTTCCATATTTTACCACATTACTAGCCTTAAGCGGAAAAACAATTATATATCCCAAACTGAATCTTTGGTTAGCTTAAGATAGAATTGTGTGTGCTAATTAAGTATGGAAAATTGTGGGAACAAAAGATAATAAGGGAATGTGTCATGATAATAGAATGAGAATTTGGATACCTACTCATGTGAAACTATAAGAATTAAAAATCTATGTGCATTGATAAGCTATGTTTATTTTTATGCTTATATTAAAAAAATAATAAAAAATATTCAATAAATAAATAAGGAGACAAAATTACCCCAACGTTAAGTTAAGAATTCAAAGGTCAATGCATGTATGATAAAATTAAAATAAAAGTTGATACATGAGTATGGAATGTGAAAGAGAAATTCTGGGTAGCTAGGTATGAATTCTAAAGTTATATAGAATATATACATAGGTTATGTTAAAGCTTGGGTTAATTAAAGATTCAGTTTATAAGCTTACTTAGCCATATATGTATCCTTACCATTACCTTGGCCCCATTACAACCTTGAAAAGACCTCATGATGTCTGCATTGGTATATTAAATGTTGTTGATTGATTAGGAGAAGAACAAAAATTAGAAAGCATGATTTGAGAAGGATAGAGTGATTGCCCTATACACTAGAGAGATTAAAGTGTATATACATTATCAGTGAGGGTTCAATGCTTAAAATTCTATATTCCCTGTTTCATGAGCTGCCTTCTTGCATTTTTATCTGTTCTTACTGCATGAGAATTGAATTAGTGGAATTTGATTTGTAATTGTTTTGAAGAGCTTATTTATTATTGATCAAGTGGACACAAAAATCATACAGTTGCATTCATATATATAGGTTGCATTGCATTGCATGAGTTTTATATGTTCCTACTCAGTTATTTTATCTCCTTCAACTAAGCATGAGGACATGCTAATGTTTAAGTGTGGGGAGGTTGATAAACCACTATTTTATGGTTTATAATGTGTTTAATTGTGTGGTTTTATCATGATCTTTACCCACTTATTCATATGATTAGCATGCATTTATATTTTCTTCCTAAAATTATTACATGATTGAAAACTTGCTTCCTAGAGACTTTTAATTATGTATTTTAATTCTCCTTTATTCCATTCGATGTCGTGATCTGTGTGTTAAGTGTTTCAGGTTTTATAGGGCATGAATGAGTTGGAGATTAGAAAGGAAGCTTGCAAAAATCGAAGGAACACAAGAAATTAAGGATATGACCAGCGAGAAGTGACGCGGAAGAGAGGAAATCGCAATGACGCGGTCGCATGGCTCACGCGACCGCGCGGATTGGAATAGCACAAGTGACGCGGAGGCGTGGACGACGCGCCCGTGTGGCAAAGCAAAACGCCGCATGACGCGTCCGCATGAATGACGCAATCGCGTGACATGCGCGATCTGCATAATCTGCAGAATTCGCTGGGGGCGATTTTGGGCCCTCTTTTGACCCAGTTTTCGGTCCGAAAAAGCATACTAGAGCCAGAGGACATGCAGAAACCAAAAGAGAACATTCATTCTATACAGTTTTTAGTTTTTAGATCTAGTTTTACTCCTCCTCTAGGTTTTCTCTCTACACACTCATAGTTCTTAGGATTTTTATTTCGATTGCTCTTTGCATTGGGATATTGAAAAGAGTTATTACCTCATCAAGACTTCGTCATTCTAGTTCGTTTTCTTTACTTGGCTTTACTCTTCCATGTCCTTTAATTTACTCAATTTTATTATTGAATTATTTTAGAATTTATTAATACAAGAGTTACTTTTATTTTTAATTGATTCCTTTGAGTTTTATTTATCATGTCTTTCATTAGTTCCCTTTTCTATGTTATGTGTTCCATAATCACAATGAGCGAGTAGTTCCCTAACTTGATGGGGAGTTGATTGAAAGGAACCCTTTAGTTGGAATACTCAAAAGAGAGATTGTAATTGGGTTTACTGTTGGATGGCTCTCTAGTCACTAACGCCAGTCCTTCCAAGTAAGCGGATTGGGACTTGTGAGTAGAAACATCATTTCAACTTGTTTGACTTTCCCTTACTTAGTAAGGGATAACTAAACAGAATGACCTTCAATTATCAATTAATCTTGAGAGTACTACAACAAGAATAGGGCTTCCAACTAATCTACTCCCAGTCAAGGCTTTTATTTAAATTACTTAATTTCCCCAATTTAATTTCCTGTTTATTCAACTCAAACTCTTTCTGAAAATATCTGATTAATAAAATAGCACACCTTTCTGCAACTCGTTGGGAGACAACCTGGGATTCATACTCCGAGTATTTTAATTTTAATTTTTGTGACAACCCTTCTAAATTGATAAGTAGAATTCTGGTTGGTTAAGAACTATACTAGCAACGCATATTTACAACAATTTTTGACTCGCCAATTTCTGCCACGTCAAGGTGCTTTTCGACGGATTTGGATCTTCTAAAGTTTGAATTTCACTTTAGAGAGTAAAGTGTGATCTCTCGTCATTAATTTCATAGGTGGGACCAATAATAAATATGAAAGAGAAACTATTCAAAGGTAGAAGATCACACTTTACTCTTTAAAGTGAAATTCAAACTTTAGAGGATCCAAATCCCTTTTCGACGTATGACCAGTAGAAGAGGTAGTGGTCGAGCTAGATCTTGACAAAACTTTCAGAATAGAGCTCCCTTTATCCCGAGAGCTGGGTGGAGAACATGCAGGGACGGATTCATTCACAAGGGGGTGGGGGACAAATGCCCCCAAGAAATTTTAAACTTTTTTGAATAATTCTTAGTGAAGAAGTTTTTTTGCTCCCACTATATTATTAATATTGACCTCATTATATTAAATTATTATAAAAATTAATTTATTAAATTTAACTTTACTAATATATAAATTTATTGTGTTAATTAATCCCAAATTAAAAAGAATTATCTTATTAAACTTATTTTAATATTAAATTTAAAAAAATTAATAAAAACATAAAAAATTAGAAGTCAAAATAAATTATAGCTTTACAATTACTCTAATTATTCCAACTCTCCAAGTCCTTAACTTTTGATTGATGTTCTATCTTATCCATTAAATTTTCTTTCATTTAACATTTGACTCTTGATAGTCAACTTGAGAACTTCGTATTAAATGTGCATTTTGATGACTAATTTTTAAATTTATAAAAAATTGGTGTTTATTTTTCAAAAATTAGTTGAGACTCGAAAAAATATTGTTTATTCATTAGTATTTTTCTTTTGAAGTTAGTTTTAGTTTTGCTCATAGTAACTGCATCAGTTGAAAGAACTATCTTTACTATGAACATCATATAAAAAGTTGGCTTCATAATTATATGGGAGATAAATTTTTAAATGAATATTTAGTAACATATATAAAAAGAGATATTTGATTGTATTGACAATAAAAAAATTATTTAATTTTTTGAAAATATAAAATTCGAAAGAATAAATTTTAAATTATTTGTTATTATTTTAAATTAGGGTTAAGTACGATTTTGGTCCCTAATGTATAGGCCGACAATTTTTTTATCCCCAACCTTTTTTTTTTATACAAAATGGTCCCTAAACTTTAACTTGGTTTTAAAATTTTTCCTAAGGTTTGACTTGTTTTTAAAGTTTTTGCGACAGAAGCAGAGACAGAGGTGGATCGTACGTGGACAGCTTCCACTTCTTCTTCCCTTCCCCCTTCTTCTTTCCTTCCCCCTTTGCAGGACCACAAACACTCTCATTCTCTTATTTTTCTTTTTTTTTTTTTTATAATTTTTTGTTATAAGTAATTTGGTCCAAAATTTTAAGATTTAAGTAAAAATGACGATTTTGTATAAAAAAAAGTTGGGGACAAAAAAATTTTCAACCTATATCTTAAGGACCAAAATAATACTTAACTCTTTAAATTATTATTTTATCATTTTAATTTGTTAATTAGATAATTCAAAAACTAATTATATTTTACAACATAATATAATTACAAAAATTATTATTATATTATGTATACTTTACCCCCATTTTTAAAATTTTCTATATCTGTCACTAAATATCTTTCTATACTAGTAAACTTGGAAGAGTTAGTGCTTACATGGCATTTTCTCAAAATTTTGATTTTTCTCAAAAATAAAATACTTTTAAATCCTTATTATTTGTTGGTGAAAGAGGGTAAGTATGTATCATTATTGCCACTTCGAAATTCCAATCCATTTTTTCCTTTTTTTGCTTTTTTTTTGGCAAAACTGTAAGCTATAAATAAAAAGCAAGAAGGAATGAGATGCTTCTATTCCACTGTTTGATTTGAAAGCTACACCTCTATCTATTGCTTTGAAACTAATTCTTCACCTAATATGTAGGGGTTCAGTAAGTTATAGAATTCAATGTATATTCTTAGTCAATGAGAACCTTTTTTTTTTTTGTCAGAGTGAATGAGAGCCTGTATTCAATGTGTTTGTTTTTGGGCCACTTTTCAAAATATTTTTATGGGTATCCAACACTTGTTATAAGCCCAATAGAAGGTTCAGGATAACATTTAGGTTAAATTGATTATGTATATGCAAAACACGTTACTTAGGGCAAGCAATTGGCGTGGCTTTTGGATATGGAGACCGATGGCAGCAGAGTGACAGCCGTCATCTTCTTACTTTCATTGCAGTAATCGATTCAAGGTAAGATTATGTTTTTTGTACTATTTAATTGTTTGTATCCATTTTTTGTAATGAACCATAATACATGTTTTGTTATGTCTGGAATTCGATTATTTGTTTATTTATATCTTCTTCTTACTATTAAATTGTCTTTATCCATGTTTGTGTGAACTATGGATGGATAATACATGTTTTGCTGAAATCTAAAATTAGATTATTTATGTATAATTATACTGATCTTGTCCCATTTTAGGGTTTATGGTCATTCATTGAATTGAATTTTGATGAATAGTGATGTTTCTGAATCTGGAAACTGATGTCATAGTTTAGGTAGGAGATTGTGACGTGTGGTATGCATTTTTATTTTTTTTCCTTCTTGATGTCAGTTAGAATGCTGTTCATGTCATGTTAGTTGGTATATAATATTACAATATATTCTTCTTTTAGATAGATTACGACATTCTCTTCATTGGTTCTTTCCATCTTTTTGCTCTTCTTTCTTCCTATAGAGGTAAACTAAAAACTAGAGCTACTAATATAAAGGTAAGGTTGAGAACTGGGATGAAGATGATGGTTGATTTGATGTTTGAGAGAATGAGTGGAGTGGTTGATGTTATCATCCCTGGATATGAGGAAGATTTCAATTGGTAAGCAATGTTGATTTCCCTCCACTATCGCAAAATTTTTGAATTCAAATGTTGAGTTGTTCTTTAGTTTTTGCCTATAAAAGGCTATTGCCTCTCTTCGATATCGTGTACATCATTCTCTACCCCCATCTCTTCTCTGTCTTTCTGCTCTCTTTTCTGTTGTTTGTTCTTTGTTGAGTTTGTTCTGCCTTTCGTAAGTGTGATATTGTGAGATTTGATTGTTTGCAATGAGTCCTCCTTTTGATCCTATCAGTAAGATCGTTCCTCCACGTGAGGCCTGGAGGATCAAAGTTAGGATACTAAGGGCTTGGACTGTACCTAGCTTTGGTAATGCAGATGTTCCAAATTCAATGGAACTTATTCTGGTTGATGAAAATGTGAGCGGTTGATCTTTTCTTTTTATTTGTTGTGTTCATATACTTAGTTTCTTCTTATTAATTTTTCCAATTTTTTTTGTTGTGCTTTTGTTTTCGTTCTTGATGAGTTGTATGTTTTTGTTCTTTTGGATGTTCATAGTCTACCAAAATCCAGGCCACTATAAGGAAGCAACTAATCCACAAGTTTAAAGATCATCTTCTTGAAGGCAGTTGTTATAAGATGAGCTATTTTGCTGTTGTTTCAAACCAAGGTTCTTATAGAGCTACAAAGCATGAGTTCAAACTCATTTTTCTGTTTCGTACAACAGTGACAACAATTCCTGATGATATAATACCCAAGTCTTGTTTTTCTATATATCCCTTTGAAGACATATTGCAAATGAGTCAGGATCATGACTATTTAGTTGGTGAGTCTTGACCTCGTGTCTTTCATTTACTTCTTCAGTTTCTTTTCTTCTGAAAATTATTTGTTACATCTTTTTTACTCCTATTAACATATCAATGTAGATGTAATTGGTCTTTTGACATTGGTTGGGGAAGAGAAAAACTATGACAGGGATGGTAAAACGGTTAAGATGGTGGTTGTCGAACTTTCTTCACAAAAGTTTGTTGCTCTCACCCTTTATTTCTATTTCTATATTTATTTGTATTCTCATCTATTCTGAAAAAAGTTTCTACTGAGTTTTCCTTTTTTTCATGTATAGGATGATGCTGCGATGCACATTATTTGGAGAGTACGTGGACCAGTTAAATGATTTTCTTGCTTCTGGTTATGTTGAGCAACCGGTTGTCATTGTTCAACTTGCTAAGATTAAACTTTTTCGAGGTGTTGTAACTGAATGTTATCTTATTATGTGTACGGTTATGTTATCCCGATCTTTAGATCTGTTGACATTCTTTTATTACCCATAGGTCAACCTAGTCTCCAGAATGTTATGAAAGCAACAAAAATTTACTTTAATCCTGATTTGTCAGAAGTTATTGATTTTCGAAAAAGGTTTGTGTTATCCCTCCCAAATTATCTCTATGTTGCAGTCCTTTCTTTGTTTTTATTTTATTCTGTTGATGTGAAACTAAATAGTGTTTTTTAAATCTTAGCATGGTCGAACAAGGGATTAATGGCACTCAACCTTTATTCATTGCGAATGAGGGAAAATCTGTTTCATTGGAGGATGACTTCATGCGCTTAACTAGGCGATCCACAATAGATCAATTACATGATAACAAAGAGGTTTATAAATTTATACTTTTTTCATTCTGCCCTCTTATGTTTATACATAATTTGTATGTTTAAATATACTTCAAGGTGGTTTTAACTAATTTTTTTTCCTCGATTAGATTATTTTTTTCCTTCACGTGGTGTTTTGTTGTGCATGGTATGCAGGATGGGAGTTTTGTTATTATGGGTACTATCACTGATATTGTTGAAGAGGGTTGTTGGTGGTATTCCACTTGTGTGTGTGAAAAGGCAGTTTATCCTGAGTCTGGGGTCTATTTCTGTGATGTTTGCATGCATCATGTGACAAATGTGATTCCAAGGTTTCTATTTTCATGATTTGTAGCTTTTCAAATAATTACTTCCTCTTTTTGTTTACTTAAATTCTGACAAGGTCTTTTATTAATTTTTCTATTTTATCGTCATATTGTTATAGGTTCAGACTTAAAGTAGCAGTTTCTGATCATACTGGACAGGGCATATTCGTTTTGTTCGATCGTGAAATAGCTTATTTGCTTAAAAAAGCATGTGCTGACCTTTTTAATGAAGTCCAAAAGGAGCCAACTGTGCGTATAATTTTTTATGTCCATCTAAATGTTGATCTATAAATAGTTATCATTTTTTTTATGATATTATTCATTATGATCTAGATGGTGACCTCTCTGATTTTATCCTTATAGGTTCTGTGTGGAGATAGCTATCCTATTACATTTAAAACTTTAGAGGGTAAAAAAGTTTTACTAAAAGTAGATACCAAGTCCCTTGGTATAGACAAATACTTTGGAACCTTTCGTGTAAAAAGGATTTGTGATGACCCAACTATTATTTCTATGTTTGAGCTTGCTGAGAATGAGAACGAAGTGACACCTGTCAAGGTTATTCTCTTTTATTGTTTTTTGCTTTTTCTTTATTCTTTGATTCTTTTATTTTTTTTATTGCATTGCTCTTGCTTGAGTGTTTCTTCTTTCATTCTTTATCGAAGGATGCATGTGTTCCTGGGATTGGTTTGGACATAGGTGAACCCTCTTATACACAGCCTACCTCAAAAGATGTTAAGCTTTCAGTCTTGGATAAGGATGAAAGTGTTCCTGGTCTTGATGACATTTCGATAGATATGGACACTAATAGGAAATCTGTTGTTCCTCAAGTTTCTGGCGATGATGATGAGAATCAGGTCTTTAGTGATGAAGTTGGCTCATTGCTCAACTCAGGTGTTGAAGAAACTCAGGTCACACAGTCTGAACTTTCTATTGAATCAGATCACTTATTCAATTTATTATTGCATTCCATTTTCTCTTTTTATTCATTGGTTTTGTGTTTTCTATTTTTTTTATCTGTCTAGGACTTCCTATCTCATCTTCTGGATAATTCGGACAACATTGATGTTTCTTCTATTTGCAATGATGGTGTGCGTTCCAAAGTGAAGAGAAACCTTGAATCAGATTTTCGGAAAGCCTTGGAGGAAACTGTTGGTCCTTCATCAAAGATGATCAAGGTTGAAGATAATTAGGATGGATAGTTATTTAGCTGAAGTTAGCAGCTTTAATAGGGTTATATGACTTAAATTTCGAATTAGATTTCATATTTCTCATGCTGACTTATATTTGAAGTGTGTCCTTTTTTTTTTTGAGGATATGTCCAACTGTTAGGAGAGTCACAACTTATCCCTTCATGTTTTGGTTGGTCTGTTGTAAGTATTGTTATGCTTTTTTGAATTAGGAAGGGTTTGTGTTAATTTCAAATGTACTCTGCTAAAGATTGTACATATTGTCATGTATTTAGAAGGACATAGGTTATAGTCAGAGTGTGGAATTATAATGTCACTTTTGTGAATGTAAGCAAGCAAGTGTAATGAATTTTATAATATTAATGGAAGGAAATAGCTCCATTAGTCTTAATTCTTTTGTTTTTTTCGTATGCTGTCTTTTATTCATTTGTGTTGTTCATGATTAGTTGTTGTTATGCTCCATAATTGCCTTTGAACATGTTTTAATTCAACATATCATATGGTTACAGTAAATTCCAATGTAATAGTCTCATTTGATTGTATTGTAATTGATCGAATATTTGATTTCTATTGCAAGTTTGCTACTATCCTTTTGTATTTGTGCTTATATACTATTTTTCGTTCCTATCGATTTATATCTCAACTTTGATAAAAAATGATATCCATGCGATGGTTAGTCATTATTTCTATTTGTGCTTATAAAAAAATTCAAGCGTGTGTGTGATTCAACAGTTTTCTCGATTACGTATAAAATGATGCATCATTCTGTCTACGTATAAAATGATGTGTCATTCTGTCTTTTTGTAGACTCCTGTCTTTTACTTCCTTTAAAATCATGTATTCCAATCCTGCGGCTTCGAGGTTGAAAAGAATTAACATTTTGAAAAGGAAGAAAGCATTGAAATTTGGGAATATAAGAGGTGTGTTGCCCTTCTTTTTACTGGGTTAGAGTCGGTCATAGTTATTAATATAAGTTGATTGGTTTTACCTTTATTTTCTATTTATTTCTTCTATCCATGGCTGGTTCGTTCTTAGTTGCTAAAAGAAAACTTGGAGACAAAGCCACCGGAATTAATTATGGTAAATGTTTATACGTTCATTTCATAGAATGTGTTACTTTTAATGGAATATATGTTGTTTGTAATTCTCCTATTTATTGGTTAACTTTATTGTTAATTCAATATAGATAAATTATTTAGTTGTCATAACTATATTCTATATTATTCCCGGTATTATTATAAGAAATGATAAATCATTTTTTTTAAAATAAATGATAAATAATTTTATAATGTTGATTTGTGTGATTTGATTTCATTTTTGTTTGGTTTGAAATTGTAGAAGAATTACTAGATATTTTAGATCCTTCTATCAGTATTTCACCTGTTGATGATGTTGCTGCTGATCATCCATTATTTGCACAAAGTGAAATACAAGGTTAGGTTATTCAATTTTTTCATCTTTTTAAGTTATGCTTAGGTTCAACCTTTTATTAAATTATTTATGGTTAACTTTAAATTATTTTTAATTCATATGTTAACATAAGTCTAGCTAACTTTTCTTCCATTTCTTTTCTTTAACATCTTTTTCAACGGTGTCTATAAAAAAATGTTGAATATATTTTTTTTTTAGAAAAATCTCCTTTAATATATTTCTTAGGAAAATATAATAAGTAATTTTTTACAAAGTTATATATTTTTAAAAATTTTAATAATGTTATTTTTTTAAAAGCAGCTTTTTTTTTTTGGATAATCATAACAAGTAGCAAGTGTTTTAGATTTTTGATTTTTTTTAAATAACACAGTCTTATCTCCTAAGTCGTTTAAAAAAAAATCTTCTTTAATATATTTTTTAGAAAGATATAAGAAGTTTTTTTAGATAATTTTTTTACTAAACCAACTTTTTTAAGAAAGAAATAGTTTTTCTTGCAAACAAAGTTATGATAACAACTTCTAGCTATTCAATTATATTTTTAAAAATTATTAACTGTAAACTATTTTTAGAAAGCAGCTTTTCTTAGCATAAAGGATAATCATAACAAGCAGCAAGTGTTTTAGTTTTATATTTTTAACCTTTTTAAGTTTTTCTTTTATCTTAAATAAACCAGTCTTACATAATAAATTAGTTAAAAAAAAAACTTCTTTAATATATCTTTTGGAAAAATATAAGTATTTCAATAGAATTTTTTTTTCTAAAACAACCTTTTTAAGGAGGAAAAAGGTTTTCTTAAAAACAAAGTTATAGTAACAACTTCTAACTATTTAATTATATTTTCAAAAGTTTAAATGGAATTCTTTTAAAAGCATTTTTTAAAGCATAAAGTGTAATCATAACAAGCAGCAAGTATTTTAGTCTAATATTTTTACTTCTTTTTTAAGTTTTTCTTTTTTTAAAAAAATTAAACCAATCTTACACCATAAATTATTTTAAAAAAAAATCTTCTTTAATATAGATAAATTATTTAGTTGTCATAACTATATTCTGTATTATTCCCGGTATTATTATAAGAAATGATAAATAATTTATTTTTTTTAAAATAAATGATAAATAATTTTATAGTGTTGATTTGTGTGATTTGATTTCATTTTTGTTTGGTTTGAAATTGTAGAAGAATTACTAGATATTTTAGATCCTTCTATCAGTATTTTACCTGTTGATGATGTTGCTGCTGATCATCCATTATTTGCACAAAGTGAAATGCAAGGTTAGGTTATTCAATTTTTCCATCTTTTTAAGTTATGCTTAGGTTCAACCTTTTATTAAATTAGTTATGGTTAACTTTAAATTATTTTTAATTCATATATTAACATAAGTCTAGCTAACTTTTCTTCCATTTCTTTTCTTTAACATCTTTTTCAACAGTGTCTATTAAAAAAATGTTGAATATATTTTTTTTTTTAGAAAAATTTCCTTTAATATATTTCTTAGGAAAATATAATAAATAATTTTTTACAAAGTTATATATTTTTAAAAATTTTAATAATGTTATTTTTTTAAAAGCAGCTTTTTTTTTGGATAATCATAACAAGCAGCAAGTACTTTAGATTTTTGATTTTTTTTAAATAACACAGTCTTATCTCCTAAGTCGTTTAAAAAAAATCTTCTTTAATATATTTTTTAGAAAGATATAAGAAATTTTTTTAGATAATTTTTTTACTAAACCAACTTTTTTAAGAAAGAAATAGTTTTTCTTGCAAACAAAGTTATGATAACAACTTCTACCTATTCAATTATATTTTTAAAAATTATTAACTGTAAACTATTTTTTAAAAGCAGCTTTTCTTAGCATAAAGGATAATCATAACAAGCAGCAAGTGTCTTAGTTTTATATTTTTAACCTTTTTAAGTTTTTCTTTTATCTTAAATAAACCAGTCTTACATAATAAATTAGTTAAAAAAATCTTCTTTAATATATCTTTTGAAAAAATATAAGAAGTATTTCAACAGAATTTTTTTTTTCTAAAACAACCTTTTTAAGGAGGAAAAAAGTTTTCTTAAAAACAAAGTTATAGTAACAACTTCTAACTATTTAATTATATTTTCAAAAGTTTAAATGGAATTCTTTTAAAAGCATTTTTAAAGCATAAAGTGTAATCATAACAAGCAGCAAGTATTTTAATCTAATATTTTTACTTCTTTTTTAAGTTTTTCTTTTAAAAAAAAAATTAAACCAATCTTACATCATAAATCATTTTAAAAAAAATCTTCTTTAATATATCTTTCAGGAAAATATAAGGAGTTCTCTAGATAATTTCTTTTCAAAAATAACCTTTTTAATATTTTTTAAAAGTAGCTTTTCTTAGCATAAAGGATAATCATAACAAGCAGCAAGTGTTTTAATTTTATATTTTTAACCTTTTTAAGTTTTTCTTTTATCTTAAATAAACCAGTCTTACATAATAAATTAGTTAAAAAAAAATCTTCTTTAATATATCTTTTGGAAAAATATAAGAAGTATTTCAATAGAATTTTTTTTTTCTAAAACAACCTTTTTAAGGAGGAAAAAGGTTTTCTTAAAAACAAAGTTATAGTAACAACTTCTAACTATTTAATTATATTTTCAAAAGTTTAAATGGAATTCTTTTAAAAGCATTTTTTAAAGCATAAAGTGTAATCATAACAAGCAACAAGTATTTTAGTCTAATATTTTTACTTCTTTTTTAAGTTTTTCTTTTTTAAAAAAAATTAAACCAATCTTACACCATAAATTATTTTAAAAAAAAATTCATCTTTAATATATCTTTCATGAAAATATAAGGAGTTCTCTAGATATAATTTCTTTTCAAAAACAACCTTTTTAAGAAAGACGGTTTTTCTTAAGAAACAAAGTTATAGTTACAACTTCAAACTATTTAATTATATTTGTAAAAATGATTAAATTACTTATTTTTTGAAAACAGCTTTTTTTAGCATAAACAGTAATTATAACAAGCAGCAAGTATTTTAGTCTCATATTTTTACTCTGTTTTTTAGTTTTTCTTTTTTCTTAAATAAATCAGTCATGCATCATAAATTGTTCAAAAAAATTATCTTTTTTAATAGTTCTTTTAGAAAAATATAAGCAGTTTTTTTTCGAGAATTTCTTTTTTAAACCAACCTTTTTAAGAAAGAAAAAGTTTTTCTTGCAAACAAAGTTATAGTAACAACTTTTAACTATTTAATTCAATTTTTAAAAATTATTAAATGTACATTAGTTTAAAAAGCAACTTTTTTAAGCATAAGGGTAATCATAACAAGCAACAAGTGTTTGAGTCTTACATTTTTAATTACTCTTTTTAATTTTTTTTAATAAACCAGTCTTACATCTAAATTGTTTTAAAAATAATTCTTCTTTAATATATCTTTTAGGAAAATATATGAAATTTTTTTAGAAAGTTATGTACTTTTTAAAAGTAATAAATGTAAATTTTTTTCAATGGCAGTTTTTTTTAGGTAATTATAACAAGCAACAATTGTTTTAGACTCTTAATTTTTTTAAAAAAATAAACCAGTCTTATATCATAAGTTGTTTAAAACAAATTCTTCTTTAATATATCTTTTAGAAAAATATAAAATTTTTTTAGAAATTCCTTTTCTAAAACAACTTTTTTAACAAAGAAATATATACTTCTTCTTGCAAACAAAGTTATAGTAACAACTTCTAACTATTTAATTATATTTTTAAAAAATATTAAATGTAAATTTTGTTTAAAAGCAATTTTTTTTAGTATAAAGGGTAATAATAACAAGTAGCAAGTGCTTTAGTATGGCATTTTTACTCTTTTTAAGTTTAAATTTTTTCACATAAACCAATCTTACATCAAAAATTGTTTCTTTAGATTGTCTTGATATTAGTGATTGTGATTGCACATGTTCCACGTGTGGAGCTTCTTTTTGGTATTTAGAATGACTAGAGAAAGATTCAAGACGAGGACAACCTGTTTTTACAATTTGCTGTGCTAAAGATAAAGTTCAGTTACCGTTTTTGGAGCGAGCACCTGATTTATTAGTTGAACTAATTAACGGTGCTGATGCCAAAAGCTGACATTTCCAAAAGAATATATGTTCATACAACAGTATGTTCGCTTTCACGTCATTTGGGGGTAAAATTCTTAATTCTATCAATGATGGGAGAGGTCCGCCACAGTTTATTGTGACTGGACAAAATTATCATAGAATTGGTAGTTTGCTGCCTAATGCTGGCGAAAAGCCTAAGTTTGCACAACTGTATGTTTATGACACGGCACATGAGGTTAATAATGGGCAAAGTTTTTTTAGGTATGTGTTAATTTTTATTTAAACTTTGAATTTTAAAAAAAAAATTAAGATGTATGTGTGTTGTTATGATTCTTATATTTTTTTTATGCCAGTCATACATTTGATATAGATACAGATTTGATTGTTCGATTGCTGCATATGATTGATGAACATAATGTTATTGCAAAGTCATTTCGAAGAGTTCGAGAATTCCATGAGTATCATCCTTCAGAAGTTTACTCTCTTAGATTATTTTGTCAAAGGAGATCTGATCGGAGAGTCTATAATTTTCCATCATGTGATGAAATAGCTGCTTTAATAGTTGGTGATTTTGATAGTTCTGATCAAGGAAGGGATATAATCCTTCGATCTGTAGATGGTCAATTGAGACGAATTTATGAAACTCATCCTTTATATTGGCCGTTGCAATATCCTTTACTTTTTCCTTATGGTGAAGATGGTTTCGAAGAGAATATACCTTATAGAGGTGTTCAGAATATCAATATTCGTGGGAGAAGGACAAAAGTTTCATTGCGTGAGTTCATATGTTTTCGTTTGCAGATGAGAGAGATAGAAGAAAGTATTATTCACAAATCTAGAAGGTTGTTTGGTACGCGGAATCGTGATTACACTTTAATTATGTAAAATTCATTGCTCTTCCTTTCCCTGGAAATGGCGCCAAAAACATGATGCCAAGACCATGGTTCACAACTCCGTGTAACTAACCAGCAAGTGCACTGGGTCGTCCAAGTAATACCTTACGTGAGTAAGGGTCGAATCCCATGGAGATTGTTGGTATGAAGCAAGCTATGGTCACCTTGCAAATCTCAGTTAGGCAGATATAAATTGATCATGGTGTTTTCGAATAATAATTAATAGAATAGGGATAGAAATACTTATGTAATTCATTGGTGAGAATTTCAGATAAGCGAATGGAGATGCTTTCGTTCCTCTGAACCTCTGCTTTCCTGCTATCTTCATCCAATCAGTCTTACTCCTTTCCATGGCTGGCTTTATGTGATACATCACCACTGTCAATGGCTACTTTCGGTCATCTCTCGGGAAAATGATCCAATGCCCTGTCACGGCACGGCTAATCGTCTGGAGGCATCACCCTTGTCAATGGCTTCATCTTATCCTCTCAGTGAAAATGGTCAACGCACCCTGTCACGGCACGGCTATTCATCTGTCGGTTCTCGATCATGCTGGAATAGGATTTACTATCCTTTTGCGTCTGTCACTAACGCCCTGCAATCGCGAGTTTGGAGCTCGTCACAGTCATTCATTCATTGAATTCTACTCGGAATACCACCGACAAGGTTTAGACTTTTCGGATTCTCTTGAATGCCGCCATCATTCTAGCTTACGCCACGAAGATTCTGATTAAGAGATCTAAGAGATACTCATTCAGTCGAAGGTAGAACGGAAGTGGTTGTCAGGCACGCGTTCATAGGGAATGATAATGATTGTCACGTTCATCACATTCAGATTGAAGTACGAATGAATATCTTAGAAGCGAAATAAGATGAATTGAATAGAAAACAGTAGTACTTTGCATTAATCTTTGAGGAACAGCAGAGCTCCACACCTTAATCTATGGAGTGCAGAAACTCTACCATTGAAAATACATAAGTGAATGGTCCAGGCATGGCCGAATGGCCAGCCCCTCTGATCTAAGAACCAGCCGTCCAAAGATTCTCAAAAAAACTAGTAAAAGGTCCTATTTATAATAAACTAGCTACTAGGGTTTACATGAGTAAGTAATTGATGCATAAATCCACTTCCAGGGCCCACTTGGTGTGTGCTTGGGCTGAGCTTGAGTGTTGCACGTGTAGAGGTCCTTCTTGGAGTTGAACGCCAGCTTTTGTGCCAGTTTGGGCGTTCAACTCTGGTTTTGGCTCCTTTTCTGGCGCTAGACGCCAGATTTGGGCAGAGAGCTGGCGTTGAACGCCAGTTTGCGTCGTCTATTCTTGGCCAAAGTAAAGACTATTATATATTGCTGGAAAGCCCTGGATGTCTACTTTCCAACGCAATTGAAAGCGCGCCATTTCGAGTTTTGTAGCTCCAGCAAATCCACTTTGAGTGCAGGGAGGTCAGAATCCAACAGCATCAGCAGTCCTTCTTCAACCTCTGAATCTGATTTCTGCTCAAGTCCCTCAATTTCAGCCAGAAAATTCCTGAAATTACAGAAAAACACACAAACTCATAGTAAAGTCCAGAAATATGAATTTAACATAAAAACTAATGAAAACATCCCTAAAAGTAACTAGATCCTACTAAAAACTTACTAAAAACAATGCCAAAAAGCGTATAAATTATCCGCTCATCACAATACCAAACTTAAATTGTTGCTTGTCCCCAAGCAACTAAAAATCAAATAGGATAAAAAGAAGAGAACATACTATAAATTCCAAACTATCAATGAAACATAGCTACAATTAAATGAGCGGGACTTATAGCTTTTTGCCTCTTGAATAGTTTTGGCATCTCACTTCATCCATTGAAGTTCAGAATGATTGGCATCTATAGGAACTCAGAGTTTAGATAGTGTTATTGACTCTCCTAGTTCAGTATGATGATTCTTGAACACAGCTATTTTATGAGTCTTGGCCGTGGCCCTAAGCACTTTGTTTTCCAGTATTACCACTGGATACATAAATGCCACAGACACATAATTGGGTGAACCTTTTTAGATTGTGACTCAGCTTTGCTAAAGTCCCCAATTAGAGGTGTCCAGGGTTCTTAAGCACACTCTCTTTTTTTGCTTTGGACCTTGACTTTAACCGCTCAGTCTCAAGTTTTCACTTGCCACCTACACGCCACAAGCACATGGTTAGAGACAGCTTGGTTTAGCCGCTTAGACCAGGATTTTATTCCTTTAGGCCCTCCTATCCACCGATGCTCAAAGCCTTGGGATCCTTTTTATTTGCCCTTGCCTTTTGGTTTTAAGGGTTATTGGCTTTTTGCTCTTGCCTCTTGGTTTTAAGAGCTTTTGGCTTTTTCTTCTTGCTTTTTCTTTCTATTTTTTTTCTATTTTTTTTGCCCCTTTTTTTTTTCTGCAAGCTTTGTTCTTTGCTGCTTTTTCTTGCTTCAAGAATCATTTTTATGATTTTTCAGATTATCAAATAACATGTCTCCTAGTCATCATTCTTTCAAGAGCCAACATATTTAACATTCTTAAACAACAACTTCAAAAGACATATGCACTGTTCAAGCATACATTCAGAAAACAAGAAGCATTGTCACCACATCAATATAATTAAGCTAAGTTCAAGGATAAATTCGAAACTCATGTACTTCTTGTTCTTTTGAATTAAAACATTTTTTTCATTTAAGAGAGGTGATGGATTCATAGGACATTCATAACTTTAAGACATAGTTACTACTACTAATGATCATGTAATGAAGACACAAACATAGATAAGCACAAAACATAGAAAACGAAAAACAGAAGAAATAAGAACAAGGAATGAATCCACCTTAGTGATGGTGGCGTTTCCTTCTTGAGGAACCAATGATGTCCTTGAGCTCTTCTATGTCTCTTCCTTGTCTTTGTTGCTCCTCCCTCATTGCTTTTTGATCTTCTCTTATTTCATGAAGCATGATGGAGTGCTCTTGATGTTCCACCCTTAGTTGTCCCATATTGGAACTCAATTCTCCTAGGGAGGTGTTGATTTGCTCCCAATAGTTTTGTGGAGGAAAGTGCATTTGAGGCATCTCCGAGATCTCATGGTGATGAGCTTCATACGCCTCTTGAGCTCTATGAATGGCCCGGTCTATGGTAACTTCAGACCGGTTGCTAGTGGGAATGATTGAGCATTGAATGAACTCCAACCATCCTCTAGCTACAGGCTTGAGGTCCAATCTTCTTAGTTGAACCGGCTTGCCTTTGGAGTCAATCTTCCATTGATCTCCTTCTACACATATGTCCATAAGGACTTGGTCCAACCTTTGATTAAAGTTGACCCTTCTAGTGTAGGGGCGTTCATCTCCTTGCATTATGGGCAAGTTAAACGCCAACCTCACATTCTCCGGACTAAAATCTAAGTATTTCCCCCGAACCATTGTAACATAGTTCTTTGGATCCGGGTTCTTACTTTGATCATGGTTCTTGGTGATCCATGCATTGGCATAGAACTCTTGAACCATTAGGATGCCGACTTGTTGGATGGGATTTGTTAGAACTTCCCAACCTCTTCTTTGAATTTCATGTCGGATCTCCGGATACTCATTTCTTTTGAGTTTGAAACGGACCTTAGGGATCACCTTCTTCTTGGCCACAACATCATAGAAGTGGTCTTAATGGGCTTTGGAGATGAACCTTTCCATCTCCCATGACTCGGATGTGGAAGCTTTTGTCTTCCCTTTCCCCTTTCTAGAGGATTCTCCGGTCTTAGGTGCCATCAATGGTAATGGAAAAACAAAAAGCTTATACTTTTACCACACCAAACTTAGAATTTTGCTCGCCCTCGAGCAATAAAAGAAAGAATAGATGAAGAAGAAGAAGAAATGGAGGAGAGGAAGAGTGGGAAGTGTTTCGGCCAATAAGGGTGTAGAGGGGTGTGTTGTGTGAATTTGATGAAGAATGGAGGGCTTTATATAGGGAAGGGAGGGGGGAAAGGTTTTGGCCATATGGGTGGATTTGGGTGGGAAATTGGTTTTGAATTTTGAAGGTAGGTGGAGTTTATGAAGTAGGTTTATAGGGAAGAGTGGATGGATGTGAGTGGTGAAGAGGTGATAGGGAAGAGTGTTTATGGGGTTGTGTGAAAGAGAGTGGTGAGAAGAAGTGAGTGGAGGTAGGTGGGGATCCTGTGGGGTCCACAGATCCTGAGTGGATCTTGTGGGGTCCACAGATCCTAAGGTGTTCAAGCATTTACATCCCTGCACCCATTAGGCATGTAAAAATGCCTTTGCACACAACTCTGGGCGTTCAGCGCCAGGTTGGTGGCCATTTTGGGCGTTCAACGCCCATTTGTGTGCCATTTCTGGCCTTGAACGCCAGAACCATGCCTGTTCTAGCGTTCAGCGCCCAGAAGCTGCCCATTTTGGGCGTTCAGCGCCAGAATCATGCTCTATTCTGGCGCTGAACGCCAGACAGATGCTCCTCCAGGGTGTGATTTTTCTTCTGCTGTTTTTGATTCCGTTTTCAATTTTTATATTTATTTTGTGACTCCACATGATCATGAACCTACAAAGATATATAACTAAGAAAAATATAGTTAGATAAATAAAAATTGGGTTGCCTCTCAATAAGCGCTTCTTTAATGTCAATAGCTTGACAGTGGGCTCTCATGGAGCCTCACAGATGTGCAAAGCTTTGTTGAGACTCTCCAACACCAAACTTAGAGTCTGACTGTGGGGGCTTGGGTTGACTCTGCTTTGAGAGAAGCTTTTCATGCTTCCTCTCCATGGTTGCAGAGGGAGATCCTTGAGTTTTAAACACAAGGGAGTCCTCATTCCATTGAAGGACTAGTTCACCTCTGTCAACATCAATCACAGCTCTTGCTGTGGCCAGGAAAGGTCTTCCTAGGATGATGGATTCATCATCTTCCTTTCCAGTATCCAGGACTATGAAATCAGCAGGGATGTAAAGGCCTTCAACCTTTACTAACACGTCCTCTACTTGTCCATAAGCCTGTTTTCTTGAACTGTCTGCCATCTCTAATGAGATTTTAGCAGCTTGCACCCCATAGATTCCCAGTTTCTCTATTACAGAGAGGGGCATGAGGTTTATTCCTGAACCAAGGTCACATAGAGCCTTAAAGATCATGGTGCCTATGGTACAGGGTATTATGAACTTTCCAGGATCCTATCTCTTCTGAGGCAATGTCAGTTGATCCAGATCACTTAGTTCATTGATGAACAAGGGAGGTTCAACTTCCCAAGTATCAATGCCAAATAATTTGGCATTCAGCTTCATGATTGCACCAAGAAACTTGGCAATTTGCTCTTCAGTAACATCCTCATTCTCTTCAGAAGAGGAATACTCATCAGAGCTCATGAAGGGCATAAGGAGGTTCAATGGAATCTCTATGGTCTCTAGATGAGCCTCAGAGTCCTTTGGTTCCTCAGAGGGAAGCTCCTTATTGATCACTGGATGTCCCAGGAGGTCTTCCTCCTTGGGATTCACGTCCTCCTCTCCCTCATTGGGTTCGGCCATTTTGCTTATGTCAATGGCCTTGCACTCTCCTTTTGGATTCTCTTCTGTATTGCTTGGGAGAGTACTGGGAGGGATTTCAGTGATCCTTTTACTCAGCTGGCCCACTTGTGCTTCCAGGTTTCTAATGGAAGATCTTGTTTCATTCATGAAACTTACAGTGGCCTTAGATAGATCAGAGACTAAGTTTGTTAAATTAGAAGTATTTTGTTCAAAGTTCTTTGTCTGTTGCTGAGTGGATGATGGAAAAGGTTTATTATTGTTAAACCTGTTTCTTCCACCATTATTAAAGCCTTGTTGAGGCTTTTGATCCTTCCATGAGAAATTTGGATGATTTCTTCATGATGAGTTATAGGTGTTTCCATAAGGTTCACCTAAGTAATTCACCTTTGCTATTGCAGGGTTCTCAGGATCATAAGCTTCTTCTTCATAAGAAGCCTCTTGAGTACAGTTGGATGCAGCTTGCATTCCATTCAGACTCTGAGAGATCATATTGACTTGCTGAGTCAATATTTTATTATGAGCCAATATGGCATTCAGAGTATCAACTTCAAGAACTCCCTTCTTCATAGGCGTCCCATTACTCACACGATTCCTCTCAGAAGTGTACATGAACTGGTTATTAGCAACCATGTCAATGAGTTCTTGAGCTTCTGCAGGTGTTTTCTTTAGGTGAATGGATCCACCTGCAGAAGTATCCAATGACATCTTTGATAGCTCAGATAAACCATCATAGAATATATCCAGGATGGTCCATTCTGAAAGCATGTCAGAAGGACACTTTTTGGTCAGCTGTTTGTATCTTTCCCAAGCTTCATAGAGGGATTCACCATCTTTTTGTTTGAAGGTTTGAACATCCACTCTAAGCTTGCTCAGCTTTTGAGGAGGAAAGAACTTGGCTAAGAAAGCCGTGACCAGCTTATCCCAAGAGTTCAGGCTATCTTTAGGTTGAGAATCCAACCATGTTCTAGCTCTGTCTCTTATAGCAAATGGGAAAAGCGTGAGCCTGTAGACTTCAGGATCTACTCCATTAGTCTTAACAGTATCACATATCTGCAAGAATTCAGTTAAGAACTGAAAAGGATCTTCAGATGGAAGTCCATGAAACTTGCAGTTCTGCTGCATCAGAGAAACTAATTGAGGTTTCAGCTCAAAGTTGTTTGCTCCAATGGCAGGAATGGAGATGCTTCTTCCATGTAAATTGGAATTAGGTGCAGTAAAGTCACCAAGCATCTTTCTTACATTATTATTATTTTCGGCTGCCATCTCCTCTTCCTGTTCGAAAATTTCTGAAAGGTTATCTCTGGATTGTTATATTTTTGCTTCTCTTAGTTTCCTTTTCAGAGTCCTTTCAGGTTCTGGATCTGCTTCCACAAGAATGTTCTTATCCTTGCTCCTGCTCATATGACAAAGAAGAGGGCACAGAAAAAAAAAATAATAATAATAATATAGATCCTTTATACCACAGTATAGGGATTCCTTTATGAGTGGAAGAAAAGAGGGGGAGACAAAGAATGTAATGTAATGGAAGAAACACAACTGTGAGGAGGGTTGAGATGTGAGATGAGATGTTAGTAAATGAATAAATAAATAGAATAAGATGGGAGAGGGAGAATTTTCGAAAAATATTTTTGAAAAAGAGTTAGTGATTTTCGAAAATGGTTTTTGAAAAATGTTAGTATTTTTCGAAAATTTTTAAAATCAAAAATAAAAATAAGAATAATTAGTTAATTAAAAAGAAATTTTTGAAAAAGAGGGAAGATATTTTAGAAAATTAGAGAGAGAGAGTTAGTTAGGTAGTTTTGAAAAAGTTAAGAAACAAAAAAAAGTTAGTTAGTTAGTTGAAACAAATTTTAAAAAGATAAGAAGTTAGGAGGTTAGAAAAGATATTTTGAAACCAACTTTTTGAAAAAGGTAAGATAAGAAGATATTTTAGAAATTAGTTTTGAAAAAGATTTGATTTTTTAAAATCTCAATTAATGACTTGATTCATAAGAAATCACAAGATATGATTCTAGAACTTAAAGTTTGAATCTTTCTTAACAAGCAAGTAACAAACTTCAAATTTTTTGAATCGAAACATTAATTGCTTATGTTATTTTCGAAAATTTGATATAAAAATAAGAAAAAGATTTTTGAAAAATATTTTTGGAATTTTCGAAAATAACTAAGAATTTTGAAAAAGATTTGATTTTTGGAAAAAGATTTTGAAAAAGATAAGATTTTCAAATTGAAAATTTGATTTGACTCATAAGAAACAACTTGATTTTGAAAATTTTTGAAAAAGTCAATCCAAATTTTCGAATTTGAAGAGAGAAAAAGGGAAAGATATTTTTTTGATTTTTGAATTTTTATGATGAGAGAGAAAAACATGAAAATTATGCAATGCATGAGAATTTTAGATCAAAACATGTGATGCATGCAAGAATGCTATGAATGTCAAGATGAACACCAAGAACACTATGAATGTCATGATGAACATCAAGAACATATTTTTGAAAAATTTTTAATACAAGGAAAACATGCAAGACACCAAACTTAGAATTCTTTAATGCTTAGACACTAAGAATTCAAGAATGCATATGAAAAACAACATACAACACAGAACAAAAAATCATCAAGATCAAACAAGAAGACTCACCAAGAACAACTTGAAGATCATGAAGAACACTATGAATGCATGAAATTTTCAATGAAAGCTCCGGTCCAAAACACTAGACATGGCCAATGGCCAGCCAAGCTTCAGCAGGTGAATCAGGAACAGCAGCAGGTGGATTAGCAACAACTAGCTTGCTCTTGATAACAAATTGCTGCCTCAGTCCAAATGAATTTAGACATGGCTTTTCAGCCAGCCAGGCTTCACATGCTTCATGAAACACTAGAATTCATTCTTAAAAATTTTGAATAAAAATATATTTTTGAAAACATTTTTTTTTTCGAAAATAAAAGAAAAATTTTTGAAAGATTTTTGAAAACTTTTTGAAAAGAAAACGAAAAGAAAGTTACCCAATCTGAGCAACAAGATGAACCGTCAGTTGTCCAAACTCGAACAATCCCCGGCAACGGCGCCAAAAACTTGGTACGCGGAATCGTGATTACACTTTAATTATGTAAAATTCATTGCTCTTCCTTTCCCTGGAAATGGCGCCAAAAACATGATGCCAAGACCATGGTTCACAACTCCGTGTAACTAACCAGCAAGTGCACTGGGTCGTCCAAGTAATACCTTACGTGAGTAAGGGTCGAATCCCACGGAGATTGTTGGTATGAAGCAAGCTATGGTCACCTTGCAAATCTCAGTTAGGCAGATATAAATTGATCATGGTGTTTTCGAATAATAATTAATAGAATAGGGATAGAAATACTTATGTAATTCATTGGTGAGAATTTCAGATAAGCGAATGGAG
This sequence comes from Arachis ipaensis, assembly GCF_059453495.1. Taxonomy (NCBI): domain Eukaryota; kingdom Viridiplantae; phylum Streptophyta; class Magnoliopsida; order Fabales; family Fabaceae; genus Arachis; species Arachis ipaensis. The sequence continues at coordinate 95,123,091 of NC_142439.1, forward strand.
ATGCTTTCGTTCCTCTGAACCTCTGCTTTCCTGCTATCTTCATCCAATCAGTCTTACTCCTTTCCATGGCTGGCTTTATGTGATACATCACCACTGTCAATGGCTACTTTCGGTCATCTCTCGGGAAAATGATCCAATGCCCTGTCACGGCACGGCTAATCGTCTGGAGGCATCACCCTTGTCAATGGCTTCATCTTATCCTCTCAGTAAAAATGGTCAAAGCACCCTGTCACGGCACGGCTATTCATCTGTCGGTTCTCGATCATGCTGGAATAGGATTTACTATCCTTTTGCGTCTGTCACTAACGCCCTGCAATCGCGAGTTTGGAGCTCGTCACAGTCATTCATTCATTGAATCCTACTCGGCATACCACAGACAAGGTTTAGACTTTCCGGATTCTCTTGAATGCCGCCATCATTCTAGCTTACGCCACGAAGATTCTGATTAAGAGATCTAAGAGATACTCATTCAGTCGAAGGTACAACGGAAGTAGTTGTCAGGCACGCGTTCATAGGGAATGATAATGATTGTCACGTTCATCACATTCAGATTGAAGTATGAATGAATATCTTAGAAGCGAAATAAGATGAATTGAATAGAAAACAGTAGTATTTTGCATTAGTCTTTGAGGAACAGCAGAGCTCCACACCTTAATCTATGGAGTGCAGAAACTCTACCGTTGAAAATACATAAGTGAATGGTCCAGGCATGGCCGAATGGCCAGCCCCTCTGATCTAAGAACCAGGCGTCCAAAGATGTCAAATACAATAGTGAAATGTCCTATTTATAATAAACTAGCTACTAGGGTTTACAGAAGTAAGTAATTGATGCATAAATCCACTTCCGGGGCCCACTTGGTGTGTGCTTGGGCTGAGCTTGAGTGTTGCACATGTAGAGGTCCTTTCTGGAGTTGAACGCCAGCTTTTGTGCCAGTTTGAGCGTTCAACTCTGGTTTTGGCTCCTTTTCTGGCGCTGGACGCCAGATTTGGGCAGAAAGCTGGCGTTGAACGCCAGTTTACATCATCTATTCTTGGCCAAAGTATGGACTATTATATATTGCTGGAAAGCCCTGGATGTCTACTTTCCAACGCAATTCGAAGCGCACCATTTCGAGTTGTGTAGCTCCCGAAAATCCACTTTGAGTGCAGGGAGGTCAGAATCCAACAGCATCAGCAGTCCTTCTTCAACCTCTGAATCTGATTTTTGCTCAAGTCCCTCAATTTCAGCCAGAAAATACCTGAAATCACAGAAAAACACACAAACTCATAGTAAAGTCCAGAAATGTGAATTTAACATAAAAACTAATGAAAACATCCCTAAAAGTAACTAGATCCTACTAAAAACATACTAAAAATAATGTCAAAAAGCGTATAAATTATCCGCTCATCAGACGGAATACCACAGACAAGGTTTAGACTTTCCGGATTCTCTTGAATGCCGCCATCATTCTAGCTTACGCCACGAAGATTCTGATTAAGAGATCTAAGAGATACTCATTCAGTCGAAGGTAGAACAGAAGTGGTTGTCAGGCACGCGTTCATAGGGAATGATAATGATTGTCACGTTCATCACATTCAGATTGAAGTATGAATGAATATCTTAGAAGCGAAATAAGATGAATTGAATAGAAAACAGTAGTACTTTGCATTAGTCTTTCAGGAACAGCAGAGCTCCACACCTTAATCTATGGAGTGCAGAAACTCTACCGTTGAAAATACATAAGTGAATGGTCCAGGCATGGCCGAATGGCCAGCCCCTCTGATCTAAGAACCAGGCGTCCAAAGATGTCAAATACAATAGTGAAATGTCCTATTTATAATAAACTAGCTACTAGGGCTTACAGAAGTAAGTAATTGATGCATAAATCCACTTTCGGGGCCCACTTGGTGTGTGCTTGGGCTGAGCTTGAGTGTTGCACATGTAGAGGTCCTTTCTGGAGTTGAACGCCAGCTTTTGTGCCAGTTTGGGCGTTCAACTCTGGTTTTGGCTCCTTTTCTGGCGCTGGACGCCAGATTTGGGCAGAAAGCTGGCGTTGAACGCCAGTTTACGTCGTCTATTCTTGGCCAAAGTATGGACTATTATATATTGCTGGAAAGCCCTAAATGTCTACTTTCCAACGCAATTCGAATCGCGCCATTTCGAGTTGTGTAGCTCCCGAAAATCCACTTTGAGTGCAGGGAGGTCAGAATCCAACAGCATCAGCAGTCCTTCTTCAACCTCTGAATCTGATTTTTGCTCAAGTCCCTCAATTTCAGCCAGAAAATACCTGAAATCACAGAAAAACACACAAACTCATAGTAAAGTCCAGAAATGTGAATTTAACATAAAAACTAATGAAAACATCCCTAAAAGTAACTAGATCCTACTAAAAACATACTAAAAATAATGTCAAAAAGCGTATAAATTATCCGCTCATCACACGGAATACCACAGACAAGGTTTAGACTTTCCGGATTCTCTTGAATGCCGCCATCATTCTAGCTTACGCCACGAAGATTCTGATTAAGAGATCTAAGAGATACTCATTCAGTCGAAGGTAGAACAGAAGTGGTTGTCAGGCACGCATTCATAGGGAATGATAATGATTGTCACGTTCATCACATTCAGATTGAAGTATGAATGAATATCTTAGAAGCGAAATAAGATGAATTGAATAGAAAACAGTAGTACTTTGCATTAGTCTTTGAGGAACAGCAGAGCTCCACACCTTAATCTATGGAGTGCAGAAACTCTACCGTTGAAAATACATAAGTGAATGGTCCAGGCATGGCCGAATGGCCAGCCCCTCTGATCTAAGAACCAGGCGTCCAAAGATGTCAAATACAATAGTGAAATGTCCTATTTATAATAAACTAGCTACTAGGGTTTACAGAAGTAAGTAATTGATGCATAAATCCACTTTCGGGGCCCACTTGGTGTGTGCTTGGGCTGAGCTTGAGTGTTGCACGTGTAGAGGTCCTTTCTGGAGTTGAACGCCAGCTTTTGTGCCAGTTTGGGCGTTCAACTCTGGTTTTGGCTCCTTTTCTGGCGCTGGACGCCAGATTTGGGCAGAAAGTTGGCGTTGAACGCCATTTTACGTCATCTATTCTTGGCTAAAGTATGGACTATTATATATTGCTGGAAAGCCCTGGATGTCTACTTTCCAACGCAATTTGAAATGCGCCATTTCAAGTTGTGTAGCTCCCGAAAATCCACTTTGAGTGCAGGGAGGTCAGAATCCAACAGCATCAGCAGTCCTTCTTCAACCTCTGAATCTGATTTTTGCTCAAGTCCCTCAATTTCAGCCAGAAAATACCTGAAATCACAGAAAAACACACAAACTCATAGTAAAGTCCAGAAATGTGAATTTAACATTAAAAACTAATGAAAACATCCCTAAAAGTAACTAGATCCTACTAAAAACATACTAAAAATAATGTCAAAAAGCGTATAAATTATCCGCTCATCACACGGAATACCACAGACAAGGTTTAGACTTTTCGGATTCTCTTGAATGCCGCCATCATTCTAGCTTACGCCACGAAGATTCTGATTAAGAGATCTAAGAGATACTCATTCAGTCGAAGGTAGAACAGAAGTGGTTGTCAGGCACGCGTTCATAGGGAATGATAATGATTGTCACGTTCATCGCATTCAGATTGAAGTATGAATGAATATCTTAGAAGCGAAATAAGATGAATTGAATAGAAAACAGTAGTACTTTGCATTAGTCTTTGAGGAACAGCAGAGCTCCACACCTTAATCTATGGAGTGCAGAAACTCTACCGTTGAAAATACATAAGTGAATGGTCCAGGCATGGCCGAATGGCCAGCCCCTCTGATCTAAGAACCAGGCGTCCAAAGATGTCAAATACAATAGTGAAATGTCCTATTTATAATAAACTAGCTACTAGGGTTTACAGAAGTAAGTAATTGATGCATAAATCCACTTTCGGGGCCCACTTGGTGTGTGCTTGGGCTGAGCTTGAGTGTTGCACGTGTAGAGGTCCTTTCTGGAGTTGAACGCCAGCTTTTGTGCCAGTTTGGGCGTTCAACTCTGGTTTTGGCTCCTTTTCTGGCGCTGGACGCCAGATTTGGGCAGAAAGCTGGCGTTGAATGCCAGTTTACGTCATCTATTCTTGGCCAAAGTATGGACTATTATATATTGCTAGAAAGCCCTGGATGTCTACTTTTCAACGCAATTCGAAGTGCGCCATTTCGAGTTGTGTAGATCCCGAAAATCCACTTTGAGTGCAGGGAGGTCAGAATCCAACAGCATCAGCAGTCCTTTTTCAACCTCTGAATCTGTTTTTTGCTCAAGTTCCTCAATTTCAGCCAGAAAATACCTGAAATCACAGAAAAACACACAAACTCATAGTAAAGTCCAGAAATGTGAATTTAACATAAAAACTAATGAAAACATCCCTAAAAGTAACTAGATCCTACTAAAAACATACTAAAAATAATGTCAAAAAGCGTATAAATTATCCGCTCATCACATGGAATACCACAGACAAGGTTTAGACTTTTCGGATTCTCTTGAATGCCGCCATCATTCTAGCTTACGCCATGAAGATTCTGATTAAGAGATCTAAGAGATACTCATTCAGTCGAAGGTAGAACAGAAGTGGTTGTCAGGCACGCGTTCATAGGGAATGATAATGATTGTCACGTTCATCGCATTCAGATTGAAGTATGAATGAATATCTTAGAAGCGAAATAAGATGAATTGAATAGAAAACAGTAGTACTTTGCATTAGTCTTTGAGGAACAGCAGAGCTCCACACCTTAATCTATGGAGTGCAGAAACTCTACCGTTGAAAATACATAAGTGAATGGTCCAGGCATGGCCGAATGGCCAGCCCCTCTGATCTAAGAACCAGGCGTCCAAAGATGTCAAATACAATAGTGAAATGTCCTATTTATAATAAACTAGCTACTAGGGTTTACAGAAGTAAGTAATTGATGCATAAATCCACTTCGGGGGCCCACTTGGTGTGTGCTTGGGCTGAGCTTGAGTGTTGCACGTGTAGAGGTCCTTTCTGGAGTTGAACGCCAGCTTTTGTGCCAGTTTGGACGTTCAACTCTGGTTTTGGCTCCTTTTCTGGCGCTGGACGCCAGATTTGGGCAGAAAGCTGGCGTTGAACGCCAGTTTACGTCGTCTATTCTAGGCCAAAGTATGGACTATTATATATTGCTGGAAAGCCCTGGATGTCTACTTTCCAACGCAATTGGAAGCGCGCCAGTTTGAGTTCTGTAGCTCCAGAAAATCCACTTTGAGTGCCGGGAGGTCAGAATCCAACAGCATCAGCAGTCCTTCTTCAACCTCTGAATCTGATTTTTGCTCAAGTCCCTCAATTTCAGCCAGAAAATACCTGAAATCACAGAAAAACACACAAACTCATAGTAAAGTCCAGAAATGTGAATTTAACATAAAAACTAATGAAAACATCCCTAAAAGTAACTAGATCTTACTAAAAACATACTAAAAACAATGTCAAAAAGCCTATAAATTATCCGCTTATCACAACACCAAACTTAAATTGTTGCTTGTCCCCAAGCAACTGAAAATCAAATAGGATAAAAAGAAGAGAATATACTATAAATTCCAAACTATCAATGAAACATAGCTTCAATCATATGAGCGGGACTTATAGCTTTTTGCCTCTTGAATAGTTTTGGCATCTCACTTTATCCATTGAGGTTCAGAATGATTGGCATCTATAGGAACTCAGAGTTCAGATAGTGTTATTGATTCTCCTAGTTCAGTATGATGATTCTTGAACACAGCTTTTTTATGAGTCTTGGCCGTGGCCCTAAGCACTTTGTTTTCCAGTATTACCACCGGATACATAAATGCCATAGACACATAATTGGGTGAACCTTTTCAGATTGTGACTCAGCTTTGCTAAAGTCCCCAATTAGAGGTGTCCAGGGTTCTTAAGCACACTCTTTTTTTTGCTTTAGACCTTGACTTTAACCGCTCAGTCTCAAGTTTTCACTTGACACCTACACGCCACAAGCACATGGTTAGGGACAGCTTGGTTTAGCCACTTAGACTAGGATTTTATTCCTTTGGGCCCTCCTATCCACTGATGCTCAAAGCCTTGGGATCCTTTTTATTTGCCCTTGCCTTTTGGTTTTAAGGGTTATTGGCTTTTTTGCTCTTGCCTCTTGGTTTTAAGAGCTTTTGGCTTTTTCTGCTTGCTTTTTTTTTCTTTCTATATTTTTTTTTCGCCTATTTTTTTTTTCTGCAAGCTTTGTTCTTTGCTGCTTTTTCTTGCTTCAAGAATCATTTTTATGATTTTTCAGATTATCAAATAACATGTTTCCTAGTCATCATTCTTTCAAGAGCCAACATATTTAACATTCTTAAACAACAACTTCAAAAGACATATGCACTGTTCAAGCATACATTCAGAAAACAAGAAGCATTGTCACCACATCAATATAATTAAGCTAAGTTCAAGGATAAATTTGAAACTCATGTACTTCTTGTTCTTTTGAATTAAAACATTTTTCATTTAAGAGAGGTGATGGATTCATAGGACATTTATAACTTTAAGACAAAGTTACTAACTACTAATGATCATGTAATGAAGACACAAACATAGATAAGCACATAACATAGAAAACGAAAAACAGAAGAAATAAGAACAAGGAATGAATCCACCTTAGTGATGGTGGCGTTTCCTTCTTGAGGAACCAATGATGTCCTTGAGCTCTTCTATGTCTCTTCCTTGTCTTTGTTGCTCCTCCCTCATTGCTTTTTGATCTTCTCTGATTTCATGGAGCATGATGGAGTGCTCTTGATGTTCCACCCTTAGTTGTCCCATATTGGAACTCAATTCTCCTAGGGAGGTGTTAATTTGCTCCCAATAGTTTTGTGGAGGAAAGTGCAATTGAGGCATCTCCGGGATCTCATGGTGATGAGCTTCATACGCCTCTTGAGCTCCATGAGTGGGCTCCCTTGCTTGCTCCATCTTTTTCTTAGTGATGGGCTTGTCCTCTTTGATGAGGATATCTCCCTCTATGTCAATCCCAGCCGATTTGCATAGGTGGCAAATGAGGTGAGGAAAGGCTAACCTTGCCATGGTGGAGGACTTGTCAGCCACCTTGTAGAGTTCTTGAGGTATAATCTCATGAACTTCCACCTCTTCTCCAATCATGATGCTTTGGATCATGATGGCCCGGTCTATGGTAACTTCAGACCGGTTGCTAGTGGGAATGATTGAGCATTGAATGAACTCCAACCACCCTCTAGCTACAGGCTTGAGGTCCAATCTTCTTAGTTGAACCGGCTTGCCTTTGGAGTCAATCTTCCATTGAGCTCCTTCTACACATATGTCCATAAGGACTTGGTCCAACCTTTGATTAAAGTTGACCCTTCTAGTGTAGGGGTGTTCATCTCCTTGCATCATGGGCAAGTTAAACGCCAACCTCACATTTTCCGGACTAAAATCCAAGTATTTCCCCTGAACCATTGTAATATAGTTCTTTGGATCCGGGTTCTTACTTTGATCATGGTTCTTGGTGATCCATGCATTAGCATAGAACTCTTGAACCATTAGGATGCCGACTTGTTTGATGGGATTTGTTAGAACTTCCCAACCTCTTCTTTGAATTTCATGTCGGATCTCCGGATACTCATTTCTTTTGAGTTTGAAAGGGACCTCAGGGATCACCTTCTTCTTGGCCACAACATCATAGAAGTGGTCTTGATGGGCTTTGGAGATGAACCTTTCCATCTCCCATGACTCGGATGTGGAAGCTTTTGTCTTCCCTTTCCCCTTTCTAGAGGATTCTCCGGTCTTAGGTGCCATCAATGGTAATGGAAAAACAAAAAGCTTATGCTTTTACCACACCAAACTTAGAATTTTGCTCGCCCTCGAGCAATAAAAGAAAGAATAGATGAAGAAGAAGAAGAAATGGAGGAGAGGGAGAGTGGGGAGTGTTTCGGCCAAGAAGGGTGTAGAGGGGTGTGTTATGTGAATTTGATGAAGAATGGAGGGCTTTATATAGGGAAGGGAGGGGGGGAAAGGTTTCGGCCATATGGGTGGGTTTGGGTGGGAAATTGGTTTTGAATTTTTGAAGGTAGGTGGAGTTTATGAGGTAGGTTTATGGGGAAGAGTGGATGGATGTGAGTGGTGAAGAGGTGATGGGGAAGAGAGTATGAGGTGATTGGTGAAGGATTTTTGGGGAAGAGTGTTTATGGGGTTGTGTGAAAGAAAGTGGTAAGAAGAAGTGAGTGGAGGTAGGTGGGGATCCTGTGAGGTCCACAGATCCTGAGTGGATCCTGTGGGGTCCACAGATCTTGAGTGGATCCTGTGGGGTCCACAGATCCTGAGGTGTTCAAGGATTTACATCCCTGCACCCATTAGGCATGTAAAAATGCCTTTGCACACAACTCTGGGCGTTCAGCGCCAGGTTGGTGGCCATTTTGGGCGTTCAACGCACATTTGTGTGCCATTTCTGGCGTTGAACGCCAGAACCATGCCTGTTCTGGCGTTCAGTGCCCAGAAGCTGCCCATTTTGGGCGTTCAGCGCCAGAACCATGCTCTGTTCTGGCGCTGAACGCCAGACAGATGCTCCTCCAGGGTGTGATTTTTCTTCTGCTGTTTTTGATTCCGTTTTCAATTTTTATATTTATTTTGTGACTCCACATGATCATGAACCTATAAAGACATATAATTAAGAAAAATATAGTTAGATAAATAAAAATTGGGTTGCCTCCCAACAAGCGCTTCTTTAATGTCAATAGCTTGACAGTGGGCTCTCATGGAGCCTCACAGATATTCAGAGCATTGTTAAAACTCTCCAACACCAAACTTAGAGTTTGGATATGGGAGTTCAACACCAAACTTAGAGTTTGGTTGTGGCCTCCCAACACCAAACTTAGAGTTTGACTGTGGGGGCTTGGGTTGACTCTGCTTTGAGAGAAGCTTTTCATGCTTCCTCTCCATGGTTGCAGAGGGAGATCCTTGAGTTTTAAACACAAGGGAGTCCTTATTCCATTGAAGGACTAGTTCACCTCCGTCAACATCAATCATAGCTCTTGCTGTGGCCAGGAAAGGTCTTCCTAGGATGATGGATTCATCCTCTTCCTTTCCAGTATCCAGGACTATGAAATCAGCAGGGATGTAAAGGCCTTCAACCTTTACTAACACGTCCTCTACTTGTCCATAAGCCTGTTTTCTTGAACTGTCTGCCATCTCTAATGAGATTTTAGCAGCTTGCACCTCATAGATTCCCAGTTTCTCTATTACAGAGAGGGGCATGAGGTTTATTCCTGAACCAAGGTCACATAGAGCCTTAAAGATCATGGTGCCTATGGTACAGGGTATTATGAACTTTCCAGGATCCTGTCTCTTCTGAGGCAATGTCAGTTGATCCAGATCACTTAGTTCATTGATGAACAAGGGAGGTTCAACTTCCCAAGTATCAATGCCAAATAATTTGGCATTCAGCTTCATGATTACACCAAGAAACTTGGCAGTTTGCTCTTCAGTAACATCCTCATTCTCTTCAGAAGAGGAATACTCATCAGAGCTTATGAAGGGCATAAGGAGGTTCAATGGAATCTCTATGGTCTCTAGATGAGCCTCAGAGTCCTTTGGTTCCTCAGAGGGAAGATCCTTATTGATCACTGGACGTCCCAGGAGGTCTTCCTCCTTGGGATTCACGTCCTCCACTCCCCTAGTAGGTTCGGCCATGGTGCTTATGTCAATGGCCTTGCACTCTCCTTTTGGGTTCTCTTCTGTATTGCTTGGGAGAGTACTGGGAGGGATTTCAGTGATCCTTTTACTCAGGTGGCCCACTTGTGCTTCCAAATTTCTAATGGAAGATCTTGTTTCATTCATGAAACTTACAGTAGCCTTAGACAGATCAGAGACTAAGTTTGCCAAATTAGAAGTATTTTATTCAGAGTTCTCTGTCTGTTGCTGAGTGGATGCTGGAAAAGGTTTATTATTGCTAAACCTGTTTCTTCCACCATTATTAAAGCCTTGTTGAGGCTTTTGATCCTTCCATGAGAAATTTGGATGATTTCTCCATGATGAGTTATAGGTGTTTCCATAAGGTTCACCTAAATAATTTACCTCTGCTATTGCAGGGTTTTCAGGATCATAAGCTTCTTCTTCATAAGAAGCCTCTTGAGTACTGTTGGATGCAGCTTGCATTCCAATCAGACTCTGAGAGATCATATTGACTTGCTGAGTCAATATTTTGTTCTGAGCTAATATGGCATTCAGAGTATCAACTTCAAGAACTCCCTTCTTCATAGGCGTCCCATTACTCACAGGATTCCTTTCAGAAGTGTACATGAACTGGTTATTAGCAACCATGTCAATGAGTTCTTGAGCTTCTGCAGGCGTTTTCTTTAGGTGAATGGATCCATCTGCAGAAGTGTCCAGTGACATCTTTGATAGCACAGATAAACCATCATAGAATATATCCAGGATGGTCCATTCTGAAAGCATGTCAGAAGGACACTTTTTGGTCAGCTGTTTGTATCTTTCCCAAGCTTCATAGAGGGATTCACCATCTTTTTGTTTGAAGGTTTGAACATCCACTCTAAGCTTGCTCAGCTTTTGAGGAGGAAAGAACTTGACTAAGAAAGCCGTGACCAGCTTATCCCAAGAGTTCAGGCTATCTTTAGGTTGAGAATCCAACCATGTTCTAGCTCTGACTCTTACAGCAAAAGGGAAAAAACATGAGCCTGTAGACTTCAGGATCTACTCCATTAGTCTTAACAGTATCACATATCTGCAAGAATTCAGTTAAGAACTGAAAAGGATCTTCAGATGGAAGTCCATGAAACTTGCAGTTTTGCTGCATCAGAGAAACTAATTGAGGTTTCAGCTCAAAGTTGTTTGCTCCAATGGCAGGAATGGAGATGCTTCTTCCATGTAAATTGGAATTTGGTGCAGTAAAGTCACCAAGCATTCTCCTTGCATTATTATTATTTTCGGCTGCCATCTCCTCTTCCTGTTCGAAAATTCCTGTAAGGTTGTCTCTGGATTGTTTTATTTTAGCTTCTCTTAATTTTCTTTTTAGAGTCCTTTTAGGTTCTGGATCTGCTTCAACAAGAATGTTCTTGTTCTTGCTCCTGCTCATATGACAAAGAAGAGGGCACAGAAAAATAATAATAATAGGGATCCTTTTTGCCCAAGCACAGAGGTTCCCTTATGTGAGTAGAAGAAAAGAAGAAAAGAAAATCTGAACTCAGAGAGAGAGGGAGTTCGGATTTTTGGTGAGTTGAAGGAAAGATGTTAGTATATCAATAAACAAATAGAAGAAGATGAGAGGGGGAAGTGAATTTTCGAAAACAATTTTTGAAAAAGAGTTAGTGATTTTTGAGAATAGTTTTTGAAAAAGGTTAGTAAAAATTTTTTTTTTCGAAAATTAAAATAAAAAATTAGAATAATTAGTTAATTCAAAAGAAATTTTTGAAAAAGGGAGAAGATATTTTCGAAAATTAGAGAGAGAGAGTTAGTTAGGTGGTTTTGAAAAAGATGAGAAACAAACAAAAAGTTAGTTAGTTAGTTGAAACAAATTTGAAAAGATAAGAAGTTAGGAGGTTAGAAAAGATATTTTGAAACCAACTTTTTGAAAAAGGTAAGATAATAGGTTTGTTGTCCCTTATAATCCTTTACTTTTAATGAAGTATCGTGCTTGATGAGCGGATAATTTATACGCTTTTTGACATTGTTTTTAGTATGTTTTTAGTAGGATCTAGTTACTTTTAGGGATGTTTTCATTAGTTTTTATGTTAAATTCACATTTCTGGACTTTACTATGAGTTTGTGTGTTTTTCTGTGATTTCAGGTATTTTCTGGCTGAAATTGAGGGACTTGAGCAAAAATCAGATTCAGAGGTTGAAAAAGGACTGCTGATGCTGTTGGATTCTGACCTCCCTGCACTCAAAGTGTATTTTCTGGAGCTACAGAACTCGAAATGGCGCGCTTCCAATTGCGTTGGAAAGTAGACATCCAGGGCTTTCCAGCAATATATAATAGTCTATACTTTGGCCAAGAATTGACGACGTAAATTGGCGTTCAACGCCAGCCTTCTGCCCAAATCTGGCATCCAGCGCCAGAAAAGGATCCAAAACCAGAGTTGAACGCCCAAACTGGCACAGAAACTGGCGTTCAACTCCACAAATGGCCTCTGCACGTGCAACACTCAGGCTCAGCCCAAACACACACCAAGTGGGCCCAGGAAGTGGATTTATGCATCAATTACTTACTCATGTAAACCCTAGTGACTAGTTTATTATAAATAGGACCGTTTACTAGTCTTTTTGAGCATCTTTGGACGCCTGGTTCTTAGATCAAGGGGGCTGGCCATCTCGGCCATGCCTGGACCTTCACTTATGTATTTTCAACGGTAGAGTTTCTACACTCTATAGATTAAGGTGTGGAGCTCTGCTGTTCCTCAAAGATTAATGCAAAGTACTACTGTTTTCTATTCAATTCTTCTTATTTCGCTTCTAAGATATCCATTCGCACCCAAGAACGTGATGAAGGTGATGATTATGTGTGACGCTCATCATCCTTCTCCCTTATGAACGCGTGCCTGACAAACACTTCTGTTCTACATGAAATAAGCTAGAATGAGTATCTCTTAGATCTCCTAACCGGAATCTTCGTGGCGTAAGCTAGAATGATGGCGGCATTCAAGAGAATCCGGAAGGTCTAAACCTTGTCTGTGGTATTCTGAGTAGGATTCAATGATTGAATGACTGTGACGAGCTTCAAACTCGCGAGTGCTGGGCGTTAGTGACAGACGCAAAAGGAGGGTGAATCCTATTCCAGCATGATCGAGAACCGACAGATGAATAGCCGTGCCGTGACAGGGTGCGTGAGCATATTATTCACTGAGAGGAGGGGATGTAGCCACTGACAACGGTGATGCCCTTGCATACAGCCAGCCATGGAAAGGAGTAAGACAGATTGGATGAAGATAGCAGGAAAGCAGAGGTTCAGAGGAACGAAAAGCACCTCCATTCGCTTATCTGAAATTCCTACCAATGAATTACATAAGTATCTCTATCCCTATTTTACTATATAATATTTGAAAACACCATTATCACTTTATATCTGCCTGACTGAGATTTATAAGGTGACCATAGCTTGCTTCATACCAACAATCTCCATGGGATTCGACCCTTACTCACGTAAGGTATTACTTGGACGACCCAGTGCACTTGCTGGTTAGTTGTATCGAAGTTGTGACAATTATGAATTAAGATCAGAGCACCAAGCTTTGGAGCCATTACCAGGGATTATTCGAACCTGGAGATCACAATTTCGTGCACCAAGTTTTTGGCGCCGTTGCCGGGGATTGTTCGAGTTTGGACAACTGACGGTTCATCTTGTTGCTCAGATTAGGTAATTTTCTTTTCGCTTTCTTTTCAAAAATATTTTCAAAAATATTTCTAAAATTTTCTCATCTGTTTTCGAAAAAAAATAAAAATGTTTTCAAAAATTTTATTCAAAATTTTTAAGAATGAATTCTAGTGTTTCATGAAGCATGTGAAGCCTGGCTGGCTGTAAAGCCATGTCTAAATTCATTTGGACTGAGGCTTGCAATTTGTTATCAAGAGCAAATTAGTTGTTGCTCATCCACCCGCTGCTGATCCATGATCACCTGCTGAAGCTTGGCTGGCCATTGGCCATGTCTAGTGTTTTGGACGGGAGCTTTCATTGAAAGCTTGGCTGGCTAGTGAGCCATGTCTAATTCCTGGACTGAAGCTTTAGACTAACATGGCAAGATTCCTGGAATTCATATTAAAAATTTTGGAATCCTTATTTTTCTTTTTCAATTAATTTTCGAAAAATAAGAAAAAAATCCAAAAAAATTAGAAAATCATAAAAATAAAAAATATTTTGTGTTTCTTGTTTGAGTCTTGAGTCATATCATAAGTTTGGTGTCACTTGCATATGCATCTTGCATTTTTTCAAAAATATCATGCATTCATAGTGTTCTTCATGATCTTCAAGTTGTTCTTGGTAAGTCTTCTTGTTTGATCTTGATGATTTTTTGTTTTGTGTCTTTTCATGTTTATCATATGCATTCTTGAATTCTTAGTGCGTAAGCATTAAAGAATTCTAAGTTTGGTGTCTTGCATGTTTTCTTTGCATTAAAAGTTTTTCAAAATTGTGTCTATGATGTTCATCTTGGCATTCAAAGTGTTCTTGGTGTTCATCTTGACATTCATAGCATTCTTGCATGCATCACATGTTTTGATCTAAAAATTTCATGCATTGCATAATTTTCATGTTTTTCATAAAAAATTCAAAAATAAAAAAAATATCTTTCCCTTTTTCTCTCATCAAATTCGAAAATTTGAGTTGACTTTTTCAAAAATTTTTAAAATCAAGTTGTTTCTTATGAGTCAAATCAAATTTTCAATTTGAAAATCTTATCTTTTTCAAAATCTTTTTCAAAAATCAAATCTTTTTCAAAATTCTTAGTTATTTTCGAAAATTCAAAAAAAAATATTTTTCAAAAATCTTTTTCTTATTTTTATACCAAATTTTCGAAAATAACATAAACAATTAATGTTTTGATTCAAAAATTTGAAGTTTGTTACTTGCTTGTTAAGAAAGATTCAAACTTTAAGTTCTAGAATCATATCTTGTGATTTCTTATGAATCAAGTCATTAATTGTGATTTTAAAAAAATCAAATCTTTTTCAAAACTAATTTCAATCATATCTTTTCAAAAATATCTTCTTATCTTATCTTTTTCAAAAATATCTTTTCAAAATATCTTTCCTAACCTCCTAACTTCCTATCTTTTCAAAATTTGTTTCAACTAACTAACTAACTTTTTGTTTGTTCCTTAACTTTTTCAAAACCACCTAACTAACTCTCTCTCTCTCTAATTTTCGAAAATATCTCCCCTCTTTTTCAAAAACTTTTTTATTAACTAATTATTTTTATTTTTAAATTTTAAAAATTTTTTCGAAAATTTCTAACATTTTTCAAAAACCATTTTTCAAAAATCACTAACACTTTTTCAAAATAATTTTCGAAAATTATCCCTCCCTCATCTCATTCTATTTATTCATTCATATCCTAACATCTCATCTCACATCTCTTCCATCCGTACAGTTGTGTTTCTTCCTTTACATCACATTCTTTGTCTCCCCCTCTTTTCTTCCACTCACAAAGGGATCCCTATACTGTGGTATAAAGGATCTATATTATTATTATTATTTTTCTGTGCTTTCTTCTTTGTCATATGAGCAGGAGCAAGGACAAGAACATTCTTGTGGAAGCAGATCCAGAACCTGAAAGGACTCTGAAGAGAAAATTAAGAAAAGCTAAAATACAACAATCCAGAGATAACCTTTCAGAAATTTTCGAACAGGCAGAGGAGATGGCAGCCGAAAATAATAATAATGTAAGGAAGATGCTTGGTGACTTTACTGCACCTAATTCCAATTTACATGGAAGAAGCATCTCCATTCCTGCCATTGGAGCAAACAACTTTGAGCTGAAACCTCAATTAGTTTCTCTGATGCAGCAGAACTGCAAGTTTCATGGACTTCCATCTGAAGATCCTTTTCAGTTCTTAACTGAATTCTTGCAGATATGTGATACTGTTAAGACTAATGGAGTAGATCCTGAAGTCTACAGGCTCATGCTTTTCCCTTTTGCTGTAAGAGACAGAGCTAGATTATGGTTGGATTCTCAACCCAAAGACAGCCTGAACTCTTGGGATAAGCTGGTCACGGCTTTCTTAGCCAAGTACTTTCCTCCTCAAAAGCTGAGCAAGCTTAGAGCTGATGTTCAAACCTTCAGACAGAAAGAAGGTGAATCCCTCTATGAAGCTTGGGAAAGATACAAACAGTTGACCAAAAAGTGTCCTTCTGACATGCTTTCAGAATGGACCATCCTGGATATATTCTATGATGGTTTATCTGAGTTATCAAAAATGTCACTGGACACTTCTGCAGGTGGATCCATTCACCTAAAGAAAACGCCTGCAGAAGCTCAAGAACTCATTGACATGGTTGCTAATAACCAGTTCATGTACACTTTTGAAAGGAATCCTGTGAGTAATGGGACGCCTATGAAGAAGGGAGTTCTTGAAGTTAATACTCTGAATGCCATATTGGCTCAGAATAAAATATTGACTCAGCAAGTCAATATGATCTCTCAAAATCTGCATGGAATGCAAGCTGCATCCAACAGTACTCAAGAGGAATCTTCTGAAGAAGAAGCCTATGATCCTGAGAACCCTGCAATAGTAGAGGTGAATTACTTAGGTGAACCTTATGGAAACACTTATAACTCAACATGGAGAAATCATCCAAATTTCTCATGGAAGGATCAAAAGCCCCAACAAGGCTTTAATAATGGTGGAAGAAACAGGTTTAGCAATAGCAAACCTTTTCCATCATCAACTCAGCAACAGACAGAGAACTCTGAACAAAATGCTTCTAATTTAGCAAATCTAGTTTTTGATCTATCGAAGGCCACTGTAAGTTTCATGAATGAAACAAGATCTTCCATTAGAAATCTGGAAGCACAAGTGGGCCAGCTGAGTAAAAGGATCACTGAAATCCCTCCTAGTACTCTCCCAAGCAATACAGAAGAGAATCCAAAAGGAGAGTGCAAGGCCATTGACATAAGCGCCATGGCCGAACCTGTGAGGAGAGGAGAGGACGTGAATTCCAAGGAGGAAGACCTCCTGGGATGTCCAGTGACCAATAAGGAGCTTCCCTCTGAGGAACCAAAGGACTCTGAGGCTCATCTAGAGACCATAGAGATCCCATTGAACCTCCTTATGCCCTTCATGAGCTCTGAGGAATATTCCTCTTCTGAAGAGAATGAGGATGTTACTGAAGAGCAAACTGCCAAGTTTCTTGGTGCAATCATGAAGCTGAATGCCAAATTATTTGGCATTGATACTAGGGAAGTTAAACCTCCCTTGTTCATCAATGAACTAAGTGATCTAGATCAACTGACATTGCCTCAAAAGAGACAGGATCCTGGAAAGTTCATAATACCCTGTACCACAGGCACCATGATCTTCAAGGCTCTGTGTGACCTTGGTTCAGGAATAAACCTCATGCCCCTCTCTGTAATAGAGAAACTGGGAATCTATGGGGTGCAAGCTGTTAAAATCTCACTAGAGATGGCAGACAGCTCAAGAAAACAGGCTTATGGACAAGTAGAAGATGTATTAGTAAAAGTTGAGGGCCTTTACATACCTACTGATTTCATAGTCCTGGATACTGGAAAGGAAGAGGATGAATCCATCATCCTAGGAAGACCTTTCTTGGCCACAGTAAGAGCTGTGATTGATGTTGACAGAGGTGAAATAGTCCTTTAATGGAATGAGAACTCCCTTGTATTCAAAACTCAAGGATCTCCCTCTGCAATCATAAAGAGGAAGCAGAAAAAGCTTCTCTCCAAACAGAGTCAACCAGAGCCCCCACAGTCAAACTCTAAGTTTGGTGTTAGGAGGCCACAACCAAACTCTAAGTTTGGTGTTGAACTCCCATATCCAAACTCTAAGTTTGGTGTTGGAGAGTCTCAACAAAGCTCTGCACATCTGTAAGGTTCCATGAGAGCCCACTGTCAAGCTATTGACATTAAAGAAGCGCTTGTTGGGAGGCAACCCAATGTTTATCTAATTCTTATTTTTATTGTTTTTCATGTTTTCTTAGGTTCATGATCATGTGGAGTCACAAAATAAACAAAAAAATCAAAAACGGAATCAAAAACAGCAGAAGAAAAATCACACCCTGGAGGAGCATCTGTCTGGCGTTCAAACGCCAGAACAGAGCATAGTTCTGGCGCTGAACGCCCAGAATGGGAGCATCCTGGCACTGAACGCCCAGAACAAGCATGGTTCTGGCGTTCAACGCCAGAAATGGCAGCAAAGGGGCGTTGAACGCCCAAAATGGGCACCAACCTGGCGCTGAACGCCCAGAGTTGTGTGCAAGGGCATTTTGCATGCCTAAATTGGTGCAGGGATGTAAATGCCTTGACACCCCAAGATCTGTGGACCCCACAGGATCCCCACCTACCTTCACTCACTCTCTTCTCTCTTCTCAATCATCCTCCATTCCCAATAAACACTCATCCCTTCTGTCTTCCATTTACCACTCACACCCATACACCCACTTACCTTAAAAAATTCAACATCTCTTCCCCACCCAATCCCACCCATATGGCCGAATACACACAGCCATCCATCTCCTCCATATCTTCTTCCTCTTCTATTCTTTCTTCTTTTGCTCGAGGGCGAGCAACATTCTAAGTTTGGTGTGGTAAAAGCATAGCTTTTTTGTTTTTTCCATAACCATTGATGGCACCTAAGGCCAGAGAAACCTCTAGAAAGAGGAAAGGGAAGACAAAAGCTTCCATCAAGGGTCTATAGCTCAGTGGTAGAACATTTGACTGCAAATCAAGAGATCCCTGAGATACCTCAGGGGATACATTTTCTTCCACACAATTATTGGAAGCAACTAAGGGTGGAACATCAAGAGCACTCCATCATCCTTCATGAAATCAGAGAAGATCTAAAAGCAATGAAGGAGGAGCAGCCAAGGCAAGGAAGAGACATAGAAGAGCTCAAGGACATCACTAAGGTGGACTCATTCCTTGTTCTTACTTTCTCTGTTTTTCATTTTCTATGTTATGTGCTTATCTATGTTTGTGTCTTCATTACATGATCATTAGTAGTTAGTAACTCTGTCTTAAAGTTATGAATGTCCTATGAATCCATCACCTCTCTTAAAATAAAAACTGTTTTAATTCAAAAGAACAAGAAGTACATGAGTTTTGAATTTATCCTTGAACTTAGTTTAATTATATTGATGTGGTGATAATGCTTCTTGTTTTCTGAATGTATGCTTGAACAGTGCATATGTCTTTTGAAGTTGTTGTTTAAGAATGTTAAATATGTTGGCTCTTGAAAGAATGATGACTAGGAGACATATTATTTGATAATCTGAAAAATCATAAAAATGATTCTTGAAGCAAGAAAAAGCAGCAAAGAGCAAAGCTTGCAGAAAAAAAAAATAGGCGAAAAAAAAAATAGAAAGAAAAAGCAAGCAGAAAAAGCCAAAAGCTCTTAAAACCAAGAGGCAAGAGCAAAAAGCCAATAACCCTTAAAACCAAAAGGCAAGGGAAAATAAAAAGGATCCCAAGGCTTTGAGCATCAGTGGATAGGAGGGCCTAAAGGAATAAAATCCTGGTCTAAGCGGCTAAACCAAGCTGTCCCTAACCATGTGCTTGTGGCGTGTAGGTGTCAAGTGAAAACTTGAGACTGAGCGGTTAAAGTCAAGGTCCAAAGCAAAAAAAAAAAGAGTGTGCTTAAGAACCCTGGACACCTCTAATTGGGGACTTTAGCAAAGCTGAGTCACAATCTGAAAAGGTTCACCCAATTATGTGTCTGTGGCATTTATGTATCCGGTAGTAATACTGGAAAACAAAGTGCTTAGGGCCACGGCCAAGACTCATAAAGAAGCTGTGTTCAAGAATCATCATACTGAACTAGGAGAGTCAATAACACTATTCGAAATCTGAAGTTCCTATAGATGCCAATCATTCTAAACTTCAATGGATAAAGTGAGATGCCAAAACTATTCAAGAGGCAAAAAGCTATAAGTCCCGCTCATATGATTGAAACTATGTTTCATT
Source organism: Arachis ipaensis (assembly GCF_059453495.1). NCBI lineage: Eukaryota > Viridiplantae > Streptophyta > Magnoliopsida > Fabales > Fabaceae > Arachis > Arachis ipaensis. The sequence goes on from NC_142439.1 coordinate 95,142,738, forward strand.
GATAGTTTGGAATTTATAGTATATTCTCTTCTTTTTATCCTATTTGATTTTCAGTTGCTTGGGGACAAGCAACAATTTAAGTTTGGTGTTGTGATGAGCGGATAATTTATACGCTTTTTGACATTGTTTTTAGTATGTTTTTAGTAGGATCTAGTTACTTTTAGGGATGTTTTCATTAGTTTTTATGTTAAATTCACATTTCTGGACTTTACTATGAGTTTGTGTGTTTTTCTGTGATTTCAGGTATTTTCTGGCTGAAATTGAGGGACTTGAGCAAAAATCAGATTCAGAGGTTGAAAAAGGACTGCTGATGCTTTTGGATTCTGACCTCCCTGCACTCAAAGTGGATTTTCTGGAGCTACAGAACTCGAAATGGTGCGCTTCCAATTGCGTTGGAAAGTCGACATCCAGGGCTTTCCAGCAATATATAATAGTCCATACTTTGGCCAAGAATTGACGACGTAAACTGGCGTTCAACGCCAGCCTTCTGCCCAAATCTGGCATCCAGCGCCAGAAAAGGATCCAAAACCAGAGTTGAACGCCCAAACTGGCACAGAAACTGGCGTTCAACTCCACAAATGGCCTCTGCACGTGCAACACTCAGGCTCAGCCCAAACACACACCAAGTGGGCCCAGGAAGTGGATTTATGCATCAATTACTTACTCATGTAAACCCTAGTGACTAGTTTATTATAAATAGGACCGTTTACTAGTCTTTTTGAGCATCTTTGGACGCCTAGTTCTTAGATCAAGGGGGCTGGCCATCTCGGCCATTCCTGGACCTTTACTTATGTATTTTCAACGGTAGAGTTTCTACACTCCATAGATTAAGGTGTGGAGCTCTGCTGTTCCTCAAAGATTAATGCAAAGTACTACTGTTTTCTATTCAATTCTTCTTATTTCGCTTCTAAGATATCCATTCGCACCCAAGAACGTGATGAAGGTGATGATTATGTGTGACGCTTATCATCCTTCTCCCTTATGAACGCGTGCCTGACAAACACTTCTGTTCTACATGAAATAAGCTAGAACGAGTATCTCTTAGATCTCCTAACCGGAATCTTCGTGGCGTAAGCTAGAATGATGGCGACATTCAAGAGAATCCGGAAGGTCTAAACCTTGTCTGTGGTATTCTGAGTAGGATTCAATGATTGAATGACTGTGACGAGCTTCAAACTCGCGAGTGCTGGGCGTTAGTGACAGACGCAAAAGGAGGGTGAATCCTATTCCAGCATGATCGAGAACCGACAGATGAATAGTCGTGCCGTGACAGGGTGCGTGAGCATATTATTCACTGAGAGGAGGGGATGTAGCCACTGACAACGGTGATGCCCTTGCATACAGCCAGCCATGGAAAGGAGTAAGACAGATTGGATGAAGATAGCAGGAAAGCAGAGGTTCAGAGGAACGAAAAGCACCTCCATTCGCTTATCTGAAATTCCTACCAATGAATTACATAAGTATCTCTATCCCTATTTTACTATATAATATTCGAAAACACCATTATCACTTTATATCTGCCTGACTGAGATTTATAAGGTGACCATAGCTTGCTTCATACCAACAATCTCCGTGGGATTCGACCCTTACTCACGTAAGGTATTACTTGGACGACCCAGTGCACTTGCTGGTTAGTTGTATCGAAGTTGTGACAATTATGAATTAAGATCAGAGCACCAAGCTTTGGAGCCATTACCAGGGATTATTCGAACCTAGAGATCACAATTTCGTGCACCAAGTTTTTGGCGCCGTTGCCGGGGATTGTTCGTGTTTGGACAACTGACGGTTCATCTTGTTGCTCAGATTAGGTAATTTTCTTTTTGTTTTCTTTTCAAAAATCTTTCAAAAATATTTTCAAAAAAAAAAAAATTTCTCTTTTGTTTTCGAAAAAAAATAAAAATGTTTTCAAAAATTTATTCAAAATTTTTAAGAATGAATTCTAGTGTTTCATGAAGCATGTGAAGCCTGGCTGGCTGTAAAACCATGTCTAAATTCATTTGGACTGAGGCTTGCAATTTGTTATCAAGAGCAATTTAGTTGTTGCTCATCCACCTGCTGCTGATCCATGATCACCTGCTGAAGCTTGGCTGGCCATTGGCCATGTCTAGTGTTTTGGACTGGAGCTTTCTTTGAAAGCTTGGCTGGCTAGTGAGCCATGTCTAATTCTTGGACTGAAGCTTTAGACTAACATGGCAAGATTCCTGGAATTCATATTAAAAATTTTGGAATCCTTATTTTTTCTTTTTCATATTATTTTCGAAAAAAATCCAAAAAAAAAAATTAGAAAATCATAAAAATAAAAAAAAAATATTTTATGTTTCTTGTTTGAGTCATGTGTCATGTTATAAGTTTGGTGTCAATTGCATGTGCATCTTGCATTTTTCGAAAATTTCATGCATTCATAGTGTTCTTCATGATCTTCAAGTTGTTCTTGGTAAGTCTTCTTGTTTGATCTTGATGATTTTTTGTTTTGTGTCTTTTCATGTTTTTCATATGCATTCTTGAATTCTTAGTGTCTAAGCATTAAAGAATTCTAAGTTTGGTGTCTTGCATGTTTTCTTTGCATTAAAAATTTTTCAAAATTGTGTCTATGATGTTCACCATGACATTCAAAGTGTTCTTGGTGTTCATCTTGACATTCATAGCATTCTTGCATGCATCACATGTTTTGATCTAAAAATTTCATGCATTGCATATTTTTCATGTTTTTCATAAAAATTTCAAAAAATAAAAAAAAATATCTTTCCCTTTTTCTCTCATCAAATTCGAAAATTTGGATTGACTTTTTCAAAAATTTTTAAAATCAAGTTGTTTCTTATGAGTCAAATCAAATTTTCAATTTGAAAATATTATCTTTTTCAAAATCTTTTTCAAAGATCAAATCTTTTTCAAAATTCTTAGTTATTTTCAAAAATTCCAAAAAAATATTTTTCAAAAATCTTTTTCTTATTTTTATATCAAATTTTCGAAAATAACATAATCAATTAATGTTTTGATTCAAAAATTTGAAGTTTGTTACTTGCTTGTTAAGAAAGATTCAAACTTTAAGTTCTAGAATCATATCTTGTGATTTCTTATGAATCAAGTCATTAATTGTGATTTTAAAAATCAAATCTTTTACAAAACTAATTTTATCATATCTTTTCAAAAAATATCTTCCTATCTTATCTTTTCCAAAAATATCTTTTCAAAATATCTTTCCTAACCTCCTAACTACTTATCTTTTCAAAATTGGTTTTCAAAATTTGTTTCAACTAACTAACTAACTTTTTGTTTGTTTCTTAACTTTTTCAAAACTACCTAAACTAACTCTCTCTCTCTCTCTAATTTTTGAAAATATCTTCCCTCTTTTTCAAAAATTTCTTTTTTATTAACTAATTATTTTTATTTTTTATTTAAAAAAAATTCGAAAAAAAAATACTAACCTTTTTCAAAAACTATTTTCGAAAATCACTAACTCATTTTCAAAAATTGTTTTCGAAAATTCACTTCCCCCTCTCATCTTCTTCTATTTGTTTATTGATATACTAACATCTTTCCTTCAACTCACCAAAAATCCGAACCCCCTCTCTCTCTGAGTTCAGATTTTCTTTTCTTCTCTTCTTCTACTCACACAGGGATCTCTATACTGTGGTATAAAGGATCTCTATTATTATTATTATTTTTCTGTGCCTTCTTCTTTGTCATATGAGTAGGAGCAAGGATAAGAACATTCTTGTAGAAGCAGATCCAGAACCTGAAAGGACTCTGAAGAGAAAATTAAGAGAAGCTAAAATACAACAATCCAGAGATAACCTTTCAGAAATTTTCGAACAGGCAGAGGAGATGGCAGCCGAAAATAATAATAATGTAAGGAAGATGCTTGGTGACTTTACTGCACCTAATTCCAATTTACATGGAAGAAGCATCTCCATTCCTGCCATTGGAGCAAACAACTTTGAGCTGAAACCTCAATTAGTTTCTCTGATGCAGCAGAACTGCAAGTTTCATGGACTTCCATCTGAAGATCCTTTTCAGTTCTTAACTGAATTCTTGCAGATATGTGATACTGTTAAGACTAATGGAGTAGATCCTGAAGTCTACAGGCTCATGCTTTTCCCTTTTGCTGTAAGAGACAGAGCTAGATTATGGTTGGATTCTCAACCCAAAGACAGCCTGAACTCTTGGGATAAGCTGGTCACGGCTTTCTTAGCCAAGTACTTTCCTCCTCAAAAGCTGAGCAAGCTTAGAGCTGATGTTCAAACCTTCAGACAGAAAGAAGGTGAATCCCTCTATGAAGCTTGGGAAAGATACAAACAGTTGACCAAAAAGTGTCCTTCTGACATGCTTTCAGAATGGACCATCCTGGATATATTCTATGATGGTTTATCTGAGTTATCAAAAATGTCACTGGACACTTCTGTAGGTGGATCCATTCACCTAAAGAAAACGCCTGCAGAAGCTCAAGAACTCATTGACATGGTTGCTAATAACCAGTTCATGTACACTTCTGAAAGGAATCCTGTGAGTAATGGGACGCCTATGAAGAAGGGAGTTCTTGAAGTTGATACTCTGAATGCCATATTGGCTCAGAATAAAATATTGACTCAGCAAGTCAATATGATCTCTCAGAGTCTGCATGGAATGCAAGCTGCATCCAACAGTACTCAAGAGACATCTTCTGAAGAAGAAGCTTATGATCTTGAGAACCCTGCAATAGCAGAGGTAAATTACTTAGGTGAACCTTATGGAAACACCTATAACTCAACATGGAGAAATCATCCAAATTTCTCATGGAAGGATCAAAAGTCCCAACAAGGCTTTAATAATGGTGGAAGAAACAGGTTTAACAATAATAAACCTTTTCCATCATCCACTCAGCAACAGACAGAGAACACTGAACAAAATGCTTCTAATTTAGCAAATCTAGTCTCTGATCTATCCAAGGCCACTGTGAGTTTCATGAATGAAACAAGGTCTTCCATTAGAAATCTGGAAGCACAAGTGGGCCAGCTGAGTAAAAGGATCACTGAAATCCCTCCTAGTACTCTCCCAAGCAATACAGAAGAGAATCCAAAAGGAGAGTGCAAGGCCATTGACATAAGCGCCACGGCCGAACCTGTAAGGGAAGGAGAGGACGTGAATTCCAAGGAGGAAGACCTCCTGGGACGTCTAGTGATCAATAAGGAGCTTCCCTCTGAGGAACCAAAGGACTCTGAGGCTCATCTAGAGACCATAGAGATTCCATTGAACCTCCTTATGCCCTTCATGAGCTCTGATGAGTATTCCTCTTCTGAAGAGAATGAGGATGTTACTGAAGAGCAAACTGCCAAGTTTCTTGGTGCAATCATGAAGCTGAATGCCAAATTATTTGGCATTGATGCTTGGGAAGTTGAACCTCCCTTGTTCATCAATGAACTAAGTGATCTGGATCAACTGACATTGCCTCAGAAGAGACAGGATCCTGGAAAGTTCATAATACCCTGTACCATAGGCACCATGATCTTTAAGGCTCTGTGTGACCTTGGTTCAGGAATAAACCTCATGCCCCTCTCTGTAATAGAGAAACTGGGAATCTATGGGGTGCAAGCTGCTAAAATCTCACTAGAGATGGCAGACAGCTCAAGAAAACAGGCTTATGGACAAGTAGAGGATGTATTAGTAAAGGTTGAGGGCCTTTACATCCCTGCTGATTTCATAGTCCTGGATACTGGAAAGGAAGAGGATGAATCCATCATCCTAGGAAGACCTTTCCTGGCCACAGCAAGAGCTGTGATTGATGTTGACAGAGGTGAAATAGTCCTTCAATGGAATGAGAACTCCCTTGTGTTTAAAACTCAAGGATCTCCCTCTGCAACCATGGAGAGGAAGCAGAAAAAGCTTCTCTCAAAGCAGAGTCAACCAGAGCCCCCACAGTCAAACTCTAAGTTTGGTGTTGGGAGGCCACAACCAAACTCTAAGTTTGGTGTTGAACTCCCATATCCAAACTCTAAGTTTGGTGTTGGAGAGTCTCAACAACGCTCTGCACATCTGTGAGGCTCAATGAGAGCTCACTGTCAAGCTATTGACATTAAAGAAGCGCTTGTTGGAAGGCAACCCAATGTTTATCTAATTCTTATTTTTATTGTTTTTCATGTTTTCTTAGGTTCATGATCATGTGGAGTCACAAAATAAATATAAAAATTGAAAACGGAATCAAAAACAGAAGAAGAAAAATCACACCTTGGAGGAGCATCTGTCTGGCGTTCAAACGCCAGAACAGAGCATAGTTCTGGCGCTGAACGCCCAGAATGGGAGCATCCTGGCGCTGAACGCCCAGAACAAGCATGGTTCTGGCGTTCAACGCCAGAAATGGCAGCAAAGGGGCGTTGAACGCCCAAAATGGGCACCAACCTGGCGCTGAACGCCCAGAGTTGTGTGCAAGGGCATTTTACATGCCTAATTTGGTGCAGGGATGTAAATGCCTTGACACCTCAGGATCTGTGGACCCCACAGGATCACCTCAGGATCTGTGAACCCCACAGGATCTCCACCTTACCTCCTCATAATCCTAGTTTTTTTTCCACATCTTCTTCTTCATCTATTCCTTCTCCTTTTGCTCGAGGGCGAGCAACATTCTAAGTTTGGTGTGGTAAAACAATTATGTAAAGGATCTATAGCTCAGTGGTAGAACATGTGGCTGCAAATCAAGAGATCCCTGAGATACCTCAGGAGATGCACCTCCCTCCACATAATTATTAGAAGCAACTGAGGATAGAAATCCCAAAAAAAAAAAATCACTAGGAATCACGCCGCAAAGGCAAGGAAGAGACATAGAAGAGCCCAAGAACATCATTGAAATGCCATCATCACTAAGGTGGATTCATTCCTTGCTCTTACTTTCTCTGTTTTTCGTTTTCTATGTTATGTGCTTATCTATGTTTGTGTCTTCATTACATGATCATTAGTAGTTAGTAACTCTGTCTTAAAGTTATGAATGTCCTATGAATCCATCACCTCTCTTAAAATAAAAACTGTTTTAATTCAAAAGAACAAGAAGTACATGAGTTTTGAATTTATCCTTGAACTTAGTTTAATTATATTGATGTGGTGATAATGCTTCTTGTTTTCTGAATGTATGCTTGAACAGTGCATATGTCTTTTGAAGTTGTTGTTTAAGAATGTTAAATATGTTGGCTCTTGAAAGAATGATGACTAGGAGACATGTTATTTGATAATCTGAAAAATCATAAAAATGATTCTTGAAGCAAGAAAAAGCAGCAAAGAACAAAACTTGCAGAAAAAAAAAAGGGGCCGAAAAAAAAATAGAAAAAAAAAATAGAAAGAAAAAGAAAAAAGCAAGCAGAAAAAGCCAATAACCCTTAAAACCAAAAGGCAAGGGCAAATAAAAAGGATCCCAAGGCTTTGAGCATCAGTGGATAGGAGGGCCTAAAGGAATAAAATCCTGGTCTAAGCGGCTAAACCAAGCTGTCCCTAACCATGTGCTTGTGGCGTGTAGGTGTCAAGTGAAAACTTGAGACTGAGCGGTTAAAGTCAAGGTCCAAAGCAAAAGAAGAGTGTGCTTAAGAACCCTGGACACCTCTAATTGGGGACTTTAGCAAGGCTGAGTCACAATCTGAAAAGGTTCACCCAATTATGTGTCTGTGGCATTTATGTATCTGGTGGTAATACTGGAAAACAAAGTGCTTAGGGCCACGGCCAAGACTCATAAAATAGCTGTGTTCAAGAATCATCATACTGAACTAGGAGAATCAATAACACTATCTGAACTCTGAGTTCCTATAGATGCCAATCATTCTGAACCTCAATGGATAAAGTGAGATGCCAAAACTATTCAAGAGGCAAAAAGCTATAAGTCCCGCTCATATGATTGAAGCTCTGTTTCATTGATAGTTTGGAATTTATAGTATATTCTCTTCTTTTTATCCTATTTGATTTTTAGTTGCTTGGGGACAAGCAACAATTTAAGTTTGGTGTTGTGATGAGCGGATAATTTATACGCTTTTTGACATTGTTTTTAGTATGTTTTTAGTAGGATCTAGTTACCTTTAGGGATGTTTTCATTAGTTTTTATGTTAAATTCACATTTCTGGACTTTACTATGAGTTTGTGTGTTTTTCTGTGATTTCAGGTATTTTCTGGCTGAAATTGAGGGACTTGAGCAGAAATCAGATTCAGAGGTTGAAAAAGGACTGCTGATGCTGTTGGATTCTGACCTCCCTGCACTCAAAGTGGATTTTCTGGAGCTACAGAACTCGAAATGGCGCGCTTCTAATTGCGTTGGAAAGTAGACATCCAGGGCTTTCCAGAAATATATAATAGTCCATACTTTGGCCAAGAATAGACAACGCAAACTGGCGTTCAACGCCAGCCTTCTGCCCAAATTTGGCGTCCAGCGCCAGAAAAGGATCCAAAACCAGAGTTGAACGCCCAAACTGGCACAGAAACTGGCGTTCAACTCCACAAATGGCCTCTGCACGTGCTACACTTAAGCTCAGCCCAAACACACACCAAGTGGGCCCCGGAAGTGGATTTATGCATCAATTACTTACTCATGTAAACCCTAGTGACTAGTTTATTATAAATAGGACCTTTTACTATTGTATTAGGCATCTTTGATCAGTTGTATGCTATCTTAGATCACGTTTAGGGGGCTGGCCTTCTCGGCCATGCCTGGACCTTTCACTTATGTATTTTCATACGGTAGAGTTTCTACACTCCATAGGTTAAGGTGTGGAGCTCTGCTGTTCCTCAAAGATTAATGCAAAGTACTACTGTTTTCTATTCAATTCTTCTTATTTCTCTTCTAAGATATCCATTCGCACCCAATAACGTGATGAAGGTGATGATTATGTGTGACGCTCATCATCCTTCTCCCTTATGAACGCGTGCCTGACAAACACTTCTGTTCTACATGAAATAAGCTAGAATGAGTATCTCTTAGATCTCCTAACCAGAATCTTCGTGGCGTAAGCTAGAATGATGGCGGCATTCAAGAGAATCCGGAAGGTCTAAACCTTGTCTGTGGTATTCCGAGTAGGATTCAATGATTGAATGACTGTGACGAGCTCCGAACTCGCGATTGCAGGGCGTTAGTAACAGACGCAAAAGGATAGTAAATCCTATTCCAGCATGATCGAGAACCGACAGATGAATAGCCGTGCCGTGACAGGGTGCGTGAGCATATTATTCACTGAGAGGATAAGATGAAGCCATTGACAAGGGTGATGCCTCCAGACGATTAGCCGTGCCGTGACAGGGCATTGGATCATTTTCCCGTGAGATGACCGAAAGTAGCCATTGACAGTGGTGATGTATCACATAAAGCCAGTCATGGAAAGGAGTAAGACTGATTGGATGAAGATAGTAGGAAAGCAGAGGTTCAGAGGAACGAAAAGCATCTCCATTCGCTTATCTGAAATTCCTACCAATGATTTACATAAGTACCTCTATCCCTATTCTTTTATTTATTATTCGAAAACTCCATAATTATTTTATATCCGCCTAACTGAGATTTACAAGGTGACCATAGCTTGCTTCATACCAACAATCTCCGTGGGATTCGACCCTTACTCACGTAAGGTATTACTTGGATGACCCAGTGCACTTGCTGGTTAGTTGAACGGAGTTGTGTCCACACATAGAGCCACAATGAGGATTCAATACAATTATATATTGTTAATCTTACACAAGTACAAAGAACATGGAACACAATTTCGTGCATCAGTGCTCACATCAATTTGGAGTTTTGCAATAAGTCAAATGTGATTAAATATTTATTCAAATATGTCAACAAAGGTCCTGATCGTGTTACAGCCACAATTAGCAATGTTCATGTTGGGAACCAAAATACTCGTGTTCTTGATGAAATTAAAGAGTATTTTGATTGTCGATATCTATCTCCGTGTGAGTCTATATGGAGAATTTTTGCTTATGATATTCATCATAGATGACCATCTGTTCAAAGGTTAACTTTTCATTTGCCAAACCAGCAACATATTATCTTTGATGATCGTGACACTATAAGTTCTATTCTTGTGAGGAATAAGGATTTGGTTACCATGTTTATAGCTTGGATGTTAGCAAATAGGGTCTATCCTGAAGGAAAAGATTTGACGTATGTTGAGTTCCCACGGCATTTTGTTTATGTTGTTGATAATAGGGAATGGAAACCAAGACAAAGAGGATTTTCAATCGGTAGATTGAGTTTTGTTCCCCCAACTGCGGGTGAATTGTTTTATATGCGTTTGTTATTAAATGTACAAAGAGGGTGTACTAGCTTTAAGAGCATTAGAACAGTTAATGGGACTACTTATGATACATTTCAAGAAGCATATTTTGCATTAGGATTGTTGACTGATGATAATGAGTTTGTTGAAGCTATTAAAGAAGCTGCTCTGTTAGGAACAGGCTTGCAACTCAGACGATTATTTGTAACATTATTATTGTCAGCTTCAATCAGTAGACCTTTGTCTGTTTGGAATCAAACTTGGGTGTATTTATCTGATGACATTCTTTATCATAGAAGGATTCAGCTATAATATCCAGGTAGTTTTTAAAAGAAACGAATTTACTTTATTTGTTACAATTATTTTCATACATGTTAAACAACATAATTTCTCATTGGAACTATTTCTTTGTTTTTGTAACTTTTACTTTTTTCTTTTTTCTGATAGCGTTAACAGTGACACCTGAGGAGTTACAAACCTTTTGTTTGATTGAGATCGAGAAACTTTTGCAAAATAATGGCAAATCTTTGAAAGATTATGCTGGGATGCCGCTACCTAATGTGGGTCTGATTTCTACTTTTTCTAATTCTATGGTTGTGCGTGAAATGCAATATGATGTATCAGAGATGTTGGCTCAGCATGATGATTATTTTGCTCAACTTACAGCTGAACAAGAGAGTATATACCATGCCATTATTAGTCGTGTTTGCAACAAAGAACATGGTTTCTTCTTTGTATATGGTTTTGGTGGAATAGGTAAAACTTTTCTCTATAAAACATTGTCAACTAAGTTGCAATCTGAGAGAAAAATTGTTATCAATGTTACTTCTAGTGGTATTGCTTCTTTGTTGCTGCCGGGTGGAAAAACTGCACATTCAATGTTTAATATCCCTATTGAATTAAATGAAGAATCTGTTTGTAGAATTAGAGTTAATTCGCAAAAGGCAGATTTAATTCGTCAAGCAGATCTAATCATTTGGGATGAAGCTCCAATGACAAACAAGTTAGCTTTTGAGGCTGTTGATAGAACATTTCGAGATCTGATGAAAGTTACTTCTATTTCTAATCAAAACTTGCCTTTTGGAGGTAAAGTTATTGTTTTAGGAGGAGATTTCAGACAAGTTTTACCCGTTATACCAAAAGCCTCTCGTGCTGAGATTGTTATGGCTTCAATTAATTCTTCATATTTATGGAAGCATTGTGAAGTTTTTAATTTAACTAGGAATATGCGTTTAGAAAGTGCAGCTCAAAATTCAGACATGAATGAATTAAGATTATTCTCAGAGTGGATTCTTCAAGTTGGAGAAGGTAAATGTGGTACAAGGATTGATGATAGAGTCTTTGTTAAAATTGCTTCAGAGTTGTTAATTCCTATCACTGATGATCCAATTATTGATATTGTTTCAGTCATATATCCTAATCTTTCTGAAAATTTGAATAATTCAACATATTTTCAAGATAGGGCTATTCTCGCTGCAACTATTGAAATTGTTGAGGAGATCAATGATCATATTGTGAATTTACTACCAGGTGAGATGAAAGAGTATTTGAGTTCAGATTGTATATGTGGTACCGATGCTAATGTTGACATTGATCTTAATTGGATTAATGTTGAGTTTCTAAATCAAATAAAATGTTCAGGATTGCCAAATCATTCTCTAAAGTTGAAAGTAGGTGCTCCTGTTATTTTATTGAGAAACATTGATCCAGCAGGTGGTTTATGTAATGGAACTCGACTTATTGTGCATAGTCTAGGAAGAAATGTAATTACTGCAGATATTGTTTCTGGAAGTAACGTCGGTGATAGAGTTTTCATTTCTCGAATGAATTTGATTCCAAGTGATTCTGGGTTACCTTTTAAGTTTCAACATCGGTAGTTTCCTTTATTGCTTTGCTTTGCTATGACAATTAACAAAAGTCAAGGACAAACTTTATCAACCGTTGGGTTATTCTTACGTCGTCCTGTGTTTTCTCATGGTCAATTGTATGTTGCTATATCACGTGTTAAGTATAAAAGGGGATTGAAGATACTCTTATGTGATGAAAATAGACCTGAAAACGACTTGACTGAAAATATAGTATTTACAGAAGTTTTCAACAAAATTTTTGGTCTGTTTATTTATTTGTTATAGATTATAATGTATGAATAGTTATTAAATTTTATTATTCTTAAGTTATATATTTCCTGCACTTTTCTATTTTAATATAAGAAAGGAGGGTCCAAAATATTAAGTATTATTCGACTCTTTAATATACTAAGTTATATACTTTATTTTTATTATTAACTAATAATTTTCAATTCAGTTTTTTCAGTTTAGTTCTATCTTAAAAAAAATAAAAATTTTAGTGAACCAATTTAATTTAGCATATAATTTGGCATATATTATTTGGCATATAATTTCTTTCATTTTAAAGCATCTTATATTGAGGCTGATCATTTTTTATATTTATTTTTGGTTTAATTTTTTTAAAGTTGTTAAGTGAAGAGTTTCTTTTATAATTTATTTTTGTTATTAACTTTTTAATTTTCAATTTAATTTCTTCAAGTTAGTTCTTGCTTGAAAAAAAAGGCTTTAACATACCAAATTTTTTTGTTAACTTTTTATTTAATTTGTCAAAACAATTTTTTTTATTAACTATTAGTATAACATACAGAGTTGGTATTTTTTGCAGGTTAGTGGGTGAATTATACGTGAAGTTTTTGATTCTTTCCCAATAAGGGAAAGTCAAGTCTTGTCATACCCTAAGCAAACTTATAGCAGAAGCTTTTCATATATATATATATATATATATATATATATATATATGTAGCAAGAGAGTCAGAAAATTGCCAACTTAAGTTCATCCCTGCTTTGCTCTTCATTTTTATTTCACTTCTTCAGCATTGTGAGAGAACATTAAAGAAGATGCATACTTTATTTGATCCAATCAAGTGCATTACGCCTTGGAGAGAAACATGGAGGTTGAGAGTGAAAGTTGTTAGACTTTGGTTTCATGGAAACTCAGTACTAGAAGAAAATGATGATGGGTTGCTGCACCTTATACTGATAGACCAGAATGTGAGTTATAATATTATCTTCTTATTTTCATTTTTACAGTAATTTTAGCGCTTTTTTTTTCCATATTCATGGAAAAAAAATGTGTTTGGTTTTTTTCAACTTTTAAACACCATTGAATGTGTTTAATTTTTTTCACTCTTTTTATTTATTAAAACAGCTGGATAAGATTGAAGCTATCATCAAAGAATGTTTCATATCAGATGTCGTTGATGTGTTGGATCAGGGAAGCGTTTACATCATGACAAATTTTTCTATTGTTCCAAATATTGGGTCCAACAGGGTAACTCAGCATCGTTTCAAGTTGCTATTTCAAGAAGAAACTACTATCACCCCAGGAGTTCCTTTTTCGACTTTAAATGATGGTTTCAGTTTCTGTCCAATATCTGAAATACTAGAAAAAAGAGGTGACTCTGACTATTTAATAGGTATGTAATTAGATTAGAATTTTTGTATTTCTAACTAATTGTAATCTGTTTCTTTAGTATTCCTTCTCAAATGGTTATTCTATTTATAATATATTTGTTTTTTTAATTTTTTTTTCTAGATTTTGTTGGAGTTATCACTGGTGTGCGTCCAGATAAAGAAATTAATTATTGTGGAAAAATTATTAAAGATGTCATCTTGGAGCTTTATGCTGATGGGTATTTTATCATGAGATCTAAATTTTTAATTGTTTTATTTTTTAATGTTATTTTAATATGTTAATTGTAATGCCTTTGAACTTTATGTTTATAGGAAGAAGATTCAGTGCAATGTGTTTGGAAAAAGTTGTGAATGTTTGGAGTTTTCTATGCTAACTAAATTTCAGAGACCTCCTATAATTATTCTACAATCTTTTAAAATCAAAGTTTATGGAGGTTTGGAATTTCATTTAATTTATCTATTGTTAAATCATGTGATTATCAGAAATTAACAATCTAATATTGTGCCTTTTTTTCCTTTAATTTTGGTCTTTACCGATACATTTTGTTGTGTTATGTATTATTCAGATTGAGTTTCTTTGCAAAATGTATTAAATATATCGAATATCCTTATCAACCCTGATTTGCAAGAAACTGTGCATTTTCTTGAAAGGTTAGTTGTAAGCATAATTTTTTTATGAATTTCCGTTTGGTCTTTTTAGGTAATTGAAAATTTGTAATTGCCTCTTCATTTTTTACATCTGCAGAATGAATGTAGCAAGTTGTCATTTTAATATGTTTACAAAGAATGAGCATGGTTCTTTAGTTTCGAACATTGATGATGATTCCTTGAATTGAAGATGCATTCGCACAATTCAAATGATTCAAGAGAGTACTGAGGTCGTGTTTTATTTTTCTGTATGCACCATATAATGTTAATGCAATCTTTTTAAATGAATGTAAGTTCTTTGCACACTTAAAAGGTTTTTTTTGTGGTTTTTATTATTTGCAGGATGGTTTATTCTTTGTTGTAGCTAAAGTAAAAGAAATCTTTGGTGGTGCTAATTGGTGGCTGTTTTCATGTGTCTGTGGACATAGTCTTGATCAAGTGGATAATGTATTCCATTGCCAAGTTTGTGACAAAGATGTTGATAATGCTATTGCAAAGTAATTATTTTTAGAAGTTAAAATATATCATTTCTTTCTTCGTTGATTTGATTTTCTATTATCAATTCAAATTTCTTTTTTTCTCTTATATTAGTGATATTTTTTTTAATTTTTAAAAATTTATCTTTACAGGTATAGAGTTAGGATTGTTGTTGAAGATAGAAATGCAACTGCTGTCTTTGTTCTTATGGATTCTGCTGCAACTAAATTATTTGGAAAGACATGTTCTTCTGCATTGATGGATCATGAGAAAGAACTGAATGTGATTTAGATTCATTTTGTTTTTAAATATTATTTCTGTCTTTGTTCTCATTCATCATTTATTTGTTAACTCTTTTTCTAAAAATATTCCAGGATTTCAGTTATGCATTGTATCCTACTTTTTTTTATCTTTTTATTGGGAAAGAGCTAATTTTCAAAATTTCCTGCAAAAAAGTAAGCAACGAGCCATACACGGGGACATTCAAAGTTATTTCAATCTTGAATGACAATCTACCACATGTAGAATTGAAGCTTGATCCAAATATAAATGTATGTTTAAATTGTTTTGTTGATTTTATATCACATCTTTTATATATATTAATTTTTTCACTTTCCCAAACTAAACTTAGTTGTTATTCAAGGTTATATTCATCTATTGAGTATAACATTTTGATTTATAATGTAGAATGGTATTCAAGCACCTATCTATACTCCCATATGTGAAGATTATCATCACTATGCAGAAGTTGAAAAATATAAAAGTCGAATTGCATGCGATGCTTTTATTCATGCTTGCAATGTTGATGACATGTTGCTTGATCCTTTTGCCGTGCGTTACTGTTGTTCTACTCCAGAGCCAGTATGTAATCATATTTTAGTTTTTTTTATATATTTTTAGGATCAGATTAAGTTTAATTTTCATATGAAGGTTTCTGGAAAATAGTTTTTTTTTTCTCCATTTTGAGTACTTTTTCATTCTTTATTTGCTTCCTTTTGATATTGCCTTACTTATTTGACTTACACAAAAAATCCATGTAGGATGTTTTCTGCTTGGTGCTTGGAAAGATCACATCTATATTAAAGGAGCAAAAATGGTGGTATTTTTCATGTCTTTGTGGTGCAGTTATTTATCCACAGAATGGACAATTTTTTTGTAGTATGTGCCAGCTTGAGTGTGTTGACGCTATTCCAAGGTTTAAAAAAAAATTGGTTGCATTCTTATTATATTAACAAAAATAACTGTGATTACCTTTTTTATTTGCAAAATTCATCGTTTTGCATAGGTCTTTAGTTATTTCAATAATGATTCTTTTCTTTTGAATTTTTTAAAAAGCTATCGGTTAAAGGTGGTGATTTCTCATGCAAGTGGTAGCAATGTATTCATTCTTCATGATCGTGAAGTTAGGCATATTATCAAGAAAGATTGTGGTGATTTGTTGAATGAAAAATCAAATTTCAAAGAGGTTTGTTTATTCCTTTTATTGCTGAATGTAATACCCGGTCTAGCCAAAATTAATTAAATAATAAGTTAAATGGAAGCGAATATGGTTGGAAGATTCGGCAATTGGAATTTGATCATCTAAATATGATATTTAGATTCAGTGAATTTTTCTGAGTCGGATAACATAGTTTTCTGCGTAAAAGCGCACAGTGAAATTTTGACCGGCAGTACTGGCTGAGATCTGTCTGGTACTACAGCTAAGAAAATTGATTATGAGTAAATGAGATTAAGAAATGAGGAATTATAATTAGGGAATGTAGAAATATTTAAAGTGCGATTTAGAGCGCTAATCTTAAAGGTTTTGGCCCAAAATTGGGCCAACGGACAAAAATAAGTGAACCGGGCCTAAGTGGGCCCAAGACCCAACATATATAAACATTATTTATGAGCATTTCAGCTCATTTTACCCTAAAAAGAAGGGTTGGGGCGCTGAAATTGAGAAGAGAGAAGAGAAGAGAGAAAACTTAACTCTATTTGATCTTCAAACCACCATAACTTGAGCTACGGAGCTCCGATTGACGAGCCGTTTGCGGCCACGCATTACTCTTCTCATCCTCTACAATTCTATCTAAGTTTAGTGGTGATTATTTCATTCATCTCTGCCCAGTTTTTGAAATTCCCCACTGTTACACGTTTTTGGGTAGTTAGTGTTGAAATCTTGTGATTTTGGGTATTTAGGGATACTCCAACATGGATTCTAAGTGGGTTCTATCCCTAATTCATATGGGCTGAGGTAAGAAGTGCTCAAACCCTTGTGATTTGTCATTTTTATGAGCCCTAGGTTGATGTATGTATGTGATATTGGTTATGTTAGTGTATTTGGTGATGTTGGTGGACAATTGGGAGATTGGTATTGCTTGAGGAGCTTTGGTAAGGCTTGGAGCTAAGGTTGGTGAAGACTTCCAAAGAAGAGGCTCAATTGGTTTGGCTACAAGAGGTACGGTTTAAGTTTCATTTAAGTACCGTGTATTGTGATGAGAATTCCTAGGCTAGATGCCCCTAGGATTAAGATTGGATTGCGTAAATGGTTGGTGCTAATATGCATAGTTGGTATGTAATGTGAATTAATGATTGGGTTGAGGATTGTGTAGCCTTGTATGCTTGGTGTATTGAGAATTTGATGTATTGGGTAATGAGTATTTATTTGTGGTTTATCCATTTAAATTGTGAAATTGGGCCGGAGGCCGTGAATTTTGGGCCGGAGGCCGGAGAAAGGTAAGAAAGGTAAGTTGATGTGTGCATTGTATGATGACACAAGTGATTGGATGAATTTCAGATAATGAATATATGAATGATTGGGTTGGTTATTGAACAATAAGGTTTGAGGAGTTGAAGTGTGGAATTTGGTAAATTTGGGTGAAATTATATATATGAGGCATGTTTGGTTTTGGTTGAGATATATTATGTGGTCATATATGTGATTATGATTATTGATGCCTTGGTGGTATTATGATGCATTAGAGATATGTATGTTGTGATATATACTTGAGGAGTGATTAAGGTTGATTTGTGGGTGAAACCACATGATAGTGAGTATGATATTGATTATGTATAATGATGGTTGATTGGAAATAGTGTTGTTGAAATTTGGCATGAGGAAGAGTATATGATATGTAAATGTGTTTGAGTTTGAAAAAGTGTCAATGTGTTAGTTGAGGATGGCTTGATGTTGATTTTGGTACATTTTGATTGATTTCAAAAAGGGTTGAAATTGGCATGTTTTGATTGACTTTGGAAAGAGTTGAAAATGGCTTGTTTTGAAAATGGCACTTTGTGGTTTTGTATGAAAACATGGTTTTTTTTTTGGCATACTTTGACGAGACATAACCTGGACTACGGATCTCTGTTTTCTGCCGAATCTGTTTAGAAATGAAATTGGATCCGGGATGTCCATGCCGTTCGAAGAACGGGTGAAAAATGATTTAAAATGAGAAAGTTATGACCGTCGGAAGATTGGGGGTTGAATTTGTAAATTTTGCAGCTTTTAACTTAGAAAATTTTTAGCAGAACGAACCGTACGCGCGTAGGCACACTTGGCGCGTGCGCGCCGTTCTTCCAGAAAGCATCATCCACGCGTGCACGTGGTGTGCGCGGGCGCGTCGATGCACAGGACCAATTGCCCAGCCATTTTCCAGAGAGTTGTGCCAGGATTGTGCCAGTTTTATGCCTGGGCGCAAGAGCACCCACGCGTACGCGTGGCTAACGCTTGCGCACCGTTTGGATATTTTTCAACCCGCGCGTTCGCGCATATGGCGCTTGCGCGTCGATGAGTTTTTGGCCATCCACGCGTGCGCGTGGAGTGCGCGTACGCGTGGCCCTGTTTTTATGCCAAAGTTGATTTTTGAGTTTTTAAAGCCAAATCTCATACTTCTAAGCCTCCGATCTCACCTCTTATGTATTAAATCATTATGATATGCCTAGCAATGAGAAAGGAGCTAGGGGATATGGTAACTTGCGAGTAAAACAAGGGGAAAAGTTATGATCAAAGATGATTATATGAGATATGGAGGATGACGGTGGAAGTACTGTGTATGCCATGAGCCGGAGGGCTATATTTATTGATAAATGGCCCGTTCTTGATTGGACCATGAGCCGGATGACTGAGTTATTGCCGGGTTTCGGCAAAGCCATTATTGTTTATGGCTGAGTATAAATGCATATATGATTAATGAATGAATATGTTAAATGGATAATAATGAAAAAATATTGAAATGTGATGTGCGACCCCGGGTAGTTGGCAGTGGCATTGTCCACTTGCTCCGGGTATGAGATGGGAAAGGAGGATTATGATAAACGAGTTTAATCATGGAGTTTTGAATAAATGTGTATTTGTGATACCTGGGTAGTAGCAAGGGTCGTGGTTCGTCCCGCTTGCTCTGGGTCATTGTCTGAGAATTGATAATAATGAAGGGTGATTATGAATAAATGTTTATTTGTGATACTTGGGTAGTAGTAAGGGTTGTGGTTCGTCCCACTTGCTCCAAGTTAATGTTTGAGATTTGGTAACAATGAATGTTGATAATATGAATTGAGATTGAATGAATATATGTTTGAGATACCTGGGCAGTAGCAAGGGTTGTGGTTTGTCCCACTTGCTCCGGGCCAATGCTTGAGATACCTGGGTAGTAGCAAGGGTTGTGGTTCGTCCCACTTGCTCCAGGTCAGAGATTGTGACGCCTGGATAGTAGCGGCAGTAGTGGTGAATCCACTCGCTCCAGGTTGAGCTTTTAAACACCCGCCTGGGTAGTAGCCGCAGTAGTGGTTATTCCACTAGCTCTGAGTTGAGCGGGTAGTAGCAAGGGGGTTGTAGCTCAAATCTAATTGCTCTGCAATGGGTGTTTCTGTCCAATGGTTAGCTACCAGGACATGTCAGGTTGGCTATATAACCGACAGATGATATCATCAGCCATAGGGTAGGTATTCATCATTTGCATATGTTTGAATTGTTTGGGTTTGCCATTTGTCTTGGATTTCTACATCATATATGCCATATTACCTGACTATATGCTACTTGTTCTACTTGTATCATGTTTGTGTATTACTTGCCTGTATTGCTTGTGTTTGTACAACTGAGAGGCCCCTCATGCTGGTGTCGGTGGGTGTGAGGGCTGTTCTTGATGAGATGAATTGATGATGCGATTGCATGATGATGTATTGATATAGAACTGCTGAGGCAGAACAACTGGTGATGGTTTTGCTTATATTCTGAGTCTGATTCGTGGAAGAGTCAGCGAGTTGGGAAACATGTGAAACATGAATTGAATTTAGCACTCCCTTATGACAGTTGCCTATTCATGGATTAGCGAGAACCTAGGATGAATAATTGGTGAAGAAGTTTAGGATGCTTAGTGAGTTTTTGTTGCAGTACATTGAATTTATTTGGCACTTTTACCGTACTGGGAACCCATGGGCCCGGGGTTCTCATTCCGTATATATCTCTTGTTTTTCAGATACAGGTCCAGGTGCTCAGAAGTGAGTTAAGGGTCGTCTGAGAGACGGCGAAGATCTTTATTTCCTCTACTTTATGTTTTGATTAGAATCTCTCCACCTTTGTTTTGGAAAGTTTATATTATGTATTGAACTCTTTGAATTTGCCTATAGAGGCTCTCATGTTTCCTTCGGGAGAGATTAGGATATACTGTTGTCAACTAATTTCATAATGTACCCTAGCCGACCTAAACTTCGCGGGTCGCGACTAGTGGCTATTTACTTATGTTATATATATCTATCTGTTATCTATCTCTTAATCTCCTCTACGCCTTGTCCGTATATCGTTTTCGGCTTCACGGTTTATCTTTTGTTGTCGAAACGTGAAAGATACGTCTTCGCGATTTTATTTCTACTCTTTTCAGGCTTCTCGATTAATACTCCTTTCGAAATTACCTATATTTATTTATTAAAAATCCACCTGAGAGTCGTACCACCGTAATATCATTGACTTATGACTCGAGCATAAGGATTTGAATATTAGGGTGTTACACTGGATTTTCTCATGCATAGAAATGTTACCCTTATTATTTATTTCTCCCTCTCATTCTTACTGGTTAAATTGTTTTTTGTGGCTTACTTTTTCCTGTATTTTTCTTTGAATTATATAGACTATTTATGAGCATAGAGTCCCGCCAACCATGTCTGACTGTTTAATTGGGAAGAAGATGGTTTTAATGATAGATCCTAGACCTGTTGGTTATGAGTATAAGACAACTGTGTATATAGTGCATCGTATTTGTGATGATGTTTCATTGGTCAATCTCTTTGAACGTGCTTCTTCAGTGCATGATAGAAAGGTTTGGTTGCAATGATAACATTTTGCTCATATTCTATCTTGTGCTTTTCAATTTAATTGTGTTCTCATTCTTTATTTCAATTATATTATTGTCCTCTGTTAATCCTATTTAAATTTTTGTAATTCATTCATGTTTTATTCCAGCCAAGTAGTTTTCAAATTGAATTATCGGATTCTGTTCATGGTGCCAAAGTTGTTGGACCTTCAACCTCAAGAAGGTTAATAGCAGATTCATTCCAACCACGAAATCAGAAATTATATGATAAGGTTTAGCTAATTCTTCATTCACTCTCGGTTTAAAAACTCAATTCTTATGTCTCATGGTGTTGTATTTAATTATTTATCATTGTATTATTAATTTTTCTTTTTCTTTCGGTTCATTTATGCAGCAATACTCAATGGATTTTGGTTGCACAACAGAGGCTACAGTTAATATGCAACAAAAGGTTTGCATTAAATTATACTGTTAAATCATTTACTTTAAAGTGATTTCCTTTAGTATTCATTAGCCTTTATTGATGATTTTGTATTTCTTTTGTTCTTATTCTGATGAGTGTTTTGTATTTTGTGATTTTTTTGTAGCCTTGTGAATTCTCTGTTAACCAAGAGGTTAATTCTACTACCAGCGAGATAAATTTGGCACATGAATTTTCTTCTGTTACAACTACAAATCAACTTCAAGATGCTTTTAAATTGTGTATCCAACGTCAATCAGAGTCCAATGTCTGGCATTAAAGTGAAGGATTGGAAAGAGTCTTGCATTTTGTTAGTGTTACATATATTGTACTCAAGTATCTTTCTTGCTATTATGCAATGATGAAGATGTTAGTGTTTAAAGGTTTTCTCAAATTGGTGTAGAATATTAGTAATATGGTGTGAACTTTGTAATGCTTTATGTTTAATTGTTGTTTCATCTTCTTTTGTATGGGTTTCTATATTTGAAGTTAATATTATGCTATTTTAACCATTATGTCTTCACTTTTAATTTATTCTTCAATTTTCTTATAGTATATACATCAGTAATAATACTTTCATAATATTTAATTCATGTAACAGGTTAATCGTGTTTTTGTTTAAGTCTAGAATTAAGATAGCTTTGTATTAACACTTTTTCTTTTTCTTTTTTATTCATTTTGAATAAAAAATATAATTCTGGTATTAAAATATTTTTAAGATTATAGATAGATTAAAATTATAATATGAGATTAATTTATATTTATTTATATCTTCTCTTATAATTCATCACTAAAATTATAATGTTTAATTCATTATTTAAACTTGAATTTGATGTAGTTATTGCACTATACTTTTGTGCAGAGTTAATTATTCAGATTGAGGGGTGTATTTGTAATTGTCTTTGACTTTTTTTTAATTACATTTGTTACATTTGGGTCCAGATTCATTGTATCACTTTTTTACCAAATCTTCAAAGGGGTTTCTTTCTATGAGTCTAAATGTTCAACAAAAACGGAGAAGAAGTTTTGATTAAATAAATTATTGAAATTCCTTTTGGATGGTGAAGTAGATTTAATGCAGTTTTGGAGTGTTCAGAAGAAAACTTCAGCAGTAGGATCTCCTCATTCGGTCTTGCACCATGCCTTCTCCTTTCTCATCTCTTCCGCTCTTCTTCTTGCTGGCTCGCGTTGGCACAGTAACATCTCCTCCAGTCATCTCGCAGTTGCAATTTGCCTAAAATGTACTCCAAACTTGGACCAAAATATTTGGCAAAAAATTTCTCAGGTTTGGTTAGTTGTTTTTTCTCTTTTTAAAAGATATATTTTAAACGAAGGTTAGGAATTATGTTGATCATTTATCAAGGGTACGAGAGAAAAAATGAGTTTATTTCTTTCTTTATTAGTTTATAAAATGAGGAATTATTAAGCAATCTAAAGTTTTTTTTTTAAAATTAAACTATCTTAACTTATGTTTTCAATCCATGCGTAACTTCAAATCATTAAAATAATTCAAGTGAAAAAATATAAGGAAAAAAAAAGTTATCATTATTTTTTCCTAAAAAATGGCTGTGTTTATGAGGATGCTGTGTCTTATCATATAGATTTTTTTCAGTTTTGGATATTATATTTTTTATTAATATTTGGTTTTTTCTTCTCTAAAAAATAGGTTAGGTCTTTCTTTTTTAACAAGTTATCTCATACTTATAGGATTTGATTGACTATATGACTAATTTGTACACAAAAATTTATGTACTCAATCATGTATTCAACAGTTTTCTTAGAAAGTAAAATAAAAGAATGGTGTGTCAGATGTTAGATATTAAGAGTTTAGACTAGCTGTCATGTAACTTCTTATAGTAGGAATACATACTCATGAACAGGCTTCTACAGTGTTGCATTAACGTGCTTTGGAAGCCTATTTTGGAGGTATCAATTCGAATTTCAAAAAATTGAAAACTTTCTATGTTCTTCTCTTGATCTTTTATATATACCTGTTATTTTTCTATCTTACCTTAGAACCAAAGTTCATTTTCATCCATCTTATAAGAAGCTTTTCCCCCTTTTTCCTTTTTTGTCAATTGTCAAAATGAATCCTTTAATTGATCCCGTTAAAAAGATTTCTCCATGGAGAGAAGACTGGAACATTAAAGTTAAGGTTATTAGAATCTGGGAAAGCTCATCTTCAATTCATGAGAAGAAACAAAGGGTTGTACAGATGCTTCTCATGGATGAGAATGTAAGTGTATTCATAATATAAGAGTTGTATTTTTTTAATCTCCGTAGAAAAAGTATTAGTTTTGCAGTTGCTTGAATTTTTTCTAATATACAATATGTGTTTCTATCAAGAGATTAAAACAAGTTAATATCTTTACATTGCTTTGTTGTAGCGTGATAAAATTCAAGCTACCATCAAAGATCATCTCATATCAAGTTTCAGTGGAAGGCTCAAAGAAGGAAATGTGTATTTCATTTCTAACTTAACAGTTTTACCAAATACTGGAGCAAGGAGAGTAACCAAACATCGATTTGAGCTTATCTTTCAGTATCAAACTTCTGTTGTGGAAAGCCTATCTTTTAGTATATCTGATTCTGGTTTGAGTTTGTATTCTATAGAAGAAATTCTTCAACAGTCTAATGATCATGAATTTCTGATAGTTAAATTTTCTTTTTGTTCTTTTTTATTCTAGATACATTTTTCAGGTCATTCTTGCAAAATTTTCAACTTTATTTTTATTCCTACATCTTTTAGTTTCAATATACTGTGGTTGTGTATTATGCAGATTTTATTGGGATTCTCACATGTGTAGAAAGGCAAAAAGATGTAGAATACTATGGGAAGATGATCAATGTTGTTATTATTGAGCTTTATGCCGATGGGTTGTTCATCTAATTTTCTTATCTTTGTTTTCCATCTGGATAATTTTGTGTGCTGATTACTGTTATTTTGTATTTATAAGATGTTATATTTTTATTATATCGTTATTCTCATTTGAATAATGTATTCTAATATAGGAAAAAAATTCAATGCAACATTTTTGGTGATCCTTGTGAAGTTTTTAATATCCTTTCATTAAGGAAATATGAGAGAGCTCCTGTTGTTCTTCTCCAATCTTTTGCGATAAAAGCGAGAGGGGGTTAGTGCTGATTTATATTATGTGATATTTTTTTTGCTGCTATGTATGGTTTAGATTTCTAATTGTGTTATTTGATTTTCATTTTGAATGCATTTTTTCCAGAAAGAAATAGCTTACAAAATGTTATTGAGGTATCAAGAGTTTCAATCAATCCAGATATTCAAGAAACAGTTGACTTCCTCAATCGGTTTGTTGCATCTTTCTTTCATCTATTTACTTTTCTGTTAAGCTTATTTGTTTCGTATAAGAATTTTTATTGTAGTATTGAAGAATCTATTTTCTTTTTTTAGATATAATATTGCGAAGTACCACTTTCCAACCTTGACTCCCGCTGAAACTGGATATCTCATTTCAAGGATTGATAATGAAGAGTGTGATTGGAAATTAGTTAGAAATATCAAGAATCTGAAAGCTAATTCTGAGGTTTGTTGGCCTTGATTTTTCTTTGATTGCAGTCTTTTTTTTGTTGTTTATATATGTTATATGATGACATCATTATATGTATAAATAGGATGGTGAGTTTTTTGTTATTGGCAAAATTAAAGCGGTAATAGATGATCCGGATTGGTGGTTCTTCTCTTGCATATGTGGTCATCCAGTTGCAGGAGATGATGGTGTATTTCATTGCCAGTTGTGTTCTCGAGATGTTGAGCACATCATTGTAAGGTTAATATCATCTTTAAAATAATAAAATCCAAGTAAATTTCATTAAAATTATTTTTTTTTCTATACTGATCTTGCATGCTTTTCTAGATATAGGATAAAATTGGTTGTTGAAGATGGAACTTCTGCTGCCATCTTTGTTCTAATGGATAATGTTGCAACAAAACTATTTGGGAAGACTTATTCTGATTGTTTCTTGCAATTAGAACAAGAGATTGAGGTTAAATCTCTTCACAATATTATTATCTTATTTTTTGTATGCTATATCTAATTACATCTAAAATTGTGCTGATTAATATTGTATTTTTTCTATGTATATTAGAGAATTGATCCTCCATACCATCAACACTTGTTCTATGATATTGTTGGGAAGGAAAAAATTTTTAAGATTTACACAAAGATAATTGGCAATGAAGAGTATTGTGGAACTTTTAAAGTTATTAATGTCTTGGGTGATATTTCTCTTCTGGAAAATGAGCAGCTTGATAATTCTATCAATGTAAGTTAACTATCAATTTTATATAATTAAGAAGGAAGTAAAAAATATGATATTCATAGTTAATGTTGAGTTAAGCTTTTTTAAATTTTTTTTGCTCAATATTTAGTTATAGGAAATTTAATGTATTGATTACATAAAATTAAGTAATTCCATTAATATTACACATATTTTTGTAGGAAAGTATGCGTAGTCCAATATTCAGTCCAATATTTGAAGACTACTCACGCTATGAACAACTTGGTGATTATAAGAATCAAATCGTATCTGATCCTTCTATACAGTCAGAAAATATTGAACAAATACTTATGGACCTTGTTTCAGCCAACTTATATCCTTTTACATCAAAATCTGTATGAGTTAATATTATCTATATTTTTTTAAAAAAATTGTTTTTTAAATCGTTCTTCTTAAATATATATAAATTAATTTTATACTTTCTATCAGGAGACAAATTGCTTCCTTCTTGGTAACATAATATCTGTGGTGAAACATCAAAAGTGGTGGTTCTTACGGTGTCTTTGTGGTGCATCTAGTAGTCATGTGAACAATGTATTTTATTGTAATATGTGTAGAGTTGAGTGTGTAGATGCTATCCCAAGGTATGTTTTCGTTTTAAAAAGCTTGAAATCTTTTTTTACTCCTTTCCTTAATTTTTTTAAATGTGTTTCTAATATAATTCTTTCATTGGTTGGTTTTAGTTATCATATCAAAATTGTTGTTTCTCATCGAAATGGGCATAATCTTTTTATACTTAATGATCGTGAGGTTGAACAAATACTCAAGAAAAGTTGCTCTGATTTCTTTAAAGAACATCCTGCTCTCTCACAAGTAATGTATTCCATGTATCTTATTGAATTTTTACTTCTATATATTGTGAATCTTTGCTTCTAGAATTTCATTCTCATCCCCTTTATTCTTTCTGTTTTCCTCATTTTCATACATCCTTGCAGGTTCCCTATGATTATACTATTCCAGTTCGAATTGTTTCTGAATTTATCAACAAGAAACTACTGTTTGTCGTTGATGCAAGAATTGTTGGATATGAGTTAAACACATCGCTACATGTTGTTAATAGTGTTTGTGATGATATCTCATTTGTCAATTTTCTCCAAGATGCTGCTGCTATTTATGATCACAAGGTCTGTGTATGTGATTTTTGTGTTATTTATGTTGCTACTATTGTTCTCTCATTTACGAATTGTTATTGTAGTTATTCAACTTGGATGGTGAAACTCCACACATTCCTTTAGAAAAAAGTTATGGTGTGCACATGTATTCTGATTCTCTGAATAATGCTATCTCAAATTCAAGTGATATCTCCTGTAATGGGTCACCAATTTCTGTTCTCAAATCGAATGTTTGGGTATATCAATTTTTAAAAATTTGTTCTCTTGATTTTGTATTGAAAAGAAAGAAGCATTTAATTTCTTTAGTTTTAGCCTAACTTTACTTTGTTTTTGTATTTGAGTTTGAACATATGCAGAATTTGTCATAATTCAAGAATGTAGCATTAAGTAGTGAAGATGAAAACACAAGGTATCTTATTTAAATTGGTAAAATAAATCACAGATGTCTGCAGTATTTCTTAAAATTTATCTTATGCATATGAATTTTATTGTATTAATTCATTCAATTCTTTCAGCTTGTGGAAGACAACAATCACCGTAATATCAAAATTTCAAATGACTCAGATAAAGTTGAAGACACAACCCGAGGATCATTATGCCTCAGCTAGATCTTTATTTTTGGCAAATCTTTGAATTGTCATTTTAATGAGTATATGAATGAATACAGTGGTTAAAGTATGTGGTCTATTTTGATTAATTGTGTAATATTTTCAAATTGTTTAAACCTTTTGACAAACTTTGTCTCATAATAGAGATTAACCACTTCTCTTTGATAATTTTGTAATAACTTTGTTTTCTAATAGATATCAGCGACTTCTCTTTAATAATTTTGTACTCAATGTTTGATTTGTGACCGGACATAATTTTTACATGGATAATAAAAGTAAAATTCAAACAAAAGATTGTTCTTTAATAATATTATAGCTTAATAATATTTAAGGATGGAAAGATTTAGTTTTTTCTTGTGATAATAACTTAAGAATAGAAAGATTTAGTTTTTTTCTTTCCAAATCTAAACAATAATATATGTTGCCATGCGAATGCACGGGCTACTCTGCTAGTATGAGTATGAAATTTGAGAAGCAAGCTAAAAAAAATGTAAGACTTGAAGACCAAGAAAGACATAAGTGTAAAAACTTGGGAGTCAATGTTCTTCATGGTCAAGGCAAGGTCATGGCTTGAGAAAAAGGAGGGAATAAGATCGTGGACAATATGCTCCATGGCAAATCTATCTTCATGGTTTATAAATAGGAGAAACTGAGAAGAGTTTTGGGACTTCAATAAAAAACACTAGATCATCAGATAAAATTCTGCAAAAATTTTCAGTCCCAACAATGCAACAAAAAATCATAGAGTGCAAATGCATGTGAGTATATGAAGTCCACCTTTATTTTATTTTTCTTTTGTTTTTTCTTTTTTTATTTCTTTGCTTTAAATATTTTATTGTTATTTTGTTTCTTTCAATTTTAATTTTATTCTTTCATTTATTTAAAGCTTTTATTTATTTTACGTACTTTCTTTTATTTGGTACAATTTGTCACCAATTTCCGACGCAGTTTGTTTTGACACAAATATTAAGTAATTTTCAAATCGAACCCACTCTTTTTTTAAAGAATCGTATCTGCTTCCTAAACTGAGATCTTGATGATTGGAAATTACCAAAAATCAAGTGAACAGAGAGCAACATCCAATCACCCTTAATCAAGATAATTTTGAAACTCAATTACGTTTTTTCTTTACAACCATCTATATTATTACTTTATTAGTCAATAACAATTTCCTGCATGATATGTTATAAGTCGGATGGTGAGTTTTCTTTTTCTTTTCTTAATTTCAAGTAAATGCATTTGTTTAAGTCAATTTTTTTTTCTTTGTATATAAATGATGTCACAATTTTAGTAAATAACATTATTAGCCAGAAAATATATCAAATTATTTGTCGATAGAAAGTGATTCGACATAAATTCAAGAAATGTTTGATAGGAAAACAATAACAAAGATGCCAACAACAGTGTTACGAATGAAGTTTTCATATAAATAGATAGTGTGTCAATTGTAAAATATAATGGTTGAAACTTTACTCATATATATAGAATACACTTACTAATCTATTTGATGGTTTTAGTGGCTAAGAGAAGGGGGTTGAATCTTAGCCCCCTTTTTTGCTTGCTAACACTTGCTGGACTTAGAGGAGACTTTTCTGTTTTTAGCTCATCACTTCACATGAGACTTTTTCTTTTGTCTCGTGCCTAGCCACGAAACTTTTCTTTTTGTCTCGTTACTTGGCACGAGATATTTTTGGTTTTAGCTCATGTGCAGTAGAAACAGAAATGGAGTAGAGAAGGGAAGAAAATTACACCCAGATATATCCTGGTTCAGCTGCTAAGTGCAGTGCAGCTTACATCCAGTCTCCATCACAAACATGATGGAATTTCACTATAATCAATCTGATTACAAACTGTAAAGTGCTAACCCAACTTACAAGGGGATTCCCACAGAATCATGAAACACAACATAGATGAACAAAGGAATTCTAAGGACATCTATGATTTTTTCTTTTAATTTTGCACTCTCTGCCTTTTTCCGCTCTATGGCTTTTTCATACAAACCTCACTGTTTGTCTTTTTCCATGAGACTCAAGACATGACAAAATTAAACAGAAAAATACTAAACAGAATACATTGAAGGAGAAAAAAATCTGTAAGCTTAGGTAGCTCTGAGAATCCTGTGCCTTGCACTCTCACTGCTTACTTCTAACTCCTTGCTCCAAACAGTGGTTGTTCTCCCTTCTTTATAGAAAAGAGAAGCCTCCACACTTGAAGCCAAAAACCAAAGCTAACTTCTTCTTCCTTCAAGAAACCGGTTCGGCCACACAGAGAGAGAAGAGATAAACATGCAATAACCAACATGCAATTACCTCTAGTCCTTCCTTGGTCATCACTCTTCATCAATCCGAGCACTCCATCCTTGGCTTCCTCTCCAAGATGGATTTCTGGCCCTTGATGCTTCATGATGATGATGACTTCATCTGCTTCAATCTCTGCCTCTACCATCACTTCGCCACTCTAGCTACTTCCTGTGGTGGTTGAGCATAATCAAAGACAAGCCATCCTCCAAAGATCTTCCTTGCTGGCCAAATCTTCATCAACCATTTTTGGTATGAAGAAGCCAAGATCTCATCACAGAATCTTACCAAGAGTGATGCAGATCTTAGCCACAGCATACTTTTCTTTTGTTATGTTTTCTTGCCATCATTAGTTCGATGGTCTTTAGCTTGCTCATAGCTTCATCTTGATATGTTGCAAGAGCTTCCATGGTTTGCTGTGTAAAGACCGAAACAGAAAGCAAAGATGAGAGAGAGGAGAGAGAAATTTAAACACTAGCTAATGGGTAATGATAAAGTAAAATTAAAGTTCAACTTCCTTGCATAAGGTAGCGTGTAAAGCTACTGAACCCATCAAATCAATTTCTCTCTCTCACATTTATCTTTCCAATACTAGCATATTAGATTTTGAGATCCATCCCATAATGATAAATGGAATCCGTTGGAAATATGAAGTAACTTTGCTTTCTTTCTCATTTTGGTTTCGGACCAAACAAGCATAAGAGGCATTCATCAAAATTAAAATTGGGCTTGGTAGCAACAACATTTAATCTCTGGCCCAATAATAACATTTGCTTTTCTGATGAAATTTGGATCAAGCAATGATCAAATGGAAAAGCATGTGACACACTTGGGCTTAGAGCAACCAAATTCATTCGGGCCCAATTAAAACACAACATTGTCTCAGCCACAATGATCATAATAAATTAATATCAAAACTGAGCATTTTTAAACATATTGGGCTTGCACCAGAGTTTCATTTTCGGCCCAAAAATAGCACCTGCAACAAAATTATTTAATCAATATATGTTAAATGAAAATCAGATTAATAATTTTGTAATTAATTGTTTTTAATAATGTTTAGTCATCACAAATATTAGTTTAGAGTTTTCCAAACTCATCACTATTCTTTCCATTTCCTTCTAGGGACACAAACGATTTACAAGTTGCCTGTTACAAATATGTTCTTGCCTGTGTTGTTTTAATTTCATTTTTCTATAATGTTTGAATCTTTGTCCAGGTCAATTCTGTAATTTTCTTTATGTCTGCAGAAAACAAACACATTCTTAATACTTTGAAATTCTATAAAGATTAAGGTTTGTTCTAGATGAATCCATTCTTTTGCCAAATTTTGGAATTCTGTAAAGACAAAGAGAGTACTTGATACTATAATTTGATAGGATATTATCCTCTTTGACATATTTCTATTGTTCATATTTATGTTGTATTTCACTTTTTTTTTATATTATGTATTTTTTTACAGGTATTCAAGAAAACATTAGATTTTAAAAGTACCTATAGTATAAGGGGAAAAAATCTTAAGATAAATATAATCAATCTCATACCTATGAAAAAGAACCACAAATCCAAGCTTCCAGAGCTAATTAAGAATCAATAAACAACCTGTTGAAATACATTTTTAATGAAATGTGTTGAATATCGAAAGTTTATTTGATTTTGAATTTCTTAGAGTGGTAGGTTCCCCTTATGGGCTGGCAAAAACGACATGCTTAATGGAGGGACAAGAATGGCCACTGCAAAGTTGAACTGAAGGTGTTAGTTGGCCATATGGATTGTGGGCTACCCTGGCCTTTTATGTCCCTCACTAATCGCAATTTCAATTTCAAAATTCAAATTAACAAACGAGGGAGGGTTAAACTGAATACTGTAGGATGTGAAACTGATAAATTTAGTATTAAATGATAAGCTGTTCAATCAGTACTACAGGCTATAAACTGATATAAATGCATGTGATTA
This sequence comes from Arachis ipaensis, assembly GCF_059453495.1. Lineage (NCBI taxonomy): Eukaryota > Viridiplantae > Streptophyta > Magnoliopsida > Fabales > Fabaceae > Arachis > Arachis ipaensis. The sequence goes on from NC_142439.1 coordinate 95,174,581, forward strand.
AAAAAATTGAAAGTGCATTCTATACCAAACTTGCATTCCATTATCATTGTACTTGATGGGTGCTTAACCTAATCTGTATATTACTCTTTAATGCTTGCTGTTAGATTTTGTGGTTGAGTTAACATATATTGTAAAATGTACATTAACCGCTCTTTTCTTCTTTTCAAGCTATGGTTTGGCAGAGGATATGTTAGTGCTGAGCTCTCTATTGAAGAGGCTCGACTTGTGTAGGTAAACAAACTGTTAAATAAAGATAATGATTAATTGAGATTATTTACTAGAAATTAAGTTAAGCTCATCTTAAATTTCATAACACTTGTACATGTAGGAAGAGATAATCAACTTGTGTCATAGCATGGAACCATCCATCATTATTTTGTGACACTGTTTTGATCTTACTCATGTGACGTCCAAATCACTTTAATATTAAGATGCTATATTTTCCAATCAACTATATTAGATGACCCTAGAAAATGAAACCTAGACAGGAATTAAGAACTCTAAAAATTCAAGTAGTTTTATATAATGTGTTTTCTATCTTGCTAGGAAGTGTTAGATTCTCACCCATGATTATTAATATCTTTTTCAGATCACAACGAATTCCATTGAAAAACGAAGTCACTGCTTGCAAAATTCATGTTCTTCACTAGTTATTTAGATTAGGCTAGTTTTCTTTCTCTATAAAAGGTGATTCACGTAGAGGATTTGACTTGAGAAATATGATTTTATTATATTTATATTATTCCTCAAGAATGTTCACCCGTGTATTATTCTGTCCCAGACCTGTTATACATACAAATCTTTTTGGCATACAAAATCATACAAGTTGGCCCAAACCTAATAAAAATAACTCTCAATTTAGATTGCGTGTAAACACGCGCTTCCCCAACTCTTGAATAGCGCAAAAATTATTATGACAACGGTTCTTCTCCCTCAATAATCAAAACCACAACACTCAAAATTCAAACAAGAATCAAAATCTCTCAAAATCCTTGCGAAAAGTGAAGGAAGTTTCGAAGCTGAATTCAAAAAGAATTATGAGAAAATGAAATAAGAAGATGAAGAAGAAGAAGCAGCAGAAGATGAGAATGAAAAAGATGAAGAGTTTTGAATTATGCAGAAGTTATTAGTATAAATATACCGAAAACTTTTCAACAATACACATAAATGTCTTAGTTTTATACCAAAATTTGCTACAAATACACAAAAATATTTTCTTTAATGCTGTATTTTTCCTTCTTTTTTCTCTTTTTTCTTTCTTTTTTTTAGTTGAATGAATATAAGTTCATCTTCTTCCAAGTAATTTTGCAACATTATGTGTTTCTTCTTTTTCTTTATTTGATTTTTTTTTTTGTTTTTATTCCTGTTAAGAGAGTAAAAGAAGAAGAAACTTGAGACGGTAAAATAAGAAGGAAAAGATGAATAAATAAAAAAGAAGAAGATGGTGATGATGATGAAAAAAAAAGAAAGAAAAAGAAGCAGCAGAAGATGAGAAGGAGGAAGAGGAAGAATTTTGAATTATGCAGAACTTATCAGTATAAATACTCCGAAAATTATTAATAATACACATAAATATTTTAGTTTTATACTGAAATTTGATATAAATACACAAAAATGTTTCCTTTAATGCTGTTTTTTTTTTATTTCTTTCTTTCTTTTAGTTGAATGAATATAAGTTCATCTTCTTCTAAGTAATTTTGCAGCATTATGTATTTCTTCTTCTTCTTTGTTTGATTTTTTTTGTTTTTATTCTTGTTAAGAGAGTAAAATAAGAAGAAACTTGAGAGAGTAAAACAAGAAAGAAAAGATGATAAGAAAAAGAAGAAGAAGAAGATGGTGATGATGATAAAGAAAAAGAAGTAGCAGAAGATGAGGAAGAGGAAGAGTTTTGAATTATGCAAAATTTATCAGTATAAATACATTGAAAATTCTTAACAATACACATAAATGTCTTAGTTTTTTACTGAAATTTGTTGCAAATATAAAAAAAATATTTTCTTTAATGATGCATTTTTTCTTCTTTATTTATTTATTTATTTTTTTCTTTTAGTTGAATGAATGTAGTTTCATCTTCTCCAAGTAATTTTGTAGCATTATGTATTTCTTCTTATTTTTTGTTTGATTTTTTTTGTTTTTATGCTTGTTAAAAGAGTAAAACAAAAAGAAATTTTAGAAGGTAAAACAAAAAGAAAAAGATGAATAAAAAAAAAAAAGAAAGAAGATGATGATGATAATGAAAAAGAAGAAGCAATAGCAGAAGATAAGGAGGAGGAAGAAAAAGAGTTTTGAATTATGAATTATGTATAACTTATCAGTACAATTATAGACCGAAAATTCTTAACAATACACATAAATATCTTAATTTTATACCAAAATTTGCTACAAATAGATAAAAACATTTTCTTTAATACAAAACTCTTACTACATTCAATTCACGATAAACAATAATTTTCACAAATAAAAACAATATTATTCACCTACAAAATTATCAACTACTAACGAAAACCTTAACTAGAATCGAACTACACCTCAGTCACTTAATTGGATTCAAAACAATAATTTACTTTGTTCTGGTTCAATTGACAATCTAAACTTAAATCATTCATTATCTTCAACAATGAGATAACTGTTTAAAACTGATTTCAGAGTTTGATTTCAAAAATATAGAGAACGAAGGAAATCACAAAAAACAAAGAAAAAGAACCTAGAGAACGAACAAAAAGAAACGCAAAGAACGCAGAGATGGAAGAGAATGTATATCGAAAACGTTGAGAAAAATTCGAAAATGAAATTCTTTTAAAAAAGACAGTTATATACTTACGCCTTAATAAAAAAGTTGGTTAGATAGTGACATCGTGAGGTAAATTAAATTAAAAAAAACTTATATGAATTTGTTTATGTAAATGACTTGTATGCGAAGAATATTTGTTTATATCAACACTCAAGATTTTCTTTCTTGCCGCTTAAATGTTATTTGTGAACATGTCGATTTTGGTTTTTCCTTCATTAATGTCATTCGTCTTTTGAATCGATGACATGCATACGTTGATGATAAGAGAAATTTTATATAGACGCATATTGTTATTATTATTATTATTAGTTATATTGTAGGGCTGCAAGTTAAGGAATATATAGTAATACTCTCATTAATAACTTGTTTTAACTGGAGTATAATGAGATTCATTAGTTAGGATATTACAAAAAGTCACTAAGATAATAAAGTAAAGACTTTTGTATATTTTAGATGTACAACATAAGTCAACGTAATGTGTTTATTGTCAATAGCACCATGACTTAAGTGTGATATTTTATTAGTGAGATTGTTATAATGACTTTCTTTTTCTTTTTTCTTTATTTTACAAATCTGATGTTTTCATTCTTCTCTTATTTGATTTGCAGATTTATTTTTTTTTTTCCATTTTTTTTCATTTGACCTGTAAATCTATTTTTTTCTCCACTCATCATCAGTTTTTTATTTTTATTTTTCCCCTAAAATTATATGTTTGCATTGATTTTTTTTGTTTGAATCTATTATTAGATTATAAAAATAGAATTATAAATTGGTTTTTTGTTCTGCAATTTGTTTTTTTTTTCTAAAAAAAATAATTAGATAGAGAGAAAAAAGATAAAGGAATGATAAATGATGAAGATGATAAAATAATACTATTTTTTTATAATTGAGGATAAAATAGACTTTTTCTTAATATTGTTTTATTTATAATAATTGTCAAGTATGTAATTATCTTTTGGTAAAAATTCAACTGAAGTTAATTTTATGTGAAATTAATAGTTAAAAATTATTAAATAATAATTTAATCAAATCTATTAAATTATTTAATAATTTTCAATTTTTAATTTCATATAAAATTAACTCCACCTAAATTTTCACCATATTTTTTTTTATTATATTTTTGTGTATGTGTTTCTGTCTCTCCCCTATATTTTAACCTTTGAGCGAGGAACATTATCTAACCAAACAGAACCTATTTTTAATTGGACATTTTTTAATCAACAATGATCACGCCATATATATATGTGTGGCAACACGAGTAATCTTTCTGCTTCCTTTTTTTTCCCTTTGATATGAGAACAATCAATAACTCTTCGTAGTTTATGCTTTATTTTGCTTTTGTATTTCCAATATTTAAAGAAGAGCATCAAAACATAGTTTTTGCATCTCATCTCTTTGCATTATATTTGAGGAATACCCCTATAGAAACTATCGCAAATTCACATTGGACATTCTATTAAGCTAGTTCAATATTTTGTGTATTTAGTTTTATTTCTTTTGTCCATCACTTTATATATTTTTTTTTGGGGATGTTGCATGTGATGTTAGTACAATTATAGATAGTATTAAATGGAAAAGTAGGTTAAGATAAGAGTTAATTATTCAGTAAACTATTATTATTCACGACTTTAAAAGATAAAAATAAGATTTTAATAAAAAAAATATGAACTAAATCAATGCGCATCAAATTTTTCATATGGTTATTTTGACAAAACTATCCAATTAATGACTCATTTTTAGATAGTTTTGTTAAATTAATGCAATCTATCTTTAATAGTAAGTATTGTATAAAGTTAGTTAAATATTCTACATTATATGTAATTCAACAAAATTTGTTATTTTCAAAATTTAAAAGCAAAACCTTTCGGTGATTTGTTCAAATGCTAACGCATAAATTTTCCTTAAAAGTGAAGCCATTTCCTAAAAATTCATAAATTTTCAAAAAATTATTTTTTTATTATATTATACACACATAAAAAATCAGTTGTATATATAAAATATATATTAACATGCTAAAATTACTGTTTCTTTGTATTTAATTATTTATATACATTTATAAGAAAAATACACTATGTATTTAATAAAATGATATATATAGAAAACGAAGATACAATTAAGGCTATTGTTGTCTTTATCCATAAATGAGAGTTTCTTAGTAAGAAGAAGAAGAAGGAGAGAGAAAGGGTTGCGACTTGGAGGGTCAAAGGAGGAAAAGTATATATGTCTAATCTAGAAACCACCCACTTTCTCACTCCACAATCTCACCTTCCCTGTTTTTTCGTTTTTCAATTCAAACTCCAAAACTAAAAAGTCCTCTATTTTAGTATTTTGTTTTTTTGTTTTTTTTCTCCTAATAAACAATAAAATAGAAAAAAACAAAAAAAAGGAAGTTGCTTTTATATATAGTTTCGTTTCTCTTCGTCTTCTCAAAACTATCTCTCTCCGTGTTCATCTCGCGTTGCATTATAGTCAAGGCGAGGCGAGAAAACTCGAAGAGAATAGATTAGAGAATAGAATTAGAATTTCACGCATTGAAGAAGAAGAAGGAGAAGAAACAGAAAAAGGAAAAGAAAAATACCCAGAGAGATAGATAAAGAGAAAAGAGAGAATACAGAGAAAGCAAAAAGCCCAAGCTACCCCTTTGATCGGTTTCGGAGAAAGGGGGAACTTGGTTTCTTTTGTGAATCGTCTTCTGGGTTCTCTCTATCATTTTTATCTTTCTGGGCTTCACTTTTTTGTCTTAATCAAATCCTCTTCTCTCTGTGTTCTTTTGAATAATACTCATTTCTTCGTGGTGGGAATATAAACAAAAGAAGGAAAGAAAGAAAGAAAGAAAGAATAGAATATTGAAGTGGTGCTCACAACATCGTAATCATCAATAACAACGCCAGAAGCTACATAGCAAGGACAAGGATGAAAATGTCGCTTTACATTGGTCGCGAGGCTTCCAAGGTAGGTTGGTTGGTTCGGTGTTTTCAATGCTTATTGTAGCTTGTTCTTATTGTTATGTTATCATGTTTTATTATTGATTATGGATAAAAAAAATGAAAGTAATGAGTGTTGTTTTTGAATGTATGAATAATGTGTAGCTATGGAAGAGAGCTTCTGCGGAGGCAGTTACAGAGGGAATCCTCCTTGCCGATAATTGGAAGTACCTTCTCGCTGGTATTTTCTGTCAGGTATCATGAATTATGAAAATATCAAGTACATCTTTTTTAAGGAAAAAAGAAAAATAAAATTTAATTTGTGGGAGTAGTTATCGCATGTGGTTGTGGAGAGTCTGGCAACGTTCCTTGAACGCTAAAAAACGTGTTTTTTTTTTTTGTTTTGTTTTTGTGTGTGAACTTTTTTTTTTCTTTTTCAATTGGTGTGCTTACTTTAATAACCAAGTCATTTACGGTTATTGTAGAAATCGTAATTGCCTTAAATTTGAATAACAGAAACCTCTCTTCATAATTGTGTTCCCTCGCATTTGAAATGCTCATCATTGGCACACAACTAATGTACTCCAATAATTTTATTATTATTTTCTTCTTAAAAATGAATGGAATTCATTCGCTAAAGTTGCTTTAAGAATCTGTCAAGCTGTTTTGAATTTCTCTTTTAATAAAAATAAGAAAGAATCTAATTTAAATGCGCAATTACTTTCTTTTAATATTTGATGTCCAAAACTAAATATGTATTGAGCTTTTTTATTTTTATTTTACACAGTACCTTCATGGTTTGGCTGCACATGGAGTTCATTATTTACATAGACCCGGTCCTACATTACAGGATACTGGATTCTTCCTTCTTCCGGTTTGTAGTACTCTCTCTCTCTCTCTCTCTCTCTCTCTCTCTCTATATATATATATATATATATATATACATACTGAATATTCCATTCTAATTTGGTGTTGCTGATGTCACAGGAACTTGGCCTCGAGAGAGCTTATGTTAGTGAAACGTTGTTTACCTTTATCTTCGTATCTTTTATCTTGGTAAGTCTTCTCTCTATAAACACAAATGGTTACATTCAAAACTAATTAGTGTTTGTTTTTTGAAATAGGAAACATTCCTTTTATTTCAAATTCAATGCCATTTTTACTATTCTTTATTAGGTATATTAAAAAATCAAGGTATATTTAAATGTAAGAGTAAAGTATTGTTTTAGTCTCTAATATTTAGGTTAAATTCTAATTTTGTTCTGAACGTCTGAAATGTTCTATTCTTTTTTCATATATTTCATTTTGTCCAATTTTAATTTCTCAGTGAAAATTAAAACACAGAAATGAGTTTTTTTTTCTTTCTTTTCTTCCAATTTTTTTTTTTAAATGTGGTTTATGCTTCTGCAGTGGACATTTCACCCATTCATATTCAAGAACAAAAAGATCTACACAGTTCTACTATGGTGCAGGGTTCTAGCTTACTTAGTTGTAAGTGTTTTCCTTCTCATTTGTTTAATGAAGCATTTTGCGTAACATTATTACTTTTATTTTTACAACTATAAAAGGTCGAGTGCTTAGATTCAATGATGACAGATAATTTCATTAGTGTGTTCAACATAAAAATGCAGTTCTTAACCAACAATAATTGTAACGTCTATTATTAAAGCAATGTCATGATTTGACAAACAAGTGATGCTTCCATGCATTTGTCTAATAGCTTTAGAATAGAAATGTGAAGAGACTTCTGTGGTCCCTTCATTTGATTTGTTCTTTTCCCTGTTAAGTTGTGCAAGTTATGTTTAATGCTTAATATAGTGCAACTAAGCCTTATCGGACTGGATGGGGTAGAAAATTAAGTTTAATGCTTAATATTTTGTGTATTTTAAGAATCAAAATCAAAATGGTGTATTCAAGAACTTGCAAGAGAATAAATTTGTAATATATTGCAACTTTCTGATTATTTTTTGGCTCCTCTGTAATTCTTTACTGCAGGTTTGTCAAGCTCTTCGCGTAGTGACATTTTACTCTACACAGCTTCCTGGTCCAAATTACCATTGCCGCGAGGTATATCGAAATCACTATTTTCGAATGTGTTGCAATAAAAGTTTTTTTTTATGCGTATGAGTTAATTTTTTCTTAAACAATCTTTTAAATTTAAGAGTTTTTCTATTGTGATGATACAGGGATCTCCTTCTGCTAGGCTACCTCCTCCAAAAGATGCCATAGAAATCATAACAATTAATTGTTAGTATAGTATTATTGCATTGAATTTGTTTAGCTTTAATGCCATCTCGCGATTGTTTTGATTTGGTTCTGATTTGATTTTGTCATCGCGCAGTTCCTGATGGTTTGGTACATGGCTGTGGAGACTTGATATTTTCATCACACATGATCTTCACTCTTGTCTCGGTTATCACGTATTACAGATATGGCACAATCAGGTACAACAAATTTCTATCAGATTGTGTTGTGTTATGTTTTAAGTTTTGACTGATGACTTAATTGTGATTTTTGGGAACCTCCACAGGTTTATTAAGCAGCTAGGGTGGGTTCTTGCAGTAATCCAGAGTCTTTTGATCATTGCATCGCGCAAACATTACTCGGTCGATGTAGTTGTTGCCTGGTGAGGAGCCTTTTTCGTCTCCTACGTGAACTGATTCTGATCCATGTCCTTCTTGTAAGTTAATGCTTTCTTGATTCCTTGCAGGTACACGGTTAATTTGGTTGTATTTTTTGTTGAGAAGAAATTGCCAGGTTAGTGCATTTGTACATAATAATTGTTAAAATAGTACATGTTTGTTGAACACTTAAATTTTGGTAATCTATGTTCATTCATTTGTTTGTACATTATAGCCGTCTCTCATGGGCTGTGTTTGTTAAGTAATGTTCGGAAGCTGTCTTTAAATAGAAATGCAGAGACAACGAGATAGAAATCTGTAAGATAGTTGGAATAATTATAGAGATAAAAAAAATATTGTGAAATCCGTAAAGTAGTTGGAATAAGTAGAGACAAAAATTGTGGTCTCTCTAGACACAAATATAGAGACAGTGTCTCATTATCTTTGTATTTGTGTTCTAAGGACAAATTCCAAACAATATGCCAAGAAAATACAGAGAAAGGAAAAATGATCTATATTTGTGTTCTAATTACAAGTTGTCTTACTCTCAAAACAAAATGAATTTAGTGTTGGTCCTGACTAAGTTATTATTATTATTGTTGCAGAAATGCCAGATAGAATGGCCATGACCATGCTACCATTGAGCACCAAAGACAAAGATAGCTGGTCAAAAGAAGAGAGCCACAAGTTGAGCATGAGTGCTCTAGTAGACCCTTCATCAGATAGGGTAAGAATTAAGATGCAAGAGTAATACTAACCAATCTGCTTTCTGTGTCATTGTCATTGTTTATGATCGCCACATAATGCGCTTATTTCTCTTTCTCTCTTGGCTTTGTTCAGAATCAGAGGCTGAGATCTCCGGCAAACGGCAAGACCACCATGGAAGACGGCAATGCACTCCTCATTGCTGATTCTCAATGACCAAAGAGGTTGATCGTTGTTGGAAAAGCCACAACGTTCGGTTAGATTTTTGGTTAAAATTTGTGGAGTTGTTAAGTAGAGCCTTGGTTTTGTGTAAGCTTTTTCATTGTAATTAGAATGCGTTTAATTTGTTGCCATGTTGAAGCCCCTGATTCATTCATTTCTTTTTATGAAATTTGTAAAGCTTCAACAGGGGCCACAGAAATTTTTTCTTGTCCATATTTTTGCCTCCATTTTATTATGTGCATAATGTGTTCCCACTAATCTTTTTTACTTAAACCATAATTGTGTTAGATGGTGATTGTAGGAGGAAATAATAACGAGAATCACATGCAACGACAATAATTGAATTCAAGACTAGGACAATTGAGAGAATTTGTTACTCTTAGCACAAGCATTTTATGAAGTTGAACAGTGGTGAGAAAAGGTCACAATATAATGTTGAGTTTAGTAATTACCAAATAATATAGAAGACTTGAATAGTTTGTAAAACTGAAATGAAGAACGTGTGCAATTTTTTCCTTTTTGCCCCGCAACCATTTAGGGTAAAAGTTAAGTTTATGTAGTTTTAACAATGCTAATCAATTATTGATTTCGAGATTTTTAATTAATGTAATGTCTAAAAGTTATCAGGTTTAAAAATAAAGAAAAACCAACTATTTGTATCCATAAATAAAAAAACTAAAGTTGTACTTATAAAAGATGGGTTTTGTGTGGTAAAAATACCAAAATTTTAATTTTTTAATAAAATTTTTAAATTATCTCATCTTTTTAGAAGAGATGGTGGTGAAATTGAAGTTGAAAATAAATGGTAATAGAGGAATTCATGGCAAGCTTTCAGAAGTACAGAAGAATTCACTAGAGTTTAACTCGAAGGTATTTGGTAACATTTTTGTTAAGAAATGTGAATTAGAGCAGCAGATTAATTATTTACAAAAGCGTTTGGAAGTGGTGGATAGTATTTATTTGCGTCAGAAAGAGCAACAGTTGCTTGATGATTATAATAATACTCTAGTGCAAGAAGAGCTCCTATGGTTCCAAAAGTCCAGAGAGCAGTGGGTAACGTTCGGGGATAGGAATACAAGATTCTTTCATATTCAAACTCTTGCGCGAAGGAAGCATAATAAGATTCATGGCCTTTTTCTCAAGGATGGAGTGTGGGAAACTGATCCAGAAGTTCTGAGTCAAGAAGCAGAGTCTTTCTATAAAAGCTTATTCTGTCATTTGGATGATGTTGATTTGGGTTACCTTGGTGATGTGCCTCTTCCTTCTCTGAATGAGGAAGCTTGCAATAATCTTACGGCACCAGTTACTATGGAGGAAGTCAAAACAGCTGTTTTTCACATGAACTCTTTTAAAGCTCCAGGTCCGGATGGGTTTCAAGCTTTCTTCTTCAAAGAATATTGGGAGATCATTGGTCTTGATGTTTGGAAGATGGTTAAGCAGGCATTCTCCGGTGTTACTCTTGATCCGAGAATGTTGGAGACTTTACTGGTTCTCATTCCAAAGGTTGAATCACCGGTATCTATGAAAGATTTCAGGCCGATTAGTCTCTGCAATGTAGTTTACAAGATCATCACGAAGGTCCTTGTTAATAGGCTTCGTCCTCATCTTGCGGAGATTGTTGGCCCGCTTCAAGGAGGATTTATTCCGGGACGAGGAACTCCTGACAACATCATTATTGCTCAAGAAGTCCTCCACTTTATGAAGAAGACTAAATCAAAGAAAGGCACACTGGCCTTTAAGATTGATTTGGAGAAAGCTTATGACAGAGTTGACTGGAGGTTTTTAGCTCATACCCTTAAGAGCTTTGGTTTTCCTATTCCTACACTTAATTTGATTATGAATTGTGTCACTGCTTCTTCCTTATCTATTCTTTGGAATGGGAGTCGTCTGAATGGCTTTACTCCTAGCCGAGGTCTTAGACAAGGAGACCCTATGTCACCCTATCTTTTTGTGTTGTGTATGGAGCGACTGGCATGCTTTATTAGTCATCAGGTTGATTTGGGCTTGTGGGAGCCGGTTGCTATTTCTAGAGGGAGACCAAGAATATCCCATTTAATGTTTGCGGATGACTTGCTTCTATTCTGTAAAGCTACAAAGAGACAAGTGCAAAATGTGATGTTGGTTTTAGAGACTTTTTGCAAAGCATCTGGGATGAAGATTAATGTGGAGAAGTCTAAAGCGCTTTGCTCCAAGAATGTCTCTGCAACAAGGAAAGAGGTTTTCACTGGGGTATCCTCTATCAGATTTGTCCAGGATTTGGGCAAGTATCTTGGAGTTACCCTTAGCCATTCTAGAGTGACTCGTTCAGCTTTCAATGGTGTCCTGGATAAGATTCGGAGTAGGCTAGCAAGCTGGAAAGGGAGTTTACTCAATCGGGCTGGTAGACTCTGCTTGGTTAATTCTGTTGCCGCTGCTATTCCCACGTACCAGATGCAGGTCTCTATTTTTCCCAAAGGAATCATTAGTAAATTGGTGTCTATGATGAGGAATTTTCTTTGGAAAGGACAAGTTGATGGAAGAGGATTGAATCTTGTTAGTTGGAAGGTACTGGTTACTCCAAAAAAATATGGAGGTTTGGGGATTAGAGATCCTTATTGTGTAAATATTGCTCTTCTTGGGAAGCTAGTTTGGACTTTTTTCCAGCAGCCAAACAAGCTATGGGTCCAATTATTGGATGCCAAATACCGATCATCTCTATATGACTGTTTTAGTTATCCTAAGAACAAGGACTCTCCCATTTGGAGGTGTCTTTGCAAGGCTTGGAAAGTGTTGAAGGATGGGTTTGCTTGGTGTATTGGAGATTTGAACCAGAATTTTTGGTTTTCTAGCTGGAGGAGAGAAGGACGGTTATCTAATGAGATGGATTATGTCCACATTTCTGATTCGAATCTCCGGATACAAGATATTTGGTCGGTTGGTAGGTGGCATTTGGATACTCTTTATTCTCCTTTATCTCAAAATCTGAAAGATAATATTCTCTCTTACAATCCAGATGAACAAGCAGGTCCGGAAGTGGGTTGGTATTGGAGTGGGTCTGCTGCCAAAGTCTATGACTCACGCAATGGTTACTTGTGGTTGTGTAAGCAGCTGTTTGGTTGGGAGGAGAGGGAGAATTGGCTTTGGCTTTGGCGTCAGCTTGTTCCGGAAAAACATAAGTTTTTGGCTTGGTTGTGTCTTAAGGAGGCTCTTCCTACTGCAAGTTTTCGCTTTAGAAGAGGGATGTCGTCATCGGATAGGTGTCCAAGATGTCTTTCTAGCCAGGAATCGGTTATACATTGTATTCGGGATTGTCCAAAAGCTCAGCTTGTCTGGCAAAGGTTGGATATTCCTTGTCATCCTTTGGATTTGAAGAACTGGTTCTTGTATCATAGCAGAGAGCACCCGTTCAAGTTCTTTTCGGGACTTTGGTGGATATGGCGAGCAAGGAATAACGACATCTTTAATCCCCATGAAACTTGGCCTCCGGAAAAAGTCATTTGTTTGGCATTAACTTCAGAAAAGGAGCTTAGAAATATTTTTGAATTACAACGTATGTCCCTTCCCTCTACTCTAAATGGTTTTTGGAATCCCCCATCCATTGGTACTTTTAAGATTAATTGTGATGCTAGTTATTTTGGTTCGGGTGATAGTGTTGGTTTTGCTTGTGTTATTAGAGATTGTAATGGGAGCTGGCAAAGGGGGTGTTTGGGAATGATTGAGAGTAATAGTATTCTTCAAGGAGAATTGTTTGCTATTTGGAGAGGATATCTCTTAGCTTGGGATGTGGGTCAACGAGATGTTATTTGTGAGACGGATTGTGTGGAAGCATTTAATCTTGTTACTCAAGATGGTTTTGGGTTTATTGATCCACTGGTGCTCAAAATAAGAGATATCATGCATTGGAATTGGCGTGTTGACTTTCGTTTGATTATGAGAGATGCAAACACGGTGGCAGATACTATGGCAAAGATGGCGATGAAGTTACAACTTTCGCATGTGGAGCTTCTTTCACCTTGGGAGGAGTTTAAGAGTAGTCTTAAACGGGACTGTCCCTCTATTTAAGCAGTTCCTTGTTTTGTTTCTTTTGTTTTTCTTTGTTTAATTTATTTCAGTCACCCAAAAAATGGTAAGGATAATTTGAAAATTTTATTGAAAAGCCAACAAAAAATTAGAATTTAGGTATTTTTGTCACAAAAAAATTCTAGTTTTTATGGATACATTGTTAATTTCCTTATTTGATAAATTTTTTTATCGCAAAATTCATAGGTACATATGGTTGTTTTCCAAAAATAAATTACATAAATTTTTGTTAAGTTTGGATAGCCACACGCTTTGTTACCTTCAATATTATAAAATTTATCCTTAATCGTTTTTTATTAAGAAATGATGTATTCTTTATTAATAAAATAAATGTTAACTCTCTATTTATTATATTTTAAATCAATAATTTATATTTATAATTTAAAATTTAAAAAATTTAAAATGTTTTGTTTTTGTTTTTTTTTCTTTTACTTTAATAGCAAGAAGCATTGCACTCCTTAGTTTTGTTAAATGCATTAACATTCGTCATAATAATACTTCTAAATTCTATTAAAATCATAATAACTAGTATCGTTGCTTATTTCCTTTTTGAAAAACGTTGCACTGTCTTAGGAACTTTGTATTTTAGTATAGAAGGCATTTAAAAATATATCACCTTAATGCTAATGTCTTAGGTAGTTTGTGTGCTAAATCTCAACTAAATTGAAAATAAAAAACGTGCATACAAAAAAAGTAGTAATTAATATATTTTTTTTATAAATATATGTGATGTATTTTATTTTAAATGTGTATTTAAGGTTTTTGTTTTCTTGAAGTTATGCAATGTAACTATAACTAATTGTGTCGGCAGAAACATCAAAATGAAATAGATCAAATTATTGTTTTAGAATCTTCATAATTAAATACGAATTTTAGATTTTTTATTATCTCTTATTAGTTTTGATAAGTCAAAAATTAATTTATTATAGATCTGAATTTCATTTAAGGATTTATCCTACTAATGGGTTGTTGTATAGATAATACGAAATTCAAACTCTCGATACTTGCTTAAACAGACAAGTGAGCTGACTATTCGACCAACCCAAATTAGTTATAATTAAACATGAACTAACTTGTAGTGATTATAACTAAATCAGTAATGACCTCATCAAGGTACAAGACTTATGGGTAAACTATCATTTTTACCAATAAAAGTTTTAGGCGCTGACAAATTTACTCTCTCTCTCAATCACCACCACTACCAAATACAACATCGAATTGAGAAGAAGATTTAATAACAACAGTAAAAACAAAAATACTTCTATATTCAAATTTAAAAGCAAATGTAATAACAAGAATAACAATAAAAACAAAAATAGTTCCAGATTAAACAAAAATTTGAATGTAGAGAGAGACCATGATAGTAAGGTAGTAAATTTGTTAGGACTTGAACTGAAAAATGTGGAGGTAATACAACGACTGGACTGGGTTGGAAAATTGCTTCGAGCATTTTGAGCTTCATTCTAACCTCAGTGTCTTCCCTCGCCAGCCTCCTCACGGCAGAAGCAGCGGCGACTCGCCTTACCAAATCTATCGCATTTGAAGCTTTGACATCTTTTCTGTGCCTGCATCCAAAGTTGCCATCTCAAGAGATTTAAGAGCTCGACTTATTGTTGCGCTTCGGGTTCATTAGAGTTGGATCTTCAAAGTTGGTTATAGATCTCTCAATGGAGGAGGACTTTGTCGTCGTCGTCATAGCTGGAGGCGCAGAGAACGAAGAGAGAGAGGGATGCAATGGAAGAAGAGACTAAGTTACCCTTATCTCACCCATCATCATCACATACTCTCTTGCTCTCTTGCTATGCGTAAATCTTCAACTTCGACAACCCCTCACCACACTATAGCTCCCCCAACTCCAACTCAAAGCCATTCTCCTCTCTCACTTTTCCGAAATCAAAGCCACACCATGGGTCCATGTATGGCTCTGATATTTGAGTAAGTCGTAGCCCTTTTCTCTTACAACTCAGCACTAGCATCATCGCCATCACCTTCATATTCCACAACCATTGCCCTCTTCCTTCTCCATATCAGATCTTCTTTCCAACTCATGCCCCACCACATAACCCTTTTCCTTACGCTCTTTCTTATTTTTTCTTTGCCTGGTCTCTTTCTTTCTCTCTACATTTTTTCTTTAAAAAAGAATTAAAACATAAAATTGAATGTTGTTGCAATTTGTTGTTGTTGAACGATAAGATGCTGGTGATAGTGGGGTTGTGCAATGGTAGGGTTGTGCGATTGCAGTTGGAGATGAAGAGGAAGAAGGTGTTAGTGATGGTGGAAAGATAGAATTGTGGTGTTGAGAATTTAGGAGGGCAACAAGGAGAAGGTGGTAGTGATGACGACATCGCAGTTAATGTTGAGGTGAGGGCCGGGCTACCACTACAAAAAATTATCAGTATAGCGACCGACTTAACGACTGATTCTAGTAGTTGCCAAAACCTTGGTCCCTAAATTTAAAATAGCGACCGATGTTGATCGCTAATCATTAGCGACAGATTTAGTGACCGATTTTCAACCAAGACTACCAAACCTTCACCAAACAAAATTGGTCGCTAACCAAATCAATCGCTAAATGGTGACCGAATTTTCCGTCGCTAAATCGGTCGTTGAGGTAATCGGTCGCTAATTAGCGACCAACCATTAGTGACCAAAATTTTCCTTATTGATAACGACTAGGCTTTTTGGTGGCTAAATCGGTTGCAGATCCTAAGTTTTTATTTACCTATTTTTTTACTAAATTTTACATTTATTCTTAAACCCTAATTTTTATATATAATTATAATTCAACAAAATATAAAAAATCATCAAATATAGATATATAAAAGTATTACTTTTAAAACTAATTATATCATTTTATTGTCTCTAATTACTAATCACATTATTTATATATAATTATAATTTAACAAAATATAAAAATGATCAAACATAGATTTATAAAAGTATTGCTTTTAAAATTAATTTCAGCATTTTAATGTCTCTAATTACTAATCACATTATTTTGTAAGGTTGGATCGATATTCAATTTTTAATTACTAAATTCTATTAATCTTCAAATTTTAAAAAAATAAAAAGAAAAAAAAATCTGTTAGACCTTAGCTTAATTTTTCATACCTTAAAATCTATCTTTAATGTTAATTTATTTATTATTAAACGATAAAAAGAAAGTAATTAATGATTGGTGGATACTACCATAAAGATTTTATAATTATCTTCATATGAAGATGCTTTTTTTTTTTACCATTAGATCATGAATTGTATGGTTTGATTTTGATGTGCTACAAAAGTGTTATGTTTTTTAAAGTGTGGCTAAACAAATAAAATACACTTTTAATACAAAAATCTTCGTAAAATTTTTTTTTGTAGCATCTTCATTTGAGTAGTTGTCTTAATGATTAATGCAGCATAGTATAGTTTCTGCATAAAATAGTAGAGTTATAATAGGCATAATTGTAACTTATTAGTTAGATAATTGGAGGTGCAAACATTTGGGTGAAGCAGATTTAGTGAAGACCGTTATCATCACAAGCATAAAGGCAACAAAGTATTTTAAACATAATCTCAGAGTAACACTAGGCTCTTGAAAACATAAAAAAAAAAAATGCAATATAGGCATAATGATGTTAAATGAAGAGTATACACATGTAAACATACGTCAGGGATTTTTCTTTGAATATTGTAGGAGGAGCAACTGCAACTAAGATGCAGAATCCAATGTGAATCTGTAAGCAGAAAAAAAAAAGATGATCGTAATATTGAAATCCATCCCACGTTGGAAGCATAGCTTTACATGCATTAACCATTAAGCATAATAGAGGCTAAATTACAACCATTCAGCAGAAAAAATAAATAAATAAGGAAAAAAATAACCACCACTTTAGATATAAGAATAAAACTGCATATTGTTGTGTGAAGAATACATAAAAATTTTTAATGAACTCAATTTTTTTTTCCTTGTACAATGCCTAAGAAGGAGGAGGAAAAATGCACATTAGACCATATATGTGCTAATTTCCAAATGGAAACTAAGATGGTAACATCAACACATAATGATAAGTAAAAGAAGTAAATCCATAAGACTGTTGAAAGTGACAAGTTAAATAGACTCATAAACTAAAACACATTTCTGATATTGTAGTCTTGATCATAAACAAAAAAAAAATGATAAATAAAAAAAAGAAATTAAAGCACTATCTTTCCTGCAAAAGTAGCATAGGGCAGATTCAAAATCAACATAACATTATTCAAAATCAACTGAAGTTCGACTTAAGATGTTTTGTTCCATTACAAGAAAAACGTGGAGCAATATCGGATTTATCATCGGATTTAGCATTGCAGAATATCATTGGATCTGTCGGGAGTAACGGTGTCGAATTCGTAAGGTTAAATAAATACCGGCAGATTTACGTTTCCAACGATAAATTTGTCGGTAATAATTGGAGAGAAACAAAAATAAATTGGCGCCTCCTTTAGGGTTAGATTTACTGTCGAAAAAATCTGATAGTAAACTCAAATAAGTGAAATGCTGCGTTTTGGTGACCTACAATGGTTTACCGTCAGATTTTTCCACGATAAATCCGATGGTAATTTTGCCCTAAATCGAAGTACGAACATTCTCCCCCTTCATTTCGATTCTGTCACTCTCTCTCTCTACCCTTTCTTCTCCACTCTCTCTCTAACCCTCTACCCCTTCTCCTCCTTCCTTGTGGCCGCTGGCCACCCTAAGCCGCCGTGCCTACCTTCTCTTTCTTCCCTTCTCTCTCTAACCGACTCTAGCTCGGCCCCTACCTCTCATTCTTGTTCGCAGAACAGAGCAACAACATAGTCCCTGTTCCTCGTTCCGGCTAGCTTCCAGCTTCAGCGATCATTTGTTTGCCATTTTTCACACTAGCAACATCATAATGCCGCTGCAACTCCTTTCCCCTTCTTCGTTTCGTTTTGTTTTGGCAACCCAGGTTAGTACTCTGTTTTTAATTTCTATTTCAGTTAATTTTAGTTTTATTGATCTGATTTCTAGTTAGTTAGTTTGAATTAATTTTTTATTAGTAGATTTTAAGTAGTTAGGATAAATTAGATTAGGTTATTAGGTTCTGAATTGCTGAAAAGTGTTTGGTTATTGAACTGAATTGCAGAATATTGTTGTTGGAGTTGTTTGAAATTGTTTAAATTATGTTAATTCACTGTGTTACGTATGACTGGTTTTGCTGAGATTTGATTGCCGGATTATTTGAGAAAAAAAAGGAAATCCTTTATAATTTACTTGTACACCAATTCAATTCAAGTAATGCTAAAGGTGAATTATATGGTAAAGGTGTAAGTTTACAGATTTTTCTTTTTATGAGATGAAAGAGAGATTGAAAAAGTTAGGACTCACATTTTAAACAATAATAAAATAATAAAAAATAACTATAAAAAGAATTTATACTTTCTCTATACAACTTTAATCTGTACAATAGAGTGTCCCAATACTAAATAGCACCATTAATCCAAATGCAACTAAAATAATAAAAATAAAAAGAAACAAAACATTGGATACCAAATTAGACACAACTAGAAAATAGATTAATACAGACAGATTTAGTCTTTATTACAGACGGATTTTTGGTTACCGACGAAATTACCGACGGATTTTGTCCCTTTGTAAAAGCTCCGTCAAAAATTATTTACCGACGGATTTTTTTCCGTCGGAAAATTACCGACGAATTTTTACCAGTTACCGATGGATTTTCCCTCTGTAAATTCTCCATCTATTTCCCAAAGTCGACAAACTTTCCGACGGATTTTTCGTCGGTAATTATAGACGAATTTTTCGACGGATTTTCCGTCTGTAATTACAGATGGATTTTCTGTCTGTAATTATAGACGGATTTTCTGACGGATTTTTCGTCTGTAATTACAGACGAATTTTTTGACAGATTTTTTGTCTGTAATTTGAACCTTGGAAAATCATCTCACACTATGATTATAGACAGAAAATCTGTCTGTAAATCTGTCAGTAAGGTAAAATAATTTTTTTTATTTTTTCAAGTACAAAATAAACTTATTTTCATACAAAATAAATATAAATTTAATACAAATTTTTATCTAATTTGTATTCGAATATTTATAATATTTCAAAAAATAAACAAATTCATCGTATTATCAAACTAAAAGAAAAGTACTATAAACAAACAAGTCAATATAATTCAAAATATAAACAAAGTGTTGATACATCAATTATAATAACAAGTAACAACCATATATCAACAAAGTGTATTGATACATCAACTATTGTCCTCTAATTAAATCAAAATATACAATAAGGTTGCTTAATTAGGTTCTAAAATTGGAACTTCATCTGTACAAAAACCATTCATCATTATTGTGTCCATTGATTCAAACAGTGGGTCATGAATTGATCCTCTACCTCAGGCTTCTCTGCCTCCTTATATTTTTCTATTTCTCATCTGTTTTTCAAGTATCAAATTCTGACAAAAATATAAAAAATAGTGACAACATAATCTATATACAATGTATTCTTGAGATGAATAAGTGAGGCTCACCTCAACATCTGGTTTAGTTCCAGTGACTTTCGATTTGGGGCTGCAAGTTTAATAGGAGAAAAAGAGAAAGATAAATAAGTGAAGCTCACCATTGCATGCAAAGTATCCTGTAACTTGGCAATTTCATGTGCCTTTTCCTCTTCCAAATCAGTTTATAACCAGTCAAAAAGTAAATAAGTTTATGGTACAAGACATGAAAATCAACTTACTACTAGCTTGAATGCACAGCTTTCGCAAATAATATGACCATGGGTTAGTCAGAGAGAGAAACCAAATAATTGTTACATTCAATTACATTTGATATGCAGCCATCATTATAAGCTAAAAATAACAAACCAGACTCAAAATAGAACTGGCAAAAGATGCTGAAATCAAGTGTATATATTTTTTGAATGTACCTCTAAGTCAATGAGCCAACTATTTGCTCTTGATTCGGATCCAAGATGAAAGTGATAGGCAGGCAATGTTCCATCCAAACATACTGCAAATGTAGCACAAGAAAATATGAAGCTTAATATCAATTTTGAAGCATTTGAGACACTAATTTCGTTTCACAATAAACTAGGCTTTGCCATTAGAGAGAGGAAGCAGTAGGTACCAGCTCTTTTGACAGTAGCTCCATTGATAACAGTAATGGGCACCATGAGAGGAGGTGGCTGGGAAGGCTGCTTGCATGAAACTGATGACAATAAAGCATCGTTTACAAACTCAGATAGCTGAGCCTGAATCATGTTCAACAATCCACTTTACTCATGAAATGAATGTATGAGATACTAACCATAATCAAATAGCTCCAATTGGATACATGATTGGACAATATGGTGAAATGAATTAGTCCAAAGGAATATGAAAAACTTCACACCTCACTACACATGTTAATCATATTATTATTTTATTTTAATAGATTGAATTTTAACATCAAATACTCTATATTTTGTATGTGTGAGAATAGAAAAGATATTAAAATTTCAAAGAATAGAAAAGAGTCCATGTAGTTTAATTTGTTGATGATAACGGTTAAGAAGCTTTGTAATTTGGAGAAAGAAGAGAATAATATGTACCAGTGCCTATGGAGTCTCTCCAAGAAAGGCAAGACTTGAGTTGCTTGGCAGCTCGTTTGACATTATCACCATTTTGTTTCAGAAAGCGTTCCACACAAGCATAGTTGCAGAACTTCTCCTGTATTAATTAGTTAAATGAATCATGCATTTCGATGAAGATTTTATAAATTAGAGTTGGTTGATATATAGATACCTGCTTAACAGTGAGTTGGGTTTGTTTTCTGATGAGCTCAAGAACTACTTCAACTTAAAACAGAAGGAGAAAAAAAATGTTTCAATTGATGAAATGTTTCAATTTCAACAACCATGCCACATAAGTAACGTAGTGCAAATCAAACATATATGCCACATAACTCATCTTAATGAAACAGAGACTAACCTTTCTTGAAGCAAATTCTATGGCTTGCTTTTCAAATATATTGATTCCTTTAAGGCGACTTGAAATGATTTCTTGAAGCTGCTGATAATTATATGGGCCAAAGAAAAGCCTCTGTATGCCCATTCGACTCAATATCGAGGAAGTAACTTCTCTGGAAGATCCATGGTATTTGCTATCCCTGAATTCATCAGATTATCACAAGCCTAAGATATTGTAAGGTAGAAAACAAAAAGCCATTGCGGATGTATAATATGGATTCTTGTTTCAGCTTTCCCCTTATTTAATTTCCCCAACCAATCTGGAAGATCATAACACTAAAAAAACATGGCATGCCATAGGTCTTACCTATCACAATAGGTTTGGAATGTGCCTTAGTAGGCCAGTCAAGAATATTGTACAGTACTTGTAATTAATGCAACTTCATCATAATGTGATTCGTATACTAATAATGATCCAAATAAAACCTTTTGTTATAAAATTTGGAATTTACCGACTGGTTTCTGGTTACAAGAAGATTAAGCTCATCAATAAGCAAAATACATGGCCGATCAGCATCTTCCCCAGTCTTCTTCCCTTCAACAAATCTATCATGCAAGAAGTGAAGAGCCTTTTTCTAGCTAACCCTGTGCCCAGTTAATGCCTCATATATGACCTGAAGCAATATTGGAGCTATACATAAATCGGGAATATAGTCCATCTAAAGCTAAAAACAGTGTAGATTTCATTAACTTTACCCAATAGATATTCTCTGGTGAAGCCAACTTCAGACCATTAATCTCCACATAACAGTAGGGTTTGATGTTTCCTGAATCAACTTCAGACCTCAAACTCCTCATTACTGATAGAACGCTCATTGTCTACAGTTGCATATGTGATGCACCACTATTTCGTGGTACATTTTGTACTTAATTGAGTGGATTTTATCCACTAAACTCACACTTATTCATATAATTCGCATGTTTTATATTTTCCTTATTAATTCTGTACTATGCTTGAAAACATGTCTTTTGGACCTTTAAACTGTCAATTTTAATTATCCTTTATTACCATTCGATGTCGTGATTTGTATGTTGAGTGCTTTCAGGCTTTATAGGTCAAGAATGGCTTAGAGGATGGAAAGAAAATATTCAAAAGTGGAAGGAACGTGAAAAATAAAGTTTTGAGAAGCTGGCAGCGACGCGCACACAAGGGTGACGCGTACGCGTGACTGACGCGTACGCGTGACAAGGAAATTCGCCAAATGACGCGCACGCGTGACATGCGCCACGTGCAGAAAATTGTAGAAAGCGCTGGGGGCGATTTCTGGGCTCCTTTTTGGCCCAATTCCAAGCCCGAGAACACGGAATAGAGGCTGCAGAATGGGGGAATCACAAATTCAGGCATTCACACAACATTCATTCATCAATTTTAGGTTTTAGAGGTAGTTTCTAGAGAGAGAGAGAGACTCTCTCCTCTCTCTAGATTTTAGGATTTCTCTTAGTTTTAGGTTTATTTCTTCTCAATTCCAGGTTCAATGTTCCTTTAATTTAGTTTATCTTCTACTTTTGTTTGTTCTAGTACTTTGGTTTATCTGTTCCTCTTGTTGATTCTCTTCTTTTCCAATTTGGTTTATGAACCTTCCAATGTTAGATTTGATTTTATATTTAATGCAATTTGAGGTATTTCAGATTTATGATTGTTTTTATGTTATTGATGCTTTCAATTGGTTTTAGATTTTACATTCCCTATTACTTTTCTATGTTTTTATGTTATGCCTTCCAAGTGTTTGATAAAATACTTGGGAGAGTTTTAAATTAGCCTTTTATGATTCTTGGCTTTGGTTGAGTAATTAGAGACTCTTGAGTTATCAAACTCCTTTGTTGATTGATAATTGACAGTTGCTGGTTAATTTGGATCCCTCTAAAGCTAGTCTTTCCTTAGGAGTTGACTAGGACTTGAGAAATCAAATTGATTAGTCCACTTGACTTTCCTTTATTCGGTAAGGGTTAACTAAGTGGGAGCAAGAAACAATTCTCATCACAATTGATAAAGATAACTAGGATAGGATGTCTAATTCTCATACCTTGCCAAGAGTTCACTTAATTATTAGTTTATTTTCTTATCATTTGCATTTCTTGTTCAACCTTTCAAAAACCCAAAAATATACTCTTCCATAACCAAATAATAACTACACCTCCCTGCAATTCCTTGAGAGACGACTGATGAGTATTTTGGTGAAAAACAAATTTCTCCCAAAACACACAAATCTAACCGGCAAGTGCACCGGGTCGCATCAAGTAATAATAACTCACGGGAGTGAGGTCGATCCCACAGGGATTGATGGATCAAGCAACTTTAGTGGGTGATTAGTTTAGTCAAGCTAACATTGAGTGATTTGAGTGACAATTGAAGCCAACAGAATGTAAATGACAAGGAAAATTAAAGTGCAGAAAGTAAATTGCATTGAAACTTAAAGAGCAAGAAATGTAAATTGCAAGAATCTTAAATTGCAAGAAATGTAAATTGCATGAAATTAAAAGGGAGTGGGTGCTGGAAATTAAAAGAAAGCAGTAGATCAAGTAATTGGAAAGTTAAATTGCAAGAAGAATAAAGGAAATTAGGTACTGGGATTCATGAAATCAAACACGGAAGTGTAAATGACAATCAAACAGAGAAGTAAAAGATGCAGCAGGTTCAACAGATTTGGAAAATCACTTTAAAATCAAAACAGAGAGCAACTTGGCTCAATTGCAAAATCTAAATGAGAGGTTGAAGATCTCAGGGGTTGGATGAGACTAGAGACCAAGTCTAGATCTCAATTCCTTCCTTGACCCAACAGAGAATAATTGTAGAAGAAAATAGAGGAGAAAGCAGTAAAGAGAGTTTTGATTCAAATCACAATTCACTGAAATTATGCTGACAAGTAAACAGAGAGAATTCTCAAGGTGAGATTGAAACAGAATTTCTTCAATTCTCAACCCAAGATTCAAAAACAAAGAAAAGAAAATTTAAAGAGAGCTCTTGAATCCTCGTGCTCCCTTCTGGAGCCAGCCTCCTCACAAATATGAAAATGATGCCTTATATAGGCTTTACAAAATGGAAATGAAAATGAAATTAAAAACAAATTACAATTAAATGAAATTCCTATTTTATCTATTTCTTGTGCCTTTGAGTGATGATCATTTGGGCCCTTGCTCTTGATGGAATTGGGTTGATAAAGGCCTTGGTTGATTGCTCTTGGAGTTTGAAGAAGAACCAAAGTGAACCAATTGAACCGGGTTTGAGGTTAGCCAAAGTTGGACCTAAAGTTTGAGCCAAAGTTAGGGGTCTAACTTTGGCTCCAACTTTTCATAGCAGCAAGCAAAATTCTTCTGGTATGGACGTTGGTGCCAACGTTAGGGGTCTAACTTTGACCCTAACGTTGGCAATGCTTTGTGCTAGTGGCGCCAACGTTAGCCTCCAAGTTAGGGGGCTAACGTTGGCGCAAACGTTGGCCCTTCCCCCTTTGTAATTTATGTGCCAACGTTAGCCTCCAAGTTAGGGGGCTAACGTTGGCGCAAACGTTGGTGCCCAGGGGAGAAACTCTCAAGTTCCAACGTTAGCCTCCAAGTTAGGGGGCTAACGTTGGGGCTAACTTTTGCCTCTTCCTTGAATGTTCATGTGCCAACGTTAGCCCCCAAGTTAGGGGTCTAACGTTGGCGCAAACGTTGGTGCCCAGGGAAGAAGTTTCTCTTGCCAACGTTAGCCTCCAAGTTAGGGGGCTAACGTTGGCTCAAACGTGGGGAGCCCAGGGAGTAATCTTCATGCCTAACGTTAGCCTCCAAGTTAGGGGGCTAACGTTGGGGCTAACTTCATGCCTCCTGGTTCAATTTCACTTATTCCATTGTCCTCTCTTCACTTCTAGCCATTCCTCTTTGCTTCAACCTTTCTCCAAGCTTTCTTCACCTATCATTAATCAACCAAACTTATCAAAGCTATGCTCAAAATCATGAGATATTCATTCTTTCATAATATGCAACAAATATAGCATAAAACCTCATGAAATGGCATAAATTCATATATGGTTGGTTCAATCAAGGGAAACATGAAAATCTACTCAATTAGCTTGCTTGTAGCTCAAGAAAGTGCATAATTCTAATGAAAACAAAAGAAAAAGACTAGTTAAAATAGGCTAAGATGACTTGTCATCACAACACCAAACTTAAAGCTTGCTTGTCCTCAAGCAAGAAATGAATTATGCTCAGAGATTCTTTCAATTAAGATGGATTGAGGAACACTTGTAAAGTACAGTGAGTGAAGTGATCAAGTATCAGTGGGGTGAACTCTAAATCATATGTTTATGCAAGGGCTTCAGTGCTCACTAGTCCTTACATATTGGGAGTCGTAGGTCTTAGGATTTTCATCCAAATGGTACCATGGAGATCTCTTTATAAGTAATCACCTTGAAGCAGCTTATAGTTTCTGTGCTTTGGCCTCGACTCTAAGTATCATGTCTCAAAGCGGCTCTTTAGATAAGCTTTCAATCAATACTCCTAAACCAGTTGGTTTTAAGGTATTAGGTGTTAAAGCACCCCTAAGGATTTACTTGCTCAAGCCTCTTTCCTTGACACACTTCAACCACAAGCATTTACTAGGATAACAACTCTTTGAGTTTTTGTTTCTTTCTTTCTTTTCTGCCTAGTAATTGATGCTCAGAGCCTTGGGCCATATTCCTTTTGTTTTTGTATTTTCTTTTCTTTCTTTTGTTTTGTTTACTGCTTCTTGGATCAATAGATTTTTGAGAATCTCCACAATACTTCTTTGAACTTCATGTCCCGCCTATGAGCTCCCATGCAAGTTTTCACAAGCATGCAACCTCAATACATAATCATACAACTAGAACCACCACTTCTCCTAATCTTTTGCTTGCCTCAAAATTGTTCAATTCCTCAATCCTTCTTTTTAAAGAACTTTCATGTGATGCATTTCTTGGAAATTGAGTGCAAACAAGTTTTGAAGATGAGGATGTTGTGAATGATCAAACATCTTGCTTATTGAATTATAAAGAAAGAAATTATACTATGCATGCAGGCAGGGCAATTAAGGATACAATCCAACTTTCAATCACAGCAATATTTGATGTATAACAATCACTTAACAATACAACCTGTTGGAGTTCAATTGCTTTCCTTTTTCTCATCATCATTGTTGCTGACCTTCATGTTCATCTTTCTCCTTTTTGATGATGTTCAAACCTCCAAAAGCTTGTATGTCATTCTGCAATGATATTGAAAGTTGCTTGTTCCCCAAGCACTTGGAAACAATGGTTAATTTTCATGATTTATTTGCGGGCTTTTTGAACTTACTTTGGTGTGGGGACACCAAACTTAGTACCTTGCCAATGGTTAACCATTTGTGATAATTTCTTTTTCTTTTTCAAAAGCAATAAAACTGAAAACAGCAGAACAGTTAACTAGTTTGTCTACATGCTTGAAGCTAGCATTATGTAGAAAGTGAGAATGCGTTTTATGATGAAATTTTGGTGGAACACCAAACTTAGAATCCTTCATTCTCCCTTAGATTGTTTTGGTGTGCAACACCAAACTTAGCTTCTTGCAATATAGATAAAACTAAGTAACCTTTTTATTGAAATAGCTATGAAAAGAAAGTTACCTCAGGTTGGGTTGCCTCCCAACAAAGCGCTTCTTTATTGTCACTAGCTTGACATCCTTCATTCTTTGATCATGGAGGCTGAAAATCATAGTGCCTCAGCTTTTCTCCTCTCACTATGGACTTCCTTCCGGTCTCCTCCATTTCTTGGTGCCCTTCTTCAGAAATTCCAGAGGTGGAGAACTCTCTCCTGGTTCAGGTCATACAACCAAAACAGCAAAGATGCACAGAGCATTCTGTAGCTTGAGTGCAGTGGGGGTTAGTAGAGACAAAGTCTCAAACAGTTAGTGTGCAAGTCAAAGATTAAAGAAACAGAAAAGAAAAAATGCTTGATCTAGATCACCACCTCACTTAATCATTGTCAATCTAATCAATCCCCGGCAACGGCGCCAAAAACTTGATGAGTATTTTGGTGAAAAACAAATTTCTCCCAAAACACACAAATCCAACCGGCAAGTGCACCGGGTCGCATCAAGTAATAATAACTCACGGGAGTGAGGTCGATCCCACAGGGATTGATGGATCAAGCAACTTTAGTGGGTGATTAGTTTAGTCAAGCTAACATTGAGTGATTTGAGTGACAATTGAAGCCAACAGAATGTAAATGACAAGGAAAATTAAAGTGCAGAAAGTAAATTGCATTGAAACTTAAAGAGCAAGAAATGTAAATTGCAAGAATCTTAAATTGCAAGAAATGTAAATTGCATGAAATTAAAAGGGAGTGGGTGCTGGAAATTAAAAGAAAGCAGTAGATCAAGTAATTGGAAAGTTAAATTGCAAGAAGAATAAAGGAAATTAGGTACTGGGATTCATGAAATCAAACACGGAAGTGTAAATGACAATCAAACAGAGAAGTAAAAGATGCAGCAGGTTCAACAGATTTGGAAAATCACTTTAAAATCAAAACAGAGAGCAACTTGGCTCAATTGCAAAATCTAAATGAGAGGTTGAAGATCTCAGGGGTTGGATGAGACTAGAGACCAAGTCTAGATCTCAATTCCTTCCTTGACCCAACAGAGAATAATTGCAGAAGAAAATAGAGGAGAAAGCAGTAAAGAGAGTTTTGATTCAAATCACAATTCACTGAAATTATGCTGACAAGTAAACAGAGAGAATTCTCAAGGTGAGATTGAAACAGAATTTCTTCAATTCTCAACCCAAGATTCAAAAACAAAGAAAAGAAAATTTAAAGAGAGCTCTTGAATCCTCGTGCTCCCTTCTGGAGCCAGCCTCCTCACAAATATGAAAATGATGCCTTATATAGGCTTTACAAAATGGAAATGAAAATGAAATTAAAAACAAATTACAATTAAATGAAATTCCTATTTTATCTATTTCTTGTGCCTTTGAGTGATGATCATTTGGGCCCTTGCTCTTGATGGAATTGGGTTGATAAAGGCCTTGGTTGATTGCTCTTGGAGTTTGAAGAAGAACCAAAGTGAACCAATTGAACCGGGTTTGAGGTTAGCCAAAGTTGGACCTAAAGTTTGAGCCAAAGTTAGGGGTCTAACTTTGGCTCCAACTTTTCATAGCAGCAAGCAAAATTCTTCTGGTATGGACGTTGGTGCCAACGTTAGGGGTCTAACTTTGACCCTAACGTTGGCAATGCTTTGTGCTAGTGGCGCCAACGTTAGCCTCCAAGTTAGGGGGCTAACGTTGGCGCAAACGTTGGCCCTTCCCCCTTTGTAATTTATGTGCCAACGTTAGCCTCCAAGTTAGGGGGCTAACGTTGGCGCAAACGTTGGTGCCCAGGGGAGAAACTCTCAAGTTCCAACGTTAGCCTCCAAGTTAGGGGGCTAACGTTGGGGCTAACTTTTGCCTCTTCCTTGAATGTTCATGTGCCAACGTTAGCCCCCAAGTTAGGGGTCTAACGTTGGCGCAAACGTTGGTGCCCAGGGAAGAAGTTTCTCTTGCCAACGTTAGCCTCCAAGTTAGGGGGCTAACGTTGGCTCAAACGTGGGGAGCCCAGGGAGTAATCTTCATGCCTAACGTTAGCCTCCAAGTTAGGGGGCTAACGTTGGGGCTAACTTCATGCCTCCTGGTTCAATTTCACTTATTCCATTGTCCTCTCTTCACTTCTAGCCATTCCTCTTTACTTCAACCTTTCTCCAAGCTTTCTTCACCTATCATTAATCAACCAAACTTATCAAAGCTATGCTCAAAATCATGAGATATTCATTCTTTCATAATATGCAACAAATATAGCATAAAACCTCATGAAATGGCATAAATTCATATATGGTTGGTTCAATCAAGGGAAACATGAAAATCTACTCAATTAGCTTGCTTGTAGCTCAAGAAAGTGCATAATTCTAATGAAAACAAAAGAAAAAGACTAGTTAAAATAGGCTAAGATGACTTGTCATCAACGACCCGAGGTTTGAATACTTCGGTTTATATTTTTATTAGGTTTACTTTAGTGACAAACAAGTTTTTGTACGAAAGGATTATTGTTGGTTTAGAAACT
Organism: Arachis ipaensis; assembly: GCF_059453495.1. Classification (NCBI taxonomy): domain Eukaryota; kingdom Viridiplantae; phylum Streptophyta; class Magnoliopsida; order Fabales; family Fabaceae; genus Arachis; species Arachis ipaensis. Next base: position 95,203,977 of record NC_142439.1, read on the forward strand.
ATACTTACAACGTGATTACTTTTGTGAAATTCTTTACTAGCAGAAATCCATTCGTCAAAATAGCGCCATTGTCGGGGAGTTACAAACGTGTGCCTTATTATTGTTTATTGTAAATATTTGCTTTTTGCTTGTTTGCTAGTTTTTGTTAGTTTAGAAATTAATTGCTTATTTTTACTAGTTTTTGTTTTTATTTTCTTTAGCTACTATGAATTCTCACCCCTTTGGCTATGAGTTTGGTTACAACTATGTTGCAGGAAGAGGAAATTACAATGAGAATATGCATCAAGGATGGGAAAATCAAAGATGGGAGGAGTCACAAGGATCTGATCAACCCTCTTGGCAACAACCACCTCCAATGGACTATCAACAACCATTCTATGATGTATACCAAGACAATGGTTACGGTGGACCTCTCCGTGACAATCAACACCCACCACAATATACCTATGAATCCCCTCCTCAACATAGCTTTAAACCATCATACTCACAAGCACCTTACCCCCAAACACTCTCATATGACCTTAATCCTTATCCACCATACCAAGAGCCTTATGAGCCATACATAGAACCACCCCAATTCCAAAACAATTGCCCCATTCCTCTTCCTATGACGAGATGCTTCAATCTTTTGCACAAGGACAAAAGACCCTGGAAAGCACACTTACCGGTCTGACCTCCACTATACAAGCCCTCGTCTCCCAGATTGGATCATTGACGAACTGATTTTCTATCGGTAAAGAAATTCACGAATATATTATCGCATTGTAAGTATAGCTTTTAAACCAACAGAAAATCCTTTCGTACAAACGTTTGGTTGTCACAAGTAACAAACCCAATAAAATTTATAAACTGAAGTATTTAAACCTCGGGTCGTCTTCTCAAGGAATTGCAGGGAAGTATGATTTATTATTGGTTATGGAAAACAGTATTTTTGGGTTTTGAAAAGGTTTGAACAAGAGAAATAAATTACAGGAATTAGTAAATCAATAACTAAAAAAACTCTTGGCAAGGTATGAAAACTGGGAGTCCTATCCTAGTTATCCTTATCAATGGTGATGAGAATTATATTTTTGCTCCCACTCAGTCAACCTCTAACTATGAAGGTAAGTCAAGTGGATAAATCAATTTAACACCTAAAGTCCTAGTCAACTCCTAAGGAAACACTAGAGTTATAGGAATCTAAATCAATCAGCAAAGATATCAATTATCAATCATGATGAGTTTGACAACTCAAGAGTTACCAATTAATCAACCAAAGCAAAAAGGGAAAAATCTAAATTATTTATATAAATAAAGGAAAACAATCATAATTATGAAATACCTCAAATTATATTAAATAGAAAATCAATCTAAACATAAAGAGTTCATAAACTAAATAAGAAAATAAGTAAAAGGAACATTGAACCTGGAACTCACAAGAAATTGTAAGTTGAAATAATAAGAAATCCTAAATCCTAAGAGAGAGGGGAGATCCTCTCTCTCTAAAACTGCATCTAGATTATGAAAAATGAATCATGGAAGATATTATCCCCCTGAATGGATGCATTTCCCCACTTTATAGCCTCTAATCTGTGTTTCTGGACTTGGATCTGGGTCGAAAAGGGTTTCAGAAATCGTTGGGAGCATTTTCTGCAGTTTCTGCATGTGGCGTCTATCACGCGTTCACGTGGGTCATGCGTTCGCGTCATCTGGAGTTTTTCCTGGTCACGCGTACGCGTCAGTTACGCGTCCGCGTCGTATGCGTTCCGCTCAAGTCACGCGTTCGCATCGTCCATGCGTTCGCGTTTTGCGCCAGGCACGCGGTCGCGTCATCCATGCGTTCGCGTCGCTGCCTTCTCTTCAAAACTCCATTTTTATGCTTTCCTTCCATTTTTGTATGTTTTCTTTCTGTCCTCTAAGCTATTCCTGCCCTATAAAACCTGAAAATACTTAACACACAAATCACGGCATCGAATGGTAATAAAGGATAAATAAATTTTAATATTAATAAAGCATAGGAAACATGTTTTTATAAATCTCATAAAATGAGGAAGGAATGGTAAAACCATGCAATTTATATGAATAAGTGGGTGAATACTTGATAAAAACCACTCAATTGAGTACAAGATAAACCATGAAATAGTGGTTTATTAACCTCCCCACACTTAAACATTAGCATGTCCTTATACTAAGCTCAAGAGAAGCTATAAAGAATGAATGAGAAAAGGTAGAATGTATGAAATGCAACCTATCTATATGAATGCAACTTGATGCAAAATGCTTTTATCTACTTGGTTAAAAGTAAAAAAATCCTTCAAGAACAAATATGAACTGGATTTCACTAATTCAAATCATAAAAATGAAGTACAAATAGACTTGCGAGAAGAAAATAGCTCATGAAAGCCGAAAATAAAGAATCAAGCATCGAACCCTCACCGGAAGTGTATGCACTCTAATCGCTCAGGTGTTTAAGGTTCGACTCTTTCAATTCTCTACTAACCTTGCTTTCTAAGGCTTGCTCTTCATTTAACAATCAACATAACTTTAATGCACAGACACACATATCAAGAGATCTTTTAAGGGTTGTAATGGGGTCAGGGTCAAGGTAGGATTGTATTTGGCCAAGTGGACTAAAATCTGAATCCTTAACTAATTTAAACTTTCCACATAACTTTAGAAAATCCATGTAATCATAATACCACATCTAACTACCCATTAACCATGTTTTCCACATATTCATGCATCCTGATTTCGAGTACAGTACATATGCATTGCTTTCACCATTTACTTTGGGGCATTTTGTCCCCTTTTACTATTTGCTCTTTTTCTTTTCTTTTTCTCCTTTATTTTTTTCTATTATATATATATATATATATATATATATATATATATATATATATATATTTCTTTTCCTTTTTCTTTTGTTTTTCTCAATGCACATGATTAAATTATTGAATGCATGAATATGTCCTAAACATTTCTTTCACATTTTTCATAAAGATATATAACACTCAATTTTTAAACTAAATGTTTCCAAACCCACTTTTCCCATACTTAATTCATGAGCACTCTCACTAGTCTAAGCTAACCAAGGATTCAAATTAAGGACATTATTGTTTTCCGCTTAGAGTTAATGATGTGCTAAAGTAAAGAACAAAAGGGGTAAAATAGGCTCAAATTGGTTTGCAAGGGATAATGAAGGGTTAAGGCCATATGGGTATGTAAGCTCAATGAAACAAAGGCCTCAATCATATAAGTGCATGCATACATCAAACCATGGAAATATAGAATTAAGCAAGACAAAGATCACAATTTTAGAGAGAACAACACACACCAAAAATAAAATATTGGTTGATAAAATGCAAACAATCAAATAGGCTCAAAATCTCACAGGTTTTGTGTGTTCAAGCTCTAAACCATGTTCCAGTATAATATTCTTTCAAACAAGTTTAATAAAAAGTTTTAATTTAAATTAGTGAAATACTCTAAAAAGTTTCTTGAAAAAGTAAATATTACTTTAACCAAGTGGTGGTAAAATATGCACAAAATCAAATAAATATGCAATCAAGCATGCAAATGCAACAATGAACAAACAAAGAAAATAAAATATTGATGTTTGAGAAGGAAATAACTAACCCACGGAAGTCGGTATCGACCTCCCCATACTTAAAGATTGCACCGTCCTCGGTGCATGCTAAGATGTGCAAGTGGATGGGCTGCTACAACTGGTGCTTTTCTCCAAAGATTGTACTGATGGACTTGTTTGTCTCCCCATTTAGAAGCTTTTCCTTTCTCTTTCTCAGTGGCCAGCCTGAAAGTAGAGGAAAAGAAGAAAAGTATCCCAGAAAGAAAGATAAAAAAAAACAAATAAAATATGGCTGGGTTAATGCCAAATAATGAGGATCACAATTACATGGTAGCTATAACATGCAAGTGAGAAAACAATAGAAGCACATGGCATACCAGTGGTGCAAAATTTGCAATAAAGGGGAGGAGTGTGGGTAATGAAAGACAGTATAAGTTCATATCAATACAAAAAGGAGCACATGTATAAAAGATTGGCATTGATTTAAATAATATTACCCAATCAGAATAAAACAAGTCACTAAGCACCCAAAATAATACAAGAGAAGATACAACAGTTAAATAAGAAAATTTAACACCAACGGAAAAATAATAAATTTAGAAAAGAAAATAAAAATATGCACAAAATTAAAATGCAATGAATGAAAGTATGTAAATTAAGTAAAATAGAATGAAAGTGAAAAAGAATGAGAAGTGAAAGAGATAAAGTAAGAAAGAAAGAAGAAAGAAGGAATGATAGAAGAAATTAGGATTAGAAAAGAAAAGATAAGATAATAGGCGCTGATTTGGATAAGTTGTGCGGCGCAGGCGATACAGACGCGTGGTGTGCGATAAGGTCAGGTGACGCGGACGTGTGGGTCACACGGTTGCGTGGCTTGAATTGTGCGAATGGCGCGAGAGCAGCTGTGCGGTCGCACGACTCTCTGTTTCAAAACTCTTTTTGCCAAATTTTTAAGGTGACGCGATCGCGTGGTTGACGCGATCGCGTGAATGGTGATGTTTTGAAAATGACGTGGCCGCATGGGGCACGCGGTCGCGTGATGTAGCTGGTGCTTCTAGTATCAGTCCAACCCAGCTCCATCGCAACATGCTGCCATACACCTATTTACGTCGAATTTTTAGGGTCACGCGTTCGCGTGGGTGACGCGAACGCGTGGGAGGCTTATGTCGCAAATGACGCGGCCGCGTGGGTGACGCGGACGCGTGAGCACGTTTGTGCCTAAGGCACGCCTCCAGCCACGCTTTCGCGTGACTTTCTGTTCGATGTTGTTTTCTTCCCAACGCACTGGTGACGTGGGCGCGTCAGTGACGCTGCCGCGTCGCGTGCGTGTTTTTTTTTTTTATGCAGGATGCAAAATGCAATAATAGTGTGGATGCTATGAATAATTCCAGGTTCAATGAAAATAGAATAAAATAAAATTCAAAAACAAACAAAACAAAATAAAATCAAAATGGAAGAAAATGAACGATCATACCATGGTGGGTTGTCTCCCACCTAGCACTTTTAGTTAAAGTCCTTAAGTTGGACATTTGGTGAGCTCCTTATCATGGTGGCTTGTGCTTGTACTGATCCTTTAATCCCCACCAATGTTTGTAATTCCAATGGCCTCCGGGATCCTAAACTAGGCGCAGAAAGCTTTCAAGCAAGTTAAAGCAAGTGACAAGGCCCCAAGAGTGTGGATTGGCAGAATGAATTCTGGGGTCCCAAACCTTGCTTTTGCACCCGTCTTCTTGTTGATCATTAGTATTCCAACCGGGTGGCAGGCAATCTGAATTCTCACTAAAGTGGCCAAACAACTTCCTAGACCCATTCAATTTAATATTCTTCCAACCATGATACTTCAGCCGTGAGCTTCCTACCACAATGAACCTAGGATTGTGTTGCCAACCACTAACCATCTCCCTCTTACTCTTAAAGCCACAAAGAGCTCTAAGTTGCCCATCCGTCTCAAGCAAAGCATATTCAAGTGAGCTAATTAAGCTTAGAGATGAGAGATTTACCCACTTGAATGAAGGGATGGATGGTGATGGCTTTGGGGGAGAGGTCTCCAACAACTTTGGCAGGGTGATTTCCAGCTCCATTCCCTTGGTAGCTTTCTTCTAATTCGATCTCTTCTTCGTTGTTCACCAAGGGCATGGGAGGCTGTGCTTCTTCTTCTTTAATCTCCATGTCAAGTCCAATGGGAGAGGATTCAATTGTAGATAAGAATTCATCAATGATTGAATCTATCTCTTGATCATCCCCTTCAAAGTCTTCAAGCATGATATGCCTTGGAGGTTGTACACCCTCCTCAACATCTATTTCAAACGTCTTTGAAGGAGGCTCTATAACTTGACTTTCCCATGGAGGTTCAGCATCTCCTAAGTCTTCAACCAATTCTTCTTCTTCGATAATTACAGCTTGCTCTACTTGTTCTAGTACAAAGTCATCCTCCGTACTGTCCACTGGAGTTTCTAATATCTTCTTCATGCTACGTTCTTCATTAGATTGTCCACATGAAGCCATAGGGGTTCCTTGAGTGTCCGAACGTCGGGAAGGCAGTCGATTTATCGCTTGATTCAATTGGTGAAGTGTGGCATGAAATTTTTCAAATGTTTTCTTGAGTTGCTCCCTTGATTCTCGGGGTGATTGATATGGACATGGTGCATAGGGAAGTGGTGGTTCATGGGAGTAATTGGATTGGAATTGGGGTGGATACGGGTTAGGGTCATACGGAGGTGAATGGTGGTAGTTGGCTTGTGAGTGTGGTGGTTCAAAGCTGTGTTGAGGAGGTGGTTCATAGGCATATGATAGGGGTCCACCATATCTATCATCTTGGTATACACCTCGGAATGGCTCTTGACTATAGCAGTTTGGTGGTTGTTGGTTGTCACAAAAGGGTCCATCATAACAATTGTCTTGGCATGCATTGTAGGATGGTCTTTGTCTGTGGTATTGTGGAAGGTGTTGCTGTCGGAAGGGTTGATCAGATCCTCGTGGCTCCTTCCATCTCTGATTGTTTTGACCTTGATGCATGTTCCTGTTATAATTTCCATTCCTTGCAACAACATTGGAACCAAACTCAAAGCGGTAGGGGTGAGAATTCATAGTAAATAATAAAAATTAAAAATAAAAACAAATAAACAGGTAAAAGAAAATATTTACAATAACCAATAATAAGGCACACGTTTGTAATTCCCCGGCAACGGCGCCATTTTGACGAACTGATTTTCTATCGGTAAAGAAATTCACGAATATATTATCGCGTTGTAAGTATAGCTTCTAAACCAACAGAAAATCCTTTCATACAACCGTTTGGTTTTCACAAGTAACAAACCCAATAAAATTTATAAACCGAAGTATTTAAACCTCGGGTCATCTTCTCAAGGAATTGCAGAGAAGTATGATTTATTATTGGTTATGGAAAATAGTATTTTTGGGTTTTGAAAAGGTTTGAACAAGAGAAATAAATTGCAGGAATTAGTAAATCAATAACTAAGAAAACTCTTGGCAAGGTATGAAAACTGGGAGTCCTATCCTAGTTATCCTTATCAATGGTGATGAGAATTATATTTTTGCTCCCACTCAGTCAACCTCTAACTATGAAGGTAAGTCAAGTGAATAAATCAATTTAACACCTAAAGTCCTAGTCAACTCCTAAGGAAAGACTAGAGTAATAGGAATCTAAATCAATTAGCAAAGATATCAATTATCAATCATGATGAGTTTGACAACTCAAGAGTTACCAATTAATCAACCAAAGTAAAAAGGGAAAATCTAAATTATTTATATAAATAAAGGAAAGCAATCATAATTCTGAAATACCTCAAATTATATTAAACAGAAAATCAATCTAAACATAAAGAGTTCATAAAATAAATTGAGAAAATAAGTAAAAGGAACATTGAACCTGGAACTCACAAGAAATTGTAAGTTGAAATAATAAGAAATCCTAAATCCTTTAAGAGGAATCCTAATCCTAAATCCTAAGAGAGAGGGGAGAGCCTCTCTCTCTAAAACTACATCTAGATTATGAAAAGTGAATCATGGAAGATATTATCCCCCTGAATGGATGCATTTTTATAGCCTCTAATCTGTGTTTCTGGACTTGGATCTGGGCTGAAAAGGGTTTCAGAAATTGCTGGGAGCGTTTTCTGCAGTTTTTGCACGTGGCGTCTGTCACGCGTTCGCGTGGGTCATGCGTTCACGTCATCTGGAGTTTTTCCTGGTCGTGCGTACGCATCAGTTATGCATCCGTGATGAGAGAACTTTTGCGTGGTCTAGAAATTTGTGGATAAATCCTCGTTGCAAGTATAGTTTCTAAACCTTCAAAAGTCCTTTCATACAAACGTTTTGGTTGTCACAAGTAACAAACCCCTTAAAAATTGTTAACCGAGTATTCAAACCTCGGGTCGTCTTCTCAAGGAACTGCAAGGAAGTATGTTCTTATTATTGGTTATGGAGGTTGTAAAATCGGGGTTGAGAGTGAAGAGTAGATATGACAAATAATTTAAATGGAAATTAAAATAAATAAATACTGTAAAGCAAACTTTTGGCAAGGTAAGAGAAATTGGAAGTCCAACTTAGTTATTCCTCTCAACAATAGTGAAAGTTGAATCTTAATTCCACTTAGTTAACCTTTACTAAAGTAAAGGAAAGTCAAGGGACTAATTAGTTTGACCTTCGAATCCTATTTATTTCCTAAGAAAAAGTTGGGATTATTGAAGTTCAGTTCAATTAGCAAGATAACGATTATCAATTATGCTGAGTTTAATAATGTTGAGTTACTGATTTCTTAACCAAGACCAAAAAGGGAAAAAGTAAAATTGCTGGAATAAAAATATCCTTGAATGGAAAGCAATGGTAACACAAATTAAAGAAAAAGCAATCAATAACTAAAATACCTCAAATAATCATTAATTCAAATCATAACATGGAAAAGGTTCATAAGCCAAATTGGCAACATTTATAGATACGAATAAAAGCATTAAAGTAAAAGTAGGATAGAAACATAAATTAAAGTAAATACTAAACCTGGATCGAGAGTCACTCTTAAAAACTAAGAGAAGTTCTAAATCCTAATCCTAATCCTAATCCTAAGAGAGAAAGGAGAGAATCTCCCTCTCAAAACTAAATCTAAATCATAGAAAGTAATAAAATTGCGAGCTCCCTCTGAATGGATGCATTCCCCTACTTTATAGCCTCTAATCTGTGTGTTATGGGCTGAAAACTGGGTCAAAAGCAGCCCAAAAATCGTCCCCTACAATTTCTGTTACGTCCAGGTCGCGGGCAAGTGACGCGGAGGTGTCGTCCATGCGGCCGCGCGGATTGCTTTCCTGCCAGGTCACGCGTCTGCGTGATCCACGCGTTCGCGTCACCTGGAGTCAGTGCAACTTTGGTAAATTATATATCAAATCGAAGCCCCGGACGTTAGCTTTCCAACGCAACTAAAACCGCGTCATTTGGACCTCTGTAGCTAAAGTTATAGCCATTTGAGTGCGAAGAGGTCAGGCTGGACAGCTTAGCAGTTTCTCCAACTTCTTGTATTCCTTCCACTTTTGCATGCTTCTTTTCCATCCTCTGAGCCATTCCTGCCCTGTAATCTCTGAAAAAACTTAACACACATATCAAGGCATCTAATGGTAATAAGAGAGGGTTAATAATAAGCAAATATAAGATCAAAGAAGCATGTTTTCAATCATAGCACAAAACCAGGAAGAAAAATGTAAAACATGCAAATAGTATGAATAAGTGGGTAAAGAGTTGATAAAAACCACTCAATTGAGTACAAGATAAACCATAAAATAGTGGTTTATCAACCTTCCCACACTTAAACAATAGCATGTCCTCATGCTAAGCTCAAGAGAAGCTATAAAGATGAAGAGGAATGATAGAATGTATGAAATGCAACCTATCTATATGAATGCAACTACATGCGAAATGATTCTACCTACTTAGTTAAAAGTAAACAAATCCTTCAAGAAGAAATATGAAATGGATTTCACTAATTCAAATCATGAAAATGAAGTACAAATAGACTTGCAAGAAGAAACTAGCTCATGAAAGCAGGGAACAAGGAATTGAGCATCGAACCCTCACTGGTAGTGTATACACTCTATTCACTCAAGTGTTTAAGGTTCGATTCTCTCAATTTTCTACTATCCTTGCTTTCTAAGGCTTGCTCTTCATCTAACAATCAACATAAATTTAATGCACAGATACACATATCAAGAGGTCTTTTAAGGGTTGTAATGGGGTTAGGGTCAAGGTAGGATTGTATTTGGCCAAGTGGACTAAAATCTGAATCCTTAATTAACTTAAACTTTCCACCTAACTTAAACAATCCATGTAATCATAATACAACATCTAACTATCCATTAACCATATTTTTCACATATTCATGTATTATAATTTCAAGTACAACTCATATGCATTGCTTTCAACACTTAACTTTGGGGCATTTTGTCCCCTTTTATTTATTTGCTCTTTTTTTTTTCATTTTATTTATTTATTTATTTATTTATTTTATTTTATTTTTTTTAAACCAGATTTTTTTTCTTTTATTTTTTTCTCAATGCATATGATTAATTTATTGAATGCATGAACATATTCTCAACATTCTTTCACATTTTCAGAAAATTCTAACATACTCAATTCTCAAACCAAATGTTTCCAAACAGAATTTCCCACACTTAAATCATAAGCACTTTCACTAGTCTAAGCTAACCAAGGATTCAAATTAAAGACATTATTATTTTTTTTTGCCTAGAGTTAATGATGTGCTAAAGTAAAGAACAAAGGGGTAGAATAGGCTCAACATTGGTTTGCAAAGGATAATGAAAGGGTTAAGGCCATATGGGTATGTAAGCTGAGTGAAACAAGGGCCTCAATCATATAAGTGCATGCATACATTAAATAATGGAAATATAGAATCAAGCAAGACAAAGATCACAATTTTAGAGAGAAAAACACACATCAAAAATAAATTATTGGTTGACAAAATGCAACCAATCAATTAGGCTCAAAAAATCTCACAGGTTTTGTGTGTTCGAGCTCTAAACCATGTTCCAATATAATATTTCTTCAAGCAAGTGTAACAAAAAATTTTATTCAAATTAGTGAAATACTTTAAAAGGTTTCTTGAAAGAGAAAATATTACTTTAACCAAGTGGTAAAATATGCAAAAAATCAAACAAATATGCAATCAATCATACAAATGCAACAATGAACAAGAAAAAATAAAATATTGGTGTTGATAAGAAAATACTAACCCATGGAGATCGGTATCGACCTCCCCACACTTAAAGATTGCACCGTCCTCGGTGCATGCTGAGATATGCAGGTGGACGGATTGTTCCAACTGATGCTTTCCTTCAAGGATTGTGCAGATGGACTTGTTTTGTTTCCCCATGTAAACGTCTTCCGGTTCTCTTCCTGGTGGCCATTCTGAAAGAAAAAGGGAAGACGGGTAACCCAATAATAAAGATAAGAAAATAAATGAAGTATGGTTGGGTTAATGCCAAATGAAAAGGGTCTCATTTACATGGAAGCTTCAACATGTACGTGAGAAAATAATAGAAGCCATGGCATACCAGTGGTGCAAAATTTGCAACAATGGGGAAGAGAGTGGGTAATGAAAGACAATGTAAGTTCATGTCAATGCAAAAGGAGTATCAGTAATAAAAATTAGCATTGATTTAAATAATATTACCCAATCAGAATAAAACAAGTCATGAAGCACCCAAAATAATTCAAGAGAAGATGCAACAGTTAAATAAGAAAATTTTAACACCAAAGGAAAAATAATGAATTTAGAAAAGAAAACAAAGATATGAACAAAATTAAGATGCAATGAATGAAATATGCAAATAAATTAAGTAAAATAAAATAAAAGATAAGAAGAATGAGAAGGGAAAGAAGGGAAGAAGAAGTAGGTAAGAAAGGAGGGAGGAAAAATTAGGATTGGGGGAGAAAAGATAAGATATTTGGCAAATTAGGATAAGCTGTGCGGCGCAAGTGACGCGGTCGCGTGGGGCACGCGGTCGCGCGGCTTGCGCTTAAACTGATTGACGCGGTCGCGTGACCCGTTTTATGCTACTGGCGCGAGGGCAGCCTCGCTCTCGCACAACTCTTTGTTCAAAATCATTAGTTGCCAAATATTGGGTGACGCGATCGCGTGGGGCACGCGATCGCGTGAGTGGGCACTTAGTAGGATGTGACGCGGCCGCGTGGGGCACGCGGTCGCGTGAGATGGACTGCGCATCCAGCGCCAGTCCAGCACCACTTTAGCACAACTTTCGGCTGTGCACTATTATTACGTCGAAATCTTGGTCACGCGGCCGCGTGGGACGATTTGTGCCACGGGCACACCTCCAGCCACGCTCCAGCGTGACTCTCTGTTCGTTTTTATTTTCTCCCCTCTCCTTGCGACGCGAACGCGTCGCTGATGCGGTCGCGTCGCGTTGCGTTTTTTTTATATATGTAAGATAAATGTAGAATGCAATGATTAATATGAATGCTATGCATGATTCCAGGTTCAATAAAGTAAAATGAAAAGAAAATAAAAATGAAGGCAATTAACAAGAATTAAATTGAAAAAGAAGCGACTATACCATGGTGGGTTGTCTCCCACCTAGCACTTTTAGTTAAAGTCCTTAAGTTGGACATTGGAGGAGCTTCTTGTTATGGTGGCTTGTGTTTAAATTCATCCAGAAATCTCCACCAGTGCTTGGAATGCCAATAGCCTCCGGGGTCCCAAACTAGGCATGTAAAGCTTCTGAGCAGCTTCAAACAAATTTTCAGGCTCCCGGGGTGACGAATGTCAGAATAGATTCCAGGATCCCAAGCCTTGTTTTTAAATCCGCCTCCGTCTTGATCTCCATGTTTCCATCCAGGTGGTTTAAAAAGTAAATTCTCACCATGGTAACCAAACGTTTTCTGCGATCCATTCAATTGATTTTGATGCCAATCCGTGCACTTCGAGTTGAAGCGTGGAACTTTATTGAACCTTGTGCACCAACTCTGAGTACGAGCCATTTCCCTCTTACTCTTAAAGCCGCAAAGAGCTCTAAGCTGGCCATCTGTTTCAAGAAAACCATATTCAAGTGAATAAGTAAAGTTATAGGTTAAGGATTGTACCCACTTGAAGCTTGTATTAGGTGGTAATGGCCTTGGGATAGGTGTTTCCGGTGGTTCTGTAAGTTCTACTCCCTTGTGCTCTTCTGTGAATTCCTCCACTTCCTTGCAAGGTTCTACAATTGTATCTGTGTCCTGGTCAAAGTCTTCTATGTCTTCCTCATCACTTGAGTCATAGATTGGAGGTTGAGAGAAATCTACCTCTGCATCATCTTCGTATTCGTCTGGGGAAGATTCTTTGATCTCAGAGAATTCACTTGCAGATGCAAGTTCATTACTAAGAGAGCTAGACTTGTGACTATCACTATCAAGGGAATTTGCTTCTTGGATTATTCCGTCTGATTCTTCATAAACGACTTGCCTTGGGGGTTGTGCACTATCCTCCTTAGCATCAACTGTAACGTCCTTGACGGAGTTCTCTTCAGCTCTGCATTCCCATGGAGGTTCAGCATCTCCTAGATCTTCAACCAACTCTTCTTCTTGAACAATGACAGCTTCTTCTACTTGTTCTAATACGAATTCATTCTCTGTCTTGTCCACTGGAGTTTCTAGTATCTCCTTCATGCTACGCTCTTCGTTAGACTGTTCACATGAGGCTGTGGCTGATCCTTGTGTATTTGAGTGCCTAGAAACCCATTGAATTACTGCTTGCTCCAGTTGTCGAATGGTTGTTTGAAGTTTATTTACTGTTTCCTTTAGGCGAACCTCTGCTTCTCGGGTTGCCGGACTTGGACATGATACATAGGAAAGTGGCGGTGATTGGGAGTGATTGGATTGGTACTGGGGTAAGGAAGGATCATATGGTGGCGAATGGTGAAGAGAAGCTTGTGAGTGTGGTGGTTCGAGGTTATGTTGAAAGAATGGTTTGTATGCACGGGGTGGGGCTTGTTGGTAGTTACAAGGTTGTCCACCATATCTTTCAGCTGGGTACGCACGGTAGAATGGTCTTTGTCCAGGATATCTCGGAGGGTGTTGCTGCCTAAAGGGTTGATTAGATCCTCTTGGCTCCATCCATCCTTGATTAGTCTGACCTTGATGCATATTCCTGCTGTAACTTCAATTTCCTTCAACAAAGTTAGAACCAAACTCAAAGCAAGAGGGGTGAGAATTCATGGTAGCAAATGAAAAATAAAAAGGAAAAACAGAAATAAATAAACAAGTAAAAGAAAAATATTTACAATAACCAATAATAAGGCACACGTTAGCAGTTCCCCGGCAACGGTGCCATTTTGATGAGAGAACTTTTGCGTGGTCTAGAAATTTGCGGATAAACCCTCGTTGCAAGTATAGTTTCTAAACCTTCAAAAGTCCTTTCATACAAATGTTTTGGTTGTCACAAGTAACAAACCCCTTAAAAATTGTTAACCGAGTATTCAAACCTCGGGTCGTCTTCTCAAGGAACTGCAAGGAAGTATGTTCTTATTATTGGTTATGGAGGTTGTAAAATCGGGGTTGAGAGTGAAGAGTAGATATGACAAATAATTTAAATGGCAATTAAAATAAATAAATACTGTAAAGCAAACTTTTGGTAAGGTAAGAGAAATTGGAAGTCCAACTTAGTTATTCCTCTCAACAATAGTGAAAGTTGAATCTTAATTCCACTTAGTTAACCTTTACTAAAGTAAAGGAAAGTCAAGGGACTAATTATTTTGACCTTCGAATCCTATTTATTTCCTAAGAAAAAGTTGGGATTATTGAAGTTTAGTTCAATTAGCAAGATAACGATTATCAATTATGCTGAGTTTAATAATGTTGAGTTACTGATTTCTTAACCAAGACCAAAAAGGGAAAAAGTAAAATTGCTGGAATAAAAATGTCCTTGGATGGAAAGCAATGGTAACACAAATTAAAGAGAAAGCAATCAATAACTGAAATACCTCAAATAATCATTAATTCAAATCATAACATGGAAAGGGTTCATAAGCCAAATTGGCAACATTTATTGATACGAATAAAAGCATTAAAGTAAAAGTAGCATAGAAACATAAATTAAAGTAAATACTAAACCTGGATCGAGAGTCACTCTTAAAAACTAAGAGAAGTCCTAAATCATAATCCTAATCCTAATCCTAAGAGAGAAAGGAGAGAATCTCCCTCTCAAAACTAAATCTAAATCATGGAAAGTAATAAAATTGCGAGCTCCCTCTGAATGGATGCATTCCCCCACTTTATAGCCTCTAATCTGTGTGTTCTGGGCTGAAAACTGGGTCAAAAACAGCCCAGAAATCGCGATTTCTGTTACGTCCAGGTCGTGGGCAAGTGACGCGGAGGCGTCGTCCATGCGGCCGCGCGGATTGCTTTCCTGCCAGGTCACGCGTCCGCGTGATCCACGCGTTCGCGTTGCCTTGCGTCGGAGCAGTTATGGCAAATTATATATCAAATCGAAGCCCCAGACGTTAGCTTTCCAACGCAACTGGAACCGCATCGTTTGGACCTCTGTAGCTAAAGTTATAGCCGTTTGAGTGCGAAGAGGTCAGGCTGGACAGCTTAGCAGTTTCTCCAACTTCTTGTATTCCTTCCACTTTTGCATGCTTCTTTTCCATCCTCTGAGCCATTCCTGCCCTGTAATCTCTAAAAACACTTAACACACATATCAAGGTATCTAATGGTAGTAAGAGAGGGTTAATAATAAGCAAATATAAGATCAAAGAAGCATATTTTCAATCATAGCACAAAACCAGGAAGAAAAATGTAAAACATGCAAATAGTATGAATAAGTGGGTAAAGAGTTGATAAAAACCACTCAATTCAGTATAAGATAAACCATAAAATAGTGGTTTATCAGTCCGCGTCATATGTGTTCCGCTCAAGTCACGCGTCCGCGTCGTCCATGCGTTCGCGTCGCTGCCTTCTCTTCAAAACTCCATTTTTATGCTTTCCTTCCATTTTTGTATGTTTTCTTTCTGTCCTCTAAGCCATTCCTGCCCTATGAAACCTGAAAATACTTAACACACAAATCACGGCATCAAATGGTAATAAAGGATAAATAAATTTTAATATTAATAAAGCATAGGAAACATGTTTTTATAAATCTCATAAAATGAGGAAGGAATGGTAAAACCATGCAATTTATATGAATAAGTGCGTGAAGACTTGATAAAAACCACTCAATTGAGTACAAGATAAACCATGAAATAGTGGTTTATCAATCATCGAATACCTCCAACAATCAACCCTCAAGATCTAGTGCACCCCCTTTTCAACCCCATAATCATCTTTCCATCCCATCACCACCCTCCATGGAAGAGCACCCACATCTATCAATCTAAGAGCTACTTGATCCCAATGATGCTACTGACCCGAAATAAGAGCGAAGAAATTGTCTTAGGGATGTAATGGATCGGTTGTACGCACATATACTTCAAGAGAAGCAAGAGGAGGCCCAAAAGGTAGAGGTAGGAGAGACCCTTGAAGATGAGGTAGTTGCCAAATTAGTGAAGGTTGAACAAGAGGGAAGAGCCATCATTGAAGACAACTCTACACTGAGTGACATCAAGGAGGAAGGTGTACAACCTCCGAGGCATATCATGGTTGAAGACTTTGCAGAGGTTGATCAAGAGATGGAGATTAAAGAAGAAGAAGCACAACCTCCCATACCCTTGGTAAGTAATGAAGAAGATATTGAATTGGAAGAAAGCTACCAAGAGGAAGAGGTTGAAATTGAAGAAGCTTGCAAAGAGGTGGAAGTCATCAAGAAGGAGCTGGATTTTGTATTAGAGCAACTAGAGGAACCCGTAATTATTGAAGAAGACGAAGTGGTTGAGGACCTAGGAGATGCTGAACCTCCATGGGAATCGAGAGTCGTAGAGAATTCGGCCAAGAAGTTTGAAATTGATGCTGAGGAGGATAGTGCACAACCTCTACTGCATGTTCCTTATGAAGAATTGGACGGAATAGACCCAGTAGCAGGCTCCTTTGGTGATGATGATCATGAATCAAGCCCCCTTAGTGATGAACTTGCATCCGCAATTGAACCCCTTGAGCTTGAAGAACCTTCCCCAAGTGAATATGAAGATGGTGTGGAGGTAGACTTTTCTCAACCTCCAAATTATGACTTGAGTGATAGGGAAGAATCAGAAGACTTTGATCAGAGTGCGGTTGAAGTTGAAGAGGTTCGCAAGGAGGTGGAAGAATTCACAGAAGAGTACAAGGGAGTGGAGCTTGCAAGACCATTAGAAACACCTCTCCCAAGGCCATTAGCATCCAATACAACATTCAAGTGGGTAAAATCCTTATCCTCAACCCTTACGTTCCCACTTTAATATGGTTTGCTTGAAATAGATGGTCAGCTTAGAGCTCTTTGTGGCTTTAAGAGTAAGAGGGAGATGGTTAGTGATGGGAGTTGGCATGCAAGGTTCAATATGGTTCAATGCTCCAAATTGAAGTACAAGGATTGGTATAGAGCTCGATTGAATGGGTATCAGAAGATGTTTGGGTCTCTTAGTGGGAATTCAGGTTGCTCGCCACCCGGTTGGAACAATGCTGATCAATGCGAAGACGGGTGCAAAAGCAAGGTTTGGGACCCCGGAATTCATTCTGACATTCAACACTCCTGGAGTTTTGTCACTTTCTTTAATTTGCTCGAAGGCTTTATGTGCTTAGTTTGGGACCCCGGAGCCCGGAGGCTATTGGAATTGCAAACATTGGTGGGGATTCCTGGATGAGTTCAAGCACAAGCCACCATGACAGGGAGCTCACCAAATGTCCAACTTAAGGACTCTAACTAAAAGTGCTAGGTGGGAGACAACCCACCATGGTATGATCGTTCTTTTTCAGTCTTAGTTTTATTTTGTTTTGTTTTATTCTTAGTTTTATTTTATTCTATTCTTCTTAGTATTCATTCATAATGCCAGCATCAGCATTTGCATTCTGCATTCTGCATAAAAAAAAAAACCACACCACGCGTGCGCGTAGGCCACGCGTGGGCGTCGATCTCAAATCGGCGTCTCCATCCAACGACCAGAAAGTTGTGATGGAATGGAATCGTGCGGCTGGCGTGCTATAAGCACAATTTGGCCCACGCGTGCGCGTCCCCAATGCGTATGCGTCAATTTCAATATTAGCACACCACGCATGGGCGTGCGCGACGCGCACGTGTCGCATGAATAATTTAGCCCCCTCAATCTGAACAGAAAGTTGCGCCAAAACGACGCTGGAATCGTGCGTTTAGCACAATTTTGGTCGACGCGTACGCGTGCCTCACGCGTACCCGTCATCTTCATTTATCCCGTTTCACGCGTTCGCGTCTACGACGCGTACGCGTCGACGCATTTTTCCCCCATCCACGACGCGTGGATTTGATTTTATTAACCCTTCCTGACGCGAGAACCCTAACCCTCGCGTGCCCCTTTCTTCCTTCTCCCCCATCAACGTTCCATTTTCCCCCTTCCCTCCAAACCTCTATTGCCACCACTCCCCACCACCAGTCTCCCACCGCAGTCACCGCCGGCAACCCCAGACTGCCACCCCTGCCTTCCCCAAGCTCGCCGCCGACGCCGTTGTGCCGCCGCCATCTCCGGCCATCACCACCCCCTTCCCACTTCCTTTCCCAATCCTAGTACTGCACCCCACCAGGTTCCCTTGTTTTCCCCCTGCATTTCAATTTCATCACTTTATTCAGATTAGTCAGTTTGCATATTTAAATTCTATTCACTTTAGGATAGTTAGAGATGCATGTTTTTAGTGGATATTAGGTAGTTAGGTAGCTAGGATGTGGTTAGAAGATTTAGGTCTGATAAGTGCTCCATTCCTGTTGTTTGAATTATCTGATTTTCACAATTGCTTTGCTGTTGATGTTGTTGGCCTGCTGTTTCATTGCTGTTTGATACTATTTTGCTTAATGATGTCAATTCACATCCTGCACTCAATTGGTTATGAAATCACTGCTTATTGCT
This sequence comes from Arachis ipaensis, assembly GCF_059453495.1. Taxonomy (NCBI): domain Eukaryota; kingdom Viridiplantae; phylum Streptophyta; class Magnoliopsida; order Fabales; family Fabaceae; genus Arachis; species Arachis ipaensis. Next base: position 95,222,550 of record NC_142439.1, read on the forward strand.
ACTTTATTGGCCCATTCGCTTAATCCCTATGACTTTCCACGTGGTTATAGTGTTCTTAATTGTTACTAAATTCTTAGGAATTCCAAACTGCTTGATTAAGTGGCCAGCTGCTTTGTTTTGCTTCCTGATGCCTGAGCCATATGCATTGTCTTGTTCTTCCTGCTAATTGCCAAATATTGAACTTCTTATGAACTTGACTTGGCTTGTTGATTATGCTGTTTGTTTTTCCAGAAACGTTCCTTTTACTCCCAGAATACTGCCCAATTTTTCTGAAAACTGTTTTACTTAACTTCCACTCATGAATTGACTTTAGTGCTTTTGTAATTGTGATTTATTTGGTTTAAACCAAAGCCAATTCATGAGATGCTGGGCTAGCATTCCCATTCCTTTTGGTTCCCTTTCTACTTGAAATGCCTTATTGATGATTTCTATTCTTCTTACTGCTTCTTCCTTTACATGCTTTATCATTAATAATCTGCATTCTTTGCTTGAATGTGAGTTGCGTGTTCTTACACCTTGTGATTTCTGTTAGCTAGGAACTACAAGTACCATGCCACTAATTTTAACTTACCTTTCTAACTCTTGACTTTATTGACTTCCTAACTTTTCTCTTAGTGTTACACTACTCTTTTCAACCCCTTTCAAGGCATGTTATTGTTGTTTCTTGACAGACAAGCTTTCTGAATTTCATTTAATAGATTCTTGGATTGTGATTTCTGATTGATTTCTTTGAATCCTACCTTGCATTCAGTCCACAATTCTATATCTTTATGACTCACTTCTTGCTTTAGCTTTCATTCCTCTTTTGCCTATCCATTGCTTGTTATGCTTGCCTATTAATTGCCTATTTGTTCCCCTGCTTTAATTGTTAATCTGTATCCTAGAACTTCTATTTTTTAGGATGTCTGATCCAAAAGAAAAGGGCAAGGCTAAGGCCAGCACGGGTAAGAGGAAAAGAGGACAGTCCGCTGTCGCTCTGTCAGATATTCTAGGGGATGAATCCTGCCGTGAGAAGAACTTCACTCCATAGGAAAAAGAAGATCAACTAGTGCCTGCGACTGACCCAATCAAGTTTGCAAATCGCTACTGTAAACTAAAATTTCCGGTCTTTACGGATAAAAGGCACCTATATTTAGAAAAGACTCTCTGAATACCAATTGAATTACAGTAGTACACTACAGAGCAGATCAAACAAAGAGGTTGGTTCTTTCTAGAGAGGAATCTGACAGAAGTTAACGCATCCTGGGTCCGTGAATTCTACCACAACTATTACAAAACGACCCTGGATGCAGTACAGCTATGAGGAAAATAGATCTTGGTTACTGAGGAGGCCATAGAAGATATCCTGCATTTCCAGCCAAAATCAGACAAGCCAGCAGATGGTTATCAGAAGGCTGAGGAGTCCCTTAGGTTTATGAGCTTTGATTGGGATGCTGTGAGTCGCACCATAGCCATTGATCCTGCTGTTCCCTGGGCTATGGGTAAGTCAACGGTAACTCCAAAGGGCATCAAGATTATCTATCTTAATGATGAGGCTTGGCTATGGCAACAAATATTGAGCAACTATGTTATGCCGAGCACTCACAAGTCAGAGGTGCCGGCTGCTATGATCATTCTCATCTGGTGCGGTATGGAAGGCAAGGAACTATACCTTCCACGGATCATCAGAAAATACATGGCTAGAGTCCATGTCAGAGGAACCCTACCTTTTTCCTATCTGATTACCCAGATGGCCCGCTGAACTGAGGTACCCTGGGAACTTGTGGATAAGAAGCCACCGGTTGCCGAATGCAAAAAGATTATCCCACATGGCAAGTGATTCAAAGCTTTAGGCCACAGACCACCTTCTCTTACTGCCTCTACTGACATGGCCACATCCTTCGCAGCACCCTCAGCGCCTGCTGCACCTCCCGCATCCACAGCACCATCTTCCACTTTCCAGCCCATATACCATCTAGTGCACCGCCTCTTTGAGCGCATCGATCAGATGGAGCGCCGCACTCAGCGGTGTATTGAGCAGTCTGAGCGTCGCAACAAGTGACGCTATGAGCATCTGAAGCTGATGATGAGGACTGGGTATACTGATATCCCCTCCGAGCCTGACACACCATCGGAGCACTCTGAAGAGGTGGAGGAGGATGAGCAGGATGAGGAAGCACAGGTGGCAGACCAGCAGCAGGCACATCACGAGGAGCCTCAGCTTGAGCAGCCGGCAGAGCCACAGGCCCCTACATAGCCAAAGCCCACAGAGCCAGTAGCAGCACACCCTTCAGGAGGCGATGATCCCTCACACCCGGGCTTGACTGAGCATCGAGGATGATGCTGTGATATAAGTGTGGGGAGGTCGCCATCTCTGGCGGATTCTATTTTTGGGTGAACTATTTTAGACCTTTTATCCTATTTTTGCTTTATTTTGTATTTTTGCTTTATTTTATTTTATTTTATCTTATTTTCCTTTCAGTACTTACACATTTTCTTTTACTGTACTTTTGTTTATTTTTACTTTGTTACATTTTGTACTTTGGGCTGTATATATATATATATATATATATATATATATATATATCTTGGATATTTAGCTTGAATTGCACCTTTAGTCTATTAGTTGTGATATAGAAAAATATGGATTATTAAGTTTAGTTTACCCTTTTTAGCATATGAGAATTTGGTTTAATTGAAAATAGGGAGTAAACTAGAAATTTTTAGTTTTCACAATCACAACAATCCATTTAGTATATATATATATAAAAATAAATGTTGGTCAATTGATGACATTTCCAAGGAATATATTTATTTTTAGGAAAGGCACTTAAGATTCACATTGAATTTGAGTACAACCCCTTTCAGTAACTTGCATGATATATATAATTAGATATATAGTTTTTGAACTAAAGAACACACAACCCGTGAGTTTTTGAGCTTAATTATATGGTTACATTATCTAACCATAATATTTTATTCCTGTGTGTTTTCTTCACTATGATTGTAGACTTTACTTTGTTCCATTCTATATGTCCACTGTTTAGTGTATTTACATGCTTGCATATGATTGAGGCCATTATTTGTCATTAGTTCACTTGTCTCAAATAGCCTACCCTTTCAATCAACCTTGTTTGCTACTTTGAGCCTTTTAATCTCCTTTTTGTTCTATATTTTACCACATTACTAGCCTTAAGCGAAAAAATAAATTAATTGCCCCAAATTGAATCTGTGGTTAGCTTAAGATAGATATTATATATCAATTAAGTGTGGGAAACCGTGGAAACTTGGGTTGATAAAAAGGTGTTGAATTGACAAGATATTGGGAATTTGGGTGGACACTCATGTGAGACAAAAACAATTAAAATACCATGTGCATTGATATGTTATGTTTATTAAAAAAAATATAAGTAACTAAATAAATAAGGGGACAAAATTACCCCAGTATTAAGTTTAATAAAAGATCAATGCATATGTGAGAAAATTAAAGAAGATTTGGTACATGAGTATGTGATACAAAAGTGGGAATTATGGGTAGCTAGGCATGATCTTAGAAATACATAGAGTATGTATATGTTAGGTGAGAGCTTAGGCTAGTCAAGGATTCAATTTATAGCTCACTTGGCCATACATATATCCTCACCCTTGCCTTAACCCCATTACAACCTTGAAAAGACCTCATGATGTTTGCATTTGTACATTAAATATTTGTTGATTGGTTAGATGAAGAACAAAGTCTTAGGAAGCATGACTAGAGAAGAGTAGAGTGATTAACCCAAACACTGAGTGATTAGAGTGCATATACAATTCCAGTGAGGGTTCAATGGCTCATCTCCATATGTCCAAGTTTGATCATTGCTTGTCTTACAAGTTTGTGAACTCTTTTGGTTGACTCAACTCAATTGTGAATGTGTTTTGATATGAATTAGTCCTTGGTTGTGCATATATGATTCCTTAAAAATTTGACTCAATCTGACCACATGTATGCCTATATATATAGATAGATAGTAATTAGAATAGCATGATGCATGTAGGTAGCTTGCATTTAGATAGATTGCATTGTATGGGTTCCACCATTCTGCCTTCACTCTTTTTCAGTTTCTCTTGAGTTGAGCATGAGGACATGCTAATGTTTAAGTATGGGGAGATTTGATGCACCACTATTTCGTGGTACATTTTGTACTTAATTGAGTGGATTTTATCTACTAAACTCACACTTATTCATATAATTCGCATGTTTTATATTTTCCTTCCTAATTCTGTGCTATGATTGAAAACATGTCTTCTGGGCCTTTAAACTGACAATTTTAATTATCCTTTATTACCATTCGATGCCGTGATTTGTATGTTGAGTGCTTTCAAGCTTTATAGGGCAAGAATGGCTTAGAGGATGGAAAGGAAACATTCAAAAGTGGAAGGAACGTGAAAAATGAAGTTTTGAGAAGCTGGCAGCGACGCGCACGCATGGGTGACGCGTACGCGTGCCTAGCGCATAAGACGAGCGACACGTACGCGTGACTGACGCATACGCGTGACAAGAAAATTCGCCAAATGATGCGCACGCGTGACCTACGCGTACGTGTGACATGCGCCACGTGCAGCAAGTTGCAGAAAGCGCTGGGGGCGATTTCTGGTCTCCTTTTTGGCCCAATTTCAATCCCGAGAACATGAAATAGCGGCTGCAGAATGGGGGAATCACAAATTTAGGCATTCACACAACATTCATTCATCAATTTTAGGTTTTAGAGGTAGTTTCTAGAGAGAGAGGCTCTCTCCTCTCTCTAGGTTTTAGGATTTTTCTTAGTTTTAGGTTTATTTCTTCTCAATTCCAGGTTCAATGTTCCTTTAATTTAGTTTCTCTTCTACTTTTATTTGTTCTAGTACTTTGGTTTATCTATTCCTCTTGTTGATTCTCTTCTTTTTCGATTTGGATGAACCTTCCAATGTTAGATTTGATTTTATATTTAATGCAATTTGAGGTATTTCAGATTTATGATTGTTTTTATGTTGTTGATGCTTTCAATTGGTTTTAGATTTTACATTCCATGTTACTTTTCTATGTTTTTATGTTATGTCTTCCAAGTGTTTGATAAAATGCTTGGGAGAGTTTTAAATTAGCCTTTTATGATTCTTGGCTTTGGTTGAGTAATTAGAGACTTTTGAGTTATCAAACTCCTTTGTTGATTGATAATTGACAGTTGCTGGTTGATTTGGATCCCTGTAAAGCTAGTCTTTCCTTAGGAGTTGACTAGGATTTGAGGAATCAAATTGATTAGTCCACTTGACTTTCCTTTATTCGGTAAGGGTTAACTAAGTGGGAGTAAGAAATAATTCTCATCACAATTGATAATGATAACTAGGATAGGACATCTAATTCTCATACCTTACCAAGAGTTCACTTAATTATTAGTTTATTTTCTTATCATTTGCATTTTTTGTTCAACCTTTCAAAAACCCAAAAATATACTCTTCCATAACCAATAATAACTACACCTCCCTGCAATTCCTTGAGAGACGACCCGAGGTTTGAATACTTTGGTTTATATTTTTATTGGGTTTACTTTAGTGATAAACAAGTTTTTGTACGAAAGGATTATTGTTGGTTTAGAAACTATACTTACAACGTGATTACTTTTGTGAAATTCTTTACTAGTAGAAATCCGTTCGTCAATATGAACAAAAGTTAACACCGAAAAAATAAAAGTTTGCTCTACAATAGCCAATTAAAGCCTCATTTGACTAAATAAACAATAACTGTAGAACATAAGAAAAAATACCTTGCCAATTCCTGGAACACCATGAATATAGAGGCAACGCCCTAGACATTGATCATCACAAATAGCACATTTAATGAATGTATTTATCTCTTCCATTTCTCTATATAAAAGCATGCATGATTAGTAACTTGAGAGAGATATAAAAAATCTCAAAAACAAAAATAATTCAAACTTCAACATACTTATTTCTACATGGCAACGATTTAGGCTAGTTCATTCAGAGAACAAACATTTTCTGAGGGTCTCAAGTACAACACTTTGTTCAAGGTGCGGGGTTCATGAACTATGCTAATAGTGAAGGCAGCGACATCATTTTCCTTAACAAATATGCCGGCAAAGAAACCCTTCATGAATAAGCATCAAACAAAAAGAATAACAATTATGTGATAAGAAATTACCAATCGTCTTCGATCAAACAGACTTTTTGTGTTCCCATCACCAAATATCGTAACCTTGTCACTAGGAGGAGCATTTAAGCCTAGTTGAACAAGAGAAGGGAGCAAAATCTTCATGAAGAAATTGCAGCAAATGCAGGTATATGGAATGCGTTCGGCCTCAACCATCTGGCAAATTTTGAGTTTGGGTGCGTATAAATTAACCAATTCCGTAAGAAATTAAAGCAGAACATTAGAAACGGCCTAAGAATCAGCATTTTAAGAGAATGTTAACAAATAAACATAAGAACTTGAAGGTTGAAAGGCTCATTATTTGACTGAAAAGCGCAAGCATGTTTTCTTATGCCAAATTAATTTACCATTGATCTCCATGGATTTCGAGACCCTACAAGTCCATTCCACTTTCACACACATAAAATCTATTCCTAATTTCTCCTGAAGAATGAGGCTAACCCCAAAGAGACAACAACAACAATAGAAAGTCAGAAATAGAAAAAACAACAAACAGGTAGAATGCATATTCAACAAAGTCCATTCTAAAATATACTAAATCTGATTCAATTCAATGCTCAACAAATTGGAGTTCCTTCACATAAAGCTTGCCATCTCTGTGTCTGTAACAAAACCCTAAATTATATTCAGAACAGAAAAGATACAATGGCAAGAGAATCAATGTTATCGGAAGGGACGACAGAGCCTACCTGAATCAACGGCGACGAGAAGAAAAGGTAGAAGCGGCGACGACGCTGACGAGCTTCAACGAGCAGCGACAGAAAACGGTGTCGAGAGGGTGGCGAAATTCATCGGCGTTGAAGGTGAAAGAGAGAGACTGGTGAACGGGTGTGACAGAGAGATTGGGAAAGGGGTGTGATGGAGCTTTGGACAACGGCGGTGCAACGGCGAGAGGTGCCGCTGATGAAGGATTTGGAGGGGATGGGTGAGGAGCCCGCGAAGGATGGGGTGTTCTGAGAAATGAAGAGAGGAACGAGAATTAAACTCTTATTTTAATATTTTCGACGGAAAATTTTAAATTACAGACGGATTTTCTGTCTGTAATAATTTAATAAAACGCAGCATTTTGTCTATTTAATTACAGATGGATTTTCCGTCTGTAACCATTTCCGCACGGAAAATATTAATTTTACCGACAGAATTATCGACGGATTCTGTTTTTTGTTTGTAATTTATGCTAATTCATTTTTTTTGTTTTCCGACAAAAAAATTCCTCTGAAATTTCGTCTGTATTTCTGTGAGATGAAATTCGTCGGAAATATCCGTCTGTAATAACTAACTTTCTAGTAGTGAGAAATTTTTAGGAGAGTATTTTCATTTTCCTAACTAGAGTAAAAGATCATCCCCTTTTGAATACTAAACAAACCAAACACTAATTACCCACTTGTATTAGCATTGAAGCTACTTAACTAACTTCAACCCCAAAAAATTTATCCAAATCAAACTCAACTTGTTGCAAGCTAAAATCATATAGAAAAGGCCAACCAAGGGTTAAAACTTAGAGTAACCGTTTTTAAAAAAATAAAATAGTAAAATTATCTAGCCAATTCTCTATTTTTTCTCCTCCCTCCTTTAAAGAACACATCAAAAGACAAAAATTACTAAGACAGTATAATAAAAACAAACTAAATCAAGGAGCATGGTGGCTAAATAAATTTCTATTGTTTACTATTGTATAGTAAATGGTACCAACAAGGACTTGATTCATTTTTCTTAGATGTTTATTTTATTTGCATGCATGGCAAGTATATGTTATTGTTGACATGGTTGATTATTCAAGGCACAAACATATTCAAGTTGAAAAAAATAAAAGAGAAAACAAAAGTAGTGCTAAGAAGGGTAATAAATAAGTAAGAAATAACCTTGAATTGAAATGTTGAATGAAAATTTATGTTATTAGAGAATCTGAGAATGGAGAAGGAGAATTCCTCCCTCAACTCCTTATACCCTTTATTTATTTTATTAATTAATTAATGAAAATCTGAAAATGGTTCAAGATCAATAGAGAGTGTATCTCGAAAGCATGTTGCGTAAGCCATGCATTCAAGATTGATAATTATTGATTTATTTTGAATTAGTTATTGTAATTTATAAGGTTGATTTGTTGTTCTAGATTTTCAATTATTGTTGATTTATGTTGATTATTGTTGATTTAGTTCTCTTTGTTTAGTTGGTATGTTTTTCACAGATATGACGACAGATAGAGGTGATGGGGATTAGGCTGCTGGTTGTAGTCGTGGTAGAGGGAGGGTTCCTGCCGGTACTCCTGGGAATTCTGGATCTTCTTCCTCTACTTCGACTACCCCGGTGATGTCACAGATTGTGGGTTTATCAGACCAGGCGTTCATCATGATCCCTAACCCTAACTACGTTCTTGCGTCTATGGTGAGGATGCCGCCTCCATCTGCTCAGCAGCCCAATGTCTCGGCAACGCCGCCTCCAGCGACGGACACCGTGGCCCCAGAATCCTCTCACAGAAATGAGCTACCGGATGCCCCTCCACCACCTCCCATCGTACGGTTGACGATTTGGCTTGATGACGGAATGGGGGTAAGTATCACTTTAAGTCTTCTATATGCTAAAAGTGTCTGATTATTGATTCTAGTTTAGTCGATTTAGGGTTTGGTGCACGAATTGTGAATCACACTTTTCACAACTCGTACCACTAACTAGCAAGTGCACTAGGTCGTTCAAGTAATACCTTACGTGAGTAAGGGTCGAATCCCACGGAGATTGTTGGGTTGAAGCAATCTATGGTTATCTTGTAACTCTTAGTCAGGATATCAATTATATTTATCAATTTGAATTGCGAAAAATAAAAGAGCATGAAATAAATACTTGTTCTGCAGTAATGGAGAATATGTTAGAGTTTTGGAGATGCTTTGTCTTCTGAATCTCTGCTTTCTCCCTGTCTTCTTCTTCACGCACGCAAGGTTCCTCCTATGGCAAGCTGTATGTTGGTGGATCACCGTTGTCAATGGCTACCATCCATCCTCTCAGTGAAAATGGTCTAGGTGCGCTGTCACTGCACGGCTAATCATCTGTCGGTTCTCACTCATGCTAGAATAGGATCCATTGGTCCTTTTGCGTCTGTCACTATGCCCAACCCTTGTGAGTTTGAAGCTCGTCACAGTCATTCAATCCCTGAATCCTACTCGGAATACCACAGACAAGGTTTAGACTTTCCGGATTCTCAAGAATGCTGCCAATAGATTCTAGCTTTTACCACGAAGATTCTGATTAAGGAATCCAAGAGATATTCATTCAATCGAAGGTAGAACGGAGGTGGTTGTCAGGCACGCGTTCATAGGTTGAGGATGATGATGAGTGTCACGAATCATCACATCCATCATATTGAAGTGCGAATGAACATCTTAGATAGAAACAAGCGTGTTTGAATGGAAAACAGAAATAATTACATTAATTCATCGAGACACAGCAGAGCTCCTCACCCCCAACAATGGAGTTTAGAGACTCATGCCGTCAAAGAGTACAAAGTTCAGATCTAAAATGTCGTGAGGTACCAAATAAATCTCTAAAAGTTGTTTAAATACTAGACTAGTAACCTAGGTTTACAGAAAATGAGTAAACTAAGATAGATAGTGCAGAAATCCACTTCTGGGACCCACTTGGTGTGTGCTGGGGCTGAGACTTGAGCTTTACACGTGCCTAGGCTATTTCTAGAGTTAAATGCCAGGTTGTAACCTGTTTCTGGCGTTTAACTCCAACTTGTAACCTGTTTCTGGCGTTTAACGCCAGAATGCAATATGGAACTAGTGTTGAACGCCAGTTTACGTCGTTTATCCTTGAGCAAAGTATGGATTATTATATATTTCTGGAAAGCCCTGGATGTCCACTTTCCAACGCAATTGAGAGCGCGCCATTTGGACTTCTGTAGCTCCAGAAAATCCATTTCGAGTGCAGGGAGGTCAGAATCCAACAGCATCTGCAGTCCTTTTTCAGCCTGAATAAGATTTTTGCTCAGCTCCCTCAATTTCAGCCAGAAATTACCTGAAATCATAGAAAAATACACAAACTCATAGTAAAGTCCAGAAATGTGATTTTTATTTAAAAACTAATAAAAATATAATAAAAAGCGACTAAAACATATTAAAAACTACCTAAAAACAATGCCAAAAAGCGTATAAGTTATCCGCTCATCACAAAACCAAACTTAAATTGTTGCTTGTCCCTAAACAACTAAAAAAAAAGTAGGATAAAAAGAAGAGAATATACAATGAATTCCAAAAACATCTATGAAGATCAGTCTTAGTTAGATGAGCGGGGCTATTAGCTTTTTTCTTCTGAACAGTTTTGGCATCTCACTTTATCCTTTGAAGTTCAGAATGATTGGTATCTATAGGAACTCAGAATTCAGATAGTGTTATTGATTCTCCTAGTTTAGTATGTTGATTCTTGAATACAGCTACTTTATGAGTCTTAGCCTTGGCCCTAAGCACTTTGTTTTCCAGTATTACCAACGGATACATACATGCCACAGACACATAACTGGGTGAACCTTTTCAGATTGTGACTCAGCTTTGCTAAAGTCCCCAATTAGAGGTGTCCAAGGTTCTTAAGCACACCTGTTTTTGCTTTGGACCTCGACTTTAACCGCTCGGTCTCAAGTTTTCACTTGACACCTTCACGCCACAAGCACATGGTTAGGGACAGCTTGGTTTAGCCGCTTAGGCCAGGATTTTATTCCTTTAGGCCCTCCTATCCACTGATGCTTAAAGCCTTGGATCCTTTTTATTACCCTTGCCTTTTGGTTTTAAGGGCTATTGGCTTTTTTGCTCTTGCCTTTTGGTTTAAAGAGCTTTTGGCTTTTTCTGCTTGTTTTTTCTTTTTCTTGCTCTCTCTCTCTCTTTTTTTTTTCTCATTTTTTTTCTGCAAGCTTTGTTCTTCACTACTTTTTCTTACTTCAAGAATCATTTTTATGATTTTTCAGATTATCAAATAACATTTCTCCTTTTTCATCATTCTTTCAAGACCCAACAATTTTAACATTCATAAACAACAAATTCAAAAGACACATGCACTGTTCAAGCATTCATTCAGAAAACAAAAAGTATTGCCACCACATCAAAATAATTAAACTATTTTAAAATTTGAAATTCATGTACTTCTTTTTCTTTTTCAGAAAACAATTTTCATTTAAGAAAGGTGATGGATTCATAGGACATTCATATCTTTAAGACATAGACACTTAGATACTAGTGATCATATAGTAAAGACACAAACATAATTAAACATGAAGCATAGTAAATGAAAAACAGGAAAATAAGAACAAGGAGATTAAGGAATGGGTCCACCTTAATGAGGGTGGCGTCTTCCTCTTCTTGATGAACCAATGGTGCTCTTGAGTTCCTCTATGTCGCTTCCTTGCCTTTGTTGCTCCTCCCTCATAGCTCTTTGATCTGCAGTCAATTGCTCTATCACTGAATTATGGAAAAAACAAAATGCAATGCTTTTACCACACCAAACTTAAAAGGTTTGCTCGTCCTCGAGCAAAAGAAGAAAAAGTGGAGAAGATGGAGGAGATGGAGGTGTGTAAATGGGTGGGTTTGGGAGGGGAATGGTTTGAATTTGAATGGTGAGGTAGGTGGAGATCCTGTGGGGTCCAAAGATCCTATGGAGATCCTGTGGGGTCCACAGATCCAGAGGGGTCAAGGATGTATCATCCTTGCTCCTATTAGGCGTGTAAACGCCCCTGCAGTGTAATCCTGGCGTTTAACGCCAGACTGCTGCCTGTTTTTGGCGTTAAACGCCCAAATGTAGCCTGTTTCTGGCGTTTAACGCCAGGTTGATGCTTGTTTCTGGCGTTAAACGCCAGCTTGGTGCTTGTTTCTGGCGTTTAAACGCCAGAATGCTCTTCCTCCACGGTGTGCTATTTTTAATGCTTTTTTTCATTCTGTTTTTGATTTTTCAGTAGTTTTTGTGACTTCACATGATCATCAACCTAAAAAAAAACATAAAATAGAAGTAAAAAATAAAGAGATATAGTTAAATAATCCCAACAAGCGCTTCTTTAATGTCAATAGCTTGACCTTACTGAGCTCTAGTCTCAGCCTTGAGCATTCTTGCTCAACATTGCCTTCAAGATAATGCTTGACTCTCTATTCATTAACAATGAACTTCTTATTAGAATCAATGTCTTGAAGCTCCACATGGCCATATGGTGACACGCTTGTAATCACATATGGTCCCCTCCACCGGGATTTCAGTTTCCCGGGAAATAATCTGAGCCTAGAGTTAAATAACAGAAACTTCTGTCCTGGTTCAAAGACTTTAGGTGACAACTTTCTGTCATACCACCTTTTTTCTTTCTCCTTATAAAGCTTAGCATTTTCGAAAGCAGTGAGTCTAAATTCCTCTAGCTCATTTAGCTGGAGTAATCTTTTTTCTCCAGCTAATCTGGCATCAAAGTTTAGGAATCTGGTTGCCCAGTAGGCCTTATGCTCCAGTTCCACGGGCAGATGACAGGCCTTACCATACACAAGCTGGTATAGAGAGGTCCCTATAGGAGTTTGGAATGCTGTTCTATAAGCCCACAGAGCATCATCCAAGCTTCTTGCCCAATCCTTTCTACGGGTACTTACTGTCCATTCCAGAATTCTTTTTAGTTCTCTATTAGAGACTTCAGCTTGCCCATTTGTCTGTGGATGATATGGAGTTGCCACCTTGTGGCTAATTCCATACCGGACCATAGCAGAGTAAAGTTGTTTGTTGCAAAAGTGAGTGCCCCCATCACTAATTAGTGCTCTAGGGACACCAAACCTACTGAAGATATGTTTCTAGAGGAACTTCAGCACTGTCTTAGTATCATTAGTGGGTGTGGCAATGGCCTTTACCCATTTGGATACATAGTCGACTGCCACCAGAATATAAGTGTTTGAGTATGATGGTGGGAAAGGCCCCATGAAGTCAATACCCCATACATTAAACAACTCAATCTCCAAGATTCCTTGTTGAGGCATGGCGTAACCATGAGGCAGATTACCAGCTCTCTGGCAACTGTCACAGTTACGTACAAACTATCGGGAATCTCTGTAGAGTGTAGGCCAGTAGAAACCACATTGGAGGACCTTGGTGGCTGTTCACTCACCTCCGAAATGACCTCCATATTGTGACCCATGGCAATGCCATAAGATCCTCTGTGTTTCTTCTCTAGGCACACACCTACGGATTATTCCGTCTGCACATCTCTTAAAGAGATAGGGTTCATCCCACAAGTAGTACTTTGCATCAGTAATTAATTTTTTCTTTTGTTGCCTGCTGTACTCCTTGGGTATGAACCCTGCAGCTTTATAGTTTGCAATGTCTGCAAACCATGGTGTTTCCTGAATGGCAAACAAATGCTCATCCGGAAAGGTTTCAAAGATTTCAATAGAGGGAAAGGACGCCCCTTCTACTGGCTCTATCCGGGACAGATGATCAGCCACTTGGTTTTCTGTCCCTTTTCCGTCTCTTATTTCTATATCAAACTCTTGCAGAAGCAGCACCCATCTTATGAGCCTGGGTTTTGAATCCTGCTTTGTTAGTAGATATTTAAGAGCAGCATGGTCAGTGTACACAATCACTTTTGATCCTATTAAGTATGATCTAAACTTGTCAATGGCATAAACCACTGCAAGTAATTCCTTTTCTGTGGTTGTGTAATTTTTCTGGGCATCATTTAAAACACGGCTAGCATAATAAATGACATGCAGGAGCTTGTCGTGCCTCTGCCCCAATACTGCACCAATGGCATGGTCACTGGCATCACACATTAATTCGAATGGTAATGTCCAGTCTGGTGCAGAAATAACTGGTGCTGTAACCAGCTTAGCTTTCAGGGTTTCAAACGCCTGCAGACACTCTGTGTCAAACACAAATGGCGTGTCAGCAGCTAGTAGATTGCTCAGAGGTTTTGCGATTTTTGAAAAATCCTTTATAAACCTCCTATAGAATCCTGCATGCCCCAGAAAGCTTCTGATTGCCTTAACATTGGCAGGTGGTGGTAATTTTTCAATTACCTCTACCTTAGCTTTATCTACCTCTATTCTCTTGTTCAAAATCTTGTGCCCAAGGACAATCCCTTCAGTCACCATAAAGTGACATTTTTCCCAGTTTAAAACCAGATTAGTCTCTTGGCATCTTTTCAGAACTAGTGTCAGGTGATCAAGACAGGAGCTGAATGAGTATCCATATACTGAGAAGTCATCCATGAAGACTTCCAGAAATTTTTCCACCATATCAGAGAAAATAGAGAGCATGCATCTCTGAAAGGTTGCAGGTGCATTACACAGCCCAAATGGCATCCTTCTGTAGGCAAATACTCCAGATGGACATGTAAATGCAGTTTTCTCTTGATCCTGGGGATCTACTGCAATTTGGTTATAACCTGAATAGCCATCCAAAAAGTAGTAAAAATCATGACATGCTAGTCTCTCTAGCATCTGGTCTATGAATGGTAAAGGAAAATGATCCTTTCTGGTGGCTGTATTGAGCCTTCTGTAGTCAATACACATGCGCCACCCTGTAACTGTTCTTGTAGGAACCAGTTCATTTTTTCATGATGAACCACTGTCATGCCTCCCTTTTTGGGGACAACTTGAACAGGGCTCACCCAGGGGCTATCAGAAATAGGATAAATAATCTCAGCCTCCAGTAACTTGGTGACCTCTTTCTGTACTACTTCCTTCATGGTTGGATTTAACCGCCTCTGTGGTTGAACCACTGGCTTAGCATCATCCTCCAATAGGATCTTGTGCATGCATCTAGCTGGGCTTATGCCCTTAAGGTCACTTATGGACCACCCAAGAGCTGTCTTGTGTGTCCTTAGCACTTGAAGTAGTGCTTCCTCTTCCTGTGAATTCAAAGCAGAGCTTATAATCACTGGAAAAGTGTCACCTTCTCCCAGAAATGCATATTTCAGGGATGGTTGTAATGGTTTGAGCTCGGTTTTAGGAGGTTTTTCCTCTTCCTGAGGAATTTCCAGAGGCTCTTTCAATTCCTCTAAATCTCCCAGATCAGGCTGAACATCTTTAAAGATGTCTTCCAGCTCTGATTCGAGACTCGCAGCCATGTTGATCTCCTCTACTAAAGAGTCAATAAGATCAACTTTCATGCAGTCTTTCGGTGTGTCTGGATGCTGCATGGCTTTGACAGCATTCAACTTAAACTCATCCTTATTGACTCTCAGGGTTACTTCCCCCTTTTGGACATCAATGAGAGTTCGTCCAATTGCTAGGAAGGGTCTTCCTAGAATGAGAGTAGCACTCTTGTGCTCCTCCATTTCCAGCACTACAAAGTCAGTGGGGAAGGCGAATGGCCCAACCCTGATAATCATGTCTTCAATCATGCCTGATGGGTATTTAATGGAGCCATCAGCAAGTTGGAGACATATCCGGGTTGGTTTGACTTCTTCAGTTAAACCAAGCTTTCTGATAGTGGATGCAGGTATTAGATTTATACTTGCCCCAAGATCACATAAAGCTGTCTTGGTGCAATTACCCTCTAATGTGCATGGTATCATGAAGCTCCCGGGATCTTTAAGCTTTTCTGGGAAGCTTTTCAGAATGACTGCACTGCATTCTTCAGTGAGGAGAACTCTTTCAGTTTCTCTCCAATCCTTCTTATGACTCAAGATCTCTTTCATGAACTTGGCATAAGAAGGTATTTGCTCAAGTGCCTCTGCAAACAGAATCTTTATTTCAAGAGTCCTGAGATAGTCTGCAAAGCGAGCAAATTTATTATCCTGCTCCTCTTGGTGGAGTTTTTGAGGATAAGGCATCTTGGCTTTGTATTCCTCAACCTTGGTTGCTGCAGGTTTATTTCCTACAGAGGTGGTTGGGGAAGCCTTTTTAGAGGGGTTGTTATCAGCACTTGTGTGTGTCTGATCCCTCACTGGCGTTTGAATGCCAGGGGTGGAGGCTGGATTGGCGTTGGACGCCAACTCCTTACCTGTTCCTGGCATTTGAACGCCAGAACTGAGCTTCCTTTGGGAGTTTAACGCCAACTCCTTGCTTGTTTGTGGCGTTTGAACGCTAGAACTGAGCATGGGTTGGGCGTTTAACGCCAGCTCTCCATCCTTTTCTGGCGTTTGAGCGCTAGAATCATTCCTTTCTGGGCTCTTACTGTCCTTAGAGGAATTCTGGATGATATTCTGCTCATCCTCTATCAGTTGTTCTTTCCTTGGCTTTCTGCTGTTCTGAAGCGAAGTATTTAATGTTTTTCCACTTCTTAATTGAACTGCCTGGCACTCTTCTGTTATCTGCCTTGATAACTGTTGTTTTGTTTGATTCAATTGTGCCTCCATATTTTTATTAGCATTTTTAGTGTCTTGTAGCATCTCCTTGAATTCTGCTAGCTGTTTTATTAGAAAGCACAATTGTTGATTGAGTTCAGCAACTTGTTCTGGAGGACCAAGTTCAGTAGACACTGCTTTAGCCTCTTCTTTTATGGAAGATTCACCACTTAGGTACAGATGCTGATTTCTGGCAACTGTATCAATGAGCTCTTGAGCTTCTTCAATTTTCTTTCTCATATGTATGGATCCACCAGCTGATTTGTCTAGAGAAATCTGAGCTTTCTCTGTAAGCCCATAATAGAAGATGTCTAACTGCACCCATTCTGAAAATATTTCAGAGGGGCATTTTCTTAGCATCTCTCTGTATCTCTCCCAGGCATCATAAAGAGATTCATTATCTCCTTGTTTAAAGCCTTGGATGTCCAGCCTTAGCTGTGTCATCCGTTTTGGAGGGAAGTATTGATTCAGGAATTTTTCTGACAGCTGTTTCCATGTCCTTATGCTAGCTTTAGGTTGGTTATTTAACCACCTCTTAGCTTGATCTTTTATAGCAAATGGAAACAGTAATAATATGTAGACATCCTGATCTACTTCCTTATCATGTACTGTGTCAGCAATTTGTAAAAACTGTGCCAGAAACTCTGTAGGTTCTTCCTGTGGAAGACCAGAATACTGGCAACTTTGCTACACCATGATAATGAGCTGAGGATTCAACTCAAAGCTATTGACTCCGATGGAGGGTATACAGATACTACTCCCATATGAAGCAGTAGTGGGGTTAGCATATGACCCCAGAGTCCTTCTGGACTGTTCATTTCCACTTAGGTCCATGATGGAGAAAAAGGAATTGATATGAATAGCAAATAGAATATATTTTTATTTTTTTTCTTTTTTTGAAAATTAAAATTAAAATAAAATAAATAAAATAAAATAAAATAAATGAAAAAATGGACTATAATTTCGAAAATTTGAAGAAAAAGAAATAAAAGAAAATTAAAAACTAAATTAATTAATTAAAAAGATTTGAAAAGGATGTGGGTGAGGATTTTCAAAAAAAAATGAAGAGAAAGAAATTGGTTAGGAAGTTTTGAAAAAGATATGTCTTAAAATAAAAGATACCTGTAAAAAAAAAAAAGAAAAGATATGAAAAAGATTTGATTTTAAGATTTGAAATTAGAAAAGATAAGATAAGCTAGGTAAGAGAAGATAAGGAATTTAAATTAAAAAGTTTTGAAATTTGAATTTTGAAATTTGAAATAAGATAAGATAAGATTTTGAAAAGGATATGAATTTTTTTGAAAAAAGGATTTGAAATTTAAAATTTTAAAACTAAGATAAGATAAAATAAAAAAATTTTAAAATAAAATCTGAATTTTTAAAAGGAAAATTCGAAAAATCAATTAAAATAAAGGAGAAAGATATTTTTGAATTCAATGAGGAAAGAGAAAAACAATAAAAAGACACAAGACTTAAAATTTTTACATCTAATGCTCCTTATTTTCGAAAATTTTGGAGGAAAAACACCAAAGAACACCAAACTTAAAAATTTTAAGATCAAGACACAAGAAAAACTCAAGAACACCTTGAAGACTCACAAGAACAACAAGAACATGAAGAAAGAACACCAAACTTAAAATTTTTAGAAAATCACAATAAAATTTTCGAAAACTAAAGAAAAGCTAACAAGAAAATACCAAACTTAAAGTTTGGCACAAGATTTAATCAAAGAAAATTTATTTTTAGAAAAGTTTTAAAAAGAAGATAGCCAATTACCAAGAACATAGGCACAACGCTCTAGCCAATTGAGCTAAAAATTTAATGTGTTTTAATATTGTATTTAATAAATAAAATTTTCTTTGGAAACTGATATTTTGAAAAAGCACAAGAAAAACAAGAAAAGACATAGAACAAGAAAAACTAAAGATCAAACAAGGAAAATAAACAAGAACAACCTGAGAATTAAGAAAGAACTAAGAACATATAATTCGAAAATTTAAAGGAAAATAAAAACATGCAATTGACACCAAACTTAAAATATGAAACTAAACTCAAACAGAAAAACTCAATTATTAGTTTATAAAAATTTTCAAAAAAATTAAAAAGAGAAAATAAGGATTTTTAAAATTTTAACCAAAAAACAATAATAGAAGACTCTAAACCAAAAAGAAAAATTTTTCCTAATCTAAGCAACAAAATAAACCGTCAGTTGTCCAAACTCAAACAATCCCTGGCAACGGGGCCAAAAACTTGGTGCACGAATTGTGAATCACACTTTTCACAACTCGTACCACTAACCAGCAAGTGCACTGGGTCGTCCAAGTAATACCTTACGTGAGTAAGGGTCGAATCCCATGGAGATTGTTGGGTTGAAGCAATCTATGGTTATCTTGTAACTCTTAGTCAGGATATCAATTATATTTATCAATTTGAATTGCGAAAAATAAAAGAGCATGAAATAAATACTTGTTCTGCAGTAATGGAGAATATGTTGGAGTTTTGGAGATGCTTTGTCTTCTGAATCTCTGCTTTCCCCCTGTCTTCTTCTTCACGCACGCAAGGTTCCTCCTATGGCAAGCTGTATGTTGGTGGATCACCGTTGTCAATGGCTACCATCCATCCTCTCAGTGAAAATGGTCCAGGTGCGCTGTCACCACACGGCTAATCATCTGTCGGTTCTCACTCATGCTAGAATAGGATCCATTGGTCCTTTTGCGTCTGTCACTACGCCCAACCCTTGTGAGTTTGAAGCTCGTCACAGTCATTCAATCCCTGAATCCTACTCGGAATACCACAGACAAGGTTTAGACTTTCTGAATTCTCAAGAATGCTGCCAATAGATTCTAGCTTTTACCACGAAGATTCTGATTAAGGAATCCAAGAGATATTCATTCAATTGAAGGTAGAACGGAGGTGGTTGTCAGGCACGCGTTCATAGGTTGAGGATGATGATGAGTGTCACGAATCATCACATCCATCATATTGAAGTGCGAATGAACATCTTAGATAGAAACAAGCGTGTTTGAATGGAAAACAAAAATAATTGCATTAATTCATTGAGACACAGCAGAGCTCCTCACCCCCAACAATGGAGTTTAGAGACTCATGCCGTCAAAGAGTACAAAGTTCAGATCTAAAATGTCATGAGGTACCAAATAAATCTCTAAAAGTTGTTTAAATACTAAACTAGTAACCTAGGTTTACAGAAAATGAGTAAACTAAGATAGATAGTGCAGAAATCCACTTCTGGGGCCCACTTGGTGTGTGCTGGGGCTGAGACTTGAGCTTTACACGTGCCTAGGCTATTTCCAGAGTTAAACGCCAGGTTGTAACCTGTTTCTGGCGTTTAACTCCAACTTGTAACCTGTTTCTGGCGTTTAACGCCAGAATGCAACATGGAACTGGCATTGAACGCCAGTTTACGTCATTTATCCTTGAGTAAAGTATGAATTATTATATATTTCTGGAAAGCCCTGGATGTCTACTTTCCAACGCAATTGGGAGCGCACCATTTGGACTTCTGTAGCTCCACAAAATCTATTTCGAGTGCAGGGAGGTCAGAATCCAACAACATCTGCAGTCCTTTTTCAGCCTGAATCAGATTTTTGCTCAGCTCCCTCAATTTCAGCCAGAAATTACCTTAAATCACAGAAAAATACACAAACTCATAGTAAAGTCCAAAATTTTGTTTTTTATTTAAAAACTAATAAAAATATAATAAAAAGTGACTAAAACATATTAAAAACTACCTAAAAACAATGCCAAAAAGCGTATAAATTATCCGCTCATCAGGGTTGTAGGTTTGAACTATTGAAAGTATTTAGTATATCATGATTAGTGATTCTTGATAGTTGATTCTAGTTTTAGTAGATTTAGGGTTGTAGGTTTGAGTTGCTAAAAGTCTTTGATATTTCCCTAATTATTAAATTGCTGAAAGTGTCTGATTATTGATTCTAGTTTAGTAGATTTAGTGAATTTAATGGATTTATGGATGTTGCTTCTTGATTATTGCATATTCTTCATTGATTGTTGACATCTGGTGCTTTTTAATTAGTTAATTGTTGATGGATAGAATTTGTGGCGTAATTCAGTTATAAATAAAATTCTGTCAAAATTTCTAAAAAAATATCTATATATTATGGTAATTTACTTCTGAAGTTTTAATTTATATTGTCATATTGGTTTGTTTGTGAATTGTTGATAGGTTTGCGCCAAACAACAATGCATAAACTCAAAAAATGACCAACGTTATCAAGCTGATGTACGACCATCCATGGCGAGTTATAAGAACATCCCCTCTGAGACTAGAGAGCGATGACTTTAGAAGTGAGCGGTAATTTTTTTTTTAATTTCAAACCTTCTTAGCTAGTTTATATATTCTATTTTGTTTAATACGATTTATTTTATTTAACTAATTTTAAAGTTTCTTCGGCAATTGACGTCGCAGTTTCTCACTCCGACAACAACATAGTGTCGTTGCAACCCCTGTCTTCCTTTTCCTCTATTTCATCTGTTGTCCTGCATCATAGGTTTTTTATTAGACTCTATGTTTCAAATTCTGTTTAGTCAGTATTGGTTTATTAGTTTGGTTTTAATTTGTTTAGTTAGATTTAATTTTTTTTGTTTTAGTGGATTTTAGTTTGTTAAGATAGGTTAGGTGTAAATTACTTAGTTCTAAGATTGCTGAAAGTGGTTGGATTGTCTAATTATGTTGATTAGATGTGTTACGACTGATCTCGCTGAGATATGGCTATTGGTATTGCTGGATTATGCTTGATTGCTGCTTGTTTTGCGTTAAATGTTGTTGGTGTACTTGTTGATTTGGAATTGGGATTGCATATTGATGCTTGGTATTGATTTTTGCTTGTTTGATACTTTGGCACGCCAAGTGTTCGATAATATGCCTCAAAAAGTTCTAAATGAAAATTTGGTTCAATCTTTAAAAATCAATGCTTGCTTTTACAAGATTAATGTCCTTATGCATTGATGTGAATGTGAATGTTTCTAATTTACCAAGTTTAGTTTGATATGATAAATTGATCGAGATGCTATTTCTCATTAATTGAGTTGAGTATGTGTTATGTACAATTGCCATGATTAGGTTATTTGAAAATTGAATTTCAATCACAACATCACATACTCTAAAACTTTTCTTTTGCATAATCCATCACATTACATTAATTCTTGAATGGCCTAAGTGGTTATTGAGCTTCTTGTTGCTTGTTTTCTTATTTTTAATTCGCAAATATTTTGAAATCATCTCAGGCACACTAATTGACTTGAATTTAAACTTTGAAAAGTATTTGGATTATTGAACTGAATTGCTAAATATTGTTGCTAGAGTTGTTTAAAATTGTATGAATTATGTTGATTCATTGTGTCATGGCTGGTTTTGCTCTTTGCAGACATGACGAAAGGTTGAGATGTTGCGGATCAGGCTACTGGTCATGGTCATGGTCGTGGTGGAGGGAGGGTTTCTTCCGGTACCCTAGGAATTCTAGATCCTCTCCCTTTATTCCGACTATCCCAGTGATGTCACATGTTGCGGGTTTATCAGACCAGTCATTCATCATGGCCACTAACCCCAACTATGTTCCTCTGTCTACGGCGACGACGCTGCCTTTATCCGCTCAGCAGTACAATGCTATGATGACACCGCCTCCAGCGACAGACACCGCGATCCCGAAATCCTCTCACAGAAGTGAGCCAGTGATAAACTACAATTTTATTATTTATCTTGTATTGAAATGAGTGAATTTTATCAACTTTTCCTACATTTATTCACTAAAATAGCATGGTTTTGTGAATTCTCCCTAAATTATGCTTAAGAGTGAAAACATGCTTTTTAGGCCCTTAATTTGCTAAATTTAATTTACTTTAATTCCATTCGATGCCTTGATGTGTTTGTTACGTGATTTCAGGCTTAAAAAGGCAAAGATTGAAGAAGTGAAGAAAAAGCATGCAAAGTGGAGAATTCATAAAGAAATGAGATTTTGGAACAATTCATGGTCATTCGTACGCATGCCTTGCGCGTACGCATGCTTTGGGATTTCGCGTGTTGCGCGTAAGCATGCCTCATGCGTACGCATGACATGAGGCACGTGATTTCACTTAATGCAATATGTGGCTCACGATTTCAGCCTCTCAAAAGCCAAATCCAACTCATTTCTAAAGTATTTGAAGCAAAATTCAAGAAGGAACAAGGGGGGAGCAATTAGGTTTAATTTAGATCATGTTTTAAGTCAATTCTAGAGAGAGAAGCTCTCTCTTCTCTCTAGAATTAGGGTAGATTTAGTTTAATCCCTCTTAGATTTAGGTTTTAATTCTTGTTTTGATCTAGTTTCAACTATTTTTCCTTGTTTAATTGCCTTGATTCTCTTAGTTTATTTTGTTAATTTCTCATTTGTGTCACTTTTAGTTTCATGAACCTTTGTTATTTTTTATTTCTATTAATAAAATTTGATGTTTTCATGTTTAGTGATGTTTAATTGAGTTTTTATTATTGTTATCTTGCATTTGGTAGCTTTAGATTTTATTATTATTGCAATTTTATCATACTTTCATTTTATGCCTTCCAAGAATTTGTAGAAATGTCTCTTTTAGTTTTAGAGTAGATTTCTACACTCTTGCTTGAAATTGAGTAATGAAGGTGACCTTCATGTCTTTAATGTCCGATATTGGTTGGTGATTGAGGGTTGTTAGTTGTTCTTGTTTTCATTGACGAGTAAGACCTATGGATTAAGATTGACTATGCCTATTTGACTTTCTCACGAGGCTGGAGATGACTAAATAGGATTTACTCTGGATAATCACCATGTTCGTGGTCAATGACTTGAAAAGAAAACCTTGATTCTTGGTGCGCAAAATTAGAACTCGCACAACTTAACCGGCAAGTGTACCTGGTCATCCAAGTAATACCTCAGGTAAGTGAGGGTCGATCCCACGAGGATTATCGGACTGAGCAAGCAATGGTTATCCTGTTGGACTTAGTCAGGCAAACAGTAAAAGAGATTGTTGTTGAAAACATATAAATAAAGACAATAAAGAAAGCAATAAGGATTTGGTGTAAAATCAATATAGGAAAATAGTTATGGTCTCAGAGATGTTTATCTTTCCGGATTAAAACTTCTTACTAACTATTTTAATAATGAATGATTCATTCTATGGCAAACTATAAGTGATTAAACCCTAATCCCTTAGTGATTTAATCTCCTCTAATCCTCATCAGACGCCACTCCCGTGGTCATTCAATTCGAACTGGAGGGTGAAGTTCAGAGCGCTAGTTTATACCACAAAGGCTCTAATCACTCCAATCCTGGCTGAATAGATGTTGCGTATCCCCATCAGGTTGTGGGATTAGCCGTCTAGGAGGTGTATTCTCAAGCTGTAATTCAAGCGAGATAACTCTCCCGAGAATCACAAGAACTCATATAGAAAAAAGGGTCATACTCCCGTTCCACCCAGTTTCATAAGATTAAGAACGAAAACAACACCTTAAAATTGAATCAAACATATATTTAAATAGAAGAATAATAATCTTAATCCATAGAAATAAACAGAGCTCCTAACCTTAACCAGGAGGTTTAGTTGCTCATAACTTATAGGGAAAACAGGGTTCTGAAAAGTGCGGAAGGAAGAAGATCCTAAACCTAATTGATCTTTTCCTTTAAATACCAACTTAATAATAAATGCTAAATCTAAAAGATATTATTTGTAAATAAATATTACAAAAAAAATAAAATAAAATTAATAAGTGATAAATCCACTTGGAGGCCCAAAGAGGTGTCAAACGGGTTGCTGCTGGTGTTCAACTTCAGAACTGGGCGTTGAACGCCAGAGGAGGGAAGCGTGCATCTCTGGTTCGTGCCCTGCTGGTGGCAAATGCCAGGTGGGCGTTCAGCGCGCAGGGAAGGTGCTGCCAACATTTTCCTTTCTTACTCCAGGGTTCTCCAAACTGCTCCGAATTTCACCTAAAAGCATAAAAACACAAGAAAAACTCAAAGTAGTATCCAAAGGTAATTTTTGCACTAAAATCAAGTAAAAGTAAATAAAATCTAATTAAAAATAGTATAAAAATGACTAGAAAAAGGGTATAAGATGCTCACGCATCAATTCTCCATCCTTGCGAGGAGTGTCTTTTAGCATTTATACTTTCTTAGTTGTTAGTTTTACTTTCTTATCATTTAGTTTCTCACCTATTTATTCACAAACCACCCCCGTACTCATAACCGATAACACGCATACCTCATTGCAATTCCTTTGAGAGATGACCCGAGGTTTAAATACTCTCGATTTTTATTGGTTTGCATTGTGACAAACAAAATTAAACTTTGATTCGGGTCATTTGATGGTTTGGAACTATACTTGTAACAGAACTATTTTGTGAAATTCTGAACCGACGTTTGGCTCGCATCAGCCAGCTGATACCCCTCTACCACCTCCCATTGTACGGTTGACGATTTGGCCTGATGGCAGAACAGTGTAAGTATCACTTTAAGTCTTCTATATGCTAAAATAATCTGACTATTGATTCTAGTTTAGTGAATTTAGGGTTGTAGGTTTGAACTGCTGAAAGTGTTTGATATATCGTGATTAGTGATTCTTGATAGTTGATACTAGTTTTAGTAGGTTTAGGGTTGTAGGTTTGAATTGTTGAAAGTGTTTCATATTTCCTAATTATTAAATTGCTGAAAGTGTATGATTATTGATTCTAGTTTAGTGGATTTATGGATGTTGATTCTTGATTATTGCTTGTTGTTCATTGATTGTTGATATTTGGTGTTGTTTAAGTTATGCATTCCAGTTATAGATAAAACTCTGTCGAAATTTCTAAAAAAATCTCTATATATATTATGGTTATTTGCTTCTGAAGTTTTAATTTATATTGCCATATTGGTTTGTTTATGGATTATTGATAGATTTGCGCCAAACAACAACGCATATACTCAAGAGATTACCAACGTCGTCAAGTTGATGTAAGACTGCTACAAAAAGATCCCCTCTGAGACCAGAGAGCGATGGTTTTAGAAGTGAGTGATAATTAATTTTTTTCAAACCTTTTTAGCTAGTTGATATCCTCTATTTTGATTAACTAATTTTAAAGTTTCTTTGTGTAGCTGCACTTTATATAGGATGTTGAGCACGATGTCTTCATGAGGGAGATATACGACCATCGAATGGGTCGGTGGCTGCAACAGATACTAGAGGATGTTCGTGAAGGGTGAGACCACCTCACGACTTGGCTCCTCTCAGAAATCAAGAAGGCTCTGTTAGTTCATTGGGAGATTGATGGGGGATTCAGGCATTGGCGTCTCAGAAACAGAGCTAATAGGGCATCGCCAGGTCGTCTAAGTATACTGGCGGCTTAGTGACCTTCATGAAGACTTAGGCCAGGCTGGTATGTAGTTTCTTTAATTTTGTTATTAACTTAGCATATTCTTTTACATATCATTACTAGGCATCCTAATCATATTGTTTCAATGCAACAAGTGTAGTCGAAGTCGTTGGATCACGATGCTACATTGGCGGAGACATTTAAGTACATCCACACTTTGAAGGAGAACAAAGAGAGATTTGTTGATCAGCGGTCTCAAGATCATTATGTGAGTAAACATCTGATCTTGTAATATAAAATTAGATATTAAATGTATAGTTGTCGTACTAATCATAATAACATGTGTTACACAGGAGTCCTACACGCAGAGATCAGAAGCCGCGACTCAGCAATCTCAGCAAAGTGGGGAGGACACCGATGGCTCTGCTACTTCAGTCGTTGATCCCGATGTGGTTTGGCGCGAGACCGCCTCAACGCCGTACAAGAACCATGTATACGGGCTGGGGTCGTTCTTTGCCAGCAGCCTCCTCACTTCCACGTTAAGGCTATCATCCGCCTCTACTACCAGTTGAGTCGTCGACCCCGAGGAAGGCATTGATTTGAGGCTGCAGGTGCAGGAGCTCACCCGCAGCCTTCACGAGCAAGCTCATATAAGGAGAGGTATCAAGAGATCCTCACACGCGTGATAGACACGGATGACCTCAGGCTGGAATAGAAGGAGAAACTGGAATGGCTTCAGTAGATGGAGGCTCAGATGAAGCTGTACCAGGTTCAAATGCGCACCGCTGGCACACAGACATCACCGCATTCTGCACCACGTCAGTAGGACCATGGGAACGACGACGACGACGACTACGACTACCTGGATCTTTAGTAATTATGGCTTCATTTTATTGTTTCATTGTATTTATTTGATTTAATTGACTTTTAATTTATTTGAACATTTGATATTTAATAATGCATAATTGGTTTATATTATTTATAAATTGACCATTAATTTTGTGAAAAATATATTTAAGTTAAAAAATTAAAATTAACTATTTATTTCTCATTTTTTTTAAAAAAATGACATTACTGTCGGATTTATTGAGGGAATAATCTGACGGTAATAGTGCAGAAAACAACATATTGTGGTGCCAACATTATCGTCGGAAAAAGCCGCCGATAATCAAATAATTTTTTGGGCAGGTACTCTGTTGCAGAATCTTATGGTAATTACCGTCGAACAAAAAAAATCTGACGATAACTATTTACTAGCGAGGTTTATATCGTCCGATTCCTTCTGCCAGTAAATCTGACAATAATAACGGTAACTTAGTTACTATTAGATTTTATATGTATTTCCGACGATAAATTCAACAACACACATCTTTTTTCTTGTAGTGCGATGAGTCATTGGATTAGTAGTTAACCAATAGGTTATCAGTCAAACTATTTGATTTGATAATAATTAATATACAATGTAAATTTTAAAACTGTTCACAATCATGATATCAAAATTTAAATACATAAACTAGAATTTATTTTTACATTTATAATTATAGTGTATAAACTTAAAATGCAAAATAATATAGTATAAACTTCTATTCGGGACAGATAAGCCATCCTGTTCATGCATGTCGATGGATTAATTTTGCCTTTGTGTCTAACAGAATAGGCTTTGGCAGCGATTAAAGTACCCTAGAAATAGAATGATCAAATTTTAGCATTCGAGGTGTGAGTTCCAGCACTGCACCAAACAGCTAAGATTGCATGCCATTAAAGAACCAAAAAGGTCGTGATTGCATAATTCACGCTGGCAAAGTTAGTACCTGCAGAAAAGATGAGACCAAAGAACCTACTCATTCATATTAGGTGACAATAATCAAAGACAAACAACCACACACAAACATAAATGCTTTGTGGACACATATTCTTGCATCCCCACTCTTGTAATACTTTTTCTTTCTTTTATTATTATTATTATTATTATTATTATTATTATTATTATTATTATTATTATTATTATTTCTGTACAAACAACACAATTATTTCGCATAAACATATTATCCTATTCTTGGATAATGCAAGATATAGGATGTTTGAGCACTCAACGGAGATAGAGAAATCTAATGTACTCCTCTTCATTTGTCTCTTTTATTTATAAATATTATTTAAGATAATAATTAAAATTTTATTGAAGATATAAATAACTTTTTCAAAAGGGTATTGAAATTGACAAAAGATGCATGACAATGGGAAGAAGAATAGTGCATAAACATTTCTCTTGAATCAGATAAACTATAAAATTTTAGGATTTGTAATATGTGTTGGCATATAATTCAAGAGATTCTTTACTTGTAGATTAAAGCTGTTGTTGCAAAATAGTAATAAATCATGTTTATGAGTTGTTTTAAGGAACAACTTAAAATTCTTTTAAAATTGAGATATCTAAATTTATACAAAAAATTTTTGAGATTTTGGTAGACTTCATATTAGTTTGATAGCACTTTTAATTTGTAGTATCCACCAAGTTTAATTCGAGATGTATTAAAAGGAAGCGTTTTATGAGAAAATAAACGATATGCTCAAAAGGAGGAGGTAAGAATTTAAAAGATGTACACATACAATAATATATACCAGTTCGATTCAAAATGCTTACGTCCAATAATGATTAAGAAAATTTGAAAGTTTTACTGATTGAATAAATATACAAGTAAATATTCTTTATATTAAGTCTTTTTGGATTAAAAGTTTGATTCAAATAGCATCATAATCCAATCTAAAAAGTTTAAATATTTTATTTCTCCAAACCTTCTCTTTGGTCTGCACAATAACTTAAATTTGTTTTTTACCAATTTAAGAACTTCAAATATTCTTTTTTTAAGTTTTTTTATGTTTAAGCAGTAGTTTTTATTGATTCCTCACCAACTTAAGAACTTTAAATATTATTCTTTACTTAATTTTTCACAAGTCAAAATAGTGACTTAAATTAGTTTGTTACTAACCTATGAATTTTAAATATTATTTTTTCAAATCTTTTTAAGAATAACCTCTAAATAATTTAAAAATGCGATAAAAATAATCAATAAATATTATATTTATAAATGACAAAAACTTTTTTATTTAGCAAACAACTTATCCATTTGATCCAAATTTTTTAACAATATTTCAATAAATATTTAAAAAGTATACAAAATAAATTCAGAGCAAAATTTAATCTCTAGATATTTCTTTTTATTTTTCAAAATAGTGTGGACATTCATAAAAAAATATAAATATTAAAAATAAAAATATCTTATTTTTCTAATAGTGCTCGCAAAAAATTACATCAAAATCTGATTTCTAAAATCTTTTATTAGAATATATATTTAATTTGTAATTTTTTTATCGTATTTTTAAATCTTTCGTAAACTTATTTGTCATTCATATTTTTTAGGATTATTTTTGTCATTAATGTATACTTCTGAATATTATTTTGGTAATTTATTCAATTTAAATAATATTTTTTTCTTAAACCTTTTTAAAACTAAAGATCACTATTGGATCAATTATTGCAAGGTAATTTATAAAAGTTCAAAAACCCAAAATTTGAACACAGAATTTTGAGAAGTTTGCAAACTTAGTAATCTAGATTCGGATGTGTTACGGATCCGACCCACGGATCCACGACCCGGGGAACAAACCCGAACCCGTTTACTCGGGTCCGACCCACCAGACTCTTCTAGAATAACCAAAATCGGCCCTCTAAGACTCCTAACTGACTTTTGAATTCAAACGTATCCCTTATCTTAACCAAACAAGATAAGATAAGATAACCACCGTCACCTATAAATAGAGGACCCAGGTCCCTCCAGGTATTCATTCATTCCTCACACCTTATACCTCTTAGATCCATTCTGACTTGAGCGTCGGAGTGTCTTTGCAGGTACCTCCCCCTATTGCTCCAGTCAGACAATCCGGCATCCGCTTCGACCCGCAAGTTTCCGATCCATCTCTCAACTCGTACCGGAGACATTCAGTACATTGGCGCCGTCTATGGGGACCAACGCCGGTCGAATCGGAATGGCGTACGGATTTGAAGAGCATTCCATCAGCCGCCAAGACGACTCCAGAACGCGGAACCCTGGCCTACCCCCAAACATCAAGAAACCATACTCCACGGAAGGATAGCAAGCGTCGTCCATGACAAAGAAAACGCTGCTATCATCTCAAAAACCTGACTTCCCGAGAATCCGGAAGATAGATCAGCCCAAATAATCCAAGAACTCTGCCACCAAAGAAAAACACAATACCGGAAACGGAAGTCACTCGACCTCCAGATCCAGATCTCGCCACGGCAGATCGCCAGAACGGCGACACGCCAAGAGACATGATAGAAGCACCTCGCGTGACCAAAGATACGACAGATCACCAGAACGGTGACACAGCAAAAGATACAACCGAAGTATCTCCTGCGACCCCGTTCACACGGACGACGACCGACGACACCGAGAAGCCAAGCGCACGAGAAACGAACACACAATAATGGGAGCTACTCCCTTCACAGAAAGGATCTTAAAAGCAAAACTCCCCAAAGGTTTCGATAAACCCACGGACATGAAGTACGACGGAACCAAAGATCCCCAGGAACATCTAACGGCCTTCGAAGCCAGAATGAACCTGGAAGGGGCAGCCGACGCAGTCTGATGCAGAGCTTTTCCGGTAACCCTAGCTGGACCGGCAATCAAATGGTTCAACGCCCTGCCAAACGGATCCATATCCAGCTTCCACGACATCTCACGAAAATTCATGGCCCAATTCACAACCAGGATCACTAAAGCTAAACACCCCATCAGCTTACTAGGGGTCACACAGAAACAAGACAAATCCACAAGGAAATACCTCGACCGCTTCAATGATGAATGCCTAACGATCGACGGACTCACGGATTCCGTCGCAAGCGTCTGTTTAACCAACGGGCTCATGAACGAAGACTTTCGCAAACACCTTACCACCAAACCAGTATGGACCATGTACGAAATCCAAAACGTTGCCAGAGATTACATTAACGACGAGGAGGTCAGCCAGGTCGTCGCCGCCAATAAACGGCAACATAGCAACGCCCAAAACGGTAACTCGGCGCCCCGACATAACCCACCACCCAGAGAAAGTCAGAAGGACCACCCTAAGCTGACGAGCACAAACCGACCGCCCAGAATCGGCTAGTTCTCAAATTACACACCCTTAACAGCCCCAATTACCGAGATATACCACCAGATAGCAGATCGAGGTATTATCCCAAAAGCCCGACAACTGAAAGAAAGAACGGGCAGCAACAAAACCCTCTATTGCGACTACCACCGAGGTTACGGGCACAGGACACAAGACTGTTTTG
Organism: Arachis ipaensis; assembly: GCF_059453495.1. Taxonomy (NCBI): domain Eukaryota; kingdom Viridiplantae; phylum Streptophyta; class Magnoliopsida; order Fabales; family Fabaceae; genus Arachis; species Arachis ipaensis. The sequence continues at coordinate 95,253,694 of NC_142439.1, forward strand.
ATCTCAAAGACGCCCTCGAACAAGCCATAAGAGACGGCAAGCTCCCAGAGTTCGCTAAAATCATCAGAGAACCAAAACGCGCGGTAATAGACAGATCGCCAGAAAGAGAAGGACGCAACCCGAGAACGCAAAAACAAACCCCCAAGGAAAATCCAGAAGAAGACCCAACCATAATAGTAAACGTTATCACAGGCAAAGACGTGTCAGGCAAGTCGAAATCAACACTAAAAAAGGACTTCAAAGTCCTGGCCGTCAGAGACCAAGCCCCAACTACTATCGCCGACAAAATGATAACTTTCCTACCCGAGGACTGCCAACACGGCACCTCAGCCGAAGACGCACCTTTTGTCATCTCGGAAAGAATCGGAACGGGATTAATTCGAAGAATACTGGTGGACACCGGGGCAGACTCCAACATCCTTTTCCGAGGAGCCTACGACAAGCTCGGGCTACGCAACGAAAACCTTCAAACACACCGCAACGGCGTCACGGGACTGGGGATAACTTTCTCAAACCAGACAGTTCCATCACCCTCCCCCTCACCATAGGAACAGGCAACCAAAGGATGACAATTCTATCTGAATTTGTGGTCCTAAAAGACTCCACCGCTTATAACGTCATCCTAGGGAGAAAAACAATCAATGACTTCTCTACCATCATCTTTACCAAATACCTCCTTATGAAATTCATAACGGAAGACGGCTCCATCGGGACTATCCACGGAGACCGGGAAGTCACGGCAGAATGCGACAACACCAGCCTAGCTTTACGAAAAAAGTCCCGCGACGCAGCTGGAATATTCCTAGCCGACCTGGACGCCCGACAAGATGGCTAACCCAGGCCAGAACCAGAAGGTGACATGGAAAAACTACAGGTAGGGAAAACCAAAGACGAATACACCTTCATCAACAGGAGCCTCCCATGTGACCTTAAAGAAGATCTTTCCCAATTTTTGAAAGAAAACAAAGACTTGTTTGCTTTCACACCAGCCGATATGCCGGGGATAGACCCCGACTTAATGTCCCACCGGCTAGCAGTAGACCCCAAAGCCAAATCCGTGGCATAAAAGAGACGAAAAATGTCGTCGGACCGAGCGGCCGAGGTCAAGAGACAAGTAAAAGCCCTACTCGAAGCAAACTTCATCAGAGAACTACCCTACACGACATGGCTAGCAAACGTCGTACTAGTAAAAAAGTCCAACGGAAAGTGGCGAATGTGCGTCGACTATACGGACCTCAACAAAGCCTGTCCAAAAGACGCCTTTCCCCTACCAAACATAGACGGATTGGTAGACGCCGCATCCGGCCACCGATACCTTAGCTTTATGGACGCATACTCCGACTACAATCAAATACCCATGCACCGACCCGATGAGGAAAAAACAACATTCATCACCCCCGACGGGACGTACTGCTACACAGTCATGCCCTTTGGCCTAAAAATGCCGGAGCAACCTACCAAAGACTCGTCAACAAGATATTCCAGAACCTCTCCGGGTCCAAATTAGAAGTCTACATAGACGAGATGCTCGCCAAAACTGAATCAGGCGAACAACTCATCAGCGACCTCAGACTCATAATTGACACCCTACGAAAGCATCGAATGCGACTTAACCCGACAAAATGCGCCTTCGGATGGAGGCAGGAAAGTTCCTCGGATTCATGATCACGCAACGCAGAGTCGAAGCTAACCCAGAGAAATGTCGTGCTATCCTCGATATGACAAACCCAAAAAACCTTAACGACATCCAAAAGCTCACCGGCCGGCTCACAGCGTTATCCCGTTTCCTCGGAACATCAGCACAAAAAGCAATCCCCTTCTTCAAGCTGATGAAGAAAGGAGCCCCCTTCAGATGGGAAGCAAAATGCGAGGAAGCATTTCAGCACTTCAAAAGAATACTAGCGGAACCACCAGTTCTCGCCAAGCCCCAAACAGGGGAGACCCTCTACTTATACCTCTCCATAATTGAAGAGGCACTCGCAGCAGCGCTTATCCGCGAAAACAAGAAAAGGGAACAAAAACCCATATACTTCATAAGCAGAGTCCTACAAGACACGGAAACTCGCTACTCACGCCTAGAAAAGTTAGCTTTCACACTCCTCACGGCCTCCCGGCGCTTACGACAATACTTTCAGGCCCATCCCGTGACGGTCCGGACTGACCAAGCGGTCAAACAGGTACTACAAAAGCCCGACCTAGCAGGAAGAATGCTAGCATGGTCCATCGAGCTGTCCCAGTTCCAAATCAAGTTCGAACCTCGAAACGCAATCAAAGCGCAAGCCATGGCCGACTTCATCGCTGAGATGACTCCGGGAAACCCCACTCCCGAGTCATGGAAGCTGCACGTCGACGGCTTATCAAACGCCACCTCCGGAGGTGCCGGGGTCATACTCGAAAGCCAAAACGGGGTCGTAATCGAACAGTCAGTATGATACGAGTTCCCAGTTTCCAATAATCAAGTAGAATATGAGGCTCTCCTGGCAGGCCTAGCCCTAGCCAAGGACGTCGGAGCAAAAATCCTGGAAGTAAACACCGATTCGCAGGTAGTCAGCTCCCAAATCAACGGAGACTACCAAACACGAGACCCTTTACTCCAACAATACCTCGCCAGAGTGAACGAACTAAAAGAAGTGTTCAATCATATCACCATACGGTACGTTCCCAGAGAACGAAACACCAGAGCGGATCTCCTCTCCAAACTAGCCAGCACCAAACTAGGACACGGCAACAAATCGCTAATTCAGGAAGTCGTTAAGTCACCGTCCGTATCAACAACGGCTAACGCTTATCTAACACTATCTAGCCAAGGATCATGGACCTACCCTATCCTACAATACCTCCTCGATGGTACACTACCTGAAGACCCCAAAGAGGAAAAACGAACAAAAAGGGAAGCGCCAACTACACAATTATCGCAGGACAACTATACAAACGTGGATTCTTGCAACCCCTGCTCAAATGCGTCGAACCCGGGGACACTGAGTACATACTCTGCGAAATCCATGAAGGTTGTTGCGGCCACCACATCAAAGGTAAAACTCTTGCCCAGAAAGTCATCCGGGCCGGCTACTTCTGGCCCACGATTATCCGGGACTCCATGCAGTTAGTAAAAAACTGCGATAAATGCCAAAGGCACGCTAATATCCACCAAGCCGCCCCGCACCAGCTTAGCATCATATCGGCAGAGCGCCCATTCGGCACCTGGGGGATCGACCTTGTCGGACCCTTTCCTACGGCACCAGGTCAACTCCGATATCTCATCGTCGCCATAGATTATTACACCAAGTGGATCGAGGCCGAGCCCCTGGCCTCCATCACGGCAACCCAATGCCGAAAATTCCTCTGGCAACAGATCATCACCCGATTCGGGATCCCCGAGATCGTCATCTCGGACAACGGAACCCAATTCGCTGACAAGAAATTCAGAGAATTCCTAGAAGGACTACGCATTTCCCACTGTTTTAGCTCGGTAGAACACCCCCAAACAAACGGACAGGTGGAGTCCGCAAACAAAATAATCGTCAAAGGACTCAAGAAACGGCTTGACGAAGCCAAAGGACTATGGGCCGACAAACTCGGATCGGTCCTATGGTCATACCGAACAACACCCCAAACGACAACGGGGAAAACCCCTTTCCGATTAACATACGGGGTGGAGGCCGTCATCCCAGTGGAGAAAGGAGACCCAAGCCCCAGGAAAACGGTCGGAGGTAACGACGAGGAAGCAGAACGAGACCTCATCGACGAAGAAAGAAGCATAGCCCATGTTAGAGAGCTAGCCCTAAAACAGAGAGTTAGCTTAAGGTACAACCACGGCATCATCAAACGAGAATTCGTACCCGACGACCTCGTCTTACGGCGAAACGACATCGGAGTTCCGACCCCAGGGGAAGGAAAACTCACCTCCAATTGGGAGGGACCATACAGAATCAAAGCCACAATCGGAAAGGGAGCATACAAGCTCGAACGACTTAACGGCGACGAAATCCCGAGGACATGGAATGCCGCCAACTTGCGACGCTACTACACTTAGATCGACCACCTTAGGTCCTCTCTTAGTCTTTTTAATTTCTCTTTACTTAGATTTTACTTCTTTACTACATTTGTTTTACCCTTTTATAAATTTAAAGCATTAAGCACGGGTACTCTTTCCCGCCATAACGGAGGGTTTTAACGAGGCCCAAATAAATTCCACTATGTTTTACCCTTTCTACCTCCCAAAACGGAATAAGAAACACGGCCACAAACACCGAGAGCTGATCACCCTCGGGGCCTAACACACGGATATCCACAAACTATGGCGGCCTACCAAAGGTCCCAAGTCACAACGGCTTAAACATATAACGGCTCAAAGTAAAAACTCAAAAGCCCAAAACGGCCACACGAGTCATTAAAAAGCAAGTTATAAGCGGCCACGATGGCACAACCTAGTGTTCAAAATATATCAAATACACGGCCCACGGCCAAACCGAATATCCAAAATAAAAACCAAAGTTCAAGCTAACTAAAATAACAAAATAAACTATTCGAGATCAACGATTCGGCCATCACGGACAGTCTTGAAAGCCCCCATTACAGACACGTCCACACCCGGAGCCAACACCAAAGCCTGAGCCCTCATCGTTTCCTCGGTGGCCACCATCGCACCTTTCGCATCGGCCAACAACTCCGTCTTCTCCTTCTTCAAAGCAGCAACTTCGGCCTTCGAAACCTCCAGCTCGCCAAGAAGCACAGTAGCCTGAGAACCGGCATCGGAAGCCTGTTGCCGCTCCGTACCAAGTTGGGAAAGAAGCGAAGTGTCGACCTCGGAAAGACGGAGGATCTCCGCCCCGGCTTCCTCAGAAGACTTCACTTCGTTCTCTCTCGCCACCTCGGCAGCCTCGAGCTGCTCCCTCAACTTAACCATCTCAGCTTGCGAATGACGGAGCTTCTTGTCCAACAAACCGACCTGAGCCATCACAGGCTCAGCCTTCCGAACAACGACAGCAGATCGGAGTAGGGCACGATACACTGACTTAGCTTGGAACGAAACATCACAATCATCAAGAAACGGCTCTGTGCCAGGCATCAAGTGCTGATCTATGAACCCCGAAGCATCAAAACGTCGATCCATCACACTGGGCACAGCACCCTCCTCCTCAAAGGTCTCGCTGCTAGGTTTCTCAGGCCTCTTTCTCTTCCGAGAAGCCTCGGCAGCCGTGACCACAACGACTTCAGGCGAGTTCACGGGACCCGGCGAAGCCCGAGCGTCAGCCTTCACCCCCGACGAAACCACCTCCTAAGAAACAGCCTGAGAATCCACAGCGGGATTAAAGACAGGGGTAGCTGGAGACGACGATCCCTCCTCCCAACCCATCGCTGCCTTCAGCCGCGCCAGAGAAGTCAAACCACCAGCCATCTCAACTGAAAGAAACCAAAAGAAAAATCAAGTTACAAAAACGGGAGAACAAACATGAAAACCAAGAAAGAGACAGCCACACACCAATATACGTCCGACAAGTCTCAAGATCCCCCATGACATCTCTAGGATTTAACAGGCGCTTGCCAAACAAATACCACAAGACACTAGCAACGTCCTTATCCTCGGTGGACAAACCATCATAAGTAACCTTAGTCAAAACCGACGGCCCAGCACCGAAATTCCAATAGGTCGGAAACCGGCGCTCGCCCTCTAACGTCAGCCAAAATGGATGATGCCCCTGGACAGGGTGTACTTTAAAATACTCCCTCTTGAAACCATGAAAAGAATCCTCAAACAAACCAAAAATACGGCGATGAGGCTGAGCCCGGAACGACATATACCCTTTCTTATGCTTCCCCTCCTTAGTCGGAAGAGTGCATAAGAAAAGAAAGAGAAAAACAGGAACAGAGACCGGAAGTTCGAGATACTGACACACCAGCTCAAAAGACCGGACGGCGGCCCAGCTATTCGAATGGAGCTGAGACGGCGCCACGGAACACCGACTCAGCAAGTCCTGAACAAATGGCAAAAAAGGGAATCGCACACTGAGCCGAGTGAACATCGACTCATAAACCCACATCCAGTCCGACACAGTGGGCGAATCGAGATTCAAATAGCAAACACGCTCATCGGCATCTGGGAGGGCAAGCTTGTACTGCCGCTCCGCGTCGCCGCCGCCACAAATCGCCCCCTGATCACGGAGCCTCTGAAGATCTGCCTCCGTCATCCGCGACGGAACGCCCCACTCATCGCTAGTCACCCAAGTGTAACGAGCGGGGACGCCCCTAGAAGGGGCTATCGGAGTACCCAGACCCTCACTCCTCCGCCGGTGCATACCTAAAACAGGGAGGAGCACCACCATCAGCCTACTAACCCTACGCAGAAGCAAGACAAAAACCTACTACCCACTATCGAACCAACACGGCGGTGCTCAGCCCCTTCAAACACGAATACCACCACCCAAAAAACACGAATGCAGCATGAAAGGAAAATGGCAGAATAACGCATAGCAAATACAGAACAACAGATACACCACAAAAATAAAAACATGAAAGAACGAAGCATACCAACCTGATAATGCAGAAAAAGAGCCTGAAAAAAGCTTGAGAAGCAGAAGCAGCAGCTCAAAGAAACACCAGAGAGCACCACAGAGAGAAGGAGAATTTTTTAGAAGAGAGAATGAAAGGAAAATGAAATGAACGAGGGAAGTGAGGTGGAAAGCCAAAAACGGTTTCAAAAGGGGTAAGAAAAGACGCAAATAACCCTAAATAATAAAAGGGCGCATAAGGGGCAATAAAGGAAAAGACACCTAGAAAACGTTCCCTCACAATAAATGCCCCCTTGGAAAGAGAAACCAATAAAGTACGCCTTGAAAATTGCAATAGGCGCATCAAGCACGGAAGAGACGCGTCACGGCTAAAATGGCCAGACGAATCCTCAAAACGACCATCAAACTAGGGCCGACACACCGGCTCCCCCCTTGAAAAATCAAACGACTATCCGAAGAAAACCAAAGACCCTGCTCGCGGTCAAAACGTCTCCCAGCGACAGACCAACCTTGCTCGCTCTCCCGCTGCGGGGGCAACTGTTACGGATCTGACCCACGGATCCACGACCCGGGAACAAACCCGAACCCGGTTACCCGGGTCCGACCCACTAGACTCTTCTAGAAGGACCAAAACCGGCCCTCTAGGACTCCTAACCGACTTTCGAATTCAAACGTCTCCCTTATCTTAACCAAACAAGATAAGATAAGATAACCACCGTCACCTATAAATAGAGGACCTAGGTCCCTCCAGGTATTCATTCATTCCTCACACCTTATACCTCTTAGATCCATTCTGACTTGAGCGTCGAAGTGTCTTTGCATGTACCTCCCCCCATTGCTCCAGTCAGACAATCCGGCATCCGCTTCGACCCTCAAATTCCCGATCCATCTCTCAACTCGTACCGGAGATATAATTCATAGATATTTTCCTCTAAGTGTGAACTTATTCTCAAGATTATAAGAATATAAACTAAATAAAAATATAAATATGCATCCTCGATTAGAGATTTGTTTTTCTTTTCTTTAATTCTATAAGTAGAGAACATACGATGTGATGGGAACAAAGACAAATCTCTCAAAATAGGTTCATCTATTCTTTAGTTTAATTTAATTTTCTTCTTTTCACAATGTTCAATTTATTTAGTTTCTAAAGTAACATTTCATATATCAGTTAATCCCTCTCTAAAATTATAGTGAACTTAAATTAAATTAAAAATATAATTCGTGAGGACAAAATTTTATTGGAAGTCACTCAGATAAAGACGCCTAAAACGTCTTTTTTTAAAGATATTTTTTAATAATTAAATTTAACACATATAATCGATTAAATCGTGTTATTTTTGTCAAAATTAGGCTAGAAAAATTGATTTGACCGAAAAAAATAGTGAATCAAATGTTGAACTAGTCTAAATTAATATTATTTTTTTTTATAGAAAATGACTACAATACCCTGTTATAAAAAATAACTAAAATATTTCTATTATATATATATATATAAATTTTGAGAATCCTAAATTCTAGTCTTTTATTTTTATGTTGCTATAGGGTTTGAATTTAGAATTTTCAGAATATATATATATATATATATATATATATATATATATATATAGGAGTATTTTAATTATTTTCTATAATAAGGGTATGATGAGCGGATAATTTATACGCTTTTTGACATTGTTTTTAGTATATTTTTAGTAGGATCTAGTTACTTTTAGGGATGTTTTCATTAGTTTTTATGTTAAATTCATATTTCTGGACTTTACTATGACATTGTGTGTTTTTCTGTGATTTCAGGTATTTTCTGACTGAAATTGAGGGACTTGAGCAGAAATCAGATTCAGAGGTTGAAAAAGGACTGCTGATGCTGTCGGATTCTGACCTCCCTGCACTCAAAGTGAATTTTCTGGAGCTACAGAACTCGAAATGGCGCGCTTCCAATTGCGTTGGAAAGTAGACATCCAAGGCTTTCCAGCAATATATAATAGTCCATACTTTGGCCAAGAATAGATGACGTAAACTGGCATTCAACGCCAGATTTCTGCCCAAATCTGGCGTCCAGCGCCAGAAAAGGAGCCAAAACCAGAGTTGAACGCCCAAACTGGCACAAAAGCTGGCGTTCAACTCCAAGAAGGACCTCTACACGTGCAACACTCAAGCTCAGCCCAAGCACACACCAAGTGGGCCCCGAAAGTGGATTTATGCATCAATTACTTACTCATGTAAACCCTAGTAGCTAGTTTATTATAAATAGGACATTTTACTAGTCTTTTTGACCATCTTTGGTCTCAGTTTTAATCCATTGTTCATCTTAGGGGACTATTGATCACGTTTTAGGGGACTGGCCATCTCGGCCATGCCTGGACCTTTCACTTATGTATTTTCAACGGTAGAGTTTCTGCACTCCATAGATTAAGGTGTGGAGCTCTGCTGTTCCTCAAAGATTAATGCAAAGTACTACTGTTTTCTATTCAATTCATCTTGTTTCGCTTCTAAGATATTCATTCGTACTTCAATCTGAATGTGATGAACGTGACAATCATCATCATTCCCTATGAACGCGTGCCTGACAACCACTTCCGTTCTACCTTCGACTGAATGAGTATCTCTTAGATCTCCTAACCAGAATCTTCGTGGTGTAAGCTAGAATGATGGCGGCATTCAAGAGAATCCGGAAAGTCTAAACCTTGTCTGTGGTATTCCGAGTAGGATTCAATGAATGAATGACTGTGACGAGCTCCTAACTCACGATTGCAGGGCGTTAGTGACAGACGCAAAAGGATAGTAAATCCTATTCCAGCATGATCGAGAACCGACAGATGAATAGCCGTGCCGTGACAGGGTGCGTTGACCATTTTCACTGAGAGGATAAGATGAAGCCATTGACAAGGGTGATGCCTCCAGACGATTAGCCGTGCCGTGACAGGGCATTGGATCATTTTTCCGAGAGATGACCGAAAGTAGCCATTGACAGTGGTGATGTATCACATAAAGCCAGCCATGTAAAGGAGTAAGACTGATTGGATGAAGATAGCAGAAAAGCAGAGGTTCAGAGGAACGAAAGCATCTCCATTCGCTTATCTGAAATTCTCACCTATGAATTACATAAGTATTTCTATCCTTACTTTATGTTTTATTTACATAATATATTGTAGCCCATATGAGTCAACTTAACTGAGATTTGCTAGGTGACCATAGCTTGCTTCATACCAACAATCTCCGTGGGATTCGACCCTTACTCATGTAAGGTATTACTTGGACGACCCAGTGCACTTGCTGGTCAGTTACACGGAGTTGTGAACCATGGTCTTGGCATCATGTTTTTGGCGCCATTTCCAGGGAAAGAAAGAGCAATGAATTTTACATAATTAAAGTATAATCACGATTCCGCGTACCAAGTTTTTGGCGCCGTTGCCGGGGATTATTCGAGTATGGACAACTGACGGTTCATCTTGTTGCTCAGATTAGGTAATTTTCTTTTTATTTTGTTTTCAAAAATTTTTCAAAAAATCTTTCAAAATTTTCTCCTTTGTTTTCGAAAAAAAAAATAAAAATGTTTTCAAAAATAAATTATTCTATGGCTTCAAAATTTTTAAGAATGAATTCTAGTGTTTCATGAAGCATGTGAAGCCTGGCTGGCTGCAAAGCCATGTCTAAATTCTTTTAGACTGAGGCTTCCAAACCATCAGCATAGAGGCAAGTTACATATTTGATAAGTAATGAGCAGTATATTCTGATATCTTGCTGAAGCTTGGCTGGCCATTGGCCATGTCTAGTGTTTTGGACCGGAGCTTTCATTGAAAGCTTGGCTGGCTAGTGAGCCATGTCTAATTCCTGGACTGAAGCTTTAGACTAACATGGCAAGATTCCTGGAATTTATATTAAAAATTTTGGAATCCTTATTTTCCTTTTTCAAATTAATTTTCGAAAAAAAAATACAAAAAAAAATTAGAAAATCATAAAAATCAAAAATATTTTTTCTGTTTCTTGTTTGAGTCTTGAGTCATGTTATAAGTTTGGTGTCACTTGCATATGCATCTTGCATTTTTCGAAAATTCATGCATTCATAGTGTTCATCATGATCTTCAAGTTGTTCTTGGTAAGTCTTCTTGTTTGATCTTGATGATTTCATGTTTTGTGTCTTTTCTTGTTTTTCATATGCATTCTTGAATTCTTAGTGTCTAAGCATTAAAGAATTCTAAGTTTGGTGTCTTGCATGTTTTCTTTGCATTAAAAATTTTTCAAAAATATCTTCTTGATGTTCATCATGATCTTCATAGTGTTCTTGGTGTTCATCTTGACATTCATAGCATTCTTGCATGCATCACATGTTTTGATCTAAAATTCTCATGCATTGCATAATTTTCATGTTTTTCTCCCTCGTCAAAAAAAATTCAAAAATAAAAAAAATATATCTTTCCCTTTTTCTCTCATCAAATTCAAAAATTTGAGTTGACTTTTTCAAAAATTTTTAAAATCAAGTTGTTTCTTATGAGTCAAATCAAATTTTCAATTTGAAAATCTTATCTTTTTCAAAATCTTTTTCAAAAATCAAATTTTTTTCAAATTTCTCAGTTATTTTCGAAAATTCCAAAAAAATATTTTTCAAAAATATTTTTCTTAATTTTACATCATATTTTCGAAAATAACATCAACAATTAATGTTTTGATTCAAAAATTTCAAGTTTGTTACTTGCTTGTTAAGAAAGATTCAAACTTTAAGTTCTATAATCATATCTTGTGATTTCTTGTGAATCAAGTCATTAATTGTGATTTTAAAAATCAAATCTTTTTCAAAAACTAATTTCTATCATATCCTTTCAAAAAATATCTTCTTATCTTATCTTTTTCAAAAATTTGATTTCAAAATATCTTTTCTAACTTTCTAACCTCTCATCTTTTCAAAATTTGTTTCAACTAACTAACTAACTTTTTGTTTGCTTCTTACCTTTTTCAAAACTACCTAACTAACTCTCTCTCTCTAATTTTCGAAAATATCTTCCCTCTTTTTCAAAAATTTCTTTTTAATTAACTAATTATTTTTATTTTTGATTTCAAAATTTTTCGAAAATTATTAACCTTTTTCAAAAACTATTTTCGAAAATCACTAACCCTTTTTCAAAAATTATTTTCGAAAATTCTCCCTCTCCCATCTTATTCTATTTATTTATTCATCTACTAACATCTCATCTCACATCTCTACCCTCCTCACAGTTGTGTTTCTTCCATTACATTACATTCTTTATCTCCCTCTTTTCTTCCACTCACAAAGGGATCCCTATACTGTGGTATAAAGGAACTCTATTATTATTATTTTTTCTGTCCCCTCTTCTTTGTCATATGAGCAGGAGCAAGGACAAGAACATTCTTGTTGAAGCAGATCCAGAACCTGAAAGGACCCTGAAGAGAAAATTAAGAGAAGCTAAATTACAACAATCCAGAGATAACCTTTCAGAAATTTTCGAACAGGAAGAGGAGATAGCAGCCGAAAATAATAATAATGCAAGGAGGATGCTTGGTGACTTTACTGTACCTAATTTCAATTTACATGGAAGAAGCATCTCCATTCCTGCCATTGGAGCAAACAACTTTGAGCTGAAATCTCAATTAGTTTCTCTGATGCAGCAGAACTGCAAGTTTCATGGACTTCCATCTGAAGATCCTTTTCAGTTCTTAACTGAATTCTTGCAGATATGTGATACTGTTAAGACTAATGGAGTAGATCCTGAAGTCTACAGGCTCATGCTTTTCCCATTTGCTGTAAGAGACAGAGCTAGAATATGGTTGGACTCTCAACCTAAGGATAGCCTGAACTCTTGGGATAAGCTGGTCAAGGCTTTCCTAGCCAAGTTCTTTCCTCCTCAAAAGCTGAGCAAGCTTAGAGTGGATGTTCAAACCTTCAGACAAAAAGAAGGTGAATCCCTCTATGAAGCTTGGGAGAGATACAAAGGACTGACCAAAAAGTGTCCTTCTGACATGCTTTCAGAATGGACCATCCTAGATATATTCTATGATGGTCTGTCTGAGTTATCTAAGATGTCATTGGACACTTCTGCAGGTGGATCCATTCACCTAAAGAAAATGCCTGCAGAAGCTCAAGAACTCATTGACATGGTTGCAAATAACCAGTTCATGTACACTTCTGAAAGGAATCCTGTGAACAATGGGACGCCTATGAAGAAGGGAGTTCTTGAAGTTGATACTCTAAATGCCATATTGGCTCAGAACAAAGTATTAACTCAGCAAGTCAATATGATTTCTCAGAGTCTGAATGGAATGCAAGCTGCATCCAACAGTACTCAAGAGGCTTCTTATGAAGAAGAAGCTTATGATCCTGAGAACCCTGCAATAGCAGAGGTGAATTACTTAGGTAAACCTTAGGAAAACACCTATAACTCATCATGGAGAAATCATCCCAATTTCTCATGGAAGGATCAAAAGCCTCAACAAGGCTTTAATAATGGTGGAAGAAATAGGTTTAACAATAATAAACCTTTTCCATCATCCACTCAGCAACAGACAGAGAACTCTGAACAAAATACTTCTAATTTGGCAAACTTAGTCTCTGATCTGTCCAAGGCCACTGTGAGTTTCATGAATGAAACAAGGTCTTCCATTAGAAATTTGGAAGCACAAGTGGGCCAGCTGAGTAAGAGGATCACTAAAATCCCTCCTAGTACTCTCCCAAGCAATACAGAAGAGAACCCAAAAGAAGAGTGCAAGGCCATTGACATAAGCACCATGGCCGAACCCAAAGAAGGAGAGGAGGATGTAAATCCCAAGGAGGAAGACTTCCTGGGATGTCCAGTGACCAATAAGGAGCTTCCCTCTGAGGAACCAAAGGACTCTGAGGCTCATCTAGAGACCATAGAGATTCCATTGAACCTCCTTATGCCTTTCATGAGCTCTGATGAGTATTTCTCTTCTGAAGAGAATAAGGATGTTACTGAAGAGCAAGCTGCCAAGTTCCTTGGTGCAATCATGAAGCTGAATGCCAAATAATTTGGTATTGATACTTGGGAAGTTGAACCTCCCTTGTTCATCAATGAACTAAGTAATCTGGATCAACTGACATTGCCTCAGAAGAGACAGGATCCTGGAAAGTTCATAATACCTTGTACCATAGGCACCATGATCTTTAAGGCTCTGTGTGACCTTGGTTCAGGAATAAACCCATGTCCCTCTCTGTAATAGAGAAACTGGGAATCTATGGGGTGCAAGCTACTAAAATCTCATTAGAGATGGCAGACAATTCAAGAAAACAGGCATATGGACAAGTAGAGGACGTGTTAGTAAAGGTTGAAGGCCTTTACATCCCTGCTGATTTCATAGTCCTGGATACTGGAAAGGAAGAGGATGAATCCATCATCCTAGGAAGACCTTTCTTGGCCACAGCAAGAGCTGTGATTGATGTGGACAGAGGAAAAATAGTCCTTCAATGGAATAAGGACTCCCTTGTGTTTAAAACTCAAGGATCTCCCTCTGCAACCATGGAGAGGAAGCATGAAAAGCTTCTCTCAAAGCAGAGTCAACCCAAGCCCCCACAGTCAAACTCTAAGTTTGGTGTTGGAAGGCCACAACCAAACTCTAAGTTTGGTGTTGGAGAGTTTCAACAATGCTCTGAACATCTGTGAGGCTCCATGAGAGCCCACTGTCAAGCTATTGACATTAAAGAAGCGCTTGTTGGGAGGCAACCCAATTTTTATTTATCTAACTATATTTTTCTTAATTATATGTCTTTATAGGTTCATGATCATGTGGAGTCACAAAATAAATATAAAAATTAAAAACGGAATCAAAAACAGCAGAAGAAAAATCACACCCTGGAGGAGCATCTGTCTGGCGTTCAGCACCAGAACAAAGCATGGTTCTAGCGCTGAACGCCCAAAATGGGCAGCTTCTGGGCGCTGAACGCCAGAACAGGCATGGTTCTCTGGCATTCAACGCCAGAAATGGCACACAAATGGGCGTTGAACGCCCAAAATGGCCACCAACCTGGCGCTGAACGCCCAGAGTTGTGTGCAAAGGCATTTTTACATGCCTAATGGGTGCAGGGATGTAAATCCTTGAACACCTCAGGATCTATGGACCCCACAGGATCCACTCAGGATCTGTGGACCCCACAGGATCCACTCAGGATCTGTGGACTCCACAGGATCCACTCAGGATCTATGGACCCCACAGGATCCCCACCTACCTCCACTCACTTCTTCTCACCACTTTCTTTCACACAACCCCATAAACACTCTTCCCCAAAAATCCTTCACCAATCACCTCAAACTCTCTTCCCCATCACCTCTTCACCACTCACATCCATCCATTCTTCCCCATAAACCTACCTCATAAACTCCACCTACCTTCAAAAATTCAAAACCAATTTCCCACCCAAACCCACCCATATGGCCGAAACCTTTCCCCCCTCCCTTCCCTATATAAAGCCCTCCATTCTTCATCAAATTCACACAACACACCCCTCTACACCCTTCTTGGCCGAAACACTCCCCACTCTCCCTCTCCTCCATTTCTTATTCTTCTTCATCTATTCTTTCTTTTATTGCTCGAGGGCGAGCAAAATTCTAAGTTTGGTATGGTAAAAGCATAAGCTTTTTGTTTTTCCATTACCATTGATGGCACCTAAGACCGGAGAATCCTCTAGAAAGGGGAAAGGGAAGACAAAAGCTTCCACATCCGAGTCATGGGAGATGGAAAGGTTCATCTCCAAAGCCCATCAAGACCACTTCTATGATGTTGTGGCCAAGAAGAAGGTGATCCCTGAGGTCCCTTTCAAACTCAAAAGAAATGAGTATCCGGAGATCCGACATAAAATTCAAAGAAGAGGTTGGGAAGTTCTAACCAACAAGTCGGCATCCTAATGGTTCAAGAGTTCTATGCCAATGCATGGATCACCAAGAACCATGATCAAAGTAAGAACCCGGATCCAAAGAACTATGTTACAATGGTTCGGGGGAAATACTTAGATTTTAGTCCGGAGAATGTGAGGTTGGCGTTTAACTTGCCCATGATGCAAGGAGATGAACGCCCCTACACTAGAAGGGTCAACTTTAATCAAAGGTTGGACCAAGTCCTTATGGACATATGTATAGAAGGAGCTCAATGGAAGATTGACTCCAAAGGCAAGCCGGTTCAACTAAGAAGATTGGACCTCAAGCCTGTAGCTAGAGGATGGTTGGAGTTCATTCAATGCTCAATCATTCCCACTAGCAACCGGTCTGAAGTTACTATAGACCGGGCCATCATGATCCATAGCATCATGATTGGAGAAGAGGTGGAAGTTCATGAGATTATACCTCAAGAACTCTACAAGGTGGCTGACAAGTCTTCCACCATTGCAAGGTTAGCCTTTCCTCACCTCATTTGCCACCTATGCAATTCGGCTGGGATTGACATAGAGGGAGATATCCTCATCAAAGAGGACAAGCCCATCACTAAGAAAAAGATGGAGCAAGCAAGAGAGCCCACTCATGGAGCTCAAGAGGCGTATGAAGCTCATCACCATGAGATCCCGTAGATGCCTCAAATGCACTTTCCTCCACAAAACTATTGAGAGCAAATCAACACCTCCCTGGGAGAATTGAGTTCCAATATGGGACAACTAAGGGTGGAACATCAAGAGCACTCCATCATGCTTCATGAAATTAGAGAAGATCAAAAAGCAATGAGGGAGGAGCAACAAAGACAAGGAAGAGACATAGAAGAGCTCAAGGACATCATTGGTTCCTCAAGAAGGAAACGCCACCATCACTAAGGTGGATTCATTTCTTGTTCTTATTTCTTCTGTTTTTCGTTTTCTATGTTATGTGCTTATCTATGTTTGTGTCTTCATTACATGATCATTAGTAGTTAGTAACTTTGTCTTAAAGTTATAAATGTCCTATGAATCCATCACCTCTCTTAAATGAAAAATGTTTTAATTCAAAAGAACAAGAAGTACATGAGTTTCGAATTTATCCTTGAACTTAGCTTAATTATATTGATGTGGTGACAATGCTTCTTGTTTTCTGAATGAATGCTTGAACAGTGCATATGTCTTTTGAAGTTGTTGTTTAAGAATGTTAAATATGTTGGCTCTTGAAAGAATGATGACTAGGAGACATGTTATTTGATAATCTGAAAAATCATAAAAATGATTCTTGAAGCAAGAAAAAGCAGCAAAGAACAAAGCTTGCAGAAAAAAAAATAGAAAGAAAAATAGAAAGAAAAAGAAAAAGCAAGCAGAAAAAGCCAATAACCCTTAAAACCAAAAGGCAAGGGCAAATAAAAAGGATCCCAAGGCTTTGAGCATCAGTGGATAGGAGGGCCTAAAGGAATAAAATTCTGGTCTAAGCGGCTAAACCAAGCTGTCCCTAACCATGTGCTTGTGGCGTGTAGGTGTCAAGTGAAAACTTGAGACTGAGCGGTTAAAGTCAAGGTCCAAAGCAAAAAAAGAGTGTGCTTAAGAACCCTGGACACCTCTAATTGGGGACTTTAGCAAAGCTGAGTCACAATCTGAAAAAGGTTCACCCAATTATGTGTCTGTGGCATTTATGTATCCGGTGGTAATACTGGAAAACAAAGTGCTTAGGGCCACGGCCAAGACTCATAAAGAAGTTGTGTTCAAGAATCATCATACTGAACGAGGAGAATCAATAACACTATCTGAACCCTGAGTTCCTATAGATGCCAATCATTCTGAACCTCAATGGATAGAGTGAGATGCCAAAACTATTCAAGAGGCAAAAAGCTATAAGTCCCGCTCATATGATTGAAGCTATGTTTCATTGATATTTTGGAATTTATAGTATATTCTCTTCTTTTTATCCTAATTGATTTTCAGTTGCTTGGGGACAAGCAACAATTTAAGTTTGGTGTTGTGATGAGCGGATAATTTATACGCTTTTTGACATTGTTTTTAGTATGTTTTTAGTAGGATCTAGTTACTTTTAGGGATGTTTTCATTAGTTTTTATGTTAAATTCACATTTCTGGACTTTACTATGAGATTGTGTGTTTTTCTGTGATTTCAGGTATTTTCTGACTGAAATTGAGGGACTTGAGCAGAAATCAGATTCAGAGGTTGAAAAAGGACTGCTGATGCTGTTGGATTCTGACCTCCCTGCACTCAAAGTGGATTTTCTGGAGCTACAGAACTCGAAATGGCGCGCTTCCAATTGCGTTGGAAATTAGACATCCAGGGCTTTCCAGCAATATATAATAGTCCATACTTTGGCCAAGAATAGACGACATAAACTGGCGTTCAACGCCAGCTTTCGGCCCAAATCTGGCGTCCAGCGCCAGAAAAGGAGCCAAAACCAGAGTTGAACGCCCAAACTGGCACAAAAGCTGGCGTTCAACTCCAAGAAGGACCTCTACACGTGCAACACTCAAGCTCAGCCCAAGCACACACCAAGTGGGCCCCGGAAGTGGATTTATGCATCAATTACTTACTCATGTAAACCCTAGTAGCTAGTTTATTATAAATAGGACATTTTACTAGTCTTTTTGACCATCTTTGGTCTCAGTTTTAATCCATTGTTCATCTTAGGGGACTATTGATCACGTTTTAGGGGACTGGCCATCTCGGCCATGCCTGGACCTTTCACTTATGTATTTTCAACGGTAGAGTTTCTGCACTCCATAGATTAAGGTGTGGAGCTCTGCTGTTCCTCAAAGATTAATGCAAAGTACTACTGTTTTCTATTCAATTCATCTTGTTTCGCTTCTAAGATATTCATTCGTACTTCAATCTGAATGTGATGAACGTGACGATCATCATCATTCCCTATGAACGCGTGCCTGACAACCACTTCCGTTCTACCTTCGACTGAATGAGTATCTCTTAGATCTCCTAACCAGAATCTTCGTGGTGTAAGCTAGAATGATGGCGGCATTCAAGAGAATCCGGAAAGTCTAAACCTTGTCTGTGGTATTCCGAGTAGGATTCAATGAATGAATGACTGTGACGAGCTCCTAACTCGCGATTGCAGGGCGTTAGTGACAGACGCAAAAGGATAGTAAATCCTATTCCAGCATGATCGAGAACCGACAGATGAATAGCCGTGCCGTGACAAGGTGCGTTGACCATTTTC
Source organism: Arachis ipaensis (assembly GCF_059453495.1). Taxonomy (NCBI): domain Eukaryota; kingdom Viridiplantae; phylum Streptophyta; class Magnoliopsida; order Fabales; family Fabaceae; genus Arachis; species Arachis ipaensis. Next base: position 95,272,285 of record NC_142439.1, read on the forward strand.
ACTGAGAGGATAAGATGAAGCCATTGACAAGGGTGATGCCTCCAGACGATTAGCCGTGCCGTGACAGGGCATTGGATCATTTTTCCGAGAGATGACCGAAAGTAGCCATTGACAGTGGTGATGTATCACATAAAGCCAGCCATGGAAAGGAGTAAGACTGATTGGATGAAGATAGCAGAAAAGCAGAGGTTCAGAGGAACGAAAGCATCTCCATTCGCTTATCTGAAATTCTCACCTATGAATTACATAAGTATTTCTATCCTTACTTTATGTTTTATTTACATAATATATTGTAGCCCATATGAGTCAACTTAACTGAGATTTGCAAGGTGACCATAGCTTGCTTCATACCAACAATCTCCGTGGGATTCGACCCTTACTCACGTAAGGTATTACTTGGACGACCCAGTGCACTTGCTGGTCAGTTACACGGAGTTGTGAACCATGGTCTTGGCATCATGTTTTTGGCGCCATTTCCAGGGAAAGAAAGAGCAATGAATTTTACATAATTAAAGTGTAATCACGATTCCGCGTACCAGGGTATTGTAGTCATTTTCTGTAAAAAATCATATTAATTTAGACCAGTTCAAAATTTGATTCACCATTTTTTCGCTCAAATCAATTTGTCTAGTCTAATTTTGATAAAAATAACACGATTTAATCGATTATATGTGTTAAATTTTAATTATTAAAAAATATCTTTAAAAAAAGACGTTTTAGGCGTCTTTATTTGAGTGGCTCCCAATTTTATTTTATATGAAATAGGAGTACTAGGGGCCAGCAACTTTTGTGATTTGTAGCTATCAAGTAGCCTTTAATGATGATGATTTTAATAGTGTGAGATTAGTGTGAGATTTCATCCAATGACTCACTTTTCTTTGGCTTATTACATACTGGCTAGAATTTAATAAAATTGTTGGTCCCTAGACTTTTCCTTATATTAAAATAAGATCCATTATTAGAAGTAAGCTAATAAACGACACTACACCGTTTTTTTTTCAAAATACATACAAAAGGCTAATTTTTTTTATATTGATCAAATATATATATAATCCATTGTTATTAAAAAATTGGTATTACTTTTTGATATAACATTTTTTTAATTGATATTAATTAAATTGGAGAGTCTGATTTATTTAAACAGGACAAACAAATTACAAATTAGAGAGTCTAATTTATACTTTTAAATTTTTTTATTTTTAAAAATAAAAATCAAAAAGCCTGATTTTAATGTAATTTTTTTATTTAAAAAAAACACAAATCGAACGATCCGATATGTGATTGTTTATAAAAAAACTAAACAATATAAAAAAATTGGAGACACTAATTTATGTAATTCAGACCAAAATAAATAACTTTTCTTTTCACATCATTTTATGATACACATCCTTCTCCAACACAGAAAAAATAGTAAGCGCATAAAAAAAGTTTTTTTTATTTATTTATCATTCTTAAAGGATTTTTTTTTTGTTTAAGAAGCAAATATTTAATGTTTGGATAGATGATTCAAGAGGTACTTGTAATTATTAAAAACTTTTTTCATACATGTGCTATTAGAGTACCTCCAATGGTGAGTTCCTCTTTGACTTTTTTCTGATATATAGGAACTCTAACCATTGGAGGAGAGAAGGAATGAGTTCCCACACAAGGATCAAGGTAAGAGAGTCCCTCTAAGCAGGGACTCAAATTAACCAATAATAACTTGCCATTTGGCAAGTTATTATAAAAAAATAATAATATAAAATCTGAAATAATTAAATAATTAAATTAATAATAATTATAATAAAAATTATATTAAATAATTATATTTTTATTTAATTAATAATTTATATTAATTATTTATATTATAATTAATATTGAATATTATTTATATTATTATATTAAATTATAATTAATTAAATTTATTTACATTAAAAAATAAATTTAATTTTTATACCTTATAAAATAATTTTTAGTTGAGTTGGTTATTTTTATTTTTAAAATTTAAAATGTTAATAATATTATTAAAATTAGCAGTTGTAAACACAAAACTATAAATTAGTATAATCTCGAATTATATATTGTGTATTATTATTATATATGAATTTATTTAATATTAATATCTTTTAATAATGAATTATTTTTAAATTTATAAATTTAAATAATATTATTGAAAAAAATTAATTATATTAATTTTAAATATTTTAATTAATTAATTAAGTGGGACCACAATAGGGACTAAAGTTAGTTCCTCCTAATGGAGAAGAGAGAGATGCTTTGAGTTCCTATTTATTGTTTATGACGCAAAAGCTGATGTGTAGTTACTTTTTATGACAGGTGGGCCATAAATAGGAATTGGAATGAGTTCCCTACTGGAGATGGTCTTACTGCATGCTATACCACCGTTTCGGTCATCTTCATCATTATAACTTCTACATGTGCTACGTCGATTGTGTCAACCTTTCTTATTACTATTATTATCTCTTTTACCACAAACACCATTAACACTATCATTTTCTTCTTCCATTTCTTGTTTGATATTTTTTTTGAAAGGTCTTTATGTTACAGTTATTTTTTTTTTGTGACGTTATTTTCAGCAATAATTATTTTCCACCAGATAATCAGTGAATTATTGTTTTAAAATTAAATTTACTAATAAGTTTATGAAGGGTTAAAAAACTCCACATATTACAAATAAAATTGCTATAAAATCTATTAATTTCTGTTGTTTTTGACATACTTTTTAAGGGATTGCATTATCTTAAAATAATAAAGTCAGGGGTCAGTTGTTTATTTGTTAGGTGTCGTCGTATTGTCCTTAAACAATACTTCTCTTGAAAATTATGATTTTATACATAGAAAATGTTAAAGCACCAAAACTTTTAGTAGGAAAAGAAATAAAAATTAGGTAATATTACCTCAAATACAAAACAAATAAAAAAATATTAATGACCTAACTTTCGCTTTTTATATATTCATAACATCTTTCAGTCGGAACCGTCAAAGTATGTGCTGCATGTTAAACTAAATGATATATTCTAAAAAAATTGGTGGATACTATAATAAAGACTTTATAATTGTTTTCATGTGAAAATATTCTCTTTTGACCTTTGGATGATAGATTGAATGGTTAGATTTTGATATTTATAAAAGTGTTGTCTTTATTTAAAGTGTGGCTAAATAAATAAATTACACTTTTTAACAAAGCATCTTTATAAAAAGATATTTTTGTCATCTTCATTTGAGTAGTTGCCAAAAAAATTACATATTGAATTGAGTTAAACTTATAATCTCTGGAACGAAATTGATGAATACTCAATATTTTTCTTATTAACATTGTCATTCCCACTTTGCTTTAGCTTAACTCAGTAACCCAGCTCAGTTTTCAAATTAAACACACATTAGTTACCGCCTAGATTTAGATTTTGTTTTGCCATGAGAGGATATGATGAAGGAATACATTTTCGTCCAAAATTGTAGAGACAATAATTGTAAGCTTTTAATTATAACTACATTGTTTAGGATGATCAATAAACAGGTTCTACTCTAAACGTAGGTCCAGATTAATTGTACACTGACGAATCTAAATTATTAAAGTAACTCACGTACCTTCTATATATATCATATAAATGGAAATTTCTTTCAATTTGGTGCTCATGATTCATGAATTGTATGTTAACTTGTTTGGTTCCTATCCATGAACAAACAGTGCACGTGCCACGTTTCTTCATGGCCCATTATGTGTTGTACTCTTGAAAGGCATTTTGGTACATATGGTTTGGAAAATGGAAATCATGACTTGCTGAAAGTCGGAAGTATCTTTTTTCCTTTTTACTTTGATTCAAGTCCATTTTACATTACATAAGATGATGCTTATGGCTAATGCAGCCCCGAGTTGCGAACAATAAGCCTCTAGGGCTAGCTACCTGTCAAATAACAACAAGGAAAAGTCTAGGGGGCCAGCAACTTTGTTAAATTCTGGCTAGTCAGCAAAGAAAAGTAAGCTATTGAATGAAGTCTCACACTAATCTCACACCATTAAAACTATCATTGATGGCTATTTGATAGCTACAAATCACAAAATTGCTGGTCCCCTAACATTCCTCTAACAATAACATTGACAGATAATATAATAAAAAATTAATCTAAAATAATTTTAAATTATTTTATTTTATTTTTTTAATTATTACTTATTTTATTTTAAATTCTTTAATTATTATTAAATATAATTATAAATATTACGTATATAAAATTTTAAAAATTAAATTAAATAAGATGATTTTATGTTATTTATCTCTTTAATATTATCGGTCAAATAAATAGGTGTTTTCACAAATATATTTTGTTTGTATTGGTTTTTTTAGCACAATAGGTCGATAAATTAAATGAACTTAGGAGGTAGAAATTATTATGTTAACCAGTTTGGCCTGTCGGATAAGATATAATTTGCTAAAGTTAATATTATTTGGTTCTTAAATTTTCATGTGAGTTTTAATTTAATCTTTGAAGTTTTAATTGTTTTTATTTAATTTTTAAACTTTACAAATATAATTTACATTAGTTAAATAATTTTCGGCACAAAAACATTAATAAAATACTGATATAGATAATCAAATATTGTGTTGAAACTTGTAAAACGACATCGTTTTAATTTTAGCATTCAAATAGTCCAAAAACAATGTCAAATAATTATTATTTGTTTTAGGAGAAAAAATTTTAATAAATACTACTTATGTTTTTTTGAGGTTATTTGAAACGACATCGAGTCCAACGCGATATCCACTACGTTAATGTTTGGTTAACATTTTTGTGTCAAATTATTCTAGGAACTAAGATGATTAACATTCGCAAAGTTTAGAAACTAAATAGAAGTAACTAAAACTTAAAGAACTAAAGTAAAGTTTGCTTGCAAATTGAGGAACTAAATTAAGTATTATCTCAATTTGTTAAGGATAGATAAAACTTGAACATGTAAAACCTTATAAAGTTTTAACATTAGAGAATAATATTTGGTATATTACTATATAAAGCACATACATGGTGTGAATAAACAAGAATTGAATTATATTTAAAAGTAAAAATCTACTATAAGACAACCAGCGGATCTGGTGATTTATCGCAAAAGCTGCAGTTATTTCCTATATGCACCAAAATTAGCATGTTAAAGTGTAACTAAATATACTTGGCAGTTAAACTAATTAAATAACACAAATTTTTGTTTTTTTATTCTTTCCTCATGCATCTTAATCCTTAGGTGTAACAATCTTTGCACAATTTTACTAAAAATCAAGAGATGAGTTATAGAGTACGTACATTGTTAATTGTTGCTTGAAACTAATAAAGATAGCCTGTGATTGTCATATTATTGCTAAAAACTACTCAAATATAATGATTACTTACATTTCACTTCAAAGTTTTAATTTATATATATGCAAATTGGATATGTAATTAGTAATTACGCCTAAACATGCTAATGTAATTATTTAGGCTTGTGTCACAGGAAATAACTATTACAAATACTTTAGTTTTAACAAAGTAATATAATGATACTAGTGGAGAGAACGGTGTGAGGAGAGGAAAAGGTGGTTCAAGGTAATTATCTTAGAGTGCATACAGTGGATACGACGGATGTGTTTAGGGCAGAGGACCATAAAGTGTAGAAAGTGTCCTTTAAGGATAAGGTTGTCGGAGCGACAATCTCCAAGACCTTTGTGGTGGCCGAATTTTCGGATAGTTATTGCATGGAAAAGTCTAGGGGACCAGCAACTTTGTTAAATTCTGACCAGCATGTAACCAACAAAGAAAAGTGAGCCATTAGATAAAATCTCACACCATTAAAACCATCATTGATGACTATTTGATAGCTACAAATCACAAAAGTTGCTGACCTCCTAGCATTCCTCTTATTGCATGGCTATCGTTATAAGAAAACAAGAAAATTGATAACTACTTAACGAGAGCATATTTTCACATATTTTCTCGTTTAGCAATCCTTCAATGTCATCGACAAATTTTTGCTGGATTTCAATTTCTTTTGAATTAATACCGATGTGACTTATCCTGTTGTTACGATGAACCCACACAATGTAATCTCTTTAAAATCCCTTACTTAATTATTAGATGATTATAAATTTCATTCTTTTCCCCCCAACTAAAGTCGTTACCGAAGATTCTTGTTAGTCTAGAGAGGAGAGAGTTGAATTTATGACATTCTTTTAATCTTGAATAATAACTCCTCAAACTAGAAAATGAAACTTTGTTTTTGTTTTGTCTGCGAGATTGATTATGTAAGAGACAATTTTATTTTGTCTCATAAATCGTAAAAAATAGAATCATGATAGAAAAGAAGAAGATGACACAGCCATATCTCCCACAACTAGAAAATTACTTATTACAGACATATTTGGTCTTTATTATAGACGGATTTTTGGTTACCGACGGATTTCGTCCCTCTGTAAAAGCTTCGTCGAAAATTATTTACCGACAGATTTTTTTCCGTCGGTAATTTACCGACAGATTTTTTTCGTTACTGATAGAATTTCCCTTGGTAATCGTCCCCCTCTTTCGCGCTAAAACGTCAAATTTTTCGACGGATTTTCTGTCAGTAATTTACCAACAGATTTTTTTCCGTTATCGACAAATTTTTTTGTCGGTAACTAGTGTCAAATTTTTCGACAGATTTTTTGTCGATAATTGGAACCTAGGAAAGCATTTTCAAATCTAAATACAGACGAAAAATCCGTCTGTAAATCCGTAAGTAAGGTAAAACAGTATATTTTTTAGATTTTTTCATTGCAAAATAAACCTATTTTCATACAAAATATCCCCAATCCAAAAAAGTTGATTGCTTATTATTGAATTTGATATGCTTCTAAAAATTAGCAATATCAGTAAATATGTAAATCACGAATTTTACTCATTTATAGAAAAAATGAAACCTCTGATGACAAGAAAAAATGAAACCTATTTGATCTTTATCCCCAGTCTTTACATCTTTTTAGTTCTCTCATATCCACCTGACTTTCTCCTTTATATAAACACTGAAAACCTAATGCCTTTGATGTACAAAAGATAGCTTTGAAACACTTAGCCTCAAAACAGTGAGAAAAAAGAAAAAATTTCACCTAAATTACAAAGTTGTCAATGAGATCTACTATGAGAATTAGAGCTAGCTTCCAGAAGGTCTTGGTTGCAACTAGGATTTTATCTCTGCCATGTGATTCGGGTTCTTTATCGTATATGGTAGGCCTCCACCTCACTGTGCGAGCAATGCGAGCTACTTTGTCAATGGCTTCAGGGGAATCCCTCACTACAACAGTTCCTTCTGGCTGCAATATTCGGTCGATCTCCACCATCAAATCAATAAGGTTACATCTGCAATGAAGCAAATAGAGTGGCCCATCATTGATACAAACTATGATTAATAGATTATCATTTAGCACCTTAACAGATTGAGATTTAAGTTCAACCTAAGAATGTGGTTATCAAACTTAAATGTTCACCTTAAACTACTGGAGTTTAAGTAAACTTGGATCATTGAATTCAACTCGTAAACTCGATTTTGGAGACCTAAACGATTTATGAGTTCACTTCCGAGCTAGATGACCTTGTAGGAAACAGACACTCAAGGCATCTCGGAACTAACAATTCAGTAAACAACACAAGTTGATCCATATTGTATTTTTTATCAAATCATTCCAGCTAGAACAATTAACGTTTTATGTGTTTTTATCAAGGCAAGCCTGATGAGCAGATAATTTATACGCTTTTTGGCATTATTTTTAGATAGTTTTTAGTATGATTTAGTTAGTTTTTAGTATATTTTTATTAGTTTTTAAGCAAAATTCACATTTCTGGACTTTACTATGAGTTTGTGTATTTTTCTGTGATTTCAGGTATTTTCTGGCTGAAATTGAGGGACCTGAGCAAAAATCTTATTCAGAGGCTGACAAAGGACTGCAGATGCTGTTGGATTCTGACCTCCCTGCACTCGAAATGGATTTTCTGGAGCTACAGGAGTCCAAATGGTGCGATCTCAACTGCGTTGGAAATTAGACATCCAGGGCTTTCCAGCAATATATAATAGTCCATACTTTGCTCAAAGATAAATGACGTAAACTGGCGTTTAACGCCAGTTCCATGTTCCATTCTGGCGTTAAACGCCAGAAACAGGTTACAAGTTGGAGTTAAACGCCCAAAACAGGTTACAACCTGGTGTTTAACTCCAGAAACAGCCTAGGCACGTGTAAAGCTCAAGTCTCAGCCCCAGCACATACCAAGTGGGTCCTGGAAGTGGATTTCTGCACTATCTATCGTAGTTTACTCATTTTCTATAAACCTATGTTACTAGTTTAGTATTTAAACAACTTTTAGAGATTTATTTTGGACCTCATGACATTTTTTTACACATTTCATATTGTATTTCTGACGGCATGAGTCTCTAAACCCCATGGTTGGGGGTGAGGAGCTCTGCTGTGTCTCGATGAATTAATGCAATTACTTCTGTTCTCTATTCAATCACGCTTGTTTCTATTCTAAGATACTCGCTTGTACTTAACCGTGATGAATGTGATGATCCGTGACACTCTTCATCATTTTCAACCTATGAACGCGTGCCTAACAACCACTTCCGTTCTACCTTAGATTGAGTGTGTATCTCTTAGCCTCTTGGTTCATGATCAGAGTCTTCGTGGTATAGGCTAGGACTATTGGCGGCCATTCCTGAGATCCGAAAAGTCTAAACCTTGTCTATGGTATTCCGAGTAGGATCTGGGATGGGATGACTGTGACGAGCTTCAAACTCACGAGTGCCGGGCGTAGTGACAGGCGCAAAAGGATCAATGGATCCTATTCCAACACGAGTGAGAACCGACAGATGATTAGCCGTGTGGTGACAGCGCATTTGGACCATTTTCACTGAGAGGACGGATGGTAGCCATTGACAACGGTGATCCACCAACATACAGCTTGCCATGGAAAGGGCCTTGCGTGTGTGAAGAAGAAGACAGTAGGAAAGCAGAGATTCGAAAGACAGAGCATCTCCAAATCCTCAATCTATTCTCTATTACTGCATAACAAGTACTATTTAATTTATGCTTTTTTACTTTTCATAAATATAATCACTCTTATCATTGATTTCCTGACTAAGAATTACAAAATAACCATAGCTTGCTTCAAGCCGACAATCTCTGTGGGATCGACCCTTACTTACGTAAGGTATTACTTGGACGACCCAGTGCACTTGCTGGTTAGTGGTACGAGTTGTGAAAAGTGTGATTTATAATTCGTGCACCAAAGCCCTACAAATGTCTAACTATTCAAACTAACGTAACCAAGTTGCAGAAGTAGATCATCTGTTTTTACTTTCGTTTTGAATTTTAAGAATTTAAAATATGCATCCAAATTAATGATATAAAACACTTTGATTTTGGATAGGAAAAGAGATATGTACAAAGATAGGAGCATCAGACAGCAATAGCCAAAAGTTAGTTGAGGCAGTTATTAGTCGATTAAAATTTAAATCACATCACGCTGTTCCCTAGAATGCGTCATCACAACTGGGAAACAATAGATAAAACAAGAGGCTATGATGACCGTACCTTCTTTTGCCAGAAGATGGATCTTTTGAGAAAGGTTCACACCTGAGAACAATAACAAAACGTCTCAAATCCAAAACACTAACCCGTTGAAAATTGTAATACATGTTAATGATAATGAAAATTTTTGCCAAAAAGAAGGGTCCTAATTAAAGAAACAAAACAAGTTAGAGTATAGATGTACTTGAGTTATTTTTCAGAAAGACGGATAATAATAATAATTATCATTAAGACATTTACTACGAAAGGTTTGCAGATTTGCCACACTATAGAAGACAAAATATTGAACTCCAAAGGCTCTTTCCGATATCCCCTTAAGTGAAAATACATGAAATTCTGAGCATAGAACTTACCAATTATGATAGACTCCTATAAGACCTGTGTCAAAGACCACATCAAGACTTGATGGCTTGCAGGCTGGTAATACATTTATAACCCACACAGGATCATATTTTAGTGCTGCCACAAAACTCCCAAACAATGCATTCATGTCCATCACATTTCGTATGGCTGGAGTTCCCAACTTAATGTTCAGAGAATGTTTATAGTAAGCAACCCTTCTCACCCACCATTTAGTGTCAGCCTCATAGACATCAGCACCATTCATCAGGAGTGTCGATCGAGGAGGTTTTGCACTAAATCCATTTGAAATAAGTTTATCATCTATGTAATATTCCAATTCTTGTCAATATATTCCAGTAAGTCGTGTTCATCACTCAATAAAAGTGCAGTTCATTATTTAACTTATCAATTAATTCAATTTTCTAAGCCAAATGCACACAAAATAGGGAACATTATGGAAAAGAATAGGAATGCATCACGTACCTCTTCCATAGTCTTCCCTATAATTTCAGATGGCAATTTGGGAGGAGGAGTAGCAGCAACTGAAATGCTGACAGTTGAAGTAGTTCTAAGTGACAAAAATATTAACATATTAGTAAAAGTTATGAATTAAAGCCTAAAAAAATCAAAAAGAAAAAAAAAAAAAGAAATACTTCGAATGCAAATAAGTTGCAATTACGTCATACCTTGAGCAGTTGGTCAACATGGCAAAGTATAGCTAATCAATAAAGTGTCGTTGTATTCCTAACAGGAAAAGAAGATAACATAAACTTCATAAATTTACATAAGTAATTAATTATGCTACCTTACATAAATTTTTATAATATAGGTCCCTAAAAAAGCGCAGCACGGCATACAAGCATTCCACATTAACATAAAGTCCGAAAAAAGACAGCACAAAAAAAAAGAATAATGTAGGTAGTCTAACCTGATCTTGATAATTGCATCAGGTAAACTAGTGACTTTGAGGTCACATGGAGATAACTTAACCATTGCTCCAAGGTTTTCTTCAAATTATAGGACCTTAATTGAAAACTTTTATATAATATAAGACTTCATTACAAACTTCTAAATTTTAAGGACCTAACTGAAAATACATTGGAACTATAATAAAATGACCCCAAAAAGTATTTTAACCTTTTTTTTCTCCATTAATTGTTATATTACTCTCTTCGTGAGTCAAGCAAGACTTTAAATTTAAGGTATAAAAGTTTATAGAATGAAATTTTTAGTGTTGCTAACATTACCATTCTCTATTTTCATGATACTTTGGAGCATTATTTCCATCTTTGTCTTCATATCATGACTATCATCCATATGGGCACTACAAGTGTAAGCTCCCTGTATATATCGCATGCAAATCTGCATATCTTTTAAGCGAATTCAAGCTTACCATCTGATATCCTACAAATAGCCAGACGCATCAGTTCTCCAATCAAATCTGCAAGCTGTAAGAAAATGTTCAGCACCTTCAAAAAACAGCGTGGGGAAAAATCACAATTTGGTTTAAAGCATACTTCATGTTCTATAAAAATCATATAACTGTATTTAAAAGAAGGCCAACATAATTGGTTATATTCATTACAAACAAATCAAGCACTTGTAATAATCTCTTTGAATGGCAACATATTGTTATATGATATTAGTATATGTGTTATATTTACTAATATTCTATTAACAGCATAAATAACTCACTTTTTTATCTCGTCAAGCGTCAAAAGCATTCCATTTTTACAGAAACCGCAGAAAGTAGCTGCTTCAACATACTCTTGTTCACCAAAGGCATGTATCAGATGAAAGTATTTTTGTCCTCAACCAATAAAAAAGTTACATTAATCATACCCCAGGTGAGTATGCTCGTCGTAGCTTCCAAAAATCAGTACCCTGCAATTCTTTGACTAATTGAGACATGTGCTAATTTGTCACTGTTGCTAGATCCTTTTCAGCTTTCTGAAGTACTTCCTCTTTATTATACTTACTCATCCTAGTTAAGACATTAAAATAAAGTATTGCCAATAATATAAAAAAGATCAACATTACATGAAAGAGTGAATCAGTAGCCATCACAAGTAGATTTTGGTTTCACATTTCTTATATATATATACTCATGCTATTCACATATTAATTAAAGAACAAAGGAAAGCAAGGGATATGTATAAAGTATGAATATGAGGATAATATGATTATTAAGATAAACTTACTGGTAATAGAAAATACAATCATAGTAGTAAATCCAAGGAACAAAATGAGAAGTTGAGTCAGATGATTAATTGAAAGTATATATAATAAAGCATTGGCAAAAATAATCAAAACAAAGGCCGCATATCAATCATGTTTATGTAATTTAGCTGATTCGAGTCAGCCCTTGAATTAGTTGAAGATCCTAAAATATCCACCCAATCATTCCACAAGGCCCAAGAGAGAAACAAACAAAGAAGAATGGAAAAGCGATAACTAACCTCTGAACTTGAAATATGACTTTTTTTTGCTGTTCATTGTTACTTTACGACTTGCTTTAACCATTCTTTCACATTTCTCATTCTACAAACATAAGTTACAAACAATGAGCAGCATATACAGAACATGCACGGCTTCAAAGTATGAATAGTAAGAAATTCAAAACAATTTTAGCTACGAATCAACAATTTTTAGTAATTATGAGTGGATTAAGCATCAGATGATTAATATTTGGTTTAATTACTCTGTTGGTCCTTATAATTTCATAAAATTTTCAATTAGGTCCCTATACTTTTTTTCTTTTTAATTGGGTCCCTGCAGCAAATTTTTTTTTCAATTAAGTCCCTCTTAATATAATTAGCTTAATTTTATAAGGACCCAACTAAAAAAAAAAGAATTGGTACAGAGACCTAAATAAAAGAAAAAAAGTGTAGGGACCCAATTAAAAAAAAATTTGGTGCAATGACTCAATTAAAAGAAAAAAAATTATAGGGACCTAATTGATAATTTTGCGAAACTATAAGGACTAGCAGAGTAATTAAACCTTAATATTTAAGTTCCCTTTGTAGAAAATCCTTCTCCAAAAGTCCAAAACCTAGCAATTTCGAATAAAATAAACTAATCACTATGTCTTATTACCGATTGAAGTGAATGAAAGAAAATAGAACATAGGAACTAGAACAAGAAAATAGCAATAGAAGAGAAAGAATATTAGGGTTACCTGCACGCCTGAGGCGAGATCAAAGAGAGAAACGCATCAATTGAGCAACACACGGCGAGAAATGCACTAGTGATTTCTGTGAGAATAACTTTGATCGAGAAATTAAAACAAGTAGCGCATAAATTCGAATAAGGGAAAGAAGAGTGTGAATCTCAGAAAGAAATAGAGAAATGGAAGACGTATGGTTTAAAAATCTCGAGAGCGACATCGGAAAGGTAGAAAGAGTGAATGCAGGACTGCAGGAGAAGGTGAAGGCGATAAAGACGGAGGTGACAAAGACGGTGGCGGGGAAATGCGTATTAGGGTTCGAAAGGGAATGACGCGAGCAACACACAGAAAAGAGCCGGGAAAGAGGTGTGACGGAGTTTTGGGGCGATGGAAGTTCAGTGCAATGGAAGTTGGGTGTGAGTGTGTGACGGCGGCGCAAGGTGCGATGGCGGTGCAAGGCTGAGAGGCGCCACCGATGGAGCACTTGGAGGGGATGGTTGTGGAGGCGCGGGGAAGAGATATGTGAAATGAGGAGGAGCTTGTAAAGCAAATTTATTTTAATAATTTCGATAGAATATTTTAAATTACATAATTTAATAAAACGTAGTATTTTTGTTCATTTAATTACAGACGAATTTTCTGTCGGTAACTATTTCCTACAAAAAAATTAATTTTTCCGACAGAATTATCGACGGATTCTCTTTTTCGTCTGTAATTTATGCTAATTCATTTTTTTGTTTCCAACAAAAATCTCTCGCAAATTCTGTCTATATTTTCGTGGGATAAAATCTGTCGAAAATATCCGTCTGTAATAACTAATTTTCTAATAGTGTCCTGGTTCAGCTACCTTGTGGAATGCAATCTACATCCACTCTCCATCATAACATTGGTAGAATTTTCATTATCTTTTCAAGTATTACATACACCAATTTCCAAGAATTTAACCTAATTTTATTAAGGACAAATCAAGCTTCAACCCAAACTTGACTTGGCTAGGCAACTTTTTAACTCTCAACACACACTATAAAGAAATGCGGCAGATAGCGGTGGGGATTTAGCGGTTGGTGTGACGGATTGGGGAGGGGATTCTAAAAGCTTCTTATTTTGCAACGGTTTTGCTTTAACTGCCGCAAAATGTCTATTTTGCGGCGGTTAATGAAGCAGTCAATACTAGATACTCTGTTAGCAGCGGCTTTCTCCCAACCGGCGCAATATGTTTTTATCTCGAATTTTTATGTTTAAACATTGCCGTGTAAAATCTACTTAAGTTCTCACTATTTTTTTTTAAAAAATATGTTTCAAACACTGTTACTTAATGCATTACTTACATTTTCATATTTGTATTACGTAAAAAATTATTATTGAATTAAAAAACATATATTGATCAATAATGTGCACAAATTTACGAATTAGGTTTCCTCATGTACTATCAGCGCATTTTAAGTTTGCATTCGAACATAAATGTTAAAGAAAAAATCAAGTCAATGTCTGGATTTATAAAGTCAAAACAAAGTTCAATAGAGCATAAAGATCAGAATTCTTAAAGTAGACAAACACGTAATGAGCCAAAATTTCTCTTCAACATCGTATTGACCTGGCCAGAAATACCCAGTCACAAATCTACCGCTTTCACGTGATAACGGATATGATAAGTCATCTCCAAAACATGGCTTTTTGTTCAGATTGAAGCTCCTTTTTGCAGCATGTACATCATCTTCTCTTTGTTGGGTGTATAAAATTTCATTGTATTCATTCGAAATCTTATTGAGCTCAAACTACATGAAGATGTCAATTCCACCGGAGGAGATAGCATCAAATCGTCTTCCGAATCAGTGTTTGTCCCATCTAGAGTGTCATTAACTATTTCGCCTGAATATTCTGCTGACACTGAAAATATCAACATACATACAACAATCTAAGTCTACTCAAAAGAAAATGATAACTCACAGGTCATTAGCTAGTAATTAAGAAAAAAAAGGTGCGTTAAAATGGTAAGAAAAATTTAAAACTAAATAAAAAAAAATTAACAACTACCATCTCCTTTGTCGATAGTTTGGATAAATTTCTTGAAAAGAAGCTCTGTAATTTTCTCTTTTGAAGCAATATCCAACTCAACAACATGCATGTTTCTAAAGTGCGTCTGCATCATAATAAAATGTATAGTTCATGGTCTTTTTTGTAAAGCATACTGTTTCTATATGATGCACTTTCTATGCTAGATATTTATTTTTAACCTTTAATTCAGCAAGTATGTCTTCAGAGGTCCTACCAGCTACACATGTCACAAAAACATACCCAAATTTTTTCTCATACAGTAATCCCCATTCATGAAGTTCCTACAAATTTGAACATTAACATAACAACTATTATTGCAGCAAATTTGTTAGCATATATCAACTTAAAATATATATTATTCAAATATAGTTTAACTCAAATTTTTAAGGGTATGCCTAACCGATGGTGCGGTGTTTATAACCCACAAACTAACCGGCAAGTGCACTGGGTCGTACCAAGTAATGCCTCAGGTGAGTGAGGGTCGATCCCATGAGGATTGAAAGGCTAAACAACAATGGTTGATTAATTTACTTAGTTAGGCAAATAGAAAATAGTGTTTGAGAGTTCAAAGACATTAAACAATAGCAAGAATATTAAGGAAAGACAAGTAAACAAGTGGGGAATAAAATATTGAGAAACAATTAAGGCTTCAGAGTTATCTATTTTCCGGATTGACTTTTCTTATTAATTTATTTTAATCATGTAAGATTTAATTCATGGCAACTATATGTGACTAGACCCTAATTCCTTAGACATTCCTAGTCTCCTCTAAAATTCATCAACAACCAATTCCTTGGTTAATTAATTCTAATTAGGGGGTGAAGTTCAATTCTAGTTATATGCCACAAAAATCCTAATTACCCAAATATAAAAGGATTATATGTCACGTATCCTGTTAAATTCAGATAAACTAAAAATTTGGGAGTTGTTTTCAAGCTGCAGTTCAAGTAAAGAGCTTTTCCAAGTTATACAAAAACTCAATTAGAAAGAGGGTCATACTTCCGTTCCACCCAATTTCATAAAATAAAGAACGAAAACAATTCTTAAATATAAATCAAAACATGAATTAAAATAGAAAAACAATAAAATCAATCCATACAATAGACAGAGCTCCTAACCTTAACAGTGGAGGTTTAGTTGCTCATGGTTCTGAGAGAAAATAAGGATTCTCAAAAACTGTAAATTGTGAATGGAATAATGTTGTGTTCGAATCACCCTGTTGGAATTCCCTTTTTTATCTAATCCTAATTAATTTAAAATCTATCTTCTAAAACTAAAATAATATATTTTCCTCTTTTATAATAAAATTAAAGTTTTAAATCAGAATTAATTAAAGCAATCAACATGTCTTCAATTGATGGATGGAGACCACTTGCTTCGCAGGTCCACGCCTAACTTGGAGTGGGTATAACCATTCTTGTGTGAATCTGAATCTTTGCTATCCCCTGGCTCTAGTCTGTGTTTCTGGGCCGAAAACTGGGTCGAAACTCGGCCTGAAATCGTCCCCAGCGTTTTCTGCGTTTTTTGCATGTCACGCATATCACGCGTACGCGTCAGTCACGCGTACGCGTCGATGGTCTTTTTCGCGTGTCACGCGTACGCATCTGGTACGTGCACGCGTCACTGAGCAACTTCAATTTTCATGCGTACGCGTCAGGTACGCGCACGCGTCGCCATGGATAGCTCTTAATCACGCGTACGCGTCAGGCACGCGCACGCGTTGCTCCTCGCTGGTAAGCTCATTGGTTTCTTCTCTTTCTCTGCAGAAACTCTATCAAATCCATCCGAATGCTACTTAAAATGAATAAAATTGCACAAGACTTAAAGTAGCATCCATAGTGGCTAAAAGATAATTAATTCTTGATAAAACTTAACAAATTAAGTGCAAATTCACTAGAAAAAGATAGGAAAGATGCTCACGCATCACAACACCAAACTTAAATTGTTACTTGTCCTCAAGCAACCAAACTAATATAGGCTTAGAATGTGAATTTGCATGAGAAGGAGAGTTTGATTAAGCTCATATCTCTTCTTATAGTGGGGTTTACAACTGCAATCCTGAATAGTTTTGGCATCTCACTCTCCTTTGAATCAGAAGGATGTCAGTGTCATTCGGAATTAGAATTCGGATAATATTATGAATTCTCTGATATTTTGTAACTAAATTTAACCCTTGAACACAGCTTTTTTTTTTCTTTTCTTTGGTGCTTTGCACCTTGAGTCTAGCCATGACTTTAAATGTTTTGTCTCAAGCTTTACTTGACACAGAAACACCACAAGCACTTAATTGGGAAAATCTTTTTGGAGTTTTTGATTTTTCTTTCAGCTACTCCCAGACAGTGGTGCTCAAAGCCTTTGGCATACTCTTCTAATTGCAATTGGTCTTGACTCTAAATGTTTTGTCTCAAGGATTACTTGACACAAGAACACCACAAGCATATAACTAGGGAAACAACTCTTTGAGCTTTTAATCATGTCTGACCTCCCTAGTCATTGATGCTCAGAGCCTTGGACCTTGCTTCTTTTTTTCATGCTGTTTCTTTTGCTTCAAGGATTAAGTTTTTGTTTGTTTCAGAGAAGTCATAATAATTCTCTAAATCCCTGTTCCTTGTACATTAATATTCTTTGATTCAATTTTAAATATGCACTGTTCATGTCATGCATTCAGAATCACAGAAAATACCACCACATTTAAGTGAATAAGACTACTCTTCAATATAAACTCAATTTCTCATGCAATATATCACTTCTTTTTCTTTTTCTTTTTAGATTCAAGTTTAGTGAGTGGTACATGAGACATATAACATAATGAATCTAATTCTAAAAACTAAAAATACTGAAGATCATGCAGGCAATCAAAGCAACAAAAAACAGAAAACAATAAAATAAGAACAGAAGAGAAATAGAATGAAAGGAACTCAACCACCTTAGTTATGCTGGTGGCCATCTCATTCCTCCATGAAGAACACTCATCTCCCTTTTGTGCTATTAAAATAAGCAGAAAAGCCATAAGCGAAACGACAACACCAAACTTAAAGGTTTGCTTGTCCTCAAGCAAAGAAGAACTTAAAACAAAAACAAATATTATGAGGAAAGAATAATAAAAGGATAAATGAATAAGAGAGAATGAGGATTGGGGGGTGGATGAATTGAAATCAGGCGCTGGGGGGTTTAATTTGGGCGTCGTACGCGACGCGTACTCGTAAGGCACGCGTATGCGTGGATCGCGCTTATTTCAAGCGACGCATACGCGTCAGGGACGCGTACGCGTGGACCTGGTTTGTGCGAATCACGCGAAGGCGGCCGCATGCACGCACAACTCTCTGCTCGCGCACTGGGAATCAAAATTTTCAGACGACATGTGCGCGTCATCCACGCGCACGCGTGGACAGCTGTTTGGGGAAGGACGCGCACGCGTCAGGGACGCGTACGCGTGATCAACTTTGTGCCTCTAGCACACTTCCAGCCCCAAGCCATCATAACTCTATGCCATGCACCCATTTACGTTAATATTTCAAGGTCACGCGTATACGTCAGGGACACATACGCGTGGGTGGCCAATTGCGCAAACGACGCGCACGCGTCAGGGACTCGTACGCGTGATGCGGCTTATGCGCCCAGCATGGTTCCAGCCCCACTCCTGCTCAACTCTCTGGCCAATTTTATTTTTCACGCACACACATATGACGCGTACGCGTCAGCGATGCTTGCACGTCGTGTGCTCGTTTTTTTAAATATGTGTGTGTGTGTCGCCTGGAGTGTTCGGTTCCTGTTATAAAATAGCTGCATGATCAGAAAAACAGTAAAAACTCAATAAAAGATCAAATAAGTACTAAAACTACTACTACGAAAAATAACTAAGGATACAAAATTATCCGGTTGCCTTCCGACAAGCGCTTCTTTAACGTCAGTAGCTTGACGGTCAGTTCTGCTAATTCAGCAGATGAGCGGACCTCTGGCAATCGATCTCGCCTCCAAGATAGTGTTTCAACCTCTGGCCATTTACTGTAAATTTTCTGTCAGAATTCTCCTCCTGTATTTCCACATAACCATATGGTGAAGCTCTGGTAACTACAAACGGTCCTGACCACCAAGATTTTAGCTTTCCGGGAAAGAGTTTGAGCCTTGAATTATACAGAAGCACTCTCTGTCCTGGCTCAAAGACTCTGATGGCAATCTTCTTATCATGCAGTAACTTGGTTCTCTCCTTATAGAGCTTGGCATTCTCATAGGCTGAACATCTGAATTCATCAAGCTCATTCAACTGAAGCATTCGCTTGATTCCTGCAGCTTCTGAATCAAGATTCAGATATCGGATTGCCTAGTAAGCTCTATGTTCCAACTCAACTGGTAAGTGACAGGCTTTGCCATAGACCAACTGATAAGGGGACATGCCAATAGGAGTCTTGTAAACTGTCCGGTATGCCCAGAGAGCATCATCAAGCTTCCTAGACCAGTCATTTCTTGAAACACTGACGGTCTTCTCTAAAATCCGCTTAAGTTCCCTGTTGGAAACTTCAACCTGTCCACTTGTCTAAGGGTGATAGGGGGTTGCCACTTTATGACAAACTCCATATCTCTGCAGAAGAGAGTCCAGCTGTCTGTTGTAGAAGTGGCTTCCACCATCACTAATGAGTGTCCTTGGGACACCAAACCGGCTAAAGATATATCTCTGAAGAAAGCTCATTACCACCTTGGCATCATTGGTGGTTAGAGCCACAGCTTCCACCCACTTGGACATATAATCAACTGCCACTAGAATATAGTTGTTTGAATGTGAGGGTAGGAAAGGTCCCATGAAATCAATACCCCACACATCAAACAACTCAACCTCAAGAATCCCCTGCTGTGGCATTTCATGGTTGGCAGGGAGATTTGTGGCTTTTTCACATCTGTCACAGTGCTTCACAAATGCTCTTGAGTCTCTGAAGAGAGTCGGCCAGTAAAACCTGCTCTGAAGGACTTTTGTAGCTATCCTTTCACCACCAAAGTGGCCTCCATACTCAGAACCATGACAGTGCCAAAGAATCTACTATTTTTTTTTCATCTGGGACGCATCTCCGGATGATACCATCTGAACACCTTTTAAAAAGGTATGGTTCCTCCCAAATGTAGTACTTTGCATCAGTCAATAGCTTCTTCACTTGTTGCCTACTATACTCCCTTGGAATAAAATTCATGGCCTTATAATTTGCAATGTCTGCAAACCATGGAGCCTGCTGAATGAGGAATAATTGCTCATCTGGAAATGTCTCAGTCACAGCTGTGGATGGTTGTACTCCTGCTTCAGGCTCAATTCTGGAGAGATGGTCAGCTACTTGATTTTCTGACCCTTTCCTGTCTTTTATCTCAATATCAAACTCCTGAAGAAGCAACACCCATCTGATTAATCTTGGTTTGAAGGTACTTCAAAGCAGCATGATCAGTATAAATAATAACCTTAGAACCAAGTAAATAGGACTTAAACTTATCAATAGTATACACAACAGCTAATAATTCCTTTTCTGTAGTTGTGTAATTCTTTTGGGCATCATTTAGCACACGACTGGCATAGTAAATAACATGTACAAGCTTACCATGCCTCTGTCCTAAAACAGCTCCTATAGCAAAGTCACTGGCATCACACATCAACTCAAATGGTAAATCCCAGTCAGGGGGAGCTATAATGGGAGTAGAGGTAAGGTTTGCTTTCAGAGTTTCAAAAGCATGCAGACAATCAGAATAAAAAACAAAAGGAACATCAGCAACTAACAGGTTGCTTAAAGGTTTAGCAATTTTAGAAAAATCCTTTATAAATCTTCTATAAAATCCTGCATGACCTAAGAAACTCCTGACTGCCTTAACATTAGTTGGTGGTGGTAATTTTTTAATTACCTCCACCTTTGCTCTATCAACCTCAATTCCCTTACTTGAAATCTGGTGTCCAAGGACAATACCTTTTGTAACCATAAAATGACATTTTTCCCAATTTAAAACAAGGTTTGATTCTTGACACCATTTCAAGACAAGAGATAAATGCTTAAGACAAGATTCAAAAGAATTACCAAAAATAGAAAAGTCATCCATAAATACCTCAATGAACTTTTCAACCATATCAGAAAAAATTGAAAGCATACACCTCTGAAAAGTTGCTGGAGCATTGCAAAGTCCAAAAGGCATTCTCTTGTAGGTAAATACTCCAAAGGGGCATGTGAATGCTATCTTCTCTTGATCTTGAGGGTCCACTGCAATTTGATTATATCCAGAATATCCATCTAGAAAACAGTAAAAAGCATGACCAGCTAACCTCTCAAGCATCTGATCAATGAGAGGCAGGGGGAAGTGATCCTTCCTGGTAGCAGTGTTGAGCCTCCTATAGTCTATACACATTCTCCATCCTGTGACTGTTCTTGTAGGAATAAGCTCATTCTCTTCATTCTTGATCATTGTCATCCCTCCTTTCTTGGGAACTACCTGCACAGGACTTACCCAAGGACTGTCAGAAATAGGGTAAATAATACATGCTTCCCATAATTTCATTACCTTTTTTGGACCACATCTTTTATAGTTGGATTGAGTCTCCTTTGTGGTTGCACAACTGGTTTAGCATCATCTTCAAGGAGGATCTTGTGCATGCACTTGGTTGGACTAATCCCCTTCAAGTCACTAATGGTCCACCCAATAGCTGTTTTATGGCTCCTAAGCACTGAAAAAAGTGCCTCTTCCTCTTCAGGCTTCAAAGAAGAGCTAATAATCACTGGATAGGAATCATTTCCACCCAAGAACACATATTTCAGAGAAGGAGGTAAAGGTTTGAGCTCAAGCTTGGGAGCTTCCTCCTCTGCTTTAGGCGTGTGAACCATAGCCTTCTGGGGTGGTGAATCATCAACTTCAACTAACTCATATTCAAGAATAGGATCCAGAATGTCATCAAGTACCTCAGCTTCCAGTACTTCTTGAACAAGCGGTTCAACCACATCAATTCTCATACACCCTTCAGAATAATTAGGGTGCTTGAGAGCTTAAAAAACATTAAAGACCACCTGTTCTTTATTGACCCTCAGGGTTAATTCACCCTTTTGCACATCAATCAGAGCTCTACCTGTAGCTAAAAAGGGTCTACCAAGAATAATAGAGAATTTTACCTCCTTTTCCATGTCTAATATAACAAAATCATCAGGAAAAATAAATGGTTCTACTTTCACAAGTAAATCCTCAACAACACCCATAGGTAATTTAATAGAAAGATCAGCAAGTTGAAGAGAAATACGAGTGGGTTTTACCTCCTCAATTTGAAGCTTTTTCATCATTGAAAGTGGCATGAGATTGATGCTAGCTCCAAGGTCACATAAAGCTCTCTGAATGGTGACATCTCCAATGGTGCAAGGAATCACAAAACTCCCTGGATCTTGCATTTTCTCAGGAAGTTTATGTTGAATAATAGCACTGCATTCCTCGGTTAACACCACGGTTTCTTGCTCCTTCCAATTCCTCTTGTTAGTCAACAATTCTTTCATAAATTTAGCATAAAGGGGGATCTGCTCAAGAGCCTCTGCAAAAGGAATATTGATCTGTAGCTTCTTGAAGACATCTAAAAATTTAGAGAACTGCTTTTCTTTGGAAACCTTCTGAAGTCTCTGAAGATATGGCATTTTTGGCTTGTATTCAGGAGCCTTTGGCAATGTAGGATACGTGTCAAGAGAGTCAGGGAACGGGTTGTCCGCACGCTTTGGAGGGGCGTGTTCCACTTCTTCCTTCTTCTCCTCTGGAGCTTTCTTTTCAACTAGCTCTTCATTGGTCCTTGTCTCAGAACCAGCTGTTTTACCACTTCTCAATTGAATAACCTTGCAATCTTCTCTTGGGTTCACCACTGTATCACCTGGAAATGTACTTGCAAACCTCTCAGGTATTTGCTTGCTCAGTTGGCCCATTTGCACCTCTAAGTTTCTAATGGAGGCTCTGGTTTCCTGCATAAAACTCCTCATCATCTCCCAATTAGAATCTTCTTAGGATTTAGAGTTTGCCTGCTGAGGTGGTTGTTGCTGCTGAGACTGAAATTGGCGGTTATTGTGATTGTTCTGTTGAAAGCTGCCATGAGAATTATTGTTGAAATTCTGAGGTCTCTGAGGTTGGTCCCTCCACCCAAAATTTGGATGATTCCTCCACCCCACTACAAGAGAATTGGGAATTTGCGGCGGTTTATTTATGGATTTGCGGCGGTTTAAAACCGCCGCAAAATGACATACTAGCGCTTCGCCAAACGTCGTGTATTAGGGGGTGGAGATTTGATTTTGCGGCAGTACTAATGAACCGCTGGCACAACTGCCGCAAATCAAGCTGACAATTTTGCGGCGGTTACAAAACCGCCGCAATTTCATACACAAGCTTAAAAGAAAAACTGACTAACTACAATAGTTTATACCATTTTTCTTTACTATAACCTATTTTCTTTACATTATATTTATTAAACTTGAGATATTAATATAAAAAATACTAAATAAATAATATTAAACTCGTAAATAATTTCAAAATGTTAACAAATATCAGATGGTGCTCAATGCTGGCCCACTATTACCAGCACTGCTAACAAATATCAGATGGTGCTTGTTTACAACCTAAACGTAAATGATTCAGAATATTCACAGCTTAGAGGATGGAAAATATTAGCAGAAATATACAAAAGGCAGAGTTAAAATCCTCATTAAAAGAACTCTTCAAGGGCATGGATGCCACTGGTGTCTATGTCAGTAACGGCTGCACAAAGAACACAAATTATAAGTTAATGCTTATAGAAAACTAACAAACCAGAACAGTATGTTCTTGCTTCATATAAAAATCAGACAAAAACCAAGGTAGACAATAGGGACACTCACGTGACATTTCAACAATCAAAAATTGGATTCTTGTTTGGTAGTCTCTTTTACCTTGTTCTTCTTCATCCATCAATTAACCATCTTAGTATCCTGAAAGAGTGAGATCCCATCACTTTCAAATCCTTTTGTAGATTAGAAGAGGGATATTAAACAATGTTTATGCAAAATATGTCAATTTGAAAGAAAGAACGAACACATCTTCTACCTTTCTTTGACAAAATTGGGGTTGGAGAAATATATTGCAGAATCAACTCTCACAATAAGTACACCTGGAACCTTACTAGCTTCTGGGTATTGATGGATGTTTTTATACATAGTTGTTCTAGGAATGTTCCCCAAGATACAAGTTCTAGGCCTTGTAAATTGTAGTAGAATCTTTGCAAAAGATATAAAAACCTGCCATAAATATTGACCAGTAGAAACTACTTCACATTTTGAAAGGATAAGATAACTAAGCATACATTAGTTAATATTTAGTACTTACAGCAATTAGAAGTCCTATCTCAACAGTGGCAAAAAACAACACCAAAGAATGCTCCCATGCAAGCAACAAAATCAAATTTATCAATCTTCCAAATCAAAATAGTTTCCTGATAGTCCACAAGGTTGATGACAGCAGAAATGATGATTGAAGAAAGAATGGCATTTGGAGTGTAACGAAAAAGGGGAGTGATGAATTCCAGGGTTAAGAACACAACTACAGACATCACAATATTAGATTCTACAGTTTGACAACCAGCCATGAAATTCACTACTGACCTAGAGAAAGAACCTGAAAGCAACAGAAAGATAGATTAGAATCTTACATTTCAATGATGAACCACAAAACAACACCATAAGATGATTATAATCCTTATTCTCTTTTATACTCCTTATTCTCTTTTATTTTAGCACTAGTAAGATGATATCATTCCTTTACTAATAAGGTTGCACAACAGTTCCTCTTCAACTATAAGTTACCCTATGGCCAAATAGATGTATCATTGTATCAGGTATTCATATTCCATATAATTCAAAGTTTCAACCCTATTTTGATTTAAAAAAAAATGACTACAAAATGTAGGTACAAGAAGACAACTCCTTACTATATCATTCACCATTTTCTTTGGTGCTTTCATTGCCCCCTCATTCATTTCGGGTTTCTCTCCACCTTCTCAATCAAGACCTAATATGAGCCTCTAGCTCCACCTATTTAATGATCGATTAGGTTTTTTGCAATATAAAAGAGATGCATTTGATTCAGTTGCAAGACAAATGTCCAGTGCAGATTTGACGTGAGAAGTAACAGGTGAATTTTTATGACAAGCAGCCTAAAAATCAATCCTAATACAAGAGAGAACAGATGTATGAAGTCCTTTAATACTATTTAAAGGAACTGAAGGATGCACTAAACGAAATAAATTACATGCACAAGTCTTCAGTAATAATATCAAAACATGCAATGTCATTTCATAAGGGATGTTATGTCCTAAAATTATTAGATCAGATTTCCTGTACCTTTGCATGCTCCAAGTCTTCCAAAAGTAAAACTCCAGCTCCTTCCCCCATGACAAATCCATCTCGGTTCTGGAATATCATAAACAGCCTAATAAGAAAAACTAAATTTTCCATAGCTCATATCCATAGAAGACAGAATTTTTGTGATAAAAAAAGAAAAGTTATATTTGTGACCATTGAAATGTTAGTTTTTAATAAACTATTCTGTTCAGATTACGAGAAAGGATACAAGACTTTCTCATCAAATCTCATTATAATTATAGTTGTATTGTTTCAAAACTAAAAAATGTTGAAAGATCAGCAATACAAAAACATGGTGAGTAGCAGCAAGAATGAGCAGGATTTTTGTTGTATTACAATGTCCCAAGGGCGTAAAGCTTTGGTAGAGTCTGTATTCCTCTATGATAGGGCTTTGCATGCCACAAAACCTCCCAAACCTGTACCAATGATTAGTGGATTCATATCAGCTAGATTTATGGCACGATAACCTTATGCAGGTGAAAAAGAATCAATAGTGAATCATACCAATGGGTATAATAGCAGCATCTGAACCACCACAAAGCCTCACATCCTGTAGGAATATTTTCATATTAAATTTATCAATACATTTTGATGCAATGACTGTATCATTACACCAAATTATCTCTGAAAAAGATAGTTATATAAATAAATAAAAGGTATAATATTGGATACAAAAAATTCACCATCCTGAGAGTAATATTAAAGCATGAATACTTACAGCTTCACATCTTATGATGTGGTTTGCTGCATTCAATATACAAATGTGAAGATAACATAGTCAAAATAAAAGCTTGGTACGAAACAAAACACCAATTTATGGTGTCCATGTAACAACAGACTAGATCCATCGCAAGTATGGCAGATCTAATATTTGTTGGTACACAAAAAGGATTCATCTTCTTCAAGAAATTAAAGTACTAAACAGGAATCAAACTTTCACAACTGCACTTATAAAATCCAAAATCTCAGAAATTAAAGTACTAAACAAGATTCATCTCATTGAAAATCCAAAATCTCTTTTCTGTACTTTATCTTTGACAAAATTTTATGAAAAACAATTTGCAAATCAAGGTTCAGGTTCATCAGGGACTTCAACAACAAACTGCTCAACAACAACCACTTTTGATTTCATGTTCAACCACAGCAACAACAAGAAAACTCAATAGAATCTACAGAGCAAGCAGAATTTCAAATCTCAGATCTAGAAATCCAATCAAAATTTCAACGTCTAGTTCCAGCATCATCAATCCCAATCTATGATATTACAACACAAGCAATTCAACTAGTAGAAGATTTAGAAGCACATATAAAATTATCTACCGCGATGGCGTTGGATAGTGATGATGCTTATGGCACCACTCGGGGCAACGGCGATGGGGAACTCACGGCCAGAAGTGGCTCCGAGGACGGTGCCGTCGCGAAGGGGAAGGTGGAGGACGAGGATCTATTGGATCGGAAACCGACACCAAAGCTGCATTGCTGGTTCACAAACGCGGCGGTTGTAGGCGGAGCAGTTGCGAGAAAGAATGTGACGAACGACGAGGTGGTAGCAAGCAGCGTGGGGGACGACGCTACCGTGAAGGGGAGGCAGAGAGCGTTTGCGACCCTTGTTGATGGAGCAATGGTGGCGAACGCAGATCTTCGGACAAGAGTGGCGATGATACGGAGGCCACCATCAAAGCCACCGCATCTGAACTCGCAAGCGGCGGTCACGGGTGGAACAGCCGCGAGCGGCAGTTGGTTCTTGGCTGTTAGAAGGGTCTCTCTTTGGCCTGAGGAGAAATTGAACGCAACTCCTTGTTGGATGATAGGAGACAAACGACAAAACACGAAGGGTGGCGGTGGGTTGAATTCAAGGGTTCAGAAATTGGGAAAAAATTGAATCAGAATGTTAATTTGGGAAAGGAAAATTTAGGCAAAATCAATCGATTAGTGTTGTTCAAACCAAAATTCAGAAGGCATAAAGATGAAATTGATGCAAAATTAATTTATCAACAGCCACTAAAATTAAATTGGGATAAGGGAGAAGAACGTACGAGATTGAGGGGAGAGGCGCCGATCTGCAACTCACAACAAGGCAAGGGGGGAAGGCTGCCGACGACGGCACTGGGACGGATGGCTGGGGAGGACGTCGACGATTGGCGTTGTTGCTCTGCTGGGCTTCGCGTGCAAAAGATGAAGCTTAATGGTGCCTATTAATTTTTGTTTGGGTATTTTAGCGAAACGAAACCCCTCTCCCCACCCCCCACACAAGGTTATTTGCTGCGGCTGGGACCCAAAACCGCCTCAAGTCAAATCAATTTACAGCGGAGCTTATTTACACAATAAGAACCGCACCAATTCAATCAATTTGCGGCAATTTGAAAAAATGCCAGCAATTTGTGGCTGCTAAGTCCCGTTTTTTTTGTAGTGCACTGATTGTATGTCTTAGAATATGGATCATTGTTGGGATTTCTAGGACCACTCCCCATATAATTGACCTGTTCAGAAGAGCATTAAGCATAGTCATCATTATCATTTTACACAAAATTACCTGTCATGTCATAAGAGGCTTCTTGAGTTGGATTTTGGGTGTTGATAGCTGAGACTTACATTCCACCCATTTGTTGAGTAAGTAGGCTTATTTGCTGAGACATAAGCTTATTCTGAGTAAGAAGAGCATTAAGAGCTTCTACTTCTATAACACCATTCTTCTGAGGGGCCTCAGAGTTAACAGAATTCCTGTTAGATGAGTATAAATATTGGTTGCTAGCAACCAATTCAATAAGCTCAATAGTATCCTTTGGTGTCTTCTTCTTGTGCAATGAACCACCTGCAGAATTATCTAAGCACATCTTGGACATTTCACCTAAGCCTTCATAAAAGATGTCTAGTTGGGTCCATTTAGAGAACATTCCGGAGGGCATTGCCTAATCAGTAGCTTGTATCTCTCCCAAGCTTCATAAAGAGTTTCACCATCCCTCTGCCTGAAGGTCTGAACCTCCACCCTAAGCTTAGTCAGCTTCTTTGGTGAGAAAAATTTAGTAAGAAACTTAGTAACAACCTTGTCCCAAGTATTCAAACTCTCCTTGGGCTAGGAATCTAGCCATAGTTTTACTCCATCCCTCAGAGCAAACGGGAAGAACATGAGTTTGTACACCTCTGGGTTCACTCCATTTGTCTTCACAGTATCACAAATCTGCAAAAAATTAGAAATAAATTGATTTGGGTCTTCATGGGGAAGACCATGATACTGACAATTTTGTTGAACCAGGGTGACCAATTGTGGCTCCAACTCAAAGTTGTTCGTAGTTATAGGAGGCACCACAATGCTTTTTCTATAAAGATCTGCAGTAGGAGCAGAGTAAGAGCCAGGCACTCTCCTTTTTTCTTCATTCGGATTTGCCACATTGGCATTAACAGCATTATTTTGATCCATAGTGGATTCTGCAGCCTTGCAAAGTCTTGCTTGTTGTAAACGTCGCCTACAAGTCCTTTCAGGTTCTGGATCAAAGTCTAACAGAGGTTCCTTGTCTCTGTTCCTACGCATAAACAAACAAAAAACAAGAAAAGGTGGGAATCTCTACGTCAGAGTGCAGAGAAGTCCCAGTGAGGTATCCTGTGTAAAATAATAAAATAAAAATACTAAAAAAAATAAATTTCGAAAATAATAACTAAAATTAAACAAAAATTTTCGAAAATTAACAGGAAAAATAAACAAGACAATTAAAATAAAATTAACTAGGTGACACCAAACTTATTTCAGAAATTAAGGAAAAATATTAGTGCTATTTAAAAAAATGTTCGAAAATAATGAACAAAATTTAAATAAAATTAAAACTAAAACGCTTAATCTAAGCAATCAAACAATTGATAGTTGTTAATCACTATCAATCCCCGACAACGGCACCAAAAACTTCGTGCGGTGTTTATAACCCACAAACTAACCGGCAAGTGCACCAGGTCGTACCAAGTAATACCTCAGGTGAGTGAGGGTCGATCCCACGAGGATTGAAGGGCTAAGCAATAATGGTTGATTAATTTACTTAGTTAGGCAAACAGAAAATAGTGTTTGAGAGTTCAAAGACATTAAACAATAGCAAGAATATTAGGGAAAGGCAAGTAAACAAGTGGGGAATAAAATATTGAGAAACAGTTAAGGCTTCAGAGTTATCTATTTTTCGGATTGACTTTTCTTATTAATTTATTTTAATCATGTAAGATTTAATTCATGGCAACTATATGTGACTAGACCCTAATTCCTTAGACCTTCCTAGTCTCCTCTAAAATTCATCAACAGCCAATTCCTTGGTCAATTAATTCTAATTAGGGGGTGAAGTTTAATTCTAGTTATATGCCACAGAAATCCTAATTACCCAAATATAAAAGGATTATATGTCACATATCCCGTTAAATTCATATAAACTAGAAATTTAAGAGAAGTTGTTTTCAAGCTGCTGTTCAAGTAAAGAGCTTTTCCAAGTTATACAAGAACTCAATTAGAAAGAGGGTCATACTTCTGTTCCACCCAATTTCATAAAATAAAGAACGAAAACAATTCTTAAATATAAATCAAAACATGAATTAAAATAGAAAAACAATAAAATCAATTCATACAATAGACAGAGCTCCAAATCTTAACAGTGGAGGTTTAGTTGCTCATGGTTCAGAGAGAAAATAAGGATTCTCAAAAACTGTAAATTGTGAATGGAATAATGTTGTGTTCGAATCACCCTGTTGGAATTCTCTTTTTTATCTAATTCTAATTAATTTAAAATCTATCTTCTAAAACTAAAATAATATCTTTTCCTCTTTTATAATAAAATTAAAGTTTTAAATCAGAATTAATTAAAGCAATCAGCATGTCTTCAATTGATGGATGGGGACCACTTGCTTCATAGGGTCCACGCCTAACTTGGAGTGGGCATAACCATTCTTGTGTGAATCTCCCTTGAATCTTTGCTATCCCCTGGCTCTAGTCTATGTTTCTGGGCAGAAAACTGGGTCGAAACTTGGCCTGAAATCGTCCCCAGCATTTTCTGCATGTCGCACATATCACGCGTACGCATCAGTCACGCGTACGCGTCGATGGTCTTTTTCGCGTGTCATGCGTACGCGTCTGGTACGCGCACGCATCGCTGAGCAACTTCGCTTTTCACGCGTACGCGTCAGGTATGCGCACGCGTCGCCATGGATAGCTCCTAATCACGTGTACGCGTCAGGCACGCGCACGCGTCACTCCTGCTGGTCAGCTCCTTGGTTTCTTCTCTTTCTCTGCAGAAACTCCATCAAATCCATTCGAATGCTACCTAAAATCAATAAAATTGCACAAGACTCAAAGTAGCATCCATAGTGGCTAAAAGATAATTAATTCTTGATAAAACTTAACAAATTAAGTGCAAATTCACTAGGAAAAGATAGGAAAGATGCTCACGCATCAACCAACAAACCTGCATAGTAACTTTGTTCGCTGTGTCCAAGTATTCGTTAGAACAAAATCGTCCTGATATAGCCTCCAACCAAGACCTAACATTCAATTTACGGTACCATATGTCTCTAGCAACAGCAATTGCATGTTCCAATGAAGAGAATGGAGAGGCCATAGCCATTTTGTTAGCGAATGTTGTGCTTGCACAGCATGATGAGAAGTCCTCCATTTTTATTTCTCCTGTTACACTACGATTTTATGTTGACTATATTGGTCAGTTGTAACAATATTGAAATTGATAATCATTTACTCGATATCATGATTTTTTTCATTAGAAATTAAGAACAACAACAATAATGACGACATCAATACTTATTTGTAAACTGATTTTTACTAGCAACAAACGTTGAAAGAAACGAAAAACAACTTTTATTCATGAAAACCAACAATTCAGTAAAGACTTAATTCAAATACAAAAATACAGATAGTAATGTAACCAGCAAACTACGTACATCATAAACACTATTAAACTTATTAATCACACACATATCCTCTATAAATGACGTTCACGTTTTCCATATTTCCACTATTTCAAATGTAACACCTTATTACCCTAAGCCTTACCTCATGCCGTAAAGCAAAGGATAATAAAGTGTCACGATAATTCTAAAGCTCATAATAATATATGTAGAAAGAATTAATAATAAAGGAGCCCAATGAAGAAATAAAGCCCAAAACAAAGATAGAAAAGCGCGGAGCGTTCACACGATATCTACAAGCGTAAAGGCACAAGATACAACATGTTGAAGATCCAAAAGATTACAAGGTATATAGATATATATATGATAACCAAAAGAAAACTAGTCGCAGCTTGCAGAGTTTAGGCTGACTAGTTATATACAGACAATAGAGAGTTTTTGAGTTAAAATAGCATACACAACCTGTCTCTCAAGTTTAGCCTCTAAGGCATCAAAGTCTAAGATACAAAAGAGAGAGTACTACAACAGAATAGCCAAAATACAAGGGATGATAAAAGATACTTCGCTTTGTCACCATCTCGTAACTCACCGAGGTGGGTTACGACCTGCATCTCAAAAACAACAACATATGGCATGAGAATTGGAGGTTCTCATTATGGTAACAGTGCCCAGTAATGTAAGATATAAGCTTTCGGGACACCAAAGGCAATCCTAGAACTTCACATCAAGCATAAGATTCAAGCTTATAAAACAATTTAATAAAGTCCTTAAATGGGTCATCTATCTTAGGGGATTTCTAAACTAACATTAACACTGCTGTCCCACAACCTTCGCTAGCCTAACCTCCATGCGATCCCATCGCCACCACCAACCGAACCTCCTTAATTCTAGTAGAAAACACAAGTAATTGAATCCAAGTAATACACAAGTAATATTCATGATAGAAAGTAAATCAAGGAGTAATTAAGCATGTTATACAGTAGGCATAGGATGCAAGTATACAAAGCAAGCAAACACATAGAAAATGTACATGATGAATGCCGGTCCTATTGGCAATGATATCACTTGTCGGTTCAACTGCCAACCCGACACAACCCCTCTAGAAGTTGTCTTTCTACCACATATATAAATATGGCCCCTGAGATATAGTGCCCAAGCACACTCTTACGGGATAAGAGCGGGATACTCAGCCTCAGACCTCACATCTCAACATAAGCGGGATTAACCACCATCCTTATGCCAGCGCCACGACCTCAACAAGCGGGATTAACCACCATCCTTTCTAGACGCATAGCGACTTAACAGTCTCAGCATAAAATAGTATACAATAATAGTTCTCAGTGATCGCTCTGAGTACTCAACAAATTCCTCATTCAACTCCGAGTTCCAAACCTGTCTTAACCTGTCTCAACAAATTCCTCAAATTCATCATCAATATCGTACTCCGTCACAATACACAACTAGTCTGTCCTTAGAACTTCAGAAACCTAAAGCTCCGTCTTCTAAACTCATAATAGAAAATTATCAATTCAAATCAACTAACTCATCTTTACTAGTATTAGAGTCTAAATTACTAGCTAAGGGTCTTAACCAGTAGTTAAAGTTTAGAAAGCTAGAGAAATCTTAAAAATGAAGAAAAACCAATTTTCAATAAAATAGTGGTCTCACGTACGCGAACCTCTGCCCTGCGTACGCGAGTATCGAAAACAGAATGGAATCCTTGCGTCGCGTGTTAAAAACTCGCATACGCATGGGTTAAAATTGAGCTTCCGCGTATGCATGCAGTGCCTGGTGCGAATTTTTGGAATGTCCACAACTGAACCAGCAAAGTGCACCAGGTCGTCCAAGTAATACCTCAGGTGAGTGAGGGTCGGTCCCACGAGGATTGATGGACTGAGCAACAATGGTCGAATGATTGGTTTGGTTAGGCAGGCAGAAAAGTTGGTTTGGTGATTTGAAATCGCATTAAACAATAATTCAAGAGTAAAGAAAGCAAATAAGCGACTTAGTGAGAAATCAATAAGAGAAAGCAGTTAAGATATCGGAGATGTTTACTTTTCCGGATTAAGTTTTCTTACCAACTATTTTAATCATGCAAGATTCATTTCATGGCAAACTGTAATTGACTAAACCCTAATGTCTTAGTGATTTAGTCTCCTCTAACCTTCATCAACCGCCAATGTCTTGGTCACTTGATTCCGATTAGAGGTTTAAGTTTAATTCTAGTTTATGGCCACAAAAACCTTAATTACCCAAAGTTAAGAGGATTATATGTCATGTATCCCGATCAGTTCTAATTAAGAACTCAATTAGAGGAATCAGTTCGTTACTCTCTAGCCCAATATATAATCCACTAATATCCTCTTTGTGCATATAATAAATTTCTTAAAACATAATACAAAGTTTGTCAAATCTCCACTGATATATGATCTGCCCACGAACTAGCTATAAGTAGGAGGAGTAAGAAGACAAAAATGGCCTCGATTTTGGGATCACAAAACTTTACAATTTTGGTAACAAATCTATATATATGTCAATTTAATTTGAGTGGATTTCTCTTGGAAAAGTTCTTTGTTATTCTGATAATGTAATTAATTATCTCACAATTGCATATATATCGTATCAACTACATTATAAAAAAGTATAGGCTTATAGGATTAATAATCTTTGCACATTTTTTTTCGTTATAAAATAAGAAAAACTACAAGGGAGGACATACATTTTAAGAAAATGAGACTCTCACTTCAATCACATTGTCTAAATCGACACAAAATGTTTTAGCCTAAAGCCTCGAGTGAAAAAATATTAAAAATAGAAAGACACATAGAGCTGATGAAAGAATATTTTTTTGGGAGCGGGGAGGAGGCGTGCTAGCTTACTATCAATTAATTTCTTAAACAGCGCAACGACAATGTGATCAGTTTGTGTGTTGGTCCCTAACAATGCACAGGTGAAGCAATAGTTTTCATATAAGGCGAGTGCTCACAAACATATTCATATGATACATAGATCTTTTTGTGGTATCAAAAAAAAAAAAAAAAGAACGCACAAAAATGTTATCTTTTCCTTCGTCTGTAGCTCTTCATTCTTTGAATCTTTATTAGAGTATCTCCCTTCCTATAATTCAGGGAGCACTCAAATCTCAAGTATGTAAAATTGTTGTCTAATGCCCAATTAGTCTCATCCTCCTGAGCATCAAATGATGTGATGAATAATGTCATAATCTAGCAGTTACACATTGAACTAATGGTTCATATTATGAATTTTAAAAAACTATTATCAATAGTTTTTTCGATCGAACCATCTATCTTTCTATTTGTCTATCTATTTTATAACATATAAAAGTTGATATCAACTTTTTTAACAATAAATTTAAACTGTCTTTTCTTTGCTAATGATGTCACGTAAGCAATTCTAATGATTTGGCAAAAGATAAGAATCAACCAATCATCCTTTAATAAAATATTTTTAAAAAGTTAAAAGAAAAATATCTTATTTATTATTATTTATTTAAAATATAAAGTACTAATTAAATATAATGCAATAAAAATACATTAAAAATGTCATAATAATAATTATAAAAAAAATTCAATTACAAATATTTAAATTCTACAACTTATACATCTTAAGACCCTTACTATTACACTATTTGCTTTATTTATACATGCAACATAAGATTCTTACTATTATTTGTTTCTTAATCTCTTATACCAATTGTCAAAAATTCTTTTAAGCAGGTTCAAATTTGGAACATCTCCTCACCAAGTACATTCAAATATATCATGATTATAAACTTAATTCATAATTTTATATTATATTTTTTTGTGTTTTTCATTCTCATTCATTTTTTGCTAACTTTTTCTTTAATTATTTACAAACTAAAGAACACCACGTGAGAACACAAAGTATGGCAACTAAGATAAATATAAAAAAAATAAAAAAATAAATAAAGATGTAGCTTTGTACAGTACAACTCTAATATAAAAAATCTATATTTTTTTAATAAAGAAATTCAATTTTTTAAAATAATAAACTATGTTTTAATTTATATTACATTTTAGTTGAATAAATATATAGAATTATATGTCCATTGTCAAATAACACTACAAGAAAAATGCTAAGTATCGTCAAATTTACCATCAGATTCTTTTGTTGAATCTGATGGTAATCAGTTTATCGTCGAATTTACCGTCGGGAAATATCAGCTAGTATAAACCTCGTCAGTAAATGTTTATCGTCGGATTTTTCTCGTCTGATAGTAGTTAAAGTCAAATTTTCTGACGGTATTTAGGGAATACAAAAACATATTGTGGTCAACGTTACCGTCGGAATAATCTGACAGTAACATTTTGGTGCCACTTTGTTCGTTTTCCCGCCATATTACCGACGGATTTATCCGACGATAATACCGCGGGAAATGTTATATAAATTTTTTTAAAAAATAATGTTACCATCAGAATAGTCCGACAGTAATTCCGACGGTTGCGTTTTTATTATTTTTTTAAATGATCATTTTCTGTCAATTTCTAATGTACCTTGATAATTAACAATTGAAATAATGCTTCAAACCTGATGTGTAGTATGAAAAATTTAAATTACATATACCGAATGATAGTAACTGAAATATCTAAAATAATGCTAACTATATTACATTCGCAGAACTATGTTTATATTCACTAAAACATATATTACAAATACTCATTATTTCTTAAAGAAATACATATCTCAAAACTATGTTTATATTAACCCTAATCAGATTCATCATCTTCTTCCTCTGGTTCACCATCCTCCTTTTCCGATTTAGTTTCCTGATTATCATCGAACTCATCTTCCTCTTCTTCATCGTCATCAACCCTGTCTTCTTCTTGAAGATCGTCGTTCTCTGGTGGAAGTGCATCAGCATCTAGTCTAAGGTCAATGATGTCATCATTTATATCAGCAGATCTAAGGGAGACCGGGCCACCGGTATCAAGCACCATTTTTGAAGGAGTTGGGTTGTCAATCTGGTAAAGTTATTGACCCTCTATCATATCATCAGACTCGATACGACCTCTTGGCTTAGTCTTAACCACAACCACCCAACTAGACTTGCATAAACCCGGATAAGGCAAATAGTATGATCCATGTCGAGAAATTTTCGATGGCAATCAAACCACGAATTCTTGTTGCCATTTGTCAGCCAAAATGCCTTTGTATACTCCATAAAAATGGGACAATTAATTTTCACTACATTTATAGCCGATTTTCAAACTAGCTTATTTGCTTCATAGTGGTTTCGGGAGATGCCAAATGACCCTATAGGTATTAGTTCGTTGCAAAGGGTGGCCCACTTATCAAAAGATTTTTAGGTATGATTTGACTCCGACTTAATACTCATCATTCTAACACACGTAGACAACTCCGAATGAACGGATCCATCGTACAAAGGTTTCGCAACAGCTTCTAACATATGATAAAACCTCTTCGCTTCTGGGTTAGTCTCTTCTTTAGGCTCTTCCGATTTCCTCTCACCTGTTGAATCACACATCATCTCGTTGTATCTCTCCTGGTTAGCCTCCCAAGTCTTTTCAGCCATGTTTAGGTCTCTCACCACCCGAACTCTCGTTGATTGACAATTGGATCGATTCAAATTAAAGGTAGACCGGTTAATTCCCTGCTTGTCCACTTCTCCGTATTCTGTCCACATCCAATACCCATCTTTGAACCCATTATAGTAGAGGTGAAATGTTATGTCTGCAAATCCTAACTACTTAGTCAGCCAACATTTTTGACATGAACACCTAGAAACCACTTCAAACATAAACAGTTCTATGTTAAAAACATGTACGACAAACGCGTTAACCCCGTCAAAGAATTCGGGTTTTAGACACCCCCAGTCCATCATTATCCTTATCATACATCCATAGATGATGACTTGGAATCATATCGAAATACACACCCTAGAATTCAACGAACAACAAAAATTATTTAAGTTTTTAGAAAATTCGGCAAAATGTCCCCTATAATTAGAAGTTCCCGCCATATACAATTATTATTTTCTGACAAACCAAACATGTTTTAAACAATTTAAACAATAATTTGGCAGAACATCTTCTTAATTCAGCGACTTCCATGAAATAAATACAACAGCTTTCATATAGAAAACAGCTGCAGGCATAAATCATTAATATATAGGCATTCAATAAAACATCAAATCCTAACCGTTCTAGAGTGCAACCCTATATAACTCCACCATTTTTCAGCAAATAAGGATTTCGATATGGCGCCACTAGGTGTCCTTCTCCCACTTCTGTCCTAAAACTCTATCCTAGAAAAAGTAATTCCAACATAAAATTTAAACAATTCATTATATTCAGAGATAGAAAACAAACTTGGAATATTATTGCACAGACAACAAAAGAAGGAAAGTCCAATTGAGCTCAGAGGAAATAGCACCGTCCTAGTACAAAGGATTACTTATTAAATTCACAAGGTGAAACTAATTCAAAAACTAACTTAAAAGAATAGGTAAAACTCATCACTCTAATTAATTAAAACCTAATTTTTAATTCAACCAAACTACCAAGAGGTATCACAAATTTAATTTTTACTTAAATTAAAGTAAACTCCTAATAACATACTTCATTAAGCAAATTTAACTACTGATTTAACAACTCTAACAAAATGTTAAACTCAGAAGGAAAACTAATTTAAAAGTATAGGTAAAACTCATCACTCTAATTAATTAAAATCTAATTCTTAATTCAACCAAACTAACAAGAGCATCACAAATTTAATTTTTACTTACATTAAATTAACACAACAACTCCTAATAATATACTTCATTAAGTAAATTTAATCACGGATTTAACAACTACTCTAACAAAATGTTAAACTCAAAAAATATATGAAAAAACATAATAATCATACCAACAAACCAATCTATGACAGTGGTGGCAGTGTCTCTTTAATATTGTGGTGACAGAGGTGGCGGTAACGGTGATGTGAACAGCAATTGCGGCGGAGCACGTGCAACAGCAGTGACAGCGGGTGCTCCATATGCAGTGGCAATGTTGGCGGCAAGCTCCGAAAGTGGGCCCAATGATTGTTGCCATCGGAGGAGTGAGCAAACGAGAGAGAGAGAGAGAGAGAAAGAGAGAGAGAGAGAGAGAGAGAGAGAGAAAGAAGAGAAGAAAAAGAGAGAAAAGAAGGGCTTAACATTTGAATTTAGCCCCAAATTTATCGTCGGATTTACCGTTGGATTCATTTGACAGTAACGTCTTCGCGTGCCCAAAACGCAGCATTTCACTAAACAATGTTACGGATACGGTGCGCACCAAAATTTATTTTTTTCCTCTAAATATTACCGTCGACGTTACCATCGAAAATTATGTGCCAATGGTAATATGTTAGGGTTATGAATTTATTACCGAATCTAACGGTAAATCTGACAAAAATCTCACCGCTAACGTCCGACGCTAAATCCGATGATACTCAGCATTTTTTTTTGTACTGTAAATATCTTTGTGTATCTTACGAGTCTCATTCTAGTTTACATAAAATAAATCAGTTCTAGTAAACCAGATAATAACGCATCCCAACAATTTACATCAATTTCATGTAAAGATAAGTGCAAATTACTTTTGTAATACCCTAATATTCAAATCCTTATGCTCGAGTGATGTTTCACTATTTCGTGGTACATTTCAGGCAGAATTGAGTGGATTTTATTCATTATTCTCACACTTATGCATATAAATTGCATGTTTTACATTTTCCTTTCTAATTCTGTACTTTGATTGAAAACATGCTTCTTTGGCCCTAAATTACTAATTTTTAATCCTCTTTTATTACCATTCGATGCCGTGATATGTGTATTAAGTGATTTCAGGTTTTTCAGGGTAGGAATGGCTTAGAGAATGGAAAGGAAGCATAGAAAAGTGGAAGGAACACAAGAAATTGAAGTTTGGAGAAGTTGGCAGCGACGCGCACGCGTGGACGACGCATATGCGTGATCAGCGCATCAGGAAAGCAACGCGTACGCGTGGATGACACGTACACTTGACCAGGATTTTGTCAAGCGACGCGTATGCGTGACAGAGCGTCAGGTGCTACAATTTGCAGAAAACGCTGGGGGCAATTTTTGAGCTCCTTTTGACCCAGTTTCAGGCCCGAAAACACTTATTAGAGGCTGCAGAGTGGAGCTGGAAGGGAGAAATCAATCATTCACACATTCATTCACATTAGTTAGGTTTAGATGTAGTTTTCTAGAGAGAGGAGCCTCTCTCTAGGTTTTAAGGTTTTTAGGTTTAGTTTTTCTCAATTTCAGATTTCTACTTTGCTTTAATTTAGTTCTCTTCTACTCTTACTTGTTCTAGCACTTTAGTTATCTATTATTCCTATGGATTCCTTTGTTTTTCCCATTTAGTTTATGAACTGTTATGTTACTCTCAATCCCCTTTTTAATACAATTTTATGTTTCATATTTATGGTTTCTTTATTTAATTGTTGATTGTCTTCTTTTGCAATTGTTGGTTTTAGATTTTGCTATGCCTTGTTAATTTTCTGTGTTTTTATTTTGTGCCTTCCAAGTGTTTAATAAAATGCTTGAAAGGATTTTAAATTAGATTTTTATATTCTTTGCTTAGATTGATTAATTGGAGACTCTTGAATTATCAAAGGTCTTTTATTGATTGGTGATTCAGACTTGCTAGTTGGCTTAAACTTCACTAAATCTAGTCTTTGATTAGGACTTGTGAACTTAAGTTAACTTTACTCACTTGACTTTCCTTCAATGTTAGATGTTAACTAAGTGAAAGCAAAAGGCAATTACCATCACAATTGACATTGATAATGAGGATCGGAATTCCGATTCTCAACCCTTGCTAGGACTTTTCTTAGTTATTATTTTATTTCCTTGTTATTTACATCACTTGTCTCTTATTACAAATCCAAAAAGATACTTTTCCATAACCAATAGTAAAAATACTTCCCTGTAATTTCTTAAGAGACGACCCGAGGTTTAAATACTTCGGTTTATTTTTATTGGGTTTGTATTGTCACAAACAAATTAAATCTTGATTGAGGTTTTATTGTCGGTTTAGACTATACTTGCAACGTGATAATTTTTTTGAAATCTTTACTGACATTTTTCCTCCGTCAAATTTTTGGCACCGTTGCCGGGGAATTGCAAACGTAGGCCTTATTATTGGTTATTGTATATATTTGCCTTTTGCTTATTTGTTAGTTTTTGTTAGTTTTAGGATTTTATTGCGTATTTTCTATTAGCTCTTGTTTTTATTTGCTACTATGAATTCTCACCCCTTTGGCTACGAGTATGGTTCAAATTATGTTGTAGGGAATGGAAGCTATAATGAGAACATGCATCAAGGTTGGGGCAATCAAAGATGGGAAGAGCCACAAGGATTTGATCAACCCTCTTGGCAACAACCTCCTCCAACTTACTATGAGCAAGAGCCATTCCAAGGTGCATACCAAGACAATGGATATGGTGATCCCCTTTGTAGTTACCAACAAGCCCCACCATATACCTATGAACCCCTTCCTCAACATAGCTTTGAACCACCATACTCACAAGTCCCTTTCCACCATTCACCTCCATATGACCCTAACTCTTATCCACCACACCAACCACCA
Source organism: Arachis ipaensis (assembly GCF_059453495.1). Taxonomy (NCBI): domain Eukaryota; kingdom Viridiplantae; phylum Streptophyta; class Magnoliopsida; order Fabales; family Fabaceae; genus Arachis; species Arachis ipaensis. The sequence continues at coordinate 95,313,315 of NC_142439.1, forward strand.
TATGAACCATATAAACCATACATAGAACCACCACCTCAATTCCACCACAATTACCCCCAAGAACCACCACCTCAATATACACCATCTCCATATCCTTGTCGAGAAGAACCACCTTCCTATTATGAGCCCTTTCTTCCAACAAATGAACCCTCCTATCCACCCCAAGCTCCCATAGATGATACCTTTACTGCTATTCGCCAAGGGCAAAGAGAGCTTTAAACCGCACTTACCTCTACTTTCACTGGTCTCACATCTACCCTCCCAGCTCTTATATCCCGTGTGGATCTATCCTTTACCCCCAATACTCAACCCTCAAGCTCTAGTGCACTTACTTTTCACCTATATCCATCAATCCAAGAGAAACATGATCCCAATTATGCTATTGACATGGAACAAGAGAGAAGGGATCGTCTTAGGGACTTAATGGATCGGGTTCATGCATCCATACTTCAAGAGAAGCAAGAGGAGGCCCAAAAGGTGGAGGTAGGAGAGACCCCTTGAAGATGAAAGAATAGTTGAAGAATTAGGAAAGGTTGAACAAGAGGTGGAAGACATCAAGGAAGAGCTAGATTTTGTACTAGAGCAAGTGGAGAACGCCGAAATTATTGAAAAAGAGAAAGTGGTTGAAGACTTAGGAGATGTGGAACCTCCATGGGAATCTCAAGTCATAGAACCTCCCTCCAACAAGCTTGAAATTGATGTTGAGGAGGATGTACAACTGATAAACCACTATTTTATGGTTTATCTTGTGCTCAATTGAGTGGTTTTCATGAACTCTTTACCCACTTATTCATACTATTTGCATGGTTTTTTATTTGCCTTCCTAATTATGTGCTTTGATTGAAAACATGTTTCTTTGGACTTATATTTGCTAATATTAATCCTCTCTTATTACCATTAGATGCCTTGATATGTGTGTTAAGTGTTTTCAGAGATTATAGGGCAGGAATAGCTCAGAGGATGGAAAGGAAGCATGCAAAAGTGGAAGGAATACAATAAGTTGGAGAAATTGCTAAGCTGTCCAGCCTGACCTCTTCGCACTCAAATGGCTATAACTTTAGCTACAGAGATCCAAATGACACGTTTTCAGTTGCGTTGGAAAGCTAATGTCCGGGGCTTCGATTTGATATATAATTTGCCATAGTTGCCCCGACGCCAAGCGACGCGAACGCGTGGGTCACGCGGACGCGTGACCTGGCCAACACCCAATCCGCGCGGCCGCATGGACGACGCGGCCGCGTCACCTTTCTGCGACCTGAACGTAATAGAAATCGCAGAGGGCGATTTCTGGGCTGCTTTTGACCCAGTTTTCAGCCCAAAACACACAGATTAGAGGCTATAAAGTGGGGGAATGCATCCATTCATGAGGAGGCTCTCATAATTCACTTTTCATGTTTTAGATGTAGTTTTAGAGAGAGAGGCTCTCTCCTCTCTCTCTCTCTCTTAGGATTAGGATTTAGGACTTCTCTTAGTTTTAGGAGTGACTCTCGATCCCAGGTTCAATGTCCCTTTCTATTTACTTTCGCTTCTATTTTTATTGACTCTAATACTTTTATTTGTATTTTATTTATGTTGCCTAATTGGCTTATGAACTTTTCCATGTTAGATTTTACTGCTTTGAATGTATTTTATTTGAGGTATTCCAGATATTTATGATTTTAATTTAGCTTTCTACATTCTTGGCTTTGGTTAAGAAATTAGTAACTCAGGAGTTATCTTAACTCAACATAAGTGATAATTGTTATCTTTGCTAATTGAACTGAACTTCGATAATCCCAATCTTTCCTTAGGGATTAACTAGGATTTGAAGATCAAAATAATTAGTCACTTGACCTTCCCTTGCTCTAGTAAAGGTTAACTAAGTGGAATCAAGAGTCAATTTTCATTATTGTTGATAAGGGTAACTGGGCTAGGACTTCCAATTTCTCATACCTTGCCAAAAGTTTATTTTACAGTTATTTATTTATTTTAATTGCAATTTAAATTACTTGCTCCCTATTCTCAAAACCCCAAATTTACAATCTCCATAACCAATATAAGAACATACTTCCCTGCAATTCCTTGAGAAGACGACCCGAGGTTTAAATACTCGGTTATCAATTTTAAAGGGGTTTGTTACTTGGGACAACCAAAATGTTTGTACGAAGGGATTTCTGTCGGTTTAGAGACTATATCTACAACGCGACTGTTTTTATGAACTTCTTTACTGGCAAAAATCCTAACGTCAAAATGGCGCCGTTGCCGGGGAATTGCAAACGTGTGCCTTATTATTGGTTATTGTAAATATTTAAAAAAAATTCTTTTGCTTGTTTATTTATTTTTGTTTTTAATTTTTATTAATTACTATGAATTCTCACCCCTTTGGTTTCAAGTTTGGTTCCAATGTTGTTGTAAGGAATGGAAACTATAATGAAAATAGGCATCAAGGTTGGAACAATCAAATATGGGAGGAGTCACAAGGATTTGATCAACCCTCATGGCAACAACCACCTCTAATGGACTATCAACAACCACCACCATATGCCTATGAACCCTTTCCTCAACATAACTTTGGACCACCACACTCACAAGCCCCTTTTCGCCATTCACCTCCATATAACCCCAACCCTCAACCACCATACCAACCACCTTATGAGCCATATGAACCATATATAGAACCACCCCAATTCTAACCCAATTACTCACAAGAACCACCACTTCAATATTCACCATCTCCATATCCATCAATCCAAGAGCACTATGATCCTATTTATGAAAGCCGAGTGCATCAAGAGACAAAGGATCGTCTCAAGAAAACAGTGGATCGATGTCAGGCAACCATTCATCAATTGGGGCAAGCATTAATGAGTCAATTAACTTCCCGATGTTCGGACACTCAAGGAACCCCCATGGCTTCATGTGGACAATCTAATGAAGAACGTAGTATGAAGGAGATACTAGAAACTCCAGTGAACAGTACGGAGCATGACTTTGTACTGGAACAAGTAGAGGAAGCCAGAATTATTGAAGAAGAAGAAGTGGTTGAAGACTTAGGAGATGCAGAACCTCCATGGGAAAGTCCAGTCATAGAACCCCCTTTCAAGACGTTTGAAATTGATGCTGAGGAGGGTGTACAACCTCCAAGGCATATCACAGTTGAAGACTTGGAAGAGGTTGATCAAGAGATGGAGATTCAAGAAGAAGAAGCACAACCTCCCATGCCCTTGGAAAGCAATGAAGAGGAGATTGAATTGGAAGAAAGCTACCAAGAAGAAGAGGTTGAAATTGAAGAAGCTTGCAAAGAGGTGGTAATTATCAGAGAAGAGCACAAGGGAGTGGAGCTTGCAATTTCATTAAAAATACCTCCCCCTAAGTTGCCATCATCCTTCACAACATTCAAGTGGGTAAAATTCATATCCCTTAGCTTTCTAACCCCACTTGAATATGGGCTACTGGAGACGGATGGTCAACTTAGAGCTCTTTATGATATTAAGAGTAAGAGGAAGATGGCCAGTGGTAAGAATTGTCCTGCAAGGTTCATCATGGTTGGAAGCTTTAAGTTCAAATGCAAAGGTTGGTATAAAGCTCAACTGAATGGGTCTAGGAAGCTGTTTGGTCGCTGCAGTGAGAATTCAGATCACCTTTCACCCGGCTGGAAAAATGCAGATCGAGACAAAAACGGGTGTAAAAGTAAAGTTTGGGATCCTGGAATCTATTTGAAGCTTCTTAAGGGCTTTACATGCTTAGTTTGGGACCCTGGAAGCTACTGGAAATACAAACATTGGTGGGAATTCCTGGATCAGTACAAGCACAAGCCACCATAGCAGGAATCTCATCAAATGTCCAACTTAAGGACTATAACTAAAAGTGCTAGGTGGGAGACAACCCACCATGGTATGATCGTTCTTTTTCAATTTTATTTCGTGTTGTTTATTTTTATTTTATTTTATTTTCATTGAACCTGGAATCGTGCATAGCATTCACATTAAGCACTGCATTTGCATCTGCATATTGCATTAAAAAAAATGGCAAAACACGCACGCGACGCAGCAGCGTCGCTGACGCGTCCGCGTCACCAGTGCAATGGGAAGAAAAGAAAACGAACAAAAAGTCACGTGAGAGTGTGGCTGGAGGTGTGCCAGTGGCACAAATCGTCCCACGTGACCGCATCGCTGATGCGACCGCGTCATATGGGAATAATGGCCTCCCACGCGACAGCGTGCCCCACGCGGCCGCGTGACCAAGATTTCGACGTCAAAGTGGTGCATACCTGAAAGTTGTGCGAGAGTGGTGCTGGATTGGTCCTGAACGCATAATCCTTCCCACGCGGCCGCGTGACCCACGCGACCGCGTCATATTCCTTTAAAGCCCACTCAATCGCATGCCCCATGTGATCGCGTCACTTAAAATTTGGCACTAATAAGATTTTGAACAGAGAGTTGTGCGAGCGTGAGGCTGCACTCGCGCCACTAGCACAAATCGAGTCACGCGATCGCATGACCCACGCGTCTGCGTCGCTTGACCTTATTGCGCACCACGCAGCCGCGTCACCCACGCGACCGCGTCGCCAGCGTCGCACACCTTAACCTAATATGCCAAAATATTTTATCTTCCCCAATCCTAATTTTTCCTCCCTCCTTTCTTACTTACTTCTTCTTCCCTTCCTTCCCTTCTCATTCCTCTTATCTTTTATTTTCTTTTGCTTACTTGCATACTTTCATTCATTGCATTATTTTCATTAGTGTTGGAATTCTATTTGGGTCATTGTGGATTGTTGCATAATTATTTGACAATTATATATTACTTTTTAAAGGATGCTTGCATGTTCAATTTAATACTTTCAAATAGCTTATTTACTATGCATGCTATGTGTTTGTGAAAAAGTCCATATGGCATTATGCACTTCTCTATTTTACTTTATACTATTCAATGCTTGCTTTTCATAAACTCCCTTTACTATTGTATTAATTGAAATTAATTGTCAATACAAACATGATGGTTTGTTACGAGTAATGCTTGATCTATGCTACTCATGCCCTTTGCCGGCATGCCAATAAACACCTTGCATTCACTTGTCCTTATATGCACTAGCTATTTTTCATTGATGGCTTTTCACATGTACTCGCGAGCATGTGTTAATGTCAGTTATATCTTAATGTGCATCCATCACCACCTTTTCCATTCTCTTCCTTGCTATATATATCTCTTTGAATTTAATTTACTTTCTCTTCCCTTTTTCAGAATGGCCACCAAGAAAGGAAAAGAGAAAGCCATTCCCAAATCAACAGCAAGGAAAGGAACAAAAAGAGCCCCAGCTGAGGAACCACAACCCCCATCCACTTGCACATCTTAGCATGCACCGAGGACGGTGCAATCTTTAAGTGTGGGGAGGTCGATACCGACCTCCATGGGTTAGTTATTTCCTATTTCAACACCAATGTTAATTTGTTCATTGTTGCATCTGCATATTTGATTGCATGTTTAGTTGATTTTGTGCATTTAGTTACTACTTGGTTAAAGTAATAAAATTCTTTTTAGGACCCTATTTTTGAAAAATTTCACTAATTTAAAATGAAAATTTTTGTGTTAAACTTGTTTGAAGTTGTATTTGGAACATGGTTTTTGAGCCAAAGAACACACAACCTGTGAGACTTTGAGCTTATTTACATGGTTACATTATTTAACCATAAATTTTTATTCTTGTGTGTTTCCTTCCCTATGATTGTAATCTATATTTTGTTCCAATCTATATGTCCATTATTTAGTGTATTTACATGCTTGCATATGATTGAGGCCATTGTTTGATTCTAGCTCATTTATCCCAAATTAGCCTACCTTTTACATTACCCTTGTTAGCCCCCTTGAGCTTCTAAATCCCTCCTTATTTTAATAACCACATTACCAGCCTTAAGCAGAAAAACAAAATAAAAATCCCAAGTTGAATCCTTGGTTAGCTTAAGATAGAAATTGTGTATTGTTTAAGTGTGGGGAACCTTATGGGAACATGGATGATAAAAACAAAGGTAGAAAATTAAAAAGAATAAAGACATTTCAAAATAAAAGTCTTGGGAAGCATGCTCATGTAAAATCAAAATAATCAAATTACCATGTGCATTGAAAAAAAAATATTAAGTAATTAAATAAGGGGATACAAAAGAAAAAAAATATATATATTACCCCAAATGCAAAATAAAAAGAACCAATGCACATGGGACAAAATTCAAAAGAAAAAAAAATAAGTTTGATACATGAGTATGTAATACAAAAGTGGAAAAATTTGGGTAGCTAAGTATAATTTTAATAGAGTATGTATATGTTAGGTGAAATCTTAGACTACTCAAGGATTCACTTCACTAGCTCACTTAGCCTTATATATATACCCTCACCCTTACCTTGGCCCCATTACAACCTTGAAAAGACCTCATGATGTTTGCATTGGTACATTAAATATTTGTTGATTGGTTAGATGAAGAACAAAGTTTAGAAAGCATGACTAGAGAAGAGTAGAGTGATTAACCCTATACACTTGAGAGATTAGAGTGCATATACACTTCCTGTAAGGGTTCAGTGCTTAATTCTATGTTCCCTGCTTTCATGAGCTATCTTCTTACAAGTTTACTTATTTTTACTGTATAATTTTAATTAGTGAAATCTGATTTATGTTTGTCTTGGGGGAACTTATTTATTTTTAACCAAGTAGGTAGGAACATTTTTTTGCATGTAGTTGCATTCATATAGATAGGTTGCATTTCATACATCCTACCATTCCTCTTCATCTTTATAGTTCTCTTAAGCTTAGCATGAGGACATGCTAGTGTTTAAGTGTGGGAAGATTGATAAACCACTATTTTATGGTTTATCTTGTGCTCAATTGAGTGGTTTTCATCAACTCTTTACCCACTTATTCATACTATTTGCATGGTTTTACATTTGCCTTCCTAATTATGTGCTTTGATTGAAAACATGTTTCTTTGGACTTATATTTGCAAATATTAATCCTCTCTTATTACCATTAGATGCCTTGATATGTGTGTTAAGTGTTTTCAGAGATTATAGGGAAGGAATAGCTCAGAGGATGGAAAGGAAGCATGCAAAAGTGCAAGGAATACAATAAGTTGGAGAAATTGCTAAGCTGTCCAGTCTGACCTCTTCGCACTCAAACGGCTATAACTTTATCTATAGAGGTCCAAATGACGCGGTTCTAGTTGCGTTGGAAAGCTAACATCAGAGGCTTCGATTTGATATATAATTTGCCATAGTTGCTCCGATGCCAGGTGACGCGAACGCGTGGGTCACGCGGACGCGTGACCTGGCCAACACCCAATTCGCGCGGCCGCATGGACGACGCGGCCGCGTCACCTTTTTGCGACCTGAACGTAACAGAAATCGCAGGGGGCGATTTTTGAGCTGCTTTTGACCCAGTTTTTATCCCAGAACACACATATTAGAGGCTATAAAGTGGGGGAATGCATCCATTCATGAGGAGGCTCTCATAATTCACTTTTCATGTTTTAGATGTAGTTTTAGAGAGAGAGGTTCTCTCCTCTCTCTCTCTCTCTTAGGATTAGGATTTAGGACTTCTCTTAGTTTTAGGAGTGACTCTCGATCCCAGGTTCAATGTCCCTTTCTATTTACTTTCGCTTCTATTTTTATTGACTCTAATGCTTTTATTTGTATTTGATTTATGTTGCCCAATTGGCTTATGAACTTTTCCATGTTAGATTTTACTGCTTTGAATGTATTTTATTTGAGGTATTCCAGATATTTATGATTTTAATTTAGCTTTCTATATTCTTGGCTTTGGTTAAGAAATTAGTAACTCAGGAGTTATCTTAACTCAACATAAGTGATAATTGTTATCTTTGCTAATTGAACTGAACTTCGATAATCCCAATCTTTCCTTAGGGATTAACTAGGATTTAAAGATCAAACTAATTAGTCACTTGACCTTCCCTTGCTCTAGTAAAGGTTAACTAAGTGGAATCAAGAGTCAATTTTCATTATTGTTGATAAGGGTAACTGGGCTAGGACTTCCAATTTCTCATACCTTGCCAAAAGTTTATTTTACAGTTATTTATTTATTTTAATTGCAATTTAAATTACTTGCTCCCTATTCTCAAAACCCCAAATTTACAATCTCCATAACCAATAATAAGAACATACTTCCCTGCAATTCCTTGAGAAGACGACCCGAGGTTTAAATACTCGGTTATCAATTTTAAAGGGGTTTGTTACTTGTGACAACCAAAACGTTTGTACGAAGGGATTTCTGTCGGTTTAGAGACTATATCTACAACGCGACTATTTTTATGAACTTCTTTACTGGCAAAAATCCTAACGTCAACAACCTCCAAAGCATATTATAGTTGGAGGCCTTGAAGAGGTTGATCCAGAGATGGATTCAATCATTGATGAATTCCTATCTACAATTGAATCATCTCCCATTGGATGTGAAATAGCCAAAGAAGAAATTGGTGAACAAGGAATTGAAGTTCAAGATACTTGTCAAGAGGTGGAGGAATTTAAAGAGGAGCACAAGGGTATGGACCTTGCATTGTCAAAGTGTGGGGAGGTCCCCCTTCCTAAGTCACCATCATCCTTTACACCATTCAAGTGGGTAAATCTCTTATCTCTAGGCTTTCTAATTCCACTTGAGTATGGGTTACTTGAAACGGATGGTCAACTTAGAGCTCTTTGTAGATTGAAGAGTAAGGGAGAATTGTGTAGTGGTTGGAAGCATCACTATAGGTTCGTGAAGGTTGCACGCTCAATGTTTGATAACAATGGTGGGTGTAAAACCAAAGTGAATGGGTCTAGGAGGATGTTTGGGTGCTTACATGAGAATTCCAAGGCTAAACCACCCGGATGGAATAATGATGATCAACTTGAAGACGGGTGTAGAAACAGGATTTGGGATCTGGGAATATATGGGGACCAACTTTGGGAGCTCAAAGCTTGTGGAGAACTTCATCAAGGCTTAGTGAATTTACTTGGAAATGTTGGAGCCTATTGGAAGTCCAAGCATTGGTGGAAGTTTCAAGATGAGTTCAAGCACAAGCCACCATGACAAGGAGCTAACCAAATGTCCAACTTAAGGACTTTAACTAAAAGTGCTAGGTGGGAGACACCCCACCATGGTAAATTCTTTCTAATTTCCCTTTTGTTTATGTTAGTAATAAGTTATATTTTCACTTTTAGTTATGTTTATTTCGTTTAATTATTGGTTTGGTTGTTTATTAATTTCTGGTTTATTAAAAAAAACGGCAACCCACGCATACGCGTGGGCGACGCGTATGCGTTGATGTCAATTTTGCTCCCAAGTACAAACAAACAGAGAGTTGTGCTGGAACTGTGCGGGAAGGGTGCTTGGTGCACAAGCCACCCCACGCGTATGCGTCACCTGCATTTTTTACCATCCACGAGTAAGCGTCGACGACACGTACGCATCGAATGAAAAATCGGCGTTATTGGTGAATTGAACAGAGAGTTGGGCTGTCACTGTGCTGGAAGCGTGCGTTTAGCACGCGAGTAGTCACGCGTACGCGTGACCGACGCTCACGCGTCAGTGTGCATTTTCGAGAATCCACGCGTACGTGTGGACGACACTTACGCGTCGCATGGCTATTTCTGTTTTCACGCGTACACGTGATGTATGCGCACGCATCGCGTCCGTTTCCTCTTTTCCATTTTTCATCTTCCTTCTCTCCTTTCTTCTTCTTTCTTCTCTCCTTCTTATTTCTTTCTTACTTCCTTCTTCTTCATTTCTTTAACTTCTTATCCTTATTCTTTTTCATTCTATTTTACTCAATTTGTTTGCATACTTTCATTCACTGCATTTTAACTTTGTGCATGTTTTTATTTTCTTTTCTAAGTTTATTATTTTTTCATTGGCGTTAAATGTTCTTATTCAACTGTTGCATCTTTTCTTCCATTATTTTGGTACTTCGTGACTTATTTTATATTGTTGGGTGCTATCATTTATAGGTCAATGCTAATTTTTTATGACACTTGTATCCCCTTTGCATTGATATGCACTTATATTGTCTTTCATGACCCACTCTCTCTCCTCCATTGTTGTAATTTTTGAACTATTGATATGCCATTTGCTTCTACTGTTTTCTCACTTGCATGCTATAACTACCATGTAATTGAGACCCTCATTATTTGGCATTAACCCACCCATATTTTATTTGTTTTCTTATCTTTATTTCTGGGTTACTTTTCTTCCTTCTTTTCTTCTTTCAGGATGACCACCGAGAAGGGAAAGGAAAAGTTTCTCAATGGGACAACAGACAAGTCCATCTACACAATCTTTGGAGAAAAGCATCAGTTGTAGCCACCCGTCCACTTGCACATCTTAGCGTGCACCGAGGACGGTGCAATCTTTAAGTGTGGGGAGGTCAATACCGACTTCCGTGAGTTAGTTATTTTCTTCTCAACACCAATGTTTAATTTTCTTTGTTAGTTCATTGTTGCATTTGCATGATTGATTGCATGTTTGTTCGATTTTGTGCATATTTTACCACTACTTGGTTGAAGTGATGAATTCTTTTCCAAGCAACTATTTTATAGCATTTCACTCATTCGGATTAAATTTTTATTGAACTTGTTTGAAGAATTTAATTTGGAACATCGTTTAGAGCTCGAACACACAATACCAGTGAGATTTTGAGCCTAATTGATTGGTTGCATCTTATCAACCAATGTTTTATTTTGGTGTGTGTTGTTGATAAACCACTATTTTATGGTTTATCTTGTGCTAATTTGAGTGGTTTTTATCAAGTCTTTGCTCAGTTAGTCATATGATTTGCATGGTTTTACAAATCCTTCCTTATTCTGTGATATAGTTGAAAACATGTTTCCTAGACCTTTAAACTGTTAATTTTGAATACCCTTTATTACCATTCAATGCCGTGATTTGTGTGTTAAGTATTTTCAGGCTTTATAGGGCAGGAATGGCTTAGAGGACGGAAAGAAAACATGCAAAAGTGGAAGGAACGCGAGAAAATGAAGTTTTGAGAAACTGGCAGCGACGCGCACGCATGGACGATGCGGACGCATGCCTAGCGCAGAACACGAGCGATGCGTACGCGTGAAAAGAAATTTCGCCAGATGACGCGCACGCGTGACCTACACGTATGCGTGACATGCGCCATGTGCAGAAAGTTGCAAAAAGCGCTGGGGGCGATTTCTGGGCTCCTTTTTTGCCCAATTCCAAGCCCAAGAACACAGAATAGAGGCTGGAGAGTGGGGGAATCAATAATCAATCATTCATCAATTCACAACAATTTAGGTTTTAGATGTAGATTCAAGAGAGAGAGGCTCTCTCCTCTCTCTAGGTTTTAGGATTATGATTTCTCTTAGGTTAGGTTTACTTCTTCTCCATTCCAGGTTCAATGTTCCTTTAATTTAATTTCTCTTCTACTTTTATTTATTCTAGTACTTTAGTTTATCTATTTCTCTTGTTAATTACTTATGTTGCCAAATTAGTTTATGAACTCCATGTTAAAAATTGATTTTCTTATTTAATGCAATTTGAGGTATTTCATATTTATGATTTTAATTTAGCTTTTTATATTCTTAGCTTGAATTGATTAATTGGAGACACTTGAGTTATCAAACTCCTTTGTTGATTGATAATTGGAATTTGCTGATTGGTTTGGATCCCTCTAAAGCTAGTCTTTTCTTAGGAGTTGATTAGGACTTGAGGAATCAAGTTGATTAGTCCACTTGACTTTCCTTTATTTAGTAAGGGTTAACTAAGTGGGAGCAATGAACAATTCTCATCACAATTGATAAGGATAACTAGGATAGGACGTCCAGTTTTCATACCTTGCTAAGAGTCTTCTTAATTATTAATTTATTTTCTTATCATTTAATTTCCTTGTTTCTTATCTCAAAAACCCAAAAAGATACTTTTCCCATAACCAATAATAACTACAACTCCCTACAATTCTTTGAGAGACGACCGAGGTTTGAATACTTCGGTTGTTACTTTTTAGGGGTTTTATTACTTGTGACAACCAAACTTTTGTACGAAAGGATTCTTTGTTGGTTTAGAAACTATACTTGCAACGGGAATTTATTTGTGAATTCTTTACTAGCAGAAAATCCGTTCGTCAGTTGTTCTCTCTAAAATTGTGATCTATATCTTGCTTGATTCTATATTTCCATTATTTGATGAATGCATGCACTTATATGATTGAGGCCTTTGTTTCACTGAACTTACATACCCATATGGCCTTACCTTTTTCATTATCCTTTGCAAACTAATATTGAGCCTTCTTAACCCCATTTGTTCTTTACTTTAGCACATCATTAACTCTAAGTGAAAAATAATAATATCCTTAATTTGAATTCTTGGTTAGCTTAGACTAGTGAAAGTACTCATGAACTAAGTGTGGGGAAGTTGGGTTTGGAAACATTTGGTTTGAGAATTGGGTGTTGTATATTTTTATGGAAATGTGAAAAGAATATTGAGGACATGTTCATGCATTCAATACCTTAATCATATGCATTGAGAAAATCAAAAGAAAAGAAAAAGAAAAGTAAAAAGAAAAAGAAAAAAAAGAGAAAAAAAGAAAATAATAATAATAATAATAATAATAATAAGGGGACAAAATACCTCAAAGTAAATGGTGATAGCAATGCATATGTACTGTACTCAAAAATGGGATGCATGAATATGTGGTAAACATGGTTAATGGGTAGTTAGACTTTATATTATGATTATATGGATTTTCTTAAGTTAGGTGGAGAGTTTATGTTAATCAAGGATTCGGATTTTAGTCCATTTAACCAAATACAATCCTACCTTGACCCTAACCCCATTACAACCCTTAAAAGACCTCTTGATATGTGTATTTGTGTATTGAATTTTTGTTGATTGGTAGAAGAAGTGCAAGCCTTAGAAAGCAAGGTTAGTAGAGAATTGAGAGAATCGAACCTCAAACACTTTCATGAGCTATCTTCTTTTGCAATTTTACTTGTACTTTATTTTATGATTTGAATTAGTGAGATCCAGTTCATATTTCTTCTTGAAAGATTTGTTTACTTTTAACCAAGTACGTAAAAGCATTTTGTATTTAGTTGCATTCATATAGATATGTTGCATTTCATAATTTTACCATTCCTCTTCACTCCTTTATAGTTTCTCTTGAGCTTAGCATGAGGACATGGTAATGTTTAAGTGTGGGGAGATTTGATGCACCACTATTTTATAGTACATTTCAAGTTGAATTGAGTAGATTTTATCCATTATTCTCACACTTATGCACATAAATTGCATGTTTTACATTTTCCTTCCTAATTCTGTGCTTTGATTGAAAACATGCTTCTTTAGCCTTAAATTACTAATTTTTAATCCTCTTTTATTACCATTCGATGTCGTGATATATGTGTTAAGTGATTTCAGGTTTTTCAGGGCAGGAATGGCTTAGAGAATGGAAAGGAAGCATGCAAAAGTGGAAGGAACACAAGAAATTAAAGTTTGGAGAAGCTGGCAGCGACGCGCACGCGTGGACGACGCGTACGCGTGATCAGCGCATCAGGCAAGCGACGCGTACGCGTGGTTGATGCGTACGTGTGACCAGGATTTTGTCAAGCGACGCGTACACGTGGGCGACATGTACGCGTGACAGAGCATCACGTGCTGAAATTTGCAGAAAACGCTGGGGGCGATTTCTGGGCTCCTTTTGACCCAGTTTCAGGGCCAAAAATACTGATTAGAGGCTGTAGAGTGGAGCTAGAAGGGAGAAATCAATCATTCACACATTCATTCACATTAGTTAGGTTTAGATGTAGTTTTCTAGAGAGAGGCTCTCTCCTCTCTCTAGGTTTTAAGGTTTTTAGGTTTAGCTTTTCTCAATTTCAAATTTCTACTTTGCTTTAATTTAGTTCTCTTCTACTCTTACTTGTTCTAGCACTTTAGTTATCTATTATTCCTATGGATTCCTTTGTTTTGCCCATTTAGTTTATAAACTCTTATGTTACTCTCAATCCCCTTTTTAATGCAATTTTATGTTTCATATTTATGGCTTCTTTATTTAATTGTTGATTGTCTTCTTTTGCAATTGTTGGTTTTAGATTTTGCTATGCCTTGTTAATTTTCTGTGTTTTTATTTTGTACCTTCCAAGTGTTTGATAAAATGCTTGGGAGGATTTTAAATTAGATTTTTATATTCTTAGCTTGGATTGATTAATTGGAGACTCTTGAATTATCAAAGGTCTTTTATTGATTGGTGATTGAGACTTGCTAGTTGGCTTAAACTTCACTAAATCTAGTCTTTGATTAGGACTTGTGAACTTAAGTTAACTTTACTCACTTGACTTTCCTTCAATGTTAGAGGTTAACTAAGTGAAAGCAAAAGGCAATTACCATCACAATTGACATTGATAACGAGGATCGGAATTCCGATTCTCAACCCTTGCTAGGACTTTTCTTAGTTATTATTTTATTTCCTTGTTATTTACATCACTTGTCTCTTATTACAAAATCCAAAAAGATACTTTTCCATAACCAATAGTAAAAACACTTCCCTGCAATTCCTTGAGAGACGATCCGAGGTTTAAATACTTCGGTTTATTTTTATTGGGTTTGTATTGTCACAAACAAATTAAATCTTGATTGAGGTTTAATTGTCAGTTTAGACTATACTTGCAACGTGATAATTTTTGTGAAATCTTTACCGACATTTTTCCTTCGTCATTGAGTCATAAGTCAATGATAATAAGGTGGTACGACTCTCGAGGCATAATAGAATACATATATATAGATATAATTGAAAAGAGATATTAAACGAGAAGCCTAAAAAGGAGTAGAATAAAATCGTGATCGAAAACATTCTCGTATCGAAAAAGAGAAGATAAAATATATTCGGACAGCGAATCAAGATAAGGTATAATAATAAGGAAGAATAGAATAAAGACAAGGTACATATATGTATATAGACATGAATATAATAGCCATTAGTCACAACCTGTGAAGTTTAGGCCGACTAGGATATAGTAATAAAATCAGTTGACAACAGTAATTTTCCTATCTCTCCCAAAATATACATCAAAGCCTCTATAGGCAAGTTTTCAAAAGGAAATAAATACATAATAAAAGGTTTTCAAAATAAGTTCTAAGAGATTCTATCAAAAGTAAAATAGAGTCCAATGATCTTCGCTATCTTGCAAATAAACCATAACTCATTGCTGAGCACTTGGACCTGCATCTGAAAAACAGAGAATATATATAAAATGAGAATCCCAACCCATGGGTTTCCAGCATGGTAAAAGTGTCAAATAAATACAAGCACTATAATAAGAACTCATTAAACATCCTAATCTTCCTTTCATCAATTGTCCATCCTAGGTTCTCACTAATCCATAACTTAGGCAACTCTCCTAGAAGATACTAAGTCTAATTCAATTTATCATCTTTTCCAACTTTTCAACTTTCCAATTTCAAAATTAGAATAGAACCAGCACTAACTAATTTGACTCAGTAATTCCATATCAGCCATCCCGTATCTTCACCTGGAGCAAGTGAAATCACTGCACCGCGTCTACCCAGGGAGCTCAATTTATCTTATTTAATATTCATCATTATTAATCAATCATTTCATCATCTCGTTTCAACAAAGATAGCCCTCAGCGTCAACCAACACCAGCATGAGGAACCTCTCAGTTGTACAAACACAAACAATGCAAACAAGTAATATACAAGTAAGACAGTTAATGCAAGTAAGCAAGTAGGAGTTAAGCATGTAACATATTCAATTAGGCAAACTCATATAATTAAGCAAACCCAAACAAATCAAACATACGCAAATGATGTAGTGAGAGAATCAAACAGCAAGCGAGAGAATCCTCAATCTCAACTTGCCTATACGTGAGCGGGATAACACCACCATCCTCACAACACAAAACTTATTGCCTCCTTAATCATAATCACAACACGAGAGAGGGAATCCTCCACCTCAACTCGCCTATTCATTCTGGCATATAGTGCCCGTCACACTTCACCATCATCCTCATTATCGATCTTGTGATAAGCATTATTCTCATTATCAATCTCATCTCAATTCATATTCAATCTTAATTAAGTTCATTCATCATTATCCATTCACCCTCATCATCAATTATCTCATTCATAATCATCATATATCACTTAACATCTTGTTCATTTCTCTCAATTTTACTAACTCAATTCATTTGGCTTTATCCCTAACTTGTCCATCCTCAATTCCACCGGATCTAAACTCATATCGAAGTTTATAAAAGTTTAGAAGGTCAAAAGAATGGTTGAAAGCCATAAAAACATATTTTTTCCAAATTTTGGGAGGTGTGCGTATGCATGCAAGTGGTGTGCGGACGCATGGGTTGAAAATTTGGGAGTTCACGTATGCATGCAAAGGTCCGCGTACGCATAAAGTGAAAATTTAGTAAGTCGCGTACACATGCATGGTGCCGCGTACGTATGACCCTAATTTTGGACCATTCTGCGTACGCATGTCAAAGGCCGCGTACGCATCCATATCAGAAAACAGAAAATCTGATATGTTGCAGAAATTAGTTTTTCAGTCCAATTTTTGAAACCTCGTAACTTTTTCCACAAAATTTCTTTTTCAAACATTCTTGAACCGTTGGAATGATCGATAAATGAATTTTCATAAAAATCTAATGTTGAAAGTTTTCCAACTCCGAGGGCCAAGTTACGGCTTGCCAAAGTTGGTCAAAAATATGTTTATACCAAAAAGTAGAATTTACCAATTTTTCCAAGGATTCATAAGCCTCTACCAAATTCAATCAACAATTTTACCACAAACTAACCCATTTTATATTCTTACACTCAACCAAATTCAAACCTACTTCATTTACTTATTTCAACTCAATTGTCATCATTTCACATCTCAAACCTCAATTTCCAATATCCTATAAAATTATTCCAACTTTTCACACAATCATTATCAAATTCTACTCAATTTCAAATATCATTCACACCATACATTCATCCACTTATCAGTCTTATCTTTTTCGGCCTCCGGCCCAAAGTACACGGCCTCCAGCCTAGTATTCATCAATTCAATACATATATAACTCATAATTACATAATTCACTACTCAACACCAATTACAACAACACATCAACTATGCATCATCACATTATTCTCATCCAAATCATCAATTATCATAATATATCATTTACACATATCAAATTCATCCAAAAACACAATTCAAACTTAATCCTAGGGGCATCTTGCCTAAGAATCCTCATCACACTACACGGTACTTAAGTGAAACTTAAACCGTACCTCTTGTAGTCACAATAACTTGGTCCTTCCTTGCAAAATTTCCACCAAGCACTAGCTCCAAGCTTCACCAATAGTTTCATAACCCAATTCAAGTTCTCAAAGTGTGCCAAATTCACCCAACAACACTAACATAACCAATTTCACATATACATTACTCTAAGGTTTACAAAATCTTATAAATCACAAGGGTTGGAGGATTCTTACCTTAACCCATGAAAATAGTTAATGAAACTCATCAATAGCTCATACTAGAGCATCCATGAACAACCAAAATCACAAAATTTCTCAAACCCAAAGCCAAAACGCATTTTTAGAGAGAAAAATCAAAAATGGGTAAAGAAGAACAAAATACTCACCACAATATCTAGATATAATTGAAGAGATTGAAAAGAGCGATGCGTGGCCAGAAACAGCTCGTCAATCGGAGCTCCAGAGAGAAAGTTATGGTGATTTGAAGTTTGGGAAACTAGGTTTTCTTTCTCTCTTCTCTCTATCCGTCCCTCCCTCTCCATTTTAGGGTTAAATGAGCTTCAATGCTCATAAATGACACTTATATACCTTGTGCTTGGGTCCTATTTAGGCCCCGTTCACGTATATAAACTCGTTGGTCCAATTTTGGGTCAAAATATTTAAGATTAGCATTTTATACTGCGTTTTAGATATTTTTATTTTCTAAATCATAAATTCTAACTTTTTAATCTTTCTTACTCAAATTATTTTCTCAGCCACAATATTGGACAGATCTCAACCGGTACTACTAATCAAATTTCCAGTGTGCGCTTTCACCCAAAAAACTATATTTTTCGACTTAGAAAAATCCATTGAGTCCAAAAATCATATTTAAATTGTCAAATTTTGATTGCTAATTTTTCTAATCATTTTAGCCCATTTTTAATTTATTACTTAATTAATTACGATTTGACCGGATTTTACAATTTTTCTCAAGCAATAACATCTAATCAATAGTGTCAGTGCGTGTGTCTTAGCTGCTAAACAAGTGTGTCTACTACTTTTTTTGTATTTGTACTCCAAAGACAACTTCCAAATACTACTATAGAGACAAAATAAGGTTGTATTTGGATTCTGTTCCTAAAATACAAATATATACACAAGAATTGGAGACTAATATTTTTTCTTTGTCCAAAATTTTGAAAGTTAAAAAATATAAGAATATTATGTTTTGTGATAGTAAAAATTTCTATTTCTACAATCAATGAGTGTTTATATTGCTAACAAAAAAAACTCTAAAAATAGTAATTTTAAATAAATTTTTAAAAATTAAAAAACATAACAAAGATATATATATTCTTAAGGTTAATTTAGATTGACTTTTGAAAAAATTACTTATTTTTTTTATCTTTTCAAAAGAGATATTTTTTTTACAGACAAAAATTATTTTACATTTGGATAGACTTTCTAAAAAGAGTTTTTAAATATTAAAAATATATTTTACTTCTGTTTTTTTTTTAAAGTAAAGTATTATTAGCTTTTAGAAAAAGCAAATAATTTACTTTTTTTAATAAAAGTATTTTTTTTAAAAGACGTATCTAAATAAGTTTTAAATTGAATAAAAATACTTTATTTTTTTTAAAAATGACTTTTTTATTCAAAAAAAATCAATCCAAACTAGTATAATTAGAAGAATAAAATATTTTCGTTCTTTAAAATTTAAAAATCTTACGCCTAGTGAATTGTTATTGTAATTTTTTTTTGTGATCCACAAGAAACTTAAAAATACATGAAAAAGAAGTTTAGTGATTGAATTTTGCTTCGACTTTTCGTATGTACCTTCTAAATACTTATCTAAATGTTACTTAAAGTTCAAATCAAATACACCCAGCGTTGGCAAATAACTTAGATATATCTTTTGGAGTTATTTTGTAACCTACATAAACTTACAGGTATTGTTTTGGTAATTTATCATACTATTTTATTTTATTATGATTTTTTTTTTTAAATCTCAGTTATTGTGTAAAAGGGCAGCCTGAAGGCGCAAAGACACTAGTTCAGTCATTGTTCCCTGATGTTAACCTGGAAGCGCATACTTTAAGTAAACCACGAAAACAATCTATAACAACCACAAAAGTAGCTTTCACCAATATCATTTATAACCATGTACCAAAAACAGAACCAATAATTAAATTTATATAATGTACATTTGAATATACATTCTAGTACTTTGTCCAAAAATTAAATTGATCCTGAAAAGATGGAACAAGAAAGCCTTCTAAGGCTCTCACTACTAATTTAAGAAGAATTCACAACAGAAAATTCTTCATGGGAGGAAAAGATGTTATACACTGTCATCTTATTGATTCTTGTGTTGAATTTTCTTGTTTTCTTACAAACTTTTCATCCCTTCTCCATCTTTCTCTTGTCTGCTAAATTATTTCCTAAACTTTTTTAATTTACAATGAACTATGAATAAAAACCGCCTCAGGTATCTATGATGACGGCACATTGAAATGGAAAAGCCATGATATAACGAATGCGAAAACCATACAAGCAAGAAGAAAGTTTAGGAAGCGATGACCATGCCAAAATCTTCGAGCTTCTGCTGGAGTCGCATGTGTTGAAAGTGCAGCTATTGCAGCAGGGTTGTTCCCGTCACTAGAATGGTCAGTTGTGCCATGAACATTCCGTGCAACGTAATGACAAATTTCGCAGGTCCTACTCAAAAACACAAAAAATTAGAGAAGACATACAAATTTTTAAAGTGAAATGAAAAGTCCACCAAGGCAAACCACTACTATCACTGCAATTATTGCTGATACCCAGACCAAAATACAGTAACACTGATGCAATTCAAAGAGGTCTGCTTCTAATAATCCTTTTTTTTTTTTCAGTGTCTGCTTCTAATAATATGATAATCAGAATATCACAAAAAATATCTGATTTCAGCTTCTTTGTAGAAAAAATCTTCTTTTAGCTTTTTTAATTATAAAGAAGATTTGAGTTGTAAAGTCACTTTTTTCCGAAAACAAATCGGGGAAATTATGTATAACAACAACAATGAAGTCTTATCCCACTAGGTGGGTCGGCTACATAGATCAAATGATGCCATTGAACTCTGTATGTATCATGTTTATAGTACCAATGTTTACACGTAGATCTTCTTTGACTACCTCATGTATGGTCGGTCTTCTTGGGGAAAAACGTAGGGGAAAAAGAAGAAGGGAATAGGGTTAGTTTTACAGTTCTCAAACTCCAACATACTTTGCAATAAAAGAACTTGATCAAAATCTAACAAAGTTGATCATCATAACTTTCTATACTAAGTGTTCATGGCAGAAAGATATGACAACTAATCAGAATAATTCTCAATCTTATAGTAAATAGTTTATTAACACTAGTTAGCTCATCTTGCATCATCTTCTGTATACAAGAGAATAAATTACTTTCAAACAAACTAACAACTTTCTTTGCAAACCATGTTGCATTTTACCCCCCAAAACCAAGGAAAAGAAGACAGTATCATGAATTATATGCCACAGATTAAGGCATCAAATACATCCATTAAAAATGATTCTGAAATGGGATAGATTCATATTCTGTTCCATTAATGGATTTTAAATTAGCCATGGAAAAATATCGCACTTGGATGGATTTGCGTCTGAATCAGATATGACAATAAATCTTTTCTTACACAAATTGCTTTCCAATTTGACATTAAGGCATTGAAAACCACCAATCCATAGATAAAGTATGCCCTACCATGTATTCATAGAAAGTACAGAAAACTTAAAACTCAAAAAAACTTTGATTTAGAGTTCGAGAACTACAATTAAAATCAAGGATTGGCATGTGGCACTGAGAAAAGGGTTTTCAACTGTCATATTAATATATTATCTGCAAGTAAAACAACATGGAATATTTTACTTCATAAGATTGGAACAAGGATCTTGTCAATTTTTACTGATAATGTAGTAGTGCTCACAAGTCACAACAATTATGCAATACAAAAAGTTGATCATTATCAACCATCTTAAATGATCAGATAATTAGGACCAGTGGTTTATTGATTAAAATATTCTAAGGTGGCACATCACTAATCAACAAGCATCAAACTAAGATATTTAGATACAGGAATATGAGGCCACAAGGCACAAGGGTCAATTCTCCACTTTGAAAGAGATTAAAAACAATAAGAAAGAATATGAAGCTTCCTAAATTTCAGAAAAGGGACAAGAAAAAAATTCCAGTGGTGCTTTAGACATGTCAGCTTAATGAGTGTGGGACAGAGTTATGCTTTTACGTATGCCATTTCTCTTTTTCATCACATTCTTTAAAATATCTTAATCTTCTTCTGAACAACTTTCCCTTTGTTGAAGAAATCATAGAGAGACATAGCATGTTACCAATTTGTGTCTTTAAAACACTATAAAATATATGTTTCCAAGCACTTTTGTCATCATCATCTTCAGCTTTACACTCATCACTCAAGTTAAACAATCCACAACCCTAATCCTCTATGATTTCTTTTGGAAAAATAAAATCCCCTTCAAGAAGGAAACCATAGCTGTAAGTAATTGAGAATATTTGTCAGACTCAACACCAAGACATAGAACAAGTATACATATAGAGCAGTACCAAACAATCCAATTCTCAATTCCAGGAATCATAAATAAGAGGGTGTCCAAAACATCCACAGAATCAATCAAATTTAGCATTACAAAAACATAAAAAACCAAATTTTGCAGTTAAAAAGAGTGAAGTAAAATGGGATTTTATACTCACAAATTCCCCTTAATCTTGAACCATGTCTCAGCACATATTTTGTGAGCAGCAGCAAGATCATCTTTACAAGCACAACCCAATTCAATTGGAACACCAGACTCAGAACTATCACTCTCCAAACCCATGTGACAAATTCTACAATCCCTCTCCACTTTGTGATTATTATTATTATTATTAATAATATTATTATCCAAATGCACTTTGATTTCAGGAACCCCAGCTGCATTTCCCAGCTCCACAGAGAAATCAGAAGCAAAAGAAGCCCTCCCAGAATCATGAACAACAGCAGCAGCTTCAAGATCAGAGACACATGAGAAGCTGCAATCATCAAATGCTGAGCCACCATCACCATGTGTTGAATAGAAATGAGAGTGGCTTGAACCACCCTCTTCTGCATCAGATAAATACACGCTACCATCATCATCATCACTCCCAACACCTCCAACAACAGCATCATCTTCATGATTTCCTTGCTCTAAATCAATAACATGGGACATCTGCAATGTTGACATTTTTCTGACCCAGAAGAAAAATAAAAGAAAGAAAAACAACAATGTTTCTCCTTTTTTTCTCAGACGCTGGAAAGAAAAATATATGCAATGCCTCAAATTCTAGAACTTTGGGCTTTGTGTTCAACAAGAAATGTCCTTATGTCCATATATAAAATATATTTATAAATTTATAATATGCGCAAAAAGACAAAAACACACGAATAAAATGGGGGTTAAGGAGGTGAGAAACTAGATTAGGTGACAATTGCATTCAACCCCATTCGAGTAAAGTTCCTAAAGTTTAAGTTTTGGAAGAAGCTGAGGTAAATTGCATCAATTTCCTACTGAGTTAGAAAAAAATGGGATAAGGGTATATGAGAAAGTGAACGGGTGTGTTTGTGTGGCGAAACAGGGACAGAAAGTATTGGAATGGTTGAAGAAGAAGAAGAAGAAGAAGAAGAAGACAAGGACTGAAAGGCTGCAAGGGACACAAGACATACAAGACTAGAGAAAGAGAGAGCACACACCGGAAAAAGGTTGAGAAATATATATATATATATATAAAAGAGACTTTAATAGCAATTTAAAATATAGTTAAACTTAAGTTAAATTTTTTTATTATTTTATAATATATATTTTTTTTTACGAAGATAGAAAGACTCGAACCCACAATCTCTTTAGATGAGTATGGAGGGATTATGCCATTTGAGCTATAACTCATTAACTATTTTAAAACATCTTTTAATTTTATTACATTTTTAGTTTTTATTTTTAAAATAAAAAAAATATTACTAAATATTGAAAAAGTATAACTTTAATTTTGATTAAATTTTCAAATATTATCATAATTTCATAGTCTCTGTAAACACCAGAAAATGCATATATCGTGTGAAATTAAATTCGTACTAATCACCTAATTACCAATTTGGAAAATAATTATCTAATATATAAAATAAAATAATAAAAAATCAAAGCATTTAAATTATATATATAAAGTCTTAAGGTAAGTCATCACAAATAATAATACTAATAACAATAACAATAAAAATAATAAAATAAATAATAATAATAATAATAATAATAATAATAATAATAATAATAATAATAATAATAATAATAATAATAATATCTACACAATTAAATCAAATTTAATACCAATAATCTTTACATGTGATTTTTTTTTAAAAAATATCTATTAAATAATCCTAATTAAAT
This sequence comes from Arachis ipaensis, assembly GCF_059453495.1. NCBI lineage: Eukaryota > Viridiplantae > Streptophyta > Magnoliopsida > Fabales > Fabaceae > Arachis > Arachis ipaensis. Next base: position 95,337,036 of record NC_142439.1, read on the forward strand.
TTTTTTTCGCCCAATGAAATTGTCAAATCCAAATAAAATTTTTGACGGTGATTTAAAATATAATTTTTTACAACATCATATCATGAGTTCACCAAAAAAAATTTAAACATTTTTCTCGTTATTAATTAATTAGGGTTAAGTACGATTTTGATCCCGAAGATATAGGTCAAAAATCTTATTTGTTTCCAATTTTTTTTTCATATAAAATTATCTCTAAGGTTTAATTTGGTTTTAAAATTGTCCTTTTAGAGAAAAATACCTTTCTTCCCTAATTTATCCCAATCCCTCATCTTCCCCATTCACTGCAACAAAAAGAGAGAAGAGAGACAGAGACGTTGGCGGCAGCAACATGGAAGAGCAAAAATGCATGCGGCAACGACGCTGGCGAAAATACACACTGGCGATAGCCATCCGAACGAGAAGAGACTGATGCACCACTATTTTGTGGTACATTTTGTGCTTAATTTAGGTGGATTTCATCCATTATTCCAACATTTATTCAATGAAATAGCATGATTTTATAAATTCTCCTTAATTTGTGCTTAAGTGTGAAAACATGCTTTTTAGGCCCTTAATTGGTTAATTTTAATTCACCTTTGATTCCACTAGATGCCTTGATGTGTGTGCTAGTGATTTCAGGATTGAAAAGGTTAGGAATAGATCAAAGGAGTGAAGAGAAAAGCATGCAAGTGGAGAAATCATGGAAAATCAAGGATTTGGGATGCACTCATCGACGCGCACGCGCAGCAGACGCGCACGCGTGGAATGTGAAGTCGCACGGCGACGCGTACGCGTACATGACGCGTACGCGTGGATAGCGAATTGCCAAGCAGCGCATACGCATAACCCATGCATACGCGTCGATGCTCGCACGTGACCTCATTAAAGTGAAAACGCTGGGGGCGATTTCTGGGCTGCCTAAGCCCAAATCCAACTCAATTCTATGCCTATTATATGCAGAAATCAAAAGGAGATCAAGGAGTTTTTGGAGTTTTAGTTCTAGTTTAGAGAAGTCATAGTTTAGTTGAGAGTTGGTTTTTAGAGAGAGAAGCTCTCTCTTCTCTCTAGAATTTGGTTAGATCTAGATTATGATTTCTTAGATCTAGGTTTAATTCATGCTTTGATTTACTTTTCCTCTTCAATTCCTTGTTCTTCTACCTTCTCTTTCTTAGTTTAGCATTTCAATTCTTGTAATTCTTTACTTTTATGTTGATGCACTATTGTTTCTTCTATTTTCTTTTAATACAATTCATATTTTGATTTTCTTTATTCTTGATTTGATCTATTGTTGTTAATTCCTTGCAATTAGTAGTTGTAGATTTATATTTCTTGCAATTTGATTTTACTTTCTTTTTGTGCCTTCCAAGTGTTTGATAAAATACTTGGAAGGATGTTAGAATAGAATTTTCTCCTCTTGGCTTTGGTTGAGTAATTGGAGATTCTTGAGTTATCGAACTCCTTTGTTGATTGATAATTGAAAGTTGCTAGTTGATTTGAATTTCACTAACTCTAGTCTTTCCTCAAGAGTTGACTAGGACTTGAGGAATCAAGTTGATTTATCCACTTGACTTTCCTTCATAGCTAGAGGTTGACTAAATGGGAGCAATAGACAATTGATGTCACAATTGAGGAAGATAATGAGGATAGGACTTCTAGTTCTCATACCTTGCCAAGAGCTTTCTTAGCTATTAGTTTACTTCTTTTGCATTTATTTTCCTTGTCTCTTATTCCAAAACCCCAAAGATATAGAACTCATAACCAATAGCAAGAACACTTCCCTGCAATTTCTTTGAGAGACGACCCGAGGTTTAAATACTTCGGTTATTATTTTTAGGGGTTTGTTACTTGTGACATGTTACTTGTGACAACCAAATTTTTGTATGAGAGGATTCTTTGTTGGTTTAGAAACTATACTTGCAATGAAACGCATGCGACAACGACGTCGGAGGGCAGACACGCAGACAGTAGCGACGCGGACAGAAAAAGACGCAGGCAGCAACAACTCGAGCGGGCACAGGCACTTGTGGCAGTAACGCGAGCAGGCACAGGCACTCGTGGTGGTCTGAGTCGTCCTCTTCTCATCACAATGGTCACCCCTCATTCGTGCTCCCTCAAGCTCTGTTCTTCAGCCTCTCTTCAGATAATTTTCTGAGTATCTGGTGATGATTTTTGTTGTTACTTGTTGCTGATTTTTCTTTTTCATTCTCTGTTAGTTTTTAATTCTTGTTGTTGCTGATTCTCTTCGTTCATCCCTCTCCTTTTCTGGTTCGGTCTCTGAAAAATTGTGACATTTGTGTGAAAAATTAGTGTTGCTGAGTGTAAAATCCCGATAAATACTGAATAATTAATTTATAAATTAACTATAAACAAAACGATTATGAATTTAATATTTATAATTTGGAGAATTACCAAAGAGAATTTAATTTAAAACACAAACTCAAGTACTTATCTTAAAGATTTTGGCCTTAAGTGTGGCCAAACGGGAAAAACTCAAAACGGGCCCATGTTGGGCCCAAGCCCACACATATATAAGATCATAACTTAGTGATTTCAGCACTCATTCTCCCTTTTTTTTAGAGAGCCACGGACAAAGAGAAGAAAGTGGAGAGAACTTGCCCTAAATAGTAAATACTATTTATTACCACCTTCAATCCTACATACCTTTCAATCCGTAGCTCTGATTGACGAGCCGTTTACGGCCACGCGTTCCTCTCTGATCCCCCTTGTAACACCCTTACTATCATAATATCACGCTTCTGGCTATGCCACTCTAATAACTTGGATCTTACGATGACTCTAAACATATTTAATACTAAAATAGGAGCCTGTTTAAAACTTAAAACTGCATAACCTTTCAAAAACACTTTTTTGTGAAAACATATATATATATATATATATATACAGACTAGATACAATACTTTAGAATTATATATATGCATAACAATAACTTACAAACATACATATCACAAATTCCTATCCCTCTTACAAAATTGGTAAAGATAAAGGCAAGGGAAAAATAATAATAACTAAGATAATACAAAAATTTTGAATAAACAGAAAATGAAATAAACTGTTTCGAATTTCGTCACTCATATCCTGAAAAAGAAAAACCTGTTGGGGAGTGAGAACATCGTTCTCGTTGGTTCTCACTATAGGGTTACAGAATTGTTATAATAAGATATGTAAAATAAAACTTTTTTTAAGTACATTGATAATTGCTCGTCTTATGTATCTTTTCAAAAACCAAAGGTTCACATTCAAAATCCAAAAATCCGTTTTAAAGAGAACTCGGTTAATTCCTCAAAATCAAAAACCTTTTTTTCTTTCTTGTAAAATCTTAAAAGTTTTTCCTAGACAGTATGAATGACCAACCTGTTCCAAATATAGGTTCATTAAGTCTATGCTGAACTAGTTTGATTTTTCATACCTTACTAGACCATAAACATAAAGGAAGTTACCTAAGTTGTATAAATGATCATTCTGTTCCAAGCAAAGGTTCATTAAGTCTATGCTAAACCAGTCAGATATTTTATACAAAACTAGACCTCAAACACATACCAGCCACGGCCTCAAGCCCATCACATCATCAAACATGACCCCCAACCCAAACAACTCAATCATCAACCAATCACCAAAATCCAAACAATTTCAGTCACAAACACAAGTAAAGAGGTTCAATCACAATCAAAGCAATTACATCAAGTATAGCAATTAGCAGTTAAATATAATTATTCACATAGGCAAACCAATTACAATATGCACACTCAAACAATGTCACATAGATGCATATGATGAATGTCTATCCTACTGGCTCTGATGTCACATTGTCGGTTCAACTGCCAACCCAACACATTCCCATGGGAATGTCGCCTTTCGGTCACGAATATAAATGGGATCCCCCACGGATATAGTGTCGGACACACTCTTGTGATCCGAAAGGATGTGAGCAGGATACTCTACCTCTAACCTCACATCTACACGTAAGCGGGATTAACCACCGTCCTTACACCGGCGCTGCGACATCAACAAGCGGGATTACCACCGTCCTTGTAGGCGAAAGCGACTTATCAACAATCTCTATAATATCCACAATCAATCAGGCTTAAAATCTTATTTCAAAAAAATCATTCTTGTCCCATTTACTTTCAATAACAAACATATTCATGGACCATTTTTTCTCAATTCAATTCCCTTTCAAAATAGAGCCACTTCCCACAACATCTTTCCAAAACTCTCAAACGACTTCAAAACCAAGCCAATTTAAAATCTCTTCTAAAAAACTCAAAATCATTCATTCTAAATCAGGATTTAGTCATAAAATTTCTTAGCAGAATCTCAAGACTTTAGGGGAGAATAACCTAACTCATTTTCTTAAATTCATTGAAAACTTCTATAACCTTAACTTCTTGATTTGAATAAAGAAAATAGAATTTAAACCAAAATCAAGTCATGTATCCAAATATTCCGAACCAATTTGAAAACCAACTTACTTAAACCAAAATCAAATCATTTAAACTGAAAACCAATTTCAATTTCATTCTTAAATCTGAAGTGTTTCCAAAGGCTCGGAAATTGTTTTAATTTTGCTAAATCAAAATTTCAAAGAATACTTCAAACTTTTCCTAAAAATTTGTAAGGTGAAATTAGTCAATCGAAATTTAAGTTTCTTTTAAATCCACTAAAACTCCTCCAAATCTGCTTACTTAAACAAATTCCAAAACCTAAGTATTTTCATCTTTAAATCGACTTTAATACATAATTCTTTTCTTAAATAAATCACATTCTAAATATAATAATTTTCTTAATAAAATAAGTTCAAACGTAATTTATTTATCAATAATTTAATTCAAAGCATAATTCATTATTTTCAAAATAACGTTTCAAATAAAACCTCAGATTTTATAGAAATTTCGGCAGCACCTCCCCTAAAACTTAGACTTTACCACCCTTTTCAGGTCCCAACCAAGCCAATCCCCATTCCTTTCCAAGAGGTTCAAGACCAAATCAGTTTCCAATAAAACAAAATTCAGACTTTCAAATATTAAAAATTATTTCAAATCAACCTAATCAGAAATCTCCAACTTTACAAAATCAGACAATATTTCAATTAAACAGACAACCATATTCATCCTAGACAAATTAGACAATTCATAAGACTTACATAATCACCAGAAATGTATTTTGCACATCATATCAATTTATAACAATTCCAATTTAAAATAAATTAGTTTTTAGAAAAAGCCCCTACGTCAACAAGCCAAAATCATAAACCAAACACGTCAACGGAACTCTTTTCTCTCAGCCCGAAACCAACGGCAACTAAAACTTCAGTCCCTGATCACTTTCGCAGCAATCACAATAACTTAAAAGCGACATGTAACACCTCAGAGTTTATAACCAAACATAACAGAATACTAACGTAGGAGTTTTTGAAACATAAACACTTACTATAATAAGAAAACAAAACAGCAGCGGTCACAGAACTAGTTTGGCGGTAGGCCCGGCAGCCATCCCAAGTGACAGTGGCGACCAAAACTCTGGCGATGGCGACTAAGACAGACACGCAGAGACGATAAGGTTCCCGAAAACTCAAAAGAACGTAAACCAAACTCAAAACCCTTGCCGGAGGTGGGTTTTAGTGGTGGTAGAGGCTCGGCCTGAAGCTTCGGTAGTGGCGAATCTGGCGGCGGTTCGGACGAAGACGGCGCAGATGACACAAACAGCGACTGGGCGCGGCGGCTGGACTAGTTGCGGCCCTCCCTTCCTAGCGAACATCTCTCCTCTGCTTCACTCATGGACGATGGCGATGTTGGCTCCCCTCGGAGAGAACGATAGCGCGGACAGTTGCAGCAACGACGACGAGCTTCACGGCGAGGGTGACGGCGATGACAGGGACCCCGCGAAGATGACGATAGACGCGAGGCAGCGGCAGTTCACGTGGATGGCACAAGCTCCTCCCTCCTTCCTCCTCCATAGGCGCTCTCCTTCTCTCTTGGATCTCCTCTGTTCCTCTGTCAACAGCGGCAGCGACGGTGGCAGTGACACCTACTGCGCCGCCTCCCTCTTCTTCCCCATTCTCCCTTTCCTGCGGCTCCCCTCTCCTCTCTTCCCTTTCTTTCCTTCTTTCTTTCTTTTCTATTTTAGAGTGTGTGGGTGCGTTGTGTGTGTGCTGTGTGAGTGTGGGTGGGTGAGAGAGATGACTGGATTAGGGTTAGGTCAATTTAGGATTTCAATTTGAGGATTTTAGGTATAATTAGTGTAAGATAATTTTAATAAAATTGGGGCATAGAATATTAATTTGAAATCTAAATTAAATCTCTAAAAATTACTTTAAAATATTATTTGTTGTATTAAAATACTAATTGATTCTCAATCAATTACTCTAATTGAAACGTAATATAATTAATTTTTTATCCTTAAAATTTAAAATATTAAATTATATAAAAATAAATTATTTAAATCAATTCAATATAAAATTTTTATTAATTCCTAACTACCAACTTTAAAATTTAAATAGAAAAAATAATTCAATAATTATAAAATTTGATAAAATTCTAATTTAAATAGCCAAACATCATTATTTTTAATTTTTAAGACTTTAAATTATAAATAGGAAAATAATCCATAATTATAGAGTTTGGATAAAAATCTTAACAAATTTTAAATCTAATTAATCAAAAATGCCTTTAATTATTTTCAATAAAATAATTTCTGAAATTAAAACTGTAAATAAATATATAATTTAAAATTAGTTCATAATAAGACTTTTCAAAAGTTTTGGGTTTTATACCTCTTCAATTCTATCTAAGTATTGTGGTAAGAAACTTTGAAATTCTTGTTCAGTTTTTCATTCTCTTCGGTTTCGCATTTTTGGAGTATGTGTGAGTTGAAATCTTGCGATTTTGGTTATTTAGGGGTACACTAACATAAATTCCAAGTGAGTTCCATCTCAATTTCGAGTGGATTAAGATAAGAAAGCGTAATTCCTTCATTATTCCTAATTTTAAGTAAGAACTTTAGTATGAATGTTGAAATAGTTGTTGTGATTAGATGCAATAAAGCTTGTTTGGATTGAATTTGAGGTGAAACAAAACTAGCTTGGTGCAATTTGGTGCGGGATTGAATTCAAGGATCACTTTGGTGTGAATATTTGGTGGAGCTTGGATCGGTAGATGTTGGAATTGTTGGAGAAGAATTTTTCCAAGGTTGAGACTGCCATCAACAAAGGTACGGGTTTTAATTTCGGATAGACATTGTGTAACACTATGTGCCTAGGTTAATTATCCTAGGTTAGCATTGAATGTTATGTGTGTTGATGATGAATTGTGTTTTTGTATGATTATGTGAATTGGGTGTTTAGTGAGTGCTATATGATGGTGAGATAGAAATTGGATATGAATATTATGGTATAGTTGTTATTATATTGGTTGTTGTAAAATTGGCCGAAGGCCGTGATAGGGTGAGATATCCCCTATGAGATAAGCTATAGTAAGTTGTAAAATTTCCATGTTGAGATTGATTATGGAATGATATGGTTTGGTTGAGCAATTACGTTGTTGATATTGGTTTCTTGATGAAACCTTGAAAAGTTGGTAGTTGTGTTGGAACTTGTTTGATTAGGTGTTGAATGGATAGAACTTGATAAATGAATGTTGAGATGCTTACAAATGGTTTGGAATGAGAATTGGTAAAAACTTGACAATTGGGTAATTTTGGTAAAAATAGAATTTTAACCAACTTTGACGGGTCATAACTTGGCGCTCGGAGTTTGGTGTTGGATGAAATTTATATTCAATTAAAATTGGGAAAGAGAACTTTAAAAATATCTGAGAATGGGTGAAAAATGAATTCTATAGAAAAAGTTATGCATGTTTGAAATTTGGTGTCAAAAAATTAAATTCTGCAGATTTTGTAGAAAGCTGGGGCCATGCATAATTGAAATCATGCATACGCACGATCCATGCGTACGCATGACACCCTATTTTTTAGAAATGATGATTTTGGATTGTTTAGCCTTCCCAGTCTATTTATAATTAGGGATGGCAACGGGTCCCTATGGGGGCGGGGACATGCCCCCTGTCCCCCGCCCCCGTCACCACAATCCGCCCCCGTCCTTGCCCTGTCCCCGCCATGGATAACTGGGACCCTGTATCTGCCGGAGACATGGATATCCACGGATATTCGCAAATTTTACAAATTGACAATCTCAAACACAAAAGCTTAACAATTTCAAGCACAGAACATTAACAATTGAACAAATCCTAAATTTCCAAATAAAAATTCAACAATTTCCCAAACAAAAATAAAACTCAGAAGATTAACAATTTCAAATAATTTCAAATACAGAAAATTAGCAATTGAAAAAATCTTGAATTCCCAAATTAAAATTCAACAACAATTGTAGAAATAAAGATACAAACATAGAAGATAAACAATTTGAAATATTGGACAAACCCTAAACCCCAAATGTTAAAAAAAACTCAAAAGAAATTAATCAGAGAGAGAGACTTATTGAAGAGGCGATGATGAGGCTTCAGGAGGCAGCGATGATGAGCGGCGAAGAGGCTGTTGGAGGCAATGACGAGTGTACTGATGGCGGTGACAATTCTGCTTGAGGAGGCAGCGACGAGGAAGACCGATTAGGAGGCTGCAATGATGATGAACGAGCAAGGAGCAGGAGGCGGCGATGATGAGGCGGTGATTATGAGACGGTGGTGATTTGTGATGTGAATGAAGGAAGGAGGTAGTGACCAACGATGAGGCTTGTAAGCAGTGGAGAACCTTGGGGTGGTTGGCGAGGTGACAAGGTAGAAGAAAGATGGCAGTGACGGTGTTGTTGGAGAAGAGAAGCAGTAGCTGAAGGCAGAGGAAGAAGGACGTGGCTAAGTTAAGGTGAGGCTACTGGGTGAAGGAGAGAGTCTGAGAGTGAATATGAAGTGAGAGCGTGAGCCTGCTAGGGTAACATTAGGGTTTTTAACTTAATGTGTGTGTATATATATATATATATATATATAGGCATTTATGTAATTTTATATTTGTGGGTATTATACGGGTACCCACGGGGCGGGTACCTCTTCCCCTACCCCCGCCCCATTTAATAGACGGGTACCCGTCCCCGCTACCCGCGGGGAAAAAACGCTTCTCATATATGCTCCCCGACGGGTAAATCCCCGCGGATACCCGCCCTGCCGGGAAAAATTGCCATCCCTATTTATAACCCCCTCCAACTTCCATATAAAGACGAATAACAAATTAATGAGCTTTGAATTTACTAGTAGGGGATATAATGAATTTAACTAAATTATTTCCAAATTAAACACTTAGTTAACCGAAAAAAATATTGCGGAGATGGTGGTTTTGTCCGGCCCGTGGCGAGGACGGGGGTTCCATCTCGCTCACATGTTAAAGAATGGGGAAAACTGATGCATGATTGGGGGTTTACGAAATTCAAATTGATGAAATGGATAACAGATTGTGGGTTAATGAGTTGAATACTTATAAGATTACTTAAGAACACTAATAACAATTGATTATGGCCTGAATGGCTGGATTGTCAAGTTCTGGGTATATCTCGCTTGTATATTGATTGGATATCTGTTAGTGGCGAGGTCTGGGTGTTATCCACCTTGCGTACTGATTTGATTTTTGCTTTGACACTTGCATCGAACAAGGTCAGAGGTCTCATCCCGCTTGTTTTGCGGTTGCGATGTAGTTGTGGGGACGGAGGTTTTATCTCGCTCGCAGTGAGGACGGTGGTTTTATCCCGCTCACAAGTTAGTGGAATTGAAATAATTGATAAATAATTGGTGCTAATAAATCTAATAACTTGTGAATTTGATTAAAGACTATGAATATGATTGATTTTCTGGGTAAGACGCAAGGGTTGTGACTTTGTCCCACTTACTCTGGGTCAATATTTGAGGCACTTGGGTAAGATGCAAGGGTTCTGGCTCCGGGTTAAGTAGTTAAACACTTGCCTGGGTAAGACGCAAGGGTTGTGACTTTGTTTCCCTTGCTCTGAGTAAAGGTTTGAGGCACTTGGGTAAGACGCAAGGGTTGTGGCTTTGTCCCACTTGCTCCAGATAAAGGTTTGAGGCACCTGGGTATGATGCAAGGGTTGAGATTTGTCCCACTTGCTCTGGATAAATGTTTGAAGCACCTGGGTATGATGCAAGGGTTGTGGTTTGTCTCACTTGCTCCGAGTTTAGATTTGTAAACTCCCGCTTGGGTAAGATGCAAAGGTTGTGGTTTGTCTCACTTGCTCTGGGTTAAGCAGGTAAGAGGCAAGGGTTGCAGTTTCGTCCCACTTGCTCCGTGTTGTGGTGTTTTATATCCGGGTTAGCTACTGAATATGTCGGGTTCTGGCAGTTTAATCGACACGTGAGCTCATTACTAGTAGGACAGGCATGCATCATCTGCATCTATGTGAAATTACTTAAGTGTGCATACTGTATTTGGTTTGTCTATGTGATTATTTCTGTTGAACTATTATTTGCCCTACTTACTATAATTGCTTCTGACTGTGCTTGAATCTCATTACTTGTGTTTGTTTCTATTGAATATTTACTAAATTCAACATTGAAATTTTATGGTATTAATCTGAAAAGAGAAAGGCTGAGAGGAGCGAAATTACTAAATACTAAATTACTAAGATTTCTATAACCATTGTGATATGGAAAGAACTAATGACTTGTATTGAGAAAAATTGAGAATCTGATATTTCTATATAGCTGAGACTTAGTCAAATTTTTCCTGTTTGGTTTAGCAAAATCCTAGGCTTGAACCTTGTGCTGATTGGAGTTTAGGATGGCTTAGCGGGTTCATAATTTTTTACATAGTCTCTATTCGGAATTATTACCCTACTGAAAATCTTCGGGTTCTCACCCGTTGTCGGATTTTGTTATTTTTCAGATGCAGGACGTAATGTACCTCGTTGAGCGTACCAGACTCTCTTTGGAAAGTGAATAATTTTATTTTATATTTAGTGTATTTACATTCTCCACTTTTAAATACATAATTGTATATCTCTTTTAGAAGTTGATTTATGAAAAAACATTTTATATTTTTTATACTTTTGGGTTGTACTATATTTTCTAGCCGGCTTTGTCTTCGCACGTCGAGACTGATATTTGCTATGTATCTCCTTTTGGTTCGTGTGTGTGTGTCTTTATTTTTTGTATATCGACGCTTCATATCTTCAACGTTTTTGAGTGTGATACGATTAGTTATTCTGTCATTTTCTTTTTCACAGGCTTCTAGATATATAATTATTCTTCAAATACTATGTACGTACTTTTAAGTTTTAGTTGTCGTATACCTCGCTACCTCTAACTTACGATTGCAGCGTAAGACTTTGTGTGGTAGGGTGTTATACTGATTCTTGGAGTATATGTGAAAAATTGTAAAAATTGGTGTTACTATGTGTGAGAATTTGGTAATCCTTCAATAATGATATATCTTAGAGAGTGAGAGTCAATGTATGTAAATTGGGAAAAGGTAATTTTATCCGAGTAAAGAAATGACGATTTTAAAACTAAATTAAATTTGAGACAATTTTATATATAAAAAAAATTGGAAACCAAAATTAATTACTATTACTAATATATTGTTTCACGTGTATAATGTATATTACTATACATTTTTCATTAAATTAATAAAAAACAATTAAATGGACAATCATATTATATATATTTTGAGCATGGAAGATTAAAAAAAATAGCATCTGTATTTTAGAATTGAAAAAGAGTAAATTATATATTGAGTTGCAACAATCATTTAAGAAAATCAATTTAATTGGTATACAATATATATATATATATAATTAAATTGATTCATCATTGTTTTCTTGCTTCTGCCTTCTTTTATTTATTTATTTCTTAAATAATGTATTTCTACTCCTTTCCTTTTTCACTTTATTTTTCATATTAGATTGATAATGCTATTTTAAATTATAGACAGCTGGAATATTAATCTCAAATTTAGCATTATTTAATTTAAGATACGAAAATTTGACTTTTCAATTTTTGAAACGTACAAAAATTAGACTTTTCGATTTCTGCTTCAAAAAAAATTAAAAAATTTGAGATACAGAAAATTAAATCCAGTAATTTCTGTACTTTTTACAATTTTAAAAAACACTCAAATTACCATATTAAAATATATTATCTATCTTACATTCACTAAAAAGAATTAGCCCACTTTCTCTCTCTTTATGAATAAATTTTATTTTACTTCATTTTTGCTCATAACTAATTATTCATCTTCAATTTTGTCTTACTTGAGTCGAGTAAATTGTCATAATGGTCTCTAAGATTCATGCTATTACAATTTGGTTCTCGAGATGCCAATTGTAACTCCCTACCACACAAAGTCTTATGCTTAAGTCATAAAGTTGAGGTGGCAAGATATTATGACCTCTAAAAGTAAAAATATATATAATAATAGTTGAAAGGAATTTTAACTAGAAGCCTGTAAAGAAGAGTTAAGCAAGGCGTTAAACAGAAAATTGCATCACTCGCGTAAGCGACAAATATGAGAGAAGAATTCCAAAGATACATATAGCAATGCTTCTGACTCGGCTCGCGAAGCTAGAACCGGCCAAAGCAAATATACACATATACATATAGGAGGGACAAAAACATAAAATATACATAATAGAGATATAATAGTATCTATATGTACAACTTAACCAAAATATAAATCCAAAGGACTAGGATCCTTCGCTGACAGAAGCTCCCAGAATGCTTCAACGAGGTGCATCTCGACCTGCATCTGAAAACCACAACATATGTATGGGATGAGAACCAGAAGTTCTCAGTATGGTAATGGTGCCCACACAACTAACATATAAGGTCCCAGAAAAGTCAAAGGCGATCCTAGAACTTCTGACAACAGATTATAAAACTTAAAGATTTAAAACGGAAACCATAAACAAGGTGGTTCTCTAAGGTTCTTCAATTTAACTAAACTCTAACTAAAACTCTTGACTGTTTCACCTTTCTCCATAATCCTCCAAATACCAGTAGAACTACACAGACAAACAAAACAGACAAAGCAAACACAAGTAGAGTACAGATACGACAGGTAGTAATTATAGCAGGTAAGCATAGATTATCAATTAGGCAATCCCAAGAAATGCAAACTCAAACAAAACAAACAAATGCATATAATGAATGCCTGCCCTATGGCTGATGATATCATCTGTTGGTTATATAGCCAATCCAACATGTCCTGGTAGCTAACCATGGACTGAAACACCCATTGCGGAGCAAGTGGATTTGAGCTACAACCCCCTTGCTACTACCCGCTTAACCCAAAACCAATAGAATAGCCACTACTGCGGCTACTACCCAGGCGGGTGTTTAAAAGCTCAACCTGGAGCAAGCAGGATGAACCACAATCCTTGCTACTGCCCAGCCGTCACAAACATTGACTTGAACTAAGAGGAACGAACCACAATCCTTGCTACTACCTAGGTATCTCATTCAAGAATTCATTCAATCTGAAGTCAAACATTAAGTATAATTCATAATCATTTTATCATTAATCATTCTCATTTATCATGTTCATTCAAAATTTTATAATTAACTCAGTTTTTCATAATTTTTCTTTCTCATCTCATACCCAGAGCAAGTGGACAATGACACTGCCTACTACGCGGTCACATATATCTCTTTAAATTACAAATCCTCATTACTCTTATCTTCCTCATCAAATCAAGCATCCTCTTCCTCAACTCCTTCGACACCAATTTTATCTTCTCCCACTCACTAACCCTTACTCCATAACCCAAAACCTAACTAATAGACCTTAAACAGAGTTTCTAGTTTTCCTACAACTTCGAAAATTCAGTTTTTACACATAACTTCTGACGTCCATAACTTCCTCTACAAAATTTTGTTTTTCACAAAGTTTATACCATCTTAAAGATTTTAAAACTATCTTTAATTTGAATCAAAATTCACTCAAATTCAATATCCGAGGCTCAGGTTATGGACCGCCGAAGATCATTAAAAATCTGCTTTTACCAAAAGAGTTCAAAACTTTTATTTTTCAAATTCTCATTTTCAAACCAAATTTCACAACCCAAAACAACATTAAATACACTTAAAATAATTCCATAACCATTTCCTTCACTCCACAATACTTCAACACTCAATTTTATCAACTCTAACCCACACAATCATAACCAAAGCAACAATACTCATAAATCATACATATAACATCATCATCATTTACAATCAAACTCAAACCTCATCATTACTCAATAATTCAGCAACACATTCACATATTAAACTCCACAGTTTTACCAGTTCACTAAACATTAACAAGTCATCCTGGTTCAACCTAACCTACGGTCAACTAGCCTAAGTTTTCACAAGACATTATATTTTAGTTACGAGAAACCGAAATTATACCTTGGTCGATTCCTCCCTAATGCTCGGAACACCTTAATTATCCACCGTTCCCTAAGCACCAAAGTTCCAACTCCTCACCAATTGAATTTTCAACTCCCAGGATTCAATTCCAAGTTTCCAATATCCACCAATTTAACTCCAATTCAACAAGATATACGATCTAATTCATACAATATCACAATAATCAATACTGAGCTCACTAAATCACAAGAGTTAGGGTTTCTTTGCCGTTACCCATGAGTCAAATGGACAAAATCCGGAGATTATCCACCGCTAGAGTACCCCTAAACCATCAAAATCACAAAATCTCTCAATTACCAAAATCGAAAATCACAAACTAAAAAGGGGAGAATTGGGTGAGAAAACGTGATTTACTTACCAAATTGATATGTGCGTTTTGTAGAGAATTTCGAGATGAACGCGTGGTCACTGACGGCTCATCAATCGGACCTCCGGATTGAAAGTTATGATTGATTGAATTTTTGAAGGTGAGGGTTAGGGTATTTTAACATAAATCTCTCTTCTCAGCAGCGTGGCATTATAATTGTGGAAGAAGGCTTTGTATGGGTGTTTTATAGGTTGGGCTTTGGACCTGGTTTGGATCCAATTCAACCGATTCGGCCTGTTGGTTTGGTTTTGGGCCAAAATTTTTAAAATTAGTGTCAAAATTCGTATTTTAATTATTTCTACTTCATGAAACTATAAAATTTGATTTTCTAATTTTTTTAAATAATAATTAATTTATTGGTTAATTAATTACTAATTACTCGGAGTTTACACCAATTTCACTATAGTAATTTTTCAGATCGAACTCTAGCACCATAGCAATTCCGGGACTCATTTTCGGTGATGACTCGACTATGGTAGTACTAATGTGTCACCGCGTTGCCAAGGTAAAGTGTGCAACGACTAGCTGAACTAATGAGATTACAATTTGGACCCAATTTAGTCCATTTCCCTCTATATAAACCTAATTGATTCTTGACTCTTCAAACTAGTCTTCCTTCTCCAGCTTGCGCCTATGCGTCACTTGAAGACCTTTCGAACAGCCTTTCATCTTCTGTGATCCTCATCCTCTACTGCCATGCCGCCGTCACCCACTCGACCACCATCGCCGGTGCTGCTTTTCCATCAAAGTCGCTTCACCGTCGACACCCAAACGGGTTTCGCTCCCCCTCCTCTCCATGGCTCTAAGCGAATTTCTTCTCCGTTTAAGCCGCTTCACCATCGTGCTTGCATGGCTGTCACGTCCGTTGTTGGTTCCAAAATTGTCGCACTTCTGTTTGCTTCGCTTCTCTGGTTCCAGTAAAGCTTCCGAGGCCCCTTCCACATCGTCGTTAGCTTTGCCGTCCACCTCGCCATCTTCCTAGCTTCAAGTGTTTGCCCTCTACTCTAATTGACATTCTGTTTGTGGATATGTTGCCACTGGATCACGGATAATGTCTCCTTCTTCTCCTTGTCGAACTTGACTTTGATGATCGTTGGCTTCTGCTATGCATGTATCTGGTGCCACCCCTCCTTGCGAAAAGGTTGTAGAGATACCCATCGATCTGCCACCTTTTCCCCAACACTAGGAACCTTCGAGCCTATTCATAGCTAAAAGCTCTGTAATAAGATGCGCCAAGTTGTTACCTTCTCTTGGCACCCAAGTAAATCTGCACCTAGGAATGCATTCTACTAAATCATGTATGTCCTGCAAAATGGGTTGTATTTCTTCAATACTACTCTTTGCTTTGCTTTTACTATCTGGACTAGTTGTTGACAATCTGATTTGACAATTATTTGTTTTAATTGCAGGTTTCTTACTAAGATTAATGCACTCCTTATTACTATCGCTTCCGCTGCCAGGCTTGACGTTGCTTTGTCCTTTTCAGCATTTCCTGTGATGAACTTCTCATTCTTGTCTCAAACTGCAACAATGGCTCCATCTCCACTGTCTTTCTTGAAAGCTTCATCCACATTAGCTTTAATCCAATTCCCCAAAGGTGGTCTCCAGGTAATTCTTCTTTGCTTTCTTGAGATGAGAATATTGTTTTGTGTTTGGATTCCTGTTTTTTGTTGTTGTTGTTATTGTTCTTGTTGTTGTATGGCTGCTCTGAACTTTGCTTCTTGCCATTTAGCTCTGATTATAGTAACAATAGAATTTACATCTATTTTTTGAAATAGCCACTGAATTCTAGCCTTCCATGTTTTTCATATTATAAACCCTATTCTGCTTTTCATGGCCTCTTTATAATCTCCTCCCTGTGAGTTTATTTTTTCAAAAATTTCCACTAGCCAAGATTCTAGTGATGTTATATTCTCTGGAGTAGGATTGCATTAAGTCTATCCACCAAACCATTACTTCTGTCCACCTAACCATTGAGGCTACTCTCTCTTCTATCCAAGCCAGAGCTTTGTTTTTCGATCTTCCCTAGTGTGCTGCTAAACCCAAGTACTTCCCTGGGTTATCCCATGTTAACATCCCAAAATTTTTTTCAATGTTGACCCTCCTTTGTATTGACACCTACTGTCCAAAGGTTATCCCAAAATTTTCTAAATTATTTTGTTGCCCAGAAGCTTCTATGTATTCATTTAGAATAACAATCAGTTGGTACACCTCCTCCTCTTTTGCTTTTGCAAATATTATACAGTCATCTACAAACATAAAATGTGTAATTACCGGTACTATAGGAGCTAGTTTTATTCCTGATATCCTTCCTTTTGCTCTTGCCTTTCCATTAAAATTGTGAAAATTTTAGCCGCTAAAATTAATGAATACGGTGACAGTGGATCGCCTTGCTGAAGCCCTCTTTGAGGAGTTACAGTTCTAGATAAATTTCCGTTGATTTTGAATTTGTAACTTACAGTTCTTATGCATTCCATAGTTAATTGTACCTATTTCTCCTGAACTCCGAATGTTAGTAGCACATTTTCTATAAAATCACATTTTAATCTATTGTATGCTTTATTCATGTCTAATTTAATTGCTAAATCATCTTATTCCCACCTTCCCTTCTTTGTTAGCCTGTGAAAAGCTTCCTACACAATAATAATGTTATCTTGTATATATCTTCCGCCTACAAACGCACTCTGAATTGGAGATGTAAGACCCATAACTTTTGAAAAGTCTTATTATAAACTAATTTCAAATTATATATTTATTTACAGTTTTAATTTCATAAATTGTTTTATTGAAAATAATTAGAGGCAGCTTTTGATTAATTGGATTTGAAATTTGTTAAGGTTTTTATCCAAACTCTATAATTATGGATTATTTTTTTATTTACAATTTAAAGTCTTAGAAATTCAAAAATAATGATGTTTAGCTACTTAAATTAGAATTTTATCAAATTTTATAATTATTGAATTATTTTCTATATTTAAATTATAAAGTTGGTAGTTAGGAATTAATAAGAATTTTATATTGAATTGATTTAAATAATTTATATTTAAATAATTTAATATTTTAAGTTTTAAGGATAAAGAAAATTAATTATATTACCATGTATTTTCAATTAGAGTAATTGATTGAGAATCAATTAGTATTTTAATACAACAAATAATATTTTAAAGTAATTTTTTAGAGATTTAATTTAGATTTCAAATTAATATTCTATGCCCCAATTTTATTAAAATTACCTTACTCTAATTACACCTAAAATCCCCAAATTGAAACCCTCAATTGACCTAACCCTACCCACTCATCTCTCTCACCCACCCACACTCACACAGCACACACACAACGCACCCACACACATTGAAACAGAAAAGAAAGAAAGAAGAAAAGAAAAGGGAAGAGAGGAGAGGGGAGTCACGGGAAAGGAAGAAGGGGGAAGAAGAGGGAGGCGGCGCAGTGGGTGTCACTGCCACTGTCGCCGTCGCTATTGACAGAGGAAGAGAGAAGATCCGAGAGAGAAGGAAAGCGCCGGTGGAGGAGGGAGGAGCTTGCGCCATCCTCGCGAACCGCCGCAGCCTCGCGTCCATCGTCGTCTTCACGGAGTCCATGTCGTCGCCGTTGTCCTCGTCGTGAAGCCCGTCGCCGTTGCTGCAGCTGTCCGCACCGTCATTGTCGCCGAGGGAAGCCAGCATCACCGTCATCCATGGGTGAAGCAGAGGAGAGAGGTTCACGAGGAAGGTAGGGCCGCGCCCAGTCTCCATTCATGTCACTGGTGCCATCTTCGTTCGAACAGCCGCCAGATCCGCCGCTGTCGAAGCTTCAGGACGAGCCTCTGCCGCCATTGAAACCCACAACCGGTAAGGATTTTGAGTTTGGTTTACATTCTTTTGAGTTTCCGAGAACCTTATCGTCTCTGCATGTCTGTCTCAGTCATCATCGCCAGAGTTTTGGTCGCCGCTGTAGCTTGAGATGACTACCGCCAAACCGGTTCAACGACCACCACTGTTTCATTTTTTTATTATAGTAAGTGTTTATCTTTCAAAAATCCCTGCGTTAGTATTTTGTTATGTTTGGTTATAAACTCTGAAGTTATGGTAATGTAAGGTCATGTTCTGAGTGTTGCATGTCACTTTTAAGTTGCTATGATTGCTGCAAAAGTGATCATGGGCTGAGGTTTTGGTGGGCGTTGGTTTCAGACTGAGAGAAAGAGTTCCGTTAACGCGTTTGGTTTATGATTTTGGCTTGTCGAGGTAGGGTTTTTTCTAAAAAATAATTTATTTTAAATTGGAATTGTTATAAATTGATATGATGTGCGAAATGCATTTCTGGTGATTATGTAAGTCTTATGAATTGTCTTATTTGTCTTGGATGAATATGGTTGTCTGTTTGATTGAAATATTGTCTGATTTTGTAAAATTGGAGATTTCTGATTGGGTTGATTTGAAATAATTTTTAATATTTGAAAGTCTGAATTTTGTTTTATTGGAAATGGATTTGGTCTTTAACTTGTTGGAAAGGGTTGAGGATTGTCTTGGTTGGGACCCGAAAAGGGTGGCAAAGTCCAAGTTTTAGGGGAGGTGCTGCCAAAATTTCTATAAAATCAGAGGCTTTGTTTGAAACGTTATTTTGAAAATAATGAATTATTCTTTGAATTAAATTATTGATCATTATTTTCTTAAGAAAATTATTATATTTTGAATGTGATTTATTTAAGAAAAGAATTATGTATTAAATTCAATTTAAAAATGAAAATACTTATGTTTTGGAATTTGATTAAGTAAGCAGATTTGGAGGAGTTTTAGTGGATTTAAAAGAAACTTGAATTTTGATTGACTAATTTCACTTTATGAATTTTTAGAAAGTTTGAAGTATTCTTTGAAATTTTGATTTAGCAAAACTAAAATAATTTCCAAGCCTTTGGAAATGCTTCAGATTTAAGAATGAAATTGAAATTGGTTTTCGGTTTAAATGATTTGGTTTTGGTTTAAGTAAGTTGGTTTTGAAATTCGTTCAGAATATTTGGATACATGACTTGATTTTGGTTTCAATTCTATTTTCTTTATTCAAATCAAGAAGTTAAGGTTCTAGAGGTTTTCAATGAATTTAAGAAAATGAGTTAGGTTATTCTCCCTTAAAGTCTTGAGACCATGCTGTGAAATTTTATGACTAAATCCTGATTTATAATGAATGATTTTGAGTTTTTCAGAAAAAATTTTAAATTTGGCTTGGTTTTGAAGTCATTTGGGAGTTTTAGAAAGATGTTGTGGGAAGTGGCTCTATTTTAAAAGGGAATTGAATTGAGAAAAAGTGATCCTTGACTATGTTTGTTACTGAAAGTAAATGGGCCAAGAATGATTTTTTTGAAAGAATATTTTAAGCCTGATTGATTGTGGATATTACTGAGATTGTTGATAAGTCGCTTGCGCCTGGCAAGGACAGTGGTTAATCCTGCTGGTCGAGGTTGCGATACCGGCGTAAGGACGGTGGTTAATACTGCTTATGTGTAGATGTGAGGTCGGAGGCAGAGTATCCAGCTCACATCCTTTTGGATCACAAGAGTGTAACCAACACTATATCTGTGGGGGGACCCCATCGATTTATATTCGTGTCCGAAAGGCGACATTCTCATGGGAATGTGTCGGGTTGGCAGTTGAACCGACAATGTGATATCACAGACAGTAGGACAGACATTTATTATATGCATCTATGTGACATTGTTTGGGTGTATATATTATAATTGGTTTGCTTATGTGAATAATTATGTTTAACTATTAATTGCTATACTTGATGTAACTGTTTTGATTGTGTTTGAACCTCTTTACTTATGTTTGTGACTGAAATTGTTTGGATTGTGGTGATTCATTGATGATTAAGTTGTTTTGGGCCGGGGGTCGTGTTTGATGATGTGATGGGCCTGAGGCCGTGGCTGATTTGTGTTTGAGGTCTAGTTTTGTATAAAATATCTGGCTAGTTCAGCATAGATTTAATGAACCTATGCTTGGAACATAATGATCATTTATACAGCTTAGGTAACTTCCTTTATGTTTATGGTCTAGTAAGGTATGAAAAGCGCAAAATAAAGGATAAAACAAGGAGCCTTGAAAAATGGATAAAGCAAAATCGCAAAATAAAAAGCGCAACGCTCAGAGAACAAGATTACTTCCGTACGAAGAAAACTAAAGATTCACAAGCGTACATAAACAGAAAGTAGGACTAGAGGGTCAAGAATACAAAATAACAAGCCCCTAACTCAGCCTGTGAAGCTAAGGCTGGCTGGAGAATTTTTACATGTATATATATACATAACCCAAATTCCAAAATACATATATAAAATCCTAATTCTCCATAGACCTCTCAGAGGTACAAAATAACACAAGTATATATGTGAGGAGAGTCTATACACATATAGCAAAAGTCTAAAAGTAAAACCCCAAAATTAATCCACTTCACTGCAGAAGCTCCAGATGCCTACCGAGGTGCCTCTCGACCTACCGGAGGTTCTCAGCATGGTAAAGGTGCCACACTGGTATGCAAAATTGTGATCGTTCATTCCTTGGTAACGGCGTCAAAAACTTAATACGCACGTTCATAATCTTAGTTCTTTGTCACAACTTCGCACAACTAACCAACAAGTGCACTGGGTCGTCCAAGTAATAAACCTTACGTGAGTAAGGGTCGATCCCACGGAGATTGTCGGCTTGAAGCAAGCTATGGTCACCTTGTAAATCTCAGTCAGGCAGATTCAAATGGTTATGGTGAATTGATAATTAAAATATAATTAAAATATAAAATAGGATAGAAATACTTATGTAATTCATTGGTGAGAATTTCAGATAAGCGTATAGAGATGCTTTTGTTCCTCCTGAACCTCTGCTTTCCTGATGTCTTCATCCAATCATTCCTACTCCTTTCGATGGCAAGCTTTATGTAGGGCATCACCGTTGTCAATGGCTACTTCCCGTTCTCTCAGTGAAAATGGTCCAAAATGCGCTGTCACCGCATGGCTAATCATCTGTCGGTTCTCGATCATACTGGAATAGGATTCAGTAATCCTTTTGTGTCTGTCACTACGCCCAGCACTCGCGAGTTTGAAGCTCGTCACAGCCATCCCTTCCTAGATCCTACTCAGAATACCACAGACAAGGTTTAGACTTTCCGGATCTCAAGAATGGCCGCCAATAATTCTAGCCTATACCACGAAGACTCTGATCGTAGATCAAGAGGCTAAGAGATACACATTCAAGCTTGTTTTCATGTAGAACGGAAGTGGTTGTCAGGCACGCGTTCATAAGTGAGAATGGTGATGAGCGTCACATAATCATCACATTCATCATGTTATTGTGTGTGAATGAATATCTTAGAGAAGAAATAGGCTTGAATTGAATAGAAAAACAATAGTACTTTGCATTAATTCATAAGGAACAGCAGAGCTCCACACCTTAATCTATGGTGTGTAGAAACTCTACCGTTGAAAATACATAAGAACAAGGTCCAGGCATGGCCGAATGGCCAGCCTCCCCAAATGGCATATGAATTTGAAAATAGGGAAAAAGACCCCTAGTACAATAGTAAAAAGTTCTACTTATACTAAACTAGTTACTAGGGTTACAGAATTAAGTAAATGATGCAGAAATTCACTTCCGGACCCACTTGGTGTGTGCTTGGGCTGAGCATTATAGCTTTCACGTGTAGAGGTCTTTCTTGGAGTTAAATGCCAGTTTGTAACCTGTTTCTGGCGTTTAACTCTGCTTTGCAACCTGTTTCTGGCGTTTAACTCCAGAATAGGGCAGAAAGCTGGCGTTGAATGCCAGCTTGCATCATCTAAACTTGGGCAAAGAATAGACTATTATATATTGCTGGAAAGCCCTGGATGTCTACTTTCTAACGCAATTAAGAGCGTGCCATTTGGGCTTCTATAGCTCCAGAAAATCTACTTTGAGTGTAGGGAGGTCAGAATCCAACAACATCTGCAGTCCTTCTTCAACCTCTGAATCTGATTTTTTGCTCAAGTCCCTCAATTTCAGCCAGAAAATACCTAAAATCACAGAAAAACATACAAACTCATAGTAAAGTCCAGAAATGTGAATTTTATTTAAAAACTAATAAAAATATACTAAAAACTAACTAAATCATACTAAAAATTATCTAAAAACAATACCAAAAAGCGTATAAATTATCCGCTCATCACAACACCAAACTTAAATTGTTGCTTGTCCCCAAGCAACTAAAAATTAAATAGGATAAAAAGAAGAGAATATACTATAAATTTCAAAATATCAGTGAAACTTAGCTCCAATTAAATGAGCGGGACTAGTAGCTTTTTGCCTCTGAATAGTTTTGGCATATCACTTTATCCCTTGAAGTTCAGAATGATTGGCATCTATAGGAACTCAGAATTCAGATAGTGTTATTGATTCTCCTAGTTCAGTATGTTGATTCTTGAACACAGCTACTTTATGAGTCTTGGGCGTGGCCCTAAGCACTTTGTTTTCCAGTATTACCACTGGATACATAAATGCCACAGACACATAATTGGGTGAACCTTTTCAGATTGTGACTCAGCTTTGCTAGAGTCCCTAATTAGAGGTGTCCAGGGTTCTTAAGCACACTCTTCTTTTTGCTTTGGACCTCGACTTTAACCGCTCAGTCTCAAGTTTTCACTTGACACCTTCACGCCACAAGCACATAGTTAGGGACAACTTGGTTTAGCCGCTTAGGCCAGGATTTTATTCCTTTAGGCCCTCCTATCCATTAATGCTCAAAGCCTTGGATCATTTTTACCCTTGCCTTTTAGTTTTAAGGGCTATTGGCTTTTTGCTCTTGCCTTTTAGTTTAAAGAGCTTTTGGCTTTTTCTGCTTGCTTTTTCTTTTTCTTTTTTTTTTTTGCCATTTTTCTTTTCTTTTTTTTTTCGTAAGCTTTTGTATTCACTGCTTTTTCTTGCTTCAAGAATCAATTTTATGATTTTTTAGATCATCAAATAACATTTCTCCTTTTTCATTATTCTTCAAGAGCCAACAATTTTAACATTCATAAACAACAATATCAAAAGACATATGCACTGTTCAAGCATTCATTCAGAAAACATAAAGTATTGTCATCACATCAAAATAATTAAACTAATTTCAAGGATGAATTCGAAATTCATGTACTTCTTGTTCTTTTGTAATTAAAGCATTTTTCATTTAAGAGAGGTGATGGATTCATATGACATTCATAGCTTTAAGACATAGACACTTAAATACTAATGATCATATAGCAAAGACACAAACATAAATAAAACATAAGGCTCAAAAACCGAAAAACAGGAAAATAAGAACAAGGAGATTAAGGAACGGGTCCACCTTAGTGAGGATGGCGTCTTCCTCTTCTTGAAGAACCAATGGTGCTCTTGAGCTCCTCTATGTCTCTTCCTTGTCTTTGTTGCTCCTCCCTCATAGCTCTTTGATCTTCTCTAATCTCATGGAGAATGATAGAGTGCTCTTGGTGTTCCATCCTTAGTTGTCCCATGTTGGAACTTAATTCTCCTAGGGAGGTGTTGATTTGCTCCCAATAGTTCTGTGGAGGAAAGTGCATCCCTTGAGGCATCTCAGGGATTTCATGGTGAGGAATTTCCTCATGCTCTTGTTGAGGTCCATGATCTCTTGTTTGCTCCATCCTTTTCTTAGTGATAGGCTTGTCCTCATCAATGAGGATGTCTCCCTCTATGTCAATTCCAGCCGAATTGCAGAGGCGGCAAATAAGGTGAGAAAAGGCTAATCTTGCCAAAGTGGATGACTTGTCAACCACCTTGTAGAGTTCTTGAGGTATAATCTCATGAACTTCCACTTCCTCCCCAATCATGATACTATGGATCATGATGGCCCGGTCTACAGTAACTTCATACTGGTTGCTAGTAGGAATGATTGAGCGTTGAATGAACTCCAACCATCCTCTAGCTACAGGCTTAAGGTCCAGTCTTCTCAATTGAACCAGCTTGCCTCTTGAGTCAACTTTCCATTGAGCTCCTTCCACACATATGTCCATGAGGACTTGGTCCAACCTTTGATCAAAGTTGACCCTTCTAGTGTAGGGGCGTGCGTTTTCTTGCGTTATTGGCAAGTTGAACACCAACCTTACATTCTCCGGACTGAAATCTAAGTATTTCTCCCAAACCATTGTAAGCCAATTCTTTGAATTCAGGTTCACACTTTGATCATGGTTCCTAGTGATCCATGCATTTGCATAGAACTCTTGAACCATTAAGATTTCGACTTGTTGAATGGGGTTGGTGAGAACTTTCCAACCTCTTCTTCGGATCTCATGTCGGATCTCCGGATACTCATTCTTTTTGAGCTTGAAAGGAACCTCAGGGATCACTTTCTTCTTGGCCACAACTTCATAGAAGTGGTCTTGATGGACCTTTGAGATGAATCTCCCCATCTCCCATGACTCAGAGGTAGAAGCAATTGCCTTCCCTTTCCTCTTTCTTGAGGTTTCTCTGGCCTTAGGTGCCATTAATGGTTATGGAAAAATAAAAAGAAATGCTTTTAACACACCAAACTTAAAATGTTTGCTCGTCCTCAAGCAAAAGAAGAAAGAAAGAAGGAGAAGAAGAAAAATGAAGGAGAGGGAGAGAGGTGTGTATTCGGCCAAGGGAAAGAAGAAAGGGTTGTGTTGTGTGAACATGAAGAAGGAATGAAGGGTTTATATAGGAGTGGGGGGAGGTTTAGGGTTCGGTCTTGGGGTTGGGTTTGGGTGGGAAATGAATTTGAATATTGGAGGTAGGTGGGGTTTATGGGGAAGGGTGGATGGATGTGAGTGGTTAAGAGTATTTGGGGAAGAGGTATGGAGGTGATTGGTGAAGGGTAGGTGGGGAAGAGTGTTATGAAAAGGTGTGAGAGAGGTAGGGATCCTGTGGGGTCCATAGATCCTGAGGGGTCAAGGACTTAGCATCCCTACTCCAATTAGGCGTGCAAAACGCCCTTTGTATGCAATACTAGCGTTTAACGCCAGACTGCTGCCTGTTTTTGGCGTTAAACGCCCAAATGTAGCCTGTTTCTGGCGTTTAACGCCATGTTGATGCTTGTTTCTGGCGTTAAACGCCAGCTTGGTGCTTGTTTCTGGCGTTAAATGCCAGACAGATGCTTGTTTCTGGCGTTTAAATGCCAGAATGTTCTTCCTCCAGGGTGTGCTATTTTTAATGCTGTTTTTCATTCTATTTTTGATTTTCCAGTAGTTTTTGTGACTTCACATGATCATCAACCTAAAGAAAACATAAAATAGCAATGGAAAATAAATAGATATAATTAAATAACATTGGGTTGCCTCCCAACAAGTGCTTCTTTAATGTCAATAGCTTGACAGTGAGCTCTCATGGAGCCTCACAGATATTCAGAGCATTGTTGGGACCTCCCAACACCAAACTTAGAGTTTGAATGTGGAGGTTCAACATCAAACTTAGAGTTTGGTTGTGGCCTCTCAACACCAAACTTAGAGTTTGACTGTGGGGCTTTGGTTGACTCTGCAGTGAGAGAAGCTTTTCATGTTTCCTCTCCATGGTTACAGAAGGAGAACCTTGAGTTTTAAATACAAGGTAGTCCTCATTCAGTTGAAGGACCAACTCTCCTCTGTCCACATCAATCACAGCTCTTGCTGTGGCTAGGAAGGGTCTTCCAAGGATGATGGATTCATCCTCATCCTTTCCAGTGTCTAGGATTATGAAATTAGCAGGGATGTAAAGGTCTTCAACCTTTACTAGCACGTCCTCTACTAGTCCATAAGCCTATTTTCGTGAGTTGTCTGCCATCTCTAATGAGATTCTGGCAGCTTGTACCTCAAAAATCCCAAGTTTCTCCATTACAGAGAGTGGCATAAGGTTAATGCCTGACCCCAGGTCACACAGAGCCTTTTCAAAGGTTATGGTACCTAT
Source organism: Arachis ipaensis (assembly GCF_059453495.1). Lineage (NCBI taxonomy): Eukaryota > Viridiplantae > Streptophyta > Magnoliopsida > Fabales > Fabaceae > Arachis > Arachis ipaensis. The sequence continues at coordinate 95,363,741 of NC_142439.1, forward strand.
GGTACAGGGTATTAAGAATTTACCAAGATCCTGTTTCTTTTGAGGTAATTTCTGCCTATCCAATGCATTCAGTTCATTGGTGAGCAAGGGAGGTTCATCTTCCCAAGTCTCATTACCAAATAATGTGGCATTCAGCTTCATGATTGCACCAAGGTATTTAGCAACTTGCTCTTCAGTAATGTCTTCATCCTCTTCAGAGGATGAATACTCATCAGAGCTCATGAAGGGCAAAAGGAGGTTCAATGGAATCTCTATGGTCTCTAGATGAGCCTCATATTCCTTTGGTTCCTCAAAAGAAAAATCCTTATAGGTCAATGGACGTCCCAGGAGGTCTTCCTCACTAGGATTCACGTCCTTCTCCTCTTCTCTGGGTTCGGCCACACCAAGTAAGGTAATGGCCTTGCACTTTCTTTTTGGATTCTCTTCTGTATTGCTTGGGAGAGTAATAGGAGGAGTTTCAGTGACCCTTTTACTTAGCTGGCCCACTTGTGCCTCCAAATTTCTAATGGAGGACCTTGTTTCATTCATGAAACTTAGAGTGGCCTTAGATAGATTAGAGACTATATTTGCTAAGCTAGATGGATTCTGCTCAGAATTCTCTGTCTGTTGCTGAGAGGATGATGGAAAAGACTTGCTATTGCTACACCTGTTTCTTCCACCATTATTAAAGCCTTGTTGAGGCTTTTGTTGATCCTTCCATGAGAAATTTGGATGATTTCTCCATGAGGGATTATAGGTGTTTCCATAGGGTTCTCCCATGTAATTTACCTCTGCTATTGCAGGGTTCTCAGGATCATAAGCTTCTTCTTCAGAAGATGCTTCTTTAGTACTGTTGGATGCAGCTTGCAATCCATTCAGACTCTGAGAAATCATATTAGCTTGCTGAGTTAATATTTTATTCTGAGCCAATATGGCATTCAGAGTATCAATTTCAAGAACTCCCTTCCTCTGAGGCGTCCCATTACTCACAGGATTCCTTTCAGAAGTGTACATGAACTGGTTATTTGCAACCATGTCAATGAGTTTCTGAGCTTCTGTAGGTGTTTTCTTTAGGTGAATGGATCCACCTGCAGAATGGTCCAATGACATCTTAGATAATTCAGACAGACCATCATAGAATATATCCAGGATGGTCCATTCTGAAAGCATATCAGAAGGACACTTTTTGGTCAGTTGCTTGTATCTCTCCCAAACTTCATAGAGGGATTCACCTTCTTTCTGTTTGAAGGTTTGAACATCCACTCTAAGTTTGCTAAGCTTTTGAGGAGGAAAGAACTTGGCTAAGAAAGTCGTGACCAGCTTATCCCAAGAGTTCAGGCTATCTTTAGGTTGAGAGTCGAACCATATTCTAGCTCTGTCTCTTACAGCAAATGGGAAAAGCATAAGCCTGTAAACCTCGGGATCAACCCCATTGGTCTTAACAGTATCACAGATTTGCAAGAATTCAGTTAAGAACTGAAAAGGATCTTCTGATGGAAGTCCATGAAACTTGCAATTCTGTTGCATCAGAGAAACTAATTGAGGCTTTAGCTCTAAATTGTTTGCTCCAATGGCAGGGATTGGGATGCTTCTTCCATGTAAATTAGAATTTGGTGCAGTAAAGTCACCAAGCATCTTCCTTGCATTGTTGTTGGGTTCGGCCATGTCTCCTCCTTTTTCGTAAATTTCTGTCAGATTTTCTCCAGAGAGTTGTGCTTTAGCTTCCCTTAGCTTCCTCTTCAGAGCCCTTTCAGGTTCAGGATCAATGTCAATAAGAATGTCTTTATCCCTGTTCCTGCTCATATGAAAAAGAAGAGAACAGAAAATAATAGGGATCCTCTTTGCCACAGTAGAGAGGTTCCTTTATGTGAGTAGAAGAGAAGAAAAAGAATTCGAACACAGAAGGAAAAGAGTTGGTTCAAATTTTTGAGTAGAAGAGAAGTTTTAGTAGATAAATAAATAGAAGGAGATGAGAAAGGGAAGAATTTGAAAATTAAATAAAATAAAATAAAAATATTTTTGTTTTTAATTTAAAATTAAAGTTAAAATTCAAAAATTTTAAGAAGAAAAATGAAATTAAATTAAATTAAAATTTAAAACAATTATTTATGAAAAGAATTTTAAAAAAAGGGGGAAGGAGTTTTCAAAAATTAGAGAGAGAAAATTAGTTAGGTGATTTTGAAAAAGATATGATTGAAATAGAAACTTTTAAAATCAAACAAAAAAACAAGTAGTTAATTGAAAAAGATTTGAAAATCAAATTTTGAAAAGATAAGAAGTTAGAAAAGATTTTGAATTTGATTTTGAAAAAGATGTGATTGAAATTTATTTTGAAAAAGAAATTTAAAAAGATTTGATTTTGAAAATTAAAGTTGATTACTTGGCTAACAAGAAACAAAAAGATATGATTTTAAAATTTAAAGATTGAACCTTTCTTTAGGCAAGTAACAAACTTAAAACTTTTGAATCAATCACATTAATTGTTAGTAAAGATTTTGAAATTATGAAACAAAATAAGAAAAAGATTTTTTTGAAAATCAATTTAGAATTTTCAAAAATATGAAAGAAAAAATGAAAAAGATTTGATTTTTGAAAGAGATTTGAAAAAGATAGAATTTTTAAATTGAAAATTTGATTTGACTCATAAGAAACAACTAGATTTTAAAAATTTCTGAAAAAGTCAACTCAAATTTTCGAATTTTATGAGAAGAAAAAGGGAAAGATATTTTTTTAATTTTTGAATTTTTAATGATGAAAAAGAAAAAAACCAAAAGACTCAAAACATGAAAATTATGAATCAAAATACATGATGCATGCAAGAACACTTTGAATGTCAAGATGAACACCAAGAACTTATTTTTGAAAATTTTTAAGAAAAGAAAAACATGCAAGACACCAAACATAGAAATTTTCAAACATTAGACACTAACAAATTGAAAATGCATATGAAAAATAAGAAAAGACACCAAACAAGAAAAATTTAAAGATCAAACAAAGAAATTCATCAAGAACAACTTGAAGATCATGAAGAACAAATGCATGAGTTTTCGAAAATTTTAAGAAAAATTGAAAAGATGCAATTGACACCAAACTTAAAATTTGACACAAGACTCAAACAAGAAACACAATATTTTTTGTTTTTATATTTTATTAATTTTTTTTAGATTTTTCGAAAATTATTTTGGGGAAAAATGAAAAAGAAGAAAAATATTTTGTATTTTTCGAAAATAAGACATAAAAAGCTTAAAATTAAAATAAAATTACCTAATCTGAGCAACAAGATGAACCGTCAGTTGTCCAAACTCGAACAATCCCCGGCAACGGCGCCAAAAACTTGGTATGCAAAATCGTGATCGTTCATTCCTTGGTAACAGCATCAAAAAATTAATACGCACGTTTATAATCTTAGTTCTTTGTCACAACTTCGCACAACTAACCAACAAGTGCACTGGGTCGTCCAAGTAATAAAACTTACGTGAGTAAGGGTCGATCCCACGGAGATTGTCGGCTTGAAGTAAGCTATGGTCACCTTGTAAATATCAGTCAGGCGGATTCAAATGGTTATGGTGAATTGATAATTAAAATATAATTAAAAAATAAAATAGGATAGAAATACTTATGTAATTCATTGGTGAGAATTTCAGATAAGCGTATAGAGATGCTTTTGTTCCTCCTGAACCTCTGCTTTCCTGATGTCTTCATCCAATCATTCCTACTCCTTTCCATGGCAAGCTTTATGTAGGGCATCACTGTTGTCAATGGCTACTTCCCGTCCTCTCAGTGAAAATGGTCCAAAATGCGCTGTCACTGCATGGCTAATCATCTGTCGGTTCTCGATCATACTGGAATAGGATTCTGTAATCCTTTTGTGTCTGTCACTACACCCAGCACTCGCGAGTTTGAAGCTCATCACAGCCATCCCTTCCCAGATCCTACTCGGAATACCACAGACAAGGTTTAGACTTTTCGGATCTCAAGAATGGCCGCCAATAATTCTAGCCTATACCACGAAGACTCTGATCGTAGATCAAGAGGCTAAGAGATACACATTCAAGCTTGTTTGCATGTAGAACGGAAGTGGTTGTCAGGCACGCGTTCATAAGTGAGAATGGTGATGAGCCTAGCGTCACATAATCATCACATTCATTATGTTCTTGTGTGCGAATAAATATCTTAGAGAAGAAATAGGCTTGAATTGAATAGAAAAACAATAGTACTTTGCATTAATTCATAAGGAACAGCAGAGCTCCACACCTTAATCTATGGTGTGTAGAAACTCTACCGTTGAAAATATATAAGAACAAGGTCCAGGCATGGCCGAATGGCCAGCCTCTCCAAATGGCATATGAATTCGCAAATAGGGAAAAAGACCCCTAGTACAATAGTAAAATGTTCTACTTATACTAAACTAGTTATTAGGGTTACAAAATTAAGTAAATGATGCAGAAATTCACTTCCGGGCCCACTTGGTGTGTGCTTGAGCTGAGCATTGAAGCTTTCATGTGTAGATGTCTTCTTTGGAGTTAAACGCGAGTTTGTAACCTGTTTCTGGCGTTTAACTCTGCTTTCCAACCTGTTTCTGGCGTTTAATTCCAGAATAGAGCAGAAAGCTGGCGTTGAACGCCAGTTTGCGTCATCTAAACTTGAGCAAAGTATGGACTATTATATATTGTTGGAAAGCCCTGGATGTCTAATTTCCAACGCAATTGAGAGCGTGCCATTTGGACTTCTGTAGCTCCAGAAAATCCACTTTGAGTGCAGGGAGGTCAGAATCCAACAGCATCTGCAGTCCTTCTTCAACCTCTGAATCTGATTTTTTGCTCAAGTCCCTCAATTTCAGCCAGAAAATACCTGAAATCACAGAAAAACACACAAACTCATAGTAAAGTCTAGAAATGTGAATTTTATTTAAAAACTAATAAAAATATACTAAAAACTAACTAAATCATACTAAAAATTATCTAAAAACAATACCAAAAAGCGTATAAATTATCCGCTCATCACACGCACATAAGATATAAGGTCCTGAAAATGTCAGAGGAAATCCTAGAACACCGGCACTCAGATTATAAAACATAAAGAACTAAAGTAGAAACCATAAGTCAAGGTGATTTTCTAGGGATTCCTAACTTAACCAAGTTTTAAGCCTACCTAAATCTCTAACTTCTCTGCCTTTCCTCTGTTCCTCCAATTCCGGTGAATTTACAGAGACAAACAAACAGACAATGGTAAACACATATAGAATACAAGTAATACAGATAGCAAGTATAACAATTAGCATATTAAAATCATTTAGGTAGTCCCAATTAATGCACAAGCAAGCAATTCAAATAATATGCACATGATGTATGTCTGTCCTATGGCTGTTGATATCAACTGTCGGTTACATAGCCAACCCGACATGTCCTGGTAACTAACTATGGACAGTCCCTCTGTACACACCAACCATGGGACGGAACCCAAGCTGACATAGGGGAGACAATACCCCAAGCTCAATAATATCCCATGGGATGAATCCCAAGCTAACATGGGAGAGACAACACCCCAAGCTCACAATTATATATACCCATCGGGGAACTCGGGGAGTTACAGTGCCCGGTCACATCTTACGTACAGGAGGTCAGCGAATGTCTCAATCATATTCAATCATAATTAGGTTACATCATTTATTCATTCATTAACTCATATATACATCTCCGGCATACTCGCAACGTTATTGCACCTCATCAATAAATCGTAATCATTTAATAATCAATCATATTTCATTACTCCCAATATTGCCTAATTCTCTTAACGGCCTCATACATTACTTTCATCATCTTATTTACTCAAGTGCGCTCTTCTAACCACAAGTTATATTTCTTAAATCTTTTTTCAAACCCAAGTTGACTACTTCTCCATAGCTTAACCTCTTCACCATACTTACAACTAAGATGTAGGGTCTAAAAGAGTAAAAATAGAGGTTTAGAGGTTCAAAATTAAGCTTTAAAACATAAAAATCCACTTTGCTGAAAACCGGGGTGGGAGTGCATTTCTGAAAGGTCACGCGTACGCGTGGGTGTACAATTTTATATGCTCATATACGCAAGCACCCTGCTCGCGTATGCGAGATACCCAACCCGAATAGGTTGGTCACGTCGAGTGCAGTGGTCGTGTACGCAAGTTATGCAGAACAGCAAAAATGCTGAATGCTGCCGAATTTTCAGCTTTGCACTCCAAACTTCCGACGCGCATAACTTTTTTGTTTTAAAACATTTTCCATCCGTTCTTCGAACGGCTTAAACTTCACAGACCCAATTTTCATATAAAACATGTTTAAAACAATTTAAGGATCCGGAAGCCAAGTTATAGATCACCAAAGTTCGGCCAAAATCAGATTTTTCACAAAATCCTCAAATCTCTATCTTTACCAATTTCTTTTACCAAACTCAAATCTTTACCACTCAAATGATACCAACCACATCCAACATAGTCCATATCCTATCACAACCATTCATACCTCAAATTAATCATACTTATTCCAAAAATCTCAATTATACACACACAATTCTCACTTTATCAAGATTCATGTATTCTTATTCATTTTTCTCATTCATCACCATCAAAATCATCATTCAACAAACTATTTAACCACATCAACTATATTCATGCCATAAAACCAACCAATTTATCATTCCTCATCAAATCAAACATACATTGTCAACTAAATTACCAATTAAATTCCAACACTTATAAATCAACTTATCCTAAGTCGTCTAGCCTAAGTTTTCACAAGACATTATATATTAAATACGAGAAACCAAAACCATCCCTTGGCCGATTTCTCTCCTAAGCTAAAAATACCTAAATTGGCGAGGTCACAAGCCTCCAACACCGAAACCTCAGCACCCAAGGCTTAAACAAGCATCAAATCTCTTCAATTGAGTTCCAATCTCACATATATACTACCTAACACATATTACCACATTCACATGCACCAACTTAATTCTCATTCACAAATAACCAAGGAATTCACTAGGGTTTGAGGATCCTTACCTTGTATGTACCTTAATCAAACAAAAGCCCGCTAATTCTCCAAGTTAGATTGACCCTAGAACATCAAATTCACCAAAACCTCAACCTCTAAGCTACTAAATTTCGAAATTGAGAAGAGAAAAATTGAGAAAAAAGCGTGACTTTCTTACCTCACAACGTACTGGACTTTGTAGAACTCGACGCTACAGTCGCGTGGCTGCAAACAGTGCAGCAATCGGAGCTCCGGATCAAAAGTTATCTTGATTTGATTTGAGGGTTAGGGTTTGTAAATTCTCCTCCCTCCCTTCCTGTGTTTCCAGTGTTCTTCAATGAAGAAAGAAGAGGATGAGCTAAAACTCATTTTTGTTAAGGAATTAGGTTGGGCCTTGGGCCCAATACGGGCTCGGTTCGCCCAGTTCGGCACGTTCGGCGCCAAATTCTTTAAACTTAGTGTCAAAATTCTTATTTTAATTAGTTCTATCTCATTAAACTATAAAATTCATATTTTTAATTTCTCTAATTAATTATTAATTTATGAGCTAATTACTTATTAATTTCTCGAGTTTTACATCCTACGCACCTAATTAGAAATTTTGCCCTCAAAATTCAAGTTCAGTTATCTGAGATAGGTGCTGCAGTCGTTTCTCCTCTCGGGTTCAAGTTCTTAGGTGTGTTCTTCCATCCCTGTCTCTAATCTATTTTATTACTACAATTGGCCCAATACCTCTCGGTTGTAATCCCTTAATCTTAATTGCTCACTGATCCCAATCTGTTTAAGTAATTGTTGAATACGCGTAACCTCCTTCTTCGAATGATTTAGGTATTCTATTATCTTATCCGTACCACCCTCTTTATTTGTCTCTATACCATTAGAACCTCACTCCGAATTTCGTCTAGTCTTTCTATTGTTTCGGCTCCCTATCCCTCCGGGGTTAATTTGATACTGAAGTGATTAACGTACATTATAAACTTACTATTTCCTAAGATATGTTCCCGTCAACTGTAACACCCTAACTTTTAGCACGTCATGATCGTACCAAAAGTAAGGCGTTACGGACCTGATTTCCTTTATTATAAATTTACTATTGAGCCTTTACGTCGATATCGCGTTTCAGTTTTTAAGAAAATTTCAGAAAAAGATTTTAGTAATTAAAATCACATAACAAAAGATCTTCAAATAATAATAATAATCACATAATTACTAATAATAATAGATGCTATACGATTAAATTCAATGTAAAACTCAAATACAATACCTATCCCTTTGGATAAAATAAAAACCCTGAAGTAACAAGGACGAGGGAACTCTATAAAAACAATAAGAATCACAAGTAAATCTACTAATCGTCTGCAGCTTCTTACTGAATCTCCGAACCTGTGTCACTGAAAGGGTGGAAGATTTTGAGGTGAGAACAAACCACACATTCTCAGTAGGGAATGGGAATGCCGTAAAAGTAATAAAATAAAGTGCAAATAATTAACTTTACTCAATAAACCTATATTTTTATCAAACCCTTTGAAAATACTCTTGGTTCTACTTTAGCTAACTAATTACCTCTTTTTAAAATCTCTAAACTCACAACAAATTGTAAATATAAAACTAGTCACATTACCCGTCTCTCAGTCGCATAGTTAATCTTCAGTCAAAAGTCAATTCGTAATCACTTTAATACATTCTCAAATAAATAGTACAAGCAAGAGATTCAATTCAATGTACAAACAAGTTACAACAAGGCAAACAGCACAATCATAAAGAAATAAGACAAGCAAGCGCAATCAAATGCAAATGTGCAAACAACATAATGCATGACTATCCCTAACGCAGGCCATGAGCTCATGTGTCAGTTGCCTACCCGCTTCCGACATTACCTGGGCACAAGTCCCAGATATGGTTTTCCAGATGCATACAGTGTGCTTATAAGTCGTACGGCTAGGCCGCATACAGTGTGACTTTCCAAATCAATAAGCGTACATCTGGAAAACAGTTCTCAGTGTGTGGGCGTCCTCACTTTACATTTGGCACTAAAGCCCAAACAATGTCACATCTGATCTCCTGTGGCAGACATTCTTTTAATCAATATATTCCTTTAGTCTTTGTTCTCTGCTCTCCTGTGGCAGAGATTCCTTTCATTATCTCTTTCTTTTACTTTTCCTTCTCCTTTTTTTCTTTTTGATCATACCGAACTCAAAACATAACTTAAAGCAAAATCCCTTCTTAAAAGATTGAATCTAAAACATTATACTTTTCTTAATAAACCGAATTGAAAACAAAACTCTTTTCGTAATAAGTAGGAATCAAATAATATTCTTAAATCAGATTTGCTTTTAAATAACACTTTAAATAAAGTTTTAGAGTTTTATAAAAATGTTGGCAGCATTTCCTTTAAAATTCGGACTATGCCACCCTTCCAGGGTCCCAACCTAACCACCTTTCAAACCCTTCTCAAAACATTTTCAAGTAACAAATCATTTTCAATATTCACACCGTTCAAAATATCAAATCATTTTCTTTAAAGCTAAACCTCTTTCTATTTCAATAAAATTAGCCCGTTTCAAATCTTTTGCTTTTGAAATTAAAGGAAAGTTATTTCTTCATTCAAACTTTACAAATCCCTCCGACCATACTCGTTTAACATTTAATACTACCCAAAATCACATTTTTACGTATTTTTACCAGCCCTTCATCAACACCTATTCATCATCATACTAAACCAAAATCAGTTACCATCCACTTTCATAACCATAAATTCCAGCATCAAACACAGTCTCAATTCAAATTCAATTCATAAACTCAAATCACATTTTAATTTAACAAGCAACACTAAATTGACCAACACTCACAATTACAACCAATTCTCATCAATTAGACACACAAAACACGTGTAAATTATTTGCAATTACTCAATAAGCTTTTTGGCATTCTTAAATTAAAAACTTGTAATTTTTAAAAACAAAACCCCCTACCTCCGTATGAAATTAAAATCAACGAAAGTTCTGGAAAAACTTTCTGACCGAGCTGCTGAAGAGGAAAGCGTCAGAAATCATCTGTGCCTCCTAGAAATCCAGTTGACCGAATCTAAGGAGAAGAAGAGCTATGTCACCGTTAATTTTCACCGAACAAAAATGACATCAACACGTAAAAGAGGAAGATACGAACACTTTAATCGGATTAGATTTTTTATTAGAATTATGAATAAAAAAAGAATCGAAAATGAAAATTAAAAGGAACTCACGGTTTTCACATGAACTTCGGCCACTCTCTCTTCTTGTTTGGATACATGCAAGTTCGGTTATTGCATAATGAACATGCTTAATGGATTTGATGATGATTTGGACAAAGAAAGGGTGATTAGGTGTCACCTTTATATATATATATGTATTGGTACACAAGCCACGTTTGGCTTGATCTCATTTAGTTTTCCTAGTCTTTCGGTCATGAAGAATGATGGGTTAAATATTATTAGGTAATAGTGTTATTCAAAGAACATAGGATAAGTTAAGATAGTAATACATAAGGTTAAATAATAATAATAATAATAATAATAATAATAATAATAATAATCAATTTTATTTTTGTTTTATCAAATTATTTTTGATAAATAATTTAAATTTAATAAAATAAATAATAATTAAATTAAATTTCAATAATCATAAAATTCTATTTAATTATTTTTGTTAAAAATAATTTTTTTAAAAACTATATCTCAATATAATATAATAATTTATAAATAGACAATTATTTGAATTTTAAAAATTTGGGGTCTTACATCAACTCCCTCGATGGATAGTCCTCTCCGATAGGTAGAAAGTAAGTAGACTTGTCATATGATTCATGATTACTCAATGGTATCAACCCTTCGATTACAGCTCATAGTTTTCGTACTGAGGCGTCATCACGGTATCCTGATGGTTATGCCTAAGAATTGTGTGTGATGCTTAACTAAGTCCGAACAGATATAAAGCCCAAAGGTGATTGATTTACACAAACAGTACTCGCTGGAAGATAAAAGGATGTCTTATGTGGTGATTGAAGCAAGTATTAGAGATTAGCAAAAATGCAAAAGAAGTGAACTAAGGTGTACTCCAAAGAGAGGATTGAAGTCCAAGCTTAATGGAGAGGGGATGAAGTGCATCAAGTTAAATAATTCTTAGCGGATTGTCAACAGAATGCAAGTTCACTAAAAAGAGCAATCTCACTTATAGTAAGTCCTAAGATTCAAGGATTTACACGATTACTCTAGGACAGGCTCAAGCTCCTTTTGGGAGAAACGAGACTCACGCAAGTAGGAAAAATAGGATTGGAAAGTTAATTAGTTCATTACTCAAGAAGGAATTTAAGATGGACTCCCAGTGTAAGTTACCAAAGGAAAAACTAGGTTGACTCACTGAGATCTGTTAATGCGCTCCCTCACATATCATTCATCCTGTTGTTATCTTCTTTTCCCTCGACATAACGTGTGCTTCATACCAAGAACACTTGATTGAACGAATTCCGTCTTCTATTTCACACTCCCTCAAGCTCCTAAGTTCTAATTCTAATAGTGTCGTCGCACCACTCCTAGCACTCCCGATCCCTAATCTATGACTCAAGTTGTATGCTTACTTTTTCAATCCTCTTCTACAACATAACTCTAGTTATTATTCTCTAAGAACCTAGTCACTCCATCTAAGCAAACCAAGCGCCGTTTTGTCTCACCAATTGAAAGTCATCATTCGATCATTCCCTTGGGAATCACAATTTTCACAATTTGGTAATGCATTATGATGAGTACTACAGGTCATTATCATGCAAGGCAGTCAAAATTTCAATTACTAATTCACCGTTACCTCTAATCGAAGCATCTGTGCCCTCAGCACTATCCGCTGCCATGGTGTACACTTTTCCCACCTACAGAGCTCTTCTAGCTTCTTGACTCTTCTTTTCCAGGCAATTCCAGGACATATGCCCGGCTCTCCCACAGTAATAACATACATCCCAACTGGCTCTAAATGGAGTGTTCGGGTGGTACCTTCTACACCTTCTACAAGTCAAATCGTCTTGCAGAAACTGAGCCTGTTTTCCATATCCTCTTCCCTGATTGTTGTTATTGTTGAACCTCCGGAAGTTATTCTGACCTTGATGTTGCTGTGGAATATTGCCGCCTCGCTTGAAATCTTGACCTCTAGGCGCAAAATTTCTTCCTTGATCTCCCCTAACAGAGGCTCGGTGATCACCCTTATCTAATGCCACCTTTCTCAGACACTCCTTATCCACCCTACTCTTATTCACGAGTTCAGAAAATACCCTGATATCCATTGGTGCAACAGAGCTTAGAATATCACTCTAAAGGCCTCCTTCATATTTGATACATTTTCATTCAGCGAAATCCTCAAGAGCTCCTTGACAGATTCAGGAAAAGCGGCACAATTCCTCAAACCTATTAGTGTATTCCTCGATGGTCATTTGGCCTTGTTTCAGCTGCAGTAACTCAAGCTCCTTGGCGTTCCTAGCTGAACTGGGAAAATATTTTTTGTAGAACTCTGTTCGGAACACTTCCCATGGTACCATAGCTCTATCTGGCTGCAGAATACGTCGTGTTCCCTGCCACCAATACTGGGCCTCACCTTGTAACTGATAAGTCCCGAATTCGACCCATTTTTCCTCGGAAACCTGCTGAGCCTGCAGTGCCCATTCCATTGCCTAGATCCAATCATCCGCCTCAGTGGGGTTTATAGTTCCCTTGAAGGTCATAGGGTGAACCTTTAGGAAAGAGGCAAGCATCATTGGACCCTCGCTTATCGCCATTATTCCCATTGTTTCCATGGTTTATTTATAACTCCGTAAAACAAACAGAGCTCCTAACCTTCAACAGTAGAGGTTTAGTGACTTATGATAAAGAAGAAACTAATCTTAATGAAGAGAGATAGTGTACGATCTGATTCCCCCTTCTGTGAACCTTGTTCACTTATTTATAACCTAAGTTCTATCTAAAATTAAAATTTAAAACTAAGTCTAATTTTATCTTGAAGAATGATAAGATAACTTCCTACTTGAATTCAAATCAAATCTTAACAATAGTTCAAATCTAATCTAGAAACAAATTCTAACAATCAAATCTTTATCTTTCTAGAAGGAACTAACAATAATTAATCCCTTGAATCTTCAATCTTCGGATGTGATCAAGGCTTCTAATGATTTATATATTTGAAATTGGGCCTTAAGTATTGCATCCTGGGAAGTTGAGGAGTCGAGCATTGGGCGTGTGTAGGGGAACTTCGGCGTTGGCTCAATTGATCTTCCAAGGATACATGGACGCCCGGCTTTGGTTGATGGATGCTGGGCGTATGAGCTGCTGATGTCGGGCATGTAGTGTAGCCGCCGGGCATGTGTGTTAGGCCGCCGGGCATTCATGTCTGAAGGCTGGGCATTCAGTTTTGCTTTTTTTAGGCCCAGTTAGCCCTTCCTTGGACCGTATTTGTATTTTCTTTGTTAAAACTTGATTATTTTGAGAACAAAAACTCCTAAAAACACAATAATACTAAAACAATCTCAAACAATTGATTAATTTTGAAATTCCACTATAAAACATAAGAAATTTGATTAAAATCTAAGAAAAATAATGAAAAAGAATCCTAAAAACTACTAAAGATGCCTAGGCATCATCTGCATGTAGGATTCGTGCGTGTCACATTATATGCAAAAGTAATTAGGATGACAGTTAATTGAAAATGAATATTTGTTATGATTTAAACTATTACATTTTCTTACATAATAATCTGCAGACCGCTGGTCGGTAAATCTCTCATTGTTCTCTTTCAAGGTGTGAGTATACTTGAAGGTCTCCACTATCGTCACATCACGATCCATCGACTTAGACCGCATATATTGAAACAATACGTTAACTCAAGTGATAATTACATTATATGTCAATGATAAAACAAACTTAACAAAATAAAACAAGTTACATACCAGCTTGACCTTTGTCTTCATAAAAGTTGCTAACCTGCCAGTATACTTTTATGACCTGCCTGATGCCCTGTTGGCCCTGTGTGTGGCTCAGTGACTCCTGAACCGTCATCAGTCTTCCAATATATGTAGAAGGCCTTCTTAATGTTCAGGCGGAGCCACTGAATAAGGTGGTTGTGCCTCTCGTGTACGTACTCAAGCATCTGTTGAAGCTAGCTAGTGAGCCATGCGATGGTTGAAGATCTTCTTGATGATAGCATCGTAAGTCTTCTCCCATATAAATTTCTCTTGCACAAGGAAATATTTAGCACTATTTAATCGAAATAAAATACATAATTAAACAAAAATAATGATAGAAACTAACTAAAGTTTGAATATGTAGAGATTTTACCGCTTACTTATGAAACCATCATTTTCTGGTCTCAGTAGGGATCTTCTTGTAACTCGACTAGGGGTGGTTGTACATCATCTTAAACACATTTACTCCTGTGTACACGTATTGTTATTCGGTGCCAACCTATCAATGAAGAACTTAAGATTAGTAAATATAAATTAGGTTTAAGGACTTCAAAATAAATTTCATTTGAAACTAAATAAAATAGTACTCACAAAGTCAAACCATAAGGCCAAATCGTCATCCTAACTATGGTCTCACGTACCTTAATTCCCAAATATAAATACAAAATATATATCATGATTTAATTTATTAATATCCGAAGATGCCCTTTTTTTAAAACTTCCACAACATTAATAACTATAATTAAACTAAATTTATCAAAATAAGGCACAACATAATGCTCAACTATTACATTCTCTTTAACAAATTTAGGATCAAAGTCTATGTAAATCTCGAAGATAAAGCCAAATGCTCAACATAAACTTAGGGTTTAACTATTCTAAGGCACATTTGGTAGGAGAGAGGTCATCTAATTTGCGAATTTTGGAACTAGCACGTATATTGAATCTCGGTGGATAGAGAAGGTTGCTCATTATGACTGAAGAGAAAGGAAGAAGGAGAGTTTGTAACATGGTAAAGTCAAAAAATAATAAAATTTATTAAAAAGAATAAAGTGCATTAAAAAGTATTAAACTTTATCAATAGCGTTTTGAGCAACATACTCGTCACTTAGGATATTTCTCAGGCTAAGGGTTCGTTCATTCCATAGCTCTAGAAGCATTTGGATGCTCGTCTTTTCGAAAGCATTAACACCATGAAGTTAAATTTTTGGTGAAGATACATTATTATAATTCCAATAAAGGTTAAATCTCTTTTCATCTTTCAAAGTCATGAAAAAAGGAGTAGTGCCTTCTACTTTTTCAACTTTAAAAAACTTTCTTTGAATATGTGGTAGGATTCCTTGAAAAGATTAAAAAAAAGAGAAAAAAAAATCTTTTTTACTTGAAAAAGCGAAGAGTTTTAGCTAAATTGATGAAAATAAAGAAAGAAGATGACACTTCTTTTCCTGTGAAATTGCAATAAACACGTAAAAAATGGAGAAGTTTCTGATGAGATAAGAGATGGAACCTCGGAGTTTCTTCTTGAAAAGTAAAAAGAGAAGTTTTAGAGTGAAAGTAGAAGTTAAAGTAAAGTGTATTAAATTGAAAAATAATGTGACATTGATTAATGGAGAGAGAAATTACTTTACACATAGAGAAGTTACTTGAAAGTTCAAGAATCAAGGGTCGTAACTATTCGAAAATTGAAAGGTTTTCTCAAAGATTTTTAGCGTTTAAGATAAATAAAAAACAAATTGTTTAAATTTAATCCATTAAACTCGGGTATTCTTAACAAAGTCATTAAGTAAAAAAAAAACTTGAGTTGAGGCACTGTTCTAGACAAAGATAGCATATCAAGAACGCGACTAAATGAGAATACTATGTTACGATCTCACTAAAGGTAAATAAGTATATGTCATCAAGACGGATAAGTCATTAACTTGCATAAATGCCAAATCATAGTATTAAAAGTGTACATTAAAGACAATAAATACCTAATAACACTACAAGAAAAATTATTTTTAGCGGCCATTTATTTTGCTTTTAGTAGCAATAAAAATAGTCACTAATACATTTACCGGCAATTAGACATTAGCCGTCTTATGCTTTGCCGCTAAAAGGTTTTAGCGGCAATTATAACATTTGCCGGTAAAGACCATTTTAATGGCCGCAAAAAGTATATAACTTTTAGCGGCTATTTTCTTGGCAATTTATATAGCCACCAAAAGTAATTCTAAAATTGTAATGTTATTCACTTTTAGTGGCTATTACTATTGCTACCAAAACCCATTTTACCGGCAATTTATATTGCCACTATAAATAATTCTAAAATTATAATATTATTCACTTTTAGTTGCCATTACTATTGCCGCTAAAATCTTAAGACTTTTTTTAGTTATATTATAATTATTTTCTTAGAAGCAACGAACTATTTTTTTTTTTAGAATCTCAATTATTTTTGCCAACAATTATTATTATACATAATATAAATATACTAAAATTAATTACTACAAAATGAGATATTTTATTAAACTCAAAAATATTGATACATAAATTTTTCTTGAAAAGTAATAAATCATGTTACAAATCTAAATAACAAAAAATGCTACAAACCTATAAACTTGTGTAACTATATACATTCATTAATAAATTCACTAATATCTCAGAGACTCAGCTATTATCTCCTTCCACTTGTGCAAGTTGAGTGTATGGGTTCATATCTTAATTCATCATGGCTGCCTACATGAAAAAGTATAATGATCATAATCCTATTATAAAGGAAATTAATAAGATCAAAATAAGGGATTATATATAAAAAATTGTGTTATATTACTGTTCTTTTCAAGTAAGCCACTAAGTCTATGATTAGAGATAAATGTTGCTATGTAAGAAACATTTTACAACTTCATTAGAAAATACATAATGGTTACAAACATTTTACATATCATTCTTAATGAATGCAGCTAAATAAGTGTATATATACATGAACACAAAATTCTATACTTGAAAAAAAAGTTCTATATGCTCGTACCGCTATATCCTTGAGTTTAAGGAACCAAGATCAAGATCAGCATCCTCAAGTACAATGCATGCATCTTTTCCTCCCAACTCCGTTTGCAGGGAAATCATCACTGCCTTTTTTGAAATTGCAATGCCGTGTCTCCACCAGTGAAGCTATTCTCACACACACACACCAAGAAAGTAAAAGTCAATTTTTTTTAATGGCAGCATGATTCATATCAGAATTTACAAGGGAACAAATTAAACTCTCACTCACCTTATGCAGTTCACACCTGGATGCAATCTAAGGAAGTCACCGATCTCTGAGCCTTTGCCGGTAACACAGTTGCTTAGGCCTTTGGAAAAACCAGCCAAGTGAAAGCAATGAACCATGTGAAGAGCAGAAACAGCTCCCTGAAAAAAGAATTAAGTGTTGCACTTTCTTTCAATGGCATGAACTATGTGAATGGAGGATATGATTGATTACTTGAGTTGGAGGCTTGAGCACAATGGAGTTTCCAGCAATAAGAGAAGGAGCAATTTTTGCAACGCCCCTAAATGAAAAAGTACATAGAAATGTTGCTTACAAAGTTTGTTTCACAAGATTAACTGATGGAATAATAATTCTATTAGCTTGACGTATTTCCTTTGCTTTACAAGCTGAAATTCAATCCAACTTATTTTTCTTTTTAATCTCTAATCAATGGCTAATCATACTTCACATATGTTATCGGCAACCAACACAGCTCGATTTAAATTGAAATGAAAACACATACATAGTTTTATCATCGAAATACAATTAGTTGATCTCATTTTTTATAGAGATTCTCATATAATGCTATCTCAGTTTAGTGTGGGGTCATGTGCACCCTGCAACCAGCATTTGTGCAGCAAGCATTTATAGTTTTAATTTTTATATACTAACTCCATTTGTGTTTAAATTTTTCTTTTATTCATGAATATCAATTGTACACATTCTCCTATATTTGGTGGTGTGCACAAAACAAATGAAAAGAGAGGCTGAGTGATGATGTGAAGGTCTACTATACAAAAATATTTAGAAAAAAAAGTGAAATAATTTATTCAATTTATACCTAAAAGGAAGTTTCGTGGCTTAATTATCTTATCAGGTTTTTCCTTGGAATGCTTGTGAGATTTCAAATTCTAAGACATGTCTTCCAAGTCACAAGTTATTAGAATGAATACATTATACATAGCAGTATTAAATAACATATCACCTATGTTGGAGTGATAAATGAATGAATACATTAAAGCATTGTACTTACCTTCATTTGAACTTCCCACTAGGAATTACATTTACCTGCATTGAATAATTAATAAAAGAAAAAACAATTGAACCATGAATCAGGTTACTTCCATCAAACCTATTAATCAAGAGACTAATGCACTAACAGACCAGAGAATCATACTAATTGCAATACCGATAAGCGTTCTATCTCTGGTGTTTGGCAGAGTATCTCAATATCCCTCAATTTCGTAAAGTAGAAATTGTGCTCCTTCTCAAGGCTATTGATGGATAGCTTCAGCTCAGTTATCGACATTGATTTTGAATTAGTAAAGATAAATGCACTTTACTATTGCTTTCATAAATTTTAGATTGTAAAAAAAAAAAAAGACACACACCTTTACATCATAAGAAGGGCCACCAGAAGAAGAGGACCTCTTTGCAGCTTGACTTTCAGCAGCATTTGTAGACGACACTTCATTTCTTCGAGTAGGATGAGAAGAGTGAGATTTCGGTGCTAAAGAAGCCTTGGTGAAGTCTTGTGATTGGGCTGATTTCTTGCCACCTTCTCTTCCTCCCTTACAAACCTTTCTCCTTTCAAGAGGGTTATAACTGCAGCATTCAAATTCAAATTGAGATATCAAACCAAATTGAGTATTTTCTACAGAAGCAAGTAAAGACACAATACAAACAAAATTAAACCAGGAAATTAGATATTTGACAAAAAGATGTACAAGGACATCTAAAATTATTCTAGTGAGCAGAGTGAAATGTGAGATAGGAATGCCATAATCTTGTTAATTCTAGTTTGGCATTGTCACACACTAAACATGCCACAAAATAATACCTAATTACAAAACAACTGCCTAAATATTTATAAAAGACAAACTAATAAAGAGTATTGTAATAAACAAACTTTCAGATTCACAATAAAAAGAATGAAACAGGTGGTACAGAACATTTTCCATCCTCACATCAAGAAAATTCTCACCTTTAAAAGGCCTAGATATGGGGAAATGGTATGTTGCAATGACAAAACTGGGGCTAGTAAAGGAACTAACAAAGCAACATCAAACTTGCCAATGGAAAGGGAGCCATGTTAAAACATAACAAATGATTAAAAAGCATGGAACAACATTATGATAAGAGTTAGGTAGGAGCAACAGTATATACCATAGGCGGAAGGGCAAAACTAAAGCCCGTAACATAAGTGTAGCATCTGAACAGGCAACAACAACAAAACAAATAGATATCCTGAAAAGTATACAACATGGAAGTAAGTTTGAGTTTTTTTTCCATGAAATTATGTTCAGAGTTCAACTGAAATAGAATCAAGTAACAAATTGGTGTTTCTTCTACCTGTAACCCACACATTTAACAAGAAAAGCAGTAACAGCAAGATATCTCCAATCATCCTCATGTTTATCTTTGTATTTTTCGATATTGGTTATGGATAACTCAACTTTTAAGTGAAAGAAAAACATGTAGTTTCAATATTGATTATGGACTAGTTTTCTAGTTTTGAATAAGCTCTAAATTAGTTCAGAATCAGTCAATCTAATTTTTAACCAGCTCATAATTGTTATCCATTTTCTGAACTTGCATCCAAGTATAGGGATGATATTCTAAAAATCATAGAATTAGAAAAACCACAGAATTAGAAATAGTTTTATATTCTGAGCAATAATGCAAACATAATCTTAATGAAACTCTACAGAAAATATTTCAAAAACTTAAAATTAGGATCTAAAATCTAAATATAAACGGAACAAGAAAGCAAGAATGGCAGATCAAGCAAGCAAGAACAGAGAAGACAGAGCAAACAAAAAATTAAGATCTGAAACATTTCGATTTTAGCTTGATCCTCTAGATTTATTAGGATCAAGCAAGCAAACATAGCAAAAGTAATAATACAGAGATAGAATCACAGGCTTCTAAATATTGAAAGCTATATCGAAAAAATAAACGGAGAAGACCTACCGGCAGCGACGATCTTGTGCGTCTACACGCAAGAATGGCGGCGGTGCAAGCGGCTAAGGTGTGGTGTTGTGACAAGAGCAGCAACGGTGGCTGGAAGACCTTGGCGACGTAAATCTGAGATGAACAAACGATGACGGTGATGCGGATCTGAGGTAGATCGAATGGAAATGAGGTCCAAGGAGTAGGATGATGGAGGCAGCTGTCGGCGATGGCAACGGTTATGGCGGTGGTGATCGCCGATGGAGGAAAGTACGCGAATTAACCCGGTGTTAATACTTCTCTTCCTTTTCCAATTTTTTTCTCTCTCTCTCTCCGTTTTTCAATTTTGATTTAGGGATAATAAAGAAAAAGTAATAATAAAGAATAGCGGCAATAAAGATAATGGCCACTATAATAATTTAAAAAAATTAAAATTACAAATAATAAAAGATAATAATTTTTTGGCAATAGTAATAATGGCCACTATAACATATAGTAATAATGGCAAATATATAATTACCGCAAAAACATAACTTAAATTAAGGAATTAGTGGCCATTATGTTATTGCCACTAAAAATTTATCGCTAAAACGTATTTTTTTTGTAGTGTAACGTTACATTGGTAAAATAGAATAATGAACAAAAAAAAGAAAAAACTCAACGGATAACGTATTATTCACTTTATCACCTCAAACACTACATACTGACTTAGGTATCGAAATATTTTTACAAGTAACCCAACCTAATATCAACATTACTCAAGTTAGGGTCTCCGAAATTCATAAGTTCGTTATCTTTGCAAAAGGTAGGAACCAAACTAAAGTAGCAAAATAGCAATTTTGCCTTTTATTATCATAGCATGGTATGAAAATCCTTTAAAATGCTAAAAAAAAATATTAAGATAATCGAAATAACTAACAACAAATTCTTAGAGAAAACATGACGTGTTGTTGGTTTCAAGAATGCACTTGTACATGTTGGCACTGATATCGCATTCAGGCATATCAATGGGTGGTGGAGGGAGTGAAGTTGAAGGAGTTGGTCCATTTTCAACCTCAAAAGTCATGTCTAGTCCCCATTCCAAGTGATCATCCACATGGCAATGTACAAACCATACCCCTGTAAAATATATACACATTGGGAAAACAATGAATGTATAGCTAGCCATATTAGTGTGTTACATAGTTACTGTAATACTATTCCAACCTTATTAGTTAATTATAATTTTATGAAACTAATGCAACCACGACACTTACTTTTTGAACTTAAAAAGCAAATCTTAAGAACCGAAAAAAAGGGAGAATACAAAGTAGGTACCTGGATTATTTGCTTGAAATCTGATGACAGCCCATCCTCCAGCAGACACAGCAATTGTGTTGCGTATTTGAGGATTAATCAAATTATACTTTGCTTGATCAAGCCTAGGATTGAAATCTCCAAAGCCTTGGGCCAAAACATAGAAACTATAACCATGAATGTGCATGGGATGATTTATCTCATAAAGAAGTGCTGTATTTTGATATACAATCTCCACCGTTGAATTGAACTTAAGTCTCTTCGACTTGGTTGATTTGGGAGCATACATGATTGCCGCGTCATCACTTAGACTTTCGTTTGTGAAGTCAAACCATACTGGATGGTCAGGAAAATCAGTAGTGAACACGCCACTCATATTGTAATAGAAAGCTTCTAACATCGAGAACCTTCTTCCTTTAGGAAGCACAAAAGACTCGTTGTTCATGCTTGCAGAATATTTTTCTCCATTGGGACCTGAACACGATGCACCCTCGGGGCAATGTTCTAAGCCTAATCCAACAGTGATGAACATTCGCTCATCCACGTTAAGTGGCACAGGGACCCAATGTGGGGCCCCCACTAGGCTTGTGAGGTTACTATAAAACGTAAAAGCCGTTGCTGTGTCGTTGACGACTGGTAAAACTGGCATCACGGGTGGTGTGGTGGTTTCATTTTCATCATTGCCGTAAACGACAATGCCACGTGTTGTCGTTTTGTCAAACGCTGGCACACCGACATTGTAAGGAGAGGCAGCCATGTAGTATGAACCGTTGGATTGGTTTGCTGTGAAAAGAGCATCAACGGTTTGTCCAGGGGCAATGACAACGATATCCGTGTGATATGGTACTGTGTATGAAGCATCAACGGCAACCACTGTGAAGCTGTGATTTGCTAATTTGAAGAAAAAATGGCTATCGAGTGCAGCATTCATCATTCGGAGCAAGTAAGTCTTTCCTTGAGTCACGTTGATCTTGTATGTCTCTGGAATATAATAATCATGGTGTGCATGCATAGTTACTTATTATACCAAACAAGACTAAATAATACAAGTGTTGAATTAATGGTAAAACTAAACATATATATAATTTTTGAACAGACAATGGTTTATTTTATACAGTTCAAGTGCAAAGTCATATCATAGGATTTTTTTTACATAAAATAAAAAAAAAAAAATCTAAGTTACAAAAATCTCCTAAATTAAATTTTGTTACATGCACATCCCCTTTTACTATATGTAAACCATATAGACTAAACATCATAAATGGTAGAACCAAATCACAATTTTGTCTCAAAGAAATTTATGCAAATCATGAATGTAAACCACAATTTTGTCCTTGAAATTTAGTAAAAATTTTAAAAATATTTTTAAATTTTATTTTGTTTTTATTTTGTTCTAAAAAGTTTCGATTTCCATCGAATATATTTACGATAGCTAAATTTTTAAAAAATTTAAGATCAATCCAACAAAAATACATGAAAATTATACTTGATTTACTATACTTGTGTTAAAAGTTGTTTTTATAAAATTATTATTGAATTGGTCATAAATTTTTTTGAAAAATTAGCTGCCATGGTATAAATCGCAAACTTCTATAACAAAATTGAAACAAAACAAAACTTAAAAGGTATTTTTAAAATTTTTTGCCAAACTTTAAAGACAAAAAATATACTTTATCCTAATAATAATAATAACTACTTAATTAAGTTATTTTCTTTTGGTATATGATATGTACGTATTCTAAATCAAGGATTTTATTTTCGGTCAAAATATCACCGTGACTTATTATTTAAATATCAGTACTCATAAAATTTGATAATATGTTTTACAAATTTTTAAAATATTTTAAAAAATAATTTTAGTTATTAGTATGACATTTATCACATTTTAATTCACAAAATGGATAGTATAAAAATACTGATTACTTCATGTAATTTTATGAGTGCTCAAATAGTTCGCTTAATTAGGTATTATCAGAATATAATCTAATTTAATTCATTTTTTCTAAGCTAATTATCATTTAAAATTGTTATAATGTCGCAATTTCTTATAAATAATTTATTTTGATCGAATATTATTTGGGAGATCACTGTAATTTATAATGATTGATCTCTAAATTTTTTTGCTATAAAAGATCTAATATTTTATCATGAAATCTCTTTTTTAAAAATTTTTAAATTATAAAAAAAATACATAAATAATTATATATCTAATACAGTGAATACTATAATTAACCATACATCTTTTAAAAAAAATAAAATAGTTAGAATAATATTTAAATAGTTTAATTACATATATCCTTTAAACAAGGGTCTCTTTAGAAGTGTACGTGTACAACTTACATAAATTTGGTAATGTTAAAATACAACAAAAAAAAAAATTAAACTACACATATATTATTATATAAATACATAAGAATTAATTTTAGTGGTTAATTTTAATATACAAATAATATTTTTTTTATCAAAATCAATAACGAGCTCAAACGGTTTTGCAACTTATTTCTGATAAGGTAATACGTAAATGAAAGTTTTATATGTATATATTACAAATTAGGCATGAGAGGGAGGCAACGTACGATTTTGTGAACAATTGTAGAGATCACCCGGAAAGCCATTTATGGTGTAAGCATTTGAATAATTAGAACCATGACCCTCAGCGAGTGCTTCTATCTCGATGTCTACGATATTACCATTATACCAATCACCTGCAATTTAAAGGAAAAAATATCCAAAATATATATTTCACTTATAGTTTAATTAATTTATATTAAAAATATTAGATAACCAACAATTTTTTCTTTGTATTTGAACTAATACCAGTCAATTTTCTTTTATCTAAAAAGTCCCCGTTTATATATATTCGTTGCATAAAATGCTGAAATTTGGAGACGGATTATTAGAAACAATATTCATCCAATTTGAAATTGACGTCAATGCAAGTTGCAGAAATGCTAGTTTATGGAGAAATTATTAAAATGCTTACCATAATGAAAAATATATCAAATTTATCTCACCCAAAAAAAAATTCAAATTTATTATTATTATAATATATATTCAATAAATAAAATAATAAATTAATAAATAGATAAATAATGAATACCTATACTATTATTATGGGTGATAATATTGTTAACAAATACAACCTACACACCTCACGACCAAAATAACTCCTCTCACTCTTTTGGAATTATTCTCATGTTTCTATAGGGATTAAAAACTTATTTAAATTTTTATTTTTTATATTTAAATTAATTACTATTTTTTTATTTAAAATAATAATGCAAATTGACAATAATTTAGTACATGTGAAAGTTATATGCTAATAAAGGAAGAGTAATGCTAAAGTCTAGGAAGATAATAATATAAAATTATTTAATTTTATTTAATTTAATATTTATAATTTTATGTGTCTAATATTTATAATTACACACTCATTAAAATTAATATTATACATTTATTAATGCATATAAATAAAAGAAAAAAAAATTATAATTATTTTTGGTTCTCAAACTTTGACTCCTAAATATTTTCGTAAAGAAAAATAACATAAGAAGAAGGAAGAGGGCAGGAAACAGAGAAAATAAAATGTGAATAATACCTAATAATATTGGAAGTTCTTGATATGGTTGAGGAAATGGATATGATGAACCCAGTGGAGGACGAATTATGAAAGCACCATAAACAGTGCCACGTAGATCAAATGAATGAGCATGCCACCAGAGAGTTCCCTCTTGCCCGGTTACATTGAACGTATAGGTATAACTGTTTCTTGGGACAATTCCACACTGAGTTACATATTCAGTGCCATCTGCCCAACCATTAAAAAGCTGATAAACTCCATGCCTACATATAAATTCAAGCGATACTTTGTTACCTATATATTGAGGCTCAATTTGAGAATAATTCTGATTAAAGGATTATTGTATTTATTAGCTGATGACAAAAACCTATATGTACGTATCTATTTTTATATAAAATTGATAGTTAATAACAGTTAAATAATTTAATATTTTTTTATTAAATTATTATTTAATAATTTTTATTAATTTTATAAAAATAATTGTATATGAATTTTTATTATAACTAATATCTAACTAGACTGTCACCAAAAAATATCTAACTAGACTATATAGATAGAAAATTTTTAAATTTTTTATTTTAATAAAAATAAAATATAATTTTTATTCTCAATATTTTAGAAAAATTTTAAAACATATTTAATATTTAATTTATTTTAAATTTTATTTTAATATTTTTAATAAATTTTAATTTTATTTTTACTATTAAATTTTTTTATGATTAACAATTAGTCAACTTTTTTTTAATTTTATTTTTATTCTAATTATCAATTTTTCTTCTTTATCATCATCACTTTTTCTCTTTCCAACATCACCACCATCTCTACCTACTCACAGCCAGACCCTTCTCACACTAACAAAATAGAAAAAGAAATCAAAACCCTGGTTAATTATTAATTAATTTTACAAATAATAATCTCCAATTAATTATGAACAAAATCTCAAGAAAAAGAAAGTCACTATATTATATATATACTAAAATTTTAAAATTAATAACTAAAGTTAGTCACTAATATAAAATATATATTATAATATAAATACATATTAAAATTAAATTAAATTTTATATATATATATATATATTAATAAATAATTTTAGTAATTAATTTTAGTATGCGATTATCATTTTTAAAAGACAAGCTATCATAATCCCACGAGTTCATAACACCACAGGACAAGGAGTTTATATAATATAATTAAAT
The DNA here is from genome assembly GCF_059453495.1 of Arachis ipaensis. NCBI lineage: Eukaryota > Viridiplantae > Streptophyta > Magnoliopsida > Fabales > Fabaceae > Arachis > Arachis ipaensis. Next base: position 95,389,957 of record NC_142439.1, read on the forward strand.
AAATTAATTTACTTGAACTAATAATAAAAAAAAAAGGATTTTGTTAGGTAATCAATAATTTTCTTGAATAATATGAATAACTATCAATTAAATTAAAACACATTACACTTCTAAATTATCTATCTAAATCTTAATATTAGAATAACTATCCGCATATCTAGTGAAATGAACATCCGATATATCTATTGTTCACATTATTTAATATTTTTATTGCTAGATAACCAATGATTTATTTGAACAATATAAACAACGAGTCTTGAAATTGGTCTATTTTAACTAAAAGACACTATACTCTAATTTAATGCTATTAATTAAATGTAGGATTAATTTACTCTTTTAACTTTATTATTCACATTGTTCAAAAATATTACTTATGCTAGGTAATTAATAACTTTTTTGAATAACATGAACAATCACCAATCAAATAAAAACACACTACACCTCCAAATTATCCACCTAAATCTTAATATCAGAATAACCATCCGTACACTTAATGAAATGAACATCCAATATATCTATTGTTAATATTGTTTAATATTTTCATTGTCTACTTATACTTTTCCTAAAAAAATTGTCATTCCTATTAATGATTCAGTGATTCATCCCTCGTTCTCCGTATAAGAAAATTTTCTACACACACATCCTTCGTTGTCTTGTCTTTTCTTCTTTCTCTTCTTCGTCGAAGCTCAAAACAATTTGAATCTTAGAGAGTGATGACGACGTACGGTTGCATCCCAACCTCCTCTTCTCCCTCCACAAATCTAGAGTTCCTCTTAGGCGTCGCCATGGAAGCTCATGTTCAACCTCCACTCCTTCTCCCTCCTATTGTGGTAGTAATAATGCAACACCTTCTTTAAAATCAATACACAAAAGCTGGACCATTATGGTTGGCTACTTGGCTTCCTGCTCAACTATCGAGAAGATCTTTTACTTGAGTGTTAACACTACAAGAAAAGCATTGATTATCATCAGATTTACCGGCAAATTTAGTGTTGTGTATTACCATTAGAAATTTACAGTCAGATTTAATTTATTGACGAAAATGAAAACTATTTTTGTTGTGTCAAACTTTTATTGTCGGATTCGCTATTCCGAAAGTAAAGTTGCTAGTAATAATTGGAGAGAAAAACGGAAATTTGGCACGGATTAATAACCATCGGATTTATCCACCAGTAAATCCAGCGGTAACTCAATTTAGTGTGACGTAGCGTATTGGTCACTCGCAAAATGTTACCGTTGAATTTATCCACCACTAAATTCGACGGTAACTATCCCTAAAATTTAAAGCATGAACCCTATCTCCCTTTGTTTTGAATCCCCCTTTCTCTCTACCCTCTCTTCTTCCCCGCCGCCATCGGCAGCGCCTCTGTAGCCCCTTTTTGCCGCCTCCTCTTCCCCTCACCAAAACTAGCTCCTTCTTTCATTCTCTCCCCTTCACAACCCATCGTCAGCCGCAAAACCTTCTCTCCTTCTCTGTTTGTCTTGCCATTTGAGCTTCCTCCAGCACCGCCATGACGCTCCACTAGCAGCGGCTGTTGTTGCCACTATATCTCCTTTTCCTGAGTTCTTCTTGTTCTGTTTAAAGCTCAGATTCAATGATCTCTTTTTTTCTGTTTAAGTTAATTTAGGATTTAGTTATATGTTAATTTCTAGTAAGTGGAATTGGTTATCATTATTTTCTGCTGTTTAGATGATTTAGAGAATAATTATAATTTTTTTATTAGAATTACTATTAGTTTATATAGTTCAACATGATGTTATGTTTTTCGAATTTGAATTTGAATTTGTTTGGACTGGATTGATTGTTTTTTAGCTAAATTTCTGCAATGTGCTATTGATTGTTGTACCATTGATGCTAATTTGTGTGAATTGATATTGAAAGAATATTTGGTTGTGCTATTTCTTGTTATTTGATCCTTTTGCATGCCAAATGCTCGATTATCTGCCTCTATGTCTAATTTATGTTTTAGTTGATAATTAGTATTATGCTCGAGTTAGATTTAATTTTTATTTTTAGCTAGAGGATTTAAGTTGTTAAGATATGTTAAATTTAAAGTATTAGGCTGTACTCATTTACTATGTCAATGAAAGTGCATTATTTTTATAGGATTATTCTAATTCATTGTATAATTATTTTTAGGATTATTCGGGGTCGTGGTAGAGGGAGGGTTTAATTTCTATCAGTACTTCAAGGACTTCTCGGTCATCGCTCTCTACCCCGACTACCCTGTTGACCCCTGTGACGTCACAGGCGGGTCTACTAGACCAGTAGTTCATCATGATCCCGAACCCTAACTACCATCCCCTCCAACTCCAGCGACAGAGACCACAATAAGTGATTCCTCTAATGCGTCTAGCCAGATTTCCCTCCACCATCGTCCATCATACGGATGGAGATTTGGCTTGATGGCATACAGGCGTGAGTACTATTTTAATATCTTTTATCCACAATCTATTTGAATTTGGTAAGTTTTATTTGTTTTTATGTGTTTGCTAATCTTAAGTTTTTTATTAATAAGTTTGCACCAAACAATAATGCATGTACACAGGAGATCTCTAATGTGATTAAGTCTGTGTATGACAATCCAAGGCCAAGCTACACGAAGATCTCTGTTGAGACCAGAGAGCGATGGTTTCGAAAGTTGACGGTAAGAACACCCAATGTTGTTTAATTAACTATATTTTATTTCGACTAACTAATGTTATTGAATTACTTTATACAAGAGAAATTTATATGGGATAGAAAACATGATATCTTGATCAAAAAGATCTACGACCACTGGATAGTTAGACAACTTCAGCAGATGATGCAGGACATTTGTGAGGGACGCGACCACCTCACGATTTGACTCCATCCAAATATTAAAAAGGAACTAAATGTCTATTTTAGTATTGATGAGGAGTTTAAGCTCTAAAAAGAGTGTGGATAAATCCAATAACTTGAATTGATTAATTTCCGAATAAACACATAGTTAACCGGAGAAAATTATTGCGGGAATGGAGAATCGTCCTGTCTATAGTAAGAACGGTGGTTTCATCCCGATCACAGAATAACGAGGTTGATTGTTAATGAATGAATAGGGTTAATAAATAATCTAATAAGTTGTGGTGATTATTGATTAATTACTTGGATAAGATGTAAGGATTGTGGTTTGTCCCACTTACTCTAGGTTTAGGATTTGAGACACTTGGATAAGATACAAAAGTTGGGGTTTATCCCACTTGTTCCAGATTAAAATTTTAAACACTTGTCTGGGTAAGATGCAAGGATCGTAGCTCTGTCCCATTTGCTCTGAGTTAAGTGGGAATGGTGCCCTTATTCTGCCCACAGTGAGGATGGCGGTGTTATCCTTCTCATGAGAAAACAAAATTAATTACTTCATCAAGAATTGAGATTAATGAATCTAAGTTTGATAAATTGATAAATGATTATGGTTAATAAATATAATAACTTAGGAAATTGGTTAAAGACATTGATGTCAACTGATTGTGGCTTGAATGGCTGGATTGGCAAGGTCAGAGGTTTGTCCTGCTTACATGGCAAGGTCGTGAGCTTCGTCCTACTTGCATATTTGGTTTGACACTTGTACCCGACAAAGACGGAGGTCTCATCCTTCTTATTCGTAGTTATAGAGTGACGTGGGGAAGGTGATTGGGTATTCTTCCTCTGAGACAGAATGATACCCCAAATGAGAAAGTAACAGGACACTATTTTTTTGAGACAGGTAATAGGACACTTTTCCTCTGAGACTAGCTTGTGATAAGCTTAGAAAGCTTCTTTTGGGGATGTGGTGGGTTGTTTGCCCACGTTCTATCTGATTGCAAAGTGACAAAGCTTTCTTCTTCTAAGACAAGTGAGAAGACACTCTCCTTTTGAGATTGGCTTGTGATAAGTCCAGATATTTTCTTCAATCAAGAGACAATATCTGGGTTAGCTACCGGATGTGTCAGATTTTGGTAGTTTAACCGATACGTGAGCTCATAGCCAGTAAGATGGGCATGCATCATGTGCATTTATTTTCTATTATTTGATTGTGCATATTATTTTGACTTACCTAATTATATATTTGCTAATTGCTAATTGAAATACTTGCTATACATGCTCTCTAATTGTGTTTGACTTGTATTATTTATTACTTGTATTTGCTACTACTGGATACTGAACTAATCATTGTAAAGATTGGGAATTAAAGATATTGAGGCTAAATATTGAGAATAAACTGATACTTTTAAGATTGAATTTTGATAATGATAATTGTTTAAGATTGAAAAGACATGAATGGATTAGAACAATTAAATGCATGATTGAGAGACCTTAAAACTGAGCAAAGATAATGATGATTTACTTGAAACGAATGAGACTGTAGGTATATGTATAGTTGAGATTTAGAAGGTTGACCCTATTTGAATTAGAAAGAATTCTAAGTTTAAACTTTGTGAGTTTGGAGACTAGGATTACCTCGTGAATTTATGTAGTTTTACATAGTTTCTATTAGGAACTATTACCCTACTAGAAACCTTTGGTTTCTTACCCGTTGTGAAATTTGTTGATTTTTAGATACAGAATGTGACGCACTTCTCTAAGCGTGTAGGAATCCTTGTGGCGAAAGTGAAGACTTATGTTTTGGATTTTATTTTCTACTTAGATATTTATTCTTCACTTTTGACATGTATTTGTATATCCCCCTTAAAAATTTTATTATAGAGAAGTAGGATATATTTTGTATACTTTGAGCTGTAATATTATTTAGCCGACCTTTTTTTTTTGCAAGTCGAGACTATTACTACTTTTTTATCTATTCTAAATCTTCTGTATATATTTATGTTCTTCTTGTTATGTATCTAATGCTTTTATCTTTAACACTTCATGAATGATACGATTATTGTTTTATTATCTTTTTTCTACAGACATCTAGTTATATTATATTTCTTCAAATATTATGTATGTATATTTTTTTATTTTTAGATGTCATTATGTCTCACTACCATTAATTTATGACTTAAACGTAAAATTCTATGTAATAGAGTGTTACATATTTCATTTTCTTTGTATTTGGATCTCTAAAACAAACCTCAAACACAACCTATGAAATATTTAATTAGAATATTTTTAATATGTTGTATTTTTACTATTTAAAAGAAGTTTATTTGACTATAAAGAAGTTTTATTTTATTTTAATAACGTGTCAGTACATATACTTATGTGATAAACAGTGTAAATTTTAACTTTTTTTCATAAAAAGTCTTGAAAATTCACATTCCCCTTTGTTTTGAACACGGGCTTCGCTTCTCATATATGATAATTCCAAGCAAACTTTTGACAACAACAATTAAAATATTTCCATCAATTATATACAAGGAGAGGGTTATTTACCAATGAATAGTGATATTATAGGGCGAATGGTTGAGTACATGAACTATGACAGTGTCACCTTCTCTTACATCAATGGTTGGTCCAGGGAGACTTCCATTAACTACAACTATGGATTCCTCATGGCACAACCGTTGCATGCTTGTATTTTCAATCTGCAAAATATGAAATCTCATTTTTATGGAAATTCAAATATTTCTATTCCTTTTCATTTATCTTATCCGTTACGGCCACTTTACCCTTTTCCACAATAATTAAGTAATTTTTTAATTAAAATATTATAAGACTAAAAAAATTTTTGTTTTTAGACAACAATAAATTCTATTAGTCTTTAATTTTTTTTATTTTTTAATTAATAATTAATTACAAAACTATTTACTTAGATATCCTTATATATTCTAATGTAAAGGGTAGATGTTTATTTATTGATTTTACCCTATAGACAATATAGAGGATGTAAATCAAATCTAAAGTCACTCTAGTAATTATTCAGTTAAATATATAAAATAAAAATGTGAAAGCAACAAATAGAGGATACAAAAAGAGAGAGAGTCAGAAATGCTAATTACGTTAAAAGTGTATTCCACCGTTGAGGATAAAGCCAATAATAAGGAAGAAGTTAAAAGAAGAAAGCCCCATTGTAGTGGAAAAATGAGGAGATTCATATTGACGAAGCTGCTGACCAAAAAGAACGAAAAGAAAATATAAGAGAAACCTTTTTCTTTGAAAGTAAACAATATTGTCGCGATAGCATTGATGAGGAAACTAAACTGAAGTTTTCTGTCCAGCCATGCATAATAATATATATCGAGAAAAAGGTAGAGGAAAATTAAGCATATCCGACTTTCCGTATGAGTAGTAGATGACAACTACCCTTCTATAGTTTTACTTCTATTCCCTCTACATATATCTCTCTCTCTTGCATATATCAACGTTAACATGTGAATCACGTTTGCAATATATAACTTCTTTTCGCACTACAACAAATTTTATCTATACCAACATGTATTCTAAGCAATATTTTTAAATATTGTCTAAAATAATAAAAAACAACTCTTAATATTTATTAAAAAAAAGATTATTATAACTTTTTTTAATCAATATATTATAATTTTTTTAATTAATTAAAAAATATATAAAAATATTGTTTTAATAAATTAAATAGACAATATTTACTGTATTTATATATTATATTTTATAAAAGTTACTTTTAAATTTTTAATAAACATCAACTTATAAATGTTGCTTAAAATAATTTAAATTTTTTTAATCATAATTTTTTTTCTAAATATTTTAACAAAAATTATTCTTTTCATCCTTAACTAAAAAAAAAAACCAATTCAATTCATCATCTTCATCTTTCACTAAAACAAAATTCCAATCTTAATTTTTGAAATTACAAACACAAAATCATCTTCATATTCATCTTCCTCTCTTCAATAATGGCAATGGAAGAGACATTGACGTGCATTTTTTTCTGCTAAATCATCTTCATCTTTTCCAGACATTGATGTGCGTTCTTCTCTGCTAAATCATCTTCATCTTCATCTTCTTCTCTTCGATGATGGCAATGGAGACATTGACATGTGTTCTTCTCTGCTCATTCATCATTGTTCTTCAGTTTTGAACTTTAATTTTCTTTGTTCGCGTTCAATCTTCGATCCTCTTTGCTTGCGGTTCGAGCTTCGATCCTCTTCACTCGTGTTCCGAACTTCGATCTTCTTTGCTCGCATTTATTCATCACCACTAGTTATTATTATTTTGCAAGTATCGATGATTTTGTCTATTTCTTTTCCTTTTCCATTTTCGCACATTGAATCTTAATTTTGATAATGCTGCTCTTGCTATTATAATGTTATTGTTTCGAGCTTCTCTAATTTATGCTCGCAATTCATATCTGATCTTACATATCCTTTTTATTTTATTTTTTTTCGTAATGATACTTGTTTTTACCTCAACTTTGTGTTCATTGTATTATTTTCTGGTCATTACCAAGGTATTAATGCACATAATATACTTATATTCTTGTTAGACTTCTCTGGTTTCGCTTTTATACACAATAATTCACATAAGCACCTTGTGATACATTAGTATTAGTCATTCCCAAATATATATTGAAGTGTTATGACTGAAAAATTTAATCTAATTAACCACATATGTAGTATTTTGTAATCTATATATTATTTGATTAGCGAGTAGTTGTAGGCTCAAGCCTTGTTCTGTTTTCTTTTTGGGCTAAATTGTGTCTCCCATTTAAATATGGCATGGCAATCCATCCACTCAATTATGGAACCTCCAATCAAAGAAATTTTTAAAATTTTGCGGTATTATGAGCATGTATTTGGTGCGAAATTAGAATGTCTACAACTGAACTGACAAGTGAACTGGGTCGTACTAAGTAATACCTCAGGTGAGTGAAGATTGATCTCACCACGATTGATGGACTGAGCAACAATAGTCGAATGAATCACTTAGCCAGGCAAGCAGAAAATGATGTTTTGAGGTTCAAAAGCATTAAACAGAAATTCAGAAAATAAGAAAAGTAAACAGTGAAATTGGTATGAAAGATATGTGAGAAGATAGTCAAGGTTGTGGAGTTGTTTACTCTTTTGGATTATGATTTTTTACCAACTATTTTAATCATACAAGATTTATTTCATAGCAAACTGTAATTGACTAAACCCTAATTCCTTAGTGATTTAGTCTCCTCTAACCTAATCAACCGCCAATTCCTTGGTCACTTAATACAGATTAGAGGGTTAGGTTCAATTCTAATTTATTAGCCACAAAAATCCTAATTACCTAAATATAAAATGATTATATATCATGTATCTCGTTAAGTCAAGGCAATTAGCAGTTTAAGAGGAATTTACTTTCAAGCTAATATTCAAGTGAGATAACTTTTTCAAGAATCAATAAGAATTCATGTAGAATGAGAATTATTTTCCAATATATTCAAGAACAAAAGTAATCCTTGAAATTGAAATTAATACATTAATCAAAATAGATTGGTAATAGTATTAATCCATGGAATAAACAGAGCTCCTAACCTTAACCAAGGAGGTTTAGTGGCTCATGACTCAGAAAGAAAACTAGGGTTTAGAAAAGGATAAACTATAGAATGAAGTCCGTAAGAGAGAAGATTCCTCGAAGGGCTAAATCTTTTTCCTTTTATATCTAACCTAATTTTGATTTGAAACTAAAATGAAAAATAAATTCTAGACCTAAAAGATTTTATTTGTAAATAAAAATAACTAAAACAAAAAAAATACAATAATCAAAAGGCAAATCTAACTAAAGATGCTCCTTTGGTAAAGCTTGATCTGCGTTGCTGGCGTTTAGCGACCTAGAGGGCAGAAAGTCTCCTTTCAATTCTTGCTTGCTGGCGCTAAACACTAGGCTTGGCGTTTAGCGCCATAGTGGTTAGAGAGCTTCCTTGTGTTTCTGATTTGCCGGCGCTAAACGCATAGGTCCGCGTTTAGCGCCAGCATGGCAGATTCATTTTTCTTCTCTTTTTTTGCATACGAGCTCTGCCAAACTTATCCAAACTTCATCTAAAATGATTAAAACACCAAAGCAACTCAAAGTAGCATCCAAAGAGATTTCAAACACTAAAATAAAATTAAAAACTTATTAAATTCTAATTAAAATAAACAGAAAATAAAGAAAAGATGCTCATGCATCACAACACCAAATTTGAACTGTTGCTTGTTCTCAAGCAACTAAAAATAACATAGGACTGAGAAGAGAAATCACCTAAGACTTGAATATTCATTTAAGCTCCTATCTAATTACTGAGTGGGTTAATGACACTATGATTCTGAATAGGTTTGGCATCTCACTATCTTTTGAAGCTTAGAAATGTTGATGCCATCAGAACTAGAACTCGGATGATATTATGGATTATCTTTCTCTTCAAGCTCTGATTAATCCTTGAAAACAGTTTTTTCTTGTCTTTTCTTTGGAGTTTTGCACCTTGATCCTAGCCGTGACTCTAAGTGTTTTCTCTCAAGCTTAATGTGACACAAAAACACCACAAGCACTTAACTAAAAAACTCTTTGAGTTCTAATTTTTCTTTTACTTTCTTCCAGTTAGTGGTGCTCAGAGCCTTTGGCATACTCTGTAATTGCACTTGGTCTCGACTCTTAGTGCTATGTCTCAAGGGTTACTTGACACATTCATACCACAAGCGTATGGTTAGGAAAACAAATCTTTGAGATTTTAATCATACTTGAACTTCTTAGCCATTGATGCTCAGAGCCTTGGACCTTGCTTTTTATTTTCTTTTTGCTATTTATTTTTGCTTCAAGGATCAATTTCTTACACAATTTAGAGAGTCCATAATATTTTTCTAAGTTCCTGTACCCCAAGAATCAACATTCTTGACTTCAATGTCAATTATGCACTATTCAATTCATACATTCAGAATTATAGATAATACCACCACAGCAAAATAATCGACACAACTTAGAATATATAACTCAAGTCTCATGCAATTTTCCTACTTCTTTTCCTTGTTTTTATTTTTGATAAGCTTGATGAGCAATACATGAGACACTTTTCAATAGAAACATAGAATACTAACAAATCAACTAAACTAAAGAAAATAGAAATACTACTGATTATGCAAAGAGATTTAAATAGACAATAGAAGCCAAGATAAAATAACTAGAAAAATAGGAAATAAGTAAAGTAGCAAATAATAAAACTCAACCACCTCAGTCCTGGTGGCTGCTTCCTCCAAGAATCCTCTCCAGTGCCTCAGCTCCTCTAACTCTCACCTCAGACTCTGCTGCTCCTCCACTAGCTGATGGAGGAGGATAGAGTGGTCTTGATGCTCTATCTTCAACTGATTGACTGATGATGTCAGCTGCCCAATAGATGTAGTCAAATAATCTCAATAATCACGAGAAGGGAAATAATATCCCTAGGACATCTCAGGCTGCTTCTGCTAAGGAGGAAAACTGGCTCCTGAGGCAGTGCTCGTCCAAGCTACTTGGCATACTCCATACCACTCCGAGTGATCGGCCTATCAACATCAATAGGAGTGTCTCGATCAATGCGAACTCGAGCGGCCTTACACAAGCGGAAGATCAGATGAGGGAAGGCCAATCTAGCAGAAGTAGAGGCCTTCATGGGTATGTTGTACAGCTCCTGAGGGATCACAAGATGCACCACCACCTCATTTCCAAGCATGATGCAGTGAATCATCACAGCTCGGTCAATAGTATCCTCGGACCGGTTACTCGTAGGGATGATGGAGCACTGAATAAACTCCAACCATCCCCGAGCAATTGGCTTTAGATCATGCCTTCCTAGTTGATATGGCGACCCCTTGGAATCACGCCTCCACTGTGCTCTGGAGAGGAATATGTCAGTGAGGATCTGGTCCAGTCCCTGATCAGTGTTGACCCTTCTAGTGTAAGAGTGAGGGTCATCTCTGGATGGTGGCAACTGAAGTATATCCCCCACCCTCTCTAGACTGAACTCTAGGATAATCCCTTGGACCATACTGCGCCAGTTCTTTGGGTCAGGATTTATACCCTTGACATGCTTGTAAGTCATCTAAGTATTAGCGTAGAACTCCCTGACCATCAAAACACTAACATCAATCACGGGGTTGCACATAATTCCCCAACCCCTCCTCAAAATTTGTTCCCGGATATCTGAATATTCATCCGGTTGCAAATCAAATCGGACCTCCGGAATCACTTTCTTTTTGCTCACAACTTTGTTAAAGTGGTCCTTGTGGGTCTTGGAGAAGAACCGGTTATAGTCAAATGGATCGGTTGTAGGAGCCTTCTTCTTTTTCTTCCTTGAAGAGGATTCTCTAGTTTTTGATGCCATATGAAATATGATAAAGAAGAAAAGTAGAGTGCCCCAACACTAAACTTAAAACTTTTGCTCGTCTTCGAGCTAAGAAAAAGAGAACAAGAAAAAGAAATAGGAGAATGGGAAAGATGAAAGAAATGGTGAAGGGGAATAGAAAATCAAGGGGGGTAGGAGAATATAATGGAGAATGGAAGGTGGGGTAAAGAGAGAAATAAACTTGGTAAGAAGTGTAAAAGAAGGGTGGACTGTGATTGTGGTGGTGTGGTTAAAGAGTAAAAGGGAGTTGTATTTTATAGAGGGGGAGGGATGGGGGTTCGGGTATAAGGGAGGGGATAGGATAAATTGAAAAAAAAATTGGAATTGAATTGAATAGGGAGGGGAGTAACGGTTGGTGATGAGCGGATAATTTATACCCTTTTGGCATTATTTTTACATAGTTTTTAGTATGTTTTAGCTACTTTTTATTATATTTTTATTATTTTTTATTCAAAAATCACATTTCTGGATTTTACTATGAGTTTGTGTATTTTTCTGTGATTTCAGGTATTTTCTTGCTGAAATTGAGGGATCTGAGCAAAAATCTGATTCAGAGGTTGAAAAAGGACTGCAGATGCTGTTGGATTCTGACCCTGCTACACTCGAAATGGATTTTTTGGAGCTACAGAAGTCCAATTGGCGCACTCTCAATTGCTTTGTAAAGTAGACATCCTGGGCTTTCCCGCAATAATAGTAGTCCATACTTTGCCCGAGATTTGATGGTCCAAACTGGCGTTCAAAGTCAGCCTAAAACATATTGGCGTAAAACGCCCAAACTGGCACCAGAATTGGAGTTAAACGCCCAAACTGGTACCAAAGCTGGCGTTTAACTCCAGGAACAGCCTATGCACGAAAAAGTTTCAATGCTCAGCCCAAGAACACACCAAGTGGGCCCCGGAAGTGAATTTCTGCACTATCTACACTTAGTTACTCATTTTCTGTAAACCCTAGTTACTAGTTTAGTATAAAAACTACTTTTAGAGATTTATTTTACGTCTTTTGACCATCCTTTGGATCACTTTTGATCTTTTGATTGAGTTTTATGTTACCTTGGAGAGGCTGGCCATTCGGCCATGCTTTGACCTCTTTCACTTATGTATTTTCTACAGTGGAGTTTCTACACCCCATAGATTAAGGTGTGGAGCTTTGCTGTTCTTCATGAATTAATGCAATTACTACTATTTTTCTATTCAATTCATGCCTACTTCTTCTCCAAGATATACTCTCGTACTTAATTCAGTTAAGTCAGAATGAAAGGGTGACCCGTGACAATCACCCAATCTTTGTTACTCGCTTAGCCAAGATCCGCGTGGCTGACAACCACAAAGCGGTCTACATGATGTTCAACGTAATCATTGGACGACAGCTGGAGTATATTCTCTTGGATATCTAATACACGGACCGAGTCTGTGAGATTAGTATCTTCGTGGTATAGGCTAGAATAATTGGCAGCCATTCCTGGGATCTGGAAAGTCTAAACCTAGTCTGTGGTATTCCGAGTAGGATCCGGGAAAGGATGACTGTAAAGAACTTCAAACCTGCGAATGTTGGGCACAAGTGACAGTGTGCAAAAGGATCAAGGATCCTATTCTGACGCTAGCAGGAACCGACAGATGATTAGCCATGCGGTAGCTGTACCTGGTATTTTTCATCCGAGACGAGAAATCTAACAGTTGATTAGCCGTGCAGAAACCGTAGAGGACCATTTTCACTGAGAGGATCTTACAGCTTGCCATGGAAGGAGGTAATGCATGGTTGGAAGAAGGCAATAGGAAAGCAGAGGTTTAGAAGCAACAAAGCATCTCCATACGCTTTTCTGAAATTCCCACCAGTGAATTACATAAGTAACTTTATCTTATTTTCTGTTTTATTTATCTTTTAATTATTCAAACCTCATAACCATCTGAATCCGCCTGACTGAGATTTACAAGGATGACCATAGCTTGCTTCAAGCCGACAATCTCCGTGGGATCAACCCTTACTCACGTAAGGTTTATTACTTGGACGACCCAGTGCACTTGCTGGTTAGTTACACGGAGTTGTGAGAAAAGTGTGGGACCACGATTCCGTGTACCAAGTTTTTGGCGCCGTTGCCGGGGATTGTTCGAGTTTGGACAACTGACGATTCATCTTGTTGCTTAGATTGGGTATTTTTATTTTATGTTTAAAGCTTTTTATTTTAATTTTCGAAAAATTCAAAAAAAAATATAGTTTTCGAAAAATTTATATTTTGTTCTTCAGAATTTTTAAGAATGAATTCTAGAGTTTCATAAGGTATGTTGAAGCCTGGCTGGCTGTTAAGCCATGTCTAATCTTTTGGACTGAGGCTTCCACTTCTCATTGACATGCTTGTATGTTTTATGCTAAAGCATGGCTGGCTATCTGTTCATGTCTAATCTTTTGGATCGAAGCTTTCACTCAAAGCTTGGCTGGCCATTTAGCCATGTCTAATCTTTTGGACCGAAACTTTCACATAAAGCTTGGCTGGCTATTTAGCCATGTCTAAATTTTTGGACCGAAGCTTTAGACTAACATTGCATGATTCTTGGAATTCTTATTAAAAATTTTGAATTTCTTTACTTTCTTTTTCCAAATTAATTTTCAAAAAATTACAAAAAATTAATAAAATCATAAAAACCAAAAATATTTTGTGTTTCTTGTTTGAGTCTAATGTCAAATTTTAAGTTTGGTGTCAATTGCATCTTTTTAGTTTTTCTTTAACTTTCGAAAATTCATGCATGTGTTTTTTATTGATCTTCAAATTGTTCTTGATGAATTTCCTTGTTTGATCTTTAAATTTTCTTGTTTGGTGTCTTTTCTTATTTTTCATATGCATTTTAGAATTAGTGTCTAAAGTTTAAAAATTTTTAAGTTTGGTGTCTTGCATGTTTTTATTTTCTTAAAAATTTTTAAAAATATGTTCTTGATGTTCATCATGATCTTCAAAGTGTTCTTGGTATTCATATTGACATTCAAAGTGTTCTTGCATGCAATTTTTGCTTTGATCTTAAAATTTTATGTTTTGTTTCATTTTTGTATTTTTCTCTCTCCTTATTAAAAATTCAAAAATAAAAAAATATCTTTCCCTTATTTCACTCATAAATTTCGAAATTTTGAATTGATTTAGTCAAAAAGTTTTAAAATTTAGTTGTTTCTTGTTAGTCAAGTTAAAATTTCAATTTAAAAATTCTATCTTTTCAAATATTTTTCAAAATCAAATATTTTTCAAATTTCTTTCATGTTTTTCGAAAACTTTCCAAAATTGATTTTGAAAATCTTTTTCTTAATTTTACTTCATATTTTTGAAATTATTGTTAACAATTAATATTTTGAGTAAAAAATTTTCAAGTTGTTACTTGCCTATTAAGAAAGGTTCAATCTTTAAATTCTAGAAATCATATCTTTTAGTTTCTTGTTAGTCAAGTAATCAACTTTAATTTCAAAAATTAAATCTTTTTAATTTCCAATTCAAATCTTTTTCAAAATAAATTTCAATCATATCTTTTTCAAAATTGAATTTCAAAATCCTTTTCTAACTTCCTATCTTTTCAAAATTGATTTTCAAATCTTTTTCAATTAACCACTTGACTTTTTGATTGTTTTATGATGCCAGGGCATCTTGGCTAGTTTTACTAGCCATTTTTTGTATGTTTTAGGTTGGATTCGTGCATTTTCTTAGGCAATAAGTAAGTATTTGGATGAGAATTGTATGCATGCCTTGATTCAATCAAACATTGTTAAATATGTGCATTTTCATGAGATTTATGCAAGAATTGTTTGATGTTATGAATGATGCAAAATTTTGTGATTTAGCAAGGCTTTGATGCATGTGTTTGGTTGATGATAGGTGAAGCAAAGAGCCCTGGAGCAAGGAGGAAGTCACCAAGGGCGTTGCCAACCCTAGAAGGGCGTTGCCAACGCCAATGTGTGAAGCAATGAAGTGAGGAAGCCCTGGATGATAAGAGACAGAGTGCACGTTGCCACTTGGGGGAAGGAAGGCGTGTTTGCCTCTAACGCCAGCAAGCTTGGCAGCCTTGGAAGGCAATCCACGTTGCCAACTTAGCTTTCCATTGGCGTGTTCATTGACAACGCAGCAAACTTGGAGCTAGGAGGCAGCCACGAGCACGTTGGCAACTCAAGAAAGCATTGGCGTGTTTGGCAACAACGCCAGGAAGCTTTGGATGGTGAAGAATGGAGGTAGCACGTTGCTAACTTGGAAATACAAGGGAGTGTTTGCCAAAAACGCTGGTGAGCTTAGCAGCCTGACCTTACCTCCTTCAATGGAGTATATCTTGAGCTACAGAGATCTAATTGACATGCTTCTAGTTGTGTTAGAAAGCTGACATTCAGAGCTTTCTAACGATATATAATAGTCTATAGTGGAGCATGAAATTGAAGCTCAAATCAGAGTCATCTTTGGGCCCCAAAAACAAGAACAAAGAGTTAACATTCAAGGAAGCATAAAGGGCATGGAAGAGAGGCTCGAGCACGTTATTCACCCCTGGGTGCATAGGCGTGTTTGGTGAAAACGTTCCAGGAAGCAAACAAGCAAGGATCACTCACTCAAGCAAGTTGGCAACGCTGGAAACAAGGGCGTGTTCAGCAACAACTCCAGCAAACTTGGCAGCCTGACCTTACCTTCTTCAAGGATTCATAACTTGAGCTACAAAGCTCTAAAGGAAGTGATTTTAGTGGCATTGGAAAGTAGACATCAAGAGCTTTCCAACCATATATCATAGTATGGGGTTGGCATTCATTTGGAGCTTCAAAAGCTGGCTTCATTTAGAGCTTCAGAATCTGAGCACGTTGGCAACGCTGGAAACAAGGGCGTGTTCACTAAAAACGTGTGCGATTTTGGCAGCTTGACCTTACCCTCTTCAATGGAGCATAACTTGAGCTACAGAGATCCAATCAAGGTGTTTCCAGTTGCGTTGGAAAGATGACATCCAGAGCTTTATAACGATATATAATAGTCTATAGTGAAGCATGAAATTGAAGCTCAAATTATGGTTATCCTTAAGCCCCAAGAACAAGAGCAAAGACTTGGACCTCCAGGGAACTAACACACACGTTGCTAACTTGGGCTTGTGAAGGCGTTATTGCCACTAACACCCAAGTGACCACTGGAGCTTGGTTTTGGTTCAATTAAATCACTTCAAGGTCCATCCAACCTCAAACAAGCAAAGCCCATAAATCTCAACCAATCAAGGCCACAAGAATGATCTAGAATAGTGAATTTTCATTTTGATTGTAATTTGCTTTTAATTTCATTTCAATTTGCAATTTAGGAACGCCTATATAAAGGCCATAGTTTCATAGAATTAAGGACGGAAATTGGGAGGAGATCACACACACACACACTTCATTGGCACACTCCACTGGGAGTGGGTCTTCGGACCCCTCCTCTCATACACTCTTCTTCCCTTTCTCTTCTCCTCTTCCTTGGTAGTAGTAGTTTAGTTTAATTTGTAATTTTCATTTATGAATTCTTGAATTTTAAATTTCTATTTTGAATTCTCACTCTTTATTTTCATGCACTTTAATTTCATGCAATTTAGTTTTCATTTAAGAGCAATGACCACTTAATTTCCTCTGCATTTGGGAAAGGAGCTCTGTTTTAATTTTGATTGAATTTATATTTATCTCTTCTTCTCTTCTTCACTCTATCTTCATACTTGGATATCTATTAGAATCCTTGCAAGAGAGTTTTGTTCTTCAAAGATCCTTGGATCTATTAGAATCCTATTGTGAACCTTGAGAGAGGGAACATAGGATTCAGTTTGAATTCTCTTGGCATAATGAAGTTGATTCTTGATTTAGAGTTGGTACGTGACATATAACCACTCTAATATTGGGGTCTTTGAATTTATGTAGTATGAGATTAGAAATCATGTTTGTTTATCTAAGAGAGAGTCTTTGTGCTTCATAGATCCAATTACTACCGAGAGGGGGATTGGATATACTTGAATTACATGTGAGCCTTGAGAAAGGGATCATGGAATTCAGATTGAGGCTCTTCTCTCATAATCCTCTTGATCAATACATTCTTGGTTGGTATGTGAGATGTAACCACTTTGAATTGAAGTCTTGAGGGTTGTGTGATTTTTGGATTAGAAATTGAACTTCACCTCTTCTCATGAACAATTAGATCACGAGAGTGGCAATTGATTATGTTAAGAGAAATTAAATCACCAAGAGATTGGGATTTAATTACTCATAATCTGCCATGGATCTATCTTACATGATTGAGAAGGAGTGAGACCCATTGATTCAAGAGGAATCAACATCTCCAATCCCTTATGTTTTCCATCTTTCTTTCCGTCATTTACTTTCTAGCAATTTACTTTCATGCACTTTACTTTCTTGTACTTTTCTATTCCTTGCAATTTATTTTTCCAGCACTTTACTTTTACGTCATTTACTTTCCTTGCACTTTATTGCTTTCTTTTAATTTCTAGCCATTTACATTTATGTTTGCTCATCACTCCAAACTTGAATCATCTAACTAGAATAATCAACTAACCATTGCTTGCTTAATCCTTTAATCCTCGTGGGATCGACCTCACTCTTAGTGAGTTTTATTACTTGATACGACCCGGTATACTTGCCGGTTGCGCGTTAATCTTTTAATTTTTGCGTATCATTTTACTATTTCTTATCTTTTTAAAAACCACCTAACTACCTTTCTCTCTCATTAATTTCGAAAATCAAGTAGTAAGAAAAGAAATAAAATAAAATTAGAATTTAAAACAATTAATTTAAAATAAAATTTCTCAAAAATCTTTGTAATTAATTAATTTATTTAGTTTTTAATTTGCCTTTTTTTATTTTATTTTATTTCTCTTTTTAATTTTCGAATTCTAACTAATATTTAAAATAAAAACAAAAATATTTTTATTTTATTTTAATTAATTTTCGAAAACACTCTCTCCCTCTCATCTCTTTCTATTTATTTTATTTATTTACTAACACTTCTCTTCTATTTTCGAACCCTCTCTCCCTCTCTGTGTTCGAATTCTTCTTCTTCTCCCTTTTTCATTCTATTCTTTTCTTCTTCTACTCACATAAAGGAATGTCTATACTGTGACATAGAGGATTCTTCTTCTTTTTCTGTTCTCTTCTTTTTCATATGAGTAGGAACAAGGATAAGAACACTCTTGTAGAAGCTGATCCTGAACCTGAAAGGACTCTAAAGAGGAAACTAAGAGAAGCTAAATCACAAAACTCTGGAGAGGACCTAACATAAATTTTTGAAAAAGAAGAAGTTATGGCATCCGAAAATAACAACAATGATGGAGATGCAAGGAAGATGCTTGGTGACTTTATTGCACCCTCTTCTGACTTCTGTGGAAGGAGCATCTCAATTCCTGCAATTGGAGCAAACAACTTTGAGCTTAAGCCTCAATTAGTTTCTCTAATGCAGCAGAATTGCAAGTTTCATGGACTTTTATTGGAAGATCCTCATCAGTTTTTAGCTGAATTCTTGCAAATCTGTGACACTGTCAAGACCAATGGGGTTAATCCTGAGGTCTACAGACTTATGCTTTTCCCCTTTGCTGTAAGAGACAGAGCTAGAATATGGTTGGACTCACAACCTAAAGATAGCCTAAACTCTTGGAAAAAGTTAGTCAATGCTTTCTTGGCCAAATTCTTTCCACCTCAAAAATTGAGCAAGCTTAGAGTGGAAGTCCAAACCTTCAGACAGAAGGAAGGTAAATCCCTCTATGAAGCTTGGGAAAGATACAAGCAATTGATCAGAAGGTGTCCTTCTGACATGTTTTCAGAATGGAGCATCATATGTATATTCTATGATGGTCTATCTGAATTGTCCAAGATGTCATTGGACCACTCTGCTGGTGGATCTCTTCATATGAAGAAGACGCCTGCAGAAGCCCAGGAACTCATTGAAATGGTTGCAAATAACCAGTTCATGTATACTTCTGAAACAAATCCTGTGAATAATGGGATAACTCAGAAGAAAGGAGTTCTTGAGATTAATGCTCTGAATGCCATATTGGCTCAGATCAAAATATTAACTCAGCAAGTTAATATGATTTCTCAGCATCTGACTGGAATGCAAGTTGCATCCGGCAGTACTAAAGAAGCTTCATCTGAAGGAGAAGCTTATGATCCTGAGAATCCTGGAATGAAAGAGGTGAATTACATGGGAGAATCCTATGGAAACAACTATAATTCTTCATGGAGGAATCACCCTAATTTCTCATGGAAGGATCAGCAGAAGTCTAATCAAGGCTTCAATAATAATAATGGTGGGAAAAATAGGTTTGGAAATAGCAAACCTTTTCCATCATCTTCTGAGCAACAGACAGAGAATTCTAAGTAGAGCATCTCTGACTTAGCAACAATAGTCTCTGATCTAACTAAGACCACTCAAAGTTTCATGGCTGAAACAAGGTCCTCCATTAGAAATTTGGAGGCACAAGTGGGTCAGCTAAGTAAAAGAGTTACTGAAATCCCTCCTAGTACTCTCACATGCAATACAGAAGAGAATCCAAAAAGAGAGTGTAAGGCCATCAATATACCCCACACGGCCGAACCTGGAGAGACTCAAAAGGTAGTTATTTCCAATGAGGAAGACCTCAATGGACGTCCACTGGCCACCAAGGAGTTCCCTAATGAGGAACCAAAGGAATCTGAGGCTCACATAGAGACCATAGAAATTCTACTGAACTTACTGTTGCCATTCATGAGCTTTGATGAGTATTCTTCCTCTGAAGAAGATGAAGATATTATTGAAGAGCAAGTTACTCAGTATCTAGGAGAAATCATGAAGCTGAATTCCAAGTTATTTGGTAATGAGACTTGGGAGGATGAACCTCCATTGCTCATTAATGAACTGAATGCTTTGGGGCAACTAAAGTTACCTTAAAAGAAACTGGATCCCGAAAAGTTCTTAATCCCTTGTACCATAGGCACCATGACCTTTAAGAAGGCTCTGTGTGACTTTGGTTCAAGTATAAACCTCATGCCACTCTCTGTAATGGAAAAACTAGGGATCTTTGAGGTAAAAGCTGCTAAAATCTCACTAGAGATGGCAGACAATTCAAGGAAACAGGCTTATGGACTTGTAGAGGATGTCTTAGTAAAGATAGAAGGCCTATACATCCCTAATGATTTCATAATCCTAGACACTGGAAGGGATGAGGATGAATCCATTATCCTTGGAAGACCCTTCCTAGCCACAGCAAGAGCTGTGATTGATGTGGACAGAGAAGAGTTAGTCCTGCAATTGAATGAGGACTGCCTTGTGTTTAAGGCTCAAGGATCTTCTTCTGTAACCATGGAGAGGAAGCATGAAAAGCTTATCTCAATACAGAGTCAAACAGAGCCCCCACACTCAACTTCTAAGTTTGGTGTTGGGAGGCCACCATTAAGCTCTGAGTCTCTGTGAAGCTCTCTAAGAGCTCACTGTCAAGCTATTGACATTAAAAAAATGCTTGTTGGGAGGCAACTCAATGTTACTTAATTATATTTAATTATATTCCATTGTTATTTTATATTTTCTTTAGGTTGATGATCATGTGAAGTCATAAAAACAACTGCAAAATTAAAGCAAAATGAAAAATAGCATAAAAAATAGTACACCCTGGAGGACAGGCTTACTGGCGTTTAAACACCAGTAAGGATAGCAGAATGGGCGTTTAACGCCCAGCCTGGTAGCATTCTGGGCGTTAAACGCCAGAATGGGCAGCATTCTGGGTGTTTAACTCCAGAAAAGGCTGTCTGGCATCTGGCTGGCGTTAAACGCCAGAAATGGGTAGTAGACTGGCGTTAAACGCCAGGAAAGGTAGCAGAGCTGGCGTTTAACGCCAAGAAAGGTAGCAGAGCTGGCGTTAAACGCCAGGATTGGCACACAGTGGGCGTTTGAACGCCAAAATGGTGCAGGGAGCAGAATTTCTTGACACCTCAGGATCTGTGGACTCCACAGGATCCCCACCTACCCCACCTCTTCTTCTCTCCTCTTCACACCTTTCCATAACACTCTTCCCCAAATACCCTTCACCTATCAAATCTTACCCTCTTTTCCATTTCCTCTTCACCACTCACATCCATCCATCATAAACCCCACCTACCTCACCATTCAAATTCAAACCATTTCCCTCCCAAACCCACCCATTCATAACTGAATTCCCTCACTCCCTTACCCTATAAATACCCCTCTTTACAACCTTCAATCTCACACATCTTACACACTATTACCCCCATGGCCGAAACCACTACTCCCTCTATCTCCTCTATTTCTTCTTCTTCTACTCCTTTCTTTCTTCTTTTGCTCGAGGACGAGCAAACCTTTTAAGTTTGGTATAGAAAAAGCCTTGCTTTTTGTTTTTCTATAACCATCAATGGCACCTAAGGCCGGAGAAACCTCTAGAAAGAGGAAAGGGAAGGCAATTGCTTCCACTTCCGAGTCATGGAAGATAGAGAGATTCATCTCAAAGCTCCATCAAGACCACTTCTATGAAGTTGTGGCCAAGAAAAAGGTGATCCCCGAGGTCCCCTTCAAGCTCAAAAAGAGTGAATATCCGGAGATCCGACATGAGATTCAAAGAAGAGGTTGGAAAACTCTCACCAACCCCATTCAACAAGTCAGAATCTTAATGGTTCAAGAGTTCTATGCCAATGCATGGATCACTAGGAACCATGATCAAAGTATGAACCCGAACCCAAAGAATTGGCTCACAATGGTTCGGGGGAATTACTTGGATTTTAGTCCGGAAAATGTGAGGTTGGCATTCAACTTGCCAATGATGCAAGGAGATCCTCACCCTTTCACTAGAAGGGTCAACTTTGATCAAAGGTTGGACCAAGTCCTTAGGGACATTTGTGTGGAAGAAGCTCAATGGAAGAGAGCTCAAGAGGTAAGCCGGTTCAATTAAGAAGGCTTGACCTCAAACCCGTGGCTAGGGGATGGTTGAAGTTCATCCAACACTCTATCATTCCTACTAGTAACCGGTCTGAAGTTATAATAGACCGGGCTATCATGATCCATAGCATCATGAATGGAGAAGAAGTAGAAGTTCATGAGATCATATTCCTAGAACTCTATAAGGTGGCGGACAAGCCCTCCACTTTGGCAAGGTTAGCCTTCCCTCATCTCATTTGCACCCTATGCAATTCAGCTGGAATTGCCATAGAGGAAGACATCCTCATTGAAGGAGACAAGCCCATTACTAAGAAGAAGATGGAGCAAACAAGAGAGCCCACTCATGGACCTCAACAAGAGCATAAGGAAATTCCTCATCAAGAAATCCCTGAGATACCTCAAGGGATGCACTTTCCTCAACATAACCATTGGGAGCAAATCAACACCTCCTTAGGAGATTTGAGTTCTAACATGGAGCAACTAAGAGTGGAGTACCAAGAGCACTCCATCATCCTTCATGAAATAAGGGAGGACCAAAGAGCCATGAGAGAGGAGCAACAAAGGCAAGAAAGAGATATTGAGGAGCTCAAGCACTCTATCAGATCTTCAAGAGGAAGAACTAGCCGCCATCACTAAGGTGGACCCGTTCTTTAATTTTCTTGTTCTTATTTTTCTGTTTTTCGAAAATTATACTTTATGTCTTATCTATGTTTGTTTCTTTATTACATGATCATTAGTGTCTAGTGTCTATGTCTTAAAGCTATGAATGTCCTATGAATCCATCACCTTTCTTAAATGAAAAATGTTTTTAATTGCAAAAGAATAAGAAGTGCATGATTTCGAATTCTATCTTGAAATTAGTTTAATTATTTTGATGTGGTGACAATACCTTTTGTTTTCTGAATAAATGCTTGAACAGTGCATATTTTTGAATTTGTTGTTTATGAATGTTAAAATTGTTGGCTCTTGAAGAAATAATGAAAAAGGAGAAATATTATTGATAATCTGAAAAATCATAAAATTGATTCTTGAAGCAAGAAAAAGCAGTGAATACAAAGCTTGCGAAAAAAAGGAGAAAAAAATGCGAAAAAAATAAAGAAAAAAAGGAAGAAAAAGAAAAAGCAAGCAAAAAAAGCCAATATCCCTTTAAACCAAAAGGCAAGGGTAAAAAGGATCCAAGGCTTTGAGCATTAATGGATAGGAGGGCCCAAAGAAATAAAATCCTGGCCTAAGCGGCTAAATCAAGCTGTCCCTAACCATGTGCTTGTGGCGTGAAGGTGTCAAGTGAAAAGCTTGAGACTGAGCGGTTAAAGTCGTGGTCCAAAGCAAAAAGAGTGTGCTTAAGAGCTCTGGGCACCTCTAACTGGGGACTTTAGCAAAGCTGAGTCACAATCTGAAAAGGTTCACCCAGTTATGTGTCTGTGGCATTTATGTATCCGGTGGTAATACTGGAAAACAAAATGCTTAGGGTCACGGCCAAAACTCATAAAGTAGCTGTGTTCAAAAATCAACATACTGAACTAAGAGAATCAATAACACTATCTGAATTCTGAGTTCCTATAGATGCCAATCATTCTGAACATCAAAGGATAAAGTGAGATGCCAAAACTGTTCAGAAGCAAAAAGGCTACAAGTCCCACTTATCTAATTGAAGCTAATCTTCATTGAAGTTTGGAATTCATTGTATATTATCTTTTTTTATTCTATTTTCTTTTTAGTTGCTTGGGGACAAGCAACAATTTAAGTTTGGTGTTGTGATGAGCAGATAATTTATACCCTTTTTGGCATTATTTTTACATAGTTTTTAGTATGTTTTAGCTACTTTTTATTATATTTTTATTAGTTTTTATTCAAAAATCATATTTCTAGACTTTACTATGATTTTGTGTGTTTTTCTGTGATTTCAGGTATTTTCTGGCTGAAATTGAGGGACCTGAGCAAAAATCTGATTCACAGGCTGAAAAAGGACTGCAGATGCTGTTGGATTCTGACCCTGTTGCACTCGAAATGGATTTTCTGGAGCTACAGAAGCCCAATTGGCGTGCTCTCAATTGCATTGGAAAGTATCCATCCTGGGCTTTCCAGCAATATATAGTAGTCCATACTTTGCTTGAGATTTAATGGCCCAAACTGGCGCTCAAAGTCAGCCTAAAATATCTTGGCGTAAAACGCCCAAACTGGCACCAGAATTGGAGTTAAACGTCCAAACTGGCACCAAAGCTGGCGTTTAACTCCAGGAATAGCCTATGCACGAAAAAGCTTCAATGCTCAGCCCAAGCACACACCAAGTGGGCCCCAGAAGTAGATTTCTGTACTATCTGCACTTAGTTACTCATTTTCTGTAAACCCTAGTTACTAGTTTAGTATAAAAACTACTTTTAGAGATTTATTTTACGTCTTTTGACCTTCCTTTGGATCGCTTTTGATATTTTGATCGAGTTTTATGTTACCTTGGAGAGGCTGGCCATTCGGCCATGCCTAGACCTCTTTCACTTATGTATTTTCTACGGTGGAGTTTCTACACCCTATAGATTAAGGTGTGGAGCTCTGCTGTTCTTCATGAATTAATGCAATTACTATTGTTTTTCTATTCAATTCATGCCTACTTCTTCTCCAAGATATACTCTCGTACTTAATTCAGTTAAGTCAGAATGAAGGGGTGACCCGTGACAATCACCCAATCTTTGTTACCCGCTTAGCCAAGATCCGCGTGCCTGACAACCACAAAGCGGTCTACATGATGTTCAACGTAGTCATTGGACGACAGCTGGAGTATATTCTCTTGAATATCTAATACACGGACCGAGTCAGTGAGATTAGTATCTTTGTGGTATAGGCTAGAATAATTGGCAGCCATTTCTGGGATCCGGAAAGTCTAAACCTTCTCTGTGGTATTCCGAGTAGGATCCGGGAAGGGATGACTGTAAAGAGCTTCAAACCTGCGAATGTTGGGAGCAAGTGACAGAGTGCAAAAGGATCAATAGATCCTATTCCGACGCTAGTGGGAACCGACAGATGATTAGCCATGCGGTAGCTGTACCTGGTATTTTTCATCCGATACGAGAAATCCGACAGTTGATTAGCCGTGCAGAAACCGTAGAGAACTATTTTCACTGAGAGGATCTTACAGCTTGCCATGGAAGGAGGTAACGCATGGTTGGAAGAAGGCAATAGGAAAGCAGAGGTTCAGAAGCAACAAAGCATCTCCTTACGCTTATCTCAAATTCCCACCAGTGAATTACATAAGTAACTTTATCTTATTTTCTGTTTTATTTATCTTTTAATTATTCAAACCTCATAACCATCTGAATACCCCTGACTGAGATTTACAAGGATGATCATAGCTTGCTTCAAGCCGACAATCTCCGTGGGATCGACCCTTACGCACGTAAGGTTTATTACTTGGACGACCCAGCGCACTTGCTGGTTAGTTACACGGAGTTGTGAGAAAAGTGTGAGATCACGATTCCGTGTACCAGTTGGGAAACGGGAAAGAGAGATTTGGTGGGATTAATGGGATATGATAGGGTGATGGGAGGTCTGATTGGTATATGGGGAGGAATGGGAATGGAAAAGTGGGTTGGGAAAAAGAGGGAGTGGGAGGTGTGGATGTGATAGTCAAATTGGGTTAGACCCATTGTTGTTACCATTGGCAATGTTTAAACCCTTTTTGTCAAAATCAAATTCTGCGTTGGCTCCATAACGTTGTAAAATTTGTGCCATCTGGGGTGTTAAACGTCCTCCCTGGCGTTTAACGCCAGTGCTGGAAATTATTTTTTTTTAAATTGAGGGACGAGGCCTTTAACGCCCTATGAGGCATATGCTCCTTGGGTTTTGTACCATCCAGGGCGTTAAACGCCCTCCCTAGCATTTAACACCAGCACCCTAGCTTCCAATTCAGGCGCTAAATACCCAGCCTGGCATTTAGTTCCTAAATCGTTGTAATTCTACCTCGATTTGTGTGCTCCTCGATGCTAAATACCCAGCCTACCGTTTAGCGCCACCCATTAGAGAGCTCCTTGATAATTGTGCCATCTCTAGTGCTGAACGTCCATCCTGGCATTTAGCGCCAGATCACTCAAGTAAAATACTCTCCAAAGTGTTATGTTTCTCTTCCAGATTTCTCCTATTCCTACTCTAACACTTTGTATGACCACAAACAGAATTAGACCAAGGAAAACAAAAAAAAATATCAAAAATAAATAAAAATGAATGAAAATTCAAACTGAGCATGAAATCAAAGGATACTAAGGGTTGGGCTATCTCCTAGCAAGCGCTTCTTTACCGTCACTAGCTTGATGGTCAGCCCTGCTAAGGCGAGGGTTGATCATAGTGATTTAGCTCCTCATCTCTCACTGTGAATATTTTTCCTGCGTTCTCATGGATTAACTCAATATGCTCAAGAGATAGAATCATGTTCACTGTATTAGGCAAGCTTGGGCTTTTAGTCAACACCACTTTCATTCTTGGTGAGAAATCTTCAGTGGAAATCATTTTGTTTCTCCATTTCTTGGGTATTTTCTTCTTGGAAACTTTCTCCTTGGTGGATGATGTGCACCCAGCACCAAACTTAGGTTTGATGTCAAGGAGAATAATATCGACACCAAAGGAGGCTTGAGTTGCACACTCTGTTTTACTCATTAAGGGATTCTTGAAGACTTGAATTAGTGAGTTCATCCTTCATGCATCTATCTTCTTCACTTGAGTGTTTTGTATGGATTTAAAAACCTTGAAGATTAAAATTCCTCATGCACCCTTAGAACAAATTCACATTTTTTCACATCAATCAGAGCTCTCTCAGTGGTTAGAAATGGTCTTTCCAGGATTATAGAGGCGTTTTCATCCTCTCTCATGTCAAGGATTACGAAATCTGCTGGGAGGAAGAATTTTGTCACCTTGACTAAGACATTCTCCACTATTCCATGTGCATGTTTTAGAGACTTGTCTGCCATTTGTAATGTTATCCTTGTTGGTTGTGCCTCTTTAATTTGCAACTTCTTCATCACAAACAATGGCATTAAGTTGATACTTGCACCCATATCACATAAGGCTTTGTCAAAGGTCGTGCTCCTAAGGTGCATGGAATCTAAAAGCTCCATGGATCTGGAATCTTCCTTGGCAGTTTGCTATGAATGATTGCACTACATTCTTTGGTTAGGACTACAGTTTCATCTCCCTTTATATCCTTCTTCTTAGAGAGTAGATCCTTCATGAACTTGACATAGAGAGACATTTGCTTCAAAGCCTCAGCAAAGGAATATTGATTTGCAATTTTCTAAATACTTCCAAGAACTTTGAAAATTGCTTGTCTTAGGTCTCCTTTTGAAGCTTCTAAGGAGATAGCATATTTCGCATGTACTCAGGTGCTTTGGGCAATGCCAAGTGTTTCTCAAGATCAACTGGGAAAGGATTTCCCGGATGCTCTGGGGGAGGGGGTATGTGCTATAGTATCCTCAGTCTTCTGTGGGGATTCTGTGTCCACTAATTCCTCAATAACTTGTGCTTTTTCACTTGTCACTGGTTCATTTACTACTATGATAGCCTTGAACTCTTCTCTTGGATTTGTCACTATGTCACTGAGAAGAGTGTTAGGAGGCCTTTTAGGTATTTGCTTGCTTAACTGATGTAACACCCTTACTTTTAACACCTCATGATCGTACTAAAACTTCAGGGGTTACTTACCTCTAAACCTTTAATTTGATACTATATTTATTTAATATTGAGCCTTCACAAATATGAATCCAAACTTTAATGCATAGACTTATTTACAATCTTTCAAATACAAATCCTATCCCTCTAATGGTATTAATGCGCAACATAGAGACAGTGTCCAGGTTAGCTACTGGACATGTCGGGTTGGCTGTATAACCAACAAATGAGCTCATTAGCCATAGGACAGACATTCATTATATGCATTTGTATGCTTTGTTTGAGTTTGAATTTGTTTGGGTTTGCCTAATTGCTTAACTATTATTAACTGCTATCTGAGCTATTTGCTGTAACTACGATCTATACCTGTATTTTTCTTGTCTGTTTTTCCTGTGTTTGTTTCTGCTGTGGTACCTTGAGATTGGATATTGATGATGAGATGATGATTTGATTGCTGGATTTGTTTGAGTTACTTGAGTTGGAGGCCATGATTGGTTTTTGATTGAGGTTTTAAGAAAGTATGTGAAATCAAACTGGTTTAGCATAGATTTAATGAACCTATGTTTGGAACAGATTGGTAATTCATACAGTCCAGGAAATTAGTTACTATTCATTTATAAGAAAAGAAAGGCTTTGGTTTTCTGGATCTTTAAATATTGGTTTTTAAAAAAGTTTTTGGATGTTTAGCTGTTGGTTTTTAAAGTTTTAGAGATTCGTAGGACGAATGAATATCACTGCCCTGAAATCAATTCTTCTCTTTATACGTATCTTCTTATAGAAATTCTTAAACCCTCTACTGAGAACCCTTTCGATGATGATGTTCTCACTCCCCTACAGAATTTCTTTTTCAATGACAGGTTCAGGAAGCTTTAGCGTGAAGCCATGACCGACTATAGAGCTTTAATGTATATATATAATTTCCCCTTGATATTTATTGTTTGGTTATTAGAGGGGTAGGATTTGTATTTGAAAGATTGTAAATAAGTCTATGTATTTATGATTATGTGAATATGATATGTGACTATGTGATTTTAAAGTAAAGACTTTTCGCGTTAATAATTAAAGTTTGGGTTCATATTTGTGAAGGCTCAATATTAAATAAATATAATATCAAATTAAAGGTTTAGAGGTAAGTAACCCCTGAACTTTTAGTACGATCATGAGTTGTTAAAAATAAGGGTATTACATTATGGTATCAGAGCAGTTCATCTTGATTAGAGCCTTGGGAATGGACTGACTGTGTTTCATTGCATACTCTAAGTGTCTGCCATGTTATAGGTCTTGTTTGGGTGAAAAGAATTAGAACTTAATGCACATGACTCTCCATCAATTAACAATGTTAGCTTACCGTTGCATATCTGTTGATGTTAACTCTGGCCAACTTAATGTTGATGGCTTATGTGAATGGGGAAGTTAATAGGTTATTATAGACAAATTGGAATTGATAAGTAATGGGTAATGCGAGTCACGTGGTTCGGGAATGCTAGAGTTCGGTTTTCGTGTTTGGTTTCAGCTTGTGATTCTTGTTTGCGTCGCTTAAGTTGGCATATCGTTTCTTCTTTACTATTCTCATTGAAGTTCCTTGATTCGGATTCCTTCCTTAAACCACGATTGAACCATTCTTCAACCATATTTTATTATTCGTCCATAACCTTTCTTGATTGTATTCCTGAGAGTTTGCTTGAGTCTTTCAAAAATATCTGTCTTTATCATTGATTATACTCTTTTTTATGAATCATGCGCTCATTTGATCTGATCTTGAACTTGTTTTAGCGGGATGCACGATTCTTAAATCTTGAGCAGTTTGAACCTTGAAAGTTACAATTCGAACTAGGCTAACTATATAATTTGATTCTTTTGCTTCATGTCTAATGTATAGCTTGATCTGACCATGTCCTTGATTATCTCTTAAATTCTCGACATCATAGTTCCTGACCTTGAATTCTTCTTCGTGATTTGTGTATCTTCTTGACGTAAACTGAGCTTGTTTTGGTGTGATATGTCATCCCTTACAGCCTATTTCTAGAGTTCTTGTTTTATATTGAAAAAGTTTTGAATTGACTCTTTTCCTGCCTAATTCTATTCCACAATCATCCTTCGAATTTTTATGAGATCACTTTTAATTTAGCATATACTTCCCTACATGGATTCAAAAATTTCTTTATATGGTTTAAATCTTTTTATTTGCAACGCTTCGCCTATTTTTTTATAGACATGTGAAAACAATTTCTACCTTAGATTTCCTTTTTTGACTACAACTTGATTTACTTCCAACCTTATCACAAATTTTATACGTATTCTTATGTGATTTTGCATCTGAGTATTTTTCAAGACTCTTGAGAGAATATTTTTTCTCATAGCTCAATTAAATTTTATTTTACAAACTTTGCGTATCTTATTTTAATTTCGGTTGTTTTGATGCAATACTTTATTTAAACTTTTCGTATTTCTTTTGAGAAAGAGAGTTCATTCTTTTTTGGAATTATCCATTCTTTATAAACGCTATCATTGATTTCTAGTATTCTTTTCAACTTAGATCAAACCCATTTTAAATGAATGTACCGTTCTTCCTTTTGATTGTTCCTATCGGAGTTCTTAGATTCAAATTCCTTCTTAGGATTACAACTTGATTTTCTACTAATCTCGCTTTTGTTTTTATGTAAATTCTTATTTGATTATGCAAAGTGTCTTTCAAGGTTTTGGAGGAAATATTTTATCCTTAACCTAACTAATTTTTATTTCACAAATCTTACATAATCTAGTTCGACTTGAATTTGTTTTAACATGACGCAATATTTACGTTTTTACTGATTTTCTTGAATTTTGTAAATAATTGCCCTGTTCTCCTTTGTGGTTTCTATTGGAGTTCTTTGAAATCAAAATTCTTTTCTATCTGCATTTCGATTCTTCCTTCTGGCATACTTCATGACTTTGACCATTCTTGTTTATTGGTGACTTGAACCATTCTTTCATATTCTTGTGAACTTGTGCTCCTCTGATTTGGTTTCAGCTTATCTTGATCTAATTTACCACTATCATTTTCTTGTTTTCTTTGGAGTTTCTAAATACAATATTTCTTGTTAAGATATGAAATGACTCTTTTTGGAACATTTTCTCATGCCTGCACATCGTTGCTTAATTGTAATCCTACACCTTCTTCTGAATTCATGTGAATCATATCTTTGTTGCTTATTCTTCTCCTCCTAAGATTTGTATCTCTTTGAACATACTTGCGCTTATCTAGTGTCACGCGTGGTCCCTAGAGGTAGAAACCGATGCATTAGCTCTTCAGGGAATGACTGGTAGATGAGGAGGTGAATCTTGCAAGTCCGAGACGCTGCAAGTTAGGACGTTTGGGTTTGACAAAGAAATATCATTAAGAGGAAGTTCAGTAGCTCAATATTTGTAGGCTAACGACTCGCGGTAGATAGTTAAGTGATCGAGCAACGAGAAATGGTGGTGCCGCATTGATGTGCTTGAGTGCATATGGTTCTTAAAATAATAAGATTGATTGATTAGACTGTTGCTTGATGACGAGTGAGTTTAAAACCTTGATTAAGTTTGCTGGAAGTTAAAATTAACAAATGAGCGAGGATAGAGATGAGAATTCGAAAGGAATGAAAGTTGAAGAGCTTTCTTATATAAGATAAAATGTTGGGAATGACGTCGGATATTTGAGAGGACTTGAAACAGAGTGATAAGCAAGTTAGGAAGCAGTGAAGTTTTTCGATTTGTTAAACAAATTAGAGCGAGTGAACGCCACCCACAATATCTTAACATGAACCCATCAAGCCTATTTTGAGATTTTTGTATCCCGTTATGCCATCTTTTCCCTGTTTTACAATAAGCTGAAGCTATAGACCTTTTATATCTAAGTCTTATAGTTTATCCGGTATTTGAAAATTTATATATATGCTGAGACTTCTTGTTTTTCTAAAGTATTCAAAAATAAAGTATTAAAACTGTGTAATATCTTGTGTATTGCTTTAATTTTCGAGGACGAAAATTTTTATAAGATGGGTAGAATGTAAGATCCAAAATTTTCTGAAAATCTTATAATGAGTTAATTTTAATTTATTTATTCATTAAAGACCTTATTTTCAAAAATTATTTTATTAAAGATAATTAAATAAAGTTTTGATAATTAAATTAGAAATTTTATTTAATTTTATAATTAATGGATAATTTTTTATATTTAAATTATAAAGTTTGGTAGTTATAAAATAATAAGAATTTTATAGATTTAGATTAAATAATTGAGATGTTGAGACTTAACCCTTTTTGGTTCTATAATAATATCATTTATATAGAATTATTGGCAACTCATATATATAATGTAAATGGCGGTGCATAATAAAATCACAAGACAGGACAAACAAAATCCAAACTTATTATAGGCAAACATTGCAATTGCATTTATCTCGGCACTTTGGACATTTTCAATCATCCAAAAGGCCTATTTCTTCAATTTTCAATTTATACTTAATATATATAAATCAGAACAACTATTATATACAAACTAAACATAAAGAAAAAAAAAAGGGGGAAAGTGGAACAGGGAGGAAGGAAGGAGAGGGAAGGGGGACGCGTGAGAGAGAGAGTTCACAGAGGAGAAGAGCGCGCCGGTCAGGGAGGGGCTGTTGCCTTGCCGCTACCACGCTCTGCCCTATCTTGCATCGTCACTCGCCACCGACCTACCTTGAAGCCGCCGTCGCGAATCAGAGCTAAGGCGAGAGAGAGACCCGAAGGAGGAGGGAACCGTGTGTTGCCACCACGCCCAGTCGCATTCTCACCGTGAAGCCCGTGTCGCCGTCGAGCCCAGACGAGAGAGGGGAGATGCAGGCCTAAATGTAACAGCCCAGACCACCCGCTAGCACGATATTATCCACTTTGGCACACAAGGCCTCACGGTTTTTCCTTTGACGATAGGGATGATAGCCGAAGCCCCCCACACTCACTCATCAAAACGCGTCATGCTAGGGAGAGTTATCCACACCCTTATAAGGCAAGCTTCGTTCCCCTCCCCAACCGATGTGGGACCTTACAATCCACCCCCCTAAGGGAGCTGGCACATCGATTCGGGCTCCGGCTCTGATACCATCTGTAACAGTCCAGACCACCCGCTAGCACGATTTTATCCGCTTTGGCACACAAGACCTCACGGTTTTTTCTTTGACGATAGGGATGATAGCCGAAGCCCCCCCACACTCACTCGTCAAAACGCGTCATGCTAGGGAGAGGTATCCACACCCTTATAAGGCATGCTTCGTTCCTCTCCCCAACTGGTGTGGGACCTTACACTAAACCTCAATGAGCTAGGAAGAACCAGTGCCACCGCTGTGCCGTTGTCGTGGACACCGTCATTGCCACCATTGTTGGTAACCGCCAGTGGAACTCTCATCGTCTTGGTAAGCATTTCATTCTAGAGCCTCTGAAATGGGTATTCTGTTATGTTTGGTTAAAGATTCTGAGATTTTGGTAACATAGGATCGATTCTTGGTTGTTACATGTAGCGATTGGAGTTGACGTTGTGCTGCAAGGGTGGAATGGGCTATGGTTGTGGCTGCCGAGGTCTTAAGCCAAGAGAAAACGGAGCTTGTCGCGTAGTTAAGTCTTGATCGAGGTAGGGGTGGTTTCCTTAAACTCATTTTATTTTCGAGAATTGTTATAAATCGATATTGATGCAAAAATATATTTTTGGTGATTATATTAGTCTTATGAATTGACTTGAGTTGCCTTTAATGGATGTAAATGCTTGTTTCAATGGTTTATTGATTTATTGAAGATGTTTAGTCAGGTTTGTACTTTGTTTAAGGTTGTTATGATGATGATTGGATTGTGGCTGTTTCTGATTATTGAGTTAAAAAGTTGGTTTGATTAAATACTATGAAAAGTTATTTTCTCGATTTGAAGTTAATTTGATATTGAAAAGAAACGGATATTGGAAATGGGTTTTGTTGATTTATCGAATATGATTCTGAGATTTGGAAATGAATTTTGATATTAAAATTAGTTTGATTTATTGGAAATTATTGTAAAGGGTTTGAAAAAAATGGTTTGGTTAGGATCCAAGAAGGGTGGTAGAGTCTGAGTTTTAGAGGAGATACTGCCGAAATTTTATAAAACTCTGGAAATTTGTTTGAAGCATTCTTTAAAAAGAAAATTGGATTTAAGAATCATATTATTTCATTTCAATTTATTACGAAAGAATTGTTTTAAGTTTGATTTGCTGAGGAAAGAAGTATGTTTCAAGTTCAAATTATTTCGAAAAGAATTATGTTTGAGTTCGATTGTTAAGAAAATAGTTACATATGTGATTTTGATTTATTAAGAAAATCTTGATGTTCTGCATATGATTTATTAAGAAAAGATTATTCTTTGAGTTTCAATTTAGTAAAAAAAGAATTATATTTTGAACGTGATTTGTTAAGAAATGAATTATGTTCGATTTGAAATTATTGATGAACGTAGTGAGAGGTGTGATGGGAGGAATGATGATGATAGAATGCGAATGAAGAATAATGAGGTTATGATCTTAAAGTATGACTTATGAATGATTATGAATGAACTGGAATGAATATAGTAAATAAGTCATGATTGAGGATGTTTGATGATGAATATATGTTTTCTCTCTGGTTGTAAGGGTGACAGGGCACCTAATCCCTCTAATGGTGACAGGGCACATAATCCTTCTAATGGTGACAGGGCACATATTCCCTCTAATGGTATTAATGCGCAACAGAGAGACAGTGTCCGGGTTAGCTACTGGACATTTCGGGTTGGCTGTATAACCGACAAATGAGCTCATTAGCCATAGGAGAGACATTCATTATATGCATTTGTATGCTTTGTTTGAGTTTGAATTTGTTTGAGTTTTCCTAATTGCTTAACTGTTATTAACTGCTATTTGAGCTATTTGCTGTAACTACTATCTATACCTGTGATTTCCTTGTCTGTTTTGCCTGTGTTTGTTTTTACTGTGGTACCTTGAGATTGGATATTGATGATGAGATGATGATTTGATTGATGGATTTGTTTGAGTTACACGAGTTGGAGGCTATGATTGGTTTTTTATTGAGGTTTTAGGAAAGTATAAAAAATCAAGCTGGTTCAGCACAGATTTAATGTACCTATGTTTGGAACAGATTGGTCATTCATACAGTCCAGGAAATTAATTACGATTCATTTATAAGAAAAGAAAGGCTTTGGTTTTCTGGATCTTTAAATATTGGTTTTTAAAAAAAGTTTTTGGATGTTTAGCTGTTGGATTTTAAAGTTTTAAAGATTCATAGTGTAACACCCTAATTACCCTAGGCCTTACCTCTAGCCATAAAGCAAAGGTTAATCAGAGGTTACAATAGTCCTAAGGCTTATATATATTTATATATAGAAGAGAATGATATATTATAGAAGCCTGATGAAGGATTAAGCTCAAAGACAGAATTACAAAAGCATGTAACATTCACACGAAGCTAACGCATAACATACAAGGTATAGGTATAAGAGAATAAAACATATATAAATATAAGAATATAATAATCAAAGAGAACTAGCCGCAGCTTGCAGAGTTTAGGCCGACTAGTTACAAATAGAAAGATACAGAGTTTTAGAATTAAAAAAGCTTATAGAACCTATCTCTCAAATAAGCCTCTAAGGCCATAAAGATAAATATATAAAAGATGTGAGAGCAACTATAACAAGGAAAAACATAAATAAACCAAGGAGGAATCATACTCCGCTCTGTCACCATATCCGCAATCTCACCGAGGTGGACTACGACCTGTATTTGAAAAATAACAACAAAGTATGGAATGAGAACCGGAGGTTTTCAGTATAGTAACAGTGCCCAATGATGTAAGATGCAAGGCCCCGGGACACCGAAGGCAATCCTAGAACTTAACATCGCATACGGGTATTCAAGCTTAGAACAAAATAAATAAATACATAAAGAACTTAAATCATAAATCGGGTTATCTAAACTTAGGAGAATTCTAACTAATACTAATCACACCGCTGTATCCCACAGCCTTCGCCAACCTAACCTCCGTGCGATCCCATCACCACCGCCTACCTAACCTCCTTAGCACCAGACAAACACAATTAATGCAAACAAATAAAACACAGATAGTTTTCATATACAGCAAGCAATTCAAGAAGCAAGTAGGCATGTTATACAATTAGGCAAGCTCAAGTAATCAAAGCAAACAAGCATATAGAAGATGCATATGATGAATGTCTATCCTATTGGCTCGTGATATCACTTGTCGGTCCATAAATGCCAACTCGACACATCCTTTCGGATGTAGCTTTTCCGCTGCACCCTCGGGTATAGTGCCAGGCACACTCTATTGACCCACGGATATAGTGCCGGACACACTCTATTCACCCACGAATATAGTGCCGGGCACACTCGCATGCGTAACCCAAGGATATAGTGTCTGGCCCACTCTTGCAGCAAAAAAGGTTATCAATCATAATCCAATCCCAAGGACAAGATACCCTGCACACTATCATAATTAACCCAAGGATATAGTGCCTGGCACACTCTCAACATCCTTCAAGATCATTCATTCTTTTTTGAGTCCTTAGCTCATCACAACCATCATCAAATTCATAATTTTCACTCCGAACTCAGCAGTTCATCAGTTTCTCAATTCATTGTCGGTCATGACCCAGTTCACTACTCTTCCTTCTCTCTCAACCAGACTCATCCTCAATACCCTAGAAACTTAGACCTCCGTTCGCTAACTTTTCAAAGTATTCATCAACTAAAACCCTTAGGTTATTTCCCATGTTTCCATACTCAAAATTAAGCCCAAAAGTCTTAAAATGATGTTAGAGAAGCTTACAGCCTTGTTGGGAAGGTAGAATAGTTGAAAACAAGGAAAATTTGAGAAACATGGCATGTGCGTGCGCACGCCCCGGAAGTTTCAAAACGTGTGTGTACGCACAGGTACCAAAATTCACAATGTCTATTCACTCGCACCACCTGTGCCAGCGCCCCCAACAAACTGACCTCCCAACGTGTGTGTGCGTACAGGGTTGTGCGTACGCACAGGTTGTAAAACTTCCTTGGTGTGTGCGTGCGCACAAGGCTGTGCGTACGCACATACCAGAAATCACAAAATTCTACAACTCTGCAGAATTTCATATTTCGACACCAATCTTTGAATGATCATAACTTCCTCTACAAAAATCCAAATTTCACAAACTTTATATTGATTTGAAGAGTTTTCAATGAACTTTAATTTAAAGCAAATCCCAACCAATTTTGAAAACTGAGTCTCAAGTTATGATCCATCAAAGTTCACCAAAAATATGTTTTTACCAAAAACCTTAAAAACTTACTTTTACCAAAACTCTCATTTCAAAATCAAACTACTCACAATCCAAATACTACCAAATCAACACAAAAGCTCATACCACTCATTTCTCAATCTCAACTATCAATAATCTCCCATTTACTCTATCCTACACTATCAAAATCATTATTCTCCAACAATCAAAAATCATCACAAATAATCCTAATTCTCCTCATTCATCAATACCATCTCCACAACTCATCATTAATTATCAACCTAACCAACGACGCTCAACAACATTACACATCAACAATAATCCACCAACCTTAACATAACATCAACCACAAGATTCAATATCCAAAAATCATCATCAACATACATCATCACACATCATCATCATCAATATCCTTTATTCCAAACCACCACAACATTTTACATTAACTTATTACCTTAAATTTCCATAGCTCTCATTATTCACCAATATAACTAATCACCATAAATACTCATCAATACCCATAATTCCCAACAATCACCATCAACCACACTAATCCAATATAACCAACAATTACATCAATTCACATATAATTATTCATACACCAATATCATTCAATCCTATCTTAGGGTCAACTAGCCTAAGTGTTCAAAAACATTACATATTACAAAAAGAAAATCGAAACCATACCTTGGCTGATTCCCAAACGCTCCAAACACCAAAACGAAACTACCAAACTTGATCCAAAGCCTCAACCAACTCCAACAAACACCAAAGCTCAAACTAACAATACATATATCTCCAAAATCAAAACCTAAGATACATAAAACAACTAAACACAAGGGTTTAGTGAAACCTTACCTTACCCAACGAGATTATGGGTAAAATTCAATATTACCCGCTACTAGAGATCACCTAAACAAGCAACATCACAAAACTTGCTAAGAAGCCAAACCCGAAAATACATAGAATCTAGGGCTGAAAACGGGGGATGGAGTTTCAAGTTCTGATAAACCCATATTTCATATATATTTTGTGCTCAATTTAGGTGATTTATTCAACCCTTCACTCACTTATTCATGTAAATTGCATGGTTTTACTTTCCCTTCCTTATTATGTGATATATGTGAAAAACATGTTTCCTATGCTTAAACATAATTATTTTAATTACCCTTTATTACCATTAGATGCCGTGATTTATGTGTTAAGTAGTTTCAGATCTCCTAAGGCAGGAATGACTCAAAGGATGGAAAGGAAACATACAGAAATGGAAGGAAAGCACAAAGTGGAGTTTTTGAAGAAACTGGCAGCGACGCGAACGCATGGACGACGCAGCCGCATGCCCAGCGCGAAAAGGCAGCGACGCAAACGCGTGACTGACGCTGACGCGTGCCTTGAACAGAACGTAGATGACGCGTACGCGTGACCGAAACGAACGCGTGACAAGGAAAACTCCCAGATGACGCGATTGCGTGACCCACGCGGATGCGCGACTGACGCCACGCACCGGAAATTGCAAAAAACGATCCCAGCGATTTCTGAAACCTTTTTGGCCCAGATCCAAGTACAGAAAGCACAGATTAGAGGTTATAAAGTGGGGGAATGCATCCATTCAAGATAGGTCTTCAATTATTCACTTTTCATAGTTTAGATGTAGTTTTTAGAGGGAGAGGTTCTCTCCCTTCTCTTAAGTTTTAGGATTAGGATTCCTCTTAAAGGATTTAGGACTTTTATTATTTCAACTTACAATTTCTGCTCAATTACCAGGTTCAATGTTCCTTTTATTTATTTTTCCAATTTAATTTATGAACTCTTCCATGTTACATTTGATATCTTTATTAGTGCAACTTGAGGTATTTCAGAATTATGATTGCTTTCCTTTATTTATATAAATAATTTAGATTTTTCCCTTTTGGCTTTAATTGATCAATTGGAGACTCTTGAGTTATCAAACTCATCGTGGTTGATAATTGTTATTTTTGCTAATTGAATTGGATTCCAATAACTCTAGTCCTTTCTTAGGAATTGGCTAGGATCTGAGGATCAAACTAATTAGTCCACTTGACCTTCCTTTGCTTTAGTAAAGGTTAACTAAGTGGGATTAAAACCCAATTATCATCACCATTGATAAGGATAACTAGGATAGGAATTCCAGTTTTCATACCTTGCCAAGAGTTTATTTTACAGTTATTTATTTATTTTACTTGTCATTTAAATTACTTGTTCCTCACTTTCAAAACCCCCAATTTACAAAACTCATAACCAATAATAAGAACACCTCCCTGCAGTTCCTTGAGAAGACGACCCGAGGTTTAAATACTTCGGTTATCAATCTTAAAAGGGTTTGTTACTTGTGACAACCAAAACGTTTGTAAGAAAGGACTTTTGTTGGTTTAGAAGCTATACTTGCAACGGGAATTTATTCTGAATTCTAGACCACGCAAAGGTTATCTCTTCAAAATGGCGCCGTTGCCGGGGATCTGCAAACGTGTGCCTTATTATTGGTTATTGTAAATATTTTCCTTTTAATTGTTTATTTGTTTTTGTTTTTTCCCTTTTATTTCTATTAGCTACTATGAATTCTCACCCCTCTCGCTTTGAGTTTGGTTCTAAATCTGTTGAAAGGAGTGGAAGCTATAACAGGAATATGCATCAAGGTCTAAGCAGTCAAAGATGGATGGAGCCAAGAGGATCTGATCAACCCTTTAGGCAACAACACCCTCCAAGATATCATGGGCAAGGACCATTCTACAATGCATACCAAGCTGATAGATATGGTGGACCTCCTGGTAGTTACCAACAAGCCCCACCCTGTGCTTATAGACCATCCTCTCAACATAACTTCGAACCACCACACTCACAAGCTCCTTTTCACCATTCACCACCGTATGATCCTTATTTACCCCAATTCCAATCCAATTACTCCCAAACACCACCACTTCCCTATGTACCATGTCCATATCCATCACCTCAAGAATCACAGGCTCGCCTCAAGGAAACAGTAGATCAACTTCATATAACCCTTCATCAGCTGGAGCAAGCAATAAATCAATTATCTTCTAGACATTTAGACACTCAAGGAACTCCAATAGCTTCATGTGGAGATTCTAATGACAAACGTAGCATGAAGGAGACACTAGAAACCTCAGTGGGCAGTAAGGAGCATAACTTTGTTCTGGAACAATTGGAGGAAGCTCAAATTATCCAAGAAGAAGAAGTACTGATTGAAGATTTAGGAGATGCTGAACCTCCATGGGAATCCAGAGTTGTGGAAAATTCCGTCAAGGGCGTTACAATTGATGCTAAGGAGGATAGTACACAACCCCCAAAGCAGGTATTTTATGAAGAACTAGACGGAATAACCCAAGACGCAAGTTTCCTTAATGATGATAATCACAAGTCAAGTTCTCTTAGTAGTGAACTTGCATCTGCAAGTGAATTCTTTGAGCTAGAAGAATCTTCCCCAAATGAATACGAAGATGATGCTGAGGTAGATTTCTCTCAACCTCCAACATATGACTTAAGTGACGAGGAAGACATAGAAGACTTTGATCAGGACGCAGTTGCAGTTGAAGAATTTTGTAAGGAAGTGGAGGAATTCACAGAAAAATACAAGGGAGTAGAGCTTACAGAACCACTGGAAACACCTATCCCAAGGCCATTACCGCCCAATACAAGCTTCAAGTGGGTACAATCCTTAACCTTTATCCTTACTTTTCTACTTGAATATGGTTTGCTTGAAACAGATGGCCAGCTTAGAGCTCTCTGCGGCATTAAGAGTAAGAGGAAAATGGCTTGTACTCAGAGCTGGTGTGTAAGGTTCAATAAGGTTCCACGCTTCAATTCGAAGTGCACGGATTGGTACCAAGTTCAATTGAATGGGTCTCGGAAGACGTTTGATCATCTTGGTGAGAATACAATTTCTAAACCGTCCGGATCGAAGAATATAGATCAAGACAAAGGCGAATTTAAAAGCAAAGTTTGGGATCCTGGAATCTATTCTGACATTCGTCACTCCGGTAGCCTGAGAACCTATTTGAAGCTACTCAACAGCTTTACATGCCTAGTTTGGGACCCCGGAGGCTGTTGGCATTCCAAACATTGGTGGAGATTTTTGGATGAATTTAAGCATAAGCCACCATAACAGGAAGCTCATCCAATGTCCAACTTAAGGACTTTAACTAAAAGTGCTAGTGGGAGACAACCCACCATGGTATGGTCGTTTCTTTCTCAATTTTATTTCATGTTGTTTGTTTTTATATTATATTATTTTCATTGAACCTGAATATTATTCATTAGCATTGCATACTGCATAACTGCATAATTGTATAATTGCATAAAAAAAAGGAAGGCGTGTGATGCGACCGCGTTGCTAACGCGTTCGCATCAGTTGCGAAAAACACCTTCCACGCGTCCGCTTCAATCACGCGAACGCGTGATCTGGAAATCGGCGTAAAAATCCTACGCCCAGAAATCTGGGCTGTAATCGTGCGGCTGGTGTGCATTAAGCACAAAATGGGTCATGCGTTTGCGTCCATCACGCGAACGCGTCACTTGCAAAATACCCATCCCACACGAAAGCGTGAGCGACGCGTCCGCGTTGCGTGGATTGCATAACACCCTAAATGGAGACAGAGAGTTGCGCTGAAACGATGCTGGAATTGTGCGTTTAGCACAATTTTCAGCGACGCGGTCACGTGCCTCATGCGACCGCGTCATTCATCTTTTACCCATTCCATGCGATCGCGTCAACCACGCGACCGCGTCAACCCCATTTCACCCTAGCCACGCGATCGCGTGCCCCACGCGTTACCGTGAATTCAAATTCATTAACCTCCAGTGACGCGAAACCCTACCCCCCATCGCGCCCCCATTCTCTTCCCCCCCAACCCACCCTCTGCTCCCTACTCCAACACCACCACCCCAACCACCTCCGACCGCCGCACCACCCCCAACCACCCGGACCCACCGCGACAACCACCCCCCCTCCTTCTTCCTTCTCCCCTCCTTCTCTTCCTCTCCCTTCTCTCCCCTCCACCACCGCTGCCCCCACCGCGGCCAACCACCACCGCCGCGCCTCCCACCACCACCACCCTCACCTCCATTCTTCTTAAACCACCCCCTCCACCGTTAACTCTACCCGTAACCCCCTGCCACCGCGAACAGCAGCCCACCACCGCGCCAACCTTCCTGTTCCACCACCGCGCCGCCGTGCCCCCTCCCAGCACCGCCACTTCACCACCGCCATCTCTCTGATCCCTACCTTAGTTCATACACCTACCAGGTTCTACCGAACGCCATTTTTCTTTCATTCATAGTTAGTTGCATATTTTTCCGATTATGTTCAAATTAGGCTAGTTAGAAATGCATGTTGTAGTGGATTCTAGGTGGTTAGGTAATTAGGATGTGGTTAGTGGATTTAGGCCTGATAATTGTGCCGTACTTGTTGCTTGTTTTACCTATTCTGCAATTTTGGTATGGCTGTGATGTTAATACTGTTCATATGTTGTTCTTCACTGTTCATGCTGCTGTTACACCGCTCTTTCATGTTCATGTTACTTGTGTCTATTTACAGCTTTATTTTAATTTATATGAACTGTTCTGCTTGCTGTTTATTACCTGGGAACATCCAATTTTAGCCGGAATGCTGCCCAATTTTCTGCAAATTATTTCATTTTTACATTCAGGAATTGATTTTTGGCATTTTTGAATTTTGCATTACTTAGCTTTTACCAAACCAATTCATGAATGCACGGGCCAGCATTCTTATTCTTTTCATTTTCCTGGTTAATAAATGGCATTGTTAGATTTTAATTTTTTTTTTTGCTACTCATGCATCTATATGATTATCATCAACAACCTGATTTCCTTGCTTGAATATGAGTTGACTGTTGTTTAAAATTGTGAATTTATTGTTACTTAGGAACCATTTATCATGCCACTCACTTTAACATACTTTCTACTAACTCACTAATTTCCACCTTCTAACCTCTTTTTCAATCCTAACCAATCTAACTTTCAAACGTCTCTTCTTGGTTTTTAACTATTTACTTTAACCTTCTAACTCAAGGCATGATTATAGTTTTTCCTAATTAACATGAATTCTACTTATATTATATTTTGGATTGTGATTTTTCTTCTCAGATTTCTAACTCAAATACAATCCATAATGCACATTTACTTAACTCATTTCATAATTCTACTACTCTTTTGCCACTATGTGCTTCTACTGTTATTATTCTATTTGCCTACTTATTTTTCTGTTTTTGTTCTTCAATTATATCCTGAATTTCTGTTTTTCAGGATGTCTGACCCTCAGTGCAAGGGAAAAGACAAAGCCACCACTGGTAAAAGGAAAAGAGGTGAATCCTCTATGTCTATCTTGGACATTATGCATGATGACTCCTGGCGGGAAAAGCACTTTACCCCGCAGGAGAAGGCTGACCAGCTCCTCACTGCCAATGATCTGGTAAAATTTACAAACAGATACTGTGAGCTGAAGTATCCAGTGTTTGCCACCTCCAGAAACCTGTACCTGGAGAGAACTCTGAAAATTCCAGAAGAACTACAGTAGTACACCTCCGATCAGATCAAACAGAGAGGCTGGTTCTTCTTGGAGAGAAACTTGACAGAGGTCAATGCTTCCTGGGTCCGGGAGTTTTACTGCAACTATTTCAAGACTACCCTGGATGCAGTGCACCTCAGAGGGAAACAGATATTGGTAACTGAAGAAGCCATTGAGGATATTCTGTAGCTTCAGCCTAAGTCAGATCAGCCTGACGGTTACCAAAAGGCTGAAGAGGACATGCGCTTTATGCGATTTGACTGGGATGTTGTCAAGCAGAGGATAGCCCTTGATCCTACTGTCCACTAGGTCATGGGAAAGAACACAACAATGTCTAAGAGAATCAAGCTGATGTATCTAAATGATGAGGCTCGGCTCTGGCACCAGATCCTGAGCAACTTTGTTATGCCGAGTACTCATGAGACGGAGCTGCCTGCTGCTATGGTCACCCTCCTCTGGTGTGTGATGGAGGGTAAGGACCTGTACCTCCTACGTTTCATCCGGTACTACATGGCCAGGGTCCATGTCAGAGGCACTCTCCCCATCCCTTATCTAGTCACCCAGCTAGGCCGTCGAGCTGACGTGCCTTGGGAGCTTGCTGATGAGAAGCCACCTGCTACAGACTGCAAGAAGATCATTCCTCATAGCAGGAAGTTTCTGGCTTTAGGCCACAGACCTCCATTCCTTACTACTTCTGGTGAGTCAGTCACATCTTCAGCTGCCCCTTCTTCTTCCACTGCTGCACCAGCCCCACCCACTACACCTCCACCTGCCTCAGAGCCCGTTTACCACCTCGTGCACTGCTTATTTCAGCAGCTGGACCAGATGGAGCACCGCGACCGGCGGCGATATAAGAGATCTGAGCGTCGCAACAAGCAACGCTATAAGCACCTCAAGTTGATGATCCGATCTGGCGGTGACATCCCCTCCGAGCCTGACACACTATCAGAGCCATCTGAGGAGGAGGCGGACGAGCATGAGGCTGAGACACATGCACAGAGAGAGACTGAGCAGGCAGGACCGGAGCAGGCTGCACCACAGCAGAAGGAGCCACACCAGATTCAGGCCGCAGACCTAGAGATCCCTCTCCAGTCAGCACCTCCACTGCAGCAGACAGATCCTCCTACCCTCATCCAGTCTGCAGATCCTCAGGCCACCACAGAGACTCCAGCAGCCCATCCTTCCGGAGATGACACTCCTTCACACCCAGCTTGAGTGAGCATCGAAGGCGATGCTTTATTTTAAGTGTGGGGAGGTCGCCACCTCTGGCGTATCTTT
Source organism: Arachis ipaensis (assembly GCF_059453495.1). Classification (NCBI taxonomy): domain Eukaryota; kingdom Viridiplantae; phylum Streptophyta; class Magnoliopsida; order Fabales; family Fabaceae; genus Arachis; species Arachis ipaensis. The sequence goes on from NC_142439.1 coordinate 95,434,868, forward strand.
TTGGTGAACCACTACAGACTCTTTTTATCTTATTTTGTTATTTTTCTGTATTTTTATCTTTATTTTTATTTTTCAGTACTTATACGTTATTCTTTTGCTATATTTTTACTTTATTTTCGTATTTTGCACTTTAGTTCATATTTTAGCCATTTAGTTTAGTTTGCAATTCTAAACTTATTAGTTATAGAATATGTGGATTCATTAGTATAGTTTACCCTTTTAGCATATGATAGTTTGGTTTAAATTGAAAATAAAAAGAAAGTAAACTAGAGACTTCAGTAAATTAAAACAATCCACACACCTTGTATATATAGCATTACATGTTAGTTAGTTAACAACATTTCATCAAGGAACAACACTAAGATTTTAAGGGCCACCCTAAGATTTACATTGAGAATAATGGGAACTCTTAATTTTTACTTGCATGACATGTATAACTGATATATAATTTTTGAGCTGGAGAACACACAGCCTGTGAGTTTTTAGCTTAATTGTATGGTTACATTCAAATCATAAATTTCATTCCTGTGTGTTTTGCCCTTCTTTTTTATTCTGATGTTCTTTACTTTGTTTTAATCTGTATGTCCAATTATAGAGTATAGATACATACTAAGAGATGATAGAGGCCATCATTTGAATTTTTCCTCACTTATCCCAAATTAGCATACCTTTTACATCACCCTTGTTAACCCCCTTGAGCTTTTTTAAATCCCCTTCTGTTCTATAACCACATTACTAGCCTTAAGTAGAAAAACAAAATAAAAATTCAAGTTGAATCCTTGGTTAGCTTAAGATAGAAATTGTGTACAATTTAAGAATAGGAAACTTTATGGGAACATGGGATGATAGAAACAAGGTAGAAATTTAAAAAGAATAAGTTATTTCAAAAACTGATTTGGGAAGCATGCTCATATGAAAGCAAAACAATTGAATTACCATGTGCATTGAAAAAAAAAAGAGTTTTCAGTATTTAAATAAAAGGGGATACAAAAATTCCCAAATTGCAAAATAAAAAGAATCAATGCACATGGGACAAAATTAAAACTTAATGCATGAGTTTGCAATACAAAGTGGAAAAATTTGGGCAAATAGGTTATAGAAACCTTTTGATTTATAGAATATGTATGTTAGGTGAGATCTTAGACTAATCAAGGATTCACTTATTAGCTCACTTATCCTTATACATATATCCTTACCCTTACCTTGGCCCCATTACAACCTTGAATAAGACCTCATGATTTTTGTATGTCTGTATTCTATAATTGTTGATTGGTTAGATGAAGAACAAAATTATAGAAAGTAAGGATAGAGAAGGAATAGAGTGATTAACCCAATAAACACTGAGTGACTAGAGAGTAAACACAAAATCCAGTGAGGGTTCAATAGCTCATCACCATATATCTCTGCTTAAAATTGTTAATTGTCTTGCAAGTTTGTGAAATATTTTTTTCCCATCTCAATTGTAAAAGTGCTTTAACATTATCTAAGGTTTGGCTATGCATATTTGATTCCTTGAGGATATGAATTAATTTGACTACATGTAAGCTTTATATACAAGTGAATAATAACTAGAATTGCATGATTCATTTAGGTAGTTTGCATTTAGGATAGAATGCATTGAATGAGATTCCACCACTTTAACCTTACCTTATTCTTCATCTTGGATTTAGCATGAGGACATGCTATTTTTTAAGTGTGGGGAGGTTGATAAACTCATATTTTATGATATATTTTGTGCTCAATTTAGGTAATTTATTCAACCCTTCACTCACTTATTCATGTAAATTGCATGGTTTTACTTTCCCTTCCTTATTATGTGATATATGTGAAAAACATGTTTTCTATGCTTAAACATAATTATTTTAATTACCATTTATTACCATTCGATGCCGTGATTTGTGTGTTAAGTAGTTTCATATCTCCTAAGGTAGGAATGACTCAAAGGATGGAAAGAAAATATACAGAAATGGAAGGAAAGCACAAAATGGAGTTTTTGAAGAAACTGGCAGCGACGCAAACGCATGGACGACGCGGCCGCATGCCCAGCGCGAAAAGGCAGCGACGCGAACGCGTGACTGACGCGGACGCGCGCCTTGAGCAGAACGTAGATGATGCGTACGCGTGACCGAAGCAAACGCGTGACAAGGAAAACTCCCAGATGACGTGATCGCGTGACCCACGCGGATGCATGACAGACGCCACGCACCAGAAACTGCAGAAAACGCTCCCAGCGATTTCTGAAACCTTTTTGGCCTAGATCCAAGTACAGAAAGCACAGATTAGAGGTTATAAAGTGGGGGAATGCATCCATTCAAGAGAGGTCTTCAATTATTCACTTTTCATAGTTTAGATGTAGTTTTTAGAGGGAGAGGTTCTCTCCCCTCTCTTAAGTTTTAGGATTAGGATTCCTCTTAAAGGATTTAGGACTTTTATTATTTCAACTTACAATTTCTGCTCAATTACCAGGTTCAATATTCCTTTTATTTATTTTCCCAATTTAATTTATGAACTCTTCCATGTTACGTTTGATATCTTTATTAGTGCAACTTGAGGTATTTCAGAATTATGATTGCTTTCCTTTATTTATATAAATAATTTAGATTTTTCCCTTTTGGCTTTAATTGATCAATTGGAGACTCTTGAGTTATCAAACTCATCGTGGTTGATAATTGTTATTTTTGCTAATTGAATTGGATTCCAATAACTCTAGTCCTTTCTTAGGAATTGGCTAGGACCTGAGGATCAAACTAATTAGTCCACTTGACCTTCCTTTGCTTTAGTAAAGGTTAACTAAGTGGGATTAAAACCCAATTATCATCACCATTGATAAGGATAACTAGGATAGGAATTCTAGTTTTCATACCTTGCCAAGAGTTTATTTTACTGTTATTTATTTATTTTACTTGTCATTTAAATTACTTGTTCCTCACTTTCAAAACCCCCAATTTACAAAACTCATAACCAATAATAAGAACACCTCCTTGCAATTCCTTGAGAAGACGACCCGAGGTTTAAATACTTCGGTTATCAATCTTAAAAGGGTTTGTTACTTGTGACAACCAAAACGTTTGTAAGAAAGGACTTTTGTTGGTTTAGAAGCTATACTTGCAACGGGAATTTATTCTGAATTCTAGACCACGCAAAGGTTATCTCTTCAAGTTCCTACCAGAAAAACTTAGATAGAATGGAAGAACTTGTTACCCCAAGAATTTATATAGTGCCCGGTCACACACTTACGTCGTAGGGTCAACAGAGTATCGAGTTTTCAACCTGGTACACGTGGTGGCAAGCCACGACACTTACTCCAGGGAACCTCGTATCTCAGATATTTCAAATTCATAAGCCATGTGAATAATTCAAAGTTCACATCTCAACATTCTCAACATCATAATCATTCATCAATCCGAATCTCATTTCCAAGTTTATTTCAAAGCCATATTTCAAAGAAAATCCTCATCATACTCTTTTTCATTCTTATGACAACTTTGAAACTCTGTGGTGAGACCATGTGGTTAGGTTTTCACCCCCCCTACAGCTTTACCTTTTCAGGAACTGGATGAAGAAGCATTAAAAAGAGTTATACTGCATTTGGTTTATATGTTGTTGTGTTAATTAGATTATTTTCTTCCCTCGTCTTTGTTATTATAAGTTTGTAAGAGGGATAGAAGTTGTATGTTTTATATGTATATTATATTATGAGATATTATGTAAGGAGTCTTGTATATGAATCTATGTCTGCTTGTATTTTTCTTAGTCGAGAGCTTCGCGTGGCCACAAATGGCTCGTCAATCAGAGCTTCGGATCAAAAGTTATGGCTTCCGGAAGGTGGAGTGAATAGTGTCACCCCCTTCCTTCTCCCTTCTCCCTTCTCTCTTCTCACCGCCCCTCTCTCTTTATTTTCTAAAAAGTGAGCTCAAAGCTCATTTAATGAGCTTATATATGTTGGACCTTGGGCTCGGTTTGGGCCCGATCTAACCCGCTAGCGTTTTTGGTCCGTTTGGCCCACTTTGGGCCAAAACCTTTAAGATTACTGCCCGGTTTTCAATTCTAAATTATTTTTATCCTTTCAAAACAATAAATCAATTTTCCAAAATATTATTTTTCTCAAAACACAGTACCGAACAGGCTTAAACCGGTTCGACCGGTTCGGCTGCCGGTTCTCGGTCTTTTGCAGAAAATACATTTTCCGACTCAGAAAAATTCATTGAAACCAAATTTCACCTTTTTACTTTCAAATTAAAACTTCTAAATTTTGAATCCATCTTGGGCACTTAAAATTATTATTTTTATTAAAACAGTTTTGCGTGGAAAACCCGGTTCTTACACATAGGACGAATGAATATCACTGCCCTGAAATCAATGCTTCCCTTTATACGTATCTTCTTATAGCAATTCTTAAACCCTCTACTGAGAACCCTTTCGAGGACGATGTTCTCACTCCCCTATAGAATTTCTGTTTCAGTGACAGGTTCAGAAAGTTTTAGCGCGAAGCCATGACCGACTATAAAGCTTTAATGTATATATATGTTTTCATTTTCTGTATTTAGTTTAGTCCTCGAATTTAGTTTCCACTCGATATTTATTGCTTGGTTATTATAGAGGTAGGATTTGTATTTAAAAGATTGTAAATAAGTCTATGTATTTATGATTATGTGAATATGATATGTGACTATGTAATTTTAAAGTAAAGACTTTTCACGTCAATAATTAAAGTTTGGGTTCATATTTGTGAAGACTCAATATTAAATAAATATAATATCAAATTAAAGGTTTAGAGGTAAATAACCCCTGAAACTTTTAGTACGATCATGAGGTGTTAAAACTAAGGGTGTTACAACTGACCCACTTGAATTTATAAGTTTCAGAGTGAGGCTCTGGTCTCCTGCATAAAACTGAGTATTTTTGGTGAGTTCTGCAACTATAGATGCCAAGCTAGGGTCATTCTGAGGTTGAGAGGGTGCTTGCTGTGGTTGAGAGGCTTGAAACTGCCGATTGTTAGAATTGTTCTAATTAAAACCGCCTTGAGCATTATTGAAGTTTGGTTGCCTCTAAGATTGGTCTCTCTACCCAAAGTTAGGATGATTCATCCACCCTTGATTATATGTTTTTGAAAAAGGGTCATTGTTGGAGGGTCTAGAGGAATTACCCATGTAATTAACCTGTTCAAGAACAAACTAGCCATACTTATAATTCTCACCTCGAGGGAAGCCACCACTCATGTCATAGGAAGTGTCTTGAGTACTGACGGCTGAAACTTACATTCCACTCAAGTGTTGTGTAATAGCATTAATTTGCTGAGACATAGCCTTATTTCAGGCAAGAATAGCATCCAAGGCATCCAACTCTAGGACTCATTTTTTACTGAGGTCCTCTCAAAAGAGTACAAATACTTGTTTTAACAACCATCCCAATTAACTCCATAGCTTCATCAGGGGTTTTTTTATGTGGAGCAACCCTCTTGCAGAATTATCCAGAGAGATTCTAGTGGTCTCAGAGACTCCATCATAGAATATCTGCAGCTGAATCCAGTCTGAGAACATATCAGGAGGACACTTCCTGAGCATCAACTTGTACTTTTCTCAGGCTTCATAGAGAGACTCACCCTCTCTCTGCCTGAAAGTCTGAACGTCTGTTCTCAGCTTAGTCAACCTCTGAGGTGGAAAGAACTTGGTCAGAAACCTGTTGACCACCTTATCTCAAGCATCCAAACTCTCCTTGGGCTGAGTGGCAAGCCACTGCTTAGCTCTGTCTCTTACAGCAAATGGAAAGAGAAGTAGCTTGTAGATATCAAGATGGAATTCATTAGTCTTCGCAGTGTTACAAATCTGCAGGAAATTAGAGATAAACATGTTTGGATTTTCCTGTAGGAGCCCATGAAACTAGCAATTTTGATGCACCAGAGAAATCAACTGAGGCTTTAACTCAAAGTTGTTAACAGTAACAGGGGGTACAACAATGCTATTCCCATAGAAATCAAGGCTAGGAGCAGTATATGAGCCAAGTGTTGCATATTAGGAGGGTTAACAACAATGGCATTAACTGCATTGTTGTTGTTGTTGAGCTCCATAGTGGACTCTTCAGCTTCTTTCTCGAAATTATCCCTGAGACTCTCACCAGCTTTATAACCTCTGACTTGTTGCAAACGCCACCTCAAGGTCCTTTCAATCTTAGGATCAAAGTCTAGAAAAGGCTCTTTGTTCCTGTTCCTGCACATAAACAAGAGAAGACAAAGAAAAGGTGGGAGTCTCTACGTCAGAGTGCAGAGAATTCCCAGTGAGGTAATAAAATAAACTGAATAAATCACACTAAAAATTTTGAAAATCAACAAAGAAAAATAACTACTAAATTTCGAAAATAATGAATAAGAAAAATAACCGGGGAAAGCAAATAAAATTACTAAGGGGAAACCAAACTTAATTTCAGAAATTAAGAGAAAAGTAACTAACTTGAATTCAAAAAATTTAAGGAAATAAATGAAACAAAAGTAAAGTAAAATGCCTAATCTAAGCAATCAAACAACGGTTAGTTGTCAATCACAGTCAATCCCCGGTAATAGCGCCAAAAACTTGATGCGGAATTAGAATGTCCACAACTGAACTGGCAAGTGTACCGGGTCATATCAAGTACTACCTCAGGTGAGTAAGGATCGATCCCACGAGGATTGATGGACTGAGCAACAATGGTCGAATGAATCACTTAGTCAAGCAAGTGGAAAATGATGTTTTGAGAAAGATGTGTGAGAAGATAGTCAAGGTTTCATAGTTGTTTACTCTTCCGGATTACGATTTCTTACCAACTATTTTAATCATGCAAGATTCATTTCATGGCAAACTATAATTGACTAAACCCTAATTCCTTAGTAGATTTGACAAAATCTATTCCTTTCACTTGATGAAATCTTTGCTAACCAATCTAGTTGTATACCTCATAGTGACACATTTCCTATTTCTTTTAATATCAAAAATCTATTTTTCATCTATTATAGTAGCATTGGGGTTGAAACCATAAGATTCTAAGTATAGCATTTATAAGAGTCTTAAATTCTGCATCCACGGTAGATTTTCAATGAGGACATTGCAAAGCTTGAGTGACATTCTTTGGTAGGTTTTATGATAAGTCAATAGGAGCAGTAGCATTATATGAAAGAGGTTTTTTAATTATAGACTTGGATTTGGTCGCCATTGAGTGTTAATTATAACACCCTTACTATAACACCTTTACTATCAAAATGTCACGCTTCCGGCTGCGCTACTCTGATAGATTAGATATTACGACGACTCTAAACATATTTAATTACTAAAATAGGAGCCTGTTTAAAACTTATAACCGCATAACCTTTCAAAACACTTTTTTGTTGAAAACATATATACATATACATACAGACCCGATACAATACTTTGAAATTATATATACTAGCGGCTCAACAGGCACTAACGTACCTGTTAAGCCGCTTTTCTATTGTTTTTAAGAAATTAATTTTTTTGTTAATATATTATTTATTTTTAAAATTTATTAATAAGTATTTTTTTATTTTAATATTAACGTAATCTTATTTATATTATATTTTGTAGAAATTAAAATTACTATAAAAAAACTTTTAAAATGTTAAATTATAAAAGTATACAATAAAGAGATATTATAAAATTATCATAGTTTAAAGTTCTAGATAATATATAAGGTGAAATATTCGATAGAGTAGATTTTTATTATCAATTATGCTTAAATACACAGAGTATTTTCAGAATGATAATACTTCTATTGTATTTCTTTAAAAGCTTTAAATGTCGTCTATTAATTTATAATATTTTTAATTTATTTTTTTCAGTTGTTTTTTTATTGAGTTAAAAAATATTTTTATATTTTTATTTTTAAAATTATAAATTTAATATCAATAATTAAAAAATAAATTATAAAAAATAAAATATTTTAAATTATTTAATATATATAAAAAATATAAAATAATTAAATTTAAATTGAAAAAAGTAAAAAAAATATATTATTATGTATAATAAAATTAAGATAAAAATTTACTAACATTGCTTACAAATTAGTTATTCATATATTAAATTTATTTATTTTCTCAATGTTATTTAATTTAAAATAAATTTAAAAATTTATATTCAGAACACTCTTTATCTTTATGCATAATTCTAATAGTTAAAAAAATATTTCTTTAATTTTATATTGAATATTTTAATTATTTTTAATTTTATTATTATTTTAAAATTATTAATTTTTATTTTGATTATATCCATTTTTCTTATCATTCTTTTACATGTATAATAACTATTATTGTCTCATCGTCACTATTATGTTGTCTTGTTTTATTCAATTTCCTTGTTTTCTTCTTCTATTAATCCCAATCATAATCAATTACCACTATACTATTATAGCAACTCTCATTTTTGTTTCATCACTTTAATCCATAACTATTCATTGTATTAACTTTTGAGTTGTTAAAGATTTGCTAAGAGAATTATTTTCTTATTTGATTTAGATATATAGATATATAATTGTTATATGAATATTTATTTTTCATATTTGTTTATTAAATCATACTTTATCATTTTAAGAAAAAATTTAAGATATCAAACATTCAAAAATTTTGTATAGAATAATTAAATAAAAAAATTAAAAAATATATAAATTATTTAATTTTTTAATATATAAAATAATTAAATTTAAATTAATTTAGGTATAATATTAAAATCATTAAATTTTAAGAAATTAATATAAAAATTTACTGATATTATTTAAATATTAGTTATTTATAAATATTATTAAATTTAATTATTTTCTCAATCCTATTTAATTAAAAGTAAATTTAAAAATTTATATTCAAAACATTCTTTATCTCCATCCATAATTCTAATAGATAAAAAATATATATATTTCTTCAATCTTATCTTAAACTTTTTTAATTATCTTTAATTTTATTATTTTTTAAGATTATTAATTTTTATTTTGATTATATTATCTCATCATATTTTACACTATTCTTTCTATTTAATTTTTTAAATGTATAGAATAATAAAATTTAAATTAATTTAAGTATAATACTAAAATTGTTACGTTGTTATTATATGTAACAATCAAGATAAATATTTATAAATATTTATAAATTTATTTTTTTAATCTTATTTAATTTGAAGTAGATATAAAAATTTAAATTTAAAGAACTCTTTTTCTCGCATAATTTTAATTATTAAAAAAATTTTTTTTTAATTTTATATTCAATATCTTAAATCATCTTTTGTTCTATTATTTTTTAAAAATTTTAATTTTTATTTTCATTATTTTTTACCATTTTTTATACACATATTTATCATTATTTTTTTAATTAAGTGAAATAAAAATAGGGAGAGAGTACTACATGTACTCCATAGAATAAAGAGAAAGACAACATGGATAGAAGTTATGTATAGAATAAAAAAGTAACTGTACAAAAAATAAAAAAATTAACTAATAATTATATTTTGGACCAAATTTGAGGAGAACAATTATATTAAACACTGTTTATTAATAGGATTAAGATAGAAAAGTAGAAATTGGATAACAAACTCTGATATTCCCTTTATATATTGTTATAAATATTTAATTTAAAGTACATTAAGATATTATAATAATATCTATAATAATATTATTTAGGATAATTATGGAAAGTTTATCGAATCAAAACCTAAGAAAAATAGATTATTATTAATTAAATAAATATACAGGATTCCTACCTATATTTGGACCATTCAGTCTGTTATTTGAACCAACTCCAGTGTTATTATGAATATCTGAATATTTAAAAAATTTACTATTAGCATGAAAAATAAGCATAATTTGATAATTTAAGAGTACATTCAAGAGATAAATTATACATAAATGGTACTAAGAGTACAATAACATAGATATATTGTAAAAAAATAATTCATATTAAATGATATACTAACAACATAAATTTATCAATGAGAAGTATAACTTAGAACAGAGTATTGATGAACGAGCATATTTGTGATATCTTCTAATGGTGTTGTACCACGATGTATCAATTTATTTTTCTCGTCTAATACTCTCTCGGTTGCTGTCTCTATTTTTCACTCATATTTTGACTTCTTCACCTGTCATAAACTCATAATCCTGCCAAGTGGGTCGACCACTTCCACGTGAATCTTCCAATCCTGTCAGCTGTAATTAATCTAATTAATCAAAATAAATATATAAACATAGTTTTATACTTTAATGACGAAAAACAAATTATATTACGTTTTCCGTTATATTATATAGTAATAATAATGTGAAGTGAGAGAGAATGAGAGAAAATTATAGAAGTGATGTAGATTTATGAGTTAGGAGAGAACGTGAATGAAGACGAGGGAGTGCGGGTTTTGTAACACGGAATAACTGACGAATACTGAAGTAAGTTATTAGGAAGGATAAAAATGGAAAAAAATGTTGGACACCAAAACAGGTTTTGCCATTATATATTGTTATAGATACATAACAATAACTTACAATCATACATATCATAAATTCCTATCCCTCTTACAAAATTGGTAAAGATAAAGGCGAGAAAAAAATAATAACTAAGATAATACAAAAATATCAAATAAACAGAAGATGAAATAACTCTTTTGAAACTTCGTCGTCCATATACTGAAAAGGAAAAACCTGTAGGGGAGTGAGCACATCGTCCTCGTTGGTTCTCACTATAGGGTTACAGAATTGTTATAATAAGATACGTAAAACAAAACTATTCTTAAAGTACACTAATCATTGCTCGTTTTATGTGTCTTTCCAAAACCATGGGTTCACATTCAAAATCCAGAGATCCTTTTTAAAGAGAACTTGGTTAATTCCTCAAAATAATAAAAAACAAAACTTTTTCCTTTCTTGTAAAATCTTTAAAGTTTTTCTAGACAGTATGAATGACCAACCTATCCCAAGCACAGGTTCAATTAAGTCTATATTGTAGAAGTTTGATTTTTCATACTTTACATGAACATAAAAAAAGTTACCTAAGTTGTATAAACGATCATCCTGTTCCAAGCATAGGTTCATTAAGTATATGTTGAACCAGTTAGATATGTTATATAGAACTAGACTTCAAACATACCAATCACGGCCTCAGGCCCATCCAAATCCAATACATCCTCCGTCCCAAACAACTCAATCATCAACCAATTCATCACAAACCAACCAATCAAACACAATCACAATTAATGTAGTTCAAGAACAATCAAGAGCAATTACAACAAGTATAACAGTTAGCAGTTAACATAAGTATTCACATAGGGAAACCAATTACAATATACACACCAAAAAAATGTCACATAGATGCAAATGATGAATATCTGTCCTACTGGCTGTGATATCACATTGTCCGTTCAATTGCCAACCCGACACCTTCCTATGAGAATGTCGCCTTTCGATCACGAATAAAGCTACGGGAACCCCCCATAGATATAGTATCGGGCACACTCCTGTGATTAGAAAGGATGTGAGCAGGATACTTTGCCTCCGACCTCACATCTACACGTAAGCGGGACCGCAACCTCGACAAGCGGGATTAACCACCCGTCCATGTCAGGCTCAAGCAACTTATCAAAAAACTAAGTACTATCCACAATGAATCAGGCTCAAACTCTTATTTCAATAATCATTCTTGGCCCATTTACTTTCAATTAACAAACGTATTCAGTTCACATCTTGCCAAGAATCACTTTTCAAAATAGAGCCACTTTCCACAACATCTTTCAAAAACTTCCAAACAACCTTAAAACCATGTCAAATTCAAAATATCTTTTGAAAGAGTCAAAATCATTCATTCTAAATCAGGATTTGGTGATAAAATTTCTCAGCAGAGTCTCAAGACTTTAGGGGTGAATAACCTAACTCATTTTCTTAAATTCATTAAAAACCTCTAAAACCTTAGCTTCTTGATTTGAATAAATGAAATAGAATTTAAACCAAAACCAAGTCATGTATCCAAATATTCCAAACTAATTTCAAAACCAACTTACTTAAATCAAAACCAAATCATTTCTATCAAAAACCAATTTCAATTTCATTCTTAAATCTGTTTCTAAAGCCTCGGAAATTTTTCAATTTTTCTAAAATAAAATTTTAGAAAATACTTCAAACTTTTCATAAAATGTCGTAAAATGAAATTAGTTAATCGAAATTTAAGTTTCTTTTAAATTCACTAAAACTCCTCCAAATCTGTTTACTTAAATCAAATTCCAAAACATAAGAATTTTCATCTTTAAATCGACTTTAAAACATAATTCTTTTCTTAAATAAATTATTTTCAAAATATAATAATTTTCTTATAAAATAGGTTCAAACATAATTCATTTATCAATAATTCAATTCAAAGCATAATTCATTATTTTTAAAATATCATTTCAAACAAAATTTATACATTTAGACTATCAAAATCATTTCAAATCAACCAATCCAGAAATCTCCAATTTAACAAAGTCAGTCAATAGTGAAATCAAACAGACAACCATATTCATCCAAGATAAAACAGACAATTCGTAAGACTTACATAATCACCAGAAATATATTTCGCGTATCATATCAATTTACAACAATTCCAATTTAAATAAATTATTTTTTATAAAAAGCCCCCTACCTTGACTCGTCAAAACCATAACCTAAACGCGTCAACGGAACCTTTTCTCTCAACTTGAAACCAACGGCAACCGCAAACTCAGTCCCTAACCATTCTCGCAGCAACCCCAGCAACTTAAAAGTGACATGCAACAATCAGAACTCAAACCTACGTTACCAAACCCCAGAGTTTATAACCAAACATAATAGAATACGAACGCATAGATTTTTGAAACATAAATACATACTGTAATGACAAAAAGAAGTGACCAAAACTTTGACTTGACCTGACAGTAGCTCCGACAATAACCTTGAGCGACAGCGGCGAGCAAAAATCCCGATGATAGCGACTGTAATAACCACGCAGCGCTAAAAATCTTCCCGGAACCCAAAAGAACACAAACCAACTTAACACCCTTACCGGCAGTGGATCTCAGTGGCGGAGTGGCGTTCCCGGCGGCAAAGGCTTGGTCAAAAGCTTCGGCAGCGGCGGATCTGGCGGCGGTTCAGATGAAGACGGCGACAGCGACACCACATGCACGTCCCCTCTCTCCTTGCGAACTCTCTCTCTCTCCTCGGCTTCAATGGTGATGACGGCGGCTCCAATGCAGACCAGCGGCGATGCCGACGGGTCGGGCTGGACGGAACAGTGGCGACGAGTCAGACACATGTCTCCTCTCCCCGCGACTGAGCTCCCTCACGCACGTTATTCCTCTCTCTTCCTTCTGCTCTTCGCGCACTCTCCCTCCTCTGTGCAACACAGCGGCGCAGCGGCAGCTGGACGTGGTGGTGGTGGCACAGCTGGCAACGACAATCTCTCTCCTCCTTTCTCTATGGATCACAGCTCCCTCTCTTCTCTCTTTCCCCTGCTTCCATTTCCCCTTTCTTTTTCTTTCTTTCTTTTTCTGATTTGTGTGTGCGTGTGTTTGTTGGACAAAAGGGGGGCTGCAGCTGCGGCTGCTGTTTGTGTTTGGGGGCTTAGGATTCAATTTGGTAAAAGTTAGGATTAGGATTTGTGTATTGTAATTGGGGATTTTGGATTAATTAGGGTTTGAAAATTCCTAAATCAATTTAGGTTATATTGTATTTATTTTGAAATCTAATTTTTTGGTGACTGAAATAAATTAAACAAAGAAAAATAAAAGAAACAAAACAAGGAACTGCTTAAATAGAGGGACAGTCCCGTTTAAGACTACTCTTAAACTCCTCCCAAGGTGAAAGAAGCTCCACATGCGAAAGTTGTAACTTCATCGCCATCTTTGCCATAGTATCTGCCACCGTGTTTGCATCTCTCATAATCAAACGAAAGTCAACACGCCAATTCCAATGCATGATATCTCTTATTTTGAGCACCAGTGGATCAATAAACCCAAAACCATCTTGAGTAACAAGATTAAATGCTTCCACACAATCCGTCTCACAGATAACATCTCGTTGACCCACATCCCAAGCTAAGAGATATCCTCTCCAAATAGCAAACAATTCTCCTTGAAGAATACTATTACTCTCAATCATTCCCAAACACCCCCTTTGCCAGCTCCCATTACAATCTCTAATAACACAAGCAAAACCAACACTATCACCCGAACCAAAATAACTAGCATCACAATTAATCTTAAAAGTACCAATGGATGGGGGATTCCAAAAACCATTTAGAGTAGAGGGAAGGGACATACGTTGTAATTCAAAAATATTTCTAAGCTCCTTTTCTGAAGTTAATGCCAGACAAATGACTTTTTCCGGAGGCCAAGTTTCATGGGGATTAAAGATGTCGTTATTCCTTGCTCGCCATATCCACCAAAGTCCCGAAAAGAACTTGAAAACTATTATTTAATTATTAATTTGTTAATTAACTCTCAATCAAGTATTCTAATTTAAAATATAAGATAATATAATTAATTTTCTATGTTTATAAAAATTAAAGTATTAATTTATATAAATATAAATTATTTAAATCAATTCATATAAAATTCTTATTAATTTATAACTACCAACTTTATATTTTAAATATAGAAAATAGCTCAATAATTGTAAAATTATATAATTCTAAGACTTTGAATTGTAAATAGGAAAATAATCCATAGTTATAGAGTTTGGATAAAAACCTTAATTTATTTCAAATCCAATTAATCAAAACTGCCTTTAATTATTTTCAATAAAATAACTTCTGAAATTAAAACTATAAATAAAAATATAATTTGAAATTAGTTCAAAATAGAATTTTTCAAAAGTTTTAGGTCTTACATTCCACCCACCTTATAAAAATTTTTGTTCTCGAAAATTAAAATAATACATAAGATAATACATAGCCTTAGTGTTCTACTTTTTAAATACTTTTTAGAAAAGTAAGAAATCTTAGCACATATATATAAAAGTTCAAATACCGGATAACCATAAGATTTAAATATAAGGGTAAGGTATGGTGTAAGGCAGAAGATACAATATAGACTCGATGCAAAAAGGTTATATGGTTTCAAGTCCTTACAAAAACTTGAAAGAACAAAAGAGGGTGCAAGTCAAGATAGGCGTTCCCAAAGCAAAGCTATAGTTAATGTGGCAAAAGGCTACAAAGGAGGCTGGTATTTAAACAACGGATATAACGTTCGCTCACAGATCTCGCAACCACTTCAAACCTTCAACTTTCCAACTCTGTCAATTACTCCACAACCCTAATAACCGGTTACAAGCCTAACATCCGCAAACTCTTCCGCGATAAACAAGACTTCCACAACTTCTCATAACGTTAGACACTTACTGCTTCGCCTTCCATATCTACAAACAGCATCTTAAAGAACAAACGCATCGCATCACTATACCTAAACCGCACCTGACATGAAAACAATTCTCGAGTTTATTCAGAAGGATACAAGACTTTGAAAAAGAAGGATAGTCAACAAAGATAATCTCTACAAGAGTTTTGAAAGAACTGATGAAACTACAAGTAAACAAGGATGTACAATCGATGAAGAGTACTGGAAAGAAAAGCAGTTTAATAACCTCAAGGATGACTCCCGAATCAGAGATAACTGATAGGAACAATAAAACAAAAGGCAAGGCAGTAATTTGAAACAAAATCATGTTGTGTTAAAAAGTAAAAAATCATAGAAGAAGATTAACTAAAGCCAGTGATGATGCTCAAAAGGTTTAATACATTTATCAGAAAGGTACAACGATTCAAAACAGAAATTTATTTTTGAAAAAAAAAAATAGGGCTTGTGCGTACGCACGCAACAGTAAAGTTTTCTCATCTTGTGCGTATTCATAGAGGTGTGCATACGCACACAAAGTAAAATTTTTTATTTTGTGTGCACGCATGAATACGTGCGGACACCCTCAACTTGTGCGTACGCATGATGTTGTGCATACGCACAAATTGCAAAATTCACAGGGTGTGTGTGCGTACCAGAGTGTGCGTACGCACGTTTTTCTGAAATCAACAGGGTGTGCATGCACACACGAATGTGCGTATGCACAAGTGAAAACATGGCCCTTGCTCAGAGCATACGCACAACAGTGTGCATGTGCACATAAACCAGAAATCACAAATTCTATAACATAACAGAATTTTAGATTTTCAACACCAACTTCCAACGTTCCTAACTTTGTCTAAAAAATTCAAATTTCTATAAAATACATACAGTTTTAAAGCTTTTTAAGTTGTCTTTAATTTGAGACTAATTTCATTAAATTTCAAAACACGATACTCAAGTTATGATCCATCAAAGTTGGTCAAAAATCTATTTTTACTAAAAACCTTTAAACTCAAATTTATCACATTCCTCATCCGAAACCATTTCAATTACATTTTGACCATACCAAAATAACCTAAAAATTTATAAAAGAAATTTTTAGGGAAAGTTTTGAAATATACACGTTTTTAGAGATATAGAAAAGTGCATTGCTAAATTCAAAATAACTTTATCAAAATTTAAAAAATGGTTTCAATTACAATTGTGTATGAGAAAAATTTAATTTGCAAGTTCTTTAAAGAGAAATCAAAACTTCTTTAAAAAGGTTCAAAATAAAACTCCGAGGGTATACTTGAAATCACCACCTCACAAGAATCATTCAAGAAGATTAAGACGCGCTAAAAGGAAATCAACTCATTAATAGCCAATTCTCAAGAAAGAATCTTTGACTAAAGAGCTCTGGTAAAAACAATGAAAGGATAAACGATGCACTAAATTGGAACATATTCAAGTTGACTCAGATAAGAATGAGATTCACAAGAGAAGAAAAACTGAGATTAATGGTAATGCTCACAAGATGTAAAAGAATAATTAAGAACAAAATCAAGTATGACATCCATAGAAATGAAAAGCTTAAGAAGGAATTGGTCCTTTCTTAAAAGGAAAGATATGAGTCCAATATTTTCAAAAGAACAACAATTGTATAAATAATGTGTTATGCTAAACCAAATTCAAATTAAAATAATTTAGGAGAAGTTTGTCAAACGAAGGTCAACTGGAATAAAGGCGAAAATCCTTTCCTTCAAAAATTTTGAAAAATACCTAAGTACATATACAAGTAAAGATATGCATAAGAACTGCAGTAAAGTTGTTAGAAAAGTCAAGTTGTATTTAAAGTAAGTATATTTCCGTAAACCAGTAAAAGAATAGGCGGGTATTAGAAATAAGTAGTTTTTAAACTGTATAAGAAATTTTTAAAGTTTTATATGGAGAAGTGTATATCAAATCAAAGGCGATTTTATAAAAATTCAAAAGATGGTTGTAAATATAAATAAAAGAAAAACTGAATCACAATTTCTTTAATAAGGAACTCGGAATAAGAATTTAAAAAAAAAAAAGGCACATTGCATCAAGACAAGTTCAAAGTCACATCGAAGAATACATGAATCAAGAAGAAGAGTTTAAACAGAGAAAGATAAATACACCAAGAATTTCAAACAGGCATATGCTATTATGATCAAACAAGAATGTATATGGACATAGGAATAGAGTTGGAAAAATCAAACTATTTTCCAAAATAAAAGGTAACAAGAACTTCATGATAGGCTAGAAAAGAACAAGTTACATGACTCCAACAGAATTCAAGACACATATCGGAGTAACCTCGAGACATAGTTTCTAACGTTCCCAAAACCCACGATAAGCATTACCTATTAGTTGTATATCATCTATGACTACCCATTAGTACTTCCATATACATAATCCACTAGTTTTAAGCCGGCCAAACTTAATACCAAGAAATATACAATGATAGGCTAACGGCATTAATTAAAAGACAGTAATATGTATAAAGCTCTAATTCTCGTCATTCGATAAGACTATTACATGACAGACAATCAGAGTATGCAATGGAGGCATAGTCAATCCATTCCTCAGGCTCTATAGGAAAGACTGCTCCGATACCACAAATGTAACACCCTCACTATCAGAATGTCACACTTCCGCCTGTGCCACTCTGATAGATTGGATATTACGATGACTCTAAACATATTTAATTACTAAAATAGGAGTCTGTTTAAAACTTAAAACCGCATAACCTTTCAAAAATACTTTTTCGTTGAAAACATATATATATATAATATATATATATATATATATATATATATATATATATATATATATATATATATATATATATATATATATATATATATATATATATATATATATATATATATATATATATATATATATATATATATATATATATATATATATATATATATATATATATAGACTCGATACAATACTTTAAAATTATATATATACATAACAATAACTTACAATCATACATATCACAAATTCCTATCCATCTTACAAAATTGGTAAAGATAAAGGTGAGAAAAAAATAATAACTAAGATAATACAAAAATATCGAATAAACAGAAAATGAAATAACTCTTCTGAAACTTCGTCATCCATATCCTGAAAAGGAAAAACCTATAGGGGAGTGAGAACATCGTCCTCACTGGTTCTCACTATAAGGCTACAGAATTGCTATAATAAGATACGTAAAATAAAACTATTTTTAAAGTACAGTGATCATTGCTCATCTTATGTGTCTTTCCAAAACCATGGGTTCATATTCAAAATCCAGATATCCTTTTTAAAGAGAACTTGGTTAATTCCTCAAAAAAAAAAAAACCTTTTTTCTTTCTTGTAAAATCTTAAAAGTTTTTCTAGACAGTATGAATGACCAACTTATTCCAAGCATAAGTTCAATTAAGTCTATGTTGTATGAGTTTAATTTTTTATACTTTACTAGACCATGAACATAAAAGAAGTTACCTAAGCTATATAAACAATCATCCTTTTTCAAGCATAGGCTCATTAAGCCTATGTTGAATCAGTTAGATATTTTATACAGAACTAGACTTCAAACATACCAATTACAGCCTCAAGCCCATCCAAATCCAACACGGCCCCCGGCCCAAACAACTCAATCATCAACCAATTCATCACAAACCAACCAATCAAACACAATCACAATTAATGTAGTTCAAGCACAATCAGGAACAATTACAACAAGTACAACAGTTAGCAGTTAACATAACTATTCATATAGAAAAACCAATTACAATATGCACACCCAAATAATGTCACATAGACGCAAATGATGAATGTCTATCCTACTGGATGTGATATCACATTGTCGGTTCAATTGCCAACCTGACACATACCCATGGGAATGTCGCCTTTTGATCACGAATATAGCCATGGAAACCCCCATGGATATAGTGACGGGCACACTCCTGTGATCTGAAAGGATGTAAGCGGGATACTCTGCCTCTGACTTCAAATATACACATAAGTAGGATCAACCAACCATCCTTACGCCGGCACCGCAACCTCGACAAGCGGGATTAACCAACCGTCCTTGCCAAGTGGAAGCGACTTATGAAAAATCTCAGTAATATCCACAATCAATCAAGCTCAAACTTTTATTTCAATAATCATTTTTGGCCCATTTATTTTCAATTAACAAACGTATTCAGTTCACATCTTGCCAAGAATCACTTTTCAAAATAGAGCCACTTTCCACAACATCTTTCAAAAACTTCCAAACAACTTGAAAACCATGCCAAATTCAAAATTTCTTCTGAAAGACTCAAAATCATTCATTCTAAATCCGGATTTGGTGATTAAATTTCTCAGCTGAGTCTCAAGACTTTAGGAGTGAATAACCTAACTCATTTTCTTAACTTCATTGAAAATCTCTAAAACCTTAGCTCCTTGATTTGAATAAATAAAATAGAATTTAAACCAAAACCAAATCATGTATCCAAATATTCCAAACCAATTTCAAAACCAATTTACTTAAACCAAAACCAAATCATTTAAATCAAAAACCAATTTCGATTTCATTCTTAAATCTATTTTCGAAGGTTCGAAAATTGTTTCAGTTTTGCTAAATCAAAGTTTTAGAGAATACTTCAAACTTTTCCTAAATCGTCATCAAGTGAAATTAGTTAATCGAAATTCAAGTTTCTTTTAAATCCACTAAAACTCCTCCAAATCTGTTTACTTAAATCAAATTCCAAAAACATAAGAATTTCCATCTTTAAATCGACTTTAAAACGTAATTCTTTTCTTAAATAAATTACATTTAAAATATAATAATTTTCTTAATAAAATAAGTTCAAACATAATTCAATTCAAAGCATAATTCATTATTTTTAAAATATCGTTTCAAACAAAGTCTCGGATTTTACAAAAATTTCGATAGTATCTCCCCTAAAACTTGGACTTTGTCACCCTTTTCGAGTCCTAACTAAACCAATCCTCAACCCTTCTCAACGGGTTCAAGACCAAGCACTACAACATTTTGGGTCTATGGCCACGGTTTTTTTGGTCACGGTAAAAAACCGTGACCATAGACACGCTATGGTCACGGTTTTTTAGGGTGACCAAAAAAAAGTTATGGTCGCTGTTTTTTTAGAAAGGGTGACCATAGAGTACCTATGGTCACGGTTTTCTAAAAAAGGGTGGCCTAAAAGCGTCTATGGTCACGGTTTTGACCTAAAGGGGTCTATGGTCACGATTTTTTACAGTGACCAAAAAGGGTCTATGGTCACAGTTTTGGGGGTGGCTAAAGGGGTCTATGGTCACGGTTTTTGAGGTGACTTAAAGGGGTCTATGGTCACGGTTTTTTACAATGACCAAAAAGGGGCTATGGTCACAATTTTTCAAAAAAGGGTGACCTAAAAGGGTCTATGGTCACGGTTTTAGAGGCGACCTAAAGGTATCTATGGTCACGGTTTTTTACATTGACCAAAAAGGATCTATGGTCACGATTTTTTGGAAGGGTGGCCTAAAAGGATTTATGGTCACGGTTTTAAGAGTGATCTAAAGGGGTCTATAGTCACAGTTTTAATCATTTGAGTTTTAATTAATTAATATTTTTATGTATTTTTTATTATTTTAAATATTTTTTCTTTTTAAAATTAAAAAATTTTAATAATTAAAAACCAATAATAATTTTATATAATTTGCTTTAAATATTAAAATTTTAAAACTAATTTTATAAATATAAAATTAGGTTGAATACTATTAATAATTTTAAATTAAAAAATAATTTAAAACTTATTAAAATGATTGTAGAATATTAAAATAAAAGATTCATCATATCGTAATTAATTTAAATTATTTGAGTGGTTAATTTTGTTCGTTTATTTAAATGCGTATGATAAATTAATTCTTGGTATGTTAGATAAAATAATTTTGTAAAAAATAAAAATATAAGGCTCATTATATATAATATATCAATTTTATTATCTTAATTTAAAAAAATTAAAAACTCATTTTCTAAACCTATACTACTCGTAAGTTAGGTGAACCGTGAACAAGAACTGAAGAAAATTGAAACAACCCCCCATTCTTTCTTTCCCCAATTCATAACCCTAGCCCCTCATTGCCGCCGCCGTCCCAAGCTCTCAGCACATCGTCTTCATCTTCGTTGGCTTCTCCATTCGTCGAAGGTTAGTGGCGTCCGCTCTTGGGGTACTGCGCTCGTTAAGATCTCTCCTTACACCTCCGCCGTCGGCATCGGTGTCTCCATCGGTGTCTCAATTCTCAGTGCTGCTTGGTACGCTGTTTCCCTTTTCCGTTTTAGATTTTGTTAATTTATTTTTCTGATAATCTTCTTTTTGGATTTGCGAAGGGGGATTTACGTGCTGCAATCAAGGCTCCCTGAATCACTTCCACGAATCTCATTAGGTACGAGCCATATATGAAATAAAATCGTTGCTGAGGCATCTTCTTCTTGTTGCTATTAGCCTTCTGTTGTGCTGATTTCACATGGTTCTTGGCACCTTGAGCTACTGATTTCATGGTGGTGTTCCACCTGCAATAGCCTTGATCCTTCAGCACCTCCACCACTCCAATAGTGGTGGATGCAACAGCCATAACTCCGCGACACATTTCGGTGTTTAAGTAGTAGTTGAAACTATGTTATCAATGGTAGAAAATGTTGCTATGATTGAGAATACTTTCAATAACAATAACTGCTTTATATAGAGAATAACACTTCGATTTTTGAGGAAAACTAGAGCCTGTTATTTTAGTGGACGATGTGGACCCAATGCTGTTGCTAATGAGTTACATCTTGGTTTCTTTTCTTTTGTGAAATTTCCTTTTCTTTTTTAGTATATAAATCATTTTTATTGATGGAGATGATGTATTTCATTATTTCTGATATATGATGAGTTGCCGAGTAGCCTTTTGTTTTGTGCGGCACCACACATGTTTTTTGGCATCAGCAAATACAGTGAAGAGATTGAAAATTTTAAGAATCATATATGGCTCGTATGTATACTTCAAGACTTGTTAATAATCGTATAATTTGAAAGGTAAATGACGATGTATTAAAAAAACTTCATTCAAAGAAAAAGTTCAATTTATCTTATACCAATTTTTTTTTTCAACTATCTAAGATTCTGAGTACCTTTTAACACTCATATTCAAATTTTTCCAGGTCTTATTTTTCTATCCTCCATAAAAAAGTGGCCTCTTAAATGCCTGGATCTTCTCTCTTTTTGCTTCCCTAGAATATTAAAGGTTAGATGTACAGTTAATGAACTTTTATCTTTCCCATATTCAAATCAACAGCTAATGATATTCTTACTTGTATTTAAACTCTTGTCAACAGTAGTTTATATATGTATTTATACAGTGAGCAGGAATAAAGTCTTCTACTTGTTTCTCTTACAATTTAAATTTATGTTCATACGATCATTTAGTTAAGTTTTAGTGTTTTTGGTTTTAATTATGGTCCATTGAGTGAACCCCTTCCATGAGTGAGTTGAATGAAGAAAAAAATGCTTGTAAATTGACTTTAATATAAAAATATTAATTTTTGTGTTTGATTCTTAAAACTAAATGATATATTTCTAGCATAAAGCCCATATCATAGTCCCAACTACTCAATAATTTTTTATTTTTCAAAGGCTACAATTGAATTCAAATCCAGGTCACTAGACCCAAGTTCTGCAAAAAAAAAAAAAGGAAGTTATATATATATATATATATATATATATATATATATATATATATATATATATATATATATATATATATATTGATATTGTGTAGATGGGCCACAGTCACCGTGGATAACATGGCCTTCAAATTGGAGAACTCTTATAATAGCCTTCTTATAAATAATTTTATTCTCCAAAACCCAAAAAGAAAAAAACGATTTTTAATATTAGTATTACTTTTAATTTTTAAAATTTTTGTAAGCTTGAAAATATATTTTCAGATGCACACTCTAATAGATAGTTTACACAAAATAAATAAAGTAATAATAAAATATTGATTAGTGACTTGTTAAGCTGCTGTTTTGTTATGGACTTATGGCACTGAGTGTTTTGAATTTTGAATTTGTGATTTGTGATTTATGATTTGTGATTAGTGATTTTGTTATGCTGCTGGTTTGATTTAATTTAGGGGTGATTATTTTAACTTTGTTTTGTGTACAGGATAATTTTTCGTACTGGTAAAGACAACAGAAGTTACTGCGGCACCGTTTATAACAACTTCATATGGCATCTCAAAATGAAAGAACTAAGCAGTAAATTTATCTTGTAATTGCCATATATAATAATTTGATAGCACATTTAACTAGGGTAGTAAGCGAATATATGGTAGCTAGATTGTCTCTATAATTGACCTATTAGATCATGTTTAGTAAGTTCAGATATTTACATTCTTAGGTTTAATCATGTTTTGTCAAAAGATAGAATGGATTTACCAAGATTTGTGCTGGATTTTTTTCAGTTTTAAGCGACTTCAACAGGGGAGTTGAAGTTCCACTAAAAGATAGATTAAAAACATATAAACATTACCAAATGGCTCAAAACCATAGCAAATTCTCCTTGTTATTTAGTGGTTGAAATGTTCATATTGATTGACTTACTTAACTTGTGCTCCATATTCATTACTCAACTGCACTGCATGCATCATCAAAAACATTTTTGTTCTGTTCTAACTTCTTTATTTCTTTTGCTAACAGGAGAACATGATGTGAAGAAAATATGTTCTATACAAATATAAGATGGGATGGGTCTTATAATGATTTTGGTTATCTAAATGTATTATTTTGATGTGTTCTTTACATTTTGATAAGAGACTTTATCCGATATTACATGTAATGGATAAATGACACCCTATTTTGATTAGTGTTGTAATGGATATCTACTTTTTTATGAAACTTTTATGATTTATATTTATTGAATTTTTCATTCTAAGATTTATTTTGTGATTATCATCATTTTAGAATGTGATTATGCTTTAAAAAAACAAGTTACCATAGATGAGTTATGGCCACGGCCAAAACCGTGACCATAGATAAGCTATGGTCACGGTTTTCTTGCGTGACCATAGATTAACCTATGGTCACGGTAAAAAAAACGTGGCCTAAAATGCCAGAATTTGAACATTGCAACCGTGACCATAGAAACCGTGACCATAAATAAAAAAAACCGTGACCATAGGTCTATGACCACGAGAGAATAGGCCACGGCAGAAAAACCGTGACCATAGGTCAAAAATCGTGACCATAGACCTATGGTCACCCTTTTCACTAGCTACACCGTGACCATAGACCTTTTTTTGTAGTGAAATCTATTTCCAATAAAACAAAATTCAGTCTTACAGACTATCAAAATCATTTCAAATCAACCAATGCAAAAATCTCCAATTTAACAAAATCAGTCAATAGTGAAATCAAACAGATAACCATATTCATCCAAGAAAAAACAAACAATTCATAAGACTTACATAATAACCAGAAATACATTTCGCACATCATATCAATTTACAACAATTCCAATTTAAATAAATTAGTTTTTATAAAAATCTCCTACCTTGACTCGTCGAAACCATAACCCAAATGCGTCAACAGAACCTTTTGTCTCAACCCGAAACCAACGGCAACTGCAAACTCAGTCCCTAACCATTCTCGCAACAACTACATCAACTTAAGAGCGACATACAACAATCAGAACTCGAACCTATGTTACCAAACCTCAAAGTTTATAACCAAACATAACAGAATACTAACGCAGGGGTTTCCGAAACATAAATACTTACTGTAAAGACAAAACAAAGCAACCAAAACTCTGAGTCGACCCGACAGCAGCTCCGACAATAACCTCGAGTGACAGCGGCGAGCAAAAATCTTGGTGACAGTGACTGTAATAACCACGCATTGTCAAAAATCTTCCCAGAACCCAAAAGAACAGAAACTAACTTAAAACCCTTACCAGCAATGGATCTCAGTGGTGGCAACGGCGGATCTGACGACGGTTCAGACGAAGACGGCGACAGCGACACCACACACGCGTCCCATCTCTCCTCGCGAACTCTCTCTCTCTCCTTGGCTTCAATAGTGATGACGGCGGCGACGGCGACAAGTCGGGCAGGACGAACCGGTGATGCGAGGATTTTCGTCGGTCTAAAACTTCTCAAAATAACTCCATTGCAAGTATAGTTCTAAATCGACAAGCAATCCTCAGTCAATATTTAAATTATTTGTCACAAGTACAAACCCAATAAAATAACCGAAGTATTGAAACTTCGGGTCGTCTCTCAAAGGAATTGCAGGGAAGTGTACTTCTTATTGGTTATGGTTTTGTATATTTTTGGGTTTTGGGTTTGATAACAAGAAAATATAAAGTGCGAGAAAATAAACTAATAACTAAGAAAAGTCCTAGCAAGGGTCGAGAATTGGAATTCCTATCCTAATTGTCATCATCAATTGTGATGGTAATTGCCTTTTGCTCTCACTTAGTTAACCTCTAACAATTGAAGGAAAGTTAAGTGAGCGAAATCAACTTGAGTTCACAAGTCCTAATCAAAGACTAGATTTAGTGAAGCTCAAGCCAACTAGCAACTTTCAATCACCAATCAACAAGAGAATTTGACAATTCAAGAGTCTCCAAATTACTCAATCCAAGCCAAGAACACAAAAATCTATTTTAAATTCCAACCAAGTATTTCATCAAACACTTGGAAGGTACAAAATAAAAACATGAAAAATTAACAAGAAATAGTAAAATCTAAGACTAGCAATTACAAGAAAACAATAACAACAAATTAAAGAAGGCAATCGTGAACATGAAAACGTAATTTTCATTAATAGGAATCAAGGGAAATAAGAAGAAGTCATAAACTAAATTGGCAACATAAAAAAATCAACAAGCGTAGTAGATGAACTAAAGTATTAGAACAAATAAAGGTAGAAGAAAAACTAAACTAAAGCAATATGCAGATCTGAATTTGAGAAGAAATAAAACTAAGAGAAATCCTAAAACCTAGAGAGAGGAGAGATCTTCTCTCTCTAAAAACCTACATCTAAACCCTAAAGTGTGTGAATGAATGAATTGTTAGTCTCATCCTCCTTCACTCCCATCATCTTGTCTTCATTTTCAGGCTTGAAATTGGGCCAAAAGCAGCCCAAAAATCGGCCCCAGTGTATTCTCTTTATTGTAGCACGTGACGCTCGTCACGCGTACGCGTCGGTCACTCGCACGCGTCGCTAGACAATGCAATTGTCTGGGAATATGGCTTGGTGATGCGTACGCTTCAGCCACACGTGCGTGCTATCTCAGCTTCTCAAATCTTCAATTCCTTATGTTCCTTCCACTTTTGCATGCTTCCTTTCCATCCTCCAAGCCATTCCTGCCCTATAAACTCTAAAATCACTTAACAAACACATCACAGCATCGAATGGTAATAAGAGAGGATTAAAAATTAGTGATTTTAAGGCCTAGAAAGCACATTTTCAATTATAGCACAAAATTAGGAAGGAATCTTAAAAACATGAAAATTATGTGAATAAGTGTGAGAAAAGGTTATAAAATCTATTAAATTAAGTACAAGATAAACCCTAAAAATTGGTTTATGAACTGGCGGCGACGGGTCAGACACGTGTCTTCTCTCCCCACGGCTGAGCTCCCTCGCGCGCGTTCTTCCTTTCTCTTCCCTCTGCTCTTCGCGCTCTCTCCCTCCTCTTTGCAACACGGCGGCACGGCAGCAGCTGGACGTGGTGGCAGAGGCGCAAATGGCAACGGCAGCCTCCCTCCTCCTTCCTCTTCGGATCGCAACTCCCTCTCTTCTCTCCTTCCCCTGCTTCTGTCTCCCCTTTCTTTTTCTTTCTTTCTTTTTTTGATGTGTGTGTGCGTGTGTTCTGTTCGACAAAAGGGGGCTGCGGCTGCTGTTTGTGTTTGGGGGCTTAGGGTTCAATTTGGTAAAAGTTAGGATTAGGATTTGTGTATTGTAATTAGGGATTTTGGATTAACTAGGGTTTGAAAATTCCTAAATCAATTTAGGTTATATTGTATTTATTTTAAAATCTAATTTAATCTCTCAAAATTACTTTAAAGCTATTATTTAATTACCAATATGCTAATTAACTCTCAATAAAATATTTTAACTTAAAATATAAAATAATATAATTAATTTTCTCTATTTATAAAAATTAAAGTATTAATTTATATAAATATAAATTATTTAAATTAATTTATATAAAATTCTTATTAATTTATAATTACTAACTTTATATTTTAAATATAGAAAATAGCTCAATATATAATTGTAAAATTATATAATTCTAAAACTTTAAATTGTAAATAGAAAAATAATTCATAATTATAGAGTTTGGATAAAAATCTTAATTTATTTCAAATTCAATTAATTAAAATTGTCTTTAATTATTTTTAATAAAATAATTTTTTAAATTAAAACTATAAATAAATATATAATTTAAAATTAGTTCAAAATAGAATTTTCAAAAATTTTGATCGATTGATCGGTAGTTTTATCAACTAAAGGAGGAAGACAAACCTCTTTTCCACGAATAGGAATGCGACCAGTATTGCGTAAGGATGTCTGAGAGTCTATAACAATCTTGAAGCAGACAACTCTACCTCATGAGTAAGCCTCTGAGTTTCATTTCCAGAAACAGATCGAATAGAATTAGGTTCATTGTAAGGAGTTTTTGGAAGTTGTTGATGTGAGGATGTGATAGGTTAAGTTAAGGGTTTTGTGTTGATGGTTAAACCTAAGATGAGGATGAGCTAATAGACAGAAGAGGTATAGATGAGTTAGTAATAAACTATTAAGTACTATTAATGAGAGAAGAGCAAAGATAAAAGAGGCCGACAGAAGATATGAGTTCTATGATTGTCTTCATCATCATGAGGATCAATATATCACAATTTTAACATTAACACGGGCTTAAGTGTCCAAAAATGGTTTGTGAGAGGTTATTTGTCATTTTTTTTTTTCACGAATTAGAACTAATCGGTCCCTAACTAATGCAACAGCTCCTTGTGTTAGTCTTTTGTCAATTCGAGAGTGACAATAAAACACATAACCACTAGCAAGCACGGGCACACAAAGAGTGAATACCCTATCCGGTCTCTGACAATTATTTCGAAAGGACAACGAGGCCCCCATGAAAAAAAAACACTCAATCCGGCTCCTGATAATTTTTTTTGGGACTGATTAGCCCCTGTGCCAAAAAAAATAACATTGATTTTTTTTTGGCACAGGGGCCTCGTTGTCCTTTCGAGGTAATTGTCAGGAGCCGGGTTAGATTTTTTTTTTTATCAGGGGCCGGGTTGGAGTTTTTTTTTTGTCAGGGGCCTTATTGTCTTTCAAAGTAATTGTCAGGGGCTGATTTGAATTTTTCTCGGTACAGAAAATACTCTGAGAGGGCAGTTGCCTCCACTAAGATTTTTAAAAAAAAATTAGAAATTTTATAGTATATGAATATTTGTTCTCACTATAAATCATTATTTTCTCCCACAACATAATTAAAAGTAGAGTAGTTATCCAAATTTGTCTCTGAAAATTTTAGAATCAGACACTTTAGTCCCTAACTTTTAAAATACACAAAAACCTCCTCAACTTTTAACTCCAGTAGATAAATTAGTCTCTGGCCTTGTTTTTCTATCAAGAATAAATGACCATTTGTACTCATGAAAGATGAAAACGCTAACATATGTATCCACACTAGATTGAAACTAAACTTGTACCCATGCAAGATGCCCTCCGTGTGACAAAAGTACCCTGTTTTTGGAGGGTTGGAGTGCCACGTAGGGTACTTTTGTCACACGGAAGACATCTTACATGCGTACAAATTTAATTTTAATCTAGTGTGAGTACATATGTCAGTGTTTTCATCTTTTATGAATACAAATGGTCATTTATTCTTTCTATCAATGATAAACAAAAAATACTGACATAGAAGTCTGAACTAGCACACTACATAAAAGTCTGAACTAGCACACTACATAATAGTCAGTTATCTATGTATACAAACAAAACAAATTAGTCTTTAGACTATGTTACAAAACTATATCATTTTGGAGACTCTCCATTTTGAACCCATGTCTTATTCAATTCAACACATCCATGATATTGCCAAATGCTCCAACATCGATAAATATAAGCCATCTTGCACACAAAATGTCTCTAGGAATTTTCTCCTAATATTAACAATAACTTTGAAATCTTTGAAATCAAGTAGAGTCACTATATGCTCCAACTTTTTCCAAGATGATAACATCAACAACAACAGTGACTTTTTTACCTCCATTTTTTCCTCATTCGTGCTTCCTGATTCTTAGGAAATAGAAATGTTGAATACAGGAACAAATATAGATTAGGAACTTCTTGACATCTCGCACAACTTCAGTGACATCTCCAGTGAGCCCCAGCACCTTGCATGCCTACCATCGCTGGAATACATCCAGAAGAGCAATGACGCTAGCAATGGAGGTAATCAAGAACAGCAGACGAAGTTAGAGCCTTGAGTAGGGTTCTTGTAGAGGGGGAATTTCGATGCGGTTTTCAAGGAAAGAAGATACTTCATTGCCGCCATGGCCATCATAGACACCAAGGAAGATGGCATTGGTGGTAAGGTTGAAGCTCACTACGATCTTCTCTGGTGTTGCCAGTGGAAACAACTGCAAAAGAATACATGTCGCACGAGTGTTTTGTGAGTTTTCTTGTCCACAACAATAGATCTTTGCCACCGTATTTCTACTAATTGCTTAAAAGAGCCAGTTTTTCAATTTCTTTAGGTGTTGTAAACAATTCAGAAGAAAAACAAAAAAGAAAAGAATGAGAACAAGAATTCGAAGAAGAAAGAAGAGAATTAGACCCTCCAAAACAACGTAGTTTTATAACAGGGTTCAAGGACTAATTTATTTTGTTTTTCCACATGGATAACTGACCGCCATGTGTACTAGTTTAAGCCTTCATGTTAGTATTTTTTGTTTGTTATTGAAAAAAATAAGATTAAGAACTGATTTATCTATCGAAATTAAGAGTTGAGGGGTTTTTTATATATATATATTTCAAAAGTTAAAAGATTAAATGTTCAATTCTAAAATTCTCATAAATTTGAGTAATTACTCTTAAAAATATATTTTAAATTTTATTTTATTATTAAAATTATTTTATTAATTTAATTTCTGTAATAGTAAAAATTATTTTATTAAATTTAATTTGATAGTAACAATAAATAACAAATAAAATCTAAACTTATTATTTTACTCTATCTAAAAAGCCTTTAGAAATAATACTAATATTATGATATTATTCTATCTCTCTACCTTTTTACTTTTGACAGCTAAATCCTAATTTTTTAATTCACCCTCCTTTTTCACCTTAGTATCACTTTATTCTCTTATTTCTCTCTATCTTTGGCGGGCACGGATTCGATACGCTTAGTATATTTGCACACC
Organism: Arachis ipaensis; assembly: GCF_059453495.1. Lineage (NCBI taxonomy): Eukaryota > Viridiplantae > Streptophyta > Magnoliopsida > Fabales > Fabaceae > Arachis > Arachis ipaensis. Next base: position 95,465,700 of record NC_142439.1, read on the forward strand.
GAAACGCCAAAAAATTGTGTAGCGCACCGGTCAACCAAGCAGGCCCAAAATAAAAATGTTCATTTTAGTGAAGTTTTGTTTGCAATTACTTAAAAAATAGATGGGTTATTTATTAATTTTTTAAATAAATATATTTAGTTTAGTTGTTAAAATTAGTTGGACCATTAAGTAATTATTACTGTCGCCTGCCTCCTCCGCCTCCTGGTTTTCTTTCTCTTCTTCCTCCGCCATCACAAGCCACCCTTTTTATTATCTCCACCGCCAACAACGACTCAAACCTTTCCACTGCCTCTCCTACTGGCTCCCTCGTTGCACTACCAACTCTTCTCCTCCCCACTCAGACATGGTGGCTTCGGCATCGTCTTCTCCGGCACGTCCAAAGTCCATTGCCCACACTCCTTGGTTTCGTCTTAACAACCTTCTGCCGCGAAGGGCTAGTGTTTATCAAGCTGGCGCAATCGATAGGACTAGTATTCCTTGATCTACCACCACACCTTGGAGGGGAAGCTTGCTTATAGCATCTTCCGTCTCCATAAAAATCTCTATTTTCTACTAATTGACCACTATATACTCACCAGAATCTACTTCAGAAGAATGCTCAATACAATTCATATTACTCCAATTTTTTAAAATCCCTAAAAATTCCAATACCCCAAATCAAACAAGATTTCAGATTCAGATTACTGTTCCAGCACTACAACGACCAAAATATATACAGATACGATTTCAATTTTAAATCACTGCTAATTTCAAAGTTCAAAATTTCGAAACAATTCCAGTGATAACCATAAAATGCGTTGTGCGATTCAACTCTTCGACGAACATCACCAAACAGGGGAGAATGTGGTGGGCCATCACAATAGAAACCAACCAAAATGCCTCCCACCCTTGCTGTAGCAAATGGGCAGATTTTATTTGTTATATTCATTTTATTAACTATAGTAATATACTTTGGAAAATTAGTTTTTTTAGACTAATTATATTTATTATAGTTAAATGATATAGAGAATAATTTTATTAATTATAGTAAAATGTCATGTGAAATTAATAATTTTAGAATAATTTTATAAGTTATAGTAACATAATTTAAGAAATTAATTATTGTTTTGAGTAATTTTATTAATGAGAAATTAATAATTATGTTAGATTATTTTTATTAATTATATTAATATGTCATGAAAAATTATTAATTGTTTAGAGTATTAATCACAGTAAGATGTTGTAAAAAAATAATATTTTTATTAATTAAGATGTTATAAAAAATTAATATTTTATTAATTATTTAAGGTTTATTATTTAGACTTTAGGGTTTAGGGTTTAGAATAGGATTTTTTTTTTCTTCTTATCCTTGATATGCGTCCATCTTTTTTTTTTTAACCTTAAAATTTATTACATATTAATTTTCCATAGTATATTATCATGATTAATAAAATTACTTTAAAATTTTACTAATTTCTCATATTATATTACTATAATTAATAAAAAAGAACTAATTTCCTAAATCAAATTATTGTGACCCATAAAATTATTTTAAAAAATTACTAATTTCACATAACATCTTTCTATATAATGAATATAATTATTCTCCATATTATTTAACTATAATTATTAAATTAAAATTAATATAACAAAATTACTATATATATATATATATATATATATATATATATATATATATATAATCAAGTTACTCTTAAAATTACAAATTTAGGATTTAACATTTAGGACTTAGAATTTAAGATTTTAGATTTTTTTTTTCTTCTTATCTTTGATATACGTGCATTATTCTTTTATTTGAACATTAGAACTTACTACATGTATTTTTATTATGAAAAAGTATAGGTAGACAATGAAAATATTAAATAATGTGAATAATGGATATATCGGATATTCAATTCAATAGATGTGCGGATGATTATCCAAATATTAAGATTTAGATGGGGTAATTTGGGAATGTAGTGTGTTTTACTTTATTGGGCCAATTTTAGAACCTATTGTTGAAATTGTTCACAAAAACCATTGTCTACCTAGCAAAGTCCTTTTACCATCTTCGATTTATTCTCCAAATCAGTGATAACACCTATTAATTTAATAAAACTAATAAAAAAAATTCTAATTTTTTAAATTATATTACTATAACCTATAAAGTTATTCTAAAAAATTACTAATTTTACCTAACATCTTACTATATAATTAATAAAATTATTCTTCATATCATTTAACTATAATTAATAAAATTAATATAATAAAATCACTAATTATATATATATATATATATATATATATATATATATATATATTATAATTAATCAAGTTACTTTAAAAATTACTCATTTAGTGTTCTGAATTTATGATTTATGGTTTAGGGTTAAATTTTCTTTTTATTCTCTATATACGTCCATCTTTTCATTTAAACCTTAGAACTTATTACGTATATTTTTTTTTTTCATTTATTTCTCAAATTATTGGTAACACCTGTCAATTTAATAAAATCAATATAAAAAACTACTAATTTTTATAGCATCTTATTATTATAATTAATACTCTAAATAATTAATAAATTTTTATGACATATTACTATAATTAATAAAATTACTTTATAAATTTAATAATTTTTCAGATTATATTACTATAATTAATTAAATTACTAAAAAATAACTAATTTCCTAAATTATATTATTATAACTTATAAAATTATTCTAAAAAGTTACCAATTTCACATAACATGTTACTATATAATTAATATAATTATTCTCCATGTCATTTAACTATAATTAATAAAATAAATTTAACAAAATCACTAATTTTTAATATTATATATATATATATATATATATATATATATATATATATATATATATACTATAATTAATCAAGTTACATTAAAAATTACTAATTTAAAGTTTAGGGCTTAAGATTTATCGTTTAAGATTAGGATTTATGATTTATGGTTTAAGATTTTAGAATTTTCTTCTTATCTTTATACATGTCCATCTTATCATTTGATCCTTAGAATTTACTACGGATACTTTTTCTATTTTCGATTTATTCCCCAAATCAGCGATAACGCCGGTCAATTTAATAAAAATAATCTAAAAAATATGAAATTTTTATAGCATTTTACTATAATTAATACTTTAAATAATTAATAATTTTTTATGATATATTAAAATAACTAATAAAATTATTTTATAAATTTACTAATTTCTCAGATTATATTATAATTAACAAAATTATTAAAAAAATATATTTTCTAAATCATATTACTATAACCTATAAAATTATTCTAAAAAATTACTAATTTTATATTACATTTTACTATTATAATTAATTAAATTATTTTCTATATCATTTAACCATAATTAATAAAATTAATATGACAAAATAACTAATTATATATATTATTAATAAAACTAAGAGAGTACATAATAAAACTAAGAGAGTACATAATTAATATTCTTAGATGAGTATGGGGAGATTATACCATTTGAGCTATTATTCATTGGCAGAGTTTTTTTTTCTTATCCTTAATATACGGCCATCCTTTCATTTGAACCTTAGAATTTATTACGTATATTTTTTTATTTTCGATTTATTCTCCAAATTAGCGATAACACCTGTCAATTTAATAAAATTAATCTAAAACATACTAATTTTTTATAGCATCTTACTATAATTAATACTCTGAATAATTAATAAATTTTTATGACATATCACTATAATTAATAAAATTAATCTAAAAATTATTAATTTCTCATATCATATTATTATAATTAATAAAATTATTTTATAAATTTACTAATTTCTCATATTATATTACTATGATTAATTAAATTACTAAGAAAAGAACTAATTTTTTAAATCATATTACTATAACCTATACTATAGGTCTCCATGTAAAAAAAATTAGTCTATATAAATCCAATCTTCTTTTCAGATGGGTATTGCGTGAATGGATGCAACCAAGTCCAATCCAACTGTGTGCTAACATGACCCGAACCAAAACATCTTGTGCCTCTCCTTAGCCAGTCTCTCGCCCACCATTTCCATGTCGTTTCGATCCTTCGCTGCTAAACATCTGCCCAGACCAAAACACTAGTATTTGTCATTCATGTTCCACCAATGACAATAAGAGATTAAGGTAATAAATTTTTCAATTTCACCGTTTAGTGATTGTTTAACCGGTAATTCACACGGAGTAACTTCTTGCAACTCAAACGGCATAAAAGCCACGAAGGTGAGTGACAGCAATAAACGTTTACGAAAAATCTCTTTTCTCAGCCCAATTTCATCTTTCTTTAGTTTAACATAAAACAGAATAATTAATTCTAATTAATTTAAATTTACAAAATCATAAATTTTTGCTGTATTAAATTATTAACCCAGATAGATATTACATCTATAATAATAACCACCAAAAAATTAAAATTTTTAAAGTGACTTCTATGACACAACTTACAAAAAATATTCACTAGTTAATCAAAAAAGATAAATAACAGGATAATCTCTACCGTTAAATTAAAAAATAAAAAAATCCAACAACTCTTTTTACCTGACGTACGGGTCAACCAAAATTAAATGTTAGGCATACTGATCAGTCAAACACGTACGGCGCATGAAATCCGTGTCCATCTTTGGCTCTATCTAACTTCTCACTTTCTCAACTCAAGTTTTTTAGTGAAGAAGTTTACTCGAACTTAACCTTCATGAGGTATGGCTTTTTTCTTTTTCTTTATTTAACTATTGTTATTTCAAAAAATCAACTATTCAAGGTGTTTATGTAATTTTTTAATCTCTTCAATATTTTATTTTCAATTTTTATTGTTTATTTGTTTCTTTTTCTTATATTATAAATTTTTAGTAATATAAATTTATATATTATGTTCCTTTGCTTAATTGTTATGTATTATGCATATTCATAAAATTATTTATGTCATTTTTTTTTAAAATTAAGTTATATTATACATGTAGCAATTTATTGGTACGGCCAACAATAAACTTTTAAATAAAACTCTAATTTATAATAGATTAATTCTTGGCCTGTCAGGATGAAATACCTTCAAAAACAAAAAAAAAAAGTTGTATATAAACTTTAGAAATAACTTTATTAATATACTAATTTAGAACATATATTTTTTTTAATAATAAGAATAAAAAATATTTTAAAAAAAACTATTGTTAAAATAAAAGATAAATGGTTGAATGACATATATAAAAAAATATTTAATCAAACTAATAATAAAACAATTATTCAGCATTCTTAAAATATGAAGACAAGATAGAAGGCAAATATCTTAAAGATTTGAACTAAAAAAAAGTTAGTACCCAGTGTAAATTTTTTATTTTGTATTTTGATAATTAATGTATATTTATTTTTTATACTTAGGATTAATATATTTTTTACAGTAATATATATTATGTTTGCTCCTACAACATATAAAGTTTTTTTAGTCCGTCGCTAACGATTAGCATACTAAGTTACCAACTTAACATTTTCTGATATGTTGACGAGAAATAAGAAGAAAGGACTGCGTTATTTCATGGCATGTAGAGATAAAAATTGATTTAACTATTTTTTATAATTAGATATTGCTCTGTCTTCTGTGATAATAGATAAAAATTAGAGTGCTTGTACACTCAATTAAAAACTACTAAGATCGATCAAAAGGACTTTATTTGATATATATTTCTAGTCGTTGCCGCCTATTCTAGTTCTTCCCGGGGGTGTATCGAATTTGAATGGCAACAATTAAATAATCCAGGAACGGATGCAATAGTGATATATGCGAATATAAGTAAAACCATAATACTAACAAACGTAATTCAAATCAGATCAGAGTCTGCATTGCTTATGAATTTGTACATAAATCTATAATGCTAATTAAGTGTTACTTGTTTTTTTCTTTTGTCGTGTCCGTTAGACTAAATCAAAATATGTTAAATACGATTTCACCCAAAAACATGATGCTATCACCAATCATTATCAAACAATATATATAGGAAAATGATAATGTTAAAAAATAATCTTATTTAATTTAACATCTATAATTTTATATATATAATATTTATTATTATTCAGTTGGTCGGTTACTGGACGGTTCTGGGTTGCTTATTGGGTGTGAAGGTGGATCCTCGCTTCGACCTGGGTCCTGGGGACGAGAAACGTGAGCTCTCGACTTCTCAGGTTCTTCGTGAGATGAGGGGGGTGCCACCTGCAAGGACACTCCGATGCTCAAGTTAGTGGGTGTGCAAGTGACGGAGAGGAAAAGGTGTGATGACGTACCTTGGGGGAGGGGTAGGACCCTCCCCTTATATACCTTGTCAGTGGGTGGGCCCCGCGAGGGGAGGCCTCCTTCCAGGAAGCTTCGCTTCCCACAGCTGTCACGTAGCTGTCAGCCGGGACGCGTGTCCGGGTCGTAGACCCGACGGGTTGCACCTTCTGACCCGACCGCGCAGATCGGTTCACCCAAGGACCGGGCGGTAATTTCGCTCAGCTGGGCTGGGCCGTAACAGTGCCCCCAACGGGCCAGTTGCGGTCGCGAGCGCCGTTGATAGCGCGTTCTTTTTCTCCTTCGCAGAGTCGTCGTTTCGCCGGTTCCTCGTGGTGAGGACGCGCCTTCTATGTGCGTGCAGACCTATTCGCTGTTGGGGTGCGCCCTTCATCGCCTCGTTTGTCGCGCCGAGCATTTAATGCTCTTAATGGCAATTTAAAACCCTGCGAGAAAAGACCACTATGCCCCTGTCCTTCGCGCTTCTTAGAGTTGGTTTTCCTTGCGGTTTTCGCTTGGTTTTATTTCAGTTCTGCTACATTTCCTTTGCTTTCTTCTCTTTCTCTCGAGAATCTGCATCGCACACCCTTGCTCCATCCGGTTCCTTATCAATTCTTCGGTCTCTTTCCATTATCATCCTTATCCTGGTAAGCTTCCTACTCTTTTTCTTAATGTTGGTGTTTATTCTTCTGGCTTTGCATGTGCGTTTGTACTGTTGATGTGAACTGTCTGATGTGAACTGCGTATTCACCTGTGTTTTAGCGTTAGGTAGATATTGTAGGGGGTTACCATTCTAGGATTTTGTTTTCCTAGCCTTATTTTGATGATTATAGTTGATGGATAGGCAAATTATAGTTTCTGGTAGTATGGTAGTTTTCTGGTAGTACTTCCAACCTCCCGGCCTTATAGACTGATTTTGAGTGGTGCCCCCACTGTAGGTATGGCTCAGCATTCTGTCGTAAGGGTCGTGAGGCCAGCTCCGTACGACCGATACGCATGGGTGACATCGGATGTAAAGGAGACCCCGAACCAAATGTCTCTGGAGGAACTTGAGGAGTTCCGTTAGGCCGACTACCTTTGTGGAGGAACCGACGAGGAAGCTAATTACGCACCTTCGTTCCTGCCGACAACAAGCGAATATATGAACTAAACTTGCATTCTTCCCAGGTCGCTGACTGGATGTGGTTGTATAAGGCCATGTTCACTCGTTTGGGAGTCCGCCTTCCCTTCTCCCCTTTTCAAATGGCGCTGCTTAATCGATGTGATGTAGCGCCGTCCCAATTGCATCCGAACAGCTGGGCTTCCATCCGCTGTTTCGAGATGGTGTGTGAGCACCTGGAGCTGCCGGTGTCGGTCGAAGTGTTTCTTTTTCTTTTTACTTTAACAAATCCTTCTAAGGAGGGGAGGGCTAAAAAGGGGTACATGTCCTTCCGAGCGGCCCAGGGTCGACGGATCTTTGGCGTGTTCGAAGATTCGTATCATGGTTTTAAAGACAAGTACTTTAAGATCCACACGGCCGAAGGTCGGCATCCTTTTTGGTTGACCCTAGAGAGGGAACGTCGCATACTGACGTACTGGAGCTTTGGGGCAAGGGCTAACGCTTTTACAAAGATAACGTATAAAGGGTTGTCCCCCGAGAACAAGAGGGTCGCCAACGTCTTGTTGGCCGTTTTTGGGAAAAACCTTGTTAACGCTCATCTTCTTATGGGTGACTGGGATACGGCCAGGAATTATATACGTGAGTAGCCGTTTAGTGATTTCTTTGTGTTTATATGTTGTTATGGTTTATCTGCCGATTTGGCAGTTAACGGTTTCTCATGTTTTTGTTGCAGTGTCAATGTCTGCCGAGGTGACTGGGCTTGAGGGTTTGTTCAACACCTTCTTGGCTGGTAGTGACGACGACTCTGTGACCCCTGCTCAAGAGATCCCGGCTGACGACAATATTGAGCATGAGGTCCAGTCCCAATCTGCCCAGGGGGAGGGGCCCGTGGCCAACGCCTTTTCGGGTCCTCAGCTGGAGGCGACGGTGGCTCGGGGTCTCGACCTGAGGGGGCGGAGGAGGAAGGCGATAATCCCAAGAAAAGGAAGTCACCTATCAGTCCTGAGTTTGAAATAATTGAGGAGCCAAGGAAAAAGAGACCGTCTTCTAGCCCGGAGGGGGCTCTCACCGTTTTAGAGAAGAACTTTAATGCCAGGAACTTTACTGATTCCCAACTACTCCTCGGCACGGAGGACTTCTTCTTTGGTGGGGACCTCTCTTTTCAGGCGAGGTGGATGTATCGCTGAAGAACTGAAGATTGATGGTTTAGAGGTTATAGTAAACTCTCGTTGTAAGTATAGTTACTAAACAAAGCAATCAACATTTCTTACAAAAGTTTTGGTTGTCACAAATAATAAACCCCTTTGAAATTGATAACCGAGTATTCAAACATTGGGTCGTCTTCTCAAGGAATTGCAGGGAGGTGTTCTTATTATTGGTTATGAGTCTTGTAAATTGGGGTTTTGGATTAAGGTAAAAAGTTAGTTGAATGACAAGTAAAATAATAATAACTATAAAATAAACTTTTGGCAAGGTATGAGAAATTGGAAATCCAGACTTAGTTATCCTTATCAATAATAATGAAAATCGAATCTTAATTCCACTTGGTCAATCTTTACTAAAATAAAGGAAAGTCAAGGGACTAATTAGTTTGATCTTCGAATCCTATTTATTTCCTAAGAAAAGGTTGGGATTATTGAAGCTCAATTCAATTGGCAAGATAACAATTATCAATTATGCTGTTGAATTGGATAACTCCTGAGTTACTGATTTCTTAACCAAAACCAAAAGGGGAAAAGGTCTACTTGAATGAAAATAATTTGGATAAAGATAAACAAAGAGCATTAATAAATTAAAGAGAGCAATTATAAGTCTGAAATACCTCAAATAACATTAATAAGGGAAATTATTATCTAACATGAAGGGTTCATAAACTAAATTGGAAAAATAAATAAAAATAAAGAATCTGGGATTGAGAGTCACTCCTAAAATTAAGAGAAGTCCTAAATCCTAATCCTAAGAGAGAGGAGAGAACCTCTCTCTCTAAAAAACTACATCTACTCCTAAAATTGTGAATGTGAAAGCCTGTTCATGAATGGATGCATTTCCCCACTTTATAGCCTCTAATCTGTATTTTCTGGGCCGCAAACTGGGTCAGAAACAGCCCAGAATCCGCTGGTTGTGAATTCAAACACGCTGATTTTCGTCACTGCGACGTGGCCGCATGGGTCACGCAGTCGCATCGCCTAGCGTCAGGGCAACTATGGCATATTATATATCAAATTGAAGCCCCGGACGTTAGCTTTCCAACGCAACTGGAACCGCATCGTTTGGATCTCTGTAGCTAAAGTTATAGCCATTTGAGTGCGAAGAGGTCAGGCTGGACAACTTAGCAATTTCTCTAACTTCTTGTATTCCTTCCACTTTTGCATGCTTCCCTTCCATCCTCTGAGCCATTCCTGCCCTGTAATCTCTGAAATTACTTAACACACATATCAAGGCATCTAATGGTAATAAGAGAGGATTAATAATAAGCAAATATAGGATCAAAGAAGCATGTTTTCAATCAAAGCACATAATTAGGAAGGCAAATGTAAAACCATGCAAATAGTATGAATAAGTGGGTAAAGAGTTGATAAAATCCACTCAATTAAGCACAAGATAAACCATAAAATAGTGGTTTATCAACCTCCCCACACTTAAACATTAGCATGTCCTCATGCTAAGCTCAAGAGAAGCTATAAGAGAGTGAAGAGGAATGAAATGCAACCTATCTATATGAATGCAACTACATGCAAAACGTTTCTACCTACTTGGTTAAAAGTAAACAAATCTTTTAAGAACAAATATGAACTGGATTTCACTAATTCAAATCATAAAAATGAAGTACAAATAGACTTGCAAGAAGAAAATAGCTCATGAAAGCAGGGAACAAGGAATTGAGCATCGAACCCTCACTGGTAGTGTATACACTCTAATCACTCAAGTGTTTAAGGTTCGATTCTCTCAATTCTCCACTATCCTTGCTTTCTAAGGCTTGCTCTTCATCTAACAATCAACAAAAATTTAATGCACAAATACACATATCAAGAGGTCTTTTAAGGGTTGTAATGGGGTTAGGGTCAAGGTAGGATTGCATTTGGCCAAGTGGACTAAAATCTGAATCCTTAATTAACTTAAACTTTCCACCTAACTTTAGACAATCCATGTAATTATAATACCACATCTAACTGTCCATTAACAATATTTTCCACATATTCATGCATTCTAATTTCAAGTACAGTACATATGCATTGCTTTCACCATTTACTTTGGGGCATTTTGTCCCCTTTTTCTTATTTGCTCTTTTTTTTTCTTTTTCTCACTTCTTTCTCTTTTTTTATTTTTTATTTTATATATATATATATATATATTCTTTTTTTTTCTCAATGCATATGATTAAATTATTGGATGCATGAATCATGTCCTAAACATTTTTTTTCACATTTTCAGAAAACTCTGACATACTCAATTCTCAAACCAAATGTTTCCAAATTCACTTCCCCATACTTAATTTATGAGCACTCTCACTAGTCTAAGCTAACTAAGGATTCAAATTAAGGACATTATTGTTTTCCGCTTAGAGTTAATGATGTGCTAAAGTAAAGAACAAAGGGGTATAATAGGCTCAACATTGGTTTGCAAAGAATAATGAAAAGGTAAGGCCATATGGGTATGTAAGCTCAGTGAAACAAAGGCCTCAATTATGTAAGTGTATGCATACATTAAATAATGGAAATATAGAATTAAGCAAGACAAAGATCACACTATTAGAGAGAAAAATACACACCAAAAATAAATTATTGGTTGAAAAATACAACCAATTCAAATAGGCTCAAAATCTCACAGGTTTTGTGTGTTCGAGCTCTAAACCATGTTCCAGTATAATATCTCTTCAAACAAGTGTAACATTAAATTTTATTCAAATTAGTGAAATGCTCTAAAAAGGTTTCTTGAAAAAGAAAATATTACTTCAACCAAGTGGTAAAATATGCAAAAAATCAAACAAACATGCAATTAAATATGCAAATGCAACAATGAACAAATAAAGAAAATAAGAGTATTGGTGTTGAAAAGAAGGTAACTAACCCCTGGAAGTCGGTATCGACCTCCCCACACATAAAGATTGCACCGTCCTCGGTGCATGCTGAGATGTGCAGGTGGACGGGTTGTTTCAATTGTTGCTTTTCTCTAAGGATTGTGCAGATGGACTTGTCTGTCTCCCCTTAAGAAGTTTTTCCGCTCCCTTCGTGGTGGCCATCCTGAAAGAAGAGGGAAAAGAAAAAGTAACCCAAAAATAAAGATAGAAAATAAATAAAATATGGGTGTTAATGCCAGATAATAAGGGTCTCAATTACATGGTAGCTACAACATGCAAATGAGAAAATAGTAGAAGTACATGGCAAATCAGGAATGCAAAAATTTGCAAAAATAGGGAAGAGAGTGTGGGTAAAGAGAGATAGTATAAGCTCATGTCAATGCAAAAAAAGGGATACAAATATCATAAGAGATTAGCATTGATTTAAATAATATTACCCAATCAAAATAAACCAAGTCATAAGCACTAAAATAATACCAGAAAAGATATAACAGTTGAATAAGAACATTTGAACACCAATGGTAAAATAATAATTTTTAGAAAAGAAAAATAAAAATATACAAAATTGAAATGTAATGAATGAAAATATGAAAATAAATAAAATAAAATAAAAGATAAGAAGGATGAGAAGGGAAAGAAATAAAGTAAGAAAGAAAGAAAGTAAGAAAAGGAAGAAGGAAGAAGAAAAGATAGAAGAAATTAGGATTAGAAAAGAAAAGATAAGATAATTGGCGCTTATCTGGATAAGTTGTGCGGCGCAGGCGACGCGGACGCGTGGGTGTCGCGGTTGCGTGGTGCGCGATAAGGTTGGGTGACGCGGACGCGTGGGGCACGCGATCGCGTGAGTCGATTTGTGCTAGTGGCGCGAGTGCAGCCTCGCGGTCGCACAACTCTCTGTTCAAAACTTAGTATTGCCAAAATCCAGGGTGACGCGGTCGCGTGGTTGACGCGATCGCGTGGATGGCCATTTTCTTAAAATGACGCGGCCGCGTGGGGCACGCGGTCGCATGGGGCACGTGGTCGCGTGGTAGGGCTTGGGCTTCCAGCACGAGTCCAGCCCAATTCCAGCTCAACTTTCGGCCATACACCTTGTTACGTCGAAATCAGGTCACGCGGCCGCGTGGGTGACGCGGTCGCGTGGGAGGTCATTATTCCCATATGACGTGGTCGCGTGGGACAAATTATGCTAAAGGTGCGCCTCCAGCCACGCTCTCGCGTGACTTTCTGTTCGTTTTCTTTTCTTCCCATTGCACTGGTGACGCGGACGCGTCAGCGACGCTGCCGCGTCGCGTGCGTGCTTTTTTTTATCTGAAAAAATGCAGAATGCAGTGCTAATATGAATGTGATACAAAACTCCAGGTTCAATATAATAAAATAAAATAAAACTCGAAAACAAATAAAACTAAATAAAAAATGAAAAAGGAACGATTATACCATGGTGGGTTGTCTCCCACCTAGCACTTTTAGTTAAAGTCCTTAAGTTGGACATTTGATGAGCTTCCTGTTATGGTGGCTTATGCTTGTATTCATCCAGGAATCTCCACCAATGTTTGTAATTCCAATGGCCTCCGGGATCCCAAACTAAGTGCAGAGAGCCTTCAAGTAAGTTAAAGCAAGTGACAAGGCCCCAAGAGTGCTGATTTCTAGATTGAATTCCGGGGTCCCAGACCTTGCCTTTGCACCCATCTTCTTGTTGATCATCATTTTTCCACTCGGGTGGTGAACAGTCAGAATTCTCACTGAGACATCCAAACAACTTCCTAGACCCATTTAGTTGAGCTTTATACCAACCTTTGCATTTAAACTTAAAGCTTCCAACCATAATGAACCTTGCAGGACAATTCTTACCACTGACCATTTTCCTCTTACTCTTAATGCCACAAAGAGCTCTAAGTTGACCATCCGTCTCCAGTAGCCCATATTCAAGTGGAATTAGAAAGATAAGGGATATGAATTTTACCCACTTGAATGTTGTAAAGGATGATGGAATCTTAGGGGGAGGGGTCTCCAATAACTTTGGCAAGGTGATTTCAAGCTCCACTTCCTTGTGCTCTTTGACAACTTCCACCTCTTTGCAAGCTTCTTTAATTTCAACCTCTTCCTCTTGGTAGCTTTTCTCCAATTCAATCTCTTCTTTATTGCTTACCGAGGGCATGAGAGGCTGTGCTTCTTCTTCTTTAATCTCCATCTCTTGATCGACCTCTTCCAAGTCCTTAGTCATAATATACATTGGAGGTTGTACACCCTCCTCAGCATCAATTTCAATCACCTTGGAAGGAGGTTTTATAACCTGACTTTTCCATGGAGGTTCAACATCTCCTAAGTCTTCAACCACTTCTTCCTCTGCAACTATTATGACTTCCTCCACTTGTTCCAATACAAAGCCATGTTCCTCATTGTCCACCGAAGTTTCTAGTGTTTCCTTCATGCTTTGCTCTTCTTTTGATTCTCCACATGTAGCCATGGGAGTTCTTTGAGTGCTCAGATATTGGGAAGCTATTATATTTACTAACTCGCCGAAGGCAGTTGCGAAATTTTGCACACTCTTATTCATCCTTTCTTTCCTTTGAAGAATAACACGAAGTCTGTCATCCATTGGAGGTTGGGGTGGATATGAGGATTCATTGGTTGGGAGAGAGGGTTCATGATAGGAAGGTGGTTCACCTTGATAATGATATGGAGATGGTGAATATTGAAGTGGTGGTTCTTGTGAGTAATTGGGTTGGAATTAGGGTGGTTCTATATATGGTTCATATGGCTCATAAGGTGGTTGGTATGGTGGTTGAGGGTTAGGGTCATATGGTGGTGTTTGGTGGTAAGGGGCTTGTGAGTGTGGTGGTTTGAAGCTATGTTGAGAGGATGGTCTATAAGCACAGGGTAGGGCTTGTTGGTAACTACCAGGAGATCCACCATATCTATCAGCTTGGTATGCATTGTAGAATGATCTTATTCCATGATATCTTTGTTGCCTAAAGGGTTGATCAGATCCTCTTGGCTCCATCCATCCTTGACTGTTCTGACCTTGATGCATGTTCCTGCTGGAGCTTCCATTCCTTTCAACATTATTAGAACCAAACTCAAAGCGAGAAGGGTGAGAACTCATAATAGTAAATAAAAATTAAAAACGAAAATTAAAATAAATTTTAAATTAAAAGGTTATTTAAATTTTGAATTTGAAAATTAAATTTTGAAATTTTCGAATTTTAAATTTTTTTGAAATTTGAATTTTTGAAATTTGAAAAAAAATTTTAAATTTGAATTTTCGGAAATTTTAAAATAAAAACCAATAACCTCTTAACTTAAGAAAAAGCAAAAATAAAAACAAAAATAAAAACAAATAAACAAGTAAAAAGCAAATATTTACAATAACCAATAATAAGGCACATGTTTGCAATTCCCCGGCAACGGCGCCATTTTGAAGAACTGAAGATTGATGGTTTAGAGGTTATAGTAAACTCTCGTTGTAAGTATAGTTACTAAACCAAGCAATCAACCTTTCTTACAAAAGTTTTGGTTGTCACAAGTAACAAATTCCTTTGAAATTGATAACCGAATATTCAAACCTCGGGTCGTCTTCTCAAGGAATTGCAGGGAGGTGTTCTTATTATTGGTTATGAGTCTTGTAAATTGGGGTTTTGGATTAAGGTAAAAAGTTAGTTGAATGACAAGTAAAATAATAATAACTATAAAATAAACGTTTGGCATGGTATGAGAAATTGGAAGTCCAGACTTAGTTATCCTTATCAATAATAATGAAAATCGAATCTTAATTCTACTTGGTCAACCTTTACTAAAATAAAGGAAAGTCAAGGGACTAATTAGTTTGATCTTCGAATCCTATTTATTTCCTAAGAAAATGTTGGGATTATTGAAGCTCAATTCAATTGGCAAGATAACAATTATCAATTATGCTGTTGAATTGGATAACTCCTGAGTTACTGATTTCTTAACCAAAACCAAAAGGGGAAAAGGTCTACTTGAATGAAAATAATTTGGATAAAGATAAACAAAGAGCATTAATAAATTAAAGAGAGCAATTATAAGTCTGAAATACCTCAAATAACATTAATAAGGGAAATTATTATCTAACATGAAGGGTTCATAAACTAAATTGGAAAAACAAATAAAAACAAAGAACCTGGGATTGAGAGTCACTCCTAAAACTAAGAGAAGTCCTAAATCATAATCCTAAGAGAGAGGAGAGAACCTCTCTCTCTAAAAAACTACATCTACTCCTAAAATTGTGAATGTGAAAGCCTGTTCATGAATGGATGCATTCCTCCACATTATAGCCTCTAATCTGTGTTTTCTGGGCCGCAAACTGGGTCAGAAATAGCCCAGAATTCGCTGGTTGCGAATTCAAACACGATGATTTTCGTCACTGCGACGTGGCCGCATGGGTCACGCGGTCGCATCGCCTAGAGTCAGGGCAACTATGAGATATTATATATCAAATCGAAGCCCCGGATGTTAGCTTTCCAACGCAACTGGAACCGCATCTTTTGGACCTCTGTACCTAAAGTTATAACCATTTGAGTGCGAAGAGGTCAGGCTGGACAGCTTAGCAATTTCTCTAACTTCTTGTATTCCTTCCACTTTTGCATGCTTCCCTTCCATCCTCTGAGCCATTCCTGCCCTGTAATCTCTGAAATCACTTAACACACATATCAAGGCATCTAATGGTAATAAGAGAGGATTAATAATAAGCAAATATAGGATCAAAGAAGCATGTTTTCAATCAAAGCACATAATTAGGAAGGCAAATGTAAAACCATACAAATAGTATGAATAAGTGGGTAAAGAGTTGATAAAATCCACTCAATTAAGCACAAAATAAACCATAAAATAGTGGTTTATCAATCGCACTCTGCTCAGGGGGGCCGCCATAGCCAGAAAGGCTGAATCTGCTTTGGCGGGGACCCAATCTCTTGAGTTGAAGCTTGACTCTTCGGTTAAGGCTAACACCAGATACAGGGAGGAGGTGAAGTTGCTCCGGGAACAACTAGCGGCTGCCGAGGAGAAGGCCAAGTTAGCCGAAGAGAAGGTTAAGGTTGCTGGCGACCAGTTGCAGGCCGCAGAGGAGAAAGTGAAGACCTCTGACGCTGCCGTGGCCCGTCTCACTGAGCGGGAGCTTACCTTGGAGGGTCAACTTAACGCTTCTGAAGGTCGGGTGGCTCAACTGGAGAAAGAACATGATGTTGCTCTCTCCTCGGCCAAGACGGCTCAAGCTGAGACTGCTGAGTTTAAGAAGAAGTATAAAGAGACCGTCAAGTAGGGCAAGAATGCCATCCTGATGACCGAGGAAGCTCTCAAGGATTAAGTGAAGCTGTTGTCTCCCGACTTCGACACCTCAACTGTTGGCATTTTTAAGACTATCAAGGATGGCAAGATCGTCGATATTCTGAAGAAGTGACCCCTCTTTGTAACTTGTTCTTTTTGTAACTTGTAGTGTTTACAATCTTTTTGTACTGTTCGAATTTGTTTCCCGCCTGATTGGCATGTTACAAACCGCTTTTCCGCCTTGTCGGCGTTTACTTTGCTTTTTGCTCCTCACCATTTTGTTGGTATTAACTATTTGTTCATGAAAGTTTTACCGTTTAGTTGGTAATTAGTGAAGCCAGGTCGTGGCTTTTATCGTTTTAATAGCCGCGTATTTTGGCGTATAATTTCGTGGTTCCCGGGGTGATCAGTCCCGGGTTACCGTATATATTCGTCTTAATGACTTAATTAATAATTAAGAAATGCCGATAAAAGGGAGGAGATGACAAGTAGTTTATAAATGGTAACAGTAAATGGTCGGAACGTAAAGTGGTTCATAGTAAATGGTAACAGTAAATGACAAACAGTTCATCATATTAGGTTCTTACTAGGCCGGTGAGTTTGTTCTAGGAATAGAATCTTCTTAGATTGCCCGTGTTCCATGTTCTCGGGACTTCCTTGCCGTCTAGCCGCTCCAGCTTGTAGGCGCCATTGCCGATTACCTCTTTCACTCTGTAAGGGCCTTCCCAGTTTGCCGCCAGCTTTCCTTCCCCTGGTGTCGGGGGCCCGATGTCATTGCACCCTAGGACTAGGTCGTTCCGTTCGAACTCTCTCTTGAGCACCTTGGCGTTGTAGCGCAGGGCCATTCTTTGCTTTAGCACCGTTTCTAATAAATGAGCCATTTCCCTGGCCTCATCCACCAAGTCCTTTTCTACGGCCTCTTCGACTCCTCCTAAGAGTAGTCACGGGCTCGGTTCACCGATTTCCACAGCTATTATTGCGTCTACCCCATAGGTGAGCCAGAAAGGTGTTTCCCCGGTGGCCGACTGTTGAGTTGTGCGGTAGGACCAGAGAACTGAAGCCAGCTCATCTGCCCACGCTCCCTTCTTCTGGTCTAGTCGCTTCTTGAGGCCCTACAAGATAACCTTGTTTGCGGCTTCAACTTGTCCGTTGGTTTGGGGATGTTCAACTGACGAGAACTTTTGCTTTATTCCCAAACTGGCAAGAAACTCCCCGAACTTTTTATCAGCGAACTGTGTCCCATTATTCGAAATGACGACTTCCGGGATATCGAATCTTACTATTACCTGCCTCCACATGAACTTCCTATAATTTGCCGAGGATATGCTAGCCAACGGCTCGGCCTCTATCCACTTTGTGTAATAATCAATGGCCACTATCAGGTATTTGACCTGCCCTGGTCCAACCGGGAAGGGTCCTAAGAGATCGATTCCCCATTGTGAGAAAGGTCGGGAGGCCGTCAGTAGGCTAAGCTTGGTTGCTGGCGCTTTGTGGAAGTTTGAATTCTCCAGGCATCTTTTGCACCTTTTCACGAACTCCTTAGAATCCGCCATCATAGAGGGCCAGTAATATCCGGCTCTGATGAGTTTCCTGGCTAAGGCCTTTCCTCCAATGTGATGGCCACAGCATCCTTCATGGATTTCCCTAAGGACATAGTCCGTTTGGTCGGGATTCAGGCACTTCAGCAGTGGTTGGCTCAGTCCTTTTTTAAACAACTAGCCCTGTATGATCGCATACTTAGCCGCTTCTCGCCTTATTGCCTTGGCCTCCTTCCCGTTGCTGGGGAGATAGGCCTTTTCTAGGAAGTCGACGATAGGGTTCATCCAACAGGGATCTTCCTGGGTCAGATGTAAAGCCACTGCCGGTTCTTTTATCAAACCTTGAATTAGGCACCGGTTGCCCGTTCCTGGTTTTGTGCTCGCCAGCTTTGACAGGAGGTCTACCCGTGTGTTCCTTTCTCTTGGAACGTGCTAGACCGTGACCTCCTCAAATTGCTTGCTCAACTCTTTGACTTTCTCCAGATATTTCTGTAGCAGTGAGTCTCTGGTTTGGTAGGTCCCATTGATCTAAGAGGTTACGACCTGCGAGTCGCTACATATCTCCAATCGGGTAGCTCCGACCTCTTTTGCTAGAGCTAGTCCGCCCAGCAGGGCCTCGTATTCTACCTGGTTGTTTGATACTGGGAACTCGAATTTGACTGACTGCTCGTATACAACCCCAGCTGGATTTTCCAAGATGATTACTGCTCCTCCGCACGTTTGGTTGGATGCTCCGTCCACATGGAGTTTCCACCGTAAGTTCGGTGCCCCGGCTGGATCCCCTGTCACTTCTACTAGAAAGTTGGCCATGGCTTGAGCTTTGATCGCGTGCCTAGGTTCATAATGTAGATCATATTGGGAGAGTTCAACAGCCCAGGTCATCATTCTACCCGCCAGATCGGGTTTCTGGAGTACTTTTCGGATCGCTTGATCCGTCCTAACGACTACTTGGTGACCCTAAAAGTACTGTCGCAACCGCCGCGACGAGGTTAGGAGCGCGTATGCCACTTTCTCCAGCTTGCTATACCTTAGATCTGCTCCTTGTAGTGCTTCACTCACAAAATATATCGGTTGTTGGGCCTTTCCCTCTTCTCGCACTAACACCGCTGCCAAGGCTTCATTGGTTACTGCCAGATATAGGTACAGCGCCTCTCCATTTCTAGCCCTCGCGAGGACGGGCAGCGCGGAGATTATCTTTTTGAATTGTTGGAAAGCCTCCTCACATGCCGGGGTCCACTCAAACGCGATCCCCTTCATCCTCAGGTTAAAGAAAGGTAGAGCCTTGGCCGCCGACACGCCGAGGAAACGGGATAGTGCGGTGAGTCTGCCTGCCAACCTTTGGACATCTTTCACGCTTTCCCGGCTCTTCATCTGTAGGATGGCTTCACACTTTTTTGGGTTGTCTTCCACCCACTTTTGTAACGACCCAACTTCCAGTACGTCATGATCGTACCAAAAGTAAGGCATTACCAACCTGCTTTCCTTTATTAACTATTTACTATTGAGCCTTTAGTTCGATATCTCGTTTTAGTTTTATAGAAAACTCCAGGAAAAAATTTTTTATTATTTAAAATCATATAGAAAACATCACCAAGTAATAATAATCACATGATTATTAGTAAATATTATACAAACAAATTCAAGTGTAACCTAGATACAACTCCTATCACTCTTTATAAAATAAAATCTTAAGCAACAAAGGCGAGGAAATTCTAGGAAAGCAACTCAATTCAAAAACTTAACTCATAAATAAGGTCTAACAATCGCCCGCAGCTTGAAATTGAGTCTCCGAACCTCTATCACTGAAAGGGTGGAAGATTTTGGGGTGAGAACAAACCACACGTTCTCAATAGGAAATGGGAATGCCATAAAATTAATGATTAACATGCAAATAATTAACATACTCAAGGAAACTATATTTTTCTCAAACCTTTTTTAAAATACTTTTGGTTTTACTTTAGCTAATTAATTACCTCCTTCAAAATCTCTAAACTCAAACAAATTCTAAATATGAAACTAGTCACATTAACCATCTATCAGTCACATAATTAATTCTCAACTAAAACATCAATTCTTAACCAATTTAATACATTCACAAACTAATAGTACAAGCAAGAGATTCAGTTCAACATACAAACAAGTCACAACAAGGCAAACAGCACAATCACAGGGAAGTACAATGAGCAAACCCAATCAAATGCAAATGTGCAAACAAGAATGATGCATGTCTAGCCCTAGTGCAGGTAATGAGCTCATTTGTTGGTTACATATCCACTCCCGACGTTACCTGGAGTCCTCTGACCAGGTAAGGCTTCCCTGTTGGCAATGCCCCTCGCAAGAGTCCTTTGACTTGTGAGGCAAACCACTACAAGAGTCCTTTGACTTGTAAGGCGGAGCTAGTTAACTTATATCTGCCCAACACACTCTCACTGTAAGAGTCCTTTGACTTACAGGAGTATATGCTAGTCGTGTGTTCTCGATACCTCTGTAAGAGTCCTCTGACTTACAGAATAGCATTATAGCTAAGTATCCCAGGAAAACAATCTCAGTGGTCGTACCACCATCTATCTGACTGCCTTCATGCAGCAGATCATCACATAATCATTCTCATTATCATTATTCATTATCATTCTCATTATTCATCATCACTTTCACATTCGTATGCAATATCTTTTTCTTTCTCTGTTCAATCATACTATACAAACTTTACATATTTCACTTTTGTAATATCTTGGCTCAAGCCATTTCTCTTTACCATTCGTTCATAAAAATCTCAATCATCAATTCAGTTCATAATCTCTGCTATGGCAATCTTGAGTCAAGCCAACTTTAAAACTATCTTTCATTTTTAGTTCTCTATCAAAGACTCAAGGAAATAATTTATTTTTAAATTCATTAAACACTTTTCAAAACATAACCTTTCATTAGAAGTAACCAAATAAAACTCTTTCTCAAGTTTACTGACTTTACAAAGATTCAAAAATCATCTCTCTTACTATTCAAATTCAAATATTATTATTTCACCAAATTTCTAAAAAGGTAATCCTTTATTTCAAGCCCAAAACATAACTCTTTCTATATTGAATCAAATTCAAAACATAATTTCTTTCTTAAATAATTCAAGTTCGAAACATAATTCCTTTCCTTGGTAAATTGAACTCAAAATATTTTAATTCTTTTCTAAACTAAATAAAGCTCAAGTGATATAATTTTCCAAATTCAAAGCTTTTAAAATAACTTTTCAAATGAAACCTCAGATTTTTATAAAATTTCGACAGCACTTCTCCTAAAACTCGGACCTAGCCACCCTTATGGGTTCCCTCTTTCTCCACAAATCACCAGTCCTTTTCCCAACAATTTTCAAACAGATAATTCTCAATCAATCAGACATTCACAATTCATAATATTTAACAAATCAATCATACTCCACAATTCCAACTAATCCATCAATCCAACTCCAATCTCATCAATTCATATTTACTATTCACATATCATGGAATCCTTTCAAAATTAAACTCAATCAACTAGTAATCCCAAAAATCAGCCTTTCATAATTCTAATTATTTTAATGTCATTTACTCTTTAGCACAGTTACTATTTAGTTTTAAAAGTCAAATTTGAAGAGAATGATTTAGTAATCAAACTTCAATCTTTTAACTGTTCTCAAACTTAATTCTAATTAATTATAAATCAACTTTAGCAACCATCAAAGCCAATTCCAATCAGTCGTTGTCAGTATCACAGCCGTTCCGTTACATCAGATAACAAAAAAAAATAACAACAAGCACTTATTCTTAATAATCAGAATACAGCCACAACTTAGCCAGAATTAATCTTACCAATTAATCAATCACTCACAGCAACAGAACCAGTCACAATCACAGCCTTAATCTAAACTCCATTCATCAATTATCAAAACATCAGATTCTTAATAATTAGCTCAACATTTTTTTAGCTTAATAAGTAACATTAAATAAATCATTCACAGCCCCATTTCAACTAATTTCAACCCGTCACAAGTCCATTTCACAGCCATTCCAATATACTAAAATTCCAATTCAATATCAAACAATTCAAAATAACTCACTCAAGATTAAAATCTCAGCCAACTCATCACAAAAAAATTAGTAATTCAAAATACAATTCACAACCAGATTTCAACCAATTCAGCAATATCACATAAGATCAGAATTTCCAACAAATCCACTACCGTTACACTATATCAAATAACCAGCACATCATTCAATTCAATATAAATCCGTCAAAGATCAGAATTTCAATCAGTTTGCAATCATCAAGCAAACCAGCCTATGGCAACCAGCTCAACATAATCAAATAACAAGATTCTCAATAATTCCAAATAATTAGAAAATCGGTAATAGTTACAGCCTCAAATCAAAATCAATATCACCAGTTTAATCACCGTTCACAACCACATTTAATTCGAATCATAACTCAGAAAAATCACAATAGCTAACCATTCCCAAACACATTTTAAGTCATTCTTGTCAATTAAGAAATTCTTAACTATTATTAACCATTTGCACTTATCCAATAACTTTGTAGGCATTATAAATTAAAAACGTTAAATCCTCTACCTCAGTTAGTCGAAACTCGCAAAAATCACTAAACGCAGCTGCTCCATTAGCAGTTTCCAGCACCTATTTCCATGGCAGCAACAATGACAAGGTTAAACGCCTCCTCTCCTCTCCGATCTGAGATTCCAGAAGTAGCAGCCATTTTCAAACAGAGCCAGCAGCAACGTGAGGTGGTCATGGCAGCAATCAAAAACGGTGAATTCAAAACAGATAAAATGAACAATTCTGGAAATTCAAGGCTAACTCAAATTAAAATAAGAGCAAGAATGTCTTACAACAATTAGAAAGTAATAACAGAATGAAGAAGCAGCAGTACAAATGACTGCAGCAGCAAGCTCGGATGGTGGCAGGGCAACTTCCTCCTTCATCACGTGGCAGCGACGGTGGCAGAACAGCAACCCAACAGCAGCGACTCCTCTCGTGCGTCCTCTTCCTCCATCACTCAGTGATGGCGACGCGTCTCCATGGAACGGCAGCGACGACGAAGCATGAACGGAGACGGTAATGGGAGGTACAGCGACACCTTCTTCCTTCCGCTCTGGGCTCGGGCTCGTCTTCCTTCCCTCGTTCCTTCCGCGATGGTGTGGCTTTCCTCTGCGGCAAGCTCGCAGCAGACGCGACGCCACTCTCCTTTGTTTCTCTCTTCCATCTCGGCGTGGGTGGATGGCACGACGGCGACGCTCCTTGCGGCTCCACAAACGGCGACAAGGACGACGGCGGTGGCGACGGCATCTCCCTCATCTCCGTCTCGGGCTTCCCTCAACAACGCGTGGATGACGGCGGCAGCTCCATGGAACGGTGGTGACGGCGCAGCTAGGCGCGACGGCGACTGCGACGGCAGCGAGCCCTAGCCGTAGCGCCGTCCCTTCCTCTCTGATTCCCTTTTCTCTTCTCTGATTCCCATCTTCCCCTGTTTCCATTCCCCCCCCCCCCCTTTCTTGCTGTGAGGTTTCCGTGGGTAAGGGATGGGATCTCTAGGGTTAGGGTTTCCAATTTGGGAAATTAGGGTTTCTGAGTTTGATTTGGGAATTAGGGTTAGAAATTAGGGATTTTATAAAGAAATATGGATAGATATGAATAGATATTTTGATAAAATTGGAGGGTAGAGTAATTTTAAAATCAAATATACTCTCTTAAAAATATTTAAGAACATTATTTATCAACATATTGCTAAGTTAAATCAATTATTTCTAATTTATATTATAAAATGAACAAGTTAATTATATTTTGTAAAGTACAATTTAAATTCAAATATCAATTTTCTAGATTAAATCATACAAATCTCTATTATTTTTCTATCTCTGAAACTTTAATTTCAATTTATAAATTAATTAATTATAATAAAAATTATACATAAATATTAATTGACTTAAACTTAAAGTATTTATAAATATCAATCTAATCATTTCTATTAAAATAATTTCTAAGAGTTCAAATTAATAACATAATTCATTTAAAACAGAATTAAATTATACGATTCTTCTTATCAATTATCAAAATTATAATTTCAATCATACCAAATATCTAATAAAGATTATATAAAAATTCTAATTAATTTAAATTTCAATTATCAAGAAACTCTATTTAATTACCTTTAGAAAAATAATTTTCTTAAAATAAAATTATCAACAAATAAAATAAATCACAAATAACTAATTATTTGATTTTCAAAAACTAGGGTTATTACACCTTTGGGTTATCATGAACCCCAAGAATTTCCCAGCTTCAACAGCGAAGGCACACTTTAACGGATTGAGCCTCATTCCGTGTCGACGAAGAGAGGCGAAGACATTTTCTAGGTCACTCATGAGGCCGTCAGCTTTGTCTATCTTGACCAAGATATCATCCACATATACCTCTACCGTCTTGCCGATGAGGTCTCTGAAGACCTTGTTCATCAGCCTTTGGTATGTGGCCCCTGCATTCTTTAGTCCAAATGGCATTACTTTGTAGCAGTATGTCCCTCCTGGCGTTATGAACGCCGTTTTCTCTTCATTTGGCCGATGCATCGGTATCTGATTGTACCCAGAGTAGGCGTCAATGAAGCTCAGATACCGGTACCCCGCCGCCGCGTCAACAAGAGCTTCGATGTTGGGTAGGGGGAAGGAGTCCTTGGGACATGCTTTGTTAAGGTCGGAGTAATCCACGCACATTCTCCATTTCCCACTAGGTTTCTTAACCAATACCACGTTCGACAGCCACGTCGCGTAGTCGAGTTCTCGAATGAAGCCTGCTTCTAGTAGGTCGGCCGTCTGTTTGGCCACCTCTTGTGCCCTTTCTTGAGACATTTTTCTTCTCCTTTGAGCCACCGGCTTTGCCTCCGGTCTCACGGCCAGGTGGTGCGACATGAGTTGGGGGTCTATACCCGGCATGTCGGCCGGGGTCCAGGCAAACAAGTCGCCGTTGGCTCTGATCATCTCCATCAGGGGTTCTTTCAAACTGTGGGGTAGATTCCTGTTTACAAAGGTGAACCTCTCATCCGAGTCGCCGACCCTGAACTTTTCAAGGTCCCCCTCTGGCTCCGGCCTGGGTTTGTCATCAACTCTGGCATCTAGGTCGGCGAGAAAGACACCAAATGCTTCTTTAGATTTCTTTCTCAGGGAGAAGCTGGCGTTGTCGCATGCGACCGCCATCTCCAGCTCACCCCTGATGGTCCCCACTGATCCATCATCAGCTACAAACTTCATTAGCAATAACTTGGTGCAGATCACCGCCCCAAAATCATTGATGGTTTTCCTCCCCAGGATGAGGTTGTAGGCCGTGGAGTCTCTTAAGACAACGAACTCCGCCATGAGCGACCTCTTCCCCCTGCCTCCCCTAATGGAGACCGGGAGGGAAACTACACCGTCTAGCTTGATGAAGTTATCGCCTAGGCCTACCACGCCGTGTTGGTGTCCTTTCAGGTCGGTGTCCCGTAGGCCCAAAGCATCGAATACATTACGGAACATGATATTGGAGTCAGCCCCCGTGTCCCCCAAGATCCGCTTTACTAGGCCGGTGCCCACCCTGGCCGTGATCACCATCGGCGGGTTCTCTGCAACCTCATCAAACCATTGATCTTCGGGGCCAAAAGATATTGAGAGTACCCTCCAGGAGGTCGGCACGGGGCCAGAGGTCATTGCTAAGACCTTGGTGTCCTTCTTACTAGCCGATTTTGATCTGGGAGGGATGTCCCTTCCAATTACCACATACCACAGTGAGGCCACGCTCACTGTCCTCCTCGGGTTCCCGTCTTCGCCTTACGGCACGGCTTTTGTCATCGGTTGATCGGTCCCTCCTCCTTGGTTCCCTTATTAGGTGGGAGAACTCGGCTAACTTTCCTTCTCGAATGACCTGCTCCAGGGCATCCTTCAGGTCAAAACAGTCTTGAGTCTTGTGCCTATAACCCTTGTGATAATCACAATAGAGGTTCTTGCTTCCTCCCATCCGGTCCTTAAGTTGTCGGGGCTTCGACAAGATGCCTTTGTCGGCGATCTGCTGATAGACCTCGACGATTGGAGCCGCTAGGGGGGTGTAATTGGTGAACTTCCCAACACGGGGAAAGGGTTTGAAAGTCTTGGCCAATCCTCCGTCTCTGGAGTGTTCCTTAGACCTTTTCCCGCTGCCAGATGGGCGGGCATTAGAGCATGCGAGCTGTCGTTTATTGGCTGCCATGACCTGACTTACTTCTTCATCATTGATGTATTCCCTGGCTACGTTGTGAATTTCCTGCATTGTCCAGATGGGCTTGGTGGTGAGGTATTTTCTGAAATTCTCATTTAGCAAACTGTTGGTCAAGCACAAGCCGGCCACCAAATCAGTTAAGCCGTCTATCTCGAGGCACTCATCATTGAATCTGTCCAGGTACTTTCTGGTCGGCTCGCCAGTTCGTTGAGTCACTCCTAGCATATTAATCGGGTGTTTCACTTTGGCGATACGCGTGGTGAACTGGGCCAAGAAGGCGCGGCTGATGTCGGCAAACGTGGTTATGGAGCCCTGGGGAAGGGCATTAAACCACCGAATCGCTGGCCCATCTAAGGTTACCGGGAAAGCCCGGCACCTTACTTCGTCGCCTACCCCTTCCAGGTTCATCCTGGCTTCGAAGGCCGTTAGATGTTCCTAAGGATCTTGAGTACCGTCGTACCTCATATCTGTCAGCTTATCAAAGTGCCTCGGCAGTCGTACTCCGAGGATCGAGTGGTGGAAAGGGGTGGCTCCCATGACCACCGATTGTCGGGGTCTCCTAGGTCTCTCCCTGCTGTGCTCTCTGTTAGGCCGGCTTCTCCTCACCCTTTCTCGGCGGTGCTCTCGTTGTGGTCGGCTGTTCTCTGTCGCTTTTCCAGTCTTCCCCTTCAGTGTCTCTTGTTGGTGATCGGTTGTAGACTAGGGGGTCTGCCGTCTCCTTGGCGCCTCTCTGTCCCTGGCTCTCTGATTCTGTCCGAGGGCTCGGAGTGCGCCTAGAGTGACTTCTCCGAAGACTCATTTCTCCTCTTTGAGTGGATCGGGAAGGCTCTTGGCTAGGAGTAGGCTGACGCTTTTACGGTTGGCTACTTCTCGCTCCAAGTTCTGCACCCTATGGCGCAGCTCTTGTATTATCCTAGCGCTGTCGCTGCCTGTCTCTCCAAAGGGTCGTCCCTCTGGATGTCGCGGTGGAGATCTGATGCCTTCGCTTATGGGAGCTCTGGCGGCTACCCCACTGCCTCGGGGATCCCTTTCCTCCCCGCAGGGCCTGGCTCCTCCGTCGGCCCCACCAGGAACCAAAACAAAGTCCATATCGGCAAGGTCCCCACAGACGGCGCCAATGGGTTCTTCGTGAGATGAGGGGGTGCCACCTGCAAAGACACTCCGACACTCAAGTCAGTGGGTGTGCAAGTGGCGGAGAGGAAAAGGTGTGATGACGTACCTTGGGGGAGGGGTAGGACCCTCCCCTTATATATCTTGTCAGTGGGTGGGCCCCGCGAGGGGAGGCTTCCTTCCAGGAAGCTTCGCTTCCCACAGCTGTCACGTAGCTGTCAGCCGAGACACGTGTCTGGGTCGTGGACCCGACGGGTTGCACCTTCTGACCCGACCACGCAGATCAATTTACCCAAGGACCGGGCGGTAATTTCGCTCAGCTGGGCTGGGCCGTAACAATTATTATATATAATATATTCAATTAAATAATAATAAAATAAAATAAAATATTTTTATTATTTTAAATTAATTTTCTATTATTATTTTTAAAATATTTTTTTATAATAAAATTAATATAAAGAACGATGGCCATATTTAATATCATAATAATTAATAAGTAAACGACCACTAATACATCATTGGGACATGCAGCACCATATGGTGGCTTTTTCTACATATATATATAGTATCCAAAACATTCACTGGAGTAACACACAAATAATTTCCCTTACTCTTTAAGATTACATAAACATCTATATATTAGCATGAAGCTTTTGGTGTTTCCAGTATTAGCATGGAGTTTCGCTCTTCTAGCTTCTTCCTTGGCTTCAGCTGCCATTGTAGAACACACCTTCAATGTAATCCCTAATATCATCTTAATTACTTCCTAATTGTGTGTTAATTCTTGATACACTGTGTTTTTCTTTTGTTTCTGACTTCTATTAAACTAAATATTATTTATGTAATTATTTGATTTGCATTCTTGTTTACTATTAGATAATATAGAGTAATACTAGAAAATCAACACTATAGTAGCCAATTTCAATCAACACTATATTTTTTTTTTTTTTGTTGAATTTGAATTTTAGGTTTTTTTAATTATGTTTTAATTGTTCTTATTAGACAAATTCCTTATGAAACCCAATTTTTTTTTTTTGTTGAATTTGAATTTTAGGGTTTTTTTTAATTATGTTTTAATTGTTCTTATTTTTAAGAATTTTAGATTTTTTTTTTCTTTGTTTTGAATATTGGCTGCAATATTGACGCGACAATGTTAGTTCCCCAAAATGTTCTCGTTGATAAAATATAAATTTAATCTAAATAGAGTTTATCGCAATAACAGATAATACGAGGGTGTTCTAAAAATATTATTAGTGGTCTTTGATAATTGAAATATAACAAAATGTTGAGAAAAAAATATGTGCCCTTTTTATCTTATTTTTCAAAAAGACAAAAGAAAATTTTCACTTCAATTATGTATTCGCTTTATATATACAATTTGCTTAATATATTTTCAACCGATTTGAACAACAGATTAGTTGTGATGATAATGAAATCTGAGTTTGATTGATGTATGCATGCAGATTGAAAACAAGATTGTAAAACGGATGTGCCATGAACAAGTGATAGTGGCAGCCAATGGACTCTATCCTGGGCCCACAATACACGTCACTGAAGGTGACACTGTCATCATCCATGTTCTCAATAACTCACCCTACAATATTACTCTCCATTGGTAAATTATTTATTTCCTTGCATATTTGTTTTTCAAATTATTTAACCTAATTTTCCCTCACCTTACTTTCCTAACATCAAATGATCAAACTGTTTGTACATTGAAAATATTCTTTGAATTATGGGAGATATTAGGAAGCTAATATTTTTAATGAAAAAACTGTAAAATTGATTAGTATTGTTGACTTAAATACTTAAATACAATACAAATATAAAAACAGACTAAATTAGTTGTTACTTAATATTTTCTGGAATTATTACAACTCTCTTTGACATGCAAAGAATATCTTGGATATTTGTAATCTTTAATTTTCCCTGATTTATTTAGAAATGATATTTTTATATTCAAATTGATTTTAATTTGTAATCCTTTGTCCATTGTCGTAACTCTTTGTCAAATTGTTATTGTACTGGTCAGGGCTTGTCTTTTATTCCAGATGTTTTTATTTTCATTTTTGATCTGTTTTATTATAGATTTTTGTATAGTAAATTATCTTCATGTGTTGACATACTTGACACTTAATGAGTTGTGCATGTGCATGGTGTTAATATGAGGAGACTGTAGTGTAATTTTATTGTTCAAAGAATTAGTTAAAAGATTGTCTAGCCAGCAAAGTAGTTAAGATGGTGTGAAAGGTAGAACTTTGGATATTTATCAAATAACTAGTAATAGAGAGTAGTATAAGTAGTTAGCTCAAGTGCATTTGTTCTTTATAGTTTATCATCCTTCTTGAATTTTCTCTCACAAACTCTCTTCCTCCTCTGTTCTCTCTTGACATGGATCACCAATTTTTCTTCAACATGTTAGCTGAAAACACTAAATTAAATTTAGTAAATTAATAGTATACTATTTTCATCTACACATGATTTTAATGATTTTTTTATGTAAGAAAACCAAAAGTGCGACGGAGAGTACAAATTTACACAATTTTCTCAAAGAAAAACACTAAATATTTCATTAAGTAAATATAATGTAACAAAATTATAAAATTGAGTAACTATTCTATCCTAACTAAATCTCTAATAAGATAGAAGATGGTAGTTGATGACGTGCTCTATTTTAATTGAATTCTTTCTAAATATATCTTAAACGGGTAACCACTCTACCTGTAACACCCTGTTACCATCAACCTTACTTTTAGCCGTAAAGTAAAGGATGACAAAGTGTCACGACAGTCTTAAAGTTTTTAATATATATATATATATATATATATATATATCCAGGAACTTATATAACTAGACGCCCGATGAAGGAATAAAGCTCAAAGTCGCATAAAGCGAAATTACGAAACGCGAAGCGTTCACACACTATAACTAAACACGTAGGCACGGATAGAACAAGATATAATATGTAAAACTTTGTAGATACCTCCAGGATACACAAGGTAATAATTAAATTAAACATGATATATATAAGTATAATATACAAAAAGAGGATTAGTCACAGCCTGCGAAGTTCAGGCTGGCTAATCAAACTGAATACAATAGAATTTTGAAATTTAAAATAGTTTATACAACTTATCTCTCAAATCAAGCCTCTAAGGCCATAAAGTCTAAAATAAAAAGGTGAGAGAAGGTACTACAATAAGATAATCAAAATACAAAAGAGAGCATAAAATATTCCGCTCCGTCACCATCTTGCAACTCACCGAGGTGGGTTACGACCTGAATCTGAAAAATAATAACATATGGTATCCGGAGGTTCTTAGTATGGTAACAGTACCTAATATGTAAGATACAAAGTTTCAGAATGCCAAAGACAATCCTAGAACTTCACATTAAATACAAATATTCAAGCTTAAAAACATAAATAACATAAACCATAAATAGGGTTATCCAAATTTAGGGGATTTCTAACTAATACCAGACGCACCACTGCATCCCACAGCCTTCGCCAACCTAACTTCCGTGCGATTCCATTGCCACCGCCTCCCAATCCTCCTCAACGCCAGTAAAACACATTTATTGCAAACAAGTAAAGCACAAATAATATTGAGGTAGAATAGGTAAGTCAACTAGCATTTAGACATATTATTCAATTAGGCATAACTCAAGTAATCAAAGCAAGCAAGCAGGTAAAAGATGCATATGATGAATGTCTGTTGTATTTGTCTCGTGATATCACTTGTCGGTTCAAAATGCCAACCCAACACATCTCCGAGATGTCGCCTTTCTGCCACGACCAGGGTTATAGTGCCCTACTCACTCTCTCTAGTACCCAGCACTTTATCATGCGTCCCGTGAGTTATAGTGTCTGGCACACTCTTTCGGGTTATAGTGCCCCAGTTCACTCTGGCGGCAGAAAGGTTATGTGAGTGGGAGACTGTCACAGTCCTCACATCTCAACATAGGCAAGAGATTGCCTTAGCCCCTACGTCGGCACCGCTACCTCGATAAGTAGGAGACTGCCACAGCCCTTATCCGAGGCGCATAGCTACTTACCAATCATAACAATTCAGTAATACACCACAACTCATAGCACAATTCTGTTCATACTCATGCTATTAACCATAATCATTCATATTTCTCAAGTCATGATCACCTCAACACCCTGCCCAAACACGTCAACTATTCTATCCACAGAACTTTTCTAGCCTAAGTCACCGTCTTCTAAGCTCATAGCCAAAAATATCCCTTTTATTCACTTATTATTTTCTTCCTTGATTCAAGGCCTAAAAATTAGCAAAAAGGTTTTAAACAAGTGTTACAAAAGTTTACAAGCTTGCCGGGAAGGTAAAACAGTTAAAAACATGATTTTAGATGAAAACAGGACTTGTGCGTACACACAGGGTTGTGCGTATGCACGCACCAGAAGTGTTTTCTCAACCTGTGCATACGCATAGAGCTGTGCGTACGCACACAAAGTAAAATGTTCTATTTTGTGTATATGCATCAATACGTGCAGATGCCTTCAACAGAAAACTCTTCCCAGCTTGTGCGTACGCATGATGTTGTGCGTACGCACAACTTGTAAATTTCACAAAGTGTGCGTGTGTACACCCCTTGTGCGTACGCACGAGTCACAACACTCGTTCTACTCATAGCGTAGGTACAGGTGTGTGCGTGCGCACAAAAACTAGAACTCATAATTTTCTGCAACATCACAAAATTCAGATTTTTGACACCAACTTCCAACAATCATATCTTTTTCTATAAAATTATGATTTCCACAAAATCTATACCGTTTAAACCTCTTTGAATTATCTTTTATTTGATATAGAATTTAATAAATTTCTAAAACTAAATCTCAAGATATGATCCGCCAAAGTTAGCCTAAAATCTGTTTTTACCAAAACCTTAAAAACTCAAATTTACCAAAACTTTCAATTAAAAACTAATTATTCACAACCCAACAATACCAAAATCACTCAAGAATCCATACCAAATATTCCTCAACCATATCAATCATTCAATCATCTAAACCATTTAATATTCACCTCATCTAACTCTAAATTCAACCTAAATCACACAAAAACTTATAAATATCCATCATTATTCAACTATACAACATCCAACCTTTAATATTCCAATTTATCAACTATTTCAACACTTATCAATCCAAGCATCAACTTATCATCATCAAAACTCATAATCCACATCATTTATCAACAATATCAACACTCGCCATCCATTATCAACAACATCAATATTCATCGTTAATTATCAACCAAAATCAATAATCATCACCAATATCAACAAATATCACAATTTATCGTCAATACCAACTTCATATCAAAAGATCATTTCATTCAACTTATACAATTCAAATCCTATCTTAAAGGCCACTAGCCTATATTTCACGAAACATTACTGGTGCAAAATTTATAGCCCACAAACTAACCGGCAAGTGCACCGGGTCGTACCAAATAATACCTCATGTGAGTGAGGGTCGATCCCACGAGGATTGACGGATCAAGCAACAATGATTGAGTGATTGACTTAGTCAGACAAATAGAAAATGGTGTTTTGAAAGTTCAACTACATTAACAGTAAATCAGAGAATCAGAAAGTAACGGTAAACAAGTTGTGAAATATATATGGAGAAACAGTTAAGGCTTCAGAGATATCTATCTTCCGGATTGACTTTTCTTACTAACTATTTTAATCATGCAAGATTCAATTCATGGCAAACTATATGTGACTAAACCCTAATTTCTTAGACCTTTTTAGTTTCCTTTAACCTTCATCAACCGCTAATTCCTTAGTCACTTAATTCCAATTAGAGGGTGGAGTTCAATTCTAGTTCTATGAAACAAAAACCCTAATTACCCAAATATAAGAGGATTATATATCACGTATCCCGTTAAGTTCAGATAATTAGAAATTTAGGAGAATATGTTTTCAAACTGTTGTTCAAGTAAAGAGCTTTTCCAAGTTATACAAGAACTCAATTAGAATCAAGGTCATACTTTCGTTCCACCCAAATTCATAAAATAAAGAACGAAAACAATTCTTGAAATATAAATTAGTACATGAATTAAAATAGAAAAATAATAGAATCAATCCATACAATAGATAGAGCTCCTAACCTTAACAGTGGAGGTTTAGCTGCTCATGGTTCAGAGAGAAAATAAGGATTCTGAAAAACTGTAAATTGCGGAATGAGGTCGAAGAGAAGAGAGGAGCCCGAAGGGCTGATTCTTTTCCCTTTTATATCTAATCCTAATTAATGTAAAATATATTTTTTAAAACTAAATAATATTTTTTCCTAATTATAAATAAAATAAAATTTAATCAAAATTTGTAAAGCCTTCACGTGTAGTGCATCCTGGGACGAGTGGGGACCATTGGCTTCATTAAGGGTGGCGCCAAACTTGGAGGAATCCAAGTTTGGCATGGAGTGTGCAGAGAAGCCTTCCTTTGGAATGTTAGTTGTGGCGCCAAACTTGGAAGGATCCAAGTTTGGCGTGGAGGTTGTGCGTAGCATCCCTTAAGCTTTCTTGTTGTGGCACCAAACTTGAAGTTCTTCAAGTTTGGCGTGGAGGTGGCAGTGTTGCCTTCTCTTGGGACTTCTTTGCCAACGCCAAACTTGAGTAATCTCAAGTTTGGCATGGAGTCTTGCGTGAAACTTCCCTTTGGAGCCCTTGAGTGGCGCCAAACTTCTCAAGTTTGGCGTGGAGGAGGCTGAATGATCTTTCTAGGTTGGCACCAAACTTGAGCTTTCTCAAGTTTGGCTTCAACATGGCAGCAAGCAATTCTCTCCACTCTTCATCCTTGGCGCCAAACTTGAGCTTTCTCAAGTTTGGCTTCAAATTCTTATTATGCTGTGGCTTCGTTTCTTCATGATAACTCTGTCAAATTCGTCCAAAATGCTACCTGAAATAAATAGAATTACACACAACTCAAAGTAGCATTCATAGTGGCTAAAAGATATTTAAATCTTGATTAAACTTAACAATTTGAATGCAAATTCACTAGGAAAAGATAGAAAAGATGCTCACGCATCAATTACATATCACATAAAGAAAACCAAAACCATACATTGACCGATTCCCACGCAACTCAAAACACCAAGCCCAAACTCAAAGCTCCAAAATTACCAAGCTCACTCCAACAAATACCAAGCCTCAATCTAACATCATATAACATACAAAAACATCACTAGGGCTAACCCAAAATATCAAACCACAAGAGTTTGAAAAGACTTACCTTACCCAACAAGAATAGGGACAAAACCCAACAATATTCTAATGGTAGATCACTCCTAAATAAACAAAGTCACAAAATCTACTCAAAAACTAGAACAAAAAATGCAAAAATGTTAGGGCAGAAAACTGGAGTACAAGTTTAGAGCTTTTATCTACAAAGCTTAGTTAGAAATAACGGGTTCGGCGAGAGTTTCGCGTGACCACAAACGGCTCCTCAATCGAAACTCCGTAGCTCAAGTTATGGCCAAAAGAATGAGGAGATGAATAATGTTCATCCCTCTCTTCTCTTCTCTTCAATCTATCCAAGTTCTCTCTCTCTCTCTCTCTTCCCATTAAAATGAGTTGAAAGCTCATTAATAGAGCACATATATGTTGGGTCTTGGGTCTGGTTTGGATCCGGTCCAACCTGTTAGCGTTTTTGGTCCGTTTGACTCAATTTTGAGCCAAAACCTTTAAGATTAGCGCCCGATTTTTTATTCTAAATTATTTTTGTCCTTTCAAAACAATAAATTTCAATTTTCAAAATCTTATTTTCCAAAATACGCAGTATCAGACAGACTAGAGACGGTACTACCACCTTAATCACCGGTACGCATTTGTATAAAATTTTTTCGCAAAAGATACATTTTTTCACTCAAACAAATCCATTGAATTCAAATTTCACCTTTATATTTAAAAAAAATACTTCTATATTTTTGAGCCTAATCTAAATAATTAAAAATTATTATTTTATTAAAGCAGTTTTTTTCCGATTTTTACACTACCTAAATTAAATCTCTAACATAAAAATACAAATGGTAATTTATAATATTCCATCAAAATCAAGTCCTAATTACATCTAACATACCAAATCAAATGGTATAAACACTTAACCTAAATACAAAAAGAAAATATCGAAAGTACAAAATCAATTTTTTTAACCAAAAAAATAATTAATAACTTGGTACACAAAATAAACGTGGAGGCACAACACACAAAGAAAAACCTTACAACTTTTTTTCTAACACTCACTACATTTTAATTTCCACCATGAAAAATTAAGCTATAACTAAGCCGCCTATTTATACTAATTCATAGGTAGTGAAATTACAAAGTAAATATAACAATTTGTGATATTATCAATTTGCATATTTATGAGTTGTAAGTTGATAATTTTAAGTTAAAATCTTTGATCAAATAATTAACTTTTGACCTTTAAATTAGACAAACTTAATTTTTTAAAGAACTTTTGACCTTTAAATTAGACAAACTTAATCTTTTTATCTATTAAATCTAGTTTAAATAATTAAATTTTATTAGAGAGTGTCATATATCTTTTTAAAGAAATAATTCTAAATAAATTTAGATAAATGTTATTTTAGATATCTAAAAAAGTAACACAGAAAAATTTAAATAAGTGTTGTTTTAATTTAGGTATTAAAAAAGACAACACTCACATATATTTTCAAAGACAACTCGTAAAAAGTATTATAATAAAGTAATTCGTCAAGCATTACTTTTGAATCCTTACTCAAAGTTGTTTTATATAGAAGAAAAGAGAACGTTTTTTCTAGTGTTGCTAAGAAAGGTTCCCTTTGATGCAAAAAAGCGTTGTTTTAGACCAAACATAATTATATAACCAACCTTTCAAAAAACGTTGTGTTTTATCAAAAAGTATTGTCTGATAAAAAATATTGCTTTTTCTTATTATAGATAATATTTTTTAAGAATTGCCTCAGCGTGAATTTATTGTAGTGTTTCTTAAAGTTTTATGTTGGTCAAATTGCTTAATTATCAAATTAAATTGATTTTGCTTTCTCATACTTTACATATTACCTATACAAATATATTTATGGGAAATGATAATACCACATTCATTTTTTATGGTGCTACTCCACAAATTGGTTTTTGTATTGTATGTTTGTATTAATTTAGAGGGAAAAAACAAAAGTAACATTATCAAAATAAGAGTGACAATTTTCATTCTTATATTTATCACTTTCCTATTCAGTATATTTAAATATTTAAATTGTCAACAAATTTTTGTTCTAATTTCTGTCAGCATTATATTGAAGTTTTTCAATGCGGTCAATAATCATTGTTGAGTCAACTTTAAATTTTTTTTAAATCACTACCATTTATTTTCTTTTTTGGTCTTTTGTTTACGTCATCAAAGATATTAGTTTTTCTTATGTTTGATAATATAAAAGTATACCGAGATATAGAGAAGAAAGTAAAAATGATGTTTTGTGAGTTTCTTTCTTTCATTTTTTTTTCTTGTGTTCACTCTGTATTTTATGCACTCTCTTATTCTGAATGTGAGTGTGACCCTTTCTTATTGGCAAGGATTTTATTTCTGACTTGTTTTATTTCTCTTTTTCTGTTAGCTGTGTTCCTAAACCAAATTTAAGCAGATAAGGTTTTTTTATTCGTTATTTTTTATGCAAGTTCCTCCTCTGTTTTGCGGAACTCTTTGGTACGGTAAATTCATTCACCGAAACAAAACCCAATAAAAGAAAAAGGACAGATTATGAGGCTTTCGGCAAAAGATGGTTTTGTTTTGTCCCATGTTTGTTGCTAATCTTTTAAGAAATATTGCGTATTAATATTAATATATAGAGACTACTATACCGGTGTATTTTATTGCATGTGGTAGTTATTATTTGTTAATTAATTTCTCAAGCAATCAATATATTGTATATCTATAGAACTGAAAATAATAGGAAAAAAAATGTTATTTGTGCGTGAAGATTTAACATTCATGAAAGGCAGGCTGGTTTACACAGTATATAGAGAGTTGATTTGAATATTAAAAGATAAAAAATAAAACTTTATAATTGTCTCTACGTAAGATATTTACGAAATGCCTAATTTTATTGACTTATTTTTTATATGTAGAACTAGCTAGTTATCCTGAGTAAACTAATGTCTAAATATAATAATATTAGCAAGGGATTCTCTTGAAATCGAAGTTGAACTTTGTCCGCAAGAATATTTTGAGCGAAGTTACAAACAAGTCTTAACGAAGATAAGATAATGATGACAATTCATTTAATAAATCAACTTGTTAAAGAATGAAAAAGAAATTGATGTAAACTATACTTCTTAAATTATCTATCAATTTGGCAATTTCATTGAGGCTCAAGCTAACAACAAACCTAAAATTATAATAGAGGCGAACCATTTTATACCCCTAGTTGTTTTGGTTATCTATCTCATAATCATTTATTTTCTTATGTAAACTTTATTATTAAATTGTCAAGTTATCCTTAATCCATAGGAATGTTAAAGGTTGAGTAATTGTCTTCTTGGTGAAAACTAAATGTGACTGCATTTTCCATGTAAGACATTATCCTTAAATCAGGATTATTTAGTAAATTTATTTTTGGAATCACTTAATTTTATATTTATTAAAAAGGTATATTTTTTTTACTAAAGAATTTAATTTGAATACACCGACAATATGAAATGTTTTACAGAATTATGAATCATTTCCGTTTGTCTCGATAAAATTCATGCAATAGATGCAAAAAAAAAATATTTCTGTTGATATAACAGTAAATAATAAATACATGTATTTTTTGGGTGACCTAATAATAAATGCACGAATGAAACTTCTTTATACGTAGCAATATTAAATTCTTTAATGAAAATTGCAAATAATTTGAACCAAAAAATATCAATCTTAATTTATGGCTAACTTCTCTATGGCACATTGAATTATGTATCACAGGCATGGAATATATCAGCTCTTTACTTCTTGGGCAG
This sequence comes from Arachis ipaensis, assembly GCF_059453495.1. NCBI lineage: Eukaryota > Viridiplantae > Streptophyta > Magnoliopsida > Fabales > Fabaceae > Arachis > Arachis ipaensis. The sequence goes on from NC_142439.1 coordinate 95,504,344, forward strand.
ACGGTGTTGAATATGTAACTCAATGTGGAATTCATCCTGGACATAAATTCACTTATAAATATAAAGTCATAGGACAAGAAGGAACTTTATTTTGGCATGCTCACTCATTTGCCTTACGTGCTACCCTTCATGGTGCTTTCATCATTCACCCTCGCAATGGTCCATACCCATTTCCAAAACCCTACCACCAGGTTCCAATAATACTAGGTACAAATAAAAGATATTAGTTAATTTATTTTATACAATGAGTTTAATAAAGACGGATTTTTTATTTTAATAAATTAAATAAATAATTTATTTATTGAAATAAATAATTTTAAAACTTATTACGAAAATATATCATCTACCCTTATTTCGTTTATACTATAAACGAGATAATTTTTAATGTATTTTCTTTATGCTGTAAACGAGATATGTGTATTTTTTAATTTCTATATATTTCGTTTACACTATAAACGAGATACATTAAAAATTATCTCTAAACGAGATATATGTATTTATAAATATAACATATATTTTTTTTAAAATAATAAAAAATATTAATAATTTAAATTAGACAAAACTCTTAAAAATAGAACATTTCAAATAATAGAGAAAATAGACTATTTATATAACATGAAAGATGGGCGGTTTTAAAAATTATCTCGTTTACAGTGTAAACGAGATAAGGATAGATAATATATTTTCATAATAAATTTTAAAATTATTTATTTCAATAAATAAAATATTTATTTAATTTATTAAAATAAAAAATCCTAATAAAGACCCATGTTTTCTATAAGAACAATTAATTAGTAATATTAACATGTGTCCTAAACCCCTATATTATATATGGAGAAGTCTAGGAGACCAGCAATTATCCCTAACACTCCTCATTATATATACAGAGAGAGAGAGTAACATATTTAATTATTTATGACATTTTATTTTATCAAAATGTAGGTGACTGGTATGACACTAATTTTTTGGATGCTTTGGAAGGTGCACTCGTAAGTGGAGGTGTTGCTGTATCTAATGCCTACACCATAAATGGCTTCCCTGGCGATCTCTTTAATTGTTCTCAAAATCGTATGGCCTTAATTACTTAAATACTAATACTAATGCACATCATTTATACTAATGCTTATCAACTATGACCACGTACCAACGCAAGTTGGCACAGATGGATGAGGGTCTGTGTCCCTTAACCATCTCTCCCGGGTTCGATACTCACTGGAGGATGGGAATGGAATTTGCTTGCTTGGGAGGGTCGCCCACTTTGTGTGCCTCTGCAGTACCCGAGGGATTAGTCATTGGGCTTCCGGCCTGATGGATACCCTGGTGCAAACCAAAAAAAAAAAACTATGACCACGTAAATCTCAATAGAGATCAGTATATTTATTGTATAGATTAAACCGTACCAAATATTATTCATTGTGATTTCATTATTCTAATACCATTTATGATGTTGATTTTTTGTTTAATACTTTATAACTATTCAAACTCATTAATTCAGAGACGTTCAAGATGAAGGTGAAGCATGGAAAGACCTACCTCTTAAGAATTATCAACGCTGCACTGAATAACAATCTGTTCTTCAAGATAGCCGATCACAAACTCACGGTGGTTGCCGCCGATGCTTCATACACCAAACCATACGTTACAGACATAATTATCCTGGCAGCTGGTCAAACCCTTGACGTTCTATTCAAAGCAGACCAACCAACAGGATCATACTACATGGCAGCATCTCCGTATGGCGTTGGCATGCCACCTCCACTCTTTGATAGAACGATGACACGTGGCATCGTCGTCTATGACGGACACAATACTCGAGCTTCACCACCGGTCATGCCATTACTGCCTCCATTCTTTGACACGCCAACAAGTTTCAAATTGTTTAGTAACTTATCGAGTCTCGTTGGGGGCCCACACTGGGTCCCTGTCCCACTCAACGTTGACGAACAAATGTTCATCACCGTTGGGATAGGACTTGAGAAGTGCCCTTTGAAAGCCAAGTGTGTCGGCCCACTCAACCAAAAATTCTCAGCAAACATGAACAATGAGTCTTTTATGCTCCCTAAAGGGAAAGGTAATTCTATGTTGGAAGCTTCCTATTACAATGTAAGTGGTGTGTACACTACTGATTTCCCTGATAATCCTCCTATGGTGTTTGACTACACAAACACTAACCTCACTTTCAACATGAGCCTGGTATATTCGCCAAAATTAACCAAGGTGAAGAAGTTCAAGTTCAATTCCACGGTGGAGATTGTGTTTCAAAACACGGGGGTTTTGAAAGCGCAAAGCCATCCGATCCATGTCCATGGTCATAGTTTCCATGTTTTGGCTCAAGGGTTTGGGAACTACGATGCCGTTAGAGATAAGGCAAAGTTTAATTTGGTGAATCCTCAGTTCCGGAATACAGTTGCAGTCCCTGCAGGAGGATGGGCTATTATAAGATTCCAAGCAAACAATCCAGGTAATTGGCATTATCTAATGTGCTAATTCAATAATGTAGTAATTTCAATTGGCTAATTTAGGGTACTAGACTCTCATCAAACTTCTTTAAAATGAGGAAGTTGCTAAAGTAATAAACTAAGAGGTTAATCATCCTTAAATTAAGATTGTAGGATTCACATATGATGAAAATCCTTCACCTTATCACTTAACCAATTCCCTTACTTTAGAGGTCTAAATTCGACTCTCCTAAGTTTAATATCTGTTGCAGGGGTATGGTTTGTACACTGCCATGTGGATGATCATCAAGTATGGGGACTAGGCACTGCTTTTGTAGTTGAGAATGGACCAACACCTGAAACTTCACTTCCTCCTCCACCAGCAGATTTGCCTAAATGTTAGCTACGTCTCACTATGCAGTAGTTCATACTAAAAACTAAAAGTGGATGCTACTCAAACATGAACGAATTATTCAGCTATTTAGGAGTTTCAAAGAGACAACTACTGTTCTAATTAGATATTACTGTATTACTTTATCAGATGATTAGGTATCATTTCGGGAATATTAGCTCTAGTTCAAATAGTTTGTTTGAACAGCTGCTTTTTTAAGCAAGCATTTTAAGAGTATTATTTAATAATACCAAGTTAGAGGATTTTAAATTTTAACATCATGTGTTCAATACTGTTATTGGAAGCTTGATAATCTTACCTTTTTTAAATAGTAACCATTTATTTTTTTTTTTTAATCCTTAAAAATTGTTCTAAAGATATGTATTAACTAAAATGTTCTTCAATCATGACTTAACAAGCAATTTATGTGTACATGTATAAGATTAAAATAATTTAAACAGTATGTCCTGATTACGGTAATCAATACTTTAGTTTTTTATTGTAAACTGGTTTTCAACTGAATTATTACTTGGCTTATAATCCATTTACTTTTCATTCTACTCATATGATAACTTATTTCAGAACAATAAAGCTTATTTTATATTGTAAATGTGTTCCCAAGCATAAACTGTGTAGCAAGCTTAAGCAGTAGATTTCTTCAGTGAGGTGATCAAAATATAATTTAAATCATTTCTAGTCCCTCTAGACTTTCCATTGGTAGAGTTGGTACTCTAATTTAACCTTGTTCTTTTTTCCCAGCTTAGTTTTACTCCCCTTTAACTAGATGCTACTGATAATGGTTGCTAATAATTAATGTCAATCTTGGTCCTCTTATGTGCCAATGTAGCAAACAGCATAAAGCAAAGACACTCCTATCTTTTAGATAAGATAAAGCAAAATTTTAGCCACAAATCAAATAAATTGTTATCAATCAATATCAATACAAGTTGGGAGTAAAAGCATCAGCCTTATCCTCTTGAGTCTCTTATGACAACAATTACTTGAACCCAACAATCGTGGAGCACGGAGGAGAACTGTGCATGTAGTTCAGTACTTTGAAAGAAATTGTCCAAAATTGTATTGTCTATGATAGCTTCCTACAGACAACACAGACACTTATCAATCCTAGATCATTGCAACTTATGACAATTGTCTTAAATTCTCACTATGGCAATCCGACGGTGTAAATTTATGTCGATCTATTATGTACTAGATTTGAGCCGTTGGATTACCTTTGTGCATGATGCATCAAGTTCAACCAAGTTCAACTCAGTGCATCGTAGCATTCTCCTACAACTAAGTTTGAGATTTCCCAAGTACTCAGAAAGTTCATACTAACGGGATCTACTTCATCAAACCCAAGAAAGAAAATTTCCAGGATCCACGTGATGAGAATCGGGCCTTCAAGACAAGGATCCAAAATCAAAGAAATTTCCCATAATCTTGAGACATCTTATTCAACAAAAGAAAAGATTTTTATGAATTTTACCTAATGAAGCTTGCCTTTTTGCCTAAGAACTTTATCTTTGTTCAAGGGCAGGATAGTATCATCACGGGGTTTCTGTGTCAACAGTATCAAGAACCTCCCCTCAAAACTAAACACATGGAGTGGGTTGCACCATTTGCAACTGATAGAACTTTGTGGGGTCCCATTCCATCATCTTCCATTAAGAAGTTAACTTCAACAGGGCTTGGTTGTACTGCAGGTTTCCCAGGAACTCCCAACTGAGAATCCGTGCCGTTTCCCCACATGTACAGCTTTCCTGTATCTGTTTTCAACAAAAACAAAAGAGTTTACTATACCACTGATTGGAAATTATGGGAAAGTTTAATTATTAGGGGGGAAAAAAAAGAAAATTATCAGGAAAAAAAGAAAAATTCAATGCGAGAGTTTAATTTCCATCATACCACTATATATAAAAGTTAAAAGATAATTTCAGGCTGGCGCTATCTGACACTCAAATTTCAATGAGAATGGTGAATGCTAGACATTGAGATTGACAACCACTTATAAAAAAAGTTGGACACTGGACGAATAGCCATACACATGTTCCTTTAGGGGCTCTAGTTGGTATATGTGTTACTAAAGAACCACCCAACTTACATGCAAGCAAGGAATCACTAATTACTAGGAGATAATTGGTAAACATCTACATATTTTAAATCGCTTGTATAGTTTTATCGTTTCATCACTAGATATATTTTCAGTTTCTCCATATTTTCTTTTAAGTGCTCTTTCAAGTATATCATTAATTGCAGCATGACCAATTCATTCTACATTCTGTTAAAAGCTTTTCACTTTTAATAGTGAAGAGAGTGATGGCTGCTTACCAAGGTCTGATTGACCAAGAAGACATTCTTTTACTTTACATAAAGTGAGCTCATTTTGCAGGAAAAAAGGATAAAGTTTTTTTTAATTTATCTTACTTAAAATTCCAAAATGTAGAGACATAACACTGCGTTAAGGTCTTACCTGTCACAGCTGCTGCTGAAGAAGCCCCACACGAAATATATATAATATGATCTTCCCCTAAAGCCTCAACTACTGTTGGTATCTTCTGACTATGCAAAGATCCATGACCCAACTGACCATGTCCGCCATGTCCCCAGGAAAGAACTTTGCCATCATCTAATAAAAGTGAAAATTGAAATAGTTCAAATGATATGATGAAATGAAATTATTCAGCTGAACAATTTCACCTCAACTTACCAGTTAATGCTAGGGAGTGATATCCTCCACTTGCAATTTGAATTATTCGGACATTCTCAAGGCTAGGTATTGGTTTTGGTTTCCAACCACCGATCTTATCCCCTCTCCCAAGTTCATAGTTAGAATTGGCTGAAAAGATGCTAACATTGTCAATTTTCAAAATGAAAGTACTGGATAAATGAATTGTTCTGGTTTTTCAAGAGAAAATGTAGAAAAACAATTTATATAAAGGAAGTGACAATACCTCCCCAGTTCCACAATTGTCCATCAACTGTCAATGCCATTGTGAAAAAGCCCCCACAGGAAACGGCAGCAATGGGCACAGGTAATTCCTTTACTTTCGAAGGGATACTCAATCCCCCAGCATGATCTGGGCCTCGGCCTGGACCAAGGCCCAACCGACCATCCCCTTCATCTCGACCCCAAATATAAAGCTCCCCTGCATCCAACAGAAAATGCCATCAATTATATAGATTCGTCATTTCACATGACAATTTGTCAATGGATATAGGATTGAATATAACCCATCAAGTCTTCAAGTTTCTTCATTCAATAACTTAAGCTTTTAGGTATGTTGTTTTTGCCAATGCTAACTAAACTTTCTTCACCAAAAGGTAAGGAGTTTATTATCTACCACCCAATGGCTTGAATTTCAGCACATGGTAAAATCGGGTCAAAACATTGTCTATCTCAAGGTTCTTGTGCAAAATAAAAGGTAAGTCCATATCCGCAACTTGCAATTAACTATTCATAATTAATCAGGCTTTTACAAAATATGGAATAGAAACAATTTGAATTAAGTCAAGATACAACAAAAGCAATGAATTTGGATTCAAATTCAAACACTACATTATCCAACAATTCATCAATAAAATCCCAAACTCCAAATATGAACAGATAAAGTTCTGGCCATCATTTGAACCTGATTCTGTGACTGCTGCGGTGTGTGTTCCACTGGTAGCAATGTGTTGTATAGCTCCCTCCCAGGAGCCCCTTACCAACCTAGGAAATAGTTCTCTAGTATATACCGAATGTCCAAGTGCACCAAAACCACCATAACCCCTGCAAGCTTCATTTTCATTCATAAAATTTTTTATGATGGCCATTCCACACTCACAACCCATATAAGCTTCAAAATAAATATTCAACATAAAATATGGCAATCATTTTCCTATTTGATAGAAGTCAAAATCATCATCTGTTGGATAAGTGGATGCATGGATAGTCAGATGAACATTTTCATCAGCAACAAAGCAATGCAGCCATGCTTAGATTCAATCATGCAAAAAGCTTTCTTTAGTTACTATGACATTAAATTAAACAAAAACCAGCCTTTTCTTACTACCATATATTTGGCTATATCAGTCAACATCATTGGATTCCATTAAAACACCAAATTTCTGATTGATTACCATGTTCCACAAAAATCTATCATATTACTAAGCAAAGTTTTTTGGATAAATAAGATATCACAATGTTAAATGTTGAGACTACATTCACTTCCACTACTCTTCAAAGATAAAACCACGTCAATGATTTTTGACATAAAGTCAAAATCATAGGCTTCAAGTGAGCATTTCCATCACCAAAAGAGCTACAAACTCTCTGTCAAAACTCACAATCATGGTAACCAATGTAAGAGTCTCCCTCATAATTAAAACAATGACAATAAAACTTATTAACAATTGCCTAAGTGTGGTTATCATGGCAATTAACTTGTTATCAAGTTTCAAACCCATTACAATTCGATCAATATAGAACAACTCAAGAAACAAACCTCCTTTTCTCTCTATACAATAGAGGAAGGCTCAAATATTGATAGAATTCATACAATTCTTCTTTCTACAACAATGCTTTTATGAATTCCGCTTCATTTCTCATATCATATTTGTCATTTAGTTATAGTATAAGATGATGGTTCTCGGCATGATTAGCTTCGGACTACAAACCAAAGATCAATCAAATTGTACTTGTTTTTGACAATAGATCTGCATCAAAATACATGTCATTTTGAAAATTGAGCACATTCATAATTAACTAAATCTTGATATAAATTGTATCTAAAAACATTTAATTGTTTTACTAAGTTTTCGAAGCGATCTAATTTTTACAATTGCAAAAAGCTACATAGACTAAGCCAGAGTTGAAGAGATTCTAACCATGTGAAAACCTCGCCGGCGGAGGTCAGCGCTACCGAATGCAGGCCACCAAGGGCTACAGAGCGAACACTATCAAGATGTGGATTCAATGAAGGAACAAACAAGGGATTCTCATGTCCAAAACCCAACCTTCCACCATCACCTTTGCCCCAAACCAACAGGGATCCATCAACAACCAAAGAAGAGTGAAAAAGCCCACACGAGATGCCAACTTCAACAACCTCTTCCTTCTTATTCTTCTTATTCTTCTTCGCACTGTCGCCAGCGGCGGTGGCCGGTTTGTCCAGAAGGCGGCCGGGGGTTGGGGACAGGCCGAAGGAGTTTTTAGGGAGGACAAGGTTCGCGACCGGGGCAGGGTAGAGGCGGATTTCTTCGATTCCGCCGCCAAGTTGGCCAGAACCGCCTCTGCCCCAAGAAAGAAGCTGGAGTGTTGCAGCGTCGTTTTGGTTAGAAGTAGTGTCGTTTTCGTTGAAGGCATAGAGAAGGGGAACTTTTGTGGCAGTTGAGAAAGAGGAGTAGCGGTGAGTAAGAGTAGCGATTCGGCGGGTGATCACAGCCATCACTGCTTTGCTTTATTATTTAACTTCAAGTATTTTCTCTTAAGTAGCTTTTAACTTCGCACTTCTCGCAGTGGATGACTTCGCACTCCAAACTCTCCGTCCGCACTGCTGTCACCTTTTTCACAAATTTGAAAGGGTAATTTTATACATTTAGAAATTGAGAAATGATATATTAAAAAAGAATAAAATTATTATTTTTTACTGTAAAACATAGAGAAATGATATTTTTTATGTCACTGCACATTATATTTTTGCCTTCTATATTTGCCAAGATTCTAAAAACCGGATCGGTCATCGACCACTCTAGTTACTGGTTTACTAGTCCAACCGATTCAATCATGGTTCAATTGAAATAACTATTTTATAATAAATAAAACATAAATAAACACATAATTTATGCACAATTTTAACAAGGTTGTTAGCACAAAAATTAACAAAAATAAGGATAAACACAGGGCGAATGTATAATTGGCAATATTCATCAACCATGGAAAATGTAAGTTCTCAAAAGCCTATGCTGAATTAACCAGCATTTAACAATCTAAACAAATATAAATAGATAAAGCAAGATTAACAAGAGTCATCGTTTGCAATCGACCCCATTCTGCTATCAGTCCCAGAGGAGAAGCATGATGTAATAAGCTCAATTCAGATAGAAAGTGAGAAAGAGCACATCTTTATAATTAAAATAGCAAACATTTCTAATAACTAATGACAACATCTGAGCATACCATAATTCCCCATGTCCCACAACAAAATCTAAGCAGAACATATAACAACTTTTAAAAATCAATCTCAAGAAAACCAGTCTTTTCCCATAGAAGACCAAAAATGAAAACACATTGTGTTGTTTCACCATTATACCATGTCATAGAGGCTGTGCAATTGATACAGTTGGAAACCAAAATTGAGTTCCAAAAAAAAAAAAAAACTGGGTCAGAAAATGCAACTTCCCCATTTTTACTCCTAATCTTCCCTGTATTCCCCTATCATGGTCACCAACCCAAAATATCAACCATTTGACAAAGAATTCGTAGTTCAGCAACAGTTTTCTGTTAGCATCTATGTTGGACCTTGTAACAAGATAAATTCACAGCTTATGAGAATTACTTGATATTCTGAACACATGAAAATTGGGTCTCCTATCCTCTATTTCTCCATTTTTTTTTTCTCTCTTCATCTTAATAAAATTCTTCTCTCATGAAAACTAAATAGATAAAAAAAATCTAGATAAAAATGAAAATCTCTAAATGGATGAGCAATGAGCAGTGACAGAGTCATCCATCATCAATTTAATCAACAAGATTAACAAGATTTTCAATTTAAGCAAGAAGCAGTGAGCAATGAGCAGTGACACAGTCATCAATAATCATCAACCTGACAGAGCAAAGCTAATCAACCAAGAACGTGGCTGAGCACTGAACAGAGCAACCATTACCTTCGGTGAGGGCAGTGAGCAGAGTAAGAGGAAGAAAAGTTGAACGCCATGGACGACGGCGACCCTTCTTCGTCCGTCTTCATGGTGGAGACTTGGAGCACGACAACCAGACGAAGACGGAAGCTCCTGAGCGCGACGGACGGCGGCAGAAGCGCAGACGACGGACGCCGATCTTGAGGAAGAAACTGCAATGGGTGAGAGTGAACAGGGGTTGGAGATCTGGAGCACGACAACCAGACGAAGAGAGAAGCTCCTGAGCGCGACGGACGGCAGTAGTGTCTCTCTCCTTGCGGCGGTGATGGAGGTTAGATGGCTAGGGTTTGGTTTTTTGAGGGCAAGAGCTCTGAACTTCCGAGTCTAAAGAAAGAAACGTGTGAGACGGGTTTGGTTCTGGGAGCATCGTTTTACAGAAACCGGCCGGCTCTCAGTCAGATCGATCTAACCCACTGATTCAGTCTGATTTTTAGAACTATAATATTTGCATAAATTTGAAAAAAAAATAATATTTTTTTTTTTAAAGAAAATAGCTCAACACATCAAGTGGAGCAAACACTAGTAGACAAAACAAAAAATCATAAACTACGCTATCCAACTCCAAGTAATATTACTGTTTATCCCATTGACATCTCCGGCATTGCCATCAACAACAAAAAGGATCTCCACCTAGCCACTCCTTATAGTTTATAACGGACATATGAATGACCTCAGCAACTCCTTTTCCTTTGTTTTGAAAGATTCTTCTATTCCTTTCTAGCCAGATATTTCAGATAATCGCACAAAATCCCATCAACCACCTCTTACGCTCCTCTTTACTAGCTGATATCTCAGTCCAAGTTATAAAATGTTCCTTTAGCGTTCCTGGGTATGACCATTGCCTTCCAACAAATGCTAGCCAAGCACACCAAACCTGCCAAGAAAATTCACAGCCAAGGAACAAGTGGTGAACATACTCAATACTCTTATTACAAAACACACATATGATATCTTCCTGATGGATAACTCCCAACCGACTCAGCATCTCCTTCGTATTGATCCTACCAGTCAATACAAACCAGACAAACAGTTCCACCATTGGTGGAACTAAACCTTTTCAAATTGTCCTTGTAAAATTGTAGCTTGTTATATCCTCTGGAAGGTTGTCCTCCTGGATTACCTGCATAAAAGATTTAGTAGAAAATATCCCTTGTTTATCAAATTTCCATACAACTCGATCCTCACTACCATGAGCCAGTTTGACTAGTCTTAATGCATCATGCAACTGGTTTACTAGGTCCAACTCCTATTGGAATAGCTCTCGCCTCCATTGGAAATTCCATATCCACTCAACCCCATCCCAAAACCCGCAATCCCCTATAAAAGATCCTCTTTGGTTTGACACTGAGAAGAGCCTCGGAAACTGGACTTTCAGAGCACCACCACGCAGTCAGACATCCTCCCAAAATAGAAGTGACAATTTTTATACTCTAAATTAATTAGAACTTATATTTTTATATTATGTTATATATCTCATTTATTTTTTTTGACAAAAAAAATATTTTATTCATAAGAAACATCATACGTGTTCTTACTTGCGAAATAGATCGGCCCCTAACGATGGATGATTGCCGAGCTATCACCTCGGTGGCTGAACGTCCAATCCTTGAATTCGAGCTTTCTTCTCAACGTGACGTAAGAGCGCGAACAAATGAAAAAAGGGGGAGTATACCTGTAAAGGCACTCCAAAACTTAAGTCAGTATTCGAACTTGCCGAAGAAAATACTTTACTTTGCTTTATATGATGGGATGTTCATCCGTTACGCTTTGGGATTAAGGTCAGTTATAAAAATGGTGGACAATGTATCTGACTTGTGAACCGTTTGATCGTCAATTATGATAAGAGCATTTATCTGACCGAATTATAGCTCATAAATGGACGAGTTATAACGGATGACGCCGAGTTATAGCTGGTTGACAACGACCAATATGTATTTATATATAATAGAAATAAATTAAATCTAAATCTAAAAAAATAAATTAGATATATTTTATATTGAATTATAAACTAAAAATAAGTCTAAAGTTTGATTTTAAAAAATATTAAATAGAAATAAAGATAGATTTAAATCTTTATAAGTTTTTAGATTAACACAAGACGTGATACAACATATTAAACAACCTTTTTTTTTGTTTAAAACTAAATCTTCCTTTAGTTTGAAGATATTTTTATAAACAAAAATAAATTCAAGTAAATCATTCTAAAATTAATAGATCTATAGAATTTTTTATTTAAATTAATTAAATATTTTATTTAATGAAATATGCAACCATCATCATCATGTCTCAATCTCATTTAGTTTCATTTCTTGCTACTCTATTCTCTATTTCACCGACTTTAGACTTATAATAGAATTTATAGAGGTTTAGAAGGCATGAAAAATGGTTAAATATATATAAAAAAAATACATTTTCTACAAAATAGAGTGGTCAAGTGTATGCATGGCTTCCGTGTACGCATATGTGTCAAAAAAACATGGGCACGTATGCATACTGTTTTCGCATACGCATGCATAGTAGGTTTTCAAAAAGCTAATATGCTGCATAATTCAATTTTTTTAATAAAAAACTTTAAATATGCATAACTTTTTTGTTAGAAATCATTTTTCAACTATTCTTAAACTATTGGAAAGACCATTGAATAAACTTTCATAAAAATCTAATTTTATTGAATTTCTAACTCCGAAGACTGAGTTACGGTCCGCTGAAGTTGGTCCAAAACTCATTTTTACCTAAAAACAAAATTTGCCAAATTTCAAGAAATTCACAATCCAAACCAATTCAAAATTATACCAGTTTATTACCCCTAACCAATCTCAACATACATTTCCTTTATGCTCTACCTCTCTATCTATTCAATTTAACGATTTCCATTCACAATTTACTAATTCTCATCTTATCAACAATCAATTTCAATAAATACTAACCCAATCACAACCATATCAAATTCTCATCAATTCAACTCATCACACTGACCAAACTCACATTTTCCACTCTCAGACCCAAAATTCACGGCCTTCGCTCCAAATTTCATCAATTCATAAATTCATAAACGATCAATCAACAACTCATCATTCACAATCACCAATCTCATATCACCTTCTCATACAATTATTCACTTCTAAGTAACTCATACCACATTCTCACAACTCATAAACAACCAATTACCAATTCAAAATCAAAACCAACACATCATTAATTACAACATTAATTAATTCCATCAAATCCTACAATTCAATCATATTCCTAGAGGCATCTAGCATAGGATTTCATATCATATTATATGGTATTTAAATGAAATTTAAACCGTACCTTAATCGATTTTTTTCCAAGCTCAAAACCACCAAAAATGACTTCTTCCTCACAAGCTTTTAAGTTCATCCACAAGAACTTAACTCAAAGCAATCCAATTTACCAAATCAACTCCAATCAACACCAATTTCAATCTAATACTATACAATTACCAAAAAATCAACATTAGAACTCACAATATCAACAAACCAAAAGGGTTTAGGGAATCCTTGCCTTGTCCACCGAAGTTTTGGGTGAAACCCACCAATAACTCATATTAGAGCACCCCTAAACAACCAAAATCACAAGTTTTTTCAATACACAAAACCTAAAATTGCGAAAATGGGTAGAAGAGATAACTGGACATGAAAAATGAAGGGAGAAGTAGAAATGGAATGCGAAGCAAAGGTGGTAACCGTAACTATATGAGAAAAAGCACAAAAGATTAGGGGCAAATCGACATTTTCACGCGCTTTCAAATCACGCCTAAAGCACATTTAATTCTCTAGGCGCAGCAATTGATGCGTGAGTATCTTCTCTATCTTTTTCTAGTGAATTTGCATTCAAATTGTGGAGTTTAATCAAGATTTAAATATCTTTTAGCAACTATGAATGCTACTTTGAGTTTTTTGCAATTTATGTTAATTTCAGGTAGCATTCGGATGGATTTGACGGAGTTTTGTAGTAGAAAAGGAAGAAAGCGAATGATGCTGTCAACCCCGACCTCCTTGCACTCAAACAGAAATAACTTGAGCTACAGAGGTCCAATTGACGTGATTCTAGTGACATTAGAAAGCTAACTTTCAGATCTTTCCAATGGTATATAATAGTATACCCTTTTCTTCCATTCCATATGGCCTTCTCCATGCTGAACTTGAATTTTTTTCAAGTTCAGCGTGGAGCCCAACGCATCAAGGAAGCTGCATGCATTACTCCATGCTGAACTTGGAAATTCTCAAGTTCAGCGTGGATTCAAGGGAAACAAAGTTTGCAACACTGCCTCATCCACGCTGAACTTGAGAATTTCCAAGTTCAGCATAGACCTTACTGAATCAAGTGGTCCCCAATTCGTCCAAAGCTGCACGGATCAATTTAAAATAATTTTGATTTAAACTTTTATTTTATTTATAATTAGGAAAAGATATTATTTAGTTTAGGAATTATATTTTTACATTAATTAGAATTAGATATAAAAGAGAAAAGAATCAGCCCTTCGGAAATCTCTTCTCTTCTCTTCTACCTCATTCCAAAATTTACAGTTTTTACGAATCCTAGTTTTTCTCTCTGAACCATGAGCAACTAAACCTCCACTGTTAAGGTTAGGAGCTCTATCTATTGTATGGATTGATACAATTATTTTTCTATTTTAATTCATGTATTGATTTATATTCAAGAATTATTTTTGTTCTTTATCTTATGAATTTGGGTGGAACGGAAGTATGACCCATGTTCTAATTGAGTTCTTGTATAACTTGGAAAAGCTCTTTACTTGAACAACAGCTTGAAAACAATTTATCCTAAATTTTGAATTATCTGGACTTAACGGGATACGTGACATATAATCTCTTATATTTGGGTAATTAGAATTTTTGTGGCATATAAACTAGAAATTGAACTTCACCCTCTAATTGGAATTAAGTGACCAAGGAATTAGCAGTTGATGAATTTTAGAGGAGACTAAAAAGGTCTAAGGAATTAGGGTTTAGTCACATATATTTTGCCATGAATTAAATCTTGCATGATTAAAATAGTTAGTAAGAAAAGTCAATTCAAAAAATAGATATCTCTGAAGACTTAACTGTTTCTCCATATATATTTTTCATAACTTGTTTACTGCTTGCTTTCTGATATTTTGAATTTACTGTTAATGCTTTTGAACACTCAAACACCATTTTCTGCTTGTCTAACTAAGTAAATCACTTAACCATTGTTGCTTGATCCATCAATCCTCGTGGGATCGACCCTCATTCACCTGAGGTACTACTTGGTACGACCCGATGCACTTGCCGGTTAGTTTGTGGTTTTAAATTCCGCACTAGCAATCGAAGCGACGCTCTTGAAACGGGTGTTGAGGGCAACTCCCACACGCTAGGAAGCCTTCAGAAGTCCGAATCCGTGACGACTGACCCGCATTGGATAGAGGCTGTCGTTACGAGAATCCAAGTAGGCGAATGCACCAGCCGTGGATCTCACATTTTGACGCATTGGGGAACTATTCTGGCCCAACCCAATAACATCCATGTGGCCCACTAGGCGGACACATGCCCCCTCCGTACGGGCAGGCATCCTCCATGTGACCCGAGCTAGCTCCCTCAGTAAGATCTCGACAGCTGGCTAAAGTTGGAAAGGGGTTGGATCCTAAAGAGAGTAGGGCCCACCCGAACAAATGAGGATAAGGGAGAGGGACTTGTACCCCTCTTATCGAATACGTTATCATTATTCTAAAAAAATCATAGCTGTCTCATTGTACGAATGCTAAACTTAAACATTGGAATGTTTTACAGGTGGTCCCTGTAACACCCTAACTATCAAAATGTCACGCTTTCGGCTGCGCCACTCTGATAGCTCGAGTATTACCACGACTTTTATAATATTTAAGACTAAAATATGAGCCTGTTTAAAACTTAAAACCGCATAACCTTTCAATAACTCTTCTTCGTGAAAATATAAACATACATGTACATACAAATCAGATACATATATATATATATATATATATATATATATATATATATATATATATATATATACATAACAGTAGTTTACAAATATACATATCATAATTTCCTATCCCTCTTACAAACTTAATAAAGATAAAGGTGAGGGAAAGCAATAGCTACGGTAATACAAAAAGACCGAACAGAAAATAACATAACCCTCCTGAAGCTTCGTCTTCCATATCCTGAAAAAGAATAACCTGTAGGGGAGTGAGAACGTCGTCCTCGCTTGTCCTCACTATAGGATTACAGAATTTGCTATAACAAGATACGTAAAGATAAAATCATTCTTAGAGTTCAGTGATCATTGCTCGTCTTATGAGTCTTTCCCAAAAACCATAGGTTCACATTCGAAATCCAGAAAATTCCTCTTTGAAGACTTGCTAAATTTCTCAAATATTCTAAAACAAAACATTTTTCCTTTCTTAAAGAAAATGTCTGAAAAGTTTTTCCTAGACCGTAACCATGAAAGCAGTTACCTACACGGTATAAATGATCATCCCGTTCCAAGCATAGGTTCATTAAGTCTATGCTGAACCGGTTAGATACTTTATACAGAACTAAGACTCAATATACCAATCACGGCCTCAAGCCCATCCAATCCAACACGGCCCCCGGCCCAAACAGCTCAATCAGCAACCAACTCATCACAAACCAATCAATTCAAACACAATCAATTTTAATGTGGTTCAAGCACAATCAAGAATAATTACAACAAGTATAACAGTTAGCAGTTAACATAAGTATTCACATAGGCAAACCAAATACAATATGCACACCCAAACAATATCACATAAATGCAAATGATGAATGCCTGTTCTACTGGCTGTGATATCACATTGTCGGTTCAATTGCCAACCCGACACATTCCCATGGGAATGTTGCCCTTCGGTCACGTATAAATGGGAACCCTCTGGGATAACATGCCCGCCACACGGTCCAGGATGTCAGTGCCTGCACACTCCTGTGATCCGAAAGGATGTGAGCGGGATACTTTGCCTCCGACCTCACATCTACACGTAAGCGGGATTAACCACCGTCCTTACGCAAGCGCTGCAACCTCGACAAGCGGGATTAACCACCGTCCTTGCCAGGCGCAAGCGACTTATCAACAATCTCGTCAATTATCAAATCTCTCAGCATAAGCGGGACGAACCCGGCCCTTACGCCTACCAAACAATAACTCATCAATCTTGATTATATCCACAATCAATTATGCTCAATATCTTATTTCAAAATCATTCTTGGCCCATTTACTTTTAAATAACAAACATAGTTAAATCACAGCTAACCAAGAATCACTTTTCAAAACGGAGCCACTTTCCACATCTTTCCAACACTTCCAAAAATCTCAAAACCATGCCAAGTTAAAAATCTCTTTGAAAGACTCTAAATCATTCATTTCTAAATCAAGATTTGGTCGTAAGATTCCTCAGCAGAGTCTCAAGACTTCAGGGGAGAATAACCTAACTCATTTCTTAAATTCCTTGAAAACCTCCGAAACTTTAACTTCTTGAGTTGAATAAATAGAATAGGGTTTAAACCCAAAACCAAATCGTGTTTTCAATTATTCCGAACCAATTTCAAGACCAACCAAACTTAAGCCAAAACAAAATCATTTTTAAACCGAAAACCAATTTCAGTTTCATTCTTAAATCTGTTCCCAAGGGCTCGGGAAGTGTTTCAATTTTAATAAATCAAAGTTCCAGAAAATACTTCAAGCTCTTCCTAAATGTCGTAAAGTGAAATAGATTAATTGAAAACCAGGTTTATTTTAAATCCATTAAAACCCCTCCAAAATCTGTTTACGTAAATCAAATTCCAAAACAAAAAAAATCATATTTAAATTGATTTTTAAGGCATAATTCCTTTCTTAAGAATTACATCAAAAATATAGAGATTTTTCTAATAAGGCAAGTTCAAACATAATTTATTTCTCAACCGTTTAAGTCAAAGAATAATTCATTCTTTTCCAAAATAATAATTCCAATCAAAATCTCAGATTTTCTAGAAATTTCGGCAGCATCTCCCCTAAAACTTGGACTTTGCCACCCTTTTCGAGTCCCAACAAAACCAATCATCAACTCTTTCTAACAGGTTCAAGACCAAATCAGTTTCTAATAAAACAAAACTCAACTTTCAAATTATCAAAAATCATTCAAATCAACCAATCCAGAAATCTCCAATTTATCATAATCAGACATTGTTACTATCAAACAGGCAACCATATTCATTCAAGATAAAACTAGACAATTCATAAGACTCACATAACCACCAGAAATACATTTTGTATAGCATATCTATTTATAACAATTTCAACTTTAAAATAAATCAGTTTGTATAAAAAGCCCCTACCTCGACTCGTCGAAACCATAACCCAAAATGCATTACGAAACGTTTGCTCTCAACCAAATTCAACAGCAATCCACAAACTCAACCCCTGATCACTTTCGCAGCACTCACAGCAACTTAAAAGCGGTATTCAACATACAGAACTCAAACCTACGTTACCAAACCTCAGAGTTTATAACCAAACATACTAGAATACTAACGCAAGACATTCCAAAACATAAATACTTACTGAACTGGCGAAATAAAGCAGTCGCGAACTCCGAGCACATGACGCAAGCAATCGATACACAACCCTACGACTAATAACGCCACAACACCTCAGCCTAAATTATCAGAACAATAATCTAAAGGGCTTTCAAATGGAAAACGCTTACCGAATGAAGAAGGAACGGCTGAACCGAAACAGCGGCAGTCTCCGAACCGGTTCGGCGGCAGCACCCGGTAACCACCTCGAGTGGCGGCGGCGACCAGACCTCTGGCGATGATAACTGAAACTAATCATACAACAACAATGAAGCTTCCGGAAACCCAAAGGAAATGAAGATCAACTTGAACCCTTACTGGCAGGATTTTCCGGCGACGGCGGTGAGGTTTTCTGGCGGCCAGAACTCCGGCGATGCAGCTCCCTTCTCCGGCAGCGATAACAGTGGTGTTTTCCGGCAACCACCGATCTCCGGCGACAGCAACAGAAGCTCCAGTTAGGCACCGCGAAGCAGCAGATCGGCAGTACCGTCGGCCAAGGTGCGGTGGTGGAGACGCCCTCAACCACGGTGAAACATGGTGGCTATGGAAGCTCGACGGCGGCTGGCTCCGTGTCGAGGACGACGGCGACGCAGTGAGGGCGACGGCGGCGAACTCCTTCCCGCGGTGACTCCCTCACGAGTCCTCTCTCTCTCTCTCTCTTGCCTGAGTCCTGACCCGCGGTGGCGTCGGCTTCACGGGTAGCAGCGGCAGCAAGGCTTCCTCCATGCCTACGAGGATGACGGCGGCGAGGCGCTAACACGATGGTGGCGAGTGGCGAGCAGCTCGGCGGCGACGGCGAGGCCTACCGGCGCTGGCTCGGGCCTCTCTCGGATCCCCCTCTGCTCTCATCCCTTTCCTTATTTCCATTTCTTCTTCCTTTGAGTGTGTGCGTTGTGTTGTTGAAGGGGAAGGGGGGAAGAAGGGGAACCGGGTCATGGGTTAGGGTTTTTCAGGGTTAGGGTTGTGTGTGTTGAGTTTTAGGATTATGGTAAAATTAGGTACAAGGATAAGTTTGTAATTTCAAATAAAAGTAGGAATATTAAAGAAATTGAGACCTAATTTAAATCCAACACTAATGGTATATAGAAAATACTATTTGCTCATCAATTTTATAAATTATTTTCAATAAAATGTCCAAATCAAATAATTAAAGATAATATACTTATTTTCTTCATTTTTCAAGATAGCAGTATTAACATTTAAAATATTATTTATTTATCCAAATCATATAAAATCTTTATTATTTCACAACTACCAACTTTACAATTTAAATATAGAAATAATTCAATAGTTGTAGAATTAGATAAAACTCTAATTTTGAATAGCCAAACCTCAATTTTTGAATTTCTAAAACTTTAAATTGTAAATAGTAAAATAATCCATAATTATAAAGTTTGGATAAAATTTAATTTATTTTAAATCCAATTAATCAAAATTGCTTCAAATTATTTTCAATAAACTGATTTTCTGAAAATAAAACTGTAAATAAATATATGATTTGAGATTAGTTTAAGATAAGACTTTTTTAAAAGTCTTGGGTCTTACAGCAACAAACCAACGACTCGGTGGTGCAGTTCTCTGCCTCAAAACTCGTATTTAGATCCCAATAATCCACCACTCACACCTCACACCCGACCGACTCCACGAACAACCGAACACATAATATGATAAAATTTGAACTAGACCGGGGATAATGAAAAAAATATGTTTATCATGTTTCATGTATATATATAATATAAGTAGATAGATGATTTAAAGAGTATAATAAAGTAGACGGTTCTTTTTCTTTTTTATGTTTCCTCAGATGGGTGATTCACTTCGTTCCTTGAAGTTTTAAAAGGAAAAGAGAAACTTCGTGGGTCATATAGTGAAAGCATGAGACAAGTTATCATAATAGATCATAAAGAGTTAAAGACACCTTGTAGCTCTTGCCCTATACTAATTTCATACGATCTCAACTAATAAAGCCTACTCCTCTAATGATGACATCCGCCACCCTAAACTAATAAAGAGGAACTAAAGAATTTCTTTTCAAGCATTATTTTATTGCACACTAGAATTATTCCAAAAGCATTAGGATTGATATAATTGCAGTCATTAACTCATTATGACCATGATGATGGCAACCAATAACAAACCTTTCCAACATGCTACATAAGAGTTTAGTATCATGCCATGCTGCTCAGAAAACAGTTAAGAGAAAACTTATATATGTTCAAGAGAGGCATTGTTTCCCTATCAATGTTCTCATCGAACTCTACAATGTTGGTTGGATTGTACCGTCCAAGGAGACGGCTTCGGCGGAGGAGAGGCAGCAGTGTCCGGTTAGGGAACAAGCGGCGAGGGTTTTGTCTTGCCTCGCGGCCGGTGGTTCAATGGGGTGTCATGGCTCCACTTCGGATGTTAAAGAAGATCATCATGGAAATTACACCAAAAGAGAACTGGATAGAGGCTTATTGTTGGTCTCTTCCTTTGCTTCGTCCCCAACTATTTCCCCTTTGTTGATCACAATTGTAATTTAGTTTATTCCCTCTTCATAAGTATGTGGTAAAGTTTTTCTTGAAGAGTTTGATGTGAAAGCATTATACAAAACTCATTCATGAGTGTTTGAACCCTGATCTTATCTTCCAATTCCAAACATATCTCATACTATAAAATATGGTATGGTATAAAAGCAAAAAACCAAAAGAATGTTTCTCTATGTAACCAGAAATCAATCAGCCGCATAAAATGTTGTGCTGTAGTGCTTGTACACCTTTTCTTCTGTAACCCTTCTTGTAAGAAGTGATAAAGACTCAGTTACCCAGTACTTTGACGTAAGTATTTTGTTTTCCAATTTCTCTTTATTGTATTACTACTTTCCTTGCATTTTCAATATGCACTTAAATATATTATACACGTCTCTGGTCTTGCCAGTACTAATAAAGTAGCCTTCGTTTTAAATTATATATATATTTTCTGATCTCTCATATTTATTATTAGAGAACAACTAAGGAACCAAAAGCATATCAGTCAAAAATCAGCCAAAATGTGTTTGGGCTCCATGAAAAATTGGGTTTTGGTTTGTGCTCTGTGATCCCAGGAGCAATTTTCAAATATATTATTCAAAAAGCGATTCTAATTAAACAGTTTTATTTATTTTTTGGCTGATCACCTTTTGGTTCCATATACTTTTTCTTATTATTATATTAGCGTCATCACTAACACAGTAACTAAACATCTGCATGCAATAAGAATTTGGTATATACGATACCCAGGTGATTTACGAAACAATATATAAGAAATATACTTTAGTTATCAAAAGCATCTCTATCTAATGCATTTTCTGCATCTCTCGTTTTCAATAATATATATGTAATTGTTTTCTATTACTCAAATTTATTATTATTATTATTATTATTATTATTATTATTATTATTATTATTATTGCATACGTGATTTTATCAGCATATATAATTTTTTGTCGGATTATTTCGACAATAATTACCGTTAGATTAATTCTAAGGATTTCTAACAATACAATAATCTATTAAAATCGATTGAGGGTGTTGCTTAGGGATGGCAAAAATTTCAGGCGGAACGGATATTCGCGGAGATTTATCTGTCGGAGGACAGATTTTAGAGACATTTTTTTCCGAGGAGGGCGGGAGCAAGGGATAGGTCCTTGCCCCATGGGTATCCGTTTATTACCCGTGATTATAAAATTACAAAAATAACCCTCATATATATATAATTTTGATGAAATCCTACCTCCTCAAACCATAATTTGTGCGCCTCTCTCACTCACTTCACTCTCTCACATGAGCCTCTCTCACAGTCATCTCACACTCTCATCTTTGCGTTCTCACTCTCAGTCCCTCACCTTCCTCTGTCACTGCTGTCGCTCACCTTCCTCTGTCGCTATCGTCGCTCACATTTTTCCATCGCTGTCGCCGCTCACTCTTCCTCTCACTACTTTGCTCACTGCTTGCTGCTAGCTTCACCGCCGCCTCCACCTCTGCTTTGCAACGAAGCCTCAGATCTGCAACGTTGATGACAAGCTACCTCCAGCAACGCTTCTGCTCCACGACGCCGATGACGCCTCTCCCACCACGACTCTGCATCGCCTCTGCTCAGCAAAGATGATGACGACTGTGCTCCGTCTCCGTGGTCAGCCACCTTGCAATAAGTTAGATGTTTCTGTTAATTGATTAAATTGGTTTTCACATATGTTTTGATTTTTAATTTATAAAATTGCTATGAAATTGGGACACTGGAGTTAGGGTTTAAATTCTGTTTATGTGAACTAGGTTTAGATTTAGGGTTTTGATTCTGTTAATGTGAAATTGAGTTTATGTTTAGGTTTTAGATTTTGTTGATTGATAAATTTGGATTAGAGTTAGATTCTATTGCTGGAAAATTGGAATTAGAGTTTGGATTCTTAAATTTTTACTGTAAAATTGGATCATAATATTGAGATTTTTGTGAAATTGTTGTTGTTTATTGGATTTTTTTTTCTTTTTAATTTTTTTCTTATTTATTTCTTCAATTCCTTCAAACTCTGCGGATATCCTAATATCCGACGGGGACGGAATCCCTGTTACCAGTTACGGGAATGGGGCGGGGACGGGGAGGGTCTGGAGGCGGGGGATGGGGGTTTCTGGAGGCGCAGGGGGGCATGTCCCGCCCCATGGGACCGTTGCCATCCCTAGTGTTACTAGTATCACACACTAAAATTCAACGGTAAATTTCAATAAAATATAGGAGCTATTGAAGATTTAAATAACACGAATATTATCATCAGATATTGCGTCAAGAAATCCGACATTAATATTTATAACTAAAACACTTTCTCTAAATTTGTTTTTTATTATATTGTCGTAAAAATTCGACCATAATTTCGATAGAAATTCTAACTTAAATTTGAGTTCAACATCTTCTTTCTTCATTTTTGCATTCTTAGTATCTCCTCGTCTCTCTTTTTCAACCCCAACCACTGCCTCCCTCCACCACTCTTTTTTAGCCGCTCCAGAACTCCTTTGTCATTGCCTTTTTAAATTTGTTGCTTGTTCTCAAGGATGGAATTAAGATAAAATTTAGGAAGGTGCCAAAGTTTAATTTTTTAATATAAAAAAATTAAAATTATAATTTTAAAGAGAGTTAAACTAAAATCTACACATAACTTATAAACAAAAATTAAAATTTAAGGGGCAGTGCCCCTTTTCTGTATGAGTGGCTCCGCCCCTACTCGTTCTCCCTTGGAGTCTGCATGTCGCTACCTCTTTCCCTATTCCTTTTGTTCCAATTTCAAACCCTTAACTCTCACAATAGTTTCCACGCCCTGAATCTGTCAAATATGAAATCTAAGTTAGATTCTCTTTAGTTGTCTATTTAGATTAGGTAATTCTTTTTTTTTTTTTAAGTCAGTTTAGATTAGTTAATTTTTGGAAAAATATAGGTAACCAACAATATTTTTAAATAATATATGAATAATGTGAATTAATAGGGTTAAAAGAGTAAATTAATCTTAAAATTAATTAGTAGCATTAAATTAGGATATAGTGTATTTTTATTTTATTGTTGGTAGTTGTTCATGTTATTCAAGATGGTCATTGTTTACCTAGCAATCTCCTTAATTTTTAGTAGATTGGATGACATGATTTATGTTAGTTTAGGTTAATTTAATACTTGTTTTAGCGTCATTATTTTGATTAAAAAATATCTTTTTTCAATGAAAAATATCTTTTTTATTTTTTTTAGCGTGTTTAACAAATTTTTAGTAATAAAAGTAAAAGCGCTAGAAAAATAAAAAATATCTTTTTTGAGAAGTTATAATTTACATATTTTTTTAAAAGATCTTATTTTTTTTTAAAAAAATATTTTTCATGTAATAAATAAACAAAAAAATACTTTTATATTGTTATACCCAAACATAATTGATAAATAAAAAGATCTTTTTGCATAAGATACCCAAATATAAAATTACTTTTACTTTTTCATAAGATCTTTTAAAAAAAGATAACTCGAAAAAATATATTTTCTTAAAAGCTCACCTAAATAAGCTCTTAGTTTTGAAATTAGATTACTTTTAGTTTTAAAATTAGATTAGCTTAAGTTAATTTAGTTTTGAAAATTAGGTTAGCTAAGGTTAATTAGGTCAATTTAGTAGTTTTGAAACTAAATTAATTTAGTTTTGGAATTAGGATAACAGAAATTTTTTGCATACAAGCGATTAAGGCTTGTAAGCCCTACAAGTCCAATTAAAACTAACGCTCAAAACGCGCTTCGAACCGTTCTTCTTCCTCTTCGTCTTCTTCTTCTTCTTTTCTTTCGTTTCTTGCCTTCTCTTTCTCCTTATTTTTCTTCTTGCTGCACGTTCTTCTTCCTCTTTCTCTTCTTCTTTTCTTTCGTTTCTTTCCTTATCTTTCTCCTTCTTCTTCTTCTTGCTGCACGTTCTTCTTCCTCGTCTTCCTCTTCTTCTTCTTTATTTACGTGCTTTTCTCTCTGTTTTCTTTTTTTGTTATTCTCGATTTTTATTGTTTTTTGATATCAAGCTCTGAAATCGTTTTTGAAGAAGAAGAAGCAGCAGAAGATGAGGAGGAGAAAGAGAAAGAGTTTTGAATTATGCATAAGGTGTACTTCAACGAATTTTGGGTGTATTTCTGTAATCCTTTGGGTGTATTTCTGTAATCGTTTGGGTGTATTTTTGTAATCGTTTGGGTGTATTTCGGAAGTTCCATTATCTTCAAAATGATTTCAAAGCTTGATTTTCAGAAACCATGAAAATCGAAAAAAAACGAAGAGGAAGAGGAAGAGGAAGAGGAAGAGGAAGGAGAAGAGTCGTTCATAATACATGGTGAGTGTAGCGCTTTGAAAACAGGAAACGGTTGAATAACACATTAAAAGGCCCGTATGTGTAGCAACTTGTAAGACTTGTAAGTCAAAAAGACTTGTATGTGTAGCAGGCCTCTTAGGATAATTTAGGTTAATCTATTCTATCTATTCTATTATATAAAAATCGAATTTCTGCATTTAATGATGGAGCTGACATGGCATGCTTCTGAGAGCGTTTCCTAATTTATTTCTTTTAACTCATTAAATACAAGTTATTACGATAAACTAACTATATCAACTAATTGATTTAATTAAATATTTAAATATCATATAATTTATTATAATTTATATCAATTTGATTTGGTAGTATTTTCTAATTTATTTATTTTAATATTCTGTTAGTATTTTTAATTTATTTTTTAATTTATTAAACCAAATTTATTGTGTGTACTAATTAATTAATTTGATTAATTTATTAGTCATTAAAATAATAAATCAATGAATAAAATAGAAAACTGAGATATTTTTAACTAATAATTAAATCAAATCAAATCAAATCAAATCATATATATTTAACTAAATTCAAATCATATTAATTAAAGACTAAATTAAAATAAGATAATTTCTTACTTATTCAAGTTGAGTGCAATAAATACAAATTAAGTTTGTTAAATAATCATAGTTGTCTGGACTACTATATATAGATGGCCACACAAAATTATAAGAATCGTGATTTTTATCGCTCTTTCTATTTCAACTCTTCTTTTCTTCTTTTTTTTTTTCTTTATGTATAATTTCTTTTATGTATAAATGTACCCAAAATGAGAAAGTACGGATGAGTGTTTTATTGATTGTTTGTTTGGTGAATATATCTCAATTTTTCAAAGTAGCCGATGTATTTTTTATAGTATTAGATAGAAGAATATTTGTTAAAATGAATATACTCATTCTAATGAATTTTTTTTCAATTGTTATATTTTTATGTCAGTCATGTAAATTCTTTAAAGACACAAGATAATAAAATAGGTTGACTTTAATATCATTAGAAG
Organism: Arachis ipaensis; assembly: GCF_059453495.1. NCBI lineage: Eukaryota > Viridiplantae > Streptophyta > Magnoliopsida > Fabales > Fabaceae > Arachis > Arachis ipaensis. Next base: position 95,530,538 of record NC_142439.1, read on the forward strand.
CTAAATTTAATGGTTCAAATAAACACTACTAATTATGTTAAAAAAGTAATTTTGTAATAATAATGTGATTTACATGTTAATTTTTTCGAGTAAATTCATTTCAAAATATAAAAATTAGGATCAATTACGCTAAAATTTTAAAGGCAATATAGAATTTAACAACAAAATTAACATTCATTAAGGAAATAAATTTATTTATGACTATTTTCTAATTATAAATAATAACAAGATTTATGAAAAATATTAATGTCATCATTCTTATTAATTAAATCATAATATTAGGTAGTTGATAGTTTTATAGGCGGAAATTATTAAGTAATTACGAAAAAATTAGAAACGAACAAGCAATAAAGATTCAAATCTATATTATTTAGTTATATTTTTCTTATCTTCAATCTATATATATTATTTAGATTGACATATTTCTAAAAAGGTTATTCAATTTTTTTTAAATTATTAAATCAAATCAGTTGCAAACTAATTAATTAAGTTGATTAAATATCTAGATATCTTATAATTTAATATAATTTAATTTATATAGATACATGATTTTTACAATTTTATTATTTATTATAATAAATTTTAGAGATAATTTTTGCAAGTTATAATTTATTTTTTTTATCTACATATTCAAATTTTAAGAATAATTTTTTTAATTTTGTATTTATAAATAAATTATTTTCTACTTTACTATATGAATTTTTTTATTACGCAATTCACTTTAACAAAAATAATTAATTTCTGAAAATTTAAATTTGAGCGCTTGGTATGGTTAAACTCAAACTTTAATTTATTTTGTCATATTATTATATAAATATTAAATTCTTTAATTAAACACTTATTTGATTACGAAATGATATTATATGTTATTTTCATATTGGTAATTAAATTTCAGTTACTACACAAATATTATATTTTAGGTAATTATATATTTTTTTGTTATTTTAAAAATTATTATATAATTTTAAGATCATTTAATTATGTTTATTTTTTTAAAAGCATTGTCATTATTGAAGAGTAACTAATATTTGTGATAGTCTAAAATTGAGAAATAAAAATACAAAATATTAATATACTAAGTTTTTGAAGTATAAATCTTGAAATAAATATATGTGATTATAATTAATTATCATAATTAAAAATATTTATTTTATTTCAATTTGTTCAGAACATGTTATCTTAAATTTTTTTATTAAGTAGTATTTTTTTTGTACATTTAATTGTCATTAATTTATATAAATTAAAATGTATAACTTAAAAAAATAGACACGTGTCTAAAAAATGAAAAAAAAATTTTTAGTAAAAAATTTATGTCACTTTAGCTTTTTTTGGCATTATATCTTACATTTTTACTATAATTAAAAGTTAGAGGTAAATTATTAAATATAAATTAGTAAAAAAATATAATACTTAATGAATTATCATAATTATATTTAAAGGTATTTAAGTTATTTTCATATAATAAAAGTGATATGCTTCAAAAAATATTTGTATATAATTTATAACAAATATATGAGATATTTATCATAATTTTTATTTTTAATAAAAATATCATTGTATTAAAATAATGCATTTTAAAGATGTATAAATGAGATTTTTATTAAAAAAAATTTACAAGATAGCAAATACATTTTTATTTTAATTTTATCCTTAATATTTAGTTTTAATTTTACCTTTAGAGTTTTAATATGTTTCAATTGTACCATTAGGGTGAACAATATTAATTATAACTAATCAATTATATTATCTGATTTGATCAAAATTAAATAAATATTAAATTATTTAATAAATAATAAATAAAAAATAAAATAAATGAATTTAATTTAAATTATTCTCTTATTATTTCTATATCTAGAAATCAGAATGTGCTTTTATGTATTTTGTTAATAGTTCTTAAAGAAGTTACTATTTTATTTACTAATATTTTAAATTTTTTATAATATTTTCATAAAATTTAATTAATAAGTTTTTATTCACAATATTTTTCTTGAATTTTTTAACAAAAATATATCTTAATTTTTGTCTTTCATCTTTTATATTAATTGATTATACTAATTTTTTTTACAGTGTATTTTTATCAACTACATACATTATTTTTCTCTCTTTTTTACTTTTTTTTAATTATTTTATTACCTTATCTTTAATTCTTTATTTTACTTTCACTCCTCATATTTTTATTGTATTTCACTTCATCTTAATCTTAATTTCATAATTAACTTTCAATTATATAAAATTCAATAGTTTCTTTCAAAACATGCTCATATATATTATCTATTATATACAATCATTAGGATAAACAAATAAATATAAATTGAATATATAATTTAATTTTAATTTAAACTAAAAACTAAATGAATTTTCCAAAAAATAGCAACCAATTTTATTTTTAATTTCTTTATAATTTATTTAAAGATAAAAATCTCTCTATAACCACTAACATCACCGATAACAAAATTATAAATCTTTATAAAATAAAAAATATTTATAAAATAAATAACATATATAATTTTAAAGTTATTAATCATAGACTATGGACAAATTATTTTAAAAAAAATCTTATGGATCAACATGTAATTTTTTTATATTTTTATTTTTTTTCTAAAATTTTTTAGACTTCTCAACTTTTAATTTGTCTATACATTACTTCTCAAAATATTATGATTTCACAAGTTATAATATGTGGGATAAATCACCGTTATAAGCCATTTGCAAACTAATTTTACTTATATCCTCCAAAATAAAAAAGGCCACGTACATGTCTCAATTTACATATTTATATAAATCAAATTTATGAAGTTCGAATTATGTGTTTTGTAGTAAATCAAATCTATAAGATTCAAATTACTTGGATGCTATCTATGCTACTAAATCGAATGAAGGAGATTCGATTTACAATGAGTTGGATTGCTACTAAGTGAGTATAAATCGAACCTTATTGCTTCGATTTAGCATGAACCATATAAATCAAAATTTATATATTCGATTTAGTAGGGGATGACATAATTCGAATTCTTTAAATTCAATTTACTTTCGAATCATAATGGCAAGTAATTCGAATCCTATAGATTCGATTTACTACATATTACCCTAATTCGAATTCATTAAATTCGATTTATATAGAAATGTAAATGGAGACAACTAGGTAACGTTTTTGGATTTGGGTGATTCAGGTAATTTTGGGGTGGCTTTGGTTTATCAACGTAAATTAACCTACTATGTGATATTAGTTATTGTTATATATATGAAAATGTGACTTATTTATGTATTGTTTGGATTAGAAGAATTTGTAGAAAAATAAAATGCTGGAGAATAAAATGGATGAAAAAATCAAGTTTTTATTGTTTGGATCAACAAAAAATTGAATGAAAAACATAAAAGTGTATGTGGAGCTCATGTAAATGTTTTCTCTTCAAAATTGGAAAAAAAATTGATGCAGAAGTACAAATATGAGTAAAAATATAGAGTTACCATTTGAATTATAATTTATATATAATATATAAAAACATTAATATAATTTTACTCTATTATAATTTTTTCTCTTCTTACTTTTCCTTCCATCCAAGAAAAAGAATTTTTTTTCTATTTTCTTTTCATTCATTTTTTCTTCATCTAAACAACACACAAAAAAATATAATTTTCTTTTCATTTTCTTTCCTCTTATTTTCTTTCTTTCCATTTTCTTTCTTCTTATTTTCCATCTTATATCCAAACAATAGTTTAGTGTTTATCCATTTATCTTTTATTAATATTGTTATAATAAGGATACATGTGACTTTATAAAAATGATATAACCTAAACTTTGATTATCTGAGAATTTATTGAGTGGCTAGAATAGCTCCACGTCACGAACCAATGAATGCTAACAATAAGGATGATCACAAAAACAACCAAAGCGGGTATTTACAGGGATTACTCGCGTTTTGGGTTAGATGGGGACTCGTGAAATCCTCACGACCTGCCATACAAAAATGGATGGGGACTAGGGGTGGCAAACGGGTTGAAACCCGTCGGGCTAACCCGCATAACCCGCCAAAAAAAGTGGGTTGGGTTGGAAATTTAAGACCGCCAAACTTAAAAAGCCCGCCTACTCCCGTACCGCTTAATCCATGAGCTTTGGCGGGGCGGGACAAACTTTTTTGCTGGGCCAAACTTTTATTTTGTCAGAGCTATTTTTTTACAAATTTCTATGATGTAATTGATCTACAAGAGGATGAAGATGATCATTGAAGATGTTCTAAGTTATATTTTGGATTATGTTTTATATTTGATTGATTATAAACTTGAAGATGTTTAATTATATATTTTTGATAATATTTGTTTTACTTTAGACAATGTTGATTTTATTATTTTGTTTTAAAAAATTTGGTTTATAATTATGTTTATTACATATTTATAATTATAAAGATTTTAATGTGTGTGAATTTAAAAATTATAATTTTTTTATATTTTTAGAAATTATAAATTTATTAAAATTATTGTAAAATCATATATATTGTTTAATATTTAATGGTTTATAAAAAAAGAGGAGATCCCGCCAGCCTACCATTAGGCGGAGCAGGGGAGAAATTCAGGACCGCCTTATTAGGCGGGGCGGGACGGGCCAGCCCACCAGATGCCAGACTTTTGGCGAGATAGGGCGGGCTTTTCCGTTTGCCACCCCTAATGAGGACACGGACATAAGTACCCGCCCCATGGAACCTATTAAATATACGCGAATATAAAATTATTAATTTATCCTAATTTATATATACATAAATCCATTTCTTGAATTTAGTAACCCTACTTTCTGTCTTTAATTCAAAATTTTCCTTTTTCTTCCAGACTCATTCTCAGTCTCGATCCTCTCTCTCTAACTTACTTTCTCTGTCTCTCAAATTCGTCACTACGTTGCTCAATATCGTTTCAAAAAATTATGTTATGTTATTATGTTGGAATATATTTTCATGTTTTCTCCTTTTGAAATGTTATTTTTCATAACGAATATGTTATAAATTATGTTGAATTATATTGAATTGATTATTTTATGATTATTATATTATATTTTTCTGTGTTAATCTTTTTAAAAAATTTTCAAAGAATATTCGTAGATATCCGAGAAGATCTGCGTTTCCTAAGGGATAATTAAACAGGAACTTGCAATGACGAAGAAGGAACAGGAGCATTTTTTTTTAAATAGGAGTGAGGGATGGAAAGGGGACTTCTCACGCTCCCCTGAGTACTCATTACCATATCTAACTAGCAATGGAGATCCAATCTGAGCCAATTTAAGAGGGGACACGTGGACTTCATCTGCATTGGGCCTTTAAGGTAATGAACCTAAGTCGGATTTTGGACCCTAACAATGAATTTTAGTTGATCTTGCTTGCATTGAGGTCTTACTAAGTCCAAATATATCTTGGATTAATATTTTGAGTCATTGTTATAGCAATTACTATACTATTTAATATTATAACACTTAATATATATAAAAGTTTGATATATTTACAAGACATTTTTTTAATTCAAATTAAAAAATTAATTATCTCTTTTTTTAGTTTTAAATATTATTTTCTAATGTAACAAAAAAGTGAAAATAACAATAATTATTTACATAATTAAAATAGATAATCTTAATATATACATGAAACTATATATATTAAGGATTATTATATATGTTATATAATTTTTTTTTTCCGATTGATCCAAAGAAACTGAATACTCAATAGCTATTAGTGACTCCATTAATTCTCTATCTGCTGGATTGACCCTTCCAGTTGGCCTAAAATCACTGAATGGAACCGAACACTATTCTGTAGGAAAGGAAACTAGAGACTGCTCGACTCGAGCAGGACGAGCAATTTCCGTGCCCCATAACTATGAATAGTATAGTGATAGTGGGGTTGAAACACAAGAGTGCTCGCCCTTTCTTTCATTTCTAGTAGGCCACTTTTTCCGGAACGCAGTCCGGGATAACCGCGACAAAATAATATGTTTTCTATCTATTTTAATCGAAATGCCTTTTTTTCTCAATGGCAACTGGCACTTAAACTAGATATCCCTCAGCCAGAGACTCTGGAATGAAATAACTTTTATGATAGTAAGATGGCGTTAGAGTCACCAGCAATCCTTTTTCGTTTATTGGGAGACTGAAAAAGGCTTTGTCAAGCAGGCATGATTGTCGCGTCGATCGACAGTTGAGAAATCCTATCTCCGGGGCCCTCACTTTAGCTATTTGTATAATTTATTTTTTTTATTTTAATATTTAATAAATTTAACATACAAAATAAGTAACTTAAGTCATTATCTAAGACAATAAATATAATAGTGTAAATACTTATTTATTTATTAGTAGTAAAAAAATATATAAATAGTATAAATTGATATTTTTTAGTATAAAATAATAATAAAGGTTATTAATTAAGTTAATTACTTAATTAAAAAATTATGAAAAATTTCTTAAATAATAATAAAAAATAAGATTACTATTATCACATATTACAAAGTTTATGAAAAAAATTTTGAATAATAAATCAATTCTCAATAGATTATACATTAATTCTGTAAAAAAAAATAATCAATACATTGGAAATTATTATTTACATACTAATATATATATATATATATATATATATATATATTATCGATTATTGAGTTTATAATTAAATTTTAATCCAATTTTTGGTAATTAAAATTTAAATGATTGAAATTATTAAATGTTGAATATTTTGCATCTAACCAATTTATTTTTTTTATTGAAATTAAAAAAGGATGAGTTGTTAATCAATTCTAAATTTAAATTTGAGTAAGAAAATAAAAAAATATATTTTAAATTTTATCTCACTAACCAGAATTTATTTCAAGATAAGAAATTACTTTGTACATCATATATATTGTAAAATAGTATGGTGATTTGCTATTTTTTAATGGTAAATATTATCAAATAAAATGGTGTAAGAAATTAGAAGAAAATTCATTTACAAGTTTAGAAAATATTAATTTATTTTTTAATAGATTAAATTATATATTGAATAACAAAAGTTATTATTAGTTACTTTTTACACTAAATAATACTCAACGATGGTATTTTGGTACACCATGTTATCAAGAAATATTAATCAATCTAATAACTTTTGTAATGACATAAGTTTATGAATTTGAAAATTTAAAAATCATTTCATAAAATGTGAAGTTTTAACGAGTAACAATGTTGGTCATATTGTTTTGACTTTAAGAATGAATATGATACCAACAAATAAAATTGTCCCAAGTAAATTTCAACAAAGACAAAAGTCCATAAGTATTGCTATTAATGAAAAATGATTTTATTTTAAAGACAAATACAATTTTTTCTACGAATTTTCTAACTCGGCAAGTCGAGAACTAATCCACTACATATTGATGGTTTATTTATTAAGGGTCTGTCTCTAACTAATGGATTGTTATACACACAAGACGAGATTCGAACTCCAAATACTTGCTTAAACGGCAAATGAGATGACCATTCAACCAATCCAAATTGATTAAAATAAATATTAATTATTTTTAATATTTTTAAGTTATAAAATATTTATAATAATAATTACAATAGATATTTTTTATTTAAATTTTAATAAAAAAAATTTATATAATTTTATTTATTATCCCGTGTAGGACACGGGAACATATACTAGTCTATTCTATCTATTCTATTATATAAAAATCAGATTTCTGCATTTAATGATGGAGCTGACATGGCATGCTTCTGAGAGTGTTTCCTAATTTATTTCTTTTAACTCATTAAATACAAGTTATTACGATAAACTACCTATATCAACTAATTGATTTGATTAGATATTTAAATATCATATAATTTATTATATTTATATCAATTTGATTTGGTAGTATTTCCTAATTTATTTATTTTAATATTCTGTTAGTATTTATTAATTTATTTTTTAATTTATTAAACCAAATTTATTGTGTGTACTAATTAATTAATTTGATTAATTTATTAGTCATTAAAATAATAAATCAATGAATAAAATAGGAAACTGAGATATTTTTAACTAATAATCAAATCAAATCAAATTATATATATTTAACTAAATTCAAATCATATGAATTAAAGACTAAATTAAAATAAGATAATTTCTTACTTATTCAAGTTGAGTGCAATAAATACAAATTAAGTTTGTTAGATAATCATAGTTGTCTGGACTACTATATATAGATGGCCACACAAAATTATAAGAATCGTGATTTTTATCGCTCTTTCTATTTCAACTCTTCTTTTCTTCTTTTTTTTTTCTTTATGTATAATTTTTTTTATGTATAAATGTACCCAAAATGAGAAAGTACGGATGAGTGTTTTATTGATTGTTTGTTTGGTGAATATATCTCAATTTTTCAAAGTAGCCGATGTATTTTTTATAGTATTAGATAGAAGAATATTTGTTAAAATGAATATACCCATTCTAATGAATTTTTTTTCAATTGTTATATTTTTATGTCAGTCATGTAAATTCTTTGAAGACACAAGATAATAAAATAGGTTGACTTTAATATCATTAGAAGCTAAATTTAATGGTTCAAATAAGCACTACTAATTATGTTAAAAAAGTAATTTTGTAATAATATTGTGATTTACATGTTAATTTTTTCGAGTAAATTCATTTCAAAATATAAAAATTAGGATCAATTACGCTAAAATTTTAAAGGCAATATAGAATTTAACAACAAAATTAATATTCATTAAGGAAATAAATTTATTTATGACTATTTTCTAATTATAAATAATAACAAGATTTATGAAAAAATATTAATGTCATCATTCTTATTAATTAAATCATAATATTTGGTAGTTGATAGTTTTATAGGCGAAAATTATTAAGTAATTACAAAAAAATTAGAAACGAACAAGCAATAAAGATTCAAATCTATATTATTTAGTTATATTTTTCTTATCTTCAATCTATATATATTATTTAGATTGACATATTTCTAAAAAGGTTATTCAATTTTTTTTAAATTATTAAATCAAATCAGTTGCAAACTAATTAATTAAGTTGATTAAATATCTAGATATCTTATAATTTAATATAATTTAATTTATATAGATAAATGATTTTTACAATTTTATTATTTATTGTAATAAATTTTAGAGATAATTTTTGCAAGTTATAATTTATTTTTTTTATCTACATATTCAAATTTTAAGAATAATTTTTTTAATTTTGTATTTATAAATAAATTATTTTCTACTTTACTAAATGAATTTTTTTATGAATTCTTTTATTACGCAATTCACTTTAACAAAAATAAATTAATTTCTGAAAATTTAAACTTGAGCGCTTGGTATGGTTAAACTCAAACTTTAATTTATTTTATCATATTATTATATAAATATTAAATTCTTTAATTAAACACTTATTTGATTACGAAATGATATTATATGTTATTTTCATATTGGTAATTAAATTTCAGTTACTACACAAATATTATATTTTAGGTAATTATATATTTTTTGTTATTTTAAAAATTATTATATAATTTTAAGATCTTTTAATTATGTTTATTTTTTAAAAAAGCATTGTCATTATTGAAGAGTAACTAATATTTGTGATAGTCTAAAATTGAGAAATAAAAATACAAAATATTAATATACTAAGTTTTTGAAGTATAAATCTTGAAATAAATATATGTGATTATAATTAATTATCATAATTAAAAATCTTTATTTATTTCAATTTGTTCAGGACATGTTATCTTAATTTTTTTAATTAAGTAGTATTTTTTTTATACATTTAATTGTCATTAATTTATATAAATTAAAATGTATATTGTATAACTTAAAAAAATAGACACGTGTCTAAAAAATGAAAAAAAAATTTTTTAGTAAAAAATTTATGTCACTTTAGCTTTTTTTTAGCATTATATCTTACATTTTTACTATAATTAAAAGCTAGAGGTAAATTATTAAATATAAATTAGTAAAAAAATACAATACTTAATGAATTATCATAATTATATTTAAAGATATTTAAGTTATTTTCATATAATAAAAGTGATATGCTTCAAAAAATATTTGTATATAATTTACAAACAAATATATGAGATATTTATCATAATTTTTATTTTTAATAAAAATATCATTGTATTAAAATGATGCATTTTAAAGATGTATAAATGAGATTTTTATTAAAAAAATTTATAAGATAGCAAATGTGTAAGACCCAGAACCTTTGAAAAGTCTTATTATGATAAAGTCTCAAATCATATTGTTATTTATAGCCTTAATTTCGAAAATTATTTTTATTAAAGATAATTAAGGCAAGTTTTGATTTATTGAATTTGAGACGAGTTATGATTTTTATCCAATTTTATAATTATTGGGTTATTTTCTATATTCAGATTATGAATTTGGCAGTTATGAAATAAGAGGGGTTTTACATGATTTGAACTAAGTAATTAATATTTTAAATATTAATACTGCTATTTTGGAAAATGAAGAAATTAAGTATATTATTTCTAATTATTTGGTTGGGACATTTTATTGAAAATCATTTGTAAAATTGATGAGCAAATAGTATTTCTATACATTAATTTTGTTGGATTAAAATTTATTCCAAATTACTATGTTACCCCTACTTTTATTTGAAATTACAAAAGTACCCCTAACCCTAAGTTTAAAAAATGAAGCCCTAGCCCCCCAAACCCAAACAGCCGCAACTGCTACCCTCTCTACTCTAAACACACACACACCCAGCCACCAGAAGAGGGAAAGAACGAAACAGAAAGGGAAGTGAGGTGAGGGACAAACGGAGAAGGAAGGAAGGAAGAGAGGAGGGAGGAGCGTCGCCGGCGCGTCGGGCTTCACCACCGCCGTCGCGTCGCCGTCGTCAGACCTACGAGTCGTTACCGCGCCACTGTCGTCCAGGGAGCCACCACCTCGGTTCGTCGTCGCCATTTGTCCTCAGCCTCATCGTGTTCTTGTTCGGTCACCACTGCTTCCATGTCCTCCAACGGCGCTACTGTTGTCGCCGATAAAGCCGCCACGAAGAGGAGGAGAGGGCGCTGCTTCACGCCTCGCCGCCGTCGCTGTTCTGAAAGGGGCTGTAGTCGCCGTCGAGCATGATGAGTGAAGGAGAGGGAGAACTCGCGTCTGAGGCTGGGAGGAGGTGTAGTTTCGCCGCTGTCGGGGAAGAGAACACGTCTGGGAAAGGGAACCGGGGGAAACGGCGCACGAAGGGTGCTGTGACGGGAAAGGAATCCACCTGCGTCACCGCTGGAGAGAGGGAGATCGGAACGAGTAAGGAGGAGGAGGGTTGTGTCCGCCACCATTTGAGCTCGCCGCTGTGGGTGATGGCAAGCTAAACTGCAGCCAGAAGAGTGTTCAGGCCGCCACAGGTGCCGCTGCCGGGAAAGGGAGCTGCGTCTCTGTGATACTGACCGCCGGGAGTGGTTCTGTGACTTCCGGGACCACCGCCGGAGCCTCTGGCTACTTCTGCCGTCACTGGAAAACTCTACCGGTAAGGGCTTTGAATTTGGTTTTCATTCGTTTAAGATTCCGGAAGTTTTATTGCCTCTGTATGTGGGTTTCAGTTACCAACGCCGGAGTCCGGTCGCCGCTGTCACTTGAGGTGGCTGACGGGCTGCCGCCGAACCGGTTCAAGAGACCGCCGCTGTTCGGTTCAGCCGTTCCTTCTTTGGTAAGTATGTTTCGGAAAGCCTCGCGTTAGTATTTCGTTGTGTTTGGTTAATGAATATGAGTTTTGGTAACGTGGGGTCGAGTCCTGATTATTATATGTTACGAATAGTGTTGATATGGTTATTGCGAAAGTGGCTGGGAGCTGAGGTTTTGGTTGCCGTCAATTCGGGTTGAGGCGGAAAGGACTTGATGAGGCGTTTGGGTTATGGATTTGCGTTTTGAGGTAGGGGCACTTTCCGAAAACTATAGTTTATTATTGGAATTATTACATATGGGTACTGATGTGAGAATGTGTATTTGGTGATTGTATCAGTCCTATGTATTGTTTGGTTGTTTTTTATGATTATGGGTGTTTGTTTGATTGGATTGTTGTGTGGTTTTGTGAAACGAAATGCTTTTCAAGTTGATTCTTTTAAAGCTTTGAGATCGAGTTTAATCCGTTGAGAATTGAATTGAGTTAATTTTATTGAGAATGTGAAAAATAGAATCCACTCTTGAATTCAGCCTGGCTTGCTTTAAATGATCTGGTTTTTGATGAATGATTGTTATTGAACCGTTTCTTTGAAACTTTAGAAATGAGTTTATTCGGCTGATAATAATGATTTGATTTTTGAAACGGTTTTCTTGAAATATGGTATTGAGATTAACTGTTGGATTTTGGCTTGCCTTTGAATTGATTTTGGATTTTGGGCTGTTGGAAAAAGATTGTGGAATGGTTTTGTTGGGACCCGGACCGGTGGCAAAGTCCAAGTTTTAGGGGAGATGCTGCCGAAATTTCTATAAAATCCGAGTCTTTATTGAAATGTTGTCTAGGAAAAATGATGAGCTGAAGGCTTCTACTATTTTAGTTGAAATATCAAGAAAAGGATGATTCATGCTTTTGAAATGAATTATTAAAGAAGGAATTGTGATTTAGTCTTGCTTCTTAAGAAAGGCATTGTATCTTTTTCAAGAGAAAGTTATTTAGATGAAACTTATGTTTTAAAGTTGTTTTAAATGTGACAAGGGCAATGCCTTTGAATTTGACTTGAGGGTTTCAATTAGAGGAGTTTCAATAATGTTGAAAGAACCTAAATGTCTATTGACAAGTTTCATTTTGAAATGTTTTGAGAAGGGTTTTAAGTACTCTTTGAACTCTGAATTCTTGCAAGACTAAAACAATTTTGAACAGTTGAAACGTTCTAGAATTTATCATGGGGGTTGAAGTTGGTTTTGCCTAAGTAAAGGAAACGGCTTGAAATGATTACGTGACTCGGTTTGGCTTAGATCCTATTTTATTACTCAAATCAGAAAGCCAAGGTTTTAATGATTTTAAATGAATTTGGCGAAATGAGTTATGCTATTCTCCCCTAAGGACTTGGGACCTTGCCGAGAAACTTTGTTATAAAATTCCATTTTTGGATGGATGATTTTTGAATGTTTCAAAATGAATCTTTAACTTTCCATGGTTATGGAAGTTTTGAAAAGAGGATGCCGAGAGTGGCATGATTTTAAAAGGAGAATTTACCTTGAGTAAAAGTAGCTTATGAGCCTGAGATGATTTGAGAAATGAGATCTTTAAAGCCAAGGCTGAAAAGAGTTGGAACTCGATTTCAGAGTGAAATGATTTGGGAAAAAGTGATTTATGGCTTAAATGCTGATTTTATGAATTGATGATGTTGAATGTGGAAGTGCTATTTTGTTGTGAGCCGGAATGGTTGTGTATGATTATAAATATTGGTTGGTTCTGGATTGAACCGTGAGCCGGAATGGCTGTGTATGATATGAATATTGGCTGGTTCTGGACTGAACCGTGAGCCGGATGGCTGAGATGGATGTTGATCCATGGATGAGATTGAATGCATGTATATGCTGAATCATTGATAAATGTGAATGTTGCACTTCCACTATCAGAGATAAGAGTTTCCCTGGGAGAAAGCAGTGGCTAGCCATCACGTGCTCCAGGTTGAGACTCGAAGCTCTTTTGACCCTATGTCGTCAGGGTGGCTGGGCACTGTGAAAGCCCCGGATGAGCTCACCCCCATAAATATTCACCAGTGAGGGTGATGGATATGGATCATAATTATGATCAAGTTTATATTGAGTATAACTCGAGTTGGGGAGATACGACAGAGGGACAGTCTAATGGTTAGTTATCAGGACTTGTCGGGTTGGCTCTATAACCGACAGATGATATCATCAGCCACTAGAGACAGGCATGCATCATATGCATCTATGTGACATTGTTTGTGTGTGCATATTGTACTTGGTTTGCCCATGTGATTACTTGAGATTAATTGCTACTTGTTCTATTTGCTGTAACTGTTTGTTTGCGCTTGAACTTCCTATCTGTGTTTGCAATTGGGACTCTTTGGATCGTGGTGATTGGTTGTTGGTTGGATTGTTTGGGCCTAGGACCGTGGTTGAATTGAGATGGACCGATGGTTGGTTTCGATTTTGTGGTTATGGTTTGGAAATGTGTGAAAGGCTAATTTGGTTCAGCATAGATAAACCTTTTGAAATGCTTTTGAATATTGTTTTAAATGAACAATTTTCTCTTTCAGAAAAGGATTTCAGATTTTTCTTTTGTTGTAAACCTTTATTTTTGAAAAGGGGCATAAGACAGTTATTAATCACTGGTACGGTTTATCTTCACGTATCCTATTACAGTAATTTCCAAAAACCCTCTACTGAGAACCCTTTCGAGGATGATGTTCTCACCCCCTACATTTTTCCCCTTTCAGGATATGGGCGCAGAAGCCACGAAAAGTTTATTTAGTTGTTGAAATGCTCTGTCTTGCTTTAGATTATTACTTGTTGTACCTCGCCTTTATCTTGATATATTCTGTAAGAGGGATATGAATTGTATTGGTTAATGCTTGTAATGTTATATATATATATATATATATATATATATATATATATATATATATATATATTTGGATGTACTCTTTGTGAGTCTTTATAAGTTGTATGGTATCTATGGATGTACGTTATCGAAAAAAAGTATTTTTGGAGCGGCTTTGCGGTTTAAAGTTTTAAACAGGCTCATATTTTAGTATTAAATAGTATAACTGTCGTCGTAATGTCCGAGCTATCAGAGTTGCGCCGCCGAAAGCGTGAGCTTTGGTAGTTAGGGTATTACAAAATGCATTTTTATTTTAATTTTATCCTTAATATTTAGTTTTAATTTTACCTTTAGAGTTTTAATATGTTTCAATTGTACCATTAGGGTGAACAATATTAATTATAACTAATCAATTATATTATCTGATTTGACCAAAATTAAATAAATATTAAATTATTTAATAAATAATAAATAAAAAATAAAATAAATGAATTTAATTTAAATTATTCTCTTATTATTTTCTATATCTAGGAATCAGAATGTGCTTTTATGTATTTTGTTAATAGTTCTTAAAGAAGTTACTATTTTATTTACTAATATTTTAAATTTTTTATAATATTTTCATAAAACTTAATTAATAAGTTTTTCTTCATAATATTTTTCTTGAATTTTTTAACAAAAATATATCTTAATTTTTGTCTTTCATCTTTTATATTAATTGATTATACTAATTTTTTTACAATGTATTTTTATCAACTACATACATTATTTTTCTCTCTTTTTTACTTTTTTTAATTATTTTATTACCTTATTTTTAATTATTTATTTTACTTTCACTCCTCATATTTTTATTGTATTTCACTTCATCTTAATTTTAATTTCATAGTTAACTTTCAATTATATAAAATTCAATAGTTTCTTTCAAAACATGCTCATATATATTATCTATTATATATAATCATTAGGATAAAAAAATAAATATAAATTGAATATATAATTTAATTTTAATTTAAACTAAAACTAAATGAATTTAAAAAAAAATAGCAACCAATTTTATTTTTAATTTCTTTATAATTTATTTAAAGATAAAAATCTCTCTATAACCACTAACATCGCCGATAACAAAATTATAAGTCTTTATAAAATAAAAAATATTTATAAAATAAATAACATATATAATTTTAAAGTTATTAATCATAGACTATGGACAAATTTTTTTAGAAAAAATCTTATGGATCAACATGTAATTTTTTTCTAAAATTTTTCAGACTTCTCAACTTTTAATTTGTCTATACATTACTTCTCAAAATATTATGATTTCACAAGTTATAATATGTGGGATAAATCACCATTATAAGCCATTTGCAAACTAATTTTACGTATATCCCCCAAAATAAAAAAGGCTACGTACATGTCTCAATTTACATATTTATATAAATCAAATTTATGAAGTTCGAATTACGTGTTTCTGTAGTAAATCTGTAACACCCTAACTACCAAAGCTCACGCTTCCGGCTGCGCGACTCTTATAGTTCGGATATTACGACGACTTTTATATTATTTAATACTAAAATATGAGCCTGTTTAAAACTTTAAATCGCAATACCGCTCCCAAAAATACTTTCGTTCGATAACGTACATCCATACATACCATACAACTTACAACAACTCATAAAGAGTACATCCATATATATACATAAATATATATAAATAACTTTACAAGCATTAACCAATACAATTCCTATCCCTCTTACAGATTATATCAAGATAAAGGCGAGGGTACAATAAACCATAACTAAAACAATACAGAGCATCACAACAACAATTAAATAAGCTCTTCGTAACTTCTACGCCCATATCCTGAAAGGGGAAAAATGTAGGGGGGTGAGAACATCATCCTCGAAAGGGTTCTCAGTAGAGGGTTTTTGGGAATTACTGTAATAGGATACATGAGATAACCGCACCAGTGATTAATAAATGTCTTATGCCTCTTTTCAAAAACAACAGTTTTCAATAAGGTAAAGTCGGAAATCTTTTCTGAAAGAGGAACCGTTCAATTCTCAAAAACGCTAAAAGCCTTTCAAAAAGGTTTATCTATGCTGAACCAAAATAGCCTTTCATATTTTTTTCCAAATTAGAAACACAAAACCGAAACCAACCATCGGTCCATCTCAATCCAACCACGGCCCTAGGCCCAAACAATCCAACCATCAACCAAATCACCACAATCCAACAGAGTCCCAATTGCAAACACAGACAGGAAGTTCAAGCACAAACAAACAGTTACAGCAAGTAGAACAATTAGCAGTTAATCACAAAGGCAAACCAAGTACAATATGCACACCCAAACAATGTCACATAGATGCATATGATGCATGCCTGTCCCTAGTGGCTGATGATATCATCTGTCGGTTATATAGCCAACCCGACACGTCCTGGTAGCTAACCATGGACAGAAACACCCCTCGCGGAGCAAGTAGGTTTGAGCTACAACCCCATTGCTACTACCCGCTCAACTCGGAGCCAGTGGAACAACCACTACTGCGGCTACTACCCAGGCGGGTGTTTAACAGCTCAACCTGGAGCGAGTGGAATCACCACTACTACCGCTACTACCCAGGCGTCACAATCTCTGACCTGGAGCAAGTGGGACGAACCACAACCCTTGCTACTGCCCAGGCATTTCAAGCATATATTCATTCAGTCCCAACCATGGATCAACATCCATCTCAGCCATCCGGCTTAAATTCATAATTCATAGTCAGCCATACGGCCCATAACTCATTCGACAATCAGCCATAAATCAATATCATACACAGCCATTCCGGCTCACGGTTCAATCCAAAACCAGCCAATATTCATAATCATACATAGCCATTCCGGCCCATAACAAAACAGCACTTCCACACTCAACATCATCAAATTCATAAAACCGGCATTTAAGCCATAAATCACTTTTCTCAAGTCATTTCACTTTGAAATCAAATTTCAACTCTTTTCAGCCTTGGCTTTAAAGATCTCATTTCTCAAATCATCTCAGGCTCACAAGCCACTTTTACTCAAGGTGAGTTCCCTCTTTAAAATAAAGCCACTCTCGGCATTCTCTTTCAGAAACTTCCAAAACTATGGCAAGTTAAGGATTTATTTCAAAGTATCCAAAATCACTCACCCAGCGGTGGAATTTCATAACAAAAGTTTTTCGGCAGAGTCCCAAGTCTTTAGGGGAAGGTCAACTTGCATCAATTCCTTAAAATTCATTGAAACTCTTAAAATCATAGATTCTCGGTTCAAGTAAATAAAATTGAATTTATTATGAAACCGAACCATACAAAATCACAAGTTCCAACCCGGTCCAAAAATCAACTCATTTGAAACGGAACCGGTTCATTTGAATCAAACCGCTTTCAGATTTCTTTTTGGAACCCATTTTTCCAACTCTTCCAAAATGCCTCAAACTTGATTACTCAATCAAAAGTCTAGGTTCCTTTAAAAATCACTAAAAACTCCTTTTTATATTGAAATCAATATTAGAGCATCATTATTTCCTTCAGTGATTCAAACGGTAAAAATAGTTCAGTTCTAAATAAGCCGAACTCAACGTATAAGGTTCATCAAATAAATTAAGTTGGAAAGCATAAATATCCTCTTAATAAATCAAATAATACAATTTCTCAAATCCAAACCTTTTAAATAACCTTTCAAACAAAACTAAGATTTTATAAAAATTTCGGCAGCACCTCCCCTAAAACTTGGACTTTTGCCACCCGGTTCGGGTCCCAACTAAACCGTTCCTCATTCCTTTTCAACAACACGAAATCAGAAATCAATTCAAATCAAGCTAAATCCAACAATCGCCTCAGTGGCGTATCTCAAGGATACTATTTCAAAATCAACTCAATATCAATCGATTTAACTCATTTCCAAAGCTTTAAAGAATCGATTCAGCAATAAATCATTTGTCCGAAACCAAGTCAATTAAAGTAAACCAGGCTGAATTCAAAAGTGTTCTATCTTTCACATCATCTAAATAATTGACTCAATTCAAACCAATCCTCAACGGATTAAACTCATTTCAAATCTTTAAAGAATCAACTTCCAAAGATTACATTTCACAAAGCCGCACAACAATTCAGCCAAACAAACATTCATAATCATTCGATACAATCAAATTATACATAAGGCCGATACAATCACCAAATACACATTTTCTCACAACAGTATCCATATGTAATAATTCCAACACATAAAGCATAGTTTTTGGAAAGCGCCCCTACCTCAAAACGCAATTCCATAATCCAAACGCCTCATCAAGTCCATTTCCGCCTCAACCCGAACTGACGGCAACCAAAACCTCAGCTCCCAGCCACTTTCGCAATAACCATCGCAACACTATTCGCAACATATAATAATCAGGACTCAACCCCACGTTGTCAAAACTCATATTCTTTAACCGAACAACACAGAATACTAACGCGTGGCTTTCCGAAACATAAATACTTACCGAAACTAAGAAAGGACGGCTGAAACGAAACAGCGGCGTTCCCTGGGCCGGCTCGGCAACAGCCCGGCAGCCACCTCAAGCGGCAGCGGCGACAAATTCTGATCACGACATCTGAAACCAACACGTAGCAACTATAGTATTCCCGGAATTCAAAAAGGACAGAAACCACAATTAAAACCCTTACCGACAACCATTTCCGGCGACAGCAGCAGGGTCTCAAGCGGCAGAGGCTCAGCCCGGAGCTCCGACGGAGATCCCGAAAGTCACAGGACCATCCCCAGCAGTCAGAATCACAGAGATGCAGCTCCCTTATCCGGCAGCGACACTGGCGGCGACCTGAGCCCTTTTCTGATGGCGACAGCGACAACCGGCGTCCTCAGTGACGATGGAGGCACGGCGGCGGCGCTCCTCCTCCGACACGGCTTGACGGCGACCCCGTGACAGCTGACCGCGGCGGGTCTGGCAGCACAAGCGGAGATTGGGCAGAGCGACTTCCCACCTTCGCAGTCCTCTCTTTCTCACCTCAGTCCTGATTCGCAGCAGAGGTGGCCTCTCGAACAGCGGCGGCGGTCTTCCCAGCGACAGTGGCGGTGCGACAGTCCCGAGCAACGCGGCGGCAGCAAGCTTCGATCACGGCAAGGGACGGCGCCGTTCTCCTTCTCCATTTTCGTGCAGCTCACTTCCTCAAGGCTCGCCTCGATCTCTCTCTCTCCTCCCTCTGTCCTTCGCGCGATTCTGGAGGCAGCGTCACGGGTCGGCGGCGACGAGGGCTGGACGCGATCTAAGCACGGCGCCGAGATGACCGACGACCGCGCGGCTCATCCCCTCCCCGGATCGCAACTCTGCTCCATCTCTCCCTTTCTGCTTCTATTGTTTTCCATTCATGGAAAGAGAGATAGAAAACTGTGTTGTGGCTAGGATAGGGCTGCGCAGCTGCTGGGTTGTGGGGGAAGCTGTGCGTGTGTGTGTCTGCTTGGGAAAGAGAGGTTGCAGCTGCTGAGGGGAAGAAGAAAGGTGGCGGCTGCTGGGTATAGGATTAGGGTTTCATTTTTGAAACTTAGGGTTAGGGTTACTTTTGTAATTTCAAATAAAAGTAGGGGTAATATAGTAATTAGGAACAAATTTTAACCCAACAAAATTAGTGTATAAAAATACTATTTGCTCATCAATTTTATAAATTATTTTTCATAAAATGCCCAAATCAAAATAATTAGAAATAATATAATTAAACCCTTTATTTTCCAAAGTAACAGTATTAATATTTAAAATATTAATTATTTAATCCGAATAATATAAAAATCCTTATTATTTCACAACTACCAACTTTATAATATAATTATAGAAAATAATCCAATAATTATCAAATTGGATAATAAATCATAACTTGTCTCAAGTTTAATAAATCAAAACTTGCCTTAATTATCCTTAATAAAACAATCTCTGAAATTAAGGCTATAAATAACTATATGATTTGAGACTTGATCATAATAAGACTTTTCAAAGTTCTGGGTCTTACATTCTACCCACCTTATAAAAATTTTCGCCCTCGAAAATTGATACAAAATGAAAGAAATCCCATAACTGTTCACCCTTGAACACATTTAAGGAAGAAGCAAAAATATCTCAAAATATAATCATATATACGATTTTCAAATACTTTGATTGTCATATGCATAAGGGTGCAAAGGTAGGAGTGTGATTGCAAAGCAAATGTAACACCCTACCACACAAAGCTTTACGCTTAAGTCGTAAAACAGAGGTGATGTGGTATTACGACCTCTAAAATAAAATAAGTACATATAATAGCAGAAGAGTTATAATATGCTAGGAGCCTTGAAGAAAAGGGGGAAATAAAAATCGCACAATAAGGGCGCAACGCTCAAGGAACGAGTTAACTTACGTGCTAAGAAAACCATAACTATCAAACATAAGCTAACAGAAGTGGGAATAGAGTGCCAAAGATACAAAATATCAAGCTCCTAACTCAGCCTGCGAAGTCAAGACTGGCCGGAGAATATTTACACATATATATACATACATATCCAAAACCCAAAAGTACATATACACAATCCTGCCTCTCCATAAACCTCTAAGAGGATAAAAAAGAATAAGTCATGCGGAGAGAAAACTAAGTACATATATATACATCATAGCATAACAAAATATCCCAGTAACCACTCCGCTTCAAGAGTCCAGACGCCTAACGAGATGCCTCTCGACCTGCATCTGAAAAATAACAACATAGTATGGAATGAGAACCGGAGGTTCTCAGTATGGTAAATGTGCCACACACATAATATATAAGGTCCTGGGAATGCCAGAGGCAATCCTAAAACGCCGACACTCAGATTATAGAGCTTAAAGTATTAAACAGAAGCCATAAAAGGTGGTTTCCTAAAAATATTTAATCCTAACTTAACTTAACCTTAAATCTAAGTCCTATACTGCCATTCCTCCATACCTCCAACTCCATCATGCATTTTCACGGACAAATAGACAGATAAAGGCAAACACAAGAAGGTTACAACTACTGCAGGTAACAAATACACATTTAGCATGGAAAATACAGATAGGCACACCCAATTAGAGCACAAGCAAGTAATTCAAGTAATATGCATATGATGCATGCCTGTCCTATGGCTGATGAGGCTCATCTGTCGGTTATCCAGCCAACCCGACAAGTCTGAATTGTCCTTAGACTGTCCCCCGACGTGCATCCCCAAAAGTCTATGCATAGATTTTTCTCAAATAATCAATATTGCTCAATGGGGGTAACATTCCCGGGAATTTATATAGTGCCCGGTCACACTTACGTCGTAGGGTCAACAGAGTATCGAGTTTTCAACCTGGTACACGTGGTGGCAAGCCACGGCACTTAATCCAGGGAATCTCGTATCTCAGATTATTCAAATTCATAAGCCATATAAATAATTCAATTAAAATTCATCAACATCCACATCATTCTCAATCACATCTCATTCATCATTATATGTCAATCATATTCAATCATTATCCTTCATTATCACACCTCTCATTCCGTCCATCAATAGTTCCAATTCAAAACATAATTCATTCTTTTCCAAATGAACTAAACTTAAAACATGCTCATTTTCTTAATAACTCAAAATCAAACCATATAACCTTTAAATCTAAATCTTTTTAAATAATCATATAAACAAAATCTCTAATTTTTATAAAATTTCGGCAGCATTTCCTCTAAAACTCGGACTTTGCCACCCTGTTTGGGTCCAAACCTGTATTCTTTTCAATTCAACATACCCTTTCTCATCATCATAACAACCACCACAATAAATCTACCTCAAATCAACAATTAAACTCATACAATATTCAAATCCAACAACCAAAATTCAACTAAGGATCATAGTTCACAAATCCTAGGCTTTTAACACAAAATACCTCATTATCACAACAACCTCCACAATAGTTATACCTCAAATCAATAATTCACCAAATCATTAGTTAATCAACAATAACATTCAACCATAATTCTCTCCAAATTAACATAACAACATTCACCATCCAAAATTAAAAACTAATTATCCAATAAACTTCAACCAAATATATTCATCGACAAATTACTAAATATTAAATATACACCTGCATTCCAACTTATCCTATGGTCATCTAGCCTAAGTTTTCACAGAACATTATATATTAAATGTAAGAAACCTAAACCATACCTTAGCCGATTTCCACGTAACGACCAAAGCTATTTATTCAAAACCAAAACAGCCCCTCAAAACTCAACTAATCCGCTTCCTCCAAGTTCCAGTATTCACAATTTCAAGCTCCAATTATTTATTTTCAACCTAATACACATTCATAATACATATATACCCAATTTAATACTCAAAGCTCAAATTTAATGAAATTAAAATAGAATTATCGTATCCTCACCTTACCCAAGCTTCACATAAGCAAGAGTGAACGTTTCTCTCAAGCTAATTGGATCCTAAAACATCAGAAATCAAAGAAATTCAACATTCCCACTTAAAATTCGAAAATTGGGAGAAAAGAGGGCTGAGAGTGATTAAACAAGTTACCAGTGAAATTGTTCCGGTAGAAATGTAGAGCTCGACGCGGTGGACGCGTGGCCGCAAACGGTGCGGCGATTGGAGCTCGGACGGAGAAGTTACGGGGATCGAAAATTTACCGTAAAGTTACGGAAGCTTTCTCCCCTCCCTGGAAGTGTTTCACGCTGCTGCATCCAAATGAGGGAGAGAAAGGGGTTCAGCTTCATTTTAATGAGTTGGTCCGGTTGGACCGACGGCCCGGTTTGGATCCGGTTCAATCGGTTCGGTCCGTTTGGTCTAATTTTTGGACCAATTTCTTCGAAATTAGTGTCAAAATTCTCATTTCGATGAGCTCTACCCTATTTTGATATAATATTCGCATTTCTAATCCTCCTTATTAAAAAATAATTTATTAACTAATTATTTACTAATTTAACCGGGGTTTACATCCTACCCACCTAATAAAGAATTTTGCCCTCAAAATTCAAATATAGTTACCTGAAAAGAGATGTGGATAGTCCTTTCGCATATCTGATTCGAGTTCCCAGGTATGTTCCTCGATACCAGCTCGTCTCCAAGCTACTTTTACCAATGATACTTCCCTTCCTCGTAATCGTTTAACACTGGTGTCATCAATCCTCACCGGAATTACTGGGAGTGTTAGATCTTCTCTCACTTGGATTGGTTCTGGTTCTAGAACATGACTTGCGTCAGGATTATACTTCCGAAGCTGTGACACATGGGACACATCGTGCAAATTCGAAAGATACGGCGGTAAGGCAATTCTATAAGCCACTGGCCCAATTCTCTTCAGGATCTCAAACGGTCCAATATAACGGGGATTCAGTTTCTTAGTCTTAATAGCTCTTCCCACTCCAGTGGTTGGTGTAACTTTCAAAAAGACATGTTCTCCTTCTTCGAACTCCAAAGGCTTTCGCCTCTGGTCAGCATAGCTCTTTTGGCGGCTTTGGGATATAAGCATTCGACTACGAATCTTCTTTATCTGCTCAGTCGTTTTGGCTATCATCTCAGGCCCTAATAAACTCCTTTCTCCAGTTTCATACCAACACAATGGAGATTGACATTTCCTGCCATACAGAGCCTCATATGGAGCCATTCCGATGCTCGCATGATAGCTATTATTATAAGCAAACTCTACTAATGGCATATACCGGTCCCAGCTCGCCGGTTGGTCCAAAACACAAGCTCTTAGCATATCTTCCAAGGTCTGAATAGTTCTTTCTGACTGACCATCTGTCTGAGGGTGATACGCAGTACTCAAGCTTAACTGAGTCCCAAATGCACGCTGAAAAGCTCCCCAGAACCTTGATGTGAAACGAGGATCTCTGTCAGATATGATAGTAGAAGGCACACCATGCAACCTGACAATCTCTTTGATATACATTCGAGCCAATTCCTCCATTGTGCAACTTATTTGGATAGGAAGAAAGTGAGCTGATTTTGTCAGTCGATCCACAACCACCCAAATAGCGTCACAACCAGATCGGGTTCTAGGCAAACCTATCACAAAATCCATTGCGATACTCTCCCATTTCCATTGTGGAATCTCCAAAGGCTGAAGGGTCCCTGATGGTCTCTGATGCTCAATCTTAACCTTCTGACACGTTAAACATTTAGATACATGCAATGCCACATCATTCTTCATACCTGGCCACCAGAACATCGCTTTCAGATCCTGATACATTTTAGTGCTCCCTGGGTGAATTGAAAACCCGCTCTTATGAGCTTCCTTCAAGATACTTTGTCGCAGGTCTCCAACATCAGGCACAATAATCCGGTTCTTGAACCTCCATAAACCATCCTGACCTTCTGACACTCTCCACTATTTTCCCTGTTCAACTGCTGGTAATACCTTATGTAACGCTTCACTATCTCGATGAGCCTTCAGAAGTTCTGATTTAAAATCACTTGAAATCTGCAACTGACTCAAACACAGGATTCCAGATTCTTCTCTAATTCCCAAATTCAAACCTTGAAATGCCTTTAGTAATTCTTCTTCCCGTAGCATCATCCAAGCTGCATATAAAGATTTTCGACTCAAAGCGTCCGCCACAACGTTCGCTTTTCCTGGATGATAATTCAATTCAAAATCATAGTCTTTTAGAAGCTCCATCCATCTCCTCTGACGCATATTTAATTCTTTCTGCTCAAAAAGATACTTCAAACTCTTATGGTCTGAGAAAACTTGAAACTTAACACCATAGAGATAGTGCCTCCAAATCTTTAAAGCAAACACAACAGCAGCAAGCTCCAAATCATGTGTCGGATAGTTCATTTCATGCGGCCTTAATTGCCGTGAGGCGTATGCTACAACATTCTGGTGCTGCATCAGAACACACCCCAACCCTTTCAGAGATGCATCACAATACACTTCAAACGGTTCACTTGGTTCAGGTAATACCAATACAGGTGCAGTAGTCAACTTGTGCTTCAATGCCTGGAAACTCTCTTCACATTCCGGAGTCCAGATAAAAGGTGTGTCCTTCCTAGTCAACTTAGTTAAAGGTAAGGCGAGCTGTGAAAATCCTTTAATGAATCTGCGATAATACCCCACCAAACCTAAGAAACTCCTGATCTCTGTCACTGAAGTTGGTCGCTCCCAATTCATCACTGCTTCCACCTTAGCAGGATCCACAGCTATCCCCTGCTTACTCACCACGTGGCCAAGAAACTTCACTTCACTCTTCCAGAACTCACATTTAGATAACTTAGCATATAACTTCCTATCTCTCAGAATTTGAAGCACAATCCGCAAGTGATCAGCATGTTCCTCTTCAGTCTTAGAATAAACAAGAATGTCATCAATGAAGACAATAACAAACTTGTCCAGATACGGTCGAAAAATCCTATTCATATAATCCATAAATACTGCCGGGGCATTAGTTAACCCGAAAGACATCACTGTATACTCATAATGACCATAACGGGTTCTGAAAGCAGTTTTCGGAATATCCTCGTCTCTAACCCTTATCTGATGATATCCGGATCGCAAATCAATCTTAGAAAATACACCGGCACCCTGTAACTGATCCATTAGATCATCGATTCTAGGCAACAGATATTTATTCTTCACAGTGATCTTATTCAATTGCCGATAATCGACACACAGCCGCATACTCCCATCCTTCTTCTTTACCAGTAACACTGGCGCTCCCCACGGAGAAACACTTGGTCGGATAAAATGCTTACCCAACAGATCTTCCAGCTGAGCTTTCAGTTCAGCCATTTCTAAAGGTGACATCCTATAAGGAGTAATTGAAATCGGACCGGCTCCAGGCACCAACTCAATTTCGAATTCAACTTCCCGATTAGGCGGAAATTCATTAATATCATCCGGAAACACATCTGAAAATTCACATACAACAGGAATCTGCTCTAAACTCTGATCATCACCTGATACTCCCGCAGTTAATAACATAATACCCTGACATTCGGTTCCAGAACAGTTTACTATCATAGAATTCAAATAGTAACTATTCACCACAACCGGTGCTTCTGACCCTTCCGGCATAAACTGTACTGACTTTTTAGAACAATCAAGTAAAACATGATTCTTGGATAACCAATCCAATCCCAAAATGAGATCAAGACCAGTCATAGGCAAACAAATCAAATCATGCACAAATTCACGCTGTTGCACTCGAAAAGGAACTTGTGGACATTCTATCCTAGTCACCATAGCTTCATGAGTAGCATTATATACTTTCAAATCATAACCTAGAACCACCATTCTCAATCCTAATTCATGGGCCTTTTCAAATGCAATAAATGAATGACTTGCTCCTGAATCAAATAAAGCATTTAAGATTTTACCAGCCATTTCACAATTACCTCTAATCAGTGTCTCAGATCCCTCAGCACCAATGGTAGAAGTGGTGTATACTCTCCCCGGCTGCTGCACCCTACCAGTCTCATACTTCTTCTTCTCAGGGCAATTACTGGCTATATGCCCGGGCTGTCCACAGGAATAGCACACTCCAAGTCCTAGTCTGCACGGAACTCCAGGATGATACTTTCCGCACTTCTGACAATTCAGATCTTGCTGTGGCTGCTTCCCAAACCTTTTTCCTTGACTAGCATTGGTATTCGGCCTTCTGTAATTACCTTGACCCTGAGTCTGCTGCGAAACAAAACCTCCACGTTTGAAATTCCTACCTCTCGGAGCAAAGTTCCTCCCTGAAGGCCTCTGAAAAGGCATCCTCAAACTCCCTTTCTCTGCTGCCGCCTTCCTCACACAATCCTCAGCCACCCTACTCTTATTCACCAATTCAGAAAATACCCTGATCTCCATTGGGGCAACGAAGCTCAGAATATTGCTCCGAAGACCTCCCTCATATTTAATACACTTCCATTCAGCAAAATCTTCAGGCGCACCTTGACAGATACGAGAAAAGCGACATAACTCCTCAAATTTGCTAGTATACTCAGCAATAGTCATCTGTCCCTGCTTTAACTGCATTAATTCAAGTTCCTTGGCATTTCTGGCTGAATTAGGAAAATATTTCTTATAGAACTCTGTCCGGAAAACCTCCCAAGGAATCGCAGCACCATCAGGCTGCAGGATACGTCGTGTTCCCTGCCACCAATACTGAGCTTCACCTTGCAACTGATAAGTTCCAAATTCAACCCATTGCTCTTCAGGAACCTGTTGTGCCTGTAATGCCCTTTCCATAGCCTGAATCCAATTATCTGCATCAGTGGGATTTGAGGTTCCCCTAAAAGTCGGAGGGCGAACTTTCAGAAATGTAGCAAGTGTCATAGGACCGTCTCTATCATTATTGTTCCCATGATTACCCTGATTTATCTGATTACCCAGTGCCTCAGCTGTTGCCTGCATAGCTGCAGCCATATTTCCCAAGGCAGCCATAAAGTCTACTGGATCAGTCCCTGTGGGTACAGGAGTAACGGTGCCTGTCCTACCTCTACCTCGCCCGCGACCGCGTCCGCGAGTCGACATCTGGTCCCTATACACACCAAACAAGTGATATTAAGTTGATCAGTCTCAATATCGCAGGTCTAATGCTTTAAGTTCCAAATGCATGCTCACAAACTTTTATGCCATATATATCAATCAGATATCCTAATAGCACATAAACACAGATACAGAGAATGCACAGAAGCACAATCAGTCCGTCTTTCAGGCTCTATAGGAACGAACTGCTCTGATACCATTAATGTAACACCCTACCACACAAAGCTTTACGCTTAAGTCGTAAAACAGAGGTGATGTGGTATTACGACCTCTAAAATAAAATAAGTACATATAATAGCAGAAGAGTTATAATATGCTAGGAGCCTTGAAGAAAAGGGGGAAATAAAAATCGCACAATAAAGGCGCAACGCTCAAGGAACGAGTTAACTTACGTGCTAAGAAAACCATAACTATCAAACATAAGCTAACAGAAGTGGGAATAGAGTGCCAAAGATACAAAATATCAAGCTCCTAACTCAGCCTGCGAAGTCAAGACTGGCCGGAGAATATTTACACATATATATACATACATATCCAAAACCCAAAAGTACATATACACAATCCTGCCTCTCCATAAACCTCTAAGAGGATCAAAAAGAATAAGTCATGCGGAGAGAAAACTAAGTACATATATATACATCATAGCATAACAAAATATCCCAGTAACCACTCCGCTTCAAGAGTCCAGACGCCTAACGAGATGCCTCTCGACCTGCATCTGAAAAATAACAACATAGTATGGAATGAGAACCGGAGGTTCTCAGTATGGTAAAGGTGCCACACACATAATATATAAGGTCCTGGGAATGCCAGAGGCAATCCTAAAACGCCGACACTCAGATTATAGAGCTTAAAGTATTAAACAGAAGCCATAAAAGGTGGTTTCCTAAAAATATTTAATCCTAACTTAACTTAACCTTAAATCTAAGTCCTATACTGCCATTCCTCCATACCTCCAACTCCATCATGCATTTTCACGGACAAATAGACAGATAAAGGCAAACACAAGAAGGTTACAACTACTGCAGGTAACAAATACACATTTAGCATGGAAAATACAGATAGGCACACCCAATTAGAGCACAAGCAAGTAATTCAAGTAATATGCATATGATGCATGCCTGTCCTATGGCTGATGAGGCTCATCTGTCGGTTATCCAGCCAACCCGACAAGTCTGAATTGTCCTTAGACTGTCCCCCGACGTGCATCCCCAAGAGTCTATGCATAGATTTTTCTCAAATAATCAATATTGCTCAATGGGGGTAACATTCCCGGGAATTTATATAGTGCCCGGTCACACTTACGTCGTAGGGTCAACAGAGTATCGAGTTTTCAACCTGGTACACGTGGTGGCAAGCCATGGCACTTAATCCAGGGAATCTCGTATCTCAGATTATTCAAATTCATAAGCCATATAAATAATTCAATTAAAATTCATCAACATCCACATCATTCTCAATCACATCTCATTCATCATTATATGTCAATCATATTCAATCATTATCCTTCATTATCACACCTCTCATTCCGTCCATCAATAGTTCCAATTTAAAACATAATTCATTCTTTTCCAAATGAACTAAACTTAAAACATGCTCATTTTCTTAATAACTCAAAATCAAACCATATAACCTTTAAATCTAAATCTTTTTAAATAATCATATAAACAAAATCTCTAATTTTTATAAAATTTCGGCAGCATCTCCTCTAAAACTCGGACTTTGCCACCCTGTTTGGGTCCAAACCTGTATTCTTTTCAATTCAACATACCCTTTCTCATCATCATAACAACCACCACAATAAATCTACCTCAAATCAACAATTAAACTCATACAATATTCAAATCCAACAACCAAAATTCAACTAAGGATCATAGTTCACAAATCCTAGGCTTTTAACACAAAATACCTCATTATCACAACAACCTCCACAATAGTTATACCTCAAATCAATAATTCACCAAATCATTAGTTAATCAACAATAACATTCAACCATAATTCTCTCCAAATTAACATAACAACATTCACCATCCAAAATTAAAAACTAATTATCCAATAAACTTCAACCAAATATATTCATCGACAAATTACTAAATATTAAATATACACCTGCATTCCAACTTATCCTATGGTCATCTAGCCTAAGTTTTCACAGAACATTATATATTAAATGTAAGAAACCTAAACCATACCTTAGCCGATTTCCACGTAACGACCAAAGCTATTTATTCAAAACCAAAACAGCCCCTCAAAACTCAACTAATCCGCTTCCTCCAAGTTCCAGTATTCACAATTTCAAGCTCCAATTATTTATTTTCAACCTAATACACATTCATAATACATATATACCCAATTTAATACTCAAAGCTCAAATTTAATGAAATTAAAATAGAATTATCGTATCCTCACCTTACCCAAGCTTCACATAAGCAAGAGTGAACGTTTCTCTCAAGCTAATTGGATCCTAAAACATCAGAAATCAAAGAAATTCAACATTCCCACTTAAAATTCAAAAATTGGGAGAAAAGAGGGCTGAGAGTGATTAAACAAGTTACCAGTGAAATTGTTCCGGTAGAAATGTAGAGCTCGACGCGGTGGACGCGTGGCCGCAAACGGTGCGGCGATTGGAGCTCGGACGGAGAAGTTACGGGGATCGGAAATTTACCGTAAAGTTACGGAAGCTTTCTCCCCTCCCTGGAAGTGTTTCACGCTGCTGCATCCAAATGAGGGAGAGAAAGGGGTTCAGCTTCATTTTAATGAGTTGGTCCGGTTGGACCGACGGTCCGGTTTGGATCCGGTTCAACCGGTTCGGTCTGTTTGGTCTAATTTTTGGACCGATTTCTTCGAAATTAGTGTCAAAATTCTCGTTTCGATGAGCTCTACCCTATTTTGATATAATATTCGCATTTCTAATCCTTCTTATTAAAAAATAATTTATTAACTAATTATCTACTAATTTAACCGGGGTTTACAGCAAACGTTATAAGATAGGCTCAATGCACAAGGTCATATGATCTTAAAGCTTTACAAAACTTGAGGTGCCAAAATAGGGTGCAAATCAAGATAGGCGTTCACAAAGCAAAGTGGTAATTAGTGTGGTAAAAGGCTGCAAGGCATGTTGGTATTTAAACAGCGGCATAACGTTCGCTGACAATCCTCGTCCCCACTTCAAAACTTCAATTTCCCAACTCCACCAATCATTTTACAACCTCATAGCCAATCATAGGCCTAACAACCGCAACCCGTTCGCAAGGGACAAAACACCCACAACTCATAACATTGTACACCTACCGCTTCAACTTCCGTATACATATCACCTCTTAAAGAACTAACGTATCGCGTACTACGTCTACAAGTCGCACGTGATATCAAAACAATTCTCGAGTCTACTCAGAAGAATACGAGGTCTTAAAAAAAGAGACAAATGCCAAGGACAATACTCAGATTTGAAGGAATATATCCAATTCCAGATGAACAACGATGCTCAAGCAATGAAGTTTGCTAGAAATAAATCAATTGACAACTTCAAAGATAACCCTTGGATCAAAGAAGTTCAATAGGATCAACAAGAAGAAAACCAGCGCATTAGCTTGAAACAAACTCAAACTGAGTCGATGAAGTATGAGGTTTACAGAAGCGAATATTTCAAACCCAAGGCAAAGCTCACAGAACTCAAGAGCACGATTAAAATACTTCTGAATGCTTTGTTCATAAAAGAATCGAAAACTTGCGGAAAAATCATTTCGCAGTCTGAAAGAAAGTCAAGTAATAAACATTCTTCAAGAGAGTGACAAAAGCATAAACGTGACTTTGCTATAATACAACTTCATGTTGAAACAGATCATGTAGAATTTTAAAAACAAGGTGCACACAAGTTTGGCTAAAAGTTAAAATATTTCCTCAAATATTTTAGAAAGATAATTAGGTGCACAACGTAACCAAAAGCAGTTCATAAAAACTTGGAAGTGATCAAATGCTTGTTCAAAAATTTCCAAGGTTCATATTCAAACAAGCGTGTATAACATTCATAGCAAGAGTGAAAGAGGGAGTTAAACTCTCTTTAGAAAAAAAATTCTGAGGTAGAAATTTGCTTACAATTTGGTAAAGGAAATAAGTGGTGCGTTACAAACGAACCGGTTTCCACTAAACAAGGAAACTTTCCAAAACTTCATTTAAAATAGTGCATCCCAACTTTAAATTAACTTCGTCAAAATTGAACCATGGTTTCAATCTAAATCAAGTAACAGAAAATAAATTCCGTTTAAAACTTCTTACAAGAGAATTCAAAACTTCTTTAAAAATTCAAAACAAGACTCCAAAAGTATACTTGAAATCACCATTTCAAAAGGATATTCAAGGATATTAGGATATACTTGAAAAGGAGTCAAGCCATACAAGAAAGAATCTTAAATCAAAGTAGTTCAAACAAGATCCACTAGGCATGAAGCATCAAACAAGCTTTCAATTGATTCAAAAGAATACGAAAGTCATAGGAAAATACAACCCAATCATTAGTAATTTCCCAAGGATAAATCTTTGACTAAAAACTCTTGTAAAGATAATGAGAGATTAAACGATGCACTGTTTTGAAACAAATCAAACTGACTCATATAAGAATGAGGTTCACCAGAGAAGAAAAACCAAGGTCAATGGTAATGTTCACAAGATGTAAAAGATTAGTTGAAAACAAAGCCAAGCACGACACCTATGGAGATGGAAGGCTTAAGAGAAACTTTAGTCCGTTCATAAGGAGAAAGCTATGAGTCCAACATTTTCAAAAGAACAGCAATGGCATAAACCATATAGCATGCTAAATCAAACTCAATTCAAAATAAGTTAAGTAACGCTTATCAAACGAAACCCAACCGGAATAAAAGTCAAAAATTCTTTCTTTTCAAAATTTTGAAAAAAATATCCAAATACATAATCAAATGAAGATGTGCATTGGACTATAGTAAAATCACTAGGAAGTCAATTGTAATTTAAAGTAAATGCAGTTCCATAAACCAGTAAAAATACGAACGGGGCCTTAGAATTAAATAGTTATTAAACTGTATAAGGAATTTTCAAAGTTCCACATATATATAAGTGTATATATAATCAACAGCAATTTTTTATAAAAATCTCAAAATTGGCTGTAATCACTGTCAAATAAGAGAAAACTGAATCAACAATTTCTCTAATAATGGACTCAGAATCCGGAGTAAAAATGCACAGTGCAGTAGGACAAGTTCAAAGTCATGTCAAAGGATACATGAATCAAGAAGAACTCAAACAGAGAAAGATAGATACAACAAGGAGTTCAACTAAGCATATGCACTTAAGATCAAACAAGAATGCATATGAATAGAGGAATAGAGTTGAAAAGTCAAACTATTTTTCAAGGATTAGCAAACAAGAACTTCAAGTTAGGACATGAAAGAATAGGTCGACTCGAACAAAATCCAAAACACACAACTGAATAGCCTCGAGAAATAGTTTCCAACGTTCCCCAAAACCCACGATTCGCTTTACTCAAAACTAGTACGTCATCTATGATAACCCATCAGTGCTTTCATATACATAATTCAATAGTATTAAGCCGGCCAAACTTAATCCCTAGAATTATGCAATGCAAGACTAACGGCGTTAATCAATAGATCGTCATGTGCAAAAAGCTCTAATTCTTGTCATTCGACAACACCTATTCCATGACAAACACTCAGAGTATGCAATTGAAGCATAGTCGGTCTATTCCTCAGGCTCTACAGGAAGGACTGCTCTGATACCATAATGTAACACCCTAACTACCAAAGCTCACGCTTCCGGCTGCGCGACTCTGATAGTTTGGATATTACGACGACTTTTATATTATTTAATACTAAAATATGAGCCTGTTTAAAACTTTAAATCGCAATACCGCTCCCAAAAATACTTTCGTTCGATAACGTACATCCATACATACCATACAACTTACAACAACTCATAAAGAGTACATCCATATATATACATAAATATATATAAATAACTTTACAAGCATTAACCAATACAATTCCTATCCCTCTTACAGATTATATCAAGATAAAGGCGAGGGTACAATAAACCATAACTAAAACAATACAGAGCATCACAACAACAATTAAATAAGCTCTTCGTAACTTCTGCGCCCATATCCTGAAAGGGGAAAAATGTAGGGGGGTGAGAACATCATCCTCGAAAGGGTTCTCAGTAGAGGGTTTTTGGGAATTACTGTAATAGGATACATGAGATAACCGCACCAGTGATTAATAAATGTCTTATGCCTCTTTTCAAAAATAACAGTTTTCAATAAGGTAAAGTCGGAAATCTTTTCTGAAAGAGGAACCGTTCAATTCTCAAAAACGCTAAAAGCCTTTCAAAAAGGTTTATCTATGCTGAACCAAAATAGCCTTTCATATTTTTTTCCAAATTAGAAACACAAAACCGAAACCAACCATCGGTCCATCTCAATCCAACCACGGCCCTAGGCCCAAACAATCCAACCATCAACCAAATCACCACAATCCAACAGAGTCCCAATTGCAAACACAGACAGGAAGTTCAAGCACAAACAAACAGTTACAGCAAGTAGAACAATTAGCAGTTAATCACAAAGGCAAACCAAGTACAATATGCACACCCAAACAATGTCACATAGATGCATATGATGCATGCCTGTCCCTAGTGGCTGATGATATCATCTGTCGGTTATATAGCCAACCCGACACGTCCTGGTAGCTAACCATGGACAGAAACACCCCTCGCGGAGCAAGTAGGTTTGAGCTACAACCCCATTGCTACTACCCGCTCAACTCGGAGCCAGTGGAACAACCACTACTGCGGCTACTACCCAGGCGGGTGTTTAACAGCTCAACCTGGAGCGAGTGGAATCACCACTACTACCGCTACTACCCAGGCGTCACAATCTCTGACCTGGAGCAAGTGGGACGAACCACAACCCTTGCTACTGCCCAGGCATTTCAAGCATATATTCATTCAGTCCCAATTATGGATCAACATCCATCTCAGCCATCCGGCTTAAATTCATAATTCATAGTCAGCCATACGGCCCATAACTCATTCGACAATCAGCCATAAATCAATATCATACACAGCCATTCCGGCTCACGGTTCAATCCAAAACCAGCCAATATTCATAATCATACATAGCCATTCCGGCCCATAACAAAACAGCACTTCCACACTCAACATCATCAAATTCATAAAACCGGCATTTAAGCCATAAATCACTTTTCTCAAGTCATTTCACTTTGAAATCAAATTTCAACTCTTTTCAGCCTTGGCTTTAAAGATCTCATTTCTCAAATCATCTCAGGCTCACAAGCCACTTTTACTCAAGGTGAGTTCCCTCTTTAAAATAAAGCCACTCTCGGCATTCTCTTTCAGAAACTTCCAAAACCATGGCAAGTTAAGGATTTATTTCAAAGTATCCAAAATCACTCACCCAGCGGTGGAATTTCATAACAAAAGTTTTTCGGCAGAGTCCCAAGTCTTTAGGGGAAGGTCAACTTGCATCAATTCCTTAAAATTCATTGAAACTCTTAAAATCATAGATTCTCGGTTCAAGTAAATAAAATTGAATTTATTATGAAACCGAACCATACAAAATCACAAGTTCCAACCCGGTCCAAAAATCAACTCATTTGAAACGGAACCGGTTCATTTGAATCAAACCGCTTTCAGATTTCTTTTTGGAACCCATTTTTCCAACTCTTCCAAAATGCCTCAAACTTGATTACTCAATCAAAAGTCTAGGTTCCTTTAAAAATCACTAAAAACTCCTTTTTATATTGAAATCAATATTAGAGCATCATTATTTCCTTCAGTGATTCAAACGGTAAAAATAGTTCAGTTCTAAATAAGCCGAACTCAACGTATAAGGTTCATCAAATAAATTAAGTTGGAAAGCATAAATATCCTCTTAATAAATCAAATAATACAATTTCTCAAATCCAAACCTTTTAAATAACCTTTCAAACAAAACTAAGATTTTATAAAAATTTCGGCAGCACCTCCCCTAAAACTTGGACTTTTGCCACCCGGTTCGGGTCCCAACTAAACCGTTCCTCATTCCTTTTCAACAACACGAAATTAGAAATCAATTCAAATCAAGCTAAATCCAACAATCGCCTCAGTGGCGTATCTCAAGGATACTATTTCAAAATCAACTCAATATCAATCGATTTAACTCATTTCCAAAGCTTTAAAGAATCGATTCAGTAATAAATCATTTGTCCGAAACCAAGTCAATTAAAGTAAACCAGGCTGAATTCAAAAGTGTTCTATCTTTCACATCATCTAAATAATTGACTCAATTCAAACCAATCCTCAACGGATTAAACTCATTTCAAATCTTTAAAGAATCAACTTCCAAAGATTACATTTCACAAAGCCGCACAACAATTCAGCCAAACAAACATTCATAATCATTCGATACAATCAAATTATACATAAGGCCGATACAATCACCAAATACACATTTTCTCATAGCAGTATCCATATGTAATAATTCCAACACATAAAGCATAGTTTTTGGAAAGCGCCCCTACCTCAAAACGCAATTCCATAATCCAAACGCCTCATCAAGTCCATTTCCGCCTCAACCCGAACTGACGGCAACCAAAACCTCAGCTCCCAGCCACTTTCGCAATAACCATCGCAACACTATTCGCAACATATAATAATCAGGACTCAACCCCACGTTGTCAAAACTCATATTCTTTAACCGAACACCACAGAATACTAACGCGTGGCTTTCCGAAACATAAATACTTACCGAAACTAAGAAAGGACGGCTGAACCGAAACAGCGACGTTCCCTGGGCCGGCTCGGCAACAGCCCGGCAGCCACCTCAAGCGGCAGCGGCGACAAATTCTGATCACGACATCTGAAACCAACACGTAGCGACTATAGTATTCCCGGAATTTAAAAAGGACAGAAACCACAATTAAAACCCTTACCGACAACCTTTTCCGGCGACAGCAGCAGGGTCTCAAGCGGCAGAGGCTCAGCCCGGAGCTCCGGCGGAGATCCCGGAAGTCACAGGACCATCCTCAGCAGTCAGAATCACAGAGATGCAGCTCCCTTATCCGGCAGCGACACCGGCGGCGACCTGAGCCCTTTTCTGATGGCGACAGCGACAACCGGCGTCCTCAGTGACGATGGAGGCACGGCGGCGGCGCTCCTCCTCCGACACGGCTTGACGGCGACCCTGTGACAGCTGACCGCGGCGGGTCTGGCAGCACAGGCGGAGATTGGGCAGAGCGACTTCCCACCTTCGCAGTCCTCTCTTTCTCACCTTAGTCCTGATTCGCAGCAGAGGTGGCCTCTCGGACAGCGGCGGCGGTCTTCCCAGCGACAGTGGCGGTGCGACAGTCCCGAGCAACGCGGCGGCAGCAAGCTTCGATCACGGCAAGGGACGGTGCCGTTCTCCTTCTCCATTTTCGCGCAGCTCACTTCCTCAAGGCTCGCCTCGATCTCTCTCTCTCCTCCCTCTGTCCTTCGCGCGATTCTGGAGGCAGCGTCACGGGTCGGCGGCGACGAGGGCTGGACGCGATCTAAGCACGGCGCCGAGATGACCGACGACCGCGCGGCTCATCCCCTCCCCGGATCGCAACTCTGCTCCATCTCTCCCTTTCTGCTTCTATTGTTTTCCATTCATGGAAAGAGAGATAGAAAACTGTGTTGTGGCTAGGATAGGGCTGCGCAGCTGCTGGGTTGTGGGGGAAGCTGTGCGTGTGTGTGTCTGCTTGGAAAAGAGAGGTTGCAGCTGCTGAGGGGAAGAAGAAAGGTGGTGGCTGCTGGGTATAGGATTAGGGTTTCATTTTTGAAACTTAGGGTTAGGGTTACTTTTGTAATTTCAAATAAAAGTAGGGGTAATATAGTAATTAGGAACAAATTTTAACCCAACAAAATTAGTGTATAAAAATACTATTTGCTCATCAATTTTATAAATTATTTTTCATAAAATGCCCAAATCAAAATAATTAGAAATAATATAATTAAACCCTTTATTTTCCAAAGTAACAGTATTAATATTTAAAATATTAATTATTTAATCCGAATAATATAAAAATCCTTATTATTTCACAACTACCAACTTTATAATATAATTATAGAAAATAATCCAATAATTATCAAATTGGATAATAAATCATAACTTGTCTCAAGTTCAATAAATCAAAACTTGCCTTAATTATCCTTAATAAAATAATCTCTGAAATTAAGGCTATAAATAACTATATGATTTGAGACTTGATCATAATAAGACTTTTCAAAGTTCTGGGTCTTACAAAATCAAATCTATAAGATTCAAATTACTTAGATGCTATCTATGCTACTAAATCGAATGAAGGAGATTCGATTTACAATGAGTTGGATTGCTACTAAGTGAGTATAAATCGAACCTTATTGCTTCGATTTAGCATGGACCATATAAATCAAAATTTATAGATTCAATTTAGTAGGGGATGACATAATTCGAATTCTTTGAATTCAATTTACTTTCGAATCATAATGGCAAGTAATTTGAATCCTATAGATTCGATTTACTACATATTACCCTAATTCGAATTCATTAAATTTAATTTATATAGAAATGTAAATGGAGACAACTAGGTAACGTTTTTGGATTTGGGTGATTCAGGTAATTTTGGGGTGGCTTTGGTTTATCAACGTAAATTAACCTACTATGTGATATTAGTTATTGTTATATATATGAAAATGTTACTTATTTATGTATTGTTTGGGTTAGAAGAATTTGTAGAAAAATAAAATGTTGGAGAAAAAAATGGATAAAAAAATCAAATTTTTATTGTTTGGATCAACAAAAAAATTGAATGAAAAATATAAAAGTGTATGTGGAGCTCATGTAAATGTTTTCTCTTCAAAATTACAAAAAAAAAAAAAATTGATGCAGAAGTACAAATATGGGTAAAAATATAGAGTTACCATTTGAATTATAATTTATATATAATATATAAAAATATTAATATAATTTTACTCTATTATAATTTTTTCTCTTCTTACTTTTCATTCTATCCAAGCAAAAGAATTTTTTTTTTATTTTTTTTCATTCATTTTTTCTTCATCTAAACAACACACAAAAAAATATAATTTTCTTTTCATTTTCTTTCCTCTTATTTTTTTTCTTTCCATTTTCTTTCTTCTTATTTTCCATCTTATATCCAAACAATAGTTTAATGTTTATCCATTTATCTTTTATTAATATTGTTATAATAAGGATACATATGTGACTTTATAAAAATGATATAACCTAAACTTTGATTATCTAAAAATTTATTGAGTTGCTAGAATAGCTCCACGTCACGAACCAATGAATGCTAACAATAGGGATGATCACAAAAACAACTAAAGCGGGTATTTACAGGGATTACTCGCGTTTTGGGTTAGATGTGGACTCGTGAAATCCTCACGACCTGCCATACGAAAATGGATGGGGACTAGGGGTGGCAAACGGGTTGAAACCCGTCGGGCTAACCTGCATAACCCGCCAAAAAAGCAGGTTGGGTTGGAAATTTAAGACCGCCAAACTTAAAAAGCCCGCCTACCCCCGTACCGCCTAATCCATGAGCTTTGGCGGGGCGGGGCGGGGCAAACTTTTCTGCAGGGTCAAACTTTTATTTTGTCAGAGCTATTTTTTTACAAATTTCTAGGATGTTATTGATCTACAAGAGGATGAAGATGATCATTGAAGATGTTCTAAGTTATATTTTGGATTATGTTTTATATTTGATTGATTATAAACTTGAAGATGTTTAATTATATATTTTTGATAATATTTGTTTTACTTTAGACAATGTTGGTTTTATTATTTTGTTTCAAAAAATTTGGTTTATAATTATGTTTATTACATATTTATAATTATAAAGATTTTAATGTGTGTGAATTTAAAAATTATAATTTTTTTTATATTTTTAGAAATTATAAATTTATTAAAATTATTGTGAAATCATATATATTGTTTAATATTTAATGGTTTATAAAAAAAAAAAGAGGAGATCCCGCCAGTCTACCATTAGGCGGAACAGGGGAAAAATTCAGGACCGCCTTATTAGGCGGGGCGGGGAGGGCCAGCCCACCAGATGCCAGACTTTTGGTGAGATAGGGCGGGCTTTTTCGTTTGCCACCCCTAATGAGGACACGGACATAAGTACCCGCCCATGGAACCTATTAAATATACGCGAATATAAAATTATTAATTTATCCTAATTTATATATACATAAATCCATTCCTTGAATTTAGTAACCCTACTTTCTGTCCCCAATTCGAAATTTTCCTTCTTCTTCCGGACTCATTCTCAGCCTCGATCCTCTCTCTCTCTAACTTACTTTCTCTGTCTCTCAAATTCGTCACTACGTTGCTCAATATCGTTTCAAAAAATTATGTTATGTTATTATGTTGGAATATGTTTTCATGTTTTCTCCTTTTGAAATGTTATTTTTCATAACGAATATGTTATAAATTATATTGAATTATATTGAATTGATTATTTATGATTATTATATTATATTTTTCTGTGTTAATTTTTTTAAAAAATTTCAAAGAATATTCGTAGATAACCGAGAAGATCTGCGTTTCCTAAGGGATAATTAAACAGGAACTTGCAATGACGGAGAAGGAACGGGAACATTTTTTTTAAAATAGAAGTGAGGGATGGAAAGGGGGCTTCTCACGCTCCTCTGAGTACTCATTACCATATCTAACTAGAAATGGAGATCCAATCTGAGCCAATTTAAAAGGGGACACGTGGACTTCATCTGCATTGGGCCTTTAAGGTAATGAACTTAAGTCAGATTTTGGACCCTAATAATGGATTTTAGTTGATCTTGCTTGCATTGAGGTCTTACTAGGTCCAAATATATCTTGGATTAATATTTTGAGTCATTGTTATAACAAATACTATACTATTTAATATTATAACACTTAATATATATAAAAGTTTGATATATTTACAAGTCATTTTTTAATTCAAATTAAAAAATTAATTATCTCTTTTTTTAGTTTTAAATATTATTTTCTAATGTAACGAAAAAGTGAAAATAACAATAATTATTTACATAATTAAAATAGATAATCTTAATATATACATGAAACTATATATATTAAAGATTATTATATATGTTATATAATTTTTTTTCTTTTCCGATTGATCCAAAGAAACTGAATACTCAATAGCTGTTAGTGACTCCATTAATTCTCTATCTGCTGGATTGACCCTTCCAGTTGGCCTAAAATCACTGAATGGAATTGAACACTATTCTGCAGGGAAGGAAACTAGAGATTGCTCGACTCAAGCAGGACGAGCAATCTCCGTGCCCCACAACTATGAATAGTATAGTGATAGTGGGGTTGAAACACACGAGTGCTCGCCCTTTCTTTCATTTCTAGTAGGCCACTTTTTCGGAACGCAGTCCGGGATAACCGCGATAAAATAATATGTTTTGTATCTATTTTCAATCGAAATGCCTTTTTTTCTCAATGGCAACTGGCACTTAAACTAGATATCCCTCAGCCAGAGACTCTGGAATGAAATAACTTTTATGATAGTAAGATAGCGTTAGAGTCACCAGCAATCCTTTTTCGTTTATTGGGAGACTAAAAAAGGCTTTGTCAAGCAGGCATGATTGTCGCGTCGATCGACAGTTGAAAAATCCTATCTCCGGGGCCCTCACTTTAGCTATTTGTATAATTTATTTTTTTCATCTTAATATTTAATAAATTTAACATACAAAATAAGTAACTTAAGTCATTATCTAAGACAATAAATATAATAGTGCAAATACTTATTTATTTATTAGTAGTAAAAAAATATGTAAATAGTATAAATTGATATTTTTTTTGTATAAAAACAATAATAAAGGTTATTAATTAAGTTAATTACATAATTAAAAAATTATGAAAAATTTCTTAAATAATAATAAAAAATAAGATCACTATTATCACATATTACAAAGTTTATGAAAAAAATTTTGAATAATAAATCAATTCTCAATAGATTATACATTAATTTTATCAAAAAAAATAATCAATACATTAGATATTATTATTTACGTACTAATATAATATATATTATCGATTATTGAGTTTATAATTAATTTTTAACCCAATTTTTGGTAATTAAAATTTAAATGATTGGAATTATTAAATATTGAATATTTTGCATCTAACCAATTTATTTTTTTATTGAAATTAAAAAAGGATGAGTTGTTATTCAATTCTAAATTTAAATTTGAGTAAGAAAATAAAAAAATATATTTTAAATTTTATCTCACTAACCAGAATTTATTTCAAGATAAGAAATTACTTTGTACATCATATAAATTGTAAAATAGTATGGTCATTTGCTATTTTCTAATGGTAAATATTATCAAATAAAATGGTGTAAGAAATTAGAAGAAAATTCATTTACAAGTTTAGAAAATATTAATTTATTTTTTAATAGATTAAATTATATATTGAATAACAAAAGTTATTATTAGTTACTTTTTACACTAAATAATACTCAACGATGGTGTTTTGGTACACCATGTTATCAAGAAATATTAATCAATCTAATAACTTTTGTAATGACATAAGTTTATGAATTTGAAAATTTAAAAATCATTTCATAAAATGTGAAGTTTTAATGAGTAACAATGTTGGTCATATTGTTTTGACTTTAAGAATGAATATGATACCAACAAATAAAATTGTCCCAAGTAAATTTCAACAAAGACAAAAGTCCATAAGTATTGCTATTAATGAAAAAAGATTTTATTTTAAAGACAAATACAATTTTTTTCTACGGATTTCCTAACTCGGCAAATCGAGGACTAATCCACTACATATTGATGGTTTATTTATTAAGGGTCTGTCGCTAACTAATGGATTGTTATACACATAAGACGAGATTCGAACTCCAAATACTTACTTAAACGGACAAATGAGATGACCATTCAACCAATTCAAATTGATTAAAACAAATATTAATTATTTTTAATATTTTTAAGTTATAAAATATTTATAATAATAATTACAATAGATATTTTTTATTTAAATTTTAATAAAAATTTTTTATATAATTTTATGTATTATCCCGTGTAGGACACCGGAACATACATTAGTTAAGTTAAAAAAATGATAAATTAGGTCAACTATTGATTTATAATAGATAGGTAATTTTTATTCAATAATTAATTTGTTTTATTAGAATTGTGTTGTTTTCTTTTGGATTGATTGGAGTTTATTTCGTAGGTTATTGGTATAGTCTTATTTGTAGTTTGCAGTTGAGGTTATTTTTTTTAAATATTTTAAATTTTTTAAGTTAGATTTGTAGGACGAAAGTGGAAGAATGATGTCCAATCACTTCTTCTCGACCCTTTCTCTACTGAAAATAATAAAGGAATGCAGTGACGGACCCAGAAAATTTTAGGAGTGGAGGCAAAAAAAAAAAAAAAAAATATATATATATATATATATATATATTAAATAAATTTTGTTA
The DNA here is from genome assembly GCF_059453495.1 of Arachis ipaensis. Lineage (NCBI taxonomy): Eukaryota > Viridiplantae > Streptophyta > Magnoliopsida > Fabales > Fabaceae > Arachis > Arachis ipaensis. The sequence goes on from NC_142439.1 coordinate 95,574,080, forward strand.
AATATTATTAATTATATGGAGATATAAAAATTAAAAAGAGTTAGCGAACACTTTTATTCTTAAAATACTATTTATTATATATAATTTATAAAAAATATTTTTTTTTTCTAAAATTTAAAATTAAAATATTTTAATTAAATTATAGATAACTTATTATCCTAACTAATCTTTTTATACACATTTAATAATAAAAGATTGAATTAACTGGCATATTAGCACATAATAATACATTAGTATTTATAATTTGAAATTAGAATTATATATAAATACTAGAAAAATTAAATTTTTATATGAAAAGTATGTTTATATAAAATAATAAAAACATAATTTTTATAATTTTTTTATTTTTTAAAATAATTAAATTTATTATATATTTTTTAATTTAATTATGATATAATGTTAGATAAAATATTTTTTATCATTATTTTTAAAAATAAAAAAATATTATAAATTAGTAAATTAATCAATTCATTTTAAAATTTTATATGCAACATAGGTACATATAATAGAACAAAAGATAAAAAATAAGTAATAAGGATAAATAAATCAAGAATAAAATAAAATATATAAAGTCACGAAAAAAATAAAATATTAGATTGATACCTAAACTATAATTGTTTGAATTAAAAATTACAATTAAAAATATCAAAAAGAAAAACAATAAAATTGAAAGATACATAGAGTCATGGAGAGCTATATAAAAAAATTAGAGAATTTAAAATTTACTTTTTGATGAAGAGAAGATGACCATTAGACAAGGAATAGAAAAAGAAAGTTGAAAATATAAAAATAAGAAGAGGGTTTAAGAGAATAAAGAATTAACGGTACAATAATTAAATTTGATTAGGTTAAATAATAGTCAAAATAAAAAAAAAATAAAAAAATAAATTTAAAACTTTAACTAATTGAATTTATTTTATTTGTAATGGATCATTTAAAATTTGAAGGATATTTGATGAAGTGAAGAGAGCCTCTATTTATAGAGTGGTAGAATAATCTAGCCATGCGTCACCGAATTGGATGGCAGGCACAATTCTAACTAGTTCTCCGCACTACTTTTATGCAGTTGAATACTATCATGCCTATTTATATCTACAGCTGTAGCAATAGGTGTATAATTTGGTAATACTCTAATTTGTCCACTATTAGTGGATAAAATAATATCCTTCAATAACCTATTCTATAAGAGATTCTCTTATATTTCAAAATTCAAGGTATAATATTATTATGTATAGTATTCTAAATCTAGAATACTAATAAATGCGATATATTAGATATATATTATATATAAGTATATCTTTTAAAACAAAAATTAAAAACATCATGGGCAAGTGCCCCCTCATTTGTATGCTTGGGTCCGTCCCTGAAGGAATGCCTATTAGAATGATTAGAATCGGATGTTTGACTGAATATTTGCTTGTTTGAAATTATTATTGCATTTGTTGACTTGGTGAAAATTGATAATGTTGTTTGGTGGAGACGGCTAACTTAAAGAAAATTTTGCCAAAATTTCTCTGAAAGTTTTTAAATTTATGATATCACTGATGCTTATGTTGTTATCAAATTGGTTTAATTTGGGAAACAACAAGAATATTGTTTGGTGGAGGCATCTTATTTAAGAGAAAGTTTTATCGAAATTTCGTAAACAATTTAATAAGTTTTAATTTTGTTAGTGTCTAGGTTATTTGAACTTTGTTACACGACGATTCTAAGTCATGGTTTGTAATTTAACTTTTTATTATTTTTGTACATTTTATTTGTATTGTTGATATTCTAATTTATTGTTTTAATAAAAAACACTATTTATTTCCTATTAGTTTTAATAGTGTTTTAAATATGAATTTTTGGTAACAGGATAATGGGTATTTAATATATTTAATTGAAAATAACTTTAAAAAACTAGTCATACACATTGCTGTCGAATTTATACAGTAATAAATTAATTTATTTTTTTTGGGTTTATAGGAAAAAATTCGACAATAATACTTTATCAATTCATCATTTCTGGTGTTATTATCATTGAATTTAAGGGTATTTGTGAATAGGATCGGATATAATCAAAATCTTGATCTGATCTACATTAAACTCATCAAATCTAATATCCGTACTTTTTTATGTTTAGATATGATTTGATCCGTATATTTTAAGATCGAATATCGAATATATCCACAAAATAAAAAATATATTAAAAAAATTTATTTCTATAAAAAAAGTCAATAAAACTACTTTTTCACTCTAATAAAATCTCATTTTTTTACTCTTCCAGACTCCTAAAATATTATTCAAGCAATTTTTTTTAAATAATAAAAATAAAATAATATAACATATATAAATAATTATTAATTAAAATAAAATATAAATACAACATATGTATATTATTTAGTGCAGATCGAATTTACAAACATAAACGTAATATCTGTGATCTAATTCGATTGAATCATATATTCAAATTGTAGATCAGATATAGATAAATATTGTATGGGTATAATTTGATCTATAAACGCTCCTAGTCAAATTATCCGACGGCACTACCAACATTCTTCGTGTTGGAACTAGGAAATTTGATGGTAATGTGTTTAGGTCGAGGATTTTTTAGTTGGATGGAAGCCGACGATATATCCGAAAGTAATATTATTTATAGTTGGATTTATATATAAAATCAGACAGTAAAGAGCAAATTTCTTGAAATGTTCATCATGTAACAAAATAAATAGTCTAATGTTTAGGTTATTGGTAAGTAGAGCAAAATATTAGGGAAATGTACAATTAATATTGGTTGCGAACTTTTAGGTTATTTTATTGAAAGAAAATGTTATAAAAATAAAGGAGTTATGACTTATGAATCATGGACCAATCCTAACGTTTTACTTGATGAATAAACAAAAAGGAGCCACTTAAATAAAGATGTCAAAAACGTCTTTTTTTTAAAGATGTTTTTTAAAAATTAAAATTTAATACATATAATCAATTAAATTGTATTATTTTTATTAAAATTAGACTGGACAAATCAGTTTAGCAAAAAAATTAATAAATTAAATTTTTAAACCGGTATAAATTAATATTTTTTATAAAAAGTTACTACAATATCCCTATTATAAAACACAACTAAAATATTCCTATCATATATATATATATATATATATAAATTTTGAAAACTTTAAATTCTAACCCTATAATGATAGAGAAGAAAAGGGCTAGAATTTAGAATTTTTAAAATTAATATATATAATAAGAGTATTTTAGTCATTTTATATAATAGGAGTATTATAGTAATTTTTTATAAAAAATAATATTAATTTAGACGAATTCAAAATTTGATTCACTATTTTTCGGTCAAATTAATTTATCTAACATAATTTTGACAAAAATAACATAATTTAAATGATTATATGTGTTAAATTTTAATTATTAAAAAATATCTTAAAAAAAAGACGTTTTCTGCGTCTTTAAATAATATGTTCCCTTACATAAATACATAGTTTGCATAGATACAGTAAATCTAATTTGCCTACATATATCTAATGTGTTTATCTTAAATGATAAAATTGACTCTTTTTTAGTCTTTCAATTTCCTACTATCATACTGAAAGGAGTCTATTGTTCTCAATCTTTTGGCAGTTGATAGAAAATTTTTATGAAGAGGAAACCCCAAAGGCAATAGTTCCAGCTAAAAAGGATGCAGTTGATGTGGAGAATCTTGCATTGAAATTAGAATGGAGCAGTTTGTGACAGCTACTGTCAAGAGTAGGAGATTGATTGAAGATGGCAAAGGTAGAACCGCCACATAAATGACTCCTTTCGAGGATAGAGTTTGTGACGATGGAAATTGTCCATTGTAGATCTCCATTGCTTTTATTTGTTGTTTTATCACGCAATGACCCAAAAAGAAAGCAATACAGTTTTTATATTAAAAATAAATAAATTATATCGAGTTCAGAAACTTTAATAGAAAAGATTGCGCGGTTAACAAATAACAAGCATTGTTATATTAAGATGGTGTACACGATCCATGATCGATGGGAAAGTGAGTCCTTCCCACAAGACTTGAGCGGGTTAGCGTAGAGTAAAATGCATTGGATAAAGCATGACCTCTCTCTATGGAGAACTAAAACAAAATGCATCTACATTACATAATTTACACCAATAACCAACATAACATGGCAAAATCTTGTCGTTCAAGCCAATCCTTCATAACTGATTATCTTTTTCCAAAGTAGGAAAACAAGTTCGGTTGTTTATCATCAGCAGCATTAGTCTTTGCCTTTTCCCTTTTCTTTGCAGGGTTTGGACTCACAACATCTTTGTTAGCCAAAGCTGGCTTTGATTCACCTGAAAAAGCCTCATAATCGCGCTTGGTTGGGACCTTCGTAGCATCTTGAGAAGATTTGAAGTCACTGTCCCCTACCTCAGTTTTTTTGGCTTCCTCTGCCTGTTCTTCACTCTTGATAAATCCTTGACTTGGCACTATTTTCTGCTCTGGCTTTGTCTCTTCATTTTCAGATCCCTTTCTTGAGAAGAACTTAGAGATCAAAGTGTTACCTTCCGCCTTTACTTGAATCTGCACAATCGGACTAGGTTTAGGACAACATTCTTGGCTGATTATGATGGCAGTTAAATTTATCTCAAGTTGATGAAGTAATGATAGCATTAAATTCGGTTTGTTAGGATTTGAATATAGTTTGTAGAGATATTAAATTCTAAGAAACCTATTTTAATAAGATCTTTGCTTCTTCACAAGCAAAGCCTAACAAACCTACATATGAACAGCAATTAATGCAACTACTGTAAGTGCCAGCATGATTCTTTTCTTATCTGGATTAACAAAAATCCTATTTGCGCAGCAGCCACTATGTATTTTTGTATAAATACATACGTTGTTTAACTCATTTTCAATGTGTATTTTGTATTGCAACATGTCTATACGAGTGACTGATTTTTTTATGTACATGTAGCATGGTTATTGTATTTGATCTTAACCCTGCAAGTAAAGAAGCTAATTCCATTATTTGGATCTAGTAACCTCCAAGTCACAGTATAGCAATCTTATTTAATGCCATACCAAGACTCTGCCAATAAACCCCTCTCAAGAAACCCAGTAAAAAGCAAAAACCAATGTAATTAAGAGCTTTCAATGAGCCGAATGCCCGAACCCAACAAAATAATGTATGTTTCTAAAATTTGTTTTTCCAAAAATGTATGCATTAAGAAACGAAAGAACTAAGATCTAGTCACACATAACATAATTATGGCTTAGATAAAACTCCATGTGATTTGTCTATTTTGTTTTGGCTCAATACATCTTGGCATGCATGTTGAAATGTTGAAACCGAGAAAACCATAACCAGGGAGAAATCACATGAAAGGGAAGCAGAATGCTCAATGGCCATACCTCCTTTATGCACTCAGGTCCATCAAATGATGGCTTGCCCATTGCAGGCGTCACTGGGTACCAAACCTAGACATCAAAAGGATTGGTTAGCAAACAAAAAAAAAAAATTCATGATTTAAGCTTTCTGAGAGCAAACATGCAAGGCTTTCTTTCAAATTTGAATGGAAAGAAAAATTATCTTAAATTCTAAATATTTTTGTTTGCATGTTTTATAATTGAAAAAGAAAAAAGCACTTTTTACTTCTTTTTTTTTTTAAAATATCAAATTTACAAGCTATTAATGTCAAAATTCTAAACAAATTAGATAAAGATCATACCAGATCAGATTCCTCATATGGCTTCAGCAAATTCTTAAAACTGGAAGTAGAGCCGCTTAGCCAGGCATCAGTTGATTCCTTGTCACAAAAAATAACAGGCATCCTGTCTACAAAGACACAATAAAAGTGACAAATCTTAGTTCACCAATGTAGGACATGGCCACTCAATAGGTACAGGGCTAATAATAAAAAGGGGCACATAGTTCCCTCAAGTTGGCTGAACAGATAATCTCGTGCATCTTAAATATAAGCTTAGAACCAAATTGTTAAATGACATCTATTCTTTTCAATGTATTATTAAGGAAACTTATCAACGAAATTGTGTTTTACGTAAATTCTTTTTATTTATAGAAAGGAGAAAAGGCATACCTAGGATCTCACTGAAATCCTTTTTTTCTACGTTCTTCAAATCAGGTATCATGAGGTCAAAATGGTTTCCCCGTTGAAGTAAACCATTTAGGGCTTGGTAACAAACAGGGTAAAGAGTAAGCACATTTCTTTTCTGTTCTTTTAGAATAGCCACAACTAATACATTCAGGTGAATTTGTTTTCTTTTTGTATTTCTAGATTAGTTTTAACTACCAATATGCCACCTTTATAATTTCTTTCGCATTTTCAAATTTCCTACTTTCACTATTTTATTCACAAAACACAGGAAAGGAAATGGAAACCAAGTTCCTTCTCAACGAAACAAAATGGGCTAATACAGAATTTAGAACCAAAGGCATTACCGCAAAGGAAAAAAGAATCACTAAAATAATTTGCAGTTGTTTGATAAAATGTGATATAATCAAGATCAGTCATTTGCAACAGTATAACAATAGTTTTTATCAAGGCACGGCCAGTACAATAGAGTAATCTCATTCTAGAATCCAGCTATTTAAATAGTGATTTGTTAGTATCAGACTTGTAATATAATATCAGCCAGAAATTTTGCTAGCACGTCAACATTTAGGAGTGCATGACTCACCATGAAGCCACTGAAGAGCTGGAGAGGAAGAGGTTGTAATAATAGTAAATGTGTATAGTATTTCACCTGTAGTTAAAAATATTCGCATCAGCATTAAGTAAACCTAAAAGGAAATCTACTAATGAATCAAATGTCATTGCCCTACATTTTTTATTAGGAACAAATTTGGGAGAGTTTACAACAGGAGGAGGAGGAGGAAAATGGCAAGAAAGTTGTTAACAAGTCAGTTAGGAGTAAAAGTGATATAGAGGAAGAGAGGGAAGTTTTGATTTTGTCTTGTCATCTGTACCAATTTGTAGGAGACTCATTCCTTAGTTAGATTTTTCCCAAGTGTACACTATAGGAGGTTCCTCGGTCAGTTTGCCTTCTCACACACACACAACTTTCCTATTGCTGATACCAGTTCTGACATCTATCTAAAGAAATATCTTACCTTCAGAATCCTGCCAAGAGTCATAAAGAGCAGCGAAGACAAGTGGTCGTCCATCTTTGAAGTGAATATAGTATGGCTGTTTTCTTGAACCATCCTTTTTCCACTCGTAAAATCTTCAAACAAATATTTAGAAAAATCAACTTAAAGAGTTCAACTTTACATCAGAAAAATGGATGCGATGGACTGTTTAGAAAAATTATATCAACTATAAAGAAGTGTCTACACTCTACAGTCAAAAGAAATATATGAAACCATAATTTTTTCCTACAAACTAGGCAATAAATTTCGACAAGAATAATAGAACTGCTGAAGATATAATAGGAAAAGGAATACATAGTCAGGACCATGATTGTCAAGATGAAAATACATAATGCAAATGCTTTGTCTACCCAGCAAACAGAATTAATTATTTAATTTTCATCCAGCTCATACATTTCCCAGAAAAAAAAAAAGACAAAAATGCTCAACTATACATGCAAGCATTTCTTCACTCGTGTAACCATGTCCATGGAATACAATCAGTAAAGAAAAATGTCCAACTTTATTCCTTGAACTATATTCTTGTACTAAAATACCAGCCGAAACAGCAAGCAGGTATTGAGAAAAGGTTCAAGAGGAAACATTCCCACTCCCAACCCAATCATGCTTAAGCGAGAAGAGAAGAGTGAAAACAGGACAAACAAATTAATGCAATACATACCCTTCTAATGCTACAAGGCATCTGTTTTTAGGAAGCAGACGGCGAAATGAAGTTTTTTCATTTAAGGACTCAGATCGAGCATTAAACTGCAGTATATAGCACACACGACACATCAGAATAAGTACTTCATAAAAACGAATTGGAATTTATAATAATATGTGCTAGACACTCTAATAAGGACTTTGAAAATAAATAAATAAACAGTACCATTTAATTTTATCCACATTCTTAAGCATACTGACATTCCCAAGTATAGTGTCAGTTAAAATTGCAAGATTTATTTGAGAATCAAGTGAGAGGATTGGGAAACTCTGGGTTTTTGGATCTTACATCAATGTTTGAGTGACATGATTATAACTTTTGTCATCTGTGTACGGGTATATGACCCAAATTTTTCACCTCGAACTCTCATAATTAGTTAGCTGGCATAGCAGCAAGGGAACACCGCAACAACTTTGAACTTAGTTTATAATGATTTATCTAGAATATATGCAAATCAAAGTTTAAGCTGCCGTAACAACTATCCAAAATGGCTTAACAATCAGTTATCTAAGGTTACAATTAATGTATAAGCGGGCTGAGAATATAACCTAATAAAATACAAAAGTGCTTTGAGCAAGTGAAGATATACCATCTTGTAGTGATCAGGCCGCTCTGTCTTTTTTGTAAAACTGGGGACTAAACCCCATTTCATGCAATGAAGAACATGGCCTTCACTGTTAGACGCATCTTCCCTACGAACTACCGGCAGATTGAATCCCGGCGACACATTATAGGATGGCCTATACCTACACACCGGCAAATTCAAAGCGTTAACTCGCATGCAGTTCTCTTCGTGTGATTGAGAACAGTTAAAAGGACAATTAACTTCGCCTGAAGATAATGTATGTAAGTCTTCACTGAAACTCAATTACGCAAATGCATTCGAAGCTCTAATACACAAAACAAAAGCCCTCTTTTCAGATTGAATACAATAAAGCAGCTTAATTTGGCCCCTCTAGAGCCAGAGTGCAGAAGTTAATAAAATAAAAAAGTAAATGCTTAACTAGTTTTGGATTATTTAGTATAATCCGTTCCTAAGTTGCTAAATGAACTCCAAAACAAGGATTTGAAGCAAGCGTAGAGTGGAATTGTTACCGTACCGGTCCATATGGAGAGAACGAATAGCGGGAAGGGTGCGATGACAAGCCCTTGCTACATCATCGCCTCTTAGAGTACACCGTGCTCTTCCACACATCTCTCTTTCCTTCTTTCTCTCTTTCGTTCAGAGTATCGCTGTTGTGTTTTTTTTTTCTTTCCCTCTTGCGCAACCAAGTAAAGGGCGGGAAGAATCACTACTTACTTCTTGGAAAGTCTACGGGACAGGTTTCACAAGAGAGTTTTTGTTTGGGATTGGAAAGAAAACAAACAATAATAAAAAAAAATTATTTAAGAAAGATAATTTCATTAAATATTACTTTCAAATTTTTTCTAAGACAATGAAAGTTTTATTTGGAAAGAATGGAGAGAAAGATTTTCATTGTACATCTCTCTCAAGATTAATTGGAGATCAGCACATAATTTCTAAAACATTATATTTCGGATTTTTAATCCCAAAAGATTAATAAAACTAAAGTAATCATGTAAATGATTGACAATAATAAAGGCATCCAAACAGTTTGTCTCACATATATATCTCTTTTTTCCGAGTCTCAAGTTAAAAGAAAGTATATTCAAATAGCAAATAACTCTCCTTATAGAATATTATGACTCTCAATTGTTCCCAGCAGCCTCGTTGCCACCTTTCCTTCCGATCTCTGCTAACACAGGCAAAACAAATCCGAGCACCATTGTCAGGATAGCTAGCATCATAATTAATTTTAAAGGTATCAACCAAAGAAAAATCTATGAGCCACTAATAGTAGAGGGGATACACATCGTGAATGCAATGTAAAACTGATTCCTGACCTAAAAAATATCGTGGACAGTTATTCGTGTGCGAAATGTCCCTCCTAAAATGAAATGTAGCAGTAGGAAGAGCCTCCCGAAGACATAGCCAGACCAAGAATTTGTACTTTTCCTGAACATGTTGACGCCAAAGTCAAAACCAATTCCCCCTATCCTCCCAACTAAACATCTTTCTTACTGAGTTACAAATAACCACTACGAGCGTCATAAACCTTTGAAGCCACACCAGTTCAATACCAACCGATAGGGGTGGCAAGCGGAGAAGCCCGCCCCACCCCATCAGAAGTCTGCCTTTTTGGTGGGCTGGCCCGCCCCGTCCCGCCTAGAGGCGGTCCTAGAATTCCACCCCGCCCCGCCTAACTGCGGGCTGGCAAGCTGGCGGGCTAAGCCCGCCAAAACTCATTTTTTTATTATTATTAACTACTAAATAATATATATAATAACTTCACAATCATATTAATAAATTTATAGTTTCTAAAGGTATAAAAAATTATATTTTTTATATTCACAAACATTAAAATCTTTGTAATTATAAATATCTAATAAACATAATTATAAACCAAGTTTTCATCTAAAATATAATTATAAATATTGTCTCAAAAACAAAATAAACATAATCCAAAACATAATTATAAATATTGTCTCCAAAGCAACATAAATACAATCCAAAACTCTCAATTTTCATCTTCATACTCTTGTAAGTTGGGTTGAGAGAAGTTGAATTTTGACAAAAAAATTGTAAAAATACCCCCTTACAAAAAACTAAGCCCGGCGGGGAAGCCCACCCAGCGTCAAAATCCGCGGTTTAAGCGGTGCAGGTTAGGCAGTCTTTTGTTTTTTGGCGGTCCCAATTTTTTAGCCCGGCCTACCTTTTTTGGCAGGTTACACGGGCCGACCCGACGGGTTTAGGCCCGTTTGCCACCCCTACCAATCAACCTTTGAACCAATTTAAACATCCGGGTTGTAAGAGTTAATATTGCTCTGCAGAGACTGATTCAGAGGAGAATAGATATTTTCAAGGTTCCACTGTCCAAATGACCAAATGTCCAAGATCCAAAGATCCGAATAAGAAATGTGAACATAATCCATCTCATAACACAGTCGCTCCTCTCTTCTCCATTTAGTTCTATTCCAAATCCCCAATGCACCAAATAAAATCTTCCTTTAATATATTCCAAGCTCGACATATACTCTTCCAAACATAAGATCCCCTGCCTTTGGTGTGCGAAATTAGAACTCGCACAATTGAACCGGCAAGTGCACCGGGTCGTCCAAATAATACCTTAGGTGAGTGAGGGTTGATCCCATAAGAAATGTCGGAGTGAGCAAGAAATAGCTATCCTGTTGGACTTAGTCAGGAAAACTGTAAAATATGGTTGTTGGTGTAAAACACATAAGTAGTAAAAAGTGAGTAAATAAAGCAAATAAACAGGTTTGGAGTAAAACAATGATGAGAAAAAAGTTAAGGTCTCGGAGATGTTTACTTTTTCGATTTAAAACGTTTTACCAACTATTTTAACAATGAGTGATTCATTCTATGACAAACTATGAGTGATTAAACACTAATCTCTTAGTGATTTAATCTCCTCTAATCTTTATCAAAAGCCACTCTTGTAGTCATTCAATTTAGATCAGAGGGTGAAGTTTAGAAAACTAGTTTAGTGCCATAAAAACCTCAATTACCCAAAGCTAACCAGATTTTATATCACATATCCTAATTAGTCCAGGTAATTCGCAGTTTAGGAGGAGTGCTTTCAACCTGTAGCTCAAGCAAGATAGCTCTCTCGAGAATCACAAAGAGCTCATGTAGAATAAGGGTCATACTCTTGTTCCACCCAGATTCATAAGATTAAGAATGAAAACAACACCTTAGAATTGAATCAAACATTAATTCAAATAGAAGAATAATAATCTTAATCTATAGAAATAATTAGAGCTCCTAACCTTAACCAGGAGGTTTAGTTGCTCATGACTTACAGAGAAAACATGATTCTGAAAAGTGCAGAAGGAAGAAGATTGATACTAAACCAAATTGATCTTCTCCTTTAAATACTAATGTAATAATAAATGCTAAACGTAAAAGATATTATTTTAAGATAAAAATTACAAAGACAAAATAAGATAAGCCTAAGAGGTGTTAAATCCACTTGGAGGCCCAATTGGTGAGTGGCTCGGACTGCAGGCTGGCGTTCAACACCAGGATTAGGCGTTGAACGCCCAGAAAGGAGTGCACACTTTTGACTTCATGTCCTCTGGCTGGCGTTGAACGCTAGGTTGGGCATTCAGTGCCTAGGGGGGAGTTGACAGCATTTTCGTTTCTTCCTCCAGGCTTTTCTGCAAACTGCTCTGAATTTTACCTAAAACCATAAAAACTCCAGAAAAATTCAAAGTAGCATCCAAAGGTGAATTTTGCATTAAAATCAAGTAAAAGTAAATAAAATCTAACTAAAAACAATATAAAAGCTACTAGAAAAAGGGTATAAGATGCTCATGCATCACAACACCAAAATTAAACTATTACTTGTCCTCAAGCAACCAAAACAATATAGGACCAAAGAAGAGAAAACACACAAGATTAGAGTTGTCAATCAAGCTCAGGTCTAATTACTGAATGGAGCTAATGACACTCTATTTCTGAATAGCTTTGGCATCTCACTATCCATTAAAGTTTAGAAATATTGGTGTCCCTCAGAACTAGAACTCAGATAGTATTATTGATTCTCTTCCCTTAAGTTCTTGTTGATTCTTGAACACAGATTTTTATTTACTTTTGGTGCTTTGCACCTTTGAGTCTAGACGTGACTCTAAATGTTTTGTTTTCAAGCTTTAACTTGATACATAAACACCACAAGCACTTAAATGGGAAAACCCTTTGGGTTTGACTTTTACTTTGCTTTTACTCCCAAACAGTGGTGCTCAGAGCCTTAGGCGCTGATGAGCGGATAATTTATACGCTTTTTGGCATTGTTTTTAGTATGTTTTTAGTAGGATCTAGTTACTTTTAGGGATGTTTTCATTAGTTTTTATGTTAAATTCACATTTCTGGACTTTACTATGAGTTTGTATGTTTTTCTGTGATTTCAGGTATTTTTTGGCTGAAATTGAGGGACTTGAGCAAAAATCAGATTCAAAGGTTGAAGAAGGACTGCTGATGCTGTTGGATTCTGACCTCCCTGAACTCAAAGTAGATTTCTGGAGCTACAGAACTCAAAATGGTGCGCTTCCAATTGCGTTGGAAAGTAGACATTCATGGCTTTCCAGCAATATATAATAGTCCATACTTTGGCCGAGTTTAGATGACGTAAAAGGGCGTTGAACACCAGTTCTACGCTGCTGTCTGGAGTTAAACGCCAGAAACACATCACAAACCAGAGTTGAACGCCAGAAACACGTTACAACCTGGCGTTCAACTCCAGAAAGAGCCTCTGCATGTGTAACATTCAAGCTCAGCCCAAGCACACACCAAGTGGGCCCCGGAAGTGGATTTATGCATCAATTACTTACTTCTGTAAACCCTAGTAACTAGTTTAGTATAAATATGACTTTTTACTATTGTATTAGACATCTTATGATCTTTTAAACCATCTTTTGATCATAGTGATCACGTTTTGGGGGCTGGCCATTCGGCCATGCCTGGACCTTCATCACTTATGTATTTTCAAACGGTAGAGTTTCTACACTCCATAGATTAAGGTGTGGAGCTCTGCTGTTCCTCAAAGATTTATGCAAAATACTACTGTTTTCTATTCAATTCAACTTATTCCACTTCTAAGATATTCATTCGCACTTCAACCTGAATGTGATGAACGTGACAATCATCATCATTCCCTATGAACGCGTGCCTGACAACCACTTCCGTTCTACCTTAGATTGAATGAGTATCTCTTGGATCTCTTAATCAGAATCTTCGTGGTATAAGCTAGATTGATGGCGGCATTCATGAGAGTCCGGAAAGTCTAAACCTTGTCTGTGGTATTCCGAGTAGGACTCTGGGATTGACTGACTGTGACGAACTTCAAACTCGCGAGTGCTGGGCGTAGTGACAGACGCAAAAGGAGGGTGAGTCCTATTCCAGTATGATCGAGAACCTCAGATGATTAGCCGTGCTGTGACAGAGCATTTGGACCATTTTCACAAGAGGATAGGATGCAGCCATTGACAAGGGTGATGCCTCCAGACGATTAGCCATGCAGTGACAGCGCATCGGACCATTTTCCAGAGAGGATTAAAAGTAGCCATTGACAACGGTGATGTCCTTACATAAAGCCAGCCATGGAAAGGAGTGAGATTGATTGGATGAAGACAGCAGGAAAGCAGAGGTTCAGAGGAACGAAAGCATCTCTATACACTTATCTGAAATTCTCACCAATGGTATACATAAGTATTTCTATCTTTATTTTCTATTTATTATTGATATTCGAAAACTCCATAACTATTTGATTTCCGCCTGACTGAGATTTACAAGGTGACCATAGCTTGCTTCAAGCCGACAATCTCCGTGGGATCGACCCTTACTCACGTAAGGTTTATTACTTGGACGACCCAGTGCACTTGCTGGTTAGTTGTATCGAAGTTGTGAATGAAAAACGATTTATTAAGACGTGCGTACAGAGTTTCTGGCGCCGTTACCTGAGATCATAATTTCGTGCACCAAGTTTTTGGCGCCGTTGCCGGGGATTGTTCGAGTTTGAAACACTGACAGTTCATCTTGTTGCTCAGATTAGGTAATTTTCTTTTTGTTTTATTTTCAAAAATTTTTCAAAAATCTTTCAAAAAAATTTCTCCTTTGTTTTCGAAAAATTTTTTTAAAATAAATATTTTCAAAAATATATTTTTCTTCAGAATTTTTAAGAATGAATTCTAGAGTTTCATGAAGCATGTTGAAGCCTGGCTGGCTGTAAAGCCATGTCTAATTCTTTTGGATAGTGGCTTCCAACCATCAGCATAGAGGCAGGTTAATGGGTATGTCAGCTGTGTCATGTCTGAGTTACATACTAAAGCTTGGTTGGCTATTAAGCCATGCCTAACCCTCAGATTGGAGCTTTAGAATAAGAGTGCAAGATTCCTGGAATTCATATTAAAAATTTTGGAATCCTTATTTTTCTTTTTCAAATGATTTTTGAAAAAATTAAAAGAAAATACAAAAAAAATAAAAAATAAAAAATCATAAAAATAAAAAATATTTCATGTTTCTTGTTTGAGTCTTGAGTCAGATGCTAAGTTTGGTGTCAATTGCATGTTCATATTACATTTTTTCGAAAAATTCATGCATTCATAGTGTTCTTCATGATCTTCAAGTTGTTCTTGGTAAGTCTTCTTGTTTGATTTTGATGTTTTCATGTTTTGTGTCTTTCCTTATTTTTCATATGTATTCTTGCATTCATAGTGTCTAAACATGAAAGATTTCTAAGTTTGGTGTCTTGCATGTTTTCTTTGCATATAAAATTTTTCAAAAATATGTTCTTGATGTTCATCATGATCTTCATAGTGTTCTTGGTGTTCATCTTGACATTCATAGCATTCTTGCATACATTCATTGTTTTGATCCATAACTTTCATGCATTGCATCATTTTTAAGTTTTTCTCTCTCATCAATAAAAATTCAAAAATCAAAAAAATATCTTTCCCTTTTTCTCTCATAAATTTTGAAAATTTGAGTTGACTTTTTCAAAAATTTTTAAAATCTAGTTATTTTTTATGAGTCAAATCAAATTTTCAATTTAAAAATCTTATCTTTTTCAAAATCTTTTTCAAAAATCAAATCTTTTTCATTTTTCTTTTTATTTTTGAAAATTTTTAAATATTTTTCAAAAATCTTTTTCTTATCTTTATCACATAATTTTCGAAAATAACATCATCAATTAATGTTTTGATTCAAAAATTTCAAGTTTGTTACCTGCTTGTTAAGAAAGATTCAAACTTTGAGTTCTAGAATCATATCTTGTGATTTCTTGTGAATCAAGTCATTAATTATGATTTTAAAAATTAACTCTTTTTCAAAACTAATTTCAATCATATCTTTTCAAAAATATCTTTCTATCTTATCTTTTTTAAAATCATATCTTTTTCAAAAATTTGATTGTAAAATATCTTTTCTAACTTCTTATCTTCTTATCTTTTCAAAATTGATTTTCAAATTTGTTTCAACTAACTAACTAACTTTTTGTTTGTTTCTTATCTTTTTCAAAACTACCTAACTAACTCCCTCTCTCTCTAATTTTCGAAAATAACTTCCCTCTTTTTCAAAATTTCTTTTTAATTAACTAATTATTTTATTTTTTGATTTTAATTCTCAAAAATTACTAACCTTTTTCAAAAACTATTTTCGAAAATCACTAACTCTTTTTCAAAAATTATTATCGAAAATTCTCTCTCTCTCTTATCTCCTTCTATTTATTTATTCATCTACTAACACTTCATCTCACCCAAATTCGAACCCCCTCTTCCATCTGTGTTCAAAATTTTTCTTCTTTTCTTCTACTCACACAGGGACCTCTATACTGTGGTAAAAAGGACCCCTATTATTATTATTTTTCTGTCCCTCTTTTTCATATGAGCAGGAGCAAGGACAAGAACATTCTTGTTGAAGCAGATCCAGAACCTGAAAGGACTTTGAAGAGGAAACTAAGAGAAGCTAAATTACAACAATCCAGCAAGCACCTTTCAGAAATTTTCGAACAAGAAGAGGAGATGGCAGCCGAAAATAATAATAATGCAAGGAGGATGCTTGGTGACTTTACTGCGCCTAATTCCGATTTACATGGAAGAAGCATCTCCATTCCTGCCATTGGAGCAAACAATTTTGAGCTGAAACCTCAATTAGTTTCTCTGATGCAGCAGAACTGCAAGTTTCATGGACTTCCATCTGAAGATCCTTTTCAGTTCTTAACTGAATTCTTGCAGATATGTGATACTGTTAAGACTAATGGAGTAGATCCTGAAGTCTACAGGCTCATGCTTTTCCCTTTTGCTGTGAGAGACAGAGCTAGAATATGGTTGGACTCTCAACCTAAGGATAGCCTGAACTCTTGGGATAAGCTGGTCAAGGCTTTCTTAGCCAAGTTCTTTCCTCCTCAAAAGCTGAGTAAGCTTAGAGTAGATGTTCAGACCTTCAGACAGAAAGAAGGTGAATCCCTCTATGAAGCTTGGGAGAGATACAAAGGACTGACCAAAAAGTGTCCTTCTGACATGCTTTCAGAATGGACCATCCTGGATATATTCTATGATGGTCTGTCTGAATTAGCTAAGATGTCATTGGATACTTCTGCAGGTGGATCCATTCACCTAAAGAAAACGCCTGCAGAAGCTCAAGAACTCATTGACATGGTTGCTAATAACCAGTTCATGTACACTTCTGAGAGGAACCCTGTGAGTAATGGGACGCCTATGAAGAAGGGAGTTCTTGAAATTGATACTCTGAATGCCATATTGGCTCAGAATAAAATATTGACTCAGGAAGTCAATATGATTTCTCAGAGTCTGAATGGAATGCAAGCTGCATCCAACATTACTCAAGAGGCATCTTCTGAAGAAGAAGCTTATGATCCTGAAAACCCTGCAATAGCAGAGGTGAATTACATGGGTGAACCTTATGGAAACACCTATAACTCATCATGGAGAAATCACCTAAATTTCTCATGGAAGGATCAACAAAAGCCTCAACAAGGCTTTAATAATGGTGGAAGAAATAGGTTTAACAATAGTAAACCTTTTCCATCATCCACTCAGCAACAGACAGAGAACTCTGAACAAAATACCTCCAATTTAGCAAACTTAGTCTCTGATCTATCTAAGGCCACTGTAAGTTTCATGAATGAAAAAAGATCCTCCATTAGAAATTTGGAGGCACAAGTGGGCCAGCTGAGTAAAAGGATCACTGAAATCCCTCCTAGTACACTCCCAAGTAATACAAAAGAAAATCCAAAAGGAGAGTGCAAGGCCATTGACATTACCACCATGGCCGAACCTGTAAGGGAGGTTGAGGACGTAAATCCCAGTGAGGAAGACCTCCTGGGACGTCCAGTGATCAATAAAGAGTTTCCCTTTGAGGAACCAAAGGAATCTGAGACTCATCTAGAGACCATAGAGATTCCATTGAACCTCCTTATGCCCTTCATAAGCTCTGATGAGTATTCATCTTCTGAAGAGAATGAGGATGTTACTGAGGAGCAAGTTACCAAGTACCTTGGTGCAATCATGAAGCTGAATGCCAAATTATTTGGTATTGAGACTTGGGAAGATGAACCTCCTTTGTTCACCAATGAACTAAGTGATCTGGATCAACTGACATTGCCTCAGAAGAAGCAGGATCCTGGAAAGTTCGTAATACCTTGTATCATATGCAACATGATCTTTGAAAAGGCTCTGTGTGACCTTGGTTCAGGGATAAACCTCATGCCCTTCTCTGTAATAGAGAAACTGGGAATCTATGGGGTGCAAGCTGCTAAAATCTCATTAGAGATGGCAGACAATTCAAGAAAACAGGCTTATGGACAAGTAGAGGACGTGTTAGTAAAGGTTGAAGGCCTTTACATCCCTGCTGATTTCATAGTCTTGGATATTGGGAAGAATGAGGATGAATTCATCATCCTTGGAAGACCCTTCCTAGCCACAGCAAGAGCTGTGATTGATGTTGACAGAGGTGAATTAGTCCTTCAATTGAATGGGGACTCCCTTGTGTTTACAACTCAAGGTTATCCTTCTGTAAACATGGAAAAGAGGCACAGTAAGCTTCTCTCAAAACAGAGTCAACCAGAGCCCCCATAGTCAAACTCTAAGTTTGGTGTTGGGAGGCCACAACCAAACTCTAAGTTTGGTGTTGAACTCCCATATCCAAACTCTAAGTTTGGTGTTGGGAAGTCTCAACAATGCTCTGAACATCTGTGAGGCTCCATGAGAGCCCACTGTCAAGCTATTGACATTAAAGAAGCGCTTGTTGGGAGGCAACCTAATTTTTATTTATCTAATTCTATTTTTCTTATTCTTTCATGTTTTATTAGGTTCATGATCATGTGGAGTCACAAAATAAATATAAAAATTGAAAACGGAATCAAAAACAGCAGAAGAAAAATTACACCCTGGAGGAAGACCTTACTGGCGTTTAAACGCCAGTAAGAAGCATCTGGTTGGCGTTCAACGCCAGAGCAGAGCATGGTTCTGGCGCTGAACACCCAAAATGGGCAGCATCTGGGCGTTTGAACGCCAGAATTGCACCCTAGAGAAGAGCTGGCACTGAACGCCCAGAACAAGCATGGTTCTGGCGTTCAACGCTAGAAATGGGCAACAAATGGGCTTTCAACGCCCAGAACAAGCACCAGTCTGGCGCTGAACGCCGAGAGTTGTGTGCAAGGGCATTTTGCATGCCTAATTTGGTGCAAGGTTGTAAATCCTTGAACACCTCAGGATCTGTGGACCCCACAGGATCACCTCAGGATCTGTGGACCCCACAGGATCCCTACCTACCTCCACTCACTTCTTCTCACCACTCTTTCACACAATCCCATAAACACTCTTCCCCAAAACTCTTCACCAATCACCTCAATCTCTCTTCCCTATAACCACTTCACCACTCACATCCATCCACTCTTCCCCATAAACCTACCTCATAAACCCCACCTACCTTCAAAATTCAAAATCAATTTCCCACCTAAAACCCACCCTTATGGCCGAACCTTAACCACCTCCCCTCCCTATATAAAGCCCTCCATTCTTCTTCATTTTCACACAACACAACCCTCTCTTCCCCTTCTTGGCCGAATACACCCCTCCCCCCTCTCCTCCATATCTTCTTTTTCTTCTTCATCTATTCTTTCTTCTCTTGCTCGAGGGCGAGCAATATTCTAAGTTTGGTGTGGTAAAAGCATAAGCTTTTTGTTTTTCCATTACCATTGATGGCACCCAAGACCGGAGAATCCTCTAGAAAAGGGAAAGGGAAGATAAAAGCTTCCACCTCCGAGTCATGGGAGATGGAAAGATTCATCTCCAAAGCTCATCAAGACCACTTCTATGATGTTGTGGTCAAGAAGAAGGTGATCCCCGAGGTCCCTTTCAAGCTTAAGAAGAATGAGTATCTAGAGATCCGACATGAAATCCAAAGAAGAGGTTGGGAAGTTCTAACAAACCCCATCCAACAAGTCGGCATCCTAATGGTTCAAGAGTTCTATGCCAATGCATGGATCACTAGGAACCATGATTAAAGCAAGAACCCAAACCCAAAGAATTATATTACAATGGTTCGGGGGAAATACTTAGATTTTAGTCCAGAAAATATGAGGTTGGCGTTTAACTTGCCTATGATGCAAGGAGATTCAAGCCCCTACACTAGAAGGGTCAACTTTAATCAAAGGTTGGACCAAGTCCTCAGGGACATATGTGTGGAAGGAGCTCAATGAAAGATTGACTCCAAAGGCAAGCCAGTTCAATTAAGAAGACTGGACCTCAAGCTTGTGGCTAGAGGATGGTTGGAGTTCATCCAACGCTCCATCATCCCCACTAGCAACCGATCTGAAGTTATTGTGGATCGGGCCATCATGATTCATAGCATCATGATTGGAGAGGAAGTAGAAGTTCATGAAGTCATCTCCCTTGAATTCTACAAAATAGCCGAAAAGCCCTCTCCTGGGGCAAGGCTAGCTTTTCCTCATCTTATTTGCCATCTATGTTACTCAGCTGGAGCTTTCATAAAAGGAGACATTCCCATTGAGGGAGAGAAGCCCATCACTAAGAAAAGGATGGAGCAAGCAAGAGAGCCCATTCATGGATCTCAAGAGACGCATGAAGCTCATCACCATGAGATCCCGGAGATGCCTCAAATGCATTTTCCTCCACAAAACTATTGGGAGCAAATCAACACCTCCCTAGGAGAATTAAGTTCCAACATGGGACAATTAAGTGTGGAACATCAAGAGCACTCCATCATCCTTCATGAAATAAGAGAAGATAAAAAAGAAATGAGGGAGGAGCAACAAAGACAATGAAGAGACATAGAAGAGCTCAAGGACATCATTGGTTCCTCAAGAAGGAAACGCCACCATCACTAAGGTGGACTCATTCCTTGTTCTTACATTATCTGTTTTTCATTTTCTTTATGTTAAGTGCTTATCCATGTTTGTGTCTCATTACATGATCATTAGTATTTAGTAACTATGTCTTAAAGTTATGAATGTCCTATGAATCCATCACCTCTCTTAAATGAAAAATGTTTTAATTCAAAAGAACAAGAAGTACATGAGTTTCGAATTTATCCTTGAACTTAGTTTAATTATATTGATGTGGTGACAATGCTTCTTGTTTTCTGAATGAATGCTTGAACAGTGCATATGTCTTTTGAAGTTGTTGTTTAAGAATGTTAAATATGTTGGCTCTTGAAAGAATGAGGACAAGGAGACATGTTATTTGATAATCTGAAAAATTATAAAAATGATTCTTGAAGCAAGAAAAAGCAGCAAAGAACAAAGCTTGCAGAAAAAAAAAATGGCAAAAAAAAAAAATAAAAAAAGGGAGAAAAAGCAAGCAGAAAAAGCCAAAGCTCTTAAAACCAAAAGGCAAGAGCAAAAAAGCCAATAACACTTAAAACCAAAAGGCAAGGGTAAATAAAAAGGATCCCAAGGCTTTGAGCATCAGTGGATAGGAGGGCCTAAAGGAATAAAATCCTGGCCTAAGCGGCTAAACCAAGCTGTCCCTAACCATGTGCTTGTGGCGTGAAGGTGTCAAGTGAAAACTTGAGACTGAGTGGTTAAAGTCAAGGTCCAAAGCAAAAGAAGAGTGTGCTTAAGAACCCTGGACACCTCTAATTGGGGACTTTAGCAAAGCTGAGTCACAATCTGAAAAGGTTCACCCAGTTATGTGTCTGTGGCATTTATGTATCCAGTGGTAATACTGGAAAACAAAGTGCTTAGGGCCACGGCCAAGACTCATAAAGTAGCTGTGTTCAAGAATCAACATACTGAACTAAGAGAATCAATAACACTATCTGAACTCTGAGTTCCTAATAGATGCCAATCATTTTGAACCTCAATGGATAAAGTGAGATGCCAAAACTATTCAAGAGGCAAAAAGCTACAAGTCCCGCTCATCTGATTTGAGCTATGTTTCATTGATAGTTTGGAATTTATAGTATATTCTCTTCTTTTTATCCTATTTGATTTTCAGTTGCTTGGGAACAAGCAACAATTTAAGTTTAGTGTTGTGATGAGCAGATAATTTATACGCTTTTTGGCATTGTTTTTAGTATGTTTTTAGTAGGATCTAGTTACTTTTAGGGATGTTTTCATTAGTTTTTATGTTAAATTCACATTTCTGAACTTTACTATGAGTTTGTGTATTTTTCTGTGATTTCAGGTATTTTCTGACTGAAAT
Source organism: Arachis ipaensis (assembly GCF_059453495.1). Classification (NCBI taxonomy): domain Eukaryota; kingdom Viridiplantae; phylum Streptophyta; class Magnoliopsida; order Fabales; family Fabaceae; genus Arachis; species Arachis ipaensis. Next base: position 95,596,193 of record NC_142439.1, read on the forward strand.
TGAGGGACTTGAGCGAAAATCAGATTCAGAGGTTGAAGAAGGACTGCTGATGCTGTTAGATTCTGACCTCCCTGCACTCAAAGTGAATTTTCTGGAGCTACAGAACTTAAAATGGCGCGCTTCCAATTGCGTTGGAAATTAGACATCCAGGGCTTTCAAGAAATATATAATAGTCCATACTTTGTCCGAGTTTAGATGACGTAAAAGGGCGTTGAACGCCAGTTCTACGCTGCTGTCTGGAGTTAAACGCCAGAAACACGTCACAAACCAGAGTTGAACGCCAGAAACACGTTACAACCTGGCGTTCAACTCCAGAAAGAGTCTCTGCACGTGTAACATTCAAGCTCAGTCCAAGCACACACCAAGTGGGCCCCGGAAGTGGATTTATGCATCAATTACTTACTTCTGTAAACCCTAGTAACTAGTTTAGTATAAATAGGACTTTTTACTATTGTATTAGACATCTTATGATCTTTTGAACCATCTTTTGATCATAGTGATCACGTTTTGGGGGCTGGCCATTCGGCCATGCCTCGACCTTCATCACTTATGTATTTTCAAACGGTAGAGTTTCTACACTCCATAGATTAAGGTGTGGAGCTCTGCTGTTCCTCAAAGACTTATGCAAAGTACTACTGTTTTCTATTCAATTCAACTTATTCCACTTCTAAGATATTCATTCACACTTCAACCTGAATGTGATGAACGTGACAATCATCATCATTCCCTATGAACGCGTGCCTGACAACCACTTCCGTTCTACCTTAGATTGAATGAGTATCTCTTGGATCTCTTAATCAGAATCTTCATGGTATAAGCTAGATTGATGGCGGCATTCATGAGAGTCCGAAAAGTCTAAACCTTGTCTGTGGTATTCCGAGTAGGACTCTGGGATTGAATGACTGTGACGAACTTCAAACTCGCGAGTGCTGGGCGTAGTGACAGACGCAAAAGGAGGGTGAGTCCTATTCCAGTATGATCGAGAACCTCAGATGATTAGCCGTGCTGTGACAGAGCATTTGGACCATTTTCACAAGAGGATAGGATGCAGCCATTGACAAGGGTGATGCCTTCAGACGATTAGCCATGCAGTGACAGCGCATCGGACCATTTTCCAGAGAGGATTAAAAGTAGCCATTGACAACGGTGATGTCCTTACATAAAGCCAGCCATGGAAAGGAGTGAGATTGATTGGATGAAGACAGCAGGAAAGCAGAGGTTCAGAGGAACGAAAGCATCTCTATACACTTATCTGAAATTCTCACCAATGGTATACATAAGTATTTCTATCTTTATTTTCTATTTATTATTGATATTCGAAAACTCCATAACTATTTGATTTCCGCCTGACTGAGATTTACAAGGTGACCATAGCTTGCTTCAAGCTGACAATCTCCGTGGGATCGACCCTTACTCACGTAAGGTTTATTACTTGGACGACCCAGTGCACTTGCTGGTTAGTTGTATCGAAGTTGTGAATGAAAAACGATTTATTAAGACGTGCGTACAGAGTTTCTGGCGCCGTTGCCTGAGATCACAATTTCGTGCAGCAGGCGCACTCTTTATCAGCATTGGGTCACGACTTTAAGTGTTCAGTCTCAAGGATTACTTGACACTTTCACACCACAAGCATATGGTTAGGGAAAACCACTCTTTTGAGCTTTTAGATCAATTTTGACCTTCCTAACCATTGATTCTCAAAGATTTGGACCTTTTTCTTTTGATTTTTTTATTTTAATTTTTTTTGGTGTTTCTTTTGCTTCAAGAATCAATCTTTTTCTTAATTTAGAGAATCAATAATATTTTTCTAAATCTCTATTCCTCAAGAACCAATATAGTCAACTTCAATATCAAATATGCACAGTTAAATCATACATTCAGAAAATAGAGATAATGCCACCACTTCAAAGTAATCAGAATAACTCATAATATAACTCAAGATCTTATGCATTCTACTACTTATTTTTCAATAGATTTTTCTTTTTAAGCTTGATGTGTAATACATAAGACATCTTTGAATAAAACAAAAAATAAACTACTACTAGAAAGCAAGAAAATTCTAAGAGTGATCATGCAACTAGAATAGAAAACAGAGAATATAATGAAATACTAGGAAAACAGTGATAAAAGAAAGATAGGGAGGATGAAACTAGACCACCTCAGTGATGGCGGCTACTGCTCCCTCCGGGGAATCCTCTGAAGCGTTTAAGCTCCTCAATGTCACGCTCCTGCATCCTCTACTCCTCCATCAATCTCCTTTAATCTTCCATTATCTAATGGAGGATAGTAGACTGGTCCTGATACTCCAGCCTCAGCTGATCAACTGATGATGTCAGCTCTCCTATAGATGTAGTCAACTGATCCCAATAGTCACAGGGAAAGAAGTACATCCCTTGAGGCATCTCCGGGATATCATGTGGAGGTGGTGGAATTGGCTCTTGCTGCGGTCCTTGCACAAGCTCCCTAGTGTGTTCCATACCCTTCCTCGTGATCAGTGTCTCCTTGTCAATCAGGGTATCTCCCTCTATGTGAGGTCCAGCTGTTGCACATAAGCGGTGAATGAGATGAGAGAATGCCAGCCTTGCCTGAGTGGAGGACTTGTCAGCTACTTTGTAAAGCTCCTGTGGGATCACCTCATGTACCTCCACCTCATTGCCGAGCATAATGCAGTGAATCATCACTGCTCGCTCGACTGTAACCTCAGAGCGGTTACTCGTGGGATGATCGAACGTTGGATGAACTACAGCCATCCTCTAGCCACTAGCTTAAGGTTAAGCCTACCTAGTTGGTAAGGCCGACCTTGAGCATCCCTTCTCTACTGAGCTCCAAGCACGCAGATATCAGCAAGAACTTGATCCAACCTTTGGTCAATGTTGATCCTTCGAGTGTATGAATAAGGGTCATCTCGTGGCTCTGGCAACTGTAGTGCCACCCTCACACTCTCAGGGCTAAAATCTATGATGTGCCCTCTAACCATGGTGCACCAATTCTTTGGCTCCGGATTCACGCTTGTATCATGCTTCCTTGTGACCCAGGCATTGGCATAGAACTCCTGCACCATCAATTCTCCAACCTCGGTCACAGAATTGGCCAGAATTTTCCAATCTTGTCTCAGTATTTATCGACCTTCAGTTTGAAAGGGACCTCGAGAATCATCTTCTTCTTCCTCACCACGTCATATAAATGGTCTTTATGGGCCTTGGTGGGGAATTTTGTGATCTCCCATGACTCAGAAGTGGAAGCGGGAGCTTTCCATTTTCTTTTTCTTGAGGATTCTCTGGTCTTTGGTGCCATGGAGGTAAGATAAAAGAACCAAAAAGTGGAGCTTCTAACACCAAACTTAAGAACTTTGCTTGTTTCTGAGCAAAAGAAATATCAGAAAAAGAAAAGACAAGAAGACAATAGAAGGAGATAGAGGGGATAGTGTATAGGCTTTGGCCTTTGGGAGGGATGGAAGCGAAAAAATGAAGAGAGGGAATGGGTATGGTGAAGAGTGTGGAAGAGGAGAAGAGTAGTGAAGGTGTGTTGAAAGTGGATGAAATGAGGGGTATTTATAGGAGGAGAGTTGGGGTTGAGTTCGGAATTGGGGAGGGAAAAATGTGGAGGGGGGGAGGGGAGGGGGTGGGGGATTAAATTTGAATGTGAATGGGGTTGGTGGGAAGAGATATGGATGGGATTGATGAGAGGTGATTGGCTGGAGTAAAAGGTGGGGTGAGAGAATCAAGGGAAGTGATGAGTGATGGGATGGATGAATGTGGATGGAAAAATGGATGAAAGGGGAGAGATAAGAGTGAGTAAATGGTGAAGTGGTGGGTGGTTGGGGTATTAACCATTGGCCAAAGACTTGAATTTTTGAATCCCTTGCTGCCTCCTGGGCATTCATTGCCGAGCTGGCGTTGAACGCTAAAGGGGGATCCCTTTTTTTGAAGTTTTTCTGGCGTTCAATGTCAAGAATGGGCGTTGAACTCCCTCAGGGGACTAAAACGTGGCTTGGAACAACTCCCATGTGGACATTTAACGTCCAACTTTGCTTTTTCCCTCTGGAGCTGAGTGCCAGATCTGGAATTTAACGCCAATAGAGGGTATTCTCCAGGGTGTTCTGTTCTCCTGCTACACGTTTTTGTTTCTGTTCTAAGTGCTACACATGATCACAAATATTAGAAATAAGAGGAAAACTATGAAAATCAATAGAAAATAAAAGGATATGAAATCAAACTCAAATAAACAAAAATAGCATAAAAGAAAGTAAAAGTAAACTATAGGATACGTATGGTTGGGTTGCCTCCCAACAAGCACTTTTTTACCGTCATTAGCTTGACGGACAGCTCCTTTATGGAGGTTCATAAGGGCTCAAATCTCCACCCCTCATGGTGAACTTCCTTCCCGTGCTCTCATGAATTAGTTCAACATGCTCTAGAGACAGGATCTGGTTCACAGTATGTGGTATGACTAGACCTCTTGTGAAGACTACTCTCATGCCAGGTGAGAAGTCTTCAGTTGGAATTTTTTTGTTCCTCCAGCCCTTGGGTACTTTCTTCTTGGTGCCTCCTCCCTCAATGGTGGGTGGTGAATGCCCAACACCAAACTTAGGTTTGATGTCTGGAGGTTCTGTATGGCTCTCCACTGAGAGAGAAAGTTAAAACACCAAGTGTTGTATGGTAGTACCTCCTCATTTGTCTGAGAGAGAATGAGGGTTGGGAATCTTAAATATTATGTGGTCCTCCCATAACCTTAGAACTAATTCTCCTCTCTCGATATCAATCAAGGCCTTCCCAGTGGCTAAGAAGGGCCTTCCTAGGATGATGGAGTCGTTCTTGTCCTCTCCAATGTCAAGTATCATGAAGTCCACAGGGAGGTAAAGGTCTTCAACCTTTACAAGGACGTTCTGCAATCTCCACCATTCTAAATGCCCTCTTTAGGGACTTGTCTACCATCTCTAGTGAGATCCTTGTAGGCTGCACCTCTTGGATCCCCAGCTTCTTCATCACAGAGAGTGGCATAAGATTTATGCTTAATCCAAGGTCGCAGAGTGCTTTCTCAAATGTAATGGTTCCTATAGTGCAAGAAATCAAGAAGCTTCCGGGGTTTGACATCTTCTGAGGTAGCTTCTTTTGCACTAGTGCACTACACTCCTTGGTCAGTACCACAGTTTCATCTCCCTTCAGGACCTTCTTCTCAGAAACTGTATTTTTCAAATAGGCCATATAGGGAGGTTTCTTCTCCAACACCTTAGCAAAAAAAAATATTGACTTGTAACTTCTTGAGGATTGCCACGAATTGAGAAATTTACTCATCCTCAGTCTCCTTTTGCACGTTTAGAGAGTGTTGTACTTCAGGCTCTTTTATCATCATTGGGGTGTGTACCAGTACACTCCCAGTCTCCTCTTGAGCCTTATTCTCCTTCAAATCCTCAACAACTTGTTTCTCCTTGGGTTCGGCCTCCTTGTCTATAATGAGGACCTTGCACTCTTCCCTTGAATTTACCTCTGTGTTGCTTGGAAGAGTGTTGGAGGGTCCCTCAGGTATCCTTTTACTCAACAGACCCACTTGTATCTCCAAGTTCCTGATTAATGATTGGATTTCTTGCATGAAACTATGAATGGTCTTGGAGAGGTTAGAAACTATTGTGGCTAAGTCAGAGAGGATTTGTTGAGGCATTTCCAGCTGCTACTGAAAGGGTTAGAATTATCTGTTGTTGAACCTATTTTGATTGGTTCTACCCTGATTGTTGTTGAAGCCTTGTTGAGGGCTTTGCTGCTCTCTCCACCCAAAATTAGGGTGATTCCTCCATTCCTGATTGAAAGTATTTGCATAGGAATCATTATTAGGATTTTTGGAGGAATTTCCCATGTAATTTACTTCCTCCATGGTGGTTTGAGCAATGTTACCAACGTCTCCTTCATAGGGTGCATCTTGAGTATTAACAGCTAAAACTTGCATCCCACTTAGGTGTTGGGATATCATGCTAATTTACTGGGACATAAGCTTGTTTTGAGCCAAAATGGTGTCCAGTGTGTCCACTTTCACGACTCCTCTCCTTTGAGTAGTCCCTGTGTTCACATGGTTCTTCTCAGAAGTGTAAATGTATTGGTTATTGGGAACCATCTCAATAAGCTTAATCACCTCTTCAAACGTCTTCTTCATGTGTAATGAACCGCCAGCAGAGGGATCTAGTGACATCTTGGCCTTCTTTGAGAGGCCATCATAAAAAATCTCCATCCTTGTCCATTCGGATATCATGTCAGGAGGGCATCTCCTGATCAGCTGCTTGTATCTCTCCCAAGCCTCATAGAGGTCCTCTCCCTCTTTCTGTCTGAAGGTCTAGACCTCCACCCTAAGCTTACTCAGCTTCTGGGGTGAAAAGAATTTGGTCAAAAACCCAGTGCCCACCTTGTCCCATGTGTCCAGGCTCTCCTTGGGATGAGAATCCAACCATAGCCTTACTATATCCCTTACCGCAAAAGGAAAGAGCATGAACTTGTAAACCTCAAGGTTCACTCCATTCGTCTTGACTGTATCACAGATTTACAGGAAATCAGATATGAACTTGTTGGGTTCCTCCTGCGGAAGTCCATGAAACTGACAGTTCTGTTGCACCAGAGTGACTAGTTGAGGCTTGAGATCGAAATTATTGGCACCAATGGCAGGTAGTGATATGATGCGCCCATAAAAGTCAGTAGTGGGTGCAGTGTATGAGCCAAGCACCTTTTTTACTTGCTCTTCAGCGTTTGGATTCCCTCCAACCATAGTGGTCTCTTCAGCTTCCTTCTCAAAAGTTTTCGTGAGATTCTCTCCGGCTTTGTATGCTTTAGCTTGTTGCAAACGCCGCCTTAAGGTCCTCTCAAGTTCAGGATCAAGATCAAGAAGGGAGATATCCTAAAAGAAATGAAGTAAGATAAAGCAAGCAATTAACAAAAAGATTTGAAAATAAAGATGGAAGATGTAGCCTAAAGATTTTCAAAAATTAAAAAGAAAAGGTTTTAAAAAATTTTTTGTTTTCGAATTTCAAAAAGAAAGAAAAAGAAAAACTAAAGAAACACCAAATTTAAAATTTGAAATTAATTGAGAGATAGAATAATTAAAATAAAATTCGAAAGTCAAAGATAAATAAGGTAAAGATCAAAAATCAAGAAAGATAAACAAGATAGGATTCAAAAATTAAAAGAAAAATTAATTAAACAAAAAAGAAAACCACTAACGGGACACCACACTTAAAATTTAAAATTAAATTAAAATAAGATAACTAAAACAAAGAAATTCGAAAATAAGGGAAAGATAAATAAGATAATAATCGAAAATTAGGAAAAATAAACAAGATAAAAGTCGAAAATCAAAAAGAAAAATAATTAAATAAAATTAGTAAAAATACCTAAGCTAAGCAACAAGACAACCGGTAGTTGTCAATCACGAACAATCCTCGGCAACGGCACTAAAAACTTGGTGCACAAAATTAGAACTCGCACAACTGAACCGGCAAGTGCACCGCGTCGTCCAAGTAATACCTTAGGTGAGTGAGGGTCGATCCCACGAGAAATGTCGGACTGAGCAAGAAATAGCTATCCTGTTGGACTTAGTCAGGAAAACTGTAAAATATGGTTGTTGGTGTAAAACGCATAGTGGTAAAAAACAAGTAAATAAAGCAAATAAACAGGTTTGGAGTAAAACAATGATGAGAAAACAGTTAAGGTCTCGGAGATGTTCACTTTTCCGGATTAAAATGTCTTACCAACTATTTTAACAATGAGTGATTCATTCTATGACAAACTATGAGTGATTAAACCCTAATCTCTTAGTGATTTAATCTCCTCTAATCTTCATTAAAAAAAAGCCACTCTCGTGGTCATTCAATTCAGATCAGAGGGTGAAGTTCAGAAAACTAGTTTAGCGCCACAAAAATCTCAATCACCCAAAGCTAACCGGACTTTATGTCACATATCCTAATTAGTCCAGGTAATTCGCAGTTTAGGAGGAGTGTTTTCAAGATGTAGCTCAAGCGAGATAGCTCTCTCGAGAATCATAAGAGCTCATGTAGAATAAGGGTCATACTCTCGTTCCACCCAGATTCATAAGATTAAGAACGAAAACAACACCTTAGAATTGAATCAAACATTAATTAAAATAGAAGAATAATAATCTTAATCATCTATAGAAATAAACAGAGCTCCTAACCTTAACCAGGAGGTTTAGTTGCTCACAGAGAAAACAGGATTCTGAAAAGTACGGAAGGAAGAAGATCGATACTAAACCTAATTGATCTTCTGCTTTAAATACTAATCTAATAAAGCTAAACCTAAAAGATATTATTTTAAGATAAAAATTACAAAGATAAAATAAGATAAGTCTAAGAGGTGCTAAGTCCACTTGGAGGCCCAATTGGTGAGTGGCTCGGACTGCAGGCTGGCGTTCGATGCCAGGATTGGGCGTTGAACGCCCAGAAAGGAGTGCACGCTTCTGACTTCATGCCCCCTGGCTGGCGTTGAACGCCAGGTTGGGAGTTCAGTGCCCAGGGGGGAGCTGACAACATTTTCGTTTCTTGCTCCATGCTTTCTCCAAACTGCTCCGAATTTCACCTAAAACCATAAAAATACCAGAAAAACTCAAAGTAGCATCCAAAGGTGAATTTTGCACTAAAATCAAGTAAAAGTAAATAAAATCTAATTAAAAATAATATAAAAACTACTAGAAAAAGGGTATAAGATTCTCATACATCAGCCTCGAGACCGACTGAAGCAATCATCCTTAGAGGAATGGTATTTTTCTGTCAACAGTTAAACCCATAGCTTGTCAAGATGGTGAAAAGGTTGCCAAACTAGCTTTCCAAGAAGAGCAATATTAGCACAAAAAGGATCTCTAATTCCCAGACTCCCAAACTTCTTAGGAGTGACCAACACTAATGAGTCCATATTTGACGATATACTTTATTTTGATTTGAGTGGATTTTATCATATAAACCCACATTTATTCATCCAAATAGCATACTTTTGTATTTTCTCTCTAGATTGTGCCTAAATGTGAAAACATGCATTTTTGTGCTTAAATTAGTTATTTTTAATCCCACTTTTATGCCACTCGATGCCATGACATGTTTGATGAGTGATTTTATGTCCTAAAGGCAAGTTTGGTACTACACCTTCCATGGTCATGGATCATTCTTGGTATGTAAATTCTTGTGCAAGTCATTATTTAACATTTGATACTTCAAGCCTCATTTATGCTTTAGATTACAGATGCCCATATTAGCTATATGTGGCAAGATGGTATAGGGGTAAAAATTGGTAATTCTTTCTTACCAAATCCTTTTAGAAATAAAGTTTTTGTTTTAAAGAATCTGTTGCATGTTCCAAATCTTGCTAAAAACTTTAATAGTGTGTCCAAATTTTACTTAGACAATGATGTATTTTTAAACTTTACCGCTTTTATTGCCTTGTGAAATTAAAAGTGTTTAAGAAAGTGCTCTTCCAAGGACAAGTTAAGAATGGATTGTAAGCGTTTGAAAACATTATACCTAGACCTTTGAATAATTCTACTGTTTATTCTTTTTTAGCGATCTATAAGACAAATATTAGATAGCACAAAAGATTAGGCCATCTCTTTCTTGTGATTGTTCAAACTGTTCTAAATCAATGTAATATCCTATGCACTAATACTTCAGTTCTACAATCTTTCGTTTGTGAGCCATTGGTGAGTGGATATTTCATACGTTTTTTGACATCACTTTCATATAGTTTTTAGTAATTTTTATTTAGTTTTTATTAAGTTTTTATAGGTTTTAGTGTTAAATTCACATTTTTGGATTCTACTATGAGTTTTTATATTTTTGGACAATTTCAGGTATTTTCTGTCTGAAATTGAGGAGCTAGAGTGGAAGTTTGATTCAGAGACAGAGGAAGCACTGCATATGCTGTCCAGATTTGACCTGCCTACATTCGGAAGAGCTTTTCTGGAGCTACAGAAGTCCAAATGTAGCGCTCTTAACGGCTATAGAAATTTGATTTCCAGAGCTTTCTAGCAATATATAATAGTCCATACCTTGCTTCAGATTAGAAGGCCCAAAACTGACGTTCAACGCCAGCCATCTGACCAGTTCTGGCGTCCAGCGCCAGAAAGGGATTCCAAGCTGGAGTCCAATGCCCAAAAAGGTGCCAGGACTGAATTTCAACACCCAAGGAAGACTAAGCAGTGGATCTCATCAAAGCTCAGCCCAAACACTCACAAAGTGGGCACCAGAACTGGATTTTAGCACTAAATAGACTATTTTACCCTTACTAGTAATTTGTTTAGTATTTAAGGGATTTTATTTATGTAATTCAGAATCTTCAATTCAGAGGAGAGAACATAAGACCTTTTACACTATTTTCGAGTTTTACATTTTGTTTTTACTTCAGTATGAGTTTCTAAACCTCCTAGGTTGAGGGGAGGAGCCATGTTGAGTCCTATGAATTAATAAAAGTATTTCTGTTTCTTCTTCGATCTGTGTTTGATCTATCTCTAAGATGTATATCCGATCTTCATCGTGGTGAATAGGATGATCTAACCAATTAGCTCTGTTCATCACATTAATATGAACATGCCTGACAAACACCCGCGTCTACTTGGGTTCGTGTGAATACTTGGCCGGAAAGCACGAGCCAACAGCTATGTTTATACATCTCTCAGACGGTTAATCCACGACTTCGTTGGAGATTTCGCGAGACACCAGTTCAGCCGATTTCTGGGGAGATTAGGGTCTCCGTGGTATAGGCTAGAATCCAAAGAAGCAGCATTCTCTAATCCGGAAGATTCGACCTTGTCTGTGGCGTTTTGAGTAGGATCGCCAAGAGAATGAATTGCTAAGAGCTTCACCGTCCGTCAGATTGAATGACCACGGGCAATGGCGTTTGACCTGTAGCAGAGGAGATCAATGACCACGGGCAATGGCTTTGATCACTTACAGCCTGCCATAGAAGAAGATTGTTCACAAGCAAGGAAGACAGTAATACCAGAGTTCATTTAGAAAGACAAAGCAACTCTGACTCTTAACTCTATCCCTATCCTTATTTCAACTTAACATCCAAGCATTTATGACATATAATTGTTCAAGGTTTACATAAACTCTCTGATTCCGTCTGACTAAGACCTACAAGACAACCATTGCTTGCTTCAAGCCACAATCCTCGTGGGATCAACCCTGACTCGCTCAGGTATTACTTGGACGACTGATGAGCGGATAATTTATACGCTTTTTGGCATTGTTTTTAGTATGTTTTTAGTAGAATCTAGTTACTTTTAGGGATGTTTTCATTAGTTTTTATGTTAAATTCACATTTCTGTACTTTACTATGAGTTTTTGTGTTTTTCTGTGATTTCAGGTATTTTCTGGCTGAAATTGAGGGACTTGAGCAAAAATCAGATTCAGAAGTTGAAGAAGAACTGCTGATGCTGTTGGATTTTGACCTTCCTGCACTCAAAGTGGATTTTCTGGAGCTACAGAACTCAAAATGGCGCGCTTCCAATTGCGTTGGAAAGTAGACATCCAGGGCTTTCCAGAAATGTATAATAGTTCATACTTTGAACGAGTTTAGATGACGTAAAAGGGCGTTGAACGCCAGTTCTATGCTGCTGTCTAGAGTTAAACGCTAGAAACAAGTCACAAACCAGAGTTGAACGCCATAAATACGTTACAACCTGGCGTTCAACTCCAGAAAGAGCCTCTGCACGTGTAACATTCAAGCTCTGCCCAAGCACACACCAAGTGGGCCCCGGAAGTAGATTTATGCATCAATTACTTACTTCTGTAAACCCTAGTAGCTAGTTTATTATAAATAGGACTTTTTACTATTGTATTAGACATCTTATGATCTTCGGATCATCTTTGATCATGTTTTGGGGGCTGGCCATTCGGCCATGCCTGGACCTTCATCACTTATGTATTTTCAAACGGTAGAGTTTCTACACTCCATAGATTAAGGTGTGGAGCTCTGCTGTTCCTCAAAGATTTATGCAAAGTACTACTGTTTTCTATTCAATTCAACTTATTCCGCTTCTAAGATATTCATTCGCACTTCAACCTGAATGTGATGAACGTGACAATCATCATCATTCCCTATGAACGCGTGCCTGACAACCACTTCCGTTCTACCTTAGATTGAATGAGTATCTCTTGGATCTCTTAATCAGAATCTTCGTGGTATAAGCTAGATTGATGGCGGCATTCATGAGAGTCCGAAAAGTCTAAACCTTGTCTGTGGTATTCCGAGTAGGACTCTGGAACTGAATGACTGTGACGAACTTCAAACTCGCGAGTGCTGGGCGTAGTGACAGACGCAAAAGGAGGGTGAATCCTATTCCAGTATGATCGAGAACCTCAGATGATTAGCCGTGCTGTGACAGAGCATTTGGACCATTTTCACAAGAGGATGGGATGTAGCCATTGACAACGGTGATGCCCTTACATAAAGCCAGCCATGGAAAAGAGTAGGATTGATTGGATGAAGACAGCAGGAAAGCAGAAGTTCAGAGGAACGAACGCATCTCCATACACTTATCTGAAATTCTCACCAATGATATACATAAGTATTTCTATCTTTATTTTCTATCTATTTATTATTTATGTTCGAAAACTCCATAACCTTTTGATATCTGCCTGACTGAGATTTACAAGGTGACCATAGCTTGCTTCAAGCCGACAATCTCCATAGGATCGACCTTTACTCACGTAAGGTTTATTACTTGGACGACCCAGTGCACTTGCTGGTTAGTTGTATCGAAGTTGTGAATGAAAAATGATTTATTAAGACGTGCGTACAGAGTTTCTAGCGCCGTTACCTGAGATCACAATTTTGTGCACCAAGTTTTTGGCGCCATTGCCAGAGATTTTTCGAGTTTGAACAACTGACGGTTCATCTTGTTGCTCAGATTAGGTAATTTTCTTTTTGTTTTATTTTCAAAAATTTTTCAAAAATCTTTCAAAAATTTCTCCTTTGTTTTCGAAAAAAAATTTAAAAATAAATGTTTTCAAAAATATATTTTTTTCTTCAGAATTTTTAAGAATGAATTCTAGTGTTTCATGATGATTCGTTGAATCCTGGCTGGCTGTAAGCCATGTCTAATCTTTTGGACTGGGGTTTCAACTTATCATCACAAGAGCTTGTTGATTCTCACACACTTAGTTGCTCTATACATGAAAAAATATCAATAGCATACTAAAGCTTGGCTGGCTATTAAGCCATGCCTAACCCTCAGATTGGAGCTTTAGACTAAAGAGTACAAGATTCCTGGAATTCATATTAAAAATTTTGGAATCCTTATTTTCCTTTTTCAAATTAATTTTTGAAAAATACAAAAAAAAAAAAAATTAGAAAATCATAAAAATCAAAAATATTTTTGTGTTTCTTGTTTGAGTCATGTGTCATGTTATAAGTTTGGTGTCAATTGCATATTCATCTTGCATTTTTCGAAAATTCATGCATTCATAGTGTTCTTCATGATCTTCAAGTTGTTCTTGGTAAGTCTTCTTGTTTGATCTTGATGTTTTCATGTTTTGTGTCTTTTCTTGTTTTACATGTGCATTTTTGCATTCATAAGAGTCTAAACATGAAAGATTTCTAAGTTTGGTATCTTGCATGTTTTCTTTGCATTAAAAATTTTTCAAAAATATGTTCTTGATGTTCATCTTGACATTGAAAGTGTTCTTGGTGTTCATCTTGACATTCATAGTGTTCTTGCATTCATCACATACTTTGATCCAAAATTTTCATGCATTGCATCATTTTCATGTTTTTCTCTCTCATCATAAGAAATTCAAAAATAATAAAAAAAAATATCTTTCCCTTTTTCACTCATAAATTTCGAAAATTTGAGTTGACCTTTTCAAAACTTTTTAAAATCTAGTTGTTTTTATGAGTCAAATCAAATTTTTAATTTAAAAATCTTATCTTTTTCAAAATCTTTTTCAAAAATCAAATCTTTTTCATTTTCTTATTTATTTTCGAAAATTTTAAAAATATTTTTCAAAAATCTTTTTCTTATCTTTATCTCCTAATTTTCGAAAATAACATCATCAATTAATGTTTTGACTCAAAAATTTCAAGTTTGTTACTTACTTGTTAAGAAAGATTCAAACTTTAAGTTCTAGAATCATATCTTGTGATTTCTTGTGAATCAAGTCATTAATTGTGATTTTAAAAATCAAATCTTTTTCAAAACTAATTTCAATCATATCTTTTAAAAAATATCTCTTTATCTTATCTTTTTCAAAATTTGATTTTAAAATATCCTTTCTAACTTCTTATCTTCTTATCTTTTCAAAATTGATTTTCAAATTTGTTTCAACTAACTAACTAACTTTTTGTTTGTTTCTTATCTTTTTCAAAACTACCTAACTAACTCTCTCTCTCTCTCTAATTTTCGAAAATATCTTCCCTCTTTTTCAAAATTTCTTTTTAATTAACTAATTATTTTAATTTTTGATTTTAATTCTCGAAAATTACTAAACTTTTTCAAAAACTATTTTCGAAAATCACTAACTCTTTTTCAAAAATTATTTTCGAAAATTCTCTCTCTCTCTTATCTCCTTCTATTTATTTATTCATCTACTAACACTTCATCTCACCCAAATTCGAACCCCCTCTTCCATCTGTGATCGAATTTTTTCTTCTTCTTTTCTTCTACTCACACAGGGACCTCTATACTGTGGTAAAAAGGACCCCTATTATTATTATTATTTTTTTTTGTCCCTCTTTTTCATATGAGCATGAGCAAGGACAAGAATATTCTTGTTGAAGCAGATCCAGAACCTGAAAGGACTCTGAAGAGGAAACTAAGAGAAGCTAAATTACAACAATCCAGCAAGCACCTTTCAGAAATTTTCAAACAGGAAGAGGAGATGGCAGCCAAAAATAATAATAATGTAAGGAGGATGCTTGGTGACTTTACTGCACCTAATTCCAATTTACATGGAAGAAGCATCTCAATTCCTGCCATTGGAGCAAACAATTTTGAGCTTAAACCTCAATTAGTTTCTCTGATGCAGCAGAAAAGCAAGTTTCATGGACTTCCATCTGAAGATCCTTTTCAGTTCTTAACTGAATTCTTGCAGATATGTGATACTGTTAAGACTAATGGAGTAGATCATGAAGTTTACAGGCTCATTCTTTTCCCTTTTGCTGTAAGAGACAGAGCTAGAGTATGGTTGGACTCTCAACCTAAGGATAGCCTGAACTTTTGGGATAAGCTGGTCAAGGCTTTCTTAGCCAAGTTCTTTCCTCCTCAAAAGCTGAGTAAGCTTAGAGTGGATGTTCAGACCTTCAGACAGAAAGAAGGTGAATCCCTCTATGAAGCTTGGGAGAGATACAAAGAACTGACCAAAAAGTGTCCTTCTGACATGCTTTCAGAATGGACCATCCTGGACATATTCTATGATGGTCTGTCTGAATTAGCTAAAATGTCCTTGGATACCTCTGCAGGTGGATCCATTCACTTAAAGAAAACGCCTGCAGAAGCTCAAGAACTCATTGACATGGTTGCTAATAACCAGTTCATGTACACTTCTGAGAGGAATCCTGTGAGTAATGGGACGCCTATGAAGAAGGGAGTTCTTGAAATTGATACTCTGAATGCCATATTGGCTCAGAATAAAATATTGACTCAGCAAGTCAATATGATTTCTCAGAGTCTGAATGGAATGCAAGCTGCATCCAACAGTACTCAAGAGGCATCTTTTGAAGAAGAAGCTTATGATCCTGAAAACCTTGCAATAGCAGAGGTGAATTACATGGGTGAACCTTATGGAAACACCTATAATCCATCATGGAGAAATCACCCAAATCTCTCATAGAAGGATCAACAAAAGCCTCAACAAGGCTTTAATAATGGTGGAAGAAATAGGTTTAACAATAGTAAACCTTTTCCATCATCCACTCAGCAACAGACAGAGACTTCTGAGCAGAATCCATCTAGCTTAGCAAATTTAGTCTCTGATCTATCTAAGGCCACTGTGAGTTTCATGAATGAAACAAGATCCTCCATTAGAAATTTGGAAGCACAAGTGGGCCAGCTGAGTAAAAAGATCACTAAAATCCCTCCTAGTACTCTCCCAAGCAATAAAGAAGAAAATCCAAAAGGAGAGTGCAAGGCCATTGACATAACCACCATGGCCGAACCTGTAAAGGAGGTTGAGGACGTAAATCCCAGTGAGGAAGACCTCCTGGGACGTCCAGTGATCAATAAGGAGTTTCCCTTTGAGGAACCAAAGGAATCTGAGACTCATCTAGAGACCATAGAGATTCCATTAAACCTCCTTATGCCCTTCATGAGCTCTGATGAGTATTCCTCTTCTGAAGAGAATGAGGATGTTACTGAAGAGCAAGCTGCCAAGTTTCTTGGTGAAATCATGAAGCTGAATGCCAAATTATTTGGTATTGAGACTTGGGAATATGAACCTCCATTGTTCACCAATGAACTAAGTGATCTGGATCAACTGAGATTGCCTCAGAAGAAATAGGATCCTGGAAAGTTCTTAATACCTTGTACCATAGGCACCATGACCTTTGAGAAGGCTCTGTGTGACCTTGGTTCAGGAATAAACCTTATGCCCCTCTCTGTAATAGAGAAACTGGGAATCTATGGGGTGGAAGCCACTAAAATCTCATTAGAGATGGCAGACAATTCAAGAAAATAGGCTTATGGACAAGTAGAGGACGTGTTAGTAAAGGTTGAAGGCCTTTACATCCCTGCTGATTTCATAGTCCTAGATACTGGGAAGGATGAGGATGAATTCATCATCCTTGGAAGACCCTTCCTAGCCACAGCAAGAGCTGTGATTGATGTGGACAGAGGAGAATTGATCCTTCAATTAAATGAGGACAACCTTGTGTTTAAAACTCAAGGATCTCTCTCTGTACCCATGGAGAGGAAGCACAGTAAGCTTCTCTCATTGCAGAGTCAACCAGAGCCCCCAAAGTCAAACTCTAAGTTTGGTGTTGGGAGGCCACAACCAAACTCTGAGTTTGGTGTTGAACTCCCATATCCAAACTCTAATTTTGGTGTTGATGAGTCTCAACAATGCTCTAAACATCTGTGAGGCTCCATGAGAGCCCACTGTCAAGCTATTGACATTAAAGAAGCGCTTGTTGGGAGGCAACCCAATTTTTATCTAATTTCTATTTTTATTGTTTTTCATGTTTTATTAGGTTCATGATCATGTGGAGTCACAAAATAAATATAAAAATTAAAAACAGAATCAAAAACAGCAGAAGAAAAATCACACCCTGGAGGAAGACCTTACTGGCGTTTAAACACCAGTAAGAAGCATCTGGCTGGCGTTCAACGCCAGAACAGAGCATGGTTCTGGCGCTGAATGCCCAAAATGGGCAGCATCTGGGTGTTTGAACGCCAGAATTGCACCCTGGAGAAGAGCTGGCGCTGAACACCCAGAACAAGCATGGTTCTGGCGTTCAACGCCAAAAATGGGCAACAAATGGGCGTTCAACGCCCAGAACAAGCACCAATCTGGCGCTGAACGCCCAGAGTTGTGTGCAAGGGCATTTTGCATGCCTAATTTGGTGCAAGGTTGTAAATCCTTGAACACCTCAGGATCTGTGGACCCCACAGGATCACCTCAGGATCTGTGGATCCCACAGGATCCCCACCTACCTCCACTCACTTCTTCTCACCCCTCTTTTACACAATCCCATAAACACTCTTCCCCAAAACTCTTCACCAATCACCTCAATCTCTCTTCTCTATCACCACTTTACCACTCACATCCATCCACTCTTCCCCATAAACCTACCTCATAAACTCCACCTACCTTCAAAATTCAAAATCAATTTCCCACCCAAACCCACCATATATGGCCGAAACCTTACCTCCCCTCCCTTCCCTATATATAGCCCCCCATTCTTCTTCAAATTCACACAACACAACCCTATCTTCCCCTTCTTGACCGAAACACATCTCCCTCTCCCTCTCCTCCATTTCTTCTTCTTCTTCATCTATTCTTTCTTTTCTTACTCGAGGGCGAGCAAAATTCTAAGTTTGGTGTGGTAAAAGTATAAGCTTTTTGTTTTTCCATTACCATTGATGGCACCTAAGACCGGAGAATCCTCTAGAAAAGGGAAAGGGAAGACAAAAGCTTCCACCTCCGAGTCATGGGAGATGGAAAGATTCATCTCCAAAGCTCATCAAGACCACTTCTATGATGTTGTGGCCAAGAAGAAGGTGATCCCTGAGGTCCCTTTCAAGCTCAAGAAGAATGAGTATCCAGAGATTCGACATGAAATCCAAAGAAGAGGTTGGGAAGTTCTAACAAAACCCATCCAACAAGTCGGCATCCTAATGGTTCAAGAGTTCTATGCCAATGCATGGATCACTAGGAACCATGATCAAAGTAAGAACCCGGACCCAAAGAATTATCTCACCAATGTTCAGGGGAAATACTTAGATTTTAGCCCGAAAAATGTGAGGTTGGCGTTTAACTTGCCTATGATGCAAGGAGATGCGCGCCCCTACACTAGAAGGGTCAACTTTAATCAAAGGTTGGACCAAGTCCTCATGGACATATGTGTGGAAGGAGCTCAATGGAAGATTGACTCCAAAGGCAAGCCGGTTCAACTAAGAAGACTGGACCTCAAGCCTGTAGCTAGAGGATGGTTAGAGTTCATACAACGCTCCATCATCCCCACTAGCAATCGATCCGAAGTTACTGTGGATCGGGCCATCATGATTCATAGCATCATGATTGGAGAGGAAGTAGAAGTTCATGAAGTCATCTCCCTTGAACTCTACAAAATAGCCGAAAAGTCCTCCCCCATGGCAAGGCTAGCTTTTCCTCATCTTATATGCCATCTATGTTACTCAGCTGGAGCTTTCATAGAAGGAGACATTCCCATTGAGGAAGAGAAGCCCATCACTAAGAAAAGGATGGAGCAAGCAAGAGAGCCCATTCATGGAGCTCAAGAGGCGCATGAAGCTCATCACCATGAGATCCCGGAGATGCCTCAAATGCATTTCCCTCCACAAAACTATTGGGAGCAAATCAACACCTCCCTAGGAGAATTAAGTTCCAACATGGGACAACTAAGGGTGGAACATCAAGAGCACTCCATCATCCTTCATGAAATTAGAGAAGATCAAAAAGCAATGAGGGAGGAGCAACAAAGACAAGGAAGAGACATAGAAGAGCTCAAGGACATCATTGGTTCCTCAAGAAGGAAACGCCACCATCACTAAGGTGGATTCATTCCTTGTTCTTACATTCTCTATTTTTCATTTTCTCTATGTTAAGTGCTTATCCATGTTTGTGTCTTATTACATGATCATTAGTAGTTAGTAACTATGTCTTAAAGTTATGAATGTCCTATGAATCTATCACCTCTCTTAAATGAAAACTGTTTTAATTCAAAAGAATAAGAAGTACATGAGTTTCGAATTTATTCTTGAACTTAGTTTAATTATATTGATGTGGTGACAATGCTTCTTGTTTTCTGAATGTATGCTTGAACAGTGCATATGTCTTTTGAAGTTGTTGTTCATGAATGTTAAATACGTTGGCTCTTGAAAGAATGATGACAAGGAGACATGTTATTTGATAATCTGAAAAATCATAAAAAAAAATGATTCTTGAAGCAAGAAAAAGCAGCAAAGAACAAAGCTTGCAGAAAAAAAAATATAGGCGAAAAAAATAGAAAGAAAAAGAAAAAGCAAGCAGAAAAAGCCAAAAGCTCTTAAAACCAAGAGGCAAGAGCAAAAAGCCAATAACCCTTAAAACCAAAAGGCAAGGGCAAATAAAAAGGATCCCAAGGCTTTGAGCATCAGTGGATAGGAGGGCCTAAAGGAATAAAATCCTGGTCTAAGCGGCTAAACCAAGCTGTCCCTAACCATGTGCTTGTGGCGTGAAGGTGTCAAGTGAAAAATTGAGACTGAGCGGTTAAAGTCAAGGTCCAAAGCAAAAAAAGAGTGTGCTTAAGAACCCTGGACACCTCTAATTGGGGACTTTAGCAAAGCTGAGTCACAATCTGAAAAGGTTCACCCAATTATGTGTCTGTGGCATTTATGTATCCGGTGGTAATACTGAAAAACAAAGTGCTTAGGGCCACGGCCAAGACTCATAAAATAGCTGTGTTCAAGAATCATCATACTGAACTAGGAGAATCAATAACACTATCTGAACTCTGAGTTCCTATAGAAGCCAATCATTCTGAACTTCAATGGATAAAGTGGGATGCCAAAACTATTCAAGAGGTAAAAAGCTACAAGTCCCGCTCATCCGATTGGAGCTATGTTTCATTGATAGTTTGGAATTTATAGTATATTCTCTTCTTTTTATCCTATTTGATTTTCAGTTGCTTGGGGACAAGCAACAATTTAAGTTTGGTGTTGTGATGAGCGGATAATTTATACGCTTTTTGGCATTGTTTTTAGTATGTTTTTAGTAGAATCTAGTTACTTTTAGGGATGTTTTCATCAGTTTTTATGTTAAATTCACATTTCTGGACTTTACTGAGTTTGTGTGTTTTTCTGTGATTTCAGGTATTTTCTGGCTGAAATTGAGGGACTTGAGCAAAAATCAGATTCAGAGGTTGAAGAAGGACTGCTGATGCTGTTGGATTCTGACCTCCCTGCACTCAAAGTAGATTTTCTGGAGCTATAAAACTCAAAATGGCACGCTTCCAATTGCGTTGGAAAGTAGACATCCAGGGCTTTCGAGCAATGTATAATAGTCCATACTTTGAACGAGTTTAGATGACGTAAAAGGGCGTTGAATGCCAGTTCTACGCTGCTGTCTGGAGTTAAACGCTAGAAACAAGTCACAAACCAGAGTTGAACGCCAGAAATACGTTACAACCTGGCGTTCAACTCCAGAAAGAGCCTCTGCACGTGTAACATTCAAGCTCAGCCCAAGCACACACCAAGTGGGCCCCGGAAGTGGATTTATGCATCAATTACTTACTTCTGTAAACCCTAGTAGCTAGTTTATTATAAATAGGACTTTTTACTATTGTATTAGACATCTTATGATCTTCGGATCATCTTTGATCACGTTTTGGGGGCTGGCCATTCGGCCATGCCTGGACCTTTCACTTATGTATTTTCAACGGTAGAGTTTCTGCACTCCATAGATTAAGGTGTGGAGCTCTGCTGTTCCTCATGAATTAATGCAAAGTACTACTGTTTTCTATTCAATTCAACTTATTCCGCTTCTAAGATATTCATTCGCACTTTAACCTGAATGTGATGAACGTGACAATTATCATCATTCCCATATGAACGCGTGCCTGACAACCACTTCCGTTCTACCTTAGATTGAATGAGTATCTCTTGGATCTCTTAATCAGAATCTTTGTGGTATAAGCTAGATTGATGGCGGTATTCATGAGAGTCCGAAAAGTTTAAACCTTGTCTGTGGTATTCCGAGTAGGACTCTGGGACTGAATAACTGTGACGAACTTCAAACTCGCGAGTGCTGGGCGTAGTGACAGACGCAAAAGGAGGGTGAATCCTATTCCAGTATGATCGAGAACCTCAGATGATTAGCCGTGCTGTGACAGAGCATTTGGACCATTTTCACAAGAGGATGGGATGTAGCCATTGACAATGGTGATGCCCTTACATAAAGCCAGCCATGGAAAGGAGTAGGATTGATTGGATGAAGACAGCAGGAAAGCAGAAGTTCAGAGGAACGAACGCATCTCCATACACTTATCTGAAATTCTCACCAATGATATACATAAGTATTTCTATCTTTATTTTCTATCTATTTATTATTTATGTTCGAAAACTCCATAACCTTTTGATATCTGCATGACTGAGATTTACAAGGTGACCATAGCTTGCTTCAAGCTGACAATCTCCGTGGGATCGACCCTTACTCACGTAAGGTTTATTACTTGGACGACCCAGTGCACTAGCTAGTTAGTTGTATCGAAGTTGTGAATGAAAAACGATTTATTAAGACGTGCGTATAGAGTTTCTGGCGCCATTACCTGAGATCACAATTTCGTGCACCAACGACCCAGTGCACTTGCTGGTACTGCTGCTGTACGAACAGTGTGGGGGTTTGCGTACACGCGCACCAAGTTTTTGGCGCCGTTGCCAGGGATTGTTGAGTTTGGACTAATTGAAGGATTGTCTTGCTCCCTAGATCAGGTAATTTTTAATTTTTGTTTGAGTCTTTTGTTTTTGTTTTCCTTTTCTTAATTTTCGAAAATTCTTAAAACTTTTTCAAAAAAAATATTTTTCTTTTCTTTGTTCAATTTTTGTTCTTGGTTTGAGTCTTTGAGTCTTTTATTTTTATTTTTCTCTTTCTTCAAATTTTCGAAAATTTCAAAACTTTTTTCAAAAATATTTTTTATTTTTGTAGTTCAATTGGCTAGAGCGTTGTGTTCATGTTCTTGGTATTGAGTCCTGCATGTTCATGCTTTTCAATTTCAAAAATTTTAAAACTTCTTTAAAATATTTGTCTTTTCTTTGTTTGAGAGTCTTTGAAAGTGTTCTTATTGAGACTTTAATTTTATTTTCTTCTTCAAACTTTTTGAAAATTTCAAAAAAAGTTTTTCAAAAATATTTTTATTTTCTTTGTTCGACCTTTGTTCTTGTTTTGAGTCTTTTATTTTTGTTCTTGTGTTTTTCGATTTTTATGAGTCTTTCTTTCTAAAAATTTTTCAAAAATATTTTCTTTGTTTAAATCTTATGTCAAGTTTTTAAGTTTGGTACTTCCTTGTTATTTTTCTTGTGTTTTTCTTTGTGTTTTTCGAAAATTTATGTTTGGTTTTCTAAATATTTTAAGTTTGGTGTTCTTTTTATGTTCTTGAGTTCTTTGAGTCTTTATATTTTGTTCTTTGTGTTCTTGTGAGTCTTCAAGGTGTTCTTGAGTCTTGTATGTGTTTTAATCTTAAAATTTTTAAGTTTAGTGTCGTTCGGTGTTTCCCTCCAAATTTTTGAAAATAAAGGGGTGCTAGATCTAAAAATTTTAAGTCTTGTGTCTTTTGTGTGTTTTTCTCTTTCATCATAAAATTCAAAAAAATAAAAAATATATTTTCTAACTTAATTCTAACATAATTTTCTAAAATTTAAAATAAAATTCAGATTTCAATTTTTAAAATTTTATCTTATCATATTTTAGTTATCAAGTTTTCAAAAATCAAAATTTCCAAATTTAAAAATCATATCTTTTTCAAAATCTTATCTTTTTCAAAACTTATCATATCTTTTTCAAAAATTTTTAATTTCTTATCTTATCTTATTTTTAAAATTTAAATCTTTTCTCATCTTATCTTTTATTTTTATTTTTATTTTTATCTTTTCTCAATTAATATCTTATCTTCTCTCTCATCTTTTTCAAAACCACCTAACTGACTTTTTCCTCCCTCAATTTTCGAAAATCATACCCCCTTCTCTCTCTTCTTTTTCAAAACCTCCTATCTAACTCTTCTCTTCCTTAATTTTCGAAAATTATATCTCATTCTTCTCTCTCTTCTTTTTCAAAACTACCTAACTAACTCCCTTCTCTCTTAAATTTTGAAAATTTCTCTCTCTTCTATTTTTCGAAATTTGCATTTAAGTTTTAAATTCTTTTTAAATTATTAACATAATTTTCGAAAACTTAATTTAATTAATTAATAAGATAAAAACAAAAATATTTTAATTTTTCTATTTATACTTCTCTTCTCATCTTTATTCATTCAACTCTACTTCCTTCTACTCTTGGTCTACCTCAACTTCTTTATCTTCTTTCCTTTCTTCTTCACATTTCACTGGAAACTCTTTTATCCAAGTGGTACAAAAAGCTTTCTTGTGATTTCTTTTCCATCTTCACTTTTCTTGAATATTCTATCTTCCTTTATTTACTCTTATCTACTATTTTCAAAGTATTTTTCTTTTACTTCTTTTATTTATTTTTATTTTTATTTCTTTATCTTCTTCTTCTTTCTCTACTTCTGACTTTAAGGAGGAGCTTCTTGTCTATTGGCATAGTCTCTATTCCTCTTTTCTTTTCTTCTTGTTTATGACCAGGAACAGGGATAAAGAACCCCTCTTGACTCCTGATCTTGAACCTGAAAAGACTCTGAGGAGGCGTTTACAACTAGCTAAAGCACAACACTCCGGAAGAGACCTTTCAGAAAGTTTTGAACAAGAATTGGAGGACATGGCCGAACCACAAGAGGAGCCTAGAAAGGTCCTTGGTGACTTCACCATGCCTACCTCTGACTTTTATGGCAGAAGCATTGCTGTACCTGCCATTGGAGCTAACAATTTTGAGCTTAAGCCTCAATTAGTCTCTCTTCTACAGCAGAACTGCAAATTCCATAGACTTCCACTGGAAGATCCACATCAGTTCTTAGCAGAATTCTTACAGATATGTGATACTGTAAAGACTAATGGAGTTGATCCTAAAGTCTACAAGCTGATGCTTTTCCCCTTTGCTTTAAGAGACAGAGCTAAGTTTTAGTTGGATGCCCAACCAAGAGAGAGTCTTGACTCTTGGAAAAAGCTTGTAAACGCTTTTCTGGCTAAGTTCTTTCCTCCTCAAAGGATGAGCAAGATTAGAGTGGGAGTTCAAACCTTCAGACAAAGAGAAGGTGAATCCCTCTATGAAGTTTGGGAAAGATACAAGTAACTGATCAGGAGATGTCCTCTCGACATGCTCTCAGAATGGTCCCTCATATGCGTGTTCTATGATGGATTGTCTGAGATATCCAAGATTTCCTTAGATAGCTCTGTAGGTGGATCTCTCCACTTGAAGAAGACACCTGAAGAAGCAAGAGAGTTCATTGAGATGGTTGCAAACAACCAATTCATGTACACCTCTGAGAGAAATCCTGTAAATCATGAAATCTCTCAAAAGAAAGGAGTTCATGAAGTTGAGACTCTGAATCCCATCCTGGCTCAGAATAAGATCTTGACCCAACAGGTCAACATGATCTCTCAACATCTCACTGGGATGCAAACTGCACCTGGCAGTAATCAGGAAGCTTCTCTTGAAGATGAAGCTTATGATCCTGATCAACCCACCAAAGAGGAGGTGAATTATATGGGAGAATCCTATGGAAACACTTACAACCCTTCATGGAAGAATCATCATAACCTTTCATGGAAGGATCAATAGAAACCTCAGCAAGGTTTCAACCAAGGTGGTAGGAACTAAAATTGGTTCAATAACAGACCACCATTCCCATCTTCTCAAGGGAATATGGAGACCTCTAAGCAGAGCCATTCTGACTTAGCCACTCTAGTCTCCAGCCTCACTAAGGCCACTCATAGTCTCATTAATGAAACAAGGTCCTCCATTAGAAACTTGGAGGTACAAGTTGGTCAACTGAGCAAGAGGATCCCTAAGATCCCTCCTGACACTCTTCCCAGTAATACTGAGGTTAATCCTAGAGACGAGTGCAAGGCCATAACCATGGAGGTTGAGGCCGAATTGGAGGAGAATGGGAAGAACGCCAGTGAAGAAGCCTTTATTGGGCATTCAATTCCCACAATGACAGGAAGCCTGGCATTAAACGTCAGTGAGGAACCCCTCACTGAGCATTTAATGCCCATCTTAGCAGAGAAGCTGGCGTTGAACGCCAGCCAGGGAGCACTGGCTGGGCGTTCAACGCCCAAATAGGAAGGCTTTCTGGCATTGAACACCAGTGAGAAAGCCCTCACTGGGCGTTCAACGCCCAACCAGGCAGCCATTCTGGCACTAAACGCCAGTGAGGAACCCCTCACTGGGCGTTCAACGCCCACCAGCCCAGGGAAGCTGGCGTTGAACGCCAGTAAGGACATCTCTGATGGGCGTTCAATGCCCAGAATGCTAGAGGGACTGGCGTTAAGGTGGACAGCAAGGGCATTCAATGCCCAATAAGCTTACAGAGCTGGCGTTGAACGCCAGCCCAAGCACACCCTTTGAGTGCTCAAAGCCCACTCAAGAACCCTCTAGCCTAGAACCAAAAGAAACCATAAAGACTATTGAGGTTCCTTTGAATGCACTTCTGCAGTGCATGAGTTCTGATGACTACTCATCCTTAAGTGAGGATGAAGACAGTAGGAAAAAGCAAGTTGCTCGTTTCCTAGGAGCTCTAATGAAGATGAATGCCAAGATATTTAGTACAAAGCCTCTGGAGAAAGAACCTCCACTACTTACCAAAGAACTCCATACTTTGGTTCAGTAAGAGCTACCTCAGAAGCTTCCTGATCTTGGACGCTTTCTGATTCCTTGCACTATAGGCACTATGACCTTTGAAAAGGCTCTATGTGACCTAGGGCCAAGCATCAACCTTATGCCACTCTCTGTAATGGAGAAGCTGAAAATCCTTGAGGTACAACCTACACACATCTCATTAGAGATGGTAGACAAGACCATGAAGAAGCCATATGGCTTAGTGGAGGATGTCTTGGTTAAGGTTGAAAACTACTACATTCCTGCAAACTTCATTGTCTTGGACATTGGATAGGATGAGGATGATTGTGTCATCCTTGGAAGACCCTTCTTAGCTACTGCAAAAGCTTTGATTAATGTAGCTAAGGGAGAAATGATTTTCCAATTAGGAGAGGACTACATCTTATTTAAGATGTCCAATCATAATTCTCCCTCCAATAAGATAGGGACAACTGTGCAACACCTAGTGTGCCAACCCTCTCTTTCTACGCAGAGCTTTACAGAGCCCACAGACATCAATTCTAAGTTTGGTGTTGGGCAGTCCTCAACAAGCTCTAAGCACAAAGGTACTAAAAAGAAAGTACCTAAAGGCTGGAAGGACAAGAAAGTCCCAACTGAAGGCCTCTCACTTGGCATGAGAGTTGTCTTCACTAAGAATCCAGTCCTACCACATACAGTGAACCATGTCCTAACTCTAGAGTATGTAGAGCTCATTCATGAGAGAACAGGCAGAAAATTCACTGTAAGAGGCGAAAATCTGAGCCCTTACTCACCTCCTTAAGGAGCTGAAGGTCAAGCTAGTGACTTTAAAAGAGCGCTTGTTGGGAGGCAACCCAATTTTACTCAACCTTATTTATTTTATTTGCATTTTGTTTTTCTTTTCAGTCTTAGAGTCATGATCATGTGCATCAGTCCAGAGACAGAATTCACAGCAGTGAAAACAGAACACTCCGAAAAGAATGTTAAAGTTGAACGCCAGTGAGGAAGCCCTCCTGGGCGTTCAATGCCCCAAGAGGGGAGCATTGCTGGCGTTGCACGCCAGCCAGGGAGCAGCCCCTGGGTGTTCAAATGCCAATGCAGAGAAGCAAAGAATCTGGAATTTTCTAGCCTCTCAGGACTAAGAGGTCCCACAGAAGCTCCACCTACCCCACTTTCTTCCTCTCCATTAATCATATTTGCTCGAGGGTTAGCAAAACTCTTCAGTTTGGTGTTGCAAAAACTCTGCTTTGTGACTTCTACCACTCTTAAGTATAGAAGAAGAGGATGGAGCAAACTAGAGAGCATGCACATGAGCCTGTGCGGCCGCCTCAACAAAGACAAAGGAGCGACATAGAAGAGATCAAGCACTACATGGGATCCTCAAGAAGGAGCACTGGCCACCATCATTCAAGTGGAATCGTTCTCTTTTTTATTCCTTTCCTTTGTTATTTTTCTGTTTTCTGTCTATCTGTTTATTTGTTCTCTTGTTCTAAGTTGCATGATCATTTGCATTGATGTCTTAAAGATGTAAAATGTTCCATATATCTCTCACATTGCTTAAATAAAAAATTTTTATTTGAAAAGAATTGAGAGATGCATGAATTTCAAGTTTAAAATAAGATTAGTTTAATTAGTTTGATGTGGTGTCATTTGCTTTTATTTTCTAAATGTATGAATAAACAATGCATATTTGAACTTGAAATTTATGAATGTTGGCTCTTTAAAGAATAAGGAAAAAGGAAAACCATTATTGATAATACGAAAAATCTAAAAATTAATTCTTGAAGCAAGAAAAAGCATGTTGCAAAAAAAAAATTTAAATGCATGTGAAAAAGAAAGAAAAGAATGGCGAAAAGAAAAAAAAAGTAGAAAAATCCATTACTGCCCAAAAATGCAAGAAAAGGAGGGCAGATTGAAAAAGGCAGTAACCCTTTAAACCAAAAGGCAAGGGTAAAAGGACCCAAGGCTTTGAGCATTAATGGATAGAAGGGCTCAAAGGAATAAAATCCTGGCCTAAGCAGCTAAAACAAGTTGTCCCTAACCATGTGCTTGTGGCGTGAAGGTGTCAAGTGAAAAACTTGAGACTGAGCGGTAAAGTCATGGTTCAAAGCAAAAAGAGTGTGCTTAAGAACTCTGGACACCTCTATCTGGGGACTCTAGCAAAGATGAGTCACAATCTGAAAAGGTTCACCCAGGTAAAGTGTCTGTGACATGAATGTATCCGGTGGTAATACTGGAAAATAGAGTGCTTAGGGTCACGGCCAAGACTCTAAAAAGTTGTGTTCAAGAATCAAAATAAGCCAAACTAAGAGAGTCAATAATATCAACTGGATTCTAAGTTCCTAAAGATGCCAACATATCTGAGTTTCAATGGATAGTGAGATGCCAAAACTATTCAGAAGCAAAAAGCTACTAAGTCCCGATCATCTGATTTTAACTAAGCTTCATTTGAAACTTAAAAATTTATTGTATCTTAATTTTCTTTTCTATCCTACTGTGTTTTTACTTGCTTGGAGACAAGCAACGGTTTAAGTTTGGCGTTGTGATGAGCGGATATTTTATACGCTTTTTGACATTACTTTCATATAGTTTTTAGTAGTTTTTATTTAGTTTTTATTAAGTTTTTCTAGGTTTTAGTGTTAAATTCATATTTTTGGATTCTATTTTTAGTTTTTGTGTTTTTGGACAATTTCAGGTATTTTCTGGCTGAAATTGAGGAGCTAGAGCAGAAGTCTGATTCAGAGACAGAGGAAGCACTACAGATGCTGTTCAAATCTGACCTGCCTGCATTTGGAAGAACTTTTCTCGAGCTACAGAAGTCCAAATGGAGTTCTCTCAACAGTTATAGAAAGCTGACTTCCAGAGATTTCCAGCAATATATAATAGTCCATACTTACTTCGGATTAGAAGGCCCAAAACTGGCATTCAACGTCAGCCATCTGACCAGTTCTGGCGTCCAGCGCCAGAAAGGGATTCCAAGCTAGAGTCCAACGCCCAAAAAGGTGTCAGGACTGGAGTTCAATGCCCAAGGAAGCCTAAGCATATGGATCTCATCAAAGCTCAGCCCAAACACTCACAAAGTGGGCCCCAGAAGTGGATTTTAGCACTAAATAGACTGTTTTACTCTTACTAGTCATTTGTTTAGTATTTAAGGGATTTTATTTATGTAATTCAGACTCTTCGATTTAGAGGAGAGAACATCAGACCTTTTACACTATTTTCGAGTTTTACATTTTTTTTACTTCAGTATGAGTTTCTAAACCTCCTAGGTTGAGGGGAGGAGCCCTGCTGAGTCCTATGAATTAATAAAAGTATTTTTGTTTCTTCTTCGATCTGTGTTTGATCTATCTCTAAGATGTATATCCGATCTTCATCATGGTGAATAGGATGATCTAACCAATTAGCTTTGTTCATCACATTAAGACGAACGTGCCTGACAAACACCCGCGTCTACTTGGGTTCGTGTGAATACTTGGCCGGAAAGCACGAGCCAACAGCTATGTTTATACATCTCTCAGACGGTTAATCCACGACTTCGTTGGGGACTTCTCGAGACACCAGTTCAGCCAATTTTCAGAGAGATTAGGGTCTCCGTGGTATAGGCTAGAATCCAAAGAAGCATCATTCTCTGATCCGGAAGATTCGACCATGTCTGTAACGTTTTGAGTAGGATCGCCAAGAGAATGAATTGCTAAGAGCTTCACCCTCCGTCAGATTGAATGACAACAGGCAATGGCGTTTGACCTGTAGCAGAGGAGATCAATGACCACAGACAATGGCTTTGATCACTTACAGCCTGCCATAGAAGAAGATCGTTCATACGCAAGGAAGACAGTAATACCAGAGTTCATTCAGAAAGACAAAGCAACTCCGAATCTCAACTTTATCTCTATCCTTATTTCAACTTAACATCCAAGCATTTATGACATATAATCATTCAAGGTTGACATAAACACTCTGATTCCGCTTGACTAAGACCTGCAAGATAACCATTGCTTGCTTCAAGCCACAATCCTCGTGGGATCGACCCTGACTCGCTCAGGTATTATTTGGACGACCCAGTGCACTTGCTGGTACTACTGCTGTACGAAGAGTATGGGGGTTTGCGTACACGCGCACCAGCCATGTTATATGGGAAAATTGCATTATTTTCCATTTGCATACTCTTAAACTATTTATTCTGCTCCTTTGGATTTGGTTTTCATTGATGCATGAGGGCCATCACCCATTACATCTAGATCTAGTTATAAATATTACATGAATATTGTTGATGCTTTTACTCACTATAAATGTCTTTACCTTTTAACCTCTCAAACACATGTCTTTCAAAATTTTCAACAGTACAAATTTGGATGAAAAAGCATATTGGTTCAAATTTAAAATCTATTTAGATAGATAATGCCAAAAAATTTTTTATCTTATGATTTCAGGACATTCCTTCAAGAGCATGGCATTTTTTATAGGTTATGATGTCCATATACACACCAACAACATGGTGTGGTGGAAAGGAAGCATAAGCACATCACTAAGATGTGCCTAGCTCTCTTTGCCGCAACCAAATTTTCACAAATATACTGGGAAGATGCCTTTTTAAATGTTGTATTTCTCATAAGTAAGTTTTTCACCAAGTGTTCAATCTCAAATCACCGTATGAGATGCACAAGCATGTAAAATCTTATTACTCTCTTTTAAAAAATTTTGGTTGTCAGTGCTTTGCCCATTTAAGACCTATTAATAAACATAAGTTAGATTTTAGGTATGAATTATGTTTATTTTCGAGGTATGCTCCACAATCAAAGCGCTATAAAGCAATTATGGGTTAATGTGCCTATATTTTCTAAAAGCGATAAGGTAATTATAGCTAGAAATATCATTTTTGATGAAAAATCTTTTCCTTATATATGTTTTCTGCTATATCTCTCCTTCTAATATTAATATTCATTCTACATCTCATAATATTTCTACTTCTTGTTATCCTATTCCTATTTCAATATCATCTAATGCTGATATCACTGACTTAGTTACTGATAATGAACAAGAAAATCACCTATTTAGCTACTCTTAAAAAATGTAGCTAAAAATGACAAAAAATGATGCCTTTGGCAAAGGCTACGCTTATTTAGTTTTGAGGACGCTTTAGTGGGGGATGTCTATACCAGTGTTGTCTGTAATGACCCAATTTCCAGCACGTCATAATCGTACCAAAAGTAAGGTGTTAATAACCTAATTTCTTTATTATCTATTTAACATTGAGCCTTTACCCAATAATGTAACACCCTAACTACCAAAGCTCACACTTTCGGCTGCACGACTCTGATAGCTCGGATATTACGACGACTTTTATACTATTTACTACTAAAATATGAGCCTGTTTGAAACTTTAAACCGCAATACCACTCCCAAAATACTTTCGTTCGACAACGCACATCCATAGATACCATACAACTTACAAAAACTCATAAAGAGTACATCCATATATATACATATACATATATAATATTACAAGCATTAACCAATACAATTCCTATCCCTCTTACAGAATATATCAAGATAAAGGCGAGGGTACAAAAATATACTAAAGCAATACAAAGCATCTCAACAACAACTAAATAAACGTTTGTGACTTCTGCGCCCATATCCTGAAAGGGGAAAAATGTAGGGGGGTGAGAACATCATCCTCGAAAGGGTTCTCAGTAGAGGGTTTTTGGGAATTACTGTAATAGGATACATGAAGATAACCGCACCAGTGATTAATAACCGTCTTATACCTCTTTTCAAAAACAACGGTTTTCAATAAAAGTGAAGTCGAAAATCTTTTCTGAAAGAGGAACCATTCAATTCTCAAAAACATCAAAAGCCTTTCAAAAAGGTTTATCTATACTGAACCAAAATAGCCTTTTATATCTTTCTAAACCGGAAACACACAAAACCGAAACCAACCATCGGTCCATCTCATTTCAACCACGGCCCTAGGCCCAAACAAATCCAACCAACAACCAATCACCACAATCCAATAGAGTCCCAGTTGCAAACACAAATAGGAAGTTCAAACACAAACAAACAGTTACAGCAAGTAGAACAATTAGCAGTTAATCACATAGGCAAACCAAGTACAATATGCACACCCAAACAATGTCACATAGATGCATATGATGCATGCCTGTCCCTAGTGGCTGATGATATCATCTGTCGGTTATATAGCCAACCCGACACGTCCTGGGAGCTAACCATGGACAGAAACACCCATCGCGGAGCAAGTAGGTTTGAGCTACAACCCCATTGCTACTACCCGCTCAACCCAGAGCCAGTGGAATAACCACTACTGCGGCTATTACCCATGCGGGTGTTTAAAAGCTCAACCTGGAGCGAGTGGAATCACCACTACTACCGCTACTACCCAGGCGTCACAGTCTCTGACCTGGAGCAAGTGGGACGAACCACAACCCTTACTACTACCCAGGTATCTCAAGCATATATTCATTCAGTCCCAGTCATGGATCAACATCCATCTCAGCCATCTAGCTTAAATTCATAATTCATAGTCAGCCATACGGCCCATAACTCATTCGGCAATCAGCCATGAATCAATATCATACACAGCCATTCCGGCTCACGGTTCAATCCAGAACCAGCCAATATTCATAAATCATACACAGCCATTCCGGCTCACAATAAAACAACACTTCCACCATTCAACATCATCAAATTCATAAATCGGCATTCAAGCCATAAATCACTTTTCTCAATTCATTCACTTTGAAATCAAGTTTCAACTCTTTTCAGCCTTGGCTTTAAAGATCTCATTTCTCAAATTATCTCAGGCTCATAAGCCACTTTTACTCAAGGTAAATTCCCCTTTGAAAATAATGCCACTCTTGGAATCCTCTTTCCAAACTTCCATAACCATGGCAAGTTAAAGATTTATTTTGAAACATTCAAAATCATCCATCCAACAATGGGATTTCATAACAAAAGTTCCTTGGCAAAGTCCCAAGTCTTTAGGGGAGAATAACATAACTCATTTCGCCAAATTCATTTAAAATCATTAAAACCTTGATTTTCCGATTTGAGCAGTAAAATAGAATCTAAGCCAAACCGAGTCACGTAATCATTTACTTCTTTCAAAGCCGTTTCCTTTACTTAGGCAGAACCAACTTCAACCCCCCATGATAAATTCTAGAACGTTTCAACTGTTCAAAATTGTTTTAGTCTTGCAAGAATTCAGAATTCAAAGAGTACTTAAAACCTTTCTCAAAATATTTCAAAATGAAACTTGTCAATAGACATTCAGGTCCTTTCAAACAACTTTAAAACACAAGTTTCATCTAAATAACTTTCTCCTGAAAGAGATACAATGCCTTTCTTAAGAAGTAAGACTAAATCACAATTTCCTTTTTACTAACTCATTTCGAAAGCATGAATCATCCTTTTCTTGATAATTTAAATAAAATAGTAGAAGTCTTTAACTCATCATTTGCCCGACAACATTTCAATAAAGACTCGGATTTTATAGAAATTTCGACAGCACCTCCCCTAAAACTTGGAATTTGCCACCCGGTTCGGGTCCCAACTAAACCGTTTCTCATTCCTTTTTAACAGCCCAAAACCAGAAATCAATTCAAAAGCAAGCTAAATGCCTCAGTGGCATATCTCAAGGAAACCATTTCAAAATCAACTCAATATCAACCGATTTAACTCGTTCCCAAAGTTTAAAAGAATCAGTTTAGCAATAAATCATTTATCAAAACCAAATCAATTAAAGCAACCCAGGCTGAATTTCAAGAATATTCTATCTTTCACATCATCAAAATAATTCACTCACTTCATACCAATCCTCAACGGATTAAACTCATATTTCAAATCTTTGAAGAATCAACTTCCAAACATTACATTTCACAAAGCCGCACAACAATTCAGCCAAACAAACATTCATAAGCTTTCGAGACAATCAAATAATACATAAGGCCAATATAATCACCAAATACACATTTTCTCACATCAGTATCCATATGTAATAATTCCAATACATAAAGTATAGTTTTGGAAAGCGCCCTTACCTCAAAACGCAGTTCCATAACCCAAACGTCTCACAGAGTCCTTTCCGCCTCAACTCGAACTGACGGCAACCAAAACCTCAGCTCCCAGCCACCTTCGCAATAACCATAGCAACACTAATCGCAACATATAATAATCAGGACCCGACTCCACGTTACCAAAATTCATATTCATTAACCAAACACAATGAAATACTAACGCGAGGCTTTCCGAAACATACTTACTTACCAAAACGAAGATGGAACGGCTGAACCGAATAGCGGCGGCCTCTGAACCGGTTCGGCGGCAGCCCGGCAGCCACCTCAAACGACAGCGGCGACCGGACTCCGGCATTGGTAACTGAAACCCACATACAGAGGCGATAAAGCTTTCGGAATCTTAAACGATTGAAAACCAAGTTCAAAGCCCTTACCGGTAGAGTTTTTCGGCGACGGCAGAAGCAGCCAGAAGCTCCGGCGGTGGCTCCGGTGGCCTCAGAACTCCGGCGACAGTATCGGAAGCGCCAGCTAAGCACCGCGAAGCAGCAGGTTGGTAGTGGCAGAGGTAGGCGGCAGTGAAAGGCAGTGGCGAAGGTAGGATTCTCCTCCATCGCGTTCTGGCCCTCCGGCGATGTGGTGTACGGCGCCGGTGTGCAGGGCGATGGCAACGACCCCATTCACGGCAGCGGTGGTGACAGCGGTGGCTTCAACCTCCCGCGCGCGTCCTTTCTTCTTTGTCGGTGGCTATAGGTCGCGCTCCCTTTAGTTCGTAGGTCTGCCTCCGACGCAGCGCAAGGATGATCGACGACGGCACGGGCTCCTCGCGCGACAAATCGGCGGTAGCTTCACAGTCGGCGGCGACGCAGTTAAGCCGCAGCAGCAACGCGCGATGGCTTCTGCAGTAGCTCCTCGCGAGCGCTCTCCCTTCTCTCCTCCATCGAGGGTGACAACGACGGCACTGGCGGCGAGGAAGACGATCGGCTCGGCGGCTGCGTCGCCCTCCTCCCCTCTCGGATCTGTTCCTCGCTCTCTCATCCTCTCCGGTGCAACACGGTGGTGCGGCGGCAGTGACGCCCGCCGACGCCGTCCTTCATCTCTTCTCAGATCGGCAGTCCCTTTCCCCTTCTCTCCGTTTTCTGTTTCTGCCTCTTTCCTTTCATGGAAGAAGAGGAATGAAACCGTGTGTGCTGTTGTTAGAAGGGAGGGATGCAGCAGTTGTGAGGAAACCGGGTCATGGGTTAGGGTTTCAGGGTTAGGGTTTCATTTTCAAAAATTAGGGTTAGGGTTACTTTTGTAATTTCAAATGAAAATAGGGACAATATAGTAGTAACTAGAAATGAATTTTAACCCAACAATAATAATGTATAAAAATACTATTTGCTCATCAATCTCACAAATTATTTTCAATAAAATGCTCAAGTCAAATAATTAGAAATAATATACTTAATTTCTTTATTTTTCAAAATAGCAGTATTAATATTTAAAATATTACTTATCCAATCCAAATCATATAAAATCCTTATTATGTTATAACTATCAACTTTATAATTCAAATATAGAAAATAATCCAATAATTGTAAAATTGGATAATAATCATAACCCGTGTCAAATTCAATAAATCAAAACTTGCTTTAATTTTCTTTAATAGAGAAATTTCCGAAATTAAAGCTATAGAAATACTGAATTTGAAATTAGCTAATGATAGCCATTTTTCAAAGGTTTTGGGTCTTACATTCTACCTACCTTATAAAAATTTTCGCCCTCGAAAATTGATGCAAAACGAAAGAAATTTCATAACAGTTCACCCTTGAACACATTTAAGGAAGAAGCAAAAATATCTCATCATATAAACATATATACGATTTTCAAATACTTTGATTGTCATATGC
Source organism: Arachis ipaensis (assembly GCF_059453495.1). NCBI lineage: Eukaryota > Viridiplantae > Streptophyta > Magnoliopsida > Fabales > Fabaceae > Arachis > Arachis ipaensis. Next base: position 95,632,216 of record NC_142439.1, read on the forward strand.
ATAAGGGTGCAAAGGTAGGAGTGCGATTGCAAAGCAAACGTTACAAGGTAGGCTCAATGCAAAAGATAACATGGGTCAATCATGCGATAGTAGGGCAAAGCATCAAGCTATAAAACAGGATGGAGTTAAAATGACGTGCTTAACATCCGCACACTAATCTCATATCAACCTCAAAGTTTCAACTTTCTAACTCCATCAAGCACTTTACAATCCCCATACTCGATCACAAGCCTGACAACTGCAAACCCATTCGCAAGGAACAAAACACCCACAACTCATACGTTGCACACCTACCGCTTCAACTTCCGTATACACATATCACGTCTTAAAGAACTAACGCATCGCGTTACTACGTCTACAAGTCGCACGTGATATCAAAATAATTCTCGAGTCTACTCAGAAGGATACAAGACTTTAGAAAGGAGAGTCAAATGTCAAGGATAGTACTCAAAGATTTGGGAGAATGTATCCAGATCCAGATAAACAAGGACACTCAAGCAATGAAGTTTGCTAGACTCAATTCAATTGACAACTTCAAAGATGACCCTTGGATCGAAGAAGTTCAATAGGATCAATAAGAAGAAAATCATTGCATCAGTTTGAACAAATTCAAGATGAGTCGAAGAAGTATGAGGTTCACAAAAGAGAATATCTCAAACCCAAGGCAAAGCTCACAAAACTCAAGGGCATGATTAAAAATACTTCTGAATACATTGTTCTTAAAAGAATCGAAAACTTGCAGGAAAATCACCTCGCAGTCTAAAAGAAAAGTTAAGCAACAAATATCCTTCAAGAGAGTAACAAAAGTATAAATGTGGCTTTACTTCAATACAATTTCATGTTGAAGTAGATTTTGTAGAGTTCCAAAAACAAATGCACACAACTTTGGCTAAGAGCTAAAATATTTCCTCAAATATTTTAGAAAGATAATTAGATGCACAACTTAACCAAAAGCAGTTCATAAAAACTCGGAAGTAATCAAATGTTTGTTCAAAATTCTCAAAATTTCATATTCAAACAAGCATGTATAACATTTATAGCAAGTACGAAAGAGGAAGTTAAACTCTTTTTAGAAAAGAAACTCCGAAGTAAAAATTTGCTTACAATTTGGTAAAGAAAATAAGTGGTGCGTTACAAACGAACCGGTTTCCACTAAACAAGGAAGCTTTTCAAAACTTCATTTAAAATAGTGTATGCCAACTTTAAATTAACTTCGCCAAAATTGAACAATGGTTTCAATCTCAATCAAACAACAGAAAATAAATTCCGTTTAAAACTTCTTACAAGAGAATTCAAAACTTCTTTAAAAAGTTCAAAACAAGACTCAAAAGTGTTCTTGAAATCACCATCTCAGAAGAACATTCAAGAAGTTTAAGATGTACTAAATAGGAGTCAAACCATACTAGAAAGGATCTTAAATCAAAGTAGTTCAAACAAGATTCACTAGGGATGAGTCATCAAACAAGCTTTCAATTGATCCAAAAGAATACAAAAGTTATAGAAAAAGACAACTCAATCATTAGTAATCTCTCAAGGATAAGTCTTTGACTAAAAACTCTGGTAGAGACAATGAGAGGATAAATGATGCACTATTTTGAAACGAATCAAACTTACTCATATAAGAATGAGATTCACAAAAAGGAAAAACTAAGATCAATGGCAATATTCACAAGATGTAAAAGATGAGTTAAAAACAAGGTCAAGCATGACATTCATGGAGATGGAAGGCTTAAGGAAGACTTTAGTCCGTTCGTAAGAAGAAAGCTATGAGTCCAACATTTTCAAAAGAACAACAATGGCATAAACCATATAGCATGCTAAATCAAGCTCAATTCAAAATAAGTTAAGTAAAGCTTATTAAACGAAACTCAACCGAGACAAAAGTGGTAAATCCTTTCTTTTCAAAATTTTGAAAAATATTCAAATACATAATCAAATGAAGATGTGCATTGGAACTATATTAAAATTACTAGAAAGTCAAATTGTAGTTCAAAGTAAATGCAGTTCCGTAACCAGTAAAAGTACAGGCGAGGTATTAGAAATAAATAGTTGTTAAATTGTATAAGTAATCTCAAAGTTTTATATATACAGATAAGTATATATCTAATCAACAGCAATTTTTATAAAAATCTCGAAATTGGCTGTGATCACTGTCAAATAAGAGAAAAACTGAATCAACAATTTCTCAAAGAATGGACTCGGAATCCGGAGTTAAAAGCACAGCACATTAAGACAAGTGCAAAGCTATAGCAAGGAATACGTGAATCAAGAAGAACTCAAACAGAGGAAGATAGATGCAACAAGGATTCCAAACGAGCAAATGCATTTAAGATCAAACAAGAATACATATGAATAGAGGAATAGAGTTGAAAAATCAAACTACTTTTCAAGAGGAGTAGCAAACAAGAACTTCAAGTTAGGCTATGAAAGAACAAGTCGACTCGAATAAAATTCAAGACACACAATTGAATAGCCTCGAGAAATAATTTCCAACGATCCCAAAACCCACGACTTCGCTTTACTCAAAACTCGTGGATCATTTATGATAACCCATTAGTGCTCTCATATACATAATTCACTAGTATTAAGCCGGCCAAACTTAATACCAAGAATCATGCAATGCAAGACTAACAACATTAATCAATAGACCGTCATGTGCATAAAGCTCTAATCCTCGTCATTCGACAAGACTTAGTACATGACAAACGCTCAGAGTATGCAACCAAAGCATAGTCGGTCCATTCCTCAGGCTCTACAGGAAGGACTGCTCTGATACCATAATGTAACACCCTAACTACCAAAGCTCACGCTTCCGGCTGTATATTACGACGACTTTTATACTATTTACTACTAAAATATGAGCCTGTTTGAAACTTTAAACCGCAATACCACTCCCAAAATACTTTCGTTCGACAACGCACATCCATAGATACCATACAACTTACAAAAACTCATAAAGAGTACATCCATATATATACATATACATATATAATATTACAAGCATTAACCAATACAATTCCTATCCCTCTTACAGAATATATCAAGATAAAGGCGAGGGTACAAAAATATACTAAAGCAATACAAAGCATCTCAACAACAACTAAATAAACTCTTTGTGACTTCTGCGCCCATATCCTGAAAGGGGAAAAATGTAGGGGGGTGAGAACATCATCCTCGAAAGGGTTCTCAGTAGAGGGTTTTTGGGAATTACTGTAATAGGATACATGAAGATAACCGTACCAGTGATTAATAACCGTCTTATACCTCTTTTCAAAAACAACGGTTTTCAATAAAAGTGAAGTCGAAAATCTTTTCTGAAAGAGGAACCATTCAATTCTCAAAAACATCAAAAGCCTTTCAAAAAGGTTTATCTATACTGAACCAAAATAGCCTTTTATATCTTTCCAAACCGGAAACACACAAAATCGAAACCAACCATCGGTCCATCTCATTTCAACCACGGCCCTAGGCCCAAACAAATCCAACCAACAACCAATCACCACAATCCAACAGAGTCCCAGTTGCAAACACAAATAGGAAGTTCAAACACAAACAAACAGTTACAGCAAGTAGAACAATTAGCAGTTAATCACATAGGCAAACCAAGTACAATATGCACACCCAAACAATGTCACATAGATGCATATGATGCATGCCTGTCCCTAGTGGCTGATGATATCATCTGTCGGTTATATAGCCAACCCGACACGTCCTGGTAGCTAACCATGGACATAAACACCCATCGCGGAGCAAGTAGGTTTGAGCTACAACCCCATTGCTACTACCCGCTCAACCCAGAGCTAGTGGAATAACCACTACTACGGCTACTACCCAGGCGGGTGTTTAAAAGCTCAACCTGGAGCGAGTGGAATCACCACTACTACCGCTACTACCCAGGCGTCACAGTCTCTGACCTGGAGTAAGTGGGACGAACCACAACCCTTGCTACTACCCAGGTATCTCAAGCATATATTCATTCAGTCCCAGCCATGGATCAACATCCATCTCAGCCATCCGGCTTAAATTCATAATTCATAGTCAGCCATACGGCCCATAACTCATTCGGCAATCAGCCATGAATCAATATCATACACAGCCATTCCGGCTCACGGTTCAATCCAGAACCAGCCAATATTCATAAATCATACACAGCCATTCCGGCTCACAATAAAACAGCACTTCCACCATTCAACATCATCAAATTCATAAATCGGCATTCAAGCCATAAATCACTTTTCTCAAATCATTCACTTTGAAATCAAGTTTCAACTCTTTTCAGCCTTGGCTTTAAAGATCTCATTTCTCAAATCATCTCAGGCTCATAAGCCACTTTTACTCAAGGTAAATTCCTCTTTGAAAATAATGCCACTCTCGGCATCCTCTTTCCAAACTTCCATAACCATGGCAAGTTAAAGATTTATTTTGAAACATTCAAAATCATCCATCCAACAATGGGATTTCATAACAAAAGTTCCTTGGCAGAGTCCCAAGTCTTTAGGGGAGAATAACATAACTCATTTCGCCAAATTCATTTAAAATCATTAAAACCTTGACTTTCCGATTTGAGCAGTAAAATAGAATCTAAGCCAAACCGAGTCACGTAATCATTTACTTCTTTCAAAGCCGTTTCCTTTACTTAGGCAAAACCAACTTCAACCCCCCATGATAAATTCTAGAACGTTTCAACTGTTCAAAATTGTTTTAGTCTTGCAAGAATTCAGAATTCAAAGAGTACTTAAAACCTTTCTCAAAACATTTCAAAATGAAACTTGTCAATAGACATTCAGGTCCTTTCAAAATCATTAAAACTTCTTTAATTGAAACCCCAAAGTCAAATTCAAAGGCATAAACCCTTTTCACATTCAAACAGCTTTAAAACACAAGTTTCATCTAAATAACTTTCTCCTGAAAGAGATACAATGCCTTTCTTAAGAAGCAAGACTAAATCACAATTTCCTCTTTACTAACTCATTTCGAAAGCATGAATCATCCTTTTCTTGATAATTCAAATAAAATAGTAGAAGTCTTTAACTCATCATTTTCCCAACAACATTTCAATAAAGACTCGGATTTTATAGAAATTTCGACAGCACCTCCCCTAAAACTTGGACTTTGCCACCCGGTTCGGGTCCCAATTAAACCGTTTCTCATTCCTTTTTAACAGCCCAAAACCAGAAATCAATTCAAAAGCAAGCTAAATGCCTCAGTGTCATATCTCAAGGAAACCATTTCAAAATCAACTCTATATCAACCGATTTAAATCGTTCCCAAAGTTTAAAAGAATATGTTTAGCAATAAATCATTTATCAAAACCAAATCAATTAAAGCAACCCAGGCTGAATTTCAAGAGTATTCTATCTTTCACATCATCAAAATAATTCACTCACTTCGAACCAATCCTCAACGGATTAAACTCATATTTTAAATCTTTAAAGAATCAACTTCCAAACATTACATTTCACAAAGCCGCACAACAATTCAGCCAAACAAACATTCATAAGCTTTCGAGACAATCAAATAATACATAAGGCCGATATAATCACCAAATACACATTTTCTCACATCAGTATCCATATGTAATAATTCCAATACATAAAGTATAGTTTTGGAAAGCGCCCCTACCTCAAAACGCAGTTCCATAACCCAAACGTCTCACAGAGTCCTTTCCGCCTCAACTCGAACTGACGGCAACCAAAACCTCAGTTCCCAGCCACCTTCGCAATAACCATAGCAACACTAATCGCAACATATAATAATCAGGACCCCACCCCACGTTACCAAAATTCATATTCATTAACCAAACACAACGAAATACTAACGCGAGGCTTTCCGAAACATACTTACTTACCAAAACGAAGAAGGAACGGCTGAACCGAACAGCGGCGGCCTCTGAACTGGTTCGGCGGCAGCCCGGCAGCCACCTCAAACGACAGCGGCGACCGGACTCCGGCATTGGTAACTGAAACCCACATACAGAGGCGATAAAGCTTCCGGAATCTTAAACGAATGAAAACCAAGTTCAAAGCCCTTACCAGTAGAGTTTTTCGGCGACGACAGAAGCAGCCAGAAGCTCCGGCGGTGGCTCCGGTGGCCTCAGAACTCCGGCGACAGTATCAGAAGTGCCAGCTAAGCACCGCGAAGCAGCAGGTTGGTAGTGGCAAAGGTAGGCGGCAGTGAAAGGCAGTGGCGAAGGTAGGATTCTCCTCCATCGCGTTCTGGCCCTCCGGCGATGTGGTGTACGGCGCCGGTGTGCAGGGCGATGGCAACGACCCCATTCACGGCAGCGGCGGTGACAGCGGCGGCTTCAACCTCCCGCGCGCGTCCTTTCTTCTTTGTCGGTGGCTATGGGTCGCGCTCCCTTCAGTTCGCAGGTCTGCCTCCGACGCAGCGCAAGGATGATCGGCGACGGCAGGGGATCCTCGCGCGACAAATCGGCGGCAGCTTGACAGTCGGCGGCGACGCGGTTAAGCCGCAGCAGCAACGCGCGATGGCTTCTGCAGTAGCTCCTCGCGAGCGCTCTCCCCTCTCTCCTCCATCGAGGGTGACAACGACGGCACTGGCAGCGAGGAAGACGATCGGCTCGGCGGTTGCGTCGCCCTCTTCCCCTCTCGGATCTGTTCCTCGCTCTCTCATCCTCTCCGGTGCAACACGGTGGTGCGGCGGCAGTGACGCCCGCCGACGCCGTCCTTCATCTCTTCTCAGATCGGCAGTCCCTTTCCCCTTCTCTCCGTTTTCTGTTTCTGCCTCTTTCCTTTCATGGAAGAAGAGGAATGAAACCGTGTGTGCTGCTGTTAGAAGGGAGGGATGCAGCAGTTGTGAGGAAACCGGGTCATGGGTTAGGGTTTCAGGGTTAGGGTTTCATTTTCAAAAATTAGGGTTAGGGTTACTTTTGTAATTTCAAATGAAAATAGGGACAATATAGTAGTAACTAGAAATGAATTTTAACCCAACAATAATAATGTATAAAAATACTATTTGCTCATCAATCTCACAAATTATTTTCAATAAAATGCTCAAGTCAAATAATTAGAAATAATATACTTAATTTCTTTATTTTTCAAAATAGCAGTATTAATATTTAAAATATTACTTATCCAATCCAAATCATATAAAATCCTTATTGTTTTATAACTATCAACTTTATAATTCAAATATAGAAAATAATCCAATAATTGTAAAATTGGATAATAATCATAATTCGTGTCAAATTCAATAAATCAAAACTTGCTTTAATTTACTTTAATAGAGAAATTTCTGAAATTAAAGCTACAGAAATACTGAATTTGAAATTAGCTAATGATAGCCATTTTTCAAAGGTTTTGGTTCTTACAAATAATCTATCGACAATTTTTCTAAAAAGTTAAAACTTTTTCATCAAGAACAAATAACGCCATATTCATATACTTAATAGTAATAATACATATATAATATTACATACAAAACCAACTACAAAACCTACCCTTCTGAAAAAAACTTCAACTAACAAGGCAAGAAAAAAAAATAAATTCTAACAACAACTCAACTTGCAAGCATATTTTTCTATACTCCTGCAACGTCGCAATAAGCCTTCATACCTGTAACCACCGACGGATCCAGAAATTTTAGCTCGTGGGGGAAAATATATATATATATATATATATATATATAGCACATAAAAATAACAAAAAAATTGTATAAACATATCAAAACATATAAAAATAAATAACATGAAAATATTAAAATTTTTTATTTATTAATTATCAATATTGATATATTAATAACTAATAATGTAGTTATTAATTCAATTTTTTATAAATTAACTACATCATAATAATAATAATAATAATAATAATAATAATAATAATAATAATAATAATAATAATAATAATAATAATAAATTTGAGTAAAAAAATTCAAGGATATAAATTTCAATTAAATAAATTCTTAATTTATAATGCTATAGCTAGTAATGTTTTATTTTTATTAAATTGATTTAATGAATATTTTTATTTTATACTTTTAGATAAAAATTAGAGTTTAATTTTGATGTACTGACTATATACAATATTTTATATGGTTGTTTAATTACGTATATTCTTTTAGATGATCATTCACACGATTAATGTAAAAAATAATTTTTTTATGACATGACATTACGTAATTGGATACACGTGTAAATTTATTTTATACTAATAATATATCAAAATTTAATTCTAAAAATTATATATATAGAAAGAGTTAACTCACTTGTATCATAAGAGAACATGTTTAGAGTATAATAATAAAATTTTTTTAAATTTTTAATATAATTAATATATTGAAAATAAAAAAATCAATAATTTTTTGTCAAACATTTTTTATGGTATTTTTAAAATTGGCTCTTATGGCATAGGTTAACAAAATTCTTAAAATATTTTAACACAAAATTTAATAGGTAATTTTTTTTTTAATGTGGGGGCAAAGATAATTTTTTAATGGGGGCATATATATATTTATACATATACTTTGGTATACTTTTTCAAAATGTTAGTGGGGGCACTTGCCCTCACAATTTATATAGTGCATCTGTCCCTGCCTGTAGCTGAAAGGGGTAAAAATAAGGGGTAAGAACTGGGGAGTTTTTAGTAGGGTTGGGGTAGTTAGTTAAGTCCGTTTTAATACTATACCCAGTCAACAACAACAACCAATAAACACAACAAGCATAATAATAAAGAACATAGGAAATCAAGCACAACACATACACAATCACAGAAAACAAAGTTCCCAGAAAATATATGTGCAAACAATTATGATGCATGTTGTAACATACTAATATTTAAATTCTTATGCTTGAGTCATAAGTAAATGATAATAAGGTGGTAAGACTCTAGCCGGAGTTGTAATCATATATATAATTATTAGAAGAAAGTATTAACCGAGGAGCCTGAAAAGATTTAAAAGAAATTCGCGAGTGTAACACACATACGTAACGACTAAAAGCGTTCGGATAAGCGGGGTAAGATAAAAGTGAGTATTAACCGACTAAGTGCACGAATTCCCACAATCCGTACAACTGAACCAGTAAGTGCACTGGGTCGTCCAAGTAATACCTGAGCGAGTCAGGGTCGATCCCACGAGGATTGTTGGCTTGAAGCAAGCTATGGACACCTTGTATATCTTAGTCAGGTGAATAGAAAAGTTATTTGTTTGTTTAAAAGAATAAAAGTAAAATAGGAATGAAATTACTTAAATTGAGTGAAACCAGTGATAAGAAGATGGTTAAGGCTTTAGAGGTGCTTTGTTCTTCTGGATCAATTTGGTCTTACTATCTACTCCAACTGTGAATGATTTCTTCTATGGCAGGCTATATGTGATCAACGCCGGTTAAGAGGCCGCTAATTTTCCTCTAGGCTAAACCCCAGGTTTAGTATGGATCCAGATTGATTGAGGGTGAAGCTCCTGCAGTTCATCCCTTTGTGATCCTACTCAAAACGCCACAGACAAGGTCGAATCTTCGGGATCAGAGAATGCTGCGCCTTGGTTCTAGCCTTTACCACAAAGACTCTAATCTCCCCATACCTCAGCTGAACTAGTGTCTCGAGAAGTCCCCAACGAAGTCGTGGATTAGCAGTCTAAGAGATGTATAATCAAGCTAGTGGTTCATTGTTGTCTGATGAAAGACTCACTCTGAACCCATGTAGAATAGAGATAACCTTGTGCCGGTTCAACTCATTCATAAGGATGAAGAACGAAGATACATCTTAGAATAGAGAATCAAACACGAATTGAAGATAGAACAGTAGTACTTTTATTAATCCATAAAACTCAGCAGAGCTCCTAGCCTCAACCTAGGAGATTTAGTGACTCATGCTGTACAATGAAAGGTTCGAATAAAGTGAAAAGTGGGGGAAGAAGATCCTAAAGAAAGGGTGATCTTCTTCTATATATAATAATCTAATGACTAAGGGTTACATAAGAAGGGTAAAACAGTCTTTTAGTGCGAAAATCCACTTTTGGGGCCCACTTGATAAGTGTTTGGGCTGAGCTTGAGTGTCTCCATGAGCTAGTACTCCTCTTGGGCATTGAACTCCAGCTTTGGACTCCCTTTTGAGCGTTTGGACGCTGGCTACTCCCCTATGGGCGCTGGACGCCAGGAATGAGACTAGTGGCTAGCGTTGAATGCCAGTTTTGGGCCTTTATTTCCGAAACAAAGTATGAACTATTATATATTTCTGGAAATCCCTGGATGTTAGCTTTCTAATGCCGTTAAGAGCGCGCTATTTGGACTTCTGTAGCTCTGGAAATGCTCCTTCGAGTGTACGGAGGTCAGATCCTGGCAGCATCTGCAGTCCTTTCTCTGTCTCTGAATCAGACTTTGTCAAAACTCTCTGATTTCAGCCAGAAAATACCTGAAATCACCATAAAAATTAGAGATGTGCATGGGTCGGGTGAAACCGGGTTTGATGTGACCCAGACCCGACCCGAAATATATATATATATATATATATATATATCGGGCTTATTTATTAGACCCGAACTCGGCCCTAGACCCGATGAAACCTATACACTTTTGGGCCACGATTATACCGGATAAAAATCGGGTGAAAACCGGGCCGTTAACATTACATTACCTTGATACCTTCTTATAAGCTAGCATGTGAAAATATCCAAATTTTCAAGACTCCAACCATTATTTGACATGGTAAAATTCACTTAGAAAAATATAACAATAACCAACTATTCTCTAAAATTAAAGCATAACCATAATTAATACTAATATTGTCTAATAACACCAAATATTTAATTCAATACAAATAACACAATATTATGTATTAGTCTAAAATCTTATGCATTTTAAACATAAAACATTAACTTATAGTCTTATAATAACTAATAACACAATATTAAGGTTTACAAAACTTAAATTTCACATAAGAATAGCCATCATCCATCACTAATAACACAAAATATTAATTGTGTATGATGACCGGGCCACCGGGCCGACTTCGGGTGACCCGAGCCATGGCCCGGACCCGACCCGAAATAATGACCGGGTCTATTTTTGAGACCCTTACCCGACCCTAGACCCGATGAAATCACACCAAAATAGCCCCTAAAGTGTTCGGGATCGGGCCGGGTCTTCGGGCCGGGCCGGGCCATGCACACCCCTAATAAAAATCAACAACTCATAGTGGAATCCAAAAATGTGAATTTTACACTAAAACCTAAGAAAATATAATAAAAACTATATGAAAATGATGTCAAAAAGCGTATAAAATATCCGCTAATCACAACACCAAACTTAAACTATTGCTTGTGTCCAATCAACTAAAAACAAAGTAGGATAAAAAAAGTGTAAGATACAATAAATCTCAGAGTTTTCAATGAAGCTCAGTTTCAATTAGATGAGCGAGACTTAGTAGCTTTTTGCTTTTGAATAGTTTCGGCATCTCACTATCCATTGAAGTTCAGAAGTGTTGGCATCTTTAGGAACTTAGAATCCAGATGATATTATTGACTCTCCTAGTTTAGTTCTTTTTTATTCTTGAACACAGCTTTTTAGAGTCTTGGCTGTGGCCCTAAGCACTTTGTTTTCCAGTATTACTACCAGATACATAAATGCCGCAGACATTTAACTGGGTGAACCCTTTTGGATTGTGATTCATCTTTGCTAGAATCCCCAGATAGAGGTGTCCAGAGTTCTTAAGCACACTCTTTTTACTTTGGATCATGAATTTAATTGCTCAGTCTCAAGATTTTCACTTGACACCTTCACACCACAAGCACATGGTTAGGGACAGCTTGGTTGAGCCGCTTAGGCCAAGATTTTGTTTCTTGTAGGCCCTCCTAATCATTGATACTCAAAGCCTTGGACCCATGCTTTTGCCTTTTGGTTTAAAGAGCTATTGGCTTTTTCTATTGCTTTTTTCGCATGCATGTAGTTTTTTTCTTTTATTGCAACATGCTTTTTCTTTTTTTTTTTTTGCTGCTTTTTCTTGCTTCAAGAATCAATTTTTTTTGGATTTTTCAGATTACCAATAATACTTCTCCTTTTTCATCATTCTTTCAACAGCCAACATTCTTAATTCCAATTTCAAATATGCACTGTTCATTCATACATTCAGAAAACAAAAACAAATGCCACCACATCAAAATAATTGAACTATTCTTATTATATAACTCGAAATTTATGTATCTCTCAATTTTTTTTCAAATAAAATTTTCTTTTAAGCAAGGCCAGAGATATATAGAACATTTAATAACTTTAAGACATGGATAGAAATGATCATACAATAAGAACAAGAGAACATATAATAAAACAAAATGGAAAACAGAAAAATGAAAGCAAGGGGTGATGAAGCGGGATTACTTTAGTGATGGCGCCTACTATTCCTTCTAGTGGATCCAATGGATTGCTTGATTTCCTCTATTTCACACCCTTGTCTCTGTTGTTCTCCCCTCATAGCTCTTGGATATTTTCTAATTTCATTGAGGATGGTGGAATGCTCTTGATGCTCCATCCTCAATTGATTCATATCAGAGCTTAATTCTCTCATAGTAGTATGCCATTGATCCCAATAGCTTTGAGGAGGAAAATACATCTCTTGAGGTATCTTAGGGATCTCATGTTGAGGCGGCTCCACATGCTCTTGCTGTGGTTCATCTACCGGTTCTCTAGTATGCTCCATCCTATTTTTAGTGATGGGCTTGTCCTTCTCAATTGGAGTGTCACCTTCTATGACAATTCCTGCTGAATAGCATAAATGACAGATAAGATGAAGGAAAGTTAACCTTGCCTTAGTGGAGGGCTTGTCCGCCACTTTGTACAACTCTTGAGGTATCCCCTCGTGTACTTCCACCTTATTTCCGAGCATGATGCAGTGGATCATGTTGGCTCGGTCTATGGTCATTTTGGACCGGTTGCTAGTTGGGATGATAGAGTTTTGGATGAATTCCAACCATCCTCTAGCTACGGGCTTGAGGTCAAGCCTTCTTAGTTGAATAGGCTTGCCTTGGGAATCCCTTTTTCACTGTGCTCCTTTCACACAGATATCTGAGAGCACTTGATCCAGCCTTTGATCAAAGTTAACTCTTCTAGTGTAAGGATGTGGGTCTCCTTGCACTAAGGGTAGGTTGAACGCCAATCTCACACTTTCCAGACTAAAGTCCAAGATTCTTCCTCAGACCATGGTGCTCCAATTCTTAGGATGAGGGTTCACACTAATGTCATGATTTTTTGTGACCCATGCATTAGCATAGAACTCTTGCACAATTAAGATCCCAACCTCTTGGATGGGATTGGTTAGGACTTCCCAACCTCTTCTCTAGATTTTATGTCGGATCTCCGGATACTCATTCTTCTTGAGCCTAAAAGGGACCTTAGAGATCACCTTTTTCTTTGCCACTACTTCATAAAAGTGGTCTTGGTGGGATTTGGTGATGAATCTCTCCATCTTCCAAGATTCAGAGGTAGTGACTACGACCATTCCTTTCCTCTTTCTAGAGGGTTCTCCGCCCTTGGGTGCCATAAGTGGTATATGGAAAGCAAAAAGCAAGATTTTTCCAACACCAAACTTAAAGCTTTGCTCGTCCTCGAGCAAAATAAACAAAAGAGAAGAATGGAGTGGAAGAAGAAGAAAATAGATGGAGATGGAGGGATGAAAGCAATTCGGCCAAGTAGGGGCTTATAGGTGTATGAGTAGTGTGTGGGATAAATGGGATGAGAGGGGGTATTTATAGGGAGGGAGTGGTTAGGGCTTCGAATGAATGGGGGAGAGGGGGAATATGGGTGGAAAAGTTTGAATTGTAGTGGGTGAGGGTTGGTGGGAGCTATGATGGTTTTGGGAAGAGGTATGGATGTGATTGGTTGAGGGTTTATAAGGAAGAGTGTGTTGGAAAATGTGAAAAGGAGAGAGAAAAAGGTGGGGTAGGTGAAGATACTGTGGGATCCACTGGTCCAGAAAGGCTAGGGCAATTGAATTTCCTGCCCTCCATATGGGCGTTGAACGCCCAGCTGCTACACCATAGCTGGCGTTCAACGCCAGCTTGCCTCCCATTTGTGGCGTTGAACGCCCAGGAGGGACTTCCTTCCTGGCGTTCAATGCTAGGTATTCAGCCATTTTGGGCATTGAACGCCCAGCCTGTGCTCCCTGGCTGGCATTCAACGCCAGCTTGTTGCTCCCCATGGGGCGTCAAACACCCACTCTGGCTCCCTTGACTGGCGTTCAACGCCAGAAGGTCTCCACTCTAGGGTGTTCTGTTTCCATATCTCAAGCTTTGCTGTCTCTGTTTTGACTAATGCACATGATCATGGACCTAAATAACTTAAGAAAAACAAAGTTAAAGAAAACATAAATAATAATAATTATGGTTGGGTTGCCTCCCAACAAGCGCTTCTTTAACATCACTAGCTTGATGGTTAGCTCCTTATGGAGAGTGACATGGGCTCAGAATTTTTCTCTTTACAGTGAACTTTCTTCCTGTCTTCTCATGGATTAGCTCTACATGCTCAAGAGATAGGACACGATTTGCTGTATGTGGTATGACTGGTTTCTTGGGGAAGACAACTCTCATGCCAGGTGAGAGGCCTTCAGTGGGACCTTCTTGTCCCTCCAGCCTTTAGGTACTTTCTTCCTAGCACCTTTATTCTTAGTGCTTGTTGATGGCCGCCCAACACCAAACTTAGAATTGGTTGTTGAAGGCTCAGTAAAGCTTTGCACTGAAAGAGAAGGTCGGAACACTAGGTGTTGCAAAGTTATCTCTCTTTTCTCAGGGGGAGAGTTGGGGTGAGGCAACTTAAACAAGATGTGGTCCTCCCCAAGTTGAAAAATCATTTCTCCCTTTGCAACATAAATCATGGCATTTGTAGTGGCTAGGAAAGGTCTTCTGAGAACGATAGATTCATCCTCATCTTCTCCTATGTCCAAGATTATGAAGTTTGCAGGAATGTAGTTGTTTTTAACCTTTACCAAGACATCTTCTACTAAGCCATATGCTTTCTTCATTGATTTATCTGCCATCTCTAATGAGACATTCGTAGCTTGCACCTCAAAGATTCTCAGCTTCTCCATTACAGAGAGTGGCATGAGGTTTATACTTGACCCTTGGTCACATAAAGCTTGGTAAAAAATAATGGTGCCTATGGTACAAGGTATTAAGAAGCGTCTGGGATCCGGAAGCTTTTGAGGTAGCCTCTACTGGGCCAAGGCATTTAGCTCCTTGGTCAGCACTGAAGGTTCTTCCTCCAATGTTTTTACTCCAATTAACTTGGCATTTAGCTTCATAAGAGCTCCTAAGTACCGAGTAACTTGCTGTTTCCTAGTTTCTTCATCCTCATCAGAGGATAAGTATTCATCAGAACTCATGAATTGCAGAAGTGCATTCAGTGGAACCTCTATGGTCTCTATATGAGCATTGGGTTCCTTGGAGTCTTGGGTAGGGTTATCCTCAGTTTGTATTGAACGCCTAGTAGGGGTTCCTTGATTGGCGTTGAACGCCAGCTCTTGTGCCTTTTTGGGCATTGAACACCCAGTGGAGGGTACTTCACTGGCGTTCAACCCCAGTGGTGGTGTTGATTTAGGCGTTCAACGCTAAGGATGGCATTTCTTGGGGCATTGAACGCCTAGTAAGGACTTCCTTATTAGTGTTTAATGCCTCCGCCTTTTTCCTCAGATTCGATCTCTACCTCTATGGTGATGGCCTTGCACTCTTTCCTTGGGTTAACTTCTGTGTTACTTGGAAAAGTGCTAGGAGGAATTTCAAGGATTATCTTGCTCAGCTGACCAACTTGTACCTTGATAAACCACTATTTTACGGTTTATATTGTGCTAAATTGATTGGTTTTTCATCCATTATTCTCACGCTTATTCATAGAAATCGCATGTTTTATATTTTCCTTCCCGATTTTGTGCTATGATTGGAAACATGCTCCTTTGACCTTAATTTCATTAATATTAATTCTCCCTTTATACCATTCGATGCCGTGATATGTGTGTTAAGTGTTTTCAAAGATTACAGAGCAGGAATGACTTAAAGGATGGAAAGGAAGCATTCAAAAGTGGAAGGAATACAAGAATCTGAAGGAACTGCTAAAGCTGTCCAACCTG
The DNA here is from genome assembly GCF_059453495.1 of Arachis ipaensis. Classification (NCBI taxonomy): domain Eukaryota; kingdom Viridiplantae; phylum Streptophyta; class Magnoliopsida; order Fabales; family Fabaceae; genus Arachis; species Arachis ipaensis. The sequence goes on from NC_142439.1 coordinate 95,648,280, forward strand.
ACCTCTTGGTACTAAATCGACCATAACTTGAGCTACAGAAGTCCAAATGATGTGGTTCTAGTTGCTTTGGAAAGCTAACATCCAGGGCTTCACAACGATATATAATTTTCCATAGCTGCCCCGAAGCCAGGCAACGCGAACGCGTGGATCACGCAGACGCGTGACCTGACAAAAACGCAATCCACGCAAACGCGTGGACGACGCTTCCGCGTCACTTTCCCGCGACCTGTACGTGCCAAAATACGCTGGGGGCAATTTCTGGGCTGTTTTTGACCCAGTTTTCGGCCCAGAAAATACATATTAGAGGCTATAAAGTGGGGGAATGTATCCATTCATCAACAAGTCTTCCATTATTCACTTTTGATAATTTAGATGTAGTTTTTAGAGAGAGAGGTTCTTTCCTCTCTCTTAGGATTTATGATTAGGATTTCTTATTATTTCAACTTATAATTTCTTTTGAGTTCCAGGTTCAATGTTCCTTTTACTTATTTTCTCAATTTAGTTTATGAACTCTTTATGTTTAGATTGATTTTCTATTTAATATAATTTGAGGTATTTCAGAATTATGATTGCTTTCCTTTATTTATATAAATAATTTAGATTTTTCCCTTTTGGCTTTGATTGATTAATTGGTAACTCTTGAGTTGTCAAACTCATCGTGATTGATAATTGTTATCTTTGCTGATTGATTTAAATTCCTATAACTCTAGTCTTTCCTTAGGAGTTGACTAGGACTTTAGGTGTTAAATTGATTTATCCACTTGATTTACCTTCATAGTTAGAGGTTGACTTAGTGGGAAGTAAAATATAATTCTCATCACCATTGATAAGGATAACTAGGATGGGACTTCTAATTTTCATACCGTGCCAAAAGTTTTATTAGCTATTGATTTATTAATTCATGCAATCTATTTTTCTTATTCAAACCTTTTGAAAACCCCAAAAATATACCTTTGCATAACCAATAATAAACCATACTTCCCTGCAATTCCTTGAGAAGACGACCCGAGGTTTAAATACTTCGGTTATTAATTTTAAAGGGGTTTGTTGCTTGTGACAACCAAAACGTTTGTAAGAAAGAAATTCTTGTCGGTCTAGAAGCTATACTTACAACGCGAATTTATTGTGAAATTTCTAGATCGCGCGAGAGTTTCGCTCTTTCAAAATGGCGCCGTTGCCGGGGAATTGCAAACGTGTACCTTATTATTGGTTATTGTAAATATTTGCTTTTTGCTTGTTTATTTGTTTTTATTTTTGTTTTTATTTTTGTTTTTTCATAAATTAAGAGATTATTGGTTTTTATTTAGTTATTAAAAAATTTTTTCAAAAATTTGTTCTTCGTGTTCATCTTGACCTTCAAGTTGTTCTTAGTTGTTTTCTTCGTTTTGATCTAAAAATTCTAAGTTTGGTGTCATTTTATTGTTTTTCTCTCTCCTCATTTAATTCAAAGATATCTTTTCTCTTTATTTTAATTGAATTTTCGAAATTTGCATAAAAAAAATTTTCAGATTTTTATTTTAATTTTTTTTATCTTATCTTATCTTAGTTTTAAATTTTAAAATTCAAATCTTTTTTCAAAAATCATATCTTTTTCAAAATCTTATCTTATGTTATTTCAAATTCAAATTTCAAATTTCAATTAAATTCCAAAATTCAAAATTCAAAATTCAAATTTCAAAATTTAAATTTAAAATTTTAAAAACCAAACATTTTCAAAATTTAAATCTTTTTCAAATCTTTATCTTATATTATTGACTTTTTCAAAATTCAAAATTCAAAATTTAAAATTCAAAAATCAAAATTCAAAATTTAAAATTCAAAATTCAAAATTTAATTTTCAAATTCAAAAATTTAAATTTCAATAACCTTTTAATTTAAATTTGTTTTTATTTTCGTTTTTAATTTTTATTTGCTATTATGAGTTCTCACCCCCACCGCTTTAAGTTTGGTTCCAATGTTGTTGTAAGGAATGAAAACTATAATGAAAATAGGCATCAAGTTTGGAAGAATCAAAGATGGGAGGATCCACAAGGATTTGATCAACCCTCTTGGCAACAACCCCCTCCAATGCACTATAACCAACAACCATTCTGTGATGCATACCAAAATGATGACTATGGTGGACCCCCTTGTAGTTACCAACAAGCCCCGCCATATGCTTATGAACCATCTCCTCAACACAACTTTGAACCACCATACTCACAAGTCCCTTTTCACCATTCACCTCCATATGACCCTAACCCGTATCCACTATACCAACCACCTTATGAGCCAAATGAACCATACACAGAACCACCCCCATTCCAACACAACTACTCTCATGAACCACCACCTCAATATATACCATCTCCTTATCATTATCAAGATGAACCACCTTCCTACCATGAACCCTTTCTCCCAACAAATGAACCCTCCTATCCACCCCAAACCTCCATGGAGAAAGCACTTACCGATCTAAACTCTACTATACAAGCTCTCGTCGCCCAAATCGGACCACCAAATACCTTCAACAATCAACCCTCAACCTCTAGTGCACTTCCTTTTCAACCACATAATGATCTCTCCATCCCATCACCACCATCCATGGAAGAGAACCCACATCAATCAATCCAAGAGCAACATGATCCCAATGATGTTATTGACATGGAACAAGAGAGAAGGGATCATCTTCGCGAATCCATACTTCATAAGGAGCTAGAGGAGGCCCTAAAGGTGAAGGTAGTAAAGACCCTTGAAGTCAAAGGAATGGTTGAAGAATTAGTGAAGGAAGACATCAAGGAGGAGTCTGATTTTTTCTTAGAGCAAGAGGAGGCCCAAAATGTGGAGATAGGAGAGACCCTTGAAGATGAAAGAATAGTTGAAAGGAGTGTCATGGAAAGAAGATCATCAAGGATGGGTACGATTTTATATTAAAACTAATGGACAAAGCAGTAATTATTGAAGAGGAAGAAGTGGTTGAAGACTTGGGAGATGCTGAACCTCCATGGAAAAGTCAAGACATAGAGCCTCCTTCCAAGACGGTTGAATTTGATGTTGAGGAGGGTGTACAACCTCCAAGGCATGTCATGGTTAAGGACTTGGAAGAGATCGATCAAGAGATGGAGATTCAAGAAGAAGAAGCACAACCTCCCATGTCCTTGGAAAGCAGTGAAGAGGAGATTGAATTGGAAGAAAGCTACCAAGAGGAAGAGGTTGAAATTGAAGAAGCTTACAAGGAGGTGGAATTTGTTAGAGAAGAGCACAATGGAGTGGAGCTTGCAAGTTCATTAGAAACACCTCTCCCAAGGCCATTACCGTCCAACACAACATTCAAGTGGGTAAAACCTTTATCCTTGACCTTTACCTTCCCACTTGAATATGGGCTACTGGAGACGGATGGTCAACTTAGAGCTCTTTGTGGCATTAAGAGTAAGAGAAAGATGGTCAGTGGTAAGAATTGTCCTGCAAGGTTCATTATGGTTGGAAGCTTTAAGTTTCAACGCAAAGGTTGGTGTAGAGCTCAATTGAATGGGTCTGAGAAGTTGTTTGGACGCTTCAGTGAGAATTCTAAGGCTGAACCACCCGGATGTAATCATGATAATCAACTTGAAGACGGGTGTAGAAACAAGATTTGGGATCCAGGAATATATGAGGATAAATTTTGGGAGCTCAAAGCTTGTGAAGAACTCCATCAAAGTTTGAGGAATTTACTTGGTATTGATAGAGCTTATTGGAAGTCCAAGCATTGGTGGAAGTTTCAAGACGAGTTCAAGCACAAGCCACCATAACAGGGAGCTCGCCAAATATCCAACTTAAGGACTTTAACTAAAAGTGCTAGGTGGGAGACAACCCACCATGGTATGATCGTCCCTTTTTCAGTTTTAAATCTAGTCTGTTTTGTTTGTTTTTGAGTTTTGATTGGACCTGGAATCATGCATAACGTTCATATTAGCATTGCATTCTGCATACTGCATTATTATAAAAAAATACGCATGCGACGCGGCAGCGTCACTGATGCGTCCGCATCACCAGTGCGTTTTGAAGGAAAGAGAATTAAACAGAGAGTCACGCGAGAGTGTGGCTGGAGGCGTGCCTTTGGCACAAATATGCCCACGCGTCCGCGTCAACCATGCGGCCGCGTCATTTGGAAATTACGCCTCCCACGCGTCCGTGTCACCCACGCAAACGCGTGTCCTAAAAATTGACATAAAAAGGGTGTATGGCAGCAAGTTGTGATGGAGTGGGGCTGGACTCGTGCTAGAAGCACAATTCCTACCACGCGAACACATGCCTCACGTGTCCGCGCCGTTTTTCAAAACAAGGCCAACCACGCGATCGCGTCCCCCATGCGATCGCGTCCCCCACACAACTGCGTCATCCTAAAATTTGGCAAAATGAGTTTCAAACAGAGAGTTGCGCAACCGCAAGGCTACCCTTGCGCTATTGGCACAAATCACTCCACGCGAACGCGTGACCCACGCGTCCGCGTCACTTCATAGAAGCGCTATCCGCGCGAACGCGTGACCCACGCGCTTGCGTCGCCTGCGCCGCACAGCTTATCCAGATCAGCTAAGATATCTTATCTTTTCTTCCCCAAATCTAAATCTTTTCTTTCCCTTCTTATTTCTTTCTTCCTCCTTTCTTTTTCTTTTCCCATTGGTGTTAAAATTCTCTTCTTCAACTATTGCATCTTTTTTTGCATTATTCTGGTGCTTCATGACTTGTTTTATTCTGATTGGGTATTATTATTCATAAGTCAATGCTAATTTTTATAATACTGATATTCCTTTTGCATTGATATGCACTTACACTATCTTGCATTACCCACACTCTCTTCCCCATTGTTGCAACTTTTGCACTATTGATATGCCATTTGCTTCCACTATTTTCTCACTTGCATGTCGTAGCTACCATGTAATTGAGACCTTTATTATTTGGCATTAACACCCATATTTTATTTATGTTCTTATCTTTATTTCTGGGTTACTTTCCTTCTTTTTCTCTTCTTTCAGGATGGCCACTGAGGAAGGGAAAGGGAAAGCTTCTAACTGGGAAGACAGGCAAGTCAATCTGCACAATATATATAGAAAGGCATCAGTTGGAGCAGCCCGTCTACTTGTACATCTTAGCATGCACCGAGGACGGTGCAATCTTTAAGTGTGGGGAGGTTGATACCGATCTCCGTAGGTTAGTTACATTTTTTTCAACACCAATGTTAATTTGTTAATTACTGCATTTGCATGTTTGTTTGATTTTATGCATTTAGTTACTACTTGGTTGAAGTAATATTTTCTTTTTCAAGAAATTTTTATAGTATTTCACTAATTTAAATTGAAAAATTTGTGTTAAACTTGTTTGGAAGTTGTATTTGGAACATGGTTTTTGAGCCAAAGAACACACAACCTGTGAGATTTTGAGCTTATTGATATGGTTACATTATTTAACCATAAATTTTTATTCTTGTGTGTTTACTTCTCTATGATTGTAATCTATATTTTGTTCCATTCTATATGTCCATTATTTAGTGTATTTACATGCTTGCATATGATTGAGGCCATTACTTATTTTTGCTCACTTATCCCAAATAAGCCTACCCTTTTATGTCACCCTTGTTAGCCACTTTGAGCCTTTTAATCCCATTTATTCTATATTTTATCACATTACTAGCCTTAAGCAAAAAAATAAAATAAAAATCCCAAGTTGAATCCTTGGTTAGCTTAAGATAGATATTGTGTATAATTTAAGTGTGGAAAATTTTATGGGAACATGGGATGATAGGAAAAAATGGGGAATTAAATTGAATAAGTTATTTGAAAATTTGGGAAGCATGCTCATGTGAAATCAAAATAATTAAATTACCATGTGCATTAAAAAAATTTTAAGTAATTAAATAAGGGGATACAAAAAAAATATATATGAATTACCCCAAATGCAAAATAAAAAGAATCAATGCACATGGGACAAAATTCAAAAATAAGTTTGATACATGAGCATGTAATACAAAAGTGGGAAAATTTTGGGTAGCTAGGTAAGGCATTTTAAATTATATAAAGTATGTATATGTTAGGTAAGATCTTAGACTAATCAAGGATTCACTTTGTTAGCTCACTTAGCCTTATATATATCCTTCCCTTTACCTCAGTCCCATTACAACCCTGAAAAGACCTCATGATGTTTGCATTGGTACATTAAATTTTTGTTGATTGATTAGATGAAGAACAAAGTTTAGAAAGCATGATTAGAGAAGAGTAAAGTGATTAACCCTAGACACTTGAGCGATTAGAGTGCATATACACTACCAGTGAGGGTTCAATGCTTGATTCTATGTTCCCTGCTTTCATGAGCTATCTTCTTACAAGTTTACTTGTCTTTTATTGTATTATTTGAATTAGTGAAAATCTGATTTATGTTTGTCTTGAAGAGCTTATTTACTTTTAACCAAGTAGATAGAAACATCTTAGCATGTAGTTGCATTCATATAGATAGGTTGCATTTCATACATCATACCATTCCTCTTTACTCCTTTATAGCTTCTCTTGAGCTTAGCATGAGGACATGCTAATGTTTAAGTGTGGGGAGGTTGATAAACCACTATTTTATGGTTTATATTGTGCTAAATTGAGTGTTTTTTCATCCATTATTCTCACGCTTATTTATAGAAATCGCATGTTTTATATTTTCCTTCCCGATTTTGTGCTATGATTGGAAACATGCTCCTTTGACCTTAATTTCATTAATATTAATTCTCCCTTTATACCATTTGATGCCGTGATATGTGTGTTAAGTGTTTTCAGAGATTACAGGATAGGAATGACTTAGAGGATGAAAAGGAAGCATGCAAAAGTGGAAGGAATACAAGAATCTGAAGGAACTGCTAAAGCTGTCCAGCCTGACCTCTTGGTACTAAATCGATCATAACTTGAGCTACAGAAGTCCAAATGATGCGGTTTCAGTTGCATTGGAAAGCTAACATCCGGGGCTTCGCAACAAGATATAATATTCCATAGCTGACCTGGAAAAAACGCAATCCACGCAAACGCGTGGACGACGCTTCCGCGTCACTTTTCTGTGACCTGTACGTACCAGAATACGCTGGGGGCGATTTCTGGGCTGTTTTTGACCCAGTTTTCGGCCCAGAAAATACATATTAGAGGCTATAAAGTGCGGGAATGCATCCATTCATCAACAAGTCTTCCATTATTCACTTTTGATAATTTAGATGTAGTTTTTAGAGAGAGAGGTTCTCTCCTCTCTCTTAGGATTTAGGATTAGGATTCCTTATTATTTCAACTTACAATTTCTTTTGAGTTCCAGGTTCAATGTTCCTTTTACTTATTTTCTCAATTTAGTTTATGAACTCTTTATGTTTAGATTGATTTTCTATTTAATATAATTTGAGGTATTTCAGAATTATGATTGCTTTCCTTTATTTATATAAATAATTTAGATTTTTTCCTTTTGGCTTTGGTTGATTAATTGGTAACTCTTGAGTTGTCAAACTCATCGTGATTTATAATTGTTATCTTTGCTGATTGATTTAAATTCCTATAACTCTAGTCTTTCCTTAGGAGTTGACTAGGACTTTAGGTGTTAAATTGATTTATCCACTTGATTTACCTTTATAGTTAGAGGTTGACTTAGTGGGGAGCAAAATATAATTCTCATCACCATTGATAAGAATAACTAGGATAGGACTTCTAATTTTCATACCATGCCAAGAGTTTTATTAGCTATTGATTTATTAATTCCTGCAATATATTTTTCTTATTCAAACCTTTTAAAAACCCCAAAAATATACCTTTGCATAACCAATAATAAACCATACTTCCCTGCAATTCCTTGAGAAGATGACCCGAGGTTTAAATACTTCGGTTATTAATTTTAAAGGGGTTTGTTACTTGTGACAACCAAAACGTTTGTAAGAAAAGAATTCTTGTCGGTCTAGAAGCTATACTTACAACATGAATTTATTGTGAAATTTCTAGATCGCGCGAGAGTTTTGCTCTTTCATACCTCTTAATTCCTTATGAAGGACCTAGTTTCAATTATAAAACTATGAGTGGTCTTTGAAAGCTCAGAGACTATGGTGGCTAAGTCAGAGATGCTCTGCCTAGAAGTCTCTGATTGTGGCTGAAAAGGTGGGTATGGTGGTCTATTATTGAACCGGTTTTGGTTTCTTCCACCTTGATTATTATTGAAGCCTTGTTGAGGCCTCTGCTGATCCTTCCATGAAAGGTTAGGATGGTTCTTCCATGAGGGGTTGTAGGTGTTTTCATAGGGTTCTCCCATGTAATTCACCTCCTCTATCATGGGTTGTTCAGGATCATAAGCTTCTCCTTCGGAGGAAGCTTCTTAAGTGCTACCAGCTGCAGCTTGTATTCCAGTCAAATGCTGGGAGATCATATTGACCTGTTGGGTCAAGATCTTGTTCTGAGCCAATATGGCATTCAGAGTATCAACTTCAAGAACTCCTTTCTTCTGAGGTACCCCATTGTTCACAGGGTTTCTTTCATAAGTGTACATGAATTGGCAACCATGTCAATGAGTTCTCTAGCCTTTTCAGGCATTTTCTTTAGGTGGAGTGATCCACTAGCAGAATTTTCCAATGACATTTTAGATATCTTAGAGAGACCATCATAAAAGAAGTCTAGCATGGTCCAGTCCGAGATCATGGTGGGAAGGCACCTTCTAATTAATTGTTTGTACCTTTTCCATGCCTCATAGAGAAATTCACCCTCTTTTTTATCTGAAGGTCTGAACTTCCACCCTTAGTCTGCTCAACTTTTTGAGGTGGAAAGAATTTGGCCAAGAAGGCATTGACTACCTTCTCCCATGTGTTAAGACTCTCTTGAGGTTGGGAATCCAACCATACTCTAGCTCTGTCTCTTACAGCAAAAAAAAAGCATGAGTTTATAGACCTCAAGACTCACTCACATATCTGCAAAAAGTCAGATAAGAATTTATTTGGATCTTCCTGTGGAAGTCCATGGTACTGGCAGTTCTGTTGAACTAAGGTGACCAGTTAAGGCTTCAACTCAAAGCTGTTTGCATTAATGGCAGGGATGGAGATGCTTCTGCCATAGAAGTTGGAAGTCGGTATGGTGTAGTCACCAAGAACCTTCCTTACATCTCCTTCATTGTTAGGTTCGGCTGCCATGCTTTCAATTTCTTGTTCGAAATTCTCTGAGAGGTTTCTTCCGGAGTGTTGTGCTTTAATGCTCCTCCTTAGAGTTCTCTCAGGTTCAGGATCAAGATGAAAGAGAGGTTCCTTATCTCTGTTCCTGGTCATAAACAAGAAAAAGAGAATAAAAAAGAAAAAGTTTAGAAGCTTCTATGTCAGTGCACAGAGGACTCCCATTGAGATATGAAGAGGAGTAGAAGAATGAATTATAGAAGAAGAGAGAATGAATTTGAAAAATAAGAATAAAATAGGAACTAGAAGTAAACTATTTTTGTTTTATTTTTTTATTAATTACTTTCAAAAATAAAAAGGGAAATTAAATCTAATTAACTAAAAAGATTTGAAAATCATGTGATGAAATTCAAAAAAAAGAAGAGAAAAAGAAGAAGTTTTTGAAAATTAGAAGAGAGAGAAGTTAGTTAGGAGATTTTGAAAAAGAAAAAAGAGAAATCAAGCAACTAATTAAGAAAGATTTAAATTTAAAAAAGATTTTAATTTAAAGATAAGATAAGTTAGGTAAGTTTTAAAATTTGAAAGGAGAAAGATTTAAAAAGAAGTTATAAAAGATAAGTTTTAATTTAAAAAGATTTGAAATCAAAATAAAAAAGATAGTTTTTAAATTAAAAAGATTTGAAATTTAAATTAAAAAAAGATTTGAAATTCAAATTTGAAAAGATAGTTTTTAATTTAAAAAGATTTGAAATTCAAATTTTAAAAGAAAGATAAGATAAGAAAGAATCAAATTAAAAGAAAAGATTTGAAAAGATTTTAAAAAGATAGGATTTTAAAATTTGAATCTTGACTTGACTAACAAGAAAATACCAAATTTAAAATTTTAAATAAAAATAAGCAAGAATTTCGAAAATTTAATGAAAGATAAGAAAAGATATTTAGATTTTTTATTTTTGAATTTAATGAGGAAAGAAAAAAACAAGTAAAAGACACCAAACATAAAATTTTTAGATTTAAGACACCTAGGATTCGAAAATTGTAAAGAAAAACACCTAAAGACACCAAACTTAAAAATTTTAAGATCAAAGCAAAAAGAAAACACAAGAACAACTTGAAGATCAAGATGAACAACAAGAAAAAAAAATCGAAAATTTCAAAGCACTCAAGAACACACCTAAGGACACCAAACTTAAAACTTGACACTAGACTCAAGCAAAAGATACTATTTTTGAAAATTTTTTGAAAGAAAGCAAGAAAAATTCGAAACTTACTCAAGAACAAGAACAAAATCAAAAGACTCAAACAAAAAGATCAAGATCAATAAAGAAAGGAAAATTTTTTTATTTTTTGAAAAAAGAGAAATAAAAGACTCAAACAAAATTAAAAACAATACCTAATCGAAGCAACAAGATAATCCATCAGTTATCCAAACTCGAACAATCCCCAGCAACAACGCCAAAAACTTGGTGCACGGATTTCCACACTTCGTACAACTAAACCAGCAAGCGCACTGGGTCGTCCAAGTAATACCTGAGCGAGTCAAGGTCGATCCCACGAGGATCTAGACTGATTGAGGGTGAAGCTCCTGCTGTTCATCCCCTTGTGATCCTACTCAAAACGCCACAGATAAGGTCGAATATTCTGGATCAGAAAATGCTGCACCTTGGTTCTAGCCTTTACCACAAAGGCTCTAATCTCCCCATACCTCGGCTGAACTGGTGTCTCGAGAAGTCTCCAACGAAGTCGTGGATTAGCAGTCTAAGAGATGTATAATCAAGCTAGTGGTTCATTGTTGTCCGATGAAAGACTCACTCCGAACCCATGTAGAATAGAGATAACCTTATGCCGGTTCAACTCATTCATAAGGATGAAGAACGAAGATACATCTTAGAATAGAGAATCAAACACGAATTGAAGATATAACAGTAGTACTTTTATTAATCCATAAAACTCGGCAGAGCTCCTAGCCTCAACCTAGGAGGTTTAGTGACTCATGCTGTACAATGAAAGGTTCGAATAAAGTGAAAAGTGGGGGAAAAATATCCTAAAACAAGGGTGATCTTCTCCTATATATAATAATCTAATGACTAAGGATTACATAAGAAGGGTAAAACAGTCTTTTAGTGCGAAAATCCACTTTTGGGGCCCACTTGGTGAGTGTTTTGGCTGAGCTTGAGTGTCTTCACAAACTAGTACTCCTCTTGGGCATTGAACTCCAGCTTTGGACTCCCTTTTGGGTGTTTGCACGCTGGCTACTCCCCGGGCGTTGGATGCCAGAAATGGGGCTGGTAGTTGGCGTTGAACGCCAATTTTAGGCCTTCATTTCCAAAACAAAGTATGCACTATTATATATTTCTGGAAAGCCCTTGATGTTAGCTTTCTAATGCCATTGAAAGCACACCATTTGAGCTTTTGTAGCTCCAGAAATGCTCTTTTGAGTGCACAGAGGTCAGATCCTGATAGCATCTGCAGTCCTTTCTCTGTCTCTGAATTAGACTTTGTCAAAACTCTCTGATTTCAGCTAGAAAATACCTGAAACTACCATAAAACACAACAACTCATAGTGGAATCCAAAAATGTGAATTTTAAACTAAAACCTAAGAAAATATAATAAAACTTAAATAAAACATAATAAAAACTATATGAAAATGATGTCAAAAAGCGTATAAAATATTCGCTCATCAGTGCATATAATGCATGTCTACCCTATGGCCGATAATATTATTTGTTAGTTATACAGCCAAACCCGACATGTCCAGTATCAAACCTTGGACAAAAACACCACATTACGAAGCAAGTGAGACTAAGCCACAACCATTGCATACTACCCACTCAACCCAGAGCAAATGGAACAATCCACTACTCATGCGTACTACCCAGGCGGGTGTTTACAAACTCTACCCGGAGCAAGTGGGACAAACCATAACCCTTGCATACTACCCAGGCGTCAAATACTAACTCGAAGCAAGTGGGACGAACCACAACCATTGCTTACTGCCCAGGTGTTTCAATCATTAACCCAGAGCAAGTGGGATGAACTACAACCCTTGCGTACTACCCAGGTATTTCAAATACTAACTTAGAGCAAGTGGGACGAGACCCGACCATTGCATTCTACCCGAACTGGCACATCTCAATCAGACTCACTTCTATTTTCATAATCATTCTCTTCATATCTCAATCATAATCAATCATTCATCACCTTTTATTATTATAATCACTCTCATCATATCTTTATCAAATTCATTCATCCTCGTCTCTTAATATCATAACCATACTCATCATACTTAGACATCATCAATCATTCTCATTTCTCCTTATCATAATTGTCCCCATCATAACTCTTATTATTACACTTACTCCATCTTTCTTCAATTCACTGTCTCGACTTGTTAGGTCACCATCCTAACTCCTTTACCTTCTATTTCACCGGCTTTAGACTCATTAAGTACGTTAGCCACAAGCTTTCATCAATGTTAACTCTAATTCATATTCTCATCCAAAACCTCACTCAATCTAATCCATAAGTTCATGCTCGTTTCCAAGCCTAAAAGTAAGTCTTCGGACCTTAATTACAGGTTATGAAAGTTTATAAGCTTTCTGGAAAGGCCAAGCAGTTAAGAAATAGATTTTTAGTATGAAAACAAAACTCGTGCGTATGCATCATACTGTGCATATGCACGCACCAGAACGAATTCCCAATGTGTGCATATGCATCATTACTGTGCATACGCACAAGTCTCGTCACGGTCTCTGGCCCAAAATACATTAATTCATCAACTCATCAATTCATTAATCTCAATGTTAAACATAAAATCTCATTCAATCATGCTCATGTCACATGCTCATACAATGAGTCACACATACAATCATTCTATTCACAACTCATACTAACACAAAAAATTCACCCAATTACACAATTCATTCTTATTCCTAGGGGTATCTAGTCTAAGAATTCATGTCACATTACATGGTATTTAAATAGAACTTAAACTATACCTTAATGAAGTCAAAACCAAACTCTCAAACTTGAAGTCCACCAAGCTCAAATTCGAAGATCACATCCACCAAGCTCAAGCACCACCAATGTTTAACTCAATGCTTCCAATATTTAATCTACACTATTTTCACATAATATACACAATATTCAAATTCCAAAGTTTCATAGAACTTCATAAACAAAGGAGACAAGTTGCTCGTACCTTTACCTACTAAAATTTGTAATAATACCTAGGTAGAACTCAAGCTAGAGCTCCCCCTAAACACAAGAAATACCAAATTTCATGAAAACACAAGCCAAAAACGTGATTTTCACACCAAAACCGAAACTACAGCTTGGTGAAGAAGGGGCTTACCGATATTTTTTGATAGAGTTGAAGAGGATGAGATGGGTTTCGCGTGGCCACAAATGATGCGGCGATCAGTGTAAACCTCGAGTAATTAGTAAATAATTAACTGATAAATTAATTATTAATTAAAGAAATTAGAAAATTAAATTTTATAGTTTAATGAGGTAGAATTAATTAAAATATAAATTTTGACACTAATTTTAAAAGTTTTGACCCAAAATTGGACCAACGGGCCGAACGGGTCAAACTATGCCCAAAGTCCATTATATAAAAGCCTTAACTTAGCTTCTCTTCCACATTTTGGAATGGAAATCATGCTGAAAGCTTTGAGGGGAGGAGGAAGCAAGGGTTTCAAACCCTTGGTACTAAATTCAATCTCAAAAAACTTTTGATCCAGAGCTCCAATTGACGAGCTGTCAGCGGCCACACATTCGTCTCGGAATTTTTTACAAAATTCATGAATAATTTTTTAAGGAATAAGCTATTTCTCTTCCAGTATCTCTCTCCTTAAATTCGAAAATATTAGGTTCTTGGGCTTTGAGATTTTGTGATTTGATGATGTTAGGTGTGCTCAAGTGGTGCGGAATTACTGGGCCTTGTCCCAATTTTCCATTGGTAAGGTGAGGGATCTTTAACCCTTGTAAAATTGTGTATATAGCAAACCCTATATTGATTTAGTGGTGTTTATATGATTAGATTGAATTATATGTATTGGTGGCAAATTTACGGAGTTGGAAGCTTGAGCTTTGGACTTGGTAGTTGAATTTTCCGCTTGGAGAGGTTGGAGCCTTGGGTTTTACGGAACGGTGGTCAATTGTGACGTTCCAAGATTAACGAGGAATCGGGCAAGGTATGATTTCAGTTTCTCGTAACTAAAATATAACGTGTTGTGAAAACTTAGGTTAGTTAACCATACGATAATATTGAATTATGAATGATGTTCATGATTAAGATTGGTTGATATGTATGAGAGTTAGTAACTTTGAGGTTGTGGTTGATGCCATTATGATTGCGATGTTTAATCTTGTATATAGATGGGTAAATGATGATAAGATTGTACCATGATTAATGATGATTATGTTGAATGTTGTGAACTTGTTAATGTGAGTAGTTTGGTGGAATATTGAATTTTTTATGAGCTTGTGATAATGAGTAGAGAGGAGGATGATGATTGTGAGTTGTGATGTTGATGAATTTGTATGTATATATATGAGTTATGTTGTTTTGTTTTTGAATTGTGTGGGTTGGAATTGAGAAAAATTGAGTCTCGGAATGTTGTGGGGGAGATAGAATAGTTATAGAATTATTTGGAATACCTTTGAATTGTTTTAAAGAGTGAAATATTGGTTTGGAAGTGAAGAAAGCTTGAGACATAATGAATTATGAATTACAAGTGCACAAATGTAATATGTATATGATGAATATGGCCATAATGAATGAATTTGAAAATGAAATTATTTTGGGCTTTGACCTGGCAAGGATCGTGGTAGTTTACTACTTGTCTAGTGTCGAAATATTTGTGAGGATCGTGGTGGTTTATCGCTCATAGAAGGTGGGGATCGTGGTTGTTTACCGCCCACGTGTGTGTTGTTTTTCCAATTGAAGATCTTGCGAGGTTCGTGGTGGTGTACCACTCACAATGGTGGGGTTCATGGTGGTGTATCGCCCGTCAGGTGAGGATCGTGGTACTGTCCCGCTCAATGGTTTTCAAGAGGACGATATTCGGGTTAGCTACCGGATGTGTCGGGTTCTGGCAAAGTAACCGACACATGAGCTCACGGCCAGGAGGAAAGGCATGCATCATATGAATTTATGTGTCTTGTTTAGGTTTGCATAATTGATACTCATGCTTAACTGCTATATGTCCTGTTTTCTGTATGTGTATCCTACTTGTGTTTGATTTGTCTGTATTGCTTGTCTGCACACTGGAGCTTTGGAGGATTTGAGGAAGCCAGAATTTAGGGCTTAAATTAGAAAGGAATTAGAAATAAGAACCTTAGATAGCCTACCCTGTTTATGGTCTTCAATTTTAGTTTTAAGTTTGAATCTATTGTCAGAAGTTCTAGAAACGTCTCTGGCTTTCTCGGGACATTATATGTTAGTTATGTGGGTACCGTTACCATGCTGAGAACCTCCAGTTCTCATTCCATACATATATTTGTGGTTTTTAGAGGTAGGTCGAGAGGCACCTCGCTAGGCGTCTGGATTTACTCAGCAGGCGAAGTTGGGGTGCTGGTTTTGACATTTTTCTATCTGTATATAAGTCTAGACAAATTCTCCATGTATATTTCTATATATTTTGAATCTGATCCTCCTAGAGGCTTTTGGGTGGACAACTAAGTGTATGCTTATGTATTTTGGGTTTACTGGGTTATATATGTGTATATATATTTACGTAAATAATCTCCGGCTGGCCTTGGTTTCGCAGGTCGAGTTAGGAGTTTGACTTTATGTATCTTTTGACTCTCTGCTCTCATTATATTCTTGTGTCGTTACTTTTTTTCGTACGCAAGTTTATGTTCATTCGAGCGATGCGTTTTTCTCTCTGCAACTTGTTGCTTAAGTTTTCTTTCAAGACTCCTCAAATATAAATTTTTCTTCCAACTATTACTATATATGTATAATTTTTAGAGGTCATAATAGCTCACCACCTCTGTTTTACGACTTAAGTGTAAAGCTCTGTATGGTATGGTGTTACAATCAGAGCTCTGGAAAAAAAGTTATAGTGGATGGAAGTTTTGTGGAGCTAGGATTTTTGGTGTTCTTCCTTTCTCTCTTCTCAATCACGTTGCCCATCAAAACGGGGAAAGGAAATGCTGAGTTGTGGCTAAAGTGTGGATATGTGTGTGTGTGTGGGGGGGGGGAGGCTTAGATCCACTTGGGTTCACTTGATTTGGCCCATTACCCTAATTTTGGGCCAAAACCTTTAAGATTGGTGTTTTATTTCGTATTTCAAGTATTTTTACATTCCTAGATTATAATATCTATTTTCTTAATTTCTCTTGCTCATAATTAGTTTTCTCACTCGCAGTGCCGGAAAGTTTAAACAGGTACTACTGGTTAAATTACCTGCATGCATCCTTACGCATTTTTCGCAGAAAATTTACATTTTTCCACTCGAAAAAATCTTCTGAATCTAATTATCGCCGTAAAATTTTCAAATTATGAATTCTAAATTTTCTGACTCCATCGGCCCATACTTAATTAATTACTTATTTAATTATCATTTAACTGGATTTTACACATGTCTAATCCTGGTGTAGGTAATGAGCTCATCTGTCGGTTTTTACTCGCTCTCGACACTATCCGGTACTAGTTATGGACATGGATTTCAAGTTGGTATAACATCTCAAATTTTTGAAAATTATATAATTAGTTATTTAAAAAAAATTATTTTCAACAAAAATAATTAAATAGAATTTTATAATTATTGAAGTTTAAATTCTATTATTTTAAATTATCTATTAAAAACTATTTTGATAGTTAAAGTTTAAATTTATTATTATTATTGTTATTATTATTATTATTATTATTAATATTAAACTATTATTATTATTATTATTATTATTATTATTATTATTATTATTATATAACAAATGAAAAAAAAGAAGGAAAAGAGTGGCCGAAACTTTTTAAAGGATAAAAGAAAAGGAAATGGAATGAGATTTAGTATGCATATATATATATAAAATAATGACACATGTTTCTTTTATGTATTCAACCAATGACACTTAACCCCCTTATTTCATTAATCATTATCATCAACGCCTCATCTTCTCTCATTAACCGAAGGTATAAGGAAAGAAAATAAAGAAAGAAAGATCGTAGGTGAGGGAGAGAAACCGTGGAACTCTCGAGCTTGCGGTCTTAATTTCTTGTTCTCCGTAATTCTAATAAAAAATTTAATTTGATAAAAAATATTTATATTCTTTTTTATGTGTTGACATTATTTTTGTCTGATAGAAATTAATAGTGACGTAGCTCCTCTTTTTCTTAAATTCGGCTAATTGAAGTTCTGAGAGGCACAAACGATTTTTGACGTTTTCTTCTTCAACAGTTTGATTGAAAAGTTTTTCCAGAACTTTGATTTTTTTGATTTCATACAAAAGTAGGTTTTGGTAACTTTATAATTATTAAATGTGAATTTAATAAGTGAGTGTTGGGTTGATTGATTATTGTTTGAGTTTAAATGAATTTATGTTGAATAATTGTTGTTACTTCTGATTTGTTGGTTTGGCTATGAAAAATAGCTCAGCGGTGGTTATTTTAATAATTTTGAAACTGTTGTGATATGATATTTTTGAAGAAATTGATGAAATTTGGTAGTTGAAAGATTAAATTAAAAATTGAGAAAAATCGATAACAGTAAAACTTAAATAACGGACTTAAAACTCAAGCTGAAAACTTGAAGAATTTTGGAAATGAAATTCAGTTCTTTGATAGAGTTATAATCAGGGAATTAAGATTTATATTTGAGAATGAAATAGTAATTTAAAAAAATTGAAGTTAGTTTTGTAATTATACGTTTTTCGGGTATATTGGGTAATAAATAAAGTTCAGAGGTAAAATGGTTATTTTATAAAAGTTCAAGCTATTTTTATAAATATGAAAATAATTGAGGGTTTGAATATAATTTTATAAAATATTAAGGTTAAAAATAGAGTATTACAAAGTTCGTAATTTAGAAAGTAATTAATAAAAGCTTAAAAATAAGGTTTTATAAAGTAAGTTTTAAAAGAAGATTATAAATATTATTTTAAGTATTTCTTTAAAATTACTCATTTATATTAAAATAAATTATTATAATTAGTATTTATCAAAGATATTATTTTATAAGAATATTAAAATGTGTAATATTAATGAGAAAGCAAGAAAGCTGAGTAATCTTAAAAGCTTTAGAGAACGCAAACTTAATTAAAGGACTTTATAATTCTTTTTCATAAAACACTTAGGAAGAGGCGAGAGAATAATGCGAAGATAAATTATATTATGAAGTGATTGGAAAGAAAAGAAGGAGAAAGAAAAGAAAAGGAAAGGAAAAATATTAAAGAACTTCTGCCACTAGAAAGCAGAGAACAGGAATAACAGAATATATTAACTAAAGTGATCTCTGCCACAGGAGAGCAGACAACAAAGACTAAAAGAATCTAACGAACCTCTGCCACAGGAGAGCAGAGCACAAGAAAGAAAAGAATGAATTAACTAAAGAGATATCTGCCACAGGAGAGCAGAGGACAAAGATAAAAAGACTTTAAAAGACTGTCTGTCACAGGAGAGCAGATGCGACTTTGTTTGGGCCTTAGTGTCAAATGTATAGTGGGGACGCCCACACAATGAGAACTGTTTTCCAGATGTAAGCTCATTGATTTGAAAGTCACACTGTATGCGGCCTAGCCGTAAGACTTATAAGCACACTGTATTCATCTGAAAAACCATATCTGGGACTCGTGTCCGGGTAATGTCGGGAGCGGGAAGGCAACCAACACATGAGCTCATGGCCTGCAATAGCACTAGACATGCATCATTCTTGTTTGCACATATTTGTTTGTGATTTTGGTTTCTATGATTGTGTGTGCTTGTGATTGGATTCGATGTTTTGTAATTGCTGAGTTGGATTGTACTTTGTTGACTGTTGTTATTTACTGAGAACATGATAAAACAAACTTAACTAACTACCCGAATCCTACTAAAAACTCCCCAGTTCTTACCCCTTATTTTCACCCCTTTCAGCTACAGGTGCGAAGGCTCATTGCGAAGCTGTGGGAGCACAGAGGAATATGTTTATGAGTTGAGTTGTTAGAATTTATTTTTTCCATCGCCTTGTTAGTTAGAGTTTTTAGAGGGGTAGGATTTGTTTTTGAGAATCTTGAAATAAGTCTATATATTTAATACTATGTGAATATGTATACTTTTGTGATTAAGTGGTTTAAAATAAAGTCTCTTTTTATTTTCATAATTAAAGTTTCAATTCGTATTCGCGAAGGCTCAATATTAAATAAAGATAGTATATAATAAAAAGGTTTAGAGGTAAGTAGCGCTCGTACTTTTAGTACGATCATGAGGTGCTAAATGTTAGGGTGCTACATTATGGTATCGGAGCAGTTCATCCTGATTAGAGCCTTGGGAATGGACTTACTGTGCTTCATTGCATACTCTGAGTGTCTGTCATGTTATAGGTCTTGTCCAAATGACGAGAATTAGAGCTTTATGCACATGACTGTCTATTGATAAACACTGTTAGCTTACCATTGCATATCTTCTGATATTAAGTCTGGCCAACTTAATGTTGATGGTTTTTGCGTACGGAAAAATTTAATAGGTTATTATAGACGAATTGAAATTGATAGGTAATGGATAATGTGAGTCACGTGATTCGGGGATGCTAGTATTTGCTTTTCGTGCTTGATCTCTACTTATGATTCTCGTTTATGTCGCTTACGTTGGCATATCGTTTCTTTTTTATTACCCTCATTGAAGTTCCTTAACTCAGATTCCTTCCTTAAACCCTGACAGTTCCCCGATTATATTTTATTATTTGTTCATAATCTTACTTGATTGTATTCTTGAGAGTTTGCTTAAGTCTTTCAAAAATATCCGTCTTTATCATTAATTATACTCTTCTTCATAAATCATGTGCTCGTTGATCTGATCTTGAACTTGTTTGGCATAATGCATGATCTTTAAATTTCGAGCGGTTTGAACCTTAAAAGTTTCGATTCGAATTAAGCTAACTGTAATTTGATTCTTTTACTTCATGTCTAATGTATATCTTGATCTGACCATATTCTTGATTATCTCTTAAATCTCGACATCATAGTCTCTAACCTTGAATTCTTCTTCGTGATCTGTGTAATTCCTTGACGTGTATGAGTGCGTATCAGAATATTAGAGTTTTTTAAATAATAAGATCGATTTTACATTGTTGTTTGACGACGAGTGAGTTTAAAACCTTGATTAAGTTTGCTGGAAGTTAAAGTTAATAGTTGAGCGAGGATAGAGATGAGAATTCGAAAGGAATGGAAGTTGAAGAATTCTTAATATAAGATAAGTGTTGAGAATGACGTTAGATGTTCAAGAGAATTTGAGACGAAGTGATAAGCGAGTTGGAGTACAGTAAAGTTTTTGATTTGTCAAGAGAATAAGAGCGAGTGAGCGCCATCCATATTGTCATAAAGCGAACACATCAAACTTGTTTTGAGATTTTTGTACCCTGTTATGCCTTCTTTCTCTGTTCTATAAGTAATTAAGACCATGAGACATTTTATATCTAAGCAATTTTCGAGGACAAAAACTTTTTCTAAGGTGGGTAAAATATAACATTACGAATTTTTGAAAATTAAATAATTAATTATTTAAAAAAATATTTTCAATAAAAATAATTAATTAAAATTTTATGATTATTGAAATTTAATTTAATTATGATTTATTCTATTATTTTAAATTATTTATTAGAAACTATTTTGATAGTTAAAATTTAAATTGATTATTATTATTATTATTATTATTATTATATAACAAATGAAAAAAAAAGAAAAAAAAAAAGTGGCCGAAACCTTTTTAAGGGATAAAAGAAAAGAAAATGGAATGAGATTTAGTATGCATATATATATATATATAACTAATTACACATGTTTTTTTATATATTCAACCAATGACACTTAACCCCCTTATTTCATTAATCATTATCATCAACGCCTCATCTTCTCTCATTAACTGAAGGCAGAAGGAAAGAAAATAAAGAAAGAAAGATCGTAGGTGAGGGAGAGAAACAGTATAACTCCCAAAAGTTTCGGTCTTGAATTTTTGCGATCTGTAACTCTAATAAAAAATTTAATTCGATAAAAATTTTTGTATTTTTTTCTATGTGTTGGCGTTATTTTTGACCAGTAGAAGTTAATGGCAACGTAGCTCCTCTTTCCCTTGAGTTCGACCAATTGGAGTTTTAAGATGCACAAACAATTTCTGACATTTTCTTCTTCAGCAGCTTGATTAAAAAGCTTCTCTGAAACTTCGAGTATTTTGATTTCGTACAGAGGTAGGATTTTGGTAACTTTATAATTATAAAATGTGAATTTAATAAGTGAGTGTTGGGTTGATTGATTATTGTTTGAGTTTAAATGAGTTTATGTTGAATTATTGTTGTTGCTTGTGATTTGTTGGTTTGGCTATGAAAAATAGCTCAGCGGTGGTTATTTTAATAATTTTGGAAATGTTGTGATATGATATTTTTGAGGAAATTGATGAGATTTGATAGTTGAAAGATTAAATTAAAAATTGAAGAAAATTGGTAACAGTAAAGCTTAAATAACGAACTTAAAACTCAAGCTGAAAACTTGAAGGATTTTGGAAATGAGATTCAGTTCTTTGATAAAGTTATAATCGAGGAATTAAGATTTATATTTGAGAATGAAATAGTAATTTAATAAAATTGTAGTTTTGTAATTATACGTTTTTTCGGATATTTTGGGTAATAAATAAAGTTCAGGGGTAAAATGGTTATTTTATAAAAGTTCAAGCTATTTTTATAAATATAAAAATAATTGAGGGAGGTTTGAATATAATTTTATAAAATATTAAGGATAAAAATAGAGTATTACAAAGTTCGTGATTTAGAAAGTAATTAATAAAAGTTTAAAAATAAGGTTTTATAAAGTAAGTTTTAAAAGAAGATTATAAATATTATTTTAAATATTTCTTTAAAATTGTTTATTTATATTAAAATAAATTATTATTATAATTAGTATTTATCAAAGATATTATTTTATAAGAATATTAAAATGTATAATATTAATGAGAAAGCAAGCAAGCAGAGTAATCTTAATAGTTTTAGAGAACGCAAACTTAATTAAAGGACTTTATAATTCTTTTCCATAAAATACTTAGGGAGAGGCGAGAGAATAATGCGAAGATAAATTATATTATGAAGTGATTGGAAAGAAAAGAAGGAGAAAGAAAAGAAAAAGAAAGGAAAAATATTAAAGAACTTCTGCTACAGGAGAGCAGAGAGTATGAATAAAAGAATATATTAATTGAAGAGATCTCTGCCACAAGAGAGCAGAGAACAAAGACTAAAAAAATCTAACGAATCTCTGCTACAGGAGAGCAGAGGACAAAGATAAAAAGACTTTAAAAGACTGTCTGCCATAGGAGAGCAGATGCGACTTTGTTTGGGCCTTAGTGTCAAATGTATAGTGGGACGCCCACACACTGAGAACTGTTTTCCAGATGTAAGCTCATTGATTTGAAATATGCAGCCTAACCATAAGACTTATAAGCACACTGTATGCATCTGGAAAATCATATCTGGGACTTGTGCCCGGGTAATGTTGGGAGCGGATAGGCAACCGACACATGAGCTCATGGCCTGCGATAGGACTAGACATGCATCATCCTTGTTTATGCATATTTGTTTGAGATTGTGTTTTCTATGATTGTGTGTGCTTGTGTTTAGATTCGATGTTCTGTAATTATTGAGTTGGATTGTACTTTGTTGACTGTTGTTATTTTCTGAGAACATGATAAAATGAACTTAACTAACTACTCCGATCCTACTAAGAACTCCCCAGTTCTTACCCCCTATCTCCACCCCTTTCATCTACAGGTGTGAAGGCTCATTGTGAAGCTGTGGGAGCACAGAGGAATATATTTATGAGTTGAGTTATAATTTATTTTTCTCCTCGCCTTATTAGTTAGAGTTTTTAGAGGGGTAGAATTTGTTTTTGCGAATCTTGAAATAAGTCTATGTATTTAATACTACGTGAATATATATACTTTTGTGATTAAGTGGTTTAAAATAAAGTCTCTTTTCATTTTCTTAATTAAAGTTTCGGTTCGTATTCGCGAAGGCTCAATATTAAATAAAGATAGTATATAATAAAAAGGTTTAGAGGTAAGTAGTGCTCGGACTTTTAGTACGATCATGAGGTGCTAAAAGTTAGGATGTTACAATTGGCACAACCCCTGTAAGCAACCTCACCTTACAGGTGTAGTTGTCTCTAGCTATTAAATGCCAAACATAACTTCTGTAAGCAACCTCACCTTATAGGTCCAGCTCTTTCTAGTTGTTTTATGTTAAGATAAACCTCTGTAAACAACCTCGCCTTACAGGTGCAGTTCTCTATGACAGATGTATCCCTGAAAAGCAACTTTTTCAGAAGAATTACCATCATATCTCTACTCGTTTTCAGCAGTAAACAATCATCTCAGCCCGCTCTCAGCAAAAAACATCTCTGCATGTTTTCTTTTTGTTTCTATTTCTTTTTTCTTTCTTTAGTCTTTTGCTTTATTATTCTTAATATATCAAAACATGTTCACATTATTCTCTCGCCTTTTTTCTAAATGTTTTATGAAAAGAGAATTATAAAAATAATTCTACTAAAAATAATGGCTTATTATTTTACTTTTCTTTCCTCACTTGATAAAAATAATGACTTTAATTAAAATATGTTACTTAAATAGGTATAATACAATAATAATAAAAAAGCATTAATGTTCTAATATATCTCTTTTCAATATCCAAAAACTAGTTTTGTTAAAGCTTTAGTCTTAAAATTTTAGAAATTTATACTTTAAACATCAAACTTTTAAGTATTTTATTCTTAACCCAATATTTTTCAGAAAATTACTTATATATTTAAATTATAATTTTAGTGATATATTAATAATAAATATTTTATAATTTAATTTTGATAATTAATATTTCAAGTTCAAAATCTGCCGGTGTGAGTAAATATTGGTACTTTTCAGTGAATTTAGCTTTGCTAATGCTTCATCGTATATCTTTTATCATTATATTACTAATGTCATTTATATTAGTAATTCATAAATATTTATCCCTAAATATATTATTGCTTGTGTTATAATATATCCAACATTCATAATTATCCGTTTAAGATATTTATAATTTGAATTGCTAACTCAGTAACCCATATGCATGACACCCAACTCCCTATGTGTCACCAAACTAGCATAATCATCATTTTCACCCTTAATCATCATCATTCTTATTTCATTTCAGCCAAAATTTAGAGAAAAAGGGAGAAAGAGAACATAAGAAATTTCATGGAACCTAAAAGCTTCTGAGTTCTATTTCTTGAGTTCCGTAATTCCGATAAAAAATCTAAACCGATTAAAGTGTTGGTATCTTCCTCCTCTTCATATTGACGTCACTTTTGTTCGGGAGAAGTCGATGGTGAAGCTGTTGCCCCTCCACGCATGTTAGGTAAAGTGAGCCCAGAAGCAGAGTAGCCGATCTTTGACGTTTTCTTCTCAGATTTCTCAGTCAGAAAGATTTCATGGTACTTCGGTTGTGATGATGGCGAGCTAGAGGTAGGGTTTGATAATTTTATACCGATTAAATGTGAATATGCTAAGTTAATGTTGGTTTGATTGATTATTGTTTGAGTTTGATTGAGTTTATATTGAATTATTGTTGTTTGCTTGAGATTTTGCTTTGGTCATGTAAGAACAATCCAACTGGAGTATTTTAATGATTTTTAGAGCTGTTGTGATGAGATTAATTGATAAGAATTGATGAGGTTTGGTGATTGAAAGATTAAATTAAAAGTGGTAAAAAATCAATAAACGTAAAGCTCGAAAATTAATTTCAAAATCAAACAGAAAACTTGAAGAATTTTGGGAATGGGATTTGGTCCTCTGATAAAGCTATAATCATGGAAATAAAATTTATTTTTG
The DNA here is from genome assembly GCF_059453495.1 of Arachis ipaensis. NCBI lineage: Eukaryota > Viridiplantae > Streptophyta > Magnoliopsida > Fabales > Fabaceae > Arachis > Arachis ipaensis. The sequence continues at coordinate 95,673,435 of NC_142439.1, forward strand.
ATATTTAAATAGTAATTTAATAAAAATCAAAGTTAGTTTTGTAATTATATAAGTTTTAGAGTATTTTATAAAAGATGCAAGGTTATTTTGGTAATTATATTATATGTAAAAATATTTTAATAATTTATAAATTATGTTGGATAAAAATATAAATGTTTTTAAAATACTCAAAGATTCAGAATAATTTATAAAGGTTTAATAATAAAACTTAAGTTTATAAATTGAGTAATAAAATTATTTAAAGTTTAAATTAATAAGTTTTGGATAACGAAAAAAAATAATACTATTACTTTGGTATTATGATTATTATTTATGTATTTTGAAATATTAATAATTCAAAATATGATGTTTAGCAAAATATCAATCACTTAATTTAAATGATATGATTATTACGATTCATAAATTACCAAAATTTTAGTTTTAATTGTGCAAAGTATCACATTGAATAAAATTATATATAATAATTCTAGTCAATTTAAATTTCAATAATCATAAAATTAATTTGATTATATCTAATAAAATAGTTTTTAAATAAATAGTTCAAATTAATAAAATAGGTCATAAATAATTTATAAAAGAAGTTTTAAAATACGGGTTGTTACATTGCCTATTCTCAAAGGCATCGTTTTCTTGTTCCAAGAGCTATGCTTTTGGATACTAGAATACGCTATGCTTTTAAAGTGATGCGCTTGAGAATGAAAGGCTACGCTTTTCATGACTGATGCTTACCAGAATTTAACAGAATAGGCTACACTTAAAACACCTTTACTCTAAAAATGTCACGCTTTCGGGTGCATCACTCCAATGGCGGAAGTATTACGATGACTCATATGTTAAATAATAAGGTATGAGCATTTACGCATAAATCTATTGATGGTTTTACCAAACACTTAAAACTTTTTCAACAAGAAAAAATAACACATGTTCACATACTTAATATTAATAATACATTATAGTATTACATACAAAAGTAATTACAAAACTTACCCCTCTGAATAAAACTCTAACTAACAAGGCAAGAAAAAAAATAAATTTTAACAACTCAACTTGTAAACAATTTTTTATGCTCCTATAGCTCCACATTAAACCTTTGCACTTGTAGCTGAAAGGGGTGAAAATAGGGGGTAAGAATTGGAGAGTTCTTAGTAAGGTCGGGGTGTGTAGTTATGTTCATTTTATTACCATAGCCAACAACAACGAGCAATAGAATGCATTTAAACTTAACAAATAAAGAACACAGAAATCAAACAATCATATAATACACTCACAGTCACAGAAAAACACACTCATAAACAAATATGTGCAAACAAGTATGATGCATGTCTGTCCTATGGCTAATGAGCTCATTTGTCGGTTATATAGTCAAACTCGACATGTCCGATAGCTAATCTGGGCATCGTCCTCTTGAAAACTGGGGAGCGGTACAGTACCACGATCCTCATCTGGTGAGCGGTAAACCACCTCGATCCCCACCATCCGCGGGAGGTAAACCACCTCAATTCTCACAAACATTTTCAATTAGAAAGCAGTACACCCGTGGGTGGTAAATAACCACAATCCCACGTCTATCGCGACACTGGACAAGTGGTAGACCACCACGATCCTTGCCAATTTATAGCTCAAATTCAAAATCACAATCTTTTAAAATCTTGACCCAGAGCAAGTGGGACTAAGCCACAACCCTTGCATACTGCCCAAGTTTTTTCCAAATATCAAAATCTCTCTTTAAAAATAATTCAAATCCATCTCTCTTTTATTAAACTCCTTTTCACCAAAATAAAAGTCTCAAATCAACTTTAACAATCCATTCTTTAATTCCATTTAAAATAAAAAAAAAAACTTAAAATACATAACTCTCAAGCAGACAACAATAATTCAACAATAATTCAACATAAACTTAATCAAACTCAAATAATAATCAATCAAACCAATATTCATTTATTAGATTCATATTTAATTATTATAAAATTACAAAAACCCTACCTCTTTACGAAATCACAATAACCAAAGCTCCAGAAAAAGCCCCTAAATGAGAAATTGAAAAAAACGTCAAAATCGGCTACTCCACTTCCAGAGCTCCCACTTGCCCGAACCTTGAATGGAGGGACAGCGGCGCCACCATTGATTCCTCCCGAACAAAAGTGATGTCAATATGAAAAGGAAGAAAATACGACCATTTTAATCAGATTAGATCTTTTGTTGGAGTTATGGAACTCAAAAAATCAAACGCCGAAGGTCAAGATTCCATGGTTTCCTTTCTCTTCTCTCTCACGACCTTTCTTTCTTTTTTCTTTTCTAATGAATCCGCTAAATGATTAATGATAATTTAGCATGCTTAAAGTTTGAATGATATGTGGGGGTACGTATCACTCATTTAAGTTACTGAGTCAGCGATTTAAGTTATAAATATCCTAAACGGATAATTATAAAAATTGGATATATTAAAACACAAGTAATCATATTTATGAGCTTCTAATATAAATGAAATTAATAACGTAAGGATAAAAGATGTACGATGAAGTATTAGCAAAGTTAAGCTCACCGAAGAATAACGATATTTACTCGTATTAGCGGATATTGAGCTCGATAATAATATCATGAACTAAACTCTATTTTTAAATTAAAAATATCAATTACTCAAACTAAAATATACATATAATTTTCATTACTTATAAATTATTAGAATTATAATTTTAATTATGTAAAATATTTCATCATAATATATTATATATATATATATATATATATATATGAATTTGATTGAATTTAAATAGTTATAAAATTAATTTAATTATTTATAATAAAATAATTTTTAAAAATAAGAAACTCCCATTTATAAAATAAATTATAACTTATTTATATTTAGATTTTAAAAAATGTGGATCGTTACAACACTTATCTTTGCTATTGTATCACCTTTAAAATGTAGCAATATTTTATACATATGACTATTCTATATAAATGTAGCCTTATGTTCCTCATTTTTTTTAAATTTTTGTATATATATATATATATATATATATATATATATATATATATTCTAATAATCTTCTTTCCTAAATCCTAATATTTAGTAATATGATTATACGTATAATCCTGCATTTTTAATAAAATTAGTCAAATATTATAAAATAAAAATAAATACATAAGGATACTATACTTACAATATTCTTTAAATAATAAAAATTATCCTTAAACAAAGTATATTTATAATGAACCAAAAGTATTGGGATGATCACAATTTTGAATATTCATACATCTCACACTAAAATAAACATACCCATAGCAAAATATGCACGAAACCACTTAGAGTTTACTATTAATAAACTACGAAAAACCAAAATACTTTATCCAACATAATAAGTATCTTCTAATAAAAGTCTTTGCCAATAAACTATCATGATAAGCATCTTAATCTTCATTAATATACTCAAAATTATTCAGTATAATTATATAAAAATAATTAGAAAAATAATTATAATGATATGTAATAAACAAGCATGATTATAATTAATCCATATATAACATAATATTTTAAGATTTAATTAGACGTTGCTTGCCTCAATCCGTTAATCCTTGTGGAAACGATATCCATTTACCGTAATATTACTTAAACAATTTGGTATACTTGTCAACATCCAAGCACACTAATTTTTCGCTTATCAATAGTGTCTTAAGCTATTGAACAATGAAATACAACCTATAACCCCAGTCAACCATCATCTAACTACATATATACTAAAATTAGCCACCAAAATTAGTCACTAGTATAAATACATATTGAAATATAAATATACATTGAAAATAAATTAAATCATATATATATATATATTAGTAGCTGATTTTGGTGTATAAATAGCATTTTTTATAATATAAATATATAATTCGCCCTCAACAAATTCGTTTTTCAAAAATCTTATAATATTTAAAAATAAAATTTGCATCCAAAAAATTGGCATTCCAAAAATAAAAATTCATGAATAATTGTCATTTTTTAGAATATTATTCTAATTTAAATAATGGCTGAATTTTTTTCATATGAAAATAATTATGGTGTAACATAATAAAATGGACGTGAATAAAATATTTGCACTACTATGGTGTCAGTCAAAACGCAACTTACATTTTGCTTTTTTTAACTTGTTTTTATTTTTTTTTGTTTACACAGCTTGCATTTTATGGGTGTCAGATTTTTCAAATTTTTTTTGTTTTTGTTTTAAAGCCCAAAATGCAAGTTGCGTTTATGAAAATGGGTGTTTTTTATTTTTTTTTTGAAATTCAAAAATGCAGGTTGCGTTTTAAATGGGTAGATTTCTTTTTCTAAAAGCTGCAAAACGCAGCCTACGTTTTGTATAAAAAAAATATTTTAATCGAAAGCCTTGCCTATAAATACGAAACTCAATTCAACTCAAGTTGTACCTCACTTCTACTTCAATTCTTCTTTTTTTGCATATATTTCATAGTTGTGAGTTTTTTGGCAATTAGTTGTGTAAAAAAAAGTCAGGTTAGGTGAAGTTGAAGTTATGGAAGGTATTGCAAATTTGCGAGTGTATTATAACTTGGGGGTGGAAATAGGTTAGGCCATGCCAGACTTTGCTCTTAACAGGTCTGGCATGTTATATAGTTAATTGGCTTGAGCTTGGCCTGCAACTTGCTATAGGCTTTTTTTAAAGTACTAAGCCTAACCTGGTCTGAAGCTGTTGAAAGGCCTGATAATTTTTTTTTTACAAAAATAAAAATATTATTTAATAAAACTATTTTTTAATAAACATATTTATATGTAATATGTCATATTTAATATTTATAAGAATTTTTAAACTTTAAAGTATTTAAAATATACAAAATTATTTATAATTAAATATAAAAAAATTATTTATATATGTAATTATGTATTAACAATCCCAAGCAGGCTTGACAAGCCAATAAGGCTAATTAGCGAGTCTGGGACTGTCCTATTAACATAATAAGACTTTTATAAGAGTCTAAGTATGTGCTTATTTTATAACAGGTCAGGCCAGGCCAGGCCAGGCTAAACACATGCCAGGCTGCAGGCCCCTAGCAGGCCGCCTGACCTTTTTTCACCCCTAATTATAACAATGAGATTATACCAAACACACATGAAGGAGTGACTTTTGCTTGTGAATGTCCATTTTCATTTGCTATTCCATGCACCATGGGTTTTTTAGAGTTGCAAAATGGTCTTTGTGAGAACATACAAAGTTACATTTCAAACAGAGTGAGCAACATTTTGTACAGAAATCCTATACAAGTATTTGGTGGGCTGATACAGTTTCAAATAATGTCCATCACTAACAACGCATGTATGCAGCAAATGTTCTATATTTATCAACAAATTCAATTTCACATGTCGATGATAGAGCTGTACGTTGAGTTTGAACAGCATACGGGACTGGACGCGGTTAGCGACGAGGTTAATGTTGATGAGCTCGAGGATATAGATTGGGAAGAAGATAACAACGACTGTGAAGAGGAGCTCAAAGCCAACTACGAAGTCGACGACAAAAATGATGACGGGGACCTTGCAAGCAATTCGGCGCTACAAAATGAAACGCATGCGGTTGTAAACCAGCATCTATTTGGTGTTCCATCTTTTGCAGACTCTGGATCTCGAAGCCATGCATACTTCAAAGTTTTCTGAGTATGCGAATATGGTTATGTTATCATTATTAATTAAAGTTACCACTACCATTTATTTTATTTGCCTTTTCTGACTAACGGTGGTTCGCATGTCGTAGGTGAAGGTAATGTTGCGACGAAAGATGGTGAGTTTAGTGTCGGAATGAAATTTGGTTTTAGAGAGTCGTGATATCTGCAATCAAAAGTTACACCATCTCTAGAGGAGTTGATTACATTGTGTATGAGTTCGAGCCACAGACATTCTATGCAAAATATTAGGTTATGGTGTAGGATGCGATTGGCTTATCAGAACTAGCTTGATTCAAAAGAAAGGTTGTTGGGAGATCAGGAGATACAATGGCAAACACACGTGCACCATGCGGACGATTTCACGAGATCATGCCAAGTTGGACTCAGACACAATTGCAGATGCTATTAGGTCATTGGTTAAAGTAGACCCATTGATAAAGGTGAAGTCTATTATTGCAGAAGTTCAATCTAGGTTCAACTACACTGTAAGTTACTACAAGACTTGGTTGGCAAAGCAGAAATCTATCGCAAAAATTTTCAGAGATTGGGAAGTTTCTTATCAAACTTTGCTATTATGGTTGAAAGCAATGACTGCGAAGATGCCAAGGTCTCGTGTTAAAATAAAAATGCTCCCTGTTTACCGTGAGAGTGAGGAGGTTCAGGGTGTTAGAGTTCTCCATCGTATTTTTTGGAGCTTCTATCCGTGTATTGTAACATTTAGACACTGCAACCCATTGGTGCAGGTTGATGATACACACCTGTACAAAAAATATAAAGGTACATTTTTAGTTGCAGTTGCACAAGACAAGAACCAAAACATTGTGCCTATTGCATTTGCGATAGTCGAAGGTGAGACAAAAGACGCGTGGGAGTTTTTTCTAACCAATTTGCGGAGATATGTTGTTACCATAGATGGCGTAGGCATTATTTCTAACCGCCATAACTCCATCAACGCAGCAATAGCTCGCAATAATGGTGCATGATCACCACCAAGAGCGTGGCACATATTCTGCATCAGACACATTAGGTCCAACTTCTTAAGGTGGTTCAAGACTCTGTATTTGCATAAACTCGTGGTTAACACATGTATTTGAATTCGTTGTTATCGTCCTATTCATAGTAATTTTGTGGCATCTGCTTATGATTATATGGTTTGTTCAACAGGCTATTCTAGGATGAAATAGAAGTATAACAAAAACTACCAAAGGCTTAAAGAGCGGGGTAAGCTATATACTCAATGGTGCGATGAGATCGTATTCAGAGATGAGTGTTGGCATTCGACGAGGTCATCGTTGGGGACATATGACGAAAAACTTAGTAGAGTGCATAAATTCTATTCTGAAGGGTGTATGCAACCTTCTTTTGATTGCCATTGCTAGGTCTACTTTCTATCCCCTAAATGAATTGTTTACTCGAAAGAATGTCAAGGCTCATGAGCATGTCTGTAATGGATTCACGTATTCAGAATTTGCCATCAAAAGAGTTGAAGAAAGTTTTCGACGTGCAGGAAACATTGTCGTCAATCGGTTCGACAGGCACAATGAGATGTTTGAGGTTTACAAAATGCAAGATGATTTCATTTACACTGTTAGCCTTGTGCAACAACAATGCAATTATGGCCATTTCCAGGTCGAGCGACTCCCAAGTTGTCACGTTCTTGCATGTTGCGCTAACTAGAGTATTGATTGGCCAGTATATGTACAGATGTGTACAAGATGCCTGAAATTTGTAATGTCTACATAGGCGAGTTTGCTTTGATAGGTGACCCATCTACGTGGGCTAGATATGAAAGAGCGAAGGTGATCGCCAATTGGACACTGAGGTGCGTGACAAAAGGAAGATCGAAGTCAACTTGCTGCTTGAATGAGATGGATTTATGGGATATGCGTGGTCCTCGTCGGTATACTATATGTGGATGGGAGGGATATAGCTGCAGCGATGTCCTCAACGCGTAGGTCCAAGCTCTGCCGGGGGTTAATAGTGGTTAAGCATTTTACGTGTTTACGAATTTTAAGCTAATATATAATTTTTTATGTAACTTTGTGACCTATGTGACTTTTTACATAACTTTTTGTGTAACCTCGTGACCTTTGTAACTTTTTATGTAACTTTTCATGCAACTTCATTACCTATTTTAAACTAGCCTGTAAACTTTTTATGTATTTGCGCAATTTATTTATGTATGTGTTAACCAAAAGCATAAACCTTACTTACAATAATAAATATGAGAACAAATAGAAACATCTAAATATACAATATCAGATACAACACCGAATACAAAGCTAAACTCAAACAGTATAAGATAAACTTTAATAGGCTACTTCCTCGGTGTCTTCTTCGAATACTAAGATGGGGTGTATTTATCCGAGAGTGTAGTCTGTGTCTGTAAATTATACAGATGACCCTAAGACATACTGGCATCCTGACCACCACAACCTTCAGAAGCACCCACATCTGGCATGCTGCCACCGCCAGTGTCGTGTGATGAATGGATTTTTTTGATGGTATAGAATTTCACAAATGAAATCTCGTTGCAAGTATAGGTTCTAAACCAACAAATAATCCTCTCATGCAAAAATTTGTTTGTCACAAGTACAAACCCCAATAAAATATAAACCGAAGTATTCAAACCTCGGGTCGTCTCTCAAAAGAATTGCAGGGAAGTGTTCTTGCTATTGGTTATAGGACAAGTATTTTGGGGTTTTGAATAAGGAACATGAAAGATAAATTGCAAGAAAGTAAATGAACTCAAATGAAAAAAGGTCTTGGCAAGGAATGATGGTCAAGGATCTATATCCTTGTCACTAACCAAAACATGATAATTGCAAGGATCAATCTCATTAAGTCATCCTCTAACAAGTGAAGGAAAGTCAAATGAGCTACACCAATCCTAATCCATAAGTTCTAGCCACCTCACTAATTTACTTAGTGGAAGCTAGAGTCAATGGACACCAATTATCAAGACTTGGACATTAACAACTCAATTTCACCTATGTTACCATCCCAAGCCAAGAACACAAAAATCTACTCTAACATCCTTCCAAGCATTTTATCAAATACTTGGAAGGCATAAAAGGAAAGTGAAATAAGATTGCAAGAAATATAAATCTAACAACTACTCAAAGCAAGGAAATAACAATCAACAAAGCAATTAAACAATAAAGGAAACCAAACATGAATTACATTAAAGGAAAATAGAAGAAACAAGAGTGCATCAACAATAAGGTAAACAATTACAAGAATTCAAACACTAAACTAGGAAAGCAAAGGTAGAGGAACAAGAAATTAAAGGGAAAAAGTAAATCAAAGCATGAATTAAACCTAGATCTAAGAAATCCTAATCTACATCTATCCTAATTCTAGAGAGAAGAGAGAGCTTCTCTCTCTAGAAACTAACTAAAGTATGATGTAAAACTAAACTATGTGCTTCCCCCCCCCCTTTGACTCCTTTTGAATTCTGCATGTAATAGTCTCAGAAAAATGAGTTGGATTTGGGCCTGGAGAGCCCAGAAACCGCCCCCAGCATTTTTACTTTAATGAAGTCACGTGCGAGCAGCGACGCGTAAGCGTGGGTCACGTGTATGCGTCATTTGGCATTTTTGCTATCCACGCGTACGCGTTGCTGAATCCTCTCCCAATCCTTGATTTTCCATGACTTCTCCACTTTGCATGCTTTTCTCTTCACTCCTTTGATCCATTCCTAGCCTTTTCAACCTGAAATCACTAACAAACATATCAAAGTATCTAGTGGAATCAAAGGTGAATTAAAATTAACCAATTAAAGGCCTAAAAAGTATATTTTTACACTTAAGCACAAATTAGAAAAAAATCATGAAACCATGCTATTTTAGTGAATAAATATGGGAAAAGGGTGATAAAATCCACTAAATTCAACATAAAATACACCACGAAATAGTGGTGCATCAAATCTCCCCACACTTAAACCATAGCATGTCCTCATGCTAAACCAAGAAAGAGACAAAGGGTATCATCATTTATTGAAATGTAAACTAACTAAATTCAATCTACCTACATGCAACTGTCTAAATGAATGCAATTGCTTGGTCAAAATAAATCAATTCCCAAGAAAACCAATATAAGCATAAGGGCTAAAGGTATTAACAACCAAGCCAAACCACAATTGAATTGAGTTATTAAAGATTTTACAAACTTGCAAGAAAAGTGATGATTCTAGGTGAAAACATATAATTGAGAAATCGAACCCTCACCGGATGTGTATCCGCTCTAATCGCTCAAGTGTATGGGGGTTGATCCACTCAATTCTCTCCTAATCATGCTTTCCAAGATTTATTTTTCAGCTAACAATCAACAATTATTTTATGCATACATACAAATACCATGAGGTCTTTTTCATAGGTTGTAATGGGGTTAGGGTCAAGGTAAGGATGCATATGGTCAAGTGGACTTGAAATTTGAATCTTTGATTAACTTAAGTTTCCCACCTAACCTATATAACAACCTATACAATTCTAAACAAACCTAACTACCCATTCTTTACTTTCTCACACACTCATGCATTCTTTTCTTGATCATCACACATATGCATTGATATTATTATTGAGCTTCACTTTGAGGCATTTTGTCCTCTTTTTATTTCTTTTTTTTTCTATTTTTTTCTTTTTAATATATATATATATTCTTTTTATTTTCTCATTTTTTTCTTTTCAAACTAACAATGATCTGTACAGATGTGCCAAACTGATTGTCCCCAACTATATAGTAGAATCCGGTGGAAATCTCGAATTAGAGGCAAAAACTTAGAATTCAAAGAAGTGGTAAACTAATCTGGAAACACAACCGTTCTGAACACGCAGAAAATGTGAGCCCAAACGTACCGTTTGATGGACTCTTGCGTGTCACACAATTCAGTATCTCTACACCGCTGGACCCATGCAAGATTTACCTTACCCAAGACATGATCATCCGGACCGGGCTGCTGACCAAAACAAGCAAATACTTCTACACAAAAAATTGGTGAGTTTTGTCCGTTATACCCGTGACAGGCTCCCCATTAACTGGGAGGCCAAGTATGTGTGACGTCTTTCAGTGTCATAGTCACTTCGCCATCTAAAAGGTGAAACGTGTGGGTTTCAAGCCTCCATCATTTCATCAAGGCACTCAGGAGTGCAGAATGACCTCTCAATTTGTCTACTTGCGAAACGTGGTGAAACCCAATAAATGCTAGTACCGCTGCAGCTGTCTCGTTAAAGGTCTCTGGCAGATCAAATTTTTTGGACAACACATTCTTGATCGCCTACAAAAAGAAAAATAATTATTATTAATATTACTTGATAACTATAATTAGTATTAACAATAACATTAATAAAAATATTAGTAATTAACCAATCTCAGCTTGCGTTCTGTAGCTATTTTTTTATTTTTTTTCATGCAAAACGTAACCTGCATTTTGCAAGTCTCTACATGTACAAATCCACATATGTAGAACCATGCACGAATATTGGGCTAATTTTTTTATATGATTCACACATGTGAGTTATGCTGGATTTTGGAGTTTTGGGGTGATATACACTGAGACAACGTTATTTTTTGGAATTTAGGGGGAAAGAAATCGGACCATCTGATTTCTTGCAGAAAGAGAAAGTAACTATGAGATCGTTGGTCCAAGTGAAGACGAAGAAGAAGCTGACGGCACTATGAACGGAGATGTGGCGGAAGTTACAAATGCACTAGCGAACCCGCATCTGTTTCAAGAGCATTCTTTCATGCAGTCGTTGGATTTGGAGGCTATGCATACACCGAAGTTTTTCCAATATATGAATGTAGGTATGTAAAGAAAGATAGATGTGTGATATTTTGTAGTAGTAGATCAATAAGGTCAGATGAGTAATATATGTGATCTGTGGATTATAATTTGTGATCGTAGCATTTGATTACTTTACTAGTTAATAGTTCTTTTTTATGGATTATATTTACTAGGTCTTTATGTAGATAAAATAGCTAAAATATAGACTATTATAATTATATCTATTAAAGTGTATTTATCAATTATGTATATAATAAATGATTTATTACTGTATACATAATAAATGATTTATTAGTTATAATGTATAGAGAGATTTTAATTGTTAAGATATATATTTAATGATTATTTATGAAAATATATATCATGCGGTGTGATTGTAGCAGAGCTTCCTGTTGTGGTAGATGGTGAATTCACGGTGGGAATAGAATTCAATTCGAGGAAGGCAGTAACCAAGGCAATGAAAGATTATACCATCCGTAGAGGTGTAGACTATCAGGTGTATGAGTCAAAACCGACGACATTCTATGCTAAATGTACACAATATGGCACAGGTTGTGATTGGCTGATCAGAGTTACCAAAATGCAGAAGAAGTATTGCTGGGAGATGCAAAGGTACAATGGTAGTCACACTTGTACCCGATCTATTATTTCTCAAGACCATTCGAAACTGGATTCCAAGATAGTTGCAGAAGCAATTAAGCCGTTCGTAGAGGTTGACTCATCTATAAAGGTGAAATCAGTCATTGCAGAAGTACAGTCGAAGTTTAACTACACCGTCAGTTATCGCAAAGCATGGTTAGCAAAGCAGAAGGCGATGGAGTCAATTTTCAGAGGTTGGGAAGCATCGTACGAAGCTTTGCCTATATGGTTTGAGGCCATGTGTCACAAGGAGCCTTCAGTAGTGGTTCACTTTGAAACAATGCCTACATACCAGGGGGATGATTTGGTTCGTGATATTTGTGTACTACATCGAGTCTTCTGGAGTTATTACCCTTGTATTAGGGCCTTCAGACACTACAAGCCAGTAGTGCAGGTGAACGTGACTCACTTGTATGAAAAATACAAGGGTTGTTTGTTGGTTGCAGTCTCACAAAATGGCAATATCAATATCGTGCCTATTGCATTTGCCATAGTAGAGGGAGAGACTTCTGACGTATGGTACTTTTTTCTAAGTAACTTGCGTCAACATGTAGTGACATGTGATGGTGTAGGACTTATCTTTGATCGACACGATTCTATCAGGTCAGCTATTGCTCGTAGTAATGGGGCTTGGTCTCCTCCTAGAGCTTTCCATATGTTTTGTATCCGTCATATTAAGTCAAACTTCTAGAGGAAGTTCAAGACACCTTACCTGCAGAAGCTTATCGTCAATATTGGTAAGTTTAAATAAAAGGAACTCTGCTGTTATTGTAATTACGATTGAATAGAATATTGTTCATAGTTGAATGTTTTTTATCATATGATATTCGAGAATGATTCAGGAGTACCAGATGTGCTATCAACGATTACGCAAACAGGGTGAGGCTTACACGTACTGGCTTGACCGGATCCCACATGAGCAGTATGCTTTGGCATTTGATGGTAGATACCGATGGGGTCATATGACCACCAATCTTGTGGAGTGCATCAACTCCGTCTTAAAGGGGGAACGCAATTTCCCAGTCACTGCGCTTGTTAAGGCTACATTTTACAGACTGAATGAGTTGTTCACTAGGAAAAGAGCCGAGGCTGAGGCTCGAATTAATGCTGGGCATGTGTTCTCTGAGCTGGTGTGACCTCCAAGTTGCATGCAAATCAACGAGCATTGGAAAACATACAGGTTAGCTGCTTTGACAGAGAAAATGAAGTCTTTGAAGTACGTGAGATGCTTAGTGGGGTTGCGTATGCAGTTGACCTACGCCGACAATGGTGCAACTGTGATGAATTCCAGGTTAACCGAATTTTGTGTCGACACGTATTTGCTTGTTGTGCAAACCAGCGGTTGGATTGGTAAGTGTACGTTCATGACGTATCCAAGACGGACCAAGTTCGAAGAGTATACAGGGCTAGGTTTAGACTATTGGAAAATCCTACAACTTGGCCTGCTTATCATGGACCTCGTTTCGTTGGCAATCTGTTTCTTAGACGGGTAGCCAAAGGTTGGCCTAAGATGACCTACTTCTTGAATGAGATGGACACTTGTATGTTGCGTGGTCCTAGGCGATGCAAGCAATGCGGTGCCGAGGGCCACAACCATAGTAGATGTCGTCAAAGTGGTGGTCCAAGTGCGGGTCCAGCTGGAGAGTAGGAGTTACTATTGTTGCATTTCCTTTGAGTTTATATTACTGTATGACATTGGCATTTCGATATATTGTATCCAACAAGTTCTTATTCAATTAATAATTCTTTGACACACATGATAGTTAAGAACTTAATTAACATAGTCGATCCGTACATTCAAACCAAAATAGGTCACAACAACTTAATTAACATAGTTGATCCATAAAGTCAAACCAAAATACTACCAACAACCTAATTAACAATTGATACATAAAGTCAAACACATTATTTTCTCATCGCCCACTTCACATCTTTGCAAAAGATTTTGCACTTCTTTGCAACCCTGTTAAAAGCGGGTGGGGTAAACCGATTAGCACTCAGACGTGGAGGATCAGCTCTAAAGTTGTAGCTTTTCCCTTTTTCACTTGTGACCGTACCTATCAAAATATAACACATACACAACTAATCAAATAGAAATTCATTATCAAATAGAAATTCATTATCAATATACAACACATGCAGAGTGCAACTAATCAAATAGAAATTCATTATCAAATAAAAATTCATTATCAATGTACAACACATACAGAGTGCAACTGACCAAAGAGAAATTCATTATTAATATACAACACAAACTAAATTCTTGTTGAAAATACAAGATAGTGCTCTAGCCCAATAAAATCTAACATATTCAATGTAATGAATCTAATAGTTCACTTTACCTGCACTAGGCGCTGGATCATCATGGTAGTCTTCATCATCTTGACAGGTCAACTCATCATCGACATCATCATCGTCCTCCTCATCCTCATTGTCGTTTTCATCATCACCATCACTATCCGGAAGATCTACTAGGTAGTCATTAGTCTCATCATCAACTGCCTTGTTACTCTCTTGAATTAGACTCATTGGAATATGCCTAGGGTTTTTACTCTGTATAATCTCTCTCGTGGCATCAGCACTCATTGAAGTGCAAACCTGAAGTCTCAAATCTAAAGACCTCATAACTGGAGTAATACCACTCGGATGTGCCAGATGGTCAGTAGGAATGTCCTCATGGTTACCTGAATGTGAGTGACCTGGCCCCAGAGCCATGAAACCAAGCAGCTGGCTGAATGAAGCTTGCTCCCCTGCCTCAAACTATGGACCACTCTAATACTGTTGATGTAACGGGATTGATGGTGAAAAATAATCCGACGGATGCATGTGAGGAACATATGGTGTAACATACTCAACCTCCTATTGTGTTGGTGGCGGTGGCGGTGCCAGTGCCAGTGCCGCTGGTTATTGTTGTTGATTCTCCTGATTATGAACTGGAGGACCTTTTGGAACATCTTGAAATAAGAGGTCCGATAAGTGCAAGTGGGCACTGAATGCTCCTCGGTACCTGGTGCGCAGAAATCGTGACAGTTCCATTCCTTGGTAACGGCGCTGAAAGCTTTGTACGCACGTTCATAATCTTAATTCTTTGTCACAACTTTGCACAGCTGACCAGCAAGTGCACTGGGTCGTCCAAGTAATAAACCTTACATGAGTAAGGGTCGATCCCACGGAGATTGTCGGTTGAAGCAAGCTATGGTCACCTTGTAAATCTCAGTCAGGCGGATTCAAATGTATTAAGAGATTATAGTATACTAAAAGATAATTAAAATAGGATAGAGATACTTATGTAATTCATTGGTGAGAGTTTCAGATAAGCGTATAGAGATGTTTTTCGTTCCTCTGAACCTCTACTTTCCTGCTGTCTTCATCCAATCATTCCTACTCCTTTCCATGGCAAGCTTTATGTAGGGCATCACCATTGTCAATGGCTACATCCCATCCTCTCTGTGAAAATGGTCCAATGCGCTATCACTGCATGGCTAATCATCTGTCGGTTCTCGATCATACTAGAATAGGATTTACTATCCTTTTGCGTCTGTCACTACGCCCAGCACTCGCGAGTTTGAAGCTCGTCACAGCCATCCCTTCCCAGATCCTACTCGGAATATCACAGACAAGGTTCAGACTTTCCGGATCTCAAGAATGGCCATCCATGGTTCTAACTTATACCACGAAGATTCTAATATCTCGAACTCGGTCCTCTGTATTAGATATCTAAGAGATACTCATTCTAGCTTGTTTGCATGTAGAACAGAAGTGTTTGTCAGGCACGCGTTCGTAAGTGAGAATGATGATGAGCGTCACATAATCATCACATTCATCATGTTCTTGGGTGCGAATGAATATCTTAGAAGCGGAATAAGCTTGAATTGAATAGAAAAACAGTAGTACTTTGTATTAATTCATGAGGAACAGCAGAGCTCCACACCTTAATCTATGGAGTGTAGAAACTCTACCGTAGAAAATACATAAGAACAAGGTTCAGGCATGGCCGAGAGGCCAGCCCCCATGAAAGTCTAAGATAGCATAAAACTGATCAAAGATCTCTCCGAAGATAGTAAAAAGTCCTATTTATACTAAACTAGTTACTAGGGTTTACAGAAATGACTAAATGATGCAGAAATCCACTTTCGGGGCCCACTTGGTGTGTGCTTGGGCTGAGCATTGAGCTTTACATATGTAGAGGTCTTTCTTGGAGTTGAACGCTAGTTTGTAACCTGTTTCTGGCGTTTAACTCCACTTTGCAACCTATTTCTAGCGTTTGACTCCAGAATGTAGCATGGTACTGGCGTTCAACGCCAGTTTACTTTGACTATCCTTAATCAAAGTATGGACTATTATATATTGTTGGAAAGCCCTGGATGTCTACTTTCCAACGCAATTAAAAGCGCGCCATTTGGAGTTCTGTAGCTTCAGAAAATCCACTTTGAGTGCAGGGAGGTCAGAATCCAACAGCATCTGCAGTCCTTCTTCAACCTCTTAATCTGATTTTTGCTCAAGTCCCTCAATTTCAGCCAAAAAATACCTGAAATCACAGAAAAACACAAAAACTCATAGTAAAGTCTAGAAATGTGAATTTTAATAAAAAACTAATAAAAATATATTAAAAACTAACTAAATCATACTGAAAACTCTGTAAAAACAATGCCAAAAAGCGTATAAATTATCCGCTCATCACAACACCAAACTTAAATTGTTGCTTGTCCCCAAGAAAATGAAAATCAAATAGGATAAAAAGAAGAGAATATACTATAAATTCCAAAATATCAATGAAACTTAGCTCCAATCAAATGAGCGAAACTTGTAGCTTTTTGCCTCTTGAATAGTTTTGGCATCTCACTTTATCCATTGAGGTTCAGAATGATTGGCATCTATAGGAACTTAGAATTCAGATAGTGTTATTGATTCTCCTAGTTCAGTATGTTGATTCTTGAACATAGCTACTTTATGAGTCTTGGCCGTGGCCCTAAGCACTTTGTTTTCCAATATTACCACCGGATACATAAATGCCACAGACACATAACTGGATGAACCTTTTCAGATTGTGACTCAGCTTTGCTAAAGTCCCCAATTAGAGGTGTCCAGGGTTCTTAAGCACACTCTTCTTTTGCTTTGGACCTTGACTTTAACCGCTCAGTCTCAAGTTTTCACTTGACACCTTCACGCCACAAGCACATGGTTAGGGACAGCTTGGTTTAGCCGCTTAGGCCAGGATTTTATTCCTTTAGGCCCTCCTATCCACTGATGCTCAAAGCCTTGGATCCTTTTTATTACCCTTGCTTTTTGGTTTTAAGGGCTATTGGCTTTTTGGTCTTGCCTTTTGGTTTAAAGAGGTTTTGCCTTTTTCTGCTTGCTGTATTTTTTTTTTCGCCATTTTTTTCTGCAAGCTTTTGTATTCACTGCTTTTTCTTGCTTCAAGAATCATTTTTATGATTTTTTCAGATTATCAAATAACATTTCTCCTTTTTCCTTATTCTTCAAGAGCCAACATATTTAACATTCATAAACATCAACTTCAAAAGACATATGCACTGTTCAAGCATGCATTCAGAAAACAAAAAGTGTTGCCACCACATCAAAATAATTAAACTAGTTTCAAGGATGAATTCGAAACCATGTACTTCTTGTTCTTTTGTAATTAAAACAGTTTTCATTTAAGAGAGGTGATGGATTCATATTCATAACTTTAAGGCATAGACACTTAGACACTAATGATCATATAGTAAAGACACAAACATAAATAAAACATAAAGCTCAAAAATCGAAAAACAGGAAAATAAATAAACAAGGAGATTAAGGAATGAGTCCACCTTAGTGAGGGTGGCGTCTTCCTCTTCTTGAAGAACTAATGGTGCTCTTGAGCTCCTCTATGTCTCTTCCTTGTCTTTCTTGCTCCTCCCTCATAGCTCTTTGATCTTCTCTAATTTCATGGAGGAAGATGGAGTGCTCTTGGTGCTCCACCCTTAGTTATCCCATGTTAGAACTTAATTCTCCTAGGGAAGTGTTGATTTATTCCCAATAATTCTGTGGAGGAAAGTGCATCCCCTGAGGCATCTCAGGGATTTCATGGTGAGGAATTTCCTCATACTCATGTTGAGGTCTATGATCTCTTGTTTCCTCCATCCTTTTCCTGGTGATGGGCTTATCCTCTTCAATGAGGATGTCTCCCTCTATGTCAATTCCAGCTGAATTGCAGAGGTGGCATATGAGGTGAGGAAAGGCTAACCTTGCCCAAGTGGAGGACTTGTCAGCTACCTTGTAGAGTTCTTGAGGTATAATCTCATGAACTTCCACCTCTTCTCCAATCATGATACTATGGATCATGATGGCCCCGTCTATAGTAACTTCAGACCGGTTACTAGTAGGAATGATTGAGCGTTGAATGAACTCTAGCCATCCCCTAGCCACTGATTTGAGGTCATGCCTTCTTAATTGAACCGGCTTGCCTCTTGAGTCAATTTTCCATTGAGCTCCTTCCTCACATATGTCTATGAGGACTTGGTCCAACCTTTGATCAAAGTTGACCCTTCTTGTGTAGGGGCGTGCGTTCTCTTCCATCATTGGCAAGTTGAACGCCAGCCTTACATTTTCCGGACTAAAATCTAAGTATTTCTCCCGAACCATGGTAAGCCAATGCTTTGGATTTAGGTTCACACTTTGATCATGGTTCCTAGTGATCCATGCGTTTGCATAGAACTCTTGAACCATTAGGATCCCGACTTGTTGAATGGGGTTGGTGAGAACTTCCCAACATCTTCTTTGGATCTTAAGTCAGATCTCCGGATACTCATTCTTCTTGAGCTTGAAAGGAACCTCAGGGATCACTTTCTTCTTGGCCACAACTTCATAGAAGTGGACTTGATGGACCTTTGAGATGAATCTCTCCATCTCCCATGACTCAGAGGTGAAAGCAATTGCCTTCCCTTTCCTCTTTCTAGAGGTTTCTCTGGCCTTAGGTGCCATAAATGGTTATGGAAAAATAAATAGCAATGCTTTTACCACACCAAACTTAAAATGTTTGCTCGTCCCCGAGAAAAAGAAGAAAGAAGTGAGTAGAAAAAGAAGAAAAAAATGGAAGAGAGGGAGAGAGAGTAGGTTTTGGCCAAGTGGAAGAAGAGAGGGTTGTGTTGTGGGAAATAGAAGAAGGAATGAGGGGTTTATATAGAGGTGGGGAGGGGTTTAGGGTTCGGCCATTTAGGGTTGGGTTTGGGAGGGAAATTATTGAATTTGAAGGTAGGTAGGGTTTATGGGGAAGAGAAGATGGATGTGAGTGGTGAGGGGGTGATGGGAAAGAGTGATTGAAGTGATTGGTGAAGGGCATTTGGGGAAGAGAGTTATGAAAAGGTGGGAAGAGGAGAGAAGAAGGGTAGGTGGGGATCCTGTGGGGTCCACAGATCCTGAGGAGTTCTGTGGGGCCTACAGATCAAGTGGGGCCAAGGACTTAACATCCCTGCCTCAATTAGGCGTGTAAAATGACCTTATTGTGCAATTCTGGCATTTAACGCCACTTCCATGCTTGTTTCTGGCGTTAAACGCCAGCTCCATGCTTATTTCTGGCGTTTAACGCCAGCTTTCCTCTGGGTGCAATCCTGGCGTTTAAACGCCAGACTGCTGCTTATTTCTGGCATTTAACGCCAGTTCCATGCTCTGTTCTGGCGTTAAACGCCAGCCAGATGCTCCTTACTGGCGTTTAAACGCCAGTAAGCTCTTCCTCCAGGGTGTGCTGTTTTCAATGCTGTTTTTCATTCTATTTTTTTGATTTTTCAGTAGTTTTTGTGACTCCACATGATCATCAACCTAATAAAACACGAAATAATAATAAAGAGAAAATAAAATAAAATTGATTAAATAACATTGGGTTGCCTCCCAACAAGCGCTTCTTTAATATCAATAGCTTGACAGTGAGCTCTCATGGAGCCTCACAGATAATCAGAGCAAGGTTGGAACCTCCCAACACCAAACTTAGAGTTTGAATGTGGGGGTTCAACACCAAACTTAGAGTTTGACTGTGGAGGCTTTGGTTGACTCTGCAGTGAGAGAAGCTTTTCATGCTTCCTCTCCATGGTTACAGAAGGAGATCCTTGAGTTTTAAACACAAGGTTGTCCTCATTTAGTTGAAGGATCAACTCTCCTCTGTCCACATCAATCACAGCTCTTGCTGTGGCTAGGAAGGGTCTTCCAAGGATGATGGATTCATCCTCATCCTTCCCAGTGTCTAGGATTATGAAATCAGCAGGGATGTAAAGGCCTTCAACCTTTACTAGCACGTCCTCTACTAGTCCATAAGCCTGTTTCATAGATTTGTCTGCCATCTCTAATGAGAATTTGACAGCCTGTACCTCAAAGATTCCCAGTTTCTCCATTACAGAGAGTGGCATGAGGTTTATCCCTGATCCAAGGTCACATAGAGCCTTCTCAAAGGTCATGGTGCCGATGATACAATGTATTAAGAACTTTCCAGGATCCTGTTTCTTCTGAGGCAATCTCAGTTGATCCAGATCACTTAGTTCATTGATGAGCAAGGGAGGTTCATCTTCCCAAGTCTCATTACCAAATAATTTGGCATTCAGCTTCATGATTGCACCAAGGTACTTGGCAACTTGCTCTTCAATGACATCTTCATTCTCTTCAGAAGAAGAATACTCATCAGAGCTCATGAATGGCATAAGGAGGTTCAATGGAATCTCTATGGTCTCTAATTGAGCCTCAGATTCTTTTGGTTCCTCAAAGGGAAAATCCTTATTGATCACTGGACGTCCCAGGAGGTCTTCCTCACTGGGATTCACGTCCTTTCCCTCCCTTGTAGGTTCGGCCATGATGGTTAAATCAATGGCTTTGCACTCTCTCTTTGGATTTTCTTCTGTATTGCTTGGGAGAGTACTAGGAGGGGTTTCAGTGACCCTTTTACTCAGCTGGCCCACTTGTGCCTCCAGATTTCTAATGGAGGACCTTGTTTCATTCATGAAACTTAAAGTGGCCTTAGATACATCAGAGACTATATTTGCTAAGTTAGATGGATTGTGCTCAGAGTTCTCTGTTTGTTGCTGAGTGGATGATGGAAAAGGCTTGCTATTGCTAAACCTGTTTCTTCTACCATTGTTAAAGCCTTGTTGAGGCTTTTGTTGATCCTTCCATGAGAAATTTGGATGATTTCTCCATGAGGGATTATAGGTGTTTCCATAGGGTTCACCCATGTAATTCACCTCTGCTATTGCAGGGTTCTCAGGATCATAAGCTCCTTCTTCAGAAGATGCCTCTTTAGTACTGTTGGATGATTCCTTCAATCCATTCAGACTCTGTGAGATCATATTGACTTGTTGAATCAATATTTTATTCTGAGCCAATATGGCATTCAGAGTATCAATTTCAAGAACTCCCTTCTGTAGAGGCGTCCCATTACTTACAGGATTCCTCTCAGAAGTGTACATGAACTGGTTATTTGCAACCATGTCAATGAGTTCTTGAGCTTCTGCAGGCATTTTCTTTAGGTGAATGGATCCACCTGCAGAATGGTCCAATGACATCTTAGATAGTTCAGACAGACCATCATAGAAGATATCCAGGATGGTCTATTCTGAAAGCATGTCAGAAGGACACCTTTTGGTCAGTTCCTTGTATCTCTCCTAAGCTTCATAGAGGGATTCACCTTCCTTTTGTCTGAAGGTTTGAACATCCACTCTAAGCTTGCTAAGCTTTTGAGGAGGAAAGAACTTGGCTAAGAAAGCTGTGACCAGCTTATCCCAAGAGTTCAGGCTATCTTTAGGTTGAGAGTCCAACCATACTCTAGCTCTGTCTCTTACAGCAAAGGGGAAAAGCATAAGCCTGTAGACCTCGGGATCAACCCCATTGGTCTTAACAGTATCACAGATCTGCAAGAATTCAGTTAAGAACTGAAAAGGATCTTCTGATGGAAGTCCATGAAACTTGCAATTCTGTTGCATCAGAGAAACTAATTGAGGCTTAAGCTCAAAATTGTTTGCTCCAATGGCAGGGATTGAGATGCTTCTTCCATGTAAATTGGAATTTGGTGCAGTAAAGTCACCAAGCATCTTCCTTGCATTGTTATTATTTTCAGCCATATCTCCTTCTTTTTCGAAAATTTCTGTCAGATTTTCTCTAGAGAGTTGTGCTTTAGCTTCCCTTAGCTTCCTCTTCAGAGTCCTTTCAAGTTCAGGATCAGCTTCAACAAGAATGTTCTTATCCTTGTTCCTGCTCATATGAAAAAGAAGAGAACACAAAAGAAAATATGGAATCCTCTATGTCACAGTATAGAGATTCCTGTATGTGAGTATAAGAATAGAAGAATAGAAGAAGAGAAATTCGAACACCAAGAGGAAGAGAGGGTTCGAATTTTGAGATGAAGAGAAGTGTTAGTAAATAAATAAATAATTAGAAGGAGATGAGAGAGAGGGAATTTGAAAAATTAATTAAATTAAAAATAAAATTTAAAGTTAAATTTTGAAAATTAAAATTGAAATCAAATTAAATTAAAAGTTAAAACAATTAGTTAATAAAAAAAATAAATTTGAAAAAAGGGGGAAGGGATTTTCGAAAATTAAAGGTAGAGAGTTAGTTAGGCAGTTTTGAAAAAGATAAGGATCAAACAAAAAGTTAAGTGGTTAATTGAAAAAGATTTGAAAATCAAATTTGAAAAGATAAAAAGTTAGAAAAGATTTTGAAATTAAATTTTGAAAAAGATGTGATTGAAACCTAATTTGAAAAAGATTTGAAAAAGAAATTTAAAAAGATTTGATTTTGAAAATTAAAGTTGATTACTTGACTAACAAGAAACTAAAAGATATGATTTTAAAATTTAAAGATTGAACCTTTCTTACTAGGCAAGTAACAAACTTAATATTTTTGAATCAATCACATTAATTGTTAGTAATATTTTCGAAAATATGAAATAAACATAAGAAAACGATTTTGAAAATTATGAAATAATATAAGAAAAAGATTTTCGAAAATCAATTTGAAAAATTTTCGAAAATATTAGAAAGAAATTTTGAAAAAGATTTGATTTTTGAAAAAGTTTTTGAAAAAGATAGAATTTTTAAATTGAAAATTTGATTTGACTCATAAGAAACAATTTGATTTTAAAAAGTTTTGAAAAAGTCAACTCAAATTTTCGAAAATTTAAGAGTGAAAAAGGGAAAGATATTTTTTTGATTTTTGAATTTTAATAAAGAAAGAGAAAAACATAAAAAAGACTCAATGCATAAAAATTTTGGATCAAAACATGTGATGCATGCAAGAACACTATGAATGTCAAGATGAACACCAAGAACACTTTGAATGTCAAGATGAACACCAAGAACTTATTTTTGAAAAATTTTCAAGAAAAGAAAACATGCAAGACACCAAACTTAAAAATTTTTATTCTTTAGACATTAATGTTTCAAGAATGCATATGAAAAACAAGAAAAGACACAAAACAAGAAAATATGAAGATCAAACAAGAAGACTGGCCAAGAACAACTTGAAGATCATGAAGAATGCAATGCATGAATTTTCGAAAAATTTTTAGAAAATTAAAAAGATACAATTGACACCAAACTTAAAACTTGACACAAGACTCAAACAAGAAACACAAAAATATTTTTGATTTTATAATTTTATAATTTTTTGGATTTTTTTTTCAAAAATTATATTGGAAAAACGAAAAAGAAGAAATTTTTATTTTTTTTTGTAATTTTTTTTGAAAATAATAATAATAAAAACAAAAAGATTAAAATTAAAATAAAATTACTTAATCTGAGCAACAAGATGAACTGTCAGTTGTCCAAATTCGAACAATCCCCGGCAACGGCGCCAAAAACTTGGTGTGCAGAAATCGTGACGGTTCCATTTCTTGGTAACGGCGCTGAAAACTTTGTACGCACGTTCATAATCTTAATTCTTTGTCACAACTTTGCACAGCTGACCAGCAAGTGCACTGGGTCGTCCAAGTAATAAACCTTACGTGAGTAAGGGTCGATCCCACGGAGATTGTCGGCTTGAAGCAAGCTATGGTCACCTTGTAAATCTCAGTCAGGCGGATTCAAATGTATTAAGAGATTATAGTATACTAAAAGATAATTAAAATAGGATACAGATACTTATGTAATTCATTGGTGAGAGTTTCAGATAAGCGTATAGAGATGCTTTTCGTTCCTCTGAACCTCTGCTTTCCTGCTGTCTTCATCCAATCATTCCTACTCCTTTCCATGGCAAGCTTTATGTAGGGCATCACCGTTGTCAATGGCTACATCCCATCCTCTCTGTGAAAATGGTCCAATGCGCTGTCATTACATGGCTAATCATCTGTCGGTTCTCGATCATACTGGAATTGGATTCACTATCTTTTTGCATTTGTCACTACACCCAGCACTCACGAGTTTGAAGCTCGTCACAGCCATCCCTTCCCAGATCCTACTCGGAATACCACAGACAAGGTTTAGACTTTCCGGATCTCAAGAATGGCCATCCATGGGTTCTAACTTATACCACGAAGATTCTAATATCTCGGACTCGGTCCTCTGTATTAGATATCTAAGAGATACTCATTCTAGCTTGTTTGCATGTAGAACAGAAGTGTTTGTCAAGCACGCGTTCGTAAGTGAGAATGATGATGAGCGTCACATAATCATCACATTCATCATGTTCTTGGGAGCGAATGAATATCTTAGAAGTGGAATAAGCTTGAATTGAATAGAAAAATAGTAGTACTTTGTATTAATTCATGAGGAACAGCAGAGCTCCACACCTTAATCTATGGAGTGTAGAAACTCTACCGTAGAAAATACATAAGAACAAGGTTCAGGCATGGCCGAGAGGCCAGCCCCCATGAAGTCTAAGATAGCATAAAACTGATCAAAGATCTCTTCGAAGATAGTAAAAAGTCCTATTTATACTAAACTAGTTACTAGGGTTTACAGAAATGACTAAATGATGCAGAAATCCACTTTCGGGGCCCACTTGGTGTGTGCTTGGGCTGAGCATTGAGCTTTACATATGTAGAGGTCTTTCTTGGAGTTGAACGCTAGTTTGTAACCTGTTTCTGGCGTTTAACTCCACTTTGCAACCTATTTCTGGCGTTTGACTCCAGAATGCAGCATGGTACTGGCGTTCAATGCCAGTTTACGTCATCTATCCTTAATCAAAGTATGAACTATTATATATTGTTGGAAAGCCCTGGATGTCTAATTTAAAACGCAATTAAGAGCGCGCCATTTGGAGTTCTGTAGCTTTAGAAAATCCACTTTGAGTGCAGGGAGGTCAGAATCCAACAGCATCTGCAGTCCTTCTTCAACCTCTGAATCTAATTTTTGCTCAAGTCCCTCAATTTCAGCCAGAAAATACCTGAAATCACAGAAAAATACAAAAATTCATAGTAAAGTCCAGAAATGTGAATTTTATTTAAAAACTAATAAAAATATATTAAAAACTAACTAAATTATACTGAAAACTCTATAAAAACAATGCCAAAAAGCATATAAATTATCCGCTCATCAGTACCAATGCATGTAAATGTCCAAAGGATAATGTAAAGGCACCAAGTCATCAGCAAGAACGTGACTATACCAATTGATCCACTGCATCACCCAAAAAGATTGGGTGTCGGCCCAATCTTGATTCTTAGGTCCAGTTAGTACTTCACTGTGTGATGCACCTAGATGCTGCTCTTGATTAGGAATTCCCTGGATCAAGCCAAATTGCCTCCTAAATCTATCAGATGCATGCCACTCGACGCATTCGAAAGATATAAGCAGCATTGTGGCACTCCAAATAACCGAATGATGACGGATGTCTAAAGGAATCATGTCTGGCTCAATGTGTTCAATGCCATAAGCCTGCCAAACAAATTGGACACATCAAAACTATCAGATGATTACACAATAATTAATTCATTGACCAAACAAAAGCAGGTACTAGTTTTTTACAACATACATATCCTTCTTGCAGATCATCCAACAACCTCCTGTAGTGCACAAGCGAATGATATCGGTAAGTATAGTTTTCACGATCCCAGTTACGCCACCTGCCGCCAGACAATCTCTTAGTTAACTTATTTTGTAAAAAATAATATACAATTTCTAGTATTTCTTTCAATGCATACATTAATTCATTTTATCTATTTACAATAGGAAACACTCGAGGATTGCTGGGAATCGACACGAGAAATAGTAGACGAATCCAAGCCCAAGTAAGCAAAAGTGTCAGTAGAGCATCCATCTCCTTGCAGTCAACACGAGTTGCTCTACACAATGATCTATACAAGTGTTCATGGCATGTCGATCCCCAACTAAACTGTATGATCCCAGCAAAGTTACGGAGCAACGGCAGAAATTTCCAGTGCACCGCTACACCCGACTTGTCTCCAAACAGAATTGTCCTAAATAACATTATGTGACACTTTACGTACCTCTGAATGTGAATATCATCAGTCAAGACTATCCGATCTTTCAAACCCCTAAACTACGTCAATTTTATAAAGCTTTCTCTACGGTCCATCTTCCTCGGTGCATCCCCAAAGTGGTGCAAGCACTCGGCCTCCAAAGCCTCAAAACTACTCATGGTCGGTCCTGTAGCTGGAAGACTATTTGTCAGCAGACCAAGAATTATCGCCACATCCTCCAACGTCACAGCACACTCACCAACCGAAAAATAAAATGTGTGAATCTCAGGCCGCCATCTCTCGATTAGAGCATTAATAATTACTGACTAATATTGGATGACTCCAATTTGGAAAACATGATAAAAAAAACCAATCTCCCATAAATGCCCCTCAACAATTTGGTTGTATGGATCCGGCGGCTTTGGAAATTTTACCATCTTACTAAAATCGACAATATTGTCGTCGATATTATTATTTAAAATCGATGCCATTTTTGTCGATATTTGATTCAATAAAATCGACATTTTTGTCTATAATTTGAGCTTGAGAAATTTACCTGCTTAATAAAATCGAGAATCATGCCGTCGATATTATTATATAAAATCGATGTCATTTCTGTCGATATTTGATTCAATAAAATCGACACAATTGCCGTTGATTTAATTATTTAGATACCGACTAATTCTTTATCTATATTTTATCTATTTTAAATTTAAAAAGCGACAACACTATCGTCGATTTTAATAGCCATATTTTTAAATTATTTTTTATTTGAAAAATAGTAAACAATTAATGCAAATAAACTTTTAAATATAGAAATAAAATTTATATAAAATATTAGATAACAAGACAAATAAACTTTTAAATATAAAAATAAAATTTATACTAAATATTAGATAATGAGTTTACAAACTTATCAAAATAATAAATAATCCTCTAACAGAAAGACTCAAGGCAAGATAAATAACTAAACTTAGACTTATATTTGTTTAAATTGCAATCCACCAATAATACAAAATATTCAAATTAAAGTAAATAACCTACTCATACTCGTCTAAATAATCATTCGAGTCATAAAAATCATCAGAATCATCCTCCCTTTGAGAACTTTATGGTTGTCCTGTTCGCCGCAGAATAAGTGGGAGTTTTCTACCTGGGGCTGGGGCTGGGGCTGGGACTGTGCTTTTATGAGAAATTGGAAAAGTAAAAAGCAGAGGTACAAAAACACATGATCCAGAACTACTAGGACCCATAGCCCTCACATATAGTTCTGGAGCCAGAAACTCAGGAGTCCCTTTCAAAATCAAAGAACAGAAAAAAAAGAAAGAAAAGTTTAATGCTCCATTTAGGATCCGGCGTACGAAAAAATATGCATATATTATAAGAAAATTATAGTATGTTACCAATAACACTTTGAGTAGTTGGTTGCTGCATGACAATTGCCAAAGTAATTACTAAAGAGGATAAACTACCAAAATGAACTGATAAAAATAACCTAAAAAAGATACAAACAACAAATAAGTTGAGAGAGAGGAATGCAAAGATCTTGTACCTGCTATCTGGTAACATAGAAACCTTTGGGGAGAAGGTCATTCCAGATGGCGAATTTGCCCGGAAGAATGAAAGGGTTGCCCAAATTTATAACTGCAGCTACTCTTTCTGGGTGCAGAGCTACTGTAAGATACCCTGGGATGGAACCAAAATCCTTACCAACAAGGAAAGCCTGTCTTAGTGCACAAAATTATGATTCACACTTTTCACAACTCCGCACAACTAACCAGTAAGTGCACTGGGTCGTCCAAGTAATACCTTACGTGAGTAAGGGTCGATCCCATGGAGATTGTCGGCTTGAAGCAAGCTATGGTCATCTTGTAAATCTTAGTTAGGCGGATTTAATTGGTTATAAGGTTTTGATAATTAAAAGATAAATAAAACATAAAATAAAATAGAGATACTTATGTAATTCATTGGTGGGAATTTCAGATAAGCGTTTGGAGATGCTTTGTTGCTTCTGAACCTCTGCTTTTCTATTGTCTTCTTCCAATCATGCGTGCTCCTTTCCATGGCAAGCTGTATAATCCTCTCGGATGAAAAATACCAGGTACAATCTTTGCATGGCTAATCAACTGTCGGATTTCTCATCTCGGATGAAAAATACCAGGTACAGCTACCGCACGGCTAATATCTGTCGGTTCTCACTAGCGTCGGAATAGGACCCTTATCCTTATGCACACTATCACTGCGCCCAACATTCGCAAGTTTGAAGCTCGTCATAGTCATCCCTTCCCAGATCCTACTCGAAATACCACAGACAAGGTTTAGACTTTCCGGATCTCAGGAATGGCTGCCAATTGGTTCTAGCCTATACCACAAAGATCCTAATCTCATGGACTCAGTCCATGTATTAGAGACCCAAGAGAATATACTCCGGCTGTCGTCTAATGACTAGGTTGAACATCATGTAGACCGCTTGTGGTTGTCAGGCACGCAGATCTTGGCTAAGCGAGTAATGAAGATTGGGTGATTGTCATGGGTCACCCCTTCATTCGGACTTAACTGAATTAAGTACGAGAGTATATCTTGGAGAAGAAGTAAGCGTGAATTGGAAGAGAAATAATAGTACTTGCATTAATTCATGAAGAATAATAGAGCTCCGCACCTTAATGTATGAGGTGTAGAAACTCCACCGTAGAAAATACATAAGAGAAGAAGGTCTAGGCATGGCCGAATGGCCAGCCTCTAATGTCTAAGTCTAAGGACTAAACGTCCAGAGATAGATGCGAATACAATAGTAAAAAGTGCTATTTATACTAAACTAGTTACTAGGGATTATAGAAAATAAGTAACTAAGTGCAGATAGTGCAGAAATCCACTTCCGGGGCCCACTTGGTGTGTGCTTAGGCTGAGAATTGGGCTTTACACGTGCATAGGCCATTCTTGGAGTTAAACGCCAGCTTGGGTGCCAGTTTGGGCGTTTAACTCTAGTTCTGGTGCCAGTTCCGGCGTTTTACTCTAGAAAAGGGTCTCTAGTGGGCGTTTGAACGCCTGTTTGGGCCATCAAATCTCGGGCAAAGCATAGACTATTATACATTAATGGAAAGCCCAAGATGTTTACTTTCCAACGAAATTAAGAGCGCACCAATTGGGCTTCTGTAGCTCCAGAAAATCTACTTCGAGTGCAGGAGGGTCAGAATCCAACAGCATCTGCAGTCCTTTTTCAGCCTCTGAATCAGATTTTTTCTCAGGTCCCTCAATTTCAGCCAGAAAATACATGAAATCACAGAAAAACACACAAACTCATAAAAAATAATAAAAATATAATAAAAAGTAATTAAAACATGCTAAAAACTATGTAAAAACAATGCCAAAAAGGGTATAAATTATCTCCTCATCACAACACCAAACTTAAATTGTTGCTTGTACCCAAGCAACTAAAAATAAAATAGGATAAAAAGAAGAAAAAATACAATAAATTCCAAAAATATCAATGAAGATTAGTTTTAATTAGATGAACGGGGCTAGTAACTTTTTGCTTCTGAACAGTTTTAGCATCTCACTTTATCCTTTGAAGTTCAGAATGATTGGCATCCATAGGAACTCAGAATTCCGATTTGTGTTATTGATTCTCCTAGTTCAGTATGTTGATTCTTGAACACAGCTACTTTATGAGTCTTGGCTGTGACCCTAAGCATTTTGTTTTCCAGTATTACCACCGGATACATAAATGCCACAGACACATAACTGGGTGAACCTTTTCAGATTGTGACTCAGCTTTGCTAGAGTTCCCAGTTAGAGGTGCCCAGAGCTCTTAAGCATACTCTTTTTGCTTTGGACTATGAATTTAACCGCAAAGTCTCAAGCTTTTTACTTGACACCTTCACGCCACAAGCACATGGTTAGGGACAGCTTGGTTTAGCTGCTTAGGCCAGGATTTTATTCCTTTGGGCCCTCCTATCCATTAAGGCTCAAAGCCTTGGATCCTTTTTACCCTTGCCTTTTTAATAACATTTCTTTTTTTCATTATTCTTTCAAGAGCCAACAATTTTAACATTCATAAACTCCACTATAGAAAATATGCACTGTTCAAGCATTCATTCAGAAAACAAAAAGTATTGCCACCACATCAAAATAATTAAACCATTTTCAATATAGAATTCAAAATTCATGTACTTCTTGTTCTTTTGCAATTAAAAACATTTTTCAATTAAGAAAGGTGAAGGATTCATGGAGTCATTCATAGCTTTAAGACATAGACACTAGACACTAATGATCATGTAATAAAGACACAAACATAGACAAAACATAAAGCATAGAATTTGAAAAACAGAAAAATAAGAACAAGGAAATTAAAGAACGGGTCCACCTTAGTGATGGCGCTAGTTCTTCCTCTTGAAGATCTTATGGATTGCTTTAACTCCTCAATATCTCTTCCTTGCCTTTGTTGCTCCTCCCTCATGACTCTTTGGTCCTCTCTGATTTCATGGAGGATAATGGAGTGCTCTTGGTGCTCCATCCTTAGTTGCCCCATGTTGGAACTCAATTCTCCTAAGGAGGTGTTGAGTTGCTCCCAATAGTTGTGTGGAGGAAAGTGCATCCCTTGAGGCATCTCAGTGATTTCTTGATGAGAAATTTTCTCATGCTCTTATTGAGGTCCATGAGTGGGCTCTCTTGTTTTCTCCATCCTCTTCTTAGTGATGGGCTTGTCTCCTTCAATGAGGATGTCTTCCTCTATGACAATTCCAGCTGAATTGCATAGGTTACAGATGAGATGAGGAAAGGCTAACCTTGCCAAAGTAGAGGGCTTGTCTGCCACCTTGTAGAGTTCTAGAGGTATGATCTCATGAACTTCTACTTCCTCTCCATTCATGATACTATGGAACATGATAGCCCGGTCTATTGTAACTTTAGACCGGTTGCTAGTAGGAATGATAGAGCATTGGATGAACTCCAGCTATCCCCTAGCTACGGGTTTGAGGTCAAGCCTTCTTAATTGAACCAGCTTGCCTCTTAAGTCTCTCTTCCATTGAGCTCCTTCCACACAAATGTCCATAAGGACTTGGTCCAACCTTTGATCAAAGTTAACCCTTCTAGTGAAAGGGTGAGGATCTCCTTGCATCATTGGCAAGTTAAAGGCCAACCTCACATTTTCCGAACTGAAATCCAAGTAATTCCCCCAAACTATTGTGAGCCAATTCTTTAGGTTCGGGTTCATACTTTGATCATGGTTCTTAGTGATCCATGCATTAGCATAGAACTCTTGAACCATTAAAATTCCGACTTGTTGGATGGGGTTGGTGAGAGCTTTCCAACCTCTTCTTTGAATCTCACGTCAGATCTCTAGACATTCACTCTTTTTGAGCATGAAGGAGACTTCGGGAATCACCCTTTTCTTGGCCACAACTTCATAGAAGTGGTCTTGATGGACTTTTGAGATGAATCTCTCCATCTCCCATGACTCAGAGGTGGAAGCAATTGCCTTCCCTTTCCTCTTTCTAGAGGTTTCTCCGGCCTTAGGTGCCATTAATGGTTATGGAAAAATAAAAAGCAGAGCTTTTTCCCACACCAAACTTAAAAGGTTTGCTCGTTCTCGAGCAAAAGAAGAAAGAAAGGAGTAGAAGAAGAAGAAATGGAGGAGATGGAGGGGAAGGTTGGTTTCGGCCAAGGGGGTTTAAGTGTGTATGATGTGTGAATTTGAAGGTGGTAAGAAGGGGTATTTATAGGGTAAGAGAGAGGGGAATTCGTGTATGAGGGGTTGGGTTTGGGAGGGAAATATTTTGAATTTGAATGGTAAGGTAGGTGGGGTTTTATGATAGATGGATGTGAGTGGTGAAGAGGTTGTGGGGAAGAGGGTAGGATTTGATAGGTGAATGGTGTTTGGGGAAGAGGTATTGATGTGATTGGTCAAGGGTATTTGGGGAAGAGTGTTATGGAGCGGTGTAAAGAGGAAAGAGAGTGAGTTGGGGTAGGTTGGGATCCTGTGGGGTCCACAGATCCTGAGGTGTCAAGAAATTCTGCTCCCTACACCATTCTGGCATTTAAACGTCCTCTATATGCCATTTCTGGCATTTAACGCCAACTCTGCTATCTTTTCTAGCATTAAACGCCAGGCTGATGCCCCTTTCTGGCGTTTAACGCCCACCAGACACCCTTTTCTGGTGTTAAATGCCACTCTGTCTGCCATTTTTGGCGTTTAACGCCAGCCAGATACCAGACACCCTTTTCTGGTGTTTAACGCCAGTCTGGCTGCCATTTCTGGCGTTTGACGCCCAGAATGCTACTAGGTGTGCTATTTTTTATGCTGTTTTTTATTTTGCTTTAATTCTACAGCTGTTTTTATGACTTCACATGATTATCAATCTAAAGAAAACATAAGATAACAATGGAAAACAAATGTCTATGAAATTAAATATAATTAAATAATATTGGGTTGCCTCCCAATAAGCGCTTCTTTAATGTCAATAGCTTGACAGTGATCTCTTAGAGAGCTTCACAGAGACTCAGAGCTTGATGGTGGCCTCCCAACACCAAACTTAGAAGTTGAGTGTGGGGGCTCTATTTTACTCTGTATTGAGAGAAGCTTCTCATGCTTCCTTTCCATGGTTACAGAAGAAGATCATTGAGCCTTAAACACAAGGTAGTCCTCATTCAATTGAAGGACTAACTCTCCTCTGTCCTCATCAATCATAGCTCTTGCTGTGGCTAGGAAGGGTCTTCCAAGGATAATGGATTCATCTTCATCCTTTCCAGTGTCTAGGATTATGAAATTAGCAGGGATGTACAGGCCTTCAATCTTCACTAAGACATCCTCTACAAGTCCATAAGCCTGTTTCATTGATTTGTCTACCATCTCTAGTGAGATTCTTGCAGCTTGTACGTCAAAGATCCCTAGTTTCTCCATTACAGAGA
Organism: Arachis ipaensis; assembly: GCF_059453495.1. NCBI lineage: Eukaryota > Viridiplantae > Streptophyta > Magnoliopsida > Fabales > Fabaceae > Arachis > Arachis ipaensis. The sequence goes on from NC_142439.1 coordinate 95,706,812, forward strand.
GTGGCATGAAGTTTATACCTGACCCTAGGTCACACAGAGCCTTCTCAAAGGTCATGGTGCCTATGATACAGGGTATTAAGAATTTTCTGGGATTCAGTTTCTTCTGAGGTAATTTCAGTTAAACCAAGGCATTCAGATCATTGATGAGCAATGGAGGTTCATCCTTCCAAGTCTCATTACCAAATAACCTGGCATTCAGCCTCATGATTGCTCCTAGATACTGAGCAACTTGCTCTTCAAAAATATCTTCATCCTCTTCAGAGGAGAAATACTCATCAGAGCTCATGAATGGCAACAGTAAGTTCGGTGGAATCTCTATGGTCTCTATATGAGCCTCAGATTCCTTTGGTTCCTAATTAGGGAACTCCTTAGTGGTCAGTGGACGTCCATTAAGATCTTCGTCACTAGAAATCACTGCCTTTTCATTCTCTCCAGGTTCGGCCACTTTGGATATGGTTATGGCCTTGCACTCTCTTTTGGATTCTCTTCTGTATTGCTTGGGAGAGTACTAGGAAGGATTTCAGTAACTTTTTTACTCAGCTGACCCACTTGTGCCTCCAAATTTCTGATGGAGGACCTTGTTTTAGTCATGAAACTGAGAGTGGTCTTAGATAGATCAGAGACTATGGTTGCTAAGTCAGAGAGGCTCTGCTTAGAATTCTCTGTCTGTTGCTCAGAAGATGATGGAAAAGGCTTACTATTGCCAAACCTGTTTCTCCCACCATTATTATTATTGAAGCCTTGTTGAGGCTTCTGTTGATCCTTCCATGATAAATTTGGATGATTTCTCCATGAAGGATTATAGGTGTTTCCATAGGATTCTCCCATGTAATTCACCTCTTCCATTGCAGGATTCTCAGGGTCATAAGTTTCTCCTTCAGAGGAGGCTTCTTTAGTACTGCCGGATGCAGCTTGCATTCCAGTCAAATTTTGAGAAATTATATTGAGTTGCTGAGTCAATATTTTATTCTGAGCTAATATGGCATTCAGAGTATCAATCTCAAGAACTCCTTTCTACTGAGTCATCCCATTATTCACAGGATTTCTTTCAGAAGTATACATGAACTGATTATTTGCAACCATTTCAATGAGTTCCTGGGCTTCTGCAGGCGTCTTCTTCAGATGAAGAGATCCACCAGCAGAGTGATCCAAGGACATCTTGGATAATTCAGACAGACCATTATAGAATATACATAGGATGCTCCATTCTGAAAGCATGTCAGAAGGACACCTTTTGATCAATTGCTTGTATCTTTCCCAAGCTTCATAGAGGGATTCACCTTCCTTTTATCTGAAGTTTTGGACTTCCACTCTAAGCTTGCTCAACTTTTGAGGTGGAAAGAATTTGGCCAAGAATGTATTGACCAACTTTTCCCAAGAGTTCAGGCTTTCTTTAGGTTGTGAGTCCAACCATATCCTAGCTCTGTCTCTTACAGCAAAGCGAAAAAGCATAAGTCTATAGACCTCAGGATTAACCCCATTGGTCTTAACAGTGTCACAAATTTCCAAGAATTTAGCTAAGAACTGATGAGAATCTTCCAATGGAAGTCCATGAAACTTACAATTCTGCTGCATTAGAAAAACTAATTGAGGCTTAAGCTCAAAGTTGTTTGCTCCAATTGTAGGAATTGAGATGCTTCTTCCATAGAAGTCAGAAGTTGGTGCAGTAAAGTCACCAAGCACCTTCCTTGCATCTCCACCATTGTTGTTATTTTCGTCTGCCATGTTTACTTCTTTTTCGAAAATTTCTGTAAGGTCCTCTCCAGAGTGTTGTGCTTTAGCTTCTCTTAGCTTCCTCTTCAGAGTCCTTTCAGGTTCATGATCAGCTTCAACAAGAATGTTCTTATCCTTGTTCCTGCTCATATGAAAAAGAAGAGAACAGACAGAGAAGAGGAATCCTCTATGTAACAGTATAGAGATTCCTTTATGTGAGTAGAAGAATGGAAGAATAGAAGAATGAGGTAGAGAGGGAATAAGAAGAATTTGAACACAGAGAGAGGGAGAGGGTTCGAATTTTTAAGAAGAGGGATGTTAGTGAATAAGTAAAATAAATAGAAAGAGATGAGAGAGAAGGAGTATTCGAATATTAATTAAAATAAAATAAAAATATTTTTGTTTTTATTTTAATTATTAGTTAGAATTCGAAATTATTAAAAGAAATAAAATTAAAATTTAAAACAATTAGTTAAATAAAAAAATTTGAAAAAGTGGTTAGTGATTTTCGAAAATTAGAGAGAGAAAAAAGTAGTTAGGTGGTTTTGAAAAGGATAAGAAATAGTAAACTTTTTTAGAATCAAAACAAACAAGTCAAGTGGTTAATTGAAACATATTTGAAAATAAATTTTGAAAAAATAAGAAGTTAGAAAAAGATTTTGAAATTAAGTTTTGAAAAAGATATTATTGAAATTTATTTTAAAAAAGATTTGAAAAAGAGATTTAAAAAGATTTGATTTTAAAAATTAAAGTTGATGACTTGACTATCAAGAAACTAAAAGATATGATTCTAGAATTTAAAGATTGAACCTTTCTTAACAAGAAAGTAACAAACTTGAAATTTTTGAATCAAAACATTAAATGTTAGCAATAATTTCGAAAATTATGAAATAAAAATAAGAAAAAGATTTTGAAAAATTTATTTTGAAGAATTTTCGAAAAACATGAAAGAAAAATGAAAAAGATTTGAAAAGATAGAATTTTTAAATTGAAATTTTGACTTTACTGACAAGAAACAACTAAATTTTAAAAATTTTTGACTAAGTCAACCCAAAATTTCGAAATTTATGAGTAAAATAAGGAAAAGATATTATTTTTTTATTTTTGAATTAATGAAGAAAGATTATTTTGTTGTTTTTCTCTTTCTTCATTAAACAACAAAAATGAAACAAAACATAAAAATTTAAGATCAAAACAATAGATGCATGCAAGAACACTTTGAATTTCAAAATGAACACTAAGAACACTTTGAAGATCATGATGAACATTAAGAACATATTTTTGAAAATTTTTAAGAAAAGAAACACATGCAAGACACCAAACTTAGAAATTTTTAATGTTTAGACACTATGAATTCGAAAATGCATATGAAAAACAACAAAAAACACCAAACAAGAAAATCACAAGATTAAACAAAGAAAATCATCAAGAACAACTTGAAGATCAAAGAAGAACACAATGCATATATTTTCGAAAATTTTAAGAAAATTAAAACATGCAATTGACACCAAACTTAAAATTTGACACAAGACTTAAACAAGAAACACAAAATTTTTGGTTTTATTCAATTTTTTGTATATTTTTCAAAAATATTTTGGAAAAAGAAAATAAAGAAATTCAAAATTTTTAATAAGAATTCCAGGATTCGTGTAATGTTAGTCTAAAGCTCCGATCCAAAAGAATTAGACATGGCCAAATGGCTAGCCAAGCTTTAGCATAAATGCAGACATGTCCTTTCTACAATGGAAAGTGGAAACCCCGGTCCAAAAGATTAGACATGGCTTAACAGCCAGCCAGGTTTCAACATATCTTAGGAAGCTCTAGAATTCATTCTTAAAAATCTCTGAAGAACATTTTTTTTCAAAAAGTTTTTTATTATTTTTTTCGAAAATAAGAATAAAAAGCTTAAACATAAAATAAAATTACCTAATCTAAGCAACAAGATGAACCGTCAGTTGTCCAAACTCGAACAATCCCCAGTAACGGCGCCAAAAACTTGGTGCACGAAATTGTGATTCACACTTTTTACAACTCCGCACAACTAACCAGCAAGTGCACTGGGTCGTCCAAGTAATACCTTACGGGAGTAAGGGTCGATCCCACGGAGATTGTCGGCTTGAAGCAAGCTATGGTCATCTTGTAAATCTCAGTTAGGTGGATTCAATTGGTTATGAGGTTTTGATAATTAAAAGATAAATAAAACATAAAATAAAATAGAGATACTTATGTAATTCATTGGTGGGAATTTCAGATAAGCGTTTGGAAATGCTTTATTGCTTCTGAACCTCTGCTTTCCTATTGTCTTCTTCCAATCATGCGTGCTCCTTTCCATTGCAAGCTGTATGATCCTCTCGGATGAAAAATACCAGGTACGATCTCTGCACGGCTAATCAACTGTCAGATTTCTCGTCTCGGATGAAAAATACCAGGTACAGCTACCGCACGGCTAATCATCTGTCGGTTCTCACTAGCGTCGGAATAGGACCCTTATCCTTTTGCACACTGTCACTGCGCCCAACATTCGCAAGTTTGAAGCTCGTCACAGTCATCCCTTCCCAGATCCTACTCGGAATACCACAGACAAGGTTTAGACTTTCCGGATCTCAGGAATGGCTGCCAATTGGTTCTAGCCTATATCACAAAGATCCTAATCTCACGGACTCGGCCCGTGTATTAGAGACCCAAGAGAATATAATCTGGCTGTCATCCAATGACTACGTTGAACATCATGTTGACCGCTTGTGGTTGTCAGGCACGCGGATCTTGGCTAAGCGAGTAACGAAGATTGGGTAATTGTCTCGGGTCACCCCTTCATTATGACTTAACTGAATTAAGTACGAGAGTATATCTTGGAGAAGAAGTAAGCGTGAATTCAAAGAGAAACAATAGTACTTGCATTAATTCATGAAGAACAGCAGAGCTCCGCACCTTAATCTATGAGGTGTAGAAACTCCACCGTAGAAAATACATAAGAGAAGAAGGTCTAGGCATGGCCGAATGGCCAGCCTCCAATGTCTAAGTATAAGGACTAAACATCCAGAGATAGATGCGAATACAATAGTAAAACGTGCTATTTATACTAAACTAGTTACTAGGGATTACAGAAAATATGTAACTAAGCGCAGATAGTGCAGAAATCCACTTTTGGGGCCCATTTGGTGTGTGCTTAGGCTGAGAATTGAACTTTACACATGCATAGGCCATTCTTGAGTTAAACACCAGCTTGGGTGCCAGTTTGGGCGTTTAACTCTACTTCTGGTGCCAGTTCCGGCGTTTTACTCCAGAAAAGGGTCTCTAGTGGGCGTTTGAACGCCTGTTTGGGCCATCAAATCTCGGGCAAAGTATGAACTATTATACACTGTTGGAAAGCCCAAGATGTCTAATTTCCAACGCAATTAATATCAAGTGAATTGGGCTTCTGTAGCTCTATAAAATCCACTTCGAGTGCAGGAGGGTCAGAATCCAACAGCATCTGCAGTCCTTTTTCAGCCTCTGAATAAGATTTTTGCTCAGGTCCCTCAATTTCAGCTAGAAAATACCTGAAATCACAGAAAAACACACAAACTCATAGTAAAGTCCAGAAATGTAATTTTTGCATAAAACCTAATAAAAATATAATAAAAATTAATTAAAACATGCTAAAAACTATGTAAAAACAATGCCAAAAAGGGTATAAATTATCCACTCATCACATATATAATAAACAATGCAAGTTGTATATTCGGTCAGTTTAGTTTCTATTTTTTGTGATCTTGAGGCCTCATATTGAAGCTGAATTCAGCAAATGAAATTATCCTTAAAAATACATTAGCCTATTAAGTTGATTAGAGACTTTGGATCAATATAATGATCCGAAGATAAATTATCTCACTCTAGACGATCCAAATCTTTCATGTTAACAAATCCAATTTCAGCTTCTTAAATTTACTCTTATAAAGTGTAGTTACCTACTTACCTTGGGGATGTTCAAAGCATCCAAGCGACCCAGGATTTTATCGATAAAAATCAAACATGGTTTCGTTCTCAGGTTGAGGTGGCTGCTCAGAAAGTCCATAGCCTCTGAAATCAAAGGCAATAGCTCTGTAGCCAGAGTTGGCCACAGCAACCATCTGGTGCCTCCATGTGCACCAGATTTTTGGGAATCCAATTTTGAAGTTGTTTTCCATGATAAGAAGTGAAAGTAAAGATTAAGTGGACAAAGAGTAATACCCGGATTTTTCATTTTTTCTTCTTCTCTAAGTTGCCTTTGCACATTATATTCACACAAGCTATGTAACAATGGTTCCTGAAAATAAATAACCTATTTGTTGGAACCTAACTAATCCTCCTCCATATTACAATAAAAAGAATGAAACATAGGTACCTTTTCATATAGGAAAGGTATTCCTTTGTCAGCTTCCCACATTTTTATTTTTGCAGTCAAACTCTCAACAAGAGCTGCACAGGAAAAATGTTTTAAGGATAGTTAATGCTAGACCAATAGGTATTTAGGGAAAAAACACACTAGGAAATAAGAACTAACAATTAAAAGCTCCTTAGTCCTAGTCCTTATATACATAGTTTTATCAATGCACTATATTGACAAATTTTCATAAGTTTGAGTTTGATATTCAAACTGTGATAAACAAGCTTAACTAGTTAATCATATGGAAGAATGCAGAAACTGAGGAATTTAAGCCTTGGAGTACAATTTATCCCTAAACATCAAATAACATGAACACCACCAAGATCAGCAACACTTCAATATAGAGTTTAAAGTTCGAGTAATAGCTTACATCTGCTTAGCTCCTCTTAAGTTAATCACCTGCAAGCATTAGACAGCAATCTAAATAAGCATCAACAACAACAACAACAACAATAAAGCCTTGTCCCACTAGGTGGGATCGGCTACATGAATCAAACGACGCTATTGTGCTCTATCATGTATCATGTCTATGATAAACCACTATTTCATGGTTTATATTATGCTCAATTGAGTGGTTTTTATCAACTCTTTACCCACTTATTCATACTATTTGCATGGTTTTACTTTTTCCTTCCGGATTTTGTGCTATGATTGAAAATATGCTTCTTTGGGCTTTAAATTTGCTATGTTTAATCCTCTCTTATTACCATTTGATGCTGTGATATGTGTGTTAAGTGATTTCAGAGATTACAGGGCAGGAATGGCTCAGAGGATGGAAAGGAAGCATGCAAAAGTGGAAGGAATACAAGAAGCTGAAGGAACTGCAAAGATGTCCAGCCTGACCTCTTCGCACTCAAACGGTCATAACTTGAGCTACAGAGATCCAAATGATGCGGTTCTAGTTGCGTTAGAAAGCTAACGTCCGGGGCTTCTAAATGATATATAATATGTCATAGTTTCCCTGATGATAAGTGACGCGAACGCGTAATTCACGCAAACACATCGCAGTGACGAAAAACCAGCGTGGCAGATTTCGCAACCAGCGATTTCTGGGCTGTTTCTGGCCCAGTTTTCGACCCAGAAAACACAGATTAGAGGCTATAAAGTGGGGGGAATCCATCCATTTACAATAGAATATTCATAATTCACAATTTTAGGTTTTAGATGTAGTTTTAGAGAGAGAGAGAGAGAGAGAGGCTCTCTCCTCTCTTTTAGGATTTAGGATTAGGATTAGGATTTAGGATTTCTATTATGATTAGGCTACTTCTCTTCATTCCAGGTTCAATGTTCCTTTAATTTATGTTTCTCTTCTACTTTTATTTATTCTAATGCTTTTATTTGTATTTGACTTATGTTGCCAAATTGGCTTATGAACCTTTTCATGTTAGATTTGAATATTCTATTTAATGCACATTGAGGTATTTCAGATTTATGATTGCTTTCTTTAATTTATGTTATTGATGCTTCTAATTAATCCAAATTATTTTCATTCGAGTAGATTTTCTTCCCTTCTAATTGCTGATTGATTTGTATCCCTCTAAAACTAGTCTTTCCATAGGAGTTGACTAGGACTTGAGGAATCAAGTTAATTAGTCCACTTGACTTTCCTTTATTTAGTAAGGGTTAACTAAGTGGGAGTAAAATCCAATTCTCATCATACCTGATAAGGATAACTAAGATAGGATTTCCAGTTCTCATACCTTGCCAAGAGATTTTCTAATTATTAATTTATTTTTCTTGTCATTTAAATTACTTGTTCCTTATTTTAAAAACCCAAAACAAAATATACTTTTTCCATAACCAATAATAAATCATACCTCCCTGCAATTCCTTGAAAAGACGACCCAAGATTTAAATACTTCGGTTACAAATTTTATTGGGTTTTGTTACTTGTGATAACCAAATTTTTTTACGAAAGGATTCTCTGTTGGTTTAGAACTATACTTACAACGCGATTATTTTAATAAAAATTCTTTACCGGCAGAAATCAGCTCGTCAGTCTACAGAGACTCTCTCCCTTATATCTTCGTTCTTTATTTTATTCAATCGCGTATGATCACTCATCCATCTCAACATCTTCATCTCTGCCACACTTAGCTTATGTTCGTGCTCCCCTTTGGCCGTCCAACACTCCGTACCATAAAGCATAGGCGGTCTTATAGCGGTGCAATAGAATTTACCTTTAAGTTTTAAAGGCACTTTTTTTGTCGTATATAAAACCAGATGCACTCCGCCATTTTGACCAACCTGCTTGGATCCTATGATTTACATCATGTTCAATCTCTCCATTATCCTATATGATGCACCCAAGACACTTAAAACTTTTAACTTTTCGTAGGATGTTTTTTCCAATCTTCACCTCTATATTAGGGTTTTCCCTTCTCAAACTGAACTTACATTCCATATATTCCGTCTTGCTACGGCTTATGTGCAGACCATACACTTCTAAAGCTTCTCTCCATAAGTCCAACTTCTTATTTAGGTCTTCCCTTGACTCTCCTATAAGGATGATATCATCGGCAAAAAGCATGCACCATGGCACAAGCTCTTGGATGTGCTCTGTGAGTACTTCCAAGACTAATGTGAAAAGGTATGGACTTAAGGATGATCCCTGGTGTAATCCTATACCAATAGGAAATTTCTCTATCATACTACCTTGAGTCTTCACACTAGTTGTGACTCCATCATACATGTTTTTAATTGCACGAATATATGCAATCCTTACTCTCTTCTTTTCTAAAACCTTCCATAAGACCTCCCTTGGCACCTTATCATACGCTTTATTTCCAAACCAATAAACACCATATGTAGATCCCTTTTATTACTACAATACCTCTCCATCATCCTTCTTAACAAGTATATCGCCTCAGTGGTAGATCTGCCTAGCATAAATCTAAATTGGTTCTCTGTTACTTGTGTCTATTTTCTCAACCTCCATTCTATCACCCTTTCCCAGAACTTCATGGTATGACTCATGAGCTTGATCCCTCTATAGTTTTCGCAACTTTGTATATCCCCCTTATTCTTGTAGATAGGTACCAAGGTGCTCTTTTTCCACTCATCAGGCATCTTCTTTGACCTTAAAATCTCATTAAAGAGCTTTATTAACCAGTTGATGCATTTTCCTCCAAGGCCCTTCCAAACCTCAATCGGGATATTATCAGGTCCTACTACCCTACCATTTTTCATCTGCTTTAGAGCCTCTTTTTTCTCGAAGTCTCGAATCCTTCGATAGTAGTCAAAGTTTTAATCTTCCTCCCTTGTGCATAACCGACCAAGGCTTGAAAGAGTCTTCTGTGCCTCATTAAATAACTCGTAGAAGTAGCTCTTCCACCTTTCATTAATCTTCTCCTCTTGAGCCAGCACCTCTCCATCCTTATCCTTTATGCACTTAACCTGATCCAAATATATCGTTCTTCTTTCACGACTCTTTGAGATTCTATATATACCTTATTCTCCTTCTTTCGTGCCCAAAGACTGGTAGAGACCCTCTGATGATGAGAATTATCATTGGTCTAAAATTTTCAGCAATAGAAAACCAATGTCATTGTCATAGTATAGTCCTAAACTAACATATAATCCTATCGTCAAATTTTGATTTGGTTGTCACAAAGTCAACCCCAATATAAAGTAACCGAGAGTATTGGTCTCGGGTTGTCCTCAAGAGAATGGGCAAACATGTACATCAATATTGGTTAGAATTCCGGGGTTGGGAGTCATAAACAAGAATTTAAACTACTAAACTTAACATGCAAGAAATATTAAAGGGCAAGAAACTAAACCAAAGCAATTAAAGCAAGATATAAGTAAATGTAATCTAGCAAGAGAGCATTTCTATTCTAAGACTAACTAAACAACTAAACTAACTATAACAAGAATCAAGCAATTGGGATTTTTGGGTCTCAAATATGAATAATAACAGGGACTCTTGGCTAGGCATGGGAATTAGGGTCACCATCCTTGTCTAATAACCACGTATTAACAATTATGAGGAACCAAGCTCATTAAGTTTACTTCTATGCTTGAAGTACGTACAATATCTACTTTAATGCTTGAAGTGCGTCAAATGACTTGATCAATCTCAACTCATAAGTCCCAATCCAACTACTAATTGGCTTAGTAGTAGATTGGTGTCAATGGGTGTCAATTTGACCACTAAAGTTCTCAAATCTCCAAATCAATTAGACCCAATGACTCAAGTTCACCCAATCCCCTTAGCCTAGGCCAAGAGTATAGAAAACTACTCAATAATCAAAGGAAACATTTCATCAAACACATGGTATGCATTAATGGGAAATCACAAATACCTACTAACAATTATCAATAGAAAACAACTCAAATAACACTATCAATCATAGAAAACATCAATGCACTAATGGAAATTCAAATTCAACAAAGTTCATAATATGAGAAGAAAAAGAAAAATAACAAGAGAACATAAATTCAACATAAGATCTAAACAAAATTATAACTAGAGAACTCAAATTAAGTAATTGAAACTAAAATTAACAAGACCCAATTCAGAATTTCAACAAACGAATATCAAAAACAAACTAAATCTAGAGAGAAGTAAGAGTTTCTCTCTCTAGAAGACAAGAACAAAAAACTAGCTAAAATTATGTGTATTGTGTGAATGATTGGATCCCCCCTTTCTCCGTCAATTTCTGGGTCTTTTCCATGCAGAATCAAGTTGGATTTGGGCCTAGAGCCTCTCAGAATTCACCAGCCACAATTTTTTTGATGAAGTCACGTGATGGGCGTCACGCGTGCGCGTCATTTGAGTTCTACGAGCCACGCGTACGCGTCAAGCATGCGTACGCGTCGGTCACTGCTACGCCAATCCACACATGCACGTCAGCCATGCGTACTCGTCACCTCCAGTTATCCAAAGCTTCATTCTTCACGTCCCTTCAACTTGTGCGTGCTTCCTTCCCATCTTCTAGACCATTCTTTCCTTATAGATCCTGAATCTACTTAACAAATACATCACGGCATCAAATGGTAATCGAAGAGGATTAAAATATAGCATTTTTAAGGTTAAAGAAGCATGTTTTAAACCATGAAGCAAAATTAGGAAGAAAACACAAAATCATGTAATTTATATGAAAAGTGCAGAAAATATTGATAAAACCCCCCAAATTCTACACAAGATAAACCACAAAAATCGGGGTTTATCAAACCACCCCCACACTTAAACCAAGCATGTCCTCATACTAAAAATTAAAAGACCAAAGAGTATAGGAGAATGAGGTTTATGAGTGGCTCGCTTCACTTTGGTTCGAAGTGGATGCTGAAGTGTCCGGCTCCTCCATAGGTGGGTTAGCACAACCCAAGAGCTTCTTCAAGTAAGCACAGCGGCGTTTGTTCCGCCGCTCATTCTTGTCTACCTTTTGAGTGAGCTCAACAAACAATTGGTAGGATAATTTCTATGGTGCTGATGAGGTGGTAGGAATGTCGGAAGGAATGGCCATGTCAAGGCTTGTGGTTCTCACAGGAGGCTTAAGATACTTTCCACTTAGGACAATGTTTTTCGTCGCCGAAATTATTTCCTTCACGTCCTTAGCCTCATGGGGAACTCCGGCGGTAGCAATTAAGTCCGTTACCAAGGCGGGAAATGGGAGGTTACCGTTTGTATGAACGCGGCCCATTGCTTGCCGGATGAGGAAAGAAATGTTGATAGGCCTCTTAGTGAGGATGCACCAGACAAAAAGGGCCAAGTCCGCTGTGATTAAGGACTCATGAGTGCTCGGAAGTACGTAATGGGACATGATTTGCGCCCACATTCTAGCCTCTACAGTAAACGCTTGTGCCGAAATGCACTTAGGTCGGACCTTGGCTCTTCCTTGGGTCTATTGTTCTCCTGGTTGGGCAATGACCCTAAGGATGGAACCCCAATCAAAACCGAGTCTGCTGCACTGTAGTAGGAATTCTTGGTAACCATCCATCCCATCTGGCACTGGTAAAACCTTAAGTATCCACTGAATGGCTTCCTCTAATATGGGGACTTGTTTCCGGCGCACAAAAATTGATTGCAGAGAAGGTGAGTGATAGTTGGAGTAGAACTCCACCACCCAAGAAAAATTTGTTTCTTGCGGTCTCCGATTGACAAATCCCCATTGTCGCTGCTCAATGCGCGGCACCACAAACCAAACAAGGTGCTCCGGAGGAACGAGGAGATGTTCAGAGTGGTAATTCCTTTCAACCAAATTAGGGAACATAAGCTCACAAAAGCGATTGGTGAACCTTGCATTGTCCTTTGCAGGGTTGTCCTTCTCTTCCTCATCAATATGAATGACCCTTTTCACCCTCTTAGAGGGAGGCTTAACTTTTGGTACAGGGTGCGCCTTGGTGGTTGACCTTTGAGGTTCCCTCTTTGTATGCGGCTTTTTCGAGGCCTTTTCCTTGCCCTTTTGGTGGCCATCCTGAAAAGGAAGGAAAAGAGAAAACATTAAACTCAAAGAAACAACACTTAATTAGCAACATGCAAGTGAGAAATAATGCCATAAAGGGATAAAGCATCTTGAAGACATGACAGCTGCAACATGTAAGTAAGACAACAATTTAATCATGGGGCATATCACTAGCATGAGATGCAAGAGTGAGAGAAGCATGCAAGTGTAAAGCATGAGAGGCGTGGGCTCAAGCATCAATAGCAACAATAAGTAACATATGCAAGAAAGGAACAAAAAAGCACAAGAAAATCATTCACCTAGTCTAATTCCAAGACAACGAAGCATACAAATGGGATAAAGTGGAGTTAGAGAAAGTAGAATCACAAATATTGCAATATGGTACAAAGAAGCAAGTCATAGGTAGTGAACACATAGATGGTAAAGATGAAGCATAATAGGCTCAATGCACATGAAGAAGAGCAAGTGTAATGAGAAAGAAGCACTAAATTGAAAGCATAATGTCAAAATGAACTAAAATATCATTGGTGCTTTTCAACAAACACTTGGTGTGCAACTTCCAAACAATAAGCAAGTTAAAGAAAAATTCAAAAATGTAATACCCAAATGAAATATCAAGCATCAAAACAACATCACATAACACAAATAAGGCAAGAAATATCAAAATAACCTACCAATGCAAGAAATATAATGAAGTTTCACACCCATAGAAGAATGTAAAAAAGGAAGAGAAGAAACAAAATGAAATATAAACAACAAAATCAAAATGCAACTAAGAAGAAGGAAAATAGAGTAAAGCAATGCAATTAAAAGAGGAAATTTTAAAAAGCAAAAGAGAGGGAAGAGGAGTAAGACCTTGAAAGGAGGAAGAAGATAAGGTAGGGTGTAAATGAGAGTAGGAGAAGAGAGAAGAGAGAAAAAATGTGGGACTGCCGGAGGTGGTGGTCGCTGGTGGTGGTAGGCGGAGAAGAGGAGGTAAGGTGGAGGAAGAAGAGAGGAAGAAGGAATAAAAGAAGAGAAATGAAGAAAAGAAGTGAAGAACGGGAGAAAACAGGGGCACTGCACATTTAGTTGTGTCAGCAAGGTGACGCGTGCGCGTCGCCCACGCTCACGCGTGGATGGTGAAAAGAGCGACGACGCGTGCGCGTCGCCCTCGTGTACGCGTGGTGAGCAATTGTGCTCCACACAAAAAATTTGCACAAAACCGGCGTAACTCTCTGGTTTTTGTACCAGGAGTTCCAAAATCAGCAACCGACGCTCACGTATGGAGAGGATTTGTGCTTCTGGCACTCCTCTCCCACAATTCCAGCGTAACTCTCTGGTTTTTGTACCAGGAGTTGTGGAAACACAATCGACGCGTACGCGTGGGGCGACGTTTTTTTTTTAACATGAGGAAAGGCAATTATAACACAATCTTAGCAGTTATTCAAGCTAGATAGTTCAAAAATACTCAAAATTTCATGCAATACTCAAAATTAAGTATTTTCTTCAAAATTACCAATTCACCCAAAGAAAGATCAATGAAATCCTCATGAAGATTTTAACCAGCTCAACAAAATCAAACAACATCAAATACACTTAGACAAACTCACCAAATCAAACAAAGACCCTAAAATTTCATGCAAGAGATTATGTACAAGGAGGATCATACCATGGTGGGGTGTCTCCCACCTAACACTTTTCTTTAACGTCCTTAAGTTGGACGGTCATGAGCTTAAGATTCTCCTCCTTTTGGTGCATCCTCAATAAGGAACACCTCCACTTCCCTTGGTGACTTATAACCATGATACTTCTTTATCCTGTGGCCGTTCACTTTGAATGTTGCACCGCTTTGAGGGTGGAATAGCTCAACCACTACATAGGGCTTCACTTCCTTCACTTTAAAGGGGCCATCCCACCTTGAACGGAGCTTCCCAGGCATGAATCTGAGCTTTGAGTTGTATAGAAAAACTTCATCACCCTCTTGAAAATCTTTCTTGCGGATATGGTGATCATGGAACGCCTTAGTTTTCTCCTTATAAATCTTTGCATTCTCATAGGCCTCCATCCTAAGGCATTTGAGTTCTTCTAATTGTAATTTCCTTGCTATGCCCGCCTTGGTGAAGTTCATATTGCATTGCTTAACTGCCCAATAGGCCTTATGTTCAATTTCAACCGGAAGGTGGCATGCATTCCCAGAGACAATCCAAAAGGGACTCATCCCTAGCGGAGTCTTGTAGGCTGTCCGATATGCCCATAATGCATCACCCAATCGAGAGCTCCAATCTCTCCTTTGTGGGTTCACCACTTTTACCAAAACCCGCTTTATCTCTTGGTTGGACACCTCCGCTTGGCCATTAGTTTGGGGGTGGTAAGCGGTTGCAACTTTGTATAGTATCCCGTATCGCTTGAGTAGTGCTTCCATCTTCCTGTTGCAAAAGTGAGTACCTTGGTCGCTCACGATTGCTCGTGGCGACCCATAGTGGCATACAATATTGTTTCTAATGAAAGAAACCACAATATTAGCGTCATCAAGGCGGGTAGTATCGCTTCCACCCACTTTGATACGTAATCAACCGCTAACAGAATGTAAAGATATCCATTTGAGTTAGGAAATGGCCCCATAAAGTCTATGCCCCATACATAAAAGATTTTACAAAACAACATTGGTTGTTGAGGCATTTCATCCTTTTGGGATGTATTTCCTAACTTTTGACATTAGTGACATGATACAAAAAATTGGTTAACATCCTTGAACAATGTCGGCTACCAGAATCCACAATCCAAAACTTTTTTAGCCGTCCGTTGTGGGACAAAGTGGCCACCACACTCGGATGAATGACAAGATTCGAGAATAGATTGGAATTCGGACTCCAGGACACATCTACGAATCACTTGGTCTACTCCCCGTTTCCACAAGTGAGGGTCATCCCAAATGTAATACTTGAAATCACTCCTCAACTTGTCTCTTTGATTTTTTGAAAAGTTAGGAGGGAAGATATTGGCAACCAAGTAATTCGCCATAGGTGCAAACCAAGGAGAGCTATCCCCAATAGCATGCAAACCATCCAAAGGAAATGAGTCGTCAATCGGAAATGGGTCATATTTAAGATTTTCAAAGCGGCTCAGATGGTCTGCAACCAAATTTTGTAACCCACTTCGATCCCTAATTTCAACGTCAAACTCTTGCAAGAGCAGGATTCAACGTATGAGCCTAGGTTTCGACTCATTCTTTGTCAACAAATATTTTAGGGCTGCATGATCCGTATACATCACTATTTTGGAACCTAACAAATAAGATCTAAATTTATCCAATGCATGAACAATCGCTAGAAGCTCTTTTTCCGTAGTGGTGTAATTGGATTGCGCCGCATCCAATGTCTTTGAGGAGTAAGCAACAATGTAAGGGAGCTTACCATCGCGTTGTGCAAGTGCGGCACCTACGGCATGGTTTGATGCATCGCACATGATTTCAAACAGTTGCGTCCAATCAGGACCCCTCACAATTAGTGCCATGATAAGAGCTCTTCTCAACTCCTCAAATGCTTCTGCACAAGCACTATCAAACTCAAAGTCTACGTCCTTTTGTAGCAAGCGCGATAACGGCGATGCAATCTTGGTAAAATTCTTGATGAAGCACCTATAGAATCCTACATATCCCAAAAAAGAACGAACCTCCCTCACAGAAGAAGGGTGAGGTAAACTGGTAATGACATCAACCTTGGTCAGGTCCACAGAAATTCCCTTATCAGAAACTACGTGTCCTAACACTATGCCTTGTCTCACCATGAAGTGGAATTTTTTGAAATTGAGGACAAGGCTAGTGTTAACTCATCTCTCTAGGACCTTAGCCAAGTTCTCTAAACAGCTATCAAAAGAAGCCCCATATACACTGACATCGTCCATAAAGACTTCCAGACAACTCTCCATGAGATCAAAACAGACATAGTCATGCACCGCTGAAAAGTGGCAGGTGCATTGCATAACCCAAATGGCATCCTTTTGTAAGCAAAGGTGCCAAAGGGACAAGTAAAGGTGGTCTTTTCCTGATCCTCAGGAGCAATATGTATCTGGAAGTAGCCTGTAAAACCATCAAAAAAGCAGTAATGAGATTTACCTGCAAGTCGGTCCAACATCTTATCAATGAATAGCAAGGGGTAATGGTCTTTCCTTGTTGCCGCATTCAGCTTCCTATAATCAATGCATACCCGCCAAGCATTTTGCACCCTTGTTCTGACCACTTCACCATCATCTTTCTTGACAGAAATGATTCCTAATTTCTTTGGAATAACTTGAACTGGGCTCACCCACTCACTATCGAAAATCAGATAAAAATACCCGCATCAAGCAACCTTGTGACTTCTTTTTTCACCACATCAAGAATGGTGGGTTTGAGCCTTCTTTGTTGTCTAACTGGCCGAGCTCCCTCTTGAAGGAAGATGCGATGCATACACATACGGGGGTCAATCCCACAATGTCGGCTAAGATCCAACCGATTGCTTTCTTGTGCTTTCTTAGGACCTCTAGGAGCTTCTCTTCTTCTTGGCTAGAGAGCTCGCTAGCAATGATTACCGGAAACCTTTGGTTATCCTCAAGGAATGCATATTTCAAGTGGAAAGGTAGAGGCTTCGATTCAGTTTTTGCTTCAAGTTGAGGTTCTTTCTCACCAAGATCATGAAGCTCATCCTCATCGGTTTTCTCTTGTTTATCCTCATGTTTATCCTTCCCTTCAATAACAGGATAGTACAACCTGTTGCAATCTTCTCTTTGTATCTCCATTACTACCTCATCAATCACATCACAACGGAGGACGGAGTGCTCTTCAGGTGGATGTCTCATGGCCTCTTCCAAGTTAAACTTGATGGTCTTGTCACCTACCTCAAAAGAGTATGTGCTGGTAAAGGCATCCAATTTAAATTTAGAGGTCTTCAAGAAAGGTCTACTAAGCAAAACGGAGGAGGAACTTCCATTATCCATCGAAGGCATTTCTAGGATATAGAAATCAATTGAAAACACTAAGTCCTTGATTGTCACAAGCACATCTTCCGTTATCCCTACTACGGTGATCACACTCTTGTCGGCTAAGGCAAATTTGGCGGCCGACCTTTTCAATGAAGCTAAATTCAACCTTGCAAATATAGAGAGTGGCATTATACTCACACAAGCCCCCAAATCACACATGCAATCATAAAAGGCAACTCCACCAATCTAACAGGATACTAAACAAGGTCCGGGGTCACTATACTTTTTCGGAATAGGCTTCATCAATAAAGAAATGGAACCACCCAATGACAATGTTTCCAACTCACCAATCCTATCTTTGTGTGTGCACAAGTCCTTTAAAAACTTAGCATACTCTGGAATTTGTTGAAGCAAGTTTAGATCAAACTCCGGAGTTTTCTTGGCCTTCTTTACCATGGAAGGGAATGAAATGGAAATGGGTTCATCCATTATGGCCTTCCTCTTGGGTTCCTTAAGGCTCACTTCTTCTTCCTCTTGCTTTGTGTCTCCCTCACCTTCCTCATGTTAAACTTCAACAACTACTTCCTCCTCATGAATGTCTTCCATGTAGTCTCCGACCGTAGAGTAATGGCGTTAAGACCACCTTTTAGGTTTGGAAGGGGGTGGGATAGAAGGCTAGAAGAGCTTGAGGCTTGGTTGGTGTTGGTATTTTTGGAAGGAGGTAGGGACATCCTTGAAAGTATTTTGGTTATGTTGGATAATTGAGCACTCATGTTACCAAATTGTGCATTGAGATTCCTAGTGTTCTCCTCATTTTTCTCTACCATAACCCTAAGTCTCTCTTGCTCTTGGTAGAGTGCACGGTGAGAGTCATCACCTTGGGTTGTGGGAGAAGAAGAGGGTTGATTGGTTTGTTGTTTTGATTTTATTGTGAGTGTTGGTATGGTTGGTTATGGTGGTTTTGGTTGGCTTGGTGGTTATTGTTGTGGTATTAGGAAGAAGATTGGTAGTTGTTGTAGTAATGAGAAGATGAGTTGCCTTGGTTCCATCTTTGATTGGGGTTGTTTCCTGGGCATTGTCCCTCCACCCTTGATTAGAACTATTACCATGAGAGTAATTGTTTTGACCTTGAGATTGATAGGGTGGGTGATAAACCACTATTTTATGGTTTATCTTGGGCTTAATTGAGTAGTAAAATCAACTCTTTACCCACTTATTCATACTATTCGCATGTTTTACATTTGCCTTCCTAATTATGTGCTTTGATTGAAAACATGCTTCTTTGGCCTTAAGTTCCCTATGTTTAATCCTTTCTTATTACCATTAGATGCCTTGATATATGTGTTAAGTGATTTCAGAGATTACAGGGCAGGAATGGCTCAGAGGATGGAAAGGAAGCATGCAAAAGTGGAAGGAGTACAAGAAGTTGGAGAAATTCCTAAACAGTGCAGCCTGACCTCCTCGCACTCAAACAGCTATAACTTGAGCTAAAGAGGTCCAAACGACGCGGTTCCAGTTGCGTTGGAAAGCTAACGTTTGGGGCTTCGATTGATATATAATATGCCATAGTTGCCCTGAAGCTAGGTGACGCGACCGCGTGATCCACGCGGACGCGTCGCATTGACGAAAAACCAGCGTGGCAGATTTCTCCTCCAGCAATTTCTGGGCTATTTTCGACCCAGTTCTCAGCCCAGAAAACACAGATTAGAGGCTATAAAGTAGAGGGATTGCATCCATTCATGAATAAGCTTTCAAATTCACAATTTTAGGAGTTGATGTAGTTTTTAGAGAGAGAGGTTCTCTCCTCTCTCTTAGGATTAGGATTTAGGACTTCTCTTAGTTTTAGGAGTAACTCTCAATCCTAAGTTCAATATTTTTTGTTATTTATTTTCCTAATTTAATTTATGAATGTCCATGTCATATTTAAGTTCTTTTGTGAATGCAATTCGAGGTATTTTCAGATTTAATTTTGCTTTGCTTCATTTATAAATGCTTTTAATTTAATTTAGATATTTTCCCTTTTGGCTTTGGTTGATTAATTGGTGACCCTTGATTTATCAAACTCATTGTTGATTGAAATATTGTGTTTAATTGTGTGGTTTTATCATGATCTTTACCCACTTATTCATTAATTTAGCATGCATTTATATTTCCTTCCTGAAACTATTACATGATTGAAAACTGCTTCCTAGGAACTTTTAATTATGTATTTTTAATTCTCCTTTATTCCATTTGATGCCGTGATCTGTGTGTTAAGCGTTTCAGGCTTTATAGGGCATGAATGAGTTGGAGATTAGAAAGGAAGCTAGCAAAAATGGAAGGAACACAAGAAATTGAGGAGATAACCAGCGAGAAGTGACGCGGCCGCATGGCTCACGCGACCGCGCGGAAGAGGAGAAATTGCAGTGACGCGGCCGCATGGCTCACGTGACCGCGCGGAATGGTAAAGCACAAGCGACGCGGAGGCGTGGATGACGCGAACGCGTGGCAAGGAAAAATGCGAATGACGCGTCCGCATGGATGACGCGATCGCGTGACATGCGCGATCTGCATAATCTGCAGAATTCGCTGGGGGCGATTTTGGACCCTATTTTGACCCACTTTTCGGCCCAAAACAGCAGACTAGAGCCAGAGAACATGCAGAAACCAGAGACAACATTCATTTTACACAGTTTTAGTTTTAGATCTAGTTTACTCCTCCTATAGGTTTTCTCTCTACACATTCATAGTTCTTAGGATTTAATTTTCGATTGCTCTTTGCATTGGGACACTGAGAAGAGTTATTACCTCATCAAGACTTCGTCATTCTAGTTCGTTTTCTTTACTTGGTTTAATCTTCCATGTTCTTTGCTTTGTTTAATTTTACCATTGGAATATTTTTAGGATTATTTAATACAAGGATCACTTTTCTTTTTAATTGACTATTTTGATTTTTATTTACAATGTCTTTCTTTAATTCATTTTCATATGCTATGAATTTTACATTCACAATGAGCGAGTAGTTTCCTAACTTGATGGGGAGTTGATTGAAAGGAACCCTTGAGTTGGAAAGCTTAAAAGAAAAATTGTAATTGGGTTTATGGTTGGATTGCCTTCTAGTCACTAACACCAATTTCTTTTAATTAAGTTGTTTGCAACTTGTGAACAAACGTAGCATTGCAACTTGTTTGACTTTCCCTTACCTAGTAAAGGATAACTAAACAGAACAACCTTTAATTGTCAATTAATCTTGAGAGTATTCCAACAATAATAGGGATTCCAACTAATCAACTCCCAGTCAAGGCTTTTATTTACATTATTCAAATTCACCAATTTAATTTCCTGTTTACTCAACTCAAACCTATTTGAAAACATCTGATTAATAAAATAGCACACTTTTCTGCATCTTGTTGGGAGATGACCTGGGACTCATACTCCCAGTATTTTAATTTCAATTTTCTGTGACACCTTTTTAAATTGATAGGCAAATTTCTGGCGAGTTAAGAACTATACTTGCAACGTATATAAATTAACAATTTTTAATTCGCCAATTTCTGCTACAATTTTTGGCGCCGTTGCCGGAGAGTTGCAATAGAGTGCTAAAGTTATTAATTGGAATTTATTTATTTGCATTTTATTTTATTTTGCTAATATGAGCTGCATGTTTCTTTCGTCAAATGATGCGTTCACTTCCTGATCCAAGCTTGCCAATATTCGATCCTGAAATTGAAAGGACTATTTCACAATTAAGGCGAGCTCAGCGTCGGTTAGTCCTCTCTAAGGGCGGATTCGAAACGCCATTTGAGGAAGAAACCAGCTCCCGTTCTACTGATTCGGTTGATTTACGTACAGGTAACATGGCGGCAGCCAGAAGAGTTACTATCCAGGAGGAAGGAGCCCCTGATTTTACAATGCAACCGTTTCAAGTGCATCACCCAACGGTGGCTACAGATTTTGAAATAAAGACCGCACTGCTCAATTTGATGCCCAAGTTTCATGGCTTACCTGCTCAAGAGCCTATCAAGCACCTGAGAGATTTCCAAGCAGCCTGTTCTACTGTCAGGCGTGATGGTGTAGATGAAACTTCAATTTTGCTTAAAGCTTTCCCGTTTTCTCTTGAGGGAAAAGCAAGAGAGTGGTACTACACTCAACCCCTAGCGAATGTATCCAACTGGGATACACTCAGAAAAGAATTTTTGGAAAATTTTTTTCCATCTGAAGTTACTGATAAACTGAGGAAGGACATTTCCACGATTGTTCAGGATGACAACGAGACTCTCTTTGAATACTGGGAGCGCTTCAATAATCTTCTGGAAGCATGCCCCATCACAGGATTGACAAGATAGTGTTACTCAGCTATATCACACAGGGCATGAGGCCCCAAGATAAGACCACATTGGAAAGTGCTAGCAATGGGTCTATGAAGAAGTATAAGACCACTGATGAGGCATGGCAATTGATCAGCGACTTAGCTGAATCTACTAGGAACCACAGGCAGAAACAAGGCCGTTCAAAAGCCGTTGCAGAAGTATCCTCTAGCAGAGAGACTGCTGCTCTAGCTCAGAGTATCTGTGAAATGACCAACTTGCTAAAGCAGATGTAATTGAATCAACAAGTTCAGCAAGCTCAACCTTCTCCAGCACAGCAAAGCCAACAGTTAGTCCCACAGAGAGTCTGTGGCATTTGTGCTGATTATAGCCATTATACGGATGAATGCCCGCAGCTCCAGCAAGAAGACAACATGGTAGCATCCATTCATAACTTCTATGACTGTCCCAACCAAGGGTACAATCAAGATGGAAATCATAACCATGGATGGCAGGATAATTCTAACCAGAATTGGAGGGACAACAGTAACAGAGGAGGCAGAGATAATCAGGGAAATCAGAGGTGGAATAATAACAACAACAGGCAGCAGAACCAACCTTACAGAGCACCTCACCTGAGGCAATCCCAAGGACCACAGAATACCCAACAGCAGACCTCTCAATTTACTCATCCTTCTTCATCTTCTAATGAAGAGTTACTACAATCTTTTGAGCGGAGACAACAGACCATGGAAAATAATATTATGAATAACATTAATGCCAGTCTGAATGGTCTGACCTCTACTTTGCAAGCTCTTGTCTTACAGATTGGATCAATGCAAAATTCCAATAACCAACCTTCAAGTTCCACTGGAATTCCCTCTCAACCATTACCCAATCCAAAGGGAGGCATTAATGCCATTACCCTAAGGTCCGGAACCATACTGCAAGAGATGAATCGGGAGGAGCCAAGCCCACCAGAACACGCCTCAGCTGAAGAGGTAGTAGAAATAGAAAGCCTTGACTGGGATTAAGCCCACCAGAACCACACTCTTCAGCTGAGGCGTGTTCTGGTGGGCTTGGCTCCTCCCGATTCCTCTCTTGCAGTGTGGTTCTGGACCTTAGGGTAATGGCATTAATGCCTCCCTTTGGATTGGGTAATGGTTGAGAGGGAATTTCAGTGGAACTTGAAGGTTGGGTATTGGAATTTTTCATTGATCCAATCTGTGAGACAAGAGCTTGCAAAGTAGAGGTCAGACCATTCAGACTGGCATTAATGTTATTCATAATGTTATTTTCCATAGTCTGTTGTCTCTGCTCAAAAGATTTTAGTAACTCTTCATTAGAAGATGAAGAAGGATGAGTAAATTGAGAGGTCTGCTGTTGGGTATTCTGTGGTCCTTGGGATTGCCTCAGGTGAGGTGCTCTGTAAGGTTGGTTCTGCTGCCTGTTGTTATTATTCTACCTCTGATTTTCCTGATTATTTCTGCCTCCTCTGTTACTGTTGTCCCTCCAATTCTGGTTAGAATTATCCTGCCATCCATGGTTATGATTTCGACCTTGATTGTACCCTTGGTTGGGGTGGTCATAGAAGTTATGAGTGGATGCTACCATATTGTCTTCTTGCTGGAGCTGCGGGCATTCATCCGTATAATGGCTATAATCAGCACAAATGCCGCAGACTCTCTGTGGGACTAACTATTGGCTTTCCTGTGCTGGAGAAGGTTGAGCTTGCTGAAATTGTTGTTGATTCAATTTCATCTGCTTCAGCAAGTTGGTCATTTCACAGATACTCTGAGCTAGAGCAGCAGTCTCTCTGCTAGAGGATACTTCTGCAACGACTTTTGAACGGCCTTGTTTCTGCCTGTGGTTCCTGGTAGATTCAGCTAAGTCACTGATCAATTGCCATGCCTCATCAGTGGTCTTGTACTTCTTCATAGACCCATTGCTAGCACTTTCCAATGTGGTTTTATCTTGGGGCCTCATGCCCTGTGTGATATAGCTGAGTAACACTATCTTGTCAATCCTGTGATGGGGGCATGCTTCCAGAAGATTATTGAAGCGCTCCCAGTATTCAAAGAAAGTCTCGTTGTCATCCTGAACAATCGTGGAAATGTCCTTCCTCAGTTTATCAGTAACTTCAGATGGAAAAAAATTTTCCAAAAATTCTTTTCTGAGTGTATCCCAGTTGGATACATTCGCTAGGGGTTGAGTGTAGTACCACTCTCTTGCTTTTCCCTCAAGAGAAAACGAGAAAGCTTTCAGAAAAATTGAAGTTTCATCTACACCATCATGCCTGACAGTAGAACAGGCTGCTTGGAAATCTCTCAGGTGCTTGATAGGCTCTTGAGCAGGTAAGCCATGAAACTTGGGCATCAAATTGAGCAGTGCGGTCTTTATTTCAAAATCTATAGCCACCGCTGGGTGATGCGCTTGAAACGGTTGCATTGTAAAATCAGGGGCTCCTTCCTCCTGGATAGTAACTCTTCTGGCTGCCGCCATGTTACCTGTACGTAAATCAATCGAATCAGTAGAACGGGAGCTGGTTTCTTCCTCAAATGGCGTTTCGAATCCGCCCTCAGAGAGGACTAACCGACGCCGAGTGATGAGCGGATAATTTATACGCTTTTTGACATTGTTTTTAGTATGTTTTTAGTAGGATCTAGTTACTTTTAGGGATGTTTTCATAAGTTTTTATGTTAAATTCACATTTCTGGACTTTACTATGAGTTTGTGTGTTTTTCTATGATTTTAGATAATTTCTGGCTGAAATTGAGGGACTTGAGCAAAAATCAGATTCAGAGGTTGAAAAAGGACTGCTGATGCTGTTGGATTCTGACCTCCCTGCACTCAAAGTGGATTTTCTGGAGCTACAGAACTCGAACTGGCGCGCTTCCAATTGCGTTGGAACGTAGACATCCAGGGCTTTCCAGCAATATATAATAGTCCATACTTTGGCCAAGAATTGACGATGTAAACTGGCGTTCAACGCCAGCCTTCTGCCCAAATCTGGCGTCCAGCGCCAGAAAAGGATCCAAAACCAGAGTTGAGCGCCCAAACTGGCACAGAAACTGGCGTTCAACTCCACAAATGGCCTCTGCACGTGCTACACTTAAGCTCAGCCCAAACACACACCAAGTGGGCCCCGGAAGTGGATTTATGCATCAATTACTTACTCATGTAAACCCTAGTGACTAGTTTATTATAAATAGGACCTCTTACTATTGTATTAGACGTCTTTTTGACCATCTTTTGATCATCTTAGGATCTTAGGATCATCTTTGGACGCCTGGTTCTTAGATCAGAGGGGCTGGCCATCTCGGCCATGCCTGGACCTTCACTTATGTATTTTCAAACGGTAGAGTTTCTACACTCCATAGATTAAGGTGTGGAGCTCTGCTGTTCCTCAAAGATTAATGCAAAGTACTTCTGTTTTCTGTTCAATTCATCTTATTTCACTTCTAAGATATCCATTCGCATCCAAGAACGTGATGAAGGTGATGATTATGTGTGACGCTCATCATCCTTCCCCCTTATGAACGCGTGCCTGACAAACACTTATGTTCTACATGAATTAAGCTAGAATGAGTATCTCTTAGATCTCCTAACCAGAATCTTCGTGGCGTAAGCTAGAATGATGGCGGCATTCAAGAGAATCCGGAAGGTCTAAACCTTGTCTGTGGTATTCTGAGTAGGATTCAATGATTGAATGACTGTGACGAGCTTCAAACTCGCGATTGTTGGGCGTTAGTGACAGACGCAAAAGGAGGGTGAATCCTATAACAGCATGATCGAGAACCGACAGATGAATAGCTGTGCCGTGACAGGGTGCGTGAGCATATTATTCACTGAGAGGAGGGGATGTAGCCACTGACAACGGTGATGCCCTTGCATAAAGCCAGCCATGGAAGGGAGTAAGACTAATTGGATGAAGATAGCAGAAAAGCAGAGGTTCAGAGGAACGAAAAGCATCTCCATTCGCTTATCTGAAATTCCTGCTAATGAATCTACATAAGTATCTCTATCCCCTTTTATTGTTTATGTTAATCTAATCAAGTATCATGTTTAAATCCGCCTGACTGAGATTTACACGGTGACCATAGCTTGCTTCATACCAACAATCTCCGTGGGATTCGACCCTTACTCACGTAAGGTATTACTTGGACGACCCAGTGCACTTGCTGGTTAGTTGTATCGAAGTTGTGACAATTATGAATTAAGATCAAAGCACCAAGCTTTGGAGCCTGGACATCACAATTTCGTGCACCAAGTTTTTGGCGCCGTTGCCGGGGATTGTTTGAGTCTTCGGCAAGCTTTTGGTCCGGTAACATCAGTGCCAGATTCCCTTTTGATCCGGCAACAGCACCAAGTTTTTGGCGCCGTTGCCGGGGATTGTTCGAGTTTGGACAACTGACGGTTCATCTTGTTGCTCAGATTAGGTAATTTTCTTTTTGTTTTCTTTTCAAAAATTTTCAAAAATATTTTCAAAAATCTCTCATCTGTTTTCGAAAAAAAATAAATAAATAAAAATATTTTCAAAAATTTATTCAAAATTTTTAAGAATGAATTCTAGTGTTTCATGAAGCATGTGAAGCCTGGCTGGCTGTAAAGCCATGTCTAAATTCATTTGGACTGAGGCTTGCAATTTGTTATCAAGAGCAAATTAGTTGTTGCTCATCCACCTGCTGCTGATCCATGATCACCTGCTGAAGCTTGGCTGGCCATTGGCCATGTCTAGTGTTTTGGACTGGAACTTTCTTTGAAAGCTTGGCTGGCTAGTGAGCCATGTCTAATTCCTGGACTGAAGCTTTAGACTAACATGGCAAGATTCCTGGAATTCATATTAAAAATTTTTGGAATCCTCATTTTTCCTTTTAATATGCGAAAAATATAAAAGAAAAATCCAAAAAAAAAATTAGAAAATCATAAAAATCAAAAATATTTTTGTTTCTTGTTTGAGTCTTGAGTCATATCATAAGTTTGGTGTCACTTGCATATGCATCTTGCATTTTTTTCGAAAATATCATGCATTCATAGTGTTCTTCATGATCTTCAAGTTGTTCTTGGTAAGTCTTCTTGTTTGATCTTGATGATTTTTTGTTTTGTTTCTTTTCATGTTTATCATATGCATTCTTGAATTCTTAGTGTCTAAGCATTAAAGAATTCTAAGTTTGGTGTCTTGCATGTTTTCTTTGCATTAAAAATTTTTCAAAAAATATGTTCTTGATGTTCATCATGACATTCATAGTGTTCTTGGTGTTCGTCTTGACATTCATAGCATTCTTGCATGCATTCATTGTTTTGATCTAAAAATTTCATGCATTGCATCATTTTTCTTGTTTTTCTCTCTCATCATAAAAATTCAAAAATAAAAAAAAATATCTTTCCCTTTTTCTCTCATCAAATTCGAAAATTGAGTTGACTTTTTCAAAAATTTTTAAAAATCAAATTGTTTCTCATGAGTCAAATCAAATTTTCAATTTGAAAATCTTATCTTTTTCAAAATCTTTTTCAAAAATCAAATCTTTTTCAAAATTCTTAATTATTTTCGAAAATTCCAAAAATATTTTTCAAAAATCTTTTTCTTATTTTTATTAAATTTTCGAAAATAACAATAGCAATTAATGTTTTGATTCAAAAATTTGAAGTTTGTTACTTGCTTGTTAAGAAAGATTCAAACTTTGAGTTCTAGAATCATATCTTGTGATTTCTTATGAATCAAGTCATTAATTGAGATTTTAAAAATCAAATCTTTTTCAAAAACTAATTTCTATCATATCTTTTCAAAAATATCTTCTTATCTTATCTTTTTCAAAATATGATTTCAAAATATCTTTTCTAACTTCCTAACTTCTCACCTTTTCAAAATTTGTTTCAACTAACTAACTAACTTTTTGGTTGTTTCTTAACTTTTTCAAAACTACCTAACTAACTCTCTCTCTCTCTAATTTTCGAAAATATCTTCCCTCTTTTTCAAAAATTTCTTTTTTATTAACTAATTATTTTTATTTTTAAATTTTAAAAAATTTTTCGAAAATTTCTAACATTTTTCAAAAACCATTTTTCAAAAATCACTAACTCTTTTTCAAAATAATTTTCGAAAATTATTCCTCCCCCATCTCATTCTATTTATTCATTCATATCCTAACATCTCATCTCACATCTCTTCCATTCGTACAGTTGCATTTCTTCCTTTACATCACGTGCTTTGTCTCCCCCTCTTTTCTTCCACTCACAAAGGGATCCCTATACTGTGGTATAAAGGATCTCTATTATTATTATTATTATTTTTCTGTGCCTTCTTCTTTGTCATATGAGCAGGAGCAAGGATAAGAACATTCTTGTGGAAGCAGATCCAGAACCTGAAAGGACTCTGAAGAGAAAATTAAGAGAAGCTAAAATACAACAATCCAGAGATAACCTTTCAGAAATTTTCGAACAGGCAGAGGAGATGGCAGCCGAAAATAATGATAATACAAGGAAGATGCTTGGTGACTTTACTGCACCTAATTCCAATTTACATGGAAGAAGCATCTCCATTCCTGCCATTGGAGCAAACAATTTTGAGCTGAAACCTCAATTAGTTTCTCTGATGCAGCAGAACTGCAAGTTTCATGGACTTCCATCTGAAGATCCTTTTCAGTTCTTAACTGAATTCTTGCAGATACTGTTAAGACTAATGGAGTAAATCCTGAAGTCTACAGGCTCATGCTTTTCCCTTTTGCTGTAAGAGACAGAGCTAGATTATGGTTGGATTCTCAACCCAAAGACAGCCTAAACTCTTGGGATAAGCTGGTCACGGCTTTCTTAGCCAAGTACTTTCCTCCTCAAAAGCTGAGCAAGCTAAGGGCTGATGTTCAAACCTTCAGACAGAAAGAAGGTGAATCTCTCTATGAAGCTTGGGAAAGATACAAACAGTTGACCAAAAAGTGTCCTTCTGACATGCTT
The DNA here is from genome assembly GCF_059453495.1 of Arachis ipaensis. Taxonomy (NCBI): domain Eukaryota; kingdom Viridiplantae; phylum Streptophyta; class Magnoliopsida; order Fabales; family Fabaceae; genus Arachis; species Arachis ipaensis. The sequence continues at coordinate 95,735,515 of NC_142439.1, forward strand.
TCAGAATGGACCATCCTGGATATATTCTATGATGGTTTATCTGAGCTATCAAAGATGTCACTGGACACTTCTGCAGGTGGATCCATTCACCTAAAGAAAATGCCTGCAGAAGCTCAAGAACTCATTGACATGGTTGCTAATAACCAGTTCATGTACACTTCTGAAAGGAATCCTGTGAGTAATGGGACGCCTATGAAGAAGGGAGTTCTTGAGGTTGATACTCTGAATGCCATATTGGCTCAGAACAAAATATTGACTCAGCAAGTCAATATGATTTCTCAGAGTCTGCATGGAATGCAAGCTGCATCCAACAGTACTCAAGAGGCATCTTCTGAAGAAGAAGCTTATGATCCTGAGAACCCTGCAATAGCAGAGGTAAATTACTTAGGTGAACCTTATGGAAACACCTATAACTCAACATGGAGAAATCATCCAAATTTCTCATGGAAGGATCAAAAGCCCCAACAAGGCTTTAATAATGGTGGAAGAAACAGGTTTAGCAATAGCAAGCCTTTTCCATCATCAACTCAGCAACAGACAGAGAACTCTGAACAAAATGCTTCTAATTTAGCAAATCTAGTCTCTGATCTATCTAAGGCCACTGTAAGTTTCATGAATGAAACAAGGTCTTCCATTAGAAATCTGGAAGCACAAGTGGGCCAGCTGAGTAAAAGGATCACTGAAATCCCTCCTAGTACTCTCCCAAGCAATACAGAAGAGAACCCAAAAGGAGAGTGCAAGGCCATTGACATAAGCGCCATGGCCGAACCTGTAAGGGAAGGAGAGGACGTGAATCCCAAGGAGGAAGACCTCCTGGGACGTCCAGTGATCAATAAGGAGCTTCCCTCTGAGGAACCAAAGGACTCTGAGGCTCATCTAGAGACCATAGAGATCCCATTGAACCTCCTTATGCCCTTCATGAGCTCTGATGAATATTCCTCTTCTGAAGAGAACGAGGATGTTACTGAAGAGCAAACTGCCAAGTTTCTTGGTGCAATCATGAAGCTGAATGCCAAATTATTTGGCATTGATACTTGGGAAGTTGAACCTCCCTTGTTCATCAATGAACTAAGTGATCTGGATCAACTGACATTGCCTCAGAAGAGACAGGATCCTGGAAAGTTCATAATACCTTGTACCATAGGCACCATGATCTTTAAGGCTCTGTGTGACCTTGGTTCAGGAATAAACCTCATGCCCCTCTCTGTAATAGAGAAACTGGGAATCTATGGGGTGCAAGCTGCTAAAATCTCACTAGAGATGGCAGACAGCTCAAGAAAACAGGCTTATGGACAAGTAGAAGATGTATTAGTAAAGGTTGAGGGCCTTTACATACCTGCTGATTTCATAGTCCTGGATACTGGAAAGGAAGAGGATGAATCCATCATCCTAGGAAGACCTTTCCTGGCCACAGCAAGAGCTGTGATTGATATTGACAGAGGTGAAATAGTCCTTCAATGGAATGAGAACTCCCTTGTATTCAAAACTCAAGGATCTCCCTCTGCAACCATGGAGAGGAAGCAGAAAAAGCTTCTCTCCAAGAGAGTCAACCAGAGCCCCCACAGTCAAACTCTATGTTTGGTGTTGGGAGGCCACAACCAAACTCTAAGTTTGGTGTTAAACTCCCATATCCAAACTCTAAGTTTGGTGTTGGAAAGTCTCAACAAAGCTCTGCACATCTGTGAGGCTCCATGAGAGCCCTCTGTCAAGCTATTGACATTAAAGAAGCGCTTGTTGGGAGGCAACCCAATGTTTATCTAATTCTTATTTTTATTGTTTTTCATGTTTTCTTAGGTTCATGATCATGTGGAGTCACAAAATAAATATAAAAATTGAAAACGGAATCAAAAACAGCAGAAGAAAAAATTACACCCTGGAGGAGCATCTGTCTGGCGCTCAGCGCCAGAACAGAGCATGGTTCTGGCGCTGAACGCCCAAAATGGGCAGCTTCTGGGCGCTGAACGCCAGAACAGGCATGGTTCTGGCGTTCAACGCCAGAAATGGCACACAAATGGGCGTTGAACGCCCAAAATGGCCACCAACCTGGCGCTGAACGCCCAGAGTTGGGCACAAAGGCATTTTTACATGCCTAATGGGTGCAGGGATGTAAATGCCTTGACACCTCAGGATCTGTGGACCCCACAGGATCAACTCAGGATCTGTAGACCCCACAGGATCCACTCAGGATCTGTGGACCCCACAGGATCCCCACCTACCTCCACTCACTTCTTCTCACCACTCTCTTTCACACAACCCCACAAACACTCTTCCCTAAAAACCCTCACCAATCACCTCAATCTCTCTTCCCCACTAAACCTTCACCACTCACATCCATCCACTCTTCCCCATAAACCTACCTCATAAACTCCACCTACCTTCAAAATTCAAAACCAATTTCCCACCCAAACCCACCCATATGGCCGAAACATAACCCCCCCATTCCCTATATAAAGACCTCCATTCTTCATCAAATTCACACAACACACCCCTCTACACTCCTCTTGGCCGAAACCACATCTCCCTCTCCCCTCCATATTTCTTCTTCTTCTTCTTCTATTCTTTTGTTTATTGCTCGAGGGCGAGCAATATTCTAAGTTTGGTGTGGTAAAAGCATAGCTTTTTTTGTTTTTCCATTACCATTGATGGCACCTAAGACCGGAGAATCCTCTAGAAGAGGGAAAGGGAAGATAAAAGCTTCCACATCCGAGTCATGGGAGATGGAAAGATTCATCTCCAAAGCCCATCAAGACCACTTCTATGATGTTGTGGCCAAGAAGAAGGTAATCCCTGAGGTCCCTTTTAAACTCAAAAGAAATGAGTATCCGGAGATCCGACATGAAATTCAGAGAAGAGGTTGGGAAGTTCTAACAAACCCCATCCAACAAGTCGGCATCCTAATGGTTCAAGAGTTCTATGCCAATGCATGGATCACCAAGAACCATGATCAAAGTAAGAACCCGGATCCAAAGAACTATGTTACAATGGTTCGGGGGAAATACTTAGATTTTAGTCCGGAAAATGTGAGGTTGGCATTCAACTTGCCATACATGGAAGAGAACGCACGCCCCTACACAAGGAGAGTCAACTTTGATCAAAGGTTGGACCAAGTCCTTATGGACATATGTGTAGAAGGAGCTCAATGGAAGATTGACTCCAAAGGCAAGCCGGTTCAACTAAGAAGATTGGACCTCAAGCCTATAGCTAGAGGATGGTTGGAGTTTATTCAATGCTCAATCATTCCCACTAGCAACCGGTCTGAAGTTACTATAGACCGGGCCATCATGATCCATAGCATCATGATTGGAGAAGAAGTGGAAGTTCATGAGATTATACCTCAAGAACTCTACAAGGTGGCTGACAAGTCCTCCACCATGGCAAGGTTAGCCTTCCCTCACCTCATTTGCCACCTATGCAATTTAGCTGGAATTGACATAGAGGGAGATATCCTCATTAAAGAGGAAAAGCCCATCACTAAGAAAAAGATGGAGCAAGCAAGAGAGCCCAATCATGGAGCTCAAGAGGCGCAAGAAGCTCATCACCATGAGATTCCGGAAATGCCTCAAATGCACTTTCCTCCACATAACTATTGGGAGCACATCAACACCTCCCTAGAAGAATTGAGTTCCAATATGGGACAACTAAGGGTGGAACATCAAGAGCACTCCATCATGCTCCATGATATAAGAGAAGATCAAAAAGCAATGAGGGAGGAGCAACAAAGACAAGGAAGAGACATAGAAGAGCTCAAGGACATCATTGGTTCCTCAAGAAGGAAACGCCACCATCACTAAGGTGGATTCATTCCTTGTTCTTATCTCTTCTGTTTTTCGTTTTCTATGCTATGTACTTATCTGTGTTTGTGTCTTCATTACATGATCATTAGTAGTTAGTAACTTTGTCTAAAAGTTATGAATGTCCTATGAATCCATCACCTCTCTTAAATGAAAAATGTTTTAATTCAAAAGAACAAGAAGTACATGAGTTTCGAATTTATCCTTGAACTTAGCTTAATTATATTGATGTGGTGACAATGCTTCTTATTTTCTGAATGAATGCTTGAACAGTGCATATGTCTTTTGAAGTTGTTGTTTAAGAATGTTAAATATGTTGGCTCTTGAAAGAATGATGACTAGGAGACATGTTATTTGATAATCTGAAAAATCATAAAAATGATTCTTGAAGCAAGAAAAAGCAGCAAAGAACAAAGCTTGCAGAAAAAAAAAAAGAGAAGAAAAAAATAGGCGGAAAAAAAAATAGAAAGAAAAAGAAAAAGCAAGCAGAAAAAGCCAATAACCCTTAAAACCAAAAGGCAAGGGCAAATAAAAAGGATCCCAAGGCTTTGAGCATCAGTGGATAGGAGGGCCTAAAGGAATAAAATTCTGGTCTAAGCGGCTAAACTAAGCTGTCCCTAACCATGTGCTTGTGGCGTGTAGGTGTCAAGTGAAAACTTGAGACTGAGCGGTCAAAGTCAAGGTCCAAAGCAAAAACAAAGAGTGTGCTTAAGAACCCTAGACAACTCTAATTGGGGACTTTAGCAAAGCTGAGTCACAATCTGAAAAGGTTCACCCAATTATGTGTCTGTGGCATTTATGTCTCCGGTGGTAATACTGGAAAACAAAGTGCTTAGGGCCACGGCCAAGACTCATAAAGAAGCTGTGTTCAAGAATCATCATACTGAACTAGGAGAATCAATAACACTATCTGAACTCTGAGTTCCTATAGAAGCCAATCATTCTAAACCTCAATGGATAGAGTGAGATGCCAAAACTATTCAAGAGGCAAAAAGCTATAAGTCCCGCTCATATGATTGCAGCTATGTTTCATTGATAGTTTGGAATTTATAGTATATTCTCTTCTTTTTATCCTATTTGATTTTCAGTTGCTTGGGGACAAGCAACAATTTAAGTTTGGTGTTGTGATGAGCGGATAATTTATACGCTTTTTGACATTGTTTTTAGTATGTTTTTAGTAGGATCTAGTTACTTTTAGGGATGTTTTCATAAGTTTTTATGTTAAATTCACATTTCTGGACTTTACTATGAGTTTGTGTGTTTTTCTGTGATTTCAGGTAATTTCTGGCTGAAATTGAGGGACTTGAGCAAAAATCATATTCAGAGGTTGAAAAAGGACTGCTGATGCTGTTGGATTCTGACCTCCCTGCACTCAAAGTGGATTTTTCTGGAGCTACAGAACTCGAAATGGCGCGCTTCCAATTGCGTTGGAAAGTAGACATCTAGGGCTTTCCAACAATATATAATAGTCCATACTTTGGCCAAGAATTGACGACGTAAACTGGCGTTCAACGCCAGCCTTCTGCCCAAATCTGGCGTCCAGCGCCAGAAAAGGATCCAAAACCAGAGTTGAACGCCCAAACTGGCACAGAAACTGGCCTTCAACTCCACAAATGGCCTCTGCACGTGCTACACTTAAGCTCAGCCCAAACACACACCAAGTGGGCCCCGGAAGTGGATTTATGCATCAATTACTTACTCATGTAAACCCTAGTGACTAGTTTATTATAAATAGGACCTCTTACTATTGTATTAGACGTCTTTTTGACCATCTTTTGATCATCTTAGGATCTTAGGATCATCTTTGGATGCCTGGTTCTTAGATCAGATGGGCTGGCCATCTCGGCCATGCCTGGACCTTCACTTATGTATTTTCAAACGGTAGAGTTTCTACACTCCATAGATTAAGGTGTGGAGCTCTGCTGTTCCTCAAAGATTAATGCAAAGTACTTCTGTTTTCTATTCAATTCATCTTATTTCGCTTCTAAGATATCCATTCGCATCCAAGAACGTGATGAAGGTGATGATTATGTGTGACGCTCATCATCCTTCCCCCTTATGAACGCGTGCCTGACAAACACTTATGTTCTACATGAATTAAGCTAGAATGAGTATCTCTTAGATCTCCTAACCAGAATCTTCGTGGCGTAAGCTAGAATGATGGCGGCATTCAAGAGAATCCGGAAGGTCTAAACCTTGTCTGTGGTATTCTGAGTAGGATTCAATGATTGAATGACTGTGATGAGCTTCAAACTCGCGATTGTTGGGCGTTAGTGACAGACACAAAAGGAGGGTGAATCCTATTCCAGCATGATCGAGAACCGACAGATGAATAGCCGTGCCGTGACAGGGTGCGTGAGCATATTATTCACTGAGAGGAGGGGATGTAGCCACTGACAACGGTGATGCCCTTGCATAAAGCCAGCCATGGAAGGGAGTAAGACTGATTGGATGAAGATAGCAGGAAAGCAGAGGTTCAGAGGAACGAAAAGCATCTCCATTCGCTTATCTGAAATTCCTGCCAATGAATCTACATAAGTATCTCTATCCCCTTTTATTGTTTATGTTAATCTAATCAAGTATCATGTTTAAATCCGCCTGACTGAGATTTACACGGTGACCATAGCTTGCTTCATACCAACAATCTCCGTGGGATTCGACCCTTACTCACGTAAGGTATTACTTGGACGACCCAGTGCACTTGTTGGTTAGTTGTATCGAAGTTGTGACAATTATGAATTAAGATCAAAGCACCAAGCTTTGGAGCCTGGACATCACAATTTCGTGCACCACCGAGCTCGCCTTATTCGTGAAATAGTCCTTTCAATTTCAGGATCGAATATTGACAAGCTTGGATCAGGAAGTGAACGCGTCATTTGACGAAAGAAACATGCAGCTCATAGTAGCAAAATAAAATAAAATGCAAATAAATAAATTCCAATTAATAACTTTAGCACTCTATTGCAACTCCCCGGCAACGGCGCCAAAATTGATGGTAGCAGAAATTGGCGAATAAAAAATTGTTAATTTATATACGTAGCAAGTATAGTTCTTAACTCGCCAGAAATCTGCCTATCAATTTAAAAAGCTTTCACATTCACAATTTTAGGAGTAGATGTAGTTTTTAGAGAGAGAGGTTCTCTCCTCTCTCTTAGGATTAGGATTTAGGATTTCTCTTAGTTTTAGGAGTGACTCTCAATCCCAGGTTCAATGTTCTTTTTATTTATTTTTCTAATTTAATTTATGAACTTTTTCATGTTAGAATTGATATCTTCATTTAATATAATTTGAGGTATTTCAGAATTATGATTGCTCTCTTTAATTTATTAATGCTCTTTGTTTATCCAAATTATTTTCATTCAAGTAGACTTTTTTCCCTTTTGGCTTTGGTTGAGTCATTGGAGACACTTGAGATATCAAACTCATTGTTGATTGAAAATTGGATTTCTTCATTTCATTAATTCAAGTTCCAATAACTCTAGCCTTTCCCAAGGAAAGACTAGAACCTGAAGAATCAAAATTAATTCATCCACTTAACTTACCTTCATAGTTAGAGGTTAACAAAGTGGGAGAAAATCCAATTCTCATCACAATTGATAAGGATAACTAGGATAGGAATTCTGATTTTCATACCTTGCCAAGAGTTTATTTTATTATTATTATTTTATTTTTCTTATCATTCAACATACTACTTCCTTATTTTCTAAAATCCCTAATTTATAAACTCATAACCAATAATAAGAACATACCTCCCTGCAATTCCTTGAAAAGACGACCCGAGGTTTAAATACTTCGGTTATCAATTTTAAAAGGGGTTTGTTACTTGTGACAACCAAAACGTTTGTACGAAAGGATTTCTGTTGGTTTAGAGACTATATCTACAACGTGACTGTTTTTATAAAATTCTTTACTGGCAAAAATCCCAACGTCAAAATGGCGCCTCCGGGGTCCCAAACTAGGCATGTAAAGCTCCTAAGCAGCTTCAAACATATTTTTAGGCTCCCAGAATGACGAATGTCGGAATAGATTCCAGGATCCCAAACTTTGCTTTTAAATCCGCCTCCGTCTTGATCTATATTTTTCCATCCGGGCGGTTTAGAAAGTAGATTCTCACCATGGTGACCAAATATTTTCCGAGATCCATTCAATTGAACATGATACCAATCCGTGCACTTCAAGTTGAAGCGTGGAACCTTATTGAACCTTGTGCACCAGCTATGAGCACGAGCCATTTCCCTCTTACTCTTAAAGCCGTAGAGAGCTCTAAGCTGGCCATCTGTTTCAAGCAAACCATATTCAAGTGAAAAAGTAAAGTTAAAGGTTAAGGATTGTACCCACTTGAAGCTTGTATTGGGTGGTAATGGCCTTGGGGTAGGTGTTTCCGGTGGTTCTGTAAGTTCTACTCCCTTGTGCTCTTCTGTGAATTCCTCCACTTCTTTGCAAGGTTCTTCAAATGTAGTTGTGTCCTGGTCAAAGTCTTCTGTGTTTTCCTCATCACTCGAGTCATAGATTGGAGGTTGAGAGAAATCTACCTATGCATCATCTTCGTATTCATTTGGGGAAGATTCTTCGATCTCAGAGAATTTACTTGCGGATGCAAATTCATTACTAAGAGAACTTGACTTGTGACTATCATCATCAAGGGAATTTGTGTCCTGGGTTATTCTGTCTAGTTCTTCATAAACGACTTGCCTTGGGGATTGTGCACTGTCCTCCTTAGCATCAACTGTAACGTCCTTGATGGAGTTCTCCTCAGCTCTAGATTCCCATGGAGGTTCAGCGTCTCCTAGATCTTCAACCAACTCTTCTTCTTGCGCAATGACAGCTTCTTCTACTTGTTCTAGTACGAATTCATTCTCTGTCTTGTCCACTGGAGTTTCTAGTATTTCTTTCATGCTGCACTCTTCGTTAGATTGTCCACATGGGGCTGTGGTTGATCCTTGAATGTTCGAACGTCTAGAAGCTAATTGAATTACTGCTTGCTCCAGTTGTCGAATGGTTGTTTGAAGTTTATTTATTGTTTCTTTGAGGCGAACCTCTGATTCTTGGGGTGATGGATTTGGACATGATACATAGGAAAGTGGTGGTGCTTAGGAGTGATTGGATTGGAACTGGGGTAAATATGGATCATGTGGTAGCGAATGGTGAAGAGAAGTTTGTGAGTGTGGTGGTTCGAGGTTATGTTGAGAGGATGGTCTATAGGCACGGGGTGGGGCTTGTTGGTAGTTACAAGGTTGTCCACCATATCTATCAGCTGGGTATGCATTGTAAAATGGTCGTTGTCCATGATATCTTGGAGGGTGTTGTTGCCTAAAGGGTTGATTAGATCCTCTTGGCTCCATCCATCCTTGATTGGTCTGACCTTAATGCATATTCCTGCTGTGGCTTATATTTCCTTCAACAAAGTTAGAACCAAACTCAAAACGGGAAGGGTGAGAGTTCATAGTAGCAAATAAAATTAAAAAGGAAAAACAGAAATAAATAAACAAGTAAAAGAAAAATATTTACAATAACCAATAATAAGGCACACGTTAGCAGTTCCCCGGCAACGGCGCCATTTTGATGAGAGAACTTTTGCGTGGTCTAGAAATTTGCGGATAAATCCTCGTTGCAAGTATAGTTTCTAAACCTTCAAAAGTCCTTTCATACAAACGTTTTGGTTGTCACAAGTAACAAACCCCTTTAAAATTGTTAACCGAAGTATTCAAATCTTGGGTCGTCTTCTCAAGGAACTGCAGGGAAGTATGTTCTTATTATTGGCTATAAAGGTTGTAAATTTGGGGTTTCAAGAATGAAGCACAAATATGACAAATAATTTAAATGGCAATTAAAATAAATAAATACTGTAAAGCAAACTTTTGGCAAGGTACGAGAAATTGGAAGTCCAAATTAGTTATCCTTCTCAATAATAAAGAAGATTGAATCTTAATTCCACTTATTTAACCTTTGCTAAAGCAAAGGAAAGTCAAGGGATTAATTAGTTTGACCTTCGAATCCTATTTATTTCCTAAGAAAAGATTGGGATTATTGAAAGTCAATTCAATTAGCAAAGATAACAGTTATCAATTATGTTGAGCTAAGATAACTCCTGAGTTACTGATTTCTTAACCAAGAACAAAAGGAAAAAAGTAAATTTGCTGGAATAAAAATGTCTTCAGATTGAAAGCAATGATAACGTAAATAAAAGAAAGCAATAATAAACTGAAATACCTCAAATAACATTAATTCAAATAATCTGGAACATAGAAGAATTCATAAATTAAATGGCAAAAGTAAATAATCAACTAAAGTAATGGAATGAATAAAAGTAAAAGGGAAGCTTAAAGTAAAGGAACATTAAACCTGATATCGAGAGTCACTCCTAAAACTAAGGGAAATCCTAAATCCTAAGAGAGAGAGAGGAGAGAACCTCTCTCAAAACTAAATCTAAATCATGAAAAGTAACTAAATTGGCGAGCTCTCTCTAAATGGATGCATTCCCTTACTTCATAACCTCTGGTCTATGCCTTCTGGACTTGGATTTGGGTCAAAAAGGGCTTCAGAAATCGCTGGGAGCGTTTTCTGCAATTTCTGGTGCGTGGCCTCTGTCACGCGTCCGCGTGGGTCACGCGGTCGCGTCATTCGGAGCTTTTCTTGTCACGCGGTCGCGTCAGTCATGCGGCCGCGTCATATGTATTTTGCTTAAGGCGCGCGGTCGCGTCTGTCATGCGGCCGCATTGCTGTTGATTCGCGCTTGGCATGCGTCCGCGTCGCCCATGCGATCGCGTGGATGCCAGTTTCTTTAGAAACTCCGTTTTGTGCTTTCCTTCCATCTTTGTATGTTTCCTTTTTCATCCTTTAAGTTATTCCTGCCTTAAAAGATCTGAAACTACTCAACACACTAATCACGGCATCGAATGGAAATAAAGGTAATTAAAATAATTAATTTTAAAGCATAGGAAACATGTTTTTCACATACATCACATAATAAGGAAGAGAAAGTAAAACCATGCAATTAATATGAATAAGCGGGTGAAGGATTGGATAAATCACTCAAATTAAGCACAAAATATATCATAAAATATGGGTTTATTAACGTTGTTGCATTTACATGTTTGATTGCATATTTATTTGATTTTGTGCATATTTTACCACCACTTGGTTAAAGTAATATTTTCTTTTTCAAGAAACTTTTTATAATACTTCACTAATTTGAATAAATTTTTTTGTTACACTTGTTTGAAGAAATATTATACTGGAACATGGTTTAGAGCTCGAACACACAAAACCTGTGAGATTTTTGAGCCTATTTGAATTGGTTGCATTTTATCAACCAATATTCTGTTTTAATGTGTATTCTTCTCTCTAAAATTGTGATCTTTGTCTTGCTTGATTCTATATTTCCATGGTTTGATGTATGCATACACTTACATGATTGAGGCCTTTGTTTCACTGAGCTTACATACCCATATGGCCTTACCTTTTCATTATTCTTTGCAAACCAATGTTGAGCCTATTATACCCCTTTGTTCTTTACTTTAGCACATCATTAACTCTAAGCGGAAAACAATAATGTCCTTAATTTGAATCCTTAGTTAGCTTAGACTAGTGAGAGTGCTCATAAATTAAGTGTGGGGAAGTGAATTTGGAAACATTTGGTTTGAGAATTGAGTATGTTAGAATTTTCTGAAAATGTGAAAAAAAATGTTTAGGACATGATTCATGCATCCAATAATTTAATCATATGCATTGAAAAAAAAAGGAAAAAAAGCAAATAATAAAAAGGGGACAAAATGCCCCAAAGTAAATGGTTAAAGCAATGCATATGTACTGTACTTGAAATTAGAATGCATGAATATGTGGAAAACATGGTTAATGGATAGTTAGATGTGGTATTATGATTACATGGATTGTCTAAAGTTAGGTGGAAAGTTTAAGTTAATTAAGGATTCAGATTTTAGTCCACTTAACCAAATACAATCCTACCTTGACCCTAACCCCATTACAACCCTTAAAAAACCTCTTGATATGTGTATCTATGCATTAAATTTATGTTGATTGTTAGATGAAGAGCAAGCCTTAGAAAGCAAGGTTAGTAGAGAATTGAGAGAATCGAACCTAAAACACTTGAGTGATTAGAGTGTATACACTACCAGTGAGGGTTCGATGCTCAATTCCTTGTTCCCCGCTTTCATGAGCAATTTTCTTCTTGCAAGTCTATTTGTACTTCATTTTCATGATTTGAATTAGTGAAATCCAGTTCATATTTCTTCTTGAAGGATTTGTTTACTTTTAACCAAGTAGGTAGAAACATTCTGCATATAGTTGCATTCATAGGTTGCATTTCATGCATTCTACCATTCCTCTTCACTTCTTTATAGCTTCTCTTGAGCTTAGCATGAGGACATGCTAATGTCTAAGTGTGGGGAGGTTGATAAACCACTATTTTATGGTTTATCTTGTGCTTAATTGAGTGGTTTTTATCAACTCTTTACCCACTTATTCATACTATTCGCATGTTTTACATTTGCCTTCCTAATTATGTACTTTGATTGAAAACATGCTTCTTTGGCCTTAGGTTCCCTATGTTTAATCCTCTCTTATTACCATTAGATACCTTGATATGTATGTTAAGTGATTTCAGAGATTACAGGGCAGGAATGACTCAGAGGATGGAAAGGAAGCATGCAAAAGTGGAAGGAATACAAGAAGTTGGAGAAATTGCTAAGCTGTCCAGCCTGACCTCCTCGCACTCAAACGGCTATAACTTGAGCTACAGAGGTCCAAACGACACGGTTCCATTTGCGTTGGAAAGCTAACGTCCGGGACTTCGATTTGATATATAATATTCTATAGTTTCCCTGACTCTAGGTGACGCGACCGCGTGATCCACGCGGACGCGTCGCAGTGACGAAAAACTAGCGTGGCAGATTTCTCCTCCAGCGATTTCTGGCCTATTTTCGACCCATTTCTCGGCCCAGAAAATACAGATTAGAGGCTATAAAGTAGAGGGATTTCATCCATTCATGAATAAGCTTTCAAATTCACAATTTTAGGAGTAGATGTAGTTTTTAGAGAGAGAGGTTCTCTCCTCTCTCTTAGGATTAGGATTTAGAACTTCTCTTAGTTTTAGGAGTGACTCTCAATCCTAGGTTCAATGTTTTTTTTTATTTATTTTCCTAATTTAATTTATGAATATCCATGTCAGATTTAAGTTCTTTTGTGAATGCAATTCGAGATATTTTCAGATTTAATTTTGCTTTGCTTCATTCATAAATGCTTTTAATTTAATTTAGATATTTTTCCTTTTGGCTTTGGTTGATTAATTGGTGACCCTTGATTTATCAAACTCATTGTTGATTGAAAATTGGAGTTCTTCAAGAATTAATTCGAGTTCCAATAACTCTAGCCTTTCCCAAGGAAAGACTAGGACTCGAGGAATCGAAATTAATTCATCCACTTAACTTACCTTCATAGTTAGAGGTTAACAAAGTGGGAGAAAAATTCAATTCTCATCACAATTGATAAGGATAACTAGGATAGGACTTCCAGTTCTTCATACCTTGTCAAGAGTTTATTTTTATTATTATTATTTTATCTTTCTTGTCATTCAACTAACTTTTTACCTTAATCCAAAACCCCAAAACACACTTTTTCATAACCAATAATAAGAACACCTCCCTGCAATTCCATGAGAAGACGACCCGAGGTTTGAATACTTCGGTTATCAATTTTTAAAAGGTTTGTTACTTGTGACAACCAAAAGGTTTGTATGAAAGGACTTTTGAAGGTTTAGAAACTATACTTGCAACGAGGATTTATCCGCAAATTTCTAGACCACGCAAAAGTCCTCTCATCAGTGGGCGATAGTTGTAGTTCACATTGGCTATCGCGAGAGTGTAATCTCTTGGACTTGATGGCATTGGTCGGTGTAATGAGCGGTACTAGAGCATAACTGGTGCATGAAATTGTGATCATCAATGGCGCCAACAACTTGGTACGCACAATTGTAATCTCAACTCTTTTTCACAATTCCGCACAACTAACTAGCAAGTGCACTGGGTCGTCCAAGTAATAAACCTTACGTGAGTAAGGGTCGATCCCACTGAGATTGTCGGCTTGAAGCAAGCTATGGTCATCTTGTAAATCTCAGTCAGGCGGATTCAAATGGTTATGGAAAATTAATAATTAAAAGATGAATAGAGGTACTTATGTAATTCATTGGTGAGAATTTCAGATAAGCGCATGAAGATGCTTTGTTTCTCCTGAACTTTTGCTTTCTTATTGTCTTCATCCAATCATTCATACTCCTTTCCATGGCAAGTTGTATGTTGGGTTTCACCATTGTCAATGGCTACCTCCCGTCCTCTCAGTGAAAATGGTCCAAATGCGCTGTCACCGCACGGCTAATCATCTGTCGATTCTCGATCATGTTGGAATAGGATCCATTGATCCTTTTGCGTCTGTCACTATGCCCATCACTCGCGAGTTTGAATCTCGTCACAGTCATCCCTTCCCAGATCCTACTCGGAATACCACAGACAAGGTTTAGACTTTCCGGATCTCAGGAATGGCCACCAATAATTCTAGCCTATACCACGAAACTTTTAATCTTAGATTAGAAACCCAAGAGATACACATTCAAGCTTGTTTGCATGTAGAACGGAAGTGGTTGTCAGGCACGCATTCATAGGTGAGAATGGTGATGAGTGTCACATAATCATCACATTCATCGTGTTCTTGAGTGCGAATGAATATCTTGGAGAAGAAATAGACTTGAGTTGAATAGAAAAATAAGAGTACTTTGCATTAATTCAAGAGGAATAGCAGAGCTCCACACCTTAATCTATGGGGTGTAGAAACTCCACCGTAGAAAATACATAAGTGAAAGAGGTCTAGGCATGGCCGTGAGGCCAACCTCCAAAACGTGATCAAGAGATCAAAAGGTGAACTAAAGATTCCAAGATGAAAATACAATAGCAAAAGGTCCTATTTATAGAGAGCTAGTAACCTAGGGTTTACAGAAATGAGTAAATGATGCAGAAATTCACTTTCAGGCCCACTTGGTGTGTGCTTGGGCTGAGCATTGAAGCTTTCACATGTAGAGACTTTTCTTGGAGTTAAACGCCAGCTTGGGTGCCAGTTTGGGCATTTAACTCCAGCTTTTATGCCAGTTCTGGCGTTTTGACGCCAGAATTTTTATGCTGACTTGGAACGCCGGTTTGGGCCATCAAATATCGAGAAAAGTATAGACTATTATATATTGCTGGAAAGTCCAGAATGTCTAATTTATAACGCAATTGAGAGCGCTCCAATTGGGCTTCTGTAGCTCCAGAAAATCTACTTCGAGTGCAAGGAGGTCAGAATCCAACAGCATCTGCAGTCCTTTTTCAGCCTCTAAATTAGATTTTTGCTCAGGTCCCTCAATTTCAACCAGAAAATACCTGAAATCACAGAAAACACACAAACTCATAGTAAAGTCCAGAAATGTGATTTTTATTTAAAAACTAATAAAAATATAATAAAAACTAACTAAAACATACTAAAAACTACCTAAAAACAATGCCAAAAAGCGTATAAATTATCCGCTCATCACAACACCAAACTTAAATTGTTGCTTGTCCCCAAGCAACTGAAAATCAAATAAGATAAAAAGAAGAGAATATACAATGAATTCCAAAAACATCTATGAAGATCAGTCTTAATTAGATGAGTGGGGCTATTAGCTTTTTGCTTTTGAACAGTTTTGGCATCTCACTTTATCCTTTGAAGTTCAGAATGATTGGCATCTATAGGAACTCAGAATTCAGATAGTGTTATTGATTCTTCTAGTTCAGTATGTTTATTCTTGAACACAGTTACTTTATGAGTCTTGGCCGTGACCCTAAGCATTTTGTTTTCCAGTATTACCACCGAATACATAAATGCCACAGACACATAACTGGGTGAACCTTTTCAGATTGTGACTCAGCTTTGCTAGAGTCCCCAATTAGAGGTGTCCAGAGCTCTTCACACTCTTTTTGCTTTGGACCACGACTTTAACCGCTCAATCTCAAGCTTTTCACTTGACACCTTCACACCACAAGCACATGGTTAGGGACAGCTTGGTTTAGCCGCTTAGGCCAGGATTTTATTCCTATGCGCCCTCCTATCCACTGATTCTCAAAGCCTTGGATCCTTTTTATTTTACCCTTGCCTTTTGGTTTAAAGGGCTATTGGCTTTTTCTGCTTGCTTTTTCTTTCTCTTTTTTCTTTTTTTTCCTTTATTTTTCGCCTGTTTTTTTTGGCATATATTTTTTCTGCAAGCTTTTCACTGCTTTTTCTTACTTCAAGAATCAATTTTATGATTTTTCAGATTATCAATAGCATTTCTCCTTTTTTCATCATTCTTTCAAGAGCCAACAATTTTAACATTCATGAACAACAAATTCAAAAATATGCACTGTTCAAGCATTCATTCAGAAAAACAAAAAGTATTGCCACCACATCAAAGTAATTAATCTGTTTTAAAATTCGAAATTCATGTACTTCTTTTTCTTTTTGCAATTAAAAACACTTTTTATTTAAGAAAGGTGATGGAGTCATAGGACATTCATAGCTTTAAGGCATAGACACTTAGACACTAGTGATCATGTAATAAGACACAAACATAAACATAAAGCATAATTTTTGAAAAAAACAGAGAAATAAGAATAAGGAAATTAAAGAACGGGTCCACCTTAGTGATGGCGACTTGTTCTTCCTCTTGAAGATTTTATGGAGTGCTTGAGCTTCTCAATGTCTCTTCCTTGCCTTTGTTGCTCCTCCCTCATGACTCTTTGGTCTTCTCTAATTTCATGGAGGAGGATGGAATGCACTTGGTGCTCCACCCTTAGTTGTCCCATATTGGAACTTAATTCTCCTAGGGAGGTGTTGATTTGCTCCCAATAGTTTTGTGGAGGAAAATGCATCCCTTGAGGCATCTCAGGGATTTCATGATGAGGAATTTCCTCATGCTCTTGTCCATGAGTAGGCTCTCTTGTTTGCTCCATCCTTTTCTTAGTGATGGGCTTGTCCTCATCAATGAGGATGTCTTCCTCTATGTCAATTCCAGCTGAATTGCAGAGGTGACAAATGAGATGAAAGAAGGCTAACCTTGCCAAAGTAGAGGACTTGTCCGCCACCTTGTAGAGTTCTAGGGATATAACCTCATGAACTTCTACTTCCTCTCCAATCATGATGCTATGGATCATGATAGCCCGGTCTATAGTAATTTCGGACCGGTTGCTCATGGGAGTTGAGCGTTGGATGAACTCCAACCATCCCCTAGCCACGGTCTTGAGGTCATGCCTTCTTAGTTGAACTGGCTTCCCTCTTGAATCTCTCTTCCATTAAGCGCCCTCTTCACAAATGTCTATGAGGACTTGGTCCAACCTTTGATCAAAGTTGACCCTTCTAGTATATGGGCGTGCATCTCCTTGTATCATGGGCAAGTTGAATGCTAACCTTACATTTTCTGGGCAGAAATCTAAGCATTTCCCCCGGACCATTGTAAGCCAATTCTTTGGGTCCGGGTTCACACTTTGATCATGGTTCTTGGTGATCCATGCATTGGCATAGAACTCTTGAACCATTAAGATCCCAACTTGTTGAATGGGGTTGGTGAGAATTTTCAAACCTCTTCTTCGAATCTCATGTCAGGTCTCCAGATATTCACATTTTTTGAGCTTAAAGGGGACCTCGGGGATCACCTTCTTCTTGGCCACAACTTCATAGAAGTAGTCTTGATGCACCCTTGAGATGAATTTCTCCATCTCCCATGACTCGCAGGTGGAAGCAATTGCCTTCCCTTTCCTCTTTCTAGAGGTTTCTCCAGCCTTTGGTGCCATAAATGGTTATGGAAAAACAAAAAGCAATGCTTTTACCACACCAAACTTAGAAGGTTTGCTCGTCCTCGAGCAAAAGAAGAAAGAAAGGAGTAGAAGAAGAAGATGGAGGAGATGGAGGGGGTTTAGTGGTTCGGCCAAGGGGGGAAGTAGTGTGTATGATGTGTGAAAATAAAGGAGTGAAGATTGGTTTATATAGGAGTGGAGAGAGGGGTAGGGTTCGGCCATGTATGGGTGGGTTTGGGATGAAAAGTGGTTTGAATTTGAATGGTGAGGTAGGTGGGGATCCTGTGGGGTCCACAGATCCTGAGGTGTC
Source organism: Arachis ipaensis (assembly GCF_059453495.1). Lineage (NCBI taxonomy): Eukaryota > Viridiplantae > Streptophyta > Magnoliopsida > Fabales > Fabaceae > Arachis > Arachis ipaensis. The sequence goes on from NC_142439.1 coordinate 95,753,466, forward strand.
AAGGATTTCTCATCCCTGCACCATGTTGGCGTGTAAACGCCCCCTTGATTACCAATCCTGGCTTTAAACGCCAGGTTGCTGCCCATTTTTGGCGTTTAACGCCAGCTTTTCTCCCCTTTTTGGCGTTTAAATGCCAGCTTTTCTCCCTTTTCTGGCGTTAAACGCCAGTCTGGTGCCCATTTCTGGTGTTAAACGCCCAGAATGGTGCCAGACTGGGAATTTAACGCCCATTCTGCTACCCTTACTGGCGTTTAAACGCCAGTAAGCTTCTCCTCCAAGGTGTGCTATTTTTAATACTGTTTTTCATTCTGTTTTTGCTTTTTCAGTTATTTTTGTGACTTCACATGATCATCAACCTATAGAAAACATAAAATAACAATGGAAAATAAATAGATATAATTAAATTGGGTTGCCTCCTAACAAGCGCTTCTTTAATGTCAATAGCTTGACAGTGGGCTCTCATGGAGCCTCACAGATACTCAGAGCATGATGATGGCCTCCCAACACCAAACTTAGAGTTTGAATGTGGGGCTCTATTTGACTCTGCATTGAGAAAAGTTTTTCATGCTTCCTCTCCATGGTTACAGAGGGAGATCCTTGAGCTTTAAACATAAGGGAGTCCTTATTCACTTGAAGGACCAATTCTCCTCTGTCAACATCAATCACAGCTTTTGCTGTGGCTAGAAAGAGTCTGCCAAGGATGATGGATTCATCCATGCACTTTCCAGTGTCTAAGATTATGAAATCAGCAGGGATGTAGTGGCCTTCAACTTTTACCAAGACATCCTCTACAAGTCCATAAGCCTGTTTCCTTGAATTGTCTGCCATCTCTAGTGAGATTCTTGCAACTTGTACCTCAAGAATCCCTAGCTTCTCCATCACAGAGAGTGGCATGAGGTTTATACTTGACCCTAGGTCACACAGAGCCTTCTCAAAGGTCATGGTGCCTATGGTACAAGGTATTAAGAACTTTCCAGGATCCTGTCTCTTCTGAGGTAATTTCTGCCTAGTCAAGTCATCCAGTTCTTTGGTGAGCAAGGGGGGTTCAACCTCCCAAGTCTCATTACCAAATAACTTGGAATTTAGCTTCATGATTGCTCCAAGGTACTTAACAACTTGTTCTTCAGTAACATCTTCATCCTCTTCAGAGGAAGAATACTCATCAGAGCTCATGAATGGCAGAAGTAAATTTAATGGAATCTCTATGGTCTCTGTATGAGCCACAGATTCCCATGGTTCCTCATTAGGGAACTCCTTGGAGGCCAGTGGACGTCCATTGAGGTCTTCATCAGTGGAAATCACTTCCTTTCCCTCCTCTATGCATTCGGCCATGTAGGACGTGTTTATGGCCTTGCATTCTCTCTTTGGGTTCTCTTCTGTATTTCTTGGGAGAGTACTAGGAGGGAGTTTAGTAATTCTCTTACTCAGTTGACCCACTTGTGCCTCTAAATTTCTAATGGAGAACCTTGTTTCAATCATGAAACTTTGAGTGGTTTTAGATAGATCAGAGACTACAGTTGCTAAGTCAGAGTGCCTCTGCTTAGAATTCTCTTTCTGTTGCTGAGAAGATGATGGAAAAGGCTTGCTATTGCTGAACCTATTTCTTCCACCATTATTACTGTTGAAGCCTTGTTGAGGCTTCTGTTGATCCTTCCATGAGAGATTTGGATGATTTCTCCATGAAGGATTATAGGTGTTTTCATAGGATTCTCCGATGTAATTCACCTCTTCAATTGCTTGGTTCTCAGGATCATAAGCTTCTTCTTCAGATGAAGCTTCTTTGGTACTGCCTGTTGCTGCTTGCATTCCAGACAGACTCTGAGAAATCATATTGACTTGTTGAGTCAATATTTTGTTCTGAGCCAATATGGCATTCAGAATATCAATCTCAAAAACTCCTTTCTTCTGATTTGTCCCATTATTCACAGGATTTCTTTCAGAAGTGTACATGAATTGGTTATTTGCAACCATCTCAATGAGTTCCTGAGCTTCTGCAGGCGTCTTCTTCAGATGAAGAGATCCTCAAGCAGAGCTGTCCAATGACATCTTGGACAGTTCAGACAGACCATCATAGAAGATACCTATGATGCTCCATTCAGAAAGTATGTCAGAAGGACACCTTCTGATCAATTGCTTGTATCTTTTCCAAGCTTCATAGAGGGATTCACCTTCCTTCCATCTGAAGGTATGGACCTCCACTCTTAGCTTACTCAATTTTTGAGGTGGAAAGAATTTGGCCAAAAAAGCACTGACCAGCTTTTCCCAAGAGTTCAGGCTTTCCTTAGGTTGTGAATCCAACCATATCCTAGCTCTGTCTCTTACAGCAAAAGGGAAGAGCATAAGTCTGTAGACCTCAGGATCAACCCCATTGGTCTTGACAGTGTCACAGATTTGCAAGAATTCAGCTAAGAACTGATGAGGATCTTCCAATGGAAGTCTATGAAACTTGCAATTCTGTTGCATTAGAGAAACTAATTGAGGCTTCAGCTCAAAGTTATTTGCTCCAATGGAAGGGATAGAGATGCTTCTCCCATAGAAGTCGGGAGTAGGTGCAGTAAAGTCACCAAGCACCTTCCTTGCATTGTTGGCATTGTTGTTGTTTTCGGCTGCCATGGCTTCTTCTTGTTTGAAAATTTCTGTTAGGTCCTCTCCAGAGAGTTGTGCACGAAATTGTGATCATCAATGGCGCCAACAACTTGGTACACACAATTGTAATCTCAACTCTTTTTCACAATTCCACACAACTAACCAGCAAGTGCATTGGGTCGTCCAAGTAATAAACCTTACGTGAGTAAGGGTCGATCCCACGGAGATTGTCGGCTTGAAGCAAGCTATGGTCATCTTGTAAATCTCAGTCAAGCAGATTCAAATGGTTATGGAAAATTGATAATTAAAAGATGAATAAAACATAAAATAAGATAGAGGTACTTATGTAATTCATTGGTTAGAATTTCAGATAAGCGCATGAAGATGCTTTGTTCCTCCTGAACTTCTGCTTTCCTGTTGTCTTCATCCAATCATTCATACTCCTTTCCATGGCAAGCTGTATGTTGGGTTTCACTGTTGTCAATGGCTACCTCCCGTCCTCTCAGTGAAAATGGTCCAAATGCACTGTCACCGCACGGCTAATCATCTGTCGGTTCTCGATCATGTTGGAATAGGATTCATTGATCTTTTTGCGTCTGTCACTATGCCCAACTGATAAACCACTATTTTATGGTTTATCTTGTGCTAAATTGAGTGGTTTTTATCTACTCCTTACCCACTTATTCATACTATTTGCATGGTTTTACATTTGCCTTCCTAATTATGTGCTTTGATTGAAAACATGCTTCTTTGGCTTTAAATTACCAAATAATAATCCTCCCTTATTACCATTAGATGTCTTGATATGTGTGTTAAGTGATTTCAGAGATTACAGGGCAGGAATGACTTGGAGGATGGAAAGGAAGCATGCAAAAGTGGAAGGAATACAAGAAGATGAAGAAGTTGCTAAGCTGTCCAGCCTGACCTCTTCGCACTCAAACGGCTATAACTTTAGATACATAGGTCCAAACGACACGGTTTTAGTTGCGTTGGAAAGCTAACGTCCGGGGCTTCGATTTGATATATAATATGCTATAGTTCCCCTGACGCTAGATGACGCGATCGCGCGATTCATGCGGCCACGTCGTAGTGACGGAAATCAGCGCATTTGAATTCGCAACTAGCGAATTCTGGGCTATTTCTGACCCAGTTTGCGGCCCAGAAAACACATATTAGAGGCTATAAAGTGGGAGAATGCATCCATTCAGAAACAGGCTTTCATAATTCACAATTTTAGGAGTAGATGTAGTTTTTAGAGAGAGAGGTTCTCCCCTCTCTCTTAGGATTTAGAATTAGGATTCTTTTCACTTCATGATTATTTCATCTTTTGCGATCACAGGTTCAATATTGCTTTTATTTATTTTTCTAATTTAATCTATGAACTCTTCCATGTTACATTTGATATCTTTATTAGTGCTAATTTGAGAAATTTTCAGATCTATGATTGCTTTCCTTTATTTAAATAATTTAGATTTTTCCCTTTTGGCTTTGGCTGATTTATTGGTAACGCTTGAGCTGTCAAATAAAGCAGTGGTTGAAATTGGGAGTTGCTCCAATAACTCTAGTCTTTCCATAGGAATTGACTAGGACCTGAGGATTAAGCTAATTGATCCACTTGATTTACCTTCATAGTTAGAGGTTAACAAAGTGGGATTAAAACCCAATTCTCATCGCAATTGACAAGGATAGGCCTTCCAGTTCTCATACCTTGCCAAGAGATTTTATTGTTATTATTTTATTTTACTTGTCATTCAACATATTCCCTCCTTACCTCCTAATAAACCCCAATTTATAACTCATAACCAATAATAAAAATATACCTCCCTGCAATTCCTTGAGAAGACGACCCGAGGTTTAAATACTCGGTTATCAATTTCAAAGGGGTTTGTGACTTGTGACAACCAAAACGTTTGTATGAAAGGACTTTTGAAGGTTTAGAAACTATACTTGCAACAAGGATTTATCCGCAAATTTCTAGACCACGCAAAAGTTCTCTCATCAAAATGGCGCCGTTACCGGGGAATTGCAAACGTGTGCCTTATTATTGGTTATTGTAAATATTTTTTTTATTTTTGCTTGTTTATTTGTTTTTATTTTTGTTTTTATTTTTGCTTTTCCATAAATTAAGAGGTTATTTGTTTTTATTTAGTTATTAAAAAAAATTTTCAAAAATTTGTTCTTAGTGTTCATCTTAATCTTCAAGTTGTTCTTCACGTTCATCTTAACCTTCAAGCTGTTCTTAGTTGTTTTCTTCGTTTTGATCTAAAAATTTAAAATTTAGTGTCATTTTATTATTTTTCTCTTTCCTCATTAAATTCAAAAATATTTTTAATTAATTTTTTCGGAAAAAAAATTCAAATTTTTATTTTTAAAATTTTTATCTTATCTTATCTTATTTCAAATTTCAAAATTTCAAATTTAAAATTTCAAAATTTAATTTTCAAATTCAAAATTTAAATAACCTTTTAATTTAAATTTATTTTTATTTTCATTTTTAATTGCTACTATGAACTCTCACCCCTTTGGCTATGAGTCTGGTTATAATTATGTTGCAGGAAGAAGAAATTACAATGAGAACAGGCATCAAGGTTGGAACAATCAAAGATGGGAGGAGCCACAAGGATTTAATCAACCCTCATGGCAACAACCACCTCCAATGGACTATCAACAACCACCATTATATGCCTATGAACCTCCTCAACACAACTTGGGACCACCACACTCACAAGCCCTTTTCCACCACTCACCTCCATATGACCCTAACCCTCATCCACCATACCAACCACCTTATGAACCAAATGAACCCTCCTATCTACCCCAAACCTCCATGGAGAAAGCACTTGCCGATCTAAACTCTACTATACAAGCTCTCTTCACCCAAATCAGACCACCAATTACCTTCAACAATCAACCCTCAAGCTCTAATGCACTTCCTTGTCAACCACAGAATAATCTCTCCATCCCATCACCACCATCCATGGAAGAGCACCCACATCCATCAATCCAAGAGCAAGATGATCCCAATTATGCTATTGATATGGAACAAGAAAGAAGGAATCATCTTCACGAATCCATACTTCATAAAGAGCTAGAGGAGGCCCTACGGGTAAGGGTAGGAGAGACCCTTGAAGATGAAAGAATAGTTGAAAGGAGTTGTCATAGAAAGAAAAACATCGAGGATGAGTACGCTTTTATACTTAAACAACTGGACAAAGCAGCAATTATTAAAAAAGAAGAAGTGGTTGCAGACTTAAGAGATGTTGTACCTCCATTGGAAAGTCCAGTCACAGAGCCTTCTTCCACGGTGTTTGATGTTGATGTTGAGAAGAGCGTACAACCTCCAAGGCAGATCATAGTTGAAGATTTTGTAGAGGTTGATCAAGAGGTAGAAGATGTCAAAGAAGAGCACAAGGGAGTGGAGCTTGAAATTACCTTGCCAAAGTTGTTGGAAACCCCTCCCCCTAAGTTGCCATCATCCTTCACAACATTCAAGTGGGTAAAATTCATATCCCATAGCTTTCTAATCCCACTTGAATATGGGCTACTGGAGACGGATGGTCAACTTAGAGCTCTTTGTGGCATTAAGAGTAAGAGGAAGATGGCCAGTGGTAAGAATTGTCCTGCAAGGTTCATTATGGTTGGAAGCTTTAAGTTTAAATGCAAAGGTTGGTATAAAACTCAACTGAATGGGTCTAGGAAGCTGTTTGGATGTCTTAGTGAGAATTCCGACTGTTCACCACCCAAGTGGAAAAATGATGATCAACAAGAAGATGGGTGCAAAGGCAAGGTCTGGGACCCCGGAATTCATCCTAGAAATCAACACTCTTGGGGCCTTGTCACTTGCCTTAACTTGCTTGAAGGCTTTCTGCGCCTAGTTTGAGATCCCGGAGGCCATTGGAATCACAAACATTGGTGGATATTCCTGGATGAGTTCAAGCACAAGCCTCCATAACAAAGGACTCCCCAAATGTCCAACTTAAGGACTATAACTAAAAGTGCTAGGTGGGAGACAACCCACCATGGTATGATCGTTCATTTTTCATTTTTATTTAGTTTTATTTGTTTTTGAGTTTTATTTTATTGAACCTGGAGTTTTGCATCACATTCATATTAACACTGCATTCTTCATTTTTCAGATAAAAAAAAAAAGCGAGCACGCGACGCGACCGCATCAGCGACGCGTCCCCGTCGCAAGGAGATGGGAGACAATATTAATATGAACAAAGAGTTACGCAGGAGCAGTGCTGGAGGCGTGCCAATGGCTCAAATTACCCCACGTGACCGCGTCGCTGACGCGACCGCGTCATATGGGAATAATGGCCTCCCACGCGACCGCGTCACCCACGCGGCCGCGTGACCTGAAAATCGACGTCAACCAGGTGCATGGCCGAAAGTTAAGCTGGAGTTGGGCTGGAATCGTGCTGGAAGCCCAAGCCTCACCACGCGAACGCATGCCCCACGCGTCCGCGTCATATCCCCATGATGGCCACTCACGCGATCGCGTCCCCCAGGATTTTGGCAATACTAAGTTTTGAACAGAGAGTTGTGCGACCGCGAAGCTGCACTCGCGCCACCAGCACAAATCAAGTCACGCGATCGCGTGTCCCACGCGAACGCGTCACCAGCGTCGCACAACCTATCCAGATTAGTGCCAATTTTCTTATCTTTTCTTCTCTGAATCCTTATTCTTCTTATCTTTTCTTAATTCTTTCTTCTTCCTTTCTTATTTTCTCTCACTTCCATTCTTTTATTTAATTTATTTGCATACTTTCATTCATTGCATATTTTTATAAAATTATTATTGGTGTTCAATTGTTCTTATTCAAATATTACATCTTTTCTGGTATTTTCTTGGTGCTTAGTGACTTGTTTCATTCTTATTGAGTAATATTATTTAAATCAATACCAATCTTTTATATCTATATTACTCTTGCATTGACATGAATTTATATTATCTCTCCTTCCCCATTCTCTTCTCCATTGTTGCAAATTTTCGCACCACTGGTATGCCATGTGCTTCTATTGTTTTATCATCTGCATGTTGTAGCTACCATGTAATTGAGACCCTCATTCTTTGGCATTAACCAACCCATGTTTTAAATTGTTTCTTATCTTTATTTCTGGGTTACTGTTCTTCTTTTCCTCTTCTTTCAGGCTGGCCACCAAAGACGGCAAAAAGGAGAAACTTCTAAAAGGGAGACAAACAAGTCCATCTGCACAATCCTTAAAGAAAAGCAACAGTTGAAACAACCCGTCCACCTGCACATCTCAGCATGCACCGAGGACGGAGCAATCTTTAAGTGTGGGGAGGTCGATACCGATCTCCATGGGTTAGTTATTTCCTGACTCAACACCAAAATTTTTATTTTATTTGTTTGTTCATTGTTGCATTTGCATGATTGATTGCATATTTGTTTGATTTTTGCATATTTTACCACTTGGTTAAAGTAATATTTTCTTTTTCAAGAAACTTTTTATAACATTTCACTAATTTGAATAAAATTTTTTGTTACACTTGTTTGAAGAAATATTATACTGGAACATGGTTTAGAGCTCGAACACACAAAACCAGTGAGATTTTTTGAGCCTATTTAATTGGTTGCATTTTATCAACCAATATTTTATTTTTGGTGTGTGTTTTTCTCTCTAAAATTGTGATCTTTGTCTTGCTTAATTCTATATTTCCATGGTTTGATGTATGCATGCACCTATATGATTGAGGCCTTTGTTTTACTGAGCTTACATACCCATATGGCCTTAACCCTTCATTATCCCTTGCAAACCAATTTGAGCCTATTATACCCCTTAGTTCTTTACTTTAGCACATCATTAACTCTAAGCGGAAAATAATAATGTCCTTAATTTGAATCCTTGGTTAGCTTAGACTAGTGAGAGTGCTCATGAATTAAGTGTGGGGAAAAGTGGGATTGGAAACATTTGGTTTGAGAATTGAGTATGTTAGAATTTTCTGAAAATATGAAAAAAAAATGTTGAGAACGTGATTCATGCATTCAATAATTTAATCATATGCATTGAAAAAAATGATGAAAAAAAATTATTAAGAAAAAAAAAGTGTGAGAAAAAGAAAAGAAAAAGGGGACAAAATGCCCCAAAGTTAAGTGTTGAAAGCAATGCATATGTACTGTACTTGAAATTCGAATGCATGAATACATGGAAAACATGGTTAATGGACAGTTGGGTTTCTGTATTATGATTACATGGATTGTTTAAGTTAGGTGGAAAGTTTAAGTTAATTAAGGATTCAGATTTTAGTCCACTTTGCCAAATACAATCCTACCTTGACCCTAACCCCATTACAACCCTTAAAAGCATCGTTGTCAGAACCGAACCGGTGATCGAACCGGTCAGGCTACTGGGTCACTGGGTCACTGGTTCAACCGGTGGGTCACTGGTTGAACCGGTTAACCCGGTCCCACATAAGTAAAATGTATAAAATAGCTAAAAGCCTAAAAACTTAAAAATTAACAGTTAAAAAATATATCTCCAATAACATTTTAATAAACATTAAATCTCAAATCCTAAAAATAAGTAGTAATCCGAGAATAAACATAAAATTTAGTACTATTAGTCTATTACATGAACAACTCAATTTAACATAATGAAAATAACAATTCATGAATTATATCCAAGGAGTAACTTCAAAGTCTGGATATCTTTCTTCATCTGACAAATCTGGAGCTACATGTTGATTGGTTTCATTCTGATTTGCATTTTCCATAGAAGTATTATTAGCTTCACCATCATCTCGATCTTCTTCCAGATTCAATTCATCTAGCATTTCAATAATGTTTCACAAATCATAATCAATAATAAGGCAAAATATTTGGTTAAAGCATTACAAAATATCCCTAACAACAACATACCCAAATCATCTAAAGGTGATTGAAGAGACATATTTGCAAGATCATTCCGTAAAGCATCAACTTCTTCAGGAGTTAAAAATGGTGGTGAATCTTCCATTATCCATTCCGAATGATCCTCAAATGCATCAAGACAAATTGGATCATAACTTTGCTTTCTCATTCGGTTCCTATCTTATCAATTAACTTGATTATTCTTATTATGACTAAAAATTTTAAATAATGCCTTCAAGAAAGAATAATAAAAAGTACCTTTGTTGTAGCCTTAAGTTGTAATGAACATAAACAAGATCATTAAGCTTTTGATGCTCTAACCGATTCCTTTTCTTTGAGTGAATGTGTTCAAAAATGCTCCAGTTACCCTCACAACCTGAAGAACTGCAAGTTTGACTCAAAACACGAATTGCTAACTTTTGCAGGTTTGGTGCTCCACATCCATAAGATTCCCACCATTGATCTTAACATAAAAAGAAAACAATCACAATCATAAATATCAAATTTTAAACATATCACAATCATAAAAAACTAATTTTAATACAAAATTTACCAGGCATCACTGTGCTTCGCTCACGTATTGCAGACTGTCTCCCAAAGTCTCCTTCAGCATTCTTAAAGATTCTCTTCTCACTTGTCAATTTAGTAATCAAATCAGCATCACCGTAAGCATATCTCTCAATCACATCTAATAGGCCAGAAATTGTTTCTTTGTGCTTGTCAAATTCTGCAGAATTAAATCGAAAAGCTGGATTTAACCAATAACCAGCAGCATGAAGGTTTCTTTTAAGTTGTAAATCCCAACGTGAATCTAAAATCTTCAAATAAGGTTCAACAACCCTCTTTCTTTTTTGAAACCTCTTCACCATGTCTTCCCTAGCCTTATACATAGCTTGATAAAGGAAACCCATTGCAGCTCTATCTTCACTATCCACAATACGCAATACATGAACAAGTGGCTCCGTAAGCTTAACAATATCAGTGCATTGATTCCAAAATTTAGAATCTAAGACTTGATCCACAAACTTTTTTGCTTTGGCTTCTTTAGAGTAAGCTGAACTTGTCCATTCTCTAGATGTCACCATAGCTCTCAATGCATCCTTTTGAGCCAAAATACTTTGCAAAGCAATGAAATTAGTGGCGAATCGAGTTGGAGCTGGACGAAGTATTTCTCGGCCGCCTGTGAACTGCCTCATCAAGTACAAAGGATGGCAGTGATTATAGATATACTTCGTAATCATTGAAGCTTGTGACACAATTTCAGTCACTTCCACAAACTTTCCAATATCCTGCAACATCAGATTAATACAATGTGCCGCACAAGGAGACCAATACAATCTAGGAAACTCTGATTCCAACAACCTTCCAGCAGCAACGTAATTTGCAGCATTATCCGTCACTACATGTACAACATTCTCAGGACCAACAAATAACACAACATCCCTAAGCAACTTAAACAAAGCCTCAGCAGTTTTCGAGATATGAGAAGCATCAACTGACTTTAGGAAAACAGTTCCTTTAGGACAATAAACCAAGAAATTAATTAAAGTACACCTACAACGATCAGTCCATCCATCAGCCATGATAGTACATCCAGTTTGTTTCTAAATCACACAATAACCTTCAATCATCTTCTTTACATCTTCAACCAATTTACTCAACAAATATCCACGAACTCTTTGGTAATTTGGCCCTTTATACCCTGCACCCATATTTGCGATAGCATCGATCATCGGCTGATAATAAGCTGAATTAACTGCATTGAATGGCACAGAGGCATCCATCATCCATCTTGCAATAGCAATATCACACTTCTCCACAATTTCTTTGCTTTGGAGAACACTTTTAATACTTGGTTGAGCACCAGGTGTTGCTGCCGGTGGAAAAAAGGATTGTAATCCCTTGAGTTGTTTTCCAACTCCCTTTCTAGAGCTAGGTGCTGGAATTCTTGATGCTTGTTGTTGTCGCATCTCATTACGTTCAATCTCATCAAATTCCCTTTCAACGTCATCACAAGCACCATAACTTTCTGCATATTCTTCTTGAGTTTTCCTTTTCTTGGTTCGAAGATCTTCAATGTTTTGGGAGAATTGGTGTCTCACCGCAGCTGGCACCTTTCGACATGCCTCAATATCTCCACCTTTTCCAGCCAAATGATGCTTAACCCGGTTAATTCCTCTACCCCTAATATGCTTCTCGCAATAAATACATACCAGAGCAGTTTTTCCTTTATCCAAAACTTGTTTACAATGGCCCCATGCAGGATCAGTTTTTCCTCTGTTACTATTTTTTTGGGTTCCAATTGTTGGATCAGGAGTTGATCCTTGTTCCTGAGAAGTTGGTGTTGGTGTTTCTGATGGTGTATTTGATGAAGCCATCCTAAATTCCTAATCAACCAGGGTCCAGGACTAAATGACTAACAATACATAACAACAATCCACTAACTACTAACAATAATATCCAACAGTAACCAACAATTCACAATCAACAAACTGAAGTACTGAACTGAAATAAAACAGAAATCAAACATACCAAACATACCAAACAACAATTCTCATCTGCCCACATACCAAAATCGACCAGAAATCAAACATACCAAACATACTAAACAACAATTCTCATCTGCCCACATACCAAAATCAAACAGAAATCAAACTATCAAACATTCAAACATATGTGAACCACCAATTAAAAAATTAACTTCAAAGTTCAAACATATGTAAACTATCAAACATGTTCTTATCTGCCCGCATACCATAATCATTAATCAATTAACTTCAAAAAATTAAAAAATTAAAAAAACTTACCTGCACGGATGGATCAGCGACAAGCGTCGAGCAGAGAAGAGGGACTGAGGGAGACCTGGAGCGAGGAGCGACGAGGAGGCGACTTCAATGTTCAATCTTTGATGGATGGGGTGAGTCGCGCACTGCTCTGGATGCGGTGGTGAGGTGAGTGTCGCGTGGTTGAAGGCTTGAAGCTGACGGGCCGACGGGGCGACGAAGTGGCTGAAAGCTTGAAGCTGAAGCAGAGTAGGCGAGTAGCAGGGGATGGAGTCATGGCGCCATGGTGATGGTGATGGTGGTCTCTCAACTCTCAACTCTCAAGTCTCAACTCAAACCGTTTGGGTATGGGAGCATGCGAAGGGAAAGTGGGAAACAGGGGAAGGGGATGGAGGCTAGGGTTACAAAACGCAGCAGCTCTGCGCTTTTGTTTTTTTTTTTTTTTTAAAGAAACGACGTCGTTTTAAATCGCAAAAAAAAAATTTCGAACCGGTCCGGGTTAAACGAAACCCGCCGGTTCACCGGTTCTGATAAAACCCGGCCGGTTCAATACGGGTCTCGCCGGTTCAGTTCCTTCTTTGGTTCGATGACTCACCCGGACCGGTTATAGCACCGGTTTGTCGGTTTTCCGGTCCGACCGGCCGGGTCGATCCGGTTCTGACAACACTGCTTAAAAGACCTCTTGATATGTGTATCTGTGCATTAAATTTGTGTTGATTGTTAGATGAAGAGCAAGCCTTAGAAATCAAGGTTAGTAGAGAATTGAGAGAATCGAACCTAAAAACACTTGAGTGATTAGAGTGTATACACTACCAGTGAGGGTTCGATGCTCAATTCCTTGTTCCCTGCTTTCATGAGCTATTTTCTTCTTGCAAGTCTATTTGTACTTCATTTTCATGATTTTGAATTAGTGAAATCCAGTTCATATTTCCTCTTGAAAGATTTGTTTACTTTTAACTAAGTAGGTAGAAACATTTTGCATGTAGTTACATTCATAGGTTGCATTTCATACATTCTACCATCCCTCTTCATCTTTATAGCTTCTCTTGAGCTTAGCATGAGGACATGCTATTGTTTAAGTGTGGGGAGGTTGATAAACCACTATTTTATGGTTTATCTTGTACTCAATTGAGTGGTTTTTATCTACTCTTTACCCACTTATTCATACTATTTGCATGGTTTTACATTTGCCTTCCTAATTATGTGCTTTGATTGAAAACATGCTTCTTTGGCTTTAAATTACCAAATAATAATCCTCCCTTATTACCATTAGATGTCTTGATATGTGTGTTAAGTGATTTCAGAGATTACAGGGCAAGAATGACTTGGAGGATGGAAAGGAAGCATGCAAAAGTGGAAGGAATACAAGAAGATGAAGAAGTTGCTAAGCTGTCCAGCCTGACCTCTTCGCACTCAAACAGCTATAACTTTAGCTACAGAGGTCCAAACGATGCGGTTCCAGTTGCGTTAGAAAGCTAACATCCGGGGCTTCGATTTAATATATAATATGCTATAGTTCCCCTGAGGCTAGGCGACGCGACTGCGTGATCCATGCGGCCGCGTTGTAATGACGGAAATCAGCGCATTTGAATTCACAACCAGCGAATTTTGGGCTATTTCTGACCCAGTTTGCGGCCCAAAAAACACAGATTAGAGGCTATAAAGTGAGAGAATGCATCCATTCAGAAACAGGCTTTCATAATTTACAATTTTAGGAGTAGATGTAGTTTTTAGAGAGAGAGGTTCTCCCCTCTCTCTTAGGATTTAGAATTAGGATTCTTTTCACTTCATGATTATTTCATCTTTTGCGATCACAGGTTCAATGTTCCTTTTATTTATTTTTCTAATTTAATCTATGAACTCTTCTATGTTACATTTGATATCTTTATTAGTGCTAATTTGAGGAATTTTCAGATCTATGATTGCTTTCCTTTATTTAAATAATTTAGATTTTTCCCTTTTGGCTTTGGCTGATTTATTGGTAACGCTTGAGCTGTCAAATAAAGCAGTGGTTGAAATTGAGAGTTGCTGCAATAACTCTAGTCTTTCTATAGAAATTGACTAGGACCTGAGGATTAAGCTAGTTGATCCACTTGATTTACCTTCATAGTTAGAGGTTAACAAAGTGGGATTAAAACCCAATTCTCATCGCAATTGACAAGGATAGGCCTTCCAGTTCTCATACCTTGCCAAGAGATTTTATTGTTATTATTTTATTTTACTTATCATTCAACATATTCCCTTCTTACCTCCTAATAAACCCCAATTTACAACTCATAACCAATAATAAAAACATACCTCCCTACAATTTCTTGAAAAGACGACCCGAGGTTTAAATACTCGGTTATCAATTTCAAAGGGGTTTGTTACTTGTGACAACCAAAACGTTTGTATGAAAGGACTTTTGAAGGTTTAGAAACTATACTTGCAACGAGGATTCATCCGCAAATTTCTAGACCACGGAAAAGTTCTCTCATCACCAACACTCGCGAGTTTGAAGCTCATCACAGTCATCCCTTCCCAGATCCTACTCGAAATACCACAGACAAGGTTTAAACTTTCCGGATCTCAGGAATAGCCACCAATAATTCTAGCCTATACCACGAAGGTTTTAATCTTAGATTAGAAACCTAAGAGATACACATTCAAGCTTGTTTGCATGTAGAACGGAAGTGGTTGTCAGGCACGCGTTCATAGGTGAGAATGGTGATGAGTGTCATATAATCATGACATTCGTCATGTTCTTGAGTGCAAATGAATATCTTGGAGAAGAAATAGACTTGAGTTCAATAGAAAAACAATAGTACTTTGTATTAATTCATGAGGAACAGCAGAGCTCCACACCTTAATCTATGGGGTGTAGAAACTCCACCGTAGAAAATACATAAGTGAAAGAGGTCTAGGCATGGCCGTGAGGCCAGCCTCCAAAACGTGATCAAGAGATCAAAAGGTGAACTAAAGATTCCAAGATGAAAATACAATTGCAAAAGGTCCTATTTATAGAGAGCTAGTAACCTAGGGTTTACGAAAATGAGTAAATAATGCAGAAATCCACTTCTGGGCCCACTTGGTGTGTGCTTGGGCTGAGCATTGAAGCTTTCACATGTAGAGACTTTTCTTGGAGTTAAACGCCAGTTTGGGTGCCATTTTGGGCGTTTAACTCCAGCTTTTATGCCAGTTCTGGCGTTTTGACGCCAGAATTTTTTTGCTGACTTGGAACACCGGTTTGGGCCATCAAATCTCGGGCAAAGTATGGACTATTATATATTTCTGGAAAGCAAAGGATGTCTACTTTCTAACGCAATTAAGAGCGCACCAATTGGGCTTTTGTAGCTCCAGAAAATCCACTTTGAGTGCAGGGAGGTCAGAATCCAACAGCATCTGCAGTCCTTTTTCAGCCTCTGAATCAGATTTTTGCTCAGGTCCCTCAATTTCAGCCAGAAAATACCTGAAATCACAGAAAAATACACAAACTCATAGTAAAGTCCAGAAATGTGATTTTTATTTAAAAACTAATAAAAATATAATAAAACTAACTAAAATATACTAAAAATTACCTAAAAACAATGCCAAAAAGTGTATAAATTATCCGCTCATCAATAACTCACATACTCTAGGAGGTCCTTCAAGTTGGAGGATTTGAGGTGGGACTTGGATGGCTTGATTTGATTGAAATGCCTTTTGTTCTTTGCGAATCTCCAGGAGTAAAGTGGTCATGTCTGCAATCACTTTAGTCAAAGCCGATACGGAAAGAGGTGCTTCCACCACACTCTTGGGAGGGTTGTTCCTTACCCTCACATGTTGGGTAGCCTCGGCGACATCATTGATCAAACTCTATGCTTCCTCCGCCATCTTATTCTTAGAAAGGGAACTACTACTAGACGCGAATGCTGCGTCATCCACGACGATGTAGGCAATGTGGGGCTGAGGGACACAGTTGTAGTAGATGTCGTCAGTCAGTTGGTGCAAGTGCCGAAAATAATGCTCAGTAGAATTATATATTATTCTATTTGAGTCCTTGTAGCTTATATGAATCTACTCTATGCCATATGTGACTTTAGAATTATATATTATGCTATTTGAAACCATGTAGCTTATATGAATCTACTCGATGACATATGCGACTTTAGAATTATATATTATGCTATTTGAAACCTTGTAACTTATATGAATCTACTCTATGGCAAATGCGAATTTAGAATTATATATCAATCAACTCTATTTCAAATGCGAATTTAGAATTATATATCAATCTACTCTATGGCGATTGCGAGTTTAGAATTCATACATAGAAAAGTGAATTGATACATAACAAATGTTAACTTGATAACTTGATACATAGTAATTGATAGATCGAACAGTTAATTCATACATAGAAAAGTGAACTGATACATAGAAAATGTTAACTACACAATATCTACTTTCTCGTTGCCCACTTTACATCTTTCACAAGATTCTTGCATTTCTTGGTGGCCTTTTTGAACACGGACGGAGTGAATCGATTAGCACTACGATGAGGCAGATCAACCCTGAGATTGTACCATTTGCCTGTCTCATCGGAGTGCATGCCTCACCTCTATACAACTTCATTAGACAGACCATCCTAACATGATTATAATTACATCAACTGAGGAAATAAGTATATAATATAATCAAATCAACAGAGATTAGAGTCATTGAAACACGGTTAGGGTTTTGACTATTAAGAACTCCTCGACCACCATCACTCCTACTAGAGTCACCAGATACCAACCCTCTAGAAGCACATGAGGAAGTGCGGTATGGATGTCTTGCATCCAAGGAATACCTACCCGCCATGATGTCAGGCTGATGACCATATTGTGATTGGCCTGCATCTGTAGCCATGAACCCAAGCAACTGGATAAAAGAACACCATCTCCTGAGTCAAACTGTGGCACACTCTAATACTACTGATGTATCGGGTATGATGAGGTAAATTGTGTTTGTGGTACATATTGGATTGACCACTGAGGATGTTTTTGTGGAGGTGGAGGCGGAGGTGGAGGTGGCGATGACTGTGGCTCCTGCTCCTCAGTCTCTTTATTCTCTTGAACCACATCATCTATAATCAGATCACCCTCGTCATTCTCTTGAACCACAAGATCCGACAAGTTCAAATGGTTGCCATATTTTGTACGGTACCAGTGCATATAAATATCTAAGGGATGTTGTGGACCATCAAGCTCAGTCAGAACGTGATTATACCTGTTTGTCCACTGCATCACCCAAAATGAATGACTCGTGGCTGTGGCCCAATTAAGATTCTTAGGACCAGTCAGGACTTCTTCATGTGCCTTGTCTAGATTCCGTTCCTGATGAGGAACTCCCTGTATAAAACCAAACTGTCGCCTATACCAATCGGTTGCATGCCACTCAATGCATTCAAAAGATACCAACGGCGCCATAGCGCTCCACACAATCGAGTGCATGTAGATGTCTACAAGAATTATGTCCAGATCCATGCGATCCATAGCATAGCAACCCACACAAACTAGGAAAAATAAATGACACTAATGATTACAATCAGAATAACAATAACACTGCAACCCCAAACCAAATACTTCTTTAATGAAAATATACCTGACCCTTCTGAAGATCATCCAAGGCCTTCCTAAAGTGAGCAAGTGTAAGATATCTAAAGTGTCGGTCTCGACGCTCCCAGTGTTGTATATTAAGTTTTTTTTTAATAATAGGAAAATCAATTCGGATGGTCCGAATTGATTATTATATAATATTTTTGAACGAGCTGGAACAACTCACTGGGTCTGATTTATGCAGGTATATGTATATAAAATTGTGTAACTCATAAACAAGGCAGTAGATACCGTCTTCTTCTTCATATTGTTCTTCTGCTTTCTTCCACTCCTGGTTCTCTCTTCTTTGTTATGAGGTAAAAAAAATTAATAGTGAGGGTTTTGTTTCTATTTAGATTGGTGAGAGAAATAGATGATAGATTTCTTTTAAAAGTGTATTATTTTGGTCAGATTTTGTTTCAAACATCTGAAGGAGTAAAATTTATTTGTGAGAATCTGTTAAATGTTGTTATTTCCTTCACAATCTCATTTGAAGAGCTCAAATGTGTGATTTGTGAGAAGATAGATTCTGCGATGTCAAGGAGGATTTCATGTATTTTATACAGATATCCCATCCCAGTATTTGGTGGATTCATTTAATTTCAAACCAAATATATAACCGACGAAGCAAGTATGCAAGAGATGTTTTCAATGTATATTGAAAGTCGTGCCCAAATGTCGTTCATCGAGTTGTACATTGAAATCGAACAATCTGAGGCTGACCGAAATATTGTACGGGAAGATTACAATAGTGACAGTGAGGAAGAGTTCGAAAGAAATTATGAAGTTGTGGATTCAAACGGAGATGAAGATCAATGTGACGTCACTATGGCTCCAAATGTGACAAACGTGGCAAATGCACTGGCAAACGAAGTGCCATTTGAGGAGCCATCTTTCATGCGAGTGTTGGATTTGGAAGCCATGCATGCTCCAGAGTTTCCAGAATATATGAGCGTCGGTACCTAATTGCCTATTTTTATAAGACGGATTAGAATTCTGTAATAATTTATATTGATTGATGGACCAAATAGTTAAGTGACATGTGAAAATATATTCAATTAGCATTTGTTTATGTGTTTATGTAGTTAAGTTTAGGATAATAATATTTTTTGTTAGTTATTGATGTAGTTAAATATTAATTAGTGTTTATTAATCAATATTTATTTATGCATTTATGTTTTCTTTTTTTGTTAAGATTGAGATAATAACCTGATGTAGAGTTTATTTATATCATCATAGATGTATTGAGTGTTGATTTACCTTTAATTTCGATTATTAAATTTTCGTATGGCTGCCGTCGTGGCAGAAGTTCCTCTTGTTGCAAATGGTGAATTTGCTGTGGGGATGGAATTCAGTTCAAGGGAAGCTGTTATTAAGGCGATGAAAGAGTATGCTATCCGAAGAAGTGTAGACTACCGGGTATATGAGTCGGAGTCATTGACATTTTATGCCAAGTGTACACAGTATGAGGAGGGGTGTGATTGGCTTATCAGGGTTAGCATGATCAGCAGAAAGTACTGTTGGGTTATTAGGAGATATAATGGTAGTCACACTTGTACCAAAGCCACCATTTCTCAGGATCATTCGAAGCTAAATTCGAACACAATTGCAAAAGCAATAAAGCCGTTGGTTGACGCTGACTGCTTGTTAAAGGTAAAATCAGTTATTGTAGAAGTGCAATTGCATCAACTACACCATCAGCTATCGGAAAGCATGGTTGGCTAAGCAAAAGTCAATAGAAAAAATATTTGAAGGTTGGAAAGCATCATACGAAGCTTTGCCGATATGGTTTGAGGCCATGTGTCATAAGGAGCCATCAGCTATCGTCCATTTTGAGACTATGCAAGGCATACCAAGGCGATAACTTGGTAAGTGATATCCGGGTATTGCATCGAGTCTTTTAGAGTTAGTATCCCTGCATTAGAGCATTCAGACTTTGTAAGCCAGTTGTCCAGGTGGATGGGACTCACTTGTACGGAAAGTATAAGGGTTGTTTGTAACAACCCCGTTTTTCGAGTACGTAAGATCTTTTCTGAAGGCACGGATTTCTCCGGATGATCAGTAAAGGGAACACCTTTGATATATCATCAAGCATCTCAATCCTCATTGTCATTATGTCATCCTTAAGCTAGAACCTCTTCTGAGGCAAGCTCGATAACGCAATCACGAAGAACCTAGTTTTTGAACCGTACCGGTTAGGAGTTTTAATTCTGATTTTTGTAAGTAGTCTCAGTTTGACGAACCGAACTCGATTCATGAGAAAAGAGAGATAATAGTATAATATTAGTATTATAAGATGCTTGAATGATATTATAAGGTTACCTGGTCTGTTTTAGTTAAAAACAGGAAATCGGTTTAACCGGGTTTACAGTTTATTGGTGCAGCTTAGCACCAGCACTCCCTGAAGACTTTAGCAATACTAAGGCCTCATTATACATGTTCTATTCCCATAATAATATGTTACTAGTGTCATTTACGCTAGTAGCTTAGAAAATAATTTTTAGAGATGTTTTTACAAGTGTTCCGATACATCTAGTTTTAGTAGTTATACACCTAAGATATTTTAATATTATTTTAATCCACCTCCAAGCCAACTAATCACAACTCACCCTACACCCCCAAAACCCCCAAGGCTGGTTCATTTTCACTTTGTGGCCGAAATTCTCAAGAGAGAAAAAGAGAGAAAAGTTCTTAGTTCCAAATCTTCAAAGCTTGATTTCTACTGAACTAAAACTCAAATCAAAATTCCAATCCGACAATGTTCCTCTCTTATTTCTCTACATGATCATATGACTTATCAAGGGTGGAAATAAGGTGAGATGGCTGTCTCCCTCCCTCTTCAATTCGGTTTTCAAGGAAACATGCTTAAACATGTGTTTTCTTAATGTTCTTCCTTACGAATCATGCTTAACTTGACTTGAGGGCCAAGAAACGTTAATTTCCATCAAGTTTAAGGTGAGAAATCCCTTTCTAACATTCTGAGCAAGATTTGGTTAGTTGAGGGTTTTTGGATTTAAAGTTATTCTTGATGTGTTTTAGGAGGAAAAAGTGCAAAAAGAACACCTAAAAGCATAACTGGATTTGAGGCAGTAAATCAAGGTAGGGTGTAACGAAATTATTCTTGATTATTTGTGTTTGAGTTGTGTGAATGTTGTATGATTTGTCTGTGCTAAAAATTGGTTGCATATATGATTGATTCTTGGTGAAAATTTGGTAAAATTTTGATGAAATTTGATGAAATTCAAGCTTTAAAGTTCATGTTCTTAGAGCAGCTGGACAAACGAAACCCTAGGCTTAAATTGAGGTTCAATTTGTGTTGAAATCATGTGGAAAATATGGGGTTTTAGTGACTGGGAATTTATTATGAATTATGGTAAAAATCAGTTGCTGAAAAGACTGAAAAACGGGTAAAAATAGAGAAAGAATCTGAAGAATTTACAAAGAACATGAAGAACACTTTGAGTGTGATGAAGAACAATGAATAACAGGCTTTAGATCCTTAAAAGGGCAAGGAATTAAAAATTTTGGTGTTTAAGGGGTTATTTGGTAGTTTCCAAAAGTTAGGGTGGTTAAAGTAGAAATATTAAAAGTTACGGGTGGTAAAAAGTAAATTTTAAAGGTTAAAAGTAAAAGATAAGTTAATTTTTGAAAATTAATGATAAAATAATAAATAATAATATTTAATTAAAAATAATATTTTAAAAAATAATAAAATAATGCAGAAAAGGCAGTTTTCTGTAAAAGCTTTAGAAAGACAACTTTAAGCGCAGAATCTCATAATTACCTTCATAAAACACTTAGGGAGTGGTAAGAACATGTTACTGATGCAAAGATAAATGAAAGATAGAAAGTTAAAGAAAAGATAAAAACCAAAGAAAAAGTCTGTAAAGTTTTAATAACAGAAAAACATATAGAGATTAGAAAACTAACTAAGGCATCATAGTTAGTCCTTGAGTTGCGACTAGGGTTAGGTATTATATGAAAAGTTAAACTATTTCAGTATAGACTTAATGAACCTATACTTGGGACAGGCTAACTATTCATACCGTAATTTACATAAGCTTTAAATACATACATTAAACAGAGAAATCAGAGCAAAGTAGAGAGACACAGAGAACAAAGTAATCATAGCAGAATAAAGAGATAAAGAGAAAAGAATAATATAACAAAGAAAGTAGAGGGAAAGAGTATAAAAACAAAGAGTTAAGCCTTGTGGCATGATATTTTGTTGTATGTTCATTTGCTACTTTTCGTTGGCCCTAGAGGTCCTGTAGGCCCAAGTTCACCTACAGTAAGTTGTTATTCCTATAGGCCGAAGTTCACCTACAGTGAATATCAATTGTGTAGCTCAGGGTGTTGCTTCTGTAGGCCGAAGTTCACCTACAGAGAGTTGCTATTTCTGTAGGCCGAAGTTCACCTACAGAAAGTTGTTGTGTTGTGATTATATTATTCCTGTAAGCCGAAGTTCACTTACAGGGGCACCATTTCTGTAAGCCGAAGTTCACTTACAGAGGTGCTATTTCTGTAGGCCGAAGTTCACCTACAGAAAGTTATTGTGTTGTGTTTAGACTATTCCTGTAAGCCGAAGTTCACTTACAGGGGTGCTATTTCTGTAGGCCGAAGTTCACCACAGAGATAAAGCAATATCTAGGACTAGTTCCTGGGTAATGTCGGGTTGCAGGGTGTAAACCGACACGTGAGCTCATGGTATGCATAGGACAGACATGCATCATACTTGGTTGTACATTTCCTCTGTTATGATTGTTGTATGAATGTATGCTTTCCTTGTTTGTATTATATTCTCTGTGTTTGTGTTTTACTTTCTTATATTCTTTTGTTTGTGATCTGTTTTTAGTTTACTCTATTTTCTCTATTCATCTATCTTCTATTTACTGCATCTCTATATTCTGCTATATGTCTGCTAAGCGACACAGATTAATGAACTTAACTAATAACCCCGGTCCTACTAAGAACTCTCCAGTTCTTACCCCTTCTCTCTCCCTTTTCCCTTCAGATGGAAGCATGGGTACCCTTCCGTAGTTCATTGATGACGTTCCACCTGACTTGAATTTTTGAAGACTTAGAACATACTTTTCCTCGCTTTAGTAGTTTAGAGGGACTAGGTGAGTATAGAGGCTAGGCTAGCCTGGGCGCCAGCTTAGGGACTTCTTGAATAGGTCAGGGCCTGGGATGTTATATGTATATATATGTATATAGTTATTATCTAGCTATATCTAGGGGTGTTCTAACTAAAACTATATACTCTAATAAAGGCTGAATCACTGAATGTTGTTAACTACTTGAGATGTATTTATGTGTGGTTGTTTATAACTGTTTTATCTGTTATTATTTGTGAATTGATTATGAATGATTCTGTTTATTAATCAAAATATTTTCAAAAAAAAAGTACCTCACAAAATAACTACGTTTTTAACAACGAATCAGGCTCATATAATAAATAATAGATAATAATTAGGGAGACAAGTTGGTAGCGCTCAGTTTCTAGTATGATCATGACGTACCAGAAATTGGGTCGTTACAATTTGGTATCAGAGCAGTTCATTCCCAGTAGAGCCTGGGGAGTGGACTGACTATGCTTCATTGCATACTCTGCTTGTGTGTCTCATGCTGTTAGGGTATCTTCAAGATACATTTGGCATGAATATCTATGATTGTTCATTATGGGAATGTTCGTGCCTAGCTTGAGATATTAAGACTGATCACCTTAATGTTGATTGTTTGGTGCGAATAAGACCTCAATGACTGTGAATAGACATGGTTTAATCGAGCTCCGTACAAAGAATCGATGTGAGCCACAGCTATCTTCATAGCTGTTATGATCTCCATGGCTATGACTATGCGTGATTTGAGTGCTGTAAGGAACGGATCGATCTATTTGTCTGGATGGCTTGAAGGAAACAGATCACTTGAAAATGGAATCTTGCACGTGGCTGAAATTTTGAGGGCAAAATTTTCTTTTAGGAGGGTAGAATGTAACAACCCCGTTTTTCGAGTACGTGAGATCTTTTCTGAAGGCATGGATTTCTCCGGATGATCAGTAAAGGGAACACCTCTGATATATCATCAAGCATCTCAATCCTCATTGTCATTATGTCATCCTTAAGCTAGAACCTCTTCTGAGGCAAGCTCGATAACGCAATCACGAAGAACCTAGTTTTTGAACAGTATCGGTTAGGAGTTTTAATTCTGATTTTCGTAAGTAGTCTCAGTTTGACGAACAGGACTCGATTCATGAGAGAAGAAAGATAATAGTATAATATTAGTATTACATTAGTATTAGAAGATGCTTGAATGATATTATAAGGTTACCTGGTCTGTTTTAGTTAAAAACAGGAAATCGGTTTACTTGGGTTTACAGTTTATTGGTGCAGCTTAACACCAGCACTCACTGATGACTTTAGCAATTCTAAGGCCTCATTATACATGTTCTATTCTCATAATAATATGTTACTAGTGTCATTTATGCTAGTATCTCAGAAAACAATTTTTAGAGATGTTTTTACAAGTGTTCCGATACATCTAGTTTTAGTAGTTATACACCTAACATATTTTAATATTATTTTAATCCACCTCCAAGCCAACCAATCACAACTCACCCTACACCCCCAAAATCCCCAAGGCTGGTTCATTTTCACTTTGTGGCCGAAATTCTCAAGAGAGAAAAAGAGAGAAAAGTTCTTAGTTCCAAATCTTCAAAGCTTGATTTCTGCTGAACTAAAACTCAAATCAAAATTCCAATCCGACCAAAATGATCCTCTCTTCTTTCTCTACATGATCATATGACTTATCAAGGGTGGAAATAAGGTGAGATGGCTTTCTCCCTCCCTCTTCAATTCGGTTTTCAAGGAAACATGCTTAAACATGTGTTTTCTTGATGTTCTTCCTTAGGAATCATGCTTAACTTGACTTGAGGGCCAAGAAACGTTAATTTCCAGTAAGTTTAAGGTGAGAAATCCCTTCCTAATGTTCTGAGCAAGATTTGGTTTGTTGAGGGTTTTGGATTTAAAGTTGTTCTTGATGTGTTTTAGGAGGAAAAAGTGCAAAAAAACACCTAAAAGCATAACCGGATTTGAGGCAGTAAATCAAGGTAGGGTGTAACAAAATTAATCTTGATTATTTGTGTTTGAGTTGTGTGAATGTTGTATGATTTGTCTGTGCTAAAAATTAGTTGCATATATGATTGATTCTTGGTGAAAATTCGGTGAAATTTTGATGAAATTTGATGAAATTCAAGCTTTAAGGTTCATGTTCTTGGAGCAACTGGAAAAATAAAACTCTAGGCTTAAATTGAGGTTCAATTTGTGTTGAAATCATGTGGAAAAGATGGGGTTTTAGTGGCTGGAAATTTATTATGAATTATGGTAAAAATCAGTTGCTGAAAAGACTGAAAAACGGGTAAAAACAGAGAAAGAATCTAAAGAATTTATGAAAAACATGAAGAACACTTTGAGTGTGATGAAGAACAATGAAGAACAGGCTTTAGATCCTTAAAAGGGCAAGGAAGTAAAAATTTTGGTGTTTAAGGGGTTATTTGGTAGTTTCCAAAAGTTAGGGTGGTTAAAGTAGAAATATTAAAAGTTACGGGTGATAAAAAGTGAATTTTAAAGGTTAAAAGTAAAAGGTAAGTTAATTTTCGAAAATTAATGATAAAATAATAAATAACAATAAAATATTAAATAATAATATTTAGTTAAAAATAATATTTTAATAAAAATAATAAAATAATACGGAAAAGGCAGTTTTTTGTAAAAGCTTTAGAAAGACAACTTTAAGCGCAGAATCTCATAATTACCTTCATAAAACACTTAGGGAGTGGTAAGAACATGTTAGTGAGGCAAAGATAAATGAAAGATAGAAAGTTAAAGAAAAGATAAAAACTAAAGAAAAAGTCTGTAATGTTTTAATAACAGAAAAACAGACAGAGATTAGTAAACGAACTAGGGCATCATAGTTTGTCTTCGAGTTGTGACTAGGGTTAGGTATTATATGAAAAGTTAAACTGTTTCAGTATAGACTTAATGAACCTATACTTGGGACAGGCTAACTATTCATACCGAAATTTATATAAGCTTTAAATACATACATTAAATAGAGAAATCAGAGTAGAGAGAGAGACACAGAGAACAAAGTAATCACAGCAGAATAAAGAGACAAAGAGAAAAAGAATAATATAACAAAGAGAGTAGAGGGAAAGAGTATAAAAACAAAGAGTTAAGCCTTGTGGCATGATATTTTGTTGTATGTTCGTTTGCTACTTTCCGTTGGCCCTAGAGGTCATGTATGCCCAAGTTCACCTACAGTAAGTTGTTATTCCTGTAGGCCGAAGTTTACCTTCAGTGAATATCAATTGTGTAGCTCAGGGTGTTGCTCCTGTAGGCCGAAGTTTACCTACAGAAAGTTGTTGTGTTGTGATTATATTATTCCTATAAGCCAAAGTTCACTTACAAGGGCACCATTTCTGTAAGCCGAAGTTCACTTACAGAGGTGCTATTTCTGTAAGCCCAAGTTCACCTACAGAAAGTTGTTGTGTTGTGTTTAGACTATTCCTGTAAGCCGAAGTTCACTTACAGGGGTGCTATTTCTGTAGGCGGAAGTTCACCTACAGAGATAAAGCAATATCTAGGACTAGTTCCTGGGTAATGTCGGGTTGCAGGGTGTAAATCGACACGTGAGCTCATGGCCTGCATAGGACAGACATGCATCATACTTGGTTGTGCATTTCCTCTGTTATGATTGTTGTATGAATGTATGCTTTCCTTGTTTGTATTCTATTCTCTGTGTTTGTGTTTTACTTTCTTATATTCTTCTGTTTGTGATTTGTTTTCAGTTTACTCTATTTTTTCTATTCATCTGTCTTTTATTTACTGCATCTCTATATTCTGCTATATGTCTGCTAAGCGACACAGATTAATGAACTTAGCTAATAACTCCGGCCCTACTAAGAACTCCCCAGTTCTTACCCCTTCTCTCTCCCTGCCCCCTTCAGATGGAAGTATGGGTACCCTTCCGTAGTTCGTTGATGACGTTCCACCTGACTTGAGTTTTCGAAGACTTGGAACATACTTTCCCTCGCTTTAGTAGTTTAGAGGGACTAGTTGAGTATAGAGGCTAGGCTAGCCTGGGCGCCAGATTAGGGACTTCTTGAACAGGTCAGGGTCTAGGATGTTATATCTATATATATGTATATAGTTATTATCTAGCTATATCTAGGGGTGTTCTAACTAAAACTATATACTCTAATAAAGGCTGAATCACTGAATGTTGTTAACTACTTGAGATGTATTTATGTGTGGCTGTTTATAACTGTTTTATCTGTTATTATTTGTGAATTGATTATGAATGATTCTCTTTATTAATCAAAATGTTTTCAAAAAAAAGTACCTCAAAAAATAACTACGTTTTTAACAACGAATCAGGCTCATATAATAAATAATAGATAATAATTAGGGAGACAAGTTGGTAGCGCTCAGTTTCTAGTATGATCATGACGTACCAGAAATTAGGTCGTTACATTGTTTGTTAGTGGCAGTTTCACAAGATGGTAACAACAATATCGT
Organism: Arachis ipaensis; assembly: GCF_059453495.1. Classification (NCBI taxonomy): domain Eukaryota; kingdom Viridiplantae; phylum Streptophyta; class Magnoliopsida; order Fabales; family Fabaceae; genus Arachis; species Arachis ipaensis. The sequence goes on from NC_142439.1 coordinate 95,780,882, forward strand.
CCCAATTGCATTTGCTATTGTGGAGGGAGAGACTTCTGATGCGTGGCACTTTTTTCTTAGTAACCTGCGACAACATGTTGTGACTCGGGATGGTGTGGGACTGATATCCGACCGACACGAATCCATCAATGCAGCTGTGGCTCGCAGTAACGGAGCTTCGTCACCTCCTAGAGCTTTCCACATGTTTTGCATCAGGCATATAAAGTCAAATTTCTTGAGAAAATTCAAGGCACCGTACCTGCAAAAACTTGTCATCAATATAGGTAACATTGAGTAACTCGAAGTTTGTTATCAACAGAGATACCTTTAATAAGTGTTTGTTAACCCCATTTTTTTTTATTGTTTTTTGTTATTATGCAGGATATTCGAGGACGGTGTGAGAGTACGAAGTGCGTTACCAGCGGCTAGGAGAACGGGGCGAGGCTTACACTAACTGGTTAGACCGAATCCCCCGCGAACAGTATGCGTTGGCATTTGATGGTGGCTACCGATGGGGTCACATGACGACGAATTTAGTAGAATGCATCAACTCGGTCATGAAGGGTGCACGCAATCTCCCCATCACTGCGCTTGTCAAAGTAACATTTTACAAGTTTAATGAGCCATGAACCCAAGCAACTGGCTAAAAGAACCACCATCTCCTGAGTCAAACTGTGGCACACTCCAATGCTGCTGATGTATCGGGTATGATGAGGTAAATTGTGTTTGTGGTACATATTGGCTTGACCAATGAGGTTGTTCTTGTGGAGGTGGAGGTGGAGGCGGAGGTGGAGGTGGCGATGACTGTGGCTCCTGCTCCTCAGTCTCTTCATTCTCTTGAACCACATCATCCATAACCAGATCACCCTCGTCATTCTCTTGAACCACAAGATCTGACAAGTTCAAATAGTTTTCATATTTTGTACGGTACCAGTGCATGTAAATATCTAAGGGATGCTGTGGACCATCAAGCTCAGTCAGAACGTGATTATACCTGTTTGTCTACTGCATCACCCAAAATGAATGACTCGTGGCTGTGGCCCAATTAAGATTTGTAGGACCAGTCAGGACTTCTCTGTGTGCCTTGTCTAGATTCCGTTCCTGATGAGGAACTCCCTGCACAAAACCAAACTGTCGCCTATACCGATCGGTTGCATGCCACTCAATGCATTCAAAAGATACCAACGGCACCGTAGCACTCCACACAACCGAGTGCATATAGATGTCTATAAGAATTATGTCTGGATCCACGCGATCCACAGCATAAGCAACCCGCACAAACTGGGAAAAATAACCGACACTGATGATTACAATCGGAATAAATATAACACTGCAACCCCAAACCAAATACTTCTTTAATAAAAATATACCTGGCCTTCCTGAAGATCATCTAAGGCCTTCTTAAAGTGAGCAAGTGTAAGATATCTAAGTGTCGGTCTCCACGCTCCGAGTTATGCCACCTAATATGACTTAATTCATTAACAGAACTGGATTCTAAATATGAAGATACATAGTAAATGTTAGATAATGTTACCTGTTTGCAAGCGGAAAACTATGGGGTTCCCTAGAAACCGGCGCTAGATTTGGCAGGCGGATCCAAACCCAAATGAGCAGCAGTGTTAGTGGATCGTCGATCTCCTTACAGTCAAAATGAGATACCCTGCATAACGCCCTGTATAGATGTGCGTGGCAAGCCGATCTCCAACTGTACTGTCCGATACTGCCAAAATCACGAAGTAAAGGCAGAAACTTCCAGTGCACAGATGCCCCAGACTTCTCTCCAGACAATATCGTACCGATCAACAACATAATGTGGCACTTCACGTACCTCTGTATACTGTTTTCATCAGTCAACTGTAACTGTTCTTTTAGATCCCATAGCCAAGTCAGTTTTATACCGTTTCCTCTACAGTCTGAATTTCTCGGTGCAACCCCAAATTGGTGCAAACACTCCGCCTCTAAGACTTCAAAACTACTCATAGTCATCCTTGTGACTAAAGGACCGTCCGTCGGAAGACCAAGAATCATAGCCACATCTTCGAGTGTCACAGCACATTCACCAATCGAAAGGTGAAAGGTATGTGTGTCTGGATGCCACTTTTCGACTAGAGTATTTACAAGTGCTTTCTGACATTGGGCTATTCCAATCTTAGATGCATGATAAAAATCAGTAAATCGTAAATGCTCATCCACCCTATCATCGTACCGATCCGGAGGGACAGAGTGATCACACATCAACATCCGTAATAAATTATTAATCAAACTATCAACAATTACTAATTTACTACTAAAATATAATAAGTTTTTAACTAGAACAACAAATATATCCAACAAATTATTTCTAACTTACCATTAATAATAATAACTAATAGATTCTTCCAATTTCTATCTAACTAATGTTCCACTGTAATATTAAAACCTCACTTACAACAACATACTTAAGTCAATTAAAAACCTAATAGTAAAAAAATAATTATTATCGAAAAACAAATATATTATATTATTATATTTTACAAAACCTAATTATTGATCAAAATCAGCAACATTAATCCAAAAACATATTTTTTAAACATATAATTTTTACTAAAAATAGTACAAAAAATTCTAAACATGTTCTTTTTACTAATCTATCATATTAGTCTAACTCAAATATTACTATTGATTAAAATATTCTTTAACTATATATATATATATATATATATATAACTATTATTTAAACATATATTCTTAAATTTCAATCAATCAATCAATCAATCAATAATAATAATAATAATATTACAGTCACTGATATATGACCCTATTTGAACAACAAACAACAACTATAATTAGATGGAGAAGATGGTAGAATGGTTGCTGGTGGGATGGAGATGAAACTCATTTCGGAGGGTGGGTATGCATGCAGTAAAGAGTTATGCTGGGGTTAAGGGCACCGTTGTGGGGAGCAACGTCCATGCGGCACGTGGCGGGGGAGGGACAACTCGGACCATCCAATCTGTTCCCTCAATGTGGACCATCTGATTTGCCTTGGAGAACTCAGACCGTGCAATTTGTGGTTACCTAACACCACAAGCCGGTAAAGCACACATGCTCTCCACAAGCCGTCCTGATTAAAATGCCTTTTGTTCTTTGCGAATCTCCATGAGTAGAGTGGTCATGTCTCCAATCACTTTAGTCAAAGCCGATTCGGAAGGAGGTGCTTCCACCACACTCTTGGGAGGGTTGTTCCTTACCCTCACATGTGGGGTAGTCTCGGCGACATCATTGATCAAACTCTATGCTTCTGTCGCCGTCTTGTTCTTAGAAAGGAAACTACCACTAAACGCGAATGCTGCGTCGTCGACGGCGATGTAGGCAATGTGGGGCTGAGGGGCACAGCCATAGTAGATGTCATTAGTCAATTGGTGCAAGTGTCGAAAATAATGCTCAGTAGAATTATATATTATTCTATTTGAGTCCTTGTAGCTTATATGAATCTATTCTATGACATATGCGACTTTAGAATTATATATTATGCTATTTGAAACCTTGTAACTTATATGAATCGACTCTGGCAAATGCGAATTTAGAATTAAATATCAATCTATTCTATGGCGATTGCGAGTTTAGAATTCATACATACAAAAGTGAACTGATACATAGCAAATGTTAACTTGATAACTTGATACATAGTAATTGATAGATCGAACAGTTAATTCATACATAGAAAAGTGAACCGATACATAGAAAATGTTAACTACACAACATCTACTTTCTCATTGCCCACTTTACATCTTTCACAAGATTATTGCATTTCTTGGCGGCTTTTTTGAACACGGACGGAGTGAATCGATTAGCACTACGACTAGGCAGATCACCCCTGAGATTGTACCCTTTGCCTATCTCATCTGGAGTGCGTGCCTCACCTATATACAACTTAATTAGACAGACCATCCTAACATGATTATAATTACATCAACTGAGGAAATAAGTATATAATATAATCAAATCAACAGAGATTAGAGTCATTGAAACACGGTTAGGGTTTTGTCTATTAAGAACTCCTCGACCACTATCACTCCTACTAGAGACACCAGATACCAACCCTCTAGAAGCACATGAGGAAGTGCGGTATAAATGCCTTGCATCCAAGAAATACCTACCCGCCATGATGTCAAGCTGATGGCCATATTGTGATTGACCTGCATCTGTAGCCCCAAGCAACTGGCTAAAAGAACTACCATCTCCTGAGTCAAACTGTGGCACACTCCAATACTACTGATGTATCGGGTATGATTAGGTAAATTGTGTTTGTGTTACATATTGGCTTGACCGCTGAAGTTCTTGTGGAGGTGGAGACAGAGCTAGAGGTGACGGTGACTGTGGCTCCTGCTCCTCAGTCTCTTCATTCTCTTGAACCACATCATCCATAACCAGATCACCATCGTCATTCTCTTGAACCACAAGATCCGACAAGTTCAAATGATTGCCATATTTTGTACGGTACCAGTGCATGTAAATATCTAAGGGATGTTGTGGACCATCAAACTCAGTCAGAACGTGATTATACCTGTTTGTCCACTGCATCACCCAAAACGAATGACTCGTGGCTGTGGCCCAATTAAGATTCTTAGAACCAGTCAGGACTTCTCCGTGTGCCTTGTTTAGATTCCGTTCCTGATGAGGAACTCCCTGCACAAAACCAAACTGTCGCCTATACCGATCGGTTGCATGCCACTCAATGCATTCAAAAGATACCAACGGCACCGTAGCACTCCACACAACCGAGTGCATGTAGATGTCTGCAGGAATTATATCCGAATCCACGCAATCTACAGCATAAACAACCCACACAAACTGTGAAAAATAAACGACACTGATGATTACAATCGGAATAACAATAACACTGCATCCAAAACCAAATACTTCTTTAATGAAAATATACCTCGCTTTCCTGAAGATCATCCAAGGCCTTCCTAAAGTGAGCAAGTGTAAGATATCTAAAACGTTGGTTTCCACGCTCCCAGTTATGCCACCTAATATGACTTAATTAATTAACAGAACTGGATTCTAAATATGAAGATACGGAGTAAATGTTATATAATGTTACCTGTTTGCAAGCGAAAAACTACAGAGTTCTCTAGGAACCGGCGCTAGATATGGCAGGCGGATCTAAACCCAAACGAGCAGCAATGTTAGCGGACCATCGATCTCGTTACAGTCAAAACGAGATGCCCTACATAACGCCCTGTACAGATGTGCGAGGCAAGCCGATCTCTTACAGTACTGTCCGATACTGCCAAAATCACGAAGTAAAGGCAGAAACTTCCAGTGCACAGAAATCCTATCATCATACCGATCCAGAGGGACAGGGTAATCACACATCAACATCCGTGAACTCTACAAAAACATAAATGATTAATCAAACTATCAACAATTACTAATTTATTACTAAAATATAATAAATTTCTAACTAGAACAACAAATATATCCAACAAATTATTTCTAACTTACCACTAATAATAATAACTAATAGATTCTTCCAATTCCTATCTATCTAATGTTCCACTGTAATATTAAAACCTCACTTACAACAGCATACTTATGTCAATTAAAAATCTAACAGTAAACAAATAATTATTATCGAAAAATAAATATATTATATTATTATATTTTACAAAACCTAATTATTGATCAAAATCAGCAACATTAATCCAAAAACATATTTTTTAAACATATTTTTTACTAAAAATAGTTCACAAAATTCTAAACATATTCTTTTTACTAATCTATCATATTAGTCTAACTCAAATATTACTATTGATTAAAATATTTTCTAACTATATATATATATATATCAAGGTTGCGAGAACCGGATCAGTCAATAAATCGGTAAGGTGACTGGTTCACTGGTTTAATGGTTCGACCGGGGTTCAACCGGGGTTCAACCGATTTAATTAAATATTAAATAAAATTATTAAAAATTTAATATATAATTTTAAATATTTAAATTCAATAATTTCTAACCTAATAAAATTTAAAATTTCACAATTTTACATAATAAATTAGCCATAATTTATCAATAAAAATTCATAAATAACTTTAAACATCAAAGTTTATAACTAAAACATCAAAATTTATAACTAAATAGATCAAAACACATCTAAATAACAAATACATAATGTTCTACCACCAAATCAAACAACATTGACAAACAATTTTTCAACTAAACAAAAGACACTGATCATAAAAAATCATAATCATAATTAAGTGCTTCAAGAAAATAGCAACTCAGAAGACAAAAAAAAAATCAGAAAAAAAGCAACTTAGAATTACAGTAATAAGTAATAACCACTAATAATCAAAACTAACCAAAACTCAGAATCACAGTAGCAACTCAAAAATAGCAACTTAGGATTTGTAATCTAATTATCAAAACTAACCAACAAATTGGTAATAACCACTAACTATTGAATTTGAAAACAGAATCACAGTGCTAACTACTGAATTTACAAACAAACAGACTATGAAGTATGAAATCAAACTGCAGTAACAAATTACAGAACAAAAGCATAATTTGAAACTTACAGAAACAGAATTACAAAAACTGATTAATTCATATAAATAACAAAATAAAAAAAATAAAAAGAAGATAGTAATCAACAGAAATTAAATCCAGAAGACAGCAATCAAAAACCAACAATTAACCCAGAAAAAACAACATGCAACAGTCAACATAATTAAATCCAAAAAATCAACAATTAACTCCCAAAAATAAAACTAAAGCAGTGTATGGATTGAGGCTTACAACTCAGAAATTCAGTAACCCAAAATAAGCAGAAATTAATAGACTCAGAATCAGAAATAAAAAAAACCAAATAAAAGTGACTCCGGCATAGAGGGGATCGAAGACAGAGGCTTGATGTGCGAGAGAGAGAGAAAGATCGACGATGAGGATAGAGACACGATTTTAGGGTGGCCGACGATGACGAGGACAGAGGCGGCGACGCTAACAGCAGCTCCGAGCATACCTGGCGATGCGAGGTGAAGGGATCTAGGAGAAGAGGATAGCGACGGCGGGGCTTGACGCTGGCTAAGGAGAAGAGTTCGTCTGTGACGGCGTCGTTGGCCGTTGGCTGCTGCTGCTGGCTGTTTGGGAGAGAGAGAGAGAGGCTACTAGGGTTTCTTCTGTGCGAGAAAAGAGAGAGAGCGAGAGGCTGGGTAGGTTGTGAGACAGAGAGAAGGGGGAACTGGGGAAGGACTGCATTTTGTTAAACTATATTTTTCTTTTTTTTTTTTGCAGCGCCAAACGACGCCGTTTATGATTTGGGGGAGAACCGGTGCCTAATAAAACCCGACCGGTTCGTCCGGTTCGCCGGTTAACCACCAGTTCGACCGGTTTTTTGCAGAACGGTTTTGCAGGTGGACCGGATCGACTAGGTGACCGGTTTCTGGTTAACCCGGTTGAACCGGCCGGTCCGGTCCGATTTTCAGAACATTGATATATATATATATATATCCCTAACTATTATTTAAACATATATTCTTAAATTTCAATCAATAATAATAATAATAATAATAACATTACCATTACTATTACTGATATATGACCCTATTTGAACTACCAACAACAACTATAATTAAAAAAATCGGATGGTCCGATTTGTGTACCATCCGATTACTGAAATCAGATCATCCGATTATAATTCCCCCATTGATCCGTCCGATTTGTTCTGCACAGCCCAATAAAACACCATATACCTCCATAACTATACTATACACCAACAATCATTCCATATCAAAATTAAAAAACTCCCAATATTATTAAATAACACACTTCTTTTCCCTATTTGTAAATTAATTTCTGTTAAATAATATATAAATGTTTTAACTTCATAAAATATATATAAATAATAAAAAAAATTCTTACCGGATGTGTAGTCATCCAGATAAATTTGCTTAATCAATAGAATCACAGTCGAAAGAATATTCCCTGACGTCAAAAATAGAGCAGAAATGAGTGAAACAAAATAGTAATTATTAAAAAAAATTAGATAATAACATATATGCAACTTTTACCGTCATTTTGATTCATTTGTATCATAAAAAAAATATAATTCAATGAATCATAACACAGGTTCTAGTGACACAATCAATTACAAAAGATGATGATTGAAAAATAGCAATAGTACCTTTATGACGAGTAGAATGAAGCTGCATAAGCCCATTCCTTTGAAACTCCAGCGAAAGTGGAAGCTCTTTTTAGTTGCAACGTTTTTTAAGAAGATCAAAACAGTTTTCTCCAAAGAAACCGTAGTGCAGCGGATGAAGAGAAGGGAAAACAGAGCCAGATGATGATGAAAATAAGAGAACAGATCAGAGAAGAAATTTGAGCTAACTAACTTTACAGATCCTGGTATTCCAGATGAATCTAACGCTTAAAAATGGTTGCTTTAGCAAAATCAGTATATGAAACCGGATGGCATGAAAAAAAAATTGAACATGAGAAGAAGAGCTTGATAGCTCATAACAAGAGAGAGGCGATGCAGATCTTGTGCTTCATTCATGGCTAATCACGATCTTTTTTCAAAGTAGTCTTTTCCTGTTAAAAGATTCTACTGTTGGAAGGCAAGAGAAATCCGAGAAATAATATCAAAAGTTAACAAGGAGAACAAGGAGGTAAGAACTAAGAACAAAGGGGGTACGCAGTACGCACGACAAGATAACGAGAGATTAAATATATTTGGTCGTCCGTGACCTAAAATATTTAATTTTTTAAAAAAATAAAAAGTTTTAGACCAAATACATATTAAAAATTCTCAAAATCATCTAAGATAAACTAGGGGTGCACAGACCCGGACCGGCCCGAAGACCCGGCCCGGCCCCGAAGGAATTTGGGCCGCGAAGACCCGGACCCGAAGTGACCCGGGGTGGACCCGGGGAAAAAAAATGAAATCAGAAAGGGAAGTGAAGCCGGGACCGGGCCATGGCTCGGGTCACCCGGACCCGGCCCGGTGGCCCGGCCATATTACACACACACAAACGCGTTACAGCGTTACAGCCTTACAGGTTTGAGGTTTCTACTTTCTAATTAGGGGCTAGGGCAACACAGAACACGCATCGTGCCTCCTTCAGCAGCTCAGCGCCTCAGCCCTCAGCCATTGAGGCTCACCCCCACACCCCAAGTCCCCACTCCGGCACTCCCCACGCCCCACTCCGGCTCTGGCAGTCGCCATTCCCCACGGCGCAGGCCGATCCGGTGACCCTGACCTCATCTTCTCTCCCCACGGCCCACACGGCCCACTCCGAGTCTCGCGGCACGCACCACGCAGTCGCCGACTCCTCCCTTTCTCATCTCTTCACAACCCTCCGTGTTTCACCCCAGTCACTGCTGCTCTTCGTTCGACGGACGACAGTGACAACGTACGGTGCTGCCCTGCTTCTCGGCGACGTTGCTCTGCTCTGCTCTGCTAGTCCTGCTCCCTCTGCTCTGCTCCCTCTGCTCTGCTCTCTTCTCCGGTCTTCTTTTCAGGTCTTCTGCTCAGGTAAGTAATTAATTTTATTATGTCATTAATATTCTAATTAAGGATTAGGGTTTTTGATAAACAGAATTTGTGAATTTTGGTTGTAGGTGTTGATTTTCATTATTAGAACTCTGATTAGGTGTGGCTGTTGATGTGTGTTTAGCTTATTTTTTGTTCTGATTCACTGTTTACTACTGATTTCTGGTGTACTAATTCTTTACTGAGTAGGTGTGGATTTACTGATTCTTTACTGATTAAGTGTGGGTGTTGATGTGTGTTAATTGATTTGTTTAGCTGATTAGTTACTGATTATTTTGTTCAGTTGTTCTTATATGACAAGTTGAGCTGAACTATATTGTACAGGTGCATTGGACCATAAGATCCAGAGACAGCCAAGAAAGTAAAATTGCTGAATGAGAGTATGAAGCAAAGCTTGGTTTAAGGTAATCCAGCACTAACCATTTTGGTATTTTGCACAATGAAGCTGCACACACGCATTCACATGTTCATATTTTGAGAGTATGAAGCAAAGCTTGGTTTAAGATGTTTGGCATTGTTTGGTCACAAAGAGGGATTGTTAGTGTAATATGGTGAAGAGAAAGATTGGATATTGTATAATCCTTATTCTGCCTTCTAGTGTTTGTTTGGTTGATGATTAATTGTATGTAAGCATCTTTTTTTAGTGTAATATGGTGAAGAGATTTAACCATACCTTTAACTCCCATGATAGGGAGATTATTACAAAGTAATCACGATTTATTAGTTGCATTTTAATAATTGGTAGTTATTTGATCTTCTTGTGTTACATTAAATGACTAAATGTTACAATCTCAATCCCTTCTATCCAGATACAATGATTAGATTAAGGATGTAATGAAAAGTGATAGTAGATAAAAAGCAGGAACATAGTGAATAATATAAAAAGGAAAGAATCTGTTAGTGACATTGGTGACACCCATTTGTGCTAACACAAGAAATGCTCATCGATTCCTTACAAGAATCTGTTATGATAATTAGTTACTGATTTTGTACTGATTTCTAAATTTTTACTTGTGTTTACTGTGTATTTACTGATTATTGTTGAATTTGTTCTTGATTTTGTTTGTTTAGGTAACGAACAATGGGAGGAGGAGATAATTGCATTCCTTCAGAAATTATAGAGGAGAATAAAACAATGGAAATTGAAGCTGAAAATGTTGTTGTTCCTGCTGTTGATGCTGCCACAACTCCTGCTGAACCAGAAGCTAATGAAGAAAATTCTGATGGAAAAATGGAGAATCCAGAAGCTGCTCGAACAAGGGGAAAGAAATCGTATGTTTGGCAGCATTTTACTCAACTTCCGTTAACTGAGACAAAGGGACTGCACCAAGCTAAATGTAATCATTGCCAGAAAAAATACGGTTGTCATCCTACTAAACATGGCACAAATTCTCTAAATAAGCATTTAAAGAGTGCTCATAAGTGGATATTTACTAAAGCGGGGAAGAAGGGTACACTTCATGGGTACATGCCCAAAATTGAAGAAGAGGATCTATGCAATGCTTTTAAGGGTTATAACTTAGAAGATTGTAAGAAGTCTGTAGCTGAGTTTGTTGTACTTGATGAAATGCCATTTAAAGTTGTCGAGGGGATTGGGTTTCGTAGGATGTTAAATCGATTTGAGCCAAGATTTACGGTTCCATCTAGGATGACAGTCTCAAGAGATTGCTTTCAACTTTATTTAGATGAGAAAAAAAGGCTAAAAGAATGGTTGGCAAAGTCATGTGCTCGGGTTTGTTTGACAACAGATTGCTGGACATCAAATCAAAACTATACTTATATGAGCTTGACTGCACATTTTGTTGATGAAGAATGGATGTTACAAAAGAGAATTATAAATTTCTGTCAAATTGAGAACCACAAGGGTGACACTGTTGGAAGAGAAATCGAGAAATGCTTGAGAGAGTGGGGAATTGAAAAAGTCTTTACAATCACAGTGGATAATGCAACTTCGAATGATGGAGCTATTACTTATCTTCAAAGGAAATTAGGTGCAAGAGGTGGGTTGGTGTGTGGAGGAAAGTATATGCATGTGAGATGCTGTGCTCATGTTCTTAATTTGGTAGTGAATGAAGGAATTAAAGAGCAACACACTTCAATTGAAAGCATTAGAAATGCTGTAAGGTATGTTAGGTCCTCTCCTCAAAGGACTAAAAAATTTAAAGATGCCATTGAGGCTGAATTAATTGAATCTAAAAGTCTTGTGTGCTTGGATGTTCCAACTAGGTGGAATTCTACCTATCTAATGTTGGAACATGCCGAGAAATTTGAAAAAGCTTTTGATAGACTTTATGATCAAGAACCTGATTTTCTTAGATGGTTTGGAGAGGATAGTGGGGGAAAAAAGAAAATTGGTCCACCTACACCCCTTGATTGGCAACATGCTAGGTTATTCATGGATTTTTTGAGAGTTTTCTATGAGATAACTTTGACTTTCTCATCTTCCTTGCATGTTACATCTAACATATGTTTTCATGAAATTGCATCTGTTGCTTCTCAATTAACATCTTGGAGCCATAATCAATCTGATTTGTTAGGAAGTATGGCATGCTCTATGAAACATAAATATGATAAATATTGGGGACCGGTTGACAAATTTAATCCATTGTTACTTGTTGCTATTGTATTGGATCCTCGGTACAAATTAGATTATCTCTGTTGGTGTTTGGAGGATGTCTATGATAAGGAAGTATCTACTAGCATGACTGGTGTTGTTAAACTCACATTAGATGCATTGCATAAGTTTTATGAAAAAGAGGTTGTCGATGATAAAGGAAGGGATGATGGTGGAGATTCATCTAGTGTTGTATTGGATGACAATATTAAAATCTCAGCTGGTGCCAAGGGCGTTTCTGAAAATCGAGTGAATATGTGGAAGAAACAAAAAAGAGAGAAGGCTAATGCAGATAGCAAGTCAGATGTGGAGAGATATTTGGCCGAGGATACTGTGGAAGATGAGAATTTTAATATATTGACTTGGTGGAAAGTGAATGCTTCAAAATACAGGATTCTTTCTCTTATAGCCCGCGACATCTTGGGTATTCCGGTTTCAACTGTTGCTTCTGAATCATGCTTCAGCACCGGTGGACGTGTGCTTGATGTCTTTCGTAGCTCTTTGTCACCATTAATGGCTGAAGCTTTGATATGCACTCAAAGTTGGTTGTGCCCTTCTAAACAAGACGTTGGAGATCAAGAGTTTGATCAATTTGATAACAGTCAGAAAATTGTTGAAGGTACATTTATGATATCTTTATTATTTGTGACTTATTTATTTAAAGTAATAATCTTTTATATGAAAAATGAGTAATTTTATATGTTTTGCAGGTTTCACTAATGCATCCACATCACAAGGAACAAGTTGACAACATTAATGGCTATTGATAGAGGATGATTATTCTTATGTATTGTAAACCTTAACATTTTATTTGTATTGACTTAAATATTATTGTGTTATTTGTATTGACTTTAGACTAATGCATATTATTATGTTATTTGTATTGACTTAAATATTTAGTGTTATTAGACAATATTAGTATTGGACTATTGATTGTGATGATGCTTTGATATTGATTGTGATTATGTTTTAATTTTGAAGAAGGGTTGCTTATGGCCCGGTTATGGCCCGGTTTTCACCCGGTTTTCACCCGGTTTAATTGTGGCCCGAAAGACTGTTGGTTTCATCGGGTCTAGGGCCGGGTCTGGGTCTAATAAATAGACCCGGTCTATATTTCGGGCCGGGTCTGGGTCACCTCGGACCCGGCTTCACCCGGCCCATGTGCACCCCTAAGATAAACATTCAAATTTTCGTATCAAAATAATATCTGAAATTCTACTAAAAATCTGAAAGTTAAAGCTAAAATTTTGTCCCATCATTTATATTAAATTAAATATTTAAAATTAATAAATCTTAAATTTAACAAATTTAAAAAATTTCAAAATGCTAAAAAAATTAAAATTATACACAAAAATATCTAAAAAAATTTAAGTTCTATTTATTTTAAACATGCATAATATACGATAAAGACATTTTAAATTTTATTAATTATAACTAAATATAGTATAAAAACAAAAAAACTATTCTCTTTTCAACTGAAATTCTAATTCTAATGTCTATACATTTCGACTACAATAAAAAAAAATAACCAAGGGGGCCGAAGAAAGAAAAACTTACCTAGGAGCATTTTGAGATGAAAAATGATTTATTTAATTAGATATTCAGTTAATTTTTTTATTTTTAAATAAAATAAAATTTAAAATTTAATAATAAATAAAAATATTAAATAAAAATATTTTAAAAATTAATTAAATTCAAGTATTCATATATAAAATTCTCGATTTTAAATGTGTTGTTTCAATATTGCATACAAAAATTAATAAATAATAAACTACATATCTCTTATCCTGAACATTGTGTCAAAAAATCTTATCCAATGCATAGAAAGTAAAAATTTCACGTGATGCTAAGTTGTTTAATTCTTAGACTGTCAGAATAAGGCTCGGATCATGCCCCTCTTCTCCTAAACTCTAATCCGAGAACTGAGAGATCTAAACGCCGATTCAAATTCTAAGAAAGATGGTGTTCCAATGATGAAATAAGGCAGATTGTTAGAGAGGTTTGGCATGAACAGATTGATGGTTCAGCCATGTATATCCTAACTCAAAAAATAAAGCGTTGTCGGCATAAGATTGTCAGATGGCAGCAAGAACACAGATCTAATTCGAAGGTGGAGATTGATTTACTACAGTCGGAATTAGAGGAACTTCGTTTAGCAGGAATTCATGGAGGCGACATCATTTCAGAAATAGAGGACAAACTTGAAAAAGCATTGCAAAAGGAGGAATCTTATTGGAAAGATAAGTCTAGAGTCAAATGGCTCAAATCTGGTGATCAGAATACAGCTTTCTTCCATCAGAAATTCAAAAATCGAACTCGAAGGAATAGAATTTGGCAACTAACTGGCAGTGATGGTGAAGTGGCTACTTCAAATGCTGGTATTGCTTCTATGGCTGAATCTTATTTCAAGGACATCTTTTCCTCCACTTGTCATGAGAACCCTGAACCTCTGTTTATTGATTTTGAACCTAAGGTTACAGCTCACATGAACCGTAGGCTTCAAAGACCAGTGACTATGGAGGAAGTGAAACGCGCAACATTTAGCATTCATCCTCAAAGTGCTCCAGGAGATGATGGTATGACAGCAAAATTTTTTCAAAGCTTCTGGAACATATTTAGTGGTGATGTGTTTCGAGCAGTTAAGAGCTTCTTTTCTGGGGGCAGAATCTTGAAGGGTTTTAACCACACTCAGATCTGTCTTATTCCCAAGATTTCTGATGCTATAGATATGACTCAGGTAAGACCAATAAGCCTATCTTCAGTCTTTTACAAGATTATCTCCAAAGTATTTGTACATAGGCTTCAGGGTATGATGAATAGACTAATTAGCCCTACGCAGAGTGCTTTTATTAAAGGCAGATTAATCTCTGATAATATCCTAATTGCTCACGAGTGTATGCATTACTTGAAGAACAAAAAAAGGGGTCTCGAAAATGAAATGGCGCTAAAATTAGATATGAGTAAGGCATATGATAGGGTGGAATGGCACTTTCTTTGGTTTATATTGGAGAAGTTTGGTTTTGACTCCCGATGGATCATGTGGATTCGAGAATTAGTGACAACTGTTTCTTATTCTGTTATTGTGGAAGGACAACCTTATGGTTTCTTCAAACCAAATAGAGGTATTCGACAAGGAGATCCTCTATCCCCCTATCTTTTTCTTTTTTGTGTAGAAGGTCTCTCCTTCTTACTACACAAGGCAGAACAAAATAGACTAATTCAGGATCTTTAGATACATAGGCGATGTCCTAAGGTCAATCACCTCCTGTTTGCTGATGATTCCATTTTATTCTGTAAGGCTAATCCTGAAGCATGTTCAAATATCCTGCATTTATTGAATTCTTATGAAAGCATCAGTGGCCAGAGGGTAAATCTTAATAAATCTGCTGTATTCTTTAGCCACAACACTCCGTCCACTACTCGTACACTACTGGCTAACTCTATGAATATTAATCATATTGGGACTCAGGATAAATACCTTGGTTTGCCTTCTACAGTCTCTAAATCGAAAAAGGCTTCTTTTAGTATGATCAAAGAAAAGGTTCGGAAAAGAATCCAAGGGTGGAAGCGCAATCTTCTTTCGTCAGGTGGTAGACACGTATTGCTTAAGGCAGTGGGAGAAGCTATTCCTATTTATACATTGTCTTGCTTCAAGTTGCCTGATAGTTTAATTTCAGAAATTCACTCTCTACTTTCTCAGTTCTGGTGGGGACAAAAAGGTTCTGAAAGGAGGATGGTTTGGATTAGCTGGGACACTATGACCCGCCCACGAAAAGAAGGAGGCCTTGGATTTAAAGATCTCAGAATCCAAAATCTGGCGCTTTTAGGCAAACAGTTTTGGTGACTTGTAACACAGCCTACTTCCTTATTATCCAAAATCTTAAGAGGTAAATACTTTAGCAATGGTAATGCCATAACGGCAGAAATTGGAGTCTTACCTTCTTGGGGATGGAGGAGCATACTGGAAGGCCGAAAGATTGTTGAAAAAGGTCTTAATTGGGCTGTGGGTACTGGTGAGAATATCCGAACCTTTGAGGATCCTTGGCTGCCTCCTTCGTATCCTTTAATGATTTCTGACATGCCAAATAGACAGGCTATTTCTGAGTTGGTTCCAAGAGTTAAAGATCTAATTACTGAAGATAGAAATTGGAATCAGAATCTCATTCAAGAATTATTTCCCCAAGACGTTGCAAACAGGATTTTGTCAGTTAAAATTCAGCAGAGTAGGGACAAATTGCAATGGGATTTGAACAAATCCAAGCAATATGATACAGCTTCAGGTTACAGAATTGGCTATTTATTTTACCATCCGCCTCTGGAGCTTTGCCCTAATTATATGCAGCAGAAAAAGCCGTGGATTGATCTATGGAAGTTGAACTTGCCTCACAAAATTAAGCTATTTATCTGGAAAGCTCTCCATGGCCGACTTCCGGTGCTTGCTCAGATTCATCACCGCATCCCATCTATATCACCAATATGCCCTTGCTGTCATGAAGCAACGGAAACAGTCACTCATTGTTTGATCGATTGCTCTAGAATTAAAGACGTGTGGTCTCAGAGTTATCTTCGTGATTGTCTTCCCCCTCAGAGTTCTAACGACTTTTGAACATGGTGGACTGCATCAACAGAGATACTTAACCCGTTGAAGAATGCTAATCGTAATCCTCAATTGCTTGCCATCATTTGCTGGAACTGCTGGAAAGCTCGCAACCAGTTGATTTTTGAAGGTTCTACTTCTATGTCGTCTGCCATTCTAGCAAGCTCTGTCAAGTTGCTCCGTGAAATCCAAAGAACTCCCAATTTAGGTCGTCATCTCCATGAGACAAGCTCTTAGTTGCATTCAATTTGATTTATCATTATTTCTTCTTTAAGATTTTTCTTCGTTTTTCGACCACGCACCGTTGGATGAATACCTTCAGTGTAGTGTCTTTGGGAAATCCCCACCTTTTATTATGCTGCTCTGCTTTTGGACATCTTTATATTTTATTTTTTAATAATTAATGAAATATAACCTATTATCTTTAAAAAAAAATAAAAACAAAAAAACTATGTCTCTTTTCAACTGAAATTCTAATTCTAATGTCTATACATTTCGACTACAATAAAAAAAATAACCAAGGGGGCCGAAGAAAGAAAAACTTACCTAGGAGCATTTTGAGATGAAAAATGATTTATTTAATTAGATATTCAGTTAATTTTTTTATTTTTAAATAAAATAAAATTTAAAATTTAATAATAAATAAAAATATTAAATAAAAATATTTTAAAAATTAATTAAATTCAAGTATTCATATATAAAATTCTCAATTTTAAATGTGTTGTTTCAATATTGCATACAAAAATTAATAAATAATAAACTACATATCTCTTATCGTGAACATTGTGTCAGAAAATCTTATCCAATGCATAAAAAATAAAAATTTCACGTGATGCTAAGTTGTTTAATTCTTATTTATTTTATTGAATTTCGGAAGTTTGGTCTAGGGTTTATCTTTTATTTTTCTTCTTCTCTTTACTCGCATACTTTTCGTATTTTTTTTAAGTAAATAAATTAAATATTTTATTTATAAATATAGATAATTTATAATTTATTTTGTGTTGTTTAATTTATTTCGTTTATAATGTAAAAAAATAATTATATATATATTTTTAATTATACACGTATGTTTAATAAATATATTTTTTAATTAAAAATACAATTTAATTTTATACAATAATATTAATTTTAATTCAAAAATAGTAATTTAACTAATATATTTTTTAAAAAAAAAATTAACTCATTTGAATTAATACTAAAAAAAATAAATCGAATTAAATTAAAAAAATATTTAATTGCCCATGAATTTGAAAAGTCAAAATTAAATGTTACAACAATCATTCATCTCTACTGCTTGATCAGATGTGCTCAACTGCTCAATGTTTCCATTCATTTCCTAAGGAACGTGCGCGTTTTCGCCACCACCAATACGTGACATTTACCTCAATGCATATAATAGTACCAACACACGGAATGAAATTTAAATATAATATAATAATAGTTATTGTTATCAACCTCAAATTATATACTGATTAGTAATTTTGATATCTGATTTTTAAATTTTTTTATGTTTTTATTTTTTTAATATTAATTTAAATATATTAATTGGTTTCTAAAAGAATAATATTCTGATTTTAAATAGGTAATTCGTGATATATCTAGTTGTTCGACTCATTAATGAGTTAAAATCATCCATCTCTTCTATTATTTTAAAACTACTCATCTTTTTTATTGTTTAAAACATCCATCTTTTATATTATTTGAAACGTTTAATTTTTAAGATTTTAATACAAACAAACAAAGTTATTCATTTAAAATTTAAAGTGTAGATGAAATATAATATAAATTAATTAAAGTCAATCTAAATAATAACAAAATATATCGATTTTTATTTTTTAAATTTGTATAAATTAAATTATTAGTATTTTTTTATTTTCAAAAATTATATTTTTATATTTACAAATACACATATCTCGTTTACCGTATAAACGAGATAAACGATAAACGAGATAATTATGAATTTATCTCGTTTATACTGTAAACGAAATAGGTGTATTTTGTCAAATTACATATATCTCATTTGCAAACGATATAAAGCCAAATAAAAGGAAAAGTATAAGGGAACGATGTATAGTAAGAAAAAATATACGTGCCAAGACTGGTCTCTGCCAACTATTACTAACAATAATTAAAAATAATTTAATATAGGGTAAAGTATACTTTTTGTCCTCGAAGTTTGGCAAAAGTTTCAAAAATACCCCTAAGTTTTATTTTGTTTCAATTTTGTCCCAAAAGTTTTCGATTTGCATCAAATATACCCTCGACCATTGCATTTTTAAAAAATTTTAAGACCAATCTAACAATAATCCATGAAAATTATGTTTGATTTGCTTGTGTTGAGTGTTGTTCTTATGTTATTGTTGTTGAATTGATCTTAAATGTTTTGAAAAATTAGCCGTTAGGGATATATTTTATGCAAATAAAAAATTTCTAGGACAAAATTGAAACCAAATAAAATTTAGGGGTATTTTTGAAATTTTTGTAAAACTTCAGGGATAAAAAATATACTTTACCCTTTAATATAATTTTATAACTCAATTAGGAATTAAAGTGGGGTGCATGAAATTAGTATTGTGAAAGGTTGTGGAACTTGTAACCGTACATGAGGCAACTACAACGTTGAAAGAGAAGCCTGCGTTGCAACCCATCACCCAATCCTAATCTTAGTTTTCATTGCCGGCTGTGTCTTCTTCGTAGAATATTTCCAGTCACTGGGACGCCGCCATGACCAGTCGACGGTGACCGCCTCTTCCCCCGGATCCCACTTGGTTGCACCAACAGCCCCGTGGAAGAGAGCTGTGACATGAGTGCATGAAAGTGTCGCGCAACCCTCTTCTCCTCAACCATCCCCGGTAATCTCTCCGTCTTGAATTTGTTCACGTCAATAAGAATCTGCAATCGCCATTTCATTTGTGACATAGACCCTTCCTCGAGAACTGATTTTCGGTCACCGCAATTTTCGTCATCATACGTTGAGCCATAGCCTTCCAAAAAAGGGGTTGTCATTGTCATTGTTGTAGATCGAGCCATAGCGTTCTTCTTCCGTTGAGCCATAGCCCTCCACTTCCATAGGATCAATGTGAACTGCCCACACAGACCACCGGCAACGTGAACAGCCACTCTCATTGACAAATAGTATTTAAAATCCGTAGGAGAAAGGTGTATGTGTCTCTGTTGAAGAAGAGTGTATCACATTACGTCCATGGATCTATCAATTTGTGAAGAAGCATCGTACGACACTGCATATGACGTGAGTGATCATTCTAATACCACCGATGTTAATGTTCCATCTCTGAGTGAAAATGACACACCACTTGTGGACAAGGTAATTTGTGTGTTAGTAGTATATTTGGTTATGCCTATCTGCAACTTGTTTTTTATGTTTTTATTGTTGAGTTATTAATAGGGATACACTTTGTTGTAAGGATTGTAATTTCGTTTGTTTAATTAGAATTGGTGTGGATATTCTTTCTTTCAATTATGCTAGAATGATGCTACATTTTCTACATGTGATGTGTTTTATTATTCTTTTGTTCACCATGTTAAGATGATGTTTGCAGTTATGAATAATTTTTTTTTCAATTTTTTTATGGTTATGATCATGGATAGTGATGTTTTCTATAAGTTTATTTTTGGTTGTTTATTAGTAGGTATTATCAAAATTTAAGTGGTTGTTGGAAGTGTTTTTATCAGTGTCGAATGGTCGATGTTTATCTTGTTTGGTGATATGTCCTCGGTTATCGATTCCAGGGGAAAGAATCTGTAGACGTTATTCAATTAAAGGATGATGCTACGGCAATCAATAATGAGGTGTGAAACATATTTTATTCTTGTCACGAAATTAGTGAGATATTGAAAATTAATTAGTTTAGTGTTTTCTGTGTTGAATGATACCTTTTCTGAATGGATATGCAGTTGCCAGATCACACTGAAATTCTAATGGAGGAAATCCCGTACGTAGGATTGAGATTTGATTCATTGCAGCGGCACAAGAGTTCTATTCTAATTATGAAAAGAAAGTTGGGTTTGTGACTAGGATTAGGAATACCAACTTTGACAAGACCAAGAAGGAATCAATGGTACCTATTAACCAATCGATACACTGCAGTCGTGAAGGTTATCGGGAGTCTCGAGTGAAGGCAGCAACTCGGGTAAAGAGAATAACACTGCAGTCGTGCATATGGCACATAATGAAGAAGATACCGCATAAGCTCGGAGGATATGATCGGTACAGAGAAATAGATGCTAAAATAAATGGCACTGTTTGGAATGTCCATTCTGTGGAATGTTTCGAGAAGGATTGGTGCGCATTCATTGCTGGGTTTAACTTAGAGAAAAATAGATGGCTATCAGGTTCGTTCTGTATCGTGCTCTTATGTTCTTTTTGGATAGTAGGTTTGTTATGCGGGTTCTGTTTTAACTGTACTCAAATTTAGTCACCGTTGTTGTTGGATGATTTGTAACCTATTTGTATACTTTTATGGGATATCTCTATCTGAAAGGTCGATGACTACTTAGTGCACTAAGTCTTTATTTGTGTGTTGTGATGTAGCTAGTTGTTCATGATGGTGATTATTTCTTTGTTTTCTTTTGGTTTTGTAGACCTTTGTGACGATCGTCAAATGTGGGTTCCAATATATTTTCAAGGTGAATTTTAGGCTGGTATGAGAAGTACCCAACGGAGTGAGAGCATGCACGCCTTTTTCGGTGGTTACTTGCATTGCAAAAGTGGACTGGTTCAGTTCGTGCATGAGTATGATAACGTGCTTGGGAACAAGGAGCAAAAGGAACTGGAGGACGATAATGCAGACTCTAAAGAAGTTGTCCCATGTTTATCGAGCTCTACAATTGAAAGACAATTTCAACGTGAGTACACAACCTCTAAGTTTAGGGAAGTACAACAGGAATTCAGGAAAAGTGGGGATTGTTTAGTCCGTGGTGTGACTCAAGAAGGTGATTTGTTTCGTGTGATCGTGAACGAGCAATACCTACTATATGGGGAGCCCAAGTCCTGGACGAACAGTGTCAAGTTTGACCCAGCGATACATAAGGTTCGGTGCGAATGCAACATGTTTGAATCAAGAGGTATTCTTTGTTGCTACTGTCTTACTGTGTTCTTTTATTATGGAGTAGACAAAGTACCATCTCGCTATGTTATCCCTCGATGGAGTAAGAATGTACAGCAAAAACATACTTTCATCAAGAGCAGCCATGACGAGAAGCGATCAGACGAAAGCCACAACTTATTTAGAGGACTGTGTTCACACTTCTATAATGTTACCTAAGATTTCGTGACATGCGAAGAAGAAGCGGCCATGTTACATTCGGGTCTTGATGAGTTAAGGGTAAAGCTGTTTGATTATCGTGCGAACTTGGGGTCCAAACGTGTTCCAACTACACAAAATAGCATGGTGACACAGCGGGACCCCGCTCTTGGTGCATCTGACATTCGAGGTCCTTCAAAGGTTTCAACGAATGGTCGGCCGAGATTGAAGAGGCTTGGATCTGAACTCGACACCTCCATCAAGAAATCTATGCAAAGAAAGAAGAAGAATCCACTGCCGGTATGTATTTATCATTTTGTTAGTTTTGAACCACTTGTTAACATGACTAGATGGATAAAGTTGAAACTGTTATTCACTTTATGTTTATGCATGTTTGTTCTTTTTAGAAAATTGATGAAGCATTGAATCCAGATATAGTGGGGGGGGTTCTATTAGGAGAGCGAATGAATCACATGAACATGGTGGGTTCTTGTCTTTGTTAAACTCATTTCGGCATACTTAGAAGACTTTTGATAAATGGATTTGTATGGAGATATCCCTTTCTTTGTTAGTAACTTTTTTTCACTTAACTTTGACAAAGTAATCAAGTTTTTTAAGTAATAAATATTGTTAAGCTGAGGATATATTATTACTCGCTGATGAACCACCAGCTTGAATATACGTCTCTCAAACAGTTAATCCACGATTTCATTTGAGACTTCTCGAGACATCAGTTCTACCGATTTACAGGGAGATTAGGGTCTCTGTGGTAGAGGCTAGAACCCAAGGTGCAGCATTCTCTGATCCGGAAGATCCGATCTTGTCTGTGACGTTTTGAGTAGGGTCATTAAGGAGAATGAATTGTATGAGCTTCACCCTCAATCAGAATGGATCCGCACTAAACCTGGGGTTCAGATCTGGAGGAGTATTGGCAGCTGCTCAAACCAGTGTCAATCACATACAGCCTGCCATTGAAGAAATCACTCACAAGCAAAGGAAACAGTATTACCAGATTTAATTCAGAAAGACAAAGCAACTCCAATCCGCAACTATCCTCTTTTCATAGTTTACACGACTTCTGAGTTCTAATTACACTGTTTATTTATTCCCTTTATTTTATGCAATTAAAAAATAACATACCAACATCTCCTACTCTTTCATCTGCCTGACTAAGACCTACAAGATAACCATAGATTGCTTCAAGCCAACAATCCTCGTGGGATCGACCCTGACTCGCTCAGGTATTACTTGGACGACCCAGTGCACTTGCTGGTACTGTTGTACAAATGTGTGGGGGTTCATACGTACCAGTCTCGAGGTCATATCTACAGATGATAGTATCTATCTCTCTCAAGCTAAGTATGCTTCAGATCTTCTTGGTCGAGCTAGGATTACAGATAGTCACATTGAGTCTACTCCCCCTTGAACCTAATGTTCGATTTACTCCTATGAATAGCACTGTTTTGGATAATCCTACTCTTTATCGACAGTTAGTTGGGCGTCTCATCTACTTGATTGTCCTCATACTACTCATTATGCGTCAGTTCTTCGCATTCTTCGTTACATCAAAGGCACCCTATTTCATGGCCTTTATTTCTCTGCCCATTCATCTTTATCCCTTCAGGCGTACTTAGATGCTGATTGGGCTGGTGATCCCACTGATCGTCGTTCTACTACTAGTTATTGTTTGTTTCTTGGCGCCGCTCTCATTTCTTGGCAAGTTAAGAAGCAAATATTCACTGCTCGATCAAGCACATGAGCCGAATAACGTGCTCTCGCTGACACCACTGCTAAGGTTGTCTCGATTCGTTAGCTTCTCGCAGACTTGGGTGCTCCTTAGTCATCCCCGACCAATGTTTTTTGTGACAATCGCAGTGTTATTTAGATTGCGCATAACGATGTGTTTCATGAATGCACTAAACACATTGAGATTGATTGTCACTTTGTCCGCTAATGTCTCCTTCTTGATGTTGTTCACCTCGTCGTTGTTGGAACTCTGGATCAGACTGCTGACATCTTCACGAAGGCTCATCATCCTACTTGTTTTCGGACTCTAGTATCTAAACTTAAGATGGTATCCTTAGCTCCTACTTGAATTTGAGGGAGAATGCTAAAGAATAATTAGGATCAATTACTATCATTTATATTTATATAGAATATATGTATATTAATTGTAGGATTGTATGCTTTTATTATTTTAATTTTTCTAGCACCTAAATATACCCTATATATTATACATTTTCAACACATTTAATAATTCACTCTTCAAATTATTCTCTTGTTTCTAACATAGAGAAAAGAAAAAAAAATTGTGTTAGTGAACCTTCATTGTGAAGGTGTAGATAAAAATGTCTCGTTAAAATTTTTTCAAACAATAATTTTGACCCTGTCTTTTAGCTAAAATATATGTTTAAAGATGAAATATTTCATGTATTGGAGATAGAATAAAAGATATTCTTTCTCTATAAAGTATATAAAACTTTACTGTATTTTATTTATTGAATGGTATTAGACCAATGGAAAATTTGGCAAAATATACTCAGGTCATCACTGTTTTTTTGTATATTATAATATTTCATCAACTGAACCCAACGAACCCATAATAAAGAACTCATACTCACTACATATCCTCTAGTAGTATATGGTAATATAATAGCTCTCTCAATTTACACTCTCCCTTCATCAAATACAAAGTGAATTTTTTTTTTTCTAAGGACCAAATAGAAATGATGTTTATAATGGAGATGGGGCAGATGCTGCTTTTATGTCCTCTGAGAAACCAGAAAGAGGGCCAGGTGCTGCAGCTCCAGAACTTAGAAGCTCAAACATTGCACGTCCAGGGTTCATTCTTTGCTTCTCACACAGTTCTGGCAAAAGCACCCCTGCTTATATAGCGCATCAAAGCAACCTTTATTATTCTCTATAATAATAATAATAATAATAATAATAATAATAATAATAATAATAATAATAATAAAACAGAGCCCTCGGTAAATATTCAAGTTAGCAAATGTAAAATGTTCTGCCACATCATGAAAAAGGACCCCTCACTTCTTTTTTTTTTATTAATTTTATTTTTGGTAAGGATAGAACTATCGAAGAGTGACTGTATACTACAGATTAGATTTGAAGTAAGTGAGGTTGCAGGTAAGGTATCTGGGTGCTTTCATAGAGCATGGTACCATACACAACTCATTTTCGTGTGCCAACATGTCCTTGTTAAAACATATTATTCTATATATATAGAAAGTGTTTATTCTTATTGCATTGGTTGTTGAATATATAAGTTCTTGGTCACAAGTCACAACATGGAATTTTCAACTGCGACCATTATTGTTTTACTTTCTCGGCGTTCTTCAGAATATATTAATAATGTAGGGTAACTAATGATCACAAGGGTATTACTTTTGAAATTAAGATAATAAAACAATACAAGAGAAGTTATTTTAGCCCTTAAAGTTTGGGTTAAGTTTAAATTTTATTTTTAAATATTTAAAATATTTTATTTTTATTTTAGTTTTTTTTATCAAAATTAAAAATTTTTCTTTTAAAATTATCCCTTATTTTATTATAATTTTTTTCTAACCATAATTGTAAAGGTCATAGTGATGATTTTAGTGATTTGAAAATAGTAAACCTGACAAAATAATAATAATAAAAAAAGATAATAATAAAGAGAAAAAAGGATATTTTTTGAAAGAAATCTTTTTAATTTTAACTAGAAGACTAACATAGGACAAAATAAAATATTTAAGATATATAAAAATAAGTTGTTCCAAATATTAGAGATAAAATTAGGATTTAACTAAAACAATATTTTTTTTTAAAATATCTCTAACACTTAATTTTATATAATTTTCTCTCTAACATTTTTTTATTTTTGTTAAAATTATCTTTGGACTTCTATTTAAAATATTAAAGACAAAATTAAAAAATTCAAGAATAATTTTAACATAATTAAAAATTTAGGGACAACATTAAATGAACTGCAAAAATTAAAAAAAATAAAATGAAACACTAAAAATGTTTTAGAAGAAAATAGTAAATATTAACAACAAAAACATATGCTTTACTTTTACTAAAGACAGAAATAGGTATATAGTTTATTTCTGTATGCAATTTATTACGTTTCATTACGTGCGACGGTAGAAATTAATAAACAATTCTTACCCTCTCCAGCAGCCAAATTGAAGTAAAGGTCAACAATGTTGGGACATTTTAGGTAACAAGGTGGTGAGCAAAGTTTGGCACTGAATTGAGGCTCCAAGAATGCATCTGATGAAATGCCAACAAACTTCCTATCAACCCCACACGCCTCCACACATTGGTCTGTCTCTATGTAATCCCCCATCCTCTCTACCACCACTTCTGACGTCCGGCACTGGTACTCCACGCTGCCGCCGGCCGCCCTCCGCGTCTCCAACAAACACCTCTTCCCTGAAGATGCTATTGAGAACGCACATGCTTCATTTGCCAACTCCTCACATACAACCTCCGCTGCCAAAAGATAGATCATGTATGTCAAAACTCAAAACATATATCATGTAAAAGTCAAAGAAACAATTGCACTAGCCATGATATGAAATATATACATACAACATAAGAAATGTTCAATGTATGTACTATTTTGTATGGACATATTTTGCTAGGATATAGGATGAAATTTGAGTTCTCAACATTTACTTAAACAGAGAGTGAATTAAACATTCAATGAATCCAAATTAACTGCGTTGAGATTATATTTAAAATGAAAAATTTGTGTTCTTATACTTTTAATAAAAGAATAAAAAATGCAAAAATTTTGTATTTTTAGTTTCGAACACATTTTTTTTTATTTTGTATTGTATCATTTCCTAACTACTAAATGCAATTTTAGTAAGTAATAAATGACTTAACACAATGTCTTATAAAAAAAAAATACAGTTGACATAATTCAATAAAGCATACTTACCGAAAGATACATGGATGAAGAGGGAAGAAAAGAACAAAACCAAAGGCAATTGGATCGAGAAAGACATGGTAAAGTTAAAATTCTGGCTATATGATATGGATTTTGTGATAGAGAAATAAAGGGGTTATGTATGTGTATGTAATGAGAATTAGTTATATGCTATATATGTGTATATATAGGTGTGGTGGCATGAACAATGCGTTTATGTGATAGACACGTTTGGAAGGCTCAATAACACAAAAAAGCTATTGTGGTAATATACGTGTAATGCTCTTTAGCTATGTAATAATAGACTAATAATTATTATACGCGACTACGCGTAATTATTAAGAGAAATGTTATGAAATTACTGGCCCAAAATATTCTCCAACTAATAACTGCATGTCCAAATTAAATCGAATGGTAACGAAAGAAAATCAGCTAAAAATAATCATAACTTGTCTTATTTAATATTCATTAATTGTTACGATAATTAATTAATGCTAAATAAGATAAGTTCTGGCTATTTTTTTTGTCTACCTAGCATTACCTTAAAATATACAAACAATTCTATTATGTTATCAACAACCAACAACGTTTCTGTCAACTTCTGCCAGTTCTTATTTATGACTGATGTGTCTAATAAAAATATTTTTTTATGATTAAATTTAATAAAAATATCTTTATATATATATATTTTATAGATGTGTCTCTTTATATATGTGTTTAAAATATAATAATTAATTATTATTAATAATAAATTGACAAATAATATATTAGTACCATATATTCTTCCTTATACAAAAGATGATCAAGATCTATACCGTATTTGAAGAATTTTATGTATTTTAATAAAATTGGTATTTTAATCATTTTAGTTATCGATTTTAATTATAATATAATATATATTAATTAAAATTAATAATAAAAAATACTAGAACATTAATGTCTTAAGAATATTTGAAATTTTTTTTAAAGTATATATATTAACTTCGTTTGTCTGTATTTTTAGGATAAAACAAATATTTTTTTAAAAATAAATATTTATTTTACGTGCTTCTGAAAAAAAAAAGATAAAAACAATAAATAAGTAATTTTTGTTACATTTTTTGAAAAGTAAATAGGATCGGAACCTGCGTTGTTTTTATATGAAGAGGAAGAAAAGTCGCAAAAAGATAAAATCTTAATCAGTGTAAAAATTCTTAGTTATGATATTTTTTTGCGCTATCTTAAAAATAATGTAAATTATATTGTGGTTATTATTTATTAAATTTAAAAATTTCATTCATTTTAAGATAAAAAGTCACCTCTAGTGCATACAAATATTATTATCAAAATAAAAATTTTTAATTAAAATATATTTTTAATTAAATTTTTTATTATTATTAAAGTAAAATCTTTTTAATTAAAATAACCTTAAAAAGATAATATATAATTAGAATATTCTATCAAAAGTTTATGTAATTATTTTATTTTATACTAATAAATAAATATATAATAAAATATTTTTGCTCATAACTAAAATTGTAATTTTATATAAAAAAACATTTCTATAAATATATTCAAATATAAAATATCTTTCTACTTTTTTTTTTTTACTTTTAAAAAAAATAATTCTTCCGACCGCACAAATGGCCATTGTTTTGTTCACCTTCCATGCGTTATTATTATTCACGGACATGTGTGAAGTGCATTTAATTTGTTGCAGATGAGTAAACGTCAACCTAATCCTACATATTTATTCATTTAATCATTTCTACGCAAAAGCTAAATCCGCGTACTTCTTTTGTTACAACTTCTAAGTTATTTTCTTTTTAAAAAAAGTCTAGCACTAGCATTTTTATTAAAATTTGATCAATATTTAATTATTAAAAAAATAAATAATTTTATATTATTAAATATTATTTTACACTATTAAAAATATTAATAATGACTAATTAATAACTATATATCACAAATTTTATTGATTTACTAACACTCTTCTTTTTTGTATGGACCAAAAACAGAAATTCAAAAAAGCTTCACTTAATTAGGTGGGATTTAGGGGTGGCAACGGGACGGGTAGGGGCGAATTTTTGCTCTACCCGATCCCGCCCCACCCTACAGAAAATCTGCATCAAACCCGCCTCGTCTTACCCGCGGGTTATAAAATGTTAAACCCTAACCCGCTCCTGCGGGTACCCGTCCCGCCCCTACCTGCTCCTATAATTATTAAATCTAACAAATAAAATTAAATTTTAAAAATTATATAACCACCATTTACATACATAATATAAATTAAAGTAAAAATTTATATATGATATAATATTATTAATTATTTTACTAATTATTTTATATATGTTACGTATATATATACCGGGACGGGTTCAACCTAAACTCGACCCCGTCCCTCCCCGCACAAGAACTCGCCCCATTAAAACCCGCCCCAGTATGAAAACAGATAATTACCCGCTCCGAGCGGGTAGGGGTGGAGTGGATACCCGCAGATTCGGGTAGTGTTGCCACCCCTAGTGGGATTATTGTGCTGGCCATTGAAAATGAAGGCCAGGCTTTGAAACTAAAATGTTACAACTAATAAATAGTTGAAACATAAAAGAAATGGAGCTCGCTTTAAAAATAAAAACAATACACATTTTCCTTAAATTAAATTACTCATACTGTATATCATTTGAGTGATATTTCAAATTAGTTCTTAATAATAACACGATCGATTTTCATTCATTTTAAATTGTATATACTGTTAGTCACCAAAAAAAAATTGTATATACTGTTAAAGAATATACATAGAGTCACAAGCCAAATTGTTGAAAGTTAAGTTGTTAACGTCGTAATTAAGTGACACTTCAATTCTTTTCTTGTTTTTCACTGCAAAAAAATTATTCATTAAACTACACTTTTTAAGTATAATTAAAAATAAAAATAAAATAATGCTTTATACAAAAGTTATACTTTTTTGGCTTCAAAAACTATTTAGTGGGAGATATCTATTCGATCGTTGCTTATTTTCAAAGTCTATGTTTTTTTAGAGT
This sequence comes from Arachis ipaensis, assembly GCF_059453495.1. Lineage (NCBI taxonomy): Eukaryota > Viridiplantae > Streptophyta > Magnoliopsida > Fabales > Fabaceae > Arachis > Arachis ipaensis. The sequence continues at coordinate 95,810,834 of NC_142439.1, forward strand.
AATTACCCAAATCAGTCCCCGAAGATTTTAGAATTGGACATTTTAGTCCCCAAGGAAAATTAATACACGGATCAGTCCCCAAGATTTTACTCCGGCAGACAAATCAGTCCCCAGTTCATTTTTCGGCAGAGTAATTACCCAGATCAGTCCCCAAAGATTTTAAAAACGGACATTTTAGTCCCCAAGAAAAACTAATGTACAAATCAATCCCCAACTTTTCTCTCTGTTAGACATAATAGTCCCCCGTCCAAAATTAAAATAAAATAAAATAATTATTATTATTATTAATTGCACAATAATATTGTACTATATTTTTTGTATTTTTTAGACAAAAATAATGATAAATTTATTCATTATATATATATATATATATATAATCACTCAACAACAACAACAATAACAACAACAATAATAATAATAATAAAATTATTAGAAATTATTTTACAAGAAATTCAAAATTAAAATCATTTGATATTTTTGTACTTAATATAATCAAAAGATGTCCTATGTAAAAAAAATTATATATGTTTATATTAAAAAATATGTATCAAAACAAAATATTTTAATTTGAATTTATATTAAATACATATTTTTTTAATACAAACATATTTTTTAAAATAGTACATCTTTTGATTATATTAAATACAAAAATATCAAATGATTTTAACCTTGATTTTTTTAAAATAATCTCTAATAATTTTATTTATTATTATTATTATTAATTACATAATAATATTATACCATGATTTTTTGTATTTTCTAGATAAAAATAATGATAAATTTATTCATTAGATTCTTATATATGTATTTATATATATATATAGTCACTCAATAATAATAATAATAATAATAATAATAATAATAATAATAATAATAATAATAATAATAATAAATACAATTATTAGAGATTATTTTATAAGAAATTTAAGGTTAAAACCATTTGATATTTTTGTATTTAATATAATCAAAAGATGTACTATTTTAAAATATGTTTGTATTAAAAAATATGTATTTAATATAAATTCAAATTAAAATATTTTTTTTAATACATATTTTTTAATATAAACATATATAATTTTTTTTTTACATAGGACATCTTTTGATTATATTAAATACAAAAATATCAAATAATTTTAATTTAGAATTTTTTGTAAAATAATATCTAATAATTTTATTATTATTATTATTATTATTATTGTTGTTGTTGTTGTTGTTTTTGAGTGACTATATATATATATATATATATATATATATATATATATATATATAAGAATTTAATGAATAAATTTATCATTATTTTTGTCTAAAAAATACAAAAAATATAGTACAATATTATTGTGCAATTAATAATAATAATTATTTTATTTTAATATTGGACGGGGGACTATTATGTCTAACAGAGAGAAAAGTTGGGGATTGATTTGTACATTAGTTTTTCTTGGGGACTAAAATGTCTGTTTTTAAAATCTTTGGGGACTGATCTGGATAATTACTCTGCCGAAAAATGAACTGGGGACTAATTTGTCTGCCGGAGTAAAACCTTGGGGACTGATCCGTGTATTAATTTTCCTTGGGGACTAAAATGTCCGATTCTAAAATCCTCGGGGACTGATTTGGGTAATTACTCTTTTTTTTATATCAAAAACTACACTTTGAACACTTGAGAATAGAATGCACTTTGCAAGTGATGCGCTTCATAACCAATAACTATGCTTTTCATCACCTATACTTATCAAAATTTAAAAGAATAAGGTACACTTATTTTTGCTACTGCATCACCTTAAAAACATAACATTACACATCTATAGCTATTTTATATAAACATAGTCTTATATCCCTTACTTTTTATTTTAATATATATATTTTAATAATTTTTTTTAAATCCTAATATTTAGTAATACTTAAAGATATTTCTTAGTTATATAATGTCATAGCTAATGTTGCACTTTGAATTAAATTAGTCAAATATTATAAAAAAAATTATAACAATATTATTTATATTCTTTGAATTATAATATAAGATCATCACATTAATAACAAAAAAATATATGCTAAAACAATGTATATTTATAATTTAACCCAAAGTGTTAGAATTGGCATTATTGTATTGGATTTTTTTTTTCTTTTGTGAGTCCCAAATCCAAATTCAATTTTTTGGGGGTATATTCTTGCACCTTAGTGTCAGCGTCTCAACCCTAATCAGATATTTTGGGTTCTTCTGAGAGTGAGAGAGTAGCCGCAAAGTGAGAGAGAAAAGGAAAAACAGAATTTTCGTTTTTATGCAAAGTAGTAAACTTCAAATGATAGTTTCTCATTCGTTCACCGTTGGATCGACTTGAAATTTGAACTGCATGTTCTTATCATCTTGTTCTTCATTCTGAACAGTGGAGATTTTAAGTGGGGGTCTGCAGAAGGAGAAATAGGCTTCGGACAGAAGCTCTATTTTTGGGTATTTTTCATCTTCTTGCTTCTCATTTGTAAGCTTTGGTGCTTTGATGTTTTGGCTGGTTATATGCACGTTTTTGTGCTTTATTTGAGACTCTCTTGTACCTCATTTGATTATAGTGGAGCTATTTCATTGGTCTGGACGACTCGTGGTTTTGACGTCTCACATTGAGGGGGTTTTCTACGTTAAAATTTTGGTGTGTTCTTGTTATTGCCTTACTTGCTATATTTGCTTGTTCATAGTTGCTGCCATATTGTTCTTGTATTGGATATTTGTGTTGTTTCTGCTGCTAGGCTCTTTCATACTAGCATCAGAGCTTGTTGGTATTTTTCTGGACTTGTGATTCTGTGAACAATAGAAGCTAATACTAATACTAGTAGGATGATTACTCTTAATGGTCCTAATTATGATTTGTGAAAGTCAAAGATAGAAGATTTTCTTGATGTCAAGAATTTTTATCAACCAGTTTTTAGTACAGAAAAACCTAATGATAAATCTGATGATGATTGGACTTTGTTGCATAGACAAGTTTGTGGATATATTAGGCAGTGGGTTGACGATAATGTGTTGAACCATATTATTGGAGAGACATATGCTCGGACCCTTTGGATTAAGGTTGAACAGTTGTATGCTCGAAAAACTAGGAATAACAAGATGTTTTTGATCAAGCAGTTGTTGGCTTTGAAACATACAGATGGGACATTAATGACAGATCACTTGAATAACTTTCAAGGAATAATGAATCAGTTATCTTCCATGGGTATCAAGTTTGATGAAGGGGTTCAATGATTGTTACTTCTTGGCTCCTTACCAGACTCGTAGGAAATTCTCAGAATGTCATTGTCTAATTTTGCTCCTGATGGTGTAATCTCTATGGATCTTACCAAGAGTAATATTTTGAATGAAAAAATGAGAAGAAAGTCACAAGGTACATCGACTACACATTCAGATGTTCTTGTTTCTGAGTCTAGGGGGAGAAACAAAAGTCGAGGTCCTAAAAGTAGAGATCAAAGCAGAAGCAAGTCTCGAGAAAAGTATAAAAATATTGAGTGTCATCATTGTGGTCAAAAGGGACATGTGAAGAAATTTTGTTGGCAGCTAAAGAAGGAGAAAGCCAAGGAAAGTAAAGATAAGAGCAAAAATAAAGATGATGATAGCAATGAAGAAAAGGTTAATATAACTCATGATGATTTTCTTGTTGTTGAGGAGTTTGAATCTGTTAACTTTGTTGATAATAGCACTAATTGGATGATTGATAGTGGTGCTTCTACTCATGTTACATCTAGGAGGGATCTGCTTACGTCTTATACTCCTGGTGATTTTAGTGATGTGAAAATGGCTTATCAAGGTGTTGTAAAATATGCCGGTGTTAGACAGGTTTGCTTAGAAACCTCCAATGGTACCAAGTTGACTTTGAAGCGTGTGAAGCATGTTCCAGATATTCGGTTGAACTTACTTTCTATTGGTAAGTTGTGTGATGAAGACTTGGATAACTCATTCTCTCGTAATAGTTGGAAGCTCACCAAGGGTTCCATGGTTGTTGCTAGAGGTATACGACAATCTACTCTTTATTTAACTCAAGCAAAGATTGTGAAAGATGTTATTAATGCTGCTGAGTTTGTTGATGAAACTGATTTATGGCATAAAAGATTATGTCATATGAGTGAGAAAGACATGAATATGTTATCCAAGAAGAATCTTTTATCTGGTTGTAAGGTTGCTTTACAAAAGTGCAACCATTGCTTTGTTGGAAAACAAAAAAGGGTTTCATTCAAGAGCCATCCACCTTCAAGGAAGCCAGAGATACTTGACTTGGTGCATTCTGATGTATGTGGGCCGATAAAGACAAGAACACTTGGAAGGTCTATCTATTTTGTAACCTTTATTGATGACCATTCTAGAAAATTATGGGTTTACACTTTGAAGACCAAAGATTAAGTTTTGAATGTGTTTAAGCAATTTCAAGCTTCTGTTGAAAGAGAAACTGGGAAGAGGTTGAAATGCATATGTACTGACAATGGTGGTGAGTACTTAGGTCCATTTGATGCTTATTGTAAAGAGCATGGTATAAGACATCAGAAGACACCTCAGAAGACTCCTCAGTTGAATGGCCTTGCTGAAAGGATGAACAGAACATTGGTTGAAAGAGTTAGGTGCTTATTGTCACAGTCTGGATTGGCAAAATCCTTTTGGGGTAAAACTTTGAGCACTGTTGTTCATGTCTTGAACCGGACACCATGTGTTCCCTTGCAATTTGAAGTTCCAGAGAAGGTATGGTCAGGTAAAGATGTTTCTTATGATCATTTAAGAGTCTTTGGATATAAAGTTTTTGTTCATATTCCCAAAGATGAGAGATCCAAGCTTGATGTAAAGACTAGGCAGTGTATTTTTATTGGCTATGGTATGGATGATTTTGGTTACAGGTTTTATGATCCTGTTAGCAAGAAGGTGATTTGGAGTAGAGATGTTGATAATGCGGAGAAGCCAATGGTTTAGCCTAGTGGTGATTTTTCTGACTTGGATATTACTCCCTCTATGCCTATGGTGGAAGATGGTAGAGTTGAAGCTCAAAATAATGAGCATGATACAAGTGCAGGTGAAGATGGAACAATTGATCTGATACTTCATGAAGTTGGTGATGATGATCAAGATGAAGAACTAGCTTTGAAAATTCCTACAGATGCACTCAGAAGGTCTATAAGAGAGAGGAAGCCTTCATCAAGGTATTCTTCACATGAGTTTGTTTTGTTGACTAATGGGGGAGAACCTGAATGCTTTGGAGAGGCTGTTGAAGATGAAAGCAAAGCTCAATGGCTTGAAGCTATGCAAGAAGAAATGAAGTCATTGCTTGAGGATGATACCTATGAGTTGGTGAAGTTACCGAAGGGTATGCGAGTTTTGAAGAACAAATGGTATTCAGAATCAAGAATGAAGAACACAATTCTAAGTCTCGGTATAAAGCTAGATTGGTTGTTAGAGGCTTTAGTCAGAGAAAAGGTATTGATTATGAGGAGATATTTTTTCCTGTTGTGAGGATGTCATCCATTCATGCTGTGCTCGGATTAGCAGCGTCTCTTTTGGAGATTGAGCAAATGAATGTGAAGACAGATTTTCTTCATGGTGATTTAGACAAGGAGATCTACATGGAGCAACCGGAGGGCTTTTGTTGTTAAAGGAAAGGAAGATTTTGTGTGCAAAGTTAAGAAGAGCCTTTATGGGTTGAAGCAAGCTCTAAGACAGTGGTACAAGTAGTTTGAATCTGTTATGGGAGAACATGGTTACCGTAAGACAACTTCAGATCGTTGTGTATTTGTGCAAAAATTTTCTAGTGCTGATTTTGTAACAACCCTGATTTTCGAGTACATGAGATCTTTTTTGAAAGAACGGATTTCTCCGGAAGATCAGTAAAGGGAACACCTCTGTTATATCATCAAGCATCTCAATCCTCATTATCATTATGTCATCCTTAAGTTAGAACCTCCTCTAAGGCAAGCTCGATAATGCAATCGCGAAGAACCTTGTTTTTGAACCGTATCGGTTGGCAGTTTTGATTCTGATTTTCGTAAATAGTCTCTATTTGACGAACTGGACTCGATTCATGAGAGGAGAGAGATAATAGTATAATATTATCATTATATTAGTATTAGAAAATACTTTAATGACATTATAAGGTTACCTGGTCTGTTTTTGTTAAAAACAGAAAATCGGTTTAACCGGGTTTACGGTTTACTGGTGCAGCTTAGCACCAGCATTCTCTGATGAATTTAGCAATGCTAAGGCCTCATTATACATATTCTATTCTCATAATAAATATGTTACTAGTGTCATTTATACTAGTAGCTCAGAAAATAATTTTTAGAGATGTTTTTACGAGTGTTCCGATATACCTAGTTTTAGTAGTTGTACACCAGAGATATTTTAATATTATTTTAATCCACCTCCAAGCCAACCAATCACAACTCATCTTACACCCCCAAGACCTCCAAGGCTGTCTCATTTCATCATTTTGGCCGAAAATAACAAGAGAGAAAAGAGAGAAACTTTCATGAACACTTAATCTTCAAAGCTTGATTTCTTCTGAACTAAAACTCAAATCAAAACTCCGATTTCACCAAAATGATCCTCTCTTCTTCCTCTACATAACCATGTAACTTATCAAGGATGGAAATAAGGTGAGATGGCTGTCTCCCTCCCATTTCAATTCGGTTTTCAAGGAAAACCATGCAAAACATGTGTTTTCTTGATGTTCTTCCTTAGGAATCATGCTTAACTTGACTTGAGGGCCAAGAAACGTGAACTTCCAGAAAGTCTAAGGTGAGATATCTCTTCCTAACATACTGAGTGAGATTTGGTCAGTTGAGAATTTTTGGATTTAAAGTTGTTCTTGATGTGATTTAGGAGGAAAAACTGCTTAAAGACCACCTGAAAGTTTAACCGAATTAGGAGCAGCAAAACCAGGTAGGGATTGACGAATTTAATCTTGATTGATTGTGTTTGAGTTGTGTGATTATGATATGGTTTGGCTGTGCTTGAAATTGATTGTTTGTATGAGTAATTCTTGTTGAAATTTTGGTGAAAATTTGATGAAATTTGATGAAATTCAAGCTATGAATGTGTGTTCTTGTGGCTGCTGGAAAACGAAAACCTAGAGCTTAAATTGAGGTTCAATTTGTGTTAAAATCATGTAGAAAAGATGGGATTTTAGTGGCTGAAAATTTATTTTGAATTTTGGTAAAAATTGGTTGCTGAAAAGACTGAAAACGGGTAAAAACAGATAAAGAATTTGAAGAATATACGAAGAACACGAAGAACACTTTGAGTGTGGTGAAGAACATTGAAGAACACCTTTTAGATCTTAGAAAGGGCAAGGAAGTAAAATTTTTGGTGTTTAAGGGGTTATATGGTAATTTCTAGAAGTTAGGGTGGTAAAAATAGAAATATTAAAAGTTACGGGTGGTAAAAAGTGAATTTTAAAGGTTAAAAGTAAAAGGTAAGTTAATTTTCGAAAATTTAGTATTAAAATAATAAATAATAATAAAATATTAAATAATAATATTTAATTAAAAATAATATTTTAATAAAAATAATAAAATAATGCGGAAAAGGCAGTTTTCTGTAAAAGTTTTAGAAAGACAACTTTAAGTGCAGAATCTCATAATTACCTTCATAAAACACTTAGGGAGTGGTAATAACATGATAGTGAGTCAAAGATGAAGAAAAGATAAAAATTTAAAGAAAATATAAAAACCAAAGAAAAAGTCTGTAAAATTTTAATGACAGAAAAACAGACAGAGACTAGTGAACGAACTAGGACAACTTAGTTAGTACTTGAGTTGCGACTAGGGTTAGGTGTTATATGAAAAGTTAAACTGTTTCAGTATAGACTTAATGAACCTATACCTGGGAAAGGCTAACTATTCATACCGAAATTTACATAAACTTTAAATACACATGTTAAACAGAGAAATCAGAGCAGAATAAAGTAACACAGAGCACAGAGTAACCAGAGTAAAGTAAAGAGATACAAAGAGAAAAGAATAATATGATAAAGAGAAATGGTTTGAGCCAGGATATTGTAAAAGTGAAAGATGTAAAGTTTGTACAGTATGATTGAACAGAGAAAGAAAGAGGTACTGCATAAGAATGTGAAAATGATGATGAATAATGAGAATGATGATGAATGATGATAATGAGAATGATTATGTAATGATCTGCTGCGTGAAGGAAGTCAGATAGATAGTGGTACGACCACAGAACGTTTTCCAGTGTTACACAACTATTGAGAGCTGTACCTGCAACTGATAACTTATGATCACTTGCAGAGGATACTAATTCATACACGGCTAGAATACCGCACCTGTAAGGCAAGGATTGCTTACAGAGAATATGATTTCATACACGGCTGGAATGCCGCCACCTGTAAGGCAGAGTTTGCTTACAGAGGATATGACACATACGTCGGTTAGTGAGAACTGTACCTATGCTGACTGGAAAACCATACCCGTTTCAACTGCTTCGGGTTACGTCAGGAGCGGGTAGAAACCGACAGATGAGCTCATTACCTGCGTTAGAGCTAGACATGCATCATACTTGGTTGCGCATTTCCTTTGTTATGATTGTGGTATGAATGTATGCTTTCCTTGTTTGTATTCCATTCTCTGCGCTTGTGTTATTTTCTTGTATTCTTATGTTTGTTTTCTGCTATCTGTTTTCTCTATCTTCTCTACTTATCTGTGTTTTCTAATTACTGCTTCTTTGTATTCTGCTAATAGTCTGCTAAACAACATAGAATTAATGAACGTGACTAATAACCCCGACCCTACTAAGAACTCCCCAGTTCTTACCCCTTCTCTCTCCCTTCCCCCTTCAGATGGAAGTAAGAGTACCTTACCATAGTTTGCTGATGACCATTCGCAAGAAGAGGATTCTGCTCTAGATAGTCTTCTGAGTCTAGGGTGAATATCGTTCTCTGATTATATGTATATACTGTGAGACCAGCCAACGTCTGCACCCCGTTCGTATGCGCACTTTAACCTAAATCCTGTATATGAGATTCCTATTGTGTGGCTACTTCATGAGGTACCAGAGAGACGTCCTGTGGAAAAGTCTGATCGTGCAGAGGAGTAGCAAATGATGTTCTATCTTTTGATGACGTTCCACCTGACTTGAGTTTTGAAGACCTAGAACGTACTTTCCCTCGCTTTAGTAGTTTAGAGGGACTAGGTGAGTATAGAGTCTAGCCTAGCCTAGGTGCCAGCTTAGGGACCACTTGAACAGGCCAGGACATGGGATGTTGTATGTATATACATTTATATAGATATTATTTAGCTATATCTAGGGGTGTTCTAACTAACAGTCTTTATTCTAATAAAGGCTGAATCACCGAATGTTGTCAACTATTTGCGATGTATTTATGTGTGGTTGTTTATAACTGTTTTATCTGTTATTATTTGTGAATTGATTATAAATGATTCTGTCTATTAATCCAAACGTTTTCAAAAAAAAAATACACCTCGCAAATTAACTACGCTTTTAACAACGAATCAGGCTCATATGATAAATAATAGATAATAATTAGGAAGACAAATTGGTAGCGCTCAGTTTCCGGTATGATCTAGACATATTGAAAATTGGGTCGTTACAATTTGGTATCAGCGCAGTTCGTTCCCAGTAGAGCCTGGGGAGTGGACTGACTATGCTTCATTTCATACTCTGTTGTGTGTCTCATGCGTATAGGATATCCCAATGATATATGTTGCATGATTGTTTCTGTGTTTTCATTTTGGGAATGTTCACACTTGACTTGAAGTGTTAAGACTGATCACCTTAACAATGATTGTTTGGTGTGAACAGGACTACAATGGGTTCACGGAGACGAGGCGTACGGGAAGGAATTCCTAATGTTAACTACGAGAGGGAACAGGAAACGTTTATGGCTACCATGAACAACGCGGCTGAAGTAGTGCGTGAAGCTGCGGTAACAGCGGCTAGGGCTGTTGAACGTCTTAAAGTGAGAAATGGGAATGATGAGAATAACTTAGGGCATCCTGAAAGACCTATGACCTTTGCGACTTTTCTGAAGGTTAATCCGCCTAAGTTCAAGGGTACACTCATTGCGACTTGGACATATTGCCAAGGATTGTCTGAAGGGATTTACTCAAAATTCAGTTAGAACCCAACAACAAGGACGAGTATTTGCTATCACTATTGACGATGTTGTGCAATCGAACGCCCTCATTCAAGGTCAGTGTTATGTCAAGAATCGATTTCTAACTGTACTGTATGATTCGGGTACATCGCATTCTTTATTTCTCTAACTATTGCTTACGAGTTAGGATTATATTTCTTTAAATTGAATTTTTACTTGATTGTCCATACACCTGTATCCCAAAATGCTTTAACCAGTTTAGTGTGCCTGCAAGTACCATTCGCTATTAGGAACAGGACTTTTATACACGATCTAATCTGTTTACCTCTATGTGGTTTAGAAGTTATTTTAGGATTAGATTGGTTATCTAAGTATCATGCTTTCCTTGATTATTTTAAAAGAACTACTGTTATTCCATCTGATAGTCTATGTACTAAACCATTTCTGTCCCACACCTTATATCTGAATTCTGTAAGAGTTACCTTAGACGGGAGGGATTATGAGGGATACGTTCTGTTAGTGGCTAGCTCGAATGACAGTGAACTAAGCTTAGAACGAATCCGAGTGGTGAAGGAATTTCCTGATGTTTTTCCAGACGACATACCTGAGTTTCCTCCTTAGTGAGAGATAGAATTCAGCACTAAACTAGTACCTGGAACCGGACCGATTTCCATAGCACCGTGCCAGATGTCACCACTGGAACTTGCAAAGTTGAAGAAGTAGTTGGATGAGCTACTTGGAAAGGAATTTATTCGTCCTAGTGCATCATCTTGGGGAGCTCCAGTATTGCTAGTAAAGAAGAAGGACGGTGGAATCAGACTTTGCGTAGATTACCGACAGCTAAATAAAGACACTATCAAGAACAAGTATCCACTTCCACGGATAGATGATTTGATGGACCAGTTGGAAGGTGCAACTGTGTTCTCGAAGATTGATTTGCGATCGAGCTATCACTAGATTCGAGTGAAAGAATCAGATATACCGAAGACTGTATTTAGAACTCGTTATGGTCACTATGAGTATACGGTTATGTCGTTTGGACTAACTAATGCTCCTACGATTTTCATGGATTACATGAATCGTATTTTCCGCCCGTACCTTGATCAGTTTGTAGTAGTTTTCATAGACGATATTATCATCTATTCGAAGACAGAAAGAGTGCATGAAGAGCATCTAAGGACTGTATTGCAGACACTGAGGACTCGGAAGTTATATGATAAACTATCAAAGTGCGAATTCTAGACAGCGAAGGTGGATGGAATTTTTGAAGGACTATGATTTCAAATTAAGTTATCACCCAGGGAAAGCGAACGTGGTGGCAAACGCTTTAAGCAGGAAGAATTTGAGTATCTCTTGGATGATGATACAGGAAGAAAAATTACTCGCGGAATTTGAGGACCTTAAGTTGGCTATGACTGAGACGTCAAGTGGAGTCCGTTTGGCCCAATTGCGTATAACATCAGATTTTAAGATTAGTATTCAGCAAGCACAAGCACAGGACTCAGAAATGATGACGATGCTGAGACGGATGAACACAGAAGAACCAGAAGCTGTGAGACAAGATCGTAGTGGCCTATAGAGGTACAAGAACAGAATTTGTGTGCCTAACTCTAGAGAATTACGACAAAAGATTCTTGCTGAAGCTCACCAAAGTAGATTTTCTATGCATCCTGGAGTGACAAAGATGTATCGAGATTTGAAACAAATGTTCTGGTGGCCGGGCTTAAAGAAAGAAGTAGCTGATTATGTCTCAAAATGTTTAACCTGCCAGAAGATGAAGGTGGAACATCAGAAGCTGTCAGGAACCCTACAACCCTTAGAAATACCACAATGAAAATGGGAGCAGATTACTATGGATTTTGTCACGGGATTGCCAAGGACCTCAACAGGACACGATACCATCTGGGTAATTGTGGACAGGTTGACAAAGTCAGCGCACTTCCTTCCGATTCGAGTTGACTATACTCTAGAAAGGCTGGAACGAATATATATTCAAGAAAACGTACGACTACATGGGATACCTTCGTAAATTGTCTCAGATCAAGTTTCGAGGTTTACTACTAGATTTTGGGGAGCTTTTCAGAAAGCATTGGAAACAGAATTGCACACGAGTATAGCATACCATCCTCAGATAGACGGACAATCAGAGCAGACAATCCAAACGTTAGAAGACATGTTACGATTATGTATGATAGACAACCAAAGCTGCTGGGATAAGTATTTGCTGTTGGTCGAATTTGTCTACAACAATAGTTGCCAATAAAGTATCGGGATGGCACCATACGAAGCTCTCTACGAAAGAAGATGTCGGACACCATTGTGTTGGAATGACGATGGGGAAGCTAGTGTCTTAGGTCCAAACTTAGTGTAAGAAACTACTGAGAAGATAAAGGAGATTCGTCGGAAGATCCAGACAGTACAAGGCCATCAAAAGAGCTATGCCGATAATAGACGTAGACCCTTAGAGTTTAGTGAGGGAAACCATGTCTTTCTAGAAGTAACTTCGATTAATGGAATAGGTAGAGCCCTTAAGACTAAAAAGCTTAACCCACGATACATAGAACCTTTCCAAATACTTAAAAGAGTCGGTCTAGTAGCTTATCAAATAGCCCTTCCTCCTTATTTATCAAACCTTCATGATATTTTTTTTATGTCTCGCAACTTAAGAAATATGTTCCCGATGAGAGTCACGTTTCACAACCAGAAATAATATAGTTATAAAATGATTTGACATATCAAGCATCACCAGTGATCGTAGAAAGAAGTGATAAACAGCTAAGAGGCAAGACTGTTCGCTTAGTCAAAGTAGCATGGGAACCAAGAGGAGAAGAAGAGCACACTTGGGAATTGGAAGATAAGATGAGAGCTGATTACCCGCATCTGTTCTCAGGTAACTAAAATTTTGGGGGCAAAATTTTCTTTTAGGAGGGTAGAATGTAACAACCCTGATTTTCGAGTACATGAGATCTTTTCTGAAAGTACGGATTTCTCCGGAAGATCAGTAAAGGGAACACCTCTGTTATATCATCAAGAATCTCAATCCTCATTATCAATTATGTCATCCTTAAGTTAGAACCTCCTCTGAGGCAAGCTCGATAATGCAATCGCGAAGAACCTTGTTTTTGAACCGTATCGGTTGGCAGTTTTGATTCTGATTTTCGTAAATAGTCTCTGTTTGACGAACCGGACTTGATTCATGAGAGGAGAGAGATAATAGTATAATATTATCATTATATTAGTATTAAAAAATGCTTGAATGACATTATAAGGTTACTTGGTCTATTTTTGTTAAAAACAGAAAATCGGTTTAACCGAGTTTACGGTTTACTGGTGTAGCTTAGCACTAGCACTCTCTGATGAATTTAGCAATTCTAAGGCCTCATTATACATGTTCTATTCTCATAATAAATATGTTACTAGTGTCATTTATGCTAGTAGATCAGAAAATAATTTTTAGAGATGTTTTTACGAGTGTTCCGATACACCTAGTTTTAGTAGTTGTACACCAGAGATATTTTAATATTATTTTAATCCACCTCCAAGCCAACCAATCACAACTCACCTTACTCCCCCAAGACCTCCAAGGCTGTCTCATTTCATCATTTTGGCCGAAAATAACAAGAGAGAAAAGAGAGAAACTTTCATGAACACTTAATCTTCAAAGCTTGATTTCTTCTGAACTAAAACTCAAATCAAAACTCCGATTTCACCAAAATGATCCTCTCTTCTTCCTCTACATAACCATGTAACTTATCAAGGATGGAAATAAGGTGAGATGGCTGTCTCCTTCCCATTTCAATTCGGTTTTCAAGGAAAACCATGCAAAACATGTATTTTCTTGATGTTCTTCCTTAGGAATCATGCTTAACTTGACTTGAGGGCCAAGAAACGTGAATTTCCAGCAAGTCTAAGGTGAGATATCTCTTCCTAACATACTGAGTGAGATTTGATCAGTTGAGAGTTTTTGGATTTAAAGTTGTTCTTGATGTGATTTAGGAGGAAAAAGTGCTTAAGGACCACCTGAAAGTTTAACCGAATTAGGAGCAGCAAAACCAGGTAGGGATTGACGAATTTAATCTTGATTGATTGTGTTTGAGTTGTGTGATTATGATATGGTTTGGCTGTGCTTGAAATTGATTGTTTGTATGAGTAATTCTTGTTGAAATTTTGGTGAAAATTTAATGAAATTTGATGAAATTCAAGCTATGAATGTGTGTTCTTGTGGCTGCTGGAAAACGAAACCCTATAGCTTAAATTAAGGTTAAATTTGTGTTAAAATCATGTAGAAAAGATGGGGTTTTAGTGGCTGGAAATTTATTTTGAATTTTGGTAAAAATCGGTTGCTGAAAAGACTGAAAAACGGGTAAAAACAGAGAAAGAATTTGAAGAATATACGAAGAACACGAAGAACACTTTGAGTGTGGTGAAGAACATTGAAGAACACCTTTTAGATCTTAGAAAGGGCAAGGAAGTAAAATTTTTGGTGTTTAAGGGGTTATATGGTAATTTCTGGAAGTTAGGGTGGTAAAAGTAGAAATATTAAAAGTTACGGGTGGTAAAAAGTGAATTTTAAAGGTTAAAAATAAAAGGTAAGTTAATTTTCGAAAATTTAGTATTAAAATAATAAATAATAATAAAATATTAAATAATAATATTTAATTAAAAATAATATTTTAATAAAAATAATAAAATAATACAGAAAAGACAGTTTTTTGTAAAAGCTTTAGAAAGATAACTTTAAGTGCAGAATCTCATTATTACCTTCATAAAATACTTAGGGAGTGGTAATAACATGATAGTGAGTCAAAGATAAAGAAAAGATAAAAAGTTAAAGAAAAGATAAAAACCAAAGAAAAAGTCTGTAAAATTTTAATGACAGAAAAATAGACAAAGACTAGTGAACGAACTAGGGCAACTTCGTTAGTACTTGAGTTGCGACTAGGGTTAGGTGTTATATGAAAAGTTAAACTGTTTCAGTATAGACTTAATGAACCTATACCTGGGACAGGCTAACTATTCATACTGAAATTTACATAAGCTTTAAATACACATGTTAAACAGAGAAATCAGAGCAGAATAAAGTAACACAGAGCACAGAGTAACCAGAGTAAAGTAAAGAGATACAAAGAGAAAAGAATAATATGATAAAGATAAATAGTTTGAGCCAGGATATTGTAAAAGTGAAAGATGTAAAGTTTGTACAGTTTGATTGAACAGAGAAAGAAAGAGGTACTGCATAAGAATGTGAAAATGATGATGAATAATGAGAATGATGATGAATGATGATAATGAGAATGATTATGTAATGATCTGCTGCGTGAAGGCAGTCAGATAGATAGTGGTACGACCACAGAACGTTTTCCAGTGTTACACAGCTATTGAGAGCTGTACCTGCAACTGATAACCTGGGATCACTTGCAGAGGATATTAATTCATACACGGCTAGAATACCACACCTGTAAGGCAAGGATTGCTTACAGAGAATATGATTTCATACACGGCTGGAATGCCGCCACCTGTAAGGCAGAGTTTGCTTACAGAGGATATGACGCATACGTCGGTTAGTGAGAACTGTACCTATGCTGACTGGAAAACCATACCCGTTTCAGCTGCTTCGGGTTACGTCGGGAGCAGGTAGAAACCGACAGATGAGCTTATTACCTGCGCTAGGGCTCGACGTGCATCATACTTGGTTGCGCATTTCCTTTGTTATGATTGTGGTATGAATGTATGATTTCCTTGTTTGTATTCCATTGTCTGCGCTTGTGTTATTTTCTTGTATTCTTCTGTTTGTGTTCTGCTATCTGTTTTCTCTATCTTCTCTACTTATCTGTGTTTTCTAATTACTGCTTCTTTGTATTCTGCTAATAGTCTACTAAACAACATAGAATTAATGAACGTAACTAATAACCCCGACCCTACTAAAAACTCCCAGTTCTTACCCCTTCTCTCTCCCTTCCCCCTTCAGATGGAAGTAAGAGTACCTTACCATAGTTCGCTGATGACCATTCGCAAGAAGAGGATTCTACTCTAGAAAGTCTTCTGAGTCTAGGGTGAATATCGTTCTCTGATTATATGTATATACTATGAGACCAGCCAACATCTGCACCCCGTTCGTATGCGCACTTTAACCTAAATCCTGTGTACGAGATTCCTATTGTGTGGCTACTTCATGAGGTACCAGAGAGACATCCTGTGGAAAAGTCTGATCGTGCAGAGGAGTAGCAGATGATGTTCTATCTTTTGATGACGTTCCACCTGACTTGAGTTTTGAAGACCTAGAACGTACTTTCCCTCGCTTTAGTAGTTTAGAGGGACTAGGTGAGTATAGAGTCTAGGCTAGCCTAGATGCTAGCTTAGGGACCTCTTGAACAGGTCAGGACCTGGGATGTTGTATGTATATACATGTATATAGATATTATTTAGCTATATCTAGGGGTGTTCTAACTAACAGTCTATATTCTAATAAAGGCTGAATCACCGAATGTTGTCAACTACTTGTGATGTATTTATGTGTGGTTGTTTATAACTGTTTTATCTGTTATTATTTGTGAATTGATTATAAATGATTCTGTCTATTAATCCAAACGTTTTCAAAAAAAATACACCTCGCAAATTAACTACGCTTTTAACAACGAATCAGGCTCATATGATAAATAATAGATAATAATTTGGAAGACAAATTGGTAGCGCTCAGTTTCCGGTATGATCTAGACATGTTGAAAATTGGGTTGTTACAGATTTTATCATTCTTTTGCTTTATGTGGATGATATTTTGATTGTGGGCAAGAATGCTTTGAGGATTAATGAGTTGAAGAAATAGTTGAGCAAATTCTTTGCTATGAAGGACTTGGGTCCTGCCAAACAGATTTTGGGCATGACTATTACTCATTATAGAGATTCCAGGAAGCTTTATTTGTCATAGGAGAAGTACATAAAGAAGTTGCTTCAACGGTTTGGCATGAATGATGCCAAATGTGTTGCTAGTTCTTTTGCTCCTCATTTTAAGTTGAGCACCAAACAGTGTCCAACCACTGATGAGGAGAAACAAGCAATGGATGAAATTCATTATACTTCAGCTGTTGGAAGCTTGATGTATGCTATGGTGTGTACTAGACTAGACATTGCTCATGCAGTTGGTACTGTGTGTCGTTTTCTCTCTAATCCAAGTAAAGAACATTGGAATGCTGTTAAATGGATTATGAGATATCTCAAAGGTACAACTAACTTGAGTTTAAGTTTTGTTGGTGAGAAACCTTTGCTAGTTGGCTTTACTAATGCAGACATGGCAGGAGATATTGATTCTCGAAAGTCTACTTTAGGTTATTTGGTCCAGTTTGCAGGGGGAGCTATTTCATGGCAGTCAATGTTACAGAAGTGTGTTGCACTTTCTACCACAGAGGCAGAGTTTATTGCAACAATTGAAGCATGTAAAGAATTGTTGTGGATGAAGAAGTTTCTTATAGCACTTGGTTTCAAGCAAGACCGTTATATGTTGTTGTGTGATAGTCAAAGTGCTATTCATCTTGCTAAGAATTCTACTTTTCATGGAAGATCTAAACATATTGATGTTAGATATTACTAGATACGAGATGTGTTAGATTCTAAGTTGTTGGAACTTGAGAAAGTTCACACTGATGACAATGGTGCTGATATGATGACAAAAGCATTGTCAAGAGATAAGTTTGAAACATATTGTTTGATCGCCGGAATGGTGAGGGCCTCCACCTAGTCGAGAAGGGGGGTATTTATTGGGCTTTTTCTCTCCTTTGTGAGGCCCAAACCCAACTTTTTGGGGGTGTATTCTTGCACCCTAGTGTCTCAACCCTAATCAGATTTTTTGGGGTCTTTTGAGAGTGTGAGAGAGTAGCCACAAAGTGAGAGAAAAGAGAAAAAACAGAATTTCCATTTTTATGCAAAACAGTAAATTTCAAATGGCAGTTTCTCATTTGTTCACCGTTTGATCGGCTTGAAATTTGAGTTGCATGTTTTTTTCATCTTGTTCTTCATTATGGATGGTGAAGATGTTGATTGGAAGTCTGTAGTGGAAGAAATTGGCTTCGCAAGAGAGAAAATAGGTTTTCCTTGAATAGTAGTTTCTCATTATTTCACCATTGGATCGACGTGAAATTTGGATTGCAGATTTCTTCTCAGCTTGTTCTTCATTCTTAACGATGGAGATTTAAATTGGAGGTTTGTAGAAGGAGAAATAGGCTTCGGACCGCAGCTCTATTTTTTGGGTATTTTTCATCTTCTTGCTTCTCATTTGTAAGTTTTGGTGCTTTGATATTTTGGCTGGTTATAATGTTATATGCACGTTTTTTCTTTGTTTGAGACTCTCTTGTACCTCATTTGATTATAGTGGAGCTATTTCATTGGTTTGGACGACTCGTAGTTTTTACCTCTCACATTGAGGGGTTTTCCACGTTAAAATATCGGTGTGTTCTTGTTATTGCCTTGTTATATTTGCTTGTTCATAGTTGCTATCATATTGTGTTGTGAGTGCTTCCATATTATTCTTGTATTGGATATTTGTGTTGTTTTCGCTGTTAGACTCTTTCATGTACATATTTAAAAATGTCATCACCAAAATAAACATTTCTATATAAAAATAGACAAACTATCTAAAGATATCTATCAATAACCACATAAAAAATAAAAATTCAAAGACCCTACGTCATAAACACCAATACCCAAAAATCACTGTTGGTGATTACAAGCCATAACATTCAAAGAAATCCGTCATTATCATCAGCATCTTAAATTCCTTTAGCCAATGTTATCCTGCATAATTTTGTTAAACATTACTAGATGTACATAAATCATTAATGTCACAAAATGTGTAATCAGGTTCATTTTAATATATCATACAAATTATATTTATATACCACAAATATATTTAAACAGCAATAATAAAAAGAAGCATGATAGAACTATGTACCTTAAATGCAGCAGTTTTTAGGCAACTGTGACCCATCCTCCAACAGGGTGAGTAGTCTCTCCCCCTCCTCTTTTTTGATAATTCGAAACAGCAGTGGGAACTCTCTTAATTCTCAACATCTTCTCTCCTCTTCTCTTCGCTCTCACAAACATTTCGAATCTCCAATCAACAACAACTAACAAAGTAAAAAAAAACAAGAAGAACAAAGATCTCACTATACTAGAAGGAAGAATAACTGCCACCAGCGAGGAAGAGGAGATCGGCGGGACTATTGCAAGAATACTTGCACTTCTAAGAAGTTTTTAAAAAAAGTCTTCTAAAGGTGCAACGTGCAACTAGCTTTTGATTTCTTAGCCCCTTTCCTAACTAGTTTTATTTCTTAACGTTAATCATTCTCAAAAGTCATCAAGTAGTGGTATTTATTTGCACAAAAGAAAGGTATAAATAGAAATTAACTAAACCAAAATAATAAGATCACAAACTGAAAAAAAAAAACCCAAAAGAGTGTAGTATTCAATACTCAACCTTCCATCTTGAATATCAATCAAAAGAAAAAACCAAAGCAATCCTTGTTGTGATTCTAACTTAGATCAAAGTTAATGCCTTCTTTTGTAAAGAAGAAAGCAAAGTAGAAGGAGAAAGCATGATATATAAAGGGAACATAAATAAAAAATTAATGCCTTCTTTATCGTCTTTATATTCAACTATCAAGAAGAAAATATATGGGCTCAATGCACTAACCATAGTCGGATGCAGCATCCTCTTGTTTATTTGGAGAGTTTTCATCCTTAATTGACTTTACTAGATTATTCTGTTCAATTTTCTCCTTCAAAACCAACTCTTCACTAAGGTATTGTTTGTTTGGATTGAAAATCAAGAGAAAGAAAATAAAAGAAAGGAAGTGAGAGGGAAAACGTTTATTTTCCTTTGTTTGTTTGGAATGAAATTTTGAGTGGAAAACTAAAACAGTTTAAAATTAAGAGTGGGTCCCACTCAAAATTTTTCCTTCCAACTATGGACAGAAAATTGAGAGGAAAATGAAACCCAAAAACATTATTCTATATTTGTCCTTTCATAAATCATATACATAAAATACTATTTTTATAAATACAAGGACAAAAATATCATTTACTACTAATTCATTCTTCTTTCTCCCTAATTTTCTTTCTAACCAAACAAAAAAAATTATTCTTTCTTTTCTTTTCTTTCTTTTCTTTTCTTTCTTTTCATTTTCCTTTCATCCAAACAACTCAAGAGAAAATAAAAATACATTCAAATTCTTTCCTTTCTTTTCTTTCCTTTCTATTTCCTTCCTTTCTATTTTCATCTTTCCATCCAAACAAACCCTAAATTCCAGAAAGTAAGAATAAATATAAACTAAGAATGTTGAAATCATTAGGCCTAAGTCATCACATGACAAGTGCATGGATTTAATATAAAAAACAAATTTGAACAAACATTAATCCCCAAAGATGTGACGAGAATGAGAGATAGAGATAAAAAGAACCATGACAATTTGGATACCCATTACAAGTCAGAACGTGAATCCTTCCAAGCCAAAAATCCAGCCAAAGAATAAGCAAGTTGAGGGGTTTTCAAATATTTAAATCAGTAAAGCATATAGTCTTGATCCTTTCACCAAGGTTGTTCTAGTTCTCTCTTGTTCATTTAAAAATCAAAATCTTCTATTTAGGTGCAAAATCCTAGCTATTTATTAGATACTGGTTCTATGTTTGCATATCTTGATATGCTTAACCAATAATTTGGAATTAAGCAAACAATCATTTGAAAAGAGTGACATAAGTAAGTAAGTAAAAATAATTAGAAAAATAGTAATAATGATATATATGTAAGCAAACATGATCATAATAAAGAGTGCCTCCAACATCAAGGATTGACTGGATATTCCAAGTTTATAAGCATGCAAAACCTTTGTATTAGATTAGTGTCGTAGGTAATTTAAATGCGGATTAGCCTAACCATATTTACTGTATCAGTTAATTGTATAATCGACTTCCCACTCCATTGGTGCATTCCATTCTCCCCAATCTACAAGTGGGTCTTAGGAAAATAAATTAGATCCCCCAACACTTGAACACAAACCCTCAATCCCAAGAAAATTGATTGATTTTTAACCACATTCATAAGAGCACTGCATCTAAAAATGAAATATTTTTCAACAAAGTTTAGGTCTCAACTAGATGAATGTTCCTGTTTCAGGGGCAAACATACCTCCTGGAGTTGTACACTTGGAGCATGTTGGATGCAAGGAAGATTTTTCAAGACTTGCATTTTTATGGTGCTGAGATATGACTTGCTATTTAAGTTTTTATATTCATTTCAAAGCAAAAGATAATAAGAACAACCAGCTGTATATCAAAAACATTTTACTGCACACCATAAGCGCACAAGTCCAAATTAAATTAGTAATATAAATTGGAAATTTCATGTGCCAAACAAAAACAGTGCAACCGAAGTTAATGAAAAAATACAAATAAATAAACTATTAATCAAAGGTTGAGAAGCCACATACGATGTGCCCACTAGCTCTGTATCTAGGAAAACTCTAGTTTCAATAGCCCAACACCGAGCAACATTTTCTTTTGTGTATCCCCCCACCTCCAGTGACCTATGGCAGAAGTCCACTCATGTATATCTGAATCAAAATAATAAGTAAATTTAAGGCAAATATAAAATGATATAAACCCACCAGCAAGGGCAAATTGAATTTCTTTATGAATTTGACACATTCAGCATGACCTGTAAAGAAGCATCAAAAGTTAATCTTTTAATCAAGCCAAGCCACCAAATAATTGAAATGGGTACTAACTAGTATTGGTACAGATGAGCCAACACACAATGACACTTTCAATAGAAAAGAAAATTTACCGGGAGATATGCACCATCAAGAGAGAGATTGAAGCAGTCCGGACGATCTCCAGCAAATGAATCAGCTCCACACTGGAGAACTATTGCACCAGGTTGATATGTTTTCACTACTTTAGAGATGGTCTATAGCATAAAAAAATTTCAGAGTTTCAGATTAAACGCAATCAAGTAAGAAATAATGCACAGAGACAGAGTGAGAGGGAGTTGGACTTACAGTCTTAAAAAGTCAGGTAAAGCTAGAGTCATGTATGGCATAATACTTGCCTTCTTTTTCTCCTATTTCCTTCAATATAGTAATATCAGTTCCAATCATTCAAAAATAGAGCTTTAGAATGTTTCAAAGAATAAAAACATTCAATTTCAGCAAATATGCAACTAGCAACATGCCACTGTCAAGTGGTGCCTAAAACCAGACAACTTACAAAAAATACAGAGTAAAGAAAATTCCCTTAGCATCAACAGTACCCAAAAAGAACATATCTCCATACCTGTGAAAAACTGACACTCATCACCTATCAATAAAAAATTGACCATTCAATAAAAAATAGAGAAATCTCAAGCAGAAAATTCACATTCCACATAAGGACAAGGTTATTGAGAAGTGTGCTAGTCGTGACTATAATATGAAACTTGTATCAAGATTCATGAATACATGCTTGTCAATAGCCAACATAAGATTAAAGAATGTGACATACTTCCAGATGGGTATAGATTGAACAAAGGAATTCAGTTTACTATTTGGCCTATGCTATGGGAATGGCCTGTTAGATTACAGATTCCATGACAACAACCATTGATTGCACGAAGTCCTCACCTCCATTTCTTATTACAGTAAATCCTTGAACATTTGGGTACGAGTTCACCTGCGTTACAGCACATCATCACGCACAACACAAACATTTTGAAGATCTAACAAGTTTAATCACGTTGAGTTACATAATTATTCAGTCTCAAACCATTAGTTATAGTACTGGAAAAAAACTTTCTTTTCCCTACTGAATCATACCATAATTTCCAAACTAAAAACCCAACTGACACACGATTTTTGCATGATGATGAACACAACAAGCTATGAAATACAAACAAGCTATGAACATGGCACTTGTTAAATTTTTGTAGTTAAAATATTAATAAACATGTATAAATTCAGCGAAAGACAACGAACCAAAATACGCAGAGGCAAGAAGCATGAGCAGAGGCGGATGGAAATAAATAAATAGCATGCATGTTCATCAATAATAAACTACAAGAAAAATATTGAGTACGGTCGAATTTACCGACAAATTACTAAAAAATCCATCGGTAATATGTTTACCATCAGAATTATCATTGGAATAAATCTGACGATATAAACTTCGCCGGCAATTGTTTACCGATAGATTTTTTCATCCGCCACTAATTACCATAAAAAATTCCCACTGATTATTTTTACTGTCGGATTTATCGAGAAAAAAATTCGAAAATAATATATTATTAATTAATAATTAAATTAATAACTACTGACATATTTAACCGACGGTAATCTAATGGTAAACTTGAATTTTAAATTTTTGAAAAAAAATTGTTTAAAAATTAATATATAATTTTAAATATTTAAATTCAATAATTTTTAAACTAACAAATAAGAAAATACAATACTAACTAACTCATAAAACAATTAATTCAGATAATAATAAACTTAGAAAATTAACAACAATAAACAATAAGTCAATAATTAATTCAGAAAATAAACAAATTCAGATTAATTCAGACAATTAACAACATTAATTAACTTAGAAAATAATAAACTTAGAAAATTAATAACAATAAACAATAAGTCAATAATTAACTAAAAAATAAACAAGTTAAGATTAACTCATACAATTAACAACAATCAACTAATTAACTCACAAAATAATTAACTCAGATAATAATAAATTTAAAAAATTGACAACAATAAATAAGTCATTAATTAACCCAGAAAAAATAAGTTAAGATTAACTCAGACAATTAACAACAATCAACTAATTAACTTAAAAAATAATTACTTCAGATAATAATAAACTTAGAAAATTGACAACAATAAACAATAAGCTAATAATTAACTCAGAAAATAAATAACTTTAGATTAACTCAGACAATTAACAATAATCAACAAATTAACTTAGAAAATAATTAACTCGAATAATAATAAACTTAAAAAATTAACAACAATAAACAATAAGCCAATAATTAACTCAGAAAATAAACAAGTTAATATTAACTCAGAAAATTAACAATAATCAATTAATTAAGAACATAAATTAGAACAATGCAGTTGGAGATCTTACACTTATAGAACAAAACAGAAATCAAAACAATAAACAGAAATCAGAATAATAAACACAGAATCATCAAAACAAAATTCAAAATCAAAAACCAAAATTTCAAACATAGAATAATCAAAACAGAATTAAAGAAAATCCTAAATCAAAATAGAATTAAAAAAAATCCTAAATCTAAACTAATATATGAACTAAATCTGAAAAACAGTTAAATCTCTAATACAAATATCCAAATTGTAAAATTTTTAATACATAACAAATTAAATTAGATAAATTAGGGTTTAGAATTTTTTTTAAATAAATTAAAAAAATAGTAGGAACAAGGAGAAGGACAACATTTCTGGAGGGAGGAAGGAAGCAGCTCCAGCAACACAAGGAGCAATAGTGACAACATTGGGACCAGTGGCGGTGGGAGCAATGGAAGAGCAACGAAAACGGCGGCGATAGAGTGACCAACACGACATAAGGAGTCTACGCAGTCTTTGAACGCTGTTGGTGGTGGCCGATGGTGGTGGAGGGGCTGCTGGAGGCGGTTTGTGGGGGAGGGGGAGAGAGAAATGAGGGTGAGAGGGTTCACAATTTGAATTTAGGGCAAGATTACTGTCGGATTTACTTGTGGATAAATCTGATGGTAACATTTTGCGAATGATCAAAACACAGCGTTCCACTAATTTGGATTACCGACGGATATGATCGCACCAATTTTTCTTTTTTTTCTCTCCAATTATTACCGATGTATTCACTGTCGGAAAGCCAAATCCGACGGTAAATCCATCAATAAACCTGACGCTAATGTCCGATGCTAAATCCGACGATAAATCCAATGGTATTCAGCGTTTTTCTTATAGTGATAGCTTGCATGTTCATCAAATCACAATTCACAAATGCCTATCTTACAGATTATTGTACCAAACTCCCAAATTAAAATCCTAAAATCGGAATCCTAACCCTCTCAAACTTTATAATCAAATGAAAGTGAATATATACCTTCTCGACGATGATGAGTGTAGAGAGGACGATGCTGAGCGCAGAGACGACGATGGTGAGCGCGCAGCGATAGTTAGTGTAGATCAGAAAGGTGAAGAAGAGCAACAGTGAGTGGCAAAATAGTGAGTGGGGAAGAGAAGTGACGGTATTCTGATAGTTTGGGCAATAAATCGGCAATATGGCCGACTGGCCGTCAGTTAAAAATCAAAATGAATAATATTATTAAAGCAAATAAAAACGCTTTACAATTCTTGTAGTAACACACCACCATTCCACCCAATATAAGGTTCACATCAGTTAAAAAATCCACCGTACAATTATTTATTTTGTATACAAAGTTGCAAACACACAAGACACTCTAGTGCCTAGTGGCATGCTCTCGGAATCGAGAAGGAATTACAATCACAAAATCACAAAAAGGAAAATGATATAGGTGAAGGATAAGTGGGACCATTAGTATCACAAAATCATTGCTGACCTTACATTCGCTTTCTTTCTTCCTTCCCTCCTTCAATACCTTACAACGCAATCCATGTAGTGCTGACTACACCACTAGTAGCACATTAAAGATAGTGCATAAACAAAAACAAAACTTTCAAACTTCAAAAAAAAATCAGTAAAAGAAAGATTTAAAAGTTGGCAATAACCATAGCCAAAACCAAACCATGGTAGCTATGGCAGCAGCAACAGCATCCTCGCGCTTAATTTTCTCAAAGCCAAGCACCCCTTCACGCCTCTCCTCCTTCCAACTATGCGATGTGCTTGGCACGAAATCAGCGGTACATAGCAGTAGTAAGAGAAAGAATGGCGGAGTTAGGTGCATGGCTGTTGCTGGTGAAGCACCACCAACAGAGACAAAGAAGAGGAGTAGTGGGTTTGAGCTTTATACTCTTACTAGCTGGCTTCTGAAGCAGGAGCTAGAAGGAGTCATTGATGCTGAGCTTACTATTGTTCTGTCTAGCATTTCCATGGCGTGCAAGCAGATTGCTTCTTTGGTCCAAAGAGCTAACATTTCAAACCTCACCGGTGTTCAGGGTGCAACCAATGTTCAAGGTGAAGACCAGAAGAAGCTTGATGTTGTTTCAAATGAGGTCAGTGATGCCCTCTTTTCTTCTTTTCAGCAATTTTTATTTTGATTTTTTTTCTTTTGCTCCCTACTGCCAGTTTAACAAATTTGTCCATTCTTAGATTCTTTATATTTAAATAAAGTGATAAAAAGACATATCAACTTTGTCACAATAATGAGTATATGTGTTTTCAATCTTGATCATTTGTCTAAAGAACAAAGTTCCATTTAAAATTACTGGTCTAAGAGACCCTTGGTCTGAACAGTCCCGAACACATATCTATATATTATGGTTTACAAAGGTCGCTTAGACCAATTACTTGAATGATTAGAGACGGATTAAGGATTTTCGAATTGTAAAAGAGCGCTTTGTCTTCTAGGCAAACGGTCACTGGGCAAAAATTACATTTACTCAAATTATAACTGCCCACCAAAAATTACATTACTCAAATTATAACTATCTGTAGACAGAGCGAATATATCTTAAATGGAAAAATTATTACTAACACAACTTTTGGGTGGAGTGTATTTCATTTATTGAACTCATGTTATTAAAAAGGTTCCAAGATTGTAAGTGTTTGCATGTTTTGATTCAGGTGTTCTCAAACTGCTTGAGGTCAAGTGGGAGGACAGGGATCATAGCGTCAGAGGAAGAGGATGTGCCAGTGGCAGTGGAAGAGAGTTATTCAGGGAATTACATTGTGGTGTTTGACCCTCTTGATGGCTCATCTAACATTGATGCTGCAGTCTCAACTGGCTCCATTTTTGGGATCTATAGCCCCAATGATGAGTGCCTTGCTGACGTTGGGGATGAGGATGATCCCACAGTAAGTTGTCTTCTTAAATTTGGATGAAAAGATTTTGTTTTAATTACATGAAATAATGTCATGTTATAAATTTTAATAATCCAATGGTTGGACTTCTATTTTAGCTTGACAAAGCAGAACAAAGGTGTATTGTGAATGTGTGCCAACCCGGAAGCAACCTCCTTGCAGCCGGTTACTGCATGTACTCAAGCTCAATAATCTTCGTCCTGACAATCGGAAAAGGAGTATTCGTCTTCACACTGGATCCGCTCTATGGCGAATTCGTCTTAACTCAAGAAAACCTGCAGATTCCCAAAGCAGGGAAAATATATGCATTCAATGAAGGTAACTACCAGCTTTGGGATGACAAGTTAAAGAAATACATTGATGATCTTAAGGACCCTGGTCCTAGTGGCAAGCCTTATTCTGCAAGATATATTGGTAGTTTGGTTGGGGATTTCCATAGGACACTCTTGTATGGTGGAATTTATGGGTACCCTAGAGACAAGAAAAGCAAGAATGGCAAGCTTAGGCTTCTTTATGAATGCGCTCCAATGAGTTTCATTGTAGAACAAGCTGGCGGAAAAGGTTCAGATGGTCATCAGAGAATACTTGACATTGAACCAACGGAAGTAAGCATTCATCAACTTCGACTAATTCTCAACATAAAAAAGTCTTACACAGATATTATAAGGAAAAGCAACCTGTTTTTATACATTCACTGCTTATCATAGTTCATACCGTGTTAACCAATAGAAATTATTCTCATCCTGTTATTGGATTGTCTTTATTTTATTGTTTTCATTGAACAGATTCACCAGCGTGTTCCCCTGTACATTGGGAGTGTAGAGGAGGTGGAGAAGGTCGAAAAGTACTTGGCTTAAATGATATGTAAAGTGCAAAAGCAGTTAACTTGTTCTTAAATTATTATAATCAAGTGGTTTTGTTTCTTAAGGAAACATTCTTTTTTGTTCCCCTTGTAGCAAATAGAGAAAAGAAGAAAAAACAAAAAAAAATTCCATGTACCTTCATATTACTATGGTCTATGGACAAGAAATATGAAACAGTGAATAATGTTTCATCAGAATCATTTTTCAATATAACACCAATTCACAAGCCTTGGGTTCTCCAATGAAGCTATTATTTATAGCATTGGCATTTGGCAGAAGCAACCATGTTAGGGCGTTAGGGTGTGGTCTAAAAGCATATCTAATTTCTATGTAAAATATATGCATCAAGATCTTAACTTTAGAACAGTTGGTACCTATTCTTGGGTTTCAGTTATAAGACTGTAAGGCACTAATATATGCAACACTAGACATGGTTTCAGATTAAGGAGTGGATTAACCTAGATATTTATGCTAGTGTATATTACAAGTAAACTAATGCTAAAACCAACTATTTTAGATTTGCTTCCTGGCATGTATAGTGTATCCAAATCCAAAACCACATTTACTTGCAAGTTTACAATACTCAAACATAGTTACCAAGATTAAGTGAGTAGCACACAAAAAAGTAGTATGATATCTACATTAGATTAAAGATTGATGATTGCAACTTTGACCAAATAAGGCAAGGTTGTAATCTAGGTTTAAATGAATGATGTTATCCTAATTCCAGTGCAACTTCAGAGAACTGCTATTTGGAGCAACGGTCAGATATCTCTCCAGCGGGGATCAGTAATAAGTCAGGTTGAGTCATTCTTCAAATTGTCACTCATTTACAATTTTTCTAATCAAGAGACTGCTCCCGCTTTTTCTCTGCATCAACAATAATGCGATGAGTTAATATTGTTGGATTTGCAAAATAAGTGTCACTTTCATTTCTCATAATTAAAAAAATCAATGTAACCAGGAATAATTTGTTTTCAAACATTTATTTCGAAACAAATGCAGTATTAGTTTAGAAAAATAAATTACTGGGGTTTAAAATAAAATTGAGAATGAGAACAATAGAAGCATGAATTTACCAGGGCTAATAACTGTTATGCTTTTTGTGACAGATTTCACTGCTGTCATACAATCTGGACCTGTAAAAAATAAAAGATCAGTAAATTGTGTTTCGCTAAAAAATACAAAATAAGATCGAAAAAAATGAGCTCCATTACCTAATATTCTCAGATCTTTCTCACATAGGACTTCAGAAACAGTTGATAATTCATTTAAAGCATTAGTGTCATTGCATTCTTGAGGTGAGCTGCTTGACAATGGAATAATGAGATGAAAAGTTAGATATATTATTATTATTACAGAGGAACTTAATAGTTATTATAGCATCAAAAGAAAGAATACCCTGAAGCATTTTCAATGGAAGGGCTTGATGTTGGTTGGCAACTGAAGTCAATGCCATCACAAGGTATTTCTAGATCATTTAACATTTCACTGAAGGAGAAGTCAATTCCTAAAGCATCGAAATTTGGGAACTCAATGTCAAACATGTCCAGTTCCTTCTCAGACTCAGACGTAGAAACCTCGTTAGACAATTGTTTGTCCAAGCCCTCTGGCATATCAGAACCAAAGTCCAATCTGCTTCTCACATGATCTCTCTTTCCTAATTTGTCAGAACCTGTCTTCAGAGGTGAAATGCAATGGCTCATCTCTATGTATGCCATCTGTTTCGCAGGGCTGACCATAACTCTCTTGGTTGAAATCACAGTGCAGCGCGTAGGAGTAGCCTCTTGATTGCAACCCGAGACTGAAGAAATCTCAGGAGGTGAGATATGTGTACCACTTTGGGATGAAGTTATTCTTCTAGTAGGTGTCTTTGGTGGTTGTGAATTATTAGTAGGAGGGAGTGAAGATTGGTCGAATAAGCATTTAGCAATATTGGATCCTTGAGCCTGTGATCCACTCGGCACACAGTTCTCTGGTGAAGAACGAATTGAAGAAGTTGGTGGACCTACTACTTGAGAATCAATGGTATTATCAGGCTGCGGTAGCACATTTGGACCTGAAAATGGCAATAAAGCAAATAAATGTCATGTTTTCGCAAGATTGGCATATATTTTAGACCCTTTTGGAGATAGCTAATTAGCTATACCTTGGACAGAAACTTTCTTGTTGGTTGACCTACCACGAGACTTTTTCACAGCTAAAGGTGCATCTGTTTTAGTATCCTTTCTCTTTCTGTCGGATACATTCATCGCAGATGTTGAGAAGTTTCCACCCTCTGAATTTGTATTGCTAGACGGAGGCAGTGAGTGTATATGCGATTTGATTTGCACAGAAGAAGGTACACCTAAGTAAACAACATGAAGATCGTCATCATGTAAGGTCAGTAAACAATTGAATTGAAAGAAGCTAACATCCGCAGATTAAAACAATTTTCAGTGAAAAACAAAATAAAGTTACATTCTATAATCCACTTTTCAGATATCTGTTGCACTGAAGCAACTGCAAATTAGCATGATTTTCTTATCACAGCATAACCAAGATAAGCTTATATCCACAGTCAAGTCTCCACTCCATTATTCTTCAGAACCAAAATTTGGAAGGAAAAAATAAAACAAAATGGCATGTAATGTACCGTTTACAAACATATCGGTTGCCTTTATTTTCTCTTATTTAGTACATTACATGCCATAATTCACATTAATTAAAACATGATCTTCCATGGAATACCAAATTTGAGCATTGGTTAATCACAAAAAGTACATTTTCAATAGAAGAAATAGCTGCCACACAAAACCTGCATACATATGAAGTATGAACTACTAACAAAATTCAAGTTAGATGGGAACAAAGGAAGCAACCTGGCTGAGGTTTGTTAATATAAGCTGGTTGAGAAGGAGCAAGAGCAACTGCAGATTTCGCCGGAAGAGCTGAGAGGTTTCCACTGGCATTGAAAGCGTTCATGACATTCTGCATACCGTGCAACAGCATCTGAACCCGATTTTTCTCTTGCTCCATAAGAACCCTTTCCTGCTCCAACATCACCTTCTGCTCCTTCAAGCTTATGTACTCATCCAGCATCTCCCCTAAAGTCAACAGAGTCTTCGGTGCCTGAAATAAAAAAAAAAAATCAAGTTTACTATTAACATGAACAAGGGTTTTGTACTTCATGATAAAAATAAACAATATACCAATTTTGAGTGACATATTCTATACATGTCATAAAGAACCGAACTTATGATCCAAAATGAAGACCCAGGTGCACATATCCGCTAAGAAATTGGGGGTAAAATAAAATAAGGCTTTGAACATGTGTGATAGAATTCCAACTATGTGACCAAACAAAACTAAACCCTAAATGCTCAAATCCGCACTAAATGAAAGAAAAACAAAAGGGATCTGCAAATAAAAAGCACAAATGAACAAATCAGCATAGCAATTTAGGGGAAAAAACCAAAAGGTGTTGTATATAAATATATACCTCATTAATGGGTGAATTGGCGATGAGAGAGGAAGCTTCAGTTCGGAAGATGGAACGCGTGGACGAGAAGTTGTTGTCGCAAAGGTACCTATCGACGATGAACGCGATCTGCGTTGGTGTGACCTTCCCTTTCCCCAGTGTCTCTACCTTTCTGCCTTTGGTGGATGGCTTTCCCGCCATCGTTTTCTTTCTTCTCTTCAAGGCTCACAGAAGTGAAATGAAGAGGAAGATGAAAATGAAAGTCTCACTCAGATCAGAGAGATGGAGAGAGAAAGAAAGAAAGCTATAAATTAAGCATTGAGAGTGTGTTGAAAAAAGGAGCGAAAGTGTATAACAAAGGACGCGGGAGACTGTTTTTGAACACAATATAATTCTTTTTGGTGAAATAGTGTTTTGTTGGGTTTGTTTTGGCGGTAAACGGCAAAATAAAATATGTGCGAGTCAGTGGAAACTCGATCTTTCCTTTTATTTTTTTTTAATGATCACCAAACTTAACCGATTTGTTCTATGGTCATAAGACTCACGAGTCATGACTATTGAGTATGGACTTATGAAGAGCCCAACAGGGAACTATTCTTGTTTCCTATTTCCATTTCATTTGGAAAAACAAGGGTAGAGCCCAAATAAAAAAAACAACTAAACGATATTACAGGGAAAAGAAACCCTATCATCCTCCCTTAACAGTCAACAACAATCTAATATTAGAAAACCAACTTGGGTTAGTCGAGTGGTTAATTTACTCGTCCGCTTAAATAAGTGTGGGGGATTTGAATCCCGTCTTCTGCATGCAGTAACCCATTAGCCAGCAGTAAACCGTTACATGGAGCTCAGATTAACGATTGATTATCTTTTGCCTGTCGGGCTGAAAGATATCGTGAATAACAAAAAAAAAAAAAAACAAAACAAAATCTAATATCAGAAGAAACAGAAAATAAAATCTTAGAATTTTAAATCGGATGTTTTGGTCTCATCAATTTTTATTTTCTATAAGCCTTCAAGAATTACTCTGGTCAGATAAATTAATCTTTTTGTCATCTTAAAGGAAGACTAATTTATCTTACAGTGATATATCTAAAGAGTGCTTCGCTTGATTTTTGGTAATCTCGACAGGGTATCGAATCAAGTTTGTACTAAGATCTCAATTTGGGGAGCAAATACGACTCCTCTTAAAAGAGGGAACTCTACCTGAGATTTACTAAGTGTATGTGTCGAATGATTACTTGTGTATGAAATATTGAATATAAATTGGATCAAATAATGTAAATAACAACAATAAATGGAAATACAAAATAAATGAAGCTTTAATTAGATAAGAAAGTAAATTTGGCATTAAAAGAAAGCGAAATACTTGAAGAAAAGAAAAGTAAACTACTTAAAGAAAAGAAAATGAATTGAAAACTGATTCCAGACACTCACACGCACTTACACTCTATGGTTCTCCTTCACGTCAGTGTGACTTGAAATTTGCAAAGCTTTAGTGTAATTATGAAGTGTTTCAAATTGAAATCCCTGATTTCTTCTGAGCTTCTCCTGTTTATAGACCACTATATTGGTTTGCTAATGCCCACGATCTAGTCTCTTCTTTTCTCTCTTCCATGATCTAGCTTCAGTTTATTCTTACCCATAATCTCATCTTGACCTCCACGGACCTTAATTTCCAAGTAATAGCCCCACGTCTTCTTATTTACCATGTGACATTTAATTAACCTACGTATCCTCAACATATTTTTACCTAAGCCTTTTTTGACTCAACGAATATCCTGCGTGCTGTAGTCAATATTTCGCTTCACTATGGTCAAAGTAATTATGTCAAAAATGTTTTGTATTAATAAATTGCCCCTTAAAAATTGTCTTTTCAAAAGTGAAATGATAAGTTTTACTCAATCACATGCTAATCATGTGCCAGATTTAAAATTCATAACTTGAAAAGATAGTTATGTAGTTTCTGAAGTGTTACACACGTTTTTCTAAGAATACGCAACGTTCTCTATGGACTTTAATGGGCCTTTCATCATTTTTTATATTTCAAATCATCTTAAGGATATTATTACTTCATTGTTTTCATCCTTCATCATTTTCATCACTTGAAACAAAAATCCCTTTTGTTCATTATTCTCTCTACCATTTTCATATGGAATCTCAATAAACGCCTCACCTTCTGTTACTGTTGCATCTTCTACTTCCGCAACCATTGCAACCATTGCCACGATTACTTCCTCAATTGCTTTTGAAACCACGGCTTCTATATCTTCTTCCCTTCCGGCCGTTGTTGTTACTATAGCAGTCTCTGCACCTCGTGCGGTGACTATTGCTCAACAGCTTCCTCAACAATGCGAGGAAGACGATGATGTTCAAATTATTCCTCCTCCCTCTTTGATAGCTGACATGGCACAATTTTATAACGACAATGGAAGCTTGAAAGCCCCCAATTCAAATGTTGAAACCATAGATCTTTGGAGGAGCCAAGT
The DNA here is from genome assembly GCF_059453495.1 of Arachis ipaensis. Taxonomy (NCBI): domain Eukaryota; kingdom Viridiplantae; phylum Streptophyta; class Magnoliopsida; order Fabales; family Fabaceae; genus Arachis; species Arachis ipaensis. The sequence goes on from NC_142439.1 coordinate 95,844,759, forward strand.
ATTCATTCATTTCAAGGTTACTAGCCTCTTGTACTCAAGAACAAATTGAACCCATTTCTTCTTTCTTTCCAACTCCACCTGAGCATCTTCCTTTAATTTTCTATAAAAACATTTAGTCTTCTTATTTTTCTAGTCGAGTTTTCTGAATTGCCCCTCCTAAGGAGTCTAGTTCCTTTCTTTCGACTTGATGTCGAGATTATCTCCTTCCTATAAGTCTATTTGGAAGTCGATAGGGATTACTTTGCTACTTATGATTTGTCATATACTACACTCCTTCTAGGAGCTAGTTTGTACTTTTGGTGTCCTGCCACCAACAACTTCATTTTTCATATGGGATGATGGGTTTCACTCTAATGAAAGTGTCTGCCTTGATTGACATTCCTCTTGATGGGAATGTGTATCATGGTCTACTAAATACCCTGATGATGTTTGAAAATGACCCTATCATCGACAGCGAGGATTTTTTACTTCTATGGCTCAATGCTTTTGTTTTTTGTTCGAAATCTATTCAGATTCAGAAGAACAACTACCTATCTTTGGCTATCATGCTTCACCATAAGAAATATATTGACTTTCCTTCCTTAATCTTAGGTCAACTGTATGAAATTTTGTCTTTAGTAGTCAGTGAGATTCGTCGAGGTGAAGCTTAGATTAACCCATTTGGTCCACTTTGGGTTGTAAATTTATGGTTAAAGGCTATACTTGAACCTCGATTCACAGCTTCCTCTTTTGATATTTCAAAAACTCCATTTGATGCTATTTGACTCTCTCTTTTGTCTTGGTCAAAATAAAAAATATGTTTGTCATTGATGCCTTTTGTCATTTTATTGCCCTACTTCTCGATATCAAGGTTGATGATAACACTTCTTACTATCCCAATCCTTTCACCTATCGCTGTAGTTCGGTCAAGTATCTTCATTCTTTTACCAAATCCAAACCAGAAAACCAATTTATTGTTGATGATTTGTGGTCTCGAACATTAACTCCTCAAATCCTCCTAGTAGGACTTCCACATGAATCGACAATGGCCTTGAAAAAGAAATTAGTTACTTACTCTTCTCAATATGTGTCACGCTAATTTGGACTGGCACAAGAACCACCTTTTCAACTATACCTTGACCCCGAAGCACAAATGATTCATTATGAAGTGTCGAGATTAAAGGAATTCAACCAAATTCTTGACATGAACCATCGAAGAATGAGTGGACAATATCAACGGCTTGACCTTACTCGCTGCTTTCTATCAACGTCTTCTTTCCATAAGTGGTGGTTGGCTTCTTATGCATCTCATTGCACTTCGACTGACCAAGCTCTTTCTAACTTACTCCTTCCTGCTGCGCAGACTACTACAGCATCAAAGAAGACTAAAGGTGAGCATGTCGAAAAAATTATTAAATTCGAGAAGTATTACAAGGTTAAATGGCATTTTAGGAAGGTAAGGTATGTTTTCAACGAGGCCTTAGAGGTATCGGAAAAGAATAAGGAAACACACTTATATAAATATCTCGAGCGTTATTTACAAGCTTTTACTCGAGATCCTTTAGCACAAAAGAAATCTTTTACACGTCATTTCAAGTTTCTTTCTTTTCCTAATGCCTTTTTTGGCTTCGCAGATCGATTGCCTGACCCTTCTAAAGGAGCCTTAGGAGTGAATTACTGGCTTTAAAAAAATGACCCGAGAACACAGGGGTAAATACGACTAGTGCATTCATTATCGAGGAACCAGTGATAAAATTCATTGTCGAACAAGGATTGCTGGATATCCTTTAGGTATCTTATGTTTTCTTAGGTCTTAACAATTTTTCTCTTTTACTTATCTTATATTCCCTGTGCGTTTTTCAGCCGCTCGACTGACCCAAATTACCGAGGTTGAATATGACCCCCAACCAGTCGAAGTGAACTAGGATTTAGATGAGGAGGCTTCTCTCAAAAAAGCAAAGTCGAAGCGTGGTGGTGGTCGAGGATGGGGAAAATCAAGTGATGCTACCCTTTCTTCTATAAAGCGCGGTCCGTTCGACATTCTCATGGGCTCTTCTCCCAAAAAAGTCCAAAAGACGAAACCTGTTGGTTCTTCTAAGGTATACATTTACACAATCTAATTTATTACCACTCAATCTTTTTATGTATGCTCATTAGTTTTCTATTATTTATCTTTAGTCCAAACAATCCAAGAGAGGACCGAAAGTTAGAGTCGAAGTAGATAGTGAGTCTGACCGAGAAGTCAACCAACCAATCAATGTCGAAGGTCGAAGTCACTCAACCTGTACCTGCTGCCACTTCTCATATGGTTATTCCACCTATCCCTATTCTGACTCCTATTCAGAATGAACCTTCGACCGTTGTCTCTCAAGCTACAACTAACTCCCCAATGGTAAAACATTTACAACCTTTGTCATTTCTTGTTGTAATACTACATACATATTTTAAAACTTACCACTTTTCTCTTGTAGGTAAGTTACATGCCTCTTCCCAGTGGTGTTGAGACACATCAAGAGTTAGGCCTTACCTTGACAACTGTTGCAGCTGTTTTGACTGTTATGCCTGAAATAGATTATGCTGCTACAGAACAAGAAATTAGGCCTCCTTTTGATGTTCCTGCTCCTGAGGCTGGGGATTTGGACTTTGAAGACCTTGACTTCGATCTTGATAATATTTTGTTTGAGGCCCAATAGGTGTATTCTTCATAAGGGACTTGGGTTTTATCCTCTTTAAATCTAGAACTAAATATTGTACCCCCAATTATCACAGAGATATCAGTAGTAGATGCTTCGACCAGGGAAAAAGTTACTTCTCCTCAAATACCACCACGTCCGGGCCCCTTAGTTATTGAAAGGATTAACACAATTCTTGACTGCCTGAATCAACCTTTAGAGGAAACAATAATAATGCTGACCTGAAGACTTGACTCATTGATGCCCATACTTTCTTGAATAAAAAAAATCCAAATAAAGTCCATGAAGCTCTTAGTACTTTTATTGAAGACACATACAATTATATCTCTATGTCCCAAGTTGCTGATGAAGACTTGAACAAATCAATAGAGGCTTTGGCTAATCATGATGTTTAGCTAAAGAACTGTAAAAAAGAAAAAATATGGCCAAGAAAAAGTTGCAACAGCTAACGCTCATGCTTCGACACCAAAAGGTTAACAAGGCGTATACTTCTAGGACATCAAGCCACCCTACTCTCGTCGAAGTAGTCACTCATGCTAATGCTATCAAGGATGAGATGTCTCAAATTTCCTGTGCCCTGGGTCGACAACAAGAAGATTTAAAACTCACATTTAGGACCCTGTTTTATATGATGTTTTGTTATGTACTTTTTGCTTGAACTTTTAAATCCCTTTGTTTTTTAATGACAATGATAAAACTTAAGATATTTTCCATTGATGCACCCTATTTGTTGATTATTTTTTATATCTTTTAACTCATAGTCATTGTCGTCAAATATCTTTTAGACCCTGAAAGGACCTTCACATATAGGAGACCATTTTCCTTTGACTTGTTCAATGGGAAGGATTGATTTTATAACTAAGTTTCCAACTGCAAACTTTTTATTCTTTAGTTTCTTGTTGTACGACTTAGATATGGATTCTTTCTATCGAATTATTTTATCTAATGCCATCAGTTGAGCTTGATCTAACTCATTTAACTCATCTATCATAATCGACTAGTATTTTTTGACAGGTAAATCATTTTGCTTAGCCACTTTTATAGTTTGCTAATTTATCTCAAATGGCAGGATAGCCTTACAGCCATATACAAGTTTATCAAATGTTGATTCCGTAGCCTCTTTAGGTGAACACTTATATGCCCATAACACCTGGCTCAGAGTATTATGCCAATTTCAAGACTATCTCCCTATATGCTTTCTAGTCAAACTTATAAGGATTTTATTAACAGCCTCGACTTGGTCATTAGCTTGTGCATAGTAGGGAGTCAAGTGTATTATTTTAATACCTCATGATTTGACAAACCCCTTTATTTGTCGTCCTGTAAACATAGTCCCTTGATTTGTGGTCAAGGTTTAGGGAATACCAAATCTATGAATGATTGATTCCTCAATAAAGTCAATCATCTTGGCTTGGGTAACTTCTTTCATGGGAATGACTTCCACCTATTTTGTGAAATAGTCTATTGCCACCAAGATAAATTTATGTCCCTTAGTCGACGGAAGATGTATCATTCCTATTAAATCGAGTGTCCATCCTCTAAATGGCCAAGGCTTGATTGTAACTTGCAGGTCAGAAGCAGGAACTCTTCAAATGGGTGTATGCCTTTGGCATTGATTACAGTGTCGAATAAATTCGATGCAATCTTTCATCATTGAAGGCCAATAAAGTTCTTGTCGATATAGAACCCAATGCATTTTTTTACCAGCTTGATGAGCACCATAAATACCTTTATGTACCTCTGCCATAACTAGATAAGCATCTTGTGCATACATTGAAGCAAAGAACCATCGATTTTTTTCTTGAACAAATCCCCACCAATTAATACAAAGCTCAATGCCAAGTATTTAATCTTTCGATCTGTTCTTTGATTGCGATACTTGAGGAAGTCGACAATCTTAAATCTCCAATCATTTGGCTCAAGTGTACTCGCACAAATTCTAAAGGAGTTAAATTAGTTTCGATTTTGCTAAACTCTTTCATCAAATTGGGAGATATATTATAACTGGAGGTCATTTGAGCCAAATTATTGGCTTCTTGATTCGACTCTTTAAAATAACTACTATACTATTTAGTGAAATTTAAAATATTAAATTTTTAAATATATAATAATCAATAATTTGATAAACTCGTTTAATTAAAAAAATTTTACTATAAAAAAATTACAATTTGAAAATGTAAAATTTTAAAATACAAATGACAAAATGACTTTATAATAATTTAATTATTTTTATTATTTTATGTAAAGAGAATTTTGTTTATTAAGGTCTAAAAAATAATATTAAAATTAGTACTATCAAAATATATTTTAAATTTAATATTATGAAAAAAATAAAATAAACTTATATAAGGATTAATTTGATTATTTTAAAAATTTTAAGGATGAAAATTACTTACATCTAAACTTTCAAAGACTATTTTGATTATAAATAATTTTTTACATGTCAAGTGACATATGGCATGCTAGGTGTCGCTGACCTAACAAGTCAACTAATCATCTTGTGACATGTGGCATTAACCTACCATGTCATCATCTGACTAACAAAAGGACCTATTTGACTTACGTTTTATCTTTCAAGTATTAATATGACTAAAAAAATTATTTGAGGACTAATTTGAAGAATGGGTAATCTTTCGGGGACGAATTTGACTATTAACCCCAGTTAATAGAATATCAATTATGCAAACTAAGTAATTATGCAAACCTAAGAAATTTCAAACAAATGCAGTATGATGCATGCTTGTCCTACTGGCCATGAGCTCACTTGTCGATTATAATGTCAAACCCGACACACATCCAGTAGCTAACCCGAATATGGAACACCACAACACGGAGCAAGTGGGACCAAATTACAACCCTTGCATCTTACCCGCGTAACCTGGAGCAAATGAGACGGAGCCATGATCCTTGCATCTTACCTAGGAAAGTGTTTAAAATCTTAATCCAGAACAAGTAAGACTAAGCCACAACCCTTGCATCATACAAAGGTGTCTCAAATCTTAACCCAGAGCAAGTGAGGCTAAACTACAACCCTTGCATCTTACTGATGCGAAATTTCTGTACTTACTACCGACAAGTGCACTGAACCGTATCAAGTAATACCATGGGAGTGGGTTATCATTTCCACGAGGATTAATAGATTAAGTAAACAATAGTCAATCAATTATTCTAGTCAGACAATCAAAATTAAGAATTTCATTAGCAATTAACATGAAAACAAAGAATTAAACAAGAGTAAACTAAAATTGGTTGAGAGAGTAATATGATTAAGAGAGTAAAAGTTTCAGAGATGTTGAAATGATTCCGGAAAAATGCTTTTCACTATCCACCTTGATCATGCAAAGATATGTCTATGGCAAATCATTAGTAATTAAATCCCAATCCTTTGGTAATTGAATTTCTCTTTAACCTAATTAATCGCTAATCCCTTAGTCAATTATTTAAGAAAAGAGGTGAAACAATTTTACTGATTTAAGAAGAACACAATTCACAAGAATTATTCCTAGTTGATTCAATGTCACTTATCAAGTCTATTTTTCAAACTTAAGAATTATGAGAAGAAGTTTTCAAGCTTAATTCAATTAATCAACTTTTCCAAGTTATTAAAAGAATTCAAGTAAGAGAAGAACTGTTTCCCAATACATTCAAATCCTTTGGATGAAGAACGAAAACTTTTCTTAAGAAAAATTAATGCATTAATCAAGATAGAAAAGCTATAACATTAGTCCATAGGAATCAACAGAGCTCCTAACCTTAACCAAGGATATTAGTTGCTCATGGTTCAAGAAAAAACCTAACATTTTGAAGTGTAAAAACTACCGAAGAAGAGGAGCACGTCTATGACTTTTCCCCTTTTATACTCACCCTAAAACAAACTTAAAACAGAATCCACTTAAAACAAAATCAAATATAACTAATTAATATTTTCCCTCCTCTTGTCAAGCTTGAGATTTTTATCCTCATGATCCTCAATCAATGCTAGAATATTCATGTGCCCATGTTGAATCTTGAGTTAATCACTTAAATGTTGAAGAATTGGAGGACTTAGTGGATAAATTTAAGCCCCTAGGAGGTGATCTGTAACGCCCTAATATTCAAATCCTTATGCTCGAGTCATAAGTCAATGACAATAAGGTGATACAACTTTGAAGGTAGATTTATAATATGTGTGTGTGTGTGTGTGTGTGTGTGTGTGTGTGTGTGTGTTTGAAAGGAAGTATTAGACGAGAAGCCTAAAAAGGAGTAACATAAAATTGCGAATCGGAAACTCTCGCGTATCGATAAAAGAAAGATAAAGCGCGTTCAGAAAGCGATATAAAGTAAAGCATTAAGGAAGAACAGAATAAAGACATGATATATATGTGTGTGTGTGTGTGTGTGTGTGTGTGTGTGTAAGCATAAGTAAATAGCCACTAGTTGCGACCTGCAAAGTTTAGGCCGGTTAGGGTGACAGTAATAAAATCAGTTTGACAGCAGTGTTTTTCTATCTCTCCTAAAATATACATCAAGGCCTCTATAGGCAAGTTCCCAAAATAAATTAATACATACATATAAGTTTTTCAAAATAAGTACGGAGAGAATCTAAACAAAATATAAATAGAAGTCCCATGATCTTTGCCATCTCTCAGATGAACAACAACTTACATCTAAGTACTAGGACCTGCATCTGAAAAATAAGATATATATATACGGAATGAGAACCCCAAACCTATGATTTTCAGTACGGTAAATGTACCAAATAGATACTATATAAGGCAACACGAACTCACTAAGCAATCTTAAACTCCATACCTCATTATATCCATCTTAAGTCCTCTCTAATCCATAACTTGGCAACTATCATAAAGGATTTCTAAATTTAATTCCATATCTCCATCTTTTCACAACTCTCCAATCAAAACAGAACTAGTCCTCAGCGTCATCCGATACCAGCATGAGGGGCCTCTTAGGTAAGCAAACACAATTAATGTAAATAAGTAATACACAAGTAGATTCAAGTAAGGCAAGTAGTATTTAATCATGTAAGATATACAATTAAGCAAACCAAATACAGTTAAGCAAACCCAAATAAATTAAACATGTAAATGATGTATGCCTGCCCTATGGCCGATGAGTCTCATCTGTCGATTATCAAGCCAACCCGACATGTCTAGTAGCGAACCCTAGACAGTCCGTAAGCGCACATCCCCAAGAGTCTATGCATATATATAATCATTCATCAATCAAATCTCATCTCATTGGAGAAATCGGGAGAGTCACTACAAGAATTTAGCCGATTAGCTAGTACAAAAAGAGTCGTAAAATCATCGCTAATCTGACGCAAAATATAATTTGTGGCGGATTAGCTACCGACTAGCAACTAATGGTTTCCTCGCTAATTACAAGTCGCAGATTAGTGATGCAAACACAACAATCGCTAATTCATCGGAAAGTTTTTTAGCTACCGAATAAATAGTCGCAAATCAATTACTAAAGTAAAAGCTGATTCCATAGAAGAAATTGACTAAACGGTAGTCGCTAATTAGCGATAAACTCTACTGCAGCAGATTCATCGCTAAATGCAAGCTAACTGCGTAGACAAAATGGGATGGTTGGTTGACGCTAATTAGTGAGGAAATTTTTTCGAACCTAACTCGTCGCAAGTTGTCCGCTAATATGGTCGCAAATCTGTCACATTGTGTAGCAAATCTATAGCTAATCTTTGAAAATCCTTAATCAAATTTGTAGAAATTTTGTCGCTAAACCAAAACTATTCGAAATTATAAAGTAGAGTTATGAAATAGTCGTTAATTTGCTAAGAAATAATATGTAGTCAATTAGTTGCAATATTATCGCAAAATGTCATCGCAAATTTCTTTTAAAATAGTAACAAATCGATAGGTATCTCACAATTGTTTCAGTTGCAATAGAGTCTTTAATTTGTCACCATCATCAACAGCGAGTATGTCGCTAATTTTACTAGAATATCAGTTAGAATTCCAATTTTTTCGTTATACTAAAACAAACATCATATTATTTTTTATTTTATTGATTGAAATGAAAGATTATAATGCATAAAAATAAAATTAGTTCATAAAAATTATACATGTTTAAAAAAAAATCAAACCCAACATATTTATTAAAATAAAAGTCTAATGCAACATCTCCAACATAGATACTTCACAAATAAAATACCAAAACAAGTTAAATCTAATAGTAACTATAAAAATCAATCCAAATAATTATTTATCAACTAAGTAAACTACCAATAAAAGTAAGCCAACTTCTATAAAAACTGAAAATGAAACAAATTGCCTAATCAATTGTCTATCAAATAAATAAACTACGATAATAAACTAAGCCTAACAAAATGCATTAACATAAGCCACCTAATCAAATATTATTCCTAGCAAAATCACTCTACTGATTCTTCTCTTGGGGGAATCCTGGAATCTTAGAAAGGAGAGACAGTAAATTACTCTGTATAGCTTCATTTACAACACTAGGCAAGATTGCATTTATAGCACTAGGCAATGCTTCTTTAATAGCCTCAGTGATGTCTATTTGTGAAATTGACTTGACTGTAGAAACACCTATATCTTCAGATAATGGCACATCTCTATGATCATGAATACCAATATCCAGACTGCGGCCTAACCCATGAACTCGTCCTTTCTTGTTGGTTCCTGCAACTTCTGTCCACACGTCAGGATCAACTTCAGGTTGATCTATTAAATCTTCTCCATATTTTTGTGATATTGCCTCTCCATATGAGTCCTACAGCAGAAAAATAAGGACATGTTATTAAGAAAACTAAAACTAAATTATACTACAAAATTAAAGACACTTACAATAATTTCCTTGGATACTTCAGAAACATATTCTCCACTTTTTTTCTTATGAACATCATCATATACTTCAAGGAAAGATACACGACGCTTCAACTTAGCTTCCTGTAACAACATTTATTAGAATAGACTATCATAAATTATTTGTTATAGACAATATTTTTCTTTATACCTTTCTTCTCTTGTGTTCGCCAAAACTGATAGACCCTACAGTGTGTAGTTTATGAGCAGGCATAGCAGTCCTATTTTTTTGACCGGCCACAGACTTATTTTGCCACTTTGAATCTAACCAATGATCAACTAAGCCATTCCAAACATCAACTTTCATTGCTTTAGGTCCATGACCCTTAATATCAGCAATACTAGTAGAGTTTGCCTCCTTAAAAGCTCTATCCCTTGCTCTTTTCAAAATATTAGGATAGCGGTCATGCATTGTCTTATTCCAAACAGTTCTTGCCATAGCCTTATCATAATTTGATGCAAATTCATGTTTTTCCTAAATTTAAAGAGTGAAAGAATTAACAAATACTCAATCCAATTATTTGTAAAAAATTGCAGTGAAACAACATTATAATTACTAACCAGAAAACCTTTAAACAATTCGTCCTTCATGTTTGGACAATAATCCTGCCATCTTGGCGCTGGAGAAGGCATCCTACTTAATAAATCTTTCGTGATGTCACGAGTTACCGTATGATCTGTAAATCTCTTCCAACATTAAAAAATACACAATTATCAAAAATAGTTTAACACACAATAACATAGATCATCAAAGCAACAACAAATTCTAGACTTAGCTATACTACTCATAACTTTAAAATAATTCATGAAAATAAAATAGATCAAAAGAATATAAAGCTCCCAAGAGTGCAAGACTAAAGCAGCAACCATTGTTATCTTTATGCAAGCAATCCCAACAAATAGTTTTTCAAAAAAAAATTAAGTTTATCAAATGCACTATAAAATCATGCATTGATTAAATGAAATTCAGGTAATAATAATGTTGTACTCTTATATTTTCTAAAATATAATGGTAAACTGTAAACACTCTTAATGCACCATTTAAAGAGAGATGAATGTCACTTGGACAAATAGAGAGGAGTTATCACAAATTCATCAAACCTCGGGAGGTTAGTGTCTTTTGCACTAAAGACAGATATATTTTATCTCAAATTGTAAAACCCACAAGAAATGAAGAGAGAAAAAGAAGTTATCTCATTTCATCCCAAACATGTCTTAAAAAGTAACGATAATAAAGGAGTAATAAGCAAAAGTAACAACTTCAGCATCACTATAATTTAATTTGTGATTGCACGGAAAAAACAAGTAGGAGTATATTGAATCAGTTTTAATAATTTTAACATTTAGATAAGCTGGATGTTCAAGGCTTGGCATCAAGACTTGTGTGATCATATCTATCTATCTATCTATCTGTCTATTAATAGAATAATACAATTAATAGAAAAGTTGAGTAATCTCAATAGAGAAGCCAGCCAAGTGTCACAAATATAATTAATAGAATAATACACTATTATATTTTAATTTTTATATGTTATTATACTTCTTTTAAAAAATACAGCACATGCATTTCTAACAAAATTAATGAATGAACAGTAAAATCAAAGCCATGAATTCTACCTTTGTGATAATTTGAACATGATAAAGTGTGAAATAGATATATATACAAGTCACAACATAATCAGGGATAAAATCTACTAATATACTAATAAATTAAAGGTATTGCACTTAATGATATCCATCTTTTTTATTTCAAGTAGAAAGTATGCTATAGGTCAAAATAAGTTTATAACTACTTACGGTTTATCGCCTTTCTCTACAGCTATTACCAGCTTCTTGTTACTCCTAGTTTCAGTATGCACATTTGATTGTCCAACACTAGGTAGCTCATTATCTTCTGCGTCTAAAGCAGATGCGTCAGACGAATTCGCACCTACAATGAATAAGAGACAATTTTCAATTAGTTGTGTTGTTATTTGTGAATACGTAAACAGTTAGCCGCTGAAGTAAATCATACCATCTAATTATGGTGACGGTTGTGATAAAATTTGTGGGGATGGTTGTGATGCGGATCCCACATTCAATTGTGTAAGATGAGGTTCATCATGAGTATTACTCTATTGACCTAAACAAAAGAAAAAGACAAGAAAAATATAGATGCGATAAAATCATTTCCTAGCCTAGGATTAAATAAATCACAATGAAGACATATAACTCAAATATATAGTATAGCTATGTACCTAACACGTGTACCGATGGTTGAGAAGAATCAATATCAACATTTTGCTCACCTAAACTCAATAAAATAGGCACACATCATATTTCCTAAACAAAGAATTGTTAATGGTAAAATAAATTAAATGGCAAATGTATACCTGACATACGCGAGGAAAGCCGAGATTGATCAATACGAGTGTTTCGTACTATTCGTCCACCTCAACCTTTCGGTGCCATGATTATCTGTCAAATAAAGAATAAAAAGAAAAGAAAGTGTTATTAAAAATATTTAAAATACAACTAGTTGAGATATCTAAGAACGATAGTTACCAATAAATAAGAAGAATAAAACATTATTGCACAATTTAGATCACAAAAATTTAAAAAAAAAATAAACAATAAAGAGTTGACAGTCACTAATTAACTAAGGCAACCAAACATGATTCAAAGCATTACTAATCAGCCAAGGCAACCAAACAATGATATGAATCCTTCTTTTGACCACAAAATGCCATATATAGCTACTACCGAGTGTATGGTGAAAATAAGAAAAATCAACTCAAAGTTATAGTCTTCATGAGTTCCTATCCTAATTCCTATGATGACATGTTCAATAAAAATATATTCACTAACCCAACATGTGCTTCTGCCTTTTTCGTTGGTCAACAACTCCATATATCACATATCTCAACAAATTAATTTCACATAATAATAATAATAATATAGTCAAAGAAAGAAATCACAGGGAGGCAAAAGGGTATCTCTTATCTAAGTCTAAGGCTTAAAAAATTGCGGTAGTAAATTGGTGTAAATGCGTGAGTGAATCTAGTAAAAAGGGTGTTATAAAATCTCATCAGAAACAAATAATGATGGCAAAGGCCCAACAATAATAGTTCTCTTCTCCCTTAGTAGTAATAATCCATTCAAACCCTGTCTTAAATAACCCATTTTTTTTACCCCTGTAAAATATTAAAGAGTTGAGAGTCACTAATTAGCTAAAGCACCTAAACATTATTCAAAGCATTACTAATCAGCAAAGGTAAAAAGGTAGTTTTGCATGTGATGTAAATTTAGGCTGTGTTTTGTTAATGAAGGGAAAAAAATAAGACTTAGACACAAATAGACATAGACATAACAATACACAATTTTTTTAGGTTTATTTAGTAAAATAATAAACAACACAATATACAAATCACAATTATATTAAAATGTTATTATTATTCTTCTCTTTCCATCATTAACAGCATATAATAGTAACACCACATTCACTACCCCCACTTCAGTTTGTTACTTTTCTTTTAAGATTGGGGCAGTGTTTGATTGAGCATCAAGAAATTAATAGACACAGGACGTATTGTTCCAAAATCAAGATTAAATTTTGTGCGATTCATAGCTGAAATAAAAGTCCCACAAGTTCTAGGATCACAATTTGGAGAATTTGAAATCCCATTTGATTGAGTTCATACATAGAAACAAAAGAAGAAGCAAGGAACAAAAGAGGTATTAGAAGAACAGCAAAGAGGAGCTAAATCAGTGTGTAGAAAGAGATTAATTTGAAGGTGAAAACAAAAATGCACATTATGGCACCAAAACAAATAACTAGTTCGAGTTAAAATTTGGTTAACAAATGACTGGTTCATGTACCATTTTTCTTTAGGAATATGCTTTGCTTACTGTGACAAAAAAGCAGCTAAATCCATACATGTTTTAAATTTCAGGAAATAGGAATCTGTCACCATGTAACAAGAAACGAATAGAATGTATTATCCAGAACAATGCATCATGCCATTTTTTTTTATTTTCTTACTTTTCATATATTTAGAACTATTCATGTCTTCAACATGCCTGCCAGCACAATAATTGACCTTAGTAGTGATCCTGTTCTTATATTTTTTTTGGGCCTTTTTGCTCAATTGCTTGCTTTCTCAGGATTTTTACCTTTCTCTCCGACAAAGTGTCTAGTGATAATAAACTACAACATTTATTGAAGGAAAGAATGTATACTTTTAACTAATAGTAGGTAAGTCAGTTTGGACTAGTCATGCTAATTCCAAAATCAGCCACCAATCAATATAAGGACATTTGATTATGCTGTACTAAAAATATTGAATTATATTATTTGAAACCTTTGATTATTTTACTTATGATTAGTTGCCAATTTTTATATTCATATAGATTTTTTCTTACTGGACTAAACTAATTCCACTATCCCGTTGAACCTTGATCAACCTAAAAGAGTTAAGAAATATATAGCGGGAAAGATTCCAATGCAACTCTCTTATCAACCTAACAAATGAATACCAATATTTTCAACAACTCAAATATAGAGGTAACAAACTCAGATATAGATTATTTTAAAAAAAATAAAAAATGAACAATAAAATTCACCACAGCAGCAAAATCTAATCCAACAAAGATGGGATAATCCATGAAAATTTTGAATGCAAGTACCATCACAATCATATTAAATTATCCACAAAAACAAGCCTGGGAAGAGATTAACATAACCTGTGATTTGTGAAAAAGAGCGGCGGACCCTTCATTGGTGTCGTTGATCAGACCTCTATTAGCGAACCTCCTTCATCGAACCTACTTCAAACAAACGGCACCAGCAATCCTTATTTTAATTTTTGTTTCTATGGTGAACTAATAACTGAAGGGGAAATAGTGGAGATAGTGGGACTGCAAAAGGCGCTGCGCGCGTTTTATGTTTTTGACTTTTAGCGCTTTTTTAAAATTATATATGGTATAATTTTTTGAAATTTTTGTGTTCTTATTTTTAAATTTAAAATTTATATTTTTTTAAATAAGAATTTAAATTTTAGTAAAATTTAAAACAAAAAACCACAAACAACAAAAATAAAAGGCAAATTAAAAACCAACGAGTTCAAGAACAAAAAAACCACAAGGGTTGGAACAACAAGAATTGAATCAGCAACTCACTAATTAAAACAAAAACCAAGGAAAATAATAACTGAATAATTAATAAAATAAAGAAGAAGGAAAATAAATCACCTAAGTTTTTTCAGATGTTCTGAAAATCAAAGAGGAGGGCGAGGGAGATGAAGCTTTCATACTCGATGGAAATGGCTGGACGGAGGGATGCACAGCGGCGGATGAGAGGCTGCAACAGCAGGGAAATGGCGGCTGAGTGGAGGCTCGAACAGGCGACAGAACACAGGCGTTTGGATGACGCTGGCGCTGCGCGCACCGCGACAGAGCAGACGCGACGACGGTAGTGGTTGGGCAGGTTGAAGAACGGCGACGAGATGGAGATTGCATGTTCTTCTCTGCTGCGATCGAAGCAAGTCAAGCATCGTTGTGCTCTCGAGTTTTGGGAGTGAGGTGAAATAGCTGAGGGCAAGAGAAGTTAGGGTGTTTTGGTTTTGCTATCTTTCATTCTTCTGATTGCTAACTAAAACGGCACCGTGTACTTGTATGGTTTTTTTTCTTTCTTTTTTCTTTTTTAAGATGTATATATAAATATAATTTAAATTAACTATTTAATCAATCCAAAGCAAATACACTAATTTGTCTTATTGATTGTATGGTTAACCCTATTTATATATTCGATTAAATTGAAGTTAGAATTACATTAATATTCAACATATTAAATAAAGACAGCAAAATTAAATTAACATTCAACAAAATTTTGAAAAAAAAATTCCGGTCATGACGGTTCATTATTTTTAATACAATATAATGTTAATAATTTATTATAAAATTATAATATAATATTATTATTTTTTTTCAAAGATACAAATAAGAAGAATTACTGATATAATAATGATCTTGTTAAGATTAAATAGAAATAACATTTGAAAGCAAAAAAGAAAACACTAAATATATAGAGCCCTCCGAAATTGAAGAATATTAATTTTGACATGGCAATTTAATTTTGTACCTAGAGAATCACTAACTCTAAAGAAATGATTGAGACCAATTAGTGTAGTAAGTTGGAAAAAAGCTAGGAAGATTTGATTTTATTTTTATTTTTTTTGCTTAAAGATAAGAAATATTATAAATAATATTTAAATACATGAAGAATAATCATTTTACTATTACTCTACTAGAATAGAAATCACACTAAAATTTATAATGATAAAATAAAGACTCAATTATAATTTTATCAAATTTTTAATTAGGTCTTTAAGTTTAAAGTTTAGAATGGAGTCCCTGTATTAGATAAATATTTTAATTAGATCATTTCTAATTATTTTTTGTTAAAAATACAAACTCTTTAAATTTTTGTTTTTATTTGTTATGTAGAATGAAATATAGAATATTCTAAAAATAAATATTCTAAAATTATTATATTTTTTTGAAAAATAATAAATAATAAAAATCTAATTATAAGTCCAGTTTGATACCGGTGAATTGTAGTCAGCAGTGGGTGGGTTGAATGTGCCAATTATTAGGATGCCAGGCGGCGAGACTACCAGTGAAGTACTTAGGTATCGAGCTAGGAGCAAATCCGAGGCTAGTTAGAACATGAAAGACTGTAATAGATAAAATAGAGGAGAAACTTAGTCTGTGGGTATGAAATTTTCAGTGGGTATGGAATTTTCAGTGGAGGAGAAAGCTCCGTCAATGGGAGACTGACAGTTTGAACCAACTCCTTGATATCTTGCAAGCTGTGAGATTGATAGAAGGAGAACAAGATAGAGTTGTGTGAAAATTTGACAAGGAAGGCGTTTATACTACTAACTCATTTGTACAGGTTTTGCAGGTACAAACTGTAACAGTAATTTTAGTGATTTAGGGATTCCTAATTCAACCAACTTATTTTAAAAAACCTATTAGCATGCATCTCAGTGCACAATAATTTTAGTGATATATGGACAAGCATTAGATCCAAGAGATATGTATTCATTCAAATCAAAACATATGGAACTCTAACCGTGTGTATGTTTTAATATTAGGAATTAATTTCTTTCATTTAATCTGCAACTGTTACTGCGTTATATGAATTAATTAATGTCCTTACTAATTTCAACACAATTTGGGAATTCATTTGTGGTAATGTCATGAAACTGAACTAAAAATTAATGATCAGAATATGATGAATCAAAATCAGAGATGCGATGTTGCAAATTTTAGACTAGGTGCCAAATCATCAAACTTATAGTCCGATTTGTTCCAAGAACCAGAACAAAGACCCATTAAAGTGCCAAATCATCAGCATTGAAACAAACAACTCCCCTCATATCCAGTTACATATAGAAACTCTATTACTCAAAGATAGAGTACAAATCGTGAACTAATATTCTAACAACTTAGAGGAGCAATAGGGACATGTAATCAAGCCATTCTCATTACACTTAGAGCACTGAATCTTTAGGGATTCCTTTAAAGATTTGCTTCAATTTCCCTTGTTCATACAGTGTCACAGCTTCTTCTGTTCTACCAATGTGCTTTTCGTTAACAAATAGCTTTGGTGGCACAATTTTCCCACCAAAAGTTTCTCATAGCTCTTCTTTGAACTCCTTGTGCATTGATATGCATCATTGTTGGGCAACTTTAAATTTAAAATAAAAATTACAGTTTCTAAAAAATATTTAGTTAATGAAACTGGTTACAACATGCTCCTGCAAATAAGATTGATAAACAACAATTTTAATTATTATATAAACCCTAAAACTAAAACATAACATAGATTTGAAAAGAGATTCAATGGAACAAGCATAAAAGCTTACCTTGATTTTGTAGAATGGCCGAGACATTTCATCGAACATATTAGATATATAAAGACAGAAAATATGTGAATCTACATCACATAGTCTTCATTCTCAAGTTCGGAACTAGCACTTTCACTATCTTCACTATCAAATTCTTCGTTATCGTTGATGAACTCATCATTGAGCAAAGTGTCCATTGGGCAATTTATATCTTCTACATTTACTTCTTCTATTGGAGCATTTGCATCAAACAATGAAATAACTTCATCCTCCAAAACAACACTTTGCTCTCTTAATTCAGATACAATTTCTTGATAAAAATCATTACTATCAGCCTGCTCATTAGGTTCTTCATCTGGATCATGCAAACTTTCATTCATAAAGAGCTTGGCTCTAACTTTACAAGCTGCCCACTATTCCCCACTAGACTTATACCCACTATGTGGGTATTTTGTGTAATATACCTGTTGTGCTTGTTCAGCCAAAACAAACGGCTCGTTTGATTGTAGTCTTGATTTATACTTTATGTCCACTAACCCATATCTCTCATCAACTTTTACTCCATTAATTGGGTCAAACCAGCAGCATCGAAAGATAAATACAGTATTTCCATAGCCTAAGTATGACAGTTCCAATATCTCCTCAAGAATGCCGTAGTAGTCTAAGTCATTTTCCCCATAAATATTTCCCTTAACCCATACCCCACTATTCATGGTAGCTCTATTTTTGTCGTGATCCTTAGTATGAAATCTATATCCATTAACTTTTAAGCCATTGTATGAAGTGACAGACTTGGAAGGACCATGAGCTATCTGTTGAATCATTCTACTTTCAATGTGACCTGTATCTACCTACAAATGAATACAAAGACCAATTGAAAGTTATACATTCTTGCTTTAAAAATAATTTTAATATTATAGGTATTTAATTTCAAAAATCACTCACTTGATTCTTTATCCATCTACTGAAGTCCTTATCGCGGGCATTTAGTATTTCATCTTCGAAGATATTTGGATGTAATTCTTTCAAGCAATCCTCAAATTGTCTAATAAATAAAGTAATCAATATAACATTCAGATTAATTGTAAAATTAGTCTATATATAATATGAATATAAAAACTAGTTCTGACGTACTGGAGATAAGGTTCCATTTCTTCGCAGTTGACAAGAATATATGTGTGGGCGATATGAAGCTCTTCATCAGTTAAGTATTTCTTTGAACCTCGCCCGATGGAAAGGCATGGGTATCTAAAAATAGACAAGTGATTTTCATCCATATTTGAACCACCATCATCGTTCCTAGGAACTTGAGTCCGCCTTGTTTGTACTGTTGACTAAAAATACATAGAAGTAAAATTTGAAATTTCTTCCAAAATATATGCTTCGCAAATAGATCCTTCAACTCTTGCCTTATTTCGTACTTTTCGTTTTAAGTATAGCATACACCTTTCAAATGGATACATCCATCGATACTGCACAGGTCCTCCAACCTTAGCTTCATAGGGGAGGTGTGATAAACAACTATTTCATGGTTTATATTGTGTTTTATTTGTGTGGTTTTATCATGATCTTTGCCCACTTATTCATTAAATAAGCATGCATTTATATTTCCTTCCTAAAGCTGTTTTATGGTTGAAAACTTGCTTCCTAGAGACTTTTAATTATGTATTTTATTTCTCCCTTATTCCATTCGATGCCGTGATCTGTGTGTTAAGTGTTTCAGGCTTTATAGGGCATGAATGAGTTGGAGATTGGAAGGGAAGCCTGCAAAAATGGAAGAAACACAAGAAATTGAGGAGATGACCAGCGAAAAGCGACGCGGCCGCACGGATGACGCGACCGCGCGGAAGAGAGCAATTTGCAGCGACGTGGCCGCATGGACGACGCGTCCGCGTGGCAAAGCAGAAACGCGAATGACGCGTCCGCATGAGCGACGCGATCGCGTGACATGCGTGATCAGCATAATATGTAGAATTCGCTGGGGGCGATTTTGGGCCCTATTTTGACCCAGTTTTCGGCCCAGAACAGCAGACTAGAGCCAGAGAACATGCAGAAACTAAGAACAACATTCATTCCACATAGTTTTAGTTTTTAGATATAGTTTTACTCCTCCTCTAGGTTTTCTCTCTGCACATTCATAGTTTTTAGGATAGGTTATTTTCATTGTTTTTTGCATTGGGATATTGAGAAGAGTTATTTGCCTCATCAAGACTTCGACATTCTAGTTCGTTCTCTTCACTTGTCTCTTACTCTTCCATATTTCTTAATTTTATTTGATTTTATGATTGGATTATTTTAGCTTTTATAAATATAAGAATTACTTTTGCTTTTAATTAATCTTTTCATCATTACTTATCATGTCTTTCTTTAATTTCTACGTTGATGTTATGAATTTTACATTTACAATGAGTGAGTAGTTCCCTAACTTGATGGGGAGTTGATTGAAAGGAACCCTTGAGCGGAATGTTCAAGAGAAATGTTGTAATTGAGTTTATTGTTGGCTTGCTCTCTAGTTCCTAACACCAATCTTCCCAAGAGTGGATTGGAAATTGTGGATAGAATAGCATTCCAACTTGTTTGACCTCCCCTTACTTAGTAAAGGATAACTAAATGTAATAATTCTCAATTGTCAATTAATCTTGAGAGTATTCCATCAAGAATAGGGCTTCCATGTAATCAACTCCCAGTCAAGGTTTTTATTTAAATTTATATAAATTCTCTAATTTAATTTTTTGCCATTCAATCAAATATTTTTTGAAAACATTCTGATTAATAAAATAGTACCATTTCCTACAACTCGTTGGGAGACGACCTAGGACTCATACTCCTAGTATTTTAATTTTATTTTCTGTGACACCCTTCTAAATTGATAAGGCGGATTTTTGGCGGGTTAAGAACTATACTTGCAACGTATATATTTTAATAATTTTTAATTTGCTATTTTCTGCCCGCATCAATTTTTGGCGCCGTTGCCGGGGAGTTGCAATAGAGTGCTATAGTTGTTAATTGGAATTTATTTATTTGCATTTTTATTTTATTTTGCTATTTTGAGCTGCTTGTTTCTTTCGTTAGATAACGCGTTCACTTCCTGATCCAAGCTTGCCAATATTCGATCCTGAGATTGAAAGAACAATTTCACGAATAAGGCAAGCTAGGCGTCGATTAGTCCTTTCTGAGGGCGGATTTGAAACACCATTTGAGGAAGAAACCAGCCCCCGTTCTACTGATTCGGTTGTTTTACGTACAGGTAACATGGTAGCAACCAGAAGAGTTACTATCCAGGAGGCTGGAGCCCCTAATTTTTCAATGCAACCGTTCCAAGCGCATCATCCAGCGGTGGCTACAGATTTTGAAATAAAGACCGCACTGCTCAATTTGATGCCCAAGTTTCATGGCTTACCTGCTCAAGAGCCCATCAAGCACCTGAGAGATTTTCAGGCAGCCTGCTCTACTGTCAGGCGTGATGATGCGAATGAAACTTCAATTTTACTGAAAGCCTTCCCGTTCTCTCTTGAGGGAAAGGCAAGAGAGTGGTACTACACTCAACCCGCAGCAACTGTATCCAACTGGGATATACTCAGAAGAGAGTTTTTGGAAAAGTTCTTTCCAGCTGAAGTTACTGATAAACTGAGGAAAGACATTTCCATGATTGTTCAGGATGAATCCGAGACACTTTATGAGTACTGGGAGCGCTTCAATAATCTTCTGAAAGCATGCCCCCACCATAAGATTGACAAGATAGTGTTACTCGAATATGTCACACAGGGCATGAGGCCCCAAGATAAGATTACATTGGAAAGTGCTAGCAATGGGTCTATGAAGAAGTATAAGACCACTGATGAGGCGTGGCAATTGATCAGTGATTTAGCTGAATCTACTAGGAATCACAGGCAGAAACAAAGCCGTTCAAAAGCTGTTGCAGAAGTATCCTCTAGTAGAGAGACTGCTGCTCTAACTCAGAGTATCTGTGAAATGACTAACTTGCTGAAGCAAATGCAATTGACTCAACAACAAGTTCAGCAAGCTCAACCTTCTCCAGCACAACAAAATCAACAGTTAGTCCCACAAAGAGTCTGCAGAATCTGTGCAGATTACAGCCATTATACTGATGAGTGTCCGCAGCTCCAGCAGGAAGATAACACTGTGGCAGCCACTCATAACTTCTATGACCGCCCCAACCAAGGGTACAATCAAGGTGGCAATTACAACCATGGATGGCAGGACAATTCTAACTAGAATTAGAGGGACAACAATAACAGAGGAGGCAGAGATAATCAAGGATCTCAGAGGTAGAATAATAACAACAACAGGCAGTAGACTCAGAATCAGAATCCGAATCAAAATCAGCCTTACAGAGCACCTCACCTGAGGCAACCCCAAGGACCACAGAATACCCAACAGCAGACCTCTCAATTTACTTATCCTTCTTCATCAGCCAATGATGACTTACTACAATCTATTGAGTGGAGACACCAGACCATGGAAAACAACATTAATGCCACTCTAAATGGTCTGACTGCTACCCTGCAGGCTCTTGTCTCCTATATTGGATCAATGACTAACTCTAATAATCAACGTTCGAGCTCCAGTGGAATCCCCTCTCAACCATTACCCAATCCCAAGGGTGGTATCAATGCTATCACCCTGAGGTCCGAAACCACATTGCAGGAGAAGAATCAGGAGGAGCCAAGCCCACCAGAACACACCTCAGCTGAAGAGGTAGTGGAAATAGAAGATGCTGAAGAAGAAGAGGACATACAGGACACGGCTGAAGAAGAAGAAGTGCAACCACAGGAGGAGGCATCAAATAGCACAGACACTGCAGAAGACACCACTCCCATTCCATTTCCATAACTTGCAAGGAAGCCCAGGAAGCAGCTGGAACCTGATCCCAAAATGGTAGAGATATTCAAAAAGGTTGAGGTAACTGTTTCCCTTTTTGATGTCATTCAACAGGTACCTAAGTATGCAAATTTTCTAAAAGATCTATGTATCCATAAAGACAAAATTAATGAATTAGAAACTATTCCCTTAGGAAGTTCCATATCTGCTTTAATGGGAGGTTTATCTGAAAAGTGTAGTGACCCAGGTCCTTGCATGGTTAATTGTACTATAGGTGGTGTAGTATTTTCTGATTGTATGTGTGATTTAGGAGCATGTGTAAGTATAATGCCTTTGTCTATATATGATATTTTGAGGCTCCCTCCCTTAAAAAGGTTGGCAGCTCGTTTTGTGTTAGCAGATAAGAGCATTATTACAGTGGCTGGAGTTGCTGAAGACGTATTAGTGGGCATTAAAGGACTCACGTTTCCCATTGATTTTTATATCTTGGAGATGCCCCAGAATGCCTCAGATAAGGCATCATCAATCCTACTCAGAAGACCATTCCTGAAGACCTCAAAGTTTAAATTAGATTCTTTCTCAGGAACATACTCTTTTGAAATAGATGGCCGAGTAGTGATCTTCATCCTCGGCCCCTCCTCATTCTCTACAGGGTTCCAAACCTTTCTTCAACATAGGTGACAACGAGCGGGGCAGAGATGGAAGAGATTGAACACGAGAATAAGAAGCAAGCTCGCCTTCCTTTAACCGACGAAAGAGAGGGGAACGCAGCCCCCGCCGCCATATGAGTCGGAGACTATTATAGTTTGACTCTTGTGGGAAATTCTACTTTTTTTGTTTTGGCGATAATCACTTCTGGGAGGTTGAATCCCAGGTTCCACCACAAGAAAGAAGGACAATTGGTAGTTCCCTACGAGGAAGTGCTGCCAAACAGAATGGAGTTATGAAGCATCCTCCGGAGGATCATTCTATCCTCCAGTGTGACATTATAGATGAAACCGTGGATGAATTTCACCAGGAGGAATTTGAAGAGAAGCACACAGGACAAGGTCCAAGTGTGGGGACATTCTCAGAGGACAATGACAGTGCCTTACCATTGTTACCAGCTCCAGACAATCCAGAGCCTGAACATGATCAGAAGTTAGAATTAAAACCCCTTCCTCCACACCTCAAATATGCTTACCTTGAAGATGGGCAGAAGTTTCCGGTTATCATTGCAAGGGAGCTCACTTCCCAACAGGAAGAACAGCTACTTGGTGTGCTGAGGAGGCACAAGAAGGCAATTGGTTGGAGTTTGGCAGACATAGTGGGCATCAACCCTCAAATCTGTGAGCATAGAATATTTTTAGAAGAGGGAGCAAAACCTGTCCGTCAACCACAGAGAAGACTAAACCCCACTATCCTAGAGGTTGTCAAGAAGGAAGTGACCAGACTATTAGAGGCAGATATCATCTATCCCATCTCAGACAGTGAATGGGTGAGCCCAGTACAAGTAGTGCCAAAGAAGTCTGGAGTCACTGCAGTGAAGAATGAGCATGGAGAGCTCCTGACAACCAGAGTTCAGAACGCCTGGAGGGTCTGCATTGACTACAGACGCCTCAACCAAGCAACCCGTAAGGATCACTATCCTCTTCCATTCATTGATCAAATGCTGGATCGCCTGTTAGGTAAATCACATTATTGTTTCTTAGATGGTTACACAGGTTATTTCCAGATTCATATAGCTTCTGAGGATCAGGAAAAGACCACTTTTACATGTCCTTTTGGGACTTATGCTTACAAGAGAATGCCCTTTGGCTTGTGCAATGCACCAGCTACTTTCCAAAGGTGCATGATGAGTCTTTTCTCTGATCTTATTGAGGACTGTATGGAAGTCTTTATGGATAGTGTATACGGCGATTCTTTTAGCCTTTGCTTAGATGGATTATCTAGAGTATTGGATAGATGTGTAAATACAAACCTTGTGCTAAATTTTGAAAAATGCCACTTTATGGTTAAACAAGGAATTGTACTAGGACATGTTGTGTCTAATACTGGCATTTCTGTAGACCCAGCAAAGGTGGATGTTATTTCTACTTTACCTTACCCCTCTTCTGTGAGGGAGGTCTGTTCTTTCCTTGGCCATGCAGGTTTTTACAGGAGATTCATAAAGGACTTCAGTAAGGTAGCACTTCCCTTATCCAGATTACTGCAGAAAGACATTGAGTTCGAGTTCAGTGAAAATTGCAAACAAGCGTTTGATAAGCTGAAGACCGCACTGACTCAAGCCCCAATTGTAAGAGGACCAGACTGGAGCCAACCATTTGAGATTATGTGTGATGCTTCCAACCACGCAGTAGGAGCAGCACTGGCTCAGCGTGAAGGTAAGGACCCCTTTGTTATTGCTTATGCGTCTAAAACTTTAGATGCCGCTCAGTCTAATTATACTACTACTGAGAAAGAGCTTCTTGCTATTGTTTTCGCTCTGGATAAATTCTGAGCCTATTTACTTGGTACGAAGGTAGTAGTGTATTCAGACCACGCAGCTCTAAAGTATCTATTATCTAAAAAGGAGTCTAAACCAAGGCTTATACGTTGGATACTGCTATTACAAGAATTTGATTTAGAAATTAAGGATAGGAGTGGTAACTAGAATTTAGTGGCAGACCACTTGAGTCGCCTTGAGCACATTACAGATGATCCCACTCCTATAGCTGATAATTTTCCATTTGATAACCTGCAAGCAGTATCTGAGATAGTCCCTTGGTATGCACCTGTAGCTAATTACAGTATTTTCACTCATCAACTTTTACTCCATTAATTGGGTCAAACCTGCAGCATCGAAA
This sequence comes from Arachis ipaensis, assembly GCF_059453495.1. Lineage (NCBI taxonomy): Eukaryota > Viridiplantae > Streptophyta > Magnoliopsida > Fabales > Fabaceae > Arachis > Arachis ipaensis. The sequence continues at coordinate 95,869,838 of NC_142439.1, forward strand.
GATAAATACAGTATTTCCATAGCCTAAGTATGACAGTTCCAATATCTCCTCAAGAATGCCGTAGTAGTCTAAGTCATTTTCCCCATAAATATTTCCCTTAACACATACCCCACTATTCATGGTAGCTCTATTTTTGTCGTGATCCTTAGTATGAAATCTATATCCATTAACTTTTAAGCCATTGTATGAAGTGACAGACTTGGAAGGACCATGAGCTATCTGTTGAATCATTCTACTTTCAATGTGACCTGTATCTACCTACAAATGAATACAAAGACCAATTGAAAGTTATACATTCTTGCTTTAAAAATAATTTTAATATTATAGGTATTTAATTTCAAAAATCACTCACTTGATTCTTTATCCATCTACTGAAGTCCTTATCGCGGGCATTTAGTATTTCATCTTCGAAGATATTTGGATGTAATTCTTTCAAGCAATCCTCAAATTGTCTAATAAATAAAGTAATCAATATAACATTCAGATTAATTGTAAAATTAGTCTATATATAATATGAATATAAAAACTAGTTCTGACGTACTGGAGATAAGGTTCCATTTCTTCGCAGTTGACAAGAATGTATGTGTGGGCGATATGAAGCTCTTCATCAGTTAAGTATTTCTTTGAACCTCGCCCGATGGAAAGGCATGGGTATCTAAAAATAGACAAGTGATTTTCATCCATATTTGAACCACCATCATCGTTCCTAGGAACCTGAGTCCGCCTTGTTTGTACTGTTGACTAAAAATACATAGAAGTAAAATTTGAAATTTCTTCCAAAATATATGCTTCGCAAATAGATCCTTCAACTCTTGCTTTATTTCGTACTTTTCGTTTTAAGTATAGCATACACCTTTCAAATGGATACATCCATCGATACTGCACAGGTCCTCCAACCTTAGCTTCATAGGGGAGGTGTGATAAACAACTATTTCATGGTTTATATTGTGTTTTATTTGTGTGGTTTTATCATGATCTTTGCCCACTTATTCATTAAATAAGCATGCATTTATATTTCCTTCCTAAAGCTGTTTTATGGTTGAAAACTTGCTTCCTAGAGACTTTTAATTATGTATTTTATTTCTCCCTTATTCCATTCGATGCCGTGATCTGTGTGTTAAGTGTTTCAGGCTTTATAGGGCATGAATGAGTTGGAGATTGGAAGGGAAGCCTGCAAAAATGGAAGAAACACAAGAAATTGAGGAGATGACCAGCGAAAAGCGACGCGGCCGCACGGATGACGCGACCGCGCGGAAGAGAGCAATTTGCAGCGACGCGGCCGCATGGACGACGCGTCCGCGTGGCAAAGCAGAAACGCGAATGACGCGTCCGCATGAGCGACGCGATCGCGTGACGTGCGCGATCAGCATAATATGTAGAATTCGCTGGGGGCGATTTTGGGCCCTATTTTGACCCAGTTTTCGGCCCAGAACAGCAGACTAGAGCCAGAGAACATGCAGAAACTAAGAACAACATTCATTCCACATAGTTTTAGTTTTTAGATATAGTTTTACTCCTCCTCTAGGTTTTCTCTCTGCACATTCATAGTTTTTAGGATAGGTTATTTTCATTGTTTTTTGCATTGGGATATTGAGAAGAGTTATTTGCCTCATCAAGACTTCGACATTCTAGTTCGTTCTCTTCACTTGTCTCTTACTCTTCCATATTTCTTAATTTTATTTGATTTTATGATTGGATTATTTTAGCTTTTATAAATATAAGAATTACTTTTGCTTTTAATTAATCTTTTCATCATTACTTATCATGTCTTTCTTTAATTTCTACGTTGATGTTATGAATTTTACATTTACAATGAGTGAGTAGTTCCCTAACTTGATGGGGAGTTGATTGAAAGGAACCCTTGAGCGGAATGTTCAAGAGAAAGGTTGTAATTGAGTTTATTGTTGGCTTGCTCTCTAGTTCCTAACACCAATCTTCCCAAGAGTGGATTGGAAATTGTGGATAGAATAGCATTCCAACTTGTTTGACCTCCCCTTACTTAGTAAAGGATAACTAAATGTAATAATTCTCAATTGTCAATTAATCTTGAGAGTATTCCATCAAGAATAGGGCTTCCATGTAATCAACTCCCAGTCAAGGTTTTTATTTAAATTTATATAAATTCTCTAATTTAATTTTTTGCCATTCAATCAAATATTTTTTGAAAACATTCTGATTAATAAAATAGTACCATTTCCTGCAACTCGTTGGGAGACGACCTAGGACTCATACTCCTAGTATTTTAATTTTATTTTCTGTGACACCCTTCTAAATTGATAAGGCGGATTTTTGGCGGGTTAAGAACTATACTTGCAACGTATATATTTTAACAATTTTTAATTTGCTAATTTCTGCCCGCATCAATTTTTGGCGCCGTTGCCGGGGAGTTGCAATAGAGTGCTATAGTTGTTAATTGGAATTTATTTATTTGCATTTTTATTTTATTTTGCTATTTTGAGCTGCTTGTTTCTTTCGTTAGATAATGCGTTCACTTCCTGATCCAAGCTTGCCAATATTCGATCCTGAGATTGAAAGAACAATTTCACGAATAAGGCAAGCTAGGCGTCGATTAGTCCTTTCTGAGGGCGGATTTGAAACACCATTTGAGGAAGAAACCAGCCCCCGTTCTACTGATTCGGTTGTTTTACGTACAGGTAACATGGTAGCAACCAGAAGAGTTACTATCCAGGAGGCTGGAGCCCCTAATTTTTCAATGCAACCGTTCCAAGCGCATCATCCAGCGGTGGCTACAGATTTTGAAATAAAGACCGCACTGCTCAATTTGATGCCCAAGTTTCATGGCTTACCTGCTCAAGAGCCCATCAAGCACCTGAGAGATTTTCAGGCAGCCTGCTCTACTGTCAGGCGTGATGATGCGAATGAAACTTCAATTTTACTGAAAGCCTTCCCGTTCTCTCTTGAGGGAAAGGCAAGAGAGTGGTACTACACTCAACCCGCAGCAACTGTATCCAACTGGGATATACTCAGAAGAGAGTTTTTGGAAAAGTTCTTTCCAGCTGAAGTTACTGATAAACTGAGGAAAGACATTTCCATGATTGTTCAGGATGAATCCGAGACACTTTATGAGTACTGGGAGCGCTTCAATAATCTTCTGGAAGCATGCCCCCACCATAAGATTGACAAGATAGTGTTACTCGAATATGTCACACAGGGCATGAGGCCCCAAGATAAGATTACATTGGAAAGTGCTAGCAATGGGTCTATGAAGAAGTATAAGACCACTGATGAGGCGTGGCAATTGATCAGTGATTTAGCTGAATCTACTAGGAATCACAGGTAGAAACAAAGCCGTTCAAAAGCTGTTGCAGAAGTATCCTCTAGTAGAGAGACTGCTGCTCTAACTCAGAGTATCTGTGAAATGACTAACTTGCTGAAGCAAATGCAATTGACTCAACAACAAGTTCAGCAAGCTCAACCTTCTCCAGCACAACAAAATCAACAGTTAGTCCCACAAAGAGTCTGCAGAATCTGTGCAGATTACAGCCATTATACTGATGAGTGTCCGCAGCTCCAGCAGGAAGACAACACTGTGGCAGCCACTCATAACTTCTATGACCGCCCCAACCAAGGGTACAATCAAGGTGGCAATTACAACCATGGATGGCAGGACAATTCTAACTAGAATTAGAGGGACAACAATAACAGAGGAGGCAGAGATAATCAAGGATCTCAGAGGTAGAATAATAACAACAACAGGCAGTAGACTCAGAATTAGAATCCGAATCAAAATCAGCCTTACAGAGCACCTCACCTGAGGCAACCCCAAGGACCACAGAATACCCAACAACAGACCTCTCAATTTACTTATCCTTCTTCATCAGCCAATGATGACTTACTACAATCTATTGAGTGGAGACACCAGACCATGGAAAACAACATTAATGCCACTCTAAATGGTCTGACTGCTACCCTGCAGGCTCTTGTCTCCTATATTGGATCAATGACTAACTCTAATAATCAACGTTCGAGCTCCAGTGGAATCCCCTCTCAACCATTACCCAATCCCAAGGGTGGTATCAATGCTATCACCCTGAGGTCCGAAACCACATTGTAGGAGAAGAATCAGGAGGAGCCAAGCCCACCAGAACACACCTCAGCTGAAGAGGTAGTGGAAATAGAAGATGCTGAAGAAGAAGAGGACATACAGGACACGGCTGAAGAAGAAGAAGTGCAACCACAGGAGGAGGCATCAAATAGCACAGACACTGCAGAAGACACCACTCCCATTCCATTTCCATAACTTGCAAGGAAGCCCAGGAAGCAGCTGGAACCTGATCCCAAAATGGTAGAGATATTCAAAAAGGTTGAGGTAACTGTTTCCCTTTTTGATGTCATTCAACAGGTACCTAAGTATGCAAATTTTCTAAAAGATCTATGTATCCATAAAGACAAAATTAATGAATTAGAAACTATTCCCTTAGGAAGTTCCATATCTGCTTTAATGGGAGGTTTATCTGAAAAGTGTAGTGACCCAGGTCCTTGCATGGTTAATTGTACTATAGGTGGTGTAGTATTTTCTGATTGTATGTGTGATTTAGGAGCATGTGTAAGTATAATGCCTTTGTCTATATATGATATTTTGAGGCTCCCTCCCTTAAAAAGGTTGGCAGCTCGTTTTGTGTTAGCAGATAAGAGCATTATTACAGTGGCTGGAGTTGCTGAAGACGTATTAGTGGGCATTAAAGGACTCACGTTTCCCATTGATTTTTATATCTTGGAGATGCCCCAGAATGCCTCAGATAAGCCATCATCAATCCTACTCAGAAGACCATTCCTGAAGACCTCAAAGTTTAAATTAGATTCTTTCTCAGGAACATACTCTTTTGAAATAGATGGCCGAGTAGTGATCTTCATCCTCGGCCCCTCCTCATTCTCTACAGGGTTCCAAACCTTTCTTCAACATAGGTGACAACGAGCGGGGCAGAGATGGAAGAGATTGAACACGAGAATAAGAAGCAAGCTCGCCTTCCTTTAACCGACGAAAGAGAGGGGAACGCAGCCCCCGCCGCCATATGAGTCGGAGACTATTATAGTTTGACTCTTGTGGGAAATTCTACTTTTTTTGTTTTGGCGATAATCACTTCTGGGAGGTTGAATCCCAGGTTCCACCACAAGAAAGAAGGACAATTGGTAGTTCCCTACGAGGAAGTGCTGCCAAACAGAATGGAGTTATGAAGCATCCTCCGGAGGATCATTCTATCCTCCAGTGTGACATTATAGATGAAACCGTGGATGAATTTCACCAGGAGGAATTTGAAGAGAAGCACACAGGACAAGGTCCAAGTGTGGGGACATTCTCAGAGGACAATGACAGTGCCTTACCATTGTTACCAGCTCCAGACAATCCAGAGCCTGAACATGATCAGAAGTTAGAATTAAAACCCCTTCCTCCACACCTCAAATATGCTTACCTTGAAGATGGGCAGAAGTTTCCGGTTATCATTGCAAGGGAGCTCACTTCCCAACAGGAAGAACAGCTACTTGGTGTGCTGAGGAGGCACAAGAAGGCAATTGGTTGGAGTTTGGCAGACATAGTGGGCATCAACCCTCAAATCTGTGAGCATAGAATATTTTTAGAAGAGGGAGCAAAACCTGTCCGTCAACCACAGAGAAGACTAAACCCCACTATCCTAGAGGTTGTCAAGAAGGAAGTGACCAGACTATTAGAGGCAGATATCATCTATCCCATCTCAGACAGTGAATGGGTGAGCCCAGTACAAGTAGTGCCAAAGAAGTCTGGAGTCACTGCAGTGAAGAATGAGCATGGAGAGCTCCTGACAACCAGAGTTCAGAACGCCTGGAGGGTCTGCATTGACTACAGACGCCTCAACCAAGCAACCCGTAAGGATCACTATCCTCTTCCATTCATTGATCAAATGCTGGATCGCCTGTTAGGTAAATCACATTATTGTTTCTTAGATGGTTACACAGGTTATTTCCAGATTCATATAGCTTCTGAGGATCAGGAAAAGACCACTTTTACATGTCCTTTTGGGACTTATGCTTACAAGAGAATGCCCTTTGGCTTGTGCAATGCACCAGCTACTTTCCAAAGGTGCATGATGAGTCTTTTCTCTGATCTTATTGAGGACTGTATGGAAGTCTTTATGGATAGTGTATACGGCGATTCTTTTAGCCTTTGCTTAGATGGATTATCTAGAGTATTGGATAGATGTGTAAATACAAACCTTGTGCTAAATTTTGAAAAATGCCACTTTATGGTTAAACAAGGAATTGTACTAGGACATGTTGTGTCTAATACTGGCATTTCTGTAGACCCAGCAAAGGTGGATGTTATTTCTACTTTACCTTACCCCTCTTCTGTGAGGGAGGTCTGTTCTTTCCTTGGCCATGCAGGTTTTTACAGGAGATTCATAAAGGACTTCAGTAAGGTAGCACTTCCCTTATCCAGATTACTGCAGAAAGACATTGAGTTCGAGTTCAGTGAAAATTGCAAACAAGCGTTTGATAAGCTGAAGACCGCACTGACTCAAGCCCCAATTGTAAGAGGACCAGACTGGAGCCAACCATTTGAGATTATGTGTGATGCTTCCAACCACGCAGTAGGAGCAGCACTGGCTCAGCGTGAAGGTAAGGACCCCTTTGTTATTGCTTATGCGTCTAAAACTTTAGATGCCGCTCAGTCTAATTATACTACTACTGAGAAAGAGCTTCTTGCTATTGTTTTCGCTCTGGATAAATTCTGAGCCTATTTACTTGGTACGAAGGTAGTAGTGTATTCAGACCACGCAGCTCTAAAGTATCTATTATCTAAAAAGGAGTCTAAACCAAGGCTTATACGTTGGATACTGCTATTACAAGAATTTGATTTAGAAATTAAGGATAGGAGTGGTAACTAGAATTTAGTGGCAGACCACTTGAGTCGCCTTGAGCACATTACAGATGATCCCACTCCTATAGCTGATAATTTTCCATTTGATAACCTGCAAGCAGTATCTGAGATAGTCCCTTGGTATGCACCTGTAGCTAATTACAGTATTTTCACTCATCAACTTTTACTCCATTAATTGGGTCAAACCTGCAGCATCGAAAGATAAATACAGTATTTCCATAGCCTAAGTATGACAGTTCCAATATCTCCTCAAGAATGCCGTAGTAGTCTAAGTCATTTTCCCCATAAATATTTCCCTTAACCCATACCCCACTATTCATGGTAGCTCTATTTTTGTCGTGATCCTTAGTATGAAATCTATATCCATTAACTTTTAAGCCATTGTATGAAGTGACAGACTTGGAAGGACCATGAGCTATCTGTTGAATCATTCTACTTTCAATGTGACCTGTATCTACCTACAAATGAATACAAAGACCAATTGAAAGTTATACATTCTTGCTTTAAAAATAATTTTAATATTATAGGTATTTAATTTCAAAAATCACTCACTTGATTCTTTATCCATCTACTGAAGTCCTTATCGCGGGCATTTAGTATTTCATCTTCGAAGATATTTGGATGTAATTCTTTCAAGCAATCCTCAAATTGTCTAATAAATAAAGTAATCAATATAACATTCAGATTAATTGTAAAATTAGTCTATATATAATATGAATATAAAAACTAGTTCTGACGTACTGGAGATAAGGTTCCATTTCTTCGCAGTTGACAAGAATGTATGTGTGGGCGATATGAAGCTCTTCATCAGTTAAGTATTTCTTTGAACCTCGCCCGATGGAAAGGCATGGGTATCTAAAAATAGACAAGTGATTTTCATCCATATTTGAACCACCATCATCGTTCCTAGGAACTTGAGTCCGCCTTGTTTGTACTGTTGACTAAAAATACATAGAAGTAAAATTTGAAATTTCTTCCAAAATATATGCTTCGCAAATAGATCCTTCAACTCTTGCCTTATTTCGTACTTTTCGTTTTAAGTATAGCATACACCTTTCAAATGGATACATCCATCGATACTGCACAGGTCCTCCAACCTTAGCTTCATAGGGGAGGTGTGATAAACAACTATTTCATGGTTTATATTGTGTTTTATTTGTGTGGTTTTATCATGATCTTTGCCCACTTATTCATTAAATAAGCATGCATTTATATTTCCTTCCTAAAGCTGTTTTATGGTTGAAAACTTGCTTCCTAGAGACTTTTAATTATGTATTTTATTTCTCCCTTATTCCATTCGATGCCGTGATCTGTGTGTTAAGTGTTTCAGGCTTTATAGGGCATGAATGAGTTGGAGATTGGAAGGGAAGCCTGCAAAAATGGAAGAAACACAAGAAATTGAGGAGATGACCAGCGAAAAGCGACGCGGCCGCACGGATGACGCGACCGCGCGGAAGAGAGCAATTTGCAGCGACGCGGCCGCATGGACGACGCATCCGCGTGGCAAAGCAGAAACGCGAATGACGCGTCCGCATGAGCGACGTGATCGCGTGACGTGCGCGATCAGCATAATATGTAGAATTCGCTGGGGGCGATTTTGGGCCCTATTTTGACCCAGTTTTCGGCCCAGAACAGCAGACTAGAGCCAGAGAACATGCAGAAACTAAGAACAACATTCATTCCACATAGTTTTAGTTTTTAGATATAGTTTTACTCTTCCTCTAGGTTTTCTCTCTGCACATTCATAGTTTTTAGGATAGGTTATTTTCATTGTTTTTTGCATTGGGATATTGAGAAGAGTTATTTGCCTCATCAAGACTTCGACATTCTAGTTCGTTCTCTTCACTTGTCTCTTACTCTTCCATATTTCTTAATTTTATTTGATTTTATGATTGGATTATTTTAGCTTTTATAAATATAAGAATTACTTTTGCTTTTAATTAATCTTTTCATCATTACTTATCATGTCTTTCTTTAATTTCTACGTTGATGTTATGAATTTTACATTTACAATGAGTGAGTAGTTCCCTAACTTGATGGGAAGTTGATTGAAAGGAACCCTTGAGCGGAATGTTCAAGAGAAAGGTTGTAATTGAGTTTATTGTTGGCTTGCTCTCTAGTTCCTAACACCAATCTTCCCAAGAGTGGATTGGAAATTGTGGATAGAATAGCATTCCAACTTGTTTGACCTCCCCTTACTTAGTAAAGGATAACTAAATGTAATAATTCTCAATTGTCAATTAATCTTGAGAGTATTCCATCAAGAATAGGGCTTCCATGTAATCAACTCCCAGTCAAGGTTTTTATTTAAATTTATATAAATTCTCTAATTTAATTTTTTGCCATTCAATCAAATATTTTTTGAAAACATTCTGATTAATAAAATAGTACCATTTCCTGCAACTCGTTGGGAGACGACCTAGGACTCATACTCCTAGTATTTTAATTTTATTTTCTGTGACACCCTTCTAAATTGATAAGGCGGATTTTTGGCAGGTTAAGAACTATACTTGCAACGTATATATTTTAACAATTTTTAATTTGCTAATTTCTGCCCGCATCAATTTTTGGCGCCGTTGCCGGAGAGTTGCAATAGAGTGCTATAGTTGTTAATTGGAATTTATTTATTTGCATTTTTATTTTATTTTGCTATTTTGAGCTGCTTGTTTCTTTCGTTAGATAATGCGTTCACTTCCTGATCCAAGCTTGCCAATATTCGATCCTGAGATTGAAAGAACAATTTCACGAATAAGGCAAGCTAGGCGTCGATTAGTCCTTTCTGAGGGCGGATTTGAAACACCATTTGAGGAAGAAACCAGCCCCCGTTCTACTGATTCGGTTGTTTTACGTACAGGTAACATGGTAGCAACCAGAAGAGTTACTATCCAGGAGGCTGGAGCCCCTAATTTTTCAATGCAACCGTTCCAAGCGCATCATCCAGCGGTGGCTACAGATTTTGAAATAAAGACCGCACTGCTTAATTTGATGCCCAAGTTTCATGGCTTACCTGCTCAAGAGCCCATCAAGCACCTGAGAGATTTTCAGGTAGCCTGCTCTACTGTCAGGCGTGATGATGCGAATGAAACTTCAATTTTACTGAAAGCCTTCCCGTTCTCTCTTGAGGGAAAGGCAAGAGAGTGGTACTACACTCAACCCGCAGCAACTGTATCCAACTGGGATATACTCAGAAGAGAGTTTTTGGAAAAGTTCTTTCCAGCTGAAGTTACTGATAAACTGAGGAAAGACATTTCCATGATTGTTCAGGATGAATCCGAGACACTTTATGAGAAATGGGAGCGCTTCAATAATCTTCTGGAAGCATGCCCCCACCATAAGATTGACAAGATAGTGTTACTCGAATATGTCACACAGGGCATGAGGCCCCAAGATAAGATTACATTGGAAAGTGCTAGCAATGGGTCTATGAAGAAGTATAAGACCACTGATGAGGCGTGGCAATTGATCAGTGATTTAGCTGAATCTACTAGGAATCACAGGCAGAAACAAAGCCGTTCAAAAGCTGTTGCAGAAGTATCCTCTAGTAGAGAGACTGCTGCTCTAACTCAGAGTATCTGTGAAATGACTAACTTGCTGAAGCAAATGCAATTGACTCAACAACAAGTTCAGCAAGCTCAACCTTCTCCAGCACAACAAAATCAACAGTTAGTCCCACAAAGAGTCTGCAGAATCTGTGCAGATTACAGCCATTATACTGATGAGTGTCCGCAGCTCCAGCAGGAAGACAACACTGTGGCAGCCACTCATAACTTCTATGACCGCCCCAACCAAGGGTACAATCAAGGTGGCAATTACAACCATGGATGGCAGGACAATTCTAACTAGAATTAGAGGGACAACAATAACAGAGGAGGCAGAGATAATCAAGGATCTCAGAGGTAGAATAATAACAACAACAGGCAGTAGACTCAGAATCAGAATCCGAATCAAAATCAGCCTTACAGAGCACCTCACCTGAGGCAACCCCAAGGACCACAGAATACCCAACAGCAGACCTCTCAATTTACTTATCCTTCTTCATCAGCCAATGATGACTTACTACAATCTATTGAGTGGAGACACCAGACCATGGAAAACAACATTAATGCCACTCTAAATGGTCTGACTGCTACCCTGCAGGCTCTTGTCTCCTATATTGGATCAATGACTAACTCTAATAATCAACGTTCGAGCTCCAGTGGAATCCCCTCTCAACCATTACCCAATCCCAAGGGTGGTATCAATGCTATCACCCTGAGGTCCGAAACCACATTGCAGGAGAAGAATCAGGAGGAGCCAAGCCCACCAGAACACACCTCAGCTGAAGAGGTAGTGGAAATAGAAGATGCTGAAGAAGAAGAGGACATACAGGACACGGCTGAAGAAGAAGAAGTGCAACCACAGGAGGAGGCATCAAATAGCACAGACACTGCAGAAGACACCACTCCCATTCCATTTCCATAACTTGCAAGGAAGCCCAGGAAGCAGCTGGAACCTGATCCCAAAATGGTAGAGATATTCAAAAAGGTTGAGGTAACTGTTTCCCTTTTTGATGTCATTCAACAGGTACCTAAGTATGCAAATTTTCTAAAAGATCTATGTATCCATAAAGACAAAATTAATGAATTAGAAACTATTCCCTTAGGAAGTTCCATATCTGCTTTAATGGGAGGTTTATCTGAAAAGTGTAGTGACCCAGGTCCTTGCATGGTTAATTGTACTATAGGTGGTGTAGTATTTTCTGATTGTATGTGTGATTTAGGAGCATGTGTAAGTATAATGCCTTTGTCTATATATGATATTTTGAGGCTCCCTCCCTTAAAAAGGTTGGCAGCTCGTTTTGTGTTAGCAGATAAGAGCATTATTACAGTGGCTGGAGTTGCTGAAGACGTATTAGTGGGCATTAAAGGACTCACGTTTCCCATTGATTTTTATATCTTGGAGATGCCCCAGAATGCCTCAGATAAGGCATCATCAATCCTACTCAGAAGACCATTCCTGAAGACCTCAAAGTTTAAATTAGATTCTTTCTCAGGAACATACTCTTTTGAAATAGATGGCCGAGTAGTGATCTTCATCCTCGGTCCCTCCTCATTCTCTACAGGGTTCCAAACCTTTCTTCAACATAGGTGACAACGAGCGGGGCAGAGATGGAAGAGATCGAACACGAGAATAAGAAGCAAGCTCGCCTTCCTTTAACCGACGAAAGAGAGGGGAACGCAGCCCCCGCCGCCATATGAGTCGGAGACTATTATAGTTTGACTCTTGTGGGAAATTCTACTTTTTTTGTTTTGGCGATAATCACTTCTGGGAGGTTGAATCCCAGGTTCCACCACAAGAAAGAAGGACAATTGGTAGTTCCCTACGAGGAAGTGCTGCCAAACAGAATGGAGTTATGAAGCATCCTCAGCAAATTATGCTTTTCTGTGAAATTTTTGATGTTTGGGGTATTGACTTCATGGGTCCATTTCCAAATTCTAATGGTTATTTTTATGTTTTGTTAGCTGTGGATTACGTTTCTAAGTGGGTGGAAGCAATTCCTACCCGCGCTGATGATGCTAACACTGTTGTTTCCTTTGTGAGAAACCATATTATTTGTCGCTTTGGATCACCACAAGCAATCGTGAGCGATCAAGGCACCCATTTTTGTAACAGGAGACTAACAGGATTGATGAAGAAGCATGGGATAATTCATAAAGTTGCAACAGCTTACTATCCTCAAACTAATGGGCAAGCCGAGATGTCAAATAGAGAGATAAAGCGTATCTTGCAGAAGATAGTAAAGCCTCATAGAAGAGACTGGAGCACCAGGCTATAAGGTGCACTCTGGGCGTACAGAACAGCATACAAAACACCCATTGGGATGAGTCCTTTCTGCTTAGTTTATGGAAAAGCTTGTCATCTCCCTGTTGAAATAGAGCACAAAGCCTTTTGGGCAGTAAAAGAATGCAATATGGGAATTGAAGGAGCAGGAGTTGAAAGGAAGTTGCAACTGCAAGAACTGGAAAGTCTTCGCCTAGAAGCTTATGAGAATTCAAGACTATACAAGGAGAAGATGAAGGCTGTACATGATCAGCACATCAAGAGGAAAGAGTTCCAACATGGGGACTCAGTCCTCCTTTACAAATCTCGACTGAGGCTCATGCCAGGCAAGTTGAGATCGAGATGGGAAGGTCCATACAGAGTAGAGAAGGCCGAACCATACGGAGTTTATCACCTTAGCCATCCTTCGAGCTCTGAACTTATCAAAGTTAATGGACATCGCTTAAAGCTGTACCATGGCGAGAAGCAAAAGAGAGACAAGAAACTCGAGATCTTCCGCTTGGAAGACCGCCACATAGCCGAAAACTGAGCTAGTGGAGCGTCCAACTTACGAAGGTTAAAGCAAAGTGCTAGGTGGGAGACAACCCACCATGGTATGATCGTTCTTTTCTTTATTTTTAGTTTCCTTATTCAATAACTCTTCTCTTTATTAGTATATTTCGTGCATCTGCATTCACATACTTTGGCTTTTGATTAAAAAAAAAAAATTTCCACGCGACGCGACCGCCTCAGTGACGCGTCCGCGTCGCAAGGGGCTGGGGGAAAAATAAAAACGAACAGAGAGTCACGCGAGAGCGTGGCTGGAGGCGTGCCAATGGCACAAATCGTCCCACGCGATCGCGTCGCTGACGCGACCGCGTCATATGGGAATAATGGCCTCCCACGCGACCGCGTGCCCCACGCGGCCGCGTGACAAGGATTTCGGCGTAATAATGGTGCACAGCTGAAAGTTGTGCTAGAGTGGTGCTGGACTGGCGCTGGACGCGCAGTCCACCTCACGCGACCGCATCCCCCACGCGGCCGCGTCGTACCCTATAAACTACCCACTCACGCGATAGCATGCCCCATGCGATCGCGTCACCCAAAATTTGGCATTTAATGATTTTGAACAAAGAGTTGTGCGAGTGCGAGGCGACCCTCGCGCCAATGGCACAAACTGGGTCACACGACCGCATGACCGACACGACCGCGTCAATCACCTTAAGCGCAAGTCGCGCGATCGCGTCGCTTGCGGCGCACAGTTTTCCTAATTTTGCCAAATATCATATCTTTTTTCTCCCCAAATCCTATTTTCCCTTTTCCCCCTTATTTCTTCTTCCTACCTTCCTCCTTCTTCCTCCTTTCTCACTTTTTACTTTCTCTCACCCCCATTAACAAGGTTTTTTCTCTTCTTCCCTCCTCACTTTTCTATTATTCTTCTTATTTTTACATGTTATCTTCTTTTCTTTTCTTTTTACCTTCATTGTTCTTATTTTCTTTTTCTTTCTTTTTCCTTTTTACTTGGTGTTATCAATTTATATGAGTCATTATTTGTAATTATATGCTTGTGGATTGTTATAAATTTGTTTGACAATTATATATTATTTTAAGGGATTACTTGCATGCTCATATTCTTATTTTCAAGAACTTATTCTACATGCATGCTATGTGTTTGTGAAAAAGCCCATATGGCATTATGAACTTCTCTACATTATTCTACTCTAATATTCAATGCTTGCTTTTCACAAAATCCTTTACTATTATATTAATTGAATTTAATTGTCAATACAAACGTGATGGTTTGTTACAAAGTAATGCTTGGTCTATGCTACTCATGCCCTTTTCCGGCATGCCAATAAACACCTTGCATTCACTTGTCATTATATGCACTAGCTATTTTCCTTTGATGACTTTTCACATGTACTCATGAGCGTGTGTTAATGTCAGTTACCTCCTAATGTGCATCCATCACCACCTTTTCCGTTCTCTTCCTTGCCGTATACCTCTTTGAATTCAATTTACTCTCTCTTCCCTTTTCAGGATGGCCACCAAGAAAGGAAAAGAGAAAGCCACTCCCAAACCTCCAGCAAGAAGAGGAACTAAAAGAGCACTAGTGGCAGAGCCTTCTTCAACTGCAGTCAAGCCCTCAACAAAAAGAGTTAAGAGGATCATCAAGGTTGATGATAAAGAAAGAGCCTTTCCAGCAAAGGACACTGCGCGATTCTCCAATCGCTACTGTGAGCAGATGTTCCCCATTCTGGCAGAAAGGAATTACAACAACGAATACCTTCTGCTCCTCCCGCCCAATATTGCTACCTTTGTTGAGCTACAAATTGCCCGAAGACAATGGGATTTCCTACAGAGACAGCCAAGGCAGGTCAATCTTTCTTGGGTAGTTGAGTTCTACTCCAACTTCCACCTGCCAACTCTGCAGTTTGTCTTTGTTCGTCAGAAGCAAGTCCCCATTACAGAAGAGGCCATTCAAAGAGCTCTAAGTCTTCCCCCTATTCCAGAAGGATTGGACGCCTTTCAAGAAGCCGCACTCAAGCGCCAGATGTACCAATTTGACTGGGACGCTGTTCTCAGAGTTATCGCACTACCTGGCAGCCGATGGATCTACGGATACCATCGTACCTGCCCTAAGGGTATATTGGCTTCAGCACTCACCTTGGAGGCTCGCGTATGGGCACAGATCATGTCCCATTACGTCTTCTCGAGCACTCAAGAGTCCTCCTTCACTGCAAACATGGCCATTCTACTATGGTGCATCCTTACAGACCAGCCTCTGAATTTACCAAGACATATCTGGAATGCCATGGGACACGTACAAATTGCGGGCAACTTACCTTTTCCCGCCTTGATCTCAGATCTTGTCTCAGCAGCCGGAGTTTTCTACAGAGCTGGAGACACCAAAGCCATGCTTCCACGGGATGATCAGTATGTCCCCAATGGGAAGTACCTCAGACTTCCCGCAGCCACTACAAGCCTTCCTACTACACCGGTTGAAGATATCCCTTCTTCAACACCACAAGAACCTACAACAGATGAACTGCTCCAGCAGATAATCAAAAGATTGGGTCGGCAAGAACAGAAAACGAAGTTAAGAGAGCGCCGTAACGAGCGTCGATTCAAACACCTCAATGAGCTACTCAATGGACACTTCAGGGACTCAGAAACCCCGGACTCCACTTCTTTTACCAGCACAGGGAGCCATGATGGTCCCGACTGTGGAGATACTGCTACCTGCCCACCCCTCTTCCTGACAGATGGCACCGAGGACGGTGCAAAGCCTTAAGTGTGGGGAGGTCAGTCAGTACCTGACTTCCGGAGGTAATTTCTTTTCTGTACACCAATAAATTAGGATATTTAGTTAGAATTTTCTTTTATAGAATAGGATAAATTGCATAGTAATAGGTTAGTTGCATGCATGCTCTACTTGATTGAAAAGACAATAAGTTTCTTCTAAGACTCTATCTTTGGAACAAAATTTCACTAATTTTTAAAAAAAAAATTTTTTTATGATAAATCTGCTTGAAGTTGTATTTGGAACATGATTTTTGAGCTAAAGAACACACAACCTGTGAGATTTGAGCCTTTATGAATGGTTACATTATTTAACCATAATTATTTTATTCTTGTGTGTTTACCTCTCTATGATTGTAATCTATATTTTGTTTCATCTTATATGTCCAATGTTTATTATATTTATATGCTTGCATATGATTGAGGCTATTATTTGTTTAGCTTACTTATCCAAATTAAGCTTACCCTTTTAACTACCTTTGTTAACCACTTTGAGCCTTTAAATCCCATTTGTTCTATATTTTACCACATTACTAGCCTTAAGCGGAAAAACAATTATACATCCCAATTTGAATCTTTTGTTAGCTTAAGATAGAAGTGTGTGTGTTATTTAAGTATGGGAAATTGTGGGAACAAAAGAATAATAAGGGAATGAGGATAATATACTAGAAATTTGGATACCTACTCATGTGAAACTATAAGAATAAAAAATCTATGTGCATTGATAAGCTATGTTTATTCTTATGTTTCTATGTTTAAAAAAAAAAATCCAAAAATATCTAATAAATAAATAAGGGGACAAAATTACCCCAATTTAAGAATTCAAAAGTCAATGCATGTTTGATAAAAATTAAAATAAGAGATGAAACATGAGTATAGAAAGTGAAAGGAAATTTCTAGGTAGCTAGGTGTGAATTCTAAAGTTATATAGAGTATGTATATAAGTTATGTTAAAGCTTGGGTTAATTAAAGATTCAAATTATAAGCTTACTTAGTCATATATGCATCCTTACCCTTACCTTGGCCCCGTTACAACCTTGAAAAGACCTCATGATGTTTGCATTGGTATGTTAAATGTTGTTGATTGGTTAGGAGAAGAACAAAAATTAGAAAGCATGATTAGAGAAGGATAGAGTGATTACCCTATACACTAGAGAGACTAGAGTGTACATACACCATCAGTGAGGGTTCCATGCTTGAATTTCTATGTTCCCTGCTTTCATGAGCTATCTTCTTGCATTTTTACCTGCTCTTACTTTATGAGAATTGAATTAGTGGAATTTGAATTATAATTATTTTGAAGAACTTATTTACTATTGATCAAGTGGACAAGAATCATGTAGTTGCATTCATATATATAGTTGGCATTGCATTGCATTTCATAGATTTTACATGTTCTTACTCATTTATTTTATCTCCTTCAATTAAGCATGAGGACATGCTAATGTTTAAGTGTGGGGAGGTTGATAAACCACTATTTCATGGTTTATATTGTGTTTTATTTGTGTGGTTTTATCATGATTTTTGCCCACTTATTCATTAAATAAGCATGCATTTATATTTCCTTCCTAAAGATGTTTTATGGTTGAAAACTTACTTCCTAGAGACTTTTAATTATGTATTTTCTTTCTCCCTTATTCCATTCGATGCCGTGATCTGTGTGTTAAGTGTTTCAGGCTTTATAGGGCATGAATGAGTTGGAGATTGGAAGGGAAGCTTGCAAAAATGGAAGGAACACAAGAAATTGAGGAGATGACCAGCGAGAAGCGATGTGGCCGCATGGATGACGCGACCGCGTGGAAGAGAGCAATTTGCAGCGACGCAGCCGCATGGACGACGCGTCCGCGTGGCAAAGCAGAAACGTGAATGACGCGTCCGCATGAGCAACGCGATCGCGTGACGTGCGCGATCTGCATAATCTACAAAATTCGCTGGGGGCGATTTTGGGCCCTATTTTGACCCAGTTTTCGGCCCAGAACAGCAGACTAGAGCCAGAGAACATGCAGAAGCCAAGAACAACATTCATTCCGCATAGTTTTAGTTTTTAGATCTAGTTTTACTCCTCCTCTAGGTTTTCTCTCTGCACATTCATAGTTTTTAGGATATGTCATTTTCATTGTTTTTTGCATTGGGATATTGAGAAGAGTTATTTGCCTCATCAAAACTTTGACATTCTAGTTCGTTCTCTTCACTTGTCTCTTACTCTTCCATATTTCTTAATTTTATTTGATTTTATGATTGGATTATTTTAGCTTTTATAAATATAAGAATTACTTTTGCTTTTAATTAATCTTTTCATAATTACTTATCATGTCTTTCTTTAATTCCTACGTTGATGTTATGAATTTTACATTTACAATGTGTGAGTAGTTCCCTAACTTGATGGGGAGTTGATTGAAAGGAACCCTTGAGCGGAATGTTCAAGACAAAGGTTGTAATTGAGTTTATTGTTGGCTTGCTCTCTAGTTCCTAACACCAATCCTCCCAAGAGAGGATTGGAAATTGTGGATAGAACAGCATTCCAACTTGTTTGACCTCCCCTTACTTAGTAAAGGATAACTAAACGTAATAATTCTCAATTGTCAATTAATCTTGAGAGTATTCCATCAAGAATAGGGCTTCCATGTAATCAACTCCCAGTCAAGGTTTTTATTTAAATTTATATAAATTCTCTAATTTTATTTTCTGCCATTCAATCAAACATTTTTTGAAAACATTCTGATTAATAAAATAGCACCCTTTCTTGCAACTCGTTGGGAGACGACCTGGGACTCATACTCCCATTATTTTAATTTTATTTTCTGTGACACCCTTCTAAATTGATAAGGCAGATTTTTGGCGAGTTAAAAACTATACTTGCAACGTATATATTTTAACAATTTTTAATTCGCTAATTTCTGCCCGCATCAATTTTTGGCGCCGTTGTCGGGGAGTTGCAATAGAGTGCTATAGTTGTTAATTAGAATTTATTTATTTGCATTTTTATTTTATTTTGCTATTATGAGCTGCTTGTTTCTTTCGTTAGATGACGTGTTCACTTCCTGATCCAAGCTTGCCAATATTCGATCCTAAGATTGAAAGAACTATTTTACGAATAAGGCAAGCTAGGCATCGGTTAGTCCTTTCTGAGGGCAGATTTGAAATGCCATTTGAGAAAGAAACCAGCTCCCGTTATACTGATTCGGTTGTTTTACGTACAGGTAACATGGTAGCAGCCAGAAGAGTTACTATCCAGGAGGCTGGAGCCCCTAATTTTTCAATGCAACCGTTCCAAGCGCATCATCCAGCGGTGGCTACAGATTTTGAAATAAAGACCGCACTGCTCAATTTGATGCCCAAGTTTCATGGCTTACCTGCTCAAGAGCCCATCAAGCACCTGAGAGATTTTCAGGCAGCCTGCTCTACTGTCAGGCGTGATGGTGCGAATGAAACTTCAATTTTACTGAAAGCCTTCCCGTTCTATCTTGAGGGAAAGGCAAGAGAGTGGTACTACACTCAACCCGCAGCAACTGTATCCAACTGGGATATACTCAGAAGAGAGTTTTTGGAAAAGTTCTTTCCAGCTGAAGTTACTGATAAACTGAGGAAAGACATTTCCATGATTGTTCAGGATGAATCTGAGACGTTTTATGAGTACTGGGAGCGCTTCAATAATCTTCTAGAAGCATGCCCCCACCATATGATTGACAAGATAGTGTTACTCAGATATGTCACACAGGACATGAGGCCCCAAGATAAGACCACATTGGAAAGTGCTAGCAATGGGTCTATGAAGAAGTACAAGACCATTGATGAGGCGTGACAATTGATCAGTGATTTAGCTGAATCTACTAGGAATCACAGGCAGAAATAAAGCCGTTCAAAAGCTGTTGCAGAAGTATCCTCTAGTAGAGAGACTGCTGCTCTAACTCAGAGTATATGTGAAATGACTAACTTGCTGAAGCAAATGCAATTGAATCAACAACAAGTTCAGCAAGCTCAACCTTTTCCAGCACAACAAAATCAACAGTTAGTCCCACAAAGAGTCTGTGGAATCTGTGCAGATTACAGCCATTATACTGATGAGTGTCCGCAGCTCCAGCAGGAAGACAACACCGTGGCAGCCACTCATAACTTCTATGACCGCCCCAACCAAGGGTACAATCAAGGTGGCAATCACAACCATGGATGGCAGGACAATTCTAACCAGAATTGGAGAGACAACAATAACAGAGGAGGCAGAGATAATCAGGGATTTCAGAGGTGGAATAATAACAACAACAGGCAGCAGACTCAGAATCAGAATCCGAATCAAAATCAGCCTTACAGAGCACCTCACCTGAGGCAACCCCAAGGACCACAGAATACCCAACAGCAAACCTCTCAATTTACTTATCCTTCTTCATCTGCCAATGATGACTTACTACAATCTATTGAGCGGAGACACCAGACCATGGAAAGCAACATTAATGCCATTCTAAATTGTCTGACTGCTACCCTGCAAGCTCTTGTCTCCTAGATTGGATCAATGACTAACTCTAATAATCAACCTTCGAGCTCCAGTGGAATCCCCTCTCAACCATTACCCAATCCCAAGGGTGGTATCAATGCTATCACCCTGAGGTCCGGAACCACACTGCAGGAGAGGAATCAGGAGGAGCCAAGCCCACCAGAACACACCTCAGCTGAAGAGGTAGTGGAAATAGAAGATGTTGAAGAAGAAGAGGATATACAGGACACGGCTGAAGAAGAAGAAGTGCAACCACAGGAGGAGGCACCAAATGGCGCAGACACTGCAGAAGACACCACTCCCATTCCATTTCCACAACTTGCAAGGAAGCCCAGGAAGCAGCTGGAACCTGATCCCAAAATGGTAGAGATATTCAAAAAGGTTGAGGTAACTGTTCCCCTTTTTGATGTCATTCAACAGGTACCTAAGTATGCAAAGTTTCTAAAATATCTATGTATCCATAAAGACAAAATTAATGAATTAGAAACTATTCCCTTAGGAAGTTCCATATCTGCTTTAATGGGAGGTTTACCTGAAAAGTGTAGTGACCCAGGTCCTTGCATGGTTAATTGTACTATAGGGGTGTAGTATTTTCTGATTGCATGAGTGATTTAGGAGCATGTGCAAGTATAATGCCTTTATCTATATATGATATTTTGAGGCTCCCTCCCTTAAAAAGGTCGGCAGCTCATTTTGTGTTAGCAGATAAGAGCCTTATTATAGTGGCTGTAGTTGCTGAAGACGTATTAGTGGGCATTAAAGGACTCATGTTTCCCATTGATTTTTATATCTTGGAGATGCCCAAGAATGCCTCAGATAAGCCATCATCAATCCTACTCGGAAGACCATTCCTGAAGACCTCAAAGTTTAAATTAGATTCTTTCTCAGGAATATACTCTTTTGAAATAGATGGCCGAGTAGTGATCTTCAATCTGAATGGAGTTATGAAGCATCCTACGAAGGATCATTCTATCCTCTAGTGTGACATTATAGATGAAACCGTGGCTGAAGTTCACCAGGAGGAATTTGAAGAGAAGCACACAGGACAAGGTCCAAGTGTGGGGACATTCTCAGAGGACAATGACAGTGCCTTACCACTGTTACCAGCTCCAGACAATCCAGAGCCTGAACATGATCAGAAGTTAGAATTAAAACCCCTTCCTCCACACCTTAAATATGCTTACCTTGATGACGGGCAGAAGTTTCCGGTTATCATTGCAAGGGAGCTCACTTCCCAACAGGAAGAACATCTACTTGGTGTGCTGAGGAGGCACAAGAAGGCAGTTGGTTAGAGTTTGGCAGACATAGTGGGCCCCTCAAATCTGTGAGCATAGAATATTTTTAGAAGAGGGAGCAAGACCTGTCCGTCAACCACAGAGAAAACTGAACCCCACTATCCTAGAGGTTGTCAAGAAGGAAGTGACCAGACTATTAGAGGCAGATATCATCTATCCCATCTCAGACAGTGAATGGGTGAGCCCAGTACAAGTAGTGCCAAAGAAGTCTGGAGTCACTGCAGTGAAGAATGAGCATGGAGAGCTCCTGACAACCAGAGTTCAGAACGCCTGGAGGGTCTGCATTGACTACAGACGCCTCAACCAAGCAACCCGTAAGGATCACTATCCTCTTCCATTCATTGATCAAATGCTGGATCGCCTGTTAGGTAAATCGCATTATTGTTTCTTAGATGGTTACACAGGTTATTTCCAGATTCATATAGTTCCTGAGGATCAGGAAAAGACCACTTTTACATGTCCTTTTGGGACTTATGCTTACAAGAGAATGCCCTTTGGCTTGTGCAATACACCAGCTACTTTCCAAAGGTGCATGATGAGTCTTTTCTCTGATCTTATTGAGGACTGTATGGAAGTCTTTATGGATGATTTTAGTGTATACGGCGATTCTTTTAGCCTTTGCTTAGATGGATTATCTAGAGTATTGGATAGATGTGTCAATACAAACCTTGTGCTAAATTTTGAAAAATGCCACTTTATGGTTAAACAAGGAATTGTACTAGGACATGTTGTGTCTAATACTGGCATTTCTATAGACCCAGCAAAGGTGGATGTTATTTCTACTTTACCTTACCCCTCTTCTGTGAGGGAGGTCCGTTCTTTCCTTGGCCATGCAGGTTTTTACAGGAGATTCATAAAGGACTTCAGTAAGGTAGCACTTCCCTTATCCAGATTACTGCAGAAAGACATTGAGTTCGAGTTCAGTGAAAATTGCAAACAAGCGTTTGATAAGCTGAAGACCGCACTGACTCAAGTCCCAATTGTAAGAGGACCAGACTGGAGCCAACCATTTGAGATTATGTGTGATGCTTCCAACCATGTAGTAGGAGCATCACTGGCTCAACGTGAAGGTAAGGACCCCTTTGTTATTGCTTATGCGTCTAAAACTTTAGATGCCGCTCAGTCTAATTATACTACTACTGAGAAAGAGCTTCTTGCTATTGTTTTCGCTCTGGATAAATTCCGAGCCTATTTACTTGGTACAAAGGTAGTACTGTATTCAGACCACGCAGCTCTAAAGTATCTATTATCTAAAAAGAAGTCTAAACCAAGGGTTATACGTTGGATACTGCTATTACAAGAATTTGATTTAGAAATTAAGGATAGGAGCGGTAACCAGAATTTAGTGGCAGACCACTTGAGTCGCCTTGAGCATATTACAGATGATCCCACTCCTATAGCTGATAATTTTCCATTTGATAACCTGTAAGCAGTATCTGAGATAGTCCCTTGGTATGCACCTGTAGCTAATTATTTAATTAGCCGTACCTTTCCTCCAAACTTTTCTAAGCATCAAAGAGACAAGCTGAAAAGCGAGTCTAAATATTATATATGGGATGACCCATATTAATAGAGATGTGGCGCTGACCAGGTAATTAGACGGTGTGCGCCTCAATCAGAATTCCAGTTCATCTTAGAAGCCTGTCACTCATCTGAGAGTGGAGGACATTTTGGCCCTCAAAGAACTGCCAGAAAAATCTTAGACTGTGGATTCTGGTGGCCTACTCTTTTTAGAGATGCCGATGAATTTTGTAGATCCTGTTTCCCATGCCAGAAATTTGGTAATATATCCAGGAGGGATGAGATGCCTTAGCAAATTATGCTTTTCTGGGAAATTTTTGATGTTTGGGGTATTGACTTCATGGGTCCATTTCCAAATTCTAATGGTTATTTTTATGTTTTGTTAGCTGTGGATTACATTTCTAAGTGGGTGGAAGCAATTCCTACCCGCACTGATGATGCTAACACTGTTGTTTCCTTTGTGAGAAACCATATTATTTGTCGCTTTGGATCACCACGAGCAATCGTGAGCGATAAAGGCACCCATTTTTGTAACAGGAGACTAACAGGATTGATGAAGAAGCATGGGATAATTCATAAAGTTGCAACATCTTACCATCCCCAAACTAATGGGCAAGCCGAGGTGTCAAATAGAGAGATAAAGCGTATCTTACAGAAGATAGTAAAGCCTCATAGAAGAGACTGGAGCACCAGGCTACAATATGCACTTTGGGCGTACAGAACAGCATACAAAACACCCATTGGGATGAGTCCTTTCCGCTTAGTTTATGGAAAAGCTTGTCATCCCCTTGTTGAAATAGAGCACAAAGCCTTTTGGGCAGTAAAGGAATGCAATATGGGAATTGAAGGAGCCGGAGCTAAAAGGAAGTTGCAACTGCAAGAACTGGAAAGCCTTCGCCTAGAAGCTTATGAAAATTCAAGACTATACAAGGAGAAGATGAAGGCTGTACATGATCAGCACATCAAGAGGAAAGAGTTCCAACCTGGGGACTCAGTCCTCCTTTACAAATCTCGACTGAGGCTCATGTCAGGCAAGTTGAGATCGAGATGGGAAGGTCCATACAGAGTAGAAAAGGTCGAACCGTACGGAGTTTATCACCTTAGCCATCCTTCGAGCTCTGAACTTATCAAAGTTAATGGACATCGCTTAAAGCTGTACCATGACGAGAAGTGAAAGAAAGACAAGGAACTCGAGATCTTCCGCTTGGAAGACCGCCACATAGCCGAAGACTGAGCTAGTGGAGCGTCCAACTTACGGACGTTAAAGCAAAGTGCTAGGTGGGAGACAACCCCCATGGTATGATCGTTCTTTTCTTTATTTTTAGTTTCCTTATTCAATAACTCTTCTCTTTATTAATATATTTTGTGCATCTGCATTCACATACTTTGGCTTTTGATTAAAAAAAAAAAATTTCCACGCGACGCGACCGCCTCAGTGACGCGTCCGCGTCGCAAGGAGCTGGGGGAAAAATAAAAACGAATAGAGAGTCACGCGAGAGCGTGGCTGGAGGCGTGCCAATGGCACAAATCGTCCCACGCGATCGCGTCGCTGACGCGACTGCGTCATATGGGAATAATGGCCTCCCACGTGACCGCGTGCCCCACGCAACCGCGTGACAAGGATTTCGGCGTAATAATGGTGCACAGCTGAAAGTTGTGCTAGAGTGGTGCTGGACTGGCGCTGGACGCGCAGTGCACCTCACGCGATTGCATGCCCCACGCGGGCCGCGTCGTACCCCATAAACTGCCCACTCACGCGATCGCATGCCCCATGCGATCGCGTCACCCAAAATTTGGCATTTAATGATTTTGAACAGAGAGTTGTGCGAGTGCGAGGCGACCCTCGCGCCAATGGCACAAACTGGGTCACGCGACCGCGTGACCGACACGACCGCATCAATCACCTTAAGCGCAAGTCACGCGACCGCGTGCCCCACGCGATCGCATCGCTTGCGGCGCACAGTTTTCCTAATTTTGCCAAATATCATATCTTTTTTCTCCCCAAATCCTATTTTCCCTTTTCCCCCTTATTTCTTCTTCCTACCTTCCTCCTTCTTCCTCCTTTCTCAGTTTTTACTTTCTCTCACCCCCATTAACAAGGTTTTTTCTCTTCTTCCCTCCTCACTTTTCTATTATTCTTCTTATTTTTACATGTTATCTTCTTTTCTTTTCTTTTTACCTTCATTGTTCTTATTTTCTTTTTCTTTCTTTTTCCTTTTTACTTGGTGTTATCAATTTATATGAGTCATTATTTGTAATTATATGCTTGTGGATTGTTATAAATTTGTTTGACAATTATATATTATTTTAAGGGATTACTTGCATGCTCATATTCTTATTTTCAAGAACTTATTCTACATGCATGCTATGTGTTTGTGAAAAAGCCCATATGGCATTATGAACTTCTCTACATTATTCTACTCTAATATTCAATGCTTGCTTTTCACAAAATCCTTTACTATTATATTAATTGAATTTAATTATCAATACAAACGTGATGGTTTGTTACAAAGTAATGCTTGGTCTATGCTACTCATGCCCTTTTCCGGCATGCCAATAAACACCTTGCATTCACTTGTCATTATATGCACTAGCTATTTTCCTTTGATAACTTTTCACATGTACTCATGAGCGTGTGTT
This sequence comes from Arachis ipaensis, assembly GCF_059453495.1. Lineage (NCBI taxonomy): Eukaryota > Viridiplantae > Streptophyta > Magnoliopsida > Fabales > Fabaceae > Arachis > Arachis ipaensis. Next base: position 95,895,759 of record NC_142439.1, read on the forward strand.
AATGTCAGTTACCTCCTAATGTGCATCCATCACCACCTTTTCCGTTCTCTTCCTTGCTATATACCTCTTTGAATTCAATTTACTCTCACTTCCCTTTTCAGGATGGCCACCAAGAAAGGAAAAGAGAAAGCCACTCCCAAACCTCCTGCAAGAAGAGGAACTAAAAGAGCACTAGTGGCAGAGCCTTCTTCAACTGCAGTCAAGCCCTCAACAAAAAGAGTTAAGAGGATCATCAAGGTTGATGATAAAGAAAGAGCCTTTCCAGCAAAGGACACTGCGCGATTCTCCAATCGCTACTGTGAGCAGATGTTTCCCATTCTGGCAGAAAGGAATTACAACAACGAATACCTTCTTCTCCTCCCGCCTAATATTGCTACCTTTGTTGAGCCACAAATTGCCCGAAGACAATGGGATTTCCTACAGAGACAGCCAAGGCAGGTCAATCTTTCTTGGGTAGTCGAGTTCTACTGCAACTTCCACCTACCAACTCTGCAGTCTGTCTTTGTTCGTCAGAAGCAAGTCCCCATTACAGAAGTGGCCATTCAAAGAGCTCTAAGTCTTCCTCCTATTCCAGAAGGATTGGACGCCTTTCAAGAAGCCGCACTCAAGCGCCAGATGTACCAATTTGACTGGGACGCTGTTCTCAGAGTTATCGCACTACCTGGCAGCCGATGGATCTACGGATACCATCGTACCCGCCCTAAGGGTATATTGGCTTCAGCACTCACCTTGGAGGCTCGCGTATGGGGAAAGATCATGTCCCATTACGTCTTCTCGAGCACTCAAGAGTCCTCCTTCACTGTAGACATGGCCGTTCTACTATGGTGCATCCTTACAGACCAGCCTTTGAATTTACCAAGACATATCCGGAATGCCATGGGACACGTACAAATTGCGGGCAACTTACCTTTTCCCGCCTTGGTCTCAGATCTTATCTCAGCAGCCGGAGTTTCCTACAGAGCTGGAGACACCAAAGCCATGCTTTCACGGGATGATCAGTATGTCCCCAATGGGAAGTACCTCAGACTTCCCGCAGCCACTACAAGACTTCCTACTGCACCGGTTGAAGATATCCCTTCTTCAACACCACAAGAACCTACAACAGATGAACTGCTCCAGCAGATAATCAAAAGATTGGATCGGCAAGAACAGAAAGCGAAGTTAAGAGAGCGCCGTAACGAGCGCCGATTCAAACACCTCAAGGAGCTACTCAAGGGACACTTCAAGGACTCAGACACCCCGGACTCCACTTCTTTTACCAGCACATGGAGCCATGATGGTCCCGACTGTGGAGATACTGCTACCAGCCCACCCCTGTTTCTGACAGATGGCACCGAGGATGGTGCAAAGCCTTAAGTGTGGGGAGGTCGGTCAGTACCTGACTTCCGGAGGTAATTTCTTTTCTGTACACCAATAAATTAGGATTTTTAGTTAGATTTTTTTTATAGAATAGGATAAATTGTATAGTAATAGGTTAGTTGCATGCATGCTCTACTTGATTGAAAAGACAATAAGTTTCTTCTAAGACTCTATCTTTGGAACAAAATTTCACTAATTTTAAAAAAAATTTTTTTTTTATGATAAATCTGCTTGAAGTTGTATTTGGAACATGATTTTTGAGCTAAAGAACACATAACCTGTGAGATTTGAGCCTTTATGAATGGTTACATTATTTAACCATAATTATTTTATTCTTGTGTGTTTACCTCTCTATGATTGTAATCTATATTTTGTTTCATCTTATATGTCCAATATTTATTATATTTATATGCTTGCATATGATTGAGGCCATTATTTGTTTAGCTTACTTATCCAAATTAAGCCTACCCTTTTAACTACCTTTGTTAACCACTTTGAGTCTTTAAATCCCATTTGTTCTATATTTTACCACATTACTAGCCTTAAGCGGAAAAACAATTATACATCCCAATTTGAATCTTTGGTTAGCTTAAGATAGAAGTGTGTGTGTTATTTAAGTATGGGAAATTGTGGAAACAAAAGAATAATAAGGGAATGAGGATAATATACTGGGAATTTGGATACCTACTCATGTGAAACTATAAGAATAAAAAATCTATGTGCATTGATAAGCTATGTTTATTCTTATGTTTCTATGTTTAAAAAAAATCCAAAAATATCTAATAAATAAATAAGGGGACAAAATTACCCCAATTTAAGAATTCAAAAGTCAATGCATGTATGATAAAAATTAAAATAAGAGTTGAAACATGAGTATGGAAAGTGAAAGGAAATTTCTGGGTAGCTAGGTGTGAATTCTAAAGTTATATAGAGTATGTATATAGGTTATGTTAAAGCTTGGGTTAATTAAAGATTCAAATTATAAGCTTACTTAGCCATATATGCATCCTTACCCTTACCTTGGCCCCGTTACAACCTTGAAAAGACCTCATGATGTTTGCATTGGTATGTTAAATGTTGTTGATTGGTTAGGAGAAGAACAAAAATTAGAAAGCATGATTAGAGAAGGATAGAGTGATTACCCTATACACTAGAGAGACTAGAGTGTACATACACCATCAGTGAGGGTTCCATGCTTGAATTTCTATGTTCCTTGCTTTCATGAGCTATCTTCTTGCATTTTTACCTGCTCTTACTTTATGAGAATTGAATTAGTGGAATTTGAATTATAATTGTTTTGAAGAATTTATTTACTATTGATCAAGTGGACAAGAATCATGTAGTTGCATTCATATATATAGTTGGCATTGCATTGTATTTCATAGGTTTTACATGTTCTTACTCATTTATTTTATCTCCTTCAATTAAGCATGAGGACATGCTAATGTTTAAGTGTGGGGAGGTTGATAAACCACTATTTCATGGTCTATATTGTGTTTTATTTATGTGGTTTTATCATGATCTTTGCCCACTTATTCATTAAATAAGCATGCATTTATATTTCCTTCCTAAAGATGTTTTATGGTTGAAAACTTGCTTCCTAGAGACTTTTAATTATGTATTTTATTTCTCCCTTATTCCATTCGATGCCGTGATCTGTGTGTTAAGTGTTTCAGGCTTTATAGGGCATGAATGAGTTGGAGATTGGAAGGGAAGCCTGCAAAAATGGAAAGACACACAAAAAATTGAGGAGATGACCAGCGAGAAGCGACGCGGCCGCATGGACGACGCGACCGCGTGGCAAAGCAGAAACGCGAATGACGCGTCCGCATGAGCGACGCGGCCGCGTGACGTGCGCGATCTGCATAATCTGCAGAATTCGCTGGGGGAGATTTTGGGCCCTATTTTGACTCAGTTTTCGGCCCAGAACAGCAGACTAGAGCCAAAGAACATGCAGAAACCAAGAACAACATTCATTCCGCATAGTTTTAGTTTTTAGATCTAGTTTTACTCCTCCTCTAGGTTTTCTCTCTACACATTCATAGTTTTTAGGATAGGTTATTTTCATTGTTTTTTGCATTGGGATATTGAGAAGGGTTATTTACCTCATCAAGACTTCGACATTCTAGTTCGTTCTCTTCATTTGTCTCTTACTCTTCCATATTTCTTAATTTTATTTGATTTTACGATTGGATTATTTTAGCTTTTATAAATATAAGAATTACTTTTGCTTTTAATTAATCTTTTCATCATTACTTATCATGTCTTTCTTTAATTCCTACGTTGATGTTATGAATTTTACATTTACAATGAGTGAGTAGTTCCCTAACTTGATGGGGAGTTGATTGAAAGGAACCCTTGAGCGGAATGTTCAAGAGAAAGGTTGTAATTGAGTTTATTGTTGGCTTGCTCTCTAGTTCCTAACACCAATCCTCCCAAGAGTGGATTGGAAATTGTGGATAGAACAGCATTCCAACTTGTTTGACCTCCCCTTACTTAGTAAAGGATAACTAAACGTAATAATTCTCAATTGTCAATTAATCTTGAGAGTATTCCATCAAGAATAGGGCTTCCATGTAATCAACTCCCAGTCAAGGTTTTTATTTAAATTTATATAAATTCTCCAATTTAATTTTCTGCCATTCAATCAAACATTTTTTGAAAACATTCTGATTAATAAAATAGCACCCTTTCCTGCAACTCGTTGGGAGACGACCTGGGACTCATACTCCCAGTATTTTAATTTTATTTTCTATGACACCCTTCTAAATTGATAAGGCGGATTTTTGGTGAGTTAAGAACTATACTTGCAACGTATATATTTTAACAATTTTTAATTCGCTAATTTCTGCCCGCATCAAGGTGGATAACTAAATGCTCCATCACATCAAAGAAAGCTGGCAGAAAAATTTTTTCCAGCTTACAAATCGTTTCAATAATGGAAATCTCTACCTTCTCCACAGCATCAGAGCGTATTTCAGTAGCACAAATTTGTTTAAAGAACAAGCTGAGCTCTGTTAGCACTCCCTATATGGATTTTGGCAACACGTCTCGAAAGGCCAATGGAATTAGTCTTTCCATGAAAACATGGCTGTCGTGACTCTTCATTCCGTATATCTTCCCACCGGCTAGATTAACACATCGTGAAATATTTGATGCATAACCATCAGGAAATTTTAATTGCTTTATCCACTCGCATACTGTCCTCCTTTGTTGAGAATCTAAGACATATGTTGCTTTTGGTTTTTTGCACTTTCCATTCTCAAATACCTACTCCAAGTTAGGACATTTGCATATTATCTTCAAATCTTCTCTTGCATTTGCGTTGTCTTTTGTCTTGCCCTTTACGTCCATAACAGTGTTAAAGATGTTGTCAAAAATATTTTTTTTCAATGTGCATAATGTCTAAATTGTGTCTTATCAAATTAGTTGACCAATAAGGCAACTCCCAAAATATGCTTTTTCTCACCCAATTATGAATGGTACCAAAGTCACCCTTTTTTCCTCTCGGATTAGCCCCTAAGTTAACTTCTTCGAGTTTGTCTAACTCATTTAAGATTTCAATTCCACTCATTCATTTCGGTGGAAAAGAGTTTTCCACGGTTGACTTTTTAGAAAAGTACCGATCACGACGAAATGCATGACCAACAGGCAAGTACTGTCGATGACAATCAAACCAACAGGGTTTAGCGCCGTGTTGTAGTCAAAATGATTTAGTGTTCTTCATGCAAATCGGACAAGAAAGACGACCGTGTGTGCTCCAACCAGACAACATTCCATAAGCTGGAAAATCGCTTATAGTCCACAATAATGCTGCCTTCATGTTAAAATTTTTCTTTTCCCATGCATCATAAGTAGTAACACCATTGTCCCACAAAACCTTTAACTCATCAATCAGTGGTCTAAGATAAACATCTAATTTTTTTCCCGGAGACTTCGGTCCAGGGATCAAAAGACTAAGGAATATGTACTCTCTTCTCATGCACATACTTGGAGGAAGATTGTAAGGTGTGACAAACACAGGCCAACATGAGTATGGAGTCTTCGAGCCAGAAAATGGATTAAAACCATCAGTGCAAAGTCCAAGCCTAACATTTCTAGACTCTTGGGCAAATAGTTCATGGGTGGCATCAAATTTTTTCCAAGCATCAGCATCAGCCGGATGTGTGATCACCGATTCATCTTGGCGTACTCCATACACATGCCACTTCATATATTGCGCAGTAGTTTTAGACATAAACAAACGTTGAAGCCTTGGAGTAATAGAAAAATATCTCAAGATTGAGTATGGCACATCCCTACTACTATTACCTGTATCCCCTGCCTTTGGCTTAAATCGTGGATGTCCACATATTGTGCAGGCTACATAACTAATCTTGTCACTTGTTTCTTTATAATATAGCATGCAGTGATTAGGACAAGCATCAATTTTCTCATATCCTAATCCCAATTCTTGAATCATTGTCTTTGACCGGCAGAAATCTTCTGGCAACTTCTTTGATTCTGGGAGCATGCTCTTGATTATGGCAACCATTCGATTATAACAGCTGATGAGCGGATAATTTATACGCTTTTTGGCATTGTTTTTAGTATGTTCTTAGTAGAATCTAGTTACTTTTAGGGATGTTTTCATTAGTTTTTATGTTAAATTCACATTTCTGGACTTTACTATGAGTTTGTGTATTTTTCTGTGATTTCAGCTATTTTCTGGCTGAAATTGAGGGACTTGAGCAAAAATCAGATTCAGAGGTTGAAGAAGGACTGCTGATGCTGTTGGATTCTGACCTCCCTGCACTCAAAGTGGATTTTCTGGAGCTACAGAACTCAAAATGGCGCGCTTCCAATTGCGTTGGAAAGTAGACATCCAGGGCTTTCCATCAATGTATAATAGTCCATACTTGAAACAAGTTTAGACGACGTAAAAGGGCATTGAACGCCAGTTCTACGCTACTGTCTGGAGTTAAATGCCAGAAACAAGTCACAAACCAGAGTTGAATGCCAGAAATACGTTACAACCTGGCGTTCAACTCCAGAAAGAGCCTCTGCACGTGTAACATTCAAGTTCAGCCCAAGCACACACCAAGTGGGCCCCGGAAGTGGATTTATGCATTAATTACTTACTTCTGTAAACCCTAGTAGCTAGTTTATTATAAATAAGACTTTTTACTATTGTATTAGAGTATTATCTTTGGAACATCTTTGAACATCTTTGGATGCATGGTTCTTAGATCATGGGGGCTTGCCATTCAGCCATGCCTGGACCTTTCACTTATGTATTTTCAATGGTAGAGTTTCTACACTCCATAGATTAAGGTGTGGAGCTCTGCTGTTCCTCAAAGATTAATGCAAAGTACTACTGTTTTTCTATTCAATTCAACTTATTCCGCTTCTAAGATATTCATTCGCACTTCAACCTGAATGTGATGAACATGACAATCATCATCATTCCCTACGAACGTGTGCCTGACAACCACTTCCGTTCTACCTTAGATTGAATGAGTATCTCTTGGATCTCTTAATCAGAATCTTCGTGGTATAAGCTAGATTGATGGCGACATTCATGAGAATCCGGAAAGTCTAAACCTTGTCTGTGGTATTCAGAGTAGGACTCTGTGATTGAATGACTGTGACGAGCTTCAAACTCGCGAGTGCTGGGCGTAGTGACAGACGCAAAAGGAGGGTGAATCCTATTCCAGCATGATCGAGAACCTCAGATGATTAGCCGTGCTGTGACAGAGCATTTGGACCATTTTCACAAGAGGATGGGATGTAGCCATTGACAACGGTGATGCCCTTACATAAAGCCAGCCATGGAAAGGAGTAAGACTGATTGGATGAAGACAGCGGGAAAGCAGAGATTCAGAGGAACGAAAGCATCTCTATACGCTTATCTGAAATTCTCACCAAGGATTTACAGAAGTATTTCTATCCCTATTTTATGTTTACTTATTTTATTATTAATATTCGAAAACTCCATAACCTTTTGATATCCGCCTGACTGAGATTTACAAGATGACCATAGCTTGCTTCATACCAACAATCTCCGTGGGATCGACCCTTACTCGCGTAAGGTTTATTACTTGGACGACCCAGTGCACTTGCTGGTTAGTTGTGCGAAGTTGTGATAAAAAGTTGAGATTACAATTGAGCGTACCATGTTGATGGCGCCATTGATGATCACAATTTCATGCACCAACAGCTCTCACTCATGTTGAATTCTGACTTCAAGTTAACTAGCTGGGTTACAGCTGACAATATTGTATGCTTGGTGCAGCCATCCCACAAAGGTTCGTCAGCACTCCTCAGCAACTTATAAAACTTCAACGCGGATGGATTTGGATCCTCTTCTAAACCTTCCACTACGTTTAAGTTATCACCTGCAGCATCAATAACCATGTCTACATATGGATTTGTATTCTCCTCTTCATGTTCTTGGGTAACATTTGTTGCGTCCTGTTCAACCCATCTTTCCTCACCATGAGCAGTCCAGTTTATATAACCCTCCATAAACCCACGATCACACAAATGCTTTTTGACCCAGAATATTTCATCCCTAAGCCTGTTCTTACATTTTGTGCATGGACAAAGAATGCAACCTAAACTATCAATGACTGTCGGATTTCTTTCTACAAAATCTATGAATTCCATAACACCTTTCTTAAATTCCTCGCTTAGATGACCAGTGCAATCTTGCCTTCGTGACATCCAACTTCTATTGGGCGCCATGATTATCTGGACTAAGGTTTCATTTTAGTTGTAATACCAATGTTTAACATGCATATAAATGGACATAGTCTCGTGTATATTTTTTCCTAAATTTCATTAATATATTTTTATTCACAATCACACTAAATAACCCTTTATACAAGTTATAAAGTAACAAACATAATACATTTAATTTGAAAATAAAGATATAAATCATAAAAAGATAATATACAAAGCTTGAAGAAAATAATCATAAACAATTTGAAGCATTAGAAAAACCAAAAACAATTGGGTATCATTAATCTCATGTCAAGAACTTCAAGTCACGAGGTTAAAAAGTATGGAGATATACCGGGTTCAATAAAAAAATTATCAATAACATGGTTAGGATTCTAGCACAAAATTTTCAATAACAAATGTGGAAAGTGAGCGTGTGGTAGTGATCCACTAAGTTAGTTGGATTTAAATTGGGGAATGAAAGTTTGAGATAAGTACAAGTATATATGCCTTATTGAAAATTAAGATAATATCTCTAGAACATTAAGGAATATCAGATGTGATCTCTTAGAATTAATATTGATATTTATTGTTATTATTTGCTTATTTGATTAGGACTACGGCTTCCTTATCTCTGTTATCATAAATATCAAATCATCCAATTTTTTTTAAGGGAGTACAAATGAACATGAACCAATTCAAAATGAAGCAGTAGAGTAGTAGACTTATACAATTGAAGAACCCCAGTTACTTAAAAATAGGTAAAAAAATCAAAGAAACACAATTTTAAGTGATCATTTCAGAACAGCAACAAGTTAAAGGTTCCAGTAACAAATTTCTCATCCACACATTCAACTTTCAGCAATAAATCCAACTTTGAACAAAAAAATCAAAGTGCATTCAAGTTCAATTAATAATAAATTCTTTCAGCAATGAACAATTTTAAGTGATCATTACAGATAAGCAAAAAATTCAAGGTTTCAGTAGCAAATTTCAACCACACATTCCACTTTCAGCAACAAATTCAACTTTCAACAACAAAATCAAAGTGCTTTCAAGTTCAATCAGTAACAAATTCTTTCAGAAATTAACAAATTTAACTGACCATTTCAGATAAGCAAAAAATTCAAGGTTCCAGTAACAAATTTCAGCCACACATTCAACTTTCAGCAATAAATTCATCTTTCGACAACAAAATCAAAGTGCATTCAAGCTCAATCAGTAAAGTGATCATTTCAGAACAGAAAGAAATGAGAAATTAATTGGAACTCACCAAATTGGGTTGTGCGAAGGAACCTGAGGCGAAGCTCAAAGTAAGAAGATGAATGAAGACAAGCCCACCTGCTACCTCCGTTGCCGGCAATGACGAGCGCAGGGAAGGCGCACTTCTGAGTACAAGAGGATGACGAGACAGAGTGTGACCCCGAGACCTGCTGCTTCTTCCGCGGTGACGATGATGGGGAATAAGCGATTGGGTGCAAGACAGTGATGGTGAAGAGAGCTGGCCAACTGGCTTGACGACCGAAGCAAGAAGATGACAACGAGCGCGGTGACTGAGCTTGAGAGAGTGAGGACACAGAGCGCCAAAGATGATAATGGCGTGAGAGAGACGTTGGGGGGTTCAGAGTTGGTGGTCATTCAGCTTAGAAGGGGGGACTTGGCACGACACCGTTTATACCCCTTTTGTTTCCTAATATTTTTGGAAAATTAATTTTTATGTTTTTTGAATAATAAATTTAAGATAAAAAATAAAAATTTTGTAAATAATAAATTATTAATAAATAAAAAATAAAAATAAAAATAACAATTTTATAAGTTATTTAATTTTTCTAATATATAGAATAATAAAATTTAAATAAATTTAAGTATAATATTAAAATTATTACGTTGTTATTATATGTAACAATTAAGATGAAAATTTTATAAATATTTGTAAATTTATTTATTTTCTCAATCTTATTTAAATTGAAGCAAACGTAAAAATTTAAATTAAAAAAAATCTTTTTTCGCATAATTTTAATTGTTATATTTTTTATTTTATATTTAATATCTTAAATCATCATTAGTCATTATTCTTTCGAAATTTTTAATTTTTATTTTTATTATTTTTATTCTCCATACATATATCTATCATTATTTTTTTCATTAAGTGAAAGAAAGATAGAAAAAGAGTATTATATGCACTCAGTCAAATAATACAGAAGACAATAAAAATATAAGTTATGTGTAAAATAAAAAGGACAGATGACCTTAATTTGTTCTTATTAAAAATTAAACTATAATTTTATATATTAATAAATATACAAATTTATTTAATTTTTATATATTTATATTTATTATAATATTTTTAAAATTTAATAATGGTGCAACCAGCAGCATGATGAAGTTGGATTTAACTATATAAGTTAGGGGTATAAGATTTTATTGACATTATCTTTTCTGAAAGAGTAGTAAGAAGCTAAGTTAAGAACATGCCAACTAAGTAATTAGTTAGACGATAGTTATACAATACACAATAATAATAAATATTTTGTTAAGTTTATTTTTTTTAATGCATAGAATAAAATAATTTTTTTAATTTTAAAATTATTAATTATATAAAAGAATATTATATTTGAATCTCACTTTGGTGAAAAATTCACGTTGAGCTCATATTTTTATTAAGTATTATTATTATTATTTTTATTAAGTATTCTCAATATTATTATTATTATTATTATTATTATTATTATTATTATTATTATTATTATTATTATTATTATTATTATTATTATTATTATTATTAATTTTTTATTTATTTTGTCCAAAAAGAATCAACAATTTATACATAATAATCTTATTATTGAGAGTACTTAAAAGAGTACCAAAATATGTTATTTTATATGTTATTTTTAATTTAATAAATAAAAATTAATTTTAAAAAAGTCTCATAATTAAATATTTTGTTAGCTTTTTTTTAATGCATGAAATAAAATAATTTTTTTAATTTTTAAATTATTATTGATTATGCAAAGTATTTTAATAAAATCATCAAATTTATTCGAATTATGCACGGCGAGAAATGCATGTAAATCGAAATAAGTAAATTCGATTTACAAAACCATCAAATCGAATCAAATGGTTTCGATTTCGTTGGGCATGAAATCCGTTACCTAAATCGAATCTTGTTAATTTGATTTAAACGTTGTTAGATATCGAATTCACTAAATTTGATTTATTCACTTTTCAACCATTCACGTAATTCGAATTAACTCGTTTCGATTTTTATTCTGGAAATCGAATCATTTACTATGTGTTTCGCTAAATCAATTCGATTTATATAAAAACGTGGTTTGAGACTTTGACGTTGTATTTTTTGATTTGGGATAATTAGGACATATTGAAATGCATTAGGTTTATTAAGGTCATTTGCCCAAATAAAAAAGTAACGGTAAAAAGAAGAAAGAAAAATTAACTGATAATTATATTTTTGACCAATTTTTTAAGGTGTTTGCTACGGTACGATGATAAATTCATACGTACTGATACGTTTAAAATATAGACAAGTAATAACAAGCCACGTGGAATTTATTTTCCACGTCAGCATTTAAATTTTTTTTAATATATATTATATCACCACTTTTACTAATATACCCTTTTAATTAAATAAAACTAAAAATATATTTTTTATTTAATTTTATAAAAAGTCTTAAACATCCTTATTTTATTTGATTAGACAAAAATACTCTTTTAAATCAATCAAATTTTAGAATTTAATTAATCATAATTTTATAGTTTCAATTAATTTAAACAACAAAACAAAAATATATTAAAAAAACAAAAATCAATCGTTCTTCGTCTTCTCCAATTCCCCTAATCATTCATCCCCTCTAGTTCAAACAAAAACCCTAAATTCCAAAACACTAATCCCATTAGAAAACTAAGAAAGATCGCCAAAACGGAGAACGTCGATTCTTTCAACACCAACGTCAATAGTGAACCATTCTTTTGCAAAATCTGCACCGAGATCAAAACAAAAAAAAAAAAGAATCTTTTACCACAATCAGTTGCAACCACTCATTCTGTACAACTTGCATGGTAAAGCATGTTTCCTCACAGATTCATCGCGTTAAAATTCATTGTCCAATTTGCCTGAGCCGTTATTTGAACGTCGAGGAATGCCGCAATATTCTTCCAAAGAAGGTTTTCGATCTGTGGGAAAAATTATTGTGTGAAGCCGGGATACCTGAGGCTGACAAATTCTATTGTCCCTTTAAGGATTGTTCTGCGCTCATGATTGATGACGGTGACCACAATGGCAGAAAATTGGCCAGAAAATTTATGTGTCTTCATTGTGATAGAATGTTTTGTGCATAGTGCAAGGAGTTTCAAAGTCGTAACAAAGACAGTATGGAGAAGGAGGATGTTATGCTGATGGGGTTGGCGAAGAAAGAGAATTGGCAGAGGTGCCCTTTTGATATGTTTTCCTTTGCTTCAAAGGGGTGAATGATTAGGGGTATTGGAGTAGACGAAGAACGATTGATTTTTATTTTTTTAATATGTTTTTGTTTTGTTGTTTAAATTAATTGAAATTATAAAATTAGGATTAATTGAATATTAAAATTTGATTGATTTAAAAGGGTATTTTTGTCTAATCAAATAAAGTAAAGATGTTTAAATTTTTTTATAAAATTAAATAAAAAATATATTTTTATTTTTATTTAATTAGAGGGGTATATTAGTAAAAGTGGTGATATAATATATATTTAAAAAAGGAAAAATTAAATGCTGACGTGTAAGATAAATTCCACGTGGCTTGTTATTACTTGTCCATATTTTAAACGTATCGGTATGTATGAATTTATCATCGTACCGTAGCAAATACCATTTTTTAAATGACAGTTATATTATTTAGAGATAATAATAATTATACATGTATAAAGAATAAAAAGATAAAAGGATAGTGTATAATATGATGAGATGATATAATCAAAATATAAATTAATAATTTTAAAAAATAATAAAATTAAAGATAATTAAAGATATTTAAGATAAAATTGAAGTAATACATTTTTTTATCTATTAGAATTATGGATGAAAATAAAAAAAAGCTTTGCATATAAATTTTTAAATTTGCTTCTAATTAAATAGGATTGAAAAAATAAATAAAATTTAATAACATTTATAAGTAACTAATCTTTAAATAATATTAGTAAGTGTTTATATTGATTTAGTTACACATAATAACAACTTTATATTTTTTAATCTTATTTTTTAATTTAAATTTATTTGTTTTAAAGATTTTACATGTTAAATAATTAAATATATTTTATCTTTTTCATAATTTATTTACAATTATTAATATTTAATTTATAATTTTAAAAATAAAAATATAAAATTAATTTCTTAAACTCAATAGAAAAAGTGGCTGAATAGGCACGATAGTGCCGGATGAGCCGCTAATTAAAGTAATGACAAAATAAGGACTAACATTTTTCTGACAAATTAGTAGCAACATGAAATAAGCGAGAAAAGTCTATCATTTGTTAAACGGTCGCTAATTCCTCACTAAATAAGCTTTTGATTAGTGACTCAATTGCGACTAGTTACTTCTAAAATTTTCTCGATTAGCTTTGGATTTGTTATAACTTTGCGACTGATTTCCAACGGGGTTAGCGAGTAATTTGCTACAAAATAGTTAGGATATAGCTTTTGCTTTGCGACAAGATTGCAGTTGCCAAGTCGCTCGCTAAATTAAACTTGCGATAACTTAGCGACAAATGTATTTCGCCCGCTAATCAGCGACTTGAAATCAGCGAACGAAGTGTGTCAGTTGTTAAACGGTTGCAAATTTCTCGCTACTTAGGTCATAGGCGCTCAATATCCGTATTTCCACTTTAGTGACTAATTAGCCAGGAACACTTTCCTAGCTGAATGATATATCCGTTGCGACGAGTTATCGACGACTATTTTCTGTCGCTACCCTAATTTTGAATTTTACAATATTATGCGGCAAATTAGCGAGAAACGAATTGCTCACTAAAAATAAAAACTTTAGCGACAAATTAGCTAGGAATTTGTCCATCACAGAATGCATTTCAAGTCTTTGTGACGGATTAGCTAGGGATATTGTTCCTCACTAATTAGCCTTTTCACACAAAGTTTATTTAGCGACAAATTAGTGTGTGAATTGTTTCTCGCTAATTGTATAGCAAACACTTGCGACGGAATAGTGACAATAATATCCCTCGCTATTTTACTTTTATTCGATTGAACTCCTAAGTGACTGATTTGCTAGAATATTGTCATTCGCTAATTAATTTGCGAGAAATTAGCGAGGAAATTTTCCTCGCTCTTTTTTTAGCTACAAAAGTCAATCTGCGAGAAACAAACTTACTCGTAAATCTCTCGCTAATCAGTCGTTTTTCTCAAGTTCGGGTATTTTGTGACCGCTCATTAATTTTGTCGTTAGTGCGTCACTAATTCCTCACAAGTTAGTGACGGATTAGTGACAAAAAATATTTTTCGCAAAAATTCGTCGCTAATTTGTCAAATTCTTGTAGTGAGTTCAAGTGCCCAGTCACAACTTGCATCGAAGGGTCAACAGAATCTCAGATCTCAACCTAGAACAAGTGGAGCCGACCCACTGCATCTACCCAAGGAAATCCGAAATTCAGATAATTTCTCAAATATTATATCATTTTTGACCGGGAGCAAGTAGGGTCGAACCACTACATCTATCCCGGGAGGCTCAAACTATAACCCGGAGCAAGTGGATCAACGCCTCTGCATCTACCCAGGCAAGTATATTTAAATCAGAATCATTCTCATTATCAATTTCATTATCAATATCATCATCAATCTCATTATCAATCTCATTAACAATCTCCTTTTCGATCTCATCTTAATTCATATTCGATCTTAATTAAACTCATTCATCATCATCCTTTATCATCATAATTAATTACCACTCACCATCAATATAATCCTCATCAAACATCACTTCACATTTTGTTCATCTCCTTTTAATTCACTAACTTAACTCTTAGGGTTTTGTCCCCAACTCTTCCATCCGTAATTACACCGGCTCTAGACTCTTATCGGGGTTTAGAAAGGTTTAAAAGGCTCAAGGAATAGTTGAGAACTTAAAAATTTACTTTTCAAAAAAAAAAAAAAACAGGGGTGGTCGTGTATGCATGCACATGTTTGCATACGCATGAGTGTAAATTTTCAAAACTCGCGTACACGGACCACCTTCGCGTATGCAGAAGGTTTGAACAGTGGGGCTCGCTCACATACGCATTGACTTATGTCGAGTACGCATGAGCATATTTGTCATAAAGTCACCTACGCAGCCCATGTTTGCATATGCATAGGTGTTGGCAGAGACCAACTCCCACGTATGCATGCCATACCAGAACTTGAAAAAGCTGATATGTTATAAAACCAGTTTTTTAGCCCAAATTTCAAACCTTCAAATCTTTTTCCAAAAAAATTTATTTTCAACTATTCTTGAACCATTGGAAAGATCGATAAATGAATTTTCATAAAAATCTAGTTTTTGTAAAATTTCCAACTCTGAGGACCGAGATACGGCCTGCCGAAGTTGACCAAAAATAAGTTTTTACCAAAAACAGCATTTACTAACTTTTCTAAAAGTTCACAAGCCAAAACCATTTTCACTCAACAAATTGACCTCAAACCAACTCAATTCACATTTCACACTCAACCAAAATTCAAACCTACTTCATTTACACATTTCAACTTAAATTCATCAATTCAATATCTTAAAACCTCATTTTCCACTATTCCATCAATCACTCCAATTTCCACACATTCAATACCATATTTTCCATTCAATCTCATGCATTATCACACCATTTAATCACCAATTACCATTCTTACCTTTTCCTGGCCTCCGACCCAAAATTCATGGCCTTTGACCCAATATTCATCAATCCAATATATATATAATTTATAAATACACAATTCACCATCCAACATCAATTCCAACAACACATCAACTATGCATAATTATACAATCCTCATCCAAATCATCGATTACAACATCTCAATTACACATATCACTTCCAACCAAACATACAATTCAAACCTAATCCTAGGGGCATCTAGCCTAGGATTTCATACTACATTATACGGTATTTAAATAAAACTTAAATCATACCTCTTGGAAGTCTAAACTATGCTCTTCACTTGTGAATCTCTACCCTAAGGCTCACCTAAAAGCTTCTCAAGCTAATTGCAAGTTCCCAATGTGTACCCAAAATCATTCAAAACTCTTACATAATTTCATACATACATCAACCTAGTGTTCATAAAATTTTATAAATCACAAGGGTTTGAGGATCTCTTACTTTAACCCACAAAATTAGTTGATGACACTCACCAATAGCTCATACTAGAGCACCCCTAAATAACCAAAACCACAAGATTTCTCAATACCCAAAGCTTAAATTCAAATTTATCATGAACTGTAAAAATGGGGTATGAAAACTTGAGATTCTTACCAATATTTTTGGATAGAATTATAGAGGATGAGAAGAGCTTCGCGTGGCCGCAAACGGTGATTGGAGTTTCGGAGAGAAAGTTATGGTGGATTGAAATGTTTCAAATGTTAGGATTTCTCTCTTCTTCCCTCTCTTCATATTTTCAGCATGAAACTCTAATGAATGGTGGTATGGTATTGCAATGGACTTAATAAGGATATATATATATATATTTGGGCCCAACTTGGTCCCGGTTCACATATATTGCCCGTTTGGCCCAACTTTGAACCAAAACCTTTAAGATTAGCATTTTAATCTTCATTTTAAACATTTGTACCTTCTCAAACATGAATTTTAACTTTTTAACCTTTTTCACTCATAATTAATTTCCTTAGCTGCAATACCGGACAGATCTCAGTCGGTACTACCAGTCAAATTTCTAGTGAGCATTTCTACACAGAAAAATATGTTTTTCGACTCGAAAAAATCCTCTGGGTCCAAATATCATCTTTAAATTGTCAAATTTTGATTGCTAAATTTTTCAACCATTTTTGCCCATACATAATTAATTACTTATTTAATTAAAGTTTGACCAGGTTTTATATGATCCATACTTCACGTTGCATGTGAACCTTAAATTACTCCAATTTGCTATTTGTCTTGTTCCTCACGTTAGACGTGAAGAGTTCCATGTTAAACGTGGCTTATTTTGCGTCAATTCAGCCTCTGTTTGCTTTTCTTCATGTTGTACAGCTTGAGACTCACGTTTGAAATCGTGCGTGCGCACAATCTAGCAATTTTCATGACTTGTGCGTATACATGGAAGATGCGTATGCATGGCTTTTGTTCCTCTTCTCACGTTGGATAGCTACACTCCCACGTCCAATGGTTTGCCTCAAATCTCAATTCTTTTGCTCTTTCTCCCCAGCCGTGCCATGTGAAGGTGCTTATATCCCACGCCAGTTTCGTCATGTGTACGCATGATAGATACGTACGCATGATATCTCTTTTTTGCTGGTTGTGCGTATGCATGCTAGATGCGTACGCACGATACTCTCTTTGCTGTTGGATGGCAAATGCATCCAAAGGCTTCAATTTGTTGATCTTTACTTGCTACTTGTGTCCTAAGCTTCCTTTTTGCTTTTCTTTATCCTTGTTTTGTGTTTTTGCTTCCCTTTTTCTAGCATTTCCTACAAAAATTATGAAATTAAAGTACTAATAGAATAGCCTTAAAAATCATATAATTATCAAGAAAAAAGTCATCATTTTTCTATAAGAAATGTCAATGAAAAGTACTTAAGATGCTCATGCATCATAACACCAAACTTAAGATCTTGCTTTTCCTCAAGCAAGCAAAGAACCATGGGTTAATCATCAATCTTTTCAACTTTAAAATGCAAGGGTGGATGGTTATAATTCAAATGAGTTTAGTTAGTCGTTTCACTTATGCACAATTCAATACAATTAGTTCTAATCTTTCAAGGCCTCTGTCCGGATTAAATTATAGAATCCTTCCATGAATCTTCACCTTAAAGCAAGCTTATTTACTTTCTTTCCACAGTTTAATTTCATTGGGTGCTTTACACCTTGATCCTAGCCGTGACTCTAAATATTTTGTCTCAAGCTTTGCTCAACACAAAAACACCACAAGCACTTGATTGGAGAGCTCTTTGAGCTTACAATGTCCTTTTAATATTCCCCATCATTGGTGCTCAAAGCCTTTGGATTTCTCTTCTTTTGGGGAGTGCTTTGCACCTTGAGCCTAGTCGTGACTCTAAATACTTTGCTTACAAGCTTTTGCTTGATACATAAACACCACAAGCACTTGACTAAAATGCTCTTTGAGCTTATTTTTCTTTTAATTTTCTTAATCAGTGGTACTCAGAACCTTTGGCTTTTCTTTCAACCCCCTTTTATTAGTTGTTACTCATTACATATTGCTCCTTCAAGGCTTTGTCAAGCGTAAAGATCCCATAATATTCCTCTAGACTAAGGCCTCAAGAAATTTAGCTCAATTTGTTTTGAACATTCTTAGTTAGTTTAGCCTTCCAAACTCATATTGCCATGCTCTTTATGACCAATCCCTATTTTTTTTGTCTTTCTTAGCACATGACTCTTTGCTCACATTTAGGAGCAAGCACAATTATAATTGTTGGTTGTAATACAAGTCGTGATAAAGAGACAGGAATGATAAATGCACTATATAAAATAGAACAGGATCGCATACATGCACATAATTAAAAAGGACAGAGATAAATAGAATTCAACAACCTTAGTATCATTGCCATCCTCTTCATGATCTTCCTCATCGTCCTCTTCATCACCTTTTAGGCTATATACAGCATAGCCTCCAACACCAAACTTAGAATGGTTGCATGTCTTCAAGCAACAAAGAAAAATAGTGGTGATGGAACTAGTAATAGTCATGATAATCTAGGGAAAGTAAATAAGCAATGTGAAAGCTCATTCAAATAGAACAAACAAAATTAAAAACAAAATGAAAGTAAAGAAAAAATAAAGTAAGATAAACATTTTGCTAATGTATTGGAATGGGGATGAACCTTACATGGGTAAAGTATGGCAACACCAAATTTGGTGTGAGAACACTGATAAACCCCAATTTCGTGATTTATCTTGTGCTTATTTTAGGGAATTTTACCACCTTTTCCCACATTTATTCAATGAAATGGCATGGTTTTGTAATTCTCCCTTGAATTATGCTTAAGTGTAAAAACATGCTTTTTAGGCCCTAAATTGGTGATTTTGATTCACTTTAATTCCATTCGATGTCTTGATGTGTGCGTTAAGTGATTTCAGGTTTATAAGGCAAGTATTGGATGGAAGAAATGAGTAGAAAAGCATACAAAAGGGGAGAATGCATGAAGAAACAAAGATTGGGAATGCATCAATGGACGCGCACGCGTACAAGGCGCGCACGCGCAAAAGTGGTTTTACATAAAGACGCGCACGCGTACATGACGCGTTCGCGCGGGTGAAGATTTTGCCAATCGACGCACACGCGCACATGGCGCGCACGCGCCAATACTCTCACATGGCCCACTTAAAGGCAAAATGCTGGGGGCAATTTCTGAGCTGCCCAGGCCCAAATCCAACTTGTTTCTGAGTGTATTTCATGCAGAATTGAAGTCCAAGCAAAGGGGGAGCAATTAGTTTAGCCAACATGAGCCTTTAGTTAGTTTTCTAGAGAGAGAAACTCCCTCTTCTCTCTAGAATTAGGTTAGGATTAGGTTAGATTGTCTTAGATCCATGTTTAATTTCTTGATCTCACCTTGTTTCTTTTATAATTTCTCAATTCTACATCTTGATTATCTTATTTGTGATGTTAATTTCTCAATTTGCTCTCTTTTGTGATAATGAACTCATGTTGGATTCGGTTTACATTTAATGCAATTCTGATGTTGATGTTTCTTTTTATTGATGAATTGAGTTGTGAATTTATTTTTCTTGCAATTAGTAGTTGGTAGATTTTATTATTCTTGTAATTTATGATGTTTATTTCTATTGCACTCTATGTGTTTAATGAAATGTTTTCCTTAGTTTTTGAGTAGTTTTGTCAACTCTTGGTCTAAGCTAAGAGAATTAGGTAAATTTGAGTTATTGGGTATAATGGATTTGGTAATTTGAGAACCCTTGGTGATCAATTTGATACCCATTGATGCTAACCCACTACTAAGTTAATTAGTAGGTAGGTTGGGACTTACGAGTTGATGTGATCAAACCTATTTGACGTACTTCAAAGCTTAGGAGTAGATGTTACGTACTTAAAGCTTTTGGGAAGTAGACTTAATAGGTTAGCCTCTCATGATTATCAATATTTGGTTTGTTGACAAGGATGGTGATCTCAATTACCTAAGTCTTAGCCAAGAGTTCTTTATCTTGTTTTTTTTACTTGCTTGCCTAATTTACTTTTCTTTCCCTCTTATGAACCAAAAACCCCTCTTACCCCTTTATAGCCAATAATTGAGCATTTCATTGTATCCTAGGGAGACGACCCGGAGTCCAAATACTTTGGTAAATTTTCATTTGGGGTTCGTACTTGTGACAAAACCTTTAATTTGATGCGAGAGTTGTTTGTTGGTTTGGAGCTATGCTTACAACGAAGTAATTCCTTCCTTTAGGAAGAAAATCTAGACCGACGACAATTTTTGTATCAAATTAATGGTGCCGTTGCCGGGGACACAATGGTGCTATGTTATTGGCTATTGTATATATTGTGAATAGCTTGAATTTTGGTTTGTTTGCTATTTTTGCTAGTTTAGGATTTTATTTTCTTTGTTTCTTATTAATCTTTGTTTTTATTTTCTCTTTCACTATGAATTCTCATCCTTTTGGCTATGAGTGTAGTTCAAACTATGTTGTAGGAAATGAAAGCTCCAATGAGGATATACATCAAGGGTTTGGAAATCAAGGATGGGGGGAATCCCAAGCTTATGAACAACCTTCATGGCAACAACCTCCTCCGAACTATTATGGGTATAATCCTTATCCTAATGTGTATCAAGCCAATGTGTGTGATGATCCTCATTATGGTTGTCAACCACAATCATCATATGCATATGATCCCATTCCTCAATATAGCCATACACCATACTCACATGCCTCACACCACCATTCAACTCCATATGACCATAACCAATACCCACCATATCAACCACCGTATGAACCACATCTAGAACAACCAACACCCCAATACCAATACTCCCAAGAACCACAAATTTCACATACACCACCTCAAGAATTCCACCAATATGAACCACCTTCCAACATCAACAATCTTCCCTCAAACACTGAACCCTATCTTTTACCACCACCTCCTGACAAAACCTTCATATTAGAACTGAGAGACCTTGAATCTCGTATCATAAGGCAACAAGAAAAGGATGAAACTAAGTTTAAGGAGCTAAGAGCAAGGATAGCTAGTATGGTAGAAGCCATGAATCACCTAACATCACACCTAAGCTCATGCACCATAAGTACCCCCATTGTTAAATGTGGAGAAACAATCAAGGAGTTTAGTGAGGGAATGAACTTGAAGCTCCATGGTGAGGAAGAAAAGTTGAAGCAAGAAGTGCAACAAGAGGAGAAGGTGGAGATTAGCAAACAAAAGGAAGTAGTGGGTGGATGTTTAGGATATGTTGAGCACATAAGGGAATCTCAAGTTGAAGAGCCCTCCTCCACAGAGTATGGAAGAGATGTTAAAGAGGAGAGTAAAGTTGCGAAGGTAAACAGAGAGTTGAAGGAAATTGATCAGGAAGTGGATTCCATCACTAGTGAATTTTTGCCCACATTGACCAATTCACTTGACGATCTTATTGAGCCTTCTCCCAGTGGACTAGAAAGCAAGGTTGAGGAAGATGTGCAACCTCCAAGACCTATTGTAAGTGAAGAACCAGAAGAAGTGCTCCAAGCAACAAGCCCTCCTATCTATGATAATCCCGCACCAACATATGATCCTTTCGAGTTTGAAGAATTCTTTCCCACAATGCTTAAACTTGATGATGAGGTAGACTTCACTAGACTTTCTATCTATGATGAGAGTGATGGGGAAGAGATAGAAAAAATTGGTGAAGAAGAATGTGAACTTGAGGAAGCTTGGCAAGAGGAGAAACTTGAAAAACCTTGCCAAGTGATGGAAACCTCTAGAAGAGGATGGATGGGAGTAGAGCATGCTTTATCAAGATCTTTGGGAACTCCTCCACTAGTTCGCCATCCAATCCTTCGCTTGAGTGGGTAAAACTTCTAACTCTCAGCTTTATTGTCCCACTTGAGTATGGTTTGCTTGAGACAGATGTCCAACTTAGGGCGCTTTGTAGAATTAAGCGAAAGAGGAGGATGTTTAGTGGTTGGCATTCTAAATCTAGACTCATTATGGTTGGAACCTTGAAATTGAAGAGCATGGGTTAGTGCAATGCTCAATTAAATGGGTCTAGGAGGATAGTTTGGTGCTTTCATGAGAATTCTACTTTCTCGTCACCCGGACAGAATCAAGGCGATCAACTAGAAGATGGGTGCAAAGACAGAGTATGGGATCCTGGATCACATCATAGCAATCAATTTTGGGAGCTCATATTTTGGAGAGAACCTCACCAAAGCTTGGTGAAGAAGGTTGGAACTTCTAACAACCGATTGAAGGACAAGCACTCTTGGAGGTTCAAGGATGGATACAAGCATAAGCCACCTTGACAAGAAGCCTCCCAATTGTCCAACTTAAGGACTTAAACTAAAAGTGCTTGGTGGGAGACACCCCATCATGGTAAACTCTTTCCATTCTCTTGTAGATATAATGAATGAATGAATTGGGTTCCATTGTATATAATTTCTTTACTTCTTAGTATATTTTGCTTTGCTTGCTAAGGTGTTTATACATTCTATGCTTTAATTAGGGATGATTCTTTGAATTTGAGTTTTTGCTTGAATTGCAAGTTTCGTCAATTTGTTTGAAAAATCCCCAATATTTCAAAAGTGTGTTTAATTTTGCATCTTAGCTAGTTTTCAAATCTTATAGAAGGATGGGAAGGTTATGAGCTCTTTTTGAGGCTCTTAAAAAAAAAAAGAAAAAATTTTTTTTGAACAGCCACGCGCAAGCGCGCAGTGCGCTCGCTCGTCAGCTGGGTGTTTAAGAACTCTGGGCCAAGGACCAGAAAGTTGTGCCACTTTTGGGCCAACTCTGTGCCTCAACCCACGCAGACGCACGCTATACGCGTTCGCGCCCCTTCGTGTTTCCTTACCCACGCGTTGGCGCACCTGGCGTCTTCGCGCCCATTTCATAAGCTCAAGCCATCCACGCGAACGCGCACAGTACGCGCGCGTGTCGTTGCATTTTAGCATCACCTAGGCCAAAGGACCCGAGAGTTGTGCCAACTCTAGGCCCCTTTTGTGCCTCTGGCCCAGCTTACCCGCGCGGACGCGCACTGTACGCGTCCGCGCCCATTGCCGATTCCTCTATCTATGCGCAAGCACATATGGCGCCTCCGCGCCACTTCCTTAATTTTCCCACCCACGCGGATGCGCACGGTGCGCGCACGCGTGGATTTAAAAATCCCATTTAACCAGGGACGCGAAGCCCTAGCGCATTCGCGCAGCAACCTCCCCCCTCTCATCTCCAATGTTCCATTTCTCCTTCTCCCTCCATTTTCAACCTTCCATCTCCGACAACCAACCACCAGCCATCCTCCGGCGAGCATTCCGGTGCACATCACCGCTGCTGTCGCCACACACCCCCTTCCTTGCTCTCCCTCTCTCTCTCTCTCTCTCTCTCTCTCTCTCTCTCTCTCAATCCTCTCTACTCTGTTCTCTCTCACAGCGCCCCTGCTCCACCACGAGCACAGCCGCGACTCCATTGTCACCAGCGAACACTCTCAGTCGTCTTCCCGGACTGCCGCTCTACTCTGGCCGGTTCACCCCTTTCCACCCTCCTTTTTCTGTCCTCTGTTCCACCTTCCAACTCCCCTGCTTCTAGGTTCCTTTCTTTTCTCATTTCAATTTTAATTTTGTTTAATTAATTTTGTTTAGATTACTCTGTTTAGCTTGTATAGTTAGATTAGTTAGTTAGTTTAGTGTAATTAGGTGGTTAGCGAATCTGGGCTGAGTAGTGGACTTAGGTTTATCTAAATTTTTGCTGCTGTGTGAAATTGCTCTATTTCCTTGATTTGTTCTGTGCTCATTTGATATGTGGTGCTGTATTTTAAACCATTACTTTTTTATCATTATTCCAAGAAAGAATGGTATATGTTGCTGGCTGAATTGGTCTATAATGCTTACTGCTGTTTGTGCTGCTTGTTGGCTTACATACGTCTTTCATATGAATTCACTTCTGGCTTTTGTCTGTGATTGTTACTGAGTTCATATGAAATTGACTTGACTATTTGAATTTGGAAAATAGCCAATGTACTGCTGAAATGCTACCTGATTTTTCCTAAACCATATTTCATGAAGTGACATTATTTTGATGGTGTAACAAACTTCTATTTGATGATTTCTGTATCAAAAGACTTTTGTTGCCTAATTGGTTTTGGAAAATCCTCAAGAACAAGTTTTGGTCATGCTTATTATATTCTTTGCTTATTATTCATGGTGATTTGCTTATAGGCATTGAATTGTTTGAATGAATTTTCAGATTGGCCATCACTTGTAACTCTTTTAAGATTCCATGCCTCTTTTGCATAAACACACAAGTTTGAAAGTTTCTACTCTATGTGACTAATTGATTCATTATATCCATACCTAATCTCATTAAGTCACATGGATAATGAGGTTTTCCATTCTTATTTGAACTTGTGGCTTGTATGCATCGTTGGAATTGGTGTTAATTGTTGTTTGATTTATTTGATTCTCAAGGTTTTGATTTCACCAACACCACTAGTGATCTTTACATTGATGAATGACTTGTTTTTATATTAGTTGCTTTCTAGCAATATTATATTTCATCATCAATGACTTGATGCATTTCATGATTGTGAGCGTGCTTACATCCCTACTTTGTACATTCCTCTTTTGAATTGAGCCGGTAACCACCATATCACTGATTTCCAAACTGATTTTTAACTCTAACTTGTTTAACCAACTAACTTCTTTTGGTTTTCAACTTAACTCTTCTGATCATTTTTTTGGATATGGTGTTTCCTAGGCTTAGTAAACAAGTAATGTGCAAATGTGGTTTGAATTCTTGGTTTGAAGTCTGATTTGAATTCTGAATTCTGTTACTTACATTCCAAGAAATCTATTTTCTTTATTCAATTCATGAATATGCTTTGCTCTGAGTGCTTATATCTGCTTGGCTATCTGCTTATATTGTATCATCCCTATTTTTCAGGATGTCAGACAAAGAAAAAGCTATAGCCACTACTTCTAAAAAGAGGAAGCGCTCTAAAAGCTCTACCCCTTCACTTTATGCAAACTATGCTAAGAATCCCCTGAACGAAGAGGATAAGGAAAATCAGCTGCTGCCACTCACTGATCCAATTAAATTCCCAATCCTCTACTGTGAGCTTCGCTTCTCCGACTTCCAGAAGAAGAATCTAAACATTGAGAAAAAACTGCTCCTTCCCAATGATGTAAGGCGTGTCATTAACACCCGCATTCTGGAGTTAGGATTGGACTTTGTTGATAGAGATTTGGGGAGAGTAAACACTTCATGGGTGAGAGAATTTTATTGCAACTTCTTTCGAGCCACTCTTGATTCAGTTCAGCTGTGGGGTAGAGAGATTATGATCACTGAGGCTGCCATTGGGGGATACACTGCTTTGCCACCATCGTCCTGATGACACATGTGCCTATAAGCAGGCAGAGATAGCCATCCACTGCATGACATTTGATTATGAGGCGCTTAAGCGCGTGATTGCTACACTTGACGCCCCCTGGGTGATGGATTTTGGGAACAAGAAACCCAAGGAGATGCGTTTCACATATCTGTCAAGGGAGGCTAGGACCTGGCAGCATATCTTCGCCCACTATGTCTTCCCCACCACTCACTTCTCAGAGATTCCGATGGATATGCTAGTTCTGATTGGGTGTGTGATGGAGGGGAATGAGGTGAACTTCCCCCGGCTGATCAGGCAGAGTATGTGGCGCGTGTATATCCGTGGCCTCTTGCCATTCCCTACTCTGGTCACTAGCATGATCGAGATGGCTGATGTTCTGTGGGAGGATGATGACGTGACACCACCACCCCCAGATGACGACAACAAGGAGGTTACCATTCCATGGGGTGGGTGGGTGCAAGAGAAGCCCCCACCCAAATGCCGTTCCCGAGCCAGAGCAGTGGAGGAGGCAGCTCAGCCCTCATCATCAGCAGCAGCAGTAGGACCCCCCTCTACTTCAGCAGCCGCAGCATCCTTACTACCACCACCAGCACTTGAGCCTACTTACCTGTTGGTGCAGCACCTACTTCGCTTCATGGAATGCCTCGAGCGTCGTGTCATGCGACGTCTCGATCACATCGACCAGGTGTTTGTATCACAGGGCATCAAGCTACCGCCGCTTCCAGACTCTCCCGCTTCCGACGAGCAGGATCAGGAGAAGGAGCTGGCTGAGGAGCCGACTCATCAGGATGTACCTCCAGAGACGCAGGTCACCACTGAGGTTCAGCACCCTTGGTGCATGAAATTGTGATCATCAATGGCGCCAACAACTTGGTACGCACAATTGTAATCTCAACTCTTTGTCACAACTCCGCACAACTAACCGGAAAGTGCACTGGGTCGTCCAAGTAATAAACCTTACGTGAGTAAGGGTCGATCCCACGAAGATTGTCAGCTTGAAGCAAGCTATGGTCATCTTGTAAATCTCAGTCAGGCGGATTCAAATGGTTATGGAGAATTGATAATTAAAAGATAAATAAAATATAAAATAAGATAGAGATAGTTACGTAATTCATTGGTGAGAATTTCAGATTAGCGTATGAAGATGCTTTGTTCCTCCTAAACTTCTGCTTTCCTATTGCCTTCTTCCAATCATTTATACTCCTTTTCATGGCAAGCTTATGTTGGGTTTCACCGTTGTCAATGGCTACCTCCCGTCCTCTCAGTGAAAATGGTCCAAATGTGCTGTCACCGCACGACTAATCAGCTGTTGGTTCTCGATCATGTTGGAATAGGATCCATTGATCCTTTTGCATCTGTCACTACGCCCAACACTCGCGAGTTTGAAGCTCGTCACAGTCATCCCTTCCCAAATCCTACTCGGAATACCACAGACAAGGTTTAGACTTTCCAGATCTTAAGAATGCTGCCAATTGATTCTAGCCTATACCACGAAGACTCTGATCTCATGGAATGGAAGGCTCGGTTGTCAGGCGAGGCAACCATGCGTCATGAACCAGGAGGCTAAGAGATACGCACTTAAGCTATTGCAAGTAGAACGGAAGTGGTTGTCAGGCACGCGTTCATAGATGAGAATGATGATGAGTGTCACGGATCATCACATTCATCAAGTTGAAGAACGAGTGTATATCTTAGAGAAGAAGTAGGCGTGAATTGAATAGAAAAACAATAGTACTTTGAATTAATTCATGAGGAACAGCAGAGCTCCACACCTTAATCTATGGTGTGTAGAAACTCCACCGTTGAAAATACATAAGAACAAAAGGTCTAGGCATGGCCGTGAGGCCAGCCTCCAAAATGTGACTAAGAGATCAAAAGATGAACTAAAGATTTCCAGATAAAAATACAATAGCAAAAGGTCCTATTTATAGAGAACTAGTAGCCTATGGTTACAGAAATAAGTAATTAATGCAGAAATCTTCTTCCGGGCCCACTTGGTGTGTGCTTGGGCTGAGCATTGAAGCTTCCACATGTAGAGACTTTTCTTGGAGTTAAACGCCAGCTTTTGTGCCAGTTTGGGCGTTTAACTCCACCTTTTATGCCAGTTCTGGCATTTTGACGCCAGAATTTTTATGCTGACTTGGAATGCCGGTTTGGGCCATCAAATATCGTGCAAAGTAAAGACTATTATATATTGATGGAAAGTCCAGGATGTCTACTTTCTAACGCAATTGAGAGCGCGCTAATTGGGCTTCTGTAGCTCCAGAAAATCCACTTCGAGTGTAGAGAGGTCAGAATTCAACAGCATTTGCAGTCCTTTTTCAGCCTCTGAATCAGATTTTTGCTCAGGTCTCTCAATTTCAACCAGAAAATACCTGAAATCACAGAAAAATATACAAACTCATAGTAAAGTCCAGAAATGTGATTTTTATTTAAAAACTAATAAAAATATAATAAAAACTAACTAAAACATACTAAAAACTACCTAAAAACAATGCCAAAAAGCGTATAAATTATCCGCTCATCACAACACCAAACTTAAATTGTTGCTTGTCCCCAAGCAACTAAAAACAAAGTAGGATAAAAAGAAGAGAATATACAATAAATTCCAAAAACATCTATGAAGATCAGTCTTAATTAGATGAGCGGGGCTATTAGCTTTTTGCTTCTGAACAGTTTTGGAATCTCACTTTATCCTTTGAAGTTTAGAATGATTGGCATCTATAGGAACTCAGAATTTAGATAGTGTTATTGATTCTCCTAGTTCAATATGTTGATTTTTGAACACAGTTACTTTATGAGTCTTAGCCGTGACCCTAAGCATTTTGTTTTCCAGTACTACCACCGGATACATAAATGCCACAGACACATAATTGGGTGAACCTTTTTAGATTGTGACTCAGCTTTGCTAGAGTCCCCAATTAGAGGTGTCCAAAGCTCTTAAGCACACTCTTTTTGCTTTGGACCACGACTTTAACTGCTCAGTCTCAAGCTTTTCACTTGACACCTTCACGCCACAAGCACATGGTTAGGACAGCTTGGTTTAGCCGCTTAGACCAGAATTTTATTCCTTTAGGCCCTCCTATCCACTGATGCTCAAAGCCTTGGATCCTTTTTATTACCCTTGCCTTTTGGTTTAAAGGGCTATTGGCTTTTTCTGCTTGCTTTCTCTTTTTCTCTTTTTCTCTTTTTTTTCTTTCGCATATATTTTTTTCTGCAAGCTTTTCACTGCTTTTTCTTGCTTCAAGAATCAATTTTTATGATTTTTCAGATTATCAATAACATTTCTCCTTTTTCATTATTCTTTCAAGAGCCAACAATTTTAACATTCATAAACAACAATATCAAAAATATGCACTGTTCAAGCATTCATTCAGAAAACAAAAGTATTGCCACTACATCAAAATAATTAAACTGTTTTAAAATTCAAAATTCATGTACTTCTTTTTTTTTGAAATTAAAAATATTTTTCATTTAAGAAAGGTGATAGATTCATAGGACGTTCATAGCTTTAAGGCATAGACACTTAGACACTAGTGATCATGTAATAAGACACAAACATAAATAAAACATAAAGCATAATTTTCGAAAAATAGAAAATAAAGAACAAGGAAATTAAAGAACGGGTCCACCTTAGTGATGGCGGCTTGTTCTTCCTCTTGAAGATCTTATGGAGTCCTTAAGCTCCTCTATGTCTCTTCCTTGCCTTTGTTGCTCCTCCCTCATGACTCTTTGGTCTTCTCTAATTTCATGGAGGAGGATAGAATGCTCTTGGTGCTCCACCCTTAGTTGTTCCATATTGGAACTTAATTCTCCTAGGGAGGTGTTGATTTGCTCCCAATAGTTTTGTGGAGGAAAATGCATTCCTTGAGGCATCTCACGGATTTTATGATGAGAAATTTCCTCATGCTCTTGTTGAGGTCCATGAGTGGGCTCTCTTGTTTGCTCCATCCTTTTCTTAGTGATGGGCTTGTCCTCATCAATGAGGATGTCTTCCTCTATGTCAATTCCAGCTGAATTGCAGAGGTGACAAATGAGATGAGGGAAGGCTAACCTTGCCAAAGTAGAGGACTTGTCCGCCACCTTGTAGAGTTCTAGGGATATAACCTCATGAACTTCTACTTCCTCTCCAATCATGATGCTATAGATCATGATAGCCCGGTCTATAGTAACTTCAGACCAGTTGCTAGTAGGAATGATTTTGGATGAACTCCAACCATCCCCTAGCCACGGGCTTGGGGTCATGCCTTCTTAGTTGAACCGGCTTCCCTCTTGAATCTCTCTTCCATTGAGTGCCCTCTTCACAAATGTCTATGAGGACTTGGTCCAACCTTTGATCAAAGTTGACCCTTCTAGTGTAGGGGCGTGCATCTTCTTGCATCATGGACAAGTTGAATGCCAACCTTACATTTTTCGGACTGAAATCTAAGTATTTCCCCCGAACCAATGTAAGCCGATTCTTAGGGTCCAGGTTCACACTTTGATCATGGTTCTTGGTGATTCATGCATTGGCATAAAACTCTTGAACCATTAAGATTCTGACTTGTTGAATGGGGTTGGTGAGAACTTCCCAACCTCTTCTTCGAATCTCATGTCGGATCTCCGGATATTCACCCTTTTTGAGCTTGAAAGGGACCTCAGGGATCACTTTCTTCTTGGCCATAACTTCATAGAAGTGGTCTTGATGCACCCTTGAGATAAATCTCTCCATCTCCCATGACTCGGAGGTAGAAGCTTTTGCCTTCCCTTTCCTCTTTCTAGAGGTTTCTCCGGCCTTTGGTGCCATAAATGGTTATGGAGAAACAAAAAGCAACGCTTTTACCACACCAAACCTAGAAGGTTTGCTCGTCCTCGAGCAAAAGAAGAAAGAAAAGAATAGAAGAAGAAGAAATAGAGGAGATGGAGGGGGGGTTTTATGGTTCGGCCAAGGGGGATTAGTAGTGTGTATGATGTGTGAAAATGAATGAGTGAAGATGGGTTTATATAGGAGCGGAGAGAGGGGTAGGGTTCGGCCATGTATGGGTGGGTTTGGGAGGGAAAGTGGTTTAAATTTGAATGGTGAGGTAGGTGGGGTTTTATGATGGATGGATGTGGATTGGTGAAGGGATTATGGAGAAGAGGGTAGGAATTGATAGGAGAGGGGTTTTTGGGGAAGAGGTATTGAGGTGATTGGTGAAGGGTATTTGAGGGAGAGTGTTATGAAAAGGTGTGAAGAAGAAAGAGAGAGAGATGAGGTAGGTGGGGATCCTGTGGGGTCCACAGATCCTGAGGTGTCAAAGATTTCTCATCCCTACACTATGTTGGCATGTAAACGCCCTTTGCTTGCCAATCCTAGCGTTAAACGCCAGGTTGCTGCCTATTTCTGGCGTTTAACGCCAGCTTTTCTCCCCTTTCTGGCATTTAACACCAGCTCTGTGCCTCTTTCTGGCGTTAAACGCCCAGAATGGTGCCAGACTGGGCGTTTAACACCCATTCTGCTACCCTTACTGGCGTTTAAACGCCAGTAAGCTTCTCCTCCAGGGTGTGCTATTTTTAATACTATTTTTTATTCTGTTTTTACTTTTTCAGTTATTTTTGTGACTTCACATGATCATTAACCTACAGAAAACATAAAATAACAATGAAAAATAAATATATATAATAAAATTGGGTTGCCTCCCAACAAGCGCTTCTTTAATGTCAGTAGCTTGACAGTGGGCTCTAATGGAGCCTTACAGATACTCAGAGCATGATGATAGCCTCCCAACACCAAACTTAGAGTTTGAATGTGGGGGCTCTATTTGGCTCTGCATTGAGAGAAGCTTTTCATGCTTCCTTTCCATGGTTACAGAGGGATATCCTTGAGCTTTAAACACAAGGGAGTCCTCATTCACTTGAAGGACCAATTCTCCTCTGTCAACATCAATCACAACTTTTGCTGTGGCTAGGAAGGGTCTGCCAATAATGATGGATTCATCCATACACTTCCCAATGTCTAGGATTATGAAATCAACAGGGATGTAATGGTCTTCAATCTTTACCAAGACATCCTCTACAAGTCCATAAGCTTGTTTCCTTGAATTGTCTGCCATCTCTAGTGAGATTCTTGCAGCTTGTACCTCAAGGATCCCTAACTTCTCCATTACAGAAAGAGGCATAAGGTTTATGATTGACCCTATGTCACACAGAGCCTTCTCAAAGGTCATGGTGCCTATGGTACAAGGTATTGAGAACTTTCCAGGATCCTGTCTCTTTTGAGGTAATCTCTGCCTAGTCAAGTCATCTAGTTCTTTGGTGAGCAAGGGGGGTTCATTCTCCCAAGTCTCATTACCAAATAACTTGGCATTTAACTGCATGATTGCTCCGAGGTACTTAGCAACTTGCTCTTCAGTAATATCTTCATCCTCTTCAGAGGAAGAATACTCATCAAAGCTCATGAATGGCAGAAGTAAATTCAATGGAATCTCTATGGTCTCAGTGTGAGCCTCAGATTCCCATGGTTCCACATTAGGGAACTCCTTGGAGGCCAGTGGACACCCATTGAGGTCTTCCTCAGTAGAAATCACTGCCTTTCTCTCCTCTATGCATTCGGCCATGTGGGACGTGTTTATGGTCTTGCATTCTCTCTTTGGGTTCTCTTCTGTATTGCTTGGGAGAGTACTAGGAGGGAGTTCAGTAACTTTCTTACTCAGCTGACCCACTTGTGCCTCCAAATTTCTAATGGAGGACCTTGTTTCAGTCATGAAACTTTGAGTGGTTTTAGTTAAATCAGAGACTATGGTTGCTAAGTCAGAGTGGCTCTGCTTAGAATCCTCTGTCTGTTGCTGAGAAGATGATGGAAAAGGCTTGCTATTGCTAAACCTATTTCTTCCACCATTACTGTTGTTGAAGCCTTGTTGAGGCCTCTGTTGGTCTTTCCATGAGAGATTTGGGTGATTTCTCCATGAAGGATTATAGGTATTTCCATAGGGTTCTCCCATGTAATTTACCTCTTCCATTGCTGGGTTCTCAGGATCATAAGCTTCTTCTTCAGATGAAGCTTCTTTGGTACTGCCTGTTGCTGCTTGCATGCCAGACAGACTCTGAAAAATCATATTGATTTGCTGAGTCAATATTTTGTTCTGAGCCAATATGACATTCAGAGTATCAACCTCAAGAACCCCTTTCTTCTGATTTGTCTCATTATTCACAGGATTCCTTTCAGAAATGTACATGAATTGGTTATTTGCAACCATTTCAATGAGTTCCTGAGCTTCTGCAGGCGTCTTCTTCAGATGAAGAGATCCTCCAGCTGAGCTGTCCAATGACATCTTGGACAGTTTAGACAGACCATCATAGAAGATACCTATGTTGCTCCATTCTGAAAGCATGTCAGAAGGACACCTTCTGATCAATTGCTTGTATCTTTCCTAAGCTTCATAGAGGGATTCACCTTCCCTCTGTCTGAAGGTTTGGACTTCCACTCTAAGATTACTCAATTTTTGAGGTGGAAAGAACTTTGCCAAGAAGGCATTGACTAGCTTTTCCCAAGAGTTCAGGCTTTTTTTAGGTTGTGAGTCCAACCATGTCCTAGCTCTGTCCCTTACAGCAAAAGGGAAGAGCATAAATCTGTAGACCTCAGGGTCAACCCCATTGGTCTTAACAGTATCACAGATTTGCAAGAATTCAGCTAAGAACTGATGAGGATCTTCTAATGAAAGTCCATGAAACTTGCAATTCTGTTGCATTAGAGAAACTAATTGAGGCTTAAACTCAAAATTGTTTGCTCCAATGGCAAGGATAGAGATGCTTCTCCCATAGAAGTCGGGAGTAGGTGCAGTAAAGTCACCAAGCACCTTCCTTGCATTGTTGGCATTATTGTTGTTTTTGGCTTCCATGGCTTCTTCTTGTTTGAAAATTTCGGTTAGGTCCTCTACAGAGAGTTGTACTTTAGCATCTCCTAGCTTTCTCTTCAAGGTCCTTTCAGGTTCAAGATCAGCTTCAACAAGAATGCCTTTGTCCTTGCTCCTGCTCATATGAAAGAGAGGAGAAGAAAGTATGGAATCCTCTATGTCATAGTATAGAGATTTCTTGAGATGTCAGAGGAAAAGAAGAATAGAAGGAGGAGGTAGAAAGGAAGAATTCGAACTTATAGAGAGAGGGAGTCCAAATTGCACATTGATGAGGAGTGTTAGTCCTTTAAATAGAAAGATGTGAGAAGGGGGGAAGAATTTTCGAAATTAAATTCAGAAAGATTTTGAAATAATTAAAAGAAATTTTGAAAAAAATTGATTGATGATTTTCAAAAATTAAAATTGAGAAAGTAATTAAGTGATTTTGAAAAAGATTTTGAAATTGGCAATCAAAAAGATATGATTAAAAATTATTTTTAAAAAGATGTGATTGAGAAGATATGATTGAGAAGATATGATTGAAAAACAAACAAATAAAAAAAAGAAAGTTTTAAAATTAAAGTTGATTACTTGACTAACAAGAAATTAGAATATATGATTCTAGAATTTAAAATTTGATCCTTTCTTAATAGGCAAGTAACAACTTGAAAATTTTGAATTAAATCATTAATTGTAGCAAGGATTTTCGAAAATAAAAAAATGGAAAGAAATTGATTTTGAAAAGATATGATTGAAAAGATATGATTTGAAAAAAAAATTGATTTTGAAAAATTATGAAAGTTTGAAAAAGATTTGATTTAAAAACAAAATCTTCCCTCTTGTGCCATCCTGGCGTTAAACGCCCAAAATACTACCCTTTTGGGCGTTTAACGCCCAGCCAGGTACCCTGGCTGGCGGTGGGCGTTTAAACGCCAGTTTTCCTTCCTCACTGGGCGTTTTGAACGCCCAGCTTTTTCTGTGTAATTCCTCTGCTGACTGTTCTGAATCTTCAATTCTCTATATTATTGACTTGAAAAGACATAATTTTGAATTTTTTTTTTGAATTTTTAATGATGAGAAACAATCAAAATGCAACTAATCATAGAAAACTAAGATCAAACAAACAATGCATGCAGGACACCAAACTTAGAAATTTTCATATTAGAGACACCAACAAATTGAGAATGCATATGAGAAACAACAAAACACACAAAACAGGAGAATTTAAAGATCAGAGCAAGGAAATTATCAAGAACAACTTGAAGATTAATGAAGAACAAAATTCATACATTCAAAAAATGCAAGGAATAAATAAAACATATAGGACACCAAACTTAAAAATTGACACTATATTTAAACAAGAAACACAAATTATTTTTTATTTTTGTGATTTTAAAATTTTTTTATAATTTTTTTTCAAAAATTAATTGGAAAAAGAGAAAGTAAGGAATTCAAAATTTTTAATGAGAATTCCAGGAATCATGCAATGTTAGTCTAATAATCCGGTCCAGGAATTAGACATGGCTTACTAGCCAGCCAAGCCTTCAATGAAAGTTTCGGTCCAAAACACTAGACATGGCCAATGGCCAGCCAAGCTTTAGCAGATCATTACTTTCAATAGCAAAATTGATAGAAATCAACAAGCTCTTGTGATGATAAGTTGAAACCTCGGTCCAAAAGTTTAGACATGGTTTCACAACCAGCCAGACTTCAATAGATCATCATGAAACTCTAGAATTCATTCTTAAAAATTATGAATAACATAGAATAATTTTTATTTTTTTATTTTTTTTTTGAAAATAAAAAGTAAAAAGCTTAAACATAAAATAAAATTACCTAATCTGAGCAACAAGATGAATCGTCAGTTGTCCAAACTCGAACAATCCCTGGCAACGGCGCCAAAAACTTGGTGCACGAAATTGTGATCATCAATGGCGCCAACAACTTAGTATGTACAATTGTAATCTCAACTCTTTGTCACAACTCCGCACAACTAACCAGCAAGTGCACTGGGTCGTCCAAGTAATAAACCTTACGTGAGTAAGGGTCGATCCCACGGAGATTGTCGGTTTGAAGCAAGCTATGGTCATCTTGTAAATCTCAGTCAGGCGATTCAAATGGTTATGAAGAATTGATAATTAAAAGATAAATAAAATATAAAATAAGATAGAGATACTTATGTAATTCATTGGTGAGAATTTCAGATAAGCGTATGAAGATGCTTTGTTCCTCCTAAACTTCTGCTTTCCTATTGCCTTCTTCCAATCATTCATACTCCTTTCCATGGCAAGCTTATGTTGGGTTTCACCGTTGTCAATGGCTACCTCCCTTCCTCTCAGTGAAAATGGTCCAAATGCGCTATTACCGCACGGCTAATTAGTTGTTGGTTCTCGATCATGTTGGAATAGGATCCATTGATCCTTTTGCGTCTGTCACTACGCCCAACACTCGCGAGTTTGAAGCTCGTCACATTCATCCATTCCCAGATCCTACTCGGAATACCACAGACAAAGTTTAGACTTTCCGGATCTCAAGAATGCTGCCAATTGATTCTAGCCTATACCACGAAGACTCTGATCTCATGGAATGGAAGGCTCGGTTGTCAGGCGAGGCAATCATGCGTCATGAACCAGGAGGCTAAGAGATACGCACTCAAGCTATTGCAAGTAGAACGGAAGTGGTTGTCAGGCACGCGTTCAAAGGTGAGAATGATAATGAGTGTCACGGATCATCACATTCATCAAGTTGAAGAACGAGTGTATATCTTAGAGAAGAAGTAGGCATGAATTGAATAGAAAAACAATAGTACTTTGCATTAATTCATGAGGAACAGCAGAGCTCCACACCTTAATCTATGGTGTGTAAAAACTCCACCGTTGAAAATACATAAGAACAAAAGGTCTAGGCATGGCCGTGAGGCCAGCCTCTAAAACATGACCAAGAGATCAAAATATGAACTAAAGATTTCCAGATAAAAATACAATAGCAAAAGGTCCATCTTTTATGCCAGTTCTGGCGTTTTGACGCCAGAATTTTTATGCTGACATGAAACGCCGGTTTAGGCCATCAAATCTCGGGCAAAGTATGGACTATTATATATTACTGGAAAGCCCAGGATGTCTACTTTCTAACGCAATTGAGAGCACGTCAATTGGACTTTTGTAGCTCCAGAAAAACCACTTCGAGTGTAGGGAGGTCAGAATCCAACAGCATCTGCAGTCCTTTTTCAGCCTCTGAATCAGATTTTTGCTCAGGTCCCTCAATTTCAACCAGAAAATACCTGAAATCACAGAAAAATACACAAACTCATAGTAAAATCTAGAAATGTGTTTTGTATTTAAAAACTAATAAAAATATAATAAAAACTAACTAAAACATACTAAAAACTACCTAAAAACAATGCCAAAAAGCGTATAAATTATCCGCTCATCAACCCTCCTGAGGTTCAGCAGGACACTCCACATCCATAGCCAGAGCCACAACCGATCTCAGTCCCACAGCCAGTACCTGAGCCATAGCCCGGCGTGATTGTT
This sequence comes from Arachis ipaensis, assembly GCF_059453495.1. Lineage (NCBI taxonomy): Eukaryota > Viridiplantae > Streptophyta > Magnoliopsida > Fabales > Fabaceae > Arachis > Arachis ipaensis. The sequence continues at coordinate 95,932,970 of NC_142439.1, forward strand.
GACCCCCATCCCGAGCTTCAGCAGTAGCATCGAGGACGATGCTTGATTCTAAAGTGTGGGGAGGTCACCGTTCGTGATCGGTGTTTATATTTATGTGGTGAACTTTCAGACATCTATTTCTATTTTCTGCTACTCTATTTTATTTTGCACTTTATGTTTTAGATCATTTTGGAATTACTGTACATATTTGATATTGTGGATACCCTTATTTTGGTAGTTGTACACTTTTATTATATATATATATATATATATATATGTGTGTGTGTGTGTGTGTGTGTGTGTGTGTGTGTGTGTGTGTGTGTGTGTGTGTGTGTGTGTGTGTTTTGCATCTTGGCTTTGATTGTGATTGGAAAATTTTTTTGGAATTGTTAAAAATCTAGTTAACCCTTTTTATATAAGAATTGTGTTTTGATTGAAAAAGGGGTAAACTAGGGAAAATTTTTAAAATTTTCTAAATCACAACATTGCATTAAAATAAGCTTAATCAATATGATGAAAATTTTCAAGAAATTCATATTTAGGGCACCACCCCAATTGGTTGAAAAATTTTTTTTAGAACTTGCTTGAAATTATACACTTGTGGCTCATGTTTTGAGCAAAGAACACAAGCATGTGAGATTTGAGCCTAATTGTGTGGTTACATCATATATGACCACTTATTTTCATTCTTGTGTGCATTATTCTCTTCCTATGAGTGTAATCTTTGATTTGTTTGATTCTTTATGTCCATTATTTTGTGTATACATGCATTTACATGATTGAGGCCATTGTTCAAATAGCTCACTTACCCAAATAGCCTACCTTTTATCTTCCATTGTTAGCCAATTTTGAGCCTATGCTTAACCCATTTGTTCTTAATTGTAGCACATTACAAGCCTAAGTGAAAAATAATAAATGTCCCTTGTTTGGATCTTTGATTAACTTAGGCTAGTGAGAGTGTTCATTACTTGATTTTGGAAAAGTTGGGTACATTGGGTAGAGATAAAAGTGTGTTTATGTTTTTGTTGAAAAAATTTTCAAGAATTGGGTACATACTCGTGTATTAATCATGTGTAAACCATATGCATTGATGTTCTTGTATATATTTTATATTAAAAAAAATTTTTACAACAAAAAGGGAACAAAATGTCCTAAGGTTTAAAGTTTCATAAATTCAATGCATATGTGTGAGAATCTAAAAAGAATACACGAGTGTGTGAAAATGTGAAGAATGGATAACTAGGTTTGTTTAGAATTGTTTAGGTTGTCATAAGGTAGGTGGAAATTTTAAGTTAATCAAAGATTCGAATGTTAAGCTCACTTGACCATATGCATCATACCTTGACCCTAGCCCCATTACAACCTATGGGAAGTCCTCATGATATTTGTATACATGCATAAAGTAATTGTTGATTGTTAGATGAAAAACAAGTCTTGGAAAGCATGATTAGGGAAGAATTGAGTGAATCAACCCCATACACTTGAGTGTATAGAGCGGATACACATCTGGCGAGGTTTCGATCATTCAATTACATGTTTCCGCCCATGATCATCTTTTCTTGCAAGTTTATAAATTCTTTCAATGATTCAATCCAATTGTGGTTTGCTTTGATTGATAATGTCTTAGCCCTTATGCTTGCATATGTATTCTTGAAGATTGAATTATTTTGATTAAGCCATTGCATCATGTAAATAGATTGCATATAGATAGATTGAATTTAGTTAGTTGCATTGAATAAATGTTAATACCCTTTGCTTCCTTCTTGATTTTAGCATGAGGACATGCTTAGTTTAAGTGTGGGGAGATTTGATAAACCCCAATTTCGTGATTTATCTTTGCTTATTTTAGGGGATTTTACCACCTTTTCCCACATTTATTCAATGAAATGGCATGGTTTTGTAATTCTCCCTTGAATTGTGCTTAAGTGTAAAAACATGCTTTTTAGGCCCTAAATTGGTGATTTTGATTCACTTTAATTCCATTCGATGCCTTGATGTGTGTGTTGAGTGATTTCAGGTTTATAAGGCAAGTATTGAATGGAAGAAATGAGTAGAAAAGCATACAAAGGGGAGAATGCATGAAGAAAGAAAGATTGGGAATGTATCAATGGACGCGCACGCGTACAAGGCGCGCACGCGCAAAAGTGGTTTTACATAGAGACGTGCACACGTACATGATGCGTCCACGCGGGTGAAGATTTTGCCAATCGACGCGCACGCGCACATGGCGCGCACGCGCCAATACTCTCACATGGCCCACTTAAAGGCAAAACACTGGGGGCGATTTCTGAGCTGCCCAGGCCCAAATCCAACTTGTTTCTGAGTTTATTTCATGTAGAATTGAAGTCCAAGCAAAGGGGGAGCAATTATTTTAACCAACATGAGCCTTTAGTTAGTTTTCTAGAGAGAGAAGCTCTCTCTTCTCTTTAGAATTAAGTTAGGATTAGGTTAGATTGTCTTAGATCCATGTTTAATTCCTTGATCTCACCTTGTTTCTTTTATAATTTCTCAATTCTACATCTTGATTCTCTTATTTGTGATGTTAATTTCTCAATTTGCTCTCTTTTGTGATGATGAACTCATGTTGGATTCGGTTTACATTTAATGCAATTTTGATGTTGATGTTTCTTTTATTGATGAATTGAGTTGTGAATTTATTTTTCTTGCAATTAGTAGTCGGTAGATTTTATTATTCTTGCAATTTATGATGTTTATTTCTATTGCACTCTATGTATTTGATGAAATGTTTTCCTTAGTTTTTGAGTAGTTTTGTCAACTCTTGGTCTAAGCTAAGGGAATTGGGTAAATTTGAGTTATTGGGTATAATGGATTTGGTGATTTGAGAACCCTTGGTGATCAATTTGATACCCATTGACGCTAACTCACTACTAAGTTAATTAGTAGGTAGGTTGGGACTTACGGGTTGATGTGATCAAACCTATTTGACGTACTTCAAAGCTTAGGAGTAGATGTTATGTACTTAAAGCTTTTGGGAAGTAGACTTAATATGTTGGCCTCTCATGATTATCAATATTTGGTTTGTTGACATGGATGGTGATCTCAATTACCTAAGTCTTAGCCAAGAGTTCTTTATCTTGTTTTCTTTACTTGCTTGCCTAATTTACTTTTCTTGCCCTCTTATGAACCAAAAACCCCCCTTACCCCTTTATAGCCAATAATTAAGCACTTCATTGTATCCTAGAGAGACGACCCAGAGTCCAAATACTTCGGTAAATTTTTATTTGGGGTTTGTACTTATGACAAAACCATATTTTAATTTGATGCGAGAGTTGTTTGTTGGTTTGGAGCTATGCTTACAACGAAGTAATTCTTTCCTTTAGGAAGAAAATCTAGACCGATGACAATTTTTGTATCAAACACCAAACTTAATGTGACACAATCAATGAGATACTGGACTAAGTACCCAGTAAAATGCAAGCTACATGTTGGTGTAGCAACACTAAACTTAATACATAAAATACATATACAACATGAAGCAAGCAAAAAGAAAAATGGAAAGAAATTACCTAACATTGTGTTGCCTCCCAACAAATGCTTCTTTAACGTCACTAACTTGACGGTTGATTATTGTTAAGGTGGAGGTTATTCATAATGCTTCAATTCCTCCCCTCTCATTGTGAATCTTCTTCTTGTGTCCTCATGGATCAACTCAATATGCTCAAGAGAGAGGATTTTATTTGCTGTATATGGCAACAATGGATGGTGAGTTAACACCACTTTCAACCTTGGTAAAAAGTCTTCAGTAGGAATTTTCTTATTTCTCCACCCCTGGGTACTTTCTTCTTGGGAGCTTCCTCCTTGGTTAATGAGGCATACGGGTGCACGAAATCACAATCACACTTTTGCGATTCCACACAACTAACCAGCAAGTGCACTGGGTCGTCCAAGTAATACTTTACGTGAGTAAGGGTCGATCCCACGGAGATTGTCGGCTTGAAGCAAGCTATGGTTATCTTGTAACTCTTAGTCAGGATATCAATAATTCTCATATTTAATTGTAAAAAGTAAAAGAACATGAAATAAATACTTGTTTTGCAGTAATGGAGAACAGGTTAAGGTTTTGGAGATGCTCTATCTTCTGAATCTCTGTTTTCCTACTGTCTTCTTCTTCATGCACGCAAGGCTCCTTCCATGGCAAGCTGTATGTTAGTGGATCACCGTTGTCAATGGCTACCATCCGTCCTCTCAGTAAAAATGGTCCAAATGCGCTGTCACTGCACGGCTAATCATCTGTCGGTTCTCACTCATGTTGGAATAAGATCCATTGATCCTTTTGCGTCTGTCACTACGCCCAGCACTCGTGAGTTTGAAGCTCATCACAGTCATCCCTTCCCAGATCCTACTCGGAATACCACAGACAAGGTTTAGACTTTCTGGATCTTAGGAATGGCCGCCAATAATTCTAGCCTATACCACGAAGGTTCTAATCTTAGATTAGAAACCCAAGAGATATGTACTCAAGCTATTGCAGATAGAACGGAGGTGGTTGTCAGGCACGCGTTCATAGGTGAGAATCATGATGAGTGTCACGGATCATCACATTCATCATGTTGAAGTGCGAGTGAATATCTTAGAATAGAAACAAGCATGATAGAATGGAAAACAGTAGTAATTGCATTAATTCATCGAGACACAGCAGAGCTCCTCACCCCCAACCATGGGGTTTAGAGGCTCATGCCGTCAAAAATACAATATAAAACTTGTAAAGTGTCATGAGGTACAAGATGAATCAATAAAAGTAGTTTTTATAATAAACTAGTGACCTAGGGTTACAGAAAATGTGTAAGCTAGAATAGTTAGTGTAAAAATCCATTTTCGGGGCCCACTTGGTATGTGCTTGGGCTAAGCATTGAAGCTTTCACGTGTAGAGACATTTCTTGGAGTTAAAAGCCAACTTTTATGCCAGTTTGAGCCTTTAACTTCAGCTTTCATGCCAGTTCTGGCGTTTTAACGCCAGAATTTCTATGCTGACTTGGAACGCCAGTTTGGGCCATCAAATCTCGAGCAAAGTATGGACTATTATATATTGCTGGAAAGCCCAGGATGTCTACTTTTCAACGCAATTAAGAGCGCGCCAATTGTGCTTCTGTAGCTCCAGAAAATCCACTTCGAGTACAGGGAGGTCAGAATCCAACAGCATCTGTAGTCCTTTTTCAGCCTCTGAATCAGATTTTTGCTCAGGTCCCTCAATTTCAGCCAGAAAATACCTGAAATCACAGAAAAACACACAAACTCATAGTAAAGTCCAGAAATATAATTTTTGAATAAAAACTAATAAAAACATAATAAAAACTAACTAAAATATACTAAAAACATACTAAAAACAATGCCAAAAAGCGTATAAATTATCCGCTCATCACAACACCAAACTTAAATTTTTGCTTGTCCCCAAGCAACTAAAAATTAAATAGGATAAAAAAAAGAGAATATACAATGAATTCTAAAAACATCTATGAAGATCAGTCTTAATTAGATGAGCGGGGCTATTAGCTTTTTGCTTCTGAACAGTTTTGGCATCTCACTTTATCCTTTGAAGTTTAGAATGATTGGCATCTATAGGAACTCAGAATTTAGATAGTGTTATTGATTCTCCTAGTTCAGTATGATGATTCTTGAACACAGTTACTTTATGAGTCTTGGCCGTGACCCTAAGCATTTTGTTTTCCAGTATTACCACCGGATACATAGATGTCACAGACACATAATTGGGTGAACCTTTTCAGATTGTGACTCAGCTTTGCTAGAGTCCCCAATTAGAGGTGTCCAGAGCTCTTAAGCACACTCTTTTTGCTTTGGACCACGACTTTAACCGCTCAGTCTCAAGTTTTTACTTGACACCTTCACGCCATAAGCATAAGGTTAGGGACAGCTTGGTTTAGCTGCTTAAGCCAGGATTTTATTCCTGTGGGCCCTCCTATCCACTGATGCTCAAAGCCTTGGATCCTTTTTATTTTACCCTTGCCTTTTGGTTTAAAGGGCTATTGGCTTTTTCTGCTTGCTTTTTCTTTTTCTTTCTTTTTCTTTTCTTCTCACTTTTTTTTCGCATAGATATTTTTTTCTGCAAGCCTTTCACTGCTTTTTCTTGCTTCAAGAATCATTTTTATGATTTTTTAGATTATCAAATAACATTTCTCTTTTTCCATCATTCTTTCAAGAGCCAACAATTTTAACATTCAACAACAACAAATTCAAAAATATGCACTGTTCTAGCATTCATTCAGAAAAGCAAAAAGTATTGCCACCACATCAAAATAATTAAATTGTTTTAAAATTCGAAATTTATGTACTTCTTTTTCTTTTGTGATTTAAAATATTTTTCCTTTAAGAGAGGTGATGGATTTATAGGATAGCTTTAAGACATAAACTTTAAATTTTATTAATCATGGAAAATAAAAATAAGACTCAAAAATAAATATAAGAGCAGACCAATGATAATAGAAGACAGAAAATTAAAAACAGAAAAATAAATGACTCTTAAAATAGATTCCTAATAATAAAGGTTATCACAGAGTTAGGATTCAATAACCTTAATTTTCAGAAGTGGATGCTCCTTCCTTCTGTGGGGTGTTTGGTCCTTCAAGGGAGAGCTTCTGGCGCTTCAGCTCCTGTAGCTCACGCCCATGCTTCTCCTGTTCCTTAAGCATCTTGCAGAGCATGCAGTTTTGATTCTGCTGTTCTTCCTTAAGTTGATCCATAGCTTCTTGCAGCTTGGCGACAGATGCTTCTAGGCGGGTCCTATAGTCAATTTCAGGGATTTCTGGGAGGAACTCCTGCGCCCTCCTTTTGATGGAGTTGTCTTGCACTTGTTGTCCTTCCATTGACTTCTTGGTGATTGGGTGTTCGATTGGGATAAATTCATCTACTCCTATCCTCACCCCAGCATCTTTACATAGCAGAGAAATTAAGCTTGGGTATGCCAGTTTGGCTTCAGTGGAGTTCTTGTTTGCAATTGTGTAAATCTCACAAGCAATCAGATGATGAATCTCCACTTCATTTCCCAGCATAATACAATGAATCATCACTGCTCTTTTGACAGTGACCTCAGAACGGTTACTAGTGGGCAGTATGGAACACCCAATAAAGTCCAACCAGCCTCTTGCGACTGGTTTGAGATCTCCTCTCTTGAGTTGGTTTGGGACACCTTTTGAATTGGTTATCCACTTAGTTCCAGGGAGGCATATGTCCTCTAGAACTTGGTCCAACCCCTTATCCTCTCTCACTATTCTCCTATTAAAGGATTCTGGATCATCTTGTAGTTGAGGCAGTTTGAAGACCTCTCTTATTTTGTCTAGATGGAAGTAAATAATCCTCCCTCTGACCATGGTTCGGTAGGTATGAAAGGCAATTCCAGTTATTCTCTGCTTATCTGTCAGCCACAGATTTGAATAGAATTCCTGAACCATGTTTCTTCCAACCCTTGTTTCACGAGTAGCTAGAATTTCCCATCCTCTGTTTCGAATTCGCTCTTGGATCTCTGGATATTTGTCTTCTTTCAGATCGAATTTAACTTCTGGGATCACTGATCTTAGACCCATTATTTTATGGTAATGGTCTGCATGTTCTTTGGTGAAGAACCTCTCTTGATTCCAAAGACTCTTTGGAGTATTCTCTTTCTTGCCTCTTGAATTGGTTTGTTTTCCCTTAGGAGCCATGATCTTGATGAGTCTTAGCTCGGTGATCATGGAAAAACACACCAAACTTAGAGGTTTTCTTGCCCTTAAGCAAAAGAAAGGAAAGGGGAGAGAGAGGAGGAGATGCAAATTCGAATGGTGGAGAGATGGGGATGGCCGAATGTGTATTTATAAGTGGAGGAGAGGGATTTCAAAAATTTTGAAAAAGATATGACATAAAGATATGATTGGTGGAAGAAAATAGAGTCATGATATGAAAAAGATGAGATTTTTAAATGGAAAAGATATTAAAAGTTTAAATCTGAAAATTTGTTTATGCTTCTAAGAATTAAGAGATGATATGATGAGTTGGAAAATATTTGGAAAGAAATTGAAAAGATACTTGAGTTTTTGAAGAAGATTTGGGAATGATTTGAAAGAAATTTGAAAAGAGATTTAGAAAATTGTTGAATTTTTGAAAATTGAGGGTGAATGATGAAAGTTTGAAACATGTTTATGCAGAAAATTATGAGTCAAAACATAAAAATTTGAAAAATTTTGAAGTGGAAAACAAAATCATCTCCCCCTGTCTTTCTGGCGTTAAACGCCCAGAATGGTATCCATTCTGCCGTTTAACGCCCATAAGTTGGCCATTGTGGGCGTTTAACGCCCAGCCAGGTGCCCTGGCTAGTGTTAAACGCCAGAAATCCTTTGGAAAAAGTGTATTATCATACCTATGTTCCTTGCGGAAATAGAAGGCGAAATCAATCCATTTTTTTAGTTCTACGTTTTACATTCATTCTTTCTATTTTTTATTATTCTAATAATATATTATTATATATAGAATTAGATTCTATTTTATACTCCTCAATATACTCTTTTCTACTCATCCTATTCCTATTAACTAAATATACTGGGCAATTTTCTGAACGCCCAGGATGCTGCAATTCTGGCATTAAACGCCCAGAATGGTACCCATTCTGGCGTTTAACGCCCAAAATGGTACCTTTACTGGCGTTATCCATTCTGGCGTTTAACGCCCAAGATGCTCCTTTCTGGCGTTTTCTTGTCAGTGAGCTCCTTTTCTCTACTTTTTGCGCTGAATCCTTCTGTAACTCTGTGAATTCCTTCAATTTTGATGATTAATCTTGAAGAAAATTTATATCAAACTTCTACAAGTATTAATTAAAACAAATAACTTGCTAATGGCTGGGTTGCCTCCCAGCAAGCGCTTCTTTATTATCTTTAGCTGGACCTTGACTTAGCTTTATTCAAGCCTCAGTTTTGAGCATTCTTGCTCAAAATTGCTTTCAAGATAATGTTTGATTCTCTGTCCATTAACAATGAACTTTTTATCAGAGTCAATATCCTGGAGCTCAACATATCCATACGGTGATACACTTGTGATCACATATGGTCCCCTCCACCGGGATTTCAATTTCCCGGGAAATAGTCTGAGCCTAGAGTTAAATAGCGAAACCTTCTGTCCGGGTTCAAAGACTCTAGATGACAGTTTTTTGTCATGCCACTTTTTTGCTTTCTCCTTATAAATTTTTGCATTTTCAAAAGTATTGAGTCTGAATTCCTCTAGCTCATTCAGCTGGAGTAATCTTTTCTCTCCAGCTAACTTAGCGTCCAGGTTTAGGAATCTGGTTGTCCAGTAGGCCTTATGTTCCAGTTCCACGGGCAGATGACAGGCCTTGCCATACACAAGCTGGTATGGAGAGGTTCCTATAGGAGTCTTGAATGCTGTTCTGTATGCCCACAGAGTATCATCCAAGCTTTTTGCCCAATCCTTTCTATGGGCAATTACAGTCCGTTCCAAGATTCTTTTTAGTTCTCTATTAGAGACTTCAGCCTGCCCATTTGTCTGTGGGTGATATGGAGTTGCTACTTTGTGGCTAATTCCATATCGGACCATAGCAGAGTATAGCTGTTTATTGCAGAAATGAGTGCCCCCGTCACTGATTAATACTCTGGGGATGCCAAATCTGCTGAAGATATATTTTTGGAGGAATTTTAGCACGGTCTTAGTATCGTTAGTGGGTGTGACAATTGCTTCTACCCATTTAGATACATAGTCTACTGCCACCAGAATGTAAGTATTTGAATATGATGGTGGGAAAGGATCCAGGAAGTCAATACCCCATACATCAAACAACTCAATCTCTAAGATCCCTTGTTGAGGCATGGCATAACCATGAGGTAAGTTGCCAGCTCTTTGGCAACTGTCACAGTTACGCACAAACTCTCGGGCATCTCTATAGAGAGTAGGCCAGTAGAAGCCACATTGGAGGACCTTAGTAGCTGTTCGCTCACCTCCAAAATGTCCTCCATACTGTGATCCATGCCAGTGCCATAGGATCTTCTGTGCCTCTTCTCTGGGTACGCATCTGCGGATCATTCCGTCTGCACATCTCTTAAAGAGATATGGTTCATCCCATAAGTAGTACTTTGCATCTGAAATTAGTTTTTTCATCTGCACCCTGCTGTACTCTTTGGGTATGAACCTCACAGCTTTATAATTCGCAATGTCTGCAAACCATGGTGCTTCCTGAATGGCGAATAGTTGCTCATCCGGAAAAGTTTCAAAGATCTCAGTAGGAGGGAGGGACGCCCCTGCTACTGGTTCTATCCGGGACAGGTGATCAGCTACCTGATTCTCTGTCCCTTTTCTGTCTCTTATTTCTATATCAAACTCTTGCAGAAGCAACACCCATCTTATGAGCCTGGGTTTTGAATCTTGCTTTGTGAGTAGATATTTAAGAGCAGCATGGTCAGTATACACAATCACTTTTGAGCCTACTAGATAGGATCTAAACTTGTCAATGGCATAAACCACTACAAGCAACTCTTTTTCTGTGGTCGTGTAATTCTTCTGTGCATCATTTAAAACACGGCTAGCATAGTAAATGACGTGCAGAAGCTTGTTATGCCTCTGTCCCAACACTGCACTAATGGCATGGTCACTGGCATCATACATTAGTTCGAATGGTAATGTCCAGTCTGGTGCAGAGATGATTGGTGCTGTGACCAGCTTAGCCTTCAGGGTTTCAAATGCCTGCAGACACTCTATGTCAAAGACAAATGTTGTATTAGCAGCTAGCAGATTACTCAGAGGTTTTGTGATTTTTGAAAAATCCTTTATAAACCTCCTGTAGAATCCTGCATGTCCCAGAAAGCTTCTGATTGCCTTTACATTGGCAGATGGTGGTAATTTTTCAATTACCTCTACCTTAGCTTGATCCACCTCTATTCCCTTGATTGAAATTTTATGCCCAAGGACAATTCCTTCAGTCACCATAAAGTGACATTTTTCCCAGTTTAAAACTAGGTTGGTCTCTTGGCATCTTTTCAGAACAAGTGCTAAATGGTCAAGACAGGAGCTGAATGAGTCTCCGAATACTGAAAAGTTATCCATGAAGACTTCCAAAAATTTCTCTACCATATCAGAGAAGATAGAAAGCATGCACCTCTGAAAGGTTGAAGGTGCATTGTACAGACCAAAAGGCATCCTTCTGTAGGCAAATACTCCAGATGGACATGTGAAAGCTGTTTTCTCTTGGTCTTTAGGATCTACTGCAATTTGGTTGTAACCTGAATAGCGATCCAAAAAGCAGTAATAATCATGACCTGCTAGTCTTTCTAGCATCTGGTCTATGAATGGTAAAGGAAAATGATCCTTTCTGGTGGCTGTATTGAGCCTTCTGTAGTCAATACACATACGCCACCCTATAACTGTTCTTGTGGGAACCAGTTCATTCTTTTCATTGTGAAAAACTTGGACAGGGCTTACCCAGGGGCTATCAGAAATAGGATAGATAATCCCAGCCTCTTGTAACTTAGTGACCTCTTTCTTCCCCACCTCCTTCATGGCTGGATTTAGCCGCCTCTGTGGTTGAACCACTAGCTTAGCATCATCCTCCAATAGGATCTTGTGCATGTATCTTGCTGGGCTAATGCCTTTAAGATCACTTATGGACCACCCAAGAGCTGTCTTGTGTGTCCTTAGCACTTGAATTAGTGCTTTCTCTTCCTGTGGATTTAAAGCAGAGCTTATGATCACTGGAAAAGTGTCACCTTCTCCCAGAAATGCATATTTCAGGGATGGTGGTAGTGGTTTGAGCTCGGGTTTAGGAGGCTTATCCTCTTCCTGAGGAATTTTCAGAGGTTCTTTTATTTCCTCTGATTCCTCCAGATCAGGCTGAACATCTTTAAAGATGTCCTCTAGCTCTGATTTAAGACTTTCAGTCATATTGATCTCTTCCACCAAAGAGTCAATAATATCAGTGCTTATGCAGTCATCTGATGTGTCTGGATGCTGCATAGCTTTGACAACATTTAACTTGAACTCATCCTTATTGACTCTCAGGGTCACTTCCCCTTTTTGTACATCAATAAGAGTTCGTCCAGTTGCTAGGAAAGGTCTTCCTAGAATGAGAGTTGCACTTCTGTGCTCCTCCATCTCCAGCACTACAAAGTCAGTGGGAAAGGCAAATGGCCCAACCTTGACAATCATGTCCTCAATTATGCCTGATGGATATTTAATGGAGCCATCAGCAAGTTGAAGACATATCCGGGTTGGTTTGACTTCTTCAGTCAAGCCAAGCTTTCTAATAGTGGATGTAGGTATTAGGTTGATACTTGCTCCAAGGTCACATAGAGCTGTCTTGGTACAAGCACCCTCTAATGTGCATGGTATCATAAAGCTTCCTGGATCTTGAAGTTTCTCTGGTAAGCTTTTCAGAATGACTGCACTGCATTCTTCAGTGAGAAACACCTTTTCAGTTTTTCTCCAATCCTTCTTATGACTTAAGATCTCTTTCATGAACTTAGCATAAGAGGGTATTTGCTCAAGTGCCTCTGCAAATGGGATCTTTATCTCAAGAGTCCTGAGATAGTCTGCAAAGCGGACAAATTGTTTAACCTATTCCGCTTAGCGGAGTTTCTGAGGATAAGGCATCTTGGCTTTATATTCTTCAACCTTAGTTGCTGCAGGTTTATTCCCTACAGAGGTGGTTGGAGGAGCCTTCTTAGAGGGGTTATGATCAGTACTTGCAGGTGTCTGATCCCTCATTGGCGTTTGAACGCCAGGATAGGGTGCTGGATGGGCGTTTAACGCCAGCTTCCCACCCTTTTCTGGCGTTTGAACGCTAGAACTGGGCAGGAAATGGGCATTCAACACCAACTTTTCTCCCTTTTCTGGCATTTGAACGCCAGAAGTGGGCATCCACTGGGCGTTTAACGCCAATTTTTCACCCTTTTCTGGCGTTTGAACGCCAGAATTATTCCTCTCTGGGCTCTTGCTATCCTCAGAGGGATTTTGGGCAGTGCTTTGGTCATCCTCTGTCAGTTGTTCCTTTCTTGGCTTTCTGCTACTTTGAGCTGATTTATTCAATGTCTTCCCGCTCCTTAATTGGACAGCTTGGCATTCTTCTGTTATCTGTTTAGATAGCTGCTGTCTTGTCTGATTCAATTGTGCTTTCATATTCTTGTTAGCATTTTTAGTGTCCTGGAGCATCTCTTTAAATTTTGCTAATTGTTTTGTCATAAGGAGTAATTGCTAATTAAGTTCAACAATCTGTTCTTGAGGATTAGGATCAGTAGTTACTATCCTAGCCTCTTCTTTTATGGAAGACTCACTGCTTGAGTACAGATGATGATTTCTAGCAACCGTATCTATGAGTTCTTGAGCTTCTTCAATCGTCTTTCTCATGTGTATAGATCCACCAGCTGAGTAGTCTAGAGACATTTGAGCTCTTTCTGTAAGCCCATAGTAGAAGATGTCTAACTGTACCCACTCTGAAAACATTTCAGAGGGGTATTTCCTTAGGATCCTTCTGTACCTCTCCCAGGCATTATAAAGGGATTCATGATCCTCTTCTTTAAAGCCTTGGATGTCTAGCCTCAGCTGTGTCATCCTTTTTGGAGGGTAAAATTGATTCATAAATTTGTCTGATAGCTGTCTCCATGTTTTTATGCTTGCTGTGGGTTAGTTATTTAACCACCTTTTAGCTTGATCTTTTACAGCAAATGGAAACAGTAATAATTTGTAGACATCCTGATCCAATTCTTTATCACGTACTGTGTCAGCAATTTGTAAGAACTGTGCCAGAAACTTAGTAGGTTCTTCTTGTGGAAGACCGGAATATTGGCAATTTTGCTGTACCATGATAATTAGCTAAGGATTTAGCTCAAAACTGCTTGCTTTGATGGGAGATATACAGATGCTACTCCCATATGCAGCTGTAATGGGGTTAGCATATGACCCCAGAGTCCTTCTGAACTATTCACTTCTACTTATGTCCATGATGGAGAAAAGGGAATTGATATGAATTGCAATTAAATTATATTTTTAATTTTTTTTAATTTATTTAATTAAAAGTAACCGAAAAAAATAAAACAAAATAAGTGGAAGATAAAATAAAACTTTCGAAAATTAGAAGAAAATGAAATAAAAGCAAATTGAAAACTAAATTAATTAATTAATTAAAAAGATTTTGGAATTAGCAATCAAAAAGATATGATTGAAAATTATTTTGAAAAAGATATGATTGAGAAGATATGATTGCAATTTATAAAAAAAAGATATGATTGAAAAGATATGATTGAAGAAATTAAAAAGATTTGATTTTTGAAAAAGATTTGAAAAGATCAATTTTTGAAATTAGAATTTTGACTTGACAAAAAAAAGATATGATTTTGAAAATCTTTGACTATTTTTAATGCAAAATTTCAAAATTTATGAGTAAAATAAGGAAAAGATATTTTTTTGATTTTTGAATTTTAATGAGGAAAGAGAAAAAGAATAAAATGACACTAAACTTAGAAATTTTAGATCAAAACAAAGAGAACAAACAAGAAAACTTTGAATATTAAGATGAACACTAAGAAAACTTTGAAGATCAAGATGAACACCAAGAACAAATTTTTGAAAAATTTTTAAGTAAATAAAAGCACAAAAACACACCAAACTTAAAATTTTTAGAAAATCAAACACAAATTTTCAAAAATTTAAAGGAAAACATAAAGAAGACACCAAACTTAGAATTTTTAAAGATCAAGAAAGAACTAAGAACATGCAAATTCGAAAAATTGAAAGAAAATAAAAGCAGGCAATTGACACCAAACTTAAAATATGAAACTAAACTTAAATAAAAGACTCAAATTTAGTTACTCTAAACAGACAAAAATAAATTATTCCTAATCTAAGCAACAAGATAAACCGTCAGTTGTCCAAACTCGAACAATCACCGGCAACGGCGCCAAAAACTTGGTGCACGAAATCACAATCACACTTTTGCAATTCCGCACAACTAACCAGCAAGTGCACTGGGTCGTCCAAGTAATACCTTACGTGAGTAAGGGTCGATCCCACGGAGATTGTCGGCTTGAAGCAAGCTATGGTTATCTTGTAACTCTTAGTCAGGATATTAATAATTCTCAGATTTAATTGTAAAAAGTAAAAGAACATGAAATAAATACTTGTTTTTGCAATAATGGAGAACAGGTTGAGATTTTGGAGATGCTGTATCTTCTGAATCTCTGCTTTCCTACTGTCTTCTTCTTCATGCACGCAAGGCTCCTTCCATGGCAAGCTGTATGTTGGTGGATCACCATTGTCAATGGCTACCATCCATCCTCTCAGTGAAAATGGTCCAAATGTGCTGTCACCGCACGGCTAATCATCTGTCGGTTCTCACTCATGTTGGAATAGGATCCATTGATCCTTTTGCGTTTGTCACTACGCCCAGCACTCGTGAGTTTGAAGCTTGTCACAGTCATCCCTTCCCAGATCCTACTCAGAATACCACAGACAAGGTTTAGACTTTTTGGATCTCAGGAATGGTGATGAGCGGATAATTTATACGCTTTTTGGCATTATTTTTAGTATGTTTTTAGTATATTTTAGTTAGTTTTTATTATGTTTTTATTAGTTTTTATTTAAAAATCACTTTTCTGGACTTTACTATGAGTTTGTGTGTTTTTCTGTGATTTCAGGTATTTTCTAGCTGAAATTTAGGGACCTGAGCAAAAATCTGATTCAGAGGCTGAAAAAGGACTGCAGATGCTGTTGGATTTTGACCTCCCTGCACTCGAAGTGGATTTTCTTGAGCTACAGAAGCCCAATTGTGCGCTCTCAATTGTGTTGGAAAGTAGACATCCTGGGCTTTTCAGCAATATATAATAGTCCATACTTTGCCTGAGATTTGATGTCCCAAACAGGCGTTCTAAGTCAGCTCAAGAATTCTGGCGTTTAACGCCGGAACTGGCACAAAAGCTGGAGTTAAACGCCCAAACTGGCACAAAAGCTGGCGTTTAACTCCACGAAAAATCTCTACATATGGAAGCTTCAATGCTCAGCCCAAGCACATACCAAGTGGGCCCGGAAGAAGATTTCTGCATTAATTACTTATTTCTGTAATCCTAGGCTACTAGTTCTCTATAAATAGGACCTTTTGCTATTGTATTTTCATACTTTTCATACACTTGATCACGTTTTGGGAGGCTGGCCTCACGGCCATGCCTGAACCTTGTTCTTATGTATTTTCAATGGTGGATTTTCTACACACCATAGATTAAGGTGTGGAGCTCTGCTGTTCTTCATGAATTAATACAAAGTACTATTGTTTTTCTATTCAACTTAAGTCTATTTCTTCTCCAAGATATTCATTCGCACCCA
The DNA here is from genome assembly GCF_059453495.1 of Arachis ipaensis. Lineage (NCBI taxonomy): Eukaryota > Viridiplantae > Streptophyta > Magnoliopsida > Fabales > Fabaceae > Arachis > Arachis ipaensis. The sequence continues at coordinate 95,949,263 of NC_142439.1, forward strand.
ATAACATGATGAATGTGATGATTATGTGACACTCATCACCATTCTCACCTATGAACACGTGACTGACAACCACTTCCGTTCTACATGCAAACAAGCTTGAATGTGTATCTCTTGGGTTTCTAATCTAAGATTGGAACCTTCGTGGTATAGGTTAGAATTATTGGTGGTCATTCTTGAGATCCGAAAAGTCTAAACCTTGTCTGTGGTATTCTGAGTAGGATCTAGGAAGGGATGACTGTGATGAGCTTCAAACTCGCGATTGTTGGGCGTGTGACAGACGCAAAAGGATCAATAGATCCTATTCCAACATGATCGAGAACCGACAGATGATTAGCCGTGCGGTGACAGCGTGCGTAGAACATTTTCACTAAGAGGACGGGAAGCAGCCATTGACAACGGTGATGCCCAACATAAAGCTTGCCATGGAAAGGAGTATGAATGATTGGAAGAAGGCAATAGGAAAGCAGAGGTTCAGGAGGAACAAAGCATCTTCATACGCTTATCTGAAATTCCAACCAAAGAATTACATAAGTATCTCTATCTTTATTTTATGTTTTATTTATCTTTTAATTATCAATTCTCCATCACCATATGAATTCGCCTGACTGAGATTTACAAGGTGACCATAGCTTGCTTCAAGCCGACAGTCTCCGTGGGATCGACCCTTACTCATGTAAGGTTTATTACTTGGACGACCCAGTGCACTTGCTGGTTAGTTGTGCGGAATTGTGACAAAGTGTGATTCATGTTTGAGAGCTCCAAGTCCTTTGGCGCCATTGTTGATGATTATAATTTCGTGCACCAAGTTTTTGGCGCCGTTGCCGGGGATTGTTCGAGTTTGGACAACTGACGGTTCATCTTGTTGCTTAGATTAGGTACTTTTCTTTTTATCTTTCAGAATTTCTAAGAATGAATTCTAGAGTTTCAAGGTGATGTTCTTATCATCACAAAAGCTGATTGATTCTCATCAATTTAGCTGCTGAATGTAATGTCCTGCTGAAGCTTGGCTAGCCATGTCTAATCCTTTTTAGACTAAAGCTTTAGACTAACATTGCATGATTCCTGGAATTCTTATTAAAAGTTTTGATTCTCTTTATTTTCTTTTCTATATAATTTTCAAAAAACCACAAAAAAAATTTATAAAATCATAAAAATAAAAAATATTTTATGTTTCTTGTTTGATTCTAGTATCAATTTTTAAGTTTGGTGTCAATTGCATGTCTTTATTCTTGCATTTTTCGAATATATGCATTATGTTCTTCATTGATCTTCAAGTTGTTCTTGATGAATTCATAGCTCTGATCTTTAATTTCTCTTATTTTGTGTCTTTTGTTGTTTCTTACATGCATTTTTAAATTGTTATAGTCCTTAGTATACAAACTTCTAAATTTGGTGTCTTGCATGCATTGGTTGTTTAATCTTAGTTGCATTCTTTTTATTATTGTTTCTCATCATTTAAAAATTCAAAAAAAAAATTTTAAATTGTGTCTTTTCAAGTCAATAACACAGAGAATTGAAGATTCAGAACATTTAGCAAAGGAATTAAACAGAAAAAGCTGGGCGTTCAAAACGCCCAGTGAAGAAGGAAAACTGGCGTTTAAACGCCAGCCAGGGTACCTGGCTGGGCGTTTAACGCCCAAAAAGGTAGGATTGTGGGCGTTAAATGCCAGAATGGATGCCATTCTGGACGTTTAACGCCAGAATGACACTAGAGGGAAGATTTTGTTTTTAATTCAAATTTTTTTTCAAATATTCATAATTTTTCAAAATCAAATCTTTTCAATCATATCTTTTCAAAATCAATTTCTTTTCAAATTTTTTATTTATTACTATTTTCGAAAATCCTTGCTACAATTAGTGATTTAATTCAAAATTTTCAAGTTGTTACTTGCCTATTAAGAAAGGATCAAATTTTAAATTCTAGAATCATATCTTCTAAATTCTTGTTAGTCAAGCAATCAACTTTAATTTTAAAACTTTCTCTTTTTAATTTGATCTTCAATCATATCTTCTCAATCATATCTTTTCAATCACATCTTTTTCAAAATTAATTTTCAATCATATATTTTTAATTTCTAATTTCAAAATCTTTTTCAAAAATCACTTTATTTCTTTCCCAATCTTAGTTTTTGAAAATCATCAATCAATTTTCAAAAATTTCTTTTAATTATTTCAAAATCTTTTAATTAATTTTCGAAAATTCTTCCCTTCTTCTCACATCTTTCTATTTAAGGGACTAACACTCCTCCTCAAGGTGCAATTCGAACTCTATCCCTCTTAATAAGTTTGAATTCTCCTCTCTCTACCTCCTCCTTCTATTCTTCTTTTCCTCTGACACCTCAAGGAATCTCTATACTGTGACATAGAGGATTCCCTACTTTCTTGTTCTTTTCTCTTTCATATGAGCAAGAGCAAAGATAAAGGCATACTTGTTCAAGCTAATCCTGAACCTGAAAGGACCTTGAAGAGAAATCTAAGAGAAGCTAAAGCACAATTCTCTCTAGAGGGCCTAACAGAGCTTTTCAAGGAAGAAGAAACCATGGCAGCCGAAAACAACAATGCCAACAATGCAAGGAAGGTGCTTGGTGGCTTTACTGCACCTACTCCTGACTTTTATGGGAGAAGCATCTCAATCCCTGCCATTGGAGCAAACAACTTTGAGCTTAAGCCTCAATTAGTTTCTCTAATGCAACAGAATGGCAAGTTTCATGGACTTCCATTAGAAGATCCTCATCAGTTCTTAGCTGAATTCTTGCAAATCTGTGACACTGTCAAGACCAATGGGGTTGATCCTAAAGTCTACAGACTTATGCTCTTTCCTTTTGCTGTAAGAGACAGAGCTAGGCATGGTTGGATTTACAACCTAAAGAAAGCCTGAACTCTTGGGAAAAGCTAGTCAATGCCTTCTTGGCAAAGTTCTTTCCACCTCAAAAATTGAGCAAGCTTAGAGTGGAAGTCCAAACCTTCAGACAGAAGGAAGGTGAATCCCTCTATGAAGCTTGGGAAAGATACAAGCAATTGATCAGAAGATGTCCTTCTGACATGCTTTCTGAATGGAGCATCATAGGTATCTTCTATGATGGTCTGTCTGAACTATCCAAGATGTCATTGGATAGCTCTACTGGAGGATCTCTTCATCTGAAGAAGACGCCTGCAGAAGCTCAGGAACTCATTGAAATGGTTACAAATAACCAATTCATGTACACTTCTGAAAGGAACCCTGTGAATAATAGGACAACTCAGAAGAAAGGAGTTCTTGAGATTGATACTCTGAATGCCGTATTGGCTCAGAACAAAATATTGACTCAGCAAGTCAATATGATTTCTCAGAGTCTATCTGGAATGCAAGTTGCACCAGGCAGTACTAAGGAAGCTTCCCCTGAAGAAAAAGCTTATGATCCTGAGAACCCTGCAATGGAAGAAGTGAATTACATGGAGAACCCTATGGAAACACCTATAATCCTTCATGGAGAAATCATCCAAATCTCCCATGGAAGGATCAACAGAGACCTCAACAAGGTTTCAACAACAATAATGGTAGAAGAAACAGGTTTAGCAATAGCAAACCCTTTCCATCATCTTCTCAGCAACAGACAGAGAATTCTAAGCAAAGCCACTCTGACTTAGCACCCATTGTCTCTGACCTAATCAAAACCACTCAAAGTTTCATGACTAAAACAAGGTCCTCCATTAGAAATTTGGAGGCACAAGTGGGTCAGCTGAGTAAGAAAATTACTGAACTCCCTCCTAGTACTCTCCCAAGCAACACAGAAGAGAATCCAAAGAGAGAGTGCAAGGCCATAAACACGTCTCACATGGCCAAACCTGGAGAGGAGGAAGAAGCAGTGATCTCCACTGAGGAAGACCTCAATGGACGTCCACTGACCTCCATGGAGTTCCCTGATGAGGAACCATGGGAATCTGAGGCTCACACAGAGACCATAGAGATTCCATTGAATTTACTTCTGCCATTCATGAGCTCTGACGAGTATTCTTCGTCTGAAGAGGATGAAGATGTTACTGAATAGCAAGTTGCTAAGTACCTTGGAGCAATCATGAAGCTAAATGCCAAGTTATTTGGTAATGAGACTTGGGAGGATGAACCTCCATTGCTCATCAAAGAACTGGATGACTTGACTAGGCAGAGATTACCTCTGAAGAGACAAGACCCTGAAAAATTCTCAATCCCTTGTACCATAGGCACCATGACCTTTGAGAAGGCTCTGTGTGACCTAGGATCAAGTATAAACCTTATGCCTCTCTCTGTAATGGAGAAACTAGGGATCATTGAGGTACAAGCTGCTAGAATCTCACTAGAGATGGCAGACAATTCAAAGAAACAGGCTTATGGACTTGTAGAGGATGTCTTGGTAAAGGTTGAAGACCATTACATCCCTGCTGACTTCATAATCCTAGAGACTGGGAAGTGTGTGGATGAATCCATCATCTTTGGCAGACCCTCCCTAGCCACAGCAAAAGCTGTGATTGATGTTGACAGAGGAGAATTGATCATTCAAGTGAATGAAGACTCCCTTGTGTTTAAAGCTCAAGGATACCCCTCTGTAACCATGGAGAGGAAGCATGAAGAGCTTCTCTCAATACAGAGACAAACAGAGCCCCCACAGTCAAACTATAAGTTTGGTGTTGGGAGGCCACAACCAAACTTTAAGTTTGGTGTTGAACCCCCACGTTCAAACTCTAAGTTTGGTGTTGGGAGGTTCCAACATTGCTTTAAACAATTGTGAGGCTCCATGAGAGCCACTGTCAAGCTATTGACATTAAAGAAGTGCTTGTTGGGAGGCAACCCAATCTTTAACTATCTATATTAAATTGCTATTTTCTTTTGTTATTTTATATTTTCTGTAGGTTGATGATCATGTGAAGTCACAAAAACAATTGAAAAAGCAAAAACAGAAGGAAAAACAGTATTAAAAACAGAACACGTTGGAGGAGAAACTTACTGGCGTTTAAACGCCAGTAAGGGTAGCAGAATGGGCGTTAAACGCCCAGTCTGGCACCATTCTAGGCGTTTAACACCAGAAATGGGCACCAGACTGGCGTTTAACGCCAGGAATGGGCAAGAAGCTGGCGTTAAACGCCAGAATTGGCAGCAAGGGGCGTTTTGCACGCCAAATGGTGCAGAGATGAGAAATCCTTGACACCTCAAGATCTGTGGACCCCACAGGATCCCCACCTACCCCACCTCTCTCTCTCTTCTTCAACCATTCACCAATCACCTCAATACCGCTTCCCCAAAAACCCCTCACTATTCAAATTCAAACCACTTTCCCACCCAAACCCACCCATAATGGCCGAACCATGCCCCCCTCTCCACTCCTATATAAATCCATCTTCACTCATTCATTTTCACACAACATACACACTACCCATCCCCCTTGGCCGAAACACAAAGCCCCCTCCATCTCCTCTATTTCTTCTTCCTCTGCTTTCTTCTTTCTTCTTTTGCTCGAGGACGAGCAAATCTTCTAAGTTTGGTGTGGTAAAAGTATTGCTTTTTATTTTTCCATAACCATTTATGGCACCAAAGACCGGAGAAACCTCTAGAAAGAGGAAAGGGAAGGCAAAAGCTTCCACCTCCGAGTCATGGGAGATGGAGAGATTCCTTTCAAGGGTGCATCAAGACCACTTCTATGAAGTTGTGGCCAAGAAGAAGGTGATCCCTGAGGTCCCTTTTAAGCTCAAAAAGGGCGAATATCCGGAGATCCGACATGAGATCCGAAGAAGAGGTTGGGAAGTTCTCATCAACCCCATTCAACAAGTCGGAATCTTAATGGTTCAAGAGTTCTATGTCAATGCATGGATCACTAAGAACCATGATCAAAGTGTGAACCCGGACCCCAAGAATTGGCTTACAATGGTTCAAGGGAAATACTTGGACTTTAGTCCGGAAAATGTAAGGTTGGCATTCAATTTGCCTATGATGCAAGGAGATGCACACCCATACACTAGAAGGGTCAAATTTGATCAAAGGTTGGACCAAGTCCTCATGGACATCTGTGAAAAGGGCGCTCAATGGAAGAGAGATTCAAGAGGGAAGCCGGTTCAACTAAGAAGGCATGACCTCAAGCCCGTGGCAAGGGGATGGTTGGAGTTCATCCAACGCTCAATCATTCCTACTAGCAACCGATCTGAAGTTACTATAGACCGGGATATTGGTGCGCAAAAATTGTGACGGTTCCATTCCTTGGTAACGGTGCTGAAAACTTTGTACGCACATTCATAATCTTAATTTTTTGTCACAACTTCGCACAGCTGACAAGCAAGTGCACTGGGTCGTCCAAGTAATAAATCTTACGTGAGTAAGGGTCGATCCCACGGAGATTGTCGGCTTGAAGCAAGCTATGGTCACCTTGTAAATCTCAGTCAGGCAGATTCAAAAGGTTATAAAGTTTTAATAATTGAAAGATAAATAAAACATAAACTAGGTTAGAGATACTTATGTAATTCATTGGTAAGAATTTCAGATAAGCGTATAGAGATGCTTTCGTTCCTCTGAACCTCTGCTTTCCTGCTGTCTTCATCCAATCATTCCTACTCCTTTCCATGGCAAGCTTTATGTAGGGCATCACCGTTGTCAATGGCTACATCCCATCCTCTCTGTGAAAATGGTCCAATGTGCTGTCACTGCATGGCTAATCATCTATCGGTTCTCGATCATAATGGAATAGGATTTACTATCCTTTTGCGTCTGTCACTACGCCCAGCACTCGCGAGTTTGAAGCTCGTCACAACCATGCCTTCCTAGATCCTACTCGGAATACCACAGACAAGGTTTAGACTTTTCGGATCTCAAGAATGGCCATCCATGGGTTCTAACTTATACCACGAAGATTCTAATATCTCGGACTCGGTCCTCTGTATTAGATATCTAAGAGATACTCATTCTAGCTTGTTTGCATGTAGAACGGAAGTGTTTGTCAGGCACGCGTTTGTAAGTGAGAATGATGATGAGTGTCACATAATCATCACATTCATCATGTTCTTGGGTGCGAATGAATATCTTAGAAGTGGAATAAGCTTGAATTGAATAGAAAAACAGTAGTACTTTGTATTAATTCATGAGGAATAGCAGAGCTCCACACCTTAATCTATGGAGTGTAGAAACTCTACCGTAGAAAATACATAAGAACAAGGTTCAGGCATGGCCGAGAGGCCAGCCCCATGAAAGTCTAAGATAGCATAAAACTGATCAAAGATCTCAATATAATAGTAAAAAGTTCTATTTATACTAAACTAATTACTAGGGTTTACAGAAATGAGTAAATGATGCAGAAATCCACTTCCGAGGCCTACTTGGTGTGTGCTTGGGCTGAGCATTGAGCTTTACATGTGTAGAGGTCTTTCTTGGAGTTGAACGCCAGTTTGTAACATGTTTCTGGCGTTTAACTCCACTTTGCAACCTGTTTCTGGCGTTTGACTCCAGAATGCAGCATGGTACTGGCGTTCAACGCCAGTTTATGTTGTCTATCCTTAATCAAAGTATGGACTATTATATATTGATGGAAAGCCCTAGATGTCTACTTTCCAACGCAATTAATAGGGCGCCATTTGAAGTTTTGTAGCCCCCAAAAAGCTACTGTGAGTGCAGGGAGGTCAGAATCCAACAGCATCTGTAGTCCTTCTTCACCCTCTGAATCTGATTTTTGCTCAAGTCCCTCAATTTCAGCCAGAAAATACCTGAAATCAAAGAAAAACACACAAACTCATAGTAAAGTCCAGAAATGTGAATTTTAATTAAAAACTAATAAAAATATATTAAAAACTAACTAAATCATACTGAAAACTCTGTAAAAATAATGCCAAAAAGCGTATAAATTATCCGCTCATCTCAACACCAAACTTAAATTGTTGCTTGTCTCCAAGCAACTGAAAATCAAATAGGATAAAAAGAAGAGAATATACTATAAATTTCAAAATATCAATGAAACTTAGCTCCAATCAGATGAGTGGGACTTGTAGCTTTTTGCCTCTTGAATAGTTTTGGCATCTCACTTTATCCATTGAGGTTCAGAATGATTGGCATCTATAGGAACTTAGAATTCAGATAGTGTTATTGATTCTCCTAGTTTAGTATGTTGATTCCTGAACACAGCTACTTTATGAGTCTTGGCCGTGGCCCTAAGCACTTTGTTTTCCAGTATTACCACCGGATACATAAATGCCACAGACACATAACTGGGTGAACCTTTTCAAATTGTGACTCAGCTTTGCTAAAGTCCCCAATTAGAGGTGTCCAGGGTTCTTAAGCACACTCTTCTTTTGCTTTGGACCTTGACTTTAACCGCTCAGTCTCAAGTTTTCACTTGACACCTTCATGCCACAAGCACATGGTTAGGGACAGCTTGGTTTAGCCGCTTAGGCCAGGATTTTATTCCTTTAGGCCCTCCTATCCACTGATGCTCAAAGCCTTGGATCCTTTTTATTACCCTTGCCTTTTGGTTTTAAGGGCTATTGGATTTTTGCTCTTGCCTTTTGGTTTAAAGAGCTTTTGGCTTTTTCTGCTTGCTGTATTTTTTTTCGCCATTTTTTTCTGCAAGCTTTTGTGTTCACTGCTTTTTCTTGCTTCAAGAATCATTTTTATGATTTTTCAGATTATCAAATAACATTTCTCCTTTTTCCTTATTCTTCAAGAGCCAACATATTTAACATTCATAAACATCAACTTCAAAAGACATATGCATTGTTCAAGCATGCATTCAGAAAACAAAAAGTGTTGCCACCACATCAAAATAATTAAACTAGTTTCAAGGATGAATTTGAAACCATGTACTTCTTGTTCTTTTGTAATTAAAATAGATTTCATTTAAGAGAGGTGATGGATTCATATTCATAACTTTAAGGCATAGACACTTAGACACTAATGATCATATAGTAAAGACACAAACATAAATAAAACATAAAGCTCAAAAATCGAGAAACAGGAAAATAAATAAACAAGGAGATTAAGGAATGAGTCCACCTTAGTGAGGGTGGCATCTTCCTCTTCTTGCAGAACTAATGGTGCTCTTGAGCTCCTCTATGTCTCTTCCTTGTCTTTCTTGCTCCTCCCTCATAGCTCTTTGATCTTCTCTAATTTCATGGAGGATGATGGAGTGCTCTTGGTGCTCCACCCTTAGTTGTCCCATTTTAAAACTTAATTCTCCTAGGGAAGTGTTGATTTGTTCCCAATAATTCTGTGGAGGAAAGTGCATCCCCTGAGGCATCTCAGGGATTTCATGGTGAGGAATTTCCTCATGCTCATGTTGAGGTCCATGATCTCTTGTTTGCTCCATCCTTTTCCTAGTGATGGGCTTATCCTCTTCAATGAGGATGTCTCCCTCTATGTCAATTCCAGCTGAATTGCAGAGGTGGCATATGAGGCGAGGAAAGGCTAACCTTGCCCAAGTGGAGGACTTGTCAGCCACCTTGTAAAGTTCTTGAGGTATAATCTCATGAACTTCCACCTCCCCTCCAATCATGATACTATGGATCATGATGGCCCGGTCTATAGTAACTTCAGACCGGTTACTAGTAGGAACGATTGAGCGTTGAATGAACTCTAGCCATCCCCTAGCCACTGGTTTGAGGTCATGCCTTCTTAGTTGAACCGGCTTGCCTCTTGAGTCAATTTTCCATTGAGCTCCTTCCTCACATATGTCTATGAGGACTTGGTCCAACCTTTGATCAAAGTTGACCCTTCTTGTGTAGGGGCGTGCGTTCTCTTCCATCACTGGCAAGTTGAACGCCAGCCTTACATTTTCCAGACTGAAATCTAAGTATTTCCCCCGAACCATGGTAAGCCAATGCTTTGGATTTGGGTTCACACTTTGATCATGGTTCCTAGTGATCCATGCGTTTGCATAGGACTCTTGAACCATTAGGATCCCGACTTGTTGAATGGGGTTGGTGAGAACTTCCCAACCTCTTCTTTGGATCTCAAGTCGGATCTCTGAATACTCATTCTTCTTGAGCTTGAAAGGAACCTCAGGGATCACTTTCTTCATGGCCACAACTTCATAGAAGTGGTCTTGATGGACCTTTGAGATGAATCTCTCCATCTCCCATGACTCAGAGGTGGAAGTAATTGCCTTTCCTTGTCTCTTTCTAGAGGTTTCTCTGACCTTAGGTGCCATAAACGGTTATGAAAAAACAAAAAGCAATGCTTTTACCACACCAAACTTAAAATGTTTGCTCGTCCCCAAGCAAAAGAAGAAAGAAGTGAGTAGAAGAAGAAGAAAATGGAGGAGATGGAGAGAGAGTAGGTTTCAGCCAAGTGGAAGAAGAGAGGGTTGTGTTGTGGGAAATAGAAGAAGGAATGAGGGGTTTATATAGAGGTGGGGAGGGGTTTAGGGTTCGGCCATTTAGGGTTGGGTTTGGGAGGGAAATTATTTTGAATTTGAAGGTAGGTGGGATTTATGGGGAAGAGAAGATGGATGTGAGTGGTGAGGAGGTGATGGGAAAGAGTGATTGAAGTGATTGGTGAGGATCCTGTGGGGTCCACAGATCCTGAGGAGATCCTATGGGGCCCACAGATCAAGTGGGGCCAAGGACATAACATCCCTGCCTCAATTAGGCGTGTAAAACGCTCTTATTGTGCAATTCTGGCATTTAACGCCACTTCCATGCTTGTTTCTAGCGTTAAACACTAGCTCCATGCTTGTTTCTAGCGTTAAATGCCTTGTTTCTGGCGTTTAATGCCAGCTTTCCTCTGGGTGCAATCCTGGCATTTAAACGCCAGACTACTATTTATTTCTGGCATTTAACGCCAGTTTCATGCTCTGTTCTGGCGTTAAATGCCAGCCAGATGCTCCTTACTGGCGTTTAAACGCCAGTAAGCTCTTCCTCTAGGGTGTGCTATTTTTAATGCTGTTTTTCATTCTGTTTTTTTTTATTTTTCAGTAGTTTTAGTGACTCCACATGATCATCAACCTAATAAAATACGAAATAATAATAAAGAGAAAATAAAATAAATTTGATTAAATAACATTGGGTTGCCTCCCCACAAGCGCTTCTTTAATGTCAATAGCTTGACAGTGAGCTCTCATGGAGCCTCACAGATAATCAGAGCAAGGTTGGAACCTCCCAACACCAAACTTAGAGTTTGAATGTAGGGGTTCAACACCAAACTTAGAGTTTGGTTGTGGCTTCCCAACACCAAACTTAGAGTTTGACTGTGGGGGCTTTGGTTGACTCTGCAGTGAGAGAAGCTTTTCATGCTTCCTCTCCATGGTTACAGAAGGAGATCCTTGAGTTTTAAATATAAGGTTGTCCTCATTCAGTTGAAGGATCAATTCTCCTCTGTCCACATCAATCACAGCTCCTGCTGTGGCTAGGAAGGGTTTTCCAAGGATGATGGATTCATCCTCATCCTTCCCAGTGTCTAGGATTATGAAATCAGCAGGGATGTAACGGCCTTCAACCCTTACTAGCACGTCCTCTACTAGTCCATAAGCCTGTTTCATGGATTTGTCTGCCATCTCTAATGAGAATTTGGCAGCCTGTACCTCAAAGATTCCTAGTTTCTCTATTACAGAGAGTGGCATGAGGTTTATCCCTGATCCAAGGTCACATAGAGCCTTCTCAAAGGTCATGGTGCTGATGATACAAGGTATTAAGAACTTTCTAGAATCCTGTTTCTTCTGAGGCAATCTCAGTTGATCCAGATCACTTAGTTCATTGATGAGCAAGGGAGGTTCATCTTCCCAAGTCTCATTACCAAATAATTTGGCATTCAGCTTCATGATTGCACCAAGGTACTTGGCAACTTGCTCTTCAGTGACATCTTCATTCTCTTCAGAAGAAGAATACTCATCAGAGCTCATGAATGGCATAAGGAGGTTCAATGGAATCTCTATGGTCTCTAATTGAGCCTCAGATTCCTTTAGTTCCTCAAAGGTAAACTCTTTATTGATCACTGGACGTCCCAGGAGGTCTTCCTCACTGGGATTCACGTCCTCTCCCACCCTTGTAGGTTCGGCCATGATGGTTAAATCAATGGCTTTACACTCTCTCTTTGGATTTTCTTCTGTATTGCTTGGGAGAGTACTAGGAGGGGTTTCAGTGACCCTTTTACTCAGCTGGCCCACTTGTGCCTCCAGATTTCTAATGGAGGACCTTGTTTCATTCATGAAACTTAAAGTGGCCTTAGATAGATAAGAGACTATATTTGCTAAGTTAGATGGATTGTGCTCAGAGTTCTCTGTCTGTTGCTGAGTGGATGATGGAAAAGGCTTGCTATTGCTAAACCTGTTTCTTCCACCATTGTTAAAGCCTTGTTGAGGCTTTTTTTTATCCTTCCATGAGAAATTTGGATGATTTCTCCATGAGGGATTATAGGTTTTCCATAGGGTTCACCCATGTAATTCACCTCTGCTATTGCAGGGTTCTCAGGATCATAAGCTTCTTCTTCAGAAGATGCCTCTTTAGTACTATTGGATGATTCCTTCAATCCATTCAGACTCTGAGAGATCATATTGACTTGCTGAGTCAATATTTTATTCTGAGCCAATATGGCATTCAGAGTATCAATTTCAAGAACTCCCTTCCTTTGAGGCGTCCCATTACTTACAGGATTCCTCTCAGAATTGTACATGAACTGGTTATTTGCAACCATGTCGTCAATGAGTTCTTGAGCTTCTACAGGCATTTTCTTTAGGTGAATGGATCCACCTGCAGAATGGTCCAATGACATCTTAGATAGTTCAGACAGACCATCATAGAAGATATCCAGGATGGTCCATTCTGAAAGCATGTCAGAAGGACACCTTTTGGTTAGTTCCTTGTATCTCTCCCAAGCTTCATAGAGGGATTCACCTTCCTTTTGTCTGAAGATTTGAATATCCACTCTAAGCTTGCTAAGCTTTTGAGGAGGAAAGAACTTGGCTAAGAAAGCCGTGACCAGCTTATCCCAAGAGTTCAGGCTATCTTTAGGTTGAGAGTCCAACCATACTCTAGCTCTGTCTCTTACAGCAAATGGGAAAAGCATAAGCCTGTAGACCTCGGGATCAACCCCATTGGTCTTAACAGTATCATAGATCTATAAGAATTCAGTTAATAACTGAAAAGGATCTGATGGAAGTCCATGAAACTTTCAATTCTGTTGCATCAGAGAAACTAATTGAGGCTTAAGCTCAAAATTGTTTGCTCCAATGGCAGGGATTGAGATGCTTCTTCCATGTAAATTGGAATTTGGTGCAGTGAAGTCACCAAGCATCTTCCTTGAATTGTTATTATTTTCGGCCATGTCTCCTTCTTTTTCAAAAATTTCTGTCAGATTTTCTCCAGAGAGTTGTGCTTTAGCTTCCCTTAGCTTCCTTTTCAGAGTCCTTTCAGGTTCAAGATCAGCTTCAACAAGAATGTTCTTATCCTTGTTCCTGCTCATATGAAAAAGAAGAGAACACAAAAGAAAATATAGAATCCTCTATGTCACAGTATAGAGATTCTTTTATGTGAGTATAAGAATAGAAGAATAGAAGAAGAGAAATTCGAACACCAAGAGGAAGAAAGGGTTCGAATTTTGAGATGAAGAGAAGTGTTAGTAAATAAATAAATAATTAGAAGGAGATGAGAGAGAGGGAATTTCGAAAATTAATTAAATTAAAAATAAAATTTAAAGTTAAATTTTGAAAATTAAAATTGAAATCAAATTAAATTAAAAGTTAAAATAATTAGTTAATTAAAAAAAAGAAATTTGAAAAAGGGGGAAGGGATTTTCGAAAATTAGAGAGAGAGAATTAGTTAGGTAGTTTTGAAAAAGATATGATTGAAACAAAAAGTAAAGTGGTTAATTGAAAAAGATTTTAAAATCAAATTTGAAAAGATAAAAAGTTAGAAAAGATTTTGAAATTAAATTTTGAAAAAGATGTGATTGAAACTTAATTTGAAAAAGATTTGAAAAAGAAATTTAAAAAGATTTGATTTTGAAAATTAAAGTTGATTACTTGACTAACAAGAAACTAAAAGATATGATTTTAAAATTTAAAGATTGAAACTTTCTTACTAGGCAAGTAACAAACTTAATATTTTTGAATCAATCACATTAATTGTTAGTAATATTTTCGAAAATATGAAATAAACATAAGAAAAAGATTTTGAAAATTATGAAATAAGATAAGAAAAGGATTTTCGAAAATCAATTTGAAAAATTTTCGAAAATATTAGAAAGAAATTTTGAAAAAGATTTGATTTTTGAAAAAGTTTTTGAAAAGATAGAATTTTTAAATTGAAAATTTGATTTGACTCATAAGAAACAATTTGATTTTAAAAAGTTTTGAAAAAGTCAACTCAAATTTTCGAAAATTTATGAGTGAAAAAGGGAAAGATATTTTTTTGATTTTTGAATTTTAATAAAGAAAGAGAAAAACATAAAAAAGACTCAATGCATGAAAATTTTGGATCAAAACATGTGATGCATGCAAGAACACTATGAATGTCATGATGAACACCAAGAACACTTTGAATGTCAAGATGAACACCAAGAAGTTATTTTTGAAAAATTTTCAAGAAAAGAAAACATGCAAGACACCAAACTTAAAAATTTTTATTCTTTAGACATTAATGTTTCAAGAATGCATATGAAAAACAAGAAAAGACACAAAACAAGAAAATATGAAGATCAAACAAGAAGACTGGCCAAGAACAACTTGAAGATCATGAAAAATGCAATGCATGAATTTTCGAAAAAATTTTAGAAAATTAAAAAGATGCAATTGACACCAAACTTAAAACTTGACACAAGACTCAAATAAGAAACACAAAAATATTTTTGATTTTATAATTTTATAATTTTTTTTGGATTTTTTTCGAAAATTATATTGGAAAAACGAAAAAGAAGAAATTTTTTTATTTTTTTTTGTAATTTTTTTTCGAAAATAATAATAATAAAAACAAAAAGATTATAATTAAAATAAAATTACCTAATCTGAGCAACAAGATGAACCGTCAGTTGTCCAAACTCGAATAATCCCCGGCAATAGCGCCAAAACTTTGGTGCGCAGAAATCGTGACGGTTCCATTCTTTGGTAACGGTGCTGAAAACTTTGTACGCACGTTCATAATCTTAATTCTTTGTCACAACTTCACACAGCTGACCAAAAAGTGCACTGGGTCGTCCAAGTAAAAAACCTTACGTGAGTAAGGGTCGATCCCACGGAGATTGTCGGCTTGAAGCAAGCTATGGTCACCTTGTAAATCTCAGTCAGGCGGATTCAAAAGGTTATAAAGTTTTAATAATTGAAAGATAAATAAAACATAAACTAGGATAGAGATACTTATGTAATTCATTGGTGATAATTTCAGATAAGTGTATAAAGATGCTTTCGTTCCTCTGAACCTCTGCTTTCCTGCTGTCTTCATCCAATCATTCCTACTCCTTTCCATGGCAAGCTTTATGTAGGGCATCACCGTTGTCAATGGCTACATCCCATCCTCTCTGTGAAAATTGTCCAATGCACTGTCACTGCATGGCTAATCATCTGTCGGTTCTTGATCATACTGGAATAGGATTTACTATCCTTTTACGTCTGTCACTACGCCCAGCACTCGCGAGTTTGAAGCTCGTCACAGCCATCCCTTCCCAGATCCTACTCGGAATACCACATACAAGGTTTAGACTTTCCGGATCTCAAGAATGGCCATCCATGGGTTCTAACTTATACCACGAAGATTCTAATATCTCGGACTCGGTCCTCTGTATTAGATATCTAAGAGATACTCATTCTAGCTTGTTTGCATGTAGAATGGAAGTGTTTGTCAGGCACGCGTTCGTAAGCGAGAATGATGATGAGCGTCACATAATCATCACATTCATCATGTTCTTGGGTGCGAATGAATATCTTAGAAGCGGAATAAGCTTGAATTGAATAGAAAAACAGTAGTACTTTGTATTAATTCATGAGGAATAGCAGAGCTCCACACCTTAATCTATGGAGTGTAGAAACTCTACCGTAGAAAATACATAAGAACAAGGTTCAGGCATGGCCGAGAGGCCAGCCCCCATGAAAGTCTAAGATAGCATAAAACTGATCAAAGATCTCAATACAATAGTAAAAAGTTCTATTTATACTAAACTAATTACTAGGGTTTACAGAAATGAGTAAATGATGCAGAAATCCACTTCCGGGGCCCACTTGGTGTGTGCTTGGGCTGAGCATTGAGCTTTACACGTGTAGAGGTCTTTCTTGGAGTTGAACGCCAGTTTGTAACCTGTTTCTGGCGTTTAACTCCACTTTGCAACCTGTTTCTGGCGTTTGACTCCAAAATGCAGCATGGTACTGGTGTTCAACGCCAGTTTACATCATCTATCCTTAATCAAAGTATGGACTATTATCTATTTCTGGAAAGCCCTGGATGTCTACTTTCCAACGCAACTGAGAGAGCGCCATTTGAAGTTCTGTAGCTCCAGAAAATCCACTTTGAGTGCAGGGAGGTCAGAATTCAACAGTATCTGCAGTCCTTCTTCAACCTCTGAATCTGATTTTTGCTCAAGTCCCTCAATTTCAGCCAGAAAATACCTGAAATCACAGAAAAACACACAAACTCATAGTAAAGTCCAGAAATGTGAATTTTAATTAAAAACTAATAAAAATATATTAAAAACTTACTAAATCATACTGAAAACTCTGTAAAAACAATGCCAAAAAGCATATAAATTATCCGCTCATCACAATACCAAACTGAAATTGTTGCTTGTCCCCAAGCAACTGAAAATCAAATAGGATAAAAAGAAGAGAATATACTATAAATTCCAAAATATCAATGAAACTTAGCTCCAATCAGATGAGCGGGACTTGTAGCTTTTTGCCTCTTGAATAGTTTTGGCATCTCACTTTATCCATTGAGGTTCAGAATGATTGGCATCTATAGGAACTTAGAATTCTGATAGTGTTATTGATTCTCCAAGTTCAGTATGTTGATTCTTGAACACAGCTACTTTATGAGTCTTGGCCGTTGCCCTAAGCACTTTGTTTTCCAGTAATACCACCGGATACATAAATGCCACAGACACATAACTGGGTGAACCTTTTTAGATTGTGACTCAGCTTTGCTAAAGTCCCCAATTAGAGGTGTCCAGGGTTCTTAAGCACACTCTTCTTTTGCTTTGGACCTTGACTTTAACCGATCAGTCTCAAGTTTTCACTTGACACCTTCACGCTACAAGCACATGGTTAGGGACAACTTGGTTTAGCCGCTTAGGCCATGATTTTATTCCTTTAGGCCCTCCTATCCACTGATGCTCAAAGCCTTGGATCCTTTTTATTACCCTTGCCTTTTGGTTTTAAAGGCTATTGGCTTTTTGCTCTTGCCTTTTGGTTTAAAGAGCTTTTGGCTTTTTCTGCTTGCTGTATTTTTTTTTTCGCCATTTTTTTTTCTGCAAGCTTTTGTATTTACTGCTTTTTCTTGCTTCAAGAATCATTTTTATGATTTTTCAGATTATCAAATAACATTTCTCCTTTTTCCTTATTCTTCAAGAGCCAACATATTTAACATTCATAAACATCAACTTCGAAAGACATATGCACTGTTCAAGCATGCATTCAAAAAACAAAAAGTGTTGCCACCACATCAAAAAAATTAAACTAGTTTCAAGGATGAATTCAAAACCATGTACTTCTTGTTCTTTTGTAATTAAAGCAGTTTTCATATTTAACATAGGTGATGGATTCATATTCATAACTTTAAGGCATAGACACTTAGACACTAATGATCATATAGTAAAGATACAAACATAAATAAAACATAAAGCTCAAAAATCGAGAAACAGGAAAATAAATAAACAAGGAGATTAAGGAATGAGTCCACCTTAGTGAGGGTGGCGTCTTCTTCTTCTTGAAGAACTAATGGTGCTCTTGAGCTCCTTTATGTCTATTCCTTGTCTTTCTTGCTCCTCCCTCATAGCTCTTTGATCTTCTCTAATTTCAT
The DNA here is from genome assembly GCF_059453495.1 of Arachis ipaensis. NCBI lineage: Eukaryota > Viridiplantae > Streptophyta > Magnoliopsida > Fabales > Fabaceae > Arachis > Arachis ipaensis. Next base: position 95,967,182 of record NC_142439.1, read on the forward strand.
GGAGGATGATGGAGTGCTCTTGGTGCTCCACCCTTAGTTGTCCCATGTTAGAACTTAATTCTCCTAGGGAAGTGTTGATTTGTTCCCAATAATTCTGTGGAGGAAAGTGCATCCCCTGAGGCATCTCAGGGATTTCATGGTGAGGAATTTCCTCATGCTCATGTTGAGGTCCATGATCTCTTGTTTGCTCCATCCTTTTCCTAGTGATGGGCTTATCCTCTTCAATGAGGATGTCTCCCTCTATGTCAATTCCAGCTGAATTGCAGAGGTGGCATATGAGGCGAGGAAAGGCTAACCTTGCCCAAGTGGAGGACTTGTCAGCCACCTTGTAAAGTTCTTGAGGTATAATCTCATGAACTTCCATCTCCTCTCCAATCATGATACTATAGATCATGATGGCCCGGTCTATAGTAACTTCAGACCGGTTACTAGTAGGAATGATTGAGCGTTGAATGAACTCTAGCCATCCCCTAGCCACTGGTTTGAGGTCATGCCTTCTTAGTTGAACAGGCTTGCCTCTTGAGTCAATTTTCTATTGAGCTCCTTCCTCACATATCTCTATGAGGACTTGGTCCAACCTTTCATCAAAGTTGACCCTTCTTGTGTAGGGGCGTGTGTTCTCTTCCATCATTGGCAAGTTGAACGCCAGCCTTACATTTTCCGGACTGAAATCTAAGTATTTCCCCCGAACCATGGTAAACCAATGCTTTGGATTTGGGTTCACACTTTGATCATATTTCCTAGTGATCCATGCGTTTGCATAGAACCCTTGAATCATTAGGATCCCGACTTGTTGAATGGGGTTGGTGAGAACTTCCCAACCTCTTCTTTGGATCTCAAGTCGGATCTCCGGATACTCATTCTTCTTGAGCTTGAAAGGAACCTCAGGGATCACTTTCTTCTTGGCCACAACTTCATAGAAGTGGTCTTGATGGACCTTTGAGATGAATCTCTCCATCTCCCATGACTCAGAGGTGGAGGCAATTGCCTTCCCTTTTCTCTTTCTAGAGGTTTCTCTGGCCTTAGGTGCCATAAATAGTTATGGAAAAACAAAAAGCAATGCTTTTACCACACCAAACTTAAAATGTTTGCTCGTTCCCGAGTAAAAGAAGAAAGAAGTGAGTAGAAGAAGAAGAAAATGGAGGAGAGGGAGAGAGAGTAGGTTTTGGCCAAGTGGAAGAAGAGAGGGTTGTGTTGTGGGAAATGGAAGAAGGAATGAGGGGTTTATATAGAGGTGGGGAGGGGTTTAGGGTTCGGCCATTTAGGGTTGGGTTTGGGAGGGAAATTATTTTGAATTTGAAGGTAGGTTGGGTTTATGGGAAAGAGAAGATGGATGTGAGTGGTGAGGGGGTGTTGGGAAAGAGTGATTGAAGTGATTGGTGAGGATCCTATGGGGTCCACAGATCCTGAGGAGATCCTGTGGGGCCCACAGATCAAGTGGGGCCAAGGACTTAACATCCCTGCCTCAATTAGGCGTGTAAAACGCCCTTATTATACAATTCTGGCGTTTAACACCACTTCCATGCTTGTTTCTGGCGTTAAACACCAGCTCCATGGTTGTTTCTGGCGTTAAACGCCCAAATGGAGCTTGTTTCTGGCGTTTAATGCCAGCTTTCCTCTGGGTGCAATCCTGGCGTTTAAACGCCAGACTGCTGCTTATTTCTGGCGTTTAACGCCAGTTTCATGCTCTGTTCTGGCGTTAAACGCCAGCCAGATGCTCCTTACTGGTATTTAAACGCCAGTAAGCTCTTCCTCCAGGGTGTGCTGTTTTCAATGCTATTTTTCATTCTATTTTTTTTTATTTTTCAGTAGTTTTAGTGACTCCACATGATCATCAACCTAATAAAACACGAAATAATAATAAAGAGAAAATAAAATAAAATTGATTAAATAACATTGGGTTGCCTCCCAACAAGCGCTTCTTTAATGTTAATAGCTTGACAGTGCGCTCTCATGGAGCCTCACAGATAATCAGAGCAAGGTTGGAACCTTCCAACACCAAACTTAGAGTTTGAATGTAGGGGTTCAACACCAAACTTAGAGTTTTGGTTGTGGCCTCCCAACACCAAACTTAGAGTTTGACTGTGGGGGCTTTGGTTGACTCTGCAGTGAGAGAAGCTTTTCATGCTTCCTCTCCATGGTTACAGAAGGAGATCCTTGAGTTTTAAACACAAGGTTGTCCTCATTCAGTTGAAGGATCAATTCTCCTCTGTCCACATCAATCACAGCTCTTGCTGTGGCTAGGAAGGGTCTTCCAAGGATGATGGATTCATCCTCATCCTTCCCAGTGTCTAGGATTATGAAATCAGCAGGGATGTAATGGCCTTCAACCCTTACTAGCACGTCCTCTACTAGTCCATAAGCCTGTTTCATGGATTTGTCTGCCATCTCTAATGAGAATTTGGCAGCCTGTACCTCAAAGATTCTCAGTTTCTCCATTACAGAGAGTGGCATGAGGTTTATCCCTGATCCAAGGTCACATAGAGCCTTCTCAAAGGTCATGGTGCCGATGATACAATGTATTAAGAACTTTCCAGGATCCTGTTTCTTCTGAGGCAATCTCAGTTGATCCAGATCACTTAGTTCATTGATGAGCAAGGGAGGTTCATCTTCCCAAGTCTCATTACCAAATAATTTGGCATTCAGCTTCATGATTGCACCAAGGTACTTGGCAACTTGCTCTTCAGTGACATCTTCATTCTTTTCAGAAGAAGAATACTCATCAGAGCTCATGAATGGCATAAGGAGGTTCAATGGAATCTCTATGGTCACTAATTGAGCCTCAGATTCCTTTGGTTCCTCAAAGGGAAACTCCTTATTGATCACTGGACGTCCCAGGAGGTCTTCCTCACTGGGATTCACCTCCTCTCCCTCCCTTGTAGGTTTGGCCATGATGGTTAAATCAATGGCTTTGCACTCTCTCTTTGGATTTTCTTCTGTATTGCTTGGGAGAGTACTAGGAGGGGTTTCAGTGACCCTTTTACTTAGCTGGCCCACTTGTGCCTCCAGATTTCTAATGGAGGACCTTATTTCATTCATGAAACTTAAAGTGGCCTTAGATAGCTCAGAGACTATATTTGCTAAGTTAGATGGATTGTGCTCAGATTTCACTGTCTGTTGCTGAGTGGATGATGGAAAAGGCTTGCTATTGCTAAACCTGTTTCTTCCACCATTGTTAAAGCCTTGTTAAGGCTTTTGTTGATCCTTCCATGAGAAATTTGGATGATTTCTCCATGAGAGATTATAGGTGTTTCCATAGGGTTCACCCATGTAATTTACCTCTGCTATTGCAGGGTTCTCAGGATCATAAGCTTCTTCTTCAGAAGATGCCTCTTTAGTACTGTTGGATGTTTCCTTCAATCCATTCAGACTTTGAGAGATCATATTGACTTACTGAGTCAATATTTTATTCTGAGCCAATATGGCATTCAGAGTATCAATTTCAAGAACTCCCTTCCTTTGAGGCGTCCCAATACTTACAGGATTCCTCTCAGAAGTGTACATGAACTGGTTATTTGCAACCATGTCAATGAGTTCTTGAGCTTCTGCAGGCGTTTTCTTTAGGTGAATGGATCCACCTGCAGAATGGTCCAATGACATCTTAGATAGTTCAGACAGACCATCATAGAAGATATCCAGGATGGTCCATTCTGAAAGCATGTCAGAAGGACACCTTTTGGTCAGTTCCTTGTATCTCTCCCAAGCTTCATAGAGGGATTCACCTTCTTTTTGTCTGAAGGTTTGAACATCCACTCTAAGCTTGCTAAGCTTTTGAGGAGGAAAGAACTTGGCTAAGAAAGCCGTGACCAGCTTATCCCAAGAGTTCAGGCTATCATTAGGTTGAGAGTCCAACCATACTCTAGCTCTGTCTCTTACAGCAAATGGGAAAAGCATAAGCCTGTAGACCTCGGGATCAACCCCATTGGTCTTAATAGTATCACATATCTGCAAGAATTCAGTTAAGAACTGAAAAGGATCTTCTGATGGAAGTCCATGAAACTTGCAATTCTGTTGCATCAGAGAAACTAATTGAGGCTTAAGCTCAAAATTGTTTGCTCCAATGGCAGGGATTGAGATGCTTCTTCCATGTAAATTGGAATTTGGTGCAGTGAAGTCACCAAGCATCTTCCTTGCATTGTTATTATTTTCGGCCATGTCTCCTTCTTTTTCGAAAATTTCTGCTCAACAAGAATGTTCTTATCCTTGTTCCTGCTCATATGAAAAAGAAGAGAACACAAAAAAAATATGGAATCCTCTATGTCACAGTATAGAGATTCTTTTATGTGAGTATAAGAATAGAAGAATAGAAGAAGAGAAATTCGAACACCAAGAGGAAGAGAGGGTTCGAATTTTGAGATGAAGAGAAGTGTTAGTAAATAAATAAATAATTAGAAGGAGATGAGAGAGAGGGAATTTCAAAAATTAATTAAATTAAAAATAAAATTTAAAGTTAAATTTTGAAAATTAAAATTGAAATCAAATTAAATTAAAAGTTAAAACAATTAGTTAATTAAAAAAAAGAAATTTGAAAAAGGGGGAAGGGATTTTCGAAAAATTAGAGAGAGAGAATTAGTTAGGTAGTTTTGAAAAAGATATGATTGAAACAAAAAGTAAAGTGGTTAATTGAAAAAGATTTGAAAATCAAATTTGAAAAGATAAAAAGTTAGAAAAGATTTTGAAATTAAATTTTGAAAAAGATGTGATTGAAACTTAATTTGAAAAAGATTTGAAAAAGAAATTTAAAAAGATTTGATTTTGAAAATTAAAGTTGATTACTTGACTAACAAGAAACTAAAAGATATGATTTTAAAATTTAAAGATTGAAACTTTCTTACTAGGCAAGTAACAAACTTAATATTTTTGAATCAATCACATTAATTGTTAGTAATATTTTCGAAAATATGAAATAAACATAAGAAAAAGATTTTGAAAATTATGAAATAAGATAAGAAAAGGATTTTCGAAAATCAATTTGAAAAATTTTCGAAAATATTAGAAAGAAATTTTGAAAAAGATTTGATTTTTGAAAAAGTTTTTGAAAAAGATAGAATTTTTAAATTGAAAATTTGATTTGACTCATAAGAAACAATTTGATTTTAAAAAGTTTTGAAAAAGTCAACTCAAATTTTCGAAAATTTATGAGTGAAAAAGGGAAAGATATTTTTTTGATTTTTGAATTTTAATAAAGAAAGAGAAAAACATAAAAAAGACTCAATGCATGAAAATTTTGGATCAAAACATGTGATGCATGCAAGAACACTATGAATGTCATGATGAACACGAAGAACACTTTGAATGTCAAGATGAACACCAAGAAGTTATTTTTGAAAAATTTTCAAGAAAAGAAAACATGCAAGACACCAAACTTAAAAATTTTTATTCTTTAGACATTAATGTTTCAAGAATGCATATGAAAAACAAGAAAAGACACAAAACAAGAAAATATGAAGATCAAACAAGAAGACTGTCCAAGAACAACTTGAAGATCATGAAAAATGCAATGCATGAATTTTCGAAAAAATTTTAGAAAATTTAAAAGATGCAATTGACACCAAACTTACAACTTGACACAAGACTCAAACAAGAAACACAAAAATATTTTTGATTTTATAATTTTATAATTTTTTTTGGATTTTTTTTCGAAAATTATATTGGAAAAACGAAAAAGAAGAAATTTTTTTATTTTTTCGAAAATAATAATAATAAAAACAAAAAGATTAAAATTAAAATAAAATTACCTAATCTGAGCAACAAGATGAACCGTCAGTTTTCCAAACTCGAACAATCCCTGGCAACGGCGCCAAAAACTTGGTGCGCAGAAATCGTAACGGTTCCATTCCTTGGTAACGGCGCTGAAAACTTTGTACGCACGTTCATAATCTTAAGTAATAAACCTTACGTGAGTAAGGGTCGATCCCATGGAGATTGTCGGCTTGAAGCAAGCTATGGTCACCTTGTAAATCTTAGTCAGGCAGATTTAAAAGGTTATAAAGTTATAATAATTGAAAGATAAATAAAACATAAACTAGGATAGAGATACTTATGTAATTCATTGGTGAGAATTTCAGATAAGCGTATAGAGATGCTTTCGTTCCTCTGAACCTCTGCTTTCCTGCTGTCTTCATCCAATCATTTCTACTCCTTTCCATGGCAAGCTTTATGTAGGGCATCACCGTTGTCAATGGCTACATCCCATCCTCTCTGTGAAAATGGTCCAATGCGCTGTCACTGCATGGCTAATCATCTGTCGGTTCTCGATCATACTGGAGTAGGATTTACTACCCTTTTGTGTCTGTCACTACGCCCAGCACTCGCGAGTTTGAAGCTCGTCACAGCCATCCCTTCCTAGATCCTACTCGAAATACCACAGACAAGGTTTAGACTTTCTGGGTCTCAAGAATGGCCATCCATGGGTTCTAACTTATACCACGAAGATTCTAATATCTCGGACTCGGTCCTCTGTATTAGATATCTAAAAGATACTCATTCTACCTTGTTTGCATGTAGAACGGAAGTGTTTGTCAGGCACGCGTTCGTAAGTGAGAATGATGATGAGCGTCACATAATCATCACATTCATCATGTTCTTGGGTGCGAATGAATATCTTAGAAGTGGAATAAGCTTGAATTGAAATGAAAAATAGTAGTACTTTGTATTAATTCATGAGGAACAGCAGAGCTACACACCTTAATCTATGGAGTGTAGAAACTCTACCGTAGAAAATACATAAGAACAAGGTTCAGGCATGGCCGAGAGGCCAGCCCCCATGAAAGTCTAAGATAGCATAAAACTGATCAAAGATCTCAATACAATAGTAAAAAGTTCTATTTATACTAAACTAATAACTAGGGTTTACAGAAATGAGTAAATGATGCAGAAATCTACTTCTGGGGCCCACTTGGTGTGTGCTTGGGCTGAGCATTGAGCTTTACACGTGTAGAGGTCTTTCTTGGAGTTAACGCCAGTTTGTAACCTGTTTCTGGCGTTTGACTCCAGAATGCAGCATGGTACTGGCGTTCAACGCCAGTTTACGTCATTTATCCTTAATCAAAGTATGGACTATTATATATTTTTGGAAAACCCTGGATGTCTACTTTCCAACGCAATTAAGAGCGCATCATTTGGAGTTCTGTAGCTCCAGAAAATCCACTTTGAGTGCAGGGAGGTCAGAATCCAACAGCATCTGCAGTCCTTCTTCAACCTCTGAATTTGATTTTTGCTCAAGTCCCTCAATTTCAGCCAGAAAATACCTCAAATCATAGAAAAACACATAAACTCATAGTAAAGTCCATAAATTTTAATTAAAAACTAATAAAAATATATTAAAAACTAACAAAATCATACTGAAAACTCTGTAAAAGAATGCCAAAAAGTGTATAAATTATCCGCTCATCAGCTATCATGATTCATAGCATCATGATTAGAGAGGAAGTAGAAGTTCATGAGGTTATATCCCAAGAACTCTACAAGGTGGCGGACAAGTCCTCTACTGTGGTAAGGTTAGCTTTTCCTCACCTCATTTGTCACCTCTGCAATTCAGTTGGAATTGACATAGAGGAAGACATCCTCATTGATGAGGACAAGCCCATCACTAAGAAAAGGATGGAGCAAACAAGAGATCACACTCATGGACAAGAGCATGAGGAAACTCCTCATCATGAAATCCTTGAAATGCCTCAAGGGATGCATTTTCCTCCACAAAACTATTGGGAGAAAATCAACACCTCTCTAGGAGAATTAAGCTCCAACATGGGACAACTAAGGGTGGAGCACCAAGAGCATTCCATCCTCCTTCATGAAATTAGAGAAGACCAAAGGACCATGAGAGAGGAGCAACAAAGGCAAGGAAGAGATATTGAGGAGCTCAAGCACTCCATAAGATCTTCAAGAGGAAGAACAAGCCACCATCACTAAGGTGGACCCGTTCTTTAATTTCCTTGTTCTTTATTTTCTGTTTTTCGAAAATTGTGCTTTATGTTTATTTATGTTTATGTCTTTATTACATGATCATTAGTGTCTAAGTGTCTATGCCTTAAAGCTATGAAAATGAATCCATCACCTTTCTTAAATGAAAAATGTTTTTAATTGAAAAAGAAAAAGAAGGGCATGAATTTCAAATTTTAAAACAGTTTAATTATTTTGATGTGGTGGCAGTACTATTGTTTTTCTGAATGAATGCTTGAACAATGCATATTTTTGAATTTGAGTGTTTATGAATGTTAAAATTGTTGGCTCTTGAAAGAATGAGGGAAAAGGAGAAATGTTATCTTATGATCTGAAAAATCATAAAATTAATTCTTGAAGCAAGAAAAAGCAGTGAAAAGCTTGCAGGAAAAAAGGATATATGCGAAAAAAAAAAGAGAAAAGAAAAAAGAAAGAAAAAGAAAAGCAAGCAGAAAAAGCCAATACCCCTTTAAACCAAAAGGCAAGGGTGATAAAAAGGATCCAAGGCTTTGAGCATCAGTGGATAGGAGGGCCCACAGGAATAAAATCCTGGCCTAAGCGGCTAAACCAAGCTGTCCCTAACCATGTGTTTGTGGCGTGAAGGTGTCAAGTGAAAACCTGAGACTGAGCGGTTAAAGTCGTGGTCCAAAAGCAAAAAGAGTGTGCTTAAGAGCTCTGGACACCTCTAATTGGGGACTCTAGCAAAGCTGAGTCACAATCTGAAAAGGTTCACCCAGTTATGTGTCTGTGGCATTTATGTATCCGGTGGTAATACTGGAAAACAAAATGCTTAGGGTCATGGTCAAGACTCATAAAGTAGCTGTGTTCAAGAATCAACATACTTAACTAGGAGAATCAATAACACTATCTAGATTCTGAGTTCCTATAGAAGCCAATCATTCTGAACTTCAAAGGATAAAGTGAGATGCCAAAACTGTTCAGAGGTAAAAAGCTAAAAGCCCCGCTCATCTAATTAATACTGATCTTCATAGATGTTTTTGGAATTCATTGTATATTTTCTTCTTTTTATCCTATTTGATTTTCAGTTGCTTGGGGACAAGCAACAATTTAAGTTTGGTGTTGTGATGAGCGGATAATTTATACGCTTTTTGGCATTGTTTTTAGTATGTTTTTAGTATATTTTAGTTAGTTTTTATTATGTTTTTATTAGTTTTTATTTAAAAATCACTTTTCTGGACTTTACTATGAGTTCGTTTGTGTGTTTTTCTATGATTTCAGGTATTTTCTGGCTGAAATTGAGGGACCTGAGCAAAAATCTGATTCAGAGGCTGAAAAAGGACTGCAGATGCTGTTGGATTCTGACCTCCTTGCACTTGAAGTGGATTTTCCGGAGCTACAGAAGCCCAATTGGCACGATCTCAATTGTGTTGGAAAGTAGAAATCCTCGGCTTTCCAGCAATATATAATAGTCTATACTTTGCCCGATATTTGATGGCCCAAACAGGCGTTTCAAGTCAGCTCAAGAATTCTAGCGTTTAACGCCGGAACTGGCACAAAAGCTGGAGTTAAACGCCCAAACTGGCACAAAAGCTGGCGTTTAACTCCAAGAAAAGTCTCTACACATGGAAGCTTCAATGCTCAGCCCAAGCACACACCAAGTGGGCCCGGAATAAGATTTCTGCATTAATTACTTATTTCTGTAACCCTAGGCTACTAGTTCTCTATAAATAGGACCTTTTGCTATTGTATTTTCATACTTTTCATACACTTGATCACATTTTGGGAGGCTAGCCTCATGGCCATGCCTGAACCTTGTTCTTATGTATTTTCAACGGTGGAGTTTTTACACACCATAGATTAAGGTTTGGAGCTCTACTGTTCTTCATGAATTAATACAAAGTACTATTGTTTTTCTATTCAACTCAAGTCTATTTCTTCTCCAAGATATTCATTCGCACCCAAGAACATGATGAATGTGATGATTATGTTACACTCATCACCATTCTAACCTATGAACGCGTGACTGACAACCACTTCCATTCTACATGCAAACAAGCTTGAATGTGTATCTCTTGGGTTTCTAATCTAAAATTGGAACCTTCGTGGTATAGGCTAGAATTATTGGCGGTCATTCTTGAGATTTGGAAAGTCTAAACCTTGTTTGTGGTATTCCGAGTAGGATTTGGGAAGGGATGACTGTGACGAGCTTCAAACTCGCGATTGTTGGGCGTGTGACAGACGCAAAAGGATCAATGGATCCTATTCCAACATGATCGAGAACCGACAGATGATTAGTCGTGCGGTGACAGTGTGCGTAGAACATTTTCACTGAGAGGACGGGAAGTAGCCATTGACAATGGTGATGCCGAACATAAAGCTTGCCATGAAAAGGAGTATGAATGATTGGAAGAAGGCAATAGGAAAGTAGAGGTTTAGGAGGAACAAAGCATCTTCATACGCTTATCTGAAATTCCAACCAAAGAATTACATAAGTATCTCTATCTTTATTTTATGTTTTATTTATCTTTTAATTATCAATTCTCCATCACCATCTGAATTCGCCTGACTGAGATTTACAAGGTGATCATAGCTTGCTTCAAGCCGACAGTCTCGGTGGGATCGACCCTTACTCACGTAAGGTTTATTACTTGGACGACCCAGTGCACTTGATGGTTAGTTGTGCGGAATTGTGACAAAGTGTGATTTACATTTGAGAGCTCCAAGTCCTTTGGCGTCATTGTTGATGATCACAATTTCGTGCACCAAATGGCCGCCAATAATTCTAGCCTATACCACGAAGGTTCTAATCTTAGATTAGAAACCCAAGAGATATGCACTCAAGCTATTGCAGATAGAATGGAGGTGGTTGTCAGGCACGCGTTCATAGGTGAGAATCATGATGAGTGTCACGGATCATCACATTCATCAGGTTGAAGTGCGAGTGAATATCTTAGAATAGAAACAAGCATGATAAAATGGAAAACAGTAGTAATTGCATTAATTCATCGAGACACAGCAGAGCTCCTCACCCCCAACCATGGGGTTTAGAGACTCATGCCATCAAAAATACAATATGAAACGTGTAAAGTGTCATGAGGTACAAGATGAATCACTAAAAGTAGTTTTTATAATAAACTAGTGACCTAGGGTTACAGAAAATGAGTAAGCTAGAATAGTTAGTGTAAAAATCCACTTCTGGGGCCCACTTGGTGTGTGCTTGGGCTGAGCATTGAAGCTTTCACGTGTAGAGACCTTTCTTGGAGTTAAACGCCAGCTTTTGTGCCAGTTTGGGCGTTTAACTCCAGCTTTCATGCCAGTTCTGGCGTTTTGACGCCAGAATTTCTATGCTGACATGAAATGCCGGTTTGAGCCATCAAATATCGGACAAAGTATAAACTATTATATATTGCTGGAAAGCCCAGGATGTCTACTTTCCAACGCAATTAAGAGCGCGTCAATTGAGCTTCTGTAGCTCCAAAAAATTTACTTCGAGTGCAGGGAGGTCAGAATCCAACAACATCTGTAGTCCTTTTTCAGCCTCTGAATCAGATTTTTGCTCAGGTCCCTCAATTTCAGCCAGAAAATACCTGAAATCATAGAAAAATACACGAAATCATAGAAAAGTCCAGAAATATGATTTTTGAATAAAAACTAATAAAACATAATAAAAACTAACTAAAATATACTAAAAAACATACTAAAAACAATGCCAAAAAGCGTATAAATTATCCGCTCATCACATACCTAACACCAAACTTAGGTTTGATATCAGGAGAAACTTTATTGATTTCCATAAAAGGTGGCTTAGGTTGCAAAGTCTTGTAAACTCCTTTGGTGCCTTCAACTGGCTCCACTACTTCTATTTCTTCTTTTCCTTCCAAGTATGGATGTGGAGTTTCTGGAGGTTCTTTCTTAAGGGCTTAATAAACTACTATTTTATGGTAAATTTTGGGTTGAATTAATTGGATTTTATCAACTTATCTTGCATTTATTAATTAAAATAGCATAGTTTTGTAAATTTCTCCTAATTGTGCTTAATGATTAAAACATGCTTTTTATGCTTGAAAATTACTAAATTTAATTCACTTTAATTCCATTCGATGTCTTGTTGTATTTGTTGAGTAATTTCAAGCTTAGAATACAAGGATGACTAGAAGAAGTGAAGAAAAAGTATGTAAAAAGGGGAGAATTCATGAAGAAATGAAGATTGGAGTTACTCATGGTCATGCGTACGCTTGCCTTATGCATATGCATGACTGCCAGCACATGATTTACTTCACTAAACACATGGGTCACGATTTCAAGACTTTCTTGGGTTCAATCCAACTCATTTTTGGAGTATTTGATGTAATTCTCAAGGAAGATAAAAAAGGAGCCATTAGGATAGTATTTAGCATGTTTTAGGTTAGAATTCTAGAGAGAGAAGCTCTCTCTTCTCTCTAAAAATTAGGGTTTTAGGTTTAGTCTTCCCCTTAGTTTAGGTTTTAATTCTTATTTTGATTTAGTTTTCTTTACTTTTTATTATTCTAACATCTTAATTCTTGTAGTTTTACTTGCTATTTCCTTTACTTTGTTACTCTCATTTTTATGAACTCTTGTTGAATTTTAGATTTCCTTTAATACAATTTGATGTTTTTTGTTTTCTTGATGCTTAGTTGAGTTGTTATTAATTTATTACATTTGGTAGATGTAGATTTTATTATTCTTCCAATTTTACCATTTTTTACTTTTATGTCTTCCAAGTGTTTATGAAAATGCTTATCCTAGTTTTAGGGTAGATTTTGCACTATTGGCTTGGAATTGAGTAATTGAGGTGACCTTGAGTCACTAATGTCCGAATTGATTAATAATTTAGAGATTTTAATTAATTTTGTTTCCGTTAACGAGTAAAACCTATGGATTGATATTGATTTGACTAATTGGATTTGCTCTTTTAATTATCATGTTGTGGTTAGAGTCGTTGATGTCCAATATTGATTGGTGATTTAGGGTTGTTAGTTGTTTTTGTTTCTATTGACGAGTAAGACCTATGGATTAAGACTGAGTATGCCTATTTGACTTTCTCCCGATGTTGGAGATGACTAAGTAGGATTAACTTTAGGTAATCACCATGTTTGTGGTCAACGACTTGGTTAGGAAGCCTTTGCTCTCAATCCTTGTCAAGAGTGTTTTTCTAGCAGTCATTTTCCTTTACTTGTTAGCTTTACTTTCTTGTCATTTAATTTCTTGTTAATTATTTTTAAAACCTAACCCCTTATTCTCATAACCGATAATACGCACACCTCGCTGCAATTCCTTTTAAGAGACGACCCGAGATCTAATACTCTCGGTTCTTATTGGTTTACATTCGTGACAAACAAATTAAACTTTGATTCAGGTCATTTTTTGGTTTAAAACTATACTTGCAATGCAATTCTTTTTGAGAAATTTTGAACCGACGTTTGGCCCCTATCATGGCTTCATTCAAGTTTGGATCCCCGGAGTTAACTTTCTTGCAATCCTCTTGATCACTTGAATGATACATGGTCTTGAAAACATGAAAAACCAAATGCTCATCATGCACTCTCAATATTAATTCACTCTTTTCCACATCAATGAGAGATCTTCTAGAGGCTAGAAAAGGTCTTCCTAGGATGATGGAAGAACTTTCATTTTCTTCCATGTCACGAACAACAAAATCTACTGGGAGAAAAAACTTTTCCACTTTAACCAAAACATTCTCAACCACCCTATGTGCTTGCCTCATTGATTTATCATCCAATTAGAGAGCTGTTCTTGTGGGTTTCACCTCTTAGATTTGTAGCATCTTCATCACAGAGAGAGGCATCAAATTGATATTTCTCCTAAATCACACAATTCTCTTTCAAAGGTGGTGTTTCCAATGGTGCAGGGGAATTGGAAACTTCCAAGATCTTTTTTCTTTCTTAGCAAATTTCTTTGAATAATTGCACTACACTCTTGATGCGAAATTTCCAAGCCACAAATTACCGGCAACTACACCGGATCGTATCAAGTAATACCATGGGAGTGGGTTATCGTTCTCACGAGGATTAACAGATTAAGCAAGCAATGTTCAATTGATTATTCTAGTCAGATGAGTAAAAATGATAGTTTTCAATAGCAAATAGCATAAAACAATGAATTAATTAAAGCAAGCAGTAAACATGTGTGGAGAAAATATGAGAGAAAAGTCAAGGTATCGAAGATATTTAAATTTCTAGATTAATAATTATTATTGATGAGCGGATATTTTATACGCTTTTTGGCATCACTTTCATATAGTTTTTAGTATTTTAATTAGTTTTTATTAAGTTTTTATATGTTTTAGTGTTAAAATTACATTTTCAGATTCTAGTATGATTTTTTGTGTTTTTGTACAATTAAAGATATTTTCTGGCTAAAATGGAGGAGCTGGAGCATAAGTCTGATTCAGAGACAGAGAAAGCACTGCAGATGCTGTCTGGATCTGACCTTCCTGCACTCGGAAGAGCTTTTCTAGAGCTACAGACGTCCAAATAGAGCGCTCACAACGGCTATGGAAAGCTGACTTCCAGAGCTTTCCAGCAATTTATAATAGTCCATATTTTGCTTTGGATTAGAAGACTCAAAACTGGCGTTCAACGCCAGCTTCCTGCCCTCTTCCAGGAGTTTAGCGCCCAAAGAGCACAGACCAATGTACAAATGCCCAGAGAGGACCCCTAGCTGGCGTTCCACGTCCAAGAGACCTCATAGAACATGGATCTCATCAAAGCTCAGCCCAAACACTCACCAAGTAGGCCCTAGAAGTGGATTTTAGCACTAAATAGACTGTTTTACCCTTTCTAGTCATCTGTTTAGTATTTAAAGTGTTTTTTACATAATCATTAAAACAACATACTACCATTCAGCATTATTCACGTTTTACATTGTATTTTACTTCAGTATGAGGTTCTAAACCTCCTAGGTTGAGGGGAGGAGCCCTGCTGAGTCCCATGAATTAATAAAAGTATTACTGTTTCTTCTTCGATCCGTGTTTGATCTATCTCTAAGATGTATAATCCAATCTTCATCATGGTGAATAGGATGATCTAACCAATTAACTCTGTTCATCACATTAAGACGAACGTCCTTGACAAACACCCGTGTCTACTTGGGTTCATGTGAATACTTGGCCGGAAAGCACGAGCCAATAGCTATGTTTATACATCTCTCAGACGGCTAATCCACGAGTTCGTTGGGGACTACTCGAGACACCAGTTTAGCCAATTTCTGGGGAGATTAAGGTCTCCGTGGTATAGGCTAGAATCCATAGAAGCATCACTCTCTGATCCGGAAGATTCGACCTTGTCTGTGGCGTTTTGAGTAGGATCGCCAAGAGAATGAACTGCTAGAGCTTCACCCTCTGTCAGATTGAATGACCACGAGCAATGGCGTTTGATCTGGAGCAGAGGAGATCAATGACCATGGGCAATGGCTTTGATCACATACAGCCTGGCATAGAAGAAGATCATTCACAAGCAAAGAAGATAGTAGTACCAGAGTTAATTCAAAAAGGCAAAGCAACTCCAACTCTCAACTCTATTCCTTAACTTTATTACAATTCAGTATTTCTTTCACAACCAACAACATTCTGATCTACCTGACTAAGACCTGCAAGATAACCATAGCTTGCTTCAAACCACAATCTCCATGGGATCGACCCTAACTCGCTCAGGTATTACTTGGACGACCCAGTGCACTTGGTGGTACTGTTGTACGAAAGTGTGAGGATCGTACGCTGTCAAGTTTTTGGCGCCGTTGCCGGAGATTGTTGAGTTTGGACAAACTGACGGATTGTCTTGCACCCTAGATCAAGTAATTTTTATTTTATTTGATTCTTTTATTTTTATTTTCTTCTTCTTAATTTTCGAAAAATTAAAAACCTTTTTCAAAAAAAAATATTTTTCTTTTCTTTGTTTGAGTCTTTGTTTGTGTTCTTGGTTTGAGTCTTTGAGTCTTTTATCTTTTATTCTCTTCTTCTTCAATTTTCGAAAAAAAAATCAAAAAGCTTTTCAAAAATATTTTTTTTGTTTAATCTGTGTTCTTGTTGAGTCTTTTATTTTTATTTGTTCATTTTCTAATTTTTTTCGAAAATTTTTTAAAGGAAAAGGTTTTTCAAAAAAAAAAATCTTTACTTTCTTTTTTCAATTGGTTAGAGCTTTATGTTTATGTTTTTGGTAAATTTTTGTTTCTTTGAGTCTCTATATTTATTAATTACAGCCATTTTCGATTTGTTGGTATTTTTCTTTTAAAAACTTTTCAACAATATTTTCTTTGATTAAATCTTGTGTCAAGTTTCTAAGTTTGGTGTTTTTTTGTTATTTTTCTTTCAATTTTCAAAAATTTCTTTGTGATTTTCTAAAATTTTAAGTTTGGTGTTCTTTTTATGTTCTTGTGTTCTTTGGGTTTTTGAGTCTGGTTCTTCATGTTCTTGTTAGTTTTCAAATTGTTCTTGAATCTTTTATGTGTTTTGATCTTAAAATTTTTAAGTTTGGTGTCGCTTAGTGTTTTCTCCAAAAGTTTTCGAAAATTAGGGACATTAGATCTAAAAATTTTAAGTCGTGTCTTTTACTTGTTTTTCTCTTTCATCATAAAATTCAAAAATAAAAAAGTATCTTTTCTAACTTAATTCTAACCATAATTTTTGAAAATCTCACTAAAAATTCAGATTTTAATTTCAAAATTTTATCTTAAAATATCTTAGTTGTCAAGTTTTCAAAAATAAAATCTTTTCAAAAATAAAAATCATATTTTTTTCAAAAATCTTATCTTTTTCTTATCTTTTTCAAAATTTAAAAATCCTATCGTATCTTTTTCAAATTTTAAATTTTAAAAATCATATCTTTTTCAAAATCAAATTTCAAAATCTTGTCTTTTTAAAATCAATTTCAAATCATTTTAATTTCTTATCTTATCTTTTTCTAATTTTAAATTTTAATTTCAAATCTTTTCTTATCTTATTTTCTATCTTATTTTAAATTTAAATCCTTTCTTAATTAATATCTCTTCTTCTCTCTCTTCTTTCTCAAAACCACCTAACTAACTCTCATCTCTCTTAATTTTTGAAAACTTCTCCCTCTTTTCTCTATTCTATTTTCGAAAATTCACTAACCAATTTAAAAATCTTTTTAAATTATTAACCATAATTTTTGAAAACTAATTAATTAAATAAATAAAATAAAAACAAAAGTATTTTAATTCTTATTTACTCTTTCTATTTATACCTTTGCTCTTTTTCTCACATCTATATCATTCTTCTTCTTCCTCTGTATTCTTCCTTCTCATCTTCTATCTCTCAATTATTTACTTCTATCCTCTATTTTCAAAGTATACTTCTCTCTCTCTTCTTCTATCTTTTCTTTTATTTTCTTTCTTCACATCTCACTCTAAAGAGGAGCTTCTTGCCTATTGGCATAAAAAGTTTTCTTCTTTTTCTTTTCTTTTCTTTTCTTCTTATTTATGACCAGGAACAGGGATAAAGAACCCCTCTTGACTCCTGATCCTGAACCTGAGAAGACTCTAAAGAGGCATTTACAACAAGCTAAAGGACAACACTCTAGAAGAGACCTTTCAGAAAGTTTTGAACAAGAAATAGAGGACATGGCCGAACCACAGGAGGAGCCCAGAAAGGTTCTTAGTGACTTCACCATGCCTACCTCTGACTTTTATGGTAGAAGCATTACTGTACCTGCCATTGGAGCTAACAATTTTAAGCTTAAGCCTCAGTTAGTCTCTCTTTTGTAGCAGAACTACAAATTCCATAGACTTCTAATGGAAGATCTACATCAGTTTTAACTGAGTTCTTACAGATCTGTGATACTATAAAGACTAATGGAGTTAATCCTGAAGTCTACAAGCTAATGCTCTTTTCCTTTCCAGTAAGAGATAGAGCTAAGCTATGGTTAGATGCCCAACCTAGAGAGAGTCTTGACTCTTGGGAAAAGCTGGTTAATGCTTCTTTGGCTAAATTCTTCTCTCCTCAAAAAATGAGCAAAATTAGAGTGAAAGTTTAAACCTTCAGAAAAAGAGAAGGTGAATCCCTCTATGAAGCTTGGAAAAGATACAAGCAACTAATCAGGAGATGTCCTCCTGACATGCTCTCAGAATGGTCCATCATAGACGTGTTCTATTATGGCTTGTTTGAGATATCCAAGATTTCCTTGGATAGCTCTACAGATGGATCCCCCCACTTGAAGAAAACATCTGCAGAAGCCAGAGAACTCAATGAAATGGTTGCTAACAACCAGTTCATGTATACTTCTAAAAAAACCCTATAAACCATGAAATCTCTCAAAAGAAAGGAGTTTATGAAGTTGAGACTCTGAATGCCATTTTGGCTTAGAATAAGATCTTGATCCAATAGGTCAACATGATCTCTCAACATCTAACTAGGATACAAACTGCAGCTACCAGTGTTCAGGAAGCTTCTCTTGAAGAGGAAGCTTATGATCCTGATCAACCCACTATGGAGGAGGTGAATTACATGGGAGAACTCTATAGAAACACTTACAACCCTTCATGGAGGAACCATCCTAACCTTTCATGGAAGGATCAACAGAAACCTCAGCAAGGTTTCAATAACAATCAAGCTGGAAGGAACCAGAATAGGTTCAACAATAGACCACCATTCCCATCTTCTCAAGGAAACATGGAGACCTCTATACGGAGCCTCTCTGACTTAGCCGTTCTGGTCTCTAGCCTCACTAAGACCACCCATAGTTTCATTAATAAAACAAGGTCCTCCATTAGAAATTTAGAGGTACAAGTTGGTCAACTGAGCAAGAGGATCCTGAGATTCCTCCTGAAACTCTTCCCAGAAATACTGAGATTAATCCTAGTGAAGAGTGCAAGTTCATAACCATGGAAGACATGGCCAAATCAGAGGAGAATCGGAAGGTGTTGAATGCCAGTGCAGAAGACTTCACTATGGCAGCAAGCCTGGCGTTAAACGCCAGTGAGGAACCCCTCATTGGGCGTTTAACGTCCATCCTGGCAGAAGAGCTGGCGTTGAACGCTAGCCAGGGAGCATTGGCTGGGCGTTCAATGCCAAACAGACCAGCTTCCTGACGCTAAACGCCAGTGAGGAACTCCTCACTGGGCGTTCAATGCCCAACCAGGCAGGCTTTCAGGCGTTGAATGCTAGTGAGAAACTTCTCACTGGGCATTCAACGCCCAACCATGCAGCCATTCTAGCGCTGAACGCCAGTGAGGAACCCCTCACTGGGTGTTCAACGCCCACCACCCTAGGGAAGCTGGCATTGAACGCCAGCAAGGACATCCCTGCTAGGTGTTCAACGCCTAGAATGCTAGAAGGACTAGCGTTTAATGCCATTCAGGGTGGACAACAAGGGCGTTTAATGCCCAATAAGCTGACAAAGCTAGCGTTAAACGCCAGTCAAAGCACACCCTTTAAGTGCTTAAAGCCCACTCAAGAACTCTCTAGCCCAGAACCAAAGGAAACTATAAAGATAATTGAGGTTCCTTTGAATGCACTTCTGCAGTGCATAAGTTTTGATGATTACTCATCCTCAGATGAGGATGAAGACACTAGAAAAGAGCAAGTTGCTCGTTTCCTAGGAGCTCTAATGAAGCTGAATACTAAGATATTTGGTACAAAGCCATTGGAGGAAGAACCTCCACTGCTCACCAAAGAACTCCATGCTTTGGTTCAGCAAGAGCTACCTCAGAAGGTTCCAGATCCTGGACGCTTTTTAATTCCTTGCACCATAGGCACTATGACCTTTGATAAGGCTCTATGTGACCTAGGGTCAAGCATTAACCTCATGCCACTCTCTGTAATGGAGAAGCTGGGCATCATTGAGGTGAAAGCTGCTAACATCTCACTAGAGATGGTAGACAAGACCATGAAAAAGCCATATGGCTTAGTAGAGGATGTCTTGGTCAAAGTTGAAAATCACTACATCCCTGCAAACTTCATTGTCTTGGACATTGGAAATGATGAGGATGACCGTGTCATCCTTGGAAAACCCTTCTTAGCTACTACAAAAGCCTTGATTAATGTAGCTAAGGGAGAAATGATTTTCCAATTAGGAGAGGACTATATCTTATTCAAGATGTCCAATCCCAATTCTACCTCTAATAAGAAAGAGACAACTGTGTAACACCTAGTGTGCCAATCCTCTCTTTCTGTGCAAAGCTTTACAGAGCCCCCAGACATCAATTATAAGTTTGGTGTTGGGCAGCCATCAACAAGCTCTAAGTACAAAGGTACTAAAAAGAAAGTACCTAAAGGCTAGAGGGACAAGAAAGTCCCAACTGAAAGCCTCTCACCTGGCATGAGAGTTGTCTTCACTAAGAAGCCAGCCTTACCACATACAGTGAGTCGTGTCCTATCTCTAGAGCATGTAGAGCTCATCCATGAGAGGACAGGAAGAAGATTCACTATAAGGGGCAAAAATCTGAGCCCATATTCACCTCCATAAGGAGCTAAAGGTCAAGCTAGTGACGTTAAAAGAGTACTTGTTGGGAGGCAACCCAACCTTACTCAACCATATTTATGTTCTTTCATTTTGTTTTTCTTTCAGTTGTTAGAGTCATGATCATGCGAATTAGTCAAGAGACAGAATTTTATAGTAGTGAAAACAGAGCACTCTGGATGGAGTGTCAAAGTTGAACGCTAGTGAGGAGGCCCTCACTGGCATTCAACGCCCATCATGGGAAGTATTGCTGGCGTTGAACGCTAGACAGGGAGCAACCCCTGGGCATTCAAACACCAGTGCAGAGAGCAGGGAATATGGATTTCCTAGCCTCTCAGGACATGTGGCTCCCACAGCATCTTTCACCTACCCTACCAACCCCACCTACTTTCACACTTTCCCATACACACTTTTCTATAAACCCTAGCCCAATTACATCTATACCACTTTCCCATGACCATCATATCAACCACCTACCCCCACCCACTTCAAAATCAAATTTCTCACCCAAAACCCACCCTATGGCTGAACCCAAGCCCTACCCACTCCTATAAATACCCCACTTCATAACCCTTCATAAACACACCTCTCACGCACTACTACACCCACAAGGCCGAGCCCTATCTCTCCCTCTTTATCCTTCTATTTTCTTCTTCTTCTACTCCATTCTTCTCTTATGCTTATTTATGCTCGCGGACGAGCAAAATTTTAAGTTTGGTGTGGGAAAAGCATAGCTTTTTTCTTTCCATTACCATTCATGGCACCCAAGGTTGGAGAATCCTCTAAGAAGAGGAAAGAAAAGGCAGTAGCCACTCCCTCTGAATCTTGGGAGATGGAGAAATTCATCACCAAAGCCCACCAAGACCACTTCTATGAAGTAGTGGCTGAGAAGAAAGTGATCCCTGAGGTCCCTTTCATGCTCAAGAAGAATGAGTACCCGGAAATCCGAAGAGGAATCCAGAGAAGAGGTTGGGAAGTCCTAACCAATTCCATCCAAGATGTTGGGATTCTCATGGTGCAAGAGTTCTATGCTAATGCATGGGTTACTAAAAATCATGACAGTAGTGTGAACCCAAATCCAAAGAATTGGATCACCATGGTCCGAGGAAGAATCTTAGATTTCAGCCTCTATTGCAAGGAGATCCTCATCCTTACACTAGGAGAGTCAACTTTGATCAGAAATTGGATCAAGTGCTCTCAGACATCTGTGTGGAAGGAGCACAGTGAAAAAGGGATTCCCAAGGCAAGCCCATTCAACTAAAAAGGGTTGACCTTAAGCCCATAGCTAGAGGATGGTTGGAATTCATCCAAAGATCTATGATACCTACTAGCAATTGGTCAGAAGTGACTGTTGACAGAGCCATCATGATTCATTGCATCATGATTGGAACTGAGGTGGAAGTACATGAGGTGATTCCTCAAGAATTGTACAAGGTAGCTGAGAAGCCTCACACCAATGCCGGGTTGGCATTCCCACACCTCATCTGTCATCTATGTAATTCAGCTGGAATTGCCATAAATAGAGATGTCTCTATTGGGGAGGACAAGCCCATCACCAAGAGAAGGATGGAGCAAACCAGAGAGCATGCGCAAGAGCACATGCAGTAGCCTCTGTATGAAATCTCTAAGATGCCTTAAGGGATGTATTTTCCTCCCCAAAGCTATTGGGATCAATGACAAACTTTTCTTGGAGAATTGAGCACTAACATGGAGCAATTGAGGATGGAGCATCAAGGACATGCCACCACCCTCAATGAAATAAGAGAAGACCAAAGAGCCATAAGGGAATACCAAAGGGCTATGAGGGAAGAGCAACAAAGGCAAATGGATGACATAGAAGAGATCAAGCATCACATTGGATCCTCAAGGAGGAGCACTAGACGCCACCCTTAAAGGTGGATTCGTTCTCTTTTACACCTTTTCCTGTTATTTTTCTATTTTTTGTCTGTTTATTTATCTGTTCTCTTGTTCTAGTTGCATGATCATTTGCATTGATGTCTTAAAGTTGTGAAATATTCCATATATCTGTCACCTTGATTAAAAGAAAATTTTTGATAAAGAATTGAGAGATGTATAAATTTCAAGATTAAAATAAGATTAGTTTAATTAGTTTGATGTGGTGTCATTTGTTTTTGTTTTCTGAATGTATGATTAAATAGTGCATATTTGAAGTTAAAATTTTAGAATGTTGGATCTTGAAAGAATAAGGAAAAAAGGAAAAATATTATTGATAATCTGAAAAATATAAAAATTGATTCTTGAAGCAAGAAAAAGTAGCAAAAAAAAAAGAAAAAGAAAAAAAAAGCATGTCGCAAAAGAAAAAATAATATGCATGCGAAAAAGAAAGAAAAATGGCAAAAAGAAAAAGAAAAAAATAAAAAGTAGAAAAATCCATTACTGCCCAAAAATACAAGAAAAGGAGGGCAGATTGAAAAAGCCATTAACCCTTTAAACCAAAAGGCAAGGATAAAAGGACCCAAGGCTTTGAGCATTAATGGACAGAAAGGCCCAAAGGAATAAAATCTTGGCCTAAGCGGCTAAACCAAGCTGTCCCTAACCATGTACTTGTGGCGTGAAGGTGTCAAGTCAAAAGCTTGAGACTGGGCGGTTAAAGTCATGGTCCAAAGCAAAAAGAGTGTGCTTAGGAACTCTGGACACCTTTATCTGGGGACTCTAGCAAAGCTGAGTCACAATCTGAAAAGGTTCACCCAGTTAAAGCCGCTGTGACATTATTGTATCTGGTGGTAATACTGGAAAACAAGGTGCTGAGGGTCACGGCCAAGACTCTGAAAGCTGTGTTCAATAATCAAAATAAGCTGAACTAGAAAAGTCAATAACATCATATGGATTCTAAGTTTCTAAAGATGCCAACATGTTTGAGTTTCAATGGATAGCGAGATGCCAAAACTATTCAGAAGCAAAAAGCTACTAAGTCCCGCTGAAGAGAGAACTTTTGCGTGGTCTAGAAATTCGCAGATAAATCCTCGTTGCAGGTATAGCTTCTAAACCAACAAAAGTCCTTTCTTACAAAAGTTTTGGTTGTCACAAGTAACAAACCCCTTTAAAATTGATAATCGAAGTATTTAAACCTCGGGTCGTCTTCTCAAGGAATTGCAGGGAGGTGTTCTTATTATTGGTTATGAGTCTTGTAAATTGGGGGTTTTGAAAGTAAAAAAGAAGTATGACAAGTAAAATAAATAAATAATTATAAAATAAAACTCTTGGCAAGGTATAAGAACTGGAAGTCCTATCCAAGTTATCCTTATCAATTGTGATGAGAATTGGATTTTTCTCCCACTTTGTTAACCTCTAACTATGAAGGTAAGTTAAGTGGATGAATTAATTTTGATTCCTCAGGTCCTAGTCTTTCCTTGGGAAAGGCTAGAGTTATTGGAACTCGAATTAATTCTTGAAGAATTCCAATTTTTAATCAACAATGAGTTTGATAACTCAAGCGTCACCAATTAATTAACCAAAGTCAAAAGGGAGAAAATATCTAAATTAAATTAACAGCATCCATATAAATAAAGAAAAGCAAAATTAAATCTGAAAATACCTCAAATTGTATTAATAAAGGAAATCAAATCTAACATGGATATTCATAAATTAAATTGAGAAAATAAATAAAAGGAAAATTGAACCTGATAAAAAGAAACAATCCTGAAAGCAAAGAAATCCTAAATCCTAATCCTAAGAGAGAGGAGAGAACCTCTCTCTCTAAAAACTACATCTAAAACTAAAAATTGTGAATTATGAACTTATCATTATGAATGAATGGATTTCTCCACTTTATAGCCTTTAATCTGTGTTTTCTGGGCCGAAAACTGGGTCAAAAACAGCCCAGAAATCGCTGGAGAAGAAATCTGCCACGCTGATTTTCGGAACTGCGATGCATCTGCGTGGAGCGCGCATTCGCGTCATCCAGCGTCAGGGAAACTATGGCATATTATATATCAAATCATAGCCCCGGACGTTATCTTTCCAACGCAACTAGAACTGCGTCATTTGGATCTCTGTAGCTAAAGTTATAGCCGTTTGAGTGCGAAGAGGTCAGGCTAGACAGCTTAGCAATTTCTCCAACTTCTTGTATTCCTTCCATTTTTGCATGCTTCCTTTCCATCCTCTGAGCCATTCCTGTCCTGTAATCTGTGAAATCACTTAACACATATATCAAGGCATCTAATGGTAATAAGAGAGGATTAAACATAGGGAACTTAAGGCCAAAGAAGCATGTTTTCAATCAAAGCACATAATTAGGAAGGACCATGCAAATAGTATGAATAAGTGGGTAAAGAGTTTATAAAAACCACTCAATTGAGCACAAGATAAATCATAAAATAGTGTTTTATCAACCTCCCCACACTTAAACATTAGCATGTCCTCATGCTAAGCTCAAGAGAAGCTACAAAGGAGTGAAGAGGAATGATAGAATGTATGAAATGCAACCTATCTAGATGAATGCAACTACATGCAAAATGTTTCTACCTACTTGGTTAAAAGTAAATAAGTTCTCCAAGAATAAATATGAACTGGATTTCACTAATTCAAATTATAAAAATGAAGTATAAATAGGCTTGTAGAAGAAAATAGCTCATGAAAGCCGGGAACAAAGAATCGAGCATTGAACCCCTCACTGGGAGTGTATGCACTCTAATCACTCAAGTGTTTTAGGTTCGATTTTCTCAATTCTCTACTAACCTTGCTTTCTAAGGCTTGCTCTTCATCTAACAATCAACATAAATTTAATGCACAGATAAACATATCAAGAGGTCTTTTAAGGGTTGTAATGGGGTTAGGGTCAAGGTAGGATTGTATTTGGCCAAGTGGACTAAAATCTGAATCCTTAATTAACTTAAACTTTTCACCTAACTTTAGACAATCCATGTAATCATAATACCACATCTAACTATCCATTAACCATGTTTTCCACATATTCATGCATTCTAATTTCAAGTACAGTACATATGCATTGCTTTCACCATTTACTTTGGGGCATTTTATCCCCTTTTTGCTTAATTGCTCTTTTTTTTGTAGAGAAATAAACATAACTCATCAATGCACATGAATTTTCCATTATTTTTCTATTTTGGTTTTTTATGAGTCGGTTCCCAAATTCCCAATATTCAAATAAATTAGAAACATGATACATTCCCTTATTAACCCATGTTCCCACAATTCCCCCACACTTAGTTGATGCACAATCTCTATCTTAAGCTAACCAAAGATTCAATTGGGGTATTTAATTTGTTTTTCTGCTTAAGGCTAGTGATGTGGTAAAATATAGAATAAATGAGATTAAAAAGGCTCAAGGTGGCAGACAAAGGTGAGTGAAAGGGTAGGCTTATTCGGGATAAGTGAGTAAAAATTCAAATAATGGCCTCAATCATATGCAAGCATGTAAATATACTAAATAATGGACATACAGACTGGAACAAAATATAGATTACAATCATAGAGAAGAAAACACACAAGAATAAAATATTATGGTTAAATAATGTAACCATATAAATAAGCTCAAAATCTCACAAGTTTTGTGTGTTCGAGCTCTAAACTATGTTCCAATATAATATTTCTTCAAATAAGTGTAACATTAAATTTTATTCAAATTAGTGAAATGCTCTAAAAGTTTTTTTTTTTGAAAAAAGAAAATATTTCTTCAACCAAGTGGTAAAATATGCACAAAATCAAACAAATATGCAATCAAACATGTAAATGCAACAACTAACAAGGAAAATAAACCATTGGTGTTGAGATAGAAGAGTAACTAACCCATGG
Organism: Arachis ipaensis; assembly: GCF_059453495.1. Lineage (NCBI taxonomy): Eukaryota > Viridiplantae > Streptophyta > Magnoliopsida > Fabales > Fabaceae > Arachis > Arachis ipaensis. Next base: position 95,993,317 of record NC_142439.1, read on the forward strand.
AGATCGGATTGTAACTAAGCTTCATTTGAAACTTAGAAATTTATTGTATCTTAATTTTCTTTTTATCCTACTGTATTTTTAGTTTCTTGGGGACAAGCAACGGTTTAAGTTTAGTGTTGTGATGAGCGGATATTTTATACGCTTTTTTGGCATCACTTTGATATAGTTTTTAGTATATTTTAATTAGTTTTTATTAAAATTTTATAGGTTTTAGTGTTAAAATCACATTTTTGGATTCTACTATGAGTTTTTGTGGTTTTGTACAATTTCAGGTATTTTCTGGCTGAAATGGAGGAGCTGGAGCAGAAGTCTGATTCAGAGACAGAGAAAGCACTGCAGATGCTGTCTCGATCTGACCTGCCTGCACTCGGAAGAGCTTTTTTGGAGTTTCAGAAGTCTAAATGGAGCGCTCTCAACGGCTGTGGAAAGCTGACTTCTAGAGATTTCCAGCAATATATATATTAGTCCATACTTTGCTTCGGATTAGAAGGTCCAAAACTGGCATTCAACACCAGCTTCCTGCCCCCTTCTAGGCGTCCAGCGCCCAAAGAGCAGAGACCAATGTACAAACGCCCAAAGAGGAACCCCTATCTTACATTCCACGCTCAAGAGTCCTCATAGAAAATGGATCTCATCAAAGCTCAGTGCATTAATCAAAATAGAATACTTGGCCGAAAAGCACGAGCCAACAACTATGTTTATACATCTCTCAGACGACTAATCCATGACTTCGTTGGGGACTTCTCGAGACACCAGTTCAGCCAATTTTCGGGGAGATTAGGGTCTCTGTTGTATAGGTTAGAATCTATAGAAGCAGCACTCTCTGATCCGGAAGATTCGACCTTATCTGTGGTGTTTCAAGTAGGATCGCCAAGAGAATGAACTGCTAGAGCTTCACCCTCCGTCAAATTAAATGACCACGGGCAATGGCGTTTAATCTGGAGCAGAGGAGATCAATGACCATGGGCAATGGATTTGATCACATACAGCCTGCCATAGAAGAAGATCATTCACAAGCAAAGAAAATAGTAGTACCAGAGTTAATTCAGAAAGGCAAAGCAACTCCAACTCTCAACTCTATTCCTTAACTTTATTACAATTCACTATTCCTTTCACAATCAATAACATTCTGATCTGCCTGACTAAGACCCGCAAGATAACCATAGCTTTCTTCAAACCATAATCTCTGTGGGATCGACCCTGACTCGCTCAGGTATTACTTGGACGACCCAATGCACTTGCTGGTACTGTTGTATGAAAGTGTGGGGATCGTACGCTATCAATTATTATCTACTTTGATCATGCAAAGATAAAATTCATGGCAAATTCTAAGTAATTGAACCCCAATCCCTTGGCAATTCAATTTCTCTTAACTTCGTCAACTGTCAGTTCCTTGAACAATTAAATGTGTTAAGAGATTAAATACAATTTCTGGTTTAAAGGCCACACAATTCTCAAGATCCAATCCTAATTGATTTTATGTCACTTATCAAATTAGTTTCAGACAATTGAAGAATTATTAGAAAGGGTTTCTAGCTTAATCCGAAGATTAACTTTTCCAAGATTCAAAAAAATTTAATTTAGATTAAAGTTATTTTCCAATCAATTCTAATCCTTAAAATGAAAAATGAAACTCAATTCTTGAATAAAAATCAGTGCATTAATAAAAATAGAAGAACAATAATCTTAATCCATCAAAATAAATAGAGCTCCTAACATTAACAATGGAGATTTAGTTACCCATAGTGCAGAAAATTTAAAATCCTAATTTAATGTGTAAAACCTAAAAAAGGAATGAAGAAAAACGAAAAAGAGAGGGGGAAGAAGGAAGAAGATGGTGCAGAGCCAATCTCTCCAATTTTTATAGTAAAACCTAATTGTTCAAAAAAAAATCCAAAATTAAAAATCAAATCCTCCGCCTTAATTGCGACCTTGGGCTGCGAGTCTAATCACCGGCGCTAAATACCGGGAGAGTAGCGCTGAATGCCATCTCTCCCGAAAGGGAATGCCTCCCAGGCATTTCACCCTACATTCTCACATCAGACGCAAACTGAGTGTTGTGTATATGCATGCCTAATGTGTATGGACAAGTTCCCTTATAGCACTGGTTGTGCGTATGCACATGAGATGCGTACGCATGAAACCCTTTTTCTGCTGCAGTTGTGCGTACGCGCATATGATGCGTATGCATGACTTCCTTCTTGATGTTGGACAGCTACGCTCCCACGTCACACGGCTGGTGTGCGTATGCACAATAGATGCGTACGCACGAAGTACCTTATTTCGCCAGTTGTGCATACATCTGCTAGATGCGTACGCATGACACCTTCTTTGCTTCTTTTGATCCTTTTCTTGTGCTTTTACTTTTCTTTTACTATCATTCACCTACAAAAATTATGAAATCAAAGAAATCATAGCACTAATAGAATAACCTTGAAAATGATATACTTATCAAGCAAAAGTAATAACTTTTCTATAAGAAATACCAAGAAAAGTGATAAAGATGCTCATGCATCAACTCTGTAGTCATGACCACCATTTGGCCTCCTTTGAAGGATCTATTTTTGGACAACAATTCCTTCATGAATTTAACATACTGGGGTATTTGTTCAAGTTCTTCTATGAATAAAATATTGATGTGTAATGTCTTGAATTTCTCTAAAAATTTGGAGTATTGCTTTTCTTTGTTCTCCTCCTTGAGCCTTTGAGGGTATGGAATTTTTGGCTTGTATTCAGGTACCTTAACCTTCTCAATTAGCGGTTCTTTTGAAACTTGAAGTGAGGGTACAGGATAACTAGTATGCACGTATTCTCCTTGAGGTATGGCATTCTCCATTGCTTCTTCCTCTTGCTTGTAAGTGCTTGTAGTCTCCTTGCCAACCACTTTGCCACTCCTTAAACTTATGGCCTTGCATTCTTCTCTTTTTGGGTTTTGGATTGTATCACTGGAAAATCCATTAGTGGGATTCATAGCAACTTTCTTTGTCAATTAGCTCATTTGAATTTCTAAGTTCTTGATGGAGGTTTGAGTTTCATGCATGAAGGTTTTAGTGGATTAGACAAGGGAGGAGGTATACTGTGAGAGTTGTTCTCAGGCAAGTTCTATGTTGGAAAGCTTTTGAGAAATTTAGGAATCTTGTGTTAGTTGTGGGGGTTGTGAGGAATGGTAATGGGAGGTGAGGTTGTTTTGGTGAGGAGTGTTGTTAAGATTGGGTTGCCTTTGACCTTGATTTCTCCATCCAAAATTGGGGTGATTTCTCTATCCAGGATTGTAAGTCTTAGAGAATGGGTCATTTTGAGGTGACTTAGAAGAATTTCCTATATAACTTACTTTGCTCAACAGAGGGTTGATCATAATCAAAACCTTCACCTTGAGAAACTCCTCCACTGAAATCATAGGAGCCATCATGTGTATTTACAGCTGAGACTTGCATACTTTCTAATTGTTGAGTAATGCCATTGATTTGTTATGAGATGACTTTATTATGAGCTAAAAGAGTATCCAATGCATCTAATTCTATGACTCCCTTCCTCATTATTCTTTTGGAGGAATATAGATATTGATTGTTAGCTACCATTTCAATGAATTCTAAGGCTTCATCAATAGTTTTCTTCATATACAATGATCCTCCAGCTAAGTTATCCAATAAGATCCATGAAGCAGGAGTGATTCCATTATAGAAAATCTGGAGTTAGACCCAGTCAGCAAACATGTCTAGAGGGCACCTTCTCAGCATCTCTTTGTACTTCTCCCAAGCCTCAAAAAGAGACTTTCCTTCTTGCTATCGGAAGGTCTGAATGTATATTCTGAGCTTTATCAACCTTTGAGGTGGGAAGAACTTGGTTAACAATTTGGAGACCAAATCTTTCCAAGTTGTTATACTCTCCTTATGTTGAGTGTCAAGCCACTGCTTAGCCTGGTCCCTTACAGCAAAAGGGAACAACAACAATCGGTAAACTTCAGCTAGGACTCCATTAGTCTTGACTGTCTCACAGATTTGCAAAAAGTTAGAGATGAACAAGTTAGGATCTTTCTAAGGGCTCCCATGAAACTGGCAGTTTTGTTGCATGAAAGTGACAAGTTGGGGCTTTGATGAGCGGATAATTTATACGCTTTTTGGCATTGTTTTTACATAGTTTTTAGTATGATTTAGTTAGTTTTTAATATATTTTTGTTAGTTTTTAAATAAAAATTCACATTTCTAGACTTTACTATGAGTTTGTATATTTTTCTGTGATTTCAGGTATTTTCTGGCTGAAATTGAGGGACTTGAGCAAAAATCAGATTCAGAGGTTGAAGAAGGATTGCAGATGCTGTTGGATTCTGACCTCCCTGCACTCAAAGTGGATTTTCTGGCGCTAAAAAACTCCAAATGATGCGCTCTCAACTGCGTTGGAAAGTAGACATCCAGGGCTTTCCAGCAATATATAATAGTCCATACTTTGCCCGAGTTTAGATGACACAAACTGGCGTTCAACGCCAGCTCCCTGCTCTATTCTGGAGTCAAACGCCAGAAACAGGTTGCAAAGTGGAGTTAAACGCCAGAAATAAGTTATAAACTAGTGTTTAACTCCAAGGAAGACCTCTGCACGTGAAAACTTCAATGCTCAGCCCAAGCACACACCAAGTGGGCCCGGAAGTGATTTTCTGCATCATTTACTCAATTTTTAACCCTAGTAACTAGTTTTAGAATAAATAGAACTCTTTACTATTGTACTGGGGGTCCTTTTTCCCTAATTTCGAATTCATATGCCATTTGGGGAGGCTGGCCATTCGGCCATGCCTGGACCTTGTTCTTATGTATTTTCAACGGTAGAGTTTCTACACACCATAGATTAAGGTGTGGAGCTCTGCTGTTCCTCATGAATTAATGCAAAGTACTATTGTTTTTCTATTCAACTCACGCCTATTTCTTATCTAAGATATACACTTGTTCTTCAACCTGAGGAAGGTGATGATCCGTGACACTCATCACCATTCTCACCCATGAACGCGTGCCTGACAACCATCTCCGTTCTACTTGCAATCGGTTAAGTGCATATATCTTAGCCTTCTGGTTCATGACGCATGGTTGCCTCGCCTAACAACCGAGCCTTCCATTCCATGAGATCAGAGTCTTCGTGGTATAGGCTAGAATTATTGGCGGCCATTCTTGAGATCCGGAAAGTCTAAACCTTGTCTGTGGTATTCCGAGTAGGATCTGAGAAGGGATGGCTGTGACGAGCTTCAAACTCGCGAATGCTGGACGTAGTGACAGACGCAAAAGGATGACTGAATCCTATTCCAGTATGATCGAGAACCGACAGATGAATAGCCGTGCGGTGACAGCGCATTTTGGACCATTTTCACTGAGAGGACGGGATGTAGCCATTGACAACGGTGATGCCCTGCATAAGCTTACCATGGAAGGGAGTAGGAATGATGGGATGAAGACAGCAGGAAAGCAGAGGTTCAGGAAGAATGAAAGCATATCTATACGCTTATCTGAAATTCTCACCAATAAATTACATAAATATCTCTATCCTAGTTTATATTTAAATTATGTTTTAATTATCAATTCTCTATAACCATCTGAATCCGCTTGACTGAGATTTACAAGGTGACCATAGCTTGCTTCAAGCCGACAATCTCCGTGGGATCGACCCTTACTCACGTAAGGTTTATTACTTGGACGACCCAGTGCACTTGCTGGTTAGTTGTGCGAAGTTGTGACAAAGTGTGTGAATTACGTTCCGAGCACCAAGTTTTTGGCGCCATTGTTAAGGATCACGATTTTGTGCACCAAGTTTTTGGTGCTGTTGTCGGGGATTGTTCGAGTTATGAGATTATACATCAAGAACTCTACAAGGTGGCTGACAAGTCCTCCACTTTGGCAAGGTTAGCCTTTTCTCACCTCATTTGCCATCTATGCAATTCAGCTGGGATTGACATATAGGGAGACATCCTCATTGATGAGGATAAGCCCATCACTAAAAAAAGGATGGAGCAAATAAGAGACCATGGACCTCAACAAGAGCATATGGAAATTCCTCACCATGAAATCCCTGAGATGCCTCAAGGGATGCACTTCCCTCCACAAAACTATTGGGAGCAAATCAACACTTCCCTAGGAGAATTAAGTTCCAACATGGGACAACTAAGGATGAAGCACCAAGAGCATTCCATCATCCTCCATGAAATTAGAGAAGATCAAAGAACTATGAGGGAGGAACAACAAAGACAAGGAAGAGACATAGAGGAGCTCAAGAGCACCATTGGTTCTTCAAGAAGAGGAAGACGTCACCCTCACTAAGGTGGACCCGTTCCTTAATCTCCTTGTTCTTACTTTCTGTTTTTCGTTTACTTTGCTTTATGTTTATTTATGTTTGTGTCTTTACTATATGATCATTAGTGTCTAAGTGTCTATGTCTTAAAGCTATGAATGTCCTATGAATCCATCACCTCTCTTAAATGAAAAATGTTCTAAAAATAAAAGAACAAGAAGTACAGGGTTTCAAATTCATCTTTGAAACTAGTTTAATTATTTTGATGTGGTGACAATACTTTTTATTTTCTAAATGAATGCTTGAACAGTGCATATGTCTTTTGAAATTGTGGTTTATGAATGTTAAATATGTTGGCTCTTGAAAGAATGATGAAAAAGGAGAAATGTTATTTGATGATCTGAAAAATTATAAAATTGATTCTTGAAGCAAGAAAAACAGTGAATACAAAGCTTGCAGAAAAAAAAAAGAAAGAAAAATGGCGAAAAAAAAGGAGAAAGAAAAAGAAAAAGTAAGCAGAAAAAGCCAATAGCCCTTAAAACCAAAAGGCAAGGGTAATAAAAAGGATCCAAGGCTTTGAGCATCAGTGGATAGGAGGGCCTAAAGGAATAAAATCCTGGCCTAAGCGGCTAAACCAAGCTGTCCCTAACCATGTGCTTATGGCGTGAAGGTGTCAAGTGAAAACTTGAGACTGAGCGGTTAAAGTCAAGGTCCAAAGCAAAAGAAGAGTGTGCTTAAGAACCCTGGACACCTCTAATTGGGGACTTTAGCAAAGCTGAGTCACAATCTGAAAAGGTTCACCCAGTTATGGTCTGTGGCATTTATGTATCCGGTGGTAATACTGGAAAACAAAGTGCTTAGGGCCACGGCCAAGACTCATAAAGTAGTTGTGTTCAAGAATCAACATACTGAACTAGGAGAATCAATAACACTATCTAAATTCTAAATTCCTATAGATGCCAATCATTCTGAACTTCAAAGGATAAAGTGAGATGTCAAAACTATTCAAGAGGCAAAAAGCTTCAAGTCCCGCTCATCTGATTAGAGCTAAGTTTCATTGATATTTTGGAATTTATAGTATATTCTCTTCTTTTTATCCTATTTGATTTTCAGTTGCTTGGGGACAAGCAACAATTTAAGTTTGGTGTTGTGATGAGCGGATAATTTATACGATTTTTGGCATTGTTTTTACATAGTTTTTAGTATGATTTAGTTAGTTTTTAATATATTTTTATTAGTTTTTAAATAAAAATTCACATTTCTGGACTTTACTATGAGTTTGTGTGTTTTTCTATGATTTCAGATATTTTCTGGCTGAAATTGAGGGACTTGAGCAAAAATCAGATTCAGAGGTTGAAGAAGGACTACAGATGCTGTTGGATTCTAATCTCCCTGCACTCAAAGTGGATTTTCTGGAGCTACAGAACTCCAAATGATGCGCTCTCAATTGCGTTAGAAAGTATACATCCAGGGATTTCCAGTAATATATAATAGTCCATACTTTGCCCGAGTTTAGATGACGCAAACTGGCGTTCAACGCCAGCTCCCTGCCATATTCTGGAGTCAAACGCCAGAAATAGGTTGCAAAGTGGAGTTAAATGCCAGAAATAGGTTATAAACTGGTGTTTAACTCCAAGGAAGACCTCTGCACATGAAAGCTTCAATGCTCAGTCCAAGCACACACTAAGTAGGCCCGGAAATAATTTTCTGCATCATTTACTCAATTCTGTAACCCTAATAACTAGTTTTAGGATAAATAGAACTCTTTACTATTGTACTGAGGGTCCTTTTTCCCTAATTTTGAATTCATATGCCATTTGGGGAGGCTGGCCATTCGGCCATGCCTGGACCTTGTTCTTATGTATTTTCAACGGTGGAGTTTCTACACACCATAGATTAATGTGTGGAGCTCTGCTGTTCCTCATAAATTAATGCAATGTACTATTATTTTTCTATTCAACTCAAGCGTAATTCTTATCTAAGATATACACTTGTTCTTCAACCTGAGGAAGGTGATGATCCGTGACACTCATCACCATTCTCACCCATGAATGTGTGCCTGACAACCACCTCCGTTCTACTTGCAATCGCTTAAGTGCATATTTCTTAGCCTTCTGGTTCATGACACATGGTTGCCTCGCCTGACAACCGAGCCTTCCATTCCATGAGATCGGAGTCTTCATGGTATAGGCTAGAATTATTGGCGGCCATTCTTGAGATCTGGAAAGTCTAAAACTTATCTGTGGTATTCCGAGTAGGATCTGGGAAGGGATGGCTGTGACGAGCTTCAAACTCGCGAATGCTGGACGTAGTGACAGACGCAAAAGGATGACTGAATCCTATTCCAGTATGATCGAGAACCGACAGATGAATAGCCGTGTGGTGACAGCGCATTTTGGACCATTTGCACTGAGAGGACGGGATGTAGCCATTGACAACGGTGATGCCCTGCATAAGCTTGCCATGGAAAGGAGTAGGAATGATGGGATGAAGACAGCAGGAAAGCAGAGGTTCAGGAAGAACGAAAGCATATCTATACGCTTATCTGAAATTCTCACCAATGAATTACATAAGTATCTCTATCCTAGTTTATATTTTAATTATGTTTTAATTATCAATTCTCTATAACCATCTGAATCCGCCTGACTGAGATTTACAAGGTGACCATAGCTTGCTTCAAGCCGACATTCTCCATGAGATCGACCCTTACTCACGTAAGGTTTATTACTTGGACGACCCAGTGCATTTGCTAGTTAGTTGTGCGAAGTTGTGACAAGTGTGTGAATTACGTTCCGAGCACCAAGTTTTTGGCGCCATTGTTAAGGATAACGATTTCGTGCACCAGGCTTCCAAAATTGTTGGCATTCATAGTAGGAGTCACAATGCTACTTCCACAACTTCCAGGATTGGGAGTAGTGAAGGATCCAAGAGTCCTCCTAGGTTGAGGAGCATTAGCATTGTTGTTTTCATTGTCAGTCATGTTGTATTCAAGCTTTTCTTCAAATATCTCTTCAATCTCTTCTTTAACTCTCTGATCCCTAGCTTGTTTCCTTTATCTCCAAAGAGTTCTTTCAATTTTAGGATCGTAGTGAAGAGGTTCTTTATCCTTATTTCCCTGTATAAACACACAAAGCAAACAAACAAAAGAAACTTGGGATTCCCTTCGTCAGAGTGAAGGGAGTTCAAGGTCTAATCTAGGTAATTAATTGATTGGTAGTTTGTTAATCTCAATTAATCCCCGACAATGGCGCCAAAAACTTAATGCGGATTTTACAAACCACAAACTACTGGCAAGTGTACCGGATCATATCAAGTAATACCATGGGACTGGGTTATCGTTCCACGAGAATTAACGGATTAAGCAAACAATGATCAATCGATTATTCGAGTCAAAAATCAAAATTAAGGTTTCATTAGCAATTAACATGAAAACTGTAACGACCTAACTCCCAGTATGCCATGGTCATACAAGAAGCTAAGTGTTACTAACTTGTCCTTCCTAATTATTAACTATTATTTATTATATGAGCCTGTTCCTTGTCAGAGCGATGCCAATTTTATGAGTAACTTTTTTTTTTATCGTTGCAGATGATAAGGTAAAATAAACAAGCATACATTGAGAGAAATAAAAAGGAAGTATAAAGAAACATAGAAGCACAGCTGATAATATACATCATGTACACTATAATAAAAAAAAGCCGCTAAACTGGCGCCTAGGCTAGCCTAACCACTATATAGCTTCTAGCTCTCGGGTGTACTAACACAAGTGAGAGACTAACTAACAGATAATGTCAGACTAGAGTGTCATCAAAAGAATGCCCCTACTGCTGTCAGACTATATCTACATGTGGCCGTTCGGAAGATCGTCGTGAGGCTCGCCCATCTCCTCATCCTGCTCTATCTCTATCTCAAGATCCTCCTCCTCCTCCTCGTCCGTAGCTACAGCTATACCCTCAGACCCACCAGAAGCACTGCTATCACTATGTACAAAATCATTTGTGAGCACAGGTCCGTTCGTGTATATAGGATCTACCCCGTCATCCGGTAGTACCGGCTCATCAGGCTGTGGAAAGTCAGGGATCGGCTCAGGGGAAAAGTCCTACTCTAGTGGAATCATAGGTATGTAGTCACCAGCTAACTTGGGCTCATCAGGAATGATAGGCTCAGGTGCCACTTCATTCAAGGGTTGAGCTGGTATAGGGTGTCCGGGACCATCGGAAAAGGATGTCTAGGTGCGTTAGGGTGTAACCAGGATAAGGGAAAGTCGTAAGGAGCATCGGGGTCAAAATGCAGGCTAGACAGAGGATGTTGAAAAGCTCGATTAGGTATCGCATATCATCTAATACGAGGCTCCAATCTCATAATGAAGTAACTGTGATATACTGGATCCTCGTAGATGTAAGGGTCCTCGAACTCATAGAATATCACGCCCGTCTTCATTTGAAGGGGAGGAAGGAAGAGAAGGGGGTAAGAACTGGGGAGTTCTTAGTAGGGCCGGGGTTATTAGTTACGTTCTTTAATTCGGTGTTGTTTAGTAGTCAAATAGTAGAAAACAGCAAAGCAGTAAATAGAAGATGAAAATAAATAGAGAAGATAGAGAAAACAGAAAATAGAACATGAACAGAAGAATACAAGAAAATAAAACACAGATATAACATACAAGCAAACAACATAAAGAGATAGATGGCACACACAAAAGGAATGCAACAGAGAATGATGCGCAGACAAGAATGATGCATGTCTAGTCCTAGTGCATGTAATGAGCTCATCTGTCGGTTTCTACCCGCTCCCGACGTAACCCAGCATTACTAGCCGGATATGGCTTTCCTGTTGGCTATACCCCTGTGTACAGGAAATAACCCCTCTGCCACTACAGGGTCCATTGCACGCAGGAAATAACACATCTGCCACTGCAGGGATGTATGCCGACACACCTTCTGTATACAGGAAATAACCCCTCTGCCACTACAGAAATGGAACAGGTGATCACGGTACTTCTGTAGCAAGAAATAACTCCTCTTTCTTATAGAAATAAAATATAGATCTGTACCGCAGGAAAGCGTTCTCAGTGGTCGCACCACCATCTATATGACTGCCACAATGCATTAGATGAACATATACATATCTCTGGGGTTGCCTTAACGCAACAAATGACCTCTTAATAGGTCTTCTGGTCTTTATCATATTACTCTTTTCTCTTTGTCTCTATATTCTGCTCTGTTTATTCTTTTCTTTGCGCTTCTTTACTTTGTTCTGATTTCTCTGTTTAATGTATATATTTAAAACTTATGTAAATTTCAATATGAATAGTTAGCATGCCCCAAGTATAGGTTCATTAAGTTTATACTGAAACAGTTTAACTTTTCATAGTATACCTAACCTTAGTCTCAACTCAAGGACTAACTATGTTGCCCTAGTTCGTTCGCTAATCACTGTCTGTTTTTCTGTCATTAAAACTTCACAGACTTTTGTTTGATTTTTATCTTTTCTTTAACTTTTTATCTTTTCTTTATCTTTGCCTCACTAACATGTTATTACCACTCCCTAAGTGTTTTATGAAGGTAATTATGAGATTCTGCGCTTAAAGTTGTCTTTTTAAAGCTTTTACAGAAAACTGTCTTTTCCGCATTATTTTATTATTTTTATTGAAATATTATTTTTAATTAAATATTATTATTTAATATTTTATTATTATTTCTTATTTCATCATTAAATTTTTTAAAATTATCCCCACTTTAACTTTTAACCTTTAAAATTTACTTTTTACCACCCGTAACTTTTAATATTTCTACTTTAAACACCAAAAATTTTACTTCCTTGCCCTTTTTAAGATCTAAGGCCTGTTCTTCAATGTTCTTCATCATACTCAAAGTGTTCTTCGTGTTCTTCGTAAATTCTTCAGATTCTTTCTCCCTTTTTACCCGTTTTTCAATCTTTTCAGTAACCAATTTTTACTAAAATTCATAATAAATTCCCAGCCACTAAAACCCTATATTTTCTACATGATTTTAACATAAATTGAACCCCAATTTAGGGCCTAGGGTTTCATTTTTCCAGTAGCTCCAAGAACATAAACTCAAAGCTTGAATTTCATCAAATTTCATCAAAATTTCACCAAATTTTCACCAAGAATCAATCATATATGCAACAAATTTTTAGCACAGGAAAATAATCAATATTAATTTCGTCAAACCCTACCTGGTTTTGCTGCTCCAAATTCAGTTATACTTTCAGGTGGTCCTTAACCATTTTTTCCTCCTAAATCACATCAAGAACAACTTTAAATCCACAAACCCTCAACTGACCGAATCTTACTCAGCATGTTAGGAATGGATTTCTCACCTTAGACTTTCTGGAAATTAACATTTCTTGGCCCTCAAGTTAAGTTAATCATGATTCCTAAGGAAGAATATCAAGAAAATACATGTTTAAGCATGTTTCCTTGAAACCGAAGTAAAAGGGAGATGGTGCAGCCAACTCACCTTGATTCCAGCCTTGATAAGTCATATTATTATGTAGAGAAAGAAGAGAGGATTATTTAGGTCGGATTAGAATTTTGATTTGAGTTTTAGTTCAGCAGAAATCAAGCTTTGAAGATTTGGAACTAAGAACTTTTCTCTCTTTTTCTCTCTTGGAAATTTCGGCCACAAGGAACAAATGAACCAGCCTTGGGGGTTTTGGGGGTGTAGGATGAGTTGTGATTGGTTGGCTTGGAGGTGGGTTAAAACTAGATGTATCGGAACACTTGTAAAAACATCTCTAAAAATTCTTTTCTGAGCTACTAGCATAAATGACACTAGTAACATATTTATTATGAGAATAGAACATGTATGATGAGGCCTTAGCATTGCTAAATTCATCAGAGAGTGCTGGTGCAAAGCTGCACCAGTAAACTGTGAACCCGGTTAAATCGATTTTCTATTTTTATCTAAAACTGATGGTGTGGGAAATCGTGATTCACACTTTTCACAACTCCACACAACTAACCAGCAAGTGCACTGGGTCGTCCAAGTAATACCTTACGTGAGTAAGGGTCGATCCCACGGAGATTGTCAGCTTGAAGCAAGCTATGATCATCTTGTAAATCTCAGTCAGGAGGATTCAAATGGTTATGAGATTTTGATAATTAAAAGATAAACAAAACATAAAATAAAATAAAGTTACTTATGTAATTCATTGGTGGGAATTTTAGATAAGCGTTTGGAGATGCTTTATTGCTTCCGAACCTCTGCTTTCATATTGCCTTCTTCCAATCATGCGTGCTCCCTTCTATGGCAAGCTGTAGGATCCTCTCAGTGAAAATAGTCCTCTACGGTTTCTGCAGAGCTAATCAACTGTCGGATTTTTCGTCTCGGATGAAAAATACCTGGCACACCTACTGCATGGCTAATCATCTGTCAATTCCCGCTAGCGTCAGAATAGAATCCATTGATCCTTTTGCACACTGTCACTGCGCCCAACATTCGTAGGTTTGAAGCTCGTCACAGTCATTCCTTCCCAGATCCTACTCGAAATACCACAGACAAGGTTTAGACTTTCTGGATCCCAAGAATGCTGCCAATTGGTTCTAGCTTATACCATGAAGATGCTAATCTCATGGACTCGATCCGTGTATTAGATATCCAAGAGATACGCACTCAAGCTGTCGCCCAATGACTATGTTGAGCTCAGATAGAACGGAAGTGGTTGTCAAGCACGCGTTCATAGGATTGAGAATAATGATGAGTGTCACGGATCATATCATTCTCCAGATTGAAGTACGAGTGAGTATCTTAGAATAGAATCAAGCGTGATTGAATAGAAAACAGTAGTAATTGCATTAATTCATGAAGAACAGCAGAGCTCCACACCTTAATCTATGGGGTGTAAAAACTCCACCGTTGAAAATACATAAGTGAAAAAGGTCTAGACATGGCCGAATGGTCAGCCCCCAAAATGTGAACAATGGTCTCAGCTCCAAAGTATGAAAACTGGATACGAATACAATAGTAAAAAGTGCTATTTATACTAAACTAGTTACTAGAGATTACAGAAGATGAGTAACTAAGTGCAGATAGTGTAGAAATCCACTTCCGGGGCCTACTTGGTGTGTGCTTGGGCTGAGCCTTGAGCTTTACACGTTCATAGGCTGTTCCTGGAGTTAAACGCCATCTTGGGTACCAGTTTGGGCATTTAACTCCAATTCTGGTGCCAGTTTGGGCGTTTTACGCCAAAAAGTTTTAGGCTAGCTTTGAACGCCAGTTTGGGCCTTCAAATCTTGGACAAAATATGGAATATTATATATTTATGGAAAGCCCATGATGTCTACTTTCCAACGCAATTAATAGCGCACCAATTGGGCTTCTGTAGCTCCAGAAAATTCACTTCGAGTGCAGAAGGGTCAGAATCCAACAGCATCTGCAGTCCTTTTTCAGCCTCTGAATCAGATTTTTGCTCAGGTCCCCCAATTTCAGCCAAAAAATACCTGAAATTACAGAAAAAACACAAAAACTCATAGTAAAGTCTAGAAATGTGATTTTTTCATAAAAACTAATAAAAATATAATAAGAAGTAACTAAAACATACTAAAAACTAGGTAAAAACAATGCCAAAAAGGGTATAAATTATCCACTCATCACAACACCAAACTTAAATTGTTGCTTGTTCCCAAGAAACTAAAAACAAAATAGGATAAAAATAAGAGAAAATACAATAAATCTCAAAAATATAAATGAAGATTAATTTTGATTAGCTGAGCGGGACTTGTAGCCTTTTTGCTTCTAAACAGTTTTGGCATCTCATTTTATCCTTTGAAGTTCAGAATGATTGGCTTCCATATGAACTCAGAATTCAGATAGTGTTATTGATTCTCCTTGTTCAGTATGTTGATTCTTGAACACAGCTACTTTATGAGTCTTGGCCGTGACCCTAAGCATTTTGTTTTCTAGTATTACCATCAGATACATAAATGCCACAGACACATAACTGGGTGAACCTTTTCAGATTGTGACTCAGCTTTGCTAGAGTCCCTAGTTAGAGGTGCCCAGAGCTCTTAAGCACACTCTTTTTGCTTTGGACCACGACTTTAACCGCTCAGTCTCAAGCTTTTCACTTGACACCTTTACGCCACAAGCACATGGTTACGGACAGCTTGATTTAGCCGCTTAGGCTAGGATTTTATTCCTTTGAGCCCTCCTATCCATTAATGCTCAAAGCCTTGGATCCTTT
This sequence comes from Arachis ipaensis, assembly GCF_059453495.1. Taxonomy (NCBI): domain Eukaryota; kingdom Viridiplantae; phylum Streptophyta; class Magnoliopsida; order Fabales; family Fabaceae; genus Arachis; species Arachis ipaensis. The sequence continues at coordinate 96,008,788 of NC_142439.1, forward strand.
TTACCCTTGCCTTTTGGTTTAAAGGGCTATTGGCTTTTTCTGCTTGCTTTTTCTTTTTCTTTCTTTTTTTTATTTTTCGCCCCTTTTTTTCATATTTTTTTCGCAAGCTTTTGCTTTTCACTGCTTTTTTTTTTCTTCAAGAATCAATTTTATGATTTTTCAAATTATCAATAACATTTATCCTTTTTCTTTATTCATTCAAGAGCCAACAATTTTAACATTCATAAACAACAAATTCAAAAATTTGCACTGTTCAAGCATTCATTCAGAAAACAAAAAGTATTGCCACCACATCAAAATAATTAAACTAATTTCAAGATAGAATTCGAAATTCATGTACTCTTTTTTCTTTTGCAATTAAAAACATTTTTCATTTAAGAAAGGTGATGGATTCATAGGACATTCATAGCTTTAAGACATAGACACTTAAACACTAATGATCATGTAATAAAGACACAAACGTAGACAAAACATAAATCATATAATTCGAAAAACAGAAAAATAAAAACAAGGAAATTAAAGAACGGGTCCACCTTAGTGATGGCGGCTACTTCTTCCTCTTGAAGATCTTATTGAGTGCTTGAGCTCCTCTATGTCTCTTCCTTGCCTTTGTTGCTCCTCTCTCATGGCCTTTTGGTTCTCTCTGATTTCATTGAGGATAATGGAGTGCTCTTGGTGCTCCATTCTTAGTTGCCCCATGTTGGAACTCAATTCTCCTAAGGAGGTATTGATTTGCTCCCAATAATTGTGTGGAGGAAAGTGCATTCCTTGAGGTATCTCAGGGATTTCTTGATGAGGAATTTCCTCATGCTCTTGTTGAGGTCCATGAGTGGGCTCTCTTGTTTGCTACATCCTCTTCTTAGTGATGGGCTTGTCTCCTTCAATGAGGATGTCTTCTTCTATGACAATTCCAGCTGAATTGCATAGGTTACAGATGAGATGAGGGAAGGCTAACCTTGCCAAAGTAGAGGGCTTGTCCGCCACCTTGTAGAGTTCTAGAGGTATGATCTCATGAACTTCTACTTCCTCTCTATTCATGATACTATGGATCATGATAGCCCGGTCTATTATAACTTCAGACCGGTTGCTAGTAGGAATGATAGAGCGTTGGATGAACTCCAACCATCCCCTAGCCACGGGTTTGAGGTCATCCCTTCTCAGTTGAACCGGCTTGCCTCTTGAGTCTCTCTTCCATTGAGCTCCTTCCATACAGATGTCCATGAGGACTTGGTCCAACCTTTGATCAAAGTTGATCCTTCTAGTGAAAGGATGAGGATCTCCTCTCATCATTGGCAAGTTAAATGCCAACCTCACATTTTCCGGACTGAAATTCAAGTAATTCCCCGAACCATTGTGAGCCAATTCTTTGGGTTCGGGTTCATAATTTGATCATGGTTCTTAGTGATCCATGCATTAGCATGGAACTCTTGAACCATTAAGATTCCGACTTGTTGGATTGGGTTGGTGAGACCTTCCCAACCTCTTCTTCGAATCTCACGTCGGATCTTCGGATATTCACCCCTTTTGAGCATGAAGGGCACTTCGGGGATCACCTTTTTCTTAGCCACAACTTCATAGAAGTTGTCTTGATGGACCTTTGAGATGAATCTCTCCATCTCCCATGACTCGGAGGTGGAAGCAATTGCCTTTCCTTTTCTCTTTCTAGAGGTTTCTCCGGCCTTAGGTGCCATTGATGGTTATGGAAAAACAAAAAGCAGAGCTTTTTCCACACCAAACTTAGAAGTTTTGCCTGTCCTCGAGCAAAAGAAGAAAGAGAGGAGTAGAAGAAGAAGAAATGAAGGAGATGGAGGGGAATAGTAGTTTCGGCCAAGGGGGGTGAAGTGTGTATAAGGTGTGAAATTGAAGGTTGTAAGGAGGGGTATTTATAGGGTAAGAGAGAGAGGGAATTCGGTCATGAAGGGGTGGGTTTGGGAGGGAAATGGTTTGAATTTGAATGGTGAGGTAGGTGGGGTTTATGATGGATGGATGTGAGTGGTGAAGAGGATATGGGAAAGAGGGTAGGATTTGATAGGTGAATGGTGCTTGGGGAAGAGGTATTGATGTGATTGGTCAAGGGTATTTTGGGGAAGAGTGTTATGGAAAGGTGTGAAGAGGAGAGAAGAAGAGGTGGGGTAGGTGGGGATCTTGTGGGGTCCACAGATCCTGATGTGTTAAGGAATTCTGCTCCCTGCACCATTCTGGCGTTCAAACACCCTCTGTGTGCCAATTCTGGCGTTAAGCGCCAGCTCTGCTACCTTTCTTGGCGTTAAAGCCAGTCTGGTGCCCTTTTCTGGCGTTTAACGCCAGCCAGACACCCTTTTCTGGTGTTAAACGCCAGTTTGTCTGCCATTTCTGGCGTTTAACGCCAGCCAGATGCCAGCCACCCTTTTCTAGCGTTAAACACCCAGAATGCTGCCCATTCTGGAGTTTAACACCCATTCTGCTATCTTTATTGGCGTTTAAAAGCCAGTAAGCCTGTCCTCCAGGGTGTGCTGTTTTTGATGCTGTTTTTTTAGTTTGCTTTAAGTCTGCAGTTATTTTTAAGACTTCACATGATCATCAACCTAAAGAAAACATAAAATGACAATGGAATATAAATAAATATAATTAAATAACATTGGGTTGCCTCCCAATAAGCGCTTATTTAATGTCAATAGCTTGACAGTGAGCTCTTAGAGAGCTTCATAGAGACTCAAAGCTTGATGGTGGCCTCCCAACACCAAACTTAGAAGTTGAGTGTGGGGGCTCTGTTTGACTCTGTATTGAGAGAAATTTTTCATGCTTTTTCTCCATGGTTACAGAAGAAGATCCTTGAGCCTTAAACACAAGGTAGTCCTCATTCAATTGAAGGACTAACTCTCCTCTGTCTATATCAATCACAGCTCTTGCTGTGGCTAGGAAGGGTCTTCCAAGGATGATGGATTCATCCTCTTCCTTCCCATTGTCTAGGATTATGAAATCAGCAGGGATGTAAAAGCCTTCAACCTTCACTAAGACATCCTCTACAAGTCCATAAGCCTGTTTCCTTGAATTATTTGCCATCTTTAGTGAGATTCTTGCAGCTTGTACCTCAAAGATCCCTAGTTTCTCCATTACAGAGAGTGGCATGAGATTTATACTTGAACCAAGGTCACACAGAGCCTTCTTAAAGGTCATGGTGCCTATGATGCAAGGTATTAAGAACTTTTCGGGATTCGGTTTCTTTTGAGGTAATTTTTGTTGAAAAAAGGTATTTAGTTCATTAATGAGCAATGGAGGTTCATCCTCCCAAGTATCATTACCAAATAACTTGGCATTCAGCTTCATGATTGCTCCTAGATACTGAGCAACTTGCTCTTCAATAATATCTTCATCCTCTTCAGAGGAAGAATACTCATCAGAGCTCATGAATGGCAATAGTAAGTTCAGTGGAATCTCTATGGTCTCTATATGAGCCTCAGATTCCTTTGGTTCCTCATTAGGGAACTCCTTAGTGGTCAGTGGATGTCCATTGAGGTCTTCCTCACTGGAAATCACTACCTCTTCCTCCTCTCTGGGTTCGGCCATGTTGGGTATATTTATGGCCTTGCACTCTCTTTTTGGATTCTCTTCTGTATTGCTTGGGAGAGTACTAGGAGGGATTTCAGTAACTCTTTTACTCAGTTGACCCACTTGTGCCTCCAAATTTCTGATGGAGAACCTTGTTTCAGTCATGAAACTGAGAGTGGTCTTAGATAGATCAGAGACTATGGTTGCTAAGTCAGAGAGGCTCTGCTTAGAATTCTCTGTCTGTTGCTCAGAATATGATAGAAAGGGCTTGCTATTGCCAAACCTATTTCTCCCACCATTATTATTATTGAAGCCTTGATTAGGCTTCTGCTGATCCTTCCATGAGAAATTAGGATGATTCCTCCATAAAGGATTGTAAGTATTTCCATAGGATTCTCCCATGTAATTCACCTCTTCCATTGCAGGATTCTCAGGGTCATAAGCTTCTTCTTCAGAGGAAGCTTCTTTAGTACTGCCGGATGCAGCTTGCATTCCAGTCAGATTCTGAGAAATCATATTGACTTACTGAGTCAATATTTTATTCTGAGCCAATATTGCATTCAGAGTATCAATCTCAAGAACTCCTTTCTTCTGAGTTATCCCATTATTCACAGGATTTCTTTCAGAAGTATACATGAACTGGTTATTTGCAACCATTTCAATGAGTTCCTGGGCTTCTGCAGGAGTCTTCTTCAGATGAAGAGATCCACTAGCAGAGTGGTCCAATGACATCTTGGACAATTCAGACAGACCATCATAGAATATACATAAGATGCTCCATTCTGAAAGCATGTCAGAAGGACACCATCTGATTAATTTCTTGTATCTTTCCCAAGCTTCATAGAGGAATTCACATTCCTTCTGTCTGAAGGTTTAGACTTCCACTCTAAGCTTGCTCAACTTTTGAGGTGGAAAGAATTTGGCCAAGAAAGCATTGACCAACTTTTCCCAAGAGTTCAGGCTTTCTTTAGGTTGTGAGTCCAACCATATCCTAGCTCTGTCTCTTACAGTAAAAGAGAAAAGCATAAGTCTGTAGACCTCAGGATTAACCCCATTGGTTTTGACAGTGTCACAAATTTGCAAGAATTCAGCTAAGAACTGATGAGGATCTTCCAATAGAAGTCCATGAAACTTGCAATTCTGTTGCATTAGAGAAACTAATTGAGGCTTAAGCTCAAAGTTGTTTGCTCCAATTGCAAGAATTGAGATGCTTCTTCCATAGAAGTCAGAAGTTGGTGCAGTAAAGTCACCAAGCATCTTCCTTGCATCTCCACCATTGTTGTTATTTTCGGCTGCCATGTCTTCTTCTTTTTTGAAAATTTCTGTTAGGTCCTCTCCAGAGTGTTGTGTTTTAGCTTCTCTTAGCTTCCTCTTTAGAGTCCTTTCAGATTCAGGATCAGCTTCAACAAGAATGTTCTTATCCTTATTCCTGCTCATATGAAAAAGAAGAGAACAGAAAAGAAGAGGAATCCTCTATGTCACAGTATAGAGATTCCTTTATGTGAGTAGAAGAATAGAATGAACACTACAAGAAAAATACCCATTCAGCCACACTTTTTTTAAGCTACATTTGAAAAGCGTAGCCTATTCCATGAATAGGCTACGCTTTTCTCTGTGTTGCCTTTTTATATGAGAAAAGGATACACAATTGTGGCATCATTTAAAAAGTGTAGCCTTAGGTATTTTAGAAATCACTTATAAAGCATAGCCGTAGGTTGATATCTATAGGTTCACTTTTTGTATCAAAGGAGACGCTTTTAGAGAGTAGCCTATTTATTAAGTTTTAGGTGCATTTTAAAAGTGATGCCTATGACCAAATGCCCAACACTTAGTCATTTTTTTCCCTTTTCACAATTATACCCACCAACATAACACTTCGTTCTCACCAGGGCACCAAATCAGAGAAGAACTCACTCTCACCACCAATGCTTTGCGCCACTCAATCCCAAATCGGAGGAAGTTTTTGCCGTCACCACTCACCATGCACTACTCGCCACTCCACTAGAACCGTAGCTCCTCTTCCACACTCACCGCTCCTCTTCCTCACTCACCACTTGAGAACCATCGCTCCTCTTCACTGTGTGCTCGCATCGGAAAGACTCTGCGGTCAGCATCGTCGTCCCTTCGCTCACCATCGTTGAGAAGGTATGTATTCACCTTCATTTGGTTCTAAAATTTGAGAGGGTTCCAATTTTAGGGTTTTTATTTTGGGAGTTTGGCTATTGTTACGGCGCAGGTGAACTCGTCTCCCTTTCCAGTTGTCGTGCTCCTTCCTTTTTCTTCATCAAAGGTTGTTATTCCATCCATCTTATATATTATTGTTTTTATTCTATACTAATTGATTCTTACGTTGTTGATATTAAGATTGATTGTGCTCTGCTTTTGTTCTTCCCTCTTTTATGTGGGGAATTTCATTGTTGGTTTCATTCTTACCGTCACTCACTCACTCGCTAATTGATCTTTATATTTCCTTGCTTTGAGAGCTGATTAATTTGCACAAGTGACTATGATTAATGAGTCTCATGGATTCACAAACACAAGATTGGAAAGATAACTAAGTATGGTCGTTCCATCCTCAGATGATTTAAACAAAGTGACGAAGGGTTATAAACAAAACATATTAACCCCATGCATTTAAACAAAGATAATTAGGTCTCCTCTGGTCTCCCTTTACTATATGCTCTCTTGTGCTTGTGCTTTCATTGCTTTGTTTGTTATGCTTGAATCTGCTTTGAATTTGCCTTTTTATCTTTTAATCTGCTTTGTTAAGTTTTGAATCTGCTTTGCTATAGCATATAATATTAACATATGATTCGGCATTCAATGTTATTTTCTTAATTTACTATGTTATGCCCTGTTCTAACCTCCTTGAATTCTTCGATTTTTGTTGTTGTTGTTGTGACCTATTGATCTGTAATCCAATCTCTTTATAGGATATAAATTTTAGTTTGAGTGACTGTGCAATGGCATCAAATGAAGCTACAATTTTTTTTTTATATATATTTACAGTTAGGGACAAACTTATTAGGAAAAGTGATAGTGATTTGATTTCAACAAAGACTTGACTTTGGACTTGTATGTTCATATATGTAAACATGAGCTTCTATCATACGGTAAGTTTTCTTTTTTGCTTGCATAAATATTCAACTATAATTGTATTTATTTAAATTTTGCATTACAGTCTTCAATGCCAGTTACTATAAACATTCAATTTAGTAGCATTAACTAATCAAGATTCAATAATGAATTTGGCTTTAAATATATAAATTGAAATCCCACCTGCATATATAGTTGAAAATTATATATTCAAGTATAATGTAGGAACTGAATTATGACATATATTCATATTCACCACCCTACCTAATAGTTTAACTTTATGGTTTTTGCTTACATTGGTGCCAACTGCCAAAGGTATATGTTCCGATGTGAATAAAGATGTCTGAGATATAATAAAATTTACATATATGAAATTTAAGTATCATACCTCAAATTGCATTAAAACCATATATGCGTAGTAGTATTCTCCATGCAAAAATCTTTTGTTGACTTGGACAAATTTTTTAACTTGCAATTAAATTCTGCTTGAAAAGAGTACCTAAAATATGAAGTAGTACTTACTACTCACTGCATGATTTATGAATTCAGTTGTTATAAATAAATACTATCATGAGCTTCTTCTGCTTTTATATATAATTTAGCCACAGACAGTTTTTATTAATCAATCAAATGAAGCTATAATTAATTAAAAAGTACATAAAAATATCTATTTTATATGCTTTCTTTTTTCCTTTCTCTATTGAGACATGCATGGAAGGGCCAAGAGTTTCAGATTGGATAGTTATATTTTCTTGGTCTCATGTATAACTTTCTTCGTTCAGTATTCTCTTAAGAATTCTTGATTTGGTGTTTTGCTTAGTATGTTATCTAATTGTATAAGAGCTTCTTTGCTTGTGATATATAAATCATGTTTTTTCCCCTTACTACTACTGCAGTGTGTTTGAATCATTTATTTCTATTTTGAATCATACTAACTCATGAACTATTTAGCTTCTTTATTTCTATTTTTTTTTCTCTCTCTCTACTCCTAAGTAGTCCTTCCTAGCTCTCCCTGCCATATATACAGCAATCGTACATGTTCATCATGCATTATTATTATTATAAGTAAATGTTAGAGGACAGTTCTTAACTCTATCTATAATCACATACAAGACAGACATAACCCCACTTCTTTAATTTAATTTCGGAGACAGATATGCATACATACACTAAATTTTCAAGAATAAATTGATAATAGACTAATTTACTTAAGCAGTAGCTAAAGCACGCTAAAACTTGAAAGGAAAATAGTTCAGGCATGGCATTTTATATGCTTGAAATAAGGCATCTAAAGTTGTCTCTCTATAGCTGTCCATAGTCTATTTCAATTCCTAATAATTTTTAATTTGTATTTTTAAAATGTAAAGCATTTATGTTACAAAAATAATGTTTTAGATGTGACTTGGTAATTTTTTTTCTTTTTATTATGTGATTTGGCCTAATCTCCAATTATAATTATGGTCTAATCTCTTGAAATTTTACTTGGTAACAAACATATTGAAACTTTTGGTTAAGGTCTTCCAAGCAGATTTTGTCAAAACGTTGATCGTGTCATGACAAGGTACAATGCATACTTTTTATTCTTTTCATTTTATGACTATGCTATTGATTCATGTGTAGCTTCACCTTGATTGTTTTGTTAGTTTTGAAGTTGTAATTTAACTTATTATATTTGTACTATAAATTCTTTATTTTCCTTTATTTGTTTTACTTGAAGTCATATAAAGATTAATTGCACTTGATTTTGTGCACTTGGTACATATGAATTTGTCCCTATATCTAATTTAAGTGTGAAAGTCTGGTTAATTAGTGCATGAAAAATGCTATAGGGACATATCAGGATTGTGTTAAAGGAAATGGAAGAAAGAAACACCTCTAGATTTTCATGGTTTGAATGAAACAAGATAATACATAATTCCTTGAATTCACCTCTTCTGTCGTGACCATGTTATTTTTTTTAGTATATGCCTTCTTGGTTTACTATGTCTACGTGTTCCATTTAATTTTTATAATTACGAATGTCATTATGAATATTTTTTTAACTACTTTTCTATATAATTATACAAGGTAACAATGAAGATTAAGTAATGAAGATTAAGCTGACTATTATTGTGGTTTATTGGCTAAGATAGAGTGCTATTTAGAATCTTTACATGTATGGTTGACTAATGATTTTTATTAGAAGATACTTTTATTGGCTAAGTGATATTATGGTTTTAATATGGCTATGCTTACTTTAGTTTAAGATGTATGAATTTTTACAGTTAACTTCATTCTAGTACTTTTGGATTAATATTATAAATATATTTTGGTTAGAGATAATTTTTATTATATAAAGAAATTATTTAGTATAATTATATATTTATTTTTATTTTATAATATCCAACTCATTTAAATAAAAATGCAGAATTATTATACATGTAATCATATTAACTATTATGTTGTATTAATAATTATTAGATATATATATATATATATATATATATATATATATATATATATATATATATATATATATATATATATATATATATATATATATATATATATATATATATACAGAAAAAAAATAAGACCTAAGGTTACACTTATATACAGTAGCTATAGTATACGAAAAAAAAAGAGACCTAAGGCTACACTTATATACAGTAGCTATAGTATACAAAAAAAAAAGAGGGACCTAAGGCTACGCTTATAAAAAGTAGCTATGGTATACAATGTGGCTACGCTTTACAAGTGATGCAGTAGCGTTGAAAAGCGTAGCCTATTCTGGAAAAATGAAAGCTGAAAAGCGTAGCCTTTGGTCCTGGACAGCATCACTTGAAAAGCGTAGCCTATTCCCAAGCGCCAAAAGCGTAGCCCTTGGTGCAGAAAAGCGTAGCCTTTGAGAATAGGCAACGGCCGAATAGGAATCACTCCAAAAAGCGTAGCCGTAGCCTAAAAAGCGTAGCCGTAGCCTAAGGCATCATTTTTTTCACTTTTGGCTACACTTTTCAAGTGTACCTGAATGGGTGTTTTTCTTATAGTGGAAGAAGGGAGAAGAGGAAGAATTCGAACACAGAGAGAGGGGGAGGGTTCGAATTTTAAGAAGAAGAGTGTTAGTAAATAAATAAATAAATAGAAAGAGATGAGAGAGAGAATGTACTCGAATTTTTAATTAAAAAGAAAAGAAAAATATTTTTGTTTTTATTTTAATTATTAGTTAGAATTCGAATTTATTAAAAGAAATAAAATTAAAATTTAAAATAATTAGTTAATTAAAAAGAATTTTGAAAAAGTTGTTAGTGGTTTTCGAAAATTAGAGAGAGAAAATAGTTAGGTGATTTTGAAAAAGATAAAAAAAAATAGTAAACTTTTAAAATTAAAACAAAAAGTCAAGTAGTTAATTGAAAAAGATTTGAAAATCAATTTTGAAAAGATAAGAAGTTAGAAAAAAAGATTTGAAATTAAGTTTTGAAAAAGATATGATTGAAATCTATTTTGAAAAAGATTTGAAAAGGAAATTAAAAAGGTTTGATTTTTGAAATTAAAGTTGATTACTTGACTAACAAGAAACTAAAAGATATAATTCTAGAATTTAAAGATTGATCCTTTCTTAATAGGCAAGTAACAACTTAAAAATTTTGAATCAAAATATTAATTGTTAGCAATAAATTCGAAAATTATGAAATAAAAATAAGGAAAAAAAAGATTTTGAAAATCAATTTTAAAATTTTCGAAAATATTAAGAAGATAAATAAAAAAGATTTGATTTTTTGAAAAAGATTTGAAAAGATAGAATTTTTAAATTGAAATTTTGACTTGACTAACAAGAAACAACTAAATTTAAAATTTTTGACTAAGTCAACCCAAAATTTTGAAATTTATGAGCAAAATAGGGAAAAGATATTATTTTTTATTTTTGAGATTTTAATGAGGAGAGAGAAAAATAACAAAATGACACAAGACATCAGAAATTGAAATCAAAATAACTAATGCATGCAAGAATACTTTGAATGTCAAGATGAACACCAAGAACACTTTGAAGATCATGATGAACATCAAGAACATATTTTTGAAAATTTTTAAGAAAAGGAACACATGCAAGACACCAAACTTAAAAATTTTTAATGTTTAGACACTATGAATTCGAAAATGCATATGAAAAATAACAAAAGACACACAACAAGAAAATCACAAGATTAAACAAAGAAAATCATCAAGAACAACTTGAAGATCAAGAAAGAATACATGATGAATTTTCTAAAATTTAAGGAAAATTAAAGCATGCAATTGACACCAAACTTAAAATTTGACACTAAACTCAAACAAGAAACACAAATTTTTTTTGGTTTTTATGATATATAAATTTTTGTAATTTTTCAAAAATTATTTTTGAAAAAGAGAAATAAGAAATTTAAAATTTTTAATAAGAATTCCAGGATTCGTGCAATGTTAGTGTAAAGCTTCGGTCCAATAGAATTAGACATGGCCAAACGGCCAGCCAAGCTTTAGCAGAGCATTACATACAACAGCCAAATTGATGGGAACCAAAAGGCTCTTGCAAAGATAAGTGAAAACCTCGGTCCAAAAGATTAGACATGGCTTAACAGCCAGCCAAGATTCAACATATCTCATGAAACTCTAGAATTCATTCTTAAAAATTCTGAAGAACACTTTTTTTTTTCAGGATTTTTCGAAAATAAAAATAAAAAGCTTAAACATAAAATAAAATTACCTAATCTAAGCAACAAGATGAACCGTCAGTTGTCCAAACTCGAACAATCCCCGGTAACGGCGCCAAAAACTTGGTGTGGGAAATCGTGATTCACACTTTTCACAACTTCGCACAACTAACCATCAAGTGCATTGGGTCGTCCAAGTAATATCTTACGTGAGTAAGGGTCGATCCCACGGAGATTGTCGGCTTGAAGCAAGCTATGGTCATCTTGTAAATCTCAGTCAGGCGGATTCAAATGGTTATGAGATTTTGATAATTAAAAGATAAACAAAACATAAAATAAAATAAAGTTATTTATGTAATTCATTGGTGAGAATTTCAGATAAGCGTTTGGAGATGCTTTGTTGCTTCTGAACCTCTGCTTTCCTATTGCCTTGTTCCAATCATGCGTGCTCCCTTCCATGGCAAGCTGTAGGATCCTCTCAGTGAAAATGGTCCTCTACGGTTTCTGCACGGCTAATCAATTGTCGAATTTCTCGTCTCGGATGAAAAATACCAGGCACAGCTACCGCAAGGCTAATCATCTGTCGGTTCCCGCTAGTGTCGGAATATAATTCATTGATCCTTTTGCACACTGTCACTACGCCCAACATTCGCAGGTTTGAAGCTCGTCACAGTCATCCCTTCCTAGATCCTACTCGGAATACCACATACAAGGTTTAGACTTTCCGGATCCCAAGAATGCTGCCAATTGGTTCTAGCCTATACCACAAAGATACTAATCTCACGGACTCAGTCCGTGTATTAGATATCCAAGAGATACGCACTCAAGCTGTTGCCCAATGACTACGTTGAGCTCAGATACAACCGAAGTGGTTGTCAGGCACGCGTTAATAGAATTGAGAATAATGATGAGTGTCACGGATCATATCATTCTCCAGATTGAAGTACGAGTGAGTATCTTAGAATAGAATCAAGCGTGATTGAATAGAAAACAGTAGTAATTGCATTAATTCATGAAGAACAGCAGAGCTCCACACTTTAATCTATGGGGTGTAGAAACTCCGCCGTTGAAAATACATAAGTGAAAAAGGTCTAGGCATGGCCAAATGGCCAGCCCCCAAAACGTGAACAATGGTCTCAGCTCCAAAGTATTAAAACTGGATATGAATACAATAGTAAAAAGTGCTATTTATACTAAACTAGTTACTAGGGATCACAGAAGATGAGTAACTAAGTGCAGATACTGCATAAATCCACTTCCCGGGGCCCACTTGGTGTGTGCTTGGGGTAAGCCTTGAGCTTTACACGTGCATAGGCTGTTCCTGGAGTTAAACACCAGCTTGGGTGCCAGTTTGGGTGTTTAACTCCAATTCTGGTGCCAGTTTGGGCGTTTTACGCTAGAAAGTTTTAGGCTGGCTTTGAACACCAGTTTGGGCCATCAAATCTCAGGCAAAGTATAAACTATTATATATTTCTGGAAATCCCAAGTTGTCTACTTTCCAACGCAATTAAGAGCGTGCCAATTGGGCTTCTGTAGCTCCAGAAAATCTACTTCGAGTGCAAGAGGGTCAGAATCCAATAGCATCTACAGTCCTTTTTCAGCCTCTGAATCAGATTTTTGCTCAGGTCCCTCAATTTTAGCCAAAAAATACCTAAAATTACAGAAAAATACACAAACTCATAGTAAAGTCCAGAAATGTGATTTTTGCATAAAAACTAATAAAAATATAATAAGAAGTAACTAAAACATACTAAAAACTATGTAAAAACAATGCCAAAATGGGTATATAAATTATCCGCTCATGAACTGGCCAGGTAATATTGTAATATCATTCAAGCAGTTTCTAATACTAATATAATAATAATATTATACTATTATCTCTCTTTTCTCATGAATCGAGTCCGATTCGTCAAACGGAGACTATTTACAGAAAACAGAATTAAAACTCCTAACCGATATGGTTCAAAAATTAGGTTTTTTGCGATTACGTTGTCGGGCTTGTCTCAACTAAGGTCCTGAGTTAAAGATAACATAATGATAATGAATATTGAGATGCTTGATGATATAGCAGAGGTTCTTCCCTTACTGATCTTCCGGAGATATCCGTACTTTCAGAAAAGATCTTACGTACTCGAAAATCGGGGTTGTTACAAAAACAAAGAATTAGATAAGAGTAAACTAAAATTGGTTGATAGAGTAATATGATTAAGAGAGTTAAGATTTTAAAGTTGTTGAAACCTCCGGAAAAACGCTTTTCACTATCCACCTTGATCATGCAAAGATGTGTCTATGGCAAATCATTAGGAATTAAATCTCAATCCCTTGGTAATTCAATTTCTCTTTAATCTAATTAATCGCTAATCCTTTAGTCAATTATTTAATAAAAGAGGTGAAGCACTTTTACTGATTTAAGAACCACACAATTCACAAGAATTATTCCTAGTTGATTCAATGTCATTTATCAAGTCTATTTTTCAAACTTAAGAATTGTGAGAAGAAGTTTTCAAGTTTAATTCAATTAATCAACTTTTTCAAGATATTAAAAGAATTCAAGTCCGAGATGAATTGTTTCCCAACACATTCAAATCCTTTGGATGAAAAAAGGAAACTTTTCTTAAGAAACATCAATGCATTAATCAAGATAGAAAAGCTATAACATTAGTCCATAGAAATCAACAGATCTCTTAACCATAACCAAGGAGATTAGTTGCTGATGCTTCAAGAGAAAACCTAAGATTCTGAAGTGTAAAAACTACCGAAGAAGATGAGCACGTCTGTGACTTCTCCCCTTTTATACTCACCCTAAAACAAACTTAAAACAGAAACAACTTAAAACAAAATCCAATCTAAATAATTAATGTTTTCCCCCCTCTTGTCAAGCTTTAGATTTTTCTCTTTATCATCCTCAATCAATGCTAGAATTCATGGGCCCATGTTGAGCCTTGAGTTAATCACTTATGTGTTGAAGCATTGGAGGACTTAGTGGATAAATTTAAGCCCTTGGGAGGTGATCCATACTTCACGTTGCACATGAAGCTCTTCACATTGCATGTGAACCTTAAATTACTCCAATTTGCCCTCTGTCTTGTTCCTTACGTTAGATGTGAAGAGTTCCATGTTAAACGTGGCTTATTTTGCTTCAATTCAGCCTCTGTTTGCTTCCCTTCACGTTGCACGGCTTGAGACTCACGTTTAGAATCGTTCGTATGCATGGGAGATGCGTACGCATGATTTGGCAAATCTCCGCAACTTGTGTGTACGCATGAGGGATGCGTACGCACAACCTAGAAATTTTCATGACCTGTGCGTACGCATGGGAGATGCATATGCATGACTTCTGTTCCTCTTCTAATGCTGGACGGCTGCACTCTCACGTCCAACAGTTGGCCTCAAATCTAAATTCTTTTACTTTCTGTTTGCTCCCCAGCCGTGCCACGTGAAGGCGCTCACGTCCCACGCCAGTGTTGTCATGCGTACGCATGATAGATGCATACGTATGATATCTCTTTTTTATTGGTTGGGCATATGCACAACACTTTCTTTGCCATTGGACGACAGATGCATCTAGAGGCTTCAATTTGTTAATCTTTACTTGCTACTTGTGTCCTAAGCTTCCTTTTTGCTTCTCTTCATCCTTGTTTTGTGCTTTAGCTCTTTTCTCAGAATTCTTGGAAAATCACAGCTTATTAAATAAAACTTATCATTCTTAAAATTCATAACTTGCAATTCATATCCTTTAAATAATTTTCCCGACTCTTATATTTAATTCTATTAAAGCCTCAAACTCACTCCTATTCCTAAAACCATTAAGTTATTAATTAACTTTTAAAACTTTAATTAGCTAACCCATTTTCAAGAAATCTTTTAAATCTTTCATTCATCCTCTTCATTGTTAACCAAATTAAATAAGTTAATTCATATAAAAATTCCAGCAGAACCTCCTCTAAAACTCGAACTTTTTCACCCTTCAAGGTTTCCCTCTAAACCAACATCTCTCAATTCTTTCTCAACATACCATTCAACATAATCAACTAAATTATGATTCTCATCAAATATCAACACAATTAAGAAACCAATCATAATTACAGCCACGAACACAATGACATCAAATCAAGCACCATTCATAGCCACAAATCAATCCGTTCTCAATAATATCAAACAAATGATTCTCAGGTAATAATTTAACTTTCCTTAACCTCTTACTTAACCTTTCCTTAATCCCTAATCTTTTCTTCAATTATCCTTCAACTCTTCCTTTTATATTTTTATTAAAATTTGGACATAACATCCCCTAAAAAGGGACTTAACCACCCTTACAGGTTCTCTCAATATTAACAATCCATCAGCCTTTTATCAACAATTATCTAATCAACAGATTTTCAATAATCATGTCATCATAATTCAATTTATCATTCAAAACAACCAACTCAACATAATTAGTTGAAATCAGATTCTCCAGTCTTCTCAATCATTTAGTAAATTAATCACAGTTCATATAACCACAGACAATTTAACTTCACCAACTCAAAATCATTTTCCAACAATCAGGAAATTATTCGCATTTATCCAGCACAACCCAATTTAATCCATAAGACTCGTACAATCACAAAAAAAATACATTTTTCACATTGATATCGATTTATAGCAATTTCTTGAAATAAAATGTGTTTTAAGAAAATCTCCTACCTCAAACGTGACTAAACTACGCGACAAAGTCCCTTTTATCCTTATTTTGCAGCAGCAACAATGAATTCGACCATTTTCTGCAGCAGTAGCAACAACCACAAAAATAGCATGCAACAATAGTAACTCAACCTTGAGACATTAATATCACAAAATTCTCAACAAATTATAACAGAGTACTAATGGCGAGGGTTCCAGAAAAAGAAAACTTACTGTACTAAGAGAAGAACCAAAGAATAGAGTAACAGCAGCTTCAGTGGTGACTTCAGGCGACCCCAGCACCATTTTTCGATGACTCCAGTGTCATTTTCCAGTGACTAGGCATGGCGGCGTGGTTTTCTCCTCCTTTGGCGAGTTCCTCTCCTCTCTGTTCACATTCTGATCATCCTATCTCCCTTCAAGCAGCAGCGATCCCGTCCAGTGATGACCCGGACAGTGGCGACGGCAATAGAGCTTCGGCGCCAGCGATGGTAGCAGTCTTGACGGTGAGCTTGCAACAGCAAATGCAATGGTGAACGGGTCCTCCTCTCGCTCGCGTTCTCTCCTCTCCTTCTCGGGCTCGTTGATGGCGACGGAGCTTCGGTGACGAGGCACGACAGCGCGGGATGCAGCTTCATCTCCCTCTTCTCTGGCATGCCTTCTTTCGTCAGTCTCTCTCTTTCTCTCTCTCTCTTCGCAAGCTCGTCTCTCTCATTGGCATCTTTCTCTCTCCCTCTGCGACGGTTCAGCGGCGACGGCAGCGTCTGTCCTCGTCGGCGCCGTCTCCCCTTCCTCCCTTCTCTTCCTCCTCCTCGAGCTCTCTCTTCTCTCCTTCCTTTCTTTTTTTCATGGGTAGGGGAGTGAAAAGGGGAAAAGGTGGCGGCTAGGTGTGAGGAGGAGTGGGTGAGTGTTAGGGTTAGGGTTAGGGCTAGTGTGTCAATTAGGGTTTGGGTAGTGTATGTATTTTTAATAAAATTAAGGGTAATATAGTAATTGAAAACCAAATTTATCCCAATAAAATTATCTTCTAAAATACCATTTAATTATCAAATTTTAAATTATTTTCAAATAAATACTCTAAATAAAAATTAGAGATAATCAAATTAATTTTCTTGTATTCATAAGATAAAATTCAAAATCTCAATATTCACATTAAGCCATATAAAATTCTCATTATTTTTCAATTACTAAAACTTTAAATTCTAAATAAGAAAAATACCCAATTATTATAAAAATCTCTGAGTACTAATTAATTTAAACTCAAATTACTACAAAAATTAGGTTATAAGTATCCTTAATAAAAGAATTTTGAAAAATAAAATCTTAAACGAATATAATAAATCATAAATAATTTATTATTTGAATTCCAAAAATCTGGGGTCTTATATTATTCCACTTCTCAATTTGTGAAACCTTATCGGCTAACTGAGCCAAATTTGGGAGTTACTGGTTTACTAATTTCTTTCGAATAGTGAAGTCGAGACTATTGAGTTTTGACTATCTCAAGTTCAGAAATAGGAGTGAAATATTTGTTTCTCATATTCTTGAATCGTATTAAATAGTCGTCGATCGATTTATATTTTTTCTTTTAACTGTGAATAAATTATATAAAGTTACTTTCATTTCTCCTCTAAAAAATTGATCATAAAAACTTCTCTCTAATTGAACCCAGCTATGGATTGAGTTAGGTTGTAAATTTGAAAACCATGTAAACACATTCTTTGTAAGAGAAGAGAAAAAATATCTCATCTTTAAGTATTCATTACCAGCTAGTTCACCAATTTTAACTGTATAGCAAGCCACATACTTGACAGTCAATTCCTACTCTCACCTGCAAATTTAGGGAGGGATTTTGGGGTTTTGACTCCCCTAGAGAGTTCAGCTTGTAAAACATAATCTAGAAAGGGAGAGATAAAATAAAGTTGATTTGTCACCTCTATGTTAGATCTTGCCATATTCAAGATTTGTTTGACAGCTTGGGTTATGTTCTGACCATAAGCTTGAGCAACATTGTTTGCTTTAGCCATGTTTAAAATCCTATTTGGATCTTATCCTCTATTTAAAATTACTGGAGAATTATTTGCATGCATTCTACCTATGGGTGGTGCAAATGGTTGATTAATTGCTCTTGCAATGTCATTGACACGTCGAGCTATTTGTTCTATTCTTGCATTATTATTTTTCACTATTGGATTCAAAACTGTAGCCATTTGCTGAGTGAGCATATTTACTAGATCATGATTGCTATCTTTAATTTGTTGCCTAAACACAGCCAGGGATTCGATTGTATTTGGAGGCGTTTGTTCCGATAGGAACCTGTCTTGACATCTCTGGAAATATAGATCATCGTCCTACTCCTGTCAGTGACCTCGTAGTAGTTGTACCTCCTATATATCCCATGTTAGGATTTTTCAATGGTGAAAAATAATTTGGAGGTAAACCATACAGAGATCATGTAGTAGCAACAGTCGAAGGAATTCTTTCTGTGATCACAAGATTCATCCTTCGACTTGTGATATCTACTGATGGAACAACCTCTATCTCTGGACTTCTTATGTGTCCCCCCAAGTTTTCAGCATCATTATTCAACGTATCTGTCGAAGTAAAGGCTCTGTCAGACATTATTACTTTGTCATTGCGTAATCGTATGCACAGTTTGACACGACTCAACCCAGAGTCCCATCGGGTGTGCCAATTTTTTTTGCTTATTTTTTGTAATCTTGACAGGGTGTCAAATCAAGCTTGTATCACGATCTCAATTCGGGGAGCAGATATGACTCCTTTTAGAAGAGGGAACTTGACCCGAAATTTACTAAGTGTATGTGTCGAACAATTACTTGTGTATAAATATTGAATATAAATTGGATCAAATAATGTAAATAAAAACAATAAATGAAAATACAGGAAAATAAATGAAGCTTTAAATAGATAAGAAAGTAAATTTGGTATTAAAAGAAAGCGAAATACTTGAAGAAAGGAAAACAAATTGAAAATTGACTCCAGACACTCACATGCACTTGCATTTTATGGTTCTTCTTGACGTTAGTGTGACTTAGAATTTGTAGAACTTTAGTGTAATTATGAAGTATTCAGATTGAAGTCCCTGGTTTCTTCTGAGCTTCTCCTATTTATAGACCACCATATTGATTTGTTGATACCCACAATCTAGTCTCCTCTTTTCTCTCTTCCACGATCTAGCTTCAATTTATTCTTACCCACGATCCCATCTTGACCTCCAAGGACCTTGATTTCCAAGTAATAGTCTCATGTCTTCTTATTTACCATGTGACACATTTTAATTAACCCACTGTCCTCAACAAATTTTTAACCTAAGCCTTTCTCAATTCGACGCATATCATGTGTGCTATAGTCAATATTTTGCTTCGCCATGGTTGAAGTAATTATGTCAAAACTTTTTGTAGTAACAAAGAGCTAATTATTTTATATAAAATTTGTTAAGAACTCATTTGTTCAACACGCATATTAATATTTCTTTTAACTTTTTTATTTAGTCATTACCTCATTAATGTTCTCTTATGTTTCTAGTTTTATGGTACAAATTGCTTTTAAAATTTATTTTTTTATAAATAAATATAACTTCAAAATAATTAGACAGTTAATTTTTTACCAATTATAAAAGCATAAGTGGAACCATTTATTATTAATATTAAAAACAATTTATAAATGATGTTTTATTATATGTAGTTTTGACATTTTTCAATAATTTTTAATTTATGTAAACATTTAAGGTTGAGCAATTATTCATTAAAGGATGTAATAAAGTTCACTTAGAAGGTGACACATGTTTATATTGAAGCTTTCTATTGATAGAAGGTAATAATGTAGTCTCTTCAAGATGCTTTTGAAGCAGGCCATGTACAAAATAGAAATGGTGTACTCTGGTGTAGACAACTACAGTTTAGTGGTCCTATATGTGAAGGTGTTAGGATCTTTGACCTTTGGGGCAAACCATTATATTGTTCAAAACATTATCTTATATATTAACATGAAACATATAATGGTAACAAGCTAAGGGACAATGAAAGTGAAATAACACACGCAAAAGGGACATACAAGTGAGGCCAGCCTTTCTGTAAACCAGTTGTGAGATTGTACGTGATCCTAACCTTAGCTTTCAGCCTTCAATGATTTATATCAAAGTTTATCTCACTTCAAACCGCCATATAATTATAGTAATCAATGTCCATAAGAATAAACAAATGACAATGGAACAGCTAAATTTAAATTTAGAGAGGACTGGTTCAGTTTTCTCTCTCTAATGTATGTAAATTTTGTAGATTTTATTTCATGTTGTTAACATGTTATTCTTATAGTGTGCTTTTGGTCGCAATTGAACATAAATTATTTGGTCTATATTCTTAATTATTTTAATTTGCCATTTGTAAAATTTTATTATGATCAAACATGTTTAAAAAATAATAAGAAATTAGTTCAAAATAATTATATTTATTTTATTTTATATTTTTAAATTATTATTAATCTTATTTTGTAATTTTTAATTATTATTAAAATAATTAAATAATATTAAATATATTAAATTAAATAAAATAATTTTGAGTTATTATTTTCTTAACATTACTCTGTATGTGGGTTTTAATTTGTGGTAACCAAAGACACTTGATCACAATTTTATTTTAAGGATTTAACTAAAAAGTGCTACTATAAGTAAGAAGTTCATAAGCTAGGTTACGTTTGATGAGTTGAAAAAGATTTTCTTGACCATCTCATTCACTTAAATATTTAATTAGTGGGTTAGAAGTTAGATTGGGCGAGAATGCAAATGTTTTAACTTTTGAAGAGACATAACGATAAAATAGACCAAAGTCATCATATTAAAAAACATTTTTTAATATAAATACAACTCGCATGTCATATGGGTTGATAATTTTCGAGCTCAAACCAATTTTGTAAACCAACCCAATTCATGATTTTTATAATATGTTGAATACATATAAAACTTAAAAGATTAATATTTACTTTTTATATTTTATAAAAAGATTTACAAATTTTGTTAAAAGCAGGGTTAAAAGTAGAAAGTTTGTAGTAAAAAATTAAATAAAAAATATAGAAAACCAACTTTATTATTAGCCAACTTGAACAATATTTCAAAAATTCTGATTTTGAAATTTCAAAAATTAGAATTCGGTTTAGAAACACGTGTCACCGAACATAAACCCCTAATCTGACCTCCCACTTCAATCACTCTCTCACACTAAAGCTGCGACCGCTGCGCCCCCTCTACTGCGTTGCCACTCGCCCGTGTTTCCTCCCTCTTCCCCGGCATTGTCCAACCCTTCTTCCTCCCCTTCGAACTCTTGTGCCATTGGCCCCTACGTCGTCCTCATAAACTGCATCTGGCAGCCACCGTTGCGGCCTCTCCATCCACTACGGCTTTTTGGCGGCATTGGTCTGTTTTCTTCCAACCCCAATTGTACGCGACCCTAATAAAAAAAACATCTACTAACCCGAGAAAGAAACATTCGAAATTCTCTAGTGATACAACCACTTACTCATAGCGAAACGTTCACTTACATATATATAAACATCCAGTAACATAAAAAAATTTCTCAAATCATATACATAAACATCCACTAATACTTTAAAAGAAACATCCAACAAATCAAAAAAAGAACAT
Source organism: Arachis ipaensis (assembly GCF_059453495.1). Lineage (NCBI taxonomy): Eukaryota > Viridiplantae > Streptophyta > Magnoliopsida > Fabales > Fabaceae > Arachis > Arachis ipaensis. The sequence goes on from NC_142439.1 coordinate 96,030,394, forward strand.
TTCATGTGAAGCCTTCGACGTAGACCCTAAATCACTAAACAGAAAAGACACATACACTAACTCGAAAAAGAAACATCTAAAACCCTTTAAAGATAAAACTACTTATTTATAGAAAAACATCCAATAACCTTTAGAGTGGTGCCACAAAGGAGACGCGGCTCGACGGTGTGACGGAGGAGACGCGACACAATGGAGGATACGGCGCGACTTGCAAGTGCCGTTTCTCCCCTAACGGCATCGCTAGTTTGTACGTTGTGCTTTCTGTAGAGGAAAGGTAGCGCGACGGAATCTTTGACGACAGTGTTATAGAATGCAGCGGCAGTGCCAATGTGCTGTGGTGTGGAGGCTGACGAAGTAGGAGAGGGTGTGGGAGAGAAAGGGAGTGTGGCGATTGGGGTTTTTTTCTTTTCTTTTTTTAACTTTAGTGTGAATTATTCAAAGGTGAAATTTGGGTTAGGTTTGGGTAAATGGAATAGGTTTTTTTTTTCTTTAGTGGGCCATGGTTTACAGCCCAAATGGGAGTTGGTTGAAGTTGGTTCCACCCTATTTGATTACCTAGTGGAGTTGAAAATTAAATATGTTAAGATTTGAATTGTGTTTTATGAATGATAAAAAAATATTTAGAACGAAAACTGGACACTTATTCTAAAGGTTTTGACCCAAAAAAGTGCTAACGGACCTTAACTCACAAAACGATCCTATGTTGGTCCCAATGTATATATACTCTCACAACGCAACATTTTAGCCACTCAACCCCCATTTTAGAGAGATAGAGAGAGAGAGAGAGAGAGAGAGAGAGAGAGAGAGAGAGACCTAAGCACTATTCACTCACTACACTTTTTTGCACATAACTTTCAATCTGTAACTCCGATCGAGGAGCTGTTTGTGGCCACGTGTCGCTCTTGACTTTCTCTTCAATTCTATACCACTTTGTGGTAAGTACTCCTAAGAACTCTGAGTCATTTTCGATTCTTCCCTTGAATTCGCATTTTAGTTGAGTGTGTTGAAAAATTGTGATTTTGATGCCTCAGGGGAAGCTCAAGCACAATTTCTAGCGAGATTTTGGGCCATGAACACGTAGCTTAAGATAAGGAAATCCTTTTCTCTTTTATGTGCAAGCCCTAGCTTGAGATGTTGAGATAATTGATGCGGATTTTTCAAATCACAAACTACCGGGAAATGCACTGGATCGTATCAAGTAATACCACGGGAGTAGATTATCGTTCTCATGAGGATTAATGGATTAAGTAAGCAACGGTCAATTGATTGATCTAGTCAGACAAGTAAAACGAGGGTTTTTAAGAGCAATTAGCATAAAACAGTGAATTGAATAAAAAAACAGTAAATGTGTGGGGAGATAATATGAGAGAAGAGTTAAGATATCGGAGATATTTAGATTTTCGGATTAACAATTATTATCATCTAAATTAATCATGCAAGGATACAAGTTATGGCAAACCCTAAGTAATTGAATCCCAAATCCGTGGCAAATTCAATCTCTTTTAACCTAATCAACCATCAATTCCTTGAACAATTAAATATGCTAAAAGGTTAAGTACAAATTCTGGTTTATAAGCCACGCAATTCTCAAAACCCAAAAAAAACCTGATTTTATGTCACTTATCAAATTAAATCCAGATAATTGAAGAATTCTGAGAAAGAGTTTTGATGAGTGGATTTTTGTGTGGTTTAGAATTCACAAATGAATCCTCGTTGCAAGTATATTTTCTAAACCAACAAATGTCCTTTCATACAAAAGATTGTTTGTCACTAAAACAAAACACTAAATTTATAAACCGAAGTATTGGAACCTCGGGTCGTTCTCCCTAGGAATTGCAACAAAGTGTCTTGTTATTGGTTATGAGTTATGTTTTGGGGTTTTTGGATGAGAAACATGAAAAGTAAATGCTAAAGGAAATCAAATGACAAAAAGGCCTTGGCAAGGGTTGGTGGTCAAGGATCTCTATCCTAATCACTAACAACAACATGAGAATTGGCAAGGATCAACCCCATTAAGTCATCATCTAACTAATAAAGGAAAGTCAAATGAGCTATATCAATCCAAGTCCATAAGTCCTAGTTCTACACCAAATCAATTAGTGAGATCTAGTGTTAATGGCTCCCAACCGTCAATCACTTGGATATTAGTAACTCAAGAGTTCCTAAGTTGCCTTCCCAAGCCAAGAGCATAAAATTCTACTATAAAATCCAACCAAGAATTTTATCAAACACTTGGAAGGCATAAAAAGGAAAGCATAGTAAAATTACAAGGAAAATAAATCTACACTACTCAATTGCAAGGAATTAAACAACAACAAATCAAATGAACATTAAAGGAACATGAATCACAAATTGCATTAAAGAAAAATATAAGAAGAAAGAGTGCATCAACAACAAAGTAGGCAATTACAAGAATGAATACAAAATTAAAGAGAGGAAGAGTAGAAGAACAAGAAATTGTAAAGGAAAAGTAAATCAAAGCATGAAATCAACCTAGATCTAAGAAATTCTAACCTAGATCTAACCAATTCCTAATCCTAGAGAAAAGTGAGAGCTTCTCTCTCTAAAAACTAACTTTCCCTTCAAAACTACTCTAAAATAAACTAATGATCAAAAGTATGTTAATTTTTCTTCAATCATTGGCTTAAATAGCATCAGAAAGGAGTTGGATTGGGCTCACAAGGCTTCTAAAATCGCTGGCCACGAGTTGCATTAAGTGAATCATGTGGCACCATCGGCGCATACGCGTACTGTGCACGTGCGCACCCCTATCCGTGGTGCAACTATAAAAAATCTTATATCATTTCGAAGCCTCGGATGTTAGCTTTACAACGCAACTAGAACTGCATCATTTGGACCTCTTTAGCTCAAGTTATGGTCGATTAAGTGCAAAGAGGTCGGCTTGACAACTTTTGCGATTCCTTCATTTCTTCACGAGTTCTCCATTTTTACATGCTTTTCCTTCATTCCCTTGATCTAATATTTGCCTCCTAAATCTGAAATCACTTAACAAACATATCAAGGCATCTAATGGAATCAAAGGTAAATCAAGATCAAACAATTGAGGGCCTAAAAAGCATGTTTTCACACTTAAGCACAAATTAGGAGACAATCATGAAATCACACTATTTCATTGAATAAATGTGGGTAAAAGGTCATAAAATTCCCTAAATGAAGCACAAGATAAATCCTACAAATGGGGTTTATTAACCTCCCCACACTTAAACCAAGCATGTCCTCATGCTTAAACCAAGAAAGAACAAAGGGTATCAACATTTATTCAATGTAAACTAATCTAAATGCAAACTACCTATATGCAACTATCTACATGAATGCAATTGCTTGGTCAAAATAAGTCAATTCCCAAGAATACATATATGCACAAGGGCTAAGGGTATTAACAACCATGCCAAACCACAATTGAATTGAGCTATTAAATATTTTTACAAATTTGCATGAGGAGTGATGATCATAGGTGGAAAACATGTAATTGAGCAATCGAACCCTCACCGGATGTGTTTGCACTATATTCGCTCAAGTGTTTAGGGTTGATTCACTCAATTCTTCCCTAATCATGCTTTCCAAGATTTGTTTTTCTTCTAACAATCAACAATTGTTCCATGCATGCATACAAGTATCATGAGGTCTTTTCATTGGTTATAATGGGGCTAGAGTCAAGGTAGGATGCATATATAGTTAAGTGAGCTTGAAATTTGAATCTTTGATAAGCTTAGACTTCCCACCTAGCCTATGACATCCTATACAATTCAAAAGCTAACCTAACTACCCATTTTTCATTGTTTCACATACTCATGCATTCTTTTTCATCTCACAACACTTATGCATTGATTATTATTGAGATTCGCTTGGGGCATTTTGTCCCTTTTTATTACTTTTCTTTTCTTTTTTTCTTTTCTTTCTATTTTTTTCTTTTTCTTTTTTTTTCTTTTGATATCTACATATATTTTTTTTTCTTTCTTTTTATTTTCTCATTTTTTTCTTTTTGCAATAATGTAAAGTATCAATGCATAAGGTTTTTACATTTAATTAACACAAGAGCATATACCCAATTCCCAATATTTTCAACAATAATACAACACACGCCTTTTTATTCACCCAATGTCTTGAATTTTCCCACACTTGAATGATACTCACACTCACTAGCCTAAGCTAATCAAAGATCCAAATAAAGGACATTTATTGTTTTCCGCTTTAAGGCTTGTAATGTGCTAAATTAAGAACAAGTGGGTTAAGCGTATGCTCAAAGTTGCTAACAATGGAAGATAAAAAGTAAGGCTATTTGGGTAAGTGAGCTAAATGAAATGATGGACTCAATCATATAAATGCATGAATACACAAAATAATGGACATAAAGAATCAAACAAATCAAAGATTACAATCATAGAAAGAGAATAATTACACACAAGAAGGGAAAATAAGTGGTTATAAGATGTAACCACGCAATTAGGCTCAAATCTCACAAGCTTGTGTTCTTAGCTCAAAGACATGATCCACAATATATATAATTCAAGCAAGTTCAATGAAAATTTTTCACTCAAATCAATTGAGGTGCCCTAAAACATTTTCTTGGAAAAGAAATCATCACCTTAACTAAGTAGTCCTAACATAAAAGGGAAGTGGTAAAAATATGTACAAATTCTAACTTCACATACAACCTATCATGCAATGCAATAACTAATCTAACAAACAAAACTAAGAATTGGTGTTGGACAAGAAAATTGTTACCCATGGAGATCGGTCGAACGACCTCCCCACACTTGAAGATTGTACCGTCCTCGGTGCATGCAAAGTAGAGCAATGTGGATGGGTTGCTACAATTGATGAGCTCCATCAAAAGATTGTGCAGATGAACTTGTTTGTTTCCCCATTTGAAGCTTATCCTTTTTTCTTTTGGTGGCTAACCTAAAAGGAAAGAGAAAGAAAGAAAATTAAGCCTATAACAAAGATATCAAAGTAAATAGAACATAGGCGGGGCTAATACCAAATAAAAGTAAGGTTCTCACTACATGTTAGCTACGCATGTAAATGAGAGAGCAATATAGATAAAAGGCATATCAACTAATACTTGATGCAAGAGTAAAGTCGAAGCATGAAGAGCATATTGAGCATCAAGTTCAAATAAGAAAAAGAACGGGTCATGAAAGACAATATGAGGTCATATCAATGCACAAAGACGCAAGAGTCATACAAGAGGAAACATTGATTTTAGAAGTTTCATCACCCAATAAAATCAAACAAGTCAAAAGGCACCAAAATCATGCGAGAAATTCTCAACAATTGAGTAGAAAAATTCAACACCATTATTAAAATAAGAAACTCGAAAAAAATAAAGTAAAAACAGGCTATAAAAGCAAAATGAAAATGTAAAGAATAAAAGTATGCGAATGCAATGGACAAAAGAAAATGGAAGATGAGAAAAAAAACTTTTTTTTACCAGCGCAAACGCGTCATGCACGCTTACGCGCCGATGTGCAGATTGGCCGAAGGGCGCATACGCGCCAGGTGCGCGCACGCGTAGATGGGGATGGAGGCATGGGTGCGGATGCGTACAGTGCGCGTCCGCGTGGCACGAGTTGGGCTAGAGGCTTAATGCTGGCCCAGAGCTGGCGCAACTCTCGGGTCATTGGCCTGAAAACTGCGTATGTGGATCGGCGCGCATGCGGCATGTGCGCGGGCGCGCGCATTGCAAAAATATGCGTATCGACGCGTATGCGCGCAGTGCGCGCACGCGTATACGCGGTTGTGCCATTGGCCCAGTGTTGGCGCGAGAGTGGCCCAACTCCTTGAAAAATGTATGGGCTAGATCCGCGTATGGACGCGCACGCGCACAGCATGCGTACGCGTCCTTGACCTTTTTTTTTTCAGAAAAAGCAAAAACAACTTAAAATCTTCTTAATACTACCTACAACTCAAAATTAACTCAAAAATACAAAATGACAAAAAAATCTTTTTGGCTTCTTGGGCAACTTCAAATATAAGCAAGAGAAGCTTGCTCCACAAGCAATCTACAACCAATTTATGGGGACAAGTAGATGGAAAGAAAACTACCTACAATGGTAACTCAATTTACTTATTAATAAAAAAAAATCAAGAAGGTGGAAAGAGTTTACCATGGTGGGGTGTCTCCCACCTAGCACTTTTGTTTATTGTCCTTAAGTTGGACTTATGGGGAGCTCCTCTCAAGGTGGCTTATGCTTGAAGCTATCTTGGAACTCCCACCAATGCTTGGTTCTCCATTGTGCCCCAAGATTTCTTATTTGTTGCACCAAGTGTTGATGGAGTTCTTCACAAGCTTGGGGCTCCCAAAGTTGATTCTCCTTGTGCGATCTGGGATCCCACACTTTATTTTCACACCCGTCTTGAAGTTGATCATTATTAGTCCATTCGGGTGCCAAGTAAGGTGAATTCTCAATAAAGTGACCAACAATCCTCCTAGACCCATCTAGTTGAGCACTACTCCAACCTTTGTATTTCATGTTTGATGTATCAACCATAATGAGCCTTGATTTGCAACGCCAACCACAAAACCTTTTTTGCTTACGCTTCATCCCACAAAGTTTCCTAAGTTGGCCATCCGTTTCAAGCAAACCATATTCAAGTGGGATGATAAAGCTAATAGAAATGAATTTCACCCACTCAAATGAAGGAGTAGATGGCAACCTAGGCAAAGACAATTCCGAGGATCTTGACAAAGCATAACCAATCCCCGTTCTTCTATTTCTAGGGACTTCCACCTCTTCACAAGATCTCTTAATTTCAATCCTTTGTTCATCAATTCTATCTAAGTCTTTTCCCTTACTCAAATCATAAATAGGAGGATGAGAGAGATTTACCTCCATATTGCCTTCAAATTTAACGGGAGAAGGTTCTTCATGCTCAAAGGATTCTTCACCACTAAGACTTGGTGCTTGATCTTCCTCACCAAGGGAACTCAATTCTTGCTCTATCCCATCCAATTCTTCATATGGAATATGCTTCGGAAGATGTGAACTTTCCTCCTTAGCATCAAATTCAATCATCTTGGAGGGGGTTTCTTCAATTCTAGATTCCCAAGGTGGTTCCGCATCTCCTAAGTCTTCAACCACTTCTTCCTTGTCTTCAACAATTATGGCTTCCTCCAATTGTTCCAATACAAAGCAACTTTCCTTATTCTCCACCAATCTCTCCTTCATGTTATGCTCTTCATTTGTTTCTCCACATGTTGCCATGGGAATTCCTTGAGTATTCAAGCATTGGGATGGTAACCGATTTACCACCTCATCCAAGGCAGCCGTGAATGGTTGCACATCCCTTCTCATCTCTTCTTGTCCTTGAACAAGAACATCAAGGATGTCATCCATTGGAGGTTGGGGTGGATGGAAGGGTTCATCAATTTGGGGGAAGGGTTCATAGTAGGAAGGTGGTTCTTCTTGGTAGAGTTGTGGTGGTTCAATACTTTCTACTCTTTCCACTTGTTGCACATCACGCTCCATGGTTGCTTAAAATTGACTCAATGCTTCCTTTAGATGCTCCCTTGACTCTTGTTCCTCTTGGATATCATGAGTAAGATCATATGGCTCTTGGATCGATGGACATGAGTATTCTTCCATGGGAGGTTGTGGTAGAAAAGAATATTCATCTTGTGGTTAAAAATTTTCGTACATTGGAGGTGGTTCATCTTGAAAATATTGATGTTGGAGTGGTGGTGGCTCTATATGTGGCTCATATATATCAAAAGGTGGTTGGTATGGTGGATATGGATTAGGGTCATATGAAGGTGGTTGGTGAAAAGGGGCTTGTGAGTATGGTTGAGGGTTATGTTGAGGATATGGCTCATAGGCATATGGTGGTGGTTCTTGAAAGTCACAAGGAGATTCACCATAGCTATTGGGTTGATATGCATCATAGAATGGCTCTTCTTCATAATGCATTGGTGGAGGTTGTTGCCAAGAGGATTGATCATATGCATATGGCTCCTCCCACCTTTGGTTATCCCATCCTTGATGCATATCTTCATTGTAGCTCCCATTTTCTACAACATAGTTGTAATCACATTCATAGCCAAAGTGAGAATTCATAATGGAAAGGGAAAACAAGAAACAAAAGCTAATAAGAAACAATGAATCAAAGTCCTAAAACTAGCAAAAACTAACAAGCAATCCAAAAATCAAGCTATTCACAATATTCACATATATACAATAACCAATAACGTAACACCATTACAATTCCCCGGCAACGGCCCCATTTTGATGAGTGGATATTTGTGCGGTTTAGAATTCACAAATGAATCCTCGTTGCAAGTATAGTTTCTAAACCAACAAATGTCCTTTCATACAAAAGATTGTTTGTCACTAAAATAAACCCCTAAATTTATAAACCGAAGTATTGGAACCTCGGGTCGTTCTCCCTAGGAATTGCAACAAAGTGTCTTGTTATGGTTATGAGTTATGTTTTGGGGTTTTTGGATGAGAAACATGAAAAGTAAATGCTAAAAGAAATCAAATGACAAAAAGGCCTTGGCAAGGGTTGGTGGTCAAGGATCTCTATCCTAATCACTAACCACAACATGAGAATTGGCAAGGATCAACCCCATTAAGTCATCCTCTAACTAATAAAGGAAAGTCAAATGAGCTATGTCAATCCAAGTCCATAAGTCCTAGTTCTACACCAAATCAATTAGTGAGATCTAGCGTTAATGGCTCCCAACCGTCAATCACTTGGATATTAGTAACTCAAGAGTTCCTAAGTTACCTTCCCAAGCCAAGAGCATAAAATTCTACTCTAAAATCCAACCAAGCATTTTATCAAACACTTGGAAGGCATAAAAAGGAAAGCATAGTAAAATTTCAAGGAAAGTAAATCTACACTACTCACTTGCAATGAATTAAACAACAACAAATCAAATGAACAATAAAGGAACATGAATCATAAATTATATTAAAGAAAAATAGAAGAAGAAAGAGTGCATCAACAACAAAGTAGGCAATTACAAGAATGAAATACAAAATTAAAGAGAGGAAGAGTAGAGAAACAAGAAATTGTAAAGGAAAAGTAAATCAAAGCATAAAATTAACCTAGATCTAAGAAATTCTAACCTAGATCTAACCTAATCCTAATCCTAGAGAGAAGTGAGAGCTTCTCTCTCTAAAAACTAACTTTCCCTCCAAAACTACTCTAAACTAAACTAATGATCAAAAGTATGTTAAGTCCCCTTCAATCCTTGGCTTAAATAGCATCAGAAATGAGTTGGATTGGGCCCACAAGGCTTCTAAAATTGCTAGCCACGAGTTGTATTAAGTGAATCATGTGGCACCATCGGTGCGTACGCGTACTGTGCGTGTGCACGCCCCTATCTGCTATGCAACTATGACAAATCTTATATCATTTCGAAGCCCTAGATGTTAGCTTTCCAACGCAACTAGAATCGCATCATTTGGACCTCTTTAGCTCAAGTTATGGTCGATTAAGTGCGAAGAGGTCGGCTTGACAGCTTTTGCGATTCCTTCATTTCTTCATGAGTTCTCCATTTTTACATGCTTTTCCTTCATTCCCTTGATCCAATATTTGCCTCCTAAATCTGAAATCACTTAACAAACATATCAAGGCATCCAATAGAATCAAAGGTAAATCAAGATCAAACAATTGAGGGCCTAAAAAGTATGTTTTCACACTTAAGCACAAATTAGGAGACAATCATGAAACCATGCTATTTCATTGAATAAATGTGGGTAAAAGGTCATAAAATCCCCTAAATTAAGCACAAGATAAATCCTACAAATGGGGTTTATCAAGTTTCTAGCCTAGTTCTAGTGATTTTAACTTTTTCAAGATTCAGAGGAATTCAATTCAAATTAAAGTTATTTTTCAATATATTATAATCCTTGAGGTGAAGAACGAAACTCAATTCTTGAATAAAATATCAATGCACTAATCAAAATAGAAAAATAGTAATATTAATCCATTAAAATAAATAGAGCTCCTAACCTTAACATTGGAGGTTTAGTTGCTCATGGTGCAAAGAAAATCCTAATTTGTATAAAAAGTCAAAACTGAAAAAGTGCGTAAGAAGAGAAGAGAGTGGCACAGGGCAAATCTCTCCTCCTTTTATAGTTCTAATTCTAATTGATTCACAACTTAAATTAAACCCTAATAATATCTTTTCTTATTCTCTTTTTTGAATTTAAATTAAATAAAATCTTCCGTGTTGAGTGCGAGAAGGGCGTGGGTCCCAAGGCTGGATACGCTATCAGTGCTAAACGCCGGCTTGGTGGCATTTAGCACCACCCTTCCAGAAGCTGAATGCGTGCATTCCAAGGCCCAGTGCTAAACGCCGGTGATGTGACTTTTAGTGCCAACATGCCCGAGAGGAGATGGCCGAGTCATTATTCGGCACAAAACAACGACAGAGTGGCATTTAGCACCACAACGCTAGAGAAAGAGGCTCGCATTCCTAGATTTAGCGCTAAATGCCAACAGGGTGGCATTTAGTGCCACAGTTACAGAAGCCACTTATCTTGCTTTCTTTCTTCATGAATTTTGCCAAATCCTCACCCAATGCTACCTGAAATCATCAAAAGACCACAAGAACTCAAAGTAGCATCAATTAAGGCATAAAACACATATTTCCTTTAGAAAATCAACAAATCATCATATAAAAGAAACAGATACTTATAATGCTCATGCATCAATAGTTGATGTAAAAAGATTGTATGAGATAGCTTGGATGCTTGGTTGATCTTGATGTGAGTTTTGGCACTTGAGTTGATTACGGAGCTCTTGGTGGAGACTTGGTGCCGTTGATTGAGGCTTGTGTGTGATCAAGAAGAAAATCCAAGTGTTGGAAAACTGTCGTTAACAAGGTAGGGATTTTCTTAAAATCATTTTATTACCAATGATTGTTATAAATCGATATTGATATAAAAATTATATTTTTGGTGATTATGTGAGTCTCATGAATTGGTATGTATGATTGTTGATGTGCTTGAATGATGAACTAGTGTAAATATTGTGTTTGATGATGGTTGAGAATGTATGTTTGATTAATAAATGAATGTTGTGATTTTGATGACCTCGTGATGAGCTGTGAAATTAAGTTGAATAAGGTTCGATGTGAGAGTTTGGGCCTAAGGCTGTATTTGGGTAAGTTTCAATAAGTATAGTGGTATTGATTGTGATGTGAATGATACTGAACTTGGTGTTGACATTATTAAGTGAGTTTTGGTATTTGAATGACATTGATGATTTTGGAAATAGTTAATTGATGGAAAAAATGGGTGTTTTAGGTCTTGTATGGTTAGGAAGTGACTGAGGATTGATGAATGAGGGTTGAGTATGCTTAGTAATGGTTTAGGGTGGTTTTGAAATGAATTGAATTGAAAATTTTGTGAAAAATGACATTTTATAGATTTTCGTAAAAATGGGTTTTTGACTAACTTCGACGGGCCATAACTTGGCACTCGGAGTTTGGAATTTGATGAAATTTGACTTAATTTAAAGATAATGATGAGATGTTTAAAATATTTTAAGGATAAAGGAAAACAGAATTTTGTAGAGGAAGTTATGAACGTTTAAAAACTGGTATTAAAATCTAAAAACTGAGATTATGCATAAAACCAGAATTTTGGCCTAGTGTACGTGCACACAAGGTGGTGTGTGCGCACCACTCAAAACGAGTGCTGTAGCTCATGCGTATGCATGAGAGGTGATGCGTACATACGTGGGGAAATTTCAAGTTGTACATATGCACGAGGAGTGATGCGTATGCAAAAGTTGGGAATCGCTTTTGATTAGTGCGTACGCACGAGGGAGATGCGTATGCACAGGTCCTGTTTTTTTTGAAGAAACTCTATTTTTTACTGTTTGGCTTTCTCAGAGCTTGTAAATCCCTCTAAACCCTGTATGATGTCTGATAACTTATTTTTTTAAGCTCTGGATAGAGTGTGGCTAAGTCCAATGAATACAGTTGAACTATTCCCAGATAAATGCTTGGTTAAATCAGATGACATGGTTGCGGGGATGGTGATTTATCCTGTCCACGGTGAGGATGATGGTATTATCCCACTCACATGATAATAAAATTGGTAACTGATAAAAGATAGGGTTAATAAATCTAATAAGTTGTGATTTTGATTATGTTAATGATGAGTCTGATGATGATAATGATTATATTTGGAATAGGGGGTAGATATGATGAGTTTAGTAAGTCATTCCCCGAATAAAGACTTGTTGTGTAGGGGGTAGATATGATGAATTCAATGAATCATTCTGATAAACCCCATATTTAGGAATTATCTTGTGTTGAATTTAGAGGGTTTTATCATCTTTTCCCATATTTATCCAATGAAATAGCAAGGTTTTATAACTTCTCCTTTAATTGTGCTTAAGAGTGAAAACATGCTTTTGAGGTCTTGAAATAGCTAAATTTAATTCACCTTGATTCCATTAGATGCCTTGATATGTTTGTTAAGTGATTTCAGGTTTAAGAGGTAAAGATTGGATCAAGAGAATGAAGGAAAGGCATGAAAAAAAATGGAGAACTCATGAAGAAATGAAGGAATCGCAAAAGTTGTCAAGCCGACCTCTTCGCACTTAATCGATCATAACTTGAGCTACAGAGGTCCAAATGACGCGGTTCCAGTTGCGTTGGAAAGCTAACATCTGGGGTTTCAAAATAATAAAATATTTGCTAGAGTTGCATCGTGGATAGGGATGCGCACGTGCACAGTACGCGTACGCGTCGATGGTGCCACATGATTTACTTAATGCAACTCGTGGCAAGCGAATTCTAAAACCTTGTGGGCCCAATCCAACTTATTTCTAATACTATTTAAGCCAAGGATTGAAGGGAAATTGACATAATTTACATACTTTTGATCATTAGTCATAGTTTAAGCTTTAGGAGTATTTTTAGAGAGAGAAGCTCTCACTTCTCTCTAGGATTAGGATTAGGTTTTAGATCTAGATCTAGTTCTTCTTCTCTCTTCTAATTTTCCTTTCCTTTCCTTAATTGTTCTCTTGTAGTTGTAGAATTCTTCTTCTCTTGTAATTCCTTTGTATTGTTAGTTGTAGTTTATGAACTTTCTTTTGTAGATCTACATTTCTTCTTCAATGCAATTGGTAAGTTCTTTGTTGTTTCATAATTGTTTTCCTTTTCTATTGTTGATCTCTTGATATTCTAGTTAGATCTCTTTTTAATTCTTGCAATTCATGTTGTTTACTTTTATTGCCTTCTATGTGTTTTTTAAAATGCTTCTTTTAGTTATGAGTTTACTTTTCTATTGTTTTGCCTTTCTATTGTTAATCTCTTTCTTTTGTAGTTGTAGATTCCTTTAATTCTTGCAATTTACTATGCTTTTCTTTTGTGCCTTCCAAGTGTTTGATGAAATGCTTGGTTGGATTTTAGAGTAGAATTTTATGCTCTTGGATTGGGAAGGTAACTTAGGAACTCTTGAGTTACTAATGTCCAAGTGATTGACGATTAGGAGCCATTAACTCTAGATCTCACTAATTGATTTAGTGGAGAACTAGGACTTATGGACTTGGATTGATATAGCTCACTTGACTTTCCTCTACTATTAGTTAGGGGTTTACTTAGTGGGATTGATCCTTGCCAATTCTCATGTTGTGGTTAGTGATTAGGATAGAGATCATTGACCACCAAACCTTGCCAAGGTCTTTTTAGTTATTAGTTTATTTTCATTGCCATTTACATTTCATGTCTCTTATCAAAAACCGCAAAATATGCTCCATAACCAATAACAAGACACTTTATTGCAATTTCTAGGGAGAACGACCCGAGGTTAAATACTTCGGTTTATAGATTTTAGGGGTTTGTTACTTGTGACAAAAAAAATTTTGTATGAAAAGATTAGTGTTGGTTTAGAAACTATACTTTAAAACGAGATTTCATTTGTGAATTCTAAACCACATAAGAAATCTAATCATCAAAATGGTGCCGTTGCTGGGGAACTGTAATGGTGTTATGTTATTGGTTATTGTATATATGTGAATATTGTGAATATGTTTGTCTTTTGCTTGTTTTCTAGTTCTTGTTAGTTTTATTTTGTTCTTCCACTATAAATTCTCATCTTGGCTATGAGTTTGGTTCTAAATTGTGTTGTAGGAAATGTGAGCTTCAATGACAACATGTATCAAGGATGGAACCAACAAAGATGGGAGGAGTCTCAAGGAATTGATCCCTCCTATTGGCAATAACCTCCGGATACGTATAGGTATAATCGCCATCCTAATGCATGTCAATACAATGGGTATGGTGAATCTTTTTATGACAATCAATTACCACCATCATATGCCTATGATTCTTATCCTCAACACGAACCTCAACCATACTCACAAGCTTTTCCATACCAAGCATCTTCCTATGATCCATATCCATCATATGACCAATCACCCATACCATATTCTTATGACCATTATGAGCAAGAACCTTTGGAACCACCACAATTCCGTCATGACTATTACCAAGAACCACCTCAATGCACACCATCTCCATACCCTTATCAAGAAGAACCATCTTCCTACTATGAACCCTCTCTCCAAGACAATGAACCCTTTTATCCACCCTAACTCCCAATAGATGATTCTCTTACCTTGCTACTTCAAGGACAAGTGGACATGAAAAGGAATGATAAACCCTAATTTTGTGGTTTATATTGTGTAGAATTTGGGGGTTTTTGACAATATTTCTCACACTTATTCATAAGAAATGCATGGTTTTGTGTTCCTTTTCTAATATTGCTCCATGATGAAAAACATGCTTCATTTGCCTTAAAATTGCCATATTTTAATCCTCTTTTATTACCATTCGATGCCGTGATGTATTTGTTGAGTGATTTCAGAAATTATAGGGTAGGAATGGTCTAGAACAGAGAAAAAAAGCATACAAGAGGAAGGAACATGAAGATTTGGATTTTGGGAAACTCAGCATTGGCGCGCACGCGCACTCCACGCGCACACGTGAATGAGGATAGCTAGAAGTGGCGTGCGAGGATGGACGCATCCGCGCGGATCAGAGGATTCCCATCGGCGCACACGCGTGGATCACAAGAGCAATCGGCGCGCACGCACGCATGGCGCGCATGCGCGGAAAGTTACACGTGACCTCATTAAAGGAAATCATGCCTGCCGATTTCTGAGGCTCATCAGGCCCAAAATCAAGCTGTTTCTGTATGGAAAAGACCCAAGGATGCTAGGGGGAAAGGGAGGGATCATTCATTTTACACTAGACATAATTTTTAGCTAGTTTTTGGTTCTTTGTTCTTCTAGAGAGAGAAACCCTTGTTCCTCTCTAGATCTAGCTTTAATTTAATCTTCCCTTGTTGAATTTTGAGTTGGATCTTGTTAATTACTAGTTTTAATTGTTCAATTTGAATTCCTCAGTATAATTTTGCTTAGATCTTGTGTTAGTTTTATGAATTCTTGTCAATTGTCATTTTATATCCATTTTATGAATGTTGTGAATCTTGCCTTGTTGATGTTACATTGATGATTTCTATGATTAATTGTGTTGTTTGAGTGATTGTATGTTGATAATTGTTAGTGGGTATTTGTTAATTTCAATTTAATTGCAATTTGAACATGTCTTTTGATAATGCTTACCATGTGTTTGATGAATTGTTTCCTTTGATTATGGAGTAATTCTCTTTACTCTTGGCCTAGGCTAAGAGAATTGGGTAAACTTGAGTCATTTGGTCTAATGGATTTGATGATTTGGGAGCCCTTAGTGGTCAATTTGATAACCATCGACACTAAGCTACTGCTAAGTCAATTAGTAGTGAGGTTAGAACTTATGGGTTGATGTTGACCAAACCATTTGACGTACTTCAAGTATAGAAGTAGACTTAATGAGTTTGGTTCCTCATAATTGTCAAGATATGGTTATTAGACAAGGATGGTGACCCCAATTCCCATGCTTAGGCAAGAGTTGCTTTTATCATTCATATTTGAAAACCCAAAATTCTTGATTACTTGTCTTAGTTATAGTTACTTGTTTAGTTTAGAATAGAATTATATTGGATGTTACTTTGTTAGTTTGAAATTGCTCACATCTTGCTTAGTCAATTGAATTAGTCCCTTGCAATTTAAGATTACTTACTTGTTAAGATTCCTAGTTTAAATTCTTGCTTATGACTCACAACCCCAGATTTCTAACCAATGTTGAAGCACATGTTTGCCCATTACTTGTGAGACGACCCGAGGTTTGAATACTTCGGTTATTTCTACTGGGGTTGAACTTGTGACAACCAAATCCCTCTCTAAATTTGATACTCGAGGATTGTTGTTGGTAGAGCTATACTTACAACGCGACTTTATTGAGAAATTCTTTACCGACGTAGTCCACGAGCTAAACATCAAATTTTTGGCGCCGTTGCCGGGGAATGGTTGCAACATATGCCTTGATATTGGTTATGTGAATATGTGAATATTGTAGATAGTTTAATTGCTTTCAAAATTTAACCGAATATAACGCGGTCTCAACCGAATTCTAGCTTAGCTGATTTTGATCCCGAGATTGAAAGAACTTTGTTACATACTCGGCAAGTTAGACGGCGGTTGGATTATATGGCTAGTACTTCGGCCTCACTTGAGGAACACACCGAATCACTAGGCGGTACCGAGAGTGACTTGGAGTCCGCTACTTCCTATTCTTCTGTTGGCACTAATAATACATCTTAGCATCCTACAGGTAAGCCACACATAGCGGAGCCACGACGGATCACTTTGCATGAGCAAGGAGCTCCAGATATCATACTTCAACCGTTGCAAGCAAGGTATCCTAACCTTGATCCCAACTTTGAATTGAAGAGTATCTTGATACATCTACTTCCTAACTATCATGGGTTTCCAGGTCAAGACCCCATCCGACATCTAAGAGATTTTCAAGTTGCTTGTTCTACGGCTCGAAGGCATGGAGCCGATGAGGTGGCTATTATGGTTTTTGCCTTCCCTTTTTCTCTTGAAGGGCAAGAGAAGACATGGTTTTATTCGCTACCGGATGAGATTGTGACCAATTGGGATTTTTTGAGAAGGGAGTTTCTAGATAAATTCTTCCCACCGGAGAAGACCGACTACATCCGGAAGGAGATTTCGGGTATAATGCAAAAAGACCAAGAGAGTTCGTATGAGTATTGGTCTCGGTTCAAGAGGCTATTGGAATCTTGTCCATACCATAGAATGAACACTCACTTGCTCATTAGCTACTTCACCGGAGGTCTTTGTGTAGAAGATAGAAAATTGCTCACCGCTTTTAGTGGTGGTTCCCTTTCAAAAAACAAAACGGAGGGAGAAGCTTGAAATTTGATAAAGGATGTTGCCGAGGCTACACAACATATAAGGGTGAGAAGTAATCCTCTCAAGTGTGTAGTGGAACCATCCCCTTCCGAAGCAAGCTTGACCAAGGCACTTGGGGATATGACTACCATCCTTACACAAATACAAAAAGATCAAAAGGAATACTACTCCATCCAAGCCATCCAAGCTCCACCTCCAGTTGCTCAACTTGAAGGCCCTCCTAGGATTTGTGGTTTGTGCTCTAGCACCATACATTACACCGATCAATGCCATCAAATTCAAGAGGAACATGATCTTGTAGTAGCCAATGTGAATTACAACAACCGTCTATCCTATCCTTCTCAAGGCCAAAATAACTACCCTCATGGTAGTAATTAACATCAAGGGTGGAGGGATAATGCACAAGGGAGCAATCAAAACCAAAGATGGAACGACTCTTCTTCTCATCACAACAACAACCAATCTTCATCCCAATACCACCATAACAACACCAACTACCAAGCCAACCAAGGCCACTCCAACCAAAACTAAAACAACTACACCAAATACCAAGCACCACACCATAGACAACAATCCAACCAAACTCCTCCATCTTCCAACAATCAAGTTGATGAGCTTAGAGCCACCATGGAGAAACGGGACGAGAGCAACAAGGCCCAATTTGATGCCTTGGGCGCTCAACTGGCTAACCTCACCAACATGCTTTCAAAGACGACCATGTCAAACCAACCCTCAACCCCCAACAACAACACAAACCAACCCTCAAGCTCTTCTAACCTTCCATCCCAACCCCAACCAAACCCAAAGGGCGGTCTCAACGCCATCACTCTACGGTCGGGGACTACATTGGAGGAGATACCTCCAAGGGTCATGGGAGACATTCATGAGGAAGAAGTGGTTGTTGAAGCGACACATGAAGAAGAGGTGGTAGACAAAAGGCATGAGGAAGAAGGAGTAAGCCTCAAGGAACCCAAGAGGAAAGCTATAGTGGATGAGTCCATTCCTATTCCATTCCCATCCATGGTGAAGAAAGTAAAGAAAACACCAGAATTTGATTTGAACATGCTTCAAGTGTTCAAGAAGGTTGAGGTAACCATACCACTTCTTGATGCTATTCAACAAATTCCAAAGTATGCAAAATTTTTGAAAGACTTGGGTACGCACAAGGATAGGATAGGAGAATTGGAGATATTATCCTTGGGTAGTTCAATTTCTTCCTTGATGGAACCTATTCCAAAGAAATGTGGTGACCCTAGACCTTGTTTGGTGTCTTGTTGTATTGGTGGATGCACTTTTCATGATTGTATGTGTGACCTGGGAGATTGTGTAAGCATCATGCCGTTTTCTATCTATGTGCGGTTGAATTTAGCTCCATTAAAGAAGTCGGCGGTGAGATTTGCCTTAGTCGATAAAAGTGTGATCACGGTGATGGGAATAGCAGAAGATGTACTTGTGGCGATCAAGGATTTGGTTTTTCCGGTTGACTTTTACATCCTTGAAATGCCTCCATCAGAAAATAGAAGCTCATCCTCCGTTCAACTTGGTAGACCCTTCCTCAAGACCTCTAAATTCAAGTTAGATGCCTTCACCGGCACATATTCTTTTGAGGTTGGAGACAAGACTATCAAGTTCAATTTAGAAGAAGCCATGAAGCATCCTCCCGAAGAACATTCCGTGCTCCGATGTGATGTAATTGATGAAGTGGTGGCGGAAGTGCAAGAAGAAGACCACAACAAATTGTGCCACCCTATTATTGAGGAGACGGATGACCAAGAGGATGAACATGAGAAAGTTGTTAAGAATGAACTCCATGAGCTTGATAAAAAGGAACATCAGCTTGAGGCAAAGAGTGAATTGAAGCCCCTTCCATCTCATTTGAAGTATGTTTTCTTAGAGGACAACCAAAGGTTTCCGGTTATTATTGCTAGTGAGCTTTCAAGTGAAGAAGAAGAAAAGCTCCTAGATATTCTAAGAAAGTACAAGAAAGAAATTGGATAGAGCCTAGCCGATATTGTGGGAATTGACCCTCGTAAGTGCATTGATGAGCGGATAATTTATACGCTTTTTGGGATTGTTTTTAGGTAGTTTTTAGTATGATTTAGTTAGTTTTACTATGTTTTTATTAGTTTTTATGCAAAATTCACATTTCTGGACTTTACTATGAGTTTGTGTATTTTTCTTTAATTTCAGGTATTTTCGGGCTGAAATTGAGGGACCTGAGCAAAAATCCGATTCAGAGGCTGAAAAAGGACTGCAGATGCTGTTGGATTCTGACCTCCCTGCACTCGAAATGGATTTTCTAGAGCTACAGAAACCCAATTGGCACGCTCTTAATTGAGTTGGAAAGTAGACATCCAGGGCTTTCCAGAAATATATGATAGTCCATACTTTGCCCGAGTTTTGACAACGCAAACTGGCGTTCAAACGCCAACTTCCTGCCCTATTCTGAAGTTAAACGCCAGAAATAGGTTACAAACCAGAGTTAAACGCCACAAACAGGCTGCAACCTGGCGTTTAACTCCAAGAGAAGCCTCTACACGTGTAAAGCTCAATGCTCAGCCCAAGCACACACCAAGTGGGCCCCGGAAGTGGATTTATGCACTATCTGCACTTAGTTACTTATTTTCTATAACTCTAGCTACTAGTTTAGTATAAAAACAACTTTTAGAGACTTACTATGTACCTCATGACATTTTTACACTTTAAATTGTATTTCTAACGGCATGAGTCTCTAAACCCCATGGTTGGGGGTGAGGAGCTCTGCTGTGTTTCGATGAATTAATGCAATTACTACTGTTTTTCATTCAATCACGCTTGTCTCTATTCTAAGATATTCACTCGCACTTCACCCTGATGAATGTAATGATCCGTGACACTCATCATAATTCTCACCTATGAACGCGTGCCTGACAACCACCTCCGTTCTATCTGCACTAGCTTGAGTGTGTATCTCTTAGCATCCTGGTTCATGATCAGAGTCTTCGTGGTATAGGCTAGAATTATTGGCAGCCATTCCTGAGATCCAGAAAGTCTAAACCTTGTCTGTGGTATTCTGAGTAGGATCTGGGAAGGGATGACTATGACGAGCTTCAAACTCGTGAGTGTTGGGCGTAGTGACAGACGCAAAAGAATCAATGGATTCTATTCCAACATGAGTGAGAACCGACAGATGATTAGCCGTGCGGTGACAGCGCATTTGGACCATTCGAGGATAGATGGTAGCCATTGACAACGGTGATCCACCAACATACAGCTTGCCATGGAAGGAGTCTTGCGTGCGTGAAGAAGACATTAGGAAAACAGAAATTCGGAAGACAGAGCATCTCCAAAACCTCAACCTGTTCTCCATTACTGCATAACAAGTATTATTTAATTCATGTTCTTTTACTCATTCCAATTAAAACTGAGAATTATTATTGATATCCTGACTAAGAGTTACAAAATAACCATAGCTTTCTTCAAGCCGACAACCTCCGTGGGATCGACCCTTACTCACGTAAGGTATTACTTGAACGACCTAGTGCACTTGCTGGTTAGTTGTGCGGAATTACAAAAGTGTGATTGTGATTTTGTGCACCAAGCTTTTGGCGCCGTT
The DNA here is from genome assembly GCF_059453495.1 of Arachis ipaensis. NCBI lineage: Eukaryota > Viridiplantae > Streptophyta > Magnoliopsida > Fabales > Fabaceae > Arachis > Arachis ipaensis. The sequence continues at coordinate 96,051,299 of NC_142439.1, forward strand.
GCCGGGGATTGTTTGAGTTTGGACAACTGACGGTTTATTTTGTTGCTTAGATTAGGAAAAATTTTTCTTTTTGGTTTAGAGTCTTCTATTATTGTTTTTGGTTAAAGTTTTAAAATCCTTATTTTCTTTTTCAATTTTTTTTCGAAAATTTTTAAACTAATAATTGAGTCTTTCTGTTTGAGTTTAGTTTCATATTTTAAGTTTGGTGTCAATTGCATGATTTTATTTTTCTTTCAATTTTTTTCGAATTATTAGTGCTCAGAATATAAAAATTTTTAAGTTTGGTGTCCTTTGTATTTCTATTTTCTTAAAAATTTTTCAAAAGTTGTTCTTAGCATTCATCGTGATATTCAAAGTTTTCCTATTTGTTTCCTTTGTTTTGATCTAAAAATTTAAGTTTGGTGTCATTTTTACTGTTTTTCTCTTTCTTCATTAAATTCAAAAATATCTTTTCTCTTTATTTTAATTAATTTTCGAATTTTCCTTTAAAAATTCAAATTTGTATTTTAAAACTTTCTATTATATCTTATCTTAGTTTTGAAATTTCAAAATTCAAAATCTTTTCAAAAATCATATCCAAAGTTTTTCAAATCTTCTTAATTAAGTAATTATTTTAGTTTTCAATTTTATTTTTCTCTTAGTTTTCGAAATTTATATTTTATTTTCTAATTATTTTATTTTATCTTATTATCTTTATTTAATTTTAATTATTCGGTTTGATTCTATTAAAATAAAAACAAAAATACATTTTATTTGCAATTCATATCAATTCCATTTTATCCATCATGGACCTAAATGGAAATGAACAGTCCAGAAGGACTCTGGGGTCGTCATATGCTAACTCCATTACTGCTGCATATGGGAGTAGCATCTATATACCTCCCATCAAAGCAAGCAGTTTTGAGCTAAATCCTCAGCTCATTGTCATGGTGCAGCAAAATTGCCACTATTCTGGTCTTCCACAGGAAGAACCTACTGAGTTTCTGGCGCAGTTCTTGCAAATTGCTGACACAGTGCATGACAAGGAGGTAGATCAGGATGTACACAGGCTGTTACTATTTCCGTTTGCTGTAAAATATCAAGCTAAGAGGTGGTTAAATAACCAACCCACAGCAAGCATAAAAACATGGAAACAGTTATCAGACAAATTTCTGAATCAATATTTCCCTCCAAAAAGGATGACATAGCTAAGGCTGGACATCCAAGGCTTTAAACAAGAGGATGATGAATCCCTTTATAATGCCTGGGAGAGGTACAGAGGGATGCTAAGGAAATGCCCCTCTGAAATGTTTTCAGAGTGGGTGCAATTAGACATCTTCTACTATGGGTTTACAGAAAAAGCTCAGATATCTCTAGACCACTCAGCTGGTGGATCTATACACATGAGAAAGACTGTTGAAGAGGCTCAAGAGCTTATTGATATAGTTGCTAGAAATCAGCATCTGTACATAAGTAATGAGTCCTCCATAAAAGAAGAAGCTAAGGAAGTGTCAACTGACTTTAGTCCTTAGGAACAAGTTGCTGAACTCAATCAGCAATTATCTTCTATAACAAGGCAGTTAGCAGAATTTAAGGAGATGCTACAAGAGACCAGAATTGCTAACAAGAATATGGAATCACAATTGAATCAGACAAAACAGCAGTTATCAAAACAGATAACAGAGGAGTGCCAAGCAGTTCAATTAAGAAGTGCAAAAATACTAAACACTTCAACTCAAAGCAGCAAAAAACCAAGAAAAGAACAGCTGACAGAGGAGAAGCAACCTGCTACACAAAATCCCTTTGAGGACAGTAAGAGCCCAGAGAGGAATAGGTCTGGCAATCAAACAACAGAAACAGGTGAGAAACTGGTGTTAGACTCCAAATCCACGTCTAGTTCTGGCGTTCAAACGCCAGAAAAGGGTAGGAATCTGGCGTTAAACGCCCAATCCATGTCCAGTTCTGGCGTTCAAACGCCAGTGAGGGATCAGACACCTGCAAGTGTGGTGCGCAGAAATCGTGACGGTTCCATTCCTTGGTAATGGCGCTGAAAACTTTATACGCACATTCATAATTTTAATTCTTTGTCACAACTTCGCACAGCTGACCAGCAAGTGCACTAGGTCGTCCAAGTAATAAACCTTACATGAGTAAGGGTCGATCCCACGGAAATTGTCGGCTTGAAGCAAGCTATGGTCACCTTGTAAATCTTAGTCAGGCGGATTCAAATGTATCAAGAGATTATAGTATACTAAAAGATAATTAAAATAGGATAGAGATACTTATGTAATTCATTGGTGAGAGTTTCAGATAAGCGTGTAGAGATGCTTTTCGTTCCTCTGAACCTCTGCTTTCCTGCTGTCTTCATCCAATCATTCCTACTCCTTTCCATGGTAAGCTTTATGTAGGGCATCACCGTTGTCAATGGCTACATCCCATCCTCTCTGTGAAAATGGTCCAATGCGCTGTCATTGCATGGCTAATCATCTGTCGGTTCTCGATCATACTGGAATAGGATTTACTATCCTTTTGCATCTGTCACTACGCCCAGCACTCGCGAGTTTGAAGCTCATCACAGCCATCCCTTCCCAGATCCTACTTGGAATACCACAGACAAGGTTTAGACTTTCCGGATCTCAAAAATGGCCATCCATGGGTTCTAACTTTTACCACGAAGATTCTAATATCTCGGACTCGGTCCTCTGTATTAGATATCTAAGAGATATTCATTCTAGCTTGTTTTCATGTAGAACGGAAGTGTTTGTCAGGCACGCGTTCGTAAGTGAGAATGATGAGGAGCGTCACATAATCATCACATTCCTCATATTCTTGGGTGCGAATGAATATCTTAGAAGTGGAATAAGCTTGAATTGAATAGAAAAACAGTAGTACTTTGTATTAATTCATGAGGAACAGGAGAGCTCCACCCCTTAATCTATGGAGTGTAGAAACTCTACCGTAGAAAATACATAAGAACAAGGTTCAGGCATGGCCGAGAGGCCAGCCCCCATGAAAGTCTAAGATAGCATAAAACTGATCAAAGATCTCAATACAATAGTAAAAAGTTCTATTTATACTAAACTAATTACTAGAGTTTACAGAAATGAGTAAATGATGCAGAAATCCACTTCTAGGGCCTACTTGGTGTGTGCTTGGGCTGAGCATTGAGCTTTACACGTGTAGAGGTCTTTCTTGGAGTTGAACGCCAGTTTGTAACCTGTTTCTAGCGTTTAACTCCACTTTGCAACCTGTTTCTGGCGTTTGACTCCAGAATGCTCCATGGTACTAGTGTTCAACGCCAGTTTACGTCATCTATCCTTAATCAAAGTATGTACTATTATTATTGCTGGAAAGCCCTGGATGTCTACTTTTTAACGCAATTGAGATCGAATCATTTGGAGTTCTGTAGCTCCAGAAAATCTATTTTGAGTGCAGGGAGGTCAGAATCCAACAGCATCTGCAGTCCTTCTTCAACCTCTGAATCTGATTTTTGCTCAAGTCCCTCAATTTCAGCAAGAAAATACCTGAAATCACAGAAAAATACACAAACTCATAGTAAAGTCCAGAAATGTGAATTTTATTTAAAAAACTAATAAAAATATATTAAAAACTAACTAAATTATACTGAAAACTCTGTATAAACAATGCCAAAAAGCGTATAAATTATCCGCTCATCACAACACCAAACTTAAATTGTTGCTTGTCCCCAAGCAACTGAAAATCAAATAGGATAAAAAGAAGAGAATATACTATAAATTCCAAAATATCAATGAAACTTAGCTCCAATCAGATGAGCGGGACTTGTAGCTTTTTGCCTCTTGAATAGTTTCGGCATCTCACTTTATCCATTGAGGTTCAGAATGATTGGCATCTATAGGAACTAAGAATTCAGATAGTGTTATTGATTCTCCTAGTTCAGTATGTTGATTCTTGAACACAGCTACTTTATGAGTCTTGGCCGTGGCCCTAAGCACTTTGTTTTCCAGTATTACCACCGGATACATAAATGCCACAGACACATAACTGGGTGTACCTTTTCAGATTGTGACTCAACTTTGCTAAAGTCCCCAATTAGAGGTATCCAGGGTTCTTAAGCACACTCTTCTTTTGCTTTGGACCTTGACTTTAACCGCTCAGTCTCAATTTTTCACTTGACACCTTCACGCCACAAGCACATGGTTAGGGACAGCTTGGTTTAGCCGCTTAGGCCAGGATTTTATTCCTTTAGGCCCTCCTATCTACTGATGCTCAAAGCCTTGGATCCTTTTTATTACCCTTGCCTTTTTGTTTTAAGGGCTATTGGCTTTTTGTTCTTACCTTTTGGTTTAAAGAGCTTTTGGCTTTTTCTGCTTGCTGTATTTTTTTTTTCTGCAAGCTTTTGTATTCACTGCTTTTTCTTGCTTTAAGAATCATTTTTATGATTTTTTCAGATTATCAAATAATATTTCTCCTTTTTCCTTATTCTTCAAGAGCCAACATATTTAACATTCATAAACATCAACTTCAAAAGACATATGCACTGTTCAAGCATGCATTCAGAAAACAAAAAGTGTTGCCACCACATCAAAATAATTAAACTAGTTTCAAGGATGAATTCGAAATCATGTACTTCTTGTTCTTTTGTAATTAAAACAGTTTTCATTTAAGAGAGGTGATGGATTCATATTCATAACTTTAAGGCATAGACACTTAGACACTAATGATCATATAGTAAAGACACAAACATAAATAAAACATAAAGCTCAAAAATTAAAAAACAGAAAAATAAATAAACAAGGAGATTAAGGAATGAGTCCACCTTAGTGAGGGTGGCATCTTCCTCTTCTTGAAGAACTAATGGTGCTCTTGAGCTCCTCTATGTCTCTTCCTTGTCTTTCTTGCTCCTCCCTCATAGCTCTTTGATCTTCTCTAATTTCATGGAGGAAGATGGAGTGCTCTTGGTGCTCCACCCTTAGTTGTCCCATGTTAGAACTTAATTCTCCTAGGAAAGTGTTGATTTGTTCCCAATAATTCTGTGGAGGAATGTGCATCCCCTGAGGCATCTCAGGGATTTCATGGTGAGAAATTTCCTCATGCTCATGTTGAGGTCCATGATCTCTTGTTTGCTCCATCCTTTTCCTAGTGATGGGCTTATCCTCTTCAATGAGGATGTCTCCCTCTATGTCAATTCCAACTGAATTGCAGAGGTGGCATATGAGGTAAGGAAAGGCTAACCTTGCCCAAGTGGAGGACTTGTCAGCTACCTTGTAGAGTTCTTGAGGTATAATCTCATGAACTTCCACCTCTTCCCCAATCATGATACTATGGATCATGATGGGCCGGTCTATAGTAACTTCAGACCAGTTACTAATAGGAACGATTGAGCGTTGAATGAACTCTAGCCATCCCCTAGCCACTGGTTTGAGGTCATGCCTTCTTAATTGAACCGGCTTGCCTCTTGAGTCAATTTTCCATTGAGCTCCTTCCTCACATATGTCTATGAGAACTTGGTCCAACCTTTGATCAAAGTTGACCCTTCTTGTGTAGGGGCGTGCGTTCTCTTCAATCATTGGCAAGGCAGCCTTACATTTTCCGGACTGAAATCTAAGTATTTCCCCCGAACCATGGTAAGCCAATGCTTTGGATTTGGGTTCACACTTTGATCATGGTTCCTAGTGATCCATGCGTTTGCATAGAACTCTTGAACCATTAGGATCCCGACTTGTTGAATGGGGTTGGTGAGAACTTCCCAACCTCTTCTTTGGATCTCAAGTCGGATCTCTGGATACTCATTCTTCTTGAGCTTGAAAGGAACCTCAGGGATCACTTTCTTCTTGGCCACAACTTCATAGAAGTGGACTTGATGGACCTTTGAGATGAATCTCTCCATCTCCCATGACTCAGAGGTGGAAGCAATTTCCTTCCCTTTCCTCTTTCTAGAGGTTTCTCTGGCCTTAGGTGCCATAAATGGTTATGAAAAAATAAAAAGCAATACTTTTACCACACCAAACTTAAAATGTTTGCTCGTCCCCGAGCAAAAGAAGAAAGAAGTGAGTAGAAGAAGAAGAAAATGGAGGAGAGGGAGAGAGAGTAGGTTTCGGCCAAGTGGAAGAAGAGAGGGTTGTGTTGTGAGAAATAGAAGAAGGAATGAGGGGTTTATATAGAGGTGGGGAGGGGTTTAGGGTTCGGCCATTTAGGGTTAGGTTTGGAAGGGAAATTATTTTGAATTTGAAGGTAGGTGGGGTTTATGGGGAAGAGAATATGGATGTGAGTGGTGAGGGGGTGATGGGAAAGAGTGATTGAAGTGATTGGTGAAGGGCATTTGGAGAAGAGAGTTATGAAAAGGTAGGAAGAGGAGAGAAGAAGGGTAGGTGGGGATCCTGTGGGGCCCACAGATCAAGTGGGGCCAAGGACTTAACATCCCTACCTCAATTAGGCGTGTAAAACTCCCTTATTGTGCAATTCTGGCGTTTAACGCCACTTCCATGCTTGTTTCTGGCGTTAAACGCCAGCTCCATGCTTGTTTCTGGCGTTAAACACCCAAATAGAGCTTGTTTCTGGCGTTTAACGCCAGCTTTCCTCTGGGTGCAATCCTGGCGTTTAAACGCCAGATTGCTGCTTATTTCTGGCGTTTAACGCCAGTTTCATGCTCTGTTCTGGCGTTAAACGCTAGCCAGATGCTCCTTACTGGCGTTTAAACGCCAGTAAGCTCTTCCTCCAGGGTGTGCTATTTTTAATACTGTTTTTCATTCTGTTTTTTTTTATTTTTCAGTAGTTTTTGTGACTCCACATGATTATCAACCTAATAAAACACGAAATAATAATAAAGAGAAAATAAAATAAAATTGATTAAATAACATTGGGTTGCCTCCCAACAATCACTTCTTTAATGTCAATAGCTTGATAGTGAGCTCTCATAGAGCCTCACAGATAATCAGAGCAAGGTTGGAACCTCCCAACACCAAACTTAGAGTTCGGCTGTGGGGGCTTTGGTTGACTCTGCAGTGAGAGAAGCTTTTCATGCTTCCTCTCCATGGTTACAGAAGGAGATCCTTGAGTTTTAAACACAAGGTTGTCCTCATTTAGTTGAAGGATCAATTCTCCTCTGTCCACATCAATCACAGCTCTTGCTGTGGCTAAGAAGGGTCTTCCAAGGATGATGGATTCATCCTCATCCTTCCCAGTGAATAGGATTATGAAATCAACAGGGATGTAAAGGCCTTCAACCTTTACTAGCACGTCCTCTACTAGTCTATAAGCCTGTTTCATGGATTTGTCTGCCATCTCTAATGAGAATTTGGCAGCCTGTACCTCAAAGATTTCCAGTTTCTCCATTACAGAGAGTGGCATGAGGTTTATCCCTGATCCAAGGTCACATAGAGCCTTCTCAAAGGTTATGGTGCCGATGATACAAGGTATTAAGAACTTTCCAGGATCCTGTTTCTTCTGAGGCAATCTCAGTTGATCCAAATCACTTAGTTCATTGATGAGTAAGGGAGGTTCATCTTCCCAAGTCTCATTACCAAATAATTTGGCATTCAGCTTCATGATTGCACCAAGGTACTTGGCAACTTGCTCTTTAGTGACATCTGAAGAATACTCATCAGAGATCATGAATGGCATAAGGAGGTTCAATGGAATCTCTATGGTCTCTAATTGAGCCTCAGATTCCTTTGGTTCCTCAAAGGGAAACTCCTTATTGATCACTGAACGTCCCAGGAGGTCTTTCTCACTGGGATTCACGTCTTCTCCCTCCCTTGTAGGTTCGGCCATGATGGTTAAATCAATAGCTTTGCACTCTCTCTTTGGATTTTCTTCTGTATTGCTTGGGAGAGTACTAGGAGGGGTTTTAGTGACCCTTTTACTTAGCTGGCCCACTTGTGCCTCCAGATTTTTAATGGAGGACCTTATTTCATTCATGAAACTTAAAGTGGTCTTAGATAGATCAGAGACTATATTTGCTAAGTTAGATGGATTGTGCTCAGAGTTCTCTGTCTGTTGCTGAGTGGATGATGGAAAAGGCTTGCTATTGCTAAACCTGTTTCTTCCACCATTGTTAAAGCCTTGTTGAGGCTTTTGTTGATCCTTCCATGAGAATTTTGGATGATTTCTCCATGAGGAATTATAGATGTTTCCATAGGGTTCACCCATGTAATTCACCTCTGCTATTGCAGGGTTTTCAGGATCATAAGCTTCTTCTTCAGAAGATGCCTCTTTAGTACTGTTGGATGATTCCTTCAATCCATTCAGACTCTGAGAGGTCATATTGACTTGCTGAGTCAATATTTTATTCTGAGCCAATATGGCATTCAGAGTATCAATTTCAAGAAGTCCCTTCCTTTGACGCGTCCCATTACTTACAGGATTCCTCTCAGAAGTGTACATGAGCTGGTTATTTGCAACCATGTCAATGAGTTCTTAAGCTTCTGCAGGCGTTTTCTTTAGGTGAATGGATCCACCTGCAGAATGGTCCAATGACATCTTAGATAGTTCAGACAGACCATCATAGAAGATATCCAGGATGGTCCATTCTGAAAGCATGTCAGAAGGACACCTTTTGGTCAGTTCCTTGTATCTCTCCCAAGCTTCATAGAGGGATTCACCTTCCTTTTGTCTGAAGGTTTGAACATCCACTCTAAGCTTGCTAAGCTTTTGAGGAGGAAAGAACTTGGCTAAGAAAGTCGTGACCAGCTTATCCCAAGAGTTCAGGCTATCTTTAGGTTGAGAGTCCAACCGTACTCTAGCTCTGTCTCTTACAGCAAATGGGAAAAGCATAAGCCTGTAGACCTCGGGATCAACCCTATTGGTCTTAACAGTATCACAGATCTGCAAAAATTCAGTTAAGAACTGAAAAGGATCTTCTGATGGAAGTCCATGAAACTTGCAATTCTGTTGCATCAGAGAAACTAATTGAGGCTTAAGCTCAAAATTGTTTGCTCCAATGGCAGGGATTGAGATGCTTCTTCCATGTAAATTGGAATTTGGTGCAGTGAAGTCACCAAGCATCTTCCTTGCATTGTTATTATTTTCGGCCATGTCTCTTTCTTTTTCGAAAATTTCTGCCAGATTTTCTCCAGAGTTGTGCTTTAGCTTCCCTTAGCTTCCTCTTCAGAGTCCTTTCAGGTTCAGGATCAGCTTCAATAAGAATGTTCTTATCCTTGTTCCTACTCATATGAAAAGGAAGAGAACACAAAAGAAAATATGGAATCCTCTGTGTCACAGTATAGAGATTCATTTATGTGAGTATAAGAATAGAAGAATAGAAGAAGAGAAATTTGAACACCAAGAGGAAGAGAGGGTTCGAATTTTGAGATGAAGAGAAGTATTAGTAAATAAATAAATAATTAGAAGGAGATGAGAGAGGGGGAATTTCGAAAATTAATTAAATTAAAAATAAAATTTAAAGTTAAATTTTGAAAATTAAAATTGAAATCAAATTAAATTAAAAGTTAAAACAATTAGTTAATAAAAAAAAGAAATTTGAAAAAAGGGGGAAGGGATTTTCGAAAATTAAAGGTAGAGAGTTAGTTAGGCAGTTTTGAAAAAGATAAAGATCAAACAAAAAGTTAAGTGGTTAATTGAAAAAGATTTGAAAATCAAATTTGAAAAGATAAAAAGTTAGAAAAGATTTTGAAATTAAATTTTGAAAAAGATGTGATTGAAACTTAATTTGAAAAAGATTTGAAAAAGAAATTTAAAAAGATTTGATTTTGAAAATTAAAGTTGATTACTTGACTAACAAGAAACTAAAAGATTTGATTTTAAAATTTAAAGATTGAACCTTTCTTATTAGGCAAATAACAAAGTTAATATTCTTTTTTGAATCAATCACATTAATTGTTAGTAAAGATTTGAAATTATGAAACAAAATAAGAAAAAGATTTTTGAAAATCATTTTGGAATTTTCGAAAATTATGAAAGAAAAATGAAAAAGATTTGATTTTTGAAAAAGATTTGAAAAAGATAAGATTTTTAAATTGAAAATTTGATTTGACTCATAAGAAATAATTTGATTTTAAAAAGTTTTGAAAAAGTCAACTCAAATTTTCGAAAATTTATGAGTGAAAAAGGGAAAGATATTTTTTTGATTTTTGAATTTTAATAAAGAAAGAGAAAAACATAAAAAAGACTCAATGCATGAAAATTTTGGATCAAAACATGTGATGCATGCAAGAACACTATGAATGTCAAGATGAACACCAAGAATACTTTGAATGTCAATATGAACACCAAGAACTTATTTTTGAAAAATTTTCAAGAAAAGAAAACATGCAAGACACCAAACTTAAAAATTTTTATTCTTTAGACATTAATGTTTCAAGAATGTATATGAAAAACAAGAAAAGACTGATAAACCACTATTTCATAGATTATCTTGTGCTCAATTGAGTGGTTTTTATCAACTCTTTACCCACTTATTCATACTATTTGCATGGTTTTACAATTCCTTCCCAAAATTTGTGCTATGATTGAAAACATGCTTCTTTGGCCTTATATTTGCTAATATTAATCCTCTCTTATCACCATTAGATGCCTTGATATGTGTGTTAAGTGATTTCAGAGATTACAGGGCAGGAATGGCTCAGAGGATGGAAAGAAAGCATGCAAAAGTAGAAGGAATACAAGAAGCTGAAGGAACTGCAAAGCTGTCAGCCTGACCTTCTCGCACTAAAATGGCTATAACTCGAGCTACAGAGGTCCAAATGACGAGGTTCCAGTTGTGTTGGAAAGCTAACATCCGGGGCTTTGATTTGATATATAATATGCCATAATTGGCTTGACTCTAGGCGACACGATCGCGTGCTCCATGCAGACGCGTCGTAGTGACAAAAAATCAGCGTGTTTGAGTTCGCAACCAGCGAATTCTGGGCTGTTTCCGACCTAGTTTGCGGCCCAGAAAATAGATTAGAGGCTATAAAGTGGGGGAATGCATCCATTCATAAGACAAGCTCATAATTCATAATTTTTAGTTTTAGATGTAGTTTTTAGAGAGGGGGGGTTCTCTCCTCTCTCTTAGGATTTAGGATTTAGATTTTTAGAATTAGGATTCTTCTCAGTTTATGGTTATTTCTCAATTTTAGATTTAATGTTCTTCAATTTATATTTCTCTTCTACTTTTAGATACTCTAATACTTTTATTTGTTAATTACTTATGTTGCCCATTTGATTCATAAATCTTTCCATGTTAGGACTTAAATTTATGTTTAAATGCAATTTGAGGAATTTCAGATTTATAATTGTTTTATTCTATTTAAGATTGTTTTTAATTTAATTTATATATTTTCTTCCTTTTGGCTTTGGTTAAGTAATTGGTAACGCTTGAGCTGTCAAATAAAGCAGTGGTTGAAATTGACAAATTACTAATTGATCTAGACCGCTCTAAAGCTAGTCTTCCCACAGGGATTGACTAGGACTTGAGGATCAAGCTAATTAGTCCACTTGATTTACCTTCATAGTTAGAGGTTAACAAAGTGGGATTAAAATCCAATTCTCATCACAATTGATAAGGATAGAACTTCCAGTTCTTATACCTTGCCAAGAGTTTTATTATCTATTTAAATTAATACAATTTACTTTCTTGCCATTTACTATTCTCGCTTTTTATCTTATATATTAAAAACCCCCCAATTTACAAGACTCATAACCAATAATAAGAACATACCTCCCTGCAATTCCTTGAGAAGATGACCCGAGGTTTAAATACTCGGTTATCAATTTTAAAGGGGTTTGTTACTTGTGACAACCAAAACGTTTGTACGAAGGGATTTCTGTTGGTTTAGAAACTGTATCTACAACGCAACTATTTTTATAAAATTCTTTACTGGCAAAAATCCTAACGTCAAAATGGCGCCGTTGCCGGGGAATTGCAAACGTGTGCCTTATTATTGGTTATTGTAAATATTTGCTTTTTACCTGTTTATTTGTTTTTATTTTTGTTTTTATTTTTTCTTTTTCGTAAATTTAGAGGTTATTGGTTTTTATTTAGTTATTAAAAATTTTTTCAAAAAATATGTTCTTCGTGTTCATCTTGACCTTCAAGTTGTTCTTAGTTGTTTTCTTCGTTTTGATCTAAAAATTTTAAGTTTGGTGTCATTTTATTGTTTTTCTCTTTCCCCATTAAATTAAAAAAAATCCAAAATTCAAAATCCAAATTTTAAATTTTAAATTTTAAATTTTAAAAATCAAACCTTTTCAAAATTTAAATCTTTTTTAATTTTTTCTCATATTGTTGACTTTTTCAAATTTCAAAATTTCAAAATTTAAAATTCAAAAATTAAATTTTCAAAATTTAAATTTCAATAAACTTTAATTTAAATTTGTTTTTATTTTTGTTTTTAATTTTTACTTACTATTATGAATTCTCACCCCTCTCGCTTTGAGTTTGGTTCCAATGTTGTTACAAGGAATGGAAATTATAACAGGAACATGCATCAAGGTCAAAACAATCAGAGATGGAAGGAGCCACGAGGATCTGATCAACCCTTCCGGCAACAACACCTTCCACAGTACCACAGACAAAGACCATTCCACGATGCATACCAAGATGATAGATATGATGGACCCCCATCATATGCCTATGAACCTCCTCAACACAACTTTGAACTACCACACTCACAAGCCAACTACCATCATTCACCTCCATATGACCCTAACCCACATCCATCATACCAACCACCTTATGAACCATATGAACCATATATAGAACCACCCCAATTCCAACCCAATTACTCCCAAGAACCACCACCTCCCTATGCATCATGTCCATATCCATCACCCCAAGCATCAACGGAGCAACTCAAGGAAACATGTGAAAAATTTAATGCCACACTTCATCAATTGAATCAAGCAATAAATCAATTAGCTTCCCGACGTTCAGACACTCAAGAAACCCCCCATGGCTTCATGTGGACAATCTAATGAAGAACGTAGCATGAAGGAGATACTAGAAACTCCAGTGGACAGTACGGAGCATGACTTTGTACTGAAACAAGTGGAGGAAGCTGTAATTATTGAAGAGGAAGAAGTGGTTGCAGACTTAGGAGATGCTGAACCTCCATGGGAAAGTCAAGACATAGAACCTCCTTCCAAGGCGATTGAAATTGATGCTGAGGAGGGTGTACAACCTCCAAGGCATACCATGATTAAGGACTTGGAAGAGGTCGGTCAAGAGATGGAGATTAAAGAAGAAGAAGCATAGCCTCCCATGCCCTTGGTAAGTAATGAAGAAGAGATTGAATTGGAAGAAGGCTACCAAGAGGAAGAGGTTGAAATCAAAGAAGTTTGCAAAGAGGTGGAAGTTGTCAAAGAGCACAAGGGAGTGGAGCTTAAAATCACCTTGCCTAAGTTATTGGAGACCCCTCCCCCTAAGTTGCCATCATCCTTCACAACATTCAAGTGGGTAAAATTCATATCCCTTAGCTTTCTAATCCCACTTGAATATGGGCTACTGGAGACGGATGGTCAACTTAGAGCTCTTTGTGGCATTAAGAGTAAGAGGAAGATGGCCAGTGGTAAGAATTGTCCTGCAAGGTTCATTATGGATGGAAGCTTTAAGTTTAAACGCAAAGGTTGGTATAAAGCTCAACTGAATGGGTCTAGGAAGCTGTTTGGATGTCTCAGTGAGAATTCTGACTGTTCACCACCCAAGTGGAAAAATGATGATCAACAAGAAGATGGGTGCAAAAGCAAGGTCTGGGACCCCGGAATTCAGTCTAGAAATCAACACTCTTGGGGCCTTGTCACTTGCTTTAACTTACTTGAAGGCTTTCTGTGCCTAGTTTGGGATCCCAGAGGCCATTGGAATCACAAACATTGGTGGAGATTCTTGAATGAGTTCAAGCATAAGCCACCATAACAGAGGACTCCCCAAATGTCCAACTTAAGGACAATAACTAAAAGTGCTAGGTGAGACAACCCACCATGGTATGATCGTTCTTTTTTCATTTTTATTTAGTTTTATTTGTTTTTAAGTTTTATTTTATTTTATTTTATTGAACCTGAAGTTTTGCATAACATTCATATTAGCATTGCATTCTGCATTTTTGCATAACATTCATAACAGCGTCGCTGACGCGTCCGCGTCACCAGTGCGTTAGGAGGAAAATAAATTGAACAGAGAGTCACGCGAAAGCGTGGCTGGAGGCGCGCCTGTAGCATAATTTTACCCCACGCGACCGCGTCGCTGATGCGTCCGCGTCATGTGGAAAATATGCCTCCCACGCGTCCGCGTCACCCACGCGAACGCGTGGCTCTGTAAAATCGACTTAACAAGGGTGTATGGCAGAAAGTTGAGCTGGAGTTGGGCTAGACTCGTGCTGGAAGCCCAAGCCTCACCATGCGAACGCGTGTCCCACGCGGCCGCGTCATTATCAAAATATAGCCATCCACGCGATCGCGTCACCCTAAGATTTGGCAAAATGTATTTTAAACAGAGAGTTGCACGAACGCGAGGCTGCACTCACGCCAATCGCACAAATCAGGCCACGCGTCCGCATGCCCCACGCGTCCGCGTCGCTTAACCTTATTACGCACCACGCGACCGCGTCACCCACGTGACCGCGTCGCCAGCGTCGCACAACCTATTCAGATCAGCGCCAATTATCTTATCTTTTCTTTTCTAATCCTAATTTCTTCTATCTTTTCTTCTTTCTTTCTTACTTTATTTCTTTCACTTCTCATTCTTCTTATCTTTCTTTTTATTTTACTTAATTTATTTACATATTTCATTCATTGCATTTTAATTTTGTACATATTTTTATTTTTCTTTTCTAAATTTATTATTTTACAGAAAGATCCACCCCTTTTTCATTTATTAAGATTGTTTCTTTATGAGTATTGTAATTGGAATAGTCTTATTACTCAAAAAAAACTTATTTTGACTTTTTCAAAAAGTAATCCAAGATTTTTCTTGTTTCTATATAATTTTTATGTATGTGAACACGAATCCATCTTCCTTTTTTTTACGTAAAAAATCCTCTTTTTTACGATTAAACTCTTTTAGCGTTCTTTTTGAGCGAATCTATTTCTATACAAAAATAGAGCATCTTGGGATTCGAACCCCCGACACCGTGGTTCGTAGCCACGTGCTCTAATCCTCTGAGCTACAGGCCCCATCCCGTCTCCACTGGATCTGTTTCCCGGAGTACCCTAAAACTAAAAAAAGGGAACCTTCCCTCTCCCCAGCCATTTCATTTCGGCTTAAGAAGATGTGAAAGCGCCTCTCTCTCTCTCTATAAGAACGGTGCGTTCCGAGGTGTGAAGTGGGCGAGAAGGGATTTCATAATTGGGGTTTTGAATAAGACGACCTTTTTCATTTTGGTGTTAAATGTTCTTAGTCAACTGTTGCATCTTTTCTTGAATTATTTTTAGTAACTTGTTTTACACTGTGGGATGATATTAATTATCTGCCAATGCCAATCTTTTATAATATTTGCACTTCATTTGCATTGACATGAACTTATATTGATATTTTCATTACCCACACTCTTCCCCATTGTTACAAATTTTTTTACCATTGGTATGCTATGGCTTCTATTGTTTTCTCACGTACATGTTGAAGCTTCCATGTAAATGAGACCCTTATCATTTGGCATTAACCCAACCATACTTCATTTATTTTCTTATCTTTATTATTTGGTTACCTTTCTTCCCTTTTTCTTTCAGGATGGCCACCAGGAAGAGAACCGAAGACGTTTACATAGGGAGACAGACAAGTCCATCTGCAAAATCTTTGGAGAAAAGTGCCAGTTGGAATAGCCCGTCCACCTGCACATCTTAGCATGCACCGAGGACGGTGCAATCTTTAAGTGTGGAGAGGTCGATACTGACTTCCATGAGTTAGTCACTTCATATTTTAGCACCAATGTTTAATTTTCTTTGTTAAATTAGTTGCTGCATTTGCATATTTGTTTGATTTTATGCATCTAGTTACTACTTGGTTAAAGTAATAAAATTCTTTTAAGACCCTATCTTTGAAAATTTTCACTAATTTAAATTGAAAAAAAAAATTATGTTAAAACTTGTTTGAAGTTGTATTTGGAACATGGTTTTTGAGTTAAAGAACACACAACCTGTGAGATTTGAGCTTATTTATATGGTTACATTATTTAACCATAAATATTTTATTCCTGTGTATTTTCTTCTCTATGATTGTAATCTATATTTTGTTCCAATCTATATGTCCATTATTTAGTGTATTTAGATGCTTGCATATGATTGAGGCCATTGTTTGATTTTAACTCACTTATCCCAAATAAGCCTACCCTTTAAATCACCCTTGTCAGCCACTTTGAGCCTTTTAATCCCCATTTATTCTATATTTTACCACATCACTAGCCTTAAGCAGAAAAACAAATTAAAAACCCCAATTGAATCTTTGGTTAGCTTAAGATAGAGATTGTGCATCAACTAAGTGTGGAAAAACTGTGGGAACTTGGGTTAATAAGGGAATGTATCATGTTTCTAATTTTGAATATTGGAAAATTTGGGTGCCTACTCATGTAAAACAGAAAATTAAAAATTCCATACGCATTGATATGTTATTCCAGTTTTCATGTCTCTCTAAAAAAAAGAGAAAAAGAAAAAGAGAAAAAAATATATAATATAAATAAATAAATAAGGGGACAAGATTACCCCAATGTTAAGTTAATAAAAGATCAATACATATGTGATGAAATTAAAATTGATACATGAGTATGTAATGCAAAAATGAAGACTGTGGGTAGCTAGGCATGATTCTAGAGTTATATAGAGTATATGTATGT
Source organism: Arachis ipaensis (assembly GCF_059453495.1). Taxonomy (NCBI): domain Eukaryota; kingdom Viridiplantae; phylum Streptophyta; class Magnoliopsida; order Fabales; family Fabaceae; genus Arachis; species Arachis ipaensis. The sequence goes on from NC_142439.1 coordinate 96,068,020, forward strand.
TAGGTGAAAGCTTAGGTTAATTAAAGATTCAATTTATAAAGCTCACTTAGCCATATACATATACCCTTACCCTTACCTTAGCCCCATTACAACCTTGAAAAGACCTCATGATGTTTGCATTGGTATATTAAATATTGTTGATTGGTTAGGTGAAGAACAAATTTTAGAAAGCATGACTAGAGAAGAGTAGAGTGATTGACCCTAGACACTTGAGAGTTAGAGTGATATATACTACCAGTAAGGGTTCAGTGCTCAATTCTATGTTCCCTGCTTTCATGAGCTATCTTCTTACAAGTTTACTTGTCTTTTATTGTATAATTTGAATTAGTGAAATCTGATTTATGTTTGTCTTGGAGAACTTATTTATTTTTAAACCAAGTAGATAAAAACATTTTGCATGTAGTTGCATTCATATAGATAGGATTGCATTTCATACATTCTATCATTCCTCTTCACTCCTTTATAGTTTCTCTTGAGCTTAGCATGAGGACATGCTATTGTTTAAGTGTGAGGAGGTTGATAAACCACTATTTCATGGTTTATCTTGTGCTCAATTGAGTGGTTTTTATCAACTCTTTACCCACTTATTCATACTATTTGCATGGTTTTACAATTCCTTCACAGAATTTGTGCTATGATTGAAAACATGCTTCTTTGGCCTTATATTTGCTAATATTAATCCTCTCTTATCACCATTAGATGCCTTGATATATGTGTTAAGTGATTTCAGATATTACAGGGCAGGAATGGCTCAGAGGATAGAAAGAAAGCATGCAAAAGTGGAAGGAATACAAGAAGCTGAAGGAACTGCAAAGCTGTCAGCCTGACCCTCTCGCACTAAAACGGCTATAACTCGAGCTACAGAGGTCCAAACGATGCGGTTCCAGTTGCGTTGGAAAGCTAACATCTGGGGATTCGATTTGATATATAATATGCCATAGTTTCCCTGACGCTATATGACGCGACTGCGTGCTCCATGCGGACGCGTCGCAGTGACGAAAAATCAGCGTGTTTGAATTCGCAACCAGCGAATTCTGGGCTGTTTCTGACCCAGTTTGCGGCCCAGAAAATACAGATTAGAGACTATAAAGTGGGGGAATGCATCCATTCATAAGACAAGCTCATAATTCATAATTTTTAGTTTTAGATGTAGTTTTTAGAGAGGGAGGTTCTCTCCTCTCTCTTAGGATTTAGGATTTAGATTTTTAGAATTAGGATTCCTCTCAGTTTATGGTTATTTCTCAATTTCAGATTCAATATTCTTTAATTTATATTTCTCTTCTACTTTTAGATACTCTAATACTTTTATTTGTTAATTACTTATGTTGCCCATTTGATTCATAAATCTTTCCATGTTAGGACTTAAATTTATGTTTAAATGCAATTTGAGGAATTTCATATTTATAATTGTTTTATTCTATTTAAGATTGCTTTTAATTTAATTTAGATATTTTCTTCCTTTTGGCTTTGGTTAAGTAATTGGTAACGCTTGAGCTGTCAAATAAAGCAGTGGTTGAAATTGGCAGATTACTAATTGATCTAGACCGCTCTAAAGCTAGTCTTCCCACAGGGATTGACTAGGACTTGAGGATCAAGCTAATTAGTCCACTTGATTTACCTTCATAGTTAGAGGTTAACAAAGTGGGATTAAAATCCAATTCTCATCACAATTGATAAGGATAGAACTTCCAGTTCTTATACCTTGCCAAGAGTTTTATTATCTATTTAAATTAATACAATTTACTTTCTTGCCATTTACTACTCTCGCTTTTTATCTTATACATTAAAAACCCCTAATTTACAAGACTCATAACCAATAATAAGAACATACCTCCCTGCAATTCCTTGAGAAGACGACTCGAGGTTTAAATACTTGGTTATCAATTTTAAAGGGGTTTGTTACTTGTGACAACCAAAACGTTTGTACGAAGGGATTTCTGTTGGTTTAGAAACTGTATCTACAACGCAACTATTTTTATAAAATCTTTTACTGGCAAAAATCCTAACGTCAAAGACACAAAACAAGAAAATATGAAGATCAAACAAGAAGACTGGCCAAGAACAACTTGAAGATCATGAAGAATGCAATGCATGAATTTTCGAAAAATTTTTAGAAAATTAAAAAGATGCAATTGACACCAAACTTAAAACTTGACACAAGACTCAAACAAGAAACACAAAAATATTTTTGATTTTATAATTTTATAATTTTTTTTAGATTTTTTTCCGAAAATTATATTGGAAAAACGAAAAAGAAGAAAATTTTTTATTTTTTTTGTAATTTTTTTTCGAAAATAATAATAATAAAAACAAAAGATTAAAATTAAAATAAAATTACCTAATCTGAGCAACAAGATGAACCGTCAGTTGTCCAAACTCGAACAATCCCCGGCAACGGCGCCAAAAACTTGGTGCGCAGAAATCGTGATGGTTCCATTCCTTAGTAACGGCACTGAAAACTTTATACGCACGTTCATAATCTTAATTCTTTGTCACAACTTCGCACAGCTGACCAGCAAGTGCACTGGGTCGTCCAAGTAATAAACCTTACATGAGTAAGCGTCGATCCCACGGAGATTGTCGGCTTGAAGCAAGCTATGGTCACCTTGTAAATCTCAGTCAGGCGGATTCAAATGTATTAAGAGATTATAGTATACTAAAAGATAATTAAAATAGGATAGAGATATTTATGTAATTCATTGGTGAGAGTTTCAGATAAGCGTATAGAGATGTTTTTCGTTCCTCTGAACCTCTGCTTTCCTGTTGTCTTCATCCAATGATTCCTACTCCTTTCCATGGCAAGCTTTATGTAGGGCATCACCGTTGTCAATGGCTACATCCCATCCTCTCTGTGAAAATGGTCCAATGCGCTGTCATTGCATGGCTAATCATCTGTCGGTTCTCAATCATACTGGAATAGGATTTACTATCCTTTTGCGTCTGTCACTACGCCCAGCACTCACGAGTTTGAAGCTCGTCACAGCCATCCCTTCCCAGATCCTACTCGGAATACCACAGACAAGGTTTAGACTTTCCGGATCTCAAGAATGGCCATCCATGGGTTCTAACTTATACCACGAAGATTCTAATATCTCGGACTTAGTCCTCTGTATTAGATATCTAAGAGATATTCATTCTAGCTTGTTTTCATGTAGAACGGAAGTGTTTGTCAGGCACGCGTTCGTAAGTGAGAATGATGATGAGCGTCACATAATCATCACATTCATCATGTTCTTGGGTGCGAATGAATATCTTAGAAGCGGAATAAGCTTGAATTGAATAGAAAAATAGTAGTACTTTGTATTAATTCATGAGGAACAGTAGAGCTCCACACCTTAATCTATGGAGTGTAGAAACTCTACCGTAGAAAATACATAAGAACAAGGTTCAGGCATGGCCGAGAGGCCAGCCCCCATGAAAGTCTAAGATAGCATAAAACTGATCAAAGATCTCAATACAATAGTAAAAAGTTCTATTTATACTAAACTAATTACTAGGGTTTACAGAAATGAGTAAATGATGTAGAAATCCACTTCCGGGCCCCACTTGGTGTGTGCTTGGGCTGAACATTGAGCTTTACACGTGTAGAGGTCTTTCTTGGAGTTGAACGCCAGTTTGTAACCTGTTTCTGGCGTTTAACTCCACTTTGCAACCTATTTCTAGCGTTTGACTCCAGAATGCTGCATGGTACTGGCGTTCAACGCCAGTTTACGTCGTCTATCCTTAATCAAAGTATGAACTATTATATATTGCTGGAAAGCCCTGGATGTCTACTTTCCAACGCAATTGAGAGCACATCATTTGGAGTTCTGTAGCTCCAGAAAAACCACTTTGAGTGCAGGGAGGTCAGAATCCAACAGCATCTGCAGTCCTTCTTCAACCTCTGAATCTGATTTTTGCTCAAGTCCCTCAATTTCAGCCAAAAAATACCTGAAATAACAAAAAAACATACAAACTCATAGTAAAGTCCATAAATGTGAATTTTATTTAAATACTAATAAAAATATATTAAAAACTAACTAAATTATACTGAAAACTCTGTAAAAACAATGCCAAAAAGCGTATAAATTATCCGCTCATCAAAGTGATGATAGTAACTCCCTCAATAAGGCTTCTCAACCTGCCTCTGTAGGAAATAAACCTGCAGCAACTAAGGTTGAAGAATATAAAGCCAAAATACCTTATCCTCAGAAACTCCGCCAAGCGGAACAGGATAAACAATTTGCCCGCTTTGCAGACTATCTCAGGACTCTTGAAATAAAGATTCTATTTGCAGAGGCACTTGAGCAAATACCCTCTTATGCTAAGTTCATGAAAGAGATCTTAACTCATAAGAAGGACTGGAGGGAAACAGAAAAAGTTTTTCTCACTGAAGAATGCAGTGTAGTCATCCTAACAAGCTTACCAGAGAAGCTTAAGGATCCCGGAAGCTTTATGATACCATGCACATTAGAGGGTACTTGTACCAAGACAGATCTATGTGACCTTGGGGCAAGTATCCATCTAATCTCTGCATCCACTATCAGAAAGCTTGGCTTGGCTGAAGAGGTTAAACCAACCCAGATATGTCTTCAACTTTCTGATGGCTCCATTAAATATCCATCAGGCATAATTGAGGACATGATTGTCAAGGTTGGGCCATTTTCCTTTCCCACTGACTTTGTAGTGCTGGAAATGGAGGAGCACAAAAGTGCAACTCTCATTTTAGGAAGACCTTTCCTAGCAACTGGACGAACCCTCATTGATGTCCAAAAAGGGGAGGTGACCTTAAGAGTCAATGAGGACGAGTTCAAGCTGAATATGGTTGAGGCAATGAGGCATCCAGACACATCAAATGACTGATATTATTGACTCCCTGGTAGAGGAGATCAACATGGCTGAGAGTCTCGACTCAGAGCTAGAAGATATCTTTAAAGATGTCCAGCCTAATCTGGAGGAATCAGAGGAAATAAAAGAGCCTCTGAAAATTCCTCAGGAAGAGGAGAAACCTCCTAAACCCGAGCTCAAACCACTACCATCATCCCTGAAATACGCATTTCTGGGAGAAGGTGACACTTTTCCGGTATCATAAGATCTGCTTTAAATCTACAAGAGAAAGCACTACTTCAAGTGCTAAGGACGCACAAGGCAGCTCTTGGGTGGTCCATAAGTGATCTTAAGGGCATCAGCCCAGCAAGATGCATGCACAAGATCCTATTGGAGGATGATGCTAAGCCAGTGCTTCAACTACAGAGGCGGCTAAATCCAGCCATGAAGGAGGTGGTGCAGAAAGAGGTCACCAAGTTACTAGAGGCTGGGATTATTTATCCCATTTCTGATAGCCCTTGGGTGAGCCCTGTCCAAGTTGTCCCCAAGAAGGGAAGCATGACAGTGGTTAATAATGAAAAGAATGAACTGGTTCCTACAAGAACAGTTACAGGGTGGCTTATGTGTATTGATTACAGAAGGCTCAATACAGCCACCAGGAAGGATCACTTTCCTTTACCATTCATAGACCAGATGCTAGAAAGACTAGCAGGTCATGAATACTACTGCTTTTTGGATGGCTATTCAGGTTACAACCAAATTGTAGTAGATCCTCAGGACCAAGAGAAAACAGCATTCACATGTCCTTCTGGAGTGTTTGCCTACAGAAGGATGCCTTTTGGTGTGTGCAATGCACCTGCAACCTTTCAGAGGTGCACGCTCTCTATCTTCTCTGATATGGTAGAGAAATTTCTGGAAGTCTTCATAGATGACTTTTCAGTATTTGGAGACTCATTCAGCTCCTTCCTTAACCATTTAGCACTTGTTCTGAAAAGATGCCAAGAGACCAACCTAGTTTTAAACTGGGAAAAATGTCACTTTATGGTGACTGAAGGGATTGTCCTTGGGCATAAAATTTCAAACAAGGGAATAGAGGTGGATCAAGCTAAAGTTGAAGTAATTGAAAAATTACCACCACCTGCCAATGTTAAGGCAATCAGAAGCTTTCTGGGGCATGCAGGATTCTATAGGAGGTTTATAAAGGATTTTTCAAAAATTGTAAAACTTCTGAGCAATCTGCTAGCTGCTGACACGCCATTTGTGTTTGACACAGAGTGTCTGCAGGCGTTTGAAATCCTGAAAGCTAAGCTGGTCACAGCACCAGTTATTTCTGCACCAGACTGGACATTACCATTCAAACTAATGTGTGATGCCAGTGACCATGCCATTGGTGCAGTATTGAAACAGAGGCATAACAAGCTTCTGCATGTCATTTATTATACTAGCCATATTTTAAATGATGCCCAAAAAAATTACACAACCACAGAAAAAGAATTGCTTGCAGTGGTTTATGCCATTGACAAGTTTAGATCATACTTAGTAGGATCAAAAGTGATTGTGTACACTGACCGTGCTGCTCTTAAATATCTACTCATAAAGCAGGATTCAAAACCCAGGCTCATAAGATGGGTGTTGCTTCTGCAAGAGTTTGATATAGAAATAAGAGACAGAGAACCAAGTGGCTGATCATCTGTCCCGGATAGAACCAGTAGAAAGGGCGTCCTTTCCCTCTATTGAGATCTCTGAAACCTTTCCAGATGACCACTTGTTTGCCAATCAGGAAACACCATGGTTTGCAAACATTGCAAACTATAAAGCTGCAAGATTCATACCCAAGGAGTACAGCAGGCAATAAACAAAAAAATTAATTACTGATGCAAAGTACTACTTGTGGGATGAACCATATCTCTTTAAGAGATGTGCAGACAGAATAATCCGTAGGTGTGTGCCTAGAGAAGAAGCACAGAAGATCCTATGCCATTGTCATGGATCACAGTATAGAGGACATTTCGGAGGTGAGCGAACAGCCACAAAAGTCCTCCAATGTGGCTTCTACTGGCCTACTCTCTATAAAGACTCCCGAGAGTTTGTGCATAACTGTGACAGCTGCCAGAGAGCTGGTAATCTGCCTCATGATTACGCTATGCCTCAGCAAAGGATCTTAGAGATTGAGTTGTTTGACGTATGGAGTATTGACTTCATGGGGCCTTTCCCACCATCATACTCAAACACTTATATTCTAGTGGCAGTCGACTATGTATCCAAATGGGTAGAGGCCATTGCAACACCCACTAATGATACTAAGACAGTGCTAAAGTTCCTCCAGAAACATATCTTCAGCAGGTTTGGTGTCCCTAGAGCACTAATCAGTGATGGAGGCACTCACTTCTGCAATAAACAGCTTTACTCTGCTATGGTCCGATATGGAATTAGCCACAAGGTGGCAACTCCATATCATCCACAAACAAATGGGAAGGCTGAAGTCTCTAATAGAGAACTAAAAAGAATCCTGGAACGGACTGTAAGTATCCGTAGAAGGGATTGGGCAAGAAGCCTGGATGATGCTCTGTGGGCATACAGAACAGCATTCAAGACTCCTATAGGGACCTCTCCATACCAGCTTGTGTATGGTAAGGCCTGTCATTTGCCCGTGGAAATGGAGCATAAGACCTACTGGACAACCAGATTCCTAAACTTTGATGCTAAATTAGCTGGAGAGAAAAGATTGCTCCAGCTGAATGAGCTAGAGGAATTCAGACTCAATGCTTTCGAAAATGCTAAGATTTACAAAGAGAAAGCAAAAAGGTGGCATGATAAGAAATTGTCATCCAGAGTCTTTGAACCAGGATAAAAGGTTCTTCTGTTTAACTCTAGGCTCAGATTATTTCCCGGGAAACTGAAATCCCGATGGAAAGGACCATATGTGATTACAAGTGTGTCACCATATGGCTATGTGGAGCTCCAAGTCATTGATTCTAATAAGAAATTCATTGTTAATGGACAGAGAGTCAAGCATTATCTTGAAGGCAATGTTGAGCAAGAATGCTCAAGGCTGAGACTAGATTAAAAGCTCAGTAAGGTCTAGCTAAAGACAATAAAGAAGCGCTTATTGGGAGGCAACCCAATTTTTTCTTATCTATGTTAATTTTCTGTTTTCCATTTTTATTTTATATTTTTTTTAGGATGATGATCATGTGGAGTCACAAAAATCAAAGAAAAATAAAAAATAGCATTAAAAATAGCTCACCCTACAGGAAGAGCTTACTGGCGTTTAAACGCCAATAAGAAGCATCAGACTGGCGTTTAACGCCAGAAAGAAGCAACAAGCCGGCGTTTAATGCCAGAACAGAGCACCAAGTTGGCGTTAAATGCCAGAAACAAGCTGCACCTTGGCGTTTAACGTGAGAATTGCACTCTAAGGGCATTTTGCACGCCTAAATGGAGCAGGGATGAGAAGTCATTGACCCCTCAGGATCTGTGGACCCTACAGGATCCCCACCTACCTCACCATTCAAATTCACATCATTCCCCTCCCAAACCTACCCATTCACACACCTCCATCTCCTCCACTTCTCCTTCTACTCCCTTCTTTCTTCTTTTGCTCGAGGACGAGCAAACCTTTTAAGTTTGGTGTAGAAAAAAGCGTTGCTTTTTGTTTTTCCATAACAATTTATGGCACCTAAGGCCGGAGAAACCTCTAGAAAGAGGAAAAGGAAGGCAACTGCTTCCACCCCCGAGTCATGAGAGATAGAGAGGTTCATCTCAAGGGTCCATAGTTCAGTGGTAGAGCATTTGACTGCAGATCAAAGTGCCATGAGGGAGGAGAAACAAAGGCAAGGAAGAGACATTGAGGAGCTAAAGCACTCCATAAGATCTTCAAGAGGAAGAACTAACCGCCATCACTAAGGTGGACCCGTTCTTTAATTTCCTTGTTCTTTGTTTTTCTGTTTTTCGTTTACTATGCTCGATGTTTATTCATGTTTGTGTCTTTATTACATGATCATTAGTGTTCAAGTCTCTATGTCTTAAAGCTATGAATGTCCTATGAATCCAGCACCTTTCTTAAATAAAAAATGCTTTAATTACAAAAGAACAAGAAGTACATGAATTTTGAATTCATCTTTGAGATTAGTTTAATTATTTTGATGTGGTGACAATACTTTCTGCTTTCTGAATGAATGCGTGAACAGTGCATATGTCTTTTCAATTTGTTGTTTATGAATGTTAAAATTGTTGGGCTCTTGAAAGAATAACGAAAAAGGAGAAATGTTATTGATAATCTGAAAAATCATAAAAATTGATTCTTGAAGCAAGAAAAAGTAGTGAAGAACAAAGCTTGCGGAAAAAAAATTTATAAAAGAAAGAAAAAGGAAAAGCAAGCAGAAAAAGCCAGTAACCCTTTAAACCAAAAGGCAAGGGTAATAACAAGGATCCAAGGCTTTGAGCATTAATGGATAGGAGGGCCCAAAGGAATAAAATCATGGCCTAAGCGGCTAAACTAAGCTGTCCCTAACCATGTGCTTGTGGCGTGAAGGTGTCAAGTGAAAGGCTTGAGACTGAGCGGTTAAAGTCGTGATCCAAAGCAAGAAGAGTGTTCTTAAGAACCCTAGACACCTCTAATTAGGGACTCTAGCAAAGCTGAGTCACAATCTGAAAAGGTTCACCCAGTTATGTGTCTGTGGCATTTATGTATCCGGTGGTAATACTGGAAAACAAAGTACTTAGGGCCACGACCAAGACTCATAAAGTAGCTGTGTTCAAGAATCAACATACTGAACTAGGAGAATCAATAACAATATCTGAATTCTGAGTTCCTATAGATTCTAACCATTCTGAACTTCAAAGGATAAAGTGAGATGCCAAAACTGTTCAGAGGCAAAAAGCTACTAGTCCCGCTCATCTAATTGGAGCTAAGTTTCATTGATATTTTGGAATTTATAGTATATTCTTTTCTTTTTATCCTATTTGATTTTTAGTTGCTTGGGGACAAGCAACAATTTAAGTTTGGTGTTGTGATGAGCGGATAATTTATACGCTTTTCGGCATTATTTTTAGGTAGTTTTTAGTATGATTTAGTTAGTTTTTACTATGTTTTTATTAGTTTTTATGTAAAATTCACATTTCTAGACTTTACTATGAGTTTGTGTGTTTTTCTATGATTTCAGGTATTTTCTGGCTGAAATTGAGGGACCTGAGCAAAAATCTGATTCAGAGGCTGAAAAAGGACTGCAGATGCTGTTAAATTCTGACCTTCCTGCACTCGAAAAGGATTTTCTGGAGCTACAGAAACCCAATTGGCGCGCTCTAAATTTCGTTGGAAAGTAGACATACAGGGCTTTCCATCAATATATAATAGTCCATACTTTGCCCGAGTTTTGACGACGCAAACTGGTGTTCAAACGCCAACTTCCTGCCCTATTCTGAAGTTAAACGCCAGAAACAGGTTACAAACCAGAGTTAAACGCCACAAACAGGCTGCAACCTAGCGTTTAACTCCAAGAGAAGCCTCTACATGTGTAAAGCTCAATGTTCAGCCTAAGCACACACCAAGTGGGTCCCGGAAGTGGATTTATGCACTATCTGCACTTAGTTACTTATTTTCTATAACCCTAGCTACTAGTTTAGTGTAAAAACAACTTTTAGAGACTTACTATGTACCTCATGACATTTTTACGCTTTACATTGTATTTTTGACGGCATGAGTCTCTAAACCCCATGGTTGGGGGTGAGAAGCTCTGCTGTGTTTCGATGAATTAATGCAATTACTACCGTTTTTCATTCAATCACGCTTGTCTCTATTCTAAGATATTCACTCGCACTTCACCCTGATGAATGTGATGATCTGTGACACTCATCATCATTCTCACCTATGAATGCGTGCCTGACAACCACCTCCGTTCTATTTGCACTAGCTTGAGTGTGTATCTCTTAGCATCCTGGTTTACGATCAGAGTCTTCGTGGTATAGGCTAAAATTATTGGCGGCCATTCTTGAGATCCAAAAAGTCTAAACCTTGTCTGTGGTATTCCGAGTAGGATCTGAGAAGGGATGACTGTGACGAGCTTCAAACTCGCAAGTGTTGGGTGTAGTGATAGACGCAAAAGAATCAATGGATTCTATTCCAACATGAGTGATAACCGACAGATGATTAGTCGTGCGGTGACAGCGCATTTGGACCATTTTCACTGAGAGGATGGATGGTAGCCATTGACAACGGTGATCTACCAACATACAGCTTGCCATGGAAGGAGCCTTGCGTGCGTGAAGAAGAAGACATTAGGAAAACAGAGATTCGGAAGACAGAGCATCTCCAAAACCTCAACCTGTACCCCATTACTGCATAACAAGTATTATTTAATTCATGTTCTTTTACTCATTCCAATTAAAAATGAGAATTATTATTGATATCCTGACTAAGAGTTACAAAATAACCATAGCTTGCTTCAAGCCGACAATCTCCGTGGGATTGACCCTTACTCACGTAAGGTATTACTTGGACGACCCAGTGCACTTGCTGGTTAGTTGTGCAGAATTGCAAAAGTGTGATTGTGATTTCGTGCACCATGCATGCATAGAATATTTCTCCAAGAGGGAGCTAGGCCGGTTAGGCAACCACAAATAAGGCTCAACCCAACCATCCTAGATGTGGTAAAGAAGGAGGTCACTAGACTACTTGATGCAGGTATCATATACCCAATTTCTGACAGTGAATGGGTGAGCCCGGTCCAAGTTGTTCCCAAGAAATCGGGCATCACTGTGGTCAAAAAGGATGATGGTGAAGTGGTCACCAAGAGAGTACAAAATGCGTGGCGAGTGTGCATTGATTATAGAAGATTGAACGCCGCTACAAGAAAGGACCACTACCCTTTGACCTTTATCGATCAGATGTTGGACCGTTTGGCGGGTAAATCCCATTATTATTTTCTTGATGGATTCACTGGTTACTTCCAGATTCACATTTCTCCTGAAGATCATAAAAAGACCACATTTACTTGTCCGTTTGGCACCTTTGCCTATAAAAGGATGCCATTTGGACTATGCAATGCACCTGCTACTTTTCAGCGGTGTATGACGAGTGTCTTTTCCGATCTAATGGAGAATTGTCTGGAAGTCTTTATGGATGACTTCAGTGTTTATGGAACTTCATTTAATTTTTGCTTAGAGAACTTGGCCAAGGTCTTAGCTAGATGTGTTGACACTAACCTTGTCTTAAATTTTGAAAAATGTCACTTTATGGTAAGACAAGGTATCGTGTTAGGACATGTAGTATCTCATGAAGGCAGTTCTGTAGACTCGGCCAAGGTCGATATTATCACCACTTTACCTCACCCCTCATCTGTGAGGGAGGTCCGCTCGATTTTAGGACATGTAGGATTCTATAGGGGCTTTATCAAAGATTTCAGCAAGATTGCTTTGCCATTGTCGCGCCTACTCCAAAAAGATGTAGATTTTGAGTTTGACAGCGAATGCGTGAAAGCTTTTGAAGAGCTAAGGAGAGTTCTTACCACGACACCAATTGTGCGAGGCCCCAGCTGGACGTTGCCATTTGAGATAATGTGCGATGAGTCAAACCATGCTGTAGGTACCGCGCTTGCACAGCGCGATGGTAAACCCCCTTATGTCATTGCTTACTCTTGTAAAACACTGGATGCAGCACAATCCAACTATACCACTACTGAAAAGGAACTCCTAGCTATTGTTCATGCTTTGGATAAATTCAGATCTTATTTGCTAGGATCAAAGATAGTGGTATACACGGATCATGCAGCTTTAAAGTACTTATTGACAAAGAATGAGTCAAAGCCTAGACTCATACGTTGGATCTTGCTTTTGCAAGAATTCGACATTGAGATTAGGGACCGGAGTGGATCCCAAAACCTGGTTGCGGATAATCTAAGCCGCATTGAGAATTTAAAATTTGACCTATTTCTGATCAATGACTCATTCCCATTGGATAGTTTGCATGCTGTGTCGGATAGTTTTCCTTGGTTTGCCCCGATGGCGAACTACTTGGTTGCGAAACTCTTCCCTCCCAACTTTTCTAAACACCAAAGGGATAAGTTGAGAAGTGATTCCAAATACTATATTTGGGATTACCCTCACTTGTGGAAGAGGGGAGTAGACCAAGTAATTCGAAGATGTGTCCCGGAGTCTGAAATCCAACCTATTCTTGAAGCTTGCCATTCGTCCGAATGTGGTGGCCACTTTGGCCCACAAAGGACCGCTAAAAAGGTGTTGGATTGTGAATTCTGGTGGCCAACCTTATTCAAGGATGCTAACCGGTTCTGTGTGTCTTGCCATCAGTGTCAAAAGTCGGAAAACACATCCCAAAGGGATGAGATGCCTCAGCAACCTATGTTGTTCTATGAGATATTTGATGTATGGGGCTTTGACTTTATGGGACCGTTTCCCAATTCCAGTGGGTATCTGTATATTCTATTAGCGGTTGACTACGTGTCAAAGTGGGTAGAAGCAATACCTACCCGCCTTGACGACGCCAATACAGTTGTTTCTTTTATTAAGAATAACATTGTATGCCGTTATGGGTCGCCACGAGCAATCGTGAGCGACCAAGGATCCCACTTTTGTAACAGAAAAGTAGAGGCATTGCTCAGGCGCTATGGAGTGTCGCATAAGGTTGCTACTGCTTATCATCCACAAACCAATGGACAAGCGGAAGTATCCAACCGGGAGATTATGAGAATTTTGGAAAAAGTGGTCAATCTACAAAGAAAGGATTGGAGCCTCCGGTTAGGAAATGCACTATGGGCGTATAGAACAGCCTACAAGGCTCTGTTAGGAATGAGTCCCTTTCGGATCTTCTATGGTAAGGCATGCCACCTTCCGGTGAAAATTGACCATAGAGCCTATTGGGCGGTAAAGCAGTGCAACATGGATTTGACCAAGGCGGGTGAAGCCAGAAAATTACAGCTAGAGGAGCTTGAGTGTTTGAGGAACGAGTCATATGAGAATGCCCGGACCTACAAGCTAAAGACTAAAGCATTTCATGACCATCACATCCGAAAGAAGGACTTTCAAGAAGGTGATGAGGTTCTGCTCTACAACTCGAGGCTTCGATTCATGCCTGGCAAGCTCCGCTCTAGATGGGAAGGACCTTTCAAGGTGAAAGAGATAAAGCCCTATGGAGTGGTGGGGTTGTTTGATCCAAAAAGTGAAGCAACTTTCAAGGTGAATGGACATAGAGTGAAGAAGTGTCATGGCTACAAGCTCCCAAAAGAGCTAGAGGTGTTCCTATTAGAGGATGCACCAAGGAGAGAGGAAGCTTAAGCAAAGGACCGTCCAACTTAAGGACTTTAAAGAAAAGTGCTTGGTGGGAGGCACCCCACCGTGGTAAGATCTTCCTTGTGTACATTCTTGTATTAGCCTTAAATTCTTGTAATTTTTGTGATTTCTTGATGATTGTTGATTGCATAGGAATGCTAGCTTTGTTAATTTTGTTGAATAGATAGGATGTTCATATAGTTTTCATCATTTTGGTATGGATGAATTGTTGAAGTAAAGAGAATGCTATGTTTTGAGTAATGCATGAATTTGTGAAGTGTTCTCTTGCCTACTAGCTTAAGCACCTACCAAGAATGTGTTAGAATAGGTCTTGTTATGTTGTGAAAAAAAGAAGAAAAGAAAAAGAAAAAAAAAGAGAAGAGAAAAAGGGAAAATGGGCACCGAGTGCGCTGGCGCGCCGGTGGTGCACTTCCACATCTTGGGTCAAAAACCCGAGAGTCATGCCCACTTTATGCCCATCTCACGCCAGACACCCACGCGTCCGCGTGCTTGCCGCCTGCGCTCCCCTTGCAAATCGCCCATCGACGCGCAAGCGCACTGTGCGCGCGTGCGCCGATGGCGCTATGTGGATTCCCTGGTACAAAAACCAAAGAGTTATGCCACACTTATGCCACGCTTGGCCACACTTGTGCCCAACTCGACGCGTCCGCACACTGCGCGCGTCCGTGCCAGTTGCCAATCCATTCAGGCACGCGTCTGCGCAGGGTGTGCATCCGCGCGCCTGCGCTACTTGCCAACACTATTATAAAACCCAGAGACTTATGCCAACTTTGTGCCAGTTCTGTGCCAAGGGCACAACTGACCTCACGCGTGCGTGCCATTAACGTGTACGCGTCCTTTGCCAACCACTCACCGACGCGACAGCGCACTGTGCGCGCGCGCCGGTTGCGCGAACCAGTTTTAAAGCTGCGCGCCCTGTCTTTCTCACCTCCTTTCTTTTCTTATTTCTTTCTTATTCTTTCTCCATCACCTCCCTTCTCTTCTTCTTCTTCCACAATCCACCACCACCGTCTCCGGCCACTCACCGGCGACAACCACCTCTTTCGGTGGCACTACATCTCTTTTATTTCTTTCTCATTTTCACAAAAGAAAATCCAACCTTGTTCTTTTACACTTCTCAAGGTTCTACTTCCTCTATATCTCATCTATTACTTTCTTTGCATCATTTTCTTCTTTTAGTTAGATTCTTTATGTTGATTTACTTAGTTTCTCTTTTAGTTGCATGATTATATTACTTACTCTTTATTTGCTTACTCTTCCTTTTCCTTATTTTTCCATGGATGTTGAATTTGAGCTTAATTTGCTTTAATAGATCTTTTATCATTTTTCCTTATCTTTGCCAATATGTGATCCTTATGTGATGATTGATGTTTCATTTTGGGCTTCAAATTCATTGAGTATCTCATAATTGCTCATTGCTTGATCATTGCACGCCAAGTGTTCAAGGAAATGCATGAATGCCATTTTGGTTTATTTTAATAACGTACTTTGAATTTGGTGCTTCTCCTCTTTCACTTGTTGTCTTCTATACGCATTGAGTCTATTTTTCTTGCTAATTAGATACTCATTGAACATGACTTGCTCTTTGTTATGGATGCTTGAGATTACTCTTCTCATGCCATTGCATGCTTTACTTCCTCTTGCATTCCATGCCAAGGGTTGTGAACCATGTCTCTATGATTACCTTGTTGCAAGATTTCTTTCGAACGGGCACTACCCTTCACTTGCATGTTTTTGTTAAAATGATTCTTTGGGTTTAATATTTTCCTATTTTCCTTCCTTTCTCAGGATGGCCACCAAGAAAGGCAAGGAGAAAGCTCCAAGGAAACCAGCCGCAAAGAGGGCACCCCAAAGATCAACTTCTAAGGCGCACTCTTCATTAGGAGCCAAACCCTTATCTAAGAAGGCGAAGACACCCGCTCCTATTGATGAGAACGAAAAGAGCAAACCGGCAAAAGATTCTTCAAGGTTCCCCAACCGCTTTTGTGAACTCATGTTCCCCTCCATAGCTGTGAGGAACTATCATCCTGAGCATCTACTCGCTCCGCCGAACAAGGTTGCTCCTTATATTCTACCCCGCATTGAACGGCGAGGATGGGAGTTTCTTTTGAGAAAACCAAGGGAGATCAACCTCTCTTGGGTGGAAGAATTCTACACTAACTACCATCTTTCCTCTCTTCAATCAGTATACATGCGCCGAAAACAAGTCTCAGTTTCAGAAGAGGCTATTCAACAAGTGCTTAATGTCCTACCGGTACCAAGTGACATGGATGGCTACCAAGAAGTCCTACGTCAGCGAGAAAAGTTTGGATTTGATTGGGACTCGATCCTCCGAGTCATTGCTGAACCAGAGGCATTTTGGATCCATGGTCGACTTCGGATGAGGCCCAAGTGTATTGACGCTCGCTTTTTCACTGTGGAAGCTAGAGTTTGGGCCCAGATCCTATCTCACTATGTGCTACCTAGCATACACAAGTCGTCCTTCACGGCGGACCTCGCCTTGCTTATTTGGTGTGTTCTCACGGAGAGACCGGTGAACATTCCGTTTCTTGTCAAGCAAGCGATGAGTCAAGTCCACGCCCGGGGTAATTTTCCATTTCCAGCATTGGTATCTAACTTAGTTGTTGCTGCGGGTGTTCCATGGGGAGCCAAGGACATGAAGATTATAGTTCCGGTTAAGGGCGATGTGGTCCCAAGCGGAAAATACTTACATCTTCCCATGAACAACCCAAGCCTTGACATAGCCCTCCCATCTACTATTCCTTCCACCTCATCATCACCACCACGGCAAAGATCCACACATCAAAGAATAGAAGATCTACACCGGAAGCTTGATAGATATGAGCGGTGCAACCAATGCCGATACACTTACATCAAGAAGCTTCTGCGTTGTGTTACCCCTAACATGGAGGAACCAAAAATATTCACATCCACCTCAAACCCAAGTGATGGGAGCTCTGAAGGAGAGGATAGTGAGGATTCCAGTCCCGACCACCCTTTGCGCGTTGTTCGTAGCACGGAGGACCGTGCTAAATTCTAAGTGTGGGGAGGTCGTTCGACCGATCTCCATGGGTAAAAATCTCTTCCTTTCAATACCCATGGATTTATCTTTTGCTTAGTACATTGCATGTGTAGTTAGTTTTGCTTGTAAATACTCCTTGCATGATAGTTAATTTCTATAGAGTTGCTTGGTCAAAATAATAACTTCTTCCCCAAGAAACTGTGTTTTGGGGTACCTACCAAATTTTGAAAAAAAAAATTGCAGTAAACTTGCTTTAAGAATGTATTTTGGAACATAGTGATTGAGCTAAGAACACAAGCATGTAAGTTTTGAGCTTATTGCATGGTTACATTTTCTAACCATTATTTCCCATTCTTGTGTGCATATCTCTCTCTATGATTGTAATCCTTGTTTTGTCTAATTCTATATGTCCATTACTTTGTGTATGAATGCATTTACATGATTGAGGCCATCATTTCAATAGTTACTTTTCCCAAATGGCCTTAACCCTTTTATCTACCATTGCTAACCAATTTTGAGCCCATGATAAACCCTCTTTGTTCTTAAAAAGAGCACATCAACAACCCTAAGCAAAAAATAATGAATGTCCCTAAATTTGGATCCTTGATTAGCTTAGGTAAGTTAGGATGTGTATCATTCAATTGGGAGGATATACTTGGGAAATTTGGGTAGATATAGAGGTGTGTAATTGTAGTTGTAATTGAAAATTCTAGGATTTGGAAACATACTCATGTATTGAAAGATTGAACCATATGCATTGAAACTTTTTGTACATAAAACCCCAAGAAAAAAGGGGACCCAAAAAAAATATTTTTGAAAAAGAAAAGAAAAGCAATGAAAGGGGATAAAGATGCCCCAAGACAAAGTAATAAAAACAATGCACATGGGATGTGAATTGAAAAGAATGCATGAGTATGCAAAAAAGTGAAACTCAAGGGTAGCTAGGTAATGTATTATAGTTGTATAGGTTGTTCTATGTGTCTAGTGAGATTCTAGGTTAATCAAGGACTCAAATTTTAAGCTCACTTGACCATATACATCCTTACCTTCACCCTAGCCTCATTACAACCCATGAATAAGACCTCATGATACTTGTAAGCATGCATTAAGTAATTATTGATTGTTAGATGAAAGACAAATCTTAGAAAGCATGATTAGGAGAGGATTGAGTGACAAACCCTATACACTTGAGCGAATAGAGCGGATACACTTCCGGTGAGGGTTCGATGCTCAATTCTTTGTTCCCGGCTTTCACAAGCGTTCATCTAGCAAGTTATATGTACTCCTTAGTGATGTTCAATTTGGTAGGATTCGTGAACTACATATCATTTTCACCCTATATGCTCACATGTGTTCTTGGAGGATAGATTTACCCTTGACCAAGTAGATAGATAATTTTACATTAGTTGCATGCATTCACTTAGGTATTTTGTATTTCATAAATCCTTTCTCACCATGATCTTTGGTCTTTTTATTTTAAGCATGAGGACATGCTTGGTTTAAGTGTGGGGAGATTTGATAAACCCCAATTTCGGGGTTTATATTGTGTATAATTTGGGGGGTTTTGACAATATTTCTCACACTTATTCACAAGAAATGCATGGTTTTGTGTTCCTTTCCTAATATTGCTCCATGATGAAAAACATGCTTTTTTTGCCTTAAAATTGCCATATTTTAATCCTCTTTTATTGCCATTCGATGCTGTGATGTATTTGTGGAGTGATTTCAGAAATTATAGGGTAGGAATGGCCTAGAAGAGAGAAAGAAAGCATGCACAGAAGAAGGAACATGAAGATTTGGATTTTGGGAAACTTAGCATTTGCGCGCACTGGTGCACGAAATTATGATCATCAATGGCGCCATCAACATTGTACGCACAATTGTAATCTCAACTCTTTATCACAACTTCGCACAACTAACCAGCAAGTGCACTGGGTCGTCCAAGTAATAAACCTTACATGAGTAAGGGTCGATCCCACGGAGATTGTTGGTATGAAGCAAGCTATGGTCATCTTGTAAATCTCAGTCAGGCGGATTCAAATGGTTATGGATGATGAATGATTAAAAGATAAATAAAACATAAAATAAAGATAGAGATACTTATGTAATTCATTGGTGAGAATTTCAGATAAGCGTATGAAGATGCTTTGTCCCTTCCGTCTCTCTGCTTTCCTACTGTCTTCATCCAATCCTTCTTACTCCTTTCCATGGCAAGCTGTATGTTGGGCATCACCGTTGTCAGTGGCTACAATCCCGTCCTCTCAGTGAAAATGTTCAACGCACTCTGTCACAGCACGGCTATTCATCTGTCGGTTCCCAATCATGTCGGAATAGAATCCAGTGATTCTTTTGCGTCTATCACTAACGCCCCACAATCACGAGTTTGAAGCTCGTCACAGTCATTCAATCTTTGAATCCTACTCAGAATATCACAGACAAGGTTTAGACCTTCCAGATTCTCAAGAATGCTGCCATAAATTCTAGCTTATACCACGAAGATTCTGATTAAGGAATCCAAGAGATAAACACTCAATCGAAGGTAGAACGGAGGTGGTTGTCAAGCACACGTTCATAGGTGAGAATGATGATGAGTGTCACGGATCATCACATTCATCAAGTTGAAGAACAAGTGATATCTTAGAACAAGAACAAGCTGAATTGAATAGAAGAACAATAGTAATTGCATTGATACTCGAGGTACAGCAGAGCTCCACACCTTAATCTATGGTGTGTAGAAACTCCACCGTTGAAAATACATAAGAACATGGTCTAGGCATGGCCGTGAGGCCAGCCCCAAAACGTGATCTAAGGTAGCATAGAACTACTCAAAGATTCCTCTCCAAATACAATAGCAAAAGGTCCTATTTATAGAGAACTAGTAGCTTAAGGTTTACAAAAATGAGTAAATGACGTAAATATCCACTTCCGGGCCCACTTGGTGTGTGCTTGGGCTGAGCATTGAATCATTTTCGTGTAGAGACTTTTCCTGGAGTTATACGCCAGCTTTTGTGCCAGTTTGGGCGTTAAACTCCCACTTTGGTGCCAGTTCCAGCGTTTAACGCTGGGAATTCTAATGCTGACTTTGAACGCCAGTTTGGGCCATCAAATCTTGGGCAAAGAATGGACTATTATATATTGCTGGAAAGCCCTAGATGTCTAATTTCCAACGCAATTGAGAGCGTGCCAATTGGGCTTCTGTAGCTCCAAAAAATCCACTTCGAGTGCAGGGAGGTCAGAATCCAACAGCATCTACAGTCCTTTTCAGCCTCTGAATCAGATTTTTGCTCAGGTCCCTCAATTTCAGCCAGAAAATACCTGAAATCACAGAAAAATACATAAACTCATAGTAAAGTCCAGAAAAGTGAATTTTAAATAAAAACTAATAAAAATATAATAAAAACTAACTAAAACATGCTAAAAACATACTAAAAACAATGCCAAAAAGCGTATAAATTATCCGCTCATCACAACACCAAACTTAAATTGTTGCTTGTCCCCAAGCAACTGAAAATAAAATAGGATAAAAAGAAGAGAATATACAATAAATTCCAAAAACATCTATGAAGATCATTATTAATTAGATGAGCGGGGCTTTTAGCTTTTTGCTTCTGAACAATTTTGGCATCTCACTTTATCCTTTGAAGTTCAGAATGATTGGCATCTATAGGAACTCAGAATCCAGATAGTGTTACTGACTCTCCTAGTTAAGTATGTTGATTCTTGAACACAGCTACTTTATGAGTCTTGGCCGTGGCCCTAAGCACTTTGTTTTCCAGTATTACCACCGGATACATAAATGCCACAGACACATAACTAGGTGAACCTTTTTTAGATTGACTCAGCTTTGCTAGAGTCCCCAATTAGAGGTGTCCAGGGTTCTTAAGCATACTCTTCTTTTTGCTTTAGACCTCGACTTTAACCGCTCAGTCTCAAGTTTTCACTTGACACCTTCACTCCACAAGCACATGGTTAGGGACAGATTGTTTTAGCTGCTTAGGCCAGGATTTTATTCCTGTGGGCCCTCCTATCCGCTGATGCTCAAAGCCTTGGATCCTTTTTATCACCTTTGCCTTTTGGTTTAAAGGGGTATTGGCTTTTTCTGCTTGCTTTTTCTTTTTTTTCTTTTTTGCAAGCTTTTCACTACTTTTTCTTGCTTCAAGAATCAATTTTATGATTTTTCAGATCATCAGATAACATTTCTCCTTTTCCTTTCATTCTTTCAAGAGCCAACAATTTTAACATTCATAAACAATCAATCTCAAAAATATGCACTGTTCAAGCATTCATTCAGAAAAACAATAGCATTGCCACCACATCAAGATAATTAAACTGTTTTAAAATTTGAAATTCATGCACTTCTTTTTCTTTTTCAATTAAAAATATTTTTCATTTAAAAAAGGTGATGGATTCATAGGACACTCATAGCTTTAAGGCATAGACACTAAGACACTAATGATCATAAGACACAAACATAGATAAACATAAGCATAAAAATTCGAAAAACAGGAAAGTAAAGAACAAGGAGATTAAAGAATGGGTCCACCTTAGTGATGGCGGCTTGTTCTTCCTCTTGAAGATCTTATGGAGTTCTTGAGCTCCTCAATGTCTCTTCCTTGCCTTTGTTGCTCCTCTCTCATGATTCTTTGATCTTTTCTAATTTCATGGAGGAGGATGGAATGTTCTTGGTGCTCCACCCTTAGTTGTCCCACGTTGAAACTCAATTCTCCTAGGGAGGTGTTGATTTGCTCCCAATAGTTTTGTGGGGGAAAGTGCATCCCTTGAGGCATCTCAGGGATTTCATGATGAGGAATTTCCTCATGCTCATGTCCATGAGTGGGATCTCTTGTTTGCTCCATCCTTTTCTTAGTGATGGGCTTGAGGTCATGCCTTTTTAGTTGAACCGGCTTCCCTCTTGAAAGGGACCTCAGGGATCACTTTCTTCTTGGCCACAACTTCATAGAAGTGGTCTTGATGCACCCTTGAGGGGAATCTCTCCATCTCCCATGACTCGGAAGAGGAAGCTTTTGCCTTCCTTTCCTCTTTCTAGAGGTTTCTCCGGCCTTAGGTGCCATAAATGGTTATGGAAAAATAAAAAGCAACGCTTTTACCACACCAAACTTAGAAGGTTTGCTCGTCCTCGAGCAAAAGAAGAAAGAGAAGAGTAGAAGAAGAAGAAAAATGGAGGAGATGGAGGAGGCTTTGTGGTTCGGCCAAGGGGGAGAAGTGGTGTTGAGGTTGTGTGAAAATGAAGGAGTGAAGATGGGTTTATATAGGAGTTGAGAGGGGTGTAGGATTCGGCTAGTATGGGTGGGTTTGGGAGGGAAAGTGGTTTGAATTTGGATGGTGAGGTAGGTGGGGTTTTATGTAGGATGGATGTGAGTGGTGAAGAGAATGGTGGGATTTGATAGGTGAGCGGTTTTGGGGGAAAAGGTATTGAAGTGATTGGTGAATGGGTGAAGAAGAGAGAGAGTGGTGGGGTAGGTGGGGATCCTGTGGGGTCCACAAATCCTAAGGTGTCAAGGATAGCTCATCCCTGCACTGAGTGGCGTGCAAAAATGCCCTTTCTGCCAATTCTGGCGTTAAACGCCAGGCTGCTGCCCTTTTTTGGCATTTAACGCCAGCTCCTTGCCCATTCCTAGCGTTAAACGCCAGTCTGGTGCCCCTTTCTGGCATTAAACGCCCAGAATGTTGCCAGACTGGGGGTTAAACGCCCATTTGCTGCCCTTACTGGCGTTTAAACGCCAGCAAGCTTTTCCTCCAGGGTGTGCTATTTTTTTCTCTATTTTTCATTCTGTTTTTGCTTTTTCAATTGTTTTTGTGACTTCACATGATCATCAACCTATAGAAAACATAAAATAACATTGGAAAATAGATAGATATAACATTGGGTTGCCTCCCAACAAGCGCTTCTTTAATGTCAGTAGCTTGACAGTGGGCTCTCATGGAGCCTCACAGATGTTCAGAGCAATGTTGGAACCTCCCAACACCAAACTTACAGTTTGACTGTGGGGGCTCTGTTTGACTCTGTTTTGAGAGAAGCTCTTCATTCTTCCTCTCCATGGTTACAGAGGGATATCCTTGAGTCTTAAACACAAGGGATTCTTCATTCACTTGAATGATCAATTCTCCTCTGTCAACATCAATCACAGCCTTTGCTGTGGCTAGGAAGGGTCTGCCAAGGATGATGGATTCATCCATGCACTTCCCAGTCTCTAGGACTATAAAATCAGCAGGGATGTAGTGGTCTCCAACCTTTACCAAGACATCCTCTACAAGTCCATAAGCTTGTTTTCTTGAATTGTCTGCCATCTCTAGTGAGATTCTTGCAACTTGTACCTCAAGGATCCCTAGCTTCTCCATTACAGAGAGAGGCATGAGGTTTACACTTGACCCTAGGTCACACAAAGCCTTCTCAAAGGTCATGGTGTCTATGGTACAAGGTAGTGAGAACTTCCCCGGATCCTGTCTCTTTTGAGGTAATCTCTACCTAGTCAAGTCATCCAGTTCTTTGGTGAGCAAAGGGGGTTCATCCTCCTAAGTCTCATTACCAAATAACTTATCATTTAGCTTTATGATTGCTCCAAGGTACTTAGCAACTTGCTCTTCAGTGACATCTTCATCCTCTTCAGAGGAGGAATACTCATCAGAGCTCATGAATGGCAGAAGTAAATCCAATAGAATCTCTATGGTCTCAGTGAGAGCCTTAGATTCCCATGGCTCCTCATTAGGGAACTCATTGGAGGCCAGTGGACGTCCATTGAGGTCTTCCTCAGTGGCGATCACTGCCTCTTCCTCCTCTCCAAATTCGGCCATGTTGATTGTGTTTATGGCCTTGCACTCTCCTTTTGGATTCTCTTCTATATTGCTTGGAATAGTACTAGGAGGGAGTTCAGTAACTTTCTTGCTCAGCTGACCCACTTGTGCTTCCAAATTTCTAATGGAGGACCTTGTTTCAGTCATGAAACTCTGAGTGGTTTTAATTAGATCAGATACCATGGTTGCTAAGTCAAAGTGGTTCTGCTTAGAGTTCTCTGTCTGCTGCTGAGAAGATGATGGAAAAGGCTTGCCATTGCTAAACCTGTTTCTTCCACCATTGTTGTTGTTGAAGCCCTGTTGAGGCCTCTGTTGGTCCTTCCATGAGAGATTTGGATGGTTTCTCCATGAAGGATTGTAGGTGTTTCCATAGGGTTCACCCATGTAATTCACCTCTTCCATTGATGCGTTCTCAGGATCATAGGCTTCTTCTTCAGATGAAGCGTCCTTAGTACTGCCTGGTGCAGCTTGCATTCCAGACAGACTTTGAGAAATCATATTGAATTGCTGAGTCAATATTTTGTTCTGAGCCAATATGGCATTCAGAGTATCGATCTCAAGAACTCCTTTCTTCTGACTTGTCCCATTATTCACAGGATTCCTCTCAGAAGTGTACATGAATTGGTTATTTGCAACCATTTCAATGAGTTCCTGAGCTTCTGCAGGCGTCTTCTTCAGATGAAGAGATCCTCCAGCAGAGCTGTCCAATGACATCTTGGACAGTTCAGACAGACCATCATAGAAGATACCTATGATGCTCCATTCAAAAAGCATGTCAGAAGGACACTTTCTGATCAATTGTTTGTATCTTTCCCAAGCTGCATAGAGGGATTCACCTTCCTTCTGTTTGAAGGTTTGGACTTCCACTCTAAGCTTACTCAATTTTTGAGGTAGAAAAAACTTTGCCAAGAAGGCATAGACTAGCTTTTCCCAAGAGTTCAGGCTTTCCTTAGGTTGTGAATCCAACCATATCCTAGCTCTATCTCTTACAGCAAAAGGGAATAGCATAAGTTTATAGACCTCAGGGTCAACCCCATTGGTCTTGACAGTGTCACAGATTTGCAAGAATTCAGCTAAGAACTGATGAGGATCTTCCAATGAAAGTCCATGAAACTTGCAATTCTGTTGCATTAGAGAAACTAATTGAGGCTTAAGCTCAAAGTTGTTTGCTCTAATGGCAGGGATTGAGATGCTTCTCCCATAGAAATCAGGAGTAGGTGCAGTAAAGTCACCAAGCACCTTTCTTGCATTGTTGGCATTGTTGTTGTTTTCGGCTGCCATATCTTCTTCTAGTTTGAAGATTTCTGTTAGGTCCTCTCCAGAGAGTTGTGCTTTAGCCTCTCTTAGCTTTCGCTTCAAGGTCCTTTCAGGTTCCGGGTCAGCTTGAACAAGTATGCCTTTATCTTTATTCCTGCTCATATGAAAGAGAAGAAAACAAGAAAGTAGGGAATCCTCTATGTCACAGTATAGAGATTCCTTGAGGTGTCAAAAGAAAAGAAGAATAGAAGGATGAGGTGGAGAAGAGGGAATTCGAACTTATCAAGAGGGATAGAGTTCGAATTGCACCTTGATGAGGAGTCTTAGTCCTTTAAATAGAAGGATATGAAAAGAGGGGAAGAATTTTCGAAAATTAATTAAAAGATTTTAAAAAAAAATTTGAAAATTTGATTGAGATTTTCGAAAACTAAGATTGGGAAAGAAATAAAGTGATTTTTGAAAAAGATTTTGAAATTAGAAAAAGATATGATTGAAAAAATTAATTTTGAAAAAGATGTGATTGAAAAGATATGTTTGAAAAGATATGATTGAAAATCAATTTAGAAAAAGAAAATTTTTAAAATTAAAGTTGATTACTTGACTATCAAGAAATTAAAAGATATGATTCTAAAATTTAAAATTTGATCCTTTCTTAATAGGCAAGTAACAACTTGAAAATTTTTGAAGTAAATCTTGAATTGAAGCAAGGATTTTTGAAAATGGTAAAAATAGATATAAAATGGAAAGAAATTGATTTTGAAAGAGATATGATTGAAAAGATATGATTTGAAAAAGATTTGATTTAAAAAAAAATGAAAACTTGAAAAAAATGTGAATTAATAACAAAATCTTCCCTCTAGTGTCATCCTGGCGTTTAACGCCCAAATCTCTACCTTTTTGGGCGTTAAACGCCCAGCCAGGTACCCTGGCCGGCGTTTAAACGCCAGTTTTCCTTCTTCATTAGGCGTTTTGAACACCTAGCTTTTTCTATTTGATTCCTCTGCTGAATGTTCTGAATCTTCAATTCTCTGTATTATTGACTTGAAAAGACATAGTTTTGAAAAATATTTTTGAATTTTTTTGATGATGAGAAACAATAAAAATGCAACTAAGATCAAATAAACAATGCATGCAGGACACCAAACTTAAAAATTTTCATATAGGAGACACTAACAAATTGAGAATGCATATGAGAAACAACAAAACACACTAAACAAGAGAATTTAAAGATCAGAGCAAGGAAATCATCAAGAACAACTTGAAGATAAATGAAGACACATGCATGTAATTTTCGAAAAATGCAAGAAAAATAGAAACATGCAATTGACACCAAACTTAAAAATTAATACTAGATTCACACAAGAAACATAAAATATTTTTTATTTTTATGGTTTTATAAATTTTTTGTGATTTTCGAAACTTATATGGAAAAGAAAATAAAGAGAATCAAAACTTTTAATGAGAATTCCAGGAATCATTGCAATGCTAGTCTAAGACTCCGGTCCAGGAATTAGACATGGCTTACTAGCCAGCCAAGCTTTCAATGAAAGCTCCGGTCCAAAACACTAGACATGGCCAATGGCCAGCCAAGCTTTAGCAGATCATTGCTTTCAACAGCAAAATTGATAGAAATCAACAAGCTCTTGTGATGATAAGTTGAAACCTCGGTCCAAAAGATTAGACATGGCTTCTCAGCCAGCCAGACTTCAACAAATCATCATGAAACTCTAGAATTCATTCTTAAAAACTCGGAAGAACAAAATAGAAAATCTTTTTGTATTTTTGAAAAAAATTTTTCGAAAAATAAAAAGGAAAAGTACCTAATCTAAGCAACAAGATGAACCGTCAGTTGTCCAAACTCGAACAATCCCCGGCAACGGCGCCAAAAACCTGGTGCACGAAATTGTGATCATCAATGGCGCCATCAACATGGTACGCACAATTGTAATCTCAACTCTTTATCACAACTTCGCACAACTAACCAGCAAGTGCACTGGGTCGTCCAAGTAATAAACCTTACGTGAGTAAGGGTCGATCCCACGGAGATTGTTGGTATGAAGCAAGCTATGATCATCTTGTAAATCTCAGTCAGGCGGATTCAAATGGTTATGGATGATGAATGATTAAAAGATAAATAAAACATAAAATAAAGATAGAGATACTTATGTAATTCACTGGTGAGAATTTCAGATAAGCGTATGAAGATGCTTTGTCCCTTCCGTCTCTCTGCTTTCCTACTGTCTTCATCCAATCCTTCTTACTCCTTTCCATGGCAAGCTGTATGTTGGGCATCACCGTTGTCAGTGGATACAATCCCGTCCTCTCAGTGAAAATGTTCAACGCACTCTGTCACAGCACGGCTATTCATCTGTCGGTTTCCGATCATGTCGGAATAGAATCCAGTGATTCTTTTGCGTCTATCACTAACGCCCCACAATCACGAGTTTGAAGCTCGTCACAGTCATTCAATCCTTGAATCCTACTCAGAATACCACAGACAAGGTTTAGACCTTCCGGATTCTCAAGAATGCTGCCATCAATTCTAGCTTATACCACGAAGATTCTGATTAAGGAATCCAAGAGATAAACACTCAATCGAAGGTAGAACGGAGGTGGTTGTCAGGCACACGTTCATAGGTGAGAATGAGGATGAGTGTCACGGATCATCACATTCATCAAGTTGAAGAACAAGTGTTATCTTAGAACAAGAACAAGCTGAATTGAATAGAAGAACAATAGTAATTGCATTGATACTCGAGGTACAGCAGAGCTCCACACCTTAATCTATGGTGTGTAGAAACTCCACCATTAAAAATACATAAGAACATGGTCTAGGCATGGCCGTGAGGCCAGCCCCAAAACGTGATCTAAGGTAGCATAGAACTACTCAAAGATTCCTCTCCAAATACAATAGCAAAAGGTCCTATTTATAGAGAACTAGTAGCTTAGGGTTTACAAAAATGAGTAAATGACGTAAATATCCACTTCCAGGCCCACTTGGTATGTGCTTGGGCTGAGAATTGAAGCATTTTCGTGTAGAGACTTTTCCTGGAGTTAAACGCTAGCTTTTGTGCCAGTTTGGGCGTTTAACTCCCACTTTGGTGCCAGTTCCGGCGTTTAACGCTGGGAATTCTGATGCTGACTTTGAACACCGGTTTGGGCCAACCAATCTTGGATAAAGTATGGACTATTATATATTGCTGGAAAGCCCTGGATGTCTACTTTCCAACGCAATTGAGAGCGCCCCAATTGGGTATCTATAGCTCCAGAAAATCCAATTCGAGTGCAGGGAGGTCAGAATCCAACAGCATCTGCAGTCCTTTTCAGCCTCTGAATCAGATTTTTGCTCAGGTCCCTCAATTTCAGCCAGAAAATACCTGAAATCACAGAAAAATACACAAACTCATAGTAAAGTCCAGAAAAATGAATTTTAAATAAAAACTAATAAAAATATAATAAAAACTAACTAAAACATGCTAAAAACATACTAAAAACAATGCCAAAAAGCATATAAATTATCCGCTCATCACGCACGCGCACACGTGGATGAGGATAGCTAGAAGTGATGTGCAAGGATGGACGCATCCGCGCAGATTAGAGGATTCCCATCGGCGTGCACATGCGGAGCTGCATATGACCTCATTAAAGGAAATCGTGCCTGGCGATTTCTGAGGCTCATTAGCCCCAAAATCAAGCTGTTTTTGCATGGAAAAGACCCAAGGATGCTAGGGGGAAAGGGGGGATCATTCATTTCACACTAGACACAATTTTTAGCTAGTTTTTGGTTCTTTGTTCTTCTAGAGAGAGAAGCCCTTGTTCCTCTCTAGATCTAGCTTTAATTTGATCTTCCCTTTTTGAATTTTGAGTTGGATCTTGTTAATTACTAGTTTTAATTGTTTAATTTGAATTCCTTAGTATAATTTTGCTTAGATCTTGTGTTAGTTTTATGAATTTTTGTCAATTGTCATTTTATACCCATTTCATGAATGTTGTGAATCTTGACTTGTTGATGTTACATTGATGATTTTTATGATTAATTGTGTCATTTGAATGATTGTATGTTGATAATTGTTAGTGGGTATTTGTTAATTTCAATTTAATTACAATTTGAACATGTCTTTTGATAATGCTTACCATGTGTTTGATGAATTGTTTCCTTTGATTATGGAGTAGTTCTCTTTACTCTTGGCCTAGGCTAAGGGAATTGGGTAAACTTGAGTCATTGGATCTAATGGATTTGATGATTTGGGAGCCCTTAGTGGTCAATTTGATAACCATTGACACTAAGCTACTACTAAGTCAATTAATAGTGAGGTTAGAACTTATGGGTTGATGTTGACCAAACCATTTGACGTACTTCAAGTATAGAAGTAGACTTAATGAGTTTGGTTCCTCATAATTGTCAAAATATGGTTATTAGATAAGGATGGTGACCCCAATTTCCATGCCTAGCCAAGAGTTGCTTTTATCATTCATATTTAAAAACCCAAAATTCTTGATTACTTGTCTTAGTTATAGTCACTTGTTTAGTTTAGAATAGAATTATATTGGATGTTACTTTGTTAGTTTGGAATTGCTCACATCTTGCTTAGTCAATTGAATTAGTCCCTTGCAATTTAAGATTACTTGCTTGTTAAGATTCCTAGTTTAAATTTTTTCTCATGACTCACAACCCCAGATTTCTAACCAATGTTCAAGCACATGTTTGCCCATTCCTTGTGAGACGACCCGAGATTTGAATACTTCAGTTATTTCTATTGGGGTTGAACTTGTGACAACCAAATCCCTCTCTAAATTTGATACTTGAGAATTGTTGTTGGTAGAGCTATACTTACAACGCGACTTTATTGACAAATTCTTTACCGACGTAGTCCACGAGCTAAACATCAAATTTTTGGCGCTGTTGCCGGGGAATGGTTGCAACATATGCCTTGATATTGGTTATGTGAATATGTGAATATTGTAGATAGTTTAATTGCTTTCAATACCTAGCTATAGTTTAGATTTCTTTTATATTTGTGCTATGACTCTCAAGTTTGATGACTCGGTCTCAACCAAATTCTAGCTTAGCCGATTTTGATTCCGAGATTGAAAGAACTTTGTTACATACTCGGCAAGCTAGATGGCGGTTGGATTATACGGCTAGTACTTTGGCCTCTCTTGAGGAACACACCGAATCACTAGGCGGTACCGAGAGTGACTTAGAGTCCGCTACTTCCTATTCTTCTGTTGGCACTAATAATACATCTTTGCATCCTACAGGTGAGCCACACATGGCGGAGCCACGACGGATCACTTTGCATGAGCAAGGAGCTCCGGATATCATACTTCAACCGTTGCAAGCAAGGTATCCTAACCTTGATCCCAACTTTGAATTGAAGAGTAGCTTGATACATCTACTTCCTAAGTATCATGGGTTGCCGGGTCAAGACCCCATCCGACGTCTAAGAGATTTTCAAGTTGCTTGTTCTACGGCTCGAAGGCATGGAGCCGATGAGGTGGCTATAATGGTTTTTGCCTTCCCTTTCTCTCTTGAAGGGCAAGCAAAGACATGGTTTTATTCGCTACCGGATGAGATTGTGACCAATTGGGATTTCTTGAGAAGGGAGTTTCTAGATAAATTCTTCCCACCGGAGAAGACCGACTACATCCGAAAGGAGATTTCAGGTATAATGCAAAAAGACCAAGAGAGTTTGTATGAGTATTGGTCTCGGTTCAAGGGGCTACTGGAATCTTGTCCACGCCATGGAATGAACACTCACTTGCTCATTAGCTACTTCACCGGAGGTCTTTGTGTGGAAGATAGAAGATTTCTCACCGCTTCTAGTGGTGGTTCCCTTTCGAAAAATAAAACGGAGGGAGAAGCTTAGAATTTGATAAAGGATGTTGCCGAGGCTACACAACATACAAGGGTAAGAAGTAATCCTCTCAAGTGTGTGGTTGAACCATCCCCTTCTGAAGCAAGCTTGACCAAGGCACTTGGGGATATGACTACCATCCTTACACAAATACAAAAAGATCAAAAGGAATACTACTCCATCCAAGCCATCCAAGCTCCATCTCCCGTTGCTCAACTTGAAGGCCATCTAGAATTTGTGGTTTGTGCTCTAGCACCACACATTACACCAATCAATGCCATCAAATTCAAGAGGAACATGCTGTTGTATTAGCCAATGTGAATTACAACAACTGTCCACCCTATCCTTCTCAAGGCCAAAATAACTACCCTCATGGTAGTAATCAACATCAACGGTGGAGGGATAATGCACAAGGGAGCAATCAAAACCAAAGATGGAACAACTCTTCTTCTCATCACAACAACAACCAATCTTCATCCTAATACCACCATAACAACACCAACTACCAAGCCAACCAAGGCCACTCCAACCAAAACCAAAACAACTATACCAAATATCAAGCACCACACCATAGACAACAATCCAACCAAACTCCTCCATCTTCCAACAATCAAGTTGATGAGCTTAGAGCCGCCATGGAGAAACGGAACGAGAGCAACAAGGCTCAATTTAATGCCTTGGGCACTCAATTGGCTAACCTCACCAATATGCTTTCAAAGATGACCATGTCAAACCAACCCTTAACCCCCAACAATAACACAAACCAACCCTCAAGCTCTTCTAACCTTCCATCCCAACCCCAACCAAAC
Source organism: Arachis ipaensis (assembly GCF_059453495.1). Classification (NCBI taxonomy): domain Eukaryota; kingdom Viridiplantae; phylum Streptophyta; class Magnoliopsida; order Fabales; family Fabaceae; genus Arachis; species Arachis ipaensis. The sequence goes on from NC_142439.1 coordinate 96,099,888, forward strand.
CTAAAAGGCGGTCTCAACGCCATCACTCTACGGTCGGGGATTACATTGGAAGAGATACCTCCAAGGGTCATGGGAGACCTTCATGAGGAAGAAGTGGTTGTTGAAGCGACACATGAAGAAGAGGTGGTAGACAAAAGGCATGAGGAAGAAGGAGTAAGCCTCAAGGAACCCAAGAGAAAAGCTATAGTGGATGAGTCCATTCCTATTCTATTCCCATCCATGGTGAAGAAAGCAAAGAAAACACCGGAATTTGATTTGAACATGCTTCAAGTGTTCAAGAAGGTTGAGGTAACCATACCACTTCTTGATGCTATTCAACAAATTCCAAAGTATACAAATTTTTTCAAAGACTTGTGTACACACAAGGATAGGATAGGAGAATTGGAGGCATTATCCTTGGGTAGTTCAATTTCTTCCTTGATGGAACCTATTCCAAAGAAATTTGGTAACCCCAGACCTTGTTTGGTGTCTTGTTGTATTGGTAGGCACAATTTTCATGATTGTATGTGTGACCTGGGAGTTTGTGTAAGCATCATGCCGCTTTCTATCTATGTGCGGTTGAATTTAGCTCCATTAAAGAAGTCGCCGGCGACATTTGCCTTAGCCGATAAAAGTGTGATCACGGTAATGGGAATAGCAGAAGATGTACTTGTGGCGATCAAGGACTTGGTTTTTCTGGTTGACTTTTACATCCTTAAACTGCCTCCATCAGAAAATAGAAGCTTATCCTCCGTTCTACTTGGTAGACCCTTCCTCAAAACCTCTAAATTCAAGTTAGATGCCTTCACCGGCACATATTCTTTTGAGGTTGGAGACAAGACTATCAAGTTCAATTTAGAAGAAGCCATGAAGCATCCTCCCGAAGAACATTTCGTACTCTGATGTGATGTAATTGATGAAGTGGTGGTGAAAGTGCAAGAAGAAGACCACAACAAATTGTGCCACCCTATTGTTGAGGAGACGGATGACCAAGAGGATGAACATGAGAAAGTTGTTAAGAATGAACTCCATGAGCTTGATGAAAAGGAACCTCAGCTTGAGGCAAAGAGTGAACTGAAGCACCTTCTATCTCATTTGAAGTATGCTTTCTTAGAGGACAACCAAAGGTTTCTGGTTATTATTGCTAGTGAGCTTTCAAGTGAAGAAGAAGAAAAGCTCCTAGATGTTCTAAGAAAGTACAAGAAAGCAATTGGATGGAGCCTAGCCGATATTGTGGGAATTGACCCTCGCAAGTGCATGCATAGGATAATTCTTCAAGAGGGAGCTAAGCCGGTTAGGCAACCGCAAAGAAGGCTCAACCCAACCATCCTAGATGTGGTAAAGAAGGAGGTCACTAGACTACTTGATGCGGTATCATATACCCAATTTCTGACAGTGAATGGGTGAGTCCGGTCTAGGTTGTTCCCAAGAAATCGGGCATCACTGCGGTCAAAAAGGATGATGGTGAAGTAGTCACCAAGAGAGTACAAAATGCGTGGCGAGTGTGCATTGATTATAGAAGATTGAACGCCGCTACAAGAAAGGACCACTACCCTTTGCCCTTTATCGATCAGATGTTGGACCGTTTGGCGGGTAAATCTCATTATTGTTTTCTTGATGGATTCACTGGTTACTTCCAGATTCACATTGCTCCTGAAGATCAGGAAAAGACCATATTTACTTGTCCGTTTGGCACCTTTGCCTATAAAAGGATGCCATTTGGACTATGCAATGCACCTGCTACTTTTCAGCGGTGTATGACGAGTGTCTTTTCCGATCTAATGGGGAATTGTCTGGAAGTCTTTATGGATGACTTCAGTGTTTATGGAACTTCATTTAATTGTTGCTTAGAGAACTTGGCCAAGGTCTTAGCTAGATGTGTTGACACTAACCTTGTCTTAAATTTTGAAAAATGTCACTTTATGGTGAGACAAGGTATCGTGTTAGGACATGTAATATCTCATGAAGGCATTTCTGTAGACCCGACCAAGGTCGATATTATCACCACTTTACCTCACCCCTCATCTGTGAGGGAGGTCCGCTCGTTTTTAGGACATGCAGGATTCTATAGGCGCTTTATCAAGGATTTCACCAAGATTGCTTTTCCATTGTCGTGCCTACTCCAAAAAGATGTAGATTTTGAGTTTGACAGAGAATGCGTGAAAGCTTTTAAAGAGCTAAGGAGAGTTCTTACCATGGCACCAATTGTGCGAGGCCCCAACTGGACGTTGCCATTTGAGATAATGTGCGATGCGTCAAACCATGTTGTAGGTGCCGCTTGCACAGCGTAATGGTAAACTCTCTTATGCCATTGCTTACTCTTCTAAAATACTAGATGCAGCACAATCCAACTATACCACTACTGAAAAGGAACTCCTAGCTATTGTTCATGCTTTGGATAAATTCAAATCTTATTTTCTAGGATCAAAGATAGTGGTATACACGGATCATGCAGCTTTAAAGTACTTATTGACAAAGAATAAGTCAAAGCCTAGACTCATACATTGGATCTTGCTTTTGCAAGAATTTGACATTGAGATTAGGGACACGGAGTGGATCTCAAAACCTGGTTGCGGATCATCTAAGCCGCATTGAGAATTTAAATTTGACCCATTTCCGATCAATGACTCATTCCCATTGGATAGTTTGCATGTTGTGTCGGATAGTTTTCCTTGGTTTGCCCCGATGGCGAACTACTTGGTTGCGAAACTCTTCCCTCCCAACTTTTCTAAACACCAAAGGGATAAATTGAGAAGTGATTCCAAATACTATATTTGGGATGACCCTCACTTGTGGAAGTGGGGAGTAGACCAAGTAATTTGAAGATGTGTCCTGGAGTCTGAAATCCAACCCATTCTTGAAGCTTGCCATTCGTCCGAATGTGGTGGCCAACCTTATTCAAGGATACTAACCGGTTCTGTGTGTCTTGCCATCAGTGTTAGAAGTCAGGAAACACATCCCAAAGGGATGAGATGCCTCAGCAACCTATGTTGTTCTGTGAGAAATTTGATGTTTGGGGCATTGACTTTATGGGACCGTTTTCCAACTCCAGTGGGTAACTATATATTCTGTTAGTGGTTGACTACGTGTCAAAGTGGGTAGAAGCAATACCTACTTGCCTTGACAACACCAATACCGTTGTTTCTTTTATTAGGAATAACATTGTATGTCGTTATGGGTCGCTACGAGCAATCGTGAGTGACCAAGGATCCCACTTTTGTAATAGAAAAGTAGAGGCATTGCTCAAGCGCTATGGAGTGTCGCATAAGGTTGCTACTGCTTATCATCCGCAAACCAATAGACAAGCAGAAGTATCCAACTGGGAGATTAAGAGAATTTTGGAAAAAGTAGTCAATCCACAAAGAAAGGATTGGAGCCTCCGGTTAGGAGATGCACTATGGGCGTATAGAACGGCCTACAAGGCTCCGTTAGGGATGAGTCCCTTCAGGAACGTCTATAGTAAGGCATGCCACCTTCCGGTGGAAATTGAGCATAGAGCCTATTGGGCGGTAAAGTAGTGCAATATGGTTTTGACCAAGGCGGGTGAAGCCAGAAAATTACACCTAGAGGAGCTTGAGTGTTTGAGGAATGAGTCATATGAGAATGCCCGGATCTACAAGGAAAAGACTAAAGCATTTCATGACCATCACATCCAAAAGAAGGACTTTCAAGAAAGTGATGAGGTTCTCCTCTACAACTCGAGGCTTCAATTCATACCTGGCAAGCTCCGCTTTAGATGGGAAGGACCTTTCAAGGTGAAGGAGATAAAGCCCTATGGAGTGGTGGAGTTGTTTGATCCAAAAAGTGAAGCAACTTTCAAGGTGAATGGACATAGAGTGAAGAAGTATCATGGCTACAAGCTCCCAAAAGAGCTAGAGGTGTTCCTATTGGAGGATGCACCAGGGAGAGAGGAAGCTTAAGCAAAGGACCGTCCAACTTAAGGACGTTAAAGAAAAGTGCTTGGTGGGAGGCACCCCACCGTGGTAAGATCTTCCTTGTGTATACATTCTTGTTTTAGCCTTAAATTCTTGTAATTTTTGTGATTTCTTGATGATTGTTCATTGCATAGGAATGCTAGCTTTGTTAATTTTGTTGAATAGATAGGATGTTCATATAGTTTTCATCATTTTGGTATGGATGAATCGTTGAAGTAAAGAGAATGCTATGTTTTGAGTAATGCATGAATTTGTGAAGTGTTCTCTTGACTACTAGCTTAAGCACCTACCAAGAAAGTGTTAGAATAGGTCTTGTTATGTTGTAAAAAAATAAAGAAGAAAAAAAAAAGAGAAGAGAAAAAGGGAAAATGGGCATCGACGCGCCAGCGCACTGTGCGCGCGCGCGCCGGTGGTGCACTTCCACCTCTTGGGCCAAAAATCCGAGAGTCATGCCCACTTTATGCCCATCTCGCGCCAGACACCTACGCGTCCGCGTGCTTGCCGCCTGCGCGCCCCTTGCAAATCGCCCATCGGCGCACAAGCGCACTGTGCGCGCGCGCGCCGATGGCGCTATGTGGACTCCCTGGAACAAAAACTAGAGAGTTATGCCACACTTATGCCATGCTTGTGCCACACTTGTGCCCAAACCGATGGGTCCGTGCACTGTGCGTGTCCGTGCCAGTCGCCAATCCATTCAGGCACGCGTCTGCGCAGGGTGCGCGTCCGCTCGCCTGCGCTACTTGCCAACTCTAGTATAAAACCCAGAGACTTATGCCAACTTTGTGCCAGTTCTGTGCCAAGGGCACAACTGACCTCACGCGTGTGCGCCATTGACGCGTACGCGTCCCTTGCCAACCACTCACCGACGCGCCAGCGCACTGTGCGCGCGTGCCGATTGCGCGAACCAGTTTTAAAGCTGTATGCCCTGTCTTTCTCACCTCCTTTCTTTTCTTATTTATTTCTTCTTCTTTCTCCATCACCTCCCTTCTCTTCTTCTTCTTCCCGTTGGACATGAAGTTGAAATTATAGAAGAATGTGCACAACCTCCCATACCCTTGGCGAGCAATGAGAAAGAGATTGAATCAGAAGAGAGCTACCAAAGGGAAAAAGTTGGCATGGTGTATATCGAAATTGAAGAATATGAAGAGGTTGATCAAGAGACGGATTCATTCATCAATGAATTCCTATCCAAAATTGAATCACCTCTCATTGGGCAAGAAATTGAAGTTCTTGAAGACAACACCAAGCCAAGTGATAAAAGGGAAAAGGTTAAAATTGAGGAAACTTGCAAGGAGGTGGAGATAGTCAAGGAAAAGCTCAAGGGAGTGGAGCTTGCAAGATCATTAGGACCACCCCTTCCTAAGTCACCATCCTACACAACATTCAAGTGGGTAAAATTCTTATCCCTAAGCTTTACTTTCTCACTTGAATATGGTTTGATTGAAAATGATGGTCAACTTAGAGCTCTTTGTGGAGTTAAAAGTAGAAGAGAGTTGTGTAGTGGTTGGAAATGTCATTCTAAGCTCATGATGGTTGCAAGCTCAAAATTCAAGAGCAATGGTTGGTGTGGAACCAAATTGCATGGGTCTAGGAAGTTGTTTGGAAGCTTCTTTGAGAATTCTAAGGCCATGCCACCCGGATGGAATAATGATGACCAACTCAAGGACGGGTGCCAAAACAAAGTGTAGGATCCCGGATCGCACAAGGAAAATCAAATTTGGGAGCTCATGGTTTGTGAAGAACTCCATCAAAGCTTGAAGATATTAAAATTGAAGAATGGAGCTTATTGGAGATTCAAGCATTGGTGGATGTCCAAGGATAGTTTCAAGCACAAGCCACCTTGAGAGGAGCTCCCCATAAGTCCAACTTAAGGACAATAAACAAAAGTGCTAGGTGGGAGACACCCCACCATGGTAATATCATTTTATTTTCTCTTTTTTTGTACATATTGGTAATTAGTTTAAATTCATGTTTTTGGTTGATTTGTTGAGTATAACTAATAGTTTAGTATGTTAAATAAGGTTTTATGGTGTTTTGGTAGCTGTTTGGAGGTTTGGAATGCTTGGATTGGTGCAAAAACATAGAAAAAAATTTTGAAAAACAGAGTACCATCCGCGCGTGTGCGCACTGCGCGCATACGTGTGCATCAAGCATTTTCGCCTACCCACGCGGATGCACCATGTACGCATACGCGTGGATTGAGAAATTCCACCCCCAATCCAAAAACCCGAGAGTTATGCGAACGTTGCGCGTGCATTGTGCCTTTCGCACAAACCAACTCGCGCGTATGCGCACATGACGCGTACGCGCCACTCTCGAAATAAGCCATCGACGCGGACGCGCCATGTGCGCGTACGCGTCCCGTCCATTGCACCACCATCCGCGCGCGCGCACCATGCGTGCGTACGCGCGGATGTCCTTCCTTCAACACATCTCATTTCTTCTCCTCTTTCCATTTCTTTCCTTCTCCTTTCTTCTTCCCTTCTTCTACCCCTCATCCAACACTCCCAAACACCATTGATAACCATTTATTTTAGTTAACTAATTAGTTAGTTAGTTAGTTGATTAGTTAGTTTTAGTTAGTTTTCATTTCATTTTCTCTTTTTCATTGTAAGTGTTGGGTTGTTATTCTTGTTTACCGTTAATTGCTACTAAGTATTAAAAAGGGATATTATCTTAACATCATTATGTTTATGATCTTTATTGGATTCTATTGTTGAGGTTATATTTTGCTACTTAGTTTTGAGTTTTACATGCTTACCTTTTAAGAATACCAAGTGATGAGAATTGCCTTCAAGCTTGTAACTCTTCTTGAATTGCATGATTTGGCCACCATGTGATTTGAACCCTATTCTTTGATTAGGCAATCTCTTGACATTGAATGTTGTGCATTTACTTTAATGCATTGTGTTTCATGATTATATGCATCCATATGCTTTTAGCTTAAATGCTTTCATGCTTATTTAATGCTTGTTTTACCTTACAAGTTTACTTAAAGCATCTCAAGCACACTAGGATAAGTGACCTGCATGCTTCTTTAGTGACATAGCTTTTATGCTAATGTGTGTTCTAAACCGCGCGCAATTTAGAATTCACACACTTAGTTGTCATTAATGTCACACTAATTCACTTACTCAATTCTAGTGATTAGTACCTCATTCCAACAATGTATGCTTCCTTGCTTTTGTTTTCTCATCTTATGGTGTTATATTTTTGTTTTTCATGAATGATGCACCACAAGCAAAAATGGAAGCAGAAGAAAGAACACGTAGCAACCGGTTGATCTACCAGCTGAAGGTAGCAATCCAGAAAGTCGCCGTACCCCTTGCTCATCTCTGAATGCACCGAGGACGGTGCAAACTTTTAAGTGTGGGGAGGTCGTCCAACCGGTCGACGATTTTGGGTGACAAGTTTCTAATCTCAACACTTTTGCATTCCATTCTAGGTTTTTAGGATTTTTATTTGTATTTTCTTATTTTTTTATTTTTTCATATGTATACACAATAAGCTTAGTCAAAATAATGAGGTTTTTCAAGAATTCTATCTATAGGGCACCAATTGATTTGAGTGAAAACTTTTCATAGAACTTGCTTGAATTATATATACATTGTGGATCATGTTTTTGAGCTAAGAACACAAGCAAGTGAGATTTGAGCCTAATTGTGTGGTTACATTATATAGCCACTTATTTTTCCTTCTTGTGTGCATTGTTCTCTTCCTATGATTGTGATCTTTGATTTGTTTGATTCTTTATGTCCATTATTTTGTGTATTCATGCATTTATATAATTGAGGCCATCATTTCATTTAACTCACTTACCCAAATAGCCTTACCTTTTATCTTCCATTGTTAGCCAATTTGAGCCTATGATTAACCCACTTGTTCTTCATTTTAGCACAATACAAGCCTTAAAGCGAAAAACAATAAATGTCCTTATTTGGATCTTTGATTAGCTTAGGCTAGAGTGTGTGTATCATTCAAGTGTGGAAAAACTTGGGACATTAGGTGAATAAAAGGGTAGTTTTGTATTTTTGTTGTAAATATTGGGAATTGGGTACATGCTCATGTGTTAATTAAATGTAAAACCATATGCATTGATACTTTTGTATATACTTTATTGCAAAAAGAAAAAAAATGAGAAAATAAAAAGAAAGAAAAAAAAATATATGTAGATATCAAAAGTAAAAAAAAAATAGAAAAGAAAGAAAAAAAAGAAAAGAAAAGTAATAAAAAGGGGATAAAATGCCCCAAGTGAAGCTCAATAATAATCAATGCATATGAGTTGTAAGCAAGAAAAGAAAATGCATGAGTATGCGAAAAAGTGAAGAATCGGTAGTTAGGTTTGTTTAGAATTGTATAGGATGTCATAGGTTAGGTGGGAAGTTTAAGCGTATCAAAGATTCAAATTTCAAACTCACTTGACCAAATATGCACCCTTACCTTGACCCTAGCCCCGTTACAACCTATGAAAAGACCTCATGATACTTGTATGCATGCATTGAATAAATGTTGATTGTTAGAAGAAAAACAAATCTTAGAAAGCATGAAATAGAGGAGAATTGTGTGAATCAACCCTAAACACTTGAGCGAATAGAGTGCAAACACATCCGGTGAGGGTTTGATGCTCAATTACATGTTTTCACCTATAATCATCACTTTTCTTGCAAGTTTGTAAAAATATTTAATAGCTCAATTCAATTGTGGATTAGACTTGCTAGTCCTTAGCCCTTGTGCATATAGGTTTTTTGGAAATTGATTTATTTTGACCAAGAAATTACATTTATATAGATAGTTGCATATAGGTAGATTGCATTTAGTTAGACTTCATTGAATAAATGTTGATGCCATTTGCTTTCTCTTGGTTTAAGCATGAGGACATGCTTGGTTTAAGTGTAGGGAGGTTGATAAACCCCATATTTAGGGTTTATCTTGTGTTGAATTTAGAGGGTTTTATCATCTTTTCCCACATTTATCCAATGAAATAGCATGGTTTTATAACTTCTCCTTTAATTGTGCTTAAGAGTGAAAACATGCTTTTGAGGTCTTGAAATACCTAAATTTAATTCACCTTGATTTTATTAGATGCCTTGATATATTTGTTAAGTGATTTTAGGTTTAAGAGGTAAAGATTGGATCAAGGGAATGAAGGAAAAGCATGAAAAAAAATGGAGAACTCATGAAGAAATGAAGGAATCGCAAAAGCTGTCAAGCCGACCTCTTCGCACTTAATCAATCATAACTTGAGCTACAGAGGTTCAAATGATGCGGTTTTAGTTGCGTTCGAAAGCTAACATCCGGGGCTTCGAAATGATATAAGATTTTTCATAGTTGCATCACGGATAGGGATGCGCACCGCACAGTATACGTACGCACTGATGGTGCCACATGATTTACTTAATGCAACTCGTGGCCAGTGAATTCTAAAGCCTTGTGGGCCCAATCCAACTCATTTCTGATGCTATTTAAGCCAAGGATTGAAGAGGAATTGACATACTTTACATACTTTTGATCATTAGTCATAGTTTAAGCTTTAGGAGTAGTTTTAGAGAGAGAAGGTCTCATTTCTCTCTAGGATTAGGATTAGGTTTTAGATCTAGATCTAGTTCTTCTTCTCTCTTCTAATTTTCCTTTCCTTTCTTTAATTGTTCTCTTGTAGTTGTAGAATTCTTCTTCTCTTGTAATTTCTTTGTATTGTTAGTTTTAGTTTATGAACTTTCTTTTGTAGATCTACATTTCTTCTTCAATGCAATTAGTAAGTTCTTTGTTGTTTCATAATTATTTTCCTTTTCTATTGTTGATCTCTTACTATTCTAGTTAGATCTCTCTTTAATTTTTGCAATTCATGTTGTTTACTTTTATTGCCTTCTATGTGTTTGTTAAAATATTCTTTTAGTTATGAGTTTACTTTTCTATTGTTTTGCCTTTCTATTGTTAATCTCTTACTTTTGTAGTTGTAGATTCCTTTAATTCTTGCAATTTACTATGCTTTTCTTTTGTGCCTTCCAAGTGTTTGATGAAATGCTTGGTTGGATTTTAGAGTAGAATTTTATGCTCTTGGCTTGGGAAGGTAACTTAGGAACTCTTGAGTTGCTAATGTCCAAGTGATTAATGATTGGGAGCCATTAACCCTAGATCTCACTAATTGATTTGGTGGAGAACTAGGACTTATGGACTTAGATTGATATAGCTCACTTGACTTTCCTCTACTATTAGTTAGGGGTTGACTTAGTGGGATTGATCCTTTCCAATTCTCATGTTGTGGTTAGTGATTAGGATAGAGATCCTTGACCACCAAACCTTGCCAAGGTCTTTTTAGTTATTAGTTTATTTTCATTGCCATTTACATTTCATGTCTCTTATCAAAAACCCCAAAACATGCTCCATAACTAATAACAAGACACTTTATTGCAATTCCTAGGGAGAACGACCCGAGGTTAAATACTTCGGTTTATAGATTTTAGGGGATTGTTACTTGTGACAAATAAATTTTTGTATGAAAGGATTAGTGTTGGTTTAAAAACTATACTTTACAATGAGATTTCATTTGTGAATTCTAAACCACACAAGAAATCTAATCATCACATTCCCGAATAACGACTTGATTTGTGAGACACCTGCACCTGGTAGATGCAAGGATGTGGGTCTTGTCCCGCTTGCTCAGTGTTGCAGTGTAGTTGTGGGAGTAGTAGTATTGTCCTGCCCACGGTGAGGATGGTAGTTTTATCTTGGTCACGGGTTTGAGTATGATTATGTGTGATTGTGATTACAATTATTCTAATTGAAAATATAATTAATGATTATTGATTGCCCGCTTGGGTAGATGCAAGGATTGTGGCTTAGTCCTACTTGCTCCGAGTTAGGATTTGAGACACCTGGGTAGACAAAAACATTATGGTTTATCCCACTTGATTCAGGTTGAGACTTGAGACACCTAGGTAGATGCAAGGATTATGGCTTAGTCCGACTTACTCTGGGTTGAGACTTTAAATACCTGCCTGGGTAGATGCAAAGGTTGTGGTTCATCCCACTTGCTCTGGGATGTGGTGAGAGGTACCTGTCTGGGCAAATACAAGGGTTATAGTTCGTCCCACTTACTCTGGAATGTGGTGGAAGGCACCTGCATAGGTAGATGCGAGGGTTTAGGCATTGTCCCACTTGCTCTGGTTGTAGTGTGAAGCACCTGCATGGGTAGATGCAAAGATTGTGGTTGGTCCCACTTACTCCGTGATGTGGTGTTCTATGTCCGGGTTTAGCTATCGGATGTGTCGGGTTCTAATAGTTTAACCGACACGTGAGCCACGGCTAGTAGGATAGGTATGAATCATATTGCATTTGTTTGCATTTGCTTGGGTCTGCATAATTAATTACTTGGCTTGCCTAATTGATATCCGGTTAATTGCTAATTGTACTACTTGTCATACTTGCTCTCTATGTGTGATTGTTTGACTATCTGTGTGATATGACTCGTTGGTTCAGATTATGGTGATTTGAGAGTGTTTGATTATGTTTTGGGCCAGGGGCCATGATTTGGGCCAGAGGCTGTAATTGCGTAAGTTATATGACTTGGTAAGTTGGTGGAAATTTCGATATGCACTTTGACTTGTGGTGGCTTGGGTGTTGATTTATTTTTCTTGGGCCGAAGGCCATGATTGATTATGTGATGGGTTGGAGGCCGTGATTGAATTATGTTTGAAGTTTAGTAGAGTATGAAAAATCAAAATGGTTCGGCATAGACTTAATGAACTTATTTTTGGAACATGTTAGTTATTCATACAATTAAAGTAACTTTTAAGATTTTTATAATTGAACTACGAATTTGGATTTTGGATAAGTAATAATTATTGAATTTCGAAAAAGGTTCATAAGACAAGCGATGATCACTACAGTTGAAATCTATTCTTTTTATTACACGTATCCTCTTATAACAATTTTAAACTTTCTGGTGAGACCGTGTGGTTAGGTTCTTACCCCCTACAGACTTCTCTTTTTAGGAAACGGACGAGGAAGATTATGACAAAATTTCTGTGCTTCACGTTTGTATTCTCATAGATGTCTTTTCCCACACCTTGTTATTGAGATTTATATTTTTTAAAAGAGGGATAGGAGTCGTGATTGTAATGATGATTAATATTTGTAAGTTACTTGAATTAAAGGATCTTTGTGTGTGTGTGTGTATATATATATATATAATTGAGAAGTGTTGTGATTAGTATTGTATGTATGCATGTTTGTAAAAGCAAAGAAAAAGTATTTTCCGATTTTTCAAAGACAACAGCAATACTGTTTCGAGTTAAAGGCTCCTATTTTATTATTATATATGTATGAAAGTCGTCATAATATCCACACTATCAGAGTGATGCAGCCGATAGCGTAACATTCTAGTAGTAAAGATGTTACATTTATTATACAAAAAAAAGTATTATAAAAACTAGAAAAACCTTTTAATATGAATACTGAATGGGAAGAGATAAAAAGAGGTAAGACTTATAAGTACATTTGAAAATTTTAAAAATATTAAAGATAAAAATATTTAAAAATGTGTGCATCTACTATAAAGAAAAAGTTTGTCTCTTATAATTTTCGATAACAAAATACATATCATATGTAAAACTGTGCATAACTATATTCCTATTAAATCTACATCAAAAAATATGTGTAATTATGTTCCTGTTAAATCTACATCACACAAACTAAACTAAAAACATTTTTTTAAACAATATACTACTATTTTTAAAATTTACTATAACAATGTCACTCTTTTTCAGCAATTTATTTAGGTGCCACTATTTTGATGATGTAAAATATGATCTCTAATCATAAAATATTTTTTCTCTTATATTTTTTTTAGTCTCACTTAAAGTATGCATGATGAGAGATCAAACTTTATATTTTTAATTAATAAAAAACATAAGAAGATACTAGTACCTATTATATATTTATTATTCTTTTTTTTTTTTTTGCATGCTGACTGGGAGACGACTATGTGATAAGTTGTTTTAACAATGAAACACTAACCAAAAAAGTGCTTACACTAAGAAAATTAACCCATAACAGATTGCATGAAGGAGACACTAAACGCAAAGGAGTGTTCCCATAGAAAATCATAAAGAGAAAATATGCCTTCAATTCTTATAGAAAACAAAAAGTGCAAGGGCACCTTCATATGGCTCAAGTTTTAAAAATTGTGCTAATTATACTATGAAAATGGTATTTGCGATATGATTTTACTATGAGAAATTCACCTAGTGCTGTCGAAATTACCAATGGGATTATGAAATAATCCACTGGTAAATTTATTACCATTGAATTTAGCATCGGACTAAATCCGACAGTAACTTCCGGTGGAATTAGCGGCAGATTCCCTTAAATAGTTGATGAAAATATGGAGGAAGTTATCATCGGATAATTTCCAACGGTAACTTTGGCGCCATGGGTTATGGTTTTGCGCCACATTACAATCTTCGGATTTATCCTCCGGTAATTTTGATGGTATCATATTATTTCATATTTATTAAAATAAAACTTACTGTCGGATTAAACGACGATAAATCTTACGGTAACTGTAATTTTTTTGAACTTGTTAGAACTCGATAATCAACAATTAATAGTCAAATTCCACTTAGTGAAAACCTAGTAGCATTGTTAATGAAAACAGTCAACTATATATAATGTTAAATATCAAATGAACAAAATAAAAACTCAAAAAAATAAAATACTATCAAACAAGGCAAAACAAAACCCTAATCACTATGGGTCCTGAGAGTCATTATCGTTGTCGTCCCCTGGGTCCTATTGAGGCAGCAATCTACCTGATACACATAAGATAGAACTAAGGCTAGCGTGCATTGTAATTATATAACAATCTAATTAAAGTTTAAACATATAACAAGCTAGTGAAACTATACTTAGGTTACCCTTATTCAGATTTATCATCTTCTTCCTCTAATTCATCCTCCTCTTCCGAGATAACTTTTTTATCATCGAAATTGTCTCTTTCTTCTTCATCTCTATCTTCCCCATATTTTCTTGATCATTATCGTCATCTACTGGTATCATGTCATCGTCTACATTGAGGTCAATGATGTCATCATCCATAATAGTTGGCCTAAGGGTGATCAGATCACCAGTATCAACCACCATCTTTGAAGGAGTTGGGTCATCAATTTGGTAAGGTTCTTAAACAGTTCCATGTTAATGTTAGCTCTTGGCTTAGTCTTAACCACAACCACCCAATTAGACTTGCATGACCTCAGATAAGGCAAACAGTATTGTGTGGATTTGGATTAGAGTTTGCAAACGAGATTTTGTATAAAATTGATTTTACAAACTTGATTTTGATAAAAAGTGAGTTGGTATTAACGTGATTTATGTTTGGTAATTTTGTATCAAAATGGATTATAATAAAATGAATGTTGTTTCTTGTTTGGATTATATTATTCAAAATTACGTTTAGACAAAAATTACTAAAAAGGACATGAATTTATATCATTCAAATCTATATTATTTTAACACTTTTTTACTATAATTACTTTTGAAAAGAATTTAAATTTATGTATTAAAAATTAGTACTCTTTTGTTATAATTTGTTAGTACTCTTCTTTCGTACTCTTTTTATATTTAATTATATCTTTTTAATAAAATTTATATTATAAAATTAATAATAATAAATAAAATATATACTAATTTAAGAATATATAATAAAAAATATACAAAGTCAAATAAAAAAATACGTATTAATAAAAATAATTAAAAAAAAGACATATGAATAATGAATATTAAAAATTCTATTAAAAAATACAATGATATACATAAGTGAATATAAAAAAAATTCTAAACAAAAATATCCATACTATTAATAAAAAAATAAATAAATAATTTATAAAAATTAAAACTTAACAAAGAGTACTAATAATAATATTAAAAAAATATTTGTTGTGTCAATTAGATTCACTCGGATACATTCTTTGAACTAATGTGAAAAATCATTGAGTGATGTATCCTAATTTATTTTTTTGGAATAACCTAGGATGCAATAGCATAAATAAGGAAATTTCAGATTATTCAAGTTTTTTATTAGATGAAGAAGTTATCTTACTATTTGAAATATTGATGAAAACTTAAAAACTTACATCATGTACGGTGAAACCTGGTCACAGTTAACTAACACATGCAGATGTGCGTCATCAATTTCCTTCTTCTCTAACCAATATTCACTACCCGCGAACATTGCAACTTCTTCCAGAACAAAGATTGGATAAGTTGGTCCACTTGATGAGGATTCTCTCCTCTCATCATTACTTTCAACTCTTTTTCTGTGTAACTCAACATGAGGTTGAAAATGCGGATGTCTCTTTTGCTAGGAATACTTCGCAGATGCTTCCCTCGATTTGAGCTATGTTATTAACAATTCGCTTGAATGACCCAATCAACCTATCAACAGGGCACATCCACCTAAATTGGACTAACTCACACACTTTTGCTTTGTATGGTAGGTATATTATTAAGTGTTCTATCACATGAAAAAAATTCTAGAAGGAATATCCTCTCTAACTTACAAAGTATGACAGAAATGTTCTTCTCCATGTCAATAAAATCATCAATCCTAAGTTTCATAGTTATAACTTCCTAAAGAACTCACTTATTTCTGTGATAGATTTTCAGATGTTGGAGGGAAGTTCTTTAAACACAACAAGAAGCAATAACTCCATAAGTACATGACAATTATGACTCTTCAACCCAACAAGCTTACCCT
The DNA here is from genome assembly GCF_059453495.1 of Arachis ipaensis. NCBI lineage: Eukaryota > Viridiplantae > Streptophyta > Magnoliopsida > Fabales > Fabaceae > Arachis > Arachis ipaensis. The sequence goes on from NC_142439.1 coordinate 96,115,554, forward strand.
ATGAAACGTTTGTACATCTACCCAAGTTAAAGGCGTAACTATTGAGAAGCCTCAATCTCCTAATTCACCTACAAATATTCTGTCTCTAATCCTTCGTTAGAGCAATCACAACCTTTGGTTTAGACCACCGGTCATTGTCAAGTTTCTTTAAGTTTATGTCTGACTGCTTGCAAATGTCCACCAAGTCTAACCTAGCCTTATCATTTCCTTAGTTCACTCATCACCCATTATCATATGCATGATTTTATCAAACACATTTTTTTTTAATATGCATCACATCAAGACAATGACGAACCAATTTGTCTTTCTAATAAGACAACTCCCAAAATATACTTGTTTCGTCTAATTATCCTCCTTGCCAAATCCTAAAGATCTTAACTCTGTCCTGTTATCAACGATCCTAGGGATACTACTAACGTGATGCCACATTTATAAACCACTCAAACTTATAGGTGCCTCTTCTTGTTCAGTTTTATTCTTCCTAAACAAATCTTTGTTGCATAAAAAAGAATGATCAAAATCGAGGAATCTTCGATGATAATCGAACCAAAAATTCTTGGCCTCATTCTTCAGTCAAAATGACTTTGCATCCTCTATACAAATGAGACACTACATTCATCCTGATTGGACTAACCAGACAACATTTCGTATGCAGAAAATTCGTTGATGGTCCACATCAACACAACATGCATTTGAAAGTTTGTTTTAGTTGAAACATCATATGTCTCTACACCATCAATTCACAAGTTAAGAACATGTATGGCTCCTTCATGCACATTTCGAGAGGTAGGTTATAAGGAGTCACTACAACAGGCTAACAAGAGTATGCATTACTGAAATTAGAGGTTGGTGCAAACCCGTCAAAGCACAAAGCTAATCTAACATTTCTAGGCTCGCTCGTAAATATAGAATGGTTTCGATTAAAAGGCTTCCAAGCCTCTCGGTGTGACAGGTGCGTCATAAAACCATCGTCTCTTTTGTTGTTACTATAGCATGTCATATGAGGGGTCAAACTCATCGAGGTATACAATCGTTTTAGCCTTAGGGGCAAGTAGTGCATCCTTTTGTTTGAAAGTGTCTTTAACCTCCGTTTACTAATCCGTTCTCTCTCTACTTAATACCTCGGTGCATTGTAAACTTTACAAGCAGTAAGGTTTATATCCCCTTGTAGTACAGCATACAACCATTCAAATAATGATTGATTTTTACTGAATTCATACTTAATTTTGAAGCTAGCATCTTTGCCTCATAATTGCTCAGGAGGATTCCAGTAGTCTCGGCTGGTACTAATTCATTACAAAAGGAGGACCACTTATTAAAAGAGCCTTGGGTGTGATTTAACTCAGACTTAATACTCATCATTCTAACGCAGGCAAATAATTTCGAGTGAACACACTACTCAAACAACCGTTGTGCGGCATATTTTAACAGATCATAAAATCTCTTTGCCTCTAGGTTAGACTCTTCTTCAACATCTTCAATATCATTAACACATATTGCACAAATACCATCTCGTTTAATCTTTCTTGGTTACCCTCCTAATTCACCTCTTCCATGTTTACTTCTCTAACCACCTGAACCCTCCTTGATCGACCCTCAGACCTATTAGAATTCGGTGTAGACCAATTGATTCCCTGCTTATCAACTTCTCCGTGTTTAGTCCACACCCAATACTCATCCTATAACTCATTATGGTAAAGGTGAAAGGTTATATCTGAAGGTCCTAACCACTTAGTCAGCCGATACTTATAGCATGAATACCTAGATATCCCTTGAGAACTAAACGCTTCCATGTTGAAGATATACGCAACAAACTAATCAACCCCCTCAAAGAATTCAGGTTTTGAACCCCAAACCCACAAATTGACTGTTATCCTTATCATACATCCACAAACGATGACTTGAAATTATTTTGCAACAAACAACATAGAATAAAACTGACAACACAACTTATTAAATTTTTTAGAAATTTCAGCAAAGTTTTTTCTATGATTAGAATCTTCCACCAAATGTAATTTTTATTTTTTTCACAAACCAAACATGTTTTTAAACAACTTTATTGAAAATTCACCAGAGTTTTTCCTTAATTCAGATACCTTCACCAAAAAATATATTAATTTTCACAGAGAAAATAGTTGCAGACATAAATTAAAACAAATACACATTCAATAAAACATCAAATTCTAGCCGTTCTAGTGTGCAACCCCTTATTATATTGTAATTTTTAGCAAACAAAGGTTTCAAAAAGGCACCACTAGGCAACCTTTTTCAAAAAGTGAGGTTGATAATGTTGTAGAAATGGGGGAAGGGTTCGCACATTTAAATTTAGGATAACGTTCAACCGTGAACAAAATTGTGCGTTTAATTGCCTTACCGTCAGAGTCTTTTGACCCTAAATCCAACGGTAAAATGTGCGCCCACTAAATTATACTTTGCGCCACTTGTTAGCGTCAGATTTAGGGTTGAAAATATAAATCTGATGATAACGTAGAGTGGATGATAAATTTAGTATTGTAACTGTCGCAAAATCTGTTGGTGAATCTGACAGTAATGTCATATGCTAAATCCGACGATAAAATTGACAATAATTAGTATTTTTTGTAGTGTTTGGATCAACTTAGAAGACAAAATAGATAAATGCTGTTACAATTTGGATTATATTGGTTTAATTTTATTTTTTAATTTAGTCAATTTAATTCAAACTATTGTGATTTGCATTATATTAGGTTTATTTTTTAATCCAATTCAATTCAAACTATTATTATTTGGATTGTACCGATTTATATCTCATTCAAATTTTAAATTTTAAATTTTAAATATTTTGTTATTAATTTTTTTCCAAAACTGAATTGTATCTTCTAAATTTTGAATTGCAAAAATTAATTTAAATCATATAACATTCGATTTTTGGACGTGTAACAATTTAAAATTTAAATCAATTGTTATATGTTTAAAATTTGAATGTAACCTGATTTAAATTGAGAAAATTTTAAAATTTTAAATTTAGATTATATAATTTATTTTTGAAATAAAATGTAATAATTAAATTTTTAAATTACAAAATTTAAAAAATAGATGAGATATAAATTTGTCCAATTTGAATCGAATTAGATTAAAAAATAAATCCAACACAATGTAAATTGTAATGGTTTGAATTAAATTGCAAAATAAAATCAAATAATACAATCCAAATTGAAACAAATTTTATTTATTTTACATTCTAAATAAATTCAAACCATATTGCAAACACGCATTTTATATTATAATTAGTAAAATTTTCAAAACTTGACACGTATAAAAACATCTTTGTGATTTATGTTTTCTATGAGAAGGTGTATCTATGCTTTGCATTTTATATTATAGGCCTTCATGCACCCATGAACATTGGGAGTAAGTGTAACACCTTAATATCCAAATTTTTATGCTCGAGTCATAACTCAATGATAATAAGGTGGTAAGACTCAAGGAGGATTTATAATACACATACATACGCACGCACGCATGCACGCACGCACGCACGCGCGCGCGCACACACACACATATATAGAATTAGAATAAATTATTAGACGAGAAGCCTAAAAAGAATGTAGAAGAAAATCGTGATCGAAAACACACATGTATTGATGAAGAACATTCGAAGAACAGAGTAAAGTAAAAGCTTTAAGGAAGAATAGAATAAAGACAGAATATGTGTGTGTGTGTGTGTGTGTGTGTAGTAGCCACTAGTCATAACCTACGAAATTTAGGTCAGCTAGGGTTACAGTAGTAAAAACAGTTGATAACCATCCTATCCCTCCGAAAAGTATATCAGAGCCTCTATAGGCAAGTTTCAAAAGAAATATTTACGTATACATCATCAATGTTTTTCAAAATAAAAGGAAGTAGTCTAAACAAAACACAAAACAGAATTCAGAATAAGCTTCGCCGTCTTCTAGACGAACTCCAACTTCCCACGGAACACCAGGCATGCAACTGAAAAACAATAGATATATACGGAATGAGAACCTCCAACCCATGGGTTTTCAGTACGGTAAAAATGTCAAATAGATACAATATAAGCTAAAATGAAATTCACTAAGAAATCTTAATCTCCATACATCAATATTTCTATCCTACGTTCTCACTAATCTATAATAAGGCCACCATCCTAGGGATACTAATCTAATTCACTTTTATCCAAGTTTCCACAATCATTTACTTCAAGATTTTCACAATCATCTTTCTCAAATTTTCCACCATCCTCCCAACTCCAAACAAAACAACCCTCAGCATCAACCAACACCAGCTTAAGGGACCTCTCAGATATACAAACACAGGCAAGGCAAACAAGTAATCTCAAGTAAAGCAATTAGCATATAGTCATTTAGTATGTACATGTAAAAAGGTCATGACAAATAGCAAACTCAAACAAATCAAACAAATGCAGATGATGTATGTCTGTCCTACTAGCCATGAGCTCACATATCGGTTACTTTGCCAGTACCTAACACATCCGATAGCTAATCCGGATAGTGTCCTCTTGAAATCGGTGAGCGGTAAATGATAAACCACTATTTCATGGTTTATATTGTGTTTAATTGTGTGGTTTTATCATGATCCTTACCCACTTATTCATTAAATAAGCATGCATTTATATTTCCTTCCTAAAGATATTTTATGGTTGAAAACTGCTTCCTAGAGACTTTTAATTATGTATTTTATTTCTCCCTTATTCCATTCGATGCCGTGATCTGTGTGTTAAGTGTTTTAGGCTTTATAGGGCATGAATGAATTGGAGATTGGAAGGGAAGCCTGCAAAAATGGAAGAAACACAAGAAATTGAGGAGATGACCAGCGAGAAGCGACGCGGCCGCATGGATGACGCGACTGCGCAGAAGAGAGCAATTTGAAGCGACGCGGCCCCATGGATGACGCGACTGCGCGGCATGGAATAGCACGAGTGACGCGACCGCATGGACGACGCGTCCGCATGGAAAAGCAGAAACGCGAATGACGCGTCCGCATGAGCGACGCGATCGCGTGACGTGCGCGATCTGCATAATTTGCAGATTCGCTGGGGACGATTTCGGGCCCTATCTTGACCCAATTTTCGGTCCGGAACAGCAGACTAGAGCCAGAGAACATGCAGAAACCAAGGACAACATTCATTCTACACAGTTTTAGTTTTAGATCTAGTTTTGCTCCTCCTCTAGGTTTTCTCTCTACACATTCATAGTCTTTAGGATTATTATTTCACACATACATAGTTTGGGATATTGAGAAGAGTTATTACCTCATCAAGACTTCGTCATTCTAGTTCGTTTTCTTTACTTGGTCTTACTCTTCCATGTTCTTTACTTTGTTTAATTTTACCATTGGAATATTCTTAGGGTTATTTAATACAAGGATCACTTTTATTTTTAATTGGCGATTTTAATTTTATTTACAATGTCTTTCCTTAATTTCTTTTCATATGCTATGAATTTTACCTTTACAATGAGTGAGTAGTTCCCTGACTTGATGGGGAATTGATTGAAAGGAACTCTTGAGTTGGAAGGCTTGAAGGAAAAACTGTAATTGGGTTTATGGTTGGATTGACTCCTAATCACTAACACCAATCCCTTTTAATTAAGTGGATTGCAACTTGTGAACGGACGTAGCATTCCAACTTGTTTAACTTTCCTTCACCTAGTGAAGGATAACTAAACAGGGTAACCTTTAACTGTCAATTAATCCTGAGAGCATTCCAACAATAATAGGGATTCCAACTAATCAATTCCCAGTCAAGACTTTTAATTACATTATTCAAATTCATCAATTTAATTTCCTGTTTGCCCCATTCAAACCTTTTCTTTTTGAAAACCTCTGATTAATAAAATAGCACACTTTTCTTCAACTCGTTGGGAGACGACCTGGGATTCATACTCCCAGTATTTTAAATTCAATTTTCTGTGACACCTTTCTAAATTGAGGAGCAGATTTCTGGCAAGTTAAGAACTATACTTACAACGTAAATGTTTTAACAATTTTTAATTTGCCAATTTCTGCACACCATCAGCAAACCACCATGATCCTCACAAGATTTTCAATTGAAAACCAGTGGGCAATAAATAACCACGATCCCCACCCCAACTGCAACCCTGGACAAGTGGTACACCACTACGATCCTTGTCAGGTGCATAAATCACAATTTCACAATCCATAGGCAGTAAACAACCACAATCCCCACGTCCTTTGTGACACAGGACAAGCGATACACCACCACAATCCTTGCCATGTGCAACTTAAATCAGTTTACATTAATGTCCTTGTAGGCGGTACACCACCACAATCCTCACAACATCCTCAATCAAACTCAATCCCATCATTCAATAATCTCAACACATTCTCAATCTTACTTTACTTTATTCATAGTAATAATCATCATCAATCATCCTCACATCTCAATATCACAAGCATTCTCATCATATCTCAATTAAAAAGTTAATCACCATCATCTCTCCATATTATAATCATCCTCATCATCCTCTACTAAAATCAATCACCCACACCTCTCAATACATTTAATCCATCTCTCTTCAATTCACTATCTCGACTCATTCGGTCTCACTACTAACTCTTCTACCCTCTTTTACACCAGCTCTAGACTCATAATAGGGTTTACAGAAGTTTAGAAGGCTTGAAGATTGGTTAAAAATATATAAAAAAAATATTTTTTGCAAAACAGGGTGGTCATGCGTATGCATGCCCTCCGCATACGCATAAGTCCAACTTTTAGCAGTGCCACGTACGCGAACCATAGTCGCGTACGTGAGTACTCGGACAAAAGCATTGACTTGCATACGCGAGCCACTTCTGCATACGCGTGAACCCAAAATTTCCAAAGTCGCGTACGCATGCTGTATCTGCGTACACATGCATATCAGAATCCAGAAAAAGCTGATATGTTGCAGAAATGTAGTTTTTTATCAAAACTTTAAATACGTATAACTTTTTCATTAAAAATCATTTTTCAACCATTCTTGAACCGTTGGAAAGATAGATAAATAAATTTTCATAAAATCTATTTTCATTAAATTTCCAACTCTGAGAACCAAGTTACGATCTGGCGAAGTTAATAAAAAAACCAGTTTTTGCCTAAAAATAGAATTTACCAATGTTTCCAAAGATTTACAAGCCATATCAGTTTTTACTCAATATAATGCCTCCCAATCATCCCAATTCACTCATTTGCTGTCAACCAAGTTTAAGCCTACTTAAATTACATATTACAACCCTAAATCCTCATTTTCACATCTCAAATCCTCAATTCTGCTATTCTAACAAATTATTACCAAATTTCACATACTCAATTCCATAATTACCATTTCAAGCTCATGCATCAACATTCAATACATATGCCAACTTACCAAACTTACCTTTCATGGCCTCCGGCCCAAATTCACGACTTCCGGTCCAAAATTCATTAATCCCATCAACTTAATAATTTAACAATTCAACAATTCATAATTTCAATCATCAATTCATACCACATTCTCATACAAATAGTCACATCTCAATTCATCAATTACCACATTTTAATTCCATCCAATCACACAATCCAATCCTATTACTAGGGGCACCTAGCCTAAGACTTCATGTCACGTTACATGGTATTTAAATGAAACTTAAACCATACCTTGGCCAATTTCTCCCAAGCTAAAAACCACCAAAAACTTCTTTTTCACAAGCTTCAAGTTTAGCCACCAAAGCTCAATATCAAGCACTCCAAATTACCAACTCAACTCCAATCAACATACATTAAATCTGAATTCATACATTGAAGCAAAATAAACACTAGGATTTATCAAATTCAACTAACCACAAGGGTTTAGAGGTTCTTTACTTTAACCCACAGAGATTGGTGATGGAACCCACCAATAGCTCATACTAGAGCACCCCTAAACAACCAAAATCACAAGATTTCTTCAAAATCCAAACTAAAAACATGAAATTGGAAAGAATAGGAAATTCGGCATAGAATTTGAAATTCCTTACTGCTTTGTTCAAATAGAATCAAAGAGGATTCCGAGACGAATGCGTGGCTACAAATGACTCGTCAATCAGAGCTCCGAAGAGGAAGTTATAGGCAAAAGAAGATCGAAGTGAATAGTGGCACAAACCCTCTCTTCTCTTCTTCAATTTCAGCAACCCTTTCTCTCTAGGGTGCAGAAATGAGGCTGAATGGCCTTAAAATAAGCTTATATATATGTTGGACTTAGGCCAACTTGGGCCCCAATTAACTTCTTTTAGCTCGTTGGCCCAATTTTAGGCCAAAATCTTTAAGATTAGTGTTTATTTTGTATTCTAATTATTTTCATTTTCTCAATTATAAATTTCAATTTTTTAAACCTCTTCACTCATAATTAATTGTCTCACTCATAGTGCCGGACAGATTTAAGTCAGTACTACCAGTTAATTTACCATTATAGGTTTTTACGCATTTTTCCAAAATACCTTACATGTTACCACACGAAATAATTCATTAAATCCAATTATCATCGTTGAATTTTTAAATTCCTAAGTTTTATTTTTGACCCCGTCTGACACGTTTTAACTATTTTAATTTAATGATTAATTATCGAATTTATCCTTTTATAATTTTTCTGGATCTTACAGTAAGTGGAGAGATCAAATAATTCAAAACATATGCTCTTAGTAGGGTCTTGTGTCCTGAAGAATGTATAGGATTAATCATCAATGCTAAGGATCGATCCTCTAGTTCAAATTTGCAAAAAATATGACACAAAGTGTAAGACCCAAAATTTTTGAAAATTCTATTATAAATTAATTTGAAATTTAATTATTTATTTACTGCTTTAATTTCATAAATTTCTTTATTAAAGATGATTAAAGTAAGTTTTGATTAATTGAATTTGAAATAAATTAAGATTCTTGTCAAATTTTATAATTATTGAGTATCTTTCTAATTACAACTTAAAGTTTTAGAAATTCAGAAATAATGAGATTTTTATATGATTTGATTTAAATAATTGAGATTTTAGAATTTAACACTTTAATATTTATCAATAAAAAAAATTAATTATATTATTTCTAATTCTTAGATTAGAGTATTTATTTGAAAATAATTTGTAAATTGATAATTAGATAGTATTTATATAAATATTATTGTTGGATTAAAATAGGTTTTCAATTGCTAAACTACCCTTAACCTTAACTCAAACACACACACTCACCCCTCACCCCCCAAACTATAGCCACACCCCTCCCCCCACTCACCTCTCCAACGAGCACACACACACACACACACACTTGAGAAGAAGCAAAAAGAGAGAAAGGGAGAAGAGAGAACGTGGAGAGCAGAAGGGAAGGAGGAAGAAGAGAAGGGAGGGGACCCCGTAGCTGCCGCTGCCCAGCCGCATCGCCGCTGCTCTGTGGAGTTGTCGCTGCCATTCCCGTCGCGGATAAGGGAGCCCAGAGGAGAGAGAGATCGCGTGACGCTGAGGGCGGAGGATGCGGGTCAGTGACGTGATGAGGAGCGTGACACGCTGTGTGAAGTTATACCGCCGTGTGCTATCTCCGTCGCCTCAAGCTGCTGCTGTCGTCGAGCTTCGAGGAGAGAGAAGGAGCTTGCGGAGAGGGTGAGATGCGATGGTGGTGGGTTGTTCTGCCACCCTTATTCCCATCGCCGTCAGAAGCTACCGCCATGGCCGCCGCCCTCCTAACTTCTGCAGTGGTTGTGGTTCGCCATGTATGGTCGCCAGGGAAGTCGCTGTGGCCGCTGAAACCACCGCCGAAGCTTCTGTCATGGGATGATAGACTTGTTGGATATTGAAAGTGTGCCAGGCACTATATCCTTGGAACGATAGTGTGCAGGGCACTATATCCGTGGGATGAATTATGATGGATAACATTTTCTGCCGCAAGAATGTGTCAGGCACTATATCTTCGAAATTATGCATGCAAGTGTGTCAGACACTATCTCCTTGGAATAATAGTGTGCCAGGCACTATATCCTCGGAACAAAAGCGTGCCAAGCGCTATATCCTTAGACGTGGCAGAAAAGCGACATCCGAAAGGATAGACAATAGAATAGACATTCATCATATGCATCTATGTGATATTGTTTGGGTGTGCATATTATAATTGGTTTACCTATGTGAATAATTATGTTTAACTGCTAATTTCTATACTTGACGTAACTGCTTTATTTGTGTTTGAATCTCTCTACTTGTGTTTGTAGCTGGAATTGGTTGGATTACAGTGAATTGGATGTTGATTGAGTTGTTTGGGCCTGAGACCGTGATTAATTATGGGATGGGCTGGAGGCTGTGATTGATTTGAGTTTTCGGTTTAGTAAAGTATGAAAAATCAAACTGGTTTAGTATAGACTTAATGAACCTATACTTGCAGCAGCTTGGTCATTCATACTGTCTAGGAAAACTTTTAATATTTGATACAAAAGGTTTTGGGTTTTGAAGAATAAATGGATTTCACTTTTAAAAAGGATTTCGGATTTTTGAATGTAAACCTTTGGTTTTTGAAGTGATACATAAGGTGAACAACGGTTACTGTACTCTGAAAACAGTTTTATTTTACGTATCTTATTACAGCAATTCTGTAACCCCATAGAGAGAACCAGCGAAGACGATGTTCTCACTCCCCTACAAGTGTTTCCTTTTCAGGATATGGGCAAAGAAGTTACGAAGAGTTTATTTTGTTTCTGTTTATACGATGTATTGTATTGTTTTAGATGTTATATTTTTCCTCGCCTTTATCTTTACGCATTTTGTAAGAGGGATAGGATTTGTATTATGTAATGTTTGTAAGTCAATATTATATAAATATATATACATATTCTTGTTAAGTGTTGTATATGGGTTGTGAGTATGTATTTATGTTTTCAACTAAAAGTCTTTTGAAAGGTTATATGGTTTTAAATTGTAGCTAAGCTCCGATCTTAGTATTAAACATATTTAGAGTCGTTGTAATATCCATGCTATTAGAGTGGCGCAGTCGAAAGCGTGATATTCTGATAGTGAGGGTTACACAAAGTACGTGAGGATCGATCCTCCCAATTAACATAAGGATCAATACTCTAGGCTTAAATTCCAGCAAATTTGAATTTCGAGTTATGGTATCTTATGCATGATTGGGTCGGGTTCTACCCATAACCCATTATAAACAGATTAGGATCACCATAGCACGATCCATACTCTTCCTCAATCAAAAACTTTTGAAATCACTGGTGAAAAATTATTTTACTTTGATTAAAACATGATTTTAATTTGACAAATAAACTTGATTTACTCTTGACCAGTAGAAATTAAAAATGCATAAGCATACATATAATGCAAGGTTAAGAATATGCATTCAATTAAAATAGCATTTCTAACAATTATTAACAACAACCAAATCTTCCTTGCGTTTATTTTACATTAAAAATAAAAATTAATTAAATATTTATCAACAGTCTGATTGTGGGTTACGTACTGATGAAATTTAAAATTTAATTAATTAATCATTTCCAACAAACTGGTCATCAAGTAAATATAGCAACGACCCAGCTATCATTTGTTAGTCGACAAAAAAATATTGGGGCTAATAGGAGCAAAGTTTAAAGATAGTTATACCGTCATTAAATTGGATCCTCATAACAAAGTTTCTATTGATCGAAATTACCGATGACTTCGTCATAATTAACTCGCTGGTCCGGATCAATAGGCCACTAGCCATAATGATTAGAATCGAATCAGACCAACTAATTTAACAAAAAAGCAAATGAACTAATGACATGACACCCAATGTGGGATTTGAATATAGTATTATGAGTTGGAGAGTAGTGGCTTAGCCACTAGGCTAATATATTTTTTACCATTGAAGTTGGTTAATAATTTATTTATTTAACGAAATAAATTAAAATATTTTCATATCAAATCAATTTTAATTTTCTATCCATTTCTTCTAAAATTTGCTATATTTTAAATATATATATAATCACTAATATATAATAAATTTTATTTAATATTTATAAATTAAAAAATAAATAAAAATATTTTATTAATCATGATATATTTTCTCTTTTATGACTATATAATATCTACATAGTATTTTTCAACAAATATTTAAAGTATATAATAGGTATAAACTAATTAACGAATCATTAAAATATAAAAATAATAGTTTATTTGGTATAAAAATAAAATTAAAAAATTATCTATTATAAAAAAATTAGTAGAATTTTATATAATTAATTAATTATAATTAGATCAACCAATTTAATTAGTAATTCGATAGTTAAATTAGTGACCCAATAATCCAGCATTCTGACTAAATTAATTGTTAATTTGATTCTAATAACTATGTCATCAGCACTGAAATTAGTAATAGACAATTTGATATTAGCAGTGAATCAAGATACTAAAATGAGGAATAGATTGCGAGTCCGAAATTTCCCAAGCAAAATGATGCATACTTTGATCCTATGCAAGACTTGGCTATCAAGGAACTTGTTTGTATGCAAATCAAATAGAAATGATCTCGAAAAAATTGTATTTTAACATTAAAATCTGTCATTAAAATTAGTCATCGTGTATTTTTGTATAAATATATATGTAATGTAATTTATTTTAATGTATATTTTATATTGAGATATTCTCCACATTCAAGTATTTTGGCATCCAAGTTCATCCAAGCAATTTTAGGTTACGCGCTCTTCTCCCTCGCGCTTTTTCTTCTTCTTCTTCTCCCGCGCTTCTTCTTCTTCTTTTTCTCCTCACGCTCATTTACGCACAGAGCATTTTCTTCTTCTTCGCCTTCTTCTTCACGCGTTCCTCCTCCTCCTCCTCATTCTTCTCCTTCTTTTTCATGTTCCTTTTTCTTTACGTATTTTTTTCTTATCGTCATTTTTTTGTTGTTGTTGCTACTAAATTTTTTTTTTGTCTTTTCCTCCTTCTCTCCCTGTTGAAGAAGCTGTAGAAGGTGATGATGAAGAGTTTTGAATTGTGCAGAACAGAAATGAACCGAACATGTTATTATGGTAAAACAATTGTATAGTACTAAATGAATGGAACATTATCCGTTATATAAATTCAAATTTGAACAGCTTTCTGCATAGTGAACAGAAACACGTACTGATGGTGAAACAATTGTATAGTACTGACTAAATGAAATACAATCCATTATATAAAATCAAATTCAAATAGCTTTCTGCATAATGAACCGAAACACGTACTCATGGTGAAACAATTGTATAGTACTGAATGAACGAAACATAATCCATTATATAAAATCAAATTCAAACAGCTTTCTGCATAATGAACCGAACACATACTCATGGTGAAACAATTGTATAGTATTGAATGAACGAAACATAATCCTTTATATAAAATCAAATTCAAATAGCTTTCTGCATAACGAACCGAACACATACTCATGGTGAAACAATTGTATAGTACTGAATGAACGAAACATAATCCATTATATAAAATCAAATTCAAAACACATTTGTCTACAATTTAGAGATCAATTCAATTCAGATTCAGAATACCTGCATCCATTCAACTCAATTTAATTCACTTTAGCAATTGCATTCCATTCAATTCGAATGAAAAAATAATTTATTAGCAAAATGTTGGTGTTGTTGGTAATGACGATAACGAAAGAGGAGAAGAAGATGAAGAGAATGAGGAGGAGGAGAAGCAGAAGAAGAATTTGCGTGCGCGAAGAAGAAGAAGGAGGAGGAGGAGAAGTAGGAGGTATACGTGAATTTGGAAGAAGAAGAAGATGACGTATGCGTGTATTTGGAAGAAGAAGAAGATAAAGCGCGTGTGATGACGCTCTTTTAGAGTAGTTTTTGTTGGTATTGGACCTATTTGGATAAAACTTGGATGAAAAAATATTTAGATGTGTAGCATAGTCCTTTTATATTTTAATATGTATTCTATCTTAATAGCTAATTTTTGTAACTAATTTTAATATACACCTAACATGATTGTTTGAACAATAAGAGCATCTCTACTTCTCTGTTTAGCTTTTGCTTTTCTCGATGGGAATGACCCTTCCTTTGTTACTGTGCTAAGTGTCCTTTTAGACTTTTTCTGTAATTTTTTGTGTGATATTTTTTCTGTAGGTTAAACATAAATTATCAATACCTTTGATAATAAGAATAAAATAATTTGTTTTTCTCTGTATAATTTATCATTTTCTCATGTTATAATTGTCAATTATTAATCAACTTCGTAATGATATGTTGGCCATAACGTCATAAGGAGAACCAAATTCCTTTTCTCTTACAATATAAATTATATTGTTAGAAAAAAAACTGATAATTGTTGTAGACATCCTTACAAAATAATTGTATTAAAATGTCTATACATGATTATATTTCTAGAATGCAAGCGTTCACGTGGCTGGGGAGCTATATGTCTAACTAGTAACTACTGTGGCTGATGAGTGTACGTCGCAAAAGTAAGGGATTGATCGTTCTATATATAGTTTGCATTTGTTGGATTCTACTAACATGACAAGAAAAGCACGCGTACAAATAACAGATTTTCTTCAAATATATATTTGAATGAATTTCTTTTATTAATTCTTTTTGTATGTATATTCTGTCAATGCCAAAGTGGGCACCACCACGTACACTACTAAAACTCAGCAAAAGAATTTTCTTCTCTGATCTCCATTGTTGGTTATTGTATAAAAACCGAGAAAGGTACTCTTCTAGCTGTGCCACTGCCTCGTCTATTGAACCGATAAGGGTGTGTGCGTTGTTGTTACTTGTTACTTGTTACCTGCTTCCCACGCACGTTGAGAGAAGAGAATATAATGTTTGGAGTGCGATTTAAATTGATTTTGAATCAAATGTTTATTCTATTTGAATGCTAATTTTATTTACAACGATATAGTTTAAATTAAATGATTTTTTTAAATAATTCGATCCAATAGGATTCAATTTTAAGCGATTTAAATTTGATTGAATTTGCAGTTTTATAAATTAAAAAAATTAAATATAAATATCAAATTTTAATATCAAATATTAAATTAAATAACCAACAACATAATAAATTTAAATTGTATCTTATAAAATTGATAATAATAATATAATAATAAAAAATAAATTATAAGTTAATTGAAATAACTAAATAAATCTCATTTTAAATTTGTAAAATATTCACTAATAATATTTAGAAAAATTTATGGGCCAGCAACTTTGTTAAATTCTAGCTAACATGTAATCAGCAAAGAAAAATGAGCCAACATATAATCAGCAAAGAAAAATGAGTCATTGGATCTCACAATATTAAAATTATTATTGATGGCTATTTGATGGCTACAAATCACAAAAATTACTGTCTCCTAACATTTCTCATAATAATATATAAATAAAATAAAATGTATAATAAATTGAACATATTATAAATAAAAATTTAATTATAATAGTAAAACAATAATATTATATTATATAGTGCGATTTGAATTGATTCGATTTTAAGAAGTAAATTTAAAATTCAATTCAATCTATATAGTTTGTCATAATTAGAATTTAATCAAATTTAAATTAATATAATTTTAATCAAAATTTAATTTACATTAAACTGAATGAACAGTTTAATTTGAATATCCCTCGTTTACATGGTCCCCCTCTGCATAATAATAATACTGTAGCAATCCTTACTCTCCTTTTTATGGTTTTTGGCACTTGTCACCCTTGCACAACTTGTATGTTTTTATAAACAAAAATACTTAGAAGAAAAATCAGCATACAGTAGCCAAAAGCACAAAAGTTTTCTAATTTTATACTCTTTAGTTATTACTAGAATAAATAAATAATTTTAAATATAATAAACATATATAAAATTATTTATGTTAAATTAAATAAATAACGTTAGATGTTATTATTTTCTTATCATTATTCTTTATCAATTCCCGTCATAAAAAAAAAAGTGGGTATAATATATTCCGTTGGTTTTTGTGATTCTTGATGTTTATAAAACTATAACCACACTTAAATATATAACTAAAATTATTATAAAAAATAATATTATAAAATTACATATAAGGCTTGAAGAATTTAAAAAGAAAATTATTAAGTTATTTTAAATAATTAATAAAAAATGATGATTAAATTAATATTAATTCTAATGACAATTTTTAAAATCATCCAAAATAATTTTATATAAAAAATAATTTTTTACAATAAATTTTATTCAAAAAACCCAAACTATGAAAAAAGAACCTAACTCTCATGAAATTTTAAAAAATTGTACGTCATAGTTAATTTCTCGAAAAAATATTAGTACATACATGCTATAAAAAGTATAAGAGAAAAATAGAAAAATTTTAATCTTGCAAAAAAATCACTAAAAATGAAATTGAACAATCATTTTCAAAAATTAATGTTCGTTGATTTATAGATAGATAATGAATTTTGTAAAGAAAAAAAAAAGGAGTGCGTTTAAATTAATAATAATATTGTACAACTAAGTAAATTGTCTAATCAAGTCCAACCAAATCGTTATAACATATTTTTCTCCACGCACCACTTATATAACTTCTCACTATAAAAAAAACGCTGACTACTGTCGAATTTACTGGCGAAATAATGAAAATAATCCTCCTGTAATATATTTACTGATGGATTTTCCGTGAAACTAATTCAATGGTATAACCCTTACCGGTAACTAATTACCGTCGAATTTTTAAATCTCCAGTAGTTACCGTCAGATTCTGCAATGAATTCTTTGCCTAAAAACTATTTAATTATCGATGAAAAATTTTTACCAGTAATTTTGGCGCTCCACTATTTTCTTTGTCACCATCAGCGCCGCTACCACCAACATTGCTGCTGCCATTAGCGCGCATCTAATCTTGGTACACCACCATCTGTTGTTCCATCCGCTGAAACTGCTCCAGCTCTCGCCTCCACTCCAGCCTGAGAAAATCTATGTCTGACACGTGTGTGGGGATCTCCTGATACCTTTTCTCAAACTATTGCAGCTACCGAACCTGTTGGTGAAGGCTCCGGGTGATGAGCTCCAGCACCTGTTCCCTCAAATTGACGCCGTCCTCAGCATCGACGGGCCAATTAGTGACAGAGGCGGATGAATGTCTCAATGTGGAGGTATGGAGGTTGTTAGTGAAAACCGTAGTGCGGTCTCGCACTAAACCGTGTTAAGATTGACTTCTGATGCAGTGGAGTTGTTGCCGTCGTCTCCAGTGTGTTGAGATTGTTGGGTGCGGCCTCCAATCTCTGCATATAGGACTCCTGTGTAACACATGTTACAATTAGTACTGCAGTTAATTGAAAAGTTTATATCACATAATGTTTACTCACAAAATGATCCATAGATCGTTGATCAGCAAATCTCTCCTTGTTCTCCTTCAAGATGTGAGTATATTTAAAGGCCTCCATTATCGTCGCATCACAATCCAACGATTTAGACTACACATGTTGAAACAATATGTTAAATCAAGTAATAATGTTATTATATTTCAAAGAAAAAAACGAACTTAATAACAAAATGAAACAAGTTACATACCAGCATGGCATTTGTCTTCATGAAAGTCACTGACCCACTGATATACTTCGACAACTAGGCCAATGCCCTGTTAGCTCTGTTTGTGAGACGGCGATGCCTAAACCCCTCATCAGTCTCCCAATAGACGTATAGTGCCTTCTTGATCTCTGGGTGGAGCCAATTAGTGAGGTGGTCACGCCTTTCATGTACGTCCTCCATCATTTGCTGAAGTTGCCCACTTCTGAAACCATCGCTCTCTGGTCTCAGTAGGAATATTCTTGTAGCTTGGACATGGGTAGTCGTACATTAACTTAATGACATTGGTACACTCTTGTGTACATGCATTATTATTTAGCGCAAACCTATCAATGGAAAACTTAAGATTACTAGTTTAAGTCAAATTTGAACTTCAATTATATTTAGAATTATTAGAAATTTTTCGACAAAGTTTCATCTATAATTAGAAGGCGCCTAAAACTCTACCCATCAACAATTTGCTTAAAAATTCACAAACAAACTATTAAGACAATATACAACACAAAATCAGTAGCAATATCCGTCAACAATCAGGAATTCGAAAACACTTTTAGTAGTTTAAATCTACTAACCTAAATTGACCCTATCTTAATAACCTAAATCCACTAAAACTAGAAAATTGAATCTATTTCACTTAAAAGACATTAAAATAATACTCACGCTGTCAAATCATCAGGTCAAATCGTCATCCGTACAAGGGACGGTGGTTTAGGGGCATCTGGTTGGAATCCATGAGACAAATCCAAAAATGTGGTGTCTGTTGTTGGAGGTGTCATTGTCATTAAAGTCGTGGGCTGCTAAATGAATGGAGGTGGTGGAAAAGTCAAATCTAGTGAAGCAGCCGGAGGACTACTTGGTGGCGGGGGTAACATAGCAGAAGGAAGCACGTAGTTAGGGTTAGAAACCATGATGAACGGCTGATCCTATGCCCCCATTGCCTGTGACATCCAAAGGATAGTCGGAGTAGAAGGCGAAGACCCAGAAGTACCAAGGGTACTAGTAGACACCCTCCCTCTACCCGGACCACAAGACTGATTCATGAGACCTCTGCCTTTAGTCATGTCTACAAAGAGCATACCAACAAACACATATGTCACAAAAACAATTATTATAAAACAATTATCAAAACTTAAACCAATATGGCATTATATCACAACATACATACCAAAAATTCAATTATTACAAAGAGTAGCTTCTAAAGCAATCCACTGTCAACACTATTCAATATGTCTAATATAATCAACTAATGTAAATCACATGGTAGCTACAGACAATTAAACCTAAAAAGTTGACATAATTGAGTTACATAAGACCAATTTTATTAATTTGTACTATTGAACAAACCCTCAATCATTCAAAAAATTAAACACACATCACATTTAATCATCAATACACAATAACAAAATTTTATTAAGAGCTCATTGAGGCATTTTTAAAAACACTTGGGGTGCAAAACCATGAAACACATGAAGTAGCACAACCAAGCATTTTCTCAACATTAATTAACAAGTACATTACCCTAGCATCAGCAATTCGCAACATTTTCAGGAAATATCCAAACAACTTAAAACCTAATGCCTTAAATCTAACCTATCTTAACAACCTAAATCACAGAAATTAGAAAACTAAAATGAACCAACTATAAAACTTATTCAAAATTTAAATTTGAAATTCTAATCAAACCTAAACTAAGTTCAACTAAAATTAATGGGATTAAAAGAAAAGTTGGTTCAAGAACCTGCATGGGAAAGACTCAGTATCACTTGGAAGAAGGACTAGCAAGAGGTAGCAGCGACGGCAACCAACGAGGCAGCAGTGATGGTGGCGATGGAACACGAGGCAACAATGGGAACCCAACAGAAGGCAGCAGTGATGGCGACCCATGAGGCAGCAACGATGGCGATGGAACCACTGGCAACGATGACGATGTTACAAGGGAGAGGAGAGGGAGAACCAAGGTGAGAGAGAAGGAGAGAGGAGATGGCAAAGTTGCAGAAGTGAGGTGGAAGCATTTTTGAATTCGAGTTCCGTTCAATTTTTAATGTCAGAAGGTGTCGCGCTGTCCAAAATGACGCGTTTAACTAACTCATATTACCGTCGAAAAATTTCGATGATAAATCTGATCATAAAATTGGTGCTTATAAAGTAAAATTTTGCGCCCCTTATTATTGTTAGAAATAGGAATAGATTATAAATTTCGATAGTAAGTTTTTTGAGAACGAATTTTCACTCGTAACTGTCGAAAAAACAACTGGTAAATCCATCGGTAATGTCTGCTGGCAAATTCACCAGTAACTGAAGAGAGTTCCGAGGTACAAATATCAAAGCTCAAGACTCAGCTCACGAAGATAAATAGGCATGAGCACATAAGTATATATACATATATATAAGAGAACCCAAAATAAGCCCAAAATACAGAGTTACAGAACCTATTTCTCCAAAATAGCCTCTAAGAGGAAGTTAATACATTAAATACATAAGCAGTGGATATAAAAGTATCTACATATATACATATATATAAGATAAAGCCCCAAAGACAAGGATCTCCGCTATCAGAAGCTTCCAGCATGCTTCAGCGAGGTGACGCTTGTCCTGCATCTGAAAACCACAAATATCCGTATGGAATGAGAACTGGGGGTTCTCAGCATGGTAAAGGTGCCATGTACATAAGATATAAGGCTCTGGAAATGCCAAAGGCAATCCTAGAATGCTGACACTCATATTATAAAACTTAAAGAACTAAAGTAGAGACCATAAGTCAAGGTGGTTGGTTCTCTAAGGATTCCTAACTTAACAAAGTCTTAAGCCTAGCTAAATCCGTAACTTCTCTACCTTTCCTCCGTTCCTCCAATTCCGGTGAATTTACATAGACAAACAAGTAGACAATGGCAAACACAGATAGAATACAAGTAGTACATATAGCAAGTATAACAATTATCATATTAAAATCATTTAGCCAATCCCAATTAATGCACAAGCAAGCAATTCAAACAATATGCACATGATGCATGCATGTTCTATGGCTGTTGATATCAACTGTCAGTTACTTAGCCAACCCGACATGTCCTGGTAGCTAATCGTGGATAGAACACCACAACATGGGACAGGTATTACTCGTCCACCCATGCCAGTGTTTCACCAAAACCGGGGTAGGCATTACTCGTCCACCCAAGCAGGTGCCACATCCTTAACCCGGATAGGGATTACTCGTCTATGCACAGGCTAGGACTCGAATAGAAATTACTCGTCTATACTCCCAAACATAGCTCGGATAGGAATTACTCGTCTACCCTCGGAGTCATAACTCGACATCTCAAAATAATCCATAATTAAACTCAGTTATCTTCATTAACCATATCTCAATATCTCAAACTCATAATCTTGCTTGGATAGGAATTACTCGTCCATCCTAACAATCACAACTCATCTTTCACTCAATTGAAATTCATTATTATCTTTTTCATAATTATATAAGTTCAGTTAATACTTCTCAAGCTTAAAATCACCCTTTTACAATCATTAGTTCATTACTCTACAACTTGATTCACTCCCAAGTTACTACCTCTTCTTAATTACATCTCATCACTAAGTATCCAACTAAGGTTTAGGGGATAAAAGAATAGAAATAGAGGTTTAGAGGTTCGAAATTAGGTTTTTAAAACATAAAAATTAAATTTGCTGAAAACAGGGGTCACCCGTGCGCGTGAGTGTGCGTTTGGACCAGGACGCGTACGCATGCGCACCAGGCAAAAACGACTGGTTGCGCATGAGAAATTTTGCGTACGCAAAAATCCCAAGTCACGCGTACGCGTGGGTGTACATTTTATCAAAAAATTTAACTAAGTCTGAAAAGCTGCAGAATTTTATATTTTGGATCCCAAACTTCCGACGTGCATAACTTTTTCGTTTTAAATCATTTTTCTTTCGTTATTCAAACGGTGTAGATTTTACGGATCCAATTTTCTTATGAAATAAGTTTGGAATCATTTGGGGGTCTGGAAGCCGAGTTATGGCTCACTGAAGTTCGGCCAAAAATCAATTTTTCACAAAAATCTCAAACCTGAATTTTCACTAAAACTAAACTCAACTCCTACTTCCCTTACACATATTCAACACAGAAACATACCATTTAAATGCTAAAACCTCAACATATACATAATCTCATACCAAATATTCATTACTTGATCAACAAGATTCATCAACAAACCACCACAAACTCATATCCATCCTCCTACCTTATCAAACATCATCAATTCCTCCTTTAGAATTCCAACACCAATATCAACAACAAACCAAAACCCAACCGTGTTCAAGATATATCATTTAAGCACTAAACAATTTACATACTCGAGCATTCATTCCTATCCTAAGGTCGTCTAGCCTAAGTTTTCACAGAACATTATATATTAAATATGTGAAACCTAAACCATACCTTGGCCGATTTCCTCGTATACCCCAAGGCAACACAATTAAGCAGACTCACAAGCCTCCAACACCCAAAATTCCACAACCAAGACCCAATCAACTTCAATGATCCCAGGCACCAAAGATTGTCCCAAGAGCTCCAATTTGACAATTTCAACTCTAATTCAACATAAAGTCAAACTAGTTCATAAAATTGAACAATTTAACACTAGGGCACACAAAGTTGGACAAACCATAAGGATTTAGAGTTTTCTTACCTTATCCATTGATGATTGGATTATAATCTAACAATTATCCAATGTTAGATTGCACCTAAACCACCAAAATCATCAAAATTACTCAAAGCTCAAACTAATTTCGCACAAAAAGAGGCATAGAGAACTGGACACGAATTTGAGAATACATACCTCTTTGTTTAGATAGAATTGAAGAGGACTCCGAGACGAACGCGTGGCCGTAAACAGCTTGTCAATCGGAGCTCCGGATTGAAAGTTACAAGAGTTTGAAGTTGGAGGGAAATAGTTACCTAGGGTTTATACTCCTTCTCTTCTCCTCACCATGAACTCTCTTCTTTCTCAATGAGTTCAGAATGTTTGTGGCTGAAAAGGGGGGGGGGTGAGAGGTTATATGGGTTGGGTTTTGGGCTCAATATGGGCCTGGTTCAACTGGTTTGGCCCGTTCGGCCCAATTTTAGTTCAAATTCTTTGAAATTAGTGTCAAAATTATTATTTTAATTAGCTCTATCTTATTTTACTATAAAATTTATATTTCTAATTTTTTTTATTAAAAATTAATTTATTAACTATTTGTTTACTAATTTTACGGGATTTACAGTTCCCATGAGGATTAATAGACTGAGCAAGTAATACTTAATTGATTACTACTAATTAGACAATTAAAACAAAGGAATCAGAGAATTCAAACGTGTAACAGAGGCAAAGTAAATAAGCAAAGTAATGAGATAAAAAAAATAATAATGATGTGAATGTTAAGGTTTTGGAGATGTTCACTCTTTAGGAAAATAATCCTTGTATTTATTTATTTCGAGCAATGCAAATATCAATTCACGACAAATCATAAATAATTAAATTCTAATTCCTTGGAAATTCAATTTTTTAACCCAATTAATCGCTAATTCCTTAGTCAATTATTTAAGAAAAGTTGTTAAGCACAATTCTGATTTATATTCACATAAAATTCAAGAGTGATCCTAGGTCGAATTATATGTCACTTATTCAAACTAGTTCTAAACCAATTGAAGATTATTAGAATTATAAAGTCGCACACTTTTTAAAATACCATTCCTAGTTGAGTTTAAATAGTCATGAGAAAGAGTTTTCAAGCTAATTCTAATATTAAATTTTCTAAAATAATACTAGAATCCAAAACGGAATTAGAATATTTTCTAACAATTCTAATCTTTAAGGATGAAGAACAAAAACTCAATAATGAAATAGATCAAAACATAGACCTCAAAATAAAATAAACACTTATATTAATAATCTATGAAAAGATGAACAGAGCTCCTAACCTTAACAAAGGAGGATTAGTTGCTCATGATGCAGAAAACTAAAAACAGAGATTAAAATCCAAATAAGCTACGGTAAGCTAAACTGATATGTCATTTGGTGGAATTCCTTGGACTTATTATATTTTAACCTAAACCTACTTTTTAAATTCAAAACAGAATCAAATAAAATATTTCTTAATCAATCTAAACTAAAAGTAATCTTTTTGTAATTGGAATTTAAAACTTGGCCGTTACTTAGAGTGAAATCATGGGCCTTGCAATTGGTCTTGAACTTGGGTGAAGTGGCATGACACTTGGGTGAAGTGTTGGACTTTGAGTGGCACTTGATGGACTTGGTGTAACATGCCCTTGTGGTGGCTTCCCTAGAGACTTCTTGGGTTTTGGCCTAGCGTGCCACTTGGTGAAGTTGGCGTGGCACTTGGAATGCTTGGCGTGGCACACCTTCGTGTGGAGATTGAGGTTTGAACCTGGCGTGGTACTTAGGCACAGCGTGGCATGCCCTTGTTTTGGAGGAGTCCCTGGAAGTGTCTTGATCCTAGCGTGGCACGCCATTGGGAGGGCATGGCACTTGGAAGGCTTGAGTGTGGCACACCTTCGTGCATGAGAGGTAGTTTCTTGCTTGGTGTGGCACTCCATGGAAGGGCATGGCACGCCATCTTCCATTGGTCCCTGGAGGCGTTTTTAAGCCTGGATGGTTCCCTGGGAGTTGGCCAAGCGTGGCACTTGAAGCTTGGGCGTGCCACACCATGTCTTGGCCCTCTTCAAAGGTGTTACACGCTTATTTTGAGCATGGCACGCCATGCCCTTTTTTTCTTGGGGCGCTATTTTTACGAGCTAAAAGATATTGGTCGTGTGTGACTCAAACTGAAAATCTACTATAGACATATGCATATCATTGTGAAGCTTTGGATGTTAGATTTCTATCGCTGCTAGAATTGCCTCATTTGGACCTCTATAGCTCAAGTTATGCTTGCTTGAGTATAAAGAGGTCAGAATTGACAGCATTTACAAATTTTCTTCGAAGGCGTTACACTTCCCTAGGGCTTCTCGTTTGTTCCTCTTTTTCTTTGGCCTTGCCTAAAATCTTTTAACAATATCATAAACATATCAAATCTCAATATAGCTCCACATAAAATCAATTAATTCATAAGAATCTCAATTATAATGAGAAAATTACTAACTTTATTGAAAGGAATGATAAAGAAAAACAACTAAAGATGCTCATGCATCCCAACACCAAACTTAAGATCTTGCTTATCCCCAAGCAAGAAAATAAATATGCACAAAGGAATTTTCTAAGTGGAGTGAGTTGAAGAATTGTTCCATGAAATGTTAGGGAGTGAAGTGATCAAGTAAGAGCGGGATTAATTCCGAATTATTGTGTGATCACAAGTGGGTTTCAGTGCTTGTTAGGCCTATAATTGAGAGTCTTAGAACTTAAGAATTTCATTCAAATGATATTGTAGAGGTCTCTTTATAAGTTTTCACATTGAAGACAACTTTTCCCTTTCCTTATTTTTGTTGAGATTTTTCTTTTCTTCTTTTTAGGGGTATTTTCTCTTGGCTTTGACTCTAAATGTTCTATCTCAAGGAAGTACTTTAGAGTAGGTTTTCAATCGACACTCCCAAACCAGTTGGTCCAAGGTATCGGATGATGAAGCATCCCTCGGATTTACTCACTCAAGCCTCTCCTTGACACAGCTACACCACAAGCACTTAACTAGGGAATTCTTTGAGTTTTATTTCTTTTTTTATCCTTCCCAGTCATTGGTGCCCAGAGCCTTGGGCCTTTCTCTTGTTCTTCGTTTTCTTTTCTATTTTCTTTTTTTCTTTTTTTCTACTTCTTGGTTTTATAGATTTTTTAGAACCTCTATAATACTTCTTTAAACTTCATTCCATGTCTTAGAGCTCTCCATGTAAGTTTTCACAAACATATAACCTAATATATAATCATACTATGAGACTTCCACTTTTCTTAATCTTACTTGCCCCAAAATTTAAAAATTTTCTTCAATTTTTTTCATTCAAAAGCTCTATGTTATATGTTTAAGGATATTGGGTACAAGTAATTTCAAAAACTAAGGTGATGTGAGGAAGAATAGAATCATGATTATCAACTAGAAATAGATATAAGATATGAGGAATTAAATATCAAAGACAGAGTTACCTACCTCTTGTATCTTCTTTTGTTCTTCTAGGCTATATTTCACGTAGTCTCCAATACCAAACTTAGAGTGGTTGTTTGTCCTCATGCAATAAAGGAAAAACTTAGGTGGTGAAATTATGTTAAATGATCCTGATTATTCATAAAAGTAATGTATGCATGAGCATATGTAAATAAACTGAATTAAACAAAACAAAAAAAATACTAAAATAAAGGATACTAATGATTGGATTGCCTCCCAATAAACGCTCTTTTAACGTCACTAGCTTGATGTGTTGCTCTTGTTTATGGTGGAAATTGAACATGGTGCTTTAACTCCTCCACTCTCACTATGAACTTGCATTATTTACCTTTATCTATGAACTCAATGTGTTCAAGGGAAAGGATTTTGTTTACTATTGGTGCACGAATTGTAAATTACATTTTTCACAACTCATACCACTAACCAGCAAGTTCACTGGGTCGTCCAAGTAATACCTTACGTGAGTAAGGGTCGATCCCACGGAGATTGTCGGCTTGAAGCAAGCTATGGTTATTTTGTAATTCTTAGTCAGGAAATTAATAATAAAAATGGTTAGGTTTATGAAAAGTAATTAAAATAAAATAAATAATACTTGTTATGCAGTAATGGAGAACAGATTGAGGTTTTGGAGATGCTCTGTCTTCTGAATCTCTGCTTTCCTACTGTCTTCTTCTTCACGCACGCAGGTCTCCTTCCATGGCAAGCTGTATGTTGGTGGATCACCGTTGTCAATGGCTACCATCCATCCTCTCAGTAAAAATGGTCCAAATGCGCTGCACCGCACGACTAATCATCTGTCGGTTTTCACTCATGTTGGAATAGAATTCGTTGATTCTTTTGCGTCTGTCACTACGCCCAACACTCGCGAGTTTGAAGCTCGTCACAGTCATCCCTTCCTAGATCCTACTCAGAATACCACAGACAAGGTTTAGACTTTCTGGATCTCAGGAAAGGCCGCAAATAATTCTAGTCCATACCACGAAGACTCTGATCATGAACCAGGAGGCTAAGAGATACACACTCAAGCTAGTACAGATAGAACGAAGGTGGTTGTCAGGCACACGTTCATAGGTGAGAATGATGATGAGTGTCACGGATCATCACATTCATCAAGGTGAAGTGCGAGTGAATGAATAGAAACAAGCGTGATTGAATGAAAAACAGTAGTAATTGCATTAATTCATCGAAACACAGCAGAGCTCCTCACCCCAAATCATGGGGTTTAGAGACTTATGCCGTCAGAAATACAATGTGAATTACAAAAATGTCATGAGGTACATAGTAAGTCTCTAAAAGTTGTTTTTATACTAAACTAGTAGCTAGGGTTACAGAAAATAAGTAACTAAATGCAGATAGTGCATAAATCTACTTCCGGGCCCACTTGGTGTGTGCTTGGGCTGAGCATTGAAGCTTTGCACGTGTAGAGGCTTCTCTTAGAGTTAAACTCCAGGTTGCAGCCTGTTTGTGGTGTTTAACTCTGGTTTATAACCTGTTTCTGGCGTTTAACTTCAGAATAGGGCAGGAAGTTCGCGTTTGAACGCCAATTTGCATTGTCAAAACTCGGGTAGAGTATGGACTATTATATATTGCTGAAAAGCACTGGATGTCTACTTTCCAACACAATTGAGAGCGTGCCAATTGGGTTTCTGTAGCTCAAGAAAATCCATTTCGAGTGCAGGAAGGTCAGAATCCAACAGCATCTGCAGTCCTTTTTCAGCCTCTGAATCAGATTTTTGCTTAGGTCCCTCAATTTCAGCCAGAAAATACCTGAAATCATGGAAAAACACACAAACTCATAGTAAAGTCCAAAAATGTGAATTTTGCATAAAAACTAATAAAAACATAGTAAAAACTAACTAAATCATACTGAAAACTACCTAAAAATAATGCCAAAAAGCGTATAAATTATCCGCTCATCACAACACCAAACTTAAATTGTTGCTTGTCCCCAAGAAACTGAAAATCAAATAGGATAAAAATAAGAGAATATACTATAAATTCCAAAATATCAATGAAACTTAGCTCCAATTAGATGAGCGGGACTAATAGCTTTTTGCCTCTGAACAGTTTTGGCATCTCACTTTATCCTTTGAAGTTCAGAATGGTTGGCATCTATAGGAACTCAGAATCCAGATAGTGTTATTGATTCTCCTAGTTCAGTATGTTGATTCTTGAACACAGCTACTTTATGAGTCTTGGCCGTGGCCCTAAGCACTTTGTTTTTCAGTATTACCACCGGATACATAAATGCCACAGACACATAACTGGGTGAACATTTTCAGATTGTGACTCAGCTTTGCTAGAGTCCCCAATTAGAGGTATCCAGGGTTCTTAAGTACACTCTTTTTGCTTTGGATCATGACTTTAACCGCTCAGTCTCAAGCTTTTTACTTGACACCTTCACGCCACAAGCACATGGTTAGGGACAGCTTGGTTTAGCCGCTTAGGCCGGGATTTTATTCCTTTGGGCCCTCCTATCCATTAATGCTCAAAGCCTTGGATCCCTTTTATTACCCTTGCCTTTTAGTTTAAAGGGTTACTGGCTTTTTGCTCTTGCCTTTTGGTTTAAAGAGCTATTGGCTTTTTCTGCTTTCTTTTCCTTTTTCTTTCTTTTTTTTTGCAAGCTTTGTTCTTCACTGCTTTTTCTTGCTTCAAAAATCAATTTTATGATTTTTCAGATTATCAATAACATTTTTCCTTTTTCGTTATTCTTTCAAGAGCCAACAATTTTAACATTCATAAACAACAAATTCAAAAGACATATGCACTGTTCAAGCATTCATTCAGAAAGCAGAAAGTATTGTCGCCATATCAAAATAATTAAACTAATCTCAAGGATGAATTCGAAATTCATTTACTTCTTGTTCTTTTGTAATTAAAGCATTTTTCATTTAAGAAAGGTGATGGATTCATAGGACATTCATAGCTTTAAGACATAGACACTTGAACACCAATGATCATGTAATAAAGACACAAACATGAATAAACATAGAGCATAGTAAACAAAAAACTGAAAAATAAAGAACAAGGAAATTAAAGAACGGCTCCACCTTAGTGATGGCGGCTAGTTCTTCCTCTTGAAGATCTTATGGAGTCCTTTAGCTCCTCAATGTCTCTTCCTTGCCTTTGTTGCTCCTCCCTCATAGCTCTTTGATCTTCTCGCCTTTCATGGAGGAGGATAGAATGCTCTTGGTGCTCCACCCTTAGTTGTCCCATGTTGGAACTCAATTCTCCTAGGGAGGTGTTAATTTGCTCCCAATAGTTTTGTGGAGGAAAGTGCATCCCTTGAGGCATCTCAGGGATTTCATGATGAGGAATTTTCTCATGCTCTTGTTGAGGTCCATGAGTGGGCTCTCTTGTTTGCTCCATCCTTTTCTTAGTGATGGGTTTGTGAGATGAATCTCTCCATCTCCCATGACTCGGATGTGGAAGCAATTGTCTTCCCTTTACTCTTTCTAGAGGTTTCTACAGCCTTTGGTGCCATTAATTCCTCATGCTCTTGTTGAGGTCCATGAGTGGACTCTCTTGTTTGCTCCATCCTTTTCTTAGTGATGTGTTTGTGAGATGAATCTCTCCATCTTCCATGACTCGGATGTGGAAGCAATTGTCTTCCCTTTCCTCTTTCTAGAGGTTTCTCCGGCCTTTGGTGCCATTAATAGTTATGGAAAAACAAAAAGCAATGCTTTTACCGCACCAAACTTAAAAGGTTTGCTCGTCCTCGAGCAAAAGAAGAAAGAAAGTAGTAGAAGAAGAAGAAAATAGAGAAGATAGAGGGAGATATATGGTTTGGCCAAGGGGTAGAAGTAGTGGTTGTAATGTGTGAAAATGAAGGAGTGGTGAGGGGTTTATATAGGGGTAGGGGGAGGTGATTTGTGAAGGGTATTTGGAAAAGAGTGTTATGAAAAGGTGGGAGAGAGAGACAGAGACAGAGAGAGAGAGAGAGAGACAGAGAGAGACAGAGAGAGGTGGGATAGGTGGGGATCCTATGGGGTCCACAGATCCTAAGGGGTCAAGGACTTATCATCCCTGCTCTATTTAGGCGTGCAAAACGCCCATAGAGTGTAATCCTGGCATTAAACGCCAGGTTGCTGCTTGTTTCTGGCATTTAGCGCCAGCTTTTCTCCCTTTATTGGCGTTTAACGCCAAGTTGGTGCTTGTTTCTGGTGTTAAACGCCAGACTGTAGCTTGTTTCTGGCGTTTAACGCTAGCTTGATGCTTCTTTCTGGCGTTAAACGCCAGTCTAATGCTTCTTACTTGCGTTTAAACGCCAGTAAGCTCTTCCTCCAGGGTGAGCTGTTTTTAATGCTGTTTTTGATTTTGCTTTGATTTTTGTGACTCCACATGATCATCATCCTAAAGAAAACATAAAATAAAAATGGAAACAGAAAACTAACATAGATAAGTAAAAATTGGGTTGCCTCCCAATAAGCGCTTCTTTATTGTCTTTAGCTGGACCTTACTGAGCTTTTAATCTAGTCTCATCTTTGAGCATTTTTGCTCAATATTGCCTTCAAGATAATGCTTGACTCTCTGTCCATTAACAATGAACTTCTTATTAGAATCAATGTCTTGAAGCTCCACATAGCCATATGGTGACACACTTGTAATCACATATGGTCCCCTCACCAGGATTTTAGTTTTCTGGAGAATAATCTGAGCCTAGAGTTAAACAGCAGAACCTTTTGTCCTGGTTCAAAGACTCTGGATGACAGTTTCTTATCATGCCACCTTTTTGCTTTCTCTTTGTAAATTTTTGCATTTTTGAAAGCATTGAGTCTGAATTCCTCTAGTTCATTTAACTGGAGTAATCTCTTCTCTCCAGCTAACTTAGCATCCAGGTTTAGGAATCTAGTTGCCCAGTAGGCCTTATGTTCCAGTTCCACAGGCAGATGACAGGCCTTGCCATACACAAGCTGGTATGGAGAGGTTCCTATAGGAGTCTTGAATGCTGTTCTGTATGCCCACAGAGCATCATCCAAGCTTTTTGCCTAATCCCTTCTACGGGTAATTACAGTCAGTTCTAGGATTCTTTTTAGTTCTCTATTAGAGACTTCAGCTTGCCCATTTGTCTGTGGATGATATAGAGTTTCTACTTTATGGCTAATTCCATATCGGACCATAGCAGAGTAAAGCTGTTTATTGTAGAAATGAATGCCCACATCACTGATTAGTGCTCTAGGGACACCAAACCTGCTGAAGATATGTTTCTGGAGGAACTTCAGCACTGTCTTAGTATCATTAGTGGGTGTTGCAATTGCCTCTACCCATTTAGATACATAGTCTATTGCCACCAGAATATATGTGTTTGAGTATGATGGTGGGAAAGGCCCCATGAAGTCAATACCCCATACGTCAAACAACTCAATCTCTAAGATCCCTTGCTGAGGCATGGCATAACCATGAGGCAGATTACCAGCTCTCTGGCAGCTGTCACAGTTACGCACAAACTCTCGGGAGTCTTTATAGAGAGTAGGCCAGTAGAAGCCACATTGGAGGACTTTTGTGGCTGTTCGCTCACCTCCGAAATGTCCTCCATATTATGATCCATGACAATGCCATAGGATCTTCTGTGCTTATTATTCCGTCTGCACATCTCTTAAAGAGATATGGTTCATCCCACAAGTAGTACTTTGCATCAGTAATTAATTTTTTTTGTTTGTTGCCTACTGTACTCCTTGGGTATGAATCTTGCAGCTTTATAGTTTGTAATGTCTGCAAACCATGGTGTTTCCTGAATGACAAATAATTGCTCATCCAGAAAGGTTTTAGAGATCTCAATAGAGGAAAGGGACGCTCCTTCTACTGATTCTATCCGAGACAGATGATCAGCCACTTAGTTCTCTGTCCCTTTTCTGTCTCTTATTTCTATATCAAACTCTTGTAGAAGCAACACCCATCTTATGAGCCTGGGTTTTGAATCCTGCTTTGTGAGTAGATACTTAAGAGCAGCATGGTCAGTGTACACAATCACTTTTGATCCTACTAAGTATGATCTAAACTTGTTAATGGCATAAACCACTGCAAGCAAGTCTTTTTTCTGTGGTTGTGTAATTTTTCTGGGCATCATTTAAAACACGGCTAGCATAATAAATGACATGCAGAATCTTGTTGTGCCTCTATCCCAGTACTACACCAATGGCATGGTCACTGGCATCACACATTAGTTCGAATGGTAATGTCCAGTCTGGTGCAGAAATCACTGGTGTTGTGACCAACTTAGCTTTCAGAGTTTCAAATTCCTGCAGACACTTTGTGTCAAACATAAATGGCGTGTCATCAGCTAGCAGATTGCTCAGAGATTTTGAAATTTTTGAAAAATCCTTTATAAACCTCCTATAGAATCCTGCATGCCCCAGAAAGCTTCTGATTGCCTTAACATTGGCAGGTGGTGGTAATTTTTTAATTACTTCCACTTTAGCTTGATCCACCTCTATTCCCTTGTTTGAAAATTTATGCCCAAGGACAATTCCTTCAGTCACCATAAAGTGACATTTTTCCCAGTTTAAAACTAGGTTGGTCTCTTGGCATCTTTTCAGAACAAGTGCTAGATGGTCAAGGCAGGAGCTGAATGAGTCTCCAAATACTGAAAAGTCATCCATGAAGACTTCCAGAAATTTCTCTACCATATCAGAGAAGATAGAGAGCATGCACCTCTGAAAGGTTGCGGGTGCATTGCACAGACCAAAAGGCATCCTTCTGTAAGCAAACACTCCAGAAGGACATGTGAATGCTGTTTTCTCTTGGTCCTGAGGATCCACTGCAATTTGGTTGTAACCTGAATAGCCATCCAAAAAGCAGTAGTATTCATGACCTGCTAGTCTTTCTAGCATCTGGTCTATGAATGGTAAAGGAAAGTGATCCTTCCTGGTGGCTGTATTGAGCCTTCTGTAATCAATACACATACCCCCACCCTGTAATTATTCTTGTAGGAACCAGTTCATTTTTTTCATTATGAACCACTGTCATGCCTCCCTTCTTGGGGACAACTTGGATAGGGCTCACCTAGGGGCTATCAGAAATAGGATAAATAATTCCAGCCTCCAGTAATTTGGTGACCTCTTTCTGCACCACTTCCTTCATGGCTGGATTTAGCCGCCTCTGTAGTTGAACCATTGGCTTATCATTGTCCTCCAATAGGATCTTGTGCATGCATCTTGCTGGGATGATGCCCTTAAGATCACTTATGGACCACCCAAGAGCTGCCTTGTGTGTCCTTAGCACTTAAAGTTGTGCTTTCTCTTCCTGTGGATTTAAAGCAGAGCTTATGATCACCGAAAAAGTGTCACCTTCTCCCAGAAATGCATATTTCAGGGATGGTGGTAGTGGTTTGAGCTTGGGTTTAGGAGGTTTCTCCTCTTCCTAAAGAATTTTCAAAGGCTCTTTTATTTCCTCTGATTCCTCCAAATCAGGCTGAACATCTTTAAAGATGTCTTCTAGCTCTGATTCGAGACTCTCAGCCATGTTGATCTCCTCTACCAAGGAGTCAATAATATCAACACTCATCCAGTCTTTTGAGGTGTATGGATGCTTCATTGCCTCAACAACATTCAGCCTGAACTCATCCTCATTAACTCTTAAGGTCACTTCCTCTTTTTGGACATCAATAAGGGTTCGTCCATTTGCTAAGAAAGGTCTTCCTAGAATGAGAGTTGCATTTTTGTGCTCCTCCATTTCCAGCACTACAAAGTCAGTGGGAAAGGCAAATGGCCCAACCTTGACAATCATGTCCTCAATTATGCCTGATGGATATTTAATGGAGCCATCAGCAAGTTGAAGACATATCCGGGTTGGTTTGACCTCTTCAGCCAAGCCAAGCTTTCTGATAGTGGATGCAGGGATTAGATTGATACTTGCCCCAAGGTCACATAGAGTTGTCTTGGTACAAGTACCCTCTAATGTGCATGGTATCATAAAGCTTCCGGGATCCTTAAGCTTCTCTGGTAAGCTTGTTAGGATGACTGCACTGCATTCTTCAGTGAGAAAAACTTTTTCTGTTTCTGTCCAATCCTTCTTATGACTTAAGATCTCTTTCATGAACTTAGCATAAGAGGGTATTTGCTCAAGTGCCTCTGCAAACGGAATCTTTATTTCAAGAGTCATGAGATAGTCTACAAAGCGGGCAAATTGTTTATCCTGTTCCGCTTGGCGGAGTTTCTGAGGATAAGGTATTTTGGCTTTATATTCTTCAACCTTAGTTGCTGCAGGTTTATTTCCTACAGAGGTAGGTTGAGAAGCCTTCTTGAGGGAGTTAGTATTAGCACTTGCAGGTGTCTTATCCCTCACTAGCGTTTGAACGCCAGAACTGGACATGGATTGGGCATTTAATGCCAGATTCCAACTCTTTTCTGGCGTTTGAACGCCAAAACTGGACATGGATTGGGAGTTTGACGCCAGTTTTTCACCTGTTTCTGGCGTTTGATCGCCAGACTTATTCCTCTCTGGGCTCTTACTATCCTCAGAGGGATTTTGGGTAGCAGGTTGCTCATCCTCTGTCAGTTGTTTTTTTCTTGGCTTTCTGCTACTTTGAGTTGAAGTACTTAATGTTTTTTCACTTCTTAATTGAACTGCTTGGCACTCCTCTGTTATCTATTTTGATAACTGCTGTTTTGTCTGATTCAATTGTGATTCCATATCCTTGTTAGCAATTTTGGTTTCTTGTAGCATCTCCTTAAATTCTGCTAACTGCCTTGTTATAGAAGATAGTTGCTAATTGAGTTCAGCAACTTGTTCCTGAGGACTAAAGTCAGTTGATACTGCCTTAACTTCTTCTTTCATGGAGGGCTCATCACTTATGTACAGATGTTGATTTCTGGCAACTATATCAATGAGCTCTTGAGCCTCTTCAATGGTCTTTCTCATGTGTATAGATCCACCAGCTGAGTGGTCTAGAGACGTCAGAGGGGCATTTCCTTAGCATCCCTATGTACCTCTCCCAGGCGTTATAAAGGGATTCATCATCCTCTTGTTTAAAGCCTTGGATGTCCAGCCTTAGCTATGTCATTCTTTTTGGAGGGAAATATTGATTCAGGAATTTGTCTGATAACTGTTTCCATGTTCTTATGCTTGCTGTGGGTTGGTTATTTAACCACCTCTTAGCTTGATCTTTTACAGCAAATGGAAACAGTAACATCCTGTATACATCCTGATCTACCTCTTTGTCATGCACTGTGTCAGCAATTTGCAAGAACTGCGCCAGAAACTCAGTAGGTTCTTCCTGTAGAAGACCGGAATACTGGCAGTTTTGCTGCACCATGACAATGAGCTGAGGATTTAGCTCAAAACTGCTTGCTTTGATGGGAGGTATACAGATGCTACTTCCATATGCAGCAGTAATGGGGTTAGCATATGACCCCAGAGTCCTTCTGGACTGTTCATTTCTATTTAGGTCCATGATGGATAAAATGGAATTGATATGAATTGTAACCAAAATATATTTTTGTTTTTATTTTATTTAAGTAGAAACAAACCGAATTATTAAGAATAAATAAAAATAATAAGATAAAATAAAATAATTAGAAATTAAAATGTAAATTTCGAAAACCAAGCAAAAAAAATAAATTTGAAAACGAAAATAATTACTTAATTAAGAAGATTTGAAAAACTTTGGATATGATTTTGGAAAAAAGATTTTGAATTTTGAAATTTCAAAACTAAGATAAGATAGAATAGAAGGTTTTAAAATAAAAATCTGAATTTTAAAGGAGAATTCGAAAATTAATTAAAATAAAGAGGAAATATATTTTTGAATTTAATGAAGAAAGAGAAAAACAGTAAAAATAACACCAAACTTAAATTTTTAAATCAAAACAAAGGAAACAAACAGGAAAACTTTGAATATCACGATGAACGCTAAGAACAACATTTGAAAAATTTTTAAGAAAACAGAAACACAAAGGACACCAAACTTAAAATATGAAACTAAACTCAAACAAAAAAACACAATTATTAGTTTATAAAAATTTTTGAAAATTTTAAAAAGAGAAAATAAGGATTTAAAAAAAAAGTTTCAACCAAAAACAATAATACAAGACGCAATTTTAGTGACTCTAAACTAAAAAGATAAATTTTTCCTAATCTAAGCAATAAAATAAACTGTCAGTTGTCCAAACTCGAACAATCCCTGGCAACGGCGCCAAAAACTTAGTGCACGAATTGTAAATCACACTTTTCACAACTCGTACCACTAACCAGCAAGTGCACTAGGTCGTCCAAGTAATACCTTACGTGAGTAAGGGTCGATCCCACGGATATTGTCGGCTTGAAGCAAGCTATGGTTATTTTGTAATTCTTAGTCAGGAAATTAATAATAAAAATGGTTGGGTTTATGAAAAGTAATTAAAATAAAATAAATAATACTTGTTATGCAGTAATGGAGAACAGATTGAGGTTTTGGAGATGCTCTGTCTTCTGAATCTCTGCTTTCCTACTGTCTTCTTCTTCACGTACAAAGGTCTCCTTCCATGGCAAGCTGTATGTTGGTGGATCACCGTTGTCAATGGCTACCATCCATCCTCTCAATGAAAATGGTCCAAATGCGCTGTCACCGCACGGCTAATCATCTGTCGGTTCTCACTCATGTTGGAATAGAATCCGTTGATTCTTTTACGTCTGTCACTACGCCCAACACTCGCGAGTTTAAAGCTCGTCACAGTCATCCCTTCCCAGATCCTACTCGGAATACCACAGACAAGGTTTAGACTTTCTGAATCTCAGAAATGGCCGCCAATAATTCTAGCCTATACCACGAAGACTCTGATCATGAACTAGGAGGCTATGAGATACATACTCTAGCTAGTACAGATAGAACAGAGGTAGTTGTCAGGCACGTGTTCATAGGTGAGAATGATGATGAGTGTCACGGATCATCACATTCATCAGGGTGAAGTGCGAGTGAATATCTTAGAATAGAAACAAGCGTGATTGAATGAAAAACAATAGTAATTGCATTAATTCATCGAAACACAGCAGAGCTCCTCACCCCCAATCATGGGGTTTAGAGACTCATGCCGTCAGAAATACAATGTTAAGTGTAAAAATGTCATGAAGTACATAGTAAGTCTCTAAAAGTTGTTTTTATACTAAACTAGTAGCTAGGGTTACAGAAAATAAGTAACTAAGTGCAGATAGTGCAGAAATCCACTTCCGGACCCACTTGGTGTGTGCTTGGGCTGAGCATTGAAGCTTTGCACGTGTAGAGGCTTCTCTTGGAGTTAAACACCAGGTTGCAGCCTGTTTGTGGTGTTTAACTCTAGTTTGTAACCTGTTTCTGGCGAATATGGCAGGAAGTTGGCGTTTGAACGCCAGTTTTCATTGTCAAAACTCGGGCAAAGTATGGACTATTATATATTGCTGGAAAGCCCTGGATGTCTACTTTTCAACGCAATTGAGAGCGCACCAATTGGGTTTCTGTAGCTCCAGAAAATCCATTTAGAGTTTAGGGAGGTCAGAATCCAACAGCATCTGCAGTCCTTTTTCAGCCTCAATTTCAGTCAGAAAATACCTGAAATCACAGAAAAATACACAAACTCATAGTAAAGTCCAGAAATATGAATTTTGCATAAAAACTAATAAAAACATAGTAAAAACTAACTAAATCATACTAAAAACTACCTAAAAATAATGCCAAAAAGCGTATAACGTATCCGCTCATCAACTATGTAGGGCCCTAGTCATGTGTTGGATTTTTCTGAAAATATCCATGATGTTGGATGGAATCGTATCACTCTTTGCCCTAGTTCAAAATCTCTTTTGGGGATTATCTTATTTTTTCACCCTTTGGTCTTCTTTAGAGTCTTTCCTTCCTCCTTACTTGATGATGTACGCTTAACCTCAAGAGGGGTCTTGTTGGTACCCAGAGAAGTAGTCTTGACAATTGCAGTTGGGGATGGTGGCCTATTCCTTTTCTCTTCTTTGATTGTTATGTCTTCCATCGGTAGTACTACTGCTACTTCTCCTCTTTCCTTCAAGCATAGAATTGGAACCTTTAGAGGCATTTCATTAGGGGATTCTTGGAGACTTGGATCAATTGAGTTAATCTTCATACATCTCTTTGTGTTATTCGAATGGTGCATGGTCTTAAAGACATTAAAGACTAATTGCTCATCATGTCAACATGAGTTCTCCCTTTTCTACATCAATAAGGGCTCTTCCAGTGACTAGGAATGGTCTTCCTAGAATGATGAAAGCATTCTCATCCTCTTCCATGTCAAGGATTACAAAGTCGGATGGAAGGAAAAAATTTTTCACCTTGACCAAGATGTTCTCAACTACTCCATGTGCATACTTAAGTGATCTATCCACCATTTGTAGAGCTATATCTGTTAGTTTTACCTCCTTTATTTGTAGCTTCTTCATTACGGACAAAGGCATTAGATTGATGCTTTCTCCTAAATCACACAGTGCTTTCTCAAAGGTGGTGCTCCCAATAGTGCATGGGATTTGGAAGCTTGCTGGATCTTTCATCTTTCTTGGAAAGTCTCTTTGAATAACTGCACTACACTCCTTGGTCATAACCATTGTCTCATCTTTTCTTAAAGTCTTCTTCTTAGAAAGCAACTCCTTCATGAATTTAATGTAGAGACATATTTGCTTCAAGGCTTCTATGAAAGGAATATTGATTTGGAGTTTCCTAAACACTTCCAAGAATTTGGAGTATTGCTTTTCTTTGTTCTCCTTCTTAAGCCTTTGGCAAAATGGAATTCTTGGCTCATATTGCTTCAATGTCTCCTTCTCTTTTGGAGCATAGGGTTGTGCATGGTTCTTTTCCTTTTCTTTCTCTTCCTCTACATCTAAGGGTGCCTTAGCTTGCTCATTCTTCTTGCCAACCACTCTTTCACTCCTTAAGCTAATGGCCTTGTATTCTTCTCTTGGATTGATCTCTGTGTCACTTAGGAATGTGTTAGTAGATTTTGATAATTGCTTAGAAATTTAACCCACGTGAACTTCCAAGTTTCTAATAAAAGCATCTTGGTTCTTGAAATTGGCTCTTGTCTCATCCATGAAGCTCCTAGTCTTTTGTATGAAGGTGGAAGTTGATTGAGCTAAAGTAGATGTGGACTTACACAGCTTCTCTATGGCATTCTCAAGAGAAGAAAGCCTTTGGTGAATTTATGGCTGTATAGGAGGAGATTGTTGTTGATGAGGTGCATTGAGATTCTTTGGCTCTTGATTTTCCCAACTTAAATTGGGGTGGTTCCTCTATCCGGAATTGTAAGTTTTAGATAAGGGGTCATTATGTGGTGGCCTTGAGAAGTTTTTCATGTAATTGACTTGCTCCATGGATGCTTGATCTTTCTTGAATAACCCACACTCTTCATCCTTATGAGCTCCTCCACACAAGTTACAGACAACAACTTGTATTTCCACTGTGGATACTTGCATGTGCTACAATTGTTTTGTGAGTGAGAAGATTTGTTGAGACATCATCTTGTTTTGTGCCAAAAGTAAATCCATGGTGCTTGATGAGTCCATATTTGATTATAATTTTTGTCTTGATTTGGATGGATTTCATGACATAAACTCGCACTTAATCACCAAAATAGCATACTTTTGTGATTTCTCTCTAATTTGAACCTGAATGTGAAAACGTGCAATTTTTGTACCTAAATTGATCATTTTAATTCCACTTTTATTCTATTCAATGTCGTGATATGTTTTGTTAAGTGATTTCAGGTCAATTAGGCTTGAATGGCTAAGCAAAAGTGGAAGGAAGCATGCAAAAAGGGAGATTTCATGAAGAAAACAAAGGAGAAGCACACAATCAAGAGTGCGTACGCACAGCCTCCTGTGGGTACGCACAACTGGAAAAATCAGCAAGTGTGCGTACGCTCACATCTGTGCATACGCACAAGTCCCAGCGCATGACTTCATTAAAATACCACGTGACTCACAAATTTGGGCTCTCTTGGCCTAATTTTTAGAGTTGCTGAAGCCATTTGGAGTGCTATATCAAGGGGTGAACATCACATATCAAAGAGAGCTCACATTTAGATTAGAAAACATCATCAGGAGTAGGAGTAGTGTAGTTTAGGAAATTCTCTCTTAGGGTTTACATAGATTTCATTATAGCATTATAGTTTGAGCTTTGATCTTGGATTTTGCTTAACTCGTTGTAAGTACTCTTTAATCTTCTCTTTATTTACACTACTCATGCTACATTTTCCTCTTGTTCAAGTTACTTTGTTAATGTATGCAATTTTGATTTCTTGAAGTTTTGTTGATGAATTTAATGTTTTATGCTTTATATATGATTTATTGAGTGTCTATTGTTGATATTGTGAATAGTTTTGTTATAGTTTTCATTATCTTTTGCAATTTACCATGTTTTGTTTTTACGCCCACAACATGTTTGTGAAAATGCCACTTGGTAATTTTGAGTAGATTTTCACACCTTGGCTTGGGAATGAGTTCCTAGGATACTAGAGTCATAATGTCCGACATTTAGTGGTAATTCTTGGGTTGTTAGTTGGCTCTTGTTTCTATTGACGCTAGCTTTTTACTAATATCAATTAGTAAGTTAGCTAGGACTTATGGATTAAGATCAATTATGCTTGCTTGACTTACTCCTCGATGTTAGGGGTTGACGAAGTGAGATTAACTCATCATAATTACCATAGTTGTGGTTATGACAATGATAGAATTCCTTAATTCTCATTTCCATGTCAAGGCTCTTTTATGCATTTATCGCATTTTCACTAAGTTTTGATCTTGTTTCCCTTTTTAATTATATTAATTTCCTTTTTGATCATTTGTTAGTTCTTTTATTTCTTAGTTCTTTTAATCTTTCGTTCCTTGATTGAAGAAACCCCTTTCTTCACAACCAATAGTGTGACATCTAATTTGAATAGTCCGAGGGAGGCGACCCGGGACTTAAAACTCCCAGTTATTATTTGT
Source organism: Arachis ipaensis (assembly GCF_059453495.1). Taxonomy (NCBI): domain Eukaryota; kingdom Viridiplantae; phylum Streptophyta; class Magnoliopsida; order Fabales; family Fabaceae; genus Arachis; species Arachis ipaensis. Next base: position 96,156,125 of record NC_142439.1, read on the forward strand.
TTTGGATTGTGAAAATCTTTATATTTTAAACTTTGATTGAGAGGATCGATTGTGGATTTGGATTATGCTTACAATGAAACACATATTTTCTATTTCGTGAAATTCCAAACCAGCTTTCGGCCTCTATCAGTGCTCAACTCCATTACCCCTCTTTTAATTGTTCTTTCGGTTGAGTACATGTATTGATTATTGGCCACTATGTCAATTAATTTTAATGCTTCCTCGGTTGCCTTTCTATGTAAAGAATCCCCTGTTGATGATTCAGGCAATGTCCTTGAGGCATGGGAGATCTATCATAGAATGTTTGAAGTTGTAACCAATTGAAAACATATCATAACAGTACTTTCTCAACATCTCCTTGTATCTTTTCCAAGTTCTATAGATAGATTCTCCTTCTTTTTGAGTGAAGGTTTGAATGTCATGCCTCAGCTTGGGCAACTTTTATGGTGAAAAGAATTTGGTTAAGAATTTATTAACCAAATCCTCCTAAGTTGCTATGCTATACAAGGGTTGAGTTTCGAGCCATCATTTGGCTCTATCCCTTAGAAAGAATGGGAAGAGTCTTAGCTTGATGGGTTCGGGAGAAACTCCATTACTCTTGACTGTATCACATATTAATAGGAAGCCAGATATATGCAAATTTAGATCTTCTTGAGGACTACCATCGAATTGATTTTGTCACACCAATTGAATGAGTGAGGGCTTTAATTCAAAATTGTTTGCTTGTACATTAGGCTTCACTATGCTATTTCCACAACTATCACTGGTGGGGTAACAAAATCACCTTCCTTGGATTATTCTCTTCAGCTGCCATGACTTTGGGTTCCTCTACTTCTTGTTGAGCTCTTGATTTCTTCTGCAATTAATGGAAGGTTCCCTCAATTTTTGGATCAAATTGGAGAAGTTCTTTCTCTTTGTTGTCCTGCATGCAAAAACACAAAGAATACCAAACTTGCAAGGTGGAAATTCCCACCGTCACATTGAAGAAAATTTCTGATGAGTTGAAAAGAAACATTAAAAAGGTCTAATTTAGAGAATCAACTAAACGGTTTGTTGTCAATCTCAATTAATCCCCGGCAACGGCGCCAAAAACTTGATGGTATAAAAACCAACTCAGCAAGTACACCGAATCGTATCAAGTAATACTACGGTGAGTGGATATCATTTCCACGAGGATTAATAGATTGAGCAAGCAATACTTAATTGATTATTACTAATTATACAATTGAAACAAAAGAATCAGAGAAGTCTAACATGTAATAGAGGCAAGGTAAATAAGAAAAGTAATTATGTAAAAAACAATAATGATGTGAATGTTAAGTTTTTAGAGATTTTTACTCTTTAGAAAAATAATCCTTGTATTTATTTATTTCGAGTCATGCAAAGATCAATTCACGATAAATTATAAATAATTAAATTCCAATTCTTTGACAAGTCAATTTCTCATTAACCCAATGAATCGTTAATTTCTTAGTAAATTATTTAAAAAAAGATGTTAAGCATAATTTTTATTTATATTCACATAAAATTCAAGAGTGATCCTAGGTCAAATTATATGTCACTTATTCAATCTAGTTCTAAACCAATTGAAGATTATAAGAATTATATAGTCGCACACTTTTTAAAATACTATTCCTAGTTGAGTTTAAAAAGTCATGAAAAAGAGTTTTCAAGCTAATTCCAATATTAAATTTTTCAAAGTAATACTAGAATTCAAAACGGAGTTAGAATGTTTTCCAACAACTCTAGTCTTTAGGTATGAAGAACAAAAAATTAATCATAAAATAGATCAAAACATAGACCTCAAAATAAAAAAAAAAAACTTAGATTAATAATCCATGAAAAGATAAACAGATCTCCTAACCTTAATAGAAGAGGATTAGTTGCTCATAATGTAGAAAATCAAAAACAAATATTAAAATTTAGATAAGTTAAGATAAGCTAAACTAGGATGTTCTTTGGTGGAATTTCTTGGACTTATTTATATTCTAACCTAAACCTAACTTTTAAATTCAAAACAAAATCAAATAAAATCTTTCCTAATCAATCTAAACTAAAAGTGATCTTCTTTTTGTAATTGAAATTAAAAGCTTGGTCATTACTTGAAGTGAAATCATGGGCCTTGAAATTGTTTTTGGACTTGGGTGAAGTGGCATGACACTTGGGTGAAATGTTGAACTTGGGTGGCACTTGATGGACTTGTCATGGCATGCCGTTGTGGTGGCTTCCCTAGAGATTTCCTAAGCTTTGGCCCGACATGCCACTTGGTGAAGTTGGCATGGAACTTGGGCACAACATGGCATGCCCATGCTTTGGAGGAATCCATGGAGGTGTCTTGATCCTAGCGTGGCATGCCGTTGGGAGGGCGTGGCACTTGAAAGGCTTGGGTGTGACACGCCTTCATGCCTGGGGGTAGCTTCTTGCTTGGCGTGGCACTCCATGGAGGGGCTAGCACGCCATCTTCTATTGGTCCCTAGAGGTGTTTTTAAGCTTGAATGGTTTCTTGGGAGTTGGCTCAGCATGGCACTTGGAGTTTAGACGTCCCACACCATGCCTTGGCCCTGTTCAAAGGCGTCATATGTGCCATGCCCTTTTTTCCTTGGGGAGCTATTTTTACGAACTGAAAGATGCTGGTTATGCGTGGCTCAAAATGAATGTCCACTATAAATATATGCATATCTTTTTGAAGCTCTAGATGTTATCTTTCTAACGCCGCTAGAACTACCTCATTTGGATTTCTATAACTCAAGTTATGCTTCCTTGAGTATGAAGAGGTCAAGATTTACAGCATTTACAAATTCTCTTCGAAGGCATTGCACTTGCCTAGGGCTTCTCTGCTTTTTCCTCTTTTCCTTTGGCCTTGCCTAAAATATTTTAACAATTTCTTGAACATATCAAAGCTCAAAATAACTCCACATAATATCAATTAAGTTACAAGAATCTCAATTATAATGAGAAAATCACTAACTTTGTTCAAATGAATGATAGAGAAAAACAACTGAAGATGCTCATACATCATGTACTAGCAAAGAATAATAGAAAGATGCAAACTTTGTCCGCTAACCACTTATTTAAATATATGGTGCTTCAATACCCTCGCCATTGTCTACCAAAGGTGATGCTCCAACAAACACCTTCATTTGTGATATAATAAAGCTCTGAGAATCATAGAAAGTAAAATATAAGAAACACAAATACTAGAGAATTCATAAAGAAAACAAAAATATCTATTATGTAAACAACTTAAAACAAATTTATTAAATTTTTTTCTTTCATCGAAAAGACATGATTTATGTTGTGGGTCAAGCACATGAAACCTTTTATTTTGAACATCCACAATCCATAGTCACTAGTGGCCTACATAGCAAATTGGGGCAAATAGCACACTATTTTAATCAAAATGACACCAAATGAAATAATTATTTAAGAAGTTTTAGAAATAAAAACGTAAAAATGGAGAGGATGCTAGCATTTTCTTGTCCAGAAAAGGTATGCACTCCTTAGATTCATTGATGTTAAAGGCCTTCTTAGTTGTTTTTTTTTATCAATATAGTTATGCTTATGCCTCATCATGTCATTCTGCAATATGAAAAGAGCACCGAAATTAGAAAAGTTAGCGCACAACATATATCCAAAACACACCAAAATTAAGGATAAACTTTAATGGTAGTAGAGCTTACCATTAAATCCGATCGGATGCAATATAACAGTGGTGCACAAAAATTAACCTCGCACAACTTCACCAGCAAGTGCACCGGGTCGTCCAAGTAATACCTCAGGTGTGTGAGGGTCGATCCCAAGAGTATTGTTAGATTGAGCAAGGAATAGTTATCTTGCTAGACTTAGTCAAGCAAATAGTAAAAGATGATGGTTGTTTGAAATTGCATAAAATAGAATAATAAGGAAAAGCAATAAAAGGTTGGTATAGATTCAAGAAAGAGAACAGTTAAGGTCTCAGAGATGTTTATCTTTCCGGATTAATACTTCTTAATAACTATTTTAACAATGAATGATTCATTCTATGGCAAACTGTAAGTGATTAAACCCCAATTCCTTAGCAATTTAATCTCCTCTGATCCTACTAAAATGCCACATACAAGGTCAATTACTTTTGAATCAAAGTATGAAGCTCAGCATTCTAGTCTATACCACAAAGGCCCTAATCACCCTAGATTCTGGCTCAACAGATGTTCCCTTATCCCCAACGAGTTGTGGATTAGCTGTCTAGGAGGTGTATTCTCAAGCTTCGATCCCAGTTATCCTTTCGAGACTCACCAGAACCCATGTAGAAAAAGAGTCATACTTCCGTTCTACTCAATTTCATTTAGATTAAGAACGAAAATACACTTAGAATGGAATCAAACGTAGATTAAAATGGGAAAGTAATAATATTAATCCATAGAATAAACAGAGCTTCTAACCTTAACTAGGAGGTTTAGTTGCTCATGACTTACAGAGAAAATAGTTAAAAGTATAGAAGATCTGTGTCTGAATGTGTGTCCCTAAACCTAAGTGATCTTCTCTTTAAATAGTAAAAGCTAAACCTAAAATATGTTATTTTAAATTTAAAAGTTACAAGGATAAGATAAGCTAAGGAGTACTAAAATCCACTTTGGGGCCCACTTTGGTGATTGTTTAGGCTGGTTCCTGGCGTTCAGTGCCAATTTGGGAGTTGAATGCCTATAAGGGAGGTGTGCTCGCTGGTCCTTGCTCCCTGGCTGGCGTTGACGCCAGTTTTGGGCGTTCAACGCTGGGGCTTGCTCCTCTTTAGGCGCTAAACTCCAGATGTTGACGTTTAGCGCCAGATTTGGTAGTGATTCTGGAAGAAAAGTATAAACTATCATATATCATTGGAAAGCCCTGGAAGTTATCTTTCTAACCCCATTGAGAACGCATCAATTGGACCTCTATAGCTCAAGTTATGCTTGTTGGAATGAAAGAAGGTCAGGGTTGACAGCATCTGCTATCCTTTCTTCGTCTCTGCACAAGACTCTGCCAAATTCACCCGAAATTTACCTAAAATCATAAAAATAACATAAAAACTAAAACTAGCATCCAAAGATGAATTTTTCCCTAAAACATAGTAAAACTAAATAAAATGTAACTAAAAATACTATAAAAATAACAAGAAAAAGGGTATAAGATGCTCACGCATCACAACGCCAAACTTAAACTGTTGCTTGTCCTCAAGCAACTAAAAACAAAATAGGACCAAATGGAAGAGAAAAATACAGCAGGTTAGAGTTATCAATGAACCTTAGATCCAATTACTGAATGGGGCTATTAACACTTTATTTCTAGATAGCTTCGGCATCTCACTTTCCTTTGAAGCTCAAAAATATTAGCATCCCTTAGAACTAGAATCTAGATGATATTATTGATTCCCTTCCTTAAGTTTTTCTTGATTCTTGAACATAGCTTTTCTTTTCTTTTGGTGCTTTGCACTTTTGATCCTAACCGTGACTCTAAGTGTTTTGTTTTCAAATATTACCACCTGATACATAAACACCACAAGCACTTAACTGGGAGAACCCTTTGGATTCGAATTTAGCTTTGCTTAAATTCCCAGACAGTGGTGCTCAGAGCCTTAAGCGTACTATTTATAGCATTGGGTATTGACTTTAAATGTTCAGTCCCAAGGTTTACTTGACACCTTTACACCACAAGCATATAGTTAGGGATATCAACTACTTTGAGCTTTTTAGGCCAATTTTGACCCTCCTAACCATTGATGCTCAAAGCCTTGGACCTTTTTCTTTTGATTTTTCTTTTTATTTTCATTTTTATTTTTGGCTATTTCTTTTGCTTCAAGAATCAATCTTTTTGACATTTCAGAGAATTAATAATACTTTTCTAAATTCACTATTCTTCAAGAGCCAATATGCTCAACTCCAATATCAAGTTTGCACAGTTAATTCATACATTCAGAAAATAAAGATAAGGCCACCACTTTAAGGTAAATAGAACAACTTATAATATAACTCAAGACCTTATGCATCTTATTGCTTCTCTTTTTAATAAATTTTTCTTTTTAAGCTTGATGTGGAATACATAAGGCATCTTTAATAAAACAAAAAATAATTAATACTAAAAAATACGAAATCCTAAGTGTGATCATGCACTAGAATAGAAAATAGATAATGAAATAGAGTACAAAGAAAATAGAGGTAAAATAAATAAAAGGGAGAAAGAAACTAGACCACCTCAGTGATGGCGACCACTGCTCCCTCCGGAAAATCCTCTAGAGCATTTAAGCTCCTCAATGTCGCGCCCCTGCCTCATCCGCTCCTCCCTCATGCTCCTCTGATCTTCCATCATCTGATGGAGGATTGCAGACTGGTCTTGATGTTTTATCCTCAGCTGATCAACAGATGAAGTCAGCTCCCCTAGAGATATAGTCAATTGATCCTAATAGTCACGGAGAGGGAAGTACATCCCTTGAGGCATCTCCAGGATCTCCTGTGGAGGTGGCGGAATAGGTTCTTACTGTGGTCCTTGTGCAGGCTCCCTGGCGTGCTCCATACCCCTTCTTGTGATAGGTCTCTCCTTGTCAATCAGGGTATCTCCTCCTATGCGAACTCCAGTTGCTCCACATAGGCGGTAAATGAGGTAAGGGAACGCCAGCCTTGCTTGGGTGGAGGGCTTTTCAACTACTTTGTAGATCTCTTGAGGGATCACCTCATGTACCTCCACCTCACTGCTGAGCATGATGCAATGGATCATCACTGCTCTCTCAACTATAACCTCAGAGCGGTTACTTGTGAGGATTGGGAGTTGGATAAACTCCAACCATCCTCTAGCCACTGGCTTAAGGTCAAGCCTACCCAGTTGGTACGGCTTGCCTTGGGCGTTCCTCCTCCACTGAGCTCCAACCACACAGATATCAGTAAGAACTTGCTCTAGCCTTTGGTCAGAGTTGACCCTTCGAGTGAATGATTGAGGGTCAGCTCGTGACTGAGGCAACTGTAGCGCCATCCTCACACTCTCAAGGCTGAAATCTATGATTTGCCCTCTGACCATGGTGTGCCAATACTTCGGGTCTGGATTCACACTAGTGTCATGCTTCTTGGTGACCCAGGCGTTGGCATAGAATTCTTGCACCATTAATACTCCAACCTCGGAAATGAGATTGGCCAGAATTTCCCAATCTCATCTCAGAACTTGGTGTAGGATCTCTGGATACTCATCTTCCTTGAGCCTAAAGGGGACCTCGGAAAGCACCATTTTCTTCCTCACCACGTCATAGAAATGGTCTTGATGGGCTTTAGTGAGGAATCTTGTGGTCTCCCATAGCTCAGAGGTGGAAGCAAGGGCTTTTTCTTTTTTTCTTGAGAATTATCCAATTTTCGGTGCCATGGAGATAGGATATATAAGGAAAAAAGTGGAGCTTTCCAACACCAAACGTAAGAACTTTTCTCATCCTCGAGAAAATAGAAATAAAAGAGAAAAAGAATTGTAGAGGAAAGAAGAAGAAGATAGAGGAGAGAAGGTAAAGAGGCGTCGGCCTTTTGGGGGTAAGAAAAGGGAAAAGGAAGAAAGGGAAGTGTACGAAGAAGAGTGTGGAAGAGGGAAAGAGTAAGGAATAGTGTGGTGAGAGTGAATGGAATGAGGGGTATATATAGAGGTGGGGATGGTGTAGGTTCGGTTTTTATGGGGGGAAATTGGGGGGATTTTAAATTTGAAGTGGGTGAGGTGGGTGAGAAAAGAAAGTGATGGGATTGATGAGAGGGTATTGGGTAGAGGGAAAGGTGGAGTGTGGAAATCGAAGAAATTGATGGGTGATGGGATGGAAGAATGTGGATGGAAAAATGGGTGGAAAAGGAGAGAGAAGGGATAGGAAGGAATGAATGGTGGGGTAGGTAGTGGTTGGGTGGGACCCATTGGCTAATGAAGCTTCAAAACTTGAGTACCCATGCCCCCTGGGTGTTTAACATTGGGATTGGTGTTGAACGCTAGAAGGGGACGTTTTTTTTTTTTGAATGGTAGGGGCGTTCAACGCCCAAAGGGGACCAAAAAATGGTCCTGGATTGCTCCTGAATGGGCGTTTAATGCCCTAGCCTTCATTCTCCTTCTGGTGCTGAACACCAGTTCTGACGTTCAACGCCAGCAAGGGATATTGATGAGCGGATATTTTATACGCTTTTTGGAGTTAATTTCATATAGTTTTTAGTATGTTTTAGTTAGTTTTTAGTTTATTTTCATTAGTTTTTAGGAAAAATTCATATTTCTGGACTTTACTATGAGTTGTATGTTTTTCTGTAATTTCAGGTATTTTTCTGACTGAAATTGAAGGAGCTGAGCAAAAATCTGATTCAGGCTGAAAAAGGACGGCTGATGCTGTTGGATTCTGACCTCCCTGCACTCAAAGTGGATTTTCTGGAGCTACTGAACTCGAAATGGCGTGCTTCCAATTGCGTTGGAAAGTAGACATCCAGGGCTTTCCAGCAATATATAATAGTCCATACTTTGCTCAAGGATAGAGGACGTAAACTGGCGTTCAACGCCAGTTCTCTGCCCAATTCTGGCGTCCAGCGCCAGAAAAGGATTAAAAGTTGGAGTTCAACGCCAGAAATGGATCCAAACCTGGCGTTGAACGCCCAAAATGGCCTTATACACGTGAATTACTTAAGTCTCAGCCCCAGCACACACTAAGTGGGCTCCAGAAGTGGATCTCTGCACCATCTGTCATAGTCTACTCACTTTTTGTAAACCTAGGCTACTAGTTTAGTATTTAAACAACTTTTAGAGACTTATTTTGTATCTTATGACATTTTTTAGATCAAAAACTCTGTACTCTTTGACGGCATGAGTCTCTAAACTCCATTGTTGGGGGTGAGGAGCCCTGCTGTGTCTCGATGAATTAATGCAAGTAATTCTATTTTCCACTCAAACACGCTTGTTCCTATCTAAGATGTTCATTCGTGCTTAACTGTGATGAAGGTGATGACCCGTGACACTCATCACCTTCCTCAAACCATGTCTCATGTTCATGTTCATCATTCTTTCAAGAGCCAACATATTTAACAGTCTTAAGCAATAAATTCAAAAGACATATGCACTGTTCAAGCATTCATTCAGAAGACAGAAAGCATTGCCACCACATTTAACTAATTAGAATTTCTCTTATTAAAACTCGAAATTTTACTGCCTCTTATTCAAAAGATCTACTACTTTATTCATGTTTGCTGATAATGAGAAAAATAAACTATAGCTTAATTGGAGATAAAATCAAAATAGATACTAATTACTACTATATGACTCCTAAGGTAAACTTCTATAAGGACACTATCACAGAGTTAAGGCAGAAATTAGAAATTAACAACCTTTATTCTGGGAGAACGGGGGTTCCTCTGATCTTTGGGGTGCTTGGTCCTGCAAGAGATAACTTCTGGCGCTTCAAGTCCCTTAAGTCACGCCCTTGCTCCTCTTGTTCTTTAAACATATAGGTAAGAATTTGACTGTGTTCCTTTTGTTCTTTTATGATTTGTTCCATAGCTTCCCGTATCTTGGTAACAGACGTCTCAAGATACTCCCAGTATTCAGATTGAGGGAACTCTGGGAGAAATTCCTGTGTTATCTTCTTGATGGGATCATCCTGTGCTTGTTGTTTTTCCATTGATGCTTTGGTGATTGGCTTCTCAACTGAGATATACTCAGTTATTCCCATCTTTACTCCAGCATCCTTGCAGAGCAGAGAGATCACGCTTGGATAAGCAAACCTGGCCTCTTTAGAATTTTTGTTAACGATTTTGTAGAGTTCAGCTGAGATCAGCTGATGGACTTCCACTTCTTTTCCCATCATGATGCAATGGATCATCACTGCCCTTTTAATAGTGACTTCAGAACGGTTGCTAGTGGGCAACAGAGAATGCCCAATGAAGTCCAGCCATCCTCTGGCGACTGGTTTGAGATCTTCTCTCTTGAGTTGATTTGGGACACCCTTTGTGTTGGTGGTCCACCTAGCTCCAGGGATACATATGTCCTCTAGAATCTTGTCCAGGCCCTTGTCTGTTCTCATCATTCTCCTGTTGAATGAGTCTGGATCATCTTTCAGCTGAGGTAGCTTTAAGATCTCCCTGATCCTGTCAGGGTGGGTATGAACAATTTTTCCTCTGACCACGGTCCGATAGTCATAGAGAGCAGTCCCAGATAGTTTTTGCTTGTCAGTTTGCCACATATTAGCATAGAACTCCCGGACCATGTTCCTCCCCACTTTCGTTTCAGGATTAGCTAGGACTTCCCAGTTCCTGATTCGAATTTGCTCCTGGATCTCCGGATATTCATCTTCTTTCAGATCGAATCTAACTTCCGGGATCACTGATCTCAGACCCATTATTTTATAATAATGGTCTGAATGTTCTTTAGATAAGAACTTTCCTTGATTCCAAAGTGGTTTTGGAATGCTCTTTTTCTTGCCTCTTGGAGTGGGTTGTTTTCCTTTAGGAGCCATGATCTTAGTGATCACAAAAACTTGGTGCACTAATTATGAATCACACTTTTCACAACTAGTACCACAAACCAACAAGTGCACTGGGTCGTCCAAGTAATACCTTACGTGAGTAAGGGTCGAATCCCACGGAGATTGTTGGTTTGAAGCAATCTATGGTTACTTTGTAAATCTTAGTTAGAAAGTCAATTATATTGATCAGTTGAATTGCGAATAAACAAGAGAGCATGGATTAAAGGTTACTTGTTATGCAGTAATGGAGAATATGTTGCAGTTTTGTAGATGCTTTGTCTTCTGAATCTCTGCTTTCCTCTGTCTTCTGATTCACGCACGCACGTCCTCCTATGGCAAGCTGTATGTAGGGGATCACCGTCGTCAATGGCTACATCCCATCCTCTCAGTGAAGAATATGCTCACATGCTCTGTCACAGCACGGCTAATCATCTGTCGGTTCTCGATCATACTGGAATAGGATTCTTCGTCCTTTTGCGTCTGTCACTAACGCCCAGCACTCGTGAGTTTGAAGCTCGTCACAGTCATTCGATCATTGAATCCTACTCGGAATACCACAGACAAGGTTTAGACATTCTGGATTCTCATGAATGCCGCCATCAGTTCTAGCTTATACCACGAAGATTCTAATTAAGAGATCTAAGAGATACTCATTCAATCAGATATAGAACGGAGGTGGTTGTCAGGCACACGTTCATGGGTTGAGGAAGATGATGAATGTCACGGATCATCACCTTCATCACAGTTAAGCGCGAATGAACATCTTAGATAGGAACAAGCGTGTTTGAATGGAAAACAGAAATACTTGAATTAATTCATCGAGACACAGCAGAGCTCCTCACCCCCCAACAATGGAGTTTAGAGACTCATGCCGTCAAAGAGTACAAAGTTCAGATCTAAAATGTCATGAGATACAAAATAAGTCTCTCAAAGTTGTTTAAATACTAAACTAGTAGCCTAGGTTTACAGAAAATGAGTAAACTATAGCAGATGGTATAGAGATCCACTTCTGGGGCCCACTTGGTGTGTACTGGGGCTGAGATTTAAGTAATTCACATGCATAAGGCCATTTTGGGCGTTCAACACCAGGTTTGGATCCATTTCTGGCGTTGAACTCCAACTTTTAATCCTTTTCTGGCGCTGGACGCCAGAATTGGGCAGAGAACTGGCGTTGAACGCCAGTTTACGTCATCTATCCTTGAGCAAAGTATGGATTATTATATATTTCTGGAAAGCCCTGGATGTCTAATTTCCAACGCAATTAGAAGCACGCCATTTCAAGTTCTGTAGCTCCAGAAAATCCACTTTGAGTGCAGGGAGGTCAGAATCCAACAGCATCAGCAGTCCATTTTCAGCCTGAATCAGATTTTTGCTCAGCTCCTTCAATTTCAGCCAGAAAAATACCTAAAATTACAGAAAAACACACAACTCATAGTAAAGTCCATAAATATGAATTTTTCCTAAAAAATAATGAAAATAAACTAAAAACTAACTAAAACATACTAAAAACTATATGAAATTAACTCCAAAAAGCGTATAAAATATCCGCTCATCACAACACCAAACTTAAACTGTTGCTTGTCCTCAAGCAACTAGACAAATAAAATAGAAGACTAATAGGTTAAGAATCAATAATATCTCAGAGTTTTTGAATGAAGCTCAGATTCTAATTAGATGAGCGGGGCTAGTAGCTTTTTTGTTTCTGAACAGTTTTGGCATCTCACTTTATCCATTGAAGCTCAGAGTGATTGGCGCATCTATAGGAACTCAGAATTCAGATAGTGTTATTGATTCTCTTAGTTCAGTGTGATGATTCTTGAACACATCTTCTTTATGAGTCTTGGCCGTGGCCCTAAGCACTTTGTTTTCCAGTATTACCACCGGATACATAAATGCCACAGACACATAACTGGGTGAACCTTTTCGGATTGTGACTCAGCTTTGCTAAAGTCCCCAATTAGAGGTGTCCAGAGTTCTTAAGCACACTCTTCTTTTTGCTTGGACCTTGACTTTAACCGCTCAGTCTCAAGTTTTCACTTGACACCTTCACGCCACAAGCACATGGTTAGGGACAGCTTGGTTTAGCCGCTTAGGCCAGGATTTTATTCCTTCTTGTCCCTCCTATCCACTGATGCTCAAAGCCTTGGGATCCTTTTTATTACCCTTGCCTTTTGGTTTTAAAGGCTATTGGCTTTTTGCTCTTGCCTCTTGGTTTTAAGATCTTTGGCTTTTTCTGCTTGCTTTTTCTTTTTCTTTCTATTTTTTTTCTGTAAGCTTTGTTCTTTGCTGCTTTTTCTTGCTTCAAGAATCATTTTTATGATTTTTCAGATTATCAATAACATGTCTCATGTTCATCATTCTTTCAAGAGCCAACATATTTAACAGTCTTAAGCAACAAATTCAAAAGACATATGCACTGTTCAAGCATTCATTCAGAAGACAGAAAGCATTGCCACCACATTTAACTAATTAGAATTTCTCTTATTAAAACTCGAAATTTTATTCCCTCTTATTCAAAAGATCTACTACTTTATTCATGTTTGCTGATGATGAGAAAAATAAACTATAGCTTAATTGGAGATAAAATCAAAATAGATACTAATTACTACTATATGACTCCTAAGGTAAACTTCTATAAGGACACTATCACAGAGTTAAGGCAGAAATTAGAAATTAACAACCTTTATTCTGGGAGAACGAGGGTTCCTCTGATCTTTGGGGTGCTTGGTCCTGCAAGAGATAACTTCTGGCGCTTCAAGTCCCTTAAGTCACGCCCTTGCTCCTCTTGTTCTTTAAACATATAGGTAAGAATTTGACTGTGTTCCTTTTGTTCTTTTATGATTTGTTCCATAGCTTCCCATATCTTGGTAACAGACGTCTTAAGATACTCCCAGTATTCAGATTGAGGGAACTCTGGGAGAAATTCCTGTGTTTTCTTCTTGATGGGATCATCATGTGCTTGTTATTTTTCCATTGATGCTTTGGTGATTGGCTTCTCAACTGAGATATACTCAGTTATTCCCATCCTTACTCCAGCATCCTTGCAGAGCAGAGAGATCACGCTTGGATAAGCCAACCTGGCCTCTTTAGAATTTTTGTTAGCGATTTTGTAGAGTTCAGCTGAGATCAGCTGATGGACTTCCACTTCTTTTCCCATCATGATGCAATGGATCATCACTGCCCTTTTAACAGTGACTTCAGAACGGTTGCTAGTGGGCAACAGAGAATGCCCAATAAAGTCCAGCCATCCTCTGGCGACTGGTTTGAGATCTTCTCTCTTGAGTTGATTTGGGACACCCTTTGTGTTGGTGGTCCACCTAGCTCCAGGGATACATATGTCCTCTAGAATCTTGTCCAGGCCCTTGTCAGTTCTCATTATTCTTCTATTGAATGAGTCTGGATCATCTTTCAGCTGAGGTAGCTTTAAGATCTCCCTGATCCTGTCAGGGTGGGTATGAACAATTTTTCCTCTGACCACGGTCCGATAGTCATAGAGAGCAGTCCCAGATAGTTTTTGCTTATCAGTTTGCCACATATTAGCATAGAACTCCTGGACCATGTTCCTCCCCACTTTCGTTTTAGGATTAGCTAGGACTTCCCAGTTCCTGATTCGAATTTGCTCCTGGATCTTCGGATATTCATCTTCTTTCAGATCGAATCTAACTTCCGGGATCACTGATCTCAGACCCATTATTTTATAATAATGGTCTGAATGTTCTTTAGATAAGAACTTCCCTTGATTCCAAAGTGGTTTTGGAACGCTCTCTTTCTTGCCTCTTGGAGTGGGTTGTTTTCCTTTAGGAGCCATGATCTTAGTGATCTCGGATAAACACACCAAACTTAGAGGTTTGCTTGTCCGCAAGCAAAAGAAAAGAAAGGAGAGGGATGGAAGGAGAGCTAGGTGCAATTGTTGATGGAGGAGGAGGGAGGCCGAACCCATATTTAAAGGGATGGCGGGGTGGGTTTTCGAAAAATTGGAAAAGATAGGATAAAAAGATTGATTTGAAAAAGATAAGATAGAGGATATAGTTTAAAATTGAGAAGATATGATAGATTTTTGAAAAAGATAAATCTAGATTTTGAAAAAGATAATATGGAGATTTGAAAAAGATATTGATTAGTTGAAAAGATTTTAGAGTAAAAAAGATGGATTTATTTTTAGAAAAGATTTGAAAAGAGTTGGATTGAATTTGGAAAGAGGGATTTTTAGAAATTAAGGATTTTAGAAATCAGGGTTCTTAACATGTTTATGTAAAAATCATGGATTGAAACATAAAATTTGAAATTAGAATGGAAAAACGTGTGGAAAAATGAATTTGGCTCCTCCTTGCCATCCTGGCATTTGAACGCCCAAACACTGCCTGTTTTGGGCGTTCAACGCCCAATTGCTGCTGTCCTGGGCGTTCAACGCCCAGTTGCTACCCTTTTCTGGCGTTGAACGCCAGATAGCTATCCTTACTGGCGTTCAGTGCCCACTGGATGCCCATTTTGGGCGCTGAACGCCCAAAATGGCCTTCATTGGCGTCTTCTTACCAGTGAGCTCCCTATCTCTGTTTTGTGTGCAGATTCCTTCTGTAGCCCTGTGGATTTATGAAAATAATGATTTACCTTAGTATCAATGAGTTTTATATGAACAAATAAAAATAAAAATAGGGCAAAATGCTCAGAGAATTGATGCCCCATGGCTGGGTTGCCTCCCAGCAAGCGCTTCTTTATTGTCTTTAGCTGGACTTTACTGAGCTTTTAATCTAGCTTCAGCCTTGAGCATTCTTGCTCAATGTTGCCTTCAAGATAATGCTTGATTCTCTGTCCATTGACAATGAACCTCTTATCAGAATCAATATCTTGAAGCTCCACATAAACATATGGTGATACACTTGTGATCACGTATGGTCCCCTCCACCGGGATTTCAATTTCCCAGGGAATAGCCTGAGTCTAGAGTTGAACAGCAGAACCTTCTGTCCTGGTTCAAAGATTCTAGATGACAGCTTTCTGTCATGCCACTTTTTTTATTTCTCTTTATAAAGCTTGGCTTTTTCGAAAGCTGTGAATCTGAATTCCTCTAGCTCGTTTAGCTGGAGCAATCTTTTTTCTCCTGCTAATTTGGCATCAAAGTTTAGGACTCTGGTTGCCCAGTAGGCTTTATGTTCCAGTTCCACGGGTAGGTGACATGCCTTACCATACACAAGTTGGTATGGAGAGGTCCCTATAGGGGTCTTGAATGCTGTTCTGTAAGCCCACAGAGCATCATCCAAGCTCCGTGCCCAATCCTTTCTACGGGTACTTACTGTCCGTTCTAGGATTCTCTTTAATTCTCTGTTAGAGACTTCAACTTGCCCATTAGTTTGTGGATGATATGGAGTGGCCACTTTATGGCAAATTCCATACCGAACCATGGCAGAGTAAAGCTGTTTATTGCAGAAGTGAGTGCCCCCATCACTAATTAGTACTCTAGGGACACCAAACCTGCTAAAGATATGTTTCTAGAGGAACTTCAGCACTGTTTTAGTATCATTGTTGGGTGTGGCAATGGCCTTAACCCGTTTTGATACATAGTCAACTGCCACCAGAATATAAGTGTTTGAGTATGATGGTGGGAAAGGTCCCATGAAGTCAATTCCCCATACGTCAAACAACTCAATCTCCAAGATTCCTTGTTGAGGCATGGCGTAACCATGAGGCAGATTGCCAGCTCTTTGGAAACTGTTACAGTTACATACAAACTCTTGGGAATCTCTATAGAGTGTGGGCCAATAGAAGCCACATTAGAGGACCTTGGTGGCTGTTCACTCACCTCCGAAATGGCCTCCATATTGAGATCCATGGCCGTGCCATAGGATCCTCTGTGCTTCTTCCCTAGGCACACACCTACGGATTATTCCGTCTGCACATCTCTTAAAGAGATAAGGTTCATCCCACAAGTAGTACTTTGCATCAGTGATTAATTTCTTCTTTTGTATACTGTTGTACTCCTTGGGTATGAACTTTGCAGCTTTATAGTTTGCAATATCGACAAACCATGGTGTTTCCTGAATGGCAAATAAATGCTCATCCGGAAAAGTCTCAGAGATTTCAAGAGAGGGGAGGGGTGTCCCTTCTACTGGCTCTATCCGGGACAAATGATCAGCCACTTGGTTCTCTGTCCCTTTTCTGTCTCTTATTTCTATATCAAACTCTTGCAGAAGCAACACCCATCTGATGAGCCTGGGTTTTGAATCCTGCTTTGTGAGTAGATATTTAAGAGCAGCATGATCAGTATACACAATCACTTTTGATCCTACTAGGTATGATCTAAACTTGTCAATGGCGTAAACCACTGCAAGTAATTCTTTTTTTGTGGTTGTGTAATTTTTCTGGGCATCATTTAGAACACGACTAGCATAATAAATGACGTGCAGAAGCTTGTCATGCCTCTGTCCCAACACTGCACCAATGGCGTGATCACTGGCATCACACATTAGCTCAAATGGTAACGTCCAGTCTAGTGCAGAAATGACTGGTGCTGTGACCAGCTTAGCTTTCAGCGTTTCGAACGCCTGCAGGCACTCTGTGTCAAACACAAATGGCGTGTCCGCAGCTAGCAGATTGCTTAGAGGTTTTTGCGATTTTTGAAAAATCCTTTATAAACCTCCTATAGAATCCTGCGTGCCCCAGAAAGCTTCTGATTGCCTTAACATTGGCAGGTGGTGGTAATTTTTCAATTACCTCTATCTTTGCTTGATCTACCTCTATTCCCTTGTTTGAAATTTTATGCCCAAGAACAATCCCTTCAGTCACCATGAAGTGACATTTTTCCCAGTTTAAAACTAGGTTGGTCTCTTGGCATCTTTTCAGAACAAGTTTCAGGTGATCAAGACAGGAGCTGAATGAGTCTCCATATACTGAGAAGTCATCCATGAAGACTTCCAGAAATTTTTCCACCATATCAGAGAAAATAGAGAGCATGCATCTCTGGAAGGTTGCAGGCGCATTACATAGCCCAAATGGCATCCTTCTATAAGCAAACACTCCAGATGGACATGTGAATGCTGTTTTCTCTTGATCCTGAGGATCTACTGCAATCTGGTTATAGCCTGAGTAGCCGTCCAAAAAGCAGTAATAATCATGACCTGCTAGTCTTTCTAGCATCTGGTCTATGAATGGTAAAGGAAAATGATCCTTTCTGGTGGCTGTATTGAGCCTTCTGTAGTCAATACACATGCGCCACCCTGTAACTGTTCTTGTAGGAACCAGTTCATTTTTTTCATTATGAATCACTGTCATGCCTCCCTTTTTTGGGACGACTTGGACAGGGCTCACCCAGGGGCTATTAGAAATAGGATAAATAATCCCAGCCTCTAGTAGTTTGGTGACCTCTTTCTGTACCACTTCTTTCATGGCTGGATTTAGCCGCCTCTGTGGTTAAACCACTGGTTTGGCATTATCCTCCAATAAGATTTTGTGCATGCATCTAGCTGGGCTTATGCCCTTAAGGTCACCTATGGACCACCCAAGAGCTGTCTTGTGTGTCCTTAGCACTTGAATAAGTGCCTCCTCTTCCTGTGAATTTAAAGCAGAGCTTATGATCACTGGAAAAGTGTCACCTTCTCCCAAAAACGCATATTTCAATGATGGTGGTAATGGCTTGAGCTCGGGTTTAGGAGGTTTTTCCTCTTTCAGAAGAAATTTCAGAGGCTCTTTCATGTCCTCTGAATCCTCTAAATCAGGCTGAACATCTTTGAAGATGTTTTCCAACTCTGATTCGAGACTCTCAGCCATGTTGATCTCTTCTACTAAAGAGTCAATAAGATCAACTTTCATGCAGTCTTTTGATGTGTCAGGATGCTGCATGGCTTTGACAGCGTTCAACTTAAACTCATCATCATTGACTCTCAGGGTTATTTACCCCTGTTGGACGTCAATGAGGGATCGTCCAGTTGCTAGGAAGGGTCTTCCTAGAATGAGAGTAGCACTCTTGTGCTCCTCTATTTCCAACACAACAAAGTCAGTGGGAAAGGCGAATGGCCCAACTCTGACAATCATGTCTTCAATCACGCCTGATGGGTATTTAGTGGAGCCATCAGCAAGTTGGAGACATATCCTGGTTGGTTTAACTTCTTCAGTTAAGCCAAGCTTTCTGATAGTGGATGCAGGTATTAGGTTGATGCTTGCCCCAAGATTGCATAGAGCTATTTTGGTGCATTGACCTTCTAATATGCATGGTATCAGAAAGCTCCCAGGGTTCTTGAGCTTCTCAGAAAAGCTTTTCAGAATGACTACACTGCATTCTTCAGTGAGGAGAACTCTTTCTGTTTCTCTCCAATCCTTTTTATGACTCAAGATCTCTTTCATGAACTGGGCATAAGAAGGTATTTGCTCAAGTGCTTCTGCAAATGGAATCTTTATTTCAAGAGTCCTGAGGTAATCTGCAAAGCGAGCAAATTGCTTATCCTGCTCCTCTTTCCAGAGTTTTTGAGGATAAGGTATCTTGGCTTTATATTCTTCAACCTTAGTTGATGTAGGGTTATTGCCTACAGAAGTGGTTGAAGAGCCCTTTTTAGAGGGGTTATTATCAGCATTTGTGTGTGTCTGATCCCTCACTGGCAATTGAGTGCCAGAATTAGAAGCTGGAGTGAAACTGGACGCCAGCTCCTTGTCTGCTCCTGGCGTTTGAACACCAGAATTGTGCCCATTTTGGGCGTTCAACGCCAGATCCTTGCTCATTTCTAGCGTTGAACGCCAGTCTTGCCTTGTTTCTGGTGTTGAACGCCAGTCCTGAGCATGGTCTGGGCGTTCAGCGCCAGCCTTCCACCAATTTTCTGGCGTTTTAGTTCCAGAATTACTTTTCCCTGGGCTCTTACTGTCCTCAGGTGAATTTTGGGTGGTTTGCTCATTTCTTAGCTTTTTGCTGCCTTGAGGCGGGGTATTTAATGTTTTCCCACTTCTTAGTTGAACTGCTTGGCATTCTTCTGCTATTTGCCTTGACAGCTGCTGCTTTGTTTGCTTAAACTGTTCGTCCATATGTATATTAGCCATCCTTGTCTCTTGTAACCTATCTTTGAATTCGGCTAACTGCTTTGTTAGAAAGTCCAATTGCTGATTGAATTCAGCAGCTTGTTTTACAGGACTGAGTTCAGCAGTTGCTGTTTTAACCTCTTCTTTCATGGAAGGATCACTGCTTAGATACAGATGCTGATTCCTGGAAACTGTATCAATGAGCTCTTGAGCTTCTTCAACTGTCTTTCTCATGTGGATAGATCCACCAGCTGAGTAGTCCAAAGACATCTGAGCTCCTTCTGCAAGCCCATAATAGAAGATGTCTAACTGGACCCACTCTGAAAACATTTCAGAGGGGCATTTTCGTAGCATCTCTCTGTATCTCTCCCAGGCATCATAAAGAGATTCATTATCTCCTTGTTTGAAGCCTTGGATGTCCAGCCTTAGCTGTGTCATCCGCTTTGGGGGAAAGTATTGATTCAGGAATTTTTCTGTTAGCTGTTTCCATGTCCTTATGCTGGCCTTAGGTTGGTTATTCAACCACCTCTTAGCTTGATCTTTTACAGCAAATGGAAACAGTAATAGTCTGTAGACATCCTGATCGATTTCTTTATCATGTACTGTGTCAGCAATCTGTAGAAACTGTGCCAGAAATTCTGTAGGTTCTTCCTGTGGAAGACCGGAATACTGGCAACTTTGCTGCACCATGATAATGAGCTGAGGATTCAACTCAAAGCTACTGACTCCAATGGAGGGTATGCAGATGCTACTCCCATATGAAGCAGTAGAGGGGTTAGAATATGACCTCAGAGTCCTCCTGGACTGTTCATTTCCACTTAGATCCATGATGGAGAAAGGGAGATGATGTAAAATAAAAAAAAATTATTTTTATTTATTTATTTATTTATTTGTTTCGAAAATGAAATAAATTAAAATAAAATAAATAAAAATAGTTAAAAATTTTCGAAAAAATGAGGAGAGAGAGAAGGTGAATAGGAAGTTTTGAAAAGGATATGATGATTTTTGAAAAAGGTTTTAAATTTTGAAATAAAAATCTGAATTTTAGAAATAGATTTCGAAAATTTTGCTTTTAAAACAGAGAGAAAAGATATTTTTAAATTTTAAGAAGAGAGAGAAAAACAATAAGATAGCACAAGATTTAAAATTTTTAGACCTAATGTTCCTTGTTTTCGAAAATTTTTGGAGGAAAAACACCAAGGAACACCAAACATAAAATTTTAAGATCAAGACACAAGGAAAACTCAGGAACACTTTGAAGATTCACAAGAACACAAGAACACGAAGGAAGAACACCAAACTTAAAATTTTTAGAAAACCAAAATAAATTTTCGAAAATTTTAAGGAAAATCAACAAGAAAACACCAAACTTAAAGTTTGGCACAGGATTTAATAGAGAAATTATTTTTGAAAACTATTTTAAAAAGAAAATAAGGATTCTAAAATTTTAATACGACACTAATACGAGACTCTAAACAAAAAGAGAAATTTTTCCTAATCTAAGCAACAAAATAAACCGTTAGTTGTCCAAACACGAACAATCCCCAGCAACGGCGCCAAAAACTTGGTGCACTAATTATGAATCACACTTTTCACAACTAGTACCACTAACCAGCAAGTGCACTGGGTCGTCCAAGTAATACCTTACGTGAGTAAGGGTCAAATCCCACGGAGATTGTTGGTTTGAAGCAATCTATGGTTACTTTGTAAATCTTAGTTAGAAAGTCAATTATATTGATCAGTTGAATTGCGAATAAACAAGAGAGCATGGATTAAAGGTTACTTGTTATGCAGTAATGGAGAATATGTTGCAGTTTTGGAGATGCTTTGTCTTCTGAATCTCTGCTTTCCTCTGTCTTCTGATTCACGCACACACGTCCTCCTATGGCAAGCTGTATGTAGGGGATCACCGTCGTCAATGGCTACATCCCATCCTCTCAGTGAAGAATATGCTCACATGCTCTGTCACAGCACGACTAATCATCTGTCGGTTCTCGATCATACTGGAATAGGATTCTTCGTCCTTTTGCGTCTGTCACTAACGCCCAACACTCGCGAGTTTGAAGCTCGTCACAGTCATTCGATCATTGAATCCTACTCGGAATACCACAGACAAGGTTTAGACTTTCCGGATTCTCATGAATGCCGCCATCAGTTCTAGCTTATACCACGAAGATTCTAATTAAGAGATCTAATAGATACTCATTCAATCAGATAAAGAATGGAGGTGGTTATCAGGCACACGTTCATGGGTTGAGGAAGATGATGAATGTCATGGATCATCACCTTCATCACAGTTAAGCGCGAATGAACATCTTAGATAGGAACAAGCGTGTTTGAATGGAAAACAGAAATACTTGAATTAATTCATCGAGACACAGCAGAGCTCCTCACCCCCAACAATGGAGTTTAGAGACTCATGCCGTCAAAGAGTACAAAGTTCAGATCTAAAATGTCATGAGATACAAAATAAGTCTCTCAAAGTTGTTTAAATACTAAACTAGTAGCCTAGGTTTACAGAAAATGAGTAAACTATAGCAGATGGTATAGAGATCCACTTCTGGGGCCCACTTGGTGTGTGCTGGGGCTGAGATTTAAGTAATTCACGTGCATAAGGCCATTTTGAGCATTCAACGCCAGGTTTGGATCCATTTCTGGCGTTGAACTCCAACTTTTAATCCTTTTCTGGCGCTGGACGCCAGAATTGGGCAGAGAACTAGCGTTGAACGCCAATTTATGTCGTCTATCCTTGAGCAAAGTATGGACTATTATATATTTCTGGAAAGCCCTGGATGTCTACTTTCCAACGCACCTGGAAGCACGCCATTTCAAGTTCTATAGCTCCAGAAAATCCACTTTGAGTGCAGGGAGGTCAGAATCCAACAACATCAGCAGTCCTTTTTCAGCCTGAATCAGATTTTTGCTCAGCTCCTTCAATTTCAGCCAGAAAAATACCTGAAATTACAGAAAAACACACAACTCATAGTAAAGTCCATAAATATGAATTTTTCCTAAAAACTAATTAAAATAAACTAAAAACTAACTAAAACATACTAAAAACTATATGAAATTAACTCCAAAAAGCGTATAAAATATCCTACTCGGGTTGTGAATTGTTGTTCGAAATTGATTCCCTGGCAATGGCACCAAAAACGGATGCACAGGACCAAGGTCTAAACATATCTTCACAACTTCGCATAACTAACCAGCAAGTGCACTGGGTCGTCCAAGTAATACCTTACGTGAGTAAGGGTCGAATCCCACGGAGATTGTCGGTATGAAGCAAGCTATGGTCACCTTGTAAATATCAGTCAGGCGGATATCAAACAGTAATGGGTTTTCGAAAATAAATAATAGAATAGGGATAGAGGTACTTATGTAAATCATTGGTAGGAATTTCAGATAAGCGAATGGAGATGCTTTTTCATTCCTCTGAACCTCTGCTTTCCTGCTATCTTCATCCAGTCAGTCTTACTCCTTTCCATGGCTGGCTTTATGTGATACATCACCATTGTCAACGGCTACTTTCGGTCATCTCTCGGGAAAATGATCCAATGCCCTGTCACGGCACGGCTAATCGTCTGGAGGCATCACCCTTGTCAATGGCTTCATCTTATCCTCTTAGTGAAAATGATCAACGCACCCTGTCACGGCACGGCTATTCATCTGTCGGTTCTCGATCATGCTGGAATAGGATTTACTATCCTTTTGCGTCTGTCACTAAAGCCCCGCAATCGCGAGTTTGGAGCTCGTCACAGTCATTCATTCATTGAATCCTACTCGGAATACCACGGACAAGGTTTAGACCTTCCGGATTCTCTTGAATGCCGCCATCATTCTAGCTTACGCCACGAAGATTCTGGTTAGGAGATCTAAGAGATACTCATTCAGTCTAAGGTAGAACGGAAGTGGTTGTCAGGCACGCGTTCATAGGGAATGATGATGATTGTCACATTCATCACATTCAGATTGAAGTACGAATGAATAGCTTAGAAGCGAAACAAGATGAATTGAATAGAAAATAGTAGTACTTTGCATTAATCTTTGAGGAACAGCAGAGCTCCACACCTTAATCTATGGAGTGTAGAAACTCTACCGTTAAAATTACATAAGTGAAAGTCCAGGCATGGCCGAGAGGCCAGCCCTCAAACGTGATCTAAGATAGCATACAACTGATCAAAGATACCTAATACAATAGTAAAAGGTCCTATTTATAATAAACTAGCTACTAGGGTTTACAGAAGTAAGTAATTGATGCATAAATCTACTTCCGGGGCCCACTTGGTGTGTGCTTGGGCTGAGCTTGAGTGTTGCACGTGTAGAGGTCCTTCTTGGAGTTGAACGCCAGTTTTTGTGCCAATTTGGGCATTCAACTCTGGTTTTGGATCCTTTTCTGGCGCTGGACGCCAGATTTGGGCAGAGAGCTGGCGTTGAACGCCAGTTTGCGTCGTCTAAACTTGGCCAAAGTATGGACTATTTCACATTGCTGGAAAGTCCTGGATGTCTACTTTCCAACGCAATTGGAAGCGCGCCATTTCGAGTTCTGTAGCTCCAGAAAAGGATAGATTTCAAGTTGTCTCTGGATTGTTGTAATTTAGCTTCTCTTAGTTTCCTTTTCAGAGTCCTTTCAGGTTCTGGATCAGCTTCAACAAGAATGCCTTTTTCTCTGTCCCTGCTCATAAGAAAGAGAAGAGAAAAAGAAAAGAAGAGGAATCCGCTATGTCACAGTAAAGAGGTTCCTTATTGTTAGTAGAAGAAGAAGAAAAGGAATACGGGTGAAGAAGAATGAAGAATCCAAACACAAGGGTAAGGATAGCAGAGATGTGAGATAAGGAGATGTTAGTATATAAATAAATAGAAGGAGATGAGGAAGAAGGTGAATTTTCGAAAATTATTTTTGAAAAAGAGTTAGTAATTTTTGAAAATGGTTTTTGAAAAATGTTAGTAATTTTCGAAAATTAAAATAAGAATTTAAAATAATTAGTTAATTAAAAAGAAATTTTGAAAAAGGGGGAAGATATTTTCGAAAATTAGAGAGAGAAAGTTAGTTAGGTAGTTTTGAAAAAGATAGGAAACAAAAAGTTAGTTAGTTAGTTGAAACAAATTTTGAAAATCAATTTTGAAAAGATAAGAAGATAGGAAGTTAGAAAAGATATTTTGAAATCAAAAAATTTTTTTTTTTTGAAAAGATATGATTGAAATTGGTTTTGAAAAATATTTGATTGTTAAAATCACAATTAATGACTTGATTCACAAGAAATCACAAGATATGATTCTAGAACTTAAAGTTTGAATCTTTCTTAACAAGTAAGTAACAAACTTGAAATTTTTGAATCAAAACATTAATTGGTGATGTTATTTTCGAAAATTTGATATAAAAATAAGAAAAATATTTTTTTGAAAAATGTTTTTAGAATTTTCGAAAATAACTAAGAAAATTGAAAAAGATTTGACTTTTGAAAAAGATTTTGAAAAAGATAAGATTTTTAAATTGAAAATTTGATTTGACTCATAAAAACAACTAGATTTTAAAAATTTTTGAAAAAGTCAAATCTAATTTTCGAATTTATGAGAGAGAAAAGGGAAAGATATTTTTTTTTATTTTTGAATTTTTATGATGAGAGAGAAAAACATGAAAATTATGCAATGCATGAATTTTTTTTAGATCAAAACATGTGATGTATGCAAGAATGCTATGAATGTCAAGATGAACACCAAGAACACTATGAAGATCATGATGAACATCAAGAACATATTTTTGAAAAAATTTTTAATGCAAAGAAAACATGCAAGACACCAAACTTAGAATTCTTTAATGCTTAGACACTAAGAATTCAAGAATGCATATGAAAAACAAGAAAAGACACAAAACATGCAAATGCAAAGATCAAACAAGAAGACTTACTAAGAACAACTTGAAGATCATGAAGAACACTATGAATGCATGAGAATTTTCGAAAAATGCAAGATGCACATGCAATTGACACCAGACTTATAACATGACTCATGACTCAAACAAGAAATACAAAAAATATTTTTGATTTTTATGATTTTCTAATTTTTTTGGATTTTTATTTTATATTTTTCGAAAATTATTTAGAAAAGAGAAAAATAAGGATTCAAAATTTTTAATATGAATTCCAGGAATCTTATGCTCTAAAGCTCCATTCAAAGGGTCAGGCATGGCTTAATAGCCAGCCAAGCTTTAGTATGTAACTCAGACATGACACGTCTAACATGCCCTACAGTCGTATTAGACATGGCTTTACAGCCAGCCATGCTTCATGAAACACTAGAATTCATTCTTTAAAAATTCTGAAGAAAATTACATTTTTGAAAACACATTTTTTTTTTCGAAAACAAAGGAGAAATTTTTGAAAGATTTTTGAAAAATTTTTGAAAACAAAACAAAAAGAAAATTACCTAATCTGAGCAACAAGATGAACCGCCAGTTGTCCAAACTCGAACAATCCCCGGCAACGGCGCCAAAAACTTGGTGCGCAGAAATTGTGATTACACTTTGATTATGTAAAATTCATCGCTCTTTCTTTCCCTGGTAATGGCGCCAAAAACATGATGCCAATACCATGGTTCACAACTTCGCACAACTAACCAGCAAGTGCACTGGGTCATCCAAGTAATACCTTACGTGAGTAAGGGTCGAATCCCACGGAGATTGTTGGTATGAAGCAAGCTATAGTCACCTTGTAAATCTCAGTCAGGCGGATATAAAATAATAATGGAGTTTTCGAAAGTAATGAATGAAATAGGGATAGAAATACTTATGTAAATCACTGGTGAGAATTTCAGATAAGCGAATAGAGATGCTTTCGTTCCTCTGAATCTCTGCTTTCCTGCTATCTTCATCCAATCAGTCTTGTTCCTTTCCATGGCTGGCTTTATGTGATACATCACCATTGTCAATGGCTACTTTCGGTCCTCTCTCGGGAAAATGATCCAAATGCCCTGTCACGGCACGGCTAATCGTCTGGAGGCATCACCTTGTCAATGGCTTCATCTTATCCTCTTAGTGAAAATGGTCAACGCACCCTGTCACGGCACGGCTATTCATCTGTCGGTTCTCGATCATGCTGGAATAGGATTTACTATCCTTTTGCGTCTGTCACTACGCCCAGCAATCGCGAGTTTAGAGCTCGTCACAGTCATTCATTCATTGAATCCTACTCGGAATACCACAGACAAGGTTTAGACCTTCCGGATTCTCTTGAATGCCGCCATCATTCTAGCTTACACCACGAAGATTCTGATTAAGAGATCTAAGAGATACTCATTCAATCTAATGTAGAACGGAGGTGGTTGTCAGGCACGCGTTCATAGGGAATGATGATGATTGTCACATTCATCACATTCAGGTTGAAGTGAGAATGAATATCTTAGAAACGAAACAAGATGAATTGAATAGAAAACAGTAGTACTTTGCATTAATCTTTGAGGAACAGTAGAGCTCCACACCTTAATCTATGGAATGCAGAAACTCTACCGTTGGAAATACATAAGTGAAAGTCCAGGCATGGCCGAGAGGCCAGCCCTCAAACGTGATCTAAGATAGCATACAACTGATCAAAGATACCTAATACAATAGTAAAAGGTCCTATTTATAATAAACTAGCTACTAGGGTTTACAGAAGTAAGTAATTGATGCATAAATCCACTTCCGGGGCCCACTTGGTGTGTGCTTGGGCTGAGCTTGAGTGTTGCACGTGTAGAGGTCCTTCTTGGAGTTGAACGCCAGTTTTTGTGCCAATTTGGGCATTCAACTCTGGTTTTGGATCCTTTTCTGGCACTGGACGCCAGATTTGGGTAGAGAGCTGGCGTTGAACGCCAGTTTGCGTCGTCTAAACTTGGCCAAAGTATGGACTATTATACATTGCTGGAAAGTCCTGGATGTCTACTTTCCAACGCAATTGGAAGCGCGCCATTTCGAGTTCTGTAGCTCCAGAAAAGGATAGATTTCAAGTTGTCTCTGGATTGTTGTAATTTAGCTTCTCTTAGTTTCCTCTTCAGAGTCCTTTCAGGTTCTGGATCAGCTTCAACAAGAATGCCTTTTTCTCTGTCCCTGCTCATAAGAAAGAGAAGAGAAAAAGAAAAGAAGAGGAATCCTCTATGTCACAGTAAAGAGGTTCCTTATTGTTAGTAGAAGAAGAAGAAAAGGAATAGGGGTGAAGAAGAATGAAGAATCCAAACACAAGGGTAAGGATAGCAGAGATGTGAGATAAGGAGATGTTAGTAGATAAATAAATAGAAGGAGATGAGGAAGAAGGTGAATTTTCGAAAATTATTTTTGAAAAAGAGTTAGTAATTTTTGAAAATGGTTTTTGAAAAATGTTAGTAATTTTCGAAAATTAAAATAAGAATTTAAAATAATTAGTTAATTAAAAAGAAATTTTGAAAAAGGGGGAAGATATTTTCGAAAATTAGAGAGAGAAAGTTAGTTAGGTAGTTTTGAAAAAGATAGGAAACAAAAAGTTAGTTAGTTAGTTGAAACAAATTTTGAAAATCAATTTTGAAAAGATAAGAAGATAGGAAGTTAGAAAAGATATTTTGAAATCAAAAAATTTTTTTTTTGAAAAGATATGATTGAAATTGGTTTTGAAAAAGATTTGATTTTTAAAATCACAATTAATGACTTGATTCACAAGAAATCACAAGATATGATTCTAGAACTTAAAGTTTGAATCTTTCTTAACAAGTAAGTAACAAACTTGAAATTTTTGAATCAAAACATTAATTGGTGATGTTATTTTCGAAAATTTGATATAAAAATAAGAAAAATATTTTTTTGAAAAATGTTTTTAGAATTTTCGAAAATAACTAAGAGAATTGAAAAAGATTTGATTTTTGAAAAAGATTTTGAAAAAGATAAGATTTTTAAATTGAAAATTTGATTTGACTCATAAAAACAACTAGATTTTAAAAATTTTTGAAAAAGTCAAATCTAATTTTCGAATTTATGAGAGAGAAAAGGGAAAGATATTTTTTTTTATTTTTGAATTTTTATGATGAGAGAGAAAAACATGAAAATTATGCAATGCATGAATTTTTTTTAGATCAAAACATGTGATGTATGCAAGAATGCTATGAATGTCAAGATGAACACCAAGAACACTATGAAGATCATGATGAACATCAAGAACATATTTTTGAAAAAAATTTTAATGCAAAGAAAACATGCAAGACACCAAACTTAGAATTCTTTAATGCTTAGACACTAAGAATTCAAGAATGCATATGAAAAACAAGAAAAGACACAAAATATGCAAATGCAAAGATCAAGCAAGAAGACTTACTAAGAACAACTTGAAGATCATGAAGAACACTATGAATGCATGAGAATTTTCGAAAAATGCAAGATGCACATGCAATTGACACCAGACTTATAACATGACTCATGACTCAAACAAGAAATACAAAAAATATTTTTGATTTTTATGATTTTCTAATTTTTTTGGATTTTTATTTTATATTTTTCGAAAATTATTTAGAAAAGAGAAAAATAAGGATTCAAAATTTTTAATATGAATTCCAGGAATCTTATGCTCTAAAGCTCCAATCAAAGGGTCAGGCATGGCTTAATAGCCAGCCAAGCTTTAGTATGTAACTCAGACATGACACGTCTAACATGCCCTACAGTCGTATTAGACATGGCTTTACAGCCAGCCATGCTTCATGAAACACTAGAATTCATTCTTTAAAAATTCTGAAGAAAATTACATTTTTGAAAACACATTTTTTTTTCGAAAACAAAG
Source organism: Arachis ipaensis (assembly GCF_059453495.1). NCBI lineage: Eukaryota > Viridiplantae > Streptophyta > Magnoliopsida > Fabales > Fabaceae > Arachis > Arachis ipaensis. The sequence continues at coordinate 96,185,346 of NC_142439.1, forward strand.
GAGAAATTTTTGAAAGATTTTTGAAAAATTTTTGAAAACAAAACAAAAAGAAAATTACCTAATCTGAGCAACAAGATGAACCGCCAGTTGTCCAAACTCGAACAATCCCCGGCAACGGCGCCAAAAACTTGGTGCGCAGAAATTGTGATTACACTTTGATTATGTAAAATTCATCGCTCTTTCTTTCCCTGGTAATGGCACCAAAAACATGATGCCAATACCATGGTTCACAACTTTGCACAACTAACCAGCAAGTGCACTGGGTCATCCAAGTAATACCTTACGTGAGTAAGGGTCGAATCCCACGGAGATTGTTGGTATGAAGCAAGCTATAGTCACCTTGTAAATCTCAGTCAGGCGGATATAAAATAATAATGGAGTTTTCGAAAGTAATGAATGAAATAGGGATAGAAATACTTATGTAAATCACTGGTGAGAATTTCAGATAAGCGAATAGAGATGCTTTCGTTCCTCTGAATCTCTGCTTTCCTGCTATCTTCATCCAATCAGTCTTGTTCCTTTCCATGGCTGGCTTTATGTGATACATCACCATTGTCAATGGCTACTTTCGGTCCTCTCTCGGGAAAATGATCCAAATGCCCTGTCACGGCACGGCTAATCGTCTGGAGGCATCACCCTTGTCAATGGCTTCATCTTATCCTCTCAGTGAAAATGGTCAACGCACCCTGTCACGGCACGGCTATTCATCTGTCGGTTCTCGATCATGCTGGAATAGGATTTACTATCCTTTTGCGTCTGTCACTACGCCCAGCAATCGCGAGTTTAGAGCTCGTCACAGTCATTCATTCATTGAATCCTACTCGGAATACCACTGACAAGGTTTAGACCTTCCGGATTCTCTTGAATGCCGCCATCATTCTAGCTTACACCACGAAGATTCTGATTAAGAGATCTAAGAGATACTCATTCAATCTAATGTAGAACGGAGGTGGTTGTCAGGCACGCGTTCATAGGGAATGATGATGATTGTCACATTCATCACATTCAGGTTGAAGTGAGAATGAATATCTTAGAAACGAAACAAGATGAATTGAATAGAAAACAGTAGTACTATGCATTAATCTTTGAGGAACAGCAGAGCTCCACACCTTAATCTATGGAGTGCAGAAACTCTACCGTTGGAAATACATAAGTGATAATGGAGTTCATTGGTCTCGGCCCCAGAGGGGAACCGGAGTAACCAAGACTACTATCATCCAAAGATAAAACTCAGGATGTCTAATACAATAGTAAAACATCCTATTTATAATAAACTAGCTACTAGGGTTTACAGAAGTAAGTAATTGATGCATAAATCCACTTCCGGGGCCCACTTGGTGTGTGCTTAGGCTGAGCTTGAGTGTTGCACGTGTAGAGGTCCTTCTTGAAGTTGAACGCAAGTTTTTGTGCCAGTTTGGGCGTTCAACTCTGGTTTTGGATCCTTTTCTGGCGCTGGACGCCAGATTTGGGCAGAGAGCTGGCGTTGAACGCCAGTTTGCGTCGTCTAAACTTGGCCAAAGTATGAACTATTATATATTGCTGGAAAGCCCTGGATGTCTACTTTCCAACGCAATTGGAAGCGCGCCATTTCGAGTTCTGTAGCTCCAGAAAATCCACTTTGAGTGTAGGGAGGTCAGAATCCAACAGCATCAACAATCCTTTTTCAACCTCTGAATCTGATTTCTGCTCAAGTCCCTCAATTTCAACCAGAAAATATCTGAAATCATAGAAAAACACACAAACTCATAGTAGTGGTCCAGAAATGTGAATTTAACATAAAAACTAATGAAAACATCCCTAAAAGTAACTAGATCCTACTAAAAACATACTAAAAACAATGCCAAAAAGCGTATAAATTATCCGCTCATCACAAATTGTGAATCACACTTTTCACAACTAGTACCACTAACCAGCAAGTGCACTGGGTCGTCCAAGTAATACCTTACGTGAGTAAGGGTCGAATCCCACGGAGATTGTTGGTTTGAAACAATCTATGGTTACTTTGTAAATCTTAGTTAGAAAGTCAATTATATTGATCAGTTGAATTGCGAATAAACAAGAGAGCATGGATTAAAGGTTACTTGTTATGCAGTAATGGAGAATATGTTGGAGTTTTGGAGATGTTTTGTCTTCTGAATCTCTGCTTTCCTCTGTCTTCTGATTCACGCACGCACGTTCTCCTATGGCAAGCTGTATGTAGGGGATCACCATCGTCAATGGCTACATCCCATCCTCTCAGTGAAGAATATGCTCACATGCTCTGTCACAGCATGGCTAATCATCTGTCGGTTCTCGATCATACTGGAATAGGATTCTTCGTCCTTTTGCGTCTGTCACTAACGTCCAGCACTCGCGAGTTTGAAGCTCGTCACAGTCATTCGATCATTGAATCCTACTCAGAATAGCACAGACAAGGTTTAGACTTTTCGGATACTCATGAATGCCGCCATCAGTTCTAGCTTATACCACGAAGATTCTAATTAAGAGATCTAAGAGATACTCATTCAATCAGATATAGAACGGAGGTGGTTGTCAGGCACACGTTCATAGGTTGAGGAAGATGATGAATGTCACGGATCATCACCTTCATCACAGTTAAGCGCGAATGAACATCTTAGATAGGAACAAGCGTGTTTGAATGGAAAACAGAAATACTTGAATTAATTCATCGAGACACAGCAGAGCTCCTCACCCCCAACAATGGAGTTTAGAGACTCATGCCGTCAAAGAGTACAAAGTTCAGATCTAAAATGTCATGAGATACAAAATAAGTCTCTCAAAGTTGTTTAAATACTAAACTAGTAGCCTAGGTTTACAGAAAATGAGTAAACTATAGCAGATGGTATAGAGATCCACTTCTGGGGCCCACTTGGTGTGTGCTGGGGCTGAGATTTAAGTAATTCACGTGCATAAGGCCATTTTGGGCATTCAACGTCAGGTTTGGATCCATTTCTGGCGTTGAACTCCAACTTTTAATCCTTTTCTGGCGCTGGACGCCAGAATTGGGCAGAGAACTGGCGTTGAACGCCAGTTTACATCGTCTATCCTTGAGCAAAGTATGAACTATTATATATTGCTGGAAAGCCCTGGATGTCTACTTTCCAACGCAATTGGAAGCACGCCATTTCGAGTTCTGTAGCTCCAGAAAATCTACTTTGAGTGCAGGGAGGTCATAATCCAATAGCATCAGCAGTCCTTTTTCAGTCTGAATCAGATTTTTGCTCAGCTCCTTCAATTTCAGCCAGAAAAATACCTGAAATTACAGAAAAACACACAACTCATAGTAAAGTCCAGAAATATGAATTTTTTCTAAAAACTAATGAAAATAAACTAAAAACTAACTAAAACATACTAAAAACTATATGAAATTAACTCCAAAAAGCGTATAAAATATCCGCTCATCACAACACCAAACTTAAACTGTTGCTTGTCCTCAAGCAACTAGACAAATAAAATAGAAGACTAATAGGTTGAGAAGCAATAATATCTCAGAGTTTTTGAATGAAGCTCAGATTCTAATTAGATGAGCGGGGCTAGTAGCTTTTTTGCTTCTGAACAGTTTTGGCATCTCACTTTATCCATTGAAGCTCAGAGTGATTGGCATCTATAGGAACTCAGAATTCAGATAGTGTTATTGATTCTCTTAGTTCAGTGTGATGATTCTTGAACACAGCTTCTTTATGAGTCTTCGCCGTGGCCCTAAGCACTTTGTTTTCCAGTATTACCACCGGATACATAAATGCCACAGACACATAACTGGGTGAACCTTTTCGGATTGTGACTCAGCTTTGCTAAAGTCCCCAATTAGAGGTGTCCAGAGTTCTTAAGCACACTCTTCTTTTTGCTTGGACCTTGACTTTAACCGCTCAGTCTCAAGTTTTCACTTGACACCTTCACGCCACAAGCACATGGTTAGGGACAGCTTGGTTTAGCCGCTTAGGCCAGGATTTTATTCCTTCTTGGCCCTCCTATCCACTGATGCTCAAAGTCTTGGGATCCTTTTTATTACCCTTGCCTTTTGGTTTTAAGAGCTTTGGCTTTTTCTGCTTGCTTTTTCTTTTTCTTTCTATTTTTTTCGCTATTTTTTTTCTGCAAGTTTGTTCTTTGCTGCTTTTTCTTGCTTCAAGAATCATTTTTATGATTTTTTAGATTATCAATAACATGTCTCATGTTCATCATTCTTTCAAGAGCCAACATATTTAACAGTCTTAAGCAACAAATTCAAAAGACATATGCACTGTTCAAGCATTCATTCAGAAGACAGAAAGTATTGCCACCACATTTAACTAATTAGAATTTCTCTTATTAAAACTCGAAATTTTATTGCCTCTTATTCAAAAGATCTACTACTTTATTCATGTTTGCTGATGATGAGAAAAATAAACTATAGCTTAATTGGAGATAAAATCAAAATAGATACTAATTACTACTATATGACTCCTAAGGTAAACTTCTATAAGGACACTATCACAGAGTTAAGGCAGAAATTGGAAATTAACAACCTTTATTCTGGGAGAACGGGGGTTCCTCTAATCTTTGGGGTGCTTGGTCCTGCAAGAGATAACTTCTGGCGCTTCAAGTCCCTTAAGTCACGCCCTTGCTCCTCTTGTTCTTTAAACATATAGGTAAGAATTTGACTGTGTTCCTATTGTTCTTTTATGATTTGTTCCATAGCTTCCCGTATCTTGGTAACAGACGTCTCAAGATACTCCCAGTATTCAGATTGAGGGATCTCTGGGAGAAATTCCTGTGTTTTCTTCTTGATGGGATCATCCTGTGCTTGTTGTTTTTCCATTGATGCTTTGGTGATTGGCTTCTCAACTGAGATATACTCAGTTATTCCCATCCTTACTCCAGCATCCTTGCAGAGCAGAGAGATCACGCTTGGATAAGCCAACCTGGCCTCTTTAGAATTTTTGTTAGCGATTTTGTAGAGTTCAGCTGAGATCAGCTGATGGACTTCCACTTCTTTTCCCATCATGATGCAATGGATCATCACTGCCCTTTTAACAGTGACTTCAGAACGGTTGCTAGTGGGCAACAGAGAATGCCCAATAAAGTCCAGCCATCCTCTGGTGACTGGTTTGAGATCTTCTCTCTTGAGTTGATTTGGGACACCCTTTATGTTGGTGGTCCACCTAGCTCCAGGGATACATATGTCCTCTAGAATCTTGTCCAGGCCCTTGTCTGTTCTCATCATTCTCCTGTTGAATGAGTCTGGATCATCTTTCAGCTGAGGTAGCTTTAAGATCTCCCTGATCCTGTCAGGGTGGGTATGAACAATTTTTCCTCTGACCACGGTCCGATAGTCATAGAGAGCAGTCCCAGATAGTTTTTGCTTGTCAGTTTGCCTCATATTAGCATAGAACTCCTGGACCATGTTCCTCCCCACTTTCGTTTCAGGATTAGCTAGGACTTTCCAGTTCCTGATTCGAATTTGCTCCTGGATCTCCGGATATTCATCTTCTTTCAGATCGAATCTAACTTTCGGGATCACTGATCTCAGACCCATTATTTTATAACAATGGTCTAAATGTTCTTTAGATAAGAACTTCCCTTGATTCCAAAGTGGTTTTGGAACGCTCTCTTTCTTGCCTCTTGGAGTGGGTTGTTTTCCTTTAGGAGCCATGATCTTAGTGATCTCGGATAAACACACCAAACTTAGAGGTTTGCTTGTCCGCAAGCAAAAGAAAAGAAAGGAGAGGGATGGACGGAGAACTAGGTGCAATTGTTGATGGAGGAGGAGGGAGGCCGAACCCATATTTAAAGGGATGGAGGGGTGGGTTTTCGAAAAATTGGAAAAGATAGGATAAAAAGATTGATTTGAAAAAGATAAGATAGAGGATATAGTTTAAAATTGAGAAGATATGATAGATTTTTGAAAAAGATAAATCTAGATTTTGAAAAAGATAATACGGAGATTTGAAAAAGATATTGATTAGTTGAAAAGATTTTAGAGTGAAAAAGATAGATTTGTTTTTAGAAAAGATTTGAAAAGAGTTGGATTGAATTTGGAAAGAGGGATTTTTAGAAATTAAGGATTTTAGAAATCAGGGTTCTTAACATGTTTATGTAAAAATCATGCATTGAAACATAAAATTTGAAATTAGAATGGAAAAACATGTGGAAAAATGAATTTGGCTCCTCCTTGCCATCCTGGCGTTTGAACGCCCAAAAACTTGGTAGGCGAAATTGCTACTCATGTTGTGAATTGTTGTTCGAAATTGATTCCCTAGCAATGGTACCAAAAACGGATGCACAGGACCAAGGTCTAAACATATCTTCACAACTTCGCATAACTAACCAGCAAGTGCACTGGGTCATCCAAGTAATACCTTACGTGAGTAAGGGTCGAATCCCACGGAGATTGTCGGTATGAAGCAAGCTATGGTCACCTTGTAAATCTCAGTCAGGCGGATATCAAACAGTAATGGGTTTTCGAAAATAAATAATAGAATAAGGATAGAGGTACTTATGTAAATCATTGGTAGGAATTTCAGATAAGCGAATGGAAATGCTTTTTCGTTCCTCTGAACCTCTGCTTTCCTGCTATCTTCATCCAGTCAGTCTTACTCCTTTCCATGGCAGGCTTTATATGATACATCACCATTGTCAACGGCTACTTTCGGTCATCTCTCGGGAAAATGTTCCAATGCCCTGTCACGGCACGGCTAATCGTCTGGAGGCATCACCCTTGTCAATGGCTTCATCTTATCCTCTCAGTGAAAATGATCAACGCACCCTGTCACGGCACGGCTATTCATCTGTCGGTATTCGATCATGCTGGAATAGGATTTACTATCCTTTTGCGTTTGTCACTAACGCCCTGCAATCGCAAGTTTGGAGCTCGTCACAGTCATTCATTCATTCAATCCTACTCGGAATACCACAGACAAGGTTTAGACCTTCCGGATTCTCTTGAATGCCGCCATCATTCTAGCTTACGCCACGAAGATTCTGGTTAGGAGATCTAAGAGATACTCATTCAGTCTAAGGTAGAACGGAAGTGGTTGTCAGGCACGCGTTCATAGGGAATGATGATGATTGTCACATTCAGATTGAAGTACGAATGAATAGCTTAGAAGCGAAACAAGATGAATTGAATAGAAAACAGTAGTACTTTGCATTAATCTTTGAGGAACAGCAGAGCTCCACACCTTAATCTATGGAGTGTAGAAACTCTACCGTTAAAATTACATAAGTGAAAGTCCAGGCATGGCCGAGAGGCCAGCCCTCAAACGTGATCTAAGATAGCATACAACTGATCAAAGATACCTAATACAATAGTAAAAGATCCTATTTATAATAAACTAGCTACTAGGGTTTACAGAAGTAAGTAATTGATGCATAAATCCACTTCCGGGGCCCACCTGGTGTGTGCTTGGGCTGAGCTTGAGTGTTGCACGTGTAGAGGTCCTTCTTGGAGTTGAACGCCAGTTTTTGTGCCAGTTTGGGCGTTCAACTCTGGTTTTGGATCCTTTTCTGGCGCTAGACGCTAGATTTGGGCAGAGAGCTGGCGTTGAATGCCAGTTTGCGTCATCTAAACTTGGCCAAAGTATGGACTATTATACATTTCTGGAAATCCCTGAATGTCTACTTTCCAACGCAATTGGAAGCGCGCCATTTCGAGTTCTGTAGCTCCAGAAAATCCACTTTGAGTGCAGGGAGGTCAGAATCCAACAACATCAGCAATCCTTCTTCAACCTCTGAATCTGATTTTTGCTCAAGTCCCTCAATTTCAGCCAGAAAATACCTGAAATCACAAAAAAATACACAAGCTCATAGTAAAGTCCAGAAATATGAATTTAACATAAAAACTAATGAAAACATCCCTAAAAGTAACTAGATCATACTAAAAACATACTAAAAACAATGTCAAAAAGCGTATAAATTATCCGCTCATCACAACACCAAACTTAAATTGTTGCTTGTCCCCAAGCAACTGAAAATCAAATAGGATAAAAAGAAGAGAATATACTATAAATTCCAAACTATCAATGAAACATAGCTTCAATCATATGAGCGGGACTTGTAGCTTTTTGCCTCTTGAATAGTTTTGGCATCTCACTTTATCCATTGAGGTTCAAAATGATTGGCATCTATAGAAACTCAGAGTTCAGATAGTGTTATTGATTCTCCTAGTTCAGTATGATGATTCTTGAATACAGCTTCTTTATGAGTCTTGGCTGTGGCCCTAAGCACTTTGTTTTCCAGTATTACCACCGGATACATAAATGCCACAGACACATAATTGGGTGAACCTTTTCAGATTGTGACTCAGCTTTGCTAAAGTCCCCAATTAGAGGTGTCCAGGGTTCTTAAGCACACTCTTCTTTTGCTTTGGATCTTGACTTTAACCGCTCAGTCTCAAGTTTTCACTTGACACCTACACGCCACAAGCACATGGTTAGGGACAGCTTGGTTTAGCCACTTAGACCAGGATTTTATTCCTTTAGGCCCTCCTATCCACTGATGCTCAAAGCCTTGGGATCCTTTTTATTTTCCTTGCCTTTTGGTTTTAAGGGTTATTGGCTTTTTCTGCTTGCTTTTTTTTTTCTAATTTTTTTTTCGCCTATATTTTTTTTCTGCAAGCTTTGTTCTTTGCTGCTTTTTCTTGCTTCAAGAATCATTTTTATGATTTTTCAGATTATCAAATAACATGTCTCCTAGTCATCATTCTTTCAAGAGACAACATATTTAACATTCTTAAACAACAACTTCAAAAGACATATGCAATGTTCAAGCATACATTCAGAAAACAAGAAGCATTGTCACCACATCAATATAATTAAACTAAGTTCAGGGATAAATTTGAAACTCATGTACTTCTTGTTCTTTTGAATTAGAACATTTTTCATTTAAGAGAGGTGATGGATTCATAGGACATTTATAACTTTAAGACAAAGTTACTAACTACTAATGATCATGTAATGAAGACACAAACATGGACAAACACATAACATAGAAAACGAAAAATAGAGAAAGTAAGAACAAGGAATGAATCCACCTTAGTGATGGTGGCGTTTCCTTCTTGAGGAACCAATGATGTCCTTAAGCTCTTCTATGTCTCTTCCTTGTCTTTGTTGCTCCTCCCTCATTGCTTGTTGATCTTCTCTTATTTCATGGAGCATGATGGAGTGCTCTTGATGTTCCACCCTTAGTTGTCCCATATTGGAACTCAATTCTCCTAGGGAGGTGTTGATTTGCTCCCAATAGTTTTGTGGAGGAAAGTGCATTTGAGGCATCTCCGGGATCTCATGGTGATGAGCTTCATACGCTTCTTGAGCTCCCTTAGTGGGCTCTCTTGCTTGCTCCATCTTTTTCTTAATGATGGGCTTGTCCTCTTTGATGAGGATATCTCCCTCTATGTCAATCCCAGCCGAATTGCATAGGTGGCAAATGAGGTGAAAAAAGGCTAACCTTGCCATGGTGGAGGACTTGTCAGCCACCTTATAGAGTTCTTGAGGTATAATCTCATGAACTTCCACCTCTTCTCCAATCATGATGCTATGGATCATGATGGCCCGGTCTACAGTAACTTCAGACCGGTTGCTAGTGGGAATGATTGAGCATTGAATGAACTCCAACCATCCTCTAGCTACAGGCTTGAGGTCCAATCTTCTTAGTTGAACCGGCTTGCCTTTGGAGTCAATCTTCCATTGAGCTCCTTCTACACATATGTCCATAAGGACTTGGTCCAACCTTTGATTAAAGTTGACCCTTCTAGTGTAGGGGCGTTCATCTCCTTGCATCATGGGCAAGTTAAACGCCAACCTCACATTCTCCGGACTAAAATCTAAGTATTTCCCCCGAACCATTGTAACATAGTTCTTTGGATCCGAGTTCTTACTTTGATCATGGTTCTTGGTGATCCATGCATTGGCATAGAACTCTTGAACCATTAGGATGCCGACTTGTTGGATGGGATTTGTTAGAACTTCCCAACCTCTTCTTTGAATTTCATGTCGGATCTCCGGATACTCATTTCTTTTGAGTTTGAAAGGGACCTCGGGGATCACCTTCTTCTTGGCCACAACATCATAGAAGTGGTCTTGATGGGCTTTGGAGATGAACCTTTCCATCTCCCATGACTCGGATGTGGAAGCTTTTGTCTTCCCTTTCCCCTTTCTAGAGGATTCTCCGGTCTTAGGTGCCATCAATAGTTATGGAAAAACAAAAAGCTTATGCTTTTACCACACCAAACTTAGAATTTTGCTCGCCCTCGAGCAAGAGAAGAAAGAATAGAGGAAGAAGAAGAAGAAATGGAGGAGAGGGAGAAAGTGATGTGGTTCGGCCAAGAAGGGTATAGAGGGTTTGTGTTGTGTGAATTTGAAGAAGAATGGAGGGCTTTATATAGGGAAGGGAGGGGGGAAGGTTTCGGCCATATGGGTGGGTTTGGGTGGAAAATTGGTTTTGAATTTTGAAGGTAGGTGGGGTTTATGAGGTAGGTTTATGGGGAAGAGTGGATGGATGTGAGTGGTGAAGAGGTGACGGGGAAGAGGGATTGAGGTGATTGGTGAAGAGTTTTGGGGAAGAGTGTTTATGGGATTGTGTGAAAGAGGGGTGAGAAGAAGTGAGTGGAGGTAGGTGGGGATCCTGTGGGGTCCACATATCCTGAGATGATCCTGTGGGGTCCACAGATCCTGAGGTGTTCAAGGATTTACAACCTTGCACCAAATTAGGCATGTAAAATGCCCTTGCACACAACTCTGGGCGTTCAGCGCCAGGTTGGTGCCCATTTTGGGCGTTCAACGCCCATTTGTTGCCATTTCTGGCGTTGAACGCCAGAACCATGCTTGTTCTGGGCGTTCAGTGCCAGGATGCTGCCCATTTTGGGCGTTCAGCGCCAGAACCATGCTCTGTTCTGGCGTTGAACGCCAGGCAGATGCTTCCTCCAGGGTGTGATTTTTCTTCTGCTGTTTTTTATTCCGTTTTCAATTTTTATATTTATTTTGTGACTCCACATGATCATGAACCTATAAAGACATATAACTAAGAAAAATATAGTTAGATAAATAAAAATTGGGTTGCCTCCCAACAAGCGCTTCTTTAATGTCAATAGCTTGACAGTGGGCTCTCATGGAGCCTCACAGATGTTCAGAGCATTGTTGAGACTCTCCAACACCAAACTTAGAGGTTGGATATGGGAGTTCAACACCAAACTTAGAGTTTGGTTGTTGCCTCCCAACACCAAACTTAGAGTTTGACTGTGGGGGCTTGGGTTGACTCTGCTTTGAGAGAAGCTTTTTCTGCTTCCTCTCCATGGATGCAGAAAGGGATCCTTGAGTTGTAAACACAAGGTTGTCCTTATTCAATTGAAGGACTAATTCTCCTCTATCCACATCAATCACAGCTCTTGCTGTGGCTAGGAAAGGTCTTCCTAGGATGATGGATTCATCCTCTTCCTTTCCAGTATCCAGAACTATGAAATCAGCAGGGATGTAAAGGCCTTCAACCTTTACTAACACGTCCTCTACTTGTCCATAAGCCTGTTTTCTTGAATTGTCTGCCATCTCTAATGAGATTTTAGCAGCTTGCACCCCATAGATTCCCAGTTTCTCTATTACAGAGAAGGGCATGAGGTTTATTCCTGAACCAAGGTCACACAGAGCCTTAAAGATCATGGTGCCTATGGTGCAGGGTATTATGAACTTTCCAGGATCCTGTCTCTTCTGAGGCAATGTCAGTTGATCTAGATCACTTAGTTCATTGATGAACAAGGGAAGTTTAACTTCCCAAGTATCAATGCCAAATAATTTGGCATTCAGCTTCATGATTGCACCAAGAAACTTGGCAGTTTGCTCTTCAGTAACATCCTCATTCTCTTCAGAAGAGGAATACTCATCAGAGCTCATGAAGGGCATAAGGAGGTTCAATGGAATCTCTATGGTCTCTAGATGAGCCTCAGAGTCCTTTGGTTCCTCAGAGGGAAGCTCCTTATTGATCACTGGACGTCCCAGGAGGTCTTCCTCCTTGGGATTCACGTCCTCCTCTCCTTTTTTGGGTTCAGCCATGGTGCTTATGTCAATGGCCTTGCACTCTCCTTTTGGATTCTCTTCTGTATTGCTTGGGAGAGTACTAGGAGGGATTTCAGTGATCCTTTTACTCAGCTGGCCCACTTGTGCTTCCAGATTTCTAATGGAAGATCTTGTTTCATTCATGAAACTTACAGTGGCCTCAGATAGATCAGAGACTAAGTTTGTTAAATTAGAAGTATTTTGTTCAGAGTTCTCTGTCTGTTGTTGAGTGGATGATGGAAAAGGTTTATTATTGTTAAACCTGTTTCTTCCACCATTATTAAAGCCTTGTTGAGGATTTTGATCCTTCCATGAGAAATTTGGATGATTTCTCCATGATGAGTTATAGGTGTTTCCATAAGGTTCACCTAAGTAATTCACCTCTGCTATTGCAGGGTTCTCAGGATCATAAGCTTCTTCTTCATAAGAAGCCTCTTGAGTACTGTTGGATGCAGCTTCTATTCCATTCAGACTCTGAGAAATCATATTGACTTGCTAAGTCAATATTTTATTCTGAGCCAATATGGCATTCAGAGTATCAACTTCAAGAACTCCCTTCTTCATAGACGTCCCATTACTCACAGGATTCCTCTCAGAAGTGTACATGAACTGGTTATTAGCAACCATGTCAATGAGTTCTTGAGCTTCTGCAGGCGTTTTCTTTAGGTGAATGGATCCACCTGCAGAAGTGTCAAGTGACATCTTTGATAGCTCAGATAAACCATCATAGAATATATCCAGGATGGTCCATTCTGAAAGCATGTCAGAAGGACACTTTTTGGTCAACTGTTTGTATCTTTCCCAAGCTTCATAGAGGGGTTCACCTTCTTTCTGTTTGAAAGTTTGAACATCCACTCTAAGCTTGCTCAGCTTTTGAGGAGGAAAGAACTTGGCTAAGAAAGCCGTGACCAGCTTATCCCAAGAGTTCAGGCTATCTTTAGGTTGAGAGTCCAACCATATTCTAGCTCTGTCTCTTACAACAAAAGGGAAAAGCATGAGCCTGTAGACTTCAGGATCTACTCCATTAGTCTTAACAGTATCACATATCTGCAAGAATTCAGTTAAGAACTGAAAAGGATCTTCAGATGGAAGTCCATGAAACTTGCAGTTCTGCTGCATCAGAGAAACTAATTGAGGTTTCAGCTCAAAGTTGTTTGCTCCAATGGCAGGAATGGAGATGCTTCTTCCATGTAAATTGGAATTAGGTGCAGTAAAGTCACCAAGCATCCTCCTTGCATTATTATTATTTTCGGCTGCCATCTCCTCTTCCTGTTCGAAAATTTCTGAAAGGTTACATCTGGATTGTTGTAATTCAGCTTCTCTTAATTTTCTCTTCAGAGTCCTTTCAGGTTCTGGATCTGCTTCAACAAGAAGGTTCTTGTCCTTGCTCCTGCTCATATGACAAAGAAGAGGGCACAAAATAATAATAATAATAATATGGATCCTTTATACAACAGTATAGGGATCCCTTTGTGAGTGGAAGAAAAGAGGGAGACAAAGAATGTGATGTAAAGAAAGAAACACAACTGTAAGGAGGGTAGAGATGTGAGATGAGATGTTAGTAGATGCATGAAGCCAATAACCCTTAAAACCAAAAGGCAAGGGAAATAAAAAGGATCCCAAGGCTTTGAGCATCAGTGGATAGGAGGGCCTAAAGGAATAAAATCCTGGTCTAAGCGGCTAAACCAAGTTGTCCCTAACCATGTGCTTGTGGCGTGTAGGTGTCAAGTGAAAACTTGAGACTGAGCGGTTAAAGTCAAGATCCAAAGAAAAAGAAGAGTGTGCTTAAGAACCCTGGACACCTCTAATTGGGGACTTTAGCAAAGCTGAGTCACAATCTGAAAAGGTTCACCCAATTATGTGTCTGTGGCATTTATGTATCCGGTGGTAATACTGGAAAACAAAGTGTTTAGGGCCACGGCCAAGACTCATAAAGAAGCTGTGTTCAAGAATCATCATACTGAACTAGGAGAATCAATAACACTATCTGAACTCTGAGTTCCTATAGATGCCAATCATTCTGAACCTCAATGGATAAAGTGAGATGCCAAAACTATTCAAGAGGCAAAAAGCTACAAGTCCCGCTCATATGATTGAAGCTATGTTTCATTGATAGTTTGGAATTTATAGTATATTCTCTTCTTTTTATCCTATTTGATTTTCAGTTGCTTGGGGACAAGCAACAATTTAAGTTTGGTGTTGTGATGAGCGGATAATTTATACGCTTTTTGACATTGTTTTTAGTATGTTTTTAGTATGATCTAGTTACTTTTAGGGATGTTTTCATTAGTTTTTATGTTAAATTCACATTTCTGGACTTTACTATGAGCTTGTGTGTTTTTCTGTGATTTCAGGTATTTTCTGGCTGAAATTGAGGGACTTGAGCAAAAATCAGATTCAGAGGTTGAAGAAGGATTGCTGATGCTGTTGGATTCTGACCTCCCTGCACTCAAAGTGGATTTTCTGGAGCTACAGAACTCGAAATGGCGCGCTTCCAATTGCGTTGAAAAATAGACATCCAGGGCTTTCCAGAAATGTATAATAGTCCATACTTTGGCTAAGTTTAGATGACACAAACTGGCGTTCAACGCCAGCTCTCTGCCCAAATCTGGCATCCAGCGCCAGAAAAGGATCCAAAACCAGAGTTGAACGCCCAAACTGGCACAAAAACTGGCATTCAACTCCAAGAAGGACCTCTACACATGCAACACTCAAGCTCAGCCCAAGCACACACCAAGTGGGCCCCGGAAGTGGATTTATGCATCAATTACTTACTTCTGTAAACCCTAGTAGCTAGTTTATTATAAATAGGACCTTTTACTATTGTATTAGGTATCTTTGATCAGTTGTATGCTATCTTAGATCACGTTTGAGGGCTGGCCTCTCGGCCATGCCTGGACTTTCACTTATGTAATTTTAACGGTAGAGTTTCTACACTCCATAGATTAAGGTGTGGAGCTCTGCTGTTCCTCAAAGATTAATGCAAAGTACTACTGTTTTCTATTCAATTCATCTTGTTTCGCTTCTAAGCTATTCATTTGTACTTCAATCTGAATGTGATGAACGTGACAATCATCATCATTCCCTATGAACGCGTGCCTGACAACCACTTCCGTTCTACCTTAGACTGAATGAGTATCTCTTAGATCTCCTAACCAGAATCTTCGTGGCGTAAGCTAGAATGATAGCGGCATTCAAGAGAATCCGGAAGGTCTAAACCTTGTCTGTGGTATTCCGAGTAGGATTCAATGAATGAATGACTGTGATGAGCTCCAAACTCGCGATTGCGGGGCGTTAGTGACAGACGCAAAAGGATAGTAAATCCTATTCCAGCATGATCGAGAAACAACAGATGAATAGCCATGCCGTGACAGGGTGCGTTGATCATTTTCACTGAGAGGATAAGATGAAGCCATTGACAAGAATGATGCCTCCAGACGATTAGCCGTGCCGTGACAGGGCATTGGATCATTTTCCTGAGAGATGACCGAAAGTAGCCATTGACAATGGTGATGTATCACATAAAGCCAGCCATGGAAAGGAGTAAGACTGACTGGATGAAGATAGCAGGAAAGCAGAGGTTCAGAGGAACGAAAAAGCATCTCCATTCGCTTATCTGAAATTCCTACCAATGATTTACATAAGTACCTCTATCCCTATTCTATTATTTATTTTCGAAAACCCATTACTGTTTGATATCCGCCTGACTGAGATTTACAAGGTGACCATAGCTTGCTTCATACCGACAATCTCCGTGGGATTCGACCCTTACTCACGTAAGGTATTACTTGGACGACCCAGTGCACTTGCTGGTTAGTTATGCGAAGTTGTGAAGATATGTTTAGACCTTGGTCCTGTGCATCCGTTTTTGGTGCCATTGCCAGGGAATCAATTTCGAACAATAATTCACAACCCGAGTAGGATATTTTATACGCTTTTTGGAGTTAATTTCATATAGTTTTTAGTATGTTTTAGTTAGTTTTTAGTTTATTTTCATTAGTTTTTAGGAAAAATTCATATTTCTGGACTTTAGTATGAGTTGTGTATTTTTCTGTAATTTCAGGTATTTTTCTGGCTGAAATTGAAGGAGCTGAGCAAAAATCTGATTCAGGCTGAAAAAGGACTGCTGATGCTGTTGGATTCTAACCTCCCTGCACTCAAAGTGGATTTTCTGGAGCTACAGAACTCGAAATGGCGTGCTTTCAATTGCGTTGGAAAGTAGACATCCAGGGCTTTCCAGCAATATATAATAGTTTATACTTTGCTCAAGGATAGACGATGTAAACTGGCGTTCAACGCCAGTTCTCTGCCCAATTCTGGCGTCCAGCGCCAGAAAAGGATTAAAAGTTGGAGTTCAACGCCAGAAATGGATCCAAACCTGGCGTTGAACGCCCAAAATGGCCTTATGCACGTGAATTACTTAAGTCTCAGCCCCAGCACACACCAAGTGGGCCCCAGAAGTGGATCTCTGCACCATCTGTCATAGTCTACTCACTTTTTGTAAACCTAGGCTACTAGTTTAGTATTTAAACAACTTTTAGAGACTTATTTTGTATCTTATGACATTTTTTAGATCAAAAACTCTGTACTCTTTGACGGCATGAGTCTCTAAACTCCATTGTTGGGGGTGAGGAGCCCTGCTGTGTCTCGATGAATTAATGCAAGTAATTCTGTTTTTCACTCAAACACGCTTGTTCCTATCTAAGATGTTCATTCGCGCTTAACTGTGATGAAGGTGATGACCCATGACACTCATCACCTTCCTCAAACCATGAACGTGTGCCTGACAACCACCTCCGTTCTATATCCGATTGAATGAATATCTCTTAGATTCCTTAATCAGAATCTTCGTGGTATAAGCTAGAACTAATGGCGGCATTCATGAGAATCCGGAAAGTCTAAACCTTGTCTGTGGTATTCCGAGTAGGATTCTGGGATTGGAAGGCTGTGACAAACTTCAAACTCACGAGTGCTGGGCGTAGTGACAGACGCAAAAGGATAGCAGATCCTATTCCGGTGTGATTGAGAACCTGCAGATGATTAGCCGTGCGGTGACAGCGCACTTGGAATCTTTTCACTGGAAGGATGGATGGTAGCCATTGACAACGGTGATCCACCTACACACAGCTTGCCATAGGAGGACGTGCGTGCGTGAATCAGAAGACAGAGGAAAGTAGAGATTCAGAAGACAAAGCATCTCCAAAACTCCAACATATTCTCCATTACTGCATAACAAGTAACCTTTAATCCATGCTCTCTTGTTTATTCGCAATTCAACTGATCAATATAATTGACTTTCTAACTAAGATTTACAAAGTAACCATAGATTGCTTCAAACCAACAATCTCCGTGGGATTCGACCCTTACTCACGTAAGGTATTACTTGGACGACCCAGTGCACTTGCTGGTTAGTGGTACTAGTTGTGAAAAGTGTGATTCATAATTAGTGCACCAGATATCCTCCAGGGTGTTCTGTTTTTGCTCCTACGCATTCCTGTTTTTGTCCTAAGTGCCACACATGATCACAAACGTTAAAAAGAAGAGAAAAACTATGGGAATCAAAAGAAAATAAAATGATATGAAATCAAAAACCAAAATAACATAAAGATAAATTAAAGGTAAGATATACTATACATATGGTTGGGTTGCCTCCCAACAAGCGCTTATTTATCATCATTAGCTTGACGGACAGCTCCTTTATGGTGGTTGATAGGGGCTCAAATCTTCACCCCATGGTGCACGAAAATTACTTCACACTATGTAATTCCGCACAACTAACCAGCAAGTGCACTGGGTCGTCCAAGTAATACCTTACGTGAGTAAGGGTCGATCCCACGGAGATTGTTGGTTTGAAGCAAGCTATGGTTATCTTGCAACTCTTAGTCAGGATATTAATTTGTGGTTATCAATTGACTTGCAAATGAACAAGAGAGCATGAATTAAAGGTTACTTGTTATGCAGTAAATGAGAATATGTTGGAGTTTTGGAGATGCTTCGTCTTTTGAATCTCTGCTTTCTCCCTAACTTCTTCTTCACGCACGCACGTCCCTCCTATGGCAAGCAGTGTGTTGGTGGATCACCGTTGTCAATGGCTACCATCCTTCCTCTCAGTGAAAACGGTCCAGATACGCTGTCACTGCATGGCTAATCATCTGTAGGTTCTCGATTATACCGGAATAGGATTTGCTATCCTTTTGCGTCTGTCACTACACCCAGCACTTGCGAGTTTGAAGCTCGTCACAGTCATCCAATCCCAGAATCCTACTCGGAATACCACAGACAAGGTTTAGACTTTCCGGATTCTCAAGGATGCTGCCAATGAATTCTAGCTTATACCACGGAGATTCTGATTAGGGAATCTAAGAGATACTCATTCAATCTAATGCAGAACGAAAGTGGTTGTCAGGTACACGTTCATAAGTTGAGAAGGGTGATGAGTGTCACGGATCATCACATTCATCATAATAAGGCGCGAATGAACATCTTAGATAGGAACAAGCGTGATTGAATAGAAAACAGAAATACTTGCATTAATTCATCGAGACACAGCAGAGCTCCTCACCCCCAACAATGAAGTTTAGAGACTCATGCAGTCAAAGAGTACAAAGTTCAGATCTAGAATATCATGAGATACAAAATAAATCTCTAAAAGTTGTTTAAATACTAAACTAGTAACCTAGGTTTACAGAAAATGAGTAAACTATGATAGATAGTGTAGAAATCCACTTCTGGGGCCCACTTGGTGTGTGCTGGGGCTGAGACTAAAGCTTCTCACGTGCCTGGGCTGTTTTGGGCGTTCAACGCCAGGCTGTAACCTGTTTCTGGCGTTGAACTCCAACTTGTAACGTGTTTCTGGCGCTGGACGCCAGACTGCAACATGAAACTGGCGTTGAACGCCAGTTTATGTCATCTATCCTTGAGCAAAGTATGGACTATTATATATTTCTGGAAAGCCCTGGATGTCTACTTTCCAACGCAATTGGAAGCGCATCAATTGGACTCATGTAGCTCCAGAAATTTCATTCCGAGTGCAGAGAGGTCAGGATCCAACAGCATCAGTAGTCCTTTTTCAGCCTGAATCAGATTTTTGCTCAGCTCCCTCAATTTCAGCCAGAAAATACTTGAAATTATAGAAAAATACACAAACTCATAGTAAAGTCCAGAAATATGAATTTTTCCTAGAAACTAATTAAAATAAACTAAAAACTAACTAAAACATACTAAAAACTATATGAAATTAACCCCAAAAAGCGTATAAAATATCCGCTCATTACAACACCAAACTTAAATTGTTGCTTGTCCTCAAGCAACTAGATAAATAAAATAGAATACAAATGAGTCAAGAAATAATAATAACTCAGAATTTTTGAGTGAAGCTCAGATTCTAATTAAATGAGCGGGGCTAGTAGCTTTTTGCTTCCGAACAGTTTTGGCATCTCACTTTATCCATTGAAGCTCAGAATGATTGGCATCTATAGGAACTTAAAATTCAGATAGTGTTATTGACTCTCCTAGTTCAGTATGTTGATTCTTGAACACAGCTAATTTTATGAGTCTTGGCCGTGGCCCTAAGCACTTTGTTTTCTAGTATTACCACCGGATACATAAATGCCACAGACACATAATTGGGTGAACCTTTTCAGATTGTGACTCAGCTTTGCTAAAGCCCCCAATTAGAGGTGTCCAGGGTTCTTAAGCATACTCTTCTCTTTGTTTTGGACCTTGACTTTAACCGCTCAGTCTCAAGTTTTCACTTGACACCTTCACGCCACAAGCACATGGTTAGGGACAGCTTGGTTTAGCTGCTTAGACCAGGATTTGATTTCCTTAGGCCCTCCTATCCACTGATGCTCAAAGCCTTGGATCCTTTTTATTACCCTTGCCTTTTGGTTTTAAGGGTTATTGGCTTTTTCTGCTTGCTTTTTTTTTTTTTTGCAAGCTTTGTATTCACTGCTTTTTCTTGCTTCAAGAATCATTTTTATGATTTTTCAGATTACCAATAACATGTCTCATGTTTATCATTCTTTCAAGAGCCAACATATTTAACATTCAAGAACATCAAATTCCAAAGACATATGCACTGTTCAAGCATTCATTCAGAAGGCAGAAAGCATTGCCACCACATGTAATTAATCAGAATTTCTTGTATTAAAAACTCGAGAAATATTGCCTCCTTATCCTAAAGAAAATCTTCTATTTTATTCATGTTTAATGATGATGAGAAAAATAAATTATAGCTTAATTGGAGATAAAATCAAAACATAGATACTAATTACTTCTATATGACTCCTAAGGTAAAACTCAAATAATAAAAAAAATTATCACAGGGTTAAGGTTAAGATCAGAACACAACAACCTTGACTTTGGGAAGTGGATGCCTCTTTAGTCTGTGGAGTGCTTGGCCCTTCAAGAGATAGTTTCTGACGCTTTAGTTCTCTTAATTCACGCCCTTGCACTTCTTGTTCTCTGAGCAGTTTGCAAAGCATGCTGTTTTGATTTTGCTGTTTTTCCTTCATTTGGTCCATGGTTTCTTGCAACTTAGTGACAGATGCCTCAAGATGCTCCCAGTATTCAAATTGAGGGAGTTCTGGTAGGAATTCTTGCGCCCTCCTCTTGATGGGGTCATCTTGCATTTGTTGTTTTTCCATTGTGATTTTAGTGATTGGTTGCTCCACTGAGATATACTATGTTATTCCCATCTTTACTCTAGCATCTTTGCAGAGCATAGAGATTAGGCTTGGATAAGCCAACCTGGCATCCTTGGAGTTCTTGTTGGCAAGTATGTAGAATTCAGATGGGATCAGTTGATGAACTTCTACTTCTTTTCCCAACATAATGCAATGGATCATCACTGCTCTTCTAATATTGACTTTAGAACGGTTGCTGGTGGGCAATATAGAACGCCCAATGAAGTCTAGCCATCCTCTGGCGACTGGTTTGAGATCTTCTCTCTTGAGTTGATTTGGGACACCCCTCGTGCTGGTGGTCCACCTGACTCCAGGGATGCATATATCCTCTAGAATCTTATCCAAACCCTTGTTTGTTCTCATCATTCTCCTATTGAAGGAGTCTGGGTCATCTTTCAGCTGAGGTAGCTTAAAGATCTCCCTGATTTTGTCAGGGTAGATATGAACAATCTTTCCTCTGACCACAGTCCTATAGTCATAGAGGGCAGCTCCAGATATTCTCTGCCTGTCTGTTTGCCACAGATTAGCGTAGAATTCCTAAACCATATTCCTTCCCACTTTCGTTTCAGGATTAGCTAGGACTTTCCAGTTCTTGTTTCGAATCTGCTCTTGGATCTCCGGATATTCATCTTCTTTCAGATTGAACTTGACTTTCGGGATCACAGATCTTAGACCCATTATTTTGTAGTAATGGTCTGAATGTTCTTTGGTTAAGAACCTCCCTTGATTCCAAAGTGGTTTTGGAACACTCTCTTTCTTGCCTCTTGGAGTGGGTTGTTTTCCTTTAGGAGCCATGATCTTAGTGGGTATGGTTTAGTGATTACGGATAAACACACCAAACTTAGAGGATTGCTTGTCCTCAAGCAAAAGAAAAGAAAGGAGAGGGATAGAAGGAGAGCTAGTGTTGAATGGTGGATGAGAGGAAGGAGGCCGAGTGTGTTTTTAAAAGGGAGGGGTGGGTTTTCGAAAATAGGGAGAAAGATAAGATAGAAGATATGATTTAAAAAGAAATAAGTATGATAAGAAAAGATATAATTTAAAATTGAAGAGATATGAAAGATATTTGAAAAAGATAAATTTGGATTTTTGAAAAAGATAATATGGAGATTTTTTTTAAAAAAAAAGATATTGATTAGTTGAAAAGATTTTAGAATGAAAAGAGATAGATTTGTTTTGAAAATTTGAAAAAGAGTTGAATTGGATTGAAAAAAAAAAAAAGGATTTGTGCTTATGGATTAAGATACATTTGATATTTTTAAAGTAGGTTTTTTTTTAGAAATTAGGGATTTTAGAAATCAGGGTTTGTAACATGTTTATGCAAGAAATCATGAATTGAAACATGAAAATTAAGATTAAAATGAAAAATATGAAGAAAAAACGAATTTACCTCCTCCCCACCATCCTGGCGTTTGAACGCCCAAACGCTGCATGTTTTGGGCGTTCAACGCCCAACTGCTGCTTCTCCTGGGCGTTCAACGCCCAGCTGTTGCTTCTTTCTGACGTTGAACTCCAGGAACTCCTTTGTCACTGGGCGTTTTTCTGAACGCCCAGGACGCTGTAAATCTGGCGTTAAACGCCCAGAAGGAGCTTCTTTCTGGCGTTCAACACCCAGAAGATGCTTCTTTCTGGCGTTTAACGCCCAGATGGCTATCCTTACTGGAGTTCAACGCCCAGTGGATGCTTCTTTTGGGCGTTGAACGCCCAAAATAGACTTTTACTGGCGTTTTCTTGCCAGTGAGCTCTTTTTCTTTGTTTTGTGTGCAGAATCCTTCTGTAACCCTGTAAACTTATATAATTGACTCTTTACCTTAGTATCAATGAACTTTATATAAACAAATAAGATCAAGAATAGGGCAAAATGCTTAGAGGAAGTGATGCCCCATGGCTGGATTGCCTCCCAGCAAGCGCTTCTTTATTGTCTTTAGCTGGACCTTGCTGAGTTTTTAATCTAGCCTCAGCCTTGAGCACTCTTGCTCAATATTTCCTTCAAGATAGTGCTTGATTCTCTGTCCATTAACAATGAACTTCTTATCAGAATCAATATCTTGAAGCTCCACATAACCATATAGTGATACACTTGTAATCACATATGGTCTCCTCCACCGGGACTTCAGTTTCCCGAGGAATAGCCTGAGCCTAGAGTTAAACAACAGAACCTTTTGTCTTGGTTCAAAGATTCTAGATGACAGCTTTCTGTCATGCCACCTTTTTTATTTTTCTTTATAAAGCTTGGCATTTTCGAAAGCAGTGAATCTGAATTCCTCTAG
This sequence comes from Arachis ipaensis, assembly GCF_059453495.1. Taxonomy (NCBI): domain Eukaryota; kingdom Viridiplantae; phylum Streptophyta; class Magnoliopsida; order Fabales; family Fabaceae; genus Arachis; species Arachis ipaensis. Next base: position 96,208,317 of record NC_142439.1, read on the forward strand.
CTCATTCAGCTGGAGCAATCTTTTTTCTCCAGCTAGTTTGGCATCAAAGTTTAGGAATCTGGTTGCCCAGTAGGCCTTATGTTCCAGTTCCACGGGCAGGTGGCATGCCTTACCATACACAAGTTGGTACGGAGAGGTCCCTATAGGAGTCTTAAATGCTGTTCTGTAAGCCCACAGAGCATCATCCAAGCTTCGTGCCCAATCCTTTCTACGGGTACTTACAGTCGATTCCAGGATTCTTTTTAGTTCTCTGTTAGAAACTTCAGCTTGTCCGATTGTCTACGGATGATATGGAGTTGCCACCTTATGGCGAATCCCATACCGGACCATGGCAGAGTAAAGCTGTTTGTTGCAGAAGTGAGTGCCCACATCACTGATTAGTACCCTATGGACACCAAACCTGCTGAATATATGTTTCTAGAGGAACTTCAGTACTATTTTAGTATCATTGGTGGGTGTGGCAATGGCCTCTACCCATTTTGATACATAGTCAACTGCCACCAGAATATAAGTGTTTGAGTATGATGGTGGAAAAGGGCCCATGAAATCAATACCCCATACATCAAACAACTCAATCTCCAAGATTCCTTGTTGAGGCATGGCGTAACTGTGAGGCAAGTTACCAGCTCTCTGGCAACTATCACAGTTACGTACAAACTCTCGGGAATCTCTATAGAGTGTAGGCCAGTAGAAGCCACATTGGAGGACCTTGGTGGCTGTCCGCTCACCTCCGAAATGACCTCCGTATTGTGACCCATGGCAATGCCATAAGATCCTTTGTGCTTCTTCTTTAGGCACACATCTACGGATTATGCCGTCTGCACATCTCTTAAAGAGATAGGGTTCATCCCACAATTAATACTTTGCATCAGTAATTAATTTTTTCTTTTGTTGCCTGCTGTACTCCTTGGGTATGAACCTTGCAGCTTTATAGTTTGCAATATCTACAAACCATGGTATTTTCTGAATGGCGAACAAATGCTCATCCGGAAAGGTTTCAGAGATCTCAATAGAGGGGGAGGACGCCCCTTCCACTGGTTCTATCCGGGATAGATGGTCAGCCACTTGGTTCTCTGTCCCTTTTCTGTCTCTTGTTTCTATATCAAACTCTTGCAGAAGCAACACCCATCTTATGAGTCTGGGTTTTGAATCCTGCTTTGTGAGTAGATATTTAAGAGCAGCATGATCAGTGTACACAATCACTTTTGATCCTACTAAGTATGATCTAAACTTGTCAATGGCATAAACCACTGCAAGTAATTCTTTTTCTGTGGTTGTGTAATTTTTCTGGGCATCATTCAAAACACGGCTAGCATAATAAATGACATGCAGAAGCTTGTCATGCCTCTGCCCCCAGTACTGCACTATTGGCGTGATCACTGGTATCACACATTAATTCGAATGGCAATGTCCAGTCTGGTGCAAAGATAACTGGTGCTGTGACCAGCTTAGCTTTCAGAGTTTCAAACGCCTGCAGACACTCTGTGTCAAACATAAATGGCGTGTCAGCAGCTAGTAGGTTGCTTAGAGGTTTTGCAATTTTTGAAAAATCCTTTATAAACCTCCTATAGAATCATGCATGCCCCAGAAAGCTTCTGATTGCCTTAACATTGGCGGGTGGTGGTAATTTTTCAATTACCTCTATTTTAGCTTGATCCACCTCTATTCCCTTGTTTTAAATTTTATGCCCAAGGACAATCCCTTCAGTCACCATAAAGTGACATTTTTCCCAGTTTAAAACCAGATTGGTCTCTTGGCATCTTTTCAAAACCAGTGTCAGGTGATCAAGACAGGAGCTGAATGAGTCTCCATATACTGAGAAGTCCTCCATGAAGACTTCCAGAAATTTTTCCACCATATCAGAGAAAATAGAGAGCATGCATCTCTGAAAGGTTGCAGGCGCATTACACAGCCCAAAGGCATCCTTCTGTAAGCAAATACTCCATATGGACATGTGAATGCTGTTTTCTCTTGATCCTGGGGATCTACTGCAATTTGGTTGTAGCCTGAATAGCCATCCAAAAAGCAGTAATAATTATGACCTGCTAGTCTTTCTAGCATCTGGTCTATGAATGGTAAAGGAAAATGATCCTTTCTGGTGGCTGTATTGAGCCTTCTGTAATCAATACACATGCGCCACCCTGTAACTGTTCTTGTAGGAACCAGTTTATTTTTTTCATTATGAACCACTGTCATGCCTCCCTTTTTAGGGACAACTTGAACAGGACTCACCCAGGGGCTATCAGAAATAGGATAAATAATCCCAGCCTCCAGTAATTTAGTGACCTCTTTCTGCACCACTTCCTTCATGGATGGATTTAGCCGCCTCTGTGGTTGAACCACTGGCTTAGCATCATCCTCCAATAGGATTTTGTGCATGCATCTTGCTGGGCTTATGCCCTTAAGGTCACTTATGGACCACCCAAGAGCTGTCTTGTGTGTCCTTAGCACTTGAATTAGTGCTTCCTCTTCCTGTGGATTTAAAGCAGAGCTTATGATCACTGGAAAAGTATCACCTTCTCCCAGAAATGCATATTTCAGGGATGGTGGTAATGGTTTGAGCTCGGGTTTAGGAGGTTTTTCCTCTCCCTGAAGAAATTTCATAGGCTCTTTCAATTCCTCTGAATCCTCTAGGTCAGGCGGAACATCTTTAAAAATGCTTTCCAGCTCTGATTCGAGACTCTCAGCCATGTTGATCTCCTCCACCAGAGAGTCAATGAGATCAACTTTCATGCAGTCTTTTGGTGTATCTGGATGCTGCATGGCATTGACAGCATTCAACTTAAGCTCATCCTTATTGACTCTCAGGGTTATTTCCTCCTGTTGGACGTCAATGAGAGTTCGTCCAGTTGCTAGGAAAGGTCTTCCTAGAATAAGAGTAGCACTCTTGTGCTCCTCCATTTCCAGCACAACAAAGTCAGTGGGAAAGGCGAATGGCTCAACCCTAACAATCATGTCCTCAATCACGCCTGATGGGTATTTAATGGAGCCATCAGCAAGTTGGAGACATATCCGGGTTGGTTTAACTTCTTCAGTTAAACCAAGCTTTCTGATGGTGGATGCAGGTATTAGGTTGATGCTTGCCCCAAGATCACATAGGGCTGTCTTGGTGCAATTACCCTCTAATATGCATGGTATCAGAAAGCTTCCGGGATCTTTAAGCTTTTCAGGAAAGCTTTTCAGGATGACTGCACTGCATTCTTCAGTGAGGAGAACTCTTTCAGTTTCTCTCCAATCCTTCTTATGACTTAAGATCTCTTTCATGAACTTGGCATAAGAAGGTATTTGCTCAAGTGCCTCTGCAAATAGAATCTTAATTTTAAGAGTTCTGAGATAATCTACAAAGCGAGCAAATTGCTTATCCTGCTCCTCTTGGCGGAGTTTTTGAGGATAAGGTATCTTGGTTTTATATTCCTCAACCTTGGTTGCTGCAGGTTTATTTCCTACAGAAATGGTTGAAGAAGCCTTTTTAGAGGGGTTGTCATCAGCACTTGTGTGTGTCTGATCCCTCACTGGCATTTGAGTACCAGAGTTAGAAGCTGGAGTGACGTTAGACGCCAACTCCTCATCTGTTCCTAGCGTCTGAACGCCAGAATTGTGCTTCTTTTGGGCGTTCAACGCCAGTTCCTTGCTTGTTTCTGGCGTTGAACGCCAGTCCTGAGCATAATCTGGGTGTTTAGCGCCAGTCTTCCACCCAATTTCTGGCGTTTTAACGCCAGAATTATCTTTCCCTGGGCTCTTACTGTCCTCAGATGGATTTTGGGTGGTTTGCTCATTTCTTGGCTTCCTGCTGCCTTGAGGTGGGGTATTTAATGTTTTCCCACTTCTTAATTGAACTGCTTGGCATTCTTCTGTTATTTGTTTTGACAGCTGCTGCTTTGTTTGCTTCAATTGTTCTTCCATATTTATATTAGCTATCCTTGTCTCTTGTAGTCTATCTTTGAATTTGGCTAACTACTGTGTTAGAAAGTCCAATTGCTGATTGAATTCAGTAGCTTGTTCAGCAGGACTGGGTTCAGTAGTCACTGTTTTAGCCTCTTCTTTCATGGAAAATTCGCTGCTTAGGTACAGATGCTGATTTCTGGCAACTGTATCAATGAGCTCTTGAGCTTTTTCAATTGTCTTTCTCATGTGGATAGATCCACCAGCTGAGTAATCTAGAGACATCTGAGCTCTTTCTGCAAGCCCATAATAGAAGATGTCTAACTGAACCCACTCTGAAAACATTTCAGAGGGGCATTTTCTTAGCATCTCTCTGTATCTCTCCCAGGCATCATAAAGAGATTCATTATCTCCTTGTTTAAAGCCTTGGATGTCCAGTCTTAGCTGTGTCATCCATTTTGGAGGAAAGTATTGATTCAGGAATTTCTCTGTCAGCTGTTTCCATGTCTTTATGCTAGCCCTAGGTTGGTTATTTAACCACCTCTTGGCTTGGTCTTTTACAGCAAATGGAAATAGTAATAATCTGTAGACATCCTGATCTACTTCCTTATCATGTACTGTGTCAGCAATTTGTAAAAACTGTGCCAGAAACTCTATAGGTTCTTCCTGTGGAAGACCGGAATATTGGCAGCTTTGCTGCACCATGATAATGAGCTGAGGATTCAACTCAAAGCTACTGACTCCAATGGAGGGCATGCAGATACTACTCCCATATGAAGCAATAGAGGGGTTAGCATATGACCCCAGAGTCCTTCTGGACTGTTAATTTCCACTTAGATCCATGATGGAGAAAGGGAGATGATGTAAAATAGAGAAGAAATATTTTATTTATTTAATTATTTATTTATTTCGAAAATAAAATAAATTAAAATAAAATAAATAAAAATGGGTGAAGATTTTCGAAAAAATGAGGAGAGAGAAAGTGGTTAGGAAGTTTTGAAAAAGATATGATTTTTTTTTAAAAAAAAGTTTTAAATTTTGAAATAAATAAATAAAAATAAATAAATAAAATCTGAATTTTAAAATTGATTTTCGAAAAATTGCTTTAACATAGAGGGAAAAGATATTTTTTTGAATTTAATGAGGAAAGAGAAAAACAATAAAATAACACAAGATCTAAAATTTTTAGATTTAATGCTCCTTGTTTTCGAAAATTTTGGAGGAAAAACACCAAGGAACACCAAACTTAAAAATTTTAAGATCAAGACACAGGGAAAACTCAAGAACGCCTTGAAGACTCACAAGAACAACAAGAACATGAAGAAGGAACACCAAACTTAAAATTTTTAGAAAACAAAACTAAAATTTTCGAAAAACAAAGGAAAATCAACAAGAAAACACCAAACTTAAAGTTTGGCACAAGATTTAATAGAAAAATTATTTTTGAAAAAGAAGATTTTGAAAAGAAAATACCCAATTACCAAGAACATAGACCAACGCTCTAGCCAACTGAATTATAAATATAACAATTGTTTTAAAGGAGTAAAATAAAAAAAATTTTGAAAAATTTTTGAAAAGAAAATAAAAGACTCTGACCCAAAAGACAAAAATTTCCTAATCTAAGCAACAAGATTCACCGTCAGTTGTTCAAACTCAAACAATCCCCGGCAACGGTGCCAAAAACTTGGTGCACGAAAATTACTTTACACTATGTAATTCCGCACAACTAACCAGCAAGTGCACTGGGTTGTCCAAGTAATACCTTACGTGAGTAAGGGTCGATCCCACGGAGATTGTTAGTTTGAAGCAAGCTATGGTTATCTTGCAACTCTTAGTCAGGATATTAATTTGTGGTTATCAATTGACTTGCAAATGAACAAGAGAGCATGAATTAAAGGTTACTTGTTATGCAGTAAATGAGAATATGTTGGAGTTTTAGAGATGGCTTCGTCTTTTGAATCTCTGCTTTCTCCCTATCTTCTTCTTCATGCACGCACGTCCCTCCTATGGCAAGCAGTGTGTTGGTGGATCACCGTTGTCAATGGCTACCATCCTTCCTCTCAGTGAAAATGGTCCAGATACGCTGTCACCGCATGGCTAATCATCTGTAGGTTCTCGATTATACCGGAATAGGATTTGCTATCCTTTTGCGTCTGTCACTACGCCCAACACTCACGAGTTTGAAGCTCGTCACAGTCATCCAATCCCAGAATCCTACTCAGAATACCACAGACAAGGTTTAGACTTTCCGGATTCTCAAGGATGCTGCCAATGAATTCTAGCTTATACCACGGAGATTCCGATTAGGAAATCTAAGAGATACTCATTCAATCTAATGTAGAATGGAAGTTGTTGTCAGGCACACGTTCATAAGTTGAGAAGGGTGATGAGTGTCACGGATCATCACATTCATCATAATAAGGCGCGAACGAGCATCTTAGATAGGAACAAGCGTGATTGAATAGAAAACAGAAATACTTGCATTAATTCATCGAGACACAGCAGGGCTCCTCACCCCCAACAATGGAGTTTAGAGACTCATGCCGTCAAAGAGTACAAAGTTCAGATCTAGAATGTCATGAGATACAAAATAAATCTCTAAAAGTTGTTTAAATACTAAACTAGTAACCTAGGTTTACAGAAAATGAGTAAACTATGATAGATAGTGCAGAAATCCACTTCTGGGGCCCACTTGGTGTGTGCTGGGGCTGAGACTAAAGCTTCTCACGTGCCTGGGCTGTAACCTGTTTCTGGCGTTGAACTCCAACTTGTAACGTGTTTCTGGCGCTGGACGCCAGACTGCAACATGGAACTGGCGTTGAATGCCAGTTTACGTCATCTATCCTTGAGAAAAGTATGGACTATTATATATTTCTGGAAAGCCCTAGATCTCTACTTTCCAACGCAATTAGAAGCGCATCAATTGGACTCCTGTAGCTCCAAAAATTCCATTCCGAGTGAAGAGAGGTCAGGATCCAACAACATCAGCAGTCCTTTTTCAGCCTGAATCAGATTTTTGCTCAGCTCCCTCAATTTCAGCCAGAAAATACCTGAAATTATAGAAAAATACATAAACTCATAGTAAAATCCAGAAATATGAATTTTTCCTAGAAACTAATGAAAATAAACAAAAAACTAACTAAAACATACTAAAAACTATATGAAATTAACCCCAAAAAGCGTATAAAATATCCGCTCATCACCCCACATGGTGAACTTTCTTCATGTGCTCTCATTTAATTCAACATGCTCCATGGACAGGATCTGGTTCACAGTATATGGAATGACTAGACTTCCTGTGAAGACAACTCTCATGCCAAGTGAGAAGTCCTCAGTTGGAATCTTCTTGTTCCTCCAGACCTTGGGTATTTTCTTCTTAGTGCCTTCTTCCTCAATGGTTGGTGATGAAGGCCCAACACCAAACCTAGGTTTGATAGCTAGGGGCTCTGTAAGGCTCTGCACTGAGAGAGAAGGCTAAAACACTAAGTGTTGCACAGTATTACCTCCTTTATCCAAGAGAGAGTGAGGTTTGGGAATCTTGAACAGAATATGATCCTCCCATAATCTCAGGATTAACTCTCCCTTTTCAACGTCAATTAAGGCCTTCCCAGTAGCTAAGAAGGGCCTGTCTAGGATGATGGAGTCGTTCCTGTCCTCTCCAATGTCAAATATCACGAAGCCTGCAGGAAGGTAAAGGTCTTCAACCTTTACAATGACGTTCTCCACCAGTCCATATGCCCGTTTCAAGGACTTATCTACCATCTCCAGTGAGATCTTGGTAGGCTGCACCTCTTGAATTCCCGGCTTCCTAATCACAAAGAGAGGCATAAGATTGATGCTTGATCCAAGGTCGCACAATGCTTCTCAAATGTGATCATCCCTATAGTACAGGGAATCAAGAAGCTTCCGGAATCTATCATCTTTGGAGGTAGCTTCCTTTGTACAAGGACACTGTATTCCTTGGTCAGCACCACAGTTTCATCCCCTTTCAGGGCTGCCTTTTCAGAAATCATACTTTTTAAACAGTCCATATAGGGGTTTTTTTTTTCCAACACCTCTGTAAAAGAGATATTGACTTGCAGCCTCTTGAGGACTGCCAAGAACTGAGTAAGTTGCTCATCATCAAGCTCCTTTTGCACATCTAGAGAGGGTTGGCCTTCAAGCTCCTTCATCTTTATGGGGGCGTGTATGAGTACACTTCCAGTCTCCTCCTGAGCCTTGTTCTCCTTCAGTTCCTCAACAACATTTTCCTCCTTGGATTTGGCCTCTTCTCCTATAGTGAGGGCTTTGCACTCTTCCCTTGGATTAACCTCTGTGTTACTTAAAAGATTATTGGAGGGTTCCTCAGGTAGCCTCTTGCTCAACTGACCTACCTGTATCTACAAATTTTGAATGGAAGACCTAGTCTCTGCCATGAAACTATTAGTGGTCTTGAAGAGGTTAGAGACTATTGTAGACAAGTCAGAGAGGCTCTGTGTGGGCGTCTCCATCTGCTGCTGAGAGGGTTAGAACTGTCTGTTATTGAACTTGTTTTGATTGGTTCCACCCTGATTATTGTTGAAGCCTTGTTGAGGCCTCTACTGATCTCTCCACCCGAAGTTAAGGTGATTCCTCCATCTCTAATTAGAAGTGTTGTAATAGAGATTATTATTGGGATTTCTGGAGGAATTTTCCATGTATTTCACTTCCTCCATGGTGGTCCAAGCATTGTCACCAGTGTCTCCTTCATAGGATACCTCTTGAGAGTTGACAGTGGAAACCTGCATCCCATTTAAGTGCTGGGAGATCATGTTGATTTGTTGGGACATAAGCTTATTCTGAGCCAAAATAGCGTCCAGAGTGTCCACCTCCATGATTCCTCTCTTTTGAGTAGTCCCAGTATTCACTGGGTTTCTCTTAGAAGTGTACATATACTGGTTGTTGGCAACCATCTCAATAAGCTCCTGCACCTCCTTAGGCGTCTTCTTCATGTGGAGTGAACCACCAGCAGAGTGATCCAGTGACATCTTGGACATTTCAGAGAGGCTATCATAGATGATCATATCAGGAGGGCATCTCCTGATCAGCTGCTTGTACCTCTCCTATGCTTCATAGAGGTATTCTCCCTCTTTCTATCTGGAAGTCTAGACTTCCACCTAAGCTTACTCAGCTTCTGAGGTGGAAAGAATTTGGTCAGAAATCCGTCGACAACCTTCTCTCATGTGTCTAGACTTTCCTTAGGCTGAGAGTCTAGCCGTAGCTTTGCTCTGTCCCGTACAGCAAAAGGGAAAAGTATGAGCTTGTAAACCTCAGGGTTCACTCCATTAATCATCTGCATGAAATCAGATATGAACTTGTTGGAGTCCTCCTGTGGGAGTCCATGAAATTGACAATTCTGTTACACCAGAGTGATTAGTTGAGGCTTAAGCTCAAAATTGTTGGCACCAATGGCAGGTATGGATATGCTGCGCCTATAGAAGTCAGATGTGGGTGTAGTGTAGGAGCCAAGGACCTTCCTTACGTCTCCTCCAGTGTTTGGATTAGCTGCCATAGTGGTATCTTCAGCTTCTTTCTCAAAAGATTCTGTGAGATTCCCTCCGGCTCTGCAAGCTTGAGCTTGTTGCAAACGCCGCCTCAAGGTCCTCTCAAGTTCAGGATCAGGATCAAGAAAGGTTTCCTTATCCCTATTCCTGCTCATAAATAATCAAGAAGCAAAGCAAGAAGAAAAGAGAAAACAGGGGTCTCTATGTCAGAGTATAGAGAGCTCCTTTGTGAGAAACTTTACTAAAGATATCAAATGAGATAGAATAATAAAGAAAAAACATCGAACATAAGGATGGGGGAATTAATTCAAGGATTTTTCGAAAATAAAGGAAAAGGAAGAGGTTTAAAAGTTTTTGAACAAAAGAAAGAAAAAGAAAAATTAAAGAGACACCAAATCTTAAATTTAAAATAGGATAATTAACTAACAAGATTTGAGAATAAAGATAAAAGATTTGATTTGAAAATGTTCGAAAATTTAGAGAGAGAAAAAGTCAAATAAAGATTTTGAAATTCAATTTGAAAGAAGAAAAAACTAAAGGAATGCCAAACTTAAAATTTGAATAAAGATAGGATAAGATAACAAGATTTGAAAATCAAGTAAAAGAAAAGATAAAAGATCTAAGATTAAGAAAGATAAACAAGATATGATTAAAGAAAATTAAATTTTAAAAACAAAAAAATTACTAATGGGACACCAAATTTTAAATTTTAAACCAAGATAAGAAAAAGACTCAAGAATTTTCGAAAATTTTAAAAGAAAAGGGATTTTTTTTAAAATTTAAAAAGAAAAGAACAACATTAAAAAGACACCAAACTTAAAATTAGAAATTAAGTAGAAAGGAGGTAGCAAAAATTTCAAAAATCAAAGGAAAAAAAATAAACAAGAAGGAAATCAAAATTTTCAAGAAAGCAAACAAAATCAAATTCGAAAATCAAGAAAAAAACAATTAACCAAAACTACTAAGAAACACCAAACTTAAAATTTCAAACAAAGTACGAAAAAAAGAGAAAAAGATTAATAAGATGAATTTTCAAAATATTTTTAAGAAAATAAACAAAACAAGGTTCAAAAATTTAAAAAGGAAAAACAATTAAATGAAAAAATAGCAACGGTACCTAATCTAAGCAACAAGACAACCGGTTGTTGTCAATCACGAATAATCCCCGGCAACAGCGCCAAAAACTTAGTGCACAAAAATTAACCTCGCACAACTTCACCGGCAAGTGCACCGGGTCGTCCATGTAATACCTCACGTGAGTGAGGGTCGATCCCACGAGGATTGTTGGATTGAGTAAGCAATAGTTATCTTGCTGGACTTAGTCAGGCAAATAGTAAAAGATGATGGTTGTTTGAAATCACTTAAAACAATATAATAAGGAAAAGCAATAAAAGGTTGGTATAGATTCAATAAAGAGAACAGTTAAGGTCTCGGAGATGTTTATCTTTTCGGATTAGTACTTCTTACTAACTATTTTAACAATGAATAATTCATTCTATGGCAAACTGTAAGTGATTAAACCCCAATTCCTTGGCAACTTAATATCCTCTAATCCTACTAAAACGCCACAGACATGGTAAATTACTTCTGAATCAGAGTATGAAGCTCAGCATTCTAGTCTATACCACAAAGGCCCTAATCACCCCAGATCCCGGCTGAAAAGATGTTCCCATGTCCCCAACGAGTTGTGGATTAGCCGTCTAGGAGGTGTATTCTCAAGCTTCGATCCCAGTTATCCTTTCGAGACTCACCAGAATCCATGTAGAAAAAGGGTAATACTTCTATTCCACCCAATTTCATTTAGATTAAGAACAAAAATACACCTTTGAATGGAATCAAACATAGATTAAAATGGGGAAGTAATAATATTAATCCATAGAATAAACAGGGCTCCTAACCTTAATCAGGAGGTTTAGTTGCTCATGACTTATAGAGAAAGCAGTTAAAAGTATAGAAGATCTGTGTCTAAATGTGTGTTCTTAAACCTAAGTGATCTCCTCTTTAAATAGTAAAATCTAAACCTAACAGATGTTAATTTAAATTTAAAAGTTACAAGGATAAGATAAGATAAGCTAAGGAGTGCTAAAATCCACTTTGGGGTCCACTTTGGTGATTGTTTAGGCTAGTTCCTGGCGTTCAGTGCCAATTTGGGCATTGAACGCCAATAAGGGAGGTGTGCTCAATGGTCCTTGCTCCCTGGCTGGCGTTGAACGCCAGTTTTGGGTGTTCAACGCCGGGGCTTGCTCCTCTTTGGGCGCTAAACGCCAGGTGTGGATGTTTAGCGCCATATTTGGCAGTGATTCTCGAAAAGAAGTATAGACTATCATATATCGTTAGAAAGCTCTGGAAGTTAGCCTTCTAACACTATTGAGACCGCATCAATTGAACCTTTGTAACTCATGTTATGCTCGTTGGAATGTAAGAAGGTCAGGGTTGACAGCATCTGCTATTCTTTCTTCGTCTCTGCACAAGACTCCGCCAAATTCGCCCGAAATTTACCTAAAATTATAAAAATAACACAAAAACTCAAAGTAGCATCCAAATATAAATTTTGCACTAAAACATAGTAAAACTAATTAAAATGTAACTAAAAATACTATAAAAATAACAAGAAAAAGGGTATAAGATACTCACGCATCAAACAGTTCTTCAAATCTTTTACATTTTTTGTTGTTGGAAATTTGACACATTGTGGAGACTACCTATGAAAACAAAAGACCCAAATGTTTTACATATATCGCACAAGAACTTATAAGAAATCCCTTAATGTTATAGCACAAGAACTTACCATATTATCTATATATTCTCTGGGTTTCAAAGACATGAAGTGAAATCTAGCTGCATGCCATTGAGATTCATGGTTCAGCACAAAAATATTTTCCTACTTATTGCTCGTCCTATCTTTGTTATTCTTAGTATATGTGGCTTAATTGTAGCATTTTTTTCTTGAGATCCTCTATTAGTTTCTTTCCTTTATCAGAGTGTTGAACTTATTATGGAAGCTCAGACTTCGCTATATATCTTCTAGATTTTTTTTGTTGAATTTGTCTCCTTAGCATCGTCCAATGCTGCTGCAATCCTAACATACATTACCTTAACCAAAATTTCTATCTCTTCAACTAACAATTGGCTCTCTTGGGTTCCAATTTTTGGTGATTTTTTCATGTTGGGTGGTGGCTCAACCTCTTGGGTAATGGCAGGTTTAGTACTTGATCGACTTATGCCAAGGTCAAATAATGGTGCAGAAAAGTCAATATCCAATGCAGTGTTAGCAACCATCAATAACCTAGCTTTCAGATCTTGAACTTGTGGAGGACTATAAGATAACACAGGAACGTATTTAATATAGCACCAAAATTCATTATGGCATAGCACCAAAATTATTAAAAAATAAATTTAAGTAGAACTTATACATTAAGAGATTCTTTTTGTTGACATTTCTTTGGGACAGATTCCTCAGGAGCTTGTTATTAAGGTTATGGAGGACTAGAGGTAGAGATTTTTACTTGTACTTGTTCTTGTTGATGATAATTTGGAGGAACAATTGCTTAAAGTGGCACTCTAACAAAAGCAAACAATAAAGAACTTAATATTCAGTAAACATTTAGGCATTTAGGTGCGATTCTAAACATATTTTGGTGTCCATCATTAACTCAATAACATTAAATATGCACATTCATTAGAATAATAAAAAGTAAATTAGAAAATTGACATATTCAGGAGATTCACTCTAGCTTTGTTTTTGAACCACAACCATATGTACTTCTAACTAGACTTCTTTTTTAGTAGTAGGGGCATTTTCTTCCTCAATAAGATTAGCTTCCTCCAGAATTTTTTTTGCACGTTTAACATGAACAGTATATAAATTATGTCAACATAGCAATTCAAGTATTGAATATGAATACAAATTTTGTTACATGAGAACTTATAAGGCTGCAAGCTATAAACTCCTTTTTTTTTTTGAAAAAAATCTTACAGGAATTTTTTGTGAATTTTTTCTAAGAAAAAAAATGAAATTATAAATATCAACTAAGATATTAATTGAAGTGTTTGAATGTATTGTATTATAAAATGTACAGGGAATCAGCCTCTTTATAGAGGAATTACAGAAATAGAAATAACTAGAAAATAGGAAAGAAGGAAAAAATACTAGCCTAAAATAAAGGAAAGATTTCTAATCATAAAATCCCTAAAATTAAGCTAAACCCAAAAAGGAAAAGATTTATAATTAATTCTATTTACATAAGATTCATAAAAGGAATTAGGAATCTGATTTTGATTTGATTTAGTCAACACTCCCCCTCAAGCTGGCTTGAAGATATCATTCATTAACAGCTTGCTTATTATGCTATCAAAAGTCTTCTTAGGTAATCCTTTAGTTAGAATATCTGCTAATTGTTCCGTGGTTGGAACATATGAGATGCAAATCTGTCCTCTCTCAATCTTTTCCCTGATAAAATGTTTGTCAACTTCAACATGTTTAGTTCTATCATGCAACACTGGATTATGAGAAATGGAAATTGCAGATTTGTTGTCACAATACAATCGCATTGGTGGAGAAATGGAAACTTTTAGTTCTCGTAGGATTTTCTCTACCCATATTGCTTCACATATTCCATGAGCCACTGCTCTAAACTCAGCTTCTGCACTACTTCGTGCCACAACACTCTGTTATTTACTCCTCCAACTAACCAGGTTTCCGCCAACAAAAGTACAATACCCAGATGTTGACCTTCTATCCATGACATTCCCAGCCCAATCTGCATCTGTATAAGCTTCTACTTGAAGATGTCCATGCTTTTTATAGAGTAACCCTTTCCCAGGCGACCCTTTCAAGTACCTTAGGATTCTAAAGACAGCATCCATGTGTTCTTGACCAGGTGAATGCATAAACTGGCTTACCATGCTCACAGCAAAGGCTATATCCGGACGTGTATGGGATAAATAGATTAGCCTCCCTACCAACCGCTAATATCTCCCTTTGTCCATTACATTTTCTGGTTCAGCTGGCTTCAATTTTAAGTTAGGCTCTATAGGTGTTTCAGCAGCTTTACAACCAAGTAATCCCGTCTCTTTTAAAAGATCTAGGATGTACTTTCGTTGGTTCATAAAAATGCCTTCCTTAGACCTTGCAAATTCAATTCCAAGGAAGTATTTTAATGAGCCAAGTTCTTTGATTTCAAATGCTTTGGCAAGCTTCTCCTTCAAGTCTTTTAGCTCCAAAAAGTCATCACCTGTCAGAATAATGTCATCCACATATACAATTAAGATGGCAGTTTTATTAGCTGCTGAATGCTTATAGAAAAGTGTATGGTCAGCTTGGCTTTGAGTATAACCAAGTCCCTTCACCACCATTCCAAGTCGTTCAAACCAAGCTCTTGGGGATTGTTTCAATCCATAGAGAGATTTCTTTAGTTTGCACACTTTATTCCTCCCTAGTTCAGCTTCAAATCCAGGTGGAAGTTTCATGAACACCTCTTCCTCTAGTTCCCCATTCAGGAAAGCATTCTTTATATCCAATTGGTGTAAAGGCCAATTGTAATTCGCAGCAAGAGATAAGAGAATCCGCACAGAACTAAGTTTGGCAACTGGAGCAAAAGTCTCTCGATAGTCTACTCCATAGGTTTGTGTATATCCCCTAGCTACTAACCTAGCCTTATACCTCTCTATGCTTCCATCAGCATTGCATTTGATGGTAAAAACCCACCTGCAGCCAACCAATTTTGTATTCTGTGGCAGATTTACAATCTCCCAAGTTTCATTTTTCTTGAGTGCATGCCATTCTTCCATCACTGCTAATTTCCAGTTGGGATCATCTAGTGCTTCCTCTATGTTCCTAGGCTCAAACAGATTTGTAATTTTAGAAGTAAAAGCTCGATGTTTTTGAGAGAGATTTTGGTAAGAGACATAATTGGAAATAGGATGGTTGGTGCTGGTTTTAAGTACCTTTTTGGTGCAGGTTCTGGTTTCTTTCCTAAGGGCTATTGGCAAATTATTATTAGAAGTGACAATTTCAGATTTACCTAGAAGTTCCTGAAGTACTACAGTTGAGCCGTCTTCCGGGTTTTCAGATTGGGTTGGTACAGAGATGATGGGCTGGTCTCTAGTCTTCTTGGGATATTTCCGAACATAACACCGAAGCTCCTTTTCTTGTGGTATTTCTTTTTCTGTTTGGATTCCAACTAATTCTGGCACAATTTCAGAATTGGTTTTCACATCTTGTTTTGCAATTGTTTCAGAATTTACTTGATTAGTGAAAGTTGTATCCTCAATATGTAAGATAGGAGTAGGTAAAGGTTCATGCAAAAAATTTTCTTCCCTTAGACTCTCCCCTTGAAGAGAATTTTTTTGAAAAAAAGTTTCATGTTCCAAAAAAGTAACATCCATACTTACATGAAATTTCTTGGTGTGTGGATTGAAACATTTATAACCCTTTTGACTTGGGGAATAGCCAATAAAAATGCATTTTTCTGCCCTTGAATCAAGTTTACTTTGATATGAAGGTGTATGTAAAAACACAGTGCAACCAAATACTTTTAAAGGTAAGTCAGAATGCAATCTACATGCTGGAAAATTCTTTTTGAAAGTATCCAACGGTGTGCAGTAATTTAACACACGTGTGGGCATTCGATTTATGAGATAGGCTGCTGTTAGAACAGCATCTCCCCATAAATACTTTGGAACATTACCCTCAAACATAATGGCACGTGCTACTTCAAGAAGGTGTTTATTCTTCCTTTCAGCAATGCCATTTTGTTGGGGGTGTATTGGGGCATGTAGATTGATGTTGAATACCTTTCTTTTGAAGAAATTCACCAAGATTTTTATTAAAGTATTCAGTGCCATTATCACTTCTTAATATTGAAATTTTTGTGTCAAATTGTGTTTCTACCATTGTTGAAAAATATTGAAAAATTTTAGAAACCTCAGATTTTTCATGCATGAGATAGATCCAACATAGTCGTGTGTGGTCATCAATAAAAGTTACAAACCATTTTTTTCCAAATTGAGTTGTTATTTTCGATGGACCCCATACATCACTATGAATCAAGTGGAAAGGTTTAGATGCATGATAAGGTTGAGAGTAATAAGGAACTCTATGACTCTTTGAACGAATACAACTTTCACATTTAAGTAAGGAAGAATCAATATTTTTAAACAAACTTGGAAACAAGTGTTTGAGATATGAAAAACTAGGGTGTCCTAGTCTATTGTGCCAGAGAATTATTTGGTCCTTTATAGGCATAGAACTTATACCACTAAATCCTTGAGCTATTTTATCCTCCGAAATATCCTCAAAGTGATAAAGCCCATCCATCATCTTAGCACTGCCAATCATCTTCCCCGAAGTCCGGTCCTGAAAAATACCATGAGTGTCAAAGAATGTCACAGCACAATTGGAATCCTTGCAGATTTTACTAATAGAGAGAAGATTACAAGAAAGCTTTGGTACATGTAGGACATTTCTTAGGTCAATGTTTTTGGACAGTTTAATTGTACCTTTTCCAGCAATAGATGAAAAACTACCATCAGCAACTCTAATTTTTTCATTTTCAAAGCAAGGAGAATAAGTTTTAAATAAAGGGGAGAGGCTGGTCATATGGTCAGATGCACCTGAATCGACAATCCATGGTGCATTCAAGTTTGAGGTGCAGTTAAAGGACATAGGAATACTAAAATTACCTGTTTGAGCCAAAGAACCACTAGGAGTACTAGACACAGAACTGGAATTTAACAGCCTTATGAGCTGCTCAACCTGTTCCTTACTCAATGATGATTTTTCAGTCTCATGAGCAGTTGGGGTAGAGCGTATTTTGAGACCAGGTTTGCTGCCTTTAAGGTGTGCTGGTTTTCCATGAATCTTCCAGCAGGTTTCTCGGGTGTGACGAGGTTTATTGCAGTGGTCACACCAAAGATTGGAGGGGTGCTTCTGATTTGATGAACTTTTAAGTGCAGCAGGTGCCATTAAAAGTGCATTAGACTCCAAAGAGGTCTGTTCAGTCTTGCCTTTTCCCATCATCACAGCTCTACGAGTTTCCTCTCTTCTAACTTCAGCAAATACTTCTCCAATTGAGGGTAGGATTGCTCTTCCAATAATTCTGCCACGAACTTCATCTAGCTCCACGTTGAGGCCTGCAAGAAACTGGAATATCCTCCCTTCTTCCACTGTTTGTTGGTGGTGTTTGGCATCAGCGGCTGAATTCCACTTGTAGTTATTAAAGTGGTCAAGATCCTGCCACACCCGCTTCAATGTGTGGAAATATTTGGTGACATTGTCACCCCCTTGTTGAATTTCTCTAACTTTTAGAGTAAGTTCATAAATCTGGGATTTATTCCCAAGATCAGAGTACATCTCCTTGACACTATCCCACAATTCTTTGGCTGTGGTATAGTACATGTAGTTACTGCTGATATCCTCCTCCATTGAGTTCACCAGCCATGTCATCACCATAGAATTTTCGGTATCCCACACATGATATTGTGAGTCAGTGATGTTAGGCTGGCTTCGCTCACCGGTGAGATATCCAATCTTCCCTCTTCCACGGATATACATCTGAACTGATTGAGACCACCTAAGGTAGTTTGACCCATTGAGTCGAAATGTGGTGATCTGAACTGAATGGGAGTCACCACTAACTAGTATCCGTTGCTCAGATTTTAAATCTGATGGAGTAGGAGTGGTGTTCTCCTTCTGTTCAGGATTAATGACTGAGGAACTGTCAGCCATAGCTATAAATCAGAGGCACAGTGCAGAGATCCTGCTCTGATACCAAATTGAAGTGTTTGAATGTATTGTATTATAAAATGTACAGGGAATCAGCCTCTTTATAGAGGAATTACAGAAATAGAAATAACTAGAAAATAGGAAAGAAGGAAAAAATACTAGCCTAAAATAAAGGAAAGATTTCTAATCATAAAATCCCTAAAATTAAGCTAAACCCAAAAAGGAAAAGATTTATAATTAATTCTATTTACATAAGATTCATAAAAGGAATTAGGAATCTGATTTTGATTTGATTTAGTCAACAATATTCTTATTAAATACACAGTAACTTTATATTTAAGAAAGAAATAAAATGGTAAGAGAAATGACATGGGATTACTTGGTGCATTTATAGACCCCTGAACGCTTGACTGTGTTTGAAACACAGGATTATTTTCACTCGACAAATTGACAGGTGATATTTTAAGGACAAAATAAACACTCAATAAGATTAGAGAAATAACATCAGTTTTTAGGAGATTTTAGTAAAGAAAGAAAAAAAACATTATAAGATATTAAATCTTACATTTCTGAAGAATCATGACGAACTTCTATTGAGCCTTGGCCACTTTTTAGTTCTTTAGGCTTAACAACCATTCTTTTTTTTTTTTTTTTTGTCTTTCTTTTAGGAACATCTTTCTTTTTGGCTTGTATCCTAGAAAAGCACAAAAATATTAGGCAAATAAACACAATAAATATTAACAAATGATACTGAAAAATAATACTTACTACGCTTATGTAGGCTTATCTTTTTTTCTTCATCCTTCTTTCTAGTTGTCTTTTTTTATTTGATTTTTCCTGGATTTCTTCTGTTATGACAATACATAGAAAAAATTTTGATTAAAAAATAGAATATATTTTTAAATAAATAGATCATTTCTGAATCTTACTTTTTATCAGAATCAATCTCTGAATTTAAAGATGAGTCCACTATAACAGGTTTCTTGTTTTTGGCTTTCATTCTGGAAAAACACAAAAACATCGGGCAAATAAATACAGTAACATTTACATATGACACCGAAAAATAACACTTACTCTTCTGCAAGCTTATCATGTTTTTGCTTCATCCTTCTTTCCGGTTGTTTTCTTTTCTTTGGTTTCTCCTACATTTCTTGTCTTCTAACAATATATAAAAAAATTATTGAAAAATAGAATATATTTTTAAATAAATAGATAATTTTTCAATCTTACTCATAGTTAGAATCAGTCTCTTTTTCTGAAGATGAATCTAATATGATATTTTTTTTTCTTTTTGTCCTTTTTTTCTTGTTTTTCTTCTCTCAACTCTGATCTTTTTACCATATCCTAAAATAGAAAATTATTTAATTATCATATTCAGTTTAAAGAAATGACACTGAAATTTTAAAGAAATAATTTTTTTTACCATTTTACATTTTTCTTACATTCAATTCTCTTAACCAGCTTCTCCCTTGTCCAATGTGCCACCCACAGTGGTTCAAGTGTTATATTTGTTAGTGTATCAATAAATTTGAATTCATGAAAGTATATGATCATTAGTGAAAAAAGACACCCATTAACTATGTATTTGTTCTTATTCCTGTGGCTTTTGATTCTAATGAGGAAGTTGATTACATGAATAGCTGGATTCCATTCTTATATAATGTCAACATAGAGAATTACTGGCATGTGAACCGGAAAAATTTTACTTACTATTGTTGGCAACAAGAAGCACTTCTGGATGAATAGAATGAATGTTTTCTTAAATTTCAATTGATTTTTGTTTTCATCCACACTCATTTGCAGCAAAGACTATGTCAAAAACAACAAAGAAGAACCTTTGATGCTTTCAACAATCTGCTATTGCTCCTTATTGATGTCTTTATAGATAATTTTTTCAAAAATAATCTCATACAATAGTACGGAAATAAGTTAATAACACCAAAGTAATGTAAAAATAATATCGAAATTTGATTGATAGAATAGATTACAGAAGAGAATTTTTACCAGTTGCATTAAACAAAGGTCATCCTTTATCTTGGTAAGGGTGATCTTGATTTCTCTATACCGTGTGTCCAGAGAGCCTTCATATAAATCAAAGGAATGAGCTAGTTCTTTTAGAAGTGTGCGTATTACATTTAAGCTTGGGATATGTCTCAAAGCACTAAATTCCAGTTCATTCACAAGAACTTTCTTTTCTTCACACATTTTTTGCTGAATATTTTAGATATTGTTCTTGTCGATTACACAAATTATGAGTTTTCTGCAAATAATTAAAAATTATTATATAATATATTTATACAATAAAAATAGAGTTGTTTTAATATGAATAAAAATTATTCATATGTTAGTGCCTCCTTCTTTGAGATGCTCTTCTCAGCAACTTCCTTCATTATCATTTTGGTAGTAAGGAATAAAAAATTTGGTTAATACATCCAAAATGCATTGAAATTATTTAACGATGACGATACACAAACTCAATTCAAAACAAGCACACAAACAATATTCAATTATCCACAAAAAAATATGCATATAAATTTTAAATTTAGAAAAGTCATCAATATGGCTTAAATGACACCAGAAACACTACAATTATTTTGCATAAATTAATTACACCAAATCCAAGTCAATGAGAGCAAATGTATTTTATTTAAATTTAGAATGCATTGAAATTACTTAATGATGACAATATACAAACTCAGTTCAAAAGAAACACACAAACTAGAGTCAGTCATCCACAAAAACACATGAATATAACTTTTAAATCTAGAAAAGTTATCAATATAAGTTAGATGACTACGACCTAGCACAATTATCACAAAATCAACACTATAAAGAGAATTATTGTTCGTAATTTCTACTTTATTACGAGAATACAAACTGAATCTACTAAATACACAAAAATATGAGTATCTAGTGTTTTGCGCAAGAGAAATCGAAAAGGAAAGAAAAAACAGAACATAAATCGACGACTTAGGTTTTGATTACCTTCAATAGTGCTACGGTGTTTTTTGTTGAAGATTTGAACCTAGCGCTGAGAGTGTCTCTGAATTTTTGCAGAGATTTTTGAGAGAGTTGTGGTTTTAAGTTTCTGTGTTAAAGTTATGATGAGTTTAGAAATCATTTTTCATATAAGAGAGCGCAACATGCTAAACATTAGCAAGGAGTTGGTGCATGTGTAACACGATCTCATTAGTAAAATTGGTTTTTGTGGGACTTGAATCAATTTAATTGGACTTAATTATCAAAAAAATTTGGACATATAGCATAACTGTTAAATTAAAAGGTGTTATTATATGCGTAGATATTACAACAATATGACCTTGTACATTTAGCTGTACTTTACAAGTAATATTAAAATTTAATAACTACCATAGGCACAGGGACGGATATACGCGGGCCTCGCCTCCCCCAAACTTTTTTAAAAAATGATTAATAGTAATATGTTATTATGATTTTATTTTTTTTAAATTTATTTAGTATTTAGTCTAATATAAATAAAAGTCCAGCTTAACCTAAATATTAATTATTTTTTTAATATCTAAAAAAGTAAGTAACAATATTAAAAAAATCTGAAAAGATATTATTACTAATATTTTTAATTAAATAAAAAATTTTAAATTCCATAAAGTAGATTTTTTTTCTTTTTGTGAGCATCCTTCTTGATTCATTTCGTATTAATTATTTCTGTTTCAACTATTACAACTGAGAGATCTTTTTCAACGATGAATATTGTGAAGAATAACTCATAAACAAAATGAAACGTTAATTTATTGCTAATTGTCTTTTCATTATATTGAAAAAAAAATTGTTGAAAAATTTGATAAAGATTCTATTATCGATAAATTTTATGATACGAAGAATCGACCACTTCATTAATAAAAAGTACATACATATTTTTTGTACTTTAAAATATATTCTCTATCGATATATTTTAGTAATATATTTTACATTATATATTTTTTTGTATAATTTTTTAATATTATATATATTATTGGCTCCTCCAAAATAATATTTCTAGATCCATCCTGCTATAATCATAAGAATTATCAAAGTCTTCGTATATTATAGGAAAAATAATGAGAGCTAACATGTTTAAGTTAATAATTCGTCAATATTTTTTCTTTTAAAGTTTTCTTTTCCTCTTCTTAACGTTTTGTTTATTTTCTATTTTATTGATTGATCAAAATAATTAATTTTAATAGTATAACCATATCTAATTTCTTTGGGTAATTTATCTTAATAAAATTATTGGAATCTAAAATTACGACACAAATATCTTCGTTAGAATTTGATTACACATCTATCCTATTTGAATCTATATAAGTCGAATCAGTTAAATTCGATTGGCACATATGTACGTATAGTGAAACACAAATTCAATTTATACTCGATAGCTCGAATCTATATATCTTATCTAGCTTATGTTTTTATAACAATTATATATTTGTCGTTATTATTATATGTTACATAATAATTGTATACTTTTTGCAGTTATTTAAAAAGTTTGTATCGATAATTGTGTAATTATCGCTAAAAGAGTACAAGATAGTTAATATCTAATATCGATAAATATGTTAGCGATTATTTTTATTATTACTAAAAATAAAATAAATAACCATTAAAAATAAATTTTCTAATCGTGAAAGTTAGGGGTGTGCATGATCCGACCCGATCCGAAGACCTGACCCAGCCCCGAATATTTTAGGGACTATTTTGGTGTGATTTCACTGGGTCTAGGGTCGGGTAAGGGTCTCAAAAATAGACCCGGTTATTATTTCGGGTCGGGTCCGGGCCATGGCTCGGGTCACCCGAAGTTGGTTCGGTGGCCCGGTCATCATACACAATTAATATTTTGTGTTATTAGTGATGGATTATGGCTATTCTTATGTGAAATTTAAGTATTGTAAACCTTAATATTTTGTGTTATTAGTTATTATAAGACTATAAGTTAATGTTTTATGTTTAAAATGCATAAGATTTTAGACTAATGTATAATATTGTGTTATTTATATTGATTTAAATATTTGGTGTTATTAAACAATATTAGTATTGATTATGGTTATGCTTTAATTTTAGAGAAGAGTTGATTCTTGTTATATTTTTCTAAGTGAATTTTACCATGTCAAATAATGGTTGGAGTCTTGGAAATTTGGATATTTTCACATGCTAGCTTATAAGAAGGTATCAAGGTAATGTAGTGTTAACGGCCCGATTTTCACCCGGTATAATCGTGGCCCGAAAGTGTATAGGTTTCATCGGGTCTAGGGCCGGGTTCGAGTCTAATAAATAGGCCCGGTATATATTTCGGGTCAAATCTGGATCACATCAAATCCGATTTCACCCGATCCATACACACTCCTAGTGGAAGCTTAAATAACTAAACATTCTTAAGATACGAAGTTTATATTTTAATAAATTTGTTTTAAATGTACAATAATAACCTATTTTTTTTTTTCTTAATATAATGTTTTCCCATACATACCTTAAATATGAAAGAGAAGTTTCATTCGATCCAGTACTCATTTTAAATGCTGAAAAGATACCATACATAACATACATCCTCACATATATCATGTGAAACTATTTAAAACCACTAGTCTGAAAACATCATCATTTCACCCAAAGCACCATTCCCATGTGTTTAGTCTCAAAAAACTGAAAAACCATCAAACGTAATATTTGATTAATTAAACATTAGCGCATACTACAAACAGAATAAGGAGAACAAAAACGTTGAATATCGCAAATTTATTGTACAAGAACTATAAGACGTTATGTGTCCTTGGTCCTTGCTATACATTTTTTTTTTTTTTCCCTTAAGTAGGAAACTATTATTTCTGCCCCTAATAAAAGATTCGTTTCCAAGATATCAAGGAGGTGGTTGTTTTTAAAAATGAACTCAATTTGACAAAATGTGTCATTTCTATAAGTTGTCAATTCGTGATTATCATAATTTTTTTTTCTTTTTGGGATAACATTTAGATGGTTATTTAGAAATGTTAATTAATACTCAAATTTGTTCTTCAAGATATAACTAATTCGTTCTTAAATTTGATTCTAAAAAAAATTATAAATTATATTAATCTTTGAAATATAATTGTAAGTCAAAATACTTGTTTTGTCAGTTAGACTATCACATGTCACATGATGACTCAGTAGAACTAAATAAAAAAAATAAAAAACTACTAATAAAATGTACAACTTAATATAAAGTTTCATTACTTGTTGAGCCACAATTTTTCTATGATAATCGAACATTGTATAAAAGTGCTTTAACTAGAACACTTGATATCTAACACTTTGAATAACATCAAATGAAAAAAAAAATTGATATTCCACTTTTCTGATGTGCTTAATTCATAAGCTCATGTTCACTAGAATAAAATTTATAAGTTCGCTCAAAGATTGCAACTACTAAATATGCATTATAAGAGGATCATTGCATTCAAAAAATACACAATTACAGTTGTATCTGATAGTTGCATTCGAATAAACAACAGATGTTTGCTAGCAATTTGAGTGTGTGAGAAACGAAATATGATCACATTATAGTGTTTGGAGATCTGATATTTATAAGGAAGTCTTTTTTTTCCATTACTAATACTTAAGGTTGTGAAAGGTTTAATTACGTAGTTTTGTGAAATTTTTAATTAGGTCTTTATATATTTTTTTTAATTGAGTTGTTACACTAAATTTTTTTTTAATTAGGTCTTTTTTGCAGTAATTGACTTAATTTTATAGGGACCTAACTAAAAATAAAAAAAAAATTAGTATAGAGACCCAAATAAAAAAAAAAGTGTATGACCAAATTAAAAAAAAATTAGTACAAAAACTTAATTAAAAAAAAAGTACAGAAACCTAATTAAAAATTTTGCAAAACTATAAAAATCATCGGAATAATTAAACCGTTGTGAAATAATGGTAGACTACACGTATTTCGCTACCTTAATTACGAAGTAGGATATACTCAATTTCTAATGTATTTTGCTGGTTACATGTATTTTGCTGACTTGTTAGCGAAATATTATCGATTTTGAATTGAGCCTATTTTGCAATTTTTACTACAAAATTGGAGTAATTTGTTTTAGTGCATTTTGCATACTAGCCCAAATACCCTCACAATATAATACATAAAACTGAAAATGTTTCTCACTTTATCCAAGTTAATAAATAATTTTTTATTTAAATAAAAAAAGCTTCAACCAAATTGGTGTAAGAATTTAGACAAAGAAATAAATAAAAAAACTGTAATAATTATATTACTCCAACTAAATTGAGGCTTTAGCTTAACATAAATAAACGATCGATTTAGTAAAATTTTTTTTTTGGAAGTAATCCATCGGAGCTAGTTTTTGAAATATAATTTTTTTTATAAGTTTTAATATTTATGTTTCGTAAATCAAACAAAAATGACTTGCAATAAATATGTAAACAACAATTATGTTTGATAAAATAATTTTTAAATTATAAATAAAAAAAACCATAATTGATATAAACATAAGGATAAATTTAAATATTTATTACATTATACATGAGATTATATTAAATTTTTTTACTTTAATAAATACAAACTAACTTTAAAAAAGATATTTTTAAATATTTCAAAAGTACTTCTAAATTTTAAAAATTTTAAATAAAAGTACATTTTTTTAATTTATCAAATATAAAATAAATTGATTATATTTTTAAAAACTACGCCTACTTCTCCAAAAAGTTTAACCAAATCAATTCTAACTTCAGGTCTCATTAAAAAGAAGGAAAAATTATATGTTACAATAAAATATTTTTAATGATAGAGCATGTTTAATTATTTTTTACAAAAATTTATGTGCATAACTGACTTTCACTAACAATATTGGATATGCATTTTAAATTTGTTACATGCAATTATAATGCACTAGTGATTTAATAATAATAATAATAATAATAATAATAATAATAATAATAATAATAATAATAATAAGATTAATCAAAATGACAATTTGTCAAGTTCTAACTAAAATATTTTATTTTCATGTTTTTCCAATATAATTTTTATAAATTATATATAATATTTTAGGAAAAATTTATGCACTAAACTTTTTCTTATATTAGAAATAGAAATAGATATCTCTATGTAGCATTTTGTTAGTTATTTATTCTTGATTCTATACAATATATAATTTCTTAACATTATAAGTAAAAGTAACTGCTTATGAATAATTGTAGGGTGTACAACAATTTCCCAAAAATAGTGAACATTGACAAGGAAAGGGTGGAAAAGGCCACAAATTGCAAAGAAGAAAACAAAAGATATATGATAATAATAAAATAAAAATCTTTATTGTTCTTGCTGAGGTTGACCGGTGTATAGCTCGTCCGTCGATGAATGTCTTCAAGCTTCTCGTCGGGATGAGTTATACGTCGGCAAGGAGAGAACAAGAGGGTGGGTACCTGCCTGCAAAAGACACTCCGACGCTCAAGTCAATAAGTGTTTAAGAGGTATAAGAATAATTCTATGAATATAGAATGTAAGACATGAAATGAAAGTTATCATGTGTTATGTTGTGTTTATAATAATTCTATGAATATAGAATGTATTATTGAGATTAGATATAGAAGGTTCTTTTTATAGGTATAAAATTGATGAATAGAATTGATGTTATGACCGTTTGGTCATTAAGATAGAAATGATGGTCATTAAGTCGGTAATGAAGGTGTCAGTTACAAACAAAAGAATGAATGATAGTTAACGCCGAGTTATAACTCATAATGCATAATAAAGACCGAGTTATAAGGTGACGGATCATTTATTATATTCCATTGTTCGGCAACCACAGAGGGAAAGTGTGGTGAAGCACGAAGTTGCAGAAAAAAGCAGTTAAAAACTTTTTTTTTTATGAAAAATATTACTTATACTCTAAATTTTTAGTCTTTAGTATTTAAATAATATTATTTAATTAATTTAAATATTTATTCTTAAAAAAAATTATTTATTTTTTTATAAAAAATTTACTTATTTTTTAGAGTTTTTTTTTAAATTAAATAATAGATAATTTTTAAAAAATATCTAATTACATTGGTTTTTTTTGTTGTTCATAATATCTCCGAACTCAATAGGTGAAAGACTATTTTTTGGCAGATAGAAATTCCATTTATAAGATACTGCATAAAGCGAAAATCGAAGCAGTCAAGTAAGTTGCCCACTCGACGATCCCACTTAACCCAAATTGATTTACTATTTCTGTTAAAAACCTTTTATTTAATTTTCACAAACCTCCAAACCCAACAACTTGAACTTCTCCCAATAATATTCTTTACTTTCTCGGCTACTTTCTCTTCTCTTCTTCACTCCACAAACCCTAGAAACAGAAAAGGAAAAGAAAAATTCACCTTTTTTTATGCAAATGGGATTAACTCACCAACACTAGAGAGCCACACACTTCAAGATTCAGCTCAAGCCCATTTCAATTATGGCCTCATTTTCCACTTCTCACTACATCGTTGCCTTCACATTCCTCAACTTGTTCCTCAAAATCCAAGCTTTGAACCCAGTTCCATCTTTTTCGTTCTCAGACTTCGGAAAAGATCCAATTTTCAAGCAAAGTGTAGCACTTTATGGTAATGCAAGGGTTGTCAATGGCGAGTCTGAGGTTATGCTCTCTGGGTCTGGTAAAGTGATGAGAAAGAACCCCATCAAGCTTGTTGATGCTGCATCAAAGGGTTTGGTCTCATTTTCAACCTACTTTGCTTTTTCAATTTCCTTCAATGAAGGTGGGGATGGCTTGGCTTTTGTTATGGTTCCAAGTGGTTCTGAAGGTGAGTTTTTTGGTAATAACTCATCAGGGTTCTCTCTTGGATTGAAAGGAAAAAGCGGATTCGATGTTGTTGGTATTGAGTTTAGTATTGCAAATAGGGGTTCTGCTAGTTTTAATGTGGCCATTAAGGTTGGTGATTCAGTTCCTGCTAAAAAAAGCAATGTTTCTTCTGTTGTAAGAAGTGGTGAAAAAATGCATGCTTGGATTGATTATGTTGCAAGTTCTAGGAGATTAGAAGTTAGATTGAATCAGTTTGGTCATTCAAGGCCATATGATCCAATTCTATGGCATTCAATTGATTTCCCAAGTGTTTGGGAGTCCAAAGAAATGTTTGTGGGATTTAGTCCAGTGAAAAAGGATGATAATATTAATAGCTCTCAAGCATGCTTTCTCTATTCGTGGAGCTTTGTTTTGAGGATTTTCCCGCATTGGATGCACTCTGAGCCCATCGATCCGAAGGTCCTTGCTACCAAGGAAACTGAGGCTCCGGTGGTGAAACCAAAGAGTGACTGCCTTTTGAGGATTCTTGCTGCTATGATATTCGGTGCCGGATGTGGAGCTTTGACAGCATTTGTTGTGCTTTATGTGTGGACCATCTTCGGCAATAGACGTCCGGTAATGCCGGAGGAGTTTGTTATGCAGCCAATGGATTTCGAGTACAAGAAAGTCGACGTTGTTGTAGATAAACCCATCAAAGGTGCTAAGGAGTAGATCTGCAGGAGGGAGCTAATTGCGCCATTCACAGTTGTGTTGTAAATCAATGTTGCTTGTATTCAGGTTTTGTTTTGTTGTAATCTTCTGGGAAAGAACTGGTTAGTTTACTTTTTCCTACGTTATTGTCTTTTGTTAAGATAATTGAGATCCAGATCCAACTCTGCATCCAATATTACATAGCTTACCCCTTTTTTGTTTATCAATATATTGTGTAATGTTGCTGATAGAGATTTATATATATGGTTATCACTAATAACCACAATCAATCTACTTATTCAATGTTGATTGGCCCATAGTACATTAGTACCAATGTGGATTTATATTTATTTGCTTAGGGATGCAAATATAAGAAAATTATGATACATGGATGAGTTGCTTCTACACAACACTATCTCCTTTGATTTGTTGAATCCTTTATGTTGATGTTATGTTGTTTTCCATTTACTGACACAGTAAATTAACTCAAGCATTGGTTGCCATAAAAAGGTGCAACAGTGAATGGAGTATTGATGTTAAGCATGGTCTGATCTGAAATTGTATTTTTTATCTTAAGATATTCATATTTAGATAGTCTTGTCTGTAACTTGATTTCTGGTTTCTGAAATAACATAGCCTTTCTGTACTCTTTCCTTCACCAATCTTAGTAATGCAACTATCTTTTGAGAGTACCAGAATTTCGATTTGTTTGTGCACTTCATAGTGCCTGTTGCTAACATCTAGCACACTTGAAATTAAGTTTTTTTTGGTTCATGAGACGCATGAAACATCAAACATTTTAGTTGCTGGTCTTTTTGTTTTAGTAAATTCCTTTAAAGCATCCTGCAAACCATTTACTTTGGATAGTTGCTTGCGGAAGAGAATTTGAATCTGCTTGACTGCTTGTGATAAACCTTTTTTGGATGTAAGTTTTATATATTCAAAATTCTAAGTCAGTAAACTTGTTTCCCTCAAGGTGGGGGTTAGGTACTAGAATCAATAGTTAGTTTTATATTATCTGGTTTGGTTACTTACTATATTTTTTTATTTGAATGCAATTGTAGGAATATTTTTAGTTGCCTGCTTCCTTTTGGCATGTTTTTATCACATAGTTTATTTATGTTTAGATTTGAGTTTTGAAGTTAGTTTCTTGTTCCTCGGTCAGCTTCGGTCGTAACACATCATCACATGGGTTTGGTATTTTCTTACCAAGTTGTGGCTTTATCATAATTCACAAATGTGTGTACTATATGTTCTGCCTTCGTCAATTAATGTTAACCATGTGACGTTGC
Organism: Arachis ipaensis; assembly: GCF_059453495.1. Taxonomy (NCBI): domain Eukaryota; kingdom Viridiplantae; phylum Streptophyta; class Magnoliopsida; order Fabales; family Fabaceae; genus Arachis; species Arachis ipaensis. Next base: position 96,238,225 of record NC_142439.1, read on the forward strand.
TGGCTATGCTCGTCGAGAAGGTGGTGGCTAAGCGATTTTGATGACTTCATATGCCATTTTTAGGTCATCTATTGATTGCTTTCTATTACAGAGAATTTATTCATTGAAAGCAAATTACAGGTTGAACCAAATTGGTTATTAGTTTACAGAAACATTGAACTGTCTAACAAAACTTGCCTTCATAATGAAATAATAGAACTATAAAATATCTAAACAATTAGTTTCTTGGGGAAGAAGAATCAAGACATTTAAATTCATGGTCAATACTTGCTGCCAAAGAGATGATATCGGATGGATATACATGCTTATTTGCAAAAGATCTTGTCTATTGAAAATTCGCCACAAATAAACCAAGTTGGGTTAGTCGAATAGTCAATTTACTCATCAGCTGAACAATGCCATGGGAAACCCAAAAAATATTCCCCACAAAAATTAAGTGATCAACATTTCTCCTTTGTATTTACATTGCATTTGAAATAATACTAACCAACATAGAACACCCAACAAATGCATTGAACCCTGACCTCAACACCAGATCCGTCCAAACATATTTTTCATTTCAAACAAAAAACAACTAAAAAAATCAAATTTACATCAATTACAATTGTATTTAGTTGGCAAATATCAAAAGCTTTGTCCAAGATTCAACCGTTTTCTCAAAACAAAAATTAGAAAAACAAAAGACAAGAATCAAATATTGCATCGCATCAAATTAAAATCAATAGGTATTCATTTTCTTGAATCAAAATAAAGCAGAGCAATCTTAATAATCACTACATTTTAGAGTTAAAAGTCGGGTATAGCATAACATTATCAACAATATTTAGAGAAACGAATGGGACTCTTAATTTTCAGAGGCATTATCACTCTAAGGCTACAAAAAGAAGACTAACCATTATCATCCTGGTCAATTGATCATCAGCAATCACCAACCACGTTTTTTTAATCTATTTCTCATAGACTATATTTTCGAATTAATTTATGAATAACAGATGTAGCAACTTTTTTTTCTAAGAGTTTACTAATAACTGAAATCTACAAAGCAAAAATATGTAAGTACTAGGCAGGGCTGGGATTGAGGTGAAGTGAAGGTAAACGAGGCTGGTAGTCGTAGAGGTAACTTAAAAAACTACCAGAACCACCCCATAGCTATCCCTATTGAATGAGTGTGAGAAGCTCGGTAAGCAGATTTGTCGACGAGACCCAAAAATGGATCTAACAACAACCGGCCAGTAAACTTCCCTAACCGAATTTCAATTTGGCTACAGCCGGAATGGCACATTCAAGATGAAGAGTACTGAATTCACCCTTCCCTTGGTACATGTAGCCTACATGCATCTTTGACCAACAAAACTGAAATTAGATAAACTCGTTCATATTAAAGCATGCAAATTATGTTCTAGAAAGTATCGTTGTCTACAATTTTTTTTTTGTCATTCTAGACAATATTTAACCTTAGTTGGCACGGATGGCAGCACCTTAAAGAATCACTGAATTGTAGTAAGTCATATTACAGTTAGCTTCAGTTCCTTGGAAAAGAATTGCAAATACATTACAGTTTCTAACTGCCACTGTTGATCTCATATCTTAATCCAAATGTATCAAACACTAAAGACAATGAGGACATAAACTAGCAATAAAAACATAGTTCCTATCAATATCCGTTTGAGGCCTAAAGAATAACAGTTCTATCAGCGAAATAGATTCAAATCAAAGATATAAAATAGAGGTTCGAAAATTAAATTAAAATCTAAAAAATCAGAGTATCACACACAAACATGTCACTTGACATAACTTTCACTACCAATCATCAAACATTCGAACATCCATTTACCAAAGCATTTATGGCAACGATATTTAACAGCGAAAGGTAGTTACGTGATTAGGAATGAACAGGGTAAATAATCGATGGATCTCAGCAAGTTATGTTATCTTCAATTCCTTTAGGAAGTTTCAGATAGATAACGCAGTTTAAAAAATAACATCACGGATCCAGAAAATCCAACCACCCAATTCCTTTAACGAATAAATCACAATGATAAATTTTTTCGATAGTGAAAATGAGATATTGATTTGTAAACAGAGCACCTCAGAGAAATAATTCCCCATAAGCTTCTTCACGGGTAATCAAAGTGCAAGGATAACAATTTTGAATTTGCTCATCACTGATGCTCGTATATAACACTAAGAATCAGAAGTAAGTAAACATAAACAGTAAAACTTTGAGGATAGCTTAAATCTGAAACAAGGAACTATAGACTTAGATCTCATTCTTCGAATTCCGAATGAATGCTATGCGCCTCGGTGCTTATGAGGTATAAGATGTTGGTTTAACACTTAAAATATTGGGTTTAGGGTTTTCTGAAAATTTATAGAACTCTGGGGAACCCTAGAAGGTGTTTGGTCCAGCTGATATTGTATTCCTCTCCAAAATTCCCAAACGAATGAACGATTCGTGTTTTTTTCTTTTTTTGTTATTTTATTTTTTAGTGTATGTGTGTGTATTTTTCTTTTCGATCGGGCAAATATAGGCAAAAAAAAAAAAAAAATTTACATATGATTTAGTGGGAGGTAAAATCACAAAAATGAGAATCGTTAGTGTTTTTTAAAATATGAAAATAAATAGAACTTGTCTCTGAATTGTAAATTTTAATTTAAAATTTTAAAAAGTAAATTTACAGACCACAAATTATTATTTTTAATTTTTAATTTTTGAATAGTGAATTCACGCTTCAAAAATTATCTTTTTTATTTTTTAAATTTTTAAATATACAATATATCATAATTCTCATATTTCAATAAATAATAATATTTTTTTTTAAATCACAAATCTCAAAACTATATGATAATTAAAAAGTATAAAGGTATATATAAGCAAGTTTTGATAATCGAACGGGTTAATAAATTAGTCGAATAACTAGTTTAATAAATTAATAGTTCAACTGAGGTTAAATTGTAATTGAATTAGTTTAATTAAATATAAATAAAATTATTAAAAATTTAATATTAATATTTAAATTAATATTTTTAAATTAATAAAATTTAAAATTTTATAATCTTACTTAATAATTTATCTATAATTTATCGTTAGAAATTTATAAATAAGTTCAAATATCAAAATTTATAACTTCTAAAAATTAAAATAAATATAAATAATAAATACAAAATATTCTATCATCAAAAGTAATAACAATAAGGCTGCTTTTATTTACAAGCATAGGACACAGAGACAAGAACACAGAACTATAAAATTATGTTTGGCATATGACACAGATATTATATCTAGAGATATTGAATTAGTGTATTTTATATCTTTCTTAACAGAAATGATATAAAGACACTGACAAAAGACAAACTTATTTTTTTATTTTTTATTATTCGTATCAATTTTTCATAATTATATTTTTTATCTAAAGCTTTTGTATGAAAAAAATTAATTATCAATTAGACTTTCATAATTTATTTTTTTATATTGATTTTATCACTAAACAAAATACAAAAACATTAATTTTTGTATTTTTGTTGTTTGTATTTTATTCTTAATATCCTGTCTTATCTTGTTCTTACAACCAAACATAGCCTAATAAAAAAGTTTTCATATAAATAAAAAATCAGAAAATCTCCACATACAAATGTTTCCCTATACAAGTCTTATAAGTCCTCCATACTCCTTATCCCTAAAACGCGCTTCTCTCTGGACGTATGTTTCACGCGCCTGTTTAACAGATTTTTCAATTAAGGAACGTGCGAATATATAACTTCCTTTTTCAAAAGGATTTCGTTTCTTTTTTTGAATTTCTTCTCCGTTTCCTTGCGTTCTCTCCTCGGTCTCTTTCGAGCGTTTCTCTGTGTCTTCTTCTTCCTCCTTTACCTGCGTTCTCGCTTCAGTTTTTGCGAATTGTTTTGCGTTTGAAGATAATGGATGATTTAGCTTCAGATTTTCAGCTGAACCAGAGCGAAGTGGATTTTGAGACTGTATCCAATGAAGTTCCTGAGGTGTGATTTAGATTGAGTTATTAATTGAATGTGAATTTGAATTTGATTAGTAGTTTTTTTTATTGTGTAGCTGAATAATCTATGTACCTTTGCTGTGATATTTTCTGTTTGTTCTTCCTTATTTCAACTGAATCTAATGCACTAGTTCTCCTTAGAATTAAAACAATTTTTCCATTTTATATCAGATATTCGGGTGTAGATCAGACAAATTTGGGTGCATTGAAGGAAATTTTGGGTGCATTTACAGTTTGTTACAGTTTATTATTTTAGTTGAATTTTTTCGTTTCTGTTTTAATATAGTCTATTTTTTTAGTGTATTTTTGCAGACCTTCTGTGCAGTTGATGACCAGTTTGTTCCCAAGGTTGGGATGACTTTTAGAACCCTTGACGATGCTGCAAAATTCTACAAGGATTGTTCAAAGCTTGCAGATTTTTCTACAAGAGTTCGGTGCACAAATAAGAAGGAAACGAAATTAAGAATCAATTGATTACATGTACTAGAGAGGGAAAATGCAAATCGAAAATATCTCCGACCGAGAAGACGAATCTCTCAGTTGGTTTAAATTATCCTGCAAGAATTTATATACACGTATTGAAGGATGTTGGTATTTGGATCATTTCGAAGGTCGTGTTGCATCATTCACATCCTTGCTGTCCAGATCAAGCACAGATGCTCAAACAGCACAGGGAACTAAGCTTCTCCATGCGTCGTACAATAGAGAATAACGAGGAAGCCGGTATCAGACCTAGCAAAACTTTCCAATCATTTGTTGCAGCAGCCGGGAGTCACCGCGAGTTAAATTTTATCGAAAAAGACGTGAGGAATTACATCACTAGAGAAGTGCGGAATGTTTCGGAACAAGAGGATACAAAAGAATTCGGGAAATACTTATTAAGAATGAAAGAGAAGAATCCGAATTTTTTTTTCGAGCTTGAACTCGAGGACAATCAGTCCATTAAGCTTGCTTTTTGGGCAGATGCAAGGAGCAGAGCTGCCTGTGAGTATTTTAGAGATGTTATTTCATTTGACACCACCTACAATACAAACAGGTAACATGGTGTTCTGGTTTATGATGCTAAATTAATGTTGTTTTATGAATCTGCTGCAGAGGTGTATATTGGCAGTTTTTGGGTGCACAGAATCATTATTCGGGTGCATTTTGTAGATAATAATTCTGTTTTTGTGGTAATCTGTTTCAGGTATAATCTGGTTTGTGATTTTTTTGTCGGGGTGAATCATCACGGTCAGTCAATACTTCTTGGATGTGCTTTGATGAAAAACGAAGAAATTAAATCATTCAAATGGTTATTTCAATATTGGCTTCATTGCATGGGAGGAAATGCTCCAAAAGGGATTCTCACCAATCAATGCGCGTCAATGAAAAGGGCTCTCGAGGCTTGTATGCCCACAATAATTCACCGTTGGTGTATTTGGCACATCACGAAGAAGATTCCAAGCAAATTAAACGGGTACAAGGGACATGCAGAAATCCAACAAGAAATGAGCCAAGTTGTTTGGAACTCTCATAACGAAGATTCATTTGATAGGAATTGGAATAATTTTCTGCTGAAGTATGGTCTTGTGGACAACAAGTGGCTTTCAGGTAATGTTTTTTAAAATCTACAGCAGAGGTGCAATATGCATGTTTTTGGGGTGCATTTTTGTCTGATTTGGGTGTATTTTGCAGATCTTTATGAAGACCGTCATATATAGGTTCCAATTTATCTGGATCACCACTTCTAGGCTGGGATGAGAAGCACACAAAAGAGCGAGAGCATGCATTTATTTCTTACAAGTTTATTACCCGAAACAGCTCGCTTATTCAATTTGTCAAACAATATGATAATTGCCTCGGAAGCAGGGAGCAAGCAGAGAGAGAATCAGATGCTGCAGATTTTCATACGGTGATACCGTGTGCAACAAAATCCTCCATTGAAGCTCAGTTTCAACATGTGTACACTCACCAAAAGTTTAGGGAAGTCCAAGCACAATTCAGAGGGAAGGCGAATTGCATCACAAAATTAACAAACTCCGCTCTAGGCTATTCAGTATACGAAGTTGGAGAACAAGCTTCTAGTTCAATATTCAACAAGTTTGTGGTTACTTACGACTCAGTAGCAGCCCAAGTGAAATGACAATACTTATTATTCGAGTCAAGAGGGATATTGTGCCGTCACACACTAAGTGTGTTAAGCTTTGAACGAGTAACCCAAGTGTCACCAACGTATATATTGGAACGATGGAGTAAGACGGTAAAGAGACGACACATACACATCAAGAGTAGCCACGACGAGCCACTATTGGAGCCAAGAAGCAAGGGATTTGACGAATTGGTGTTTAGTTCGCAAAATATTTGCGAATTTGCATCAGAATTGGAGGAGCTGACTGCCATTCTACACCGTTCGTGCCATAACGTCATGGTTGAGATGGAAGAACTGAAAGCCAAAAGGAAGGGGACATGTTCGTTATCTCACGAAGATGCCAAATTGGAATCCGTTAACGAGCTTCAAAGCCCTTCAAGGGTTCGAACAAAAGGACATCCAAAAAATAGGTTAGGTTCAAAGTTGGAAAAACAGATTGCAAATGCCTCAAAGAAGAAGAAAATGAAAGCTTTAAATGAGGTAAAAGTCATGTTCTTTAAATATGTGGTGATTGAGTTTAATTTTCTTGTTAATAGTTTTGCTAATATGTGAGTTTATTATTTCCAGTTAAACCTCTTTGATTCTACATCAGTGGTGCGTCCAAATTCCAGCCAATATCAAGGATGTGTTATGAATTATAAGGTTCAGGGAACCAGCAGCAGGGGATAGTTTTTTGGGTGTATAGTTACATAATATGGGTGTAAAGATTAGTTTTTTGGGTGTATTTCTGAATTTTCTTGTGTTTGACATTTTACATTTATATATTTTTAGATGCTGCTGTTTGTGTTATAAATTATTATTTTGTTTAGTTTTTATGGTTTAGGGTTTAGAGTTTAGGTTTTAGGCTTTAGGGTTTTAGGTATTTAGGGTATATATTTGGGTGTTTATGGGTTATATTTGGGTGTATATTTAGGGTTTAGGGTTTAGGGTTTAGGGTTTAGGGTTTAGGGGTTTAGGGTTTATGATTTATGATTTATGGTTTTGGGGTTTAGGATTTTAGGGTTTATGGTTTTGGGATTTAGGGTTTAGGGTTTAGGGTTTAGGGTTTTGGGATTTAGGATTTTAGGGTTTAGGGTTTAGGTTTTAGGGTTTAGGGTTTAGGATTTAGGATTTTAGGATTTAGGTTTAAGGGTTTAGGGTTTAAGGTTTAGGGATTTGGTTTTAGGGTTTAGGATTTTATGGTTTAGGGTTTAAGGGTTTTAGGGTTTAGGGTTTAGGGTTTAGATTTGGATTCTCTAAAGTTTAAATTTCACTTTAGAGAGTAAAGTGTGATCTCTCACCATTTATTTTATAGGTGGGACCAAGAATAAATATGAGAGAGAAACCATTCAAGGGTAGAAGATCACACTTTATCCTCTAAAGTACAAATTTAAAATTTAGAGGATCCAAATTCTTAGGGTTTAGGGTTTAGTTTTTAGTGTTTAGGGTTTTAGGGTTTAGGGTTTAGGGTTTAGGGTTTAAGGTTTAGAATTTTAGGGTTTAGGGTATTTAGGGTATATATTTGGGTGTATACGGGTGATATTTGGGTGCATAACTAAAGTAATTGGGTGCATTATTTGGTTTGGTTTTGTTTTTCTTTATTTTCTATGTACCTGTAATTTACAGCCTTTGAATACAGCACAGACAGTTTATTTATCCAAACAAATTTTATAATACAAATCAATAAAATATTCACAAAATTTACAAGTGTTCAAACTATTTCAAAACTACATAAAACTGAAGTCAATCACTATCACTTTCAATGTCATAAGAATCTACTTGACAATATGGGCTTAACAAAGCTACAGATGGCTTCGACAATCTCATTGTTTCACTTCCCTTGATCGCTGCATCTCTGTCGCGATTCATGTCATGAAAAAGAATTCGGGAAGCAAATTCAACTCTGAAGTAGTCGACCTCCGCCTATAGTTTGAAAGAATATTATTTGAATTAAATCTATTAATTCAGAAAAGTAATAGAGAGAGATATATAGTTTTAAATATAATTACTTGAGTCCAATTGTCCCACTCATACTTCTCCTTTTTAATGTTTTGAGGCTCAATTATTTCAAGTCATTTCATGACATAAATAGCACAATTATAGCTGAAAACCAAAAATAATTTAACAAATTAAAATAGGTCAGCAATTGAAAACACAATTTTTCAGAGTGAAAGATATGTACTCTGTGTTTTGGCCTAAAATGTCAATGTAAGGAGGCTCAATTTCACGATCTTTTTTTTTAGAGGTGCCCCCAGCATATACTCTAATTCTTGAAAGCACATACCCCTAAAAACAAAAAACAAAGCCGAATATAAGAAGGAATAAGTCAAATAAATCAATACACCCAAATATAAACAATATACACCCTACTTTGATTTGAAATGCACCCAAATTTCAGAACGCAAAAAACATGTCCAACTTACAATAAACTTATTTATCTTCATTCTGTCTTTGGAGGGACACGTCTTGTGGTAAGGGTCAAGTATATAAAACTTTTTCTTTCTTACATCAGCCACCCACATCCACCAATGATTTGAACAGCAAACAGGCGCAAAAATCTAAAACATCTCCACATTGAACAATGTTTTAGTTTAGTTCATAGATAACCAAAGAATTGTGATAAGAAGTTTTAGAAATAAAAACTTACATATGGATGTGATGCTAATTTTTTCCGGTCCAAAAAGGATAAAAACATTGGGTAGTCTTCAACATTAAATGGCTTTTTGGACTTTGGCTGTAAGAACTCCCCATTTGGATGATTACCAATGGCCATGTTCTGCAGCATTTGTGAAACACCCAAAGAAATCGTTTAATGCACCCAAAAGATAACAAAATGCACCAAAAAGATAACAAAATGCACCCAAAATTTTAAACATTACACCTTACCACAATATTAGGTGGGAGACAGTAGATTTCTTCCTCGAATCTTTTAATATTCTGTTGGTTGAGGATTAGGCACATGACAGTCACAATCTAGAAAAATAAAACAGCCAAATTAATTACATCAATTAATATTGCAGCCACATTTCATAAGATAATCATTAATCTTGTTCTAATCTTATGTCAGCTTCAATATATGAATTAGCTTTTAAGGATGCAAAGTGGACTTTTGACAGCACCAACGGTTGTTGGGCGTTCAATGTGCAAATTGAATCATACTCATCAGTACTGTCGTCCGCGTATGTCCTGATACATGTCACCCAGAGGTAGCATTTTTCTTTCATTTTGGGAGACATTAAATTTCTCCTCACAGGAGTTTCAAATTTGTCAAAAGTCTGGCCCACGGTTTGTTTTTCAGTTGGTGGAGTTTTACCTTCTGGGAAATCTGGTGTTTTCTTTTCTCCACTCTTTGCAATCTTTTCTACTAGCACATCTAATTCTTCCATTAGTATTTTGGTTTCTGGACTTTTTACCACCTGAGCTTCTACTTGCCCAACACCTTCTTGGGTCTGTATTTCTTCTTGGCTTGAATCAGTCAAGCCAAGACTGAATGATGGCAACGGTAATTCTTTAGGTACATAGGACGCTGTCCTGGCCATCATCAATAGTGCAGCAGCAGTCACTTCAGGGGCTGGATCCCTGCGTGTTAACTATTAACATATATCGTACTATAAGAATAAGAATAAACGAATAATTTTAAAAATCAATTTATATTTTGATGAACTTACATTTTAGATGGAGCTGGTGGCATTGTTGGTGTGCTTTTATCAACTTTTGGTGGTTCTGGAGTGCTGTGGGGTTAGAGAAAATGAATCAGGTTAAAAAAAATCGATTTCAGCTCAATTATCAGGATATATATCCAAATAAGATAACAATATACCCAAAAAATAACAAAATGCACCCGAATAATGTTGCTCACCTCTCTGTTGGTGGGGATGGTTCAAATGGTGGGACAGGGCTTTCAGAATAAATATCATTTACTATATCAAAATTCTATCAATTAACAGAAGATAAATAATCAGCAACCAAAACACCCTAAAAAAAAGTAATATGCACCCAAATTCAACATACCCTTGTTGACGTTTTCTTAAAAATTCTTCTATTGTTTCAGTTCCAATTTCAGTTCTGACAGTACATTCAAAATTACATGTTAACAAAATATAGTTCTGATTACAAAGTTTAAGATAGGTTTAGAAAGTATCTTACCCATCGTAGGAATGATTTTCTTCTTCTGAAGACGAATCCTCAATTACGTGCTTCCTTTTTCTGGATTACGTCCTGAAAATCAAAAAATTATGAATCAGACAAATACAATAATATTGATGATGAGATACTGTCGAAGGCAGTTCATACTTTTTGGCAGCAGTGTAAATTTTTTTGCTTGTTTTTTGTTTTTTAACTGGCAAGGATTCTTCACTCCTGAAATTAAATGAGAAACAATGTGTTAATACATTAAATTTTGATAGAAACAGGAAAGAAAGTGATGATAATTTCAGAATCTTACTCATTAGTAGATTCACTTTTGCTCTCTGAAATGGAATCCTCCAAAATCTGCTTTCTCTTTCTGGATTCCATTCTGGAAAGCAAACACTTATTAGGGAAAAACAACTTAAAATTGACAAAATGCACCCAAAAATATTACTTACATTTTGGCTCCCTTTTGGGTTGTTTCCTTGTAGGCTCCTCTTTGTCTTCTTCCGACTCAGACTCAGAGGAAACATCAACATCAGTCTCTGATGAATCATTCTCAGAGGAAGAACTTGGTTTCTTTTTTTTTTTTTCTTTTCTTTTTTCTTTTCTTTTTCTTTCATTTCTTTCAGTTTCTTTTTTGTCTTCGCCATCTTGATGATGCCCTGACATAGTAGAAATGTTAGTTTACAACATCTAGATAAATAAGAGAACGTATTCTGTTTGCTTACCATATGGCCATCTATCTCTCCTCTAATTCTTGCAACCAGCTGCTCTCTGTTCTAGTTGCTAACCCAGGGAACTGCAGCTTTTTTCTCTCCTTTCTTCTCCTTGTTTTTAGCGAGATAGAAATATATTATCATCAAGGCATAGAGGCACCCATTGATTGATTTTTTCTTTTTCAGACAGAAATTTGTTATGCCTTTAACGATGAAATTCAGCACATGGGCTCCCCAGTTGCCCTCTGTTATTTTCTCCATCTGAAAAATTGGAGCTATGTGCGCAGGTGATACTTTGGTTATTGTACTTGGTAGCAAGAACGCCATCTGAATATAGAGGATGAAAATCCTCTTAAACATCAGCCAATCTTGTTCATTTTCAACACCGATGCTCATCATCTCATCGGTCAGCTGCTTCAGAGTGTTGCCCTGGAACCTTCTAAAAATGAGTTGGTTCTCTTCGGAGAGATTCTTAAAACTCACTTTTTCAGAAAATAGATCTCCTACAAAAAAGAAAACAATTTATTACTTGAAATGCACCCAAATATGATTCATATGAACCCAAATATCACTCGTGTGCACCCAAATATCACTCACATGCACCCCAAATATTGCTCATGTGCACCCAAATATCACTCACGTGCACCCAGATATCACTCATGTGCACCTAAATATCACTCATATGCATCTAAATCTATTACTTGATTACATGAGATTAGAATAAGATAATGCGAAGAATACATTACAGATAATGGAACTATAGAGGTTTTCTGTAACCAGTTACCTGATGCATTGATGCCAAGGGCATCCCCTATTATTTTCGGTCTAATCTTAAAGGAACCATAGCTGGTTTCCAGTGTGTTTTTCTCCAATTTAAAGGAGTTATCCAACTCCTTTAAAAGTTTGTGAGGCACATTCATAGGCGGGATGTGCATGAGTCCCCCAAATCCTAATTCACAAACAATTACTTTCTTCGGTTCACTCATCTTTTGAAATTTTTTGCTCAGTAGTCTGGTAGCACACTTCAAGTCTTTGGTTTGCTGTAAACAAAGTAAAATTAGAGTCATTTAAATAACCTATATTTGTATTAGGAAAAATTGACTTGTTGTAAGATATATATATATATATTCACTTACGTTGTATTTTTTCCACTTTGGTTTTTGGTTGTCATTTTTTCTGCAAGGAAAAAAAATACTGTTAATAGATAAAAAAATGTACCTAAATACCAGAGCTATACACCTAAAAACCAGTCACGTGCACCCAAATTCCAGCCACAAACACCCAAATCCAGTTCTATACACATTTTGTTTTTTTCAATTAAACAAAACTAAATGAGTTCAAAATCACATTCAACTCAACCAAACAAGTAAAATTATAAATTAAACGAGTTCAGAATGATATTTTAGTTCAAAATGCCACTAGAAGCACTAGTCGCATTCTATACTGACATATACACCCAGAAATGCTCCATACACAGTTTATATGTATACAAACCTACTTAAAAGGCCTCCTAACATTCACAAAACAGAGTTTATATGTATACACCCAAATATCATTTCTCTTGAACTACATAAAATAGCATAAACAACTTGAAGAGTTTCATTAGAACAGTAATATGAGATCTAAACCTAGAATAGTCAAACAGAAAGAAAAATACCACAATATAGTACTTCGATTTCGAAATCAGAAATAGAAATGTGAAAAACCTAAATGAAAAACGAAACAGTATCTTGAATGATGTTTGTTCGTTCTTTTTGGTGTTATTTGATGGAGATTTGAATATTTGCTTCTTGATTTGTTGTACTTTTTGCGAGGACTTGGACGGTTTCTTCAGAGCTTTTTTTTTGTTTTGAACGTGGCTTGAATCTTGAGCGTTTGTGTATTGATTGAGGAAGAAGAGGAAGAGTTTTTTATTATGAACATGCTTTGGAGCAAGTGAAACGGTTGAGTATCGCACGTGGTTTTCACGTTCGAGTGTGGAGTGTGGGTGCGCGTCATTTTTTGTTGGGCTTGGACAGCTTGTATAACTTGTAAGCCAAAAAGGCTTGTATGTGTAGTAGGCTTGATAAAAAATACTACTCATCACACATCATAATCATTATTAATTATCAAAATATCTTCATCATTATTAAAAACAGTGACAATTGGTGAGTTGATTTGGGGCTGAGTTTAAAAATAAATTTGCTGGTTTGTAGGCCTGAAATTTAAGAGCCTCAACAGATTTATCTAATCACAATTAAACTAAATTAAATTTTCATGTATCATTTGTAAACACAAGTCTCAACTTATATGTAATACTCTCTAAAAATATATACTTGAAAATGAAATTCAAAGGCTACTAGTAGTGTTTTTCTTTGTCAGGAAGAAATACTAGTGTTTTGTAATGCCATAAGTCTATAGGTTTGAGCTAACCTCTTTTTAGCTGTCCCTATGTTATACTACTCTTAAAAAGCCATTGAGTATGGAGATCTTGCTCTTGAAATGATGAGATGGGCCTAACTAAATTTATAGCTAATATGATGTAAAAAGCAAGAAATGATGAGATGGGCTTAACTAAATTTATGGCTAATGTAATATAAAAAATAAGATTATCAAACTATTTTAGTGATTATTTTATTGGTCTAATTGGTTTAACTATTAGTTTAATCAAAAAATGATTTTATAATAAATAAAATATAAATAAATTATTAAAAAATAATTATAGTATAATATAAATTTTAAAATATCATTCAAATTTAAAATATTATATCAATTAAAGTCTTATAATTTTATTAAAGTACAAACTCAAAAATCAAATAATAAAAAAATATCTAAATACAAAAAGGCTATTACTACCATCACTATTTCGACGAAAATCAACATTAATATCATCTAACAAAATAAAAAATACACATTTTTATCAATATTTTAAAATTAACATTCCAATAAATAATTAAAAAATAAATATTTATAATTAAATTTTAATTGATTTAACTATTGTTTTTTAAAAATTATTATATTAAATATTTTTTGTTTCATAATAATAATAAATATGAAAAATTATATTAGAATATATTACTTTACTATTTTACTCATGTAGTGTCTTTTTGGATTTGGCTATTTTACTTATATTGTACTTTTGGAATTTCAGATACAACAACAACAAAGCCTTGTCCCACTAGGTGGGGTCGGCTACATGAATCAAACGATGTCATTGTACTCTGTCATATATCATGTCTACAGAGAGACCGTTTACATGTAGATCTCGTTTGACCACCTCATGAATGGTCTTCTTAGGTCTTCTTCTGCCTTTCGCCCCTTGTCCATCTTCCATCTCATCCACCCTCCTGACTGGGTGTTCTATCAGTCTTCTTCTCACATGTCCAAACCACCTGAGACGCGATTCAACCATCTTTTCCACAATGGGTGCTACTCCAACTCTCTCCCTTATATCTTCGTTCCTTATTTTATCCAATCGCGTATGACTACTCATCCATCTCAACGTCTTCATCTCTGCCACATTCAGCTTATGTTCGTGCTCCCCTTTGGCTGCCCAACACTCCGTACCATAAAGCATAGCCGGTCTTATAACGGTGCGATAGAATTTACTTTTAAGTTTTAAAGCCACTTTTTTGTCGCATATAAAACCAGATGCACTCCGCCATTTTGACCAACCTGCTTGGATCCTATGATTTACATCCTGTTCAATCTCTTCATTATCCTGTATGATGCACCTAAGATACTTAAAACTTTAAATTTTTGTAGGATATTTTCTCCAATCTTCACCTCTATATTAGGGTTTTCCCTTCTCAGACTGAACTTACATTCCATATATTCTGTCTTGCTATGGCTTATGCGCAGACCATACACTTCTAGAGCTTCTCTCCATAAGTCCAACTTCTTATTTAGGTCTTCCATTGACTCTTCCATAAGGACGATATCATCGGCAAAAAGCATGCACCATGGTACAGGCTCTTGAATGTGCTCTGTGAGTACTTCCAAGACTAATGTGAAAAGGTATGGACTTAAGGATGATCCCTGGTGTAATCCTATACTAATAGGAAATTCCTCTGTCACACCACCTTGAGTCTTCACACTAGTTATGGCCCCATCATACATGTCTTTAATTGCACGAATATATGCGATCCTTACTCTCCTCTTTTCTAAAACCTTTCATAAGACCTCCATTGGCACCCTATCATACGCTTTTTCCAAATTAATAAACACCATATGTAGATCCCTTTTATTACTACGATACCTCTCCATCATCCTTCTTAATAGGTATATCGCTTCAATAGTAGATCTGCCTGGCATAAATCAAAATTGGTTCTCTGTTACTTGTGTCTCTTTTTTCAACCTCCGTTCTATCACCCTTTCCCATAACTTCATAGTATGACTCATGAGCTTGATCCTTCTATAGTTTCTGCAACTTTATATATCCCCCTTATTCTTGTAAATAGGTACTAATGTGCTCTTTTTCCACTCATCAAGCATCTTCTTTGACCTTAAAATCTCATTAAAAAGCTTGATTAACCAGTTCATGCCTTTTTCTCCAAGGCCCTTTCAAACCTCAATCGGGATATTATCAGGTCCTACTGCCTACCATTTTTCATCGGCTTTAGAGCCTCTTTTACCTCGAAGTCTCAAATCCTTCATAGTAGTCAAAGTTTTGATCTTCTTCCCTTGTGCATAACTGGCCAAGGTTCGGAAGAGTCTTCTGTCCCTCATTAAATAACTTGTAGAAGTAGCTCTTCCACCTTTCATTAATCTTTTCCTCTTGAGCCAACACCTCTCCATCTTTACCCTTTATGCACTTAACCTGATCCAGATCTCTCATTCTTCTTTCACAGCTCTTTGCGATTCTATATATACCTTTTTCTCCTTCTTTCGTACCCAAAGACTGGTAGAGACCCTCAAATGCTCTTGTGCTTACTTCACTTACAACCACTTTTGTCTCTTTCTTAGCCGCCTTATATTTTTCCCAGTTATCTGCGTTTCGGCATAAAGACCACTCTTTAAAGCACTCCCTTTTATCTTTATCTTTTCTTGTACACTCGTATTCCACCACCAGGACTCCTTGTCTCTTGGTCCTATTCCTTTAGATTCACCAAAGCTTTCTTTTGCTGTTCTTCTAATAACTTCTGCCATCTCCCTCCACATCTCTTCCGCGTTTCCATTCCCATCCCACTTTGCCTCTTCTCCTACCCGTTTTAGGAAGCTTCTTTGTTCCTCACCTTTCATCCGCCACCACCTCATCCTTGGTTCTTCATATGATATCTTTTCCTCAACTTTTGCTCAATGCGAAAATCCATGACGAGCACCCTATGTTGTGTTGTCAAACTCTCTCCCGGGATAATTTTACAATTAATGTAAAATTTCTAGTCGACTCTCCTCAACAAGAAGAAGTCAATTTGAGAGCTTGTCATGCCACTCTTATAGGTTATAAGATGTTCATCTCTCTTTTTAAAACATGTATTTGCGATGAGAAGATCAAAGGTTGAGGAAAGTCCAAAATAGTTTTACCCTCGGCATTGATCACCCCGAAACTATGGCCTCCGTGAATACTCCCATACCCAGTCACTTCTCTCCCAACATGGCCATTTAAATCTCCTCCTAAGAAAATCTTATCTCCCGAAGGTATGTCTTGAACCAAACTCTCTAGATCCTCCCAAAACCTTATCTTGTGTTGTTCGTCCGAACCCACTTGTGGTGCATAGGCGCTAATCACATGGAAAGCACCTCCCTCCACCACAAGTTTAATTTGATAGAGATGATCCGATCTCCCACCCTCTTGACATCCACTACGTCCTTCTTCCACTGCTTATCCACAATAATTCCAACCCTATTCTTATTCTTCACCTTTCCTATATACCAAAGTTTGAAACCAAAAGTATACAACTCCCTAGCCTTCGCACCAACCCATTTTGTTTTTTGTAGGCACATAATGTTAATCTTCCTCCTTGTCATGGTGTCAACCACCTCCATGGACTTTTCTGTTAGAGTGCCTATGTTTCATGTCCCAAATCTCAATCTTTTGTCGCTCCGACCTTTACCTTTTACTTTGTGAACTAGCTTATTTACCCTCGTCCGTTCATAAAAATGAGAGAACCCTTGCTCATTTAACACTACATTCGGGCACCGATGCAGTGGCTCTTGCTCATTTGACACCGTACTCGAGTCATACAGCGCGTTGCTTCTGGACAACGACCTAGGTTTAGCGCAATAATGTCTTTGATTCATGTCATGGGGATTCGACTATATTTTTATGTTGGTTGTCGAAGACTTAACACAACCCTCCTCCTTTATCCGGGTTTGGGACCGGCTATGTATCACAAGTGTAACATAGGCGGAGTTAGATTTTGGAATTTTAGATGATAAAACCAAAATAATTGTTATATGTAAGTGCAAAGTCAAGTGTTTGGAGTCTAACAAAAAAACAAATCAAGTGTTTGTATTATTTCTATCTAGTCTCTTTCAACCCAAAGATTAAAAAAATATGCTTATTGAGCCAATTTCAAGGCCAAATATCAAGCTATAGCTTTTGTATTATATTGTATTTTGTGTAAAATATATAGGATTGAATTATATTCTATTTGGTTTGAAATAAAAATATAAAATAAAATGTTTGAAATTACTAAAATACTTTTATTAATTAAAAAAATAAAAATCCTTAACTTTGCCACCTTTTTCTCTTTCCTTCTTTGCGTGTGCTCAGTAACGGATCCAGAAAATTTTATCAGTGGGAGCAAAATATATATAGTATAATAATAACTTTTATAATTATACTATAGTATTATAAAATATGATTACTCCTCAAATTATTTAACTAACAAATTAAAATAATAAAATAATAATTTAAATAATAAATAATTTAAAATTCCATTCTTTTGGGTTTCATATTTTGAAAAGATTGAATAATCTTTTCATTGTCAATACAATCAAATATCTCTCTTTCTATGTATTTCACTAAATAATCATTTAAAAATTCATCTTCCATACGGTTGCAAAGCCGACTCTTTATGATGTTCATAGCAGAAAAAGTTCTTTCAACTGATGCAGTTGCTACAGGCAAAACTAAAGCTAACTTCAAAAGAAGAAACACTAATGGATAAACAATATTTTTTCGAGTCTCTACCAATTTCTGAGAAAGAGCACCAATCCTATTTAAGTTTGAGAATTGATCATCAGAACACACATCTAGTATGAAGTTCTAAAGTTTACTATCAAATGCCAAAAGTTGAGTAGAAGAAATTTCTAATGGATAGAATTGAGCTACCTGGATTAACTTCTCCTTATCAAACGTAAGAAATGAGTGTCTTGGATTCAGACAAGCTATACAAAGAAGTAATTCAATATTCACCTTTGTAAAACGACTGTTGAGTTCTTGAAGTTGTCTATCAACTACTTGATACTTGAAAATGATGCAAATTTGAGATCTTTTGAGCTTTGCGTCTTGATCTTCCTTGTGACACAAATATATCATCCATTTTTGGAATAGTAATATTATATTTTTCACAAAATAATGAGACTTCGTCAAGTAAAAGAGACCAACCATCATCTCTTATAGTTTGCAACCGTTGCTTAGACACTTTAACCAATGCCATAGCATTTACAATGTCTTGATCATTCCTTTGTAACGCTTGAGATAATTCATTAGTAACTCCCAAGATATTTTTCATCAAGTGCAAGTTGAAAATGAATTCAAAGGATCGAATAACATTCAATAAATGACATGCTTCAGCTCTTTGTTCTGAATTATTTTCATCTTCCTCAACATATTCAAGAACATTGACCACGGAAGGAAACAAAGAAATTAATCTAAGTATAGTTCCATAGTGTGAACCCCATCTAGTATCTCCAACTCTTTTCAAAGCTATTTCTTGATTCAAACCACGTCCACTAGCAATTTCTCCACTTTGTAATGCTTCAATTGTCTTAGTCATCTGACTATCACGAAGCATATCTCTTCGTTTACACGAAGCTCCAACAACATTACACAAATCGGTTAACAAATTAAAAAGCAAAGCAATTTTAATTTTTTTTGCAACCGTTACAAGAGTTAACTGAAGTTGGTGAGCAAAGCAATGTATATAGAAAGTATAAGAATTTTCTTTCAATATCAAAGTTTTCAAACCATTGAATTCTCCTTGCATATTACTTGCACCATCATATCCTTGGCCACGTACTCTTGATAAACTTAAATTATATGTTTCTAATAATGACTCCAATGCTAATTTTAGAGATAAAGCATTAGTATTAGAAACATGAACAAGACCAAGAAAATGCTCCCTAACTTGTCCTTCTTTATTCACATACCTTAAACAAACTGACATTTGCTCCTTAATAGAAATGTCATGGGCTTCATCAACCAAAACAGCAAACAATTCATTCCCAAGATCATTAACAATAACTTTTGTCGTTTCACTTGCAGTAGCTCTTACAATATCTTTTTGAATTGAGGGAGCTCTTAGTTTAAGATTCCCATGAGCATTTTTGAAAGCACAATCAATCTCTTTATTATGTTGCGCAAGAAAGTTTAGAAGTTCCAAAAAATTTCCTTGATTAACAGAGTCATATGTCTCATCATTACCATGAAAGGCTAATCCTTGTCGCAAAAGAAATCTAAATTGAATGGGTTTTATCAACTATTCTCACACTTATTCATGTAAATTGCATGTCTTTAATTTTCCTTCTTAATTTTGTACTATGATTGAAAACATGCTTCTTTGGCCTTAAACTTGCTAATTTTAATCCTCTCTTATTACTATTCGATGCCGTGATATGCGTGCTAAGTGTTTTCAGGTTTTACAGGGCATGGATGGCTTAGAAAATAGAAAGAAAGCATGCAAAAGTGAAAGGAACACAAGAAATTAAGAATTTCAGAATCTGGTAGTGACGCGCACTCATGGGCAACGCGTACGTGTGACCAGTGCATCAAATAAGCGACGCGTACGCGTGGCCGACGCGTATGCGTGACGAGTGTCACGTGCTGCAATTTACAGAATTTGCTGGGGGCAATTTCTGGGCTGCTTTTGACCCAGTTTCAGGCCTAAAACTACAGATTAGAGGCTGCAGAGTGAAGCTGAAAGGGAGAATCAATCATTCACTATTCATTCACATAATTTTAGGTTTAGATGTAGGTTTCTAGAGAGAGAGGTTCTCTCCTCTCTCTAGGTTTTAGGATTTTTAGTTTTATTTCTTTTTCAATTCAAATTTTTATCTTGTTTTAATTTAGTTTCTCTTCTACATTCTATTATTCTAGCATCTTAGTTTATTTTTCCTTGTTGATGTCTTTATTTTCCCAATTTAATTTATGAACTCTTCATGTTAGATTCAATTTCCTTTCTAATGCAATTTGAGGTATTTCATGTTTATTGCTTCTTCCTTTATTTGTTATTATTGATTCCTTGTAATTGTTGGTCTTAGATTTTACATTCTCTTATTACTTTCCTATGTTCTTATTTTATGCCTTGCAAGTGTTTGATAAAATGCTTGGGTAAATTTTAAATTAGATTTTTTTATTCTTAGCTTGGATTGAGTAATTTGGAGACTCTTGAATTGTCAAAGGCTCTTGTTGGTTGGTGATTGAAAGTTGCTAGTTGGCTTGAGCTTTACTAACTCTAGTCTTTGATTAGGACTTGTGAACTCAAGTTGATTTACTCACTTGACTTTCCTTCAATTGTTAGAGGTTAACTAAGTGAGAGCAATTTGCAATTACCATCATAATTGACAATGATAATGAGGATAGAAATTCCGATTCTCAACCCTTGCTAGGATTTTTCTTATTTGTTAGTTTATTTTCGTGCCATTTTACTTTCTTGTTCCTTATTTCAAAACCCAAAAATATACTTCCCATAACCAATAATAACTACACTTCCCTGCAATTCCTTGAGAGACGACCCGGGATTTGAATACTTCGGTTAATTTTATTGGGTTTGTATTTGTGACAAATAATTTAAATATTGATTGAGGTTTAATTGTCGATTTAGAACTATAAGCAACGCGACATTTTTTTGTGAAAATCTTTACCGATATTTTTCCTCCATCAAGCACTAATGTGTTGTTTTGGTTTCATAAGTGCTTCACATTTTCTCCAAACTTGATTATGAGCACTATCATGAATCCCAACATGAGTTTGTAATATCTCCTTTTTTTCCAATTTGAAAAGCCATTGGTTACAAAAGTATCGCCACCTTCAGTCTCAGGTTTCATAAGATAACAACAAAGACAAAAAATAGCATCTTTTGATATACTATACTCTAACCAATTGCCATAATCATCAAACCAATTAGGATTAAATCTTTGAAAAGAAGAACCACAAGCAGTTTGCAGAAAATCATGAGTCCTTGGTTGACAAGGACCTTTTTACAAATATGCACATCTAACTTTGTCTCTGTCATTCGGATGATAACTTGAAATCTTTGGTCGTTGTCCTGGATCTGGTATGAGACTCTCTACTTCAAATTCTAAAAACCTCCTCTTGTTAGAAGAAGTCGATGAATTATTTTCGGATCCAATCTCCAATGATGAAGTTCTTTTGAAATATTTTTCCATTAGTAGTAGAAGAAAATTATAAACCTAAATTAATTCATAATTCTATACAAATTGAGAAGTTTAGTATAAAACTATAAATACAAAATTGATCAATTAATAAAATTAATGAAAGCTATATTAGAACTCCATCAGAACACAATAACATCAGAACTCCATTAGAATTCCATCAAAACACAATTACATCAGAATAAATTCAATCACATCAGAACAAATTAATGAACTATATCAAATTGAATGAATTAATGCACTATATCAAATTAATGAGCTATATCAAATTAATAACAATGCAGCAAATGAGAATAAAAACTGGATGAAGCAACTAAGTGAACTAACTATATGAATTATGACCAAGAGGCTAAGAAAACCAACATAAATACCATCTAAGAGGCTAAGACCTAACCAATGCCATGTTACACAAACCATTCCTTTATTCTGAATCTCCATTCGGCCATTTCCCACCCCCAAAGCTTATTTATTCATAATATACATATGCTATAATTAATTAGTTATAGGGTAGACTTGAGAATTGTTTGGTATTTATCACTCTTGATAGGTTGATTTGGGTTTTCAATTATGTACCAAGAGGCAAAAGTCTAAGACTGAACTTCAGAAGAGGAACACAGGTATGCAGCGGTAGAACCACACAAATCATAAGCAGTACCCAACGGCAGAACCAGCGGCACCCAGGAGGCCAGGACCCAGCGGCAGAACCAATGACACCCCGCACCCTGAACTACTGAAGACAGAACCAAATCCAGACACCGAAGGAACGGGAAGATAGAACCAGATGAGGATTGAAGGCAGCGGCAGAACCAGACGCAGGCACGCGGCGATGCAAGGAGAAACCGACGGAGCCGATGCGGGAGAAAGGCTGAACGAGACAGCGACAAAGAAACTGGCGGAGTGGGTGAGTGACGGCATACGACAGTAACTCTAGAGGGCTGGAGTCTGGAAGCAGAGGTTGGAGGCTAGAGCCTGGAGCAGAGGAACAAAATTTAAAAAGGGGGAGAAGGAGAAGGGTTAGCCGGTTAGGGATTTGGAGGATGGGGAGTGGGGTCAAAATTAATTGGATGGTGGGGGATAATTAGACAATTCACTAAGAACTACTAATTAATTTTTTTAAATTCACTGGGGGCAGTTGCCCCCACTAGCTGCTGAGTAAATTCGTCCCTACGTGCTCTCTCTCTCTCTCTCTCTCTCTCTCTCTCTCTCTCTCTTGCTCTGCCGACACCGTCGAGCTTTTCCGTCACCATTGCCTTTACCGTCTGCGAGGTAGACGAAGCTGAACCCGCCGTCGCCGATCTTGCACTTGGGGTCGAATCTATTCATGGAGCACTCAAGCTTCTCGTAGGTGAATACGAGAGGGAGGAGACTGCGGTTATTGCGCTTCTATTCTTTGTGCTCATTGATGGTCCGTCGTGTCACCTCTATGTCCCACTATTCTCTTTTTTATTGAGATTGTTATTTTTTTTATGAGATTGTTGTTGTTTTGGTATTATTATTGTTATTGAATTTGATTTATGAAATCACAGTTGTTGTTGAATATGATTTATGAGATTATTGTTGTTATTATTGTTGGTGGTGGTAGTGGTGGTGGTGGAATGAGAGGTGGAGTGGGATTGGGAGTGAAAGATAGATTTGGAATATGAAATTTTGAATCAGGGTATTTTAGGAATAAAATGTTATTAAAATTTCAGTCTCCATTTTTAAAAATTTTAGTTCCTTGTGTCCCCACTTTATAGAGGTACGAAAGGGATTGAAATTTTAGAGACAGAGACTAACATTTTAGTTTCTGACTACCAAACACAATATTGAGTTTCAGTCTCCTAGTCTCAGTCGAGTACCTCAAAACAAGCTACCTATATGTACATGATATTTACAA
Source organism: Arachis ipaensis (assembly GCF_059453495.1). Taxonomy (NCBI): domain Eukaryota; kingdom Viridiplantae; phylum Streptophyta; class Magnoliopsida; order Fabales; family Fabaceae; genus Arachis; species Arachis ipaensis. The sequence continues at coordinate 96,261,604 of NC_142439.1, forward strand.
AATCAATTATAGTGATAATAATAATAATAATAATAATAATAATAATAATAATAATAATAATAATAATAATAATAATAATAATAATGCATTAATTAATATATTATGTTCACAAATCTTTTGTTAATTATTAAAATCTTAAGTGTATATGATGAAGTCTAATTTTATGTGAATTATTGTATGTATTTTTAAGAATTTTATGCAATTTTTTTTTACTTTTTGTACATAAATGACTAGATTTGTAATTCTTGATTTCAATTGCGATTAATAACAAATTAGTATAATTTTTTACCATAAATTAAATAAGTTTAAATCTTTAATCATCCACATAGTATCTTGATATGTTTGTTAGTGTTTCAGGTTAGTTTAGATTCAAGTGTAAACATGAAATATGGCCAAAAGAGGAAAGAATAACAAAACAGGAAGTTTAGCATAATAAATCTTGTCCAGGCAAAATCTCACCAGGCGAAATCTCGCTCAAGCGAGAATTGTCACCAAAGCGAAATGTCGCTCAGACGAGGTTTTTTGCCTAGTCAATAGGGTTGCCATGTGCCTAGATTAATGAGCATGTGGGCTCACGATTCGGGTCCTAAAAGGGCCCTAAATATCATATTTTTGAAGTATTTCAAGGGAAAGTACATGGGAGAATATCAAGTAGTTTTTAGGTTTTAGTTTTGAGTATATTTTAGTGAATTCTAGAGAGAGAATCTCTAATTTCTCTCTAGAATTCTTAAGGTTTCTATTTTAATTCTCTCTTGTTTTAGTTTTTAATATTTTAGTTTCATTTATTTTTTCTTGTTTTACTATCTATAATTCTCTTGTTAGTTTTTTTTATTTATATCATTTTAGTTTATGAATCTTTGTTGAATTTTTAATTTTTTTAATGAATTTTATGTTTTATGTTTTATTGTTGCTTATTGGATATGTTATTATTGCTTTCTTGAATTATGTAGTCATAAATTTTATTAATTCTTCCAATTTATGAAATTTTAAGTTTATTCACTCTAGATGTTTGATAAAATGCTTGACTTAGTTATAGGATAAATTTTCATTATTGATTTGGGTTAGAAACTTGGGTGACCTTGAGTTATTGATATCTAAGTTGATTGATAATTTAAATGTATTAATTAATATTGTTTTCACTAATGCTAATATTTTACTAATTTAATTAGTAAGTTGGTTAGGACTTGTGGATTAAGGTTAATTTAGTCTAATTAACTTTTCTCAATTTATAAAGGTTGACGAATTGGATTTGCTATTTGTAATTATCATATTGTAGTTAGTGATAAATATAATGATCCTTAACCCCCAACCCTTACCAAGACCTTTTATAATTTGAATTTGCTTTCAATTTTTAGTTAATTGCCTTAATTGTTCTTAATTTAATTTCTCTTGAAATTTAAATATTGTATTGCTTTTCTAATTTCTTGGAATTAATTTTTTGTCAATTTCAATTAATCTCCCGATCTCTCTAGCCGATGATAATGCACTCGATTGTGATTCCAAGAGAAAACGACTCGAAGTTAAACTCACAGTTATTATTTTGGAATTTGTGACATTTTTAACTAAACTTTGAGAGTATTGAATTCCAGTTTAGAACTATCTACAACGAACTTGAGCTTTATAACTTGTGAATTTTTAAACCGGTCTTTAACGCTCGTTAGTATAATTGGGCAAAAAGGTTCTTCTTCGTCGTCGTCGTTACCTCCACCACCACCTCCTCCTCCTCTTTCTCCTTCTCCTCCTCCTCATTCAATTTCTTCTTTTCTTTCTTTTTTCTCCTCCTTCTTCATTATCATCATCGCATCATCATCATTATCATCGTCATCTTCTTCTTAGTTAAATATAACGCAATTAATTTAGCGATTTATTTAGTTGTAAATGACTTGGTTAAGAAATTTCGATGTCAAAATTAAGAAATTATTTGTCACGGTTAAAATATTTTGGTACTATTTTTATGATAAATTCTGCAAAATTTAAAATTCCTCTTCTTTTTTCTTAACAAGAACCTATGTCACAGTTAAAAAATTTTGGTGTCAAAATTAAAATTTTTGTGTCATAGTTAAAAAATTTCGGTGCTATTTTTTGGTAAATTCTGCATAATTTAAAATTCCTCTTCTTTTTAATACCACACAATCAATTTAGTAATAGCAAAACACATTATTTAGTTAGAAATGACACAAGATTTTTTTAAAGAATCACAAGTCCAAAACCTTAACTCACCCAACTAGCAAAATACATTTAAGTATGTTTTAGAACAAAAAGTACATCAATTTGTTGTAAATGACACGAAAATGGTTAAATTTTTATATATGAATTCAATACCACCCAACTTGTTCAATGATAAGAAAAGTACATCATTTAGTTGGAAATGACACGGTTAAGAAATTTTCGTGTCACGTTTAAGAAATTTTGGTGTCAAAATTAAGAAATTTTTTGGTTGGGTAAAGAATTTCGGTGCTATTTTTTTTGATAAATTCTGTAAATTCAAAATTCTCTCCTTCTTGAAATGGATCCTCTCAAATTTTTTTTTTAATAACTGAGGGAGTAAAGTGTGATCTCTCACGGTTAATTTTATAAGTGAGACCAAGAAAAAATATGAGAAAGAGCATTAAAGGATTAGAGATCATACTTTACTCCGTCTAGGGGTGTTCATGGGTTGGGTGAAACCAAGTTTGATGTGACCCAGACCCGGCTCGAAATATATACCAGGCCCATTTGTTAGACCCGAACCCGGTCCTAGACCCGATGAAACCTACACACTTTCAGGCCACGATTATATTGGGTAAAAACCGGGCCGTTAACATTACCTTCTTGTAAGCTAGCAAGTGAAAATATCCAAATTTCTAAGACTCCAACCATTACATGATAAAATTCACTTAGAAAAATATAACAAGAACCAACCATTCTCTAAAATTAAAGTATAACCACAATCAATACTAATATTGTCTAATAACACCAAATATTTAAATCAATACAAATAACACAATATTATGCATTAGTCTAGTTAGTCTTATACATTTTAAACATAAAATATTAACTTATTGTTTTATAATGACTAATAACACAAAATATTAAGGTTTACATTACTTAAATTCCACATAAGAATAGACATCATCCATCACTAATAAGTAATAACACAAAATATTAATTGTGTATGATGACTGTGCCACCGGGTCGAGTTCGGGTGACCCGAGTTATGGCTCGGGCCCGACCCGAAATAATGACCAGGTCTATTTTTTAGACCCTTACCCGGCCCTAAACCCGGTAAAATCATACCAAATTAGCCTCTAAAATGTTCGGGGCTGGGCCGGATCTTCGCGCCGGGCCGGGCCATGCACACTCCTATCTCAGTCAATTCTTTTTAACAATTGAGAAAATTCTTCATCATCATCATCATCATCATCATCATTGTTCTTCTTCTTTGAGAAACTTCTGTGTCACCGTTAAAAAGTTTCGGTACTATTTTTTTATAAATTTTGCATAACTACATTGAGAAACTTCTGTATCACAGTTAAAAAATTTTGGTATTATTGTCTAATAAATTATGCATAACTCAACTTCTATTATTATTATTATTATTATTATTATTATTATTATTATTATTATTATTATTATTATTATTATTATTATTATTATTTCACATTCTCGTAATTCTTGTTTTACCATCTTAACAAGAATCTATGTCATGATTAAGAAATTTCGATTTAAAAACTTAGAGATTTCTGTGTCACGATTAAAAAGTTTTAGTCCTATTTTTGATAAATTTTACATAATTCAAAACTCATCCTCCCTTCTTTCTTTTCTTATTTATCTTCAACTTCTTGTTTCACCTTCTCATAACTATCTTGTTTACTTTCTTAATAAAAATAAAAATAAGAAAAAGATAAACAAAGAAAAAAAAATACATAATGATAAAAAATCACCAGAAAGAAGAGAAAGAAAAGTAAAGAAAAATGCAGTAACAATATCAGCAATAAAAGAATGACGATAAGAGTAAAACACACGAAGAAGAAAAAAAGAATACAAAAAAAAATATTTATATTAAAGAGCACGGATATTTGCATTAGTAAAAAATTGGAATGTGAGATATGCCCTTAGTTTTTGTTAAGTTTAAATCAAGTTGATTGGACTTGGTTACCTTTGATATATAACAAGACAAGACTAGAGGTGGCAATGGGTAGGGTAGGATAGGATTTGGATCCAACTCTAACCCTACCCGCGGGTTGAGATTTTTATATAAACTCAACCCTACCCTACCCTATCCGCGGGTTGAGAATTTTCTAACCCTAACCCTACCTGCTCTTAACCCGCGGGTACCCGACCCTACCCGCGGGTTATAAAAAAGATACAATTTTATTATATAACTTGATGATAATTTAAAATATAACTAATTTTTAGGGTAAAAAACAAAAATAAGCCATGGGGAGAAAGAAATTACGTGAATCAGCCAAAACAAAATCTGATTCACGAATCAACCAATGCACAAATATATGTAGTTTGAATCAAACCGTTTCGAACTTGGATTGAATGTAATTCGAATTGAGCTACTTCGAATTACATGCAAAGCTGAAACATACATAATTCGAATTGAGGCAATCCGAATTAGTATGAAACCTGAACTAAGCATAATTCGAATTGAAGCAATTCGAATTACTATGAAACGTGAGCTCAACATAATTCGAATGATGTTGATTCGAATTACACATTGTACAATAAGATACTAGAAAAAATATTATATAATATAAAAAAATATACTAAAAGAAGTATAAAACAAGATTATAGGAAATTAATTTTAGTATAAAATTATTAAATATAAATTAATTTTAACTCCTATTACTACATTAAATTAAAAATAACATATAAAAATGTACTTGTATTTATTAAATTTTAATAACATATAAAAATTTAATGACTTTTTAAATATTCTTTTTATAATAGGAGTACATTTTTATATACTTTAAATAGTTTATATAAAAATGTACTTGTATTTATCATATAAAAATAAAGTGTTGTGCCAATATAATAACATTATAACATTTTAAATCAATTTTTTTTAAGATTTTAGATTAAAAGCAGCACATGAAAAAGTATTATTGGTATTTTAAAGCTAACTTAATTAAAAAAGATAAAACTATATTTTTTTAGGATTTTATGTACATAATTAGGCTAATTTTTTTTAAATATTGATCAAAGATGTGTGTTACACTATGTTATTTAGTTTCAGGTAAGTTTTACTCTACTATATTTTTTTTTACTTTTCAGAAGACACAAATCTCAAAAATTTTATAAAACGTCAATGATATTTTGTTTTAAATTAATTTATAAAATTTTTTAGATTTGTGTCTTCTGAAAAGTAAAAAAAAAGAAATTATAATAGAGTAAAACTTACATGAAACCAAATAACATAGTGTAACACACATCTTTGATCAATATTAAATAAAATTAGCCTAATTATGTACATAAAATCCTAAAAAATAAGGTTCTATCTTTTTTAATTAAGTTAGCTTTAAAATACCAATAATACTTTTTCATGTGCTGCTTTTAATCTAAAATCCTAAAAAAAAAATTGATTTAAAATGTTATAATGTTATTATATTGGCACAACACTTTATTTTTATATGATAAATACAAGTACATTTTTATATAAAGTATTTAAAGTATATAAAAATGTACTCCTATTATAAAAAAATATTTAAAAAGTCATTAAATTTTTATATGTTATTAAAATTTAATAAATACAAGTACATTTTTATATGTTATTTTTAATTCAATGTACTAATAGGAGTTAAAATTAATTTATATTTAATAATTTGATACTAAAATTAATTTTCTATAATCTTGTTTTATACTTCTTTTAGTATATTTTTTTATATTATATAGTATTTTTTCTAGTATTTTATTGTACAATGTGTAATTCGAATTAACATCATTCGAATTATGTTCGGCTCACGTTTCATAGTAATTCGAATTGCCTCAATTCGAATTATGTATGTTTCAGCTTTGCATGTAATTCGAAGTAGCTCAATTCGAATTACATTCAATCCAAATTCGAAACGGTTTGATTCGAACTACATATATTTGTGCATTGGTTGATTCGTGAATCAGATTTTATTTTGGCTGATTCACGTAATTTCTTTCTCCCCATGGCTTATTTTTGTTTTTTACCCTAATTTTTATGTAAAAAAGAATATTGAATTATTAATTAATGATTTTCTTTTAGTGACTAAGAATATTTTACATTTAGTGAGAGGTATTTAATTCAACATCCACTTAAACCATATTTTTATATAAGTATATAACATATACATATATATATATATATAGAGTGCGGGTTGGTCGAGTAAGGTTGAGGCTCAACCCGCACCCTACCCGACCCGCACAAGAACTCTACCCGCACCCAACCCTACCCGCTGCGGATCGGGTTGGATACCCGTGGGTAGAGTACATATTGCCACCCCTAGACAAGACTGATAATTTGGGTGGAAGTGGAATGCTAGAAATAAAATTAAAATAAATTCCAAATATATATTAAAATACAAGAGTCAAATTAAAAATATAAAACATAACATGGATCTATAATATAAGTACATAATGATTATTTTTATAACTTAATTTTAGTATATAATAGCATTATCTATATATATACCCAAACAGAAATATGATTCGTAAGTTTTGACTAAGTTGCATATCATATATAGTATTTAAAAATTGTCATTAATTAAAATAAATAAATATAACTATTTCATGTATTAATTAATAATTAAAAATCTTAACAATGTTAGAGGGCATTGCATGGGGTGCTATAACTGCGAACATATCGAACCAATAAAAGTTTAGATATTTAACAAACACATCATAATTTTTTAATACGCACTTATAAAATGAATGTTTAACAACTTACCCATACCTCGTAAGTGTTTAAAACTAGTAATATATTCACAAGGTATATTGCCCCAATTGAATCCAGCCTTTATTTTCACAGGTGTAATCCCATATTTCTGCCATATAATGTTTCATAAGCAAAACCTCAATTCTAGAAACGAACAACTCTCGGAAACCTGTGCAGTATTTTTGGTCACCATTTTTGTCTTTTGACCTTCTAATATCATGCAAAACTATTCATATACCTTACCAGTGATATGTTTCTAATGTTTAAACCAAACAAACATGTGTACATGGAAACATGTACAGCCGTCAAGTGCGGGGCGGAACATTACACCTTCAACCACTCTAAGCAAGGACACAACCCCCAACAGAATCTAGCTGGGTAATAATCCTTCAAGTACACCTCCCTGCTATTACCTACTATATAGAAACTGAAGGATTGCCGGCGACCAGTCATGGTGACGCGAGTAACTGGCACAACTGAGATTGTATGTCTCTCGCATATGATCCTCGCGGTTGCAGGTACGGAAGCTCTATCTGCAATGACTTCAGAAGAGAACTTGTTGAGAAAATAAGAATCAGCAAAATAAGCTGGAGTGCATTGGTGAGCTTGGGTGTTGCACAATTGAACTCCTTTGGCTCTATGGAAAACCTCATCCGGTACTGATGCTGCTCCACTAGTTGCATTTACTTTCCGAGTTGAAAGCGTCTTCCTGCACAGCACGCACAGGTCACAAAAGGGAATCTATGTTGAGCATAAGAAATGAAAATGAAGAAACTTGTTGAAAGAAGTCTACGACAATTCTAATGACTTGTTAGGATAATTAAGTTAAGAATGATTCATCTAATCTTACAACTATCCTAAGTTATTTGCAATGCAGTTCATAAGAGATGGATCTTCGTCATAATCACACTGGTTTAAGCATCAGATATCTTATGGACAAGAATTTGGACAATTATAGAAAAATCAGTAGTAGGAAATTCCTTGCAAAAATTATAGCACCTATTAAGAAACTCCAAATATTGTAATATGAATATTCATGTTTGAAAAAATTATTCTAAGGGCGATAATTATGATCAGAAACTAGCAGATTAACATACCATCTTACAATGGCAACATTGCGTGATAGTAGAGAACCACTTCCATTACACGTTTTACACTTAATTAGTCCCTGCGATTCACAAGTTGGACAAGGAATCTTTCCAGTACCATTACATTTCACGCATCTGCAAGAAAATTTAACATGATAAAGTAAATAAAAGAAATAACTTCCATCTTGACAGGAAGCAATTGTTGGGACAATGTTAGTCAGAAATCAAGGGAGCTAGTGAGATAAATAAAGGAAAAAAAGATTTGTTAAGCATGGTCAATGATTTGTAACTGATTAAACAATAGAAGAACTCTCACTCTTCCTCAAATTATTGTAATGCTTCTAGGGTTATTGGCACTTTGCCAATGATCCTACAACAACAATACAACTACTTTCTCTTTCTGATTCCAGTTTAAACAACAATGCATCATAAACATTTCATTTGACTTGAATTCAACATATAAATTTCCGGTTTTCTGCATTATCTTCTAAGAATTATAGAGCAGTGTATCAAACTATCAATGCTATGAAGAACAAAAATGTTTGACAATATGATTTTTAAAGGACCCTAAGCCAGCGGCAGCATAGCTTGCTTAATCTACACATGAACAAACAAACTACTCACAGTGTGTCAGAACCATCTTTTAAGCATGGTCAAATGATTTGTAACTGATTAAACAATAGAAGAACTCTCACTCTTCCTCAAATTATTGTAATGCTTCGAGGGTTATTGGCACTTTGCCAATGATCCTACAACAACAATACAACTACTTTCTCTTTCTGATTCCAGTTTAAACAACAATGCATCATAAACATTTCATTTGACTTGAATTCAACATATAAATTTCCGGTTTTCTGCATTATCTTCTAAGAATTATAGAGCAGTGTATCAAACTATCAATGCTATGAAGAACAAAAATGTTTGACAATATGATTTTTAAAGGACCCTAAGCCAGCGGCAGCATAGCTTGCTTAATCTACACATGAACAAACAAACTACTCACAGTGTGTCAGAACCATCTTTATGAGCAATCAAACCCCTCCCATAACAAGTCGAACACTGAGTCAACTGATTTTCTTTATTATGTCCAGGTTCTTGGCTTGCATTACATGTATTACAGACTGTACCTCTGCGTCCTGCACAAACTGTAAAGAATTTACAGGGTATGTCAGAATAGGCAAAAACTAAAAAGAATTGTAAGGGAAATAGCATAAAATATACAAACAAATTTGAATTGTGAAACTGGGGAAATCCAGGATTTACCTGGGCACTTCTCAATAGTTTCAGAATGAGGAATCTTTTCCCTCACTTCTTTGGAGGGTACAAATAGAACAGGGAACTGAGACCTTAGGTCCAATTCCCAAATACCAAGTTCAGTCCCCTTATCTTTTCCATCAATATTTCCACCTAGGTATGGCTCTGTCTCCTTTATAACCTCTCTTTCCTCGACAAATGTATCCAGAGTTCCAACATACACATTACAGTCTTCCACTGCATGAATCTTCCATGTTCGAGCAGGATGGCTGCCCCAACAGCACCGATGACCAACATGATCAATTAGCAACTCGCGTATCTCCACTTCATCCAAGCATTCCCTTAAAATGTCACACCCAATCCGCAATGTCATTTACCAATATAGTGCTTGAAGATTTAACTCAAATTAGTATTGTAACAGTATTTTTATCATTCTTCTTTTTTTATTTGAATATCAAAAAGCATATATTAGAAGTTAACAAACAGGACAAAAAGCCTCTTCCATGACACATGAAATAAGACAATCTAACTTCTGCTGCAATAAAGATTGTTGTACAAAATCCAATTTGGAAAAAAAAAATGATGCATAATATATAACCAAAAATCCATAATTACAAACTCTTCTCTTGAAACAAATCAGCCCAGAGAATCTCAGAGCATTATGTGCAGTCTAATTTCGAATTTCAATATAAGTTATGTGAAATTCACCCTTCTACTTATATTGCAGGATTATACCTCTGATATCCAGTCCTAGGTCCACCATAATCTCCTCCGTATCCACCTTGATAAACAAGAGCTTGCCCTGCAACAAGAAAAGGCCTTTTAACATCCAATCATCCACCTGTACATATAAGTCAAAACTTTTGTGCAATAAAAAACAAGAAAACCTAACAAACTCAATTCCTAAAATATAACATATTGCTAAATGAAAAAAACACAACACCCCCTGAGTCAACTAACTAATGCCCAAATTATCGTACAATTTTTTTGATTGAATTGGTTTGGCTGCCCTAGCTTAAGGCTTCAAGACTTTAGAGAGCGATAAACAGTATCATACCTCACCAAGGGAGCTTTCTTAACAACCATGCTAGGTGTACACCAAAATTCAGCCATCAAATCAGCTATTCGTATAAAATGCATATTATAACACAAAATAAACATCAGAAATGAGCTAAAAAGCACATATTTATACACAAATACATAACGATTGATTTAGTGGATGATTTTTGCTGTGTACATAGCATTTTCTTTCCGAATTCTAGGTTTCAAATCCCGACTTCGCTTGTAAAGTTTAACTAATAGTCTAATACTCAATCGTCATTCATCAATCCACCTCCACTCATCTAACTGATTCCATTGGATCAATTTATTGTCTTAGCAATGATCACTCTACCATTGTCTTAGCAACCTAAAAGATTCCTCGCTACGATATGAATCAATAATTTAACGCATGATTGAAGGAAACGAAACAAAAATGGTTACAATTTCACAAACAAGGATCACTGATCACAGTTCACACACCTGCAGGGTGAGGCTCTGGTGAGCTAACCAAGGCTCCGTGAAGAGAAGGTGGATAGTGACTTGAAGGAGCAGAAGCGGCAGATCTTATCTCATCCACACTCACCTCAGTCCCAGCCACTGATGAAGCAGTCGGTATACCGCTTCGACCCACATGCTGATACGAGCTCCAATTCCCACTCTCTCCTAATTCCAAAATTATTCAAAATTCACAATAAGCATTGAAAGTTAATATCGCCGGCAAGGAAAATTGAAAATGGTACCTGATAGCAGTGGTTGCTCCATGTTGGAATGAACTATAGCTCAGAGGGATGAGGGAGAGGTTTATGGATTTCAATACGCACGATGGTGACTTATATTTTGGGTGTTAACTTTGTCATTAAGGAATTGGAAATTAGAAATTGGAAATGTAGATATAGATGGCCGAAAATGCGAGTAAGTCAATCGGCAATATGACAAATAATATTATTATATGATGTTCATATTTGGCTGTCACTGTTAAGAAGGTTGGTTTGAGTTTGGGTGGTCCGCGCTGTTAAGACTTTCACAATACATGGGTTGTATATGATTTAGTTAATCTAAAAATTAAATTTATTTTTTAGTTAATTAAAAATTTAATTTTAATTAACTAATCAAATTAATTTTATATAATAAAATTAGTTATTAATCAGTTATAAAATTTAAAAATTAATTTTTAATCGATTATAAAAACAAAAATTAATTTTAAGAAAATAACTGATTTTTGAATAGAAAAGCTTATTTTTGAAAAAACAAAATCGATTTTTGAGATTTTTGGATAAAAAATCAATTTTCTAAAAAAATCTATTTTTTAATAAATTTTTAATCTAAAAAATTGAAATTAAACTTTTTTATAATTTAATTTTAATTTTAGATAACTGATTAAAAATTGATTTTAAAATTTAATTTTGGTTAACCAATTTTAAAAAATTTAATATTATTTTTAAAATTAATTTATTAAATTAATTAATCAAAATATGGTTATAATTTTTTAATCGGTTAATCACATTTTAATTTTTAAATATACGCACCTAATATAGACGGTATCTTCTCTCATTATGCATTGGTTATATAAATGTTTTAAATTTACATCTAAACTAATTTAGTAAATTTTAAATTTGACACTTTAGTTTTTAATAAACTTTTATTATTTTTAAAATTTTCAAAAATTATTAATCTTAGATATATTAACTTTTTTATTATTTTTAATAAATTTTTTAATTTGTATATTGACTAAAATAATATTATTTGCCAATAAGTTATAACTCAAATGACATAGTGTCCCCATACTCAATTAAGAGGTCGCAGATTCAAGTTTCCTATCATTTGAAACAATTTCATGTCTATAAAATTTAACATTATTTGGATCTTCATTGAACGCTAAATAAAAATGTGATTATTTTATACTAATTTAATATAGTAAGAGAATGACAGTTCATCGAATCAGTCATTGCTAGAAAGAGATTGAGAGATTACTATGATATCTAAAATTCAATTTAAAATACTTCAGTAGTATAATTAAAATCTTAAGGATTAAATTAATAAAAATAATAAATCTAAAAAATTACTATAAGAGTTAGTCGATTTTTTTCTGTACTGAAAATATATATTAAGTGTATTCTATATTTTATTTGACAAAAAAAAAAAGTAAAGGGCGAGTATGATAAACTTTTAATTTCTATTTAAGAGAACAAAAAATAAAAAAAGGAAATAAAATTCATGAGTTTTTTTTATAAAGAATATAATTGAGTTTAGGATAAAGTTTTTTATTAGATTTATAAAGAATATGTATTTATATTGTATATAACAATTTTTTTTATGAATTATTTTTTACTAAATCAAATAATATGACTATTCACTTAAATTTTACTCTTCATCGTAACATCAATTAATTATTAATTATGCTATGTTATTGACATATTTTGTAAAAAAATATTATATTATTACAAAAAAAATTTTATTAAAAATTTAATTATTTTATTATGACAAATTTTATTATTTTAATAACTAATAATATATAAATCAATATATAAGTATATACAAATATGTAATAATTAATAATAAGAGTTAATTTTTAGTTTACATAGAATATTTTTGAACAAATTTTTTATATTTTATTTGAAAAAATTGAGAATAAAAGAAAAAAATAGAATAGATAAAATAAGTCTGATGCTAAATATGTTATAGGTGTCTTTTTTATCATTTTAATTTTATATCTGTGTCTAAAACAATTAATATTTTATCTTGACAATTTTTATTAATAATATATACTGTGAGATATAGTCATATATGACAACATTTTTTTAAGATGATTGATCATGTTAGACATAAAAGGAACTTGTATATCTTTAATACAGATAAAATTTATGTCAACAACTTTAAATAACAAAGAATAGAAAATGAGTCAACACTAATAATTTAGTTAGTGCTGCTGCCACAGATACTACAAATCATCAAATTTGACATTATAAATTAGGATATATCTCAATTGATAAATTACATAAAATAAAAAAGAATTATCCTTTTATTATATGTTTATTAAATAATGAGTCATGTGAATTATGCCATTATACAAAATAAAAAAGACTGTTTAGTTTGAGTCAAATAAAATATGCAAATTTATTTGATTCACTACAAATGAATATTTGAACACTTATTTTTATCCCATTTTTTATTAGTCATAAGTATTTTTTAACAAAGTAAAAGATAAAAGTAGATTCACTTGATTATTTTTTATGAAAAATAAAAGTAAATTTTTTTTATTCAATAATTTGTGCAACTAATAAAATATAATTTCAAATAAAAATACAAAATATCAGAATTTATCATGAGTTCTTTTTATAAAAAATAGAAAATAATTTATCAGACCTCATGTGTTGAGACATCTCAATAAAATAGAATTGTGAAACAAAAAATATTAAGATATTTAAAATATTACTAGAACACACATTTTTAAAGCTCATCTTTCCAAAATATTTTAGAGATATAGTATAGCACATACTGTACATATTCTCAACAGAGTGCCTAATTCATCTTTAATAATAAAAGTTTTTATCAAAATTTTTTTATTAAAATTCAGAACATTCCACTTCAAATTTTTTGGATGCCTTGTATTTGCTTCAACCTTAATTGTAAATAGAAAAAAATTGGATAAAAAAAAATACTTTTTTTTTTTAAAGTAGGAACAAAATGATAATTTTTTATAGACATTAATTACAAACAAATTTTTATATCTAAAAATATAACTTTCTATAAAAATTTCTTTTCATATAAAAATCATCAATTTTCTCATCAATTTAAACATGCTTTCAATTCTAATCAAGACACTAAAACTACATTACATAATCATGATCCTATAAATATTTTTTATAATAGCATATTACCTTCTCATAAGTTAAACTTATTTTCCATTCAACATACATTACCAAAACTCCTTTAAACACAATTGATGATTAGCCACAACCAACTTTACCTATTTCTCTTAGTTTATCCACAGTACTAGCATCACATACTACCCTTATCATATAATGAAAATCAATTTAATCCCCAACACATTGTTATTAATCCGCCTCCTTCACTAAGAAGATCCATTAAATAAAGACATAAGCTAAAATACTTTAATGATTATGAATATATGTAAATCACTGTCTTTAATAGCATGGTCCAATCATAAAATAATATCCTATTTTAATTACTTGAGTTACAATTTTTTGTCACAATCACACAAAGTAACAATTTCTACAAATTCAAAACCAAAGATCTATGAGCAAGCTATCTTGAGTGATTATTGGCAGAAAATAAGCAAAGTTGAGCTTGAGGTATTGAAGGAAAGCAAGACTTGAAACTTACTATACCGAAAGAGAAGCATAAAATCGGGTGTAAATGAGTATTTAAAACTAAGTATAAGTCTAATGGGACTATATAGAAACACAAAGCAAGATTTGTGGCCAAAGATTTCACTCAAACACAAGGGTATGACTATTTTGATACCTTGATAATTACAGCTAGTAAGAACTGGTTGATTCATCAGTTAGATGTGACCACTGCCTTTTTTTTTTAATGGTAATCTACATAAAAAAATCTATATGAAGCTGCCCCCTAATTTAAATGCGTAGTCAGGAATGGTTTGCAAGTTGGAACAATTCTTATATGGCTTTAAACAAGCAAGTCATCAGTGAAACTCTAAATTATCTTCCGTCTTGATTGCTTCTGGTTACTCACAACCAAAGACAAATCGTTCTCTTTTCACCAAATCTTCTACAACATGTTTCACTTCAGTTATTTTTTATGTCGATGATTTGGTTTTATCGGGAGCTAACATGGAAGAGATCAAACATGTGAAGATGAAATTGGATACTTTGTTCAAAATAAGGATTTAGGAGAACTAAATTTTTTTTGGACATAAAAGTTGCAAGAAGCAAAAGATGAATAGCTCTCTGTATCAAACGAAGTATACTCTTGATCTACTAAAAGAGTATAGTTTATTAGATTCAAAATCAGCCAACACACTAATGAATTATTCAGTTCATGTCTCAAAGTAATCAAGAACACTATTGAATGATGCTAAACCATATAGAAATAGAAGATTCATTGGAAGGCTGATATACCTCACTAATACCAGAACTGACATAAACTTTATTGTTAGTAAGCTAAGTCAATTTCTGGATTATACCATGGATGAGCACTTCAAAGCAACCTTATATGTGTTAAAGTACTTGAAAGGAGCTCCTAAAAAAATTACTTTTTTGAGTCTGTTTGTGATTTATCTCTTCATAATTTCTCAAATTCTGATTGGGGTACATGCCCAAATACCCAAAGTTTAATGTTTGGGTGTTGCTTTTTTTTTTAGAAGATCTTTGATGTCATAAAAAAGCAAAAAATAGTAAATAGTTTTTCGATTACCTTCAGAGACAGAGTATCGGGTAATGACTCTTGCAACTTGTGAAGGAATTTGATTTATGTACATCTTGAATGATTTCAAAATCAAGTTAACAAGTCCTATGATACTATCTTATGATAATCAATCTGTTAGATACATTGTGGCCAACCTAATGTTTTATGAAAAGACGAAATACGTTAAGATTAATTGTCACAAAGTTAGAGAGAAAGTTCAAGACGGTTTCCTAGAGCTCAAAACTTATTGATATCCTTACAAATGCACTTTCATCAATTTCTTTTAAAGAGATATATAGTAAGTTAGGAATGTATAATTTGTATATTCCTATCTTCAGTGGCGGAGTTTAGTTCAGACAAAGGGGGCCATGGCCCCCCAAACTTTTTATAAAAAACTTAGTAGTATTTTTTCAAAAGATAAAAAATAGTTCAATTGACTTAAATACTTTACTATGACTTAAAGTATCTAATAAGTTCAATAAACAACACTCTCTCTATCTTTAAGTTCAAATATAAAAAATTAAATATTTTTTATTTATTTAATTTAATATTATTTTATATTTTACTATTTATTTAATTTAATTTTTTATATGATAAAAAATAATAAAATATTCAATAAGTATTAATATTAT
This sequence comes from Arachis ipaensis, assembly GCF_059453495.1. Lineage (NCBI taxonomy): Eukaryota > Viridiplantae > Streptophyta > Magnoliopsida > Fabales > Fabaceae > Arachis > Arachis ipaensis. Next base: position 96,277,896 of record NC_142439.1, read on the forward strand.
TGTATTTGTATAAATTGATTAAAAAAATCAATAAATATTATAAATTTTAATATTTGTCCTTCTAACTTCTTCTTTACATATTTTAGAGGATATATATTCAAATTTTTATATAAAATAATAAAAAAATCAAAGAATTGATACATTTTTTAAGAGGAAGGCTAATATTTAAGAAGGAGAACATATAATTTTTACAATATCAACACCTGTAGATAGTTCTTCTACTTTAATGAATCACGAAAAAAGTGAGATATAACCTTCAAAAGTTCAAAAAGTTACATCTGATGACTTTAGCCTTAATTTTTTGGAACGAGATCTTGAAAACAGTTTTAAATTTGGCAATATCACCCAAACCAGAGAGATGAGATTGACGAGCATATCTTAAATGGGTCCATATCAAAAATATTTTGATAATTATTTTCTATCTGGCCTCCCAAAATTTTGTTTCAAGTTCCGCCAATGCCTATCTTAAGGGAGAATGTTAATGTATGATTAATTGATTACTATTAATGCATGATATATGCAGGTGATAGATAGTGACCACTAATGCATGAATTATATGAAGGTTGCAGGTGATGGTAAATAGTGTATGACATTAGTAGGTATTGCTTGAGGTTATTAGTGAGAGAGAAAGAATAATAAGAAGGTAATTAGTATGACAAGTATATATATTATATTAGCTAGTATAAATTTTGTAGCAGAATTAGTTATACATGTTTTTGGCTATATATGACTGCACCTTCAGGCTTCAGCTATTGTAGTGTGTTATTTCTCTCATTTTAAACTTGCATAAAAAAACTTTTATTTTTTATTAAAAAATCTGCAGCTCAAAACATATTTGATAAAAAAAAATTATTAAAATTTTTTAAATAAATGTATTCTAGAAGTTCATACCAATCGTTGAAAACAGGTGCTCAAAACATATTTTATCAAAAATATTTCATTAAAAATCTGCATTTCCTCTATCAAGTGAAGCAGAATACATAGTTCATACCAATTGTTGAAAACAAGTGCTTTGATTCAGAAATTCATCGCGGGATTATCTATTGAGGTACTACAAAATTTTTTCTCTTTGTGATAATACTAGTGTCATACATTGCTAAGAATTATGTTCATCGTTTTAGAACAAATTATATGAGTATTATCATATTGGGGACTATGTTCAATTAAAAAGAAAATTATAGAACTCAAATTTATGAAAATTAGACTTTTAATAGCTGATATCTTTACAAAATCTCTTGTTGAGGATAAATTTGAGTTTGTTGAAGCTCTAATGAACATAATTGAAACTTAGATCATGTATTTTTTTTACATATATATTTTTTGAGCATTTCATAAGTAATTTTAAAAATTATTTAATTTTGAATCGATGATGCTTTTGAGATATTCAAGTGAATCTGACATACTCAAAAAATGTGTTTTTTATCTCAAAACTCAAACAAAGTCAACATTTTTTTAGCATAAAAATAATGGCAATTGGGAGTTGTAGGTAATAGTGGGAGGTTAGGAATTTGGGTGGAGATAGAGGATGTCTGTGGGGATTTAGGTGGTAGGAGTTTGGAGTATGGGTGGAGACGTGGAGTGGTTTGAGTGGTGGTAGTAACAATGGTTGGATTTGGGGAATGATTTGTTGGGTTTTTGAGCTCCCTTCTTATGTGGAGAAAAATCCCAAATACTAGTATCTAAACCCATGAATAGTTAAAGTGGTTGAGGTGAGTTAGGGTTGGATGAGAGAGAGGTCATTTTGCAAGAGAACACCAAACACTAGAGAGAAGAGAAGAGAGAAAGTTATTTTCGCACATACACAAAGCTGTCTCTATAAATTGGTCACTGCAGATTCGTTAACCGTTGGATCGAGCTCAACTTTGGACAAAGTGTTCTACACATCTGGTTCTTCAATTTCACCGTTCGGATCTTCAATTTGATATCTGTAGCTAGAGATATTGGCCACGCACAGTAGCTCTATTTTTGTGGTATTTTCATCTTCTTGTTCTTGTTTTGAAAGCTTTGAAGCTTGGGTTGCTTGACTTGTTGTATGCATGTTTTGTGCAGTAATTTATGACTCTCTTGTACCCTATTTTTCATTATAGTGAAGCTATTTCTTGGTCTTGGTGACTCGTGGTTTTTACTTCTCTCATTGAGGAGGTTTTCCACGTTAAAAATCTTGGTGTGTTAGCTTGTTTCTAATTTCTGGTTTATGTGATTTTTTCGCTGCTATTGGGTATTATTGTGCTTGTGGTAATACTTGTTGTGAGTGGATATTGTTGCTCCTCTGATTCTTGTAAGTAGGAAATTGTGTATTATTTCTATCAATTGGCATCAGAGCTCAGTTTTGGGTATTTGGTTATAACTTGCTTGAAAGATGGAGGCAAATAATTCTACTAGGATGATAAGTTTGAGTGGCACTAATTACCATCTATGGAAGGGTAAAATGAAAGATTTGTTGTTTGTCAAAAATCTACATTTATCCGTATTTTTACACAAAAACCAGAATCTAAAACAGATGAAGATTGGGAGTTTGAACACCAACAAGTTTGTGGTTTTATTAGAGAATGGGTGGATGATAATGTTTATAATCACATTGCTAATGAGACTCATGCTAGGGCTTTGTGGAATTAAATTGAATCCTTGTATGCTTCTGTTCCAAGGGTTACCTGAAACTGTAGGCCGACCTCGGATGAGATCTTCTGTACTAGTCGGAGATGACGTGTCCGGCTGGCTGGTGACGGCTGGAGCTGTTGTGTCCGACTTGTTGGACCGGCTTCACTTCTGATCTGTGGTCACCGGAGGGTGGGGGGTACCTGCAAGAGACTCCGATGCTTAAGTTAGCACGGGTATTAAGCAGGTTTATTGTAGAATCAGAGTATGAGTTATACCTGGGTGCTCCAGTATATTTATAGTGGTTGTAGAGTGACCTTTCTAGATAAGATAAGTTGGTTATCTTATCTTATCTTTATCTTTGAGTTGAGGTCAGCTTATCCTCAAGGGAACCGCCTTTATCTCTATAGGCTTGGATTACCTTTGGATTTGGGTCGTGTTCTTCTATTTGGACCCTTTATTGGGCTTTCCTGTCGATTTGGCCGACCTCTTTGAGAAGAGGTCGGATAGCCTGACCTGAAGAGGTCGGTCGCTTTGTTACTGAACATCTCGGGTCGGATAGCTCGACCCAGGATGTGAACAGTGCCCCTGCTCGAGCTCGGTCTTTCTTTTTTGGGGTAGAGTCTCAGACTTCGATCCTTCTCTGGTGGAGCCGAACTCGAGCATTTGTCGACTTCTTTCTTTTTGTAGAATTTTTTGAATGTGGAACGTTTTCTTCTGAAAGCGTGCGCTTGTGTATTAGCGCTTTGTTCTTGGGAACGTGTGAGGGTTTAATACCTTCATTAATTGGTATTAATTGTCCCGTTTCCTTTGGCTTTATTTTGAATTTATGTACTCAGAAAATGGTTTCTTTTCTTCATCTTTCTTTGTAACTTCTCCCTTCGTTCTCTCACTTTCTAATTTTCGCCTACATTTTGCCTTTGCGGCGTCATTCAGCGATTCCGTCTTTCCATCTTCAACCCTTCTGAGGCTCTGCTTTTTTCCAGGTTGGTTCTATTTGCAATTTCTTCTCGTCTTTGTTGCTTTGTCTTTAGTTTTGTGGTGAAGTTTTGATTTTGCTTAGAGAAAGTTTGGATCTTTCTTGTCGCGCCTGCTTGCTGTGTGTTCTGAGAGTTTCTTCGCCCTTTGCATGAACCTTTTCGCCTTTCCTGCTATTTGATGCTTCTAGGGCTTTGCTTGTTCTACTGTCGCTTCTGTCCGATACCCAGAAAAACTGCATCTTTACTCACTTAATCGAAGATTGCTCCTTGGTTTTTTGCCCTGTTGATAGCTTTTCCTGTTTGCTGCGATATTTGTTTTGGTTTTTGTTTGATTCTGAGAAAAGGTTGCGCCTTTGACGATTTCCGCTTGGCATGATGCTTTTTGCTGATAGACTGTAAAAAGATAGTGACTTTTTGTGTTCTGGCTTTCTTTTTCGAAATGTCTGTTATTTGAAATCTTTTCTTGTTTGAGAGATGCCGGGACGTAAGCTGTGGATTTTTCCTGAAACCTTACTTTGTTACTGCCTCCAAAGGATGCCCCAAGATTTTGGTTTGAGTCTTGGGATTTTCCTTTTCTGTTTGTTCTTCTGTATACTAGTTGAGTTATTTTGCCCCTCGTCCGAGATGTTTTTTGGTAATCCCATCTTCTTTTTGTAGGATTAGTTGGCCTCATGTCTTCTCGCAATAACATTATAGAGATGTCTTCGAAAGTTCCCGAGGGGATGTCTGATTGGCTGGACTCCCTTGTCTTGATGTGTGTCTCTGTGGTGGACGCTGATTTTTGTGTAGAGCTGAGGAAACGTCATAGGATTTGTGGTAGTAGCGCCCGGAAGAGGGATTATGAGCTTGTAGTGCCTGATTCTGATGAGAGGGTTTGTTTTCCTACTTCGGTCGAGGGGGAGCGTCCCTTTTTCTATGCCTATGAATATTTCTTCAGCCAGTTGGACATTACCTTTCCTTTTACTGCTTTCGAAACCGATTTGTTGTGGTCTTGTAATATTGCCCCATCCCAGCTTCATCCGAATTCCTGGGGTTTTATCAAGATTTTTCAGCTGCTTTGCCAGGAGTTAGGCATAACACCTTCTCAGACTCTTTTCCTCTATCTTTTTGTTTCTGCCAAGCCCGGAGGGTCTTCCAAAAAGAAAGCTTCATGGGTTTCTTTCAGGTCGGCCCAAGGGCATAAAGTTTTTGCCATGTATGATGAGTCTTTTAAAGATTTTAAGAATTATTTCTTCCGAGTCCGTGCTGTTGAGGGGCCCGCCCATTTTTTCTTGATGAAAATGATAAGCCTGCCTTTCCTCTAGAATGGTAAAAGAATGTAAGAGTGTCTCGCTATACCTGGGAGATGCTTGGCGAGGTTGAACGAGCTTTTGTAGTTGTTCTTGAAGATTTATGGGGGAAACCACCCCATCTTGATACAAAAAAGTTTTTGAGTGACCCGTCTTTGGTTCGAACTGTTTTAGGTACTGTCCGACTTGTTTATATACTTGCTTTTTAGTTTTACTTCTTCTTTTTGTGATTGTAACCCATTGCTGTGGTCGATTCTGTATTTTCAGAGATGTCGAAAAAAATGATTCTATGAAGGCTTACAAGAAAGTAAAGAAGGTTGCAGCTGCTCAAAATATCTCGGCCAAGGTGGCGGGAGAGAGATCTTCCCAAGTTCTGGTGAAGTCGCCTGTGCCGAGTTCTCCTGGTCCGAGGAGGGTAATTCCCACTCCTAGGGTTCGCCTGGCCGAGCCTCCGCAGTCTTCTGCTGCTACTTCTGGTGCTCCTCCCAACAAGAAACAAAAAACAATTGAGCCTTTCAACCTTGATGCCCCTAATTTTGACGCGGTCGAGTTTGTAGATCAGCAGATCGGTCCATACGGTGTCCTTCCTATGGATGATGTATCACTTCTTCATCATTTGGACTTTATAACTCGAAGTAGTGTAAAAATGGCACATATGGGAGTTGCCTTGTACCGAACTGCTCAAAATCTTCCTCTCCATGCCACCAAAGCCTTCATGGAGGAGGCAAAACAGGAATTCGACCAGATGAAGGGCTTGAAAGAGGAGCTTGAGGTGAAAGTAGCCAAACTGGAGAAGGATCTGGAGAACGAAAAGGCTAGTTCTCTTGCTCTGGCGGCTTCTGTGAGATTGGCCGAGGACACTGCGTTGAGGCATAAAGATAGTTATGTCACGTCTTATCGGGAGGTGATACGTCTGAGGGAGGAGTTGGAGTCTGCCCGAGTTGACTATTCCGAGCTCCAAGGTCACCTTGTCGGCAGTGTAAACGCTGCTTATGATAATTTGAAGGAGCAGGTTCAAGTTCTCGCTCCTGAGGTTGATCTTACTCTTTTTAGCTTGGACAATATTGTGAGGGATGGTAAGATTGTTCCCGACGACCAAGATGATGATGATGTCGAACCTCCCTCTACGCCTGCTGCTAAAGTGTCGACCTCTATAGTTCCTCCTGCTGGGATTGCTCGTCCAGAATTAGATCCTGATTGTCAAATTCTGAATAGGGACGACGGTACGGTGGATGCAGTGTCTCTCCAAACTCGCCCTCCTTCACCCCAGACTGATGCTACCGAGAAGGCTCCCGATCTTAACTAATTTTTCTTGGATGTTTGTGTAGATAGCTCGACTTGTGGGCTTTTTAAACTCTTTATTTCTGTAATTTAAATATTTTGCTGACTGTTGATACTCCTTTTGGTTGCTTGTTTAGCAACTTTTTATTTTGAAAAAACAACAAGTAGCTTTCAAGCTTTGGGCCTGATCTTGAAGCTTGTTTATAATATTGCATTTTATATCATGCTTGTTTGCACTTGTTTTTGGCACCTTTCTGGGTTTTGAGAATGCCGAAGCCTTGCTGCTCGGCCTCTTTGGATCACCTTGTACTTACTGCTTGTAGCTTGGATCCTTTGAGGTTGTGGATATGTGGGTCCAACTTGTATTTCGGTTTTTTCGTTTTTACTTGTATTTATTTCTAGCACTCCATAACCGATTTCTTCACGTTGGTCCGCTTTCCAGTTATTTTTGTAATCCTCTTTCTTGGACCCTTGTCAGGTCTCTTTCAAGGACTACTTTTATAACTTATTTGTGGGAGACCGACTTCTTTGCGTCGTTCTTTTCCGAGTTATTTTGTAATCCTCTTTCTTGGACCTTTGTCAGGTCTCTTTCAAGGATTACTTTTATAACTTGTTGTTTGTAGGAGGTCGACTTCTTTACGTCGTCCTCTTCTAAGTTATTTTTTGTAATCCTCTTTCTTGGACCTTTGTCAGGTCTCTTTCAGGGATTACTTTTATAACTTGTTGTTTGTAAGAGGTCGACTTCTTTACGTCGTCCTCTTCTAAGTTATTTTTTTGTAATCCTCTTTCTTGGACCTTTGTTAGGTCTCTTTTAGGGATTACTTTTATAACTTGCTGTTTATAGGAGGTCGACTTCTTTACGTCGTCCTCTTCTAAGTTATTTTTTGTAATCCTCTTTCTTGGACCTTTGTCAGGTCTCTTTCAGGGATTACTTTTATAACTTATTTTTTGTAGGAGACCGACTTCTTTACGTCGATCTCTTCTAAGTTATAGCAATTACTCTTTTATAGGGTTGGCCAGACCTCTTTCCAGGGATTTGCTGATAACTTGGGTTGACTTGGTCCGACTTCTCAACGTCGGCCAGTCTTTAAGTTATTATTTAGCAATCCATAAGACCTCGTCAGGTTCTTTTTTCGGATCACTTTCGATAACTTCTTGCATTATTCTGTGTTCATCTTTGCCGATTTGTAGAAGGTGGTTTCTTTCTTTCTTTGGTCGACCTTTAGATGAATCACGTTTTCATCTTTATTGGTCTTTTATCGTGATCGTGCAGTGAATCTGTTTTTCACTTTCTGCCGATCAGTTGCTTTATAATCGGACGATGAATGCTTCAGATTAATGCATCTTGAGAATTTGTAGAATATATAAAATATATTTTATTCAAAGAAAGTGCAAATATATACATGTTGGAGTTTTTCATCCTTTTAAGTCGGATAATATCTGGATCTCAACTTGGTGCCTCATTAAAAAACCTTTTTAGGAAAAAGAATGCATCCTATGATGAGATCTTTTACCTTCTCTAGCTATAGTACCTTCTTAGGTTGCAGGCGTGCCATGATCTGGGAAGCTCTCGTCCATCGAGTTTGGATAGTCTGTAGTAGCCCTTCCCAAGTACTTCTATGACTCGGTAAGGTCCTTTCCAGTTTGCTGCCAACTTTCCTTCTCCGGGTCGAGTTGTTCCAATATCATTTCGGATTAGGATGAGATCATTCTCCGTGAAACCTCTTGGCACTACCTTTTGATTATATCTTGAAGCCATTCGGCGCTTTAGCGCTTCTTCTCTGATCCAAGCTCTTTCTTGGATTTCCGGAAGTAGGTCGAGTTCTTCTCTTTGAAGTTGAGAGTTGGCTTCTTCATTGTAGTGGACTACTCTAGGCGACCCTTCCTCGACCTCTACTGGGATTATTGCCTCCACTCTGTACGCTAATCGAAACAGTGATTCGTTTGTGGTGGAATGTGGCGTAGTTCGATATGCCCATAGGACCTGTGGAAGTTCTTCAGCCCAAGCTCCCTTCGCATCTTGCAGTCTCTATTTTAACCCAGCCAATATGACTTTGTTGGCAGCTTCGGCTTGCCCATTGGCTTGAGGATGTTCGACGGAGGTGAACTGGTGCTTTATGTTCAAGTCAGCTACTAATTTCCTGAAGCCTGCATCTGTGAATTGAGTGCTATTGTCTGTGGTGATGGAGTATGGAACCCCGAACCTCGTGATAATGTTCCTATATAGGAATTTCTGGCTTCTTTGAGCAGTGGCGTTGGCTAGGGGCTTTGCCTCAATCCACTTTGTGAAATAGTCTACTCCGACTATGAGGAATTTGACTTGTCCTGATCCCTGGGGAAAGGGTCCGAGAAGATCGAGTCCCCATTTTACAAATGGCCATGGCGAAGTTACGCTGATGAGCTCTTCTGGCGGGACGATGTGAAAGTTGGTATGTTTCTGGCATGGGGGACATGTCTTTACAAATTCTATAGCTTCTTTTTGTAGAGTTGGCCAGTAAAATTCCGCCCGAAGTACCTTTTTGGTGAGAGCTTGTGCCCCGAGATAATTGCCACAAATGCCGCTGTGTACCTCCTCTAAAACTTCCCTTGTGTTAGAGGTCGGCACACATTTTAACAATGGTATTGAAATCTCTCTTTTGTATAGGGTGTTGTTTATGATAGTGTAGTACTGAGCCTCCCGTTTTAACCTCTTTGCTTCCTTTTCATTTGTGGGGAGTGTTTCTTTTCTGAGATAATTAATTATGGGGGTCATCCATCCTTGATCATGACTTGTAATAGCTAGGACTTTTTCCGCTTCCGAGATTGACGGGTTCTGTAGCATTTCCTGGATGAGGCTTCTATTGTTACCCCCTGGTTTGGTGCTGGCTAGCTTTGAGAGTGCATCAGCTCGGGCATTTTGTTCGCGGGGTATGTGGCAGATCTTATATTCTCCGAGTTGTCCGAGCTGTTCCTTGGTTTTATCCAAATACTTTTTCATGGTGGGATCTTTGGCTTGGTAGCTCCCTGTTATCTGTGAGGTAACTACTTGTGAGTTGCTAAAGATGTTGAGTTTTTGAGCTCCAACCTCATTAGCCAGCTTCAAACCAGCTAGTAACGCTTCATATTCTGCCTGGTTATTTGAGGTCGGGAACCCAAATTTGAGGGAAAGCTCAACTTGGGTTCCTTGGTTGCTTTCTATTATCACACCTGCGCCGCTTCCAGTCTTATTTGAAGACCCGTCCACGTAGAGATTCCATTCTGTGGGGGTTTCCAGGGTATCTGTGAATTCTGCAATGAAATTGGCCAAGTATTGTGATTTGATGGCTGTCCGAGCTTCATATTGGAGGTCAAATTCGGATAACTCGACTGCCCATTGTAAAATTCTGCTTGCTAGATCTGTTTTCTGCAGTATCCCTGACGTTAGGATTTTTGCCAGTAAAGAATGTCATAAAAACAGTCGCGTTGTAGATATAGTCTCTAAACCGACAAAAATCCCTTCGTACAAACGTTTTGGTTGTCACAAGTAACAAACCCCTTTGAAATTGATAACTGAGTATTCAAACCTCGGGTCGTCTTCTCAAGAAATTGCAGGGAGGTGTTCTTATTATTGATTATGAAAAAGTGTGTTTTTGGGGAATGTTGAGTTTGGGCAATGGGCACAGATATATTTAAATGACAAGTAAAATAAATAAATAACTGTAAACTAAACTCTTGGCAAGGTATTATAACTGGAAGTCCTATCCTGGTTATCCTTATCAATTGTAATGAGAATTGGATTTTTCTCCCACTTGTTAACCTCTAACTTATGAAGGTAAGTTAAGTGGATGAATTAATTCTGATTCCTCAGGTCCTAGTCTTTCCTTGAGAAAGGCTAGAGTTATTGGAACTTGAATTAATGAGATGAAGAAATCCAATTTTCAATCAACAATGAGTTTGATAACTCAAGTGTGTCCAATGACTCAACCAAAGCCAAAAGGGAAGAGAATCTACTTGAATGAAAATAACTTGGATAAACACAGAGCATTAACAAATTAAAGAGAGCAATCATAAGTCTGAAATACCTCAAACTATATTAAATAAAATATTTAAATCATAACATGGAAAAGTTCATAAATTAAATTGAGAAAATAAATAAAAATAAAGAACCTGGGATTGAGAGTCACTCCTAAAACTAAGAGAAATCCTAAATCCTAATCCTAAGAGAGAGGAGAAAACCTCTCTCTCTAAAAACTACATCTACTCCTAAAATTGTAAATATGAGAGCCTTCTCATGAATGGATGCATTCCCCCAATTTATAGCCTCTAATCTGTGTTTTCTGGGCCGCAAACTGGGTCAAAAACAGTCCAGAATTCGCTGGTTTCAAATTTTGCCACGCTGGTTTTTCGTCACTGCGACGCAGCCGCATGGATCACGTGGTCGCGTCACCTAGCGTCAGGGGAACTATAGCATATTATATATCAAATCGAAGCCCCGGACGTTAGATTTCCAACGCAACTGGAACCGCGTCGTTTGGACCTCTGTAGCTAAAGTTATAGCCGTTTGAGTGCAGAGAGGTCAGGCTGGACAGCTTAGCAATTCTTCCAACTTCTTGCATTCCTTCCACTTTTGCATGCTTTCTTCCCATCCTCCAAGCCATTCCTGCCTTATAATATCTAAAAATACTTAACACACATATCAAGGCATCTAATGGTAATAAGAGAGGATTAATAATAAGCAAATATAAGATCAAAGAAGCATGTTTTCAATCTAAACACATAATTAGGAAGGCAAATGTAAAACCATGCAAATAGTATGAATAAGTGGGTAAAGAGTAGATAGAAACCACTCAATTGAGCACAAGATAAACCATAAAATAGTGGTTTATCAACCTCCCCACACTTAAACAAAAGCATGTCCTCATGCTAAGCTCAAGAGAAGCTATAAAGAAATGAAGAAGAATGGTAGAATACATGAAATGCGACCTATGAATGCAACTACATGCAAGAATGTTTTTACTTACTTGGTTAAGAGTAAATAAGTTCTCCAAGAATAAATATGAACTGGATTTCACTAATTCAAATCATAAAAAAATGAAGTACAAATAGACTTGTAGAAGAAAATAGCTCATGAAAGCAGGGAACAAGGAATTGAGCATCGAACCCTCACTGGTAGTGTATACACTCTAGTCACTCAAGTGTTTAAGGTTCGATTCTTTCAATTCTCTACTAACCTTGCTTTCTAAAGCTTGCTCTTCATCTAACAATCAACATAATTTTAATGCACAAATACACATATCAAGAGGTCTTTTAAGGGTTGTAATGGGGTTAGGGTTAAGGTAGGATTGTATTTGGCCAAGTGGACTAAAATCTGAATCCTTAATTAACTTAAACTTTCCATCTAACTTAAACAATCCATGTAATCATAGTACAAAATCTAACTATCCATCAACCATGTTTTCCACATATTCATGCATTCTAATTTCAAGTACAATTCATATGCATTGTTTTCAACATTTACTTTGGGGCATTTTGTCCCCTTTTTCTTATTTGCTCTTTTTCCTCTTTTCTTTTTTTTTTATACATAATTTTTCTTTTTCTTTTATTTTTCTCAATGCATATGATTAAATTATTGGATGCATGAATCATGTCCTAAACATTTTTTTCACATTTTCAGAAAATTCTAACATACTCAATTCTCAAACCAATTGTTTCCAAATTCGCTTCCCCACACTTAATTTATGAGCACTCTCACTAGTCTAAGCTAACTAAGGATTCAAATTAAGGACATTATTATTTTCCGCTTAGAGTTAATGATGTGCTAAAGTAAGGAACAAAGGGGTATAATAGGCTCAAATTGGTTTGCAAAGGATAATGAAAGGTAAGGCCATATGGGTATGTAAGCTCAGTGAAACAAAGGCCTCAATCATGTAAGTGCATGCATACATTAAACCATGGAAATATAGAATTAAGCAAGACAAAGATCACAATTTTAGAGAGAAAAACACACACCAAAAATAAATAATTAGTTGATAAAATGCAACCAATTCAAATAGGCTAAAAAATCTCACAGGTTTTGTGTGTTCGAGCTCTAAACCATGTTCCAGTATAATATCTCTTCAAACAAGTGTAACATTAAATTTTTTTTTTCAAATTAGTGAAATGCTCTAAAAATTTTCTTAAAAAAAGAAAATATTACTTCAACCAAGTGGTAAAATATGCAAAAATCAAACAAATATGCGATCAATCATGTAAATGCAACAATGAACAAACAAAGAAAATAAAACAATGGTGTTGAGAAGAAAGTACTAACCCACGGAGATCGGTATCGACCTCCCCACACTTAAAGATTGCACCATCCTCGGTGCATGCTAAGATGTGCAAGTGGATGGGGGTTGTGGTTCCTCAGCTGGGGCTCTTTTTGTTCCTTTCCTTGCTGTTGATTTGGGAATGGCTTTCTCTTTTCCTTTCTTGGTGGCCATCCTGAAAAAGGGAAGAGAAAGTAAATTAAAATCAAAGAGATATATATAACAAGGAAGAGAACGGAAAAGGTGGTGATGGATGCACATTAAGATATAACTGACATTAACACATGCTCGCGAGTACATGTGAAAAGCCATCAATGGAAAATAGCTAGTGCATATAAGGACAAGTGAATGCAAGGTGTTTATTGGCATGCCAGAAAAGGGCATGAGTAGCATAGATCAAGCATTACTTGTAATAAATTACCATGTTTGTATTGACAATTAATTTCATTTAATACAATAGTAAAGGGAGTTCATGAAAAGCAAGCATTGAATAGTATAAAGTAAAATAGAGAAGTGCATAATGCCATATGGGCTTTTTCACAAACACATAGCATGCATAGTAATTAAGCTATTTGAAGGTATTAAATTGAACATGCAAGTAACCCTTTAAAAATAGATATATATAATTGTCAAATAATTCCTCTAATGATCCACAAGTAAAATATAGAAATAATGACCCAAATAAATTTCTAACACCAATGAAAATAATGCAATGAATGAAAGTATGTAAATAAACTAAAATAAAATAAAAAGAAAAATAAGAGAGATGAGAAGGGAAAGAAGATAAGAAAGGAAGAAGAAAGAAATAAGAAAAGATAAGAAAAATAAGGATTAGAGAAGAAAAGATAAGAAATTTGGCTGATCTGGATAATCTGTGTGCCGCTTGTGACGCGGACGCGTGGGTCACGCGATCGCGTGACTTGATTTGTACTAGTGGCGTGAGTGCAGCCTCGCGGTCGCACAACTCTCTGTTCGAAATTCTTTTTGCCAAAAATCTGGGTGACGCGGTCGCGTGGTTGACGCGATCGCGTGAGGGGCCATCATGGGGATATGACGCGGATGTGTGGGCACGCGTTCACGTGGTGAGGCTTGGGCTTCCAGCATGATCCCAGCCCAACTCCAGCTCAACTTTCGGCCATGCACCCGGTTGACGTCGATTTTCAGGTCACGCGGCCGCGTGGGTGACGCGGTCGCGTGGGGGGCCATTATTCCCATATGACGCGGTCGCGTGGGGTGATTTGTGCCATTGGCACGCCTCCAGCGCTGCTCCTGCGAAACTCTCTGTTCATATTAATATTGTCTCTCATCTCCTTGCGACACGGACGCGTCGCTGATGCGGTCGCGTCGCGTGCTCGCTTTTTTTTATCTGAAAACAAATGCAGAATGCAGTGTTAATGTGATGAAAACTCCAGGTTCAATATAATAAAATAAAATAAAATTTCAAAAACAAATAAAACTAAATAAAAATGAAAAAGGACGATCATACCATGGTGGGTTGTCTCCCACCTAGCACTTTTAGTTAGAGTCCTTAAGTTGGACATTTGGTGAGCTTCCTGTTATGGTGGCTTGTGCTTGAATTCATCCAGGAATCTCCACCAATGTTTGTATCTCCAGTAACCTCCGGGATCCCAAACTAGGCGCAGAAAGCCTTCAAGTAAGTTAAAGCAAGTGACCAGGCCCCAAGAGTGGTTATTGATAGAATGGATTCCGGGGTCCCAGACCTTGCCCTTGCACCCTTCTTTTGGTTGAGCAATATTGTTCCATCCGGGTGGCAAGCAGTCTGAATTCTCACGTAAGTGGCCAATCAACTTCCTAGACCCATTCAGTTGAGCTTTACACCAACCTTTGCATTTAAACTTAAAGCTTCCAATCATGATGAACCTTGCAGGACAATTCTTACTACTGACCATCTTCCTCTTATTCTTAATGCCACAAAGAGCTCTAAGTTAACCATCCGTCTCCAGTAGCCCATATTCAAGTGGGATTAGAAAGCTAGGAGATATGAAATTTACCCACTTGAATGTTGTGAAGGATGATGGCAACTTAGGGGGAGGTATTTTCAATGAAATTGAAGCTCCACTCCCTTGTGCTCTTTTCTGATAACTACCATCTCCTTGCAAGCTTCTTCAATTTCAACCTCTTCCTCTTGGTAGATTTCTTCCAATTCAATCTTCTCTTCATTGCCTTCCAAGGGCATGGGAGGTTATGCTTCTTCTTGAATCTCCATCTCTTGATCAACCTCTTCCAAGTCTTCAACTGTGATATGCTTTGGAGGTTGTACACCCTCCTCAGCATCAATTTCGAACATCTTGGAAGGGGGTTCTATGACTGGAATTTCCCATGGAGGTTCTGCATCTCCTAAGTCTTCAACCAACTCTTCTTCTTGAACAATGACAGCTTCTTCTACTTGTTCTAGTATGAATTCATGCTCTGTCTTGTCCACTGGAGCCTCTAGTATCTCCTTCATGCTACGCCCTTCATGAAATTGTCCACATGGGGCTGTGGTTGACCCTTGTATATTTGAGCGTCTAGAAGCCCATTGAATTAATGCTTGCTACAGTTGTTGAACGGTTGCCTGAAATTTAATTACTGTTTCTCTTAGGCGATCATCTGCTTCTCGGGTTGCCGGACTTGGACATGATACAAAAAAAAGTGGTGGTGGTTGGGAGTGATTGGATTGGAATTGGGGTGGTTCTATATATGGTTCATATGGCTCATAAGGTGGTTGGTATGCTGGTTGAGGGTTAGGGTCATATGGAGGTGAATGGTGGTAGTTGGCTTGTGAGTGTGGTAGTTCAAAGTTGTGTTGAGGAAAGGGTTCATAGGCATATGGTGGTGGTTGTTGATAGTCCATTGGAGGTGGTTGTTGCCATGAGGATTGATCAAATCCTTGTGGCTCCTCCCATCTTTGATTGTTCCAACCTTGATGCCTGTTCTCATTGTAATTTCTTCTTCCTGCAACATTATTGTAACCAGACTCATAGCCAAAGGGGTGAGAGTTCATAGTAGTAAATAAAAATTAAAAATGAAAATAAAATAAATTTAAATTAAAAGGTTATTTAAATTTTGAAATTTTGATTTTTGAAACAAGATAAGATAAGATAAAAATTTTAAAAATAAAAATCTGAAATTTTTTTTTTCGAAAAAAAATTAATTAAAAGTATTTTTGAATTTAATGAGGAAAGAGAAAAACTTGAAGGTCAAGATGAACGCGAAGAAAAACTTCAAGATCAAGATGAACACTAAGAACAAATTTTTGAAAAAATTTTTTTTTTTTCTTGATAACTAAATAAAAACCAATAACCTCTTAATTTACGAAAAAGCAAAAATAAAAACAAATAAACAAGCAAAAATAAAAAAATATTTACAATAACCAATAATAAGGCACACGTTTGCAATTCCCCGGCAACGGCGCCATTTTGACGTTAGAACTTTTGCGTGGTCTAGAAAATTGCGGATAAATCCTCGTTGCAAGTATAGTTTCTAAACCTTCAAAAATCCCTTCGTACAAACGTTTTGGTTGTCACAAGTAACAAACCCCTTTGAAATTGATAACCGAGTATTCAAACCTCGGGTAGTCTTCTCAAGGAATTGCAGGGAGGTGTTCTTATTATTGATTATGAAAAAGTGTGTTTTTGGGGAATGTTGAGTTTGGGCAATGGGCACAGATATATTTAAATGACAAGTAAAATAAATAAATAACTGTAAACTAAACTCTTGGCAAGGTATTATAACTGGAAGTCCTATCCTGGTTATCCTTATCAATTGTAATGAGAATTGGATTTTTCTCCCACTTGTTAACCTCTAACTTATGAAGGTAAGTTAAGTGGATGAATTAATTCTGATTCCTCAGGTCCTAGTCTTTCCTTGAGAAAGGCTAGAGTTATTGGAACTTGAATTAATGAGATGAAGAAATTCAATTTTCAATTAACAATGAGTTTGATAACTCAAGTGTCTCCAATGACTCAACCAAAGCCAAAAAGGAAGAGAATCTACTTGAATGAAAATAACTTGGATAAACACAGAGCATTAACAAATTAAAGAGAGCAATCATAAGTCTGAAATACCTCAAATTATATTAAATAAAATATTTAAATCATAACATGAAAAAGTTCATAAATTAAATTGAGAAAATAAATAAAAATAAAGAACCTGGGATTGAGAGTCACTCCTAAACCTAAGAGAAATCCTAAATCCTAATCCTAAGAGAGAGGAGAGAACCTCTCTCTCTAAAAACTACATCTACTCCTAAAATTATAAATATGAGAGCCTCCTCATGAATGGATGCATTCCCCCACTTTATAGCCTCTAATCTGTGTTTTCTAGGCCACAAACTGGGTCAAAAACAGTCCAGAATTCGCTGGTTTCGAATTTTGCCACGCTGGTTTTTTGTCATTGCGACGTGGCCGCATGAATCACGCGGTCGCATCGCCTAGCATCAGGGGAACTATAGCATATTATATATCAAATCGAAGCCCCGGATGTTAGCTTTCCAACGCAACTGGAACCACATCGTTTGAATTTCTGTAGCTAAAGTTATAGCTGTTTGAGTGCAGAGAGGTCAGGTTGGACAGCTTAGCAATTCTTCCAACTTCTTGCATTCCTTCCACTTTTGCATGCTTTCTTCCCATCCTCCAAGCCGTTCCTGCCTTATAATATCTGAAAACACTTAACACACATATCAAGGCATCTAATGGTAATAAGAGAGGATTAATAATAAGCAAATATAAGATCAAAGAAGCATGTTTTCAATCTAAACACATAATTAGGAAGGCAAATGTAAAACTATGCAAATAGTATGAATAAGTGGGTAAAGAGTAGATAGAAACCACTCAATTGAGCACAAGATAAACCATAAAATAGTGGTTTATCAATCCTTTTTATGGGCTGGTCGGTCCGGACCTTAATAGTGTGAGCCTGGAAGTATGGGCGTAGTCGTCGAGATGTCAGTATGAGAGTATAGGCAAACTTTTCTATTTTTTGGTAGTTCAGCTCGGAACCCTGCAGTGCTTTACTAATGAAGTATACAGGTTGTTGCCCTTTGTCGTCCTCTCGAACTAGTGCTGAGGCTACTTCCCGACTTCCTACCGCAAGGTACAATACGAGTGGTTCTTCCTTTCGTGGTCGAGTTAGGATAGGTGGTGGTCCCAGGAAACTTTTGAAAGCCTGGAAGGCTTGCTCGCATTCCATTGTCCATTCGAAGTTCTTTTCTTTCCTTAGGGTGGCATAGAAAGGAAGGGATCTTATCGCTGATCCCGCTAAGAACCTGGATAAGGCTGCCAACCTCCCGTTAAGTTGTTGTACTTCTTTGACACAAGTTGGGCTCTTCATATTGAGTATGGCCTGGCATTTATCCGGATTTGCTTCAATTCCTCTTTGTGTGAGCATAAAACCCAAGAACTTGCCTGCTTCGACTGCAAAAGTGCATTTTGCAGGATTGAGGTGCATGTCATGCTTCCTTATAGTGTCGAACACTTGGGCCAGGTCGGACAATAATGTCTCTTCACTTTGTGTCTTTATTAACATGTCATCTACGTAGACTTCCATGATTTTTCCGATATGATCTGAAAAGACTTTATTCATTAGCCTTTGATACGTAGCTCCCGCATTCTTGAGACCGAAAGGCATTACAATGTAGCAGTAATTTACTTTTGGCATAAAAAATGAGGTCTTTTCTTGATCTGGTGGATACATGGGGATTTGATTGTATCCAGAATATGCATCTATAAACGAGAGGTATCTATATCCAGATGAAGCATCTACCAGAGCGTCGATACTTGGGAGTGGGTAAGGATCTTTTGGACAGGCTTTGTTGAGGTTGGTGTAGTCGGTGCACATTCGCCATTTCCCATTTGATTTTTTCACCAAGATGACGTTAGCTAGCCATAGTGGGTACTTGACTTCTCTTATAAATCCTGCCTCTAATAGTGCTTGTACCTGTTCTTCCACAGCTTGGGATTGTTCTGGCCCAAGTTTTCTTCATCTCTGCTGTACCGGCCGAGATCCTGGATAGACCGCCAACTTGTGACTCATTAGCTTGGGGTCTATGCCTGGCATGTCTGCAGCTTTCCATGCGAAGAGATCGACATTATCTCGTAAGAACTGTACTAGTAATTCTTTAGCGTCTCCCTTCAGGATCGTGCCAATATTAGTTGTTTTGTCCGAGGTATCCCCGATCTAAACTTTCTCTATTTCTCCTTCGGGTTGTGGACGGAGTTCTTCTCGTCTCTGAACTCCATCGAGCTCAATTGTATGGAACTCTTCTCCTTTGCCTCTGAGGTTTAGACTTTCATTATAACAGCGGCGTGCCATCTTTTGATCTGCTTTTATTGTAGCTATCCCTTCTGTAGTTGGGAATTTCATGCATAGATGTGGAGTTGAGACTATTGCGCCGAGTTGATTTAGTGTTGTCCTACCTATTAGGGCATTGTAGGCTAAACTCACGTCGACCACGATGTAGTCTATCTTGAGTGTTCTGGATTGGTTTCCTTTTTTGAAGGTTGTATGTAGTGATACGTATCCCAGCGGTTGTACTGGGGTATCTCCCAGTCCGAACAGGCTGTAGGGTATGCTCTAAGCTCCTTTTCTTCTAAGCCGAGCTTGTCGAAGGCAGTTTTGAATAAGATGTCGGCGGAGCTCCCTTGGTCTATTAATGTGCGGTGGAGATTGGCGTTTGCCAGTATGATGGTGATGACCATGGGGTCGTCGTGTCTTGAGATGATACCGGATGCATCTTCTTTGGTGAATGTAATTGCAGGGATGTCGGGAGCTTCTTCCTTTCCTTCAACATGATATACTTCTTTGAGATATCTTTTGCGGGATGATTTGGAGATTCCTCCTCCTGCAAATCCTCCGTGTATCATATGGACATGTCTTTCTGGCAGACGAGGTGATCGCTCGATTCGTCCGACATCTTCATCCCTTCTTCTTTTTCTTTGATCATCATCTCGGGTGGCCAGAAACCGATCTAGTTTTCCTTCTCTTACTAATTTTTCTATGATGTTTTTTAAGTCGAAGCATTCGTTGGTGGAATGCCCTCGGACTCGGTGATATTCACAGTATTCGTTCCAAATTCCTCCTCCTCTTTTACCTTTGAGTGGTCGAGCTGGGGGTATCTTTTCCGTATGGCAGACTTCTTTGTAATCATCTACCAGGGATACCCTAAGAGGGGTGTAATTATGATATTATTTTAATTTTCTCCCCTTGTCGATCTTCCTTCTTTTTGGATTCTTTATCTTTGTCTCGGTAGGAGAATCCGGATTTTGAGGTTTCTCCCAACCGAGAGTTTTCTTCCATGTTGATATATTTTTTTGCTCGCTCCTGCACCTCATCCAGAGATGTGGGATATTTCTTTGATATAGATTGGCTGAAAGGTCCCTCTCGTAGGCCATTGATGAGGCCCATGATGGCGGTCTCTGTTGGCAAGCTTTGTATGTCTAGGCATGTTTTGTTGAATCTCTCCATGTAGTTGCGAAGACTTTCCCGATCTCCTTGCCTGATTTCTAGTAGACTGGGGGCGTGCTTGGCCTTGTCTTTTTGGATGGAGAATCTGGCCAGAAATTTTTTGGCTAGGTCGTCAAAGCTTGAGATGGACTTGGGAGGTAAGTTGTCGAACCATCTAATTGTTGTCTTCGTGAGGGTTGTTGGAAAAGCTTTGCAGCGAACAGCATCCGAGGCGTCGGTGAGGTACATTCTGCTTCTGAAGTTACTGAGGTGATGGTTAGGATCTGTAGTGCCATCATACAGAGTCATGTCTGGGAGTTTGAAGTCCTTAGGGATTTTAGTTTTCATGATGTCCCTAGTGAATGGATCTTGATCTTTGCGTGAATTGTCCTCAGGGGTGGTCCGGGTAGCCTTTGCTTTGAGATCGGCTTCAAGTTGCAGGAGTTTATCTTCCAATTATCGACGTCGCCTTACTTCTATTTGTAGATCCTTGCCAACTTCTCGTTGATAATCGATTTCTTTTTCAAGTTGCTTTAGACAATCTTGAAGCGCTTCTATTACTCCCAGATGTGATGAGTTTTTGTCTCCGTTGGATTCCGGAGTATCTTTTGGTGTAGCGTCCGCATTTTTGTGCGGCGTTCTGTCCTCTAGATCTGAATCATGGTCGTCCGCCATGATGATGGGATGACTTCCAAGTTCCCCGGCAACGGCGCCAATGTTTCGAAGGTTACCTGAAACTGTAGGTCGATCTCGGATGAGATCTTCTATACTGGTCGGAGATGACGTGTCCGGCTGGCTGGTGACGGCCGGAGCTGTTGTGTCCGACTTGTTGGACCGGCTTCACTTCTGATCCGTGGTCACTAGAGGGTGGGGGGTACCTGCAAGAGACTCCGATGCTTAAGTTAGCACGGGTATTAAGTAGGTTTATTGTAGAATCAGAGTATGAGTTATACCTGGGTACTCCAGTGTATTTATAGTGGTTGTAGAGTGACCTTTCTAGATAAGATAAGTTAGTTATCTTATCTTATCTTTATCTTTGAGTTGATGTCAGCTTATCCTCAAAGGAACCGCCTTTATCTCTATAGGCTTGGATTACCTTTGGATTTAGGTCGTGTTCCTCTATTTGGGCCCTTTATTGGGCTTTCCTGTCGATTTGGCCAACCTCTTTGAGAAGAGGTCGGATAGCCTGACCTGAAGAGGTTGGTCGCTTTGTTACTGAACATCTCGGATCGGATAGCTTGACCCAGGATGTGAACAGCTTCCAAGTATGGCAATAATAAATTGTACTTGTTGAATATGTTGATGAATTTGAGATACAAGGAGGGGTCACAAGTATTAGATCACTTGAATGAATTTCAAGGGGTTCTGGATCAGTTGTCAAGCATGGGAATCAAGTTTGAAGATGAGGTTCAAGGATTGTGGTTGCTGAATACTCTACCAGATTCTTGGGAGACTTTTCGTATCTCTCTTACTAATTATGCTCCGAATGGTAAAGTGAGTAAGCAACTTGTTAAAGGTGGCATTTTAACTGAAGAGATAAGAAGGAAGATGTAGAATTCTTCGTCACACTCTAAAATGTTAGTCACTGAAACCAGGGAGAGAAATCAGAATAGAGTTCAAAAGGGTAGAGGTAAAAGCAGGAGCAAATCCAAGGGAAGATACAAGAATGTTGAGTGTCACTACTGTCACAAAATGGGTCACGTTCAAAAATATTGCTATCTTTGGAAAAAGGAAAACAAAGGTAAGTAAGAAAAAAAGGATGATAGTGGTAATGATCGTGTATCTTCTATTTCAGATGATCTTCTTACTGTTGATATTGCTGATTATGAGTACAAGGTCAATCTTGTTTCTGATGATGAGTTCAGCTGGGTAATTGATAGTGGCGCCTCAATACATGTTACATCGAAGAAGGTGTTCTTCACTTCTTATACTCCAGGTAATTTTGGAGTACTTAAGATCGGTAATGATGGCTTGGCCAAGGTTATTGGTGTAGGAGATGTTTGTCTTGAGACTAATATGGGAATGAAGCTACTACTCAAAGATGTTAGACACGCTCCAGATGTTCGCTTGAATTTGGTTTCAGTTAAAAGGCTTGATAATGAAGGCTTTGTAAAAACTTTCGGGTTTGGACAATGGAAGCTTACTAAAGGCAACTTAGTGGTGGCTCGAGAAAAAGGTACTTCATGTTTGTCTGTGATGCATGCCATGATTGCAAAAGATAGTGTGAATGCGGTTGAAAATAAAGAAGTTTATAGCTTGTGGCACAAAAGACTTGGTCATATTAGTGAAAAAGGACTTAGCTATTTGTCATAAAGAAGTTTGGTTACAGGCTTTATGATCCAGTTGAAAAGAAGCTTGTAAGAAGCCGTGATGTAGAGTTTGTTGAAGACCAGACCATTGAAGATATTGATAAGGCAGAGAAGAGTCAATCACAAGAGAGCAGTGACTTGACTGATGTAGATCCAGTTCAGCCTCTTCCTTCGTCAGAACAAACAGAGAATCAAGATCAGGAGCATATGCAGCAAAATGAGCCTTTGGTTCCTGATGACCAGGAGATGGGAGATCCAATTGATGCTCCAGTTGATGATGATGCTGATAATCAACCTAAGCTACCTGAAGATCCACTAGGTTTCCATCCTAGGAGGTCTACTAGAAAGCGACGACCTTCAACGAGGTATCCTTCTAGTGAGTATGTAACATTTACTGATGGATATGTGACCTTGACTGATGGGGGAGAACCTGAATGTTATGCAGAAGCTATGGAAGGTGACGACAATAAGAAATGGTTTGATGCAATGCAAGATGAAATAAAATCCTTGTATGATAATCAAACATTTGAGCTTGTGAAGTTGCCAGAAGGAAAGAAAGCTTTGCAGAATAGGTGGGTTTATAGGTTGAAGCATGAAGAAAATTCTCAGTGTCCAAGGTACAAGGCTAGATTGGTAGTCAAGGGCTACAGGCAGAAAAAGGGAGTTGACTATAATAAAATTTTTTCACCGGTTGTGAGAAGATCTTCTATTAGGACTGTTTTGAGTTTGGCTGCAAGTCTTGATTTAGAGATAGAGCATATGGATGTGAAAACTGCTTTCCTTCATGGTGATCTTAAGGATGAAATTTACATGGAACAACCTGAAGGTTTCATGGTAAAAGGAAAAGAGGATCATGTTTACAAACTGAAGAAGAGCTTGTATGGCTTGAAGCAAGCTCCAAGACAATGGTACAAGAAGTTTGAGTCTGTTATGAACAAGGCTACAAGAAGACTACTTCTGATCATTGTGTATTTGTTAAATAGTTTGCTAGTAATGATTTTATTATCCTTTTGATATATGTTGATGACATGCTTATTGTTGGTCAGAATGCTTCTAGGATTGATATGTTGAAGAAGCAACTTGTGATGTCATTTGCAATGAAGGACCTTGGGCCAGCAACGGAGATTCTTGGCATAAAAATCGAGCGTGATAGAAAGGAGAAGAAACTTTGGTTGTCACAGGAGAAATACATAGAGACAATGTTGCATAGGTTTCAAATGGAGAAAGCAAAGGCTGTTAGTACTCCTCTTGCTACACACTTCAAATTGAGTTGCAAGCAAAGTCCATCAAGTGATGAAGAGAAGAAAGACATGGAAAAAGTTCCATATGCATCAGCCGTGGGTAGTTTAATGTATACTATGGTGTGCACAAGACCGAATATAGCTCATGCTGTTGGTTGTATTAGCCGTTTTGTTTCAAACCCAGGAAGAGAGCATTGGAATGCTGTAAAATGGATAATGAGATATCTTCATGGTACTTCTAATATGAAGTTGTGTTATGGAAGTGATAAGCCTATTCTAGTTGGTTACACTGATTCAGACATGGCAGGAGATATTGACTCTAGAAGGTCCATTTCAGGCTTCTTGATCAACTTTGCGGGTGGAGCTGTGTCTTGGCAATCAAGATTACAAAAATGTGTTGCTTTGTCTACTACCGAGGCCGAGTTTATTGCCATTACCGAAGCGTGCAAGGAGATTCTTTGGATGAAGAAATTCTTGAAGGAACTCAGGTTTACTCAAGAGAGGTATGCGTTGTTTTGTGATAGTCAAAGTGCTATACATCTTGGTAAAAACTCTACTTTTCATTCTCGATCCAAACATATTGATGTGAGGTATCATTGGATACGTGATATTTTGGATGCTGAGTTGTTGAAACTTGAAAAGGTTCATACTTATGAGAATAATTCTGATATGATGACCAGAGCGTTACCAAGATGGAAGTTTGAAGTTTGTTGCTTAATCGCCAGATTGGCGGTTACTTCCACATAGTCGTGAGGAGGAGATTTGTTGGGTTTTTGGGATCCCTTCCTATGTGGAAAAAAAATCCCAAATGCTAGTATCCAAACCCATGAATAGTTGAAGTGGCTGAGGTGAGTTAGGGTTGGATGAGAGAGAGGTCATTTTGCAAGAGAACACCAAACACTAGAGAGAAGAGAAGAGAGAAAGTTATTTTCGCACATACACAAAGCTGTCTCTGTAAATTGATCAGTGCAGATTCGTTAACCGTTGGATCGAGCTCAAATTTGGACAGAGTGTTCTACACATCTGGTTCTTCAATTTCACCGTTCGGATCTTCAATTTCACATCTTTAGCAAGAGATATTGACCACGTACAGTAGCTCTATTTTTGTGGTATT
This sequence comes from Arachis ipaensis, assembly GCF_059453495.1. Classification (NCBI taxonomy): domain Eukaryota; kingdom Viridiplantae; phylum Streptophyta; class Magnoliopsida; order Fabales; family Fabaceae; genus Arachis; species Arachis ipaensis. The sequence goes on from NC_142439.1 coordinate 96,302,411, forward strand.
TTCATCTTCTTGTTCTTGTTTTGAAAGCTTTGAAACTTGGTTGTTTGGCTTGTTGTATGCACGTTTTGTGCAGTAGTTTGTGACTCTCTTTTACCCTATTTTTTATCATAGTGAAGCTATTTCCTGGTCTTGGTGACTCTTGGTTTTTACTTCTCTCATTGAGGAGGTTTTCCACGTTAAAAATCTTGGTGTGTTAGCTTGTTTCTAATTTCTGGTTTATGTGATTTTTCCGCTGCTATTGGGTATTATTGTGCTTGTATTAATACTTGTTGTGAGTGAATATTGTTGCTCCTCTTATTCTTGCAAGTAGGAAATTGTGTATTATTCCTATCATGATTATGGGGTTATGGTGGTAGTGGGTGTGATTGGGCGGTAATATTGATGAAGATCATAATAATTGATAATGGGAGATGTGATGAATTGGCGTGGTAATGGTGATGATAAATTTATATTGACGTGGTGATATAAATAAAGATAAATTTGGTAAAAAATATTTAATTAAAAGTTGATTGTTAAAAAATTATTTCTAAGAAAACTAAAATTTATTTAAAACATTAAGAACAAAAATAAAATAAATTAAATGTTAGAAGTATTTTTAAATAATTTTTATAATATTAGAAATAAAAAATATATTTGATCTAAATATAATTAATAAAATATGAATTATGGAGTGTCATCATAATTTGTATTTAAAATGAATAAAAGTCACAATATAATCAAATTGCTATAACTAAAAGAAAGTTGAATTGAATTTTTTAATTAATTTTAAATTTGTAATTATATTTTTACTGTTCAAAAATATAAATTGATTTTGGTTTAAAATAATGATTTGTGTATGCATATATAATATATACTTTTTTTTACATCAATTCCTTTTTCTCTATTATTGAGTTATAACTAATTTGACCCAAATTAATTAGTTTTACGCTCCATCTATGAGTAAACATAGGATTAATAGTCAAATTCATTTCTAAAATATTATTTTTTTAAATTGATCTTTAAAAGATTAAATTAGTCATATTAGTCTTTAAAAGATAAAACATAAGTCAAATTGATCCTTTTATCAAATGATAACGTATCATATTAAGTACCATGTGACATGATGTTGTGGTAAATTAATATCACATATCATAAGATGGGTGGTTGATGTGTCAAGTTAATGACACATAACATGCCACGTGTGTCACGTGTTATCTGACATATCATAAATTTATTTAGAGTCAAATTAGTACTTAAAAGTACACACATAAATCATTTTCATTTCTAAAATTTTAAAAATTAATTAAATTAGTCTTTATATAAATCTATTTTTTTTATAATATTAAATTTTTAATATTTCTTAATCCAACTAATAATCTCATTTTTACACCTTAATAAACAAATTTTTCTTTAAATAAAATAATAAAAATAATCAAATTATTAATTTTTTCATTGGTATTTTAGTTTTATATTTTTGAATTCTAGTTCTTTTGTAGTGACATTTCTTTGTATAAATTTTATCAAATCATTTTTAGTTATATACTAAAAATTTTAATCTTTTGAATGTCACGATATATATAATAGTTATTTTAAAATTTTAATCTTTTAAATTTCACCCAAAATTTAATTCAATCTATAATTAATTGTTCATTTTTATCTTTTTATATTTGTTTTAGTTCAAAATTCTTTTTAACAAATTAAATTTAAAAAAATGACAATTAAAACCACATAGAAAAATGGGTGTAAGACCCCAAATTTTTAAAAATTAAATAATAAATTATTTGTGATTTATTATTTTATTTAAAGAAAATTATTATTATTATTATTATATTATCATATTTATATATTTATAATATTTATATATTTATTTTCCTTTGGCCGAAGCCTTAAGGGAATTAAGATAAAGAAAGCCAAAACGTGGCTTGCATGATTAACTATGTACATATATATAATTCTTACTAATGTTTCTTTTATTTTTCTAACTTTGACACCTATAGTGCCTAAACACCACAAATCACCACTCATCATTAATATCTATGTTTTGTTCTTCATGCATCACCGAACATGGATTTGGAGAGAAAAAAAAGAAAGAACCGAGAAAGAGAAGAGAGAAACCGTGAACTTTTTTGAGCTTTCGAGCTCGATTTCTTGTAATTCGTGATCTCAGTCAAAAATCTAATCCGATAAAAGTGTTCGTATCTTCTTCCTCTACACGTTGACGTTATTTTTGTTCGGTGGAAGCTGATGGTGACGTAGCTTCCCTTTCCCTTGAGTTCGGCCAACTGGAGTTTTAGGAGGCACAGAAGATTCCGGACGTTTTCTTCTTCGGCAGCTCGGTCAGAAAGTTTCTCCGGAGTTTCGAGTATTTTGATTTCGTACGGAGATAGTGGATAAAGCTGTGGTTGCGACTACTGCTGGGTGTGAGCCGAGAGAAAAGGATTTCTTTGAGGCATTTAGTTTATGGGTTCGACAATCGAGGTAGGGGGTTTCGTTTTTAAAATTACAAGTTTTTAATTTAAGAATGCCAAAAAGTTTATTGAGTAATTGCAAATAATTTACACGTGTTTTGTGTGACTAATTGATGAGAATTGGTTGTAATTGTGAGTGTTGGTCAATTTGGTGTTGCTTGCTAAATTGCAATGTGATTTGAGTTTATGAATTGGGTTTGAATTGAGACTGTGTTTGATGCTGGAATTTATGGTTATGGAAGTGGATGGTAACTGATTTTGGTATTAGTATGATGGTGAATAGGTGCTAATGAAGGGCTGGTAAAAATACGCAAGAAGGTGATTTTGGTTAGTATTAAATGTTAAACAAGTATGATCGGAGGGATTTGTAAAGTCTGAATGAAGAAATGAATTTTCTTTAATTTTCAAAAGTAAAAGATTGAAACGGGCTAATTTTATTGAAATAGAAAGAGGCTTAGTTTTAAAGAGAATGGTTTGATTCTATTTGATATTTTGAACGATGTGAATATTGAAAACGATTTATTACTTGGAAATGTTTTGAAAAGGATTTGAAAGATAATTAATGGAATCTCTGCCACAAGAGAGCAGAGAATAACGATTAGAGAATATATTAACTAAAAGGATATCTGCCACAGGAGAGCAGAGAACAAAGATTAAAGGAATATATTAATTAATGAAATGACTGCCACAGGAGAGCAGATGTGACATTGTTTGGGCCTTAATGCCAAATGTATAGTGGGGACGCCCACACACTGAGAACTGTTTTCCAGATGTACGCTTATTGATTTGGAAAGTCACACTGTATGCGGCCTAGCCGTACGACTTAAAGTCACACTGTATGCAGCCTAGCCGTACGACTTATAAGCACACTGTATATATTTGGAAAGCCATATCTGGGACTCGTGCCCGGGTAATGTCGGGAGCGGGTAGACAACTGACACATGAGCTCATGGCCTGCATTAGGAATAGACATGCATCAAGTTGTTTGCACATTTGTATTTGGTTGTGTTTACTTGTATTACTTCTCTGTGATTGTGCTGTTTGACTTGTTTGTATGTTGGTTTGAATTCCTTACTTGTACTGTTAGTTCATGGATGTATTGAGGTGAGATGTTGTGGTTGAAAAATAATTATGTAGCTGAGAGGTGGTTAGTATAACTAATTTTGTGGTTAAAATCTGTTTTGAGTTTAGAAATTTAAAGAAAAGTAATTAATTATCTAAAGTAGAAATAAAAGTATTTTCAAAGGTTTAACAAAATAGTTTTACTAAGTAAGTTAATTATTTGCATTAAATTCATTACTTTTACGGCATTTCCATTCCCTACTGAGAACGTGTGGTTTGTTCTCACCCAAAAATCTTCCACTCTTTCAGTGACACAGGTTCAATTCGGAGATTCAGTAAGAAGTTGCAGACGATTAGTAGCTTTACTTGTGATTTCTGTTGTTTTTATAGAGTTCCCTCGCCCTTGTTGCTTCATGGTCTTTATTTTATCCAGAGGGTTAGGTATTGTATTTGAGTTTTATATTAAATTTAATTGTATAGTATCTATTATTATTAATAATTATGTGATTATTATTATTTGAAGTCTTTTGTTATGTGATTTTAATTACTAAAATCTATTTTCTGGAATTTTCTTAAAAACAGAAATGCGATATCGACGTAAAGGCTCAATATTAAACAGTTAAATAGTAAATAAGAAAAATAGGTTAGTAACTCCTCACTTCTGATACGGTCATGACGTGCTATAAGTTAGGATGTTACAATGGGATAACTAAGTAGTAAAGAAAAATTATATTAAGATTCAACGAGAGATCTCACAGATCTTTTTTCAATTATTGAGGTCTATCACATAAGTTGAATAATAACAAAAATTATAAATTTAAAAAAATCTAAAAAATTTAAATTTTAAATAACTACTATATTTATTTAATAAAATTTTAAAAATTAAAATTTTAAGTACATAATTAATAATATTTTGATAAAATGATATAAATAAAAAATTTCACTAAAACAAACTAAAATTTGAAAATAAAAAATTTTAAAACACAAATAACAAAATAACTTTATAATAAGTTAATTATTTATATTATTTTATGTAAAGAGTATTTTGTTTATTAAGATCTAAAAAATGATATTAAAATTAGTAATATTAAAAATATTAAAAATTTAATATTATGAAAAAAAAAGAGAGATTTATATAAGGACTAATTTGAAAATCTGATTAATTTTTAAAATTTTAGGGATGAAAATAACTTATGTGTGTAGTTTAATGGACTAATTTGACTCTAAATAAATTTATGATATGTTAGATAACACATGGCATGCCACACGTCACTGACCTAACATGTCGGCCATTTATTTTGTGATATGTGGCATTAACTTATTAGGTCATCATGCCACATGGCATTTAACGTGACACATAATCATCTAACTAACAAAAGGATCAATTTGACTTACGTTTTATCTTTTAAGAATTAATATGTATAATTTAATCTTTTGAAGACCAATTTAAAGAATAAGTGATCTTTTAAGGACGAATTTGACTATTAACACAGCAAACATATTTTAATATGTTTTCTCAAATTTTATATATCATTCAATTAAGCCTTTTAATTTTTAATTGATTCAAAATAATCTCTAAAATTTAGCTCTATATGTAATTCAGTGTGACTCCTCAATTTTAATTCACTCAGTTTGGTTATTCCAAATTTCAAGTAGTGATGTCTAGGCATCTTTAGTTGTTTTTAGATTTTTAATTAATTTTTTTAGATTTAAATCAAAGTTTTTATATTCTTAGTGAAGTTTTTATGATTAATCATATATTTGGAGTTGTATTAGAATAATTGTGTTTTCAGAATATAATTAAGCAAATCAGAATAAAATTTATAAGAAAATACAAGTGCATTTCCAAGGAAGAAAACACAAGGCTGGCGCCAAGCTTCAAGAGGTCAAGTCTAGTGTAAACTCCGGGTAATTAGTAAATAATTAACCAATAAAATAATTATTATTTAAAGAAATTAGAAATTTAAACTTTATAGTTTAAAGAAGTAGAAATAATTAAAAAATATGAATTTTGACACTAATTTTAAAGAATTTGGCTCAAAATTAATCCAACGGACCGAACCGATTGGACCGAGCCCAAACCGAGTTCAAGGCCCAACATATAAAACCCCCAAACTCAGCCTTCTCTCCCTATTCTTCATTCATTTCACGCTAATAAGAGAAGTTGAGCTATCAAAACCTAAATCCCAAAATCATTCCAATCTTCAATCCTTCGTAACTTTCAATTCGGAGCTTCGATTGACGAGACGTTAGTATCCACGCTTTTATCTCGGAATTCTCTACAAAATCTATCCAACAATTTGGTAAGGAGATTCTGATTTCATTCCTAGTTCTCTCATCCTGAATTCATGATTTTTGGGTTTTGGATATTGAGGGTTTTAGTGTTTTGATGGTTTAGGTGAACTCTAGCGGTGGGTAATCACCAAATTTTGTCCATTTGACTCATGGGTAATAGTAAAAAAATCCTAACCCTTGTCAAATTACTGAATTTGTGAATTCTAAAGTAATTCTAGTGTTGTTGTATGAAAATTTAGATTGAATTATGTATTTGGAAATAATTTGGTGACATTGGAGGCAAATTGGCAAAGTTGGGAGCTTGTGCTTGAACTTTGGGGCTGTGGATATTTGTTAATGATGGATATTTAAGGCGTTCTGAGCTTAGGAAGGAATCGGCCAAGGTATGATTTCGGTTTCTCATAACAAAAATATAATGTGTCGTGAAAACTTATGCTAGTTGATCGTAGGTTAAGTTGAACCAGGATGACTTGTTAAATTTTAGTGAATTGGTAAAACTGTGGAGTTGAATATGTGAATATGTTGCTGAATTATTGAGTAATGATGAGGTTCGAGTTTGATTGTAAATGATGATGATGTTATATTGATGATTTATGAGTATTGTTGCTTTGGTTATGATTGTATGGGTTAGAGTTGATGAAATTGAGTGTTGACGTGTTGTAGAATGAAGGAAATAGTTATGAAATTGTTTTGAGTGTATTTAATGTTATTTTGGGTTGTGAAACTTGATTTGAAAATGAGAAATTGAAAAATAAAGGTTTTGGACTCTTTTGGTAAAAAGTAGATTTTTAATGAACTTCAACGGCTTATAACCTAAGCCTCAGATATTGAATTTGAGTGAATTTTGATTCAAATTAAAGATAGTTTTAAAAGCTTTAAGATAGTATAAACTTTGTGAAAAATAGAATTTCGTAGAGGAAGTTATGGACGTCAGAAGTTATGTGTAAAAACTGTTTAAGGTCTATTAGTTAGATTTTGGGTTACAGAGTAAGGGTTGGTGAGTGGAAGAAGATATAGAATTGGTGTCGAAGGAGTTAAGGAAGGGGATGCTTGATTTGATGAGGATGATGAGAGTAATGAGGATTTGTAATTTAATGAGATATATGTGATCGGATAGTAGGTAGTGGCATTGTCCACTTGCTTCGGGTATGAGATGAGGAAGAACAATTATGAAAACTGAATTTAACTATGAAGTTTTAAATGAATATGAAAGAATCGAAATGATAACAAAAATAACAATGAACTTTGAATGTGATACTTGGGTAGTAGCAAGGATTGTGGTTTGTCCCGCTTGCTCCGGGTCAATGATTGAGATATGATAATAATGATGATTGAATTAGACTGAATGAATGCATGTTTGAGATACCTGGGCAGTAGCAATGATTGTGGTTTGTCCTGCTTGTCCCGGGTCAGTGATTGTGACGCATGGGTAGTAGCAGCAGTAGTGGATTATTCCACTTGCACCAGGTTGAGTATTTAAACACCTGTCTGGATAGTAGCAGTAGTAGTGGTTCTTCCACTCGCTCTGGGTTAAGCGGGTAGTAGCAAGGAGGTTATAGCTCAAACTCACTTGCTTTGCAATGGGTGTTTCTGTCCAAGGTTAGATACCAGGACGTGTCGGGTTAGTTATATAACCGATAGATGAGACTCATCAGCCATAGGATAGGCATACATCATATGCATATGTGTGTTTTGTTTGATTGTGCATTAATTACACTTGCCTATGTGATCATTATACCTACTTGCTAAATTTGCTACCTGTTGTAATTGTATTCTACTTGTGTTTGCGTTGTCTGTATCTTGTTTGTTTGTGCTATAGAGTTCTGGAGGAACGGAGAAAGGTGAGAAGCTATAGAATCAAGTTAGGTTTGAGTTAGAATTTTGAACCCTTAGCTACCCCACCTTTTTTTATGGCGTATTTATGGTTGTAAAGAATAGTTTAAAGTTTGTAATCTTTTATCAGAAGTTCTAGGATCGCCTCTAGTTTTTTTTGGGACATTATATGTTAGTTATGTGGGCATCGTTACCATGCTGAGAATCTCTAATTCTCACCCCATACATATTTCATGGTTTTTAGATGCAGGTCAAGCAGCACTTCGCTGAGGCATTCTGGGAGCTCTTGTCAGTGAAAAATCCTTGTGTGTTGGGTTTACATTTTGGTTAATATGTACATATAGATATTATTATATATCCACTGCGTATATTTTATGTTTTTTCCCTCTTAGAGGTTGACTTGGAGAAACAGGTTCTATAAACTGTGTTTTGAGTCTCTTTGGGGTTTTTCTCATGTATATATGTATATATGCTTTGGCCGGTTTTAACTTCGTGAGCTGAGTCAGAAGCTCTGCTATTTGTATCTTGGAACTCTTTTCCAATGTATATTTGTCGCTTTACTCCTATCTGTTTCATTTACATATCGCTTACGTGAGGGTGGCGCTTTTCTGTTTAATGCTTTTGTTTTAACCTTCCTTCAAAGGCTCATAGATAAAACCTTTTCATCTATATTATATATATCTTTTACTTTTAGAGGTCGTGGCACCTTGCCACCTCAGTTTTACATCCTAGGTGTAAAGCTCTGTGTGGTAGGGTGTTACATCTAGCGCCAGCAGAGGGGAGCCCAGGGCCAAACTCCAAGGTTGGTGCCCAATCTCTAAGCCCAGCTCCGGGCACTGGCGCCCAGTTCCCTTGCTTACAAGCTGGGCGCCAACCACCAAACCTAACTCCAAGAAACTGGCGCCAACACCCTTGCTCCAAGCCCAAGCCCGAAATGGGCGCCCAACTCCAACCTTCCAAGCCTGCGCCTTCGGGCCCTAGGAGAGCCAAAGTGGGCTGGCGCCCAAGTCTAGGAAGTGGTGGCTAGCGCCATCCAATCTTCAAGGTACTAGCCCAGTGTCTAAATCTGGAGCCCAGCTCCAAGTGAAATTTTAACTCCCAGTGGCCCAAAATTTCTCAAAGCCTAGCGCCAATCTATGGAGCCCAACGCCAAGATCATAATCCACTCCCAGGAAGCTCTAAAATCAATCAAAAATTCAAATATTTAATTGATTAGTTAGCATTAACTTCTCCTAAAAAGATAAAATTTGGTTGTTAGGATTTAGTTTAGGTTAGATTTAAATTATTGTTTTGAATTTGAATAAGTTGTTATCTTATCAAATAAGATTAATTTTTGAATTTCAATAAGTGAACAAGGTTCATAGAGAGATATCTTAGAAGCTAGGGATCAAGGAACTCTTTAGTCTTAGGTTATTTTCTTTTCTACCATGAGGAACTAAACCTTCTCTTGTTAAAGGTTAGGAGCTCTGTTTGATTTTATGGATTAGTAATGTAAGTGTTTTCTTTTGATTGATACTTTTCTACTTTTTCAAGATTGAGTCTCGTTCTTCATCTTTAATGGTTAGAAGTATTGAAAAATATTCTAATTATATCTTGGATTCTATTATTAAGTTAAAAAATTTAATATCAGAATTAGCTTGAAACTCATCTTGTAATCTTCAATTGTCTAGAACTAGTCTTCGAGTATGTGACATTTAATTTAACTAGGGATAGTTTTTGAATATCATGTGGCTTTTCTGTTTTTAACCTCCTCTCTTTATTAGTTGACCAAGAAATTGATGATTAATTAAGTTAAGAGAAATTAAATTGTCAAGGAATTGGAATTCAATTATAAATGATTTGCTGTGAAAAGATTTTTGCATGAGTCAAAATAAGAAAAAACAAGTATTAATTTTTGTAAGAATTAAACATCTCTAAAACCTTTAACATCTCATTTATTGATTACTTTTCTAATTCCACAAGCTTTCTCTTGTTCAACACTTTTCTTCTTCATTGTTCTTTGTTTCTACTTCAAGATTCACAATCCTTTTGCCAAAACTTGTTTGATCTAATAAGAGATCCAATTAGACATTGATTCAATCAAATCCTTGTGGAAATAATATCTACTCACTGTGGTATTATTTGGAGTGATTCGCCGGTACACTTACCAATATATGAGCGTATCAATTTTACCTCATCAAGTAGGAATTCAATTTAGTTCCTCAATCGCTATTTTGATTCCTCAATTTCGTTTTGTTCATCTTCCTCAACCCACCACACCATTTTAGATTTTATTCCCCCTAAGTCATCATGATGCTAATGAAATAATGACGGATAAAACAAATTAAGTTATTATTGGATTGGTTTAACAGTTAGCTCATTAGTTTGTTTAAATAAATGTTGAAGTTTCAAATCCTACTATGTTCATGTAGTAATTCTTTGGATACCGGCAAATATTTAAATGGAGTTTTGATCCGCGACGGATTAATCCTTAGCCTGTCAAGTTAGAAGATATCGTAAAAAACCAAAAAAAAAAAATACTATCCACAAAGTATAAACATTTTGTTGGGTTATCACATACCCATCTTGAATAGACATTAATTGACAATAATTTGACACATGTATCTTTTGTATCTAATTATGTCTTAATAAAAAAAATTTTGAACACACTTTGACGTACTTAGATACCACTGCATATTGCAATGTCCAACCTTAGTGTTATCCTATGTTCTTGACATGAGTCTAGAAATATACTATTATTTATTAAAACAAAACATTATCTCATTTAAAATATTTTTAAAAAAATAATTTATAGGTTAATATTAGTAAAATATTAAAATATTATTATAATTTATTTTAAAATATTTTATATTTTATACATATGTTATGATTTTGTATCTCACAAAAAATTAAAATTAGTGTATTTACGTATTCTGTATTCATGCTTCATAAGTTGCCACTTTAAATTTAGAGATTAAATTAAGTAAATTGAAAAATTATTATCTATTATATTATATTAAAATTAAATTTTTACACTTAATGATAGAGTTGATATAGTATGTTCTTGAAAGTATTTTTTGATTTTTTTTAATTGATTTAATCCAATCAACTATTTTTTATTTATTTTTATAATTTAATAAATCAAATTAATTATATTAATTATTTGTATCAACTAATTGATTGATTAATTATTGGAGATATTTTTATTTAATTTTTTTATTTATTTAAATACATTGATTATAATGAATCAATTATTTAATTTGATGAGGGTGAATATCAAATTATTTAATATTAGTATTAGAGCTAACGTGAAATAATGTTCTTAGAAGTATTTCTCAATTTATTTTTTCTTTTATTTTATAAACTAAATTGATTATTTTAATTATTTGTATCAACTAATTGATTTGATTAATTCTTGGAGATATCTCCTTTTTTAATTTGTTTGATTTATTTGAATACATCATTATAACTAATATATGTTATTTAATTTAGTTTATTGTCACACTATTATTTGAGTTGTTTAGAAAAAATTCATCTTCATTTCCTTGTATTAAATCTTTTTATCTTAAATTTTAGATTTGTATCCATTGTCTATATTTTTTTAAAACTATCAAAGATAAGATTTCTATTAATATTTTATTGTAATTTATTGCCTAATAGTTATATATGCAAGAAGAAAATCTCATCTTTTTATCTATTACTCTTTTATTGAATAGTTTTTACAAAAAAATGATGAATGATTTTATTCTTTATTTCTTTTTATTTTTTTTTGTGTGTATGGAGGACGTAAAATAATATTATATTTGACAAAAACGTATGAAATTTTGAATGATTTAAGAATGAGGTTTGACACTTGGTAGATTTGTGGATGAAGTGCAGAGTGGACAAAAGGATGGCTTAACTTTATTAATGCTAACAATTGTGATGCATGAGAGGTATTTTATAGCTTTTATGGGGTTTCTTTATTATTATAGAGTATAGTATTATTTTAGTTCTTAACATTTGGATTAAGTCTTAATTTGGTCCCTAATGTGTTAAACATCTTATTTTAGTCTTGAAAAATTTCAAACATATTTAATGTTATCATGCCATTAAATTTGACATGAACAATTAGCATATTAAAGAACCAATAATGTTTAATTTTAGTACATAAGTAAAATTGACCGATCTATAATTACCAATGTAAAGTTTTTCCATTGATTTTGGAGATTTACTGATTGATTATTAGGATTTGAGATTATTTTTTACAAGAAGGAGATCGAGAAGAGGAGGTGTCACAAAAAAAATTTTGGTTATGTTTCTCTAACACACGGAAAAAGACATGACTTAACAATAACGTTATTAACATCCACATCACTCTCTTCGTTAACAATTCGTATCAAATTTAATGATAGGACAACATCGAACCCATTTGAAATTTTTTGAGACAGAAATAGGGCGTTTGAAATGTTAACTCCCCGGATTTGACTAAATCTTGACCTCTTAGGCACTATTTTGACTTAGGCGTTGGAGTGTCTTTGCAAGTCTTACCCCCTCTTTGGGCTCGACAACCTGGATAGCCGTAGTAGCAGATCGCTCATTGCCAGGTCACAGATACCATCAAGTCAGGTCCATTCTGAACATTGGCACCGACTGTGGGATCTTTGTGACCGAAGGCTCCAATGGCATCCGGGCCAATAGACAACCAAAACTCAGAGAAAATCTTCGATGAATATAACTCCCCGGAGAACATCGCACTGAACCAGGACCAAATTCCTAGCGTGATCCATATGACAGTAATGCCCAGTCATCTGCCACGAAATAGCCAGAAATAAAAATCCCGAAACCAGCTCGTGACCCTTCGAGGGAACAGAGTCCGACAACTCTCGAATTATCCAGGAACTGCACCACAGGATGCAGAACTTGGAAAGAGAAGTCACGACGATGGATCGCTTCCAACCATCTTCGGAGGGACATTTGGGCACACGGCCCCGAGAAAGGTGCCTCGCCGACTCACCAGAACAGCAAATCAAAAGACGACACGGCATGGCCAATCCGGCTCGATCCCACAACAATAGCTCACACTCCCCAAGCCATGAGCGGCTTGAACACTGAGGTAGGGGCATGCCGAGCCCATAGTTATGGGAGCAACCCCTTTTGCCAAGAAGATCCTCTGGGTTCATCTCTCAAGGCACTTTGACAAGCCAACGGACATGCGATACGATAGAACCAAGGATCCCCAAGAACACTTAACAGCATTCAAAGCTCAAATGAATCTGGAAAGCGTCCTTGATGCAGTATGCTATCGAGCCTTCTCCGTAACCCTTACGAGGACTGTGATCAAATGGTTTAATTCCTTACCTCAGGGGTCCATCACGAGCTTTTCGGACACATCCCAAAGTTTACTAGCCTAGTTTACAACCAGAATCGCCAATGTTAAACTCCCCACAAAACTCTTAGGGGTTACCCAGCACGAAAATGAGCCAACAAGGGAGTATCTAAATCGGTTCAATGATACATATTTAGAAATTAACGGTCTTATAGATTCAGTGGCAAGCCTTTGCCTAACCAACAGGTTAACAAATGAAGACTTCCGAAAACACTTGATTACTAGACCGCACAAAATTCAAAATGTGGCCAAAGAATATGTTAATGATGAGGACGTCACCTAAGCCGTGCCAACCAATAATCGAAATGTCACAGCTACCCTTCCCCCCGGCAGGTCAGCGTAACCCTCTCCCTAAGAGAGGAGACCAAGGAGCAGTCAAATAAACCTCCCCGACCCCGGAGAATCGGGAAATTTACCAACTATGCCCATTGACTGCCCCAATTTCATATGTCTACCAACAAATAGCTGATCGCGCGTCATCTCGAAAGAACTGCAACTCAAGGAGCATACTGGAGGGAACAAGTTCCTATACTGTGATTACCACCGAGGATATGGACATAGGAAGCAGGATTGTTTCGACTTAAAGGATGCTCAAGAACAAGTAATTCGCGATGGGAAGCTCCTCAAGTTCACAAAAATCATAGGCAGAGGCACGACTTGGATGAGTTGAAGTGCTAGGGAGGATTTCAGGAGGGAGCAGTAGCCACCATGACTGAGGTGGTTGAGTTTCACTATATTTTGCTTTATTTTCTATTTTTCAGTGTTTTATCTTATTGCCTGTTTTCTGTTTGAAAGCCTTTGCATGATTAGTAGTAGCATTTTATTGTTTTTCTAGTTTAGTATTTATTTTTATGTTTTATTTTTAGTTTGAAAGATGTCTCCTGTATTACTCACTGAGCTTGAAAAATAAAAAAAATAGTAAAATGCATGAGACTTAAGTATATGTTATGAGTTATTCTGATTACTTTGATGTGGTGGTATTGTTTATAGTTCAGAATGTATGAACTGAATAGTGCATATTTGATCTTGAAGTTAAGAATATTGATTTCTGAGGTACAAGAACTTAGAGAAGTATTCTAGATTCTTTAAAGTAAGTAAGAAATTGGTCCTTGAAGTAAAACAAACAGCTAAAAGAAAAATAAAAAGCAAGGTCAAAGGCTCTAAGCATCAATGGATAGGAAGGTCAAACATGGTTAAAACTTCAAAGAGTTATTTTCCTAACCATATGCTTGTGGTGTGAATGTGTCAAGTAATCCTTAAGGTAGAGTACTAAGAGTCGAGACCAAGTACAATTTCAGAGTATGCCAAAAGCTTTGAGCACCATTGATTGGGAGAGATAAAAAGAAAAGAATTGAACCTCAAGGCCTCCCCAGTCAAGTGCTTGTGTTGTTTGTGTACCAAGTTAAGCTTGAGGACAACATACTTAGAGTCACAGCTAGGCTCCAAGTGCAAAGCACCAAAGAAAAAGAAAAGAAAAAGCTGTGTTCAAGGATCAATCAGAGCTTCAAGAGAAAGAGAGTCCATAATATCATCCGAGTTCTAGCTCTAAAGGATGTCAATAGTTCTGAGCTTCAAGGGATAATGAGATGCCAAACCTATTTAGAATTATAGTGTCATTATCCCCACTCAGTGATTGGACTTGAGCTTAAATGAACACTCGAGTCTTAGGCATTTCTCTTCTCAATCCTATATTGTTTTTAGTTGCTTGAGGACAAGCAACAATTCAAGTTTGGTGTTGTGATGTGTGAGTATCTTTCCCTTATTTTTTGTCTATTTTAAGTTAAAATTTATTGATTTTAAGTATACTTTACTATTAAAATCCTCCTTGGATGTTACATTGAGTTGTTTTGGTGTTTTAATTATATCAGGTGAAGTTCGGAGAAATTTGGCAGAGTTTTGTGCAAGAAAAGATAAAAATTGGAGTTGTTCCCTAGGGCACTAAACGCCAGCTTGGCGTTTAGCGCCAGCAACTCAGCACGCAAAAGGAGTTTCTGCCCTCAAGGGTGCTAAAAGCCAAAGCTGGCGTTTAGCGCTAGGCAATCCGGACCACAACCTCACTCATGGAGCATCTTTAGTTGGATTTAGCTTTTAATCATTATTTTATCTGTTATTTTAGCTATTTTTATTTGCAAACACAATCTTTTAGGTTTAGAATTTATAATTTTATTTTAGTTTCAAATCAAATTAGGTTAGATATTAAAAGGAAACGATTCACCCTTCAGGAGAATCATCTCACTTCTGCACTTTCACACTTTTCAGAACCCTAGTTTTCTCTCTTAAGCATGACCCACTAAACCTCATTTGTTAAGGTTAGGAGCTCTCTTTATTTCTATGGATTGAGACTATTACTATTCTATTTTAATTAATGTAATGATTCAGTTTCAAGGATTACTTTCATTCTTCATTTTATGAATCTGGGTAGATCGGAAGAATAATCATGATTCTATTTGCGTTCTTGTGATTTTTAGAAGAGATATATCACCTGAACAACAGCTTGAAAGTAAATTCCTCCTAAATCGTTAATTACTTAAACTAATCGGGATACGTGACATATAATCCTCTTAGCTTTGGGTAATTAGGATTTTTGTGGCCATAAAGTATAATTGAACTGAACCCTCTAATTGAAATTAAGTGACCAAGACATTTGCGATTAAATAGGTTAGAGGAGACTAAATCACTAAGATATTAGGGTTTAGTCACTGACAGTTTGCCATGAAATGAATCTCACATGATTAAAATAGTTGGTAAGAAAATGTAATCCATAAAAGTAAACATCTCCAAAACCTTAACTGTTTTCTCTAATAGATTTCACACCAATTCCACTGTTTGCGTTTTCTACTCTCTAAACTACTATTTAATGCTTTTTGAACCCTAAAACATCACTTTCTACTTGCCTGACTAAGGAATCATTCGACCATTGTTCCTTAGTCCATGAATCCTCGTGGGATCGACCCTCACTCACCTGAGGTATTACTTGGTATGACTTGGTGCACTTGCTGGTTAGTTTGTGGATCCAAAAATTACGCACCAGTGATAAAAGCATGCGACCGGTTCTGCACGTGGGGGAGGAACGCGCAACCCGCTGAGAGGAGTGTTATTGAATGCTCGTTAGCCTAACACTAAGTTTGAAAGAAGAAAGCCACTTTATTTTCATTTTAGGTTATGAAGATAATTGTAACTGGAAAGCTGCTTTAAGACCTATGCTTCCTTCTAAAGAATTGTGAAATCTCGGGGAGGGGGGGGGGGAGGACGAAGTCTCTGAAACTACAAAGTAATTTCCATTCTCCATCCCTCGAAAGTTTGAAAGCTCTCTCTCAACCCCGTGTTGTATTTCATTATTTTCTTTCTTATTTCCCATCCTCCATCCCTCGAAAGTTTGAAATATCTCTCTCTCAACCCTATGGTGTCTTTCATTATTTTTCTTTCTTATTTCCAAGCATTTTGCAATAATGTCTATTACCAGTTTTCACTTTGTCTCTCTTTCCACCACTTCCAACCCTAATTCTTCTTCTTTTGTATTCTAATACCTTCTCTTCCTCTATTTTCTCTCCAAAGATTAAACCTTTAACTTCCACATAATAACCATTTCTCTACTCACTCCACAAATTTTACCCCTCTTATCTTCTTCTCTAAGCACCTTTGCTTCTCAACAAGATTGATTTCACTTTCAACAAGTAAGCGCTCGGTTGTAGTGTGGTGTAGCTTGATCCTACCTTTGCACACACCCGTTACCCTTTAGGAGGCATCCACCCCAGATAAACTACCCATCCCGTAGTGTCCTCCGGTTGTTAGCTAATTCAGTTATTCCAAATAAAATTTTTTTAAGGATGGTTCTTAAATCACTTATTATAGTACTTAAAATATAATTTAATTCGATTATATAATTATGTTATTTATATATAATGTATTTTGTAAATTTTTGTATGAGCATTCTTCGTGCGATCCTAGTGCAATCTTCATGTATCGCACGGGTCACTCACTAGTATTCACACTATAGTATCTCTGTTTCTAGCTCTGTTCTCCATCCCATCCTCAGTTACTACAACAACTGATGCACTTGTAAACTTGGGCGACACCGTCCTTTCATCCTTGCCAGTGTCGTTGCCGTCACCATAGCTCTTTTGACGATTGGCTTCGCCACAAACATTAGCTACGCCTTTGGAGACAACCTCTCAGAGAAAACTCAGCCACACGCCATAGATATTTTTTGGATCAGATTTTGGATGTTGGACACGTCGATCAACTTGATCGACGCCCGCTGCACAGCCTTCCTTGATGACCTTACCACCAACGACCAACGGAAGATCAAACTAGCATACACGTTCTTCTCATTCTTCACGGCAGTGGGAAGCGTGCTGGATTACTTCGCCGCGTTCTTTAGGAGATTCGAGGTTACGCTCTCATTCACGGTGACAAAAGCATGCAACCGACTCTGCACGTGGTGGAGGAAGGCGCAACCCGCTGGAAAAGGAGTGTTATTGATTGCTCATTAGCGTAACTCTAAGTTTGGAAGAAGAACGCCACTTTAGGGGTGGCAGACGGGCCTCAACCCGCTGGGCCAGCCCGTGTAACTCGCCAAAAAGGCAGACCGGGTTAAAAATTTGGACCGCCAAATAACAAAAGCCCGCCTAACCCGCACCACTTAAACAACGGGCTTTAGAGGGCTTTGGCGGGGTGGGGTGGGCTTCCCCGCCGGGTTTAGTGTTTATTTTGGCAAGGGGATATTTTTGCAAATTTTTTGCCAAAACCCAACTTCCCCTAACCCAACTTACAAGAGAATGAAGATGAAAATTGAGTGTTTTAGATTACGTTTATTTTGTTTTGGGGACAATATTTATAATTATGTTTTGGATTATGTTTATTTGCTTTGGGGACAATATTTATAATTTTGTTTTGGATAAAAACTTGGTTTATAATTATGTTTATTAGATATTTATAATTAAAAAGACTTTAATGTTTGTGAATATAAAAATTATAATTTTTTTATGTCTTTAGTAATTATAAATTTATTAAAATAATTGTAAAATTATATATATTATTTAATAGTTAATAGTAAAAAAAAAGAGATTTGGTGGGCTTAGCCTGCTAGCCCGCAGTTAGGCGGGGCAGGGTGAGATTTTAGGACCGCCTCATTAGGCGAGGCGGGGCGAGCTTCCCCGCTTGCCACCCCTACGCCACTTTCTTTTAATTTTAGGTTATGAAGGTAATTGTAATTGGAAAGCTGCTTTATGACCTATGCTTCCTTCTAAGGAATTGTGAATGCTCGGGGGAGACGAAGTCTACGAAACTACAAAATAATTTCCATCCTTCATCCCTCAAAAGTTTGAAAGCCCTCTCTTTCAACCCTGTGTTATCTTTCATTATTTTTCTTTCTTATTTCGTATCCTCCATCCCTCGAAAGTTCGAAGACTCTCTTTCTCAACCATGTGTTGACTTTTATTATTTTTCTTTCTTATTTCCAAACATTTTGCAATAATCTCCGTTACCAGTTACCAATTTCTCTCTCTTTCCACCACCCTTAATCCTAATTCTTCTTCTTTTATATTTTGATACCTTCTCTTCCTCCATTTTCTCTTTATAGATTGACCCTTTACCTTCCACACAACAACCTCTTTTCAGCTCACTCCTCAAATTTTACCTCTCTTATCTTCTTCTCTAAGCACCTTTGCTTATCAACAAGAGTGGTTTCACTTTCAACAAGTAAGCGCCCGATTGTTGTGTGGTGTAGCTTGAGCCTACCTTCGCACACCTCCGTTACTCTTTAGGAGGCATCCGCCCTAGATAAACTACCCATCCCGTAGTGTCCCCAGGTTTTAGCTAATTCATTTATTTCAAATAAAATTTTTTTAAAGGTAGTTATTAAATCACTTATTGTAGTATTTAAAATATAATTTAATTCGATTATGAAATTATGCTATTTATATATATAATGTATTTTGTAAATTTTTGTATGAGCATTCCCCATGCGATCCTAGTGCGATCCTCGTGCATCGTATGGGTCACTCACTAGTATTCACACTATAGTATCCCCGTTTCTAGCTTTGTTCTCCATCCCATCCTCAGTTACTACAACAACCGATGCACCTGTAAACTTGGGTGCCATTGTTCTTTCATCCTTGTCGGTGCTGTTACCATCACCATAGCTCTTTTGACAATTGGCTTCGCTAAAGACTTCAGCTACGCCTTTGGAGACAACCTCTCCGAGAAAACTCGGCCACGTGCCCTAGCCATTTTTGGGATTGGATTCTAGATGTTGGACACGTCGATCAACATGATCGAGGCCCCCCTATAAAGCTGGTGCACGAAATTGTGATCATCAACAATGGCGCCAATAACTTGGAGCTCTCAAACGTGAATCACACTTTGTCCAAATTCCGCACAACTAACCAGCAAGTGCACTGGGTCGTCCAAGTAATAAACCTTACGTGAGTAAGGGTCGATCCCACGGAGATTGTCAGCTTGAAGCAAGCTATAGTCACCTTGTAAATCTCAGTCAGGCGGATTCAAATGGTTATAGAGTTATAATAATTAAAAGACAAATAAAACATAAAATAAAGATAGAGATACTTATGTAACTCATTGGTGAGAATTTCAGATAAGCGTATAGAGATGCTTTTGTTCCTCCTGAACCTTTGCTTTCCTACTGTCTTCATCCAATCCTTCATACTCCTTTTCATGACAAGCTTTATGCTGGGCATCACCGTTGTCAATGGCTACATCCCGTCCTCTCTGTGAAAATGGTCCAATGCGCTGTCACTGCATGGCTAATCATCTGTCGGTTCTCGATCATACTGGAATAGGATTTACTATTCTTTTGCGTTTGTCACTACGCCCAGCACTCGCGAGTTTGAAGCTCGTCACAGCCATCCCTTTCCAGATCCTACTCGAAATACCGTAGACAAGGTTTAGACTTTTCGGATCTCGGGAATGGCCGTCCATGGGTTCTAACTTATACCACAAAGATTCTAATATCTCGGACCCGGTCCCCTGTATTAGATATCTAAGAGATATTCATTCTATCTCATCTTCATGTAGAACAAAAATGGTTGTCAGGCACAGGTTCATAGGTGAGAATGGTGATGAGCGTCACATAATCATCACATTCATCATGTTCTTGGGTGCGAATGAATATCTTAGAATAGGAATAAGCTTGAATTGAATAGAAAAATAATAGTACTTTGCATTAATTCATGAGGGACAGCAGAGCTCCACACCTTAATCTATGGTGTGTAGAAACTCTACCGTTGAAAATACATAAGAACAAGGTCCAGGCATGGCCGAGAGGCCAGCCCCCTAAACATGATCAAAGGATCGAAAGATAATCCAAAGATGTAAATACAATAGTAAAAAGTCCTACTTACACTAAACTAGCTACTAGGGTTTACAGAAATGAGTAATTGATGCAGAAATCCACTTCAGGGGCCCACTTGGTGTGTGCATGGGCTGAGCATTGAGCTTTACACATGTAGAGGCTTCTTTTGGAGTTGAACGCCAGTTTGTAACTTGTTTCTGGCGTTTAACTCCACTTTGCAACCTGTTTCTGGCGTTTAACTCCAGAATACAGCATGGAACTGGCGTTGAACACCAGTTTGCGTCGTCTAAACTCGGGCAAAGTATAGACTATTATATATTGCTGGAAAGCTCTGGATGTCTACTTTCCAACGCAATTGAGATCGTGCCATTTGGAGTTCTGTAGCTCCAGAAAATCTACTTTGAGTGCAGGGAGATCAGAATCCAACAGCATCTGCAGTCCTTCTTCAACCTCTGAATCTAATTTTTGCTCAAGTCCCTCAATTTCAGCCAGAAATTACCTGAAATCACAGAAAAACACACAAACTCATAGTAAAGTCCGGAAATGTGAATTTTATTTAAAAACTAATAAAAATATACTAAAAACTAGCTAAATCATACTAAAAACTATGTAAAAACAATGCCAAAAGCGTATAAATTATCCGCTCATCACAACGCCAAACTTTAATTGTTGCTTGTCCCCAAGCAACTGAAAATAAAATAGAATAAAAAGAAGAGAATATACTATAAATTCCAAAATATCAATGAAACTTAGCTCTAATCAGATGAGCGGGACTTGTAGCTTTTTGCCTCTTGAATAGTTTTGGCATCTCACTTTATCCATTGAAGTTCAGAATGATTGGCATCTATTGGAACTTAGAATTTAGATAGTGTTATTGATTCTCCTAGTTTAGTATGTTGATTCTTGAACACAGCTACTTTATGAGTCTTGGCCGTGGCCCTAAGCACTTTGTTTTCCAGTATTACCACCGGATACATAAATGCCACAAACACATAACTGGGTGAACCTTTTCAGATTGTGACTCAGCTTTGCTAAAGTTCCCAATTAGAGGTGTCCAGGGTTCTTAAGCACACTCTTTTTTTTTTTGCTTTGGACCTTGACTTTAACCGCTCAGTCTTAAGTTTTCACTTGACACCTTCACGCCACAAGTACATGGTTAGGGACAGCTTGGTTCAGCCGCTTAGGCCAGGATTTTATTCCTTTAGGCCCTCCTATCCACTGATGCTCAAAGCCTTGGATCCTTTTTATTTACCCTTGCCTTTTGGTTTTAAGGGCTATTGGCTTTTTGCTCTTGCCTTTTGGTTTAAAGAGCTTTTAGCTTTTTCTGCTTGCTTTTTCTTTTTCTTTCTTCTCTTTTTTTTCGCCATTTTTCTTTTCTCTTTTTTTTTGCAAGCTTTTGTATTCACTGCTTTTTCTTGCTTCAAGAATCAATTTTTTGATTTTTCAGATTATCAATAACATTTCTCCTTTTTCACCATTCTTTCAAGAGCCAACATATTTAACATTCATAAACCACAATTTCAAAAGACATTGCACTGTTCAAGCATTCATTCAGAAAACAAAAAGTATTGTTACCACATTAAAATAATTAAACTAGTTTTAAGGATGAATTCGAAACCATGTACTTCTTGTTCTTTTGTAATTAAAACATTTTTCATTTAAGAGAGGTGATGGATTCATAGGACATTCATAACTTTAAGGCATAGACACTTAAATACTAATGATCATATAATAAAGACACAAACATAAATAAACATAAAGCATAGTAAATGAAAAACAGAGAAAAATAAGAACAAGGAGATTAAGGAATGGGTCCACCTTAGTGAGGGTGGCGTCTTCCTCTTCTTGAAGAACCAATGGTGCTCTTGAGCTCCTCTATGTCTCTTCCTTGTCTTTGTTGCTCCTCCCTCATAGCTCTTTGATCTTCTATAATCTCATGGAGGATGATTGAATGCTCTTGGTGTTCCATCCTTAGTTGTCCCATGTTGGAACTTAATTCTCCTAGGGAGGTGTTGATTTGCTCCCAATAGTTTTGCGGAGGGAAGTGCATCCCTTGAGGTATCTCAGGGATTTCATGGTGGGAAATTTCCTCATGCTCTTGTTGAGGTCCATGATCTCTTGTTTGCTCCATCCTTTTCTTAGTGATGGGCTTGTCCTCTTCAATGAGGGTGTTTCCCTCTATGTCAATTCCAGCCGAATTGCAGAGGTGGAAAATGAGGTGAGGAAAGGCTAACCTTGCCAAAGTAGAGGACTTGTCAGCCACCTTGTAGAGTTCTTGAGGTATAATCTCATGAACTTCCACTTCCTCCCCAATCATGATACTATGGATCATGATGGCCCGGTCTATAGTAACTTCAGACTGGTTGCTAGTAGGAATGATTGAGCGTTGAATAAACTCCAACCATCCTCTAGCTACAGGCTTAAGGTCCAGTCTTCTCAATTGAACTGGCTTGCCTCTTAAGTCAACTTTCCATTAAGCTCCTTCTACACATATGTCCATGAGGACTTGGTCCAACCTTTGATCAAAATTGACCCTTCTAGTGTAGGGGTATGCGTTCTCTTCCATCATTGGCAAGTTGAACGCCAGCCTTACATTTTCCGGACTGAAATCTAAGTATTTCCCCCGAACCATGGTAAGCCAATGCTTTGGATTCGGGTTCACACTTTGATCATGGTTCCTAGTGATCCATGCATTTGCATAGAACTCTTGAACCATTAAGATCCTGACTTGTTGAATGGGGTTGGTGAGAACTTCCCAACCCCTTCTTCGGATCTCATGTCGGATCTCCGGATACTCATTCTTTTTGAGCTTGAAAGGAACCTCAGGGATCACTTTCTTCTTGGCCACAACTTCATAGAAGTGGTCTTGATGGACCTTTGAAATGAATCTCTCCATCTTCCATGACTCAAAGGTGGAAGCAATTGCCTTCCCTTTCCTCTTTCTAGAGGTTTCTCTGACCTTAGGTGCCATTAATGGTTATGGAAAAATAAAAAGCAATGCTTTTACCACACTAAACTTAAAATGTTTGCTCATCCCCGAGCAAAAGAAGAAAGAAAAAAGAAGAAGAAGAATATAAATGGAGGAGAGGGAGAGAAAGGTGGTTTCAGCCAAGGGGAAGAAGAGAGGGTTGTGTTGTGTGAAAATGAAGAAGGAATGAGGGCTTTATATAGGAGTGGGGGAAGGGTTAGGCTTCGGCCATTAAGGTTGGGTTTGGGAGGGAAAATAGTTTGAATTTGAAGGTAGGTGGGGTTTTTGGGGAAGAGGGGATGGATGTGAGTGGTGAAGAGATGATGGGGAAGAGTGAGTGAGGTGATTAGTGAAGGGTATTTGGGGAAGAGAGTTATGAAAAAGTGTGAAGAGGAGAGAAGAAGGTAGGTGGGGATCCTGTGGGGTCCACATATCTAGTGGGCCAAGGACTTAACATCCCTGCTCCAATTAGGCATGTAAAACGCCCTTACTGTGCAATCCTGGCATTTAACGCCAGACTGCTGCTTGTTTCTGGCATTAAACGCCCAAATGTAGCCTGTTTCTGGCGTTTAACGCCAGGTAGATGCTTATTTTTGGCGTTAAATGCCAGCTTGGTGCTTGTTTCTGGTGTTAAATGCCAGACAGATGCTTGTTTCTGGCGTTTAAATGCCAGAATGCTCCTCCTCCAGGGTGTGCTATTTTTAATGCTGTTTTTCATTCTGTTTTTTATTTTTCAGTAGTTTTTGTGACTCCACATGATCATCAACCTAATAAAATATGAAATAAAAAAAAGAAAATAAAATAGATATGATTAAATAACATTGGGTTGCCTCCCAACAAGCGCTTCTTTAATGTCAATAGCTTGACAGTGAGCTCTCATGGAGCCTCACAGATAATCAGAGCAAGGTTGGAACCTCCCAACACCAAACTTAGAGTTTGAATGTTGGGGTTCAACACCAAACTTAGAGTTTGACTGTGGGGGCTTTGGTTGACTCTGTAGTGAGAGAAGCTTTTCATGCTTCCTCTCCATGGTTACAGAAGGAGATCCTTGAGTTTTAAACACAAGGTTGTCCTCATTCAGTTGAAGGACCAACTCTCCTCTGTCCACATCAATCACAGCTCTTGCTGTGGCTAGGAAGGGTCTTCCAAGGATGATAGATTCATCCTCTTCCTTCCCAGTGTCTAGGATTATGAAATCAGCAGGGATGTAAAGGCCTTCAACCTTTACTAGCACGTCCTCTACTAGTCCATAAGCCTGTTTTCTTGATTTGTCTGCTATCTCTAATGAGATTCTGGCAGCTTGCACCTCAAAGATCCCAAGTTTTTCCATTACAGAGAGTGGCATTAAGTTTATTCCTGATCCCAGGTCACATAGAGCCTTCTCAAAGGTCATGGTGCCTATGTTACAGGGAATTAGGAATTTACCAGGATCCTGTTTCTTTTGAGGTAATTTCTGCCTATCCAATGCATTTAGTTCATTGGTGAGCAAGGGAGGTTCATCTTCCCAAGTCTCATTACCAAATAATTTAGCATTCAGCTTCATGATTGCACCAAGATACTTAGCAACTTGCTCTTTAGTGACGTCTTTATTTTCTTCAGAAGAAGAATACTCATCAGAGCTCATGAAGGGCAGAAGGAGGTTCAATGGAATCTCTATGGTCTCTAGATGAGCCTCAGATTCCTTTGGTTCCTCAAAGGGAAACTCTTTATTGGTCACTGAACGTCCCAGGAGGTCTTCCTCACTAGGATTCACGTCCTCTCCCTCCCTTATAGGTTCGGCCATGATGGTTAAATCAATGGCCTTGCACTCTCTCTTTGGATTCTCTTCTGTATTGCTTGGGAGAGTACTAGGAGGGGTTTCAGTGACTCTTTTACTCAGCTGGTGATGACAAGTCATCTTAGCCTAATTTCACTAGCCTTTTTCTTTTGCTTTCAATTGAATTATGCACTTTCTTGAGCCATAAGCAAGCCAATTGGGTAGATTTTCATGCTTCCTTTGATTTAATCAACCATAGATGAATTAATGCAATTTCATGAGGTTTTATGCTATAATTGTCACATATTATGAAAGAATGAATATCTCATGATTTTGAGCATAGCTTTGATGTGTTTGGTTGGTTAATGATAGGTGAAGAAAGCTTGGAGAAAGGTTGAAGCAAGGAGGAATGGCTAGGAGGAAGAGAGGACAAAAAGTTTGAGCAAAAGTTTGCCTCAAACTTTAGCTCAAACTTTTGGAATAAGTGAAAATGAACCAGGGAGCAAAAAGCTAGAGCAAAAGTTTGCCTCAAACTTTTGTGCAAACTTTTTGGCAAACTTTTGGCATCACAAATCAACACCCTGGAGAGCAAAAGTTTGCGCCAACGTTTGCCTCAAACTTTTTGGCAAAAGTTGGCGCATGAACAACACACCCTGGAGAGCAAAAGTTTGCGCCAACGTTTGCCTCTAACTTTTTGGCAAACGTTGGCGCCATGAGTGTGCAAGGGGAGGCCAACGTTGGAGCAAAAGTTTGACCCCAAACTTTTGCCCAAACGTTGGTA
This sequence comes from Arachis ipaensis, assembly GCF_059453495.1. Classification (NCBI taxonomy): domain Eukaryota; kingdom Viridiplantae; phylum Streptophyta; class Magnoliopsida; order Fabales; family Fabaceae; genus Arachis; species Arachis ipaensis. The sequence goes on from NC_142439.1 coordinate 96,328,212, forward strand.
TCAGCAAAAGAGGGTGGCTGATGTGAAAAGTTTGAGTAAAAGTTTGCCTCAAACTTTTACTCAAACTTTTACTCAAGCTTTCATGATTCCAAACCCGGTTCAATTCGGTTCTTCTCCAAACTCCAAGAGCAATCAACCAAGGCCTCTATCAACCCAATTCCATCAAAAGCAAAGGCCCAATTGAAGGCTTGAAGACCATTTGAAGAAAGTGTATAAATAGCATAGGATTTAAGTTTTCGGAGAGCTTTCTTTTCGATTTTGATTGGGTAGTTTTGTAGAGAGCTCACTTTTACATTCTAGCATTGTTGTTTTAATTCAAGAGAATTGGGGAGAAGAATTGATCTCTCTTCTTCCTTGTTCTTACCCAGCACTCTTTAATTTTCTTGCTTCGGATCTTGGGTGGAGAATTGAAGAACTTCTGTTTCAATCTTACCTTGGGATCTTGTTTAATTTTCTGCTTAATTGAATTTCAGTTTTTGTTACTTGCTCTCTCATCTACTTTCTCTGCAATTTACATTTCCTTTGCAATTACTCTTGTTGGATCTAGGAAGGCATTGAGATCTAGACTTGGTTATCTAGTCTCTTGAGTCCTGAGATCTGAATTCTCATTTTACTTTCTCTGTTTAACGCTTTTCATGCTCATTTATAATTCTGTTTTTAGATCCGATTCAATCCAAGTCTTCTTCTATTTCTCTGTTTGTTGCAATTTTACTTTTCCTTGTTTAATTTCTGCAAATCCAATTCCCAATTCCCTTTACAATTCAAGCCATTTACATTTCTTGCACTTTAAGATTCTGCAATTTATATTTCTTGCGTTCTAAGTTTCTGCCATTTAATTTCTAGTTCTTTAAGATTCAGCACTTTAAATTTCAGTTCTCTTTAATTTCATGCAATTTACCCATTCCCTTTACTTTCTATGCAATTTAAATTCTGCAATTCACAAATCTCTCAACCAAATCTTGATTCGCTTGACTAAATCAACCACTAAACTAAAATTGCTCAATCCTTCAATCCCTGTGGGATCGACCTCACTCCCGTGAAGTATTATTACTTGATGCGACCCGATGCACTTGCCGGTGAGTTTTGTGTCGGATTGTTTTCTGTACATCAAGTTTTTGGCGCCGTTGCCGGGGATTGATTAGATTGACAATGATTAAGTGAAGTGGAGATCTAGATCAAGCACTTTTACTTTTCTATTCTTTAATTTTCAATTAACCCACTAACTGTTTGAATTTTTACCTGAGATAACTGAAACTTTGCTTTAGCAACAAAGTGAAGTTTTCCTGGAAATTTCTGGCTCTATGCAATGCTCTTGCTTACACAAGAGAAGCAATTTCTGCCACTAATCTCCCAAGTCCATCAACTGTTTGATACTTTGTGCCAGCTAACCTTCTGAATCACATTCTGAGCTTGAAAATATTCAATCATCACTTGAATTGTTTGTGACTGTGCAGATCATGGAGGGGAACTCAACAAATTCTAGCAATCATGAGAGTAATATCCCCACCTTGGATGATAATGTAACCCATAGTTCGAAGCAACTATCCATAGCCATGAATGATGTTGCCCAATGGTTTGATGCTTTTCCACAAGGAAGCATTATCGGATGGGAAGAACTGATGAGTGAACTCCTAGTCAAGATGAACCCATCATAGAGAGTTGTTAAGCCAGAGGCAGAAGTGCATTCATTCACACAAGAGAAAGAAATTGAAGGTGCTCGTGCAGTCATAAGCCAAAACAAGCAGATGCATCAGCAGACTCTACAACAACTAGACATGATGGCCAGAAAAATCACTGAGTTGAGACATGCTGTAGTACATACATACAACCTGACTCAAAGCTCATATGGGTGTAATCAAGCTGAACACAGTTTTGGGGTCATTAACCATGAGCAACAAAGTTATGAGCAACTACAATCTCCAAGCAATCACTCTAGCGTGCTCCAACACAGGCCTCAGAATGATGTGTACAATCCACCTTGGAGAACTCATTCTAATGGGAGGGGGGTTGAGAACCAAAACCAAAGACCAAGGGACTTCAACTGCAACAATCCCAGCTTCAAAAATCAACATAAAACACACCCCCACAACAACAATCACACACACTTCCAACCCCGTCCTACCTCACCATTCGCCCAAAATGACCTTCATCGACCACCACAATTGACACAGCCACAACCACTTTCAACCTTTCAAAGAATCTATATTCTAGAAATGCTGATGGAGAGGTTCATGAAAATTCAAGAAATGATGGCAGTAGAGCAGGAAGAAATAAAGAAACATCAAGAGATGATAAGCAAGAACCAAGAGGCCTCACTCAGAAGACTTGAAAGGCAGATGGAACAACTGGTTCAAAACTTTGCTGAATTGGGTGAGAAGAAGGGGACTCTGAACCCAAAGAGCCATGGAAAGGATACTGGGTTGAAAGAGAAGGGAGTCATGGAGGAAAGTAAGAAGGCTATAGAAAGAGAAACAGAGGGAAGGAAGCCCATAGCAAGAGGAGGAAACCTAAGGCAACAGAAGCCTCAACTTCCATAAGCACAGAATGAAGGATGTCAAGCTAGTGACAATAAAAGAGCGCTTGTTGGGAGGCAACCCAACCGGAGGTAACCATCTTTTCATATCTATTTTAATAAAAAGGTTAATTAGTTTTATCTATATTGCTAGAAGCTAAGTTTGGTGTTACACACCAAAACAATATAAAGGAGAATGAAGGATTCTAAGTTTGGTGTTTCACCAAAATCCCATTATAAAACACATTCTCACTTTCTGCATAATGTTGGCTTCAAGCATATTGGATGAACTAGTTAGCTATTTTGCTGTTTCGTAGTTTTCAGTTCCATGGCTTTTGAAAAAGAGAAAAAAAAAAAGAGAAAAAAAAATTATCACACATGGTTAATCTGATGCATGAGAACCATTGGCAAGGTACTAAGTTTGGTGTTCCCACACCAAAGTAAGTTCAAAGGCCCACAAATAAATCATGCAAGCTAACCATTTCTTCTTTCAAGTGCTTGGGGAACAAGCAACTTTCAATATCACTGCAGAGTACCATACAAACTTTTGGGAAGATTAAGCATCATCAACCAAAGAGATGAAAGATGAACGGGAAGGCCAGCACTAATGATGATGAGAAGAAGGAAAGCAAGCGAACTCCAAAAGGTTGTATTGTTAAGTGATTGTTTTACATCAAACACTGCTATGATTGAAAGTGATATAATACCCCTGCCTGTCTGCATAGTATAGTTCTCTATAATTCAATAAGCAAGATGCTTGATCATTCACAACATTTTTCTCTTCAAAACTTGTTTGCACTCAATGTTCAAAAATGCATCACATGAAAGTTTTTTGAAAAGAAGGATTGAGAAATTAAACAATTTTGAGGCAAGTAAAAGATTAGGAGAAGTGGCGGTTCTAGTTGTATGATCATGTATTGAGGTTGCATGCTTATGAAAACTTGCATGGGAGCTCATAGGCAGGACATGAAGTTCAAAGAAGTATTGTGGAGATTCTCAAAAATTTATTGATCCAAGAAGCAGCAAACAAAACAAAAGAAAATAAAGAAAATACAAAAGCAAAAAAGAACATGGCCCAAGGCTCTGAGCATCAATTACTAGGCAGAAAAGAAAGAAGAAACAATGACTCAAAGAGTTGTTAGCCTAGTAAATGCTTGTGGTTGAGTTGTGTCAAAGAAAGAGGCTTGAGCAAGTAAATCCTTAGGGGTGCTTTAACACCTAATACCTTAAAACCAACTGGTTTAGGAGTATTGATTGAAAGCTTATTTAAAGAGCCGCTTTGAGACATGACACTTAGAGTCAAGGCCAAAGCAAAGAAACTATAAGCTGCTTCAAGGTGACTACATATAAAGAGATCTCCATGATACCATTTGGATGAAAATCCTAAGACCTAAGACTCCCAATATGTGAGGACTAGTGAGAACTGAAGCCCTTGCATGAGCATACGATTTAGAGTTCACCCCACTGTTACTTAATCACTTCACTCACAGGACTTTACAAGTTGTTCTTCAATCTGTCTTAATTGAAAGAACCTCTGAGCATAATTCATTTCTTGCTTGGGGACAAGCAAGCTTTAAGTTTGGTGTTGTGATGACAAGTCATCTTAGCCTAATTTCACTAGCCTTTTTCTTTTGTTTTCAATTGAATTATGCACTTTCTTGAGCCATAAGCAAGCCAATTGGGTAGATTTTCATGCTTCCTTTGATTTAATCAACCATAGATGAATTAATGCAATTTCATGAGGTTTTATGCTATAATTGTCACATATTATGAAAGAATGAATATCTCATGATTTTGAACATAGCTTTGATGTGTTTGGTTGGTTAATGATAGGTGAAGAAAGCTTGGAGAAAGGTTGAAGCAAGGAGGAATGGCGAGGAGAAAGAGAGGACAAAAAGTTTGAGCAAAAGTTTGCCTCAAACTTTAGCTCAAACTTTTGAAATAAGTGAAAATGAACCAGGGAGCAAAAAGCTGGAGCAAAAGTTTGCCTCAAACTTTTGTGCAAACTTTTGGGCAAAAAGCTTGAGCAAAAGTTTGCCTCAAACTTTTTGGCAAACTTTTGGCATTACAAATCAACACCCTGGAGAGCAAAAGTTTGCGCCAACGTTTGCCTCAAACTTTTTGCTCCAGCTTTTTGCTCCCTGGTTCATTTTCACTTATTCCAAAAGTTTGAGCTAAAGTTTGAGGCAAACTTTTGCTCAAACTTTTTGTCCTCTCTTCCTCCTATCCATTCCTCCTTGCTTCAACCTTTCTCCAAGCTTTCTTCACCTATCATTAACCAACCAAACACATCAAAGCTATGCTCAAAATCATGAGATATTCATTCTTTCATAATATGTGACAATTATAGCATAAAACCTCATGAAATTGCATTAATTCATCTATGGTTGATTAAATCAAAGGAAGCATGAAAATCTACCCAATTGGCTTGCTTATGACTCAAGAAAGTGCATAATTCAATTGAAAACAAAACAACCCAAGAAGCAACCAAAACCACAACCAGCAGCAAACTAACCAGAACCCCTACAGAAAACCTCAAAACAACTACCCCAACCCCAACCAGTACCAATCCAATAACCAACCCACCAACCAAAATGCCTACCATCCACCACCCACATCTCATAACCCACCTCAAGTATCACCTGAATCTCAAAGACTCACTAACTTGGAGACATTGATGGATAAAATGTTGAAACACCAGGAAATGACAACCAAGAACCATGAAGCCTCCATAAAGAGCCTAGAGAGGCAGATGGGGGCAAATCTCCAAGCAGATCTCTATTGAGAGACCTTCAAGCTCTCTGCCGAGTGACACAATTCCAAATCCTAAGGAAGAATGCAAGGCAATACAATTAAGGAGTGGGAGAACATTGATGAGCAATAATGACACTACAAAGAAGCAAGCAGAGAGCAGCAAAAGGCCAATAGAAGATGAGGAGCAAACAAAGGCAGATGAAACCAAGGATCAAGTTGTGATGCCAAACAAGAGCATTGAGAAACTCAAAGAGAAGGACAACCAACCACACGGTTCAAAAGAAGTAACTCAGGGACAGCAGCAAATAGGAAAGAGCATCACACCTCCACTGCCATATCCCCAGAGGTTCAACAAAGAAACTAAGGACCAACATTTTCATAAGTTCCTTGAGATCTTCAAAAAGCTGGAAATCAATATTCCCTTGGCTGAAGCACTTGAGCAAATGCCTCTGTATGCCAAGTTTTTGAAGGAGCTTATCAATAAGAAGAGAAGTTGGGATGAGAAAGAAACCATACTGCTTACTGAGGAATGCAGAGCCTTGATTCAAAAAGGGCTTCCTCCTAAGCTTGAGGACCCAGGGAGCTTTTTGCTACCTTGCACCATTGGGGAATTAACCATCACTAAAGCAATGTGCGATCTAGGAGCAAGTATCAACTTAATACCATCCTCCTTGGTAAAAAAGTTGCATATAGAGGAAGTTAAACCAGTACAGATATCTCTAGAGCTAGTAGATAAGTCAACGGTATACCCCAGGGGTATGATTGAAAACCTTCTGGTCAAGGTGGACAATTTCATATACCCTGCAGATTTTGTGGTTCTGGATTCAGATGGAGATGATGGTGATTCTATTATACTGGGAAGGCCATTCTTGGCCACTACTAGAGCTATCATAGACATAGAGCAAGGAGAATTAACTCTCAGGATGCATGATGAGAGTGTCACTCTGAAAGTATTACCAGAAACCCAGTATAGTAATAGGAGGAGGGACTCTATGGAAATTGACAAGGTGATTCACAACAATATCCCAAGGCAGAAGATTATGCAGAAGGATGAAAAAGTCCAAGAGGATATTGGAGTATTAGCCACTGAAGAGAGAAATCCCCAAGGTAAGTCTACAGCCATAAAAGAAAGATCAACAAAAAAAGGGATGAAACGCAGAAACAAAACAAAAAGGGGTTGGAAGAACAGGAAGATTCCAACAGAGGGGCTTTCCAAAGGTAACAAAGGTTTTTCCTTATGGGAGTATTGAACTGCTAGATGAAGCAACAAAGAATCAATTCACAGCAAATGGTCATAGAGCAAAGCTGTATTTGGGAGGACAATGGGATAAGGAAAAAGAGGTCCAGAACCTATAGCCCTCTTGAAAGGAATTGAAAGATGTCAAGCTAGTGACAATAAAAGAGCGCTTGTTGGGAGGCAACCCAACCTGAGGTAGTTTTCTTTTCATAGCTTTTTCAATAAAAATGTTGAATAATTAATATGTATTGCAAGGAGCTAAGTTTGGTGTTGCACACCAAAAACAACTCAAGGGAGAATGGAGGATTCCAAGTTTGGTGTTCCACCAAAACCTCATTCAAAAGCACATTTTAACTTCCTGCACATTGCTAGTTCCAAGCAATCAAACAGATTATTCAACCAGTTAACTGCTTTTTTTTAGTCTTAAAACTTCATAACCTTTAGCAAGGACACAAAATTTTGCCTAGAGTTAACCTGCTGTATCCAGAAAAGTGGCAAGAAATTAAGTTTGGTGTTTCCACACCAATTTGAATCCACAAGCCACAATCAATTCATGCATACTAACTGGTCATCTAAGGGCTTGAGAAGCAAGCAACTTTTGAGAATTATGCAGGGAATTCACCACCATTTGAAGACACTATGCATCATAACTCAAAAGGGCACAACAGAAGGAAGGACAAAGGAACTGCAAACCAATAGGTTGTATTTACACTTAACTCTTACTGTTGAAAAATGTTTTGACTTGTGTTTTGTTAAAGTGTTCATCTAATACAAGTAGAATCACTCTTAGAATAAGTAAGCTAGTTTATGTGTGTGCTTGTGTGTTTACTTTCACTGAACAAAACGCATGCTTTGTCCCCTGCATTTTCAATTCAATAAAAGAAATGTTTGAATGTGAAGTGAGATAGTTCTCTGTTAGATAGAAGTACAATAAAAGTAAGTGGTGGTGTGTGTGTGTGATTGTATAATAGCTCACTTTAGTGAATAAAAGAACTAGGATGTCTCCTTCTAAGTATAAAGTGGCCTACTGTCTATGAATCTCAATCAAATAAAAGTCCTTGGTTAGACAGAAAAACAAAAAGACAGAAAAAAAAGGGGGAGAAAAAGAAATAGCCAAAGAGTGGCAGAACAAAAGAAAAACAAAAAGAAACAAAGCTGGACACCAATAGCTTGAACCTTAGAATATATGCATGTGGTGTCTTTGTATTAGGATCTGCTTGGATTATTAAGCTCTTTGGAGTGCATCAACACTTGATGACTTGGGTTAACTAACCCGGGATCATCAGCTGAAAGTCCACTATCAAGAGCAACCTAACTACAAGGCATTTAGTAGCCCAAAGAGGTGCTGGGCATCAATGTTCTAAGAAGGAATGTGAGCCAAGTGTCTATAGTGAATAATGTGTCAAGTATAAAGAAAAGGAAATGAACTTGCTACACATGACACTCAAATAAAGCTTATGAACAAAATAATAGCCAAGGATAAAGAAATAATGAGAGGTCATAGCAGTATGTTACTTGAAGCTTGAAGGGGACTTTCTAGGCTTAAGAGTCAATAAGAGGTGAGTGTTTACATATCCACATAAAACCCCATGAACTACCAATAACACTCTACTAGCATGAACATCCTCTTCCATTTCATTCTTTTTTCTCAATAAATCATTTCTTGCTTGGGGACAAGCAAGCTTTAAGTTTGGTGTTGTGATGACAAGTCATCTTAGCCTAGTTTCACTAGCCTTTTTCTTTTGTTTTCAATTGAATTATGCACTTTCTTGAGCCATAAGCAAGCCAATTGGGTAGATTTTCATGCTTCCTTTGATTTAATCAACCATAGATGAATTAATGCAATTTCATGAGGTTTTATGCTATAATTGTCACATATTATGAAAGAATGAATATCTCATGATTTTGAGCATAGATTTGATGTGTTTGGTTGATTAATGATAGGTGAAGAAAGCTTGGAGAAAGGTTGAAGCAAGAAGAAATGGCTAGGAGGAAGAGAGGACAAAAAGTTTGAGCAAAAGTTTGCCTCAAACTTTAGCTCAAACTTTTGGAATAAGTGAAAATGAACCAGGGAGCAAAAAGCTGGACCAAAAGTTTGCCTCAAACTTTTGTGCAAACTTTTGGGCAAAAAGCTTGAGAAAAAGTTTGCCTCAAACTTTTTGGCAAACTTTTGGCATCACAAATCAACACCCTGGAGAGCAAAAGTTTGCGCCAACGTTTGCCTCAAACTTTTTGGCAAACGTTGGCGCATGAACAACACACCCTGGAGAGCAAAAGTTTGCGCCAACGTTTGCCTCTAACTTTTTGGCAAACGTTGGCGCCATGAGTGTGCAAGGGGAGGCCAACGTTGGAGCAAAAGTTTGACCCCAAACTTTTGCCCCAACGTTGGTATCAGCAAAAGAGGGTGGCTGATGTGAAAAGTTGGAGTAAAAGTTTGCCTCAAACTTTTGCTCAAACTTTTACTCAAGCTTTCATGATTCCAAACCCGGTTCAATTCGGTTCTTCTCCAAACTCCAAGAGCAATCAACCAAGGCCTCTATCAACCCAATTCCATCAAGAGCAAAGGCCCAATTGAAGGCTTGAAGACCATTTGAAGAAAGTGTATAAATAGCATAGGATTTAAGTTTTTCAGGGAGCTTTCCCTTTTAGTTTTCATAGAGAGTTTTCAGAGAGCTTTTGGTATTGAGTGAATTTTAATTTCTAAGTCTCGGGGAAGGAGAATTGAATTTCCTTCCTCTTAGTTTTCTTGCTTTCAATTTCAATTACAATTGTCTTGGATCTTGGGTTGGAGAATTGAAGGAAATCTGTTTCAATCTCACCTTGGGATCTTGTTTAATTCTCTGCTTAATTGAATTTCAGCTTCGGTTAGTTGCTTCTTCATCTACTTTCTTTGCAATTTACATTTCCTTTGTAATTGTTCTTGTTGGATCTAGGAAGGCATTGAGATCTAGACTTGGTTATCTAGTCTCTTGGGTCCTGAGATCTAAATTCCAATTTTACATCCTCTGTTTAATGCTTTTCATGCTCATTTACAATTCTGTTTTTTAGATCCGGTTCAATCCAAGTTATCTTCTACTCCTCTGCTTGTTGAATTTTACTTTTCCTTGTTTAATTTCTGCAAATCCAATTCCCAATTCCCTTTACAATCCAAGCCATTTACATTTCTTGCACTTTAAGATTCTGCAATTTACATTTCTTGAATTCTAAGTTTCTGCCATTTAATTTCTTGTTCTTTAAGATTCAGCACTTTAAATTTCAGTTCTCTTTAATTTCATGCAATTTACCCATTCCCTTTACTTCTCATGCAATTTATGCAAATCACAATTCACTCAACCAAATCTTGATTCGCTTGACTAAATCAACCACTAAACTAAAATTGCTCAATCCTTCAATCCCTGTGGGATCGACCTCACTCCCGTGAAGTATTATTACTTGATGCGACCCGGTGCACTTGCTGGTGAGTTTTGTGTCGGATCGTTTTCCGCACATCAAGTTTTTGGCTCAGCTGGCCCACTTGTGCCTCCAAATTTCTAATGGAAGACCTTGTTTCATTCATGAAACTCACAGTGGCCTTAGATAGATCAGAGACTATATTTGCTAAGCTAGATGGACTCTGCTCAAAATTCTCTGTCTGTTGCTGAGTAGATGATGGAAAAGGCTTGCTATTGCTAAACCTGTTTCTTCCACCATTATTAAAGCATTGTTGAGGCTTTTGTTGATCCTTCTATGAGAAATTTGGATGATTTCCCCATGAGGGATTATAGGTGTTTCCATAGGGTTCACCCATGTAATTCACCTCTGCTATTGCAGGGTTCTCAGGATCATAAGCTTCTTCTTCAGAAGATGCCTCTATAGTACTGTTGGATGCAGCTTGCATTCCATTCAGACTCTGAGAAATCATATTGACTTGCTGAGTCAATATTTTGTTCTGAAATATGGCATTCAGAGTATCAATTTCAAGAACTCCCTTCCTTTGAGGCGTCCCATTATTCACAGGATTCCTTTCAGAAGTGTACATGAACTGGTTATTTGCAGCCATGTCAATGAGTTCCTGAGCTTCTGCAGGCATTTTTTTAGGTGAACGGATCCACCTGCAGAATGGTCCAATGACATCTTTGATAATTCAGATAGACCATCATAGAATATATCCAGGATGGTCCATTCTGAAAGCATGTCAGAAGAACACTTTTTGGTCAGTTCCTTGTATCTCTCCCAAGCTTCATAGAGGGATTCACCTTCTTTCTGTTTGAAGGTTTGAACATCCACTCTAAGCTTGCTAAGCTTTTGAGGAGGAAAGAACTTGGCTAAGAAATCCATGACCAGCTTATCCCAAGAGTTCAGGCTATCCTTAGGTTGAGAGTCCAACCATATTCTAGCTCTGTCTCTTACAGCAAATGGGAAAAGCATAAGCCTGTAGACCTCAGGAGCAACCCCATTGGTCTTAACAGTATCATAGATATGCAAGAATTCAATTAAGAACTGAAAAGGATCTTCTGATGGAAGTCCATGAAACTTGCAGTTCTATTGCATCAGAGAAACTAATTGAGGCTTTAGCTCAAAATTGTTTACTCCAATGGCAGGGATTGAGATGCTTCTTCCATGTAAGTTGGAATTTGGTGCAGTAAAGTCACCAAGCATCTTCCTTGCATTGTTATTATTTTCGGCCATGTCTCCTTCTTTTTCGAAAATTTCTGTCAGATTTTCTCCATAGAGTTGTGCTTTGGCTTCCCTTAGCTTCCTCTTCAGAGTCCTTTCAGGTTCAGGATCAGCCTCAACAAGAATGTTCTTATCCTTGTTCCTGCTCATATGAAAAAGAAGAAAACAGAAAAGAAAATATGGAATCCTCTATGTCACAGTATATAGATTCCTTTATGTGAGTAGAAGAAGATAAGAATAGAAAAAGTTAAGAATCCAAGCACAGGGGAGATGAGAGAATAATTCGAAAATTAAATAAAATAAAATAAAATATTTTTGTTTTTAATTTAAAATCAAAGTTAGAATTCGAAAACTTAAAAAGAAAAATTAAATCAAACTAAAATTTAAAACGAATAGTTAATTGAAAAGAAATTTTGAAAAAGAGGAGGGTGATTTTCGAAAATTAGAGAGAGAATTAGTTAGGTAGTTTTGAAAAGGATATGATTAAAATAGTAAACTTTTAAAATCAAACAAAAAGTCAAGTAGTTAATTGAAAAAGATTTGAAAATCAATTTTTGAAAAGATAAGGAGTTAGAAAAGAAGTTAGAAAAGATTTTGAAATTGATTTTGAAAAAGATGTGATTGAAACTTATTTCTAAAAAGATTTGAAAAAAAGAAATTTAAAAAGATTTGATTTTGGAAATTAAAGTTGATTACTTGACTAACAAGAAACTAAAAAGATATGGTTTAAAATTTAAAGATTGAACCTTTCTTAATAGGCAAGTAATAAACTTAAAATTATTGAATCAATCACATTAATTGTTAGTAAAGATTTTGAAATTATGAAACAAAATAAGAAAAAGGATTTTTGAAAATCAATTTGAATTTTTCAAAAATTATGAAAGAAAAATGAAAAAGATTTGATTTTTGAAAAAGATTTGAAAAATATAGAATTTTTAAATTGAAAATTTAATTTGACTCATAAGAAACAAATAGATTTTAAAATTTTTTGAAAAAGTCAACTCAAATCTTTGAATTTTATGAGTGAAAAAGGGAAAGATATTTTTTTTATTTTTTGAATTTTTAATGAAGAAAGAGAAAAACATAAAAAAGACTCAATGCATGAAAATTTTGGATCAAAACAAATGATGCATGCAAGAGCACTATGAATGTCAAGATGAACACCAAGAACACTTTGAAGATCAAGATAAATCATCAAGACTTATTTTTGAAAATTTTTAAGAAAAGAAAAACATGCAAGACACCAAACTTAGAAATTTTTAATGTAACGACACTAACAAATTGAAAATGCATATGAAAAACAAGAAAAAACACAAAACAAGAAATTTTAAAGATCAAACAAGAAGACTTACCAAGAACAACTTGAAGATCATGAAGAATGCAATGCATGGATTTTCGAAGATTTTAATGAAATTAAAAAGATGCAATTGACACCAAACTTATAATGTGACACAAGATTCAAACAAGAAACACAAAATTATTTTTGGTTTTATGATTTTGTTAATTTTTTTTATTTTTTCGAAAATTATTTTGGAAAAAATGAAAAAGAAAAAATATTTTTTTTTTCGAAAATAAGAAATAAAAGAGCTTAAAAATAAAATAAAATTACCTAATCTGAGCAACAAGATGAACCGTCAGTTGTCCAAACTCGAACAGTCCCCGACAACGGCACCAAAAACTTGGTGCACGAAATTGTGATCATCAACAATGGCGCCAACAACTTGGAGCTCTCAAACGTGAATCACACTTTGTCACAATTCTGTACAACTAACCAGCAAGTGCACTGGGTCGTCCAACTAATAAACCTTACGTGAGTAAAGGTCGATCCCACGGAGATTGTCGGCTTGAAGCAAGCTATGGTCACCTTGTAAATCTTATGTAACTCATTGGTGAGAATTTCAGATAAGCGTATAGAGATGCTTTTGTTCCTCCTGAACCTCTGCTTTCCTGCTGTCTTCATCCAATCCTTCATACTCCTTTCCATGGCAAGCTTTATGTTGGGCATCACCGTTGTCAATGGCTACATCCCATCCTCTCTGTGAAAATGGTCCAATGCGCTGTCACTGCATGGCTAATCATCTGTCGGTTCTCGATCATACTGGAATAGGATTTACTATCCTTTTGCGTTTGTCACTACGCCCAGCACTCACGAGTTTGAAGCTCGTCACAGCCATCCCTTCCCAGATCCTACTCGGAATACCACAGACAAGGTTTAGACTTTTCGGATCTTGGGAATGGCCGTCCATGGGTTCAAACTTATACCACGAAGATTCTAATATCTCGGACTCGGTCCCCTGTATTAGATATCTAAGAGATATTCATTCTATCTCATCTTCATGTAGAACGAAAGTGGTTGTCAGGCATGGGTTCATAGGTGAGAATGGTGATGAGCGTCACATAATCATCACATTCATCATGTTCTTGGGTGCGAATGAATATCTTAGAATAGGAATAAGCTTGAATTGAATAGAAAAACAATAGTACTTTGCATTAATTCATGAGGGACAGCAGAGCTCCACACCTTAATCTATGGTGTGTAGAAACTCTACCGTTGAAAATACATAAGAACAAGGTCCAGGCATGGCCGATAGGCCAGCCCCCTAAACATGATCAAAGGATCGAAAGATAATCCAAAGATGTAAATACAATAGTAAAAAGTCCTACTTATACTAAACTAGTTACTAGGGTTTACAGAAATAAGTAATTGATGCAGAAATCCACTTCAGGGGCCCACTTGGTGTGTGTATGGGCTGAGCATTGAGTTTTACACGTGTAGAGGCTTCTTTTGGAGTTGAACGCCAGTTTGTAACCTGTTTCTAGCGTTTAACTCCACTTTGCAACCTATTTCTGGCGTTTAACTCCAGAATGCAGCATGGAACTGGCATTGAACACCAGTTTGCATCATCTAAACTCGGAAAAAAGTATGGACTATTATATATTGCTGGAAAGCCCTGGATGTCTACTTTCCAACGCAATTGAGAGCGCGCCATTTGAAGTTCTGTAGCTCCAAAAATTCCACTTTGAGTGCAGAGAGGTCAGAATCCAACAGCATCTGCAGTCCTTCTTCAACCTCTGAATCTGATTTTTGCTCAAGTCCTTCAATTTCAGCCAGAAATTACCTGAAATCACAGAAAAACATACAAACTCATAGTAAAGTCTAGAAATGTGAATTTTATTTAAAAACTAATAAAAATATACTAAAAACTAGCTAAATCATACTAAAAACTATGTAAAAACAATGTCAAAAAGCGTATAAATTATCCGCTCATCAAAAGCCTTCTTAATTACCTTGCCGTCAGTGACCAATGGAAGATCAAACTAGCATACACATTCTTCTCATTCTTCATGGCCGTGGAAAGCGTACTGGGTTACTTTGCCACATTCCTTAGAGGATTCGAGGATATGTTTCCATTCACGGTGACAAAAGCATGCGATTAGCTCTGCACGCGGGGGAGGAACGCGCAACCCCCTGGAAAGGGAGTGTTATTGATTGCTCGTTAGCTTAACTCTAAATTTGAAAGAAGAAAGCCACTTTTTTTCATTTTAGGTTATGAAAGTGATTGTAATTGGAAAGCTGCTTTAAGACCTACACTTCCTTCTAAGGAATTGTGAATGCTCGGGGATGGGGGGGGGATGAAGTCTCCGAAACTACAAAATAATTTCCATCCTCCATCCCTCGAAACTTTGAAAGCTCTCTCTCTCTCAACACTGTGTTGACTTTCATTATTTTTCTTTCTTATTTCCAAGTATTTTGCAATAATCTTTGTTAACAGTCACCACTTTCTCTCTCTTTCCACCACCCCTAACCCAAATTCTTCTTCTTTTGTATTCTGTTACCTTCTCTTCCTCCATTTTTTCTCTAAAGATTGAACCTTTACCTTCTACACAACAACCTCTTTCCTGCTCACTCCTCAAATTTACACCTGTTATCTTCTTTTCTAAGCACATTTGCTTCTCAATAAGAGTGATTTCACTTTCAACAAGTAAGCGTCCGGTTGTAGTGTGGTGTAGCTTGAGCCTACCTTCACACACCTCCGTTACTCTTTAGGAGGCATCTCCCCAAATAAACTACCTACCCCGTAGTGTCCCCCGATTGTTAGCTAATTCAGTTATTCCAAATAAAAACTTTTTAAAGATGTTTCTTAAATCACTTATTAAAGTATTTAAAATATAATTTAATTCGGTTATGGAATTATGTTATTTATGTATAATGTATTCTGTAAATTTTTGTATGAGCATTCTTCGTGCGATCCTAGTGCAATTCCCATGCATCGCACGGGTGACTCACTAGTATTCACACTATAATATCCCCGTTTCTAGCTCTGTTCTCCATCCCATCCTCAGTTACTACAGCAACCGATGCACCTATAAACTTGGGCGCCACTGTCCTTTCATCCTTGCCGGTGCTGTTGTCGTCACCATAGCTCTATTGACGATTGGTTTTACTGTAGACTTCGGCTACAGCTTTGGACACAACCACTCTAAGAAAACTTGACCACGCGCCATAGCCATTTTTCGGTTCGGATTCTGGATGCTGGACATGTGGATCAACATGATCGAGGCACCCTGCAAAGTCTTCCTTGTGACCTTGCCACCAGCGACCAACGAAAGATCAGACTGGCATACACGTTCTTCTCATTCTTCATGGCGGTGGGAAGCATGCTGGGTTACTTCGCCGTGTTCCTTAGAAGATTCGAGGATATGTTCCCATTCATGGTGACAAAAGCATGTGACCGGTTCTGCACATGGGGGAGGAACGCGCAATCCACTGAGAGAGGAGTTTTATTGATTACTCGTTAGCCTAACTCTAAGTTTGAAAGAAGAAAGCCACTTCCTTTTCATTTTAGGTTTTGAAGGTGATTGTAACAGGAAAGCTACTTTATGACCTTTGCTTCCTTCTAAGGAATTGTGAAATTCTCGGAGTAGGGGGGAAACGAAGTCTCCGAAACTACAAAGTAATTTCCATCCTCCATCCCTCGAAAGTTCGAAAGCTCTCTCTCCCAACCTTGTGTTGTCTTTCATTATTTTTCTTTTTTGTTTCCCATCCTCCATCCCTCGAAATTTCAAAAGCTCTCTCTCTCAACCCAGTATTGACTTTCATTATTTTTCTTTCTTATTTCCAGACGTTTTGCAATAACCTCTGCTACCAGTTACCACTTTCTCTCTCTTTCTTCCACCCCAAACCCCAATTCTTCTTTTGTATTCTGATATCTTATCTTCCTCCATTTTCTCTCTAAAGATTAAACCTTTACCTTCCACATAATAACACCTTTTCTGCACACTCCTCAAGTTTTTCCCCTCTTATCTTCTTCTCTATGCACCTTTGCTTCTCAATAAGATTGGTTTTACTTTCAATAAGTAAGCACTCGTTTGTAGCGTGGTGTAGCTTGAGCCTACATTCACACACCTCGGTTACTCTTTAAGAGGCATCCACCCCAAATAAACTACCTACCCCGTAGTATGCCCTAGTTGTTAGCTAATTTAGTCATTCCAAATTTTTTTTTAAATTCATTCTTAAGTCACTTATTATAGTATTTAAAATATAATTTAATTCGATTATGGAATTATGTTATTTATATATAATGTATTTTGTAAATTTTTGTATGAGCATTTTTCGTGCCATCCCGATGTATAACACGGGTCACTCACTAGTATTCACACTATAGTATCCCCGTTTCAAGCTATGTTCTCCATCTCATCCTCAATTACTACAGTAACCGATGTACCTATAAACTTGGGCGCCTCCGTCCTTTCATGCTTGTTGGTACCGTTGCTCTCACCATAACTCTTTTGACAAATGGCTTCACCGCAGACATCGGCTACGCCTTTGAAGACAACCTCTATGAAAAAACCCGGCCACACGCTATAGCTATTTTTGGGATTGGATTTTAGATGTTAGACACCTCGATCAACAAGATCGAGTCCCCCTGCAAAGTCTTTCTTGATGACCTTGCTGCCAACGACCAATGGAAGATCAAACTAGCATACACGTTCTTCTCATTCTTCATGACCGTGAAACCGTGTTGAGTTACTTGAGTAGTAGCTATAGATGAATGCAGAAAGCGACAATGAACACTAAGCAAAGGCCACCGCAAACGAAGTTTCCAACAAAACCACCACTACACTGCGGCAAAAATGGAAAATGTGGAATGTATTCTTAAAATCAATTTGGGCTTTTTTATATAAATAAATAATAAAAATATATTATTTACCAAAATACGCACGACCAGAAGTTGTTCTAGAAATACGCAGCCCCAACTCGCAAATGGCGGCTGCAAAGTGGAGATCCACTCCAACCCGAGTCTGGCGGCCACGAAATGGGCCTGACACAATGTGAAATTCGTCCAACCGATTGAGGTTCTCTTCCACGTTAGCCCCACCCCACTCATGTTAGTTTTGTTTTTCCCTGAAACAGAACACCACACTTCAACTTACACAAATTTCCTTTGCCACCAACACTTTTTATTTTTGTGACCTACCCTCACTTTCAATCGTGCATGAGGTCCCCTCCCAACCTCCTTTTATATTCATCCTATCTCCTTTTCCAAGTGTCATTGCCAACCAACACAACCAATGCATGTGAGGTACGAGTACTAGTGCTTGCTAAAATCCAGCAGCTTTTACCCCCCAATTCGTGTGGGCCACACACAAAAACACCAATTTGTGGCCGCTGCCAGCATTATGGAGCCAACTCGATGGTGCTGCCTCTGATGTTACCCAACTCGTGGGCGCCAAGGCTGAATTGCCCATTTCGTGCATGCCAGGAGCAAAATGGGAGACCTGCACACATTCTGCAGGTAGGAGGCCCATTTCGTGGCCGCCGGACACAGGTTAGATTGGATCTCCACTTCGTAGTCGCCATACGTAAGTTGAGGCTACGTATTTCTAAAACAATTTCTGACCGTGCGTATTTTGGTAAATAATGTATTTTTATTATTTATTTATTTATATAAAAAATCCATCAATTTGTCATAAAGTAGTATCACAGAATCATCTATTTTAGCATTTTTTAGTATTCATATTTAATTATTTATAATTTTGAGAGTATCAATATGTGCTATTATAACATTTATCACATTGTATAGTTGCTAGATTTGGATTAAATATTTATTGCAAGGTAGTCTTTTTTTTATCCAATAATTACATTAAATATGATCAAAATTTAATTTAATTGTCTTTTGATCAAATAATAATTCTCTACGTTTTATTTAAAGTAATCCTAATAGATTTCTTTGGTGCACAAAAAATGAAAGAAAATAAAAATATAGACGAAAAGGAAAAAGAAATACCTTAACACAGGTCCATATGTAACAGCAACAATACCATCACTCTTGACATATAATAGTTGATTGATTAATTACAATACCAAAAATGATTTAGATTTTCTTAGTATGCTTATATATATATATATATATATATATATATATATATATAATAAAATATTCAAATTTAAAAAAACTTGATAAAAAATTTATTAAAACTAAAAATTTTAAAATAATTGAAAGAATTTACAAATATGACATTAATGAATATCTACAGTTAAGATTCTTAAGAACTAGAAAAAAAAAACCAAAAAGAAAAAATAGAAATAAACTATTATTTTAATAAAAAAAACAAGCAATCTCAGTTACATGTACAATTTTTATAATAAACATTGTTAATACACATTTTTTTTGTTAATTAAAAAATAATTTATTAAAATGATTGATTAATAACAATCATATATTTATATGGATGTCAAGAGTGTTTGGTATATGAATAATATATATTTTTTTAAACGCAAGTTGAGCAAGCAAGAACATATCTTATGAATTGAGTACTTTATCATATTAGATCTTTAAATTATTGCTATAGCACATACTGTACCATCTAGCTAAACATAGAAGAAGAGTTTGAATTTTGAAAGAGATTGATCCTAATTAATTATTCTTTGATGTATGAGAAAGTAAAAGAGGATGAATTTGATGAACCAAGTTTATTAATTTTTTTAATTAGTTCGAATAGTTCTTTTTGAAAAAATGAATCGATCAATATTTGATTCAATTAGAATTTGGATTATATTAAAGAAATTTTAAAAAATAAATTATCATATATATATATATATATATATATACTAAATAATGTTTTTAAATTTTATTGATCCATATCATTAGGATATCAATGATCTATTATAAAGGTTGCGAGAACCGAACCGGTCAATAAACTGATAGAGTGATTGGTTTACTGGTTTAATGATTCAACCAGGATATAACCGAGGTTCAATCGGTTTTATTAAATATTAAATAAAATTATTAAAAATTAAATATATAATTTCAAATATTTAAAAAAACATCATCAATCATCAACAAAATTAATTCAGAAAATTTAATAAAACATCTAAACTATCATCCATCAAAATTTAACAAAACCATTCACCATAAGTTCCATACTAATTGGACAAGGACAAACCACAAATGTTTTAGTCCATGCCAACATTGTTTCAACTTCCAAGCAGGTACTTCATGGCCGCAAAGGGTCTTCATGGATGCTCCAATCTCAGTTGACAACAAAACCACCACAGCTATATTCCAATACCAAGGCATCTCAAACACTGATCCCTTCTCTTCCTCAACTTCAACTTTCTGCCAGAAATGACTCATCTTTTGCACAGAGTCTCAACAAAAAACTCAGAAGCCTAAACTTTGATCAATACCCTGCTCTTGTTTCTCTAAAAGTTGATAGAAACCTCGTCTACACTATTGGTTTAGGCATGAACCCTTGCCCTACGTGTGTCAATGGAACAAGACTAGTTGTTTCATTGAACAAAATTTCAGAAAATTATGAACAAAATTAACTCAGCAAACTCCACAAACTCCATAATAAAACTTAAATCAGTAAACAATAACCTCAGAAAATCCAGCTAATCATCAAATCAATTTGAAACAAATAACAAGTATTATCAGAAATCAATTGCTAAACCCTAAACCAGCAACCAGACGCCGAGGAGATGGCTATGAAGTGCGAAACTGCGAACAAAGTATTACTTACCGGCGGCGAGGTGGAAGGCGAGCAGCGGCGAGGTGGAAGGCGAGCAACGACGACGATAGAGGACACGACACCGGCGAACAGAGAGAAGGCGAGCTCAGCGATGACAACGACGTGGTGGGGGATGCGGTGGTCAAACCGGTCGCTGTGGTGGCTGCGGGATGCTGTGGCGGCGGGATGTTGTGGCGGCGGGCTGTGGTGGCGGCGTGATTGGGGGCTGCGGTGGCTTCTATAGTTCTCAGAGAAGAGAGGAGAGGAGATGTGTTTGTGGCTTTGTGAAGAATAAGAAGAACAAATGGGGGCTGCATTTGATTTAGGGATGTTGTGGCGGCGGGCTGCGGTGGCTTCTATGTTCTCAGAGAAGAGAGGAGAGGAGATGCGTTTGTGGCTTTGTGAAGAAGAAGAACAAATGGGGGCTGCGTTTGATTTAGGGTTCACTGCTTCGCCGTTTTGTGTTTTTCCATTTTTTTTTTTTAATTTAAGTGACAAAACGGTGCGTTTAGGAAGGGGTATTTCCGAACCGAAAACCCTCTAAAAAATCGGATGGTTCTACCAGTTCACTGGTTAACTGTCGATTCGACCAGTTTTTACCGATTTTTTGTCAGACAATTTTTAGGCTTACCCGAATCAACTAACTGACCGATTTCCGGTTAATCTGGTTGAACCGATCGGTCTGATTCGGTTTTCAGAAACCATGTCTATTATATGATATTAAATTCAGGTTTTTACACTTAATAATAGAGTTTATGTGACATATCTCTCAAAATATTTTCTAATTTTTTTTTAAATTATTAAATTAAATCAATTATAACTAATTAATTATTATATCAATTAATTTTTTTCTAAATCATTAAATCTAAATATCTCACAATTTAATATAATTTAATTTATATAGATATATGACTTTTTACTATTTTTGTAACAAATCTTATAAATAGTTTTTCTAAGTTATAATCTATTTTTTTATTTGCATATTTAATTTTTAATAATTATTTTATTTTATTTATGAATATATTATTTTTTATTTTAATATATATGATGAATTTAACTTTATAATTTTAGATTTTTTAATAAATATAATTAATATGATCTTATTTCTATTATTTCAACATTAATAATGCTCCTATGAATTTTTTTATTGCTTGATTTACTTCCATAAAAATAATAAAATTTGATTTTTGAAAATTTAAACTTAATTTTGATATATTATATAAATATTAAATTCTTTGATTGATCTCTTATATGATTATTGTAAGACTCTAAATTTTTAAAAATTAAATAATTAGTTATTTATGAGTTATTATATTATATTGAAATTTTATTTTTAAAAAAATTATTTTTAACAAAGATAATTAAATAGAATTTTATAATTATTGAAGTTTAATTTAATTATGACTTATTTTATTAGTTTGAATTATTTATTAAAAATTATTTTAATAGATAAAATTTAAATTAATTATTTATTATTATTATTATCATCTTTAGTTGCCAAAGCCTTTAAGAAAATAGTATACAAAACAAGCCAAACGTGGCTAATGAAAACATATGTATGTATGTATATATATATAAAGAACGGTGATTTTCCATTAACTTTCAGTTTCGATTTTTTGAGATCCGTAACTCTAATAAAAAAATTTAATCTGATAAAAGTGTTTGTATTCTCCTCCTCTACACGTTGACATCATTTTTATTCAGTAGAAACTGACGGTGATGTAGCTCTTCTTCTCTTTGAATTTGGCCAATTAGAGTTCTAGGAGGTATAGACAATTTCTTACGTTTTCTTCTTCAACAGCTCAGTTAAAAAGTTTCTCCAGAGCTCCCCTTATTTTGATTTCGTACGGAGGTAGGGTTTTGGTAACTTTATAATAATTAAATGTGAATTTGATAAGTGAATGTTGATTTGGTTGATTATTGTTTGAGTTTAAATGAGTTTATGTTGAATTATTGTTGTTGCTTGTGATTTGTTAGTTCAGCTGTAACACCGTACCATACGGAGTCTTATGCTTAAGTCTTAAAATAGGGATGGCAAGGCATTACGACCTTTAAAATAAAATTTAGTACGTATAATAATGTGAAAAGTGATTATAACTAGGAGCCTTTGAAGAAAAAGGGTAAGACAAAATCGTAACTCTAAAAGCGCAACACTCCAATCGGTAACATAACGTAACGAATAAAGGAATAAGCTAAGGCGAGATTATATATATCCAAAGGAGTGCCAAAAACAGGAATATCAAAACTCAAAATCCGGTTGCGAAGATAACCGGTCTGAGCATAGAAATATATACATGTAGCTAAAATAAGAAACCCCAAAGGGACATAAATACAGAAAACCTATTCTCCTAAAACCACCTCTAAGAGGAGTCATCACAGTTTGTATTATTAGTGGAGATAACAAGTATCTAAGCAAAATATATAAACCAAAATAGAGTCTCGAGAACCAAAGATCTTCGCTAATCCAGAAGTCTCCAGCATGCCTTAGCGAGAAACCTCACGTCTTGCATCTGAAAACCACAAAATCCACATGGGTGAGAACCAGAAGTTCTCAGCATGGTAACGGTACCCACATATCTAACATGTAATGTCCTGGGAAAGCGGAAGGCAATCCTAGAACTTCCACCAGATAAATCAAAGCTTATAAACAGACTAAACCACAATTGGCAACTGACTAAAGATCTTCAGTCTAACTAATACTTCCCTTTTCAAATCCTGCAGACCTCCCAACCACCAGCAGTAATATAATATGGCAAACACAATTATATCAAACAATGAGATATACAAATAGAGAAAAGATACGACATTTAGACAATTAGCAAGTAATATGCAGTCAAATAGGCATTCTAAACAATTCACATAATATGCATATGATATATGCCTATCCTAATGGCTGATGAGTCTTATCTCTCGGTTATAAAGCCAGCCCGACGAGTTCCGATAGCTAACCGTTGGACTATCCCTCGGTCGTGCATCCCCAACTCGAGTTATACTCAACATAAATCATAATTCATATCCAACACCCTCACTGGTGTATATTCACGGGGGCGAGCTCATCCAGAACTTTCACAGTGTCCGGCCACACTTACGACATAGGGTCAACAGAGTTTTGAGTCTCCACCTGGAGCACGTGGTGGCTAGCCACTGCTTTCACCCAAGAAAACTCATATCTCAGTAGAAGTGCAGCATTCACATTTCATTCAATAAGCATATATGCAATTATACTAAGCCATAATTCAATAATGGCTCTGCCGTAACTCGGCAATAACTCAGCCATCCAGCTCATAGTTCAATCCAGAACCTGCCAATTTATTAATAAATACAGCCCTTCGGCTCATGGCACATAAAGCACTTCCACTGCCATCCTCCGTATCTCATATAATCATCATTGATCATTAATTTCTCCTTTCTTCATTCACAAGTTACCACATCCCCTAGCTCCTTTCTCATTGCTAGGCATATCATAATGATTTAAGACATATGGGGTGAGATCGGAGGCTTAGAAGTATGAAATTTGGCTTTTAAAACTCAAAAATTAACTTTGGGATGAAAACAGGGTCACGCGTGCGCGTTGTCCATGCGCACGCATGGAAAGCCACAAATCATCACGACATGTATGCGTCGCCCACGCGCACGCGTGGATGTAAGAAAAGCCAAGGGACACTTGCGCGTCAGCCACGCATACGCGTGGGTGCGTTTTGTGCCCCACGCACAAAACCAGCACAAGTCCCGCATAACTCTCGGGAATTTGGCTGGGCACTTGAAATATCACATCGATGTGTATGCGTCGGCCATGCATACGCGTGGGGAGTGAAAATTTGAAAACGACGCGTACGCATTGGCCACGCCTACGCGTGAGTGGGCGTTCTGTCAAAATTTTTACTAAGTTAAAAAACTGCAGAATTCATAGTTTCAAACCCCAATCTTCTGACGGCATAACTTCTTCGTTTCAAATCATTTTTCACCCATTCTTCGAACGGTATAAACATCCCGGATCCAATTTCGTTTCTAAATAAGTTTGGCACAAATCGAGGTTCTGGAGTTCAAGTTATGCTTCGTCAAAGTATGCCCAAAAACTACATTTTTATACAAAACTACAAAGTGCCATTTTCAAAACAAACCAATTTTAACCCTTTTCAAAACTAATCAAAATATACCAAAAATCAACATCAAGCCTCTTCAACTCATACATTGACATTTTTACCAAAACCACAAACCATCATCCCATCATTTTAACCCATTTCACTCGAATTGCTCAATTTCAAACACATTTCCATGTCATATACTCTACCTCACCCCAATTTTCAACAACACTATTTCCAATCAACCATTATTACATATAACCAATATCACCCTCACCATCAACATGGTTTCACCATAATTCAACCTCAATCAATCATTAAGCATATATCAAACATGCATATCTCTCATACATCATACCATCATAACATCAATATTCATAATCACATATATGACCACAATATATTTCAACCATTCAACAATATCAATAATTCAATTCCTATCTTAGGGCCTCTAGCCTAAGTTTTCACACCATATTACATTTTAGATACAGGAAACCGAGACTATACCTTAGCCGATTTCTCCGCTCAATCGGAGCACTTCCAAGTCACTTGTCCACAAGCTTTCAAGGTCTCAACACCTCCAAGGACAGATTTTTTGCACACCAAAGCCCTTTTTCAAGCTTTCCAAAATCTCAATCAAACTCCAATATTCACATACACACTACCTAAGCCACAATTATCATACCCAAACACAACATCTCAATATCCAAACATCATAGAACAAAAAATTACACTAGGGTTGAGAATTTTACCACACCCAAGGTTCAAGGAGACAAGATTAATCTTCTCCTTCAAGAGAGTTGGGTCCTATAACATCAAAGTGCCCAAAATCTCAACACTTTTCTCCATGAAATTCGAAATTAAGGGATGAAGAACTGAGATAAACTCGTGGCTTACCTCAAGAATAAAGTAGTGAATTTTGTAGAGCTCTTCGCGATGAACTCGTAGCCGCAAACGATACGGCAATCGGAGCTTTAGATAAAAAGTTATGGTAGTTTGAAGATCAAGCAAGGGTTAGAACTTGAGAGAGTGTTCTTCCCTTTCCTTTCACCATTTTCAGCATGTTCTTAGTGTTAGTGAGGAGAGAGAGTGCTGAAATGAGGGTTTTAGGTTTAGATAGGTTGGGCCAAGGGCCAATATGGGTCCAGTTGGCCCAGTTTGGCCCGTTCGGTTCAATCTTGGTTCAATTTCTATAAAATTGGTATCAAAATTCTCGTCTCAATCTCCTCTATCATATTAAGCCATAAAAATCACATTTTTGGCCTTCTAGAATAAATTCTCATTTATGGGTTAATTAGCCATTAATTAACCGGATTTTACATTCTACCCACCTAATTGGAAATTTTGCCCACAAAATTCGAATTCAAATTCAAATTCAAATTTAAATTCAATTACCTGAGAATAAGTGCGGGTAGTCAGCTCGCATCTCCGACCCAAGTTCCCAAGTGTGTTCCTCAACACCGACTCGACTCCATGCCACTTTGACTAACGAAACCTCTTTTCCACGTAACCGTTTGATACTCGTAACGCCAATTCTGACCGGAGCCACTGGAAGCGTCAAATCTTCCTTTAACTGAATCGATTCAGCTTCTAACACATGACTAGCATCAGGAGTATACTTCTGAAGCTGCGACACATGAAATACATCCTGCAGGTTCGAAAGATGGGGTGGTAGAGCCATACGATACGCCACCGGCCCAACCCTCTCCAAGATCTGAAACGGACCGATGTATCGAGGATTCAACTTCTTCGCTTTAATCTCCCTACCTACTCCTGTGGTTAGAATAACCTTAAGGAAAACATGGTCTCCTTCCTCAAATTCCAAGGGCTTCCGCCTCTGATCAGTGTAACTCTTCTGATGACTCTAAGCAGTAAGTATCCTATCTCGAATTTTCTTGACTTGTTCAGTGGTCTCAGCTATCATTTCTGGCCCCAACAAGCCTTTCTCCCCAGCTTCATACTAACATAGCGGAGATTGGCAATTCCTCCCATACAGAGCCTCATACAGAGCCATTCTGATGCTCGATGGTAGCTATTATTGTACGCAAACTTCACTAGTGGCATATATCGATCCCAGCTCACCGGCTGATCCAGAACACAAGCTCTTAACATATCTTCTAAAGTTTGGATCGTCATCTCGGATTGACCATCTATTTGAGGATGGTAAGCTGTGCTCAAGCTTAATTGGGTTCCAAAAGCTTTCTGAAATGCACCCTAAAACCTCGAAGTAAAACGAAGATCTCTATCAGAGATTATAGTAGTAAGCACACCATGAAGTCTCACAATCTCGTTTATGTACAACCGTGCTAGCTCCTCAAGGGTGTAATTCATCCAAATGGGTAAAAAGTGGGCTGACTTTGTTAGTCGGTCCACGATCACCCAGACAACATCAAAACCGGCCATATTCCTTGGCAATCCTGACACAAAGTCCATCGCAATGCTTTCCCACTTCCATTGAGGAACCTCTAAAGGTTGCAACGTCCTGGAAAGTCTCTGATGTTTGATCTTTACTTTTTGACAGGTCAAACACTTTGAAAAATATTTCGCCACATCATTCTTCATACCCGGCCACCAAAACATCGCCTTTAAATCATGGTACATCTTAGTACTTCCCGGGTGAATAGAGAATCCGCTTTTGTGTGATTCCTTTAAGATATCCTTTAAGATATCCTTTAAGATATCTTGCCGCAAAGTGCCAACATCCGGCACAATGATCCTACCCTTAAATCTTCATAACCCATCTTGATCATCCGACACTCTCCACTGTTTCCTTTGCTCAATAGCTGGTAATACATTCGGTAACACGTCATCGTCTTGATGAGCCTTTAGGAGTTCGGATTTAAAATCACTTGAGATCTGTAGTTGACTTAAACACAAAGTCCCAGACACTTCTTGAACACCAATCTTCAGGTTCTCGAATTCCTTGAGCAATTCCTCTTCTCGGAGCACATCCAAGCAGCATACCACGACTTTCGACTTAACGCGTCCGCCACTACATTCGCTTTCCCCGGATGGTAATTCAACTCAAAGTCGTAGTCCTTCAGTAATTCCATCCACCTCCATTGTCGCATATTGAGCTCTTTCTGATCAAAGAGATACTTTAAGCTCTTGTGATCAGAGAAGGCTTGGAATTTAACCCCATAGAGGTAATGCCTCCACACCTTTAGTGCAAACACAACCGCAGCAAGCTCCAAATCATGCGTAAGGTAATTAACTTCATGAGGTCTCAACTGACGTGAGGCATATGCCACCACATTACGATGCTGCATCAGCACGCACCCTAGTCCCTTCAGCGAGGCATCACAGTACACCTCAAATGATTCATTTGGCTCAAGTAACACCAACACAGGCGCAATGGTTAACTTTTGCTTCAACTCCTGAAAGCTCTCCTCACACTCAGGAGTCCAAACAAATGGCGCGTCCTTGCAGGTTAACCTTGTCAATGGCAACGCTATCTGAGAAAAGCCCTTGATGAACATTCGGTAATAGCCAGAGGTCGGTCGCCCCCAATTCATTACCGCCTCCACTTTAGATGGGTCTACTGCTATCCCTTGCTTACTCACCACATGACTCAGAAACTTCACCTCCTTCTTCCAGAATTCACATTTAGACAGTTTCGCATAGAGTTTTTTTTCCTTCAGTATCTGCAACACGGTCCTCAAGTGTTCTACATGCTCTTCTTCAGTCTTGGAGTAAATCAGTATGTCATCAATGAAGACAACAACGAATTTATCCAGAAACAGACAGAAAATTCTGTTTATATAATCCATAAATAATGCAGGAGCATTTGTCAACCCAAAAGATATTACAGTGTACTCGTAATGACCGTAACAAGTCCTGAAAGCGGTTTTAGGGATATCCTCACCCCTCACCCTTATTTGGTGATAACCGCATCACAAATCGATCTTGGAGAAAACCCCAGCTCCTTGTAACTGATCCATGAGATCATCAATCCTCGGCAGTGGGTACTTATTCTTTATTGTGACCTTGTTCAGCTGCCTGTAATCTACACAGAGCTGCATACTTCCGTCTTTCTTCGTTACTAGTAACACTGGTGCACCCCACGGAGAAACACTTGGCTGGATAAAGTTCTTACCCAACAGATCCTCTAACTGAGACTTTAATTAGGCCATTTCTAGTGGTGACATTCTATAAGGAGCACTCGAGATTGGTCCAGCCCCAAGCACCAACTCAATAGCAAACTTAACCTCTCGATTAGGTGGAAATTCATCAATATCGTCGGGAATCACCTCCGGAAACTTACACACAACCGGAATTTGCTCCAATCTTTGATCATCACCCGAAACGCCCGTGGTTAACAACAAAATACCATGGCATTCGGTCCCAGAAAAATTCACCATCATGAAATTCAAGTAATAACTATTCAATACACCGGTCCCTCTATATCTTCTGGCATAAAAATCACCGATTTTGTAGAACAATCGAGTAGGACATGGTTCTCAGATAACTAGTCCAATCCCAAGATAAGATCAAGATCGATCATCGGCAAGCAGATTAAATTATGGACAAAATCACGTTGCTGGACCCTAAATGAAACTTTCGGGCATCCTAGCCTAGTTACCATGGCTTCATGGGTGGCATTATACACCTTTAGGTCATAACCTAAAACTACAATCTTTAATCCTAGCTCACTAGCCTTTTTGAATGCAATAAATGAATGAGTTGCTCCCGAATCAAATAAAGCATTTAAAATTAGACCAGCCATTTCACAGTTACCTTGGATAAGTGTCTTGGATCCCTCAGCACCTACAGCTGAGGTGGTGAACACTCGACCAATCTGCTGTGCTTTCCTTGCACCTTGCTTCTGCTTCTCCGGACAGTTTGTGGCTTTATATCCCGCCTTACCACAATTATAGCACAAGCCCCATCCAGCCTTGCACGGGGCTCTTGGATGGTGACTCCTGCACCTAGCACAAGCTTGCTCGTTCTGAGGCTGCTTTCCAAATCTCCTCCCTTGGGACTTGTTGTTGTTAGGCCTCCTGAAACCGTTCTGACCCTGAGTCTAATGTGATCTAGAACCTCCCCGCTTGATAGGCGGACCTCTAGGAGCAAAGCTCTTCCCTCGGTTCTGTGGGAATGGTCCCCTATGGCTCCCTCTCTCTGCAGTCACCTAATTCACACACTCTTCAGCAACCCTTCTCTTGTTCACCAACTCGGAGAAAGTTCTGATCTCCATTGATCTTACTGAACTGAAGATATCACTCCAGAGTCCTCCTTCATACTTAATGCACTTCCATTCCTCATAGTCTCCTAGAGCTCCCTGACACATACGGGAAAACCTAAACAGCTCTTCAAACTTGTCAGTATACTCAGATACGGACATAGTACCCTGCTTAAGTTGTAGTAACTCGAGTTTCTTGGCCGTCCTGGCAGAAGTTGGAAGTACTTCTTATAGAACTCATCCTGGAAAGCATCCCAGGTGATAAGTTCATCACCATGCTGCAAGAGACGTTGAACTCCCTGCTACCAATGCGATGCTTCCCCAGTGAGCAGATAGGTAGCAAACTCAACACATTGCCCCTCAGGTACCATCTACACTTGCAATACTCGCTCCATAGCCTGAAACCAGGTATCGACTTCAGTTGGGTTAGTGGTTCCCTTGAACTTACGTGGATTAACCTTTAAGAAGGTTGCCAGTGTCATCGGGCCCTGAGCTCCACTTCCGTCATTGCCGTGGTTGTTCATCTGTTGCCCAAGAGCCTCTGCAGTGGCCTGCATAGCAGCAGCCATGTTCTCCAACGCCGTCATAAAGTTTACTAGGTCATTTGGGTTGATCCCGGCCCCCGAGCATTAGTACGACCTCTACCACGACCTCTACCACATCCACGAGGTGCCATCTGGTTCCTATACACACTAAACAATCGATATTAAGTTGATCAGTCCCAATATCGGAAGTTTAGTGCTTCAAAGTCCCAAATGTATGCTCATGAATGTTTATGCCAGTTATATCAATTAGATATCCTAATAGCACATAACACACATACAGAGAATGCACAGAAGCATAGTCAGTCAGTCCTTCAGGCTCTACAGGAACGAACTGCTCTGATATTAAAATGTAACACCCTACCATACAGAGTCTTATGCTTAAGTCCTAAAACAGGGATGGCAAGATATTACGACCTTTAAAATAAAATTTAGTACGTATAGTAATGTGAAAAGTGATTATAACTAGAAGCCTTTGAAGAAAAAGGGTAAGACAAAATCGTAACTCGAAAAGCACAACACTCCGATCGGTAACATAACGTAACGGATAAAGGAATAAGCTAAGGCGAGATTATATATATACAAAGGAGTGCCAAAAATAGGAATATCAAAACTCAAAATCCGGTTGCAAAGATAACCGGTCCGAGCATAGAAATATATACATGTAGATAAAATATGAAACCCCAAAAGAAACCCAAAGGGACATAAATACAGAAAACCTATTCTCCAAAAACTACCTCTAAGAGGAGTCATCACCGTTTGTATTATTAGTGGAGATAACAAGTATCTAAGCAAAACATATAAACCAAAATAGAGTCCCGAGAACCAAGGATCTTCGCTAATCCAGAAGTCTCCAGCATACCTCAGCGAGAAACCTCACGTCCTGCATCTGAAAATCACAAAATCCGCATGGGTGAGAACCAAAGGTTCCCAGCATGGTAATGGTACCCACATATCTAACATGTAATGTCCTAGGAAAGTCGAAGGCAATCCTAGAACTTCCACCAGATAAATCAAAGCTTATAAACAGACTAAACCATAATTGGCAACTGACTAAAGATATTCAGTCTAACTAATACTTCCCTTAACAAATCATGCAGACCTCCCAACCACCAGCAGTAATATAATATGGCAAACACAATTATATCAGACAAGGAGATATACAAATAGAGAACATATACGACATTTAGACAATTAGCAAGTAATATGCAGTCAAATAGGCATTCCAAACAATTCACATAATATGCATATGATGTATGCCTGTCCTAATGGCTGATGAGTCTCATCTCTCGGTTATAAAGCCAGTCTAACAAGTCCCGGCAGCTAACTGTTCATACATCGGTTTGAGCTGTAATGAACCGGGTTGGCTGACCTCTTGGAAGGTTGGCCCATTACCGACCTCTTCACAAAGAGTTCGGCCAAATCGCCATAAGAGCCCAAAGCAGGCCCAAATGAAGGGGCACAGCCCAATCTAAAGGCAGTTAAAGCCTAGAAAGATAAGGGTGGCTCCCCAGAACATAAGATGACTTCACTCAAAGATAAGATAAGATAAGATAACTTATCTTATCTAGAAAGGTCACTCCACACTATTATAAATATACTGGAGCACCTAGGTATAACTCATACTCTGATTCTACTAAAAACCTACTTAATACCCTTGCTAACTTAAGCATCGGAGTCCCTTGCAGGTACCACCACCCTCTGGTGGCAAAGGATCAGCCTCATCATCAAGTCCAACAAGTTGAACACGGCGGCTCCGGCCACCACCCACAAGTCGGACACATCAGCGCCGACCACCACAACAGATCTCATCCGAGATTGACCTTCAGTTTCAGGTAGCCCTCGGAACATTGGCGCCGTTGCCGGGGACGTGGAAGTCATCCCATCACCATGGCGGACAACCTTGACAACGACCACAATTCTGATTTGGAGAACAGAACACCACACAAGAACGTAGAGGTCATAATAGACGATACTTCTCAACCTAATAAAGACAAAAATTCACCAAACACGGGAGCCATGGAGGCACTTCAGGATCGCCTAAAACAACTCAAAAAAGAGGTCGAGTATCAACGAGAAGTCGAGAAAGTCCTACGAAGGGAAGCTAGGCGATGCCACGAGTTAGAGGACAAGCTCTTAAAGCTCGAAGCCGATCTCAAAACCAATACCGCTCGATCCAGTCATGAAGATAGCCCCCACAAAGATTAAGACCCATTCACCAAAGAGATCATAAAAGCTAAAGTCCCAAAGGACTTCAAAGCTCCCGACATGACCCCGTACGATGGCACATCGGATCCAAGCCATCATCTTAGCAATTTCAGAAGTAGAATGTATCTCATTGACGCCTCGAATGCTATTCGATGCAAAGCCTTCCCGACTACCCTAACAAAAACAACAATAAAATGGTTCGACAGTTTGCCTCCTAGATCTATCACAAGTTTTGATGACTTAGCCAAAAAGTTCCTCGCCAGATTCTCCATCCAGAAGGACAAAACCAAACACTCCCCGAGCTTACTAGGAATTAAACAAGGAGATCGGGAAAGCCTTCACAACTACATGGAAAGATTCAACAAAGCATGCTTTGACATACAAAGTCTTCCAACAGAAACGGCCATCATAGCACTCATCAATGGCCTAAGAGAGGGACCTTTCAGCCACTCAATATCCAAGAAGTACCCAACATCTCTAAACGAGGTTGAAGAAAGGGCGGAAAAATAAATCAATATGGAGGAGAACTCCCGATTGGGAGACAGCTCAAAAACCAGATTCTCCTAACCCACTACGGGACAAGGATAAAGAGTCCAAGAAAAAAGATCAACCCAGTGAGAAGCCTAGAAAATACCACAATTACACCTCTCTTCGGGTGTCTCTTGTGGATGTTTACCGAGAAATATGCAACACTGAGAAGATCCCACCACCTCACCCAATCAAAAACAAAAGAGGGGGAAGTCAGACAGAATACTGCGAGTACCACCGAATCTACGGACATCCTACTAACGAGTGTTTCGACCTAAAGAATGTCATAGAGAAATTGGCAAAAGAAGGGCGATTAGATCGGTACTTAGCTAATAAAGTGGATGAACCAAGATAAAGAAGAAGGGACAAAGAGGTCGGACGAGTTGAACGTCCACCTCACACCGAAGAGGTCGGACGAGTTGATCATCCACCTCACACCAAAGAGGTTCGACGAGTTGAACGTCCACCTCACACCGAAGAGGTCGGGCGAGTTGAACGTCCACCTCACACCGAGGAGGTCAGACGAGTTGAACATCTACCTCATACCGAAGAGGTCGGACGAGTTGAACGTCCACCTCACACCGAAGAGGTCGGACGAGTTGAACGTCCACCTCACACCCCTGAGAGACATGTTCATATGATAAATGGAGGATTCGCAGGAGGAGGGATCTCTAAATCATCTTGCAAAAGACACCTCAAATAGGTATATTAAGGAAGGGAGAGAGGTTTGAAAGGACAAAGGAGTGCGAACAAGCCTTCCGAGATTTTAAAAATTCTTGGGGCAACCACCCATTCTTACCAGACCACGAGAAAGTGAAGAACTCATATTATACCTCGCAGTGGGAAGTCGGGCAATAGCCTCAGCACTAGTCAGAGAAGATGAAAGTGGACAACAACCCGTCTATTTCATCAGCAAAGCTCTACAAGGGGACGAACTAAACTATCAAAAGATAGAAAAAGTTCGCCTACGCCCTCATACTCACCACTCAACGACTCCACCCATACTTTCAAGATCCCACTATCAGAGTTCGGACCAACCAGCCTATAAAAGGCATCCTACAGAAAACAAACTTAGCTGGAAGAATCCTACAATGGACAGTCGAGTTATCCCAATTCGATCTTCGATATGAAAGCTCAGACAGCCATCAAATCACAGTATCTGGCCGACTTCATTATAGAGTACACTGATACCCCGAGAACTCCTACAAAATGGAATCTCTATGTGGACGACTCTTTAAACAAAACCGGGAGTGGTGCAGGTGTAATTATAGAAAGCGATCAGAGAAGCCAAATCAAGCTAAATAACCAAGATGAATACGAGGCACTACTGGCTGGTTTAAGGCTAGCTAAGAAGGTAGGAGCTTACCGTGTCCAATGATTTACAAGTAGTCACCTCACAAATAGAAGGGAGCAACTAAGCTAAGGATCCCACCATGAAAAATACCTCGGAAAATTCGGGGGACCCTGGACAAAACTAGAGAACAGCTCGGACAATTTGGGGGACCCTGGACAAAAACAGAAAATAGCTCGGACATTTCAGGGAATATGAAGTCCGACACATACCTCGGGAGCAAAATGCCCGAGCTGATGCACTTTCAAAACCAGCCAGCACCAACAGCTCGGACAATTCGGGGAATATGAAGTCCGACACATACCTCGGGAGCAGAATGCCCGAGCTGATGTATTTTCAAAACTAGCAAACACCAAACCAGGGGGCAATAACAGAAGCCTCATCCAGGCTACAAGACCACAACAAGTCGATCTCGAAGGAGGTATAAGGGATGGTAATATTCAACTGACTGAAAAAGTAGTCATAAGCATAGAAAAATGGTCGTTCTCCCGGAGTCAAGGAAGAAAAACAAACCCTCTCCTCAGGGTCCGGTGACACCAACTCATAATTCTTCTCCTCATCCCTATCCCTACAAATTCTACGGAACCTCCTAAGTCACACACAGTACTCAGGGTCAGCCACAGTAACACGCATTAAAACTATGGAATCCAGCCAATCAGACATGCCGTCCGGGATCTTAGTAGACATCTCAGTAATATTTTTTTGAGAAGACATAGGTCAACTATGGGGTTACAACTAAACAACTCGGGCAAATAAGGAAACAACTCGGACAATAATAGCAAAACATCAAGTGACAGATATAGCAGTGAAAGGGAAACCCCAGGACTCACACGAAAGTCCAGGGGCACCCTTTGGAGGAAACAACAGAGCAAAAACCCAAATACAAAGCTTTACATCAAAAGCATGCTAACTTCCACATTGCCTCACCAGAGGAGCTCATCAGTGTAACATCACATTGGTCGTTCGCAAAGTGGGGACTCGACCTCCTCGGACTATTTCTCCAAGAATCGGGATAAGTCAAGTTCCTCATTGTAGGGGTGGATTACTTCACACAATAGATTAAGGCAGAGCCCCTAGCTAATGCCACTGCTCAAAGAAGTCGGAAATTCTTGTACAGACACATTGTTACAAGGTTTGGGGTTCCTTACTCTATCACCACAGACAATGGTACTCAATTCACGGACACAGGTTTCAAGAAGTTGGTGGCTGACTTGAAAATAAAGCACTAATTCACATCCGTAGAACACCCACAAGCCAATGGACAAGCAGAAGCTACCAACAAAGTCATACTAGCTGGGTTAAAACGGAGACTATAGGACGCAAAGGGAGCTTGGGCTGAAGAGCTTCCACAAGTCCTATGGGCATATCGGACAACTCCACAATTCACCATGGGGGAATCACCCTTCCGATTGGCTTACGGAATTGAGGCAATGATCCCAGTAGAGATCGAAGAAGGATCCCCCAGAATGATCCTCTACAATGAAGAGGTCAACTCCCAAATTCAAAGGGAAAAACTCGACCTACTTCCAGAAGTCCGAGAAAGAGCTCAGATTAGGGAGGAAGCGTTAAAGCGTCAAATGGCCTCAAAATACAATCAGAAGGTCGGTCAGGAGAAGAGAAGCTAGTAGCCAACTGGAAAGAACCATACCAAATGTTCAGAGGTACTTGGGAAAGGTCACCACAAAGTATCCGACCTCGAGGGGCAAGAGCTACCAAGGTCATGGCATGCCTGCAATCTAAGAATGGCGCCAGGCCGAGATCTATGAGATTGCCCGACCTAGAAGGGTAAGCACTAACATGTACACACTCTTATTCATATCTTCATTTTATTATTTAAAAGATTGCAAATTCTCTACAAGGTCTCTCTACCAAGACATATTAATCTGAACGCAAAAAAAATTCATCGCCCGATTACAAAGCTACAGATCGGCAAGGTGAAAACCAAATTCACCACCCGATCACGATGAAAATCGAATTCATCGTCCAATTTCGACAAAGGTCGGCAAGGTGAAAACTAAATTCACCGTCCGACTCCGACAAGGTCGGCCAAGTGAGAGCCAAACTCACCGCCCGATTTCTACAAAATCGGCAAGATGAAAAGCGGCAAAAACAGAATAATGCAAGAAGTTATTAAAAAGTAATCCATAGGAAGAGACCTGATGAGGCCTTAATAAAAATGGATTACTAGAAATAACTTAAAGACGGACCAACATAAAGAAGTCGGACCAGTCGACTACAACAACAAAAGTTATAAAAAGTAAATCCCTAGAAAGAGGCCTAGCCAGCCCTAAAAAAGAGGATTACTAGAAATAACTTAGAAGGGACCGACATGATAAAGTCGGCCCGACAAAACTACAAAAGTTATAAAAAGTAATCCCTAAAAGAGACCTGACAAAGGTCCAAATAAAGTGGATTACTAAAAATAACTTAGAAGGGACCGACATGATAAAGTCGGCCCGACAATACTAGAAAAAGTTATAAGGAAGTAATCCATAAAAAGAGACCTGACAAGGTCCAAAAAAAATAGATTACTAAAAATAACTTAGAAGTAACCGACAAGAAGAAGTCGGACCAATGAAAGCTACAGCTTGGACCGACAAGAGAAGTCAGACCAACGAAAGCTAAAGAAAGATCGACAAGAGAAGTCGGACCAACGAAAAACGTGCGCTAAAAGGGACATTGCTTTGCCCAAAAAGCCACGGCTCCACGACAGGGCTATCAAAATTGTTCAGACCAACTAAAAAGGTTCTACCAAGAACACTAAAAAATTGTCGGACAAGTTAGCCCCAAAGGTCATCCCGCCTAAACAGAAGACGGACTAAAAAAGATCTAATCAAAAAGAGGTCAGACAGCAAAGTACCAACACTCTATAAACATCTCACAAAGGCCAAGGAAAGCTCAAAAGACCAAGCCAGAAGTGCTTCACTGAAAAGTACGAAGTCTTGAAAAAAGACACTACTTAAAAAGCAAAAAGCACGGCCTCAAAGACGGAGCTAAAAAGTCGTCCAAACAAACTATAAAAAGGTTCCCCATCAGAATACTACCTAAAAAGTTGTTGGATTATGACTAAAAAGCCCGAGCAGTGAAGACAAACAAGTCAGAAGAAGGCTGAAAAGACCTCTCAACAAACTAAAAAGGGAAATACCAGACTCGCATAAGGAGAAACTACTCAAGATTGACCAAAGTCAGGATGCTTGAGCACGACTTCCCCAAAGAGATCGAAGCTCTAAAAGCACGATCTCGAGGAAAGGTCCGAACTCAGGAAGGGGCAAAGTCGTACAGGTTGATGTCAGTTAAGAAGAGGCACAAGTACGATCTCAAAAAAGAACAAGCCAAAAGGTTGGGAAACAACTTAAATCTCAAATGTGCTTAGCTAAAAGGGATACAACTCCGCTCAAAGGAGGCACAATCTAAAACATGGCTATGCACGTCATCCGAGAATAAAAAAGGTTCAATATAAAGAATGCTAAAAAGTCATTGGACAAGTCACTAAAAGCCCGAATATCAAGCCGCAAGGATAACTTTGCCAAAGCAGAGGGTTATCAACACAAACTTAAAGCAAGGCGTGATCCAGAAGGCAAGGGAAGAAAACCCACACTACCACTCAAAAGAGGTCGGACTGGAAAGTACCAAACCGCTAGAAAATCTGCAAGGATTGCAAAGCAATGAAGAAACAAGCCAGACAGATGCTTGAGCACGACTTCCCCAAAGAGATCGAAGCTCTGAAAGCACGATCTCACGGAAAGGTCCGAACTCAAGTAGGGGCACTGTTCATACATCGGTTCGAGCTGTAATGAACCGGGTTGGCCGACCTCTTAGAAGGTTGGCCCATGTCCGACCTCTTAGAAGGTTGGCCCATGACCGACCTCTTGGAAGGTTGGCCCATTACTGACCTCTTCACAAAGAGTTCGGCCAAATCACCAGAAGAACCCAAAGCAGGCCCAAATGAAGGGGCACAGCCCAATCTAAAGGCAGTTAAAGCCTAGAAAGATAAGGACGGCTCCCCAGAAGATAAAATGACTTCACTCAAAGATAAGATAAGATAAGATAACTTATCTTATCTAGAAAGGTCACTCTACACTATTATAAATACACTGGAGCACCCAGGTATAACTCATACTCTGATTCTACTAAAAACCTGCTTAATAATACCCTTGCTAACTTAAGCATCGGAGTCCCTCGCAGGTACCTGATAAACCCATATTTTATGATATATTTTGTGCTTAATTTGAGTGATTTATCCAATCCTTCACCCACTTATTCATATTAATTGCACGGTTTTACTTCTCTTTCCTTATTATGTGATGTATGTGAAAAACATGTTTCCTATGCTTAAAATTAATTATTTTAATTACCCTTATTATCATTCGATGCCGTGATTAGTGTGTTGAGTAGTTTCAGATCTTCTAAGGCAGGAATGACTCAAAGGATGGAAAGGAAACATACAAAAAATGGAAGGAAAGCACAAAATGGAGTTTTTGGAGAAACTGGCATCCACGCGATCGCATGGGCGACGCGGACGCATGCCAAGCACAAATCAACAGCGACGCGGCTACATGACTGACGCGACCGCGTGACTCACGCGGACGCGTGACAGAGGCCACGCACCAGAAATTGCAGAAAATGCTCCCAGCGATTTCTGAAGCCCTTTTTGGCCCAAATCCAAGTCCAGAAGGCATAGACAAGAGGTTATGAAGTGAGGGAATGCATCCATTCAAAGAGAGCTCGCCAATTTAGTTACTTCTCATGATTTAGATTTAGTTTTGAGAGAGGTTCTCTCCTCTCTCTCTTAGGATTTAGGATTTCTCTTAGTTTTAGGAGTGACTCTCGATCCCAGGTTTAATGTTCCTTTACTTTAAGCTTCCCTTTTACTTTTATTCATTCCATTACTATAGTTGATTATTTACTTTTGCCATTTAATTTATGAATTCTTTTACGTTCCAGATTATTTGAATTAATGTTAATTGAGGTATTTCAGTTTATTATTGCTTTCTTTTATTCATGTCACCATTGCTTTCAATCTGAAGACATTTTTATTCCAACAAATTTACTTTTTCCCTTTTGGTCTTGGTTAAGAAATCAGTAACTCAGGAGTTATCTTAGCTCAACATAATTGATAACTGTTATCTTTGCTAATTGAATTGACTTTCAATAATCCCAATCTTTTCTTAGGAAATAAATAGGATTCGAAGTTCAAACTAATTAATCCCTTGACTTTCCTTTGATTTAGCAAAGGTTAACTAAGTGGAATTAAGATTCAATCTTCTTTATTGTTGAGAAGGGTAACTAATTTGGACTTCCAATTTCTCATCCCTTGCCAAAGGTTTGCTTTACAGTATTTATTTATTTTAATTGCTATTTAAATTATTTGTCATATTTGTTCCTCATTCTTGAAACCCCGAATTTACAATCTCCATAACCAATAATAAGAACATACTTCCCTGTAGTTCCTTGAGAAGACGACCCGAGGTTTGAATACTTCGGTTAACAATTTATTTAGGGGTTTGTTACTTGTGACAACCAAAACGTTTGTATGAAAGGACTTTTGAAGGTTTAGAAACTATACTTGCAACGAGGATTTATCCGCAATTTTCTAGACCACGCAAAAGTTCCTCTCGTCAAAATGGCGCCGTTGCCGGGGAACTGCTAACGTGTGCCTTATTATTGGTTATTGTAAATATTTTTCTTTTACTTATTTATTTATTTCTGTTTTTTTTTCTTTTTAATTTTATTTGCTACTATGAACTCTCACCCCTCTCGCTTTGAGTTTGGTTCTAACTTTGTTGAAGGAAATAGAAGTTACAGCAGGAATATGCGTCAAGGTCAGACCAATCAAGGATGGATGGAGCCAAAAGGATCTAATCAACCCTTTAGGCAACAACACCCTCCAAGATATCATGGACAATGACCATTCTACAATGCATACCCAGCTGATAGATATGGTGGACAACCTTGTAACTACCAACAAGCCCCACCCCGTGCCTATAGACCATCCTCTCAACATAACCTCGAACCACCACACTCACAAGCTTCTCTTCACCATTCGCCACCGTATGATCCTTTCCTACCCCAGTTCCAATCCACTCACTCCCAAGCACCACCACTTCCCCATGTTTCATGTCCAATTCCATCACCCCGAGAATCAGAGGTTCGCCTCAAGAAAACAGTAAATAAACTTCAAACAACCATTCGACAACTGGAGCAAGCAGTAATTCAATTAGCTTCTAGACGTTCGAACATTCAAGGACCAACCACAGCCTCATGTGGACAATCTGACGAAGAGCGTAGCATGAAGGAAATACTAGAAACTCCAGTGGACAAGACAGAGAATGAATTCGTACTAGAACAAGTAGAAGAAGCTGTCATTACGCAAGAAGAAGAGTTGGTTGAAGATTTAGGAGACGCTGAACCTCCATGGGAATTCAGAGCTGAGGAGAACTCCGTCAAGGACATTATAGTTGATGCTAAGAAGGACAGTGCACAATCCCCAAGGCAAGTCGTTTATGAAGAACTAGACGGAATAACCCAGGACATAAATTCCCTTGATGATGATGGTCACAAGTCAAGTTCTCTTAGTAATGAACTTGCATCCGCAAGTGAATTCTCTGAGATCGAAGAATCTTCCCCAAATGAATACGAAGATGATGCAGAGGTAGATTTCTCTCAACCTCCAATCTATGACTCGAGTGATGAAGAAGACACAGAAGACTTTGACCAGGACACAGATGCATATGAAGAACCTTGCAAAGAAGTGGAGGAATTCACAGAAGAGCACAAAGGAGTAGAACTTACAGAACCACCGGAAACACCTACCCCAAGGCCATTACCACCCAATACAAGCTTCAAGTGGGTACAATCCTTGACCTTTAACTTTACTTTTTCACTTGAATACAGTTTGCTTGAAACAGATAGCCAGCTTAGAGCTCTCTGCGGCTTTAAGAGTAAGAGGGAAATGGCTCGTGCTCAGAGCTGGTGCACAAGGTTCAATAAGGTTCCACTCTTCAACTTGAAGTGCATGGATTGGTATCATGTTCAATTGAATGGATCTCGGAAAACGTTTGGTCACCATGGTGAGAATCTACTTTCTAAACCACCCGGATGGAAAAATATAGATCAAGACGGAGGTAGATTTAAAAGCAAAGTTTGGGATCCTGGAATCTATTCCGACATTCGTCATTCCGGGAGCCTAAAAATTTGTTTGAAGTTGCTCAGGAGTTTTACATGCCTAGTTTGGGACCCCGGAGGCTATTGGCATTCTAAGCATTGGTGGAGATTTTTGGATGAATTTAAACATAAGCCGCCATAACAGGAAGCCCC
This sequence comes from Arachis ipaensis, assembly GCF_059453495.1. Taxonomy (NCBI): domain Eukaryota; kingdom Viridiplantae; phylum Streptophyta; class Magnoliopsida; order Fabales; family Fabaceae; genus Arachis; species Arachis ipaensis. The sequence goes on from NC_142439.1 coordinate 96,369,596, forward strand.
TCCAATGTCCAACTTAAGGACTTTAACTAAAAGTGCTAGGTGGGAGACAACCCACCATGGTATGATCGTTCATTTTTCAATTTTATTTCGTTTTGTTTGTTTTCAAGTTTTATTTTATTTTATTATATTGAACCTGAAATTTTTCATCGCAATTATATTAATCATTGCATTCTGCATACTGCATAAAAAAAAAGGGGTGCGCGACGTGACCGTATCATCCATGCGATCGCGTCAAATGGCGAAAATACACTTCCCACGCGACCGCGTCATCCACGCGGCCGCGTGACCTGGAGATCGGCGTAAAGATCCAACGTCCAGAAAGTTAGGCTGGAATCGTGCGGCCATTGTGCGTTTCGCACAAATGACCCACGCGATCGCGTCGCTTGCACACAACCAATCCCACGCGACCGCGTGAGCGACGCGATCGCGTCGCATGGATTGCACGAACACCCAAAAGGAGACAGAGAGTTACGCTGAAACGACGCTGGATTCGTGCGTTTAGCACAAATCCCAGCGACGCGATCGCATGCGCCAGGCGATCGCGTCATTCAATCTTTTTTGCCCTCCATGCGATCGCGTCACCCCTATTTTGCTCAAGCCACGCGACCGCGTGCCCCACGCGGTCGCATGGATTCAAATTTATAACCCCCAACCACGCGAACCCTATCAGTCGCGCCCCCCCTGAAACCCTCTCCTCCCTCTCTTCCCCTCCAATCCAACCACCACCATCTAGCCACCATCACCGCCACCGACCCCCCTTCCTCCTCCCCCTTCTTTCTTCTTCTTTCTTCTTCTTCCCCCCCTCTCCGCCACTGCCCCCTTCGCAACCACCACCCACCGCCGCCGCCCGTCCCAGCCGCGCCCCCCCATCCGCCACACACACACCTACCACTCCCTTCCCCTCTTACCCCCTACCCCCATACCCACCCCTTCTTTCCCCTGCCCCGAACAGCCGTGCCCACCACCGCCAGCCGCTGCGCCAGACGCTGTCACCACCACCCCCAGCCTCCTTTCTGCCCACTCTCCTTATTCGGCTTACCAGGTTCCGACGAACGCCACCCTTCTATTCTTAGTCGTTATTTCATTATTTTCTGTTTATGTTCATGTTTAGGCTAGTTAGATATGCCTGTTGTAGTGGATTTTAGGTTGTTAGGTAGCCTAGGATGTGGTTAGTGGATTTAGGTTTGTTTACTTGCACTGTTCATGTTTCTGTTTTATCATATTTGTAATTCGGCTGTTGCTGTGATGTTTGTAATGTTCATATGCTGTGATTTCTTGTTTCATGCTGCTCTTTACACAGAACTTTCATGTTTATATTCCTTATATGTAATTGCAAGCTTTAATTTTAATTCATATGAACTATTTGATTGCTGTTTATTTTCCGGGACAATCCAATTTTAGCTGGAATGCTACCCAAATTTTTGTAAAATATTTTCATTCATGTTTTGGTTTTGGCATTTTGAAATCTGCTTTCCTCTGCTTTACCCAAACCCATTCATGAATGCCAGGCACACATTCTTATTCTCTTTGATTTCCTGGTTCATATATTGCATTTTTTATGTTTGATTCCAATTTTTGCTATTTCTATATCTATTTGAATCATCATCAACCTGTTTTCCTTGTTTGGTTATGAGTTACCTATCACCTCTAATTATGAATGCTTGTTACTTAGAAACTTATCCTTATGCCACTTACCTTAACCCATTTTTCATTAACTCACTAATTCTAATTTCCTGAAAAAAAAATATTTTTAATTCTAATCAGACTAACCTTTTAAAATCTTTTTTCTGGTTTTTCACTTTCTTTTAACCCTCTAACCATGGCATACTGATAATTTTTCCTACTTAACATGCCTTCTATTACATTTTGGGTTGTGAATTTTTCCTTTCGAACTTTTAACTCCTATACAATCCTTAATGCACATTTACTTAACTCATTTACCTCATTCTAATTCTCCTTTGCCACTTTGTGTTTCTTTTGACTATTTGCCTATTTGTTTTCCTATTTTTATTATATCCTGGTTTTCTATTTTTCAGGATGTCAGATTCCCAGAGAAAAGGAAAAAGAAAGGCTACCACTGGCAAACGTAAAAGAGGAGAATCATCTATGTCTATCATAGATCTTATGCATGATGCCTCCTGGCGGGAGAAAAAATTCACCCCGCAGGAGAAGGCCGACCAGCTGCTCCCTGCTAATGACCCAGGGAAGTTTGCAAACTGATACTGTAAGCTGAAGTATCCGGTGTTTGCAAAATCCAGGAACCTATACCTGGAGAGGACTCTGAAGATCCCAGAAGAACTCCAGCAATACACCTCTGATCAGATCAAACAAAGAGGCTGGTTCTTTCTGGAGAGAAACCTGTCTGAGGTCAATGCATCTTGGGTAAGGGAATTCTACTATAATTACTTCAAGACTTCCCTAGATGCAGTGAACCTTAGAGAGAAGCATATTCTGGTCACTAAAGAGGCAATTGAAGATGTTCTGAAGCTTCTGCTTAAATCTGATCAGCCAGATGGTTATCAGAAAGCTGAGGAAGACATGTGCTTTCTGAAGTTTGATTGGGAGGCAGTAAAGGCCCGGATAGCCCTTGACCCGACCGTTCCTTGGATTATAGGTCAGAACACCACCATGCCCAAGGGAATCAAGCGGGCATACTTGAATGATGAGGCTTGGCTGTGGCATCAGATACTTAGCAACTTCATTATGCCGAGTACTCATGAGATAGATATACCTGCCGCTATGATCACCCTCCTATGGTGTGTGATGGAGGGTAAGGACCTGTATCTGTCACGCTTTATCCGGTTCTATATGGCCAAGGTCCACATCCGAGGTACTCTTCCCTTTCCATATTTGATCACACAGCTAGGCCGTCGAGCTGACGTGCCTTAGGAGGATGCTGATGAGAGGCCACCTGCTGCAGAATGCAAGAAGATTATCCCGTACAGCAGGAACTTTCTGGCCCTGGGCTACAGACCTCCGTTCCTCACTGCTCCTGGTGACACTGCCACACCATCTGCCGGCCCCTCTTCCTCTACAGCTACACCTGCCACCACCACTACATCTCCACCTGCTCCAGAGCCCATCTATCATCTAGTGCACCGCCTGTTTCGACGACTTGACTAGATGGAGCGTCGCAACAAGCGACGCTATGAGCACCTGAAGCTGATGATAGGATCTGGCGACATCCCCTCCGAGCCTGACACACCATCCGAGGCATCTGAGGAGGAGGCGGATGATCCCGAGGCAGAGACCCATCCACAGAGCAAGGCAGAGCAGGCAGGCACCCAGCAGGCAGCACACCATCAGGAGGCTCCGCCTCAGATTCAGGCTGTAGACCCTGAGATCCCTCTTCAGTCAACACCTCCTCCACAGCAGTCAGACCCTCAGATCACCACCACAGAGACTCCGGCCACACATCCTTCCGGTGATGACACCCCTTCACACCCTGCTTGAGTGAGCATCAGGGACAATGCTTCATTTTAAGTGTGGGGAGGTCGCCATCTCTGGCGTATCATTTTGGTGAACCACTACAGACCCTTCTTCCTTTATTTTGACTATTTTCTTGTATTTTTTTCTTTATTTTTCAGTACTTATACATTGCTATTTTCATGTATTTATACTATATTTCTGCATTTTGCATTTTTAGTTCATATTTTAGCCATTTAGTTTAGTTGCAATTCTAACTTATTAGTTATAGAAATTGTGGATTGATTAGTATAGTTTACCCTTTTTAGCATAAGATAACTCAAAATAGATTGAAAAGAAAAAGGAAGTAAACTAGATACTTTAACAGAATCAAAACAACCCACACCTTGTATATATGGCATTACATGTTAGTTAATTAAACAACATTTCATCAAGGAGAAATACTAGAACTTTAAAGCCACCTTAAGTTTTACATTGAGAATAATGGGAATTTTTAACTAAACATGCATGACATACATAAGTGATAAATGATTTTTGAGCTAGAGAACACATAGCCTGTGAGTTTTGAGCTTAATTGTATGGTTACATTTGATGCACGAATTGTGAATCACACTTTTCACAACGCGTACCACTTACCAGCAAGTGCACTGGGTCGTCCAAGTAATACCTTACATGAGTAAGGGTCGAATCCCACGGAGATTGTTGGTTTGAAGCAATCTATGGTTATCTTGTAAATCTTAGTCAGGAAGTCAGTTATGTTTATCAGTTGAATTGCGAATAACCAAGAGAGCATAAATTAAAGGTTACTTGTTATGCAGTAATGGAGAATATGTTGGAGTTTTGGAGATGCTTTGTCTTCTGAATCTCTGCTTTCCTCTGTCTTCTGATTCATGCATGCACGTCCTCCCATGGCAAGCTGTATGTAGGGGGTCACCGTCGTCAATGGCTACATCCCATCCTCTCAGTGAAGAATATGCTCACATGCTCTGTCACAGCACGGCTAATCATCTGTCGGTTCTCGATCATACTGGAATAGGATTCTTTATCCTTTTGCGTCTGTCACTAACGCCCAGCACTCGCGAGTTTGAAGCTCATCACAGTCATTCATTGAATCCTACTCAGAATACCACAGACAAGGTTTAGACTTTCCGGATTCTCATGAATGCCGCCATCAGTTCTAGCTTATACCACGAAGATTCTAATTAAGAGATCTAAGAGATACTCATTCAATCGGATATAGAACGGAGGTGGTTGTCAGGCACACGTTCATGGGTTGAGGAAGGTGATGAGTGTCACGAATCATCACCTTCATTACAGTTAAGCGTGAATGAACATCTTAGGTAGGAACAAGCGTGTTTGAATGGAAAATAGAAATACTTGCATTAATTCATCGAGACACAGCAGAGCTCCTCACCCCCATCAATGGAGTTTAGAGACTCATGCTGTCAAAGAGTACAAAGTTTAGATCTAAAATGTCATGAGATACAAAATAAGTCTCTAAAAGTTGTTTAAATACTAAACTAGTAGCCTAGGTTTACAGAAAATGAGTAAACTATATCAGATGGTGTAGAGATCCACTTCTGGGGCCCACTTGGTGTGTGCTGGGGCTGAGATTTAAGCAATTCACGTGCATAAGGCCATTTTGGGCGTTCAACGCTAGGTTTGGATCCATTTCTGGCGTTGAACTCCAACTTTTAATCCTTTTCTGGCGCTGGACGCCAGAATTGGGCAGAGAACTGGAGTTGAACACCAGTTTACATCGTCTATCCTTGAGCAAAGTATGGACTATTATATATTGCTGGAAATCCCTGGATGTCTACTTTCCAACGCAATTGGAAGCACGCCATTTCGAGTTCTGTAGCTCCAGAAAATCTACTTTGAGTGCAGGGAGGTCAGAATCCAACAGCATCAGCAGTCCTTTTTCAGCCTGAATCAGATTTTTGCTCAGCTCCCTCAATTTCAGCCAGAAAAATACCCGAAATTACAGAAAAACACACAACTCATAGTAAAGTCCAGAAATATGAATTTTTCCTAAAAACTAATGAAAATAAACTAAAAACTAACTAAAACACACTAAAAGCTATATGAAATTAACCCCAAAAAGCGTATAAAATATCCGCTCATCACAACACCAAACTTAAACTGTTGCTTGTCCTCAAGCAACTAGACAAATAAAATAGAAGACTAATAGGTTGAGAAGCAATAATATCTCAGAGTTTTTGAGTGAAGCTCAGATTCTAATTAGATGAGCGGGACTAGTAGCTTTTTGCTTCCGAACAGTTTTGGCATCTCACTTTATCCATTGAAGTTCAGAGTGATTGGCATCTATAAGAACTTAGAATTCAAATAGTGTTATTGATTCTCCTATTTCAGTATGATGAGTCTTGAACACAGCTATTTCATGAGTCTTGGCCGTGGCCCTAAGCACTTTGTTTTCCAGTATTACCACCGGATACATAAATGCCACAGACACATAATTGGGTGAACCCTTTGGATTGTGACTCAGCTTTGCTAAAGTCCCCAATTAGAGGTGTCCAGAGTTCTTAAGCACACTCTTCTTTCTGCTTTGGACCTTGACTTTAACCGCTCAGTCTCAAGTTTTCACTTGACACCTTCACGCCACAAGCACATGGTTAGGGACAGCTTGATTTAGCCGCTTAGGCCAGGATTTTATTCCCTTAGGCCCTCCTATCCACTGATGCTCAAAGCCTTGGGATCCTTTTTATTACCCTTGCCTTTTGATTTTAAGGGCTATTGGCTTTTTCTGCTTTTTTTTTTTGCTACTTTTTCTTGCTTCAAGAACATTTTTATGATTTTTCAGATTATCAATAACATGTCTCATGTTCATCATTCTTTCAAGAGCCAACATATTTAACAGTCTTAAACAACAAATTCAAAAGACATATGCACTGTTCAAGCATTCATTCAGAAGACAGAAAGCATTGCCACCACATTTAATTAATTAGAATTTCTCTTATTAAAACTCAAAATTTTATTGCCTTTTATTCAAAAGATCTACTACTTTATTCATGTTTGCTGATGATGAGAAAAATAAACTATAGCTTAATTGGAGAAAAAAATCAAAATAGACACTAGTTACTACTATATGACTCCTAAGGTAAACTTCTATAAGGACACTATCACAGAGTTAAGGCAGAAATTGGAAATTAACAACCTTTATTCTGGGAGAACGGGGGTTCCTCTAATCTTTGGGGTGCTTGGTCCTGCAAGAGATAACTTCTGGCGCTTCAAGTCCCTTAAGTCACGCCCTTGCTCTTCTTGTTCTTTAAACATATAGGTAAGAATTTGATTGTGTTCCTTCTGTTATTTTATGATTTGTTCCATAGCTTCCCGTATCTTGGTAACAGACGTCTCAAGATACTCCCAATATTCAGATTGAGGGATTTCTGGGAGAAATTCCTGCGTTTTCTTCTTGATGGGATCATCCTGTGCTTGTTGTTTTTCCATTGATGCCTTGGTGATTGGCTTCTCAACTAAGATGTACTCAGTTATTCCCATCCTTACTCCAGCATCCTTGCAGAGCAGCGATATCACGCTTGGATAAGCCAACCTGGCTTCTTTAGAATTTTTGTTAGCAATTTTGTAGAGTTCGGCTGAGATCAGCTGATGAACTTCCACTTCTTTTCCCATCATGATGCAATGGATCATCACTGCTCTTTTAACTGTGACTTCAGAACGGTTGCTGGTAGGCAACAGAGAATGCCCAATGAAGTCCAGCCATCCTCTGGCGACTGGTTTGAGATCTTCTCTCTTGAGTTGATTTGGGACACCCTTTGTGTTGGTGGTCCACCTGGCTCTAGGGATACATATGTCCTCTAGAATCTTATCCAGGCCCTTGTCTGTTCTCATCATTCTCCTGTTGAAGGAGTCTGGATCATCTTTCAGCTGAGGTAGCTTTAAGATCTCTCTAATCTTGTCAGGGGTGGTATGAACAATCTTTCCTCTGACCATGGTCCGATATTCATAGAAAGCAGTTCCAGATAGCTTTTGCTTGTCAGTCTGCCACATATTAGCATAAAACTCCTGGATCATATTCCTTCCCACTTTCGTTTCAGAATTTGCTAGGACTTCCCAGTTCCTGATTCGAATTTGCTCCTGGATCTCCAGATATTCATCTTCAGATCGAATCTAACTTCCGGGATCACTGATCTCAAACCCATTATTTTATTATAATGGTCTGAATGTTCTTTAGATAAGAACTTCCCTTGATTCCAAAGTGGTTTTGGAACGCTCTCTTTCTTGCCTCTTGGAGTGGGTTGTTTTCCTTTGGGAGCCATGATCTTAGTGATCGCGGATAAACACACCAAACTTAGAGGTTTGCTTGTCCTCAAGCAAAAGAAAAGAAAGGAGAGGGAGAGAAGGAGAGCTAGGTGCAATTGTTGATGGGAGGGGAGGGAGGTCGAACTCAAATTTATAGGGGGGAGGGTGGGTTTTTTTTCGAAAAAGAAGAGATAAAGATATGATAAAAAGATTTATTTGGAAAAGATAAGATAGAAGATATGATAAGAGAAGATATAGTTTAAAATTGAGAGGATATGAAAGATTTTTGAAAAAGATAGATTTAGATTTTGAAAAAGATAAAGTGGAGGTTTTGAAAAAGATATTGATGAGTTGAAAAGATAGATTTGTAAAAAAAAAAAGTTTTGAAAAGAGTTGGATTGAATTTACAAAGAGGCCTGGTGCTTATGGATTAAAATACATTTGATATTTTTAGGGTAGGGTTTTTAGAAATTATGGAATTTAGAAATCAAGGTTCTTAACATGTTTATGTAAGAAATCATGAATTGAAGTATGAAAATCAAGATTTAGAATGAAAAAATTTGAATAAAAATGAGTTTTGTCTCCTCCCTGCCATCCTGGCGTTTGAACGCCCAAACACTGCCTGTTTTGGGCGTTCAACGCCCAAATGCTGCTCTCCTGGGCGTTCAACGCCCAGCTGCTGCCATTACTGGCGTTCAACACCCAGTGGGTGCCCATTTCTGGCGTTGAACGCCCAGATTGCTACCATTACTGGCGTTCAACGCCCAGTGGATGCCCATTTTGGGCGTTGAACGCCCAAAATACACTTTTACTGGCGTTTTCTTGCCAGTGAGCTCTTTTTCTCTATTTTGTGTGCCGAATCCTTCTGTAACTCTGTGGACTTATACAAATGATTCCTCACCTTAGTGTCAGTGAACTTTATATCAACAAATAAAAATAAAAATAGGGCAAAATGCTTAGAGGATTGTTGCCCCATGGCTGGGTTGCCTCCCAGCAAGCACTTCTTTATTGTCTTTAGCTGGACCTTGCTGAGCTTTTAATCTAGCTTTAGCCTTGAGCATTCTTGCTCGATGTTGCCTTCAAGATAATGCTTGATTCTCTGTCCATTGACAATGAACTTCTTATCAGAATCAATATCTTGAAGCTCCACATAACCATATGGTGATACACTTGTAATCACGTATGGTCCCCTCCACCGGGATTTCAGTTTCCCGGGGAATAGCCTGAGTCTAGAGTTAAACAACAGAACCTTCTGTCCTGGTTCAAAGATTCTAAATGACAGCTTTCTGTCATGCCACTTTTTTTATTTTTCTTTATAAAGCTTGGCATTTTCGAAAGCTGTGAATCTGAATTCCTCTAGCTCATTTAGCTGGAGCAATCGTTTTTCTCCTGCTAATTTGGCATCAAAGTTTAGGAATCTGGTTGCCCAGTAGGCCTTATGTTCCAATTCCACGAGCAGGTGACATGCCTTACCATACACGAGTTGGTATGGGGAGGTCCCTATAGGGGTCTTGAATGCTGTTCTGTAAGCCCACAGAGCATCATCCAAGCTCCGTGCCCAATCCTTTCTACGGGTACTTACTGTCCGTTCCAGGATTCTCTTTAATTCTCTGTTAGAGACTTCAACTTGCCCATTAGTTTGTGGATGATATGGAGTAGCCACCTTATGGCGAATTCCATACCGAACCATGGCAGAGTAAAGCTGTTTATTGCAGAAGTGAGTGCCCCCATCACTGATTAGTACTCTCGGGACACCAAACCTGCTAAAGATATGTTTCTGGAGGAACTTCAGCACTGTTTTAGTATCATTGGTGGGTGTGGCAATGGCCTCAACCCATTTTGATACATAGTCAACTGCCACCAGAATATAGGTATTTGAGTATGATGGTGGGAAAGGTCCCATGAAGTCAATTCCCCATACATCAAACAACTCAATTTCCAAGATTCCTTGTTGAGGCATGGCGTAACCATGAGGCAGATTACCAGCTCTTTGGCAACTGTCACAGTTACGTACAAACTCTCGGGAATCTTTATAGAGTGTGGGCCAATAGAAGCCACATTGGAGGACCTTGGTGGCTGTTCGCTCACCTCCGAAATGGCCTCCATATTGTGATCCTTGGCAATGCCATAGGATCCTCTGTGCTTCTTCTCTAGGCACACACCTACGGATTATTCCGTCTGCACATCTCTTAAAGAGATAGGGTTCATCCCACAAGTAGTACTTTACATCAGTAATTAATTTCTTCTTTTGTATCCTGTTTTACTCCTTGGGTATGAACCTTGCAGCTTTATAGTTTGCAATATCGGCAAACCATGGTGTTTCCTGAATGGCAAATAAATGCTCATCCGGAAAAGCCTCAGAGATCTCAAGAGAGGGGAGGGGCGTCCCTTCTACTGGCTCTATCCGGGACAGATGATCAGCCACTTGGTTCTCTGTCCCTTTTTTGTCTCTTATTTCTATATCAAACTCTTGCAGAAGCAACACCCATCTGATGAGCCTGGATTTTGAATCCTGCTTTGTGAATAGATATTTAAGAGCAGCATGATCAGTATACACAATCACTTTTGATCCTACTAAGTATGATCTGAACTTGTCAATGGCGTAAACCACTGCAAGTAATTCTTTTTCTGTGGTTGTGTAATTTTTTTGGGCATCATTTAAAACGCGACTAGCATAATAAATGACATGCAGAAGCTTGTCATGCCTCTGTCCCAATACTGCACCAATGGCGTGATCACTGGCATCACACATTAGCTCAAATGGTAACGTCCAGTCTGGTGCAGAAATGACTGGTGCTGTGACCAGCTTAGCTTTCAGCGTTTTAAACGCCTGCAGGCACTCTGTGTCAAACACAAATGGCGTGTCAGCAGCTAGCAGATTGCTTAGAGGTTTTGCGATTTTTGAAAAATCCTTTATAAACCTCCTATAGAATCCTGCATGCCCCAGAAAGCTTCTGATTGCCTTAACATTGTCAGGTGGTGGTAATTTTTCAATTACCTCTATTTTTGCTTGATCCACCTCTATTCCTTTGTTTGAGATTTTATGCCCAAGAACAATTCCTTCAGTCACCATGAAGTGACACTTTTCCCAGTTTAAAACTAGGTTGGTCTCTTGGCATCCTTTCAGAACAAGTTTCAGGTGATCAAGACAGGAGCTGAATGAGTCTCCATATACTGAGAAGTCATCCATGAAGACTTCCAGAAAATTTTCCACCATATCAGAGAAAATAGAGAGCATGCATCTCTGGAAGGTTGCAGGCGCATTACATAGCCCAAATGGCATCCTTCTATAAGCAAACACTCCAGATGGACATGTGAATGCTGTTTTCTCTTGATCCTGGGGATCTACTGCAATCTGGTTATAGCCTGAGTAGCCATCCAAAAAGCAGTAATAATCATGACCTGCTAATCTTTCTAGCATTTGGTTTATGAATGGTAAAGGAAAATGATCCTTTCTGGTGACTGTATTGAGCCTTCTGTAGTCAATACACATGCGCCACCCTGTAACTGTTCTTGTAGGAACCAGTTCATTTTTTTCATTATGAATCACTGTCATGCCTCTCTTTTTTGGGACGACTTGGACAGGGCTCACCCAGGGGCTATCAGAAATAGGATAAATAATCCCAGCCTCTAGTAATTTGGTGACCTCTTTCTGCACCACTTCTTTCATGGCTGGATTTAGCCGCCTCTGTGGTTGAACCACTGGTTTGGCATTATCCTCCAATAAGATTTTATGCATGCATCTAGCTGGGCTTATGCCCTTAAGGTCACCTATGGACCACCCAAGAGCTGTCTTGTGTGTCCTTAGCACTTGAATAAGTGCCTCCTCTTCCTGTGAATTTAAAGCAGAGTTTATAATCACTGGAAAAGTGTCACCTTCTCCCAGAAACGCATATTTCAAGGATGGTGGTAATGGCTTGAGCTCGGGTTTAGGAGGTTTTTCCTCTTCCAGAGGAAATTTCAGAGGCTCTTTCATGTCCTCTGAATCCTCTAAATCAGGCTGAACATCCTTAAAGATGTTTTCCAACTTTGATTCAAGACTCTCAGCCATGTTGATCTCTTCTACCAAAGAGTCAATAAGATCAACTTTCATGCAGTCTTTTGATGTGTCTGGATGCTGCATGGCTTTGACAGCGTTCAACTTGAATTCATCATCATTGACTCTCAGGGTTATTTCCCCCTGTTGGACGTCAATGAGGGATCGTCCAGTTGCTAGGAAGGGTCTTCCTAGAATGAGAGTAGCACTCTTGTGCTCCTCCATTTCCAGCACAACAAAGTCAGTGGGAAAGGCGAATGGCCCAACTCTGACAATCATGTCTTCAATCACGCCTGATGGGTATTTAGTGGAACCATCAGCAAGTTGGAGACATATCCGGGTTGGTTTAACTTCTTCAGTTAAGCCAAGCTTTCTGATAGTGGATGCAGGTATTAGGTTGATGCTTGCCCCAAGATCGCATAAAGCTGTCTTGGTGCAATTACCTTCTAATATGCATGGTATCAGAAAACTCCCAGGGTCTTTAAGCTTTTCAGAAAAGCTCTTCAGAATGACTGTACTGCATTCTTCAGTGAGGAGAACTCTTTCTGTTTCTCTCCAATCCTTTTTATGACTCAAGATCTCTTTCATGAACTTGGCATAAGAAGGTATTTGCTCAAGTGCTTCTGCAAATGGAATCTTTATTTCAAGAGTCCTGAGATCATCTGCAAAGCGAGCAAATTGCTTATCCTGCTCCTCTTTCCGGAGTTTTTGAGGATAAGGTATCTTGGCTTTATATTCTTCAACCTTAGTTGCTGTAGATTTACTGCCTATAGAAGTGGTTGAAGAAGCCTTTTTAGAGGGGTTGTTATCAGCATTTGTGTGTGTCTGATCCCTCACTGGCAATTGAGTGCCAGAGTTAGAAACTGGAGTGACGTTAGATGCCAACTCCTTCTCTGTTCCTGGCGTCTGAACGCCAGGATTGTGCCCATTTTGGGCGTTCAGCACCAGATCCTGCCCATTTTGGGCATTCAACGCCAGATCCTTGCCCATTTCTGGCGTTGAACGCCAATCCTGCTTTGTTTCTGGCGTTGAACGCCAATTTTGGCCATAATCTGGGCGTTCAGCGCCAGCCTTCCACCAATTTTCTGGCGTTTTAGCGCCAGAATTATTTTTCCTTGGGCTCTTACTGTCCTCAGGTGAATCTTGGGTGGTTTGCTCATTTCTTGGCTTTTTGCTGCCTTGAGGTGGGATATTTAATGTTTTCCCACTTCTTAGTTGAACTGCTTGGCATTCTTCTGTTATTTGTCTTGATAGTTGTTGCTTTGTTTGCTTAAACTGTTCATCCATATGTATATTAGCCATCCTTGTCTCTTGTAGTCTATCTTTGAATTCGGCTAACTGCTTTGTTAGAAAGTCTAATTGCTGATTGAATTCAGCAGCTTGTTTTACAAGACTGAGTTCAGCAGTTACTGTTTTAACCTCTTCTTTCATGGAAGGGTCACTGCTTAGGTACAGATGCTGATTCCTGGCAACTGTATCAATGAGCTCTTGAGCCTCTTCAATTATCTTTCTCATGTGGATAGATCCACCAGCTGAGTAATCTAGAGATATCTGAGCTCCTTCAGCAAGCCCATAATAGAAGATGTCTAACTGAACCCACTCTGAAAACATTTTAGAGGGGCATTTTCTTAGCATCTCTCTGTATCTCTCCCAGGCATCATAAAGAGATTCATTATCTCCTTGTTTAAAGCCTTGGATGTCCAGCCTTAGCTGTGTCATCCGTTTTGGGGGAAAGTATTGATTCAGGAATTTTTCTGTCAGCTGTTTCCATGTCCTTATGCTGGCCTTAGGTTGGTTATTTAACCACCTCTTAGCTTGATCTTTCACAGCAAATGAAAATAGTAATAGTCTATAGACATCCTGATCTATTTCCTTATCATGTACTGTGTCAGCAATTTGTAAAAACTGTGCCGGAAACTCTGTAGGTTCTTCCTGTGGAAGACCGGAATACTGGCAATTTTGCTGCACCATGATAATGAGCTGAGGATTCAACTCAAAGCTACTGACTCCAATGGAGGGTATGCAGATACTACTCCCATATGAAGCAGTAGATGGGTTAGAATATGACCCCAGAGTCCTCCTGGACTGTTCATTTCCGCTTATGTCCATGATGGAGAAAGGGAGATGATGTAAAATAGAGAAAATATTTTTATTTATTTATTTATTTATTTATTTCGAAATCAAAATAAATCAAAATAAAATAAATAAAAATGAGTGAAAGATTTTCGAAAAAGTGAGGAGAGAGAAAGTGGTTAAGAGATTTTGAAAAGGATATGATGATTTTTGAAAAAGGTTTTAAATTTTGAAATAAAAATTTGAATTTTAGAAATAGATTTCGAAAAAGATGCTTTAAAATAGAGAGAAAAGATATTTTTGAATTTTAAGAAGAGAGAGAAAAACAATAAGATAGCACAAGATTTAAAATTTTTAGCTCTAATGCTCCTTGTTTTCGAAAATTTTTTGGAGGAAAAACACTAAGGAACACCAAACTTAAAAATTTTAAGATCAAGACACAAGGAAAACTCAAGAACACTTTGAAGATTCACAAGAACACAAGAACACGAAGGAAGAACACCAAACTTAAAATTTTTAGAAAACCAAACTAAAATTTTCGAAAAACACAGAGAAATCAACAAGAAAACACCAAACTTAAAATTTGGCACAGGATTTAATAGAAAAATTATTTTTGAAAAAGATTTTAACAAGAATATAAGGATTCTAAAGTTTTAGCACGACAATAATACGAGACTCTAAACAAAAAGAGAAATTTTTCCTAATCTAAGCAACAAAATAAACCGTTAGTTGTCCAAACACGAACAATCCCCGGCAACGGCGCCAAAAACTTGATGCACGAATTGTGAATCACACTTTTCACAACGCGTACCACTTACCAGCAAGTGCACTGGGTCGTCCAAGTAATACCTTACGTGAGTAAGGGTCGAATCCCACGGAGATTGTTGGTTTGAAGCAATCTATGGTTATCTTGTAAATCTTAGTCAGGAAGTCAGTTATGTTTATCAGTTGAATTGCGAATAACCAAGAGAGCATAAATTAAAGGTTACTTGTTATGCAGTAATGGAGAATATGTTGGAGTTTTGGAGATGCTTTGTCTTCTGAATCTCTGCTTTCCTCTGTCTTCTGATTCACGCATGCACGTCCTCCCATGGCAAGCTGTATATAGGGGGTCACCGTCGTCAATGGCTACATCCCATCCTGTCAGTGAAGAATATGCTCACATGCTCTGTCACAGCACGGCTAATCATCTGTCGGTTCTCGATCATACTGGAATAGGATTCTTTATCCTTTTGCGTCTGTCACTAACGCCCAGCACTCGCGAGTTTGAAGCTCGTCACAGTCATTCGATCATTGAATCCTACTCGGAATACCACAGACAAGGTTTAGACTTTCCGGATTCTCATGAATGCCGCCATCAGTTCTAGCTTATACCACGAAGATTCTAATTAAGAGATCTAAGAGATACTCATTCAATCGGATATAGAACGGAGGTGGTTGTCAGGCACACGTTCATGGGTTGAGGAAGGTGATGAGTGTCACGGATCATCACCTTCATCACAGTTAAGCGCGAATGAACATCTTAGGTAGGAACAAGCGTGTTTGAATGGAAAACAGAAATACTTGCATTAATTCATCGAGACACAGCAGAGCTCCTCTCCCCCAACAATGGAGTTTAGAGACTCATGCCGTCAAAGAGTACAAAGTTTAGATATAAAATGTCATGAGATACAAAATAAGTCTCTAAAAGTTGTTTAAATACTAAACTAGTAGTCTAGGTTTACAGAAAATGAGTAAACTATATCAGATGGTGTAAAGATCTACTTCTGGGGCCCACTTGGTGTGTGCTGGGGCTGAGATTTAAGCAATTCACGTGCATAAAGCCATTTTGGGCGTTCAACGCCAGGTTTGGATCCATTTCTGGCGTTGAACTCCAACTTTTAATCCTTTTCTGGCGCTGGACGCCAGAATTGGGCAGAGAACTGGCGTTGAACGCCAGTTTACGTCGTCTATCCTTGAGAAAAGTATGGACTATTATATATTGCTGGAAAGCCCTAGATGTCTACTTTCCAACGCAATTGGAAGCACGCCATTTCGAGTTCTGTAGCTCCAGAAAATCCACTTTGAGTGCAGGGAGGTCAGAATCCAACAGCATCAGCAGTCCTTTTTCAGCCTGAATAAGATTTTTGCTCAGCTCCCTCAATTTCAGCCAGAAAAATACCTGAAATTACAGAAAAACACACAACTCATAGTAAAGTCCAGAAATATGAATTTTTCCTAAAAACTAATGAAAATAAACTAAAAACTAACTAAAACACACTAAAAGCTATATGAAATTAACCCCAAAAAGCGTATAAAATATCCGCTCATCAACATTCAAACCATAATTTTTATTCCTGTGTGTTCTGCCCTTCTTTTATATTCTGGTGTTCTTTACTTTGTTTTAATCTATATGTCCGATTATAGAATAGAAATACATACCAAGAGAATGATTGAGGTCATTATTTGATTTTAGCTTACTTATCCCAAAATAGCCTACCCTTTACATCACCCTTGTTAGCCCCTTGAGCCTGTAAATCCCCTTTTATTCTATCAGCCACATTACTAGCCTTAAGCAGAAAGGCAAAATAAAAATCCCAAGTTGAATCCTTGGTTAGCTTAAGATAGGAAGTATGTATGATTTAAATGTGGGAAAACCTATTGGGAACATGGATGATAAAAACAAAAGGTAGAAAAGTTGAAAAGAATAAAATAACTCAAATAAAAAGTTTTGGAAAGCATGCTCATGTAAAATCAAAATAATTGAATTACCATGTGCAATAAAAAAAAGTGTTATGAATAAAGGGGACACAAAAAGAATTCTCCAATTATGAAATAAAGCAATGCACATGGGATAAAAATAAATATTGAGATATGAGCATGTAACATCAAAAGTGAGATTATATGGAAAGTAGGTAAAGAAGCTTTGATTTAGAAAGTATGTATGTTAGGTGAGATCTTAGTCTAATTAAGGATTCACTTATTAGCTCACTTAGCCTTATACATATACCCTTACCTTTACCTTGGCCCCATTACAACCTTACTTAAGACCTCATGAATTTTGGTATGACTATATTCTATAATTGTTGATTGGTTAGATGAAGAACAAAGTTATAGAAAGTAAGAATAAAAAGAAGAATAGAGTGATTAACCCAATAAACACTGAGTGATTAGAGAGTAAACACAAAATCCAGTGAGGATTCAATAGCTCATTAACATATATCTCTGCTTAAATTATTAATTATCTTGCAAGTTTTTAAAATGTTTTTCTCTCCCATCTCAATTGTAAAGGCACTTTATCACTATCTAAGGCTTGGCTATATATATATATATATATATACATGACTCCTTGAGAATGTGAATTAATTTAACTACATGCAAGCTTTATATTCAAGTGAATAAAAAATTAGAATTGCATGATGCATCATTCATCTAGGTAGTTGCATTTAGATTAAATTGCATTGCATGACATTCTACCACTTTAACCCTACTTTTTACCTTGGATTTAGCATGAGGACATGCTATTGTTTAAGTGTGGGGAGGTTGATAAACCCATATTTTATGATATATTTTGTGCTTAATTTGAGTGATTTATCCAATCCTTCACCCACTTATTCATATTAATTGCACGGTTTTACTTCTCCTTCCTTATTATGTGATGTATGTGAAAAATATGTTTCCTATGCTTAAAATTAATTATTTTAATTACCTTTATTATCATTCGATGTCGTGATTAGTGTGTTGAGTAGTTTCAGATCTTCTAAGGCAGGAATGACTCAAAGGATGGAAAGGAAACATACAAAAAATGGAAGGAAAGCACAAAACGGAGTTTTTGGAGAAACTGGCATCCATGCGATCGCATGGGCGACGCGGACGCATGCCAAGAGTGAATCAACAACGACACGGCCGCATGACTGACGCGACTGCGTGACAAGAAAAGCTCCGAATGACGCGACCGCGTGACAGAAGCCACGCACCAGAAATTGCAGAAAACACTCCCAGCGATTTCTGAAGCCCTTTTTGGCCCAAATCCAAGTCTAGAAGGCATAGACCAGAGGTTATGAAGTGTGGGAATACATCCATTCAAAGAGAGCTCGCCAATTTAGTTACTTCTCATGATTTAGATTTAGTTTTGAGAGAGGTTCTCTCCTCTCTCTCTCTCTCTTAGGATTTAGGATTTCTCTTAGTTTTAGGAGTGACTCTCGATCCCAGGTTTAATGTTCCTTTACTTTAAGCTTCCCTTTTACTTTTATTCATTCCATTACTTTAGTTGATTATTTACTTTTGCCATTTAATTTATGAATTCTTCTATGTTCCAGATTATTTGAAATAATGTTAATTGAGGTATTTCAGTTTATTATTGCTTTCTTTTATTCATGTCACCATTGCTTTCAATCTGAAGACATTTTTATTCCAGCAAATTTACTTTTTCCCTTTTGGTCTTGGTTAAGAAATCAGTAACTCAGGAGTTATCTTAGCTCAACATAATTGATAATTGTTATCTTTGCTAATTGAATTGACTTTCAATAATCCCAATCTTTTCTTAGGAAATAAATAGGATTCGAAGGTCAAACTAATTAATCCCTTGACTTTCCTTTGCTTTAGCAAAGGTTAACTAAGTGGAATTAAGATTCAATCTTCTTTATTGTTGAGAAGGGTAACTAATTTGGACTTCCAATTTCTCATCCCTTGCCAAAGGTTTGCTTTACAGTATTTATTTATTTTAATTGCTATTTAAATTATTTGTCATATTTGTTCCTCATTCTTGAAACCCCGAATTTACAATCTCCATAACCAATAATAAGAACATACTTCCCTGCAGTTCCTTGAGAAGACGACCCGAGGTTTGAATACTTCGGTTAACAATTTATTTAGGGGTTTGTTACTTGTGACAACCAAAACGTTTGTATGAAAGGACTTTTGAAGGTTTAGAAACTATACTTGCAACGAGGATTTATCCGCAATTTTCTAGACCACGCAAAAGTTCCTCTCGTCAGTACTACCACCCTCCGATGACAAAGGATCAGCCTCATCATCAAGTCCAACAAGTCGGACACGGCGGCTCCGGCCACTACCCACAAGTCGGACACATCGGCGCCGACCACCACAGCAGATCTCATCCGAGATCGACCTTCAGTTTCAGGTAGCCCTCGGAACACTAACCGTTGGACTGTCCCTCTGTCATGCATCCCCAACTCGAGTTATACTCAACATAAATCATAATTCATATCCAAAACCCTCACTGGTGTATATTCACGGGGGCGAGCTCATCCAGAACTTTCACAGTGTCCGGCCACACTTACGACATAGGGTCAGCAGAGTTTCGAGTCTCCACCTGGAGTACGTGGTGGTTAGCCACTCTTTCACCCAGGGAAACTCGTATCTTAAAGTGGAAGTTCAGCATTCACATTTCATTCAATAAGCATATAAAGCACTTCTACCGCCATCCTCCGTATCTCATATAATCATCCTTGATCATCATTGATCATTAATTTTCCCCTTTCTTCATTCACAAGTTACCACATCCCCTAGCTCCTTTCTCATCGCTAGGCATATCATAATGATTTAATACATAAGGGGTGAGATCAGAGGCTTAGAAGTATGAAATTTGGCTTTTAAAACTCAAAAATCAACTTTGGGACGAAAACAGGGTCACGCATGCGCGTGGGCGCGCATCACCCACGCGCATGCGTGGAAAGCCACAAATCATCATGACGCGTATACGTTGCCCACTCGCACACGTGCATGTAATAAAAGCCAAGGGACGCTTGCGCGTCAGCCGTGCGTACGCGTGGGTGCGTTTTGTGCCCCACGCACAAAACCAGCCCAAGTCCCGCACAACTCTCGGGAATTTGGCTGGGCACTTGAAATATCACATCGACGCGTACGCGTCGGCCATGCGTATGCGTGGGGAGTGAAAATCTAAAAACGACGCGTACGCATCGACCATGCCTACGCGTGGGTGGGCGTTCTGTCAAAATTTTTACTAAGTTAAAAAACTGTATAATTCACAGTTTCAAACCCCAATCTTCTGACAGCATAACTTCTTCGTTTTAAATCATTTTTCACCCGTTCTTCAAATAGCATAAACATCTCGGATCCAATTTCGTTTCTAAACAAGTTTGGCACAAATCGGGGATCCGAAGTTCAAGTTATGCTCCGTCAAAATATGCCCAAAAACCACATTTTTATACAAAACCACAAAGTACCATTTTCAAAACAAACAAATTTCAACCCTTTTCAAAACCAATAAAAACATACCAAAAATCAACATCAAGCCTCTTCAATTCATATATTGACATTTTTACTAAAACCACAAACCATCATCCCATCATTTTAACCCATTTCACTCAAATTGCTCAATTTCAAACACATTTCCATGTCATATACTCTACCTCACCCCAATTTCCAACAACACCATTTCCAATCAATCATTATTACATATAACCAATATCACCCTCACCATCAACATGGTTTTACCACAATTCAACATCAATCAATCATTAAGCATATATCAAACATGCATATCTCTCATACATCATACCTTCAAAACATCAATATTCATAATCACATATATGACCACAATATATTTAAACCATTCAACAATATCAACAATTCAATTTCTATCTTAGGGCCTCTAGCCTAAGTTTTCACACCATATTACGTTTTAGCTATAGGAAACCGAGACCATAACTTAGCCGATTTCTCCGCTCAACCGGAGCACTTCCAAATCACTTGTCCACAAGCTCTCAAGGTCTCAACACCTCCAAGGACAGATTTTTTGCACACCAAAGCCCTTTTTCAAGCTTTTCAAAATCCCAATCAAGCTCCAATATTCATATACACACTACCTAAGCCACAATTATCATACCCAAACACAATATCTCAATACCTAAACATCATAAAACAATAAATTACACTAGGATTGAGAATCTTACCACACCCAAGGTTCAAGGAGATAAGATTAATCTTCTCCTTCAAGAGAGTTGGGTCCTATAACATCAAAGAGCCCAAAATCTCAACACTTTTCTCTATGAAATTCGAAATAAGGGATGAAGAACTGAGATAAACTCGTGGCTTACCTCAAGAATAAAGTAGTGAATTTTGTAGAGCTCTTCACCGTTAATGCGTGGCCGCATACAATGCAGCAATCGGAACTCTAGATCAAAAGTTATGGTAGTTTGAAGATCAAGCAAGGGTTAGAACTTGAGAGAGTATTCTTCCTTTCCCTTTCACCATTTTCAGCATGTTCTTAGTGTTAGTGAGGAGAGAGAGTGCTGAAATAAGGGTTTTAGGTTTAGATAGGCCTAATATGGGTCTGGTTGGCCCGGTTTGGTCCGTTCGGTCCAATCTTGGTCCAATTTCTATAAAATTGGTATCGAAATTTTCGTCTCAATCTCCTCTATCATATTAAGCCATAAAAATTATATTTTTAGCCTTCTAGAATAAATTCTAATTTATGGGTTAATTAGTCATTAATTAATCGGGTTTTACATCAGCTGTGGTTCTTTTAATGATTTTGGGACTGTTTTGATATGATATTTTTGAGGAAATTGATGAGATTTGGTATTTGAAAGATTAAATTAAAAGTTGAGGAAAATCAATAACCGAAAGACTCAAAAATGGATTAAATTACGAGTAATATTTTGAAAGAAAATGACTAAGGATTTCGGTTTTGGTATAAAAGAAAGATTGGTAATTACATTTTATTTTTGAAGAGTAATATTATATTTGTATATAAAAAATTGAGGTACAGTTTATAATTATATAAGATTCTGGGTATTTTGGGTAATAAATAAAGTACGAGAATAAAAATGGATATTTTATAAAAGTTCAGGGTTATTTTTATAAATATAAAAATAAGTGAGGGTTTCAAATATAATCTTATAAAATATTAAGGTTAAAAAAATAAAATATTAAAAAGTTCGTGATTTAGAAAGTAATTAATAAATGTTTAAAAATAAAGTTTTATGAACTAAGTTTTAAGAAATGATATATATATTACTTATTTATCAATTAAATGATTTTATTTATATTATTATTAATATTTTATTATGAATATTAATTAGTAGAGATATTATTAGTATTATTATAAGTCAGAAAAGAGAAAATAGAGTGATATTAAAAGTTTTAGAAAACGCAGACTTAATTAAAATACTTTATAATTCTTTTCCACAAGACACTTAGGGAAAGACGAGGGAATAATGTGAAGATAAATTATATTGTGAAATGATAAGAAAGAAGAGAAAAAAAGAAAGAACGAAAAGAAAATGAGATAAGTAAAGATATGGTGGTGAGCCCACTGACATTCGCTTTTCAGAGATACATCGGCCACTCCAGGGGATGGTCGCACCTGTAAAACAGAGGTTGCTTACAGAGATTATGACACTGGAAGCCAAACTCAGACAAAAGTTATTGAGTTAAGTGAAAATATAATTCAATAAATAACCAAGAACCAAAGAATTAAAAGAATCTAAAGAACCTCTGCCACAGGAGAGCAGAAGGGCAGGAATGAAAGAATGTATTAATTAAAGGGATCTCTACCGCAGTAGAGTATAGAGCAAAGATTGAAAAGAAATTGAATGCTGTTTGGGCCAAAGGCTGTGATTGGAAGGACCAGCGGTAAGCTTTGGTTAAAATGGTTTCTTTGCAAGCGGTGAAATATATGAAATGTCATTTTGCGTGAAATTTTTGTAAGGAAAAATATGAGTTTTAAATTTGGATAATGAACTTAACTCCTAACTCCGACCCTACTAAGAACTCCCCAATTCTTACCCCCTATCTTCACCTCTTTTAGCTACAGGTGCAAAGGCTTATTGCAAAGCTACAGGAGCACAGAGGAATATGTTTACGAGTTGAGTTGTTAGAATTTATTTTCCCTTCGCCTTACTAGTTAGAGTTTTATTCAGAGGGGTAGGTTCAGTAATTATTTTTGTATGTAATACTACAATGTATTATCAATATTAAGTATGTGAATATGTGGTTGTTTGTTCTTGTTAGAGAAGTTATAAGTTTTATTAAAACCATCGATAGATTTACGCGTAAAGGCTCAATATTAAATAGATAATAAAAAGAATTAGGTTAGTAACGCCTTCCTTTTGGTACGATCATGAAGTGCTAAAAGTTAGGGTATTATAATTATGATATAATATTATATATAATTTTTATATTGACAATTAAATTTTACTTGATACACAAATATTATATTTTAGGTAATTATATATTTTTTATTATTTTAAAAATTATTATATATTTTAAGATCATTTAATTATGTTTATCTTTTTAAAATATTGTCATTATTGAAGAGTAACTAATGTTTATAATAGTCTAAAATTAAGAAAATAAAAAATATAAGATATTATTACTTTGAATTTTTTGAGGTATGAACCTTAAAGTAAATATATATGACTATAATTAATTATCATAATTAGAAACCTTTATTTTATTTCGATTTTTAACATGTTTTTCTTAAATTTTATTTTTTTATTGATTACTATTTTGTTAATTTGTACCCAGGATAAGCATATCATAAAAAAATTTTATAAAAATTATGGTAAAATTATTTTTTTTAAGTTTTCAATATATTGAATACATTAAAAATATTAAAAAGTCTCTATTATTATATTTTTAAAATGTACCTTAAGACATAAATTAGTTAAATTTTTTTTATGGACTTAATTATCATTAGCTTTTATCAATTAAAATCAATGACTTGAAAAAAATGGACATATGTCCAGAAAATAAACAAAAAATTATTTTTTCTTTTACTAAAAAATTTATGCCACTTTAATTTTTTTTCCTGCACCATATTTTGCATTTTTACTATCATTAAAAGTTTTATACAAGAGAATTGTAAAATTATTAAATATATTATTAAATGTAAACTATTAAATGTAAATTATTAAAGAACATATAATATTTAGTTAATTACCATAATTATATTTAGAAGTATTCAAGTTAATTTTAATTTTACCATTGATATGTTAATATATTTCAGTTATACTATTAGAATAAATAATATTAATTATAACTAATTAATTATATTAATTATTTGATTGGATCAAAATAAACATTAAAGTATTTAATAAATAATAAATAAAGAAATGAAATAAATAAATTTAATTTAAATAATTATTCTCTTATTATTTTTATTCATATATATGAAATCAAAATGTATTTTATACCTCCTTTATCTCTCCTTTTTGTGCTTTAGTTATACTTTTTTTTTTTTTTTTAATTTTGTTTATCTTATTTTGCTAAATTTTTTCAATTATTTTGTTTTATAATATTTTCTTATGTATTTAACAATTTTTAATAAGAGTGTTATTATTTTATTTACTAATATTTTAATTTTTCTGTAATATTTTTGTAGAACTTGATTAATAGGTTCTTTTTCATAATATTTTTCTTAAAATTTTTTAATAAGAATATATCTTAATTTTTGTCTTTTATCTTTTATATTCATTGATTATACTAAATTTTTTTATAATGTATTTTTATTGATTATACGTATTGCCTTTTTTACCTTGGACTTCTTCTTTTAATTGTTTTCTTTATCTTATTTTAATTGTTTATTTTACTTTTATTTCTTATATATTTATTATATTTCACTTCATTTTAGTCTTAATCTCATGATTATTTTTCAATTATATATTATCTATTATATGCAATTATTAGAATAAACAAATAAATATAAATTAAATATATAATTTACTTTAAACTTAAAACAAAAACTAAATGTATTATTGAAAAATATACACCAATTTTGTTTTTAATTTCTTTATAATCATTTAATGA
Organism: Arachis ipaensis; assembly: GCF_059453495.1. NCBI lineage: Eukaryota > Viridiplantae > Streptophyta > Magnoliopsida > Fabales > Fabaceae > Arachis > Arachis ipaensis. The sequence continues at coordinate 96,394,188 of NC_142439.1, forward strand.
TAAAAATCTTTCTATAATCACCACTAACATTTTCAATATGAAAAAACTTATAAGTCTCTATAAAATAAAATAAAATAATATATATATATATATAATTCCAAAGTTATTAATCATAAACTATGAACAAATTTTTTTAAAAAAAATCTTATAGATCAACATACAATTTTTAAATATTTTTTATTTTTTCTAAAGTTATTTAAACTTATCAACATTTAAGTTGTTTATACATTATTTTTTTAAAATATTATGATTTCACAGTTATGATATGTAATTGATGGTAATCAGTGGCTAAGAGAAGGGGGTTGAATCTTAGCCCCTTTTTGCTGAGTGATACTTTCTGACCTTTGAAATAGCTTCAGGAGATTTTTCTTATTTTTGTCTCGTACTTAGTCAAGAGACATTTTCATTTTGTCTCGTAACCAAATAGGAGATATTTCTCAGTTTTGTCTCCTACACAACAGAATCAGAAAATGGAGTAGAAGAGAGAGAGAGAGAGAGAGAGAATCACACCATGAAGTATCCTGGTTCAATTGCCAAGTACAATGCAGCCTACATCCAGTCTCCATCACAACAATGATGGAATTTCACTATAATCATCTTGATTACAAACACCAATTCTCCCTAGGAACTACCCTTCCTATCCGGGACAAGTCTAAAATCTATCCCCAACCCTAAACTTGACTTGGTCACCTACCAAGCTTTCAAATGCTAAGTGCTAACCTAACTTGCAAGGGGATTCCCACAGAATCATGAAACACAACACAGATGTACAAAGGACCTCTAAGACATCTATGGCTTTTTTTTTATTTTGTATACTCTGTCTTTTTTCGCTCTATGGCTTTTTCATAAAAACCTCACTGTTTGCCTTTTTCCATGAGACTCAAAACAGACAAAACTAAATAGAAAAATACAACATGAAACACATTGAAGGAGAAGAACTTCTGTTAGTTTGGGTAGCTATGAGAACTCTGTGCTTTCACTCTTTTTTTCTCCTTGCCTCAAGCCTTGGATGTTCACCCTTATTATAGAAGGAGAAGCCTCCAAGGTTGAAACGGTTGAACCGAGCCAACTTCTTCTTCTTCAAACATAAAATCGGTTCGGACAGAGAGAGGAGAGAGGAAACCGAATGCAAAAACCAACATGCAATTACCTTACTCTCATCCCAACTCATCAAGCTTCATCAATATGAGCCTTCCATCTTGACTTGATCCCCAAGAAGGATTTCTGACCCTTGATGAACCCTTGATCCTTGACAGCTCCATCTGCTCTATCTTCTGCTTCTTCCCCATGTAGCTACAGTAGCTACCTCATGTGATGGATGAATGAAAAGTAGAGACGAGCCATATCCCATGGATCTTCTTCTCTGACCGAAACTGATCTTCAACCATTTTTAGGCATGGTGATCTTGAGACTTCTTCACTACATCTTACTATATGTGGTAAAGATCTCAGCCACACCTTACTGTAGATCTTCTTTTTGCTAATGCCATCATCACAATAGCCCTTTTCTTACTTCTAGCTTGTTCTTCCTTCATCTGATAGCTTGTTCTTCCTTCCATCTTCCTCTGATGGATGTGACCAAAACTGAAGAGAGAGAAGAGAGAGAAGAGAAAAGAAAAGCTTTCGAAGTAATGAGTGAAATCAATTAAAATCAATTAAAATCAACTTTCCATGCTTTTTGCCTAGTAACGTGTAAAACTCATTTAATGCCATCAAATCACTTGCATTTTCTCTTTCATGTTACCAAGGCAATTAAAGCTAGTTCATAAAATTTGAATTCCATAAAAAAGGAGTGTGGGTAACCGAAACTAATCAAGCAAAGCTCCTTCCTTCTTTCTTTTCAATTCGGACCAAGCTAGTTGGTCTTGCAACAAGGATTTAATTTTGGGCTTGCTCAACAAAATCCTGACCCAACAAGCATAGCAATAATTCAGCCACATATTTTTAAATATTTTTGCACAAGGCTGATTATATTTGCCAATCATTTTGGGCTTCAAGTTTGCCTAATGACCAAAGTCTGCAAACAACAAAATTATTAATTAACAAATGTGAGTTAAAATTCAAATTAATAATTTTGTAATTAATTATTTTAATAATGTTTGATCATCATCAAATTAATTTGGAGTTTTCCAAACTCATCAATCTCCCCCTTGATGACAAACATTATTAAAAAATGAAATGAAAAGAGTAAGGATTAAGAGTACTCCCTTTGAAGATTTGGAATCCTCCCCCTTTCCAAATGTTACATAGCTCCCCCTTTATATGTGCCATTTTATTAAAGGAAGCATTACATGTAACATTCTTAAAACCAAGCTTAAAGCCATAATGTATTCAACATATGGAATATTAAATCATGTTGAACAACTTGATTTTTGAGCAGAAGTGACATGCTAATCACAACCTGATTTGTTATCATCTAATGATTTTTTGCTCAATAAAAAAACAGAGTACTTTCAAAAACGCACAGCAACAGAAATCAACATTTTAAATCAACGTGTTCACAATTATTTTCTGCCAAGTAACATTTTTGTCAAAACAACACAATAACTCATGTTTTATGAAGCATTTTCTGAGATATAGAGTTGTCAACAAAAATTCATAAAAATTGGTAGATTGGAAAATATCAGAGCACAGTCAAAATATCACAGCCAAATTCAAAACATGATAATGTAGAAACCAGAGCATAAATCATTAATCATGAAAATAAGATTGGAACACACGCACAAGGGTAATCATTAATCAAATTAATTTCAGCCCCCTATTTTTCAATTTTTCTCAACTTTCCTCCCCCTTTTGTCATCAATGGGGATCCTGCAAAACAAATGAAAATAACATACCAACAGCAGAATATTTTGTTTTTACCAAAACACAATGGTCCAGAGTATCCAAGTACAGTTAACTATCAGTTACAAAATATCAGAAAAAGAGCAAACAAACAGAAACATAGTTCAAAGAGCAGCTAATAGCATATCAATCATCAGAGAGATTAAAATCTGAGCCAAGGGATTCATTGTCCTCATCTACAGCAGCCATGTCTTTCTCAAAACTCTTAAGCAGCAGGTTAACTCTTTCATTGCATTTTGTCCAAGCTTTCTTATTTTCATATGCCTGCTTGCGAGCTTCTTTGTATGAGTGTACCATCAGATTTGACATATTTGAAAATTTAGTTAGAACGTCCTTGATGGATTTAGCAAACTTTGTTGGCTCAGAAGGACGACTTTCAAGATCACTTTCTAAAGATACAGAGGGCACAGAGCATTTTCCTTTGTTACTTTTCACGGGTCCAGAGACTCCTCCTCCTTTGATGGTGGAAACCTTATTTTCTACATGCTCATTAGTTAAATCAACATGAAAATGTTCAAATATGCTTGTAAGAAAAATGCCATAAGGCAGATTTACCTTCTTGTCACTGCGTACACATTCCCACATGTGACGCACCATTAAATAAGCAAATGAAATAGGAGAAGAAGTAAGGATTGCAAAAAAAAACTAATGTATCACAAACAGTTACTCTTTGGTAGGAACCACTCTGAGGCATCAAAATATGATTGATGATTCTGTGAAGTAGCGCTCTTATAGGACCAAGAGCCTTATGCGTCAGAATCGTTCCATCTAGTGCAGAGAAATTTTCACAAGTCTGATTCAGGGCAATCTGATAAGAGATCCTAACTTGCGAATCCCACTTTCCACTCATGTAGGTAGTTGCTCCTTCATCAGTATGTCCTAATGCAGCGTTGATGGTTTCTCTGTTCAGAGATAAGTGACCCTCTTGACATATGAGTGGATTGCTCCATCAAGGTACACAATGTTCGCATAGAATTCGCGAACCAAGGATGGATAAACAGGCTTCTGAATGTTGAATAAAGAACCACTTTAGATTATCAAACAGAGTGGCAAAGTTGATGCCTTTTGCAGTTAGTGTCTCCAAATTCACTATGTGAAAGGCACATAGGTGACGTTTAGCCAGAACTTGATTATGGAACTCACAGGCAGCACATGAGTTGAATCTGCTCGAATCAAAGTTAGAATAGCCCTTGTTGAACTTGTTTTTGAAATCAAGAGATTCCAAGTTCGGCGGTTCCCTAGTGTTGCGGAGAGTATAGCCTTTTGAATGTTGAGAACTACGGCCAGAGGAGTGAGGAGTGGATCGTCGTGGTGGTGGTGAGGCAGTTGGAGATAACTGGGAAGCTTCTTCGTCTTCGGCCATAGGCCCCTTTTCCTTTTCTGGCTTCTTGCGAGAAGAAGATTTTTTATGAATGACCTTTTTTCTCATGGCTTCAGCTATGTGGGAAGAAGGGGATGAAGATGAAGTAGAATGTATGTGAATATGAGTGTGTGTTTGAGGAGTAGAAGAGAATGGAGGATTTTAGAGTGTGGAGCTCGGCTACTTCTTTTAGGAGCCACCTTCTTTTTCATGATATGAAAGTGAAGAAGGGAGTGAGAAGATGAAAGGATGGCCGAAGGGATTGGAGAGTGGTGGGAGGTTACAATAGCATTTAATGCTGAGTGGAGAGAGGATTAAGTGAGTAATGGACCATTAATGACACGGTTATCAACAAGGAAGGTTTTTAAATTAAAAAATGAGAGATTTGTTCCTTGAATCAAGGGAAGAGGTAGGGGAAAAGATTATGATTTGACAAGAACTCCTTTCCACAAGATATGATGTGACAACTTTCCAAAAAATATTATTTAAAAAAATGAAGAACTCAAAATGGGCCAGAGTCATGGATAAGGTCAAAGAAGATTTGGTTGGGCCCAAGATCATTAACATCAGATTCAGTCTCCCCTTGTATCATGGCCTGTTCATCACGTCCTCAAATTAGTCTCCTCCTTTCCTACGAGACAAAACCAACAAATTCATCAAAAGTTATAATTTATCAACAGAATTTAAATCCAACATACCCAAACTGTTCCTTAATGAACAGAACCTATCTTCACACAAAGGTTTGGTGAATATATCAGCAAGTTGTTCTTCGGATTTCACAAATTGAATATTAATTGTACCTTTTTGCACATGTTTTCTAATAAAATGATATCTAATTTCAATGTGTTTAGTTCTAGAGTGCAGAACAAGATTTTTAGAGATGTTTATAGCACTCATATTATCACAAAACAAAGCTATGCTATTGATTTTCAATTTATAATCCTCTAACTGAGTTTTTAACCAAATTAATTGAGAACAACACGCAGAGACAGATATGTATTTAGCTTCAGCTGTAGATAGAGCAATTGTGGCTTGTTTCTTGCTTGACCACATGTTTAGTGAGCTTCCAAGGAAGTAACACATTCCGGATGTGCTCTTTCTATCCACCTGATCTCCCGCATAATCTGCATCACAAAACCCTACTACACAAAAGTCATCAGATTTAGGATACCATAAGCCATAATCACATGTTACCTTAATGTATCTAATGATTCTTTTGACGACCGAAAGATGGGATTCTTTTGGGTGAGATTGAAATCTTGAACATACACCCACACTTTGGACAATATCCGGCCTAGAAGAAGTAAGATACATAAGTGAGCCAATCATTCCTCTATACCGTGTTTCATCCACATCTTTGCCAATCTCATCCTTTTCAAGTTTAGTATTTGGATGCATAGGTTTGGAATTTTCTAGACCAAATTTCTTGATTAATTCTTTTGCATATTTTCCTTGGTGAATAAAAATGCCACTAGGAGTTTGTTTAATTTGGAGACCAAGAAAGAATGTTAGTTCTCCCATTAAACTCATTTCAAACTCACTAGTCATGAGTTTTCCAAACTCTTCACACAAGAATTCATTGGCCGATCCAAACACTATATCATCCACATAAACTTGAACGAGGAGAATATCATCATTAGATACTTTAATAAATAAAGTAGTATTAGTGGTACCCCTTTGAAAGTGATTTTCCAATAAGAAGGCACTAAGCCTTTCATACCAAGCTCTTGGAGCTTGCCTAAGGCCATAAAGAGCCTTTGAAAGTTTGAAAACATGATTTGAAAATTTTTTATTTTCAAAATCGGGGGGTTGTGCCACAAACACTTTTCTATCTATAAAGCCATTAAGAAAAGCACATTTAACATCTATTTGGAATATTCTAAAACCCTTATGGGCAGCATAGGCAAGAAGCAACCTAATTGCTTCCATTCTTGCTACCGGAGGAAAAGACTCATCAAAATCAATACATTTTTATTGATCGTAACCTTGGGCCACTAATCTAGCCTTGTTTCGAACAACACTACCATCCTCTCCCAATTTATTTTTAAAGATCCACTTTGTACCGGTTACCTTCTTACCATTTGGATTGGGTACAAGTGTCCAAACCTCATTCTTGTCGAATTGAGCTAGCTCTTCTTCCATGGCTTTGACCCAAGAGGGGACTTCAAGAGCTTGCTTCATATTGATAGGCTCCATTTGGGACAAGAAAGCAATATTGCTTTGTTCAGCTTGCTTCTTGGTTGAGGATCTTGTTGTTACACCTTGGGAAGGATCACCAATGATAAAATCATGGGAATAACCCTTCAAGGACTTCCATTCTCTTGGCTTTCGAAGTAAGGTTTTGTCTTGATGAGCTTCAGCAGACTGTTCTGTTCCGGATTCTCTGACTGGTTCAGGAGACAAAACTGAAATGTCTCCTTCATCATGATGAGACAAATCTGGACGGACAGGTTCTTCACTTGGGACAGCATTGGGGCTTTCTTGACTTGGTTGATGGTTCATATCAGCTTTACTACCTGTATCATCATCTAAAAGGGCACTGGGAATTGAATTAGTATCACAAAAAGACACATGTATGGATTCTTCTATGGTTCTATGTTCCTTGAGGTAAATTCTAAATGCTTTGTTAGTGGTAGAGTATCCAACAAACATTCCTTCATAGGACTTTGGATCAAATTTTCCAAGATTTTCTTTATTGTTAAGTACAAAATATTTGCATCCAAAAATGTGGAAATACTTAAGATTTGGTGGGGTTCCTTTCTATAGCTCATAAGGAGTTTTTTTTAAACCTTTTCTAATGATGGTCCTATTCAAAATATAACAAGCTGTATTTTCAGCTTCAGCCCACAAAAATTTTGGAACATCATTTTCACAAAGCATAGCCCTAGTCATTTCTTGAAGGCTTCTATTCCTTCTTTCAACTACCCCATTTTGTTGAGGAGTTCTAGGACATGAGAAGTTATGTGCAATTCCAAAATCATCACAAAATTTTTCAAAATCTTGATTTTCAAATTCTTTTCCATGATCACTTCTCAAGTGGGCAATTTTTAAGTCCTTTTCATTTTGAATTCTTTTACAAAGAGTTGAAAAATCATGGAAAGCATCATTCTTATGAGCTAGGAAGAGTGCCCAACCAAATCTAGAGTAATCATCTACCACTACCAAACCATAGTGTTTACCTCCTAAACTTTGAGTTCTAGTGGGACCAAAAAGATCAATGTACAATATTTCTAATGGCCTCTTGGTAGAAATTTCATCTTTTGGTTTAAAAGAGGATTTTACTTGTTTGCCTAATTGACAAGCATCACAAGTAATATCTTTATCAAATTTAATGTTTGGAATTCCTCTCACCAAGTTTTTCTTAACAAGTTTAGAAATTTGGTACATGCTTGCATGACCTAATTTCTTATGCCAAAGCCATTTTTCAGATTCAAGTGATGTAAAGCAAGTTACTTTTTGATCTTTTAAATCCTCAAGAGTCAATCCATATACATTGTTACACCTTTTAGCTTCAAACAAAATTTTCCCAGATTTTTCACAAATAACTAAGAAATCCAATTTCCTAAAAATAACTTCATATCCAAGATCACATAATTGGCTAATGCTTAGTAAATTGTGTTTCAGCCCATCAACAAGAAGAACATCATTTATGAAAGAAGACAAGCTCTTACCAACTTTACCTATGGCCACTATCTTTCCTTTACCATTATCACCGAAAGTGACAAACCCTCCATCATATTCATCAAGCTTAATGAAGAAGGTTGCCTTTTCGGTCATATGCCTAGAACATCCACTATCCATGTACCATATATTGTCCTTCCGCTTAGATGCTAGGCACACCTACAAAATAAGGTCAAGTGACCTTAGGTATCCAAATCTTTTTGGATCCTTTAACGTTAAACCATCTTCTTTGTCCCAAGCCATTGTAACCACAAACAACTTTACAAACTTTGTTTTCAATCATTCTTTCAATAAAAAAGCATTGAAAATGTCTATTCCGGTTGCATAATCTACAAATCTATGAGTTGCTGATTTTACAAAGCTTGTTGGGTTTTGAAACCTTACATCATTAGAAGATGAGGCCATGTTTGCAAAAGAAGGTTTCTTAACAAATTTTTCAGTTTTATGAAATCCCAACCCAGCTTTATCATAAAGAGGTTTTTGACTAGCCAATAGTTGATTTAAATTTTCTAAACTTTGAGCAAAGGTGGCTAAGTCCTCTTTGAGTCTTTTTACCTCTTTGAGAAGCTTCTCATTTTCTTCAAAATAATTTAGATATGCAACCACAGAATGCTATTTTTCACAACCTTTTATTTCAGCTTTCAACCGCTTATTTTTCTCAACAAGATCAACAGCGGTTTTAGCTTCCCTTAATTTATCTTTGAGAAAACTATTTTCAGCTTTGAGAATGGTGATTTCTAATTCAAGATCTTGGTTTTCACTTAGGAAGCATCTAATCTTTTCATAAAGGTGATCTATCATGAGATGAAGATCTTCAGTGTCAGGGTTATGAAATACTACCTGTTCAACATGATCTGCCATAAGGCATGGTTGAGACTTAATTCCTGATTCTTCATCTTCTTTTGAGTCATTTTCCAAGTCTTCCCAAGAAGCCATCAGCCCTTTCTTCCTTTCCTTTCTTTGGCTTCTCCTCCTTCTTTAACTTGGGGCAATTGGATTTGAAGTGCCCAGTCTCTTTGCAATTATAGCAGGTCACCTTACTGAGGTCTTTTTTTTTGTTTCCTTGAGCTTCTTCCTTTGCTTTTTTCCTTAAGTTTTACCATTTTTCTGAATTTTTTGGCAAACAAAACAAATTCATTTCTAGAAGAGTTATCACTGGATTCATCATCCAGAGGGTTAGTAACAGATTTGAGAGCTATTCCTTTTCTTTTTGAATCTTTTTTCAAATATGTGTTTTCAAATGCAAGTAAATTTCTTCTCAAGTCATCATATGTCATAGAATCAAGACCACTACTCTCAGATATCACTATTGCCTAGGTTTTCCACTCTTTTGTGAGACTTCTCAAAATTCTCTTCACAAGCACAGATTCAGGATACGTGATCTCCATAGCATCCAAACCATTGATGATGATGTTGAATCTTTCAAACAGTTCATCTATCGATTCTCCTTCCTTCATTGAGACTCTATATTCAGCATGTCTATCCTAGTCTTCTTTACTATGGTTGTTTCTTCATGAGTGATTTGAAGTTTGTCTGATGAGAGAACTTTTGCATGGTCTAGAAATTTGCAGATAAATCCTCGTTGCAAGTATAGTTTCTAAACCTTCAAAAGTCCTTTCATACAAACGTTTTTAAAAATTGATAACCGAAGTATTTAAACCTCGGGTCGTCTTCTCAAGGAATTGCAGGGAGGTATTCTTATTATTGGTTAAGAGTTGTAAATTGGGGTTCTGGAGTTTGGGCAATGGGCACAGGTATATTTTCAAAGCAATAAAAATAAATAAATAACTGTAAAATAAACTCTTGGCAAGGTATGAGAACTGGAAGTCCTATCCTGGTTATCCTTATCAATTGTGATGAGAATTGGATTTTTCTCCCACTTTGTTAACCTCTAATTATGAAGGTAAGTTAAGTGGATGAATTAATTTTTATTCCTCAGATCCTAGTCTTTCCTTGAGAAAGGCAAGAGTTATTGGAACTCGAATTAATTCTTGAAGAATTCTAATTTTCAATCAACAATGAGTTTGATAACTCAAGTGTCTCCAATGACTCAACCAAAGCCAAAAGGAAGAAAATATCTAAATTAAATTAAAAGCATCAATATAAATAAAGCAAAGCAATCTTAAATCTGGAATACCTCAAATAATATTAATTAAGAAAATCATAACATGAATGTAGCATAAGCCAAATAGGCAACATAACTAATATAAGCATTAAAGTATCTGAAAGTAAGAGATAAATATAAAGTAAAAGAACATTGAACCTGGGATTGAGAGGCACTCCTAAAACTAAGAGAAATCCTAAATCCTAATCCTAAGAGAGAGGAGAGAACCTCTCTCTCTAAAAACTACATCTACTCCTAAAATTGTGAATATGAATGCTTCTGATGAATGGATGCATTCTCCCACTTTATAGCCTCTAATCTGTGTGTTCTGGGCCGCAAACTGGGTCGGAAACAGCCCAGAATTCGCTGGTTGCGAATTCAAACACGCTAATTTTCGTCACTGCGACGCGTCCGCATGAATGACGCGATCGCGTCGCCTAGAGTCAGGGCAAATATGGCATATTATATATCAAATCGAAGTCCCGGACGTTAGCTTTCCAACGCAACTGGAACCGTGTTGTTTGGACCTCTATAGCTAAAGTATAGCCGTTTGAGTGCGAAGAGGTCAGGCTGGGCAGCTTAGCAATTTCTCCAACTTCTTGTATTCCTTCCACTTTTGCATGCTTCCTTTCCATCCTCTGAGCCATTCCTGCCCTGTAATATTTGAAATCACTTAACACACATATCAAGGCATCTAATGGTAATAAGAGAGGAATTAGACATAGGGAACTTAAGGCCAAAGAAGCATGTTTTCAATCAAAGCACATAATAAGGAAGGCAAATATAAAACCATGCAAATAGTATGAATAAGTGGGTAAAGATTGATAAAATCCACTCAATTGAGCACAAGATAAACCATAAAATAGTGGTTTATCAACCTCCCCACACTTAAACATTAGCATGTCCTCATGCTAAGCTCAAGAGAAGCTATAAAGATGAAGAGAAATGTAAGAAAGTATGAAATGCAACCTATCTATATGAATGCAACTAAATGCAAAATGATTCTACCTACTTGGTTAAAAGTAAATAAGCTTTTCAAGATAAACATAAATCAGATTTCACTAATTCAAATCATACAATAAAAAGCAAGTAAACTTGTAATAAGATAGCTCATGAAAGCAGGGAACATAGAATCAAGCATTGAACCCTCACTGGTAGTGTATATCACTCTAGTCTCTCAAGTGTATAGGGTAATTCACTCTACTCTTCTCTAATCATACTTTCTAAAATTTATTCTTCATCTAACCAATCAACACATATTTAGCATACTAATGCAAACATCATGAGGTCTTTTCAGGGTTGTAATGGGGCTGAGGTAAAGGTAAAGGTACATGTATGGCCAAGTGAGCTATAATATGAATCTTTGACTAACCTAAACTCTCACCTAATATACATATACTCTATATACTGTTAAATTCATGCCTAACTATCCATAATTCCCACTTTTGTATGATTCCCATACTCATGTACCAAATTTTTGATATTTCTTTACTTTTATCACATGTGCATTGATCTTTTTATTAACTTAGCATTGGGGTAATTTTGTCCCCTTATTTATTTACTTATTTATTGAATATTTTTGGATTTTTCTCTTTTCTCTCTTTTTTTTTTTTGTAGAGAAATAAACATAACTTATCAATGCACATGGATTTTCCATTATTTTTCTATTTTAGTTTTTTCATTAGTAGGTTCCCAAATTCCCAATATTCAAATAAATTAAAAACATGATACATTCCCTTATTAACCCATGTTCCCACAATTTTCCCACACTTAGTTGATGCACAATCTCTATCTTAAGCTAACCAAAGATTCAATTGGGGTATTTAATTTGTTTTTCTGCTTAAGGCTAGTGATGTGGTAAAATACAGAACAAATGGGGATTAAAAGGCTCAAAGTGGTTGACAAGGGTGATTTAAAGGGTAGGCTTATTTGGGATAAGTGAGCTAAAATCAAACAATGGCCTCAATCATATGCAAGCATATAAATACACTAAATAATGGACATATAGATTGAAACAAAATATAGATTACAATCATAGAGAAGGGAACACACAGGAATAAAAATTTATGGTTAAATAATGTAACCATGTAAATAAGCTCAAAATCTCACAGGTTGTGTGTTCTTTGGCTCAAAAATCGTGTTCCAAATACAACTTCAAACAAATTTAACACAAACATTTTTTCAATTTAAATTAGTGAAATTTTTCAAAAATAGGGTCTTAAAAAGAAATTTATTACTTTAACCAAGTAGTAACTAAATGCACAAAATCAAATAAATATGCAATCAAACATGCAAATGCAACAACTAACAAGGAAAATAAACCATTGGTGTTGAGATAGAAGAGTAACTAACCCATGGAGATCGGTATCGACCTCCCCACACTTAAAGATTGCACCGTCCTCGGTGCATGCTGAGATGTGCAGGTGGACGAGTTGTTCCAACTGATGCTTTTCTTCAAGGATTGTGCAGATGGACTTGTTTGTCTCTCCCATGTAACGTCTTCTGGTTCTCTTCCTGGTGGCCTATCCTGAAAGAAAAATGGAAGAAAAGTAACCCAAAAATAAAGATAGAAAATAAAAGATGGGTGTTAATGCTAGATAATAAGGGTCTCATTTACATGGAAGCTTCAACATATACGTGAGAAAACAATAGAAGCACATGGCATACCAGTGGTGCAAAATTTGTAACAAAGGGGAGGAGTGTGGGTAATGAAAATATCAATATAAGTTCATGTCAATGCAAATGAAGTGCAAGTATCCTAAAATATTGGCATTGGCAGATAATTAATATCATCCCATAGTGTAAAACAAGTCACTAAGTACCAAAATAATACCAGAAAAGACACAACAGTTGAATATGAACAAGTAACACCAATGGAAAAATAATAAATTTAGAAAAGAAAATAAAAAGATGCAAAGAATGAAAGTATGCAAATAAATTAAATAAAATAAAATGAAAGTGAAAAAGGATGAGAAGTTAAAAAGATGAAGAAGAAGTAAGTAAGAGAGGAGGGGAAAAAAATTAGGATTGGGGAAGAAAAGATAAGATAATTGGCACTAATCTGGATAGGTTGTGCGACGCTGGCGACGCGGTCACGTGGTGCGCGATAAGGTTGGGTGACGCAGACGCATGGGGCACGCAATCGCGTGACTCGATTTGTGCTAGTGGTGCGAGTGCAGCCTCGCGGTCGCACAACTCTCTGTTCAAAACTTAGTATTGCCAAAATCCAGGGTGACGCGGTCGCGTGGTCGACGCGATCGCGTGAGTGGCCATTATGGGGGCATGACGCGGACGCGTGAGCCATGCGTCCGCGTGGTAGGGTTTGTGCGTTCAGCACCAGTCCAGCACCACTCTTGCACAACTTTCGGTCGTGCATCCTTGTTACGTCGAAATCCAGGTCACGCAGCCGCGTGGGTGACGCGGTCGCGTGGGAGCCATTTTTCCCACATGACGCGGACGCATCAGCGACGCGGTCGCGTGGGACGGTTTGTGCCATTGGCACGCCTCCAGTCCTGCTCCTGCGTAACTCTCTGTTCATATTATTATTGTCTCCCAGCTCCCTGCGACGCGGACGCGTCAATGAGGCGGTCGCGTCGCGTGATGATTTTTTTTTGAAAATAAAAAGTACGGAAATGCAGATGCACGAAATGTACTAATGAAGAGAAGATTTATTGAATAAGAAAACTAAAAATAAAGAAAAGAACGATCATACCATGGTGGGTTGTCTCCCACCTAGCACTTTGCTTTAACGTCCGTAAGTTGGATGCTCCACTAGCTCAGTCTTCGGCTATCTGGGGATCTTCCAAGAGGAAGATCTCAAGCTCCTTGTTTTTCTTCAGCTTCTCGCCATGGTATAGCTTTAAACGATGTCCATTAACTTTAATAGGTTCAGAGCTTGAAGGATGGCTTAGGTGATAAACTCCGTACAGTTCGGCCTTCTCTACTATGTATGGACCTTCCCATCTTGATCTCAACTTGCCTGGCATGAGCCTCAGTTGAGATTTGTAAAGGAGGACTAAGTCCCCAGGTTGGAACTCTTTCCTCTTGATGTGCTGATCATGTATAGCCTTCATCTTCTCCTTGTATAGTCTTGAGTTCTCATAAGCTTCTAGGTGAAGGCTTTCTAGTTCCTGCAGTTGCAACTTTCTTTCAGCTCCGGCTTTTCCAATTCCCATGTTGCATTCCTTTACTGCCCAAAAGGCTTTATGCTCTATTTCAACAGGGAGATGACAAGCTTTTCCATAAACTAAGCGGAAAGGACACATCCCAATGGGTGTTTTGTATGCTGTTCTATATGTCCAGAGTGCATCTTGTAGCCTGGTGCTCCAGTCTCTTCTATGAGGTTTGACTATCTTTTGCAAGATATGCTTTATCTCTCTATTTGACACCTCGGCTTGCCTATTAGTCTGAGGATGGTAGGCTGTTGTAACTTTATGAATTATGCCATGTTTCTTCATTAGTCCTGTTAGACTCCTATTACAAAAATGGGTGCCTTGATCGCTCACGATTGCTCGTGGTGATCCAAAGCGACAAATAATATGGTTTCTCACAAAGGAAACAACAGTGTTAGCATCATCATTGCGGGTAGAAATTGCTTCTACCCATTTGGAAACATAATCCACAGCTAACAATATATAGAAATAACCATTAGAATTTGGAAATGGACCCATGAAGTCAATGCCCCAAACATCAAAAATTTCACAGAAAAGCATAATCTGTTGAGGCATCTCATCCCTCCTGGATATATTACCAAATTTCTGGCATGGAAAACAAGATCTACAGAATTCAGCAGCGTCCTTAAAAAGAGTAGGCCACCAGAATCCACAGTCTAAGATTTTTCTAGCAGTTCTTTGAGGGCCAAAATGTCCTCCACTCTCAGATGAGTGACAGGCCTCTAAGATGGACTGGAATTCTGATTGAGGCACACACCGTCTAATTATCTGGTCAGCGCCACATCTCCATAAATATGGGTCATCCCATATATAATATTTAGACTCGCTTTTCAGCTTGTCTCTTTGATGCTTAGAAAAGTTTGGAGGAAATGTGCAGCTAACTAGATAATTAGCTACAGGTGCATACCAAGGGACTATCTCAGATACTGCTTGCAAGTTATCAAATGGGAATTTATCAGATATAGGAGTGGAATCATCTGTAATATGTTCAAGGCGACTCGGGTGGTCTGCCACTAAATTCTGGTTACCACTCCTATCCTTAATTTCTAAATCAAATTCTTGTAATAGCAGTATCCAACGTATAAGCCTTGGCTTGGACTCCTTTTTAGATAATAAATACTTTAGAGCTACGTGGTCTGAATACACTACTACTTTAGTACCAAGTAAATAGGCTCAGAATTTATCCAAAGCAAAAACAATAGCAAGAAGCTCTTTCTCAGTAGTAGTGTAATTCGACTGAGCGGCATCTAAGGTTTTAGACGCGTAAGCAATAACAAAAGGATCCTTACCTTCACGCTGAGCCAGTGCTGCTCCTACTGCATGGTTTGAAGCATCACACATTATCTCAAATGGTTGGCTCCAGTCTGGTCCTCTTACAATTGGAGCTTGAGTCAGTGCGGTTTTCAGCTTATCAAACGCTTGTTTGCAATTTTCACTGAACTCGAACTCAATATCTTTCTACAGTAGTCTGGATAAGGGAAGTGCTACCTTACTGAAGTCCTTAATGAACTTCCTGTAAAAACCTGCATGGCCAAGGAAAGAACGGACCTCTCTCACAGAATAGGGGTAAGGTAAACTAGAAATAACGTCTACCTTTGCTGGATCTACAGAAATGCCAGTATTAGACACAACATGTCCTAGTACAATCCCTTGTTTAACCATAAAGTGGCATTTTTCAAAATTTAATACCAGGTTTGTACTGACACATCTATCTAGCACTTTAGATAATCTATCTAAGCAAAGGCTAAAGGAATCGCCATAAACACTAAAATCATCCATAAAAACCTCCATACAGTCCTCAATAAGATCAGAGAAAAGACTCATCATGCACCTCTGGAAAGTAGCTGGTGCATTGCACAAGCCAAAGGGCATTCTCTTGTAAGCATAAGTCCCAAAAGGACATGTAAAAGTGGTCTTTTCCTGATCCTCAGGAGCTATATGAATCTGGAAATAACATGTGTAACCATCTAGAAAACAATAATGCGATTTACCTGACAGGCGATCCAGCATTTGATCAATGAATGGAAGAGGATAGTGATCCTTACGGGTTGCTTGGTTGAGGCATCTGTAATCAATGCAGACCCTCCAGGCGTTCTGAACTCTGGTTGTCAGGAGCTCTCCATGCTCATTCTTCACTGCAGTGACTCCAGACTTCTTTGGCACCACTTGTACTAGGCTTACCCATTCACTGTCTGAGATAGGATAGATGATATCTGCCTCTAGTAGTTTGGTCACTTCCTTTTTGACAACCTCTAGGATAGTGGGGTTCAGTCTTCTCTGGGGTTGACGGACAGGTCTTGCTCCCTCTTCTAAAAATATTCTATGCTCACAAACTTGAGGGTTTATGCCTACTATGTCTGCCAAACTCCAACCAATTGCCTTCTTGTGCCTCCTCAGCACACCAAGTAGCTGCTCTTCCTGTTGAGAAGTGAGTTTCCTTGCAATGATAACCAGAAACTTCTACCCGTCTTCAAGGTAAGCATATTTGAGGTGTGGGGGAAGGGGTTTTAATTCTAACTTCTGATCATGTTCAGGCTCTGGGTTGTCTGGAGCTGGTAATAGTGGTAAGGCACTGTCATTGTCCTCTGAGAATGTCCCCACACTTGGACCTTGTCCTGTGTGCTTCTCTTCAAATTTCTCCTGGTGGACTTCAGCCACGATTTCATCTATAATGTCGCACTTGAGGATAGAGTGATCCTCTGGAGGATGCTTCATAACTCCATTCAGATTGAAGATCACTACTCGGCCATCTATTTCAAAAGAATATGTTCCTGAGAAAGCATCTAATTTAAACTTTGAGGTCTTTAGGAATGGTCTTCCGAGTAGAATTGATGATGGCTTGTCTGAGTCATTTTGGAGAATTTCTAGGATATAAAAATCAGTGGGGAACGTGAGTCCCTTAATGCCTACTAGTACATCTTCAGCAACTCCAACCACTGTAATAATGCTTTTATCTGCTAACACAAAATGAGCTGCCGACCTTTTTAAGGGAGGGAGCCTCAAAACATCATATATAGACAAAGGCATTATACTCACACATGCTCCTAAATCACACGTGCATTCAGAAATTATCACACCACCAATAGTACAATTTACTATACAAGGACCTGGGTCACTACACTTTTCAAGTAAACCTCCCATTAAAGCAGATATGGAACTTCCTAAAGGAATAGTTTCTAATTCATTAATTTTGTCTTTATGTATACATAAATCTTTTAGAAACTTAGCATACTTAGGTACCTGTTGAATAACATCAAATAGAGGAATAGTTACCTCAACCTTTTTGAATATCTCTACCATTTTGGGATCAGGTTCCAGCTGCTTCCTGGGCTTCCTTGCAAGTTGTGGAAATAGAATGGGAGTGGCGTTTTCTGCATTGTCTGCGCCTTTTAGTGCTTCCTCCTGTGGTTGCACTTCTTCTTCTTCAGTTATGTCCTGTATGTCCTCTTCCTCTTCAACATCTTCTATTTCCACTACCTCTTCAGCTGAGGCGTGTTCTTGTGGGTTTGGCTCATCTTGATTCCTCTCCTACAGTGTGGTTCCGGACCTCAGGGTGATGGCATTAATACCACCCTTGGGATTGGGTAATGGTTGAGAGGGAATTCCACTGGAGCTCAAAGGTTGGTTATTGGAGTTATTCATTGATCCTATCTGGGAGACAAGAGCCTGCAAAGTAGCGGTCAGACCATTTAGAGTGGCATTAATGTTATTTTCCATGGTCTGTTGTCTCCGATCAATAGATTATAGTAAGTCATCATTGGCAGAAGGAGAAGGATAGGTAACTTGAGAGGTCTGCTGTTGAGTATTCTGTAGTCCTTGGGATTGCCTTAGGTGAGGTGCTCTGTAAGGCTGATTCTGATTCTGCTGCCTGTTGTTGTTGTTATTCCACCTCTGATTTTCTTGATTATCTCTGCCTCCTCTGTTGTTGTTTTTGTCCCTCCAATTTTGGTTAGAATTGTCTTGCCATCCGTGGTTGTAATTGCCACCTTGATTGTACCCTTGGTTGGGGCGGTCATAGAAGTTATGTGTGGCTGTCACGGTGTTGTCTTCCTGCTGGAGCTGCGGACATTCGTCAGTATAATGGCTATAATCAGTGCAGATTCTGCAAACTCTCTGTGGGACTAACTGTTGGTTTTGCTGTGGTGGAGAAGATTGAGCTTGCTGAACTTGTTGTTGATTCAATTGCACCTGCTTCAGCAAGTTGGTTATTTCACAGATACTCTGAGTTAAAGCAGTAGTCTTTCTGCTAAAGGATACTTCTGCAACAGCTTTTGAGCGGCCTTGTTTCTGCCTGTGATTCCTAGTAGATTCAGCTAAGTCACTGATCGATTGCCATGCCTCATCAGTGGTCTTGTACTTTTTCATAGATCCATTGCTAGCACTTTCCAATGTGGTCTTATCTTGGGGCCTCATTCCCTGTGTGACATAACCGAGTAACACTATCTTGTCAATCATATGGTGGGGGCAAGCTTCCAGAAGATTATTGAAGCGCTCCCAGTACTCGTAAAGAGTTTCAGAGTCATCCTGAACAATCATGGAAATGTCTTTCCTCAGGTTATCAGTAACTTCAGCTGGAAAGAACTTTTCCAAGAATTCTCTTCTCAGTGTATCCCAGTTGGATACAATTGCTGCTGGTTGAGTGTAGTACCACTCTCTTGCCTTCCCCTCAAGAGAAAACGGGAAAGCTTTCAGCAAAATTGAAGTTTCATCTGCACCCTCACGCTTGACAGTAGAACAGGCTGCCTGAAAATCTCTCAGGTGCTTGATAGGCTCTTGAGCAGGTAAGCCATGAAACTTGGGCATCAAATTGAGCAATGCGATCTTTATTTCAAAATCTGTAGCTACCGCTGGGTGATGCGCTTGAAATAGTTGCATTGTAAAATCAGGGGCTCCAGCCTCCTAGATAGTAATTCTCCTGGCTGCTGCTATGTTACCTGTACGTAAAACAACCAAATCAGAAGAACAGGGGCTGGTTTCTTTCTCAAATGACGTTTCAAATCCGCTCTCAGAGAGGACTAACCGACGCCGAGCTTGCCTTATTCGTGAAATAGTTCTTTCAATCTCAGGATCGAATACTAGCAAGCTTGGATCAGGAAGCGAACGTGTCATCTAACGAAAGAAACAAGCAGCTCATAGTAGCAAAATAAAATAAAATGCAAATAAATAAATTCCAATTAATAACTTTAGCACTCTATTGCAACTCCCCAGCAACGGCGCCAAAAATTGATGAGAGAACTTTTGCGTGGTCTAGAAATTTGCAGATAAATCCTCGTTGCAAGTATAGTTTCTAAACCTTCGAAAGTCCTTTCATACAAACGTTTGGTTGTCACAAGTAACAAACCCCTTTAAAAATTGATAACCGAAGTATTTAAACCTCGGGTCGTCTTCTCAAGGAATTGCAGGGAGGTGTTCTTATTATTGGTTAAGAGTTGTAAATTGGGGTTCTGGAGTTTGGGCAATGGGCACAGGTATATTTTCAAAGCAATAAAAATAAATAAATAACTGTAAAATAAACTCTTGGCAAGGTATGAGAACTGGAAGTCCTATCCTGGTTATCCTTATCAATTGTGATGAGAATTGGATTTTTCTCCCACTTTGTTAACCTCTAATTATGAAGGTAAGTTAAGTGGATGAATTAATTTTTATTCCTCAGATCCTAGTCTTTCCTTGAGAGAGGCTAGAGTTATTGGAACTCGAATTAATTCTTGAAGAATTCTAATTTTCAATCAACAATGAGTTTGATAACTCAAGTGTCTCCAATGACTCAACCAAAGCCAAAAGGAAGAAAATATCTAAATTAAATTAAAAGCATCAATATAAATAAAGCAAAGCAATCTTAAATCTGGAATACCTCAAATAATATTAATTAAGAAAATCATAACATGAATGTAGCATAAGCCAAATAGGCAACATAACTAATATAAGCATTAAAGTATCTGAAAGTAAGAGATAAATATAAAGTAAAAGAACATTGAACCTGGGATTGAGAGGCACTCCTAAAACTAAGAGAAATCCTAAATCCTAATCCTAAGAGAGAGGAAAGAACCTCTCTCTCTAAAAACTACATCTACTCCTAAAATTATGAATATGAATGCTTCTGATGAATGGATGCATTCCCCCACTTTATAGCCTCTAATCTGTGTGTTCTGGGCCGCAAACTGGGTCAGAAACAGCCCAGAATTCGCTGGTTGCGAATTCAAACACGCTGATTTTCGTCACTGCGAGGCGTCCGCATGAATGACGCGATCGTGTCGCCTAGAGTCAGGGCAACTATGGCATATTATATATCAAATCGAAGCCCCGGACGTTAGCTTTCCAACGCAACTGGAACCGTGTTGTTTGGACCTCTGTAGCTAAACTATAGCCGTTTGAGTGCGAAGAGGTCAGGCTGGACAGCTTAGCAATTTCTCCAACTTCTTGTATTCCTTCCACTTTTGCATGCTTCCTTTCCATCCTCTGAGCCATTCCTGCCCTGTAATCTCTGAAATCACTTAACACACATATCAAGGCATCTAATGGTAATAAGAGAGGAATTAGACATAGGGAACTTAAGGCCAAAGAAGCATGTTTTCAATCAAAGCACATAATTAGGAAGGCAAATGTAAAACCATGCAAATAGTATGAATAAGTGGGTAAAGATTGATAAAATCCACTCAATTGAGCATAAGATAAACCATAAAATAGTGGTTTATCATTGTCCCAGGTTTCTTTTGCCGTTGTGCATCGTGATACCCCTCGGTATTCCTCGAAGTTGATTGCACAGTTGAGTAGGTTGATAGCCTTAGCGTTGAGCTCCACCTTTTTTCTGTCTTCTTCAGTCCAACTGGCTTCACCTTTGAGAGAGACTACTCCTTCAGCACTTGTAGCGGTTGGAAATTGAGGACCTTCCAGGATTCTCTTCCAGAGTCTGTAATCTACTGCTTGCACAAAAATTTTCATTCTTTCCTTCCAATAAGTGTAGTTCTTTCCATTAAAGAGTGGAGGTCTGTTGCTTGACTGTCCTTCTGTCAGATTGTAGGACACCAGGTTTGAGCTACTGTTTTCTACCATCTGGTTCTTTTCTCCAACCTGCAAAGCTTGATCTCTTTGAGACCAAGCTCTGATACCAATTGATGGTAAGCAGTGACTAAGAGAAAGGGGGTTGAATCTTAGCCCCTTTTTGCTGAGTGATACTTTCTGACCTTTAAAATAGCTTCAGGAGATTTTTTTATTTTTGTCTCATACCTAGTCAAGAGACATTTTCATTTTGTCTTGTAACCAGATAGGAGATATTTCTCAGTTTTGTCTCCTACGCAACAGAATCAGAAAATGGAGTAGAAGAGAGAGAGAGAGAGAATCACACCATGAAGTATCCTGGTTCAACTGCCAAGTGCAATGCAGCCTACATCCAGTCTCCATCACAACAATGATGGAATTTCACTATAATTATCTTGATTACAAACACCAATTCTCCCTAGAAACTACCCTTCCTATCTGCGACAAGTCCAGAATTTATCCTCAACCGTGAACTTGACTTGGTCACCTACCAAGCTTTCAACTGCTAAATGCTAACCCAACTTGCAAGGGATTCCCACAGAATCATGAAACACAACACAGATGTACAAAGGAACTCTAGGACATCTATAGATTTTTCTTTTAATTTTGTATACTCTGTCTTTTTCTGCTCTATGGCTTTTTCATACAAACCTCACTGTTTGCCTTTTTCCATGAGACTCAAGACAGATAAAACTAAACAGAAAAATACAACATGAAACACATTGAAGGAGAAGAACTTCTGTTAGCTTGGGTAGCTATGAGAACTCTGTGCTTTCACTCTTTTTTTCTCCTTGCCTCAAGCCTTGGATGTTCACCCTTATTATAGAAAGGGAAGCCTCCAAGGTTGAAACGGTTGAACCGAACAAATTTCTTCTTCTTCAAACATGAAACTGGTTCGGAAAGAGAGAGGAGAGAGGAAACCGAATGTAAAAACCAACATGCAATTACCTTACTCTCATCCCAACTCATCAAGTTTCATCAATCTGAGCCTTCCATCTTGACTTGATCCCCAAGAAGGATTTCTGACCCTTGATGAACCCTTGATCCTTGACAACTCCATCTACTCTATCTTCTGCTTCTTCTCCACGTAGCTACAGTAGCTACCTCCTGTGATGGATGAACGAAAAGTAGAGACGAGCCATACCCCAGGGATCTTCTTCTCTGACCGAAACTGATCTTCAACCATTTTTAGGCATGGTGATCTTGAGTCTTCTTCACCACATTTTACCATATGTGATAAAGATCTTAGCCACACCTTACTGTAGATCTTCTTTTTGCTAGTGCCATCATCACAATAGCCCTTTTCTTGCTTCTAGCTTCTTCTTCCTTCATCTGATAGCTTGTTCTTCCTTCCATCTTCCTCTGATGGATGTGACCGAAACTGAAGAGAGAGAAGAGAGAGAAGAGAAAAGAAAAGCTTTGGAAGTAATGAGTGAAATCAATTATTAAAATCAACTTCTCATGCTTTTTGCCTAGTAACGTGTAAAATTCATTTAATGCCATCAAATCACTTGCATTTTCTTTTTCATGTTACCAAGGCAATTAAAGCTAGTTCATAAAATTTGAATTCCATCAAAAAGGAGTGTGGGTAACCGAAACTAATCAAGCAAAGCTCCATCCTTCTTTCTTTTCAATTCGGACCAAGCTAGTTGGTCTTGCAACAATGATTTAATTTTGGGCTTGTTCAACAAAATCCTGGCCCAACAAGCATAGCAATAATTCAGCTACATATTTTTAAATATTTTTGCACAAGGCTAATTATATTTGCTAATCATTTTGGGCTTCCAGTTTGTTCAATGACCAAAGTCTGCAAACAACAAAATTATCAATTAACAAATGTGGGTTAAAATTTAAATTAATAATTTTGTAATTAATTATTTTCATAATGTTTGATCATCATCAAATTAATTTGGAGTTTTCCAAACTCATCAGTAATATTATTAGTTACTATAACATATATGAAAAATGTGACTCATTTAGTGTTTAACATTTATTTTTTATTAATATTGTAAAAATACATGTGATTTTATATGAGAATAATATTGCTTAGACTTTGATTATCTTAACATTTTTACTATGTAGTTAGAATAGTTCTACATCACGAACCAATAAATACTATTAATAAAGATGATAAAATAAATGAGCCAAAACAAGTATTTTCAGAGATTACTCACGATTTTAGAGTAGATAAAGACTTGTAAAATCCCATGGATGGAGACCCACTGATAAACCACTATTTTATGGTTTATCTTGTGCTCAATTGAGTGGATTTCATCAACTCTTTACCCACTTATTCATATTATTTGCATGGTTTTACATTTGCCTTCCTAATTATGTGCTTTGATTGAAAACATGCTTCTTTGATCTTATATTTGCTTATTATTAATTCTCTCTTATTACCATTAGATGCCTTGATATGTGTGTTAAGTGTTTTCAGATATTATAAGGCATGAATAGCTTGGAGGATGGGAAGAAAGCATGCAAAAGTGGAAGGAATGCAAGAAGTTGGAGAAATTGCTAAGCTGTCCAGCCTGACCTCTCTGCACTCAAATGGCTATAACTTTAGCTACAGAGGTCCAAACGACACGGTTCCAGTTGCGTTGGAAAGCTAACGTCCGGGCTTCGATTTGATATATAATATGCTATAGTTCCCTTGACGCTAGGCGACGCGACCGCGTGATCCATGCGGCCGCGTCGCAGTGACGGAAATCCAGCGTGGCAAAATTCGAAACCAGCGAATTCTGGACTGTTTCTGACCCAGTTTTATTATTGTTAATTTATTTTACTTGTCATTTAAATATACCTGTGCACATTGCCCAAACTCCAAATTTCTCAAACCCCCAAATTTACAATCTCCATAACCAATAATAAGAACATACCTCCCTGTAATTCCTTGAGAAGACGACCCGAGGTTTGAATACTCGGTTATCAATTTCAAAGGGGTTTGTTACTTGTGACAACCAAAACGTTTGTACGAAGGGATTTTTGTCGGTTTAGAGACTATATCTACAACGCGACTGTTTTTATGACATTCTTTACTGGCAAAAATCCTAACGTCAAAATGGCGCCGTTGCCGGGGAATTGCAAACGTGTGCCTTATTATTGGTTATTGTAAATATTTTATTTTTGCTTGTTTATTTGTTTTTATTTTTGTTTTTATTTTTGCTTTTTCTTAAATTAAGAGGTTATTTGTTTTTATTTAGTTATTAAAAAAAATTTTCAAAAATTTGTTCTTAGTGTTCATCTTGATCTTCAAGTTGTTCTTAGTTGTTTTCTTCGTTTTGATCTAAAAATTTGAAATTTGGTGTCATTTATTGTTTTTCTCTTTCCTCATTAAATTCAAAAATATTTTTTTATTAATTTTTTCGAAAAAAAAAATTTTCAGATTTTTATTTTTAAAATTTTTATCTTATCTTATCCTATTTCAAAAATCAAATTTCAAATTTTAATTTTCAAATTCAAAATTTAAATAACCTTTTAATTTAAATTTATTTTTATTTTCATTTTTAATTTTTATTTACTACTATGAACTCTCACCCCTTTGGCTATGAGTCTGGTTACAATTATGTTGCAGGAAGAAGAAATTACAATGAGAACAGGCATCAAGGTTGGAACAATCAAAGATGGGAGGAGCCACAAGGATTTGATCAACCCTCATGGCAACAACCACCTGCAGTGGACTATCAACAACCACCACCATATGCCTATGAACCCTTTCCTCAACATAACTTTGGACCACCATACTCACAAGCCCCTTTCCACCATTCACCTCCATATGACCCTAACTCACATCCACCATACCAACCACCTTATGAACCAAATGAACCATACATAGATCCACCCCAAACCTCCATGGAGAAAGCACTTGCCAATCTAAACTCTACTATACAAGCTCTCGTCGCCCAAATCAGACCACCAAATACCTTCAACAATCAACCCTCAAGCTCTAGTACACTTCCTTGTCAACCACAGAATAATCTCTCCATCCCATCACCACCATCCATGGAAGAGCACCCACATCCATCAATCCAAGAGCAAGATGATCCCAAATATGCTATTGATATAGAACAGGAAAGAAGGAATCATCTTCGCGAATCCATACTTCATAAAGAGCTAGAGGAGGCCCTACGGGTAAGGGTAGGAGAGACCCTTGAAGATGAAAGAATAGTTGAAAGGAGTTGTCATAGAAAGAAAAACATCGAGGATGAGTACGATTTTATACTTAAACAACTGGACAAAGCAGCAATTATTAAAAAGGAAGAAGTGGTTGCAGACTTAAGAGATGCTGTACCTCCATTGGAAAGTCCAGTCACAGAGCCTCCTTCCACGGTGTTTGATGTTGATGTTGAGAAGAGCGTACAACCTCCAAGGCAGATCATGGTTGAAGATTTTGTAGAGGTTGATCAAGAGGTAGAAGATGTCAAAGAAGAGCACAAGGGAGTGGAGCTTGAAATTACCTTGCCAAAGTTGTTGGAAACCCCTCCCCCTAAGTTGCCATCATCCTTCACAACATTCAAGTGGGTAAAATTCATATCCCTTAGCTTTCTAATCACACTTGAATATGGGCTACTGGAGACGGATGGTCAACTTAAAGCTCTTTGTGGCATTAAGAGTAAGAGAAAGATGGCCAGTGGTAAGAATTGCCTTGCAAGGTTCATCATGGTTGGAAGCTTTAAGTTTAAATGCAAAGGTTGGTGTAAAGCTCAATTGAATGGGTCTAGGAAGTTGTTTGGACGCTTCAGTGAGAATTCTAAAGCTGAACCACCCGGATGGAATCATGATAATCAACTTAAAGACGGGTGCAAAAGCAAGATTTGGGACCCCGGAGGTTACTGGAATCACAAACACTGGTGAAGATTCCTGGATGAGTTCAAGCATAAGCCACCATAACAGGAAGCTCATCAATTGTCCAACTTAAGGACTTTAACTAAAAGTGCTAGGTGGGAGACAACCCACCATGGTATGATCATTCATTTTTCATTTTTATTTAGTTTTATTTGTTTTTGAGTTTTATTTTATTTTATTATATTGAACCTGGAGTTTTGCATCACATTCATATTAACACTGCATTCTTCATTTTTCAGATTATGAAAAAAAATGCCACGCGACGCGACCGCATCAGCGACGCATCCGCGTCGCAAGGAGAGGGGAGAAAATAAAAAATGAATAGAGAGTTTCGCAGGAGCAGCGCTGGAGGCGTGCCAATGGCACAAATCACCCCACGCGACCGCGTCGCTGACGCGACTGCGTCACCCACGCAACCGCGTGACCTGAAATCGGCGTAAAAAGGGTGTATGGCCGAAAGTTGAGCTGGAATTGGGCTGGACCCGTGCTAGCAGCACAAGCCCTGCCACGCGAACGCGTCACCCACGCATCCGCGTCATATTGGAAATAAGGCAACCCGCGCAATCGCGTCGACCACGCGATCACGTCACCCAGAATTTTGGCAATACTGAGTTTTGAACAGAGAGTTGTGCGACCGCGAGGCTGCACTCGCGCCACTAGCACAAATCAAGTCACGCGATCGCGTGCCCCACGCGTCCGCGTCGCCTAACCTTATTTGCGCACCACGCGACCGCGTCACCCACGCGACCGCGTCGCCAGCATCGCACAACCTATCCAGATTAGTGCCAATTTTCTTATCTTTTCTCTTCTAATCCTAATTTCTTCCTTCTCTCTCCTTTTTCACTTTCTTTTTCTACTTCTCATTCTTTTTCACTTTCATTTTATTTTATTTAATTTATTTGCATACTTTCATTCATTGCATATTTTATTTTTCTAAAGTTATTATTAGTGTTCAAATATTCTTACTCAACTGTTACATCTTTTCTGGTATTTTCTTGGTGCTTAGTGACTTGTTTAATTCTGATTGGGTAATCTTATTTAAATCAATGCTAATTTTTATAATACTGATATTCCTTTGGCATTGACATGAACTCACATTGTCTTTCATTACCCACTCTCTTCTCCGTTGTTGCAAATTTTGCACCACTGGCATGCCATGGCTTCTATTGTTTTCTCCCTTACATGTTGAAGCTTCCATGTAAATGAGACCCTTATCATTTGGCATTAACCCATACTTCTTTTATTTTCTTATCTCTATCTCTGGGTTACTCTTCTTCCCTTTTTCTTTCAGGATGGCCACCCGGAAGGGAAGCGGAAGATATTTTACATGGGGAGACAGACAAGTACATCTGCACAATCCTTAGAGAAAAGCAACAGTTGAAACAACCCATCCACCTGCAAATCTCAGCATGCACCGAGGACGGTGCAATCTTTAAGTGTGGGGAGGTCGATACCGATCTCCGTGGGTTAGTACTTTCTTTTCAACACCAATAATCTTATTTTCTTTATTTGTTCATTGTTGCATCTGCATATTTGATTGCATATTTATTTGATTTTGTGCATTTAGTTACTACTTGGTTAAAATAATAAATCTCTTTTTAAGATCCTATTTTTGAAAAAAAATTTCACTAATTTAAATAAAAATTTTTAAAAATTTTTATGTGTTAAATTTGTTTGAAGTTGTATTTGGAACATGGTTTTTGAGCCAAAGAACACACAACCTGTGAGACTTTGAGCTTATTTACATGGTTACATTATTTAACCATAAATATTTTATTCTTGTGTGTTTCCTTCTTTATGATTGTAATTTGTATTTTGTTCCAGTCTATATGTCCTTTGTTTAGTATATTTACATGCTTGCGTATGATTGAGGCCATATTTGATTATCAACTCACTTACCCCAAATAAGCCTACCTTTTACATCACCTTTGTTAGCCCCTTGAGCTTTTAATCCCCTTCTGTTCTATAACCACATCACTAGCCTTAAGCGGAAAACAAATTAATTATCCCAATTGAATCTTTGGTTAGCTTAAGATAGAGATTGTGTAGCAAATAAGTGTGGGGAAATTTTGGGAACATGGGTTGATAAGGGAATGTAACATGTTTCTAATTTATTTGAATATTAGGAATTTGGGAACCTACTCATAAAAAACCAAAATAGAAAAATAATAGAAAAATTCATGTGCATTGATAAGTTATGTTTATTTCTCTACGAAAAAAAAAGAAGAAAAAAAAAGAAGAAAAAAAAAATATATATATATATAATATAAATAAATAAATAAATAAGGGGACAAAATTACCCCAAATATTAAGTTTAATAAAAGATCAATGCACATGTGATAAAAATTAAAGAAAATTTGGTACATGAGTATGGGAATTATACAAAAGTGGGAATTATGGGTAGCTAGGCATGAATTTAAAAGTATATAGAGTATATGTATATTAGGTGAGAGCTTAGGTTAATTAAAGATTCAATTTATAAAGCTCACTTAGCCATATATATACCTTTACCCTTACCTTAGCCCCATTACAACCTTGAAAAAGACCTCATGACGTTTGCAATGGTATATTAAATATTGTTGATTGGTTAGATAAAGAACAAGGTTTAGAAAGCATGACTAGAGAAGAGTAGAGTGAATAACCCTATACACTTGAGAGATTAGAGTGATACACACTACCAGTGAGGGTTCAATGCTTGATTCTATGTTCCCTGCTTTCATGAGCTGTCTTCTTACAAGTTTACTTGCTTTTTATTGTATGATTTGAATTAGTGAAATCTGGTTTATGTTTGTCTTGAAGAGCTTATTTACTTTTAACCAAGTAGGTAGAAACATTTTGCATGTAGTTGCATTCATATAGATAGGTTGCATTTCATACTTTCTACCATTCCGCTTCATCTTTATAGCTTCTCCTGAGCTTAGCATGAGGACATGCTAATGTTTAAGTGTGGGGAGGTTGATAAACCACTATTTTATGGTTTATCTTGTGCTCAATTGAGTGGATTTCATCAACTCTTTACCCACTTATTCATATTATTTGCATGGTTTTACATTTGCCTTCCTAATTATGTGCTTTGATTGAAAACATGCTTTTTTGATCTTATATTTGCTTATTATTAATCCTCTCTTATTACCATTACATGCCTTGATATGTGTGTTAAGTGTTTTCAGATATTATAAGGCAGGAATAGTTTGGAGGATGGGAAGAAAGCATGCAAAAGTGGAAGGAATGCAAGAAGTTGGAGAAATTGCTAAGCTGTCCAGCCTGACCTCTCTGCACTCAAACGGCTATAACTTTAGCTATAGAGGTCCAAACGACGCGGTTCCAGTTGCGTTGGAAAGCTAACGTCCGGGGCTTCGATTTGATATATAATATGCTATAGTTCCCCTGATGCTAGGTGACGCGACCGCGTGATCCATGCGGCCGCATCGCAGTGACAGAAATCCAACGTGGTAAAATTCGAAACCAGCGAATTCTGGACTGTTTCTGACCCAGTTTGCAGCCCAGAAAACACAGATTAGAGGCTATAAAGTGGGGGACTGCATCCATTCATGAGGAGGCTCTCATTCACAATTTTAGGAGTAGATGTAGTTTTTAGAGAGAGAGGTTCTCTCCTCTCTCTTAGGATTTAGAATTAGGATTCTTTTCACTTCATGATTACTTCATCTTTTGCCATCACAAGTTCAATGTTCTTTTATTTCTTTTCTCAATTTTGTTTATGACTCTCTATGTTTAGATTGATTTTCTATTTAATATATTTTGAGGTATTTCAGACTTATGATTGCTCCTTTTTATTATATAAATAATTTGAATTTTTTCCTTTTGGCTTTGGTTGAGTCATTGGAGACACTTGAGTTATCAAACTCATTGTTGATTGAAAATTGAATTTCTTCATTTCATTAATTCAAGTTCCAATAACTCTAGCCTTTCCCAAGGAAAGACTAGGACTTGAAGATTCGAATTAATTTGCCCACTTAACTTACCTTCATAGTTAGAGGTTAATAAGGTGGGGGAAGAATCCAATTCTCATCATAATTGATAAGGATAACTAGGATAGGACATCCAGTTCTTCATACCTTGCCAAGAGATTTTATTATTGTTAATTTATTTTACTTATCATTTAAATATACCTGTGCACATTGCCCAAACTCCAAATTTCTCAAACTCCCAAATTTACAATCTCCATAACCAATAATAAGAACATACCTCCCTGCAATTCCTTGAGAAGACGACCCGAGGTTTGAATACTCGGTTATCAATTTCAAAGGGGTTTGTTACTTGTGACAACCAAAACGTTTGTACGAAGAAATTTTTGTCGGTTTAGAGATTATATCTACAACGCGACTGTTTTTATGACATTCTTTACTGACAAAAATCCTAACGTCACCCACTCACGTGAATAAACGGACGGAGATGACGACATAGGTACCTGCCCCAAAAAACTCGTTAAATCCACACAAATTTATTTATATATACATAAATTTACCCTAACTTTCTTAAATTTAGTAACTTTAACTTCTGCCTTCAATTCGAATTTTTTTTTCTTTCTTTCATAGTCATCTGAATCTCTCTCTTTCTCTCTCACTTTTTTGTTGTTCAAAATCTATTACTACATTGTTCAGTCTAATCCAAAAAAATTATGTTATGTTATTATGATAAAAAAATATTTTTATATATTTTTTTAAAATATTAATTTTTATAATAAATATCTTATAAATTATGTTGAATTATATTAAATTAATTATTTTATAATTATTATATTATATTTTTTGTTTATATCTTTTTTTAATTTTCAAAGAATATCCAAAAATACCTGTGAGTATCTACGTTCTTTGAGTGAATAATTAAATGGATATTTACAACAAAAATAAAGAAGAAACAGGAAATAGATGACATTTTTTGAAAATGGAAGTAAAGGACGGGAAAAGAACGCCTCCACAAGTACGCATTAACATCCTTAGCTAGCAACACAAATTTAATTTAAGTCGATACGAGAGAGGGACAATGAACTTCATTAATGAATCTGCCACTAGCCATTAGGCTCTTTAATATTTGTTTAAATGGATAAGTGAAATAACCACTTAATCAATCTAAATTAATTGAGACAAATATTAATTATTTTTTATATTTTTAATATTAAAATCCGTTAAACTTTGGTTTTAAAGGTAGGGGAGGATGCAGGAACATAGATTCGGGAATAAAATTGAATCTTCACGCTTAAGTATCGGTTACATGTAAGTCAATTATTTTTTTAAAATGATTTA
Source organism: Arachis ipaensis (assembly GCF_059453495.1). NCBI lineage: Eukaryota > Viridiplantae > Streptophyta > Magnoliopsida > Fabales > Fabaceae > Arachis > Arachis ipaensis. The sequence goes on from NC_142439.1 coordinate 96,425,492, forward strand.
GAATGATCGATGTCATCGATCTTTTCTTTTTAGAGTAACAATTTTGATTGACCCTTAAATTCAAAATTTTTTTTCATATTGAAGAGATATGATAATCTTACTCAAAATAAGGGATGTAGTTTATATCAACGAGAATATGAGTCTAAATTACACCCAAAAAAAAGTGTAAACAAACACAAGTTTACCACTTTACTTTTGAAGATGCACATAATATTCACCACCATTATTGACTCTGTGCATTCAAACTCTATGAAGGGGTACTTTTAAAAAATTGCTCATATTTAATGAGGAAAAGAAACTTTTAGGAACGACTTATGGGGAATTTCATGATCAGCGAAGACAAACTAAACAAACTTAAACATGAAGAATAATCCACCAGCACGTGCTCCGCAAGCATCCGAAGGTCCATGCAGTTTGTCACGTGGAGGTTGTAGTCTTCTAGAAGCTTCTGAGCGTCCGCCTCGATCCCAGCCCCAACGAACATGTTATTGCGGCTTCTGAGAAAATCCACCAGCGACCGCGGGATGTAAGGCGCGTGCAATATCTGGTAGACGAGGCAGTTCTCGCCCTGGCAGAGTTGGAGTGTGGCGACGGGGTTACGAGGCGCGTTGCGCTGAGTGTTTGGATTCCATTCGACGTCGAGGCCGATGAGGCGGTTGTGGTTGCTGCTGAAGCCGAAGTGGCTGCTCATGGCTTGGACCCAGTCGTCGACTATGGAAGGGTCAGAGGTTAGGCAGGTGTCGATGAAGTTTCCATGGAAGATGACTTCGTACTTGTTGTGGGTGATGTCGTAGTGGCGGATGTGAATCGTCATGGTGTCTCGGGATGTAGAGAAGGTGAAAAGCGTGACGATGGTGGTTAGTGCCTCGGTGTACATATACTATATACTATATAGTAGACTGGACTCGGAATTATAAGGTGAAACTCCAAAATAGTCCCTGGTGCTTCTTTAATTTGACAAATTAATCCCTTAAAAGTTAAAAATAATAGATAAGGTGCTTTTTTTTTTAAATATCTTTTAAAAAATATATTTTTACAAAGATAAAAGTGATTTTATATTGAAATATCTCATATAAAAAGATCTTTTTATCTATCAATTATATTTAGTAAAATAAAATAAAAGTTTTTTTTTATTTATTACGTAAAAAATATCTTTTTTTAAAAAAAAAGATCTTTTAAAATAAGATGAAAGATATTTTCTTGATTTTTCTAATATTTTTACTTTTATTATTAAAAATTATCAAATACACTAAAAGATAATAGAGTATCTTTACAATAGCTACAATGGGTTTTAGAATTGGCCCAATAAAATAAAACTACCCCTTCCCCACCAAACCCTAATTTTGACTATTCAAGTTTTAACCATCCCCCATCCCCCCAAATTCAAAAATACAGTAGCCACAACCCAACATCTCGTCGGCACTGCAACAGAACCTTCCGCGGTAGTCCATTGTAAATTGGACATCCGGCGCCACCTACACACTCCTCCCGCAAGAATCAAGGTCGGCCATTCACAGAGGTCGCGCGTTGCTCTCCTCTTCCCGCGCGCCCTCCTCACACCACTGTTGAACGTTGACGTCGCCGAGAAGCTCCCGGTAGCCGTCGCCACGCCGCCAACCGTATGCATCCGGAGTCGCACTCCATCACACCTGACCCAGAGCTGACCCCTCGGAGCTTCTTCGCGCCGCCGCTGTTTTCGCGTGAACGCCGTGGTTTCCCCCTCCTGCTCGCTGCTGCCAAAGCTTAGTTTCTTGTTGGTTGTTTATTTCATGAATAGCTGTTCATTAAAAAGGATTTAATTTATGGTTGATTGAAATGGGTGTGCTGCATCTGCCTGGAGATGTATATGTTTTATTTATTGCACTGATTTGGAAGAAAATTTATTGTGGTTGGTGCTGATTTTCTGGTTTTTCACCACTATCGTTTATATACTTTTTTAATGGGTTATGTTTGTCCAGGCAGAGAAGAGAAGCTCCTAGTTGCTGTTGCCGCACCGCCAAACTTCCGCACCCGGCGTCGCATTCTCTCGCACCGGACTCGACAGTGACCGCCTCCCTCATCGCTGCTTCAATAGGTTAGTTGATGGCTTTGGATTTATTTGATAAATAGATGTTTATTCAATGGCTTTGGTTAAGTTACTGGATTTTTCTTCTTCTGTACATTATTTTATTATTTGAATAATTTGTTAGATGTTTATTATCAACTATAGCGAATGTTCAATACACTATATATGCAGATGTTCATTTTATTCTGTGTTGGAATTGAGTTTCACTCTATTTTATTGGTTAAAGTGAAAGCAATCATTTAGTTATGCTTTGATGAATTTAAGATTTTCTTCTCATCCCTATTTACTTTTTCAGTAGGTTGAAAAGTAAAAGGTTTTTGGTATTGAAACCTGAAAATTTTGATACTTGAATTGACCATTTTCATGGGTTTAATGCTGCCAAATAAGAAACCAAACATGTCTATTATTTTGTAGTTTCTAGGCTTAGTGGAGCATCATGGCTTGCGCATAACTGTTGCTGATGCACGGTTCTGAAAGCCATTGGATGGTTTCCTCATTCGCAGCCTAGCAAAATCACACGAAGTTTTGATCAGTGTCGAAGAAGGATCGATTGGAGGATTCGAGTCTCATGTTGTTCAGTTCATGGCCCTTGATGGTCTTCTAGATAGAAAATTGAAGGTAAAAATCCAAACAAGACTTGTCAACTTAAATTAGAACTAAAACACTTGTTATATGCATCTTTAAAGATATTATAAATCGCGGATGATGCGTGCATTTTTTTGGCATAACAACGGTGCAGTGGAGGCCAATGGGTTCTTCCAGATCGTTATATTGACCACGGATCACCTGCTGATCAATTGTCTGATTGCTCCAATTCAGATAGCAGCAACTGTGTTGAAACATACTTGGACAGACAAGGGAGGCGCTAGAGTATGTTATAAAAAGAAAAATATCAAGAGAGATTAAATTTTCACTCCCCACAATATACACATGTTAACGATATAAATCACCTTGTGTAACACAAACAAGGTATTATTAGGATGTGAATTATGTAAATGTTAGTAACAATGTAGTTATATCAAATAGTAGTATCAGCCGGTTACAATTTGCAAGGAAGAAATAATGTCAATTTTTTAATGTTATTTGTTGAGAAAGTTGGTTCAGGAAATGACCAAATTTAAAATAGTTTTTTTAGATCGTTTGTTACAAAGTCAATCCAAAATTGGAAGAATCTACAAATGGCATTTTACATGGTATTTTTGCTTGATCTCTCTCATTCTTATATTTCCTGTTTTGTAAAATTGAGACTTCTCTATCTATCACTTACCTAATCATGTTAAAAACATTGATTACTAATAATTTATTGCTTAATTTTTATTTTGTATTTAACTATACTTTCCAAATTGCATACTTTTCAATCAAATAAACATCCACTTAAGAACAAAAATAATCATCTGCATACATGGTGAATTGAACATCTGACATATTTTAATTGTATCTACTTAAATTCAATCCAATCAACTAAACATCCACTTAAAAATGAAAATAATCATCTGCATACCTAGTAAAAATAAACCTCCGGCATATTTTAATTTAAAAATATGATTTGAAATTGACCATTTCACTAGTGATCAATGATTATGTACTCCAGTTAGCCAGCAATGACAAGATAACTATTTTGTGACAAAACTAATTTATTCTTTTTGTTTAATACATTTTATTATTCTATTATTTCTTTGGGTTTTAAAGGGTAAAAATTAATTACTTAACCCTTCATTTTGTCATTATTGTTACCTTTCATGTATTGATGACACGAATATATTATACTTTAAAAGGGATTACAACCATATCTGAATGATGCAAATGCATGAACCACATACATAGTTGCAGGTTAATTTAGAAAAACATTAAAATTAAAGGTGAGTTCACTCTTATTTAATCTTTGTCACAATTTAATTTACACCACTATCCATAAAATTTATATATATTGAGAATGATAAAGTTTTCTAGTTACTCTTTCTAACGAGTAAAAGATTAATTTAATTTTAATACATTGTCAATGTAAATTAGTTTTATGCATGTATCTAACTATTGTTACTACTATTTTACTTTGACTGCGTGAATAATTATCTAAAAAAGGTTTAATTACTCTGTTGGTCCCTATAGTTTTACCAAATTTTTAATTAGGTCCCTATACTTTTTTTCCTTTTAATTGAGTCCCTACACTGCTTTAATTTTGTAATTAAGTCCTTCCTAGTATAAAAAATATTAGAGTTAACTGAATATTTTTTCATAAATTGAAGGTACTTATAATTAAAAACTTAATTGAATCTTTGACTGCATGTATTTTGGTAAAAATATTATGTTAATTTTAATATTTTTAACATGAAAAGGACGTAATTACAAAATTAAAAATACTGTAGGAACCCAATTAAAAAGAAAAAAAGTATAGGGACCTAATTAAAAATTTGGTAAAACTATAGGGACTAATAGAGTAATTAAACCTCTAAAAAAATAGATGTAATTGGTCAATTACGTAAAACGTTTTACACAATCAGTGCATCAAAATTAAATTACTTAACAATATAAGAAGATTTTGCTTTTTATATATTCACATAAGGTACATAATAATTAATTAATACAAAAAACTATACATCCACCTGAAAATGAAAATAACCATTTGAATACCTATTAAACTAAACATCTAGTATAATTTAATTATATCTAGTTGAATCTAATATTAGCAACTAAACATCCACTTAACAATGAAAATAACAATTCGTATACCTACTAAAATGAACATCTTTCATAATTTAATTGTATTTACTTGAATCCAATCCAACCAACTAAATACTTAATAATTATATTCCAAATCTCTGACATTCTTCATAATTTGCTGAGGAAGAATTACAGAAGAAGTTGATATATGAGATAGAAAAAAAGAAGGTAGCATCTCTAATAATGAAAGAAAAAATTAATCCAATACAAATTAGCTTATGTAAGAAAATTGATTTGGTTAGTGCAACAACCACCGTACCTATTGAGTATAGAAACTATTTTAACTCTGAAGGTGCATACAAATTATGAAATTAAGTCTTATTGGCCATCACTAACAATAATGTAGTTAATTTTAAAGAACATTGTGTTTGAGATTTTACATCTTCTATAATTGAAGAATAGAAAAAAAAATGACCAAGTCTAAACAAGATGCACAACACTAACACTTTATGTTATTATTATGTTAATATAATTAACACATGCACAAAAAATTACTCTAATAAACTGACCTATTGTGCCAGAAGCATCACTACCACCATAGAAAATGGCATGTCCACTCTGCCAACTACCACCATAGTCAGCAATGGCACCTTGAAGGTTGATAACAATAAGTAAAACAATGAGAGCAACTAGAAGTACAGTTTGTGTATAATCTTGGGGTGATGAATGATGATGTCGGAGGATGAACCGCTGCCGGCTGGGGGTAAATCTTCTCCGATTAGGACGTCCACGGCTGCACGAATGAAGCAACCCTCGCAACGGTGTTGCACAGTCCTTCGCGGTGTGCACGGCAGTGTCTCCCAAAGCTATGCACGATGGCGGCTGTTGCGGGTTGCGCGGTGGCACCATTGAAAGAAAGTGAGAATTTTCGAGAAACAATTTCCTGTAAATGGAAGAAGAGGGTTGGCAGTTTTCAATTTTACGTTGTTGATGATATAAAATTCTTATTTGGATTGATTTTGAAATTTGAAATAAATAATACTTAATTACTTTAATTTTCATTTGATTTTAATTACTTTGTGGCATCTTATAATTTTCAGATCAATAAACATATTTAACTTTATTTACTTAAAAATAGGATAATAATTAAAATAGCTAAAAAAAAAATAAAGGAGTCGAATCGTCATTTACAGTGGTGATGGATATATGACAGAGCAATAATAATTTAAATTTTATATTATGAAAGCAAATCTGGCTTATTAAAAAAACAATATTATCACTCTTATTTTCTAGTTATAAAATTATTTTATATTTTTTTTGTGACTAAAATCGTCTTATATTTAAAATTTATTTCGGTATCATTAAGTTGTTAAAAAAATCACCTTTAAAAAGATTTTATTTTTTTAGTGTGTTTGATAATTTTTTTAAAAATAAAAATAAAAATATGAAAATAATATATATATATATATATCCTTGTCATAAATATTTTATTCCTAATTTACTCACATATTTAGTTTCATATTCCTTTCTATTCCTTCAAATTCTACACAAAAAAGAGTAAATGACTAAAATAATATCCAAAAATTTGTATAGTTGACAAAAAATATTAATAAAAAATAAGTTTTCAAAAGATTTAAAAAAATAACAAAAAGAATTAGATATTAAATATATATTTTAAAAAATAATTTTATCTAATATTTATATAAATTTTTGTAATCATTATTAGAAATATAAGATATTTTCATTCTTAAAATTTAGTAGTTTTGTATCAAGTGAATTTTTTTTTAAAAAATTATTTTGAATGATCACTTTTTTTTTAAATAAAAAGAAAAATTTAGAGATCAAATTTTAATCCGAATTTTTTTATGCACCTTCTAAATATTTATTTAAATATTGTCACAAAATTTTAGATCAAATAAGTATGCCGTTTGTTAAATACAAAAATTTTTTATTACTTAAAAAAAATATAATATTTATTAATTTTTTTGTCGTATTTTCAAATTATTTATAGATAGTTTATCGATAACATTTTTAAAAAACTTTTTTTTAGCGTCTGAATCTTTCGTGCAACAAATTGATACTTAACTCTCCCTAACTATGTTCTGTAGAAAAGAATAGTGAAAAGAAACAAAATTTTCTTTGATAAAGATACTACTTACTTAAAACTTAAAAGAATGTGCTATTTTATTTTTATTAATTTTTAAAGTAGATTATACATTCCTTTTTATTCTCTCCATACAAAAACCTGATCCTCATAGAATTCTCCTTATATTAATAGCCTTCGAAAGAGCTTGAAAATCTTCATTGCCCGATTCAAAATTCAGTAGCCTTTGTTTTTCCTTCGTTCCTTTGTTCTTTTTTTATTCTTCGTTGGACATAAAAATAACAATAAAAAACTTTACGAATTCTTCTAATCTTACAAACACAAAATAATAACGTGTTATTTTATCATGATCAACCCACAATATTGAAAACTCTTCCATATTGTCATATGATCAACCCACAAAAACAAGCACAAGTTATCTTACCACCAAAAAGGTTTCTATGTGAGATTAATCAGTGTTACATGCTAAGGCCTTTTAATCTTGTCTATATCTCTCACTAATCATAAAAAGTTATCACTCTTTAATTGAGATTATGAAAGAGATAAACTTGAATTATTTCTTAAAAAAATTTATAACCAAAAGTATAAAACATTTGTTCTCTTTATGAAGAGTAAATGAATAACTGCTCTGTGTGGTGGATAAAGACCTCTTTTCAATCTCTAACAACCTAACATTCTTGGTGTGCTCTGTGTCATAATAACCAAGTACTTTTACAGCATTCTTTTTAGGTTTGTTTTTCTCTTCTATGACCTCACCAAAGAACTCTCTAGATGCAGCTTCAATTTTGTGCCTGTGATCTTTAAGCTCTTTTAAAGGCTAATTACATAATTGTGTATGTGTAGAGTTTGAAAAAATAGAAAGGGATATGAAACCAAATGTATAGATAAATTAAGAATAAAAAATTTATGATCAGGAAAGAGAAATAGTTGGGAGAGCTGAGCAAGGCTGATGTAATTCAGTAAGAAGATTTTGAATCCAAATGAGCTACATGAATACTGATGTCAAGTCTCTATATTCAGTTTTAGTTGAGCTTCTATTGACAGTGAGTTGTGATGGTTATCAGTGGTTAAAAAAAAAGGGTGGTTGAATCTTGAACTCTTTTTTTAATGAGACTTTTAATTTTGAATTCAATAGAGAAACTTTGAGTAGAAAATATGATAGATACTTCTGTTTTGCCTCTTATAGTGCAGAACCAGAAACATAGAAGAAAAAAGAGAATGATACACAGATGTATCCTGATTCGGCTAATCTGTGCAATGTAGCCTACATCCAGTCTCCATCACAACTGTGACGGAATTTCACTATCTTTTAATGGATTATAGTCATCAATTTCTTCCTAGGATCTACCTAATCCTATCTGGGACAAATCCAGATTCTAACCCAATCTGAATTTGACTAGGACTCAACCTAGCTTTCAACAGCCAAGTGCTAACCCAACCTATAAGGGAATCCCCTCATAATCATGACAACAAAACAAAAATACATACAAAAAATTTTTGAGCTAACTATGCCTTTTTCTCCAAGTTTAACTCTATTTTTTTCTTCACTCATTGGCTTTTTCTTACAAATCTCACCATTTTTCCTTTTACCATGAAAAACAGAAAGACTAAACTGAGAAAAAGAAATACAAAATAAAAATAATGAAGGAGATGAATAAATAGCTCAAAGAGTTATGGGAACCCAAATGTGTGCTCTCACTCCTTACTCCAATCCTTGGCCGTTCACCCCTATTATAGAGGAGTGAAGCTTCCAGGGCTTGAAACTTTCTTCAACACATGTTGGTTCTCTTCTCCCAATACACAGATGCAGCAGCGGCGTTCACAGAGGAGAGAGAGGGTAGAAGCAGTGACATGTAACCATACCTTCAATCTTCTCTTTCAACATTTTTCTTCAAGAATCTTGAATCTGAGCCGTGCGTTCTTGATTTAGCCCCAAGTTTGTTTCTTGACTGTAGATTCCAAACAGAGCACCATTGACTTCACCTTTTTCAATTTTTTAGAACAGTGCTTGTGACCCAATTGATTTCTTCAACGTCCCTTGATGAAGCAGGAATGAAAAAATCTCCTTTTTGAGATTTTCTTTTCTGATGAGATCTTCCCTTTTGTCCTAACCTCTTTGACCTTCTCTTCTTTTGCTTGGATTTAGAAATTTTCTTTTTGTTCTTCAATTGTGTCCTAGCACAGAACTTTCTTTTTCTTTATTTTGCTTCAAATTTCACGTGGGTGATGTGAAAGAAAAGAGAAGAGAGAAAAGAGAGAGTTTGGCTTTCAATGGTATGGTGAAAGGTTCAAATGAAATTGAAATTTGAGTTACTTAGTTAGCAACTACGGTGAATGAATGAATTTAAGTGTGGACCACCGTTTAGGCTTAGATTATGAATATGGGCTTGTTTATGTTTTTGGGCTTATTTTCTTTCTTTGATCCTTAAAGCATTCTTTTTATTTCTGATAGAAATTTTTTGTGATGGCTTTTATTCAGGGTGAACCAATACTTGGGCTTTATGAATTTGTTTGTGTGGGTGGGCTAGATGCTATATGACTTGTAAGGATCTTGGGCCAATTACTTCCTTTTCTTTACTTGGCTTAAAGACTTATTTTTGTGTCTGATAGAAGGATTTTAGATGGTAGCAATTATATGTGTCCTTGGATCATGATTGTGTGTGCATATGGGATTGAGCATTTGCTTCTTGGGCCAATTTTAATTCAATTTTATTTCTACACATTAAACAAAATAAATTACACATCCAATTGAATAATAGCCCAATAATGTTTAGTCATCATCTTAATCATAGTTTAGTTATCTAAACTCAACAATCTCCCACTTGATGACAAACATTATTAAATGAATTGAAATTGAATGAGAGGTGTTTTTAGAAACTTTTCTTTGATGTTTCCTTTGGTTTAAAGCTCTCCCTTTTTTTTTTATCTCCAAACTCCCCTTGAATGTTTGCTTTTCATAACCTGATACCAACAAGCTTTACACTGAAATAATGCCAAACATCTAATACTTTTTAAACAATTTTGTATCTTAAGGAACCTGTTCAATCATATGTCAAAGTTTGCAAAGCTATTATCAATTCACAAATATCATTAGCCATCCTTGAAACAAGCATGAATCAGAGCTAATCCAAATATTAATTAAAAGTTATTTATTCAAAAGCTCAGATGCTAAGCTATAAACAATATTCATAACCAGATCAAGCTACATATTTTTAAACACAAATTCAAATTATAATAAACATCAGCTTCAAACATCATCATCATAGATCAAGATAGAAACAGATAGTAACCTTTCAATTCATTTTTCTTTCTCCTTCTTTTTTCATTAAGGAGGGACACCTGCATTGAAAAATATAACAACTCTAATTTTTGTACTAATGCGAGTTTTTCTTAAAATAATATTTTAAAGTGATTAATTTTATTTTGACGAGTCGACTTTGAACCCCGATGTAAAATAAATGGTAATATAATTTTATTATCATGTTATTTATTTATTTTACTTGCTCTAATTATAATGAAGTCTAGATAATAATATTAATATTATTATCAAGTCCAATTTTTGCCGATATAAGTAATTATTGGTATTTCTTGATGAGTGATGGAGGATAAATGTCGGTCTAGAATTTCTCAAAATAATCACGTTGCAAGTATAGTTCCAAACCAACAAATAATCCTCAATTAAAGTTTAATTTTGTTTGTCACAAACAAACCCAATAAAAATAACCGAAGTATTTAAACCTCGAGTCGTCTCTCAAGGAATTGCAAGAAAGTGTGCATATTATTGGTTATGGGATTTGTTTATTTTTAGATTTTGGGATGATGAACAAGAAATGTAAATTTCAAGGAAATAAAGGAAACTTAAATGATAAAAAGTTCTTGGTAAGGGTTGATGGTTAAGGTTCACTATCCTTGTTACTAACCACAATATGATAACTGCAAGGATCAATCCCATCTATTCATCCTCTAATAATTGAAGGAAAGTCAAATGAGTTTCACCAATCCTAATCCATAAGTCCTAGCCACTCACTAATTGAATTAGTGAAGACTAGTATCAATGGACACCAATTATCAATCACTTGGACATTAGCAACTCAAAGTTACCCAAGTTACCAACCCAAGCCAAGAATAAGAAAGTCTACTCTATAGCTAAAAGAAACATTTCATCAAACATATAGAATGCAATAAAGAGAAACATCATAAAATGCAAGAATTAATAAAGGTTATGACTAACATAAGTAAGAAATTAACAATAGCAACTAAGGTAAACATAAAAAGATATGGAAATATAAAATTGCATTAAAAGAGAATTGAAATTGACAAGAGAGTTCATAAACTAAAATTGACAATATAAGGAAATTAATAAGAAAAAAAGATAAACTAAGATACTAGAACAATGAAAAGTAAAGGAAAGCTAAATTGAAAGAAGATTAAGATCTAGATCTAAAAGAACCTTAAAACCTAGAGAGAGGAGAGAGCCTCTCTCTCTAGAATTCTATATCTATCTAAAACTAGTGTGTGTATGAATGAATGAATTATTGATTTCCTTCCCTCCTTCACTCCCAACCTCTAATATACAGAATGAGCTTAAAACTGGGCCAAAACCAACTTAGAAATTGCCCCCAACATTTTCACTTTAGTGAGGCACGTGCCGCTTGTCACACGTATGCATCAGCCACGCGTACGCGTCGTTGGATAATGCACTGGTAATAAACCACTATTTTATGGTTTATCTTGTGCTCAATTGAGTGGTTTTTATCTACTCTTTACCCACTTATTCATACTATTTGCATGATTTTACATTTGCCTTCCTAATTATGTGCTTTGATTGAAAACATGCTTCTTTGGACTTATAATTTCTAATATTAATCCTCTCTTATCACCATTAGATGCATTGATATGTGTGTTAAGTGTTTTCAGAGATTACAGGGCAGGAATGGCTCAGAGGATAGAAAGGAAGCATGCAAAAGTGGAAGAAATACAAGAAGTTGGAGAAATTGCTAAGCTGTCCAGCCTGACCTCTTCGCACTCAAACGGCTATAACTTTAGCTACAGAGGTCCAAACGACGCGGTTTTAGTTGCGTTGGAAAGCTAACGTCCGGGGTTTCGATTTGATATATAATATGCTATAGTTCTCTTGATGCTAGGTGACGCGATTGCGTGATCCATGCGGCCGTGTCGCAGTGACAGAAATCAGCGTGTTTGAATTCTTCTCCAGCGATTTCTGGGCTGTTTTCGACCCAGTTCTTGGCCCAGAAAACACAGATTAGAGGCTATAAAGTGGGGGAATGCACTCATTCATAGGAGGCTCTCATATTTACAATTTTAGGAGTAGATGTAGTTTTTAGAGAGAGAGGTTCTCTCCTCTCTCTTAGGATTAGGATTTAGGATTTCTCTTAGTTTTAGGAGTGACTCTCAATCCCAGGTTCTTTATTTTTATTTATTTTCCCAATTTAATTTATGAACTCTTCTATGTTACATATAATTTTCTTAATTAATGTTATTTGAGGTATTTCAGATTTAAGATTGCTTTGCTTTGTTTAAGATTACCTTCAATTTAATTTAGATATTTTTCTCCCTTTTGGCTTTGGTCAAGTGATTGGTAGTACTTGAGTTATCAAACTCAGCAAGTGATTGAAATGGACAGATTTTGCTTTAGCTAAGATTGCTCTAACACTAGTCTCCCCACAGGAGTTGACTAGGACTTGAGAATCAAGCTAATCAGTCCACTTAACCTTCCTTTGTTTAATAAAGGCTGACCAAGTGGGATTAAAACCCAATTCTCTTCACACTTGATAAGGATAATTAGGATAGAAATTCCAATTCTTATACCTTACCAAGAGATTTTATTATTATTATTATTTTATTTTACTTGTCATTCAATATATTCCCGCCTTACCTCCTAATAAACCCCAATTTTCAACTCATAACCAATAATAAGAACATACCTCCTTGCAATTCCTTGAGAGGACGACCCGAGGTTTGAATACTCGGTTATCAATTTCAAAGGGGTTTGTTACTTGTGACAACCAAAACGTTTGTACGAAGAGATTTTTTGTCGGTTTAGAGACTATATGTACAACGCGACTATTTTTATGACATTCTTTACTGGCAAAAATCCCAACGTCAAAATGGCGCCGTTGCTGGGGAATTGCAAACGTGTGCCTTATTATTGGTTATTGTAAATATTTTATTTTTGCTTGTTTATTTGTTTTTATTTTTGTTTTTATTTTTGCTTTTTCTTAAGTTAAGAGGTTATTGGTTTTTATTTTAAAATTTTTATCTTATCTTATCTTATTTCAAAAATCAAATTTCAAAATTCAATTTAAAAATTTTCAAAATTTAAATTTAAAATTTTTCAAATTTCAAATTTCAAAATTTCAAAAATTCAAATTTCAAAAATTCAAATTTCAAAATTTAATTTACAAATTCAAAATTTAAATAACCTTTTAATTTAAATTTATTTTTATTTTTGTTTTTAATTTTTTTTTTATTTGCTACTATGAACTCTCACCCCTTTGACTATGAGTCTGGTTACAATAATGTTGCAGGAAGAAGAAATTACAATGAGAACAGGCATCAAGGTTGGAACAATCAAAGATGGGAGGAGCCACAAGGATTTGATCAACCCTCATGGCAACAACCACCTCCAATGGACTATCAACAATCACCACCATATGCCTATGAACCCTTTCCTCAACATAACTTTGGACCACCACACTCACAAGCCCCTTTCTGCCATTCACCTCCATATGACCCTAACCCTCAACCACCATACCAACCACCTTATGAGCCATATGAACCATATATAGAACCACTCCAATTCCAATCCAATCACTCCCAACCACCACCACTTTCTTTTGTAGCATGTCCAAGTCCGGCAACCCGAGAAGCAGAGGTTCGCCTAAGGGAAACAGTAATTAAATTTCAGGCAACCGTTCAACAACTGGAGCAAGCATTAATTCAATGGACTTCTAGACGCTCAAATATACAAGGGTCAACCACAGCCCCATGTGGACAATTTCATGAAGGGCGTAGCATGAATGAGATACCAGAAACCCCAGTGGACAAGACAGAGAATGAATTCGTACTAGAACAAGTAGAAGATGCTGTCATTGTTCAAGAAGAAGAAGAAGTGGTTGAAGACTTAGGAGATGCAGAACCTCCATTGGAAAGTCAAGACATAGAGCCAAGACGGTTGAAATTGATGCTGAGGAGAGTGTACAACCTCCAAGGCATATCACAGTTGAAGATTTGGAAGAGGTTGATCAAGAGATGGAGATTCAAGAAGAAGAAGCACAACCTCCCATGCCCTTGGAAAGCAATGAAGAGAAGATTGAATTGGAAGAAAGCTACCAAGAGGAAGAGGTTGAAATTGAAGAAGCTTGCAAAGAGGTGGTAATTATCAGAGAAGAGCACAAGGGAGTGGAGCTTGCAATTTCATTAAAAATACCTCCTCCTAAGTTGCCATCATCCTTCACAACATTCAAGTGGGTAAAATTCATATCCCATAGCTTACTAATCCCACTTGAATATGGGCTACTGGAGACGGATGGTCAACTTAGAGCTCTTTGTGGCATTAAGAGTAAGAGGAAGATGGCTAGTGGTAAGAATTGTCCTGCAAGGTTCATTATGGTTGGAAGCTTTAAGTTTAAATGCAAAGGTTGGTGTAAAGCTCAACTGAATGGATCTAGGAAGCTGTTTGGATGTCTCAGTGAGAATTCTGACTATTCACCACCCAAGTGGAAAAATGATGATCAACAAGAAGTTGTGTGCAAAGGCAAGGTCTGGGACCTCGGAATTCATCCCAGAAATCAACACTCTTGGGGCCTTGTCACTTGCTTTAACTTGCTTGAAGGCTTTCTGCGCCTAGTTTGGGATCCCGGAGGCCATTGGAATCACAAACATTGGTGGAGATTCCTGGATGAGTTCAAGCACAAGCCTCCATAACAAAGGACTCCCCAAATGTCCAACTTAAGGACTTTAACTAAAAGTGTTGGGTGGGAGACAACCCACCATGGTATAATCGTTTATTTTTCATTTTTTATTTAGTTTTATTTGTTTTCTAGTTTTATTTTATTTTATTATATTGAACCTGGAGTTTTGCATCACCTTCATATTAACACTACATTCTTCATTTTTCAGATAAAAAAAAAGCGAGCACGCGACGCGACTGCATTAGCGACGCGTCCGCGTTGCAAGGAGATGGGAGACAATATTAATATGAACAGAGAGTTATGCAGGAGCAGCGCTGGAGGCGTGCCAATGGCACAAATCACCCCACGCGACCGCGTCATATGGGAATAATGGCCTCCCACGCGACCGCGTCACCCACGCGGCCGCGTGACCTGAAATCGGCGTAAAAAAGGGTGTATGGCAGAAAGTTGAGCTGGAGTTGGGCTGGACTCGTGCTGGAAGCCCAAGCCCTCCCACGCGAACGCGTGCCCTACGCGTCCGCGTCATATTGGAAATAAGGCCACTCATGCGATCGCATGCTCCACGTGATCGCATCACCCAATATTTGGCAACTAATGATTTTGAACAGAGAGTTGTGCGAGTGCGAGGCTGCCCTCGCGCCCGTAGCATAAAACGGGTCACGCGACCGCGTGACCGAGGCGACCGCGTCATTCAGTTTAAGCGCAAGTCGAGCGACCGCGTGCCTCACGCGACCGCGTCGCTTGCGCCGCACAACTTATCTCAATTAGCCAAAAATATCTTATCTTTTCTTCCCCAAATCCTAATTTCTTTCTTCTTCTCTCTTCTTTCCTCTTTCTTTCTCTCCTTCTTCCCCTCTACTCTTCTATCCCTTTAATTTAATGCATTTATTTGTTCTTTCTTTTTTCTTTTTCAATTCTTTTTCATGTATTTTTCTGTTGGTGTTGGAGTTTTATTTGGATAAGTGCCTTAATTTATTTGAGCAAGTGGTTATTCTGAGGAGAGATTTGACAATTGACATTTATTCATGGGTCTCTTATACATTTGGATTACATTATTTTCATCCCTATTTTAACTTGCACACCCAGTGTTTGTGAAAAAGCTTTTATGGCATTTTAAATCTTATTTTATTTTACTCTTTCACTTGCATGCCTCTTTTTCACAACACTTGTGCTCCACATGTATTTGGGATTATCATTCACAATTGTCATCATTACACATGCTCTTTAATTTAGCACATTTTATTACTTGATGCTTGAGCTATGCTTGTCATGCCTATTATTTGCATGTTTTTATCCTCTTGCATCTTATTATTTTGAATTGCCCCTTTTTGATCTTTATTGTTGTCTTTCCTACATGTTGTAGCTACCATGTAGTTGGGCTATCATCTTTCCTTTGGCATTCCTTATCACTTGGAATTTCCCCCCTTCCAGTCTTAGTTTTCTATATTTTACACTCTTCTTTTTTTCTTTTTCCTTAGGCATGGGTACCAAGAAAGAAAAAGAGAAGGCTACTGACAAGACACCAGCAAGAAAAGGAACCAAGAGATCTCCAACTAAGGCACCTCCATCTACAAGCGTCAGTTGGAGCAACCCGTCCACCTGCACATCTCTGCATGCACCGAGGACGGTGCAATCTTTAAGTGTGGGGAGGTCGATGCCGATCTCCATGGGTTAGTTACTCCTCTATCTCAACACCAATAATTTATTTTCCTTATTCATTGTTGCATTTGCATGTTTGATTGCATATTTGTTTAATTTTTTTGCATATTTTACCACTTGGTTGAAGTAATATTTTCTTTTTCAAAGAAAATTTTTAGAGAATTTCACTAATTTGAATAAAATTTAATGTTACACTTGTTTGAAGAGATATTATACTGGAACATGGTTTAGAGCTTGAACACACAAAACCTGTGAGATTTTTTAGCCTATTTGAATTGGTTGCATTTTATCAACCAAAAATTTTGTTTTAGTGTGTATTTTTCTCTCTAAAATTGTGATCTTTGTCTTGCTTAATTCTATATTTCCATAATTTGATGTATGCATACACTTACATGATTGAGGCCTTTGTTTCACTGAGCTTACATACCCATATGGCCTTACCTTTCATTATCCTTTGCAAACCAATTTGAGCCTATTTTACCCCTTTGTTCTTTACTTTAGCACATCATTAACTCTAAGCGAAAAACAATAATGTCCTTAATTTGAATCCTTAGTTAGCTTAGACTAGTGAGAGTGCTTATGATTTAAGTGTGGGAAATTAGGTTTGGAAATATTTGGTTTGAGAAATGAGTATGTTTTTCCTAAAAATGTGAAAGAAATGTTTAGGAAATGTTCATGCATTCAATAAATTAATCATATACATTGAGAAAAACAAAAAAAAAAGAAAAAAAATATATAAAAAAAGAGAGAGAGAAAAAGAAAAGAAAAAGTGAAAATAAGAGAAAGGAGACAAAATGCCCCAAAGTAAGTAGTGAAAGCAATGCATATGAGTTGTACTTGAAATTAGAATGCATGAATATGTGGAAAACATGGTTAATGGATGGTTAGATATTGTATTATGATTACATGGATTATTTAAGTTAGGTGGGAAAAGTTTAAGTTAATTAAGGATTCTGATTTTAGTCCACTTGGCCAAATACAATCCTACCTTGACCCTGACCCCATTACAACCCTTAAAAGACCTCTTGATTTGTGTATTTGTGCATTAAATTTATGTTGATTGTTAGATGAAGAGCAAGCCTTAGAAAGCAAGGTTAGTGGAGAATTGAGAGAATCGAACCTAAAACACTTGAGTGATTAGAGTGTATACACTACCAGTGAGGGTTCGATGCTCAATTCCTTGTTCCCTGCTTTCATGAGCTATCTTCTTACAAGTTCACTTGCTTTTTATTGTCTGATTTGAATTAGTGAAATCCAGTTCATATTTATTCTTGAAAGATTTGTTTATTTTTAACCAAGTAAGTAGAAACATCTTAGCATGTAGTTACATTCATAGGTTGCATATCATACTCTCTATCATTCCTCTTCATCTTTATAGTTTCTCTTGAGCTTAGCATGAGGACATGCTATTGTTTAAGTGTGGGGAGGTTGATAAACCACTATTTTATGGTTTATCTTGTGCTCAATTGAGTGGTTTTTATCTACTCTTTACCCACTTATTCATACTATTTGTATGGTTTTACATTTGCCTTCCTAATTATGTGCTTTGATTGAAAACATGCTTCTTTGGACTTATAATTTCTAATATTAATCCTCTCTTATCACCATTAGATGCCTTGATATATGTGTTAAGTGTTTTCAGAGATTACAGGGCAGGAATGGCTCAGAGGATGGAAAGAAAGCATGCAAAAGTGGAAGGAATACAAGAAGTTGGAGAAATTACTAAGCTGTCCAGCCTGACCTCTTTGCACTCAAATGGCTATAACTTTAGCTACAGAGGTCCAAATGACGCGATTCCAATTGCGTTGGAAAGCTAACGTCCGGGGCTTCGATTTGATATATAATATGCTATAGTTCCTCTGAAGCTAGGTGACGCGATCGCGTGATCCATGCGGCCGTGTTGCAGTGACGGAAATCAGCGTGTTTGAATTCTTCTCCAGCGATTTTCAGGCTGTTTTCGACCCAGTTCTCGGCCCAGAAAACACAGATTAGAGGCTATAAAGTGGGGGCATGCATTCATTCATAGGAGGCTCTCATATTTACAATTTTAGGAGTAGATGTAGTTTTTAGAGAGAGAGGTTCTCTCCTCTCTCTTAGGATTAGGATTTAGGATTTCTCTTAGTTTTAGGAGTGACTCTCAATCCCAGGTTCTTTATTTTTATTTATTTTCCCAATTTAATTTATGAACTCTTCTATGTTACATATAATTTTCTTAATTAATGTTATTTGAGGCATTTCAGATTTAAGATTGCTTTGCTTTGTTTAAGATTGCCTTCAATTTAATTTAGATATTTTTCTCCCTTTTGGCTTTGGTAAAGTGATTGGTAGTACTTGAGCTATCAAACTCAGCAAGTGATTGAAATGGGCAGATTTTGCTTTAGCTAAGATTGCTCTAACACTAGTCTCCCCACAGGAGTTGACTAGGACTTGAGAATCAAGCTAATCAGTCCACTTAATCTTCCTTTGTTTAATAAAGGCTGACCAAGTGGGATTAAAACCCAATTCTCTTCACACTTGATAAGGATAACTAGGATAGGAATTCCAATTCTTATACCTTGCCAAGAGATTTTATTATTGTTATTATTTTATTTTACTTGTCATTCAATATATTCCCGCCTTACCTCCTAATAAACCCCAATTTACAACTCATAACCAATAATAAGAGCATACCTCCCTGCAATTCCTTGAGAAGACGACCCGAGGTTTGAATACTCGGTTATCAATTTCAAAGGAGTTTGTTACTTGTGACAACCAAAACGTTTGTACGAAGGGATTTTTTGTCGGTTTAGAGACTATATCTACAACGCGACTGTTTTTATGACATTCTTTACTGGCAAAAATCCCAACGTCAACTGGCCACGCGTACGCATCAGTCACGCACACACGTCATTCACGTGTATGCTGTACTTGGTCACACACACGCGTCAGTCACGTGTATGCGTCGAGGCTAACTTCTCAAATCCTTAATTTCTTGTGTTCCTTCCACTTTTGCATGCTTCCTTTTCATCTTTTGAGCCATTCTTGCCATATAACCCTGAAAACACTTAACAAACATATCACGGCATCGAATGGTAATAAAAGAGGATTAAAAATTAGCAATTTTAAGGCTTAGAAAGCATGTTTTCATTCTTAAGTACATATTAGGAAGGAATCTCAAAAACATGTTATATGGATAAGTGTGAGAATAGTTGACAAAATCCACTCAATTCTATACAAAATAAACCATAAAATTATAGTTTATCAATGAGCATAGAATTGCTAATGCTTCATCAAATATCTTTCATCCTTAAGTTACTAATGTCATATATATTAGTAACTCATATTTAACCCTAAATATATTATTACTTGTGTACACTACTACATTTTGAAGATTTAGTAACATTTCTCTTTTAACATTTGTTAAAGTGTTAGTAATGGTCATAAAATTCAATATTAAGTAACATTTATTTATAAATGTTAACAAATATATTTAGTTTTTAAAAAACTTTCTAAAAATGTTACCTATTGTCAATTAAAAGTCATTCCCAATTTCCAAATAAACAAATCTGAAGGGTAAATAGAAACCACTCACAATCGTTCTCACTCCTCCTCATGCTAGAAAAAATGCTGTAAACCCTATCTCGTTCCTCTTGAGACCTCAATCATCTCTTACTCTGCCTTCAGATTCAAATTCTCGATTTTACTCTCCACTGCGGTAAGCATTTTCTCTCTTCTTTAATTTTTTTCTATTCATGGAGTTGTTCAATTTCTCAATTGTTGCTAATTTTGATCCAAATCTAAATTATCACTGCTCGTTGTTGCTGCCAATGCTTGCCGCGTTAGCTATCGTCATTGTCACCGTTGTTGTGTATGTAGGCCCTCCGTTGCTCCTGGCTTTGTAGTCATCGCAGAACTGCCTTCGATCTTGGTCAGGCATCGTCTCTGTCACCGCAAATGCAAACGTCGCTACAAGAGTGACCTTCAAGTCTAATGCTTCATTGGTAAACCCTTACTATGTTTCTCTCTGCATTTGCTTCATGTCTTTTTCCTTGTACTTAACAACTTTCAAAACTTTCTATTCGAAAATTATTTGCTTTCTTATTTTTACAGTTAGAATTAGTACAAAGTTCACTTTTTTATGAGTTTCTGTCCCTAAATTTGCACTTAAATTTGTGGTTCTGTAATTTGTAGTTCCATTTCCATGCAAGTTAGAGAAAGAAAATTGAAGTAGTACATATGCTTTTCTCTCATAAGAGCTGGAGTTGGATTCATGTGGTGGATCTTAAAAAGAAAAAAGGCATGAGAAAATTATTATGAAAAAGAGGGTTTAAATTGGGAAATATTTCTCTTTTGTTTTAGTTCTGTGTTATGCAATATTTCCTCTTATTTCCTTCTTTAGTGTTTATGGTGTGAACTGTGAAAGTGTGAAATCCAAGTTGGGTTTGTCTTTTTGTGTGCCACACTGAGGGAGATTAAGGAGGAAAAAGCCTTTTATTCCCCTTTTCTTTCTTCTTTCTTTAATGTATGACGCTTAACTTTGTGCTATTGTCTTCCACTAATTATAGTTAACTTCCTTTTTTGCTCTTGTTAAATACAAAGATCATGTGAGTTGGTTGTTTCAAATATGTTGCTTTTGGTCACTGATATTTTCAAACAAAGGCTTTTTTAAAGAAAGGACTTTTGTTAATACCTTTTATTCTCCTGCTAATTCCACCTCATTATTACTATGTCAGCTAATTTCAGCCAATATTATAGTAAGTTGTTAATTTTAGTATATATAAAGCCCAATGATTGTAAATTTTGTTGAATTTAAGTTTTAAATATTTTTTAAATTGAATTTCAATTTTTTTATGATTGCATATGCTCTCCCACCATCATTTTCCATGCTTCAAAGTTTAATGTGAGTCAATTCTTGAGCATTTATTTCTGATTTTTGATTGCAAGTCTTTTTAATTAGCTATTTGAAACTTTTTATTTGTTTAATTAAGCATGCCAAAAATAAGCATTTTTATCTCTGGTAAGGTTGTTGTCAATTCTGGTAAGATTTGTTGGTATGATCCTTGTTCTATGGTCTCCTGTTGCTATTCCATTGCTTCCGACATTGGTTCGGAGCTGGACAACACAGACCGCTTCCAAATTTGCCGAGTTCACTTGCATCGTTGGCCTGTACACTTCAACAGTGATACCTATCATGTTATGGGGAAAAAGAATTCGTGGGTACGAAAATGCATTTGAGCAGTATGGTTTGGACTTGAAATCGTCACACTAGGTACAAGTTTGAGATGAAAATCAGTAAAAAAGTCTCAGAATAAATATCTGAAGATAGTATTGGAATGTGTTGTCAAATGTCAATATCATGTTTCAATCTTCTTCTTTGCCCCTCGAATATGTATAATAAAAATTGAAATTACAGTAACGAGAATGAATGTATTAAAATTTTTGGTGGTTCTTGCAGATATTTGAATTGTTGAAGGGCTTCCTTGGTGGCATCATCCTCGTTTTTTCAATCCATGCTGTGAATGCATTTCTTGGTTGTGCAACTTTTTCATGGCCTTGTAGTCCGTCATCTTTAGATGCTGTGACATGTTTTAAAGTGTACGGGAAAATGATTTTGGTGGTTGTTCAAGGAACTGTAATGGCCAGTGGCATTGACCTGGTAGAAGAATTGCTTTTTAGGTCATGGTTTCCGCAAGAAATTGCAGTTGATCTGGGGTATTTTCATGGAGTCATCATTTCAGGGCTAGTGTTTTCTTTATTGCAGAGGTTTGTTTTCTTTCTGGAGTTTGTTTTGGATATTATTCATGGTTATGCTTTGGCTTTCACAGCACATATATTTGGTTTCTTTTTTCCCATTCTATTAACAACACTAAGAAGTCTATGGTTTTTATGGCGGATTTTAGTTGTAGTTAGTGGTTTGTGTAGGACACAGTATTTACCAAACTAAACTGTGATGACATATATTTTCATTATTACCTCCATATTCTCATTTGCCAATTCAAAATCTTGTCATTTCTTTTGCTTTGGTTCCAGGTCCCTGATAGCAGTTCCATGACTTTGGCTTTTATCTTTGTCTCTGTCAGGTGCCCGACAGGGAAATAGAGGTAGCCTCTCAATTCCGATAGGGATACGCACTGGGATAATCACATCCACTTTTTTCTTGCAAAAGGGTGGCCTTTTAACATATAGTAACACTCTTTGGATAACCGGCACTCATCAATTTCAACCCTTCAGTGGGTTAGTTGGGTTGGTGTTTTCTTTTTCATTGGCAATACTTCTTTACCCCACACGCACACAAAAGAAGAAAGCCCAAGAATAAAAATATTCATTATAATTCTGGTAAGGCTTGTTCTACTAGCTTTTTTATCTTGTGCTTTTCTGCATTTTCATGTGTAATTTTCTTAATTAATGACATTTGTGGTGTCTTGCTATTTGCTAAGATGTGGTTGTT
The DNA here is from genome assembly GCF_059453495.1 of Arachis ipaensis. Classification (NCBI taxonomy): domain Eukaryota; kingdom Viridiplantae; phylum Streptophyta; class Magnoliopsida; order Fabales; family Fabaceae; genus Arachis; species Arachis ipaensis. The sequence goes on from NC_142439.1 coordinate 96,448,339, forward strand.
AAATACTTAAATTGTGCAATATCTTTAGTAAAATCTGCTAAAAAATGCAAGAACTATGAGAGGAAAAGGAATGTCTTGTTGCAGTTGGATATAGATATTTTATGTAACACTTAAAAAATGTTACCATAAATATTTTTTGTAACACTTAAAAAAATGTTATGATAAGTATTTTTTGTAACACTTAAAAAATGTTACAAAAGATCTTTAGTAACATTTTTTAGTTATATTACACTATTTTTTATTTTATTTTATACACAATATAAATATACTAAAATTAATTACTACAAAATGAAATATTTCAATAAATTCAAAAATTCACAAAATGAAAATTTTATAATCTCTTTCATTAATCAATAATCATTGTACAAATTTACTTCGTGATGCAAATAAAATGAAAAAAGAAAAAAATACTTATAGCACTTAAACTCTGAACATTCCATATAAAAAAATCAGTGTTTGTTGTGAATTAGATCAAAGATACACTGAATGATGAGGGAAAACTGAATGTGGTACATCTTCAACTTCAGCTAGCACAACTGATGATGTTCTCAATAGAAGGATAGGCATGTCAGATGGCAATTCGTCTAGCAAAATCAGGAGAACAGCTCTGAGTTGTTCAAGAGCCTGCAGGATTATGAAACCAATCAAACTCAGGTAGCATTGAAGCAGCCCCACAACATAAGTGAACACATGCGTACAAAATATAAATTTTGGGCAGGAAGATCATTTTCATTTTACATACAAATAATTAAAATATGCACTTACAGTTTCCCACCAAACATCAAATTGTGGTAAATAGAGAATTGATGGTGTAGTTCTTCTAGCTTCGCCAAATATGTATACCAAGGCCTCCTCTGGTGTCTTAGCACTAGGATCTGACAGAAGAGATAGAAGTTCTAATGAATGTTCTTGTTAAGATATAGATAAGAAAAGCATTCACTTATTAAGATATAGAGAATAGCAAACCCAACCCTGCAAAGTAAATATATATTATCCTCACTACAAATAAATCACAGGAAGAAAAAAGTAATCATCATAAATAGATGACAGAGCTGGAAGGATAGTTTTTCCATTATCAAAGGAAAGTCACACACCTTGCCAATATTGCTCAAATTTGAAGAACTCTTTAACAGAACACACTTAAAATAACAAATTGAAAACAATATCAATACCTTGATTTTCAGAGCCATTAGACAACTAATTCCAACTGTAACAAGACATTCCTTTTCCTCTCATAGTTCTTGCGTTTTTTAGCAAATTTTACTAAAGATATTGCATAGTTTAAGTATTTAACAACCACATCTTAGCAAATAGCAAGACACCACAAATGTCATTAATTAAGAAAATTACACATGAAAATGCAGAAAATCATAAGATAAAAAGCTAGCAGAAAAACCTTACCAGAATTGACAACAACCAGTGACGGTAGCGCGCGGTGAAGGCGAGCAAGAGAAGAACGAGACTAGAACGGCTGAAATGGAGTGAGGGGAAGCAGAATGAGACCAAAAGAATGAAAATGACAATGAAGATGGCGAGCCGAGAGTGAGTGAGTGTGGGGGTCAGCAAAGAAAAAAAACACAAAACTTTCAACAAAGAAGCGAGAATTAGAAGAAACGTTGAAAAATGGTAACCAAGATATGAAGGAAAAAATATAAACATTTGACTATTTAATAAAATAAAAACACCATACACAAATTACAACTATCGCATAATCACAAGCTGTAATACTCACTGGGCAAGCTGAGGTGTTGTAGCAGGTGGAGCACTAGGTGTTGTTGCCACTTTCTCTCTAAGACCCTAAACATTTCAAACACACAAGTGTGAAAATTATAGTTATACAAAATGAATTTCTTGTCCTTTATTATTATAAACAAGTCTAAAACATTGAAACGCACACTATGATCATATTAGAATAATGCTACTATTCTTCTGCAAGAAATTTTTTTGAACAAAATTAAAAATAAATCGGAACAAGCATGAAACGAAAAAGTAGCAAATCATCACCTTAATTCTTAAGAGATGTACAAGAATACAACTAACAAAAAGTTTAGCAATTAGAAAAATTCCAGCAGGTAAGATGATTAGTCCTCCTTTCTTCACCCATACACAAATCCAACCATCTTTATAATTCCTTACATCAAAGTACCCTAAGGTGAAGAAGTAAAGATTTAGGCTTTAGCAATGTAACATGGTGAAGAAAGTCACTAGGTATTGACGGAGAACAATGAAAAACAAAAGAAAATTGCACCTACCAGTTCCAGCAACACAATAGCGGATCTCCTCGTCGGTGTGAAAATGCTCTTCAAAGAAGCTTTTGATCTTCTCTTCATAGCTTGGCAATTTCTCTGGGCAGACCTCATAGACATCTTGCAGAAAATGTACCTCAAGTCAATCTGTAAAAGAGGCATTAACATACAGCAAGAATTTTCATAAAGTCATGTTTTTGCATTTTATTCATTCTTATTTGCATATAGTTATTTGTTTTGAGTTTAGGAGTTAGTTCTAAATGAGAGTGTGGCACATGAAATTGTGGAAATGAACATTCGCATAACAAACCATGTAGGAGTAACCGCGTTCTTCACAAATCTTTTTCAGCTCTGGATTTGTTTCATAGTTATTAGCATCTAATCTCTAGCTAAGCACTCCAAGTTCTGGAATGTTAACATAATAAAGTAAAATATCTGAGTGTAAACAGTGTTACCATAAAAGTTCTCAATGACACAACTATAACTGGTAGCCTACCATCATATATGTGAAGGGTTTGATGTAGTATCCTCTAGTTCATCAATGATATTATTCATAGAACCACCTTTCAATCCTCTACTTAAATTCAATGGCCTTTATATTGACTAAAATTAACAAAAACTATAATATTGGCTGAAATTAGCTAATATAGTAATGATTTTTTAATAATAATAATAATAATAATAATAATAATAATAATAATAATAATAATAATATAAAATTATAGAGGAGAGGGGAGTAACCAGAAGAAGTTTGAACAAGTTCAGATCCTTTGAGTATATATTCTGCTCCTTCAGCGGGGTGTATTATGTCATTAAGTGCCAAGTCACACCACACATAACCGCTCTTATAGTTCGTAATAAACAAAATGCAATGCTCTTATAGTTAGAGTATTTAAATTTTGAGTAATGCATACACTGTATCCTACTTAATATACAAGGTAACATATAAACATTACAGACTTGGGCTATGATAAAAAAGACAGTAAAAACCTTTCTTCTGAGAAATCAAAGGCAGAGGAGAGATTCCTGATGCATGAGTTTTATCATTCTTGCCACCCTCTTTCACACGTAGTATTAATTGAACAAGATGCATCTTCTAATTTAAGACCTGGCTCCGAAAAACTCTGTTTTGTAGTGAACTTGAACATGTTGCTGTGCAGCAGCAGAAGGCGCCACTTTGGATACATCGTTTCTGCTAGCCTTGGCCAGCTTGCTCTTCTAACCTTGGCAATAGTCACAAACACCACTCTTCAGCAAGGACAATGATACTGAGAAACTTTCCATGAATGCAGTACCAATCAACCAACAAGAAAATACTTTTGTTAAGAACCTGAACTTTAGTTGAATTGAAACAGCTCCTGTATGTATTCTCACAGAAAACATTAGTAACATCCTGAAGAACAGCTTTCTTCTTACGCTGAAGAAAAGCATTATCAGAAAGTGCTCTTTTTGGATTGGCTCGCAACTGCGACTGCTTCTGATTGTGCTGCTTTGCTGGTTCCTTCACATTGAAATATTTTTTTCTCTGACTTCATTATAGCTTAGAAAACAATTCCAGAATAAAAATGAAAAATTTCACAACTGCCCTTCAGAATTGAACAATTACAATTTTGATACATAGCATCAGCTGGAAAAACTTGAGAACAACATTAGGAAATATAAACATATAACTACACCCCACACAATGTAAACAACATACCCTTCTTCAGAATCAATGTTCCACTGACAAAGGCCAATAGCAGATGCAGATAAGATGGAGTTAGGAAGACATGAAGTTTGCAAAAGTTAAAAATGAGCTGAAGTGTTTATGGATCACACTCTTGCATTACTTACATTACTGCCATGGTAACACTGATATGATCTATGAAAGGGATTTCAGATTTCAAATTTGAATTCCAACCAGAACAACAATAACACGAATCAACAGCAATGTTAGATCAAGCAGGATTTCAGTATCCAAATTCAGAATTGCAATTAAATTTAACTCTAAATCCAGAAAAATCACTTACTTTCAGAAATAATTACGAAGAAAGTAGTAGATTGTAACAATAATAGAGAACTCAACATCTTTTGATGAGTCCAACAAACCCGCTTTTCTCGTGGGGTTATCAGCAGCGACCTTCGCGTTTGCAGTGACAGAGACAATGCCTGAGGGCAGTGACCGAGATCGGAGGTGGTTCTGCGATGACTATAAGCCAGGAGCAACGGATGGCCTACCTGCACATAGACAGTGACAATGATGATAGCTAACGTGGCAAGCAGAGGCAGCGACAATTCAAATCTGGATCGAAATCAGCAACAGTTGAGAAATTGAAGAACTCCGTGAATAGAAAAAAAATTAAACAAGAGAGAAAATGCTTACTGTAGTGGATCGGAGAGTGAAATAAAAAATTTGAATATGAAAGCAGAGCAAGAGATGATTGAGGGTTAAGGAGGAGCGAGATAGGGTTTATAGCGTTTCACAGCGTGAAGAGGAGTGAAAATGATTGTGAGTGGTTTCTATTTACCCTTTAGATTTGTTTATCTGGGAGTGACTTTTAATTGACAATAATAGGTAACATTTTTAGGAAGAATTTTATAAAAATTAAATATATTTACTAACATTTATAATAAATGTTTGTTAATATTTAATTTTATGACCATTACTAACACTTTAACAAATGTTAAAAGAGAAATGTTACTAAATATTCAAAATGTAGTAGTGAACTGTCCTTCCAGCTTTGCTATCTATTTATGATGATTACTTTTTTCTTCCTCTGATTTATTTGCAGTGAGGAGAATATATATTTGCTTTGCAGGGTTGGGTTTGTTATTCTCTATATCTTAATAAGTGAATGATTTTCTTGTCTATATCTTAACAAGAACATTCATTATGACTTCCATCTCTGCTGTCAGATCCTAGTGCAAAGACACCAGAGGAGGCATTGGTATACATATTTGGTGAAGCTAGAAGAACCACACCATCAATTCTCTATTTACCATAATTTGATGTTTGGTGAGAAACTGTAAGTTCATATTTTAATTATTTGCATATTAAATGGAAATGATCTCCCTGCCTAAAATTTATATTTTGTACGCATATGTTCACTTATGTTGTGGGGCTGCTTCAATGCTACCTGAGTTTGATTGGTTTCGTAATCCTACAGGCTCATGAACAACTCAGTGTTGTTCTCCTGACTTTGCTAGACAAATTGCCATCTGACATGCCTATCCTTCTACTGGAAACATTCTTAGTTGTGCTAGCTGAAGTTGAAGATGTACCACATTCAGTTTTTCCTCATCGTTCAGTGTATCTTTGATCTAATTCACAACAAAACATTGATTTTTTTATATAGAATGTTCATAGAGTTTAAGTGCTATAAGTATTTTTTTTCTTTTCTCATTTTATTTACATTATGAAGTAAATTTGTACAATGATTATTGATTAATGAAAGAGGTTATAAAAATTTTATTTTGTGGATTTGTGAATTTAATGAAATATTTCATGTTGTAGTAATTAATTTTAGTATATTTATATTGTGTATAATATAAAATAAAAATAGTATAATATAACTAAAAAAATATTACTAAAGATCTTTTGTAACATTTTTTAAGTGTTACAAAAAATACTTATAGTAATATTTTTTTAAGTGTTACAAAAAATATCTATAGTAACATTTTTTTAAGTGTTATATAAAATATCTATTATAACATTTATTAAGTGTTACAAAAAGTTATCTATGGTAACATTTTTCTAAGTGTTACAAGATATATGTATTGTAACATTTCTTTAAGTGTTACCAAGAAAAGTATATTGTAACATATCTCATAATATTACTATAGAAGATCTATTGTAATATTTTTACTAAATGTTATTAAATCTTTAGAAAAATATTAATAAAACTCTTTAGTAACATAGGATATATTTAACATTTGTTAAAATGTTACTAATATATATAGGTAACATTTTAATATGATTTAGTAACATTTTTTAAATGTTAGTAAAAGTCAATTATATAGTAATAGTAATAATATATCTAATTTTTATAATTATCCATTTAAGATATTTATAATTTAAACCGTTGACTTGGTTACACTAAAATTTGACATCTGCCCCTTTACCCTTACTGAATCACCTTCCACTAAATTAAATAGCCGAACCATTACTTGGAAAAAGGAAGGAATAGAAATGTGGAATCACATAAAGGAATGGTGTTTCATTAAACATAACATCACCACCAATTAATATCATTTCCTTGTTTCTATTCATTTTCGGCCAAAGCCAAGAGAGAACCGTGAATCAAATTAAACCTATGGGCATCTTAATTAAGATTATTATTCAATGAATAATAATTTCCTTGGTTCCTTTCTTTGGCTTAAGCCATTAAGGAAGCAAAGATTAATAAAAGCCAAACGTGGCTTATGCATGCATATATAAATATATAAACATGATACATAACCTATTTCATTAAATCACCAAAACATCTTTATTTGTTTCATATTTGTTCCCTTCTTCACCGAACTCATAAGAAAGGAAATAAGGAAAGGAAAGGCCGAACCTTGCAAGGAAGAAAACCATAACCTCACTAAAATTTTCGACTTCAATTTTTTGTGATATGTAACTCCAATTAAAAATTTAATCTGATAAAAGTATTTATATCCTCTTTCTTTACGTGTTGGTGTCATTTTTGTTCGGTAGAAGTTGACGGTAACATAACTCCCCTTCTTCTTGAGTTCGTCCAATTGGAGTTCTAGGAGACACAGATGATTTTTGACGTTTTTTTCTTCTGCAGCTCGATCAAAAATTTTTTCTGGAGTTTTGTTGATTTTGAATTCGTACGGAGGTAGAATTTTGATAAATTTATAATAATTAAATATGAATTTGATAAGTAATTGTTGATTTGGTTGATTATTTTTTGAATTTGAATGAGTTTATGTTGAATTATTGTTGTTGCTTGTGATTTGTTAGTTTAGCTATGAGAAACAGCTCAATTGTGGTAGTTTTAATGGTTTTGGGACTGTTTTGATGTGGTATTTTGAGAAAATTGATGAGATTTGGTGGTTGAAAGATTAAATTAAAAGTTGAGAAAAATCGATAATCGAAAGATTCGAAAATAGATTAAAATACAAGTAATATTTTGAAAGGGAAGGGCTAAGGGTTTCGATTTTGGCATAAGAGGAAAATTAGTATTTAAACTTTATTTTTAAAGGGTAACATTGTATTTGTGTATAAAAAATGAGGTAAAATTTATAATTATATAAGTTTTCAGGTATTTTGGGTAATAAGTAAAGTTCAGGGATAAAATGGATATTTTATAAAAGTTCAGGTCATTTTTATAAATATGAAAATAAGTGAGGGTTCAAATATAATTTTATAAAATATTGAGATTAAAATAGAATATTAAAAAATTCATGATTTAGGAAGTAATTAATAAAAGTTTTAAAAATAAGATTTTATAAACTAAGTATTAAAAGAAGATTATAAATATTATTTTAAATACTTCTTTAAAATTACTCATTTATATTAAAATAAATTATTATTATAATTAGTATTTATTAAAGATATTATCTTGTAAGAATATCATAATGTGTATTATTAATGAGAAAGCAAGCAAGCAGAGTAATATTAAAAGCTTTAAAGAATGCAGATCTAATTAAAGAACTTTATAATTATTTTCCATAAGACACTTAGGGAAAGACGAGGAAATAATGCGAAGATAATTTATATTATGGAGTGATAGGAAAGAAAAGAAGAGAGAAAGATGAGGAAGAAAAGAAAAGAAAAAGAATAAAAAGAAGGATATATTAAGTAAAAGGATCTCTGCCACAGAAGAGTAGAGAACAAAGATTAAAAGAATTTGATGAACGTCTGCCACAGTAGAGAAGATAGAAAAAGAAAGTATTAATTAAAGGATCTCTACCGCAGTAGAGTAGAGAGCAAAGATTGAAAAGAAATTGAGTACTGTTAGGGCCTTAATGCCAAGTGTCTAGTGGGGACGGCGATGCGTAACGCTCACTTGACACTATAGGGCGACTTAGTGGGGATGGCGATGCGTAACGCTCACTGGATTCTGAAAGAAAAGTTTCCCCATGAGGACGGCGATGCGTAACGCTCATGGAGGGGACGTTGGCTGAGATAAGGACGGCGGTACGAAACGCTTATCTCAGGGCCAGTGTCGAAAATTGGGCAACAAATTGACACATGAGAACATGGCCTGTGTAGGACTAGACATGCATCATACTTGTTTGCGCATATCTCTATGTTGTGAAATTCTTTGAACGTGTCTTTGTACTTTTTTGTTAATTGACTTTTGAGTGAATTACTTGTCATGCTTTGTTGAAGTTTGTCTGTGTTCTGTGGTGTGTTGCTGTTCACTAAGGATTAAAATAAAATGAACCTAATTATCTACCCCGACCCAACTAAGAATTTTTCAGTTCTTACCTCTTCCTTTTTCCCCTTTAGATGTAAACAGGACCATTGCAGGATATGAAGGTGATAGTAATCTCGTCTTTTGGCTGCAATGATTGATCAGGAACAGTAAGAGCCGATAGTGTATTTTGGGTGGCGCCTTCAGCTTAGTGTAGAAATTTTGGTTTAGTCTCTCACTTTTGGATAGATCTACTGAGAGATTAGGAGTTGTACAGAATGGCTAGATTAGTTCGGATTCTAGATTATGGGCTTCCTTTATGGGCCAAGGCCCAGAACGTTATATATCTGTATGTACGTATAAGTATATATAGTAATAAGCAGTATAAATTGGTACACTGATCTGACTTCTGTATGACTCTTGTTTATAATGTTTGTGATGTACATTATTATACTTATCTTACTTGCTGCTTTACTCATTGGTTTCCTGTAATTCTGTATGTGAATGTTTAAGCTTTTTGAAATCCACCGTTTTCGTACCAAGATTTTCACGTAAAAAGGAGAAAGTTTCCAAGAAAAATCAATCTCGTCCTAACATAATTACAGACTTAATAATAAGTAATAGTTAAGTCTAGGAAGGCAAGTTAGTAACACTCAGTTTTCAGTATGATCATGACGTACTGGAAATTGGGTCCTTACAAAAAATAGTTCAACGCATTTGCAAACGTGTAGAGCAGGTAAAAGTGTAAAAGTTAAGTTACAATCATCCCACAGAGTTCAACAACTAAAATCCGGAAATAAAATTCAACAAAAACAAATGATAAACCAATGTTTTAGAAACAGTTTTTCAGTTGGAACATCAAGGAGCAGCCTTAATTAAAAGCTCAGAAACCAAACAAAAGCTGTAATAAGTATAAGCAATATTCACAATCAGAGCAATATGCATAATCAGAGCTGTGTAAAATAATAGTTTAAAACAAAGAAAATTTACAGCCAGTCTCAAGCATTATAAGTTTAACAGTTTCAATATAATTATTTAAATTTATTTTCTACAACACTTACTCCCTCTTTTGTTATCAAAGAGGGTAAACCTACAAAAAAAATATTCAATATGCAAACCACAAGTGCAAAACAGGTAATAATGTTAGTGTCATCAGAAATTGTAAGAAATTGTATCATCAGAAAATAGATTGTAAGAAAAGAGCAGCATCAAACAGGGCTAGACATCAGATCCCTCATCCTCGGTTGTAAGAGGATCTTCTTCTTGATCAGTCATGGCTTGGTCGTCATGCAAGTAGTGTGTAGAGAAAGAGATTGTGAAAGGTGGAGTAATGAGAAAGATGAGAAGTTAACACTTAATAACTGCTTTGAATGCTCAAAAATTCTTTGAAAACACAAACCAATTTAATAAACGAGATTCAAGAAATTTTGAATTTTAAAAATAATGAAAGCAGATTTGAAATGATAAGTCAAATAAAATATTGAAAAGAATTTGAAATTGATTTGACTTGAAAAAGGATGAATGCAAATACTCCCTTTTTGGTATAAGTGATCAAAATAATCAATGAGGCACACTTCAAAAAACAAAACAACTTTCTCTTGGGCTTAGTGGTGGTTTTAAAAATACATATTGGACCACCAAGGATTTAGTTCAGATCCAGATTTATTTAAAATTATCAACACATAGTTTGAACTCCATAGAACCTAGAGGGAGTCATCATCTGCCCACTTTTGTCTCCCTGCGACCGTTGAAAAAGCAATAGTAGCTTGCTTCTTGCTTGACAACACATTCAAAGATTGTCCAAGAAGGCAACAAATCCCTGAAGTGCTTCTTCTATTCACATGATCTCACAAAATCTGCATCACAATACCCAACTACACAGAATACATCAGTTTTAGGATACCAAAGACCATAATCAACAGTGTCATTAATGTAATCTTTTTTACAACAGAAAAATGTGATTCTTTGGGTTGTGATTAAAATCTAGAACACACACCCACACTATGAATAATATTCGGTCTAGAGGAGGATAAATACATGAGAGATCCTATCATTCTTCTATATCTTGTTTCATCAACATATTTTCTCTTTTTTTTTTTTATCATTTTCAAGTTTGGAATTTGGATGCATAGGTGTACTCATTAGTTTAGAATTTTCTAAACTAAATTTCTTTACTAACTCTTTGGCATATTTACCTTGGTGTACAAATATTCCACTAAGAGTTTGTTTGATTTGGAGTCTTAGGAAGAATGTGATTTCTCCCATCATACTCATATCAAACTCATTAGTAATTAATTTTCCAAATTCATCACACAAGACTTTATGTGCCGATCCAAACACAATGTCATCCACTTAAACTTGAACAAGTATAAAATGATCATTAGATTCTTTAATGAAAAGAGTAGTATCCGTAGTACCCATTTAAAAGCCATTTTTTAACAAGAAAGAACTAAGTCTTTCATGCCAAACTCTTGGAACTTGTCTCAAACCATAAAGAGATTTGAAAAGTTTAAAAACATGATTTAGGAAATCTTTATTTTCAAAATCGACGGGTTGAGCTACGAATACTTCCCTCTTAATAAAGCCATTCAAAAAAAAAAAGCACACATAACATCCATTTGGAAGAGTTTAAGTCCTTTATAGGTAGCATAGGCAAGCAATAATATTATTACTTCCATTCTAGCTACCGGAGCAAGTGACTCACCAAAGTCAATTCTCTCCTCTTGATCAAACCATTGAGCTACTAATCTAGCTTTATTTCTAACAACACTACCATTCTCACCCAATTTATTTTTAAAGATCCATTTGGTACCTGTTACCTTCTTACTATTCGGATAAGGAACTAGAGTCTAAACCTCGTTTTTCTCAATTTGGACCAGCTCTTTCTCCATTGCCTTTATCCAAGAGGGATCTTCAAGTATTTTCTTTACATTTTGGGGTTTCACTTGTGATATAAGAGCAAGGTTATTGAGTTTGGATCTCTTTCTACTTGAGAGTCTTATAGTAACTCTATGAGAGAAATTTTCAATGATGATTTTATGTGGATAGTTCTTCAAGAATTTCCATTCTCTTGACTTTGGTGAGGTAATCTCAGGTTGAGTATGAACAGGATCAGTTCCATTGAGATTTTCAGAAATCTCTATATCAGCAAGAGACAAAACATAATCGTCTCCTAAATTCTGGTCTCTAGAATCGTGAACATCATCTTCCATTGTAAGTTCAGGTTTGTCTTTTCTTTGAATTCTATCTAAATTTTGTGCAATCTCAATTCCTGTATCAATTTTCTCAATAACACTTAAAATGGAGTTAGAATCACAAAAAGTGACATTTATGAACTCGTTAATTATTCTATGTTCTTTGATGTAAACTCTATAAGCTTTACTAGTGGTTGAATATCCAACAAAGACACCTTCATAAGATTTTGGATCAAATTTTTTAAGATTATCTTTAGTGTTTAACACAAAATATTTGCATAAAAAACTATGAAAGTACTTAAGATTGGGTAGTACTCCTTTCCAAAGTTCATATGATATTTTTTTTAAAAATTTTTTAATAATAGTTTGATTCAAAATATAGCTTCAGCCTAAAGGAATTTTGGAATTTCATTTTCACAAGACATAGCCCTAGTCATTTCTTGAAGACTTCTCTTTCTCCTTTCAACCCCATTTTGTTGAGGTGTTATAGGATATGAAAAATTATGTGAAATACCAAATTCATCACAAAATGCTTCAAAATCTTGGTTTTTAAATTTATTTCCATGATCACTTCTAATGGAGACTATTTTCAAATCCTTTTCATTTTGAATCTTTTTGCGTAAAGTTGAAAACCCAAGAAAGGCACCATTCTTATGAGCTAAGAAAAGAATCCATCCAAACTTAGTATAGTCATCAAACACCACTAAGCCATAGTGCTTACCACCAATACTTTGAGTCCTTGTAGGACCAAAAAGATCAATATATAGCATTTCTAATGGTCTTTTGGTTGATATGTCATCCTTGGGTTTGAAAGAATTTTTAGTTTGTTTACCCAATTGGCATGCATCACACGTGATGTCTTTGTCAAATTTTATTTTAGGATGACCTCTAACCAAATTCTTTTTCACAAGTTTAGAAATTTAAAACATGCTTGCATGTCCTAATTTCTTTTGTGCCACAACTATTTTTCAGATTCCATGGAAGTAAAACAAACTACATTTTGTTCTTTTAATTCCTCTAAGGTTAGTCTATACATATTGCATCTTTTAGCTCCAAACAATATTTTACCGATTTTTTTATTCACACCACCAAGAATTTCAATTTCTTGAAAATAACCAAATAATGTAAATCACACAATTGGCTAATGCCTAGAAGATTGTGTTTTAACCCATCAACTCAAAATACATCATCAATGAAAGTTGAGAAACTCTTACCAACCTTACCTAAGGCCACAATTTTTTCTTTACCATTGTCACCAAAAGTCACAAAGCCTCCATTGTATTTATCAAGCATGATGAAGAAAGTGGACTTTTCGATCATTTGTCTAGAGCATTCACTATTCAAGTATCACATGTCTATCTTCTTCTTTAATGTTAGGCAAAACTGCTCAAAATTTTTAAGTGACCTTAGGTATCCAAACTAATTTGGATCCTTTGAAGTTAATCCTTCTTAGTTGCCCAAGTGCATTAAAATCACAAACAACCTTGTATGTTTTATTTTCTAGTATTCTTTTGTCAATAAAGCATTGAAAAAAAGAGTGACTAGGTTTATTGCAATTAAAATAGTGATTTGTGTGAGCACGTTGCTGAACACGATTTAAGGTTGTTGATGGTGATTAAAAGATTTGAATTTTTTGGTATTTGAAAAGGGTGCATTTCTTTTGAAAGATCCATCTCTAACATTAGTACCTCCTCTTGCAAAAAATCTTAAATTAGAATTTCTTAACACATATGGGTTTTTAAAACGTGAGGCTCTTTTGTGAAAGAATGGTTTTCTAAAAACGGCCTCATTATTAGAGATGTAACCCAGACCAGAGTTATTTAAAGCAGGTTCAGATTTTGATTAAGATGTATTTTTATCAAAATATGACTTTTCAAAGTCAGCATCAATATTAGATGAATATCCAGGGCCAGATTTATCAAATGATGATTTTATTTTTGAAGATGATACGGTGAATTTTGCAAGTGATTTTTTATTTTTACAAAATTACATCATTTTTGTTTCATGTCCTAAAACTGATTTTTCAAACAAAGGTCTTTGATTAGAAAGTAATTTGTCCAAGTTGCTTAAACTATGAACAAATTTTGCTAATCATTATTCAAATTTTTGATAATTTTATTTAATCTTTTATTTTTAGCAACAAGTTCTTGAGAGTGATCAATAATGTGCTTTCCTTTGAACTTTTTAATTTTAGATTTTAAAAAATTTATTTTTTGCATTAAGATCAAAAGCACATTCAGTCTCCTTTACCTTTTCTTAAAAAAAAAAAACTCATTTTCAGCATTCAAAATTTTATTTTCAGATTTGCATTTGTTATATTTATTCAGTAATTTTTCAGAATGGTGAGTGAGATTATCAATAGTAACATGCAAATCATCAAAAGATAAGTCATAGTAATTTACCTCTTCTTGTTGATCTTCACCAGCCATGAAACAGATTCGTGCTTCATCTTCGAAGTCTTCTTCCTCATTTGAGTCAATCTTAAGTTCCTCCCAAGAAGCCATAAGTCCCTTCTTCTTGTTCTTCTGAGACTTGTCTTCTTTTTCCAGTTTTGAATAGTCATATTTGTAGTGTCCAGCTTCTCTACAGTTGTGACAAATGACCTTTCTTGAGTCCTTCTTTGGTTCTTTTGAGCTGCCACCTCTGCTTTTTCTTTTGATTGTCATCATCCTTCTAAGTTTTATAGCAAAAAATACAAATTCGTCATCTGATAAACAGTCACTAGATTCATCATCCAATGATTCAGTGCAAGATTTAAGAGCCACTTCTTTCCTTTTTGAATTATTTTTTATGTGAGTGATTTCATATGCTAGTAACTTTTCTCTCATCTCATCATAGGTAATTTGACTTAGGTTACTACTTTCAGAGATAATAGTAGCATTAGTTTTTCACTCTCTTGTCAAGCTTCTCAAGACTTTCCTCACTAGCATCTGTTCGGAATGAGTAATCCCCATAGCATCCAAACTATTAATGATGATAGAGAATCTCTCGAACATGTCATCAATTGATTCTCCTTCCTTCATAGAGAACATCTCATACTCTTTACTCAGCATGTCAATTCTGGTTTCTTTTACTTGTGCGGTGCCTTCATGTGTGACTTGGAGCTTATCCCAGAATTTTTTTGCTGTTTTACATCTTGAAACTTTTCGGTATTCCTCAAAGCTGATTTCACAGTTTAGCATGTTGACAGCCTTGGCCTTGAGGACCATTTATGATTATTTTCCACAGGTTGTAATCCACTAACTAAAAAAAGATCTTCATTCTTTCTTTTCAATAGTTATAGTTTTTTCATTGAAGAATGAAAGTCTATTGTTGGACTATCCTTCTGTCAAAGTATAAGCCACTATGTTGAAACCCATGTTGTTCGCCATCAGGATCTTTCCTCCAAGCTATGAAGCTTGATCTCTTTGAGACCAAGCTCTGATACCAATTGATTGTTACTAGTGGCTAAGAGAAAGCAGGGTTGAATCTTGGCCTCTTTTTTCAATGAGACTTTTAACCTTGAGTTCAATAGAGAAACTTTGAGTAGAAAATAGGATAGATTATAGTTTTGTCTCTTAACGTGGTAAGAGATACTTCTGTTTTGTCTCCTATACTGCAGAACCAGAAATAGAGAAGAGAAAAGAGAATGACACACAGATGTATCCTGGTTTGGCTTCTTAGTGCAATGTAGTCTACATCCAGTCTCCATCACAACTGTGACAAAATTTTACTATCTTTTAATGGATTACAGTCACCAATTTCCCCCTAGGATCTACCCAATCCTATCTGGGACAAATCTATTTTCTAACTCAATCTGAATTTGTCTAGGACTCAACCTAGCTTTCAACAACTAAGTGCTAACCCAACTTGCAAGGAAATTCCCTCAGGATCATGACGACAAAACAGAAATACATACAAAGAATTTTTGAGATAACTATGATTTTTTTCTCAAAGTTTAACTCTCTACCTTTTTTTCACTCATTGGATTTTTCTTACAAACCTCACCATTTTGCCTTTTACCAATGAAAAAAAGAAAGACTAAACTAAGAAAAAGAAATACAAAATGAAAACCATGAAGGAGAAGAATAAACAGCTCAAAGAGCTATGGGAACCCAAACATGTGCTCTCAATCCTTGCTCCAATCTGATAAACCCATATTTTATGATATATTTTGTGCCTAATTTAAGTGATTTATTTAATCCTTCACTCACTTATTCATGTTAATTGCATGGTTTTACTTTCCCTTCTTTATTATATGATGTAAGTGAAAAAAACATGTTTCCTATGCTTTAAAAGTAATTATTTTAATTACCCTTTATTTCCATTCGATGCCGTGATTCATGTGTTGAGTAGTTTCAGATCTTCTAAGGCAGGAATGACTTAAAGGATGGAAAAGAAACATACAAAAATGGAAGGAAAGCACAAAATGGAGTTTTTGAAGAAACTAGCAGCGACGCGATCGCATGGATGACGCGGCCGCATGCCAGCGCGAAATGGCAGTGACGCGACCGCGTGATTGACGCGATCGCACGCCTTAAGCGAAACGCATATGACGCGGACGCATAACTGAAGCGACCGCGTGATAAGGAAAACTCCAGATGACGCGACCGCGTGACCCACGCGGACGCGTTACAGAGGCCACGCACCAGAAATTACAGAAAACACTCCTAGCAATTTTTGAAGCCCTTTTTGGCCCAAATCCAAGTCCAGAAGGCACAGATCAGAGGTTATGAAGTGGGAGAATGCATCCATTCAGAAGGGGAGTCTCCATTTATTCACTATTCATGATTTAGATGTAGTTTTTAGGGAGAGTTTCTCTCCTCTCTCTCTTAGGATTAGGATTTAGGATTTTTCTTGCTTTCAACCCTTTTTATCAGGTTCAACTTTCCTTTTAATTAATTATTTTCTCAATTTGACTTCTGAACTTTTCTATGTTACAGATGATTCTTTTAATTAATGTTATTTAAGGTATTTCAGTATATTATTGCTCTCTTTTATTTATGTTACTGTTGCTTCCAATCTGAAGATATTTTTATCCGAATAGATCTACTTTTTCCCTTTTGGTCTTGGTTAAGAAATAAGTAACTCAGGAGTTATCAAACTCAACATGATTGATAATTGTTACCTTTGCTAATTGAATTAAACTTCAATAATCCCAATCTTTTCTTAGGAAGTAACTAGGATCTGAAGATCAAACTAATTAGTCGCTTGACCTTCCTTTGCTTTAAGTAAAGGTTAACTAAGTGGAATTAAGATTCAATTTTCATCATCATTGATAAGGATAACTAGGATAGGACTTCCAATTTCTCATACTTTGCCAAAGGTTTATTTTACAGTTATTTATTTATTTTACTTGCCATTTAAATTACCTGTTCCTCATCTTCAAAACCCCAATTTACAATCTTCATAACCAATAATAAGAACATACTTCCCTGCAGTTCCTTGAGAAGACGACCCGAGGTTTAAATACTCGGTTATCAATTTTTAAGGGGTTTGTTACTTGTGACAACCAAAACGTTTGTAAGAAAGGTTGATTGCTTGGTTTAGTAACTATACTTGCAACGAGAGTTTACTATAACTTCTAAACCATCAATCTTCAGTTCTTCAAAATGGCGCCGTTGCCAGGGAACTGCAATCGTGTGCCTTATTATTGGTTATTGTAAATATTTTTCTTTTACTTGTTTATTTGTCTTTATTTTCTCCTTTTATTTTCATTAGCTACTATGAATTCTCACCCCTCTCGCTTTGAGTTTGGTTCTATTATTGTTGAAAGGAGTGAAAGTTATAACAAGAACATGCATCAAGGTCAGAGAAATCAAAGATGGATGGAGCCAAGAGGATCTGATCAACCCTTTAGGCAATAACACCCTCCAAGATATCATGGACAAAGACCATTCTACAATGCATACCAAGCCAATAGACATGGTGGACAACCTTGTAGTTACCAACAAGCCCCACCCTGTGCTTATAGGCCATCCTCTCAACATAACTTCGAATCACTACACTCACAAGCTCCTTTTCACCATTCACCACCATATGATCCTCATTTACCCCAATTCCAATCCAATTACTCCCAAACACCACCACTTCCCCATGTACCACGTCCAAATCCATCACCCCGAGAATCAGAGGTTCGCCTCAAGGAAACAGTAGATCAACTTCAAACAACCCTTCATCAACTGGAGCAAGCAGTAAGTCAATTATCTTCTAGACGTTCGAATATTCAAGGACCTCCCACAGCCCCATGTGGACAATCTAATGAAGAGCGTAGTATGAAGGAGATACTAGAAACTCCAGTGGACAGAACAGGGCATGACTTCGTACTGGAACAAGTAGAGGAAGCTATCATTGTAAAAGAAGAAGAGTTGGTTGAAGACTTAGGAGAAGCTGAACTTCCATGGGAATCCAGAATTGTGGAAAATTCTGTCAAGGACGTTACAATTGATGCTAAGGAGGATAGTGCACAACTCCCAAAGCAAGTCTTTTATGAAGAACCAGACGGAATAATCCAAGAAGCAAGTTTCCTTGATGATGATAATCTCAAGTCAAGTTCTCCTAGTAATGAACTTGCATCCGCAAGTGAATTCTCTGAGATCGAAGAATCTTCCCCAAGTAAATACGAAGATGATACGGAGGTAGATTTCTCTCAACCTCCCGTTTATAACTTAAGTGACGAGGAAGACATAGAAGGCTTTGATCAGGACATGGATGCATTTGAAGAAGTCTGCAAGGAAGTGAAGAAATTCACAGAAGAGCACAAGGGAGTAGAACTTACAGAACCACTGGAAACACCTATCCCAAGGCCATTACCACCCAATACAAGCTTCAAGTGGGTACAATCCTTAACCTTTAGCTTTATTTTTCCACTTGAATATGGGTTGCTTGAAACAGATGGCTAGCTTAGAGCTCTCTACGGCTTTAAGAGTAAGAAGGAAATGGCTCGTACTCAGAGCTGGTTCACAAGGTTCAATAAAGTTCCACGCTTCAACTCGAAGTGCACGGATTGGCATCATGATCAATGGATCTCGGAAAATGTTTGGTCACCATGGTGAGAATCTACTTTCTAAACCGTCCGGATGGAAAAATATAGATCAAGACGGAGGTGGATTTAAAAGCAAAATTTGGGATCCTGGAACCTATTCTGACATTCGCCACCCCGGGAACCTGAGAATCTGTTTGAAGCTGCTCAGAAGCTTTACATACCTAGTTTGGGACCCCGGAGGCCATTGGCATTCCAAACATTGGTGGAGATTTCCGGATGAATTTAAGCATAAGCCGCCATAACAGGAAGCTCATCCAATGTCCAACTTAAGGACTTTAACTAAAAGTGCTAGGTGGGAGACAACCCACCATGGTATGGTCGTTCCTTTTTCAGTTTTATTTCATGTTATTTATTTTTATTCCCTTTTCAATTGAACCTGAATATTATTCACTCGCATTGCATACTGCATAATTGCATACCTGCATAAAAAAAAGAAAGGGCGCGTGACGCGACCGCATCACTCATGCGATCGCGTCAGTTGCGAAAAACACTTCCCACGCGTCCGCATCATTCACGCGGCCGCGTGATCTGGAAATCGGCGTAAGGATCCAACGCCCAGAAAGTTGGGCTGGAATCGTGCGGCTGTTGCACGTTTCGCACAAAACGACCCACGCGGTCGCGTCCCTAACGCGATCGCGTCACTTGCACAACACCCATCCCACGCGAAAGCGTGAGCGACGCGATCGCGTCGCGTAGATTGCACAACACCCCAAAGGAGACAGAGAGTTGCGCTGAAACGATGCTGGAATTGTGCTAACGCACAATTTTCAGCGACGCGGTCGCATGCCTCACGCGACCGCGTCATTCATCCTTTTACCCATTCCATACGATCGCACCACCCACGCGATCGCGTCAACCCCCATTCCACCCCAGCCACGCGACCGCGTGCCCCACGCGATTGCGTGGATTCAAATTCGATAACACCCAGCCACGCGAAACCCTACCCATTCGCGCCCCCCCAACCCCCTTCTCCTTCCTCTCTTCTCTGCAACCAACCACCACCAACTTCCAGCCACCACCACCGACCACCGCCCCACCGTCGACCACCCAGACCCCACCGCAACTCCACCCCCTTCTTCCTTCCCTCTCTTTCTTCTTCTTCTTTCCTCTTCTTCCTTCCACCACCGCTGCCCCCTCCGCGACCACCACCCCCACCGCGCCACCGTCACCGACGCGCCTCCACCCACCACCCACGCCCCCTTCCCTTCCTTCCCCCTTATACCCTACCCCCATTACCCTACCCGAAACCCCCTGCCTCCGAACAGCCACCACCGCCGCGCCAACCACCCTTAACAGTCACGTCAGCCGCCATCACCACCATCCCCCAGCCATCTCTCTGCCCCACTTTCATTCATATGCCTACCAGGTTCCGCCGAACGCCACCCTTCTTGCAATTCATAGTTAATACCATATTTTTCTGTTTACGTTCATAATTAGGCTAGTTAGATATGCATGTTGTAGTGGATTCTAGGTGGTTAGGTAGCCTAGGATGTGGTTAGTGGATTTAGGCCTGATTAATTGCGCTGTTCGTGCTTCTTGTTTTGTAATTTTTGCAATTCTGCTGTTGCTGTGATGTTAGTATTGTTCATATGCTGTTCTTACTGTTCATGCTGCTATTGCGAATGTTCTTTCTTGTTCATACCTAATTGCAGTTTGTTTTATTTTATATGAACTATTCTGTTGCTGTTTATTTTTTGGGAACATCCAATTTTAGCCGGAATACTGCCCAATTTTCTGTAAACTGTTTTGTTTCCATTCATGTCTTGGTTTTGGCACTTTGAACTCTGTTTTACTCTGCTTTTACCAAACTAATTCATGAATACCAGGGCTAGCTTTCTTATTCTTTTTAATTTCCTGGTTCATAATCTGCATTTTTGATGTTTAGATTCCAATTTCTGCTATTTCTATATCCATATGAATTATCATCAACTTCCTTGTTTGGATATGAGTTAACTGTAGCTTCTAATTGTGAATACTTGTTACTTAGAAAATGATCATCATGCCACTTACTCTGACTTTCTTTTTACTAACTCACTGATTTCAACTTCCTTACCTCTTTTTCATTCCTAACCTGCTTACCTTTCAAAACATCTCTTCTGTTTTTTTTTCACTATTCTCTTTAACCTTCTAACCAAGGCATGATGATAATTTTTCCTAATTAACATGAATTCTAATTTTTACCATGTGCATTAAATCTTCAAGGCATGTTTGTGGTTTTCCTAATTAACATGAATTCTATGGATCTTACATTTTGGATTGTGAATTTTTCTTCTCAGTTTTCTAACTCCTATACAATCCTTAATGCACATTTACTTAACTCATTTTCATCATTCTACTGCTCCTTTGCCATTATGTGCTTCTTTTATTATTTGCCTCCTTGTTTTCCTGTTTTTATTATATCCTTGATTTCTGTTTTTCAGGATGTCTGACACCCAAAAAAAAGGAAAAGGAAAGGCAACAACTGGCAAACGTAAAAGAGGAGAATCCTCTATGTCCATCCTGGACATCATGCATGATGACTCATGGCGGGAGAAACACTTTACACCGCAGGAGAAGGCTGACTAGCTACTCCCTGCTACTGATCCCATCAAGTTTGCAAACAAATACTGCGAGTTAAAATATCCGGTGTTTGTAACCTCCAGAAACCTGTACCTGGAGCGAACTCTGAAAATTCCAGAAGAACTCCAGCAATACACCTCTGATCAGATCAAACAAAGATGCTGGTTCTTCCTGGAGAGAAACCTAACTGAGGTCAATGCTTCTTAGGTAAGAGATTTTTACTACAATTACTTCAAAACTTTCCTAGATGCAGTGAACCTAAGAGGGAAGCAGATACTGGTCACTGAATAGGCCATTGAGAATATTCTGAAGCTTCTGCCTAAATCTGATCAGCCAGATGGTTATCAAAAGGCTGAGGAGGACATGCGCTTCATGAAGTTTGACTGGGATGCCGTCAAGGCAAGGATAGCCCTTGACCCGACTGTTCCATGGGTCATGGGTCAGAACACCACCATGCCTAAGGGAATCAAGCGGATTTACTTAAATGATGAGGCTCGGCTATGGCATCAGATCCTGAGTAACTTTGTTATGCCGAGTACCCATGAGACGGAGCTACTTGCCGCTATGATCACCCTCCTATGGTGTGTGATGGAGGGTAAGGACCTGTACCTGCCACGCTTCATCCGGTACTACATGGCCAGGGTCCACGTCCGTGGCACTCTCCCCTTTCCATATCTGATTACACAGCTGGGCCGTCGAGCTGACGTGCCTTGGGAGGATGCTGATGAGAAGCCACCTGCTGTAGAATGCAAGAAGATTATCCCTCACAGCAGGAACTTTCTGGCTTTGGGCTATAGACCTCTATTCCTCACAGCTCCTGGTGAGACAGCCACACCGTCTGCTGGCCCCTCTTCCTCTACAGCTACTCCAGCTACCCCTGCTACCACCACTGCACCTCCACCTACCTCAGAGCCAGTTTATCACCTAGTACACCGCCTGTTTCAGCAGCTAGACCAGATGGAGCACCGCAACTGGCGCCGATATGAGAGATCTGAGCGTCGCAGCAAGCGATGCTATGAGCACCTGAAGCTGATGATCCGTTTTGGCAGCGACATCCTCTCCGAGCCTGACACACCATCAGAGCCATCTGAGGAGGAGGCGGATGATCACGAGGCGGAGACCCATCCACAGAGAGAGGCTGTGCAGGCAGGCACGGAGCAGGCTGCATCACAACAGGAGGCCCCGCCTCAGATTCAGGCTGCAGACCCAGAGATCCCTATTCAGTCAGCACCTCCTTTGCAGCCAGCAGATCCTCAGACCACCACCACAGAGACTCCGGCTACCCATCCTTCTAGTGATGACACCCCTTCACACTCTGCTTGAGTGAGCATCAGGGACGATGCTTCATTTTAAGTGTGGGGAGGTCGCTATCTCTGACGTACTTTTTGGTGAACCACTACAGACTCTTTTACTTTATTTTGCTACTTTTCTGTATTTTTCTTTTTATTTTTTATTTTCTCAGTACTTATACATTGCTATTTCATGTATTTTTACTATATTTCTGCATGTTGCACTTTAGTTCATATTTTAGCCATTTAGTTTAGTTGCAATTCTAACTTATTAGTTATAGAAAATGTGGATTAATTAGTATAGTTTACCCTTTTTAGCATAAGATAACTTAGTTTAAATTGAAAATATAAAAAGGAAGTAAACTAGAGACTTTAACATAATAAAAAAACAATCCACACACCTTGTATATAGCATTACATGTTAGTTAATTAATAACATTTCATCAAGGAGAAACACTAAAACTTTAAAGCCACCTTAAGATTTACATTGAGAATAATGGGAACTCTTAATTTTTACTTGCATGACATATATAACTATATGATTTTTGAGTTAGAGAACACACAGCATGTGAGTTTTGAGCTTAATTGTATGGTTACATTCAAACCATAATTTTTATTCCTGTGTGTTCCGCCCTTCTTTTTTATTCTGGTGTTCTTTACTTTGTTTTAATCTATATGTCCGATTATAGAATATAGATACATACCAAGAAAGTGATTGAGACCATTGTTTGATTCTAGCTCACTTATCCCAAATTAGCCTACCTTTTACATCACCCTTGTTAGCCCCCTTGAGCCTTTAAATCCCCTCTTATTCTATAAACCACAATACTAGCCTTAAGCAAAAAAAAAAAAATAAAAAATAAAAATCCCAAGTTGAATCCTTGGTTAGCTTAAGATAGAAAGTGTGTATTGCTTAAGTGTGGGAAACCTATTGGGAACATGGATGATAAAAACAAATGGTAGAAAGTTAAAAAGAATAAAATAATTCAAAATAAAAATTTTGGGAAGCATGCTCATGTGAAATCAAAATAATTGAATTACCATGTGCATTAAATTTTTTTTTTTATTTTTCAGTATTTGAATAAAGGGGATACAAAAGAATTTCCCAAATGCAAAATAAAGCAATGCACATGGGACAAAATTAAAACTAATGCATGAGCATGTAACATCAAAAGTGGAAAATTTGGGTGAATAGGTAAAGAAATTCTTGCTTTACAAAGTATGTATGTTAGGTGAGATCTTAGACTAATCAAGGATTCACTTATTAGCTCACTTAGCCTTATACATATACCCTTACCTTTACCTTGGCCCCATTACAACCTTAATTAAAGACCTCATGATTTTTGTATGCCTATATTCTATAATTGTTCATTGGTTAGATGAAGAACAAAGTTATGGAAAGTAAGGATAAAAAGAAGAATAGAATGATTAACCCAATAAACACTGAGTGACTAGAGAGTAAACACAAAATTCAGTGAGGGTTCAATAGCTCATCAACATATATCTCTGCTTAAATTGTTAATTGTCTTGCAAGTTTGTAAAATATTTTTCTTTCCCATCTCAATTGTAAAAGTGCTTTATCATTATCTAAGGTTTGGCTATGCATATATGATTCCTTGAGAATGTGAATTAATTTAACTACATGTAAGTTTTATATACAAGTGAATAACAATTAGAATTGCATGATTCATTTAGGTAGTTACATTTAGAATAGATTGCATTGCATGAGATTCCACCACTCTAACCTTACCTTACTCTTTATCTTGGATTTAGCATGAGGACATGCTATTGTTTAAGTGTGGGGAGGTTGATAAACCCATATTTTATGATATATTTTGTGCCTAATTTAAATGATTTATTCAATCCTTCACTCACTTATTCATGTTAATTGCATGGTTTTACTTTCCCTTCCTTATTATGTGATGTATGTGAAAAAAACATGTTTCCTATGCTTTAAAAGTAATTATTTTAATTACCCTTTATTTCCATTCGATGCCGTGATTCATGTGTTGAGTAGTTTCAGATCTTCTAAGGCAGAAATGACTTAAAGGATGGAAAGGAAACATACAAAAATGGAAGAAAAGCATAAAACGGAGCTTTTGAAGAAACTGGCAGCGACGCGATCGCATGGACGACGCGGCCGCATGCCAGCGTGAAATGGCAGTGACGCGACCGCGTGATTGACGCGGACGCATGACTGAAGCGACCGCGTGATAAGGAAAACTCCAGATGACGCGACCGCGTGACCCACGCGGATGTGTGACAGAGGCCACGCACCAGAAATTATAGAAAACGCTCCTAGCGATTTCTGAAGCCCTTTTTGGCCCAAATCTAAGTCCAGAAGGTACAGATCAGAGGTTATGAAGTGGGGGAATGCATCCATTTAGAAGGGGAGTCTCCAATTATTCACTATTATGATTTAGATGTAGTTTTTAGGGAGAGGTTCTCTCCTCTCTCTCTTAAGATTAGGATTTAGGATTTTTCTTGCTTTCATGATTGCCCCTTTTTTTATCAGGTTCAACTTTCCTTTTAATTAATTATTTTCTCAATTTGATTTATGAAATTTTCTATGTTACAGATGATTCTTTTAATTAATGTTATTTGAGGTATTTCAGTTTATTATTGCTCTCTTTTATTTATGTTACTGTTGCTTCCAATCTAAAGACATTTTTATTAGAATAGATCTACTTTTTTCCTTTTGGTCTTGGTTAAGAAATCAGTAACTCAGGAGTTATCAAACTCAACATGATTGATAATTGTTACCTTTGCTAATTGAATTGAACTTCAATAATCCCAATCTTTTCTTAGGAAGTAACTAGGATCTGAAGATCAAACTAATTAGTTGCTTGACCTTCCTTTGCTTTAAGTAAAGGTTAACTAAGTGGAATTAAGATTCAATTTTCATCATCATTGATAAGGATAACTAGGATAGGACTTCCAATTTCTCATACCTTGCCAAAGGTTTATTTTACAGTTATTTATTTATTTTACTTGCAATTTAAATTACCTATTCCTCATCTTCAAAATCCCAATTTACAATCTTCATAACCAATAATAAGAACATACTTCCCTGCAGTTCCTTGAGAAGACGACCCGAGGTTTAAATACTCGGTTATCAATTTTTAAGGGGTTTGTTACTTGTGATAACCAAAACGTTTGTAAGAAAGGTTGATTGCTGGATTTAGTAACTATACTTACAACGAGAGTTTACTATAACTTCTAAACCATCAATCTTCAATTCTTCACAATCCTTGCTCTCAATCCTCTTCATCACATGTTGGTTCTATTCTCCCAATACACAAATGCAGTCGCATCGTTCAGAGAGGAGAGAGAAAGAGGGTAGAAGCAGTGACATGCAACCATATCTTCAATCTTCTTTTTCAACCTTTTTCTTCAAGAATCTTGAATCTGAGCCATGCGTTCTTACTTTAGCCCCAAGTTTATTTCTTGATCGTAGATTCCAAACAGAGCACCATTGACTTCACCTTCTTCAATTTTTAAGAACAGTGATTGTGACTCAATTGATTTCTTCAACGTCCCTTGATGAAGCACGAATGGAAAAATCTCCTTTTTGTGATTTTCTTTTGTGATGAAATCTTCCCTTTTGTCCTAGCCTATTTGACCTTCTCTTCTTTTGCTTGGATTTAGAAATTTTCTTTTTGTTCTTCAATTGTGCCATAGCACAAAGCTTCCTTTTTCTTTCTTTTGCTTCAGAGTTTACATGGATGATGTAAAAGAAAAGAGAAGAGATAGAAGAAAGAGTTTGGCTTTCGGTAGTGTGGTGAAAGGTTCAAATGACATTGAAATTTGAGTTACCTAGTTAGCAACTACGGTGAATGAATAGATTTAAGTGTGGACCATCGTTTAGGCTTAGGTTATGGATATGGGCTTGTTTATTTTCTTGGGCTTATTTTCTTTCTTTGATCCCTAAAGCATTCTTTTTATTTCTGATGGAAATTTTTTGTGACGGCTTTTGTTCAAGGTGAACCAATACTTGGGCTTTAAGAGTTTGTTTGTATGAGTGGGCCAGATGCTATATGGCTTGTAAGGATCTTGGGCAAATTACTTCCTTTTCTTTCCTTGGCTTAAAGACTTGTTTTTATTTCTGATAGAAAGATTTTAGATGGTAGCAATTATATGTATCCTTGGGCCATGATTATGTGTGCGTATGGGCTTGAGCATTTGCTTCTTGGGCCAATTTTAATTCAATTTAATTTTTACACACTAAACAAAACAAATTACACAACCAAATGGATAATAGCCCAATAATTTTTAGTCATCATTTTAATCATGGTTTAGTTCTCTAAACTCAATAAGTTGCTTGGTTCTTGATGAGCGGATATTTTATACGCTTTTTGGCATTATTTTCATATAGTTTTTAGCATGTTTTGTTTAAGTTTTATTAAGTTTTCATAGATTTTAATGCAAAATTCACATTTTTGGATTCTACTTCGAGTTTGTGTGTTTTTATGCAATTTTAGGTATTTTCTGGCTGAAATTGAGGAGTTGGAGCAAAAGTCTGATTCAGAGGCAGAGAAAGCACTGCAGATGCTGTCCGGATCTGACCTCCTTGCACTCGAAAGATATTTTCTGGAGCTATAGAAGTTCAAATGGAGCGTTCTCAACGGCTATGGAAAGATAACATCCAGAGCTTTCCAGAAATGTATAATAGTCCATACTTTGCTTCAGAATTGAAGGCCCAAAACTGGCGTTCAACGCCAGCCTCCTGCCTTATTCTGGCGTCCAGCGCGCAAAGGAGAAGAGACCAGCGTCCAATGCCCAAAAAAGACCCCCGAGCTAGTGTTCAACACCCTAGAGGTCTCCTAGCACTTGAATCTCAATCAAGCTTAGCCCAAACACTCACCAAGTGAGCCCCAAAAGTAGATTTTAGCACTAAAAGACTGTTTTACCCTTCCTATGTAATCCTTAGTCATTAGCTTAGAACTTATTTGAGAACTTTTATAGAATCAAGGGGAAGGACCGGTCATATTTTTGTTTATCATTGTATTTTCTATCAGTATGAGTTTCTCAACCTCCTAGGTTGAGGGGAGGAGCTCTGCTGAGTTTTATGGATTAATAAAGTACTACTGTTCTATCTCAATACGTGTTTGATTCTCTTTTCTAAGATGTATATCCGTTCTTCATCATTATAAATGCATTGAACAGGCACAAGGTTATCTCATTCTACATGGGTTCAGAGTGAGTCTTTCATCGGACAATGATGAACCACTAGCTTGATCATACATCTCTTAGACGGCTAATCCACGACTTCGTTGGGGACTTCTCGAGATACCAGTTTAGCCGAGGTACGGGGAGATTAGAGTCTTTGTGGTAGAGGCTAGAACCAAAGGCCCAGCATTCTCTGATCCAGAAGATTTGACCTTGTCTGTGGCATTTTGAGTAGGATCACTAAGGAGAATGAACTGCAGGAGCTTCACCCTTAATCAGACTGGATCTGCACTAAGAAATCATTAAGAAAGGCGTTGATCACATACAACCTACCATAGAAGAAATCATTCACAATTGAAGAAGACAGTAAAACCGAATTGATCCAGAAGAACAAAGCATCTCCAAGCCTTAACCATCTTCATATCATTGCATTCACCATCAACTGAGTAACGTTTTATTTATTTTCTTTTTATGCAAATTAAACAAACAAACAACTCTTCTATCCGCCTGACTAAGATGTACAAGATAACCATAGCTTGCTTCAAATCACAATCCTCGTGGGATCGACCCTGGCTTACTCAGGTATTACTTGGACGACCCAGTGCACTTGCTGGTTCAGTAGTGCGAAGTGTAATTCTGCGCCACCAAGTTTTTGGCGCCATTGCTGGGGATTGTTCGAGTTTGGAGAACTGACGGATTATCTTGTTGCTTAAATTAGGTAATTTCCTTTTCTTTATAGGTTTAGTTTTATTTTATCTGAGTCTTTTATTTTCTTCTTCTTTTTCGAAAAAAATAAAAAAAATTTCAAAAACCTTTTCTTTCTTTATTTAATCTTTGTTTTTGGTTTGAGTCTTTTGTTTGTGTTCTTATTTAATTTTTGAATTTCTTGAGTCCTTTTCTAAAAAAATTTCAAAAATAGTGTCTTTTGTTTGAGTCTTGTGTAAATCTTTAAGTTTGGTATCTTCTTGTGTCTTTTCTTTTAAAATTTTCGAAAATTGTGTCTTTAGTTTTCAAAATTTTTAAGTTTGGTGTCCTTTGCATCTTCTTGTTTTCTTTGAATTCTTTGAGTTTTGTTCTTGGTGTTCTTCTTAATCTTCAAACTGTTCTTATTTTTTCTTTTTGTTTTGATCTTAAAATTTTTAAGTTTGGTGTCTCTTTGTGTTTTTCTTTAAAATTTTTGCATAGTAGTGTCTTTAGCTCTAAAAATTTTAAGTTTGGTGTCTTTTAGTTGTTTTTCTCTTTCTTCATTAAATTCAAAAATAAAAAAAAATAAAATATCTTTTCTTATCTTTAATTGCACTTTTCAAAAATCTTACCCATTTGAATTCAAAATTTTTAAATTTGGTGTTTTCTTGTTAGTCAAGTCAAGATTTAAATTTTAAAATTATATCTTTTTCAAATCACTATCTTATCTTTCTATCTTTCTTCAAAATTCAAAAATCTTGTCTTATCTTATTTCAAATTTAAAATTTCAAAATTCAAATTTCAAAATCAAATCTTTTTCGAAAATCAAATTTCAAATCTTATCTTTTTCAAATATTTTTCAAATTCTTATCTTATCTTTTCTAATTTCAAATTTTAAATAAAATCTTTTTAAAATCTTTTCAATTTCTATCTTATCTTTTCAAATTTCAATTTTTAAATTCAAATCTTTTTTAATCTTCTATCTTATCTTATTTTCAAATCTTTCTTAATTAGTTACTTGTTTTCTCTCTCTTCTTTTTCAAAATCTCCAAACTAATTATTCTCTCTTCTATTTTCGAAAATCTTTCTTCTATTTCTCTCTCCTCTTTTCCGAAATTCAACAATTAATTTTCAAAAAAATTTAGTTAATTAATTTTACTTTTTGAATTAATTAATAAATATAATAAAAACAAAAATATTTTAATTCTAGTTTCTAATTGTGTTTCTCAATTTTCGAATCCTTCTTCTCTCATAGCCGAATTCTTTCTCTCCTCTTCTCTATCTTCATTCTTCTTTCCTTTGTTCTTCACATCTCACAGGGAGTCCTTTGTTCTTGAACATAGAGCTCCCATTCTTCTTCTTTCTTTTCTTCTTTTTCTTGTTTATGACCAGGAATAGAGATAAAGAACATCTCTTTGAACCTGATCCTGAACCTGAGAAAACTCTAAGGAGGCGTTTACAACAAGCTAAACTACAACACTCCAGAAGAAACATCTCAGAAAATTTTGAACAAGAAGCTGAAGACTTGGTAGACAATGCTAATAATGAAAGAGATGCAAGAAAGGTTCTTGGTGACTTCACCATGCCTACCTCTGACTTCTATGGCAAAAGTATCTCTATACCTGCCATTGGAGCAAATAACTTTGAGCTTAAGTCTCAGTTAGTTTCTCTAATGTAATAGAATTGCAAGTTCCATGGACTTCCACTGGAAGATCCACATCAGTTCCTAGCTAAATTCTTGCAAATCTGTGACACTGTTAAGACCAATGGAGTGAATCCTGATGTCTACAGACTTATGCTCTTTCCCTTTGCTGTTAGAGATAGAGCTAGGATATGGTTGGACTCTCAACCTAAAGAAAGCCTAGACTCTTGAGAGAAGCTGGTCAATGCTTTCTTGGCCAAATTCTTCCCTCCTCAAAGGATGAGCAAAATCAGAGTGGAAGTTTAAACCTTCAGACAAAAAGAAGGAGAATCCCTCTATGAAGCTTGGGAAAGATACAAGCAACTGATCAGGAGGTGTCCTCTTAACATGCTCTCAGAATGGTCTATCCTAGGTATCTTCTATGATGGTCTGTCTGAGATATCCAAAATATCATTGGATAGCTCTACAGGTGGATCACTCCACTTGAAGAAAACACCTGCAAAAGCAAGAGAACTCATTGAGATAGTTGCAAACAACCAATTCATGTACACCTCTGAGAGAAATTCTGTGAATAATGGGATCCCTCAGAAGAAAGAGTTCTTGAAATTGACACTCTGAATGCCATATTGGCCCAGAACAAGATCTTGACCCAGCAGGTCAATATGATCTCTCAGCACTTGACTGGAATGCAAGCTGCAGCTGGCAGCACTCAAGAAGCTTCCTCTGAAGTATAAGCTTATAATCCTGATCAACCCACCATGGATGAGGTGAATTAAATGGGAGAACCCTATGGAAACACCTACAATCCCTCGTGGAGGAATCATCCTAACCTTTCATGGAAGGATCAACAGAAGCCTCAGCAAGGCTTCAACACTAATCAAGGTGGAAGAACCCAGAATAGGTTCAACAACAGGCCACCATTCCCATATTCTCAAGAACATATGGAGACCCCTAAACAAAGCCTTTCTGACTTAGTCACTATAGTCTTCAGCCTCTCCAAGACCACTTACAATTTCATTACTGAAACAAGGTCTTCCATCAGAAATTTGGAGGTACAAGTTGGTTAACTGAGCAAGAGAATTCCTGAGACTCCTCCTGACACTCTTTCTAGTAACACTGAAGTAAACCCAAGAGAAGAGTACAAGGCCATCACCATAGAGGCTGATCCAGATCCAGAGAGACTAGGATGGTGTTGAACGCCAGTGAAGAAGCCCTCACTGGGCGTTCAACGCCCAAACAGGCAAGGAATCTGGCGTTGAACGCCAGGAAGGAAGTCCCTCCTGGGCATTCAACGCCCAACTTGGCAAAGGAACTAGCGTTGAACGCCAGTGAAGGGATACATGATGGGCATTCAACGCCCAAAGAACCACCAGAATTGACGCCAATAATGGTATACCTACTGAGTGTTCAGCACCCACTAAAGCAATTCCTATCCAAGAATTAAAGGAAGCCAAGGCTCATATAGAGACCATAGAGGTTCCCTTGCATGCACTCCTACAGTGCATGAGTTCTGATGAACCCTCATCCTCTGATGAGGATGAAGACACTAGGGAAGAGCAAGTTGGTCGGTACCTAAGAGCTCTCATGAAGCTGAATGCCAAATTATCTGGTACAAAACTTTTGGAGGAAGAACCTCTAGTGCTTACCAAAGAACTCAATACTTTGGTACAGTAGAAGCTACTTGACGATCGGATTTTTGCTAGTAAAGAATTTCGTAATTGAAACCTCGTTGCTAGTATAGTTTCTAAACCAACAATAATCCTTTCGTACAAAAACTTGTTTGTCACTAAAGCAAACCCAATAAAAATAATAACTGAAGTATTTAAACCTCGGGTCGTCTCTCAAGGAATTGCAGGGAGGTGTATTTATTATTGGTTATGGAAGATTATCTTTTTGGGATTTTTGAATAAGGAACAAGAAAAGTAAATTGCAAGAAAGTAAATTAACAATTAAGAAAACTCTTGGCAGGGTATGAGAATTAGACGTCCTATCCTAGTTATCCTTATCAATTGTGATGAGAATTGTTCATTGCTCCCACTTAGTTAACCCTTACTAAATAAAGGAAAGTCAAGTGGACTAATCAATCTGATTTCTCAAGTCCTAGTCAACTCCTATGGAAAGACTAGCTTTAGAGGTATCCAAATCAATCAGCAACTTCCAATTATCAATCAACAAAGGAGTTTGATAACTCAAGAGTCTCCAATTACTCAATTCAAGCTAAGAATGTAAAAAGCTAAATTAAAATCATAAATACGAAATACCTCAAATTGTATTAAATAAAGAAATCAAATCTAATATAGAGTTCATAAACCAAATTGGGAAAATAAACAAACTAGAATGCTAGAATAAATAAAAGTAGAAGAGAAACTAAATTAAAGGAACATTGAACCTAGAATTAAGAAGAAATAAACCTAAAACTAAGAGAAATCCTAAAACCTAGAGAGAGGAGAGAGCCTCTCTCCCTAGAAAACTACATCTAAAACTACATCTGCTTGTCCTCTGGCTTTAGTCTGCGTTTCTGGGCTGAAAACTGCGTCCAAACTCAGCCCAAAATTGCCCCCAGTATTTTCTGCGATTTCTGCAGGTAGCGCATGTCACGCGTATACGTCAGTCACGCGTACGCGTCGATTGATAAAAATCCTGGTCACGCGTATGCGTCAGTCACACGTGCGCGTCGCTGCCAGCTTCTTAAAACTTCATTTTTCGCATTCCTTCCACTTTTTCATGTTTCCTTTCCATTCTCTAAGCCATTCCTGCCCTATATAGCCTGAAAACACTTAACACACAGATTACGGCATCGAATGGTAATAAAGGATAATTAAAATTGACAATTTAAAGGCCTAGGAAACATGTTTTCAATTATATCACAGAATTAGGAAGGATTTGTAAAACCATGCAAATTATATGAATAAGTGAATAAAGAATTGATAAAAATCACTCAAATTAGCACAAGATAAACCATAAAATAGTGGTTTATCAATCTCCCCACACTTAAACATTAGCATGTCCTCATGCTAAGCTCAAGGAGATATAAAGAATGAATGGGAGAAAGTAAGACTCATGAGATGCAACCTATATGAATGCAACTATATGCTAAGATATTCCTATCTACTTGGTTAAAAGTAAACAAGTTCTTCAAGACAAAAATAGATCAGATTCCACTAATTTAAATCACACAATACTAGAAAAGTAAACTTGTAAGAAGATAGCTCATGAAAGCAGGGAACATAGAATCAAGCATTGAACCCTTACTGGTAGTGTATATGCACTCTAATCTCTCAAGTGTCTAGGGTTGATCATTCTACTCTTCTCTAGTCGTGCTTTCTAGACTTTGTTCTTCATCTAACCAATCAACAAAAATTTAGTATACCAATGCAAACATCATGAGATCTTTTCAAGGTTGTAATGGGGCTAAGGTGAGGGTGAGAATATATGTATGGCCAAGTGAGCTATAATATGAATATTTGACTAACCTAAGCTCTCACCTAAACACACACACACTCTATGTAACTTCAAAATCATGCCTAGCTACCCAAAATTTCCACTTTTGCATCACATACTCATGCATCAACTTTTAATTTTATCACATATGCATTGATCTTTCATTAAACTTAACATTGGGGTAATTTTGTCCCCTTATCTATTTATCTATTTATTTATTTGCTTGACTATTTTTTTTTTGGTTTGATTTTTTTAATATAAAAGTGAACATAACATATCAATGCACATGGATTTTTAATTTTTCTGGTCTCGCATGAGTAGGTACCCAAATTCCCAATATTTTGTCAATGAAACACTGCACACTTTCATCAACCCAAGTTCCCACAGTTTCCCATACTTAATTGACACACAATCTCTATCTTAAGCTAACCAAAGATTCAATTGGGGTAATTAATTGTTTTTCCACTTAAGGCTAATGATGTGGTAAAATATAGAATAAAAGGGGATTAAAAGGCTCAAAGTGGCAAACAAAGGTAATTGAAAGGGTAGGCTATTTGGGATGAGTGAGCTAATAACAAATAATGGCCTCAATAATATGCAAGCATGTAAATACACTAAACAATGGACATATAGAATGGAACAAAATATAAATTGCAATCATAGAGAAGAGAACACACAAGAATGGAATGTTATGGTTAAATAGTGTAACCATGTAATTAAGCTCAAATCTCACAGGTTTGTGTATTCTTAGCTATAATTCATGTTCCAATTTATAGTCTTCAAACAAGTTTCACAAAAAGGTTTTAATTTAAATTAGTAAAATATTGTAAAACAGGGTCTTGAAAAGAAACTTATCACTCCAACCAAGTAGTGGTAGAAGAACATGCACAAAATTAAACAAACATGCAGATGGACTTGTTTGTCGCCCCATTGAGAAGCTTCTCGTTTCCCTTCTCAGTAGCCATCCTAAAAGAAGAGGAAAAAGAAGAAAAGTAACCCATAAATAAAGATAAGAAAATAAATAAAGTATGGGTGGGTTAAGGCCAAATAATGAGGGTCTCAATTACATGGTAGCTACAACATGCAAGTGAGAAAACAGTAGAAGCAAATGGCATATCAATAGTGCAAAAATTGCAATAATGGGGGAGAAGGTGTGGGTAATGCAAGATAGTATAAGTACATATCAATGCAAATGGAATGCAAGTATCATAAAAGAATAGCATTGACTTATGAATAATAATACCAATTCAGAATAAAACAAGTCATGAAGCACCAGAAGAATTCAAGAAAAGATACAACAGTTGAATAAGAACATCTAACACCAATGGTAAAATAATAACTTAGAAAAGAAAATAAAAAGATGCATGATGAGCAGATAATTTATACGCTTTTTGGCATTGTTTTAGTATGTTTTTAGTATATTTTAATTAGTTTTTATTATGTTTTTATTAGTTTTTAAATAAAAATCACTCTTCTGGAATTTACTATGAGTTTGTGTGTTTTTCTGTGATTTCAGGTATTTTCTGGCTGAAACTGAGGGACCTAAGCAAAAATCTGATTCAGAGGCTGAAAAAGGACTGCAGATGTTGTTGGATTCTGACCTCCCTGCACTCAAAGTAGATTTTTTGGAGTTACAGAAGCCCAATTGGCGTGCTCTCAATTGAGTTGGAAAGTAGACATCCTGGGCTTTCTAGAAATATATAATAGTCCATACTTTGCCCAAGATTTGATGGCCCAAACAGGCGTTCCAAGTCAGCTCAAGAATTCTGGCGTTTAACTCCAAGAAAAGTCTCTACATATGAAAGCTTCAATGCTCAGCCCAAGCACACACCAAGTGGGCCCGAAAGAAGATTTCTGCATTAATTACTTATTTCTATAACCCTAGGCTACTAGTTCTCTATAAATAGGACCTTTTGCTATTGTATTTTCATCTTTTACTCATACTTTCATACACTTGATCACGTTTTGGGGGGGGGGGGGAGGGGCTGGCCTCACGGCCATGCCTAGACCTTGTTCTTATGTATTTTCAATGGTAGAGTTTCTACACACCATAGATTAAGGTGTGGAGCTCTGCTGTTCTTCAAGAATTAATACAAAGTACTATTGTTTTTCTATTCAACTCAAGTCTATTTCTTCTCCAAGATATTCATTCATTCTTCAACTTGATGAATGTGATGATCCGTGACACTCATCATCATTCTCACCTATGAACATGTGCCTGACAACCACCTCTGTTCTACTAGCAATGGCTTGAATGCGGATCTCTTGGGTTTCTAATCTAAGATTGGAACCTTCGTGGTATAGGCTAGAATTATTGGCGGCCATTCCTGAGATCCGGAAAGTCTAAACCTTGTCTGTGGTATTCCGAGTAGGATCTGGGAAGGGATAACTATGACGAGCTTCAAACTCGTGATTGTGGGGCATGTGACAGACGCAAAAGTATCAATGGATCCTATTCCGACATGATCGAGAACCGACAGCTGATTAGCCGATGTTGTGACAGAGCATCAGGACCATTTTCACTGAGAGGACGGGATGTAGCCATTGACAACGGTGATGCCCAACATAAAGCTTGCCATGGAAAGGAGTATGAATGATTGGAAGAAGGCAATAGGAAAGCAGAGGTTCAAGGGGAACAAAGCATCTTCATACGCTTATCTGAAATCCACCAATGAATT
The DNA here is from genome assembly GCF_059453495.1 of Arachis ipaensis. Classification (NCBI taxonomy): domain Eukaryota; kingdom Viridiplantae; phylum Streptophyta; class Magnoliopsida; order Fabales; family Fabaceae; genus Arachis; species Arachis ipaensis. The sequence continues at coordinate 96,484,612 of NC_142439.1, forward strand.
ACATAAGTATCTCTATCTTTATTTTATGTTTATTTTCATCACCTTAAACTCCATAACTATTTGAAATCCGCCTGACTGAGATTTACAAGATGACCATAGCTTGCTTCAAGCCGACAATCTCCGTGGGATCGACCGTTACTCACGTAAGGTTTATTACTTGGACGACCCAGTGCACTTGCTGGTTAGTTGTGCGGAATTGTGACAAAGTGTAATTCACGTTTGAGAGCTCCAAGTCTTTGGCGCCATTGTTGATGATTACAATTTCGTGCACCAAGTTTTTGGCGCCGTTGCTGGGGATTATACGAGTTTGGACAACTGACGGTTCATCTTGTTGCTTAGATTAGGTATTTTTCAGAATTTTTAAGAATGAATTCTAGAGTTTCAAGGTGATGTTCTTAGCATCACAAAAGCTGATTGATTCTCATCAATTTAGCTGCTGAATGTAATGTCCTGCTGAAGCTTGGCCAAACATGTCTAATCTTTTTAGACTGAAGCTTTAGACTAACATTGCATGATTCCTGGAATTCTTATTAAAAGTTTTGATTCTCTTTATTTTCTTTTCTATATAATTTTCGAAAAAATACAAAAAAAATTTATAAAACCATAAAAATAAAAAATATTTTATGTTTCTTGTTTGAGTCTAGTATCAATTTTTAAGTTTGGTGTCAATTGCATGTTTCTGTTCTTCTTGCATTTTTCGAATTCATGCATGTTCTTCATTAATCTTCAAGTTGTTCTTGATGATTTCATTGCTCTGATCTTTAAATTCTCTTGTTTTGTGTGCTTTGTTGTTTCTTACATGCATTTTTAAATTGTTATAGTCCTTAGTATACAAACTTATAAGTTTGGTGTCTTGCATGCAAGGTTTATTTGATCTTAGTTGCATTTTTTGTTGATTCCCATCATCAAAAATTCAAAAATATTTTTTTTAAAACTATGTCTTTTCAAGTCAATAATACAGAGAATTGAAGATTCAGAACATTCAGCAGAGGAATTAAACAGAAAAAGCTGGGCGTTCAAAACGCCTAGTGAAGAAGGAAAACTGGCGTTTAAACGCCAGCCAGGGTACCTGGCTGGGCGTTTAACGCCCAAAAAGGTAGAGATTTGGGCGTTAAACGCCAGAATGGGCACCATTCTGGGCGTTTAACGCCAGGATGACACTAGAGGGAAGATTTTGTTTTTAATTCACATTTTTTTCAAGTTTTTATTTTTTTTTCAAAATCAAATCTTTTTCAAATCATATCTTTTCAATCATATCTCTTTCAAAATCAATTTCTTTCCATTTTATATTTATTTTTACTATTTTCAAAAATCCTTGCTTCAATTAAAGATTTACTTCAAAATTTTCAAGTTGTTACTTGCCTATTAAGAAAGGATCAAACTTTAAATTTTAGAATCATATCTTTTAATTTCTTATTAGTCAAGTAATCAACTTTAATTTTAAAAAACTTTCTTTTTCTAAATTAATTTTCAATCATATCTTTTCAAACATATCCTTTCAATCACATCTTTTTCAAAATTAATTTTTTTAATCATATCTTTTTTATTTCAAATTTCAAAATCTTTTTCAAAATCACTTAATTTCTTTCCCAAACTTAATTTTCGAAAATCTCAATCAAATTTTCAAAATTTTCTTTTTATTATTTCAAAATCTTTTAATTAATTTTCGAAAATTCTTCCCCTCTTTTCGCATCCTTCTATTTAAAGGACTAAGACTCCTCATCAAGGTGCAATTCGAACTCTATCCCTCTTGATAAGTTCGAATTCTCTCATCTCTACATCTTCCTTCTATTCTTCTTTTCCTCTGACACCTCAAGGAATCTCTATACTGTGACATAGAGGATTCCCTACTTTCTTGTTCTCTTCTCTTTCATATGAGCAGGAACAAAGATAAAGGCATACTTGTTCAAGCTGATCCTGAACCTGAAAGGACCTTGAAGAGAAAGCTAAGAGAAGCTAAAGAACAAATCTCTCTAGAGGGCCTAACAGAGCTCTTCAAAGAAGAAGAAACCATGGCAGCCGAAAACAACAACAATGCCAACAATGCAAGGAAGGTGCTTGGTGGCTTTACTGCACCTACTCCTGATTTTTATGGGAGAAGCATCTCAATCCCTGCCATTGGAGTAAACAACTTTGAGCTTAAGCCTCAATTAGTTTCTCTAATACAACAGAATTGCAAGTTTCATGGACTTCCATTGGAAGATCCTCATCAGTTCTTAGCTGAATTCTTGCAAATCTGTGACACTGTCAAGACCAATGGGGTTGACCCTGAAGTCTACAGACTTATGCTTTTTCCTTTTTCTGTAAGAGACAGAGCTAGGACATGGTTGGATTCACAACCTAAAGAAAGCCTGAACTCTTGGGAAAAGCTAGTTAATGCCTTCTTGGCAAAGTTCTTTCCACCTCAAAAATTGAGCAAGCTTAGAGTGGAAGTCCAAACCTTCAGACAGAAAGAAGGTGAATCCCTCTATGAAGCTTGGGAAAGATACAAGCAATTGATCAGAAGGTGCCCTTCTGACATGCTTTCTGAATGGAGCATCATAGGAATTTTCTATGATGGTCTGTCTAAACTATCCAAGATGTCATTGGATAGCTCTGCTGGAGGATCTCTTCATCTGAAGAAGACGCCTGCAGAAGCTCAAGAACTCATTGAAATGGTTGCAAATAACCAATTCATGTACACCTCTGAAAGGAATCCTGTGAATGATGGGACAGCTCAGAAGAAATGAGTTCTTGAGATTGATACTCTGAACGCCATATTGGCTCAGAATAAAATATTGACTCAACAAGTCAATATGATTTCTCAGAGTCTGTCTGGAATGCAAGCAGCAACAGGCAGTACTAAGGAAGCTTCCTCTGAAGAAGAAGCTTATGATCCTGAGAACCCAGCAATGGAAGAGGTGAATTACATGGGAGAACCCTATGGAAACACCTATAATCCTTCATGGAGAAATCATCCAAATCTCTCATGGAAGGATCAACAGAGACCTCAACAAAGTTTCAACAACAATAATGGTGGAAGAAACAGGTTCAGCAATAGCAAGCCTTTTCCATCATCTTCTCAGCAACAGACAGAAAATTCTAAGCAAAGCCACTCTGACTTAGCAACCATTGTCTCTGATCTAATCAAAATCACTCAAAGTTTCATGACTGAAACAAGGTCCTCCATTAGAAATTTGGAGGCACAATTGGGTCAGCTGAGTAAGAAAATTACTGAACTCCCTCCTAGCACTCTCCCAAGCAATACAGAAGAAAATCCAAAAAGAGAGTGCAAGGCCATAACCACATCTCACATGGCCGAACATGGAGAGGAGGAAGAGGCAGTGATTCCCACTGAGGAAGACCTCAATGGACGCCCACTGACCTCCATGGAGTTCCCTAATGAGGATCCATGGGAATCTGAGGCTCACACTGAGACCATAGAGATTCCATTGAATTTACTTTTTCCATTCATGAGCTCTGATGAGTATTTTTCCTCTGAAGAGGATGAAGATGTCACTGAAGAGCAAGTTGCTAAGTACCTTGGAGTAATCATGAAGCTAAATGCCAAGTTGTTTGGTAATGAGACTTGGGAGAATGAACGTCCATTGCTCATCAAAGAACTGGATGACTTGACTAGGCAGAGATTACCTCAAAAGAGACAGGACCCTGGAAAGTTCTCAATCCCTTGTACCATAGGAACCATGACCTTTGAGAAGGCTCTGTGTGACCTAGGGTCAAGCATAAACTTTATGCCTCTCTCTGTAATGGAGAAGCTAGGGATTATTGAGGTACAAGCTGCAAGAATCTCACTAGAGATGGCAGACAATTCAAAGAAACAGGCTTATGGACTTGTAGAGGATGTCTTGGTAAAGGTTGAAGACCATTACATCCCTGCTGATTTCATAATCCTAGAAACTGGGAAGTGTATGGATGAATCCATCATCCTTGGCAGACCCTTCCTAGCCACAGCAAACGCTGTGATTGATGTTGACAGAGGAGAATTAATCATTCAAGTGAATGAAGACTCCCTTGTGTTTAAAGCTCAAGGATATCCCTCTATAACCATGGAGAGGAAGCATGAAGAGCTTCTCTCAATACAGAGTCAAACAGAGCCCCCACAGTCAAACTCTAAGTTTGGTGTTGGGAGGCTACAACCAAACTCTAAGTTTGGTGTTGAACCCCCACATTCAAACTCTAAGTTTGGTGTTGGGAGGTTCCAACATTGCTCTGAACATCTGTGAGGCTCCATGAGAGCCCACTGTCAAGCTATTGACATTAAAGAAGCGCTTGTTGGGAGGCAACCCAATCGTTACTATTCTATGATAATTTTCTATTTTCTATTTTCTATTTTATGTTTTCTGTAGGTTGATGATCATGTGAAGTCACAAAAACAATTGAAAAAGCAAAAACAAAGTAAAAAATAGAATGAAAAACAGAACACCCTGGAGGAGACAGTTACTGGCGTTTAAACGCCAGTAAAGGTAGCAGAATGGGCGTTAAACGCCCAGTCTGGCACCATTCTAGGCATTTAACGCCAGAAAAGGGCACTAGACTGGCGTTTAACGCCAGGAATGGGCAAGAAGCTGGCATTAAATGCCAGAAATGGGCAGCAGCCTGGCGTTTAACACCAAGATTGGCAGCAAGGGGCGTTTTACGTGCCACATGGTGCAGGGATGAGAAATCCTTGACACCTCAAGATTTGTGGACCCCACAGGATCCCCACCTACCCCACCTACCTCACCATCCAAATTCAAACCACTTTCCCTCCCAAACCCACCCATAATGGCCGAACCACACACCCCTCTCACTCCTATATAAACCCATCTTCACTCCTTTATTTTCACACAACCTAAACATCACTTCTCCCCCTTGGCCGAAACACAAAGCCTACTCCATTTCCTCTATTTCTTCTTCTTCTACTCTCTTCTTTCTTCTTTTGCTCGAAGACGAACAACCTTCTAAGTTTGGTGTGGTAAAAGCTAAAGCTTTTTGTTTTTCCATAACCATTTATGGCACCAAAGGCCGGAGAAACCTCTAGAAAGAGGAAAGGGAAGGCAAAAGCTTCCACCTCCAAGTCATGGGAGATGGAAAGATTCCTCTCAAGGGTGCATCAAGACCACTTCTATGAAGTTGTGGCCAAGAAGAAAGTGATCCCCGAGGTCCCTTTCAAACTCAAAAAGAATGAGTATCCGGAGATCTGACATGAGATCCGAAGAAGAGGTTGGGAAGTTCTCACCAACCCCATTCAACAAGTTGGAATCTTAATGGTTCAAGAGTTCTATGCCAATGCATGGATCACCAAGAACCATGATCAAAGTGTGAACCCGGACCCCAAGAATTGGCTTACAATGGTCCGAGGGAAATACTTGGATTTTAGTCCGAAAAATGTAAGGTTGGCATTCAACTTGCCCATGATGCAAGGAGATGCACACCCCTACACTAGAAGGGTCAACTTTGATCAAAGGTTGGACCAAGTCCTCATGGACATATGTGAAGAGGGCGCTCAATGGAAGAGAGATTCAAGAGGGAAGCCGGTTCAACTAAGAAGGCATGACCTCAAACCCGTGGCTAGGGGATGGTTGGAGTTCATCCAACGCTCAATCATTCCCACTAGCAACCGGTCCGAAGCTACTATAGACCGGGCTATCATGATACATAGCATCATGATTGGAGAGGAAGTGGAAGTTCATGAGGTTATATCCCAAGAACTCTACAAGGTGGCGGATAAGTCCTCTCCTTTGGCAAGGTTAGCCTTTCCTCATCTCATTTGTCACCTTTGCAATTTGGTTAGAATTGACATAGAGGGAGACATTCTCATTGATGAGGACAAACCCATCACTAAGAAAAGGATGGAGAAAACAAGAGAACCTCATCAAGAGCATGAGGAAATTCCTCATCATGAAATCCCTGAGATACCTCAAGGGATGCATCTTCCTCCACAAAACTATTGGGAGCAAATCAACACCTCCCTAGGAGAATTGAGTTCCAACATGGGACAACTAAGGGTGGAGCACCAAGAGCATTCCATCCTCCTCCATGAAATTAGAGAAGATCAAAGAACCATGAGAGAGGAGCAACAAAGGCAAGGAAGAGACATTGAGGAGCTCAAGCACTCCATAAGATCTTCAAGAGGAAGAACAAGCCGCCATCACTAAGGTGGACCCGTTCTTTAATTTCCTTGTTCTTTATTCTCTGTTTTTCGAAAATTGTGCTTTATGTTTATTTATGTTTGTGTCTTTATTACATGATCATTAGTGTCTAAATGTCTATGCCTCAAAGCTATGAAAATAAATCCATCACCTTTCTTAAATGAAAAATATTTTTAATTGAAAAAGAAAAAGAAGTGCATGAATTTCAAATTTTAAAATAGTTTAATTATCTTGATGTGGTGGCAATACTATTGTTCTTCTAAATGAATGCATGAACAGTGCATATTTTTGAATTTGATTGTTTATGAATGTTAAAATTGTTGGCTCTTGAAAGAATGATGGAAAAGGATAAATATTATCTGATGATCCGAAAAATCATAAAATTGATTCTTGAAGCAAGAAAAAGCAGTGAAAAGCTTGCAGAAAAAAAAAAGAGAGGCGAAAAAAAAAGAGAAAGAGAAAAGAAAAAAGAAAAAGAAAAGCAAGCAGAAAAAGCCAATACCCCTTTAAACCAAAAGGCAAGGGTGATAAAAAGGATCCAAGGCTTTGAGCATCAGTGGATAGGAGGGCCCACAGGAATAAAATCCTGGCCTAAGCGGCTAAACCTAGCTGTCCCTAACCATGTGCTTGTGGCGTGAAGGTGTCAAGTGAAAACGTGAGACTGAGCGGTTAAAGTCGAGGTCCAAAGCAAAAACGAAGAGTGTGCTTAAGAACCCTGGACACCTCTAATTGGGGACTCTAGCAAAGCTGAGTCACAATTTGAAAAGGTTCACCTAGTTCTGTGTCTGTGGCATTTATGTATCTGGTGGTAATACTGGAAAACAAAGTGCTTAGGGCCACGGCCAAGACTCATAAAGTAGCTGTGTTCAAGAATCAACATACTTAACTAGGAGAGTCAGTAACACTATCTGGATTCTGAGTTCCTATAGATGCCAATCATTCTGAACTTCAAGGGATAAAGTGAGATGCCAAAACTGTTCAGAAGCAAAAAGCTAAAAGCCCCGCTCATCTAATTAATACTGATCTTCATAGATGTTTTTGGAATTCATTGTATATTCTCTTCTTTTTATCCTATTTGATTTTTAGTTGCTTGGGAACAAGCAACAATTTAAGTTTGGTGTTGTGATGAGCGGATAATTTATACACTTTTTGGCATTGTTTTTAGTATGTTTTTAGTATATTTTAATTAGTTTTTATTATGTTTTTATTAGTTTTTAAATAAAAATCACTCTTCTGGAATTTACTATGAGTTTGTGTGTTTTTCTGTGATTTCAGGTATTTTCTGGCTGAAACTGAGGGACCTGAGCAAAAATATGATTCAGAGGCTGAAAAAGGACTACAGATGCTGTTGGATTCTGACCTCCCTGCACTCAAAGTGGATTTTCTAGAGCTACAGAAGCCCAATTGGCGCGCTCTCAATTGCGTTGGAAAGTAGACATTCTGGGATTTCCAGAAATATATAATAGTCCATACTTTGCCCAAGATTTGATGGCCCAAACAGGCGTTCCAAGTCAGCTCAAGAATTCTGGTGTTTAACTCCAAGAAAAGTCTCTACATATGAAAGCTTCAATGCTCAGCCCAAGCACACACCAAGTGGGCCCGGAAGAATATTTCTGCATTAATTACTTATTTCTATAACCCTAGGCTACTAGTTCTCTATAAATAAGACCTTTTGCTATTGTATTTTCATCTTTTACTCATACTTTCATACACTTGATCACGTTTTGGAGGGGGGGGCTGGCCTCACGACCATGCCTAGACCTTGTTCTTATGTATTTTTAACGGTGGAGTTTCTACACACCATAGATTAAGGTGTGGAGCTCTGCTGTTCTTCAAGAATTAATACAAAGTACTATTGTTTTTCTATTCAACTCAAGTCTATTTCTTCTCCAAGATATTCATTCGTTCTTCAACTTGATGAATGTGATGATCCGTAACACTCATCATCATTCTCACCTATGAACATGTGCCTGACAACCACCTCTGTTCTACTAGCAATGGCTTGAATGCGTATCTCTTGGGTTTCTAATCTAATATTGGAACCTTTGTGGTATAGGCTAGAATTATTGGCGGCCATTCCTGAGATTCGGAAAGTCTAAACCTTGTCTGTGGTATTCTGAGTAGGATCTGGGAAGGGATGACTATGACGAGCTTCAAACTCGCGATTGTGGGGCATGTGACAGACGCAAAAGGATCAATGGATCCTATTCCAACATGATCGAGAACCGACAGCTGATTAGCCGATGTTGTGACAGAGCATCAGGACCATTTTCACTGAGAGGACGGGATGTAGCCATTGACAACGGTGATGCCCAACATAAAGCTTGCCATGGAAAGGAGTATGAATGATTGGAAGAAGGCAATAGGAAAGCAGAGGTTCAAGGGGAACAAAGAATCTTCATACACTTATCTGAAATCCACCAATGAATTACATAAGTATCTCTATCTTTATTTTATGTTTATTTTCATCACCTTAAACTCCATAACCATTTGAATCCGCCTGACTGAGATTTACAAGATGACCATAGCTTGCTTCAAGCCGACAATCTCCATGGGATCAACCCTTACTCACGTAAGGTTTATTACTTGGACGACCCAGTGCACTTGCTGGTTAGTTGTGTGGAATTGTGACAAAGTGTGATTCACGTTTGAGAGCTCCATGTCTTTGGCGCCATTGTTGATGATCACAATTTCGTGCACCAATACACAAAATTAAAATGCAATGAATGAAAGTATACAAATAAATTAACTAAAATAGAATGAAAGTGAAGAAGGATGAGAATTTAAAGAGATGAAGAAGAAGAAAGTAATAAAGGGGGAGGAAAGAAGGAGAAAGAAGGAACAATGATAATAGAAAGATAATTAGGATTGGGGGAGGGAAGATTTGAAGTCAGGCGCTGAGGTGGTTTAATTGTGCGTCACATGCGACGCGTACGCGTGCATCACGCATACGCTTGGGTCGCGCTAATTTCAAATGATGCGGAAGCGTCGGGCACGCGTACGCGTGCCTTTGATTGTGCGAATCGCGCGAAGGCATCGACGCATATGCACAACTCTCTGTTTGATATGCATGAGAGCCAAAAAATGCATATGACGCATGCACGTCAGGGACGCGCACGCGTGGATGGCCAATATGGGAAAACGATGCACACGCGTTAGGGACGCGTACGCGTGATGGGGCTTGTGCTCCCAGCACAGTTCCAGCCCTACATCATCATAACTCTCTAGCCATACACCAATTTACGCCGATTTGTAGGGTCACGCGTACGCGTGTGGGACATGTACGCGTGGGCTTGCTTGTGCCTAAGGCACGCTTCCAGCCCCACTCCCGCGGAACTCTCTGTTCAATTCTTCCTTTTCTTGCATGCACATATGACACGTACGCGTCAGCGACGCTTACACGTCATGTGCCCCTTTTTTTATGCAGAATGAAAAATGCAGAATGTAGATGAATATGCAGAAATTATGGATGAATACTAATAAAAATAAAATAAGACTAAGAATAAAAATGAAAGATCATACCATGGTGGGTTGTCTCCCACCTAGCACTTTTAGTTAAAGTCCTTAAGTTGGACATTTGGCGAGCGTCTTATCATGGTGGCTTGTGCTTGAACTCGTCTTGAAACTTCCACCAATGCTTGGACTTCCAATAAGCTCTAACATCTCCAAGTAAATTCCCTAAGCTTTGATGGAGTGTTTCACAAGCTTTGAGCTCCCAAAATTGATCCTCTTGTATGTCGGGATCCCAAATCTTGTTTCTACACCCATCTTCAAGTTGATCATCATGATTCCAACCAGGTGGTTCAGCCTTGGAATTCTCATTTAGGTGCCCAAACATCCTCCTAGACCCAATCAATTGAGAAGTATACCAACCCTTGCAATTAGGCCTTGAGCTTCCAACCATAAGGAACCTAGGATGCTGTTGCCAATAACTGACCATCTCTCTTTTACTCTTATAGCCACAAAGAGCTCTAAGTTGCCCATCTATCTCAAGCAAAGCATATTCAAGTGGGCTAATTAATTTTAGAGATGAAAGATTTACCCACTTGAATGAAGGAATGGATGGTGATGGCTTTAGGGGAGAGGTCTCCAATAACTTTGGCAAGGTGATTTCCAACTCTATTCCCTTGAGCTCTTCCTTGACAACTTCCACCTCTTTGAAAGCTTCTTCAATTTCAACCTCTTCCTCTTGGTAGTTTTCTTCCAATTCAATCTCTTTTTCATTACTTACCAAGGGCATGGGAGGTTGTGCTTCTTCTTCTTTAATTTCCATCTCTTGATCAACCTCTGCAAAGTCTTCAACCATGATATGCCTCAGAGGTTGTACACCCTCCTCAACATCTACATCAAACACCTTGGAAGGAGGCTCTATGACTGGCTTTCCCATGGAGGTTCCGCATCTCCCAAGTCTTCAACCACTTCTTCCTTTTCAACTATTACGGCTTCCTCCACTTGTTCCAATACAGAGTCACGTTCCTCATTGTCCTCTGGAGTTTCTAGTGTCTCCTTCATGCTACGCTCTTCATTAGATTCTCCACATGTAGCTATGGGAGTTCCTTGAGTGTCCAACCGTTGGGAGGCTAATCGATTTACTACCTCGGTCAAGGCAGCCGTGAATTCTAGTACCTTCTTAGTCATCCTTTCTTGCCCTTGAAGAAGTACACCAAGGGTTTCATTCATTAGAGATTGGGGTGGTATGAAGGGTTGGGGTGGTTGGAAGGGTTCATCGCATAGGAAGAATGGTTCATGATAGGAAGGTGGCTCTTCTTGATAAGGATAAGGAGATGGTGCATATTGAGGTAGTGGTTCTTGGGAGTAATTGTGTTGGAATGGGGGTGGTTCTAAGTATGGTTCATAAGGTTCATATGGTGGTTGGTTGGGTGGATAAGGGTTAGGGTCATAAGGAGGTGAATGGTTGTAGGTGGCTTGTGAGTATGGTGGTTCAAAGTTATGTTGAGGAGGGGGGTTCATAGGAATATGGTGGGGCTCGTTGGTAACTACAAGGGGATCCACCATATCCATCATCTTGGTACGCACCCTGGAATGGCTCTTGACCATAGTAATTTGGTGGAGGTTGGTTGTCACGAAGGGTCCACCATAACTATTGTCTTGGGATACATCGTAGAATGGTCGCTGCCCATGGCACCTTGGAGGAGGTTGTTGCCGAAAGGGTTGATCAAATCCTCGTGGCTCCTCCCATCTTTGATTATTCCGACCTTGATGCATGTTCTCATTATAGCGTCAATTCCCTACAACATAATTGGAACCAAACTCATAGCGAAAGGGGTGAGAATTCATAGTAGTAAGAGAAATAAAAACTAATAAAAATTAATGAAAATAAACTCCTAAAACTAAAAACACTAACAGAGAAACGAAAAACAAAATTATTTACAATAACCAATAATAAGGCACACGTTTGCAATTCCCCAGCAACGGCGCCATTTTGACGATCGGATTTTTGCTAGTAAAGAATTTTGCAATTGAAACCTCGTTGCTAGTATAGTTTCTAAACCAACAATAATCCTTTCGTACAAAAACTTGTTTGTCACTAAAGCAAATCCAATAAAAATAATAACCGAAGTATTTAAACCTCGGGTCGTCTCTCAAGGAATTGCAGGGAGGTGTATTTATTATTGGTTATGGAAGATTATCTTTTTGAGGTTTTTGAATAAGGAACAAGAAAAGTAAATTGCAAGAAAGTAAATTAACAATTAAGAAAACTCTTGGCAAGGTATGAAAATTAGACGTCCTATCCTAGTTATCCTTATCAATTGTGATGAGAATTGTTCATTGCTCCCACTTAGTTAACCCTTACTAAATAAAGAAAAGTCAAGTGGACTAATCAATCTGATTCCTCAAGTCCTAGTCAACTCCTATGGAAAGACTAGCTTTAGAGGTATCCAAATCAACCAGTAACTTCCAATTATCAATCAACAAAGGAGTTTGATAACCCAAGAGTCTCCAATTACTCAATTCAAGCTAAGAATGTAAAAAGCTAAATTAAAATCATAAATATGAAATAGCTCAAATTGCATTAAATAAAGAAATCAAATCTAACATGGAGTTCATAAACCAAATTGGGAAAATAAACAAACTAGAATGCTAGAATAAATAAAAGTAGAAGAGAAACTAAATTAAAGGAACATTGAACCTGGAATTGAGAAGAAATAAACCTAAAACTAAGAGAAATCCTAAAACCTAGAGAGAAGAGAGAGCCTTTCTCCCTAGAAAACTACATCTAAAATCTAAAATTATGTGAATGAATGTTGTGTGTTGAGTCTCTGCTTGTTCCCTGGCTTTAGTTTGCGTTTCTGGGCCGAAAACTGGGTCCAAACTCAGCCCAAAATTGCCCCCAGCATTTTCTACGATTTCTGCAGGTAGCGCATGTCACGCGTACGCGTCAGTCACGCGTGCGCGTCGATTGACAAAAATCCTGGTCACGCGTATGCGTCAGTCACGTATACGCGTCGCTCGTCTTCTGCGCTAGGCACGCGTGCGCGTCGTCCATGCATGCACATCGCTGCCAGCTTCTCAAAACTTCATTTTTCGCGTTCCTTCCACTTTTGCATGTTTTCTTTCCATCCTCTAAGCCATTCCTGTCCTATATAGCCTGAAAACACTTAGCACACAGATCACAACATCGAATGGTAATAAAGGATAATTAAAATTGACAGTTTAAAGGCCTAGGAAACATGTTTTCAATTATATCACAGATTAGGAAGGATTTGTAAAACCATGCAAATTATATGAATAAGTGAGTAAAGAATTGATAAAAGCCACTCAAATTAGCACAAGAAAAACCATAAAATAATGGTTTATCACTACTTCAGAAGCTTTCGAATCCCGGACGCTTCCTAATTCCTTGCACCATAGGCACCATGACCTTTGAGAAGGCTCTGTGTGACCTAGGGTCAAGTATAAACCTCATGCCAATCTCTGTAATGGAGAAGCTGGGAATCTTTGAGGTACAAGCAGCAAACATTTCACTAGAGATGGCAGACAAATCAATGAAGAAAGCATATGGCTTAGTAGAGGATGTATTGGTAAAGGTTGAAGACCTTTACATCCCTGCAAACTTCACAATCTTAGATACTAGGGAAGATGAGGATGAATCCATCATCCTTGGAAGACCTTTCCTAGCCACTGCCAATGCTATCATTGATGTAGCTAAGGGAGAACTGATTTTACAACTAGGGGAGGATCACATCTTGTTCAAGATGCCTCACCCCAACTCTCCCTCTGAGAAAAGAGAGATAAATATGCAACACTTAGTGTTCCAACCATCTCTTTCAGTGCAAAGCTTTACTAAGCCCCCAAACATCAACTCTAAGTTTGGTGTTGGGCAGCCATCAACAAGCACTGAGAACAAAGGTACTAAGAAGAAAGTACCTAAAGGCTGGAGGGACAACAAAGTCCCCACTAAAGGCCTCTCACTTGGCATGAGAGTTGTCTTCACCAAGAATCCAGTCATACCACATACAGTGAGTCGTGTCCTGTCTCTAGAGCATGTGGAGCTCATTCATGAGAAGACAGGAAGAAAGTTCACTGTAAGAGGCAAAATACTGAGCTCATATCCATCTCTGTACAGAGCTAACCGTCAAGCTAGTGACGTTAAAGAAGCGCTTGTTGGGAGGCAACCCAACCCTAATTAGTTATCTCTATTTCTTTTAATTCCTTAAGTTTGTTTTTCTTTAATTATTTCTTTAGGTGCATGATCATGTGCAACAGTCAGAACAGAGACAGAAAGGTTCAGCAATAAAAACAGAACACTCTGGATAGAGTGTCTTGCTGGCATTAAACGCTTGCCAGGGAGCACTGGCTGGGCATTCAACGCCCAAATTGGCAGTCTTGCTGGCGTTAAACGCCAGCCAGGGAGCACTGGCTGGGCGCTCAACACCCCAATTGGCAGCATAGCTGATGTTGAACGCCAGCCAAGAGCATAATGCTGGGCGTTCAATGCCCATGCAGAGGGCAGGGAATCTGGATTTCCTAGCCTCTCGGGACCAATGGGTCCCACAGCATCTTTACCTACCCCACTTCTTCCTTCTTACTTTCACACTTTCCCATACACTCTTTCCTATAAACCCTAGCCCAATCACATCCATATCACTTTCCTAAAACCATCATAACTCCCACCAACCCTCACCCACTTCAAAATCAAATTTATCCCACCCATGACCGAACCCAACCCTAGCCCACTCCTATAAATACCCCTCATTCTAACCCTTCATATACACACCTTTCATATACATCAAAATCCCCTTGGCCGACTTACTCTTCTCCCTCCAGCTCCATCTATTTTCTTCTTCTTCTTCTTCTTCTCCATTCTTCTATTTTATTTATTTTTTCTATAGGACGAGCAAAGCTTTTAAGTTTGGTGTGGGAAAAGCGTTACTTTTTGCTTTCCATTACCACTTATGGCACCCAAGGTTGGAGAACCCTTTAGAAAGAGGAAAGGAAAGGTTGTAGCCACCACCTTCGAATCTTGGGAGATGAAGAGATTCATCACCAAAGCCCACCAAGACCACTTCTATGAAGTAGTGGCAGAGAAGAAGGTGATCCCTGAGGTCCCTTTTAGGCTTAAGAAGAATGAGTATCCAGAAATCCGAAGAGAGATCCGGAGAAGAGGTTGGGAAGTCCTAACCAATCCCATCCAAGAGGTTGGGATCTTAATGGTGCAAGAGTTCTATGCTAATGCATGGGTCACGAAAAACCATGACATTAGTGTGAACCCAAATCCCAAGAATTGGAGCACCATGGTCCAAGGGAGAATCTTGGACTTTAGCCCGGAAAGTGTGAGTTTGGTGTTCAACTTGCCTTTGATGCAAGGAGACCCACATCCTTATACTAGAAGAGTCAACTTTGATCAAAGACTGGATCAAGTGCTCTCAGACATCTGTGTGGAAGGAGTACATTGGAAAAGGAATTCCCAAGGCAAGCCTACTCAACTAAGAAGGCTTGACCTCAAGCCTATAGCTAGAGGATGGTTGGAATTCATCCAACGCTCTATCATCCCTACTAACAATCGATCAGAAGTGAGCATTGACAGAGTCATCATGATTCATTGCATCATGATTGGGAGTGAGGTGGAAGTACATGAGGTGATACCTCAAGAATTGTACAAGATAGCTGAAAAGCCCTCCACCAAAGCAAGGTTGGCATTCCCTCACCTCATTTGTCACCTATACAATTCAGTTGAAATTGTCATAGAAGGAAATATCTTCATTGAGGAGGACAAGTTTATCACTAAGAAAAGGATGGAGCAAACTAGAGAGTATGCATATGAGCCTGTGTAACCACCTCAACATGATATCCCTGAGATGCCTCAAGGGATGTATTTTCCTCCTTAAAGCTATTGGGATCAATGGCATACTTCCGTGGGAGAATTAAGCTCTAACATGAATCAGTTGAGGATGGAGCATCAAGAGCATTCCACCATCCTCAATGAAATTAGAGAAGATCAAAGCGCTATGAGGGAAGAACAACATAGACAAATGAGTGACATTGAAGAGATCAAGCACTACATTGGATCCTCAAGGAAGAGTAGTAGCCGCCATTACTAAGGTGGATCTGTTTTCTTAATCCCCTTTCCTTATGTCATTTTTCTGGTTTCTGTTATGTTTTATTGTCTATTCTCTTGTTCTTGTTGCATGATTGATGAGCGGATAATTTATACGCCTTTTGGCATTGTTTTTACATAGTTTTCAGTATAATTTAGTTAGTTTTTAGTATATTTTTATTAGTTTTTAAATAAAAAATCACATTTTTGGACTTTACTATGAGTTTGTGTATTTTTCTGTGATTTTAGGTATTTTCTGGTTGAAATTGAGGGACTTGAGCAAAAATCAGATTCAGAGGTTGAAGAAGGACTGCAGATGCTGCTGGATTCTGACCTCTCTGCACTAAAAGTGGATTTTCTAGAGCTACAGAACTCCAAATGGCATGCTCTCAATTGCGTTGGAAAGTAGACATCCAGGGCTTTCCAGCAATATATAATAGTCCATACTTTTCCCGAGTTTAGACAACGCAAACTGGTGTTCAACGCCAGTTCCATGCTGCATTATGGAGTTAAACGCCAGAAACAGGTTGCAAAGTGGATTTAAACGCCAGAAACAGGTTACAAACTGGCGTTCAACTCCAAGAGAAGTCTCTACACATGTAAAGCTCAATTCTCAGCCCAAGCACACACCAAATGGGCCCCGGAAGTGGATTTCTGCATCATTTACTTATTTCTGTAAACCCTAGTAACTAGTTTAGCATAAATAGGACTTTTACTATTGTATTTACATCTTTGGATCATCTTTGGATTATCTTTTTTTGATCCTTTGATCATGTTTAGGGGACTGGCCTCTCGGCCATGCCTGGACCTTCATCACTTATTTATTTTCAACAGTAGAGTTTCTACACACCATAGATTAAGGTGTGGAGCTCTGCTGTTCCTCATGAATTAATACAAAGTACTATTGTTTTTCTTTTCAATTCAAGCTTATTCCGATTCTAAGATATTCATTCGCACCTCAATATGAATGTGATGATCGTGACAGTCATCATCATTCCCAACCTATGAACGTGTGCCTGACAACCACTTCCGTTCTACCTTAGATTGAATGAGTATCTCTGGGATTTCTTAATCAGAATCTTCGTGGTATAAGTTAGAATCCATGGACGGCCATTCTTGAGATCCGGAAAGTTTAAACCTTGTCTGTGGTATTCCGAGTAGGATCTAGGAAGGGATGGCTGTGACGAGCTTCAAACTCGCGAGTGCTGGGCATAGTGACAGACGCAAAAGGATCAATGGATCCTATTCCAGTATGATCGAGAACCGACAGATGATTAGCCATGCAGTGACAGCGCATTGGATCATTTTCACTGAGAGGACAGGATGTAGCCATTGACAACGGTGATGCCTAACATACAGCTTGCCATAGAAAGGAGTATGAATGATTGGATGAAGACAACAGGAAAGCAGAGATTCAGGAGGAACGAAAGCATCTTCATACGCTTATCTGAAATTCTCACCAATGAATTACATAAGTATCTCTATCTTTAAATTTACGTTTTATTTATCTTTTAATTATTAAATCTCCATAACCATTTGAATCTGCCTGACTGAGATTTGCAAGATGACCATAGCTTGCTTCAAGCCGACAATCTCCGTGGGATCGACCCTTACTCACGTAAGGTTTATTACTTGGACGACCCAGTGCACTTGCTGGTTAGTTGTGCGAAGTTATGACAAAGAACTAAGATTATGAACATGCGTATTAAGTTTTTAGCGCCATTACCAAGGAATGGAACCGTCACGATTTCTGCGCACCAAGTTTTTGGCGCTGTTGCTGGGGATTGTTCAAGTTTGGACAACTGACGGTTCATCTTGTTGCTCAGATTAGGAACAAGGACAAGAACATTCTTGTTGAAACTGATCCTGAAGCTGAAAGAACTCTAAAGAGGAAGCTAAGAGAAGCTAAAGGACAACTCTCTGGAGAAAATCTGATAGAAATTTTTGAAAAAGAAGGAGACATGGCCGAAAATAACAACAATGCAAGGAAGATGCTTGGTGACTTTACTGCACCAAATTCCAATTTACATGGAAGAAGCATCTCAATCCCTGCCATTGGAGCAAACAATTTTGAGCTTAAACCTCAATTAGTTTCTCTGATGCAACAGAACTGCAAGTTTCATGGACTTCCTTCAGAAGATTCTTTTCAGTTCTTAACTAAATTCTTGTAAATATGTGATACTGTTAAGACCAATGGGGCTGATCCTAAGGTCTACAGGCTTATGCTTTTCCCATTTGCTATAAGAGACAGAGCTAGAATATGGTTGGACTCTCAACCTAAAGACAGCCTAAACTCTTGGGATAAGCTGGTCACGGCTTTCTTAGCCAAGTTCTTTCCTCCTCAAAAGCTTAGTAAGCTTAGAGTGGATGTTCAAACCTTCAGACAAAAGGAAGGTGAATCCCTCTATGAAGCTTGGGAGAGATACAAGGAACTGACCAAAAAGTGTCCTTCTGACATGCTTTCAGAATGGACCATCCTGGATATATTCTATGATGGTCTGTCTGAATTATCAAAGATGTCATTGGACCATTCTGCAGGTGGATCCATTCACCTAAAGAAAACACCTGTAGAAACTCAAGAACTCATTGACATGGTTGCAAATAACCAGTTCATGTACACTTCTGAAAGGAATCCTGTGAATAATGGGACGCCTCAGAGGAAAGGAGTTCTTGAAATTGATACTCTGAATGCCATATTGGCTCAGAATAAAATATTGACTCAGCAAGTCAATATGATCTCTCAGAGTCTGAATGGATTGAAGGAATCATCCAACAGTACTAAAGAGGCATCTTCTGAAGAAGAAGCTTATGATCCTGAGAACCCTGCAATAGCAGAGGTGAATTACATGGGTGAACCCTATGGAAACACCTATAATCCCTCATGGAGAAATCATCCAAATTTCTCATGGAAAGATCAACAAAAACCTCAACAAGGCTTTAATAATGGTGGAAGAAACAGGTTTAGCAATAGCAAACCTTTTCCATCATCCACTCAGCAACAGACAGAGAATTCTGAGCAGAATTTATCTAGCTTAGCAAATATAGTCTCTGATCTATCTAAGGCCACTGTGAGTTTCATGAATAAAAAAAGGTCCTCCATTAGAAATTTGGAGGCACAAGTGGGCCAGCAGAGTAAAAGAGTCACTGAAATCCCTCCAAGCACTCTCCCAAGCAATACAGAAGAAAATCCAAAAAGAGAGTGCAAGGCCATAGCCTTACATGATGTGGCCAAACCCAAAGAGGAGGAGGAGGACGTGAATCCTAGTGAGGAAGACCTCCTGGGACGTCCAGTGACCAATAAGGAGTTCCCCTTTGAGGAATCAAAGGAATCTGAGGCTTATTTAGAGACCATAGAGATTCCATTGAATCTCCTTCTGCCCTTCATGAGCTCTGATGAGTATTCTTCCTCTGAAGAGGATGAAGAAATTACTGAAGAGCAAGTTGCTAAGTACCTTAGTGCAATCATGAAGCTAAATGCCAAATTATTTGGTAATGAGACTTGGGAAGATGAACTTCCCTTGCTCACCAATAAACTAAATGCATTGGATAGGCAGAAATTACCTCAAAAGAAACAGGATCTAGGAAACTTCTTAATACCCTGTACCATAGGCACCATGACCTTTGAGAAGGCTCTGTGTGAACTGGGGTCAGGAATAAACTTAATACCACTCTCTGTAATGGAGAAATTTGGGATCTTTGAGGTGCAAGCTGCCAGAATCTCATTAGAGATGGCAGACAACTCAAGAAAACAGGCTTATGGACAAGTAGAAGACGTGTTAGTAAAGATTGAAGGCCTTTACATCCCTACTAATTTCATAATCCTAGACACTGGGAAGGATGAAGATGAATCCATCATCCTTGGAAGACCCTTCCTAGCCACAGCAAGAGCTGTGATTGATGTGGACAGAGGAGAGTTGGTCCTCCAACTAAATGAGGACAACCTTGTGTTTGAAACTCAAGGATCTCCTTCTGTAACCATGGAGAGGAAGCATGAAAAGCTTCTCTCACTGCAGAGTCAACCAAAGCCCCCATAGTCAAAATCTAAGTTTGGTGTTGGGAGGCCACAACCAAACACTAAGTTTGGTGTTGAACCCCCACATTCAAACTCTAAGTTTGGTGTTGGGAGGTTCCAACCTTGCTCTGATTATTTGTGAGGCTCCATGAGAGCTCACTGTCATGCTATTGACATTAAAGAAGCGCTTGTTGGGAGGCAACCCAATGTTATTAATCATATCTATTTTATTTTTTTTTGTTATTTCGTGTTTTATTAGGTTGATGATCATGTGAAGTCACAAAAACTACTGAAAAATCAAAAACAGAATGAAAAATAGTATTGAAAATAGCACACCCTGGAGGAGAGCAGTCTGGCGTTTAAACACCAGAAACAAGCATCTGCCTGGCATTTAACGCCAGAAACAGGCACCAAGCTGGCGTTTAACGTCAAAAACAAGCATCTGTCTGGCGCTAAACGCCAGAAACAGGCTACATTTGGGCGTTTAACGCCATAAACAAGCAGCAATCTGGCGTTAAATGCCAGGATTGCACAGCAAGGGCGTTTTACACGCCTAATTGGAGCAGGGATGTTAAGTCCTTGACCCCACTTGATCTGTGGACCCCACAAGATCCCCTCAGGATTTGTGGACTCCACAGGATCCCCTCAGGATCTGTGGACCCCACAGGATCCCCGCATCTTCTTCTCTCCTCTTCACAACTTTTCATAACTCTCTTCCCTAAATACCCTTCACCAATCACCTCAATCACTCTTTCCCATCCCCTCTTCACCACTCACATCTATCCTCTCTTCCCCACAAACCCCACCTACCTTTAAAATTCAAACTATTTTCCCTCCCAAACCCAACCCTAATGGCCGAACCCTAACCCTCCCCACACTCCTATATAAACCCATCATTCTTTCTTCTTTTTCACACAACACAATCCTCTCTTCTTCCCCTTGGCCGAATACACACCTCTCTCCATCTCCTCCATTTTTCTTCCTCTTCTCCTTCTTTCTTTCTTCTTTTGCTCAGGGACGAGCAAACATTTTAAGTTTGGTGTGGTAAAAGCATTGCTTTTTGTTTTTCCATAACCATTAATGGCACCTAAGGCCAGAGAAATCTCAAGAAAGAGGAAAGGGAAGGCAATTGCTTCCACCTCTACGTCATGGGAGATGGAGAGATTCATCTTAAAAGTCCATCAAGACCACTTCTATGAAGTTGTGGCTAAGAAGAAAGTGATCCCTGAGGTTCCTTTCAAGCTCAAAAAGAGCGAATATCTGGAGATCTGACAAGAGATTAGAAGAAGAGGATGGGAAGTTCTCTCTAATCCTATTCAACAAGTCGGGATCTTAATGGTTCAAGAGTTCTATGCAAACACATGGATCACTAGGAACCATGATCAATGTGTGAACCCGAATCCAAAGAATTGGCTTACAATGGTTCGGGGGAATTACTTAGATTTTAGTCCGAAAATGTAAGGTTGGCGTTCAACTTGCCAATGATGGAAGAGAACGCACGCCCCTACACAAGAAGGGTCAGCTTTGATCAAAGGTTGGACCAAGTCCTCATAGACATATGTGAGGAAGGAGCTCAATGGAAAATTGACTCAAGAGGTAAGCCGGTTCAATTAAGAAGGCATGACCTCAAACCAGTGGCTAGGGGATGGCTAGAGTTCATTCAATGCTCAATCATTCCTACTAGTAACCGGTCTGAAGTTACTATAGACCAGGCCATCATGATCCATAGTATCATGATTGGAGAGGAGGTGGAAGTTCATGAGATTATACCTCAAGAACTTTACAAGGTGGCTGACAAGTCCTCCACTTGGGCAAGGTTAGCCTTTCCTCACCTCATATGCCACCTCTGCAATTCGGCTGGAATTGACATAGAGGGAGACATCCTCATTGAAGAGGACAAGCCCATCACTAAGAAAAGGATGGAGCAAATAAGAGATCATGGACCTCAGCAAGAGCATGAGGAAATTCCCCACCATGAAATCCCTGAGATGCCTCAAGGGATGCACTTTCCTCCACAAAACTATTGGGAGCAAATCAACACCTCCCTAGGAGAATTAAGTTCCAATATGGGACAACTAAGGGTGGAGCACCAAGAGCACTCCATCATCCTCCATGAGATTAGAGAAGATCAAAGAGCCATGAGGGAGGAGCAACAAAGGCAAGGAAGAGACATAGAGGAGCTCAAAAGCACCATTGGTTCTTCAAGAAGAGGAAGACGCCACCCTCACTAAGGTGGACTCATTTCTTAATCTCCTTGTCTATTTATTTTACTGTTTTTCGATTTTTGAGCCTTATGTTTTATTGATGTTTGTGTCTTTACTATATGATCATTAGTGTTTAAGTGTCTATGTCTTAAAGCTATGAATGTCATATGAATCCATCACCTCTCTTAAATGAAAAATGTTTTAATTACAAAAGAACAAGAAGTACATGGTTTCGAATTCATCCTTGAAACTAGTTTAATTATTTTGACGTGGTGACAATACTTTTTGTTTTCTGAATGAATTCTTGAACAGTGTATATGTCTTTTGAAGTTGATGTTTATGAATGTTAAATATGTTGGCTCTTAAAAGAATGATGAAAAAGGAGACATGTTATTTGATGATCTAAAAAATCATAAAAATGATTCTTAAAGCAAGAAAAAGCAGTGAATACAAAAGCTTGCAGAAAAAAAAAAGAGAGAAAAGAAAAAATAGCGAAAAAAAAAAAAGAAAAAGAAAAAGCAAGCAGAAAAAGCCAAGAGCCTTTAAACCAAAAGGCAAGAGAAAAAAGCCAATAGCCCTTAAAACCAAAAGGCAAGGGTAATAAAAAGGATCCAAGGCTTTGAGCATTAATGGATAGGAGGGCCTAAAGGAATGAAATCCTGGCCTAAGCGGCTAAACCAAGCTGTCCCTAACCATGTGCTTGTGGCGTGAAGGTGTCAAGTGAAAACTTGAGACTGAGCAGTTAAAGTCAAGGTCTAAAGCAAAACGAAGAGTGTGCTTAAGAACCCTGGACACCTCTAATTGGGGACTTTAGGAAAGCTGAGTCACAATCTGAAAAGGTTCACCCAGTTATGTATCTATGACATTTATGTATCCGGTGGTAATACTGGAAAACAAAGTGCTTAGGGCCACGGCCAAGACTCATAAAGTAGCTGTGTTCAAGAATCAACATACTGAACTAGGAGAATCAATAACACTATCTGAATTCTAAGTTCCTATAGATGCCAATCATTCTGAACTTCAATGGATAAAGTGAGATGCCAAAACTATTCAAGAGGCAAAAAGCTACAAGTCCCGCTCATCTGATTGAAGCTAAGTTTCATTGATATTTTGGAATCTATAGTATATTCTCTTATTTTTATCCTATTTGAATTTCAGTTGCTTGGGGACAAGAAATAATTTAAGTTTGGTGTTGTGATGAGCGGATAATTTATACGCTTTTTGGCATTGTTTTTATACAGTTTTCAGTATAATTTAGTTAGTTTTTAGTATATTTTTATTAGTTTTTAAATAAAAATCACATTTCTGGACTTTACTATGAGTTTGTGTGTTTTTCTGTGATTTCAGGTATTTTCTGGCTGAAATTGAGGGACTTGAGCAAAAATCAGATTCAGAGGTTGAAGAAGGACTGCAGATGCTGCTGGATTCTGACCTCCCTGCACTGGAGCTACAGAACTCCAAATGGCGCGCTCTCAATTGCGTTGGAAAGTAGACATCCAAGGCTTTCCAACAATATATAATAGTCTATACTTTGCCCGAGTTTAGACGATGCAAACTGGCATTCAACGCCAGTTCCATGCTGCATTCTGGAGTTAAACGCCAGAAACAGGTTGCAAAGTGGAGTTAAACGCCAGAAACAGGTTACAAACTGGCGTTCAACTCCAAGAGAAGCCTCTACACGTGTAAAGCTCAATGCTCAGCCCAAGCACACACCAAGTGGGCCCCGGAAGTAGATTTCTGCATCATTTACTCATTTCTGTAAACCCTAGTAACTAGTTTAGCATAAATAGGTCTTTTTACTATTGTATTTACATCTTTGGATCATCTTTGGATTATCTTTTTTTGATCCTTTGATCATGTTTAGGGGACTGGCCTCTCGGCCATGCCTGGACCTTCATCACTTATGTATTTTCAACGGTAGAGTTTCTACACACCATAGATTAAGGTGTGGAGCTCTACTATTCCTCATGAATTAATACAAAGTACTATTATTTTTCTATTCAATTCAAGCTTATTCCAATTCTAAGATATTCATTCACACCTCAATATGAATGTGATGATCGTGACAGTCATCATCATTCCCAACCAATGAACGCGTGCCTGACAACCACTTCCGTTCTACCTTAGATTGAATGAATATCTCTGGGATTCCTTAATCAGAATCTTCGTGGTATAAGTTAGAATCCATGGACGGCCATTCCTGAGATCCAGAAAGTCTAAACCTTGTCTGTGGTATTCCGAGTAGGATCTGGGAAGGGATGGCTGCGACGAGCTTCAAACTCGCGAGTGCTGGGCGTAGTGACAAACGCAAAAGGATCAATGGATCCTATTCCAGTATGATCGAGAACCGACAGATGATTAGCCATTCAGTGACAGCGCATTAGACCATTTTCACTGAGAGGACAGGATGTAGCCATTGACAACAGTGATGCCTAACATACAGCTTGCCATAGAAAGGAGTATGAATGATTGGATGAAGACAACAGGAAAGCAGAGATTCAGGAGGAACGAAAGCATCTTCATACGCTTATCTGAAATTCTCACCAATGAATTACATAAGTATCTCTATCTTTAAATTTACGTTTTATTTATCTTTTAATTATTAAATCTCTATAACCATATGAATCTGCCTGACTGAGATTTGCAAGATGACCATAACTTGCTTCAAGCTGGCAATCTCCGTGGGATCGACCCTTACTCACGTAAGGTTTATTACTTGGACGACCCAATGCACTTGCTGGTTAGTTGTGCGAAGTTGTGACAAAGAACTAAGATTATGAACGTGCGTATTGAGTTTTTAGCGCCGTTACAAAGGAATGGAACTGTCACGATTTCTGCGCACCAATGATCATCTATGTCTTAAAGTTATAAAATGTTCCATATATCTCTCACCTTGCTTAAAAGAAAATTTTATTTGAAAAGAATTGAGAGATACATGAATTTCAAGTTTTATAATAAGAATAGTCAATTATTTTGATGTGGTGGCATTGCTTTTGTTTTCTGAATGTATGAATAAACAGTGCATATTTGAAATTGGAATTAAGAATGTCGGCTCTTGAAAGAATGATGATAAAAGTGAAGTATTATTGGTAATCTGAAAAATCCAAATAAATTGATTCTTGAAGCAAGAAAAAGCAGCAAAAAGGAAAAAAAAAAGCATGTTGCAATAAAAGAAAAAAAATAAATATATATATTCATGCGAAAAAAATGGCAAAAAAAAAAAAGAGAAAAAGCAGAAAAAGCCAATAGCTCTTTAAACCAAAAGGCAAGAGCAAAAAGTCAATAACCCTTTAAACCAAAAGGCAAGTGTAAAAGGATCCAAAGATCCTAAGAGTGTGGTTAAGAACTCTGGACACCTCTATCTGGGGATTCTAGCAAAGCTGAATCACAATCCAAAAGGGTTCACCCAGTTAAGTGTCTGTGGCATTTATGTATCTGGTGGTAATACTGGAAAACAAAGTGCTTAGGGCCACAGCTAAGACTCTAAATGTTGTGTTCAAGAATAAAAAAGAACTAAACTAGGAGAGTCAATAATATCAGCTGGATTCTAAGTTCCTAAAGAGACCAACACTTCTGAGTTTCAATGGATAATGAGATGCCAAAACTATTAGAAGCAGAAAGTTACTAAGTCCCGCTCATCTAATTGAAACTGAGCTTCATTGGAAACTCTGAGATTTATTGTATCTTACTCTTCATTTTTTATCCTACTTTGTTTTTAGTTGGTTAGGGACAAGCAACAATTTAAGTTTGGTGTTCTAATGAGCAGATATTTTATATGCTTTTTGGCATCATTTTCATATAGTTTTTAGCATGTTTTGTTTAAGTTTTATTAAGTTTTCATAGGTTTTAGTGCAAAATTCACATTTTTGGATTCTACTTCGAGTTTGTGTGTTTTTATGAAATTTCAGGTATTTTCTGGCTGAAATTGAGGAGCTGGAGCAAAAGTTTGATTCAGAGGCAGAGAAAGCACTGCAGATGTTGTCCAGATCTGATCTCCTTGCACTCGAAAGAGCTTTTCTGGAGCTATAGAAGTTCAAATGGAGCGTTCTCAATGGATATGGAAAGCTAACATCCAAATCTTTCCAGCAATGTATAATAGCCCATACGTTGCTTCAGAAATGAAGGCCCAAAACTGGCATTCAACGCCAGCCTCCTACCCTATTCTAGCATCCAGCGCCCAAAAGAGAAGAGACCAGCGTCCAACGCCCATAAAGGACCCCTTAGCCAGCGTTCAACACCCTAGAGGCCTCCTAACACGTGGATCTCAATCAAGCTCAGCCCAAACAC
This sequence comes from Arachis ipaensis, assembly GCF_059453495.1. Lineage (NCBI taxonomy): Eukaryota > Viridiplantae > Streptophyta > Magnoliopsida > Fabales > Fabaceae > Arachis > Arachis ipaensis. The sequence goes on from NC_142439.1 coordinate 96,510,805, forward strand.
TCACCAAGTGGGCCCTAGAAGTGAATTTTAGCACTAAAAGATTGTTTTACCCTTCCTATGTAATCCTTAGTCATTAGCTTAGTATTTATTTGAGAACTTTTATAGAATCAAGGGGAAGGACCAGTCATATCTTCGTTTATCATTGTATTTTCTATCAGTATGAGTTTCTAAACCTCCTAGGTTGAGGGGAGTAGCTCTGTTGAGTTTTATGGATTAATAAAGTACTACTGCTTTATCTCAATACGTGTTTGATTCTCTATTCTAAGATGTATATCCGTTCTTCATCATTATGAATCCGTTGAATCGGAACTGGTTATCTCATTCTACATGGGTTCAGAGTGAGTCTTTCATCGGACAACGATGAACCACTAGCTTGATCATACATCTCTTAGATGGCTAATCAACGACTTTGTTGGGGACTTCTCGAGACACCAGTTCAGCCGAGGTACGGGGAGATTAGAGTCTTTGTGGTAGAGGCTAGAACCAAAGGCGCAGCATTCTCTGATCTAGAAGATTCGACCTTGTCTGTGATGTTTTGAGTAGGATCACTAAGGAGAATGAACTGTAGGAGCTTTAGCCTCAATCAGACTGGATCCGTACTAACCCTGGGTTCAGATCTGGAGGAGTATTGGCGATCCTTTAAGAAAGGCGTTGATCACATACAGCCTGCCATAGAAGAAACCATTCACAGTTGAAGAAGACAGTAAGACTGAATTGATCCAAAAGAACAAAGCATCTCCAAGCCTTAACCATATTCATATCATTGCATTCACCATCAATTGAGTAATGTTTTATTTATTTTCTTTTTATGTGAATTAAACAAACAAAAAACTCTTCTATCCGCCTGACTAAGATCTACAAGATAACCATAGCTTGCTTCAAATTACAATTCTCGTGGGATCGATCCTGACTCACTCAGGTATTACTTGGATGACCCAGTGCACTTGCTGTTTCAGTAGTGCAAAGTTTAATTTCGCGCTACTAGTTCTCTTCCAAGACACCAAATTTAAACCATAGTACACACAAAATTCTGTTATGGACTTCCTATTATCAGGATCACTATGCCAATTTGAGTATGAAAAACCAAAAAATCTTAAATCAGTGTATCTGTAAAATTGCAATGTCAACTTAGAGTACCTGCTAAGTATCTTAGGACTTGTTTGACTGCAGCCTAGTGTTTTTTGCCTATTTTGGACATAAATTAACTCAGTTTATTCATTGAAAAGCTAATATCAAATTCTGTAATTGTTGCATACTATAACCCTTCTACAATGGAGAGAAATAAAGTTTGATTTTCAAAGGAGGTTCCAGCATTTGCAATCAATCTAAGTGAGCTTATTATTGGCATCATACTTGGTTTGGATTCATTCATACCAGCACATGTTAAAAAATTATGTATGTATTTAGTTTGGTTCAAAAAAATTAAGAACATTTTTTATTTCAGTTTTATTATCTCCAATAATAAGCATATCATCAACATAAATAAAAATATAAATGGTAGAATTATAAGTATATCTAGTAACCAGGGAGGGGTCAGATTTAGTTACTGTAAAACCAAAAAATTGAAGGTTAGTAATGATAGTTAAGTACCAGGCCATTGGGGTTTGTTTAAGGCCATAAATGGTTTTGTTAAGTTTGTATATATACAAGCTTAGGATTACAGTGGTTGAAACCTATAGGCTGAGACATAAATACAGTTTCATACAGACCATTTAGAAATGTATTGTGAAAATTATATTGTTAGATTCTCCAACCTTTTGATAAAGCAATGGTTAAAATCATCCTAATTGTAACTGGTTTGATAACAGGTGAGAAAACCTAATTAAAATTGATTCCAGCAATTTGAATAAAACCTTTTACAACCAACATGGCTTTATGTCTAATGATCTCACTTTTTGCATTCTTTTTTAACAACAAAAATTCACTTACAACTAACAATTTTTTCATTTTCAGGTAATTCAACTAAGGACTATGTATTGCGATATAGTAGAGCTTTATATTCTATAATCATAGCATCTCTTTATAAGGGATTTTTTAGAGCACTTTGAACACTTTTAGACAAAAAATCAGAATTAGAGAAGATTCAGAATTTTGCTATCTGAAGAGCTTTGGAGTTTTATTACCTATCTTGGACCTTGTCCATATTGGATGGATTTTTTTTGAAGAAATAATTGTAGATGGAGGTTTTGGTGAAAAAGACAAATCAATTTCAATAGAAGAAATTGGTATTAGATCATGAGCAGAGGATGTTGTTTCATTGGATTGTGAATCTGTCTACATTATATGTACTTATTCATTTTTCTCACTGTAATTTGTATCACCAATTGTGTTTGAAACTTGATTGTGATGCCGCATTGGATTTGGAAATTGATGAATCAATAGAGGAGGGATGAATGGCTGCAATTTGAGGTAAAAAATCTATAACAGTAGCATTGCTAGTGCTAGTTTCATTAGCAGCATTAAAAAAGAAAGAAAGAGATAAAAATTTATTTTCATGAAAAATTACATCCCTAGATACACTTAGTTTTTCACTTTTAGTGAGACATCTATGTCCTTTTTTATTCAAAGCATAACTTAATAATAAATAAGGTTTGGATCTATACTCTAATTTATGTGCAGTGTTTGGTCTAGTGTGAGGGAAATTTAAGCATCCAAAGATTCTCAATAAGGCATAATTAGATTTATGATGATATAATGATTTAAAAAGTGATTACCTGTAACAATGAAGGCATGTGATTTATCAAATATACTGAGGTTGCAATAGCCTCACTTGATAGAGTTAAAGGAACTATAGTAGTAGATAATAAAGCTAAAGCAGTCTTAATTATATGTCTATTTTTTCTTTCTGCTAATCCACTTTGTTGAGGGGTATAAAAACAAGTAAGTCTATGAAATACATTAATAGAGCATCCTAAATGTTTTTCTATGCAAGTTTTGTACAATTTAAGCACACTAAAGACCTGTGACTTGTTTGTTAGGAAATATATTGTAATTTGTCTTGAATACATATTAATGAATGAAGCATAATATCTAACACCTGTGTGTGTAGTGATTAGGGCTGGTCCCAAATATCATAAACAATCAATAATAAAAGACAATAATAAATAGTATTAGATAGAGAGTAAGGTAACCTATGAGATTTTTTTAAGCAGCAATATTCACATACACTATAATCAGAAGCATTTTTATTATTCAAAGATAAAGAGCGATTAGTTACAATAGATTTTACGATTGGTAAAGCTGGATAAGGTGGTAAATCATACAAGGTTATGTGCAATTGAGGGAACATGTAATAAATCATACAAATAATATCTTCTTTCTATTGGTTTATGATAAAAATATCAATTACCAATATAAACCTAATCTTGTCCAAGATATTTTTGTGCTTGTTGCATATTTGATTGATATGGAGTACAATGATGTGAAACTCTAAAATCAGCAACCAAAGAGGGATAAGCAATTGTAGTTAGGGGTGGCAAAACGGGTCGAACCCGTTGGGCCGACCCGCTGAACTCGCTAAAAAAGGCGGGTCGAATTAGGATTTGGAACCCGCCAAATAAAAGAAATCTCCCAAACCCATACTGCCAAATTTGCGGGATTTGGTGGGGCGGGTCGGCCCACCGGGCCAATGGATTTTTTTATGAAATAAAAAAGTAATTACTGCTACAAAATTAATAATTATATAATTTTTAAATACTTTTTTTATTTTTTGTTTTTATTCTTTTTTTAGTTATTAACTTTATTTATTTTATTTTGCAACTTCGTATATATGCTCAAATTATGTGACTTATTTTTTAAAACAAAGATGGTTCTATTGACAAATATTATTTTACACAATTTTATTGAAGTTAAAAATTAAAAAAGAATATTAAAAAAATTTATATTTTAATTTGACTTTTTATTTGTATTTGATTTTTTAATTATTATTTTTTTATTAATTTTAATGAATTTTATTTAAAAAAAATAGACAAGCAGGCTAGCCCATCAACCCGCCAATCCGCCATAAAACGGAGCGGGCTAACATTTTGAACCTATTTTAATTGGCGGGCTGGCTCGCTCCGTTTATGGCGCGGACCTAGGCGGGGCGGGGCGAGGCGGGTCGGCCCGCTTTGCCATCCCTAATTATAGTAGATGTAGCAATCATTGCCTTGTTGGGATTATGGAATGAGGGAGGTGGAGGGAGTGCATTGTGCATGGAAGTGTTAGGTGAATTTTGCTGTGCATGTTGATATTGTTTATCAAACCTAAAATAACAATAACTAGCAACATGTCCCAGCTTGCCACAAATTTGACATTTTGGCTAATTTAAGTTTCATTCCAAGTACCTCTACCTTCACGATTTGATCTTCCTCCACACCCTCTTCGACCATAAGTACCTCTATTAGGTGTCTGTGCGTTTCTTGGATAACCGAATAAAAATTACTCTAATTAAAAGGTTGGGTTGAGTGAAATTGGCCTATACCATTGAGGATTCAGATTTTTTGAACTTCTCTACAATGTCTTCTTGGACCATTAAGAGAGTTTCAAGGTCTGTAACGGAATAAGGTGGATATTTTGCAGTGACATATATCATAAATAATTGATAGTCTTTCTTTTAACCATCTAAAATGATATTAGTGTATTTTACATCAGTCAAATGAGCTCCACTAGTAACAAGGGTATCCACCACTTTCTTGACTTAAAGGATATAATAAGATGTTTGACCAATCTTCTTTATCGATTTCAGTTGGAATTAAAGTTGTCTAATACGAGTTTTAGTCTGTGTTGCAAAGTGAGTGTGAAGATGGCTCTAAATTTCATGAGCAAAGAGCCAACCAAGAACTCTATAATTAAAAGAGGGATCCATTAATGAGAAATTTCAGCAAGAGACATTGTAGTCATCAAGGCTCCATTCTTTATATGCTTTTGTTTTGTATTGTGCTTGTTCATCAACAACGGATGCATATCTAGTTGGAATCTTCTCTTTCTCTAAGTGATTTGGAATTTCTTGGTGTGAAATTGTAAGAATAGTTGAATGGTGCCAGGTGAAAAAGTTAACTTTGTTGAGTTTTTTTTTGTAGTAAAATTGAAAGAGGCTTTACAATGGATGCAAATAATGTAGGTGATGCTTGAGTAGCAATAGGAGGTGATGGATTATTATTGATGATTTCTGGTTTCATAGATATTTTGAGCTATCTGATACCATGTGAAATAAATAACTATACAAAGCTTAGTAAATAGAAAACTATAGCAGAGAAGAAAAAAGAATGTTAACTATCTTGATTGATTGAGGAATTTACATTGAAAAATCTTATTTATATACAAGTGTTAAGACTCTAAAAGACTAAAAGCAACTAATTCTAGCTCTAGATATAACAGAATCTTACCAAAGTTAGAAACCAGAAAGTTAGTTACTCTTTCTTTATATCCATATATGCTATTAAGATCTTAAATAGTTTACTTGGTTCATGACAAACATCTAATATGCTTATATATATATATATATATATATATATATATATATATATATATATATATATATATATATATATGAATAATCTTCTTTGTTAAGATACATTTTTTAAAGGGCTGCAAGAATGAAATCCAATGTTGGAATACATAATTTTATTCTAACCAAAAAATGGTCAATGTTCAAGTGAAACATTTAAAAATTTAATTATTCATGACTAAAAATTTCTCAATTTTCATTTACTATTGATGTTAAAATATTTTTATATGTAAATATGCATATAAAATAAAGTATGAATGCTAAAATGATATATTATCATCTTATTAACTTTCATATCTAAGAGATATAATCAATTAACATTATTCATGACCACTGTTTTTTTTTTTAATTATTATTTTTTATTTTTATAGTTATCAAAACTAAACTAAATCAAACCTGTAAGACTATTGATCATTGGATAATTGGTTTAATCGTGGGATCATTAATTGAATTGGCTAATTTAGTCATAATTAAATAATTATATAAAATTATATAATTTTTTCCTTCTTTCATAATAATTGTTTTTTATTTTGTTTTTGTATTTTTTTATTAAATTAAACTTTTGCACTTCAAGTATTTATAAAAAAATTTAAAAATATAATAATAGATGAAGTAATATGTTGTGATTAATAAAAAAGATATTTATATCTTTTTCAAAAAATTATAAATATAATTTAATTAAATTTACGTAATATATATAAAAAAAATAATGCATTCAGTGAAAGACAAACTAGTTTCGTGGTAGGCTTCTAATGCTTAATTCATTGAGGTGCTAAACTTGAACCCACAAATGCTGATGTCAGCAAATGCTAATGTGATATGGGATTCGCTTAGATTGATTTTTATTTTTTACCGAGTTTGATTAGTTTTTGTTGGATTTGATCGATTTTTATCGGTTCAATAGCAAAAGTGATTTTAAATTTGAAGTCAAATCGATTTGAGGTTTGGTTCATAATTTTTTAGTCAAACTAGATGATATGATGCTAGTTTTATAAGAATAATTATTTGATCTTTAACATTTCTTTTCAAAATCCACTTTTATTTATTTAAATTTAAATTAAATGATTAATAACAGATCCTCATCTTTACATCAAACTTGTGGACTAAATTACTATTGATATATTTGAATTGGGATACTATGAATTTAGGTTAGGAAATTTTAGCATACATATGCTTATTTAAAGATATTTTCCTAGAGTGAATGACAGTTTATTGTAGGATGGGTGTAATGGCTTGATGTTGACGCAGGGACAAGCCGAGCTGAGAATGCCGTAACACTGTAACAGGTTATTAATGTTGGACTCCATTTTATGTTATGAATTGGACTAATGGACTGGATATATAGGCCTGTATTTAGCCCGTTAATGGATTACTACTAGAAGGTTATGCTAGGTCTGTGAATGGACCCTTCAATTCTTCTATTTTACGTATAATTTTGGTAATCCTAAAAAAAAAATATATGGTTATCGTTGGAGAAAAGTTGGGCTCTGACTTGTGAAGACGTATTTATTTAGTCAACATGTTAAGTTGATCCCGGTTTTTAATATATTATCCTAAATTGATGTGTATTTAACAATTTTTATTATGAATGTCTAAGTTAATTTGTGTATCATAAATTTATGATTTTTATGCAGTATATGCAATTGAAAGTGTCACTATTTAATATTATTATATTATTAGCCTTTCATTAACGTTATTATACTACTATACTCTTTATATTGTTGTTGCCATTTTGTTTTTGTAACTTTTTATAGTTTTCTTTTTATTTATGTATAGAGGGATATGAAAGGCTGGTTATAATTTATTATTGTCGGATTTTGAGATATTAATTAATTTTTTTTTTTTTTTTTGGAATTTGTAAAGTACTATAGTGATTATATCAATTATGTAATTGTAAGGTATGTGTTTAAGAATATTAGATATATTACTATTTAGGGTAATGCTATGGTGTGAAATGTGTTGGACACATTTTTAATGGACGCGTATTAAAGTTGGGAATACACATGCAGACAAAAACTGCTCATGGCAGTATTTACAAAAAAAGATTTAACTGAGGAATTGAAAATTGGGATAATTAAATATGTTTAATGTGATATTAACAATGCTTATGCTTTTGGATTGATTTTTTGTTGTTGGTGATGCCGTGATGGTCATTTTTTGTGTTACTTAAATATTTTATTTTTTATGTGTTATTAATAATGCGTATCTAATGTGATATTAAAATATGTTTAATGTATTTAGATTTTTTTGTGTTGATAATGAAAAAAAAAATTATTTTTGGTGTTTAATATTATTTAGTTCACGTTAATAAAAAAAATTATATTTTTATATTTTTTGTTGAGTATTTATTTGTGACGTTAATAATAATAATTAAAGTTTGATATATTTAATTTTGAATATTGCATTGTTATTGTTCATGTTAATAATGCTATTTTTTATTTTTAGATTTTAATTTTTCATGTTAATAAAGAATTAAATTATATTCAGAAATTAAAATATTATTATCTGATATGCTTTATTTTTTTTGTATTAAATATGCTATCGTAAGTAAAGTAAAATTATATTCAGGAATTAAAAAGAAAAATAATTATTATTCGTATTTTGTAATTTGATATTTTTGATCTTTTATTTTTTGTAAAAAATTTGAAAATTTCAGTATATACAAAGTAATTAATGAATCACTAAAATTTTAAAAAAATAGTGAATTTATGAGAAAATAAAACTATATATATATATATATATATATATATATATAAGATTTAAAAATAAGGATAATTTATGTTAATAAATTAATTGGAGACTAAAATTATACCGATGTCTTAAATAGAAATTGGTTTCATATATATCCTAAACAGATCTATATAAATCGAATCAGGCAAACTCGATTTTTAAGTATTTACATATAAATTATGTACAAAATATATATAGTTAATCAAATACATACATAATAAATTAGTATAAATTAAAAGAAAAATTTAATTATAACAAATTTTTTATTTTAATTTATACTAATTTATTATGTATCTATTTGATTTAATATATATATTTTGTACATAATAAATCGACTTTGTCTGATTCAATTTATATAGATCTGTTTAGAATATGTATGAAACCAATTTCTATTTAAGATATCGGAATAATTTTAGTCTCCAATCAATTTATTAACATAAATTATCCTTATTTTTAAATCTAATATATATATATTTAGTTTTATTTTCTTATAAATTCACTATTTTTTTAATTTTTAATGATTCATTAATTATTTTGTATTTACTGAAATCTTCAAATTTTTTATAAAAAATAAAAGATCAAAATCATCAAATTACAAAATATCAACAATAATTATTTTTTTTCTTTTTAATTCTTGAATATAATTTTACTTTACTTACGATAGCATATTTAATAAAAAAAAATAAATCATACCAGATAATAATATTTTAATTCCTGAATATAATTTAATTCTTTATTGACATGAAAAATTAAAATTTAAAAATAAAAAATATCATTATTAGCATGAACAATAACAATGCAATATTCAAAATCAAATATATCAAACTTTAATTATTATTATTAACATCACAAATTAAATACTCAACAAAAAATATAAAAATATAATTTTTTTTATTAACGTGAACTAAATAATATTAAACACCAAAAATAATTTTTTTTTATTATCAACATAAAAAAATCTAAACACATTAAACATACTTTAATATCACATTAGACATACGCATTATTAATATCACATAAAAAAATAAAATATTTGAGTGGTACAAAAAATGACCATCACCAACAAAAAAAAATTAATCCAAAAACATAAACATTGTTAATAACTTAATATCACATTAAACATATCTAATTATCCCAATTTTTAACTCTTCAGTTAAACCTTTCTTTGCAAACACTGCCATGAGCAGTTTTTGTCCGCGCGTGTACTCCCAACTTCAACACGCATCCATCAAAAATGTCTCCAACACATTTCATCACCTGCTGAAATTAAAAGGCTTCAGCACCATAGTATTACCCACTATTTATTGTTATATAATTATTTATTGTCTTTTTTTATCATGCAATTTTTTTTAAAAAATAATTTTAAGATATGATATCAGAGCTTGAATGACTTGAAAGTCTAGAAATCTATTGTTGTTTTGTCAAAAAAAAAATTGCATAAGACCAATAAAAAAAGTTTATATAAAAAAATTAATACCATAAAAAAATTACATAAGAGAATATAGCAAAAATTTCAGACTATGTCTAGATTAAAAAAGAATGAGACCGTAAAAAAATGTAAGACTTTTGTATAAAAAACACTCACTCATGTCTAGTTTTAATAATAATAATGATGATGATGATGTGCAAAAGAAACATGAGTACTCACTCAATATACACCAAGTAATTTAGTTTTTCATTTATCCAAAAAAAAGTAGAAGAGAAAAAATTATCCTAGAATTGTGAATTGTCTAACATAACTATCATGAGAGGGAGAAAGAGGATTCGAGAGCTTGGGAGGTGGGGAAACACACTGGGGGTACATATGCACAAAGTAAAAATGATAAAGATCCTAGGGTTTAGAATAAAGAAGAGTATAAACGCTTGGAGCTTGATTCTTTCTCCGTCTTCGTCGACAACCTGCCGGAAGACATATCAAGAAGAGAACTGTTTCATATGTTCAAATGGACAGGGAGAATCATCTACATATATCTGTCGCGGAAGAATAAAAATGGGCAGATATATTTGTTTGCCTTCATACGATACACTACAAAGGGAGGAGCTTTGAAAGCTGTTGCAGACATGAACAGCATGGTGGTGAGAGGCAGAAAGTTGTTTGTAGGAGAAGCGAAATATAGAAGGGGAGCTACGATACAAAATACGAGAGACAAACGAATGAAAGTGATCACTAAACATGATGCTAGAGGACACAATACACTTACACATAGGGTGGGAGCAGCTGATGAAAAAGTGGTGAGGCGGATGTCAGATGAACCTGTAAAAGGTCAAAGTAGTAATGGATCGACAAAGAAGTTAGAAGTACCGATAGCAAGTGAAAATGTCGTTTGGCTGCAGAGAAGTATTGTAGGCGGCACGAGGATGGCGATTGATTTTACTTTACCATAGCAAAAGATCCATAGGGACTGGCCAGGTGTGACACAGGTAAGGGAGTTGGGGGCATATAAAGCAATGATAACGTTTGATTCGGTGCTTAGTGCTGAAGAAGCGTACACATTTCGAATGAACAATTTATTAAGACTGTTTCATTTGGTTTGGAGATGGGATGAGACTGAGAAAAGCGAGTCTAGAAGGGTTTGGCTAGAATGTTATAGAGTCCCAATACATGCATGGTCAATGAACACTTTTCACAGAATAGGAGAGCAATGGGGAGAAGTAGTGGAATGTGATAAATTGACGGAATCAGGTAATTCGTTCAGTGCGGGTAGAGTACTCATCGATACATGCACCTTTGATATGATCAACAAATGGATTCATGTTACAATAGGGACAAGTGGATTCGACGTCCTTGTACGAGAAGTGGGTGGAGAGGTGTATCGGGAGGAGTGTTTTCAAAAAAGAAAGGAGGAGGCAAGAGTCGGACACATGATAAACGAAGAAGAGATGCAGCGTGAACCAATGGCGGTTGGCTAGGATCCGACGGTAGTGCAGACAAAGGTTGACCATAGGAACGACGAACAAGGGAGGGACAGGTTGGTAAATTCAAGTCTCATTTTCAATGAGTGGCATCACAAAAATTCAAAACCATAATTTGGAAACGGTAATCACGTGGAATTAAATGGTTTGGCGGATTCTAAGGGATCGCATGAAATCAACCAGGTTGACTCGGAAGAAACGGTTTCCAATTATTATGAAGGATATGAGTGCCATATATACGAAGGTTCAAGCAAGGAAAATGGGCTGGAAGTCAGCAGGCCCAATATAATTAAGATGAGACAATATGATGGGCTGATGGTGAAGGGCCAAAGTACTGCGCCAGCGGGTGGGTGCTCCAAACGGGCTGGGTCTGACCCGGATGCAAGGATTACTCGAACTGAAGAGATCTCCACAACTCTGGCTAGGGTGAGCACGAGCCTTGGGAAGGGAAGACGCTAGAACGCAGAACAAAGGCGACGCTGGAATGCAGAACAGGGGCGACGCCGGCCAACCGAACGTGTCAGAGGAGAGGTAGCCGGGCGCAAGGACGACCGGGCATGGGAGGAAGCAAGTGGTTGCGCAAATGGTTCCTGGACACATGGGTGGCGTAGTGGGAGAACCGGGAATCGGCGAGGAAGGCTGACGAACGGATTTTTGCTAGTAAAGAATTTCACAAATAAATCCTCGTTGCTTGTATAGTTTCTAAACCAACAAAGAATCCTTCCGTATAAAAGTTTGGTTGTCACTTAAGCAAACCCAATAAAAATATAAACCGAAGTATTTAAACCTCGGGTCGTCTCTCAAGGAATTGCAGGGATGTGTAGTTATTATTGGTTATGGAAAAGTATATTTTTGGGTTTTTGAAAGGTTGAACAAGGAATGTAAATGATAAGAAAATAAACTAATAATTAAGTGAACTATTGGCAAGGTATGAGAATTAGACGTCCTATCCTAGTTATCCTTATCAATTGTGATGAGAATTATTTGTTACTCCCACTTAGTTAACCCTTACTAAATAAAGAAAAGTCAAGTGGACTAATCATTTTGATTCCTCAAGTCCTAGTCAACTCCTAAGGAAAGACTAGCTTTAGAGGGATCCAAATCAACCAGCAACTTCCAATTATCAATCAACAAAGGAGTTTGATAACTCAAGAGTCTCCAATTACTCAATTCAAGCTAAGAATGTAAAAAGCTAAATTAAAATTATAAATATGAAATACCTCAAATTGCATTAAATAAAGAAATCAAATCTAACATGGAGTTCATAAATTCAATTGGAAAGATAAATAAACTAGAATGCTAAGACAATTAAAAGCAGAAGAGAAACTAAATTAAAGGAACATTGAACCTGGAATTGAGAAGAAATAAACCTAAAACTAAGAAAAATCCTAAAACCTAAATTTTGTCTAATTGATGAATGAATGAATGAATGAATGATTGGATGATTCCCCTATTCTGCAGCCTCTATTCTGTGTTCTCGGGCTTGGAATTGGGCCAAAAAGGAGCCCAAAAATCGCCCCCAGTGCTTTCTGCACATGGCGCATGTCACGCGTACGCGTAGGTCACGCGTGCGCGTCATTTGGCGAATTTCCTTGTCACGCGTATGCGTCAGTCACGCGTACGCGTCACCCATGCGTGCGCGTCACTGCCAGCTTCTCAAAACTTCATTTTTCACGTTCCTTCCACTTTTGCATGTTTCCTTTCCATCCTCTAAGCCATTCCTGCCCTATAAAGCCTGAAAATACTCAACACATAGATCACGGCATCGAATGATAATAAAGGATAATCAAAATTAACAGTTTAAAGGCCTAGGAAACATGTTTTCAACTATATCACATAATAAGGAAGGATTCGTAAAACCACGCAAATTATATGAATAAATGAGCAAAGAATTGATAAAAACCACTCAAATTAGCACAAGATAAACCATAAAATAGTGGTTTATCAATCTCTCCACACTTAAACATTAGCATGTCCTCATGCTAAACTCAAGAGAAACAGAAAAAGAGTGAAGGCAGAATGGTGGAACCTATGCAATGCAATCTAAATGCAAGCTACCTGCATGTATCATGCTATTCTAATTACTATTTGTCTATATATATAAGCATACATGTGGTCAGATTGAGTCAAATTTTCAAGGAATCATATATGCACAACCAAGGAATAAATCAAAATACATTCACAATTGAGTTGAGTCAACCAAAAGATTTCACAAACTTGCAAGACAAGCAATGATCAAATATGGACATATGGAAATGAGCTATTGAACCCTCACTGGTAGTGTATATGCACTCTAATCACTCAGTATTAAACCAACTCAACTCTTCTCTAGTCATGCTTTCTAAGACTTTGTTCTTCATCTAACCAATCAACAAATATTTAATGTACAAATGCAAACATCATGAGGTCTTTTCAAGGTTGTAATGGGGTTAAGGCAAGGGTGAGGATATATGTATGGCCAAGTGAGCTATAAATTGAATCCTTGACTAGCCTAAGTTCTCACCTAACATATACATACTCTATGTACTTCTAAAATCATGCCTAGCTACCCATAATTCTCACTTTTGCATCACACATTCATGTACCAAATTATCTTTAATTTTATCACATATGCATTGATCTTTTATTAAACTTAACACTGGGGTAATTTTGTCCCCTTATTTATTTATTTAATTATAGAATTTTTTTTTTGTAAAAATAAACATAACATATCAATGCACATGGTATTTTAATTGTTTTGGTCTCACATGAGTATGCATCCAAATTCCCAATATCTTGTCAATTCAACACTTTCTTATCAACCCAAGTTTCCACAGTTTTCCACACTTAATTGATACACAATCTCTATCTTAAGCTAACCAAAGATTCAATTTGGGGTAATTAATTTATTTTTTCTGCTTAAGGTTAGTGATGTAGTAAAATACAGAATAAATGTGGATTAAAAGGCTCAAAGTGGCAAACAAGGTTGATTGAAAGGGTAGACTATTTGGGATAAGTGAACTAATGACAAATAATGGCCTCAATCATATGCAAGCATGTAAATACACTAAACAGTGGACATATAGAATGGAACAAAGTAAAGTCTGCAATCATAGTGAAAAAACACACAAGAATAAAATATTATGGTTAAATAATGTAACCATGCAATTAGGCTGATAGGCTCAAACACTCACGGGTTGTGTGTTCTTTGGCTCAAAAACTATATTCCAATTATATATATCAGGCAAGTTACTAAAGGGTTTTAACTCAATTCAATGTGAATCTTAAATGCCTTTCCTAAAAATAAATATATTTCTTGAAAATTTCACCTAAATTGACTAACATTTATTATGATATATATATATATATATATACTAATTGGAATGTTGTGATTATGAAAGGCTAAATAGTTCTAGTTTACTCCTTGTTTTCAATAAAATCAATGTCTCATATGCTAAGAGGGTAAACTAAACTTAATAATCCACATTTTTCCATACCACAACTAATAGACTAAAAGTGCAATTCAAGCTAAATATCTAAGATATATACAGCCCAAAGTGTAAAATGTAACAAAGTAAAAATAAACAAGAGTACAATAAAATAGAAATGTCCGAGTAATAAAAGAAAAATAAAATAAAATAAAATAAAATAAAAGGAAATAAAGCAAAAAGAAAATAAAGCAAAATAGGATAAAAGGTCTAAAATAGTTCACCAAAAATAGAATCCGCCAGAGATAGCGACCTCCCCACACTTATATCACAGCATCGTCCTCGATGCTCAGTCAAGCCGGGTGTGAGGGATCATCGCCTCCTGAAGGGTGTGCTGCTGCTGGCTCTGTAGGCTCTGGCTGTGTAGGGGCCTGAGGCTTTGCAGGCTGCTCAAGCTGAGGCTCCTCGTGCTATGCCTGCTGCTGGTCTGCCACCTGTGCCTCCTCATCCTGCTCATCCTCTTCCGCCTCCTCAGAGTGCTCCAAGGGTGTGTCAGGCTCGGAGGGGATATCAGTATGCCCAGTCCTCATCATCAGCTTCATATGTTCATAGCATCGTGACGAACTGACTTTTGCTAGCAGAGAAATTCACAAAATTAATCGCGTTGTAGGTATAGTCTCTAAACTAACAGAAAATTCTTTCGTACAAAAACTTTGGTTGTCACTTAAGCAAACCCAATAAAATTTATAACCAAAGTATTTAAACCTCGGGTCATCTTCTCAAGGAATTGCAGGGAGGTGTGATTTATTATTGGTTATGGAAAAATGTATGTTTTTGTGTTTTTGGAATAGTGAACAAGTAATGTAAATAGCAAGAAAAATAAATTAATAATTATAAAGAAAACTCTTGGTGAGGTATAAGAACTAGAAATCCTATCCTAGTTATCCTTATCAGGTGTGATGAGAATTGTTTATCGCTCCCACTTAGTTAACCCTTACTAAATAAAAGAAAGTCAAGTGGACCAATCAATTTGATCCTCAAATCCTAGTCAACTCCTATGGAAAGACTAGCTTTAGAGCGATCCAAATCAATCAGCAAGAATTCCAATTTTCAATCAACTGCTGAGTCTGATAACTCAAGTGTTACCAATTACTTAACCAAAACCAAAAGGAGAAAAATCTAAATTAAATTGAAATCATCATAAATAGAATAAAACAATCATAAATCTGAAATACCTCAAATTGCATTAAATAAAGAAATCAATTCTAACATGGAGTTCATAAGCCAAATTGAAAAGATAAATAACAGTTAAAGTAATAGAATAAATAAAAGTAGAAAATAAATTAAAGGAACATTGAACCTGGAATGAAGAGAAGTAGCCTAATCATAATAGAAATCATAAATTCTAATCCTAATCCTAAATCCTAGGAAAGAGGAGAGAGCCTCTCTCTCTAAAAGCTACATCTAAAAACCTAAAATTGTGTATTATGGAAGTATGATTGATGAATGAATAGATTCTCTCATTTTATAGCCTCTAATCTGTGTTTTTTGGGCTGAGAACTGGGCCAAAAATAGCCCAGAAATCGCTGGTTGCGAAATCTGCCACGCTGGTTTTTTGTCACTGCAATGCGTCTGCGTGAATCACGCATTCGCATCGCCTAGATGTATAGCCACTATAGAAAATTATATATTACTTTGAAGCCCCAAATGTTAGCTTTCCAACGCAACTATAACCGCCTCATTTGGACCTCTGTAGCTCAAGTTATGGTCGATTGAGTGCAAAGAGGTCAGGCTGGACAGCTTAGCAATTTCTTCAACTTCTTGTATTCCTTCCACTTTTGCATGCTTCCTTTCCATCCTCTAAGCCATTCCTGCCCTATAATCTCTGAAATCACTTAACACACATATCACGGCATCGAATGGTAATAAGAGAGGATTAAATATAGCAAATTTAAGACCAAAGAAACATATTTTCAATCATAGCACAAAATCAGGAAGGAAAATGTAAAACCATGCAATTTATATGAATAAGTGAGTAAAGAATTGATATAAACCACTCAATTGAGCACAAGATAAATCATAAAATAGTGGTTTATTAACCTCCCCACACTTAAACATTAGCATGTCCTCATGCTAAGCTCAAGAGAGGCTATAAAAGAATGAATGGGGAAAGTAAGAAAGTATGAAATGCAACCTATCTATATGAATGCAACTACATGCAAAATGCTTTTACCTACTTGGTGAAAAGTAAATAAATCTTTTAAGAACAAATATGAACTGGATCTCACTAATTCAAATCACAAAATAAGGTACAAGTAAACTTGCAAAAGAAAATAGCTCATGAAAGCCGGGAACAAGGAATTGAGCATCGAACCCTCATTGGA
This sequence comes from Arachis ipaensis, assembly GCF_059453495.1. Taxonomy (NCBI): domain Eukaryota; kingdom Viridiplantae; phylum Streptophyta; class Magnoliopsida; order Fabales; family Fabaceae; genus Arachis; species Arachis ipaensis. Next base: position 96,527,727 of record NC_142439.1, read on the forward strand.
AGTGTATGCACTCTAATCGCTCAAGTGTTTAAGGTTCGATTCTCTCAATTCTCTGCTAATCTTTCTTTCTAAGGCTTGCTCTTCTTCTACCAATCAACAAAAGTTTGATGCACAAAATACACATATCAAGAGGTCTTTTAAGGGTTGTAATGGGGTTAAGGTTAAGGTAGGATTGTATTTGGCCAAGTGGACTAAAATCTGAATCCTTAATTAACTTGAACTTTCCACCTAACTTTAGACAATCCATGTAATCATAATATCACATCTAACTATCCATTAGCCATGTTTTTCACATATTCATGCATCCTAATTTTGAGTACAGTACATATGCATTGCTTTCACCATTTACTTTGGGGCATTTTGTCCCTTTTTATTATTTGCTCTTTTTCTTTTCTTTTTCGCTTTTTTCTTCTTTTTCTTCTTTTTCCACATAATTTTTTTTCATAATTTTTCTTTCTTTTGCTTTTCTCAAGGCATATGATTAAGGTATTGAATGCATGAACATATTCTCAACATTCTTTCATACTTTTAGAAAATTCTAACATACTCAATTCTCAAACCAAATGTTTCCAAATCCAATTTTTCCCACACTTAATTCATGAGCACTCTCACTAGTCTAAGCTAACCAAGGATTCAAATTAAGGACATTATTATTTTCTGCTTAGAGTTAGTGATGAGCTAAAGTAAAGAACAAAAGGGTATAATAGGCTCAACATTGGTTTGCAAGGGATAATAAAAAGGTAAGGCCATATGGGTATGTAAGCTCAGTGAAACGAAGGTCTCAATCATATAAGTGCATGCATACATCAAACCATGGAAATATAGAATCAAGCAAGACAAAGATCACAATTTTAGAGAGAAAAACACACACCAAAAATAAAATATTGGTTGATAAAATGCAACCAATTCAAATAAGCTAAAAAATCTCACAGATTTTATGTGTTCGAGCTCTAAACCATGTTCCAGTATAATATTTCTTCAAACAAGTTTTTCAAAAATTTTAATTCAAATTAGTGAAATATTATAAAATAATTTCTTGGAAAAGAAAATATTACTTTAACCAAGTGGTGGTAAAATATGCACAAAATCAAATAAATATGCAATCAAACATGCAAATGCAACAACTAACAAGGAAAATAAACCATTGGTGTTGAGATAGAAGAGTAACTAACCCATGGAGGTCGGTATCGACCTCCCCACACTTAAAGATTGCACCGTCCTCGGTGCATGCTAAGATGTGCGAGTGGACGGGTTGCTCCAACTGACGCTTGTAGATGGAGGCGCCTTAGTTGGAGGTCTCTTGGTTCTTCTCCTTGCTGGTGTTTTGGGAGCAGCTTTCTCTTTACCTTTCTTAGTGGCCAGCCTAAAAAGAAAAAAAGTAAGTAACTTTAAAACTTAAGGGTTAGAGCAAGGAAGGGGATGGTATAAGTGATAATCAATGCACGGTAAATAGGGGTGTCGTTAACACATGGTCATGACTACATGTGAAAAGTTCATCAATGGAAATATAGCAAGTGCATAAGATGGCAAGTAAATGCAAGATGTTTATTGACATGCCGGCAAAGACATGAGTAGCATAGATCAAGCATTAAATGCCCAATTTGATTATCAACTCTTTCAAACTAACAACCTGTTTATATTGACAATTATATTTAATCAATAAAATATATAAAGGGTTTTGTGAAAAACAGGCATTAAAGTAGTAGAATAGAGTAATATAAAAATAATGCACAATGCCATACGGGCTTTTTCACAAGCACTTAGCATGCATGGTGAATATGTTATTGAAATTATTGAATTAAACATGCAAGCAACCCTTGAAGAAGTAATATAAATTGTCAAATAATTCCACAATAATCCACAAGAAAATATAGAAGAAAATGATTACCCAATTAAATTTGCAACACCAATTAAAGGAATAAAAAGAAAAAAGAAAGAAAAAGAAAATATAGATAATGAAAGTAAAAAGAAAAAGAAGAGGAAAACATAAATAAAAATAATAAAGGAAAAGTAAAAAGTAAAGAAAGAAAGAAAAGAACCTTGATAATGAATGTGAAAAATAAGGGAGGAGAAAGTAAAAAGTGAGAAAGAATAAAGAAGAAAGAAGGAAGAAGAAAGAAATAAGAAGGGAAAGAAAAGATTTTGATTTGGGAAAGAAAAGATAAGATATTAAGCGTTGATCTGGATAAGCTGTGCATCGCTTGTGACGCGGACGCGTGGGTCACGCGATCGCGTGGATGGCCAAATTTTGAAAATGACGCGGCCGCGTGGGCACGCGGTCGCGTGGTAGGGCTTGTGCTTCTAGCACCATTCCAGCCCTACTCCACCATAACTTGCTGTCATACACCCATTTACGTCGATTTTGCAGCGAGGCTATTTCGCAAATGACGCGAGCGCGTCAGTGACGCGGTCGCGTGGGCATATTTGTGCCTAAGGCACGCCTCCAACCACGCTTTCGCGTGACTCTCTGCCTCTTTTCTCCTTATTTTGAAAGCACCTATGACGCGAACGCGTCAACGACGCTTGCGCGTCGCGTGCCCTTCTCTCTTTTTTTTTTTAATTATTATGCAGTATGTAGAATACAGAATGCAAATGCTAATGCAGGCACTATGAATGAACACTGGTGCACAAAATTGTGATCTCAGGCAACAACGTCAAAAACTCTGTATGCACGTCTTAATAAATTATTTTTCATTCACAACTTCGATACAACTAACCAACAAGTGCACTGGGTCGTCCAAGTAATAAACCTTACGTGAGTAAGGGTCGATCCCACGGAGATTGTTGGTATGAAGCAAGCTATGGTCACCTTGTAAATCTCAGTCAGGCGGATATAAAATAGTTATGGAGTTTTCGAACATAAATAATAAATAGATAGAAAATAAGGATAGAAATACTTATGTATATCATTGGTGAGAATTTCAGATAAAGGTATAGAGATGCTTTCGTCCCTCTGAACTTCTGCTTTCCTGCTGTCTTCATCCAATCAGTCCTACTCCTTTCTATGGCTGGCTTTATGTAAGGACATCACCGTTGTCAATGGCTACTTTTAATCCTCTCTGGAAAATGGTCCGATGCGCTGTCACTGCATGGCTAATCGTCTGGAGGCATCACCTTTGTCAATGGCTGCATCCTATCCTCTTATGAAAATGGTCCAAATGCTCTGTCACAGCACGGCTAATCATCTGAGGTTCTCGATCATACTGGAATAGGATTCACCCTCCTTTTGCGTCTGTCACTACGCCCAGCACTCGCGAGTTTGAAGTTCGTCACAGTCATTCAATCCCAGAGTCCTACTCGGAATACCACAGACAAGGTTTAGACTTTCCGGACTCTCATGAATGCCGCCATCAATCTGGCTTATACCACGAAGATTCTGATTGAAAGATCCAAGAGATAATCATTCAATCGAAGGTAGAACGGAAGTGGTTGTCAGGCACGCGTTCATAGGGAATGATGATGATTGTCACGTTCATCACATTCAGGTTGAAGTGCGAATGAATATCTTAGAAGCGGAATAAGTTGATTTGAATAGAAAAACAGTAGTACTTTGCATTAATCTTTGAAGAACAGCAGAGCTCCACACCTTAATCTATGGAGTGTAGAAACTCTACCGTTGAAAATACATAAGTGAAAGGTCCAGGCATGGCCGAATGGCCAGCCCCTATGATCTAAGAACCAGACGTCCCAAGATGTCTAATACAATAGTAAAAAGTCCTATTTATACTAAACTAGTTACTAAGGTTTACAGAAATAAGTAATTGATGCATAAATCCACTTCCGGGGCCCACTTGGTGTGTGTTTGGGCTGAGCTTGAATGTTACACGTGCAGAGGCTCTTTCTGGAGTTGAACGCCAGGTTGTAACGTGTTTCTGGCGTTCAACTCTGGTTTGTGACGTGTTTCTGGCGTTTAACTCCAGACAGCAGCGTAGAACTGGCGTTCAACGCCCTTTTACGTCATCTAAACTCGGCCAAAGTATGGACTATTATATCTTCCTGGAAAGCCCTGGATGTCTACTTTCCAACGCAATTGGAAGCGCACCATTCTGAGTTCTGTAGCTCCAGAAAATTTACTTTGAGTGAAGGGAGGTTAGAATCCAACAGCATCAGCAGTCCTTCTTCAACCTCTGAATCTGATTTTTGCTCAAGTCCTTCAATTTCAGCCAGAAAATACCTGAAATCACAAAAAAATACACAAACTCATAGTAAAGTCCAGAAATGTGAATTTAACATAAAAACTAATGAAAACATCCCTAAAAGTAACTAGATCCTACTAAAAACATACTAAAAATAATGCCAAAAAGCGTATAAATTATCCGCTCATCACAACACCAAACTTAAATTGTTGCTTGTCCCCAAGCAACTGAAAATCAAATAGGATAAAAAGAAGAGAATATACTATAAATTCCAAACTATCAATGAAACATAGCTCCAATAAGATGAGCGGGACTTGTAGCTTTTTGCCTCTTGAATAGTTTTGGCATCTCACTTTATCCATTGAAGTTCAGAATGATTGGCTTCTATAGGAACTCAGAGTTCAGATAGTGTTATTGATTTTCCTAGTTCAGTATGATGATTCTTGAACACAGCTTCTTTATGAGTCTTGGCCGTGGCCCTAAGCACTTGTTTTCCAGTATTACCACCGGATACATAAATGGCACCGACACATAACTGGGTGAACCTTTTCAGATTGTGACTCAACTTTGCTAAAGTCCCCAATTAGAGGTGTCTAGGGTTCTTAAGCACACTCTTCTTTTGCTTTGGACCTTGACTTTAACCGCTCAGTCTCAAGTTTTCACTTGACACCTTCACGCCACAAGCACATGGTTAGGGACAGCTTGGTTTAGCCGCTTAGGCCAGGATTTTATTCCTTTAGGCCCTCCTGTCCACTGATGCTCAAAGCCTTGGGATCCTTTTTATTACCCTTGCCTTTTTGTTTTAAGGGTTACTGGCTTTTTGCTCTTGCCTTTTGGTTTTAAGAGCTTTTGGCTTTTTCTTCTTGCTTTTTCTCTCTCTTTTTTTTTCTATTTTTTTTGCCATTTTTTTTTCTGCAAGCCTTGTTCTTTGCTGCTTTTTCTTGCATCAAGAATCATTTTTATGATTTTTCAGATTATCAAATAACATGTCTCCTTATCATCATTCTTTCAAGAGCCAACATATTTAACATTCTTAAACAACAACTTCAAAAGACATATGCACTGTTCAAGCATTCAGTCAGAAAACAAGAAGCATTGTCACCACATCAATATAATTAAACTAAGTTCAAGGATAAATTCAAAACTCATGTACTTCTTGTTCTTTTGAATTAAAACATTTTTCATTTAAGAGAGGTGATGGATTCATAGGACATTCATAACTTTAAGACATAGTTACTAACTACTAATGATCATGTAATAAGACACAAACATGGATAAGCACTTAACATAGAGAAAAAAAAAACATAGAATGTAAGAGCAAGGAATGAGTCCACCTTAGTGATGGTGGCGTTTCCTTCTTGAGGAACCAATGATGTCCTTGAGCTCTTCTATGTCTCTTCCTTGTCTTTGTTGCTCCTCCCTCATTGCTTTTTGATCTTCTCTAATTTCATGAAGGATGATGGAGTGCTCTTGATGTTCCACCCTTAGTTGTCCCATGTTGGAACTTAATTCTCCTAGGGAGGTGTTGATTTTCTCCCAATAGTTTTGTGGAGGAAAATACATTTGAGGCATCTCCGGGATCTCATAGTGATGAGCTTCATGCGTCTCTTGAGATCCATGAATGGGCTCTCTTGCTTGCTCCATCCTTTTCTTAGTGATGGGCTTCTCTTCCTCAATGGGAATGTATCCTTCTATGAAAGCTCCAGCTGAGTAACATAGATGGCAAATAAGATGAGGAAAAGCTAGCCTTGCCCCAGAAGAGGGCTTTTCGGCTATTTTGTAGAATTCAAGGGAGATGACTTCATGAACTTCGACTTCCTCTCCAATCATGATGCTATGAATCATGATGGCCCGATCCACAGTAACTTCAGATCGGTTGCTAGTGGGGATGATGGAGCGTTGGATGAACTCCAACCATCCTCTAGCCACAGGCTTGAGGTCCAGTCTTCTTAGTTGAACCGGCTTGCCTTTGGAGTCAATCTTCCATTGAGCTCCTTCCATACATATGTCCATGAGGACTTGGTCCAACCTTTGATTAAAGTTGACCCTTCTAGTGTAGGGGCGTGCATCTCCTTGCATCATAGGCAAGTTAAACGCCAACCTCACATTTTCCGGACTAAAATCTAAGTATTTCCCCCGAACCATGGTGAGATAATTCTTTGGGTCCGGGTTCTTACTTTGATCATAGTTCCTAGTGATCCATGCATTGGCATAGAACTTTTGAACCATTAGGATGCCGACTTGTTGGATGGGGTTTGTTAGAACTTCCCAACCTCTTCTATGGATTTCATGTCGGATCTCCAGATACTCATTTCTCTTGAGTTTGAAAGGGACCTCAGGGATCACCTTCTTCTTGGCCACAACATCATAGAAGTGGTCTTGATGAGCTTTGGAGATGAATCTTTCCATCTTCCATGACTCGGAGGTGGAAGCTTTTATCTTCCCTTTCCCTTTTCTAGAGGATTCTCCGGTCTTGGGTGCCATCAATGGTAATGGAAAAACAAAAAGCTTATGCTTTTACCATACCAAACTTAGAATATTGCTCACCCTCGAGCAAGAGAAGAAAGAATAGATGAAGAAGAAGAAGAAAATATGGAGGAGAGGTGGGAGGGGTGTATTTCGGCCAAGAAGGGAAAGAGAGGGTTGTGTTGTGTGAATTTGAAGAAGAATGGAGGGATTTATATAGGGAAGGGAGGGGGGTAAGGTTCGGCCATAAGGGTGGGTTTGGGTGGGAAATTGATTTTGAATTTTGAAGGTAGGTGGAGTTTATGAGGTAGGTTTATGGGGAAGAGTGGATGGATGTGAGTGGTAAAGTGGTTTTGGGGAAGAGTGTTTATGGGATTGTGTGAAAGAGGGGTGAGAAGAAGTGAGTGGAGGTAGGTGGGGATCCTGTGGGGTCCACAGATCCTGAGGTGTCCAAGGATTTACAACCTTGCACCAAATTAGGCATGCAAAATGCCCTTGCACACAACTCTGGGCGTTCAGCGCCAGATTGGTGCTTGTTCTGGGCGTTGAACGCCCATTTGTTGCTCATTTCTGGCGTTGAACGCCAGAACCATGCTTGTTCTGGGCGTTCAGCGCTAGCTCTTCTCCAGGGTGCAATTCTGGCGTTCAAACACCCAGATGCTGCCCATTTTGGGCGTTCAGTGCCAGAACCATGCTCTGTTCTGGCGTTGAACGCCAGCCAGATGCTTCTTACTGGCGTTTAAATGCCAGTAAGGTCTTCCTCCAGGGTGTGATTTTTCTTCTGCTGTTTTTGATTCCGTTTTCAATTTTAATATTTATTTTGTGATTCCACATGATCATGAACCTAATAAAACGTGAAAGAACAAGAAAAATAAAATTAGATAAATAAAAATTGGGTTGCCTCCCAACAAGCGCTTCTTTAATGTCAATAGCTTGACAGTGGGCTCTCATGGAGCCTCACAGATGTTTAGAGCATTGTTGAGACTTCCCAACACCAAACTTAGAGTTTAGATATGGGAGTTCAACACCAAACTTAGAGTTTGGTTGTGGCCTCCCAACACCAAACTTAGAGTTTGACTGTGGGGGCTCTGGTTGACTCTGTTTTGAGAGAAGCTTACTGTGCCCCTTTTCCATGTTTACAGAAGGGTAACCTTGAGTTGTAAACATAAGGGAGTCCTCATTCAATTGAAGGACTAATTCACCTCTGTCAACATTAATCACAGCTCTTGCTGTGGCTAGGAAGGGTCTTCCAAGGATGATGGATTCATCATCATCCTTCCCAGTATCCAAGATTATGAAATCAGCAGGGATGTAAAGGCCTTCAACCTTTACTAATATGTCCTCTACTTGTCCATAAGCCTTTTTTCTGGAATTGTCTGCCATCTCTAATGAGATTTTAGCAGCTTGTACCTCAAAGATTCCCAGTTTCTCCATTACAGAGAGGGGCATGAGGTTTATTCCTGAACCAAGGTCACACAGAGCCTTTTCAAAGATCATGTTGCCTATGGTACAAGGTATTATGAACTTTCCAGGATCCTGTTTCTTCTGAGGCAATGTCAGTTGATCCAGATCACTTAGTTCATTGGTGAACAAGGGATGTTCATCTTCCCAAGTCTCAATCCCAAATAATTTGGCATTCAGCTTCATGATTGCACCAAGGTACTTGGTGACTTGCCCTTCAGTAACATCCTCATTCTCTTCAGAAGAGGAATACTCATCAGAGCTCATGAAGGGCATAAGGAGGTTTAATGGAATCTCTATAGTCTCTAGATGAGTCTCAGATTCCTTTGGTTCCTCAGAGGGAAACTCCTTATCGATCACTGGACGTCCCAGGAGGTCTTCCTCCTTGGGATTCACGTCCTCTCCTTCCCTTACAGGTTCGGCCATGGTGATCAATTCAATGGCCTTGCACTCTCCTTTTGGATTTTCTTCTGTATTGCTTGGGAGAGTACTAGGAGGGATTTCAGTGACCCTTTTACTCAGCTGGCCCACTTGTGCTTCCAAATTTCTAATGGAAGACCTTGTTTGATTCATGAAACTCACAGTGGCCTTAGATAGATCAGAGACTAAGTTTGCTAAATTAGAGGTATTTTGTTCAGAGTTCTCTGTCTGTTGCTGAGTGGATGATGGAAAAGGCTTGCTATTGCTATACCTGTTTCTTCCACCATTATTAAAGCCTTGTTGAGGCTTTTGTTGATCCTTCCATGAGAGATTTGGGTGATTTCTCCATGAGGGATTATAGGTGTTTCCATAAGGTTCACCCAAGTAATTTACCTCTGCTATTGCAGGGTTCTTAGGATCATAAGCTTCTTCTTCAGAAGATGGCTCTTGAGTACTGTTGGATGCAGCTTGCATTCCATTCAGACTCTGAGAAATCATATTGACTTGTTGAGTCAATATTTTATTATGAGCCGATATGGCATTCAGAGTATCAATTTCAAGAACTCCCTTCTTCTTAGGCGTCCCATTACTCACAGGATTCCTCTCAGAAGTGTACATGAACTGGTTATTAGCAACCATGTCAATGAGTTCTTGAGCTTCTGCAGGCATTTTCTTTAGGTGAATGGATCCACCTGTAGAAGTATCCAATGACATCTTTGATAGCTCAGATAAACCATCATAGAATATATCCAGGATGGTCCATTCTGAAAGCATGTCAGAAGGACACTTTTTGGTCAGCTGCTTGTATCTTTCCCAAGCTTCATAGAGGGATTCACCTTCTTTCTGTCTGAAGGTTTAAACATCCACTCTAAGCTTGCTCAGCTTTTGAGGAGGAAAGAACTTGGCTAAGAAAGCCGTGACCAGCTTATCTCAAGAGTTCAGGCTATCCTTGGGTTGAGAGTCCAACCACACTCTAGCTCTGTCTCTTACAGCAAAAGGGAAAAGCTTGAGCCTGTAGACTTCAGGATCTACTCCATTAGTCTTAACAGTATCACATATCTGCAAGAATTCAGTTAAGAACTGAAAAGGATCTTCAGATGGAAGTCCATGAAACTTGCAGTTCTGCTGCATCAGAGAAACTAATTGAGGTTTCAGCTCAAAGTTGTTTGCTCCAATGGCGGGAATGGAGATGCTTCTTCCATGTAAATTGGAATTTGGTGCAGTGAAGTCACCAAGCATTCTCCTTGCATTATTGTTGTTGGGTTTGGCTGCCATCTCCTTTACTTGTTCGAAATTTTCAATAAGGTTGTCTCTGGATTGTTGTAATTTAGCTTCTCTTAGTTTCCTCTTCAGAGTCCTTTCAGGTTCTGGATCAGCTTCAACAAGAATGCATTTTTCCTTGTTCCTGCTCATAAGAAAGAGAAGAGAACAAGAAAAGAAGAGGAATAATCCTCTATGTCACAGTAAAGAGGTTCCTTATTGTTAGTAGAAGAAGAAAAGGAATAGGGGTGAAGAAGAATGAAGAATCCAAACACAAGGGTAAGGATAGGAGCAGTGATGTGAGATGAAGAGAAGTGTTAGTAGATGAATAAATAATTAGAAGGAGATGAGGGAAAAGGATTTTCGAAAATTATTTTTGAAAAAGGGTTAGTGATTTTCGAAAATAGTTTTTGAAAAAGGTTAGTAGTTTTCAAAAATTAAAATCAAAAATTAAAATAATTAGTTAATTAAAAAGAAATTTTGAAAAAGAGGAAAGGGATTTTCGAAAATGAGAGAGAGAGAGTTAGTTAGGTAGTTTTGAAAAAGATAAGAAACAAACAAAAAGTTAGTTAGTTAGTTGAAACAAATTTTGAAAAGATAAGAAGTTAGGAAGTTAGAAAAGATATTTTGAAATCAAATTTTTGAAAAAGATAAGATAAGAAGGTATTTTTGAAAAGATATGATTGAAATTAGTTTTGAAAAAGATTTAATTTTTAAAATCATAATTAATGACTTGATTCACAAGAAATCACAAGATACGATTCTAGAACTTAAAGTTTGAATCTTTCTTAACAAGCAAGTAACAAACTTGAAATTTTTGAATCAAAACATTAATTGATGATGTTATTTTCGAAAATTATGATATAAAATTAAGAAAAAAATTTTTGAAAAATATTTTTAAAATTTTCGAAAATAACTAAGAAAAATGAAAAAGATTTGATTTTTGAAAAAGATTTTGAAAAAGATAAGATTTTTAAATTGAAAATTTGATTTGACTCATAAAAACAACTAGATTTTTAAAAATTTTTGAAAAAGTCAAATCTAATTTTCGAAATTTTAAGAGAGAAAAAGGGAAAGATATCTTTTTTGATTTTTTGAATTTTTAATGAGGAGAGAGAAGAACATGAAAATGATGCAATGCATGAAATTTTTAGATCAAAACAATGAATGCTTGCAAGAATGCTATGAATGTCAAGATGAACACCAAGAACACTTTGAATGTCAAGATGAACACCAAGAACATATTTTTGAAAATTTTTATATGCAAAGAAAACATGCAAGACACCAAACTTAGAAATCTTTCATGTTTAGACTCTATGGATGCAAAAATGCACATGTAAAACAAGAAAAGATGCAAAACAAGAAAACATCAAGATCAAACAAGAAGACTTACCAAGAATAACTTGAAGATCATGAAGAACACTATGAATGCATGAATTTTTCGAAAAATGCAAGATGAATATGCAATTGACACCAAACTTTCAACTTGACTCAAGACTCAAACAAGAAGTATAAAATATATTTTTTTTTCGATTTTTATGATTTTGTGAATTTTTTGTATTTTCTTTTAATTTTTTCGAAAATCATTTTGAAAAAGAAAAATAAGGATTCCAAAATTTTTAATATGAATTCCAGGAATCTTATGCTCTTTAGTCTAAAGCTCCAATCAAAGGGTCAGGCATGGCTTAATAGCCAGCCAAGCTTTAGTATGTAACTCAGACATGACACGCCTGACATTCCCTATCCAGAAGAATTAGACATGGCTTTACAGCCAGCCAGGCTTCAACATGCTTCATGAAACACTGGAATTCATTCTTAAAAATTCTGAAGAAAAATATATTTTTGAAAACATTTTTATTTTAATTTTTTTTTGAAAACAAAGGAGAAATTTTTGAAAGATTTTTTTGAAAAATTTTTGAAAATAAAACAAAAAGAAAATTACCTAATCTGAGCAACAAGATGAACCGTCAGTTGTCCAAACTCGAACAATCCCCGGCAACGGCGCCAAAAACTTGGTGCACGAAATTGTGATCCCCGGCAACGGCACCAAAAACTTGGTGCACGAAATTGTGATCTCAAGCAACGGCGTAAAAAACTCTGTACGCACGTCTTAATAAATTGTTTTTCATTCACAACTTCAATACAACTAACCAGCAAGTGCACTGGGTCGTCCAAGTAATAAACCTTACGTGAGTAAGGGTCGATCCCACGGAGATTGTTGGTATGAAGCAAGCTATGGTCACCTTGTAAATCTCAGTCAGGCGGATATAAAATAGTTATGGAGTTTTCGAACATAAATAATAAATAGATAGAAAATAAGGATAGAAATACTTATGTATATCATTGGTGAGAATTTTAGATAGAGGCATAGAGATGCTTTCGTCCCTCTGAACTTCTGCTTTCCTGCTGTCTTCATCCAATCAGTCCTACTCCTTTCTATGGCTGGCTTTATGTAAGGACATCACCGTTGTCAATGGCTACTTTTAATCCTCTCTGAAAAATGGTCCGATGCGCTGTCACTGCATGGCTAATCGTCTGGAGGCATCACCCTTGTCAATGGCTGCATCCTATCCTCTTGTGAAAATGGTCCAAATGCTCTGTCACAGCACGACTAATCATCTGAGGTTTTCTATCATACTGGAATAGGATTCACCCTCCTTTTGCGTCTGTCACTACGCCCAGCACTCGCGAGTTTGAAGTTCGTCACAGTCATTCAATCCCAGAGTCCTACTCGGAATACCACAGACAAGGTTTAGACTTTCCGGACTCTCATGAATGCCGCCATCAATCTAGCCTATACCACGAAGATTCTGATTAAGAGATCCAAGAGATAATCATTCAATCGAAGGTAGAACGGAAGTGGTTGTCAGGCACGCGTTCATAGGGAATGATGATGATTGTCACGTTCATCACATTCAGGTTGAAGTGCGAATGAATATCTTAGAAGCGGAATAAGTTGATTTAAATAGAAAAATAGTAGTACTTTGCATTAATCTTTGAGGAACAGCAGAGCTCCACACCTTAATCTATGGAGTGTAGAAACTCTACCGTTGAAAATACATAAGTGAAAGGTCCAGGCATGGCCGAATGGCCAGCCCCTATGATCTAAGAACCAGACGTCCCAAGATGTCTAATACAATAGTAAAAAGTCCTATTTATACTAAACTAGTTACTAGGGTTTACAGAAGTAAGTAATTGATGCATAAATCCACTTCCGGGGCCCACTTGGTGTGTGCTTGGGATGAGCTTGAATGTTACACGTGCAGAGGCTCTTTCTGGAGTTGAACGCCAGGTTGTAACGTGTTTCTGGCGTTCAACTCTGGTTTGTGACGTGTTTCTGGCGTTTAACTCCAGACAGCAGCGTAGAACTGGAGTTCAACGCCCTTTTACGTCCTCTAAACTCGGCCAAAGTATGGACTATTATATATTGCTGGAAAGCCCTGGATGTCTACTTTCCAACGCAATTGGAAGCGCGTCATTCTGAATTCTGTAGCTCCAGAAAATCCACTTTGAGTGCAGGGAGGTCAGAATCCAACAGCATCAGCAGTCCTTCTTCAACCTCTGAATCTGATTTTTGCTCAAGTCCCTCAATTTCAGCCAGAAAATACCTGAAATCACAGAAAAATACACAAACTCATAGTAAATTCCAGAAATATGAATTTAACATAAAAACTAATGAAAACATCCCTAAAAGTAACTAGATCCTACTAAAAACATACTAAAAACAATGCCAAAAAGCGTATAAATTATCCGCTCATCAAACACTAAGAAAAATAAAATAAAATAGAACTAAGAATAAAACAAAATAAAATAAAACTAAAACTGTAAAAGAACAATCATACCATGGTGGGTTGTCTCCCACCTAGCACTTTTAGTTAAAGTCCTTAAGTTGGACATTTGGTGAGCTCCTTGTCATGGTAGCTTGTGCTTGAACTCATCCAGGAATCTCCACCAACGTTTGTAATTCCAATGGCCTCCGAGATCCCAAACTAGTTGCATAAAGCCTTCAAGCAAGTTAAAACAAGTGACAAGGCCCCAAGAGTGTTGATTGCTAGAATGAATTCCGGAGTTCCAAACCTTGCTTTTACATCCGTCTTCTTGTTGATCATCATTTTTCCACTTGGGTGGTGAACAGTCGGAATTCTTACCGAGACATCCAAACAATTTCCTAGACCCATTCAATTGAGAATTATACCAACCCTTATACTTCAATTTGGAGCATGCAACCATATTGAACCTTGCATGACAATTCCTACCACTAACCATTTCCCTCTTACTCTTAAAGCCACAAAGAGCTCTAAGTTGCCCATCCATCTCAAGCAAAGCATATTCAAGTGGGCTAATTAAGCTTAGAGATGAGAGATTTACCCACTTGAAAGAAGAGATGGATGGTGATGGCTTTGGGGGAGAGGTCTCCAGCAACCTTGGCAAGGTGATTTCCAGCTCCATTCCCTTGAGCTCTTCCTTGACAACTTCTACCTCTTTGCAAGTTTCTTCAATATCAACCTCTTCCTCTTGGTAGCTTTCTTTCAATTTGATTTTTTCTTCATTGTTCACCAAGGGCATGGGAGGTTGTGCTTCTTCTTCTTTAATCTCCATGTCAAGTCCAATGGGAGAGGATTCAAATGTAGATAAGAATTCATCAATGATTGAATCCATCTCTTGATCTTCCCCTTCAAAGTCTTCAACCATGATATGCCTTGGAGGTTGTACACCCTCCTCAACATCAAATTCAAACTCCTTAGAAGGGGGCTCTATGACTGGGCTTTCCCATGGACGTTCCATATCTCCTAAGTCTTCGACCACTTCTTCCTCTTCAATAATTCCGGCTTCCTCCACTTGTTCCAGTACAAAGTCATGCTCTTTACTGTCCACCGAAGTTTCTAGTGTCTCCTTCATGCTACGTTCTTCATTAGATTCTCCACATGAAGCCATGGGGGTTCCTTGAGTGACCAAACGTCTAGAAGGTAATTGATTTATTGCTTGCTCCAGTTGATGAAGGGTTACATGAAATTGATCTACTGTTTCCTTGAGGTGAGCCTGGATTCTTGGGTTGATGGATATGGACATGGTGCATATGGAAGTGGTAGTTCTTGGAGGTAATTAGATTGGAATTGGGGTGGATGAGGGTTAGGGTCATATGATGGTGTTTAGTAGTAGGGGGCTTGTGAGTATGGTGGTTCAAAGCTATGTTGAGGAGGTGGTTCATTGGCATATGATGGAGCTTGCTGGTAACTACAAGGGGTTCCACCATATCTATCATCTTGGTACGCACCTTGGAATGGCTCTTGACCATAGTAATTTGGTGGGGGTTAGTTGTCACGAGTAGGTCCACCGTAACTACTGTCTTGGCATGCATTGTAGAATGGTCGTTGTCCATGGTATCTTGAAAGGTGTTGTTGCCGAAAGGGTTGATTAGATCCTCGAGGCTCCTTCCATCTTTGATTGTTTTGACCTTGATGCATGTTCCGGTTATAGCTCCCATTCCTTGCAACAATATTAGAACCAAACTCAAAGCGACGAGGGTGAGAGTTTATAGTAGCTAATAGAAATTAAAAACAAAAATAAAAACAAATAAACAAGAAAAATAAAATATTTACAATAATAAAAAATAAGGCACACGTTTGTAATTTCCCGGCAACGGCGCCATTTTTGACGAACTGACTTTTGCTAGCAGAGAAATTCACAAAATTAATCGCGTTGTAGGTATAGTTTCTAAACTAATAGAAAATCCTTTCGTACAAAAATTTTGGTTGTCACTTAAGCAAACCCAATAAAATTTATAACCGAAGTATTTAAACCTCGGGTCGTCTTCTCAAGGAATTGCAGGGAGGTGTGATTTATTATTGGTTATGGAAAAAGGTATGTTTTTGGGTTTTTGGAATAGTGAACAAGTAATGTAAATAGCAAGAAAAATAAATTAATAATTATAAAGAAAACTCTTGGTGAGGTATAAGAACTGGAAATCCTATCCTAGTTATTGATAAACCCATATTTTATGATATATTTTGTGCTTAATTTGAGTGATTTATTCAATTCTTCACCCATTTATTCATATTAATTGCATGGTTTTACTTTCCCTTCCTTATTATGTGATGTATGTGAAAAACATGTTTCCTATGCTTTAAAATTAATTATTTTAATTACCTTTATTTTCATTCGATGCCGTGATTAGTGTGTTGAGTAGTTTCAGATCTTCTAAGGCAGGAATGACTTAAAGGATGAAAAAGAAAACATACAAAAATGGAAGGAAAGCACAAAATGGAGTTTCTAAAGAAACTGGCATCCACGCGATCGCATGGGCGACGCGGATGCATGCCAAGCGCAAATCAACAGCGACGCGGCCGCATGACTGACGCGACCGTGTGCCTTAAGCAAAACACATATGACGCGGCCGCATGACTGACGCGACCGCGTGACAAGAAAAGCTCCGAATGACGTGACCGCATGACCCACGCGGACGCGTGACAGAGGCCACGCACCAGAAATTGCAGAAAACGCTCCCAGCGATTTCTGAAGCCCTTTTTGGCCCAAATCTAAGTCCAGAAGGCATAGACCAGAGGTTATGAAGTGAGGGAATGCATCCATTCAAGGAGAGCTCGCCAATTTAGTTACTTCTCATGATTTAGATTTAGTTTGGAGAGAGGTTCTCTCCTCTCTCTCTCTTAGGATTTAGGATTTCTCTTAATTTTAGGAGTGACTCTCGATCTCAGGTTTAATGTTCTTTTACTTTAAGCTTCCCTTTCACTTTTATTCATTCCATTACTTTAGTTGATTATTTACTTTTACCATTTAATTTATGAATTCTTCTATGTTCCAGATTATTTGAATTAATGCTATTTGAGGTATTTCAGTTTATTATTGCTTTCTTTTATTTATGTCACCATTGCTTTCAATCTGAAGACATTTTTATTCCAGAAAATTTATTTTTTCCCTTCTGGTCTTGGTTAAGAAATCAGTAACTCAGGAGTTATCTTAGCTCAACATAATTGATAACTGTTATCTTTGCTAATTGAACTGACTTTCAATAATCCCAATCTTTTCTTAGGAAATAAATAGGATTCGAAGGTCAAACTAATTAATCCCTTGACTTTCCTTTGCTTTAGCAAAGGTTAACTAAGTGGAATTAAGATTCAATCTTCTTTATTATTGAGAAGGGTAACTAATTTGGACTTCCAATTTCTCATACCTTGCCAAAAGTTTATTTTACAGTTATTTATTTATTTTTAATTTCCATTTAAATTATTTGTCATATTTGTTCCTCATTCTTGAAACCCCAATTTTACAATCACCATAACCAATAATAAGAACATACTTCCCTGCAGTTCCTTGAGAAGACGACCCGAGGTTTGAATACTTCGGTTATCAATTTTTAAGGGGTTTGTTACTTGTGACAACCAAAACGTTTGTACGAAGGGATTTTTGAAGGTTTAGAAACTATACTTGCAACGAGGATTTATCCGAAATTTTCTAGACCACGCAAAAGTTCCTCTCGTCAAAATGGCGCCGTTGCTGGGGAACTGCTAATGTGTGCCTTATTGTTGGTTATTGTAAATATTCTTTTTACTTGTTTATTTATTTCTGTTTTTTTCTTTTTAATTTTATTTGCTACTATAAACTCTCACTCTTCTCGCTTTGAGTTTGGTTCTAACTTTGTTGAAGGAAATAGAAGTTACAGCAGGAATATGCATCAAGGTCAGACCAATCAAGGATGGATGGAGCCAAGAGGATCTAATCAACCCTTTAGGCAACAACACCCTCCAAGATATCATGGACAACAACTATTCTACAATGCATACCCAGCTGATAGATATGGTGGACAACCTTGTAACTACCAACAAGCCCCACCCGTGCCTATAGACCATCCTCTCAACATAACCTCGAACCACCACACTCACAAGCTTCTCTTCACCATTCGCCACCACATGATCCCTATTTACCCCAGTTCCAATCCAATCACTCCCAAGAACCACCACTTTCCTATGTATCATGTCCAAATCCATCACCCCGAGAATCAGAGGTTCACCTCAAGGAAACAGTAAATAAACTTCAAACAACCATTTGACAACTGGAGCAAGCAGTAATTCAATTAGCTTCTAGACGTTCGAACATTCAAGGACCAACCCCAGCCCCATGTGGACAATCTAACGAACAGCGTAGCATGAAGGAAATACTAGAAACTCCAGTGGACAAGACAGAGAATAAATTCGTACTAGAATAAGTAGAAGAAGCTGTTATTACGCAAGAAGAAGAGTTGGTTGAAGATCTAGGAGACGCTGAACCTCCATGGGAATTCAGAGCTGAGGAGAACTCCGTCAAGGACGTTATAGTTGATGCTAAGGAGGACAGTGAACAATCCCCAAGGCAAGTCGTTTATGAAGAACTAGACGGAATAATCCAGGACACAAATTCCCTTGATGATGATAGTCACAAGTCAAGTTCTCTTAGTAATGAACTTGCATCCGCGAGTGAATTCTCCGAGATCGAAGAATCTTCCCCAAATAAATACGAAGATGATGCAGAGGTAGATTTCTCTCAACCTCCAATCTATGACTCGAGTGATGAGGAAGACACAGAAGACTTTGACCAGGACACAGATGCATTTGAAGAACCTTGCAAAGAATGGAGGAATTCACAGAAGAGCACAAGGGAGTAGAACTTACAGAACCACCGGAAACACCTACCCCAAGGCCATTACCACCCAATACAAGCTTCAAGTGGGTACAATCCTTGACCTTTAACTTTACTTTTTCACTTGAATACGGTTTGCTTGAAACAAATGGCAAGCTTAGAGCTCTCTGCGGCTTTAAGAGTAAGAGGGAAATGGCTCGTGCTCAAAGCTGGTGCACAAGGTTCAATAAGGTTCCACGCTTCAACTTGAAGTGCACGGATTGGTGTCATATTCAATCGAATGGATCTCGGAAAACGTTTGGTCACCATGGTGAGAATCTACTTTCTAAACCGCCCGGATGGAAAAATATAGATCAAGACGGAGGTGGATTTAAAAGCAAAGTTTGGGATCCTGGAATCTATTCCGACATTCGTCATTTTGGGAGCCTAAAAATTTGTTTGAAGCTGCTCAGGAGCTTTACATGCCTAGTTTGGGACCCCGGAGGCTATTGGCATTCCAAGCATTGGTGGAGATTTTCGGATGAATTTAAACATAAGCCGCCATAACATGAAGCCCCTCCATTGTCCAACTTAAGGACTTTAACTAAAAGTGCTAGGTGGGAGACAACCCACCATGGTATGATCGTTCATTTTTCAATTTTTATTTAGTTTTATTTGTTTTCAAGTTTTATTTTATTTTATTATATTGAACTTGGAATTTTGCATCTCATTCATCATTGCATTCTGTATTTTTCATGCATATAAAAAAAATGGTGCGCGACGCGACCGCATCACTCATGCGATCGCGTCATATTGCGGAAAACACCACCCACGCGACCGCGTCATCCACGCGGCCACGTGACCTGGAGATCGGCGTAAAGATCCAACGTCCAGAAAGTTAGGCTGGAATCGTGCGGCCATTGTGCGTTTCGCACAAATGACCCACGCGATCTCGTCACCCACGCGATCGCGTCACTTGCACACAACCAATCCCACGCGACCGCGTGAGCGACGCGACCGCGTCGCATGGATTGCACGAACACCCCAAAGGAGACAGAGAGTTGTGCTGAGACGACGCTGGGTTCGTGCGTTTAGCACAAATCCCAGCGACGCGATCGCATCCGCCAGGCAATCGCGTCATTCAATCTTTTTTTTGCCCTCCATGCGATCGCGTCACCCACGCAATTGCGTCACCCCCCATTTCGCTCCAGCCACGCGACCGCGTGCCCCACGTGGCCGCGTGGATTCAAATTTATAACCCCCCAACCACGCGAACCCTATCAGTCGCGCCCCCCCTGAAACCCTCTCCTCCCTCTCTTCCCCTCTAATCCAACCACCACCATCCAGCCATTATCACCGCCGCCACCTACCCCCCTTCCTCCTCCCCCTTCTTTCTTCTTTTTTCTTCTTCTTCCCCCCCTCTCCGCCACTGCCCCCTTCGCAACCACCACCCACCGCCGCCGCCCATCCCAGCCGCGCCCCTCCATCCGCCACACACACACACCTACCCCTCCCTTCCCCTCTTACCCCCTTACCCCATTACCCATCCCTTCTTTCCCCCTACCCCGAACAGCCGTGCCCACCACCGCCAGCCGCTGCGCCAGACGCCGTCACCACCACCCCTAGCCTCCTTTCTACCCACTCTCCTTATTCGGCCTACCAGGTTCCGACGAACGCCACCCTTCTATCCTTAGTCGTTATTTCATTATTTTCTGTTTATGTTCATGTTTGGGCTAGTTAGATATGCATGTTGTAGTGGATTTTCGGTTGTTAGGTGGCCTAGGATGTGGTTAGTGGATTTAGGCCTGTTTACTTGCACTGTTCATGTTTCTGTTTTATCAAATTTGCAATTCTGCTGTTGCTGTGATGTTTGTAATGTTCATATGCTGTGATTTCTTGTTTCATGCTACTCTTTACACTGAGTTTTCATGTTTATATTCCTTATCTGTAATTGCAAGCTTTAATTTTAATTCATATGAACTATTTGATTGCTGTTTATTTTCCGGGACAATCCAATTTTAGCCAGAATGCTGCCCAAATTTCTGTAAAATGTTCTCATTCATGTTTTGGTTTTGGCATTTTGAGATCTTCTTTCCTCTGCTTTACCCAAACCCATTCATGAATGGCAGGCACGCATTCTTATTCTCTTTGATTTCCTGGTTCATATATTGCATTTTTGATGTTTGATTCCAATTTTTGCTATTTCTATATCTATTTGAATCATCATCAACCTGTTTTCCTTGTTTGGTTATGAGTTACCTATCACTTCTAATTATGAATGCTTGTTACTTAGAAACTTATCCTTATGCCACTTATCTTAACCCATTTTTCATTAACTCACTAATTCTAATTTCCTGAAATCTTTTTTTTTAATTCTAACCAAACTAACCTTTTCAAATCTTTTTTTTTTTTCTGGTTTTTCACTTTCTTTTAACCCTCTAACCATGGTATACTGATAATTTTTCCTACTTAACATGCCTTCTATTACATTTTGGATTGTGAATTTTTTCTTTCGAACTTTTAACTCCTATACAATCCTTAATGCACATTTACTTAACTCATTTACCTCATTCTAATTCTCCTTTGCCACTTTGTGTTTCTTTTGACTATTTGCCTATTTGTTTTCCTATTTTTATTATATCCTGATTTTCTGTTTTTTAGGATGTCAGATTCCCAGATAAAGGGAAAAGGAATGGCTACCACTGGCAAACGTAAAAGAGGAGAATCATCTATGTCTATCATAGATCTCATGCATGATGCCTCCTGGCGGGAGAAAAACTTCACCCCGCAGGAGAAGGCTGACCAGCTGCTCCCTGCTAATGACCCAGTGAAGTTTGCAAACTGATACTGTGAGCTGAAGTATCTGGTGTTTGCAAACTCTAGGAACCTATACCTGGAGAGGACTCTGAAGATCCCAGGAGAACTCCAGCAATACTCCTCTGATCAGATCAAACAAAGAGGCTGGTTCTTTCTGGAGAGAAACCTGTCTGAGGTCAATGCATCTTGGGTAAGGGAATTCTACTGCAATTACTTCAAGACTTCCCTAGATGCAGTGAACCTTAGGGGGAAGTAGATTCTGTCACTGAAGAGGCAATTGAAGATGTTCTGAAGCTTCTGCCTAAATCTGATCAGCCGAATGGTTATCAGAAAGCTGAGGAAGACATGCGCTTTCTGAAGTTTAATTGGGATGTAGTCAAGGCCCGGATAGCCCTTGACCCGACCGTTCCTTGGATTATGGGTCAGAACACCACCATGCCCAAGGGAATCAAGCGGGCATACTTGAATGATGAGGCTCGGCTGTGGCATCAGATACTTAGCAACTTCATTATGCCGAGTACTCACGAGTTAGATATACCTGCCGCTATGATCACCCTCCTATGGTGTGTGATGGAGGGTAAGGACCTGTACCTGCCACGCTTTATCCGGTTCTACATGGCCAGGGTCCACGTCCGAGGCACTCTTCTCTTTCCCTATTTGGTTACACAGTTGGGCCGTCGAGCTGACGTGCCTTGGGAGGATGCCGATTAGAGGCCACCTGCTGCAGAATGCAAGAAGATTATCCCGCACAGCAGGAACTTTCTAGCCTTGGGCTACAGACCTCCAGTCCTCACTGCTCCTGGTGACACTGCCACACCATCTGCCGGCCCCTCTTCCTCCACAGCTACACCTGCCACCACCACTGCACCTCCACCTGCCCCAGAGCCCATCTATCATCTAGTGCACCGCCTGTTTCGACGGCTTGACCAGATGGAGCATCGCAACAAGCGACGCTATGAGCACCTGAAGCTGATGATACAATCTGGCGACATCCCCTCCGAGCCTGACACACCATCCGAGGCATCTGAGGAGGAGGCGGATGCGCCCGAGGCTGTGCCTCATCCACAGCAGGAGGCAGCGCAGGCAGGCACCCAGCAGGCAGCACACCAGCAGGAGATCCCACATCAGATCCAGGCTGCAGACTCCGAGATCTCTATCCAGTCAGCACCTCCTCTGCAGCAGCCAGATCCTCAGACCACCACCACAGACTCCAGCTACCCAGCCTTCCGGTGATGACACCCCTTCACACCCTGCTTGAGTCAGCATCAGGGACGATGCTTCATTTTAAGTGTGGGGAGGTCGCCATCTCTGGCGCATCATTTTGGTGAACCACTACAGACCCTTTTTCCTTTATTTTGACTATTTTCTTGTATTTTTCTCTTTATTTTTCAGTACTTATACATTGCTATTTTCAGGTATTTATACTCTATTTCTACATTTTGCATTTTTAGTTCATATTTTAGCCACTTAGTTTAGTTGCAATTCTAACTTATTAGTTATAGAAATTGTGGATTGATTAGTATAGTTTACCCTTTTTAGCATAAGATAACTCGGAATAGATTGAAAAGAAAAAGGAAGTAAACTAGAGACTTTAACAGAATCAAAACAACCCACACCTTGTATATATACAATTACATGTTAGTTAATTAAACAACATTTCATCAAGGAGAAACACTAGAACTTTAAAGCCACCTTAAGTTTTACATTGAGAATAATGGGAATTTTTAACTAAACCTGCATGACATACATAAGTGATAAATGATTTTTGAGCTAGAACACATAGCCTGTGAGTTTTGAGCTTAATTGTATGGTTACATTCAAACCATAATTTTTATTCCTGTGTGTTCCGCCCTTCTTTTATATTCTAGTGTTCTTTACTTTGTTTTAATCTATATGTCCGATTATAGAATGTAGATACATACCAAGAGAGTGATTGAGGCCATTATTTGATTTTAGATCACTTATCCCAAAATAGCCTACCTTTCACATCACCCTTGTTAGTCCCCTTGAGCCTTTAAATCCCCTTTTATTCTATAAACCACATTACTAGCCTTAAGCAGAAAAACAAATTAAAAATCCCAAGTTGAATCCTTGGTTAGCTTAAGATAGAAAATCATGTATAGTTTAAATGTGGGAAACCTATTGGGAACATGGATGATAAAAACAAAAAGGTAGAAAAATTGAAAAGAGAGAAAATAATTCAAAATAAGAATTTTTGGGAAGCATGCTCATGTGAAATCAAAATAATTAAATTACCATGTGCATATATAAAAAAATATTTTTAAAGTCTTTGAATAAAGGGGATACGAAAGAATTCCCCAATCGCAACAATAAAAGCAATGCACATGGAATAAAAATAAAAATTGAAACATGAGCATGTAACATCAAAAGTGGGAAAAGATGGGAAAATAGGTAAAGAAGTTTTGTTTTACTAAGTATGTATGTTAGGTGAGATCTTAGTCTAATTAAGGATTCACTTATTAGCTCACTTAGCCTTATACATATACCCTTACCTTTACCTTGGCCCCATTATAACCTTAATTAAAGACCTCATAATTTTTGGTATATCTATATTCTATAATTGTTGATTGGTTAGATGAAGAACAAAGTTATAGAAAGAAAGAATAAAAGGAAGAATAGAGTGATTAACCCAATAAACACTGAGTGATTAGAGAGTAGACACAAAATCCAGTGAGGGTTCAATAGCTCATTAACATATATCTCTGCTTAAATTATTAATTGTCTTGCAAGTTTTTAAAATGTTTTTCTCTCCCATCTCAATTGTAAAGGCACTTTATCACTATCTAAGGCTTGGCTATATATATATATACATGACTCCTTGAGAATGTGAATTAATTTAACTACATGCAAGCTTTATATTCAAGTGAATAAAAATTAGAATTGCATGATGCATCATTCATCTAGGTAGTTGTATTTAGATTAAATTGCATTGCATGACATTCCACCACTTTAACCCTACTTTTTACCTTGGATTTAGCATGAGGACATGCTATTGTTAAAGTGTGGGGAGGTTGATAAACCCATATTTTATGACATATTTTGTGCTTAATTTGAGTGATTTATTCAATCCTTCACCCACTTATTCATACTAATTGCATGGTTTTACTTTCCCTTCCTTATTATGTGATGTATGTGAAAAACATGTTTCCTATGCTTTAAAATTAATTATTTTAATTACCTTTATTTCCATTCGATGCCGTGATTAGTGTGTTGAGTAGTTTCAGATCTTCTAAGGCAGGAATGACTTAAAGGATGAAAAAGGAAACATACAAAAATGGAAGGAAAGCACAAAATGGAGTCTCCAAAGAAACTGGCATCCACGCGATCGCATGGGCGACGCAGACGCATGCCAAGCACGAATCAACAGCGACGCGGTCGCATGACTGACGCGACTGCGCGCCTTAAGCAAAACACATATGACGCGGCCGCATGACTGACGCGACCGCGTGACCCATACGGACGCGTGACAGAGGCCACGCACCAGAAATTGCAGAAAACGCTCCCAGCGATTTCTGAAGCCCTTTTTGGCCCAAATCCAAGTCCAGAAAGCATAAACCAGAGGTTATGAAGTGAGGGAATGCATCCATTCAAGGAGAGCTGGCCAATTTAGTTACTTCTCATGATTTAGATTTAGTTTAGAGAGAGGTTCTCTCCTCTCTCTCTTAGGATTTAGGATTTCTCTTAATTTTAGGAGTGACTCTCGATCCCAGGTTTAATGTTCCTTTACTTTAAGCTTCCCTTTCACTTTTATTCATTCTATTACTTTAGTTGATTATTTACTTTTACCATTTAATTTATGAATTCTTCTATGTTCCAGATTATTTGAATTAATGCTATTTGAGGTATTTCAGTTTATTATTGCTTTCTTTTATTTATGTCACCATTGCTTTCAATCTGAAGACATTTTTATTCCAGCAAATTTATTTTTTCCCTTTTGGCCTTGGTTAAGAAATCAGTAACTCAGGAGTTATCTTAGCTCAACATAATTGATAACTGTTATCTTTGCTAATTGAACTGACTTTCAATAATCCCAATCTTTTCTTAGGAAATAAATAGGATTCGAAGGTCAAACTAATTAATTCCTTGACTTTCCTTTGCTTTAGCAAAGGTTAACTAAGTGGAATTAAGATTCAATTTTTATTATTGAGAAGGGTAACTAATTTGGACTTTCAATTTCTCATACCTTGCCAAAAGTTTATTTTACAGTTATTTATTTATTTTTAATTGCCATTTAAATTATTTGTCATATTTGTTCCTCATTCTTGAAACCCCAATTTTACAATCTCCATAACCAATAATAAGAACATACTTCCCTGCAGTTCCTTGAGAAGACGACCCGAGGTTTGAATACTTCGGTTATCAATTTTTAAGGGGTTTGTTACTTGTGACAACCAAAACGTTTGTACGAAGGGATTTTTGAAGGTTTAGAAACTATACTTGCAACGAGAATTTATCCGCAATTTTCTAGACCACGCAAAAGTTCCTCTCGTCAGTTATCCTTATCAGGTGTGATGAGAATTATTTATCGCTCCCACTTAGTTAACCCTTACTAAATAAAGGAAAGTCAAGTGGACCAATCAATTTGATCCTCAAATCCTAGTCAACTCCTATGGAAAGACTAGCTTTCGAGCGATCCAAATCAATCAGCGAGAATTCCAATTTTCAATCAACTGCTGAGTCTGATAACTCAAGTGTTACCAATTACTTAACCAAAACCAAAGGATAAAAATCTAAATTAAATTGAAAGCATCATAAATAGAATAAAACAATCATAAATCTGAAATACATCAAATTGCATTAATAAAGAAATCAATTCTAACATGGAGTTCATAAGCCAAATTGAAAAGATAAATAACAATTAAAGTAATAGAATAAATAAAAGTAGTAAATAAATTAAAGGAACATTGAACCTGGAATGAAGAGAAGTAGCCTAATCATAATAGAAATCCTAAATCCTAATCCTAATCCTAAATCCTAATAGAGAGGAAAGAGCCTCTCTCTTTAAAAACTACATCTAAAAACCTAAAATTGTGTATTATGGAAGTATGATTGATGAATGAATGAATTCCCCCACTTTATAGCCTCTAATTTATGTTTTTTGGGCCGAGAACTGTGCCAAAAATAGCCCAGAAATTGCTGGTTGCGAAATCTGCCACGCTGGTTTTTCGTCACTGCAATGCGTCTGTGTGAATCACGCATTCGCGTCGCCTAGATGTACGGCCACTATGGCAAATTATATATCACTTGGAAGACCCAGATGTTAGCTTTTCAACGCAACTAGAACCGCCTCATTTGGACTTCTGTAGCTCAAGTTATGGTCGATTGAGTGCAAAGAGGTCAGGCTGGATAGCTTAGCAATTTCTTCAACTTCTTGTATTCCTTCCACTTTTGCATGCTTCCTTTCCATCCTCTAAGCCATTCCTACCCTATAATCTCTGAAATCACTTAACACACATATCACGGCATCGAATGGTAATAAGAGAGGATTAAACATAGCAAATTTAAGACCAAAGAAACATGTTTTCAATCATAGCACAAAATCAGGAAGGAAAATGTAAAACTATGCAATTTATATGAATAAGTGAGTAAAGAATTGATATAAACCACTCAATTGAGCACAAGATAAACCATAAAATAGTGGTTTATCATGTCGCTTGTTGCGACGCTCAGACTGCTCAATACGCCGCTGAGTACGGTGCTCCATCTGATTGATGCACTCACAGAGGCGGTGCATTAGATGGTAGACGGGCTGGGAAGCGGAAGATAGTGCTGTGGATACGGGAGGTGCAGCAGGTGCTGAGGGTGCTGCAGAGGATGTGGCCGCGTCAGTAGAGGCAGTAAGAGAAGGTGGTATGTGGCCTAAAGTTTCGAACCGCTTGCCATGTGGAATAATCTTTTTGTAGTCGGCAGCTGGTGGCTTCTCATCCTCATGCTCCCAAGGCATCTCAGCTCGGCGGACCGTCTGGGTAATCAGATAGGAAAATGGTAGAGTGCCTCGAACATGAACCCTAGCCATGTACTTCCTAATGAACCGTGGAAGGTACAAGTCATTGCCTTCCATAACACACCAGATGAGAATGATCATAGCAGCCGGCACCTCTGACTCGTGAGTGCTCGATATAACATAGTTACTCAGTATTTGTTGCCATAGCCTCATCATTAAGATAGATAATCTTGATGCCCTTTAGAGTTACCGTCGACTTACCCATAGCCCAGGGAACAGCAGGATCAATGGCTATGGTGTGCCTCACAGCATCCCAATCAAAGCTCATAAACCTAAGGGACTCCTCAGCCTTTTGATAACCATCTGGCTTGTCTGATTTAGGCTGGAAATGGAGGATATCCTCTATGGCCTCCTCAGTAACCAATATCTGTTTTCCTCTTAGTTGTACTGCATCCAGGGTCGTGTTGTAATAGTTGCAGTAGAATTCACGGACCCAGGACGCGTTCACCTCTGTCAGATTCCTCTCTAGAAAGAACCAACCTCTCTGTTTGATTTGCTCTGCAGTGTACTTCTGCAATTTAGTTGGGATTCTGAGAGTCTTTTCCAAATAGAGGTTCCTCTTTTCCGCAAAGACCGGAAATTTTAGTTCACAGTAGAGGTTTGCAAATTTAACTGGGTCAGAAGCAGACACTAGTTGATCCTCTTTTTCTTGTGGAGTGAAGTTCTTCTCGTGCCAAGATTCATCCCCTAGAATATCTGACAGAGCGACAGATGACTATCCTCTTTTCCTTTTACCCGTGCTGGCCTTAGCCTTGCCTTTTCCTTTCGGATCAGACATCCTAAAAAAATAGAAATCCCAGGATACAGATTAACCATTAAAGCAGAGGAAGGAAAAATAGGTAAGAAGCAAGCAGACAGGAAGCCAGAAACAAAAGGAGATGGGGGCACACTCATGATTTGACATAAAGAAACGAATTCTTGGAATGCAAGAAAAAGAATGCAGACAACAATCAGAACAAAAATCAAGAATTCCTGCAATAATAGTGAGAAGCTTGTTTGCTAAGCAACAACAGGTAGCATGCCTTAAAAAGAACCTAAAAGGGTTAATAGAGTTAGTTTAAACTTAAAAGAAAAGTTAGAAAGTCAATTAAGTTAATGAGTTAGAAAAGTGTGAAGAAGTTAGTGGCATGGAAATGTTGTTCTTAATCAAAAGAAGTGGAAAAGGGTTTAGAACAAGCAAGCTCACAGTCAGCATACAATGCAAGTTATTGATGATAAAACATGTAAATGAGAGAAACATGAAAAGGATCAAAATCATCCATAATGGATTGTAATAGAAAGAGAACAAAAAAGGAATGGGAATGCTAACCCACCACCTCATGAATTGCCTTTGGGTTAAACCATATAAAGCACAATGCAAAAGGACCAAAGTCAATTCAAGAGTGGAAGTTAAGGAAAATAGTTTTTAGAAAAATTAGGCAGCATGCCGGCAGTAAAAGGAATATTTCCGAAAAAAACGAACAGCAGAATCAACAAGCCATATGAATTTTGTAAGTGTCAGGCAGCATGAAGAACAAGAAAGCAAACGAATCAGGCAGCATAAAGCAAAGCAAAGCAGTTGGCTAGTCCTAGACTCAATCAAGCAGTTTGGATTTCCTAAGAATTCATTAAACATTAAAAACACAAAAACTATATGTAAATTCATAAGAATCTAGCAATTGAGTCAATCAAAACAGCAATAGGCAGTTATATGCAATCAGCATTGCCTCATCAAATTCAGCACGCAAGCAATAATAAGGGATATGGATGCAAGGAATGGAGCTCACTGAATCAACAATGAAGAGCAAATTGCAACAAGAATGCAACAGCAATAACAACTCATATTTGAATTCCATTAAAATCATACATCAAGAATCCAATATCAAGGAACCAAATTGACTCAGATGGGAGCTCAGTAAATTCAGATAATATTCAGCAGCAACAAGAAACCAGTTTAGCACAAAAGCAAACAATGAAATATGAACATAGCATCAGTAACAATTCAGCACAGGGCAGAACATTAGCACAAACAGAGATGAATTAACCATTTCAGTCAGCAAGAACGGAGCAGTTATCAGGCCTAAATCCACTAACCACATCCTACCTACCTAACCACCTAAAATCCACTAAAAATATGCATCTCTAACTATCCTAAATTGAATAGAATTTAAATTACGCTAACTGACTTAATTGAACGAAAAGGAATGCAGAGGAAGACATAGGAAACCTGGAAGGGGTTTAGGAAGCAGAGGCGAAGATGGAAACTGGAAGGGGAAAAAAGGGAGGGGTGGTGCGAAGTGCTGCCGGCATCGAGGTGGTGGCTCACGGTTGCGCAGTGGTATCCGCGGCAGTGCGTGGTGAGGCGCGGGAGGGTGAGAGGGAGAATAGGGAGAAGAAGAGAAGAAGAAGGGAGGGACGGTTGGCGGCAGCGGTGGCAGCGGTTGGGTTCACCAGACGGAGCAGTGGTGGGATGTGGGTGGTGGTGAGGGTGCCAATGGAGGGTGGAGGGAAGAGAAGGAGACATTGGAGAAGAGAGGAGAAAAGGCACGCGAGGGAGGCTAGGGTTCTCGCGTCAGGGGGTTATTAAAATTTAAATCCACGCGTACGTGTGGATCATGCTTGGGCATAGACGAGAGAAAAAGGACAAATGATTGGCAAAGGCAGAGTACACACGTGGTTGGGAAGGAGGCCATAGGTGAATGCGTGGTCGGCGAGAATAGACGTAAAGGTGTGGTGGCTAATAGGTGTGGCGGGCTGATGAAGATGCCGAGAGTGTGGTGGAGCAGGATGAACACGGGTCAAATGTCGGTTCAGAATTTTCTCAAAAAGAATTATTTCGTTAATAGTATAGTTCCAAACCAACAGATGACCTATGTCAAAGTTTAAAAGATTGTCACAATTCAAATTAATAAAAACTGGGAGTTTTAAGCCCCGGATCATCTCTCGAAGGAATTGCAGTGAGGTGTGCACATCATTGGTTATGAGAAAAGTGTTTTGAATGCAAAAGATAAGAAATTAAATGATAAAAAAATAAAAACAAATAAAGAAATTCAAGTGCTAAAAAGGCATCTTGGCAAGGATTGAGAGTTAAAGTTTCTCATCCAAGTCATTGACCACAAACATGATAATTAAGAAAAGTTAATCCCACTTCGTCATCTCCAAACATTGGGAGAAAGTCAAATAGGCATAATTGATCTTAATCCACAAATTCTAGCCAACTTACTAATTAGACTTAGTGAAAGACTAGCGTCAGTGGAAATAAAACTAACTAAAAACCTTAAATTACCAATCAATGTTGGACATCAACGACTGAAGGTTACCTACGTCCTCAATTTCAAGCCAAAAATACAAAATTCTATTCTAAAACTAGAAAAGACATATGAGAAATAGAGCGAGGGAGAGAGCAAGAGAGAGAGCGTGGGTGGAAAACACAGGGAGGGGTAGATCTAGGGACCATAGCAGGGATTCTAGGATTTGGAACAGAGAAGAGTATAGGCAATTGGAACATGAGTCCTACACGGTTTTTGTGAGCAACCTTCCTGAAGATATATCAAAGAGAGAGTTATTTCATTTGTTCAACTGGACAGGATGCATCAATGATATATATTTGTCTCGAAAACAAAAAGTGAAAATATATACATTTTTGCTTTCATTCGATATACAACAAAAGGAGGGGCATTGAAAGTGGTGCATGAAATTGTGATCTCAGGCAACAGCGCCAGAAACTCTGTACGCACGTCTTAATAAATCGTTTTTCATTCACAACTTCGATACAACTAACCAGCAAGTGCACTGGGTCGTCCAAGTAATAAAACCTTACGTGAGTAAGGGTCGATCCCACGGAGATTGTTGGTATGAAGCAAGCTATGGTCACCTTGTAAATCTCAGTCAGGCGGATATAAAATAGTTATGGAGTTTTCGAACATAAATAATAAATAGATAGAAAATAAGGATAGAAATACTTATGTAATTCATTAGTTAGAATTTCAGATAAGCGTATAGAGATGCATTCGTTCCTCTGAACATCTGCTTTCCTACTGTCTTCATCCAATTAATCTTACTCCTTTCCATGGCTGGCTTTATGTAAGGACATCACTGTTGTCAATGGCTACTTTTAATCCTCTCTGGAAAATGGTCCGATGCACTGTCACTGCATGGCTAATCGTCTGGAGGCATCACCCTTGTCAATGGCTGCATCCTATCCTCTTGTGAAAATGGTCCAAATGCTCTGTCACAGCATGGCTAATCATTTGAGGTTCTCGATCATACTGGAATAGGATTCACCCTCCTTTTGCGTCTGTCACTACGCCCAGCACTCGCGAGTTTGAAGTTTATCACAGTCATTCAATCCCAGAGTCCTACTCGGAATAACACAGACAAGGTTTAGACTTTCCAGACTCTCATGAATGCCGCCATCAATCTAGCTTATACCACGAAGATTCTGATTAAGAGATCCAAGAGATACTCATTCAATCTAAAGTAGAATGGAAGTGGTTGTCAGGCACGCGTTCATGGGGGAATGATGATGATTGTCACGTTCATCACATTCAGGTTGAAGTGCGAATGAATATCTTAGAAGCGGAATAAGTTGAATTGAATAGAAAAACAGTAGTACTTTGCATTAATCTTTGAGGAACAGCAGAGCTCCACACCTTAATCTATGGAGTGTAGAAACTCTACCGTTGAAAATACATAAGTGAAAGGTCCAGGCATGGCCGAGAGGCCAGCCCCCATCATCTAAGAACCAGGCATCCAAAGATGTCTAATACAATAGTAAAAAGTCCTATTTATACTAAACTAGTTACTAGGGTTTACAAAAGTAAGTAATTGATGTATAAATCCACTTTTGGGGCCCACTTGGTGTGTGCTTGTGCTGAGCTTGAATGTTACACGTGTAGAGATCAATCTTGGAGTTGAACGCCAGTTTGTAACGTATTTCTGGCGTTCAACTCTGGCTTGTGACGTGTTTCTGGCGTTTAACTCCAGACAGCAGCGTAGAACTGGTGTTCAACGCCCTTTTACGTCGTCTAAACTCGGCCAAAGTATAGACTATTATATATTGCTGGAAAGTCCTGGATGTCTACTTTCCAACGCAATTAGAAGTGCGCTATTTTGAGTTCTGTAGCTCCAGAAAATCTACTAATGAGTATAGGGAGGTCAGAATCCAACAGCATCAGCAGTCCTTCTTCAACCTCTGAATCTGATTTTAGCTCAAGTCCCTCAATTTCAGCCAGAAAATACCTGAAATCACAGAAAAACACACAAACTCATAGTAAAATCCAGAAATGTGAATTTAACATAAAAACTAATGAAAACATCCCTAAAATTAACTAGATTATTCTAAAAACATACTAAAAACAGTGCCAAAAAGCGTATAAATTATCCGCTCATCACAACACCAAACTTAAATTGTTGCTTGTCCCCAAGCAATTGAAAATCAAATAGGATAAAAAGAATAGAATATACTATAAATTCCAAACTATCAATGAAACATAGCTCCAATTAAATGAGCGGGACTTGTAGCTTTTTGCCTCTTGAATAGTTTTGGCATCTCAATTTATTCATTGAGGTTCAGAATGATTGGCATCTATAGGAACTCAGAGTTCAGATAGTGTTATTGATTCTCCTAGTTCAGTATGTTGATTCTTGAACACAGCTACTTTATGAGTCTTGGCCGTGGCCCTAAGCACTTTGTTTCCAGTATTACCACCGGATACATAAATGCCACAGACACATAATTGGATGAACCTTTTCAGCTTGTGACTCAGCTTTGCTAAAGTCCCCAATTAGAGGTGTCCAGGGTTCTTAAGCACACTCTTTTTTTGCTTTGGACCTTGACTTTAACCGCTCACTCTCAAGTTTTCACTTGACACCTTCACGCCACAAGCACATGGTTAGGGACAGCTTGGTTTAGCCGCTTAGGCCAGGATTTTATTCCTTTAGGCCCTCCTATCCACTGATGCTCAAAGCCTTGGGATCCTTTTTATTACCCTTGCCTTTTGGTTTTAAGGGTTACTGGCTTTTTGCTCTTGCCTCTTGGTTTTAAGAGCTTTTGGCTTTTTCTGCTTGCTTTTTCTCTTTTTTTTTCTATTTATTTTTTTTGCCATTTTTTTTCTGCAAGCTTTGTTTTTTTGCTGCTTTTTCTTGCTTCAAGAATCATTTTTATGATTTTTCAGATTATCAAATAACATGTCTCCTTGTCATCATTCTTTCAAGAGCCAACATATTTAACATTCTTAAACAACAACCTCAAAAGATATATGCACTGTTCAAGCATTCATTCAGAAAACAAGAAGCATTGTCACCACATCAATATAATTAAACTAAGTTCAAGGATAAATTCAAAACTCATGTACTTCTTGTTCTTTTGAATTAAAACATTTTTCATTCAAGAGAGGTGATGGATTCATAGGACATTCATAACTTTAAGACAAAGTTACTAAATACTAATGATCATGTAATAAGACACAAACATGGATAAGCACTTAACATAAAGAAAACGAAAAACAGAGAATGAAAGAACAAGGAATGAGTCCACCTTAGTGATGGTGGCGTTTTCTCCTTGAGGAACCAATGATGTCCTTGAGCTCTCCTATGTCTCTTCCTTGTCTTTGTTGCTCCTCCCTCATTGCTTTTTGATCTTCTCTAATTTCATGAAGGATGATGGAGTGCTCTTGATGTTCCACCCTTAGTTGTCCCATGTTGGAACTTAATTCTCCTAGGGAGGTGTTGATTTGCTCCCAAAAATTCTGTGGAGAAAAGTGCATCCCTTGAAGTATCTCAGGGGTTTCTTGATGATGAGCTTCTTCATGTGCCTGTTGAGATCCATGAATGTGCTCTCTTGTTTGCTCCATCCTTTTCTTAGTGATGGGCTTGTGAGATGAATCTTTTCATCTCCCATGGCTCAGAGGTGGAAGCAATTGTCTTCCCTTTCCTCTTTCTTGAGGTTTCTCTGGCCTTAGGTGCCATTAATGGTTATGGAAAAACAAAAAAAAAGCTATGCTTTTACCACACCAAACTTAGAATATTGCTCGCCCTCGAGCAAAAGAAGAAAGAATAGAAGAAGAAGAAGAAGAAGAAGATATGGAGGAGATGGAGGGATGTGTGTATTCGGCCATATGGGTGGGATTGGGTGGGAAAGAGATGTTGAATTTTGAAGGTAGGTGGGTGTATGGGTGTGAGTGGTAAATGGAAAACAGAAGGGATGACCATGAATGGAGAGAGATTGAGGTGATTGGTGAAGAGTTTTGGGGAAGTGTTTATGAGATTGTGTGAAAGAGGGGTGAGAAGAAGTGAGTGGAGGTAGGTGGGGATCCTGTGGGGTCCATAGATCCTGAGGTGATTCTGTGGGGTCCACAGATCCTGAGGTGTTCAAGGATTTACAACCTTGCACCAAATTAGGCATGCAAAATGCCCTTGCACACAAATCTGGGCGTTCAGCGCCAGATTGGTGCTTGTTCTGGGCGTTGAACGCCCATTTGTTGCCCATTTCTGGCGTTGAATGCCAGAACCATGCTTGTTCTGGGTGTTCAGCGCCAGCTCTTCTCCAGGGTGCAATTCTGGTGTTCAAACGCCCAGATGCTGCCCATTTTGGGCGTTCAGCGCCAGAACCATGCTCTGTTCTGGCGTTGAACGCCAGCCAGATGCTTCTTACTGGCGTTTAAACGCGAGTAAGGTCTTCCTCCAGGGTGTGATTTTTCTTCTGCCGTTTTTTATTCCGTTTTCAATTTTTATATTTATTTTGTGACTCCACATGATCATGAACCTAATAAAACATGAAAGAACAAGAAAAATAAAATTAGATAAATAAAAATTGGGTTGCCTCCCAACAAGCGTTTCTTTAATGTCAATAGCTTGACAGTGGGCTCTCATGGAGCCTCACAGATGTTCAGAGCATTGTTGAGACTTCCCAACACCAAACTTAGAGTTTGGTTGTGGCCTCGCAACACCAAACTTAGAGTTTGACTGTGGGGGCTCTGGTTGACTCTGTTTTGAGAGAAGCTTACTGTGCCTCTTTTCCATGTTTACAGAAGGATGTCCTTGAGTTAAACTCAAGGGAGTCCTCATTCAATTGAAGGACTAGTTTACCTCTGTCAACATCAATCATAGCTCTTGCTGTGGCTAGGAAGGGTCTTCCAAGGATGATAGATTCATCCTCATCCTTCCCAGTATCTAGGACTATAAAATTAGCAGGGATGTAAAGGCCTCCAACCTTTACTAACACGTCCTCTACTTGTCCATAAGCCTGTTTTCTTGAATTGTCTGCCATCTCTAATGAGATTTTAGCAGCTTGCACCCCAAAGATTCCCAGTTTCTCTATTACAGAGAGGGGCATGAGGTTTATCCCTGAACCAAGGTCACACAGAGCCTTTTCAAAGATCATGTTGCCTATGGTACAAGGTATTATGAACTTTCCAGGATCCTGTTTCTTCTGAGGCAATGTCAGTTGATCCAGATCACTTAGTTCATTGGTGAACAAGGGAGGTTCATCTTCCCAAGTCTCAATACCAAATAATTTGGCATTCAGCTTCATGATTGCACCAAGGTACTTGGTAACTTGCTCTTCAGCAATATCCTCATTCTCTTCAGAAGAGGAATACTCATCAGAGCTCATGAATGGCATAAGGAGGTTCAATGGAATCTCTATGGTCTCTAGATGAGTCTCAGATTCCTTTGGTTCCTCAGAGGGAAACTCCTTATTGATCACTGGACGTCCCAGGAGGTCTTCCTCACTGGGATTTACGTCCTCCCCTTCCTCTCCAGGTTCGGCCGTGTTGACTATGTCAATGGCCTTGCACTCTCCTTTTGGATTTTCTTCTGTATTGCTTGGGAGAGTACTAGGAGGGATTTCAGTGATCCTTTTACTCAGCTGGCCCACTTGTGCCTCCAAATTTCTAATGGAGGACCTTGTTTCATTCATGAAACTTACAGTGGCCTTAGATAGATCAGAGACTAAGTTTGCTAAATTAGAGGTATTTTGTTCAGAGTTCTCTGTCTGTTGCTGAGTGGATGATGGAAAAGGTTTACTATTGTTAAACCTATTTCTTCCACCATTATTAAAGCCTTGTTGAGGCTTTTGTTGATCCTTCCATGAGAGATTTGGGTGATTTCTCCATGAAGGGTTATAGGTGTTTCCATAAGGTTCACCCATGTAATTCACCTCTGCTATTGCAGGGTTTTCAGGATCATAAGCTTCTTCTTCAGAAGATGCCTCTTGAGTACTGTTGGATGCAGCTTGCATTCCATTCAGACTCTGAGAAATCATATTGACTTGCTGAGTCAATATTTTATTCTGAGCCAATATGGCATTCAGAGTATCAATTTCAAGAACTCCCTTCTTCATAGGCGTCCCATTACTCACAGGATTCCTCTCAGAAGTGTACATGAACTGGTTATTAGCAACCATGTCAATGAGTTCTTGAGCTTCTGCAGGCGTTTTCTTTAGGTGAATGGATCCACCTGCAGAAGTATCCAATGACATCTTAGCTAATTCAGATAGACCATCATAGAATATATCCAGGATGGTCTATTCTGAAAGCATGTCAGAAGGACACTTTTTGGTCAGTCCTTTGTATCTCTCCCAAGCTTCATAGAGGGATTCACCTTCTTTCTGTCTGAAGGTCTGAACATCCACTCTAAGCTTACTCAGCTTTTGAAGAGGAAAGAACTTGGCTAAGAAAGCCTTGACCAGCTTATCCCAAGAGTTCAGGCTATCCTTAGGTTGAGAGTCCAACCATACTCTAGCTCTGTCTCTTACAGCAAAAGGGAAAAGCATGAGCCTGTAGACTTCAGGATCTACTCCATTAGTCTTAACAATATCACAGATCTACAAGAATTCAGTTAAGAACTGAAAAGGATCTTCAGATGGAAGTCCATGAAACTTGCAGTTCTGCTGCATCAAAGAAACTAATTGAGGTTTCAGCTCAAAATTGTTTGCTCCAATGGCAGGAATGGAGATGCTTCTTCCATGTAAATTGGAATTAGGTGCAGTAAAGTCACCAAGCATCCTCCTTGCATTATTATTATTTTCGGCTGCCATCTCCTCTTTTTGTTTGAAATTTTCTAAAAGGTGCTTACTGGATTGTTGTAATTTAGCTTCTCTTAGTTTCCTCTTCAGAGTCCTTTCAGGTTCTGGATCTGCTTCAACAAGAATGTTTTTGTCTTTGCTCCTGCTCATATGAAAAAGAAGGGAACAAAAAAATAATAATAGGGATCCTTTTTACCACAGTATAGAGGTCCCTGTGTGAGTAGAAGAAAAGAAGGAGATGAGAGAGAAGGAGAATTTTCGAAAATTATTTTTGAAAAAGAGTTAGTGATTTTCGAAAATTGTTTTTGAAAAAGGTTAGTAATTTTCGAAAATTAAAATCAAACATTAAAATAATTAGTTAATTAAAAAGAAATTTTGAAAAAGAGGGAGATATTTTTGAAAATTAGAGAGAGAAAGTTAGTTAGGTAGTTTTGAAAAAGATAAGAAACAAACAAAAAGTTAGTTAGTTAGTTGAAACAAATTTGAAAATCAATTTTGAAAAGATAAGATAAAGAGATATTTTTGAAAAGATATGATTGAAATTAGTTTTGAAAAAGATTTGATTTTTGAAATCACAATTAATGACTTGATTCACAAGAAATCACAAGATATGATTCTAGAACTCAAAGTTTGAATCTTTCTTAACAAGCAAGTAACAAACTTGAAATTTTTGAATCAAAGCATTAATTGATGATGTTATTTTCGAAAATTATGTGATAAAGATAAGAAAAATATTTTTGAAAAATATTTTTAAAATTTTCGAAAATAACTAAGAAAAATGAAAAAGATTTGATTTTTGAAAAAGATTTTGAAAAAGATAAGATTTTTAAATTGAAAATTTGATTTGACTCATAAAAACAACTAGATTTTAAAAAGTTTTGAAAAAGTCAACTCAAATTTTCAAAATTTATGAGTGAAAAAGGGAAAGATATTTTTTTGATTTTTGAATTTTTAATGATGAGAGGGAAGAACATGAAAATGATGCAATGCATGAAATTTTTAGATCAAAACAATGAATGCATGCAAGAATGCTATGAATGTCAAGATGAACACCAAGAACACTTTGAATGTCAAGATGAACACCAAGAACATATTTTTGAAAATTTTTATATGCAAAGAAAACATGCAAGACACCAAACTTAGAAATCTTTCATGTTTAGACTCTATGGATGCAAAAATGCACATGTAAAACAAGAAAAGATGCAAAACAAGAAAACATCAAAATCAAACAAGAAGACTTACCAAGAACAACTTGAAGATCATGAAGAACACTATGAATGCATGAATTTTCAAAAAATGCAAGATGAACATGCAATTGACACCAAACTTTCAACTTGACTCAAGACTCAAACAAGAAGTACAAAATATATATTTTTTTATTTTTATGATTTTATGAATTTTTTTGTATTTTCTTTTAATTTTTTCGAAAATCATTTTGAAAAAGAAAAATAAGGATTCCAAAATTTTTAATATGAATTCCAGGAATCTTATGCTCTTTAGTCTAAACCTCCAATCAAAGGGTCAGGCATGGCTTAATAGCCAGCCAAGCTTTAGTATGTAACTCAGACATGACACGCCTGACATTCCCTATCCAGAAGAATTAGACATGGCTTTACAGCCAGCCAGGCTTCAACATGCTTCATGAAACACTAGAATTCATTCTTAAAAATTCTAAAGAAAAATATATTTTTGAAAACATTTTTATTTTCAAATTTTTTTGAAAACAAAGGAGAAATTTTTGAAAGATTTTTTTGAAAAATTTTTGAAAATAAAACAAAAAGAAAATTACCTAATCTGAGCAACAAGATGAACCGTCAGTTGTCCAAACTCGAACAATCCCCGGCAACGGCGCCAAAAACTTGGTGCACGAAATTGTGATCCCCGGCAACGGCGCCAAAAACTTGGTGCACGAAATTGTGATCTCAGGCAACGGCACCAGAAACTCTGTACGCACGTCTTAATAAATCGCTTTTCATTCACAACTTCGATACAACTAACCAGCAAGTGCACTGGGTCGTCCAAGTAATAAAACCTTACGTGAGTAAGGGTCGATCCCACGGAGATTATTGGTATGAAGCAAGCTATGGTCACCTTATAAATCTCAATCAGGCGGATATAAAATAGTTATGGAGTTTTCGAACATAAATAATAAATAGATAGAAAATAAGGATAGAAATACTTATGTAATTCATTAGTTAGAATTTCAGGTAAGCGTATAGAGATGCATTCGTTCCTCTGAACCTCTGCTTTCCTGCTGTCTTCATCCAATTAATCTTACTCCTTTCCATGGCTGGCTTTATGTAAGGACATCACCGTTGTCAATGGCTACTTTTAATCCTCTCTGGAAAATGGTCCGATGCGCTGTCACTGCATGGCTAATCGTCTGGAGGCATCACCCTTGTCAATGGCTGCATCCTATCCTCTTGTGAAAATGGTCCAAATGCTCTGTCACAGCACGGCTAATCATCTGAGGTTCTCGATCATACTGGAATAGGATTCACCCTCCTTTTGCGTCTGTCACTACGCCCAGCACTCGCGAGTTTGAATTTCGTCACAGTCATTCAATCTCAGAGTCCTACTCGGAATACCACAGACAAGGTTTAGACTTTCCGGACTCTCATGAATGCCGCCATCAATCTAGCTTATACCACGAAGATTCTGATTAAGAGATCCAAGAGATACTCATTCAATCTAAAGTAGAACGGAAGTGGTTGTCAGGCACGCGTTCATGGGGGAATGATAATGATTGTCACGTTCATCACATTCAGGTTGAAGTGCGAATGAATATCTTAGAAGCGGAATAAGTTGAATTGAATAGAAAAACAGTAGTACTTTGCATTAATCTTTGAGGAACAGCAGAGCTCCACACCTTAATCTATGGAGTGTAGAAACTCTACCATTGAAAATACATAAGTGAAAGGTCCA
The DNA here is from genome assembly GCF_059453495.1 of Arachis ipaensis. Classification (NCBI taxonomy): domain Eukaryota; kingdom Viridiplantae; phylum Streptophyta; class Magnoliopsida; order Fabales; family Fabaceae; genus Arachis; species Arachis ipaensis. The sequence continues at coordinate 96,567,853 of NC_142439.1, forward strand.
GGCATGGCCGAGAGGCCAGCCCCCATGATCTAAGAACCAGGCGTCCAAAGATGTCTAATACAATAGTAAAAAGTCCTATTTATACTAAACTAGTTACTAGGGTTTACAGAAGTAAGTAATTGATGCATAAATCTACTTCCGGGGCCCACTTGGTGTGTGCTTGGGCTGAGCTTGAATGTTACACGTGTAGAGGTCAATCTTGGAGTTGAACGCCAGTTTGTAACGTATTTCTGGCGTTCAACTCTGGCTTGTGACGTGTATCTGGCGTTTAACTCCAGACAGCAGCGTAGAACTGGCGTTCAACGCCCTTTTACGTCATCTAAACTCGGTCAAAGTATGGACTATTATATATTGCTGGAAATCCCTGGTTGTCTACTTTCCAACGCAATTGGAAGCGCGCCATTTTGAGTTTTGTAGCTCCAAAAAATTCACTTTGAGTGCAGGGAGGTCAGAATCCAACAGCATCAGCAGTCCTTCTTCAACCTCTGAATCTAATTTTTGCTCAAGTCCCTCAATTTCAGCCAGAAAATACCTGAAATCACAGAAAAACACACAAACTCATAGTAAAGTCCAGAAATGTGAATTTAACATAAAAACTAATGAAAACATCCCTAAAAGTAACTAGATTATACTAAAAATATACTAAAAACAGTGCCAAAAAGCGTATAAATTATCCGCTCATCAGAAAGCTATCGCAGAAATGAATCAACTGAGACTGAGAGGGAAGGTCGTCTTTATGGGAGAGGCTAGATATAGAAGAACATTGGAAAAGGCACACATAACTCTGGGATGAAGAGGAGATGGCACACGACACCACACCACTCAGGAGCCACATAGAAAGGTAGTGCCGAATAATGCTGCGTCGGATGAACGTGCTCCACGAGCGGAACGGGGCGAAAAGGACCTGCGTGACAATGGTTGGACGAAGAAGGTGGAAGTTGAGATAGCAAAGGAAAACTTGGAATGGCTACAGCGAAGTCTTGTAGGGGGCACGACAAAGCCTATTAATTTTGGATCTCTGAAGGAGGTGGTCGCAAAGAACTTACCTAATGTCGTACAGGTAAGGAAAATGGGAGCATACAAAGCTCTGCTGACCTTTGATAGTGCTCTGCACGCTGAAAAAATATGTACCTTGAACATGAATTGCCTCTTACATTTGTTCCACAGTGTATGGAGGTGGGAGGAATCGGAACACAGTGAAACTCGTAGGGTGTGGCTTGAATGATTTAGGGTTCCGTTACACACATGGTCCGTCGATACATTCAACACGATAGGAGGCCAGTAGGGGGAAGTAGTTGGGTATGCTCGAGAGACAAAATTGTGCAATTCCTTCACTGTAGGTCGCGTACAGATTGATACATGCATAATGGACGTCATTAAGGAATGGATCCATATAACAGTTGGTTTTGGGGGCTTTGACGTATTGGTAAAAGAAGTTGGTCATGAGGAGTGTAACTTGTAGTGCACAAGAAGCCCGGGTTATGAAGCAATAATACCCGGTGAAAAAATAAACTCTGGTAACACAAATCCAAATTCAAGAGTGGGTATGGAGCTGGGACATCAAGCAGGACCGTCGCATGAGGGGCTCAGGATGAAGACATGCTAATACAGGTAACACGGGAAGAGGAAGGAGACAAGGGTAGAATGGTAATTCCATCTGTAATTTTGAATGAATGGTCTAATTGCAGTAATGATAAAAAACGCTTGAATCTCGAAACAGATCAATCAGTTACAGGCGAGAATAAAGGTATGGCTGATTTTGGGGGAAGGACAGTTATGAGTGATGTGGCTGATTCAGAGAGGACATTAACTTATGATTATAACGGGCTGAAAGGGGGTCCAATAAGGGGAAACAAAAAGCTAATTCACAAAGCTTAGTGTGGGCCTGCTGGAACAAAAACATAGAGCAGGAGAAACCTTTCCTACTGGGCCCAACCTCAAGTAAAGTTGGCAAAGAGGACGCTAGGCCTGTGCTTGAGGAACTGGGTCGGGTAATGCGCTGTGCGCTGAACAGAACAGACCGACATGTGGGTAGCCATCACAACAGCGTTGGTCTTCTTGAGGTTGATGGCGGTGCGCTCGTTGGGGCTGACCAAGGGGGAAGTCGGCGGACTGTGGATGGACAGAGCAAACTACGCAGCCGTGAGATTGCATGCACAAGGACTGTCGACAGCACGCAGGTAGGGATTGCTAGGAATAGCTCGGACTCGGTGATTGATGGCAGAGATGTGGGGACTGGTGAGCCTGGCGTCTTGAACGACGCAGTTGCAAGGGAACAAAAGAAGTGTGATGTGTGTAGCTCCTAAGTGGGGAATGTGGGTCCATGCTTTGGTGAAGTAACCAGTAACTGACCTGGTACGAATGTAGGTGGAGGTCCGGTTCAAAGTGGTATGAGGAAAAGTTCCAACCATGATGATGGGAGCCTTGGAGGAATTGAACTTGGGTATGAGGAAGGTGAGATTGCTACGGAGGACACTGACAAGCAGGGCCAGACGCTGGATGAGCAGATGCTGGAAAACCGGAGAAGATGACATTATGGCAATACTTCATGCGCAGAACGAAGAAATAGAACGCAAAAGAAAACTGGCGAAGCAGAAGGAAAAACTGAGACTGTGCAGACCCAAACATAAAATAGGTGTGTCAAAAGAATTTTAAATAATTTTTAGCTCTTGGAATATTAGGGAGTTAAGGGGTGATGGTAAGATAAGAATGGTGAAAGAATTAAAAAAATGACATAGATTAAACATGCTGGGGTTGATTGAGACTAAAAAGCAAGTAGTGACCAGATTTGATGTTGCGAGAATTTGGGGGCAAGAGGGTGCAGGGTGGGATTTTGTAGGCTCTGATGGTGCAGCGGGTGGACTCTTGTTAATATGGGATGAATCTGTATTTAAAATGAATAATTGTTATAAAGGGGAGAGATGGTTGTGTGTTAAAGGGGTCCTGGTAAAGAGTAATTTCAATTGTGCTATTTTCTTGGTCTATGGTGCACATAATAGGGATGCGAAGATTTAGGTGTGGGAAGAGCTGAGTTACATGACTAGGTTATGTCAGGTCCCTAGTTGCTACATGGGAGACTTTAATGAAATAGTGCATGTGGATGAAAGGCAAGGTACTGATTATCTACCTAGGTCGGCGGAAGAATTCAAGAGTTGGATACAGAATATGGATCTAGTGGATCTGCCGCTCATAGATCGCAAGTTCACATGGTTTCGAGGACGTTCTTGCAGTCGTATAGATAGAGCTTTGGTTAGCATGGAGTGGTTAGAAGAGTTTCCTGAGACTAGGATACGTGGTGGACCAAGGGGTTTGTCAGATCACTGTCCTGTAATCTTAGAGTACATGAAGCAGAGGGGGGGTCCAAGGCCATTCCGGAGTCTAGATTCATGGTTTACGAATGAAGGCTTTCTCAGCTTGGTGAAGGAAGAGTGGAGAGGTTTGGGGGAGATACAGTTCACAGACAAGTTGAAGGCTCTGACGATTCCGTTAGGGAATTGGCATAAGGCTATATTTGGGGATATGGACAAGAAGATTATGAAGTTTGAGGAAGAAATTAAGAAGATTGATGACCTGGTAAGCAATGGGGTGTATGATGGAACGATGGAGTCTAGAAGGAAGGCCCTGGTTACCTACTGTGAGAGGTGGTATGTCAGAAAAGAAATCCATTGGAAACAGATGTCTCGGCCTCGACAAGCAAAGGAGATGGACAAAAATACAAGATACTTTCACAACATAGCTTTAGCAAGAAGGAGGAATAATAGGATTGACACACTTTTAATCAACGGCAGGCTGGTCAGGAATCAAGCTAGAATAAAAATTGCTATCAAGGAATACTATAATGATTTATATCATCAGGATAATTCTCCTATGATGGCCTTCAGAGATGGTCTGTTAAGTAGGATAGAGCAGGAAGACTCTGTAAATTTAGAGGCGCTGCCGACAGCTGAGGAGATCAGAGAAGCCATGTGGGATTGTGAGTCTTGTAAGGCACCAGGTTACGACGGGTGATAACGAGAATTATTGCCGGTTTAGAATCAAGAATCAATTCGTTAGTAGCATAGTCCAATCCAATAATAAATTCTCAAGATCAAATAATAAAGTCACAATATAAAATAACCGAGAGTATTTAGCTCCCGGGTCGTCTTCCCTAGGAGTTACAATGAAATGTATAATTATTGGCTATGAGAGAGAGCATGAGAGCATGGGGATTGGGAATGAAAGCAAGAGTAAGCAAGAAATGTAAATAGCAAGAAAGTAAATAAGCATGCAAGGAATGTAAATGGCAACTCTTGGCAAGGAGTGGGTAATCTATGTTTCCTATCCTAGTTGTGGACCACAAACATAGCAATTGTATGGAAGCAATACAAACTAGTCAATCCTCCTTGAGAATTGGTCAAAAGGTATAATTGATCTTAATCCATAAGTCCTAGTCAACTCACTAATTGCTTAGTGAAAGACTAGCGTCAACGGAAACCAAATGAATTAACTATTCTCACACAATGCGGAATGGACATCCACAACTCAATTCCACCCAAACATCCAATTTCTCAACCAAGAGTGTGAAAATTAAACATGCAAGAAATTAAACATCAAGGCAAATAAAAGTCAATGCAATAAAAGTCAAAGCAATTAAATGCAAGTAAAGGAAACTTAAAATGCAAGCAACCTCTTGGCAAGTAATTGAAGGCTAAGGCTAACTATCCTAGTCATTGACCACAAACCTATGATGATTATGAAGAGTTAATCCTACTTAGTCAACCTTACATCGAAGATAAGTCAAATAGGCATAGTTAATTCTAATCCCTAAGTCCTATGTCAACACTAAGGGGTCATATAGAGTCAAGGGAGACCAAATCAACTAACTACTCTAATATATCAAACAAGAATGGACATCAATGACTCAAGGATCACTAAAGTCAACAATTTCAAGCCAAGAGTGTAGAAAAACTAAGTAGAAACTAAGCCAAGCATTTTATCAAACACTTGGTGTGCATGAGAATAAAATAATATTAAATTATAATAAAATAAATTCTAAAACTACCAAAACAAGAAAGTGACAATGACAATTAAAGAAAGCAATAAATGGCATGGAAACATAAATTTGCATTAATTGGAATTAAAATAACAAAAGTGTTCATAACATGAAAAATGTCATAAAAGAGAAAATAACAAAAGAGATGAAGAAGATAAAGACAAGAAAGCATAAAAACATAAATGAAACTACATTAAAGCAAGAATTAAAGTGCTGAAATTAAAAGGAAACTAAGAGAAAACATAATAAAAATTAAACCTAATTGCCCCCTTCATTCCTCTTCACTTTGGCCTTAAATGGCTTCAGAAAATGAGTTTGATTGGGTTTTGGAGACCCAGAATTCACCCCCAGTGATTTGCATTAATGAGCTCACGTGCAGGGACCTGTGCGGACGCGCAAGTACCTATGCGTATGCACGGGTAGACTTATGTCCACTATATCAAATTGCATATCATTTTGAAGCCCCGGACGTTAGCTTTCCAATGCCGCTAAAACCGCCTCATTTGGACCTCTATAGCTTAAGTTATGACCAATTTAGTACAGAGAGGTCAGGGCTGGCAGCTTTCCAAATCCTTCATTTCTTGAATTCTTCCTTTTTGCATGCTCTTTTCCTTACTTCTTCAACCCATACTTGCCTTGGAAACCTGAAAATCACTTAACAAATATATCAAGGTACCAAATGGGATTAAAGTGAATAAAATTGACTAAATTAAGCACAAAAGAGCATGTTTTCACATTTAGGCACAATCTAGGGAGAAGACACAAAATCATGCTATTTTAGTGTATAAGTGTGAGTTTATGTGATGGAATCCACTCAAATCAAATCAAAATATATCGTCAAATATAGATTCATCAAAGGGTACAACATGAATTTTATTAAGAGGTGTTGGGGTGAGATTGGGTTAGAATTCATGGCTGCAGTGATGGGGTTCTTTCAGTCGTCAAGGTTGCCGACAGACTGTAACATCAGTTGGGTGGTGTTGGCACCTAAGTTCATTGGGGCAAAAGAGATTAAATATCTGCATCCTATTAGCATGGTTGGGTGCGTTTACAAGGTTATCTCTAAGGTTTTGGTTAGGAGGATGAGATCAGTAATGGCAGCATTAGTGGGGGAAACTCAGAGTGCATTTATAAAGGGCCAAAAAATACATGATGGAGCACTTATCGCATGTGAAACGGTAAACTGGATTAAACTGAGAAAAAAGGAGGCAGCAATAATCAAGCTAGATTTCCAAAAAGCATATGATAGATTCAAGTGGAGCTTTGTGGACATTGTCTTGCAAAAAATGGGGTTTGGTCAAAGATGGAGATCGTGGGTTATGGAGTGTGTGACCACTGCATCTATGTTGGTTCTGATAAATGGGTCGCCATCCAAGCTGTTCAAGATGGAAAGAGGCCTGAGACAAGGTGACCCTCTCTCTCTGTTCTTATTTGTACTGGTTGTGGATGTTCTACATCAAATGGTGGGAGAGACAGTCAAGAATGGACAAATATCACCATTGTTGATTGGGAGAGATAATATACCGCTATCACATCTTCAGTTTGCTGATGACACAATTCTGTTCTACCCACCAGAAGAGGATACTATCAAGAATTACAAGCGGCTATTGAGATGCTTTGAGTTGATGTCAAGGCTCAATATTAATTTTGACAAGTCGAGCTTGATTCCGATAAATTGTGACGAACAGTGGATCCAGAATATGTGCCAGTTGTTGGGGTGTAAGAGTGAGTCTCTACCAGTCAAATACCTGGGTATTCCCTTGGATGCAAATCCGAGGTTGATAAAGACCTGGAAGCCTATAATAGACAAAGTGGAGGAGAAGCTCAGTTTGTAGAAAGCTAAAGTTCTGAATAAAGCTGGGAAGTTGGTGCTAATTAAATCAGTCTTAAATAGTTTGCCTGTGTATTATCTGAGTTTGTTCAAGATGCCAAGAGCGGTGGCTGAGAAATTGATTTCACTACAAAGAAGGTTCTTGTGGAGTAAGGATGATGGTAGTAATGGAATGGCATTAGTAAGATGGAAAGTGGTGCAGGCCCCTAAAAAACTAGGCGGGTTGGGAATTGGGGATGCTATGATCCATAACACAACTATGTTGTTTAAGTGGTGGTGGCGGTTCGCTAAGGAGGATTGACTGTTGTGGAAGAAGGTGGTTTGTTCCTGCTATAATTTGAATCCCAATGAGCTGATGTCAACTCAGATGCTACCTACAAGAGGAGGATCGTGGAAGGATATCTGCCTGCTACAAATAACGAATAACCATATAAGGGATAAGATGGTTACAGGCTTGACTATGGAGATTGGTGATGGGCGGCGTACGCGGTTTTAGGAGGATATATGGTTGCTTGGTGGGACTCTAAAAGAGCGGTTTCCCAGGCTCTTCTCTGTTTTAAACTAATGTGGATCTGTTATAGGGGATTGTGGGTTTTGGGACGGGTTAGACTGAATTTGGAACTTTCAATGGAGGAGAGAGCTCTTTCAATGGGAGTTGGGGCTACTGGGTCAATTACATAAGGCATTGAGCCCTGTCAAACTAGTAAATAACAGGGAGGATAGGGTGGTGTGGAAATATGATAGATAAGGAGTTTGTTCAACTAACTCATTTGTTCAGGTTTTGCAGGAAGCGATACTTCTGGAGGAGGTGACAAGCTACAGCTTCACAAAGACCATCTGGAAAGGATTAGTTCCACCTAGAGTAGAGCTTTTTGCCTGGTTTGTCCTGATAGGTAGGGTGAATACAAAAGAACGGTTAAGCCGGTTAGGGATCATTAACCAGGAAGATAAAATCTGTGTACTAAGTAATAAAGATGTGGAACATGTGCACCACTTGTTTCTATGCTGTGAATTTGCTTAGCAGGTGTGAAATGCTTGGTTATCCATGATTGGCCAACAATGGTCTATTTCAGGTTCAATGAGAGAATATTTTCTGTGTTGGACAGAGGGGCCGAGGAGGAGGGAGGATAGAAAGCAACGTTTGAGATGCTTCTGTGCGATCTTTTGGAACATCTGGTTGGAAAGGAATAGAAAAATTTTTCAGAATACAAACAAAGGTGTTGAAGAAATCACTCACATGACTGTGTTGAGCCACAACGAGTGGAGAGGTGTGGACCCCTTTAGTTGTTGATGGCCATGCCAGAGATGACAAGGGGTTTCCCTTAATGTTTTGTGTTTCTATTATATTGGTTAATTTGCTTTCTATTTGACTGCTCCACTGTACTGTGTTGAGCTCTTTGTTTTAAAAAAAAAAAACTAGAAAAGACATTTTATCAAACACTTGAAAGGTATAAAATAAAAATATGATAAATTACAAAAATAGTAAAATCTATAACTACCAAAACAAGAAACCAATAATAATCAATCAAATAAGCAACAATAAACATGAAAAATCTCAAATTGCATTAAAGAAAAATGAAATTCAACAAGTGTTCATAAATTAAAATTAACAAAATAAAAAAACTAACAAGTAAAACTAAGCAAATTAAGATACTACAACATGAAAATGTAAATAAAACTAGACTAAGATAAGATCAAAACCTAAAACTAAGCTAAAAATCCTAAATTTTAGAGAGAAGTTGGAGCTTCTCTCTCTAAAATAATATCTAAAACATGATACTAAACTACATTATACTATTTTCTACACTACTTGGTTGATCACCTTTGAGTTTTGCCTTTAAATGCTTCAGAAATGAGTTGGATTAGGCCGAAATTGGACCTGAAATCGTGATCCACGTATTCACTTAAGTGAATCATGTGCTGCTACTCATGCTGTACGCATCTGCCATGCTTACACACAAATTCAAGGAGATGCGCACACATGAGGCATGCGTACGCACAACCATGAAAATGTCCGATCTTCATTTCTTCGTGATTGCTTTACTTTTACATGCTTTTTCTTCATTTTTCAAGCCATCATTGCTTTCTAAACCTTAAATCACTCAAACAAATACATCAAGGTATCGAATGGGATAACAGTGAATTAAATTTAGCAATTTTAAAGCATAAAAAGTATATTTTCACACTTAAGCATAATTAAGAGAAATTCACAAAAATATCATAATTTCAATGAATAAATGTAAAATTAGTTGATAAAATCTACTCATTTTAACCCAAAATTAATCATAAAATATGAATTTATCAAACTCCCTACACTTAAACAATAGCATGTCCTCATGCCAAACATTAAGAAAGACAACATCAAGGGATATTCAACATTTATTAAAAGTAAACTATGTATACATGTTCTATCTATTTCTATATATCTATCTACTTGTATCTATTAGTATCTACTTGGTCAAAATAAATCAATTTCCAAAAAAAATGAATATGCATAGAAGGCTAAAACAATATAGCAATCAATGTAGTCCCATGAATCAATGAGTTCCAAAGGATATAATAACTTGCAAGATAAAAGATAATAAAAGGTGGAGACATAGAATTGAGCAATCGAACCCCCTCACTGGATATGTATATTCTCTAATTGCTCAAGTGTATAGAATTGATTCACTCAATTCTCTTCTAATCTTGCTTTCCAAGACTTATTTTTTATCTAATAATTAACAATTATTCAATGTATGCATACAAGTATCATGAAGACTTTTCCAAGGGTTGTAATAGGGTTAAGGTAAAGGTAAGAATGTATATGGTCAAGTGGACTAGGATTTGAATCTTCGATTAACTTAAACTCCCACTTAACCTATAACAACATATTCAACTCTAATGCAAAATCTAACTACCCATTATTCACTTTTTCACATACTCATGCATTCTCTTCAATTCATATCACATATGCATTTATTATTATTGAACTTTTCTTTGGGGTATTTGTCTCCTTTTTATTTTTTTCTTTCTTTTTTTTTCAATAACATAATATATACACGAAGATTGATGTATATGGTTTACATTCAATGTATGAATATATACCCAATTTCCAATTTTTCAATAGAAATGCAAAATACCTATTTTTCTTCTACTAATATTTTCCAAATTTCTCCACACTTAGATGATGCACACTCTTACTAGACTAAGCTAATTAAAGATATAAATTAAGGATATTTATTATTTTTCACTTAAGGATATGATATATTAAAAGTAAGAACAAAATGGGGTTAAATAAGCTTAAAATTGGCTAACAATAAAAGAGAAAAGGGTAAGGTCATTTGGGTAAGTGAGCTAAATTGAAATCAATGCCTCAATTATGTAAATGCATTCATACACCAAATATTAGATATAAAGAATTAAACAAGTCAAAGATTACAATTATAGAGAAAGAATAACACACAAGAATGAAAATAGTGGTTAATATGATACAACCACACATAAAAAGCTCAAATCTCACAAAATTGTATGTTCTAGCTCTAATCTATATTCCACAATATTTTTTAAACAAGTTCAAGAAAAAAAAATCTAACTCAAATCAATGGAATGCCCAATAAAAAAATGGTCTTGAAACTTAATTATTTTGTTAAGCTTATTACATGTATAAGTATAATGTGATTAGATGAGAAATCAAAATTCTTAGGTTCTTTTCCTATTCTCTATCAATCCAAATCACATTATCCAATTACAACTAAAAGTTAAAAATATATACAAATCAAAATATGCCAAAACTAGAATAAGTATCTAAAATATATAAAAACCACAAAAAAGTGCAATAAACTAAAAAAATACTCAAAATTGCAAAACTACTAAAAAATATCTAGAAAGCATAATAAAAATCAAAATGGAAGTGTTTGGAAGGAAAAATTATCATTGATACAGGATTTTGCAATCACGCATAACTATTGGCAAGTGCACCGGGTCGTACCAAGTAATAAGCTCACGGTGAGTGAGTGTCGATCCCACGAGAATTAATGGATTAAGCAAACAATGGTTGATTGATTATCCTAGTTAGACGGTTCAATTTCGAATGATGAGCAAAGATATAAATGAAATTTAAATGACCTAAAATAAATGAAAGCAATAAAATAACAAGAAAGTAAATGACATGAATGTAAATAACTTGGAATTTAAATTGCTGGAATGTAAAATGCAATAATGTAAATACTGAAAATGTAAATTGCAAGAATTAAGAATGGGAAGAACATTGGGATAAAGAGATATTGTATTCTCAGGATCAATAATTCTCATCTCCACTTCAAGCATGCAATCATTGATCTCTTGGCAAATTATAAGTGATTAAATTCCAATGTCTTGGTAATTCAATCTCTCCTAACTTGATCAATTGCCAATGTCTTGATCTAATTGCTCATGAGAAGATAAAGATTGGTATCTGATTTAGAGCCACACAATTTTATGAATCAAGTTATGGGTTGATTACATGTCACACATCAATCCTAAACCCAAATTCACCAAATTGGGAGAAAGATCTTCAAGCTCAATTCTATGATCCCTCTCTCAAGTTCTCATAGAATTCAAGTGAGATTCAAACTACCTCTCAATAGATTTGAACCCTTAGAATGAAGAACAAATATTCTTTCTAAAGAAGTAAATGAAAGAAAAATTGAAGATAAAGAATTAAACAAAATAAACCATTGAATTACAACAGAGCTCTTCTTGATGTTCTAGACTTCAACCAAGTTGTTATTTTTGTAAAAAGTGTTAGCAGAGCTGCAGAGTTGGACAAGTTGCTTGAGTGCAACTTCCCATCAATATGTACAGTTGCAAAATGCTATATTAGAACAGAATTTTGCCTTGAATGTAGTACTTTTTACTTACTAAGGGCACTAGCTAATGCAAATTTTTATAAGCTTCTTTATTCTTTGTTCATTACTAATAGTGCATAAATTAGACAATTTTCTAATCTAACATGTGTTTTAAGAAAAAAAATTGCTAAAAAATTCATTTTAATATTTAAATTACAAAATTAATGATAAGAACATATGTATATAAAGTTAGATGGATCTTATCCATTTAGTTCTTTGGGTTTATAATATCTCATATCTCAAGTATTGTAATTATTCTTCTATCGTAATGTATATATTCTAATATAAAAGAATTCATAGAACTAATGAATTTCATTTGAAAAAATGTCTCTGTATTGACACTGCTTGTTAAGGAAGGACCGAGACACGTCTTTCTCTATGGCCTTTTCTTAGCAGAAATAGCAGGGCTACCAAGTTCAGTTATTTGGACAACCAGAATGATCATCTTTGTGATTACAAAAAATATAAATATAATCACATATTTTGTAGAATTTTTATTCAAAGGGATTTTGAATAGTTAGTATATTTTTGTGCAGTTTTATATAGACATGTTTGTATAAGTAAATAGTCAAATACATTAGGAAGTTTGTTTATTTGAAGAGCATAGAGTAATTGCAAAATCAATTAAAATTGTGTATTGACTTGCTTCTATATTTATTGCTATGGCTGTCATTTGTCTCAAGTATTTTCTACCTTTTAATATCACTTGGATTAACAGATAATATTATCTTATTTGAATGTTATATTTATTTTGCCTATGTGATTTTGGTGTGATAATTTTATTTCCTATAACTATCAGTTAGTCATTCTTATCGAAAAAGACAAGCAAAGAAAAGCCCCTTACTTATATTCTCTAGATGATTCATACTATGGGTGTATGTGTGCTGCAAAAGTTGATTTTAGATGTCACATGCTTTTAACAAATGTACTTTTAAGATGTCATATATATTGCCACATTATTTTTCTAGTTTATACAAGTTAATTTATTTGAACCTTATATATATTTAATTGGTGAGACCGTTCAACTTTTTAGCAACTATTGTTTCAGACATTGCTAAAAATATTGAATATGCATTCTTATATTTTAAATTTTAACTACATTAAACTATTATTTTTAAATAAAAACTTGGGACATTTTTTTTTATGAATAAAGAGATAACACGGTCTTATTTGAATGATATTACATGTACTTTAATAAAGAAGTCCAAGATCTAATAATGGTGCATCTTAATGCTTATTTTGTAATAGTTTAAATACATTTAATTCAAGATATTTATTTTTCAACACTATATATTACTTGATTTCATATTTATATTTCTATGGATACTACCTATAGGGGTGGCAAGTGGGGAAGCTTGTCCTGCTCTGTCAGAAGCCCGCCCCATCCCGCCTACTGAGGCGGTCCTAGAATTTCACCCCGCCCTACCTAACTGTAGACTGGCGGGTTGGCAGGTTAAGCCTGTCAAAATTCCTCTTTTTTTTATTATTAACTACTAAATAATATATATAATTTCATAACTATATTAATAAATTTATAATTTTTAAAAATATAAAAAAATTTATATTTTTTATATTCACAAACATTAAAATCTTTGTAATTATAAATATCTAATAAACATAATTATAAATCAAGTTTTTATCCAAAATATAATTATAAATATTGTCTCTAAAGCAAAATAAACATGATCCAAAACATAATTATAAATATTGTCTTCAAAGTAATATAAACATAATCTAAAACACTCAATTTTCATCTTCATACTCTTGTAAGTTGGGTTGGGAGAAGTTTGATTTTGGTAAAAAAATTACAAAAATACTCCATTAAAAAAAAAATAACCCTGACGGGGAAGCCTATCCCACCCCACCAAAGCCCGCAGTTTAAGCGGTACGAGTTAAGCGGGCTTTTGTTCTTTGGCGGTCTCAATTTTTCAGCCCGACTCACCTTTTTTGACGAGTTACGTGGGTCAGCCCGGTGGGTTTAGGCTCGTTTGCCATCTCTAACTACTTATAAGGATGTGGTTAACATTTTTAATTTTGTATGATATATTTTGTGCTAAGAAGCAACTTTTCTTTATGATAAAATGTGGCCATTGAAGCTAGCCACGAAAAAATGGAATAAAATAATTTGGGTTAGTCATAGAAATAGCGTAGCTAAATAACCCACCAACATTAGCCATGGAAAAAAATGTGACAAAAAATCCGTCTTGCCAATATTAGCCACATAAAAAAGTGTGGTAAAATTATACTTTTTATTTAGATTATTTTCATTTATCCACGCTTTGGAGTGTGGGTAATGATGTCAAAAACGTGGCTATTTAAATATCTCCATAGTTCACAAAACTATTGCTAACAGGCCAAAAACCGTGGTTAAATAAAAATGCATCGCCCTTGTTAACCACGGATCTCCATTTGTTGTTAATGTGTCATTGCCACGGTTTTTCCCGTGGCTAAAGGCCATTTTTTTGTAGTACAAGCCTTTCAAGATTTCAAAGCATTTTTGGGCTAACCACCCATATTCACCCAACTTATCGCGACAGAAGAGCTTGTCCTCCACTTGGCAGTAGCAAACCGAGCTATAGCTTCAACCTTGATCCGAGAAGATGAGAGAAGGCAGTAACCTATTTACTTTGTCAGCAAATTCTTACAAGGAATAGAGTTGAACTATCAAAACATAGAAAAGTTTGCGTATACTCTTATCCTCACCTCCCAAAGGCTCTGACCTTATTTCTAAGTTCATACAATAAAGGTCCATACTAATCAACCAATGAAGTACATTCTACAAAAAATGGATCTAGCACGAAGGATGCTACAATAGACTGTGAAACTGTCCAAGTTTGATTTGAAGTATGAAGCCCAGACAGCAATTAAGTACCAGTATCTCGCCGACTTTATAGCTGAATACACTGAAAGTTGGGAAAGTCCGACAACTTGGAGCCTATATATAGATGAGTCATCCAATAAAGCTGGCAGTGGAGTAGGCGTCATCCTGAAAAGTGAACAAGGAACTCAAATAGAACTGTCGTTAAGGTTCGAGTTCCCCGCTTCTAATAACCATGCGGAATATGAAGCCTTGCTTGTCGGCTTGAAGCTGGCTAAAGAGGTTGGGGCACAAAGCTTGATAGTGTTTAGTAATTTTCAAATAATAACTTCACAGATTAATGACACTTATCAAGCCAAAGATCCCAACATGAAAAAATAATTAGATCAATCTCGGGAACAACTAGCACAATTCTTGGAAGGAGAGGTCCGAAACATAACTCGGTAGACAAATGCCCGAGCAGATGCCCTCGCCAAGCTAGCCAGCACCAACCCAAGGGGCAACAATAGAAGCCTCATCCAAGAGATCCTCCACACACCATCAATATCAAAAGGAGATGACAACTCGGATATAATGACCATATCCAATCAAATTTAAGATGGATGATCCCCATAGTCAACTATCTTAAATTTGATGTTTTCCCGAAGATGAAAAAGAGGCTCGAAGACTCGTAACGGAAGCACAAAACTATACATTGGTCCGCAATGTCCTATATAAAAGAAGGATATCAACACCTCTCCTAAAGTGGATCCCGACCTCTAATCCAAAGGAGGTCATAGAGGAAGTACATAATGACATATGTGGGAACTACTTGGGAGCCGGATTACTAGCCAAAAAGGTGACCCGAGCCAGCTTCTTCTGGTTGACCTTGCAAAGAGAAGCGGCAGAGTTTGTCAAAAAGTTCTCGCCTTGCCAGAAGCATGCCAAGTTCCATGTTGCACCTCCCAAAGAGCTTATCAGCGTCATCTCACCATGGCCATTCACAAAATGGAGTCTCGATCTTCTCGGACCATTTCCTCAAGCTCTAGGACAAGTAAAATACCTCATAGTAGGATTGACTATTTTACTAAGTGGATCGAGGCAGAACCATTAGCAATCATTACGGCCCAACGAAGTCGGAAATTTCTTTACAAGAACATTGTCACAAGGTTTGGAGTTTTTCACTCTATTACCACGGACAATGGGACTCATCATACTGACTTAACCTTCAGGAATTTGATAGCCGGCCTCAAAATAAAGCACCAATTCATATCAGGAGAACACCCTGAGGCCAATGGACAAGTCAAAGCCACAAATAAAGTTATACTGGCCAGATTAAAATGCCGACTACAAGATGCAAAAGGAACATGGGCAGACGAGATCCCTCAAGTCTTATGGGCATTTCGGACAATCCTTCATTCCATAATAGGGGACTTAAATTTTTGACTTATTTACGAAGTAGAAGCCATGATTCCCATAGATGACACAGAGCTTTACACCTAGGACGTAAACTAGAGGTGGCGAGGTGCTACAACCTCTAAAAATAATAATACTAATGTAATATAATTGAAGGAAGATGTAACTAGGAGTCTTGAATGAGAAGTTAATAAAAAATGGAACAGAAATCGCATCACTCACAAAAGTCACGCATAGATGGATAAGCAAGTTCGAAAGGAAGGTTTAAAACATAAACATATGGATCAGAATTCTAAAATATAGATAACAAGCTCTGACTCGACCTGCGAAGCTAATGCCGGCCAGAGTATACTTATATATATATATATATATATATATATATATACACACACACACACACACATAACCCAAAATACAATCCCAAACTATATAATAAACTCCTGTTTCTCCAAGTGAACCTCTAGGAGGAATAAAGTACAAAATACAAGGATCGGAGAATAACTATGTAAATATATATACAAGCAGATATGCTAAACCCAAAATATAGCTCTTCGCTTCCAAAAGGTCTCCAGAATGCTTAGTGAAGTGTCTCCCAACTTACATCTAAAAAACAACAACACATGTAAGGAATGAGAACTGGGGGTTTTCAACATGGTAAAGGTTCCTGCATAATTAATATAAAAAATCCCAGAAAAGCCAGAGGCAATTCTAAAATTTTGACACTCATAAAATCAGACTCAAAGTCAATACTAAACCATAAATTTTGGTACTCTACCCAAGGAATTTCTGTAAGAACCGACAAAACTGTTTTTATAAAAATAATAATTTTAAGTGCCCAAAATGGATTCAAAATTTATAAGTTTTAATTTGAAAATATAAAGGTGAAATTTGGTTTTGAATGAATTTTTCTGATTCAGAAAATGTATTTTTTGCGAAAGACCGAGAACCGGCAGCCGAACTGGTCGAACCGGTTTAAGCCTGTCCGGTACTGTGTTTTGAGAAAAATAAGATTATGAAAATTGATTTATTGTTTTAAAAGGACAAAAATAATTTAGAATTGAAAATTGGGCACTAATCTTAAAGGTTTTTAGCCCAAAGTAGGCCAAACGGGCTAAAAACGCTAACGGGTTGGACCGGGCCCAAGACCCAACATATATAAGCTCATTAATGAGAATTTCAACTCATTCGATGCAAAAAGAGAGAGAGAGAGGGGCGCGGTTTAGAAGAAGAGACGAGAAGAAGTCATTGTTACTATTCACCTCCTCCTTCAAAGCTCCATAACTTTTGATCCGGAGCTCCGATTGACGAGCCGTTTGCGCTCACGCGAAGCTCTTGACGAGCTCTTCCTTTCTATCTAAAGAAATCTGGTAAGATCTCTCTCTGAACGCTCCAGTTTCTAGCCCTAAGTTTCTGCATTTTTTGGGATTTGGTTTTTGAGGAGATCAGATTTTGTGGTTTTGCTTGTTTAGGTGATCTCTAGTAGTGGATAATTGTTGGATTTTACCTCCAATCTCATTGGTTAAGGTAAAGTTTCACTAAACTCTTGTGTTTAGTTATTTTGTGTATCTTAGGTGTTGATTTTGGTGATATATGTGTTGTTAGATTGAGTTTTGGTGTTTGTTGGAGTTGGTTGAGGCTTTGGATCAAGTTTGGTGGCTTCTGATGCACCACTATTTTGTGGTACATTTTGTATTTAATTGAGTGGATTTTATCCACTAAACTCACACTTATTCATATAATTCGCATGTTTTACATTTTTCTTCCTAATTTTGTGCTATGATTGAAAACATGCTTCTTTGGCCTTAAATTACTAATTATTCTCTCTTATTACCATTCGATGCCGTGATATGTGTGTTAAGTGTTTTTAGAGTTTATAGGGCAGAAATGGCTTAGAGGATGGAAAGAAAGCATGTAAAAGTGGAAGGAATGCAAGAAATTGAAGGAATTGCTGAGTTGTCAAGCCTGACCTCTTCATACTAAATCGACCATAACTTGAGCTACAAAGGTCCAAATGAGGCGGTTCTAGTTGCGTTGGAAAGCTAACATCCGAGGCTTCGAAATGATATATAATATGCCATAGTTTCCATGCTGTTAGGCGATGCACACGCGTGGATCACGCGTACACGTGACAGAGCCACGTGCTGGACGTATCAGAAATCGTCGGGGGCAATTTCTGGCTGTTTTTGACCCAGTTTTCGGCTCAGAAAACACGGATTAGAGGCTGCAGAGTGAGAGAATCATTGAATTCATTCATTAATCAAATCACAATTTTTAGGTTTTAGATGTAGTTTCTAGAGAGAGAGGCTCTCTCCTCTCTCTAGGTTAGGATTTTAGGTTTAGTTTAGCTTTTCTTAATTTGAGAATTCTATTTTGCTTTAATTAAGTTCTCTTCTACTCTTATATGTTCTAGCTCTTTAGTTTATCTATGTCTCTTGTTGGTTTGTTTATTTTCCTAATTTAACTTATTAACCCTTTATGTTAGATTCAATTTCATATTTAATACAATTTGAGGTATTTCATATTTATGATTGCTTTCTTCTTTTGTTATTATTGATGCTTTCAATTGGTTGTTTGGATTTTATTATCTCTTATTAGTTTCCTATGTTTTTATGTTATGCCTTCCAAGTGTTTGATAAAATGTTTGGGAGGGTTTTAAGTTAGGTTTTTATATTCTTGGCTTTGGTTGAGTAATTGGAGACTCTTGAGCTATCAAACTCCTTTGTTGATTGTTAATTGAAGGTTGCTGGTTGATTTGGATCCCTCTAAAGCTAGTCTTTCCTTAGGAGTTGATTAGGACTTGAGGAATCAAATTGATTAGTCAACTTGACTTTCCTCTATTGTTAGAGGTTAACTAAGTGGGAGCAACGAACAATTCTCGTCACAATTGATAAGGATAACTAGGATAGGACGTTGGTGCACGAAATTGTGATCTCTGGTAATGGCTCCAAAAACTTGGTGCTCTAATCTCAATTCATAATTTGTCACAACTTCGATACAACTAACCAGCAAGTGCACTGGGTCGTCCAAGTAATAAACCTTACGTGAGTAAGGGTCGATCCCACGGAGATTGTTGGTATGAAGCAAGCTATGGTCACCTTGTAAATCTCAGTCAGGTGGATAGAAAATAGTTATGGAGTTTTCGAAATTAAATAATAAAAGAAGGATAGAAATACTTATGTAATTCATTGGTGAGAATTTCAGATAAGCGTGTAGAGATGCTTTCGTTCCTCTGAATCTCTGCTTTCCCGCTGTCTTCATCCAATCAGTCTTACTCCTTTCCATGGCTGGCTTTATGCAAGGGCATCACCGTTGTCAGTGGCTACATCCCCTCCTCTTGTGAAAATGGTCCAAGATGCCCTGTCACGGCACGGCTAATCATCTGAGGTTCCCGATCATGCTGGAATAGGATTCACCCTCCTTTTGCGTCTGTCACTACACCCAGCAATCGCGAGTTTGAAGCTCGTCACAGTCATTCAATCATTGAATCCTACTCGGAATACCACAGACAAGGTTTAGACTTTTCGGATTCTCTTGAATGCCGCCATCATTCTAGCTTACACCACGAAGATTCTGATTAAGAGATCTAAGAGATACTCATTCAATCTAATGTAGAACGGAAGTGGTTGTCAGGCACGCGTTCATAGGGAATGATGATGATTGTCACGTTCATCACATTCAGGTTGAAGTGCGAATAAATATCTTAGAAGCGGAATAAGTTGAATTGAATAGAAAACAGTAGTACTTTGCATTAATCCTTGAGGAACAGCAGAGCTCCACACCTTAATCTATGGAGTGTAGAAACTCTACCGTTGAAAATATATAAGTGAAAGGTCCAGGCATGGCCGAGAGGCCAGCCCCCATGATCAAAGATGATCCGAAGATCATAAGACATCTAATACAATAGTAAAAAGTCCTATTTATAATAAACTAGCTACTAGGGTTTACAGAAGTAAGTAATTGATGCATAAATCCACTTTCCGGGGCCCACTTGGTGTGTGCTTGGGCTGAGCTTGGGTGTTGCACGTGTAGAGGTCCTTCTTGGAGTTGAACGCCAGCTTTTATGCCATTTTGGGCGTTGAACTCCACTTTGCAGCTTGTTTCTGGCGCTGGACGCTAGAATTGGGTAGAGAACTGGCATTGAACGCCAGTTTGTGTCATCTAAACTTGGGCAAAGTATGGACTATTATACATTGCTGGAAAGCCCTGGATGTCTACTTTTCAACGCAATTAGAAGCGCGCCATTTTGAGTTCTGTAGCTCCAAAAAATCCACTTTGAGTGCAGGGAGGTCAGAATCCAGCAGCATCAGCAGTCCTTCTTCAACCTCTGAATCTGATTTTTGCTCAAGTCCCTCAATTTCAGTCAGAAAATACCTGAAATCACAGAAAAACACACAAACTCATAGTAAAGTCCAGAAATGTGAATTTAACATAAAAACTAATGAAAACATCCCTAAAAGTAACTAGATTCTACTAAAAACATACTAAAAACAATGCCAAAAAGCGTATAAATTATCCACTCATCAGACGTCTAATTTTCATACCTTGCCAAGAGTTTTCTTAGTTATTAATTTAATTTCTTGCCATTTTATTTCCTTGTTCCTTATTTTAAAAACCCAAAAAGATAATTTTCCACAACCAATAATAAACTACACCTCCCTACAATTCCTTGAGAGACGACCCGAGGTTTAAATACTTCGATTTATTTTTATTGGATTTGTTTTATTGACAACCAAATTTTTGTATGAAAGGATTTGTTCATGCCCTAGGTCGAGCTGTATGACCTGGGCTGATTGAAGACAAGTCGACCGACCTCTTCAGGTCAGGATTACCCGACCTCCTCTCAAGGAGTTCGGCCAAATTGCTACAAAAGCCCAAGAAAGGCCCAAACGAAGGAACACAGCCCAATCTAAAGGCAGCCAAAGCCTGGAAAGATAAGGGCGGTTCCCCTTAAAGATAAGATGATTTCACTCAAAGATAAGATAAGATAACTAACTTATCTTATCAAGAAGGTCACTCCACACTACTATAAATACACTGGAGCACCCAGGTATAACTCATACTCTAATTCTACTAAAAACTTACTTAAATCCTATGCTAACTTAAGCATCGAAGTCTCTTGCATGTACCACCACCTTCCGGTGACCAAGGATCAGTAGCCGTTACCGGGACCTGGAAGTCATCCCATCATCATGGCGGACGACACTGACAACGATCACAACTCTGATTTGGAAAACAGAACGCTGCACAAGAGCGCGGACACCACACCCAAAGACACATCTCAGCAAAACGGAGAAAAGCATTCTCCAAATACAGAAATTTTAGAAGCCCTTTGAGAATAACAAAATAGCCTCAAGCAGCTCGAGTAGGAGGCCGAATTCCAATGCGAAGCCGAAAGAAGCCTCCGAAGAGAAACTAGGCGACATCGAGAGTTAGAGGACAAGCTCCTAAAACTCGAAGCCAACCTAAAAACCAAAACCATCCAACCCGGACACGAGGACAACTCCCCCAAAGATCAAGATCCCTTCACCAAAGAAATCATGAACGCTAAAGTTCCGAAGGATTTTAAAGCTCCTGACACGACCCCATACGACGGTACCTCCGATCTAAGCCATCATCTCAGCAATTTCAGAAGCAGAATGTATCTCACCGATGCTTCAGATGCTATTCGTTGCAAAGCTTTCCCGACAACCCTAACAAAGACAACTATTAAGTGGTTCGATAGTCTGCCTCCCAGATCCATCACAAGTTTTGATGACTTAGCCAAGAAGTTTCTTGCTAGATTTTCCATTTAGAAGGACAAAGCCAAACACGCCCCAAGCCTATTAGGAATCAAACAAGGAGATCGGGAAAGTCTTCGATCTTACATGGAAAGATTCAACAAAGCATGCCTGGACATACAAAACCTACCAACAGAAGCAGCCATCATGGGTCTCATCAATGGCCTGCGAGAAGGACCCTTTAGTCACTCTATATCAAAGAAACACCCAACATCTTTAAATGAAGTGCAAAATCGGGCAGAGAAGTATATCAACATGGAAGAAAATTCTCGGTTAGGAGAGACCTCGAAATCCGGATTCTCCTACTCTTCCCGGGATAAGGATAAAGAGTCAAGAAAAAAAGAAGATCAACACGGAGAGAAGCCTAAAAAATACCACAATTACACCCCTCTTTAGGTGTCTCTTGTGGATGTTTTCTGAGAAGTATGCCACACTGAGAAGATTCCACCACCTCGTCCAATCAAAAGCAAAAAAGGAGGGGGAAATCGGACAGAATACTGTGAATACCACCGAATCTATGGACATCCTACAAACGAGTTCTTTGACTTAAAAAATGTCATAGAAAAATTTGTAAGAGAAGGACGACTAGATCGATACTTAGCCAACAAAACGGATGAACCCAGAAAAAGAAGAAGGGACGAAGAGGTCGGACGAGCTGAACAACCACCCCGCACCCCGGAAAGGTACGTTCACATGATAAATGGAGGATTCGTAGGAGGAGGAATCTCCAAATCATCTTGCAAAAGGCAACTTAAAGAAGTATATCACGTTGGAAGAGAAAAAGGATCACCCGACCTCCCTACTATTACTTTTACCCAGGAAGACGCGACAGGCATCATCCCGGAACATGATGATCCCATGGTCATTACTATCATATTGGCCAATGCCAATTTCCACCGCACGTTGGTGGACCAAGGAAGCTCGGCAGATATCTTGTTTAGATCCGCCTTCGACAAACTCGGCCTACAAGAAAATAAGCTCAGAGCATATCCGAACAGCTTGTTTGGACTAGGAGATACTCCAATCTAATCCCTTGGGTATATATCACTACACACAACCTTTGGAAAGGGAACCCGATCAAGGACACTCAACATAAACTACATTGTAGTTGACGTGAGCTCAGCCTACAATGCCCTGATATGTCAGACAACGCTAAATCAGCTTGTCACAGTAGTTTCGACTCCACATCTATGCATGAAGTTTCCAACCCCAGAAGGGATAGCCACGATAAAAGGAGACCAGAAAATTGTGCGACGCTGTCACAATGAAAGTCTGAACCTTAGAGGCGAAGGAGAAGAAATCAACAGTATCGAACTCGGAGGAGTTCGAGGTCAGGAAAACTTCATCCACAACCGGAGGGCGAGATCGAGGAAGTCCAGATCAGAGATATCCCAGATAAAACAACAAATATTGGGGCGACTTTGAAAAGAGATATAAAGGAGTCTCTAATACAGTTCCTAAGAGATAATGCTGACCTCTTTGCATGGAAGGCGGCAGACATGCTGGGCATGGATCCGAAACTAATGTGCCACAAACTGGCAGTATACCCAGGATCTCGGCCAGTACAACAGAAGCGTCGGAAGCTCGGACCAGAGAGATCCCAAGCTGTGGAAGAACAGGTACGAGCTCTACTGGAGGCAGGATTCATAAGAGAAGTCAAGTACCCACTATGGCTAGCCAACGTTGTATTGGTGAAAAAGTCAAATGGAAAATGGCGGATGTGCACTGATTACACCGATCTGAATAAAGTCTGCCCAAAAGATCCCTATCTAGTCCCAAGCATAGACACTCTAGTAGATGCCTCCTCTGGATACAAGTACCTTTCCTTCATGGATGCTTATTCGGGATATAATCAAATCCCAATGTACCCACCTGATCAAGAAAAGACCTCATTCCTAACCCCAAAAGCAAATTACTGTTATGTCGTCATGCTATTCGGACTCAAAAATACAGGAGCTACCTACCAAAGATTAATGAATAAGGTCTTCGCAGACCATATCGGGAAACTCATGGAGGTATATGTGGACGACATGTTGGTAAAAACATAAAGTGAGGAATCATTACTGTCCGACCTCGCCAAAGTGTTCGACACCATCAGAAAGCATGGCATGCGACTTAATCCCGCAAAGTGTACCTTTGCAGTAGAAGCCGGAAAATTCCTGGGTTTTATGCTAACACAACGAGGAATTGAGGCAAACCCGGATAAATGCCAAGCTATACTCAACATGAAGAGTCTGACCTGCGTCAAAGAAGTACAACAACTCAACGGAAGACTGGCAGCCTTGGCCAGATTTCTAGCTGGATCGGCCATAAGATCTCTCCCCTTTTACGCCACACTAAGGAAGGGAAGGAGGTTTGAATGGACCATAGAGTGCGAGCAAGCTTTCCAGGATTTCAAAAAATTCCTAGGATAACCACCCATTCTTACTCGACCACGGGAAGGAGAAGCACTCATATTATACCTTGCAGTGGGAAGTCGGGCAATAGCCTCAGCACTAGTCAGAGAAGACAAAAGTGGGTAACAACCCATCTACTTCATCAGCAAAGCCCTACAAGGGGCCGAAATGAACTATCAAAAGATAGAAAAGTTCACCTACGCTCTCATACTAACTTCTCGACGACTTCGCCTATATTTTCAAGCTCATACCATCAAGGTTCGGACTAACCAAGCTATGAAAGGCATTCTATAGAAGACATACTTAGCTGGAAGAATTCTACAGTGGGCAGTCGAGCTATCTAAGTTATCTTCAATATGAAGCTCAGACGGCCATTAAGTCTCAATATTTGGCAGATTTCATTGCTGAGTACATTGACACCCCGAGAACTCCTACAAAATGAAATCTCTATGTAGACGGCTCTTCAAACAAAACTGGAAGTGGTGCGGGCGTGATAATAGAAAGTGATCAGGGAACCCAAATCGAACTCTCCCAAAAGTTCGAGTTCCCTGCTTCAAACAATCAGGCCGAATACGAGGCATTACTAGCCGGTTTGAGGCTGGCCAAGGAGGTTGGAGTTCAAAAGCTTATCATCTTCAGCGATTCACAAGTAGTCACCTCACAAATAGCGGGGAGCTACTAAGCTAAAGACCCTACCATGAAAATGTACCTAGACAAAACCAGGGAGCAGCTCGAACAACTCGGGGAATATGAGGTCCGCTATATATCTCGGGAACATAACGCTCGAGTTGATGCACTCTCAAAATTAGCCAGCACCAAACCAAGGGGCAATAATAGAAGTCTCATCCAGAAAATACTACAAATCCCATCAATCTCGGAGGAAGAAAATGTCCTAGCCATATCAAGTCAGGATCAAGGATGGATGATCCCCATAATCAATTACCTCAAATCAGAGACACTCCCTGCAGATAAGAAAGAGGCAAAGAGACTAAGACGAGAGGTACAGTACTATACCATCATAAATAACATCCTATACAAAAGGGTGATCTCCACACCCTTATTAAGATGTGTGCCGACCTCCAACACAAAGGAGGTTTTGGAAGAAATACACAATGGCATATGTGGCAACCATCTGGGAGCGCGAGGTCTCTCCAAAAAAGTACTCCGAGCCGGATTCTTTTGGCCGACTTTGCGGAAAGAAGCAACCGAGTTTGTTAAGACATGCCCACCATGTCAGAAACATGCTAACTTTCACATCGCCCCACCAGAGGAGCTCATCAGCGTGACATCACCTTGGCCATTCAAAAAATGGGGACTCGACCTCCTTGGACCCTTTCTCCAAGGATCAGGACAAGTCAAGTTCCTTATTGTAGGGGTGGATTACTTCACAAAATAGATTGAGGCAGAGCCCCTAGCTAATGCCACTGCTCAAAGAAGTCAAAAATTCTCGTACAGAAATATTGTTACAAGGTTCGGAGTTCCTTACTCCATCACCACGGACAATGGCACCCAATTCACAGACACAGGTTTCAGGAAGTTGGTAGCTGACTTGAAAATAAAGCACCAATTCACATCCGTAGAACACCCACAAGCTAATGGACAAGCAGAAGCCGCTAACAAAGTCATATTGGCTGGGTTAAAACGAAGATTACAGGACGCAAAGGGAGCCTGGGCTGAAGAGCTCCCACAAGTCCTATGGGCATATCAGACAACTCCACACTCCACCACAAAGGAATCACCTTTCTGATTGGCTTACGGAATG
Organism: Arachis ipaensis; assembly: GCF_059453495.1. Taxonomy (NCBI): domain Eukaryota; kingdom Viridiplantae; phylum Streptophyta; class Magnoliopsida; order Fabales; family Fabaceae; genus Arachis; species Arachis ipaensis. Next base: position 96,593,732 of record NC_142439.1, read on the forward strand.
GAGGCAATGATCCCGGTAGAAATCGAAGAAGGATCCCCCAGAATGATCTACTACAATGAAGAGGCCAACTCCCAAAATCAAAGGGAAGAGCTCGACCTACTTCTAGAAATCCGAGAAAGAGCTCGGATTAGGGAAGAGGCGTTAAAACGTCGAATGGCCTCAAGATATAATTGAAGAGTCGTCCAGCGAAGTTTCACTCACAACGATCTCATTTTAATCCGAAATAACATCGGAACAGGTCGACCAGGAGAAGGAAAGCTCACGAATAATTGGAAAGGACCCTACCGAGTTACCGAGGTACTGGGAAAAGGCTACTACAAAGTGTCCGACCTCGAGGGGCGAGAGCTGCCAAGGTTATGGCATGCCTGCAACCTAAGAAGGTATTATAGTTAGAAGGTAATAAAGGTCTTAGGTCAAGGTGCACTCTTTTTCCTGAAAAGGTTTTTTAACGAGACACCAAGCCAAGATCTGCAAAATTTCCTGACTTAGAAGGGTAAACACCCACATGTATATATTTTTTCCTATATGCCTATTTTCTATTTTGAATAAAATTTTCCAGATTCTCTACAAAGTTTCTCTACCAAGACGCATTAATCTGAACGCAAAAAATCATCACCCGATTACAAAGCTACAGGTCGGCAAGGGGAAAACCAAATTCACCGTTCGATCACAATGAAAATTGAATTCATCATTCAATTTCGACAAAGGTCGACAAGGTGAAAACTGAATTCACCGCTCGACTTCGACAAAGTTGGCCAAGTGAGAACCAAACTCACCGCCCGATTTCTACAAAATTGGCAAGATGAAAGAGCGATAAAAATGGATTAATGCAAGAAGTTATAAAAAGTAATCCATAGAAAGAGGCCTGACGAGGTCTGAGTAAAAATGGATTGCTAAAAATAACTTAGAAAGGACCGACTAAGAAGAAGTCAGACCAGACTAATCAAAGCGACAAAAGTTATAAAAAGTAATCCATAGAAAGAGGCCTGACATGGTCTGAGTAAAAATGGATTACTAGAAATAACTTAGAAACTTAGAAAGGACCGACTAAGAAGAAGTCGGACCAGACCAATCAAAGCGACAAAGTTATAAAAAGTAATCCATAGAAAGAGGCCTGGCCAGCCCTGATTAAAAATGGATTACTAAAAATAACTTAAAAAAAAAGAATCGACAAGCGAAGTCGACCAACGAAAGCTACAGATTGGACCGACAAGAGAAGTTGGACCAACGAAAGCTACAGCTCGGATTGACACAAAAAGTCGGACCAACGAAAAGCATGCGCTAGAAGGGACACAGCTCAGCCCAAAAGCCACGACACCACGACAAGGCTATCAAAATTGTTCAAAAGACTAATGACGAACGGATTCTTTGTTGGTAAAGAATTCACAAATAAGTTCTCGTTGCAAGTATAGTTTCTAAACCAACAAAGAATCCGTTCGTCAAAATGGCGCCGTTGTCGGGGAATTACAAACGTGTGCCTTATTATTGGTTATTGTAAATAATTTTTTCTTTTTCGTTTCTTTGTTAGTGTTTCTAGTTTTAGGAGTTTATTTTCATTAATTTTTATTAGTTTTTGTTTTCTTTAGCTACTATGAATTCTCACCCCTTTGGCTATGAGTTTAGTTCAAATTATGTTGCAGGGAATGGATGCTATAATGAGAACATGCATCAAGGTCGGAATAATCAAAGATGAGAGGAGCCACGAGAATTTGATCAACCCTTTCGGCAACAACCTCCTCCAAGATGCCATGGGCAACGACCATTCTACGATACATCCCAAGACAATAGTTATGGTGGACCTCTTCGTAACAACCAACCTCCACCAAATTACTATGGTCAAGAGCCATTCTAGTGTGCGTACCAAGATGATGGATATGGTGGACCCCCTTGTAGTTACCAACAAGCCCCACTATATGCTTATGAACCACCTCCTCAACATAACTTTAAACCACCACACTCACAAGCACTTTACCACCAAACAACCCCATATGACCCTAATCCTTACCCACCATACCAAGAGCCTTATGAGCCATACTTAGAACCACCACCTCAATATACACCATCTCCATATCCTTATCAAGAAGAACCACCTCCGTATTATGAGCCCTTTCTCCTAACAAATGAACCCTCCTATCCACCCCAACCTTCGTTGGATAACAACACTCTTCGTGTTATTCACCAAGGGCAAAGAGAGTTTCAAACCACACTTACCTCTACTCTCACTAGTCTCACCACTACTCTCCAAGATCTTATATCCTACATAGATTCATCAAATACCCCAACAATCAACCCTCAAATTCTAGTGCACTTCCTTTTCAACCACATAATGATCTTCCCATCCCATCACCATCATCCATGGAAGAGCACCCACATCCATCAATCCAAGAGCAACATGATCCCAATTATGCTACTGACATGGAACAAGAGAGAAGGGATCGTCTTAGGGACGCAATGGATCGGTTACACGCGGCTTTATTTCGAGAGGAGCAAGAGGAGGCCCAAAATGTGGAGGTAGGAGAGACCTTTGAAGATGAAGGAGTAGTTGAAGGGAGTTATCATGGAAAGGAAATCATCAAGGAGGAGTACAATTTTATACTAAAATAACTGGACAAAGCAGCAATTATTGAAGAGGAAGAAGTGGTTGCAGACGTAGGAGATGTTGAACCTCCATGGGAAAGTCCAGTCATAGAGCCTCCTTCCAAGATATTTGATGTTGATATTGAGGAGGGTGTACAACCTCCAAGGCATACCATGGTTGAAGACTTTGCAGAGGTTGATCAAGATATGGAGATTTAAGAAGAAGAAGCACAACCTCCCATGCCCTTGGTAAGTAATGAAGAAGAGATTGAATTGGAAGAAAGATACCAAGAGGAAGAGGTTGAAATTGAAGAAGCTGGCAAAGAGGTGGAAGTTGTCAAGGAAGAGCTCAAGGGGATCGAGCTGGAAATCACCTTGCCAAAGTTGTTGGAGACCTCTCCCCCAAAGCCATCACCATCCATTCCTTCATTCAAGTGGGTAAATCTTTCATCTCTAAGCTTAATTAGCCCACTTGAATATGCTTTGCTTGAGACGGATGAGCAACTTAGAGCTCTTTGTGGCTTTAAGAGTAAGAGGGAGATGGTTAGTGGTAGGAGTTGTCATGCAAGGTTCAATATGATTGCATGCTCCAAATTAAAGTACAAGGATTGGTGTAGAGCTCAATTGAATGGGTCTAGGAAGTTGTTTGGATGTCTCAGTGAGAATTCCAATTGCTCACCACCCACGTGGAAAAATGATGATCAACAAGAAGGCGGGTGTAAAAGCAAGGTTTGGGACCCCGGAATCCATTCTAGCAATCAACACTCTTGGAGCCTTGTCAATTACTTTAACTTACTTGAAGGCTTTATGCAACTAGTGTGGGATCCCGGAGGCTATCGAAATTACAAACACTAGTGAGGATTCCAAGACGAGTTCAAGCACAAGCCTCTATGACAAGGAGCTCACCACATGTCCAACTTAAGGACTCTAACTAAAAGTGCTAGGTGGGAGACAACCCACCATGGTATGATCTTTCAATTTTATTCTTAGTTTTATTTTATTTTTATTTTTATCAACGTTCATGTATAATTTCTGCATAATCATCTGCACCTGCATTCTGCATATTTCAAAAAAAAAAGGGGGATCGACGCGCAAGCGTCTACGACGCGCACGCATCGTGTGTGAGTACACAACAAAAAGAAAATGACCAGAGAGTTGCGATGGAGATGCGCGGGAGGGGTGCGTGGCGCACAAGCCACCCCACACGTACGCGTGCTTCACGCTTACGCATCCCCTGCAAAAAGTTCAACCCACGCGTATGCGTCAGCGACGCGTACGCGTGGGCACGAAAATCGGCGTAAAAGCGTGCTGAACAGAGAGTTATGATCGACTGGGGCTGGCACTGTGCTAGAGGCACAAAATCACCCCACGCTTACGTGTGGGCGACGCTTACGCGTCGAATGGCCAATTGAGTTTTCACGCGTACACGTGATGCCCGCGCGCGCATTGCGTCCTATTTTTTCATTCCCTTCTCCTTTCTTCTCTCTTTTCTCTTTCTTTCTTCCTCCCTTCTTACTTTTTTCTTCTTCATCTCTTTAACTTCTCATCCTTCTTCACTTTTATTCTATTTTACTTAATTGCATACTTTCATTCATTATATTTTAATTTTGTGCATATTTTTATTTTTTTTTCTAAATTTATTATTTTTCCATTGGTGTTAAATTTTCTTATTCAACTGTTACATCTTTTCTTGAATTATTCTGGTGCTTCATGACTTGTTTTATTCTGATTGGGTATTATTATTCATAAGTCAATGCTATTATTTTATGATACTTGCATTCTATTTGCATTGATATGCACTTATACTATCTTGCATTACCCACTCCCTCTCCCCCATTTGTTGTAATTTTTGCACTATTGATATGCCATGTGCTTCTACTAGTCACTTGCATGTTGTAGCTACCATATAATGGAAACCCTTATTATTTGGCATTAACCCACCCATACTTTATTTATTTTCTTATCTTTATTTCTGGGTTACTTTTCTCTCTTTTTCCTCTTCTTTCAGGATGGCCACCGAGAAGGAAAAGGAAGAACTTCTATATGGGGCGACAGACAAGTCCATCTGCACAATCTTTGGAAAAAAGTATTAGTTGTAGCAGTCCGTCCACTTCCACATCTTAGCATGCACCGAGGACGGTGCAATCTTTAAGTGTGGGGAGGTCGATACCGACTTCCGTGGGTTAGTTACCTTCTTTTCAACACCATTGTTTAACTTTCTTTATAGTTCATTGTTGCATTTGCATGTTTGATTACATATTTGTTGATTTTGTGCATATTCTACCACTACTTGGTTTGAGTGATAAGTTCTTTTTCAAGACCCTATTTTATAGCATTTCAGTAATTTAAATTAAAAACTTTTTGTTAAGCTTGTTTGAAAATTGTAATTTAGAACATGAATTTTGAGCTAAGAACACACAACCTGTGAGATTTGAGCTTGATTACATGATTACACTATTTAACCATAATATTTTATTCTTGTGTGTTTTCTTCTCTATGATTGTAATCTATATTTTGTTCCATTCTATATGTCCATTGTTTAGTGTATTTACATGCTTGCATATGATTGAGGCCATCATTTGTTATTATCTCACTTAACCCAAATAGCCTACCCTTTCAATTACCTTTGTTTGCCACTTTGAGCCTTTTAATCCCCTTTTGTTCTATATTTTACCACATCACTAGCCTTAAACGAAAAAACAATTAATTACCCCAAATTGAATCTTTGGTTAGCTTAAGATAGAGATTGTGTATCAATTAAGTGTGGGGAACCGTAGGAACTTGGGTTGATAAGAAAGTGCTGAATTGACAAGATATTGGGAATTTGGGTGCATACTCATGTGAAACCAGAAAAATTTAAAAAAAAATCCATGTGCATTGATATGTTATGTTTACTTCTATATTTTTAATCAAAATATATATATATATATATATATATATATATATATGTATGTATATATAATATATTCAAATAAATAAATAAATAAGAGGATAAAATTATCCCAATGTTAAGTTTAATGCATATGTGATAAAATTAAAGATAATTTGGTACATGAGTATGTGATACAAAAGTGGAAATTATGGGCAGCTAGGCATGATTTTGGAATTACATAGAGTGTGTGTGTGTGTGTTAGGTGAGAGCTTAGGTTAGTCAAAGATTCATATTATAGCTCACTTGGCCATACATATATCCTCACCCTTACCTTAGCCCCATTACAACCTTGAAAAGACCTCATGATGTTTGCATTGGTATACTAAATATTTGTTGATTGGTTAGATGAAGAACAAAGTTTAGAAAGCATGACTAGAGAAGAGTAGAGTGAATTAACCTTAGACACTTGAGCGATTGGAGTGCATATACACTACCAGTGAGGGTTCAATGCTTGATTCTATTTTCCCAGCTTTCATGAGCTGTCTTCTTACAAGTTTACTTGTCTTTTATTGTATAATTTGAATTAGTGGAATCTGATTTATGTTTGTCTTGAAGAATTTGTTTACTTTTAACCAAGTAGGTAGAAGTATTTTTGCATTTAGTTTCATTCATATAGATAGGTTGCATTTCATAAGTTTTACCATTCCTCTTCACTCCGTTATAGCTTCTCTTGAGCTTAGCATGAGGACATGCTAATGTTTAAGTGTGGGGAGATTTGATGCACCACTATTTTGTGGTACATCTTGTGCTTAATTGAGTGGATTTTATCCACTATTCTCACATTTATTCATAGAATTTGCATGTTTTACATTTTCCTTCCTAATTTTGTGCTATGATTGAAAACATGCTTCTTTGGCCTTAAATTTGCTAACTTTAATACTCTCTTATTACCATTCGATGCCTCGATATGTGTGTTAAGTGTTTTCAGGGTTTATATGGCAGGAATGGCTTAAAATGTAAAAAGAAATTCAAATCTAACATGAATGTAACATGAAGAGTCGAAAGGCAAGAATGTAAAAAGCTAAATTAAAATCATAAATATAAAATACCTCAAATTGCATTAAACAAGAAATTTAAATCTAACATGAAGAGTTCAGAAACCAATTTGGCAACATAAGTAATTAACAAGAGAAATAGATAAACTAGAATGCTAGAATAAATAAAAGTAGAAGAGAAACTAAATTAAAGGAACATTGAACCTGGAATTGAGAAGAAATAAACCTAAACTAAGAGAAATCCTAAAACCTAGAGAGAGGAGAGTGAAACTACATCTAAAACCTAAATTGTGAATGAATGTGAAGTGTATGAGTTGTGTACATGAATCCTCCACTCTGTAGCCTCTAATCTGTGTTTTCTGTGCCGAAAACTGGGTCAAAAACAGCCCAGAAATCACCCCCAGCATTTTCTGATACGTCCAGCACGTGGCTCTGTCACGCGTACGCGTCGTCCACGCGTACGCGTGGATTGAACTTTCACCAAGTCACGCGTACGCGTCATCCATGCGTGCACGTCACCTAACAGCATGGAAACTATGGCAAATTATATATCATTTCGAAGCCCCAGATGTTAGATTTTTAACGCAATTAGAACCACCTCATTTGGACCTCTGTAGCTCAAGTTATGGTCAATTTAGTATGATAAGGTCAGGCTGGACAGCTTAGCAATTCCTTCAATTTCTTGTATTCCTTCCACTTTTGCATGCTTCCTTTCCATCCTCTAAGCTATTCCTACCCTATAAACCCTGAAAACACTTAACACACATATCAAGGCATCGAATGGTAATAAGAGAGGATTAAAGTTAGCAAATTTAAGGCCAAAGAAGCATGTTTTCAATCATAGCACAAAATTAGGAAGGAAAGTGTAAAACATGCGAATTTTGTGAATAAATGTGAGAATAGTGGATAAAATCCACTCAATTAAGCGCAAGATGTACCACGAAATAGTGGTGCATCAACTAACCAAAAAGGTTCTTCCAGAACACTAAAAAGTTGTCAAGCAAGTTAGCCCTAAGGATTACCTCGTCCAACCAGAAGATAGATAAAAAAATCTAATCAAAAAGAGGTTGGACAAGCAGAGTACCAACACTCTATAAAGATCTACAAAATTTGTAGAGGCTGCAAAAGAACAATCAGCATATCAAAAGAAACATAGCAATCATTAAAAAGACTCAAGAGGCAACCTGGAATAAGGACCTCAAGAGTTCATAAGTACTTTGTTTATCTACTAAGTTGCATAGAAGCAACTAACAGTCAAAGTAACCAAGTTATAACCAAAATTACAAAAATAGAGTTCAAAATCCCACAAGTCGAGCTGTGGAGATAAAAACACATAAATCATAAGGGGTGCAAAGTTTCCCCAGTAGCAGCGTCAGTAGCAGAAGGAGGAGGAATGATATTCACAGGGACAGCGTCCACAGTCCCATCCTCACGATTGAGTATCTCACAATCCGAATCGGGTTAGGAACGGTCGACCTCGACAGAAGGATTTGAAGAAGTCGCAGCTGCAGAGGCTTTGCTTGGCGGCACAGGGGGAGGATCTTCCCCTTCATCCTCATCCGGGGCAGGGACAATTTTTCCATCCTCCACAATGTTGTCCAAACTTAAGAGAGTCAGGTCGAGCTCGGGAGCAAGAACTCGAACCTGAGCCTTCAAGCTTTCATAGGCATCAGTCACACTGCCTACAAGATGACCCTGGAGCTCAGTATAGTCAGCTTGAGCAGACTTCAGCCTCTCCCTGGTCTCCAGCAACTCGCCATAAGTTCGAGTATAACTCTCCTTCAACTTCTTGGCCATCTCCTTGGCCAGATTCGCAGCAACCTCCGTAGCAACAGCCCTGGATTTCTCTTTCTCTACATCCAGTTCCAACTTGGCTACTTTGGCATCTAGTTCATCCTTCAACCCCTTGATCCTGTCATACTCCGACTTGGCTTCCAGCATAAAAGCCTTTGTCGCATGGACGGGAGAGTCTTGGATTGAGCAAAACAAAGCTACACCCATGTGCACCATCCGAACACTACTATTGGTGATAAAATCCAGGTAGTGCAGGATGGACACATCATCCATAGGAAGTCGGCCATAAGGGGTAGGGATGGCAGCAGTACCCGTACCCGCGGGTACCCGCCACGCCCCTACCCGGAGCGGGGCAGGTCTGAATCGTGGCGGGTTGATGAGCGGGGCGGGGCAGGGTCGGCTTCAGGCTAAACCCGCCCCTACCCGCCCCGGAGTGCATATACATATATATATATATATTTAGAAATTAGGGTTAGTTTGGAGAAACCTCAGTTCTCACCGTCACTCACTCAGTTAGGGTTAGGAACCCCTTTCTCAATTCTCACTTCTTCTATTCCTCAGCTCTTCTCCAAGACCATAGTGAGTCCTCTCATCACTCTCAGTTTCTCTTCACTTCACGTCTTCACCCTCAAAAAGAACAGAGCTCTTCCTGTTTCCCCCAAAAAAACCCAAGCCTCCTCCACCGCCGCCGCCGTCCGTTGTGCCCAAAAGCTTCGTCTGTTCGTCGTGCTCCAGCCCCTCTCCTCGTTCCCCTGTTCCTCGTCCGTTCTTCTCGCTGCTCAGTCGCGCTTTGCCTGCCGTCTCTCGTCGTGCTCGTCGCCGTCGTCCATCGTGCTCGTCCCTTGAAGGTAATGGCTTCTTGTCCATCGTGCTCGTCGAAGCTTCTTCGTTTTTTTTTCATTTTTTTCAGAAATCATATTGAAATACTGAATGATTAGCTTTAGATCTGCACACTACTATAGTTTTTTGTTTTTTTTTATTTTTTGTTCAGAAATCATATTAACAATCCTCAATGCTCACTGCTCACTGTTCAGTGGTCACTCCTCATTCCTCAATGTTTAGAAATCATGTTTTGTTCTTCGTTTTTGAATTTTAATTGGCTACTCTAAGTTTGTTTTGTTTAGAAGTCATTTTTTTGTGCTCAATGCTCATGCTCTTAAGTGTTGTTCTGTTTTTGTTCTGATTGATTTTTGACTCTGATTGCATGTCAATTGAACTCTACGCTATGAGAACCGTGTGTTTGTTTATTAAAACTTAAAAAGGAGAATGGGACTTGTAAGTGAAACAGCTTGATTTTAATTTTATTCTGGATTCTGGATTTTGATTTTATTCTGATTTTACAATTGTCATGGTGTTCTAATTATGGAGAGAATCACAAACTACATACTGTTCTGTTTTCTTGGTTAACAAAATATGCACTTAGTTTGATGTTGATGTTAACTTTGATGTCATTGAGTTCCTTCAGCCTCATCACAATTTGCAACTTTTGGAGATTTATGGATACCTTAACTCCACATTCCCAAGATGGATTTTAGATCCTTCATTCAATAATCTTAGCTCAATTACTTTGGAGGAATGTGTCTGTGAACAGCTTCCAGAGTTTGGTGTATTACCTTCTCTAACTTAGTTGAAATAAAGGTTGAAAAATTGAAGTTGTTTTAGCTTCTTTGTTGATAGATTATAGGCAGAAGTTGTTTTGGCTTCTTTATCATTCTTATGCATTCTGGATTTTGATTTTATTTTGATTTTACAGTTGTCATGGTGTTCTAATTATGGAGAGAATCACAAACTGTTCTGTTTCCTTGGTAAACAGAATATGCTCATGGTGTTCTGTTTTAATTAAGAAAATATGCTCATGGTGTTCTTGTGCATTTATGCTTTGAATTATCATTTTTATGCATTTTTAATTTTGATTTTATTCTGATTTTGTAATTGTGCATTCTGATTTGGTTTATTCTGATTTTGTAATTATGCATTTATGATATAATTTATGTTAATTTTATATCCTCATGTATTTTAATTTTATTGATTAATATTCATTTATGTTAATTTTTTTTATAGTATCGATTAATTTGTTAATTGTTATCCCTTTTAATTTTCAGGTTTAAATCTTGATTTGCAAACTTTTAATGATGATGAAGATGCTGAAAGTGATCAAGAATAAGGGTTGAAGATCATTTTATATCTAATATTGTAATTTCTTTATTATGGTGTTAAATTTGTAGTGATCTAACAATATTTTTTTTTAATTTCAAGTTATTTTAGCTAATAACATTGTATGAATTTTATGTTTGTATTTTAATTTATCTATGAATTTTTTATTTTTGTCTTAATTTATATATGAATAGGTAAAATTTAAAATATTTAATTTTTACAGGGGCGGGTCGGGGTGGGGCGGGTACCCGCAGGGGCGGGTTCGGGTTCTGTAATTTACTACCCGCGGGTAGTGATGGGGCGGGTACTATATGCATAACAGGACGGCGGGGCGGGTCGGGTAGGGCAAAAACCCGCCCCTACCCGCCCCACTGCCACCCCTAATAAGGGGCAATCTGGTTATCAACAAACCGGGCATCCAGATTATAGGGTTCAATAGTCTTCTACTTCTTGGGTGGAGGACCAGCAGCAGAAGGAAAGACAGCACCAGAGGTCGACTGGGGAGGATCAGAAGAAGCCAGGCGAACCTGGGGAGTTGGAATGACTTTTCTCGACCCAGAAGTATCCAAGGTCAACCTCTTCTGAGTAGCCCTTGAAGATTCCTCCCCAGAACCTTTAGCCGAGATGTTCTGAGCCGCGGTCGCCTTCCTCGCCCTCTTAAAAGCCTTCATGGAATCAGTGGTCTTCACCATCTCTGAAAAATAAAGCAGCAAAACTAAAAATTGCAAATTAGAAAGAGATGGATTGACAAAACCAACAAAATAATAAAGACAATGCTAAAAAAGAAATCGGTGGATGCCCAATTCAGCTTGAAGAAGGGAAGGATCCCCTAAAAACTTCTTCGTATCAAGATGGGGAGGCTCCCCCCAGTTTTCCTCTAGTACATGCACAAAAGCCTGCTCGATTTCATCTAGCATTTCCCAAGTATACCTAGACACTACCACATTCTTTTGCCAACATAAGGGGAAGGCAGGCTCATTATTTTGTTCCAAGAAGAAAGGCCGAGCTCCTTCAACAGCTCAGACCTTGAAATAATAGTTTTTGAAGTTCCTAAAAGATTCGTCGTACATAGAAAAAACTTTCTTTCCTTGGGCAGCTCGGAAAGAAATCCAGGAAGCCTTCTTCTTAGCTGCCCCAGGCTTCGTCAGAACAAAAGGTAAAGAAAGAGAGTTTGATAAGGTCGAACATCCAATTCTTGGCACAACAGTTGGAAGATTTTTATGAAGCCCCACGAGTTCGGGTGAAGTTGAGAAGGAGCTACGTTGTAGGACCACAACAGGTTGGTCTCATAGGAAGTAAAAGGAATGGTGATATTCATTTGGCTAAAAAATTAATCATACGCATAAAAGAAGGGACGTTTCCCTTGAGTCAGAGAAGGAAAACAAACTCTCTCATCAGGGTCAGGCGCTACCAACTCATAAAAAAAAGATCAAGCTTTCTCTGACAAATGGCGATCCATCCATGCAAAACAACGAACACCAAGCATGCAGAAATCATAAAAAAGATGCAACCTTTTTTCAAATTCACAGTCAATTACTCTAAAATATAAACAGAAGAAGATCTACGCATAAAGAAATCAAGTAAAAGGGGCAGAAACAAGCAACAAATCAAAGAAACCCTCAAGGCGCACATTACAGGCACAACGACGCAAACAAGATTCAAACTTTCCAAATCCAAACAAAGATCAAAACTTTTTTCATCCCCAAACAAACACAAGAAATAAAAAGAACGGCGTGAAAAGTAAAAGAGAGAGAAAAGATGAAAACCTAACCTGCAATGGAGAGGAGATAATAAAACAACGACTGAAACGACGCCAACAATCGCCTTTGCAGGTGAGAAAGAAGAAGACATAAAGGCCCAGAAACAGAAGGGTAAGGAGAAGGGAGAAGTTGCAGTAAGCAAAGAGAAGAGAAACTGAGGGAAAAGGCTTTGAAATTCAAAAGAAGATACAAAGAGAGAAATAAAAGGAAAACGGCGAAGAGTTAATGAGTTTTTAAACCTTCGCACGTTTCCAAGGGAACGCAAAACGCGCGTTGCAATTAAAAAAGAGTGAAACAAAATGCTCTGCATTCATAAACCCATTAGGAGCTCTACAAAACAGGATCGAGAAAACAAAAATGCTCGAGCTCGACTTCCTCAAAAGGGGTCAAAGTCTAGCAAAGACACGACCTTGAAAGAAAGACCGGGCTCAAACAGGGGCACTGTTCATGCCCTGGGTCGAGCTGTATGACCCGGGCTGATTGAAGACAAGTCGACCGACCTCTTCAGGTCAGGATTACCCGACCTCCTCTCAAGGAGTTCGGCCAAATCGCTACAAAGGCCCAAGAAAGGCCCAAACGAAGGAACACAGCCCAATCTAAAGGCAGCCGAAGCCTAGAAAGATAAGGGAGGTTCCCCTTAAAGATAAGATGACTTCACTCAAAGATAAGATAAGATAACTAACTTATCTTATCAAGAAGGTCACTCCACACTACTATAAATATACTGGAGCACCCAGGTATAACTCATACTCTGATTCTACTAAAAACCTACTTAAAGCCCATGCTAACTTAAGCATCGGAGTTTCTTGCAGGTACCACCACCTTCTGGTGACCAAGGATCAGCAGCACCACCAGGTCCAACAAGTCGGACACGACAGCTCTGGCCACCACAGCAGATCTCCTCCGAGATCGACCTTCAGTTTCAGGTAACCCTCGGAACAGGATTATTGTTGGTTTAGAAACTATACTAGCAACGAGAATTTATTGAGAATTCTTTACTAGCAAAAATCCATTTGTCAGCTTCGTTTTGGTGTTTGGTGCTTTTGGGAATCGGCCAAGGTATGGTTTCGGTTTCATTTATGTAATATGTAATGTTTCTAGAAACTTAGGCTAGTTGACATTAAGATAAGATTGAATGTTTTGGGTGTATGTTTAATTGTATGTGATTTTGATGTTTGGGGATAACTTGTATGATGGTGATGATGATCTGGAGTTTTGGTATGAGGAATATATGAGTTTGATGATGATTGTTGGTATTTAATGATTATGAAGGTTGATGATGAATGTGTGATTTATTGTTGTTGATGGGGGTTTGTTGATATGGTTGGTGATTGATGATGAATATTGATGTTGTTGGTAAATTGAAGGTGAGTATTGAGATTGTTGATAAATGATGTGGATTATGATGAGTTGATGATTTTTGGAATATGTTGATGAATTATGATGTTGAAATTGGTAAAGATGGTGTGAGAGATTGAAATTGAGATAAAATGAGATTGATTTTAATGTTTGGTATTGATTTAATTATGATTGATGAAAGTGTTGGTGGAGGATTGATTTTAGTGTTATATAATTGATGTTTGAAGTTGAGAATAATGTAATGGGTGAAAATTTTGGTATGAATAGTGGAAAGTGACAAATAGGGTGAGTTATGATGGAAAATGGAATTTGGGATGGTTTTATTTGGTTTTGGTTGGTTTGAGTTGTAAAAATTTGGGAAATTGGTAATTTGTGAACTTTTGGTAAAAAGGGAATTTTGGTGAACTTTGATGAGTCATAACTTATGCCTCAGTTTTCCAAATTGGTTGAAATTTATTTGAAATTAAAGTTTATTGAAAACTCTTCAAATTGATATAAAGTTTGTAGGATTTGGATTTTTGTAGAGGAAGTTATAATCATTCAAAGTTTGGTGTTAAAATCTGAAATTCTACAAAGTTGCAGAATTTTGTGATTACTGGTATGTGCGCGCGCACAGCCTTGTGTGCACGCACACCCCCTGCGAAATTTTAAACATGTGTGCACGTACAGACCTGTGCATACGCACACGCAGGGGAAGGCTTCCTATTTTGAGCGCTAGCACAGCTTGTGCGCGCACATACCCAATGAGGATTTACAACCTGTGCGCATGCACAGTCCTGTGTGCACGCACACGTTGGGAATGTCAGTCTGTTGGGGGCGCTAGCACGCCTTGTGAGAGTAGACATAATTATAGAATTTGGTACCTGTGCGTATGCACACCCCTATGCGTACGCACATGTTTTAAAACTTCTCTTTAGCGTGCACGCGCACACCCCTGTGCGTACATACACGCCCTGTTTCTCAAACTTAAACTTTGTTTTCAACTATTTCACCTTCCCAACAAGCTTGTAAGCTTCTGTAACACCATTTTAAGACTCTTGTGATTGTTTTCAGGTATCAGATATGGGAAAGGTCCTAGGAGGATTTTATTTGGTAATTCTTTGAAAATTTAGCAAATGGAGGTTTAGGTTTTTAGTGTACTGAGGATGAGTTTGATTGAGAGAGAAGGAAGAGTGGTGAACTTGGTGATTACTGACAGCGAATTGAGAAATTGATGAACTAATGAGTTCGGAATGGAATTAAGAACTGATGATGGTTATTATGAGCTTGATGAATATGGACGGAAAGTGTGTAGGGCCTATAACCTTGGCGTAGCAGATTTCTCTATTGCATGAGTAGATGTTGTTGAAAGTGATTTGAGATGAGAAATGGTAATGTTTGATGATGATTTGAGGACGAAGAAGTTATTGGATTGTTGAGAGTGTGCGGAGCCTATATCTCCGGCGTGGCAGATTGTTCCGCTGCATGACCAGTTGTTGTTGAGAGTGTACGGGGCCTATATCCCCGGCATAGCAGATTATTCTGCTGTATGATTTATTGTGGTTGGTTCCTTCTCTGCTGTAGGAAGTGTGTGGGGCCAATATCCCTGGCGTAGTAGACTCCTTACTACATGAGTGTGCAGGGCACTATATCTCTGGTGTAGCAGATTCGCTGCTACATGAGTGTACAGGGCACTATATCTCTGGCGTGGCAGAAAAGGCTACATCCGGAAGGATGTGTCGAGTTGGCATTCACGGACCGACAAGTGATATCACGAGCCAATAGGATAGACATTCATCATATGCATCTCTTATGTGCTTGTTTACTTTGATTACTTGAGTTTGCCTAATTGTATAATATGCCTACTTGCTTCTTGCATTACTTGTTATATATTTGAATATTACCTGTGCTTTACTTGCTTGCATTATCTGTGTTTGTCTGGTGCTGAGGAGGTTAGGTAGGCGGTGGCACGGGGATCGCACGGAGGTTAGGTTGGCGAAGGATGTGGGATACAGCAGTGTGATTAGTATTAGTTAGTGTTCATACCCTGGGTCGAGCTATCCGACCTGGACTGATTAAAGATAAAAGCGACCGACCTCTTCATGTTAGGTAGCCCCGACCTCTCCTCTAAAGAGTTCAGCCAAATCGCCATGAGAGGCCCAAGCAGGCCCAAACGAAGGGGCCCAGCCCAATCTAAAGGCAGCAAAGCTTGAGAAAGATAAGGCGGCTCCCCTAAGAAGATAAGATAAGATAACTACTTATCTTAAAGGTCACTCACTACTATAAATACACTGGAGCACCCACATATAACTCATACTCTGATTCTACATAAAAAAACCTGATCAAAGCCCATGCTAACTTAAGCATCGGAGTTTCTTGTAGGTACCACCACCCTCCGGTGATCAAGGATCAGCAGCTCCACCAGGATCAACAAGTCGAACGCAACTGCTCTGGCCACCACCGCAGATCTCATCCGAGATCAACCTACAATTTCAGGTAACCCTCGGAACATTGGCGCCGTTGCCGGGGATCTTGGAAGTCATTCCATCATCATGGCGAACAACCTTGACAACGACCACAACTCTGATTTGGAAAACAGAACGCCGCATAAGAATGCGGACATCACACTAAAAGATACATCTCAACCAAACGAAGATAAGCATTCGCCAAATACAAAAATCCTGGATGCCCTACAAGCTCAACAGGATCGTCTCAAACAGCTCGAAAAAAGAGGCCGAGCATCAATGAGAAGCCGAGAGGGACCTCCAGAGAGAAACTAGGCGACGCCGAGAGCTAGAGAACAAGCTCCTAAAGCTCGAGGCTGATCTCAAAGCTAAAACCATTCAGTCCAGTCACAATGACAGCTCCCACAAGGACCAAGATCCCTTCACCAAAGAGATCATGAAAGCTAAAGTTTCAAAGGATTTTAAAGCTCCCGACATGACCTCATACGACGGTACCTCTGATCCAATCCATCATCTCAGCAATTTCAAAAGCAGAATGTATCTCACTGACTTCTCAGATGCCATTCGATGCAAAGCCTTCCCGACTACCCTAACAAAGACAGCAATAAAGTGGTTCGACAGTTTGCCTCCTAGATCCATCACAAGTTTTGACGACTTAGCCAAAAAATTCCTTGCTAGATTCTCCATCCAGAAGGACAAAGCCAAACACGCCCCGAGCCTATTAGGGATCAAGCAAGGAGATCAAGAAAATCTTCGCAACTACATGGAAAGATTCAACAAAGCGTGTCTGGACATACAAAGTCTGCCAACAGAAGCAACCATCATGGGTCTCATCAATGGCTTGCGAGAAGGACCTTTTAGTCACTCCATATCAAAAAAGCATCCAACATCTCTGAACGAGGTACAAGAACGGGCAGAAAAGTATATTAACATGGAGGAGAATTCTCGATTAGGAGAAACCTCAAAACCTGGATTCTCCTACCCCTCTCGGGACAAGGATAAAGAGTCCAAGAAAAAAGAAGATCAACCTAGTGAGAAGCCTAGAAAATACCACAATTACACCCCTTTTTGGGTGTCTCTTGTGGATGTTTACCGAGAAATATGCAACACTGAGAAGATCCCACCACCCCGCCCAATCAAAAACAAAAGAGGAGGGGAAAGTCGGACAGAGTACTGTGAATACCACCGAATTTATGGACATCCTACTAACGAGTGCTTCAACCTAAAGAATGTCATAGAGAAATTGGCAAGAGAAGGGCGACTAGATTGGTACTTAGCCAACAAAGCGGATGAACCAAGAAAAAGAAGAAGGGACGAAGAGGTCGGACGGGTTGAACGACCACCCCACACTCCTGACAAACATGTTCATATGATAAATGGAGGATTCGCAGGAGGAGGGATCTCTAAATCATCTCGCAAAAGATACCTTAAAGAGGTATATCATGTCGGGGAAGGAGAGAGATCATCTGACCTCCCCACTATTACTTTCACCCAAGAAGATGCAACAGGAATCATCCAGGGGCATGATGATCCCATGGTCATTACTATTATATTGGCCAACGCTAATCTCCACAGAACACTGATAGACCAAGGAAGCTCCGCGGATATCTTGTTTAAATCTGCCTTCGATAAACTCGGTTTACAAGATAAAGAGCTCAGAGCATATCCAAATATCTTGTTCGGACTAGGAGACACTCCAATCCAACCACTTGGATATATCTCACTACACACAACCTTTGGAAAGGGAACCTGGTGAAGGACACTCAACATAGACTACATTGTAGTCGACGTGAGCTCAGCTTACAACGCCCTAATAGGTCGGACAACACTGAACCAGCTCACCACAGTGGTCTCGACTCCACATCTGTGCATGAAGTTCCCAACTCCGGAAGGGATCACCACGATAAAAGGAGACCAAAAATTGTGCGACGTTGTTACAATGAAAGTCTGAACCTTAAAAGCAACCCCAAAGGAGACGAAATCAACACGATCGAACTCGGGGGAGTTAGAGCTTGCGAGGAACTTCGTCCACAACCTAAAGGCGAGACTGAAGAAGTCCAAATCGGCGATGCCCAGGATAAGACAACAAATGTCGGGGAAACCTTAAAGGGAGACTTAAAGGAGCCTCTGATACAGTTCCTAAAGAATAACGTCGACCTCTTTGCATGGAAGGCCGCAGACATGCCGGGCATAGATCCCAAACTAATGTGCCACAAATTGGCGGTATACCCAGGATCTCGGCCAGTGCAGCAGAAGCGTAGGAAGCTGATGAGCGGATAATTTATACCCCTTTTTGGCATTGTTTTTACATAGTTTTTAGTATGTTTTAGTCACTTTTTATTATATTCTTATTAGTTTTTATGCAAAAATCACATTTCTGGACTTCACATGAGTTTGTGTGTTTTTCTGTGATTTCATGTATTTTCTGGCTGAAATTAAGAGATCTGAGCAAAAATCTGATTCAGAGGCTGAGAAAGGACTGCAGATGTTGTTGGATTCTGACCCTCATACACTCGAAGTGGATTTTTTAGAGCTACAGAAGCCCAATTGGCGCGCTCTCAATTGCGTTGGAAAGCAGACATCTTGGGCTTTCCATCAATATATAATAGTCCATACTTTGTCCGAGATTTGGTGGCCCAAACTGGCGTCCAAATGCCCACTAGAGACCCTTTTCTGGCGTAAAACGCCAGAACTGGCACCAGAACTGGAGTTAAATGCCCAAACTGGCACCCAAGCTGGCGTTTAACTCCAACAATGGCCTATGCACGTGTAAAGCTCAATGCTCAGCCCAAGCACACACCAAGTGGGCCCCGGAAGTGGATTTCTGCACTATCTGCACTTAGTTACTTATTTTCTGTAATCTCTAGTAACTAGTTTAGTATAAATAGCACTTTTACTATTGTATTCGTATGGTTGGAAACCCTCTTTTCACTTTTATGTTACATTTGGGAGGCTGGCCATCCGGCCATACCTAGACCATTTTCTCTTATGTATTTCCTACGATGGAGTTTCTACACCTCATAGATTAAGGTGCAGAGCTCTGCTATTCTTTATGAATTAATGTAAGTACTATTGTTTCTATTTCAATTCACACCTACTTCTTCTCCAAGATATACTCTCGTACTTAATTCAGTTAAGTCAGAATGAAGGGGTGACCCGTAACAATCACCCACTATCTTCGTTACTCGCTTATCCAAGATCCGTGTGCCTGACAACAACAAGCGGTCTACATGATGTTCAACGTAGTCATTGGACGACAGCCAAAGTATATTCTCTTGGGTCTCTAATCCACGGACCGTGTTCGGATGTTAGAACCTTCGTGGTATAGGCTAGAACTAATTGGCAGCATTCGTGAGATCTGGAAAGTCTAAACCTTGTCTGTGGTATTCTGAGTAGGATCTGGGAAGGAATGACTGTGACGAGCTTCAAACTCGCGAATGTTGGACACAGTGACAGTGTGCAAAATGATAGAGAGATCCTATTCCGACGCTAGTGAGAACCGGTAGATGATTAGCCGTGCGGTAGCTGTACCTGATATTTTTCATCCGAGACGAGAAATCCGACAGTTAATTAGCCGTGTAGAAACCGTACCTGGTATTTTTCATCCGAGAGGATCATACAGCTTGCCATGGAAGGGAGCACGCATGATTGGAAGAAGACAATAGGAAAGCAGAGGTTCAGAAGCAACAAAGCATCTCCAAACGCTTATCTGAAATTCCCACCAATGAATTACATAAGTATCTTTATTTTATTTTATGTTTTATTTATCTTTTAATTATCAAAACCTCATAACCATTTGAATTCGCCTGACTAAGATTTACAAGATGACCATAGCTTGCTTCAAGCCGACAATCTCCGTGGGATCGACCCTTACTCACGTAAGGTATTACTTGGACGACCCAGTGCACTTGCTGGTTAGTTGTGCGGAGTTGTGAAAAGTGTGATCACAATTTCATGCACCAAGTTTTTGGCGCCGTTGCCGGGGATTGTTCGAGTTTGGACAACTGACGGTTCATCTTGTTGCTTAGATTGGGTAATTTTATTTTATGTTTAAGATTTTTATTTTTATTTTTGAAAAAAAAAATTTTAAGAATGAATTCTAAAGCTTCATGAGATATGTTGAAGCCTGGCTGGCTGTTAAGCCATGTCTAATCTTTTGGACTGAGGTTTCCACTTTTCATTGTAGAAAGGACATGTCTGTATTTGTTATGCTGAAGCTTGGCTGGCCATTTGGCCATGTCTAATTCTTTTGGACCGGAGCTTTAGACTAACATTGCACGAATCTTGGAATTCTTATTAAAAATTTTGAATTTCTTTATTTTCTTTTTCCAAAATATTTTCGAAAAATATACAAAAAAAATTTAATAAAACTAGAAAAACCAAAAAAAAATTTGTGATTCTTGTTTAAGTCTTGTGTCAAATTTTAAGTTTGGTGTCAATTGCATGTTTTTAATTTTTCTTAGATTTTCAAAAATTCATGCATTGTGTTCTTCTTTGATCTTCAAGTTGTTCTTGATGATTTTCCTTGTTTGATCTTTAATTTTTCTTGTTTGGTGTCTTTTCTTGTTTTTCATATGCATTTTCGAATTATTGGTGTCTAAGGTTTAAAAATTTCTAAGTTTGGTGTCTTGCATGTCTTTCTTTTCTTAAAAATTTTCAAAAATATGTTCTTGATGTTCATCATGATCTTCAAAGTATTCTTGGTGTTCATCTTGACATTCAAAGTGTTCTTGCATGCATTATTTGTTTTTATCTTAAATTTTTATGTCTTGTGTCATTTTATTATTTTTCTCTCTCCTCATTAAATATTCAAAAATAAAAAATAATATCTTTCCCTTATTTTACTCATAAATTTTGAAATTTTGAGTTGATTTGGTAAAAAAATTTTAAAATTTAGTTGTTTCTTGTTAGTTAAGTCAAAATTTCAATTTTAAAACTTTATCTTTTCAAATCTTTTTCAAAAATCAAATCTTTTTCATTTTTCTTTCATGTTTTCCGAAAATTTTTTTAATTAATTTTCAAAATATTTCTCTTAATTTTATTTCATAATTTTCGAAATTATTGCTAACATTTAATGTTTTGATTCAAAAATTTCAAGTTTGTTACTTTCCTGTTAAGAAAGGTTCAATCTTTAAATTCTAGAATCATATCTTTTAGTTTCTTGTTAGTCAAGTCATCAACTTTAATTTTCAAAATCAAATCTTTTTAAATTTCTTTTTCAAAATAAATTTCAATCATATCTTTTTCAAAACTTAATTTCAAAATCTTTTTCTAACTTCTTATCTTTTCAAAATTTATTTTCAAATCTTTTTCAATTAACCAGTTGACTTGTTTGTTTTAATTTTAAAAGTTTACTATTTCTTATCTTTTTCAAAACCACCTAATTACTTTTCCACTTCTAATTTTCGAAAACAACTAACCACTTTTTCAAAATTCATTTTAATTAACTAATTATTTTAACTTCTAATTTTATTTTATTTCTTTTAATATTTTCGAAACTAACTTAATTAATTAAATAAAAACAAAAATATTTTTCTTTTCTTTTAATTAATATTCGAATACTCTCCCTCTCATCTCTTTCTATTTATTTTATTTATTTACTAACACTTCTCTTCTACTCATAACTCGAACCCTCTCTCTCTGTGTTCGAATTTCTTCTTCTTCCTTCTTCATTCTATTCTTCTTTTCATCTGACACATAAAGGAATCTCTATACTGTGACATAGAGGATTCCTCTTCTTTTCTATTCTCTTCTTTTTCATATGAGTAGAAACAAGGATAAAGACATTCTTGTTGAAGCTGATCCTGAACCTGAAAGGACTCTGAAGAGGAAGCTAAAGTACAACACTCTGGAGAGGACCTTACAGAAATTTTTGAAAAAGAAGTAGACATGGCAGCCGAACCCAATAACAATGGTGGAGATGCTAGGAAGGTGCTTGGTGACTTTACTGCACCAACTTCCGACTTCTATGGAAGAATCATCTCAATTCCTGCAATTGGAGCAAACAACTTTGAGCTTAAGCCTCAATTAGTTTCTCTAATGCAGCAGAATTGCAAGTTTCATGGACTTCTATTGGAAGATCCTCATCAATTCTTAGCTGAACTCTTGCAAATCTATGACACTGTTAAGACCAATGGGGTTAATCCCGAGATCTACAGACTTATGCTTTTCCCCTTTTCTATAAGAGACAGAGCTAGGATATGGTTGGACTCACAACCTAAAGAAAGCCTGAACTCTTGGAAAAAGTTGGTCAATGCTTTCTTGGCCAAATTCTTTCCGCCTCAAAAGTTGAGAAAGCTTAGAGTGAAAGTCCAAACCTTCAAATAGAAAGAAGGTGAATCCCTCTATGAAGCTTGGGAAAGATACAAGCAATTGATCAGATGGTGTCCTTCTGACATGCTTTCAGAATGGAGCATCTTATGTATATTCTTTGATAGTCTGTCTGAATTGTCCAAGATGTCATTGGACCACTCTACTGGTGGATCTCTTCATCTGAAGAAAACCCCTGTAGAAGCCCAGGAACTCATTGAGATGGTTGCAAATAACCAGTTCATGTACACTTCTGAAAGAAATCCTATGAATAATAGGATGACTCAAAAGAAAGGAGTTCTTGAGATTGATACTCTGAATGCCATATTGGCTTAGAATAAAATATTGACTCAGCAAGTCAATATGATTTCTCAGAATCTGACTGGAATGCAAGCTGCATCCGGCAGTACTAAAGAAGCTTCCTCTGAAGGAGAAGCTTATGACCCTGAGAATCCTGCAATGGAAGAGGTGAATTACATGGGAGTATCCTATGGAAACACTTACAATCCTTCATGAAGGAATCATCCTAATTTCTCATGGAAGGATCAGCAGAAGCCTAATCAAGGCTTCAATAATAACAATGGTGGGAGAAATAGGTTTGGCAATAGCAAGCCTTTTTCGTCATCTTCTGAGCAACAGACAGAGAATTCTAAGCAGAGCCTCTCTGACTTAGCAACCATAGTCTCTGATCTATCTAAGACCACTCTCAGTTTCATGACTGAAACAAGGTCCTCCATCAGAAATTTGGAGGCACAAGTGGGTCAGCTGAGTAAAAAAGTTACAGAAATCCCTCCTAGTACTCTCCCAAGCAATACAGAAGAGAACCTCAAGAGAGAGTGCAAGGCCATCAATATATCCAAAGTGGCTGAACCTATAGAGGAGGAAGAGGCAGTGATTTTCAGTGAGGAAGACCTTGCTGGACGTCCACTAACCATTAAGGAGTTCCCTATTGAGGAACCAAAGGAATCTGAGGCTCATATAGAGACCATAGAGATTCCAATGAACTTACTGTTGCCATTCATGAGCTCTGATGAGTATTCTTCCTCTGAAGAAGATGAAGATATTATTGAAGAGCAAGTTGCTCAGTATCTAGGAGCAATCATGAAGCTGAATGCCAAGTTATTTGGTAATGAGACTTGGGAGGATGAACCTCCATTGCTCATCAATGAACTGAATGCCTTGGTTCAACTGAAATTACCTTAGAAGAAACCGGATCCCAAAAAGTTCTTAATACCTTGTACCATAGGCACCATGACCTTTGAGAAGGCTCTGTGTGACTTGGGGTCAGGTATAAACCTCATGCCACTCTCTGTAATGAAGAAATTAGAGATCTTTGAGGTACAAGCTGCACGAATCTCACTAGAGATGGCAGACAAATCAATGAAATAGGCTTATGGACTTGTAGAGGATGTCTTAGTGAAGGTTGAAGGCCTGTACATCCCTGCTGATTTCATAATCCTAGACACTGGGAAGGATAAGGATGGATCCATTATCCTTGGAAGACCCTTCCTAGCCATAGCAAGGGCTGTGATTGATGTGGACAGAGGAGAGTTAGTCCTTCAATTGAATGAGGACTACCTTGTGTTTAAGGCTCAAGGATCTTCTTCTGTAACCATGGAGAAGAAGCATGAAAAGCTTCTTGATGAGAGGACTTTTGGGTGGTCTAGAAATTTGCGGATAAATCCTCGTTGCAAGTATATTTTCTAAACCTTCAAAAGTCCTTTCATACAAACATTTTGGTTGTCACAAGTAACAAACCCCTTTTTAAATTGATAACCGAGTATTAAACCTCGGGTCATCTTCTCAAGGAATTGCAGGGAAGTATATTTTTATTATTGGTTATGAGTTTGTAAATTGGGGTTTAGGAAGTAAGGTGGGAATATGTTATATGACAAGTAAAATAAAATAATAATAATAAAAATAAAATAAAATCTCTTGGCAAGGTATGAGAACCGGAAGTCCTATCCTTATCAATTGTAATGAGAATTGGATTTTTCTCCCACTTTGTTACCCTCTAACTATGAAGGTAAGTTAAGTGGATGAATTAATTTTTATTCCTCATGTCCTAGTCTTTCTTTGGGAAAGACTAGAGTTATTGGAATTTGAATTAATGAAATGAAGAAATCCAATTTTCAATCAACAATGAGTTTGCCAAAAGGAAGAAAATATCTAAATTAAAAAGCATCAATATAAATAAAGCAAAGCAAAATTAAATCTGAGAATACCTCGAATAAAATACATTCAAAGTAGTAAAATCTAACATGGAAAAGTTCATAAGCCAATTGGGCAACATAAATCAAATACAAATAAAAGCATGAGAGTATCTGAAAGTAAAAGAGAAATAAAAAGTAAAAGGAATATTAAACTTGGATCGAAAGTTACTCCTAAAATTAAGAGAAATCCTAAATCCTAATCCTAAGAGACTCTCTCTAAAAACTACATCTAAAATATAAAAAGTGAATTATGAGAGCCTCCCAATGAATGGATGTATTCCCCCACTTTATAGCCTCTAATCTGTGTTTTCTGGGCTGCAAACTGGGTCAAAAACAGTCCAGAATTTGCTGGTTTCGAATTTTGCCACGCTGGTTTTTCGTCACTGCGACGCGGCCACATGGATCACGTGGTCGCGTCGCCTAGCGTCAGAGGAACTATAGCATATTATATATCAAATCGAAGCCCCAGACGTTAGCTTTCCAACACAACTGAAACCGCATTGTTTGGACCTCTGTAGCCAAAGTTATAGCTGTTTGAGTGCGAAGAGGTCAGGCTGGACAGCTTAGCAATTTCTCCAACTTCTTGTATTCCTTCCACTTTTGCATGCTTCCTTTCCATCCTCTGAGCCATTCCTGTCCTGTAATCTCTGAAATCACTTAACACACATATCAAGGCATGTAATGGTAATAAGAGAGGATTAATAATGAGCAAATATAAGATCAAAGAAGCATGTTTTCAATCATAGCACAAAATCAGGAAGGAGTTGTAAAACCATGCAAATAGTATGAATAAGTGGGTAAAGAGTTAATAAAAACCACTCAATTGAGCACAAGATAAACCATAAAATAGTGGTTTATCAACCTCCCCACACTTAAACACTAGCATGTCCTCATGCTAAACTCAAGAGAAACTAGATAAAAACCATAAAGATGAAGAGGAATGGTAGAATGTATGAAATGCAACCTATCTATATGAATGCAACTACATGCAAAATGTTTCTACCTACTTGGTTAAAAGTAAACAAATCTTTTAAGAACAAATATGAATTGGATTTCACTAATTCAAATCATGAAAATGAAGTACAAATAGACTTGTAGAAGAAAATAGCTCATGAAAGCCGGGAACAAGGAATTGAGCATCGAACCCTCACTGGTAGTGTATACACTCTAATCACTCAAGTGTTTAAGGTTCGATCCTCTCAATTCTCTACTATCCTTGCTTTCTAAGGCTTGCTCTTCATCTAACAACCAACACAAATTTAATGCACAGATACACATATCAAGAGGTCTTTTAAGGGTTGTAATGGGGTTAGGGTCAAGGTAGGATTATATTTGGCCAAGTGGACTAAAATCTGAATCCTTAATTAACTTAAACTTTCCACCTAACTTAAACAATCCATGTAATCATAATACAAAATCTAACTATCCATTAACCATGTTTTCCACATATTCATGCATTCTAATTTTAAGTACAGTACATATGCATTGCTTTCAACATTTACTTTGGGGCATTTTGTCCCCTTTTACTTATTTGCTCTCTTTTTCTTTTTTTTCTTTTTTTTAATAACTTTTTTTTCTTTTGTTTTTCTCAATGCATATGATTAATTTATTGAATGCATGAACATATTCTCAACATTCTTTCACATTTTCAGAAAATTCTAACATACTCAATTCTTAAACCAAATGTTTCCAAACCCACTTTCTCCACACTTAAATCATAAGTACTCTCACTAGTCTAAGCTAACTAAGGATTCAAATTAAGGACATTATTGTTTTCCGCTTAGAGTTAATGATGTGCTAAAGTAAAGAACAAAGGGGTAAAATAGGCTCAAATTGGTTTGCAAAGGATAATGAAAGGTAAGGCCATATGGGTATGTAAGCTCAGTGAAACAAAGGCCTCAATCATGTAAGTGTATGCATACATCAAATTATGGAAATATATAATTAAGCAAGACAAAGATCACAATTTTAGAGAGAAAAAAACACACATCAAAAATAAAATATTGGTTAAAAAATGCAACCAATTTAAATAGGCTCAAAATCTCACAAGTTTTGTGTGTTCGAGCTCTAAACCATGTTCCAGTATAATATCTCTTCAAACAAGTGTAACATTAAGTTTTATTCAAATTAGTGAAATTCTCTAAAAAGCTTTTTTGAAAAAGAAAATATTACTTTAACCAAGTGGTAAAATATGCAAAAATCAAACAAATATGCAATCAATCATGCAAATGCAACAATGAACAAACAGAGAAAATAAAACAATGGTGTTGAGAAGAAAGTACTAACCCACGGAGATCGGTATCGACCTCCCCACACTTAAAGATTGCACCGTCCTCGGTGCATGCTAAGATGTGCAAGTGGATGGGGGTTGTGGTTCCTCAGCTGGGGCTCTTTTTGTTCCTTTCCTTACTGTTGATTTGGGAATGGCTTTCACTTTTCCTTTCTTGGTGGCCATCCTGAAAAAGGGAAAAGAAAGTAAATTAAATTCAAAGAGATATATATAGCAAGGAAGAGAATGGAAAAGGTGGTGATGGATGCACATTAAGATAGAACTGACATTAACACATGCTCGCGAGTACATGTGAAAAGCCATCAATGGAAAATAGCTAGTGCATATAAGGACAAGTGAATGCAAGGTGTTTATTGGCATGCCAGCAAAGGGCATGAGTAGCATAGATCAAGCATTACTTGTAACAAACCATCATGTTTGTATTGACAATTAATTTCAATTAATACAATAGTAAAGGGAGTTTATGAAAAGCAAGCATTGAATAGTATAAAGTAAAATAGAGAAGTGCATAATGCCATATGGGCTTTTTCACAAACACATAGCATGCATAGTAAATAAGCTATTTGAAAGTATTAAATTGAACATGCAAGAAACCCTTTAAAAAGTAATATATAATTGTCAAACCATTGTAATAATCCAAAAATATAGAAAAATAATGACCCAAATAAATATCTAACACCAATGAAAAAAATGCAATGAATGAAAGTATGCAAATAAATTAAATAAAATAGAATGAGAGGGAAAAAGGATGAGAAGAAGAAAAAGAAAGTGAGAAAGGAGAGAGAAGGAAGAAATTAGGATTAGAAAAGAGAAGATAAGAAAATTGGCACTAATCTGGATAGGTTGTGCAACGCTGGCGATGCGGTCGCGTGGTGCGCGATAAGGTTGGGTGACGCGGACGCGTGGGGCACGCGATCGCGTGACTCGATTTGTGCTAGTGGCGCGAGTGCAGCCTCGCGGTCGCACAACTCTCTGTTCAAAACTCAGTATTGCCAAAATCTAGGGTGACGCGGTCGCGTGGTTGACGCGATCGCGCGGGTGGCCTTATTTCCAATATGACGCGGACGCGTAGGTGACGCGTTCGCATGGCAGGGCTTGTGCTACTAGCACGAGTCCAGCCTAACTCTAGCTCAACTTTCGGCTATGCACCTGGTTGACGTCGATTTTCAGGTCACGCGGCCGCATGGGAGGCCATTATTCCCATATGACGCAGTCACGTGGGGTGATTTGTGCCATTGGCACGCCTCCAGCACTGCTTCTGTGAAACTCTATGTTCATATTAATATTGTCTCCCATCTCCTTGCGACGCGGACGCGTTGCTGATGCGGTCGCGTCGCGTGGCACTTTTTTTTTTTTTTTGAAAAATGCAGAATGCAGTGGTAATATGAATGTGATGCAAAACTCCAGGTTCAATATAACAAAATAAAATAAAATTCAAAAACAAATAAAACTAAATAAAAATGAAAAAGAACGATCATACCATGGCGGGTTGTCTCCCACCTAGCACTTTTAGTTAGAGTCCTTAAGTTGGACATTTGATGAGCTTCCTGTTATGGTGGCTTATGCTTGTATTCATCCAGGAATCTCCACCAGTGTTTGTGATTCCAGTAACCTCCGGGGTCCCAAACTAGGCATGTAAAGGCCTTAAAAAGCTTCAAACGGATTCTTAGGCTCCTGGGGTGACAAATGCCAGAACAGATTCCAGGATCCCAAACTTTACTTTTACACCCGTTTTTGTCTCGAACTGCATTTTTCCAGCCGGGTGAAAGGTGATCTGAATTCTCACTGCAACGACCAAACAGCTTCCTAGACCCATTCAATTGAGCTTTATACCAACCCTTGCGTTTGAACTTAAAGCTTCCAACCATGATGAACCTTGCAGGACAATTCTTACCACTGGCCCTTTTCCTCTTACTCTTAATGCCACAAAGAGCTCTAAGTTGACCACCCGTCTCCAGTAGCCCATATTCAAGTGGGATTAGAAAGCTATGGGATATGAATTTTACCCACTTGAATGTTGTGAAGGATGATGGAAACTTAGGGGGAGGTCTTTTTAATGAAATTGCAAGCTCCATTCCCTTGTGCTCTTTTCTGATAACTACCACTTCTTTGCAAGCTTCTTCAATTTCAACCTCTTCCTCTTGGTAGCTCTCTTTCAATTCAATCTCTTCTTCATTGCTTTCCAAGGGCATGGGAGGTTGTGCTTCTTCTTCTTGAATCTCCATCTCCTGATCAACCTCTTCCAAGTCTTCAACTATGATATGCTTTGGAGGTTGTACACCCTCCTCAGCATCAATTACAACCGTCTTGGAAGGAGGCTCTATGTCTTGACTTTCCCATGGAGGTTCTGCATCTCCTAAGTCTTCAACCAACTCTTCTTCTTGAACAATGACAGCTTCTTCTACTTGTTCTAGTACGAATTCATTCTCTGTCTTGTCCACTGGGGTTTCTGGTATCTCCTTCATGCTATGCTCTTCACTAGACTGTCCATATGGGGCTGTGGCTGATCCTTGTGTATTTAAGCGTCTAGAAGCCCATTGAATTAATACTTGCCCCAGTTGTTGAACGGTTGCCTAAAATTTAATTACTGTTTCCCTTAGGCGATCCTCTGCTTCTCGGGTTGCCGGACTTGGACATGCTACAAAAGAAAGTGGTGGTGGTTGGGAGTGATTAGATTGGAATTGGGGTGGTTCTATATATGGTTCATATGGCTCATAAGGTGGTTGGTATGGTGGTTGAGGGTTAGGGTCATATGGAGGTGAATGGCGGAAAGGGACTTGTGAGTTTGGTGGTCCAAAGTTATGTTGAGGAAAGGGTTCATAGGCATATGGTGGTGGTTGTTGATAATTAAAAGAGTGCTCACCATAGCCATTGCCTTGATATGCATCACAGAATGGTTGTTGATGGTCCATTGGAGGTGGTTGTTGCCATGAGGGTTGATTAAATCCTTGTGGCTCCTCCCATCTTTGATTCTTCCAACTTTGATGCATATTTTCATTATAGTTTCCATTCCTAACAACAACATTGGAATCAAACTTGAAGCGAGAGGGGTGAGAATTCATAGTAGCAAATAAAAAATTAAAAACAAAAATAAAAATAAATTTAAATTAAAAGGTTATTTAAATTTTGAATTTTTAAATTTTTGAAATTTGAATTTTGAAATTTTGAAATTTGAATTTTGAATTTTGAAAATTTTTGAATTTGAATTTTGAAAAAAAAAATTTAAATTTAAATTTTTGAAATTTGATTTTTTTGAAATAAGATAAGATAAAATAAAAATTTTAAAATAAAAACCAATAACCTCTTAACTTAAGAAAAAGCAAAAATAAAAATAAAAACAAATAAACAAGCAAAAATAAAATATTTACAATAACCAATAATAAGGCACACGTTTGCAATTCCTCGGCAACGGCGCCATGTTGACGTTGGGTTTTTTGCCAGTAAAGAATGTCATAAAAACAGTCGTGTTGTAGATATAGTCTCTAAACCGACAAAAATCCCTTCGTACAAACGTTTTGGTTGTCACAAGTAACAAACCCCTTTTAAAATTGATAACCGAGTATTTAAACCTCGGGTCGTCTTCTCAAGGAATTGCAAGGAGGTGTTCTTATTATTGATTATGAAAAAGTGTGTTTTTGGGGAATGTTGAGTTTGGGCAATGGGCACAGGTATATTTAAATGACAAATAAAATAAATTAACAATAATAAAATCTCTTGGCAAGGTATGGAGAACTGGGGGTCCTATCCTAGTTATCCTTATCAATTGTGATGAGAATTGGATTCTTCCCCTACCTTATTAACCTCCAACTATGAATGTAAGTTAAGTGGACAAATTAATTCCAATTTTCAATCAACAATGAGTTTGATAACTCAAGAGTTACCAATGTCTCAACCAAAGCCAAAAGAGAAAAATCCAAATTATTTATATAATAAAAAGAGAGCAATCATAAGTCTGAAATACTTCGAATTATATTAAATAAAATGTTCAAATCATAACATGGGAATTCATAAATCAAATTGGAAAAATAAATAAAAATAAAGAACCTGAGATTGAGAGTCACTCCTAAAACTAAGAGAAATCCTAAATCCTAATCCTAAGAGAGAGGAGAGAACCTCTCTCTCTAAAAAACTACATCTACTCCTAAAATTATGAATTATGGAAGCATCCTTATGAATGGATGCAATCCCCACTTTATAGCCTCTAATCTGTGTTTTCTGAGCCGCAAACTGGGTCAAAAACAGTCCAGAATTCGCTGGTTTCGAATTTTGCCACGCTGGTTTTTCGTCACTGCGACGTGGCCGCATGGATCACGCGGTGGCATCACCTAGCGTCAGGGGAACTATAGCATATTATATATCAAATCGAAGCCCCAGACGTTAGCTTTCCAACGCAACTGGAATCGCATCGTTTGGACCTCTGTAACTAAAGTTATAGCCGTTTGAGTGCAGAGAGGTCAGGCTGGACAGCTTAGCAATTTCTCCAACTTCTTGCATTCCTTCCACTTTTGCATGCTTTCTTCCCATCCTCCAAGCCATTCCTGCCTTATAATATCTGAAAATACTTAACACACATATCAAGGCATCTAATGATAATAAGAAAGGATTAATAATAAGCAATTATAAGATCAAAGAAGCATGTTTTCAATCATAGCACAAAATCAGGAAGGAAATATAAAACCATGCAAATAGTATGAATAAGTGGGTAAAGAGTAGATAAAAACCACTCAATTGAGCACAAGATAAACTATAAAATAGTGGTTTATCAAGGCCACGCACCAGAAATTACAAAAAATGCTCCCAGCAATTTCTGAAGCCCTTTTTGGCCCAGATCCAAGTACAGAAAGCACAGATTAGAGGTTATAAAGTGGGGGAATGCATCCATTCAAAGGAAAGTCTCCAATTATTTTACTTTTGATGATTTACAGATAGTTTTTAGAGAGAGATTCTCTCCTCTCTCTCTTAGGATTAGGATTTAGGATTTTTCTTGCTTTCATGATTGTCCCTTTTTATCAGGTTCAACTTTCCTTTTTATTATCTTCTCAATTTAATTTATGAACTTTTCTATGTTACAGATAATTCTCTTAATTAATGTTATTTGAGGTATTTCAGTTTATGATTGCTCTCTTTTGTTTATGTTACTGTTACTTCCAACCTGAAGATATTTTTATTCGAGTAGATTTACTTTTCCCCTTTTGGTCTTGGTTAAGAAATCAATAACTCAGGAGTTATCAAACTCAACGTGATCGATAATTGTTATCTTTGCTAATTGAATTGAACTTCAATAATTCCAGTCCTTTCTTAGGAATTGACTAGAACCTGAAGATCAGACTAATTAATCCACTTGATCTTCCCTTGCTTTAATAAAGGCTAACTAAGTGGGATTAAGATTCAATTCCCGTCTCCATTGATAAGGATAACTAGGATAGGACTTCCAATTTCTCATACCTTGCCAAAAGTGTGTTTTACAGTTATTTATTTATTTTACTTGTCACTCAAATTACTTGTTCCTTACTTTCAAAACCCCCAATTTACAATCTTCATAACCAATAGTAAGAACATACCTCCCTGCAGTTCCTTGAGAAGACGACCCGAGGTTTAAATACTTCGGTTATTAATTTTAAAGGGGTTTGTCACTTGTGACAACCAAAACGTTTGTATGAAGGGATTTCTGTCGGTTTAGAAACTATATCTACAACGCGACTATTTTTATAAAATTCTTTACCAGCAAAAATCCTAACGTCAAAATGGCGCCGTTGCCGGGGATTTGCAAACGTGTGCCTTATTATTGGTTATTGTAAATATTTTATTTTACCTGTTTATTTATTTTATTTTTGCTTTTTAATTTTTATTAGCTACTATGAATTCTCACCCCTCTCGCTTTGAGTTTGGTTCTAATATTGTTGCAAGGAGTGAAAGTTATAACAGGAATATGCATCAAGGTCAGAGAAATCAAAGATGGATGGAGCTAAGAGGATTTGATCAACCCTTTAGGCAACAACACCCTCCAAGATATCATGGACAAAGACCATTCTACAATGCATACCAAGCTGATAGATATGGTGGACCACCCTGTAACTACCAACAAGCCCTACCCTGTGCTTATAGACCACCCTCTCAACGTAGCTTCGAACCACCACACTCACAAGTTCTTTTTCACCATTCACCCCCATATGATCCTTATTTACCCCAATCCCAATCCGATTACTCCCAAACACCACCACTTCCCTACGTACCATGTCCAAATCCATCACCTCCAGGATCACAGGCTCGCCTCAAGGAAACAGTAGATCAACTTCAAACAACCCTTCATCAACTGGAGCAAGCAATAAGTCAATTATCTTCTAGACGTTCGGGCATTCAAGGACCTCCCACAATCCCATGTGGACAATCTAATGAAGAGCGTAGCATGAAGGAGATACTAGAAACTCCAGTGGACAAAACAGAGCGTGACTTCGTACTGGAACAAGTAGAGGAAGCTGTCATTATAAATGAAGAAGAGTTGGTTGAAGACTTAGGAGACACTAAACTTCCATGGGAATCCAGAGTTGTGGAAAATTCTGTCAAGGACGTTACAATTAATGCTAAGGAGGATAGTGCACAACCCCCAAGGTAAGTCTTTTATGAAGAACTAGACGGAATAATCCAAGAAGCAAATCTCCTTGATGATGATAGTCACATGTCAAGTTCTCCTAGTAATGAACTTGCATCCGCAAGTGAATTCTCTGAGATTAAAGAACCTTATCCAAGTGAATACGAAGAAGATGCGGAGGTAGATTTCTCTCAACCTCCAGCTTATGACTTGAGTGATGAGGAAGACATAGAAGACTTTGATCAGGACGATGTTGCATTTGAAGAATTCTGCAAGGAAGTGGAGAAATTCACAGAAGAGCACAAGGGAGTAGAACTTACAGAACCACTGGAAATACCTACCCCAAGGCCATTACCACCTAATACAAGCTTCAAGTGGGTACAATCCTTAACCTTTATCTTTACTTTTCCACTTGAATATGGTTTGCTTGAAACAGATGGCCAGCTTAGAGCTCTCTGCGGCTTTAAGAGTAAGAGGGAAATGGCTCGCACTCAGAGCTGGTGCACAAGGTTCAATAAGGTTCCACGCTTCAACTCGAAGTGCACAGATTGGCATCATGTTCAATCGAATAGATCTCGGAAAATGTTTGATTATCTTGGTGAGAATCTAATTTCTAAACCGCCCGGATGGAAAAATATAGATCAAGACGAAGGCGGATTTAAAAGCAAAGTTTGGGATCCTAAAATCTATTCTGACATTCGTCACCCCGGGAGCCTGAGAATCTGTTTGAAGCTGCTCAGAAGCTTTACATGCCTAGTTTGGGACCCCGGAGGCTGTTGGTATTCCAAATATTGGTGGAGATTTCTGGATGAGTTTAAGCATAAGCCACCATAACAAGAAGCTCATCCAATGTCCAACTTAAGGACTTTAACTAAAAGTGCTAGGTGGGAAACAACCCACCATGGTATGGTCGTTTCTTTTTCAGTTTTATTTCGTGTTATTCATTTTTATTCTTTTTTTTCAATTGAACCTGAATATTATTCATTAGCATTGCATACTGCAAAATTGCATAATTGCATATAAAAAAAAGGGGCGTGCGACGCGACCGCATTGCTCATGCGATCGCGTCAGTTGCGAAAACCACCTCCCACGCGTCCGCATCATTCACGCGGCCGCGTGATCTGAAAATCGGCGTAAAGATCCAACGCCCAGAAAGTTGGGCTGGAATCGTGCGGCTGTTGTGCGTTTCGCACAAAACGACCCACGCGGTTGCGTCCCTGACACAATCGCATCCCTTGCACAACACCCATCCCACGCGATAGCGTGAGCGATGCGTCCGCGTCATGCGGATATCATGGCACCCCAGTGGAGATAGAGAGTTGTGCCAAAACGACGCTGGAATTGTGTGATTCGCACAATTTCCGGAAACGCGGTCGCATGCCCCACGCGACCGCGTCATTAATCCTTTTTCCATTCCATGCGGTCGCATTACTCACGCAATCGCGTCAACCCCCATTCCACCCCAGCCACGCGATCGCGTGGATTCAAATTCATTAACCCCCCCAATGACGTGAAACCCTACCCTGTTGCGCCGCCCCCCCTCCCTCCAACCCCTTTCTTCTTCCTCTTCTCTGCAACCCCCCTCTCCACCCCTCACCACCCACAACCACCACCACCGGTCGCACCACCGTCGACCATCCAGCCACGACCGCGACGCCACCCCCCTTTTTCCTTCCCTCTCTTTCTTCTTCTTCTCTTCTCTTCTTTCCTCCACCACCGCTGCCCCCTCTGCAACCACCACCCCCACCGCGCCACCATCACCGCCACGTAACCCACCACCAACACCCTCACCCCTTCCCTTCCTTCCCCCTTAACACCTACCCCTCCTATTACCCCTACCCAAAAACCCCCTGCCTCCGAACAGCCACCACCACCGCGCTAACCGCCCCTCAACCGCCACGTCAGCCACCACCACAACCACCCCCTACCATCTCTCTGTCCTACTTTTATTCATACACCTACCAGGTTCCGCCAAATGCCACTCTTTCAATTCATAGTTAATTGCATATTTTTCCGTTTATGTTCAAAATTAGGCTAGTTAGATATGCATGTTGTAGTGGATTCTAGGTGGTTAGGTAGCCTAGGATGTGGTTAATGGATCTAGGCCTGATTAAATACACTGTTCTTGCTACTTGTTTTATAATTTTTGCAATTCTATTGTTGCTGTGATCTAAGTATTGTTCATATGATATTCTTACTGTTCATACTGCTATTGCGACTGCTCTTTCATGTTCATATTATTTATATCTATTTACAGTTTATTTTAATTTATATGAACTACTCTGCCTGCTGTTTATTTTCTGGGAACATCCAATTTTAGCTGGAATGCTGCCCAATTTTCTGTAAATTGTTTTGATTCTCATTCATGTATTGGTTTTGGCATTTTCAATTTTGCTTTCCTTAGCTTTCACCAAACTAATTCCTGAATGCACGGGCCAGCATTCCTATTCCTTTTGTTTCCCCGATTAATAAATCACATTATTGATAATTTGATTTCCAATTTTCGTTAGTGATATATCTATATGAATCATCAACAACTTGATTTTCTTGCTTGAATATGAGTTGTGTGTTGCTTCAAATTGTGAATTTCTTGTTACTTAGAAACCAATCATCTTGCCACTTACTCTGACTTTCTTTTTACTAACTCACTGATTTTTTATTTCTAACCTCTTTTTCAATTTAACACCACTTTTAACTTCCTAACAACCCCCCTCTACTTTTTGACTCACTCTTTACTTTTACTTTTTAACTCAAGGCATGTTTATGGTTTTTCCTAATTAACATGAATTCTATTTATATTACATTTTGGATTGAAATTTCTCATCTCAGCTTTTTAATTCCGAACCAATCCAAAATGCACAATTATTCAACTCATTTCATTATTCTACTGCTCCTTTGCCACTATGTGCTTATTTTGTTATTTGCCTACTTGTTTTCCTGTTTTTATTATATCCTAGATTTCTGTTTTTCAGGATGTCTGACACCCAAAGAAAAGGAAAAGAAAAGGCAACAACTGGCAAACAGAAAAGAGAAGAATCCTCTATGTCCATCCTGGACATCATGCATGATGACTCCTGGCGGGAGAAACACTTTACCCCGCAGGAGAAGGCTAACCAGCTACTCCCTGCCACTGATCCCATCAAGTTTGCAAACAGATACTGCGAGCTGAAGTATCCGGTGTTTGCAACCTCCAGAAACCTGTACCTAGAGTGGACTCTGAAAATTCCGGCAGAACTCCAGCAATACACCTCCGATCAAATCAAACAAAGAGACTGGTTCTTCCTGGAGAGAAACCTGGCAGAGGTCAATGCTTCTTGGGTAAGAGAGTTTTACTGCAATTATTTCAAAACTTCCTTAGATGCAGTGAACCTAAGAGGGAAGCAGATACTGGTCACTGAAGAGGCCATTGAGGATATTCTGCAACTTCAGCCTAAATCCGATCAGCTTGATGGTTACCAAAAGGCTGAGGAGGACATGCGCTTCATGAGGTTTGACTGGGATGCGGTCAAGGCAAGGATAGCCCTTGACCCGACTGTCCCATGGGTCATGGGTCAGAACACCACCATGCCTAAGGGAATCAAGCGGATATACTTAAATGATGAGGCTCGGCTCTGGCACCAGATCCTGAGCAACTTTATTATGCTGAGTACTCATGAGACGGAGCTACCTGCTGCTATGATCACCCTCCTCTGGTGTGTGATGAAGGGTAAGGACCTGTACCTGCCACGATTCATCCGGTACTACATGGCCAGGGTCCACGTCAGAGGCACTCTCCCCTTCCCATATCTGATTACCCAGCTCGGACGTCGAGCTGACGTGCCTTGGGAGGATGCTGATGAGAAGCCACCTGCTGCAGAATGCAAAAATATTATCCCTCACAGCAGGAACTTTCTGGCTTTGGGCTACAGACCTCCATTCCTCACTGCCCCTGATGAGACAGCCACACCTTTAGCTGGCCCCTCTTCATCTACTGCTATCCCAGCTACCACCACTGCACCTCCACCTGCCTCAGAGCCAGTTTATCACCTCATGCACCGCCTATTTCAGCAGCTAGATCAGATAGAGCATCGCAACCGGCGCCAATATGAGAGATCTGAGCATCGCAGCAAGCGACGCTATGAGCACCTAAAGCTGATGATACGATCTGGCAGCGACATCCCCTCCGAGCCTGACACACCATCAGAGCCATCTGAGGAGGAGGTGGATGATCATGAGGCGGAGACCCATCCACAGAGAGAGGCTGAGCAGGCAGGCCCGGAACAGGCTGCATCACAGCAGGAGGAGCCACATCAGATTCAGGCTGCAGACCCAAAGGTTCCTATACAGTCAGCACCTCCTCTGCAGCAGGTGGTGCACGAAATTGTGATCCCTGATAATGGCTCCAAAAACTTGGTGCTCTAATCTTAATTCATAATTTGTCACAACTTCGATACAACTGACCAGCAAGTGCACTGGGTCGTCCAAGTAATAAAATCTTACGTGAGTAAGGGTCGATCCCACGGAGATTGTTGGTATGAAGCAAGCTATGGTCATCTTGTAAATCTCAGTCAGGCGGATATCAAATGGTTATGGAGTTTTCGAATAATAATAATAAATAAACAGAAAATAAAGATAGAAATACTTATGTAAATCATTGGTGAGAATTTCAAATAAGCGTATAGAGATGCTTTCGTTCCTCTGAACCTCTACTTTCCTGCTGTCTTCATCCAATCATTCCTACTCCTTTCCATGGCAAGCTGTATATAGGGCATCACCGTTGTCAATGGCTACTTCCCATCCTCTCTGTGAAAAAGGTCCAAATGCTCTGTCACGGCACGGCTAATCATCTGGAGGTTCTCGATCATACTAGAATAGGATTCACCCTCCTTTTGCGTCTGTCACTACGCCCAGCACTCGCGAGTTTGAAGTTCGTCACAGCCATCCCTTCCCAGATCCTACTCGGAATACCACAGACAAGGTTTAGACTTTCCGGATCTCAGGAATGGCCATCCATGGGTTCTAACTTATACCACGAAGATTCTACGGTCCCCTGTATTAGATATCTAAGAGATACTCATTCTAGCTTGTTTGCATGTAGAACGGAAGTGTTTGTCAGGCACGCGTTCATAAGTGAGAATGATGATGAGCGTCACATAATCATCACATTCATCATGTTCTTGGGTGCGAAAAGATATCTTAGAAGCGGAATAAGTTGAATTGAATATAAAACAATAGTACTTTACATTAAATCATGAGGAACAGCAGAGCTCTACACCTTAATCTATGGAGTGCAGAAACTCTACCGTTGAAAATACATAAGTGATGAAGGTCCAGGAATGGCCGAATGGCCAGCCCCCAAACGTCATCAATATGATCCCAAAGTTGAACTAAAAATCATAAGATCTCCTAATACAATAGTAAAAAGTCCTATTTATACTAAACTAGCTACTAGGGTTTACAGAAGTAAGTAATTGATGCATAAATCCACTTTCGGGGCCCACTTGGTGTGTGTTTGGGCTGAGCTTGAAGTTTACACATGCAGAGGCTTCTTTTGGAGTTGAACGCCAAGTTGTAATGTATTTTTGGCGTTCAACTCTGGTTCGTGACGTGTTTCTGGCGTTTAACTCCAGACTGCAGCGTAGAACTGGCGTTCAACGCCCTTTTTCTTCATCTAAACTTGGGCAAAGTATGGACTATTATATATTTCTGGAAAGCCCTAGATGTCTACTTTCTAACGCAATTAGAAGCGCGCCATTTTGAGTTCTGTAGCTCGAGAAAATCCACTTTGAGTGCAGGGAGGTCAGAATCTAACAGCATCAGCAGTCCTTCTTCAACCTCTGAATCTGATTTTTGCTCAAGTCCCTCAATTTCAGCCAGAAAATACCTGAAATCACAGAAAAATACACAAAATCATAGTAAAGTCCAGAAATGTGAATTTAACATAAAAACTAATAAAAACATCCCTAAAAGTAACTAGATCCTACTAAAAATATACTAAAAACAATGCCAAAAAGCGTATAAATTATTCGCTCATCACAACACCAAACTTAAATTGTTGCTTGTCCCCAAGCAACTGAAAATCAAATAGGATAAAAAGAAGAGAATATACTATAAATTCCAAAATATCAATGAAACATAGCTCCAATCAGATGAGCGGGACTTGTAGCTTTTTGCCTCTTGAATAGTTTTGGCATCTCACTTTATCCATTGAAGTTCAGAATGATTGGCATCTATAGGAACTTAGAGTTTAGATAGTGTTATTGACTCTCCTAGTTCAGTATGTTGATTCTTGAACACAGCTACTTTATGAGTCTTGGCCGTGGCCCTAAGCACTTTGTTTTCCAGTATTACCACCGGATACATAAATGCCACAGACACATAATTGGGTGAACCTTTTCAGATTGTGACTAAGCTTTGCTAAAGTCCCCAATTAGAGGTGTCCAGGGTTCTTAAGCACACTCTCTTTTGCTTTGGACCTTGACTTTAACCGCTCAGTCTCAAGTTTTCACTTGACACCTTCACGCCACAAGCACATGGTTAGGGACAGCTTGGTTTAGCCGCTTAGGCCAGGATTTTATTCCTTTAGGCCCTCATATCCACTGATGTTGAAAGCCTTGGGATCCTTTTTATTTACTCTTGCCTTTTGATTTTAAGGGTTACTAGCTTTTTGCTCTTGCCTCTTGGTTTTAAGAGTTTTTGGCTTTTTCTGCTTGCTTTTTCTTTTTTTTTTCTTTTTTTGCCATTTTTTTCTGCAAGCTTTTGTATTCACTGCTTTTTCTTGCTTCAAGAATCATTTTTATGAATTTTCAGATTATCAAATAACATGTCTCCTTGTCATCATTCTTTCAAGAGCCAACATATTTAACATTCTTAAACAACAACTTCAAAAGACATATGCACTGTTCAAGCATTCATTCAGAAAACAAAAAGTATTGTCACCACATCAATATAATTAAACTAAGTTCAAGGATAAATTCGAAACTCATGTACTTCTTGTTCTTTTGAATTAAAATATTTTTCATTTAAGAGAGGTGATGGATTCATATTCACTACTTTAAGGCATAGACACTTAGATACTAATGATCATGTAATAAAGACACAAACATAGATAAACACTTAACATAAAGAAAACGAAAAACAGAAAATTTGAGAACAAGGAATGAGTCCACCTTAGTGATGGTGGCGTTTTCTTCTTGAGGAACCAATGATGTCCTTGAGCTCTTCTATGTCTCTTCCTTGTCTTTGTTGCTCCTCCCTCATAGCTCTTTGATCTTCTCTAATTTCATGGAGGATGATGGAGTGATCTTGATGTTCCACCCTTAATTGTCCCATGTTGGAACTCAGTTCTCCTAGGGAGGTGTTGATTTGCTCCCAAAAGTTCTGTGGAGGAAAGTGCATCCCTTGAGGCATCTCAGGGATTTCTTGGTGATGAGCTTCTTCATGCGTCTCTTGAGATCCATGAATAGGCTCTCTTGTTTGCTCCATCCTTTTCTTAGTGATGGGCTTGTCCTCATCAATAAGGGTATCTCCCTCTATGTCAATCCCAGCCGAATTACATAGATGGCAAATGAGGTGAGGAAAAGCTAACCTTGCCATAGTGGAGGACTTGTCAGCCACCTTGTAGAGTTCTTGAGGTATAATCTCATGAACCTCCACCTCTTCTCCACTCATGATGCTATGGATCATGATGGCCCGGTCTATAGTAACTTCAGACCGGTTGCTAGTGGAAATGATTGAGCGTTGAATGAACTCTAACCATCCTCTAGCTACAGGCTTAAGGTCCAGTCTTCTCAGTTGAACCGGTTTGCCTTTTGAGTCAATCTTCCATTGAGCTCCTTCCACACATATGTCCATGAGGACTTGGTCCAACCTTTGATCAAAGTTGACTCTTCTTGTGTAGGGGCGTGCGTTCTCTTCCATCATTGGCAAGTTGAACGCCAACATCACATTTTCTGGACTAAAATCTAAGTATTTCCCCCAAACCATAGTGAGATAATTCTTTGGGTTTGGGTTCTTACTTTGATCATGGTTCCTAGTGATCCATGCATTAGCATAGAACTCTTGAACCATTAGAATTCCGACTTGTTGGATGGGGTTTGTTAGAACTTCCCAACCTCTTCTATGGATCTCATGTCGGATTTCCGGATACTCATTTTTCTTGAGTTTGAAAGGGACCTCGGGAATAACCTTCTTCTTGGCCACAACATCATAGAAGTGGTCTTGATGGGCTTTGGAGATGAATCTTTCCATCTCCCATGACTCGGAGGTGGAAGCTTTTGTCTTTCCTTTCCCTTTTCTAGAGGATTCTCCGGTCTTAGGTGCCATCAATGGTAATGGAAAAACAAAAAAAAGCTATGCTTTTACCACACCAAACTTAGAATATTGCTCGCCCTCAAGCAAGAGAAGAAAGAAGAGATGAAGGAGAAAAAGAAATGGAGGAGAGGGAGAGAGGTTTGTGTTTCGGCCAAGAAGAGGAAGAGAGGGTTGTGTTGTGTGAAAATGAAGAAGAATTGACGGGTTTATATAGTGTAGGGAGAGGGGTTAGGTTCGGCCATTCAGGGTGGGTTTGGGTGGAAAAGTGATTTTGAATTTTGAAGGTAGGTGGGGTTTATGGATGTGAGTGGTGAATGGAAA
The DNA here is from genome assembly GCF_059453495.1 of Arachis ipaensis. Lineage (NCBI taxonomy): Eukaryota > Viridiplantae > Streptophyta > Magnoliopsida > Fabales > Fabaceae > Arachis > Arachis ipaensis. The sequence goes on from NC_142439.1 coordinate 96,635,761, forward strand.
ACAGAATGGATGACTGTGAATTGAGAGAGAGATGGTGATATAGGATTATGAGGAGGGAAGGTGAGTGGAGGTATGTGGGGATCCTGTGAGGTCCACAGATGCTGAGATGATCCTGTGGGGTCCACAGATCCTGAGGTGTCAAGGAATTGCATCCCTGTACCAATTAGGCATGTAAAATGCTTTTGCATGCAATTCTGGTGTTTAAACGCCGAATTGGTGCTTGTTCTGGGCGTTCAGCGCCCAGATGCAGCATGTTTCTGGCGTTGAACGCCAGTTCTATGCTTGTTTCTGGCGTTCAGCGCCAGCTTTCCTCAGTGTGCATTCCTGGCGTCTGAACGCCAGGATGCTGCTTGTTTTGGGCGTTCAACGCCAGATCCATGCTCTGTTCTGGCGTTGAACGCCAGCCAGATGCTCCTTACTAGCGTTTAAACGCCAGTAAGCCCTTCCTCCAGGGTGTGATTTTTCTTCTGCTATTTTTGATTCTGTTTGATTTTTCTATTTATTTTGTGACTCCACATGATCATGAACCTAATAAAACATGAAAGAACAATAAAATAAAAATAAAATTAGATAAATAAAAATTGGGTTGCCTCCCAACAAGCGCTTCTTTAATGTCAATAGCTTGACAGTGGGCTCTCATGGAGCCACACAGGTGATCAGGTCAATTTTATAGACTCCCAACACCAAACTTAGAGTTTGGATATGGGAGTTCAACACCAAACTTAGAGTTTGGCTGAGGCCTCCCAACACCAAACTTAGAGTTTGACTGTGGGGGCTTTAGTTGACTCTGTACTGAGAGAAGCTTACTGTGCCTCTTTTCCATGTTTACAGAAGGATGACCTTGAGTTTTAAACACAAGGGAGTCCTCATTCAATTGAAGGACTAGTTCACCTCTGTCTATATCAATCACAGCTCTTGCTGTGGCTAGGAAGGGTCTTCCAAGAATGATGGATTCATCCTCATCCTTCCCAGTATCCAGGATTATGAAATCAGCAGGGATGTAAAGGCCTTCAACCTTTACTAACACATCCTCTACTTGTCCATAAGCCTCTTTTCTTGAGTTGTCTGCCATCTCTAATGAGATTCTGGTAGCTTGCACCTCAAAGATTCCCAGTTTCTCCATTACAGAGAGTGGCATGAGGTTTATTTCTGACCCAAGATCACATAGAGCCTTCTCAAAGGTTATGGTGCCTATGGTACAAGGTATTAGGAACTTTCCAGGATCCTGTTTCTTCTGAGGCAATCTCAGTTGATCCAATGCATTTAGTTCATTGGTGAACAGGGGAGGTTCATCTCCCCAAGTTTCATTACCAAATAAATTGGCATTCAGCTTCATGATTGCACCAAGGAACTTGGCAACTTGCTCTTCAGTAACATCTTCATTCTCTTCAGAAGAAGAATACTCATCAGAGCTCATGAAGGGCGTAAGGAGGTTTAATGGAATCTCCATGGTCTCTAGATGAGCCTCAGATTCTTTTGGTTCCTCAAAGGGATCTCTTTGTTGATCACTGGACGTCCCAGGAGGTCTTCCTCACTGGGATTCACGTCCTCCTCCTCTTCTATGGTTTCGGCCATCATGGTCATTTAAATGGCCTTGCACTCTCTTTTTGGATTTTCTTCTGTATTGCTTGGGAGAGCACTAGGAGGGGTTTCAATGATCTTCTTACTCAACTGGCCCACTTGTGCCTCCAAATTTCTAATGGAGGACCTTGTTTCATTCATGAAACTCAGAGTGGCCTTAGATAGATCAGAGACTAAGTTTTCTAAATTAAAGGTATTTTGTTCAGAGTTCTTTGTCTGTTGCTGAGTGGATGATGGAAAAGGCTTGCTATTACTAAACCTATTTCTTCCATCATTATTAAAGCCTTGTTGAGGCTTTTGTTGATCCTTCCATGAGAGATTTGGGTAATTTCTCCATGAGGAATTATAGGTGTTTCCATGGGGTTCACCCATGTAATTCACCTCTGCAATTGCAGGATTCTCAGGATCATAAGCTTCTTCTTCAGAAGATGCCTCTTGAGTACTGTTGGATGCAGCTTGCATTCCATTCAGACTCTGAGAAATCATATTGACTTGCTGAGTCAATATTTTATTCTGAGCCAATATGGCATTCAAAGTATCAATTTCAAGAACTCCCTTCTTCTGAGGTGTCACATTACTCACAGGATTCCTCTCAGAAGTGTACATGAACTGGTTGTTAGCAACCATGTCAATGAGTTCTTGAGCTTCTGCAGGCATTTTCTTTAGGTGAATGGATCCACCTGCAGAAGTATCCAATGACATCTTAGCTAATTCAGACAGACCATCATAGAATATATCCAGGATGGTCCATTCTGAAAGCATATCAGAAGGACACTTTCTGGTCAGTTCCTTGTATCTCTCCCAAGCGTCATAGAGGGATTCACCTTCTTTCTGTCTGAAGGTTTGAACATCCACTCTAAGCTTACTCAGCTTTTGAGGAGGAAAGAACTTGGCTAAGAAGCCTTGACCAGCTTATCCCAAGAGTTCGGGCTATCCTTAGGTTGAGAGTCCAACCATATTCTAGCTTTGTCTCTTACAGCAAACGGGAAAAGCATGAGCCTGTAGACTTCAGGATCTACTCCATTAGTCTTAACAGTGTCACATATCTGCAAGAATTCAGTTAAGAACTGAAAGGGATCTTCAGATGGAAGTCCATGAAACTTGCAGTTTTGTTGCATCAGAGAAACTAATTGAGGTTTAAGCTCAAAATTGTTTGCTCCAATGGCAGGAATGGAGATGCTTCTTCCATGTAAATTGGAATTAGGTGCAGTAAAGTCACCAAGCATCCTCCTTGCATTATTATTATTTTCGGCTGCCATCTCCTCTTCCTGTTCGAAAATTCTTATAAGGTTGTCTCTGGATTGTTGTATTTTAGCTTTTCTTAGTTTCCTCTTCAGAGTCCTTTTAGGTTCAGGGTCTGCTTCAACAAGAATGTTCTTGTCCTTGCTCCTACTCATATGACAAAGAAGGGAATAACAAAGAAAATATGGAATCCTCTATGTCACAGTATAGAGATTCCTTTGTGTGAGTAGAAGAAGAAAAGAATGTAATGTAAAGAAAGAGAAGGCAGGAGAATCCAAACACAAGGGTGAGAGGAGCAGAGATATGAGATGAAGAGAAGTGTTAGTAAGTAATAAATAAATAGAAGGAGATGGGAGAGAGGAAATTTCGAAAAATAAATTTTGAAAAAGAGTTAATGATTTTCAAAAATTAAGATAAAATTAAAATTAAAATTAAAAATTAAAACAATTAATTAATTAAAAAGAATTTTTGAAAAAGTGGGAGGTATTTTTGAAAATTAGAGAGGGATAGTTAGTTAGGTAGTTTTGAAAGAGATAAGAAACAAACAAAAAGTTAATTAGTTAGTTGAAACAAATTTTGAAAATCAAATTTTAAAAGATAAGAAGATAAGAAGTTAGAAAAGATATTTGAAAAAGATAAGATAAAAAGATATTTTTGAAAAGATATGATTGAAATTAGTTTTGAAAAAGATTTGATTTTTAAAATCACAATTAATGACTTGATTCATAAGAAATCACAAGATATGATTCTAGAACTCAAAGTTTGAATCTTTCTTAACAAGTAAGTAACAAACTTGAAATTTTGAATCAAAACATTAAGTGTTGATGATATTTTCGAAAATATGATGTATAATTAAAAAAAAATTTAAAAAAAAAAGATTTTTAAAATTTTCGAAAATAAATAAGAAAAATGAAAAAGATATGATTTTTGAAAAAGATTTTGAAAAAGATAAGATTTTTAAATTGAAAATTTGATTTGACTCATAAGAAACAATTGAATTTTAAAAAGTTTTGAAAAAGTCAATCCAAATTTTCGAAATTTATGAGTGAAAAAGGGAAAGATATTTTTTTTTTTGAATTTTTAATGATGAAAGAGAAAAACATGAAAAAGACTCATAACATAAAAATTATGAATCAAAACACACAATGTATGCAAGAACACTATGAATGTCAAGATGAACACCAAGAATACTTTGAAGATCAAGATGAACATCAAGACTTATTTTTGAAAAATTTTCAAGAAAAGAAAACATGCAAGACACCAAACTTAGAAATTTTTCATGTATAGACACTATGAATGCAAGAATGCATATGAAAAACAAGAAAAGACACAAAACAAGAAAATATGAAGATCAAACAAGAAGATTGGCTAAGAACAACTTGAAGATCATGAAGAACACTATGAATGCATGAATTTTCGAAAAATGCAAAAAAAATTTTTAGAAAAAAAAATGCAATTGACACCAAACTTAAAAATTGACTCAAGACTCAAACAAGAAACACAAAATATTTTTTGATTTTTATGATTTTATGATTTTTTTGTATTTTCTTTTAAATTTTTTCGAAAAACATATAGGAAAAAGAAAATAAGAAATTCAAAATTTTTAATAAGAATCCCAGGAATCTTTCAATGTTGGCCTAAAGCTCCAATCCAAGGGTTGGGCATGGCTTAATAGCCAGCCAGCTTTAGGATATAAATCAGGCATGCAACAGCTGATATTCCAATTAACTTGCCTCTATGCTGATGGTTGGAAGCCACAGTCCAAAAGAATTAGACATGGCTTTACAGCCAGCCAGGCTTCAACATGCTTCATGAAACACTAGAATTCATTCTTAAAAATTTAGAATAGTTTTCGAAAACAGATGAGAAATTTTTGAAAGATTTTTGAAAAATTTTTGAAAATAAAACAAAAAGAAAATTACCTAATCTGAGCAACAAGATGAACCGTCAGTTGTCTAAACTCGAACAATCCCCGGCAACGGCGCCAAAAACTTAGTGCACGAAATTGTGATCCCTGATAATGGCTCCAAAAACTTGGTGCTCTAATCTTAATTCATAATTTGTCACAACTTTGATACAACTGACCAGCAAGTGCACTGGGTCGTCCAAGTAATAAAACCTTACGTGAGTAAGGGTCGATCCCACGGAGATTGTTGGTATGAAGCAAGCTATGGTCATCTTGTAAATCTCAGTCAGGCGGATATCAAATGGTTATGGAGTTTTCGAATAATAATAATAAATAAACAGAAAATAAAGATAGAAATACTTATGTAAATCATTGGTGAGAATTTCAGATAAGCGTATAGAGATGCTTTCGTTCCTCTGAACCTCTGCTTTCCTGCTGTCTTCATCCAATCATTCCTACTCCTTTCCATGGCAAGCTGTATGTAGGGCATCACCGTTGTCAATGGCTACTTCCCATCCTCTCTGTGAAAAAGGTCCAAATGCTCTGCCATGGCACGGCTAATCATCTGGAGGTTCTCGATCATACTGGAATAGGATTCACCCTCCTTTTGCGTCTGTCACTACACCCAGCACTCGCGAGTTTGAAGTTTGTCACAGCCATCCCTTCCCAGATCCTACTCGGAATATCACAGACAAGGTTTAGACTTTCCGGATCTCAGGAATGGCCATCCATGGGTTCTAACTTATACCACGAAGATTCTAATATCTCGGACTCGGTCCCCTGTATTAGATATCTAAGAGATACTCATTCTAGCTTGTTTGCATGTAGAACAGAAGTGTTTGTCAGGCACGCGTTCATAAGTGAGAATGATGATGAGCGTCACATAATCATCACATTCATCATGTTCTAGGGTGCGAATGGATATCTTAGAAGCGGAATAAGTTGAATTGAATATAAAACAGTAGTACTTTGCATTAAATCATGAGGAACAGTAGAGCTCCACACCTTAATCTATGGAGTGCAGAAACTCTACCGTTGAAAATACATAAGTGATGAAGGTCCAGGCATGGCCGAATGGCCAGCGCCCAAACGTGATCAATATGATCCCAAAGTTGAACTAAAAATCATAAGATCTCCTAATACAATAGTAAAAAGTCCTATTTATACTAAACTAGCTACTAGGGTTTACAAAAGTAAGTAATTGATGCATAAATCCACTTCCGAGGTCCCACTTGGTGTGTGCTTGGGCTGATCTTGAAGTTTACACATGCAGAGGCTTCTTTTGGAGTTGAACGCCAAGTTGTAACGTGTTTTTGGCGTTCAACTCTGGTTCGTGACGTGTTTCTGGCGTTTAACTCCAGACTGCAGCATAGAACTGGTGTTCAATGCCCTTTTGCATCGTCTAAACCTAAGCAAAGTATAGACTATTATATATTGATGGAAATCCCTGGATGTCTAGTTTCCAACGCAATTAGAAGCGCGCCATTTTGAGTTCTGTAGCTCGAGAAAATCCACTTTGAGTGCAGGGAGGTCAGAATCCAACAGCATCAGCAGTCCTTCTTCAACCTCTGAATCTGATTTTTGCTCAAGTCCCTCAATTTCAGCCAGAAAATACCTGAAATCACAGAAAAACACACAAACTCATAGTAAAGTCCAGAAATGTGAATTTAACATAAAAACTAATAAAAACATCCCTAAAAGTAACTAGATCCTACTAAAAACATACTAAAAACAATGCCAAAAAGCGTATAAATTATCCGCTCATCAGCAGGCAGATCCTCAGACCACCACCACAGAGACTCCAGCCACCCATCCTTCCAGTGATGACACTCCTTCACATCTTGCTTGAGTGAGCATCGAGGACGATGCTTTATTTTAAGTGTGGAGAGGTTGCCATCTCTGGCGTATTTTTCTTGGTGAACCATTACAGACTCTTTTTATTTTATTTTGTTATTTTTCTGTATTTTGATCTTTATTTTTATTTCTTAGTACTTATATATTGCTCTTTTCATGTATTTCTACTCTATTTCTGCATGTTGCACTTTGGTTTATATTTTAGCCAGTTAGTTTAGTTGCAATTCTAACTTATTAGTTATAGAATATGTGGATTAATTAGTATAGTTTACCCTTTTGTATATGACAGTTTGATTTAAATTGAAAATAAAAAGGAAGTAAACTAGAGACTTTAACATAAACAATCCACACACCTTGTATATATAGCATTACATGTTAGTTAGTTAACAACATTTCATCAAGGAGAAACACTAAAACTTTAAAGCCACCCTAAGATTTACATTGAGAATAATGGAAACTCTTAATTTTTACTTGCATGACATATATAACTGAGATATGATTTTTGAGCTAGAGAACACACAGCCTGTGAGTTTTGAGCTTAATTGTATGGTTACATTCAAACCATAATATTTTATTCCTGTGTGTTTTGCCCTTCTTTTTTTATTCTGATGTTCTTTACTTTGTTTTAATCTATATGTCCAATTATAGAATATAGATACATACCAAGAAAGTGATTGAGGCCATTGTCTGATTCTAGCTCACTTATCCCAAATTAGCCTACCTTTTACATCACCCTTGTTAGCCCCCTTGAGCTTTTAATCCCCTCTTGTTCTATAAACCACATTACTAGCCTTAAGCAGAAAAACAAAATAAAAATCCCAAGTTGAATCCTTGGTTAGCTTATGATAGAAATTGTGTATTGTTTAAGTGTGGGGAACCTTATGGGAACATGGATGATAAAAACAAAGGTAGAAAGTTAAAAAGAATAAAGACATTTCAAAATAAAAGTTTTGGGAAGCATGCTCATGTGAAATCAAAACAATTGAATTACCATGTGCACTAAAAAAAATTTCTATTTAAATAAAGGGGATACAAAAATTCTCCAATTGCAAAATAAAAAAGAATCAATGCACATGGGACAAAAGTTAAAGTTAATATATGAGCTTGCAATACAAAGTGAAAAAAATAGGGTAAATAGGTAAAGAAGCTTTGCTTTATAAATATGTATGTTAGGTGAGATCTTAGACTAATCAAGGATTCACTTATTAGCTCAATTAGCCTTATACATACACCCTTACCTTTACCTTGGCCCCATTACAACCTTAAATAAAGACCTCATGATTTTTTGTATGTCTGTATTCTATAATTGTTGATTGGTTAGATGAAGAACAAAGTTATAGAAAGTAAGGATAAAAAGAAGAATGGAGTGATTAACCCAATAAACACTGAGTGACTAGAGAGTAAACACAAAATCCAGTGAGAGTTCAATAGCTCATCAACATATATCTCTGCTTAAATTGTTAATTGTCTTGCAAGTTTATAAATTATTTTTCTTTTCCATCTCAATTGTAAAAGTGCTTTAACATTATCTAAGGTTTGGCTATGCATATATGACTCCTTGAGAATGTGAATTAGTTCAACTATATGTAAGTTTTATATACAAGTGAATGACAATTAGAATTGCATGATTCATTTAGGTAGTTGCATTTAGAATATATTGCATTGCATGAGATTCCACCACTTTAACTTTAACCTTACTCTTTATCTTGGATTTAGCATGAGGACATGCTATTGTTTAAGTGTGGGGAGGTTGATAAACCCATATTTTATGATATATTTTGTGCCTAATTTAAGTGATTTATTCAATCCTTCACTCACTTATTCATGTTAATTGCATGGTTTTACTTTCCCTTCCTTATTATGTGAGATATGTGAAAAACATTTTTCCTATGCTTTAAGAATAATTATTTTAATTACCCTTTATTACTATTCGATGCCGTGATTTGTATGTTGAGTAGTTTCAGATCTTCTAAGGCAGGAATGACTTAAAGGATGGAAAGGAAACATACAAAAATGGAAGGAAAGCACAAAATGGAGTTTTTGAAGAAACTGGCAGCGACGCGAACGCATGAATGACGTGGCCGCATGCCCAGCGCGAAGAGGGCGCGATGCGAACGCGTGAATGACGCAAACGCGCACCTTGAGCAGAACGCAGATGACGCGGACGCATGACCGAAGCGAACGCATGATAAGGAAAAGTCCAGATGACGCGACCGCGTGACCCATGCGGACGCGTGACAGAGGCCACGCACCAGAAATTACAGAAAACGCTCCCAGCGATTTCTGAAGCCCTTTTTGGCCCAGATCCAAGTACAGAAAGCACAGATTAGAGGTTATAAAGTGGGGAAATGCATCCATTCAAAGGAGAGTTTCCAATTATTTTACTTTTGATGATTTAGAGGTAGTTTTTAGAGAAAGGTTCTCTCCTCTCTCTTTTAGGATTAGGATTTAGGATTTTTCTTGCTTTCATGATTGTCCCTTTTTATCAGGTTCAACTTTCCTTTTTATTATCTTCTCAATTCAATTTATGAACTTTTCTATGTTACAGATAATTCTCTTAATTAATGTTATTTGAGGTATTTCAGTTTATGATTGCTCTCTTTTGTTTATGTTACTGTTACTTCCAACCTGAAGATATTTTTATTCGAGTAGATTTACTTTTCCCCTTTTGGTCTTGGTTAAGAAATCAGTAACTCAAGAGTTATCAAACTTAACGTGATCGATAATTGTTATCTTTGCTAATTGAATTGAACTTCAATAATTCCAGTTCTTTCTTAGGAATTGACTAGAACCTAAAGATCAGACTAATTAATCCACTTGATCTTCCCTTGCTTTAGGAAAGGCTAACTAAGTGGGATTAAGATTCAATTCTCGTCTCCATTGATAAGGATAACTAGGATAGGACTTTCAATTTCTCATACCTTGCCAAAAGTGTGTTTTACAGTTATTTATTTATTTTACTTGTCATTCAAATTACTTGTTGCTTACTTTCAAAACCCCCAATTTACAATCTTCATAACCAATAGTAAGAACATACATCCCTGCAGTTCCTTGAGAAGACGACCCGAGGTTTAAATACTTCGGTTATTAATTTTAAAGGGGTTTGTCACTTGTGACAACCAAAACGTTTGTACGAAGGGATTTCTGTCGGTTTAGAAACTATATCTACAACACGACTATTTTTATAAAATTCTTTACCAGCAAAAATCCTAACGTCAACCCCACAGGATCCCCATCTACCCCAACTCACTCTCTCTCCTCTTCATACCTCTCCATAACACTCTTCCCCAAATACCCTTGACTAATCACATCAATACCTCTTCCCCAAATACCATTCACCTATCAAGTCCTACCATCTTCCTCATAATCTCTTCACCACTCACATCCATCCATCATAAAACCTCACATACCTCACCATTCAAAACATTTCCCTCCCAAACACAACTCCCTCTTACACGAATTCCCTCTCTCTCTTACCCTATAAATACCCCCTCCTTACCACCTTCAATTTTACACTTCATAAACACTTAAAACCCCCTTGGCCGAATCCAAAACACACTTCTATCTCCTCCATTTATTCTTCTTCCCCTTCTTTCTTTCTTCTTTTGCTCGAGGACGAGCAAACCTTTTAAGTTTGGTGTGGAAAAAAGCTCTGCTTTTTATTTTTTTATAACCATTAGTGGCACCTAAGGCCAGAGAAACCTCTAGAAAGAGGAAAGGGAAGGCAATTGCTTCCACCTCTGAGTCATGGAAGATGGAAAAATTCATCTCAAAGGTCCATCAAGACCACTTCTATGAAGTTGTGGCCAAGAAAAGGGTGATTCCCGAAGTCCCCTTCATGCTAAAAAAGAGTGAATATCCGGAGATCCGACGTGAGTTTCGGAGAAGAGGTTGGGAAGCTCTCACCAACCCCATCCAACAAGTCAGAATCTTAATGGTTCAAGAGTTCTATGCTAATGCATGGATCACTAAGAACCATGATCAAAGTATGAAGCCAAACCCAAAGAGTTGGCTCACAATGGTTTGGGGAAAATACTTAGATTTCAGTCTGGAAACTGTAAGGTTAGCATTCAACTTGCCAATAATGAAAGGAGTTCCTCATCCTTTCACTAGAAGGGTCAACTTTGATCAAAGGTTGGACCAAGTCCTCATGGACATCTGTGTGGAAGGAGCACAATGGAAGAGAGACTCAAAAGGCAAGCCGGTTCAATTGAGAAGGCCTGACCTCAAACCCGTGGCTAGGAGATGGTTGGAGTTCATCCAACGCTCTATCATTCTTATTAGCAACCGGTCTGAAGTTATAGTAGACCGGGCTATCATGATCCTAGGTATCATGAATGGAGAGGAAGTAGAAGTTCATGAGATCATACCTCTAGAACTATACAAGGTGGCGGACAAGCCCTCCACTTTGGCAAGGTTAGCCTTTCCTCATCTCATCTGTAACCTATGTAATTCAGCAGGAATTGTCATAGAGGAAGACATCCTCATTGAAGAGGACAAACCCATCACTAAAAAGAGGATGGATCAAACAAGAGAGCCCACTCATGGACCTCAACAAAAGGATGAGGAGATTCCGCATCAAGAAATCCCTGAGATGCCTCAAGGGATGCATTTCCCTCCACATAACTATTGGGAGCTACTCAATACCTCTTTAGGAGATTTGAGTTCCAACATGGAGCAACTAAGGATGGAGCACCAAGAGCACTCCATTATCCTCCATGAAATCAGAGAGGACCAAAAGGCCATGAGAGAGGAGCAACAAAGGCAAGAAAGAGATATTGAGGAGCTAAAGCACTCCATAGGATCTTCAAGAGGAAGAACTAGCCGCCGTCACTAAGGTGGACCCGTTCTTTAATTTCCTTGTTCTTAAAGCTATGAATGTCCTATGAATCCTTCACCTTTCTTAAAATGAAAAATGTTTTCTGAAATAGAAAAAGAGGTACATAAATTTCGAATTTTATCTTGAAATTAGCTTATTAATTATTTTGATGTGGTGGCAATACTTTTTGTTTTCTGAATGAATGCTTGAACAGTGCATATTTTTTACAGTGAAGTTTATGAATGTTAAAAATGTTGGCTCTTGAAAGAATAATGAAAAAAGAAAAATGTTATTGATAATCTAGAAAATCATAAAATTGATTCTTGAAGCAAGAAAAAGCAGTGAAAAACACAAAGCTTGCGAAAAGAAAAAAAATGCAAAAAATAAAGAAAAAAAAGAAAAAAAAGAAAAAGCAAGCAGAAAAAGCCAGTAACCCTTTAAACTAAAAGGCAAGGATAAAAAGGATCCAAGGCTTTAAGCATTAATGGATAGGAGGGCCCAAAGGAACAAAATCCTGGCCTAAGCGGCTAAATCAAGCTGTCCCTAACCATGTGCTTGTGGCATGAAGGTGTCAAGTGAAAAGCTTGAGACTGAGCGGTTAAAGTCGTGGTCCAAAGCAAAAAGAGTGTGCTTAAGAGCTCTGGGCACCTCTAATTAGGGACTCTAGCAAAGCTGAGTCACAATCTGAAAAGGTTCACCCAGTTATGTGTCTGTGGCATTTATGTATCCGGTGGTAATACTGGAAAACAAAATGCTTAGGGTCACGGCCAAGACTCATAAAGTAGCTGTGTTCAAGAATCAACATACTGAACTAGGAGAATTAATAACACTATCTGAATTTTGAGTTCCTATGGATGCCAATCATTCTGAACTTCAAAGGATAAATTGAGATGCCAAAACTGTTCAGAAGCAAAAAGCTACTAGCCCCGCTCATCTAATTAAAACTAATCTTCATTGATAATTTTGGAATTTATTGTATTTTTTCTTCTTTTTATCCTATTTTATTTTTAGTTGCTTGGGGACAAGCAACAATTTAAGTTTGGTGTTGTGATGAGCGGATAATTTATACCCTTTTTGGCATTGTTTTTACATAGTTTTTAGTATGTTTTAGTCACTTTTTATTATATTTTTATTAGTTTTTATGAAAAAATAACATTTCTGGACATTAATATGAGTTTTTGTGTTTTTTTGTGATTTCAGGTATTTTCTGGCTTAAATTGAGGGACCTGAGCAAAAATTTGATTCAGAGACTGAGAAAGGACTGCAGATGCTGTTGGATTCTGACCCTCCTGCACTCAAAGTAGATTTTCTAGAGCTACAGAAACCCAATTAGTGCACTCTTAATTGCGTTGGAAAGTAGACATCTTGGGCTTTCCAGAAATATATAATAGTCCATACTTTGCCCGAGATTTGATGGCCCAAACTGGTGTCCAAATGCCCACCAAAGACCCTTTTCTGGTGTAAAACGCCAGAACTGGCACCAGAACTGGAGTTAAACGCCCAAACTGGCACCCAAGCTGGCATTTAACTCCAAGAATGGCCTATGCACGTGTAAAGCTCAATGCTCAGCCCAAGCACACACCAAGTGGGCCCTGGAAGTGGATTTATGCACTATCTGCACTTAGTTACTTATTTTCTGTAATCCCTAGTAACTAGTTTAGTATAAATAACACTTTTACTATTGTATTTGTATGGTTGGAAACCCTCTTTTCACTTTTATGTTACATTTGGGAGGCTGGTCATTCGGCCATGCCTAGACCTTTTTCTCTTATGTATTTTCTACGGTGGAGTTTCTACACCTCATAGATTAAGGTGCGGAGCTCTGCTGTTCTTCATGAATTAATACAAGTACTATTGTTTCTCTTTCAATTCATGCCTACTTCTTCTCCAAGATATACTCTCGTACTTAATTCAGTTAAGTCAAAATGAAGGGGTGACCCGTGATAATCACCCACTATCTTCGTTACTCGCTTAGCCAAGATCCGCGTGCCTGACAACCACAAGCGGTCTACATGATGTTCAATGTAGTCATTGGATGACAGCCGGAGTATATTCTCTTGGGTCTCTAATCCACGGACCGAGTCTGGAGGTTAGAACCTTCGTGGTATAGGCTAGAACCAATTGGCAGCATTCCTGAGATCCGGAAAGTCTAAACCTTACCTGTGGTATTCCAAGTAGGATTTGGTAAGGGATGACTGTGGCGAGCTTCAAACTCGCGAATGTTGGGCACAGTGACAGTGTGCAAAATGATAGAGAGATCCTATTCCGACGCTAGTGAAAACCGATAGATGATTAGTTGTGCGGTAGCTATACCTGGTATTTTTCATCCGAGACGAGAAATCAGACAGTTGATTAGCCGTACAGAAACTGTACCTGGTATTTTTCATCCGAGAGGATCATACAGCTTGCCATGGAAGGGAGCACGCATGATTGGAAGAAGACAATAGGAAAGTAGAGGTTTAGAAGTAACAAAGCATCTCCAAACGCTTATCTGAAATTCCCACCAATGAATTACATAAGTATCTTTATTTTATTTTGTTTTATTTATCTTTTAATTATCAAAACCTCATAACCATTTAAATCCGCCTGAATAAGATTTACAAGATGACCATAGCTTGCTTCAAGCTGACAATCTCCGTGGGATCGACCATTACTCACGTAAGGTATTACTTGGACGACCCAGTGCACTTGCTGGTTAGTTGTGCGGAGTTGTGAAAAGTGTGATCACAATTTCGTACACCAGAAGCTCGGACCGGAAAGGTCCCAAGCAGTGGAAGAGCAGGTACAATCCTTACTGGAGGCAGGATTCATAAGGGAGGTCAAGTACCCATTGTGGCTAGCCAACGTTGTCTTGGTAAAAAAGTCAAATGGAAAGTGGCGGATATGCACTGACTACACCGATCTCAATAAAGCCTACCCAAAAGATCCTTATCCACTCCCAGGTATAGACACTCTAGTGGATGCCTCTTCCGGATACAAGTACCTTTCCTTCATGGATGCTTATTCAGGATACAATCAAATTCTGATGTATCCACCCGACCAAGAAAAGACGTCGTTCCTAACCCCAAAAGCAAAATACTGCTATATCGTCATGCCATTCGGGCTCAAAAACGCAGGAGCTACCTACCAAAGATTGATGAACAAAATCTTTGCAGACCACATTGGGAAACTAATGGAGGTTTACATAGACGATACGCTGGTAAAAACATAAAGTGAGGAATCCTTGTTGCCCGATCTCACCAAAGTGTTCGACACCATCAGAAAGCATGGTATGCGACTTAATCCCGCAAAATGCACCTTTGCGGTAGAAGTTGGAAAATTCTTGGGCTTCATGCTCACGCAAAGAGGAATTGAGGCGAACCCAGATAAATGCCTGGCTATACTCGACATGAAAAGTCCGACCTGCGTCAAAGAGGTACAACAACTCAACGGAAGACTGGCAGCCCTGTCCAGGTTTCTAGCCGGGTCAGCCATAAAATCTCTCCCCTTTTACGCCATATTAAGGAAAGGAAAGAGGTTTGAATGGACCACAGAGTGTGAGTAAGCTTTCCAAGATTTCAAAAAATTCTTGGGGCAACCACCCATTCTTACCCGACCATGGGAAGGAGAAGCACTCATATTATACCTCGCAATAGGAAATCGGGCAATAGCTTCAGCACTAGTCAGAGAAGATGAAAGTGGGCAACAACCCATCTACTTCATCAGCAAAGCTCTACAAGAGGCCGAGCTAAACTATCAAAAGATAGAAAAGTTTGCCTATGCTCTCATACTCACTTCTCGATGACTTCGCCTGTACTTTCAAGCTCACACTATCAAGGTTCGGACCAACCAGCCCATAAAAGGCATCCTACAGAAGACATACTTAGTTGGAAGAATCCTATAGTGGGCAGTTGAGTTATCCGAGTTCGATCTTCAATATGAAGCTCGGACAGCCATAAAATTACAGTATCTGGCCGACTTCATTGCCGAGTACACTGATACCCCGGAAACTCCCACAAAATGGAATCTCTACGTGGACGGCTTTTCAAACAAAACCGAGAGTGGTGCAGGTGTAATAATAGAAAGCAATCAGGGAACTCAAATCAAACTCTCGCTAAAGTTCGAATTCCCTGCTTTAAATAATTAGGCCGAATATGAGGTATTACTGGCTGGTTTGAGGCTGGCTAAGGAGGTAGGAGTTCAAAAGCTTACCATCTTCAGTGATTCACAAGTAGTTATCTCACAAATAGAAGGGAGCTACCAAGCTAAGGATCCTACCATTAAGAAATATTTGGACAAAACTAGAGAACAACTCGGACAGTTCGGGGAATATGAGGTCCAACATATACCTCGAGCGGATGCACTCTCAAAACTAGCCAGCACCAAACTAAGGGGCAATAACAGAAGCCTCATCCAGGAAACATTGCAAAGCCCATCGATCTCGGAGGAAGAAAAGGTCTTAACCATATCAGATCAGGATCAAGGATGGATGGCCCCCATAATCAACTACCTCAAGTCAGAGACACTCCCCACAGATAAGAAGGAGGCAAAGAGGCTAATACGAGAAGCACAGTACTACACTATAGTGGGCGACATCTTATATAGGAGAGAGATCTCAACACCCCTCCTAAAATGCGTACCGACTTCCAATACAAGGGAAGTCCTGGAAGAAGTACACAGTGGCATGTGTGGCAACTACTTAGGGGCACGAGCTCTTTCCAAAAAGGTACTCCGAGCAGGGTTCTTCTGGCCAACTTTGCAAAAAGAAGCAACCGTGTTCGTTAAAACGTGCCCACCATGTCAGAAGCATGCTAATTTCCATATCGCTCCACCAGAGGAGCTCATCAGTGTTACATCACCATGGCCATTCACAAAATGGGGGCTCGACCTCCTCGGACCCTTTCCCCAGGGGTCGGGACAAGTTAAGTTCTTCATTGTAGGGGTAGACTATTTCACAAAATGGATTGAGGCAGAGCCCCAAGCTAATGCCACCGCTCAAAGAAGTTGGAAATTTCTATACAGGAACATTATTACAAGGTTCGGGGTCCCTTACTACATCACCACAGATAATGGCACCTAATTCACTAACACAGGTTTCAGGAACTTGGTAGCTGACTTGAAAATAAAGCACCAATTCACATCCGTAGAACACCCACAAGCCAACGGACAGGCAGAAACTGCCAACAAAGTCATACTAGCTGGGTTAAAATAGAGACTATAGGATGCAAAGGGAGCTTGGGCCAAAGAGTTCCCACAAGTCCTATGGGCATATCGGACAACTCCGCACTCCACCACAGGAGAATCACCCCTTCCGACTCGCTTATGGAATGGAGGCAATGATCCCAGTGGAGATGGAAGAGGGATCTCCTATAATGATCCTCTACAACGAAAAGGCCAACTCCCAAAGGCAAAAGGAAGAACTCGACCTACTTCCAGAAGTTCGAGAAAGAACTCGGATTAGAGAAGAAGCACTAAAGCGTCGAATGGCTTTAAGGTATAATCAGAAGGTAGTCCAGCGAAGATTCGCCAACAATGATCTTATCTTGATCCGAAATGATATCTGAGCAAGTCGATAAGGAGAAGGGAAGCTAGCAGCTAACTGGAAAGGACCTCACCGAGTTATAGAGGTACTGGGAAAAGGCTACTACAAAGTGTCTGATCTCGAGGGGAGAGAGCTACCAAGGTCATGGCATGCCTGTAACCTAAGAAGGTACTATAGTTAGAAAGTAATAAAGATCTTAGGCCAAGGCACACTCTTTTTCCTGAAAGGGTTTTTTAATGAGGCGTTAGGCCAAGATCTACAAAATTGCCCGACTTAGAAGGGTAAGTGCTCATATGTATATATTCTTGTCTATATTCCTATTTTCCATTTGAATAAAGTTTTTCAGATTCCCTAAAAAATTTCCTACCAAGACACATTAATCTGAACGCAAAAATTCATCGCCCGATTACAAAGAGGTCGGCAATGTGAAAACCAAATTCATCGCCCGATTACAAAGAGGTCGGCAAGGTGAAAACCAAATTCATCGCCCGATTACAAAGAGGTCGGTAAGGTGAAAACCAAATTCATCACCCGATTACAAAGAGGTCGGCAAGATGAAAACCAAATTCATCCCCCGATTACAAAAAAGTCGGCAAGGTAAAAGCGATAAAAACAGATTAATGCAAGAAGTTATAAAAAGTAATCCATAAAAAGCTACCTGATGAGGTCTGACTAAAAATGGACTACTAAAAATAACTTAAGAAGGACCGACAGGAGAAGTCAGACCAACGAAAGGATCACTAAAAAGGGACAAAGACCACCTCGCAAAGGCTCAAAAAGCGTGCGCTAAAAGGGACACAGCTTCGCCCAAAAAGCCATAACTCCACGACAAGGCTATCAAAATTGTTTAGACTAACTAAAAAGGTTCTACGAGAACACTAAAAAGTTGTCGGACAAGTTAGCCCCAAGGATCACGTCGACCAAGCATAAAGTGGACAAAACAAGAAATGATAAAAAATAGGTCGGACAGCAAAGTACCAACTCTTTATAAAGATTTGCAAAGGTTGCAAAAGTACGATCAACATATCAAGAGAAACATAGCTATCATTAAAGACTCAGAAGGCCACCTGAAAGATGGCCTCAAGAGTTCAAAGTGTTTTATTTTTTCTACTTATAAAGTTGCATAGAAGCAACTAAGGTCAAGAGAGTCTACCACATTAAAAGTTACAAAAAACCAGAGTTCAAAAGCCCACAAGCCAGGCTATACAAATAAACAAGAGATCACAAGGGGTCCAAAGTCTCCCCAATAGTAGCATCCGTGGCTGAAGGAGGAAGAATGGTCTTCAAAGGAGTGGCATCCACAGTCCCATCCTCCCGATTGAGAATTTGAACATCAGGGTCAAATTCGGGATGATCGACCTCAGTCGAAGGAGTTGAAGAAGTCATGGCGGCAGAAGCTTTGGCTGGCGGCGCAGGGGGAGGTCCGTCATCTTCATCGTTCGGGGCAGGCACGATCTTGCCGTCCTCCACTACATTATCCAAACTGAAGAGAGTTAGGTCGAGCTCAGGGGCAAGAACTCGGACCTGGGCTTTCAAGTTCTCATAAGCATCAGTCACACAACCCACACGATGACCCTGAAGCTCGGCATAATCAACCTGGGCAGATTGAATCCTCTTCATGGCCTCCAACAGCTCGCCAAAAGTGCGAGTATAACTCTCTTTATGCTTTTTTGCCGTCTCCTCGACCAGGTTCGCAGCAGCCTCAGCAGCAGTAGCTCGGGACTTCTCTTTTTCCACATCCAGCTCCAATTTTGTCACCTTAGCATCAAGCTCATCCTTCAACCCCTTGATTCTATCAAATTCTGATTTAGCATCCTCCATAAAAGCCTTAGTCGCATGGATTGGGGAACCCTGGACAGTACGGAATAAGGCTGGACCCATATGGGCCATTCGAACACTATTGCTGGTATGAAATCCAAGTGACAAAGTATGGACACATCGTCCATTGGAAAATGGCCATAAGAAGCAATCTGATTGTTAACAAACCCCACGGTGTCAAAATTAGGGGCATTCAAGTCATAGGGACCAACAGTCTTTTGCTTTTTTGGAGGAGGACCAGTAGTAGGAGAAGAGGCAGCACCAGAAGTTGGCTGGAGAGGGTCGAAAGGAACCACACGAACTTGGGGAGTCGAAATGATCTTCCTCAGTCCAGAAGTGTCCGAGGTCGGCTTCTTCGGAGGAACTTGAGAAGATCCTTCTCCAGAAGCCTTCGCCGAGATGTTTTGAGCAGCTGTTGCTTTCTTAGCCCTACGAAAGTGTTTCATGGAGTCCATAGATTTCACCATCTCTGCAAAACAGAAACCAAGAAAACAAGTTACAAACAGAAAGAGGCAAAATTCAACCACAAAGTAAAACTATAGAAAAGAAGTCGGTCACTACCCAATTCAGCACGAAGGAGGGAAGGATCTCCCAGAAACCTCTTCATGTCAAGATGAGAAGGATCTCCCCAGTTTTCCTCTAACACACTCACAAAAGCCTACTCGATCTCACTCAGACTCTCCCAGAGATACTTGACTACTACCACATTCTCTTACCACGATAAAGGAAAAGTAGGTTCATTATTTTCATCTAAGAAAAAAGGTCGAGCTCCCTCAACAGCTCGGGCCTTGAAGTAATAGTTTTTGAAGATGTGAAAGGACTTGTCATACATCGAAAACACTTTCTTTCCTTCAGTAGCTTGGAAAGAAATCCAAAAGGCTTTCTTTTTAGCTACCCCAGGTTTGGTCAACACAAAAAGATGCAGAAAAAGAGTTTGGGTAGGTCGAACACCCAATTCTTGACACAACAGTTGAAAATTTTTTATGAAACCCCACGAGTTCGGATAGAGCTGAGATGGGGCTACATTACAAGACCACAACAGGTCGGTCTCGAAGGTGGTAAAAGGGATGGTAATATTCAACTGACTGAAAAAGTAGTCATAAGCAAAGAAAAAAGGCCGTTCTCCCCGAGTTAAAGAAGGAAAGCAAACCCTCTCCTCAGGGTCCGGCGACAGCAACTCATAATTCTTCTCCTCATCCCTATCTCTACAAATCCTATAGAACCTCCTAAGGCGCACACAGTACGCGGGGTCAGCCACAGTAACACACATTAAAACTATGGAGTCCAGCCAGTCAGACATGCCGTCCGGGATCTTAGTAGACATCTCAACAATGTTTTTGCGGGAAGACATAGGTCAACTATTCCTACAGTAAGAAAAAGAAAAATTGGGTTACTACCAAACAACTCGGGCAAATAAGGAAACAACTCGGACAATAACAGCAAAAACATCAAGTGTCAGATACGGCAATAAAAGGGAAACCCCAAGACTCACACCAAAGTCCAAGGGCACCCTTTGGAGGCAACAACAAGGCAAGAACCCAGAAAAAGGGGAAATCGACAGTCTATATCCTAACACCTCTCAATAAAAGACACAGAGAAATCAAACCTTTTCTGGTAACGTCACCACATACAAGCAGCAAAGAAAACCATCATCATCAACAGACCACACAAAAATGATCAAAAGATACAGACTTTCTATACTAGTAGTTTAAACAAAAGCTTTGAGGAGGTCATGTAAGAATGAAAAGAAACGGGAGCGGCGACAAGAAAAAACCCTGAGGAAGCAAAAAATACCAGAAGCATAAAAAAGGCACACATCACAGCAAACGATCAGGAAAAAAGGTGCAATCTTTCGCAGAAAGACTCAAACTTTCCAAAGCAAACTCAAAACAAAATCAAAGCTTTATACACAACAATGTAAGCATGCAGAAAGAGCGGTGCAGAAAGTAAAAAAGAAGAAGAAAAAAAACCAACCTGCAGAGGAGACGATGGGGGCCGCACAAACAGAAGCAAGACAGTAAGCTTCGAGGCGTGAGAAAAAAGATGAAACGAAGCACCTCAGCGGATAACGAATCAAAGGGCGAAGAGAAAGGAGAAGATGAAACTGACAACAGGTCTTTAGGAATTCAAAATGAAAAGTGAAGAGGGAAAAAGGAAACGGCAAAGAGGAGTTAAATGGGCTTTAAAACCCTCGCACGTTTCCAAAAAAATACAAACGCGCGCCGCAAATAAAGGAAAAAGAAACGCTTCGCATTTTAAAGCAGGAGGCTAACCTAACAGGAGTTCTACAAGAGATCGACTAAAGGCAAAATGCTCGAGTACGACTTCCCCAAAAGAGGTCGAAATCTAAAAGACACGACCTCAAAGGAAAGATCAAGCTCAAGCAGGGGCACTATTCATACCCTGGGTCGAGCTATCCGACCTGGACTGATTAAAGATAAAAGCAACCGACCTCTTCAGGTTGGGTCGCTCCGACCTCTCCTCTAAAGAGTTCAGCCAAATTGCCATGAGAGGCCCAAGCAGGCCCAAACGAAGGGGCCCAGCCCAATCTAAAGGCGGCAAAGCCTAAGAAAGATAAGGCGGCTCCCCTAAGAAGATAAGATAAGATAACTACTTATCTTAAAGGTCACTCACTACTATAAATACACTTGACCACCCAGGTATAACTCATACTCTAATTCTACATAAAAAACCTGCTCAAAGCCCATGCTAACTTAAGCATTTGAGTCTCTTGCAGGTACCACCACCCTCCGGTGATCAAGGATCAGCAGCTCCACCAGGATCAACAAGTCGGACGCAACTGCTCCGGCCATCACCGCAGATCTCATCCAAGATCGACCTATAGTTTCAAGTAACCCTCAGAACAGTTAGAATTCTCCTAAGTTTAGATAACTTGGTTTATGGATTAAGTTCCTTATTTATTTATTTTATTCTAAGCTTGAATATCCCTATGCAATGTGAAGTTCTAGGATTATCTTTGGCGTCCCGGAGCCTTACATCTTACATATTGTGTAACACCCTACCATACAGAGTCTTATGCTTAAGTCATAATTCAGAGATGGCAAGGTATTACGACCTCTAAAACAAAAATTTAGTACGTATAGTAGTATGAATAATTGATTATAACTAGGAGCCTTTGTAGAAAAAGGGGTAAACAAAAATCGTAACTCGAACGCGCAACACTCCGATCGATAACGTAACGAGCAAAGGATAAGCTAACGCAAGATCATATATAAGGAGTGTCAAAAACAGGAATATCAAGACTCAAAATCCGGCTGCGAAGGTAACCGGTTCGAGCATAGCAATATATACATATAATAAAATAAGGAAAACCCCAAGGAAAACCCAAAGGGACACAAATACCGAAAACCTAATCTCCAAAATCCCCTCTAGAAGGAGTCATCACAGTTTGTATTATTTAATGGAGATAAAAGTATCTAAACAAGATATATAAACCAAAATAGAGTCCCGAGAACAAAGGATCTTCGCTAATCCAGAAGTCTCCAGCATGCTTCAGCGAGAAACCTCACGTCCTGCATCTGAAAACCACAAAATCCGCATGGGTGAGAACCAGAGGTCCCCAGTACGGTAACAGCTTCCACATATATAATACATAATAATAGAGGAAAGCCGAAGGCAATCCTAGAACTTCCTCCAGAAAATATCAAAGCTTATAAACAAGCTAAACCGTAAGTGGCAACTGACTAAAGATTCTCCAGTCTAACTAATACTTCCCTTTCCAATTCCTTCAGACCTCCCAACCACCAGCAGGAGTATAATATAGCAAACACAGTTATATCAGACAAGAGATGTACAAATAGGAACAAATAAGGCAATTAGACAGATAGCAAGTAACATGCAGTCAAATAGGCAATCTCAAACAATTCATGTAATATGCTCATGATGCATGCCTGTCCCTAGTGGCTGATGATATCATCTGTCGGTTATAGAGCCAACCCGACAAGTCCTGGTAGCTAACCATTGGACTGTCCCTCTGTCGTGCATCCCCAACTCGAGTTATACTCATCATAAACTTGATCATAATCATGATCCATATCCATCACCCTCACTGGTGAATATTTATCCATCACCATCATTGGTGAATATTTACGGGGGCGAGCTCATCCGGGCCTTTCACAGTGCCCGGCCACACTTACGACATTGGGTTAACAGAGCTTCGAGTCTCAACCTGGAGCACATGGTGGCTAGCCATTGCTACTACCCAGGGAAACCCTCATCTCCAATGGTGGAAGTGCAAACCTTCACAATTCAATCAACATCATATATGCATTTATACTTGGCCATAAACATGGCTCCGCCGTAACACGGCAATAATCTAGCCATCCGGCTCACGGTTAAATCCATAACCAGCCAATTCATTAACAATTACGGCCCTTCGGCCCATGGCACAACAAGCACTTCCACCGCCATTCTCCGCATCTCACATAATCATCTTTGATCCTCAATGATCATTCATTTTTCCCTTGCTTCACTCGCAAGTTACCACATTCACTAGCCCTTTTTCTCATGCTAGGCATATCATAATGATTTAAGACATAAGTGGTGAGGTCGGAGGCTTAGAAGTATGAAATTTGGCTTTTAAAACTCAAAAATCAACTTTGGGATGAAAACAGGTCCACGCGTACGCGCACGCGTGGATGGCGCTTTCTCGAAGAACGGCGCGTACGCACCAAGTGCGCTTACGCGCGAGGGGTCATTCTGCTAAAAATTTTCTAAGTTAAAAGCTGCAGAATTTACAGATTCAAACCCCAATCTTCCGACGGACATAACTTCCTCATTTTAAATCGTTTTTCACCCGTTCTTCGAACGGCATGGACATCCCGGATCCAATTTCATTTCTAAACAGATTTGGCACAAATCAGAGATCCGTAGTCCAAGTTATGTCCCGTCAAAGTATGCCCAAAAACCATGTTTTCATACAAAACCACAAGGTGCCATTTTCAAAACAAGCCACTTTCAACTCTTTTCAAAATCAATCAAACATGCCAATTTCAACCATTCTCTTTGAAATCATTCAAAATGTACCAAAATCAACAAGCCATCCTCAACTCACACATTGACACTTTACCAAGGTTTCCAAAACCACATCCAACCATTTTAACACTTCTCAATCAAATGGCTAAAGGACAAACACAATATCATGTCATACATCCTTCCTCATCCCAATTTCCAATAATACCATTTCCAATTAACCATCATTATACATAATCAACATCATACTCACCATCAACATGGTACCACCCATCAATTCAACCTCAATCATCCATCAAGCATATATCACAACATGCATTTCTCATATTTCACACAATCAAGGCATCAATATTCATAATCACATATATGAACACATCATATATTTCAACCATTCAACAACACCAACAATTCAATGCCTATCTTAGGGCATCTAGCCTAAGTATTTCCTACCACATTACATATTAGATACGGGAAACCAAAACCATACCTTAGCCGATTTTCCCAAGCTCCCCCGGAGCACTTCCAAACCACTTATCCACAAGCTCTCAAGGCCTCAACACCTCCAAGAACAGATTTTTCACCACTAAACCCTTTCCAAGCTTTTCAAAGTCACCAATCAAGCTCCAATATTCACATATACACAACCTAAGCCACAACCATCATACCCATACACAACATCTCAAAACCCAAACATCATAGAACAACAAAATCACACTAGGGTTGAGAATCTTACCACACCCAAGGTCCAAGGAGACAAGATTAACCTTCTCCTTCAAGAGAGTTGGGTCCTATAACATCAAAGAACCCAAAATCTCAACATTTTACCCATGAAACTCGAAAATAAGGGCTGGAATTTCGAACAGAAACACGTGGCTTACCTCAAGATTAGTTGTATGGGTTTTGTAGAGCTCTCCGCGGTGAACGCGTGGCCACAAACGGAGCGGCAATCGGAGCTCTAGATCAAAAGTTATGGTGGTTTGAAGATCAAGTGAGAGATAGAACTTGAGAGAGTGTTCTTCCCCTCCCTTACTCCATTTCAGCGTGAATATGAGTGTTGTGAGGAGAGAGAGTGCTGAAAACTAGGGTTTTGGTTTAGTTTAGTTGGGCCAAGGGCCCACTTTGGGTCCGGTTGGCCCGGTTTGGCCCGTTCGGTCCAATCTTGGTCCGATTTCTATAAAATTGGTACCGAAATTCTCGTCTCAATCTCCTCTATCACATTTAGCCATAAAAATAACATTTTTAGCTTTCTAGAATAAATTCTCATTTATGGGTTAATTATCCGTTAATTAACCGGGTCTTACATTCTACCCACCTAATTGGGAATTTTGCCCACAAAATTCAAATTCAATTACCTGAGAATAAGTGCGGATAATCCGTTCGCATCTCCGACTCAAGTTCCCAAGTGTGTTCCTCAACACCGCCTCGACTCCAAGCCACTTTGACTAATGAAACTTCCTTTCCACGCAACCGTTTGATACTAGTGTCATCAATTCTGACTGGAGCCACTGGAAGCGTCGAATCTTCCCTTAACTGAACCGATTCGGGTTCTAACACATGGCTAGCATCAGGGGTGTACTTCCGAAGTTGCGACACGTGAAACACGTCGTGCATGTTCGAAAGATGAGGTGGTAGAGCCACCCGATACGCCACCGGCCCAATCCTCTCCAGGATCTGAAATGGACCAATGTATCGAGGATTCAACTTCTTTGCTTTAATCGCTCTACCTACTCCTGTGGTCGGAGTAACCTTCAGGAAAACATGATCTCCTTCCTCAAATTCCAAGGGCTTCCGCCTCTGATCGGCGTAACTCTTTTGGCGACTCTGCGCCGTAAGCATCCTATCTCGGATTTTCTTGACTTGTTCAGTGGTCTCAGCTATCATTTCCGGCCCCAACAAGCCTTTCTCTCCAGCTTCATACCAACATAGTGGAGATTGACATTTCCTCCCATACAATGCCTCATACGGAGCCATTCCGATGCTCGCATGGTAACTATTATTGTATGCAAACTCCACTAACGGCATATACCGATCCCAACTCGTTGGTTGGTCCAAAACACAAGCTCTCAACATATCCTCTAGTGTTTGGATCGTCCTCTCAGATTGACCATCTGTTTGAGGATGGTAAGCTGTACTCAAGCTTAATCGGGTTCCAAAAGCTTTCTGAAATGCACCCCAGAACCTCGAAGTGAAACGAGGATCTCTATCAGAGATTATAGTAGCAGATACACCATGGAGTCTCACAATCTCCTTTATGTATAACCGAGCTATCTCCTCAAGGGTGTAAGTCATCCGAATGGGCAAAAAGTGAGCTGACTTCGTCAATCGGTCCACAATCACCCAGATAGCATCAAAACCAGTCCTAGTCCTTGGCAATCCCGACACAAAGTCCATTGCAATACTTTCCCACTTCCATTGCGGAACCTCTAAAGGTTGCAGCATCCCGGAAGGTCTTTGATGTT
Organism: Arachis ipaensis; assembly: GCF_059453495.1. NCBI lineage: Eukaryota > Viridiplantae > Streptophyta > Magnoliopsida > Fabales > Fabaceae > Arachis > Arachis ipaensis. The sequence goes on from NC_142439.1 coordinate 96,661,953, forward strand.
CAATCTTTACCTTTTGACAAGTTAAGCACTTTGAAACATATTTCGCCACATCATTCTTCATACCCGGCCACCAAAACATCACCTTTAAATCATGGTACATCTTAGTACTTCCCGGGTGAATGGAGAATCCACTTTTGTGTGCCTCCCTTAAGATATCTTGTCTCAAAGTACCAACATCCGGCACAATGATCCTACCCTTGAATCTCCATAACCCATCTTTTTCTTCCGACACTCTCCACTGTTTTCCTTGCTCGATAGCCGGTAACACCTTCCATAATGCTTCATCATTTTCATGAGCCTTTAGGAGTTCGAACTTAAAGTCACTTGAGATTTCTAATCGGCTCAAACACAAGTTTCCAGATACTTCTCGAGCACCAATTTTTAGACTCTCGAATCCCTTGAGCAACTTCTCCTCTTGAAGCATCATCCAAGACGCATATAACGAATTTTGACTTAACGCATCCGCCACTATATTCGCCTTTCCAGGATGGTAATTTAACTCAAAGTCATAGTCTTTCAACAATTCCATCCACCTCCTTTGCCTCATCAAAGAGGTATTTCAAGCTCTTGTGATCGGAGAAGACTTGGAACTTAACCCCATAGAGATAATGCCTCCACACCTTCAAGGCAAACACAACCGCAGCGAGTTCCAAATCGTGCGTAGGATAACTAACTTCGTGAGGTCTCAACTGTCGTGAGGCATACGCCACCACATTATGATGCTACATCAGCACGCACCCTAGGCCCTTTAACGATGCATCACAGTACACCTCAAAAGGCTCGTTCGGCTCAGGTAACACTAACACAGGTGCAGTGGTCAACTTTTTCTTCAATGTCTGAAAGCTCTCCTCGCACTCAAAAGTCCAAACAAACGGAGTGTCTTTGCGAGTTAACTTTGTCAACGGCAAAGCTAATTGCGAAAAGCCTTTGATGAACCTTCGGTAATAGCCAGCTAAACCCAGAAAACTCCTTATCTCGGTTACTGTGGTTGGTTGCTTCCAATCCATCACAGCTTCTACCTTAGTTGGATCTACGGCTATTCCCTTCTTACTCACCACGTGACCCAAAAACTTCACCTCATCCTTCCAAAACTCACACTTAGACAGCTTCGCATAGAGTTTCTTCTCCTTTAAAATCTGCAACACGGTCCGCAAGTGTTCCGCATGCTCTTCTTCGGTCTTGGAGTAAATTAGTATATCGTCAATGAAGACAACAACGAATTTATCCAGAAACGGACGGAACACTCTATTCATGTAATCCATAAACACTGCAGGAGCGTTCGTCAACCCAAAAGACATTACGGTGTACTCGTAATGACCATAACGAGTCCTGAAAGCGGTCTTAGGGATATCCTCACCCCTCACCCTTATCTGGTGATAACCAGATCACAAATCGATCTTAGAGAAAACCCCAGCTCCTTGTAACTGATCCATGAGATCATCAATTCTCGGCAATGGGTACTTATTCTTTATGGTGACCTTGTTCAGCTGCCTGTAATCCACACAGAGTCGCATACTTCCATCTTTCTTCTTTACCAGTAACACTGGAGCACCCCACGGGGAAACACTTGGTCGGATAAAGTTCTTACCCAACAATTCCTCTAACTGAGACTTTAGCTCGGCCATCTCTAATGGTGACATTCTATAAGGAGCACTTGAGATTGGTCCCGCCCCAGGCACCAATTCAATAGCAAACTCGACCTCTCGGTTAGGTGGAAATTTCTCAATATCATCAGGAAACACTTCCGGAAAATCACACACTACCGGAATCTGATCCAACTTTTGATCATCACCCGAAACACCAGCGGTTAACAACAGGATACCCTGACATTCGATTCCAGAACAGTTCACCATCATCGAATTCAAGTAATAATTATTCACCACGACCGGTCCTTCTGTATCTTCCGGCATAAAGTACACCGACTTTGTAGAACAATCAAGCAGGACATGATTCTCAGATAACCAGTCCAATCCCAAGATAAGATCAAGACCGATCATCGGTAAGCAGATTAAATTATGGACAAAATCACGCTGCTTGAACCTAAACGAAACTTTCGGGCATCCTAGCCTAGTTACCATGGCTTCATGGGTAGCATTATGTACCTTTAGGTCATAACCTAAGGTTACGATCTTCAATCCTAACTCATGGGCTTTCTCAAATGCAATAAATGAATGCGATGCTCCCGAATCAAATAAAGCATTTAAAGTTTGACCAGCCATTTCACAGTTACCTCGAATGAGTGTCTCGGATCCCTCTGCACCCACAGCTGAGGTGGTGAACACCCGACCAGTCTGTTGTGCTTTCCCAGCACCTTGCTTTTACTTCTCTGGACAACTTGCGGCTTTATGCCCCGCCTTTCCACAATTGTAGCACAAACCCCATCCGGCCTTGCATGGTACTCCCGGATGGTGACTCCCACACCTAGTACAAGCTTGATCATTCTGAGGCTGCTTCCCAAACCTTTTCCCTTGGGAGTAGTTGTTGTTGGGCCTCCTAAAAGAACCTCCCCTCTTGAAAGACGAACCTCTAGGTGCAAAGCTCTTGCCTCGGTTCTGTGGAAACGATCCTTTGTGATTTCCTTTCTCAACGGCTGCCCTCTTCACACACTCTTCAGCAACCCTACACTTGTTCACCAATTCGGAGAAAGTCCTAATCTCCATTGGTCCCACTGAACTGAAAATATCGCTCCGGAGTCCTCCCTCGTACTTAACACACTTCCATTCCTCATATTCCACCGGAGTCCCTTGACACATACGAGAGAATCTGAACAGCTCCTCAAACTTGTCAGTATACTCAGATACGGACATAGTACCCTGCTTCAGTTGCAACAATTCAAGCTCCTTGGCCGTCCTAGCAGAAGTCGGAAAGTACTTCTTATAGAACTCCTCTTGGAAGACATCCCAGGTGATATAATCATCACCCTGCTGTAGGAGGCGTCGGATTCCTTGCCACCAATGCGACGCTTCGCCAATGAGCAAATAGGTAGCGAACTCCACACGCTGCCCTTCAGGTACCACCTGCGCTTGCAGTGCTCGTTCCATGGCTTGAAACCATGTATCGGCTTCAGTCGGACTAGTGGTTCCCTTGAACTTAGGGGGATTAACCTTCAAAAAGTTCGCCAGTGTCATCGGGCCCTGAACTCCACCTCCGTCATTACCATGGTTGTTCATCTGTTGACCAAGAGCCTCAGCAGTGGCTTGCATAGCAGCAGCCATGTTCTCCAACGCAGTCATAAAGTTCACCGGGTTATTAGGGTTAGTCTCTGGCGCACGAGCATTCGTATGTCCTCTCCCATGGCCTCTACCGCGTCCACGAGGTGCCATCTGGTTCCTATACACACCAAACAATCGATATTAAGTTGATCAGTCTCAATATCGGAAGTTTAGTGCTTCAAAGTCCCAAATGCATGCTCATGAACGTTTATGCCAACTATATCAAGTAGATATACTAACAGCACATAACACACATACAGAGAATGCACAGAAGCATAGTCAGTCCATTCCTCAGGCTCTACAGGAACGAACTGCTCTGATACCATAATGTAACACCCTACCATACAGAGTCTTATGCTTAAGTCATAATTCAGAGATGGCAAGGTATTACGACCTCTAAAACAAAAATTTAGTACGTATAGTAGTATGAATAATTGATTATAACTAGGAGCCTTTGTAGAAAAAGGGGTAAACAAAAATCGTAACTCGAACGCGCAACACTCCGATCGATAACGTAACGAGCAAAGGATAAGCTAACGCAAGATCATATATAAGGAGTGTCAAAAACAGGAATATCAAGACTCAAAATCCGGCTGCGAAGGTAACCGGTTCGAGCATAGCAATATATACATATAATAAAATAAGGAAAACCCCAAGGAAAACCCAAAGGGACACAAATACCGAAAACCTAATCTCCAAAATCCCCTCTAGAAGGAGTCATCACAGTTTGTATTATTTAATGGAGATAAAAGTATCTAAACAAGATATATAAACCAAAATAGAGTCCCGAGAACAAAGGATCTTCGCTAATCCAGAAGTCTCCAGCATGCTTCAGCGAGAAACCTCACGTCCTGCATCTGAAAACCACAAAATCCGCATGGGTGAGAACCAGAGGTCCCCAGTACGGTAACAGCTTCCACATATATAATACATAATAATAGAGGAAAGCCGAAGGCAATCCTAGAACTTCCTCCAGAAAATATCAAAGCTTATAAACAAGCTAAACCGTAAGTGGCAACTGACTAAAGATTCTCCAGTCTAACTAATACTTCCCTTTCCAATTCCTTCAGACCTCCCAACCACCAGCAGGAGTATAATATAGCAAACACAGTTATATCAGACAAGAGATGTACAAATAGGAACAAATAAGGCAATTAGACAGATAGCAAGTAACATGCAGTCAAATAGGCAATCTCAAACAATTCATGTAATATGCTCATGATGCATGCCTGTCCCTAGTGGCTGATGATATCATCTGTCGGTTATAGAGCCAACCCGACAAGTCCTGGTAGCTAACCATTGGACTGTCCCTCTGTCGTGCATCCCCAACTCGAGTTATACTCATCATAAACTTGATCATAATCATGATCCATATCCATCACCCTCACTGGTGAATATTTATCCATCACCATCATTGGTGAATATTTACGGGGGCGAGCTCATCCGGGCCTTTCACAGTGCCCGGCCACACTTACGACATTGGGTTAACAGAGCTTCGAGTCTCAACCTGGAGCACATGGTGGCTAGCCATTGCTACTACCCAGGGAAACCCTCATCTCCAATGGTGGAAGTGCAAACCTTCACAATTCAATCAACATCATATATGCATTTATACTTGGCCATAAACATGGCTCCGCCGTAACACGGCAATAATCTAGCCATCCGGCTCACGGTTAAATCCATAACCAGCCAATTCATTAACAATTACGGCCCTTCGGCCCATGGCACAACAAGCACTTCCACCGCCATTCTCCGCATCTCACATAATCATCTTTGATCCTCAATGATCATTCATTTTTCCCTTGCTTCACTCGCAAGTTACCACATTCACTAGCCCTTTTTCTCATGCTAGGCATATCATAATGATTTAAGACATAAGTGGTGAGGTCGGAGGCTTAGAAGTATGAAATTTGGCTTTTAAAACTCAAAAATCAACTTTGGGATGAAAACAGGTCCACGCGTACGCGCACGCGTGGATGGCGCTTTCTCGAAGAACGGCGCGTACGCACCAAGTGCGCTTACGCGCGAGGGGTCATTCTGCTAAAAATTTTCTAAGTTAAAAGCTGCAGAATTTACAGATTCAAACCCCAATCTTCCGACGGACATAACTTCCTCATTTTAAATCGTTTTTCACCCGTTCTTCGAACGGCATGGACATCCCGGATCCAATTTCATTTCTAAACAGATTTGGCACAAATCAGAGATCCGTAGTCCAAGTTATGTCCCGTCAAAGTATGCCCAAAAACCATGTTTTCATACAAAACCACAAGGTGCCATTTTCAAAACAAGCCACTTTCAACTCTTTTCAAAATCAATCAAACATGCCAATTTCAACCATTCTCTTTGAAATCATTCAAAATGTACCAAAATCAACAAGCCATCCTCAACTCACACATTGACACTTTACCAAGGTTTCCAAAACCACATCCAACCATTTTAACACTTCTCAATCAAATGGCTAAAGGACAAACACAATATCATGTCATACATCCTTCCTCATCCCAATTTCCAATAATACCATTTCCAATTAACCATCATTATACATAATCAACATCATACTCACCATCAACATGGTACCACCCATCAATTCAACCTCAATCATCCATCAAGCATATATCACAACATGCATTTCTCATATTTCACACAATCAAGGCATCAATATTCATAATCACATATATGAACACATCATATATTTCAACCATTCAACAACACCAACAATTCAATGCCTATCTTAGGGCATCTAGCCTAAGTATTTCCTACCACATTACATATTAGATACGGGAAACCAAAACCATACCTTAGCCGATTTTCCCAAGCTCCCCCGGAGCACTTCCAAACCACTTATCCACAAGCTCTCAAGGCCTCAACACCTCCAAGAACAGATTTTTCACCACCAAACCCTTTCCAAGCTTTTCAAAGTCACCAATCAAGCTCCAATATTCACATATACACAACCTAAGCCACAACCATCATACCCATACACAACATCTCAAAACCCAAACATCATAGAACAACAAAATCACACTAGGGTTGAGAATCTTACCACACCCAAGGTCCAAGGAGACAAGATTAACCTTCTCCTTCAAGAGAGTTGGGTCCTATAACATCAAAGAACCCAAAATCTCAACATTTTACCCATGAAACTCGAAAATAAGGGCTGGAATTTCGAACAGAAACACGTGGCTTACCTCAAGATTAGTTGTATGGGTTTTGTAGAGCTCTCCGCGGTGAACGCGTGGCCACAAACGGAGCGGCAATCGGAGCTCTAGATCAAAAGTTATGGTGGTTTGAAGATCAAGTGAGAGATAGAACTTGAGAGAGTGTTCTTCCCCTCCCTTACTCCATTTCAGCGTGAATATGAGTGTTGTGAGGAGAGAGAGTGCTGAAAACTAGGGTTTTGGTTTAGTTTAGTTGGGCCAAGGGCCCACTTTGGGTCCGGTTGGCCCGGTTTGGCCCGTTCGGTCCAATCTTGGTCCGATTTCTATAAAATTGGTACCGAAATTCTCGTCTCAATCTCCTCTATCACATTTAGCCATAAAAATAACATTTTTAGCTTTCTAGAATAAATTCTCATTTATGGGTTAATTATCCGTTAATTAACCGGGTCTTACATATTGGGCACTGTTACCATACTGAGAACCTCCGGTTCTCATACCATATGTTGTTGTTATTTTTCAGACGCAGGTTGCACATCCACTTCGTTGAGATTGCGGATATGGTGACAGAGCGGAGTATAGTTCCTCCGTGGTTTATTTCTATTTTACTTTGTTATAGTTACTCTCACATCTCTTTGTATATTTATCTTTATGGCCTTAGAGGCTTACTTGAGAGATAAGTTGTATAAGTTGTTTTAACTCCAAAACTCTGTATTTTTCTGTGTGTAACTAGTCGGCTTAAACTTCGCAAGCTTAGGCTAGTTCCATATGATTACTATATTCTTATATCTATATATATGTTCTATTCTTTTGCATCTATACCTTGTATCTTATGCGTAGCTTCGTGTGAACGTTTTGCACTTTTGTAAATCTGTCTTTGAACTTAATCATTCATCGGGCTTCTAGAATATATTATTTCCTTCTATATATAAATATGTATGAGCCTTAGAGTTGTCGTAACCTTTGATTAACCTTTCCTTTACGGCTAGAGGTAAGGCTTAGGGTAATTAGAGTGTTACAATTCCCATTTCTAATTTAACTCTTCTCCCCTTGTCTCTTTCTAAACTAACACTTAACTTCCTGTCTTCTCAGACCTCCGAATCATAGGTGGAACTACCCTCATCGTCACCCCTGCCAGTATGAGGGAACTCTTAGTTGCAAACACAAACAAAATAGGCAAGGAAAGCACAAGTATAGATAGCAGTTACAATAGATATGGCAAGTAGCAATTAATTACAGTTAAACAATTAGGCAAGTCAAAACAAAGCATACTCAAACAAATCACACAAATGCAAATGATACATGTCTATCCTATGGCTAATGAGGTCATTTATCGATTATACAGCCAACCCGGCATGTTCGACAGCTAACCCGGGCATTGTCTCTCTGTTGTGCACAAATATCTCAGCACACCAGCTGACCGTTAAAGGGAGAGTGCCCTATCACCATTAGAGGGAATATGTGCCCTGTCACCATTAGAGGGAATAGGTACCTTGTCACCCTCACAACCAGAGAGAAAACATAAACATACTCATCATAAATCATCCTCACTTCTCATAATCATAATCATTCTCATGATAACTTAATCAGACTTATACCCGGAGCAAGTGGACAATGCCACTGCATCTTACCCGACTTTTCAACTCTTACCCAAAGCAATTGCATAGCACCACTGCATCTTATCCGGAGTCTCATTCAAAAATTCATTCTCTTTATCATTATAATTTATTCATACACATTCAAAGTTCATAATTAACTCAGTTCTCATTATTCCTCTTTCTCATAACCAACCTCATCATCAAATACATCTCAACTCAGCCGCATTTCTTTACTATTATCATTATCTTCATTATTTACTTCTTATTCAATAGTACCAATGCCTCATTAATTCAATTAACACTTCGCAAAACCCTTACAAATATCTCTTCAACTTATTTAATAGACCCATCCTCTTTCTAAGATTTAAAGACTCACTAACAGACCTTAAACAAGTATAAAAGAAGTTTGAAAACCTAGAGGTTTGATTAAATATTCAAAACATCACATTTGGCCAAAACAGGGATTCCGCATATGCGAGACTAAGACTGCGTACGCGGGAGTATGAAAAATGGCATCTTGCGTACGCGACCCCTGGTCCGCATACGCAAGTCATGAAAACAGCAATAGTTCTATGCGTCGCGTGCAGGTTCTCGCATACGCAATCCTCTCTTTTTCATCAAAATGACTAAGTTGCAGAAAAATCAGATTTTTGCACCAAACTTCAGACGTACATAACTTTTTCGTTTAAATGATTTTTCATCCGTTCTTCGAACAAAATAAACTTCACAGACCCAATTTTTATTTGAAATAAGTTTTACTCAAATTGAGGGTCCGGAAAACAAGTTATGGTTTTCCAAAATTGGTTAAAAGTTAAGTTTTACCAAAAAGCACAAAACGTCTATCCTTTCCAAATTCTCAAATTCAAAACCAAGGTTCATACCCCAAAACAACACCAACTACATTCAAACCACATTCCTACACTTTCCATCCCTTCCACAATATACCAACATCCCATTTTTATAAATTTCATTCCAGATAAGCCATGATCAAAACAACACAATCATTATTCTTCAATATATCATCATCATAACTCATAATCATTCTAAGTCATCAACAACATCAATAATCATCACATTTTCATAATAACTTAACACTTTCATATTATATACATACACCACACATACTCAATCAAAACAACCAATTCATTTAATAATTTGCAACAAAATCACTAATCCTCAATTATTCATATAATTCAACTTATCCTATAGTCAACTAGCCTAAGTTTTCACGTGACATTAAACATTAATTATGAGAAACCAAAACCATACCTTGATCGATTCCTCCCTAGCCAAAAACATCTCAAATTTCCTCTCCTTCACTAGCTCCAAGTCACAATTTCCAATTCCATATGCACAATCACCTGAACTTTATTCCAAACCGCCAAATTGAACTCAAAAATAACAAGAGGTACAATCTAACTCAGACAGTATCACAATAATCAACATAGAGCTTACTAAATCACCAATTCACAAGGATTAGGATTTTTTTTACCATTACCCATGGGTCAAGTGGATATAACCAAGTGATTATCCACTGCTAAGGTTTCCCTAAACCATCAAAATCACAAAATCTCTCAAATTCCAAAATCTCAAATTCAAAATTTAGGAGAGAGTGGCTGAGTAAAATATTGCTAGGTTCTTACCAAAATTTTTAGTGAATTTTGTAGAGAATTTCAAGACGAATGCGTGGCCGCTGATGGCTCGTTAATCGGAGCTCTAGATTGAAAGTTACGTGGAATTGAATTTTTGGAGCAAGGGTTTGGTGTTCTTGAAGCTTCAATCTCTCCTCTTCAACCACTACAAAAAAAAGAGTTAAAATGGCATTGATATTAAGGCGGTTTTAAAGAACCGCCATAATATCGAGACATTATGGCAATTGTTGCTGCTGCTGTAATTGGCTTTATATATTTTGGCGGTTATGGTGATTATGGCGGTTTGAACCGCCGTTTTCACACGCATATAAAATGAAAAAAATTGTAATCCTGGCTCATTCAACGCCGTTCTTCGTTCTAGCTAGGGCTTCTCCTCTCTGGTTACGATCTGATTACACCAACAAACAACGTAAAGGTAAGAAATAACGTTCATCATCTCCTCTCTGAACAACGCTCTGGTTACGATATCCTCTCTGAACAAACAACGTTCATCATGTCCTCCGTGTAAAGAAGCTCTCCAACAACGCCGTTCTTCCTTCTAGGGTTTCTCCTCTCTCCGCCGGTTACGATCTCTCCAAGTACCTCTCCCTCTCAAGTTAAATTGAGATGCTGTTTTATTTTGTTTTTTCTTTTGTGCTGTGGAGACGAAGATTCCGGCGAGAGGCAAGGTTCTGGTGGCTACTGATCTTAGCATTTCGATTTCAGAAGGCACCAATTTATTTGTTTTTGTTTGGGTTAGGGTTTCAAAGCTTTTGGTGCTGATTTTTGGGGGGTTTTTGTTTCTCTGCAGCTCTGTTAGGGATTTTTGGGTCTTCCTTGAAGCATTGGATTAACGTTGGTGCGGGGGTGATTGACGACGATCTCATGTCTTCTTTCTTAACTTTACTCCCTCCTCTCTCTCTCTGAACTCAGATCTTCTATTGCTTACTTCTATTAAGATGTTTCTCTGATCTCCGATCTCAGATCTTAGATCTCAGAAAAAACTGCTCCAATTTCAATTTCTCTATTTGCCTCTTTGGTTCTTTTTTGGTTCTTTTAAGCAAAGCTATGCTGTTTATCTCTGTAGTTGTTTAGCTCTGCTGCCCTTACTTTGTTCAATGTTTTTTGCATTAACTGAACCCTTGCACTTAGACACATTAGCAAATTTTCTTTTGGTCCCATGTGTGTGAACTGTCCTTCAAATCCCTGCTGATTGCTGTTTAGAAGAGTTAATTAATTCTGCTTTTTAAAAGGATTAGGGAATAAAATGGTGTCGGATTTCATTTGTAGCCATAGGAATCTAAGTTCTCTTCATTCTCCAAACCATAATCTTGTATAGATTTTGAAGACAGAAAGGTTAAAATTATATCAAATCAAATAAAAATACAAGAATTGAAGATGTCTCCATCGATCAGTAGATGTCCTTTCACCCCTTTGATATGCTTTATAGACATGATGTCAGTATCATGCAAATCCATCATAGTAGATGCCTTAATCTGTATTTGTTGTATACAATATAGTTAGTTTTTATGCAACTTAAAACATTCATATCTAATCATTAGTTGTTGCATAGACAAAATTAATTAAATTTTAAATTCACTATCTTAAAGATAAAATAAAATAAAAAACTTATGCGACAATGAAATTACTTTATTGAAGGTGCATACTAGCAGATAAATGCAGGCCATCTTTCAGTAACCAAATTTTTATAGGCTCTTTGTCCATACATTAACATGTTGGGAGTAGTATAACTTTGAAGATTCTTTCTTTCTTTTTTTATCTATGAAAATTGGTAAAATTGATTTTTTTTTTCATGCTAGAATGTTTGACTTTGATGAACTTGCAATAGATGCTTTTTCTTATGATATAAATACATGAATTTATATGATCCTATTGAATTACTTCGCCATTGGTCAGCCTCAGCGGTCAATAATGCAAATTTGGCAAATGTGTTCTTAAGATCATGAATAATAAATGTGTAAATGTGTTATTCTAGTAGATATATTTATCAAGGGAAATGAAAGACGAAAAAAAAAAGGAATTCTCAGTACTAAAGAAATTTGATTAATAACTAAAAGTGTTGGTAAAAAGCAATAAATTCTACTGGTTGTCTGAGTCTTTTTAATGTATTATTTCTTAGTTGCTGTTGTTGTGTTGTGTTGTGTTGTGTGGCTTTAGTTTCAGGAATTTAATGCTGTAAGTAGAAAGCTTTCAAATATATTTGAGTAAAAAGGATAGTGATATCAAAATCACTGAATCAAATTTGGTAATGCTGAGAGGGAGACACCTTGTTAACACCTTGTTAGTATATGGTCTAGAGCAACAAAACAATAAGGTAATTATTTATGATTATATTTCTATCATAGTAAATTGTTCATTTACTATGCAATTCACATGATTATATTTCTGATCAATTACTTCCTCTCCTTCTCTTATGATTTTAACATCACATGTCTCTGCTATAAATTCTTCAGTATCTTGTTTGCCATGCCTTGTCTCCTTTCTAGACAGATTTTTTCCTACTCATTCAAATAATACAAATAACTTGGCTTCTCAGAAAAAAACAAACTAGTGTTATAAAAATTAATTTAATTTCATATATTGCAAAGATAGGATATTGTAATAATTTGTATTTGTACCTTTAATTATACTTGCTGGTTCCAATCACCAATTTCTTTAAGATTTTTAAAAATAAGCTATATTTAAATATATTAATTGATGAAAAGATTAAACTTGTCAAACAGATTAATAGAATGAAATAATTGTTTAAGATTGCACAAGTCAATGAACTTTGAAGAAGCAGATTCCTCTTGCCTTTCTCTTCTGTAAAGTAACTGTCAGCATACTCCTCATTCACAAGAGTCCTTGGAATTTCAAATCTCCCTTTATATAATGATATAAATTTAAATAGTTAATTAGTGCATATTTAGATATTATATACATCATTTTTAATTTAATTTGTTTTTAAATAAAACTGAAAAAAAAGAGTTAAACATATACTTACATCGTATATATAAGAAGTATTTAAATAATTTCACTTTAGTAGAATTTAACGAATTTTCATAAGATAGATACTTTAATTTCTGCCACCATTTCTATTTATTCGTAGTGATAAATCTTCCATCTTTGTAAATATTTAATGGATCTCTAATTTTTTTTCTATCGCGAGTAATTTTTACAAGTACCCGCAGTTCGAATTTTTTTTGTCATCTCTAAGTATATGTAATTTGATCCTAATTTGTAGTGTGTTTGCTTTTCTTATTGTTGTTATTCCTGTTCTATATTAATCTTTTCAAATAATTGAAAGGACATAATTGGGTCCAGCAATTGGCATAGACTATATATAGTATATAACTATATATATAGAGGGATCATTCAATTGAATTTAAAAAACGTGGACAATAATGCTACAGGACTAATGCATAAGGCCAAATATATACATACAAATCCCAAATCATTATCCTGTCAAAGATTTTTGGGCTCCACTATATTCTGTGAGTGAATTTTTATAAATATATTTTGTGAAGGGAGTGCAATACAAACACACAATTCAGATTTCTTTCAAAGTTCTTCTTTCTCACTAACTCTATTACTATTATATAAGCTGCTATTAATTAAGAGTTAATCAAGACATAATATACAAGAAGATATTTTGGTCACTGCATTAACAAATTTTTTTTATTTATAATTTTGTTAGTCTTTGTTTAAAATAGTATGAACAAGGCAAAATTAAATCATTTGCAACTTTCATCTACACTTCTAAAATTTCTTCTTTACCTCATAGATGTCAGACCTGCAAGTAGTTTTTCCATTTCTATTGTAGGCTGCACACTGTTATGAGTTTATACATTTCTTATTATTTTGAGTTGAAAATTTTGGTCTATTTTTTTATATAAATATATAAAAAGATTATATATCAATATGTCATTCTAGTTGACCACATGCATGCTGATTATTTGAAACAGGTTTTAGATCTTCTTCAACTCTTGCTGCTAGCTACTTTACTTTGAAAGCTTCAAGTTTTAATATTTGCTGAAAAAGAAAAAAGAAGGGAATTATCATTTGAAAGAGGTTATTATAATTTTTTTATATTTTTTTTAAATACTATTTAAGCAAGTTTTTAATATCTAATTTGCATATAAAAGAATAAATTTCTTGCCTTTAGAATATATATAGAATTTTAATGAATAGATTTTTTAAAATCCCTATTTGTAGTCCCTCTTAGTCATGTCAATCGATAAGTCATGGATTGGAAAACCACAAACCACGCATGAGTATAAAGATGGTTTAAACAAGTTTTTGGATTTTGCTTTTGAGCATCGATCTCTCGCGGGTCGTCAGATTAAATGCCCTTGTCCAGTGTGTGGTTTTGGCAAGTGGCAAACAAGAGAGAAAGTTTTTGAACATTTAATAGTCAAGCCATTTCCAGAAAACTACAAAGTTTGGTATTGGCATGGTGAAGAGGTAGTTGGAGTTGGGTCACAAGTTCATCAAACTAGTCATATTGTACAAGATGATTCGACATCTCAGCATCCAATGGCAACAATGCTCAATGACGCGTTTGGAGTTGCTGGACCTGACTTGAATGAAGATGGAGATGGAGATGAAGACAACATAAAAGATGGAGATGGAAACAATGCAGCAAATGAAGAGCACAATGGAGAAAATGATTAATTTTACAAGTTGTTAGAAGATGGCAATGAACAATTGTATGAAGGGTGCACAAAGTTAAAAAACATTTTAAAGAAGCTAAGTTAATATTATAATAATCAGAATTAGATTGAAGTAGTAGCTAGCTGATGATGAATTAGATCCTTGTGGAGGCTCAAGCCCTAATCTTAGTTCAAGGTCTAATTTTGAAGATGATGAGGGACCTTGTTGACCAGAAATTTGATCCTCTTTTCTTTTTTGATTGAATAATTTTATATTAATAGTTTCAAATTCAGTTTTATATCCTTTTTTATTGTGCTCATAATTATATTTTTGTTGTAGGGATTGGATCAAGAGAGTGAGATTCTATCACCAAGAGAGTTAGAAAGTAGGTCTTCTGGAGCGAGCAACAAGGAAGCATGATCTTGTATGATAAAGATTTTATGTATTAAGTATTATAGATATATGTTAAGACAAATTATTGAAAAATGTTATCTTTGATACTTTGTTTTTGGATTATGATTTTTTATTTTTGGAGACTGTGTATGAATTAAAAATCTTGTTATGATGTTTGATTTAAGGTTATGCTTTTTGGTTATTATGAGATTTTAAAGTTTGAGTTCTAAAAATGTCACTTTAAATACATAGTTTCAATCTCATTTTAAAAAGTATAAAATTGCAATTAGGTAAAAACGACGGCTAAAAATGCCATTTAAACGGAAATGGTGCCATTATATCTTGGTAAAAATGGCAGTTAAAAAATGCCATTTTAAACGAAAATGGTGCCATTATATCCTGGTAAAAACGGCAGTTAAAAAATGCCATTTTAAACGAAAAGGATGCCATTAAATACAGGTAAAAACGGCGGTTATAAACGACATTTTAAACGAGAAGGATGCCAATAAACCCAGGTAAAAACGGCGGTTATAAATGCCATTTTAAACGAGAAGATGCCATTAAATCCAGGTAAAAACGGCGGTTACAAACCGCCATTATAAACAACAACAAAACCGCCATTTTATTTGGTTAAAATATTAACCGCCGTTTTAACCGCCAAAAAACCGCCGTAATAACCAGAATGACGCCCAGAATTCCGGCGTTTCTTGGGGGTGCCATTTTCGGTAATAATGGCGGTTGTAACCGCCGTAATTACCTTAAAAAACTGCCATTTTAACCTTTTTTTTTGTAGTGAACGTGGATGGGGAAAAATGTAGGAGAAGGGTGGCTAAAGTTGGGTTTATATATTGGGCCTTGGATCCGGTTTGGAATCGGTCCAATCTATTTGGTCCGATGGTCCAATTTTGGATTAAAATCTTTAAAGTTAGTGTTAAAATACCCATTTTAATTATTTCTACTTCTTTAAACTATAAAACTTAGTTTTCTAATTTCTTTAAATAATAATTAATTTATTGGTTAATTATTTACTAATTACTCGGGATTTACAAGAGTCACCTAGGGTTATATTCTACAATGAAGGGCCAATATCGAAGCATAAAAGGAAGAGCTCGATCTCTTTCCAGAAGTCCAAAAATGAGCTCGGAGAAAAGAGGAAGCACTAAAGTAAAGGATGGCCTTGAGGTACGAAGAGAGAATTTTTGCGTGGTCTAGAAATTCGTAGATAAATCCTCATTGCAGGTATAGCTTCTAAACCAACAAAAGTCCTTTCTTACAAAAGTTTTGGTTGTCACAAGTAACAAACCCCTTTAAAATTGATAACCGAAGTATTCAAATCTCGGGTCGTCTTCTCAAGGAATTGCAGGGAGGTATGTTCTTATTATTGGTTATGAGTTTTGTAAATTGGGGGGTTTTGAAAGTAAGGAACAAGTAATTTAAATGACAAGTAAAATAAATAAATAACTGTAAAATAAACTATTAGTAAGGTATGAAAATTCAGAAGTCCTATCCTAGTTACTCCTATGAGAATTAAAGTTAATCCCACTTAGTTAACCTTTACAAAAGCAAGGGAAAGTCAAGTGAACTAATTAGTTAGATTCCCGTCCTAGCCAACTCCTAAGGAAAGACTAGAGTTAGTGGAATTCCAGTCAATTAGCTGACATAATAATCAATCATGATAAGTTGATAACTCAAGAGCCTCCAGTTATTCAATTAAAGCCAAGAATATAAAAAGGCTAAATAAGAATCATAAATCTGAAATACCTCAATTGCATTTAATAAAAGGAAATTAATCCAAAAATATAAAGAGTTCATAAGCCAATTTGGCAACATAAATAATTAAATGAGAGCATTGAAGTATCTGAAAGTAGAAGAGAAATATAAAGTAAAAGAAATATTGAACCTGATGAAGAGTTGAAATCCTAAATCCTTTAAGAGGAATCCTAATCCTAAAACCTAAGAGAGAGGAGAGAACCTCTCTCTCTAAAAACTACATCTAAACTTATGAAAAGTGAATTATTGAAGACCTCCTCATGAATGAATGGATTCTCCCACTTTATAGCCTCTAATCTGTGTTTTCTGGGCCGCAAACTGGGTCAAAAACAGCCCAGAAATCGCTGGAGAAGAAATCTGTCACGCTGATTTTTGTCACTGCGATGCATCCGCGTGGATCACGCGTTCGCATCGCCTAGAGTCAGAGTAACTATGGTATATTATATATCAAATCGAAGCTCCGGACGTTAGCTTTCCAACGCAACTGAAACCGCATCATTTGGACCTTTGTAGCTCAAGTTATGACAGTTTTAGTGCGAGAGGGTCAGGCTGATAGCTTTGCAGTTCCTTTAACTTCTTGTATTCCTTCCACTTTTGCATGCTTCCTTTCCATCCTCCAAGCCATTCCTACCCTGTAAATCCTGAAATCACTTAACGCACATATCAAGGCATCAAATGATAATAAGAGAAGATTAAACATATCAAAATTAAGACCAAAGAAGCATGTTTTCAATCATAGCACAAAATCAGGAAGGAAAACGTAAACTCATACAAATCATATGAATAAGTGTATGAAAGATTGATAAAATCCACTCAATTGAGCACAAGATAAATCATAAAATAGTGGTTTATCAACCTCTCTACACTTAAATATTAGCATGTCCTCATGCTAAGCTCAAGAGAAGCTATAAAGGAGTGAAGAGGAATGGTAAAATGTATGAAATGCAATCCTATCTATATGAATGCAACTAAATGTGAAATGCTTCTACCTACTTGGTTAAAAGTAAATAAATCTTTCAAGAACAAATATGAACTGGATTTCACTAATTCAAATCACAAAAATGAAGTACAAGTAAACTTGCAAAAGAAAATAGCTCGTGAAAGCCGGGAACAAAGAATCGAGTATCGAACCCTCACTGGAAGTGTATGCACTCTAATCGCTCAGGTGTTTAAGGTTCGATCTCTCAGTTCTCTGCTAATCTTGCTTTCTAAGGCTTGCTCTTCATCTAACAATCAACACTAATTTGATGCATAAATACACATATCAAGATGTCTTTTAAGGGTTGTAATGGGGTTAGGGTCAAGGTAGGATTGTATTTGGCCAAGTGGACTAAAATCTGAATCCTTAATTAACTTAAACTTTCCACCTAACTTTAGACAATTCATGTAATCATAATACCACATCTAACTATCCATTAACCATGTTTTCAACATATTCATGCATTCTAATTTCAAGTACAGTACATATGCATTGCTTTCACCACTTACTTTGGGGCATTTTGTCCCCTTTTTGCTTAATTGCTCTTTTTTTCTTTTCTTTTTCTCACTTCTTTTTATATATATATATATTTCTTTTCTTTTCTTTTATTTTTCTCAATGCATATGATTAAATTATTGGATGCATGAATCATGTCCTAAACATTTTTTTCACATTTTCAGAAAATTCTAACATACTCAATTCTCAAACCAAATGTTTCCAAATTCAATTTCTCCACACTTAAATCATAAGCACTCTCACTAGTCTAAGCTAACCAATGATTCAAATTAAGGGCATTATTGTCTTTCGCTTAGAGTTAATGTTGTGTTAAAGTAAAGAACAAAGGGGTATAATAGGCTCAACATTGGTTTGCAAAGAATAATAAAAGGGTAAGGCCATATGGGTATGTAAATTCAGTGAAACAAATGCCTCAATCATGTAAGTGTATGCATACATCAAATAATGGAAATATAGAATTAAGCAAGACAAAGATCACAATTTTAGAGAGAAAATACACACTAAAACAGAATTTTGGTTGATAAAATGCAACCAATCAAATAGGCTCAAAAATCTCACTGGTTTTTGTATGTTCGAGCTCTAAACCATGTTCCAGTATAATATTTCTTCAAACAAGTTTAACATTAAATTTTATTCAAATTAGTAAAATACTTTAAAAAGTTTCTTGAAAAGAAAATATTTCTTCAACCAAGTGGTAAAATATGCACAAAATCAAACAAATATGCAATTAAACATGTAATTGCAACAACTAACAAGGAAAATAAACCATTAGTATTGAGATAGAAGAGTAACTAACCCATGGAGATCGATATCGACCTCCCCACACTTAAAGATTGCACCGTCCTCGGTGCATACTAAGATGTACAAGTGGATAGGTGGCTCCAACTGATGCTTTTCTCTGAAGATTTTGCAGATAGACTTGTCTGTCTCCCCATGTAAACGTCTTCTGGTTCCCTTTCGGGTGGCCATCCTGAAAGAAAAAGGGAAGAAGAGTAACCCAGAAATAAAGATAAGAAAATAAATGAAGTATGGGTGGGTTAATGCCAAATGATAAGGGTCTCAATTACATAGTAGCTACAACATGCAAATGAGAAAATAATAGAAGTACGTGGCATATCAATAGTGCAAACATTGCAACAAAGGGGAAGAGACAGCAGATAATGAAGGACAATATAAATATAAATGCATGTCAATATAAAAAGGAACACAGATATCATAAAAGATTGGCGTTGACAGATAAATATCATCCAACAGTGTAAAACAAATCACTAAGCACCAAATAATACCAGAAAAGATATAACAGCTGAATAAGAACATTTAACACCAATGGAAAAATAAATTTAGAAAAGAAAATAAAAATATGCGCAAAAGTAAAATGCAATGAGTGAAAGTAGGCAAATAAATTAAACAAAATAGAATGGAAGTGAAGAAGGATGATGAAGAAAAAGAAAGTAGGAAAGAAAGAAGAAAGAAGAGAAGATAGAAGAAATTAGGATTAGAGAAGAAAAGATAAGATAATTGGCACTAATCTGGATAGGTTGTGCGACGCTAGCGACGCGGACGCGCGAGGTACGCGTTCACGTGAATTGCGCTTATAGGAATCGACGCGGACGCATCGGTCACGCGGACGCGTCGGTCACGCGGACGCGTGACTCGTTCTGTGCTACTGGCGTGAGGGCATTCTCGCGCCCGCACAACTCTCTGTTCAAAACTCATTGTTGCCAATTTTCAAGGTGACGCGTTCGCATGGTAGACGCGATCGCATGAATGGCCAAGATTGGAGGATGACGCGGACGCGTGGGGCACGCGTTCGCGTGGTAAGGCTTGTGCGTTTAGCGCCAGTCCAGCCCTACTCCAACACAACTTTCGGCCATGCACCCCTTTTACGTCGATTTGTTGGAGCACGCGTTCGCGTGGGTGACACGGACGTGTGGGAGGCTATTTTTCCAAATGACGCGGTCGCGTGGGTCACGCAGATGCGTGGGCACGTTTGTGCCTAAATCGCGCCTCCAGCCATGCTTTCGCGTAACTTTCTGTTTACTTTCTTTTCTTCACAATGCACTGGTAACGCGGACGCGTCAGCAATGCTGCCGCGTCGCGTGCACGTTTTTTTTTTTTTAATAATGCAGTATGCAGAATGCAATGCTAATATAAATGTTATGCAAAACTCCAGGTTCAATACAATAAAATAAAATAAAACTCGAAAACAAATAAAACTAAATAAAAAATGAAAAAGGAACGATCATACCATGGTGGGTTGTCTCCCACCTAGCACTTTTAGTTATTGTCCTTAAGTTGGACATCTGGAGAGTCCCTTGTTATGGTGGCTTGTTGATACATGCGCGAAATTGTGATCCCTGAGGTTGTAAAATTTGTTGTTCGTTCTCTCCCTAGTAATGGCGCCAACAAACTGGTGCACAATACCATGGTCCAAGCATAACTTCACAACTTCGCACAACTAACCAGCAAGTGCACTGGGTCGTCCAAGTAATAAAACCTTACGTGAGTAAGGGTCGATCCCACGGAGATTATTGGTATGAAGCAAGCTATGGTCACCTTGTAAATCTCAGTCAGGCGGATAATAATTGATTGTGGAGGTTTCAAAAATAAATAATAAATAATTAAAAAATAAAGATAGAAACACTTATGTAGATCATTGGTGAGAATTTCAGATAAATGTATAGAGATGCGTTCATTCCTCTGAACTTCTGCTTTCCTGCTGTCTTCATCCAATCAATCCTACTCCTTTCTATGACTGGCTTTATGTAAGGATATCACCGTTGTCAATGGCTACTTTTCATCCTCTCTGTGAAAATGGTCCGATGCACTGTCACTGCATGGCTAATCATCTGGAGGCATCACTGTTGTCAATGGCTGCATCCCATCCTCTCTGTGAAAATGGTCCTATGCGCTGTCACTGCATGGCTAATCATATAGAGGTTCTCGATCATACTGGAATAGGATTCACCCTCCTTTTGCATCTGTCACTACGCCCAGCACTCGCGAGTTTGAAGTTCGTCACAGTCATTCAATCCCAGAATCCTACTCGGAATACCACAGACAAGGTTTAGACTTTCCGGATTCTCATGAATGCCGCCATCAATCTAGCTTATACCACGAAGATCCTGATTAAGAGATCCAAGAGATACTCATCCAATCTAAGGTGGAACGGAAGTGGTTGTCAGGCACGCGTTCGTGGGGGAATAATGATGATTGTCACGTTCATCACATTCATATTGAAGTGTGAATGAATATCTTAGAAGCGGAATAAGTTGAATTGAATAGAAAAACAGTAGTACTTTACATTAATTCATGAGGAACAGCAGAGCTCCACACCTTAATCTATGGAGTGCAGAAACTCTACCGTTTGAAGGTACATAAGTGAAAGGTTCAGGCATGGCTGAATGGCCAGCCCCCATGATCTAAGAACCAGACGTCCCAAGATGCCTAATACAATAGTAAAAGGTCCTATTTATACTAAACTAGTTACTAGAGTTTACAGAAGTAAGTAATTGATGCATAAATCCACTTCTGGGGCCCACTTGGTATGTGCTTGGGCTGAGCTTGAATGTTACACATGAAAAGGCTCTTTCTGGAGTTGAACGCCAAGTTGTAACGTGTTTCTGGCGTTCAACTCTGGTTCGTGACGTGTTTTTGGCGTTTAACTCCAGACTGCAGCAGAGAACTGGCGTTCAACGCCCTTTCGTGTCATCTAAACTCGGCCAAAGTATGGACTATTATATAATTCTGGAAAGCCCTGGATGTCTACTTTCCAACGCAATTAGAAGCGCGCCATTTTGAGTTCTGTAGCTCCAGATAATCTACTTTGAGTGCAGGGAGGTCAGAATCCAACAGCATCAGCAGTCCTTCTTCAACCTCTGAATCTGATTTTTGCTCAAGTCCCTCAATTTCAGCCAGAAAATACCTGAAATCACAGAAAAATACACAAACTCATAGTAAAGTCTAGAAATGTAAATTTAACATAAAAACTAATAAAAACATCCCTAAAAGTAACTAGATCCTACTAAAAACATACTAAAAACAATGCCAGAAAGCGTATAAATTATCCGCTCATCACAACACCAAACTTAAATTGTTGCTTGTCCCCAAGCAACTGAAAATCAAATAGGATAAAAAGAAGAGAATATACTATAAATTCCAAACTATCAATGAAACATAGCTCCAATTAGATGAGCGGGACTTGTAGCTTTTTGCCTCTTGAATAGTTTTGGCATCTCACTTTATCCATTGAAGTCCAGAATGATTGGCATCTATAGGAACTCAGAGTTTCAGATAGTGTTATTGATTCTCCTAGTTCAGTATGTTGATTCTTGAACACAGCTACTTTATGAGTCTTGGCCGTGGCCCTAAGCACTTTGTTTTCCAATATTACCACCGGATACATAAATGCCACAGACACATAACTGGGTGAACCTTTTCAGATTGTGACTTAGCTTTGCTAAAGTCCCCAATTAGAGGTGTCCAGGGTTCTTAAGCACACTCTTTTTTTTCTTTGGACCTTGACTTTAACCGCTCAGTCTCAAGTTTTCACTTGACACCTTCACGCCACAAGCACATGGTTAGGGACAGCTTGGTTTAGCCGCTTAGGCCAAGATTTTATTCCTTTAGGCCCTCCTATTCACTGATGCTCAAAGCCTTGGGATCCTTTTTATTTACCCTTGCCTTTTGGTTTTAAGGGTTATTGGCTTTTTGCTCTTGCCTTTTGGTTTTAAGAGCTTTGGCTTTTTCTGCTTGCTTTTTCTCTCTTTTCTTTCTATTTTTTTCGCTATTTTTTTCTTTTTTTTTTTTTTGCAAACCTTTGTATTCACTGCTTTTTCTTGCTTCAAGAATAATTTTTATGATTTTTTAGATTATCAAATAATATGTCTCCTTGACATCATTCATTCAAGAGCCAACATATTTAACATTCTTAAACAACAACTTCAAAAGACATATGCACTGTTCAAGCATTCATTCAGAAAACAAGAAGCATTGTCACCACATCAATATAATTAAACTAAGTTCAAGGATAAATTCGAAACTCATGTACTTCTTGTTCTTTTGAATTAAAACATTTTTCATTTAAGAGATGTGATGGATTCATATTCACTACTTTAAGGCATAGACACTTAGACACAAATGATCATGTAATGAAGACACAAACATGGATAAACATTTAACATAGAAAACGAAAAACAGAAAATTTAAGAACAAGGAATGAGTCCACCTTAGTGATGATGGCGTTTTCTTCTTGAGGAACCAATGATGTCCTTGAGCTCTTCTATGTCTCTTCCTTGTCTTTGTTGCTCCTCCTTCATTGCTTTTTGATCTTCTCTAATTTCATGAAGGATGATGGAGTGCTCTTGATGTTTCACCCTTAGTTGCTCCCAATAATTGTGTGGAGAAAAATGTATCCCCTGAGGTATCTCAGGGATCTCTTGATTTGCAGTCAAATGTTCTACCACTGAGCTATAAATCCTTTACATGAATCTCTCCATCTCCCATGACTTGGAGGTGGAAGCTTTTGTCTTCCCTTTTCTCTTCTCTCTTTTTTTTTTTTTTGAGATTTCTCTGGCCTTAGGTGCCATCAATGGTTATGGAAAAGAAAAATAAGCAATGCTTTTACCACACCAAACTTAGAATTTTGCTCGTCCTCGAGCAAGAGAAGAAAGAATAGATGAAGAAGAAAATGTGGAAGAATCTAGGATTATAAGGAGGGAAGGTGGGGATTCTGTGGGTCCATAGATCCTGAGATGATCCTGTGAGGTCCACAGATCTTGAGGTGTCAAAGATTTACATCCTTGCACCAATTAGGCATGTAAAATGCCTTTGCATGCAATTCTGGCGTTGAACGCCAGTTCTATGCTTGTTTCTGGCGTTCAGCGCCAGATCCATGCTCTGTTCTGGCGTTAAACGCCAGCCAGATGCTCCTTACTGGCGTTTGAACGCCAGTGAACTCCTCCAGGGTGTGCTGTTTTTAATGCTGTTTTTTATTTTTCTTCAATTTTTCCAGTTATTTTTGTGACTCCACATGATCATGAACCTATGAAGACATATAACTAATAAAAAATATAATTAAATAAAAATTTGGTTGCCTTCCAACAAGCGCTTCTTTAATGTCAATAGCTTGACAGTGGGCTCTCATGGAGCCTCACAGATGTTCAGAGCATTGTTGAGACTTCCCAACACCAAACTTAGAGTTTGGTTGTGGTCTCCCAACACCAAACTTAGAGTTTGACTGTGGGGGCTCTGGTTGACTCTGTTTTGAGAGAAGCTTACTGTGCCTCTTTTCCATGTTTACAGAAGGATGTCCTTGAGTTTTAAACACAAGGGAGTCCTCATTCAATTGAAGGACTAGTTCACCTCTGACAACATCAATCACAGCTCTTGCTGTGGCTAGGAAGGGTCTTCCAAGGATGATGGATTCATCCTCATCCTTCCCAGTGTCTAGGATTATGAAATCAGCAGGGATGTAAAGGCCTTCAACCTTTACTAGCATGTCCTCTACTTGTCCATAAGCCTGTTTTCTAGAGTTGTCTGCCATCTCTAATGAGATTTTAGCAGCTTGCACCTCAAAGATTCCCAGTTTCTCCATTACAGAGAGGGGCATGAGGTTTATCCCTGACCCAAGGTCACATAGAGCCTTCTCAAAGGTCATGGTGCCTATGGTACAAGGTATTAGGAACTTTCCAGGATCCTGTTTCTTCTGAGGCAGTCTCAGTTGATCCAATGCATTTAGTTCATTGGTGAACAGGGGAGGTTCATCTCCCCAAGTCTCACTACCAAATAAATTGGCATTCAGCTTCATGATTGCACCAAGAAACTTGGCAACTTGCTCTTCAGTAATATCCTCATTCTTTTCAGAAGAAGAATACTCATCAGAGCTCATGAAGGGCATAAGGAGGTTCAATGGAATCTCTATGGTCTCTAGATGAGCCTCAGAGTCCTTTGGTTCCTCAGAGGGAAACTCCTTATTGAACATTGGACATCCCAGGAGGTCTTCCTCACTGGGATTTACGTCTTCAACCTTCCTCCCAAGTTCGGCCATGGTAATCAATTCAATGGCCTTGCATTCTCCTTTTGGATTCTCTTCTGTATTGCTTGGGAGAGTACTAGGAGGGGTTTCAGTGATTCTTTTACTCAGTTGGCCCACTTGTGCTTCCAAATTTCTAATGGAGGACCTTGTTTCATTCATGAAACTCATAGTGGCCTTGGACATATCAGAGACTAAGTTTGCTAAATTAGAGGTATTTTGTTCAGAGTTCTCTGTCTGTTGCTGAGAAGATGATGAAAAAGGTTTACTACTGTTAAACCTGTTTCTTCCACCATTATTAAAGCCTTGTTGAGGCTTTTGTTGATCCTTCTATGAGAAATTTGGGTGATTTCTCCATGAGGGGTTATAGGTGTTCCCATAAGGTTTACCCATATAATTTACCTCTGCTATTGCAGGGTTCTCAGGATCATAAGCTTCTTCTTCAGAAGATGCCTCTTGAGTACTATTGGATGCAGCTTGCATTCCATTCAGACTCTGAGAAATCATATTGACTTGCTGAGTCAATATTTTGTTCTGAGCCAATATGGCATTCAGAGTATCAATTTGAAGAACTCCCTTCTTCTGAGGCGTCCCATTATTCACAGGATCCCTCTCAGAAGTGTACATGAACTGGTTGTTAGCAACCATGTCAATGAGTTCTTGAGCTTCTGCAGGCATTTTCTTTAGGTGAATGGATCCACCTGCAGAGGTATCCAATGACATCTTAGCTAATTCAGACAGACCATCATAGAATATGTCCAGGATGGTCCATTCTGAAAGCATGTCAGAAGGACACTTTTTGGTTAGTTCTTTGTATCTCTCCCAAGCTTCATAGAGGGATTCACCTTCTTTCTGTTTGAAGGTTTGAACATCCACTCTAAGCTTACTAAGCTTTTGAGGAGGAAAGAACTTGGCTAAGAAAGCCGTGACCAGCTTATCCCAAGAGTTCAGGCTATCCTTAGGTTGAGAGTCCAACCAGATTCTAGCTCTGTCTCTTACAGCAAATGGGAAAATCATGAGCCTGTAGACTTCAGGATCTACTCCATTAGTCTTAACAGTATCACATATCTGCAAGAATTCAGTTAAGAACTGAAAAGGATCTTCAGATGGAAGTCCATGAAACTTACAATTTTGTTGCATCAGAGAAACTAGTTGAGGCTTAAGCTCAAAATTGTTTGCTCCAATGGTAGGGATGGAGATGCTTCTTCCATGTAAATTGGAGTTAGGTGCAGTAAAGTCACCAAGCATCCTCCTTGCATTATTATTATTTTCGGCTACCATCTCCTCTTCCTGTTCGAAAATTTCTGTAAGGTTATCTCTGGATTGTTGTAATTTAGCTTCTCTTAGTTTTCTCTTGAGAGTCCTTTCAGGTTCTGGTTCTGCTTTAACAAGAATATTCTTGTCCTTGCTCCTGCTCATATGAAAAAGGAGGGAATAGAAAAATAATAATAGGGATCCTTTTTGCCCAGGTATAGAGGTTCCCTTAGGTGAGTGGAAGAAAAGAAGAGTAGAAGAAAAGAAGAAGAGAAAATCTGAACTCAGAGATAGAGAGGGGGTTCGGATTTTTGGTGAGTGAGGAAGAGATGTTAGTAAATAAATAAATAAATAGAAGAAGATGAGAGGGGGAAGTTTTCGAAAATAATTTTTGAAAAAGAGTTAGTGATTTTCGAAAAATAAGGAATGAAATAAAATTAAAATTAAACAATTAAACAATTAATTAAATAAAAAGAATTTTTGAAAAAGTGGGAAGAGATTTTCGAAAATTAGAGAGGGGGAGTTAGTTAGGTAGTTTTGAAAAAGATAAGAAACAAACAAAAAGTTAGTTAGTTAGTTGAAACAAATTTTGAAAATCAATTTTGAAAAGATAAGAAGATAAGAAGTTAGAAAAGATATTTTTAAAATCAAATTTTTGAAAAAGATAAGATAAAAAGATATTTTTGAAAAGATATGATTGAAATTAGTTTTGAAAAAGATTTGATTTTTAAAATCACAATTAATGACTTGATTCATAAGAAATCACAAGATATGATTCTAGAACTTAAAGTTTGAATCTTTCTTAACAAGCAAGTAACAAACTTGAAATTTTTGAATCAAAACATTAATTGTTGATGATATTTTCGAAAATTATGAGATAAAATTAAGAAAAAGATTTTTGAAAAATATTTTTAAAATTTTCGAAAATAAATAAGAAAAATGAAAAAGATATGATTTTTGAAAAAGATTTTGAAAAGGATAAGATTTTTAAATTGAAAATTTGATTTGACTCATAAGAAACAACTAGATTTTAAAAATTTTGAAAAAATCAACTCAAATTTTCGAATTTATGAGAGAAAAGAGGGAAAGATATTTTTTTTATTTTTGAATTTTTATGATGAGAGAGAAAAACAACAAAAATACTCAATGCATGAAAATTTTTGGATCAAAACAATGAACGCATGCAAGAATGCTATGAATGTCAAGATGAACACCAAGAACACTTTGAATGTCAAGATGAACACCAAGAACTTATTTTTGAAAAATTTTTTATGCAAAGAAAACATGCAAGACACCAAACTTAGAAATCTTTAATGCTTAGGCACTAAGAATTCAAGAATGCATATGAAAAACTCCATACAACACAAAACAATATAATATGAAGATCAATCAAGAAGGTTTACCAAGAACAACTTGAAGATCATGATGAATGCAATGCATGAATGCAATTTTCGAAAAATGCAATATGAGTATGCAATTGACACCAAACTTAAAAATTGACTCAAAACTCAAACAAGAAACACAAAATAATTTTGATTTTTATGATTTTATGATTTTTTTTTTTGGATTTTTGTAAATTTTTTTTTTCGAAAAACATCTAGGAAAAAAAGAAATAAGGATTTCAAAGTTTTTAATATGAATTCCAGGAATCTTGTGCTCTTAGTCTAAAGCTCCAATCTGAGGGTAAGACATGGCTTAATAGCCAGCCAGCTTTAGGATATAAATCAGGCATACAACAGCTGATATTCAAATTAACTTGCCTCTATGCTGATGGTTGGAAGCCCCTATCCAAAAGAGTTAGACATGGCTTTACAGCCAGCCAGGCTCCAACAATTTTCATGAAACTCTAGAATTCATTCTTAAAAATTCTGAAATAATTTTCAAAAACAGATGAGAAATTTTTGAAAGAATTTTTTTTTTTGAAAAATTTTTGAAAACTTTTTGAAAATAAAAAAAGAAGAAAATTACCCAATCTGAGCAACACGATGAACCGTCAGTTGTCCAAACTCAAACAATCCCCGGCAACGGCACCAAAAACTTGGTATGCGAAATCGTGATCACTCATATTTAGATTTGTAAAATTATTTGTTCGTTCTCTCCCTGGTAATGGCGCCAACAAACTGGTGCACAATACCATGGTCCAAGCATAACTTCACAACTTCGCACAACTAACCAGCAAGTGCACTGGGTCGTCTAAGTAATAAAACCTTACATGAGTAAGGGTCGATCCCACGGAGATTGTTGGTATGAAGCAAGCTATGGTCACCTTGTAAATCTCAGTCAGGCGGATAATAATTGATTGTGGAGGTTTCGAAAATAAATAATAAATAATTAGAAAATAAAGATAGAAACACTTATGTAGATCATTGGTGAGAATTTCAGATAAATGTATAGAGATGCGTTCGTTCCTCTGAACTTCTGCTTTCCTGCTGTCTTCATCCAATCAATCCTACTCCTTTCTATGGCTGGCTTTATGTAAGGACATCACCGTTGTCAATGGCTACTTTTCATCCTCTCTGTGAAAATGGTCCGATGCGCTGTCACTGCATGGCTAATCATCTGGAGGCATCACCGTTGTCAATGGCTGCATCCCATCCTCTCTGTGAAAATGGTCCTATGCGCTATCACTGCATGGCTAATCATCTAGAGGTTCTCGATCATATTGGAATAGGATTCACCCTCCTTTTGAGTCTGTCACTATGCCCAACACTCGCGAGTTTGAAGTTCGTCACAGTCATTCAATCCCAGAATCCTACTCGAAATACCACAGATAAGGTTTAGACTTTCCGGATTCTCATGAATGCCGCCATCAATCTAGCTTATACCACGAAGATCCTGATTAAGAGATCCAAGAGATACTCATCCAATCTAAGGTGGAACAGAAGTGGTTGTCAGGCACGCGTTCGTGGGGGAATAATGATGATTGTCACGTTCATCACATTCATATTGAAGTGCGAATGAATATCTTAGAAGCGGAATAAGTTGAATTGAATAGAAAAACAGTAGTACTTTGCATTAATTCATGAGGAACAGCAGAGCTCCACACCTTAATCTATGGAGTGTAGAAACTCTACCGTTTGAAGATACATAAGTGAAAGGTTCAGGCATGGCCGAATGGCCAGCCCCCATGATCTAAGAACCAGACGTCCCAAGATGCCTAATACAATAGTAAAAGGTCCTATTTATACTAAACTAGTTACTAAGGTTTACAGAAGTAAGTAATTGATACATAAATCCACTTATAGGGGCCCACTTGGTGTGTGCTTGGGCTGAGCTTGAATGTTACACGTGCAGAGGCTCTTTCTGGAGTTGAACGCCAAGTTGTAATGTGTTTCTGGCGTTCAACTCTGGTTCGTGACGTGTTTCTGGCGTTTAACTCCAGACTGCAGCGTAGAACTGGCGTTCAACGCCCTTTTTCGTCATCTAAACGCGGCCAAAGTATGAATTATTATAGATTGCTGGAAAGACCTGGATGTCTACTTTCCAACGCAATTGGAAGCGCGCCATTTTAAGTTCTGTAGCTCCAGAAAATCCACTTTGAGTGTAGGAAGGTCATAATCCAACAGCATCAGCAGTCCTTCTTCAACCTCTGAATCTGATTTTTGCTCAAGTCCCTCAATTTCAGCCAGAAAATACCTGAAATCACAGAAAAATACACAAACTCATAGTAAAGTCTAGAAATGTGAATTTAACATAAAAACTAATAAAAACATCCCTAAAAGTAACTAGATCCTACTAAAAATATACTAAAAATAATGCCAGAAAAGCGTATAAATTATCCGCTCATCACTTGTGCTTGAACTCATCCAGGAATCTCTACCAATGTTTGTGATTCCAATGGCCTCCGGGGTCCCAAACTAGGCGCAGAGAGCCTTCAAGCAGGTTAAAACAAGTGACAAAGCCCCAAGAGTGTTGATTGCCAGAATGAATTCCGGGGTCCCAAATCTTGCTTTTGCACCCGTCTTCTTGTTGATCATTAGTGTTCCAACCGGGTGGTAAGCAATCTGAATTCTCACTGAGGCATTCAAACAGCTTCCTAGACCCATACAATTTAGTATTCTTCCAACCATGATACTTCAGTTTGGAGCATGCAACCATATTGAACCTTGCATGACAATTCTTACCACTAACCATCTCCCTCTTACTCTTATAGCCACAAAGAGCTCTAAGTTGACCATCTGTCTCAAGTAAACCATATTCAAGTGGGATGAGAAAGCTAAGGGATATGAATTTTACCCACTTGAATGTTGTGAAGGATGATGGTGACTTAGGCGGAGAGGTCTCCAATAACTTTGGCAAGGTGATTTCAAGCTCCACTCCCTTGCGCTCTTTGACAACTTCCACCTCTTTGCAAACTTCTTCTTTAATTTCCATCTCTTGATCAACATCTTCAAAGTCTTTAGCTATGATATGCCTTGGAGGTTGTACACCCTCTTTGGCATCAAATTCAAATGTCTTGAAAGGAGGTTCTATGACTGGACTTTTCCATGGAGGTTCTGCATCTCCTAGGTCTTCAACCACTTCTTCCTCTACAACTATCATGGCTTCCTCCACTTGTTCCAATACAAAGCCATGCTCCTCATTGTCCACTGAAGTTTCTAGTGTCTCCTTCATGCTACGCTCTTCTTTAGATTCTCCACATGTAGCCATGGGAGTACTTTGAGTTCTCAGATGTCGGGAGGCTATTATATTTACTACCTCGGTTAAGGCAGTAGTGAGTTCCAGTACGGCCCTTTGCATCTTCGCTTGTCCTTGAAGAAGACCACGAAGTTTGTCATCCATTGGAGATTGGGGTGGATATGAGGGTTCATTATTTTGG
Source organism: Arachis ipaensis (assembly GCF_059453495.1). Taxonomy (NCBI): domain Eukaryota; kingdom Viridiplantae; phylum Streptophyta; class Magnoliopsida; order Fabales; family Fabaceae; genus Arachis; species Arachis ipaensis. The sequence goes on from NC_142439.1 coordinate 96,692,966, forward strand.
AGAAAGGGTTCATAATAGGAAGGTGGTTCTTCTTGATAAGGATATGGAGATGGTGAATATTGAGGTGGTGGTTCTAGGTATGGTTCATATGGTGGTTGGTGTGGTGGATATAGGTTAGGGTCATATGGTGGTGTTTGGTGGTAAGGGGCTTGTGAGTATGGTGGTTCAAAGTTGTGTTGAGGAGATGGTTCATAACCATATGGCGGGACTTGTTGGTAACTACAAGGGGGTCCACCATAGTCATCATCTTGGTATGCATCACAGAATGGTTGTTGGTCATAGTGCATTGGAGGGGGTTGCTGCCAAGAGGGTTGATCAAATCCTTGTGGCTCCTTCCATCTTTGATTCTTCCAACCTTGATGCCTATTTTCATTGTAATTTCCTCTTCCTGCAACATAATTATAACCAGACTCATAGCCAAAGGGGTGAGAGTTCATAGTAACAAATAAAAATTAAAAACAAAAATAAAAACAATTTTAAATCAAAAGGTTATTGAAATTTAAATTTTAAAATGATGTTGCAGGTATAGCTTCTAAACCAACAAAAGTCCTTTCTTACAAAAGTTTTGGTTGTCACAAGTAACAAACCCCTTTAAAATTGATTACCGAAGTATTCAGACCTCGGGTTGTCTTCTCAAGGAATTGCAGGGAGGTATGTTCTTATTATTGGTTATGAGTTTTGTAAATTGGGGGTTTTGAAAGTAAGGAACAAGTAATTTAAATGACAAGTAAAATAAATAAATAACTGTGAAATAAACTCTTAGCAAGGTATGAAAATTCGGAAGTCCTATCCTAGTTACTCCTATGAGAATTGAAGTTAATCCCACTTAGTTAACTTTACGAAAGCAAGGGAAAGTCAAGTGAACTAATTAGTTAGATTCCCAAGTCCTAGCCAACTCCTAAGGAAAGACTAGAGTTAGTGGAATTCCAGTCAATTAGCCGACATAACAATCAATCACGATAAGTTGATAACTCAAGAGCCTCCAGTTAATCAATTAAAGCTAAGAATATAAAAAGGCTAAATAAGAATCATAAATCTGAAATACCTCAATTGCATTTAATAAAAGGAAATTAATCCAAAAATATAAAGAGTTCATAAGCCAATTTTGTAACATAAGTAATTAAATGAGAGCATTGAAGTATCTGAAAGTAGAAGAGAAATATAAAGTAAAAGAAATATTGAACCTGATGAAGAGTTGAAATCCTAAATCCTTTAAGAGGAATCCTAATCCTAAAACCTAAGAGAGAGGAGAGAACCTCTCTCTCTCTAAAAATTACATCTAAACTTATGAAAAGTGAATTATTGAAGACCTCCTCATGAATGAATGGATTCTCCCACTTTATAGCCTCTAATCTGTGTTTTCTGGGCCGCAAACTGGGTCGAAAACAGCCCAGAAATCGCTGGAGAAGAAATCTGCCATGCTGATTTTTGTCACTGCGATACGTCCGCATGGATCACGCGTTCGCGTCGCCTAGAGTCAGGGCAACTATGGCATATTATATATCAAATCGAAGGCCCGGACGTTAGCTTTCCAATGCAACTAGAACCGCATCATTTGGACCTCTGTAGCTCAAGTTATGACAGTTTTAGTGCGAGAGGGTCAGGTTGACAGCTTTGCAGTTCCTTCAACTTCTTGTATTCCTTCCACTTTTGCATGCTTCCTTTCCATCCTCCAAGCCATTCCTGCCCTGTAAATCCTAAAATTACTTAACGCACATATCAAGGCATCGAGTGGTAATAAGAGAAGATTAAACATATCAAAATTAAGACCAAAGAAGCATGTTTTCAATCATAGCACAAAATCAGGAAGGAAAACATAAACTCATGCAAATCATGTTAATAAGTGTATGAAAGATTGATAAAATCCACTCAATTGAGCACAAGATAAACCATAAAATAGTGGTTTATCAAGGTATAACCAAAAGGTGATCAAAAGAAGCTTTTACCACAAACAACCTAATACTGATCGGAAATGACATTGGGATCCAGAAGTTGGTCGAAAGTAAGCTAGTTAAAAACTGGAAAGAACCCTACAAGATTGCTGAAGTCTTAGAAAAAAGGTTACCATAAAGTGACCGACCTACAAGGAAGGGAACTCCTGAAGTCGTGGCATATGTATAACCTGAAGAAGTACTACAGTTAGGTAGCGCATCTTTTTTCCTGGCGTACTATTTTTCTCGACCTTAAGATTTTTTTTCCAAAAAGGGTTTTCTTTGAGGGGAGTTTTAACAAGGTACCATAACAATAGCTAAGGGCAATAAAGAGCCATCGGTAACAAACTTATGTAAATCATTTTTCATTAATGATAATTCATCTTTTCTTTATAAGTTTCCTATAAAAATGTATTAATTTAAGCTCGATAAACCATAAAAATGATTGTTTGACCTGGAATGGTCGGCAAGATAAAGGGACGAGCTACAAATTAATGTAAGAAGTTATGTAAACAACTCGTGAAACTGACCTCAAAATCAAGGCAGGACAAAAACAAAATATAAAAGTAACTTGATAAAGTCCAACTACACGAAGTCAGAACTTACAAAGGAAATCAATATACTGATCTACTCGCTGACATTACCTTTTAACTTAGCAAAGAAACATCATTAAAAGTTGCTAAGACACGATCTTCAATTAAATGGCTGAAGAGGCTAAGAACTAATTCGAAGATCTAAATTTATTATTGAAATGAAGAAAGATTCTTTATCACAGTTTTATAAAGTTGTTTAAACTACAACTAAAACAAAATAAATTGTTCAAGAAGCTACAAGCTATTACAAAAAAAAGATTGTTCATAAAGGACCCACACATCGGGCCATTTAAAAACTATGAAAAGAAACTACAAAGGATTAAGATCATCCCTAGTAACAGCGTCCTTGGCTTGGTGGTGCGCAGAAATTGTGATTATGTAAAATTCGTCGCTCTTTCTTTCCCTGGTAATGGCGCCAAAAACATGATGCCAATACCCTGGTTCACAACTTCGCACAACTAACCAGCAAGTGCACTGGGTCGTCCAAGTAATACCTTACGTGAGTAAGGGTCGAATCCCACGGAGATTGTTGGTATGAAGCAAGCTATGGTCACCTTGTAAATCTCAGTCAGGCGGATATAAAATAGTAATGAGGTTTTCAAAAATAATTAATAAAATAGGGATAGAAATACTTATGTAAATCATTGGTGAGAATTTCAGATAAGAAAATAGAGATGCTTTTGTTCCTCTGAACCTCTGCTTTCCTGCTATCTTCATCCAATCAGTCTTACTCCTTTCCATGGCTGGCTTTATGTGATACATCACCATTGTCAATGGCTACTTTCGGTCTTCTCTCAGGAAAATGATCCAAATGCCCTGTCATGGCACGGCTAATCGTCTGGAGGCATCACCCTTGTCAATGGCTTCATCCTATCCTCTCAGTGAAAATGGTCAACGCACCCTGTCACGGCACGGCTATTCATCTGTCGGTTCTCGATCATGCTGGAATAGGATTTACTATCCTTTTGCGTCTGTCACTACGCCCAGCAATCGCGAGTTTGAAGCTCGTCACAGTCATTCAATCATTGAATCCTACTCAGAATATCACAGACAAGGTTTAGACTTTTCGGATTCTCTTAAATGCCGCCATCATTCTAGCTTACACCACGAAGATTCTAATTAAGAGATCTAAGAGATACTCATTCAGTCGAAGGTAGAACGGAAGTGGTTGTCAGGCACGCGTTCATAGGGAATGATGATGATTGTCACGTTCATCAACTTCATGTTGAAGAGCGAATGAATATCTTAGAAGCGAAATAAGATGAATTGAATAGAAAACAGTAGTACTTTGCATTAATCTTTGAGGAACAGCAGAGCTCTACACCTTAATCTATGGAGTGCAGAAACTCTACCCTTGAAAATACATAAGTGATAATGGAGTTCATTGGTCTCGGCCCCAGAGGGGAACCGGAGTAACCCAGACTCTGAATACAATGATAAAAAGTTCTATTTATAATAAACTAGTCACTAGGGTTTACAGGAGTAAGTAATTGATGCATAAATCCACTTTCGGGGCCCACTTGGTGTGTGCTTGGGCTGAGCTTGAGTGTTGCACGTGTAGAGGTCCTTCTTGGAGTTGAACGCCAGTTTTTGTGCCAGTTTGGGCGTTCAACTCTGGTTTTGGATCCTTTTCTGGCGCTGGACGCCAGAACTAGGCAGAGAGATGGCGTTGAATGCCAGTTGGTGTCGTCTATTCTTGGCCAAAGTATGGACTATTACATATTGCTGGAAAGCCCTGGATGTCTACTTTCCAACGCAATTAGAAGCGCGCCATTTTGAGTTTTGTAGCTCCAGAAAATCCACTTTGAGTGCAGGGAGGTCAGAATCCAACAGCATCAGCAGTCCTTCTTCAACCTCTGAATCTGATTTTTGCTCAAGTCCCTCAATTTCAGTCAGAAAATACCTGAAATCACAGAAAAACACACAAACTCATAGTAAAGTCCAGAAATGTGAATTTAACATAAAAACTAATAAAAACATCCCTAAAAGTAACTAGATCCTACTAAAAACATACTAAAAACAATGCCAAAAAGCGTATAAATTATCCGCTCATCACAACACCAAACTTAAATTGTTGCTTGTCCCCAAGCAACTGAAAATCAAATAGGATAAAAAGAAGAAAATATACTATAAATTCCAAACTATCAATGAAACATAGCTCCAATAAGATGAGCGGGACTTATAGCTTTTTGCCTCTTGAATAGTTTTGGCATCTCACTTTATCCATTGAAGTCCAGAATGATTGGATTCTATAGGAACTCAGAGTTCAGATAGTGTTATTGATTCTCCTAGTTCAGTATGATGATTCTTGAACACAGCTTCTTTATGAGTCTTGGCCGTGGCCCTAAGCACTTTGTTTTCCAGTATTACCACCGGATACATAAATGCCACAGACACATAATTGGGTGAACCTTTTCAGATTGTGACTCAGCTTTGCTAAAGTCCCCAATTAGAGGTGTCCAGGGTTCTTAAGCACACTCTTTTTTTGCTTTGGACCTTGACTTTAACCGCTCAGTCTCAAGTTTTCACTTGACACCTACACGCCACAAGCACATGGTTAGGGACAGCTTGGTTTAGCCACTTAGACCAGGATTTTATTCCTTTAGGCCCTCCTATCCACTGATGCTTAAAGCCTTGGGATCCTTTTTATTTGCCCTTGCCTTTTGGTTTTAAGGGTTATTGGCTTTTTGCTCTTGCCTCTTGGTTTTAAGAGCTTTTGGCTTTTTCTGCTTGCTTTTTCTTTTTCTTTCTATTATTTTTTTTTTCGCCTATTTTTTTTTTCTCTTTTTTTTTCTGCAAGCTTTGTTCTTTGCTGCTTTTTCTTGCTTCAAGAATAATTTTTATGATTTTTCAGATTATCAAATAACATGTCTTCTTGTCATTATTCTTTCAAGAGCCAACATATTTAACATTCTTAAACAACAACTTCAAAAGACATATGCACTGTTCAAGCATACATTCAGAAAACAAGAAGCATTGTCACCACATCAATATAATTAAACTAAGTTCAAGGGTAAATTCGAAACTCATGTACTTCTTGTTCTTTTGAATTAAAACAGTTTTTATTTAAGAGAGGTGATGGATTCATAGGACGTTCATATCTTTAAGACAAAGTTACTAACTACTAATGATCATGTAATGAAGACACAAATATAGATAAGCACATAACATAGAAAATGAAAAACAGAAGAAATAAGAACAAGGAATGAATCCACCTTAGTGATGGTGGCGTTTCCTTCTTGAGGAACCAAAGATGTCCTTGAGCTCTTCTATGTATCTTCCTTGTCTTTGTTGCTCCTCCCTCATTGCTTTTTGATCTTCTCTTATTTCATGAAGGATGATAGAGTGCTCTTGATGTTCCACCCTTAATTGTCCCATGTTGGAACTTAATTCTCCTAGGGAGGTGTTGATTTGCTCCTAATATTTATGTGGAAGGAAGTGCATCCCCTGAGGTATCTCAGGGATCTCTTGATTTGCAGCCACATGTTCTACCACTGAGCTATAGACCCTTGAGATGAATCTTTCCATCTCCCATGACTAGGAGGTGGAAGCCTTTGTCTTCCCTTCCCCTCTTTTAGAGGTTTAGGTGCCATCAATGGTAATGGAAAAACAAAAAGCTTATGCTTTTGCCACACCAAACTTAGAATGTTGCTCGCCCTCGAGCAAAAGAAGAAAGAATAGAAGAAGAAGAAGATATGGAGGAGATGGAGGGATGTGTGTATGGATGTGAGTGGTGAATAGAAAACAGAAGGGATGATCATGAATGGAAAGAGAGAGGGTGAGGTGGGTAGGGATCTTGTGAGGTCCACAGATCCTGAGGTGATCCTGTGGGGTCCACAGATCCTGAGGTGTCAAGTATTTACATCCCTGCACCAACTAGGCATGTAAAATACCTTTGCACACAACTCTGGGCGTTCAGCGCCAGGTTGGTGCCCATTTTGGGCGTTCAACGCCCATTTGTTGCCATTTCTGACGTTGAACACCAGAACCATGCTTGTTCTGGGCATTTAGCACCAGGATGCTGCCCATTTTGGGCGTTCAGCGCCAGAACCATGCTCTGTTCTGGCGTTGAACGCCAGACAGGTGCTTCCTCCAGGGTGTGATTTTTCTTCTGCTGTTTTTGATTCCGTTTCTAATTTTTTTTGTTTATTTTGTGACTCCACATGATCATGAACCTAAGAAAACATGAAAAACAAAAACAAAATTAGATAAATAAACATTGGGTTGCCTCCCAACAAGCGCTTCTTTAATGTCAATAGCTTGACAGTGGGCTCTCATGGAGCCTCACAAGCGTGCAGAGCTTTGTTGAGACTCTCCAACACCAAACTTAGAGTTTGGATATGGGAGTTCAACACCAAACTTAGAGTTTGGTTATGGCCTCCCAACACCAAACTTAGAGTTTGACTGTGGGGGCTTTGTTTGACTCTGCTTTGAGAGAAGCTTTTTCTGCTTCCTCTCCATAGATGCAGAGAGAGATCCTTGAGTTGTAAACACAAGGTTGTCCTTATTTAATTGAAGGATCAATTCTCCTCTGTCCACATCAATCACAGCTCTTGCTGTGGCCAGGAAAGGTCTTCCTAGGATGATGGATTCATCCTCTTCCTTTCCAGTATCCAGGACTATGAAATCAGCAGGGATGTAAAGGCCTTCAACCTTTACTAACACGTCCTCTACTTGTCCATAAGCCTATTTTCTTGAATTATCTGCCATCTCTAATGAGATTCTAGCAGCTTGTACCCCATAGATTCCCAGTTTCTCTATTACAGAGAGGGGCATGAGGTTTATTCCTGAACCAAGGTCACACAAAGCCTTAAAGATCATGGTGCCTATGGTACAAGGTATTATGAACTTTCCAGGATCCTGTCTCTTCTGAGGCAATGTCAGTTGATCCAGATCACTTAGTTCATTGGTGAACAAGGGACGTTCATTTTCCCAAGTTTCAATACCAAATAATTTGGCATTCAGCTTCATGATTGCACCAAGAAACTTGGCAGTTTGCTCTTCAGTGACATCCTCATTCTCTTCAGAAGAGAATACTCATCAGAGCTCATGAATGGCATAAGGAGGTTCAATGGAATCTCTATGGTCTCTAGATGAGCCTCAGAGTCCTTTGGTTCCTCAGAGGGAAGCTCCTTGTTGACCACTGGACGTCCCAGGGGGTCTTCCTCCTTGGGATTCACGTCCTCTCCTTCCCTTACAGGTTCGGCCATGATGCTTATGTCAATGGCCTTGCACTCTCCTTTTGGATTCTCTTCTGTATTGCTTGGGAGAGTACTAGGAGGGATTTCAGTGATCCTTTTACTCAGCTGGCCCACTTGTGCTTCCAAATTTCTAATGGAAGACCTTGTTTCATTCATGAAACTCACAGTGGCCTTAGATAGATCAGAGACTAAGTTTGCTAAATTAGAAGTATTTTGTTCAGAGTTCTCTGTCTGTTGCTGAGTGGAGGATGGAAAAGGTTTATTATTGTTAAACCTGTTTCTTCCACCATTATTAAAGCCTTGTTGAGGCTTTTGATCCTTCCATGAGAAATTTGGATGATTTCTCCATGATGAGTTATAGGTGTTTCCATAAGGTTCACCTATGTAATTTACCTCTGCTATTGCAGGGTTTTCAGGATCATAAGCTTCTTCTGCATAAGAAGCCTCTTGAGTACTGTTGGATGCAGCTTGCATTCCATTCAGACTTTGAGAAATCATATTGACTTGCTGAGTCAATATTTTGTTCTGAGCCAATATGGCATTCAGAGTATCAACTTCAAGAACTCCCTTCTTCATAGGCATCCCATTACTCATAGGATTCCTCTCAGAAGTGTATATGAACTGGTTATTAGCAACCATGTCAATGAGTTCTTGAGCTTCTGCAGGCGTTTTCTTTAGGTGAATGGATCCACCTGCAGAAGTATCCAATGACATCTTTGATAACTCAGACAAACCATCATAGAATATATCCAGGATGGTCCATTCTGAAAGCATGTCAGAAGGACACTTTTTGGTCAGCTGCTTGTATCTTTTCCAAGCTTCATAGAGGGATTCACCATCTTTTTGTTTGAAGGTTTGAACATCCACTCTAAGCTTGCTCAGCTTTTGAGGAGGAAAGAACTTGGCTAAGAAAGCCGTGACCAGCTTATCCCAAGAGTTCAGGCTATCTTTAGGTTGAGAGTCCAACCATATTCTAGCTCTATCTCTTACAGCAAATGGGAAAAGCATGAGCCTGTAGACTTCAGGATCTACTCTAATAGTCTTAACAGTATCACAGATCTGCAAGAATTCAGTTAAGAATTGAAAAGGATTTTCAGATGGAAGTCCATGAAACTTGCAGTTCTGCTGCATCAGAGAAACTAACTGAGGTTTCAGCTCAAAATTGTTTGCTCCAATTGTAGGAATGGAGATGCTTCTTCCATGTAAATTGGAATTTGGTGCAGTAAAGTCACCAAGCATTCTCCTTGCATTGTTGTTGGGTTCGGCTGCCATCTCCTTTACTTGTTCGAAATTTTCAATCAAGTTGTCTCTGGATTGTTGTAGTTTAGCTTCTCTTAGTTTCCTCTTCAGAGTCTTTTCAGGTTCTGGATCAGCTTCAACAAGAATGCCTTTTTCTCTGTCCCTGCTCATAAGAAAGAGAAGAAAAAAAGAAAAGAAGAGGAATCCTCTATGTCACAGCAAGGAGGTTCCTTATTGTTAGTAGAAAAAGAAGAAGAAGAAAAATTCGAACACAGATAGAAGAGGGGGTTCAAATTTGGTGAGTGATGTGAGGAAGAGATGTTAGTGGATGAATAAATAAATAGAATAAGAGGAAAGAGGGAGAGGATTTTCGAAAATAATTTTTGAAAAAGAGTTAGTGATTTTCGAAAGTAGTTTTTGAAAAAGGTTAGTAATTTTCGAAAATGAAAATTAAGAATTAAAATAATTAATTAATTAAAAAGAAATTTTGAAAAAACGGGGGAGATATTTTCGAAAATTAGAGAGAGAGAGAGTTAGTTAGGTGGTTTTGAAAAAGATAAGAAACAAACAAAAAGTTAGTTAGTTAGTTGAAACAAATTTTGAAAAGATAAGAAGTTAGGAAGTTAGAAAAGATATTTTGAAATCAAATTTTTGAAAAAGATAAGATAAGAAGATATTTTTGAAAAGATATGATAGAAATTAGTTTTTGAAAAAGATTTGATTTTTAAAATCTCAATTAATGACTTGATTCACAAGAAATCACAAGATATGATTCTAGAACTTAAAGTTTGAATCTTTCTTAACAAGTAAGTAACAAACTTAAAATTTTTGAATCAAAACATTAATTGGTGATGTTATTTTCGAAAATTATGATGTAAAATTAAGAAAAAGATTTTTGAAAAATGTTTTTGAAATTTTCGAAAATAACTCAGAAAAATGAAAAAGATTTGATTTTTGAAAAAGATTTTGAAAAAGATGAGATTTTTAAATTGAAAATTTGATTTGACTCATGAAAACAACTAGATTTTAAAAATTTTTGAAAAAGTCAAATCTCATTTTCGAATTTATGAGAGAGAAAAAGGGAAAGATATTTTTTTGATTTTTGAATTTTTATGATGAGAGAGAAAAAACAAGAAAAATGATGCAATGCATGAAAGTTATGGATCAAAACAATGAATGCATGCAAGAATGCTATGAATGTCAAGATGAACACCAAGAACACTATGAAGATCATGATGAACATCAAGAACACATTTTTGAAAAATTTTTAATGCAAGGAAAACATGCAAGACACCAAACTTAGAAATCTTTAATGCTTAGGCACTAAGAATTCAAGAATGCATATGAAAAACAAGAAAAGACACAAAACATGCAAATGCAAAGATCAAACAAGAAGACTTACCAAGAACAACTTGAAGATCATGAAGAACACTATGAATGCATGAATTTTCGAAAAAAATGCAAGATGCACATGCAATTGACACCAAACTTATAACATGACTCAAGACTCAAACAAGAAACACAAAAATATTTTTGATTTTTATGATTTTATGATTTTTTTTTGTATTTTCTTTAATTTTTTTCGAAAATCATTTTGAAAAGAAAAATAAGGATTCAAAATTTTTAATATGAATTCCAGGAATCTTATTCTCTAAAGCTCCAATCAAAGGGTCAGGCATGGCTTAATAGCTAGCCAAGCTTTAGTATGTAACTCAGACATGATACGTCTAACATGCCCTACAGTAGTAGCTTTACAGCCAGCCAGGCTTCAACATGCTTTATGAAACACTAGAATTCATTCTTAAAAATTTTGAACAAAATTATAAAATTTTTGAAAACATTTTTATTTTAAAAAAATTTTTTTTTTTGAAATTTTTTTTCGAAAACAAAGGAGAAATTTTTGAAAGATTTTTGAAAACTTTTTTGAAAAGAAAACGAAAAGAAAGTTACCCAATCTGAGCAACAAGATGAACCGTCAGTTGTCCAAACTCGAACAATCCCTGGCAACGGCGCCAAAAACTTGGTGCGCAGAAATTGTGATTATGTAAAATTCATCGCTCTTTCTTTCCCTGGTAATGGCGCCAAAAACATGATGCCAATACCCTGGTTCACAACTTCGCACAACTAACCAGCAAGTGCACTGGGTCGTCCAAGTAATACCTCACGTGAGTAAGGGTCGAATCCAACGGAGATTGTTGGTATGAAGCAAGCTATGGTCACCTTGTAAATCTCAGTCAGGCGGATATAAAATAGTAATGGGGTTTTCGAAAATAGTTAATAAAATAGGGATAGAAATACTTATGTAAATCATTGGTGAGAATTTTAGATAAGCGAATAGAGATGCTTTCGTTCCTCTGAACCTCCGCTTTCCTGCTATCTTCATCCAATCAGTCTTACTCCTTTCCATGGCTGGCTTTATGTGATACATCACGATTGTCAATGGCTACTTTCGGTCTTCTCTCGAAAAAATGATCCAAATGCCCTGTCACGGCACGGCTAATCGTCTGGAGGCATCACCCTTGTCAATGGCTTCATCCTATCCTCTCAGTGAAAATGGTCAACGCACCCTGTCACGGCACGGCTATTCATCTGTCGGTTCTCGATCATGCTGGAATAGGATTTACTATCCTTTTGCGTCTGTCACTACGCCCAGCAATCGCGAGTTTGAAGCTCGTCACAGTCATTCAATCATTGAATCCTACTCAGAATACCACAGACAAGGTTTAGACTTTCCGGATTCTCTTGAATGCCACCATCATTCTAGCTTACACCACGAAGATTCTAATTAAGAGATCTAAGAGATACTCATTCAGTCGAAGGTAGAACGGAAGTGGTTGTCAGGCACGCGTTCATAGGGAATGATGATGATTGTCACGTTCATCACATTCAGGTTGAAGAGCGAATGAATATCTTAGAAGCGAAATAAGATGAATTGAATAGAAAACAGTAGTACTTTGCATTAATCTTTGAGGAACAGCAGAGCTCTACACCTTAATCTATGGAGTGCAGAAACTCTACCGTTGAAAATACATAAGTGATAATGGAGTTCATTGGTCTCGGCCCCAGAGGGGAACCGGAGTAACCCAGACTCTGAATACAATGATAAAAAGTTCTATTTATAATAAACTAGTCACTAGGGTTTACAGGAGTAAGTAATTGATGCATAAATCCACTTCCGGGGCCCACTTGGTGTGTACTTGGGCTGAGCTTGAGTGTTGCACGTGTAGAGGTCCTTCTTGGAGTTGAACGCCAGTTTTTGTGCCAGTTTGGGCGTTCAACTCTGGTTTTGGATCCTTTTTTGGCGCTGGACGCCAGAATTGGGCAGAGAGCTGGCGTTGAACACCAGTTTTCGTCGTCTATTCTTAGCCAAAGTATGGACTATTATATATTGCTGGAAAGCCCTAGATGTCTACTTTCCAACGCAATTAGAAGCGCGCCATTTCGTGTTCTGTAGCTCCAGAAAATCTACTTTGAGTGCAGGGTGGTCAGAATCCAACAGCATCAGCAGTCCTTCTTCAACCTCTGAATCTGATTTTTGCTCAAGTCCCTCGATTTCAGTCAGAAAATACCTGAAATCACAGAAAAAGACACAAACTCATAGTAAAGTCCAGAAATGTGAATTTAACATAAAAACTAATGAAAACATCCCTAAAAGTAACTAGATCCTACTAAAAACATACTAAAAACAATGCCAAAAAGCGTATAAATTATCCGCTCATCACTTGGGCAGAAGGAATTGAGCCATACTCAGAAACTGGCACATCTGGAATAGGACTAGTCGGCAAAGGAAGAAGCTCGACGTTGACAACCTCAGGGAGAACCTTGGGATTCTGAGGTGTCTAATCGACCTCTGCACCTGAAGCCTTCAGGTCGGGCAAAGGAACCTCCTCATCATCCTCAGAAGTCACGACGATCTTCCTATCTACTACAATATTATCTTGGCTGTACAAGGAAAAATCCCCCTCGAGAGCAATAATTTGGATCTGGGCTTTCAGGTTCGTAAACATCTCATCCATTCCCTTAGCCACAGACTCATCAAGTGTTGCATATTTATCCCAAGACTAAGCCAGCTCCTCCTCAAGGTCAAGCCTCTCTCCAAAAATACGGGTATAGCTCTCCTCTGCCTTCTTCTTTAATCCCTCCGACATGGCCAAGGCCACCTCTGCCTTTTTTGCCTTGGCCCGAGCTTTATGTAAGTCGGACGTCAATCTATCTCTCTCCTCCTCAAGCTCCTTCTTTATCTCTTTCAACTTCTCCCTCTCAGCTTGAGCAGCCACCAAGGAGCCGTGGGTGGTGCTAAGGGGAGTTTTCTCTAATTCCTTGGCCAAGGCAGCGCATACACCTGTTGTCCAAATTTCACCTCGGGCTAGGAGTTGGAGATGGTTCTTGGGGGTCACATCATCCATACTAATATGGCTGTAGGGAAGAATGTGTTTTTCACTCCAAGCAAGCCCGTTGAAGCCCTTGTCATAAATACTTTCCCCCTCAGCAGTCTTTTGTCTTTTTGGAGGATGTTCGGATGAAGAAGGAGGAGGACGAACCACGGACTATCCGGAGGAGGGTCATAAGGAATTAGTCGAGATGCTGGGACGTGTATAATTTTTTTTGAAGCTGCGGCGCCCGAGTCTGACTTTGAAGCTGCGACGTTCTTTCTGGTGGCCTAGAGTATCTTCATGGTAGCCGACTTGAGAGCCATTCTTTTTGCAAGTAAAAGCACATTAGTCGCCAACATAAACTTACAACCAAAATTTATAAGCACAAAGTAAGAAAGCTACCTAGCTCGGACTGAAGTTGATTGGGATCCCCAAAAAATATTTTGCTGTCCAAATAAGGAGCCTGACCCAAGCACTCTTGAAGTAAGCCAACTAAACTCTTCTCAAGGCCATCTAAATCATCTACATTTAATTGGCTATCACGGGTTTCTCTTTCCAGTATAACAAGAACAGGGTTCATCATTCTCATCTAAGAAGAAAGGTCGGGCATCCTCAACAGCTCGGATTTTGTAGAAGTAAATTTTAAAATCATGAAAGTACTCTTCAAAGATAGAGAAAACCTTCCTACCCTGAATGGCATGAAAGAAAATCCAAGCTAGCTTTTTTGAACCAAATGGCTTCACTAGAACAAAGAGGTAAAAGAAAACTTTGAGGGAAGGTCGAACATCAAGCTTCCGACATAGAAGTTGGCATATTTTCAGAAAGGCCCAATAATTAGGGTGAAGTTGGGAAGGGGGAACGTTGCGAGTCGAGAGGACATTAATCTCAAAATCAGAAAATGGAAGCCTAACGTCTATCTTAGATGAAAAGCAATCATAAGAGTAAAAGAAGGGGATTTCCGACCTATCTAATAGGGGAAAGCATACCCTCTCTTCGGGATCAGCCAAGACTATCTCGTAGTTTCGTTCATCTTCCTGGTTCTCACACAACCTATGGTGCCTACGAAAAGTTTCGGCATACTCTCTATCAATCACAGGAACATGAGTTAGGACAGAAGTGTCTACCCAAGTTAAAAGAGAAGAAGAGACTTTTGTTGACATATCGTGAATAATAGATTGAGACATAAAGTTATACCTACAAATACATCAAACAAAGAAGCTGTCACGAAATGAACTCGAACACCAACTAAAGGAAGTCGGGTTTTTATAGAATAGCGATTTCAAAAAACTGTTTTCATAAACAAATTCAACAGTTAGAAAATGATGTCACTTTCGAACAAGCAAATACAACACCATTTGGGGACAACACAATCAAAGTCCATAGCAACAATCTCAAACAATAGACAAGTTAAAAAAATGTTTTCAAGAACAAACAAGTAGTGGCAGTTAAAGGGAAAAATAAAACTCCCATCATCAACAAATATTTCCAAACATCATTCAAAGTATCATTCAAAATAGATACAAGAACCCAGAACAGTTGAAAACAACAACCAAGATGGGTAAAAACACCAACCTTGGAAAAACACACGAATGGAAGGGCACGTCAAATAGAAAGAAAGCTTGAATGTTCCTTTTCGAAGCGCACAAAAATCTTCAAAAGATTCAAGATGGAGAAATCTTGAGCTAAGAACGTTGTTGTGAAGCAAGAACAGTGGAAGAATAACAAAGGATTTTGGATAAAGGAAATGAAGCAGAAAGAAGTGTTTTCAAAAATGGAAAAGAGGAAAAGAAAGGCGTGAAGCTTTTATAAGAAACAAGGGGCAAAAAAGACATTTTTCACCCCTCTTTAAAGCCACGTGCAAATTCCTATAAAACTATCGCGTAATGTTCGCCATATCATAAAAGTGGCAACGTTTCAAAATTTGAAACACGTTAAGTACTCGACCTCATAAAGGCGACGTACCCGAGATAGGAAACAGGAACTATACATGCTTGAACCCGACCTCATGAAAGCCCGGATTCAAGTAGGGGCACTGTTAATACCTTGGCCAAGAAATAATGACAGGCCTAATAAGGATAAAAGGCCCATCCAAAAAAGGATGGCTTCTCCAAACTTACCCGACCTTTTAAGAGGTCGGACACGACAAAAAGGTCCAGCTTTACTTATCCAAAATAAGTAACTGCCTTCCCAAATCTTTCCTACTATCTCTATCTCGACTTAAAGATATATCCCAACAAACTCCTAAGATAAACACTAACAAAGGTGGAACTACTCCAAAAAGGTGGTTACCGACTCTACTATAAATACACTGACACCCCTTAGGTATATTCACGTTCTAATGTACTAAAAACTTGCTTAAAACCCTTGCTAACTTAAGCATCAGAGTCTCTTACAGGTACCACCCTACACCTCCTCATGAGAAACTCAGATAGCGACACCTCGGCATAAGAACAAGTCGGATGCTACCTCAGAAAGAGACTGAACTTCTCGTTTAGGCCCAAACTACCGTTTCAGGTAACCCCTGGAACAAGAAGTAAAAATGATAAAGTGAGCGGAGAAAGCAAGTGAGTTTGGACTAAGGTGCATGGAAGGGAGTGCTATTGTACCGGTCAATTCCAATATAGAGGCACCTTCAGCTTTGGCATTTTTGTCCACATGCTAGTTCTCCGTTCGATGTTTCTTTGTAGAAAATGTGGATTGGCTAAGTGCTCTATCTTCATGCGTATGTTGATTCAACGTTTTCATGCTTTGAATGCAACTCAGTTCAGCGTATCCACGTCAACATTGCGGGAAAAAAAAAGATTGCCACTATAATAAAAAGGGTGACAATTAGATAATAATTTTTAAATTGTGGCATTTTGATAAATACTTTTTAAAATAGTAGGAGAACAATAAAAAAAACCTACATATATACCATAATTTTTTAGTGTTTACCTCTCGGATGAGATTGTCCTCCTCTCAACCCTTCACATTAAGCCTCTTAATTTCTAATTTTTTAAATTCTTTTAAAATAAATTATTATTAAAATTATATAAATTATTTTAAATTATTTAAGTTAAAAAAAATAAAGACATAGAAAAATTATTTAAATTTAACCTCTTAATTTTTTTTTGTTTAAATTTACATATTTGATTATAGTTTTAATTTTAATTTTAAGTTTGAATATTGTTAAACTATAATTATAAAATAAAATCGGCCCGACAGAACTGATCAGACCAGAAAACTAGTGACCAATCACAGAATCAGTCTTGGCAAACACATAGGCCCGAATAAAAAAAACCGGTAAAAGTGGATTCCACTCAGGCGGTTTTAGTAAAAACTAAAAACCGATGAACCGATGAATTTGAGAAATCCAAATCATAGTTGTAAGAACTGGATTGAACTGGCCGGTTTGACAAAAAAATCAGTAAATCGATCATTTGACCGGTCCGGTCAGTAAATTGACCGCATAAGGAACAAAACCGGAGAGAACCGTTTGAACCGCTCGGTTTTGGATTAAAACCGGAAAACCGGTGATTTTGTGAAACCCGGCCGGTTCGGAAATCATTTTTTTTTTCTTTTCTTACCGAAAAACGCAGTCGTTTTGTTTCTTTAAAAAAAAAAGAGAGAAAAAGCCCTAACCCTACCTAAACGGCTACCCCAATCCCCAGTACCCCTCCCCTGACCCCTGGACCTGGAGGCTGGAGCTCTCGAAGCCTCTCTTCCTCACCTCATCACACCAACAATCTCGAGTCTCAACTTCTCGAGTCTCTTCCTCCCCTCATCACACCAACACTCTCTTCCTCCACCAACACTCTCTTCCTCGCAGTCCCTCTCAGTCTCGAAGACTCTCTTCCTCTGCTTCGTCTCGCCGGCTTCACATTGTGTCCGAGTACGTCGGGTTCGTGGCTCCGCGTCTCTCGTCATCGTCGTCGCGTCTCCTGCGTCGCTGCTGTGGTGGTACCTCTCCGCCGCGTCTCCTCAGTCGCTGCTGCGGTGTTGTCTCTCCGTCGCCAGAATCTGCCTCATCCAGGTTGGTCTCCAAACTGTGAAATATGTTCTCTGTTTTTTTTTAGTTATTTAGTTGGATTTTAATTTGATGAAGGGAGTGAATAACTGATAGGTTAATGGCAGATTGTTGATTATGTATATATTGTTGAGTTATACTTGTTATATTGTTGAACTAGTTAATGGTAGATTGTTAGATTTTTTTTTCTGATTCGTAGTGGGTATAGTTGTTTTTGTTGATGTAACATTGCTGTGCCAGAATCTGTCTCATCCAGATTGGTCTGCAAACTAGATTTTAATTTGTTGAAGGGAGTGAATAACCGATAGGTTAATGGCAGATTGTTAATTATGTATATATTGTTGAGTTATAACTTGTTATATTGTTGAACTAGTTAATGGCAGATTGTTGATTTTTTTGTTGATGGTGATTCCTTTAATAATAATGTTGCTGCATAGTGTTGGAAAATTTATTGTTAGTTTTGAAATTAGAAAAAAGAATCAATAGTATAATGTGATTTTGAAAGGCTTTTAAGACTTTAATTTGAATAATGTGACCATATATATGAACTAATAACTATATGACAAGGATATGATTATTATTATTATTATTATTATTACCTGCTATAAGTTGGATGAACATGCCATGATGGTGAATTCAGGAGTATTAGATTTGAGATTGAATATTGTCCGAGAACATTAATTCAATTGTAGTAGTACAACTAATTTTAAAGATTATTATTTTTATTGTGTCAAATTAAGATACTATTGAAGATATGTATTTTAAAATTTTCAAATTTTTGACTATTTTATATTTTTTTTATGTAGGACCGGTTTTACCGGTTCAACCAGTGATTTATTGGTTGAACCAGTAAACCAATAAACCAGTAGCTTGACCGATTTGATCACCGGTTCGGTTCTTACAACTATGATCCAAATTAGCTCAAAATTTTTTTAAATCCCTTAAAACGACGTCGTTTTAATTTTTCGTAAAAAAAAAAAAAATCCTGATCCAGCGAAGGATCCCCCTCCCAACCCACTCTCACTCTCTCACTTTGAAACGGCTGCTTCCCTCGCTCAACAGAAAGAAAAGAGGTGACAAACCCTAGCCTCCATTGCCGCCGCCGTCCCGCCGTTCTTCGCGGCACCAGCTTCTTTGCCTGGTCCCGCACGCTTTGTCGTCCGTCGCCAGGTCCAGTTCGTTGCGTGCCAGCCTCTTTGCCTGGTCCAGCCTCGTCGTCCGTCGCGTCGCCAGGTCCAGTTTCGTCGCCCCTCGCGTGCTTGTCGCCCCTCGCGTGCTCGTCGCCCCTCGCGCGCTCGTCGCCCCTCGCGTGCTCGTCGCCCCTCGCGTGCTCGTCGCTGGCAGTCTCCCCATCCCTCATATTCTGCTAGTTCTCCGCGTTGTAAACATAAGGAGAAGGACTGCTGCAGTGTCGCCAGCTTCTCCGTGTCACATTCTTGCTCTTCCTTCATACTCTGCTCGTTGGAAGACCACCGAAGGTTACTTGATATTTCTTGCTTAAATTTTTCGTTTTTAATCTGTTGTTCATAAAAAAATGTGATTTGGTTAATTTAGTTTTTAATGTGTTCAGAATGATTTAGTTAAAAACAATTAGTTAATTTTGTCAATGTGATAGTTTGATTAGATTTAGAGAATAGACTCTGTTCGATTTGATTGTTAATTGCTAATAGACTCTGTTAGAGTTGATTGTTAATTGCCTAATTGTTGATTGTTAATAGGCTCCGTTGCTGCAGGGTGATTTTTAATTGCCTAATTGGAATTGATAGCTAATTGCCTAAGTGGCATCGAGGAAGAAAATGAGTGAAAAATAATAGAAAAGGAAGAAAGAAAGGTTGAGATATAGATTATGAGATAAAGGGAATCCCAAAATAAATTGTCAGGGGCCGGGTTGGTTATTCACTCTATTGCTAAATGCTAAAAAGGGATATATAGTGATGATGGTGATGTCTAATTGAGAGCATTAGATACTCAATACAAGTCTAAGAAGCATGTCCCTTTTCAAAAAGTCCCTTACCTGTTAACGACTTAAAATCCAACAACAGGAAGCCAATAACAGATGCTTTCCCACTTATCAATTTGTTATTTCCAGTAAAATCAAATTCCCTAAATTCCCATCAACAACCATTCAACCTATAATCACAAACACCATGGAACCATCAAGTAAAAAGCTTTAATTTGTATGAATTCAAAGCTAATGAACTATAGAAGTAGAATTTAATGTCGAGTTGACTTGTGTTGCTCACGTTGCACTGTCATGGATTTTTTTCCCTCCAATCTCCATTTTCACTTAGCAGGCTAGTGAACTGCCTCCGGGAAAATAAAGGGTTCTGTGATGTAGTGATTCGTGAAGCACCAAAATATTACTCATTTTATAGTCAAATACAATTCACTTACCACTACATGTTTTTGGTTCAATGCATTAACTCTCAAAGGACTTGTACAATGCTTTAGGTAGAAATATTAAAGAAAAGTCTTCGTTTAAAGTTTAGTGGAATGAATAACAGCACGATCAGCACTTACTACTACTTTGAATTCAACCCAAAAAATGAACTAGAGTAATTATCGGCACATGAGAGCATGCATTAGGCACATCACAGGCCAATAGGTAGCATGAAAAGACAACACATGGATGAATGGAATTATTCATATAATGGAGGGAAAAATGGTGAAGGATTTTGACTCAAGAGATGACACAAGCTATCCACCTACTGCAATGTTTGGTCTATTAAGTAATAATGTAGATGTGCAGGTTCATTATTTCATTCAACCTTCATTCAAATTTGTTTTAGAGAAAAATCATTTTGCATAAGACACGTGCCACAGTGTGATGTGAACATTGAATTCAGTGACTTGTTGCATTTTGCGTACCTACGGGCTGCTGTTGTAACTACTGTTTATTTTGTTATCCTTCACATGGCGCTTGGCCTTAGCTAATTTTTCATTTTTTTGGTGTGCTATATATTACTTATTTTGCTACAGTATTCCCTCTGTTTTGGTGTTCCCGCCCTTCCCTGCTTGAGATGGCTCCTTGAACTCCTGTTCCCTACCTTATTACATACCTTTATATTTTAGTAGATGTTGGCCTTTGGTATTTTTATACTTTTGTATATTTATTTAATAATGACTGGGTTACCTAGTAACTATGTTAACAACAACAGGGGAACACGTTTAGAGTTCGAGTCTCTCTAAAACTTGAGGGAATGGAAGCAGACGAGCTTTGCATCGCTGAACTTTTTGGCCTCAAAGGAAAGAAGAACACTAAGAAGAACATGAAAACAAAACCAAAGAAGGATGGAAATGTTCCAGAAGATTCTGCACTGGCAAACAGTGGCGCTGATTCTGGTGCTACTGCTACAGCTGTAAGCATTGACAATGGTGGTGGTAACGATGTTGGCGCTAGTAACAATGCTACTAATAGTAGCGGGATTAGGGTTTCTTCATTTGACTATTCTGCTGAGAATTTCTTCAGATACATTGATGACATTGCGGCACTATGCGGGGAAGATCAGAATACTGATTTTGATCACAGTGACGTTCAGAGATTCTCTTCCTCCCTCACATTTTTAAGGTACTTAATTTCAATTCTTGAAAAATAAATAGAATTTGTTGTAATATGTTTAAACTTTATAATTATTATAATATTATTAGAGGTGTGTTTATTTTAATTGCATATGAATCAGTTAGAAACTGTTTTGAGTTGCTTCTAGATTGAAGTTATACCCATTGTTAATGTTAAGAGCGTCTTAGTGAATAGCTGAGTTCTCATTTGTAGCTGAGTGACCAATCTTAGTGCTTGTTAGAGTTAGTTGCTTGAGCCATTAGAGGTAGTTATTTGGTGATGTTTCAGCTACAACTCTAGCTATAAACATGTACAACATAATCTCAGTATTTATAATCATAATAGGGTACATTTTATAAGGAAACAATAATTTTTTATGTGCTTGTAGAATATTTAGGTGCACTTGTTTTAGCTTCTATATTTATTTTTTATTATTTAAATTTGTTTTGGACAAAGTGATTTTTAACTACTAAAGGAATCACTTTTCAGTTTAAGAGAAGTTAATTATTTCATCTTTCGCTTTAAAGAATATTTGGAAACTTTTAAATTTTTGAAATAGCAAGAGCTGAAGTTAAGTGGTTAAGATAAATATTTTCTAAAAAACTTTGATTTGTTTTGGTAAAAGTGATCACTATTTTCAGTCAGAAGAAATTGAAACAAATGGCAATACAAGATTCCTTTTGAAATGCATTGTTTTCAACTTACTTTAAGATTGAGATATCCCGAGAATAGAAAATAGTGATGTAGATGCTGAAAACAGCTTGATAGTCAGTTTGTTTGGATGTGTTAATTTGAATGAAAATAAGTAATTCCTAGCGTGTTTGTTTTTCAAATGTGTAGAGAATGGAGAGATTTTAGGTATCCACCAAAAAGCATTAGGTTTGGTTACATAACTGAGAGATGTCAGAGCTCTGAGGAAAAAGATGCTGGAGCCATAACTTTGCCTCAGTTCTCATCAGCCACTGTTCCCCAGGTATAAGCTGTTTGTATCCTTTTATTTGTTTCCTCTTCAGAGCTCATCTTATCAAAATTCCTCTTGATTAGTAACAATGTTACAGGTGTTGTGTTGCAAACAATTCATTATCTTTTTGTGTATCGTTCTTAGTGTGATGTGCAAAGCAAAGAGCATCCTGTGGATACCAAATTGCAGGAATCCAGGTATCACTAGTATGTTGCCTATCGGTGGTCTTTTGATCCATTGACATCAGTATGGGCATTACTGCCCACTTTGAAGTTCCTGACAAATTATTGTATTCCATCGCTGCTCATCATTTAACTTGGCCAAACACTTCAAATGCTGTAGATGCAGAGACTTTGTGATGTGTGTTGGAGGCCCTGTATGGGCGTTAGATTGGTGCCCTCAGATAGATGAAAGGCCTGATTGTTCAGCTAAATGTGAGGTACTTGGTTTCTCTCTCCCGCCTTTCAAGCCATCTTTTTAGCTACTTTTTATTGGCTTACTATTGTATGGGGAAGTTTTTGAAGTTTGAACATGAGCTAAATGGTGTACTCTGTCTATTTGTTGGTTTTGAGATCTAACATGTCAAGGTTCATTGTCTATTTGAAGACTCATGGGATGGGAGAGGTTTCCCATCCCAGACTATTAAATAGATATACATATCGTGTATCAAAACATCAATTTTCTGTATCGTATATCATATCATATTGTATTGTATTGTGTATCATAAGATATAAACAACAATAATAAATAAAATTAAACCTCTAAATAACCATATAATTCATGTCTCATAATAATATCCAGAAATAAAAATGACCAGAAAGTAATTAAACTATGGATAAGTTTTGCAATTCAATTTTCAAAATGATCAATACACAGCAAGCGAAGTACTAGGCATAAGGCAAAACAACATCAAACATAACATTGCCCTCCAACAATAAAATAATGACAAGAAACAATTCCACAAGTCATTAGATATTAAATAATATAAAGAAAAGAAGTCAAAGATTCAATAAAACAAATAAATAATAATGCATCTGAGGCCGAGTGAATGGTGCTTCACTTGCAGAAGAATGATGCCTGTCTGCTTGCAGTTGCAGAACGCCGCAAGGAAGAAAAGTATAGTTGTTTTTTCCCTCGATTATAAACACTTATATAAAATTGGAACTGAAGAGGAAAGGAGTCGGCTGCAATTGTGGCTTTGATTGAAAAAAAAAGGAGCGAAAGAAATAATTTTTTGCAAACTGGGACGCGTTTGATCTGATCTAAAACTCCCGGAACCCAGCCAGTTCCTGAATCTTCAGTTTGCAAATTGCAATATTAATTGCTATTCAAGTGATTCAGATGCAATTCAAGCGATTCAGGCATGATTTTGATAATCCCAGCGATTTGTATTGTATTTATCGCGATACTAACCATGTGTTCTCCATCAACTAGATTTATGAAAATAGATGGATGAAAGGAGTAACATGTCTTCCATCATAGCAGTGCAATTGACAGAGCTTTTTAATGCGTTGCACTATCATATGTTATATTGTTATATTTGATACAGATAAGTATTTGGAATTATTATGTTACTACTTTCTCGGATGTTAGTCTGCATTTGCATGAGCTTTGCCCTTCTAAGAAGTTATTAGGAATTTAGGATATAACTTTTGTCTTTTGTACATTTTTATAACCTTGGCATTTTGTATATTGGGTGACATTTTTTTATTCCGTATTAGTTTGTTGCTGTTGCTACTCATCCACCTGGTTCTTCTTACCACAAGATGGGTGCCCCACTGACTGGTAGAGGTGTTATACAAATATGGTGTCTTCTAAATATCCGCGAGCAGGATGAAGAAAAATGTTATTCAACAAATAAGGGGAAAAGAAGACCTAAAAAAGACAAGTCAACAAAGGTGACGAGGCCTAGAGGAAGACCTAGAAAGAATCCCAAAGGAAAAGTAATTGATAACACAAATAGTGAAACCCCGCAGTACGTACCAGCCCTAGATGTTCAGTTTCCAGAAAGTTCTTCTGAGCTTCCTGCTTCAGATGGGGTTTGTTGGAACAATGAAGAAATATTACCTATCATTGACATGAGTAGAAGAGGACATAAAATAATTGAGGCCTCAACTGAAAAATCAGCACAAATAAAGAGGCCTAGAGGAAGGCCTAAAAAGAGTTCAAAAGAAGCTACTGTATGTTCTTCAAATTCTGAGAATCAAGCTGTGCAAGCTCATGCAGTTCAGGTTCCAGAAGATTCAGCAGAAATAAATTTTTCAGATGCAGCTGATGGAAATCGCAATGAATCAGCCTTGCAACAGTGTTCAGTTGCAAAGCAGAAACAAACCAAGAAAGCTGCTTCTGCATGCAGTACTGTCTTAGAAACTCATGTTAAAAGTAGTAGGTTGAAAGCTAACCATAGGGATGTGGGATGCAACGAAGATGTGGCACTATTGACGCAGGTTGAGAATGACTCAAGTCAACCTCATGGCAGCTCTGCAATGGGTAATGTAGTCGCCCCTAATTCTATTTCAGGGAATGTGACTATGCCAAAACTTGTGTCTTGCCTAGCTCATAATGGAAAGGTGGCATGGGATGTGAAATGGCAACCGCCCAACATGTATGACCCAGTAAGCAAACACCGAATGGGCTATCTTGCTGTCTTGTTGGGCAACGGATCTCTAGAAGTGTAAGATATCTGATGCCTCATCTCCTATTGATATTATTGTTCTTGTTTAAAAAATTTACAGGTAGTTGAAATTTTTTTGATATTTTTCATAATTCAGATGCAATTTGTAGAATAGCACAGCACCCTATCCTGAAATTTAGTTTAGATCAGAATATCAAAATAGGGGTGTAATTTATGTTTGGAGTTGTTCAACTCTATTCTATATGGTTATTCTTCTCTTCTCATATGTTATGCTATTTGCTTTTGACATTAAATCTCTTTGTATCAGATATTTTCACAACTCTTTTATGGGATGCTCCTTGTTATTGTTGCCTTATCAACATGTCTAAGTTTCAATTGCAGGTGGGAGGTTCCTCTTCCTCGTGTGTTGAGGGAGATTTATAAGCATAGGGACGGCACTGATCCTCGTTTTATAAAATTGGCACCTGTATTTAAATGCTCAATGTTGAAGCGTGGTGGAAAACAAAGGCATGCTTCCTTCTTCTTTCTCTTTTTATGGTGTTACTTAACTTGTTCCTTCTAGGGGAAAAATTGTACGAATTCAATCACTGAGGGGAAAAATAAATTAACATATTTAATTTTAACTTGGCTGATTATTGGATAAGTATATTGGAAGTGAGCACATTTTAAAAAAGTGCTTCAATTTAAAACGTTCATGCTGCGCTGCCTATGGTAGTTGAACTTGCTTGATGCCGGTAATTATAAGTTTCCTTTTAGCCTAGTCACTGGTTTAATTTCATCCATTGTTTGATATCACAGCATTCCGTTGACAGTGGAGTGGTCGGTCATGCCCCCTCATGACTATTTACTTGTGGGCTGCCATGATGGAATGGTATAATTTTTGTTAACTATTCTTCTATTTTCCGTTCTACGCTTCATTATTTTATTTTATTTTGTTTTACTTTTTCATAGTAGGTTAGTAAGACTAAGAAATAAATTCATTCATGATGTTTTATTGGGAGGGATAAAGAGAAGTCATTTTGATAATATTACCCTTATTTATTTTATATTTTTGTAATTCTGCATTTATTGTTAAATTTGTTTCTCACCATCATTGTTCAGTTCAAACATAAGTATCTTGTCATCTCAATACTCTTTATAAAGTATATCTGCTAATGTATTTTGCTTTATATTTAGGTTGCTTTGTGGAAATTCTCTATAAAGACTTCATCTAAATGTGATGGTAATGTTTTTGTTGCCATACTCATGTTTACATATTTGTTCTTAGGGAAGGTAGCTGTGTTGAAAAACAAAGTCATCAGATTCACTAGACAATAATTCTACTGACCCAATTTTTTATATGCAGATACAAAGCCTGTGCTTTGTTTCAGGGGAGATGCAGCTCCTATTAGAGCCGTTGCCTGGGCACCATTTGAAGGGTTAGTAATGATTGAAACCAATTCAATACAGACATGTTATTTAATTGCATCAAACATTTTTCTGTTGCTATTTGTCTTTATAGGATTTGGAAGAATTAAAAGACTATAATGGAATATTATTTTCACCTCTCTATTTTCCCATTTTGTTAAACTGAAAAGATTCTAATTGATTTCCAGCTTCAACCTAATATGATCTAGTTATTTACATAGTTTATGAAACTTATTGTGTTCGTGGGCTTTTGAAATTGTTGTGGAATTTTCCTTTTTCATTTAGTGTGCACACAACTGATTTCATTCATGTAACTGTCCCCTTTTCTTCTTGATGAAAGTCTAAAAACATGGTTTGTAAGTCTGCCTTATTCATTGTTTACCTGTGTAATGTTGATCAGGATAAGCGATTTTATTGTATCTTGTTTTTTGTTGTTTTATTTTAGTGATCCTGAGAGTTTCAATATAATAGTTACTGCTGGACATGAAGGCCTTAAGTTTTGGGACCTGCGGTTAGTGCTTTTTCTTTTCCTTTTTGTTTTTTTGTCTACTTTGTAACTTTTGATGCTGCACTAGAAGCACAATACCTTTTCTCAATGAAAATTTTCCTTTCTCGATTCCTTGACCAGATTTTATTTAATTTTAGGTTTATTCTAAATTTCTGTCTTCCAATCGTTTATAATCACCTTCATCTTAGAATATAATTTTCTGTATAGAGGACATTGTTTCCAAATAATGTGGCAATTATATTATATGTTGTAAAACTTATCTAAGATTGGCAAACTGGTGAACACTCTTCAAATGGCACGTTAATTGCGATTTTTTTTGTATCTGCGTGTGCATGAGTAATTAGTTCTCCCCTTGGGTAGAAAGGATGAATATTGACATCTCATTATGTCAAGGCGCATATCTCCCTACAAACGGTTTTTAGCTAGATTTGCGTAAAAACCTAGTTCAGTGTTCTGATTTATTGATAAAAATGTGTGTGTAGTAATCCATTTCGTCCTTTGAGGAGTATGCAACCTGTGCCAAGAAACATATATAGTCTGGATTGGTTGCCAAAGCCAAGGTAATGCATAATTTCAACAGGACAGAATTGCTGTATGACCTCATCATGATGATTAACCTAGAGTTGTTTTGTTTATGTTTTATAGTTGCATCATTATGTCCTTTGAAGATGGGACAATGAAAACCATTAGCTTGGTGAAGGTTGCAAATGAATTCCCTGTAAATGGAAAAACATACAATGGGAAAAGACAACCGTGGTTGCACACTTATTCAGTCTCATCATCTGCCATATGGAATGTTCAAGTGTCACGTAACACAGGTACCTTTTTAATGGTTATATTCTTTGCAAACATGCTATCAGTTAATGGTAATTTGTGACTCTCTAAGGTTTCTAAATATCATGATGAACTACTTAAATAATGTGTTGTCTCTAATTATTATCATCATCATCATCATCATCTAAATCATCTAAAAGATGAGTTTTATTTTTGTTGTGCCAGGCATGGTTGCATACTGTGGTGCAGATGGTACTGTCTTCCGTTTTCAGGTGAGTTTAAAACATTTTGTTGGATATTCCTCAAATTTGTAGCAGTTCTTGACTAATGCTTTATAAAAATTGATTTTCTCTGCCCTTCTGCCCATTTCTTACCTATGTTTTTTAATGTACTCAGCTTACGACTAAAGCAGTAGAAATAGGTGATTCACACCATACTGTTCCATTCTTCCTCTGTGGGTCAGTAACTGAGGAGGACTCAACTCTTGTGGTCAATAGTTCAGTTTCAACTGGTCCCTTTCCATTAAAGAGGTCCATCGAAAGGGTTCGGCATGCTCAATCTTTTCGAGACTTGCTGAGAAAAAGTGCAACCGGTGAGATGGCGAAGGCTTCGAATCCTGATTCTCATACTTCAGGTTTGCCTTTGTAAATTTGATGATATCTGCAATAATTTCTCAAGAATATTACCAATTCTTCAATTTGTTGTGGTAGCGCTCTGTGGTGATGACGATTTGGGTATGGCATCAGAATGTGAGGAAGCATTGTCTTCCGTGAAGGAGCCCAAAAGACGAAAACTGACTGGTAGCGACAAGAAAAAACCAGCAGAAAGTAATTCTCTTGTTTACAAAGATGATGCGCCGACAAGTAATCTCGGGGATGATACTGAGAAGGCAGATTTTGGTCATATACCAGAAGTCTTTCCTTCCAAAATGGTAGCTTTGCATAGAGTGAGATGGAACATGAACAAGGGTAGTGAGAGATGGTTGTGCTTTGGTGGAGCCGGTGGAATTGTACGTTGTCAGGAGTTTGTTTACACTGATATTGATCGGAGATGGGCCTTGAAGAGGTGACAGCATGTTTCACTTAAAATTTGATTATTTAAATGTGAATAGTAGTTGTAAATTTAGAATACATTAACAGGAGAAAATTAGGGAATAATATATAGTAGGGTAGCCATGCGGGATAAAGAATTTGCCCTGCTTAGTTAATTATGATTTATGACCAGATTGAACGAAGTATATACTTTTGTTGTATCCTTTTCCACCTGCATATTGAATTATTTCATTTGCATACTTCTAGTTTCTATTTTCTCCATCTTTACTGATATATTTTAGAAAATTAGAAATATTATTTCTTGTAAAGTAGAAAATGTTTGTCCTAATCACACTTTCGGGTAGATATTGGTTCACGAGTAAATACTTTGGATGGTAATGAGTTTTTTAAGTTTCAATTATGATTTGTCTTTTACTTCTTTTGTTTGTGTGGATCATCATGAGAGTTTAATTCTATTTGGATATGCTCTAATGAAAAATGAAAATACCAAGTCATTTATATGGTTGTTTGAATATTGACTTCATTGTATGGGATGAAAGCCTCAAGGAATTTTAACCGATCAATATCCATCTATTCTAATTGCATTAAAGTTTGTATGGTATCAATAAGACTATGATACCAAAACCGACTATAAAAAAGATTATTACGCTCTAATCATAAAAAAAATTAAAACTAATTTGTGATTATATGTTTAGGGCATAAACCAATGTTTCCCCACATACATTTAACATGGTCATCACCTAAGTTAATGCGCTGAATTCTACCATTCAGACAGTACTTATCGAACATGCTTTGATTTGCTTACCTTTCCGCTCGTGGAAACAAAGACAAAGAGATTCTCTTCCAAATCCCTATTTTTTTGACTCCATTAGAGATAGGATCGAAGAGAATGGGATCGCGAATAACTAAGCTAAGTACAGAGAATAGGATTTTAGCTTTAATCGTTCTCAAAGGACCCTAAGGCAAGGAAAGAACCCGCCCTGATAAGCTGCAATTCGCACTCTCGGAAGACTTAGTGTGTTTTACTGCCTATTCTATTATATAAAAATTGGGTTTCTGCACTTAATGATAGAACAGTATTTTTCGATTTATTTGTTTTAACTCATTAAATACAAATTATTACGATAAACTAATTATATCAAGTAATTAATTTAATTAGATATTTAAATATCACACAATTTATTATAATTTATATTAATTTGGTTTGATAGTATTTTTTAATTTATTTTTTAATGTTCTGTTAGTATTTTCAATTTATTTTTTAAATTTATTAAATCAAATTTATTGTGTGTACTAATTATTTAATTAGTCATTAAATAATAAATTTTTGAATAAAATAGGTAACTGAGATAATTTTAACTAATAATTAAATCAAATAAAATCAAATCATATATATTGAGCCAAACTCAAATAATGTGAATTAAGGACTAAATTAAAATAAGATAATTTCTTACCTATTCAAATCAAATGCAATAAATTACAAATTAATTTTGTTAGATAATCATAGTCGTCTGGTCTACTATATATAGATGGCCACACAAAATTATAAGAATCATGATTTTTATTGCAAATGCTATTTGGACTCTTCTTTTCTTCTTCTTTTTTTTTCCTTTATGTATATTTTTTTTTTATGTATAAATGTACCCAAAATGAGAAAGTACGGATGATGTTTTATTGATTGTTTGTTTGATGAATATATCTCAATTTCAGCATTCTACAACTGTAGATGGAAGTTGACCCGTAATTCAAAGTGATCAGTATATTTTTTTATAGTATTAGATAAAAGAATATTTGTTAAAATGAATATATTCATTGTAATGAATTTTTTTCTCAATTATTAGATTTTTATGTTAAATTCTTTGAAGGTATAAGATAATAAAATAAGTTGACTTTAATATTATTAGAAGCTAAATTTAATGGTTCAAGTAAGCACCACTAATTATGTTAATAAAGTAATTTTGTAATACTAATGTGATTTACATATTAATTTTTTCGAGTAAACTCATTTCAAAATGTAAAAATTAGACTCAATTACTCTAAAATTTTAAAGGTAATATAGAATTTTGCAACAAAATAAATTAACATTCCTTAAAGAAATAAATTTATATAGGGCTCTTTCCTAATTATAAATAATAACAAGACTTATGAAAAATATTAATGTCAACGTTCTTATTAACTAAATCATAATATTAGGTAGTTGATAGTTTTATAGGCAGAATTTATTAAGTAATTACGTTAAAACTAGCAATGAACAAGCAATAAAGATTCATAAAAAAAATCTATTACATATTACCAATTTTATAATTAAAATATGTCACATATCATATTCTCATCTCTTCTATTTATTGTCTATTCTATTATATAAAAATAAGGTTTTTGCACTTAACGATGGAATTGACGTGACATACTTTTAAGAGTTTTTAGCGATTTATTTTTTTAACTTATTAAATACAATTTATTGCGATAAATTAACTATATCAACTAATTAATTTTATTAGATATTTAACTATCCTACAATTTATTATAATTTATATTAATTTGATTTAGTAGTATTTCCTAATTTATTTCTTTTAATATTCTGTTAGTATTTTTTAATTTATTAAACCAAATTAATTATACTAATTATCTGTATTAATTAATTAATTAGATTAGTTTATTAATTATTAAAATAATAAATCTATGAATAAAATAGACTCTCCAGTATTTTCACTAATAATTAAATCAAATCAAATCATACATATTGAACTAAATTTAAATCATGTAAATTAAGGATTAAACTAAAATAAGATGATTTTTTACCTATTTAAATTGAATGCAATAAATACAAATTAATTTTGTTAGATAATCATGGTCTTCTGATCTTCTATACATAGATAGCCACACAAAATTATAAGAACCATCATTTTTATTGTTTTTGCGATTTCAACTCTTCTTTTTTTTTTATGTATAAATGTACTTAATTAAAATGAGAAGGTATGGATGAGTGTTTCATTAATTGTTTGTTTGACAAATATTATAGTTAAAAAATGTCTCAATTTAAGCATTTTACCGCTGTCGATGAAAGTTGAACCTGTAATAATTCAGGGTGACCATGATATTTTTTATAGTATTACGTAGAAAAATATTTCTTACAATGAATATATCCATTGTAATTAATTTTCTTTGTCAATCTGTTATCTTTTATCTAACAAACAATATCTATGTTGAATATATTATTTTCATCAGAAGTCATATATAATTGATTGATAATTCTATATATAAAAATACTCATGTGGTAACTAAATACCATATTGTTATCTCGCTAAAGTTAATTCTCCTATGATTATGCCAATCTATAGTACTATTAGATGAAAATTGATTAAATTACATTTATTTCTGACGAGGTGGGTAATCTTTTAGGCCTAATCACGGTCAGAATTGAGAAAGGTTTGAAAAGTGTTAACAATAAAAATATTTTTTATTTTTAATACCAATAATAAATATATAAATTAAAACTAATATTGTTTTGTACAAAATCATAAAATGTATATTATACTTAAAATATATATTCCGTATTAACTGTCATTGTTTATCAATTACGTTATAACAAATCTTGTTATTAAAAAAGATTAAAATTAACTTAAATATATGCAATATTATATTATTCCATGCTTTTTAATTTTATTTTATCATCATAAAAAATTATACATATTATAATAGAATATCATCTTTTTACCAACGATTCTTCTATTCAATAGTTTCTATAAAGAACAGATGGATGATTTTGTTATTTTCAGTTCTTTGATAAATATGGACGACGCATAATAATATTGTGTTTGGCAAGAATATATGAGATTTAAAAAGGTTGAAGCATAAGTTTTGTCCTTAATATATTCGTAGAAAAAGTGTAGAGTAGATAAAAAGATAGCTAATAAAAGAATAAATTGTTAAAACTTCTTCAATGTTAACAGTCGTAGTGTATGATAGGTGTTCTATAACTTTTTTGGATTTGATTGTTTCTTTATTATTATATGTTGTTCTGTTTAATTTATGCTAAAAAGACTTATGATAATCATCTTATCGTGATAATGTAAAAGTTGTAGGTGTTATATTTATTTTGTATGCTCTTAAATCTCATATCTTTGATGAATATTTGTGACTGAGTAATTATAAAAATAAATTAGTTTAATATCTATTATATATTTTATTTAAATTATAATAGTGATTAATTTTTTTTTCAAAGTAAATAATGCGATTTTTTCATAAAAAAAAGGTTTGAATAATTGTGAAATTAGATTATACCATAAATAATGATAAATATCTTAGCATTAGATCTGCTACAAAACAAACTTCTAGGAATATTATGTTGTATTATATAATTTAGTTATATTTTTTTTATCAATCTATATTATTTGGATTGACATATTTTTAAAAAGGGTTATTCAAATATTTTTAAATTATTAAATCAAATTCATTATAACTAATTAATTAGGCTGATTAAATATATATATATAATTTAATATAATTTAATTTATATAGATACATTATTTTTACAGTTTTATTATTTTTTGTAATAAATTCTAGAGATAATTTATTTTTTTATTTGCATATTCAACTTTTAAGAATAACTTTTTAATTTTTTATTTATAAATAGATTATTTTCTACTTTAATATATGAAATTTTTTATGAATTTTTTATTGCATAAGTCACTTTAACAAAAATAAATTAATTTATAAAAATTTAAATTTAAATATATTATCTATAAAATTATATAAAAATTTAATTATATAAAATTCAATAATTTCTTTCAAAACATACTTAAATATATTATCTATTATATATAATCATTAGGATAAACAAAAAAATATAAATTAAATATATAATTTAATTTTAATTTAAAATAAAAACTAAATAAACAGTCAGAAAAATTACAACCAATTTTGTTTTTAATTTTTTTATAAGTTTATTTAAAAGTAAAAATTTTTCTATAACCACTAATATCACTGATAAAAAAAATTATAAGTCTTATAAAATAAAAAATATATAAGATAAATAACATATATATAATTTTGTATTTTTAATCGTAAACTATGGACAAATTAAAAAAAAAATTCTTATGGATCAACATACAATTTTTTTTATATTTTATTTTTTTTAAAAATTTTTTAGACTTATCAATATTTAAGTTATCTATACATCACTTTTCAAAATATTATGATTTCACAAGTTATAATATATATAAAAAATGTGACTTATTTATGTATTGTTTGAATTAAAAGAATTTGTAGGGAAATAAAATGCTGGAGAAGAAAATGGATGAAAAAATCAATTTTTCATTGTTTGGATCAACAAAGAAATTGAATGAAAAACAAAAAAGGTGTATGTGGAACTCATGTAAATTTTTAAAGTTGCAAAAAACTAACGGAGAAGTGCAAACAAGGGTAAAAGTACATAATTACCCTTTAAATTATAATTTATATATAGTATATAAAAATATTAATATAATTTTACTCCATTATAACTTTCTCTTTTCTTACTTTTTCTTCCGTCCAAGTAAAAGAAAAAATTTCTTCTATTTTCTTTCTATTTATTTTTTCTTCATCTAAACAACACAATATATTTTTCTTTTCATTTTTCTTTCCTCTCATTTCTTTCTTTTCATTTTCTTTCCTCTTATTTTCCATCTTATATCCAAACAATAGCTTAGTGTTTATCCATTTATCTCCTATTAATATTGTTATAACAAGGATACATGTGACTTTATAAAAAGAGATATATCATATATCCTAGATTTTGATTATCTAAGAATTTACCGAGTGGTTGAAATAGCTCCACGTCACGAGCCAGCGAATGCAATCAATAGGGATGATCACAAAAATAGCGGAAACATGTATTTGCAGAAATTACTCGGGATTTAGGGTTAGATAGAATCCTCATGACCTGTCACGTGAAAATGGATGGGACTAGGGGGTGGCAAACGGGATGAAACCCGTCGGGTCAGCTCGTGTAATCCGCCAAAAAGGGCGGGGTGGACTGAAAATTTGAGATCGCCAAATTTAAAAATAGATTTTGGCGGGTTTCGGTGGGGCGAGGCGGGGTAGGCTTCCTTGCCTAGCCAAGTATTTTTTTTGTCAGAGCCATTTTTTTACAAATTTCAATAATGTTATTGATCTCCAAGAGGATAAAAATTATAATTGAAGATATTCTAAATTATATTTTGGATTATATTTTATGTTTGATTGATTATAAATTTGAAGATGTTTAATTATATATTTTGGACAATATTTGTTTTGCTTTGGACAATGTTAGTTTTATTATTTTGTTTTAAAAAATTTGATTTATAATTATATTTATTATATATTTATAATTATAAATACTTTAATATTTGTAAATTTAGAAATTATAATCTTTTTATATCTTTAGAAATTATAAATTTATTGAAATGGTTGTGAAATTATATATATTGTTTAATATTTAATGGTTTATAAAAAAAAAGAGAAATTTGGCGGGTTTGATCCGTCAACCCGCCAGCCTACCGTTAGGCGGGGCGGGGGAGAAATTCAGTACCGTCTCACTAGGCAGGGCGGGGCGGTCCAATCTGCCAGATGGTATGCTTTTGGCGGGGTAGGGCGGGCTTTCCTGTTTGCCACCCCTAATGGAAATACGGACATAAGCACCTGCCCCATGAAACCTATTAAATACACGCAAATATAAAATTACTAATTTATCCTAATTTAAATATGTAATAGTATAAATTGATACTTTTTAGTATAAAAGCAACAATAAAGGTTATTAATTAAGTTAATTACATAATTAAAAAATTATGAATAATTTTTTAAATAATTAAAAAATAAGATTATTATTTTCACATATTACAAAGTTTATGAAAAAAATTTTGAATAATAAATCAGTTCT
Organism: Arachis ipaensis; assembly: GCF_059453495.1. NCBI lineage: Eukaryota > Viridiplantae > Streptophyta > Magnoliopsida > Fabales > Fabaceae > Arachis > Arachis ipaensis. Next base: position 96,728,100 of record NC_142439.1, read on the forward strand.
CAATAGATTATACATTAGTCCTGTAAAAAAAAAATAATTAATACATTAGATATTATTATTTACATACTAATATAATATATATTATTGATTATTAAGTTTATAATTAATTTTTAACCCAATTTTTGGTAACTAAAATTTAAATGATTCGAATTATTAATTAAATGCTGAATATTTCGTATCTAACTAATTTTATTTTTGTTATTGAAATTAAAAAAGAACGAGTTGTTAATCAATTCTAAATTTAAATTTAGATTTGAGTAAGAAAATAAAAATATTTTAAATTTTATTTCACTAACTATAATTAATTTTAAGATGAGAAATTATTTGTACATCATATATTGTAGGATAGTATAGTTATTTGCTATTTTTTAACGGTAAATATTGTCAAATAAAATAGTATAAGAAATTAGAAGGAAATGTATTTACTAGTTCAAGAAATATTAATTTATTTTTCAATAGAATAAATTATATATTGAATAATAAAGTTGTTATTGGTTTCTCTTTACACTTATTAATACTTAACGATGGTGTTTCGGTACATCATCTTACCAAGAAATATTAATCCATCTAATAACTTTTGTAATGACATAAGTTTATAAATTAAAAAATTTAAAGATCATTTTATAAAATGTGAAGTTTCAACAACTAATAATGTTGATCATATTGTTTTGACTTAAAAAATGAATACGATACCAACAAATAAAATTGTCCCAGGTAAATTTCAACAAAGACAAAATTCTATAAGTATTTTTATTAATGAGAAATTAATCTATTTTAAAGACAAATATAATTTTTTTTCTACGGATTTCTTAACTCGACAAGTCGAGAACTAATCCACCACATATTGATGCTCTATTTATTAAGGGTCTGCTGTTAACTAATGAATTGTTATACAAACAAAGCAAGATTCGAACTCCAAATATTTGTTTAAACGGATAAATGAGATGACTATTCAACCAATCCGAATTGATTGAAACAAATACTAATTATTTTTAATAATAATGACTATATATAATTTTTATTTAATTTTTTAATAAATATTTTTTATATAATTTTATGTATCATCCCGTGCAGGACACGGAAACATACACTAGTAAAAGATAAATTCTAATAAATAAAATTATTTGAATCCTAAAATAGTATAAAAACTTTTTAAGTTATATTCCTTTAAACTAATTTACTCACTCTTAAACTCTAATTCCATTCCATCTTTATATTTCTAATATTCTTCACCACCACTCTACGATGGGTAACCGGAGATTAATGGGCTGGACTTGTAAGGTTAACCCAAACATCAGAAGGAAGTGGTCTCCGACTTGTTTGCGTCTGGGAGCCGCCGTCCGACTTGTGTGTATGAAGGAATGGGGGGTGGTACCTGCAAAGACATTCTGATGCCTAAGTCAGCAAGGGGTTAAGCAGGTTTGGAGAGTATTGGAATTTAGAGATACCTGAGGGGTGTCAGTGTATTTATGGTGGTGAACCAATAACCACCGTTGGAGTAATTCCACCTTTTAAGGTGGATAACCGTCCCTTTATCTTAGGAAAGTTGAGATATGGCTCCTAGAAGTGGGTTGAGAGATTTTAGGGGCAGTTACTTATTTGAATAAGTATTATCTGCCAGCTATCCTTCGACCCCGACTTCTTTGGAGTGGAGTCTGCATTCAGTCCGACCTCTTTATAAGGAGGTCGGTTGATAGCGAAGGCCAATCTTTGGATTGGGCCTTTTTGGTTTATTTGGACCTGGGCCTTAGTGTTGGGTCAGGGTATGAACAGTGCCCCTACTCGAGTCTAATCTTTTGTTTTATGAGTTGGATTTGAGTATATGAACTCGGGCTTGTAGCCGACGTGTTATAGGAACCGACGTGATTTTTGTAACCGACGTGATTCAAATTCTTCAACAGTCATGTCTAATCAAACGTCGCGTCTGTTATGGGTTTTGTATTTACACATGGGAGCAGTTACAATGGTAACGACGCGTCTCTTTAATGATTGCGTCGATTTTACCATTTTACCCCTGGAGTGTTTATAAATACTTTTCCCTCTTTTTTCTCTATCTTCTTTCATTTTTTGAAATCTCTTACCTTCAATCCTTATTTTTTCAAAGAGAAAAGCCTTTTAGCATTCTTTTTTGGAGTACTGCGTTCGCTGTTGCCTGCTTGTCCTTGCTTCAAAGGTTAGTCCTTTCTTTCTCTTCTTTATTCAAATGCCTTATTTTGCACATTTAGAGGAGTTTGTGTGCGTTCGTAGTGAGTCTGTTGATAGGCCTAGTGATTCTATTCTTTTGAGGGACTGCTTTGGCTTTTTAGAGACCCTGTTTTTGATCCTTTTCCGTTTTTTCTGTAGGTTTTGTCGCCTTTTCTCCTGTTTCTTTTTTACTGGAAGAGATGACTTCTCACGTTTCTGAGTGGGTAGATGATACTGTTCTTGGGGAGGAACCCTTAGTAGACACAGACTATATTACCGACCTCCGCACCCACTATAGGATCTGTGGCTCTGATGATGACGAGCCCAAATATGAGTTGATTGCCCCGGGTCCTGAAGTCCGGGTCTGTTTTGAGAAGGCTGCCGATGCTGACCCTCATTTCTTTTTTATGTATGACTGTCTTTTTATCCGCCTGGGAGTTCTCTTGCCTTTTTCAGATTTTGAGATAAGTGTGTTGCACCACTGTCGAGTTGCTCCCACCCAGCTTCACCCCAATTCTTGGGGTTTTATGAGAATTTACCAGCTTGTCAGTCAAGAGCTAGATTTTCCGATCTCTTTAAAGATCTTCTTCTACCATTTTTATATGACCAAGCCCTTCAGTGGGTAGAATAATAAGCAACAATGGATTTCTTTCCGGACCATTCAAGGTCGGAAAGTTTTTTCTATATTTGATGATTCTTTCCACGATTTCAAAAATTTCTTTTTCAAAGTCCAAGCTGTAGAGGGACACCATCCTTTTTTTCTTGATGAAGACTCCAGCCCTCGATTTTCTCTCTATTGGTTAGAGGCCTCTCTTGTAGAGAAATATGGCCTAGAGGATTTGGATGAGGTAGAAGAGGCTATCGTGGAGTTTTTCCGAGATGCTTGGGGGAGAGCCCCCAATTTGGATACCAAAAAGTTTCTCTTAGGCTCTCCGAGTTTCGTGCGGACCCAGCTAGGTAGTTTTGTTGTTGGATTCTGTAGTTTCTGACTTGCTTGTGATGCTTCTCCGACCTGTAGATTGATTTGTTTGTTTGTTCTTTTCAGAGATGGTGAAGAGTGGATCTTCTTACCAGAAAGTTCAGGATGCCAAGAGAAGGTCTCGGGCTCGTGCTGACACTGCGAGGGTTGCTGGTGCTCCTCCTCCTCCTCCTCCTCATGATCTGGGGACCTCCTATCGTCCCATTATGGTAACCTCCTCTTCTACTCCTCTTCCTCCCCCTATCCCCCCGGTCTGACCTTCTCCCGAACCCGAGAAGAAGAAGCGTAAGACTTCAGCGTCTGGCTCTTCTTCTTTTGGGGAATCTGATTTTGATGGTCCCAGATTTGTTTGGAATCACATCTATCCCCATACTCATATTAGTATGGATAATGCTTCCGTCCGAAACCATCTTCAAATTTTGGTTCGGGGGAGTGTTCGGGCCGCTGGGGTATGCACGAAACTTCTTGATATTTTAGAGAAGACTCCCCTTAACTCTTTAGGTTCCACCCAAAAGGTTGAAGAGTTGGAGGGGAGGATTTTCCTTTATCAAGAGAAAGAGAAGAGGATCCAGGAGGAAGTTGCCGGGTTGAAGGAGGACAAGTCCCGACTTCAGGAGAGGGAAAGGAAGTTGATGGCCTAGTGTGCCATGGCAGAGGGCCTAAAGGAGAAGGCGAAGTAGAATCATGTCAGGGTCTTTTCCGAGAACATTAATCTCCAGCGAGAGCTGGAGAAAGGTCGGGAGGCTTATCAGGATTTGGAGGACTCCGTGGCGGAGAGCTCGGAGGAGGCTTGGAGAATTTTCAAAGAGCAGATCGGAGTTATTACTCTTGGCCTGGATCTTTTCCCTCTTGATCCTGATAAGATTGTTGTGGATGGGGCTATTGTTTCTCCTCCCCGACCTAAGATGGATTTTGAGCTGAAGACCCGTGGGTAAAGACTTGTAGAATCTCCTCCTCATGAGGATCAACTGGAGGGATCTCAGCCGACGTTTTCAGATGTTCCAACCCCTGCTGCCGAAGAGACTGCTCTGTCCTCCCCTGCCGCTGATCCGACCTCTCTTCCTTCTGGTGACTCTTAATTTTTCTTCTTCTAATTGATTTGAGCTATTTTGGGGCCCGACTTGTGGCCCCTTTTTGAACAATTTTATTATTTTTGTTGCTTGAGGTGATGTTTCTTGACTCTTCTAGCTTCTTTAGGCCGTTAACAAAAAATGCGCTTAACTTTTTGCCCTTTTTTGGATAAGGGTTTTATAATATATTTGGTGCGTGCATGCTTTCTGCAATTTTTTCTTTTGCTAGGTTTCTCGTAGAAAAAACCTCTTTGATCTTTTTGCTTTGAAAAAACATTTTATCTTGGCAGGCTGTGGTTTATCTAAGTTACTTGATTTTTCAAAGACTTGAGACAGCTTTTGCCTTTGATTTTTGATGGGTTTTTTTTGTCTCTTTTTGTATTCCTTATACTCAATTTTCGCTTATTGAGTTTCTGTAACTTAGGTTATTTTTGCGATGCATTTCTATTTTCTCGGTTCCTCTGACTAAGTAGTCATTTTAAGTTTTGGAATTCCGAGTTACTATGATCGACCGTGTAACCTCTTTACACCGACTTGTACCTCGGTCGTTTTATCCTGCCAACCACGTAGGTCGGACACGGAATTTTCACGTTTTATCGAGCTTAAGTCGGTGTGTTTCGTAGAATAATGATAATAACTAATGGAATTTATAAAGAGATATGGTAAAAAGATCTTTATTCATTTGGTGAAGGTGCTCTTTTGCTACTAGGGGAGTCTTCAAGACTCTTTCCTAGCCTCCACTTTGATGCCTCATTAAAACCCCCTTCAGGAAAACTCTTTTTAGGAAAAAACCATGAAGTCAGAAAAAAGAGTACACCAGGGAGTGGAGTTTGCTTTTAACTATAGTACCTTTTCATATTACAAGCATGCCACGACCTTGGTAGCTCGGTACTGTTCAAGTCGGTTACCTTGTAGTATCCCTTTCCTAAGACTTCACTTATCTTATATGGCCCTTTCCAATTAGCAGCAATCTTTCCTTCTCCCGACTTGTTGACTCCGATGTCATTTCTAATCAAGACCAAGTCTTTTGGGGTGAAGCTTCTTCGAATGAATTTCTTGTTGTATCTGTTTGTCATTCTTTGGTTTAACGCTGCTTCTCTTATTTGGGCTCGTTCTCGGACTTCAGGGAGTAGCTTAATGCGTGAGCATCTTTCCTATATTTTCCTAGTGAATTTGCATTCAATTTATTGAGTTTAATCAAGAATTAATTATATTTTAGCCACTATGGATGCTACTTTGAGTCGTGTGTAATTCTGTTTATTTTAGGTAGCATTCGGCTGGATTTGATGGAGTTTCCGCAGAAAAAGAGAAGAAGGCGAATGATGCTGTCAACCTTGATCTCTCTGCACTCAAACCTAAATAACTCGAGTTACAGAGGTCCGATTGACGTGATTCCAGCAGCATTGGAAAGTTAGCTTCCAGAGATTTCCAAGGATATATAATAGTATACACTTCTCTTCCAGCTGTACGGTTAATGTGGCGCCTAACTTGGAATCTCTCAAGTTAGGTGCCAGAACCACAAATTCTCCAAAAGCACATGATTACAGGCGCCAGTTAAAAAGGGAGCAGTGGTCCCCCTTCCATCTACTTGATGCTGCATGATTGTTTTTGATTTAATTTCGATTAAGTCTTTTATTTTAATTACAAATAGGAAAATATATTATTTAGTCTTAGAAAATATATTTTACATTAATTAGGATTAGTTATAAAAGGAATCTTCATCTCTTCTCTTGAACCTCATTCCGCACTTTACAGTTTTTCAGAATCCTTATTTTCTCTCTGAACCATGAGCAACTAAATCTCCACTGTTAAGGTTAGGAGCTCTATCTATTGTATGGATTGATACTATTAATTTTCTATTTTAATTCATATAGTGATTTATAATTCAAGAATTGTTTTCGTTCTTTATCTTATGAATTTGGGTGGAACGGAAGTATGACCCTCTTTCTAATTGAGTTTTTGTATAACTTGGAAAAGCTCTTTACTTAAACAACAGCTTGAAAACATATTCTCCTAAATTTCTAATTATCTGGACTTAACGGGATACGTGACATATAATCCTTATATTTGGGTAATTAGAATTTCTGTGACATATAAACTAGAATTGAACTTCACCCTCTAATTGGAATTAAGTGACCAAGAAATTGGCGGTTGATGAATTTTAGAGGAGACTAAAAAGGTCTAAGAAATTAGGGTTTAGTCACGTATAGTTTGCCATGAATTAAATCTTGTATGATTAAAATAGTTAGTAAGAAAAGTCAATCCGGAAAATAGATATCTCTGAAGCCTTAACTGTTTCTCTATATAGAATTTACAACTTGTTTACTGTTTGCTATTCTGATTCTCTGATTTACTGTTTAATGCATTTGAACTCTCAACACTATTTTCTGTTTGTCTGACTAATCCAATCACTCAATCATTGTTGCTTGAGCCATCAATCCTCGTGGGATCGACCCTCACTCACCTGAGGTATTACTTGGTACGACCCGGTGCACTTGCCAGTTAGTTTGTGGACTATAAATTCCGCACCAAATTTTTGGCGCCGTTGCCGGAGATTGACTGTGATTGACAACTATTAATTATTTGATTGCTTAGATTAGATAATTTTTCTTTTAATTAGTTTTTTTATTATTGTTAATTTTAATTTTTTTCTTTTTTTTTCCTTTTATCTTTCTTTCCGTTAACACGTCCCTTGCCACCCGTCCTCTTTTTCTTTGTTTTTTTTATGTCAATTTTTTTATATTTTCTATTTTACTTTCTTTGGTTCCTATATATATATATTTTATTCATTTCATTCTATTTTATTTTCGTTTTCCTGATTCATTTTTTCTTTATTTCTATTTTTCTAGTTCATTAATATTATTAAAAAAATATTTAGCTTGAATTTTCGATTTTTGTATCAATTATTTTATTTTTTTTTCTTAATTTCTGAAATTAAGTTTGGTGTCACCTAGTTATTTATTTTAATTTTTTTGTTCAAATTAAAAAAAATTGAAATTTTCACTTTAATTTATTTATAATTTTTGAACTTTTTGCTTTAATTATTTAGTGTTTTTATTTTATTTCTTTATACATGTTACCTCGCTGGGAATTCTCTACACTCTGACATAGAGAATGCCATCTTTTCTTGTCTTCTGTCTGTTTATGAGAAGAAACAGGGACAAAGAACCTCTTTTAGACTTTGATCCTGAACTTGAAAGGACTTTTAGGCGGCGTTTGCAACAAGCAAGACCTTACAAGGCTGCAGAGTCCACTATGGATCATAATATTGCTGCTAATGCCGATATGGCAAATCTGAATGGGAATGAGCAACCTAGAAGAGTTATTTGGCTCTTACACGGCTCCTAATGCAGATCTCTATGGAAAAAGTATTGTGGTGCCTCCTATAGCTGCAAACAACTTTGAGCTGAAGGCACAACTAGTTACTCTTATGCAACAAAATTGCCAATATCATGGGCTCCCTCAGGAAGACCCAAATCAATTTATCTATGATTTTCTACAAATTTGTGATACAATGAAGACCAACAGAGAGAATCTTGAGGTATACAAACTCATGCTCTTCCCATTTGTTGTGAAGGATAGAGCAAAACTATGGTTAGATTCTCAACCCAAGGAGAGTCTGGATACTTGGGACAAGGTTGTCACTGGATTTCTGACTAAATTTTTCCCACCAGACTTTCAGACAAAAAGATGGTGAGACCCTTTATGAAGCTTGGGAGAGATTCATGCTACTTACTAGGCAGTGCCCTCTAGACATGTTCTCTAGATGGACTCAGCTGGATATCTTTTATGAGGGCTTATGTGAAATGTCCAAGATGCACTTGGATAATTCTGCAGGTGGTTCCTTGCACATGAAGAAGACACCAAAGGAGACTATTGAGCTTATTGAGTAGGTTGCTAACAACTAATATTTATATTCCTCCAACAGGAATCCTTGGCACTCTGAGACCTCTCAGAAGAGAAGCGTGTTGGAAGTAGAAGCTGTTAATGCTCTTGTTGCTCAGAACAAGCTTATGTCTCAGCAAATAAATCTAATTACTCAACAACTGAGTGGAATGCAAATTTCGGCTGTCAACACTCAGAATGCACCTCAAGAAGTCCCTTATGACATGACAGGTAATTTTGTGCAAAATGATAACTATGATTATGCTCAATCCTTTTCTGAACAGGTCAATTACATGGGGAGTGGTCCTAGAAATCCCAACAATGATCCATACTCTAAAACCTACAATCAAGGATGGAGAAATCACCCAAATTTTGGGTGGAGAGACCAACCTCAGAGATCTCAGAATTTTAACAATAATTCTCAAGACGGTTTCCAACAGAATAATCATAATAACCGCCAATTTCAGTCTCATCAACAAAAATCACCTCAGCAGGAAAATTTTTAACCCCAACAAGACCCTAATTGGGAGATGATGAAGAATTTTATGCAGGAAACCAGAGCTTCTATTAGGAACTTAGAGGTGCAAATGGGCCAATTGAGCAAGCAAATACCTGAGAGGTCTTCAAATACATTTTCTGGTGAAACAGTGGCGAATCCAAGAGAAGATTGCAAGGCTATTCAATTGAGAAGTGGTAAAGTGGCTGGTTCTGAGACCAAGGTCAATGAGGAGCTAGTTAAAAAAGAAGCTTCAGAGGAGAAGAAGGAAGAAGTAGAGCACACACCTCCAAAGCATGTAGACAACCCATTCCCAGACTCTCTTGATACATATCCTACATTGCCAAAGGCTCCTGAATACAAGCTAAAATTGCCATATCCTCAGAGGCTTCAGAAGGCTTCCAAAGACAAGCAATTTTCTAAATTTTTAGAAGTCTTCAAGAAGCTACAGATCAACATTTCTTTTGCAGAGGCTCTTGAGCAAATGCATCTCTATGCTAAATTTATGAAAGAATTGTTGACTAACAAGAGGAATTAGAAGGAACAAGAAACAGTGGTGTTAACCAAGGAATGCAGTGCCATTATTTAACATAACATTCCTGAGAAGATGCAAGATCCAGGGAGCTTTGTGATTCCTTGCACCATTGGAGATGTCACCATTCAGAGAGCATTATGTGATCTTGGAGCTAGCATCAATCTCATGCCACTTTCAGTGATGAAAAAGCTTCAAATTGAGGAGGTAAAACCCACTTGTATTTCTCTTCAACTTGCTGATCTTTCTATTAAATTACCTGTGGGTGTTGTTGAGGATTTACTTGTGAAAGTAGGACCATTTATTTTTTCTGCTGATTTTGTTATTTTAGACATGGAAGAGGATGCAAAATCCTCTATTATTCTTGGTAGACCCTTTTTAGCTATAGGTAGAGCTCTGATATTCACCCTGAGGGTCAATGAAGAACAGGTGGTCCTTAATGTTTTTGAAGCTCTGAAGCACCCTAATGATTCTGAAGTGTGTATGAGAATTGATGTTGTTGAACCACTTATTCAAAAGGTACTGGAAGCTGAGGTACTTGATGACATTCTGGATCCTATTTCGGAGTATGAATTAGTTAAAGTTGATAATTTCCCACCCCAAAAGAAGCTGATGAACACGCCAATAAAGGAGGAGGAAGTCCCCAAGCTTGAGCTCAAACCTTTGCCCCCTTCTCTGAAATATGTGTTCTTGGGTGAAAATAATTCCTATCCAGTGATTATTAGCTCTTCCTTGAAGCCTGAAGAGGAAGAGGCGCTTATTTTAGTGCTCAGGAGCCATAAAACAGCTCTTGGGTAGACCTTTAGTAATTTGAAGGGGATTTGTCCAACCAAGTGTATGCACAAGATCCTTCTTGAAGATGATACTAAACTAGTTGTGCAACCACAAAGGAGACTCAATCCAACAATGAAAGAGGTGGTCCAAAAAGAGGTAATGAAATTATGGGAAGCATGTATTATTTACCTATTTCTGATAGTCCTTGGGTAAGTCCTGTGCAGGTAGTTCCCAAGAAGGGAGGGATGATAGTGGTCAAGAATGTAAAGAATGAGCTTATTCCTACAAGAACAGTCACAGGATGGAGAATGTGTATAGACTATAGGAGGCTCAACACTGCTACAAGGAAGGATCACTTCTTCCTACCTTTCATTGATCAGATACTTGAGAGGTTAGCTGGTCATGCTTTTTATTATTTTCTAGATGGATATTCTGGATATAATCAAATTGCAGTGGACCCTCAAGACCAAGAGAAGTCACCATTCACATGCCCTTTTGGAGTATTTGCTTACAGGAGAATGCCATTCGGACTTTGTAATGCTCCAGCAACTTTTCAGAGGTGTATGCTTTCAATTTCTTCTGATATGGTTGAAAAGTTTATTGAGGTATTTATGGATGACTTTTTGTTTTTGGTAATTCTTTTGATTCATGCCTTAAGCATTTATCTCTGGTCTTGAAACGGTGTTAAGAATCAATCCTTGTTTTAAATTTGGAAAAATGTCATTTTATGGTTACAGAGGGTATTGTTCTTGGACACCGGATTTTAAGTAAAGGGATTGAGGTTGATAGAGCAAAGGTGGAGGTAATTGAAAAATTACCACCACCAGCTAATGTTAAGGCAGTCAGGAGTTTCTTAGGTCATGCAGGATTTTATAGAAGATTTATAAAGGATTTTTCAAAAATTGCTAAGCCACTAAGAAACCTATTGGTTGTTGATGTTCCCTTTGTGTTTGATGCTGAATGCCTGCATGCTTTTGAAACTCTGAAAGAAAACCTTACCTCTGCTCCTATTATAGCTCCTCCTAACTGGGATTTACCATTTGAATTGATGTGTGATACTATTGATTTTGCTATAGGAGCTGTTTTAGGACAGAGGCATGGCAAGCTTGTACATGTCATTTACTATGCTAGCCGTGTGTTAATTGATGCTAAAAAAATTACACAACTACAGAAAAAGAATTATTAGCTATTGTGTATGCTGTTGATAAGTTTAGGTCCTATTTAATTGGTTCTAAGGTTATTGTTTATACTGAGCATGCTGCTTTGAAGTACCTTCTAACCAAACAGGACTCTAAACCAAGATTAATCAGATGGGTGTTGCTCCTCCAGGAGTTTGACATTGAGATAAAGAACAAGAAAGGGTCAGAAAATCAAGTAGCTGACCATCTTTCCAGAATTGAGCCTGAAAAAGGAGTACAACCACCCACAGCTGTGACTGAGACATTTTCGGATGAGCAATTGTTCCTCATTCAGCAGGCTCCATGGTTTGTAGATATTGCAAATTACAAGGCCATGGATTTTATTCCAAAGGAGTACAGTAGGCAACAAGTAAAGAAGTTATTGACTGATACAAAATACTACATTTGGGAGGAACCGTACCTTTTTAAATGATGTTCAGATGGTATAATTTAGAAATGTGTTCCAGATGAAGAAACACAGCAAATTCTCTGGCACTGTCATGGTTCTGATTATGGAGGCCACTTTGGTGGTGAAAGGACAGCTACAAAAGTCCTTCAGAGCGGGTTTTACTAGCCAACTCTCTTCAGAGATGCAAGAGAATTTGTGAAGCACTGTGACAGGTGTGAAAGAGCTCAAAATCTCCCTACCAACCATGAGATGCCACAGCAGGGGATTCTTGAGGTTGAGTTGTTTGATGTATGGGGTATTAATTTCATGGGACCTTTTCCACCCTCACATTCGAACAACTATATTCTAGTGGCAGTTGATTATGTGTCCAAGTGGGTGGAAGCTGTGGCGCTGCCCACTAATGATGCCAAAGTGGTAATGAGCTTTCTTCAAAGATATATTTTCAGCCGGTTTGGTGTCCCAAGGACACTCATTAGTGATGGTGGAAGTCACTTCTGTAACAGATAGCTGGACTTACTTCTGCAGAGATATGGAGTCCGTCATAAAGTGGCAACCCCTATCATCCTCAGACAAGTGGACAGGTTGAGGTTTCCAATAGGGAACTCAAGAGGATTCTAGAGAAGACCGTCAGTGTTTCAAGAAAGGACTGATCTAGGAAGCTTGATGATGCTCTATGGGCTTACCGGACAGCCTACAAGACTCCTATTGGCATGTCCCCCTCTCAGTTGGTCTACAGCAAAGCCTATCACTTACCAGTGGAGCTAGAGCATAAAGCTTACTGGGTAATCAGGTATCTGAACCTTGATGCTCAGGCTGCTGGAATTAAGAGGATGCTTTAGTTGAATGAGCTTGATGAATTCAGATATTCAGCCTATGAGAATGCCAAGCTCTATAAGGAAAGAACCAAGTTATGGCATGACAAGAAGATTGCTATCAGAGTATTTGAGCCAGGCCAGAGAGTGCTTCTGTATAATTCAAGGCTCAAACTCCTTCCTGGGAAGCTGAAATCCCAGTGGTCAAGACCGTTTGTGGTTACCAGAGCTTCACCATATGGTCATTGATGAGCGGATAATTTATACGCTTTTTGGCATTGATTTTAGGTAGTTTTTTAGGATGTTTTAGTTACTTTTTATTATATTTTTATTAGTTTTTATGCAAAAATAACATTTCTAGACTTTACTATGAGTTTGTGTGTTTTTCTGTAATTTCAGGTATTTTCTGGCTGAAATTGAGGGACCTGAGCAAAAGTCTGATTTAGAGGCTGAGAAAGGACTGCAAATGCTGTTTGATTCTGACCCTCCTACACTCGAAGTGTATTTTCTGGAGCTACAGAAACCCAATTGGCGCGTGCGTAATTGCGTTGGAAAGTAGACATCTTGGGCTTTCCAGCAATATATAATAGTCCATACTTTGTCCGAGAATTAATGGCCCAAACTGGCGTTCAACGCCAGCCAGAGACCATTTTTTGGCGTAAAACGCCCGAACTGGCACCAAAAATGGAGTTAAACGCCCAAACTGGCATCCAAGCTAGCGTTTAACTCTAGAAAAGGCCTATGCACGTGTAAAGCTCAATGCTCAGCCCAAGCAAACACCAAGTGGGCCTCGGAAGTGGATTTCTACACTCTCTGCACTTAGTTACTCAATTTCTGTAATCCTTAGTAACTAGTTTAGTATAAATACTAGTCTTTCCTATCATTTTAAGGATCTTTGGACTTTGAGGCTTATGCCAATTTTCATATTGGGAGGCTGGCCATTCGGCCATGCCTATACCTTTTTCTCTTATGTATTTTCCAACGATGGAGTTTCTACACCTCATAGATTAAGGTGCGAAGCTCTGCTGTTCTTCATGAATTAATGCAAGTACTATTGTTTCTATTTCAATTCACGCTTACTTCTTCTCCAAGATATACTCTCGTACTTAATTCAGTTAAGTCAGAATGAAGGGGTGACCCGTGACAATCACCCACTATCTTCGTTACTCGCTTAGCCAAGATCCGCGTGCCTGACAATCACAAGCGGTCTACATGATGTTCAACGTAGTCATTGGACGACAGCTGGAGTATAATCTCTTAGGTCTCTGATCCACGGATTTGACTTGCCTCTCCTGACAACAGAGCATTCGAATCCGTGAGATTCGAACCTTCGTGGTAGAGGCTAGAACCAATTGGCAGCATTCCTGAGATTCGGAAAGTCTAAACCTTGTCTGTGGTATTCCGAGTAGGATCTGGGACGGGATGAATGTGACGAGCTTCAAAATCATGAATGTTGGGCGCAGTGACAGTGTGCAAAAGGATAGAGAGATCCTATTCCGACACAAGTGAGAACCGACAGATGATTAGCCGTGCGGTAGCTGTGCCTGCTATTTTTCATCTGAGATGAGAGATCCGACAGTTGATTAGCCGTACAGAAACCGTAGTTGGACCATTTTCACTGAGAGGACGGATGGTAGCCGTTGACGACGGTAATCCACCAACATACAACTTGCCATGGAAGGGAGCATGCATGATTGGATGAAAACAATAGGAAAGCAGAGGTTCACAAGCAACAAAGCATCTCCAAACGCTTATCTGAAATTCCTACCAATGAATTACATAAGTATCTTTATTTTATTTTATGTTTTATTTATCTTTTAATTATCAAAACCTCATAACCATTTGAATCCGACTGACTAAGATTTACAGGATGACCATAGCTTGCTTAAAGCCGGCAATCTCTGTGGGATCGACCGTTACTCGCGTAAGGTTTTATTACTTGGACGACCTAGTGCACTTGCTGGTTAGTTGTACCGGAGTTGTGAAAAGTGTGATCACAATTCCGTGCACCAAGTTTTTGGCGCCGTTGCTGGGGATTGTTCGAGTTTGGACAACTGACGGTTCATCTGGTTGCTTAGATTGGGTAATTTTATTTTATGTTTAAGCTTTTTATTTTTATTTTCGAAAAAAATATATATATATATATAGTTTTCGAAAAATTCAAAAAAAAAAAATGTTCTTTCGAATTTTTAAGAATGAATTCCAGAGCTTCATGAGATATGTTGAAACCTGGCTAGCTGTTAAGCCATGTCTAATCTTTTGGACTGAGGTTTCCACTTTCCATTGTATAAAGGACATGTTTGTAATTGTTATGCTAAAGCTTGGCTGGCCATTTGGCCATATCTAATTCTTTTGGACCGAAGCTTTAGACTAACATTGCATGAATCTTGGAATTCTTATTAAAAAATTTTGAAATTCTTTATTTTCTTTTTCCAAAATCATTTTTCGAAAATACAAAAAAATTATTAAAATCATAAAACCAATTTTTTTTTGTGTTTATTATTTGAGTCTAGTGTCAAATTTTAAGTTTAGTGTCAATTGCATTTTTTAATTTTCTTAAAATTTTCGAAAATTCATGCATTGTGTTCTTCTTTGATCTTCAAGTTGTTCTTGATGATTTTCCTTGTTTGATCTTTAAGTTTTCTTGTTTTGTGTCTTTTCTTGTTTTTCATATGCATTTTCAAATTATTAGTGCCTAAACACTAAAAAGTTCTAAGTTTGGTGTTTTGCATATCTTTCTTTTATTAAAAATTTTCAAAAATATGTTCTTGATGTTCATCATGATCTTCAAAGTGTTCTTCGTGTTCATCTTGACATTCAAAGTGTTCTTGCATGCATTAGTTGTTTTAATCTTAAATTCTTATGTCTTGTGTCATTTTGTTGTTTTACTCTTTCTTCATTAATTCAAAAATAAAAAATAATATCTTTCTCTTATTTTACTCATAAATTTCAAAATTTTGGGTTGACTTAGTAAAAAATTTTCAAAATTTAGTTGTTTCTTGTTAGTCAAGTCAAAATTTCAATTTAAAAATTTTATCCTTTCAAATCTTTTTCAAAAATAAAATCTTTTTCATTTTTCTTTCATGTTTTCTGAAAATTTTTTTAAATTAATTTTCAAAATCTTTCTCTTAATTTTATTTCATAATTTTCTAAATTATTGCTAACATTTAATGTTTTGATTCAAAAATTTCAAGTTTGTTACTTTCCTGTTAAGAAAGGTTCAATCTTTAAATTCTAGAATCATATCTTTTAGTTTCTTGTTAGTCGAGTCATCAACTTTAATTTTCAAAATCAAATCTTTTTAAATTTCTTTTTTAAATCTTTTTCAAAATAAATTTCAATCATATCTTTTTCAAAATTTAATTTCAAAATCTTTTTCTAACTTCTTATCTTTTCAAAATTTATTTTCAAATCTTTTTCAAACCACTTGACTTGTTTGTTTTAATTTTAAAAAAAGTTTACTATTTCTTATCTTTTTCAAAACCACTTAACTACTTTTCCACTTCTAATTTTCGAAAATCACTAACCACTTTTTCAAAATTCTTTTTAATTAACTAATTGTTTTAAATTCTAATTTTTTTATTTCTTTTAATATTTTCGAAACTAACTTTATTAATTAAATAAAAACAAAAATATTTTTCTTTTCTGTTAATTAATATTCGAATACTCTCCCTCTCATCTCTTTCTATTCATTTTATTTATTTACTAACACTTCTCTTCTACTCATAATTCGAACCCTCTCTCTCTCTGTGTTCGAATTTCTTCTTCTTCCTTCTTAATTCTATTTTTCTTTTCCTCTGACACATAAAGGAATCTCTATACTGTGACATAGAGGATGCCTCTTCTTTTCTATTCTCTTCTTTTTATATGAGCAGAAACAAGGATAAAGACATTCTTGTTGAAGATGATCCTGAACCTGAACGGATTCTAAAGAGGAAGCTAAGAGAAGATAAAGCACAACACTCTGGAGAGGATCTTAGAGAAATTTTTAAAAAAGAAGAAGACATGGCAGTCGAACCCAATAACAATGGTGGAGATGCAAGGAAGAAGCTTGGTGACTTTACTGCACCAAATTCCGACTTCTATGGAAAAAGCATCTCAATTCCTGCAATTGGAGCAAACAACTTTGAGCTTAAGCCTCAATTAGTTTCTCTAATGTAGCAGAATTACAAGTTTCATGGACTTCCATTGAAAGATCCTCATCAGTTCTTAGCTGAATTCTTGTAAATCTATGACATTGTTAAGACCAATGGGGTTAATTCTGAGGTCTACAGACTTTGCTTTTCCCCTTTGCTGTAAGAGACAAAGCTAGGATATGGTTGGACTCACAACCTAAAGAAAGCCTGAACTCTTGGGAAAAGTTGGTCAATGCTTTCTTGGCTAAATTTTTTCCACCTCAAAAGATGAGCAAGCTTAGAGTGGACTCACAACCTAAAGAAAGCCTGAACTCTTGGGAAAAGTTGGTCAATGCTTTCTTGGCCAAATTCTTTCCACCTCAAAAGATGAGCAAGCTTAGAGTGGAAGTCCAAACCTTCAGACAGAAGGCAGGTGAATCCCTCTATGAAGCTTGGGAAAGATGCAAGCAATTGATCAGAAGGTGTCCTTCTGACATGCTTTCAGAATGAAGCATCTTATGTATATTCTATGATGGTCTGTCTGAATTGTGCAAGATGTCATTGAACTACTCTGCTAGTGGATCTCTTCATCTGAAGAAAACACCTGCAGAAGCCCAGGAACTCATTGAAATGGTTGCAAATAACCAGTTCATGTATACTTCTGAAAGAAATCCTGTGAATAATGGGATGACTCAGAAGAAAGGAGTTCTAAGATTGATACTCTGAATGCCATATTGGCTCAGAATAAAATATTGACTCAGCAAGTCAATATGATTTCTCAAAATCTGACTGGAATGCAAGATGCATCGGGCAGTACTAAAGAAGCCTCCT
Source organism: Arachis ipaensis (assembly GCF_059453495.1). Classification (NCBI taxonomy): domain Eukaryota; kingdom Viridiplantae; phylum Streptophyta; class Magnoliopsida; order Fabales; family Fabaceae; genus Arachis; species Arachis ipaensis. The sequence goes on from NC_142439.1 coordinate 96,745,365, forward strand.
CTGAAGGAGAAACTTATAACCCTGAGAATCCTGCAATGGAAGAGGTGAATTACATGGGAGAATCTTATGGAAAAACCTATAATCCTTCATGGAGAAATCATCCAAATTTCTCATGGAAGGATCAACAGAAGCCTCAATAATAATAATGGTGGGAAAATTCGGTTTGGCAATAGCAAGCCTTTTCCATCATCTTCTCAGCAACAGACAGAGAATTCTAAGCAGAGCCTCTCTGACTTAGCAACCATAGTCTCTGATCTATCTAAGACCACTCTCAGTTTCATGACTGAAACAAGGTCCACTATCAGAAATTTGGAGGCACAAGTGGGTCAGCTGAGTAAAAGAGTTACCGAAATCCCTCCTAGTACTCTCCCAAGCAATACAGAAGAGAATCCCAAAAGAGAGTGCAAGGCCATAACTATATCCAAAGTGGCCGAACCTGGAGAGAGTAAAAAGGCAGTGATTTCCAGTGAGGAAGACCTTGCTGGACGTCCACTGACCAATAAGGAGTTCCCGATTGAGGAATTAAAGAAATCTGAGGCTCATATAGAGACCATAGAGATTCCACTGAACTTACTGTTATCATTCATGAGCTCTGATGAGTATTCTTCCTCTGAAGAGGATGAAGATATTGTTGAAGAGCAAGTTGCTCAGTATCTAAGAGCAACCATAAAGCTGAATGCCAAGTTATTTGGTAAGGAGACTTGGCAGGATGAACCTCCATTGCTCATCAATGAACTAAATGCCTTGGTTCATCAGAAATTACCTCAGAAGAAATCGAATCCCGGAAGGTTCTTAATACCTTGTATCATAGGCACCATGACCTTTGAGAAGGCTCTGTGTGACCTGGGGTCAAGTATAAACCTCATGCCACTCTCTGTAATGGAGAAACTAGGGATCTTTGAGGTACAAGCTGCAAGAATCTCACTAGAGATGGCAGATAAATCAATGAAACAGGCTTATGGACTTATAAGGGATGTCTTAGTGAAGGTTGAAGGCCTTTACATCCCTACTGACTTCATAATCTTAGACACTGGGAAGGATGAGGATGAATCCATTATCCTTGGAAGACCTTTCCTAGCCACAGTAAGGGCTGTGATTGATGTGGACAGAGGAGAGTTAGTCCTTCAGTTGAATGAGGACTACCTTGTGTTTAAGGCTTAAGGATCTTCTTCTGTAACCATGGAGAGGAAGCATGAAAAACTTCTCTCAATACAGAGTCAAGCAGAGCCCCCACATTCAAACACTAAGTTTGGTGTTGGGGGGCCACCATCACGCTCTGAGTATCTGTGAAGCTCTGTAAGAGCTCATTGTCAAGCTATTGACATTAAAAAAGCGTTTATTGGGAGGCAACCCAATCTTATTTATCTATGTTAATTACTTTTTTATTTTATTTTTCATTGTTATTTTATGTTTTCTTTAAGGTGATGATCATGTGGAGTCATAAAAACAGCTGTAGAATTAAAGTGGAATCAAAAATAGCATCAAAAATAGCACACCCTAGAGGAGAAGATAGCAGAATGGGCGTTTAACGCCCAGTCTGGCAGCATTCTGGGTGTTAAATGCCAGAATTGGCAGACAGACTGGCATTTAACGCCAGAAAAAGGTGTTTGGCTGGCGTTAAACACCAGAAAGGGGCATCAGCTTGCCGTTTAACGCCAGGAAAGGCAGCAGAGCTGGCGTTAAACGCCAGAAATGGCACACTGAGGGCGTTTAAATGCCAGAAAGGTGCATGGAGCAGAATTCCTTGACACCTAAGGATCTGTGGACCCTACAGGATCCCCACCTACCCCAACTCAAACTCTCTCCTCTTCACACCTTTCCATAACACTCTTTCCCAAATACCATTCACCTATCAAGTCCTACCTTCTTCCCTGTAATCTCTTCACCACTCACATCCATCCACTATTCCCCAAAAACCCATCATAAAACCCCACCTACCTTACCATTCAAATTCAAAACATTTCCCTCCCAAACCCAACCCCTTCTTACACGAATTCCCTCTCTTTCTTACCCTATAAATACCCCTCCTTACCACCTTCAATTTCACACATCATAAACACTTAAACCTCCCTTGGCCGAATTCAAAACACCCCTCTATCTCCTCCATTTCTTCTTCTTCTCCTCCTTTCTTTCTTCTTTTGCTCGAGGATGAGCAAACCTTTTAAGTTTGGTGTGGAAAAAAGCTCTGCTTTTTGTTTTTTCATAACCATTAATGACACCTAAAGCCGGAGAAACCTCTAGAAAGAGGAAAGAAAAGGCAGTTGCTTCCACCTCTGAGTCATGAAAGATGGAGAGACTCATCTCAAAAGTCCATCAAGACCACTTCTATGAAGCTGTGGCCAAGAAAAGGGTGATCCCCGAAATCTCCTTCATGCTCAAAAAGAGTGAATATCCAGAGATCCAACATGTGGTTCGGAGAAGAGGTTGGGAAGCTCTCACCAACCCCATCCAACAAGTCAAAATCTTAATAGTTCAAGAGTTCTATGCTAGTGCATGGATCACTAAGAACCATAATCAAAGTATGAACCCGAACCCAAAGAATTGGCTCACAATGGTTCGAGGGTAATACTTGGATTTCAGTCCAGAAACCGTGAGGTTGGCATTCAACTTGCCAATGATGCAAGGAGATCCTCATCCTTTCACTAGAAGGGTCAACTTTAAATTATTTTTCAATCATATCTTCTCAATCATATTCTCTCGACCACATCTTTTTCAAAATAATTTTCAATCATATCTTTTTTATTACTGATTTCAAAATCTTCTTCAAAATCACCTAACCACTCTCTCACTTTTAATTTTCGAAAAACCATCAACCACTTTTTCAAAATTCTTTTTAATTATTTTAAAATTTTTTTGTTTTATTTAAAAGTTTGTTTTCGAAAATTTTCCCCCTCCTCACCTTCTTCTATTTAAGGACTAATACTCATGCTCAATTAGCAATTTGGACTCTCTCTCCTTCTTCATATGTTCGAATTCTTATCTACCTACCTCATCCCTCTATTCCTGTTTTCCTCTGACACCTCAAGGAATCTCTATACTGTGACATAGAGGATTCCATACTTTTTTGTTCTCTTCTCTTTCTTATGAGCAGGAACAAGGACAAAGACATGCTTGTTGAAGCTGATCCTGAACCTGAAAGGACCTTGAAGAGGAAGCTAAGAGAAGCTAAAGCACAACTCTCTGGAGAGGACCTGACAGAAATTTTCGAAAAGAAAGAAGACATGGCAGCCGAAAATAACAACAATGCCAACAATGCAAGGAAGATGCTTGGTGACTTCATTGCACCCTCTTCTGACTTCTGTGGAAGGAGCATCTCAATTCCTGCAATTGGAGCAAACAACTTTGAGCTTAAGCCTCAATTAGTTTCTCTAATGCAGCAGAATTGCAAGTTTCATAGACTTCCATTGGAAGATCCTCATCAGTTCTTAGCTGAATTCTTGTAAATCTGTGATACTGTCAAGACCAATGGGGTTGATCCCGAGGTCTACAGACTTATGCTTTTCCCCTTTGCTGTAAGAGACAAAGCTAGGACATGGTTGGACTCACAACCTAAAGAAAGCCTGAACTATTGGGAAAAGCTGGTTAATGCCTTCTTGGCAAAGTTCTTCCCACCTTAAAAATTGAGTAAGCTTAGAGTGGAAGTCCAGACCTTCAGACATAAGGAAGGCGAATCCCTCTATGAAGCTTGGGAAAGATACAAACAATTGATCAGAAGATGTCCTTCTGGCATGCTTTCAGAATGGAGCATCATATGCATATTTTATGATGGTCTGTCTGAACTATCCAAGATGTCATTGGACAACTCTGCTGGAGAATCTCTTCATCCGAAGAAGACGCCTGAAGAAGCCCAGGAACTCATTTAAATGGTTGCAAACAACCAATCCATGTACACTTCTGAAAGAAATCCTGTGAATATGCGACAACTCAGAAGAAAGGAGTTCTAGAGATTGATACTCTGAATGCCATACTGGCTCAGAATAAAATATTAACTCAGCAAGTCAATATGATTTCTCAGAGTCTGTTTGGAATGCAAGCTACATCAGGCAGTACTAAGGAGGCTCCTTCTGAAGAAGAAGCCTATGATCCTGAGAACCCTGCAATGGAAGAGGTGAATTACATGGGAGAACCCTATAGAAACACCTATAATTCTTCATAGAGAAATCATCCAAATCTCTCATGGAAGAACTAACAGAAGCCTCAACAAGGCTTCAACAACAATAATAGTGGAAGAAATAGATTTAGCAATAGCAAGCCTTTTCCATCATCTTCTCAGCAACAGACAGAGAATTTTAAGCAAAGCCACTCTGACCTAGCAACTGTAGTCTCTGATCTATCTAGGACCACTCTCAGTTTCATGACTGAAGTAAGGTCCTCCATTAGAAATTTGGAGGCACAAGTGGGTCAGCTGAGTAAGAAAGTTACTGAACTCCCTCCTAGTACTCTCCCAAGCAATACAGAAGAGAATTTAAAAATAGAGTGCAAGGCCATAAACACGTCCCACATGGCCGAACTTGGAGAAGAAGAAAAGGCAGTGATTTCCAGTGAGGAAGACCTCAATGGACGTCCACTGGCCTTTAAGGAGTTCCCTAATGAGGAACCAAAGGAATCTGAGGCTCATATAGAGACCATAGAGATTCCATTGAACCTACTTCTGCCATTCATGAGCTCTGATGAGTATTCTTCCTCTGAAGAGGATGAAGATATTACTGAAGAGCAAGTTGCTAAGTACCTTGGAGCAATCATGAAGCTGAATGCCAAGTTATTTGGTAATGAGACTTGGGAGGATGAACCCCCCTTGCTCACCAATGAACTGAATGACTTGATTAGGCAGACATTACCTAAGAAGAAACCAGATCCTGGAAAGTTCTTAATACCTTGTACCATAGGCACCATGACCTTTGAGAAAGCTCTATGTGACCTAGGGTCAAGTATAAACCTCATGCCCCTCTCTGTAATGGAGAAACTAGGGATCCTTGAGGTACAAGCTGCAAGAATCTCACTAGAGATGGCAGACAATTCAAGGAAATAGGCTTATGGACTTGTAGAGGATGTCTTGGTAAAGGTTGAAGGCCTTTACATCCCTGCTGACTTCATAATCCTAGACACTGGGAAGGATGAAGATGAATCCATCATCCTTGGAAGACCCTTCCTAGCCACAGCAAGAGCTGTGATTGATGTGGACAGAGGAGAGCTAGTCCTTTAATTGAATGAGGACTACCTTGTGTTTAAAGCTAAAGAATTTCCTTTTGTACACATGGAGAAGAAGCATGACAAGCTTCTCTCAAAGCAGAGTCAAATAAAGCCCCCACATTCAAACTCTAAGTTTGGTGTTGGGAGGCCATCATCATGCTCTGAGTATTTGTGAGGCTCCATGAGAGCCCACTGTTAAGCTATTGACATTAAAAAAGCGCTTGTTAGGAGGAAACCCAATTTTTACTTATCTATGTTAAATTTCTATTGTTATTTTATGTTTTCCTTAGGTTGATGATCATGTGGAGTCACAAAAACAACTGCAAAAATCAAAGCAAAATAAAAAATAGCATTAAAAATAGCACACCCTGGAGGAGGAGCTTACTGGCGTTTAAACACCAGTAAGGGAAGCAGAATGGGCGTTAAACGCCCAGTCTGGCACCATTCTGGGCGTTTAACGCCAGAAAAGGGCACCAGACTGGCGTTTAACGCCAGAAAAGGGCATCAAGCTGGCGTTAAACGCTAGAAAGGGAAGAAAAGCTGGCGTTAAACGCCAAAAATGGGCAGCAACTTGGCGTTTAACACCAGGATTGGCACTCCAAGGGGCGTTTACACGCCAAATGGTGCAGGGATGAGAAGTCCTTGACACCTCAGGACCTGTGGACCCCACAAGATCCCCACCTACCTCAACTCTCTCTCTCTCTCTCTCTCTCTCTCTCTTTAATTTCTTGTTAGTCAAGCAATCAACTTTAATTTCAAAAATCAAATCTTTTTAATTTCAAATTCAAATCCTTTCCCTCCCACACCCAACCCCTAATACACGATCCCTACCCCTCTCTCCACTCCTATATAAACCCCTCATACCTCCTTCATTTTCATACATTATAAACACTTCTCCCCCTTGGCCGAACCACTCACACCTCTCCATCTCCTCCATTTTCTTCTTCTTCTACTCCCTTCTTTCCTCTTTTGCTCGAGAACGAGCAAACCTTCTAAGTTTGGTGTGGTAAAAGCATTGATTTTTGTTTTTCTATAACCATTTATGGCACCGAAGGCCGGAGAATCCTCTAGAAAGAGGAAAGGGAAGGCAAAAGCTTCCACCTCCGAGTCATGAGAGATGGAGATATTCATCTCAAAGGTCCATCAAGACCACTTCTATGAAGTTGTGGCCAAGAAGAAGGTGATCCCTGAGGTCCCTTTCATGCTCAAAAGGAATGAGTATCCGGAAATCCGACATGAGATTCGAAAAAGAGGTTGGGAAGTTCTCACCAACCCTATTCAACAAGTCAAAATCTTAATGGTTCAAGAGTTCTATGCTAATGCATGGGTCATCAAAAACCATGATCAAAGTGTTAACCCGAACCCAAAGAATTGGCTTACAATGGTTCGGGGGAAATACTTAGATTTCAGTCCGAAAAATGTAAGGTTGGCATTCAACTTGCCAATGATGCAAGGAGATGCACGCACCTACACTAGAAGGGTCAACTTCGATCAAAAGTTGGACTAAGTCCTCATGGACATATGTGTGGAAGGAGCTCAGTGGAAAAGAGACTCCAAAGGAAAGTCGGTTCAATTGAGAAGGCATGACCTTAAATCCGTGGCTAGAGGATGGTTGGAAATCATCCAACGCTCTATAATTCCTACTAGCAACTGGTCTGAAGTTACAATAGACTGGGCTATCATGATCCATAGTATCATGAATGGAGATGAAGTAGAAGTTCATGAGGTCATATCTCTAGAACTCTACAAAGTGGCTAACAAAACCTCCACTTTGGCAAGGTTAGCCTTCCCTCATCTCATTTGTCACCTCTGCAATTCAGCTGGAATTGTCATAGAGGAAGACACCCTCATTGAAGAGGACAAGCCCATCACTAAGAAAAGGATGGAGCAAATAAGAGAGCCCACTTATGGACCTTAACAAGAACATGAGGAAGTCCCTCATCAAGAAATCCCTGAGATGCCTCAAGGGATGCATTTTCCTCCACACAACTATTGGGAGCAAATCAACACCTCCTTAGGAGATTTGAGTTCCAATATGGAGCAACTAAAAATGGAGCACCAAGAGCACTCCATTATTCTCCATGAAATTAGAGAGGATCAAATAGCCATGAGGGAAGAGCAACAAAGGCAAGGAAGAGACATTTAGGAGCTAAAGCACTCCATAAGATCTTCAAGAGGAAGAACTAGCCACCATCACTAAGGTGGACCCGTTCTTTAATTTCCTTGTTCTTTATTTTCTGTTTTTCGTTTCTTATGCTTTATGTTCTGTCTATGTTTGTGTCTTTATTACATGATCATTAGTGTCTAGTGTCTATGCTTTAAAGCTATGAATGTCCTATGAATCCTTCACCTCTCTTAAATGAAAAAAAGTATTTTTGAAAAAGAAAAAGCAGTACATGAATTTCGAATTTTAAAATAGTTTAATTATTTTGATGTGGTGACGATACTTTTTGTTTTTCTGAATGAATGCTTGAACAGTGCATATTTTTGATATTGTTGTTTATGAATGTTAAAATTGTTGGCTCTTGAAAGAATGATGAAAAAGGAGAAATGTTATTTGATAATATGAAAAATCATATAACTGATTCTTGAAGCAAGAAAAAGCAGTGAAAAGCTTGCAGAAAAAAAAGAAGGCAAAAAAAAAAAAGAAAGAAAAAAGAAAAAGCAAGCAGAAAAAGCCAATAGCCCTTTAAACCAAAAGGCAAGGGTAAAAAGGATCCAAGGCTTTGAGCATTAATGGATAGGAGGGCCCTCTGGAATAAAATCCTGGCCTAAGCGGCTAAACCAAACTGTCCCTAACCATGTGCTTGTGGCGTGAAGGTGTCAAGTGAAAAGCTTGAGACTGAGCGGTTAAAGTCATGGTCCAAAGCAAAAAGAGTGTGCTTAAGAGCTCTGAACACCTCTAAATGGGGACTCTAGCAAAGCTGAGTCACAATCTGAAAAGGTTCACCCAGTCATGTGTCTGTGGCATTTATGTATCCGGTGGTAATACTGGAAAACAAAATGCTTAGGGTCACGGCCAAGACTCATAAAGTAACTGTGTTCAAGAATCAATATAATGAACTAGGAGAATCAATAACACTATCTGAATTCTGAGTTCCTATAGATGCCAATCATTCTGAACTTCAAAGGATAAAGTGAGATGCCAAAACTGTTCAGAAGCAAAAAGCTAATAGCCCCGCTCATCTAATTAAGAATGATCTTCATAGATGTTTTCAGAATTTATTGTATATTCTCTTCTTTTTATCTTATTTTGTTCTTAGTTGCTTGGAGATAAGCAACAATTTAAGTTTGGTGTTGTGATGAGCGGATAATTTATACGCTTTTTAGCATTGTTTTTAGGTAGTTTTTAGTATGATTTAGTTAGTTTTTAGTATATAATTAGTAGTTTTTAAATAAAAATCACATTTCTGTACTTTACTATGAGTTTGTGCGTTTTTCTGTGATTTCAGGTATTTTCTGGCTGAAATTGTGGGACCTGAGCAAAAATCTGATTCAGAGGCTGAAAAAGGACTGCAGATGCTATTGGATTCTGACCTCCTTGCACTCGAAGTGGATTTTCTGGAGCTATAGAAGCCCAATTGGCATGCTCTCAATTGCGTTGAAAAGTAGACATCCTGGGCTTTCCAGTAATATATAATAGTCCATACTTGGCCTGAGTTTTGATAACACAAACTGGTGTTTAAACGCCAACTTTCTACCATTTTCTGGCGTTAAACGCCAGAACTGGCATAAAAGCTGGAGTTAAATGCCCAAACTGGCACCAAAGCTGGTGTTTAACTCCAGGAACAGCCTATGCACGTGAAAGCTTCAATGCTCAGCCCAAGCACACACCAAGTGGGCCCCAGAAGTGGATTTCTGCATCAATTACTTATTTTTGTAAACCCTAGGCTACTAGTTCATTATAAATAGGACCTCTTACTATTGTATTTTCATTAATATTCATATCATTTTTGAGACTATCTTTGTAACACTTTTGATCTCTTGATCACGTTTAGGGGTCACGTTAGCTACACTAACGTTAGGGGTCACGTTAGCTATACTAACGTGGACTCTAACGTAGGGAGGAAGGGCAACAAGTAAACGTTATTGGAAAAGGTGAATGCCAATAACGTTTGCGAAGGACCAAGAGGCAACGTTAGTGGTCACGTTAGTGCCACTAACGTTGAAGTTAACGTGGACCATCTTGGGTTAGGAACGTTAGTGAAAAAGGTGATCGTCACTAACGTTCTCGAACCCACATTTTCACTTAACGTTAACACCACTAACGTCCTAACTAACGTCCATGCCTAACTCACACTTTCTCTGCAAGTAAAGCTGAGCCCACTAAAGACTGCAACTGCTTCAACTAAAGATCCAAAGGCCCATATCCAAGACTTGAAGAGCCAACTAGAAGATCAGAAGAGTAGTATATATAGGAGTAGTTTTGAACTAGTGAGAAAAAGCTTTTGGCATTTTGGAGAACTACACTCTGTATATTTTAGTTTCTCTGCAACTTCTAGTTTTAGTTTTTATAATGTACTTTACACTTATGCTTTCCATTCCAAGAGCTATGAACAACTAAACCCCTTTCATTGGGTTAGGGAGCTCTGTTGTAATTTGATGGATCAATAATAGTTTTCATTATTCTTCTTCTTTCTTTTCTCTTGATTTTACTAGAAAGCTTTCAATCTTCATCCTATTGGGTAGTTATCTTGGAAAAGAAGCTATTCATACTTGGATCTCTTCGGACCTTGGAAGAGGAATGAAGAGATCATGCTAGAAATACTTTCTCATGTTGGACCAAATTGGGGTTTGGATGGATATGGTGACATATAATCCTACCAATACTTTGATTTGGGAATACATGTGGTATAATCAGTGACCATACTTCATCTCTTCTCATGAGCAATTAGACCAAGGAATTGGCAATTGATCAAGATTTGAGAGATTGGGTTGCCAAGGAATTGGAATCCAATCACTTAAGATTGCCAAGGAGATCAATGAATGCATTGATTGAGGAAGAGATGAGAATAAACTTGATCCGGAGAATACAACATCTCCTGAGCCCAATGAATCCCCCATTTCTTATCTTACCCATTCTCTTTACTTTCTGCCATTTACTTTTATGTTCATCTTCCCCATTCCCTATTTAAGATTCTGCAATTTACTTTTCGTCCTATACATTCAGTTCTTTATTTCCAACATTTACATTTTCTGCCATTCACTTTCCCGCCATTTAATTTCCTGCAACTCTCAAATCAAATCCTGCGTAGCTCAACTAGAACATTCTTCCAATTAAAGTTTCTTGACCAATCAATCCCTGTGGGATTCGACCTCACTCTATTGTGAGTTTTTACTTGACGACAATTCGGTATACTTGCCGAGGGAAATCTGTTGATAGACAAGTTTCTGTACATCAAGTTTATGGCGCCGTTGCCGGGGACTGATTTTGTATCAACAATGATTAAAGTGGTGGATAACTAGATTGAGCATTTTTCTTTTGTTTGATTTAATTTTTGTTTGAGTGATTTACTTTCAGTTCCAGTTATTTTCTCCCCTTTACCCCTACCCGTTTATGGTGTTCTCTTATTTGTTACAATTCAGTTCACTAACCACTAACTGTTTGATATATTGCATCACTCACACTAACAGCATTTTTTTACAAGAATACTCTCTATCTCCCTTTTGCTTTGGCCTTGTTGGTTGTATGACAGGTAGAAGAAGCAGGGCTTCAACTTCCTTTGATTCTGAACCTGAGAGGACCTTCCTTAGACTAAGGAGGGAAGCAAGAGGAAAGAGAGTTGTTAGTGCTGAGGAAGAGGAAGAGTACTTTGAACCAGACATGGATTAGAATATGGAGAACTATCATGAAGAAGAGGCTCACAACCATGGTAGAGAAGGTCCAGCGCATCATGCTGGGCAACAGAGAAGAGTTCTGGGATCTTACATAAATCCAAACCCAGGAAACTGTGGAAGTAGCATCCAAAAGCCAACCATACATGCCAATAACTTTGAACTAAAGCCACAGATCATCACCCTTGTTTAGAACAACTGTTCATTCGGAGGAAGTGTCTAAGAAGATCCCAATCAACATCTAACCACATTCCTAAGGATATGTAATACTGTGAAGTCTAATGGTGTTCATCCTGACACCTATAGACTACTTCTGTTTCCCTTCTCACTCAAGGACAAAGCATCTAAATGGCTGGCATCCTTTCCAAAGGAGAGTTTAACAACCTGGGAAAATGTGGTGAATAAATTCTTGGCGAGATTCTATCCTCCTCAAAGAATCAACAGGTTGAGAGCTGAGGTACAAACCTTCAGGCAACAAGATGGTGAGACTCTATATGAGGCATGGGAGAGGTTTAAGGACTTGACAAGAAGTTGCCCGCCAGATATGTTCAATGAATGGGTGCAGTTACACATTTTCTATGAAGGTCTTTCTTACGAATCAAAGAAAGCAGTAGACCACTCATCTGGGGGATCTCTGAACAAGAAGAAGACCATTGAAGAGGCTATAGATGTCATTGAGACTGTAGCAGAGAATGACTACTTCTATGCCTCTGAAAGAGGCAACACTAGAGGAGTGATGGAGCTAAACAACGTGGATGCACTGCTGGCCCAAAATAAGATGATCACCAAGCAGCTGGCTGATCTTACCAAAAAGATGGAGAGGAACCAAGTAGCAGTAATCACCACCTCATCAGCAACCCAAGAAGGAGTGAATGTAGAAGCAGAAGGTGATCAGGAACAAGCCAACTACATTGGAAACTCACCTAGGCAGACCCATGATCCATACTCCAAAACTTATAATCCTGGTTGGAGGAACCACCCAAACTTTGGGTGGGGAAATCAACAAGATCAAGGGCAAGATCCGAGACGTCACAACCCCAACAACAATGCAGTTCACCAACATTCCATACAGAGATCATATCGGCACCCACCTAACAACACATCTCAACATCCATACAAAAGCCAAAATGGCCCTTCTCAGCCCTCCAATCTCAACTCACAATCATCCGAAGATAGACTCTCAAAAATTGAGACCCTACTCGAACGTATATGCAAAGAAGTTCAAGACAGTAAAATGTTCCGAGAGGAAGTGCGGTCCAATATGCATAATCAAGATGCTGCCATCAAGAAACTTGAGACACAAATTGGCTACCTATTTAAGCAAATTCCTAGCCATAACCTATGCAGCAACACTGATTCAAACCCAAGGGAGGAGTGTCAGGCTATCACCCTCAGAAGTGGAAAAGAGTTGAAGGAAACTTCCAAGAAACCACAAGAGAAGGACCCAAATGAAAAGGAAGAGGGACAAAATGAAGTTCAAGTTCTCATTTCCAATTCGCATAAAAAAGGGGAAGTGCTGAAGCCATACATTCCAAAAGTCCCATACCCTCAGCAATTGAAAAAGAAGGGGGATGACAGCCAGTTCTCAAGATTTTTAGAAATCTTTAAGAAACTACAAATTAACATACCCTTTGCTGAAGCAATAGAGCAAATGCCGCTCTACGCCAAGTTCTTGAAGGAATTGATGACCAAGAAGAGAAGCTGGAAGAACAACGAGACTGTGATACTAACCGAAGAATGTAGTGCCATCATTCAGCATAAACTACCCCAGAAATTGAAGGATCCTGGGAGCTTCCAGATCCCTTGTATTATAGGGGAAATCACAGTGGAAAAGGCTCTATGTGATTTAGGAGCCAGCATAAATCTGATGTCTGTAGCTATGATGAGAAAAATGAAGATTGAGGAGGCCAAGCCAACAAAAATGGCCCTACAACTGGCAGACCGATCGTTCAAGTTTCCTCATGGCATAGTAGAAGACTTGCTGGTGAAGGTAGGAGATTTTATCTTCCCAGCGGACTTTGTAGTGCTGGACATGAAAGAGGAAGCCAAGGCCTCCATCATCTTGGGAAGACCATTCTTAGTCACTGCCGGAGCTATCATCGATGTCCAAAAGGGTGACCTTACCCTTAGACTACACAATGAAACAATGATGATCAATGTGTTCAAGGCAATAAACTACCCACAAGAACCATTGGGAGAATGTATGAGGTTAGACTCACTGGAAGATGTAGTACAAGAGACTTTTGAAGAGGAAGAACTTGAGGGGTCAACAGAAGAAGAGGAATCAGCATCAAGTGAAGAGGCTGCAACAGCTGAGGTTCAGGTTCAGGGCACACTAGAGGAGAAGAATGAAAAGAAAGAAGCACCCAAACTTGAACTCAAAGCACTGCCACCCACTCTCAAATATGCATATTTAGGAGAGAACGAAAGTTACCCAGTGATCATAAACTCAACCCTCAGCCAAGATCAAGAGGATGAACTACTCCAAGTATTGCGAAAGCATAAGGATGCCATTGGATGGACCCTCGCTGACCTGAAGGGAATCAGTTCGGCCATATGCATGCATAAGATACTGCTGGAAGATGATGCCAAACCATCTATTCAACCCCAAAGGAGGCTGAATCCAGTCATGAAAGAAGTAATCCAGAAGGAAGTCATGAAGCTGTGGCAAGGAGGAGTAATCTACCCAATTTCAGATAGTCCATGGGTCAGCCCCGTCCAAGTGGTCCCCAAGAAAGGAGGAATGACTGTAGTTCCCAATGAGAGGAACGAACTTATCCCTACAAGGACGGTCACAGGATGGAGGATGTGCATCGACTACAGAAAACTCAATGAAGCTACAAGAAAAGATCACTTCCCACTCCCCTTCATGGATCAGATGCTGGAAAGACTTGCAGGACACGCATATTACTATTTCTTAGATGGTTACTCAGGCTATAATCAAATAGTGGTTGATCCAAGAGACCAGAAGAAAACATCATTTACTTGCCCATATGGAGTGTTTGCGTACAGGCGCATGCCATTTGGGCTATGCAACGCTCCTGCAACGTTTCAATGCTGCATGCTTTCTATCTTCTTAGATATGATAGAAAAATTCATTGAAGTCTTTATGGATGACTTCTCAGTATTCGGGGATTCCTTTCCTAATTGTCTAAATCATCTTGCCCTGGTGTTAAAAAGATGTCAAGAAACCAATCTGGTCTTGAATTGGGAAAAATGTCACTTTATGGTGACAGGAGGAATAGTTCTTGGCCATAAGGTTTCTAACCAAGGCATTGAGGTAGACAGAGCTAAGGTGGAACTCATTGAAAAATTACCCTCATCAAGTGATGTCAAGGCAATTAGGTGCTTTTTAGGGCATGGTGGCTTTTACAAAAGGTTTATTAAAGATTTTTCAAAGATAGCCAAGCCCTTAAGCAATCTCCTTGTATCTGATACACCATTTATCTTTGATGAAAAGTGCATGCTAGCATTCGAAAACTTGAAAAAGAGGCTGTCCTTTGCCCATATCATTTCCCCACCTGATTGGAGCTTGCCATTTGAACTAATGTGCGATGCATTTGATTTTGCAGTTGGGGCAGTGTTAGGACAGAGGAAAGATAACTTGGTCCACGTGATATACTATGCCAGCAAAGTCCTCAATGACACTCAAAGAAACTATACCACTACTGAAAAGGAGTTGCTGGCAATAGTTTTTGTATTTGACAAGTTTAGATCATACCTCATTGGTGCCAAAGTGATTGTTTTCACAGATCACACAGCACTTAAATATTTGTTTGCCAAGCAAGAATCAAAACCAAGACTAATAAGATGGATCTTGTTGTTACAGGAATTCAATATTGAAATTAGAGATAAGAAAGAAGTGGAGAATAAGGTAGCAGATCACCTATCCAGAATCCCTCATGATAAAGGAGGAACACATGATACAAGTGTAAATGAGTTCTTCCCAGACGAGCAGTTGATGACGGTTCACAGAGCACCCTGGTTTGCAGATATTGCCAATTTCAAGGCAACTGGGGCTTTACCTCTAGAAATCAACAAACATAAAAAAAGAAAGCTCATCAATGATGCAAAGTATTTTGTTTGGGATGAACCATATCTCTTCAAGAAGTGTTCAGATGGAATCCTGAGAAGATGTGTTTCGGAAGAAGAAAGACGAGATGTCTTGTGGAACTGCCACGGCTCGTGCTATGGAGGCCATTTTGGAGGGGACAGAACTACAGCCAAGGTGTTACAAAGCGGATTCTTTTGGCCCACCCTTTTCCAGGATGTCAAAGAACTAGTAAGGAACTGCAATGAATGCCAAAGGGCTGGAAACTTACCTAAAAGAAATGAGATGCCACAGAGTTTCATCTTAGAACTGGAACTGTTTGATGTGTGGGGAATCAATTTCATGGGACCATTCCCAACCTCACATTCAAACAAGTATATCTTGGTAGCAGTAGATTACGTTTCCAAGTGGGTGGAGGCTAGTTGCAACCCCAACAAATGATAGCAAGGTGGTCATAAACTTCCTTAGAAAGAATGTCTTCAGCCGGTTTGGAGTCCCACGAGTGCTCATCAGTGATGGAGGGAGCCATTTTTGTAACAGACCACTAGAAGCTCTTCTCCTAAGATACGGGGTAAAACACAAGGTGGCCACGCCTTACCACCCCCAGACAAGCGGGCAAACCAAGATATCTAACAGAGAGTTGAAAAGGATTCTAGAGAAGACTGTAGGAGCATCAAGAAAGGATTGGTCGAAAAAGCTAGATGATGCTCTTTGCGCATACAGAACAGCATTCAAAACACCGATCGGGATGTCCCCATATCAACTGGTGTATGGAAAAGCCTGTCATTTACCACTAAAACTGGAACACAAAGCCCTCTAGGCTCTCAAGCTACTAAATTTTGACAGCATTGCTGCTGATGAAAAAAGGGTCTTGCAGCTGCAAGAAATGGAGGAGTTTAGATCTCAAGCCTATGAAAATGCCAAGATCTATAAAGAAAAGGCAAAGAGAAGACACGACCTCAAATTGAGACTTTTCCCAGGGAAACTCAAATCAAGATGGTCAGGACCCTTTCTTGTCACAAAGGTCTTGCCATATGGACACATAGAAATCATGGAGGAAAGTTCAAAAAGGACTTTCACTGTGAACGGGCAAAGGCTCAAGCACTACGTAGGTAACATGGGGGAAAACCCCAAAATGAAGTATCATCTCAACTAATGGAGGAATTGTCGAGCTAGCGACGCTAAAAGAGCGCTTCGTTGGGAGGCAACCCAACCTAAGGTAGTTTCCCTTTCATGATCAATTCAATAAAAAGTATAAGTAGTTCTCCCTGTATTATGAGGAGCTAAGTTTGGTGTTGCACACCAAAACAATCCAAGAGTGAATGTGTAAATCTAAGTTTGGTGTTCCACCAAAGATTCCAGTTAGAATCACATTACACCTCTTCAATAGCAAGTTGCTAGCTCCAACCAATCAGGAAAACCACTTAACAATAGTTTAGTCTCTAGTTCATAGTCGTCTTATTAATAAAAGCACATGAGGTTCTCTGCATGTGTTCAATCTGTGCATAGGGCAAGGAACTAAGTTTGGTGTTCACACACCAAATTAAGTTCAGAATTTCACAAGCATACATGCATGCTAACTATCTCTCAAGTGCTTTGGGAACAAGCAACTTTCAATAACTTTGCAGGGATTCAATCAACCTTCTGGAAAAATAGTACACCATCATCCAGGGAGGCAAAGAAGAATGCGGAAGCTATGGATGATGACAACAAAGAGATAGCTAGAAGGCACCACCAAAAGGTTGTATTGTTACTTGATTCTATATGCTTGGAAATGCTCAAAATTGGAAGTCTGAATGTGTCCATGATTAATAGTTACTCTTTAGTTTAAATCACTAGAATTTAATGTTTGTTTCCCTTGCTATTGTCATATGTATGCTGGTCCAAATTACCTGTTTTCATCTTCACCCTACTTACTTGTATGCTTGCCCTTTGAAATCAAATAAAAAGAGATGTTATGAAAGACCAGAGTGATGTTCAAATTGTGGAGTAAGTTCTTAAGCTTGTGGTATAGTCATTACTTAGCTAAGTTGGTTCACCAACAAGGTAGGAAGGCAACTATCTGTCCTGGATCATATACTTGAAACAAAACCCAGGAGACTAGCTAAATAACAAGATCCTAATAAAGAAAATGAGTAAGAAATAAGGCTAGGCACCAAGGGTTGAATCTTGAGGCATGTGTCTGTGGTTCTCCTGTGTAAGGGATATGCTTGGATGAATAAGCTCTCAGGGGTGCCTTATCACTTGGTAACTTGGGTTAACTAACCCGGGATTATCAGCTGAAAGTCCACTATCAAGAGTAACCATTGCTACAGAACACTTAGTCACCCAAAGAGGTGCTGGACACCAAAGTCTCAAGAAGAAAAATAACAAACTATGTGCCTGTGGTGTGTATGTATGGGGGAAAGAGACTTGAAGGAGTAAGTCCTTAGGGGTGTCTTAACACCCAGCACCTTGGACCAACTGGTTCGGGAGTGATGACTGAAAACTTATCTTAAAGAGTCGCCCTCTCACAAAGCACCTAGTCTAAGAACACAATTAAACCTTGAAAAGACAAAGGGATCAATGAATAAAAGTCTCAAAGGGTGCAATCAAGTGAGTATTCCAGGACATGATAAAGGTCTGAAAGCCAGTGAAGGAATGAACCTAAGTTGCTATGCATGAAACCCCATAAAACCAAGGACATGACTTCCATAATAATGACTCATTTCTCTTGTCATTTCATTCATCATTTTCATTCTCATGTTTCAGTACTTGCATAGGGACAAGCAAGCTTTAAGTTTGGTGTTGTGATGCCAGGGCATTTTGGCCAGTTTCACTAACCTTTTCTTTACTGTTTTAGGGTAGTTTCATGCATTTTTCTTAGTTAATAAGCAAGTTTTGGGTAGATAATCACTTACATCTTGATTCAAGCAAACATTGTGAATTTTATATGATTTTATGAGAATTATGCATGAATTGAATGATAAAATGGATGATGCATGATCTCATGAGTTAGAACCTAGCTTTGATGCACTTTACTTGCTTGATTTCAGGACAAAGAAAGCAAGGAAGATGCCACGTTAGTCTAACTAATGTGACCATTAACGTGGAATGGGAGTTAGCTTGCAACGTTAATAAGAAAAGTGATCGCCAATAACACCTTCGTGAGCCATCATAGCCCACGTTAGTTACCACGTTAACTACGTTAACGTGGAAGCTAACGTGGAAGAGAAGTAAAGCTCCAACGTTAGTGGTAAAAGTGAATACCACTAACGTTGGAAAAGGGGGCACACTTAGCCACATTAAGAGTCACGTTAATTACATTAACGAGAACTCTAACGTGGAAGGAACAAAGAAGTGACAACGTTAGTGACACTCACCTTTGTCACTAACGTTGGACCAAGCCACTATTAGCCACGTTAGTTGCCACGTTAATTGCATTAACGTGGAAGCTAACATGGAGGAAAGAAATGATGAGCCAACGTTAGTGACACTCACCTTTGTCACTAACGTTGGAGATGGCAATCACCACCACGTTAGTAGCCACGTTAATACAATTAACGTGAGGCACTAACTTGAGAAGGGGCGTTTGGAGCGTTAGTGACAAAGGTAAGTGTCACTAACGCTCTCGAAGCCAAGGCATGCCCACGTTAGGGGGTCACGTTAGCTACACTAACGTGGACTCTAACGTAGGGAGGAAGGGCAACAAGCAAATGTTATTGGAAAAGGTGAATGCCAATAACGTTTGCGAAGGACCAAGAGGCAACGTTAGTGGTCACGTTAGTGCCACTAACGTTGAAGTTAAGGTGGACCATCTTGGGATAGGAATGTTAGTGAAAAAGGTGACCGTCACTAACGTTCTCGAACCCAAATTTTCACTTAACGTTAACACCACTAACGTCCTAACTAACGTCCATGCCTAACTCACACTTTCTCTGCAAGCAAAGCTGAGCCCACTAAAGACTGCAACTACTTCAACTAAAGATCCAAAGGCCCATATCCAAGACTTGAAGAGCCAACTAGAAGATCAGAAGAGTAGTATATATAGGAGTAGTTTTGAACTAGTGAGAAAAAGCTTTTGGCATTTTGGAGAACTACACTCTGTATATTTTAGTTTCTCTGCAACTTCTAGTTTTAGTTTTTATAATGTACTTTACACTTATGCTTTCCATTCCCAGAGCTATGAACAACTAAACCCCTTTCATTGGGTTAGGGAGCTCTGTTGTAATTTGATGGATCAATAATAGTTTTCATTATTCTTCTTCTTTCTTTTCTCTTGATTTTACTAGAAAGCTTTCAATCTTCATCCTATTGGGTAGTTATCTTGGAAAAGAAGCTATTCATACTTGGATCTCTTCGGACCTTAGAAGAGGAATGAAGATATCATGCTAGAAATGCTTTCTCATGTTGGACCAAATTGGGGTTTGGATGGATATGGTGACATATAATCCTACCAATACTTTGATTTGGGAATACATGTGGTATAATCAGTGACCATACTTCATCTCTTCTCATGAGCAATTAGACCAAGGAATTGGCTATTGATCAAGATTTGAGAGATTGGGTTGCCAAGGAATTGGAATCCAATCACTTAAGATTGCCAAGGAGATCAATGAATGCATTGATTGAGGAAGAGATGAGAATGAACTTGATCCGGAGAATACAACATCTCCTGAGCCCAATGAATCCCCTATTTCTGATCTTACCCATTCTCTTTACTTTCTGCCATTTAATTTTATGTCCATCTTCCCAATTCCACATTTAAGATTCTGCAATTTACTTTTCGTCCTTTACATTCAGTTCTTTATTTCCAGCATTTACATTTTCTGCCATTCACTTTCCCGCCATTTAATTTCCTGCAACTCTCAAATCAAATCCTGCGTAGCTCAACTAGAACATTCTTCCAATTAAAGTTTCTTGACCAATCAATCCCTGTGGGATTCGACCTCACTCTATTGTGAGTTTTTACTTGACGACAATTCGGTATACTTGCCGAGGGAAATCTATTGAGAGACAAGTTTCCGTGCATCAGTCCATCATGTAGTGCCATATATGCTTGGAAAGCTCTTGATTCCTACTTTCGAATGATTTTGGAATCACCTCATTTGGAGCTCTGTAGCTCAAGTTATTCTTGTTGGATGTATACCCCTTCAGGCTGTGGGGAGTGACGTTTCCAACAATGTTGGAGCACCAACTTTGGCTCCAATGTTGCTTCCCTTTGCCTCCTCTTATGGCCTTCTTGTTTCTTCTTTGCCTTCCCTTTTCTTAGCATCCTTTCCACCTATCATTAACCAAACAAAATGCATGAAAGCTTTGCTAATCTCACAAGAAATTGCATCATTCATAATCAACAAGTAAACATAGCAAATTTCTTATGAAAATTCATCAGAATAAAAATGTTTGATTAAATCAAGGCATGCATGAATTTCTCATCCAAATACTTACTTATTACCTAAGAAATGCATAAAACTACTCTAAAACAAACTAAAAATGGCTTGTGAAACTAGCCAAGATGCCTTGGCATCACAAGCCCTCCACTTTGGCAAGGTTAGCCTTCCCTCATCTCATCTGTAACCTATGCAATTCAGCCGGAATTGTCATAGAGGAAGATATCCTCACTGAAGAGGACAAGCCCATCACTAAAAAGAGGATGGAGCAAACAAGAGAGGCCGCTCATGGACCTCAACAAGAGCATGAGGAAATTCCTCATCAAGAAATTCCTGCGATGCCTCAAGGGATACACTTTCCTCCACAAAGCTATTGGGAGCAACTCAACACCTCTTTAGGAGATTTGAGTTCCAATATGGAGTAACTAAGGATGGAGCACCAAGAGCAATCCATTATCCTCCATGAAATCAGAGAGGACCAAAGAGCCATGAGGGAGGAGCAACAAAGGCAAGGGAGAGATATTGAGGAGCTCAAGAACTCCATTGGTTCTTCAAGAGGAAGAAGAAGCCACCATAACTAAGGTGGACCCGTTCTTTAATCTCCTTGTTTATTTTCTTTTCTATTTTCGTTTCTATGCTTTATGTTTTGTCTATATTTGTTTCTTTATTACATGATCATTAGTGTTTAGTTTCTATGTCTTAAAGCTATGAATGTTCCATGAATCTTTCACCTTTCTTAAAATGAAAAATGTTTTCTGAAAAAGAAAGAGAGGTACATAAATTTCGAATTTTATCTTGAAATTAGCTTAATTATTTTGATGTGGTGGCAATACTTTTTGTTTTCTGAATGAATGCTTGAACAGTGCATATTTTTGATAGTGAAGTTTATGAATGTTAAAATTGTTGGCTCTTGAAAGAATAATGAAAAAAGAAAAATGTTATTGATAATCTGAAAAATCATAAAATTGATTCTTGAAGCAAGAAAAAGTAGTGAAAAACACAAAGCTTACGAAAAAAAAAGAGAGAGAAAGAGAAAGCAAGCAGAAAAAGCCAATAGCTCTTTAAACCAAAAGGCAAGGGTAAAAAGCATCCAAGGCTTTGAGCATTAATAGATAGGAGGGCCCAAAGGAATAAAATCCTGGCCTAAGCGGCTAAATCAAGCTGTCCCTAACTATGTGCTTGTGTCATGAAGGTCCAAGTGAAAAGCTTGAGACTGAGTGGTTAAAGACGTGATCCAAAGTAAAAAGAGTGTGCTTAAGAACTCTGGGTGCCTCTAACTGGGGACTCTAGCAAAGCTGAGTCACAATCTGAAAAGGTTCACCCAGTTATGTGTCCGTGGCATTTATGTATCCGGTGGTAATACTGGAAAACAAAATGCTTAGGGTCACGGCCAAGACTCATAAAGTAGCTGTGTTCAAGAATCAACATACTAAACTAGGAGAATCAATAACACTATCTGAATTCTGAGTTCCTATGGATGCCAATCATTCTGAACTTCAAAGGATAAAGTGAGATGCCAAAACTGTTCAGAAGCAAAAAGCTACTAGTCCCGCTCATCTAATTAGAACTAAGCTTCATTGATATGTTGAAATATATTGTATTTTCTCTTTTTTTTTATCCTATTTGTTTTTAGTTGCTTGGGGACAAGCAACAATTTAAGTTTGGTGTTGTGATGAGCGGATAATTTATACGCCTTTTGGTATTGATTTTAGGTAGTTTTCAGCATGTTTTAGTTACTTTTTATTATATTTTTATTAGTTTTTATGCAAAAATCACATTTCTGGACTTTACTATGAGTTTTTGTGTTTTTCTATAATTTCAGGTATTTTCTAGCTGAAATTGAGGGACCTGAGCAAAAGTCTGATTCAGAAGCTGAGAAAGGACTGCAGATGCTGTTGGATTCTGACCCTCCTGCACTCGAAGTGGATTTTCTGGAGGTACAGAAACTCAATTGGTGCGCGCTCAATTGAGTTGGAAATTAGACATCTTGAGCTTTCCAGCAATATATAATAGTCCATACTTTTCTCGAGAATTGATGGCCCAAACTGGCGTTCAACGCCAGCTAGAGACCCTTTTCTGGCGTAAAACGCCGGAACTGGCACCAGAACTGGAGTTAAATGCCCAAACTAGCATCCAAGCTAGCGTTTAACTCTAGAAAAGGCCTATGCACGTGTAAATCTCAATGCTCAGCCCAAGCAAACACCAAGTGGGCCTCAGAAGTGGAATTTTGCACTTTCTGCACTTAGTTACTCAATTTCTGTAATCCTTAGTAACTAGTTTAGTATAAATACTAGTCTTTCCTATCATTTTAAGGGTCTTTGGACTTTGAGGCTTATGCCAATTTTAATATTGGGAGGCTGGCCATTCGGCCATGCCTAGACCTTTTTCTCTTATGTATTTTCCAACGGTGGAGTTTCTACACCTCATAGATTAAGGTGCGGATCTCTGCTGTTCTTCATGAATTAATGCAAGTACTATTGTTTCTATTTCAATTCACGCTTACTTCTTCTCCAAGATATACTCTCGTACTTAGTTCAGTTAAGTCAGAATGAAGGGATGACCCGTGACAATCACCCACTATCTTCGTTACTCGCTTAGCCAAGATCCGTGTCCCTGACAACCACAAGCGGTCTACATGATGTTCAACGTGGTCATTGGACGACAGCTGGAGTATAATCTCTTAGGTCTCTGATCCACGGATTTGACTTGCCTCTCCTGACAACAGATCATTCGAGTCCGTGAGATTAGAACCTTCGTGGTAGAGGCTAGAACCAATTGGCAGCATTATGAGATCCGGAAAGTCTAAACATTGACTGTGGTATTTCGAGTAGGATCTGGGATGGGATGACAGTGATGAGCTTCAAACTCATGAATTTTGGACGCAGTGACAGTGTGCAAAAGGATAGAGAGATCCTATTCCGACACAAGTGAGAACCGACAGATGATTAGCTGTGCGGTAGCTGTGCCTGGTATTTTTCATCCGAGACGAGAGATCTGACAGTTGATTAGCTGTACAGAAACTGTACGTGGACCATTTTCACTGAGAGGATGGATGGTAGCCATTGACAACGCTGATCCACCAACATACAGCTTGCCATGGAAGGGAGCACGCATGATTGGATGAAAACAATAGGAAAGCAGAGGTTCAGAAGCAACAAAGCATCTCCAAACACTTATTTGAAATTCCTACCAATGAATTACATAACTATCTTTATTTTATTTTTTGTTTTATTTATCTTTTAATTATCAAAACCTCATAACCATTTGAATCCGCCTGACTAAGATTTACAGGATGACCATAGCTTGCTTCAAGCCGGCAATCTCTGTGGGATCGACCCTTACTCGCGTAAGGTTTTATTACTTGGATGACCCAGTGCACTTGCTGGTTAGTTGTACCGGAGTTGTGAAAAGTGTGATCACAATTCCGTGCACCAGTCATGTAGAGATCCAAGAAGAGAATTCTGACAGAAAGTTTACAGTAAATGGCCAAAGGTTAAAGCACTATCTTGGAGGTGAGATTGATCGACAGAGGTTCGCTCATCTGTTGAATTAGCAGAACTGACCGTCAAGATAATAACGTTAAAGAAGCGCTTGTCGGGAGGCAACCCGATGTTTTCGTATCCTTTGTTTTGATTTTTGTTAGTTTGATTTTGTTATTTATTTGGTTTCAGTTAAGATTTTTACTGTTTTGTTTCCTTTGTTTTATGTATGTTTGGATCATGCAGAATTATTGAAATAGATTAGGTTCTTAAATACAGAGTGCAGACGCGCAGAAGGAAATTTGTCTCAGGAGGTTCTGCGTCTAACTTGAGAATTCTCAAGTTAAGCGCCACATACTACACGCAGCATCCAATTTCTCTCTAGAGGGTCTGCGTCTAACTTGAGATTTTTCAAGTTAGGCGCAAGGTATGATGACTCAAGTCAAGTTAGGCGCAATAAAGGAAGGAGTGACCTCAAGTTAGGCGTGGTAGGGGAGAGATGGCCTCAATTTTTCTTTGCTTGAGGACAAGCAAACTTTTATGTTTGGTGTTGTCACTTCGCTTGTGGCTTTTCTGTTTATTTTAATGGTACCAAAGGGAGGTAAATCATCTTCATGGAGGAGCACAACCTGAGACGACCACTAGGATAACTGAGGTGGTTGAGTTCCTTTCATTCTATATTTCCTTCCGTTCTTATTATGTTATATTCCTATTTTCTGCTGTTTTACTTGAATGTCTGCATTTTCCTTTGTTATTTCAATTCCTAGGTTCCAGTTTATTTTGCTATTTTTTTTTAATTCTGTTATTTGCTTTTAATTCTGGAAAGTATCTCATGTATCGCTCACTGAGCTTGAATCCATAAGAAAAATAAGAAAATGATGTATTGCATGAGAATTAGAGTCTATAACAAAGAATAGTCTTATTCACTTAAATGTGGTGGTGTTTTCTGTGATTTTGAATGCATGACATGAACAGTGCATATCTGAATTTGAATAAAAGGATGTTGATGTATAAGGAACAGGAATTTAGAGAACTATTATGAATTCTCTGAAGTTAGTGAAAGTTTAATCCTTGAAGCAAAAGAAACAGCAAAAGAAAAATAAAGGCAAGGTCCAAGGCTCTGAGCATCAATGACTAGGGAGGTCAGACATGATTAAAGGCTCAAAGCGTTGTTTCCCTAGTCATATGCTTGTGGTGTGAATGTGTCAAGTAATCCTTGAGACAGAGCACTAAGAGTCGAGATCAAATGCATTTAACAGAGTATGCCAAAGGCTTTGAGCAGCACTGTCTGGGAGTAACTGAAAAAAAAAATTTAGAACTTAAAGAGAGTTCCCTAGTCAAGTGCTTGTGGTGTTTTTTTGTCAAGTAATCCATGAGACAAAACATTTAAAGTCACAGCTAGGCTCAAAGTGCAAAGTACCAAAGAAAAGAGAATTAAAAGGAATTTGCTGCGTTCAAGGATTAAACTGAAGTATAAAAGAGTAGAGAATTCATAATATTATTCGGATTCTAATTCCGAAGGACAGTGACATTTTTCTGATTCAAAGGAGAGAGAGATGCCAAACCTATTCTGGATTGCAGTTGTAAACCCCATTTCAAGAAGAGACATGAGCTTAATTGAACTTTCACTCACATGCAAATTCACATCCTAAGCTTATGTTAATTTTGGTTGCTTGAGGACAAGCAACAATTCAAGTTTGGTGTTGTGATGCATGAGCATCTTTCCTATCTTTTTCTAGTGAATTTGCATTCAATTTGTTGAGTTTAATCAAGAATTAATTATCTTTTAGCCACTATGGATGCTACTTTGAGACGTGTGCAATTCTATTATTTTAGGTAGCATTCGACTGGATTTGATGGAGTTTCCGCAGAAAAAGAGAAGAAGGCGAATGATGCTGTCAACCCTGATCTCTCTGCACTCAAACCTAAATAACTCGAGCTACAAAAGTCCAATTGACGTGACTCTTGCGATATTGGAAAGTTAACTTCCAGAGGTTTCCAATGATATATAATAGTATACACTTCTCTTCCAGCTGTACAGTCAAGGTGGCGCCTAACTTGGAATCTCTCAAGTTAGGCGCTAGAACCACAAATTCTCCAAAAGCACATGATTATAGGCGCCAGTTAAAAAGGGAGCAGTGGTCCCCCTGCCATCTACTTGATGATGCACGATTGTTTTTGATTTAATTTTAATTAAATATTTTATTTTAATTACAAATAGGAAAAGATATTATTTAGTCTTAGAAAATATATTTTACATTAATTAGGATTAGTTATAAAAGGAATCTTCATCTCTTCTCTTGAACCTCATTCTACACTTTACAGTTTTTTAGAATCCTTATTTTCTCTCTGAACCATGAGCAACTAAATCTCCACTGTTAAAGTTAGGAGCTCTATCTATTGTATGGATTGATACTATTATTTTTCTATTTTAATTCATATACTGATTTATAATTCAAGAATTGTTTTCGTTTTTTATCTTATGAATTTGGGTGGAACGGAAGTATGACCCTCTTTCTAATTGAGTTCTTGTATAACTTGGAAAAGATCTTAACTTGAACATCAGCTTGAAAATATATTCTCCTAAATTTCTAATTATTTGGACTTAACGGGATACATGACATATAATCCTCTTATATTTGGGTAATTAGAATTTCTGTGGCATATAAACTAGAATTGGACTTCACCCTCTAATTGGAATTAAGTGACCAAAGAATTGGCGGTTGATGAATTTTAGAGGAGACTAAAAAGGTCTAAGGAATTAGGGTTTAGTCACATATAGTTTGCCATGAATTAAATCTTGCATGATTAAAATAGTTAGTAAGAAAAGTCAATCCAGAAAATAGATATCTCTGAAGCCTTAACTGTTTCTCTATATAGAATTCACAACTTGTTTACTGTTTGCTATTCTGATTCTCTGATTTACTATTTAATGCATTTGAACTCTCAACACTATTTTCTGTTTGTCTGACTAAGCCAATCACTCAATCATTGTTGCTTGATCCATCAATCCTCGTGGGATCGATCCTCACTCACCTGAGGTATTACTTGGTACGACCCGATGCACTTGCCGGTTAGTTTGTGGACTATAAATTCCGCACCATAGCTCGAGCTCCTCTTTGTGCCTCTGTATGTTGCCAACCTCGTCGTAGAAGCTTACCCTTGGGCTTTGCTCATTGACTTCAAATGTATCATGGCGTCTATGCCATAAGCAAGTCGGAAGGGTGTTTCTCCTGTGGCAGACTGAGGTGTAGTTCGATAAGCCCATAGTACTTGAGGGAGTTCTTCAGCCCATGCTCCCTTTGCATCTTGCAACCTTTTCTTCAACCCAGCCGGTATGACTTTGTTAGCTACTTCAGCTTGCCCGTTTGCTTGCGGGTGCTCTACCGAGGTGAACTTATGCTTGATCTTCATACTGGCTACTAGGTTTTTAAAGGTGGAGTCGGTGAACTGAGTCCTATTATCAGTAGTAATGGAGTGAGGGACTCCATACCTTGTGATAATATTCTTGTAGAGAAACCTACGACTTCTTTAGGCTGTGATGGTGGCTAATGGCTCTGCTTCGATCGACTTCGTGAAGTAGTCTATTCCCACTATTAGATATTTTACTTGTCCAGGCGCTTGGGGAAAGGGTCCCAATAGGTCCAATCCCCATTTTGCAAAAGGCAATGGAGAAGTTATGCTAATGAGCTCCTGGGGGGAGCGACGTGGAAGTTTGCATGCATTTGGCGTGGCTGGAACTTCTTTACGAATTCGGTGGCATTTTTTTGCAAGGTCGGCTAGTAGAACCCGGCTCGTACGACTTTCCTAGCCAAGGACCTTGCTCTGAGATGGTTCCCACGGATACCATTATGGACCTCTTCTAAGACTTCTGTTGTCCTTGAGGTCGAGACGCA
This sequence comes from Arachis ipaensis, assembly GCF_059453495.1. NCBI lineage: Eukaryota > Viridiplantae > Streptophyta > Magnoliopsida > Fabales > Fabaceae > Arachis > Arachis ipaensis. The sequence continues at coordinate 96,773,185 of NC_142439.1, forward strand.
CTTTAACAATGGTGTGGATATCCCTCTTTTATAGAGGATATTTTTTTACCAAAGTGTAGTTTTATGCTTCCCTCCGAATTTTCGTGGCTTCTTTTTCCTCTTTGGGTAGGATGTCGAATTTCATGTATTTGATTAATGAGTTCATCCATCCGAGGTCCAATCCGAATACTTCCAGGACGTCTTGCCTGCCCTCTATTTTTGTAACTGAGGGTTCTTGGAGAGTTTCTTGGATCAGGCTTCTATTATTCCTTCCTGGCTTGGTACTTGCTAGTTTGGAGAGGGCGTCTGCTCTGCTGTTGAGATCCCGAGTTATGTGTTTGACCTCGGTCTCTGCAAAATGCCTAAGGTGCTCCAAGGTTTTGTCTAAGTACCTCTTCATATTGGGGTCTTTAGCCTGATACTCTCCATTTATTTGGGAGGTCACCACCTGAGAGTCGTTGAGCACAACTACTTTGGTCGCTCCGACTTCCTTGGCCAGTTTTAACCCTGCGATCAAGGCTTCATATTCTGCCTGATTGTTAGAAGCTGGAAATTCAAACTTGAGGGAGACTTCCACTTGGGTTCCCTCTTGGTTGACTAATATTATGCCTGCACCGCTTCCGACTTTGTTGGAGGATTCATCCACATATAGCTCCCATGCAGTGGAGGTTTGCCCATGATCTTCTACATATTCTGCCACGAAGTCGGTGAGGCATTGGGCTTTAATTGCTGTTTGAGTTTCGTACTTAAGGTCGAACTCGGATAGCTCTATGGCCCATTGAACCATTCTACCTGCAATATCCATTTTCTGAAGGATTTGCTTCATGGGCTGGTTCGTTCGAACTCTTATTGTGTGAGCTTGAAAATAAGGCCGTAGCCTTCGAGAGCCTACTATTAAGGCATATGCAAACTTCTCTATTTTTTGATACCTTAACTCGGGGCCTTGTAGGACTTTGCTGGTGAAGTACACAGGATGCTGCCCGACCTCATTTTCCCGTATTAGAGCTGATGCTACAGCTTTGTTGGCTACCGACAAGTACAGGACGAGTTCCTCCCCAACTTGTGGTCGGGTAAGAATCGGAGGTTGGCTTAGAAACCTTTTGAACTCCTGAAATTCTTCTTCACACTTAGGAGTCCATTCGAACTGGCATCTTTTTCTAAGTAGGGAGAAGAGCGGTAAGGATCTTAATGCTGATCCTTTTCTAGGACTACTTTGCACTTGTTGGGGTTGGCTTCAATCCCCCTTTATGTAAGCATAAATCCCAAAAATTTTTCTGCCTCTACCGTGAAGGTGCATTTTGCGGGATTCAACCTCATCCCATACATCCTAATGGTGTTGAAGACTTGCGAAAGGTCAGTCAAGAGGTCTGCCTCATTCTTGGTTTTTACTAGCATATCGTCCACATAGACTTCCATTAGACTCCCAAGGTGAGGTGCAAACACCTTATTCATCAGCCTTTGATATGTGGCTCCTGCGTTTTTAACCCAAAAGGAATGACCACATAGCAATAATTTACTCTTGACGTCATGAAAGATGTCTTTTCTTGATCCGGCTTATACATCGGAATTTGATTATATCCTGAGTATGCATCCATGAATGACAAGTATTGATATCCTGAGCTGGAGTCTACTAAGGTATCAATGTTTGGAAGTGGATATGGGTCTTTAGGACACGCCTTGTTTACGTCGGTGTAGTCGACGCACATCCTCCACTTGCCGTTTTACTTTTTGACTAGCACCATATTTGCTAGCCACACCGGATATTTAACCTCTTTGATGAAGCCGGCTTCTAGGAGGGCTTGCACTTGCTCTTCCACCAATTGGGCCCGTTCAGGTCCAAGCTTCCATCTTCTTTGCTGAACAGGTCACGATCCGGGGTACATTGAAAGTTTATGCGACATGAGTTCGGGATTTATCCCTGGCATGTCGGAGGCTTTCCAGGCAAAGAGGTCGGAATTCTCTTATAGGAGCCTTGTAAGCTTCTGTTTCAAATCTTCTTTCAGGTTGGCTCCTATGTTGGTATTTTTTCTTTCCTCTTCTCCAACCTGTACCTCCTCAGTATTCCCCCCGCGTTGTGGTCACAACTCTTCTTTAGCTCTGGCTCCTCCGAGCTCAATTGTGTGCACCTCTTTGCCCTTTCCTCTCAGGTTCAAGCTTTCATTGTAACATTTTCTTGCCAACTTCTAGTCTCCCCTAATGGTTGCAATTTCCTCTGGTGTTGGGAATTTCATGCAAATGTAGGGGGTGGACACCACCGCTCCAAGCCGATTTAGGGTTGTTCTGCCTATTAAAGCATTATAGGCTGAGCGCACATCGACGAATATGACGTCGATGCTCAGAGTTTTGGATTTTATCCCCTTTCCAAAAGTTGTGTGTAGGGGTATGAACCCTAGTGGTTTTATTGGTGCATCCCCTAGTCCATATAAGGATCGGGGTAAGCTCTTAACTCCATTTCATCCAGTCCCAGTTTATCAAATGCTGGTTTGAACAGGATATCGGCCGAGCTTCCCTGATCCACCAGGGTTCTGTGTAGATGGGTATTGGCAAGGATCATGGTTATCACAACTGGATCGTCATGTCCAGGAATGATGCCTTGCCCATCTTCTTTAGTGAAAGAGATAATTGGATGGTCGGGAGCTTCACCCCCGACCTGGTAGACTTCCTTCAGATATCTTTTGCGAGATGACTTTGTTAGACCACCTCTAGCAAACCCTCCTGAGATCATGTGTATATGTCTTTTCGGGGTTTGCGGTAGTGGGTCTCTTCAGTCTTCGTCATCTCGCTTTCTCTTGCCATGATGGTCTGACCTTTCCATGAGATATCTATCAAGACAACCTTCTCTGGCCAGCTTTTCTATCACATTTTTTGGATCGTAACAATCATTTGTTGAGTGACCATATAGTTTATGGTACTCACAGTAGTCGCTATGACTTCCCCCCTTTTTATTTTTGATGGGTCTAGGGGAGATAGTCTTTCAGTATGACAAATTTCTCTGTAGACATCAACTAGGAAAACTCGTAGAGGAGTATAGGAGTGATATCTCCTGGGCCTTTCGGGGCCGATTTCCTCCTTTTTCTTGGGCTCTCTCTTTTTCTGTTTTGATGAGTGAGAGTGCCCAGGTCGCCAGTTCGGCTCTCGCAGTCAGGCATTTTCCTCCATGTTGATGTAATTTTCAATCTCTCCTGTACATCACTCAGGGAGGTCGGGTGCCTTTTTGAGATGGACTGGGAGAAGGGACCTTCTCAGAGTCCATTTACTAGGCCCATAATCACTGCCTCCGTGGGCAGGTCTTGGATTTCTAAACATGCTTTGTTGAACCTCTTCATGTAGTTCCTCAGAGGTTCTCCGACCTCCTGTTTTACTCCAAGGAGGCTCGGCGCATGCTTTACTTTATCCTTTTGCATAGAGAATCGCATCAGAAACTTCCGCGAGAGGTCATCGAAGCTGGTTGATTTAACGAATTGTTGTGATGGTCTAGAATTTCTCTTATAGAAATAAGGACTTCGTTGTAAGCACAACTCCAAACCAATAAACAATTCTCACATAAAAAAAAATGGTGTTGTCACATGTACAAACCCCAATAAGAATTAACCGAAGTATTTAGACTCCGGGTCATCTCACAAGGAATTGCAATGAAATGTTTAATTATTGGCTATGAAGATGCAAGGGGGTTTGGTTTTGTATTTTGCAAGAAAATGAATGGCAAGAAAAGTAAATGAACATTTAACTAATAAAAGAAAAGAAAAGTACTATTGGCTAGACATAGGTAATTGAGATCACCATCCTTGTCTACAAACCAAATATTGATAATTATGAGGTACCAACCCATTAAGTCTACTTCCCAAAAGCTTTAAGTACGTAATATCTACTCCTAAGCTTGAAATACGTCAAATAGACTTGATCACATCAACACATAAGTCCCAACCTATCTACTAATTAGATTAGTAGTGGGTTAGTGTCAATGGATATCAAATTGATCACCAAGGGTTCTCAAATCACCAATTCAATGAGACCCAATGACTCAAGGTCACTCAATCCCCTTAGCCTAGGCCAAGAGTAAACAAAACTACTCAAAAACTAGAAGAAATATTTTATCAAACACTTAGAATGCAAGAAAATTAAACATTACCAATTGTAAGAATTAACAAGATCCATAACTATCATCAACAAGAAATCAATAATAACAATGGAAATAACATAAAAAAGACTTAGAAACATAAGGTTGCATTCAAAGAAATCAAGATTCAACAATGGTTCATAAACATAAAAATGGCAAAATGGGAAAATTAACAACAAGAACTAGAAGAACAAAGGTGTGACAACAAGAAATTAAAAGAGAAAACTAAATCAAAACAAGAATTGAAAGATGAATTTAAGAAAATTAAACCTAAACTACCCTAAATTTTAGAGAGAAGAGAGAGCTTCTCTCTCTAGAATTCTACGTACAACATGATGAAAAACTAAACTATGACTACTTGGTTCATTCTCCCCTCAATCCTTGGGTTCAATAGCATCAGAAATGAGTTGGATTGGGCCCAAAATGAGTTGCAAATCGCTGGCCACGATTTCACTTTAGTGAACCACGTGCTCCATCGGTGTGCACACGTACATGACGCGTGCGCGCCCTTATACATCAGGAAACTATGGCAAATTTTAAATCATTTTGAAGCCCCGAATGTTAGATTTCCAACGCAACTGAAACCGCCTCATTTGGACCTCTGTAGCTCAAGTTATGGTCGATTGAGTGCGAAAAGGTCAGGCTTGACAGCTTTACGGTTCCTTCATTTCTTCATGAGTTCTCCCACTTTGCATACTTTTCTCCTCACTTCTTCCATCCAATACTTACCTTATGGACCTGAAATTAATCAACAAACATATTAAGGTATTGAATGGAATTAAAGTGAATTAAAATCACAAATTTTAGGGCCTAAAAAGCATGTTTTCACATTTAAGCACAAATCAAGGGAGAATTGCAAAACCATACTATTTCATTGAATAAATGTGAGAAAAGTTGATAAAACCACCCAAATTAAGCACTAGATAAACCACAAAGTTGGGGTTTATCAGTGACCGACCTTGGGGGGAGGCTATCGAACCACTTCATCGCTGCTTTCGTCAGGGTCGTTGGGAAAGCCTTGCAGCGAGTAGCATCAGAAGCGTCGACTAGATACATCTGACTTTTAAAATTGCTTAAGTGATGCTTTGGGTCAGTAGTTCCATCATAGAGGTCCATATCAGGGCTTTTGAAATTCCTTGAAACTTTTTCCCTCATTATGTCCTCTCTGAACGCATCCTCTCCTTCCAAGGGAGAATCTTCTCGGTCACTGCGAGAGTTTTGACCTCGGAGAGCAGACTCAAGTGTTAGAAGCTTTTCTTCAAGCTCCTTTCGTTGCTTGATCTTGTTTCTCAAATTTTTCTCTGCCTCTCGCTGTTGTTCCAGCTCTTGCTCCAACTGCTCCAGCCGGCCCTGGTGGCCATGGAACAATCCCATGAAATCAGTGGCATGGGGTTGTCCTCCTTTGTCGAATTCGTGTCCCTCAGAGGAGTTTCCCTTTGGGTCTTTCACCCCTGAGGTGCCTTCTCTGTGCTGGTTAGTCACCCCTTGGTGAGTGACTATAGCTTTGTCGACGTTACCAGCGTCTTGATTCTCTTGCTCGGAATGGATGTTGTGTTTCCATCCTCGTTTAGATCCTCCGCCATCATTGGTCGATCTCCAGAACCCTGGCAACGACACCAATGTTACGATGGGTAGCCAGAGATTAATGGGATGGACTTGTAAGGTTAGCCCAAACGTCAGAAGGAAGTTGTGTCCAACTTGTTTGCGTCTGGGATCCTCCGTCCGACTTCTGTGTATGAAGGAATGGGGGGTGGTACCTGCAAAGACACTCCGATGCCTAAGTCAGCAAGGGGTTAAGTAAGTTTAGAGAGTGTTGAAACTTAGAGATACCTGAGGGGTGTCAGTGTATTTATAGTGGTGAACCAATGACCACCGTTAGAGTAGTTCCACCTTTTAAGGTGGATAATCGTCCCTTTATCTTAGGGAAGTTGAGATATGGCTCCTGGAAGTGGGTTGAGAGATTTTAGGGGCAGTTACTTATTTGAATAAGTATTATCTGCCAGCTATCCTTTGACCCCGACTTCTTTGGAGTGGAGTCTGCATTCAGTCTGACCTCTTTATAAGGAGGTCGGTTGATAGCGAAGGCCAATCTTTAGATTGGGCCTTTTTGGTTTATTTGGACCTGGGCCTTAGTGTTGGGCCAGGATATGAACAACCACCATCATCTCCAATCTCCAAATCCCTTTCTCAAGCACCCTTGTCCTTCATCCACTCCATCCCCTCTCCTCCCTCAACTCACTCAATTTCTTAGCAAGTTCAGCGTAGTAAATTCCAGCACTACTATCACTGTAATATTCCACTAATATAAGAATTGGTGAAACTCGATTCTTTTAGACTCAGGCTAGTACAGATTTTCAAAGTTCACAAACTAACCGATAAGTGCACTGAATCGTACCATGTAATACTTTAGGTAGGGGTGGCAGAGCAGACCGATCCATCCCAATCCGTCCCGTGTTGCCTAGGCCCGCATTATAAATGGGGCAGGCCGGCCCGCTCCACCAACTAAAGTGGGTTCAAAATTCTAGCCTGCCCCACTTTATGGCGGATTGGCAGGCCGGGGGGCTAGCACGCTTGACTCTTTTTTTTTTGTGAAAAATAAAATTCATTAAAATTAACCAAAAATAATAATTAAAAAATTAAATACAAATAAAAAATAGTCAAATCATAATATAATTTTTTCACTATCTTTTTTTTTAATTTTTAACTTCAATAAAATTGTTCAAAATAATATTGGTTGATAGAATAATCTTTATTTTAAAAAATAAGTCACATAATTTGAGCATATATACGAAATTGTAAAATAAAATTAATAACTAAAGAAGAATAAATACAAAAAATAGAAAAAAAAAGTGTTTGAAAATTATATAATTATTAATTTTGTAGTAGTAATCACTCTTTTATTTAATAAAAAAAAGAAAAATAAAAATTTTTGGCCCGGCGGGCCAGCACTCCCCGCCCCGCAAAAGCTTTCAAATTTGGCAGGGCGGGTTTGGTGTGTTCCAAATCCTAGCCCGACCTACCCTTTTTTGCGGGTTCAGTGGGTTGGCCCGACGGGTTCGACCCGTTTTGCCACCCCTAACTTCAAGTGAGTGAAGGTCAATCCCACGGGGATTGATGGACCAAGCAACAATGGTCGAATGACTCACTTAGTCAGGCAAGCAAAAAAAGGTGTTTTGACGTTCAAAAGCATTAAGCAGTAATTCAAGAGTTCGAAAAACAAGCACTAAACGGGTTGTAAGAAATATGTGAGAGAACAGTTAAGGTTTCAGAGATGTTTATTTTCCGGATTAATGTTTCTTACCGACTATTTTAATCATGCAAGATTCATTTCATGGCAAACTGTAATTGACTAAACCCTAATTCCTTAGTGATTTAGTCTCCTCTAACCTAATCAACCTCCAATTTCTTGGTCACTTAATATAGATTAAAGGGTTAGGTTCAATTCTAATTTATTAGGTGAAAAAAAACCCTAATTACCCAAATATAAGAGGATTATATGTCACGTATCCCGTTAAGTCCAAGCAATTAGTGGTTTACGAGGATTCTACTTTCAAGCTAGTATTCAGGTGAGATAACTTTTCCAAGAATCAACAATTCATGTAGAATACGAGTTATTTTTCAATGCACTCAAATTCATGAGATGAAGAACGAAAGTAATCCTTGAAATTAAATCAATACATTAATTAAAATAGAGTAGCAATAGTATCAATCTATAAAATAAATAGAGCTCCTAACCTTAACTAAGGAGGTTTAGTTGCTCATGACTACGAGAGAAAACTAGGGTTCAAAAGTGTGAGTGTGAAATGAGGTCGAAAAGAAGAGAAGAGAGAAGAGGAGACCGAAGGGTTAAATCTTTTCCCTTTTATATCTACCCTAATTTGACTTGAAAATAAAATAAAATAATAAATTCTAGACCTAAAAGATTTTGTTTGTAAATAAAAATAACCAAAAAAAGAAAAATACAATATTTAAAAGCCAAATCTAAGTAAAGTTGCTCCTTTGGGTGAGGCTGATCCGCATCATTGGCGCTAAATGCCAGAGTGGCATGTAGCGCCCCAGGTGGCAGAAACCAAGTGGCAGTAAGCTCCTATTCGTTTTTGACTTCCTGATGCTAAACGCCAAATTTGGCATTCAGCGTCCTATGAGGCAGAGAGCTCACACACATTACGAGGCACCTGGCGCTAAATGCCCATGTTTGCATTTAGCGCCAGCTTGACAGAATGGATGCACGCAATCCAAAGTGCTTGGGCTCTAAACGCCAGCGCCATATCAACAAAATCAAAATTCTTCTCTTTTCTTCTGCACAGACTCTGTCAAACTGATCCAAACTTCACCTAAAATAATCAAAATAATCAGAACAACTCAAAGTAGCATCCAAATAGGCTTCAAACACTAAAATCTTAATAAAACTCAACAAATTCATATCTAAAATAATAAGAAAATAAAGAAAAGATGCTCATGTATCACAACCATAGTTGTTAGATCTGGACCGGACTAGGCAGTTGAACCGAAAAATCAGTAAATTGATGGTCTGGTCAGTCCGATCGGAAGCCGGGACTGAATGCATAATTAAACTGTCTAGAACCATCCGATTCAACACAAAACCGTTCAAACCCAACCGATTTGATGCAAACCTGTGAACCGGCCAGGTTCTGCGGTGCTCTAGCATTTCGCAGGTCTTCGGTGCTCGAACCCCTCTTGTAGCTCGTGATTACTCCTGTGCTCCTTTACCGCACTGGTCCTCAATGCTCCAGTGCGTCTCTCATGTTCTATCGCCTATGATACACTGATACTGACATAGACACGGGACACAGCACGACACGACACCAGACATGCTGACACACGGATTTTAAAATCTTATAAGACACAGGGACATGCATATAGACAATGTTACATGTACACTAAAATCAGCCATCAAAGTCAGCTACCAGTATAAAATACATATTGGAATACAAATACACATTGAAAATAAATTAAACCACACATGTATTTATACACAAATACATTGGTGGCTAGTTTTAGTGGTTGATTTTGGTATACGAAGAATATTTTTGATAAAAAATAAAGTATATTTTAGATAAATCATAATGATATTTTGATATTTTATTGATATTAAAATATAAATTAAAATTTTAATTATCTTAATGCCTTATTTTAATTATAAAAAATATCTAAAATATTTTTTGTTGTAATAAATAATAATATATATTATTTTTAAATTTATTTCAAAAAGAAAATAAAGAAAAGATGCTCACGTATCACAGCCATAGTTGTTAGATCTGGATTAGACCAGGCGGTTGAACTGAAAAATCAGTAAATTGATGATCTGGTCATTTCGATAAGAAGGCGGGACTGAATGCATAGTTAAACTGTCTAGAACCGGCCGATTCAACACAAAACCATTCAAACCCAACCGGTTCGATGCAAACCTGTGAACTGGCCAGGTCCTATGGTGCTCTAGCTTTTCGCAGGTCTTGGGTGCTCGAACCCCTCTTGTAGCTCGTGATTACTCATGTGCTCTTTTACCGCACTGGTCCTCAGTGCTCCAGTGCATCTCTCATGTTCTATCGCCTATGATACACTGATACTGTCATGGACATGGGACACAGCATGACACGACACGGTACATGCTGACACACGTATTTTAAAATCTTATAAGACATAGGGACACACATATGGACTATGTTACATGTACACTAAAATCAGCCACCAAAGTCAGCTACCAATATAAAATACATATTAGAATACAAATACACATTGAAAATAAATTAAATCACACATGTATTTATACCAAGGTTCTGAAAATCGAACCGATCATTGAACCGTTCTAGTTACTGGTTTACTGGTTTATTGGTTCAGCCGGTTCAGTCGTGATTTAACCGAAAAAAATCATTTTATAATAAAATAATAAATATGATATAAATAAACACATTAAACCACAATGTTACGACCTCATTCAAATACAAACTCAGAAATCAAAATAACAAAAAAACCAACACAATCACAACATATCCACTGAAGCATAAAAACTACAAACATATGCATCAACACTACTAGATTTCTAATTAACAGTCTTGCTTGAAAAGTTTGAATATATTCTTCATGGTGGAGAAAATATTATTATTTTTATTTACTTCAAAGAAAAAAGTTTATCTATGAATTCAAACATTAATTTATATCATAAAAAATATGATTACTTTCTAACGGGTTGCTCTTGTTGCTTTCCAGCAAAGTAAGCTCCTTGATCTTGGTTCCAGTTGTTTGCAAAGTAAGAATTTTAGAATCAATAGGCAGTTACAAACTAACAAAAGGGACATTACTAGTTTACTGAAACAGAATAACACTACTAGTGCCTAGGCTGATGGAGATTCTAAGCAAGCTACCTTCCTTGAATTACAAATCCCTAGTACATATCGAAAGAAAACGGATAACGAAACAACATACAGATTCTCTAGTTCAAGCTTTTTCAGCAATGGAAATTTCTTTGCGTTTCAACCACTTTCCCACCAACAACCATGTCCATCTACGGAAACAAGTCATAAAATCTTATCAACAATAATCCAATCCACCCCTATTTCCTAGGAGCAGAGTGAAAAAATCAATGAACCAAACCCTAATGAGATTGATTCCAGAAACGATATCATACTATCTTGAATTAAAGCCTGTCCCAAGAATTACAAAATTTCAAAGAAGTCACAGAAATCAAACCACAAACAATCCAGAAATATAAATTATAATGAACAAAATCAAAATCCCAAGAATAATCAGAATGAGGAATATAAATTATAATTAACATAAATCACATAAATCAGAACAATGCTATAATAATTAACAAATTCACCAAAGTAAATTAAGAATACAGAGATAATATGATAGAAAACCCTAAAACCAGTAACAACAGCAAGGTTCACAGATTAATTAACAATTATTCAACCCATAACAAGTTCACAGATTATTCAACAATAAATATTCAACAATTATTGTTAAAAACAAATAACAAGAAGATAGAAGCATAGAACAGAGCAGATCCTTAGCAAGAAGGGGAGCAGCGCTAACCGGTGGAAAAGAGATGGTGCCGGCGATGGTGGAATAGAGCTTCGCGACGGAGGCAGGAGGCGAGCCCGGTGACTGTGCTTCCACTTCCGAATCGTTAGCTGCACGAGTAGGAGTGAGGAAGTGAGCTTTGAAGCTCCAACTTGCGACGCAACAGAAGAAGTCTGGCGGTTGAACGGAAGTGAGGGAGTGAGTGAGCTGGCGTTGAGAGGAACGACGAGCTTGAGGTTGATGGGAGGGACTGTGTGCTGCTGCTGCTACGCCATTGGAGTGAGTTAGGGTTGCTGCATTGGTAATGGTTAAGGTATTAGTGGATCAGCACACAAAACGGCAGCATTTTTGATCAAATTCAGAAAACCGGCTGGGTTCCAGTTTGGTCCGACCTACCAGTTTCTGGCCGGTTTAGCGGTTCAATTCCGGTTTTTTTTTTGTGCGGTTTTAGCATATGACTGAATTGTAATTCCCATCCGTTCGCATTTTGACCGGTTCGACCGGCCGGTTCGAATCGATTTTCAGAACCTTGATTTATACACAAATACATTAGTAGCTTGTTTTAGTGGCTGATTTTGGTATACGAAGAGTATTTTTGATAAAATATAAAGTCTTTTTTTAGATAAATCGTAATGATATTTTGATATTTTATTGATATTAAAATATAAATTAAATTTTTAATTATCTTAATGTCTTATTTTAATTATAAAAAATATTTAAAATATTTTTTGTTGTAATAAATAATAATATATATTATTTTTAAATTTATTTAAAAAGTACATGTTAAGATAAAACAACTTAGTAAAGTATTCATACTTCATAGTACAAAGAGGTTGGAACTCATGTCTTTTACCTACAAACCAATATGCCTTGCCACCAAATATCTTTCCATATTTGAGATTTTAAAATAACAATTTGAAATTTTAAAAATATCCATCCATATTATCAAAGATCGGCAACAACATTGTTCAAGGTAATATTTAGATAAGAATTACTGATACAAAGTGGCGAATGTTGAGTTTCTAAACATCTTCACTATTAGATAGAACCGATGAAGAAGAACAATTGAATAAAACTCGCTCGAGTATAGATAAATATTTGCTTAAAACAGAAGGGATCCATGTGCTGGTACCAATAATAGACTGGCAAATTATGTGGTACCTATCATTTTGGTATCTGAATTGTCGAACTTACCTTTTATAATAAGTTTTAAATATTAAAAAATTCTTTATTTTTATATTTTTTAATTTAAATATTAATTTTTATCTTTTTTTAATAAGTTAGGTAAGTATATATAGATACCGTAGCATGTACCTAATAGAATTTCCAAAATTTGAGTTCGATAATCTTGTTTTTTCATAAACTCTTTTTTCATATTAAAAAAATTATTATTCTCCAAGGTAAAGTGAAAATTAGAGAAGATGGAGTGAAGCGGGGAAGAGAGGATTTGGAAAAGGAATTGGGATATTGAAAATTGTGACAAAGAGGATTAGAGATTGGAGGTTTGAGATTGGAGATGAGATAAGGCTAGAGTTTGGGAGTGATTAAGTCAGTTTAGAGCGCAATTTGAAAATGGGTTAATTACCAATTCCATATCCCAAAGTTTCGGTCGTCGACAAAAAATATTCCTAAAAGATATTATCTACAAAACAGTCCTTAAATAATTTAAAAATATGAAAAAAAACAATAAATATTATTTTTTTGTAACTAATAAAAAAATTTATATTTAGCAAACGACTTATTATCTATTAGATTTAAAATTTTGTGGCAACATTTGAATGAAATATTTTAGAAAGTGTACAAAAAAATTCGAAACAAAATTTGATCTTTAAATTTTTTTTTCAAAAAAAAATGTAGTTATTCACAATAAAAAACTTTTTAAAAAATTTTACTTGACAAAAAAATTATCAAACTTTAAGAATGAAAAAAATCTTTTTTTTTTAATTATGATTGCAAAAATTTGCATCAAAATTTGATCACCAAAGTTGTTTTTTAGAATATATATTTAATATCTAATTCTTTTTGTCGTCTTTTAAAATGTTTTTGGGGACTTATTTGTCGTTAACATCTTTTTTTATAAGTTAGTTTTTAATTTTTCTATAGTTAAATTTATTAGAGTTATAATTTTTTATGGTCAGTTTTAGTACTTTAGTCCATCAACCATTCATAAGTTGTATATTCGACGTATTATAAAAAAAAGTTCTACAAAATTAAATGATTGTAAGAGACATGTTAATATTGTGTAAGAAATTATTTTATTTGTTTGTAAATCTCTTGGATGTAGTTGAAAGCCATAGTGGTAAGAATCGAATCGATGATTGAACTGGTTAGGTTATTAATTTATTAGTTCAACTAATAAATTACTAGTTGAACCGATAAAATTAGTTCCATGTAAATAAAAATTAAAAAATTATAAAAATTACGAAGATAGTATTTCTGATGGTGTATTCGTTGAAACCATTCTAAAACAATATGGAATAGAAAAGGTATAAAACAACCACTATTACAAATTTATATCACCTATTCTCAATTCCCTATTCAGCAACCCTAAATTCACAGCAACATCAACAAAAACAACTATAAACACTAATAATCAGAAAAAGGCATCAATCTGCCATTAACCTAAACCAATGTTCTGAAAATCGGACCAGACCGACCGGTTCAATCGGATTAACCGAAAACCGGTCACCTAGCCAGTCCGGTCCACCTACAAAATCGTTCTGTAAAAAATCGGCAAAAAACCGACTGAACCGGTGGTTAATTGACAAACCGGCCCGGTTTCAGAAAGTACTAGTTCTTCCCCCCAGCTAGCAAAATGGGATCGTTTTGCTTTTAAAAAAAAAGAAAACTAAGGCTGAAGAGTGAAGAACGCGTGTTGCAGGCTTGCAGCCACTTTAGACTTTACCCTAAATCCCTAATCTTCGAAGAACACCCTCACTCAACCCTAAGCTCTTCCAGGCTCGAGCTTCTGCCTACGAAGGACAACCGCCACCGTGATTCAAAGCAGACGTCGGAGCAAGTGCCATTGTCATGGGTCGTCGCCTCACCGTCGCTGGTCGTTCTGTTCTCTACTTCTCTTGCGGTTAGTTCTGGGCTTCTGGCTCTTCTTCTATTCTTTCTGTTTTCAATTTTTGTTCTGGGCTTCTGTTCTTCTGTTCTTCTATTTTTTTATTTTTTTTTATTTTTTTTATTTTGTTTATTATATGATTAATCAAATGTTGAATAAATTTGATGTATGTTGAATTTGAGAATAAATTTGATGTATGTTGAATTTGAGAATTCTGCTCTGCTCTGTTCTTCAATTTTTTTATCTTTTCAATTCTGCCCTGTTCAATTTTTTTATTTTTTCAATTCTGCTCTGTTGAATGCTATATGAATTGTATGAACTATGAAGTGATATATTGGTCTAGATTCTGGATTGCTGGCATTCTAAATTTAGATGGAACAGTCACAAAATGATCAGCAACAACAACATAATGCTAGCATTCTGTTTTGAGTACTGTGGTTTTTTCAATTAAATTTTTATTCAGTGAAGAATTTAGGGCAGATTTAAAGTAGGTTTATGTTCTTTAGATGCAGAGTTCTTTTGCTCTTTTGTTCTATTTTTTAATTTTTTATATTGTTTATTATATGATTAATCATTCTGTAATGTTGAATAAATTTGATGTATGTTCAATTTTAGAATTCTACTCTGTTGATGTAGGTTCAATTTTTTCAATTCAGCTGTGTTGAATTAACTAGATGAATAGCTGAATTTAATTTTGTTGAATGCCATGTGAATTGTATGAACTATGAATTGATAATTTGATATATTGGTCTGGATTCTGGAAACCCTATAAGAGCTGCAGCCACCTTCAAAAACTTAGGCTTGTTAAACTTAAAAAAACTTGGCTTGTTATATTGATTAATTTTTGAGTTGTTGGTTCCTGATTTTTTCTAATTCTTCTAATTTTGAGTTATTGATGGTACTTTGCTGGGAATGAATGTGTCAATATGCAATTGAGATATTTGTGCTCTTCAACTGGATTTATCTCTGATTTAATATTGGAAGAAGAGTTTTCAATGGATGATCTTGTTATGAATGAATGATCTTGTTTTCAATTGAAGATAAGTGTGTTTTCAATTGTTCAAGTCCATCGTTGGTCCAAACCCTATAACAGAACTTTGCTATGAACAAATGATCTTAATTTCAATGGTTGCTGATTGCTTGTGTGGTTTGTTTGTTACAGAAAGTACGAAAGGCTCTTTTGCAATTTGATGTCTACTCAAGATCTGGTTTTCAGTTTTTATTTTTTATTTTGAATGCTATATAGAATATTTTGGATTTTGGATTCTGTAATTCTGGATTTTTGAATGTTATATTCAATTTTATAGTATGGATTATCTTTATAATGGGAACAATGGAATACTTAATGATGATTATGATTACTAATGAGTAGTGTCTTTATTTAGTTGAAAATTTGTTTAATTTTTTAATGCTATATTCAATTTTTGATTATATATTGAATTTTTTTTATAATTTCACTGTATATTTAATTAAACCGGTTCGACTACGGTTTGACCCCGGTTGAACCATTGAACCATTGAACCAGTCATTTGACCGGCTCAATGACCGGTCCGGTCTCACAACCTTGACCTAAACAGATTGATAATTAAAAATTCAACAAATTCAAAAAGTTCATAATAAAAAATCAATAAACTCAACCAGTTATAATGAACAACATAACATAAATAGAATAACTGAAAAAATAGAGATAATACAGACACAGAGAAGTGAGGAATGATGAGGCCACCAACCTGTTCGAGAGAGGGTATAGAAGACAAAGAGGATGCGACGAGGAGCAAGGAGCCACGACAACGATGTGGAGCAAGGAGCTGCGACGATGAAAACGACTTGCGAGCTAAAATGTGACGGTGTAGGGGACGTCGTCAGAGACACACTGTGTCTTGCGAAACGAAGAAGACGAGACGGCCGGTGGTGAGGTGAGGTTGAGTGAGACTATGGTGTGATGAGGTGAGGAAAAGACTTCAAGGAGGGCTGGAGCCTGGAGGGATTTTGGGAAATGGGTGCCATTTATAGGATTAGGGTTAGGGGGAATGGGGTATATTCGAGTATTTTTTTTTAAAACACACCCGTCATTTTGGCAAAGAAAAAAAAAGAGTTTCGAAGTGGCCGGGTTACACAAAATTTCCGGTTCTCTGATTTTCATCAAAACCAGACGGTTCAATCCAATTCTCTCCGATTTTGTTCTTTACCCAGTCAAATTGCTCAACCGGACCAGCCAAGTGATCGGTTCACTAGTTTTCCGGTCGAATCGACTGGTCCAGTCCAGTTCTTACAACTATGGTCTAAGTGTTATCGAGGTCGTGTGGGGTGAATTCCAATTAGAGGGGGAGATTTCTTCTTCAAGGTGTAATGGTGGTGACTTACTCATGAAGTCATTTTTTTTGTCAGATCCAGGCCAAAAAATTGGCTCGGAACCAAAGAAAAGTGAGCTACACCACTGTACTTGGAACATGACCCGACATCCAAACTGCACTTCCCTCTCCAGGTTGCGCCTATGCTTCGCTTAAAGCCTCCCGGACAGCCCTTCCTTTTTTTCAATCATCATCCTCTGTTGCCATGCCGCCGTCTCTTGCCTGACCATCGTCTCTGACACCGCTTCTCTGTCAAAGTTGTTTCACCACCAACGCCTAAACGAGTTTCGCTCCCTCTCCTCTCTAGGGATCTAGGCGGATTTCTTCTCCGTCAAAGCGGGTTCACCGTCTTGCTTGCATGGCCATTGTGTCCGCTATTAGTTCCAAAATAATCACCATTTTGTTTGCTTTGTTACTCTGGTTCCAGTGCAGCTCCTGAGGCCCCTTCCACACCGCTGTTATCTTCTTCGTCTGCCCCACCATCTGCCTAGCTAGGGATGGCAACTGGTCGCTGGGGGCGAGGACATGCCCCCGCCCCGCCCCCTACCCCCGCCTCCAAAATCCCTCCCCATCCTCACGACGGGTGATAGGGACCCTGTATCTGCCGGGGACTTGGATCCCCGCGGTTGTTAAAAAATTAAAAATAATTATAAAAAATAGAAGAAATTGAGTACAACAAGAATAATCTCAGTAATAAAAATCTTAGTAAATTATAATCATACAAATTTGAGTACATTAACAAAATCCAACCAACAAAAATTCAATAAACTAACAAAATCTCCATAAACAATCTCAGTACAGCAGTAAAATCTCAACATAACAACCAAAAAACAATAAGCATCCTAGCATTTTTTAATAAAAAGCTTCAATAAAAAATATACGCTAAGCCTCAATAACAAAAAAAACGTCAGTAAACAGAAAACTCAGCATAATAAACAATAAAATTAGTTTAACAACTATTACAATAAAATTTTCATACTCAATATTTAGCTATAATTTTGATAACATATGAAATCAAAAATTAATTTTCATGCTCACGGAGGCTGGGTCAGGCAAACGGAGAAGAAACTACAGAGACTGACTTATCAGAAGGAAGAGTGACGAACAGCAAAGTGGCTGACGACGATAATGAAGAACGATCTTGCCAGAGGCGGCGGCGGAGACTAGATAGCAACGAAGACGATTCTGGTTTGACGACGAAGACGAAGATGAAGATAGCAATGAACACGATTCTCTTCTGACGCGACGAAAATGGCAATGATTCTGCCTCTGGCGACGATGTTCTTGTCAAGCTGAGTCAGGCGCGCGATGGCAGCGGTCTGCTCTAGCTAGGTTTCAGGCATACGGTAGCGACATTCTCCTCGAATTTGTGGTGACCAGCAAGAGGAGGAATCAGGGATCGCGAATAGAGGGGAAGAACATGGAGGTGAGAAGGGGAAGGGTGGCGGACAGCGGTGGGAAGAGAGGAGACAGGAGAGTCGAGGAAGAGGCTAGGTTTTGCGCTGGAGAGAACTTCAGTGGAAAGGGAGTGACGACACAATAAATGGTTATAGATTTAGTGTTTTCTCAAAAGTAATATATATATATATATATATATATATATATATATATATATATACACGGGTATTATACGGATCTCCACGATGTGGGTAACTCTACCCCCTGCCCCGTTTATTATACATGGCCCTGTCCCTTATCCCCGTAGGTAGAAAGTGGTCTCCAAATCAGTTCCCTAGTGGGTAAATCCCCGTGGGTACCCGCCTTGCTGGAAAAAATTGCCATCCATATGCCTAAATTCAAGTGCTTGCCCTCTGTTCCAATTGACCTTCTTTTTGTGGATGTGTCACCATTGGATCTCTAATAATGTCTCCTTCTTTTCCTTGTTGAACTTGACTTTGATGATCGTTGGCTTCTGCTATGCGGGTATCTGGTGCCACCCCTCCTTGAAAAAAGGTTACAGAGATACCCACCGATCTGCCACCTTTTGGCCAATCCTCTTACTGCTGGATGTTACTTATCAGGTTCTCTTGTTCCTGAGTTCTCTGCTTCTGATAACTCGCTTCCATTCTCAAGATTCGTATGACATCCAGTGGAGTATTCCAGTACCAGGAAGCTTCGAGGCTATTCGTATCTAAAAGCTCTACAATAAGATGCACCAATTTGTTACCTTTTCTTGGCACCCAGGTAAATCTGCATCTAGGAATGCATTCTACAAAATTATATATGTCTTGCAAAATGGGTTATATTTCTCTAATACTGTTCTTTCCTTTTAGTGCCTGGACTAGTTGTTGGCAATCTGATTCAACAATTATTTGTTCTAATTGCAAGTTTCTTGCTAAGATTAATGCACTTCTTATTGCTATCGCTTCCACTGCCAGTCTTGACGTTGCTTTGACCTTTTTAGCATTTCCTGTGATGAACTTCCCATTCTTATCTCAAAGTGCAACAACAATGGCTCCATCTCCACTATCTTTCTTGAAGGCTGCATCCACATTTTCTTTAATCCAATTCTCCAAAGGTGGTCTCCAGGTAATCCTGCTTTGCCTTCTTGAGAATGAAGGCATGTTCTATCGTTTCTTCCTCCTCTCCGCAAATCTGACAAGCAAGATTCCTAAAAATTCTCCTTTTAAAAAGGTTGCTGCTAACTAGGATGATGTTGTGGGTTGCCCTACATAGGAACATTTTCGATCTTTTGGGGTATTTGAAGATTTCAAATCTCTTTCCAAAGCTCTCTATTAGATGTGCTGGTAGACTACTGACAGGCGAAAAATTACCGATTAAGAATTTAATATATAAAATAGCGTTGTAAGTATAGTTCTTAATTGACGGAAATTTTGCTTATCAATTTAGAAAGGGTTGTCATAATTTTAGAATAAAAATACTGGGAGTAGAATTCCCAGGTCGTCTCCCAACGAGTTGACAAAAGAGTGCTATTTTATTGGTCAGGAATTTTCCGAGAAATTTTAAGAGTTAGGGAACAGAAAAATAAAATTGTAAATTAAAGCAATGAAAATTAGCAAGAGAATTTATATAATCAAAATAAAAAGCCTTGACCGGGAGAAGATTAATTGAAAGTTCTATCCTTGTTAAATTTTCCCAAGTGGAATAATAAGAGGTTGTTGTTTTCACTTAGTTAATCCTTATCGAATAAAGGAAAGTCAAGTGATTGAGCTAACTCTTATTCACAAGTTCTAATCCTCTCCCGTGGAAAGATTATCATTAGTTAATAGAGAATTAGCCAACAACGTT
The DNA here is from genome assembly GCF_059453495.1 of Arachis ipaensis. Classification (NCBI taxonomy): domain Eukaryota; kingdom Viridiplantae; phylum Streptophyta; class Magnoliopsida; order Fabales; family Fabaceae; genus Arachis; species Arachis ipaensis. The sequence continues at coordinate 96,792,992 of NC_142439.1, forward strand.
CGATTAAAATTGGCACTTGAGTATTCCAACTCAAGGGTCTCCTTCTAATCAACTCCCAAGTCAAGTTGGGAGTCTACTCCATTGACATGAATGCCATTTTCATAAACCATAAAAGGGAATAAAAAGAAGACATGATAAACTAAATAATAACTGAAATCAATTAAAGGTAAAAATAGTTCTTTATAATAATTAATCCCAAAATAAAAAATATCCATACTTAAATCTGAACAGGGTTAATGGATGATTAAAAGAGTAAAGGAATAAGGAAATAAACTAGAATAATGGAAATCTCAATGGAGGTAGTGACTCTTCTCAATATCCAAATCTAAAGCATAAAACTCTAAAACTATGAATGTGTAGAAACCTAGAGAAGGTAGTATTTTTCTCTAAGATTCAAAAACTAAAACTAAAAACTACGCGAATGAGAATATGTGTTGAGTCTCTGCTTGTCCCATGGTTCTAGTCTGTGTTTTTGGGCCGAAAACTGGGTCCAAACTCATCCCAAAATTGCCCCTAGCATCTTCTGCGATTTCTGCACGTGGCGCCCGTCACGCGTACGCGTCAGTCATGCATACGCGTCGATGGTCATCTTCGCGTGTCACGCGTACGCGTCAGGTATGCACACGCGTCGCTGTGCAATCTCGCTTATCACGTGCACGCGTCAGGAACGCGCTGATAAACCCCAATTTTGTGGTTTATCTTGTGCTTATTTTGGGGGATTTTATCACCTTTTCTCACATTTATTCAATGAAATAGCATGGTTTTGCAATTCTCCCTTGATTTGTGCTTAAATGTGAAAACATGCTTTTTAGGCCCTAAAATTGGTAATTTTAATAAACTTTAATTCCATTCGATGCTTTGATATGTTTGTTGAGTGATTTCAGGTTCATAAGGCAAGAATTGGATGGAAGAAGTGAGGAGCAAAGCATGCAAAGTGGGAGAACTCATGAAGAAATGAAGGAACCGTAAAGCTGTCAAGCCTGACCTCTTCGCACTCAAACGAACATAACTTGAGCTACAGAGGTCCAAATGAGGCGGTTCTAGTTGCGTTGGAAAGCTAGCATCTGGAGCTTCAAAATGATATAAAATTTTTCATATGTTGCTTCACGTATAGGGGCACGCACGCGCCATGTACGCGTGCGCGCCGATGCTGCTCGTGGCCCACTAAAGTGAAATCGCCCCTAGCGATTTTTGAAACATTGGGCCCAATCCAACTCATTTTTGATGCTATTTCATGCAGAATTTAAGCTTGGGCAAGGGGGAGCAATTGTTGGGTAGTATAGCATCATGTAGGTTAGTTTCTAGAGAGAGAAGCTCCCTCTTCTCTCTAGAATTAGGTTAGGTTAATCCATCTTAGATCTAGGCTTAATTCCATGTTCTCATCTTGTTTCTTTTACAATTTCTTGTTTCTACTACTATATTCTTCTTAGTTTTTATGTTAATTTTACTTTTATGTCTCTTTATGTTTATGAATACTCATGTTGGATCTTGTTTACATTTAATGAAATTTAATGTTGATGTTCTGTAAATTGATGATTTGAATTGTTGATTTACTTTCCTTGCAATTTGTAGTTGGTAGATTTTACTATTTCTTGTCATTTATTATGCTTTCCTTTTATGCCTTTGGTGCACGAAATTGTGATCGTTCATTCCTTGGTAACGGCGCCAAAAACTTAATACGCACGTTCATAATCTTAGTTCTTTGTCACAACTTCGCACAACTAACCAGCAAGTGCACTGGGTCGTCCAAGTAATAAATCTTACGTGAGTAAGGGTCGATCCCATGGAGATTGTCGGCTTGAAGCAAGCTATAGTCACCTTGTAAATCTCAGTCAGGCTGATTCAATTGGTTATGATGATTTGATAATTAAAATAAAATTAAAATATAAAATAGGATAGAAATACTTATGTAATTCATTGGTGAGAATTTCAGATAAGCGTATGGAGATGCTTTTATTCCTTCTGAACCTCTGCTTTCCTACTGCTTTCATCCAATCATTCATACTCCCTTCCATGGCAAGCTGTATATTGGGCATCACCATTGTCAATGGCTACTTCCCGTCCTCTCAGTGAAAATGGTCCAAATGCGCTCTCACCGCACGGCTAATCATCTGTCGGTTCTTGATCATGCTAGAGTAGGATTCAGTAATCCTTTTGCGTCTGTCACTACGCCCAGCACTCGCGAGTTTGAAGCTCGTCATAGCCATCCCGTCCCAGATCCTACTCGGAATACCACAGACAAGGTTTAGACTTTCCGTATCTCAAGAATGGCCGCCAATAATTCTAGCCTATACCACGAAGACTCTAATCGTAAATCAGGACGCTAAGAGATATGCATTCAAGCTTGCTTTCATGTAGAACGGAAGTGTTTGCCAGGCACGCGTTCATAAGTGAGAATGGTGATGAGCGTCACATAATCATCACATTTATCATGTTCTTGTGTGCGAATGATTATCTTAGAGAAGAAATAGGGTTGAGTTGAATAGAAAAACAATAGTACTTTGCATTAATTCATGAGGAACAGCAGAGCTCCACACCTTAATCTATGGTGTGTAGAAACTCTACCGTTGAAAATACATAAGAACAAGGTCCAGGCATGGCCGAATGGCCAGCCCCCTAAACGTGATCAAGAGATCAAAAGTGATACAAAGATAGTCTCAAAAATGATCAAAAGATGTAAATACAATAGTAAAAAGTCCTATTTATACTGAACTAGTTACTAGGGTTTACAGAGATAAGTAAATGATGCAGAAATCCACTTCCGGGCCCACTTGGTGTGTGCTTGGGCTGATCATTGAATTTTCATGTGTAGAGACTCTTTTTGGAGTTAAACGCCAGGTTGTAGCCTGTTTCTGGCATTTAACTCTGATTTGCAACCTGTTTCTGGCGTTTAACTCCAGAATATGGCAGGAAGTTGGGGTTTGAACGCCAGTTTGCATCATCAAAACTCGGATAAAGTATAGACTATTATATATTTCTGGAAAGCACTGAATGTCTAATTTCCAACGCAATTGAGAGCGCACCATTTGGATTTTTGTAGCTCCAGAAAATCTATTTTGAGTGCAGGAAGGTCAGAATCCAACAGCATCTGCAGTCCTTCTTCAGCCTCTGAATCAGATTTTTGCTCAAGTCCCTCAATTTCAGCCAGAAATTACCTGAAATCATAGAAAAACATACAAACTCATAGTAAAATCCAGAAATGTGATTTTTATTTAAAAACTAATAAAAATATATTAAAAACTAACTAAATCATACTAAAAACTATGTAAAAATAATGCCAAAAAGCATATAAATTATCCGCTCATCACAACACCAAACTTAAATTGTTGCTTGTCCCCAAGCAACTGAAAATCAAATAGAATAAAAAGAAGAGAATATACTATAAATTCCAAAATATCAATGAAACTTAGCTCCAATTAGATGAGCGGGACTAGTAGCTTTTTGCCTCTGAACAGTTTTGGCATCTCACTTTATTCTTTGAAGTTCAGAATGATTGGCATCTATAGGAACTCAGAATTCAGATAGTATTATTGATTCTCCTAGTTCAGTATGTTGATTCTTGAACACAGCTACTTTATGATTCTTGGCCGTGGCCCTAAGCACTTTGTTTTCCAGTATTACCACCGGATACATAAATGCCACAGACACATAACTGGGTGAACCTTTTTAGATTGTGACTCAATTTTGCTAAAGTCCCCAATTAGAGGTGTCCAGGGTTCTTAAGCACACTCTTTTTGCTTTGGACTTTGACTTTAACCGCTCAGTCTCAAGCTTTTCACTTGACACCTTCACACCACAAGCACATGGTTAGGGACAGCTTGGTTTAGCCGCTTAGGCCAGGATTTTATTCCTTTGGGTCCTCCTATCCATTGATGCTCAAAGCCTTGGATCATTTTTATTACTCTTGCCTTTTGGTTTTAAGGGCTATTGACTTTTTCTGCTTGCTTTTTCTTTTTCTTTATTTTTTTTCGCCTTCTTTTCTTTTTTCTTTTTTTTTTCACAAGCTTTTCTCTATTCACTGCTTTTTCTTGCTTCAAGAATCATTTTTATGATTTTTCAGATCATCAAATAACATTTCTCCTTTTTCATCATTCTTTCAAGAGCCAACAATTTTAACATTCATAAACAACAAATTCAAAAGACATATGCACTGTTCAAGCATTCTTTCAGAAAGCAAAAAGTATTGTCACCACATCAAAATAATTAAACTAATTTCAAGGATGAATTCAAAATCATGTACTTCTTGTTCTTTTGTAATTAAAACATTTTTCATTTAAGAGAGGTGATGGATTCATAGGACATTCATAGCTTTAAGACATAGACACTTAAACACTAATGATCATATAGTAAAGACACAAACATAAATAAAACAAAGGGCTCAAAAATCGAAAAACAGGAAAATAAGAACAAGGAGATTAAGGAACGGGTCCACCTTAGTGAGGGTGGCGTCTTCCTCTTCTTGAAGAACCAATGGTGCTCTTGAGCTCCTCTATGTCTCTTCCTTGCCTTTGTTGCTTCATCCTTAGTGATTTTGGTGCTCCTATCCTTAGTTGCTCCCAATAGTTGTGTGGAAGAAAATGTATCCCTTGAGGTATCTCAGGGATTTCTTGGTGAGAGAATACCTCATGCTCTTGTTGAGGTTCATGAGTGGGCTCTCTTGTTGTGCAGTCAAATGCTCTACTACTGAGCTATGGACCCTTGAGATGAATCTCTCCATCTCCCATGACTCGGAGGTGGAAGCTTTTGTCTTCTCTTTTCTCTTTCTAGAGGTTTCTCCGGCCTTAGGTGCCATAAATGGTTATGGAAAAACAAAAAGAAATGCTTTTACCACACCAAACTTAAAAGGTTTGCTCGTCCTCAAGCAAAAGAAGAAAGAAAGAAGGGGAAGAAGAAGAAAATGGAGGAGATGGAGGGAGAAGGTGTATTCGGCCAAAGGGGGGAAGTGGTGGTTGTAATGTGTGAAAATGGAGTAGTGTTGAGGGGTTTATATAGGGGTGGGGTGGAGGGTAAGTTTCGGCCATTAAGGTTGGGTTTGGGAGGGAAAAGAATTTGAATTTTGGAGGTAGGTGGGGTTTATGGGGAAGAGTGGATGGATGTGAGTGGTTAAGGGTATTTAGGGAATAGGTATGGAGGTGATTGGTGAAGGGTATTTGGGGAAGAGAGGTATGAAAAGGTGTGAAGAGGAAAGAGGAAGAGGTGGGTTAGGTGGGGATCCTGTGGGGTCCACAGATCCTGAGGGGTCAAGGACTTAGCATCCCTGCTCCAAGTAGGCGTGCAAAACGCCCTTAGAATGTATGTCTGGCGTTAAACGCCAGCTTGTTGCTTGTTTCTGGCGTTTAACGCCAATTCCATGCTCTGTTCTGGCGTTAAACGCCAGTTTGATACTTCTTACTGGCGTTTAAACGCCAGTAAGCTCTTCCTCCAGGGTGAGCTGTTTTTCATGCTGTTTTTCATTCTATTTTAGATTTTTCAGTTGTTTTTGTGACTTCACATGAACATCAACCTAAAGAAAACATAAAATAGCAATGGAAAATAAATAGATATAATTAAATAACATTGGGTTGCCTCCCAACAAGCACTTCTTTAATGTCAATAGCTTGACAGTAAGCTCTCATGGAGCCTCACAGATGTTCAGAGCATTGTTGGGACCTCCCAACACTAAACTTAGAGTTTGAATGTGGGGGTTCAACACCAAACTTAGAGTTTGGTTGTGGCCTCCCAACACCAAACTTAGAGTTTGACTGTGGGAGCTTTGGTTGACTCTGCAGTGAGAGAAGCTTTTCATGCTTCCTCTCCATGGTTACAGAAGGAGAACCTTGAGTCTTAAATACAAGGTAGTCCTCATTCAGTTGAAGGACCAACTCTCCCCTGTCCATATCAATCACAGCTTTTGCTGTGACTAGGAAGGGTCTTCGAATCCATCATCGTTCCCAGTTTCTAGGATTATGAAGTTAGTAGGGATGTAAAGGCCTTTGACCTTTACTACCACGTCCTCTACCTGTCCATAAGCCTTTTTTATGGATTTGTCTGCCATCTCTAATGAGAATTTGGCAGCTTGTACCTCATAGATTCCCAGTTTCTCTATTACAGAGAGTGGCATGAGGTTTATCCCTGACCCAAGGTCACACAGAGCCTTCTCAAAGGTCATGGTGCCTATGGTACAAGGTATGAAGAACTTTCCGAGATCCGGTTTCTTCTGAGGTAATGTCTGCCTTATCAATGCACTTAGTTCATTGGTTAACAAGGGGGGTTCATCCTCCCAAGTATCATTACCAAATAAATTGGCATTCAACTTCATGATGGCTCCTAGATATTTAGCAACCTACTCTTCAATGATGTCTTCATCCTCTTCAGAGGAAGAATAGTCATCAGAGCTCATGAATGGTAAAAGGAGGTTCAATGGAATCTCTATGGTCTCTAGATGAGCCTCAGATTCTTTTGGTTCCTCAAAGGGAAACTCTTTATTGGTCAGTGAACGTCCCAGGAGGTCTTCCTCACTAGGATTCACGTCCTTCTCCTCCTCTCTGGGTTCGGCCACACCAAGTAAGGTTATGGACTTGCACTCTCTTTTTGGATTCTCTTCTGTATTGCTTGGGAGAGTACTAGGAGGAGTTTCAGTGACTCTTTTACTTAGCTGGCCCACTTGTTCCTCCAAATTTCTAATGGAGGACCTTGTTTCATTCATGAAGTTTAGAGTGGCCTTAGATAGATCAGAGACTATATTTGCTAAGCTAGATGGATTTTGCTCAGAATTCTCTGTCTGTTGCTGAGAGGATTTAGATGATTTCTCCATGAGGGATTATAGGTGTTTCCATAGGCTTCACCCATGTAATTTACCTCTGCCATTGCAGGGTTCTCAGGATCATAAGCTTCTTCTTCAGAAGATGCTTCTTTAGTACTGTTGGATGCAGCTTGCAATCCATTCAGACTCTGAGAAATCATATTGACTTGCTGAGTCAATATTTTGTTCTGAGCCAATATGGCATTCAGAGTATCAATTTCAAGAACTCCCTTCTTCTGAGGCGTCCCATTACTCACAGGATTCCTATCAGAAGTGTACATGAACTGATTATTTGCAACCATGTCAATGAGTTCCTGAGCTTCTGTAGGCATTTTCTTTAGGTGAATGGATCCACCTACAGAATGGTCCAATGACATCTTAGATAATTCAGACAGACCATCATAGAATATATCCAGGATGGTCCATTCTGAAAGCATGTTAGAAAGACACTTTTTGGTCAGTTGCTTGTATCTCTCCCAAGCTTCATAGAGGGATTCACCTTCTTTCTGTCTAAAGGTTTGAACATCCACTCTAAGCTTGCTAAGCTTTTGAGGAGGAAAGAACTTGGCTAAGAAAGCCGTGACCAGCTTATCCTAAGAGTTCATGCTATCTTTAGGTTGAGAGTCCAACCATATTCTAGCTCTGTCTCTTACAGCAAACGGGAAAAGCGTAAGCCTGGAGACCTCGGAATCAACCCCAATTGTCTTAACAGTATCATAGATCTGCAAGAATTCAGTTAAGAATTGAAAGGGATCTTCAGATGGAAGTCCATAAAACTTGCAATTCTGTTGCATCAGAGAAACTAATTGAGGCTTTAGCTCAAAATTGTTTGCTCCAATGGCAGGGATTGAGATGCTTCTTTCATGAAAGTTGGAATTTGGTGCAGTAAAGTCACAAAGCATCTTCCTTGCACCTCCACCATTATTATTGATTTCGGCCATCTCTACTTCTTTTTCGAAAATTTCAGTAAAGTTCTCTTCAGAGTGTTGTGTTTTAGCTTCTCTTAGCTTCCTCTTCAGAGTCCTTTCAGGTTCCGGATCAACTTCAACAAGAATGTTCTTATCCTTGCTCCTGCTCATGTGAAAAAGAAGAGAACAGAAAATATGGAATCCTCTATGTCACAGTATAGAGATTCCTTTATGTGAGTAGAAGAAGAGGAGAATAGAAGAAGGAGAAGAGAAAAATTCGAAAATTAATTAAAATAAAATAAAAATATTTTTGTTTTTATTTTAAATATTAATTAGAATTCGAAAATTAAAAAGAAAAATAAAATAAAATTAAAATTTAAAACAATTAGTTAATTAAAAAGAATTTTGAAAAAGGGGGAAGGAGTTTTCAAAAATTAGAGAGAGAAAATTAGTTAGGTGGTTTTGAAAAAGATATGATTGAAATAGAAAACTTTTAAAATCAAACAAAAAGTCAGGTAGTTAATTGAAAAAGGATTTGAAAATCAAATTTGAAAAGATAGGAAGTTAGAAAAGATTTTGAAAATTGATTTTTGAAAAAGATATGATTTGAAATTTAATTTGAAAAAGATTTGAAAAAGAAATTAAAAAGATTTGATTTTTGAAATTAAAGTTAATTACTTGACTAATAAGAAACTAAAAGATATGATTTTAAAATTCAATGATTGAACCTTTCTTAATAGGCAAGTAACAACTTAAAAATTTTTTGAATTAAAACATTAAATCTTAGTGAGATTTTCGAAAATATGAACTAAGAATGAGAAAAAGATTTTGAAAATCAATTTTAAAAAAAGAAATTTCGAAAATTATGTAAAAAAGATTTGAAAAAGATAGAATTTTGAAATTGAAATTGATGAGTAAAACAAGGAAAGATATTTTTTAAAATTTTTTTTTTAATTTTTAATGAGGAAAGAGAAAAACATAAAAATGATGCAAAACACAAGAAATTAAGATCAAAACACATAATGCATACAAGAATACTTTGAATGTCAAGATGAACACCAAGAACACTTTGAAGATCAAGAAGAACATCAAGACTCATTTTTGAAAATTTTTAAGAAAAGAAAAGCATGCAAGACACCAAACTTAAAACTTTTTAAACCTTAGACACTAATAATTCAAAAATGCATATGAAAAACAAGAAAAGACACAAAACATAAAAAAGCAAAGATCAAACAAAGAAGATCATCAAGAATAACTTGAAGATCATGAAGAACATATGATGAATTTTTGAAAATTAAAGAAAATTATAAAGGCATGCAATTGACACCAAACTTAAGAATTGACATTATACTTAAACAAGAAACATAAAATTTTTGATTTTTATGATTTTATAAGATTTTTTGGTTTTTTCGAAAATTATTTTGGGAAAAACGAAAAAGAAGAAAGTTTTTTTCGTATTATTTTCGAAAATAAGAAATAAAAAGCTTAAAAATAAAATAAAATTACCTAATCTGAGTAACAAGATGAACCGTCAGTTGTCCAAACTCAAACAATCCCCGGCAATGGCACCAAAAACTTGGTGCACGAAATCGTGATCGTTCATTCCTTGGTAACGGCGACAAAAACTTAATACGCACGTTCATAATCTTAGTTCTTTGTCACAACTTCGCACAACTAACCAGCAAGTGTACTGGGTCGTCCAAGTAATAAACCTTACGTGAGTAAGGGTCGATCCCACGAAGATTGTCGGCTTGAAGCAAGCTATGGTCACCTTGTAAATCTCAGTCAAGCTGATTCAATTGGTTATGTAGATTTGATAATTAAAATATAATTAAAATATAAAATAGGATAGAAATACATATGTAATTCATTGGAGAATTACAGATAAGCGTATGGAGATGTTTTTATTCCTTCTGAACCTCTGCTTTCCTACTGCTTTCATCCAATCATTCATACTCCCTTCCATGGCAAGCTGTATATTGAGCATCACCATTGTCAATGGCTACTTCCCGTCCTCTCAATGAAAATGGTCCAAATGTGCTGTCACCGCACGGCTAATCATCTGTCGGTTCTCGATCATGCTAGAGTAGGATTCAGTAATCCTTTTGCGTCTGTCACTATGCCCAGCACTCGCGAGTTTGAAGCTCGTCACAGCCATCCCTTCCCAGATCCTACTCGAAATACCACAGACAAGGTTTAGACTTTCCGGATCTCAAGAATGGCCGCCAATGATTCTAGCCTATACCACGAAGACTCTGATCATAAATCAGGAGGCTAAGAGATATGCATTCAAGCTTTCTTTCATGTAGAACGGAAGTGTTTGTCAGGCACGCGTTCATAAATGAGAATGGTGATGAGGGTCACATAATCATCACATTCATCATGTTCTTGTGTGCAAATGAATATCTTAGAGAAGAAATAGGCTTGAGTTGAATAGAAAAACAATAGTACTTTGCATTAATTCATGAGGAATAGCAGAGCTCCACACCTTAATCTATGGTGTGTAGAAACTCTACCGTTGAAAATACATAAGAACAAGGTCCAGACATGACCGAATGGCCAGCCCCCTAAACGTGATCAAGAGATCAAAAGTGATACAAAGATAGTCTCAAAAATGATCAAAAGATGTAAATACAATAGTAAAAAGTCCTATTTATACTAAACTAGTTACTAGGGTTTACAGAGATAAGTAAATGATGCAGAAATCCACTTCCGGGCCCACTTGGTGTGTGCTTGGGCTGAGCATTGAGCTTTCATATGTAGAGACTTTTTTTGGAGTTAAACGCCAGGTTGTAGCCTGTTTCTGGCGTTTAACTCTGATTTGCAACCTGTTTCTGGCGTTTAACTCCAGAATAGGGTAGGAAGTTGGCGTTTGAACGCAAGTCTGCGTCGTCAAAACTCGGGCAAAGTATAGACTATTATATATTGCTGGAAAGCCCTAGATGTCTACTTTCCAACGCAATTAAAAGCGCACCATTTGGATTTCTATAGCTCCAGAAAAGTTATTTTGAGTGCAGGGAGGTCAGAATCCAACAGCATCTGCAGTCCTTCTTCAGCCTCTGAATCATATTTTTGCTCAAGTCCCTCAATTTCAGCTAGAAATTACCTGAAATCACAGAAAAACACACAAACTCATAGTAAATTCCAGAAATATGATTTTTATTTAAAAACTAATAAAAATATATTAAAAACTAACTAAATCATACTAAAAACTATGTAAAAATAATGCCAAAAAGCGTATAAATTATCCGCTCATCAGCCTTCCAAGTGTTTGATAAAATGATTGGTTGGACTTTAGAGTAGATTTTGAACATTCTTGGCTTGGAAAGAGTAATTAGGCAATCTTAAGTCATGAAAACCCAACTTATGTTGGTGATCTAGAGTTGTTAGTTAATATCATATTCAATGACGCTAATCTTTTGCTAATTTAATTAGTGAGTTGATTAGGATATTTGGATTGAGATTAACTAGTCTTGTTTGACTTTCTCTCATGGAAAATAACTTATACCTTCTTCCAATGTTGGAGATGACAAAATAAGATAGATTCTTATTAATTATTGTGATATGATTGATTAGTCTTGTTTGACATTCTCCCTATGTGAAGATAACATGATACTTTCTTCCATTTGTTGGAGTTGACTAAATAAGATGAATTAATCATTGTATGACTAGGATAGAAAGCCTATGATCTCAATTCTTGCCAATGAATGTCTCTCTTTATTAATTGCTTTCCTTAATTGCTCTCTTTACCTTTCTTGTCATTTATTTTATTGCCCCTTCTATAACCGAACCCCCTCCTTACATCCTTCATAGCCAATAAGCATACACTTCATTGCAATTCCTTGTGAGACGACCCGAAGTTTAAATACTTCGGTTAATTCTTATTTGGGGTTTGTACTTGTGACAACCTAAATTTTTGATTGGGAGGATTGTTTGTTGGTGTATAACTATACTTGCAACGAGAATTCATTCATTTGAAGAAGTTCTATACCGATACGACAATTCTCTTGAATCAAAATGGCGCCGTTGCCGGGGAGTTGCAATGGTGTTATGTTATTGGCTATTGTATATATTTTAATATGGTTCTTTTCTAGTTTTTGCTTATTTTAGGAGTTAGTTTTTATTAGTTCTTACTAGTTTTGTTTTTATTTTCTCTTGCTACTATGAATTCTCATCACTTTGGCTATGAGTTTGGTTCAAATTATGTTGTAGGAAATGGGAACTACAATAACAATATGCATCAAGAATGGAACAATCAAAGGTGGGAGGAGGCTCAAAGGATTGATCACCCTTCTTGGCAACAACAACCTCCGGATTCTTATGGGTATAACTCTCATCCTAATGCATATCAATCTAATGGATGTGGTGACGCTTATTGTAATTGTCAACAACCACCACCACATGCCTATGAACCACCCTCTCAACATGACTTTGAACCACCTTACTCACAAGCCCCATACCACCAAACACCTCCATATGGCCCTGATCCTTATCCACCCTACTAACCACCTTATGAGCCATATGAACCATACATAGAACCACCATAATTCCAACATAACTACTCTCAAGAACCACCTCAATATACACCAACTCCATACTCTTACCAAAATGAACCACCTTCTAACTATAATGCCTTCCCCTCAAATAATGAACCCTCTCTTCTACCACTGCCCCCCAATGAAGCCCTCACGCTAGAACTAAGAGATCTTAACTCTCATATGCAAAGGCAACAAGAAGGGACGGAAAAGGAGTTTAAGGAGCTAGAAGCCAAGATGGCTATCATAGCGGAAGCCGTTAGCAACATGGTTTCCTCCCGACTAAGCCTAAGCAACCAAGGCACTCCCATTGACGAATGTGGAGAGGCAATTAAGGAGCATGGTGAGGGAGTGAGTTTAGAATTTCAAGGTGAAGAAGATGAGTTGAAGCAAGAATTGTCACAAGGGGAGGAAGTTAAGATAACTGAGCCGGAAGAAGTGGTTGAAGCCTTTGAAGAGGTTGACCAAGAGATGGATTCAATCATTGAAGAATTCTTATGTACAATTGAATCCTCTCCAATTGGATTTGACATGGAGGGTAGGGAAAAAGATACCTCACCTCCCATGCCCTTGGCAAGCAATAAAGAAGAGATTGAATTGGAATGAAGCTACCAAGAGGAAGAGGTTGAGCAAGAAGCAAGCTCCGTCATTGAAGATGATTCCACACCAACCAATGAGTCTTTTAAAATTGATGAACCCACCTCATTGTGTTATAAAATTGATGACAAGGACGATCGTGCACAACCTCCAACACATGGTTCGAGCAATGAAGGGTGTATAGAAGAAGTTGGTGAGCAAGAAATTGAACTTAAAGAAGCTTGCAAAGAGGTGGAAGTTACAAGGGAAGAGCATAAGGGAATGGATCTCACATTGGTTAAGTGTAGGGAGGTCCCCCTTCATAAGTCACCATCACCCAACACAACATTCAAGTGGGTAAAATTTCTATCCCTAAGCTTCACTTTCTCACTTGAATATGGTTTGATTGAAAATGATGGTCAACTTAGAGCTCTTTGTGGAGTTAAGAGTAGGAGAGAGTTGTGTAATGGTTAGACACATCACTCTAAGTTCATGATGGTTGCATGCTCAAGATTGAATGGCAATGGTTGGTGTAGAATTAAATTGCATGGGTCTAGGAGAATGTTTGGACGCTTAATTGAGAATTCTAAGGTCATGCCACCCAATTGGGATCATGATGATCAATTTGAAGATGGGTGTCAAAACAAAGTGTGGGATCCCAGATCGCACAAGGAAAATCAAATTTGGGAGCTCATGGTTTGTGAAGAACTCCATCAAAGCTTGAAGATATTAACATTGAAGAATGAAGCTTATTGGAGATTCAAGCATTGGTGGATGTTCCAAGATGGTTACAAGCACAAGCCACCTTGATGAGGAGCTCCCCATAATTCCAACTTAAGGACAATAAACAAAAGTTCTAGGTGGAAGACACCCCACCATGGTAAATTCTTTTCATTTTTTCCCTTTTGTACATATTGGTAATTAGTTTAATTTCATGTTTTGTTTTGTTTGTTGAGTTTATTTGGTAGTTTAGTGTGTCAAATAAGGTCTCATGGTGTTTTGGTAGTTGTTTGGAGGTTTGGAATGCTTGGATTGGTGCAAGAACATAGAAAAATTTTGAAAAACAGAGTACCAACCCGCGCGTGCGCGCACCTGGCGTGTACGCGCGCCTCAAGCATTTTCGATCATCCACGCGGGTGCGCCATGTGCGTGGACGCATGGATTGAAAAATCTCACCCCTCCATACATTGACCCGAGAGTTGCGCCTACACTGTGCCAGCACCATGCTTGAAGCACAAACCACCCGCGCGTGCGCGCACTTGGCGCGTACGTGCCCTTCAAGCTAATCGCGCAATGCGCACGCACGCACGCTGTGCGCGTGCACGCCGATAGCGCCACCTGCCCTCCTGGTACATGTTCCAGAGAGTTATGCCTAGTTTGTGCCTATTCTGTGCCTGCAACCCACGCGTGCGCGCACCTGGCGCGTACGCGTCCTTTGGCCAAACTGCGCATCGGCGCGGAAGCGTGCATGACGCGTCCGCGCCAGTAAAAAAAAAACTTTCTTTTCTTCCATTTTCTTTTATTGCATTTGCCTATTTTCATTCGTTGCATTCTAATTTTGTTTTTATAGCTTATTCTTATTTTCTTTTCTAAGTTTCTTGTTTTAATAATGGTGTTGAATGTTCTTACTCAATTGTTGTGAATTTCTTGGTTAATCTTGGTACTTCTAGACTTGTTTGATATTGATGGGTAATGAAATTTCTAATTCAATGCTTAACCTTTGATGATCCTTGTACCCCTTGTGCATTGATATGAGCTTACATGTCTTTCATGACCCACTCTTTCTTATTTGAACTTGATGCTTTTGAGTGCTCTTCATGCCTTGACTTTACTCTTGCATCAAGTGTTAGTTAATATGCCTTAGCTTATATTGTTTTCTCACTCACATGTTGTAGCTCCCATGTAGTGAGAACCTTACTCTTCTTTGGCATTAGCCTCCGCCTATGTTCTATTTGCTTTGATATCTTTGTTGTAGGCTTAATTTTCTTTCTTTTTCTTCTCTTTTAGGTTGGCCGCCAAGAAGGAAAGAAATGGAAAGGCTTCTAAATGGGGCAACAAACAAGTTTACTCGCATAACCTTTTGAAGAAGCTCATCAATTGTAGCAACCCGTCTACCTTACTCTTCTTTGCATGCACCGAGGACGGTGCAAATTTCTAAGTGTGGGGAGGTCGTTCGACCGACCTCCATGGGTAACAACTTCCTTTTTCAACACCAATTCTTATTATTTGTCTTTGTTAGTTATTTGTTGCATTGCATGATAGATTGCATGTTAGTTAGAATTTGTACATATTTCACCACTTCTTTTTATGTTAGGACTACCTGGTTAGGGTGATGATTCTTTTCCAAGAAAAATTGTTTTAGGGCACCCTACCAATTCGGAAAACAAAATTTTTTGTGTGAACTTGCTTGAAGAATTTATTTTGGAACGTGGTTTTTGAGCTAAGAACACAAGCATGTGAGTTTTGAGTCCAATTGTGTGGTTACATCACATAACCACTTATTTTCATTCTTGTGTGCATTGTTCTCTTTCTATGATTGTAATCTTTGATTTGTTTGATTCTTTATGTCTATTATTCCATGTATACATGCATTTATATGATTGAGGCTATTATTTCATATAGCTCAATTACCCAAATAGCCTACCTTTCATCAACCATTATTAGCCAATTTTGAGCCTATTTAATCCCTTTTGTTCTTAACGTTAACACATCACTACCCATAAGCGAAAAACAATAAATGTCCTTAATTTGGATCTTTGAAGCTTAGGCTAGTGAGGGTGTGTACTATTTGGGTATGGGAAACTTGGGACATTGGTTGAGAGAAAAATGTATTTTTGTATTTTGTTGAAGATTTTTTGGGAATTGGGTACATATTCATGCACTATATGTAAAACCATATGCATTGATATGTTTGTATACACTTTAAAAAAATGATAAAGAAAAAAAGAAAAAGAACATATATATATATATATATATATATATATATATATATATATATATATATATATATATATATATATATATATAAAAGAAAAAAAAATATAGAAAAAAAAGAGAAAAAGAAATAAAAAGGGGACAAAATGCCCCAAAGTAAAGTTCAATAAAAATCAATGCATATGGAATGTTAATTAAAGAGAATGCATGAGTATGTGAAAAAAATGGGAATCATGGGTAGCTAAGTTGTGTATTAGAATTGTATAGGTTGTTACATGTGTTAGGTGAGAGTTTAGGCTAATCAAAGATGCAAATTTCAAGCTCACTTGACCATATGCATCCTTACCTTTACCCAGTGACGAACCCAGAAAAATTTAGCAGTGGGGGCAAAAATATAATAAAATTTAGGTACAAATAGTTTCTTTTTTGACTTTTTACGATACTCAATAAGTTAAGGACTAATTCCTTGTGAATTTAAGTTTCACCGACAATGAATTGTTACACATACAAGATAGAATTTGAACCTTCAATACTTATTTAAGCGGACAACTAAGCTATCACTTGACCAATCCAAATTAGTTTAAACATATTTAAAATTTTAAATGAGAACTATCTATACATATTGATAAGAACTAAAAATATATATACAATCACTTATTATAATATTTAAAATAATAAAAATATAATTTCATACACACAGTATAATATTCAAAATAATGAAAGAAAATAATTTATAATGACTTTTTTTAAACATGACTAAATATTATTTTTTATATATTTTTAAATAATTATTTTACTTTTTATTATTTCATATTTAATTATCAAATCTACTTATTATAGTCTTTATGGTATAAATAAATTTTTTAACTAAAATAATTACAATATATTAACATATAGATAATATATTTTTTTATCTTAAATAATTTTTAGAAAATTACTAATAATTTAAGTGATATTTAATTAAAAAAATAAATTTTAATTTAATTATTAATTAATTAACTAATATAATAAAGTTAATTATTACTATTTTTTGAGTTTATTTATTTATTTTTTATACTAAATTAAATTTAATAAAATATTTCTTTAACATAAAATACAAAAAAATTATTTATATTTTATTTTAAGATAAATATAATATAACAAGTATATATATATATATATATATATATATACGTGTAAGTATTAGTTTTTTTTTTTAAATTGTGGGGGCAAATGCCCCCTCTTCTATAAGCATGGGTCCGTCCCTGCTTTTACCCTAGCCCCATTACAACCTATGAACAAGTCCTCATGATGAATGTATGCATGCATTGAATAATTGTTGATTGTTAGATGAAAAACAAATCTTAGAAAGCATGATTAGGAGAGGATTGAGTGACAAACCCTATACACTCGAACGAATAGAGCGGATACACATCCGGTGAGGGTTCGATGCTCAATTCCTTGTTCCCGGCTTTCATGAGCTTTCTTCTTGCAAGTCTATTTGAACTTCATTTTGATATTTGAATTGGTAGGATTCATGAATCATCATATGATCTTAACCCTACTTGTTCATATGTGTTCTTGGAGATTGATTTACTTTTAATCAAGTAGGTAGAACCATTTTTCATTTAGTTGCATGCATGTAGATAGGTGCATATAGTTTATTTGCATTGAATAAATGTTCATACCATTTTCTTGTCCTTCTTTATTCTTAGCATGAGGATATGCTCGGTTTAAGTGTGGGGAAATTTGATAAATCCCAATTTTGTGGTTTATCTTGTGCTTATTTTGGGAGATTTTATCACCTTTTCTCACATTTATTCAATGAAATAGCATGGTTTTGCAATTCTCCCTTGATTTGTGCTTAAATGTGAAAACATGCTTTTTAGGCCCTAAAATTAGTAATTTTAATTCACTTTAATTCCATTCGATGCCTTGATATGTTTGTTGAGTGATTTCAGGTTCATAAGACAAGTATTGGACGGAAGAAGTGAGGAGAAAAGCATGCAAAGTGGGAGAACTCATGAAGAAATGAAGGAACCGTAAAGCTGTCAAGCCTGACCTCTTCGCACTTAAATGACCATAACTTGAGCTACAGAGGTCCAAATGAGGCGGTTTCAGTTGCGTTGGAAAGATAACATCCGGGGCTTCAAAATGATATAAAATTTGCCATATGTTGCTTCCCGTATAGGGGCTCGCACGTGCCATGTACGCGTGTGCGCCGATCCTACTCGTGGCCCATTAAAGTGAAATCGCCCCCAGCGATTTCTGAAGTACTTTGGGCCCAATCCAACTCATTTCTGATTCTATTTCATGCAGAATTCAAGCTTGGGCAAGGGGGAGCAATTGTTGGGTAGTATAGCATCATGTAGGTTAGTTTCTAGAGAGAGAAGCTTCATCTTCTCTCTAGAATTAGGTTAGGTTAATCCATCTTAGATCTAGGCTTAATTCCATGTTCTCATCTTGTTTCTACTACTCTATTCTTCTTAGTTTTTATGTTAATTTTACTTTTATGTCTCTTTATGTTTATGAATACTCATGTTGGATCTTGTTTACATTTAATGAAATTTAATGTTGATGTTCTTTTAATTGATAATTTGAATTGTTGATTTACTTTCTTTGCAATTTGTAGTTGGTAGATTTTACTATTTCTTGTCATTTATTATGCTTTCCTTTTATGCCTTCCAAGTGTTTGATAAAATGCTTGGTTGGACTTTAGAGTAGATTTTGAGCATTCTTAGCTTGGAAAGAGTAATTAGGCAATCTTAAGTCATGAAAACCCAACTTATGTTAGTGATCTAGAGTTGTTAGTTAATATCATTTTCAATGACGCTAATCTTTTGCTAATTCAATTAGTGAGTTGATTAGGACATTTGGATTGAGATTAACTAGTCTTGTTTGACTTTCTCTCATGGAAGATAACTTATACCTTCTTCCAATGTTGGAGATGACAAAATAAGATAGATTCTTGTTAATTATTGTGATATGATTGATTAGTCTTGTTTGACATTCTCCCTATGTGAAGATAACATGATACTTTCTTCCATTTGTTGGAGTTGACTAAATAAGATGAATTAATCATTGTATGACTAGGATAGAAAGCCTATGATCTCAATTCTTGCCAATTAATGTCTCTCTTTATTAATTGCTTTCCTTAATTGCTCTGTTTACTTTTCTTGTCATTTATTTTATTGCCCCTTCTATCAACCAAACCCCCCTTACATCCTTCATAGCCAATAAGTATACACGTCATTGCAATTTCTTGTGAGACGACCCGGAGTTTAAATACTTCGGTTAATTCTTATTTGGGGTTTGTACTTGTGACAACCTAAATTTTTGATTGGGAGGATTGTTTGTTGGTGTAGAACTATACTTGCAACGAGAATTCATTCATTTAAAGAAATTCTATACCGACACGACAATTCTCTTGAATCACGCGCACACGTCGCTATGAAAATCTCCAAATCACGCGCATGCAGTATGACCCATGCGTGCGTGTCGCTCCTCGCTGGTTGTTTCCTTTATTTCTTGTGCTCCTTCCATTTTTTCAAGCTTCCTCTCCATCCTCTAAGCCATTTCTGCCCTATATAGCCTGAAAACACTTAGCACACAGATCACGGCATTGAATGGTATAAAGGGGAATTAAAATACATAATTTAAAAGCTCAGGAAGCAAGTTTTCAACTATAGAACAAAATTGGGAAGGAATTGTAAAATCATGCAAATTGTATGAATAAGTGTGCAAAGATTTGATAGAAACCACTCAAATTAATACAAGATAAACCATAAAATAGTGGTTTTATCAATCTCCCCACACTTAAGCATTAGCATGTCCTCATGCTAAGCTTAAGGAAACAAAAGGAATAAAATGGGGAAAGTAAGACTCATGAGATGCAACCTATGTATGTGAATGCAGCTATATGCTAAGATATTTCTATTCACTTGGTTAGAAGTAAACAAGTTCTCTAAGACAAAAATAAATCAGATTCCACTAATTCAAATCACACAATAAAAGACAAGTAAACTTGTAAGAAGATAGCTCATGAAAGCAGGAAACATAGAATCAAGCATTGAACCCTCACTGGTAGTGTATATGCACTCTAATCTCTCAAGTGTCTAAGGCTAATCACTCTACTTTTCTCTAGTCATGCTTTCTAAAACTTTGTTCTTCATCTAACCAATCAACAAATATTTAGTATACCAATGCAAACATCATGAGGTCTTTTCAAGGTTATAATGGGGCTAAGGTAAGGGTGAGGATATATGTATGGCCAAGTGAGCTATAATATGAATCTTTGACTAACCTAAGCTCTCACCTAACACACACACACTCTCTATGTAATTCTAAAATCATGCCTAGCTACCCAAAATTCCCACTTTTGCATCACATACTCATGTATCAATTTTTTTCTTTAATTTCACCACATATGCATTGATCTTTTATTAAACTTAACATTGGGGTAATTTTGTCTCCTATTTATTTATTTATTTATTTATTTATTTATTTATTTATTCATATTGTAATAAAATTGATTTTTCTTTTTTTTTTTATGAACATGAAAGTAAACATAACATTTCAATGCATATGGTTTTTCTGGTTTCATATGAGTAGGCACCCAAATTTCCAATATTCAAATAAAGTAGAAACACAACATATTTCCATTAACCCAGGTTTCCCACAATTCCCCACACTTAGTTAACACACTATCTTAAGCTAACTGATGAATGGATTTTTGCTAGTAAAGAATTCACAATAAATTCTCGTTGCTAGTATAGTTTCTAAACCAACAAAGAATTCTTTCATACAAAAACTTGTTTGTCACTTAAGCAAACCCAATAAAAATAAACCGAAGTATTTAAACCTCGGATCATCTCTCAAGGAATTGCAGGGAAGTATGTTACTATTGGTTATGAGATAGTATCTTTTTGGGTTTTTGAAATAAGGAACAAGGAAATAAAATGGCAAGAAAGTAAATTAATAACTAGAAAAGCTCTTGGCAAGGTATGAGAACTAGAAGTCTTATCCTAGTTATCCTTATCAATTGTGATGAGAATTGTTCATTGCTCCCACTTAGTTAACCTCTAACTATGGAGGAAAGTCAAGTGGACAAATCAAATTGATTCCTCAAGTCCTAGTCAACTCCTAAGGAAAGACTAGCTTTAGAGGGATCGAAATCAACCAGCAACTTTCAATTATCAATCAACAAAGGAGTTTGATAACTCAAGAGTCTCCAATTACTCTACCAAAGCTAAGAACATAAAAATCTAACTTAAAACCCTCCCAAGCATTTTGTCAAACACTTGGAAGGCACCATATAAGAACATAGAAAACTAATAAGAGATAATAAAATCTAAACAACTAATTGAAAGCATCAATAACATAAATTGAAGAAAGCAATCATAAATATGGAATACCTCAAATTTCATTAATAAGAAAATCAAATCTAACATTAGAATTCATAAACTAAATTGGGAGAATAAATAAACCAACAAGAGAAATAGATAAACTAAAGGACTATAACAATTAAGAGTAGAAGAGAATTAAATTAAAGGAACATTGAACCTGGAATTGAGAAGAAATAAACCTAAAACTAAGAGAAATCCTAAAACTTAGAGAGAGGAGAGAGCCTCTCTCTCTAGAAACTAGATCTAAAACCTAAAATTATGAATGATGAGAAGTGAATGAATGAATGATTCCCCCATTCTGCAGCCTCTAATATGTGTTTTCTGGGCCAAAAACTGGGCCAAAAGAAGCCCAAAAATTGCCCCCAGCATTTTCTGATGCGTTCAGCACGTGGCTCTGTCAAGCGTACGCGTCGCCCACACGTATGCGTCGATTGAACTTTCGCAAGATCACGCGTACGCGTAATCCACGTGTCCGCGTTGCCTAACAGCATGGAAAATATGGAAAATTATACATCATTTCGAAGCCCCAGATGTTAGGTTTCCAACACAACTAGAACTGCCTCATTTGGACCTTTGTAGCTCAAGTTATGGTTAATTTAGTACGAAGAGGTCAGGCTTGACAGCTCAGCAATTCCTTCAATTTCTTGTATTTCTTCCACTTTTGCATGCTTCCTTTCCATCCTCTAAGCCATTCCTGCCCTATAAACCCTGAAATCACTTAACACACATATCACAGCATCGAATGGTAATAAGAGGGGATTAAACATAGCAAATTTAAGGCCAAAGAAGCATGTTTTCAATCATAGCACAAAATTAGGAAGGAAAATGTAAAACATGCGAATTATATGAATAAGTGTGAGTTTAGTGGATAAAATCCACTCAATTAAGTATAAAATGTACCACAAAATAGTGGTGCATTACTAACCAAAGATTCAAATAAGGTAATTAATTGTTTTTCCACTTAAGGCTAGTGATGTGGTAATATAAAGAACAAATGGGATTAAAAGGCTCAAAGTGGAAAACAAAGGTAATTGAAATGGTAGGCTATTTAGGGTAAGTGAGCTAATAACAAATGATGGCCTCAATCATATGTATGCATGCAAATACACTAAACAATGGACATATAGAATGGAACAAACTATAGATTGCAATCATAGAGAAGAAAACACACAAGAATAAAAATCATGGTTAAATAATGTAACCATATAATTAAGCTCAAATCTCACAGGTTGTGTGTTCTTAGCTATAATTCATGTTCCAAATTACAATCCTCAAATAAGTTTAACACAAAAGTTTTAATTTAAATTAACGAAATACTATAAAAAGGGTCTTGAGAAAGAATTTATTACTTTAACCAAGCAAAACATACATGCAAGCAACTATTATCATGCAATCTATCCTATCTAACAAAAGAAAAAGTCAAATGTTGGTGTTAAGAGAGAGAAATTACCTCCGGAAGTCAAGGATTGACCTCTCCATACTTAAGGCTTGGCACGGTCCTCCGTGCCATCAGTAAGGAGTAAGGTAGGGCTGGAAGCATCACCTCCGCTGTCTGGTTCGCCATGGCTCCCTGTGCTACTGAATGAATGGGAGTCCGGGGTGTCTTTCTATTCTGAGGGTGGGTGATAACCAACAATGAGTTTCTTTAGATAGTTGTATCGGCGCTTGTTACGGTGCTCCAATTGCTCCATCCGCCGGTCTTGCCGATCGAACCTCTCAAGGATCTGAAGGAACATCTGATGGATGGATGGTGCTTGTTTTGTGGATGATGGTGGAGTAGAAGAAGGAAAAGTATCCAAAGATGAGCCTGCAAGCCGGCTTGCAGAGGGAACTGGTGGCCTGATGTACTTCCCATTCGGTACATACTGGTCGGCCCTAGGGATCATGACCTTCGTGTCTCCTGCCCTATAGGACACACCTACGGCAGAGACTAAATCTGAAACCAAGGTGGGGAATGTCAGGTTACTCGCAGTCTGTACATGTCCCATTGCCTGTCGGATGAGTCGGGGCAGGTTGAGAGGTTGCTCTGTCAGGATGCACCAGATGAGAATAGCTATGTCTGCTATGAAGGTGGACTTGTGAGTGCTCAGAAAGATAGTGGGACATAATATGTGCCCACACGCGAGCCTCCAACGTGAGTGACTGGGCTGAGATGCTCTTGGGTTTTGATCGATGCTGTCCGTAGATCCAGGTGCTGCCAGGTTGGGCTTTATCTCCAAGGACACTATCCCAGTCGAACTGATACATCTGGAACTTGAGAGAGGCTTCTTGATATGTATCTAATCCCTCTGGGCTAGGTGGAAGATCCAGTGCTCGCTGTATGGCACGCTCGGAGACAGGGACTTGCTGCTGACGAACGTAGACAGTTTGCAGAGTAGGCGAGTAGAGTTGGAGTAGAATTCAACTACCCATGATAAGTTGGCCTCTCGCGGCTGTCTTCTCAAAAATCCCCACTGTCTCCTCTCTATGCGGGGATCCACAAAATCAACAAAGTGTGTTGGGACAATGAGTAGATGCTCATTATTGTAGTTCCTCTCAGCTAGGATGGGAAACATCTGCTCGCAATAACGGTTGATGAACCGGGTGGAGTCCCGTGCGGGAAAGGCTTTCTCTGCTTCATCAACTTTAATGATCCGTTTTACCTGCTTTGTTGGCGGCTTGACACTGGTAGATGGTGGTGCCTTAGCCGGTGTTCTCTTGGTTCCTCTCCTTGGTGGTGTCTTGTCAGTGGCCTTCTCCTTTCCTTTCTTGGTACCCATGCCTAAGGAAGAAAGAAAGAGGAAGATTGTTAAATATAGATAACTAAAGAACCGGAAGGGGAAAATTCCAAGTGATAATAAATGCCAAAGAAAAGATAGTAGCTTAGATACATGGTAGCTACAACATGTAGGTAAGACATCAATTAAGAGCAAGTAGGCAGTTCATAATAATTAGATGCAAGAGGGTAAAAGCATGCAAGTAATAGCATGAGAAGCATAACTCAAGCATCAATTATTAAATGTGCCAAATTAAAGAGCACTTGTTATGATGACAATTGTGAATGATAATCCCAATACATTTGGAATGCAACTATTGTGAAAAGGAGGCATTCAAGTAAAAGAGTAAAAGAAAATAGGATTTCAAATGCCATAAGAGCTTTTTCACAAACACTTGGTGTGCAAGTTAAAATAGGAATGAAAATAATGTATCCAAATGTATATGAGAGCCAAATTTAAATGTCAATTGTCAAATTACTCCTCATTAAAGCCACAAGCTCAATAATAATAAGGTAATACCCAAATAAAACTCCAACACCAACATAAAAATGCATGAAAAAGAAAGAAAAAGAAACCATAGATAATTAAGCTAAAAGAAAAATTGAGAAGAAAGAAAAATAATTAAATGCAAAAATTGAAAGAAGAATGAAAAAGTAGATGGGAGGAAGAAAAGAAACCTGATGGAGAAGATGAAAAAGGGAAGAAGAAAGTAATAGAGAGTAAGAAAGAATAAGGAAGAAAGAAGGAAGAAGAAAGGATAAATACTTAGGATTGAAAAATAATTAGGATTGGGGAATGGAAGATTTGAAATCAGGTGGCGTGTTGGTTTAATTGTGCGTCGCATGCGACGCGTACGCGTGTAGCACGCATACGCGTGGGTCGCGCAAGTTTTAAGCGACGCGGGCGTGTCTGAGACGCGTACGCGTGACATTGGGGTGTGCCAATCGCACGAAGGCAGCCCCGCAAACGCACAACTCTTTGTACAATCTAGGTGGGGGCCAAAATTGCATTTGACCCGTGCGCGTCTGGCACGCTCACGCGTGGATGGTCATTAATTGAAAATGACGCGCACGCGTCAGGGATGCATACGCATGATGGGGTTTGTGCCTCTAGCACAGTTCCAGCCCCAAACTAGCATAACTCTCTGCCCAAACACCCATTTACGCCGATTTCTAGGGTCACGCGTACGCGTCAGGGACGCTTACGCGTGGACTGCTGAAAACGCAAGCGACGCACACGCGTGAGGGGCACGTACGCGTGGTCTTGCTTGTGTACAAGGCACGCTTCCAACACCACTCCTGTCCTACTCTCTGTTCAATTCCTTGGTGGTGCGAAGTCACGCATGACGCGTACGCGTCATCGACACTGGCACGTCGAACACCATTTTTTTATATGCAGAATGCAGAATGCAGATGATTATGCAGAAATTATGAATGAATACTGTGAAAAACAAAATAAAATAAAACTAAGAATGAAAATGGACGATCATACCATGGTGGGTTGTCTCCCACCTAGCACTTTGATTTTAGGTCCTTAAGTTGGACGGTCCACAAGCTCAATCTTCTTCTGTTGGTGGATCCTCCAAGAGGAAGACCTTGAGCTCTGTATTGTCCTTTATTTTCTCACCATAATACAGCTTTAAGCGATGTCCATTGACCTTGATGAATTTGGAAATTGAAGGATGACTCAGGTGAAAGACTCCGTATGGCTCTGCCTTTTCCACCCTATAAGGGCCTTCCCATCTTGAACGCAGCTTACCTGGCATGAGCCTCAGCCTTGAGTTGTAAACGAGAACTAGCTCCTCATGTCTGAACTCTCTTCTCTTGATATGCTTGTCATGCACAGCCTTCACCTTCTCTTTGTATAGTCTGGAATTGTCATATGCTTC
This sequence comes from Arachis ipaensis, assembly GCF_059453495.1. Classification (NCBI taxonomy): domain Eukaryota; kingdom Viridiplantae; phylum Streptophyta; class Magnoliopsida; order Fabales; family Fabaceae; genus Arachis; species Arachis ipaensis. The sequence goes on from NC_142439.1 coordinate 96,818,754, forward strand.
GAGTCGAAGGGTCTTTAGTTCTGCTAGTTGCAGCTTCTTTTCAGCACCAGCCTTCTCAAATCCCATGTTGCGTTCCCTTACAGCCCAGAAAGCCTTGTGTTCCACCTCCACTGGGAGGTGACAAGCCTTTCCGTATACTAGGCGGAAGGGACTCATCCCGATGGGTGTCTTGTATGCTGTCTGATAAGCCAGAGCGCATTGATAAACCACTATTTTATGGTTTATCTTGTGCTCAATTGAGTGGATTTTATCAACTCTTTACCCACTTATTCATAATATTTGTATGGTTTTATATTTCCTTCCTGATTTTGTGCTATGATTGAAAACATGCTTCTTTGATCTTATATTTGCTTATTATTAATCCTCTCCTATTACCATTAGATGCCTTGATATGTGTGTTAAGTGATTTCAGATATTATAGGGCAGGAATGGCTCAGAGGATAGAAAGGAAGCATGCAAAAGTGGAAGGAATACAAGAAGTTGGAGAAATTGCTAAGTTGTCCAGCCTGACCTCTTCGCACTCAAACAGTTATAACTTTAGTTACAGAGGTCCAAACGACGCGGTTCCAGTTGCATTAGAAAGCTAACGTCTGGGGCTTCGATTTGATATATAATATACTATAGTTTCCCTGACGCTAAGCGACGCAACCGCGTGATCCATGCGGCCGCGTTGCAGTGACGGAAATCCAGCGTGGTTGAATTCAGGACCAGCGAATTCTGAGCTGTTTCTGACCCAGTTTGCGGCCCAGAAAACACAGATTAGAGGCTATAAAGTGGGGGAATGCATCCATTCATAAGGAGGCTCATATAATTCACTTCTCATGATTTAGATTAGTTTTGAGAGAGGTTCTCTCCTCTCTCTCTTAGGATTTAGGACTTCTCTTAGTTTTAGGAGTGACTCTCAATCCCAGGTTCTTTATTTTTATTTAATTTATGAACTCTTCCATGTTACATATAATTTTCTTAATTAATGTTATTTGAGGTATTTCAATTCATGATTACTTTCTTTTATTTACATGATTACTGCTTCCCATCTGAAGACATTTTTATTCCAGTAGATTTACTCTTTTCCTTTTGGTTTTGGTTAAGAAATCAGTAACTCAGGAGTTATCCAATTCAACAGCATAATTGTTAATTGTTATCTTGCCAATTGAATTGAACTTCAATAATCCCAATCTTTTCTTAGGAAATAAATAGGATTCGAAGATCAAACTAATTAATCCCTTGACTTTCCTTTACTTTAGTAAAGGTTGACTAAGTGGAATTAAGATTCAATTTTCACTATCATTGATAAGGATAACTTGGTCTGGACTTCCAATTTCTAATACCTTGCCAAGAGTTTATGTTTATTGTTATTATTTTATTCTCTCTGCCATTGCTTTTCTAACATTTTACCTTGATCCAAAAACCCCAAAACATACCTTTGCATAACCAATAATAAGAACATACTTCCGTGCAATTCCTTGAGAAGACGACCCGAGGTTTAAATACTCGGTTATCAATTTTAAGGGGTTTGTTACTTGTGACAACCAAAACGTTTGTACGAAGGGATTTCTGTCGGTTTAGAGACTATATCTACAACGCGACTATTTTTATGAAATTCTTTACTGGCAAAAATCCTAACGTCAAAATGGCGCCGTTGCCGGGGAATTGCAAATGTGTGCCTTATTATTGGTTATTGTAAATATTTTATTTTTGCTTGTTTATTTGTTTTTATTTTTGTTTTTATTTTTGCTTTTTCTTAAGTTAAGAGGTTATTGGTTTTTATTTTAAAAATTTTTATTTTATCTTATCTTATTTCAAATTTCAAATTTTAAAAATTCAAAATTCAAACATTTAAAATTCAAAATTTAAAATTTAATTTTCAAATTCAAAATTTAAATAACCTTTTAATTTAAATTTGTTTTTATTTTTGTTTTTAATTTTTATTTGCTACTATGAACTTTCACCCCTTTGGCTATGAGTCTGGTTACAATTATGTTGCAGGAAGAAGAAATTACAATGAGAACAGGCATCAAAGTTGGAACAATCAAAGACGGGAGGAGCCACAAGGATTTGATCAACCCTCATGGCAACAACCACCTCCAATGGACTATCAACAACCACCACCATATGCCTATGAACCCTTTCCTCGACATAACTTTGGACCACTACACTCACAAGCCCCTTTCCGCCATTCACCTCCATATAACCCCAACCCTCAACCACCATACCAACCACCTTATGAGCCATATGAACCATATATAGAACCACCCCAATTCCAACCCAATTACTCACAAGAACCACCACTTCAATATTCACCATCTCCATATCCATCAATCCAAGAGCACTATGATCCTATTTATGAAAGCCGAGTGCATCAAGAGACAAAGGATCGTTTTAAGGAAACAGTGGATCGATGTCATGCAACCATTCATCAATTGGGGCAAGCAATAACGAGTCAATTAGCTTCCCGACGTTCGGACACTCAAGGAACCCCCATGGCTTCATGTGGACAATCTAATGAAGAACGTAGTATGAAGGAGATACTAGAAACTCCAGTGAAAAGTACGGAGCATGACTTTGTACTGGAACAAGTAGAGGAAGCCGGAATTATTAAAGAAGAAGAATTGGTTGAAGACTTAGGAGATGCAGAACCTCCATGGGAAAGTCCAGTCATAGAACCCCCTTTCAAGATGTTTGAAATTGATGCTGAGGAGGGTGTACAACCTCCAAGGCATATCACAGTTGAAGACTTGGAAGAGGTTGATCAAGAGATGGAGATTCAAGAAGAAGAAGCACAACCCCCCATGCCCTTGGAAAGCAATGAAGAGAAGATTGAATTGGAAGAAAGCTACCAAGAGGAAGAGGTTAAAATTGAAGAAGCTTGCAAAGAGGTGGTAATTATCAGAGAAGAGCACAAGGGAGTGGAGCTTGCAATTTCATTAAAAACACCTCCCCCTAAGTTTCCATCATCCTTCACAACATTCAAGTGGGTAAAATTCATATCCCTTAGCTTTCTAATCCCACTTGAATATGGGCTACTGGAGACGGATGGTCAACTTAGAGCTCTTTCTGACATTAAGAGTAAGAGGAAGATGGTTAGTGGTAAGAACTATCCTGCAGGGTTCATTATGGTTGGAAGCTTTATGTTTAAACGCAAAGGTTGGTGTAAAGCTCAACTGAATGGGTCTAGGAAGCTGTTTGGTAGTTGCAGTGAGAATTCAAATTACTTATCACCCAATTGGAAAAATACAGATCCCGATAAAGATGGGTGTAAAAGTAAGATTTGGGATCCTGGAATCTGCTCTGACATTTGTCACCCCGGGAGCCTAAGAATCTGTTTGAAGCTTCTTAAGGGCTTTACATGCCTAGTTTGGGACCCCGGAGGTGACTGGAGATACAAACATTGGTGGAGATTTCTGGATGAATACAAGCATAAGCCGCCATGACAAGGAGCTCGCCAAATGTCCAACTTAAGGACTTTAACTAAAAGTGCTAGGTGGGAGACAACCCACCATGGTATGATTGTTCCTTTTTCATTTTTATTTAGTTTTATTTGTTTTTGAGTTTCATTTTATTTTATTATATTGAACCTGGAGTTTTGCATCACATTCATATTAACACTGCATTCTGCATTTTTTTCAGATTAAAAAAAAATGCCACGCGACGCGACCGCATCAGCGACGCGTCCGCGTCACAAGGAGAGGGGAGAAAATAAAAACGAACAGAGAGTTATGCAGGAGCAGGGCTGGAGGCGTGCCAATGGCACAATTTACCCCACGCGACCGCGTCGCTGATGCGACCGCGTCATATGGGAATAATGGCCTCCCACGCGACCACGTGCCCCATGCGACCGCGTGCCCCACGCGGTCGTGTGACCAGGATTTCGACGTCAAAAGGGTGCATGGCCGAAAGTTGAGCTGGAATTGGGCTGGACCCGTGCTAGTAGCACAAGCCCTGTCATGTGAACGCGTCACCCACGTGTCCGCATCATATTGGAAATAAGGCCACCCACGCGATCGCGTCGACCACGCGACCGCGTCACCCTGGATTTTGGCAATACTGAGTTTTGAACAGAGAGTTGTGCGACCGCGAGGCTGCACTCGCGCCACTAGCACAAATCAAAGTCACGCGATCGCGTGCCCCACGCGTCCGCGTCACCCAACCTTATCGCGCACCACGCGACCGCGTCGCCAGCGTCGCACAACCTATCCAGATTAGTGCCAATTTTCTTATCTTTTCTTTTCTAATCCTAATTTCTTCCTTCTCTCTCCTTTCTCACTTTCTTTTTCTTCTTCTCATCCTTTTTCCCTCTCATTTTTTTATTTTATTTATTTGCATACTTTCATTCATTGCATATTTTTATTTTTCTAAATTTATTATTTTACCATTGGTGTTCAAATGTTCTTATTCAATTGTTATTTCTTTTCTGGTATTATCTTGGTGCTTGTGACTTGTTTTATTCTGGTTAGGTAATATTATTTAAATCAATGCCAATCTTTTATACCTGTATTACTTTTGTATTGATTTTTAATTTATATTATCTTTCCTTCCCCACTCTCTTCCCCATTGTTGCAAATTTTGCACCACTGGCATGCCATGGCTTCTATTGTTTTCTCACTTGCATGTTGTAGGTACCATATAATTGAGACCCTTATTATTTGGCATTAACCCACCCATACTGTATTTATTTTCCTATCTTTATTTCTGGGTTACTCTTCTTCCCTTTTCTTTCAGGATGGCCACCCGGAAGAGAACCGGAAGACGTTTACATGAGGAGACAGGCAAGTCAATCTGCACAATCTATAGAGAAAAGCATCAGTTGGAGAAGACCCGTCCACTTGCACATCTTAGCATGCACTGAGGACGGTGCAATCTTTAAGTGTGGGGAGGTCGATACCGATCTCCATGGGTTAGTACTTTCTTGTCTCAACACCAATGTTTAAATTTTTCTTTGTAGTTAGTTGTTGCATTTGCATGTTTGATTGCATGATTATTTGATTTTTGTGCATATTTCACCACTTGGTTAAAGTAATATTTTCTTTTTCAAGAAACCTTTTAGAGCATTTCACTAATTTGAATAAAATTTAATGTTACACTTGTTTGAAGAGATATTATACTGGAACATGGTTTAGAGCTCGAACACACAAAACCTGTGAGATTTTGAGCCTATTTGAATTGGTTGCATTTTTCAACCAATATTTTATTTTTGATGTGTATTTTTCTCTCTAAAATTGTGATCTTTGTCTTGCTTAATTCTATATTTCCATTATTTAATGTATGCATGCACCTATATGATTGAGGCCTTTGTTTCACTGAGCTTACATACCCATATGACCTTAACCCTTCATTATCCCTTGCAAACCAATTTGAGCCTATTTTTATCCCTCAGTTCTTTATTTTAGCACATCATTAACTCTAAGTGAAAAACAATAATGTCCTTAATTTGAATCCTTGGTTAGCTTAGACTAGTGAGAGTGCTTATGATTTAAGTGTGGGAAAAGTGGGTTTGGAAACATCTGGTTTGAGAATGGAGTATGTTAGAATTTTCTGAAAATGTGAAAGAAATATTTAGGACATGTTCATGCATTCAATAATTTAATCATATGCATTGAGAAAAAATAATAATAATAATAATATATAAATAATAAATAATAAAGAAAAGAGAGCAAAATAAGTGAAAGGGGACAAAATGCCCCAAAGTAAGTGGTGAAAGCAATGCATATGAGTTGTACTTAAAACTAGAATGCATGAATATGTGGAAAACATGGTTAATGGATAGTTAAATTTTGTATTATGATTACATGGATTATTTAAGTTAGGTGGAAAGTTTAAGTTAATTAAGGATTCAGATTTTAGTCTACTTGGCCAAATACAATCCTACCTTGACCCTAACCCCATTACAACCCTTAAAAGACCTCTTGATATGTGTATCTGTGCATTAAATTTGTATTGATTGTTAGACGAAGAGCAAGCCTTAGAAAGCAAGGATAGTAGAGAATTGAGAGAATCGAACCTTAAACAATTGAGTGATTAGAGCGTATGCACTACCAGTGAGGGTTCGATGCTCAATTCCTTGTTCCCGGCTTTCATGAGCTATTTTCTTCTACAAGTCTATTTGTACTTCATTTTCATGATTTGAATTAGTGAAATCCAATTCATATTTGTTCTTAAAAGATTTGTTTATTTTTAACCAAGTAGGTAGAAACATCTTAGCATGTAGTTGCATTTATAGGTTGCATTTCATACATCCTACCATTCCTCTTCATCTTTATAGTTTCTCTTGAGCTTAGCATGAGGACATGCTAATATTTAAGTGTGGGGAGGTTGATAAACCACTATTTTATGGTTTATCTTGTGCTCAATTGAGTGGATTTTATCAACTCTTTACCCATTTATTCATAATATTTGCATGGTTTTATATTTCCTTCCTGATTTTGTGCTATGATTGAAAACATGCTTCTTTGATCTTATATTTGCTTATTATTAATCCTCTCTTATTACCATTAGATGCCTTGATATGTGTGTTAAGTGATTTCAGATATTATAGGGCAGGAATGGCTCAGAGGATAGAAAGGAAGCATGCAAAAGTTGAAGGAATACAAGAAGTTGGAGAAATTGCTAAGCTGTCCAGCCTGACCTCTTCGCACTCAAACGGCTATAACTTTAGCTACAGAGGTCCACACGACACAGTTCCAGTTGCGTTGGAAAACTAACATCCGGGGCTTCGATTTGATATATAATATGCTATAGTTTCCTTGACGCTAGGCGACGCGACCGCGTGATCCATGCGGCCGCGTCGCAGTGACGGAAATCCAGCGTGGTTGAATTCAGGACCAGCGAATTCTGGGCTGTTTCTGACCCAGTTTGCGGCCCAGAAAACACAGATTAGAGGCTATAAAGTGGGGGAATGCATCCATTCATAAGGAGGCTCATATAATTCACTTCTCATGATTTAGATTAGTTTTGAGAGAGGTTCTCTCCTCTCTCTCTTAGGATTTAGGACTTCTCTTAGTTTTAAGAGTGACTCTCATTTCCAGGTTCTTTATTTTTATTTAATTTATGAACTCTTCTATGTTACATATAATTTTCTTAATTAATGTTATTTGAGGTATTTCAATTCATGATTGCTTTCTTTTATTTACATGATTACTGCTTCCCATCTGAAGACATTTTTATTCCAGTAGATTTACTCTTTTCCTTTTGGTTTTGGTTAAGAAATCAGTAACTCAGGAGTTATCCAATTCAACAGCATAATTGTTAATTGTTATCTTGCCAATTGAATTGAAATTCAATAATCCCAATCTTTTTTTAGGAAATAAATAGGATTCGAAGATCAAACTAATTAATCCCTTGACTTTCCTTTACTTTAGTAAAGGTTGACTAAGTGGAATTAAGATTCAATTTTCACTATCATTGATAAGGATAACTTGGTCTGGACTTCCAATTTCTAATACCTTGCCAAGAGTTTATGTTTATTGTTATTATTTTATTCCCTCTGCCATTGCTTTTCTAACTTTTTACCTTGATCCAAAAACCCCAAAACATACCTTTGCATAACCAATAATAAGAACATACTTCCCTGCAATTCCTTGAGAAGACGACCTGAGGTTTAAATACTCAGTTATCAATTTTAAGGGGTTTGTTACTTGTGACAACCAAAACGTTTGTACGAAGGGATTTCTGTCGGTTTAAAGACTATATCTACAACGCGACTGTTTTTATGAAATTCTTTACTGGCAAAAATCCTAACGTCACGCATCAACAAGTCTGGTGCTCCAGTCCTTCCTATGAGGCTTGACTATCTTCTCCAAGATGAGCTTTATCTCTCTGTTAGACACCTCGGCTTGCCGATTGGTCTGATGGTGGTAAGCTGTTGATACCTTGTATACAATGCCATGTCTCTTCAGTAGACCTGTCAATCTCCTGTTACAAAAATGAGTGCCTTGATCACTCACGATTGCTCGTGGTAATCCAAGGCAACAGATAATATGATTTCTAACAAAGAAGACAACAATGATAGCATCATCAGTACGAGTAGGAATTGCTTCCACCCATTTAGAAATATAATCTACAGCTAACAATATGTATAAGAAACCACTAGAGTTTGGAAATGGACCCATGAAGTCAATGCCCTAGGCATAAAAAATTTTACAAAATAGCATAAGCTGTTGGGGCATCTCATCCCTCTTGGATATATTTCCAAACCTTTGGCATGGAAAACAAGATTTACAGAAGGCAGTAGCATCCTTAAAAAGAGTGGGCCACCAGAATCTACAGTCTAAAATTTTTCTAGCTGTTCGTTGAGGACCAAAATGTCCACCACTCTCAGAGGAGTGGCAGGCCTCTAAAATTGACTGGAATTCTGATTGAGGCACACACCTTCTAATTATCTGGTCAGCACCATACCTCCATAAATATGGGTCATTCCATATATAATATTTGGACTCGCTTTTCAGCTTGTCCTTTTGATGCTTAGTAAAATTAGGAGGAAAGGTATGACTAACTAGATAATTAGCTATAGTGCATACCAAGGAACTACTTCAGATATTGCATCCAAGCTATCAAATAGAAAAGCATCATTAATAGGAGTGGAGTCACTCTTAATGTGCTCTAGGCGACTCAAGTGGTCCGCCACCAAATTCTGGGAACCACTTCTATCTTTGATTTCTAAATCAAATTCTAGCAGCAACAATATCCAACGTATTAACCTTGGTTTGGACTCTTTTTTAGCTAATAAATATTTTAGAGCTGCATGGTCTGAGTATACTACCACTTTGGTACCAAGTAAATAGGCTCGGAATTTATCCAAAGTAAAAACAATAGCAAGAAGCTCTTTTTCAGTGGTAGTATAATTAGACTGAGCAGCGTCTAAGGTCTTAGAAGCATAAGTAATTATGAAAGGGTCCTTACCTTCGTGCTGAGCCAGCGCCGCTCCTACTGCATGGTTGGAGGCATCACACATAATCTCAAAAGGCTGGCTCCAGTCTGGTCCTCTCACTATCGGAGCTTGAGTCAAGGCGATCTTCAGCTTATCAAACGCTTCCATGCAGTCCTCACTCAGCTCGAACTCAACATCCTTCTGCAGCAGTCTGGATAAAGGCAATGCTACCTTACTGAAGTCCTTGATAAATCTCCAGTAGAAACCTGCATGACCAAGGAACGAACGGACTTCCCTCACGGAGGAGGGGTAAGGTAAACTAGAAATCAAATCTACCTTTGCTGGATCTACAGAAATACCAGTATTAGAAACAACGTGTCCTAGAACAATGCCTTGTTTTACCATAAAATGACATTTTTCAAAATTTAACACAAGGTTTGAACTGACACACCTGTCTAATACTGTAGCTAAACTATCCAAGCAAAGATTAAATGAATCACCATACATACTAAAGTCATCCATAAAAACTTCCATACAGTTCTCAATAAGATCTGAGAAAATACTCATCATGCACCTTTGGAAAGTAGCTGGTGCATTACATAAGCCAAAAGGCATCCTCTTGTATGCATACGTTCCAAAGGGACATGTAAAAGTAGTTTTCTCCTGATCTTCAGGAGCTATATGAATTTGAAAATAGCCAATGTAACCATCTAAAAAACAGTAGTGTAATTTACCTGACAGGCGATCAAGCATCTGATCGAAGAATGGCAGGGGGTAGTGATCCTTATGAGTAGCCTGGTTGAGGCGCCTGTAATCAATTCACACCCTCCAGGAGTTTTGCACTCTAGTTGTCAGGAGCTCTCCATGCTCATTCTTCACTGTAGTGACTCCAGACTTCTTGGGCACCACTTGTACTAGGCTGACCCACTCACTATCCGAGATTGGATAGATGATGTCAGCTTCAAGCAACCTGGTCACTTCCTTCTTGACAACCTCCAGAATGGTGGGGTTCAGCCGCCTTTGAGGTTGACAAACAGGTCTTGCTCCCTCTTCTAAAAATATCCGGTGCTCATAAACTTGAGGGCTGATGCCTACTATATCTGCCAAGCTCCACCCAATTGCTTTTTTGTGTCTTCTCATCACACTAAGCAACTGCTCCTCCTGTTGGGAAGTGAGTTCCCTTGCAATAATAATTGGGAGCTTCTGATTATCCTCAAGGTAAGCATACTTGAGGTGGGGTGGAAGGGGCTTCAATTCCATTTTCTGCTCATGGCTAGGCACTTGATCATCTGGAGCTAGTGATGGTGGCAAGGTGTCTTCATCTTGTTCAGAGAGTTTCCCCACACTTGCACCTTGTTCCATGTGCATCTCTTTTACTTTTTCTTGATGAACTGCAGCTACAGTCTCATCAATGATGTCACACTGGAAGACGGAATGATCTTCCAGAGGGTGCTTCATTGCTTCATCCAAATTGAAACTCACTGCTCTGCCATCTATCTCAAAAGAGTAAGTTCCTGAGAAGGCGTCCAATTTGAACCTTGAAGTCTTCAGAAATGGCCTTCCAAGCAGGATGGATGATGGTCTTCCTGAGTCATTAGGGGGCATCTCCAAAATGTAGAAGTCAATAGGGAATATGAGCCCCTTAATGCTCACCAACACATCCTCAGCAATTCCTACCACCGAGATTATGCTTTTATCTGCCAAAACAAAACGTGTTGTCGACCATTTTAAGGAAGGGAGCCTCAAAGCATCATATACAGATAATGGCATAATACTCACACACGCGCCTAAATTACACATGCAGTCAGAAAATTTTATACCCTCTATAGTAATAGTAACCATGCATGGACTTGGATTACTACATTTTTCCGGTATATCACCCATTAAAGCAAAAATATAGCTACCTAGAGGTATAGTTTCTAAATCCTGTATTTTATCTTTATTCATGGATAAATCTTTTAAAAACTTAGCATACTTAGGTACCTGGCAAATGGCATCAAAAAGGAGAATCATTACCTCAACCTTTTTGAAGATCTCCATCATCTTGGGATCGAGCTCCATCTGCTTTCGGGGCTTCTTTGCAAGGTGTGAGAAGGGGATGGAAATGGCTTCCTTTGTAGCTTCATCTTCTTTTGGTGTTCCATCCCTTGGTTGAGCTACTTCTTCTTCAACCATGTCTTGTACTTCCTCCTCTTCTTCAACATCCTCTACCTCAACAATGTCTTTAACATGGATATCTTCCTTTGAGCTTGGCTCCTCATGACTCCTCTCTTGCAGTGTGGTTCCGGACCTCAAAGTAATGGCATTGATTCCACCTTTGGGGTTAGGTAAAGGTTGAGAAGGAAGTGCACTAGAGCTTGAAGGTTGATTGTTGGGGGTAGCTAATGATTCCATCCGGGAGATGAGAGCTTGTATGGTAGAGCTATGACCATTTATGAAAGAGTTAATTGTATTCTGAATGTCTTGTTGGCCTTGTGCAATAGAGCGAAGCATCTCATGATTAGAGGAAGAATGGGGATAAGTGATCTGAGGGGCTGGTGCACGAAATTGTGATCTCAGGCAACGGCGCCAGAAACTCTGTACGCACGTCTTAATAAATCATTTTTCATTCACAACTTCGATACAACTAACCAGCAAGTGCACTGGGTTGTCCAAGTAATAAACCTTACGTGAGTAAGGGTCGATCCCACGGAGATTGTTAGTATGAAGCAAGCTATGGTCACCTTGTAAATCTCAGTCAGGCAGATATCAAAAGGTTATGGAGTTTTCGAAATTAAATAATAAGTAAACATAAAATAAGGATAGAAATACTTATGTAATTCATTTGTGAGAATTTCAGACAAGCGTATAGAGATGCTTTCGTTCCTCTGAACCTCTGCTTTCCTGCTGTCTTCATCCAATCAATCTTACTCCTTTCCATGGCTGGCTTTATGTAAGGACATCACCGTTGTCAATGGCTACTTTTAATCCTCTCTGGAAAATGGTCCGATGCGCTGTCACTGCATGGCTAATCGTCTGGAGGCATCACCCTTGCCAATGGCTGCATCCTATCCTCTTGTGAAAATGGTCCAAATGCTCTGTCACAGCACGGCTAATCATCTGAGGTTCTCGATCATGCTGGAATAGGATTCACCCTCCTTTTGCGTCTGTCACTACGCCCAGCACTCGCGAGTTTGAAGTTCGTCACAGTCATTCAATCCCAGAGTCCTACTCGGAATACCACAGACAAGGTTTAGACTTTCCGGACTCTCATGAATGCCGCCATCAATCTAGCTTATACCACGAAGATTCTGATTAAGAGATCCAAGAGATACTCATTCAATCTAAGGTAGAACGGAAGTGGTTGTCAGGCACGCGTTCATAGGGAATGATGATGATTGTCACGTTCATCACATTCAGGTTGAAGTGCGAATGAATATCTTAGAAGCGGAATAAGTTGAATTGAATAGAAAAACAGTAGTACTTTGCATTAATCTTTGAGGAACAGCAGAGCTCCACACCTTAATCTATGGAGTACAGAAACTCTACCGTTGAAAATACATAAGTGAAAGGTCCAGGCATGGCCAAATGCCAGCCCCCAAAACGAGATCACAGGATCAAAAATACAATCCAGGATGTCTAATACAATAGTAAAAAGTCCTATTTATACTAAACTAGTTACTAGGGTTTACAAAAGTAAGTAATTGATGCATAAATCCACTTTCGGGGCCCACTTGGTGTGTGCTTGGGCTGAGCTTGAATGTTACACGTGCAGAGGTCATTCTTGGAGTTGAACGCCAGTTTGTAACGTATTTCTGGCGTTCAACTCTGGTTTGTGACTTGTTTCTGGCGTTTAACTCCAGACAGCAGCGTAGAACTGGCGTTCAACGCCCTTTTATGTCGTCTAAACTTGGCCAAAGTATGGACTATTACATATTACTGGAAAGTCCTGGATGTCTACTTTCCAACGCAATTGGAAGCGCGCCATTATGAGTTCTGTAGCTCCAGAAAATCTATTTTGAGTGTAGGGAGGTCAGAATCCAACAGCATCAGCAGTCCTTCTTCAACCTCTGAATCTGATTTTTGCTCAAGTCCCTCAATTTCAGCCAGAAAATACCTGAAATCACAGAAAAATACACAAACTCATAGTAAAGTCCAAAAATGTGAATTTAACATAAAAACTAATGAAAACATCCCTAAAAGTAACTAGATCCTACTAAAAACATACTAAAAATAATGCCAAAAAGCGTATAAATTATCCGCTCATCACAACACCAAACTTAAATTGTTGCTTGTCCCCAAGCAACTGAAAATCAAATAGGATAAAAAGAAGAGAATGTACTATAAATTCCAAACTATCAATGAAACATAGCTCCAATCAAATGAGCGGGACTTGTAGCTTTTTGCCTCTTGAATAGTTTTGGCATCTATAGGAACTCAGAGTTCAGATAATGTTATTGATTCTCCTAGTTCAGTATGATGATTCTTGAACACAGCTATTTTATGAGTCTTGGCCGTGGCCCTAAGCACTTTGTTTTCCAGTATTACCACCGGATACATAAATGCCACAGACACATAATTGGGTGAACCTTTTCAGATTGTGACTCAGCTTTGCTAAAGTCCCCAATTAGAGGTGTCCAGGGTTATTAAGCACACTCTTCTTTTGCTTTGGACCTTGACTTTAACCGCTCAGTCTCAAGTTTTCACTTGACACCTACACGCCACAAGCACATGGTTAGGGACAGCTTGGTTAGCCACTTAGGCCAGGATTTTATTCCTTTAGGCCCTCCTATCCACTGATGCTCAAAGCCTTGGGATCCTTTTTATTACCCTTGCCTTTTGGTTTTAAGGGCTATTGGCTTTTTGCTCTTGCCTTTTGGTTTTAAGAGCTTTTGGCTTTTTCTGCTTGCTTTTTCTCTTTTTTTTTTCATTTTTTTTCGCCATTTTTTTCTTCTGCAAGCTTTGTTCTTTGCTGCTTTTTCTTGCTTCAAGAATCATTTTTATGATTTTTCAGATTATCAAATAACATGTCTCCTTGTCATCATTCTTTCAAGAGCCAACATATTTAATATTCATAAACAACAACTTCAAAAGACATATGCACTGTTCAAGCATTCATTCAGAAAACAAAAAGTATTGTCACCACATCAATATAATTAAACTAAGTTCATGGATAAATTTGAAACTCATGTACTTCTTGTTCTTTTGAATTAAAACATTTTTCATTTAAGAGAGGTGATGGATTCATAGGACATTCATAACTTTAAGACAAAGTTACTAAATACTAATGATCATGTAATGAAGACACAAACATGGATAAGCACTTAACATGGAGAAAATGAAAAACAGAGAATGTAAGAACAAGGAATGAGTCCACCTTAGTGATGGTGGCGTTTCCTTCTTGAGGACCCAATGATGTCCTTGAGCTCTTCTATGTCTCTTCCTTGTCTTTGTTGCTCCTCCCTCATTGCTTTTTGATCTTCTCTAATTTCATGAAGGATGATGGAGTGCTCTTGATGTTCCACCCTTAATTGTCCCATGTTGGAACTTAATTCTCCTAGGGAGGTATTGATTTGCTCCCAAAAATTCTGTGGAGGAAAGTATCCCTTGAGGTATCTCAGGGGTTTCATGATGATGAGCTTCTTCATGTGCCTGTTGAGATCCATGAATGTGCTCTCTTGTTTGCTCCATCCTTTTCTTAGTGATGGGCTTGTGAGATGAATCTTTCCATCTCCCATGGCTCAGAGGTGGAAGCAATTGTCTTCCCTTTTCTCTTTCTTAAGGTTTCTCTGGCCTTAGGTGCCATTAATGGTTATGGAAAAACAAAAAAAGCTATGCTTTTACCACACCAAACTTAGAATGTTGCTCGCCCTCGAGCAAAAGAAGAAAGAATAGAAGAAGAAGAAGAAGATATGGGGGAGATGGAGGGATGTGTGTATTCAACCATATGGGTGGGATTGGGTGGGTGTATGGATGTGAGTGGTGAAGTGGTGATAGGGAAGAGAGATTGAGGTGATTAGTGAAGAGTTTTAGGGAAGAGTGTTTATGGGATTGTGTGAAAGAGGGGTAGGAAGAAGTGAGTGGAGGTAGGTGGGGATCCTGTGGGTCCACAGATCCTGAGGTGATCCTGTGGTGTCCACAGATCCTGAGGTGTTCAAGGATTTACAACCTTGCACCAAATTAGGCATGCAAAATGCCCTTGCACACAACTCTGGGCGTTCAGCACCAGATTGGTGCTTGTTCTGGGCGTTGAACGCCAGAACCATGCTTGTTCTGCGCGTTCAGCGCCAGCTCTTCTCCAGGGTGCAATTCTGGCGTTCAAACGCCCAGATGCTGCCCATTTTGGGCGTTCAGCGCCAGAACCATGCTCTGTTATGGCGTTGAACGCCAGCCAGATGCTTCTTACTGGCGTTTAAACGCCAGTAAGGTCTTCCTCCAGGGTGTGATCTTTCTTCTGCTGTTTTTTATTCCGTTTTCAATTTTTATATTTATTTTGTGACTCCACATGATCAGGAACCTAATAAAACATGAAAGAACAAGAAAAATAAAATTAGATAAATAAAAATTGGGTTGCCTCCCAACAAGCGCTTCTTTAATGTCAATAGCTTGACAGTGGGCTCTCATGGAGCCTCACAGATGTTCAGAGCATTGTTGAGACTTCCCAAAACTAAACTTAGAGTTTGGATATGGGAGTTCAACACCAAACTTAAAGTTTGGTTGTGGCCTCCCAACACCAAACTTAGAGTTTGACTGTGGGGGCTCTAGTTGACTCTGTTTTGAGAGAAGCTTACTGTGCCTCTTTTCCATGTTTACAGAAGGATGTCCTTGAGTTTTAAACTCAAGGGAGTCCTCATTGAATTGAAGGACTAGTTCACCTCTGTTAACATCAATCATAGCTCTTGCTGTGGCTAGGAAGGGTCTTCCAAGGATGATGGATTCATCATCATTCTTCCCAGTATCCAGGACTATGAAATCAGCAGGGATGTAAAGGCCTTCAACCTTTACCAACACGTCCTCTACTTGTCCATAAGCCTGTTTTCTTGAATTGTCTGCCATCTCTAATGAGATTTTAGCAGCTTGCACCCCAAAGATTCCCAGTTTCTCTATTACAGAGAGGGGCATGAGGTTTATCCCTGACCCAAGGTCACATAGAGCCTTCTCAAAGGTCATGGTGCCTATGGTACAAGGTATTAAGAACTTTCCAGGATCCTGTTTCTTCTGAGGCAATGTCAATTGATCCAGATCACTCAGTTCATTAGTGAACAAGGGAGGTTCATCTTCCCAAGTCTCAATACCAAATAATTTGGCATTCAGCTTCATGATTGCACCAAGGTACTTGGTAACTTGCTCCTCAGTAACATCCTCATTCTCTTCAGAAGATGAATACTCGTCAGAGCTCATGAAGGGCATAAGGAGGTTCAATGGAATCTCTATGGTCTCTAGATGAGTCTCAGATTCTTTTGGTTCCTCAAAGGGAAACTCCTCATTGATCACTGGACGTCCCAAGAGGTCTTCCTCACTGGGATTCACGTCCTCTCCTTCCTTTATAGGTTTGGCCATGGTGATCATTTCAATGGCCTTGCACTCTCCTTTTGGATTTTCTTCTGTATTGCTTGGGAGAGTACTAGGAGGGATTTCAGTGACTCTTTTACTCAGCTGGCCCACTTGTGCTTCCAAATTTCTAATGGAGGACCTTGTTTCATTCATGAAACTCACAGTGGCCTTAGATAGATCAGAGACTAAGTTTGCTAAATTAGAAGTATTTTTTGTTCAGAGTTCTCTGTCTGTTGCTGAGTGGATGATGGAAAAGGCTTGCTATTGCTAAACCTGTTTCTTCCACCATTATTAAAGCCTTGTTGAGGCTTTTGATCCTTCCATGAGAGATTTGGGTGATTTCTCCATGAGGGGTTATAGGTGTTTCCATAAGGTTCACCCATATAATTTACCTATGCTATTGCAGGGTTCTTAGGATCATAAGGTTCTTCTTCAGAAGCTGCCTCTTGAGTACTGTTGGATGCAGCTTGCATTCCATTCAGACTCTGAGAAATCATATTGACTTGCTGAGTCAATATTTTATTCTGAGCCAATATGACATTCAGAGTATCAATTTTAAGAACTCCCTTCTTCATAGGCGTCCCCTTACTCACAGGATTCCTCTCAGAAGTGTACATGAACTGGTTATTAGCAACCATGTCAATGAGTTCTTGAGCTTCTGCAGGCATTTTCTTTAAGTGAATGGATCCACCTGTAGAGGTATCCAATGACATTTTAGCTAATTCAGACAGACCATCATAGAATATGTCCGGGATGGTCCATTCTGAAAGCATGTCAGAAGGACACTTTTTGGTCAGTTCTTTGTATCTCTCCCAAGCTTCATAGAGGGATTCACCTTCTTTCTGTCTGAAGGTCTGAACATCCACTCTAAGCTTACTCAGCTTTTGAGGAGGAAAGAACTTGGCTAAGAAAGCCTTGACCAGCTTATCCCAAGAGTTCAGGCTATCCTTAGGTTGAGAATCCAACCATATTCTAGCTCTGTCTCTCACAGCAAAAGGGAAAAGCATGAGCCTGTAGACTTTAGGATCTACTCCATTAGTCTTAACAGTATCACATATCTGCAAGAATTCAGTTAAGAAATGAAAAGGATCTTCAGATGGAAGTCCATGAAACTTGCAGTTCTGCTGCATCAGAGAAACTAATTGAGGTTTCAGCTCAAAATTGTTTGCTCCAATGGCAGGAATGGAGATGCTTCTTCCATGTAAATTGGAATTAGGTGCAGTAAAGTCACCAAGCATCCTCCTTGCATTATTATTATTTTTGGCTGCCATCTCCTCTTCCTGTTCGAAAATTTCTGAAAGGTGCTTGCTGGATTGTTGTAATTTAGCTTCTCTTAGTTTTCTCATCAGAGTCCTTTCAGGTTCTGGATCTGCTTCAACAAGAATGTTCTTGTCCTTGCTCCTGCTCATATGAAAAAGAGGGATAGAAAAATAGTAATAATAGGGGTCCTTTTTACCTCAGTATAGAGGTCCCTGTGTGAGTAGAAGAAAAGAAGAAGACGAGAGAGAAAGAGAATTTTCGAAAATAATTTTTGAAAAAGAGTTAGCGATTTTGAAAATTGTTTTTGAAAAAGGTTAGTAATTTTCGAAAATTAAAATAAAAAATTAAAATAATTAGTAAAAAAAAGAAATTTTGAAAAAGAGGGAAGATATTTTCGAAAATTAGAGAGAGAGAGTTAGTTAGGTAGTTTTGAAAAAGATAAGAAACAAACAAAAGGTTAGTTAGTTAGTTGAAACAAATTTTGAAAAGATAAGAAGTTAGGAAGTTAGAAAAGATATTTTGAAATCAAATTTTTGAAAAAGATAAGATAAGAAGATATTTTTGAAAATATATGATTGAAATTAGTTTTTGAAAAAGATTTGATTTTTAAAATCATAATTAATGACTTGATTCACAAGAAATCACAAGATATGATTCTAGAACTCAAAGTTTGAATCTTTCTTAACAAGCAAGTAACAAACTTGAAATTTTTGAATCAAAACATTAATTGTTGAAGATATTTTCGAAAATATGATGTAAAATTAAGAAAAATATTTTTGAAAAATATTTTTGGAATTTTCGAAAATAGATAAGAAAAATGAAAAAGATTTGATTTTTGAAAAAGATAAAATTTGAAAATTTGATTTGACTCATAGAAAACAACTAGATTTTAAAAATTTTTGAAAAAGTCAACTCAAATTTTCGAATTTTATGAGAGAAAAAGGAAAAGATATTTTTTTTTTATTTTTGAATTTTTAATGATGAGAGAGAAAAAATTAAAACATCATTTTCATATTTTTCTCTTTTCTTTTTGGATCGAAACAAGGAATGCATGCAAGAACACTATGAATGTCAAGATGAACACCAAGAGCACTTTGAAGATCATGATGAACATCAAGAACTTATTTTTGAAAATTTTATATGCAAAGAAAACATGCAAGACACCAAACTTAGAAATCTTTCATGTTTAGACTCTATGAATGCAAGAATGCGTATGAAAAACAAGAAAAGACACAAAACATGGAAACATCAAGATCAAACAAGAAGACTTACCAAGAACAACTTGAAGATCATGAAGAACACTATGAATGCATGAATTTTTCGAAAAATGCAAGATGAATATGCAATTGACACCAAACTTTCAACTTGACTCAAGACTCAAACAAGAAACACAAAATATTTTTTGATTTTTATGATTTTATGATTTTTTTGTATTTTCTTTTAATTTTTTCGAAAATCATTTTGGAAAAGAAAAATAAGGATTCCAAAATTTTTAATATGAATTCCAGGAATCTTATGCTCTTTAGTCTAAAGCTCCAATCAAAGGGTCAGGCATGGCTTAATAGCCAGCCAAGCTTTAGTATGTAATTCAGACATGACACGCCTGACATACCCTATCCAAAAGAATTAGACATGGCTTTACAGCCAGCCAGGCTTCAACATGCTTCATGAAACACTAGAATTCATTCTTAAAAATTCTGAAGAAAAATATATTTTTTGAAAACATTTTTATTTTAAAATTTTTTTTGGAAAACAAAGGAGAAATTTTTGAAAGATTTTTGAAAAATTTTGAAAATAAAACAAAAAGAAAATTACCTAATCTGAGCAACAAGATGAACCGTCAGTTGTCCAAACTCAAACAATCCCCGGCAACAGTGCCAAAAACTTGGTGAACAAAATTGTGATCTCAGGAAACGGCGCCAGAAACTCTGTACGCACGTCTTAATAAATCGTTTTTCATTAACAACGTCGATACAACTAACCAGCAAGTGCACTGGGTCATCCAAGTAATAAACCTTACGCGAGTAAGGGTCGATCCCACGGAGATTGTTGGTATGAAGCAAGCTATGGTCACCTTGTAAATCTCAGTCAGGCGGATATCAAAAGGTTATGGAGTTTTCGAAATTAAATAATAAGTAAACATAAAATAAGGATAGAAATACTTATGTAATTCATTGGTGAGAATTTCAGACAAGCGTATAGAGATGCTTTCGTTCCTCTGAACCTCTGCTTTCCTGCTGTCTTCATCCAATCAATCTTACTCCTTTCCATGGCTGGCTTTATGTAAGGACATCACCGTTGTCAATGGCTACTTTTAATCCTCTCTGGAAAATGGTCCGATGCGCTGTCACTGCATGGCTAATCGTCTGGAGGCATCACCCTTGCCAATGGCTGCATCCTATCCTCTTGTGAAAATGGTCCAAATGCTCTGTCACAGCACGGCTAATCATCTGAGATTCTCGATCATGCTGGAATAGGATTCACCCTTCTTTTGCGTCTGTCACTACGCCCAGCACTCGCGAGTTTGAAGTTCGTCACAGTCATTCAATCCCAGAGTCCTACTCGGAATACCACAGACAAGGTTTAGACTTTCCGGACTCTCATGAATGCCGCCATCAATCTAGCTTATACCACGAAGATTCTGATTAAGAGATCCAAGAGATATTCATTCAATCTAAGGTAGAACGGAAGTGGTTGTCAGGCACGCGTTCATAGGGAATGATGATGATTGTCACGTTCATCACATTCAAGTTGAAGTGCGAATGAATATCTTAGAAGTGGAATAAGTTGAATTGAATAGAAAAACAGTAGTACTTTGTATTAATCTTTGAGGAACAGCAGAGCTCCACACCTTAATCTATGGAGTGCAGAAACTCTACCGTTGAAAATACATAAGTGAAAGATCCAGGCATGGCCAAATGCCAGCCCCCAAAACGAGATCACAGGATCAAAAATACAATCCAGGATGTCTAATACAATAGTAAAAAGTCCTATTTATACTAAACTAGTTACTAGGGTTTACAAAAGTAAGTAATTGATGCATAAATCCACTTTCGGGGCCCACTTGGTGTGTGCTTGGGCTGAGCTTGAATGTTACACGTGCAGAGGTCATTCTTGGAGTTGAACGCCAGTTTGTAACGTATTTCTGGCGTTCAACTCTGGTTTGTGACTTGTTTCTGGCGTTTAACTCCAGACAGCAGCGTAGAACTGGCGTTCAACGCCCATTTACGTCGTCTAAACTTGGCCAAAGTATGGACTATTAAATATATCTGGAAAGCCCTAGATGTCTACTTTCCAACGCAATTGGAAGCGCGCCATTTTGAGTTCTGTAGCTCCAGAAAATCCATTTTGAGTGCAGGGAGGTCAGAATCCAACAGCATCAGCAGTCCTTCTTCAACCTCTGAATCTGATTTTTGCTCAAGTCCCTCAATTTCAGCAAGAAAATACCTGAAATCACAGAAAAACACACAAACTCATAGTAAGTCCAGAAATGTGAATTTAACATAAAAACTAATGAAAACATCCCTAAAAGTAACTAGATCCTACTAAAAACATACTAAAAACAATGCCAAAAAGCGTATAAATTATCCGCTCATCAGGGGCCTGCTGTTGGTTGTTCTGAGGGACTTGGGACTACCTTTGGTGAGGTGCTCGGTAAGGTTGGTTTTGGTTCTGCTGTCTGTTGTTGTTGTTCCACCTCTTATTTCCACTGTTGTCTCTACCTCCTCGGTTATAGTTGTCCCTCCATCCTTGGTTGGAATTATCTCTCCACCCCTGGTTGGAATTATCTCTCCATCCCTGGTTGGAGTTGTCTTACCAACCTTGATTGTATTTTCCACCTTGGTTATAATTGCCACCTTGTTGATAGTATCCTTGATTCGGGCGGTCATAGAAATTATGGGTAGCTGCCAAGGTGTTGTCTTCTTATTGGAGCTGCGGACACTCATCAGTGTAATGAGTATAACGGGCACATATTCCGCACACTCTCTAAGGAACCAACTGTTGACATTGTTGTTTTGGGGGAGGCTGAGGTTGTTGTTGATTCAGCTGTAGCTGCTTCAGTATGTTGGTCATCTCTTCCAGAGTCTGTGTGAGAGTAGCAGTCTCACTACTAGAGGAAACCTCCGTAATAGCCTTGGGATGGTTGTTCCTGTGCTTTGCATTCCGGGTAGACTCAGCTAGATTGGTGATCAGTTGCCACGCTTCTGTTGCCGTCTTGTACTTCTTCAGAGAACCATTACTCGTAGCATCTAATGTAGTCTTATCCTGAGGCTTCATGCCTTGTGTGAAGTAGCTAATCAACACCAACTGGTCATTCTTGTGGTGGGGACATGAGTCTATGAGATTCTTGAAGCGTTCCCAATACTCATAAAGAGTCTCTGATTCACCTTGGATAATGCAGGAAATTTCGTTCCTCAGTCTATCTGTAACTTCAGCCGAAAAGTATTTTTCCAGGAACTCCCTTCTGAGCAGATCCCAATTAGTAACAACTACTTCAGGTTGAGTGTAGAACCACTCCCTTGCCTTTCCCTCAAGAGAAAATGGGAAGGCATATAGCCAAATAGTAGTCTCATCTGCACCATGATGCCTAGTAGTTGAGCAGGCTGTCTGAAAATCTCTAAGGTGCTTGATAGGCTCTTGAGCAAGTAAGCCATGAAACTTGGGCAGTAAGTTGATTAGCGCAGTCTTCAGTTCAAAATCTATAGCCAGATTTGGGTGATGCGCTTGATACGGTTGCAGTGTAAAGTCCAGAGTTCCTGCTTCCTGGAGAGTAATCCTTCTAGGCTCTGCCATATTACCTGCACGTAAATCAACAAAATCAGTAGAAGAGGAGCTTGTTTCTTCCTCAAATGGCGCTTCAGATTCGCTCTCAGATAAGACTGGTGAATTGGTAGTAACCACTTCACCACTTTCAGAGGCTAACCGACGCGAGCTCGCCTAATACGTGAAATAGTTCTTTCAATTTCAGGATCAAACGCGGCTAAGCTCGAATTAGGTAGTGAACGTGTCATTCAATGAAAGAAACATACAGCCCATGGTAATAAAATAAAATAAAATATGAAAATGTGTAAAATTAAAAATATTTACACCAACCAATAATTTAGCACACTATTGCAACTCCCCGGCAATGACACCAAAAATTGACGGGCGAAAAATTGCCGATTAAGAATTTAATATAGAAAATAGCGTTGCAAGTACAGTTCTTAACCGATGAAAATTCTGCTTATTAATTTAGAAAGGGTTGGCACAGTTTTAGAATAAAAATACTGGGAGTAGAATTTCCAAGTCATCTCCCAACGAGTTGACAAAAGAGTGCTATTTTATTGGTCATGAATTTTTCGAGAAATTTTAAGAGTTGGGGAACAGAAAAATAAATGATTGTAAATTAAAGCAATGAAAATTAGCAAGAGAATTTATATAATCAAAATAAAAAGCCTTGACAGGGAGAAGATTAATTGGAAGTTCTATCCTTGTTGAATTTTTCCAAGTGGAATAATAAGAGGTTGTTGTTTTCACTTAGTTAACCCTTACCGAATAAAGGAAAGTCAAGTGATTGAGCTAACTCTTATTCACAAGTTCTAATCCTCTCCTGTGGAAGGATTAGCGTTAGTGAATAGAGAATTAGCTAACAACGTCCGATTAAAATTGGCACTTGAGTATTCCAACTCAAGGGTCTCCTTTTAATCAACTCCCAAGTCAAGTTGGGAGTCTACTCCATGGACATGAATGCCATTTTCATAAACCATAAAAAGGAATAAAAAGAAGACATGATAAACTAAATAATAACAAAAATTCAATTAAAGGTAAAAATAGTTCCTTGCATTAATTAATCCCAAAATAAAAAATATCCATACTTAAATCTGAACAGGGTTAATGGATGATTAAAAGAGTAAAGGAATAAGGAAACAAACTAGAATAATGGAAACTTCAACGAAGGTAGTGACTCTTCTCAATATCTAAATCTAAAGCATAAAACTCTAAAACTATGAATGTGTAGAAACCTAGAGAAGGAAGTATTTTTCTCTAAGATTCAAAAACTAAAACTAAAAAATATGCGAATGAGAATGTGTGTTGAGTCTCTGCTTGTCCCATTGCTCTAGTCTGTGTTTCTGGGCCGAAAACTGGGTCCAAACTCAGTGCAAAATTGCCCCCAGCGTCTTCTGCGATTTCTTCACGTGGCGCACGTCACGCGTATGCGTCAGTCACACGTACGCGTCGATGGTCATCTTCGTGTGTCACGCGTACGCGTCAGGTATGCGCACGCGTCACTGTGCAATCTCGCTTATCACGCGCACGCGTCAGGTACGTGGACGCATCACTATGAAATTCTCCAAATTACGCGCACGCGTGAGCCATGCATGCTTGTCGCTCCTCGCTGGTTGTCTCCTTTATTTCTTGTGCTCCTTCCATTTTTACAAGCTTCCTCTCCATCCTCTAAGCCATTTCTGCCCTATATAGCCTGAAAACACTTAGCACACAGATCACGGCATCGAATGGTATAAAAGGAAATTAAAATACACAATTGAAAAGCTCAGGAAGCAAGTTTTCAACCATAGAACAAAATTGGGAAGGAATTGTAAAATCATGAAAATTGTATGAATAAATGTGCAAAGTCTTGATAGAAACCACTCAAATTAGTACAAGATAAACCATAAAATAGTGGTTTATCAACAGCCTTTCCATATCTTGATCTATGATTTTCTTTTTGGCTGCATAATAACCAATTTTAATAGTGTAAATACCATCTAATTTATCGGCCAAATCAATTGATCTTCTCTCTTTATCAAGCTTATTGGCATCTGTAAGAACTTTTCACAGATCTGACTTAGGAATATCTCTCTAATTCTTTGTTCATTCCATCCCACTCCGTCATACACCAATTCTTTAACTAATTCGGCTATTGAATTATTCCTGTTGTGAATCCTACTAGTGCCTATAATCCACTTATCCTCCCAAATCCTAATTTTGGACCCATCCCCAACACTCTATCTCCTTTTTCTTTTTAAGAAATCCCTCCCAATTAAAATACTCTTCCAAACCCATGACACTTTCTTGCCTTCTGTTGCCTCCCAAAAGCCCCTATGCTCATAATATATGCTTTCAGAATTTTTACCCACATTGCATTAGAGCTCCTAGTTATTCTCCATGCTTGTTTGGCCAGATGAGCTACATTTTGACACCTGAAATCTCTGAACCTGAGGCCTTTATCAGCTTTAGTTTCACAGATTTTGTCCCAGCTTCTCCAGTGAATTCCCTTTTTCTTGCTTTCACTTGTCCACCAAAATTTATCTATCTTTGCACATAATCTTTGACAAAATTCTTTAGGAAACATTACTCATAAACATGAATCACTTGAATCACTGATTTAATAAGCACTTCCTGTAAACCCTGTGAATTAGTAAATAATTAATCAATAAATTAATTTTTAATAAAAGAAATTAGAAATGTAAATTTTATAGTAAAATAAGATAGATCTATTAAAACAAAAATTTTGACACTAATTTTAAAGAATTTGGCCCAAGATTGGACTAAACGGACCGAATCGGATCCAAAATAGGCCCAAGGCCCAACCTACTTTTCCTTAACACAATGAGCTGAAGTTCATTTCTTCCCAAACCAAGGAAACACATTCCTGGAGGGAGAGCAAGGGAAGAAGAGCCCTAACCCTTGATTTTGATTCTAACCCCCATAACTTTTCACTCTGAGTTCCGTTCGCTGCACCGTTTGCGGCCACGCATCTGCAATGACGAGCTCTTCAAAGCCCAGTACATTGCGAGATGAGGAAACCATATTCTCAGTTTCTATTTTCTCTTTAATTAAAAAATTTTATGGTTTTAGGTGTTAAAATTTTTTGTTAATTTAAAATTTTAGGATCAAATTGACTTGAGGAAGTAGAGGGTTTTAACTTAATTGAGGCACATACAAGGTAAGGATCCTCAATCCTAGTAAATCCCTTAGTAAATTGTAATTTTGGTATTAAGTTTGTATGTATAGATGCTATGATATGATATATGTGTGTATATATGTGAAGTAGAGCTTATTTATGGAAATTGGAGGCTTGGATTTGGTCTTGGTTGCAGAATTTCAGCGTTGGAGGCTTGTTAGTTTGCTTAATTGTGTTGTCTTGGGATATACGAGGAAATCGGCTAAGGTATGATTTAGGTTTCTCGTATTTAATATATAATGTCTTGTGAAAACTTTGGCTAGATGACCTTAGGATAGGTGTGAATGTATGAGAATGTTGATTACTTAGTACCTTTAATGATATTTGTTGATATGGATTAAGTAATTGTTGGGTGATTATTTTTTATGATGAAATTAGGATTCTAGGTGATGAGTTAATGAAGATTGACATGTTTATATGGATAAATATGAGTAGGTGGTGATATATGATGATTTTGTTGGCCAATTGAGGAAATCTATGTATGAAATTATGTACAATTGAGGTATGACTGGTTATGGTAGGGTGTGGGGCTGTGTTGTTATGATTTTGGTATGATTTGGTATAGGGTATTGTTGAGTGGATATGGCTAGTTGATGAGCGGATATTTTATACGCTTTTTGACATCATTTTCATATAGTTTTTAGTAGTTTTTGTTTAGTTTTTATTAAGTTTTTATAGGCTTTAGTGTTAAATTCACATTTTTGGATTCTACTGAGTTTTTGTATTTTTGGACAATTTCAGGTATTTTCTGGCTAAAATTGAGGAGCTGGAGCAGAAGTCTGATTCATAGACAGAGGAAACACTATAGATGCAGTCTAAATCTTACCTGCCTGCATTCGGAAGAGCTTTTCTGAAGCTGCAGAAGTCTAAATGGAGCATTCTCAATGACTATGGAAAGCTGACTTCTAGAGATTTTCAGAAATATATAATAGTCCATACTTTGCTTCGGATTAGAAGGCGCAAAACTGGCGTTCAACACCAGCTATCTGACCAGTTCTGGCGTCCAGCGCCAGAAAGGGATTCCAAGCTGGAGTCCAACGCCCAAAAAGGTGCCAGGACTGGAGTTCAACGCCCAAAGAAGCCTAAGCACTTGGATTTCATCAAAGCTCAGCCCAAATACTCACAAAGTGGGCCCCAGAAGTGAATTTTAGTACTAAATAGACTATTTTACCCTTACTAGTCATCTGTTTAGTATTTAAGGGATTATGTTTATGTAATTCGCAAGCTTTGAATCCTTTTCCACACTTTCAGTCATCATACATGTTTTACGTTGTTTTTACTTCAGTATGAGTTTCTAAACCTCTTAGGTTAAGGGGAGGAGCCCTGCTGAGTCCTATGAATTAATAAAAGTATTTCTGTTTCTTCTTCGATTTGTGTTTGATCTATCTCTAAGATGTATATCCGATCTTCATCGTGGTGAATAGGATGATCTAACCTATTATCTCTGTTCATCACATTAAGATGAACGTGCCTGACAAACACCCATGTCTACTTGGGTTCGTGTGAATACTTGGCCGGAAAGCACGAGCCAACAACTATGTTTATACATCTCTCAGACGGTTAATCCATGACTTCGTTGGGGACTTCTCGAGACACCAGTTCAGCCGATTTATAGGGAGATTAGGGCCTCTGTGGTATAGGCTAGAATCCATAAAAGCAATGTTCTCTGATCTAGAAGATTCGACTTTGTCTGTGGCACTTTGAGTAGGATCGCCAAGAGAATGACTTGCTAGAGCTTCACCCTCTGTCAGATTGAATGACCACTGACAATGGCATTTGACCTGTAGCAGAGGAGATCAATGACGATGGAAAATGGCTTGGATCACTTAAAGCCTGCCATAGAAGAAGTTCATTCACAAGCAAGGAAGACAGTAATACCAGAGTTCATTCAGAAAGACAAAGCAACTCCCACTCTCAACTCTATTCCTATTATTTACTATTCCCAACATATAATTCCTATTAGATATCTTTATTAGTTATATGTCTTCATAGTTTCACAACCACAACCTTCTGATTCCGCCTGACTAAGACCAGCAAGACAACCATTGCTTGCTTCAAGCCAAAATCCTCGTGAGATCGACCCTGACTCGCTCAGGTATTACATGGACGACCCAGTGCACTTGCTGGTACTGCTGCTGTACGAACAATGTGGGGTTTGCATACATGCGCAACCATGTTTTTGGTGCCGTTGCCGGGGATTGTTGAGTTTGGACAAACTGTAGGATTGTTTTCCTCCATAGATCAGGTAAGTTTATTTTACATTATTTTAATTGAGTCTTTAATTTTTGTTTTTTTCTTCTTCAATTTTTTCGAAAAATTCTAAAAACTTTTTAAAAATATTTTTATTTTCTTTATTCAATTTTTGTTCTTGGTATTGAGTCCTGCATGTTCACGCTTTTCAATTTTAAAACTTCTTCCTACACTCTTTTTTAAACTTTTCTCTGTTTGAGTCTTTGTTCGTGTTCTTGGTTTGAGTCTTTGAGTCTTTTATTTTTATTTTACTCCTTCAAATTTTTGAAAACCATAAAAACTTTTTCAAAAATATTTTTATTTTTCTTGTTTAACTTTTGTTCTTAGTTTGAGTCTTTTTGTTTTGTTCTTGTTGAAATTTTCGTCCCTTTTTAGTTTTTCCTTCAAAAAAAATTTTCAAAAATAGTTTCTTTGTTTAATTCTTGTTTCAATTCTTTAAGTTTGGTGTTTTCTTGTATTTTTCTTTGTTTTTTTTCAAAAATTTTGTTTTAGTTTTCTAAAAATTTTAAATTTAGTGTTCTTTTTATGTTCTTGAGTTCTTTGAGTCTTTAAATTTTGTTCTTTGTGTTCTTGTGAGTCTTCAAAGTGTTCTTGAGTCTTGTATGTGTTTTGGTCTTAAAATTTTTAAATTTGGTGTCTCTTGGTGTTTTCCTCCAAAAATTTTTGAAAAACAAGGGTGCTAGATCTAAAAATTTTAAGCTTGTGTCTTTTGTGTTTTTTTTTTCTCTTTCATCATGAAATTCAAAAAAAAAAAAATATATTTTTTAGCTTTATTTAATTATTATTTTCGAAATTTTTAAAATAAAATTCAGATTTCAATTTTAAATTTTTATCTTATCACATCTTAGTTGTCAAGTTTTCAAAAATCAAAATTTTCAAAATTAAAAATCATATCTTCTTCAAAAATCTTATCTCTTTCAAAATTTATCATATCTTTTTAAAATTTTAAAAATCTTATCTTATATTTTTCAAAATTCAAATCATATCTTTTTCAAAAACTTTTTAATTTCTTATCTTATCTTATTTTTAAAATTCAAATCTCTTCTCATCTTATCTTTTATTTTTATTTTAGTTTTATCTTTTCTTAATTAATATCTTATCTTCTCTCTCATCTTTTTCAAAACCACCTAACTAACTTTTTCCTCTGTCTTAATTTTCAAAAATACTTCTCATTCTTCTCTCTCTTCTTTTTCAAAACCTCCTAACTAACTCTTCTCTTCCATAATTTTCGAAAATCATCTCTCTTCTTCTCTCTTCTTTTTCAAAACCACCTAACTAACTCTCATCTCTCTCAATTTTCAAAAATTCCTCTCTCTTCTCTCTCCTCTGTTTCCGAAAATTAGGGGTGTCCATGGATCGGATCCGATCCGCATATCCGCGGTGTTAATCCGAATCCGATCCGAAAATTACGGATATGGATCCAATCCGCAAGGCTTTTGGATCGGATCGGATCGGATCCGCACACTAATCAGATCGGATTGCGGATTTTGTGTTGGTATCCGCATATCCGATCCGCATATCCGCGTATCCGCAAAATTAAAGAAATAAATAAGTAAATATTCTTTTTATGTTTTATTTCAATTAATAATTATCATATATGCTATATTATTTTAATTTATTATTTAAGAAAAGTATGTTTAATATTATTTTAAGAGTAAACATATTTAAAAGAATAGAAAAAATAAATTTTATTGATATTTTTTTAATAAAAATAAGCTTTTAAAAATATTTTTGTATTTTACGGATATATCTGATATCCGATCCGATCCGATCCGATCCGCAAATGTGCGGATCGGATCGGATCGGATCCAACCTTAAAAGCTGCGGATATTGGATCCGATCCGATCCGATGATTTTAATGCGGATCGGATCGAATTTTTTGCCATATCCGATCCGATCCGATCCGCGGACACCCCTACCGAAAATTCAACAATTAAAATTCAAATCTTTTTAATTTAATTTAACTCAATTTTTGAAAACTAATTAATTAATTAAATAAAAATAAAAATATTTTAATTCTTATTTACTTTTTCTATTTATACCTCTTCTCTTCTCATCTCTATTCATTCAACTCTACTTCCTTCAACTCTTTGCCTGCAATTCTTTATCTTCTTTCCTTTCTTCTTTGCATCTTTGATTAACCTAAGCTCTCACCAAACACATATAACAACCTATATAATTCTAATACACCACCTAGCTACCCATGATTCCCACTTTTTTCATATACTCATGCATCCTCTTCAAATCACATTCCATATGCATTGCTTATTATAGAACTTTACTTTGGGGCATTATTTTTCCCTTTTTATTGCTTTTTTTTCTCTTTTTCTTTTTCTATCTTTTTTTTCTTTTTATTTTTCTTTTTCTTTATCATTTTTTTCACACTAAAGTATATACAAACGTATCAATGTAATAATTTTAAACATTTAATGCATGAGTATGTACCCAATTCCCAAAATTTTCAACAAAACTACAAAACACACTTTTATCTCACCCAATGTTCCCAAATTTTCCACTTTTAAATGATAAACACTCTCACTAGCCTAAGCTAATCAAAGATCTAAATTAACGACATTTATTGTTTTTCGCTTTAAGGCTAGTAATATGCTAAAATTAGGAACAAAAGGGGATTTAACATAGGCTCAAATTTGGCTAACAATCGTAGATAAAAGGTAAGGCTATTTGGGTAAGTGAGATATTGAAATGACGGCCTCAATCATATAAATGCATTCATACACAAAATAATAGACATAAAGAATCAAACAAATCAAAGATTACAATCATAGAAAGAGATAATACACACAAGAAGAAAAATAGTGGTTATATCATGTAACCACACAATTAGGCTCAAAACTCACATGCTTATGTGTTCTTAGCTCAAAAACCATGTTCTAAAATTAATTCCTTCAAGCAAGTTCAACAAAAAATTTTTAATTCAAATTGGTAGGGTGCCCTAAAACAGTTTTCTTGGTAAAGAAATCATCACTTTAACCAAGTAATTCTAGCAAGAAAGTAGTGGTAAAATATGTACAGGTTCTAACTAACATACAATCTACCATGCAATGCAACAACTAACTAGCAAAGAAGATTAAGAATTGGTGTTGGAAAGAGTAAGTAGTTACCCACAGAAGTCGGTCCTCGACTTTCCCACACTTAAAGATTGCACCATCCTCGGTGCATTTAAAGATAAGCAAGGGGTGGGTACGAAAAGTCGGACTCCTCCAAGGTGGGTTTTCACAACTGATGAGCTTCTACAAAGGATTGTGCAGAGAGACTTGTTTAGAAGCCTTTTTTCTTCCATTCTAGGTGGCCGGCCTGATGGGGGAGAAAAAATGGAAGATTAAGCCCACAAACAAAGATATCAAAATAAATAGAACATAGGTGAGGGCTAATGCCAAATAAGAGTAGGGTTTTCAACTACATGGTAGCTACAACATATAAGTGAGAAAGTAATGTAAGTGAATGGCATATCAACTAACACTTGATGCAAGAGTAAATTAAAGTACAAGTAAATGGCATGAATAGCATTTGGAGCATCAAGTTCAAACGGAATTGACACAAACAAGATTAGTTGTAAGCATGAGAGAATTTGGTCCCATTCTAACTCAATGATAATGAAGCACAAAAACAAAGGATAATGAGGTAGAAGGGATTAAATCACTAATCTAGTGTGTGGAACAAAAATTGTAATTAATGCGAAACAAGTCACGAAGCACCAAAATTATCCAAGAAATCCTCAACAGTTGAGTAGGAAAATTCAACACCAATGCTAAAATAAGAAACTTAGAAAAAAAAAGAACAAGCTACAAAAATAGAATTAAAATGCAATGAATGAAAGTGTGAAAATGTAATTAGCAAAAGAGAATGAAAGAGAATAAAGATGAGAAGTTAAAGGAATGAAGAAGAAGAAGAAAGGTGGAAAGAAAGAAGAAGAAAAGAAGAAGGGAATGGGAGAAGGGAAGCGACGCGGGCGCGTCGTCCACCCGTACGCGTGGAAGGCAATAAGCACTGATGACGCGTGTGCATCGACCATGCGCATGCATGAGACGCGCCAAAAGAAAGTGATGCATATGCGTGAGTGACGCGTACACGTGAGTGACGCATACGCATGCGGGTGCATCGTGCTCCTCGCACCTTGGCCGCATAGTTCCAGCACAACTCTCTAGTTTTTGTACTAGGGAGCAGCATACCAGAGCGACGCATGCGTGTTGGCCATGCGCACGCATGGGAGGCTTTTTTTTTTTTTACAAACATGAAAACAGAAACAGGGCATTCCCATCCACTATACACATACTTAAGACCAACCAAAATGCAAAAATAACAAAATCTTTAACTTTTTGAAAATTTTTCAAATACTACACTATGCAATTCAAACAAAAACACAAGTTAAACAACTAACCTACAACTTAAGGCATAAATTTAATCAAACAAACTAACAACCAAAACACTAAAACAATAATGTGTAAAGAAGAAGACTACCTAACAATGGCAACTCAATTCATTCATTTATTATATATACAAGAGAATGGAAAGAGTTTACCATGGTGGGATGTCTCCCACCTAACACTTTTATTTATTGTCCTTAAGTTGGAGCCATGGAGAGCTCTAATCAAGGAGGCTTGTGCTTGAATTCATCCTTGAACTTCCACCAATGCTTTAATCTCCAATAAGCTCCATCATTCCAAGTCGTTTGCATCAAGCCTTGATGGAGTTCCACACAAGCTATGAGCTCCTAAAATTGATCCTCATGTATACCGAGATCCCAGATCTTGTTTTTACACCCATCTTCTAATTGGTCATCATGATTCCACTTGGGTGACAAACTTATTGAATTCTCCTTTGAACTCCTAATCCTCATCCTAATTCCATTGAATCGAGCTTCACTCCACTTTTGAACCCCAAAACTTGAGCTTCTTTCCACCATGCACTTTGATTCTAGTTGCCCACCAACATCCAACTCTTTCTTACTTTCTAACCCACAAAGAACTCTAAGTTGACTATCCGTTTCTAACAAATCATATTGATATGGGCCAAGAAAATTAAAGGATGAGATGATTACCCACTCAACTTGTAATTTGGACAGTGACTTCGCAAGGAAGGTATCCAATGGTTTTGACAATGTGAGCTTCACTCCTTTTGACTGCTCCTTGATGACTTCCACCTCTTGACAGCTTTCTTCAATTTCCACTTGCTTGTCAACTTTTTCCAACTATTCCTTATTGATCAAAGTATGTATTGAAGGTTGTGCACATTCCTCCTCAACATCGGTTTCACATCCAATGGAAGAAGCTTCAACAAAATCACCAATGTCACTTGGTGTAGAGTTGTCTTCAATGATGGAACTTACCTCTTTCTCAACCTCCCCTAAATCTTCAACTATTTCTTCCTCTTCAAGGATCTCTTCCTTCTCCACTTGTTGCAAGACATACCCCATCTCCTTGTCTTCATGTTGAGATTCTAAAATCTCCTTCATGCTCCACTCTTCAGTTGATTTTTCACGTTCATCCGTAGAGATGCTTTGTCTATGGTATGAATTCCATGAGTCCAAGTTGGCTTTGAATTTGGCAAGGTTAGCCTCGATAGCTCCATGCCTTCTTTGGGCTTCCTCTTGCTCCTTTTGATGGATGATTGCTTGAAGCCGGTCCATTGCTTCCTTGAAACGATCCCTTGGCTCTTGTTCCACTTGACTAACATAATTAGGATCATGTTGCTCTTGGATTGATGGATATGGGTATTCTTCCATAGAAGGTTGTAGTGGGAAGGAGAGTTCATTATATTGTTGAAAGTTCTCATATGTGGGAGGTGGTTTAAAAGGGTTGTGGTGGTAATGATGTTGGAGTGGCGGTAGTTCAACGGGTGCTTGTTCATAATAGTCACAAGGATTTGCATAGGGGGAATATGGATTTGGATTGTGTGGAGGTAATTAGTGGAAATAGGATGTGGATTGAGAATGTGGTGGTTGGAATGATGGTGCTTGAGAACTATGTTGAGAGTATGGTGCATGGAATGATGGTGGTTGAGTGGTATAATCATGATAAGAACCATCATATCCATTTGAATGATATGCATTATAGGAGGGGTTGCAATCATAGTAGCTTGGTTGAGGAGGTTGCCATGATGATTGCTCATATGGATGTTGCTCCCTTCTCAAGAATTCTTCCCTCCTATAATGTGAGCCATCATTAAAGTTTCCATTACCTACAACATAGTCCTAACCATATCCAAAACCACAAGAATGAGAATTCATATGGAAAAGTGAAAATCAAAACAAGAATGTCAAAAAGCAAAGAAAAAGCAAACTCCTAA
Source organism: Arachis ipaensis (assembly GCF_059453495.1). NCBI lineage: Eukaryota > Viridiplantae > Streptophyta > Magnoliopsida > Fabales > Fabaceae > Arachis > Arachis ipaensis. The sequence goes on from NC_142439.1 coordinate 96,852,911, forward strand.
TTACTAGCAAAACCAAGAAATAACCAAAAAACAAGATATTCACATATTCACAGTAGCCAATAATATAACACCATTGCAATTTTCTGTCAACGGTGCCAAAAATTTGATAGATGGTTTATCGTCAGTTAGGTATTTCACACAAATAATCTCGTCGAAGTATAGCTCCTAACCGAAAAAAATCCTCCATCAAAGTTTAATTTGTTTGTCACAAGTACAAACCCCAATAAAAAACTGAGAGTATTCAAACCTCGGGTCGTCTCACAAGAAATTGCAATGAAGTGCTCAATTATTGGCTATGAAGGAACAAGGGGGTTTAATTTGGTGATTGACAAGAAATGTAAATTGCGAGAAATTAAACAAGCATGTAAGGAATTAAATGAAAGGTAATTAAAATAACAAAAATGAAAATTAAATGGCAAGAAAAACTCTTTGCTAAGGCATAGAAATTGAGATTACCATCCTTGTCTAACAACTATATATTGACAATTATGAGGGACCAAACCCATCAAGTCTACTTCTATGCTTGAAGTATGTCAAATAGGCTTGATCAACATCAACCCATAAGTCCCAATCTAGCTACTAATTGACTTAGTAATAGACTAGTGTTAATGGGTATCAAATTGACTAACAAGGGTTCTCAATTCACCAATCGAATTAGACCTAATGACTCAAGGTCACCCAATACCCTTAGCTTAGGCTAAGAGAGTAGAAAACTACTCTATAACTAGTGAAAACGTTTTATCAAATACCTAGAGTGCAATAAAAGTAAACATCACAAATTGCAAGAATTAATGAAAATCATAACTAACACAAACAAGAAATCAACAATAGGAACTACCCCAATAAAAACCGACAGTATTTAAACCTCAGGTCGTCTTTCAAGGAATTGCAATGAAGTGCAAAATTATTGGTTATGAAGGAACAAGGGGGTTTGAATTGGTGATTGACAAGAAAAGTAAATAACAAGAAAGTAAATGACAATTAACTAATAAAGGAAAGGAAAAGAACTCTTGGCTAAGGCATAGGAATTGAGATCACCATCCCTGTCTACAACTATATATTGACAATTATGAGGGACCAACCCATCATGTCTACTTCTATGCTTGAAGTATGTCAAATAGGCTTGATCAACATCAACCCATAAGTCCCAATCTAGCTACTAATTGACTTAGTAATAGACTAGTGTCAATGGGTATCAAATTGACCAACAAGGGTTCTCAAATCACCAATCCAATTAGACCCAATGACTCAAGGTCACCCAATTCCCTTAGCCTAGGCCAAGAGTGTAGAAAACTACTCTATAACTAGTGAAAATATTTTATCAAACACCTAGAGTGCAATAAAAGTGAATATCACAAATTGCTAGAATTAATGAAAACCATAACTAACACAAACAAGAAATCAACAATAGCAACTAAGATAAACATAAAAAGATATGGAAACATAAAATTGCATTAGGGAAAATAAAAATCTAACAAGGGTTCATGAAAGTAAAAATGGCAACATAAAGAAATTAACAAGAGAAACTAAGAAGATTAAGACAATGGAACAATAAAATATAAAGAGAGTTGAACTAAAACAAGAATTAAAACTTGGATCTAAGAAAATTTGACCTAACCTAACCTAAATTCTAGAGAGAAGTTAGAGCTTCTCTCTCTAGAATTCTAACTTAACACATGATGAAAAACTAAAACTATGACTACTTGGTGCATCCCTCCCCCCATTCTTGGTTCAAAAGCATCATAAATGAGTTGGATTTGGGCCTCTTTTGAGCTCAGAAATCGCCCCCAGCGTATTGCCTTTAAGTTGGTCACGTGCAGTTTGTCACGCGTACGTATAAGTGACGCGTGCGCGTCGCTGGCAAAATTCCTTCTCACGCGTACGCATGGGCCACGTACACGTGTCGCTAAGCAGATTACTAAAATCTCATTTCTTCATGATTTCTCCATTTTTGCATGATTTTTCTTCATTTCTTCAACCCAATCTTTGCCTTATGAACCTAAAATCACTCAACAATCACATCAAGGCATCGAATGGAATTAAATTGAATTGAAATTAGCAATTTAAAGGCCTAAAAAGCATGTTTTTACTCTTTAGCACAAATTAGGAGGAATTCACAAAATCATGCTATTTCATTAAATAAATGTGAGATAGGTTGATAAAATTCCCTTAATTCAACACAAGATAAACCACAAAATTGGGGTTTATCAATAACGTAACTTGCGTGTGAAGAAAACTAAAGCACACATACATATGTATATAAAAAGAGAGTAGAAGGTCAAGGGTACAACTTAAGCAAGCTCCTAACTCAGCCTGAGAAGCTAAGGCTGACCAGAGAATATTTATGTACATACATATAGATATCCATAACCCAAAATATATAAAAGTAATCCTAGTTCTCCATAAACCTCTATGAGGTGCAAAAGTAAAACATACATACATAAGGAGAGTTTATGCATATAATTATAGCAAAAATAGAACAGAATATAAAATCCCAAAAGCCCACTTCACTGTAGAAAACTCCAGACGCCTAGCGAGGTGCATCTCGACCTGCATCTGAAAAATAGCAACATCGTATGGGATGAGAACTAGGAATTCTCAGCATGGTAAATGTGCCACGTACATAAGATATAAGGTCCTGGAAATGCCAGAGGCAATCCTAGAACGCCAACACTCAAATTATAAAACTTAAAGATTTAAAACTGAAAACCATAAACAGGGTGGTCCTCTAAGGTTCTAATCTTAGCTTAAACTGTACTATAACCCTCAAACCCTCCACCTTTCCTCCAATCCTCCAACTCCGGTGCACACACAAGCAAAACAGACAAGTCAAGCACATACAGAAAGCATAGAACAATTAAGCAAGCCAAGACAATACACACTCAAACAAAACATACAAATGCACATGATGCATGCTTTTCCTACTGGTCGTGATCTCACGCATCGATTAACTGCCAGAACCTGACACACTCGGTAGCTAATCCGGATACCGTCTCTCGATTGCGCATCTCTAGGAGGCATAAAATCGGGGGATTAGTGCCCTACTACCTTCTCCTGGAGGCATACACTAGGGGAAATAAATCGGAGAATTAGTGCCCTACCACCTTCCCCTAGTGAGGTCATGGAATACCGGTCGGGGGATTAGTGCCCTACCACCTTGTAGATAGAGAGAGAAAGAATGTGAGGGAATACGTCGGGGCATTAGTGCCTTACCACCTTCCTCACACCCCCACAAAACACAATCACAACAAATGCGGGGGAATGAATAGAGAGATTAGCGCCCTACCACCTTCCACACATTTCACAAAACACATCAATATCATTGTTATATCCATCTATTCTCAAAATTCATCATCATTATTCCATTACGTGCATTCATTATAGCATAGTCTCATACATACACCTCATGTCTTTACATTTTTGTGCATAATTCATCATTTAAAAGTCTTACTTCACTCTCAAGTTACCACAATTTCCTAGCTTCATCCCATTACTAGGCCTATTACTAAGATGTAGGGTTAAAAGGGTGAAAATAGAAGTTTAGAAGTTTGAAATTAAACTTTAAAATACAAAATTCATGTTTGCTGAAACAGGGGTCACGCGTACATGTGGGAGTGCATTTCGCCCATCACGCATATGTATTACCTCGTCCGCGTACGCAAGTGTGCTGGACAGAATCAAACATCCACGTATGAGACTCCATGCTTGTGTACACATAGATCTTTTTTTGCCCATGATGCATACACATACACATGCCCGCGTACGCATACATGCCAAATAGAGACGACCCTTCGCGTATGGAGGGGTATGCATATGCATGCAGTGCAGAACAGTCAAAAATAAAAATAAAAATAAAAGATTAAAATAAAAATAAAAATAAAAGATAAGATGAGAAGAGATTTGAATTTTAAAAATAAAATAAGATAAGAAATTAAAAAAGTTTTTGAAAAAGATATGATTTGAATTTTGAAAAAGATAAGATAAGATTTTTAAAATTTGAAAAAGATATGATAAGTTTTGAAAAAGATAAGATTTTTGAAGAAGATATGATTTTTAATTTTGAAAATTTTGATTTTTGAAAACTTGACAACTAAGATATGATAAGATAAAAATTTAAAATTGAAATCTGAATTTTATTTTAAAAATTTTGAAAATAATAATTAAATAAAGATAACAAAATATATTTTTTTGATTTTTGAATTTTATGATGAAAGAGAAAAACACACAAAAGACACAAGACTTAAAATTTTTAGATCTAGCACCCTTGTTTTTCAAAAATTTTTGGAGGAAAATATCAAGAGACACCAAACTTAAAAATTTTAAGATCAAAACAGATACAAAACTCAAGAACACTTTGAAGACTCACAAGAACACAAAGAACAAAATTTAAAGACTCAAAGAACTCAAGAACATAAAAAGAACACCAAACTTAAAATTTTTAGAAAACTAAAACAAAATTTTCGAAAAACACAAAGAAAAATACAAGAAAACACCAAACTTAAAGAATTGAAACAAGAATTAAACAAAGAAACTATTTTTGAAAATTTTTTTTGAAGGAAAAACTAAAAAGAGACGAAAATTTCAACAAGAACAAAACAAAAAGACTCAAACTAAGAACAAAAATTAAACAAGAATATAAAAATATTTTTGAAAAAGTTTTTATGGTTTTCGAAAATTTGAAGAAGAGTAAAATAAAAATAAAAGACCCAAAGACTCAAACCAAGAACACGAACAAAGATTCAAACAGAGAAAAGACAAATAGTTTAAAAAAGAGTGTAGGAAGAAGTTTTAAAGTTTTTGAAATTGAAAAGTGTGAACATGCAGGACTCAATACCAAGAACAAAAATTGAACAAAGAAAAGAAAAATATTTTTAAAAAGTTTTTAGAATTTTTCGAAAAAATTGAAGAAGAAGGAAACAAAAATTAAAGACTCAATTAAAATAATGTAAAATAAACTTACCTGATCTAAGGAGCAAAACAATCCGGCAATTTGTCAAAACTCAACAATCCCTGGCAACGGCGCCAAAAACTTGGTTGCGCGTGTACGCAAACCCCACAGTGTTCGTATAGCAGCACTACCAGCAAGTGCACTGGGTCATCCAAGTAATACTTGAGCGAGTCAGGGTCGATTCCACGAGGATTGTGGCTTGAAGCAAGCAATGGTTGTCTTGCAGGTCTTAGTCAGGCAGAATCAGAAGGTTGTGGTTGTGAAACTATGAAGACATATAACTAATAAAGATATCTAATAGGAATTATATGCTGGGAATAGTAAATAATAGGAATAGAGTTGAGAGTCGGAGTTGCTTTGTCTTTCTGAATGAACTTTGGTATTGCTGTCTTCCTTGCTTATGAATGATCTTCTTCTATGGCAGGCTGTAAGTGATCAAAGCCATTGCCCGTGGTCATTGATCTCCTCTACTACAGGTTAAATGCCATTGTTAGTGGTCATTCAATCTGATGGAGGGTGAAGCTCTAGCAAGTCATTCTCTTGACGATCCTACTCAAAGCGCCACAGACAAGGTCGAATCTTCGGGTTCAGAGAACGTTGCTTCTATGGATTCTAGCCTGTACCATGGAGACCCTAATCTCCCCAGAAAATCGGCTGAACTGGTGTCTTGAAAAGTCCCCAACGAAGTCGTGGATTAACCATCTGAGAGATGTATAAACATAGTTGTTGGCTCGTGCTTTTCGGCCAAGTATTCACATGAACCCAAGTAGACGCGGGTGTTTGTCAGGCACGTTCGTCTTAGTGTGATGAACAGAGCTAATTGGTTAGATCATCCTATTCACCATGATGAATATCGGATATACATCTTAGAGATAGATCAAACACAGATCGAAGAGGAAAAGAAATACTTTTATTAATTCATAGGACTCAGCAGGGCTCCTCCCCTTAACCTAGGAGGTTTAGAAACTCATACTGATGTAAAAACAATGTAAAACGTGTATGATGATTGAAAGTGTCGAAAAGGATTCAAAGCTTGCGAATTACATAAACATAATCCCTTAAATACTAAACAGATGATTAGTAAGGGTAAAACAGTCTACTTAGTGCTAAAATTCACTTCTGGGGCCCACTTTGTGAGTGTCTGGGATGAGCTTTGATGAAATCTACGTGCTTAGGCTTCCGTGGGCATTGAACTCTAGTCCTGGCACCTTTTTGCGCGTTGGACTCCAGCTTGGAATCCCTTTCTGGTGCTGGACGCTAGAACTGGCCAGTTGGCTGGCGTTGAACGCCAGTTTTGGGCCTCTGGTGAACGAAATTACAATCACACTTTTGCAACTCCGCACAACTAACTAGCAAGTGCACTGGGTCGTCCAAGTAATACCTGATGACAAGTCATTTTAGCCTAGTTTCACTAGCCTTTTTCTTTTGTTTTCAATGGAATTATGCACTTTCTTGAGCCATAAGCAAGCCAATTGGGTAGATTTTCATGTTTCCTTTGATTTAATCAACCATGTATGAATTCATGCTATTTCATGAGGTTTTATGCTATAATTGTCACATATTATGAAAGAATGAATATCTCATGATTTTGAGCATAGCTTTGAGGTGTTTGGTTGATTAATGATAGGTGAAGAAAGCTTGGAGAAAGGTTGAAGCAAGAAAGAATGGTTAGGAGGAAGAGAGGACAAAAAGTTTGAGCAAAAGTTTGCCTCAAACTTTAGCTCAAACTTTTGGATTAATTGAAAATGAACTAGGGAGCAAAAAGCTGGAGCAAAAGTTTGCCTCAAACTTTTGTGCAAACTTTTGGGCAAAAAGCTGGAGCAAAAGTTAGCCTCAAACTTTTTGGCAAACTTTTGGCATCATAAATCAACACCCTGGAGAGCAAAAGTTTGCGCCAACGTTAGCCCCTAACTTTTTGGCCAACGTTGGCGCATGAACAACATACCCTGGAGAGCAAAAGTTTGCGCCAACGTTAGCCTCTAACTTTTTGGCTAACGTTGGCGCCATGAGTGTGCAAGGGGAGGCCAACGTTGGAGCAAAAGTTTGACCCCAAACTTTTTCCCCAACGTTGGTATCAGCAAAAGAGGGTGGCTGATGTGAAAAGTTTGAGTAAAAGTTTGCCTCAAACTTTTACTCAAACTTTTACTCAAGCTTTCATGATTCCAAACCCGGTTCAATTTGGTTCTTCTCCAAACTCCAAGAGCAATCAACCAAGGCCTCTATCAACCCAATTCCATCAAGAGCAAAGGCCCAATTGAAGGCTTGAAGACCATTTGAAGAAAGTGTATAAATAGCATAGGATTTAAGTTTTTAGAGGAGCTTTTCCTTTTAGTTTTCAGAGAGAGTTTTCGGGGAGCTTTCTTTTCGGTTTTGATTGGGTAGTTTGGTAGAGAGCTCACTTTTACATTCTAGCATTGTTGTTTTAATTCAAGAGAATTGGGGAGGAGAATTGATCTCTCTTCTTCCTTGTTCTTGCCCAGCACTCTTTAATTTTCTTGCTTCGGATCTTGGGTGGAGAATTGAAGAACTTCTGTTTCAATCTCACCTTGGGATCTTGTTTAATTCACTGCTTAATTGAATTTCAGTTTCGGTTAATTGCTTCTTCATCTACTTTCTTTGCAACTTACATTTCCTTTGCAATTACTCTTGTTGGATCTAGGAAGGCATTGAGATCTAGACTTGGTTATCTAGTCTCTTGGGTCCTGAGATCTAAATTCCAATTTTACATCCTCTGTTTAATGCTTTTCATGCTCATTTACAATTCTGTTTTTAGATCCGGTTCAATCCAAGTTATCTTCTACTCCTCTGCTTGTTGAATTTTACTTTTCCTTGTTTAATTTCTGCAAATCCAATTCCCAATTCCCTTTACAATTCAAGCCATTTACATTTCTTGCAATTTAAGATTCTGCAATTTACATTTCTTGCGTTCTAAGTTTCAGCCATTTAATTTCTTGTTCTTTAAGATTCAGCATTTTAAATTTTAGTTCTCTTTACTTTCATGCAATTCACCCACCCCCTTTACTTTCTCTGCAAATTAAATTCTGCAAATCACAATTCACTCAACCAAAACTTGATTCGCTTGACTAAATCAACCACTAAGCTAAAATTGCTCAATCCTTCAATCCCTGTGGGATCGACCTCACTCCCGTGAGTTATTATTACTTGATGCGACCCGGTGCACTTGCCGGTTAGTTTTGGGTGTTTTGGAGAAATTCATTTTTCCACAAAAATACACCATCAAGTTTTTGACGCCGTTGCCGGGGATTGATTAGATTGACAATGATTAAGTGAAGTGGAGATCTAGATCTAGCATTTTTATTTTCTGTTTCTCTAATTTTGACTAACCCACTAACTGTTTGAATTTTTGCTTAAGCTAACTAAAACTTCATTCTAGCAGTAGATTGAAGTGTCACTGGTTTGTGTGTTTCTTATGTTCTGCTTGTATGTCAGGTACAAGAAGAACCACACCCACCTTTCATGAACAAGACGAAAGAACTCTCAGGAGGTTAAGAAGAGCTGAAAGAGGGAAAAATATTGTTGGAGAAGAGGAATCAGAAGAAGAATTCCAAGATATAGAGGAACATTCAACCAATCCACCTGGTGGAGCAGACAATAACAACAACAACCCACTCCAGAGGAGAGTTTTGGCCTCCTATACCTTTGCAAATGCTTGACATTGTGGAAGCAGCATTCTCACCCCTAATGTCAATGCAAACAACTTTGAATTGAAGCCACAACTCATTACATTGGTCCAAAACAACTGCTCGTTTGGGGGAGGACCATTGGAGGATCCAAATCAACATCTATCTACCTTCTTAAGGATTTGTGACACTGTCAAGTCCAATGGCGTGAATCCTGAGACCTACAAGCTTCTGCTGTTCCCGTTCTCATTAAGGGACAAGGCTGCACAATGGCTTGAAACTTTTCCTCAAGGAAGCATCACTAGCTGGGATGATTTGGTGACTAAATTTCTAGCCAAATTCTATCCACCTCAAAGAGTTATCAGGCTGAAAACTGAGGTGCAAACATTCACACAATTGGATGCTGAAAATCTGTATGAAGCATGGGAGAGATACAAGGCTATGCTGAGGAAATGTCCACCAGAAATGTTCACTGAGTGGGACAAGCTACAGAACTTCTATGAAGGACTCACTCTAAAAGCTCAAGAATCACTTGACCACTCAGCTGGAGGATCATTGCAACTGATAAAAACAACAGAAGAAGCTCAAAATCTTATTGACATGGTGGCCAACAATCAATATTTCTTTGCTCACCAAAGAAATCGCCAACCATCACAAAGGAGAGGAGTAATGGAGCTAGAAGGAGTGGACTCAATCTTGGCTCAAAACAAGATGATGCAGCAGCAAATTTAACAACAATTTGAGCAAATGGCCAAGAAGATTGATAGCCTCCAAGTTGCAGCAGTTAACACAAGCCAACCATCATCCACATGGGGGCAAAATGAAGAAACTCAAGAAGAACAACAACAAGAGCAAGTGCAGTATATGCACAACCAAGGACCAAATGAAGTGTATGGTGATACATACAATCCATCCTGGAAGAACCACCCAAACCTCAGATGGGGAGATAATCACACCCAAAACCAACAACCATGGCAGAGGAACTCAAACCAAAACAACCTAAGAAGCAACCAAAACCACAACCAGCAGCAAACTAACTAGAACCCCTACAGAAAACCTCAAAACAACTACCCCAACCCCAACCAGTACCAATCCAATAACCAACCCACCAACCAAAATGCCTACCATCCACCACCCACATCTCATAACCCACCTTAAGTATCACCTGAATCTCAAAGACTCACTAACTTGGAGACCTTGATGGATAAAATGTTGAAACACCAGGAAATGACAACCAAGAACCATGAAGCCTCCATAAAGAGCCTAGAGAGGCAGATGGGGCAAATCTCCAAGCAGATCTCTATTGAGAGACCTTCAAGCTCTCTGCCGAGTGACACAATTCCAAATCCTAAGGAAGAATGCAAGGCAATACAATTAAGGAGTGGGAGAACATTGATGAGCAATAATGACACTACAAAGAAGCAAGCAGAGAGCAGCAAAAGGCCAATAGAAGATGAGGAACAAACAAAGGCAGATGAAACCAAGGATCAAGTTGTGATGCCAAACAAGAGCATTGAGAAACTCAAAGAGAAGGACAACCAACCACACGGTTCAAAAGAAGTAACTCAGGGACAGCAGCAAATAGGAAAGAGCATCACACCTCCACTGCCATATCCCCAGAGGTTCAACAAAGAAACTAAGGACCAACATTATCATAAGTTCCTTGAGACTTTCAAAAAGCTGGAAATCAATATTCCCTTGGCCGAAGCACTTGAGCAAATGCCTCTGTATGCCAAGTTTTTGAAGGAGCTTATCAACAAGAAAAGAAGTTGGCTTGAGAAGGAAACCGTGTTACTCACCGAGGAATGCAGTGCTTTGATTCAAAGGGGCATTCCACCAAAACTCAAGGATCCAGGAAGCTTTGTAGTCTCATGCACCATTGGCAGAATAATTCTCAACAAAGCTCTCTATGACCTAGGTGCCAGCATCAACTTAATGCCTCTCTCAATGATGAGAAAACTTGCTATAGAAGAGCTTAAACCCACCAGGATGTCATTGGTCATGGCTGACAGATCAATCAAAACACCCACTGGAATTGTGGAGAATCTGTTGGTGAAGGTTGGGGAGTTTATTTTCCCAGCAGATTTTGTGATTTTGGACACTGAAGAGGAAGGAAACAATTCAATCATTTTGGGAAGGCCATTTCTAGCCACAGCAAGAGCCACTATTGATGTAGAAAAAGGAGAAATGATCTTCAGGGTCCACAATGAACAAATGGTCATAAACGTCTTCAAGTCAATGCAACACATTCCCGAGCAAGAGGATTATGTGAGAGTGGACATGATAGAGAGTTTGGTGGAAGAAATGCTGGAAGAAAGTCCTCAAGAGCAAGAAGGAAATCAAGGGGCAACAGAGGAACAAGTAGCTGAGACTTCTATTGAGCAAGATGAAAAATAAGACAAGAAGGAAGAAGTACGAAAACAAGAACTGAAACCATTACCCAACCATCTCAAATATGCATTCCTTGGCACATCGGAGAGCTTCCCAGTGATCATTAATTCATCCCTGACAAAGAAGGAAGAAGGAGAACTCCTTGATGTACTCAAAGCTCACAAAGATGCTTTAGGATGGACCATTGACGACCTGAAGGGAATCAGCCCTGCAGTATGTATGCATAAGATCCTCTTGGAAGATAATTCCAAACCAGTGGTTCAACCACAAAGAAGGTTAAATCCCACAATGAAGGAAGTTGTCCAGAAGGAAGTAATGAAGTTGTGGAATGCAGGGATAATCTTCCCAATATCTGACAGCCCATGGGTAAGCCCGGTTCAAGTTGTACCAAAGAAAGGAGGAATGACGGTCATCACTAATGAGAAGAATGAGTTGATCCCTACTAGAACAGTGACTGGGTGGAGGATGTGCATAGACTATAGAAGATTGAATGATGCCACCAGGAAGGACCATTTCCCTCTCCCATTCATTGATCAGATGCTGGAAAGGTTGGCCGGCCATGCCTATTATTGCTTTTTGGATGGATATTCTGGGTACAATCAAATCGTGGTAGATCCCAAGGACCAAGAGACGACTACCTTTACATGTCCATTTGGAGTCTTTGCATACAGGAAGATGCCCTTTGGGCTTTGCAACGCCCCAGCCACATTTCAAAGGTGTATGCTCTCCATTTTCTCTGATATGGTCGAAAAATTTTTAGAGGTCTTCATGGACGATTTCTCTGTTTTTGGTGATAATTTCAATGCTTGCCTAAACCATTTAACCCTTGTTTTGAAATGGTGCCAAGAAACTAATTTAGTTTTGAACTGGGAGAAATGCCATTTCATGGTACCCGAAGGGATTGTTCTTGGCCATAAAGTTTCAAGAAAAGGGATAGAGGTTGATAAGGCAAAGGTTGAAATCATAGAAAAACTCCCTCCACCAATTAATGTGAAATCTGTTAGAAGTTTCTTGGGGCATGCTGGATTCTACAGAAGGTTTATCAAGGATTTTTCAAAAATAGCCAAACCTTTGAGTAATCTGTTAGTGCTTGATAACCCTTTTGTCTTTGATGAAAACTGCCAGCATGCCTTTAAAACTTTGAAAAACAAACTCACAACAGCACCAATCATCACACCTCCAGATTGGGAGTTACCTTTTGAACTCATGTGTGATGCAAGTGACCTTGCAATTGGTGCTGTACTTGGGCAAAAGAAGGGAAACTTACATCATGTCATATACTATGCAAGTAAAGTGTTGAATGAGGCCCAAAAAAATTACACCACAACAGAGAAGGAGTTGCTAGCTGTAGTTTATGCATTTGATAAGTTTAGATCATACTTGATAGGATCCAAAGTTGTGGTTTATACTGACCATGCTGCACTTAAGTATTTGATGTCAAAACAGGATGCTAAACCTAGACTTATCAGGTGGATATTGCTCCTACAAGAGTTTGACATTGAGGTAAGAGACAGGAAGGGCACTGAAAACCGGGTTGCTGATCATTTTTCGAGACTACCACATGAAGCAATTCAAAAAACCTCTCAACCCATGAATGAAAGCTTCCCAGATGAGCACCTGTTGCAGATCCAACAAGCACCTTGGTTTGCTGACATAGCAAACTACAAAGTAGGAAGGAAGATACCTCAAGAGTTCTCTAAGCAACAAGTGAAGAAGTTAATCCATGAGGGAAAGAAATTCTTATGGGATGAACCCTTCCTGTTCAAGAGATGTTCTGATGGAGTAATTAGAAGGTGCATCCCTGAGAGTGAAATGAAGGATATCCTGTGGCACTGCCATGGTTCAGCTTATGGTGGACACTTTGGCCCAGAGAAATTAGCTGCAAAGATATTGCAGAGCGGCTTCTATTGGCCAACTATCTTCAAGGATGCCAGAGAATATGTTCACCAATGTAATGAATGCCAGAAAGCAGGAGGATTAACAAGAAGGAATGAGATGCCTCAAAACTTCATCTTGGAACTGGAATTATTTGATCTATGGGGAATTGATTTCATGGGGCCCTTTTCCCCTTCCTATTCTTTCAGATATATCTTAGTCGCAGTGGAGTATGTCTCAAAGTGGGTGGAAGCCATAGCCACGACCACCTGTGATGCACAGATTGTCCTCCAATTCCTTAAAAAGCACATTTTCACAAGATATGGAGTGCCCAAGGGTCTTGTTAGTGATGGTGGTGGTCACTTTTGCAACAAACAGATGGAGAAACTCCTCCACAAATATGGAGTAATCCATAAAGTAGCCACACCTTACCACCCTCAGACTAATGGTCAGGCTGAACTAGCAAATAGGGAATTAAAGAAGATCCTAGAGAAAACAGTGGGAAGCACAAGAAAAGATTGGGCTAGGAAGCTAGAAGATGCATTATGGGCATATAGGACAGCTTTCAAAACTCCTATTGGCAAGTCACCCTTTCAGCTATTGTATGGCAAATCCTGCCACCTCCCTGTAGAGCTTGAACACAGACCTTTTTGGGCCACTAAACTCCTCAACCTTGATTCTCAAGCTGCAGGAGAAAAAAGGTTGTTGCAACTAAATGAGTTAGATGAATTCAGGATAGAAGCTTATGAGAGTGCTAAGATATACAAGGAAAGAGCTAAGAGGTGGCATGACAAGAAAATCACAAAGAAGGAATTCAAGCCAGGACAGCAAGTGCTCCTGTATAATTCAAGGCTTAAGATTTTCCCTGGCAAACTGAAGTCAAAGTGGACTGGTCCATACTTGGTAACAAAGGTTTTTCCTTATGGGAGTATTGAACTGCTAGATGAAGCAACAAAGAATCAATTCACAGCAAATGGTCACAGAGCAAAGCTGTATTTGGGAGGACAATGGGATAAGGAAAAAGAGGTCCAGAACCTACATCCCTCTTGAAAGGAATTGAAAGATGTCAAGCTAGTGACAATAAAAGAGCACTTGTTGGGAGGCAACCCAACCTGAGGTAGTTTTCTTTTCATAGCTTTTTCAATAAAAATGTTGAATAATTAATATGTATTGCAAGGAGCTAAGTTTGGTGTTGCACACCAAAAACAACTCAAGGGAGAATGGAGGATTCCAAGTTTGGTGTTCCACCAAAACCTCATTCAAAAGCACATTTTAACTTCCTGTACACTGCTAGTTCCAAGCAATCAAACAGATTATTCAACCACTTAATTTTTTTTTTTAGTCTTAAAACTTCATAACCTTTAGCAAGGACACAAAATTTTGCCTAGAGTTAACCTGCTGTATCCAGAAAAGTGGCAAGAAATTAAGTTTGGTGTTCCCACACCAAATTGAATCCACAAGCCACAATCAAATCATGCATGCTAACCATTTTTCAAGTGCTTGGGGAACAAGCAACTTTCAATATCATTGCAGAGGTCCATACAAGCTTTTGGAAGGATTAAGCATCATCAACCAAAGAGATGAAAGATGAATGTGAAGGCCAGCAATGATGATGATGAGAAGAAGGAAAGCAAGTGAACTCCAAAAGGTTGTATTGTTAAGTAATTGTTTTACATCAAACACTGCTATGATTGAAAGTAATATCATACCCTTATCTGTCCTTCTGTCTAGTATAGTTTTTTTGCAATTCAATAAGCAAGATGCTTGATCATTCACAACATTTTTCTCTTCAAAACTTGTTTGCACTCAAGATTTCAAAAATGCATCACATGAAAGTTCTTTGAAAAGAAGGATTGAGGAATTAAAACAATTTTGAGGCAAGCAAAAGATTAGGAGAAGTGGCGGTTCTGGTTGTATGATTATGTATTGAGGTTGCATGCTTGTGAAAACTTGCATGGGAGCTCATAGGCAGGACATGAAATTCAAAGAAGTATTGTGGAGATTCTCAAAAATCTATTGATCCAAGAAGCAGCAAACAAAACAAAAGAAAGAAAAGAAAATACAAAGACAAAAAGAACATGGCCCAAGGCTCTGAGCATCAATTACTAGGCAGAAAAGAAAGAAGAAACAATGACTCAAAGAGTTGTTAGCCTAGTAAAATGCTTGTGGTTGAGTTGTGTCAAAGAAAGAGGCTTGAGCAAGTAAATCCTTAGGGGTGCTTCAACACCTAATACCTTAAAACCAACTGGTTTAGGAGTATTGATTGAAAGCTTATCTAAAGAGCCGCTTTGAGACATGACACTTAGAGTCAAGGCCAAAGCACAGAAACTATAAGCTGCTTCAAGGTGACTACATATAAAGAGATCTCCATGATACCATTTGGATGAAAATCCTAAGACCTAAGACTCCCAATATGTGAGGACTAGTAAGCACTGAAGCCCTTGTATGAGCATATAATTTAGAGTTTACCCCACTGTTACTTAATCACTTCACTCACAGGACTTTACAAGTTGTTCTTCAATCCATTTCAGATGAAAGAACCATTGAGCATAATTCATTCCTTACTTGGGGACAAGCAAGCTTTAAGTTTGGTGTTGTGATGACAAGTCATTTTAGCCTAGTTTCACTAGCCTTTTTCTTTTGTTTTCAATGGAATTATGCACTTTCTTGAGCCATAAGCAAGCCAATTGGGTAGATTTTTATGTTTCCTTTGATTTAATCAACCATGTATGAATTCATGCTATTTCATGAGGTTTTATGCTATAATTGTCACATATTATGAAAGAATGAATATCTCATGATTTTGAGCATAGCTTTGAGGTGTTTGGTTGATTAATGATAGGTGAAGAAAGCTTGGAGAAAGGTTGAAGCAAGAAGGAATGGTTAGGAGGAAGAGAGGACAAAAAGTTTGAGCAAAAGTTTGCCTCAAACTTTAGCTCAAACTTTTGGATTAATTGAAAATGAACCAGGGAGCAAAAAGCTGGAGCAAAAGTTTGCCTCAAACTTTTGTGCAAACTTTTGGGCAAAAAGCTGGAGCAAAAGTTAGCCTCAAACTTTTTGGCAAACTTTTGGCATCACAAACCAACACCCTGGAGAGCAAAAGTTTGCGCCAACGTTAGCCCCTAACTTTTTGGCCAACGTTGGCGCATGAACAACACACCCTGGAGAGAAAAAGTTTGCGCCAACGTTAGCCTCTAACTTTTTGGCTAACGTTGGCGCCATGAGTGTGCAAGGGGAGGCCAACGTTGGAGCAAAAGTTTGACCCCAAACTTTTGCCCCAACGTTGGTATCAGCAAAAGAGGGTGGCTGATGTGAAAAGTTTGAGTAAAAGTTTGCCTCAAACTTTTACTCAAACTTTTACTCAAGCTTTCATGATTCCAAACCCGGTTCAATTCGGTTCTTCTCCAAACTCCAAGAGCAATCAACCAAGGCCTCTATCAACCCAATTCCATCAAGAGCAAAGGCCCAATTGAAGGCTTGAAGACCATTTGAAGAAAGTGTATAAATAGCATAGGATTTAAGTTTTTAGAGGAGCTTTTCCTTTTAGTTTTCAGAGAGAGTTTTTGGGGAGCTTTCTTTTCGGTTTTGATTGGGTAGTTTGGTAGAGAGCTCACTTTTACATTCTAGCATTGTTGTTTTAATTCAAGAGAATTGGGGAGGAGAATTGATCTCTCTTCTTCCTTGTTCTTGCCCAGCACTCTTTAATTTTCTTGCTTCGGATCTTGGGTGGAGAATTGAAGAACTTCTGTTTCAATCTCACCTTGGGATCTTGTTTAATTCACTACTTAATTGAATTTCAGTTTCGGTTAATTGCTTCTTCATCTACTTTCTTTGCAACTTACATTTCCTTTGAAATTACTCTTGTTGGATCTAGGAAGGCATTGAGATCTAGACTTGGTTATCTAGTCTCTTGGGTCCTGAGATCTAAATTCCAATTTTACATCCTCTGTTTAATGCTTTTCATGCTCATTTACAATTCTGTTTTTAGATCCGGTTCAATCCAAGTTATCTTCTACTCCTCTGCTTGTTGAATTTTACTTTTCCTTGTTTAATTTCTGTAACTCCAATTCCCAATTCCCTTTACAATTCAAGCCATTTACATTTCTTGCAATTTAAGATTCTGCAATTTACATTTTTTGCGTTCTAAGTTTCTGCCATTTAATTTCTTGTTCTTTAAGATTCAGCACTTTAAATTTCAGTTCTCTTTACTTTCATGCAATTCACCCACTCCCTTTACTTTCTCTGCAAATTAAATTCTGCAAATCACAATTCACTCAACCAAAACTTGATTCGCTTGACTAAATCAACCACTAAGCTAAAATTGCTCAATCCTTCAATCCCTGTGGGATCAACCTCACTCCCGTGAGTTATTATTACTTGATGCGACCCGGTGCACTTGCCGGTTAGTTTTGGTTGTTTTGGAGAAATTCGTTTTTCCACAAAAATACACCATCAATACCTTACGTGAGTAAGGGTCGATCCCATGGAGATTGTCGGCTTGAAGCAAGCTATGGTTATCTTGTAACTCTTAGTCAGGATATCAATAATTCTCAGATGTAATTGTAAAAAATAAAAGAACATGAAATAAATACTTGTTATGGAGTAATGAAGAACAGGTTGAGGCTTTGGAGATGCTTTGTCTTCTGAATTTCTTCTTTTCTACTATCTTCTTCTTCATGCACGCAAGGCTCCTTCCATGGCAAGCTTTATGTTGGGCATCACCGTTGTCAATGGCTACTTCCCGTCCTCTCAGTAAAATGTTCCAAATGCGCTGTCACCGCACGGCTAATCATCTGTCGGTTCTCGATTATGTCGGAATAGGATCCATTGATCCTTTTGCGTCTGTCACTACGCCCAACACTCGCGAGTTTGAAGCTCGTCACAGTCATCCCTTCCCAGATCCTACTCAGAATACCACAGACAAGGTTTAGATATTCCGGATCTCAGGAATGGCCGCCAATAATTCTAGCTTATACCACGAAGACTCTGATCTGAATCATGAGGCTAAGAGATATGCATTCAATCTAAGGTAGAACGGAGGTGGTTGTCAGGCACACATTCATAGGTGAGAATGATGATGAGTGTCACGGATCATCACATTCATCAGGTTGAAGTGCGAATGAATATCTTAGAATAGAAGCAAGCGTGATAGAATGGAAAACAGTAGTAATTGCATTAATTCATGAAGAACAGCAGAGCTCCTCACCCCCCAACAATGGGGTTTAGAGACTTATGTCATAGAGAATACAATATGAAACGTGTAAAGTGTCATGAGGTACAAGATGAATCACTAAGAGTAGTTTTTATAGTAAACTGGTGACCTAGGGTTACAGAAAATAAGTAAGCTAATGTGTTTAGTGTAAAAATCCACTTTCGGGGCCCACTTGGTGTGTGCTTGGGCTGAGCATTGAATCTTTCATGTGTAGAGACTTTTCTTGGAGTTAAACGCCAGCTTTTGTGCCAGTTTGGGCGTTTAACTCCAGCTTTTGTGCCAGTTCTGGAGTTAAACGCCAGAATTCTTGAGCTGACTTGAAACGCCTGTTTGGGCCATCAAATCTCGGGCAAAGTATGGACTATTATATATTGCTGGAAAGCCCAGGATGTCTACTTTCCAACGCAATTGAGAGCGCACAAATTTGGCTTCTATAGCTCCAGAAAATCCACTTCGAGTGTAGGGAGGTCAGAATCCAACAGCATCTGCAGTCCTTTTTCAGCCTCTGAATCAGATTTTTGCTCAGGTCCCTCAATTTCAGTCAGAAAATACCTGAAATCATAGAAAAACACACAAACTCATAGTAAAGTTCAAAAAAGTGATTTTTATTTAAAAACTAATAAAAACATAATAAAAACTAACTAAAATATACTAAAAACATACTAAAAACAATGCCAAAAAGCGTATAAATTATCCGCTCATCACAACACCAAACTTAAATTGTTGCTTGTCCCCAAGCAACTAAAAATCAAATAGGATAAAAAGAAGAGAATATACAATGAATTCCAAAAACATCTATGAAGATCAGTATTAATTAGATGAGCGGGGCTTTTAGCTTTTTGCCTCTAAATAGTTTTGGCATCTCACTTTATCCTTTGAAGTTCAGAATGATTGGCTTCTATAGGAACTCAGAATCCAGATAGTGTTATTGATTCTCCTAGTTAAGTATGTTGATTCTTGAACACAGCTACTCTATGAGTCTTGGCCGTGACCCTAAGCATTTTGTTTTCCAGTATTACCACCGGATACATAAATGCCACAGACACATAACTGGGTGAACCTTTTCAGATTGTGACTCAGCTTTGCTAGAGTCCCCAATTAGAGGTGTCCAGAGCTCTTAAGCACACTCTTTTTGCTTTGGACCACGACTTTAACCGCTCAGTCTCAAGTTTTCACTTAACACCTTCACACCACAAGCACATGGTTAGGGACAGCTTGGTTTAGCGCTTAGGCTAGGATTTTATTCCTGTGGGCCCTCCTATCCACTGATGCTCAAAGCCTTGGATCCTTTTTATTACCCTTGCCTTTTGGTTTAAAGGGCTATTGGCTTTTTTTGCTTGCTCTCTTTTTTTTTCTTTTTCTTTCTTTTTTTTTTGCCTTTTTTTTCGCAAGCTTCTCACTGCTTTTTCTTGCTTCAAGAATCAATTTTATGATTTTTTAGATTATCAAATAACATTTCTCCTTTTTCTATCATTCTTTCAAGAGCCAACAATTTTAACATTCATAAACAATCAAATTCAAAAATATGCACTGTTCAAGCAATCATTCAGAAAACAAGAGTATTGCCACCATATCAAAATAATTAAACTGTTTTAAAATTTGAAATTCATGTACTTCTTTTTTTTTTCAATTAAAAACACTTTTTAATTAAGAAAGGTGATGGATTCATAGGATATTCATAGCTTTAAGATACAAACTTTAAATTTTATTAATCATGGAATGACAATAAGACTCAAAAATAAATATAAGAGCACTCTAATAATAATAGAAGACGGAAAATAAAAAAAACAGAAAAATAAATGACTCTTAAAATAGACTATTAATAATAAAGGTTATCACAGAGTTAGGACTCAACAACCTTGATTTTGAGAAGTGGATGCTCCCTCAATCTGTGGGGTGCTTGGTCCTTCAAGGGAGAGCTTCTGGCGCTTCAGCTCCTGTAGTTCACGCCCCTGCTTCTCCTGTTCCTTCAGCAGTTTGCAGAGCATGCAGTTTAGATTCTGCTGTTCTTCCTTAAGTTGTTCCATAACTTTTTGCAGATTGGTAATAGATGCTTCTAGGCGGGTCCAGTAGTCAATTTCAGGAATTTCTAGGAGGAACTCATGCGCCCTCCTTTTGATGGAGTTGTCTTGCACTTGTCCTTCCATTGACTTCTTGGTGATTGGGTGTTCGATTGGGATGAATTCATCTACTCCCATCCTCACCCCAGCATCTTTACATAGCAGAGAAATTAAGCTTGGGTAGGCCAGTTTGGCTTCAGTGGGTTCTTGTTTGCAATTGTGTAAATCTCACAAGAAATCAGATGATGAATCTCCACTTCTTTTCCCAGCATAATACAATGAATCATCACTGCTCTTTTGACAGTGACCTCAGAGCGGTTGCTAGTGAGCAATATAGAACGCCCAATGAAGTCCAACCAGCCTCTTGCAACTGGTTTGAGATCTCCCCTCTTGAGTTGGTTTGGGACACCTTTTGAATTGGTTATCCACTTAGTTCCAGGGAGGCATATGTCCTCTAGAACTTGATCTAACCCCTTATCTACTCTCACCATTCTCCTATTAAAGGATTCTGGATCATCTTGTAGTTGAGGCAGTTTGAAGACCTCTCTTATTTTGTCCAGATGGAAGTAAATAAGCCTCCCTCTGACCATAGTTCGGTAGGTGTGAAAGGCGGTTCCAGTTATTCTCTGCTTATCTGTTAGCCACAGATTTGAGTAGAATTCCTTAACCATGTTTCTTCCAACTTTTGTCTCTGGATCGGCTAGAATTTCCCATCCTCTGTTTCGAATTTTCTCTTGGATCTCTGGATATTCATCTTCTTTCAAATTGAATTTAACTTCCGGGATCACTGACCTCAGACCCATTATTTTGTGGTAATGGTCTGCATGCTCTTTGGTTAAGAACCTCTCTTGATTTCAAAGACTCTTTAGAGTATTCTCTTTCTTGCCTCTTGAATTGGTTTGTTTTCCCTTAGGTGCCATGATCTTGATGAGTCTTAGCTCAGTGATCACGGAAAAACACACCAAACTTAGAGGTTTGCTTGCCCTCAAGCAAAAGAAAGGAAAAGGGAGAGAGGGGAGAAGAGCCAAATTCGAATGGTGGAGATGAGGGGATGGCCGAATGTATATTTATAGGAGGAGGGGAGGGATTTTGAAAAATTTGAAAGAGATATGACATAGAGATATGATTGATGGAAGAAAATAAAATCATGATATGAAAAAGATGAGATTTGTAATTGAAAAAGATATAAAGATGTTAAATCTGAAAATTTGGTTATACATCTAAGAAATAAGAGATGATATGATGAGTTGAAAAAGATTTGGAAAGAAATTAAGAGGATAATTGAGTTTTTGAAAAGATTTCGGAAGGATTTGAAAGAAAATTGAAAAGAGATTTTAGAAAATTGTTGAATTTTGGAAAATTGAGGGTGAATGATGAAAGTTTGAAACATGTTTATGCAGAAAATTATGAGTCAAAACATGAAAATTTGAAAAAAAGAAAAAAATTTGAAGTTGGAAACAAAATCTCCTCCCCCTGCCTTTCTGGCGTTAAACGCCCAGAATGGTATCCATTCTGGCGTTTAACACCCAATTGTTGGCCATTATGGGCGTTTAACGCCCAGCCAGGTACTGGCGTTAAACGCCAGAAACCCCTTTATCACTGGGCATTTTTCTGAACGCCCAGGATGCTGCAATTCTGGCGTTAAACACCCAGAATGGTACCCATTCTGGCGTTTAACGCCCAAAATGCCCTTTACTGGCGTTTTCTTGCCAGCAAGCTCCTTTTCTCTTCTTTTTGCACTGAATCCTTCTGTAACTCTATGAATTCCTTCAATTTTGATGATTAACCTTTGAAGAAAAATGTATATCAAACTTCTACAACTATTAATTCAAACAAATAACTTGCTAATGGCTGGGTTGCCTCCTAGCAAGTGCTTCTTTATTGTCTTTAGCTGGACCTTTACTGAGCTTCATTCAAGCCTCAGTTTTGAGCATTCTTGCTCAAAATTGCTTTAAAGATAATGTTTGATTCTCTGTCCATTAACAATGAACTTTTTATCAGAATCAATATTTCTAAGCTCAACATATCCATATGGTGACACTCCTATAATCACATATGGTCCCCTCCACCGGAATTTTAATTTCTCGGGGAATAATCTGAGCCTAGAGTTGAACAGCAGAACTTTTTGTCCTGGCTCAAAGACTCTGGATGACAATTTCTTGTCATGCCACTTTTTTGCTTTTTCCTTAAAATTTTTGCATTTTCAAAAGCATTGAGTCTGAACTCCTCTAGCTCATTTAGCTGGAGCAATCTTTTCTCACCAGCTAACTTAGCATCCAGGTTTAGGAATCTGGTTGCCCAGTAGGCTTTATATTCCAGTTCCACGGGCAGATGACAGGCCTTGCCATACACAAGCTGGTATGGAGAGGTTCTTATAGGAGTTTTGAATGCTGTTCTGTATGCCCACAGAGCATCATCCAAGCTCTTTGTCCAATCCTTTCTACGGGCAATTACAGTCCGTTCCAGGATTCTCTTTAGTTCTCTATTAGAGACTTCAGCCTGCCCATTTGTCTGTGGATGATACGAAGTTGCTACTTTGTGGCTAATTCCATATCGAACCATAGCAGAGTAAAGCTGTTTATTGCAGAAATAGGTGCCCCCATCACTGATTAGTACTCTGGGAACACCAAATCTGCTGAAAATATATTTCTGGAGGAACTTCAGCACAGTCTTGGTATCACTAGTGGGTGTGACAATTGCCTCCACCCATTTAGATACGTAGTCTACTGCCACCAAAATGTAAGTGTTTGAGTATGATGGTGGGAAAGGACCCATGAAGTCAATACCCCGTACATCAAACAACTCAATCTCTAAGATCCCTTATTGAGACATGGCATAACCATGAGGCAAGTTACCAGCTCTTTGGCAACTGTCACAGTTACGCACAAACTCTCGGGCATCTCTATAGAGAGTAGGCCAATAGAAGCCACATTGGAGGACTTTAGTGGTTGTTCGCTCACTTCCGAAATATCCTCCATACTGTGATCCATGGCAATGCCACAGGATCTTCTGTGCCTCCTCTCTAGGGACGCATCTGCAGATCATTCCGTCTGCGCATCTCTTAAAGAGATATGGTTCATCCCATAAGTAGTACTTTGCATCAGAAATTAGTTTTTTCTTTTGCAACCTGCTGTACTCCTGGGGTATGAACATCACAGCTTTATAATTTGTAATGTCTGCAAACCATGGTGCTTCCTGAATGGCAAAAAGTTGCTCATCCGGAAAGGTCTCAGAGATCTCAGTAGGAGGGAGGGACGCCCCTGCTACTGGTTCTATCCAGGACAGGTGATCAGCTACCTGGTTCTCTATCCCTTTTCTGTCTCTTATTTCTATATCAAACTCTTGCAGAAGCAACACCCATCTTATGAGGCTGGGTTTTGAATCCTGCTTTGTGAGTAGATATTTAAGAGCAGCATGGTCAGTATACACAATCACTTTTGAACCTACTAAATAGGATCTAAACTTGTCAATGGCATAAACCACTGCAAGTAACTCCTTTTCCGTGGTTGTGTAATTCTTCTGTGTATCATTTAGAACACGACTGGCATAGTAAATGATGTGCAGAAGCTTGTTATGCCTTTGTCCCAACACTGTACCAATGGCATGGTCACTAGCATCACACATTAATTCGAATGGTAATGTCCAGTCAGGTGCAGAGATGACTGGTGCTGTGACTAGCTTGGCTTTTAGGGTTTCAAACGCCTGCAAACACTCTGTGTCAAACACAAATGGCATGTCAGCAGCTAGCAGGTTGCTTAGAGGTTTTGCAATTTTTGAAAAATCCTTTATGAACCTCCTATAGAATCATGTATGCCCCAGAAAGCTTCTGATTGCCTTAACATTGGTAGGTGGTGGTAATTTCTCAATTACCTCTACCTTGGCTTGATCCACCTCTATCCCCTTGCTTGAAATTTTGTGCCCAAAGACAATTCCTTCAGTCACCATAAAGTGACATTTTTCCCAGTTTAAGACCAGGTTAGTCTCTTGGCACATTTTCAGGACAAGTGCTAGATGATCAAGACATGAGCTGAATTAGTCTCCAAATACTGAGAAGTCATCCATGAAGACTTCCAGGAAATTCTCTACCATGTCAGAGAAGATAGAGAGTATGCACCTCTGAAAGGTTGCAGGTGCATTGCACAGACCAAAAGGCATTCTTCTGTAAGCAAATACTCCAGATGGACATGTGAATACTGTTTTCTCTTGGTCTTGAGGATCCACTACAATTTGGTTGTAGCCTGAATAGCCATCCAAAAAGCAGTAGTATTCATGGCTTGCTAGTCTCCTAGCATCTGGTCTATGAATGGTAAGGGAAAATGATCCTTTCTGGTGGCTGTATTGAGCCTTCTGTAGTCAATACACATATGCCACCCTATAATTGTTCTTGTGGGAACCAATTCATTCTTTTCATTATGAACCACTGTCATGCCTCCCTTCTTGGGGACAACTTGGACAGGGCTCACCCAAGGGCTATCAGAAATAGGATAAATAATCCCAGTCTCTAATAACTTAGTGACCTCTTTCTGCATCACTTCCTTCATGGATAGATTTAGCCGTCTCTGTTGTTGAACCACTGGCTTAGCATCATCCTCCAATAGGATCTTGTGCATGCATCTTGCTGGGCTAATGCCCTTAAGATCACTTATGGACCACCCAAGAGCTGTCTTGTGTGTCCTTAGCACTTGAATTAGTGCTTTCTCTTCCTGTGGATTTAAAGCAGAGCTTATGATCACTGGAAAAGTGTCACCCTCTCCCAGAAATGCATATTTCAGGGATGGTGATAGTGGTTTGAGCTCTGGTTTAGGAGATTTCTCCTCTTCCTGAGGGATTTTTAGAGGTTTTTTTATTTCCTCTGGTTCCTCCAAATTAGACTGAACATCTTTAAAGATGTCCTCTAGCTCTGATTCAAGACTCTGAGTCATATTGATCTCTTCTACCAAAGAGTCAATAATATCAGTGCTCATGCAGTCATTTGATGTGTCTGGATGCTGCATAGCTTTGACAGCATTTAACTTGAACTCATCCTCATTGACTCTCAAGGTCACTTCCCCTTTTTGTACATCAATAAGAGTTCGTCCAGTTGCTAGAAAATGTCTTCCTAGAATGAGAGTTGCACTCTTGTGCTCCTCCATTTCTAGCACTACAAAGTCAGTGGGAAAGGCAAATGGCCCAACCTTGACAATCATGTCCTCAATGATGCCTGATGGATATTTAATGGAGCCATCAGCAAGTTGAAGACATATCCGGGTTGGTTTGACGTCTTCAGTCAACCCAAGCTTTCTGATAGTGGATGCAGATATTAGGTTGATACTTGCTCCAAGGTCACATAGAATTGTCTTGGTACAAGCACCCTCTAATGTGCATGGTATCATAAAGCTTCCTGGATCTTGAAGCTTTTCTGGTAAGCTTTTTAGAATGACTACACTGCATTCTTCAGTGAGAAACACTCTTTCAGTTTCTCTCCAATCCTTCTTATGACTTAAGATCTCTTTCATGAACTTAGCATAAGAGGGTATTTGCTCAAGTGCCTCTGCAAACGGGATCTTTATTTCAAGAGTCCTAAGATAGTCTGTAAAGCGGGAAAATTGTTTATCCTATTCTGCTTGGCGGAGCTTCTGAGGATAAGGCATCTTGGCTTTATAATCTTCAACCTTAGTTGCTGTAGGTTTATTCCCTACAGAAGTGGTTGGAGAAGCCTTCTTAGAGGGGTTACTATCAGCACTTGCAGGTGTCTGATCCCTCATTGGCGTTTGAACGCCAGGATTGGGTGCTGGATGGGGGTTTAACGCCAGCTTCCCACCCTTTTCTGGCATTTGAACGCCAGAACTGGACAAGGAATGGGCGTTTAACGCCAACTTTTCCCCCTTTTCTGGCGTTTGAATGTCAGAGTTATTCCTCTCTGGGCTCTTGATGTCCTCAGAGGGATTTTGGGCAGTGGTTTGGTCATCCTCTGTCATTTGTTCCTTTCTTGACTTTTTGCTACTTTGAGCTGAGTTATTCAATGTCTTTCTGCTCCTTAGTTGGATAGCTTGGCATTCTTCTGTTATCTGTTTAGATAACTGCTGTCTTGTCTGATTCAATTGTGCTTCTATATTCTTGTTAGCATTTTTAGTGTCTTGGAGCATCTCTTTGAATTCTGCTAATTGTTTTGTCATAAGGAGTAATTGCTGATTAAGTTCAACAATCTGTTCTTGAGGATTAGGATCAGTAGTTACTGCCATAGCCTCTTCTTTTATGGAGGACTCACTGTTTGAGTACAGATGTTGATTTCTAGCAACTGTATCTATAAGTTCTTGAGCCTCTTCAATTATTTTTCTCATGTGTATAGATCCACCAGCTGAGTGATCTAGAGACATTTGAGCTCTTTCTGTAAGCCCATAGTAAAAGATGTCTAACTGTACCCACTCTGAAAACATTTCAAAGGGGCATTTTCTTAGCATCCCTCTATACCTCTCCCAGGCATTATAAAGGGATTCATGATCCTCTTGTTTATAGCCTTGGATGTCCAGCCTTAGCTGTGTCATCCTTTTTGGAGGGTAAAATTGATTCAGGAATTTGTCTGATAACTGTCTCCATGTTTTTATGCTTGCTGTGGGTTGGTTATTTAACCACCTCTTAGCTTGATCTTTTACAGCAAATGGAAACAGTAATAATCTGTAGACATCCTGATCCACTTCTTTATCACGTACTGTGTCAGCAATTTATAAGAACTGTGCCAGAAACTCAGTAGGTTCTTCCTGTGGAAGACCGGAATACTAGCAATTTTGCTGCACCATGATAATGAGCTGAGGATTTAGCTCAAAACTGCTTGCTTTGATGGGAGGTATACAGATGCTACTCCCATATGCAGCTGTAATGGGGTTAGCATATGACCCCAAAGTCCTTCTAGACTGTTCATTTCCACTTATGTCCATGATGGAGAAAAGGGAATTGATATGAATTGCAAATAAATTATATTCTTAATTTTTTATTTATTTAATTAAAAGTGACCGAAATTAAAATAGAATAAAATAAAATAAATGGAAAATAAAATAAAATAAAATTTCAAAAAAAAGAAAATAAAATAAAAGCAGATTGAAGACTAAATTAATTAATTAAAAAGATTTTGAAATTAGCAATCAAAAAGATATGATTGAAAATTATTTTGAAAAAGATTTGATTGAGAAGATATGATTGCAATAAATTAAAAAGATTTGATTTTTGAAAAAGATTTGAAAAGATCAATTTTTGAAATTAGAATTTTGACTTGACTAAGAAGAAAAGATATGATTTTGAAAATCTTTGACTACTTAAATGCCAAATTTCGAAAATTATGAGTAAAATAAGGAAAAGATATTTTTTTGATTTTTGAATTTTAATGAGGAAAGAGAAAAACAACAAAATGACACTAAACTTAGAAATTTTAGATCAAAACAAAGAGAACAAACAAGAAAACTTTGAATGTCAAGATGAATACCAAGAACACTTTGAAGATCAAGATGAACACCAAGAACAAATTTTTGAAAAATTTTTAAGTAAATAAAAGCACAAAAACACCAAACTTAAAATTTTTAGAAAATCAAACATAAATTTTCGAAAATTTAAAGGAAAACACAAAGAAGACACCAAACATAGAATTTTTAAAGATCAAGAAAGAACTAGGAACATGCAAATTCGAAAAAAATTAAAATAAAATAAAAGCATGCAATTGACACCAAACTTAAAATATGAAACTAAACTTAAATAAAAGACTCTAAACCAACAAAAATAAATTATTCCTAATCTAAGCAACAAGATAAACCGTCAGTTGTCCAAACTCGAACAATCCCCGGCAACGGCGCCAAAAACTTGGTGCACGAAATTACAATCACACTTTTGCAACTCCGCACAACTAACCAGCAAGTGCACTTGGTCGTCCAAGTAATACCTTACGTGAGTAAGGGTCGATCCCACGGAGATTGTCAGCTTGAAGCAATCTATGGTTATCTTGTAACTCTTAGTCAGGATATCAATAATTCTCAGATTTAATTGTAAAAAGTAAAAGAACATGAAATAAATACTTGTTATGCAGTAATGAAGAATAGGTTGAGGCTTTGGAGATGCTTTGTCTTCTGAATCTCTGCTTTCCTACTATCTTCTTCTTCATGCACGCAAGGCTCCTTCCATGGCAAGCTTTATGTTGGGCATCACCGTTGTCAATGGCTACTTCCCGTCCTCTCAGTGAAAATGTTCCAAATGCGCTGTCACCGCACGGCTAATCATCTGTCGATTCTCGATTATGTCAGAATAGGATCCATTGATCCTTTTGCGTCTGTCACTACGCCCAACACTCGCGAGTTTGAAGCTCGTCACAGTCATCCCTTCCCAGATCCTACTCAGAATACCATAGACAAGGTTTAGACGTTCTGGATCTCAGGAATGGCCGCCAATAATTCTAGCTTATACCACGAAGACTCTGATCTGAATCATGAGGCTAAGAGATATGCATTCAATCTAAGGTAGAACGGAGGTGGTTGTCAGGCACGCGTTCATAGGTGAGAATGATGATGAGTGTCACGGATCATCACATTCATTAGGTTGAAGTGCGAATGAATATCTTAGAATAGAAGCAAGCGTGATAGAATGGAAAACAGTAGTAATTGCATTAATTCTTGAAGAATAGCAGAGCTCCTCACCCCCCAACAATGGGGTTTAGAAACTCATGCCGTTGAGAATACAATATGAAATGTGTAAAGTGTCATGAGGTACAAGATGAATCACTAAAAGTAGTTTTTATAGTAAACTGGTGACCTAGGGTTACAGAAAATGAGTAAGCTAGGGTGTTTAGTGTAAAAATCCACTTCCGGGGCCCACTTGGAGTGTGCTTCGGCTGAGCATTGAAGCTTTCATGTGTAGAGACTTTTCTTGGAGTTAAACGCCAGCTTTTGTGCCAGTTTGGGCGTTTAACTCCAGCTTTTGTGCCAGTTCTGGAGTTACACGCCAGAATTCTTGAGCTGACTTGGAACGCCTGTTTGGGCCATCAAATCTCGGGAAAAGTATAGACTATTATATATTGCTGGAAAGCCCAGGATATCTAATTTCCAACGCAATTGATAGCGCACTAATTGAGCTTCTGTAGCTCCAGAAAATCCACTTCGAGTGCAGGGAGGTCAGAATCCAACAGCATCTGCAGTCCTTTTTCAGCCTCTGAATCAGATTTTTGCTCAGGTCCCTCAATTTCAGCCAGAAAATGCCTGAAATCACAGAAAATCACACAAACTTATATTAAAGTCCAGAAAAGTAATTTTTATTTAAAAACTAATAAAAACATAATAAAAACTATCTAAAATATACTAAAAATATACTAAAAACAATGCCAAAAAGCGTATAAATTATCCGCTCATCAGCCTCCTAATCCGAAGCAAAGTATGGACTATTATATATTGCTGGAAAGCTATAAAAGTCAGCTTTCCATAGCCATTAAGAACGTTTCATTTGGATTTCTATAGCTCCCAAAAAGCTCTTCTGAATGCAGGTAGGTCAGATCTGGACAGCATCTGTAGTGCTTCCTCTGTCTCTGAATTAGACTTCTGCTCCAACTCCTCAATTTCAGCCAGAAAATACCCAAAATTGTCCAAAACCACAAAAAATCATAGTATAATCCAAAAATGAGAATTTAACACTAAAACCTATTAAAAGTTAATAAAAACTAAACAAGAACTACTAAAAACTATATAAAAATGATGTCAAAAAGCGTATAAAATATCCGCTCATCACAACACCAAACTTAAACCGTTGCTTGTCCCCAAGCAACTAAAAACACAGTAGGATAGAAAAAAATTAAGATACAATATATTTCTAAGTTTCTAATGAAGCTTAGTTACAATCAGATGAGCGGGACTTAGTAGCTTTTTGCTTCTGAATAGTTCTGGCATCTCACTATCCATTGAAACTCAAAGATGTTGGCATCTTTAGGAACTTAGAATCCAAATGATATTATTGACTCTCTTAGTTAAGATTATTTTAATTCTTGAACACAGCTTTCTGAGTCTTGGTCGTGACCCTAAGCACTCTGTTTTCCGGTATTACCACCGGATATATTCATGCCACAGACACTTTACCTGGGTGAACCTTTTCAGATTATGACTCAGCTTTGCTAGAGTCCCCAGATAGAGGTGTCTAGAGTTCTTAAGCACACTCTTTTTGCTTTGGACCATGACTTTAACTGCTTAGTCTCAAGCTTTTTACTTGACACCTTCACGCCACAAGCACATGGTTAGGGATAGCTTGGTTTAGCCACTTAGGCCAGGATTTTATTCCTTTGGGCCCTCCTAACCACTGATGCTCAAAGCCTTGGGCCCTTTTACCCTTGCCTTTTGGTTTAAAGGGTTACTAGCTTTTTCAATCTGCCCTCCTTTTCCAACATTTTTGGGCAGTAATGGATTTTTCTGCTTTTTATTATTATAATTTTTTCTTTTCGCCATTTTTTTTCTTTCTTGCATGCATATAATTTTTTTTCTTTTGCAACATGCTTTTTCTTTTTCTTTTTGCTGCTTTTTCTTGCTTCAAGAATCAATTTTCAGATTTTTCAGATTATCAATAATATTTTTCCTTTTTCCTTATTCTTTCAAGAGCCAACATTCATAAAATTTCAACTTTAAATATGCATTATTTATTTCATACATTCAGAAAACAAAAGCAAATGACACCACATCAAACTAATTAAACTAATCTTATTTTAAACTTGAAATTTATGCATCTCTCAGTTCTTTTCAGATAAAAATTTTTATTTACGCAAGGTGAGAGATATATGGAACATTTTACAACTTAAAGACATCAAATGCAAATGATCATGCAACTTAGAACAAGAGAACAAATAAACAGACAGACAGAAAATGGAAAAATAATAAAGGAAAGGAATAAAAAGAGAACGAGTCCACCTTTGGGGGTGGCATCTGGTGCTCCTCCTTGAGGATCCAATGTGATGCTTGA
Source organism: Arachis ipaensis (assembly GCF_059453495.1). Taxonomy (NCBI): domain Eukaryota; kingdom Viridiplantae; phylum Streptophyta; class Magnoliopsida; order Fabales; family Fabaceae; genus Arachis; species Arachis ipaensis. The sequence goes on from NC_142439.1 coordinate 96,883,988, forward strand.
TCTCTTCTATGTCATCCCTTTGCCTTTGTTGCTCTTCCCTCATAGCCCTTTGGTCTTCCCTTATGGCTCTTTGATCTTCTCTGATTTCATTGAAGGTGGTGGCATGTCCTTGATGCTCCATCCTCAATTGCTCCATGTTAGTGCTCAATTCTCCAAGAGAAGTTTTCCATTGATCCCAATAGCTTTGGGGAGAAAAATACATCCCTTGAGGCATCTCAGGAATTTCATACTGAGGTGGATGCACAGGTTCTTGTGCATGCTCTCTAGTTTGCTCCATTTGCTTCTTAGTGATGGGCTTAATCTCCCTAATGGAGATATCTCCATTTACGACAATTCCAGCTGAATTGTATAAGTGACAGATGAGGTGTGGGAATGCCAACCTGGCATTGGTGTGAGGCTTCTCAGCTACCTTGTATAGTTTTTGAGGAATTACCTCATGAACTTCCACCTCAGTTCCAATCATGATGTAGTGAATCATGATGGCTTCGTCAACAGTCACTAGTAGGGATGATGGATCTTTGGATGAACTCCAACCATCCTCTAGCTATGGACTTTAGGTCAACCCTTCTTAACTGAGTGGGTTTGCCTTGGGAATCTCTTTTCTACTGTGTGCCTTCTACACAGATATCTGAGAGAACTTGATCCAATCTCTGATCATGGTGGACTCTCCTAGTGTAATGATGAGGATCTCCTTGCAATAGAGGCAAGTTGAACACCAACCTCACACTTTCCGGGCTGAAATCTAAGATTCTTCCTCGGACCATGGTGATCCGATTCCTTGGATTTGGGTTCACACTAGTGTCATGGTTTTTGATAACCCATGCATTAGCATAGAACTCTTACACTATGAGAATCCCAACCTCTTAGATGGGGTTTTGGTTAGGACTTCCCAACCTCTTTTCCGGGTCTCTCTTCGAATTTTTGGATACTCATTCTTCTTAAGCATGAAAGGGACCTCAGGAATCATTTTCTTCTCAGCCACTACTTCATAGAAGTGGTCTTGGTGAACTTTGGTGATGAATCTCTCCATCTCCCAAGATTCAGAGGGATTGGCTACTGCCTTTCCTTTCCACTTCTTAGAGGAGTCTCCAACCTTGGGTGCCATGAATGGTAATGAAAAGAAAAAAGATATGCTTTTCCAACACCAAACTTAAAACTTTGCTCGTTCTCGAGCAAAAATAGAAGAATGGAGTAGAAGAAGAAGAAAATAGAGGGAGGGAGAGGGAGAGAGAGGGCTTGGCCCTGTGGGGTGGAGAATGTATGAGAGGTGTGTGTATGAAGGGGAATAGAGAGGGGTATTTATAGGAGTGAGAGGGTTAGGTTTCGGCCATAGGGTGGGTTTGGGTGGGAAATTTGATTTTTGAAGTGGATGGGGGTAGGTGGGATTATGATGTTTTGGGGAAATTGTGTGGATGTGATTGGGCTAGGGTTTATTGGGAAGTGTATATTGGGAAGTGTGAAAGTAGGTGGGGGTGGGTGGGGTAGGTGAAGATTCTGTGGGACCCACAGTTCCTGAGAGTCTAGGACTTTCTCACTGGCGTTCAACTTTAACACTCTTTCCGGAGTGTTCTGTTTTCACTGCTGTAAATTCTGTCTCTTGACTGATGTACATGATCATGACTCTAAGACTGAAAGAAAAACAAAATGAAAATAAAATAAATAGTTGAGTAAAGTTGGATTGCCTCCTAACAAGCGCTCTTTTAAAGTCACTAGCTTGACCTTCAGCTCCTTAAGGAGGTGAGTAAGGGCTCAGATTTTTGCCCCTCACAGTGAATTTTCTGCCTGACCTCTCATGAATGAGCTCTTTATTCCCTAGAGATAGGACACGGCTCACTGTATGTGGTAGGACTGGATTCTTAGTGAAGACAACTCTCATGTCAGGTGAGAGGCCTTCAGTTGGGATTTTCTTGTCCCTCCAGCCTTTAGGTACTTTCTTTTTAGTACCTTTGTGCTTAGAGCTTGTTGAGAGCTTCCCAACACCAAACTTAGAATTGATGTCTGGGGGCTCTGTAAAGCTCTGCATAGAAAGAGAGGGTTGGCACACTAGGTGTTGCACAGTTGTCCCTTTCTTATTGGAGGGAGAATTAGGATTGGACATCTTATATAAGATATAGTCCTCTCCTAATTGGAAAACCATTTCTCCCTTAGCTACATTAATCAAAGCTTTTGCAGTAGCTAAGAAGAGTCTTCCAAGGATGACACAGTCATCCTTATCCTCTCCAATGTCCAAGACAATGAAGTTTGCAGGAATGTAATGGTTTTTAACTTTAACCAAGACATCCTCCACTAAGCCATATGGCTTCTTCATGGTCTTGTCTGCCATCTCTAATGAGATGTGTGCAGGTTATACCTCAAGGATTCCTAATTACTCTGTTACTGAGAGTGGCATGAGGTTAATGCTTGACCCTAGGTCACATAAAGCCTTTTCAAAGGTCATAGTGCATATGGTGCAAAAAATCAGAAAGCATCCAGGATCTGAAAGCTTCTGAGGTAGCTCTTGCTGAACCAAAGCATGGATTTCTTTGGTGAGCAGTGGAAGTTCTTCCTCCAGAGGCTTTGTACCAAATAATTTGGTATTCAGCTTCATTAGAGCTCCTAGGAAACGAGCAACTTGTTCTTCCCTAGTGTCTTCATCCTCACTTGAGGATGAGTAGTCATCAGAACTTATGTACTGCAAAAGTGCATTCAAAGGAACCTAAATAGTCTTTATGGTTTCTTTTGGTTCTGGGCTAGAGGGTTCTTGAGTGGGATTCAGGCACTGAGAAGGTGTGCTTTGACTAGCGTTCAATGCCAGCTCTGTCAGCTTAGTGGGCATTGAACGCCCTTGCTGTCCACCCTAACTAGCATTAAACGCCAGTCCCTCTAGCATTCTGGGTGTTGACACCCAGCAGGGATGTCCTTGCTGGCATTCAACGCCAGCTTCCCTGGGCTGGTGGGCGTTGAACACCCAGTGAGGGGTTCCTCACTAGCATTCAATGCCAGAATGGCTGCTTGGTTGGGCGTTGAACGCCCAGTGAGGGGTTCCTCACTGGCGTTCAATGCCAGAAAGCCTTTTTGTTTGGACATTGAACGCCCAGCCAGTGCTCCCTGGTTGGCGTTCAACGCCAGCTTCTCTGCCAGGATGGGCATTAAACGCCCAGTAGGGACTTCCTCACTGGCGTTTGACGCCAATCTTGCTGCCATTGTGGGCGTTGAACACCCAGTGAAGGCTTCTTCACTGGCGTTCAACGCCTTCTCATTCTCTTCCAATTCGGCCTCAACCTCCATGGTTATGGCCTCGCACTCTTCTCTAGGATTAACCTCAGTATTACTGGGAAGAGTGTCAGGAGGGATCTCAGGGATCCTCTTGCTCAGTTGACCAACTTGTACCTCCAAATTTCTAATGGAGGACCTTATTTCATTAATAAAACTATGAGTGGTCTTAGTGAGGCTAGAGACTAGAGTTGCTAAGTCAGAAAGACTCTGCTTAGAGGTCTCCATATTCCCTTGAGAAGATGGGAATGGTGGTCTATTTTGGAACCTATTCTAGTTCCTACCACCTTGGTTGTTGTTGAAACCTTGCTGAGGTTTCTGTTGATCCTTCCATGAAAGGTTAGGGTGATTCTTCCATGAAGGGTTGTAAGTATTTTCATAGGGTTCTCCCATGTAATTCACCTCCTCCATGGTGGGTTGATCAAGATCATAAGCTTCTTTTTCAAGAGAAGCTTCCTGATTACTGCCAAGTGTAGTTTGCATTCCAGTGGGATGTTGAGAGATCATGTTGACCTGTTGGGTCAGGATCTTATTCTGAGCCAAGATGGCATTCATAGTCTCAACTTCATGAAATCCTTTCTTCTGAGAGATTCCATGATTTATAGGATTCCTCTCAGAGGTGTACATGAATTGGTTGTTTACAACCATCTCAATGAGTTCTCTAGCTTCTGCAGGCATTTTCTTCAAGTAGAGAGATCCACCTACAGAGCTATCCAAGGAAGTCTTGGATATCTCAGACAAGCCATCATAGAATACGCCTATAAGGGACCACTCTGAGAGCATGTCAGGAGGACATCTCCTGATCAGCTGCTTGTATCTTTTCCAAGCTTCATAGGGATTCACCTTCTCTTTGTCTGAAGGTTTGAACTTCCACTCTAATTTTGCTCATCCTTTGAGGAGGAAATAACTTAGCCAGAAAAGCATTAACTAGCTTTTCCCAAGAGTCAAGACTCTCTCTAGGCTGGACATCCAACCAGAACTTAGCTCTATCTCTTAAAGCAAAGGAGAAAAGCATCAGCTTATAGACTTCAGGATCAACTCCATTAGTCTTTACAGTATCACAGATCTATAAGAATTCTGCCAAGAACTGATGTGGATCTTCCAGTGGAAGTCCATGGAATTTGCAATTTTACTGCAGAAGAGAGACTAATTGAGGCTTAAGCTCAAAATTATTAGCTCCAATGGTAAGTACAGCAATGCTTCTGCCATAAAAGTTAGAGGTAGGCATGGTGAAATCACCATGGACCTTTCTAGGCTCCTCTTGTGGTTCGGCCATGTCCCATGTTTCTTGTTCAAAACTTTCTGAAAGGTCTCTTCTGGAGTGTTGTGCTTTAGCTAGTTGTAAACGCCTCCTTAGAGTCTTCTCAGGTTCAGGATCAGGAGTCAAGAGGGGTTCTTTATCCCTGTTCCTAGTCATAAACAAGAAGAAAAGAAAAGAAGAAGAGAGACTATGCTAATAGACAAGAAGCTCCTTCTTAATGTCAGAAGTAGAGAAAGAAGAAGAAGATAAACAATAAAAATAAAATAAATAAAAGAAGTAAAATAAAAATACCTTAGAAATAGTAGTAAATAAAAGAAGATAGAAGAAGTGAAGATGGAAAGGGAATCACAAGAGATCTTTCTGTGCCAATTGGCAAAAAGCTCCAAGTGAGATGTGACAAATTTCAAGCTCACTTAGCCATATATATCCTTACCTTGACCCTAGCCCCATTACAACCTATGAATAAGTCCTCATGATAAATGTATGTGTGCATTGAATAATTGTTAATTGTTAGATGAAAAACAAATGTTGGAAATCATGATTAGAGGAGAATTGAGCGAATCAACCCTATACATTAGAGCGACTAGAGCGGATACACTTCCAGTATGGGTTCGATGCTCAATTCCTTGATCCAGGCTTTCATGAGCTTTCTTCATGCAAGTCTATTTGAACTTTATTTTGATATTTGAATTGGTGGAGTTCATGAATCATCATATTATCTTAGCCCTACTTGTTCATATATGTTCTTGGAGATTGGTTTACTTTTAACCAAGTAGGTAGAAGCATTTTGCATTTAGTTGCATGCATGTAGATAGTGCATATAATTTATTTACATTGAATAAATATTCATACCCCATTTCTTGTCTTTCTTGGTTTAGCATGAGGACATGCTTAGTTTAAGTGTGAGGAGGTTTATCTTGTGTTGAATTTAGGGAGATTTTATCAACTTATCTCACATTTATTCAATGAAATAGCATGGTTTTGTGAATTCCTCCTAATTTGTGCTTAAGAGTGAAAATATGTTTTTTAGGCCTTTAAATTGCTAAATTCAATTCACTTTAATTCCATTAGATGCCTTGATATATTTGTTGAGTGATTTCAAGTTTATAAGGCAAATATTGGGTTGAAAAAATGAAGAAAAAGCATGCAAAAATGGAGAATTCATGAAGAAATGAGATTTTGGTAATCTACTCAGCAACGTGTGTACGTGGCCCACGCGTACGCATGAGAAGGAATTTGCCAGCGACACACATGCGTCACCCATGCCTACGCGTGACAAGCTTCACGTGACCAACTTAAAGGCAATACGTTGGGGGCGATTTCTGAGCTCAAGGAGGCCCAAATCTAACTCATTTCTGATGCTTTTGAACCCAAGAATCGGGGGGGAGGATGAACCCTGTAGTCATAGTTTTAGTTTTTCATCATGTTTTAGGTTAAAATTCTAGAGAAATTTAGGTTAGGTTAGGTCAAATTTTCTTAGATCCAAGTTTTAGTTCTTGTTTTTAGTTCAACTCTCTTTATATTTTATTGTTCTATTATCTTAATCTTCTTAGTTTCTCTTGTTAATTTCTTTATCTTGCCATTTTTACTTTCATAAACCCTTGAAATTTTAATTTTCTCTAATGCAGTTTGATGTTTCCATGTCTTTTTATGTTTATCTTAGTTGCTATTGTTGGTTTCTTGTTTGTGTTAGTTATGGTTTTCATTAATTCTTGCAATTTGTGATGTTTACTTTTATTTCACTCTAGGTGTTTGATAAAATGTTTTCACTAGTTATAGAGTAGTTTTCTACACTCTTGGCCTAGGTTAAGGGAATTAGGTGACCTTGAGTCATTGGGTCTAATTGGATTGGTGATTTGAGAACTCTTGTTAGTCAATTTGATATCCATTGACACTAGTTTATTACTAAGTCAATTAGTAGCTAGATTGGGACTTATGGGTTGATGTTGATCAAGCCTATTTGACATACTTCAAGCATAGAAGTAGACTTGATGGATTTGGTCCCTCATAATTGTCAATATATAGTTGTTAGACAAGGATGGTGATCTCAATTTCTATGCCTTAGCCAAGAGTTCTTCTTGCCATTTAATTTCCATTTTTGTTATTTTAATTACCTTTCATTTAATTCCTTACATGCTTGTTCAATTTCTCGCAATTTACATTTCTTGTCAACCACCAAATCAAACCCCCTTGTTCCTTCATAGGCAATAATTGAGCACTTCATTGCAATTTCTTGTGAGAAGACCTGAGGTTTAAATACTCTCGTGTTTTTATTGGGGTTTGTACTTGTGACAAACAAATTAAACTTTGATGGAGGATTGTTTGTCGGTTGGGAGCTATACTTCGACGAGATTATTTGAGTGAAATTCCTAACCGACGCTAAACTGATTGGAGAATTTACAACCACAAACTAACCAGCAAGTGTACCGGGTCGTACCAAGTAATACCTCAGGTGAGTAAAGGTCGATCCCATGAGGATTGAGGGACTAAGCAACAATGGTTGATTAATTTACTTAGTTAGGCAAGCAGAAAATAGTGTTTGAGAGTTCAAAAACATTAAACAGTAATTCAGAATATCAGAAGACAGGCAAGTAAATAAGTTGGGAATAAAATATGGAGAAGGCAGTTAAGGCTTCAGAGTTATCTATTTTCCAGATTGACTTTTCTTATTAATTTATTTTAATCATGCAAGATTTAATTCATGGAAAACTATATGTGACTAGACCCTAATTCCTTAGACCTTTCTAGTCTCCTCTAACTTTCATCAACCGCCAATTCCTTGGTCAATTAATTCCAATTAGGGGGTGAAGTTTAATTCTAGTTATTATGCCACAAAAATCCAAATTATCCAAATATAAGAGGATTATATGTCACGTATCCCGTTAAGTGCAGATAATTATAATTTAGGAGAAATTGTTTTCAAGTTGTTGTTCAAGTAAAGAGCTTTTCCAAGTTATACAAGAACTCAATTAGAAAAAGGGTCATACTTCCGTTCCACCCAAATTCATAAGATAAAGAACGAAAATAATTCTTAAATTATAAATCAGTACATGAATTAAAATAGAAAAATAATAGAATCAATCCATACAATAGACAGAGCTCCTAACCTTAACAGTGGAGGTTTAGTTGCTCATGGTTCAGAGTGGAAACTAGGATTCTCTTAAACTGTAAATTGGAATGAGGTGGAATAATTCCCAGAAGAGAAGTTTCTTTTCTCTTTTATATCTAATCCTAAATTAATTTAAAAATCTATTTTCTAAAAATAAAATAATATCTTTTCCTATTTTGAAATAAAAATGAAGTTTAAATCAGAATTAATTAAATAATCAGCGTTTTCTGCATTTTCTGCACGTGGCGCATGTCACGCGTACGCATCAGTCACGCGTACGCGTCGATGGTCTTCTTCGCGTGTCACGCGTACGTGTCAGGTACGCGCACGCGTCGCTGTGCAAATCTCCAAATCACGCGCACGCGTCAAGTACACACACGCGTCGCTCCTCGCTGGTCATCTCCTTTAATTCTTGTGTTCCTTCCATTTATGCAAGCTTCCTCTCCATCCTCTAAGCCATTCCTGCCCTATATAGCCTTCTTCTCTTTTTCTGTGGAAGCTCCATCAAATCCAACCAAATGCTACCTAAAATAAACAAAATTTCACAAGACTCAAAGTAGCATCCATAGTGGCTAAAAGATAATTAATTCTTAATTAAACTCAACAAATTAAATGTAAATTTACTAGGAAAAGATAGGAAAGATGCTCACGTATCACAACACCAAACTTGAATTGTTGCTTGTCCTCAAGCAACCAAAATTAGTACATGATTAAGATGTGAATTTGCATGAGTCGTGAGAGTTCAGTTATGCTCATGTCTCTTCTTAAAAAAATGGGGTTTATTCATTGTAACTCTAAACAGTTTTGGCATCTCACTCTCCCTTAAATCAGAAGAATGTCAATGTCATGCGGAATTAGAATTCGGATCATATTATGAGTTCTCTTGTCTTTATACCTCAGTTAAATCCTTAAACACAGCAGGTATCCCAAAATTCTCAATTAACTGGTGCTTTGCACCTTGAGCCTAGCCGTGACTTTAAATGTTCTGTCTCAAGGGTTAATTAACACAAGAACACCACAAGCACTTAACTGGGAAACTCTTTTGAAGTTCTGATTTTTCTTTCAGCTATTCACAGACAGTGGTGCTCAAAGCCTTTGGCATACTCTACTAATTGCAGTTGATCTCGACTCTAAATGTTCTGTCTCAAGGATTACTTGACACAAGAACACCACAAGCATATGACTAGGAAAACAACTCTTTGAGCTTTTAATCATGTCTGACCTCCCTAGTCATTGATGCTCAGAGCCTTGGACCTTGCTTTTTTATCCTCTTTTTTTTTTTGCTGTTTCTTTTGCTTCAAGGATTAACTGTCACAAATTTTTAGAAAATTCATAAGACTTCTCTAAATTCTTTTTCCTTATACGTCAACATTCCTTGATTCAAATTCAAACATGCATGGTTTATGTCATGCATTCAGAATCACAGAGAACACCACCACATTTGATTAAATGAGACTATTCTAAAAAAAATAAACTCAATTTCTCATGCATTACATCCCATTTTCTTCTTTCTTTTTGATTTCAAGCTCATTGGGCAATACATGAGACACCTTTCAGAATTAAAACAACTAACAGAATAAAAATAACTAATTTAACTAGAACCTAGAAATTGAAATAACAAAGGATCATGCAGAAACCAAGTAAAATAGAAGAAAACAGGAATATAACATAATAAGAACGGGAGGAAATATAGAATGAAAGGAACTCAACCACCTCAGTTATTCTAGTGGCCATTTTATTCTTCAGGCTGTGCTCCTCCGTGAAGATGATTCGCCTCCCTTTGGTACCATAAAATTAAACAGAAAAACCATCAGCGAAGCGGCCAACACCAAACTTAAAGGTTTACTTGTCCTCAAGCAAAGAAGAACTGAAAACAGAGAGGGACATAGAAAGACATAAAAAATAGTATGATGAAAGAAGAACAAAAGAATGAAAGAACAAGAGAGAATTAGGATTGGGGGGTTGGATGATTTGAAATCAGGCGCTGAGGTGGTTTAATTGGGTGTCGCATGCGACACGTACACGTAAGGCACGCATACGCGTGGATCGCGCGAATTTCAAGCAAGGCGTACGCGTCTGGGATGCGTACACATGATGTTGGTTGTACGAATGGCGCGAGGGCAGCCCTGCGCATGCACAACTCTCTGTTCAGATACGCATGAGAGCCAAAATTCCATATGACGCGTGCGCGTCAGGGACGCGTACACATGGACGGCCAGGATGGGAAAACGAGGCGCACGCGTCAGGGACGCGTACGTGTGGTGGGGTTTGTGCTCCCAACACAGTTCCAGCCCCACACCATCATAACTCTCTGGCCATACACCCATTTACGCCAATTTACAGGGTCACGCATATGCGTGGGGGACGCGTACGCGTGGACTGGTGAAAACGCAAGCGATGCGTATGCGTGAGGGACGCGTACGCGTGGACTTGCTTGTACGCAAGGCACGCCATCAGCACCACTCCTGCCCAACTCTCTGTTCAATTTTTATTTTTCATACATACACATATGACGCATACGCGTCAACGACGCTTGCGCGTCGTGTGCTCGTTTTTTTTTAACATTCGGTTCCTGTTCTAAAATAGCTGCATGATCAGAACAAATTTAAAACGAAAGAAAAATAGTAAAAATTCAATAAAAATCAAATAAATAAGAAAATCACTACTACAAAAAATAATTAAGGATACGAAATTATCGGGTTGCCTCCCGACAAGCGCTTCTTTAACGTCACTAGCTTGATGGTCAGTTCTGCTAATTCAGCAGATAAGCGGACCTCTGGCGATCGAACTCACCTCCAAGATAGTGCTTCAACCTCTAGCTATATGGTGAAGCTATGGTAACCACAAATGGTCTTGACCACCGGGATTTCAGCTTCTCGGGAAAGAGTTTGTGCCCTGAATTATATAGAAGCACTCTCTGTCCTGGCTCAAAAACTCTGATGGCAATCTTCTTGTCATACAATAACTTAGTTCTCTACTTATAGAGCTTGGCATTCTCATAGGCTGAATATCTGAATTCATCAAGCTCATTCAACTGAAGCATTCGCTTAATTTCCGCAGCTTCTGAATCAAGATTCAGATACCTGATTGCCCAGTAAGCTTTATGCTCAACCTCAACTGGCAAGTGACAGGCTTTGCCATAGACCAACTGATAAGGAGACATGCCAATAGGAGTCTTGTAAGCTGTCCGGTATGCCCAGAAAGCATCATGAAGCTTCCTAGACCAGTCCTTTCTTGAAACACTGACGGTCTTCTCTAGAATCCTCTTAAGTTCCCTATTAGAAACTTTAACCTGTCCACTTGTCTGACGATGATAGGGGGTTGCCACTTTATGATGGACTCCATATCTCTGCAGAAGAGAGTCCAGCTGTCTGTTACAGAAGTGACTTCCTCCATCACTAATGAGTGTCCTTGGGACACCAAACCGGTTAAAGATATATCTCTGAAGAAAGCTCATTACCACCTTGGCATCATTGGTGGATAGGGCCACAGCTTCCACCCACTTGGACACATAATCAACTGCCACTAGAATATAGTTGTTTGAATGTGAGGGTGGGAAAGGTCCCATGAAATCAATACCCCACACATCAAATAACTCAACCTCAAGAATCCCCTGCTGTGGTATTTCATGGTTGGCAGGGAGATTCGTGGCTTTTTCACATCTGTTACAGTGCTTCACAAATGCTCTTGAGTCTCTGAAGAGGGTCGGCCAGTAGAACCCGCTCTGAAGGACCTTTTGTAGCTGTCCTTTCACCACCAAAGTGACCTCCATAATCAAAACCATGACAGTGCCAAAGAATCTGCTACTTTTCCTCATCCGGGACACATTTCCAGATTATACCATCTGAGCACCTTTTAAAAAGATACGGTTCCTCCCAAATGTAGTACTTTGCATCAGTCAATAGCTTCTTTACTTGTTGTCTACTGTACACCTTTGGAATAAAATTCATAGCTTTATAATTTGCAATGTCTGCAAACCATGGAGCCTGCGGAATGAGGAACAATTGCTCATCCAAAAATGTCTCAGTCACAGCTGTAGGTGGTTGTACTTCTGCTTCAGGCTCAATTCTGGAGAGATGGTCAGCTACTTGATTTTTTGACCATTTCCTGTCTTTTATCTCAATATCAAACTCCTGAAGGAGCAACACCCATCTGATTAATCTTGGTTTAGAATCCTATTTGGTTAAAAAGTACTTCAAAGCAGCATGATCAGTATAAACAATAATCTTAGAACCAATTAAATAAGACCTAAACTTATCAACAGCATACACAATAGCTAATAATTCTTTTTCTGTAGTTGTGTAATTCTTTTGGGCATCATTTAACACACGGCTAGCATAGTAAATGACATGTACAAGCTTGCCATGCCTCTGTCCTAAAACAGCTCCTATAGCAAAATCACTAGCATCACACATCAACTCAAATGGTAAATCCCAGTCAGGGGAGCTATAATGGGAGCAAAGGTAAGGTTTGCTTTCAGAGTTTCAAAAGCATGCAGGCAATATGAATCAAAGACAAAAGGAACATCAGCAACCAACTGGTTGCTTAATAGTTTAGCAACTTTTGAAAAATCCTTTATAAATCTTCTATAAAATCCTGCATGACCCAAGAAACTCCTGACTGCCTTAACATTAGCTGGTGGTGGTAATTTTTCAATTACCTCCACCTTTGCTCTATCAACCTCAATCCCCTTACTTGAAATCTAGTGTCCAAGAACAATACCTTCTGTAACCATAAAATGACATTTTTCCCAATTTAAAACAAGGTTTGATTCTTGACACCGTTTCAAGACAAGAGATAGATGCTTAAGGCAGAATTCAAAAGAATTACCAAAAACAGAAAAATCATCCATAAATACCTCAATGAATTTTTCAACCATATCAGAAAAAATTGAAAACATACACCTCTGAAAAGTTGATGGAGCATTACAGAGTCCAAATGGCATTCTCCTGTAGGTAAATATTCCAAAGGGGCATGTGAATGCTGTCTTTTCTTGATCTTGAGGGTCTACTGCAATTTGATTATATCCAGAATATCCATCTAGAAAACAATAAAAAGCATGACCAGCTAACCTCTCAAGCATCTGATCCATGAAAGGCAGGGGGAAGTGATCCTTCCTTGTAGCAGAGTTGAGCCTCCTGTAGTCTATACACATTCTCCAACCTGTGACTGTTCTTGTAGGAATAAGCTCATTCTTTTCATTCTTGATCACTGTCATCCCTCCTTTCTTGGGAACTACATGCACAGGACTTACCCAAGGACTGTCAGAAATAGGGTAAATAATACCTGCTTCCCATAATTTCATTACCTCTTTTTGGACCACCTCTTTCATGGTTGGATTGAGTCTCCTTTGTGGTTGCACAATTGGTTTAGCATCATCTTCAAGGAGAATCTTGTGCATACACTTGGTTGGACTAATCCCCTTCAAGTCACTAATGGTCCACTCAAGAGCTGTTTTATGGCTCCTGACCACTGAAATAAGCACCTCTTCCTCTTCAGGCTTCAAGGAAGAGCTAATAATCACTGGATAGGAATCATTTTCACCCAAGAACACATATTTCAGAGAAGGATGTAAAGGTTTGAGCTCAAGCTTGGGGGCTTCCTCCTCTGCTTTAGGCGTGTGAACCATAGCCTTCTGGGGTGGTGAATCATGAACTTCAACTAATTTATACTCAGAAACAGGATCCAGAATGTCATCAAGCACCTCAGCTTTTAGTACCTCTTGAACAAGTGGTTCAATAACATCTATTTTCATACACCCTTCAGAATCATTAGGGTGCTTGAGAGCTTCAAAAACATTAAGGACCACCTGTTCTTTATTGACCCTCAAGGTTAATTCACCCTTTTGCACATCAATCAGAGCTCTACCTATAGCTAAAAAGGGTCTACCAAGTATAATAGAGGATTTTACCTCCTCTTCCATGTCTAATATAACAAAATCGGCAAGAAAAATAAATGGTCCTACTTTCACAAGTAAATCCTCAACAACACACACAGATAATTTAATAGAAAGATCAGCAAGTTGAAGAGAAATATGAGTGGGTTTTACCTCCTCAATTTGAAGCTTTTTCATCACTGAAAATGGCATGAGATTGATGCTAGCTCCAAGATCACATAAAGCTCTCTGAATGGTGACATCTCCAATGGTGCAAGGAATTACAAAGCTCCATGGATCTAGCATTTTCTCAGGAAGGTTGTGTTGGATAATGGCACTACATTCCTTGGTTAACACCACTGTTTCTTGTTCCTTTCAATTCCTCTTGTGGGTCAACAATTCTTTCATAAATTTTGCATAGAGAGACATTTGCTCAAGAGCCTCTGCAAAAGGAATGTTGATCTGTAGCTTCTTGAAGACATCTAAAAATTTAGAGAATTTCTTTTCTTTGGAAACCTTTTGAAGCCTCTGAGGATATGGCATTTTTGGCTTGTATTCAGGAGCCTTTGGCAATGTAGGATAAGTATCAAGAGAGTCAGGGAACAGGTTGTCTACACGCTTTGGAGGGGCGTTCTTCACTTCTTCCTTCTTCTCCTCTGTAGCTTCCTTTTCAACTAGCTCTTCATTGGCCTTTGTCTCAGAGCCAGCTGTTTTACCACTTCTCAATTGAATAACCTTGCAATCTTCTCTTGGATTCACCACTGTATCACCTAGAAATGTACTTGCAGACCTCTCAGGTATTTGCTTGCTCAATTGGCCCATTTGCACATCTAAGTTTCTAATGGAGGCTCTGGTTTCCTGCATAAAACTCCTCATCATCTCCCAATTAGAATCTTCTTGGGATTTAGAATTTGCCTACTGAGGTGGTTGTTGTTGCTGAGACTGAAATTGGTGGTTATTATAATTGTTCTGTTGGAAGCCGCCCTGAGACTTATTGTTGAAATTTTGAGGTTTCTGAGGTTGGTCCCTCCACCCAAAATTTAGGTGATTTCTCCAACCCTTTTTGTATGTCTTAGAATATAGATCATTGTTGGGATTTCTAGAACCACTCCCCATGTAATTGACCTATTCAGAAGAGGATTGAGCATAATCATAATTATCATTTTGCACAAAATTACTTGTCATGTCATAAGAGACCTCTTGAGGTAGATTTTGGGTGTTGATAACTGAGACTTGCATGCAACCCATCTGCTGAGTAAGTAGATTTATTTGCTGAGACATAAGCTTGTTCTGAGCAAGAATAGCATTAAGGGCTTCTACTTCCATAACACCTTTCTTCTGAGGAGCTTCAGAGTTCACAGGATTCCTGTTAGATAAGTATAAATATTGGTTGCTAGCAACCAATTCAATCAGCTTAATAGTCTGCTCCTGTGTCTTCTTCTTGTGCAATGAACCACCTGCAGAATTATCTAAGCACATCTTGGATATTTCACCCAAGCCTTCATAAAAGATATCTAGTTGGGTCCATTTGGAGAACATGTCCGGAGGGCATTGCCTAGTCAGTAGCTTGTACCTCTCCCAAGCTTCATAAAGAGTTTCACCATCCTTCTGCCTGAAGGTCTGAACCTCCACCCTAAGCTTAGTCAGCTGCTTTAGTGGGAAAAATTTAGTAAGAAACTCAGTAACAACCTTGTCCCAAGTATCCAAACTCTCCTTGGATTGGGAATCTAGCCATAGCTTTGCTCCATCCCTCAAAGAAAACGGGAAGAGCATGAGTCTGTACACCTCAGGGTTCACTCCATTTGTCTTCACAGTATCACAAATCTGCAGAAAATTAGAAATAAATTGATTTGGGTCTTCTTGGGGAAGACCATGATACTGGCAGTTTTGTTGCACCAGGGTGACCAATTGTGGCTTCAACTCAAAGTTGTTCGCAGCTATAGGAGGCACCACAATACTTTTTCCATAAAGATCTGTAGTAGGAGCAGAGTAAAAGCCAAGCACTCTCCTTTGTTGCTCATTCTCATTCGGATTTGCCACATTGGCATTAACAGCATTATTAGGATCCATCGTGGATTCTGCAGTCTTGTAAAGTCTTGTTTGTTTCAAACGCTGCCTGAAAGTCCTTTCAGGTTCAGGATCAAAGTCTAAGAGAGGTTCCTTATCTCTGTTCCTGCGCATAAATAGACAGAAGACAAGAAAAGATGAAACTCTCTACGTCAGAGTGCAGAGAATTCCCAGTGAGGTAACCTGTGTAAACTATTAAAATAAAAATACTAAATAGGATAAATAAATAAATTTCGAAATTTGTAGGAAAAAATTAGGAAAGAAAAATTCGAAATTAACAAGAAAAATAAACAGGAAAAATTGAAATAAAAATAACTCTCACAACACCAAACTTAATTTCAGAAATTAAGAAAAATATTAGTGCTATTTAATTTTTTTTTCCGAAAATACTAAAGCAAAATTTAAATGAACTTAAAACTAAAACGCCTAATCTAAGCAATCAAACAACTAATAGTTGTTAATCACTATCAATCCCCGGCAACGGCACCAAAAACTTGATTGCGGAATTTACAACCACAAACTAACCGGCAAGTGCACCGGGTCGTACCAAGTAATACCTCAGGTGAGTGAGGGTCGATCCCATGAGGATTAAGGGACTAAGCAACAATGGTTGATTAATTTACTTAATTAGGCAAGCAGAAAATAGTGTTTGAGAGTTCAAAAATATTAAACAGTAATTCAGAATATCAGAAGACAGGCAAGTAAATAAGTTGGGAATAAAATATGGAGAAGGCAGTTAAGGCTTCAGAGTTATCTATTTTCCGGATTGACTTTTCTTATTAATTTATTTTAATCATGCAAGATTTAATTCATGGAAAACTATTTGTGACTAGACCCTAATTCCTTAGACCTTTCTAGTCTCCTCTAACTTTCATCAACCGCCAATTCCTTAGTCAATTAATTCCAATTAGGGGGTGAAGTTTAATTCTAGGTATTATGCCACAAAAATCGTAATTGTCCAAATATAAGAGGATTATATGTCACGTATCCCGTTAAGTCCAGATAATTAGAATTTAGGAGAAATTGTTTCCAAGCTGTTGTTCAAGTAAAGAGCTTTTTCAAGTTATACAAGAACTCAATTAGAAAAAAGGCCATACTTCCGTTCCACCCAAATTCATAAGATAAAGAACGAAAATAATTCTTAAATTATAAATTATTACATGAATTAAAATAGAAAAACAATAGAATCAATCCATACAATAGACAGAGCTCCTAACCTTAACAGTGGAGGTTTAGTTGCTCATAGTTCAGAGTGGAAACTAGGATTCTCTTAAACTGTAAATTGGAATGAGGTGGAATAATCCCCCAAAAGAGAAGTTTCTTTTCTCTTTTATATCTAATCCTGAATTAATTTAAAAATCTATTATCTAAAACTAAAATAATATCTTTTCCTATTTTGAAATAAAAATGAAGTTTAAATCAGAATTAATTAAATAATCAGCGTTTTCTGCATGTGGTGCATGTCACGCGTACGCGTCAGTCACGCGTACGCGTCGATGGTCTTCTTCGCGTGTCACGCGTACGCGTCAGGTACGCGCACGCGTCGCTGTGCAAATCTCCAAATCACGCGCACGCATCAGGTACGCGCACGCGTCGCTCCTCGCTGATCATCTCCTTTAATTCTTGTGTTCCTTCCATTTGTGTAAGCTTCTTCTCCATCCTCTAAGCCATTCCTGCCCTATATAGCCTTCTTCTCTTTTTCTGCGGAAGCTCCATCAAATCCAACCAAATGCTACCTAAAATAAACAAAATTTCACAAGACTCAAAGTAGCATCCATAGTGGCTAAAAGATAATTAATTCTTAATTAAACTCAACAAATTAAATGTAAATTCACTAGAAAAAGATAGGAAAGATGCTCACGCATCATAAACCCTCTATCAGTTATCCTAAAGCGTTGCGCTTTTAATTTTGCAATTTTTGCGTTACCCTTTTTTAAGGCTCCTCGTATTTTATATCCTTCCAATTATTATACGTGTATATTTTATTTTAGAGGTCGTAGCACCTCGCCACCTCTGTTTTACATCCTAGGTGTAAAGCTCTGTGTGATAGGGTGTTACACTTCCTTTCCTGTCTGGTTTAGGAGTTTCTCTTTCCATCCCTATATTTTTAAGGCTACTCCCTCTTCTATCCAAGCCAGAGCTTTATTTTTCAATCTTTTCCAATATGCTGGTAAATCCAAGTACTTCCTTGGATTGTCCCATGTTGACATCCCAAAATTTTTTTAATATTGACCCTCCTTTGTGTTGACACTTGCTATCCAAAGGTTATCCTAGATATTTTCAAATTAATTTTCTACCCAGAAGTTTTTGTGTATTCATTTAGAATAAGAATCAGTTGGTATACCTCCTCCTCTTTTGCTTTTGCAAATATTGTCCGCAAATATAAGATGTGTAATTACCGGTGCTGTAGGAGCTAGTGTTGTTCCTGAGATTCTTCCTTTTGCTTTTGCCTCTTCTATTAAAATTGTGAAGAATCCAGCCACTAAAATGAATAAATACAGTGACAATGGATCGCCTTGCCGAAGCCCTTTTTGAGGAATTATATTTCTAGATAAATTCCCGTTAATTTTGAATTTGTAACTTGCACTTCTTACGCATTCCCTAGTTAATTGTACCCATTTCTCCTGAAATCTGAATGCCAGTAGCATCTTTTCCAAAAAATCACATTCTAATCTGTTGTATGCTTTATTCATGTCTAATTTAATTGCCAAATCATCTAATTTCCTCTTTCCCTTCCTTTTTAGCCTATGAAAAGCTTTCTACACGATAATAATATTATCTTGTATATATCTTTCTCCTATAAACGCACTCTAAATTGAAGAAACTATAGTATTTAGGTACTTCTTCAGCCTTAGAACCATGATCTTTGAGGTTATCTTGTATATGAAGTTATAGCAACTAATTGGTCTTAGTTGATTCAGATTTTCTGGCTGTTTGGTCTTTGGAATGAGTACCACTATTGTTTCTCTAATACCACTTGGCAATTTCTGACTTGCAAAATAATTCTTGATTACTGCAATGACCTCTTTTTCTATCACACTCCAATGCTTTTGAAAGAATAGACCATTTAGCCCATCGGGTCCTGGCGCCTTTAAGCTTCCGAGACTAAAAACTGCTTCTTTAATCCCCTTCTCCGCAACCTCTCCCCTTATCTCTTCATTCATTCGCTGTATCACTCTTTTTGGAATCTTCTTTATATATTCCTCCCATCCTTCCTTCCTGTTGGTACTGAATAATTCTGAAAAATAATTCTCTATCAAATTTTTTTATTTTTATTTTACCACTGATCCAATTTTCAGAACTGTCCTTCAATCTAACAATTTTATTCCTATTCTGCTTTTGTATAATGATAATATTAAAAAAAGAAATATTTTTGTCTCCCCACCTTAGTCATTTCACCCTAAACCTTTGGCCCCAATATTTTTTTTCTTTTTCACAACTGTGCTATTTTCTTTTTTAATTTCATAAAAAGGACTCATGGAGTCAGATTAGCACTGGGTTAGTTATGAATGACCTAACTCCATTTTATCTGCTTAGGGAATAGGGATGTAATAGTGGAGCCCAATAACACGGTCCAAAGTTGGAGTTTTTAAGTTGGGCCTGCATTGGGCGAAATGCTTGGATCTTGAGTATAACCTTAAAGGCGGATTTGTGTGGTTTAAACTTTCTATTAAAGAAAACTGCATATTAGACCTGATTTGTTTTGTTTATATCAGAATAAAGGGTGGCAACATACACCCTACCCGCGAGTACCTAATCCGGTCGGTAGGGTAGGGTGCGGGTAGGATTTTCGTGTGGAAAATTATTATCAAAGTTAGTTCTATTTTAAATTATTATCAAATTATATAATACTGTTGTATTTTTTTGGTAACTCGCGGGTAGGTGACGTTAGGATTTTTGCCAGTAAAGAATTTCATAAAAACAGTCGCGTTGTAGATATAGTCTCTAAACCGACAGAAATCCCTTCGTACAAACGTTTTGGTTGTCACAAGTAACAAACCCCTTAAAATTGATAACCGAGTATTTAAACCTCGGGTCGTCTTCTCAAGGAATTGCAGGGAGGTATGTTCTTATTATTGGTTATGAGTTTATAAATTGGAGAAATTTGGAGTTTGGGCAATGGGCACAGGTATATTGTCAAAGCAATAAAAATAAGTAAATAACTGTAAAATAAAATTTTGGTAAGATATGAGAAATTGAAAGTCCAGACTTAGTTATTCTTATCAACAACAATGAAAGTTGAATCTTAATTCCACTTAGTCAACCTTTACTAAAGTAAAGGAAAGTCAATGGACTAATTAGTTTGATCTTCGAATCCTATTTATTTCCTAAGAAAAGGTTGGGATTATTGAAGCTTAGTTCAATTAGCAAAAATAACAGTTATCAATTATGTTGTTGAGTTGGATAACTTCTGAGTTACTGATTTCTTAACCAAAACCAAAAGGGAAAAGTAAATCTACTGGAATAAAAATATCTTCAGATGGGAAACAGTAATCATGTAAATAAAAAAAAGCAATCATGAATTGAAATACCTCAAATAACATTAATTAAGAAAATTATATGTAACATGGAAGAGTTCATAAATTAAATAAAAATAAAGAACCTGGGATTGAGAGTCACTCCTAAAACTAAGAGAAGTCCTAAATCCTAATCCTAAGAGAGAGGAGAGAACCTCTCTCTCTAAAAACTACATCTACTCCTAAAATTGTGAATGTGAAAGCCTCCTTATGAATGGATGTATTTCCCGACTTTATAGCCTCTAATCTGTGTTTTCTGGGCCGCAAACTGGGTCAGAAATAGCCCAGAATTCGCTGGTCTCGAATTCAACCACGCTGAATTTCTGTCACTGCGATGCGGCCACATGGATCACGCGGTCGCGTCGCTTAGCGTCAGAAAAACTATAGCATATTATATATCAAATCGAAGCTCCGGACGTTAGCTTTCCAGCACAACTGGAACTGCATCGTTTGGACCTCTGTAGCTAAAGTTATAGCCGTTTGAGTGCGAAGAGGTCAGGCTGGACAGCTTAGCAATTTCTCCAACTTCTTGTATTCCTTCCACTTTTGCATGCTTCCTTTCTATCCTCTGAGCCATTCCTGCCCTATAATATCTGAAATCACTTATTAACACACATATCAAGGCATCTAATGGTAATAAGAGAGGATTAATAATAAGCAAATATAAGATCAAAGAAGCATGTTTTCAATCATAGCACAAAATCAGGAAGGAAATATAAAACCATGCAAATATTATGAATAAGTGGGTAAAGAGTTGATAAAATCCACTCAATTGAGCACAAGATAAACCATGAAATAGTGGTTTATCAACCTCCCCACACTTAAACACTAGCATGTCCTCATGCTAAGTTCAAGAGAAGCTATAAAGGTGAAGAGGAGTAGTAGAATGTATGAAATGTAACCTATCTATATGAATGCAACTACATGCAAAGTGTTTCTACCTACTTGGTTAAGAGTAAATACTTTCTCCAAGACAAATACAAACCAATTTCCACTAATTCAAATCATACAATAAAAAGCAAGTAAACTTGTAAGAAGACAGCTCATGAAAGCAGGAAACATAGAATTTAAGCATTGAACCCTCACTGGAAGTGTATATTACTCTAATCTCTCAAGTGTATAGGATAATTCACTTTAGTCTTCTCTAATAATGCTTTCTAAAACTTTGTTCTTCATCTAACCAATTAACAAATATTTAGCATACAAATGCAAACATCATGAGGTCTTTTCAAGGTTGTAATGGGGCTAAGGTAAAGGTAAGGATATATATATGGCTAAGTGAGCTATAATTTGAATCTTTGACTAACCTAAGTTCTCACCTAACATACATACACTCTATATAACTTTAAAATCATACCTAGCTACCCATAATTCCCACTTTTGTATGATTCCCATACTCATGTACCAAATTTTGATATTTCTTTACTTTTGTCACATGTGCATTGATATTTTCATTAACTTAGCATTGGGGTAATTTTGTC
Organism: Arachis ipaensis; assembly: GCF_059453495.1. Taxonomy (NCBI): domain Eukaryota; kingdom Viridiplantae; phylum Streptophyta; class Magnoliopsida; order Fabales; family Fabaceae; genus Arachis; species Arachis ipaensis. Next base: position 96,905,550 of record NC_142439.1, read on the forward strand.
CCCTTATTTATTTATTTATATTATATTATATATATATATATATATATATATATATATATATGTATGTATTTTTTTTCTTTTCTCTTTTTCTCTTTTTTTTAACATAAAAGCAAACATAACTTATCAATGCACATGGATTTTCCATTATTTTTCTATTTTGGTTTTTCATGAGTAGGTTCCTAAATTTCCAATATTCAAATAAATTAGAAACATGATACATTCCCTTATTAACCCATGTTCCCACAGTTTCCCCACACTTAGTTGATGCACAATCTCTATCTTAAGCTAACCAAAGATTCAATTAGGATATTACTTTTGTTTTTCTGCTTAAGGATAGTGATGTAGTAAAATAGAACAGAAGGGGATTAAAAGGCTCAAAGTGGCTAACAAGGGTGATTTAAAGGGTAGGTTTATTTGGGATAAGTGAGCTAATAACAAATAATGGCCTCAATCATATGCAAGCATGTAAATATACTAAATATTGGACATATAGAATGGAACAAAGCTAAGATTGCAATCATAGTGAAGAAAACACACAAGAATAAAAATTTATTGTTAAATAATGTAACCATATAAATAAGCTCAAAATCTCACAGGTTGTGTGTTCTTTGGCTCAAAACCATGTTCCAAATACAACTTCAAACAAGTTTTAATAAAAAAAAAATTTTTAATTTAAATTAGTGAAATTTTTCAAAGATAGGGTCTTAAAAAGAAACTTATTATTTTAACCAAGCAGTAACTAAATGCATAAAATCAAATAAATATGCAAATGCAACAACTAATTTAATGAAGAAAATTAAAACATTGATGTTGAGACAGGGATGTACTAACCCACGGAGATCGGTATCGACCTCCCCACACTTAAAGATTGCACCGTCCTCGGTGCATGCTGAGATGTGCAGGTGGACGGGTTGTTTCAACTGTTGCTTTTCTCTAAGGATTGTGCAGATGGACTTGTCTGTCTCCCCATGTAAACGTCTTCCGGTTCTCTTTCTGGTGGCCATCCTGAAAGAAAAAGGGAAGAAAAAGTAACCCAGTAATAAAGATAAGAAAATAAATGAAGTATGGGTAGGTTAATGCCAAATGATAATGGTCTCATTTACATGGAAGCTTCAACATGTACGTGAGAAAATAATAGAAGCCATGGCATACCAGTGGTGCAGAATATGCAACAATGGGGAAGAGAGTGAGGAAGGAAAGATAATATAAATTAAAAATCAATACAAAAGTAAGACAGGTATAAAAGATTGGCATTGATTTAAATAATATTACCTAACCAGAATAAAACAAGTCATAAGCACCAAGATAATACCAAAAAAGAAATAACAGTTGAATAAGAACATTTGAACACCAATAGTAAAATAATAAATTTAGAAAAATAAAAATATGCAATGAATGAAAGTATGCAAATAAATAAAATAAAATGAGAGGGAAAAAGGATGAGAAGAAGAAAAAGAAAGTGAGAAAGGAGAGAGAAGGAAGAAATTAGGATTAGAAAAGAAAAGATAAGAAAATTGGCACTAATCTGGATAGGTTGTGCGACGCTGGCGACGCGGTCGCGTGGGTGACGCGGTCGCATGGTGCGCGATAAGGTTGGGTGACGCGGACGCGTGGGGCACGCGATCGCGTGACTCGATTTGTGCTAGTGGCGCGAGTGCAGCCTCGCGGTCGCACAACTCTCTGTTCAAAACTTAGTATTGCCAAAATCCAGGGTGACGCGATCGCGTGGTCGACGCGATCGCGCGGGTGGCCTTATTTCCAATATGATGCGGACGCGTGAGTGACGCGTTCGCGTGGCATGGCTTGTGTTGCTAGCACGGGTCCAGCCCAATTCCAGCTCAACTTTCGGCCATACACCCTTGTTATGTCGATTTACAAGGCCACGCGGTCGCGTGGGTGACGCGGACGCGTGGGGGAGCTATTTTGCAAATGACGCGGCCGCGTCAGCGACGCGGTCGCGTGGGACGATTTGTGCCATTGGCATGCCTCCAGCCCTACTCCTGCGTAACTCTCTATTCAATTTCTTTTCCTCCTAACGCACTGGTGACGCGGACGCGTCAGCGACGCTGCCGCGTCACGTGCTTGCTTTTTTTTTTTAATCTGAAAAGAAAATTCAGAATGCAGTGTTAATATGAATGTGATGCAAAACTCCAGGTTCTATAAAATAAAATAAAACTTGAAAACAAATAAAACTAAATAAAATTAAAATTGAGAAAGGAATGATTATACCATGGTGGGTTGTCTCCCACCTAGCACTTTTAGTTAAAGTCCTTAAGTTGGACATTTGGTGAGCTCTCTGTTATGGTAGTTTGTGCTTGAACTCATCCAGGAATCTCCACCAATGTTTGTAATTCCAGTAGCCTCCGGGATCCCAAATCTTGTTTCTACACCCGTCTTCAAGTTGATTATCATGATTCCGTCCGGGTGGTTCAGCCTTAGAATTCTCACTGAAGCGTCCAACCAACTTCCTAGACCCATTCAGTTGAGCTTTGCACCAACCTTTGCGTTTAAACTTAAATCTTCCAACCATAATGAACCTTGCAGGACAATTCTTATCACTGACCATCTTCCTCTTACTCATTATGCCACAAAGAGCTCTAAGTTGACCATCCGTCTCCAGTGGCCCATATTCAAGTGGAATTAGAAAGCTAAGAGATATGAATTTTACCCACTTGAATGTTGTGAAGGATGATGGCAACTTAGGGGAAGGTATTTTTAGTGAAATTGCAAGCTCCACTCCCCTGTGCTCCTCTCTGAAAACTTCCACCTCTTTGCAAGCTTCTTTAATATTAACCTCTTCCTCTTAGTAGCTTTCTTCCAATTCAATCTCTTTTTCATTGCTCACCAAGGGCATGGAGGGAGGCTCTGTGACTGGACTTTCCAATGGAGGTACAGCATCTCTTAAGTCTGCAACCACTTTTTTCTTTTTAATAATTGCTGCTTTGTCCAGTTGTTTAAGTATAAAATTGTACTCATCCTCGATGAATTTCTTTCCATGACAACTCCTTTCAACTACTCTTTCATCTTCAAGGGTCTCCTCTAGCTCTTTATGAAGTATGGATTCGCGAAGATGATTCCTTCTTTCCTGTTCCATATCAATAGCATAATTGGGATCATCTTGCTCTTGGATTGATGGATGTGGGTGCTCTTCCATGGAGGGTAGTGATGGGATGAAAAAATCATTATGTGGTTGAAAAGGAAGTGTACTAGAGCTTGAGGGTTGAATATTGGAGGTAGAGGGTTGGTTCATGCGGGATATAAGATTTTGGAGTGTAGAGGTGAGACTAATGATGTTAGAGATGAGTGTATTGTTATCCAATGGAGGTTGGGGTGGATCTATGTATGGCTCATTCGGTTCATAGGGTGGTTGGTATGGTGGATGTGGGTTAGGGTTATATGGAGGTGAATGGCGGAAAGGGGCTTGTGAGTTTGGTGGTTCAAAGTCATATTGAGGAAAGGGTTCATAGGCATATGGAGGTGGTTGTTGATAGTCCATTGGAGGTGGTTGTTGCCATGAGGGTTGATCAAATCCTTGTGGCTCCTCCCATCTTTGATTGTTCCAACCTTGATGCCTGTTCTCATTGTAATTTCTTCTTCCTGCAACATAATTGTAACCAGACTCATAGCCAAAGGGGTGAGAGTTCATAGTAGTAAATAAAAATTAAAAAAAATAAAAGCAATTTTTTTAAATTAAAAGGTTATTTAAATTTTGAATTTAAAAATTAAATTTTGAAATTTGAAAATTAAATTTTTGAAATTTAAAATTTGAATTTTGAAATTTGAAAATTTTTAAATTTGAATTTTGAAAATTTTTAAGTTTGCATTTTGAAATTTGATTTTTTTAAATTTTGAATTTTTGAATTCAATAAGGAAAGAGAAAAACAATAAAATGACAACAAACTTAAAAATTTTTAGATCAAAACGAAGAAAACAACTAAGAACAACTTGAAGGTCAAGATGAACACGAAGAACAACTTGAAGATCAAGATGAACACCGAGAAATTTTTTTTTTTTGAAAAATTTTTTTTATAATTAAATAAAAACCAATAACCTCTTAATTTATGAAAAAATCAAAAATAAAAACAAAAATAAAAATAAATAAACAAATAAAAAGCAAATATTTACAATAACCAATAATAAGGCACACGTTTGCAATTCCCCGGCAACGGTGCCATTTTGACGTTAGGATTTTTGCCAGTAAAGAATTTCATAAAAATAGTCGCGTTGTAGATATAGTCTCTAAACCGACAGAAATCCCTTCGTACAAACGTTTTGGTTGTCACAAGTAACAAATCTCTTAAAATTGATAACCGAGTATTTAAACCTCGGATCGTCTTCTCAAGAAATTGCAGGGAGGTATGTTCTTATTATTGGTTATGAGTTTGTAAATTGGGGAAATTTGGAGTTTGGGCAATGGGCACAGGTATATTGTCAAAGCAATAAAAATAAGTAAATAACTGTAAAACAAACTTTTGGCAAGATATGAGAAATTGGAAGTCCAGACTTGTTATTCTTATCAACAACAATGAAAGTTGAATCTTAATTCCACTTAGTCAACCTTTACTAAAGTAAAGGAAAGTCAAGGGACTAATTAGTTTGATCTTCGAATCCTATTTATTTCCTAAGAAAAGGTTGGGATTATTGAAGCTCAGTTCAATTAGCAAAGATAACAGTTATCAATTATGTTGTTGAGTTGGATAACTTCTGAGTTACTGATTTCTTAACCAAAACTAAAAGGAGAAAAGTAAATCTACTGGAATAAAAATATCTTCAGATGGGAAACAGTAATCATGTAAATAAAAGAAAGCAATCATGAATTGAAATACCTCAAATAACATTAATTAAGAAAATTATATGTAACATGGAAGAGTTCATAAATTAAATAAAAATAAAGAACCTGGGATTGAGAGTCACTCCTAAAACTAAGAGAAGTCCTAAATCCTAATCCTAAGAGAGAGGAGAGAACCTCTCTCTCTAAAAACTACATCTACTCCTAAAATTGTGAATGTGAAAGTCTCCTTATGAATGGATGCATTCCCCCACTTTATAGCCTCTAATCTGTGTTTTCTGGGCCGCAAACTGGGTCAGAAATAGCCCAGAATTCGCTGGTCTCGAATTCAACCACGCTGGATTTCCGTCACTGCGACGCGGCCACATGGATCACGTGATCGCTTCGCCTAGCGTCAGGAAAACTATAGCATATTATATATCAAATCGAAGCTCCGAACGTTTGCTTTCCAACGCAACTGAAACTGCATCGTTTGGACCTCTGTAGCTAGGGGTGGCAAAACGGGTCGAGCCCGTCGGGCCGATCCGCTAAACCCGCTAAAAAAGGCGGGTCGGGCTAGGATTTAGAGCCCGCTAAATTAAAAAAGCCCGCCAGACCCGCACCGCCAAATTGGCGGGTTTTGGCAAGGCGGGGCTGGCCGGTCCGCCGGGCCGAAGATTTTTATTTTTCTTTTTTTTTTTATTAAATAAAAGTGTGATTATTATTATAAAATTAATAATTATAGAATTTTTAAACACTTTTTTTCATTTTTTGTTTTTATTCTTCTTTTAGTTATTAACTTTATTTATTTTATTTTATAATTTTGTATATATGCTCAAATTATGTGACTTATTTTTTAAAATAAAGATGATTCTATTGACAAATATTATTTTGAACAATTTTATTGCAGTTAAAAATTAAAAAAAAATAGTAAAAAATTATATTATAATTTGACTATTTTTTATTTGTATTTGATTTTTTAATTATTATTTTTTTTGTTAATTTTAATGAATTTTATTTAAAAAAAAAGAAGCGGGCTAGCCCGCCAACCCGCCAATCCGCCATAAAGCGGGGCGGACTAGCATTTTGAACCCATTTTAGTTGGCGGGGCGGGCTGATCCGCCCCGTTTATAGGGCGGGTCTAGGCGGGGTGGGGCGGGATGGGGCGGGCCGGCCCGCTTTGCCACCCCTATCTGTAGCTAAAGTTATAGCCGTTTGAGTGCGAAGAGGTCAGGCTGGACAGCTTAGCAATTTCTCCAACTTCTTGTATTCCTTCCACTTTTGCATGCTTCCTTTCTATCCTCTGAGCCATTCCTGCCCTATAATATCTGAAATCACCTATTAACACACATATCAAGGCATCTAATGGTAATAAGAGAGGATTAATAATAAGCAAATATAAGATTAAAGAAGCATGTTTTCAATCATAGCACAAAATCAGGAAGGAAATATAAAACCATGCAAGTATTATGAATAAGTGGATAAAGAGTTGATAAAATCCACTCAATTGAGTACAAGATAAACCATGAAATAGTGGTTTATCAGTAGGATCGGGTACTCGCAGCTTAAGAACAGGTAGAATTAGAGTTGGAATATTCTCAATCACCAGATAGAATAGGGTTGAGTTTATATAAAAATCTCAACTCTCGGATAGGATTAGGGTTGGATCCAAGTCCTACTTTATCCTACCCTACCCATTACTACTCATATGTTAGAACACTATCATCAATTAAATTTCAGTTTAATCTCAAAGAGCACGACCGAAAAGAAAGCTCAAAGAGAAATAATAGCCAAATTACATCACATGCACCTATACATTAAGGTTTTGAAATGCAATATTGTATTATGATGATGAAAAATGAAAATTGTGAAAAAGAAACAAGGATTTGATTTCGGTCCACTGAGTTTATTTGAGACCGAGTGTTGCACATAGGTGTAATGAGAATATAACATCCTTTATTGTTTTTATGTATGCACCTTAGATCAAATTTTGTTGTAATTGCTCCCTGACCCACTTGAAATTTTCTTTCTGTTTACGAATTTCCCCATCAAAATCATTTGTGCTTGTTTGTTGCCCTGAATTTTGGGGACTCCTTGTTCAGTCACTAACAACAACGTAGACAAAAATCTCACGCTGTTGATAACTCACTGAGACTATAACAAATAATTTGCATTGACGGGAAAAGGATTTTAAGCTTGTTTGGACGTGCTTTTAAGAAAATATCTTTTTTCGACTTATTTTTTTTAGAGGATCTTATCTAAAAATAAAAGTAATTTTATATTTGGATATCTCATACAAAAAGATCTTTTTATTTATCAATTATGTTTTGATATAACAATATAAAAGTACTTTTTTGTTTATTTATTACATGAAAAACATCTTTTTTTAAAGAAAAAAAATCTTTTAAAAAAAGATGTAAATTACAGCTTTTCAAAAAAGATGTTTTTTATTTATTTTTTTAGTACTTTTATTTTTACTATTAAAAATTTGCCGAATGCGCTCAAAAATAAAAAAAAAAATTTATTAAAAAAAAAATTTTTTTTATTAAAATAATGGCGCCCAAACGAGCACTTCTATTGAAGTGGTGTTAGGACCAATTGCTGATTCAGTTCCTCTTTATGATCAAGCAAAGTGCAATTTATACAAGAGTTGCTTGATCCAACGTTCCTAGTAATGCACTACTTCGAAATATCCTAGATTACAATAGATGTTCCGAAATAACAGAAAAAAGTTCATATAATTTTCTTCAAAGACTTAGAATTTTACTACATATTATTAGTTTACTTCGAAGCAATTAGATTATCATAGCGAGCTTTGAAGAAGGCAAATAGTGGGTCTCTAGGAGGCATAGTTTCTTTGACAATTGGATGGTTGAGAAATTCTTGGCTCCAATTATAAAGTTTGGGAAATTTCTCATTGGTCAACAATTGCAGTCCTCCAATGTCTTGAATCAGAGGGACCCAAAATGCAATATAAACAGCAGCAATGTCCACAAACGCAATCTCCTCTCCTCCGAAAAACTTTCCCTTCAGCTCATCCTCAAGAAACTTCAGTGCCTCATCTGATTCTCTAATATTCTTCTCACGTTCTTTCTCATCATTTGTAAAAACAGATGTCCATGATGCAAGCAAAACCTGATTTTACAAATTTAAAATATTTATTAGTCTTTTTTTAACTCTTAATTAGGAGCATCGCTAATAGCCATCATTCATATTAACATATATTTCAATTTTGTAAAAATAAATAAAGTTATTTAAAAGAATTGTTGAAACAATTCAGAGATATACCTCAAGTATTTTTTTTTATCGAAAAATTATTTTATGGCATTGTATCAGAAATTTTATAACTGAAAAGTCTTATCCTTGTTATTCTTAAAAAAACAAAAGAATAGTAGAAAGTAAATAGAAGAGATAAAAGAAGCCTATGTCGTAAACCCAAAAAAAATTTACGTCAAGAGTATATTAAAAGACATTATGATTTATTTGTAACTTGCTCTGAGTTTAAATTTTTGGAAGAGGTAATATCTTAACCGAAACCTACTAAAACTACCAAAAGTTACAAGAATTCCAAAAAACTGGTAAATCATAATTGTGGTCAAGGATTGGATCTAAAAGAACCACATTGGAGGGGAAAAAATTGGAGATTTGGATTGGAGTTACCTTGTCATCTATGAACTTGGCCCAGAAACGAGCCATTGCTCTCTGGTAAGGTTCAGAAGGCAAGAAAGGATTAACTTTCCAAGTGTCATCGATGTACTCAAGAATCACAAGGGACTCACTTATGGGTCTCTCGTTATGAACAAGCACAGGTACCTTCTTGTGAATTGGATTATATTTTAGGAGCTCTTCACTCTTGTTCTCAAGATCTTGCTCCACAAATTTGTATTCAACTCCCTTCAAATTGAGACCAAGCTGCACCCTGCAAACAAATGTGCTTGCGGCAACCCCCAAGAGCTTCACTTCTTCTCCATTTGCAGCCATGGATTATAGCTAGGTAATATATTTAGAGTTGATGATGTATGTTTGATTTCTAGTAAGGTATTGTGTGTTTTCTTTTATAAAGTGAAGAAAAAATAGTCATAAGGGGAAAATGGAGGATAAAAAAGTATTGATGACACGTATTACTTTCGATAGAATTTAAAATTCATTCCTTTTTATATTTTAATAAACTGTTTTACTGTTGAAACTTTTAATAATAATTATTAATTGATGTACAAATTAGATAAAAGATGAATCATGAGAATACTTAATTATTAATTCGGTGATTATATATGAAATGATGTAAGAGATTACATCGACCAGAATATAGTAGGTAATAATGGAGTTGACTGGTATTTAACGGATTAATTATCTTTCAGTGATATAATTATTCAAATTTTAAGAAAAATAATATTATAAATTTATAATACATTATCAGAATTATCACCAAAAAAATTATTATCAAAATTTTTATAAAAAAAATTAGAATTCAATCTTTATTAATTTAAAAAAAAATAGTATAAGATAAATAAAAAATATTAAAAAATTTATATAACTCTAAAAAAAATTATTATATAAAATATATTAAATATATAACTATTTGTATATCTTCTCTTATCAATTTAACTAAAAAAAAATTGATATCATAATAATTTTTTTAAGTCACTCATCTCATTAATTAAAGTTTACGTAAGATGTCATAATGATATCATAACGTTTATATTTATTTTATGTTTGAGTTAATTCTAGTTGATATTTTTTGAGTAATTACATGGCTAATAAATATTTACACGTATATTTATAAATATTTTACATACAAAAATATATAATTTGTATCTGTTATATTTATCGAAATTTATATATATATAAATTAATATAATTTATATTTATATTTTTTAAAATTTACACATATAAATTAATAATATTTATTTATTAAAAATAATTTAATATTTATATTAATCAAATAATAATACAAAATATTAAAAATTATTGACCCAATTTTTTTAACCTTTTCTCACTGAAAGTATTAATTAGTTTTGGAATATTTTCCTATAACATTTGCTATCGGATTTAATTACACTGTTTTACTATAGATATTATAACTTTAGATTAAGAAAATTTATTTATTTGCATAAATCCCCCTTAAAACATCTTTGTTGAGGATCTTCTCCATTATGAAAAGCCTATTACACCCTTATGTTTCATTATATATTTTATATGAGTTGATAATATTTATTATACATGTAATATAATTGCATATAGAATATATTAGCATATAAAATATATATTAAAAATAAAAAATAATAATATATTTATGAATATTTTTAAAATAAATAAAAAATATTTTATTTATTAAAATATATAATTTGTAGTATTTTTACGAAAATCCATCATATCTCTTATTTATAGCATAAATGAATAAAAATACATGACATGGTCATATCACATTTATATACGTAATGTGTAACGGTCTTATTTCGTTTATAGTATAAACGAAATACATGTATTCTTATTTTACTTATACTGTAAACGAGATAAGCGAGGATACGACCTATATATAGAATTTATTTACAGCACCCTTTGGGAAGTAATTTTATCTATTTCTTAAACTTTTCTCCAACTTCTACCATTTTTTAATCATATTATCAAATTACTCGACTATTAAGGCGCGCGCAGATGCATGTCATGCGGACATCAACCGACTGAATGTAATATGGCACATTGATGAGACAGTCGACTTTGAGGTTAGTTTTTTTTTTTTATACTAGAACATGTATGTGTAGTCATAATTAAGGTACTTTTATAGAACTAGTATACAATATATGTTAGGTAGATGAATGCATTATTAGCAAGGGTTAACTCGCAGAGTATGATTTTAGAAATTAGTGAATTAATTTGTTAGATAAATGTTAATTTAATTTTGTTTTTATTTAAATTAAGTTATTAATTAGATGTTTATTAATTTAGTTATTAATTATTTAAGTAAGTGTTTTTATTTGAATTAATATATTAACTCGAGGTTTATTAATTTAATGATTAATTATTTAAGTAAATATTTTTATTTAAGTTAATTTATTAAGTAGATGTTTATTAATATAGTGATTAATTATTTAAGTAAATGTCTTTATTTAAATTAATATATTAATTCATTGTTTATTAATTTAGTTAATAATTGTTTAAGTAAATATTTTTATTTAAATTAATTTATTAAGTAAATATTTCGAGTTTTTTGTTAAATTAATTTACTTATAAGTTAAATTATTATGTTAACGTTTATATGTTTATTAATTTTGTTAACTTTGATAGCGTTATAGCTTTATAGATTTTTTATCCAGGTGTTTTTTATTAGAGGCCTCGGCTGCTTTTCTCGAGGTGAGTAAGTCATACACTTACACCACTGGACATCATTGTCTCCTACTTGAGGGAGGTTGGCTTCTGCGACACGCTGCCACTCAGGAATTTCGTGTTTGACAACTTCTTGAACATGGCATTTGTAGAGTGATGGTGTTTAGAGACCCACGCTTTCCACCTGCCATGGGGTGAGTGCACCATTACCTTGCAGGACATTGCGTACCACTTGGGTTATGCACACTTGGAGAGGCAGTTACTGGGTGTTTCCGAAATTTTTGCACATGGTATGGGACCGAGACCTGCGAGTTGGTGGAGTGGCTACTTGGTGCTAGGCCTCCTATCATTCAGCAGCAGGGTGCAAAGAGGAAGGAGTCTCTCTCCCTCAAGTTGACATGGCTTCGGGAGCGACTCCGGTAGATGCCCGATACCCATGATTATGACACCCTCCGACAGCATGAGGTGTTACATACTACTGATGATTGGAGGTTACTTGATGACTGAAAAGTCAACCAATCAGGTCCATCTCCAGTGGCTGCCACTGCTTGAGGACTTTCAGAGGTTCCGTGCTCTATCTTGGGGATTGGCGGTGCTTGCATGGACATACCACTCCCTATGCAGTGCAACACATCGAGCCACCATAGACATCACAGGATGCACTCTGCTACTAGTCTCTTGGATATACCAGTGATCTTTCTAGTGGTGTCCACCTGAGCGACAGGTTTATATGTACCCCATGGCTGCGAGATAACTGTTACATATGGTTTTTTTCTTCTTCGTTTATGTAATTCAATATGACGTTCAATAAATTGAAGCATTGTTATTCTTGCAAATCCACAAGTTGATATGTATAGCGCAACAAAGTAGGGACCAACACGAGCAGAGAGTCCTCCGATGGAACATATAAGCATGGAACGTTCTAGGTTGCTGCCGACCACTATTGTCGGCTCTCAATGCAGCCTTGATCACCTTGGATCTATCAGAAATAATCAACAGGCCTTCTTGTAGGGTCATATGTCGTCTCAAATTAGTGAAGAAGAAAGACTAGAGCTCCGTGGTCTCAAACTCAACAATTGCAAATGCAATAGGAAGTATATTACTGTTACTATTTTATGCCACTGCAATAAGAAAAACACTACCATATTTACCGTACAGATGTGTGTTGTCGATAGAGACGAATGAATTGCAATGCTTAAAATCCTCCACACAGGCGAAGAAGGCCCAGAATACTTTATCAAAGATGCTACAGTCACCCACCTCAAGGTGCTCATCATAGTATGGTATGGCGCTTAACTCACATATTATTCCGGGACAACAACTCTGCAGTGATTGCAGTAACTTCGACACCTTATTGTATGACTCCTCCTAAACACCGTAATCTATGCAATTGTCTTTTTTTTACCATTCAGACCTTTCTGCACGAGGGTTTGAAGTGATAGCTTTGTGATAAACCCCAATTTTGTGGTTTATCTTGTGCTTATTTTAGGGAATTTTATCACCTTTTTCCACATTTATTCAATGAAATAGCATGGTTTTGTAATTCTCCCGTAATTTGTGCTTAAGGGTAAAAACATGCTTTTTAGGCCCTTAATTTGGTGATTTTAATTCACTTTAATTCCATTCGATGCCTTGATGTGTTTGTTGAGTGATTTCAGGATTATAAGGCAAGTATTGGATGGAAGAAATGAAGAGAAAAGCATGCAAGTGGAGAATTCATGAAGAAATGAGCAAAATGGAGAATTGAGGGTCACGCGCACGCGTCATACACGCGTACGCGTGAGTAGAGTTTTTGCCAACGACGCGCACATGTCAAGCACGCGTACGCGTCGATGTTCGCACGTGGCCCACTTAAAGTGAAATCGCTGGGGGCAATTTCTGAGTTGCCCAGGTCCAATTCCAACTCGTTTCTGAGGGTATTTCATGCAGAATTCAAGCTTGAGAAAAGGGGAGCACTTAGTTAGTCATGATGAGCCTTTAGTTAATTTTCTAGAGAGAGAAGCTCCCTCTTCTCTCTAGAATTAGGTTAGGATTAGGTTAATTTCTCTTGGATCTAGATTTGATTACTTGATTTCATTTTGTTTCCTTCATAATTTCTTGTTTCTACACTCTAATCCTCTTAGTTCTCTTGTTAATTTTACTTTTATGCCTCTTTTATGTTCATACACTCATGTTGGATTTGGATTCCTTTTAATGCAATTGATGTTTGATGTTCTTTTATTGATGATTTGAGTTGTTGATTTACTTTTCTTGCAATTGGTAGTTGGTAGATTCATATTTCTTGCACATTTATTATGCTTCCCTTTTATGCCTTCCAAGTGTTTGATGAAATATTTTCTCTATTTATTGAGTAGTTTTCTTACTTTTAGCCTAGGCTAAGGGAATTGAATGACCTTGAGTCATTGGGTCTCATTGAATTGGTGATTTGAGAACCCTTAGTGGTTAATTTGATAACCATTGACTCTAGTCTACTACTAAGTTAATTAGTAGTTAGGTTAGAACCTGTGGGTTGATGTTGATCAAGCCATTTGATATACTTCAAGCATAGAAGTAGACTTAATGAGCTTGGTGCCTTATAATTGTCAATACATGTTTTGTAGACAAGGATGGTGATCTCAATTACCTATGTCTAGCCAAGAGTTCTTTACCTTGCCTTTATTAATTCTTGATTTACTCTTCTTGTCATTTAAGTTCTTGCCCATTTAATTTCTTGCACTTTTATAAACTAAATACCTTGTCCCTTCATAGCCAATAATTGACCACTTCATTGCGATTCCTTGTGAGACGACCAGAGGTTTCAATACTTTGGTTAATTTTTATTGGGGTTTGTACTTGTGACAACCAAATTTTTTATTGGGAGGATTGTTTGTTGGTGTAGAACTATACTTGCAACGAGATTTCAATTGTGGAATTCTATACCATCAACTAATTCTCACACATCAAAATGGCACCGTTGTCGGGGAGTTACAATGGTGCTATGTTATTGGCTATTGTATATATTGTGAATAGATTGATTTTTGGTTTGTTTGTTAATTTTTGCTAGTTCTAGGATTTGGTTTTCTTTGTCTCTTGTTAGAATTTGTTTTTGCTTTCTCTTATCACCATGAATTCTCATCACTTTGGCAATGAGTTTGGTTCAAACTATGTTGTAGGAAATAGAAGCTTTAATGATGATGTGCATCAAGGATTTGGAAATTAAAGGATGGAGGAGCCCCAAGCTTATGGACAACCTTCTTGGCAACAACCTCCTTCCGAATCGAGTTTGATAAGAGTGCTTGGGGACATGACTACTCTCCTCACGGAGATGCGCAAGGACCAAAAAGTATTTTATGCCATCCAAGCCGTTCAAGCGCTACCCCAACATGACCACTCTTCGGATTCTTATGGGTACAATCCAAATCCAAATGCATACCAATCTAATGTATGTGATGACTCTTATTGTGATTGTCAACCACAACCATCATATGCATATGAACCCCCTCCTCAACATAGCCCTCAACGACCATACTCACTAGCCTCCTACCACCATCCACCTCTATATGACCCTAATCCATATTTAGAGCCACCACCACTCCAACACCAATACCCCTAAGAACCACAATTTTCTCATACACTACCTCAAGACTTTCACCAATATGAACCACCTTCCAACTACAATACCTTTTCCTCAAACAATGAACCCTCTCTTCCACCATCGCCCCCCAATGGAACCCTCACGCAAGAACTAAGAGATCTTGACTCTAATGTCCAAGGGCAACAAGAGGGGATGGAAAATGAGTTTAAAGAGCTAGAGGCCAAGATGGCTATCATGGTAGAAGCCATTAACCACATAGCCTCTCATCTAAGATCATGCATTCCAAGTACTCCCATTGACAAATATGGAGGATCAATCAAGGAGCTTAGTGAAGAAGTGAATTTGGAGCTTCAAGGGGAAGAAGAGGAGTTAAAGCAAGAAGTGCAACAAGAGGAGAAGGTAGATATTATTGAACAAAAGGAAGTAGTGGTTGGGTACTTAGGATATGTTGAGTACATAGAGGAATCCCGTTGAAGAGCCTTCTTCTACGGAGTTTGGAAGGGATGTTAAAGAGGAGAATGATGTTAAGGAAGTGGATAGAGAGTTGAGGTACATTGATCAAGAAATAGATTCCATCATTAGTAATTTTTTATCCACATTGATCAATCCCCTTAATGATCTTGTTGAGTCTTCTCCCATTGGATTGGAAAGCAATATTGGGGAGGATGTGCAACCTCCATGGCACATTGTGAGTAAAAAATTGGAAGAAGTGTTCCAAGCAACAAGCCCTCCTATCTATGATGATTCCTGATGAGCGGATAATTTATACGCTTTTTGGCATTGTTTTTACATAGTTTTTAGTATGATTTGATTAGTTTTTAGTATATTTTTATTAGTTTTTAATTAAAAATCACATTTCTGGACTTTACCAGGAGTTTGTGTTTTTTTCTGTGATTTCAGGTATTTTTTGACTGAAATTGAAGGACTTGAGCAAAAATATGATTCAGAGGCTGAAGAAGGACTGCAGATGCTATTGGATTCTGACCTCCCTGCACTCAAAGTGGATTTTCTAGAGCTACAGAAACCCAAATGGTGCGCTCTCAATTGAGTTGGAAAGTAGACATCCAGGGCTTTCCAGCAATATATAATAGTCCATACTTTTCTCAAGTTTAGATGACTCAAACTGGCTTTTAACGCCAGCTTTCTGCCCTATTCTGGCGTTAAACGCCAGAAACAAGTTGCAAAGCAGAGTTAAACACCAGAAACAAGTTACAAACTGGTGTTCAACTCCAAGGAAGACCTCTACATGTGAAAGCTTCAATGTTCAGCCCAAGCATACACCAAGTGGGCCCGGAAGTGGATTTCTGCATCATTTACTCATTTCTGTAAACCCTAGTAACTAGTTTAGTATAAATAGGACTTTTTACTATTGTATTTACATCTTTGGTTAGTCTTTGACTAATTTTGGTTTCGGAGATCACGTTTAGGGGGCTGGCCATTTGGCCATGCCTGGACCTTGTTCTTATGTATTTTCAACGGTAGAGTTTCTACACACCATAGATTAAGGTGTGGAGCTCTGCTGTTCCTCATGAATTAATGCAAAGTACTATTATTTTTCTATTCAACTCAAGCCTATTTCTTCTCTAAGCTATTCATTCGCACACAAGAACATGATAAATGTGATGATTATGTGACACTCATCACCATTCTCACTTATGAACGCGTGCCTGACAAACACTTCCGTTCTACATGAAAGCAAGCTTGAATGCATATCTCTTAGCCTTCTGATCTACGATCAGAGTCTTCGTGGTATAGGCTAGAATTATTGGTGGCCATTCTTGAGATCCGGAAAGTCTAAACCTTGTCTGTGGTATTCCAAGTAGGATCTGGGAAGGGATGGCTGTGGCAAGCTTCAAACTCGCAAGTGCTGTGCGTAGTGACAGACGCAAAAGGATTACTGAATCCTATTCTAGCATGATCGAGAACCGACAGATGATTAGTTGTGCGGTGACAGCACATTTGGACTATTTTCACTGAGAGGACGGGATGTAGCCATTGACAACAGTGATGCCCAATATACAGCTTGTCATGGAAAGGAGTATGAATGATTGGATGAAAGCAGTAGGAAAGAAGAGGTTCAGAAGGAACAAAAGAATCTCCATACGCTTATCTGACATTCTCACCAATAAATTACATAAGTATTTCTATCCTATTTTATATTTTAATTATCAAATCTCCATAACCATTTGAATCCTCCTGACTGAGATTTGCAAGATGACCATAGCTTGCTTCAAGCCGACAATCTCCGTGGGATCGACCCTTACTCATGTAAGGTTTATTACTTGGACGACCCAGTGCACTTGCTGGTTAGTTGTGCGAAATTGTGACAAAGAACTGAGATTATGAACGTGCGTACCAATTTTTTGGCGCCGTTACCAAGGAATGAACGATCACGATTTCGTGCACCAAGTTTTTGGCGCCGTTGCCGGGGATTGTTCGAGTTTGGACAACTGACGGTTCATCTTGTTGCTCATATTAGGTAATTTTATTTTAATTTTAAGCTTTTTGTTTTTGTTTTTATTTTCAAAAAAAAATATTTTTATAAAATAAATAAATCATTCTATGGCTTCAGAATTTTTAAGAATGAATTCTAGATTTTCATGATGATCTGTTAAAGTCTGGCTGGCTGTAAAGCCATGTCTAATCCTTTGGACCGAGGTTTCAACTATCTTTAGAGAAGAGCTTCTTTGTCTTTCTCAGCAATTTAGCTTTTGTATGTAATGATCTGCTAAAGCTTGGCTGGCCATTGGCCATGTCTAGTATTTTGGACCGGAGCTTTCACTGAAAGCTTGGCTGGCTAGTAAGCCATGTCTAATTCCTGGACCGGAGTTTTAGACTAACATTGCATGATTCCTAGAATTCTCATTAGAAATTTTGAAATCCTTATTTTCTTCCCAAAATAATTTTCGAAAAAAAAATACCAAAAAAATTTACAAAATCATAAAAACAAAAATATTTTGTGTTTCTTGTTTGAATCTAGTGTCAAGTTTTAAGTTTGGTGTCCATTGCATGTTTGTAATTTTTTCTTAATTTTTGAAAATTCATCATATGTTCTTCATGATCTTCAAGTTGTTCTTGATGATCTTCTTTGTTTGATCTTTGCATTTTCTTGTTGTGCATCTTTTCTTGTTTCTCATATGCATTTTCAATTTGTTAGTGTCTCAACATTAAAAATTTTTAAGTTTGGTGTCTTGCATGTTTTTCTTTTTTAAAAATTTTCAAAAACATGTTCTTGATGTTCATCTTGACATTCAAAGTGTTCTTGGTGTTCATCTTGACATTCAAAGTGTTCTTGCATGCATTAGTTGTTTTGATTCATAATTTTTATGTTTTGTTCCAATTTGGTGTTTTTCTCTCTCTTCATTAAAAATTCAAAAATAAAAAAAATATCTTTCCCTTATTCTTCTCATAAAATTTGAATATTTGAGTTAACATTTTCAAAATTTTTAAAATCTAGTTGTTTCTTATTAGTCAAGTCAAATTTTCAATTTAAAAATTCTATCTTTTTCAAACCTTTTCAAAAATAAAATCTTTCTCATTTTTTTTCATATTTTCTCAAAACTTAATTTCAAAATCTTTTCTAACTTCTTATCTTTTCAAAATTGATCTTCAAATCTTTTTCAATTAACTACTTGAATTTTTTATTTTAAAAATTTTCTGTTTCAATCATATCTTTTTCAAAATCACCTAACTAATTTTCTCTCTCTAATTTTTGAAAACTCTTCCCCACTTTTTCAAATTCCTTTTTAATTAACTATTTGTTTTAAATTATAATTTAATTTTATTTTATTTTTCTTTTTAAATTTCGAATTATTACTAATAGTCAAAATAAAAACAAAAATTTTTTTATTTATTTATTTTATTTAATTTTTGAATTCTTTCCCCTCTCATCTCTTTCTATTTATTTAATTATCTACTAACACCCCTCTTCCATTCAAAAATTCGAACCCATTCTTCTCCTCTGTGTTCGAGTTCTTCTCTTCTCCTTCTTCTATTCTTCTCTTCTTCTACTCACATAAAGGAATCTCTATACTGTGACATAGAGAATTCCTCTTCTTTTCTGTTCTCTTCTTTTTCATATGAGCAGGAACAGGGATAAGAACATTCTTGTTGAAGCTGATCCTGAACCTGAAAGGACTCTGAAGAGGAAGCTAAGGGAAGCTAAAGCACAACCCTCTGGAGAGGATCTGACAAAAATTTTCGAAAAAGAAGGAGACATGGCCGAACCTAATAACAATGGTGGAGATGCAAGGAAGATGCTTGGTGACTTTATTGCACCTTCTTCTAACTTCTATGGAAGAAGCATCTTAATTCCTGCAATTGGAGCAAACAATTTTGAGCTTAAGCCTCAATTGGTTTCTCTAATGCAGCAGAATTACAAGTTTCATGGACTTCCAATGGAAGATCCTCATCAGTTTTTAGCTGAATTCTTGCAAATCTATGACACTGTCAAGACCAATGGAGTTGATCCCGAGGTCTACAGGCTTATGCTTTTCCCTTTTGCTGTAAGAGACAGAGCTAGAACATGGTTGGATTCACAACCTAAGAAAAGCCTGAACTCTTGGGATAAGCTGGTCAGTGCTTTCCTGGCCAAATTCTTTCCTCCTCAAAAAATGAGCAAGCTTAGAGTGAAAATCCAAACCTTCAGACAAAAGGAAGGAGAGTCCCTTTATGAAGCTTGGGAAAGATATAAGCAACTGATCAAAAGGTGTCCTACTGACATGCTTCCAGAATGGAGCATCATAATTATATTCTATGATGGTCTGTCTGAGTTGTCAAAAATGTCATTGGACCATTCTGCAGGAGGATCTCTTCACGTGAAAACCCCTGTAGAAGCTCAGGAACTCATTAAAATGGTTGCAAATAACCAGTTCATGTACACCTCTGAGAGGAATCATGTGAACAATGGGACGCCTCAGAAGAAGGGAGTTCTTGAAATTGATACTCTGAATGCCATATTGGCTTAGAACAAAATATTGACTCAGCAAGTCAATATGATTTCTCAGAGTCTGAATGGATTGCAAGTTGCATCCAACAGTACTAAAGAAGCATCTTCTAAAGAAGAAGCTTATGATCCTGAGAACCCTGCAATAGCAGAGGTGAATTACATGAGAGAACCCTATGGAAATACCTATAATCCTTCATGGAGAAATCATCCTAATCTCTCATGGAAGGATCAACAGAAGCCTCAACAAGGCTTCAATAATAATGGTGGAAGAAATAGGTTTAGCAATAGCAAGCCTTTTCCATCATCTTCTCAGCAACAGACAGAGAATTCTGAACAGAGCCATTCTGGCCTGGCAACCATAGTCTCTGATCTATCCAAAACCACACTAAGTTTCATGAATGAAACAAGGTCCTTCATTATAAATTTGGAGGCACAGGTGGGTCAGCTGAGTAAGAAGATTACTGAAACTCCTCCCAGTACTCTCCCAAGCAATACAGAAGAAAATCCCAAGAGAGAGTGCAAGGCCATAACCTTACTTGGTGTGGCCGAATGCCCAGAGGAGGAGGAGGACGTGAATCCCAGTGAGGAAGACCTCTTGGGACGTCCTCTGGACAGAAAGGAGTTCTCTTTTGAGGAACCAAAGGAATCTGAGGCTCATATAGAGACCCTAGAGATTCCATTGGACCTCCTTCTGCCATTTATGAGCTCTGATGAATACTCTTCCTCTGAAGAGGATGAAGACACCATTGCAGAGCAAGTTGCTAAGTATCTAGGAGCAATCATGAAGTTGAATGCCAGTTGATTTGGAAATGAGACTTGGGAGGATGAACCCCCCTTGTTCACCAATGAACTAAGTGCATTGATAAGGCAGACATTGCCTCAGAAGAAACCAAATCCCGGAAAGTTCTTCATACATTGTACCATAGGCACCATAACCTTTGAGAAGGCTCTGTGTGACCTTAGGTCAGGGATAAACCTCATGACACTCTCTGTAATAGAGAAACTGGGAATATATGAGGTACAAGCTGCAATAATCTCATTAGAGATGGCAGACAAATCAATGAAATAGGCTTATGGATTAGTAGAGGACTTGTTAGTAAAGGTTGAAGGCCTTTACATCCCTACTGATTTCATAATCCTAGACATTGGGAAGGATGAGGATGAATCCATCATCTTTGGAAGATCCTTCCTAGCCACAGCAAAAGCTGCGATTGATGTGGACAAAGGAGAGTTAGTCCTTCAACTGAATGAGGACTACCTTGTATTTAAGACTTAAGGTTTTCCTTCTGTAACCATGGAGAGGAAGCATGAAGAGCTTCTCTCACTGCAGAGTCAACCAAAGCCCTCACAATCAAACTCTAAGTTTGGTGTTGGGAGGCCACAACCAAACTCTAAGTTTAGTGTTGAACCCCCACATTCAAACTCTAAGTTTGGTGTTGAGAGGTCCCAACAATGCTCTGAACATCTGTGAGGCTCCATGAGAGCTCACTGTCAAGCTATTGACATTAAAGAAGCGCTTGTTGGGAGGCAACCCAATGTTATTTAATTATATCTATTTATTTTCCATTGCTATTTTATGTTTTCTTTAGGTTGATGATCATGTGAAGTCACAAAAACTACTGAAAAATCAAAAACAGAATAAAAAATAGCATTAAAAATAGCTCACCCTGGAGGAAGAGCTTACTGGCGTTTAAACGCTAGTAAGAAGCATCAAACTGGCGTTTAACGCCAGAAAGAAGCATCAAGCTGGTGTTAAACGCCAGAAACAAGCACCAGACTGGTGTTTAACGCCAGAAACAGAGCATGGAATTGGCGTTAAATGCCAGAAACAAGCAGCAAGCTGGCGTTTAACACCAGACATGCATTCTAAGGGCGTTTGCACGCCTAAATGGAGCAGGGATGCTAAGTCCTTGACCCCTCTGGATCTGTGGATCCCACAGGATCCCCACCTAACCCACCTCTTCTTCTCTCCTCTTCACACCTTTTCATACCTCTCTTTCCTAAATACCCTTCACCAATCACCTCCATACCTCTTCCCTAAATACCCTTAACCACTCACATCCATCCACTCTTCCCCATAAACCCTACCTTCCTCCAACATTCAAATTCTTTTCCCTCCCAAACCCAACCCTAATGGCCGAAACCTACCCTCCACCCCACCCCTATATAAACCCCTCAACACTACTCCATTTTCACACATTACAACCACCACTTCCCCCCTTGGCCGAATACACCTTCTCCCTCCATCTCCTCCATTTTTTTCTTCTTCTACTACTTCCTTTCTTCTTTTGCTCAGGGACGAGCAAAGCTTTTAAGTTTGGTGTGGTAAAAGCATTGCTTTTTGTTTTTCCATAACCATTAATGGCACCTAAGGCCAGAGAAACCTCAAGAAAGAGGAAAGGGAAGGCAATTGCTTCCACCTCTGAGTCATGAGAGATGGAGAGATTCATCTCAAAGGTCCATCAAGACCACTTCTATAAAGTTGTGGCCAAGAAAAAGGTGATCCCTGAGGTTCCTTTTAAGCTCAAAAAGAGCGAATATCCGGAGATCCGACAAGAGATTAGAAGAAGAGGATGGGAAGTTCTCTCTAATCCTATTCAACAAGTCAGGATCTTAATGGTTCAAGAGTTCAATGCAAACGCATGGATCACTAGGAACCATAATTAAAGTAGGAACCTGAATCCAAAGAATTGGCTTACAATGGTTCGGAGGAAATACTTAGATTTCAGTCCGAAAAATGTAAGGTTGGCGTTCAACTTGCCAATGATGCAAGAAAACGCACGCCCCTACACTAGAAGGGTCAACTTTGATCAAAGGTTGGACCAAGTCCTCATGGACATATGTGTGGAAGGAGCTCAATGGAAAGTTGACTCAAGAGGCAAGCCGGTTCAATTGAGAAGATCGGACCTTAAGCCTGTAGCTAGAGGATGGTTGGAGTTCATTCAACGCTCAATTATTCCTACTAGCAACCGGTCTGAAGTTACTGTAGACCGGGCCATCATGATCCATAGTATCATGATTGGGGAGGAAGTGGAAGTTCATGAGATTATACCTCAAGAACTCTACAAGGTGGCTGACAAGTCATTCACTTTGGCAAGGTTAGCCTTTCCTCATTGATGAGGACAAGCCTATCACTAAGAAAAGGATGGAGCAATCGAGAGATCATGGACCTCAACAAGAGCATGAGGAAATTCCTCACCATAAAATCCCTGAAATGCCTCAAGGGATGAACTTCCCTCCATAAAACTATTGGGAGCAAATCAACACCTCCCTAGGAGAATTAAGTTCCAACATGGAACAACTAAGGATGGAACACCAAGAGCAGTCCATCATTCCCCATGAGATTAGAGAAGATCAAAGAGCTATGAGGGAGGAGCAACAAAGACAAGGAAGAGACATAGAGGAGCTCAAGAGCACCATTGGTTCTTCAAGAAGAGGAAGACGCCACCCTCACTAAGGTGGACCCGTTCCTTAATCTCCTTGTTCTTATTTTCCTGTTTTTTGGTTCTTGAGCCTTATGTTTTATTTATGTTTGTGTCTTTACTATATGATCATTAGTTTTTAAGTGTCTATGTCTTAAAGCTATGAATGTCCTATGAATCCATCACCTATCTTAATTGAAAAATGTTCTAAAAATAAAAGAACAAGAAGTACATGGTTTTGAATTCACCCTTGAAATTAGTTTAATTATTTTGATGTGGTGACAATACTTTTCGTTTTCTGAATGAATGCTTGAACAGTGCATATGTCTTTTGAATTTGTTGTCTATGAATGTTAAAATTGTTGGCTCTTGAAAGAATGATGAAAAAGGAGAAATGTTATTTGATGATCTGAAAAATCATAAAAATGATTCTTGAAGCAAGAAAAAGCAGTGAATAGAGAAAAGCTTGCGAAAAAAAAAAGAAGGCGAAAAAAAGAAAGAAAAAGAAAAAAAAGAAGCAAGCAGAAAAAGTCAATAGCCCTTAAAACTAAAAGGCAAGGGTAATAAAAAGGATCCAAGGCTTTGAGCATCAGTGGATAGGAGGGCCCAAAGGAATAAAATCCTGGCCTAAGCGGCTAAACCAAGCTGTCCCTAACCATGTGCTTGTGGCGTGAAGGTGTCAAGTGAAAAGCTTGAGATTGAGCGGTTAAAGTCGAGGTCCAAAGCAAAAACAGAGTGTGCTTAAGAACCCTGGACACCTCTAATTGGGGACTTTAGCAAAGCTGAGTCACAATCTGAAAAGGTTCACCCAATTATGTGTGTGTGGCATTTATGTATTCGGTGGTAATACTGGAAAACAAAGTACTTAGGGCCACGGCCAAGACTCATAAAGTAGCTGTGTTCAAGAATCAACATATTGAACTAGGAGAATCAATAACACTATCTGAATTCTGAGTTCCCATAGATGCCAATCATTCTGAACTTCAAAGGATAAAGTGAGATGCCAAAACTGTTCAGAGGCAAAAAGCTACTAGTCCCGCTCATCTAATTGGAGCTAAGTTTCATTGATATTTGGAATTTATAGTATATTATCTTCTTTTTATCCTATTTGATTTTCAGTTGCTTGGGGACAAGCAACAATTTAAGTTTGGTGTTGTGATGAGCGGATAATTTATACGCTTTTTGGCATTATTTTTACATAGTTTTTAGTATATTTTTATTAGTTTTTAATTAAAAATCACATTTCTGGACTTTACTAGGAGTTTGTATATTTTTCTGTGATTTCAGGTATTTTCTGACTGAAATTGAAGGACTTGAGCAAAAATCTGATTCAGAGGCTGAAGAAGGACTGCAGATGCTGTTGGATTCTGACCTCCCTGCACTCAAAGTAGATTTTTTGGAGCTACAGAAACCCAAATAGTGCGCTCTCAATTGATTTAGAAAGTAGACATCCAGGGATTTTCAGAAATATATAATAGTCCATACTTTGCTCAAGGTTAGATGACGCAAACTGGCGTTTAACGCCAGCTTTCTGCCCTTAACGCCAGAAACAAGTTGCAAAGCAGAGTTAAATGCCAAAAACAAGTTACAAACTAGCGTTCAACTCCAAGGAAGACCTCTACATGTGAAAGCTTCAATGCTCAGCCCAAGCACACACCAAGTGGGCCCGGAAGTGGATTTCTGCATCATTTACTCATTTCTGTAAATCCTAGTAACTAGTTTAGTATAAATAGGACTTTTTACTATTGTATTTACATCTCTGGTTAGTCTTTGACTAATTTTGGATTCGGAGATCACGTTTAGGGGGCTGGCCATTCGGCCATGCCTGGACCTTGTTCTTATGTATTTTCAATGGTAGAGTTTCTACACACCATAGATTAAGGTGTGGAGCTCTGCTGTTCCTCATGAATTAATGCAAAGTACTATTGTTTTTCTATTCAACTCAAGCCTATTTCTTCTCTAAGATATTCATTCACACACAAGAACATGATGAATGTGATGATTATGTGACGCTCATCACCATTCTCACTTATGAACGCGTGCCTGACAAACACTTCCGTTCTACATGAAAGCAAGCTTGAATGCATATCTCTTAGCCTCCTGATCTGCGATTAGAGTCTTCGTGGTATAGGCTAGAATTATTGGCGGCCATTCTTGAGATCCAGAAAGTCTAAAACTTGTCTGTGGTATTCCAAGTAGGATCTGGGAAGGGATGGCTGTGACGAGCTTCAAACTCGCAAGTGCTGTGCGTAGTGACAGACGCAAAAGGATTACTGAATCCTATTCTAGCATGATCGAGAACCGACAGATGATTAGTTGTGCGGTGACAGCACATTTGGACCATTTTCACTGAGAGGACGGGATGTAGCCATTGACAACAGTGATGCCTAATATACAGCTTGCCATGGAAAGGAGTATGAATGATTGGATGAAAGCAGTAGGAAAGCAGAGGTTCAGAAGGAACAAAAGAATCTCCATACGCTTATCTGACATTCTCACCAGTGAATTACATAAGTATTTCTATCCTATTTTATATTTTAATTATATTTTAATTATCAAATCTCCATAACCATTTGAATCCGCCTGACTGAGATTTGCAAGATGACCATAGCTTGCTTCAAGCCGACAATCTCCGTGGGATCGACCTTTACTCACGTAAGGTTTATTACTTGGACGACCCAGTGTACTTGCTGGTTAGTTGTGCGAAATTGTGACAAAGAACTGAGATTATGAACGTGCATACCAAGTTTTTGGCGCCGTTACCAAGGAATGAACAATTACAATTTCGTGCACCAATTCCGCATCAACATATGATCCTTTTGAGCATGATAATTCCTTCCCCACTATGCTTGAAATTAATGATGAGGTAGACTTCACTAACCCTCCCATTTATGATTTGAGTGATGGGAAAGAGATAGAAGAATTTGGTGAAGAATAATGTGAACTTGAGGAAGCTTGGCAAGAGGTAGAGCTTGAAGAACCTTGCCTAGTGGTGGACGCCTCTAGAAGCGGATGGACGGGAGTGGAATGCGCTTTATCAAGACTGTTGGGAATCCCTCCACCTAGGTTGTCATCTAATCCTTCATTTGAGTGGGTAAAACTTATAACTCTTAGCTTTATTATCCCACTTGAATTTGGTTTGCTTGAAACAGATGGCCAAATTAGGGCACTTTGTGGAATTAAGCATAAGAGGAGGATGTTTAGTGGTTGGTGTTATAAGTCTAGGCTCATTATGGTTGGAAGCTCGAAATTGAGGAGCATGGATTGGTGTAATGCTCAATTGAATGGGTCTAGGAGGATCGTTTGGTGCCTTCATGAGAATTCAGCTTCTCTACCACTCGGAGAGGACTACCATGATCAAATTAAAGATGGGTATGAGAACAAGATATGGGATCCCGGATCGCCACATGAAGACCAATTATGGGAGCTCATATCTTGGGAAGAACTACCCTCAAGATTGGTGAAAATGGTTGGAAATTCTGACAACTATTTGAGAAGCAAGCGTTCTTGGAGGTTTAAGGATGAATACAAGCATAAGCCACCATGACAAGGATCTTTCCAAATGTCCAACTTAAGGACTCAAACCAAAAGTGCTTGGTGGGAGACACCCCACCGTGGTAAATTCTTTCCATTCTCTTGTAGATATAATGAATAAATGAATTGAGTTCCATTGTAAGTAGTTTGTTTACTCCTTTGCATATTTTGTTTTGCTTGCTAGGTTGTTTATACATTTTATGCCTTGAATAGGGATGATTCTTTGAATTTGAGTTTTTTCTTGGATTGCAAGTTTCCTCAAATTGTTTCAAAAATCCTCAAAAATCCAAAAATATGGGTAATTTTGCATTTTGGCTGGTTTCTGAGTCATAGGGAAGGTTAGGAGAACTTTGAGCTGTTTCTAGTGTTTCTGAAAAAAAAAGGGAGAATAGGGACGCGTGCGCACACTGTACGCACACGCGTTGATAAGTGAATGCAGCCCCATAATCGATTCCAGAGAGTTACGCAAACATGGCACGAGCGTTGAGCTTCTTGCGCAAGCTACTATCCACGCGGACGCATACATTACGCGTACGCGTCAACGCGCGCTCCCTCCATCCATGCTTAAGTGCACCTGGCGCTTCTGCGCCAATTCCCCTTCGCTCCACCCACGCGGACGCGTCCAGGACGCGTACGCATGGAATTAAAAACATAACCCAAAGGACGCGAGAACCCTCACCAATCGCGTCTTTCCTCATCCCTCTCTTCCAACGTCTCATTCACCTTCTCCTCTCCTTCAACCCCCTAAACCACCGCAACCACCACCGTCCGGCGATCCACCGCTGCAGCGCCACTACAACCCCTCCTTTCTTCTCTTCCCTATTCTCTTCTCCGTCCTCTCTCCTCTCACCTTTATCTCCATTCTCCCTGCCTCCAATCTCCTTCTACCTCTGCCAAGCACCGCCGCGACCCACCATTGTCGCCAGTGAACCCTCGACCCACCACCAACCCAGTGTCCTTCATTTTTCACCCCCTCAGTCTCGTTGCTTCCACAGAGAGGAGCTGAACCTCATCCTCGCTCTACCTTGTACCCTGCCCCGTTGCGCCTCTGCTCATCTGTGCCACCGCGACCACCGAACCGCCACCACTACTGGGCGGCGCTGCTTTCCTCCTCCTCTTACCATTTCTCCAATTCTATTTTTCTGCTACCCTGTCAGGTTTTCCCCCTGCCTTCTGCTCTGTTCTTTACTTTCTTTTATTAATTCTGTTTATTAATTTTTGTTAGATTACTGTTTAATTCTGTTTGTTAGGTTAGATAGAAATGTGTGCTGTTAGATAGTTAGGTTGTGGTTAGAAGATTCTAGGCCTGATAAGTGCTCCGTTCGTGTTTACTTACTCAATACTGCTTATTTGCTGAGTGATGTTAGTATGATGCTCTGTGCAACTATGATACTGCCATGCTGCTTTTTCACTGCTACCTTGCTGAGCTTCAATTGTGTGAATTGTGTGTGATGCTGCCTGTGCATATGCAATCCATACTTTTATCATGTTTGATGTAATTCTTGGATTCGTATGTGATTTTTGCTGCTTTTTGCTATCCGGGAACACTCGAATCACTGCCAGAATGCTGCCCAAATTTCTAGAAAATTATTTTGTTCCTAACTTGCCACCTAGAATTGAACTTGACACCTTTGAATTTGAGATTTACTTGACTTACACCAAGTTCAATCCTTAGGATATTGTGGTTAGCATTTCCATTTCTATTTTGTTTCCCGTGATATGCATTGACATGGTTAGTTTAAGGAATTGTTTGTCAGATCTCTATGTCACGCAATCCCTTGCGTAACTCAGCTATTTAAACCTTCATGTGTTTCTACTTTTCAAGTTAAATCAAATGCCTTTTAACTCGTACCGATTTCACCATTTGATCTTAACTTGCATTTTCGTGAATATGGTTTATTCACTTGCAATATTTGGTGCATTCCACCAGTGTAACCCTTTTTTAATTCAAAATGGTTTTCAACTTGGTTTGGGTTACACTAGTGCATATTTCACTCTTTCAACACCAATTATTGCAAACTTAGTGACCATGACATTGTTGATGATTTGTTTTCCTATTGTTTGCTTTATTCAAATTTATATTTTATCATCAATGACTGCATCTTCCTCATGAATGCAAGTATGCTTATTTTCCATACTTTGTGCATTTCTTTTGATTGAGCCAATAACCGTCATACCAATAATCTTTGAACCGGTTCTCTAACTTCTAAATCGAATTAACCAACTAACTTTTCTTTTTGCTTTCAAACTAAGTCCTTTAATCATTCTTTTGGGTATGACGCTTCTTGGGCTTAATGAACAAGCATTGTGCAAATATGACTTGAATTCTTTGTTTGTGGCTTTGTTTGATTTCTGAATTTTGTTTCTTGCGTTCCAAGAATTCTTATCTCCTAACTCACTTCATGATTACATATCAATCCTCTTGTTTTCTGAATATGTCATTCCTTGCTTTGTTTCCCTCTACGTGTCTTAATTGTTTATATCCTGTATCTCTTTTTCAGGATGGCCGACTGAGGAAAAGCCAAGGTCACTTCAAGAAAGAGGAAGAAATCTCAAGCCTTCGCTCTTTCTCCTTACCACGACTATGCCAAGAACCCTCTTAATGAGGAGGACAAGGCTAACCAGCAGCTGCCGCCTACAGATGCATATAGGTTCCCTAACCTACACTGTGAGCTCTGCTTCCTGACATACCAGAAGAAGAATCTGAACATAGAAAAGAAACTGGCCATTCCATCTGACGTGAGGCGAGCCATTCATACATGTATTCAGGGGATGGGGCTAGGTTTTATTGATAGGGAGCTAGGCAGGGTGAACTCATCATGGGTCAAGGAATTTTACAGTAACTTCTTCAGACACATTCTTGACTCAGTCCACCTATGAGGAGGTCAGATATTGGTTACGAAGGCAGCTATTCAGGATAGACTCCAATGTCTGCCTAGGACCGGTGGCACAGATGCCATTGAGCAGGCAGAAGTGGCGATCTATTGTATGACCTTTGATTATGATGCTCTGAGGGATGTTATTGCCACCCCGGATGCCCCTTGGGTGATGGACGCTAACAACAAGAATCCCAAGGGGATGCTGTTTACTTATCTTTCTAGGGAGGCCAGGACGTGGCAGCAGATCTTTGCCCATTACGTCATGCCAACCACCCACTTTACTAAAATTCTGGTGGACATGCTCGTCCTGATCGGATGTGTTATGGAGGGGAAGGAGATATACTTCCCCCGACTGATCAGGAGATACATGTGGCAAGCACATGTTCGTAGCATACTTCTATTTTCCACCTTGGTCACCGAGATGATTCAGCTGGCCGATGCCCCATGGGAAGCAGATGATGAGACACCACCCCCCGACCACAGAAAGGAGGAAGTGATTCCGTGGGGGTCATGGGTGCATGAGAAACCCCCATCCCGGCGCCGCTCAGAGCCAGAGCAGCAGCAACACCTGGCCTTTCTTCTTCCACAGCCGCAACAGGTGCATCAGCACCTGCAGTACCGGCACCACCACCAGCACCCCAGCCGATGTATCACTTAGTACAGCATCTGATCCGCTTCATGGAGCGTAGCGAGCGCCGTATCATGCGACGCCTGGACAGAGTGGATCACATGTTTGTGGCGCTGGGCGTTGAGTTGCCCCTTCTTCCCGACTCTTCCGCATTTGAGGAGGAGGAGCACGAGGAGGAGCCAGCTCAGACAGAGGCACCTTTACAGACACAGGCTGTCCTAGAGGCTCAGCAGCCCCCTGAGGAGCCACAGCCTCAGTCCTAGTAGCCAGATGCGACTGTTGACCCCCATTCTGCGCCCGAGCAGTAGCATCAAGGACGATGTTTCATTTTAAAGTGTGGGGAGGTCACCGTCGTCGACGTCGATGGATAGCAATTTTGGGTTAACATCTTCGGACATTTATCTCCTAGTTTACGTTATTTTGCTTTATTTTGCATTTTGTTTAGGATTATTGCATATACTAGTATTGTGGATACTTATATTCTAGTTGTTGCATTTTGGACCTTAGATTGGATATATTTCATATTTTTAGTAGATTTTCTCTACATAGTTGTTTTTGCTTGTTTTAGCTTTTTGGTTGTGATTAGAAAAATATTTTGGGTTGTTGAAACCTAGTTGACCCTTTTTGTATATGAAATTTGTTTTGATTGAAAAAAGGGGTAAACTAAGAAATTTTTTTTCTCTCAATCATAACATTGCATCAATAAGCTTAGTCAAAATGATGAAATTTTTCAAGAAATTCATCTATAGGGCACCACCCCAATTGATTGAAAATTTTTAGAACTTGCTTGAATTATACACTTTGTGGATCATGTTTTGAGCTAAGAACACAAGCTTGTGAGATTTGAGCCTAATGGTGTGGTTACATCTTATAACCACTTATTTTCCTTCTTGTGTGTAATTGTTATCTTTCTATGATTGTGATCCTTGATTTGTTTAATTCTATATGTCCATCATCCCTTGTATACATGCACTTATACGATTGAGGCCATTGTTTTATTAGCTCACTTACACAAATAGCCTACCTTTTACTCTCCATTGTTAGCCAATTTTGAGCCTATGCTTAACCCAATTATTCTTTATTTTATCATAGTACAAACCTAAAGTGAAAAACAATAAAAGGCCCTTGTTTTGATCTTTGATTAGCTTAGGCTAGTGAGAGTGTTTATTATTCAAGTTTGGGGAGAATTGAGAACATTGGTTGGGATGAAAGGGTGTTTTTGTATTTCCATATTTGAGAATTGGGTGCATGCTCATATATAGATTGAATGTATTATCCTTATGCATTGATGTTCTTGTGTGAAAAAAAATAAATAAATAAATAAGGGGACAAAATACTCCAAAGTAAAGTTCAACAAAATCAATGCATAAGTGTTGTAAAATGAAGAGAAAATGCATGAGTATGTGAAAAGTGAAGAATGGATAGTTTAGGTTAGCACTTAATTGTATGGGTTATTATATAGGTTAGGTGGGAAGTCTAGGCTAATTAAAGATTCAATTTTAGTCCACTTAACCATATATGACCCTACCTTGACCCTAGCCCCATTACAACCTTATGAAAAGTCCTCATGATGATTGTATGAATGCATTGAATGATTGTTGATTGTTAGATGAAGAACAAATCTTGGAAAGCATGATTAGGAGAGAATTGAGTGAATCAACCCCTAAACACTTGAGTGATTAGAGCGGATACACATCCGGTGAGTGTTCGATTGCTCAATTACATGTTTTCACCATGATCATTCACCTTCATGCAAGTTTGTAAATCTTTTTGATAATTCAATACAATTGTGGGTTTGGTTTGATTTGGTTTGAATTGATTCCTATTGCTCTAGCCCTTATGCCTACACATGTTTTCTTGGAAGTTGAGTGGTTTTGACCAAGTGATTGCATTCATATAGATAGTTGCATTTAGATAGGTTACATTTAGGTAGTTTACATTGAATAAATGTTGATACCCTTTGTCTCTTTCTTGATTTTAGCATGATGACATGCTTAGTTTAAGTGTGGAGAAGTTTGATAAACCCCAATTTTGTGGTTTATCTTGTGCTTATTTTAGGGGATTTTATCACCTTTTCCCACATTTATTCAATGAAATAACATAGTTTTGTAATTCTCTCGTAATTTGTGCTTAAGTGTAAAAACATGCTTTTTAGGCTCTTAATTTGGTGATTTTAATTCACTTTAATTCCATTCGATGCCTTGATGTGTTTGTTGAGTAATTTCAGAATTATAAGGCAAGTATTGGATGGAAGAAATGAAGAGGAAAGCATGCAAGTGGAGAATTCATGAAGAAATGAGCAAAATGGAGAATTGAGGGCCACGCGTACGCGTGCATTGAAAATTCACAAGCAACGCGCACGTGTCAAGCACACATACACGTGAGTAGAGTTTTTGCCAGCGATGCGCACGCGTCAAGCACGCATATGCGTAGATGTTCGCACGTGACCCACTTAAAGTGAAATCGCTGGGGGAAATTTCTGAGCTGCCCAGGCCCAATTCCAACTCGTTTCTGAGGGTATTTCATGCATAATTCAAACTTGAGCAAAGGGGAGCACTTAGTTAGTCATGATGAGCCTTTAGTTAGTTTTCTAGAGAGAGAAGCTCCCTCTTCTCTCTAGAATTAGGTTAGGATTAGGTTAATTTCTCTTGGATCTAGATTTGATTACTTGATTTCATTTTATTTCCTTCATAATTTCTTGTTTCTACACTCTAATCCTCTTAGTTCTCTTATTAATTTTACTTTTATGCCTCTTTTTAGTTCATACACTCATGTTGGATTTGGATTCCTTTTAATGCAATTAATGTTTGATGTTCTTTTATTGATGATTTGAGTTGTTGATTTACTTTTCTTGCAATTGGTAGTTGGTAGATTCATATTTCTTGCACATTTATTATGCTTCCCTTTTATGCCTTCCAAGTGTTTGATGAAATGTTTTCTCTAGTTATTGAGTAGTTTTCTTACTCTTAGCCTAGGCTAAGGGAATTGAGTGA
This sequence comes from Arachis ipaensis, assembly GCF_059453495.1. NCBI lineage: Eukaryota > Viridiplantae > Streptophyta > Magnoliopsida > Fabales > Fabaceae > Arachis > Arachis ipaensis. The sequence continues at coordinate 96,938,619 of NC_142439.1, forward strand.
CCTTGAGTCATTGGGTCTCATTGAATTGGTGATTTGAGAACCCTTAGTGGTCAATTTGGTAACCATTGACTCTAGCCTACTACTAAGTTAATTAGTAGTTAGGTTAGAACCTGTGGGTTGATGTTGATCAAGCCATTTGATATACTTCAAGCATAGAAGTAGACTTAATGAGCTTGGTGCCTCATAATTGTTAATACATGTTTTGTAGACAAGGATGGTGATCTCAATTACCTATGTCTAGCCAAGAGTTCTTTACCTTGCCTTTATTAATTCTTGATTTACTCTTCTTGTCATTTAAGTTCTTGCCCATTTAATTTCTTGCCCTTTTATAAACCAAATACCTTGTCCCTTCATAGCCAATAATTGACCACTTCATTGCAATTCCTTGTGAGACGACCCGATATTTTCAATACTTTGGTTAATTTTTATTGGAATTTGTACTTGTGACAACCAAATTTTTGATTGGGAGGATTGTTTGTTGGTGTAGAACTATACTTGCAACAAGATTTTAATTGTGAAATTCTATACCATCAACTAATTCTCACGCATCACTTTGCCTAACTGCACCTTGCAGAACACGAATGTTGATGAAGGGGCTGGATTGTATCAACGGTAGGATGACACTGCATATGAGACTTCTGTCCAGCTGTCGATGGTCTTGAGACATGGTGGGTGCTAAACATATGTGCGCTTCTCTAACCCTACGCACCTTTCTAACGAAATAACACATACATGGTTGGCATTTACATCAAATATAACAATCATAAATGAGAAAATACACCATAGTTAAACTTAAACTCACTAATATCTGAGATTTTGTTGGAGGGCAACACAGAGGCTCCAAGGGTATCATGCTGCATATTGCCGGCAATGCACATGGTACTTTAATCGGTCCGACTCCAAAACTCGGTACTCAACACTTTTGCGAATGCTATAATTCTTTACACCCTGCATTATGACATCTTTGCTCTTGAATCTGTAGCGAACCCAAAAATCTACACCACCGTCTAAGTTGTAGTCATCTTCACCCATGTTGAAAAATAGAGATTTTTCGTGCATTGTATCCAGATCCAATCTATGATAGTGACTGGTACAACTGATAAGGCCAAAATTGGGTATGGGGCAGGCAGTAGATACCGAGTAGATGCCTCAACCGGCGTCTCTGGTACAAACTCTTCCTCATCATCACCTTTAGGAGAACCACTATTGTTTCTATCTGCAACATACTCCTCGTTAGAGTCCTCACCATCCACATCCAAGTCTTCCATTGGACTAGCAAAGTGTATCGATGGTAGTGCGAGAGGTGCATCATGTTGTACAAAATTCGAGTGGCTAGATCCACCGCCACCAACATCACCGACCTCCACAGAAAATTTCATCACTTGTTCCGTCATGATTCTCCAATAGATGTCAAACATTAGATTCACATGCTCGTCGCCATAGAGCCAAAACAGATAAAACTGAAAAACTTTATTTTTCATCAGCGCTAACAGTCTGTACCCCACCATTCTGACCTCTTTACTCCCGCTACCACCAACGCTACTCAATATTAGACTCTTCAGCTCGAACAAAGAATTTACTCACCAGGTGCGCAACAGAATAGGATTATCGTACTCAAATATCACCCTAATTTCACTGTTTCTCATATGGCAATTTGGAAGAAAAATGGAAGAAAAGAAGAAGTGAAATATTTGTGGAGAAACTAAAGGGTTGTACATCCTTTTATAGCTGCTAAAATTTTGTCATAACGTATCTCGTTTACACTGTAAAAGTCATAACTCTTCAAGTATCTCGTTTATAGTATAAACAAAATAAAAATACATGTATCTCGTTTACACTGTAAACAAAATATACATGTCTCCTTTTTCGTGCCTTATCTCGTTTACAATGTAAACAAGATATGTGTATTCTTATTTTGTTTACAATGTAGATGAAATAAGAGATATGATAGATTTTCTTAAAAATATCACAAATGATATATTTTAGTAAATAAAATATTTTTTATTTATTTAAAACACAAATACATATTTACATATTTAATGGCTAATTTTTTGGTATGCAAATAATATTTTTATTTTTTATTTATACTTTTTTTTGAAAAGAAAGAGCTCAACACAATACTGTGGAGCAGTCAAAAACAGAAAAACAATCAAAATAAAAGAAATCTAGTAACATTAAAAGAAGCCCCCTGGTCATTTCCGGCATCGCCATCAACAACTAAAGGGGTCTACACCTCTCCACTCATTGTGGCTCAACACAGTCATCTGGGTGATTTCTTTAACACCTTTGCTTTTATTCTGAAATATCCTTCTATTCCTCTCCAGCCAGATGTTCCAAATGATCGCACAGAAGCACCTCAGTCGTTGCTCTCTATCCTCCCTCCTCCTTGGCCACTCTGTCCAACCCAGAAAATGTTCTCTCATTGACCCTGGAATAGACCATTGTTGTCCAGTCATTGCTAACCAAGCACTTTACACCTGCCAGGCAAATTCACAGCATAGGAACAAGTGGTGCACGTGTTCCACACACTTATTGCATAGGACACAGATGTTGTCGTCCTGGTTAATGATCCCCAATCGGCTTAACCGTTCTTTTGTATTCACCCTACCTAGCAGGACAAACCAAGCAAATAGTTCTACTCAAGGTGGAACTAACCCTTTCCAGATGGTCTTTGTAAAGCTGTAGCTTGTCACCTCCTCTGGGAGTATCGCCTCCTACAAAACCTAAACAAATGAGTTAGTTGTATAAACTCCCTATTTATCAAATTTCCATACTATTCTATCCTCTCTGTTCACTACTAGTTGCACAGGTCTCAATGTCTCATGTAATTGACCCAGTAGTCCTAACTCCCATTGAAAGAGCTCTCTCCTCCATTGGAAGTTCCAGATCCAGTCTAACCCATCCCAAAACCCACAATCCCCTATAAAAGATCCACATTGGTTTGAAACAGAGAAAATCCTGGGAAACCGATCTTTTAGAGGCCCACAAAGCAACCAAATATCCTCCCAAAACCGCGTATGCCACCTATCACCAATCTCCATAGATAAGCCTGTAACCATCTTATCCCTTATATTATCATTCGTTATTTGTAGTTGGCAGATATCCTTCCACGATCCTCCTCTAGTAGGTGGCACTTGAGTTGACAGCATTTCACGAGGATTCAGGTTATAACAGGAACAAACCACCTTTTTCCACAATGGGCAATCCTCTTTAGCAAACCGCCACCACCACTTAAACAACATAGCTGTGTTACGAACCATAGCATCCCCAACACCCAACCCACCTAGTTTTTTCGGGGCCTGCACTACTTCCCATTTGACTAATGCCATTCCATTACTACCATCATCCTTGCTCCACAAGAATCTTCTTTATAGTGAAATCAATTTCTCAGCAACACCTTTCGGCATCTTGAATAAACTCAAATAATACACAGGCAGACTATTTAAGACTGATTTAATCAGAACCAACCTTCCAGCCTTATTTAGAACTTTAGCTTTTCACAAACTGAGCTTCTCCTCGACTTTGTCTATTATAGGCTTCCAGGTCTTCACTAACCTCGGATTTGCACCCAAGGAAATACCCAGGTATACTCGCGTAGCATTTCTGTAAATTTTGATTTATTGTGTAATTTGCTTTGAATATAATTTTTTTTTCTTTCTAGAGAAAATATTATTTCCTCATCTAATAGATATTCAATAGAATTTTTTTTCTTTTATTTAAAAAAATATTTTTCAAAAATTTAAATAAAAAGATATTAAAGAATCAATACTTTTAATGAAAAAAAGAGTTACTTAATATTAGTTCAAATACAAAAAAAAATGTTAATCATCTAATATTTTTATTAAAATAAGTTACTCTTTTGACCAAAATATTTCATTAAAATAAATCACTCTTTAATTTATTTGACCAAAATATTCTTCTATGCGTATGAATTTGCAATAATAATTTTGTAGATTTAAATTACAGTTATTTAATAGAAAATATGTATTTACTATTAATGAAATAAATTTTATTTACTTTTAATATTTTGATACCTTAGTATAAAATATTTTAGTTTATTACAAAAGTATTTAATTTAAAAAAATAAATAAATTCATGACTTTTAAAATTATAACAAATACATCCTTCACAAATTTTAATTACAAAAATATTCCTAATATTTATAAATGACAGATAAATAAATCTCTTTATCTTTTTTGCCTCTCCAAAAACAAACAAAAATGGCTGATATGTTGCTTATGTGACTATAATAGTACTACATTTCTATTACGGTTGTCTTAATGAATTAGTGGTATCTCCCTAAAAAGTTTGAAAACAACTACGTCTCGAGATTTAAAAAAGAGAAAACAATATCATTTTTAGAGTTAGGCTGACTCTTTCAAGCTTATGTCGTTGGGATTATATCCTTTTTGACTTATCATAATTCATGTTTGGATATTTAATGTGCATCAAAATACTTAATGAAGTTCACATAGTTAGATTATTAGTTTATTAAATATAATCCATTTAAATTCATGATATAATAGTTACAAATAACATCTTCATTATATCATACTTGTTTGCAAAATACATATTATTCTATAAAGTCATATCAGAGCTTATGACAACAACAATTTACCTTATTCAGTTGTCCAATTTTTAACCGTTAATGACAATAATAGCAATGCAAATTACAAATAAACCTACAACAAAAACCCATATATTAGCTTTTTTCTTCTTCTTTGAATAAGCTAATTTTTTTTTTCAAATTAACCAACATCTATTCCACTTTGGTCTTGCACATGTGAGTTTTTATATTATTGCGCTGCTATAGTAGATTTGTTATTTGTCTTGGCAATTTTGGTTTCTTAAACTATATAATAGATGAATTCTAATAAATTGACTAAAAATGACACCACTCTAATTTTTTGAAATTGTGATTGGTATTACAAAATATGGACTAATTTTATCTTGACATTTTGTTATAATTTGTTTCAGGCAAATAATGTTAAAAGTGAATTTACCATACCAACAACAGCAAAAAGATCATCAGGAGGAAGTAATGAAAATCACGAAAAAAATGCTTCGTTTTGCTTTTAAAGATTAAATGACTATTTTGGTTGTGAATTTATTTTACATTTTTTGAAGTGTTATGTTATAGAACTTCAAATATAATCTCATTGAATAGTGAACTCAATTGTAGTTATGGATTCATTGAATTTTATTTTCTTTGTTGTTTTAGATATGAAAATATATTAGTGAACATGATGTTATGAGTTTCAGTTTTAAACTTTCTAATAATATCCATTTATTGATTCTAAATTTTATTTAGTTTTATAATTGTTATTACTTAAATTTTAATATAGATTGTATTTACTACAAGAAAATAGAATATTTATAACAAAATTTTTGTGTCAAATTTTAAATTATTACAAAAAATTGATCTTTTATAACAATAATTGGTGATTGTTATAGAATAATAATATTTTATAACAACAATACAATTTGTTACAAAACGTTCTAATATTTTATAACATCTTGATTTTTTTGTTATACATTATGTTGTCTTTGAAACGAACTGGTATTTTGTTGTAAAAATTCTAAATATTTTTTAACAAATTTGTCACAAAATTTAATATTATATGTAACATGTTATTTGTTTGTCACAAAATACAAATATTTTTTGTAACTAAAAATTATTTCAAAATGTTAAAATAGGATAAAAAAATTGTTTATATATTTTTTTAGGATAATTTTATTTTATTTAAAAAAATTAATTTTATTAAATATTGTTTGTATTCATTGATTACTTTTGATAAAAAATTAAAGATTAAATAATTAATTTTTAAAAATTATAATATTATTTTATATTTTTTTAAAAAATAATGTATAATTCTTACTAATAATCATATTTTAAATGTTAACTAAAAATCAATTTTTGAAACTTAAAAAAATGTAATTACATTGTTAAACATAAACAAAAATAATTAAATATAAAAAGATTTAAAAAATTCGAGGACAACTAGGTCTCGAAATTTAGAAAATGATGCCATTTTCGGAGCTACGATAACTTTTCAAATTTAAGGCTTATTTTGCGGGGATTATAATCCCTTTTTGAATTATGTTTGGATGTTTAATGCACCAAAATGCTGAATGAATTTACATAGTTAGATTATTAGTTTACTAAATATGGTCCATTTAAAATTCATGATATAGTAGTTACAAATAGCACCATTCATTACATCATACTTGTTTGCAAAATACACATTCTATGAACTCATACCAGAGTTCATTACAATAACAATTTACCTTATTCAATTGTCCAATTTTGAATTGTTAATGACAACAATATTAATGCAAATTACAAATAAACCTACAACAACTTATACATTAGCTTTTTTCTTTCTCTCTGGATAAGCTAGCTTCTTCTCTAAAGTAACTAGCCTCTATTCGACTTTATTCTTGCACACATGAGTTTTTATATTATTGCGCTGCTATAGTAGATTTGTTATTTGTCTTGTCAGTTTTGGTTTATTAAACTATATAATAGATGAATTCTAATAAATTCACTACAAAAAGAAAATGTTAAATACCGTCAGATTTATCGTAGATTTAGTGTCAGACTTCAACAGCAGATTTACCAGCGAATTTGATAATAAATTCATTGGATAAATAGATTACCGTCAGATTCGGTTTACCGAAGGTAAATTTATCGGTAATAATTGGAGCGAAAAAACAAAAAATGGCGCAATCATTACTATCGGATTTACCTTATCCGCTGGTAAACCGAAATAGGGGAATGCTGTGTTTTGGTCATTCACAAAGCATTACCGTCGGATTTATTCGCCGGTAAATTCGACGGTAATCTTACCCTTCTTCCCCTTATTTTCGAACTACTCTCTCTCTCTCTCTCTCTCTCTCTCTAAACCACCTCCGACAGTCCCTCCACCAGTGTCGGCCACTACCAACAATGTTCAAAGACTGCATGGACTCCTTGTGTCGCATTGGTCGCTCTATCACCGCCATTTTTGTCGCTCCCGCCACTGTTGCCGCCGCCACTGCTGCACCACTATAGCTGCTGCTCCCTGTGTCGTTGGAGCTGCCTCATTCCTCCCTCCAGGTATGTTGTCCTCCCCTTCATCCTATTATGTTTTTAATTTATTTTAAGAAATCCTAATAATGCAGGCTTGTTGGTTGGTCACCGCCGCCACCACTTTGCTGTTTATGCTGCCACCACTTTGCCGGAGCTGCCTCCTTTCTTCTTCCAAGAATGTTGTCCTCGTCCTTCTTCCTATTATTTTTTTTTTCAGATTTAGTTTATGTATTAGTTTAGATTTAGGATTTTTTAATTATGTTTTGATTTAGGGTGTTTTAATTCTGTTTTAATGATTCTGTGTTTGAAATTTTGTTTATAATTCTGATCTTGAATTTTGTTTTGATAATTTTGTGTTTATTATTATGATTTCTATTTATTATTCTGATATCATGAAGAATGAAAGTGATTGTTTCTGTATTGTCAATGGTTTATTAGTTGAGTTTGGATTAAAAACGTCGTTGATGTATTGAATATTTGAAAAATACAAGTCAATTTGGGGGGTTTTGAGAATTCTGATTAGGGTTGAGGATGGTGTGATTGGTTTCTTTGTTTAATTGAATTTTCAGTTTTAACATGATGAAGATCATATCAGGAAGAGTTAGAAATTCCATTAGTTATTAGTATTCCTTTAGTTTTTTAAAACTTAGGTGGTGCTTTTTGATTATTGTTGTTTTTGTTTAGCTTTAGCTTAGAACTGGTGATGCCTATACTATCATTGAAAGTAGTTCATGTTCAAGTATTTTTATAAATTTTTCAAATTTTCTATGGAATTTCATGCTATCATTTTGAAGTGGTTCATGTCCAAATATTTTCTGAGATAAATTATATAGGACTGTATTATTCTATGCATGATAACAACCAATGGTAATACATCCATGTAAATTCAAAGGGGCAGGGTGTTCTTCATAAGACTGATTCCATTATCTTATCCTAAATTCTAAATTCAATAAAATTTGTATTGCTTTGCGAGTTTTTGTATAAGTTCTAAGTAGTTATCACTGGACTTTCGGAAGTAAGTTCTGAATGTGGTTTACTTGAGATGGTTTTCATATGAGGCTACGATTCAGATGACTGATGAGGATGATATTGATATATATTTGATGATCGATTTTTCTATCGGTAAAGAAATATAAAAATATGATCGCATTGTAAGTATAGCTTCTAAACCAACAGAAAATCCTTTCGTACAAACGTTTTGGTTGTCACAAGTAACAAACCCCTTTAAAATTGATAACCGAAGTATTTAAACCTCGGGTCGTCTTCTCAAGGAACTGCAGGGAGGTGTTCTTATTATTGGTTATGAGTTTTGTAAATTGGGGGTTTTGAAAGTAAGGAACAAGTAATTTAAATGACAAGTAAAATAAATAAATAATTGTAAAATAAACTCTTAGCAAGGTATGAGAACTGAAATTCCTATTCTAGTTATCCTTATCAATGGTGATGATAATTGGGTTTTAATCCCACTTATTTAACCTTTACCAAACAAAGAAAGGTCAAGTGGACTAATCAATTTGATCCTCAGGTCCTAGTCAATTCCTAAGTAAAGACTAGAGTTATTGGAATTCGATTCAATTAGCAAAAATAACAATTATCAATCACGATGAGTTTGATAACTCAAGAGTCTCCAATTAATCAATTAAAGCCGAGAATATGAAGAGCTAAATAAGAATCATAAATCTGAAATACCTCAGTTTATATTAAATAAATAAAATCCTAACATGAATGGTTCATAAGCCAATTTGGCAACATAAGTAATTAAATGAGAGCATTTAAAGTATCTGAAAGTAAAAGAGAAATATAAAGTAAAAGAAATATTGAACCTGATAAAGAGTTGAAATACTAAATCCTTTAAGAGGAATCCTAATCCTAAAACCTAAGAGAGAGGAGAGAACCTCTCCCTCTAAAAACTACATCTAAATTGTGAAAAGTGAATAATCGAAGGCCTCCTTATGAATGGATGCATTTCTCCACTTTATAACCTCTAATCTGTGCTTTCTGTACTTGGATCTGGGCCAAAAAGGGTTTCAGAAATCGCTGGGAATGTTTTCTGTAGTTTCTGGTGCGTGGCGTCTGTCACGTGTCCGCGTGGGTCACGCGGTCGCGTCATCTGAGAGTTTTCCTTGTCACGTGTTTGCTTCAGTCACGTGTACGCGTCATCTGCGTTCTGCTCAAGGCGCGCGTCTGCGTCAGTCACGCATTCGCGTCGCTGCCTTTTCGCGCTGGGCATGCGGCCGCGTTGTCCATGCGTTCGCGTCGCTGCCAGTTCCTTCAAAAACTCTATTTTGTGCTTTCCTTCCATTTTTGTATGTTTCCTTTCCATCCTTTAAATCATTCATGCCTTAGGGGATCTGAAAATACTCAACACACAAATCACGGCATCGAATGGTAATAAAAGGTAATTAAAATAATTATTTTTAAAGCATAGGAAATATGTTTTTCACATATATCACATAATAAGGAAGGGAAAGTAAAACCATGTAATTTCACATGAATAAGTGGGTGAAGGGTTGAATAAATCACTTAAATTGAGCACAAAACATATCATGAAATATGGGTTTATCAACCTCCCTACACTTAAACAATAGCATGTCCTCATACTAAATCCAAGATAAAGAATAAGGTTAAAGTGGTGGAATCTCATGCAATGTAATTTATTCTAAATGCAACTACCTAAATGAATCATGCAATTCTAATTGTTATTCACTTGTATATAAAGCTTACATGTAGTTAAATTAATTCATATCCTCAAGGAATCATATATGCATAGCCAAACCTTAGATAATGTTAAAGCACTTTTTACAATTGAGATGGGTAAAAATATTTCACAAACTTGCAAGACAATTAACAATTTAAGTAGAGATATATGGTGATGAGCTATTAAACCCTCACTGGATTTTGTGTTTACTCTCTAGTCACTCAGTGTTTATTGGGTTAATCACTCTATTCTTTTTATATCCTTACTTTCTATAACTTTGTTCTTCATCTAACCAATCAACAATTACAGAATACAGACATACAAAAATCATGAGGTCTTATTCAAGGTTGTAATGGGGCCAAGGTAAAGGTAAGGGTATATGTATAAGGCTAAGTGAGCTAATAAGCGAATCCTTGATTAGTCTAAGATCTCACCTAACATACATACTTTATATAATTTTAAGGTTCCTTTACCAATTTACCCAAATTTTCTCTCTTTGTATTGCAAACTCATGTATTTAATTTTGTCCCATGTGCATTGATTCTTTTTATTTTGCATTTGGGGAATTTTTGTATCCCCTTATTTAAATACTGGAAAATATTTTTTTTTAAAATCAATGCACATGGTAATTCAATTGTTTTGATTTCACATGAGCATGCTTCCCAAAATTTTGTTTTTGGAACAACTTATTCTTTCTAAATTCCTACTTTGTTTCTATCATCCCATGTTTCCTTAAAATTCCCCATTCTTAAATTGTACACAATTTCTATCTTAAGCTAACCAAGGATTTAACTTGGGATTTTATTTTGTTTTTCTGCTTAAGGCTAGTGATGTGGTTTATAGAACAAGAGGGGATTAAAAAGCTCAAAGGGGGCTAACAAGGTTGATGCACAAGGTAGGCTAATTTGGGATAAGTGAAGAAAAATGCAAATGATGGCCTCAATCATTTCTTAGTATGTATCTATATTCTATAATTGGACATATAGATTAAAACAAAGTAAAGAACATCAGAATGAAAAAGAAGGGTAAAACACACAGGAATGAAATTTATGGTTTGAATGCAACCATACAATTAAACTCAAAACTCACAGGGATGTGTGTTCTCCACCTCAAAAATCATATATCAGTTATACATGTCATGCAAGTAAAAATTAAGAGTTTCCATTATTCTCAATGTAAATCTTAGGGTGGCCCTTAAAATCTTAGTGTTGTTCCTTGATGAAATGTTGTTAACTAACTAACATGTAATTCTATATATACAAGGTATGTGGATTGTTTTAATTTACTAAAGTCTCTAGTTTACTTCCTTTTTATTTTCAATTAAATCAAACTATCATATGCTAAAAGGGTAAACTATACTAATTAATCCACATATTCTATAATTAATAAGTTTAGAATTGCAAACTAAACTAAATGGCTAAGATATGAACTAAAGTGTAAAATGTGGAAATAAAATAAAAATATAGCAAAAGAACAATGTATAAGTACTGAAAAATAAAAATAAAGATAAAAATATAGAAAAATAAACAAAATAAGATAAAAAAGAGTCTGTAGTGGTTCACCAAAAAAACACGCCACGGATGGCGACCTCCCCACACTTAAAGTAAAGCATCGTCTTCGATGCGCACTCAAGCTGGGTATGAAGGAGTGTCATCACCGGAAGGATGGGCTGCTGGAGTCTCGGTGGTGGCCTGAGGATCTGCAGACTGGATAAGGGTAGGAGTATAGTGGTGAGTATTCCCGCCTGTCACGCGGGTGACCCGGGTTCGATCCCCGGTAATGACACCATTTTGACGATCGGTTATTCTATCGGTAAAGAAATATAAAAATATGATCGCGTTGTAAGTATAGCTTCTAAACCAACAGAAAATCCTTTCGTACAAACGTTTTGGTTGTCACAAGCAACAAACCCCTTTAAAATTGATAACCGAAGTATTTAAACCTCGGGTCGTCTTCTCAAGAAACTGCAGGGAGGTGTTCTTATTATTGGTTATGAGTTTTGTAAATTGGGGGTTTTGAAAGTAAGGAACAAGTAATTTAAATGACAAGTAAAATAAATAAATAATTGTAAAATAAACTCTTGGCAAGGTATGAGAACTGGAATTCCTATCCTAGTTATCCTTATCAATGGTGATGATAATTGGGTTTTAATCCCACTTAGTTAAACTTTACTAAACAATGAAAGGTCAAGTGGACTAATCAATTTGATCCTCAGGTCCTAGTCAATTCCTAAGGAAAGACTAGAGTTATTGGAATTCGATTCAATTAGCAAAAATAATAATTATCAATCACGATGAGTTTGATAACTCAAGAGTCTCCAATTAATCAATTAAAGCCGAGAATATGAAGAGCTAAATAAGAATCATAAATCTGAAATACCTCAGTTTATATTAAATAAAGAAAATCCTAACATGAATGGTTCATAAGCATATTTGGCAACATAAGTAATTAAATGAGAGCATTTAAAGTATCTGAAAGTAAAAGAGAAATATAAAGTAAAAGAAATATTGAACCTGATAAAGAGTTGAAATACTAAATCCTTTAAGAGGAATCCTAATCCTAAAACCTAAGAGAGAGGAGAGAACATCTCCCTCTAAAAACTACATCTAAATTGTGAAAAGTGAATAATCGAAGGCCTCCTTATGAATGGATGCATTTCCCCACTTTATAACCTCTAATTTATGCTTTCTGTACTTGGATCTGGGCCAAAAAGGGTTTCAGAAATCGCTAGGAGCTTTTTCTGCAGTTTCTGGTGCGTGGCGTTTGTGACGCGTCCGCGTGGGTCACGCGGTCGCGTCATCTGGAAGTTTTCCTTGTCACGCATTCGCTTCGGTCACGCGTACGCGTCATCTGCGTTCTGCTCAAGGCGCGCGTCCGCGTCAGTCACGCGTTCGCGTCGCTGCCAGTTCCTTCAAAAACTCCATTTTGTGCTTTCCTTCCATTTTTGTATGTTTTCTTTCCATCCTGTAAATCATTCCTGCCTTAGGGATCTGAAAATACTTAACACACAAATCACGGCGTCGAATGGTAATAAAAGGTAATTAAAATAATTATTTTTAAAGCATAGGAAACATGTTTTTCACATGCATATATCACATAATAAGGAAGGAAAAGTAAAACCATGTAATTTCACATGAATAAGTGGGTGAAAGGTTGAATAAATCACTTAAATTGAGTACAAAATATATCATGAAATATGGGTTTATCAATATTCTTCTCAAGTATAGCATACAATGTAAACATTGCTACCCAAAGTCATATTTGTTAGTTTTCAATCCAAATCTTAGTATGTTTCGTGAATATATTTCATTATGAAGTTATGTCTAACATATATGAAACTGATAATTTTATTCTTTTCTATTGTACGGCCACTAAATAATGTTATGTGCTTAGATACTATAGACACTAGGAAGCTAGATTGAATTCATTTGCTACTTAGCACAAACCAAAAAGGTTCCTAAACTGAGGTTTTTGCAAAAAAGAGGTATCTCAGAGATATAGTTTTTTTTAATTCAAGTTTTCATAGGCAAAGTTATACCGCATTAAGAATTTAACATGGTGTTGTATCCAATTGTAAGCATAAACAATATCATTTTTATTAAGAGGCCATCAAACTATGAAATTATCTATCTAAGTTTGACTAATTTTTCTCGTGTTTAACATATATATTTTTGTCATATGAACAAATACTTGATAAAAAGAATACAGAGCAATATCAATATCATACTTACTACAAGTAATATGCATGAATTACGTTTGTATTTTATCATCAAATATTTTACTCTCAAGTTTTGAAGTCAATTGTTTAATATGCATGAATTATATATTAAATTTTAAACAATTTTTTTAAAAAGTTTTAAAATTTAAATTTACCATAAGTTAAATCCACCTGTAGTTATTAATTTAATTATTAATTAATAATATATTACCGTCGAATTTACCAGAAAAAATCCAATAGTAAAAATTACCAGCGAAAATATTCAGATGGCAATTAGTGGCGGACAAAAGAATCCGATGATAAACATATTACTGGCGAATATTTTTGGTAAATTCGATGGCACTCAGCATTTTTCTTGTAGTGATTGACTGATAATGACACCATACTATTTTTTTGGAATAGTTATTGGTATTACAAATATGGACTAGTTTTTTCATGACATTTTTTATAATTTGTTTTAGGTAAATGATGTTGAAAGTAAATCTGCTACTCTAACAACAACAAGAAGATCATCAGGAGGAATGAATGAAAATTACGAAGACAATACTTAGTTTTTGTCTTTAAAGATTAATTGACTATTTTGGTTGTGAATTTATTTACACCAGTTGGAGGGTTATGTTATAGCACTTTGATGAGCGGATAATTTATACGCTTTTTGGCATTGTTTTTAGGTAGTTTTTAGTATGTTTTAGTTACTTTTTATTATATTTTTATTAGTTTTTATGCAAAAATCACATTTCTGGACTTTAATATGAGTTTGTGTATTTTTCTATAATTTCAGGTATTTTCTGGCTGAAATTGAGGGACCTGAGCAAAAGTCTAATTCAGAGGCTGAGAAAGGACTGCAGATGCTGTTGGATTCTGACCCTCTTGAACTCGAAATGGATTTTCTGGAGCTACAAAAGCCCAATTGGTGCGCTCTCAATTGCGTTGGAAAGTAGACATCTTGGGCTTTCCATTAATATATAATACTCCATACTTTGCTCGAGATTTGATGGCCCAAACTGGCATTTAAATGCCAGCCAGAGACCTTTGTCTGGCGTAAAACGCCGGAACTGGTACTAAAACTGGAGTTAAACGCCCAAACTGGCATCCAAGCTGGGATTTAACTCTAGAAAAGGCCTATGCACGTGTAAACCTCAATGTTCAGCCCAAGCACACACCAAGTGGGCTCCGAAAGTGTATTTCTGCACTGTCTGCACTTAGTTACTTATTTTCTGTAATCCTTAGTAACTAGTTTAGTATAAATAGTACTTTTTACTATTGTATTCAGATATCTTATGCCATTTCTCACATTTGGGAGGCTGGCCATTCGGCCATGTCTAGACCTTTTTCTCTTATGTGTTTTCCAACGGTGGAGTTTCTACACCTCATAGATTAAGGTGCGGAGCTCTGCTGTTCTTCATGAACTAATGCAAGTACTATTGTTTCTCTTTCAATTCACGCTTACTTCTTCTCTAAGATATACTCTCATACTTAATTCAGTTAAGTCAGAATGAAGGGGTGACCCATGACAATCACCCACTATCTTCGTTACTCGCTTAGCTAAGATTCGCGTGCCTGACAACCACAAGCGGTCTACATGATGTTCAACGTAGTCATTGGACGACAGCCGGAGTATAATCTCTTGGGTCTCTGATCCACGGATTTGACTTGCCTCTCCTGACAACAGAGCATTCGAATCCGTGAGATTAGAACCTTCATGGTAGAGACTAGAACCAATTGGCAGCATTCCTGAGATCCGGAAAGTCTAAACCTTGTCTGTGGTATTCCGAGTAGGATCTGGGATGGGATAACTGTGACGAGCTTCAAACTCACGAATTTTGGACGCAGTGACAATGTGCAAAAGGATAGAGAGATCCTATTCCAACACAAGTGAGAATCGACAGATGATTAGCCGTAATGTAGCTGTGCCTGGTATTTTTCATGGACTTCCATTGGGAAAGATACAAGCAATTGATTAGAAGGTATCCTTCTGACATGCTTTCAGAATGGAGCATCTTAGGTATATTCTATGATGGTCTGTCTAAATTGTCCGAGATGTCATTGGACCACTCTGCTGGTGGATCTCTTCATCTGAAGAAAACACCTGCAGAAGCCTAAGAACTCATTGAAATAGTTGCAAATAACCAGTTCATGTACACTTCTGAAAGAAATCGTGTGAATAATGGGATGACTCAGAAGAAAGGAGTTCTTAAGATTGACACTCTGAATGCCATATTGGCTTAGAACAAGATATTGACTAAGCAAGTCAATATGATCTCTCATAATCTGGCTCGATTGCAAGCTGCATCCGGCAGTGCTAAAGAAGCTTCCCATGAAGGAGAGGCTTATGATCCTGAGAATCCTAGAATGGAAGAAGTGAATTACATGGGAGAATCCTATGGAAACACTTACAATCCTTCATGGAGGAATCATCCTAATTTCTCATGGAAGGATCAGCAGAAGCCTAATCAAGGCTTCAATAATAATAATGGTGGGAGAATTCGGTTTGGCAATATCAAAGCTTTTCCATCATCATCTCAGCAACAGACAGAAAATTCTAGGTAGAGCCTCTCTAATTTAGCAACCATAGTCTCTGATCTATCTAAGACCACTCTCAGTTTCATGACTGAAACAAGGTCCTCCATCAGAAATTTAGAGGCAATAGTGGGTCAGCTGAGTAAAAGAGTTACTGAAATCCCTCATAGTACTCTCCCAAGCAATACAGAAGAGAATCCAAGGAGAGAGTGCAAGGCCATCAATATATCCAAAGTGACCGAACCTATAGAGGAGGAAGAGGCAGTGATTTACAGTAAGGAAGACCTCAAAGGACATCCACTGACCACTAAGGAGTTCCCTAATGAGGAACCAAAGGAATCTGAGGCTCATACAGAGACCATAGAGATTCCACTGAACTTACCATTGCCGTTCATGAGCTCTGATGAGTATTCTTCCTCTGAAGAGGATGAAGATTTTGTTGAAGATCAAGTTGCTCGGTATCTAGGAGCAATCATGAAGCTGAATGCCAAGATATTTGGCAATGAGACTTGGGAGGATGAACCTCCATTGCTCATCAATGAACTGAATGCCTTGGTTCAGCAGAAATTACCTCCCCGGAAGGTTCTTAATACCTTGTACCATAGGCACCATGACCTTTGAGAAGGCTCTGTGTGACCTTGGTTCAAGTATTAACCTCATACCACTCTCTGTAATGGAGAAACTTGGGATCTTTGAGGTACAAGCTGTAAGAATTTCACTAGAGATGGCAGATAAATCAATAAAACAGGCTTATGGACTTGTAGAGGATGTCTTAGATGCTGACTTCATAATCCTAGACACTGGGAAGGATGAGGATGAATGCATCATCCTTGGAAGGCCCTTCCTAGCCACAGCAAAAGCTGTGATTGATGTGGACAAAGGAGAGTTAGTTCTGCAACTGAATGAGGACTACCTTGTGTTTAAGGCTCAAGGATCTTCCTCTGTAACCATGGAGAGGAAGTATGAAAAGCTTCTTTCAATACAGAGTCAAGCAGAGCCCCCATATTCAAACTCTAAGTTTAGTGTTGGGAGGTCACCATCATGCTCTGAATGTCTGTAAAGCTCTATAAGAGCTCACTGTCAAGCTATTGACATTAAAGAAGCTCTTATTAGGAGGCAACCCAATCTTATTTATCTATGTTAATTACTTTTTCATTTTATTTTCCATTGTTATTCTATGTTTTCTTTAGGTTGATGATCATGTGGAGTCACAAAAATAGCTGCAGAATTAAAGCGGAATCAAAAACAGCATCAAAAATAGCACACCCTGGAGGACATGCTTACTGGCTTTTAAACGCCAGTAAGGATAGCAAAATGGGCATTTAACGCCCAGTCTGGTAGCATTCTGGGCGTTAAACGCCAGAATTGGCAGACAGACTGGCATTTAACGCCAGAAAAGGGTGTCTGGCTGGCGTTAAACGCCAGAAAGGGGCATCAGCCTGGCGTTTAACGCCAGGAAAGGCAGCAGAGCTGGCGTTAAACGCCATAAATGGCACACAGAGGGTGTTTAAATGCCAGAAAGGTGCACGGACCAAAATTCCTTGACACATCAGGATCTGTGAACCCCACAGGATCCCCACCTACCCTAACTCACTCTCTCTCCTTTTCACACCTTTCCATAACACTCTTCCCCAAAATAACCTCCACCAATCACCTCCATTTCTCCTCCAAAACCATCATAAAACCCTCCTTGGCCGAACCATTCACACGCCTCCATCTCCTCCATCTCTTCTTCCTCTAATCATTTCTTTCTTCTTTTGCTTGAGGACGAGCAAACCTTTTAAGTTTGGTGTAGAAAAAAAGCTCTGCTTTTTATTTTTCCATAACCATTAATGGCACCTAAGGCCGGAGAAACCTCTAGGAAGAGGAAAGGGAAGGCAGTTGCTTCCAACTCCGAGTCATGGGAGATGGAGAGATTCATCTCAAAAGCCCATCACTAGAAAGATGTTAGAGCAAACAAGAGAGCCCACTCATGGACCTCAACAAGAGGATGAGGAAGTCCCTCATCAAGAAATCCCTGAGATGCCTCAAGGGATGCATTTCCCTCCACACAACTATTGGGAGCAACTAACACCTCTTTAGGAGAATTGAGTTCCAACATGGAGCAACTAAGACTGGAGCACCAAGAGCACTCCATCATCCTCCATAAAATCAGAGAAGATCAAAGAGCCATGAGGGAGGAGCAACAAAGGCAAGGAAGAGATATTGAGGAGCTAAAGCACTCCATAGGATCTTCAAGAGGAAGAACTAGCCGCCGTCACTAAGGTGGACCTGTTCTTTAATTTTCTTGTTATTTGTTTTTCTGTTTTCGGTTTTTATGCTTTATATTTTGTCTATGTTTTTGTCTTTATTACATGATCATTAGTATTTAGAGTCTATGTCTTAAAGCTATGAATGATTCCATGAATCTCTCACCTTTCTTAAATAAAAAATATTTTTATTTGCAAAAGAACAAGAAGTACATGAATTTCAAATTCTATCTTGAAAATAGTTTGATTATTTTGATGTGGTGCCAATACTTTTTATTTTCTGAATGAATGCTTGAATAGTGCATATTTTTGATAGTGAAGTTTATGAATGTTAAAATTCTTGGCTCTTGAAAGAATAATGAAAAAAGAGAAATGTTATTGATAATCTGAAAATCATAAAATTGATTCTTGAAGCAAGAAAAAGCAGTGAAAAACACAAAGCTTGCGAAAAAAATGTGGCAAAAGATAAAGAAAAAGAAAGAAAAAGAAAAAGCAAGCAGAAAAAGCCAATAGCTCTTTAAACCAAAAGGCAAGAGCAAAAAGCCAATAACCCTTTAAAATAAAAGGTAAGGGTAAAAAGAATCTAAGGCTTTGAGCATTAATGGATAGGAGGGCACAAAGGAATAAAATCCTGGCCTAAGCGGCTAATCAAGTTGTCCCTAACCATGTGCTTGTGTCATGAAGGTCCAAGTGAAAAGCTTGAGACTGAGTGGTAAAAGTTATGATCCAAAGCAAAATGAGTGTGCTTAAGAACTCTTGGCACCTCTAACTGGAGACTCTAGCAAAGCTGAGTCACAATCTGAAAAGCTTCACCCAGTTATGTGTCTGTGGCATTTATGTATCCGATGGTAATACTCGAAAACAAAATGCTAAGAGTCACGGCCAAGACTCATAAAGTAGCTGTGTTCTAGAATCAACATACTAAACTAGGAGAATCAATAACACTATCTGAATTCTGAGTTCCTATGGATGCTAATCATTCTGAACTTCAAAGGATAAATTGAGATGCCAAAATTATTCAGAAGCAAAAAGCTACTAGTCCCGCTCATCTAATTGGAACTAAGCTTCATTGATATTTTGAAATTTATTGTATTTTCTCTTCTTTTTATCCTATTTTATTTTTAGTTGCTTGGGGACAAGCAACAATTTAAGTTTGGTGTTGTGATGAGCGGATAATTTATACGCTTTTTCGCATTGTTTTTAGGTAGTTTTTAGTATGTTTTAGTTACTTTTTATTATATTTTTATTAGTTTTTATGCAAAAGTCACATTTCTGGACTTTACTATGAGTTTGTGTGTTTTTCTATAATTTCAGGTATTTTCTGGCTGAAATTGAGAGACCTGAGCAAAAGTCTAATTCAGAGGCTGAGAAAGGACTGCATATGCTGTTGGATTCTGGCCCTCCTGCACTCGAAGTGGATTTTCTGGAGCTACAGAAGCCCAATTGGCGCGGTCTTAATTGATTTGGAAAGTAGACATCTTGGGCTTTCCAGAAATTTATAATAGTCCATACTTTGCTCGAGATTTGATGGCCCAAACTGGCGTTTAAACGCTAGCCAGAGACCATTTTCTGGCCTAAAACGCCGGAACTGGCACCAAAATTGGAGTTAAATACCCAAACTGGCATCCAAGCTGGCGTTTAACACTAGAAATGGCCTATGCATGTGTAAACCTCAATGCTCAGCCCAAGCACACACCAAGTGGGCCCCGGAAGTGGATTTCTTCACTATCTGCACTTAGTTACTTATTTTCTGTAATCCTTAGTAACTAGTTTAGTATAAATAGCACTTTTTACTATTGTATTCAGATATCTTATGCCATTTTTCACATTTGGGAGGCTGGCCATTCGGCCATGCCTAGACCTTTTTCTCTTATGTGTTTTCCAAGGGTGGAGTTTCTACACCTCATAGATTAAGGTGCGGAGCTCTACTGTTCTTCATGAATTAATGCAAGTACTATTGTTTCTCTTTCAATTCATGCTTACTTCTTCTCCAAGGTATACTCTTGTACTTAATTCAGTTAAGTCAGAATGAAGGGGTGACCTGTGATAATCACCCACTATCTTCGTTACTCGTTTAGCCAAGATCCGCTTGCCTGACAACCACAAGCGGTCTACATGATGTTCAACGTAGTCATTGGACGACAGTCAGAGTATAATCTCTTGGGTCTCTGATCCATGGATTTGACTTGCATCTCCTGACAACAGAGCATTCGAATCTGTGAGATTAGAACCTTCGTGGTAGAGGCTAGAACCAATTGGCAGCATTCCTGAGATCCGAAAAGTCTAAACCTTCTCTGTGGTATTCCGAGTAAGATCTGGGATGGGATGACTATGACGAGCTTCAAACTCACGAATGTTGGGCGCAGTGACAGTGTGCAAAAGGATAGAGAGATCCTATTCTGACACAAGTGAGAACCGACAGATGATTAGCCGTGTGGTAGCTGTACTTGGTATTTTTCATCCGAGACGAGAGATCCGATAGTTGATTAGCCGTACAGAAACCGTACCTGGACCATTTTCACTGAGAGGACGGATGGTAGCCATTGACAACGGTGATCCACCAACATACAGCTTGCCATAGAAGGGAGCACGCATGATTGGATGAAGACAATAGGAAAGCAGAGGTTCAGAAGCAACAAAGTATCTCTAAACGCTTATCTGAAATTCCCACCAATGATTACATAAGTATCTTATTTTATTTTATATTTTATTTATCTTTCAATTATCAAAACTCATAACCAATTGAATCCGCCTGACTAAGATTTACAGGATGACCACAGCTTGCTTCAAGCCGGCAATCTCCGTGGGATCGACCCTTATTCGCGTAAGGTTTTATTACTTGGACGACCTAGTGCACTTGCTGGTTAGTTATACCGGAGTTGTAAAAAGTGTGATCACAATTCCGTGCACCACACTTCACATATAATCTCATTGAATAGTGAACTTAATTGTAGTTATGGATTTATTGAATTTTATTTTCTTTATCATTTTAGATATGAAAATACATTGGTGAACATGATGCTATGAGTTTTTATTTTAAATTTTTTAATATTAATATCTATTTATTGATTCTAAATTTTATTTAGTTTTACAATTGTTATCACTTAAAATTTAATATTTTTATATAGAAATTGTATTATGGAAGTATATATTGTGGTAGTTTTCATTATGCATTGTAATCTAAATTGCGACAGTTTATACTCCCCACAAAATAGCAACTTTTTTTCTTGGCAAACATTTTGCAGGAGTTTTAAATTGCCAAAAATTTGAAAAATCACCACAAATTAATAGGTAAGACAAATCACCGCAAATTGCAGGAGTCACAAAACCGTCACAATATATTCTGAGGTACTGACGGTTCAATAAAAACCGCCACAAATTAATAGTAGAACCCAAAATTTTGCCAGTTTTTCAAACCGCCATTATACATTGCAGGGGCTAAAAACTTCTATAAATTGAAAAAAAAAATCCCACAATTTAGAGATGTTCACTCTCTAAAAATATAATCATTGTGTTGATTTATTTGAGGCATGCAAAGATCAGTCCCAACAAATCATAAATAATCAAATTCCAATTCTTTGGCAATTCAATTCTTCTTTAAGCTAATTAATTGCTGATTCCTTAGTCAATTATTTAAGAAAAGAGATGAAACACAATTTTGTTTTAGTTTCAAATAAGATTCAAGAATAGTCCTTAGATTGAATTTCATGATACTTATCCATGCTAGTCCTAAATAATTAAAACTTACAAGAAAGAATAATTTTCAAAAGTTTTCTAATCCAAATTTTATGTCACTTATTCAAACTAGAACAATTGAAAATCACAATGTGTCGCACACTCTCTGAAACACTATTTCTAGTTAAATTAAAAGTCGTGAGAAAGAGTTTTCAAGCTAATTCCAATATTGCTTTTTCAAAATAATATTTAGAATTCAAAACGGAGTTAGAATATTTCCCAACAACTCTAAATCTTTAGGGATGAAGAACGAAAACTCAATCATGAAATAGATCAAAGCATAAACCTTAAATAAAGTAAAACACTTCGATTAATAATCCATAAAAAGATCAACAGAGTTCCTAACCTTAACAGAGAATATTTGTTGCTCATGATGTGCTGAGAACAAAAATTATAAATTCTAAAATGGTTGGCTGAGGTGGGTCACATACGTGTCTCTCACCCTTTAAATATACTAAACCTAAACCTAATTTAGAAGTCAAAATAAATCTAAATTAAAACAGAATCAAATCTAAATTAATTAAGTCTTCTCCGAGAGTTTTCCCTTCAAGATAAGCTCTTCATGATCTTCTCAACAATTGATAATTAATGCTTGATTTCATGGGCTTATGCTTAACCTTGAGTTATCTAATTAAGTGCTTGAAGAATTGAAGAATTGGTAAATGATTTGAAGGCCCTGGGAGTGGCCCAATTTGGTGTGTTAAATGCACCACCTCATGCGTTAAATGCATGGCTGAAATAGGATATCTTGGAGCCACTGGAGGGTGTACTTGCACTCACGCGTTATACGCATGAACCATGCGTTAAATGCATGGCTTGTTGGTGGCCACTAGAAAAGCATTTTTGGGCTTGCGTTAAATGCATGCACCATGCGTTAAATGCATGGTTTGGAGGAAGGAGAGCTTGCATTAAATGCATGGGCTCTCTTGGCTACTGGAGGTGTCCTTGAAGGGGTGCATTAAATGCATAGGGCCATGCATTAAACTCATGGATTTTTGGTCACCCCTGGGAGTTTTTTGGTGATGAATAGAGGCTTCTCTAATTTGTCCAGAAACTATTCTGTTTGGTCCCTTTCCTCCTTAGTTGTGCTTGTCTCTCTTGCTTGCTTCTCGTCCTCCTTATTCTTGCTTGGTTGCTTTCAAAATCTCCTGTAATCAAATAATTCAAACAACTCAAAGTAATGTGCACTAAACTATGAAATAATTACTTATAAAAGGGAAATCATTTGCTTATTGAATGAAATTCTAAGGAAAAAATTACTAAAGATGCTCATGCATCACAACACCAAACTTAAGATCTTGCTTGTCCCCAAGAAAGAAAAAACTATGCATACGGAGATCCTCTAAATTGGAGTGGGTTGAAGAATTGCTTCATGAAGTGATAATGGGGTAAACTCCGAATTGTGTGAGCATGTATGGATTCCAGTACTTTCTAGGCTTGCAAATGAAAGTCTTAGACTTAGGAATTCCATTCGGATGATATTATAGAGGTCTCTTTATACATTGTCACCTTGAAGACAACTTTCCCTTTTCTTTCTCTTGTTGTTATCATTATTTTCTTTCTCATCTATACTTATTTTGGGGATTATTGTACTAGCCTTTGACTCTAAATGTTCTATCTCAAGATGGCTTTTTAAACCAGTTGGTTCAAGATATCGGATGTTGAAGCACCCATCGAATTTACTTACTCAAGCCTCTCTCCTTGACACAGAAACACCACAAGCACTTAACCAAGAAAATAACTCTTTGAGCTTTGGTTCTTTTTAACCTTCCTAGCCATGGATGCTCAAAGCCTTGGGCCTTGCTCTTTGCTCTTCTTTCTCTTTTCTTTTCCTGCTGCTTCTTGGTTTTATAGATTTTTGAGAGCCTTCATAATACTTCTCTAAACTTCATTCTATGTCTTAGAGTTTCCCATGTAAGTTTTCACAAATATGTAACCTCATGACACAATCATACTATCAGAACCTCCACTTCTCTTAATCTTTACTTGCCCCAAAATTTTTTAAAAATTTCTTCAATTTTTTCATTCAAAAGCTCTTTGATGCATGCTTAAATATATTGGGTATAAGCAATTTCAAAAGTAAGGTAAAATGAAAAGGAATGAATCATGATTATTGACTAAGAAAAAAAAACAAATGTAAGATATAAGAAATAAAACCTTAAAGATAGAGTTACCTCCCTCTTTATCATCTTCTAGGCTATATAGAGCATAGCCTCCAACACCAAACTTAGAATAGTTGGTTGTCCTTAAGCAAAAAAGAAAAATAATGGTGATGGAATTATAATAATCATGATTCTCTAGTGAAAGAAAATAAGTGATACAAAAGTTTATTCAAATAAAACAAACGAAATTAAAGACAAAATAAAAGGTTATCGATGGTTGGATTGCCTCCCAACAAGCGCTCTTTTAACATCACTAGTTTGATGGTTGGTTCTTACTAAGGTGGAGGTTGATTATGGTGCTTCAACTTCTCCTCTCACACTGTAAATCTTCTCCCATTGTCTTCATCTATGATCTCAATATGTTCAAAGGAGAAAATCTTGTTTATTACGTAAAGGCCATGCCATGCTTTGTTGAGTTCCCATGGAGGTAGATAGAATTGTAGTACTTTCTATCCAGCTGAGAAGTCACTTGTGGGGATTTTCTTGTTCTTCCATCCTTTGGTCTTCTTCTTGGGTACTTTCTTTTCTTCATTTAATGATGCATTCCCATCACCAAACTTAGGTTTGTGTCAAGGAGTCTTTGGAGGCTTGGATCACTTGCTTTAACCTTCATGCAATGTTCCTTCTCACTTAAATGATGCATGATTTTGAAAACATAAAAAACTAAGTGCTCATCAAGCACCCTCAATATTAATTTACCCTTGTCACTCTCTAAAAGTATAATCATTGTATTCATTTATTTGAGGCATGCAAAGATCAGTCCCAACAAATCATAAATAATCAAATTCCAATTCCTTGGCAATTCAATTCTTCTTTAATCTAATTAATTGTTAATTCCTTAGTCAATTATTTAAGAAAAGAGATGAAACACAATTTTGATTTAGTTTCAAATAAGATTCATCCTTAGATTGAATTTCATGATACTTATCCAAGCTAGTCCTAAGCAATTAAAACTCACAAGAAAGAATAATTTTTAAAAGTTTTCTAATCCAAATTTTATGTCACTTATTCAAACTAGAGAAATTGAAAATCACAATGCGTCGCACACTCTCTGAAACACTATTTCTAGTTAAATCAAAAGTCGTGAGAAAGAGTTTTCAAACTAATTCTAATATTGCTTTTTCAAAACAATATTTAGAATTCAAAATGGAGTTAGAATATTTCCCAACAATTCTAAATCTTTAGGGATGAAGAACAAAAACTCAATCATGAAATAGATCAAAGCATAAACCTTAAATAAATTAAAACACTTAGATTAATAATCCATAAAAAGATCAACAGAGTTCCTAACCTTAACAGAGAATATTTGTTGCTCATGATATGCTGAGAACAAAAATTATAAATTCCAAAATGGCTGGCTGAGGTGGGTCACATATGTGTCTCTCACCCTTTAAATATACTAAACCTAAACCTAATTTAGAAGTCAAAATAAATCCAAATTAAAATAGAATCAAATCTAAATTAATTAAGTCTTCTTTGAGAGTTTTCCCTTCAAGATAAGCTCTTCATGATCTTTTCAACAATTGATAATTAATGCTTGATTTCATGGGCTTATGCTTAACCTTGAGTTATCTAATTAAGTGCTTGAAGAATTGGTGAATAATTTGATGGCCCTAGGAGTGGCCCAATTTGGTGTGTTAAACGCACCACCTCATGTGTTAAATGCATGGCTGAAATAGGATATCTTGGAGCCACTGGAGGGTGTACTTGCACTCACTCGTTATACGCATAAACCATGCGTTAAACGCATGGCTTGTTGGTGGCCACTAGAGGAGCATTTTTGGGCTTACATTAAACACATGAACCATGCGTTAAACGCATCGTTTGGAGGAACAACACAAGCTTCATGCGTTAAACGCATGGGCTCTCTTGGCTACTAGAGGTGTCCTTGAAGGGGTGCGTTAAATGCACAAGGCCCGGCATGGTTGTTTGGCCACCCTTGGGAGTCTCTTGGTGATGAATAGAGGCTTCTCTTCTTTGTCTAGAAACTCTTCTGTTTGGTCCCTTTCCTCCTTGCTTGTGCTTGTCTCTCTTGCTTGCTTTTCGTCTTCCTTATTCTTGCTTGGTTGCTTTCAAAGTCTCCTATAATCAAAGAATTTAAACAATTCAAAGTAGTATGCACTCAACCATGAAATAATTACTTATAAAATTGAAATTAATTGCTTATTGAATGAAATTCTAAGGAAAAAACTACTAAAGATGCTCATGCATCAATAGCCTGTAGAGCTTCATATGTTTCTTTAACATTCTTCTCATGCTATTTTTCATTAACAGTGAAAATAGATATCGATGACGCAGTAAAAATCTAATTTCACAAATTGAAGGACCGGTTAAGAATTATGCTTGAACAATATTAAGGATCTAATAAAGTTTAGATTGGATTGTGTAAAAACAAAGAAGATTAGCACAACTTTTTACTTTAGATAACAATTCTATTGAATCTTGAGCATGAATCTACACTCAATTCTATTTAAAATATTTATAACTTTTGTGGTGAAAAGAGAAAAACAAAGTTGAAAGATGAGATTTACAAAATTAATTATCTTTCTCTTGTTGTTGGACATTAAAATAGATTCAAATATTTCATCCCATTTCGATCATATAAATGATATGAATACTCTATTAGATTTAATAGAATTTAATTTCCAAAATCATAACTATCGCTTCAAGTATAGTTTATATAAAATTAAAGCGAATTTTTTTCTTGATGACAACTGAGGTGGAATAACCATAAATATTATTGACAATTAACTATTGACTTCTATAGTATATGTAGATGAAAAAGTATTGGGAGGCAACAAACTTTAGTCAACAAAGTATCCAAAACTAGAATTTAGTGTTTAGTATTTAGAATTTGGGATTTAGGGTTAGAATTTATAATTTAGGGTTTAAAATTTAGTGTTTAAGGGTTTAGGATTTAGTATGACCGGTGGTGAGTAACCGACAGTGGTCGGCAAAGGTGGCTAGTGGTCCAGCTTGTATAAAATATCAGTGAAAATTCTAAAGTTGAAATCTGTAAACAGTCCATAAATAGTCCAGACTTAAAAATTGAAATCCGTTGACAAAGAAAAATTAAAAGGATCAACTTATATAACCCGAAAAATTAGTCGAGCCGGGCTTAAACAGGTTAAGCTAGTCCTTTTGACAACCCTACATGACTGCTATAAATCGAGATAGCAGTAGGCAAACTAAACTCACATTTTAATAAAACTTTTGTCAATGTAAATTCATTGTAATAGAATCCAAATATAAAATATCATTGGTTTCATTAAAACATATAAAACAAAGCAAAGGAAATAAGAAAAGTTGGTTTACCTTCTCATCTATGAACTTGGCCTAGAAACGAGCCAAGGCTCTGTGGTAAAAATTAGTAGGTAAGATAGGATAACTCTTCCAAACCTCGTCGATGTACTCAACAATGGTAAGTGACTCATTTAAGGGCTTTTTATTGTGAACAAGCTGGAACCTTCTTGTGAATGGGATTGTATTTTAGAAGCTCTTCACTCTTGTTCTTCAAATCTTGTGCAACAAATGTGTATTTATTGATTATGCTACACATTTGTGGAATTCTCTAAAATTCTCATTATCTTGTTTCATAAAAATAAATATCTAGATATTATAATGGAGAAGTCTAGAAGTTAAGTAAACAAATCAAGTACTAAAAATATCTAAGATTAGTATCTAAAAAAATCTAGATTAATATCTAGAAATATCTAAGATTTAGAATTATTTAGAATCAACTTATGGAGCCTATAAATAGGTCATCATGGATTTCATTGTAATCAACTAACAAATATATCAAGTCTCACTAGCCTTTGAACTCTCTCTTTAACCCATCGATAATATAACTATTAATTTTCTCAAGTCGTTCATTCAAATTTCTCCTTCATCAAAACTATCCTTGGCCTTCTTACTACACAATTCAAATCCATAATACACTAAACCAACAACAAACTATTTCATAAAACTAACAGTGGTCTCAGAGCTACACTCAATCATCTATTAGGCATAGAATCTTTCTTCCTAACCTATCAACTATACATATCCACCACATTATAATCCACTCAAATAAATTTCTCCATAACCATGACTATCTCAACCACAAATATTTCCAAGCCCATATTATCAGAAGACAATTATGAGGATTGGCATTCTCAAATGAAAATCTTTTTACAAGTATAAAAGTTGTGGGATATTGTCCATGAAGGGTTCACCATGCCAGAGAATCAAGCAATACTTTACGTTCCAGAAAAGAAGAAAATTAAGGAAGAGCAACAAAGAAATTATATTGCTCTATGCTTCTCCCAAGAAGTTGTAATGAAGACAATCTTCTCAAGAATAAGAAGAATATCATCAGCTAAGAAAGTGTGGAAAATATTAGAGCCAGAGTTCAGAGGCGATACAAAAGTACGCACAATCCTTCTCCAATCTCTAAGGAAGCAATATGCAAATATGAAAATGAAAGGTTATGAGAAAATAAAAAATTACTATACAAGATTAATGAGTTTCATAACTGAAATGAAAGCCTATGAAGAGGACTTTCCCTATAAAAAGATAATAGAGAAAATACTCATTAGTTTTCCTTCCAAATTCGATCCTAAAGTGTCTACAATTGAGAAAACTAAGAATTTATCAACGCTGACACTAACAGAGTTGATAAAATTACTACATGCTTTTAAACAAAGACCAACAAGTCGAGATGATGAAGATTCAATAGAAAATACATTTCAGTCTAAGCTCAATATAAAATCTCAGAATCTAAATAAAAATGTAGGAAAAAGCCAAGAAAATTCTAGAAGTTCAGACACTTCTAGAAAAATAGAAAATAAAATTGAAGATAGGAAACAATATTCTCTAAGTGGCATATGCAAGAAAACCAACCACCTAGAGAAGGATTGTTGGCATCATGAAAAACCACAATGTCGCAATTGTAAAAGGTTTGGACATATGAAAAAAGACTATAGGATGAAGATCAATCATTACGCAAACTTCTCTGAAGAAAAAGAGGGAGAATAGTGACTCTTCTATGCATCTTCACAAGAAGAGTGCAATATGAAAGATGACATATGGTATCTTGATAGTGGTTGCAGTAATCATATAACAGATGATCAAAGCCTGTTCAGTGACATCAATAAATCTTTTTGATCTGGTATTAGATTTGGAGACGGAATGATTGTGTAGGAAAATGGTAAAGGTATAATCACCGTCCATACCAAGATAGGAACTAATAACATCCATGATGTTTTGTTAGTTCCTAAACTTGCTCGAAATCTACTTAGCAAGGTTGTCAAACTCGTGATTCTAGGTAAACTCGTGGAGTTGACCTAAACTCGACTTGTAGACTCGTACGAGTTTACCTGTTATAAATTTTTTATAAAAAATATATATATCATGTATAATATATATATTTACTCAAATATAGGCATTCCAACTTAACAATTTCAACATCAAAACACATAATAAATTAACATAATACTATAATTATAACAAGAACTCTAGACGACACATTCAAATCCTTCACAAATATGTATCTAGTTCAACATAAAACGCACAATCACACAATCAATGCTTCATATAACACAACCAAAAAACAAAAAATAACAAAGCAACAACTAAATATTCTAATAAAGTAAAAGTCTAAAACTGAAATACTCCAATATCTTCATCTTCCATGGCATCAACATCATCATCTTCACCATCTTCATCAGAAACATCATGTCTTTCAGGTTCAGGTTCGATACGGCCAATAAAATCATCATCATTCACATGTTCATCTTCTTCCTCCATTAAATTTTGTTGTGGATCCCCAATGAACTCATTCTCACCTCTCTCACCCATGTTGAATTCATTACTATTCATACTTGGAATAGCAAATTCATTACTATTTGGATCATCATTAGTATTGTCATTCGTTGGCAAGTGAGAATGCTCAACACTTTCAGCAAGATTCTCATTAACATCATCATCAGAATGCACTGCATCAAATTCAAGTTCTAGAGTTTTTCTAATTTGCTTGCCCTTTAACTTCAAATTATACATCACATACACTAAATCATTCATTTTCTTTTGATGCAACTGATTTCTTCTCTTTGTATGAACCTAAAAACATATAATACCAATAGTTAATAATATACAAAAATCAAAATTAAAATAAATAAAGAATAGTTCTAGGAATCACCATTTCAAATGCACTCTAATTACGCTCGCAACCAGATGAACTACAAGTTAAGCTTAGAATCGGATAGCAAACTTCTTTAGTTCTGGACAACTATCTCCATACAAGTCCCACCACTCAGCAAGTAGCATGGTCTTCCTACTACTCTTTGCAGTTTCATTGCCAAAGAGGCCTCAAGCATAATAAAAGTCAGGATGTTGTAGACCAATCTTTTTCCTTTCTTCCTGGTTAGGAACCAATTTTCTTAAACAACTATATAGACCAATCTTAATGTTAGCATCATCAACCATGAAATTAGGTTCATAGTGATAATGAGGATTAAGATAATACGCAGCAGCATGCAATGGCCTATGCACTTGGCTTTCCCACCTTCCATTAATAATTTTCCATATAGGTTCATAACTAAAAATAACAATGTAAATGAATAAGAATAAAAAAATCAAATAAATAACTGAATATAATAAGAAAATATGGTAACATGATACATTAATAATCAAATATTAAAGCCTTCAATTAGTCAAGATTACCTCTTTTTAACACAACCGAAGTTAGTCTTGATTGTTTCTTTGGATTTTCTCATGCCTTCAAATATGAAACCCATGGCTGGTTTTTCATCAGTATCTACTAAGCGAAGGACTGTAATGAGAGGAGCAGCAGTCTTGAGGCATATGACAATATTCTTCAATAGCCTACTATCCAAGGCCGTGTTTTGGACTCTTATTCCTTCAAGCGTTGATGTAACCTTAGCTGTCTTCCAAGCATCAGAAGTAAACATAGTCATCAATGGTTCTTTATTATCATGAAGACAAGTGAGAATCAAATAGGCAGTGGCGAATCTTGTGGCACCTGATCGAATCAAGTCCTTTTTCTTTGTAAAATTTCTCAACATGCTAATGAGCATACTCCTAGAATAGATAAAAATGGTAATTTTTCTTCCCTTTTTTATGGTTATTTCATGCATCTTTAACTTCTTTTCAAAATCCTTAGATCCTTCTTCATCATTTGATTTATTGTTTATTGAACTTGAGCCCCTTTTCCTTTTGTGACAAAATTGCGAAAATCTTTCCCCTTTTGTTGAGAATTGTCCTTCTCCATTTCTGTTTGATCAAGATAATCCTCATCATCACCGAATCTTCTCTTTTTCAATGATGCTTCTTTAGCCTCCACAAAGCCTTTCAACATCACAGCCTTAATTTCTTTAGGTACTAAAGCACAAGGCTCTGAATCCTCTTTAGTACCGGCAAGATGATGCTTGAACTTGTAAATTCCTTTGCTTATAGTCTTTAAGCAATAATTACACTTTACTTTTGTACCATTGCCTTGAACATCAATCCCATGTTTCCATCCTATATCACTTTTATTTCCAGTTACAATTTTTCTCCTAGAAACAGTAGGTCTAGGAATACTAGGAACTAAAGATCTTGTCCTTGAACTAACATTCTCAGACATTTTGAATTTTTGTCTCTAAATCAACAAATCAAAAAACCAAATAATTAATTTAGAAAAGTTATCCACTTATTTTTATTCATCTCTAAAGAATAATTAGAAATTATTTTAGAGTTATCCACTAAAATACAGAGTTTCAGATTCAGTTGCAATGTTATCAAAGTTGATAAAGAATAAATTTAGATTTCAGATTTCAATTGCCAAGTTATCCACTATCAAAGTTGATAAATTCATAACTAACACTAACAAGTAAAAACTACAAATTACAAGAAGCAGCAATTAAGAATAGACTAAACTAACACTAACATTTCAGAGTTTCAATATTTTAGATATTCAGATTCATTAACAAAAAATAACTAAGTAACTAACAGTCTAACACTAATGTCTAACAACTAACAAGTCCAGAACCAATCAGCCTATTGTCTATTGATATCAGTAGTTTAGAAAAAATAATTAAACCACACATTTTAGTTTTTTTGATACATTACTAACTTATTAAAGCATCAGTTTAATTTTTTTCCATCAAATTTCATTAACCAATTCTGTGTATGACTTTTTAATCCATATTGCATCATTCATCACACTAGAATTAAACTAAAAAGAAATTAAAAAGTTAATATTAGAACCAAAATGGAAAAATTCATACCAAAATTATTGATATTTAAATTTGTTTAAAAAAATTACCTTGGAGAAGGAAGCTCAGGTAGAACCGAAGAAGAAGAGAGGTAGCTCAAGCAATCGGAACGGTGATCGAAACCCCTTGCCAAAGTGAAGCAGATGTAGATCGACAGTGCAGAAGAAAGAATCGTAGAATAGATGCGATGAATGTAGACCAAACGCGAGGAACAGCGCGCCGTGAGTCATAGAGTTCTCTGGCATGGGGAAGAACGAGGCATCAAGCGGCGGTAAACCACGAGCAGTAGTGACTAGTGAGGAACCTTCAGCCTTCAGCTTAACCGAGAAAGTGAGGAGTGGACATGAACGATGGTGGGTGGTGGCGGTGATGTACCACGAGGAATAGTTAGGCGAGGGATCCATCCGGCCTCCGGCGTGGCGGCACAGACAACGGTGGATGGCGGCGAACGACGGGCTTGGAGAAAAGAGTGAGCGCCATTTGGAATTAGGGTTACCTTACTGAGTATGAGTTGCTCCCTTTTTTTCGGGCCCAAAA
This sequence comes from Arachis ipaensis, assembly GCF_059453495.1. Lineage (NCBI taxonomy): Eukaryota > Viridiplantae > Streptophyta > Magnoliopsida > Fabales > Fabaceae > Arachis > Arachis ipaensis. Next base: position 96,971,565 of record NC_142439.1, read on the forward strand.
CGACACCGTTTTGGCAAAAAGGGCACCCAAATCAAACTCGAGAGTTTGACCGATTCTGCCTGAGTCTACCCAGAAACAAGTTTGTTTCTGAGTTAACTCGATTCCACTACCTAAACTCGTAAACTCGTACGAGTTTACGAGTTAACTCGTAATTTTGACAACAATGCTACTTATTATTGGCCAAATGATGGATAAAGGTTATGTAATTACACTTTGAAGAAGACTCATGCACCATAAGTGAAAGAAAAACTAAAAGACTTCTAGCAATAGTCAAAATGAAAAACAGGAGCTTTCCACTAAAATGGAGTTATATCATAGAAACTGCATTAAAGGCACAAGAAGATAATTCATGGCTGTGGCATCAAAGATTTGGCCGTTTCCGCTTTCATGGATTAAAGCTGCTCCATCAAAAACAACTAATGAGAGATCTACCAAGCATCACATAGATTAATCAACCTTGCGAAGGATGCTTACTTGGCAAGCAACATCCTCAACCATTTTCTTCTGGAAGATCTTGGCAAGCTAATGAGATGCTCGAATTAGTTCACACTGACGTTTGTGGTCCGATGAAGACCCATCACTCAATAACAACAGGTACTTCATTTTCTTTATTGATGATTATACCAGGATGACATAGATATATTTCATACGTGAAAGATAAGAGGTTTTTGGTATCTTCAAGAAGTTTAAGTAACATGTGGAAAAGCAAAGTGGTCGTAGCATCGAGGTACTTCTTAGTGACAGAAGAACTGAATACACTTTCAAAGAATTTAATAAATTTTGTTAAGAAGAGAGTGTCAAGCGTCAACTCATAGTAAGATATGCTCCTGAGCAAAATGGAGTATCTGAGAGAAAACATAGAACTGTAATGGAGATGGCACACTCAATTCTCAAGGAGAAAAATCTACCAAACATCTTTTGGGCAGAAGTTGTTTACGCAGTAGTATACCTACTAATTTGCTGTACCATTAAGGTAGTAGAAAATAAAATTCTAATCGAAGTATGGAGTGGAGGAAAACCTTCTGCAAAGAATCTAAGATTCTTTGCATGCATATTCTATGTCCGCATTTTCACACAAAAAAGAAACAAGCTCAATGAAAAGACAGAAAAAAAAATCTTCCTTGGGTATAGTACACAATCAAAAGGATACCTGTGTATAACTTGCAAACAAAGAAACTCATCATCAACAGAGATGTGGAGCTTGACGAAAATGCTTCATGAAACTGGAAAGATGAAAAAGTCAAGAAAGGAAGAATTGAAGTATCAAAACAACCACATAGAAGACTAGAAGAACAATAACGTGAAGAAGCAAGCACAACAACTCCAACAGTAGAAGCAACCACTGATTCTCCTCCAAGAAAAACTAAGCATTTACAAGATGTATATGAAACATGCAATTTTGCCAAGATCAAGCCTACAAACTTTGAAATAGTAGAAAAACAAAAAGAATGGAGAAATGTCATGGTAGAAGAAATCAAGATGATTGAGAAAAACAATACATGAGAGCTGGTAGATCTTCCTTTGAGTAAAGATGTCATTAGAGTCAAAAGGGTATACAAGACTAATCTTAATCCCAATGGATCTATTTAGAAGCATAAGGTAAGACTCGTAGCTAAAGGATATGCACAAATTTCTGGGATAGATTAGACAGAGACATTTGCATCTATAGCTTGCCTAGATACAATAAGAACGCTCATTGTACTAGCCGGACAAAAGCGATGGAAGATCTATCAATTGGACGTAAAAATCTACTTTTCTAAATGGAGAACTAGTAGAAGAAGGATGTTGATCAACCACAAGGGTTCGTTGTAGAAGGACATGAAGACAAGGTGCTAAGGCAAAAAAAAAGCACTCTATGGACTCAAGCAAGCTCCGCGAGTATGGTACAATTAAATTGACAAATATTTCACTAATCATGAATTACGGAGGAGTAAAAGTGAGCCTATACTCTACATCAATACGCAAGGTAATTCAAACACTCTCATAGTTTCCTTGTACCTAGAGGATCTTATCTACACAGGAAACAATGAGACCATGATTAAAGAATTCAAAGAAGAAATGAAGCAAACATTTGAGATGACTGACTTAGGATGGATGCACTATTTTCTTGGCATTGAGGTAAACCAAAATGAAGACAGAATTTTTGTCTCGCAAAAGAAATACATTCAAAATTTGATACAAAGGTTCAAGATGAATAATTGAAAAGCAGTATCTACTCCTCTAGTCCATATTGAGAAATTACAAAAAGAAGATGGATCTGGAAAGGTAGATACTTCGCAATACAGAAATCTCATTGGATGTATCCTTTATCTAATTACCACGACACCCGATATCATGTATGCAATAGGTCTACTATCAAGATTCATGCAAAAGCCAAGTTAGAAGTACTATGGGACTGCAAGAAGAATCTTAATATATTTATAAGGTACAAAGGATTATGACATTCACTATAAATCTACTGAAAATCCAAAACTACTTGGATATACCAATAGTGATTAGGCAGAACCAATTAGCGACATGAAAAGCACTTCTAGATATGCATTTACACTAGGATCAGGAGTATTATGTTGGGCATAAAAAAACAAGAAACTGTGGCTGAATCATCTACTGAAGCTGAGTATGTTGCAGCCGTAAATGCTACTAGTCAAGCATTATGGCTAAGAAAAATATTCGAAGACATAGAAGAGCAACAAGAAGAACCAACAACTATGTTGTGCGTCAGCAATAGCAATGACAAGCAATCCAGTCCATCATAGTAGGACCAAGCATATAGCTACCAAGTATCAATTTATACGAGAAGTTATATTGGAGAAAAAGATAAAGATTGAGTATTGCAACACAGATGAACAACTGGTTGACATCTTCAACAAGGCACTACCAAGATCAAAGTTCGAACTATTTCGAGAGATGTTCGGAGTTATACAAATGTGTATCAAGGAGGAGTATTGATTATGCTACACATTTGGAATTCTCTAGAACACTCATTATCTTGTTTCATAAAAATAAATATCTAGATATTATGATGGAGAAATCTAAAAGTTAAGTAAATAAATCAAGTACTAGAAATATCTAAGATTTAGAATTATCTAGAATCAACTTATGGAACCTATAAATAAGCCATCATGGAGTTCATTGTAATCAATTAACAAACACATCAAGTCTCACTAGCCTTTAAACTTTCTCCATAACCCAAAAATTAATATAACTATCAGTTTTTTCAAATTGTTCATCCAAATTTCTCCTTCATCAAAACTATCCTTAATATTCTTATTACACAATTCAAATCTATAATACACTAAACCAACATCGAACTATTTCATAAAATTAACGGTATTGAACTCCCTTAAACTTAAGAGCAAGTTGCACTCTGAAAACAAATGGACTTCCTATAAATCCCCAAGAACTTCACACCTTGATTTGCAGCCATAGATTTGATTTAATATTGTACCAAGGAAACACTTCAATTAGTTAGAGCCTATAATTCATACTCTGCTTTTTGGAAGGTTGTTGCTAACTACCGCTTGTATAAGCTTTTATAGTGTTAGGGAGATTGATTTTCAATGTACACATTGTCATGGATGACGAAAGAAAAGTTGAATGGAGAAACGAAACTTAAGAGATGAAAAGGTAACATGCCATGTTACTTTATGCTCGTTAAGGTAGATGGCAATGTCATTTTTGCATTTAAGTTGTTAAAGTTTTAAATAATATAAAAGATAATGTATTATATGATCACTGATTATGATTTGCATTATTAATCAATTTTGAAGAAGTGATGTCAGAGATTGCATATGAATTAGTTAGATGGTAATTGCCACGATGTCTTAAGTTTCGTGTTTAATTTAACCCAAAAAAAAAAAAATTAAAAGTTAACATTTAATTTAAATAATATGAAAATAAATAATTTTAAAATATTAAAAGTTTATTTTAAAAGAAAAGTTGAGCAAATTTGGCACGAAATAATTTCGCACAAGAAAGTTGGCCTTGTTAGATATTTATGAAATAATCATTTAAAAATAAGAAAAAAATGAAGTGATATGAGAGTTACATCAGCAATATATAGTAAGTTGCAGCGGACTTAGAGTCGTGGTTTTTTTATTCCATTATCTTTGCACTACAAAAAATAAAACGTTAAGTATTGTCGGAATTACCGTTAAAAAAAGAAATAAAATTTAGTGATATAAATTTTATTTATAATTAATTGTCGAATTTTTTTATCTGATGGTAATTACTGTTAGATTACCTGTCCAAAAACCATTGATTATCGATAAAATTTTTCAATGGAAATGTTGGTGCTACAATATCTTGTTTTCCATACTATTATCGTCGAATGATGCGTTTGATAAATCATACGATAATGTAATTTTTTATTTTTTCAATATTGTGAAGCAATTTTTTTTATTTTTTCGTTTTCCCTTTAATTTCATTTAAATTTATTTTTCACACGATTAGTAGTTAAATTATAAATAATAGATACCAATTATGTAATATTAAATATCAAATGTTCAATTAAATTAAAAGTCAAATAAATCAAATAAATACCAAGGTTCTGAAAACCGAACCGGTCATCGAACCGTTCTAGTGACTGATTTACTGGTTTATTGGTCTAATCGATTCAACCGTGATTCAACCGAAATAACCATTTTATAATAAAATAATAAATAAAATATAAATAAACACACCAAGATTAACAAAAATAAACTATATTTAACTAAGATTAACAAAATTTTCAAACATAATTTTAACAAGATAAATTAACAGAGTTTTCAAATCAATTTTAACAAATTCAGCACAATGATTCATAGCAAAAAAAAAAGACTAGCACTATCAACTCTCCAATTGCTCAATAACCTCCTTTCCTTCCCAACGCCTTCAAAGTAATCTCTAGTTCATCCCACAATAAGTTATATCAATTAGAAATTATCAAACCACATTCATTTCGTATGCAAAAACAGTTTTAACATGGAAAGCTTCATTGCAAGAATACAAGTTGGTGTGCAGGTCCTCGAACAGCAAATCAATACAAACATTCAAGAAAAAGAAAGATAACACAGCAACAACACAACAAAGAATCAAAGGAACATTTAAAACACAGCAACAACACAATACCTATAGGAACATTTAAAACGAAGCAACAAAGAAAGAAATATCTAAGAATCAGCATTGCTGAGAACAATAACTTGAACCTGTATGCTTAAAGAATCAAAGGCTAAGCTTCACTGGAAAAGTGAAGAACACCCAAAGGAAGGAAACTTCAATCACAACTTAAACCAAAATTCACAATCCCTTTAAATTGAAGCAACAAGCAACTTGAGAACTAAAGCAAGGTTAACAAGGTTAAGCAGTGAACTAAATTAGTCTAATTTTAACAAGGTTAACTGAACTAAATCAACTAATTATTCAATGATTCAATCCAAATCAAGAAAATAGTATAATACAGCACAGGAGCAGAGCTAATCAATGATTTAAATTTCAATCTGAGTAACAATAACAGAATAAAAAAAATCAATGTTCTAGCAGAATCTCAAAAAAATCATTGAATCAATGTTCTGAGCAAAGATGAAAAATCAGAACAAAAATTTTTAAAAAATGAAGCCATTGCCTTCGTGAGCTCGAGGAAGATGCACCAATTATTGAATGAGGAAGAAGCGTGGAGCCGCAGACGACCAGACGAAGACACGATGGTGTTTGAGCGCAACGGCGGCGTTGAGTGAGACCCTTGCGGGAGAGGGGGAGTAACCTAGGGTTTGTGTTTTGGGGTTGGGGCGCTGTATACCTGTATCTGAATGAGGAGAAGGAGGAGAAGTGGGGAACCTGCGATAGAGGCTTCCACGTTCGCACGGTGGCTGCGCGATGGAAGGTTGCGATGGCTGTGGTACGATGGAGGGGAAGTGAGGGAGCATGCGGTGGCTGTTCGAAGTTCCGACGGCGGCGGTAGCAGGCGGTGGCTGGACGGACAACCAGGAGCTCGAAGAGAGGAGCCCTGGACTGAGTGTGAGAGAGGCACTGAGGAGGCAGATGCGCGTTCTGGATCTGGACGATGGAGTTTGGGTAGGGTTAGTCAGTGTGCAGCACAATGAAACGACAGCCTTTAGTTCCTTTTTCAAAAAACTGGCCGGGTCACGGTTCGGTTCGACCGACCGGTTCCCGGCCGGTTTGACGGTTTAATTGCGGTTTTTGAAATTGGCGGTTTTAACATTTGTCCGAGTCGTTTTTTGTAGCGGTTCACGGTTCAACCGGTTCGACCGGCCGGTCTGAACCGATTTTCAGAACATTGATAAATACAATGAAATAGTAAAACAAACTCTAATAACTAAAGATCCTAGTAGTCGTCGTCGTCATTCCTGTGGTCCCGCTAAGGCGACAGAGAAGGCGGTGATGTCTGTGTCTCACCAGTAGCACTGCTGCTACTAGCAACACTGCTACCACCAGCAGGGCTGCTGCCACCAGTGCGCATCTGAGCCTAGTACACCACCATATGCATCTGCTGCTCCATCCGCTGAAGTCGCTCCAACTACTCTCTCTCCACTCCAGCCTGAGGATATCCGTGTCCGTCACGCATGTAAGGATCTCCCGATTCTCGGTCAGCTTCTGAGCCTGTTACGCTGGATCGACGACTCAACTGGTGGCAGAGGCGAACGATGACCTCAACATGGAGGTGTGGAGGCTACTGATGAAGAATGAACCCAACCCATATACGCGATTCTTGTACGGCGCTAAGGCGATCTCGTGCCAAACTGCGTCAGAATCGACAACTAAAGCAGCAATGCCACTGGCGTCCTCCTCACTTTGCTAAGATTGCTGAGTTGCGGTCTCTAGTCTCTGTGTGTTGGACTCTTGTATAACACGTTTTTATGATTTGGACGACAACTATACAGTTAATTGAAAATTTTATGTCACATGATCAGATGTTTACTTATATAATGATCCACATACCGTTGATCACTAAATCTCTCTTTGTTCTCCTTGTTCTCCTTCAAAGCGTGGGTGTACTTGAAGGTCTCCGCCAATGTTGCATCACGATCCAATGACTTCAACTACACATGTTGCATTGAAAAAATATGTTAGGATGCCTACTAATGATATGTCAAAGAATATAACTAAGTTAATAACAAAATTAAAGAAGCTACATACTAGCCTGGCCTTAGTTTTCATGAAGGTCGCTAAGCCGCCGGTATACTTGGACGACTTGGCCGATGCCCTGTTAGCTCTGTTTGTGAGACGCCGATGCCTAAACCCCTCATTGGTCTTCCATTGAACGTACATAGCCTTCTTGATTTCAAGGCAGAGCTAGGAAGTGAGGTGGTCATGCCTCTCACATACATTGTCCAGCATCTGTTGCAGCCGCCTACCTTTCAAAGGTCGTATATCTTCCTGATGAGGGCATCGTGCTCCTTGTCTCATATAAAGTTCAGATGCACAAAGAAACTTTTAATTAGTTAATCAAAATATATCGTATTAAATAAAATAGAAGATATAAATTAGTTAAGAAGGTTTGACTATATTAAGTTTTTACCGCCCACTTCTGAAACCATCGCTCTCTGGTCTTAGAGGGGATCTTCTTGTAGCTCGACCATAGATGGTCATACATAAGCTTGATGACGTTTGTCATCTCCTTAATACATGCGTTGTTGTTTGGTGCAAAGCTATCAACAATTCACAAATAAACCAATATGGCAATATAAATTAAAACTTCAGAAGCAAATAACCATAATATAGAGAGATTTTTTTTTAATTTTGGCAAAGTTTCATCTATAACTAGAATGCGCCACAAACTTTATCCATTAACAATTAACTTAAACAACACCAATTGTCAATAATCAATGAACAACAGTCAATAATCAAGAAGCAATATCCATAAATCCACTAAATCCACTAAACTAGAATCAATAATCAATAATCAAGATATATCAAACACTTTCAGCAATTCAAACCTACAACCTTAAATCCACTAAAACTAGAATCAACTATCAAGAATCACTAATCACGATATATCAAACACTTTCAGCAGTTCAAACCTACAATCCTAAATCTACTAAAACTAGAATCAAGAATCTCTAATCACTAGTTATCAAACACTTTCAGCATATAAAAGACTTAAAGTAGTACTTATGTCATTCCGCCATCTGGCCAAATCGTTATCTATATGATGGGAGGTGGTGGAGGGGCATCAACTGGCTGGCTTCTGTGAGAGGATTCCAATGCCTCGGTGTACATCGCTGGAGGTGGCGTCACCGAAATAGTGGGCAGCAGAGCAGATAGAGGCGGCATCGTCGCCGTAGATGCAGGGACATAGTTGGATTTAGGGACTATGATAAATGACTGGTACAATGCACCCGCAACCTGTGATGTCACCGGGGTAGTCGCAGTAGAGGGAGAGGATTGAGAATTCCAGGGGTACCGGCAGAAACCCTCCCTCCACCACGACCACGACCACTAGCTTGATCCACACACCTCTACCTGTCGTCATATCTGCAAAGAGTATACCAATTAAAAATGTGCTAAATATATTCACAATATCATTTAAAATGCTTAATCAAAATAAACTACGTTAAACTTGGTTAAAAAAGTGCATTATCTATTGAAATCAAATAAAACAAAAAAGGTAAGTGCACGTTCCAACTTCCCAAACATTTAGCAATATATACAACTTCTTGTATAGTTTTGTTCGTATGCAAATAAAAAGTCATCCATAAGTCATTTAAAATGATCTCATATTTGATTTATTTTAATTTACTGTCATTTTCACTCTTAAAACATATTAAAAATTAATGTGACTTATTATCGGAGTCTTTAATCAAAACCAAAAAAAGAGAACAAATCAACAATAATCAACATAAATTAACAATAATTAGAAATTTAGAACAACAAATCAACTTTATAAATTATAATAACTAGTTCAAAACAAATCAACAATAATCAAAACATGTTTTAATTAGAATCGAAACAAATCAGAACTAAATAAAGAACACAAATCAGAACATGCTCTAATTAAAATTGAAACTAAACAAGTTCAGTACCCTAAGTTCAGAATTGTAGAAAATCCTAAGTTCAAAATAAGTTCAGAACTAAATAAGGAACCGAAATTAGAACATGTTCTAATTAAAATTGAAAATAAACAAGATCAGCACCCTAAGTTCAGAATTTTAGAAAATCCTAAGTTCAAAACAAGTTCAATATCCTAAGTTCAAAACTAAATAAGGAACACAAATCAGAACATGTTCTAATTAAAATTGAAAGTAAACAAACTCAGTACCCTAATTTAAGAATTTTATAAAACCCTAAGTTCAAAACAAGTTCAGTACCCTAAGTTTAGAACTAAATAATAAAAAATATTCAGAAGTCTCAAAAGAGAAAACAAACCTTGTAAATTATATACACAAATCCTAATTTCAAAAAATCCTAAGTTTGGAAGCATTACCTGAAGAAAAGAACCAGAGCTGAGAAGAAAAAGTGGTGTAGACAGTAGCAGTGTAGACGGCAGCGGCGTAGACGGTGGCAAAAGTAGTGGCATAGATGGCAGCAAAAGTAGTGGCATAGATGGCAGCAGAAGTAGTGGCATTGGTGGCGGCAGCAACAGTGGTAGCATATCATTCAGAATCTGACAACTACAATAGCGACGACAAAAATAATGAGGAGAGGCTTCTTAAGAGGAAGGGGCTGCCAGGGAGATGAGAGGGGTAGAGAGAGAGTGGGAGGCGAGAGGGTTAGAGAGAGACAAATTCAAATGAGGGAACAGAATGTTTGTGCTTCAAATTTATGGCACAGTTACCGTAAAAAAAAAATCGATGGTAACGTATTACGTGTCGCTAAAACGAAACGTTTTACTAAGTGGGTTTACCGTCGGTTTTTTCGACGGTAAATTCGACCCTAAAGAACGCACTAATTTTTTTGTTTTTCCTCTAATTATTACCAGTAGCATTACCATCAGAATCATAAATCCGCGATAAATAATTTGACTTGACAAATTTGATGCCTAACCCGTCGGTAAATCTGACGGTAAAGCCGCGGCTACTCAGTGATGCTAAATTCGACGATAAATCTGACAATACTCAGTATTTTTCTTGTAGTGTTGTACTAATCATGTATTATTTTATCATTATCATATTTGCATATATTCAAATGCTTATGGCTCCTATCTAGAACCTTGATTAAAGACTGGAATGAGTATTTATTTTATTTTAAATGTACAAAAAATAAGTTGCATTGATGATTTTGTTTAATATAGTATGGACATGGTCAACAAATTCTATTCCCAACATTTTTAATAAGTTTAAATTAAGGGTACATGTTTATTTTACAAATTAAAAATTTTTTTATTGAAAATATAAAAAATTTAAGTTTTCAATGCATTTGTTTTGTATTCATTAAATGAATATTTAAAATTATTCATTAATGGTAAGCTTATCATGTGTCTTTAAGACATATGTTAACTAAACCTTAAATTAAATTGTTGATTAGACCTAAGGATTTTTTTAATGAAGTATGGATGTGGTCAATGAATTCCACTCCCAACATCTTTAATATGCACTATAAGAAAAATGCAGAGTACCATTGGATTTACCGTCAGATTCATCAAATAAATCTACCGATAATCAGTTCACCATCGGATTTACCGTCATCCTAGAACTAATGGTATATACGGTGCCGAAAATTATTTACCGGCGAATTATTTTCATCCGACGCTAATTACCGGTGGATTTTCCGTCGATATTTTCAATGAATTTGTCGAGACTAAGTTGATGTTTACTGTCAGATTAATCCAACAGTAACTTTGGCGCCATAACACATCCCAGGTTACCGTCAAATTTATCTGCCGGTAAATCCTATGGTAGTTTTTATTTTATTATTTCTTTCATTTTTGGCACAATTAAGCCATAATTAGTAGTCAAATTAAAAGTCTTATTAAAAAAATTGTTAGTAGAAATCTAAAATTACTAGAAATCAACAAATTATTTTATTAAAAATAAATAGTTTGAATATAATAAAATGTCACAGAAGTAGAATACAATGAGGTAGACAAAATAATTCCTAAACCCTACAAATCCCGGTAATCGTCGTCGTCGATGTCCCCTTGCTGAGGTGGCGGCGTAGGTGCTGATGTCGGTGCCCTACCAGAATCATTGCCGCTGGAACCAGCAGCGTTGTTGCTGGAACAAGCATCGTCGTTGCCTCCAGCACGCATCTACTAGTTGTACACCTCCATCTGTTCTTGTAAACGATCTAGTTCCTCCAGCTTCTCTGTCAAGTCCAAGCTGATGGCAACGGCTCCTCCCACACGTGCAAGAAGGTGATTATACCTCTGTTCAGACTGCTCCGCTTACTGGTGAAGCTCCTGTGTCAGCTTCTGCACCTCCTCCCTCAAGTCGACAACTTCCTGGGATCAGCAAGGCTAGTGGCAGAGGAAACCACCAACACGGAGGAGTGGAGGTGACTAGTGCAGAACGACATCAACCCGAAGTGGCGATTCTTATGGGGTTCAGAGACGGCTTCGCACCAAACCCTATTAGGATCTACCACTGAGGTCTTGGACCCGGCTTTGTCGTTTCACTAGAGGGCTGAGATTGCTGGGTCGTAAACTCCAACCTCTGCATGTAATCCTCTGGTGTCTTACACGTTGTGATTAAGATAACAGTTAATTGACTTTAAACCAAATAAATTTGAAACTTAGAATTAATTTAAACTCACATAATGGGCCACAGATTTCTCATCAGCAAATCTCTCCTTGTTGGTCTTCAAGGTATGGGTATACTTGAAGGTCTCTGCCGGTGTCGCCTCACGATCCAACGACTTAGACTACAAATCATATCAAACAATAAAATAAATCAACAAATTAAACAACTAATTCAAACTATTAAAAAATTAAAAATTACCAAACTACTTACCAGTCTGCTCTTCATCTTCATGAAGGTAGCTGACCCACCCGTATACTTCGACGACCTGAGCGAAGCCCTGTTAGTGACGTTCGTCTGACGACGACGCTTGAACCCCTCATCATTTTTAAAATGGGCCTCTAGTTCCTTCTTGATGGATGGACGGATCTAGGTCGTTAGGTGGTTGCGCCCCTAACAAACATCTCTCATCATCTGCTGAAGTTGTTTAGCTACCTAATGGTCGTAGATCTTCCTGATCATGAGATTATGTTCCACATCCCACATGAATTTCAGCTGCACAAAGTAATTCAACCACATTAGTTAGTCAGAATAAAATATAGTTCAAATATAATTAATTAATTGAACACTATTGGGTTCTTATCGTCCATTTCTAAAACCACCGCTCTCTGGTCTCAGCAGGAATCTTTGTGTAGCTCGACCAAGGGTGGTCATACATTGACTTAATGACCTCGGAGATCTTCTGTGCAAGCATTGTTATTTGGTTCAAACTTATTAGCGAAAAAACCTAACATTAATAAACACATAGAAACACATAAACTTAAGATTAAAAAATTGTATGTACTCACGCCTGCATACCATCAGGCCAAATCCTTAGTCGGATGACGAGCAGTGGTGGAAGGGCATCTTGCTGGGAGCATTGGAGGAATCACCTACCGCAGTATCTGTCGCTAGATCTATGGGAGGCGTAGCAAAAGGAGGCACATAATTCTAGTTTAGGACCATGACGAACTACTGGTCCACTGGACCCACCTGTGATATCACAGGGATTGACAAGGTAGTCGGGGTAGAGGGAGATGACTAAACGGTACCTGGGGATTTGATGGTAGCCCTCCCTCTACCATGACCACGAGACCCACTCAATCTACCTCTGCTGCCTATTGTCATATCTGCAAAGAGAATATAATATTAACACTAATCAGCATATATACTACATGAATCATTCAACAAAACTCCCCGAAAAAATTGAACATAACCTCCCCATAAATTTGACATATATCTACCTTTACAGTTCCTACGAATCCAACCAATCTCAATCCATAGCATCTGTCAATAATCAATTAATTTCATAAGAATTAAACTCAACTAAACAAGGATCCTTCATGATTTAAATCCAAACCAATAAGATGTGACATGCATAAATCCAATGCAAAAGCAATATATGCAAAACTTTTAATTTATTGATATTGATCTTATGACAAACATTTTTATTCACATCATGCTAAAGTGAAATCACCACCTTATGTAACACCCTACTACACAGAGTTTTACGCTTAAGTCATAGAACAGAGGTAGTGTGGTGTTACGGACCTCTAAACAGCAAAAGATATATATGTAATAGTGGAAAAGACAATATACTAGGAGCCTTGAACAAACGGGTAAACAAAATCGCAAAATGAAAAGCGCAACGCTCAAGAGATACGATTTCTTCCGTGCTAAGAAACCTAAAAGGTATTTATAAAGACAAACAAAAGAGGAATGGAAAGCCAAAAAAAATAGCATAACTAGCTCCTGACCCAGCCTGCAAAGCTGATGACAAGTCTTCTTATGCTAGTTTCACAAGCATTTTTCACTTGTTTCATTAGGTTTTATGCACTTTCTTAAGCAATAAGTAAACAATTGGATTGGAGTTTCATGCATTTCCTAAGACAATTAAACATGGTTGTTTGTGTGCTTTCTCATAAGGTTTTATGCTAATTTTGCTTGATGTTATGAATGATGAAAACACCTTGTGATTATAGCCAACTTTGATGCAATTGTTTGATTGATTTTAGGTGAAAAAGAAGCAAGAAAGAAGAGGAAAAGGCAGAGGAAGAAGCAAAGCAGAGGAAGTAACGTTGGTGGAAATTATAGAAGCAAAAGTTCTGGTGCTCACGTTGGAGGGAACGTTCGCAAGCCAACGTTACCCCCAACGTTTTTGATGTAATGTGCTTTCTGGAAAATGGGAAAAATGTGGTGACACGTAGGCGAGCTATGCGCGCACGCGTGGAACTGCAATTTTTGACAATTCACGTGCACGCGTAGGTGACATGCACACGTGGATAGAGCAACATTTGAGGAAACGTTGCCAGTCCAACGCTGGTGCCAACGTGCGCGATATGAGTTCCAAAATCTAAATTTTGAAAAAGTGTATCCACGCGCACGCGTAGGTGACGCGCATGCGTGGATAGAGCAACGTTTGAGGGAACGTTGCCACTCAAATGCTAGGTCCAACGTCTTCGAAAGGCTTTCAAAAACTAGAGTTGGGGGATTTGTATCCACGCGCACGCGCAAGTTATGCGCACGCGTGGATGAGTTTTCTGATCTCAAACGAGCAAAAGCACAGGTCACGGTCATGCGTAAAGTGGTAATTTGCACCATCCACGCGTATGCGTGAGCCATGCGCACGCGTGGATAGGCGAACGTTGGCCCTCCAACGTTGAGTTAAATGTTGATGACAGCAACCAGAATCCATTTTTCCAAAGGGATGTTTGACTCAACGTTGGCCTAAAAATGTTGACTCCAACTTCAACATCAGAAATGCACAATTAGGCACCCTTCTCTCTTCAACTACATTAGGAGCCAATCCAATCAACCCCAACAAAGATCAAGAGGCCCAATCCAAGAACCTGAAGGCTGAAATGAGAAAGTGTATAAATAGAGAAGAATTTGATTTAGAAAAGAGGTTGGTCAGTAGGGAATTTCAGCATAGAGAGTTAGTTAGCAGATCTGAATTGTATTTTCCTTCTACACTTTTCTTTTGCATTTTCTCTGTAACTTTCTATTTTCTGATTTTACTTGAGCTATGATGAACTAAACCCCAAATTCATTAGGGGGAGGAGCTCTATTATAATTCCAATGAATCAATGAAATTCTTCTTCTTCTCAATTCAATTGTGTAGCTATAGGATATCTTCTATTTTAATTGTGAATTATTCACTCCGGAAGGGGGTCTAATTCAACTAAATGTGGGTGTGAGCCTCGGAAGGGGGATCACTGATGATCAGACTTTTGTGTGGTCTAGAATTCCACAATAAATTCTCATTGTAAAGTATAGTTTCTAAACCAACAATAATCCTTTCATACAAAAATTTGTGCGTCACTAGTACAAACCCCTAAATTTATAAACCGAAGTATTGAACCTCGGGTCGTTCTCCCTAGGAATTACAATAAAGTGTTCTTGTTATTGATTATGAGTTGCATTTTGGGGTTTTTGGGATAAGAGACATGAAATGTAAATGGCAAAGAAAATAAACTATCAACTAGAAAAGCTCTTGGCAAGGAATGAGAATTAGAAGTCCTATCCTAGTTATCCTCCTCAATTGTGACCATAAATTGTTCATTGCTACCACTTAGTTAACCTCTAACCATGGAGGAAAGTCAAGTGGATGAATCAACTTGATTCCACAAGTCCTAGCCAACTCCCAAGGGAAAGACTAGCTTTAGTGGTATCCAAATCAATTAGCAACTTCTAATTATCAATCTACAAAGGAATTAGATAACTCAAGCATCACTAATTACTCTACCAAAGCCAAGAGGAACAAAATCTACACTAAAATCCAACCAAGCATTTCATCAAACACTTGGAAGGCATAAAAGGAAAGCAAAGTAAATTGATAACAACAATGAAATCTAACAACTACTTATTGCAAGGAATTAATAACAACAATCAAAGAAAACAAGATCTACATGAATTACCTCAAATTGCATTAAAAGAAAATAGAATGAACAAGAGTAGATCTACAAACAAAATGGAAGAAAGAAATAACAACAATAGAAGAATGATGAATGTAACAACATAGAATTGAAAGGTAGAAGAAGAGGAAAGCATGAATTGAAACCTAGATCTAAATTATTGAACTAAACCTAATCCTAATTCTAATCCTAGAGAGAAGTGAGAGCTTCTCTCTCTAAAAACTAAAACTAAACTAGCCTAATGTGTCTTGTTTTAGATTCCCCCCTCCCCCTTCATTCCTTGGTCTTTTTTAGTCTCTTTTCCGCCAAAAACTCAGCTCCAAATGGGGCTGGAAACCCTCCAAAATTGCCAGACACATTTTTCTCTTTAAAAATCACGTGTGGTCATCGGTGCGTGCGCGCACAGTGCGCGCGCGCGCCCCTGGAGAATTTCGCGATCTGCGCATAAGCGCATAGTGCGCGTGCGCGTCCATGGGGTTTTCCAAACTTTTGGCTTTTCATGATTTCTCCATTTTTTCTGCTTTCTTTTCACTCCTTTGATCTCTTCCTAGCCCTTTTCAACCTGAAATCACTAGCAAATACATCAAGGCATCTAGTGGAATCAAAGGCAAATCAAAATTATCAAATTAAAGGCCTAAAAAGAATATTTTCACATCTAAGCACAAGTATGGAGACAATCACAAAATCATGCTATTTCATTGGATAAATGTGAGGAAAGGTTATCAAAATGCTCTAAATGCAACACAAGATAAACCCTACAAAGGGGGTTTATCAACCTCCCCACACTTAAATCAAGCATGTCCTCATGCTTAACCAAGAATGAAGCAAAGGGTATGACATTTATTTAATGCAACTAAACTACTTATATGCAATGATCCAAATGAATGCAACTAATTATATGAATGCTAATGCTTGGTCAAAACAAATCAAATTCCAAAAGAATACATGTAGGCACAAAGGGCTCAAACAATGGAAGTTGAATCCAACCCACAATTATATTGAATTACCATAGGAATTTACAAACTTGCATGAAGATAGATGATAGTGGTGAATACATGTAATTTGAGCAGTCGAACCCTCGCCGGATGTGTATCCGCTCTATTCACTCAAGTGTTTAGGGGTTGATTTACTCAATTCTCCCCTAATCATGTTTTCCAAAGTTTGTTCTTCATCTAACAATCAACAATCATTCAATGTATGCATTCATTCATCATGAGGTCTTTCTCATAGGTTGTAATGGGATTAGGGTAAAGGTAGGATCATATATGGTTAAGTGGGCTAGAAATTTGAATCTTTGATTAACCTAGACCTTCCCACCTAATCTATACAATGACCTATACAAATTCTAATCTAACCTAACTACCCATTTTTCTCACTTTTTCACATACTCATGTATTCCTTTTCATTTCACAATACTTATGCATTAATTTTATTGAGCTTTACTTTGTTTTGGGGCATTTTGTCCCCTTTTTATTTCTTTCTTTTTATTTGTTTCTTTCTTTTTTTCTATTCTTTTTTCTTTTTTTTCTTTTGTTTTTTCTTTCAAACTATATACAAGACATCAATGCATAAGGTCTATACATTTTATTAATACATGAGCATGTACCCAATTCTCAATAATTTTAATAAAAATATAAAACTACTCTTTTATCCCAACCAATGTTCCTAATCTCCCCAAACTTGAATATAAGACACTCTCACTAGCCTAAGCCAATCAAAGATCCAACAAGGGACTTTATTGTTTTCTGCTTTAGGCTTGTAATGTGCTAAAATAAGAACAATTGGGTTAAGCATAGGCTCAAAATTAGTTAACAATGGAGGAGAGAAGGTAGGCTATTTGGGTAAGTGGGCTAATTGAAATAATGGCCTCAATCATATAAATGTATGAATACAAGGAATAAATGGACATATAGAATCAAGCAAACCAAGGATCACAATCATAGGAAGAGATAATCACACACAAGAATGGAAAATGGGTGGTTATAAAATGTAACCACATTAATAGGCTCAAATCTCACATACTTGTGTTCTTGGCTCACTACATGCTTCACAAAGTATGAATTCAAGCAAGTTACAAAAATTTTCAATCAATTGGGGTGTGCTCTATAGATAGATTCTTTTGAAAATTTCATCATTTTGACCAAGCTTATTAATGCAATGTTGTGATTGAGAGTTTATAAAAATTCCTTAGTTCACCTTTTTCTTTTCAATCAAAACAGGTTTCATATGAAAAGGGTTAACTAGGTCTTAATAATTTAAAAATAATTTCTAATCACAACCATAAGCTAAAAGATAACTATATAAGAAAAATCCAACTAAAGTATGAAATCTAGCATCTAAAATGACAAAGTATGCAACAACTAAGGCAAAAGTATCCAAAGGAATCCAAAACAACCAATATATACAACAGTGTGCAAAACAAGATAACTAGGAGAATATAACTAGGAAATATGCCAAAATGTTCACCGATCCATCAATGGTGCCAACGGCAACCTCCCCACACTTAAGATCAAGCATCGTCCCCGATGCTAATCCTCAAGCTCAGGGAGAGGTACGCCGGTCGGCTCTGGCTGGGGCTGTGGCTGAGGTGTCTCTTGAGTAGCCTGGGTCTGGGATGGTGTCTCCACATGAACCGGCTCCTCCTCATGAGTATCCTCATCATGTAAATCCACATGCTCCTTCTCGTGGGTCACCTCATCTGAACCGGAGGACTCTGGGAGAGGGGGCAGCTCAAGGCCCTAGGCCACAAACATCTGGTCAATCCGATCCAGGCGACGCATGATCTGACGCTGGCCGCGCTCCATGAACCGAAAAAGATGTCGAACCAGTAAGTAGGTTGGCTGAGGTGCTGGTGGTGGTACTGCTGCTGGTGCTGTAGAAGAAGATGGTCCTGCTGCTGCTGTGGAAGATGAGGGTCTAGCTGCCTCGACTACTACTCGAGCTCGAGAGCGGCACTTGGAAGGGGGCTTCTCGTGTACCCACCCACCCCATGGGATAGTAACTTCCTTCTCATCCTTGTCTGGGGGCGGTGGAATCGCATCATCATCCCTCCATGGGGCGCCAACTAACTCAATCATCCTAGTGATCATGGTGGGAAATGGCTGAAGGCCACGGATGTGAGCATGCCACATGCTTCTCCTGATCAGCCGGGAGAAATATACTTCCTTCCCTTCCATGACACAGCCAATCAGAAGAAGCATATCCATCGGGATCTCAGAAAAGTGTGTAGTAGGTAGGACATAGTGCGCGAATATCTGCTGCTAGGTCCTAGCCTCCTTAGTCAGATAGGTGAATAGCATCCCCTTGGGCCTGGTGTTGGTGGACTCCATGACCCAAGAGGCGTCCGGTGTGGCAATAACGCTCTTCAGTGCTTCATAATCAAAAGTCATAGTGTTTATGGCAGTCTTTGCCTCCTGATATGCACAAATAGCACCAGTCCGAGGTAGGCACTGTAAAACACTCTCAATGTCTACCTCAAGGATTGAAATCTGCCCACCCCGCAGGTGCACTGAATCCAGAGTCTTTCGAAAGAAGTTATAATAAAACTCCTTGACCCAGGAAGTGTTGATCCGTCCCAAATCCCTATCAATAAAGCCAAGGCCCAATCCCTGAATACGGGCCTCAATGGGTTCTTTCAGGTCGTCGGGTAAGGCCAATTTCTTCTCAATATTCAGGCCTGTCTTCTGATAGGCGGGAAAACGGAGCTCACAGTAGAGATTTGGGAATATGTATGTATCTGTGGGTGGTTTTAGCTGATTCTCCTTATCCACCTTATTAATCGAATTCTTGGCATAATTGACATAAGGGGAAAGGGTAAGAGCTTGAGATTTCTTTCTCTTTTTGGAGGTAGTGGACTTTTCTATTCCTCTATCGGCCATCCTAAAAATCAAATAGGATATATAAGCACTTAACCAAGTAGAGAGATAGCAAGCAAGCAATGGGATAGTCATGAAGTGAGTATATTAGGCGCATTCACCATCATAACTCAAAAGAATGGTTAAATAGTTAAGTAAAATGAAAATTGAAGTTAGGAGGTTAAACTAGTTAGTGAGTTAAAAAAGTGAGATCCGTAGTTAGTGTTATGATGGAAAACGGCTTAATTGAAAGAGAATTGCAAAATGTGTACACAAGCATGTTCACACTCATGAGGGAAGTGCAGTCATTGATGATGAAATATGAAATTGCGAATGATGTAATTAATTGAAAACAAGTCATCAATCAGTTCATTGCAATAATTGATATTGCAAGGTTTAACAGTTACACAAGTAGAATTCATCAACTATTTGCAATGCAAGAACCATACGCACAAAATTACAAGTTAGATTGAATGGGGAGTGAAGCACAAGAATAAGACATTCAACTAACTTGAAAAGTGTAAAAAAGGGATGGTTTAAAGTGAGTCATAGGAAACGTATGAAATATGCAAAAACTGACCCAAGGATACCTAAGAATTGAACTTGATGTAGCTTGGTGAATAAGCAATTTCAAAGCCAACAGGTTCAATCATAAGCAAGATGTTTGAAAGCAAAGCAATTCTAGAAAATTGGGCAGTATTTCGGCAGTAATTCGGACGTTTCCGAACAACAACTAATCAGCAGGAGAGTCACATGAATCTAAGAAGCATGAGGCATAACCAAATAGTAGCAGAAAAATAATGTTCGTGATGCCCAATGGAAGTCACAAAGCCAGGCAGCAGCAAAAGAATAACAGAATGAGAAATGCAACAGGCGCAATTATCACTCAGCAAAGCAATCAATATCACACAGCAATCAATCAAAATAAGCTCAGATAGGTAAACAAATATGGCACAAATATCAGGCCTAGAATCCTCTATCGAGAACCTAACTACCTAACAGCAGATATCTCTAGCTATCCTAACATGTAACGAAAAGAAAATTAAATTCTAATTAACAACAAATTAACAGTAAACTAATGAACAAAGAAAGAATGAAATAAGGGGAACAGGGGAGTGACCTGGGAGCAGACCAGGAATGGAATGGGGAGGATAGGCAGCATGGAGGAAGGGGGAACGGAAATGTAGTGCCCGCCTCAGATGGTAGCGGCAGTGACCTGACGGTGGCGCAGCAGGGGCCGGTGCGGTAGCGGTTCATAGAAGACAGAGAGGGTGAGGGAGTGAGAAAAGAGGAATGAGCGAGAGAGAGAGAGAGAGAGGGAAAACGGGGTGAGGGTGGAAGAAGAAGGGTAGGGGGCGACGGCGGCGGAGGCGCGCCGGCGCGGTGGTCAGAGGCGGGATGGGGGTGAGAGGGGTGGAAGGAGAAGAAAAGTGGGTTGGGGGATGGTGCGTCTGTGCGATTGTTCGTCGCGCCTTAGGGTTATCCCATTTTAGAATCGACGCGGGCGCGCACCGTGCGCGTCCACGTGCATTGAAGATTTTTGGGGATGGGCGCGGGAGCGTCATGTGCGCTCATGCATGACTTGTGGAACTAGCAAGGACGCGCACGCGTAATGTGCGCGCGCGCGTGCGAAGAGTTGGGCTGGGGGCTCAGTGCTGGCCCAGCACCAGCACAACTCTCTGGACGAAGTACGGGCTGGGGCCAGCCGCTGAGGGACGCATCCGCGCAATGCGTGCGTCCGCGTGCTTGGCCATCTGGTCTAGGTATGCGCGGGCGCGATGTACGCGCTCGCGTGTTTCCCCTCAACGTTGCAGGGACGCGCACGTGTACCGTGCGCGTCCGCGTGGGACGAGTTGGGCTAAAATCTCAACGTTTGCACAAGAGAGGCCCAACTTTCTGGAAAATCTATGGGGGCTGCATCTGCTTATGGACGCGCGCGCGTACAGCGTGCTTGCGCGCCCTTCGCCCCCCCTTTTTTTAAGTACTACAAAATGTCCAAAAATCTACCTAACACCACCTATAACTCAATATCAACTAAAATGCAAAATAAACAAAAATTTCAAGTGAAAACAAATATAACTTGTACTTCAAGTAACCTACTTTAACAACAGTTTAGACTAATCAAAATACACTATAACAACCTATCAATCAAAACAAAATATATAAGGTATCTTAAAGAAGAAAACTACCTATGATGGCAACTCAAATCACTTATTAAGTGTACATACAAGGGAATGGAAAGAGTTTACCATGGTGGGGTGTCTCCCACCTAGCACTTTTAGTTTAAGTCCTTAAGTTGGATATTTGGGAAGCTCTTTGTCATGGTGGCTTATGCTTGTACTCATCCTTGAATCTCCAAGGATCATTGTTCTTCAAATGGTTGACATAAATTCCAACCAAATTCACCATGCTTGGGAAAAGTTCTACCGAAGATATGAGCTCCCATAGTTGGTCTACATACTTCGCTCCGGGATCGCATATCTTGTTCTCACACCCATCTTCTAGTTGATTGTCAAGATTCTTCCATCCGGGTGGTTGATACATAGAATTCTCTTGAGTACACCAAGTCTTCTTCCTAGACCCATGTAAAGTAGCATTCATCCGATCATAGTCCCTATACTTTGAGGTTTTGACCTTGATGAGTTTAATTACAAACCTCCAACCACTACACAACTCCCTTTTACTCTTAATTCCACAAAGAGCTCTAAGTTGACCATCTTTTTCAATTAAACCATATTCAAGTAAGAAAGTAAAGCTTAGGGATAAGAATTTTACCCACTTGAATGTTGTGTTGGATGGTGACTTGGAGAGGGAGACCTCCCCACACTTAGACAATGCGAGGTCTACTTCTTTAGGCTCTTCTTTAGTTGTTTCCACCTCTTCGCAAGCTTCTTCAATTTCAACCTTTTCCCCTTTATCACTTGGCTTGGTGTTTTCTTCAAGAACTTCAATTTCTTGTCCAATGAGAGGTGATTCAATTTTGGATAGGAATTCATTGATGAATGAATTCATCTCTTGATCAACCTCTTCATATTCTTCAATTTCAATATACACCAATTCAACTTTTTCCCCTTGGTAGCTTTCTTCCGATTCGCTCTCTTTCTCATTGCTCACCAAGGGTATGGGAGGTTGTGCACATTCTTCTATAATTTCAACTTCATGTCCAATGGGAGAGGATTCCATTGTAGAAAGAAACTCATCCATGATTGAATCCATCTCTTAATAAGCCTCTTCCAAGTCTCCAATGATGACATGCCTTGGAGGTTGCGCACCCTCATCAACATCAATATCAAGCTTCTTGGAAGAATGCTCCATGATGCTATGTTCCCTTGGAATTTCAACATCTCCTAAATCTTCAACCACTTCTTCCTTTTCTTCAATAACCATAGGCTCCTCCAATTGTTCCAACACAAAATTTGACTCTTCCTTCTTCTCCACCGGATTTTCCAATCTCTCTTTCATGCTTTGCTCATCTTTTGATTTTTCATATATGGCCATGGAAGCACCTTGGGTATTCAAGAATTGGTAGGCTAAAGTATGCACTACCTTAGTCAAATTGGTCACAAACTCTAGAGTGTTCCTTTGCATATCCGCTTGGCCTTGAAGTAGCAAGGTGAGAGAATCATCTATTGGGGCTTGGGGTAGATAAGAGGGTTCATTATTTTGGAGAGAGGGTTCATAGTAGGAAGGTGATTCTTCAAAGTAAGGGTATGGAGATGGTGTGCATTGAGGTGGTTCTTGGTAGTAGTCATGGTGGAATTGTGGTGGTTCTAAAGGTTCATGCTCATAATGGTTATGAGAATATGGTATGGGTGATTGGTCATATGATGGATATGAATCATAGGAAGGTGTTTGGTAATGAGAGGCTTGTGAGAATGGTTGAGGTTCATATTGAGGATGAGAGTTATAGGCATATGATGGTGGTAATTGATTGTCATAAAAAGATTCACCATAGCCATTGAATTGACATGCATTAGGATAGTGATTATACCTATAAGTATCCGGAGGTTGTTGCCAATAGGAGTGATTAATTCCTTGAGGCTCCTCCCATCTTTGTTGGTTCAATCCATAATGAGTGTCATCATTGAAGTTCACATTTCCTACAACACAATTAGAACCAAACTCATAGCCAAAGTGAGAATTCATAGTGAAAAGAGAAAATAAGAAACAAAAGCTAATAAGAAAGGATGAAACAAATTCTTAAAGCTAGCAAAAGCTAACAAGCAATCCAAAAAATCAAGCTATTCACAATATTTACATATATACAATAACCAATAACATAACACCATTGCAATTCCCCGGCAATGGCGCCATTTTGATAATCGGACTTTTGTGTGGTCTAGAATTCCACAATAAATTCTCGTTGTAAAGTATAGTTTCTAAACCAACAATAATCCTTTCATACAAAAATTTGTGTGTCACTAGTACAAACCCCTAAATTTATAAACCGAAGTATTGAACCTCGGGTCGTTCTTCCTAGGAATTACAATAAAGTGTTCTTGTTATTGGTTATGAGTTGCATTTTGGGGTTTTTGGGATAAGAGACATGAAATGTAATTGGCAAAGAAAATAAACTATCAACTAGAAAAGCTCTTAGCAAGGAATGAGAATTAGAAGTCCTATCCTAGTTATCATCCTCAATTGTGACCATAAATTGTTCATTTCTACCACTTAGTTAACCTCTAACCATGGAGGAAAGTCAAGTGGATGAATCAAATTGATTCCACAAGTCCTAGCCAACTTTCAAGGGAAAGACTAGCTTTAGTGGTATCCAAATCAATTAGCAACTTCTAATTATCAATCTACAAAGGAATTAGAAAACTCAAGCATCACTAATTACTCTACTAAAGCCAAGAGGAACAAAATCTACACTAAAATCCAACCAAGTATTTCATCAAACACTTGGAAGGCATAAAAGGAAAGCAAAGTAAATTGATAACAACAATGAAATCTAACAACTACTTATTGCAAGGAATTAATAACAACAATCATAGAAAACAAGATCTACATGAATTACCTCAAATTGCATTAAAAGAAAATAGAATGAACAAGAGTAGATCTACAAACAAAATGGAAGAAAGAAATAACAACAATAGAAGAATGATGAATGTAACAACATAGAATTGAAAGGTAGAAGAAGAGAAAAGCATGAATTGAAACCTAGATCTAAATTATTGAACTAAACCTAATCCTAATTCTAATACTAGAGAGAAGTGAGAGCTTCTCTCTCTTAAAACTAAAACTAAACTAGCCTAATGTGTCTTGTTTTAGATTCCCCCCTCCCCCTTCATTCCTTGGTCTTTTTTAGTCTCTTTCCCGCCAAAAACTCAGCTCCAAATGGGGCTGGAAACCCTCCAAAATCGCCAGGCACGTTTTCCTCTTTAAAAATCACGTGTGGTCATCGGCGCGTGTGTGCACAGTGCGCGCGCGCTCCCCTGGAGAATTTCGCAATCTGCGTGTAAGCGCATAGTGTGCGTTCGCGCCCATGGGATTTTCTAAACTTTTGGCTTTTCATGATTTCTCCATTTTGTATGCTTTCCTTTCACTCCTTTGATCTCTTCCTAGCCCTTTTCAACCTGAAATCACTAGCAAACACATCAAGGCATCTAGTGAAATCAAAGGCAAATCAAAATTATCAAATTAAAGGCCTAAAAAGCATATTTTCACATCTAAGCACAAGTATGGAGACAATCACAAAACCATTCTATTTCATTGGATAAATGTGAGGAAAGGTTATCAAAATGCTCTAAATGCAACACAAGATAAACCCTACAAAGGGGGTTTATCAATTACCTACATTAGAATTGGAGCTCTATCCTTCACAATTATCCTAAGCAACACCATTCAGGAGGAATTGAGGTTTTGAGAATTTGTGTGGCTTATGGATGAGA
The DNA here is from genome assembly GCF_059453495.1 of Arachis ipaensis. Taxonomy (NCBI): domain Eukaryota; kingdom Viridiplantae; phylum Streptophyta; class Magnoliopsida; order Fabales; family Fabaceae; genus Arachis; species Arachis ipaensis. The sequence continues at coordinate 96,996,875 of NC_142439.1, forward strand.
GAATGTGCTTTAACTCTTCTCATGACAATTAGATTAAGGAATTGGCAAGTTTGATTGTGATTAGAGAGATTGGATCACCAAGGAATTGAGATTGAATCAATATTAATCCGCCATAGATCTACTCATATGATTGAGAAAGGAGTTGAGATCCAATTGATTCGTGAAGGATTACAATATCTCCAATCCCTGATGAATCATTTCTTTTGAATTTCTTCAATTTAGATCAATCTGATTTACTGCAATTTACATTGTTAAATTCTGTTTTGATTTCCCAGCAACCAAATCCCTTTTACCATTCATGCAAATTTAAGTTTCCTTGTCATTTAAGTTTCTGCACTTTTTAAATTCCTGCACTCTAAGATTCAGTTATTTACATTTCTTGCAATTTAAGATTCAGCCCTTTTAATTTCTTGTTCTTTAAGTTTTAGTAATTTAAGTTTCTTGCTATTTAAGTTTTAGTTAATTTACATTCTGCAGTTTAAATTCATAGCAATTTATATTCTGTCAACCAATTTCCACTCAATTCATCAATAGTAGCTTAACTAAATTCATCACCATACTAAAGTTGCTTAATCCATCAATCCCTGTGGGATTGACCTCACTTTTGTGAGTTTTACTACTTGATGCGACCCGGTATACTTGCCGGTGAGTTTGTGTGGAATCGATTTTTCCCTCATCAGAAGCCAAAGCTGGCCGGAGGTTATATATATATATATATACATATATACATACATAGGTATCCCAAAATACACCAAAATGCCAAAATAAGCTCCTATCTCTCCCTTAACCTCTATGAGGAGCAGCAAGCTAAACATATACATACATATATGTATAAACAGAAATCTAAAATACACTGATGAGATATTTTGTTGAGAAACGAATCCCTCACAAAACATCACAAAACTAACCGGCAAGTGTACCGGGTCGTATCAAGTAATAAAAACTCACGGGAGTGAGGTCGATCCCACAGGGATTGAAGGATTGAGTAATTTTAGTTTAGTGGTTGATTTAGTCAAGCGAATCAAGTGTTGGTTGGGTGATTTGTGACTTGCAGAATGTAAATTGCATGAAATTAAAGAGAGCAGGAAATTAAATTGCTGAAACTTAAAGAACAAGAAATTAAATGGCAGAAACTTAAAGTGCAAGAAATGTAAATTGTGGAATCTTAAAGTGCAAGGAACGTAAATTGCTTGAAATGTAAAGGGGATTGGGATGTGGATTTGCAGAAATTAAACAAGGAAAAATTAAATTGCATCAAACAGAAGAGGGAAAGGGAATTGGGATTGAACCGGATATGAAGCAGAAAAGTAAATGAACATAGAAAGCAGTAAAGAAGGAATTGAAATGGTAAATTCAGATCTCAGGACCCAGAGACTAGAAAGCCAAGTCTAGATCTCAATGCCTTCCTAGATCCAACAAGAACAATTGCAAGGAAAATGTAAATTGCAGAGAAAAGAGATGAAGAGCAATGAACCGAAAATGAAACTCAATTAACAGTAAAGAAAACAGAGAGATCCAAGATTGAGATTGAAACAGAATTTCTTCAATTCTCCAATCCAAGATCCAAGACAAATGTAAATGAAATTGAAAGCAATGAAAACAAGAAATTAAAGTTTACTCAAGTTCAAAAGCTCTCCGAAAACTATTATGAAAATTCTAAAAGGAAAGCTCCTCGAATAACTTGAATTCTATCCTATTTATACACTTTCCAAAATGATCTTCAAGCCTTGAGTTGGGCCTTTGTTCTTGGTGGAATTGGGTTGAAAGAGGCCTTGGTTGATTGCTCTTGAAGTTTGAAGAAGAACCGAAGTGAACCAATTGAACCGGTTTTGAAGTTAGCCATAGTTGGTCCCAACGTTAGGGCCAAAGTTAGGGGTCTAACTTTGACCCTAACTTTTCATAGCAGCAAGCATAATTCTCTGGTTTGAACGTTGGTGCCAACGTTAGGGGTCTAACTTTGACCCTAACGTTGGCAATGCTTTGTGCTAGTGGCGCCAACGTTAGCCTCCAAGTTAGGGGGCTAACGTTGGCGCAAACGTTGGCCTTCTCCCCCTTTGTAATTAAGGTGCCAACGTTAGCCTCCAAGTTAGGGGGCTAACGTTGGCGCAAACGTTGGCCTTCTCCCCCTTTATAACTCATGTGCCAACGTTAGCCTCCAAGTTAGGGGGCTAACGTTGGCGCAAACGTTGGCTGGCCCAGGGATGAGTTTCAAGTTTCTCTTGCCAACGTTAGCCTCCAAGTTAGGGGGCTAACGTTGGCTCAAACGTGGGGAGTCCAGGGAGTGATCTTCATGCCCAACGTTAGCCTCCAAGTTAGGGGGCTAACGTTGCGGCTAACTTCATGCCTCCAAGTTCAATTCCACTTATCCCTTTCTTCACTTCTAGCCATTCCTCTTTGCTTCAACCTTTTTCCAAGCTTTCTTCACCTATCATGAATCAACCAAGCTCATCAAAGCTATGCTCAAAATCATGAGATATTCAATCTTTCATAATATGCAACAAATATAGCACAAAACCTCATGAAATGGCATGAATTCATATATGGTTGGTTCAATCAAGGGAAACATGAAAATCTACTCAATTAGCTTGCTTGTAGCTCAAGAAAGTGCATAATTCTAATGAAAACAAAAGAAAAAGACTAGCTAAAATAGGCTAAGATGACTTGTCATCATACACCCAGGAACTACTTCGTTTCAAGGATCCAGATGCCTAGTGAGGAGCCTCTCGACCTACATCTGAAAAACAACAACACAGTATGGGATGAGAATCTTAGGTTCTTATCATGGTAAAGGTGCCACGCGTATAATAAATAAGGTCCTGGGAATGCTAGAGGAAATCCTAGAACTCCGTCATACAATTATAAAGCTTAGTTACTAAATAGAAGCCATAATAGGGGTAGGTAAACCTAACATAACACCAAGCCATATCACCCTTTCCTCCATCCCTCCGTCTTCTACAATTCAGTAGAGACAAACAACCAAACAAGTTCACACACAAGTAATAAGCAAATAGTGCAAATAGCAAGTACAACAGGTAGCAGGAGATATATATTTAATTAGGCAAACCCAGGAAATGCATAGCAATCAAAACAAACAAGTGCACATGATGCATGCCTATCCTATGGCTGATGAGGCTCATCTGTCGGTTATCCAGCCAATCTGACAAGTCTGAAAACCTTAGACTGTCCCCCGTTGCGCATCCCCAAGAGTCTATGCATAAGTTTCACATTCAAACATCAAGTAATTGACCAATGGGGGCTATCCATACCCAGGAGTTTATACGTGCCCGGTCACCCTTACGACGTAGGGTCAACAGAGTGTCGAGATTCAACCTGGAATATGTGGTGGCAAGCCACGGTTCTTACCCAGGAAAACTCATATCTCAGATATCATTATTCATAAGCCATTTCATTTTCATTTTCAATACACCATCAATTATCAAGCCTTAGCATTAAACTTCTTTAATATTCTTATCTTCTTCATAAAAGCCATCATTTACCTCTTACTTCACCCCCAAGTTATCTTATTTTCCTAGCTTCATTTATCTACTGGACCTAGTACCATAATTTAAGCCTTAAAAGGAAGAAAATGGAGGTTTAGAGGTAGAAAATTTGGTTTAAAACAGCCAAAATTCGGTTTTGCAGTAGGCAGCAGTCACGCATACGCGTGATCATGCATTTCAGCTTTTCACGCACGTGCATGGCTTCTCGCGCATGCGTCGCTAAAATGCCACACCACGCACACGCATGGGCCACGTGCACGCGTGGATGGGCGTTTTTCCAAAATTGGCAGAATGCCCAGAAAGCTGTTACAACCAGATTTTGTGACCCTGCAAGCATAGTTTTTATACCAAACTTCCGTCGTCCATAACTTCCTCTACAAAATTCCATTTTTCACAAAATTGGTATCATTTAAAATCTTACAAAATCATCTTTCATTTGAAACAAACCACAATTCCATCCAAAATTTGAGGGGTAAGTTATGGACTTTCAAAGTTCACCAAAATTCACTTTTTACCATTTCACTTCCAAACCTCATTTTCACCAATTCCATATTCCTTACCATCAAAACCTATATATCATTAACATATCAGCCCATTTCATTAACAACCTCTACCAAATTACCTTTAATCAATTCAACAAGCCTTAACCACCAAACTATATCAACATATATTAACACTTTACATATATTATCCCTTTAACACATACATCAACCCTTTATTAACACATTTCAACATTTTCATCTACCCCTCATTAATGATCTCAAGCACACATATTTAACACTAACAAATCATGATCATAACTTCCAACACTAGCTCAAACACAAGAATACATACTCAACAATTTCAACAAATCACAAATTCCAATACAAGTTCATCCATAAATTTATCCAACAACTTCACAAGACTAATCATGTAATGCAATTAACCAATTCAACCTAACCTATGGTTCTTCTAGCCTAAGTTTTCACAACACCTTAAATATTAAACGCGCGAAACCTAAACCATACCTTGGCCGATCACTTTGTTCAATCCAAGGCAGCCTCACAAGCAAAACACAGCCCCTCCACGCTCAAATAAACCAGCCACAAACTAAGCCTTGATAACCAATAAGCCTCCAAATACCCCCAATTTAATTCTAATGCATATATATCCACTTAATCTACACCTAATTCATATACATGTTCCAAATTCAGTTTTTCCACTATAAATGTAAGATTGAGCTAGGATTAGGTTGTCCTTACCATTCCCATATGCATAATAGCTCAAGCCCAATATGCTCAGGAAGCTAACTCGAATCTAAAACACAAAATTGGGCAAGATTTCACTATAGGATTTTCAATTTCACCAAAGAAAGGGAGTAGAGATTCTAAAATGAAAATGAAGCTTACCGGTGAAATTGATCCAATAAAAAGGTAAAGCTCGGCGCGCTGGGCGCGTGGCTGCGAACGGTGCGGCGATCGGAGACCGGACGGAAGAGTTATGGTCGATTCAATGTTGATGAAGGTTTGAGAGCTCCTCTTCCCTCCCCCAATCTGTTTGTGTCGTTGCATGAAATGGGGGAAGAAGGAGCTGCTGTTTCTTTTAAGTGTTTGGGTTCGGTTGGACCCACGGGTCCGATTTGGTCTCCGGTTCAATCGGTTTGGTCCTTCCAATCCGATTTTTGGCCAAATTTTTAAATTGGTATCAAAATTCTCGTTTTGACGAGCTCTATCCTATTTTGATATTAGTTTTACATTTTTAATTTTCCTAATTAAAATTCAATTTATTAACTAATTATTTACCAATTTTAGTGGGGTTTACACCTTATTAGAGTATCATATCAGAATTCTTCATGAGAAATGTTATACCTATATATGTCAAGTATTGAGTATAGACTACAGAAGCACCATAGTAACTCTATGTAATATTGTATAAAATCTAAATTCTATGTAAATTGTATATCTATGAATAAATATCCATATAACACAACTCAAAAAAAGGAAATCAGGACATTGCTGATTATCTTCAAGAAGGTGCACCTAATGTTAGGAGTGCAAGCAATGTGAGTAACTAGAATCATTTAAAAGAAATAGAAGTTTAATTTTAAGCCAATCTGTTATAGAAGACAAAGTATGAGAAATGTATGTAATAGTATCTCACGTATTAGGAAAACAAATTCGTGACATAGATGAGATAGCTAATGAACATTTAACAAATACGTAGTATTCTACTTTTAAGGGAAATTACTTAATACTAGTACCATCTAAGCACCTAACATTTTGCTTTCTACTTTCTTTTCTAATTTGGTTTACTTGTTAATCAGTCATATTTTGTTTCAATTGAAATCTCAGCATATTATAGCTGTCAAAGTCCAAATCAAAATAGTGAAACCCATTATCTATTAGTCGACTAAACCCTAATAAAATAATAATTAATAGTAATTTTTTTGTACAATATTATATATATACACTAAGTTCTTACATACACTTATTTACTATTAGATGAGTATGAAAACAAATCAACTAAATTGTATAATAGTAGATCAACTAATTATTTTTAGCTAATCAATTTGAATACATTACAAACTAAATTAATCAAATCACATATTTTATGAAAACAGGTTAAAAAAATAAGCAAGCTAAGAAAAATTAACTAACCTGGACCTGGCAGACGATGATGAAGCTGGACCTGGGGGCAGACGAAGCATGCTGGATTAGGGAAAGAAGCTGTCGATGTGAAGAATGGCACTCGTCAGCGATGAGAAGAACGGTGGCTGCAACAGAGGTTAGGGTTTGCGATGGTGGCTGCAATGGAGACATCACGGAGAACGGTCAGTGCAAGAAGAGGAGGGAGGCAGTGACTAAAGGGGCAGGCTATTTCCCTCAGTCGGTGTAAGGAGAGAACGATCGTTAAAATGGGATTACTGACGGATTGTTCTGACGGTAAATCCCACACTAAATTTGGTACCTATTTTCCCCGTTTTCCCTCCACGGGAAATCGCTGGTAACAATTTGACCAAATGAATTCTACATCAAAATCATCAGTAAATCCGCCGGTAAAGACGAGACTAATGTGCCACGCTAAATCTGACGAAAAATCTGACAGTACTCAACATTTTTATTGTAGTGATGTTGAAATTGAATAACTGAGTAGAGTTAAGCTAAGATTCAATTTGTGTGTGTTACGAGCATTTTTTTGTGCATTTGTGTGCGTGCGTGTATGTCAACTTGCCCCAACACATGAACCAAAAAGAGAATCCCCACCAACAATAGCGAGGAAGGCTTCGACAATCGTTCCTTGTTCAACATTCGATCGATTGGGGGTAGGCTATATGCTGACAGTTGGTCTGTCCATTAGCGCTAAATATCCCCATCCAACCAGCAGCGATAACTACTATCAAGGAGTTCGTTCCCCCAGTGTATCTCTTTGCTTCCCTTGGGAGGGTGTCATTCATATATAATTGATTTTTTTTAATTATTTTGGATGGGAGGTATGACCGTATGCTTGGTGAGGTTAAACAACAAATCATTTATATCAAGGGATGGTATGAGTTCTTTATGATTAGGCTCTAAAATCTTCAGGCCTAAACAAGATACATCCAAAACATCAAGGACAAGGGAAAGAGCCATTGCCCAAGGTGATAATCGAAAGCCAAACGAAAAAAAAAAAACCATTGCCAAGGGTCATAACTGAAAGCCAAATGATGGTAGGATGAACTATGGAGAGAAAAAGAAAGCATATATACCCAGAGGTAGGTGCTAAATAAATATGCAAAGGGTCACATGATAGGATATTTTTGAGTTGAGCAGCACTCTTCGGGTAACTTACATGAATCTTTAATAATATTTTACAAGCTCTAAAAACTATCCTAGCTTACTCACCTTGGTTGATGCTTGGTGCTTCCCGATGGCTCTGATGACCATCCACTGCCCTAGGATTTTTGTCCTTCCAAAGGAACATTTTCGTTTAGACTTCCAAAGTACTAAATAAAGAGGAAGTGACTATAATAATGGATTTCTGAAAAATCAATTCTCTCTCTCAATCTACTTCACCTACAAGAGCTTTTAATAAATGGGCAATGACTTTTATTCTAACTATTCAAAGCAGAGAAAATAGAATATCATATAGCCTATACCTTGAAAGGAATATTTTTCCTCTGGCTTCCTACGGTAAGCTATAACCATAGTTAGGTATGGGCTTCCTTAAAGTAGATACAAGAAAACAAAAAGCATTCTCCCAAGGATCTCAATTGTACAGGGGGCTTAAGAGAACGAAAAGATGAGAATAATCAAAAGATGGGGATGAATGCAATGCGGGGAGAGGTAGAAAGGCAAGCATTGCGTGGGTACTCTCTGAAGCCTACACTTCCCCTTAGGGAAAGGATAATTGGTAAGTCCCCTTACAACAAAGCCATGTACCTAATGGAATAAGTTAAGCTAGAAGAAAAGCACTTTTAGATCAGTCATGAATAAGAAAGAATGAGCTGCTTTAATACTAAAAGGAAGAAATCAACACTTGAGGCTACTAGTCTACAAATAATATTTTATTTCATCCCAAGCCAAGAATAACTGAAAAAAAAATGAATATTGGTGTTACTGTCGCAAACCCATTACATTGAAAGCTAGATGGTGGTGATAAAGAGGGTAAGCGTTTATAGAATTCCTCATGGTCTTGCAGTCGCTAGGTCAGAAAAAGAAGAACTCAAAATTCTCCTTAAGTAGGATTTAAACTTACAATCAGTCAATTAATAGTTGATCGTTCAACCACTGAGTTATTGAGAAACAAACGATTAAAGCTAAAGAAGCCGACTTTTGTTTTTTGACACCAACCTATGACCAAACAAAAAACAGGTTCGTCGCTCTTTTTTACATACATAAAAAAAAGTTACGACAGTATGTTCCTTTTTTAGTCAGAGAGCCTCGGAACAAGGGCACCTATTCCTATAAAAAAACAAAACGTATTTGTGTTGTACGTTTTTTTTATTATTTGTGTTAAAAAAAATAGCTGTGAGATCATAATTTTTTTAAACATGTTATAAAAAATATTAATATTATATATATAGGTAAATTTTATGGTGTTTAACTTTTGTCTAACTTTTTGTGATAAATTATAAATATTTAAAAATTAGAATTAACTACGATTTTGGTTCCTAAGGTATACGCTAAAATATTTTTCGTTCCTAACCTTTTTTTGTATACAAAATCGTCCCTAAGGTTTAACTTGGTTTTAAAATCGTCCTTACCTTAGGGACCAAAATGGTACGGAGATGGCGGCAGAAGTGGAGGCAGAGGTGAATCGTGGACAACTTCTTCTTCTTCTTCTTCTTCCCTTTCCTCTCTGCAGGAGGAGAAACACTCTCTTTCTCTTATTTTTTATTTTTTATTTTTTTATTTTGGGTAATTTGGTCCAAAATTTTAATATTTAAGTAAAAAGGACAATTTTAAATCTTGATTTTAAACCTTAGGGACGATTTTGTATGCAAAAAAGGATGAAAATGAAGAAAAATTCGACCTATACCTTAGAGACCAAAATCATACTTAACCCTAAAAATTATTTATTTTTATACTTTTAAAATTAATTTTTAACTTTTTTTAGTTAGGCTATATATATATATATATATATCGTGAGAATAATTTTTTTTATATGAAAATATGAAAATGTAATTATTATTATTGGATTAAATTTAATGATTAAGATTAAACCTACTTTAAAAGTTAAATTACATGAAAGATGAAACAAAAGTGTAATTACCTATCACATCTTTTTCTCTCTCTACTGTGTTTTTCTCTCGGGTTGGATACCAAAAATTAAATCCCTAATTTTTGAACCTCTCCTTGTTGGTCTCGTCATTGAAAAAAGAGACCAGTTAAAAAATTTGATTTTTGAATATTCAATACAAGAAAAGAATATAGTAAAGAGAAAAAAGGATGTGGGAGGCAATCACATACTTACTAAGAGAAAGTAGTAATTTTAATTTTTTATTTCATGTAATTTAACTTTTAAATAAATTTAATTATATTTTCATTCTTATATAAAAAATTATTTTCCCTGGATATATCCCTATGTATATTATATCGGTATTGGTTTCATAATTGAGATAGATACTACAACATTTTGAACTTATGACCACAGTTTTTTTTGTATTAGTTTCATAGTTGAGATAAATCTGCATATGTAACTTCTATTTTTTATTTAAGATATCTGAAATGTACAATAATTATATTGTATTTGAAGATTGTTTTTAATGAACTATGAACTAATCGATGAATTTTACTTTCAAAATTTTGTAATAAAATATTTAAAATGTATAACAATTATGTTGCATTGAAGATTTTTTTTAATGAACTATGAACTGGTCAACGAATTTTATTTTCAAATGTTTTTAATGTTTAAATTTAATTGTTGAAGAGACAGAAAGAGAGAAATAATTTGTACTAAGAATATTCTTAGGGTCCGTTTTGAATTTTAGATTAATTTATGAAAAAAAAAAATTTTAAAGATTATTTTTTAATAAACAAAAATTATTTTAAAAAAACTTTTAAATATTAAAAATGACTTTTGATTTTACTTTTTTAAAAGTAACGTATTGTTGACTTTAAAAAAAGAAATAATTTAATTTTTTCCAATAACAGTATTTTTTTTAAAAATATATTTAAACATATTTAAATTAAATAAAAATATTTTAATTTTTTAAAAAGTCCTTTTTTTTTTTCTTAAAAAAATTCGATCCAAACCAAAACTTATTCCCGTCTTCTAAAAAGTTATATTATTCGTAGAGAGAGTGAGAATTTGTGTTAAAATTATCTCCATCCCTTTTTCTAAAAAAAAGTTGTTAGTAAAAATAACACCACTTATATGCTATTTTAGATTTATTCTTAAAAGTTGTGTATTAAATAAAGAGTACATTTTATTAATTAAATAAATCTTAACTCTTTATTATATTTTATATCAATAATTCATATGTAGAGTATAAAATTTAATATTTAATATTTAAAATTTTAAAAATTTGTGATGGATATTAGTAATTAAGAGAAGGAAGTTTAAATTTTGACCTCTTTTTATATTGCTTTTAACTTAGAATTATGTGAGACTAATTAATAGAAAATAGGAAAAACTTTGGTTTTGTTTCTTGACACGATAGGAGTCAAAACAGTTTTACGAGCAAAGGGTATTACAGTGAAGTAATGCTGGATGGTAAAATCTGGAGATACTTTAATTTTGTCTCATATAGTGCAGAACCAGAAACAGAGAGGAGAAAGAGAAATGACACACAGATATATCCTGATTTAGTTACTCAGTGCAATGTAGCCTATATCCAGTCTCCATCATTGTTTTCACTATCTTTCAACAAAGATACATTCACCATTCTTCCTAGGATTCTAACCAATTCTATACATGCAAAGAGATAATTTCTTCGTTGAGCTTCAATGAAGCACAAATCCAAAAATACATTTATGATGATGTTTCGGAAGTGATGTTTGCTTTTAACCCTAGCCTTTTTGACTTTCTTCTTCTTCGATTGAATTGGTAACCCACTTTTGGTTTTTTTATTTTGCCCTAGCACAGAGCTTTCTCTTTTTCTTTCTTTTCTTTTGAGAAATCATGTGGGATTGGAAAAGAAAGAAGAGAGAGAAGGGAGAATTTGGTTTCGGTGGTGTGAAGTGATTTGTTCAAATGAAATGGAACCTAAATCACTTACTTACCATCTAAGTGAATGAATGGGTTTGGATGTGGACCACCGTTTGAGCTTGTGTTTAGATATGGGTAAGTTTGCTTCCTTCCCTTCTTTCATATAGTTCAGCCACTCAAACTTTGGATTAAGAGAGATGTTATGAGTACTTTATTTAAGTTGAACCATTCTTGGGCATGTGTTCATGCTTCTTGGGCCTAGTGTGATTAAGTTATTTTCTACACACTAAACAAAACAAATCACATAAACAATTGGCTTTTAACCCAATAATGTTTAGTCATCATCTTAACAATATTTTAGTTCTTTAAACTCAACAATCTCCTCCTTGATGACAAATATTATACAATAAATTGAAAAGAAAAGAGAGGAGTTTTAGGGGCTCCCCTTTTGTTGTTTTCCTTTTGATTTGAGGCTCCCTTTTTCTTTTAGTCACTAAGCTCTCCCTGAATGTTTGTTTTTATCAACCTATCTTTAACAAAATAAAAATAATCTCAAACATCCAATAGTTTTACAAATAATTTAAAAGTCTTGATGAACCTGTTTGATTAATATTTACAAGGATTTTATCAAAAGATATCATCAACCAACCTTGAGACGACCATAGAACAGAAATAATCCAAATTTTAATCAAAGTAGCTTGGTTCAAAAACTCAGATATCAATCAAAGTATCAGTAAACAAGTATAAGCCATAGTCAAAATTAGAGTAATATGCCTAATCAGAAATTCAGATACCAAACGAAAGCTGTAAGAAGAATTCACAATCAGAGCAATCTTTATAAGTTGCAACTATTAATTTCAATCACAATTTTAAGACAGAAACATCATCCTACATCAAAACATAAATGGACTGTTTCAATTTATCGTCACGTTTTCTCCCCCTTTTGTCATTAAGGAAGAAAACTTGCATAAAAAAATCCAACATGCATTCTAAAAGCGCAAAGTAGGTAAAAGTGTTAGTATCAAAGTTAAGGTACAGTTATCCAACCAGCAATCAGTGTTTAACCAAAAAAATCCAAAGACCAAAATTGATAAAAAGAACAAAATTTTAAACAGCAGTAGCAGGAAACAGGGGCTTGACATCAGACCCCTCATCCTCGATTCCAAGAAGATCTTCTTCTTGATCGGACATTGCTTGATCGACATCCAAGGAGTCTATATACTTTAGTAACACCTCAACTCGGCTTTGAGATTTCTAAAATGAGTTCTCATTTTGGAGAGCTAGTTTCCTAACTTGTTGGCTTCAGTTGATTATTTGTTTAGTGAGATTTATAAAATCCTGTAGAACATCTTTAACAATGCTATTGATTAGGTATTTGTGAGAGGAAGATGTCCCTGCAGTGGATAGAGGAGGAAGACTTTCTTCCTCATTTTCTTCAAAAACTGTGTCCCTAATTGCCTTTGTGCCTTTTTCCTTAGATTGCTTTACTACATCACCACCCTTGAGATATAAAATTTTGTCTTCTATGGTCTCATTGCTCAGATCAACACAAAGTACTCAAAGATGCAAGTAAAAAATATTCCATATAGAAGAGAGACATTTTTATCACTTTTGATACAGTCAAACATATGGCGCTTCATCAAGTAAGCAAAAGAAATTTCTGTTTTGTTGAGTATAGCATAGAGGACCAAGGTATCATAGAGGGTGACCCTTTGATATGAACCACTTTGGGGCAGTAGAATGTGAGTGATAAGACTGTGAAGCTAGGCTTTAGAAGGACCTAAGCCTCTATGATTTGGTGTGACACCATCCATGAGGGATATGTTCCCACATATGTTGGTAAAAACATCTTTGTGTGAAATACTAAGATTATTTTCCCACTTTTCATAAATGTAGGCATTTACTCCTACATCAGAATAATCAAGGGATTCGCTAACAGTTTTTTTGTTCAAATAGATTTGGCAACCCTTAATATATGAGTGAATAGAAGCCTCACTATAGTGTATATTAGCATAGAACTCTCTAACCAAATCAGGTTATACTGGCTTTCGGATTTCAAAAAATGTTTCCTAATCCAAGTATTTAAAATTTTCAATGAAATCTATTCCTTTTTCAGCCAAAGATTTTAGGTCAGCAACATAAGTAGAGCACAGGGGTCGTTTGGAAACAATGTTTCTGTGAAACTTGAAATTCAGGCTAGAAGAAAATTATAGAGGATTATAGTGAGAATGACAGCGTTTATCAAAATGAGATTTGAAGGCAATTGAATCAGGGTATACAGGTTCCTTTATAGAGTTAAAGAAAGGTCTTTTATTACCTTTTGAAAGGCAAGAAGAGGAGGCCGGGCATGCTTGAGGGTGAGAGGTAGATCGAGGAGGAGGAGAGGTTGGTGGTTCCTCATCAGTGATGGGTCGCTTCCCTTTTTCCACTTTTTCCCTTTAAGTGCCTTCTTCTTGAGGTGCTGAAGATGGTAGTCTTGGTTCTAGCCATTCATGCGGATGGCTGAGAGGAATGAGATGAAGAGTGTGAATGTATGTGAATGTGTGTGTGAGATTGTGGTTTTTGTGGAGGGTTTCGAGGTGGATGTATGGTGTCGGCGCCTCTGCGGGTGGCAACCTTCTTTCTCATCTTAAAAGGGATATGAAGGAAGAGAAAGTGGGAGTAGTGGAGTAATAAGAAAGATGAGAGGTTAACACTCAATAAATACTTCAAATTCTCAGAAATCCCTTGAAAATACAAAAGGGAATTAATTAAAACATGATTCAAAGAATTTTGAATTTTAAAATTAATGTAGACAGTTTTATAATGACAAGTCAAATAAAGATTTTGAAAAACTGAAACTGATTTAACTTGAATGAAAAATAAACAAAAGCAGATGTTACTGATCAAAACAAGCAATGAGGCCCACTTCATAAAATAAAATATCTTTCTCTTGGGCCCAGTGGTGGTTTTAAGGAAACAAATTAGACCACCAAGGATTTGGTTTTGTTCTAGATTAAAAGAAATCATCAACACATTGTTTGATCTTCATGGAACCTAGAGGGAGTCATCATCTGCCCAGTTTTATCTCCTATCGACCTGAGAGAAAAAAAAACCAAAAATCAAATTAAGCACATTTAGTTCAAACACTCGGCATCAACAATCCCTAGAACAGTTCTCAATTTACAAAATATATCTTCACATAGAGGTTTTATAAAAATATCAGCCAATTGATCCTCAAATTTCACAAATTGAATGTCAAGTGTATCCTTTTGCACATGTTCTCTAATGGAGTGAAATCTCACTTCAATGTGCTTTGTTCTTGAGTGTAAAATTAGAAATGTTAATTGCACTCAAATTATCACCAAATAAAGGGATACTTTTGACTTGCAATTTGTAATTTTCAAGTTGTGTTTTGAGCCAAATTAATTGAGAACAATGAGAGGAAGTTGTTATATATTCGGCCTCTGCAGTGGATAAAGCAATAGTAGCTTACTTCTTCCTTGCCCACACATTCAAGGATTGTCTGTTCATACCCTGGATCGAGCTATAAGGTCCGAGTTGCATGAAGACAAAGGACCGACCTCTTTAAAGGTTGGCCCATTACAACGAGCTCTTCACAAAGAGCTTGGAAGATCACCGCAGAGGCCTAGAATGAAAGGACCACCAACTACTAGAAGGCGGTTGGCCAAAGATATTATCTTACTCACAATAGATAAGATAAGATAACAAACTTATCTCAAAGGAAGATCGTCAAACACTACTATAAATACACTGGAGCACCCAGGTATAACTCATACTCTAGTTCTACAAAAAACCTGCCTAAAGCCCGTACTGAATTAAGCATCGAAGTCTCTTGTAGGTACCACCCCCCTCCGGTGTCGAGGACCAGCAGCGCCTCCATCTCAACAAGATGGACACGGCAGTTCTAGTCAGGCTAGGAGATCTCGTCCGAGATCGACCTCCCAGTTTTAGGTAACCCTCGGAACATTGGCACCGTTGCCGGGGACTCTGGAAGTCATCCCCTCGCCATGGCAAGCAACCCTGTCAACGACCTCAACTCGGGATTAGAAGAAGGAACGCCACTCAAGAACAGGAATGCCGCACCAAACTCTTCAAAGGATACGCATCAATCCAAGGAAGACAAGGAGACTCAGAACACAGAAATTCTAGATGTCATTTGTGAACAACAGGATCGCCTCAAATAGCTCGAACAAGAAGCCAAACATCAGCGCGAAGCTGAGCGAGATCTCCGGAGAGAAACAAGACGGCATCGAGAGCTGGAAGACAAAATCTTAAGGCTCGAAACCGACCTCAAAACTAAAGCCGCTCGGTCCAACCGCGAGTATAGTTTCCACAAAGATCAAGACCCCTTCACAAAAGAAATCATGAAGGCTAAAGTCTCAAAGGACTTCAAAGCCCCAGACCCCACCCGAGTCATCACCTCAGCAACTTCAGAAGTCAGAGACGCCTCAGACGCAACCCGTTGCAAAGCTTTTCCAACCACCTTAACTAAAACGGCGATAAAGTGGTTCGACAGCTTGCCACCAAGGTCGATCACAAGCTTTGATGATCTCGCCAAAAAGTTCTTAGCCAAGTTCTCCATCCAGAAAAACTAAGCACGCTCTGAGATTGCTAGGGATTAAACAAGGAGATCGAGAAAGCCTCCACAGTTGCATGGAGAGATTCAATAAAGCATGCCTTGACATACAAAACCTCCCTACAGAAGCAGCAATTATGGGGCTCATTAACGGACTACGGGAAGGACCCTTTAGTCACTCCATATCCAAGAAGCACCCAACATCTCTCAATGAGGTACAAGAACGAGCTGAAAAATAAATCAATATGGAGGAGAATTCTCGACTAGGAGAAGCCTCAAAGACTGGACTCTCCTACCCACCTCGGGACAAGGATAAAGAGTCTAGGAAAAAAGAAGACCAAATTACTGAGAAACCTAGGAAGTACCACAACTACACCCTTCTTCGGGTGTCCTTTGTAGATGTTTACCGAGAGATATGCAACACTGAGAAGATCCCACCCCCTCGCCCGATTAAACACAAGAGAGGTGGAAGTCAGACAGACTATTGAGAATACCATCGGATCTACGGGCATTCCACTAACGAGTGCTACGACCTGAAGAATGTCATAGAAAAATTGGCACAAGAAGGGAGATTAACTCGGTTCTTAGCCCACAAAGTGGACGAACCAAAAAAGAGAAGAAAAGATGAAGATGGTGGATGAGCTGAACGCCTCCCCCCCCCCCACACCCCTGAGAGACATGTTCATATGATAAACAGAGGATTCGTAGGAGGATGGATCTCTAAGTCATCCCGCAAAAGACAGCTTAAAGAGGTGTATCATGTTGGAGAAGGGGACAGGTCACCCGACCTCCCCACTATTACCTTCACTCAAGAAGACACCACAAGCATCATACCGGGGCATGATGATCCCGTGGTTATTACCATTATACTCGCCAACACCAATCTCCATCGAACGTTGGTAGACCAAGGAAGTTCTGCAGATATCCTGTTCAAGTCCACCTTCGATAAGCTCGGCCTACGAGAGAAAGAACTCAGAGCATATCCAAATAGTTTGTTTGGGCTCGGAGACGCCCCAATCCAACCACTTGGGTACATCCCATTGCACACAATTGGGAAAGGGACGCGGTCAAGAACACTGAGCATAGACTACATCGTAGTCAACGTAAGCTCGGTATACAACGTCCTCATAGGTCGGACAACGCTAAACCAGCTCGCTGCGGTGGTCTCCACTCCACACCTATGCATGAAGTTCCCGACTCTAGAAGGGATCGCTACCATCAAGGGAGAAAAAAAGCTTGCGCGACGCTGTTACATTGAAGGTTTGAACCTTAAAGGCGATCCCAAAGGAAAAGAAACCAATACTATAGAACTCGGGGGAATCCGAGCTCGCAAAGAACTCCGCCCTCAGCTGGAAGGTGAGACCAAAGAAGTTCAAATCGGAGTCACTCAAGACAAAACAACAAACATAGGGGCGAATCTAAATGAAGACCTAAAGGAGCTGCTAACAAAGCTCCTAAAGGATAATTTCGACCTCTTTGCATGGAAGGCTACCGACATGCCTTGTATTGATCTTGGACAAATGTGTCATAAGTTAGCCGTATATCCTGGGTCTCGGCCAGTACAACAGAGGCATAGGAAGCTTGGTCCAGAGAGGTCGCAAGCCGTAGAGGAGTAGGTACAGGTCTTGTTGGAGGCAGGGTTCATAAGGGAGGAAAATATCTATTATGGCTAGCCAATGTAGTATTTGTCAAAAAAGTCTAATGGGAAGTGTCGGATGTGCACTGATTACATCGACCTCAACAAAGACTGTCCAAAAGATCCTTACCCACTCCCGAATATAGACACACTAGTTGATGCTTTATCGGGATACAAGTACCTCTCCTTCATGGATGCTTACTCGGGATACAACCAAATCCCGATGTATCAACCCAACCAGGAGAAAACCTCATTCCTAACCCCAAGAGCAAACTACTGCTACGTAGTCATGCCTTTCGGACTCAAGAACACAGGGGCTACATATCAAAGATTGATGAACAAAGTGTTCGCCAATCACATCGGAAAGCTAATGGTGGTTTATGTAGACGACATGCTGGTAAAAACACAAAGAGAGAAAACGTTGTTATCCAACCTCACTGAAGTGTTCAACACCATAAGAAAGCATGGGATGAGACTTAACCCCACAAAGTGCACCTTTGCAGTAGAAGCTGGCAAATTCCTGGGCTACATGCTCACTCAAAGGGGGATTGAAGCAAACCTGGATAAATGCCAGGCCATACTTATCATGAAAAGCCCGACCTATCTAGCGGGGATTGAATGCCAGGCCATACTCAAAGGGGGATTGAAGCAAACCTGGATAAATGCCAGTAGCTCAATGGAAGACTAGCGGCTCTGTCTAGATTCCTAGCTGGATCGGCATCAAGATCTCTCCCTTTCTACGCAACACTAAAGAAAGGAAAGAGGTTCGAATGGACTCCAGAATGTGAAAAGGTCTTCCAAGACTTCAAGACATTCTTGGGGCGACCACCCATCCTAACCCGACCCAGGAAAGGTGAAGAACTAATCCTATACCTCGCCGTAGGAAGTCGGGCAATAGCTTCAGCACTAGTCAGAGAAGACGAAAATGGGCAACAACCCATCTACTTCATCAGTAAGGCTCTACAAGGGGCGGAACTAAACTATCAAAAGATAGAAAAGTTCGCCTACGCCCTTATACTCACTTCTCGACGACTCCATCCATATTTTCAAGCTCACACTATCAGAGTACGGACCAATCAACCCATAAAAAGTATTCTACAGAAAATAGACTTAGCTGGAAGAATTCTACAATGGGCAGTCGAGTTGTCCAAGTTTGATCTCAAGTACGAAGCTCGGATAGCCATCAAGTCCCAATATCTGGCCGACTTTGTTGCAGAATACACCGACGCCTAAGACACCCCCACTGGTTGGAACCTCTACGTC
The DNA here is from genome assembly GCF_059453495.1 of Arachis ipaensis. Taxonomy (NCBI): domain Eukaryota; kingdom Viridiplantae; phylum Streptophyta; class Magnoliopsida; order Fabales; family Fabaceae; genus Arachis; species Arachis ipaensis. The sequence goes on from NC_142439.1 coordinate 97,015,461, forward strand.
GACGGTTCATCAAACAAAGCCAGAAGTTAAGCCAGAGTAATCCTAGAAAGTAATCAAGGAACTCAACTTGAGCTCTCCCTAAAGTTCAAGTTTCCTGCCTCAAATAACCAAGCCGAGTGCGAAGCCCTACTGGCAGGTTTGAAGCTGGCTATGGAGGTCGGCGCTCAAAAGTTTACCATTTTCAGCGACTCACAGGTAGTCATCTCGCAAATAGAAGGGAGCTACCAGGCTAAAGATCCCATCATGAAGAAATACCTAAACAAGACCAGAGAACAGCTCGAAAAATTTAGAGGATATGAGATCCGACATATATCTCGGGAACAAAATGCTCGAGCTGATGCACTTTCAAAACTAGCCAGCACCAAACCAAGGGGCAACAATAGAAACCTCATCCAAGAAACACTACAAAATCCGTCAACCTCGGAAGAAAAAAAGGTTCTAAGCATATCAGACCAGGACCAAGGGTGGATGACTCCCATAGTCAGTTATCTCAAGTCTGAAACACTTTCCGCAGACAAAAAGGAGGCAAAAAGGCTAGTATGAGAAGCGCAGTACTACACCATAGTGCACGACGTCCTATATAGGAGAGGAATCTTTACACCCCTCCTAAAATGTGTCCCGACCTCCGCTACGAGGGAAGTTCTTGAGGAAGTCCACAATGGCATGTGCGGCAACCACCTCGGGGCGCAAGCTCTTTCCAAAAAGGTACTCCGAGCTGGTTTTTACTGGCCGACCTTACAAAAAGAAGCAACAGAGTTCGTCAAAACATGCCCCCATGTTAGAAGCACGACAAGTTTCACATCGCACCACACAAAGAACTCATCTGTGTCACTTTACCCTGGCCATTCGCAAAGTGGGGGCTCGACCTCCTCGGACCTTTCCCTCAGGGATCAGGGCAAGTCAAGTTCCTCATTGTAGGAAGAGACTATTTCACAAAATGGATCGAGGCTGAAGTAATGTCTTCCGGGATTCAATTTCTTCTGAGGTAATGTCTTCCTCATTAATGCACCCAGTTCATTGGTGAACAAGGGGGTTCATCCTCCCAAGTCTCAATACCAAATAACTTGGCATTCAGCTTCATGATTGCTCCTAGATATTTAGCAACTTGCTTTTTAGTGATGTCTTCATCCTCTTCAGAGGAAGAATATTCATCAAAGCTCATGAATGGCTGAAGGAAGTTCAATGGAATCTCTATGGTCTCTGTATGAGCCTCAGATTCCTTTGGTTCCTCAAAGGGACACTCCTTTCTGTCCAGAGGACATCCCATGAGGCTTTTCTCACTGGGGCTCACATCCTCTTCACTCTCTCCAGGTTCGGCCATGTTGGTCATGGTTATGGCCTTGCACTCTCTCTTGGGATTTTCTTCTGTATTGCTTGGGAGAGTACTGGGAGGAGTTTCAGTAATCTTCTTACTCAGCTGACCCACCTGTGCCTCCAAATTTCTAATGGAGGACCTTGTTTCATTCATGAAACTTAGTGTGGTCTTGGATAGATCAGAGACTATGGTTGCCAGGCCAGAATGGCTCTGTTTAGAATTCTCTGTCTATTGCTGAGAAGATGATGGAAAAGGCTTGCTATTGCTAAACCTATTTCTTCCATCATTATTATTGAAGCCTTGTTGAGGCTTCTGTAGGTCCTTCCATGAGAAATTTGGATGATTTCTCCATGAAGGATTATAGGTGTTTCCATAGGATTCTCCCATGTAATTCACCTCTGCCATTGCAGGGTTCTCAGGATTATAAGCTTCTTCTTCAGAAGATGCTTCTTTAGTACTGTTGGATGCAGCTTGCAATCCATTCACACTCTGAGAAATCATATTGATTTTCTGAGTTAATATTTTATTCTGAGCCAATATGGCATTCAGAGTATCAATTTCAAGAACTCCCTTCTTCTGAGGCATCCCATTGTTCACAGGACTCCTCTCAGAGGTGTGCATGAACTGGTTATTTGCAACCATTTTAATGAGTTCCTGAGCTTCTGCAGAGGTTTTTAGATGAAGAGATCCTCCTGCAGAATGGTCCAATGACATTTTTGACAACTCAAACAGACCATCATAGAATATACATATGATGCTCCATTCTGGAAGCATGTCAGTAAGACACCTTTTGATCGATTGCTTATATCTTTCCCAAGCTTCATAGAGGGACTCACCTTCCTTCTGTATGAAGGTTTGGGTTTCGACTCTAAGCTTGCTCATCTTTTGAGGTGGAAAGAATTTGGCCAAGAAAGCACTGACCAGCTTTTCCCAAGAGATTAGGCTTTCCTTAGGTTGTGAATCCAACCATGTTCTAGCTTTGTCTCTTACAGCAAAAGGGAAAAGCATAAGCCTGTAGACCTCGGGATCAACTCCATTGGTCTTGACAGTGTCACAGATTTGCAAGAATTCAGCTAAGAACTGATGAGGATCTTCCAACGGAAGTCCATGAAACTTGCAATTCTGTTGTATTAGAGAAACTAATTGAGGCTTAAGCTCAAAGTTGTTTGCTCCAATGGCAGAAATTGAGATGCTTCTTCCATAGAAGTCAGAAGAGTGTACAATGAAGTCACCAAGTAACTTCCTTGCATCTCCACCATTGTTATTGGGTTCGGCCATGTCTCCTTCTTTTTCAAAAATTTCTGTTAGGTCCTCTCCAGAGGGTTGTGCTTTAGATTCTCTTAGTTTTCTCTTAAGAGTCCTTTCATGTTCAGGATCAGCTTCAATAAGAATGTCTTTATCCCTGTTCCTGCTCATATGAAAAAGAAGAGAATAGAAAAGAAGATGAATCCTCTATGTTACAGTATAGAGATTCTTTTATGTGAGTAGAAGAAAAAGAAGAATAGAAGAAGGAGAAGAGAAAAATTTGAACACAGAGAAGAAGAGGGGGTTCAAATTTTGAGTGGAAGAGGAGTGTTAGTAGATAAATAAATAAATAGAAAGAGATGAGAGAGAGAAGAATTCGAAATTTAAATTAAAATAAAAGGAAAATATTTTTGTTTTTATTTTAATTATTGGTTAGTATTCGAAAATTAGGAAGAGAAATAAAATTAAATTAAAATTTAAAACAATTAGTTAATTAAAAGGAATTTTGAAAAAGTGGGGAGGAGTTTTCGAAAATTGGAGAGAGAAAACTAGTTAGGTGGTTTTGAAAAAGATATGATTGAAATAGAAAATTTTTAAAATCAAACAAAAAGTCAAGTGGTGAATTAGAAAAGAATTTGAAATTGATTTTGAAAAAGATATGATTGAAATTATTGAAATTTAATTTGAAAAGGATTTAAAAAGGAAATTAAAAAGATTTGATTTTTGAAATTAAAGTTGATTACTTGACTAACAAGAAACTAAAAGATATGATTTTAAAATTCAAAGATTGAACCTTTCTTAATAGTCAAGTAACAACTTGAAAATTTTTTTGAATTAAAACATTAAATGTTAGTGAGATTTTCGAAAATATGAAGTAAGAATAAGAAAAAGATTTTGAAAATCAATTTTTTTTTAAATTTTCGAAAGGTATTAAAGGAAAAATGAAAAAGATTTTGAAATATTTTTTTTAAAAGAAATTCGAAATTATCAAAATAAAAATGGAAAAGATTTGATTTTGAAAAAGATTTAAAAAGATAGAATTATTTTTTTGAAATTGAAATTTATGAGTAAAACAAGGAAAGATATCTTTTTATTTTTGATTTTTAATTAGGAGAGAGAAAAACATAATGACTCAAAACATGAAAATTCAAGATCAAAACACATGATGCATGCAAGAACACTTTGAATGTCAAGATGAACACCAAGAACACTTTGAATGTCAAGATGAACACCAAGAACTTATTTTTGAACATTTTTAAGAAAAGAAAAACATGCAAGACACCAAACTTAGAAATTTTCAAACTTTAGACACTAACAAATTGAAAATGCATATGAAAAACAAGAAAAGACACAAAACATGAAAATGCAAAGATCAAACAAAGAAGATCATCAAGAACAACTTGAAGATCATGAAGAACACCATGCATGAGTTTTTCGAAAATTAAAGAAAATTATAAAAGCATGCAATTAACACCAAACTTAAAATTTGACACAAGACTCAAACAAGAAACACAAAATATTTTTGGTTTTATGATTTTATTAATTTTTTTGGATTTTTCGAAAATTATTTTGAAAAAGAAAAATAAGGATTTCAAAATTTCTAATGAGAATTCCAGGAATCATGCAATGTTAGTCTAAAGCTCCAGTCCAGGAATTAGACATGGCTTACTAGCTAGCTAAGCTTTCAGTGAAAGCTCCGGTCCAAAACACTAGACATGGCCAATGGCCAGCCAAGCTTTAGCATATCATTACATACACAGCTAAATTGCTGAGAAAGACAAAGAAGCTCTTCTGAGGATAGTTGAAACCTCGGTCCAAAAGATTAGACATGGCTTAACAGCCAGCCAGGATTTAACATATCTCATGAAACTCTAGAATTCGTTCTTAAAAATTCTGAAGAACATAGAATAATTTATTTTTTTTTTCGAAAATAAAAAGAATAAAAATAAAAAGCTTAAAATTAAAATAAGATTACCTAATCTGAGCAACAAGATGAACCGTCATTTGTCCAAACTCGAACAATCCCCGGCAACGGCGCCAAAAACATGGTGCACGAAATTGTGATCTCAATGGCGCCAAAAACTTTGTACGCACAATTGTAATCTCAACTCTTTTTCACAACTCCGCACAACTAACCAGCAAGTGCACTGGGTCGTCCAAGTAATAGACCTTACGTGAGTAAGGGTCGATCCCACAGAGATTGTCAGCTTGAAGCAAGCAATGGTCATCTTGTAAATCTTAGTCACGCGGATTCAAATGGTTATGGGATTTTGATAATTAAAATATAAATAAAATAGAAGATAGGATAGAAATACTTATGTAAATTCATTGGTGAGAATTTCAGATAAGTGTATGGAGATGCTTTGCTCCTTCTGAATTTCTGCTTTCCCACTGTCTTCATTCAATCATTCGTACTCCTTTCCATGGCAAGCTGTACGTTGAGGGATCACCATTGTCAATGGCTACCGTCCATCCTCTCAGTAAAAATGGTCCAAGTGCGCTGTCGCCGCATGGCTAATCATCTGTCGGTTCTCACTCATGTTGGAATAGGATCCATTGATCCTTTTGCGTCTGTCACTAGGCCCAACACTCGTGAGTTTGAAGCTCGTCACAGTCATCCCTTCCCAAATCCTACTCAGAATACCACAGACAAGGTTTAGACTTTCCGGATCTCAGGAATGGCCGTCAATAATTCTAGCCTATACCACGAAGACTCTGATCGTGAACCAGGAGGCTAAGAGATATGCATTCAAGCTTGTTTTCATGTAGAATGGAAGTGTTTGTCAGGCACGCGTTCATAAGTGAAAATGGTGATGAGTGTCACATAATCATCACATTCATCATGTTCTTGGGTGCGAATGGATATCTTGGAATAAGAATAAGCTTGAATTGAATAGAAAAACAATAGTACTTTGCATTAATTCATGAGGAACAGTAGAGCTCCACACCTTAATCTATGGGGTGTAGAAACTCCACCGTTGAAAATACATAAGTGAAAGGTCTAGGCATGGCCGAATGGCCAGCCCCCTAAACATGATCAAGAGATCAAAATTGATACAAAGATAGTTTCAAAAATGATCCAAAGATCTGAAATAAATAACTAAAAGTAGTTTTTATACTAAACTAGTAGCTAGGGTTACAGAAAATAAGTAAATGATGCAGAAATCCACTTCCGGGGCCCACTTGGTGTATGCTTGGGCTGAGCATTGAGCTTTACACATGTAGAGACTTCTCTTGGAGTTAAACGCCAGGTTGCAGCCTGTTTGTGGCGTTTAACTCTGGTTTGTAACCTGTTTCTGGCGTTTAACTTCAGAATAGGGCAGGAAGTTGCCGTTTGAACGCCCGTTTGCGTCGTCAAAACTCGGGCAAAGTATGGACTATTATACATTGTTGGAAAGTCCTGGATGTCTACTTTCCAACGCAATTGATAGCGCGCCAATTGGGTTTCTGTAGCTCTAGAAAATTCACTTCGAGTGCAGGGAGGTCAAAATCCAACAGCATCTGTAGTCCTTTTTCAGCCTCTGAATCAGATTTTTGCTCAGGTCCCTCAATTCCAGCCAAAAAATACCTGAAATCACAGAAAAACATACAAACTCTTAGTAAAGTCCAGAAATGTGATTTTTATTTAAAAACTAATAAAAACATAGTAAAAACTAACTAAATCATACTAAAAACTACCTAAAAACAATGCCAAAAAGCGTATAAATTATCCACTCATCAGTATAATTGGAAGGTAATCCAGCGAAGCTTCGTCACCAATGATCTCATCTTAATCCGAAATGATATCGAAGCAGGTCGGTCAGGAGAAGGGAAGCTAGCAGCTAACTGGAAAGGGTCATACCTAGTTACAGAAGTACTAAGAAAGGCTAGTATAAGGTGTCCGACCTCGAAGGGCGAGAGCTACCAAGGTCATGGCATGCCTGTAAACTAAGAAGGTACTATAGCTAGAAAATAGTAAAGATCTTAGGTCAAGGTGCACTCTTTTTTCTAAAAAGGTTTTTTAATGAGGCGCCAGGCCGAGATCTAAAAAACTGCCCGACCTAGAAGGGTAAGCACTCTCATGTACACACTTTTATTTATGTTTTTATCTCATTATTATTTGAATAAAAGTTATCAATTCCCTAAAAAGTTTCCTACCAAGACGCATTAATCTAAAGCTCATAAAACGCGAAATTCATCGCCCGATTAAAAGAGGTCGGCAAGGTGAAGCGATAGAAGCAAGATAATGCAAGAAGTTATAAAAAATAACCCAGAAAAAGTGACTGACGAGGTCTAACTAAAAATAGGATTACTAAAAATAACTTAATAAATCCCGACAGAGAAGTCGGACTAATGAAATGATCACTGAAAAGGGAAAAAAATCTCGCAAAGGCCAAAAAAAGGTTAATAAACCAAGGCCCAAAATGCTCAGCTAAAAAGGTACAATCCCTGAAAAGGATTTTACCTAAAGCAAGAGCATGACCTCGAGATGGAGCTAAAAAGTCATCCAAACAAACTATAAAGAAAAGGTTTCCCATCAGGACACTACCTAAAAAGTTGTTGGAATACGACTAAAAAGCCTGGATAGCAAAGGCATACAGATTGACACCACAAGGAGGCGACCCAAAGAGATAAATATGACCTCGAAAAAAGAGAATAAGTAAAAGTCTAAAGGTCGAAAAGCCCAGCTAAAAGGGGTACAAAACTCCTGAAAAGAGATACTACTCAAAAAGGATAATCCCAAAACAAGGGTAAGAAAGTCATCCAAACAAACTAAGAGGGTTTTATACCCAGAGAAGTTGTTTGGAATTCGACTAAGAAGCCCAGACGACAAGTTGCAAAGACGATATAGCTGACTAAAGAAAGGAGGTAGCCACCGCAAGGGAAACTAAGGCAAACCCCACCTCAAGGGGTGTCAAACCAAGGAAACCCAAAACACCTATATAAAGGTTGAAGAGCAACCTCCTCCAAACAAAGGTTGAAAAACAACCTCCAAATACAAAGCATATCAACACAAGCAAAGGCAATGCATCATTCAACACAAATTAAAGCAGTAAAGACTCAAAGGCTGCCTAAATGGCAGCCCAAGAATTTAAAGTTTTTTTTTTGAAATAAAAGTTGCTAGGAAGCAACTAAATGCCAAAGAGTAACCCATAGGAACTTACAAAAAACTAACAAGTTCAACAAAGTCCACAGGTCGGACTATACCAAATACATAATCAAAACAGAGATATAATAAGGAATCATAAAGGATCCGAAGTCACATCAGTAGCAGCACCCTGAGGAGAAGGAGGGATCGTCGAGATAGAGACGGCTCTAACAACCCCGTCCGGGCCAGTCAGGATCTTTAGGTTAGGCTCAGGAAGGACCACCTCGGCAGAAGGGGCCATAGAAGCTGAAGCTGCATAAGTTTTGGCTGGCGGAACCAAGGGAAGACCTTCATCTTCATCATCTGGTGTAGGCACGATCTTGCCATCCTCTACCACATTGTCCATACTGAATAAGGAGAGGTCGAGCTCAGGAGCAAGAACCTAGACTTGGGCCTTTAGATTTTCATATATCTCAGTCATACTGCTCACCATATGACCTTGAAGCTCGGCATAATCGTCCTAAGCAGACTGAAGTCTCTCCTTAGTCTCCAGAAGCTCGTCATATGTGCGGGTATAGCTCTCCTTATACTTTTTAGCCGTCTCCTCGGCCAGATTTATAGTCGCCTCTGCTGCAGTAGCTCGAGACTTCTCCTTCTCAACATCAAGATCCAATTTAGCCACCTTGGCATCCAGCTCATCTTTCAAAGCCTTAATCCTATCATACTTAGACTTAGCATCGTCCATAAAGGCTCTGGTAGCATGAACCGGAGACTCCCGGACAACTCGGGATAAAGCCGCACCAAGATTGGCCATCTGAATACTATTGCTCGTTATGAAATCAAGGTGGTGAAGGATCGAAACGTCGTCCATAGGGACTTTACCATGAGGAGTAATCAATTCTTTGGCAAAGGCCACATCATCAAATTCTTTGTCATCAAGGTTATAAGTCCCAACAATTTTTTGCTTCTTGGGAGGGGGACCAGCAGCAGTAGGAGAGGAGGCAGCACCAGAGGTCATCTAAGATGGGTCAGACGGAGCTGTCCGAACTTTCAGGGTCAGGATAATCTTCCTGGTCCCTGAGACTCAGCCGCCGACTTCTTCAGAGGCAGCTGTGCCGAAGACCCCTCTCCTAACGTCTTATTTGACAAATTTTGGGCAGCCATCGCCTTCTTGGCCTTCCGAAAAGACTTCATAGAGTCCGAAAATTTAACCATCTCTGAAAAAGAAGCCAGGAAAATAATTACACAGTCGGAAAAAGATAAACTCACAAACAATAGAAGAAAACTATCTGTAAAGAAAGAGGTCAGATGCTACCTAGCTCAGCACGAAGAAGGGAAGTATCTCCTAAAAATCTCTTCGTATCTAGATGAGGAGGTTCCCCCCAGTGCTCCTCTAAAACACCCACAAAGGCCTGTTCTACCTCGTCTAAACTTTCCCAAAGGTACTTAGGGGCTACAGGTTCTTTTTGCCACCATAAAGGAAAAGTAGGTTCATCATTTTCATCCAAAAAGAATGGGCGAGCATTCTCAACAGCTCGGACTTTAAAATAGTAGTTTTTAAAGTCCCGAAAAGAGTCGTCAAACATCGAAAACACTTTCTTCCCCTAGGTAACTCGGAAGGAAATCCAAGAAGCTTTCTTCTTGGCCACCCTAGGTTTTGTCAACACAAACAGGTAAAGAAAAAGGGATATTGTAGGTCGGACACCCAGCTCTTGGCACAATAACTGAAAAATCTTCATGAAAGCCCAAGAGTTGGGATGAAGTTGTGACGGGGCCACATTACAGGTCCACAGGAGTTCAGTTTCAAAGGCAGTAAAAGGAAGGGTATTACCTAGCTGGCTAAAGAAGTAGTCATAGGCATAGAAGAAAGGACGTTCTCCCCGAGTTAAGGGAGGGAAACTAACCCTTTCCTCAGAATCGGGCGACAACAGCTCGTAATTCTTCTCATCCTCCCTATTACTACACACCCTATGGAACCTCCTAAGCCTCTCACAGTACTCCGGATCAGCCACAGTAACACACATAAGAACTATTGAATCTAACTAATCGGCCATACCAGCAGGGACTTTGGTGGACATCTCGACAATATTCTTACAGGAAGACATATGGCAACTACACCTATAGTAAGAAAACAAAAAAGGGGGTCACTACCAAACAACTTGGACAGCAACAGAATAGGAAGAAACCAACCAACAAAAATCAGGTACGGTAAACAAAAGGGAACCCCAGGTCTCACAAAGAGCAACGAATCAATATCAAAAGCCCAGGGACACCCTTTGGAGGCAACAACAGAGCAGAGTGCAGAAAAGAAAATGACGCAAAAGCCAGAACCTTAACCCTTTCAAATAAAAGAAAATACAAGGAGGCAAACAGAAGCCTAGATACTAACATCTCTCTACATAAACAGCAAGATAAAAAGATTTTAACTATCAAGAAACAAAGGCACACAAGAGACGCCAGGAAAGCTTCAACCCTTTCTCAAAAAGAAAAGCAAAGATCAAAACTTTGTACATTAAAGAGAGCATGCAAGAGTAAAGTGCAAAGGAGGACGACAAATAAAACGCATAAAACAAATAAGGCGTGAAGAAAAAGCACCAACCTGCGGAAGAAGATAAGCGAGCAAGCAGCAAGCCACGAACAAATCTTCACTAAAGATAATGGAAACTCCAAAAATCCAAGAAAGGAACGATTTTGGAATGCTGGGGCAGTTGATGAGTCCAATTCACACCCTCATTCAAAAATTGGTGAATTAGTTCTTTTGGCAAGCGCACCAAAATTATCGTTAAGTAATAACCCACAGTGGAGTGGGATCGTATCCACAGAGATTGGCAAATTCGAGCAGTTTTAATCGATTGATGAATTAGTCAAGTGGAACAAGTAGATTGTGATTTGCAGAATTATAAATGACATAAATGTAAATAGCTAGAATATAAAAGAAAGCAGTAAAGTACAGAAATGGAAATGGCAGAATGTAAAGTGCAGAATCATAAATGACTTGAATGTAAATGGGAGTGGGAAATTGCTTAATGTAAAATTAAGCTATAAAGAAAGGGATAGATAAGAATGGGGAAATTCATTGAGATCAGGAGATGTTGTCTCTTTGGATCAAGTCTAGCTTATATCCTCTTCAATCATGCAACTCATTGACCTCTTGGCAATAATGATTGATTGAGCCCCAATCCCTTGGTGACTCAATCTCTCATATCTTGATCAATAGCCAATTCCTTGGTCTAATTGTTCATGAAGAGAGATATGCTTGGTCCCTGATTATACCACACAACATCATAGGTCCAATTAGAGGGAGGATTATATGTCACATATCCAAACACCAAAACCCAGATTCTACTCAAGTGTGAGAAGGGATTTCAAGCATGGTCTCATGTTTCCTTTCCCAAGATTCCCATGAAATCCATTTTGCATTCAATCTCTTTCCCAAGATAATTGAACACTAAGCATTAAGAATGAAATTCCTTCTAGAAAATCAAAGAGAAGATGAAGAGAAGAAGAATTTCACTATCATCAATCCATCAAGTACAACAGAGCTCCCTCTCGCAATGAGAGGGAATTTAGCTACTCATAGATCAAAGAAAAGTACTCAAAAGTGAAGTGTAAAAGTGGATCTAAAACTAATCTCCCTAACTGCTTAACCCCTTCTTCAGTACTCCTTGGGGGTATTTATACTACTTCTAGGAAAAATAAAAGAATTACAAAACTGAAAAAGGAAAATTACATTTTGGAGGGAAAAGACACTCAATAAGTGTGACTTCCCAGCTGGCGTGTGGTTGGCGCTCCAGGGGCGTGTCACGTGCTCCCTCAATTCTGACTTGGCATGCCACGCCCAGTCCCTCAAGTGGCACGATCGTCTTCATACCAACCTTGGCGTGCCACGCCTTCGAGTTCAAGTGGCACGCCCTAGCCTTTTTCCACTTCTCTTGCTTCTGGAAACTTGAACTAGCATGGCACGCCCAGGGTATGGCGTGCCACGCCCTTGCTGCATGCTTGGCCAAGCTTCTCTGGAAAGTTGAACTAGCATGGCACGCTGATAAACCACTATTTCATGGTTTATCTTGTGCTCAATTGGGTGGTTTTTATCAACTCTTTACTCACTTATTCATACTAATTGCATGGTTTTACGTTTTCCTTCCTGATTTTGTTCTATGATTGAAAACATGTTTCTTTGGTCTTAAATTTCCTATGTTTAATCCTCTCTTATTACCATTCGATGCCGTGATATGTGTGTTAGGTGTTTTCAGAGATTACAGGGCAGGAATGGCTTAGAGGATGGAAAGGAATCATGCAAAAGTGGAAGGAATACAAGAAGTTGAAGGAATTGCTAAGCTGTCCAACCTGACCTCTTCGCACTCAAATGGTCATAACCTGAGCTACAGAGATCCAAATGTTGCGGTTCTAGTTGCATTGGAAAGCTAACTTCCCGGGCTTCAAAATGATATTTAATTTAATATAGTGGCCATACAGATAGGTGATGCGAACGCGTGCTTCATGCGGACGCGTCACAGTGACGAAAATCAGCGTGACAGAATTCGCAATTAGCGATTTCTGGGCATTTTTGACCCAGTTTTCGGCCCAGAAAATACAGATTAGATGCTATAAAGTGGGGGAATGCATCCATTTAGAAAACAATTCATACAACATTCAATATACATAATTTTAGGTTTAGATGTAGTTTCTAGAGAGAGAGGCTCTCTCCTCTCTCTTAGGTTTTAGGATTTAGGATTTCTCTTAATTTTAGGATTTCTTCTTCTCAATTTCCAGGTTCAATGTTCCTTTTATTTATTTTCCCAATTTAATTTATGAATTTCCATGTTAGATTTTATTTCTTTTATTAATGCAATTTGAGGTATTTCAGATTTATGATTTTTATTTAGCTTTTTACATTCTTAGCTTGAATTGATTAATTGGAGACACTTGAGTTATCAAACTCCTTGTGATTGATGATTGTTATCTTTGCTAGTTGATTTATATTCCAATAACTCTAGTCTTTTCTTAGGAATTGATTGGGACCTGAGGGATCAAATTGATTTATCCACTTAACTTACCTTCATAGTTAGAGGTTAACAAAGTGGGAGCAAAATCCAATTCTCATCACAATTGATAAGGAAACTAGGATAGGACGTCCAGTTTTCATACCTTGCCAAGAGTTTACTTTATAATTATTAATTTATTTTTCTTGCCATTTAAATTATTTGTTCCACATTTCAAAAACCCAAAAATACGCTTTTTTTCCTTAACCAATAATAAATCACACATCCCTGCAATTTCTTGAGAAGACGACCCGAGGTTTGAATACTTCGATTATAAATTTTATGGGTTTTGTTACTTGTGACAACCAAGTTTTTGTACGAAAGGATTCTCTGTTGGTTTAGAAACTATACTTGCAATGCGATTATATTTTTATAAAATTTCTTTACCTACATTAAATCCAATCGTCACACGTCCAGGGTCTGGCGTGCCACGCCCCTTTGTGAATAAGTGATTCCTCTGTTTGGCGTGCCACGCCACGAACTCGAGTGGCACGCCCCAATGCTTCTTTGCTCTCTGAATAACACTAGCGTGCCACGCCTGGGATTCAAGTGGCACGCCTAAGTGAGGAATTGTGAATGGCGTGCCACGCCTTCGATACCAAGTGGCACGCCCTATGTAATTGGCCTCCTTCACCCTCTCTGGAAACTTATACCAGCGTGCCACGCCTAGAGGCTGGCGTGCCACACCCATGATCTTGCCTTGGTTCCAGTAGCTGGCGTGCCACACCTCAGTCTTCAAGTGGCACGCCATAGTGAGATTCTTGGGTTGGCGTGCCACGCCTTCGACATCAAGTGGCACGCCCAGGCCTTGCTTTGGTCTCTTTGTGCATTGGTGTGCCATGCCTGGTCGCTCAAGTGGCACGCCTAAGTGAGATTGAGAGGTTGGCGTGCCACGCCTTCGACCTCAAGTGGCACGCCCAGTCTTCAATTGCCTTTAGCCCCTTCTCTGGATTATTGTACCAGCGTGCCACGCCATGCTGCTCAAGTGGCACGCCCATACATTTGTGAACTCTTCAAGCTTAGCGTGCCACGCCTGGATCCTCAAGTGGCACGCCCAAGTGACTTTTTGGAGCTGGCATGCCACGCCTTCGATACCAAGTGGCACGCCATAGTGAAGATTGTTCCTGGAGTGGTGAGTTGGCATGCCACGCCCTTGGGCTCAAGTGGCACGCCCATAGTAGCTGATGGGTTAGGCGTGCCACGCCCAACCTGGCGTGCCACGCCCCTTCAGTGTCCTCTATAGTTGCTCTCTGGTACTTTGTACTAGCGTGCCACGCCCAGTCCCTGGCATGCCACGCCCACATGCATGCTTGAACTTCTCCTCTGGAATTTAGTACTGGCATGCCACGCCTAGCTCCTGGCGTGCCACGCCAGTGCATTTTTGTGGCGTTTGCTCCTAAGTGACACGCTAGTTTCACACGCCCAGCTTCTTGTTGCTTTCTTCCCATTTTTGATGCCTTTTTTACCTGAAATTCAGCACAACTCATCTCAAAGTAGTGTACCATAATATTCATCAAATAATACATGAATTGTACTGATCAAAGGAGATTTATGCTCTTTTATGGTCCTCTTTATGCAAGAAAGAAGGGTAGATGATGCAAGTCATCACAACACCAAGCTTAAGCTTTGCTTGTCCCAAGCAAATAAATGTGAGTAAGCCTTTATAATTTGAGGCCTTGGCCTTGAATGATTGCAACATAACTAAGGGTAAGACTAAGTGTTCAACACATGTATGAATATTTTAATATCATGAAAAACTCTTAAATCCTTGAGGGTTCTTTCAAGTATAGGCTTTAGGGGTCCTTTCTATTTATTGTCACCTTGAAGTAGTAAGAGTTGTTTTGCTTTCTTGACCATGACTCTAACTGTTTTGTCTCAAGACAACCCTTTAATTAGGCTTTCAATTAGCACTCCCAAACCAGTTGGTTTTAGGGTACTGGTGTTGAAACACCCCTAAGAATTTACTTGCCCAGGTCTCTTCTTGACACATCTTCACCACAAGCATCTACCAGGATCTTTAACTCTTTTTGAGCTTTTTAATGTTTCTTTCCCATCCCAGTAGTTGATGCTCAGAGCCTTGGGTCTTTATTGCTTACTACTTCTTGGTTCTATGGATATTCAAGGAACACCCCTTAACCTTCTCTTGTTATACCTTCTAAGATTAGTTTCTTTTCATGACTCATTTTCTTTTTAGTTCATTCAAGGTTCTACACTTAGTTTCTTATTTCTTAGTTTGTTGGATGATCTATCTTGGCCTTGGTTTCTCTTACTCTTGTTTTTGCACAACTCACATTGACTCTTATGGAGACAAGCTCTACTTTTATTTATGTTAGAAATGAAGACTTGAAATACATGGTTATTTATGTTAGAGGACTCATAAAGACTTCAAAAAGTAAACTATCCTAGCATGATTATTTATTCAAAAAGTAAATCAAACAAAAGCTTAAAACAGGATTTTAGAAATTAGAGAGTGTCAACCATGGGACTCAACAAGCTTGAGCAGCTTTATCTTCAGTTCATTGGCCCCTTTCCTTTGTCCTTCTTCTTGGAAGGGGAAGAGCCACCTTCATCTGGCTTGGAGGAACCTTCTTGTGCTTTGGCATCCTTGGGCTTCTAAAATCCTGCCCTCCTCATATAATTCCTTTCATCCTCCTTCTGTTTGGCTAGAATTTCCTCTTGTCTTGCACTCAGCTCCTCCATTCTTTATATGAAGGTTGGGTATCATGGGTTTAGAGCGGCCACGGCATTACACAAGTGATTCAGCTTCGCTTGTGTATTGATGTCATACTGCCTCCTGGATATGGTTCTGGCATCATAGAGATTTCTGAATTCGGCCAAGTTCCTCTGTTGCTATTTGCCTTGCTCTACTATTTTGTCTAGTGCACTTCGCACCTCTTCCCAGTCAAATTGTTCTTACTGTTCCTTCCTCATATACTCCCAACTCCCTTGGAGTTGCTAAATATTCTGGTTGACTTGCCTCCATTGTTGTTGCTAAGTCTCCTTGAGTTGATTGACATCTTCTCTCAGATGGTGTAGGTCTCCCTTTATTTGGTGTACATCTCCTTGCAGTTGTTCCTAGTTGAATCCCTCTGGGAATTGTTGATATTAGTAGTGTGGTGGTGGTGGTTGAAGTGCTAGAAAGTGAGGTTGCTCTTCTGCCTCTTTCTCTTCTTGTTGTTATTGTGGTCCATGAGCATGAGCTCTTTGTTCTCTGGCCCTTTGAAGTGGGTTAACAGCTACCACTTTGGCCATCTTCTTGGAAGTTATAAATTTGTCTTGCTTCATAAGTACCTCATCAATGATCTTTTCAACTCCAGCCTCATCACATAGCCTCTGTATGATGCTGGGGAACGTCAACCTTGTATTGTCACTGGTGTTTTTCAGCACTTTGTTAATGTTGCTGGCAATCATCTTCCCCACATTGACATTCTCACTTTTTATGATGTTGTATATGAGCACAGCTCTCTCCTTGGCCACCTCTGAAGTGTTGGATGTGGGGATTAGGGACCTCCTTACAAATTCTAGCCACCCTCTAGCTTGGGGGCTCAAATCCCTTCTTCTCAATTGGTTGGGTATCCCATCCTTATCATTTATCCAATGCACATTCAGCACACAGATCTCGTTCAGGATCTCATCAAACCCAGGGTCTTGCTGCTTCATTCTTTCTTCATAGCTCCGGGTGGAGCTTGTCCTCTTCACCATTAGCATCCTCTCTATGCTGGAGGGGCTATAGTCAATGGACTTCCCCCTCACATAGCTAATGTAGCCATAGTGTTATCCTGATTGAGGCACAGCGTTAGCATAGAACTTCCTCACCAAGCTCTCTACCACCTTCCTTGGTGGGTTGCATAGGAGTGACCAACCGCTGCTGTTGATTTCAATATTGATTTCAGGGTGCTCGTTCCTCCCTAGTTGGAACTCAACTTCTAGAATGATCTCTCTCTCACTCACCCAACCATAGAATTGATTTTGGTTGAATGCGGAGAGGAACTTGTAGTCATTGAAAGAACTTGAGGATCCAGAGGTTGGTTCCTTGGTTTTTTTTCTTTGAGGCTAAGCTTTTTGGTGGTGCCATTAGGTTGAGAGAGTGTGTTTGAGGTTGTAAAAAATGGGGGGGGGTTTGCAAGAGATGGCAAGGAAAACAAAGTTTTGCTCCAACACCAAACTTAGGACTTGATTGTCCCAATCAAGAGAAAAAAAAGAAAGAAGGTAAGGGAAGAGAGATAGTAGAAGGTGAAAAGAGAAAGGAAGAAGAAGGGTGTATCGATTCTCCTTGTGTGTGATTGGAGTTTTGAAGTGGGAGAAGAGTTGGAAAGGTGGGACTTTTATAATGGGTGAATGGTGTGATACGAAAGGTGGGAAATAAAAAGGGTTAAATGTTTTCTCACTTGGGGAGTGGCGCCTAGCATGGGAAGAGGCGCCAACTCTTATCTCACTGTGCCTTCTGCATGTGTTGAGTTCCAAAATGTAAGTACACTTTGACTTCCTTGCTTTGTGAGTTGTTCACCATGTGGACCCCATCTTTTCTCCTAAAATTAAAAATAAAACCCCTTAGTAATGACAAGAGAATCCTTCACATTCCTTCTTATCATGAGAGATTCAGATTACAACTGATGGGTGTCCCTTGGGACACCAAACTTAATCCTTTAGCATCTTAATAAATTGGTTTCATCATTGTATTTTTAATGTGTTCATAAGGATGAAATTGATGCCAGGACATTTTGGCCAGTTTCACTGACCTTTTCTTTACTGTTTTTAAGGTAGTTTCATGCATTTTCTTAGGAAATAAGCTAGTTTTGGGTAGATATTCACTTACATCTTGATTCAAGCAAATATTGTGAATTTTGAATGATTTCATGAGAATTATGCATAAATTGAATGATAAATTGGATGATGCATGATCCCATGATTAAGAGCAAGACTTTGATGCACTTTGTTTGATTGATTTCAGGCCAAAAGAAGAAGAGAAGAGCCACGTTAGTGGCTACGTTAGTTACACTAACGTGGGCACTAACGTGGAAGGAAGGAAAGCCACAACGTTAGTGAGAAAAGTTAGTGGCATTAACTTTGAAGAAAGGAAATAGAGCCAACGTTAGTGACACTTAACATTATCACTAAGGTTGGCCAATGCTCATAAGTGGCCACGTTAGAGTCCACGTTAACTTAGTTAACGTGGCCTCTAACGTTAAAAGGGGGAAAGGAAGCAAATGTTAGTGACATTCAACATTGTCACTAACGTTGGCCTAAGTGCACAATGCCACGTTAACTCCCACGTTAACTTGGTTAACGTGGGAGCTATCGTGAAGAGGCAAGGGTGGTCGACAACGTTAGTGACACCCAACATTGTCACTAACGTTGGAAGTAACCACACAACCCCAAGGAGCCACGTTAACTTCCACGTTAACTTAGTTAACGTGGAAGCTAACGTGAAGAAGGGAGGTGATCGCCAACGTTAGTGACACCCAACATTGTCACTAACGTTGGAATGAGCCACACAAGCCACTATGAGCCACGTTAACTCCCACGTTAACTTAGTTAACGTGGAAGTTAACGTGGCACCTGGCAGCCTGACCATGCCTTCTTCAAACACGCATAACTTGAGCCAGAAAGCTCCAAATCTGGTGATTCCAATGGCATTGGAAAGTAGGATTCCAGAGCTTTCTAAGAATATATGGCACTATATGGTTGACACTAAATTTGAGGGAGAAAACCTACCCCGAAAGTGCAAAGATGAACATGGTATCAACCTGTAGTAAGGCCAGCTGACCTCTTCACCTTCCAAGAAGTGTAACTCGAGTTGGAAAGTAGACGTCCAGGGCTTTCCAACAATATATAATAGTATGGGGTGGACACTAAGTTTGAGCTTCAGAAACTGGCAATAATGAAGCCCTGATCGCTAGCGTTATTGGCACTCAAGTTTTTCATTAACGCTGGCAACTATGCCAGCGACCATGTCCACTTCAAAGGAACATAACTTGAGCTACAGAGGTCCAATTGAGGTGATTGTAATTGCGTTAGAAAGCTGACATTCAGAGCTTTCCAACGATATATAATACTCTATAGTGGGTATGAAATTGGAGCACAAACAAGAGGCATCTTTTAAGCCCCAAAAATACCAACTGGACAGCAAGTGCAACGTTAGCCACAATAACTTTAGCACTAACGCCACACTTGTAGCGCTAGTGTGGCTAACTTTAGCATCTGGACCTCAACTTGACTCACTCTCTCTCAAGTCCACTTCAAAGCTCAAGCAAGCAAGCCCACAATTGTCAACCAATCAAGACCACAAGAAGCATCTAGAATAGGAATTTTCATTTAATTGTAATTTGCTTTTAATTGCATTTTGTAATTTAGGAGAGCCTAAATAAAAGCCTTAGTTTTTACATTGAAGGATGCTGGAGAAAGCTGGAAATTCTGGAAAGGGGGATCAGAGAGGGGTCTTCGGACTCCTTCCCCTCACACACTTTTCCTTTTCTTTCTTTTCTTTGTACTTTTCATTTATGAATTTTGAAGTTTCAGTTTTAGTCTTAATCTTCATCTTTACTTTCTGCACTTTATTTCTTTTCTATTTTTGTAGAGCAATGATCAACTAACTCTTTACATTGGGTTAGAGAGCTCTATTGTGATTCAATGGATTAAGTGTAGTTCTTATTCTTCTTCTTCTTTCTTTCCTCTTGATTTTACTTGAAAGCTTTCGATCTTCATCCAATTGGGTAGTTATCTTGGAAAAGAAACTATTCATACTTGGATCTCTTCTGAACCTTGGAAGAGGAATGAAGAGATCAAGCTAGAAATGCTTTCTCATGCTGGACCAAATTGGGGGTGGATGGATATGTGACTATAATCCTTCCAACACTTGATTTGGGAAATGCATGTGGTATAATCAGTGACCATCATTCATCTCTTCTCATAAGCAATTGACCAAGGAATTGGCTATTGATCAAGATTTGATAGATTGAATTACAAGGAATGGTAATTCGATCACTTAAGATTGCCAAGGAGATCAATGAATGCATTGATTGAGGAAGAGATGAGAATGAACTTGATCCGGAGGATTGCAATATCTCTTGATCCCAATGTTCATTTTATTTTTAGTTCTTACATTTACTTTTCTTGCTATTTTACTTTTCTGCACTTTATAGTTTTTCCTTTACATTCATGTTATTTACACTTCCTGCTGCTCATCATTCAAATCTGAACCGTCTAACTAGGATAATCAATTAACCATTGATTGCTTAATCCGTTAATCTCTGTGGGATTCGACCTCACTCTTTTGTGAGTTATTACTTGACGACAATTCGGTACACTTGTCGAAGGGAAATTTGTTACAAGACAAGTTTTCTGTGCATCAAGTTTATGGCGCCGTTGCCGGGGATTAATTGTGATTAACAAACTACTGGTTGATTGATTTACTAGATTAGACACTTTTCTTTTGTCTTTATTTTCTTTTGCTTCTTTATTTTCTTTTGCTAACTAACTGTTTGTGATATTGCCTCGCTGGGAATTTCCTAATCTGTGACAATGGAGATTCCAATTTCTTTTGGTGATTATTGTTTGAGACAGAGCTTTCTGCAGGAAAGAAAGGAGCATCCATCATATTTTAGTCAATCAAATTTCATGGGAAACTCTCCACCACCAAAGATTGATTCACTTTACTATGCTCATGGTGGGTGGGAGTATCAAGAACATGAAATGGGGTACTTTCCAGAGCCACAAAATGGTCCATATTTTGGTGAAATTGATCACTACTCAAGTTGTAGCTGGGAAGATCAAAATCAAAGAGATTTCATTCATTCATACCCCAGTCATCAAGAGCCATCACCTCTCAATTATACAATTTCACCTCCAAGTTTTACATGCCTAAATTCTTCATCATTTGAGTATGCCTCAGCACAAAAGTCTATCCCAAATCCATACAATTCATTTCACCATCCACAAAACTCAATCCATTACCCACAAAAGTCATACCACTCTCAGAACATAAAACCACAAAACAACTAATTTCATTCACAAAGTAGCCACCCTCAACCTCCAAAGTTCACCCCAGCTACACACCCTCCCCTCGAGGATAAGCTATCAAGGATAGAGAACCTACTGGCAATGCTCTTGGAAGAATCTGAGGACACAAGGACTTTCCAAGAGGAAGTAAAAACCATTATGCAGAACCGGTGGGTTGCCATTAAATAGCTTGAGGCAAAAGTTGGATATCTATCAAAGCAAATCACTACCCAGAATTCTCTCAGTGATACCATGGCAAACCCAAGGGAGGAATCAAAAGAACAAGAAAAAGAGGCACCCATACCAAGTGAGATTTCTATGAAGAAGGAGGAGGTTATGAGAGTATATAAGCCTAAGGCTCCATACCCACAGAGGTTACTAGTGGTGACAAAGGAACACGCAAACTCACTCCCAAAAGACTCAATGCAACATCATGTAGAGGAAAGGGAGGAAGTCAATCAAGGGAGTCCACACTCCAAGGAAACAGAGAGTTGCATAGAGGGTGAGTTCATTGAACCACCAATTCAAGAAGTTCTTGATGAAGAGGATGCTCCAACCATCATACAACACCCAAGTACTGAAATTAAGGTGGTGAAGGCAATCAACATGAACACTAACAAAAGGATGGTGACCAAGAAAAGAAGGACAATATTCATGAAGAAGAAAAGGTCAACCAAAAGCCATCCCACCCCTACCCCCAACAAGCAAGTTTACTCAAGCTAACAACAGAAGAAGGCTTGCTGGGGAGAGGCACTCAAAACAAGGGGCATTAACTGGCTCCTCTTTCCTCTTGAGGTCATTCCTCTTAACAAACTGGAAGAAGAGGAAGAATGTCATGAACAACATGTCAAGCTAATGATAGTAAAAGAGCGCTTGTTGGGAGGCAACCCAACCGTAGGTAACATTTCCTTGCTTTGCTTAGTTTAGTTTCAATAATTTGGCATATGATTGCACTCTAAGTTTGGTGTTGCCATGCAACAATTTGAATTTCAATCTTCACTGGGTACTTGCAACATTCTAGATTGACAGTGGCACACTAAGTTTGGTGTTGCCACTTAACTTTCATGCAAAGTACCATGCCAACACCACTTATTAATGCAATCAAAAATTGTCTCTGTTTTACTTCTTGTGCTTTTGTTGTGATCCATAATCTTGCTTGCTGAAACACATGCATACTCACACTTTATTTTAAGACATTCATGATCCATCATAAACCCCGTCACCACTGTTTTAATTGTTGCTTGAGTATAAGCAATCATTCTATGTCTGGTGTGGGAAGGGGAAGAATAGGAGGAAAAGGGCAACAACAATGAAGATAAAATACAAGGTGGTAAAGTTCCTTTCTCCTCTTACTTATTTCCAGCACTTTAATTTGCATGATTGTCTTCTATGTTCTTTGTATGTATGTGTGCTTTCTCCTTGTGAATAAGCATGTCAATTCTGTCTTTTAAACTTTTTATTGATTAAGGCTGTATTTTCTAGTCTGAATGTCATTACTGCATCCTTACTTTGCTTACTAGTATGCTTGTCCCTTTTGAATCAAATGAAAAGAGAATGAGTGTTTTATAAAAGACCAGAGTAGAGTTCATACTATGGAGTAAGTTCCTGAGTTTGTGGTGTGGTCATAAGTTAGCTAAGTTGGTTCAACCACAAGGTGGGAAGATAACTATCTGTCCTGAATCATATGCTTTGAACACACCCCATGAGACTAGCTAAATAAAAAGATCCTAATAAGAAAAAGGGAAAGAACAATAAAGGTTGAAAAAGAAAAGAAAAAGAGTAAGCAATAAGGCTGGGCACCGATGGTTTTAATCTCAAGGCATGTGTCTGTGGTGCTCCTGTGTGAGGGATCTACTTGGATGAATAAGCTCTTAGGGGTGCCTTATCACTTGGTAACTTGGGTTAACTAACTCGAAATTATCAGCTGAAAGTCCACTATCAAGAGTAACCCTCAATACAGAGCATTTAGTAACCCAACGAGGTGCTGGACACCAAGGTCTCAAGAAAAGAAAATAAATAAACTATGTGTCTATGGTGTGTATGTATGGGGGAGAGACTTGAGCAAGTAAGTCCTTAGGGGTGCTTCAACACCTAGCACCTTGAACCAACTGGTTCGGGAGTGTTGGCTGAAAGCTTATTTTAAAGAGTTGCCCCCTTACAGAGCACTTAGCTTAAAGAACACAAATAAACCCTGAAATGACAACAAAAGGATCAATGAATAAAAGTCTCATGGGATGCAATCACAGTGAGTATTCTAGGACATGATAAAGGTCTGAAAGCCAGGAATGAACCTAAGTTGCTATGCATGAAACCACCATAAAATCAGGGACATGACTTCCACAAGAATGACTCATTTCTCTTGGCATTCCATTCATCATTCTCTTGTTCTAGTACTTGCTTAGGGACAAGAAAGCTTTAAGTTTGGTGTTGTGATGCCAGGGCATTTTGGCTAGTTTCACTGACCTTTTCTTTACTATTTTTAAGGTAGTTTCATGCATTTTCTTAGGAAATAAGCTAGTTTTGGGTAGATATTCACTTACATCTTGATTCAAGCAAACATTGTGAATTTTGAATGATTTCATGAGAATTATGCATAAATTGAATGATAAATTGGATGATGCATGATCCCATGATTAAGAGCAAGACTTTGATGCACTTTGTTTGATTGATTTCAGGCCAAAAGAAGAAGAGAAGAGCTACGTTAGTGGCTACGTTAGTTACACTAACGTGGGCACTAACGTGGAAGGAAGGAAAGCCACAACGTTAGTGAGAAAAGTTAGTGGCATTAACTTTGAAGAAAGGAAATGGAGCCAACGTTAGTGACACTTAACATTATCACTAACGTTGGCCAATGCTCATAAGTGGCCACGTTAGAGTCCACATTAACTTAGTTAACGTGGCCTCTAACGTTAAAAGGGGGAAAGGAAGCAAACGTTAGTGACATTCAACATTGTCACTAACGTTGGCCTAAGTGCACAATGCCACGTTTTGGTTAACGTGGGAGCTAACGTGAAGAGGCAAGGGTGGTCGACAACGTTAGTGACACCCAACATTGTCACTAACATTGGAAGCAACCACACAACCCCAAGGAGCCACGTTAACTTTCACGTTAACTTAGTTAACGTGGAAGCTAACGTGAAGAAGGGAGGTGATCACCAACGTTAGTGACACCCAACATTGTCACTAACGTTGGAATGAGCCACACAAGCCACTATGAGCCACGTTAACTCCCACGTTAACTTAGTTAACGTGGAAGTTAACGTGGTACCTGGCAGCCTGACCATGCCTTCTTCAAACACGCATAACTTGAGCCACAAAGCTCCAAATGAGGTGATTCCAGTGGCATTGGAAAGTAGGATTCCAGAGCTTTCCAAGCATATATGACACTATATGGTTGACAGTAAATTTGAGGGAGAAAACCTGCCCCGAAAGTGCAAAGATGAACATGGTATCAACCTGTAGTAAGGCCAGCTGACCTCTTCACCTTCCAAGAAGTGTAACTCGAGTTGTAGAGCTCCAAATGATGCGCTTTCAAAGGCATTGGAAAGTATACATCCAGGGCTTTCCAACAATAAATAATAGT
Organism: Arachis ipaensis; assembly: GCF_059453495.1. NCBI lineage: Eukaryota > Viridiplantae > Streptophyta > Magnoliopsida > Fabales > Fabaceae > Arachis > Arachis ipaensis. The sequence goes on from NC_142439.1 coordinate 97,039,712, forward strand.
ATGGGGTGGACACTAAGTTTGAGCTTCAGAAACTGGCAATAATGAAGCCCTGATCGCTAGCGTTATTGGCACTACTCAAGTTTTTCATTAACGCTGGCAACTATGCCAGCGACTATGTCCACTTCAAAGGAACATAACTTGAGCTACAGAGGTCCAATTGAGGTGATTGCAATTGCGTTAGAAAGCTGACATTCAGAGCTTTCCAACGATATATAATACTCTATAGTGGGCATGAAATTGGAGCACGAATAAGAGGCATCTTTAGAGCCCCAAAAATACCAACTGGACAGCAAGTGCAACGTTAGCCACAATAACTTTAGCACTAACGCCACACTTGTAGCGTTAGTGTGGCTAACTTTAGCACTAACTTTAGCACCTGGACCTTAACTTGACTCACTCTCTCTCAATTCCACTTCAAAGCTCAAGCAAGCAAGCCCACAATTGTCAACCAATCAAGACCACAAGAAGCATCTAGAATAGGAATTTTTATTTAATTGTAATTTGATTTTAATTGCATTTTGTAATTTAGGAGAGCCTATATAAAGGCCTTAGTTTTTACATTGAAGGATGCTGGAAAAAGCTGGAAATTCTGGAAAGGGGGATCAGAGAGGGGTCTTCGGACTCCTTCCCCTCACACACTTTTCCTTTTCTTTCTTTTCTTTGTACTTTTCATTTATGAATTTTGAAGTTTCAATTTTAGTCTTAATCTTCATCTTTACTTTCTGCACTTTATTTCTTTTCTATTTTTGTAGAGCAATGATCAACTAACTCTTTACATTGGGTTAGAGAGCTCTATTGTGATTCAATGGATTAAGTGTAGTTCTTATTCTTCTTCTTCTTTCTTTCCTCTTGATTTTACTTGAAAGCTTTCAATCTTCATCCAATTGGGTAGTTATCTTGGAAAAGAAACTATTCATACTTGGATCTCTTCTGAACCTTGGAAGAGGAATGAAGAGATCAAGCTAGAAATGCTTTCTCATGCTGGACCAAATTGGGGGTGGATGGATATGTGACTATAATCCTTCCAACACTTGATTTGGGAAATGCATGTGGTATAATCAGTGACCATCCTTCATCTCTTCTCATGAGCAATTGACCAAGGAATTGGCTATTGATCAAGATTTGATAGATTGAATTACAAGGAATGGTAATTCGATCACTTAAGATTGCCAAGGAGATCAATGAATGCATTGATTGAGGAAGAGATGAGAATGAACTTGATCCGGAGGATTGCAATATCTCTTGATCCCAATGTTCATTTTATTTTTAGTTCTTACATTTACTTTTCTTGCTATTTTACTTTTCTGCACTTTATAGTTTTTCCTTTACATTCATGTTATTTACACTTCCTGCTGCTCATCATTCAAATCTGAACCGTCTAACTAGGATAATCAATTAACCATTGATTGCTTAATCCGTTAATCTCTGTGGGATTCGACCTCACTCTTTTGTGAGTTATTACTTGACGACAATTCGGTACACTTGCCGAAGGGAAATTTGTTACGAGACAAGTTTTCCGTGCATCAGAAATAATTCTAATATTTTTATTTTCTTTTGATTCCAACCCCCTCTGAACACATTAAATCACGTTCATGTTCTTGCCCAAAACATTAAGTGCCTTCAAATTGGGTAAACTTGGGCTTGCTAGGTGATCCTTGGTGGTGGCCACACAAAACTTAATCTCTGGGCTTACTCTTCGAAATCAAGCTACTAATTGGTTGTAAGCCTAGATTAAGTGGGTGAGTAGCCACACCAAACTTAGCAATTTAGCTAGTTCTCAGCCCATTTACTCATCATTAATAATGCATTCATCAAGTTGCAATTCCAGAATATAAAGAAATAGAAGAGTGTAAGAATATTCTAACTACCAAAGCTAGTATCAAACTTCTTAACCTACTATTGCAATCTAATCCTAATTTGGTAATGTAACACAAATGTGAGACTGAAAATTAAACTATCTAAAGCAATAGATTTTAAACTACTTCTAAGAAAAACAATAAATCAAAAAGGATAAAGTGTTGGGGTGCCTCTGATAAACCACTATTTCATGGTTTATATTGTGTTTAATTGTGTGGTTTTATCATGATCTTTACCCACTTATTCATTAAATAAGCATGCATTTATATTTCCTTCCTAAAGATGTTTTATGGTTGAAAACTTGCTTTCTAGAGACTTTTAATTATGTATTTTATTTCTCCCTTATTCCATTCGATGTCGTGATCTGTGTGTTAAGTGTTTCAGGCTTTATAGGGCATGAATGAGTTGGAGATTGGAAGGGAAGCCTGCAAAAATGGAAAGAACACAAGAAATTGAGGAGATGACCAGCGAGAAGCGACGCGGCCGCATGGATAACGCGACCGCGTGGCATGGAATAGCACGAGTGACGCGGCCGCATGGATGACGCGTCCACGTGGCAAAGCAGAAACACGAATGACGCGTCCACATGAGCGAGGCGATCGCGTGACGTGCTAATTTGTAGATTCGCTGGGGACGATTTCGGGCCCTATCTTGACCCAGTTTTCGGCCCGGAACAGCAGACTAGAGCCAGAGAACATGCAGAAACCAAGGACAACATTCATTCCACACAGTTTTAGTTTTTAGATCTAATTTTACTCCTCCTCTAGGTTTTTCTCTCTACACATTCATAGTTCTTAGGATTTTAGTTTCTCTAGCTTTTTGTATTGGGATATTGAGAAGAGTTATTACCTCATCAAGACTTCGTCATTCTAGTTCGTTTTCTTTACTTGGCTTACTCTTCCATGTTCCTTGCTTTGTTTAATTTTACCATTGGAATATTTTTAGGATTATTTAATACAAGGATCACTTTTATTTTTAATTGATTATTTTCAATTTTTATTTATAATGTCTTTCTTCAATTCTTTTTTATATGCCACGAATTTTACCTTTACAATGAGTGAGTAGTTCCCTAACTTGATGGGGATTTGATTGAAAGGAACCCTTGAGTTGGAAAGTTCAAGAGAAAGATTGCAATTGGGTTATTGTTGGATTGCTCTCTAATTCCTAACACCAATCCTCCCCAGAGTGGATTGGGACTTGTGAATAGAACAGCATTCCAACTTGTTTTACCTCCCTTTACTTAGTAAGGGATAACTAAACAAAATAACTCTCAATTGTCAATTAACCTTAAGAGTGTTCCATCAAGAATAGGGCTTCCATGTAATCAACTCCCAGTCAAGGCTTTTATTTACATTATTCAATTTCATCAATTTAATTTCCTGTTTACTCAACTCAACCCTTTTCAAAAACATCTGATTAATAAAATAGCACCCTTTCCTGCAACTCGTTGGGAGACGACCTGGGATTCATACTCCCAGTATTTTAAATTTCAATTTTTTGTGACACCTTTCTAAATTGAGCAGTGGATTTCTGTTGCAACGCATATATTCTCACAATTTTTAATTCGCCAATTTCTGCCCGCATCAGCCTCCCAACTAGCGCTTCTTTATTGTCACTAGCTTGACATTCTTCTATCTTTAGTTAAGCTTATAGCTCACTCTCTGCTCCTCTAAGGAGCCTCCCAAGTAGTGTTTGAGTCTATGGCCATTGACAGTAAAAGTTCTCTGAGTTTTGTCCTCCATGAGCTCTACATGACCATAGGAAAACACCTTGAGTATAGTGAAGGGTCCTGACCATCGAGACTTAAGTTTCCCAGGGAAGAACTTGAGCCTTGAATTGTAGAGTAGCACCTTCTGTCCTTCAGTGAACTCCCTTCTTGCTATCTTTTGATCATGCCACCTTTTTGTGTTCTCTTTGTAGATTTTTGCATTCTCATATGCTTGATTTCTAAATTCTTCCAGCTCATTGAGTTGCATTAATCTCCTTTCTCCAGCAGCTTGCTCATCATAGTTTAACATTTTTAGAGCCCAAAATGCTCTATGCTCAAGTTCAACTGGTAAGTGACAAGCCTTGCCATATACCAGTTGATATGGAGACATCCCAATGGGTGTCTTGTAGGCTGTCTTGTAGGCCCATAGTGCATCATCCAGCTTCTTAGACCAATCCTTTCTTGAGCTTCCAATAGTTTTTTCAAGGTTCATTTTAACTTTCTGCTAGAAATTTCAACTTGCCCGTTGGTCTGTGGATGGTATGGAGTTGCCACCTTATGCTTGACTCCATACCTGAGAAGGAGTGTCTCAAGTTGTTTGTTGCAGAAGTGTGTCCCTCCATCACTAATGAGAGCTCTAGGAACTCCAAATCTGCTGAAGATGTTCCTTCTGAAGAAGCTTATCACAACTTTATTGTCATTTGTTGCAGTGGCTATGGCTTCTACCCATCTTGAGACATAATCAACAACCACCAATATGTAGCTATTTGAGTAGGAGGTTGGGAAGGGTCCCATGAAGTCAATCCCCCATACATCAAATAGTTCTAGCTCTAGTATGAATTACTGTGGCATCTCATTTCTCTTGGTTAGATTACCAGCTCTTTGGCACTCATCACATCTTGACACCAATTCCTTAGCATCCTTAAACATTGTTGGCCAGTAAAATCCGGATTGAAGCACTTTTGCTGCTGTTCTTTCTCCACTGAAGTGACCTCCATATGCAGATCCATGGCACTGCCACAATATTTCCTGCCCTTCTTCATAGGATATACACCTTCTCAAGATTCTATCAGCACACTTCTTGAACAAATAGGGGTCATCCCAGATGTAGTGTTTGGCATTCTTGATTTACTTTCTCCTCATGTGTTTGTTGATATTGGTTGGTACTTCCCCAATAGCCTTGAGGTTAGCTATGTCTGCAAACCAAGGGGCTACTAGAATCATCATTAATTGCTCATCAGGGAAGCTTTCATTTACTGCTACTTGATGCATTTCTTTTTCTTGTGGGATCCTTGAGAGGTGGTCAGCTACCTTGTTCTCTGCTCCACTCCTATCTTTAATCTCAATGTCAAATTCTTGGAGTAGCAGAATCCATCTTATTAGTCTAGGCTTAGATTCTTGTTTGGTAAGCAAGTATTTGAGTGCTGCATGATCAGTGAACATAATTACTTTCGAGCCAATAAGATATGATCTAAACTTATCAAAAGCAAAGACTATGGCTAAAAGTTCTTTCTCCGTGGTGGTATAGTTCCTTTGATTCTCATTCAGGACCTTGCTAGCATAATAAATAACATGTACTAGCTTGTCTTTCCTCTGTCCTAGAACAGCACCAACAGCAAAATCAGATGCATCACACATTAGTTCAAAGGGAAGATCCCAGCTAGGTGGTGCTATAATAGGTGCAGAGGAGAGTCTCTTCTTAAGCACATCAAAGGCTACCATGCAATCTCTATCAAAAACAAAGGGAGTATTTGAGACAAGTAGGTTGCTAAGGGGTTTTGCAATCTTTGAAAAGTCTTTGATAAACCTCCTATAGAACCCAGCGTGTCCCAAAAAGCTTCTGATTGCCTTGACACTGCAAGGTGGAGGTAATTTCTCAATTACTTCCACTTTTGCCTTGTCCACTTTTATGCCATTTTTTGAGATCTTGTGACCAAGAACCACCCCTTCAATTACCATAAAATGGCACTTCTCACAGTTCAAAATCAGGTTGGTTTCTTGGCACCTTTTTAGCACAAGAGCAAGATGGCATAGGCAATCAGAATATGAGTTTCCAAATACAGAAAAGTCATCCATGAATACTTCTATGAACTTTTCAATCATGTCTGAAAAAATGGAGAGCATGCACCTTTGGAATGTTGCAGGTGCATTGCACAATCCAAAGGGCATTCTCCTATAAGCAAAAACACCATATGGACAAGTAAATGAAGTTTTTTCCTGATCTTTGGGGTCTACAACAATTTGGTTGTAGCCCAAATACCCATCCAGGAAGCAATAATACTCGTGTCTTGCCAATCTTTCAAGCATCTGGTCCATGAAAGGTAGGGGAAAATGATATTTTCGGGTGGCTTCATTGAGTTTCCGATAGTCAATGCACATACGCCATCCGGTCACTGTCCTTGTGGGTATCAATTCATTCTTCTCATTTGCCACAACAGTGATCCCTCCCTTCTTAGGGACTACTTACACCGGGCTTACCCAAGGACTATCTGAGATGGGGTAGATCACCCCTGCTTGCCACAATTTTAACACTTCTTTCTGAACCACTTCATTCATAGTTAGGTTCAACCTCCTTTGTTGTTACCTTGAAGGTTTGGCATCTTCTTCAAGTAGGATTTTGTGCATGCACATTGAAGGACTGATCCCTTTTAAATCTGAAAGTGTCCAGCCTATGGCATCCTTGTGTTGTCTCAGCACTTGGATAAGCTCCTCTTCTTATTCCTTACTCAGACTTGAATTTATGATCACTGAGTGAATGTTGTTGGCATCCAAATATGTATATTTCAAGCTGGGTGGTAAGGTTTTCAGCTCTAGTTTTGGTGCCTCTGCATCTTTGTTGTCTGTGGTGGTTGGCATGATGGAATTCTTCCTGGTTTCTTGTGATAGTTCTTCATTTGATGTTGGTTGTTCCAGCTCCATAGCTCCTTCACATTGCTCTTCTTCCAAAACTCCTTGAACTATCTGTTCCATGGTGTCTACCATCATGCATTCTCCTATAGATTCTTTGGGGTAACTGATTGCTTTAAAGACGTTGAAGACCATCTTCTCTTCATGCAATCTCAAGACTAGTTCCCCTTTTTGCACATCAATGATGGCTCCAGCAGTAGCTAGAAATGGCCTTCCCAGGATGATTGATGTGTGGGCCTCTTCTTCTATATCCAGCACAACAAAATCAGCTGGGAAAATGAGTTCCCCCACTTTTACTAGCAAGTCTTCTACCACCCCATGTGGAAACTTAAATGTTCTGTCAGCCAATTGGAGTGCCATTCTTGTTAGCTTGGCTTCCTCAATCTTCATCTTTCTCATCATGGTTAAGGACATGAGATTTATGCTAGCTCCCAAGTCACACAAAGCTTTCTCAATAGTGATATCCCCTATGATGCAGGGGATTTGAAAACTCCTTGGGTCTTTCAGCTTTTAAGGCAGCTTCTTCTGTATGATGGCGCTGCATTCCTCAGTTAATACTATGGTCTCTTTTGCCTCCCAGTTCCTCTTTCTTGTTATAAGCTCTTTCAAGAATTTGGCATAGAGTGACATTTGTTCTAATGTCTCAGCAAATGGTATGTTGATTTGGAGCTTCTTGAAGATCTCTAGGAACATAGAGAATTGGCCATCCTTCCCACCTTTTCCCAGCCTTTGTGGGTATGGTGCCTTTGGCACATAAGATTTCAGGACTGGTTTTGGTGAAGGTGGAGCAGGGGTCTCTTCTTCATCCTTATTCCCATGCTTTTCTGCAACTTCTTCTTTATGGTTGTCTTTGCTTGGGGTTCCTTCCTCCACAAATTTCCCGCTTCTCAGTGTAATGGCCTTGCATTCGCCTCTTGGGTTGGCCATGGTATCACTGGGAAATGTGTGTGTGGGCAGTGGGATTTGCTTGGATAAGATCCCCACTTGTGCTACCAACTTTGAGATTGATGCGCCTTGATTTTTCAGATTTGACCTGTATTCTTCTTGATTGGCGTCTATCCTTCTTTCAGTCTGTGGTTGTCTCTCCATATGGGTGGAGACTGCTCCTGTAATCTGTGATGACAGTTGTGCTATTGCAGCCTCCATCCTCTCAAAGTTGCTCTTGATTTCACATGGTTGCATAGTTGATGAGCGGATAATTTATACGCTTTTTGGCATAGTTTTTAGTATGTTTTTAGTATGTTTTAGCTAGTTTTTATTATGTTTTTATTAGTTTTTAAATAAAAATCACATTTTTGGAATTTACTATGAGTTTGTGTGTTTTTCTGTGATTTTAGGTATTTTCTGGCTGAAATTGAGGGACCTGAGCAAAAATCTGATTCAGAGGCTGAAAAAGGACTGCAGATGTTGTTGGATTCTGACCTCCCTGCACTCGAAGTGGATTTTCTGGAGCTACAGAAGCTCAATTGGTGCGCTCTCAATTGCGTTGGAAAGTAGACATTTTGGGCTTTCCATCAATATTTAATAGTCCATACTTTTTCCGAAATTTGATGGCCCAAACCGGCGTTCCAAGTCAGCATAAAAATTTTGGCGTCAAAACGCCAGAACGGGCATAAAAGCTGGAGTTAAACGCCCAAACTGGCACAAAAGCTGGCGTTTAACTCTAAGAAAAGTCTCTACACATGAAAGCTTGAATGCTCATCCCAAGCACATACCATGTGGGCTCGAAAGTGGACTCTGCATCATTTACTCATTTCTGTAAACCCTAGGTTACTAGTTTTCTACAAATATGACCTTTTGCTATTGTATTTTAGACACTTGATCATACTTTTCATCTTGGAACTTGTATGTTCATGCTTTGGGAGGCTGGCCATTCGGCCATGCCTAGACCTTTTGTTCTTATGTATTTTCAACGGTGGAGTTTCTACACACCATAGATTAAGGTGTGGAGCTCTGCTGTTCCTCATGAATTAATGCAAAGTACTATTGTTTTTCTATTCAACTCAAGCCTATTTCTGTTCTAAGATATCCATTCGTTCTTCAACATGATGAATGTGATGATCCGTGACACTCATCACCATTCTCACCTATGAACGCGTGCCTGACAACCACTTCCGTTCTACATGCAAACAAGCTTGAATGAGTATCTCTTGGGTTTCTAATCTAAGATTAGAACCTTCGTGGTATAGGCTAGAATCAATTGGCAGCCATTCCTGAGATCCGGAAAGTCTAAACCTTGTCTATGGTATTCCGAGTAGGATCAGGGAAGGGATGACTGTGACGAGCTTCAAACTCGCGAGTGTTGGGTGTAGTGACAGACGCAAGAGGATCAATGGATCCTATTCCAACATGATCGAGAACCAACAGCTGATTAGCCGTGCGGTCACAGCGCATTTGGAACATTTTCATTGAAAGGACGGGAGGTAGCCATTGACAATGGTGAAACCCAACATACAGCTTGCCATGGAAAGGAGTATGAATGATTGGAAGAAGGCAATAGGAAAATAGAGGTTCAGAGGAACAAAGCATTTCCATACGCTTATCTGAAATTCCTACCAATGAATTGCATAAGTATCTCTATCTTTATTTTATGTTTTATTCATATTTCAATTATCAGTTCTCCATAACCATTTGTATCCACCTGACTGATATTTACAAGATGACCATAGCTTGCTTCAAGCCGACAATCTCCGTGGGATCGACCCTTACTCACGTAAGGTTTATTACTTGGACGACCCAGTGCACTTGCTGGTTAGTTGTGTGGAGTTGTGACAAAGAGTTGAGATTACAATTATGCGTACCATGATGTTGGCGCCATTGATGATCACAATTTCGTGCACCAAGTTTTTGGCGCCGTTGCCGAGGATTGTTCGAGTTTGGACAACTGACGGTTCATCTTGTTGTTCAGATTAGGTAATTTTATTTTATGTTTAAGCTTTTTACTTCTTAATTTTCAAAAAATCAAAAAGAAAAAAATATTTTTTTATTTCTATTTTGTTCTTCAGAACTTTTAAGAATGAATTCTAGAGTTTCATGTTGATTTGTTGAAGTCTGGCTGGCTGAGAAACCATGTCTAATCTTTTGGACCGAGGTTTCAACTTATCATCACAAGAGCTTGTTGATTTCTATCAATCTTGCTGTTGAACGTAATAATTTGCTAAAGCTTGGCTGGCCATTAGCCATGTCTAGTGTTTTGGACTGAAGCTTTCACTGAAAGCTTGGCTGGCTAGTAAGCCATGTCTAATTCCTGGACCGGAGTTTTAGACTAACATTGCATGATTCCTGGAATTCTCATTAAGAATTTTGAAGTCCTTTTTCTCTTTTTCCATATAATTTTCAAAAAATCACAAAAAATTTATAATATCATAAAAACCAAAAATATTTTGTATTTCTTGTTTGAGTCAAGTGTCAATTTTTAAGTTTGGTGTCAATTGCATGTCTTTATTCTTCTTGCATTTTTTCGAATATATGCATTATGTTCTTCATTGATCTTCAAGTTGTTCTTGATAACTTCAGAGCTCTGATCTTTAGTTTCTCTTATTTTATGTCTTTTGTTGTTTCTTACATGCATCTTCAAATTGTTATAGTCCTTAGTATACAAACTTCTAAGTTTGGTGTCTTGCATGCATTGTTTATTTGATCTTAGTTGTATTTTTTATTGTTTCTCATCATTAAAAATTCAAAATTTTTTTAAAATTGTGTCTTTTTAAGTCAATAACACAGAGAATTCAAGATTCAGAATATTCAGCAGAGGAATTACATAGAAAAAGCTGGGCATTCAAAACGCCCAGTGAGGAAGGAAAACTGGTGTTTAAATGCCAGCCAGGGTACCTGGCTGGGCGTTAAATGCCCAAAAAGGTAGCATTTTGGGCGTTAAACGCCAGAATGGATGTCATTCTAGGCGTTTAATGCCAGGAGGATACTAGAGGGAAGATTTTGTTTTTAATTCAAATCTTTTTAAAATTTTCATAATTCTTCAAAATCAAATTTTTTTCAAATCATATCTTTTCAATCATATCTTTTCAAAATCAATTTCTTTTCAATTTTTTTTATTTATTACTATTTTCGAAAATCCTTGCTACAATTAGTGATTTAATTCAAAATTTTCAAGTTGTTACTTGCATATTAAGAAAGGATCAAAAGTTTTAATTTTAGAATCATATCTTTTAATTTCTTGTTGGTCAAGTAATCAACTTTAATTTTAAAAACTTTCTTCTTTTAAATTTGATTCTCAATCATATCTTCTCAATCATATCTTTTTCAAAATTAAGTTTCAATCATATCTTTTTTATTTCTAATTTCAAAATCTTTTTCAAAAATCACTTAATTTCTTTCCCAATCTTAGTTTTCGAAAATCATTTACCAAATTTTCAAAATTTCTCTTAATTATTTCAAAATCTTTTTACTTTATTTTCAAAAATTCTTCCCCTCTTCTCATATCCTTCTATTTATGGACTAACACTCCTCCTCAATATATAATTCGAACTCTATCCCTCTTGATAAGTTCGAATTCTTTCTTCTCTACCTTCTCCTTCTATTCTTCATTACCTCTGACACCTCAAGGAATCTCTATACTGTGACATAGAGGATTCCATATTTTCCTCTCCTCTCTTTTCATATGAGCAGGAGCAAGAACAAAGGCATTCTTGTTGAAGCTGATCCTGAACCTGAAAGGACCTTGAAGAGAAAGCTAAGAGAAGCTAAAGTACAACTCTCTATAGAGGACCTAATGGAAATTTTCAAACAAGAAGAAGCCATGGCAGCCAAAAACAACAACAATGCCAACAATGCAAGGAAGGTGCTTGGTGACTTTACTACACCTATTCCCGACTTCTATGGGAGAAGCATCTCAATCCCTGCCATTGGAGCAAACAACTTTGAGCTTAAGCCTTAGTTAGTTTCTCTAATGCAACAGAATTACAAGTTTCATGGACTTCCATTAGAAGATCCTCATCAGTTCTTAGCTAAATTTTTACAAATCTGTGACACTGTCAAGACCAATGGGGTTGATCCCGAGGTCTACAAGCTTATGCTTTTTCCCTTTGCTGTAAGAGACAGAGCTAGAACATGGTTGGACTCACAACCTAAAGAAAGCCTGAACTCTTGGGAAAAGCTAGTCAATGCCTTCCTTCTTGGCAAAATTCTTTCCACCTCAAAAATTGAGCAAGCTTAGAGTGAAAGTCCAAACCTTCAGACAAAAGGAAGGTGAATCCCTCTATGAAGCCTGGAAAAGATACAAGCAATTGATTAGAAGGTGTCCTTCTGACATGCTTTCAGAATGGAGCATCATAGGTATTTTCTATGATGGTCTATCTGAACTGTCCAAGATGTCATTGGACAACTCTACTGGAGGATCTCTTCATCTGAAGAAGACGCCTGCAGAAGCTCAGGAACTCATTGAAATGGTTGCAAATAACCAATTCATGTACACTTCTGAAAGGAATCCTGTGAATAATGGGACAAATCAGAAGAAAGAAGTTCTTGAGATTGATACTCTGAATGCCATATTGGCTCAGAACAAAATATTGACTCAACAAGTCAATATGATTTCTCAGAGTTTGTCTGGAATGCAAGCAGCAACAGGCAGTACCAAAGAAGCTTCATCTGAAGAAGAAGCTTATGATCCTGAGAACCCAGCAATGGAAGAGGTGAATTACATGGGAGAACCCTATGGAAGCACCTATAATCCTTCATGGAAAAATCATCCAAACCTCTCATGGAAGGATCAACAGAGGCCTCAACAAGGCTTCAACAACAATAATGGTGGAAGAAATAGGTTTAGCAATAGCAAGCCTTTTTCATCATCTTCTCAGCAACAAACAGAGAATTCTAAGCAGAGCCACTCTGAATTAGCAACTGTAGTCTCTGATTTAATTAAAATCACTCAAAGTTTCATGACTGAAACAAGGTCCTCCATTAGAAATTTGGAGGCACAAGTGGGTCAGCTGAGCAAGAAAGTTACTGAACTCCCTCCTAGTACTCTTCCAAGCAATACAGAAGAAAATCCAAAAGGATAGTGCAAGGCCATCAACATGACCCACACGGCCGAATCTGGAGAGGAGGAAGAGGCAGTGATCTCCATTGAGGAAGACCTCAATGGACGTCCACTGGCCTCCAAGGAGTTTCCTAATAAGGAACCATGGGAATCTGAGGCTCACACTGAGACCATAGAGATTCCATTGAATTTACTTTTGCCATTCATGAGCTCTGATGAGTATTCTTCCTCTGAAGAGGATGAAGATGTTACTGAAGAACAAGTTGCTAAGTACCTTGGAGCAATCATGAAGCTAAATGCCAAGTTATTTGGTGATGAGACTTGGGAGGATGAACCCCCCTTGCTCACCAAAGAACTGGATGACTTGACTAGGCAGAGATTACCTTAAAAGAGACAAGATCCTGGAAAGTTTTCAATACCTTGTACCATAGGCAGCATGACCTTTGAGAAGGCTCTGTGTGACCTAGGGTCAAGTATAAACCTTATGCCTCTCTCTGTAATGGAGAAGCTAGGGATCCTTGAGGTACAAGCTGCAAGAATCTCACTAGAGATGACAGACAATTCAAGGAAACAGGCTTATGGACTTGTAGAGGATGTCTTTGTAAAGGTTGAAGAACACTACATCCCTGCTGATTTCTTAATCCTAGACACTGGGAAAAGTATGGATGAATCCATCATCCTTGGCAGACCCTTCCTAGCCATAGCAAAAGCTGTGATTGATGTTGACAGAGGAGAATTAGTCCTTCAAGTGAATGAGGACTCCCTTGTGTTTAAAGCTCAAGGATCTCCCTCTGTAACCATGGAGAGGAAGCATGAAAAGCTTCTTTCAATGCTGAGTCAAACAAAATCCCCACATTCAAACTCTAAGTTTGGTGTTGGGAGGCCAAATCCAAACTCTAAGTTTGGTGTTGAGAGGCCATCATCATGCTCTGAGTATTTGTGAGGCTCCATGAGAGCCCACTGTCAAACTACTGACATTAAAAAAGCGCTTGTTGGGAGGCAACCTAATTTTACTTATGTATGTTAAATTTCTATTTTCCATTGTTATTTTATATTTTCTGTAGGTTGATGATCATGTGAAGTCACAGAAACAATTGAAAAAGCAAAAACAAACTGAAAAACAGAATGAAAAATAGCACACCCTAAAGGAGAAGCCTACTGGCGTTTAAACGCCAGTAAGGGCAGCAGAATGGGCGTTAAATGCCCAGTCTGGCACCATTCTGGGCGTTTAACACCAGAAATGGGCACCAGACTGGCGTTTAACGCCAGAAAAGGGCAAGAAGCTGGCGTTAAATGCCAGAAATGGGCAGTAACCTGGCGTTTAACGCCAGGATTGGCAGCAGAGGGTGTTTTACACGCCTAATTGGTGCAGGAATGAGAAATCCTTGACACCTCAGGATCTGTGGACCCCACAGAATCCCCACCAACCTCAACTCACTCTCTCTCTTCCTCACACCTTCCCATAATACCCTTCCCCAAATACCCTTCGCCAATCAACTCAATACCTCTTCCCCAAAATCCCCTCACCTATCAAACCCTACCCTCTCTGCACTCCTATATAAACCTATCTTCACTCCTTCATTTTCACACATCTTAAACACTACTTCACCCCCTTGGCCGAAACACTACCCCCCTCTATCTCCTCTATTTCTTCTTTCTCTACTCTCTTCTTTCTTCTTTTGCTCGAGGACGAGCAAACCTTCTAAGTTTGGTGTGGTAAAAGCGTTGATTTTTGTTTTTCCATAACCATTTATGGCACCAAAGGCCGGAGAAACCTCTAGAAAGAGGAAAGGGAAGGCAAAAGCTTCCACCTCCGAGTCATGGGAGATGGAGAGATTCATCTCAAGGGTGTATCAAGACCACTTCTATGAAGTTGTGGTCAAGAAAAAAGTGATTCCCGAGGTCCCTTTCAAGCTCAAAAAGGGTGAATATCCGAAGATCCGACATGAGATTCGAAGAAGAGGTTGGGAACTTCTCACCAACCCCATTCAACAAGTCAGAATCTTAATGGTTCAAGAGTTCTATCCCAATGCATGAATCACCAAGAACCATGATCAAAGTGTGAACCCGGACCCAAAGAATTGGCTTACAATGGTTCAGGGAAAATACTTAGATTTCAGTCCGAAAAATGTAAGGTTGGCATTCAACTTGCCCATGATGCAAGGAGATGCACGCCCCTACACTAGAAGGGTCAACTTTGATCAAAGGTTGGACTAAGTCCTCATAGACATTTGTGAAGAGGGCGCTCAATGGAAAAGAGATTCAAGAGGGAAGCCGGTTCAACTAAGAAGGCATGACCTCAAGCCCGTGGCTAGGGAATGGTTGGAGTTCATCCAATGCTCAATAATTCCCACTAGCAACTGGTCTGAAGTTACTATAGACCGAGCTATCATGATCCATAGCATCATGATTGGAGAGGAAGTAGAAGTTCATGAGGTTATATCCTTAGAACTCTACAAGGTGGAGGACAAGTCTTCTACTTTGGCAAGGTTAGCCTTCCCTCATCTCATTTGTCATATCTGCAATTCAGCTGGAATTGATATAGAGGAAGACATCCTGATTGATGCCTAAAGGATGGAGCAAACAAGAGATTCCACTCATGGACAAGAGCATGAGGAAATTCCTCATCATGAAATCCCTGAGATGCCTAAAGGGATGCATTTTCCTCCACAAAATTATTGGGAGCAAATTAACACCTCCCTAGGAGAATTAAGTTCCAATATGGGACAACTAAGGATGGAACACCAAGAGCATTCTATCCTCCTTCATGAAATTAGAGAAGATCAAAGAATCATGAGAGAGGAGCAACAAAGGCAGGGAATAGACATTAAGGAGCTCAAGCACTCCATAAGATCTTCAAGAGGAAGAACAAGCCGCCATCACTAAGGTGGACCCGTTCTTTAATTTTCTTGTTCATTATTTTTCTGTTTTTTGTTTCCTATGCTTTATGTTTTATTTATGTTTGTGTCTTTATTACATGATCATTAGTGTCTTAGTGTCTATGCCTTAAAGCTATGAATGTCCTATGAATCCATCACCTTTCTTAAATAAAAGATGTTTTTAATTGAAAAAGAAAAAGAAGTACATGAATTTCGAATTTTAAAACAGTGTAATTATTTTGATGTGGTGGCAATACTTTTTGTTTTTCTGAATGAATGCTTGAACCGTGCATATTTTTGAATTTGTTGTTTATGAATGTTAAAATTGTTGGCTCTTGAAAGAATGATGAAAAAGGAGAAATATTATTTGATAATCTGAAAAATCATAATAATGATTCTTGAAGCAAGAAAAAGCAGTGAAAAGCTTGCAAAAAAAAGAAAAAAAATGGCAAAAAAAAGAAGAAAAATAAAGAAAAAAAGAGAGAGAAGAAAAGCAAGCAGAAAAAGCCAATAGCCCTTTAAACCAAAAGGCAAGGGTAAAATAAAAAGGATCCAAGGCTTTGAGCATCAGTGGATAGGAGGGCCCACAGGAATAAAATCCTGGCCTAAGCGGCTAAACCAAGCTGTCCCTAACCATGTGCTTGTGGCGTGAAGGTGTCAAGTGAAAACTTGAGATTGAGCGGTTAAAGTCGTGGTCCAAAGCAAAAAGAGTGTGCTTAAGAGCTCTGGACACCTCTAATTGGGGACTCTAGCAAAGCTGAGTCACAATCTAAAAAGGTTCACCCAGTTATGTGTCTGTGGCATTTATGTATCCGGTGGTAATACTGGAAAACAAAATGCTTAGGGTCACGGCCAAGACTCATAAAGTAGCTGTGTTCAAGAATCAATATACTGAACTAGGAGAATCAATAACACTATCTGAATTCTGAGTTCCTATAGATGCCAATCATTCTGAACTTCAAGGGATAAAG
Organism: Arachis ipaensis; assembly: GCF_059453495.1. Taxonomy (NCBI): domain Eukaryota; kingdom Viridiplantae; phylum Streptophyta; class Magnoliopsida; order Fabales; family Fabaceae; genus Arachis; species Arachis ipaensis. The sequence continues at coordinate 97,056,029 of NC_142439.1, forward strand.
TGAGATGCCAAAACTGTTCAGAAGCAAAAAGCTAAAAGCCCCGCTCATCTAATTAAGACTGATCTTCATAGATGTTTTTGGAATTCATTGTATATTCTATTCATTTTATCCTATTTGATTTTCAGTTGTTTGGGGACAAGCAACAATTTAAGTTTGGTGTTGTGATGAGCGGATAATTTATACGCTTTTTGGCATTGTTTTTAGTGTGTTTTTAGTATGTTTTAGCTAGTTTTTATTATGTTTTTATTAGTTTTTAAATAAAAATCACATTTCTGGACTTTACTATGAGTTTGTGTGTTTTTCTGTGATTTCAGGTATTTTTTGGCTAAAATTGAGGGACCTGAGCAAAAATCTGATTCAGAGGCTGAAAAAAGATTGCAAATGCTGTTGGATTCTGAGCTTTGGCTAAAAAAGTAGACATCCTGGGCTTTCCAGCAATATATAATAGTCCATACTTTGCCCGAGATTTGATGGCCCAAACCGGCATTCCAAGTCAGCATAGAAATTCTGGCGTCAAAATGCCAGAACTGGCATAAAAGCTGGAGTTAAACGCCCAAACTGGCACAAAAGCTGGCGTTTAACTCCAAGAAAAGTCTCTACACGTGAAAGCTTCAATGCTCAGCACAAGCACACACCAAGTGGGCCCGGAAGTGGATTCTGCATCATTTACTCATTTCTGTAAACCCTAGGTTACTAGTTTTCTACAAATAGGACCTTTTGCTATTGTATTTTAGACACTTGATCATACTTTTCATCTTGGAACTTGTATGTTCACGCTTTGGGAGGCTGGCCATTCGGCCATGCCTAGACCTTTTGTTCTTATGTATTTTCAACGGTGGAGTTTCTACACACCATAGATTAAGGTGTGGAGCTCTGTTGTTCCTCATGAATTAATGCAAAGTACTATTGTTTTTCTATTCAACTCAAGCCTATTTCTGTTCTAAGATATCCATTCGTTCTTCAACATGATGAATGTGATGATCCGTGACACTCATCACCATTCTCACCTATGAACGCGTGCCTGACAACCACTTCCGTTCTACATGCAAACAAGCTTGAATGAGTATCTCTTGGGTTTTTAATCTAAGATTAGAACCTTCGTGGTATAGGCTAGAATCAATTGGCGGCCATTCCTGAGATCCGAAAAGTCTAAACCTTGTCTGTGGTATTCCGAGTAGGATCAGGGAAGGGATGACTATGACGAGCTTCAAACTCGCGAGTGTTGGGCGTAGTGACAGACGCAAAAGGATCAATGGATCCTATTCCACATGATCGAGAACCAACAGCTGATTAGCCGTGCGGTGACACTGCATTTGGAACATTTTCACTGAGCGGACGGAAGGTAGCCATTGACAACGGTGAAACCCATCATACAGCTTGCCACGGAAAGGAGTATGAATGATTGGAAGAAGGCAATAGAAAAGCAGAGGTTCAGAGGAACAAAGCATCTCCATACGCTTATCTGAAATTCCTACCAATGAATTGCATAAGTATCTCTATCTTTATTTTATGTTTTATTCATATTTTAATTATCAGTTCTCCATAACGATTTCTATCCGCCTGACTGAGATTTACAAGATGACCGTAGCTTGCTTCAAGCCGACAATCTCCGTGGGATCGACCTTTCTCACGTAAGGTTTATTACTTGGACAACCCAGTGCACTTGCTGGTTAGTTGTGTGGAGTTGTGACAAAGAGTTGAGATTACGATTGTACGTACCATGATGTTGGCGCCATTGATGATCACAATTTCGTGCACCAATAGTTGAGGGTGGTGTGTCTTGATTGAGGTTGTTGTATATTGGTTGGTTGCTATGGTATGATGTGTTTTGTGAGTTATGGTAGGGTCTATGGTTGCCTGTTTGATGGTTGGGGTTGTGAGTAGAATGTTGATTTGATGGATAAGGTTTGTTGTGGTCCTGATTGTGGCTTTGCTGGTTTCCCCACCCAAAATTTGGGTGGTTCTTCCAACCTGGGTTGTATGTCTTAGAATGTGGGTCATATGGTGGTCTGGATGAGTTGTTCACATAATTAGCTTGTTCCTAGTCACCTTCAGATTCTGATGCATTCCCTTCTTGTTGAGGAGTTTGGTCTTGAATGACTGAGGCTTGATTAGCCTCCATCCTCTTGGTTAAGGCTACTATTTGTGTTGTAATTGCTTTGTTCTGGGCTAACAAAGCATCTACAGAGTTGAGTTCTAGCACTCTTTTCTTCTGAGTCCTTTCTGAAGCATAGAAATACTCATTTTCAGCTACAGTCTCGATGACATCTATGGCTTCTTCAATGTTTTTCTTCTTATTGAGTGAGCCTCCTGAAGAATGATCCACGGCCTTCTTTGATTCATAGGATAGCCCTTCATAGAAGATGTGTAGTTGTACTCATTCATTGAACATTTCTGGTGGGCATCTTCTTGTCAGATCTTTGAATCTCTCCCAGGCCTCATAGAGTGTTTCTCTATCTTATTGTCTGAAAGTTTGCACCTCAGCTCTCAGCCTGTTGATTCTTTGTGGAGGGTAAAATCTTGTAAGGAATCTGTTCACGATCTCCTCCCATGTAGTTAGGCTATCCTTGGGAAATGATTCCAACCACTTTGCTGCCTTATCTTTGAGTGAGAAAGGGAACAAGAGCAGTTTGTAGATGTCAGGGTGTACCCCATTGGACTTTACAGTATCACATATCCTCAAGAATGTGTTGAGATGTTGATTAGGGTCTTCTTGGGCACTTCCTCCATATGAGCAATTATTCTGGACAAGTGTGATGAGTTGAGGTTTCAGCTCAAAATTATTAGCATGAATTGTTAGCTTTAGGATGCTGCTGCCACAGTTTCCTGGATTTGGGTTGATGTAGGAGCCTAAGACTCTCCTTTCTTGCCCAGCATGATTGCCAGCTTCCTCTTCAACATGGTTATGTGCTTCTTCTTCCATGGTGGTTTCTAGATTTTCCTCCACTAGTTCCTCTCCAGCTATGCCTTTGCCTCTTGCTTCCTTCCTTCGCCTAAGGAAGGTCCTCTCAATTTCACTATCAAAGGGAAATGAATTCTCTCCTCTTCTACCTATCATACACTTGGCAAATAACCAGCAGAGAGCAAGTGAGGTAAGAAAAATCTTGTTGAGATTAGTGGTTAGCTTTGTTGATGTAATTAATCGAACAGTTAGAAGAGTGGAAATATGGGTAACTAAAATAATCAAAGAAGAAAGAAATAGAAATCAGAGTAGAGATGGAAAAAAAAGTAAAAAGTGCTAAATAAAAGAAAATAAAATAAAATAACAAGGAAATTAAATTGCTTAATCTAGCTCTTCAATCAATTTAATCAGTGTCAAATTTAAGCCAATCCCCGGCAACGACGCCATAAAACTTGATGAGTCTAATTCACACCCCCATTCAAAAATTGGTGAATTAGTTCTTTTAGCAAGCGTATCCACAGAGATTATGATTAGTCAAAAATTGGTAAATTAGTTCTTTTGGCAAATTCGAGCAGTTTTAATCGATTGATGAATTAGTCAAGCGAAATAAGTAGATTATGAATTAGTTCTTTGGATCAAGTTTAGCTTATATCCTCTTCAATCATGCAACTCATTGACCTCTTGGCAATCATGATTGATTGAGCCCAAATCTTTTGGTGACTCAATCTCTCAGATCTTGATCAATAGCCAATTCCTTGGTCTAATTGAAGAGAGATACGCTTGGTCCCTGATTATACCATACACCATCATAGGTCCAAGTAGAGGGAGGATTATATGTCACATATCCAAACACCAAAACCCAGATTCTACTCAAGTGTGAGAAGGGATTTTAAGCATGGTCTCATGTTTCCTTTCCCAAGGTTCCCATGAAACCCATTTTGCATTCAATCTCTTTCCCAAGATAATTGAACACTAAGCATTAAGAACGAAATTCCTTCTAGCAAATCAAAGAGAAGATGAAGAGAAGAAGGATTTCACTATCATCAATCCATCAAGTACAACAGACCTCCCTCTCCAAATGAGAGGGAATTTAGCTACTCATAGCTCAAAGAAAAGTACTCAAAAGTAAAGTGTAAAAGTGGATCTAAAACTAATCTCCCTAATTGCTTAACCCCTTCTTTAGTACTCCTTGGGGGTATTTATACTACTTCTAGAAAAAATAAAAGAAATATAAAAGTGAAAAAGGAAAATTATATTTTGGAGGGAAAAGAAACTCAATAAGTGTGACTTCCCAGCTGGTGTGTGGTTGGCGCTCCAGGGGCGTGTCACGTGCTCCCTTAATTCTGACTTGGCGTGCCACGTCCAGTCCCTCAAGTGGCACGCTCGTCTTCATAACAACCTTGGTGTGCCACGCCTTCGAGCTCAAGCGGCACGCCCTAGCCTTTTTCCACTTCTCTTGCTTCTGGAAACTTGAACTAGCGTGGCACGCCCAGGGTATGGCGTGCCACGCCCTTGCTGCATGCTTGGCCAAGCTTCTCTGGAAAGTTGAACTAGTATGGCACGCCAAAGGTCTGGCGTGCCACGCCCCTTTGTGAATAAGTGATTCCTCTGTTTGGCGTGCCACGCCACGAACTCGAGTGGCACGCCCCAATGCTTTTTTGCTCTCTGAATGACACTGGCATGCCACGCCTGGGATTCAAGTGGCACGCCTAAGTGAGGAATAGTGAATGGCGTGCCACACCTTCGATACCAAGTGGCACGTCCCATGTAATTGGCCTCCTTCACCCTCTCTGGAAACTTATACCAGCGTGCCACGCCTAGAGGCTGGCGTGCCATGCCCATGATCTTGCCTTGGTTCTAGTAGCTGGTGTGCCACGCCTCAGTCTTCAAGTGGCACGCCATAGTGAGATTCTTGGGTTGGCGTGCCACGCCTTCGACATCAAGTGGCACACCCAGCCCTTGCTTTTGGTCTCTTTGTGCATTGGCGTGCCACGCCTTCGACCTCAAGTGGCACGCCCAGTCTTCAATTGCCTTCAGCCCCTTCTCTGGATTATTGTACCAGCATGCCACGCCATGCTGCTTAAGTGGCACACCCATACATTTGTGAACTCTTCAAGCTTGGCGTGCCACGCCTGGATCCTCAAGTGGCACGCCCAAGTGACTTTTTGGAGTTGGCATGCAACGCCTTTGATACCAAGTGGCACGCCATAGTGAAGGTTGTTCCTGGAGTGGTGAGTTGGTGTGCAACGCCCTTTGGCTCAAGTGGCACACCCATAGTAGCTGATGGGTTAGGCGTGCCACGCCCAACGTGGCGTGCCACGCCCCTTCAGTGTCCTCCATAGTTGCTCTCTGGTACTTTGTACTAGCGTGCCACGCCCAGTCCCTAGCGTGCCACGCCCACATGCATGCTTGAACTTCTCCTCTGGAATTTTGTACTAGCATGCCACGCCTAGCTCCTGGCATGCCACGCCAGTGAATTTTTGTGGCGTTTGCTCCCAAGTGGCACGCCAATTTCACACGCCCAGCTTCTTGTTGCTTTCTTCCTATTTTTGATGCCTTTTTCACCTGAAATTCAGCACAACTCATCTCAAAGTAGTGTACCATAATATTTATCAAATAATACATGAATTGTAATGATCAAAGGAGATTTATGCTCTTTTATGGTCCTCTTTATGCAAGAAAGAAGGGTAGATGATGCAAGTCATCAGCAGTCAAAGGACGAACGAAAGGAAGCCTCTCTTCACTGAGCAAATGAAACAGATAAAAGCAAGAAACTGAAAACCAAGTTCTAAGGCTTTTCAATTTCAAAATAAAGCAAGGGAATGGAACGGCAAAACAGAATAAAAGCCCAATCAATAGGCATTAAAAGCGCGTGCGCATTCCTAAAAAGGAAACCCCTCGAAGAACAAAACGCAACAATAAAGGAGCGAACGCAAAAATGCTTCGCATTTTTGAAATAACATTTAAAGACTCAAAACTCGCACAAGAAGAAGCAGACCAAACACAACCAAACAGATGCTTGAACACGACTTCCCCAAAGAGGTCAAAGCTCGGAAGCACAACTTCGAGGAAAGATCGAAGCTCAAGTAGGGGCACTGTTCATACCCTGAACCGATCTATAAGGTCCGAGTTCCATGAAGACAAAGGACCGACCTCTTTAAAGGTTGGCCCATTACAACGAGCTCTTTACAAAGAGCTTGGAAGATCACCGCAGAGGCCCAAGGAGGCCCAGAATGATAGGACCACCGACTTCTAGAAGGCGGTTGGCCAAAGATATGATCTTACTCACAAAAGATAAGATAAGATAACAAACTTATCTCAAAGGAAGATCGTCAAACACTAATATAAATACACTAGAGCACCCAGGTATAACTCATACTCCAATTCTACAAAAAACCTGCCTAAAGCCCGTACTGACTTAAGCATCGGAGTCTCTTGCAGGTACCACCCCCTCCAGTGTCGAGGACTAGTAGCGCCTCCATCTCAACAAGTCGGACACGGCAGTTCTAGTTAGGCTAGAAGATCTCGTCCGAGATCGACCTCCCAGTTTCAGGTAACCCTCGGAACACTGTCCAAGAAAGCAACAAATCCCTGAAGTGCTTCTTCTATCAACACAGTCTCAGGCAAAATCTACATCACAAATAACCAACTACACAAAACTCATCAGATTTGAGATACCAAAGGCCAAAATCAGTAGTGCCATTGATATATCTAATGATCCTTTTCATAACAGAAAGATGTGATTTTTTTGGATGAGATTGAAATCTAGAGCACACATCTACACTATAAAGAATATCCAGTCTAGAAGATGTTAGATGCATGAGTGATCGTACCATACCTCTATACCTTGTTTCATCCACATCTTTTTCTTTTTCATCATTTTCAAGTTTGGAATTTGGATGCATAGGTGTACTCATTAGTTTGGAGTTTTCTAAACCAAATTTCTTTACTAACTCCTTAGCATATTTACCTTGGAGTACAAAAATTACACTAGGAGTTTGTTTGATTTGTAGTCCTAGGAAGAATGTGAGTTCTTCCATCATAGTCATATCAAACTCACTAGTCATTAGTTTTTCAAATTCATTACACAAGGCTTCATTAGCTTATCCAAACACATGTCATCCACATAAACTTGAACAAGTATAAAATGATCATTAGATTCTTTAATGAAAAGAGTTATATCCGTAGTATCCCTTTGAAAGCTATTTTTCAATAGAAAATAACTAAGTCTTTCATACCAAGCTATTGGAGCTTGTTTCAAACCATAAAGGGCTTTAGAGTGTTTAAAAACATGGTTTGGGAAATCTTTATTTTCAAAACTGGGAGGTTGGGTTACGTATACTTCTCTATCAATAAATCCATCCGAAAATGCGCACTTAACATCCATTTGAAAAAGCTTAAACCCTTTGTGGGCTGCATATGCAAGCAATAATCTTATTGCTTCCATTCTTACAACCGGAGTAAATGACTCATCAAAGGCAATGCCCTCCTCTTGATCATACTGATATATGAGCATCTTATACCCTTTTTGTTAGAATTTTCTAGTAGTTTCTAGTCAGATTTTATTTAGTTTTACTTAATTTTAGTGCGAAAATCCCTTTGGATGCTACTTTGAGTTGTTTTGGAGATTTTATGATTTCAGGTGAAATTCGGAGCAATTTGGCGGAGTTTGGAACTAAAAAGAAGAAAGCTGTCAACACCCTCCACGGGCGCTAAATGCTCAACTGGCGTTTAGCACTAGAAGGGGACTCAGGGTCAGCAACGTTGCACTCCCTTTAAGGTGTTTAATGCCCAATCTGGTGTTAAACGCCAGCAGCTGACCGAAATCACCTCTCTTTGGGCCTCTCGAGTGGATTAACTTATTAGTTTTATTTTATTTTCTTTTTGTAATTTTCAATTATAAACAATATCTTTTAGGTTTAGAATTTATTTTTTTATTTTATTTTTGCTTCAAATTAGGTTAGTATAAAAGGGAAAAGATCACTTGCATTGTATTTGGGGATCTTCTTCCTTCTGCACTTTTCAGAACCCTATTTTCTTTGTAAGTCATGAGCAACTAAACTTCTTAATTAAGGTTAGGAGCTCTGTTAATTTCTATGGATTAGAACTATTATTCTTTTATTTTAATTAATGTCTTGATTCAATTCTAAGGATTGTTTTCGTTCTTAATCTTATGAATTTTGGTGGAACGAGAGTATGACCTTTATTCTACATGTGTTGTAATTCTCGAGAGAGTAATCTTGCTAATTGCATGAACTAGTTGGGATATGTGACATATAATCCTATTAGCTTTGGGTAATTAGAGTTTTTGTGGCCATAAACTAGTTTTTGAACTTAACCCTCTAATTGGAATTAAGTGATCACAAGAGTGGCAGTTAATGAAGGTTAAAAGAGGCTAAATCACTAAGAGATTAGGGTTTAGATATTTACAGTTTGCCATAGAATGAATCATGCATTGTTAAAATAGTTGGTAAGAACTTTTAATCCTGAAAAAGTAAACATCTCTGAGACCTTAACTGTTTTCTCACACCGCTTTCACACCAAACTGTTTATTGCTTTCTTCTCTTGTCTATTTATTATTTATACATTCAACTAGCAAAAACCCCTTTTTGATTCGCCTAACTAAGTCCAACCAAACAACCATTGCTTGCTCAGTCCAACAATCCTCGTGGGATCGACCCTCACTCACCTGAGGTATTACTTGGATGATCCGGTGTACTTGTCGGTTAAGCTGTGCAAGTTCTTAATTTGCGCACCACATGCCCTTGAGCTACTAATCTAGCTTTGTTTCTAATAATACTACCATCCTTACCCAATTTATTTCTAGAGATCCATTTAGTACCCGTTACCTTCTTATCATTCGGATTAGGAACCAAAGACAAAACCTCATTTTTTTCAAATTGAACCAATTTTTTTCTCTATTGCATTGATTCAAGAAGGATCATCAAGTGGTTCCTTCATATTTTATGGTTTCATTTGAGATATGAGAGCAAGATTATTGAGTTTGGCCCTTCTTATACTTGAGGATCTAATGGTAACTCCATAAGATGGATCTTCAATAATGAACTCATGTGGATTGTTCTTCAAGAACTTCCATTCTCTGGATTTTGGTGAAGTGATCTCAGGTTGGGTATGATTGAGTTCATCATTGTTCTAATTTCCAGAATTCTTTGCTTCGGTAGGAGACAAACCAAAATTATCTCCTGCATTTTGTTCTGCAGAATCAGGAGTACCATTTTCCAAAGAGGGTTCTGATTTGTCTTCACTTTAGCTCTTTTTAGTGCTTAATTCAGTTTCAATTCCTACATCAATTTTCTCAATAACACTTGAAATAGTGTTAGAATCACAAAAGGTGATATGTATCTACTCCTCAATTATTCTGTGTTCCTTGAGGTAAATTCCATATGCTTTACTAGTGGTAAAATAACTAACAAAAATACCTTCATAAGATTTTAGATCAAATTCTTTAAGATTATCTTTAGTGTTTAAAACAAAGCATTTGCATCCAAAAACATGAAAATATTTAAGGTTGGGTGATGTTCCTTTCAAAAGCTCATATGTGGTTTTCTTCAAAACTTTTCGAATGATGGTGCAGTTCAAAATATAACATGCAGTGTTCACTGCTTCAGCCCCCAGAAACTTTGGAATATCATTTTCACAAAGTATTGACCTAACCATTTCTTGAAGGCTTCTATTTCTCCTTTCGACAAATCTATTTTGTTGAGGAGTTCAAGGACATGAAAAATTATGAGTAATTCCAAAATCATCACAAAATCATTCAAAATCTTGGTTTTCAGACTCTTTTCCATTATCACTTCTTATGGAAACTATTTTCAAATCTTTTTCATTTTGAATCTTTTTGCAAAGGGTTGAGAAAGCAAAGAAAGCATCATTCTTATGATCTAAGAAAAGAACCCATCCATATCTGGTATAATCATTAACCATTACCAAACCATAATGTTTTTCTCCTAGACTTTAAGTTCTAGTGGGACAAAAAAGATCTATATGTAGCATTTCCAATGGTCTTTTGGTGTCATCCTTGGGTTTAAAAGAACTTTAAATTTGTTTACCCAATTAACAAGCATCACAAGTGATGTCATTGTCAAATTTTATGTTTGGAAGACCTCTAACCAAATTCTTTTTCACAAACATAGAAATTTGGAAACATGCTAGCATGTCCCAACTTCTTATGCCACGACCATATTTTAGATTCAATGGAAGTAAAACAAGCTACATTTTGTTCTTTTAGTTCCTCCAAGGCGAGTCTATATACATTATTGCATCTTTTAGCTACAAACATAGTTTCACCAAAATTTTCACATACAACTAAACATTCCAACCTTTTGAAAATGATCAAGTAACCTAAATCACATAATTGGCTAATGCTTAAAAGATTATATTTTAATCCATCAACTAAAAATACATCATTAATGAATGTGGAGAAACTCTTACTAACCTTACCTACGACCACAATCTTTCCTTTTCTATTATTACCGAAAGTCACAAAGCCTCCATCGTATTTGTCAAGCTTGATGAAGAAAGTGGACTTTCCGGTCATGTGCCTAGAGTTTCCACTATCCAAGTACCACATGTCATTCTTCTTGGATGCTAGGCAAAACTGCACAATACTTTAAGTGACCTTAGGTATCTAAAAAATTTTGGATCCTTTAATATTAAACATTCCTGGTTGCTTAAGAGCATTGTATTTACCAATTATTTTGTATACTTTATCTCCAATTTTTCTTTCAAAAATGAAACATTGAATAAGCAAATGAGTAACCCGATTGCATGTATAACAGAATTTATTGCCGGATGAATTTTTAAAGTGATCTGGATTTTGAAATCTTTTGTATTTGGAGGTTGAGGCTTTATTTTCAAAGCATGATTTTTCAAAAATAAATTCAAATTTTTCATGATATCCCAATCCAGCCTTTTCAAAAAGAGGTTTTTGACTAGCCAACAATTTGTCTAAATTTTCAGAACTTTGAGCAAATTTTGTTAAGTCAAGAGTTAGACTCTTAATTATTTTATGCAACCTTTCATTCTCTTCAATGCAATTCAAATAGGCATCAACAGAATGCTTTTCATCAAGACTTTTGATTTCAGATTTAAGCCTCCTGTTTTCTTCAACAAGATCAACAGTGGTTTCGGCTTCTCTTAATTTTTCTTTGAAAAAAACATTTTCAGCCTTTAAGATGTCATTTTTGGATTCAAGTTCATGGCATTGATTCAGAAAATTTCTTATTTTCTCAATAATATCATCAATCATAAGATGGAGTTCTTCATTAGAAGGTTAAAGAAAGATTACCTCATTATTGTGGCTGTGGTTGGCCATTAAGCATGGTTGAGAGTTGTTGTTAGACTCTTCATCATCTTCACTGTCATTCTCCGGATCTTCCCAAGAAGCCATAAGTCTCTTCTTCTTGTCCTTCCAAGACTTGTCTTCTTTCTTCAACTTGGGACAATCATACTTGTAATGTCTAGCTTCTCTATAGTTGTGGCAAATGACCTTACTGATATCTTTCTTTGGATTCTTTGAGTTGCCATCCTTTGGTTTTTCCTTTTAGTCTCGTCATCCTTCTAAGTTTCCTAGCAAAAAACACAATTTTGTCATCTGATAAATAGTCACTGGATTCATCATCCAATAATTCATTACAAGATTTAAGAGTCACTCATTTTCTTTTTGTATCATTTTTTATGTGAGTAGTTTCATATGTTAGTAACTTTCCTCTCAACTCATTATAGATCATTTGACTCAGGTTACTACTTTTAGAGATAACAATAGCCTTAGTTTCCCACTCTTTAGTCAGGCTTCTCAAGACTTTTCTCACTAGCACTTGTTCGGAATGAGTAACCCCATAACATCTAAGCTATTAATGATGATAGAGAACTTCTCAAACATGTCATCAATCGATTCTCCTTCTTTCACAAAAAATATCTCATATTCTTTACTCAGCATGTCAATCCTTATTTCTTTAACTTGTGTGGTGTCCTCATGTGTAACTCGGACCTTATCCCACATTTTTTTTGTTGTTTTTCATCTTGAAACCTTCAAGTATTCTTCAAAGCTGATTGCGCAATTTAGCATGTTGACTGCCTTGGCATTGAATTTCACCTTTTTTTTGTTATCTTTATTCCACTCTGCTTCGACTTTGGGAGTAACAACACCATCAGTGCCAATTTTGGTAGGGATTTAAGGACCATTCATGATTATTTTCCAGAGGTTGTAATCCACCGACTGAACAAATATCTTCATTCTTTCTTTTTAATAGTTGTAGTTTTTTTCCATTGAAGAATGGAGGTCTATTGTTTGATTACCCTTCAATAATTGTATATGCAACTGAGTTGGATCCCATAATGTTTGCCATCTGTATCTTTCTTCTAAGCTCTGATACCAATTGATGGATATCAGTGGCTAAGAGAAGGAGGTTGAATCTTGGCTTCTTTTTCTTTTTCTTTTAAACTAGAATTCTGTTGAGACACATTGACTAGAAAACAAGAGAAATTGACAAGATAGAAGCCAAAATAGTTTTAGGAGCAATGGGTATTACAGTGAAGTAATACTGAATAGTAGAATCAGGAGATACTTTAGTTTTATCTCATATAGTGCAGAACCAGAAATAGAGAGGAAAAAGAGAAATGACACACAAATGTATCTTGGTTCAACTACTCAGTGCAATATAGCCTGCATCTAGTCTCTATCAGAACAATGATAAAATTTTACTATCTTTCAACAAAGATACATTTACTAATTCTCCCTAGGATTCTAATCAATCCTATCTGGGATAAATCTAGTTTTTAACCCAAACCAAACTTGACTAGGAACTCACCCTAACTTTTCAACAGCAAAGTACTAACCCAACTTGTAAGAAAATCTTCTCAGGATCATTACAACAAAACAGAAAACTTACAAAAAATTTATGGAATTAACTTATGGCTCTTTTTTTCCGAGTCTAACATTTTGCCTTTTTCCACTCAATGAATTTTACTTACAAACCTCACCATTTTGCCTTTTACCATTGAAACATAGAAAGACTAGACTGAAAGAATAGATTATTCAACAAGAACCATGAAGGAGAAGAATAAACAGCTTAGTGAGCTATGGAAATCCAAACATTGTGCTCTCACTCCTTGCTCCAATCCTTTTTAAAAAAACAATCATACCTTCAATCTTCCTTTTTAAATTTTTTCATCTTGCTTCTTGAATTTGGACTGTGCATTCTTGCTTTGGCTCTAAGCCAGATTTTAAACGTTGATTCACAGCAGAGCATCAGCATCTTCAACATTTTCAACTTTCTACTTCTAGACATGCAAAGAGATGATTTCTTTGTTGAGCTTCAATAAAGCACAAATCCAGAAAGATGTCTCCGATGATGCTTCGAAAGTGATGTTTGCTTTTAGCCCTAGCCTTTGTGACTTTCTTCTTTGATTAGTTTGGTAACCCACTTTTGTTTTTTTTTTTATTTTACCCTAGCACAGAGCTTTTCCTTTTTCTTTCTCTTCTTCTGAGAAATCACGTGGAGTTTGAATAAAAAGAAGAGAAAGAAGGGAGAATTTGATTTTAGTGGTGTGAAGTGATTTGTTCAAATAAAATGGGACATGAATCACTTAGTTACCATCTAAGTGAATGAATGGGTTTGGATGTGGGTCACCGTTTGGGCTTGTGCTTGGATATGGACTAGTTTGCTTCCTTTCCTTCTTTCTTATAGTCAGCCACTCAAACTTTAGATTAAGAGAGATGTTATAAGAGTGTAGTAGCAGTTTTTGGGAAGAGAATATCAATCGTTCCTATTTTCTCTAGTTTGACTATTCGCTGAGGCCAGCCATATGCGAGACGGCTATGTCCGTTGTGGGCACTCACGTGCCCATGAACCATGGCAACCACCCATACAAGGGAAGGACCATCTATCTAAGAAAGCAAAGAAGGTGTGAAAAGGTAGAGAAGACGAGTACTTAGGAGACACTTCTTTGGACCCAAGGGACGAGGAATGGATGCATGATGAGAGGGAGAAACCCGAAGAGGAAGAGCAACTGAGGAGGTCCTTTAGTGCAGTAGTCAGAGGGGGTAAAACTCCCGTAGCACTAGTAAAGAAAAGTAATCCAGAACAAGGTAAGGGAGACGTTGGAGATAAGGAGAAAAGGAGCACTGAATAACCAGAGATAATACTAGAGAAGCTTGGGAGAATACATAACTTTGTGCTCAATGATGCAGCATTAGAACACCTCTGGAAACCATGGTAGGAAGCACTAATAGTGAAGTTGCTCGGCCGAAAAATCTCATTCTTAGCCCTCACAAGAAGATTGGAAGCAATGTGGAGCAAACAGGGGAGCATTGAAGTGGGGGACAATGGTAACGAGTTCTTCATTGTGAGATTTTACTCACAAGAAGATTTGGACTTTGCGCTCATTGGGGGGCCATGGAAGATTATATACCATTACCCACTCTATGTTTTTGGAAGCCAGACTTTAATCCTAATGAGGCCATAGTAGAAAAAATTGCAACTTGGGTTCACTTACCAGGGTTGGTGATCGAATACTATGAAGAAAACATACTTAAAATAATTGGAAATGTCATTGGGAGAACTCTAAGGGTAGATACACATACTGCAGAAAAGTACAGAGGGAAGTTGCCCGCCTATGTATAGAGCTGAACATCACGGAACTTCTTATTTCACAATATTTTATCAATGGACATTGATACTTTATAGAATACGAGGGCATACATAACATATGTTTCAACTGTGGACTGGTGGGTCATGATCGTTCAAACTGTTCTAAACTCCATGGCTTACATCAGCTAAACCCAGAAATACCTTCAGAGAACCAAGGAGAAAAAGCAAGAGAGAAGATGAATAGACAGGAAGGGGAGGTTGTAGGTAAGGACAATCTTGGTATTAACACCAATGACAAGGAAAAAGGAGTAATTGGAGAAAAAGGGGAGGCGTATGGCCCTTGGATGGTAGTTGCGAAGACAGTGCAAGGAAAAAGAACTACAAGGATGAACAAAGGTACAGGTAGTGGAGCGAATGGAGATAGTGGAAAAGAAGAGAAACCTATCTTGAGGGGTACAAAGTATGATATACTCATGAATGAGGGAGAGAATTCTCATGAAGATTCGAACTAGCATGCAGGAAAAGACAAAATAGAAGGGAACCACAATGATCAGCGCAACAATATAAAAGGAAAGGAAGTAGTGCAGATCCAGCCCGCAAAGGTAGGGGTGTCCGCGGATCGGATCGGATCGGATATGGCCAAAATTTCGATATGATCTGCACTAAAATCATCGGATCGGATCGGATCCAATATCCGCAGTTTTTAAGGTTGGATCCGATCCGATCCGATCCGCACGTTTGCGGATCGGATCGGATCGGATATCGGATATATCCGCAAAACACAAAAATATTTTTAAAAGCTTATTTTTATTAAAAAGATATCAATAAAATTTATTTTTTCTATTCTTTTAAATATGTTTACTCTTAAAATAATATTAAACATACTTTTCTTGAATAATAAATTAAAATAATTTAACATATATGATAATTATAGTTAAAATAAAATATAAAAAGAATATTTTACTTATTTATTTCTTTATTTTTGCGGATATGCGGATATGCGGATCGGATATGCGGATACCAACAAAAAATCCGCAATCCGATCCGATTAGTGTGTGGTCCGATCCGTTCCGATCCGAAATCCTTACGGATCGGATCCATATCTGCAATTTTCGGATCGGATTCGGATAAACACCGCGGATATGCGGATCGGATCCGATCCATGGACACCCCTACGCAAAGGTGGCCTCTAATTCAAGTCCAAACATGCAGGTCAAAACCAAAAACTCAATAACCAGAAAAACAATGATAGGCCTTTAACTGAAACTAACAGCAACCCAAAGCAATCTAACATAGAGCAAAAAATGATACTAAACTAGAACACAAGCACAATACATGCCTCTACCCAAGACCAAGACTATAAAAAACCACCTAGCCTCTTAACCAGACCATCAACCAAAGACAACAAAATCAAGAATCCATGTGCACCAACCTGGCAGCATCCTCTGATCCCACCATGAAAGATACGTTCGTCTCAGAGACAGCACCCATGGATGAAGAGATGGAAAGCTAGGCTGAACCAAAGCCTCCCGATCCTCACTCTATATACACGGAGATCATGATGGAAGTAGTAATTCAATATGAAAAAAGAAGAGTCCAAGAACAGGGAGCTATAATGGATGGCATAGAGATCCAAAATCCAGAAATGGTGATGCAACAGCAAAACAGTGACATGGATCTTGTCAGAGAAGAAGTCAACATATCTCCTGGTGAGGAGGTACAATTGAATTGATTTTGCTTTTTCACTTCTCCTTCTTGATGATTATATTGATTTGGAACTGTAGAGGGGCAGTCAGTGCCTCCTTTGGTCGTACCTTAAAAGAAATTATTAGAATAAACAAACCAGATATGGTTGTCCTTCTAGAAACCAGGTGTAGTGGCGATCAAGCACTAAGGGCTATTAGAAGTTTTAGATTTAGTTATTTTTATATTGAGGAAGCCAGAGGCTTTAGTGGAGGATTTTGGATCCTTTAGAAAGACACAGGTCTGAATGTAAATATAGTGAGTTCCCAAACTCAATTTGTCTAAATGAAAATAAAACAAGAGCAAAGAAAGCAATGGTTCTTTATGGCTATATACGCCAGCCCTCAGGAGAATACCAGACATAACTTATAGGGTACTTTGAGGAGTCTTGCGGATAACATTAGAGGTGAATGGTTGCTAGCGGTTAATTTTAACGAAATAGCATGTCCGAGTGAGAAAAAGGGAGGAGGAAGAATTAATTCTGGTAACTATAGAAGATTTATTGAATTGATAGACAATTGCTCCTAAATAGATCTGGGTTATATTGGCACCAGATTTACATGGAGGGGCCAAAATGGGAGGGGCTCGATCGTGTCTTCAAATGTTAATTGGAGAACTAGATTCTCGGAAGCAAGGATTGATGTACTAACTAGAACCAGATCATCACCCTTTGCTCATAAATATAAAGCCCAGCATAATATGGCAAAAGACAAACCCTTCAGCTATGAAGCTATGTGCAATCTTCATCTGGAGTTTGACAAATTTGTGAATCAAAATTGGAAGAGCTCTTTAGATTTAAAACTGGCACTTAAAGAATTCACTGGAAAGTTGTTGATTGGAACAATGAGGTATTTGGTCATGTTGGAAGACAAACCGCAATGGAAGTATTTAGAGAGCTAATAGTTATGGCCGAAATCTGTTCTTGGATAGGTTGGAGATTGAATTAAACAAGCATTTGGAAGAGCTTCTTGATAGGGAAGAAGTGTTATGGATGCAAAAGTTGAGAGATCAATGGATTGTTTATGGTGATCGAAATACAAAGTACTACCACACCAGAACAATCATTAGAAGAAGGAGGAACAAGATTCTGAAATTAAGAGGCAGTAATGGGGAATAGATAGAAGAACCAGAACAGTTAATGAACCATGCAGTGACCTTCTTCAAGGATTTGTTTGAAGATAACAATATCACCGATACAACTATTAGCATGGATAAGACTTATCCACTTTTAAATGAAATCATAGTGAAGGACATGTACAACCTGCCCACAATTGAAGAAATAGAAAAGGCTATTTTTAGCATCGGATCATTGAAAGCTCCTGTCCCTGATGGATATCCAACTCTCTTTTACAAGGAATTTTGGAAAATTGTTAACAATACGCTGACTAATATGGTGAAACAAGTTTGGATGAGCTCTGACATGGTACAATTCTACAACCAAACCCTCATAGCTCTAATTCCAAAAGTAAAAGTTCCAGAATTTATGACTCAATTTTGTCCGATCTTCTTTTGCAATGTTAGCTACAAATGCATCTCAAAGATTATTGTGGAAAGATTAAAGCCAGCTCTTAAAGATAGGATAGCTCCCCACCAATCTAGCTTCGTACCAGGACAGAAAATTGATAAACCCCAATTTTGTGGTTTATCATGTGCTTATTTTAGGAAATTTTATCACCTTTTCCCACATTTATTCAATGAAATAGCATGGTTTTATAATTCTCCCTTAATTTGTACTTAAGTGTAAAAACATGCTTTTTAGACCCCTAAATTGGTGATTTTAATTTACTTTAATTCCATTCGATGCCTTGATGTGTTTGTTGAGTGATTTTAGGTTTATAAGGCAAGTATTCGATGGAAGAAATGAAGAGGAAAGCATGCAAGTGGAGAATTCATGAAGAAATGAGCAAAATGGAGAATTGATGGCCACGCGCACACGTCATGCACGCGTACGCGTGCATTGAAGATTCGCAAGCCACGCGCACACATCAAGCATGTGTACGCGTAAGTAGAGGTTTTTCCAACAACACACACGCATCATGCACGCGCACGCGTCATGCACACGCACGCGTGACGTTTGGCACATGACCCACTTAAAGTGAAATCGCTAGGGGTGATTTCTAAGCTGCCCAGGCCCAATTCCAACTCGTTTCTGAGGGTATTTAATGCAGAATTGAAGATTGAGAAAAAGGGGGAGGGGGAGCACTTAGTTAGTCATGATGAGCCTTTAGTTAGTTTTCTAGAGAGAGAAGCTCCCTCTTCTCTCTAGAATTAGGTTAGGATTATGTTAATTTCTCTTGGATCTAGATTTGATTACTTGATTTCATCTTGTTTTCTTTACAATTTCTTGTTTCTACATCTTGATTCTCGTAGTTTGTAGTGTTAATTCCCCTTTTTATGCTCTCTTCTATGTTGATGAACCATTGTTGGATCTTGATTTCTTCTAATGTAATTTTATGTTTCCATGTCTATTTTTATGTTTATTTTCATTGCTATTGTTAATTTCTTGCTCATGATGATTATGGATCTTGTTAATTCTTGCATTTTGTGATGTTTACTTTTATTGCACACTAGGTGTTTGATAGAATGTTTCCTCTAGTTTTTTGAGTAGTTTTCTTTACTCTTGGCCTAGGCTAAGGAAATTGAGTGACCTTGAGTCATTGGGTCTCATTGAATTGGTGATTTGAGAACCCTATGTGGTCAATTTAATGTCCATTGACACTAAGCTAATTAGTAGCTAGGTTAGGACTTATGGATTGATGTTGATCAAGCCATTTGACGTACTTCAAGCCTGGGAGTAGATATTACGTACTTAAGGCTTTTGGAAGTAGACTTAATGAGCTCGGTTCCTCATGATTGTCAATATATGGTTTGTTGACAAGGATGGTGATCTCAATTACCTATGCCTAGCCAAGAGTTCTTTACCTTGCCTTTATTAATTCTTAATTTACTTTTCTTGTCATTTAAATTCTTGCCCATTTAATTTCTTACCCTTTTATAAACCAAACCCCTTGTTCCTTCATAGCCAGTAATTGACCACTTCATTGCAATTCCTTGTGAGATGACCCGAGGTTTAAATACTTCGGTTAATTTTTATTGGGGTTTGTACTTGTGACAACCAAATTTTTGATGTGAGAATTGTTTGTTGGTTTAGAACTATACTTGCAACGAGAATTTATTTGTGAAATTCTAGACCGACACAACAATATCTTCACTATCAAAATGGCACCGTTGTCGGAGAATTGCAATGGTGCTATGTTATTGGCTATTGTATATAATTGTGAATATGTTTGCCTTTTTCTTCTTTGTTAGTTGTTGCTAGTTGTAGGACTTTGCTTTCTTTATTTAGTTTTTGTTTTCGTTTCCTCTTATCACCATGAATTCTCATCACTTTGGCTATGAGTTTGGTTCAAACTATATTATAGGAAATGGAAGCTTCAATGATAACATGCATCAAGGATTTGGAGATCGAAGGTAGGAGAAGCCCCAAGCTTATGGACAACCTTCTTGGCAACAACCTCCTTCCGAATCAAGTTTGACAAGAGTGCTTGGAGATATGACTACTCTCCTCACGGAGATGCGCAAGGACCAAAAGGCATTTTATTCCACCCAAGCCGCTCAAGCGCTATCCCAACATGACTATTCTCTGGATTCTTATGGGTATAATCCAAATCCTAATGCATATCAATCTAATGTGTGTGATGACCCCTATTGTGATTGTCAACCATAACCACCACATACATATGACCATTTCCCTCAATATAGTCCCCAACAACCTCATTCACAAGCCTCATACCACCATCCACCTCTATATAACCCCAACCCATATTCACCATACCAACCACCATATAAACCATACCTAGAGCCACCACCATTCCAACACCAATACTCCCATGAACCACAAATTCTGTATACACCACCTCAAGACTTTCACTAATATGAACCACCTTCCAACTACAATACCTTTCCCTTAAACAATGAACCCTCTCTCCCACCACCGCCCTCCAATGAAGCCCCTATGCTAGAACTAAGGGATCTTGAATCTCATATCCTAAGGCAACAAGAGGGGACGGAAAAGGAGTTTAAGGAGCTAGAAGCCAAGATGGCTATCATGGTAGAAGCCGTTAGTCGCATAACCTCCCACCTAAGCTCATACACCCCAAGTACTCCCATTGTTGAATGTGGAGAAGCACTCAAGGAGCTTAGTGAGGGAGTGAATTTGGAGCTCCCAGGTGAAGAAGAGGAATTAAAGCAAGAAGTACAACAAGAGGAGGAGGTAGAGACTATTGAACAAGAGAAAGTAGTGGTTGGAACCTTAGAATATATTGAATACATAGAGGAATCTCAAGTTGAAGAGCCTTCTTCCATGAAGTGTGAATTTGGTGCTAAGGAGGAGACCATACAACCTCCAAAGCATATTATGGTTGAAGACTTGGAAAAGGTTGATCAAGGGATGGATTCAATCATTGATGAATTCTTATGTACAATTGAATCCTCTCCCATTGGGCTTGAAATTGAGATTAAAGAAGAAGATGCATAATCTCCCATACCCTTGGTGAGCAATGAAGATGAGATGAAATTGAAAGAAAGCTACCTAGAAGAAGGTTTGGAAGAAGTTGGGCAATCAACAAGCCCCCCTATCTATTATGATTCCGCATCAACATATGATCTTTTTGAGCATGATGAGTCCTTCCCCACTATGCTTGAAATTAATGATGAGGTGGACTTCACTAAACCTCCCATTTATGATTTGAGTGATGGGGAAGAGATAGAAGAATTTGGTGAAAAAGAATGTGAACTTGAGGAAGCTTAGCAAGAGGTAGAGCTTGAAGAACTTTGCCAAATGGTTGAAGCCTCTAGAAGAGGATGGACGGGAGTGGAACACGTGTTGTCAAGACCGTTGGGAACTCCTCCACCTAGGTTGTCATCCAATCCTTCATTTGAGTGGGTAAAACTCCTAACTCTTAGCTTTATTATCCCACTTGAATTTGGTTTGCTTGAAACGGATGGCCAACTTAGGGCGCTTTGTGGAATTAAGCATAAGAGGAGGATGTTTAGTGGTTGGCATTGTAAGTCTAGGCTCATTATGGTTGGAAGCTCAAAGTTGAGGAGCATAGATTGGTGTAGTGCTCAATTGGATAGGTCTAGGAGGGTCGTTTGGTGCCTTCATGAGAATTCGGCTTCTCTACCACCCGGAGAGGATTACCATGATCAACTTGAAGACGAGTGTGAAAACAAAGTGTGGGATTCCGGATTACAAGGGAATGATCAACTTTGGGAGCCCGTGGTTTGTGAGGAACTCCATCAAGGCTTGGAGTTATTAACTTTGAATGATGGAGCTTATTGGAAGTCCAAGAATTGGTGGATGTTCAAGGATGGATTCAAGCAAAAGCCACCTTGATGACGAGCTCCCCATAAGTCCAACTTAAGGACAATAAACAAAAGTGCTAGGTGGAAAACACCCCACCATGGTAAACTCTTTTCATTTTCTCTTTTGTAAATATTGGTAAAATTAGTTTAATTTCATATTTCTATTGGTTTGTTGAGTTTAATTGGTAGTCTACTAAGTTAAATAAGGTTTTATGATGTTTTGATAGCTGTTTGGAGGTTTGGAATGCTTGGTTTGGTGCAAAAACATAGAAAAATTTTGAAAAATAGAGCATCATCCACGCGTACGCGTGCCTCACACGTACGCGTGACTCAAGCATTTTCAACCATCCACGCGCATGCGTCATGCACACGTACGCGTGGATTGCAAATTTTCACCTCCACGCCAATTTCCCGAGAGTTGCGCGAACAGCGTGCGAACACTGTGCCTTTGGCGCAAGGCTACCCACGCGTACGCGTACGCATACCTCACGCGTACGCGTCGCTCTCAAAATAACCCATCGACGCACATGTGTGGCACACGCGTACGCGTCACTCCCATTTCGCCATTTCCACGCGCTCGCGTCATGCATGCGTACGCGTGGATGCCCTTCCTTCACTACACTTCTTTTCTCGTCTCCTTTCCATTTCTCTCCTTCTTCTCTTTTCTCTTCTTTTCTTTCCACCCTTCAAACATCATCCAACACTACCAAATACCATATGACACCATTTTTTTAGTTAATTAGTTAGTTTAATTTTTGTTTAACTTTTATTTTCCATTATAAGTGTTGGATTACTAATCTTGTTTACTGTTTACTGCTGCCGATTGCTAATAGGATGTTATCTTAACATCAATTTTGTTTATATTCCTTGTTGGATTCTTTGTTGAGGTTATATTTGGTTACTTGGTTCGGAACTTTTCATGCTTAATGTTTTTGAATACCAAGCATGTAAGACCCAGAACTTTTGAAAAGTCTTATTATGATCAAGCCTCAAATCATATAGTTATTTATAACCTTAATTTCAGAAATTATTTTATTAAAGATTATTAAAGCAAGTTTTGATTTATTGAATTTGAGATAAGTTATGATTATTATCCAAATTCACAATTATTGGATTATTTTCTATATTCAAAGTATAAAGTTGGTAGTTGTGAAATAATAAGGATTTCTATATGATTTGGATTAAATAATTAATATTTTAAATATTAATACTGCTATTTTAGAAAATGGAGAAATTAAGTATATTATTTCTAATTATTTGATTGGGGAATTTTATTGAAAATAATTTGCGAAAGTGATGAACAAATAGTATTTTCTATATATAATCAGGGTTGGATTTAATTGAGTCTCAATGACTATATTTTCCCCAATTTCATTTGAAATTACCATAATGTCCCTAACCCTAATTTTGCTAAACCTATTCCCTTCCATCCTCCCTCCACGCTGCGCAGCCCAACCCCTTTCCTCATTTCCTTCGCTGTGCAGCAACAACAACAACAACACCCGAAGTTTCCTTGTTCTCCGAGAAAGAAAGAAACAGAAAGAAAGAGAGATCTGAGGGGGAGTAGAGGAGACCGGAAAAGAACAAGGGAAGGAGGCCACATTGCAGCCGCTGCTACCAATCCGTGCCGCCATGGTCGTCCCGTCCACGGAGCCATGAGTTGCGCCTTGTCACCGAGAGGAGGAGGGAGGAGACGCGCTACTAGAGGAGAGGAGAAGGGGAACTCACCGCGTCGCCGTCACCCATGAGCCGCGCTGCTACCCGTGCTGCCGCTGGTCCACCTTGGGGCCATGACGTTGGATTTTTTGCCAGTAAAGAATGTCATAAAAACAGTCGCGTTGTAGATATAGTCTCTAAACCGACAAAAATCCCTTCGTACAAACGTTTTGGTTGTCACAAGTAACAAACCCCTTTTAAAATTGATAACCGAGTATTTAAACCTCGGGTCGTCTTCTCAAGGAATTGCAGGGAGGTGTTCTTATTATTGATTATGAAAAAGTGTGTTTTTGGGGAATGTTGAGTTTGGGCAATGGGCACAGGTATATTTAAATGACAAATAAAATAAATTAACAATAATAAAATATCTTGGCAAGGTATGGAGAACTGGGGGTCCTATCCTAGTTATCCTTATCAATTGTGATGAGAATTGGATTCTTCCCCTACCTTATTAACCTCCAACTATGAAGGTAAGTTAAGTGGACAAATTAATTCCAATTTTCAATCAACAATGAGTTTGATAACTCAAGAGTTACCAATGTCTCAACCAAAGCCAAAAGAGAAAAATCCAAATTATTTATATAATAAAAAGAGAGCAATCATAAGTCTGAAATACTTCGAATTATATTAAATAAAATGTTCAAATCATAACATGGGAATTCATAAATTAAATTGGAAAAATAAATAAAAATAAAGAACCTGGGATTGAGAGTCACTCCTAAAACTAAGAGAAATCCTAAATCCTAATCCTAAGAGAGAGGAGAGAACCTCTCTCTCTAAAAAACTACATCTACTCCTAAAATTATGAATTATGGAAGCGTCCTTATGAATGGATGCAATCCTCCACTTTATAGCCGCTAATCTGTGTTTTCTGGGCCGCAAACTGGGTCAAAAACAGTCCAGAATTCGTTGGTTTCGAATTTTGCCACGCTGGTTTTTCGTCACTGCGACGTGGCCGCATGGATCACGCGGTCGCATCGCCTAGCGTCAGGGGAACTATAGCATATTATATATCAAATCGAAGCCCCGGACGTTAGCTTTCCATTGGAACTGGAACCGCGTCGTTTGGACCTTTGTAGCTAAAGTTATAGCCATTTGAGTGCAGAGAGGTCAGGTTGGACAGCTTAGCAATTTCTCCAACTTCTTGCATTCCTTCCACTTTTGCATGCTTTCTTTCCATCCTCCAAGCCATTCCTGCCTTATAATATCTGAAAACACTTAACACACATATCAAGGCATCTAATGATAATAAGAGAGGATTAATAATAAGCAATTATAAGATCAAAGAAGCATGTTTTCAATCTTAGCACAAAATCATGAAGGAAATATAAAACCATGCAAATAGTATGAATAAGTGGGTAAAGAGTAGATAAAAACCACTCAATTGAGCACAAGATAAACCATAAAATAGTGGTTTATCAACCTCCCCATACTTAAACACTAGCATGTCCTCATGCTAAGCTCAAGAGAAACTAGATAAAAACCATAAAGATGAAGAGGAATGGTAGAATGTATAAAATGCAACCTATCTATATGAATGCAACTACATGCAAAATGCTTCTACCTACTTGGTTAAAAGTAAACAAATCTTTTAAGAACAAATATGAATTGGATTTCACTAATTCAAATCATGAAAATGAAGTACAAATAGACTTGTAGAAGAAAATAGCTCATGAAAGCCGGGAACAAGGAATTGAGCATCGAACCCTCACTGGTAGTGTATACACTCTAATCACTCAAGTGTTTAAGGTTCGATTCTCTCAATTCTCTACTATCCTTGCTTTCTAAGGCTTGCTCTTCATCTAACAATCAACACAAATTTAATGCACAGATACACATATCAAGAGGTCTTTTAAGGGTTGTAATGGGGTTAGGGTCAAGGTAGGATTGTATTTGGCCAAGTGGACTAAAATCTGAATCCTTAATTAACTTAAACTTTCCACCTAACTTAAACAATCCATGTAATCATAATACAAAATCTAACTATCCATTAACCATGTTTTCCACATATTCATGCATTCTAATTTTAAGTACAGTACATATGCATTGCTTTCAACATTTACTTTGGGGCATTTTGTCCCCTTTTACTTATTTGCTCTCTTTTTCTTTTTTTCTTTTCTTTTTTTTTAATAACTTTTTTTTTCTTTTGTTTTTCTCAATGCATATGATTAATTTATTGAATTCATGAACATATTCTCAACATTCTTTCACATTTTCAGAAAATTCTAACATACTCAATTCTCAAACCAAATATTTCCAAACCCACTTTCCCCACACTTAAATCATAAGCACTCTCACTAGTCTAAGCTAACTAAGGATTCAAATTAAGGACATTATTGTTTTCCGCTTAGAGTTAATGATGTGCTAAAGTAAAGAACAAAGGGGTAAAATAGGCTCAAATTGGTTTGCAAAGGATAATGAAAGGTAAGGCCATATGGGTATGTAAGCTCAGTGAAACAAAGGCCTCAATCATGTAAGTGTATGCATACATCAAATTATGGAAATATAGAATTAAGCAAGACAAAGATCACAATTTTAGAGAGAAAAAAACACACATCAAAAACAAAATATTGGTTGAAAAATGCAACCAATTTAAATAGGCTCAAAATCTCACAGGTTTTGTGTGTTCGAGCTCTAAACCATGTTCCAGTATAATATCTCTTCAAACAAGTGTAACATTAAATTTTATTCAAATTAGTGAAATTCTCTAAAAAGGTTTCTTGAAAAAGAAAATATTACTTTAACCAAGTGGTAAAATATGCAAAAATCAAACAAATATGCAATCAATCATGCAAATGCAACAATGAACAAACAAAGAAAATAAAACAATGGTGTTGAGAAGAAAGTACTAACCCACGGAGATCGGTATCGACCTCCCCACACTTAAAGATTGCACCGTCCTCGGTGCATGCTAAGATGTGCAAGTGGATGGGGGTTGTGGTTCCTCAGCTAGGGCTCTTTTTGTTCCTTTCCTTGCTGTTGATTTGGGAATGGCTTTCTCTTTTCCTTTCTTGGTGGCCATCCTGAAAAAGGGAAGAGAAAGTAAATTAAATTCAAAGAGATATATATAGCAAGGAAGAGAATGGAAAAGGTGGTGATGGATGCACATTAAGATAGAACTGACATTAACACATGCTCGCGAGTACATGTGAAAAGCCATCAATGGAAAATAGCTAGTGCATATAAGGACAAGTGAATGCAAGGTGTTTATTGGCATGCCAGCAAAGGGCATGAGTAGCATAGATCAAGCATTACTCGTAACAAACCATCATATTTGTATTGACAATTAATTTCAATTAATACAATAGTAAAGGGAGTTTATGAAAAGCAAGCATTGAATAGTATAAAGTAAAATAGAGAAGTGCATAATGCCATATGGGCTTTTTCACAAACACATAGCATGCATAGTAAATAAGCTATTTGAAAGTATTAAATTGAACATGCAAGCAACCCTTTAAAAAGTAATATATAATTGTCAAACCATTATAATAATCCAAAAATATAGAAAAATAATGACCCAAATAAATTTCTAACACCAATGAAAAAATGCAATGAATGAAAGTATGCAAAAAAATTAAATAAAATAGAATGAGAGGGAAAAAGGATGAGAAGAAGAAAAAGAAAGTGAGAAAGGAGAGAGAAGGAAAAAATTAGGATTAGAAAAGAGAAGATAAGAAAATTGGCACTAATCTGGATAGGTTGTGCGACGCTGGCGACGCGGTTGCGTGGTGCGCGATAAGGTTGAGTGACGCGGACGCGTGGGGCACGCGATCGCGTGACTCGATTTGTGCTAGTGGCGCGAGTGCAGCCTCGCGGTCGCACAACTCTCTGTTCAAAACTCAGTATTGCCAAATTCCTGGGTGACGCGGTCGCGTGGTCGACGCGATCGCGCGGGTGGCCTTATTTCCAATATGACGTGGACGCGTAGGTGACGCGTTCGCGTGGCAGGGCTTGTGCTACTAGCACGAGTCCAGCCCAACTCTAGCTCAACTTTCGGCCATGCACCTGGTTGACGTCGATTTTCAGGTCACGCGGCCGCGTGGGAGGCCATTATTCCCATATGACGCGGTCGCGTGGGGTGATTTGTGCCATTGGCACGCCTCCAGCGCTACCTCTGCGAAACTCTCTGTTCATATTAATATTGTCTCCCATCTCCTTGCGACGCGGATGCGTCGCTGATGCGGTCGCGTCGCGTGGCACTTTTTTTTTTTTTTTTGAAAAATATAGAATGCAGTGTTAATATGAATGTGATGCAAAACTCCAGGTTCAATATAACAAAATAAAATAAAATTCAAAAACAAATAAAACTAAATAAAAATGAAAAAGAACGATCATACCATGGCGGGTTGTCTCCCACCTAGCACTTTTAGTTAGAGTCCTTAAGTTGGACATTTGATGAGCTTCCTGTTATGGTGGCTTATGCTTGTATTCATCCAGGAATCTCCACCAGTGTTTGTGATTCCAGTAACCTCCGGGGTCCCAAACTAGGCATGTAAAGGCCTTAAGAAGCTTCAAACAGATTCTTAGGCTCCCGGGGTGACAAATGCCAGAACAGATTTCAGGATCCCAAACTTTACTTTTACACTCGTTTTTGTCTCGATCTGCATTTTTCCAGCCGGGTGAAAGGTGATCTGAATTCTCACTGCAGCGACCAAACAGCTTCCTAGACCCATTCAGTTGAGCTTTATACCAACCCTTGCGTTTGAACTTAAAGCTTCCAACCATGATGAACCTTGCAGGACAATTCTTACCACTGGCCCTTTTCCTCTTACTCTTAATACCACAAAGAGCTCTAAGTTGACCATCCGTCTCCAGTAGCCCATATTCAAGTGGGATTAGAAAGCTATGGGATATGAATTTTACCCACTTGAATGTTGTGAAGGATGATGGCAACTTAGGGGGAGGTCTTTTTAATGACATTGCAAGCTCCATTCCCTTGTGCTCTTTTCTGATAACTACCACTTCTTTGCAAGCTTCTTCAATTTCAACCTCTTCCTCTTGGTAGCTCTCTTTCAATTCAATCTCCTCTTTATTGCTTTCCAAGGGCATGGGAGGTTGTGCTTCTTCTTCTTGAATCTCTATCTCTTGATCAACCTCTTCCAAGTCTTCAACTATGATATGCTTTGGAGGTTGTACACCCTCCTCAGCATCAATTACAACCGTCTTGGAAGGAGGCTCTATGTCTTGACTTTCCCATGGAGATTCTGCATCTCCTAAGTCTTCAACCAACTCTTCTTCTTGAACAATGACAGCTTCTTCTACTTGTTCTAGTACGAATTCATTCTCTGTCTTGTCCACTGGGGTTTCTGGTATCTCCTTCATGCTATGCTCTTCACTAGACTGTCCACATGGGGCTGTGGCTGATCCTTGTGTATTTAAGCATCTAGAAGCCCATTGAATTAATACTTGCCCCAGTTGTTGAACGGTTGCCTGAAATTTAATTACTGTTTCCCTTAGGCGATCCTCTGCTTCTCGGGTTGCCGGACTTGGACATGCTACAAAAGAAAGTGGTGATGGTTGGGAGTGATTGGATTGGAATTGGGGTGGTTCTATATATGGTTCATATGGCTCATAAGGTGGTTGGTATGGTGGTTGAGGGTTAGGGTCATATGGAGGTGAATGGCGGAAAGGGGCTTGTGAGTTTGGTGGTCCAAAGTTATGTTGAGGAAAGGGTTCATAGGCATATGGTGGTGGTTGTTGATAATTAAAAGAGTGCTCACCATAGCCATTGCCTTGATATGCATCACAGAATGGTTGTTGAT
This sequence comes from Arachis ipaensis, assembly GCF_059453495.1. NCBI lineage: Eukaryota > Viridiplantae > Streptophyta > Magnoliopsida > Fabales > Fabaceae > Arachis > Arachis ipaensis. Next base: position 97,085,131 of record NC_142439.1, read on the forward strand.
GGTCCATTGGAGGTGGTTGTTACCATGAGGGTTGATTAAATCCTTGTGGCTCCTCCCATCTTTGATTCTTCCAACTTTGATGCATATTTTCATTATAGTTTCCATACCTAACAACAACATTGGAATCAAACTTGAAGCGAGAGGGGTGAGAATTCATAGTAGCAAATAAAAAATTAAAAACAAAAATAAAAATAAATTTAAATTAAAAGGTTATTTAAATTTTGAATTTTTAAATTTTTGAAATTTGAATTTTGAAATTTTGAAATTTGAATTTTGAATTTTGAAAATTTTTGAATTTGAATTTTGAAAAAAATTTTTTAAATTTAAATTTTTGAAATTTGATTTTTTTGAAATAAGATAAGATAAAATAAAAATTTTAAAATAAAAACCAATAACCTCTTAACTTAAGAAAAAGCAAAAATAAAAATAAAAACAAATAAACAAGCAAAAATAAAATACTTACAATAACCAATAATAAGGCACACGTTTGCAATTCCCCGGCAACGACGCCATTTTGACGATGGGTTTTTTGCCAGTAAAGAATGTCATAAAAACAGTCGCATTGTAGATATAGTCTCTAAACCGACAAAAATCTCTTCGTACAAACGTTTTGGTTGTCACAAGTAACAAACCCCTTTTAAAATTGATAACCAAGTATTTAAACCTCGGGTCGTCTTCTCAAGGAATTGCAGGGAGGTGTTCTTATTATTGATTATGAAAAAGTGTATTTTTGGGGAATGTTGAGTTTGGGCAATGGGCACAGGTATATTTAAATGACAAATAAAATAAATTAACAATAATAAAATCTCTTGGCAAGGTATGGAGAACTGGGGGTCCTATCCTAGTTATCCTTGTCAATTGTGATGAGAATTGGATTCTTCCCCTACCTTATTAACCTCCAACTATGAAGGTAAGTTAAGTGGACAAATTAATTCCAATTTTCAATCAACAATGAGTTTGATAACTCAAGAGTTACCAATGTCTCAACCAAAGCCAAAAGAGAAAAATCCAAATTATTTATATAATAAAAAGAGAGCAATCATAAGTCTGAAATACTTCGAATTAAATTAAATAAAATGTTCAAATCATAACATGGGAATTCATAAATTAAATTGGAAAAATAAATAAAAATAAAGAACCTGGGATTGAGAGTCACTCCTAAAACTAAGAGAAATCCTAAATCATAATCCTAAGAGAGAGGAGAGAACTTCTCTCTCTAAAAAACTACATCTACTCCTAAAATTATGAATTATGGAAGCGTCCTTATGAATGGATGCAATCCCTCACTTTATATCCTCTAATCTGTGTTTTCTGGGCCGCAAACTGTGTCAAAAACAGTCCAGAATTCGCTGGTTTCGAATTTTGCCACACTGGTTTTTCGTCACTGCGACGCGGCCGCATGGATCACGCGGTCGCCTCGCCAAGCGTCAGAGGAACTATAGCATCTTATATATCAAATTGAAGCCCTGGACGTTAGCTTTCCAACGCAACTGGAACCGCATCGTATGGACCTCTGTAGCTAAAGTTATAGCTGTTTGAGTGCAGAGAGGTCAGGCTGGACAGCTTAGCAATTTCTCCAACTTCTTGCATTCCTTCCACTTTTGCAAGCTTTCTTCCCATCCTCCAAGCCATTCCTGCCTTATATTATCTGAAAAAACATAACACACATATCAAGGCATCTAATGATAATAAGAGAGGATTATTAATAAGCAATTATAAGATCAAAGAAGCATGTTTTCAATCATAGCACAAAATCAGGAAGGAAATATAAAACCATGCAAATAGTATGAATAAGTGGGTAAAGAGTAGATAAAAACCACTCAATTGAGCACAAGATAAACCATAAAATAGTGGTTTATCAGGCCACCATCGAGCTCGCTGGTGAGGGGGGAAACACAGCGCCGCCGACTTCGCCAGTCTTTCGCCGTCGAACCCTCCTTGCCGCCGCTGTTTGAATCGTGATCCGGAGAGGGAGGAGATGCGAACCATCGCCGGAGGGGAGAAGACGTCGTGTCTGGAAGCCGCCGTCGCCCTCTGTGCGCCGCCATCGTCCTTGCCACAGGGTCAGCTGCTGTCATGTATGGCAGAGCCAGAAAGAGAGTTCGGGAGCAGAGCAGGCGAGAGAGATCTGAGGCTGGACTGGGAGTCCAACCACCGCGTCCAGCCGCTGTTTGTGTCGCCGGTGCCACCTTCGCCGGAGCTGCCGCCGTCAGAAAGGGATTTCGACCGCCGCAGGTGTCGCTGCCGGAAAAGGGAGCTGCGTCTCTGTGATTCGGACAGCCGGGAGTGGTTATATGACTTCCAAAACCACCGCCGGAGCTCCGGGCTGAGCTTCTGTCACTGGAGACCCTGCTACCGCCGCCGGAAAAGTTTCCCAGTAAGGATTTTAATTGAGGTTTCTGCCTTTTTGGATTTCGAGAAGGTTTTAATGCTGCGTGGTTTTTATAGTTGATCCACCGGAGCTTCTGGCCGCCGCCGGAGCTGTTGCCGGGCCGGTTTGAAATCACAGCTGCCCCATTGTGTTACTTCGATAAGAAATTATGTTTCGTATAGTCTCGCGTTAGTATTCTGTTGTGCTTGGTTGTGAATTCGAGTCTTGGTAACGTGGGATCGAGTCCTGATTATTATATGTTGCGATTAGTGTTGCTTTGGTTATTACGAACGTGAATGGGAGCTGAGGTTTTGGTTGCCGTCAGTTCGGGTTGAGGCGGAAAGGTCTCTGTGAGACGTTTGAATTATTGGAATTATTACATATGGATACTGTTGTGAGATATTATGTATTTAGTGATTGTATCTGCCTTATGTGTTATTTGATTGACTCGAGTGATTATGGATGTTGGTTTGGTTGAATTGTTGTGCGGCTTTGTGAAATGTAATGTTTTGAAGTGATTCTTTAAAGATTTGAAATGTGAGTTTAATCCGTTGAGAATTGATTTGATTTGAGTCAATTATTTGATGATGTGAAAAGTCGAATGCACTTTTGAATTCAGCCTGGTTTACTTTAATTGACTTGATCTTGGACAAATGATTTGTTACTGAACCGTTTCTTTAAAGCTTTGGAAATGAGTTAAATCGGTTGATATTGAGTTGATTTTGAAATGGTTTTCTTGAGATATGCCACTGAGGCGACTGTTGGATTTAGCTTGCTTTGAATTGATTTCTGGTTTTGAGCTGTTGAAAAGGAATGAGAAACGGTTTAGTTGGGACCCGAACTGGGTGGCAAAAGTCCAAGTTTTAGGGGAGGTGCTGCCGAAATTTCTACAAAATCCTAGTCTTGTTTAAAAAGTTATTTAAAAAGGATTGGACTTGAGAAGTTGTATTATTTGATTTATTAGGAGAATATTTATATTTTCAAGCTTAATTTATTTAGTGAACTTTATGCCTTGAGTTTGACTTATTTAGAAATGAACTATTTTTACCGTTTGAATCACTGAAGAAAAGAATGATGCTCTAATATTGATTTCAATACAAAAAGGAGCTTTTAGTGATTTCAAAGGAATCTAGACTTTTGATTGAGTAATTAAGTTTGAGGCATTTTGGAAGAGTTAGAAAAATGGGTTCCAAAAAGAAACCTGAAAGTGGTTTGATTCAAATGAACCGGTTCCTTTTCAAATGAGTTGATTTTTGGATCGGGTTGGAACTTGTGATTTTGTATGGTTGGTTTCATAATAAATTCAGTTTTATTTACTTGAACCGAGAATCCATGATTTTAAGAGTTTCAATGAATTTTAAGGGATTGATATAGGTTGACCTTCCCTAAAGACTTGGGACTCTGCCGAGAAACTTTTGTTATAAAATCCCATTGTTGTATGGGTGATTTTGAATACTTTGAAATAAATCCTTAACTTGCCATGGTTTTGGATGTTTTGGAAAGAGAATGCCGAGAGTGGCTTTGTTTTAAAAAGGGAACTCACTTTGAGTGAATTTGGCTTATGAGCCTGAGATGATTTGAGAAACGAGATTTCTAAAGCCAAGGCTGAAAAGAGTTGAAACTTGATTTCAAAGTGAAGCGATTTGAGAAAAAGTGATTTATGGCTTAAATGCCGGTTTTATGAATTTGATGATGTTGGATGGTGGAAGTGCTGTTTTATTATAGGCCGGAATGGCTGTGTATGATTATGAATATTGGCTGGTTCTGGATTGAACCGTGAGCCGAAATGGCTGTGTATGATATTGATTTATGGCTGATTGCCAAATGAGTTATGGGCCTTTATGGCTGACTATGAATTATGAATTTAAGCCGGATGGCTGAGATGGATGTTGATCCATGGCTGGGACTGAATGAATATATGCTTGAGATACCTGGGTAGTAGCAAGGGTTGTGGTTCTTCCCACTTGCTCCAGGTTAGAGACTGTGACGCCTGGGTAGTAGCGGTAGTAGTGGTGATTCCACTCGCTCCAGGTTGAGCTTTTAAACACCCGCCTGGGTAGTAGTCACAGTAGTGGTTATTCCACTGGCTCTGGGTTGAGCGGGTAGAAGCGATGGGGTTGTAGCTCAAACCTACTTGCTCCACGATGGGTGTTTCTGTCCACGGTTAGCTACCAGGACGTGTCGCGTTGGCTATATAACCGACAGATGATATCATCAGCCACTAGGGACAGGCATGCATCATATGCATCTATGTGACATTGTTTGCGTGTGCATATTGTATTTGGTTTGCCTATGTGATTACGTGAGATTAACTGCTACTTGTTCTACATGCTGTAACTGTTTGTTTGTGCTTGAACTTCCTATCTGTGTTTGCAACTGGGACTCTGTTTGATCGTGGTGATTGGTTGTTGGTTGGATTGTTTGGGCCTAGGGCTGTGGTTGAATTAAGATGGACCGATGGTTGGTTTCGATTTTGTGGTTATGGTTTGGAAATGTGTGAAAGGCTAATTTGGTTCAGCATAGATAAATCTTTTGAAATGCTTTTGAATATTGTTTTAAATGAATAGTTTCCTCTTTCAGAAAAGGATTTCAGATTTCTCTTTTATTGTAAACCTTTGTTTTTGAAAAGGGGCATAAGACGATTATTAATCACTGGTACGGTTTATCTTCACGTATCCTATTACAGTAATTCCCAAAAACCCTCTACTGAGAACCCTTTCGAGGATGATGTTCTCACCCCCCCTACATTTTTCCCCTTTCAGGATATGGCGCAGAAGTTACGAAGAGTTCATTTAGTTGTTGTTGAGATGCTCTGTATTGCTTTAGTATATTTTTGTTCCCTCGCCTTTATCTTGATACATTCTATAAGAGGGATAGGAATTGTATTAAATATTGCTTGTAATATTATTTATTTATATATATGTGTATATATATGGATGTACTCTTTATGAGTTGTTGTAAGTGTATTGAATGTATGGATGTACGTTGTATAGCAAAAGTATTCTTGGAGCGGTATTGCATTTTAATGTTTTAAACACGCTCATATTTTAGTATTAAATAGTATAAAAGTCGTCGTAATGTCCGAGCTATCAGAGTCGCGCAGCTGGAAGCATGAGCTTTGGTAGTTAGGGTGTTGCATTATGGTATCAGAGCGGTCTTTCCTGTAGAGCCTGAGGAATAGACTAACTATGCTTCAATTGCATACTCTGAGCGTTTGTCATGTAATAGGTCTTGTCGAATGACGAGAATTAGAGCTTTATGCACATGACGATCTATTGATTAATGCTGTTAGTGTTGCATTGCATAATTCTTGGTATTAAGTTTGGCCGGCTTAATACTAGTGAATTGTGTATATGAGAGCACTAATGGGTTGTCATAGATGATATGCGAGTTTTGAGTAAAGCGAATCGTGGGTTTTGGGAACGTTGGAAACTATTTCTCGAGACTATTCAGTTGTGTGTCTTGAATTCTGTTCGAGTCGACCTGTTCTTTCATGTCCTAATTTGAAGTTCTTGTTTGCTAATTCTTTTGAAAAGTAGTTTGATTTTTCAACTCTATTCTTCTATTCATATGCATTCTTGTTTGATCTTAATTGCATATGCTTGTTTGGAATCCTTGTTGCGTCTATCTTCCTCTGTTTGAGTTCTTCTTGATTCAGGTATTCTTTGATATAACTTTGAACTTGTCTTAATGCGCTTTGTCTTTTAACTCCGGGTTTCGAGTCCATTCTTTGAGAAATTGTTGATTCAGTTTTTCTCTTACTTGATAGTGATCACAGCCAATTTTGAGATTTTGTAAATTGCTATTGATTAGATATATACTTTTCTATATATGAAACTTTGAGATTACTTATACAGTTTAACAACTATTTCTTTCTAATGCCTCGCCTGTACTTTTACTGGTTTACGGAACTGCACTTACTTTAAAAGTAAATTGACTTTCTAGTAATTCTACTATAGCTCCAGTGCACATCTTCATTTGATTATGTATTTTGATATTTTTCAAAATTTTGAAAAGAAAGGATTTACCACTTTTGTCTCGGTTGAGTTTTGTTTGATAAACTTTATTTAATTCATTTTGATTTGAGTTTGATTTAGCATACTACATGGCTTATGTCATTGTTGTTCTTTTGAAAATGTTGGACTCATGACTTTCTTCTTATGAGCGAACTCGTTCTCTCTTAAGCTTTCCATCTCCATGAATGTCATGCTTGACCTTGTTTTTAACTAATCTCTTACATCTTGTGAGCATTACTATTGATCTTGGTTTTTCCAACCTTGTGAATCTCATTCTTATATGAGTTAGTTTGATTCGTTTCAAAATAGTGCATCGTTTATTCTCTCATTGTCTTTACGAGAGTTTTTAGTCAAAGATTTATCCTTGGGAAATTACTAATGATTGGGTTGTATTTTCCTATGACTTTCGTATACTTTTGAATCAATTGAAAGCTTGTTTGATGCCTCATGCCTAGTGGATCTTGTTTGAACTATCTTGATTTAAGATACTTTCTGGTATGGCTTGACTCCTTTTAAGTACATTCTAATCTCCTTAAATATCCTTCTGAGATGGTGATTTCAAGAACACTTTTGGAGTCTTGTTTTGAACTTTTTAAAGAAGTTTTGAATTCTCTTTAAAGCAGTTCTAAACTAAATTTATTTTTCAACTGCTTGATTGTAATGGAAACCATCATTCAACTTTGACAAAGTTGTTTTAAAGTGGCATGCGCTATTTTAAATGAGGTTTTGGAAAGCTTCCTTGTTTAGTGGAAATCGGTTCGTTTGTAACGCACTACTTATTTCCTTTACCAAATTGTAAGCAAATTTTTACTTCGGAGTTTCTTTTCTAAAAAGAGTTTAACTTCCTCTTTCGTACTTGCTATAAATGTTATACACGCTTGTTTGAATATGAAATTTTGAGAATTTTGAACAAGCATTTGATTACTTCCGAGTTTTTATGAACTGGTTTTGGTTAAGTTGTGCATCTAATTATCTTTCTAAAATATTTAAGGAAATATTTTTGCTCTTAGCCAAACCTGTGTACAGTTTGTTTTTAAAATTCTACATGATCTGCTTCAACATGAAGTTGTATTACAACAAAATCACGTTTATGCTTTTGTAACTCCCTTGAAGAATGTTTATTACTTGACTTCCTTCTGAACTACGAAGTGATTTTTCTGCAAATTTTCGATTCTTTTACGAACAATGTATTTGGGAGTATTTTTAATCGTGCTCTTGAGATCTGTGAGCTTTGTCTTGGGTTTGAAATATTCTCTTCTGTAAACCTCATGCTTCCTCGACTCAGCTTGAGTTTGTTTCAAAATAATGCGCTGAATTTTCTTCTTATTGGTCCTGTTGGATTTCTTTGATTCAAGGGTTATCTTTGAAATTGTCAATTGAATTGTGTCTAGCAAACTTCATTACTTGAGTATCCTTGTTTATCTGGAATTGGATATATTTTTTCAAATCTATGAGTATTGTCCTTGACAATTGTCTCTCCTTTCTAAGATCTTGTATTCGTCTGAGTAGACTCAAGAATTATTTTTGATATCACGTGTGATCTGTAGATGTAGTAACGTGATGCGTTAGTTCTTTAAGACGTGATATGTGCATACGGAAGTTGAAACGGTAGGTGTGCAACATTACGAGTTGTGGGTGTTTTGTTCCTTGCGAACGGATTTGCGGTTGTTAGGCTTGTGATCGGATATGGGAATTGTAAAGCGCTTGACGGATTTGGAAAGTTGAAGCCTTGAGGTTGATATGAGAATAGTGTGCGGATGTTAAGCACGTCGTTTTAACTCCATCCTGATTTATAGCCTTCAATGCCTTGCTCTTCTACCACATGTTGAACCATGTCACCTTTTTGCATTGAGCCTGTCTTGTAATGTTTTCTTTGCAACCATACTCCAACCTTTGCATCCTTATGCATATGACAATCAAAGTATTTGAAAACCGTATATATGTGTTTACATGTTGTGCTATTTTTGCCTCTTCCTGAAATGTGTTCCAGGATGAACTGTTATGAAATTTCTTTAATTTTGTATCAATTTTCGAGGGCGAAAATTTTTATAAGGTGGGTAGAATGTAAGACCCAGAACTTTTGAAAAGTCTTATTATGATCAAGTCTCAAATCATATAGTTATTTATAACCTTAATTTCAGAAATTATTTTATTAAAGATAATTAAGGCAAGTTTTGATTCATTGAATTTGAGATAAGTTATGATTATTATCCAAATTCACAATTATTAGACTATTTTCTATATTCAAAGTATAAATTTGGTAGTTGTGAAATAATAAGGATTTCTATATGATTTGGATTAAATAATTAATATTTTAAATATTAATACTACTATTTTGGAAAATGGAGAAATTAAGTATATTATTTCTAATTATTTGATTGGGGAATTTTATTGAAAATAATTTGCGAAAGTGATGAACAAATAGTATTTTCTATATATAATCAGGGTTGGATTTAATTGAGTCTCAATGACTATATTTTCCCCAATTTCATTTGAAATTACCATAATGCCCCTAACCCTAATTTTGCTAAGCCTATTCCCTTCCATCCTCCCTCCACGCTGCGCAGCCCAACCCCTTTCCTCATTGCCTTCACTGCGCAGCAACAACAACAACAACACCCACAATTTCCTTATTCTCCGAGAAAGAAAGAAACAGAAAGAAAGAGAGATCTGAGGGGGAGTAGAGGAGACCGGAAAAGAACAAGGGAAGGAGGCCACATTGCTGCCGCTGCTACCAATCCGTGCCGCCATGGTTGTCCCATCCACGGAGCCATGAGTCGCGCCTTGTCACCGAGAGGAGGAGGGAGGAGACGCGCTACTAGAGGAGAGGAGAAGGGGAACTCACCGCGTCGCCGTCACCCATGAGCCGCGCTGCTACCCGTGCCGCCGCTGGTCTACCTTGGGGCCACCGTCGAGCTTGCGGGTGAGGGGGGAAACACAGCGCCGCCAACTTTGCCAGTCTTTCGCCGTTGAACCCTCCTTGCCGCCGCTGTTTGAATCGCGATCCGGAGAGGGAGGAGATGCGAGCCATGGCCGGAGGGGAGAAGACGTCGTGTCTGAAAGCCGCCATCGCCCTCTGTGCGCCGCCGTCGTCCTTGCCACAAGGTCAGCCGCTGTCATGTATGGCAGAGCCAGAAAGAGAGTTCAGGAGCAGAGCAGGCGAGAGAGATCTGAGGCTGGACTGGGAGTACAACCACCGCATCCAGCCGCTGTTTGTGTCGCCGGTGCCACCTTCGCCGGAGCTGCCGCCGTCAGAAAGGGGTTTCGACCGCCGCAGGTGTCGCTGCCAGAAAAGGGAGCTGCGTCTCTGTGATTCGGACAGCTGGGAGTGGTTATATGACTTCCAGGACCACCGCCGGAGCTCTGGGCTGAGCTTCTGTCACTGGAGACCCTGCTACCGCCGCCGAAAAAGTTTGCCGGTAAGGGTTTTAATTGAGGTTTCTGCCTTTTTGGATTTCGAGAAGGTTTTAATGCTACGTGGTTTTTATAGTTGATCCACCGGAGCTTCTGGCCACTGCCGGAGCTGTTGTCGGGCCGGTTTGAAATCGCAGCTGCCCCATTGTGTTACTTCGGTAAGAAATTATGTTTCGTATAGTCTCGCGTTAGTATTCTGTTGTGCTTGGTTGTAAATTTGAGTCTTGGTAACATGGGATCGAGTCCTGATTATTATATGTTGCAATTAGTGTTGCTTTGGTTATTACGAACGTGACTGGGAGCTGAGGTTTTAGTTGCCGTCAGTTCGGGTTGAGATGGAAAGGACTCTGTGAGACGTTTGGATTATGGAATTTACGTTTTGAGGTAGGGGCACTTTCCAAAAACTATGTTTTAAGTATTGGAATTATTACATATGGATACTGTTGTGAGATATTGTGTATTTAGTGATTGTATCTGCCTTATGTGTTATTTGATTGACTCGAGTGATTATAGATGTTGGTTTGGTTGAATTGTTGTGCGGCTTTGTGAAATGTAATGTTTTGAAGTGATTCTTTAAAGATTTGAAACGTGAGTTTAATCCGTTGAGAATTGATTTGATTTGAGTCAATTATTTGATGATGTGAAAAGTCGAATGCACTTTTGAATTCAGCCTGGTTTACTTTAATTGACTTGATCTTGGACAAATGATTTGTTACTGAACCGTTTCTTTAAAGCTTTGGAAATGAGTTAAATCGATTGATATTGAGTTGATTTTGAAATGGTTTTCTTGAGATATGCCACTGAGGCGATTGTTGGATTTAGCTTGCTTTGAATTGATTTCTGGTTTTGAGCTGTTGAAAAGGAATGAGAAACAGTTTAGTTGAGACCCGAACTGGGTGGCAAAAGTCCAAGTTTTAGGGGAAGTGCTGCCAAAATTTCTATAAAATCCTAGTCTTGTTTAAAAAGTTATTTAAAAAGGATTGGACTTGAGAAGTTGTATTATTTGATTTATTAAGAGAATATTTATATTTTCAAGCTTAATTTATTTAGTGAACTTTATGCCTTGAGTTTGACTTATTTAGAAATGAACTATTTTTACCGTTTGAATCACTGAAGAAAGAATGATGCTCTAATATTGATTTCAATATAAAAGTGAGCTTTTAGTGATTTCAAAGGAATCTAGACTTTTGATTGAGTAATTAAGTTTGAGGCATTTTGGAAGAGTTAGAAAAGAGGGTTCCAAAAAGAAACCTGAAAGTGGTTTGATTCAAATGAACCGGTTCCTTTTCAAATGAGTTGATTTTTGGACCGGGTTGGAACTTGTGATTTTGTATGGTTGGTTTCATAATAAATTCAGTTTTATTTACTTGAACCGAGAATCCATGATTTTAAGAGTTTCAATGAATTTTAAGGGATTGATATAGGTTGACCTTCCCTAAAGACTTGGGACTCTGCCGAGAAACTTTTGTTATAAAATCCCATTGTTGTATGGGTGATTTTGAATACTTTGAAATAAATCCTTAACTTGCCATGGTTTTGGATGTTTTGGAAAGAGAATGCCGAGAGTGGCTTTGTTTTAAAAAGGGAACTCACTTTGAGTGAATTTGGCTTATGAGCCGGAGATGATTTGAGAAACGTGATTTCTAAAGCCAAGGCTGAAAAGAGTTGAAACTTGATTTCAAAGTGAAGCGATTTGAGAAAAAGTGATTTATGGCTTAAATGCCGGATTTATGAATTTGATGATGTTGGATGGTGGAAGTGCTATTTTGTTATGGGCCGGAATGGCTGTGTATGATTATGAATATTGGCTGGTTCTAGATTGAACCGTGAGCCGGAATGGCTGTGTATGATATTGATTTATGGCTGATTGCCGAATGAGTTATGGGCCGTATGGCTGACTATGAATTATGAATTTAAGCCGGATGGCTGAGATGGATGTTGATCCATGGCTGGGACTGAATGAATATATGCTTGAGATACCTGGGTAGTAGCAAGGGTTGTGGTTCGTCCCACTTGCTCCAGGTTAGAGACTGTGACGCTTGGGTAGTAGCGGTAGTAGTGGTGATTCCACTCGCTCCAGGTTGAGCTTTTAAACACCCGCCTGTGTAGTAGCCACAGTAGTGGTTATTCCACTGGCTCTGGGTTGAGCGGGTAGTAGCAATGCGGTTGTAGCTCAAACCTACTTGCTCCGCGATGGGTGTTTCTGTCCATGGTTAGCTACCAGGTCGTGTCGGGTTGTCTATATAACCGACAGATGATATCATCAGCCACTAGGGACAGGCATGCATCATATGCATCTATGTGACATTGTTTGCATGTGCATATTGTATTTGGTTTACCTATGTGATTACGTGAGATTAACTGCTACTTGTTCTACTTGCTGTAACTGTTTGTTTGTGCTTGAACTTCCTATCTGTGTTTGCAACTGGGACTCTGTTGGATCGTGGTGATTGGTTGTTGGTTGGATTGTTTGGGCCTAGGGCCGTGGTTGAATTAAGATGTACCGATGGTTGGTTTCGGTTTTGTGGTAATGGTTTGGAAATGTGTGAAAGGCTAATTTGGTTCAGCATAGATAAACCTTTTGAAATGCTTTTGAATATTGTTTTAAATGAACAGTTTCCTCTTTCAGAAAAGGATTTCAGATTTCTCTTTTATTGTAAACCTTTGTTTTTGAAAAGGGGCATAAGACGGTTATTAATCACTGGTACGGTTTATCTTCACGTATCCTATTACAGTAATTCCCAAACACCCTCTACTGAGAACCCTTTCGAGGATGATGTTCTCACCCCCCTACATTTTTCCCCTTTCAGGATATGGCGCAGAAGTTACGAAGAGTTCATTTAGTTGTTGTTGAGATGCTCTGTATTGCTTTAGTATATTTTTGTTCCCTCGCCTTTATCTTGATACATTCTGTAAGAGGGATAGGAATTGTATTGGGTAATACTTGTAATATTATTTATTTATATATATGTGTATATATTTGGATGTACTCTTTATGAGTTGTTGTAAGTGTATTGAATGTATGGATGTACGTTGTATAGCAAAAGTATTCTTGGAGCGGTATTGCATTTTAAAGTTTTAAACAGGCTCATATTTTAGTATTAAATAGTATAAAAGTTGTCGTAATGTCCGAGCTATCAGAGTCGCGCAGCCGGAAGCGTGAGCTTTGGTAGTTAGGGTGTTACAAAGCACATGTTACATTGCCTTCATGGATCTTAACTCTTTGAATTGCATGTTTTGGCCACCATGCATTCATCATCTATTGTTAGGTAATCGTACATTATCGATGCATTATTTCTTAGGTGTTGCTTATTCATGATTGACCCTTATTCATATCACCTATTTCATGCATTGAGATTTTGGAATTGTGAAATCGGATCGAGCGCTTACCTAATGACATATTTTTGAGTTTGTAAAGATTTGTGGACTGAGCGCTTACCTGATGAGTCCATATTTTCCGATGTATTTTGGCTTGATTTGGATGGATTCTATCACATGAACTCACACTTAAGCACTCAAATAGCATACTTTTGTGTTTGATCCCTGATTTGATCTTAAATGTGAAAACATGCATTTTAATGCTTAGATTAGTGATTTTCAATTCCACTTTTATGTCATTCGATGCCATGATATGGTTTGTGAGTGATTTCAGGCCTTGGAGACAAGAATGGATAGCCAAAAGTGGAGGAAAGCATGTACAAGGGAGAAAACATGAAGAAAACAAGAAAAGCACACACAGTGAAGTGTGCGTACGCACAGCCCTGCGTGTGTGCGCACAAGCAAGGATTTTCATGCGTGCGTACACACGAGCACCTGTGCGTACGCACAGGACAATTTTTTAGCCGAGTGTGCGGACGCACACGTCTGTGTGTCCGCACAGGTCCCTGCACGTGATTTCATTAATGAAACACGTGCTGTGTGAATTTGGAGGCCCTTGGCTCATTTTTGGAAGGCTGAAATGCTGTTTTGGAGTGCTATATAAAGGAGAATTGAACACTTATCAAGGGGGGAGGCATTGAAGCAAAATTTTACATAGTTTTGCATAGTAATTAGGACTAGGAGTAGTGTAGAGTAGAGAGCTCTCCTAGGGTTTATCAATTTCCAATGTAGCATTTTATAGCAAGTTCTGATTTTGGATTTTTACTTCTTCAATTGTAAGTACTCTCAATTTCCTCTTTAATTAAAGCACTTTTACTTTCATTTCCTTTTGGTTCAAGTTACTTGTTCATATTTGTAATTTTGTGTTACTTGAAGTTTTGTTTAATGAATTTTATGTTTCATGCTTCATTTATGTTTGATTGCTTGTTTATGCTTGGTTTTGTTGATAGTTGGTTATAGTCTTCCATTTTCCATTACAATTTTCCATGTTTTACTTTTATGCACACAAGGTGTTTGTGAAAATGTCAACTCTAGATTTTGAGTAGATTTTCCCACTGTGGCTTGTGGTTTGAGTTACTAGGATACTAGAGTCATAATGTCCGACATTTAGTGGTAATTCTTGGGTAGTTAGTTGATTCTTATTTCCATTGACGCTAGCCTTTTATCAACTAGTTTGGTAAGTTGGTTGGGACTTATGGATTAAGGTCAATTATGCTTGCTTGACTTACTCCTCGATGGTTGGGATTGACTAGGCAAGATTGACTCATCATAATTACCATAGTTGTAGTTATGGCGATGATAGGATTCCTTGGATCCTCATTCCCAAGTCAAGGCTCTTTCATTGCATTTTAACATTTTCACTAAGTTTTGATCTTGTCTTCTCTTTACTTGCATTGCTTACAATTTTGATCATTGCTTAGTTCTTTTATTGCTTAGTTTCTTTAATCTTTCGTTCTTTAATTCAAAAACTCCTTTTGTCCCTTTAACAACTGAAAGTGTAACATTTCATTTGCATCCTAGGGAGAACGACCCGAGGTTTCATTACTCTCGGTTAATATGAATTAAAAATATTAAACTTTGATTTTGAGGCTTATTTGTTGGTTTGGACTATACTACCAACGAAGAAATTGTTTGCTATTTCCGAACCATCGTGATCCTCTTCACCAAGTTTTTGGAGCCGTTGCCGAGGATGCAAATGGTGTTATATGTTTTGGTTGTTGTGAATATGTTAATAGTGTAAATAGTACTTTTTGGTTGTTTGTTTGCTTTTCCTAGTAAGTTTTTGTTTATATTTTCTATGACTCTTTCACACCATCACCACAATGCACCCCAATAAAACCCAAACACTTACCTTTATAGTCACCAATCTTACACACCATCCCCTCACTACATACAAAACCAAAACCCTTACCCTCATGAGTTTAATTGTCAACCTTCATTACCTCAATCTTCATCTTCATATATGGATCAAGCCACACAAGAAGTACTTTTCATGCTCATTCAAGAACAACAAGAGTTCCAGAAGAAGCAAGAGCAAGTCATGTCTACCTTAGCAAAGGCTTTGGGTCATTTGGTTTCATTGCGTTCATGCCACAAGCAAGAAATTCTAGTGGATGAATGTGGAGGATCAAGTGAAAAGTGTGGAGTGAAAAAAGAACTGCAAAATCAAGAAGAAGATGTCAAGTCACGACATGAAGTGCAAAAGGAGATAAATGAAAGGTGGATAGGAATTGATCAAGAGGATTCCATCATTCAAGATTTTTTGTCCAACTTGGGTAATGCCTTCTATGACCCTCATGGACCTCCATTATTAGATTTGGAAGGAGATGTTGATGTGGACTTTACACAACCTCCAATTTTTTACTTGAGTGATGATGAAGAAGATTCAAAAAAGGTTGAGGAAGATTTTATTCGCCAAGAAGTGAAGATAGTTGTGCAAGAACGAACTAAGCGTGTGAAGACTTATCTAACAAGCTTTCTAGCCCCACATCAATATGCCATTCTAGAAACGGATGGTCAACTTTGAACCTTTCTTGGAGTAGTGGATGGTGAAGAGAAGAATGTTAATTGGCAAGGAAACAGAATGTTCATCAAAGGAACCAACTTAACATTTAGAGCTCAATTTTGGTGCAAGAATCAATATAGTGGATTCCGGGGAGTGCACAAGCATATCAATGGTGATAGAGGAACTCAAGTATGGGATCCAGTCATTAACTTCAAGAGTCAACAAAGTTGGATCCTAGTTGCTAGCTTGAAATCTCTCATGAGTTTGATGCGATCTAATTGGGACCTTGGAGGTCGAATTAATAAAAAACTTGGTTGGAGATTCAAGGAGGAGTGGAAGCATAAGCCGCTCTAACAAGGATCTCCTCACCAAGTCCAACATAGGACTATAAACCAAAGTGCTAGGTGGGAGACACCCCACCATGGTAATATCCTTCCAACTTTCTCGACTTTAGCTTCAATTTCATGAATAAATTGGTTATTTTGCTTGGTTAGTGGTTTTATTTTGATGTTTGTTGGGTAATTTTAGTGAGATAATGTGTTTTTGGGAGTTTTATGATGTGTCGGGAGTTGAAAACCTGTTTTGGAAGTCAAGTTTGATGCCTTGGAGGCATAATTTTCATTGCAGAAACAGAGACCTGTGCGTCCGCACGGCCCTGTGCATGCACACAGCTCCCCTGTTTTCCAGTCCCTGTGCGTCCGCACAGTAGTGTGCGCATGCACCCCCTTGAACACCCCCTCTGTTCCCAACACGCGCACAGCTTGTGCGTGGGAACACTACCCCCCATCTCTCCTTCTGTACGTCCGCACACCATGCGTGCGGCCGCACACGCCAAAAAAAAAAAAACTCCTAGTGCGAGCGCATAGCTCTGTGCGCCCGCACAGCTTGCAGCGATCCCTCTGGTCGCAGTGCACACACAGGCTATGCGTGTGAACCCAACCCCTTCCCTTCGTCTGTGCAAGCGCACACCTGCTTGTGTGTCTGTACAGGCTGCTGTTCGCCTTCTGTCTGCAGCGTCCGCACAACCTCGTGCGCGCGCATACCCCCTTCTTTCTCCTTGTGTGCATCCGCCCAGGTCACTTTTCGAACGTTAATTCGAAAAGGGGGAGTGTCGCGCTTCAGTTTCCAACCCACACCCCAAACCTTTCTTCTTCGCACTCTCGACCCTTCCTCCACCGTGACCAGCCACCGCCGGCGGACTCCCGCGCTGTGGTCGCCTCTCTCTCTCTTCTTTTCTTTTTCCTTCTTCTCTCTCTTCCACATATTCCCCTTCTCTCTCTTCCCTGTCTTTGCCACTGCGCACGCCAGAGCCCTAGGCCGCGCACCTTCACTCTGGCGACTAGCCACCAGTGGCAGCGAGCTTCTGTGCCGCCGCAACGTTCACTACCTACCCCGCTCCATCTGCTTCCTTTCTTCCTTCTGCATTACAGGTTTCAACCCCTGTTTCCCTGCTCCTGTTCCATTTCCACTGTTTTATTTTACATGTTTTCAATTCTAATTTTTAATTTTGTTTTAGTCATTAGGTGGTTATCGGATAGTTGATTTCTGTTTCGGATTGAATGTTGTTGAGGCTGGCTGATTATTTGAATTTTGCTGAGACTGAACCCTGTTGTGTATGAACTATGAATGTTACTGAACTGTGACCGCTGCCATGTATATTGAACTGTGTTTGCTTATCATTATCTCTGCACATATTATGCTTGTTGAAATGCCTGAATGGGATTTTTGAATCAACTTCTGTGTCTGATCAACACAGATTTTTGAATTTTACTCCGTTCTGCATTGTTAATTCCTACCTGTGCAATTTTTTTCTATTATTGGGAATGCTACTTAAGATTGATCGGTTTATGCACTCTGTGTTTAAGTCGGAACACCAATTCAAAATTGAAATTTTACCGCTATGTTTCTTCTGTTTGGTGTTCATTGTCCTTGTGTATGCCATATTTTACTTGATGAATTGCTGGCTGAGCACTTAGTTGTTAACTTTTGCCGAGACCTCAAACTGAACCTGAATTTTATAGCTGGGTACAATACCAAGCCGAGATTCATTCTGTTTGATGCATTTGCAAGTGCATAGCATACTGGTTTACTGCATTATGTACTGACTGCCATGCCTCTTTGTTTTAACACCAAACTAGCTTGAAACTTATACATCTTGAAATCTGTTTGGTGCCTGTTGCAGTAGTACATACAATGTTTATTTGGTGAATTGACTAACTGCTTACTCATGTATTCTTGAATGTAAATGATCATGTACAATTACTTGTCCCTTGTGAATCTTTTTTAGCAACAAAACTTGATTTCACTTGACATTGCTTTTAGGAACAAGAATTGGCTATATGACCATTTTACCACTTAATTCCATGAATAAGCAGGTGCTTTAAATTGCCAAGCTGATTATTGCCTTTTGTGCATAAGTTTTGATGACACTTTAGATTCAAATGCAACAGGGCAATAATCAGTTTCTTCGAATTCAATTCACTTACATAATGTACCTAAGACATATATATGCTTTCATTGTTTGTTCACTCATGCATATGAAACTTAGGTTGCTTGATTTTGGGGAAGTGCCTTTTCTTTTGAGCATTCAACTATTTTATACATGTTTTCCCCTGAATAAGTGTTTGTTTATCTGATTGGCTCTTAATTGAATTGTTTAACTGTTTCCTTCTTTCTTCTGTGATTTTTCTCTGTTTCTCCTGAGTTATTTTCTGTTTTTGTCTTATTCAGGAAGGCCCGAAAAGGAAAGGAGAAAGCCAACCCCTTGGCTCGTCCTCCTCCTGTGCCTCCAAGTGACCAACCAGACACATTTATAAATGCTGAAGCCCAAGAACAGTACAAGAAACTAGAAAAATGGGCCTTTCATTATAAGAGAAAGCTCAACCTGCCTGAGAAATATGCAGATCAGATCTTTAACCGACTAAATTTTTATCATTGGAAATTCGTAAAATTTGACCCGGTGGAAGTAAATGAACACCAGGTCAAGGAATTTTACGCAAATTTCCTAAAAAGGGATGCCCAAACTATTTTTCTAAGAGGTGTCACCTTGGACACCTCTGATACTGCTTTAGAGGCCCTCTTGGATATTCCGCATATTCCTCCGGCTCAAGACGCTTACACTCAAATAATGAAGGACGTGTCATCGGGCAAGATTTTCTTGGATGTGGTCTTGGAAAAGATTGGCCAGCCTGAGGCTAGATGGGAATATAGCCAGGGAGAGCAGGCAATTTCATTGAGTATTGCGTGCACTGACCTCAACCCAGAGGCAAGGATCTGGTAGCAGATCATTACTGACTACATTCTTCTGAGCACGCATGCCACACATATCAGAGTCCGTGTGGCAGTTTTACTGTGGGCTATTCTGGAGGGGAAGAAGATCTCTGTTCTTTCCCTTATCAGAGAGTCGATGATGAAGGTGAACCAACAGCTGAAATACAGCATTCCCTTCTGTTCATGCTCTAGGTCGAGCTGTACGACCCGGGCTGATCAGCGACAAGTCGACCAACCTCTTCAGGTCTGAACTACCCGACCTCTTCTCAAACAGTTCAGCCAAATCACCAAAAAGAAGCCCAAAAAGGGCCCAAACAGAGGAACATGACCCAAATCCAAAGGCAGCCCAAGCCTTAAGAGATAAAGGCGGTTCCCTTGAAGATAAGATGACTTCACTCAAAGATAAAATAAGATAACTATCTTATCTCCAGAAAGGTCACCCCACACCATTATAAATACACTGGAGCACCCAAGTATAACTCATACTCTGATTCTACTAAAAACCTGCTTAATACCCTTGCTAACTTAAGCATCAGAGTCCCTTGTAGGTACCACCACCCTTCGGTGATGAAGGATCAACATCACCAACAAGTCCTACAAGTCAGACACGGCGGCTCCGGCCACCACCCATAAGTCGGACACATCAGTGCCGACCAGCATAGAAGATCTCGTCCGAGATCGACCTACAGTTTCAGGTAACCCTCAGAACATTGGCGCCGTTGCCGGGGAACCTGGAAGTCATCCCACCATCATGGCGAACAACCTTGACAACGACCATGACTCTGATCTAGAAGACAGGACGCCGCACAAGAATGCGGACACCACACCAAAGGATACTTCTCAACCAAACAAAGACAAGAATTCGCCAAATTCAGAAATCATGGAGGCACATCAAACTCAATAAAATCGCCTCAAACAGCTCAAAAAAGAGGCTGAACATCAACGGGAAGCCAAGAGGGACCTTCGGAGAGAAACTAGGCGACGTCGAGAATTAGAGGACAAGCTCTTGAAGCTCGAAGCCGAATTTCAAACAAAAACCATCCAACCTGATCCTGAAGGCAGCTCTCACAAAAAACAAGATCCATTCACCAAAGAGATCATGAGGGCCAAAGTCCCAAAAGACTTTAAAGCTCCCGACATGACTACATACGACGGCACAACGGATCCCAGCCATCATCTCAGCAATTTCAGAAGTCGAATGTATCTCACGGACGCCTCGGATGCCATTCGATGCAAAGCCTTCCCAACAACCCTCACAAAGATAGCAATTAAATGGTTCGACACTCTCCCCCTAGATCCATCACAAGTTTCGACGACCTGGCCAAAAAATTTCTTGCCAGATTTTCCATCCAGAAGGACAAAGCCAAACATGCCCCAAGCCTACTAGGGATCAAGCAAGGAGATCGGGACAGTCTTCGTAGTTACATGGAGAGGTTCAACAAAGCATGCCTGGAAATATAAAGCCTACCAACAGAAGCAGTCATTATGGGTCTCATCAATGGCCTGCGAGAAGGACCTTTTAGTCACTCTATATCAAAAAAACATCCAACATCTCTGAATGAAGTGCAAGAACGAGCTGAGAAGTACATCAACATGGAGGAAAACTCTCGGCTAGGAGAGACCTCAAAACCCGAATTTTCTTACTCCTCCCGGATAAGGAGAAAGAATCCAAGAAAAAAGAAGATCAATATGGCAAGAAGCCTAAAAAATACAACAACTATACCCCTATCTGGGTGTCTCTAGTGGATGTTTACCGAGAAGTATGCCATACCAAAAAGATACCACCACCTCGTCCACTCAAAAGCAAAAAAAGAGGAGGAAATCGGACGGAATACTGTGAATATCACCAAATCTACAGACATCCTACCAATGAGTGCTTCGACTTGAAAAATGTTATTCAGAAATTGGTAAGAGAAGGACGACTAGATCGGTATTTAGCCAACAAAACGGATGAGCCTCAAAAAAAAAGAAAAGATGAAGAGGTCGGACGAAGAGAACGACCACCTCACACCCCAGAGAGACACGTTCACATGATCAACGGAGGATTCGTAGGAGGAGGATCTCAAAATCATCTCGCAAAAGACACCTCAAAGAAGTATATCATGTCGACGGAGGAGAAGGATCATTCGACCTCCCTACTATTACTTTCACCCAAGAAGATGCAGCAGGCATCATCCCAGGACACGACGATCCCATGGTCATCACTATCATATTGGCCAATGCAAATCTTCATCGCACACTGGTAGACCAAGGGAGCTCGGCAGATATCTTGTTTAAACCCGCCTTTGATAAACTCGGCCTGCAGGAGAAAGAACTTAGAGCATATCCGAACAGCTTGTTTGGACTAGGAGACACTCCAATACAACTACTTGGATACATCTCACTACACACAACCTTCGAAAAAGGAACCCGGTCAAGGACATTCAACATAGACTATATTGTAGTCGACGTAAGTTCTGCCTACAACGCCCTGATAGGTCAGGCAACATTGAATCAGCTCACAGCAGTGGTTTCACTCCCCATCTATGCATGAAATTCCCAACTCCAGATGGGATTGCTACAATAAAAGGAGATCAGAAGATAGCAGGACGCTATTACAATGAAAGTCTGAACCTCAGAGGCAGAGGGGAAGAAATCCACGCCATCAAACTCGGGGGAGTTCGAGGTCAGGAGGAGCTCCGTCCACAACCTGAAGGCGAGATCGAAGAAGTCCAAATCGGAGATGACCAGGATAAAACAACAAATATCGGGGCAACTTTAAATGAGGGCGTAAAGAAGACCTTGATAAAACTCCTAAAGGATAATGTCGACCTATTCGCATGGAGGGCTACAGACATGCCGGGCATAGACCCCAGGCTAATGTGCCACAAACTGGCAGTATATCCAGGATCTCGGCCAGTGCAACAGAAGCGTAGGAAACTCGGACCGGAAAGATCCCAAGCCGTGGAAGAACAGGTACAAGCTCTACTGGAGGCAGGATTCATAAGTGAAGTCAAGTACCCCCTATGGTTAGCCAATGTCGTCTTGGTGAAAAAGTCAAATGGAAAATGGCGGATGTGCATTGATTATACTGACCTCAATAAAGCTTGCCCAAAAGATCCCTATCCACTTCCAAATATCGACACTCTAGTGGATGCCTCCTCCGGATACAAATACCTCTCATTCATGGACGCTTATTTAGGATACAATCAAATCCCAATGTATCAACCTGATCAGGAAAAAACCTCATTCCTAACTCCTAAAGCAAACTACTGCTATATCGTCATGCCATTCGGACTCAAAAATGCAGGAGCTACCTACCAGAGATTGATGAACAAGGTCTTCACTGACCAGATCGGGAAACTCATGGAGGTATATGTGGACGACATGTTGGTGAAAACACGAGGCAAGGAGACATTACTGTCCGACCTTGCCCAAGTGTTCAATACCTTCAGGAAGCATGAAATGCGACTTAACCCTGCAAAGTGCACCTTTGCAGTAGAAGCTGGCAAATTTCTGGGCTTCATGCTAACACAACGAGGAATTGAGGTGAATCCGGATAAATGCCGGGCTATACTCGACATGGAAAGCCCAACCTGTGTCAAAGAGGTACAATAACTCAACGAAAGACTGGAAGCCTTGTCCAGATTTTTAACTGGATCAGCCATAAGATCCCTCCCCTTTTATGCCACTCTAAGGAAGGGAAAGAAGTTTGAATGGACAACGGAGTGCGAACAGGCTTTCCAGGATTTCAAAAAGTTCCTGGGACGACCACCTATTCTAACTCGACCAAGGGAAGGAGAACCACTTGTACTGTACCTCGCAGTAGGAAATCAAGCAATGGCCTCAGCGCTAGTCACAGAAGGTGAGAGTGGACAACAACCCATCTACTTCATCAGCAAAGCCCTACAAGGGGCTGAACTAAACTATCAAAAGATAGAAAAGTTTGCCTACGCTCTTATACTAACTTCTCGATTACTTCGACCATATTTTCAAACTCACACGATCAAAGTTCGGACTAACCAGCCCATAAAAGGCATTCTACAGAAAACAGATTTAGCCGGAAGATTTCTACAGTGGGCATTCGAGCTATCTGAATTCGACCTTCAATATGAAGCTCGGACGGCCATCAAGTCCCAATATTTGGCCGATTTCATTGCTGAATACACTGACACTCCAGAAATTCCCACAGAATGGAATCTCTACGTAGACGGCTCTTCAAACAAAATCGAAAGTGGCACAGGCATGATAATAGAAAGCAATCAGGGAACACAAATCGAACTTTCCCTCAAATTCAAGTTCCCTGCTTCAAATAACCAGGCCGAATATGAGGCACTACTAGCTAGTTTGAAACTGGCTAAGGAGGTTGGAGCTCAAAAGCTTATCATCTTCAGCGACTCACAAGTAGTCACCTCACAAATAGAAGGGAGCTACCAAGCCAAGGATCCCACCATGAAAAGGTACTTGGACAAAACCAGGGAACAGCTCGGACAACTCAGGGAATATGAAGTTTGCCACATACCTCGAGAACAGAATGCTGGAGTTGATGCACTCTCAAAACTAGCCAGCACTAAACCAGGGGTTAACAATAGAAGCCTCATCCAGGAAATACTACAGAACCCATCAATCTCGGAACAAGAAAAAGTCCTAGCCATAACAGGTCTGGATTAAGGATGGATGACTCCCATAATTAACTACCTCAAAACAAAAACACTCCCTGCAGATAAAAAGGAGGCGAAGAGGTTAAAAAGGGAGGCACAATACTATACCATCATAAACAATACTCTATACAAGAGAGGGATTTCAACACTACTATTAAAATGCGTGCCGACTTCCAACACAAAAGAAGTTTTAGAAGAAGTACACAGCGGCATCTGTGGCAACCATCTCGGAGCATGAGCTCTCGCCAAAAAAGTACTCCGACCCGGATTCTATTGGCCGACTACGCAAAAGGAAGCAACAGAATTCGTAAAGACATGTCCACCATGTCAGAAACATGCTAATTTTCACATCGCCCCACCAGAGGAACTCATCAGTGTAACCTCACCCTAGCCATTTGCAAAACGGGGACTCGACCTCCTTGGGCCCTTCCCCCAAGGATCAGGACAAGTCAAGTTCCTCATCGTAGGGGTAGACTATTTTACAAAATGGATTGAGGCAGAACCCCTAGCTAACGCCACCGCTCAAAAAGTCAAAAATTCCTATATAGAAACATTGTCACAAGGTTTGGAGTTTGATACGCACAAAACTTGTCTCTCAACAAATTTTCTTCGGCAAGTGTACCGAATTTATCGTCAAGTAAAAACTCACAATAGAGTGAGGTCGAATCCCACAGGGATTGATTGATCAAGCAACTTTAATTAGAGGAATGTTCTAGTTGAGCAAACCAGAATTTGATTTGAGGATTGCAGAAAGTTAAATGGCGGGAAAGTAAATAGCAGAAGCAATAAATGCTAGAATTAAAGAGCTGAATGTAAATGGCGGAAAATAAATTGCAGAATCTTAAACGGGAATGGGGTAATTGCTCATAAAAGTAAATGGCAGAAATTAAAGAGAATGGGTAATATCAGAAATGGGGAGTTCATTGGGCTCAGGAGATGTTGCATTCTCCGGATCAAGTTTATTTTCATCTCTTCCTCAATCAATGCATTCATTGATCTCCTTGGCAATCTTAAGTGATCGAATTCCAATTTCTTGGTAATTCAATCTCTCAAATCTTGATCAATAGCCAATTCCTTGGTCAATTGCTCATGAGAAGAGATGAAGTATGGTCACTGATTATACCACATGCATTTCCCAAATCAAGTGTTGGTAGGATTATAGTCACATATCCATCCAAACCCAATTTGGTCCAGCATGAGAAAGCATTTCTAGCATGATCTCTTCATTCCTCTTTCAAGGTTCAGAAGAGATCCAAATTTGAATAGCTTCTTTTCCAAGATAACTACCCAATTGGATGAAGATTGAAAGCTTTCTAGTAAAATCAAGAGAAAAGATAGAAGAAGGAGAATGAAAACTAATATTGATCCATCAAATTACAACAGAGCTCCCTAACCCAATGAAAGGGGTTTAGTTGTTCATAGCTCTGGAAAATGAAAACAAAGATGGAGAATACATGATGAAAGTAAAACTAGAAGTGCAGAGAAAGTAAAATACAGAGAGTAGTTCTATGTCAAAGGCCCTCTAAAGTTTCCAAAACTCCCTAACTAATTCAAATCTACTCCTATATATACTACTCTTCTGATCTTCTAGTTGGCTCTTCAAGTCTTGGGTATGGGCCTCTGAATCTTGAGTTTGAAGCAGTTATCCTTTTCCTTGGGCTTAGCTTTGCTTGCAGAGAGAAAAGGTGAAGTAGGCAGGGACTTTGGCTCAGGACGTTAGTGGTGTCAACGTTAAATGAAAGTGTGGGTTCGAGAACGTTAGTGACAATCACCTTTTTCACTAACATTCCTAATCCAAATATGATCACGTTGACTTCAATGTTAGTGGCACTAACGTGACCACTAACGTTGCCTCTTGGTCCTTCACACACGTTATTGGGACTTACCTTTCCCAATAACGTGGAGAGTCGTCCCTTGTCCCTACGTTAGAGTCCACGTTAACTAGGTTAACGTGGCTTCTAACGTAGCAGTGCCAATTCTTCGAGAACGTTAGTGACACTTACCTTTGTCACTAACGTTCCAATGTGCCCCTATTTCCCACATTAGAGTCCACGTTAACTAAGTTAACGTGGCTTCTAACGTAGTCATGCTAGCCATCTCCAACGTTAGTGACAAAGGTGAGTGTCACTAACGTTGGCTCATCATTTCTTTATCCACGTTAGCTTCCACGTTAACTAAGTTAACGTGGGAGTTAACGTTGCTCATGGTGGCTCTTGGTGGTTCACCCCAACGTTAGTGACAAAGGTAAGTGTCACTAACGTTGGCTATCAATTGCTCTCTCCACGTTAGCTTCCACGTTAACTAAGTTAACGTGGCTCATGGAGGCTTGGCCAACGTTAGTGAGAAAGGTGAATGTCACTAATGTTGGCTTCTCTTTTGCTTCTTAACGTTAGAGTCCACGTTAACTAAGTTAACGTGGCAACTAACATGGCCAATTATGAGCTTGGTCCAACGTTAGTGACAAAGGAGAGTGTCACTAACGTTGGCCTTGTTGTCTTCTTCCACGTTAGAGTTCATGTTAACTTAGTTAACGTGACTCTTAACGTGGGCTTATGATGGCTTCAAGGGCGTTATTGGCGATTACCTTTCTCATTAACTTTGCAAGTTAGCACCCATTCCACGTTAGAGGTCACGTTAGTGGGACTAACGTGGCTGCTAACGTGGTTCTTCCTTGCTTCCTTTGTCCTGAAATCAAGCAATAAAGTGCATCAAAGTTCTAATCCAAATCATGAGACATGCATCCTCTAATTTGTCATATAATTCATGCAAAATTCTCATGAAATCATATAAAGTGCACAATGTATGCTTGAATCAAGATGTAAGTGAATATCTACCCAAAACTAGCTTATTTTCTAAGAAAATGCATGAAACTACCTTAAAAACAGTAAAGAAAAGGTCAGTGAAACTGGCCAAAATGCCCTGGCATCAGGGTTCCTCACTGCATTATCACAGACAATGGCACTCAATTTACAGACGCATGCTTTAGAAAATTGGTGGCCGACTTGAAAATAAAGCACCAATTCACTTCCGTAGAACACCCCCAGGCTAATGGACAGGCAGAAACCGCCAATAAATTCATATTAGCCGGGCTAAAACGGAGATTACAGGATGCAAATGGAGCCTGGGCTGAAGAACTCCCGCAAGTCCTATGGGCATATCGGACAACTCTACACTCCACGACAAGGAAATCACCTTTCTGACTGGCTTATGGAATGGAGGCAATGATCCCAGTAGAGGTCGAAGAAGGATCCCCCAGAACGATCCACTACAGTGAAGAGGCCAACTCCCAACTTCAAAAAGAAGAACTTGACCTACTTCCAGAAATCTGAGAAAGAGCTCGGATTAGGGAGGAAGCGTTAAAACGTCGCATGGCCTCAAGATACAACCAGAAGGTAGTACAGCAAAATTTTTTTAACAACGACCTCATCCTAATCCAAAATAATATCGGAACAAGTCGACCAGGAGAGGGAAAGCTAGTAGCTAATTGGAAAGGACCTTACCGAGTCATAAAGGTACTCGGAAAAAGGCTACTACAGGCTGTCCAAACTCGAGGGGCGAGAGCTACCAAGGTCATGGCACACCTGCAACCTAAGAAGGTATTATAGTTAGGAGGTAATAAAGATCTTAGGCCAAGGTACACTCTTTTTCCTGAGAAGGTTTTTTAACGAGGCACCAAACCAAGATCTATAAACTCCCCGACTTAGAAGGGTAAACACCCACATGTATATATTTTTCCTATTTGTCTACTTTCTATTTGGAATAAAACTTTTTAGATTTCTTCTACAAAGCCTCTCTACAGGTCGGCAAGGTGAAAAACAAATTCATCGCCCGACCACGATGAAAACCAAATTCATCGTTGATTTCGACAAAGGTTGACAAAGTGAAAACCAAATTCACTGCTCGATCAAGACAAAGCTATAGGTCGGCAAGGTGAGGATTAAACTCATCGTCCGACCATGACAAGATCGAAAAAGTCATAAAAAAGTAATCCATAAGCTGAGGCCTGGCCAGCCCTGACTAAAAAATGGATTACTAATAACTTAAAGAACGGACCGACATGAAGAAGTCAGACCAATCGACCAAAGCAACAAAATGTTATAAAAAGGCAATCCATAGAAAGAGGCCTGACGAGGTCTGAGAAAAAATATATTGCTATAACTTGGGATGGACCGACATGAAGAAGTCGGACCACGCTGATCACAACGACAAAAAGTTATAAAAAGTAATCCATGGCAAGAGGCCTGATCAGCCCTTATCAAAAGTGGATCACTAGAAATAACTTAGAAGGGACCGACATGAAGAAGTCAGCCCAGGCAGTTCGAAAAGCAACGGAGTTATAAAAAGTAAATCCATAAGAAGAGACCCACGAGGTCTAGCTAAAATGGATTACTAAAAATAACTCCCAAGACTCAACGAAAAAAATCGACTGACAGAAGGCATGCGCTATAAGGGACACAAATCGAACCCAGAAAGCCATGGCCTCAATAAAATCAATCTACAAATATTCTATCAAGAATAATAAGAAAAATAGTCGAACAAATCTAGCTTCGACTAAAGCAGGAAATAAAGCACAAAGGCAATCAAAAGAAGTCGGACAGCAAGACTCCAACACTCTAAAGATTCCTGAAAGTGCCAAAAAGCTGCAAATAACCATATCACGAAGAGACAAAGCTACACTCAGAAGGCCAGCCGAAAGTTGACCTCAAGAGTTGGAAAGCATTTGATTTTTCCAAATAAAGTTGCTAAGAAAAGCAACTAAAATATCCAAGTCAAACAAAACACAAGTTACAGAAATAAGAGTTCAAAAGCCCACAGACCAGGCTGTACAAAATACATCAAAGAAAACTACAAAGGGTTCAAATCGGGACATCAAGAGCTCGGGAGTCTGAAGGGGACATCAGTAGCAGCATCTCGAGGCGAAGGAGGACGAGTCTGAAGGGGAACAGCGTCGACAGTCCCATCCGCCCGATTTAGGATCTGGACATCAAGATCTGACTCGGGGTGGTCGATCTCAGTTGCTGGAGTCGAAGAAGTCGGGACAGCAGAAGCCTTGGTAGATGGCACAGGAGGGGGATCTGCATCATCATCATCTTCATCCGGGGTAGGGACGATCTTTCCATTTTCCACAATATTGTCCAAGTTGAAGAGAGATAGGTCAAGCTCGGGAGCAAGAACTCAGACCTGATCCTTCAAGTTCTCATAAACAGAAGTCACACTGCCCACGAGATGGCGCTGGAGCTCGGCATAATCAGCCCGAGCAGATTCCAATCTCTCCCTAAGCTCTACCACCTCATCATAAGTCCGGACATAGCTATCCTTATGCTTCTGCACCATTTCCTCAACCAGATTCACAGAAGCCACCACAGCAGTAGCTCGAACCTTCTCACCTTCCAACTCTTTCTCCAGCTTTGCCACCTTCACCTCAAGCTCCTCCTTCAACCCCTTGATCCGGTCGAATTCTGACTTGACCTCCTCCATAAAAGCCTTTGTCGCATGAAGAGGAAGATCCTGGGCAGTTCAGAACAAGGCTGCTCCCATGTGTGCCAACTTAATACCACTTCAGGTAATAAAGTCCAAATGATGAAGAATGGATACATCATCAGTAGGGACAACACCATAAGGGGTAATTTGATGATCGACAAACCCCACAGCATCAAAATCAGGGGCGTCCAGGTTAAAAGGCTCAAAGTCCTCTGTCTTTTTGGAAGAGGGCCGGCAGTGGGAGAAGAGGTAGTAGCAAAAGTTTGAGGAGGATCAACCAAATGGACCGGAGGAGTAGGAATCACCCTCCTCGGCCCAGCAGTGCTCAAGATCGGCTTTTTAGGAGGAACCTGAGAAGATCCTTCCCCAGCGGCCTTAGCTGAGATGTTCTGGGCAGCAATGACTTTCCTCGCCTTCTTAAAAGCCTTCATGGAATTATTATTCTTATCCATCTCTGAAAAACACAGCAAAAACAAGTTACAAAATCGGAAGAAAAGAAACAAAAAAGCAAACAAAGCGAAAAAAAGTCGACCACTACCAAGCTCAGCTCGGACAAGGGAAGGGTTCCCTAAGACTTTCTTTGTATCGAGATGGGGGAGGGTTGCCCCCAAATCTCCTCCAACACATTCACAAAATGATATTCGACCTCATCAAGTATCTCCCACGAATATCTAGACACCACAACATTCTTTTGCCAACTTAAAGGAAAGACAGGTTCATTGTTTGACTCCAAGAAAAATGGCCGAGCTCCTTCAACAGCTCGGACCTTAAAGTAGTAATTCTTAAAGTCCCTAAAGGACTCATGATTTAAGATAATTGTCGTGTCGGTATAGAATTTTACACAAATTGAAATCTCGTTGCAAGTATAGTTCTACACCAACAAACAATCCTCCTAATAAAAAATATTGGTTTGTCACATGTACAAACCCCAATGAAAATTAACCGAAGTATTTAGACTCCGGGTCGTCTCACAAGGAATTGCAATGAAGTGGTCAATTATTGGCTACGAGGAACAAAAGGGGGGGGGTTTGATTGATAAGGGGCAAGAAAGTAAAGGTGCAAGAATTAAATGACAAGAAGAATAACTCAAGAAAGTAACTAAAGAAAGCAAGTAATAAAGAGAGACATTCATGGCAAAGATTGAGAATATAGGTTTTCTATCCTAGTCATACAATGATCCATTCATCTTATTTAGTCAACTCCAACAAATGGAAGAAGGTATCATGTTATCTTCACATAGGGAGAATGTCAAACAAGACTAATCAATCATATCACAATGATAAACAAGAATTTATCTTATTACGTCATCTCCAACATTGGAATAAGATATAGGTTATCTTCCATGAGAGAAAGTCAAACAAGACTAGTTAATCTCAAATCAAAAGTCCTAATCAACTTACTAATTGAATTAGCAAAATATTAGCGTCATTGAAAATGATATTAACTAAAAACTCTAGATCACCAATCTAAATTGGGTATTAATGACTCAAGATTGCCCAATTACTCTTCCCAAGCCAAGAATGCTCAAAATCTACTCTAACATCCAACCAAGCATTTTATCAAACACTTGGAAGGCATAAAAGGAAAGCATAATAAATGACAAGAAATAGTAAAATCTATCAACTACAAATTGTAAGGAGACAAGATCAACAACTCAAATTAACAATAAAAGAACATCAAACATTAAATTTCATTAAATATAAATCAAATCCAAAAAGAGCATCCATGAACATAAAAGAGAAATTAATATGAAAACTAAGAGAATCAAGTAGTAGGAACAAGAAATCATAAAGGAAACAAGATGAAAAGATGAGATTAAACCTAGATCTAGGAGAAATTAACCTAACCTAACCTAATTCTAAAGAGAAGAGGGAGCTTCTCTCTTTAGAAACTAACCTACATGATGCCAAAACTACAAAACATTTGCTCCCCCCTTGCCCAAGCTTGAATTCTGCATGAAATAGCATCAGAAATGAGTTGAGTTGCACCCAAAGTGCTTCATAAATTGCTGGGGGCGATTTCACTTTAGTGGGCCACGAGCAGCATCGGTGCGTACGCGTACATGGCGCGTGCGCGCCCCTCTACGCGAAGCAACTGATAAACCCATACCTTATGATATATTTTGTGCCTAATTTAAATGATTTATTCAATCCTTCACCCACTTATTCATGTTAATTGCATGGTTTTACTTTCCCTTCCTTATTATGTGATGTATGTGAAAAACGTGTTTCCTATGCTTTAAAAATAATTATTTTAATTACCCTTTACTTCCATTCGATGCCGTGATTCGTGCGTTGAGTAGTTTCAGATCTTCTAAGGCAGGAATGACTTAAAGGATGGAAAGGAAACATACAAAATTGGAAGAAAAGCATAAAACGGAGTTTTTGAAGAAACTGGCAGTGATGCGATCGCATGGACGACGCGGCCGCATGCCAGCGCGAAATGGTAATGACACGACTGCATCATTGACGCGATCGCGCGCCTTGAGCGAAATGCATATGACGCGGACGCATGATTGAAACGACCGCGTGGCAAGGAAAACTCCAAATGACGCGACCGCGTGACCCACATGGACGCGTGACAGAGGTCACGCACCAGAAAGTACAGAAAATGCTCCCAGCGATTTCTGAGGCCCTTTTTAGCCAAAATCCAAGTCTAGAAGACACAGATCAGAGGTTATGAAGTGAGGGAATGCATCCATTCAAAGGAGAGTCTCCAATTAGTCAGTATTCA
Organism: Arachis ipaensis; assembly: GCF_059453495.1. Taxonomy (NCBI): domain Eukaryota; kingdom Viridiplantae; phylum Streptophyta; class Magnoliopsida; order Fabales; family Fabaceae; genus Arachis; species Arachis ipaensis. The sequence continues at coordinate 97,116,940 of NC_142439.1, forward strand.
TGAATTAGATGTAGTTTTGAGGGAGAGGTTCTCTTCTCTCTCTTTTAGGATTTAGAATTAGGATTTCTTTTGCTTTTAGGATTATCTCTTTTTATCAGGTTCAACATTCCTTTTTATTTATCTTCTCAATTTAGTTTATGAATTCTTCTATGTTACAGATTATTCTTTGAATTAATGTTATTTGAAGTATTTCAGTTTATTATTGCTCTCTTTTATTTACGTTACTGTTGCTTCCAATCTGAAGACATTTTTATTCCAGTAGATTTACTTTTTCCCTTTGGTCTTGGTTAAGAAATCAGTAACTCAGGAGTTATCAAACTCAACACGATTGTTAATTGTTATCTTTGCTAATTGAATTGAACTTCAATAATCCCAATCTTTCCTTAGGGATTAACTAGGATTTGAAGATCAACATAATTAGTCACTTGACCTTTCTTTACTTTAAGTAAAGGCTAACTAAGTGGAATTAAGATTCAATCTTCATCATCATTGATAAGGATAACTAGGATAGGACTTCCAATTTCTCATACCTTGCCAAAAGTTTATTTTACAGTTATTTATTTATTTTACAATCTTTTACTTATTTTGATTGCAATTCAAATCACTTGTTCCTCATCTTCAAAACCCCGATTTACAATCTTCATAACCAATAATAAGAACATACTTCCCTGCAGTTCCTTGAGAAGACGACCCGAGGTTAAATACTTCGGTTATCAATTTATTTAGGGGTTTGTTACTTGTGACAACCAAAACATTTGTAAGAAAGGTTGATTGCTTGGTTTAGTAACTATACTTGCAACGAGAGTTTACTATAACTTCTAAACCATCAATCTTCAGTTCTTTCAAAATGGCGCCGTTGCCGGGGAACTGCAATTGTGTGCCTTATTACTGGTTATTGTAAATATTTTTCTTTTACTTGTTTATTTGTCTTTATTTTCTCCTTTTACTTTTATTAGCTACTATGAATCTTCACCCCCCTCGCTTTGAGTTTGGTTCTAATATTGTTGAAAAGAGTGAAAGTTATAATAGGAACATGCATCAAGGTCAGAGCAATGAAAGATGGATGGAGCCAAGAGGATCTGATCAACCCTTTAGGCAACAACACCCTCCAAGATATCATGGAAAAAGACCATTCTACAATGCATACCAAGCCAATAGACATGGTGGACAACCTTGAAGTTACCAACAAGCCCCACCCTATGCTTATAGACCATCGTCTCAATGTAACTTCGAACCGCCACACTCACAAGCTCATTTTCACCATTCACCACCATATGATCTTCATTTATCCCAATTCCAATCCTATTACTCCCAAACACCACCACTTCCCCATGTACCACATCCAAATTCATCACCCCGAGAATCAGAGGTTCGCCTCAAGGAAACAGTAGATCAACTTCAAACAACCCTTCATCAACTGGAGCAAGCTGTGAGTCAATTATCTTCTAGACGTTCGAACATTCAAGGACCTCCCACAGCCCCATGTGGACAATCTAAAGAAGAGCGTAGCATGAAGGAGATACTAGAAACTCCAGTGGACAGAACAGGGCATGACTTCATACTGGAACAGGTAGAGGAAGCTGTCATTGTAAACGAAGAAGAGTTGGTTGAAGACTTAGGAGACGCTGAACTTCCATGGGAGTCCAGTGTTATGGAGAATTCTGTCAAAAGCGTTACAATTAATGCTAAGGAGGATAGTGCACAACTCCCAAAGCAAGTCTCTTATGAAGAACTAGATGGAATAATCCAAGAAGCAGGTTTTCTTGATGATGATAATCTCAAGTCAAGTTCTCCCAGTAATGAACTTGCATCAGCAAGTGAATTCTCTGAGATCGAAGAATCTTCCCCAAGTGAATACGAAGATGATGCGGAGGTAGATTTCTCTCAACCTCCCGTTTATGACTTAAGTGACGAGGAAGACATAGAAGGCTTTGATCAGGACATGGATGCATTTGAAGAAGTCTGCAAGGAAGTGAAGAAATTCACCGAAGAGCACAAGGGAGTAGAACTTACAGAACCACTGGAAACACCTATCCGAAGGCCATTACCACCCAATACAAGCTTCAAGTGGGTACAATCCTTAACCTTTAGCTTTATTTTCCCACTTGAATATGGTTTGCTTGAAACAGATGGTCAGCTTAGAGCACTCTGCGGCTTTAAGAGTAAGAGGGAAATGGCTCGCACCCAGAGCTGGTGCACAAGGTTCAATAAGGTTCCACGCTTCAATTCGAAGTGCACGAATTGGCATCATGATCAATCGAATGGATCTCGGAAAATGTTTGGTCATCTTGGTGTAAATTTACTTTCTAAACCGCCCGGATGGAAAAATATAAATCAAGACGAAGGCGGATTTAAAAGCAAAGTTTGGGATCCTGGAATCCATTCTGACATTCGTCACCTCGGGAGCCTGACAATCTGCTTGAAGATACTCAGAAGCTTTACGTGCCTAGTTTGGGACCCTGGAAGCTGTTGGCATTCCAAACATTGGTGGAGATTTCTGGACGAATTTAAGCGCAAGTCGCCATGACAAGAAGCTCATCCAATGTCCAACTTAAGGACTTTAACTAAAAGTGCTAGGTGGGAGACAACCCACCATGGTATGGTCGTTTCTTTTTCAGTTTTATTTCGTGTTATTTCTTTTTGTTTTCCTTTTCAATTGAATCTGAATATTATTTGTTCGCATTGCATACTGCATAATTGCATAGCTGCATTAAAAAAAAGAGAGAGTAGGCGTGCGACGCGACCGCATCAATCATGCAATCGCGTCAGTTGCGAAAAACAACCTCCCCCACGCGTCCGCGTCATTCACGCGGCCGCGTGACCTGGAAATCGACGTAAGGAACCAACGCCCAGAAAGTTGGGCTGGAATCGTGCGGCTGTTGTACGTTTCGTACAAAACGATCCACGCGGTTGCGTCCATGATGCGATCACGTCACTTGCACAACAACAATCCCACACGACAGCGTGAGCGACGCGATCGCGTCGCAGGGATTGCACAACACCCCAAAGGAGACAGAGAGTTGCGCTGAAACGACGCTGGAATTGCGCGTTTAGCACAATTTCCAATGACGCGATCGCATGCCTCACGCGACCGCGTCATTCATCCTTTTTCCCATTCCATGCGATCGCATCACTCACGCGATCGCGTCAACCTCCATTCCACCCCAGCCACGCGACTGCGTGCCCCACACGATCGCATGGATTCAAATTCGATAACCCCCCAGCCACGCGAACCCTACCCATTCGCGTCCCCCCAACCCCCTTCTCCTTCCTCTATTCTCTGCACCCACCACCACCGACCACCACCCCACCATCAACCACCAGACCCCACCGCCGCCGTGCCACCCCTTCTCCCTTCCCTCTCTTTCTTCTTTTTCTCTCTCTCTTCTTCCCTTAACCACCGCTGCCCCCACTGCGGACTACCACTCCCACCGCGCCGCCGTCACTGCCACGCCCGCACCCACCACCCACGCCCCCTTCCCTTCCTTCCCCCTACCCCTACCCCCATTAACCTACCCGAAACCCCCTGCCTCCGAACAACCACCGCGGCGCCAACCACCCGCAACCGCCGCGTCAGCCGCCACCACCACCATCCCCCAGCCATCTCTCGACCCCACTTTCATTCATCCGCCTACCAGGTTCCGCCGAACACCACGCTTCTTTCAATTCCCAGTTAATTACATATTTTTCTGTTTATGTTTATAATTAGGCTAGTTAGATATGCATGTTGTAGTGGATTCTAGGTGGTTAGGTAGCCTAGGATGTGGTTAGTGGATTTAGGACTGTTTAATTGCGCTGTTCGTTCTTCTTGTTTTATAATTTTTGCAATTCTACTGTTGCTGTGATGTTAGTTTTGTTCATAAGCTGTTCGTACTGTTCACGCTGCTGTTATGAATGTTATTTCTTGTTCATACCTAATTGCAGTTTGTTTTAATTCATATGCACTGTCCTGCTTACTGTTTATTTTCCGGGAACATCCAATTTTAGCCGGAATGCTGCCCAATTTTCTGTAAACTGTTTTGTTTCCATTCATGTCTTGGTGTTGGCACTTTGAACTCTACTTTACTCTGCTTTTACCAAACTAATTCATGAATACCAGATCAAGCTTTCTTATTCTTTTTGATTTCCTGGTTCATAATCTGCATTTTTGATGTTTAGCTTCCAATTTCTGATTCATCATCAACCTGATTCCCTTGTTTGGATATGAGTTAACTATAGCTTCTAATTGAGAATGCTTGTTACTCGGAAAATGCTCATCATGCCACTTACTCTAACCCACTTTTTACTAATTCACTAATTTTAACTTCCTAAACTCTTTTTTTTCATTCCTAACCAACCTCACCTTTCAAAACATCTCTTCTGGTTTTTCACTATTCTCTTTAACCTTCTAACCAAGGCATGATGATAATTTTTCCTAATTAACATGACTTCTAATACATTTTGGATTGTTAATTTTTCTTCTCGGACCTTTACCTCCTATTCAATCCTTAATGCTCATTTACTTAACTCATTTTCATCACTCCCCTGCTCCTTTGCCACTATATGCTTATTTTGTGATTTGCCTATTTGTTTTCCTGTTTTTATTATATCCTGGTTTTCTGTTTTTCAGGATGTCTGACACCCAAAGAAAAGGAAAGGGAAATGCCACAACTGGCAAAAGGAAAAGAGAAGAATCCTCAATGTCCATCCTGGACATCATGCATGATGACTCCTGGCGGGAGAAACACTTTACCCCGCAGGAGAAAGCTGACCAGCTACTCCCTGCTACTGATCCCATTAAGTTTGCAAATCGATACTGCGAGCTGAAGTATCCGATGTTTGCAACCTCCAGGAACCTGTACCTGGAGAGGACTCTAAAGATCCCAGAAGAACTCCAGCAATACACCTCTAATCAGATCAAACAACAAGGCTGGTTCTTCCTGGAGCGAAACCTGACTGAGGTCAATGCATCTTGGGTAAGGGAATTTTTCTGCAATTACTTTAAAACTTCCCTAGATGCAGTAAACCTAAGAGAGAAGCAGATACTGGTCACTGAAGAGGCCATAGAGGATGTTCTAAAGCTCCTACCTAAATCCGATCAGCCAGATGGTTATCAACAGGCTGAGGAGGACATGCGCTTCATGAAATTTAACTGGGATGCCGTCAAGGCAAGGATAGCCCTTGACCCGACTGTTCCATGGGTCATGGGTCAGAACACCACCATGCCTAAGGGAATCAAGCGGGCATACTTGAACGATGAGGCTCGGCTATGGCATCAAATCCTAAGTAATTTTATTATGCCGAGTACTCACGAGACGGAGCTACCTGCTGCTATGATCACCCTCCTATGGTGTGTGATGGAGGGTAAGGACCTGTACCTGCCACGCTTCATTCGGTACTACATGGCCAGGGTCCACGTCCGAGGCACTCTCTGATACCAGGGCATTTTGGCCAGTTTCATTGACCTTTTCTTTATAGTTTTTAGGGTAGTTTCAAGCATTTTCTTAGGGAATAAGCAAGTTTTGGGTAGAATTTCACTTACATCTTGATTCAAGCATACATTGTGCACTTTACATGATTTCATGAGGATTTTACATGAATTTAATGACAAATTAGATGATGCATTTCCCATGACTGGGACTAGAGCTTTGCTGCACTTTATTGCTTGATTTCAGGACAAAGGAAGCAAGGAAGAACCACGTTAGCAGCCACGTTAGTCTAACTAACGTGACCTCTAATGTGGAATGGGAGCTAACTTGCAAAGTTAATGAGAAAAGTAATCACTAATAACGCCCTCGAAGCCATAATAGTCCACGTTAAGAGTTCACGCTAACTAAGTTAACGTGAACTCTAATGTGGAAGAAAGAAATGAAGCCAATGTTAGTGACACTTACCTTTGTCACTAACGTTGGACCAAGCTCACAATTGGCCACGTTAAGAGCCACGTTAACTCAGTTAACGTGGACTCTAACGTTGAGAAGCAAAAGAGAAGCCAACGATAGTGACACTTACCTTTGTCACTAACGTTGAGCTAAGCCACAATGAGCCATGTTAACTCCCACGTTAACTTAGTTAACGTGGAAGCTAACGTGGAGGGAGCAAGAATCGCCAACGTTAGTGACACTCACCTTTGTCACTAACATTGGAATAAGCCAATGTGAGCAACGTTAACTCCCACGTTAACCTAGTTAACGTGGAAGCTAACGTGGATAAGGGAATGATGAGCCAACGTTAGTGACACTCACCTTTGTCACTAACGTTGGAAATGGCTATCATTGCTACGTCAGAAGCCATGTTAACCTAGTTAATGTGGACTCTAACGTGGGAAGTAGGGGCACATTGGAACGTTAGTAACAAAGGTATGTGTCACTAACGTTCTCGAAGGATTGGCAAGCTTACGTTAAGAGCCACGTTAACCTAGTTAACGTGGAGGTTAACGTGGACTCTAACGTATGGGGTAGGGAAGACTCTCAATGTTATTGGGAAAGGTGAGTCCCAATAACGTGTGCGAAGGACCAAGAGGCAACGTTAGTGGTCACATTAGTGCCACTAACGTTGAAGTTAACGTGGACCATCCCTGGGTGAGGAATGTTAGTGAAAAAGGTGATTGTCACTAACGTTCTCGAACCCACACTCTCACTTAACGTTAACGCCACTAACGTCCTAAGCTAAACACCTTGCCTACTTCACACTTTCTCTCTGCAAGTAAAGCTAAGCTCTCTGTAGAAGCTAACTACTTCAAACTTAAGATCCAAAGGCCCATATCCAAGACTTGAAGAACCAACTAGAAGATCAGAAGAGTAGTATATATAGGGGTAGTTTTGAATTAGGAAAAAAGCTTTTTGGGGAATTGGAAATTGAGAACTACTCTCTGTATAATTTATTTTCTCTGCACTTCTAGTTCTAGTTTTCATGATGTATTCTCCATCTTTGTTTTCTATTTCCAGAGCTATGAACAAATAAACCCCTTTCATTGGGTTAGGGAGCTCTGTTGTAATTTGATGGATCAAAACTAGTTTTTATTACTCTTCTTCTATCTTTTCTCTTGATTTTACTAGAAAGCTTTCAATCTTCATCCAATTGGGTAGTTATCTTGGAAAAAAAGCTATTCATACTTAGATCTCTTCTGAACCTTGGAAGAGGAATGAAGAGATCATGCTAGAAATGCTTTCTCATGTTGGACCAAATTGGGTTTGGTTGGATATGGTGACTATAATCCTACTAACACTTGATTTGGGAATGCATGTGGTATAATCAGTGACCATACTTCATCTCTTCTCATGAGCAATTGACCAAGGAATTGGCTATTGATCAAGATTTGAGATATTGAATTGCCAAGGAATTGGAATTCGATCACTTAAGATTGCCAAGGAGATCAATGAATGCGTTGATTGAGGAAGAGATGAAAATGAACTTGATCCGGAGAATGCAACATCTCCTAAGCCTAATGAATCCCCATCTTTGATCTTACCCACTCTCTTTAATTTCTGCAATTTACTTTTATGAGCATCTTCCCCATTTTCATTTAAATTCTGCAATTTACCTTCCGCCATTTACTTTCAGCTCTTTACTTTCGGCATTTACATTTTCTGCTATTTACTTTCTCACCATTTAATTTCCTGCAACACTCAAACCAAATTCTGCTACGCTCAACTAGAACATTCCTCTAATTAAAGTTGCTTGACCAATCAATCCCTGTGGGATTCGACCTTACTCTATTGTGAGTTTTTACTTGACGATAATTCGGTACACTTGCCGAGGGAGATTTGTTGAGAGACAAGTTTCCGTGTGCATCAAGTTTATGGTGTCATTGCCGGGGATTGATTTTGTATCAACAATGATTAAATTGGAGGATAACTAGATTGAGCATTTTTTTTCTTTTGTTTGATTTAAGTTCATTTGAGTAATTTACTTTCTGTTCAGTTATTTTCTTCCCTTCCCACTACCTATTTTCTTAGTTGTTTACGATTCAGTCCACTAACCCACTAACTGTTTGATATATTGCATCACTCACACTAACAGCATTTCTAACAAGAATAGTCTCTATATCTAGTTCCTTGCTTGTGCCTTGTTGGTTGTATGACAGGGAGAAGAAGCGGGGCTTCAACTTCATTTGATTCTGAACCTGAGAGGACCTTCCTTAGATTAAGGAGGGAAGCAAGAGGAAAGAGAGTAGTTGGTGCTGAGGAAGAGGAAGAGTATTTTGAACCAAACATGGATGAAAACATGGAGAACCATCATGAAGAAGAGGCTCACAACCATGGCAGAGGGTCTAGCAAATCATGCTGGGCAAGAGAGAAGAGTTCTGGGTTCTTACATCAACCCAAACCCAGGAAACTGTGGGAGTAGCATCCAAAGGCCAACCATACATGCCAACAACTTTGAACTAAAGCCACAGCTCATCACCCTTGTTCAGAACAACTATTCATTCGGAGGGAGTGTCCAAGAAGACCCCAATCAACATCTAACCACCTTCCTGAGGATATGTGATACTGTGAAGTCTAATGGTGTTCATCCTGACACCTATAGACTACTTCTGTTTCCTTTCTCACTCAAGGACAAGGCATCTAAATGGCTGGAATCCTTTCCAAAGGAGAGTTTAGCAACCTGAGAAGATGTGGTAAACAAATTCTTGGCAAGATTTTATCCTCCTCAAACGGATTAACAGGCTGAGAACTGAGGTGCAAACATTCAGGCAGCAGGATAGTGAGACTCTATATGAAGCGTGGGAGAGGTTTAAGGACCTGACAAGAAGGTGTCCACCAGATATGTTCAATGAATGTGTGCAGCTATATATTTTCTATGAAGGCCTTTCTTATGAATCAAAGAAGGCAGTAGACCATTCATCCGGGGGATCTCTTAACAAGAAGAAGACCATTGAAGAAGCCAAAGATGTCATTGAAACTGTAGCTGAGAATGACTACTTCTATGCTTCTGAAAGAGGCAACACTAGAGGAGTGATGGAGCTGAACAATGTGGATGCACTGCTGGCCCAAAATAAGCTTATTACCAAGCAGCTGGCTGACCTCACCAAGAAAATGGAGAGGAACCAAGTGGCAGCAATCACCACCTCATCAGCAACCCAAGAGGGAGTGAATGCTGAGGCAGAGGAGGAGCAAGAACAAGCCAATTACATTGGAAACTCACCCAGGTAAACCCATGATCCATACTCCAAAACCTACAACCCTGGATGGAGGAATCACCCAAACTTTGGGTGGGGAAATCAACAAGATCAAAACCAAGATCAGAGACGTCACAACCCTAACAACCATGCAGCTCACCAACATTCCACACAAAGATCATATCAACACCACCCTAACAACACTTCTCCACATCCATACCAAAACTAGAATAACCCAACTCACCCCTCCACTCTCAACTCACCCTCATCTGAAGATAGACTCTCCAAAATTGAGACTATGCTTGAGGGCATATGCAAAGAGATTCAAGATAATAAGGTATTCAAAGAGGAGGTGCGAGCTAGCATCAAGAACCAGGGAGACACCATCAAGAGGATGGAATTTCAAGTGGGATACTTATCTGAAAAGATTCCCAAACCTACTGATAGCTTCCCAAGTGACACAGAGAAAAATCCGAGAGGTGAAGCAAAGAAAGTCAGATGGGAAGATTGCAAGATGGTTACTATAAGCAATAAGGAGACTGAGGAAAAGCAAAACAAGCCATTAGAACAACTTGGAGAGACATCAGCAGAAAAACAGGAAAAAGATCGCCAAGAACCCAAAACTTTACAAAAGGAGCTGACACAGAAGGAGCTGCTAAAACTCTATGCACCTTTTCCCCAATTACTCAATGGTGCTGTAGAGAAGAGAATATACTCAAGGTTTCTTGACCTGTTTGCATCCCTCCATGTAAACATACCATTCATCAAGGCCCTCCAACAAATGCCCTCATACATAAAGTATATGAAGGAGCTGCTGACCAGGAAAAGCTCACTCAAGGGAGGACAAATAATAGTGATGAATAAGGAATGCAGTGCTTTCATTCAACCAGAGTTGCCTATAAAAAGGAAGGACCCAGGGAGTTTTCACATTCCCTGTGCAATAGGAGAAACACAGTTTGATAGAGCACTCTGCGATTTGGGAGCAAGCATCAACTTAATGCCTTTATCCCTTATGAAGAGGCTGCAGATCAATAAAATAATGCCCACAGATGTAGTCATCAGGCTGGCTAACAAAACTCAAAAACAAGCAATAGGAGTGGTGGAAAACGTGTTAATAAAGGTTGGGAAATACTTTTTTCCCACAGACTTTTTCATCTTAGACATGGAAGAGAGTCACACTCACCCAATCATATTGGGAAGACCATTCCTAGCTACAGCCAGAGCACTCATAGATGTGGAGCGAGGGGAGCTAATTTTGAGGATCCATGATAAACAGCTCAGCTTCAATGTCTTCAAACTCTCACAAGAAACAGATCAAGAGAACAAAGAACTAAGCAAAGATCATAATGAGATACCGAGGGAAGAAGCAAGCATTGAAGCACAAACAACACCTCTGGGAAACCCCTTAGTTGATGAACAAGGAACTCAGCAGCTGTCACAGCTTAAGGAAAATCAAGAGGAACCTAAACCACCAAAGTCATGTGAGACCAACAACAAAATTTTCTTAGAAGAGGAGGTCACAAAGAGCAAGGCATCATCAAAAGGGACAAAGAAGAAGGCACCAAGGAGGTGGAGGAACAAGAAGATCCCTACAGAGGACTTTTCTCCAGGGGATAAAGTGATCTCAGCCTACTTCCCAAATATTCCACCTCATCTCCCCACTATCCCATCTCAGTTACCTAAGGTCTTCACCATTAACAGAGTTCTTTCCTTAGAACATGTGGAGATCCTTGATGAAGCCAATGGATATAGGTCTACTGCAAGAGGGGAAGATCTGAAGCATTACCAACCACCCTGATAAAGGCAAAACGTCAAGCTAGTGACGCTAAAGAAGCGCTTCATGGGAGGCAACCCATGTTTTATATGCTTTTAGATTAGTTAATAATGCAAGGTTTATGAATTTTAAATCAACTTGATATGCATTTGTATGAGTCATTTTGTGCAACATATAGTGAAGAACAAGTTTGGTGTTCAAGGCACACTAAGAGAACATCAATGTAACCCATATCATGTCACTCTTAGAGGCCTTGAACAATTCTTTTACATCATACGGCACCAAACTAAGTTTGGTGTTGCAAATGTTGTACACATGGATGTTGAGCCAGTCAGTTGGTTTGCACTAATGAATGGCACTTAGTTAGTTAAAACAAAAACTTTAAAAAGTAGTTATTCTTTAAATTTTACCGCCACTTCCTACAAGTGTGTTTATAATCATTTTTTTTGTAGGATCATTAATGGGGCATTGAAGGGTTCGGATAACACAAAAGGAAGAATATTTCGCACGTGTCTCAAGGGGGAATGCATTGGGAATGGTTGCCATGCAACATTGGAAGAAGAACAAACTTGGAAACTAAACCAACCCATCATAAAGTTGGCAATCCTTGTGCTTATTCCACACAAAACCCCAACCGTCTGTCAAACAACCACCACGGTAATCCACACCTTTCATTTCCTCCTCACTTCCCTATATAAGTGAGTCCTAATCCGTACTTCCCCTTCACACCCAAAGTGTCATTTCTCATACTTCACACCTTCTGCATCCGAATTCCTTCATTACACCTTGTCCTAACCAACCGGATTCCTCATCTATCGGTACCTTCCACCCTCTTCACACAGCAAACTCAAGCTCATGGCATCATCAAGCTCCAAAAAGCAAAAGAGGAAGGAACCAGTGGAGAGCATTCCTTTAGATGAGAAGAGATTCAAAACTGCATTCCATGAACTCGAATTTGAACGGATAAAGCTCAAGAAGATACTGCCTGAGTTAACGTTCCAAATTGACGAGGATGAGTGCCCACAGATTCGAGAGAAGATTGAACAAAGAGGGTGGCAAAGGCTCACGAACCCAGAGGGGAAGATCAATGTAAACCTCATCAAAGAGTTCTATGTAAATGTGGTTAGAGAAGACAAAACCAAGGCCCCAACCTTCAAAAGTTACGTAAGAGGAAGAGAGGTGGACTTCAGCCCAAATGCTATAACAAGAACTCTTCAGCTGAAATCACCACATTTTGATGAGCTTAGTTATCATGCAAGGATAAGTAAGAGCCCTGACAATGATGAACTCGAAGAAATAGTGACTGACATATGTGTCATAGGAGCTGACTGGGAAAGGTATGCGGATAAGAGACCCCGGTTCATCAAGAGGGGAGACCTTAGCTCGGAAGCCAAGGGATGGTTTGAACTCTTGAGGAGGTCTATCCTCCCAGCTACAAATAATTCAGAGGTCAATATTAATCGAGCGACTATGGTACATTGCCTAGTACATGGTGGAGAAATCAATGTGCATGAACTCATAGCTGAGGGAATTCAAGAGTCAGCTGAGAAGGTTGATTCAGGTGCCAGGCTTTGGTACCCCAGCACCATTCTCAGATTGTGTACAAAGGCCAAGGTAGTCTTCGAGGATAGCAATCCAGACTGGGTGAACCCTGGGAGGCTAGTTACACTTCAGCGTCTGATCTATACTACGCCCGCCCAACAACAAAGAAGACCTCAAATAGGAAAGCGAAAACCAAAAGAAGAAGCCCACCAAGAAGAATCTCATCAGGAAGAACACCAACAAAGAAAATATTATGACCCAACCAACATAAACATGAATCACATTCATGGAGCCATTGAGGAACTAGCAAGGAGTTATATGGAAGGACAAGAACAACAACTGCATGTTCAAGCTCAAAGGATGGATCATCAAGAAGAGCTCCTTTCTAATTGGATGAATCAACAAGGGGAGTGGCAGAAACAGCAAATGGAACATTATTCCCAACTCACTCAAGCCATCAATCAAGTGTCTGAAAGGCAAGAACGTCAAGATAAGCGCCTTCAAGAACTCAACCAACGCCAGCTAGCTCAGACGAAGGCATTCAATGAGTTCAGTGTACTTAATGAAGGACGGCAACTACATAGGGAGGAGTTCAACATAAACACTCAAGTCAAGTTGAACTACATGTCTAGTCATATGCATAATCTACACTATGCCATCCCTACATATGATGAGGTCCAAAAAGATTTTGTAGAACAAGAAGAAAGGAAGGTGAAACAGCAGAAGGAAACATTGAAAAAGAAGATGGAAGATGCTGGTTTTTGGAAGAAGTTGATTGGAAAAGGCAAGGGAAGTAGGAGTACAAGCACTCAAGAGAAACACAAAGAGGACAAGCAAGAGGAAGAGCATGGACAACCCCATGAGTAAAAGGTGGTGGAGTTTCCTCTTTGTTCCATCTTTTTCACGCTTTAAATAAGGAAAATCATGTATGAAATAGAACATGTTCCATGGTAGTTTAGAAATTTTCAATTCTGTCTTTAAGTTTTTCATTGCCTAGGTCTATGATTACTAGTCAAGTTGCCTGTTTTCAATTCCATCCTGCTTATTGTGTTGCTTGTCTCCCTTTTGAATCAAATAAAAAGAGAATGATTGTTATCAAAGACCATAGTGGAGTTCATATTGTGGAGTAAATTCCTTAGTTTGTGATGTGGTCATAAGTTAGCTAAGTTGGTTCACCAACAAGGGTGGGAAGATAACTATCTGGCCTGAATCATATGCTTGAAACACACCCCATTAGACTAGCTAAATAACAAGATCCTAATAAGAAAAAGGGAAAAAGAACAATAAGAGTTGAAAAAGAAAGAAAAGTTAATAAAGAATAAGGCTAGGCATCAAGGGTTTGAAACTTGAGAAAGAAAATAAACAAACCATGTGCCTGTGGTGTGTATGTATGGGGGAAAGAGACTTGAAGGAGTAAGTCCTTAGGGGTGTCTCAACACCTAGCACCTTGAACCAACTGGTTCGGGAGTGCTGGCTGAAAGCTTATCTTAAAGAGTCGCCCCCTCACAGAGCACCTAGTCTAAGAACACAAACAAGCCCTGAAATAACAAAAAGGATCAATGAATAAAAGTCTCATGGGATGTAATCAAGTGAGTGTTCTAGGACATGATAAAGGTCTGAAAACCAGTGAAGGAATGAACTTAAGTTGCTATGCATGAAACCACCATAAAACCAAAGGACATAACTTCCACAATAATGACTCATTTCTCTTGGCATTCCATTCATCATTCTCTTGTTCCAGTACTTGCTTCGGGACAAGCAAGCTTTAAGTTTGGTGTTGTGATGCCAGGGCATTTTGGCCAGTTTTACTGACCTTTTCTTTATTGTTTTTAGGGTAGTTTCATGCATTTTCTTAGGGAATAAGCAAGTTTTGGGTAGAATTTCACTTACATCTTTATTCAAGCATACATTGTGCACTTTACATGATTTCATAAGGATTTTGCATGAATTTAATGACAAATTGGATGATGCATTTCCCATGACTGGGAATAGATCTTTGATGCACTTTATTGCTTGATTTAAGGACAAAGGAAGCAAGGAAGAACCACGTTAGCAGCCACGTTAGTCTAACTAACGTGACCTCTAACGTGGAATGGGAGCTAACTTGCAAAGTTAATGAGAAAAGTAATCGCCAATAACGCCCTCGAAGCCATAATAGCCCACGTTAAGAGTCACGCTAACTAAGTTAACGTGAACTCTAACGTGGAAGAAAGAAATGAAGCCAACGTTAGTGACACTTACCTTTGTCACTAACGTTGGACCAAGCTCACAATTGGCCACGTTAAGAGCCACGTTAACTCAGTTAATGTGGACTCTAACGTTGAGAAGAAAAAGAGAAGCCAACGTTAGTGACACTTACCTTTGTCACTAACGTTGAGCTAAGCCACAATGAGCCACGTTAACTCCCACGTTAACTTAGTTAACGTGGAAGCTAACGTGGAGGGAGCAAGAATCGCTAATGTTAGTGACACTCACCTTTGTCACTAACGTTGGAATAAGCCAATGTGAGCAACGTTAACTCCAATGTTAACCTAGTTAACGTGGAAACTAACGTGGATAAGGGAATGATGAGCCAACGTTAGTGACACTCACCTTTGTCACTAACGTTAGAAATGGCTATCATTGCTACGTCAGAAGCCACGTTAACCTAGTTAACGTGGACTCTAACGTGGGAAGTAGGGGCACATTGGAATGTTAGTGACAAAGGTAAGTGTCACTAACGTTCTCGAAGGATTGGCAAGCTTACGTTAAGAGCCACGTTAACCTAGTTAACATGGACTCTAACGTAGGGGGAAGGGAAGACTCTCAACGTTATTGGGAAAGGTGAGTCCCAATAACGTGTGCGAAGGACCAAGAGGCAACGTTAGTGGTCACGTTAGTGCCACTAACGTTGAAGTTAACGTGGACCATCTCTGGGTGAGGAACGTTAGTGAAAAAGGTGATTGTCACTAACGTTCTCGAACCCACACTCTCACTTAACGTTAACGCCACTAACGTCCTGAGCTAAACACCCTGCCTACTTCACACTTTCTCTCTGCAAGTAAAGCTAAGCCCACTGCAGAAGCTAACTGCTTCAAACTCAAGATCCAAAGGCCCATATCCAAGACTTGAAGAACCAACTAGAAGATCAGAAGAGTAGTATATATAGGGGTAGTTTTGAATTAGGAAAAAAGCTTTTTGGGGAATTGGAAATTGAGAACTACTCTCTGTATAATTTACTTTCCCTGCACTTCTAGTTCTAGTTTTCATGATGTATTCTCCATCTTTGTTTTCTATTTCCAGAGCTATGAACAACTAAACCCCTTTCATTGGGTTAGGGAGCTCTGTTGTAATTTGATGGATCAATACTAGTTTTCATTACTCTTTTTCTATCTTTTCTCTTGATTTTACTAGAAAGCTTTCAATCTTCATCCAATTGGGTAGTTATCTTGGAAAAGAAGCTATTCATACTTGGATATCTTCTGAACCTTGGAAGAGGAATGAAGAGATCATGCTAGAAATGCTTTCTCATGTTGGACCAAATTGGGTTTGGTTGGATATGGTGACTATAATCCTACTAACACTTGATTTGGGAATGCATGTGGTATAATTAGTGACCATACTTCATCTCTTCTCATGAGCAATTGACCAAGGAATTGGCTATTGATCAAGATTTGAGAGATTGAATTGCCAAGGAATTGGAATTTGATCACTTAAGATTGCCAAGGAGATCAATGAATGCATTGATTGAGGAAGAGATGAAAATGAACTTGATCCGGAGAATGTAACATCTCCTAAGCCCAATGAATCCCCATCTCTGATCTTACCCACTCTCTTTAATTTTTGCAATTTACTTTTATGAGCATCTTCCCCATTCCCATTTAAATTCTGCAATTTACCTTCCGCCATTTACTTTCAGCTCTTTACTTTCGGCATTTACATTTTCTGCTATTTACTTTCTCGCCATTTAATTTCCTGCAATACTCAAACCAAATTCTGCTACGCTCAACTAGAACATTCCTCTAATTAAAGTTGCTTGACCAATCAATCCCTGTGGGATTCGACCTCACTCTATTATGAGTTTTTACTTGACGACAATTCGGTACACTTGCCGAGGGAGATTTGTTGAGAGACAAGTTTCCGTGTGCATCACTCTCCCCTTTCCATATCTGATTACACAGCTTGGCCGTCGAGCTAACGTGCCTTGGGAGGATGCTGATGAGAAGCCACTTGCTGCAGAATGCAAGAAAATTATCCCTCATAGCAGGAACTTTCTGGCTTTGGGCTACAGACCTCCATTCCTCACTCCTACTGATGAGACAGCCACACCATCTGCCGGCCCCTCCTCCTCTACAGCTACCCCTGCTACCACCACTGCACCTCCACCTGCCTCAGAGCCAGTTTATCACTTAGTGCACCGCCTGTTTCAGCAGCTAGACCAGATGGAGCACCGCAACCGGCGGCGATACGAGAGATCTGAGTGTCGCAGCAAGCGACGCTATGAGCACCTGAAGCTGATGATCCGTTCTGGCAGCGACATCCCCTCCGAGCCTGACACCCCATCAGAGCCATCTGAGGAGGAGGCGGATGATCACGAGGCAGAGACCCATCCACAGAGAGAGGCTGTGCAGGCAAGCACAGAGCAGGCTGCATCACATCAAGAGGCCCCGCATCAGATTCAGGCTGCAGACCCAAAGGTTCCTATTCAGTCAGCACCTCCTCTGCAGCAGGCAGATCCTCAGACCACTACCATAGAGACTCCAGCTACCCATCCTTCCAGTGATGACACCACTTCACACCCTGCTTGAGTGAGCATCAGGGACGATGCTTCATATTAAGTGTGGGGAGGTCGCCATCTCTGGCGTATTTTTTTTTTTTGGTGAACCACTACAGACTCTTTTTACTTTATTATTTTTCTGTATTTTTCTCTTTATTTTTATTTTTATTTTCTCAGTACTTATACATTGCTATTTTCATGTATTTTTACTATATTTTTGCATGTTGCACTTTAGTTCATATTTTAGCCATTTAGTTTAGTTGCAATTCTAACTTATTAGTTATAGAAAATGTGGATTAATTAGTATAATTTACCCTTTTTAGCATAAGATAACTTAGTGTAAATTGAAAATATAAAAAGGAAGTAAACTAGAGACTTTAACAGAATAAAAACAACCCACACCTTGTATATATAGCATTACATGTTAGTTAGTTAACAACATTTCATCAAGGAGAAACACTAGAACTTTAAAGCCACCTTAAGATTTACATTGAGAATAATGTGAACTCTTAATTTTTACTTGCTTGACATATATGACTGATATATGATTTTTGAGTTAGAGAATACACAGCCTGTGAGTTTTGAGCTTAATTGCATGGTTATATTTAAACCATAATATTTTATTCCTGTGTGTTCCGCCCTTCTTATTTATTCTGGTGTTCTTTACTTTATTTTAATCTATATGTCGGATTATAAAATATAGATACATACCAAGAAAGTGATTGAGGCCATTGTTTGATTCTAGCTCACTATTCCTAAATTAGCCTACCTTTTACATCATCCTCGTTAGCCCCCTTGAGCCTTTAAATCCCCTCTTGTTTTATAACCACATTACTAGCCTTAAGCAGAAAAACAAAATAAAAATCCCAAGTTGAATCCTTGGTTAGCTTAAGATAGAAATTATGTAATGTGTAAGTGTGGAGAACCTTATGGGAACATGGATGATAAAAACAAAGGGTAGAAAGTTAAAAAGAATAAGATATTTCAAAGTAAAAATTTTGGGAAGCATGCTCATGTGGAATCAAAATAATTTAATTACCATGTGCATTTAAAAATATATATATATATATATATATGAAAAAAATATTTATTTTTCAGTATTTAAATAAAGGGGATACAAAAGAATTCCCCAAATACAAAATAAAGCAATGCACATGGGACAAAATTAAAATATGAGCATGTAACATTAAAAAAGTGGGAAAAATATAGGAAAATAGGTAAAGAAGCTTTGCTTTACAAAATATGTATGTTAGGTGAGATCTTAGACTAATCAAGGATTCACTTAATTAGCTCACTTAGCCTTATACATATACCCTTACCTTTACCTTGGCCCCATTACAACCTTAGTTAAAGACCTCATGATTTTTGTATGCCTATATTCTATAATTGTTGATTGGTTAGATGAAGAACAAATTTATAGAAAGTAAAGATAAAAAGAAGAATAGAGTGATTAACCCAATAAACACTGAGTGACTAGAGAGTAAACACAAAATCCAGTGAGGGTTCAATAGCTCATTAACATATATCTCTGCTTAAATTGCTAATTGTCTTGCAAGTCTGTAAAATATTTTTCTTTCCCATCTCAATTGTAAAAGTGCTTTATCATTATCTAAGGTTTGGCAATGCATATAAGATTCCTTGAGAATGTGAATTAATTTAACTACATGTAAGTTTTATATACAAGTGAATAAAAATTAGAATTTCATGATTCATTTAGGTAGTCGCGTTTAGAATAGATTGCATTGCATGAGATTCCACCACTTTAACCTTACCTTACTCTTTGTCTTGGATTTAGCATGAGGACATGCTATTGTTTAAGTGTGGGGAGGTTGATAAACCCATATCTTATGATATATTTTGTGTCTAATTTAAATGATTTATTCAATCCTTCACCCACTTATTCATGTTAATTGCATGGTTTTACTTTCCCTTCCTTATTATGTGATGTATGTGAAAAACGTGTTTCCTATGCTTTAAAAATAATTATTTTAATTACCCTTTACTTCCGTTCGATGTCGTGATTCGTGTGTTGAGTAGTTTCAGATCTTCTAAGGTAGGAATGACTTAAAGGATGGAAAGGAAACATACAAAATTGGAAGGAAAGCATAAAATGGAGCTTTTGAAGAAACTGGCAGTGACGCGATCGCAAGGACGTCGCGGCCGCATGCCAGCACGAAATGGTAATGACGCGACCGCGTCATTGACGCGATCGCGGGCCTTGAGCGAAACGCATATGATGCGGACGCATGATTGAAGCGACCGCGTGGCAAGGAAAACTCCAAATGATGCGACCGCGTGACCCACGCGGACGCGTGACAGAGGCCACACACCAGAAAGTACAGAAAATAATTCCAGCGATTTCTAAGGCCCTTTTTGGCCCAAATCCAAGTCCAGAAGGTACAGATCAGCAGTTATGAAGTGAGGAATGCATCCATTCAGAGGAGAGTCTCCAATTAGTCAGTATTCATGAATTAGATGTAGTTTTGAGGGAGAGGTTCTCTTCTCTCTCTTTTAGGATTTAGAATTAGGATTTCTTTTGCTTTCAGGATTATCTCTTTTTATCAGGTTCAACATTCCTTTTTATTTATCTTCTCAATTTAGTTTATGAATTCTTCTATGTTATAGATTATTCTTTGAATTAATGTTATTTGAGGTATTTCAGTTTATTATTACTCTCTTTTATTTACGTTACTGTTGCTTCCAATCTGAAGACATTTTTATTCCAGTAGATTTACTTTTTCCATTTGGTCTTCGTTAAGAAATCAGTAACTCAGGAGTTATGAAACTCAACACGATTGTTAATTGTTATCTTTGCTAATTGAATTGAACTTCAATAATCCCAATCTTTCCGTAGGGATTAACTAGGATTTGAAGATCAACATAATTAGTCACTTGACCTTTCTTTACTTTAAGTAAAGGCTAACTAAGTGGAATTAAGATTCAATCTTCATCATCATTGATAAGGATAACTAGGATAGGACTTCCAATTTCTCATACCTTGCCAAAAGTTTATTTTACAGTTATTTATTTATTTTACAGTCTTTTACTTATTTTGATTGCAATTCAAATCACTTGTTCCTCATCTTCAAAACCCCGATTTACAATCTTCATAACCAATAATAAGAACACACTTCCCTGCAGTTCCTTGAGAAGACGACCCGAGGTTAAATACTTCGGTTATCAATTTATTTAGGGGTTTGTTACTTGTGACAACCAAAACGTTTGTAAGAAAGGTTGATTTCTTGGTTTAGTAACTATACTTGCAACGAGAGTTTACTATAACTTCTAAACCATCAATCTTCAGTTCTTTCAGCAACATATGACAAATTTTATATTATTTTGATGCCCCAGATGTTAGCTTTCCAACGCAACTAAAATCGCCTCATTTGGACCTCTGTGGCTTAACTTATGGTCGATTGAGTGCGAAGAGGTCAGGCTTGACAGCTTTATAGTTCCTTCATTTCTTCATGAGTTCTCCCACTTTGCATGATTTTCTCCTCACTTCTTCCATCCAATACTTGCCCTATGAACCTGAAATCACTCAACAAACATATCAAGGCATCGAATGGAATTAAAGTGGATTAAATTTAGCTATTTTAAGACCTAAAAAGCATGTTTTCAAATTTAAGCACAAATCAAGGGAGAATTACAAAACCATGCTATTTCATTGAATAAATGTGGAAAAAAGGTGATAAAATCCCCCAAATTAAGTGCAAGATAAACCACAAAATCGGGTTTTATCAACTCATCATACATGGAAAAAACTTTCTTTCCCTGAGCGGATCGAAAAGAAACCCAAAAAGCTTTCTTTTTTAAGAAATCCCAAGCTTAGTCAAAACAAAGAGATAAAAAAAGAGGGTTTGAAAAGGCTTAACATCTAGTTCTGGACACAACAACTGAAAGATCTTAATAAAACCCCATGAGTTTGGATGAAGTTGGGATAGAGCTACATTACACGACCACAACAATTCGGTCTCGAAGGATGTAAAAGGAATGGTAATGTTCATTTGGCTGAAAAAGTAATCATAAGCATAAAAGAAGGGGCGTTCTCCCTGGGTCAGAGAAGGGAAGCAAACCCTCTCGTCAGAGTCAGGCGCTACCAACTCGTAGTTCTTCTCCTGATCCCTACTACTACAGATCCGGTGATGCTTCCTAAGCTCCACATAATACTCAGAATTCACTACTGAAACACACATCAGGACGAGGGAGTCCAGCCAGTCAGACATTCTCTCGGGGACTTTGGAGGAGGTCTCGACAATATTTATTCGAGAAGACATGGTCAACTAGTCCTACAGTAAGAAAAAGAAAAAGGGGTTACTATCCAAACAGGTCGGGCAAATCAAGAAATCAATTCGGACAAATATGGATACAATTTAGACTAAAGCATACAAATGATAGGAGTCAGATACAGTAGCGAAAGAAAACCCCAAGACTCACACCAAAGGTCCAGGGGCATCCTTTGGAGGCAGTAACAGAACGAGGACTTAGAAAAAATATACAAGACTACATCCCAACATCTCTCAGCAAAAAGAATAACCCTCTTTCAAATGACACTCCGAAAAGAAAATCACAAATCAAAATAGCCCTCTTTCTTATAAACCAATCAGCAAAGGAAACTATCATCATCAAACAGGTCAAGTGGAAATCATCAAAGGCACAATCTTTTTTAGAAATTAAGTAGTTCATAAGCTTCGGAATCAAAGGGTACAATCAGAAAAAGTAACAACATTTCAAAACCCTAAATACATCAACTATAAGGAAATACGCCAAGGATCATACGTAAGTCGAAGGAACTCCAAAAAACATGCACCACAGTAACAATCAAGCATGACGAACAGAAAAATTTCAAGTTCTTCAACATGAATCCAAGAAAAGATCAAAACTTTTCCAAAAAATAGAATAATGCAAGCTTGAAAAAGAACAGCGTAGGAAGTAAAAGAGGAAAGAAAAAGGAAGAAAACCAACCTGCAAATAGGAGAAGACAAGAAACACTGAAAGATTGAAGCAACAACGAGGCCACGCCAGACGATCACCCCTCGAAAGAACGAAGCGCCAACAGTCACCTCTGAAAACAAGGAGAAGCACGAAGATGTGAAAACTTGGGAGCAAGCGAAAACGAAGAGTCCCAGACGAGCCAGAAAAAGCAAGAACAGAAGGGTAAAAGATGGAGTTACAGTAAGCAAAAGAGAAGAAGAAACTGAAGCAAAGTCTTTTGGAAGTTCAAAATGAAATGTGAAAGAGGGAAACGGCAAAAAAGAGGAGTTAATGGGCAGTAAAGAACCCTCGCACGTTCCCAAGAAGAATACAAACACAAAAACGTGCGTTTCAAACTCAAAGAAGTGAAGGAAAAATGCTTCACATTCAAGAAGCCTCAGCGGGACCAACCGAAGTGCTCGAGCTCGACTTCTCCAAAGAATGATCGAAGTCCTAAGAAAGGACTCGACCTCAAAAGGAAGACCATGCTCGTGTAGGGGCACTGTTCATGCCCTGGGTCGAGCTGTACGACCTGTGCTGATTGGCGACAAGTCGACCAACCTCTTCAGGTCCGAACTACCCGACCTCTTCTCAAAGAGTTCGGCCAAATCACCAAAAAGAAGCCCAAAAGGGCCCAAACAGAGAAACATGACCCAAATCCAAAGGCAGCCCAAGCCTTGAGAGATAAAGGCAGTTCCCTTGAAGATAAGATGACTTCACTCAAAGATAAGATAAGATAACTATTTTATCTCCAGAAAGGTCACCCCACACCATTATAAATACACTGGAGCACCCAGGTATAACTCATACTCTGATTCTACTAAAAACCTGCTTAATACCCTTGCTAACTTAAGCATCGGAGTCCTTTGCAGGTACCACCACCCTCCGGTGATGAAGGATCAGCATCACCAACAAGTCCTACAAGTCAGACACGGCAACTCCGGCCACCACACACAAGTCGGACACATCAGCGCCGAGCAGCATAGAAGATTTCATCCGAGATCGACCTACAGTTTTAGGTAACCCTCGAAACACCTTCTCATCGTTGATCACCAGACTAGCAGCTCTATCTGGAATAGAGAGATGCCCAACCGACTGGACGTCTGTCTACATCAGTAAGCAACCATTTCTGCCATACAGCGATTATGACGGGCCGCCTCAGAAGAAGAGGAAGACCACTGAGCCTACATCAGTAGCAGCAGAGCCATCAGCACCTCCTACAGCTCCCGCACTCACACCCCGACGTCAGACACCATATGAGTTGTGCCGGGAGATCCTTTAGGCCGTCCATCGATTCGAATGTCGCAATACTCGCCACTTCCAATGGATAGTGGCGAAGTTTGAGTGTAGAGACCCTGAGCCACCTCCTCCAGATACACCAGAGCCTGAGGCCGAGGAGCCTACATCTGAGGAGCCAGCAGCTAAAGCTGGCCAGGCAGTCCAGACCCCTAAGCGGAGACCGGAGGATCATAGAGATGAGGAGCATAGAGCTGAGGAGCCGGTAGCTGGAGCCGAGTTGACAGTTGAGATGGCAGTCGAGACAGCTGACCAGGCAGTTGAGCAACCAGCAGTTGAGTCCACACCAGTGACATCAGGAGCCCTCATTATTTATCAACGTCATCATCACCCACCACCATCTGACGGTGGAGCTTCACATGGTTGATTCTCCCCGATTGATTATTTTAAGTACTGAGGACAGTGTATGACTTAAGTGTGGGGAGGATCTACGACATTTTGGGTGTAAACATTCTTTCCTGAACACTCTTATTTAGTTATTTTTAGTTTTATTATGCTTTTGTGGATAGTGTCAGCACCTTACTTTTTGCTACCGTTTAGTACTCTAATGTATATACATATTAGCTTGCTTCTAGTTATCTTTGATATTGCATTTCTAGTTTTGGTATATATATATTGCATCCTTATATTGCATGGTATATAGTATAGTTATGGATTGTGATTGGATGATGTGAATAGCTTATGCCTAGCTCATTTTGATCCTAATTTTTCATGTTTGTTTTTGCAATATTGAAAATTTGGAAAAGAACTACGATTTTGAAATTTTGCATCCATCACACCATACATACATATAGGAATAATTTTGGTGAAAAACAACAAGGATTTCCGAGAATTTTGTTTCAAGGGGCATTCTATTGAATTGATTTGGAAAATTATTTCTACACTTGCTTGAATGAATTTTTATGGAACATAGAAGGGTGATAGAACAAAATAACCTTGTGAGTTTTTGAGCTATATTGAGTGGTTACACATCTTAACCACTAAACAATAGCATGTCCTCATGCTAAATCCAAGATAAAGAGTAAGGTAAGGTTAAAGTGGTGGAATCTCATGCAATGCAATCTATTCTAAATGTAACTACCTAAATGAATCATGCAATTCTAATTATTATTCACTTGTATATAAAACTTACATGTAGTTAAATTAATTCACATTCTCAAGGAATCATATATGCATAGCCAAACCTTAGATAATGATAAAGCACTTTTACAATTGAGATGGGAAAGAAAAATATTTTACAAACTTGCAAGACAATTAACAATTTAAGCAGAGATATATGGTGATGAGCTATTGAACCCTCACTGGATTTTGTCTTTACTCTCTAGTCACTCAGTGTTTATTGGGTTAATCACTCTATTCTTCTTTTTATCCTTACTTTCCATAACTTTGTTCTTCGTCTAACCAATCAACAATTATAGAATATAGGCATACAAAAATCATGAGGTCTTTAATTAAGGTTGTAATGGGGCCAAGGTAAAGGTAATGGTATATGTATAAGGCTAAGTGAGCTAATAAGTGAATCCTTGATTAGTCTAAGATCTCGCCTAACATACATACTTTGTAAAGCAAGAATTTCTTTACCTATTCACCCAAATTTTCCACTTTTGATGTTACATGCTCATGCATTAGTTTTAATTTTGTCCCATGTGCATTGCTTTATTTTGCATTTGGGGAATTCTTTTGTATCCCCTTTATTCAAATGCTGAAAAATAAATTTTTTTTTAATGCACATGGTAATTCAATTATTTTGATTTCACATGAGCATGCTTCCCAAAATTTTTATTTTGAATTATTTTATTCTTTTTAACTTTCTACCCTTTGTTTTTATCATCCATGTTCCCAATAAGTTTCCTACACTTAAGCAATACACACTTTCTATCTTAAGCTAACCAAGGATTCAACTTGGGATTTTTATTTTGTTTTTTTTTTTTTTTACTTAAGGCTAGTATTATGGTTTATAGAATAAGAGGGGATTTAAAGGCTCAAGGGGGCTAACAAGGGTGATGTAAAAGGTAGGCTAATTTGGGATAAGTGAGCTAGAATCAAACAATGGCCTCAATCACTTTCTTGGTATGTATCTATATTCTATAATCGGACATATAGATTAAAACAAAGTAAAGAACACCAGAATAAAAAAGAAGGGCGGAACACACAGGAATAAAAATTATGGTTTGAATGTAACCATACAATTAAGTTCAAAACTCACAGGCTGTGTGTTCTCTAACTCAAAAATCATATATCAGTTATATATGTCATGCAAGTAAAAATTAAGAGTTTCCATTATTCTCAATGTAAATCTTAAGGTAGCTTTAAAGTTTTAGTGTTTCTCCTTGATGAAATGTTGTTAACTAACTAACATGTAATGCTATATACAAGGTGTGTGGATTGTTTTTTATTATGTTAAAGTCTCTAGTTTACTTCCTTTTTATATTTTCAATTTAAACTAAGTTATCTTATGCTAAAAAGGGTAAACTATACTAATTAATCCACATTTTCTATAACTAATAAGTTAGAATTGCAACTAAACTAAATGGCTAAAATATGAACTAAATTGCAACATGCAAAAATATAGTAAAAATACAAGAAAATAGCAATGTATAAGTACTGAGAAAATAAAAAATAAAAACAAAAATACAGAAAAGTAGTAAAATAAAGTAAAAGAGTCTGTAGTGGTTCACCAAAAAATACGCCAGATATGGCGACCTCCCCACACTTAAAATGAAGCATCGTCCCTGATGCTCACTCAAGCAGGGTGTGAAGGGGTGTCATCACTGGAAGGATGGGTAGCCGGAGTCTCTGTAGTGGTGGTCTGAGGATCTGCCGGCTACAGAAGAGGTGCTGACTTAATAGGGATCTCTGGGTCTGCAGCCTGAATCTGAGGCGGGGCCTCCTGATGTGATGCAGCCTGCTCCGTGCCTGCCTGCGCAGCCTCTCTCTGTGGATGGTTCTCTGCCTCGTGATCATCCGCTTCCTCCTCAGATGGCTCTGATGGTGTGTCAGTCTCGGAGGGGATGTCGCTGCCAGAATGGATCATCAGCTTCAGGTGCTCATAGCGTCGCTTGCTGCGACGCTCAAATCTCTCATATCGGCGCCGGTTGCGGCGCTCCATCTGGTCTAGCTGCTGAAACAGGCGGTGTACTAGGTGATAAACTGGCTCTGAGGCAGGTGGAGGTGTAGTGGTGGTAGCAGGGGTAGCTGGGGTAGCTGTAGAGGAAGAGGGACCAGCAGACGGTGTGGCTATCTCACCAGGAGCTGTGAGGAATGGAGGTCTGTAGCCCAAAGCCAGAAAGTTCCTGCTGTGAGGGATAATCTTCTTGCATTCAGCAGCAGGTGGCTTCTCATCAGCATCCTCCCAAGGCATGTCAGCTCGACGGCCCAGCTGTGTAATCAGATATGGAAAG
Source organism: Arachis ipaensis (assembly GCF_059453495.1). NCBI lineage: Eukaryota > Viridiplantae > Streptophyta > Magnoliopsida > Fabales > Fabaceae > Arachis > Arachis ipaensis. The sequence goes on from NC_142439.1 coordinate 97,143,783, forward strand.
GGGAGAGTGCCACGGACGTGGACCCTAGCCATGTAGTACCGGATGAAGCGTGGCAGGTACAGGTCCTTACCCTCCATCACACACCATAGGAGGGTGATCATAGCAGCAGGTAGCTCCGTCTCATGGGTACTCGGCATAACAAAGTTGCTCAGGATCTGATGCCATAGCCGAGCCTCATCATTTAAGTAAATCCGCTTGATTCCCTTAGGCATGGTGGTGTTCTGACCCATGACCCATGGAACAGTCGGGTCAAGGGCTATCCTTGCCTTGACAGCATCCCAGTCAAACTTCATGAAGCGCATGTCCTCCTCAGCCTTTTGATAACCATCTGGCTGATCAAATTTAGGCAGAAGCTTCAGAATATCCTCAACGGCCTCTTCAGTGACCAGTATCTGCTTCCCTCTTAGGTTCACTGCATCTAGGGATGTTTTGAAGTAATTGCAGTAAAACTCTTACCCAAGAAGCATTGACCTCAGTCAGGTTTCTCTCCAGGAAGAACCAACCTCGTTGTTTGATCTGATCAAAGGTGTATTGCTGGAGTTCTTCCAAAATTTTCAGAGTTCGCTCCAGGTACAGGTTCCTGGAGGTTGCAAACACCGGATACTTTAACTCGCAGTATTTATTTGCAAACTTGATGGGATCAGTAGCAGGGAGTAGTTGGTCAGCTTTCTTCTACGGGGTAAAGTGTTTCTCCCGCCAGGAGTCATCATGCATGATGTCTAGGATGGACATAGAGGATTCTCCTCTTTTACGTTTGCCAGTTGTTGCCTTTTCTTTTCCTTTTTTTGGGTGTCAGACATCCTGAAAAACAGAAATCAAGGATATAATAAAAACAGGAAAATAAGGAGGCAAATAACAAAAGAAGCACATAATGGCAAAGGAGCAGTAGAATGATGAAAATGAGTTAAGTAAATATGCATTAAGGATTGTATAGGAGTTAAAAAACTGAGAAGAAAATTTCACAATCCAAAATGTAAGATCCATAGAATTCATGTTAATTAGGAAAAATTATCATCATGCCTTGGTTAGAAGGTTAAAGAGAATAGTGAAAAAAAAAACAGAAGAGATGTTTTGAAAGGTAAGTAGATTAAGAATGAAAAAGAGGTAAGGAAGTTGAAATCAGTGAGTTAGTAAAAAGAAAGTCAGAGTAAGTGGCATGATGATCATTTTCTAAGTAACAAGCATTCACAATTAGAAGCTACAGTTAACTCATATCCAAACAAGGAAGTTGATGATGATTCATATGGATATAGAAATAGCAGAAATTAGAATCTAAACATCAAAAATGCAGATTATGTACCAGGAAATCAAAAAGAATAAGAAAGCTAGCCCTGGTATTCATGAATTGGTTTGGTAAAAGCAAAGTAAAGCAGAGTTCAAAGTGCCAAAACCAAGACATGAATGGAAACAAAACAATTTATAGAAAATTGGGCAGCATTCCGGCTAAAATTGGATGTTCTCGGAAAATAAACAGCAACAGAATAGTTCATATAAAATAAAACAAACTGCAATTAGGTATGAACAAGAAAGAACATTCACAATAGCAACATGAACAGTAAGAACAGCATATGGACAATACTAACATCACAGCAATAGCAGAATTACGAAAATTATAAAACAAGAAGCACGAACAGCGTAATTAATCAGGCCTAAATCCACTAACCACATCCTAGGCTACCTAACCACCTAGAATCCACTACAACATGCATATCTAACTAGCCTAATTATGAACATAAACAGAAAAATATGGTATTAACTATGAATTGAAAGAAGGGTGGCGTTCGGCGGAACTTGGTAGGTGTATGAATGAAAGTGGGGCAGAGAGATGGCTGGGGGATGGTGGTGGTGGCGGCTAACGCGGCTGTTGAGGGTGGTTGGCGCGGCGGTGGTGGCTGTTCGGAGGCAGGGGGTTTCGGGTAGGGTAATGGGGGTAGGGTATAAGGGGAAGGAAGGGAAGGGGGGGCGTGGGTGGTGGGTGGAAGCGCGGTGGGCAGTGGTTGTCGCGGAGGGGGTAGCGGTGGTGGAGGGAAGAAGAGGAAAGAAGAAGAAGAAAAAGAAGGAAGGAAGAAGGGGGTGGCATTGCGGTGGGGTCTGGTTGGTCGACGGTGGGGCGGTGGTCGGTGGTGGTGGTTGGTTGCAGAGAAGAGAGGAACGAGAAGGGGGTTGGGGGGCGTGAATGGGTAGGGTTTCGCGTGGCTGGGTGTTATCAAATTTGAATCTACGCGATCGCGTGGGGCATGCAGTCGCGTGGCTGGGTGGAATGGGGGTTGACGCGATCGCGTGAGTGGTGCGATCTAATGGAATGTGTAAAAGGATGAATGATGCGGTCGTGTGAGGCATGCGACCGCATCGCTGGAAATTGTGCTAAACGCATAATTCCAGCGTCGTTTCAGCGTAACTCTCTGTCTCCTTTGGGGTGTTGTGCAATCCACACGACGCGATCGCGTCGCTCACGCTTTCGCGTGGGATGGGTGTTGTGCAAGTGATGCGATCGCGTCATGACGCGACCGCGTAGATCCTTACGCCGATTTCCAGATCACGCGGCCGCGTGAATGACGCGGACGCGTGGGAAGTATTTTTCGCAACTGACGCGATCACATGAGTGATGCGGTCGCGTTGCGCGCCCTTTCTTTTTTTTTATGCAGGTATGCAATTATGCAGTATGCAACGCGAGTGAATAATATTCAGGTTCAATTGAAAAGGGAATAAAAATAAATAACACGAAATAAAACTGAAAAAGGAACGACCATACCATGGTGGGTTGTCTCCCACCTAGCACTTTTAGTTAAAGTCCTTAAGTTGGACATTGGATGAGCTTCCTGTTATGGCGGCTTATGCTTAAATTCATCCGGAAATCTCCACCAATGTTTGGAATGCCAATGGCCTCCGGGGTCCCAAACTAGGCATGTAAAGCTTCTGAGCAGCTTCAAATAGATTCTCAGGTTCCTAGGGTGGCGAATGTCAGAATAGATTCCAGGATCCCAAATTTTTCTTTTAAATCCGCCTCCGTCTTGATCTATATTTTTCCATCCGGGCGGTTTAGAAAGTAGATTCTCACCATGGTGACCAAACATTTTCCGAGATCCATTCGATTGATCATGATGCCAATCCGTGCACTTCGAGTTGGAGCGTGGAACCTTATTGAACCTTGTGCACCAGCTCTGAGTACGAGCCATTTCCTTCTTACTCTTAAAGCCGCAGAGAGCTCTAAGCTGGCCGTCTGTTTCAATCAACCCATATTCAAGTGGAAAAATAAAGCTAAAGGTTAAGGATTGTACCCACTTGAAGCTTGTATTGGGTGGTAATGGCCTTGGGATATGTGTTTCCAGTGGTTCTGTAAGTTCTACTCCCTTGTGCTCTTCTGTGAATTTCTTCACTTCCTTGCAGACTTCTTCAAATGCATCCATGTCCTGATCAAAGCCTTCTATGTCTTCCTCGTCACTTAAGTCATAAACGGGAGGTTGAGAGAAATCTACCTCCGCATCATCTTCGTATTCACTAGGGGAAGATTCTTCGATCTCAGAGAATTCACTTGCGGATGCAAGTTCATTACTAGGAGAACTTGACTTGAGATTATCATCATCAAGGAAACTTGCTTCTTGGATTATTCCGTCTAGTTCTTCATAAAAGACTTGCTTTGGGAGTTGTGCACTATCCTCCTTAGCATCAATTGTAACGTCCTTGACAGAATTTTCCACAATTCTGGATTCCCATGAAAGTTCAGCTTCTCCTAAGTCTTCAACCAACTCTTCTTCTTTTACAATGATAGCTTCTTCTACTTGTTCCAGTACAAAGTCATGCCCTGTTCTGTCCACTGGAGTTTCTAGTATCTCCTTCATACTACGCTCTTCATTAGATTGTCCACATGGGGCTGTGGGAGGTCCTTGAATGTTCGAACGTCTAGAAGATAATTGACTTACTGCTTGCTCCTGTTGATGAAGGGTTGTTTGAAGTTGATCTACTGTTTCCTTGAGGCAAACCTCTGATTCTCGGGGTGATGGATTTGGACGTGGTACATGGGAAAGTGGTGGTGTTTGGGAGAAATTGGATTGGAATTGGGATAAATGAGGATCATATGGTAGTGAATGGTGAAAAGGAGCTTGTGAGTGTAGTGGTTCGAAGTTATGTTGAGAGGATGGCCTATAAGCACAGGGTGGGGCTTGTTGGTAACTACAAGGTTATCCACCATGTCTATTGGCTTGGTATGCATTGTAGAATGGTCTTTGTCCATGATATCTTGGAGGGTGTTGTTGCCTAAAGGGTTGATCAGATCCTCTTGGCTCCATCCATCTTTGATTTCTCTAACCTTGATGCATGTTCTTGTTATAACTTTCACTCCTTTCAACAATATTAGAACCAAACTCAAAGCGAGAGGGGTGAGAATTCATAGTAGCTAATGGAAATAAAAGGAGAAAATAAAGACAAATAAACAAGTAAAAGAAAAATATTTACAATAACCAATAATAAGGCACACGATTGCAGTTCCCCGGCAACGGCGCCATTTTGAAGAACTGAAGATTGATGGTTTAGAAGTTATAGTAAACTCTCGTTGCAAGTATAGTTACTAAACCAAGCAATCAACCTTTCTTACAAATGTTTTGGTTGTCACAAGTAACAAACCCCTTAAAAATTGATAACCGAAGTATTTAAACCTCGGGTCGTCTTCTCAAGGAACTGCAGGGAAGTATGTTCTTATTATTGGTTATGAAGATTGTAAATTGGGGTTTTGAAGATGAGGAACAGGTAATTTAAATGGCAAGTAAAATAAATAAATAACTGTAAAATAAACCTTTGGCAAGGTATGAGAAATTGGAAGTCCTATCCTAGTTATCCTTATCAATAATGATGAAAATTGAATCTTAATTCCACTTAGTTAACCTTTACTTAAAGCAAAGGAAGGTCAAGCGACTAATTAGTTTGATCTTCAGATCCTAGTTACTTCCTAAGAAAAGATTGAGATTATTGAAGTTCAATTCAATTAGCAATGGTAAAAATTATCAATCATGTTGAGTTTGATAACTCCTGAGTTACTGATTTCTTAACCAAGACCAAAAGGGAAAAAGTAGATCTATTCGAATAAAAATGTCTTCAGATTGGAAGCAACAGTAACATAAATAAAAGAGAGCAATAATAAACTGAAATACCTCAAATAACATTAATTAAAAGAATCATCTGTAACATAGAAAAGTTCATAAGTCAAATTGAGAAAATAATTAATTAAAAGGAAAGTTGAACCTGATAAAAAGGGGCAATCATGAAAGCAAGAAAAATCCTAAATCCTAATCCTAAGAGAGAGAGGAGAGAACCTCTCCCTAAAAACTACATCTAAATCATGAATAGTGAATAATTGGAGACCCTCTCCTGAGTGAATGCATTCCCCCACTTCATAACCTCTGATCTGTGCCTTCTGGATTTCGATTTGGGCCAAAAAGGGCTTCAGAAATCGCTAGGAGCGTTTTCTGTAATTTCTGGTGCGTGGCCTCTGTCACGCGTCCGCGTGGGTTACGCGATCGCGTCATCTGGAGTTTTCCTTATCACGCGGTCACTTCAGTCATGCGTCCGCATCAATCACGCAGTCGCGTCACTGCCATTTTGCGCTGGCATGTGGCCGCGTCGTTCATGCGATCGCGTCGCTGCCAGTTTCTTCAAAAACTCCGTTTTGTGCTTTCCTTCCATTTTTGTATGTTTCCTTTCCATCCTTTAAGTCATTCCTGCCTTAGAAGATCTGAAACTACTCAACACACGAATCATGGCATCGAATGGAAATAAAGGGTAATTAAAATAATTACTTTTAAAGCATAGGAAACATGTTTTTTTTCACATATATCACATAATAAGGAAGGGAAAGTAAAACCATGCAATTAACATGAATAAGTGAGTGAAGGATTGAATAAATCACTTAAATTAGGCACAAAATATATCATAAAATATGGGTTTATCAACCACTAATTTTGTTCATTGTGTGATATATCTCTTCTATGATTGTAATCTTGGTTTTGCTTAGTTCTTTATTTCCAATGATTGATGTTTTGAATTGCATTGAGCATGATTGAGGCCATCTTTGTTTAAAAGCTTACTTTTCCCGTATAGCCTACCCTTTGCATTTACCATTGTTAAACACTTTTGAGCCTTAATTGACCCATTGTTTGTAATATCACTACATCATAACCTTAAGCAGAAAACCATGTCTTACCTTGGATTGTATCCTTGATTAGCTTAGGTTGGAGAAGTATGTATCATTTAAGTGTGGGAGAATCTTTTGGGAAACTTTGGTAGTAAAAAAAATGCTTAATTCGGGTATTCGTTGAAAATTGTGGGAAATGGGAACATTGATGTATAAACTACTTAACCATATACAATTCTAAATTCAAAAAAAATATCCTAAAAAGGGGATGAAGGTCACCCTAAGGAGTAAACAAATGACTAAAGAGTTTCATACGTGATGTTATTGTGAGAAAAGCATACATGAGTGCTAGTGAAAAAGAATTGATGGAAAGTTAGGATTGCATTTTGTTTTGATTTGATTGATATGGATTGGTGTGGAGGCTTAAACTAATCAAGTATTCATCCATTTCAGTCCACTTAGCCATATCTATCCCACCTTCACCCTAACTCCATTACAACCATATGAAGTCCTCATGATAATTGCATTCATGCATCACTTGTTGTTGATTGTTGATGAGCGGATAATTTATACGCTTTTTGACATTGTTTTTAGTATGTTTTTAGTAGGATCTAGTTACTTTTAGGGATGTTTTTAATAAATTTTGTGTTAAATTCACATTTCTGGACTTTACTATGAGTTTGTGTGTTTTTCTGTGATTTCAGGTATTTTCTGGCTGAAATTGAGGGACTTGAGCAGAAATCAGATTCAGAGGTTGAAAAAGGACTGCTAATACTGTTGGATTCTGACCTCTCTGCACTCAAAGTGGATTTTCTGGAGCTACAGAACTCGAAATGGCGCGCTTCCAATTGCGTTGGAAAGTCGACATCCAGGGCTTTCCAGCAATATATAATAGTCCATACTTTGGCCAAGAATAGACGACGTAAACTGGCGTTCAACGCCAGCCTTCTGCCCAAATCTGGCGTCCAGCGCCAGATAAGGATCCAAAACCAGAGTTGAACGCCCAAACTGGCACTAAAACTGGCGTTCAACTCCAAGGAGGACCTCTACACGTGCCACACTTAAGCTCAGCCCAAACACACACCAAGTGGGCCCCGGAAGTGGATTTATGCATCAAATACTTACTCATGTAAACCCTAGTAGCTAGTTTATTATAAATAGGACCTCTTACTATTGTATTGACCATCTTTGGACGTCTGGTTCTTAGATCAGGGGGGCTGGCCACACGGCCATGCCTGGACCTTCACTTATGTATTTTCATACGGTAGAGTTTCTACACTCCATAGATTAAGGTGTGGAGCTCTGCTGTTCCTCAAAGATTAATGCAAAGTACTACTGTTTTCTATTCAATTCTTCTTATTTCTCTTCTAAGATATCCATTCGCACCCAAGAACGTGATGAAGGTGATGATTATGTGTGACGCTCATCATCCTTCCCCCTTATGAACGCGTGCCTGACAAACACTTCTGTTCTACATGAAATAAGCTAGAATGAATATCTCTTAGATCTCCTAACCGGAATCTTCGTGGCGTAAGCTAGAATGATGGCGGCATTCAAGAGAATCCGGAAAGTCTAAACCTTGTCTGTGGTATTCCGAGTAGGATTCAATGATCGAATGACTGTGACGAGCTTCAAACTCGCGAGTGCTGGGCGTTAGTGACAGACGCAAAAGGAGGGTGAATCCTATTCCAGCATGATCGAGAACCGACAGATGAATAGCCGTGCCGTGACAGGGTGCGTGAGCATATTATTCACTGAGAGGAAGGGATGTAGCCACTGACAACGGTGATGCCCTTGCATAAAGCCAGCCATGGAAAGGAATGAGACTGATTGGATGAAGATAGCAGGAAAGCAGAGGTTCAGAGGAACGAAAAGCATCTCCATTCGCTTATCTGAAATTCCTACCAATGATTTACATAAGTATCTCTATCCCTATTTTATTATATAATATTCGAAAACACCATTATCACTTTATATCTGCCTGACTGAGATTTACAAGGTAACCATAGCTTGCTTCATACCAACAATCTCCGTGGGATTCGACCCTTACTCACGTAAGGTATTACTTGGACGACCCAGTGCACTTGCTGGTCAGTTGAACGGAGTTGTGTCCACACATAGAGCCACAATGAGGATTCAATACAATTATATATTGTTACTCTCACACGAGAACAGAGAACATGGAACACAATTTCGTGCATCAAGTTTTTGGCGCCGTTGCCGGGGATTGTTCGAGTTTGGACAACTGACGGGTCATCTTGTTGCTCAGATTAGGTAATTTTCTTTTTATTTTATTTTCAAAAATCTTTCAAAAATATTTTCAAAAATCTCTCATCTGTTTTCGAAAAAAAAAATAATAAAAATAAAAATGTTTTCAAAAATATATTTTTCTTCAAAATTTTTGAGAATGAATTCTAGTGTCTCATATAACATGTTTTAGCTTGGCTGGCTATTAAGCCATGTCTAATTCCCAGGATTTTGATTGAGGACTATGAATTCATTGCTTCCTTGTTCCCAAATATTTTCGAAAAAATTAAAAGAAAATACAAAAAAATTAGAAAATCATAAAAATCAAAAATATTTTTCTGTTTCTTGTTTGAGTCATGTGTCATGTTATAAGTTTGGTGTCAATTGCATATGCATCTTGCATTTTTTTTCGAAAATTCATGCATTCATAGTGTTATTCATGATCTTCAAGTTGTTCTTGGTAAGTCTTCTTGTTTGATCTTGATGATTTTTTGTTTTGTGTCTTTCCATGTTTATCATATGCATTCTTGAATTCTTAGTGTCTAAGCATTAAAGAATTCTAAGTTTGGTGTCTTGCATGTTTTATTTGCATTAAAAATTTTTCAAAATTGTGTCTATAATGTTCATCTTGACATTCATAGTGTTCTTGGTGTTCATCTTGACATTCATAGCATTCTTGCATGCATTCATTGTTTTGATCTAAAAATTTCATGCATTGCATAATTTTCATGTTTTTCATAAAAATTTCAAAAATCAAAAAAATATCTTTCCCTTTTTCTCTCATCAAATTCGAAAATTTGAGTTGACTTTTTCAAAATTTTTTAAAATCAAGTTGTTTTTTATGAGTCAAATCAAATTTTCAATTTGAAAATCTTATCTTTTTCAAAATCTTTTTCAAAAATCAAATCTTTTTCAAAATTCATGGTTATTTTCGAAAATTCCAAAAATAATTTTCAAAAATCTTTTTCTTATTTTATATCATAATTTTCGAAAATAACATAAACAATTAATGTTTTGATTCAAAAAATTTGAAGTTTGTTACTTGCTTGTTAAGAAAGATTCAAACTTTAAGTTCTAGAATCATATCTTGTGATTTCTTATGAATCAAGTCATTAATTGTGATTTTAAAAATCAAATCTTTTTCAAAACTAACTTCAATCATATCTTTTCAAAAATATCTTCTTATCTTATCTTTTTCAAAATTTGATTTCAAAATATCTTCTCTAACTTCCCAACTTCTTATCTTTTCAAATTTGTTTAAACTAACTAACTAACTTTTTGTTTGTTTCTTAACTTTTTCAAAACTACCTAACTAACTCTCTCTCTCTAATTTTCGAAAATATCTTCCCTCTTTTTCAAAAATTTCTTTTTTATTAACTAATTATTTTTATTTTTTTATTTAAAAAAAAAAAAATTTTTTTTCGAAAAAAAAATACTAAACATTTTTCAAAAACTATTTTCAAAAATCACTAACTCTTTTTCAAAATAATTTTCGAAAAATTTCCCTCCCCCATCTTACTCTATTTATTCATTCATATCCTAACATCTCATCTCACATCTCTAGCCTCCTCACAGTTGTGTTTCTTCCATTATATTACATTCTTTGTCTCCCCCTCATCTTCTACTCACACAGGGATCCCTATACTGTGGAATAAAGGATCTCTATTATTATTATTATTTTTCTGTGCCTTCTTCTTTGTCATATGAGCAGGAGCAAGGATAAGAACATTCTTGTGGAAGCAGATCCAGAACCTGAAAGGACTCTGAAGAGAAAATTAAGAGAAGCTAAAATACAACAATCCAGAGATAACCTTTCAGAAATTTTCGAACAGGAAAAGGAGATGGCAGCCGAAAATAATAATAATGTAAGGAAGATGCTTGGTGACTTTACTGCACCTAATTCCAATTTACATGGAAGAAGCATCTCCATTCCTGCCATTGGAGCAAACAACTTTGAGCTGAAACCTCAATTAGTTTCTCTAATGCAGCAGAACTGCAAGTTTCATGGACTTCCATCTGAAGATCCTTTTCAGTTCTTAACTGAATTGTTGCAGATATGTGATACTGTTAAGACTAATGGAGTAGATCCTGAAGTCTACAGGCTCATGCTTTTCCCTTTTGCTGTAAGAGACAGAGCTAGATTATGGATGGATTCTCAACCCAAAGACAGCCTGGACTCTTGGGATAAGCTGGTCACGGCTTTCTTAGCCAAGTACTTTCCTCCTCAAAAGCTGAGCAAGCTTAGAGCTGATGTTCAAACCTTCAGACAGAAAGAAGGTGAATCCCTCTATGAAGCTTGGGAAAGATACAAACAGTTGACCAAAAAGTGTCCTTCTGACATGCTTTCAGAATGGACCATCCTGGATATATTCTATGATGGTTTATCTGAGCTATCAAAGATGTCACTGGACACTTCTGCAGGTGGATCCATTCACCTAAAGAAAACGCCTGCAGAAGCTCAAGAACTCATTGACATGGTTGCTAATAACCAGTTCATGTACACTTCTGAAAGGAATCCTGTGAGCAATGGGACGCCTATGAAGAAGGGAGTTCTTGAGGTTGATACTCTGAATGCCATATTGGCTCAGAATAAAATATTGACTCAGCAAGTCAATATGATCTCTCAGAGTCTGCATGGAATGCAAGCTGCATCCAACAGTACTCAAGAGGCTTCTTCTGAAGAAGAAGCTTATGATCCTGAGAACCCTGCAATAGCAGAGGTAAATTACTTAGGTGAACCTTATGGAAACACCTATAACTCAACATGGAGAAATCATCCAAATTTCTCATGGAAGGATCAAAAGCCTCAACAAGGCTTTAATAATGGTGGAAGAAACAGGTTTAGCAATAGCAAGCCTTTTCCATCATCAACTCAGCAACAGACAGAGAACTCTGAACAAAATGCTTCTAATTTAGCAAATCTAGTCTCTGATCTATCTAAGGCCACTGTAAGTTTCATGAATGAAACAAGATCTTCCATTAGAAATCTGGAAGCACAAGTGGGCCAGCTGAGTAAAAGGATCACTGAAATCCCTCCTAGTACTCTCCCAAGCAATACAGAAGAGAACCCAAAAGGAGAGTGCAAGGCCATTGACATAAGCGCCATGGCCGAACCTCTGAGGAGAGGAGAGGACGTGAATCCCAAGGAGGAGGACCTCCTGGGACGTCCAGTGATCAATAAGGAGCTTCCCTCTGAGGAACCAAAGGACTCTGAGGCTCATCTAGAGACCATAAAGATTCCATTGAACCTCCTTATGCCCTTCATGAGCTCTGATGAGTATTCCTCTTCTGAAGAGAATGAGGATGTCACGGAAGAGCAAACTGCCAAGTTTCTTGGTGCAATCATGAAGCTGAATGCCAAATTATTTGGCATTGATGCTTGGGAAGTTGAACCTCCCTTGTTCATCAATGAACTAAGTGATCTGGATCAACTGACATTGCCTCAGAAGAGACAGGATCCTGGAAAGTTCATAATACCCTGTACCATAGGCACCATGATCTTTAAGGCTCTGTGTGACCTTGGTTCAGGAATAAACCTCATGCCCCTCTCTGTAATAGAGAAACTGGGAATCTATGGGGTGCAAGCTGCTAAAATCTCATTAGAGATGGCAGACAGCTCAAGAAAACAGGCTTATGGACAAGTAGAGGACGTGTTAGTAAAGGTTGAAGGCCTTTACATCCCTGCTGATTTCATAGTCCTGGATACTGGAAAGGAAGAGGATGAATCCATCATCCTAGGAAGACCTTTCCTGGCCACAGCAAGAGCTGTGATTGATGTTGACAGAGGTGAAATAGTCCTTCAATGGAATGAGAACTCCCTTGTGTTTAAAACTCAAGGATCTCCCTCTGCAACCATGGAGAGGAAGCAGAAAAAGCTTCTCTCAAAGCAGAGTCAACCAGAGCCCCCACAGTCAAACTCTAAGTTTGGTGTTGGGAGGCCACAACCAAACTCTAAGTTTGGTGTTGAACTCCCATATCCAAACTCTAAATTTGGTGTTGGAGAGTCTCAACAAAGCTCTGCACATCTGTGAGGCTCCATGAGAGCTCACTGTCAAGCTATTGACATTAAAGAAGCGCTTGTTGGGAGGCAACCCAATGTTTATCTAATTCTTATTTTTATTGTTTTTCATGTTTTCTTAGGTTCATGATCATGTGGAGTCACAAAATAAATATAAAAATTGAAAACGGAATCAAAAACAGCAGAAGAAAAATCACACCCTGGAGGAGCATCTGTCTGGCGTTCAAACGCCAGAACAGAGCATAGTTCTGGCGCTGAACGCCCAGAATGGGAGCATCCTGGCGCTGAACGCCCAGAACAAGCATGGTTCTGGCGTTCAACGCCAGAAATGGCAGCAAGGGGGCGTTGAACGCCCAAAATGGGCACCAACCTGGCGCTGAACGCCCAGAGTTGTGTGCAAGGGCATTTTACATGCCTAAATTGGTGCAGGGATGTAAATGCCTTGACACCTCAGGATCTGTGGACCCCACAGGATCATCTCAGGATCTGTGGACCCCACAGGATCCCCACCTACCTCATCATCTCTCTTTCCATTCATGATCATCCCTTCCTTTTTTCCATTTACCACTCACATCCATACAACCACTACCTTCAAAATTCAACATCTCTCTCCCACCCAATCCCACCCATATGGCCGAATACACACCTCCATCCATCTCCTCCATATCCTCTTCTTCTTCTTCTATTCTTTCTTCTTTTGCTCGAGGGCGAGCAACATTCTAAGTTTGGTGTGGTAAAAGCATAGCTTTTTTGTTTTTTCCATAACTATTGATGGCACCTAAGGCCAGAGAAACCTCTAGAAAGAGGAAAGGGAAGACAAAAGCTTCCATCAAGGGTCTATAGCTCAGTGGTAGAACATTTGACTGCAAATCAAGAGATCCCTGAGATACCTCAGGGGATACATTTTCTTCCACACAATTATTGGAAGCAACTAAGGGTGGAACATCAAGAGCACTCCATCATCCTTCATGAAATCAGAGAAGATCTAAAAGCAATGAAGGAGGAGCAGCCAAGGCAAGGAAGAGACATAGAAGAGCTCAAGGACATCACTAAGGTGAACTCATTCCTTGTTCTTACTTTCTCTGTTTTTCATTTTCTATGTTATGTGCTTATCTATGTTTGTGTCTTCATTACATGATCATTAGTAGTTAGTAACTCTGTCTTAAAGTTATGAATGTCCTATGAATCCATCACCTCTCTTAAAATAAAAACTGTTTTAATTCAAAAGAACAAGAAGTACATGAGTTTTGAATTTATCCTTGAACTTAGTTTAATTATATTGATGTGGTGATAATGCTTCTTGTTTTCTGAATGTATGCTTGAACAGTGCATATGTCTTTTGAAGTTGTTGTTTAAGAATGTTAAATATGTTGGCTCTTGAAAGAATGATGACTAGGAGACATGTTATTTGATAAGCTAAAAAATCATAAAAATGATTCTTGAAGCAAGAAAAAGCAGCAAAGAGCAAAGCTTGCAGAAAAAAAAAATAGGCGAAAAAAAATAGAAAGAAAAAGCAAGCAGAAAAAGCCAAAAGCTCTTAAAACCAAGAGGCAAGAGCAAAAAGCCAATAACCCTTAATACCAAAAGGCAAGGGCAAATAAAAAGGATCCCAAGGCTTTGAGCATCAGTGGATAGGAGGGCCTAAAGGAATAAAATCCTGGTCTAAGCGGCTAAACCAAGCTGTCCCTAACCATGTGCTTGTGGTGTGTAGGTGTCAAGTGAAAACTTGAGACTGAGCGGTTAAAGTCAAGGTCCAAAGCAAAAAAAGAGTGTGCTTAAGAACCCTGGACACCTCTAATTGGGGACTTTAGCAAAGCTGAGTCACAATCTGAAAAGGTTCACCCAATTATGTGTCTGTGGCATTTATGTATCCGGTGGTAATACTGGAAAACAAAATGCTTAGGGCCACGGCCAAGACTCATAAAGAAGTTGTGTTCAAGAATCATCATGCTGAACTAAGAGAGTCAATAACACTATTCGAAATCTGAAGTTCCTATAGATGCCAATCATTTTGAACCTCAATGGATAAAGTGAGATGCCAAAACTATTCAAGAGGCAAAAAGCTATAAGTCCCGCTCATATGATTGAAGCTCTGCTTCATTGATAGTTTGGAATTTATAGTATATTCTATTCTTTTTATCCTATTTTGATTTTCAGTTGCTTGGGGACAAGCAACAATTTAAGTTTGGTGTTGTGATGAGCGGATAATTTATACGCTTTTTGACATTGTTTTTAGTATGTTTTTAGTAGGATCTAGTTACTTTTAGGGATGTTTTTAATAAATTTTGTGTTAAATTCACATTTCTGGACTTTACTATGAGTTTGTGTGTTTTTCTGTGATTTCAGGTATTTTCTGGCTGAAATTGAGGGACTTGAGCAGAAATTAGATTCAGAGGTTGAAAAAGGACTGCTAATGCTGTTGGATTCTGACCTCCCTGCACTCAAAGTGGATTTTATGGAGCTACAGAACTCGAAATGGCGCGCTTCCAATTGCGTTGGAAAGTAGACATCCAGGGCTTTCTAGCAATATATAATAGTCCATACTTTGGCCAAGAATAGACGACGTAAACTGGCATTCAACGCCAGCCTTCTGCCCAAATCTGGCGTCCAGCGCCAGATAAGGATCCAAAACCAGAGTTGAACGCCCAAACTGGCACTAAAACTGGCGTTCAACTCCAAGGAGGACCTCTACACGTGCCACACTTAAGCTCAGCCCAAACACACACCAAGTGGGCCCCGGAAGTGGATTTATGCATCAAATACTTACTCATGTAAACCCTAGTAGCTAGTTTATTATAAATAGGACCTCTTACTATTGTATTGACCATCTTTGGACGTCTGGTTCTTAGATCAGGGGGGCTGGCCACACGGCCATGCCTGGACCTTCACTTATGTATTTTCATACGGTAGAGTTTCTACACTCCATAGATTAAGGTGTGGAGCTCTGCTGTTCCTCAAAGATTAATGCAAAGTACTACTGTTTTCTATTCAATTCTTCTTATTTCTCTTCTAAGATATCCATTCGCACCCAAGAACGTGATGAAGGTGATGATTATGTGTGACGCTCATCATCCTTCCCCCTTATGAACGCGTGCCTGACAAACACTTCTGTTCTACATGAAATAAGCTAGAATGAATATCTCTTAGATCTCCTAACCGGAATCTTCGTGGCGTAAGCTAGAATGATGGCGGCATTCAAGAGAATCCGAAAAGTCTAAACCTTGTCTGTGGTATTCCGAGTAGGATTCAATGATTGAATGACTGTGACGAGCTTCAAACTCGCGAGTGCTGGGCGTTAGTGACAGACGCAAAAGGAGGGTGAATCCTATTCCAGCATGATCGAGAACCGACAGATGAATAGCCGTGCCGTGACAGGGTGCGTGAGCATATTATTCAGTGAGAGGAGGGGATGTAGCCACTGACAACGGTGATGCCCTTGCATAAAGCCAGCCATGGAAAGGAATGAGACTGATTGGATGAAGATAGCAGGAAAGCAGAGGTTCAGAGGAACGAAAAGCATCTCCATTCGCTTATCTGAAATTCCTACCAATGATTTACATAAGTATCTCTATCCCTATTTTATTATATAATATTCGAAAACACCATTATCACTTTATATCTGCCTGACTGAGATTTACAAGGTAACCATAGCTTGCTTCATACCAACAATCTCCGTGGGATTCGACCCTTACTCACGTAAGGTATTACTTGGACGACCCAGTGCACTTGCTGGTCAGTTGAACGGAGTTGTGTCCACACATAGAGCCACAATGAGGATTCAATACAATTATATATTGTTACTCTCACACGAGAACAGAGAACATGGAACACAATTTCGTGCATCAATTGTTAGATGAAAAGCAATTCCTTGAAAGCATGATTAGAAGAGACTTGAGTGATTAAACCCCTAAACATTGAGCGACTAGAGTGTATACACACCTAGTGAGGGTTCAATTACTCGACTCTACATTTCCACACTTCTTATCATGCATTCTTGCAAGTTGCTTCACTTTGATGAGTTGAATCAATTTTTTAGATTTTAGATGCATTGGATTATCTCCTTGCTTAGCCCTATTTGTCCATACTTGCTTGGGAACCTGATTGTTTGTTTTCACTGATGAATCCATATTTGATGATGATTTTTGGTTAGAATTGAATGGATTTTTATCACATAAACTCACACTTATTCCCTTGAATAGCATGCATTTGATCTCTCCTCCCAATTTGTGCTTGATCATGAAAATATGCTCTTTTATACTTAATTGAATTTATTTTATTCTATTTGCCTTCCATTCGATGCCTTGATGTTGTTGGTGAGTGCTTTCATGTATATAAGGTAGGAATGGATTGGAGAAAATGGAAGAAGAGCAAGCAAAGTGGAGGAAGCAAGAGAAATCAAAGAAGTGAGCTCAGAGATGTGGCCACCCAAGCAGAGCGCGTGGATTGCATCGAGCGCGTTGCGCGTCCAGCCAAGCATCGCGTAGTGTGCGTGCACACAGCTGCTTGTGCGTACGCACAGGCCTGGATTTCTCGCGAAGTGTGCGGACGCACGCATTTGTGCGTCCGCACAGGTGTCCGCACATGACTTCATTAAAATATCACGTGCCTCACGATTCGGGGGCTTTGGAGGCCCATTTCTGAAGTCTTCTAGCTCATATTGGAGGGGGAAAATGAAGACATAGAATAGCATATCATTTAGTATAGTTTAGGAGTAGTAGTAGGAAGCTTTAGTTTTAGTTTTTCTCTAAGTTTTTCATCATCTCTATTAGGGTTTATATTAGGGTTTTACATTCAAGTGCCATTTCCATTTTTGATCTTGGATTTTGCATGTTTTCATTGTAAGTATTCTCTTGTTATTACTCTTTATAGTTACATTGTTATTACTCTTTCTTCTAATTTAAGTTATAGTTCAATTTTGCTTCTCTCTTGCAATTTCAATTTCTTGTTGATGAATTTGATGTAGGATGTTGATTATATGCTTTCTTGTGTTATTCTTGTTGATTGAGTTTCATTGTTGCTTTTAGTTTCAAGTCCTTACTCATTTTCCTCATGTTTAAGCTTTTTGCCCACCAAGTGTTTGACAAAATGTCAAACATGGTTTTAGGCTAAATTTTTGGCTTTTGGCTTGGGTAAAGTGAGCAATTGGGTTCCTAGAGTTGGAATGTCCAACATTTAGTTTCAATTCTTGGGTTGTTAATTGTTCTTGTTCCCATTAACGCTAATTTATTGCTAAGGTAATTAGCAAGCAAGTTAGGATTTGTGGGTTAATGACACTTATGCTCATTTAACTTACTTTCCGATGTGAGGGTTGATCAAGTGAGAGTAATCCATCATAATTGTCATAGTTGTGGTTCCAACAAGGAAAGGACCCTTAGCTCACTCCAAGCCAAGACTCTTTTTGATGCTTTCAATCTTTCATACATTTATATGTTGATTTCTTTTATACTTTACTTGTTTATATTACATAGTCGGTTCTTTAATTTCTTAATTAGTTCAATCGTTACAATTTTGCATGTTCTTTTATTGCTTTATATGTTCATTTCTTCATTCATAACCCGTTGATCACTACAACTGGAATTGCACACTCATTGCTCTAAAGTGCTCCTAGGGAGACGACTCGGGAGTCTAATACTCTCGGTTTTAATTTGGTTTTGCTTGTGACATATCTTGTGAACATCTAATTTGGTTTGAGGGGCCAATTCGTCGGGTTAGGACTATACTTATGACACTAACCCCAATTTTGAGGAAAATTCCTACCTTTGCTCTTAGTCCCTCTACATCAAATTTTGGCGCCGTTACCGGGGAGTTCACTTTAAGTGCAATGAGTGCTACTATTTTGGTTGTTGTAAATATGTGAATATTGTGAATACTTGATTTTGGTTTGCTACTTGGCTCTAATTGTAGATACCATATTCCTCTTTAGTTAACTTTAGTAGTCTTTGATTGTTGAGTTGGTTCTTGTTTACTTATCTATTTTCGTTTCCCCTTCATAATTGCATGGTTTTATTGCCTCCTCAGGTGAATGACACGGTCACTTCCAGACCCGAGCTTGGCCACTTTTGATCCGGAAATTGAAAGAACTTTAACTCATTTAAGGCAAGCTCGGCGCTGGCTAGCTTTTGTGGATAGTGAATCGGGTTTCCTTGAGGAGCACTCCCATTCACTATCACAAACCATCCGTGACCATCATTCTCCAATCAACGAGGAGATTCTATACTCATCTGCGGGGAGTATTGAATTCTCTTTGAGTGCTCAGGTGACACCGACATGGCGGACTCACCTAGAAGAATCACCTTGAAGGAGCTGGAGCTCCTGATCTTGACTTGCAACCACTTCAAATCTTGTATCCGGCCTTAGACCCAAATTTTGAGCTCAAGTCTGGCACGATAAACTTGCTCCCCAAGTACAATGGACTGCTTGGAGAGGATCCCTTGAAGCATCTCAAGGATTTCCAAGTTGCTTGTGCAACCGCAAGAAGACATGGGGCCGACGAAGCTGCAGTGTTGGTCTTCGCCTTTCCTTTCTCTTTGGAGGGAAAAGTGAAGGAGTGGTTTTATACTCAGACGGGTGAAGTTAGGTCCAACTGGGACTTGTTGCATAAAGAGCTTTTGGATAAGTTCTACCCTCTCCAGAAAATAGACAAGTTGCGAAGAGAGATTTCTTGGATTGTGCAATAGGATGGGGAGACTTTGTATGAGTATTGGGAGAGATTCAAGAAGTTGCTAGAGGCTTGTCCTCACCATCGGATTGATGAGTTAGTTCTTATCAGTTATTTCTGTCAAGGAATGCATCACCAAGACAAGCTTCTCCTAGATGCCGCGAGTGGAGGTTCATTGACCAAGAACAAGACCGCTGCGGAAGCATGGGAAGTTATATCAGACTTGGCGAACTCCACTCAACACTCAAGGGCGAGGAGCCCACAACCGAAAGTTGTGAATGAAGTTTCTCCCTCCGGAGATGCTATTTTGACCAAGACCCTTGGTGAAATGACAATTATGTTGCGACAACTCACCCAAGGGCAACAAATTACTCAAGCTTTGATAAATGCTCCACCTCAACCTCAAAGGATTGAAGGACCACCAAGGGTATGCGGTGTTTGTGCATGTAACACTCATTACACCGATGAGTGTCCTCAGCTCCAAGAGGACACTACATTGGCGGTAGCTAACTCTTACCCACAAAAACCAAATTACAACCAAGGATCCAACCAACATGAAGGAAATCAAAACCAAGGGTGAAGGGATAACTCAAACCAAAGGTGGAACCAAGCTCCTCAAGCTCATCCCAGCCAAAACGCCCAAGTCTACTACTATCAACAACCCCAAGGTCAACCACAATACCAACAACCATATAAACAACCGTACCAACAACCCCCACAATCTCAACCTCAAGGGAAGTACCAACACCCACATAGTAGGCCTAGCCCTCCTCAAGTTAACCAAGCCCTTCCCTCTAACCAACCTCACATGAATTACACAATTCACACCTTCATACAAGAACAACGAGAGTTTCACAAGAAACAAGAAGCATATATGGCTACAATAGCCGATGCCCTTTCCCGTTTGACTCTTCCTCCTCAAACCGCACAAAACATCCAACAAGCTTCAACCTCAAGTAGTTTACCCTCCCAACCTCAACCCAACCCTCAAGTAGTATCAATGCCATTACCCTTAGGAGCGGCACTAAATTGGATAAGAATGTTGCTATACCTACAAAGTTGAGTGAGGAGACAAACAATGAAGATGTGGGAGATGAAGTGGAGGTGATGAGGGATGAAGATGAAGGTGTTGATAAAAGCAAGGAAGAACCACCTAAGGTCAAGGAGCCAAAGAGAAATACTTTGCTTGAAGAGCCTTTGCCCATTCCATTCCCAACTTTAGCCAAAAAGGCCAAGAAACAAGAAGAGCTTGACCCCACTATAGTGGAAGTTTTCAAGAAGGTTGAAGTCACCGTCCCTCTCTTCCAAGTAATTCAACAAGTGTCAAGATATGCCAAGTTCCTTAAAGATGTTTGCACTCACAAAGAAAAGCTTGGCAACCTCAACACAAGGCCGATAGATGATTCTATCTCCTCCTTACTTCCTGAAAAATGCAATGATCCCGGCCCATGTTTGGTCACTTGCTTGATTGGCGGAATTAAATTCATGGACTGTATGTGTGATCTGGGGGCGTGCGTGAGTATTATGCCACTCCCCATTTATGAAAGATTGAACTTGTCACCCTTAAAGAGGTCCGGAGCGAGGTTTGTGCTAGCCGACAAGAGTATTGTGTCCGTTGTTGGGATTGCCAAAAATGTCCTAGTCAATATTCAAGGATTGCTCTTTCCAGTTGATTTTCAAATTTTGGAGACACCTCCCATTGACTCAAACAAGCCATCATCCATACTCCTTGGAAGGCCATTCTTAAAGACAGCCCATTTCAAGCTAGATGCACATTCGGGAGTCTATTCTTTTGAGGCGGATGGCAAGTTAGTCAAGTTCACCTTGGAGGAGCCCAACAAGCCTGTTCTTCAAGCGTATTCTATTTTTGGCTACGACGTAGTTGAAGAGCAAGTCTTTGAAGATGGAAAAGAGCAAAAAGAAGAGGATGTTGCCAAGAGATCAAGTTCAAAGGATCATACTCATCACACTCAACCCAAAAGTGCCAAGGAGTTGGAGATCTTCCTCCTTGGTGAAGTTCCCAAGTGACCAATGAAGCCATGCAAGTCTAACTTAGGACTCTAAACCAAAGTGCTTGATGGAAGACACCGCACCATGGTGACATTATTCCAACTCTATCTCTTGTTTATAGTATTTTGCCTTATTTTCCTTTTTTGTGATATAATGGATAGTTTAGGTTTGATTTGATGAATTTTGAGTTGTTCAAGTTGTATTGCTTGTGGACTGTGAATTTGTGCTTATTTGAATGGTTTGGGGTTGGTATGTTGATATGCTAACGGTAGGAACCTTAGTTTTGAAGAGAAAAAATTTTTCTGAAATAGGGCATCTGTGCGTCCGCACCCACCTGTGTGCCCGCACAACCCTAAATTTTTCGCCATCTGTGCGGACGCACCAGCCTGTGCGTCCGCACGAGCTTTGCTTTGCCCTTTGGTCGTAGCACCAACACAGCCTGTGCGTGGGTGCTGCCAGTTTTCCTTACCCTGAGCGAGCGCTCATCCGCGTGCGACCGCACGCACTCCCTTTCATGCTCCATCTGTGCGGCCGCACAGACATGTGCATCCGCACGCAACTTGATAGCCCCTCTAGTGGCAGCGAGGGAACAGCTTGTGCGTGGGAACAACCTCCCCCATTCCCAACCTCTGTGCGTGCGCACGGACCTGTGTGCGGACGCACGCGAGCCTTTGTCCTCAAGCTAAAAAAAAACTCTATCTGTGTGGCTGCACGTGTTTGTGCGTCCGCACGTTCTTCTGCAACCCCTCTGGTCGAATCGATCGCACGCTGTGTGCGTTCGCACCCTTCTAAGTTTTCGTCTCTGTGCGTCCGCACAGGACGCGTTCTGGGCAATATCAGGGCAACTTGCCCTGTTGTGAGACAGCTTTCTCTTCTCCTTTTCTTCTTCATAGCTGCCCTTTCTCCCTCTTCTCTGTCCAGCCCCACCAGTCTTGGCCGCCGCCGCCGCCAGCCCACCGCCGGCGACCACTCTCCCTCTCTCTTTCTCTTTTCTTCTCTTCTCTTCTCTCTTTTCCTTCTTCCTTTCCTTCTCTTTTCTATATACACCACCGGTGAGTTCTCTCTTCCGGTGCTTTCTTTTTCCGGCGAACCCAACCGCCGTGATTTCACGGTGGCTATAAGAAGTGCCATTGTTTCCCACCTCATTCTTGTCTTCTCAACCTTTATATCTAAGGTTCTTGTTTTTCCTTTCTCTTTATGTTAATATTTTTGTGATTGTTTCCATTCCTTTCTTATTGTTTAGATTTAATTAGTTGCTTTCTTTTGCAAAGTATTGTTGTTTGATTGTTGGGAACGGTTATGATCAAATTTGAGCTTAATTGTGATGAACTTGCACATTGCATACCACATGTTCGATAAAATGTCTCAATGAACACTTTGTTTGATTCATATGACTTGGCCATCATATGTGTTCAATTTATCTCTTGTTAGGCATATTGTATGAATTACGCAACTTCTATTATGACTTTTGATGGTTGTTAAGTAAATCCACCGATGCATTTCCTTGTTTGTTCATGTGCAATTCTTGGTTACAAATGCATTGTGTTGTATGAATTCATTTGTCATTGTTTATCAAAATTTTTGATTCGGTAATCACTATACAATGGTTCAACTTTAGTTAATGTCTTGATCAAACATCTTTTGCACTCAAATTAAGACCATTGTATGTGTGATTCCCCCTTCTTGAGAATGAAAAATTACCAAATCCTTTTCGGTGTTTGCTTGAAGCTTTGAGTTGTGAATTGCCCTAAGGATGTGATTGCCGTGATGTCCGGCCGGTGTGTGTATTCCAACCGCGTGCATCATTGGAATACATACACCGTGTTTTTGTAAATCACACCACTTATATAAGCTTCTTTTAATCTTATTAGTGCTTCCTCAATGATTTTTACTTTAATGTTGCCTGGTGAGCGGATATTTTATACGCTTTTTGAGGGTATTTTCATTATAGTTTTAGTAGGATTTAGCTACTTTTTAGTATAATTTTATTAGTTTTTATGCAAAAATCACCTTTCTGGACTTTACTATGAGTTTGTGTGTTTTTCTGTGATTTCAAATATTTTCTAGCTGAAATTGAGGGATCTGATCTTTAATCTGATTCACAGGCTGAAAAAGGACTGCAGATGCTGTTGGATTCTGACCCTGCTTCACGCGAAACGGATTTTCTCGAGCTACAGAAACCCAATTGGCGCGCTGTCAAATGCGTTGGAAAGTAGACATCCAGGGCTTTCCAGCATTATATAATAGTTCATCCTTGGCCTGAGTTTTGATGACGTAAACTGGCATTGAACGCCAGTTTTCTGTCCTATTCTGAAGTTAAACGCCAAAAACAAGTTACAAACCAGAGTTAAACGCCACAAACAAGATGCAACCTGGCATTTAACTCCAAAAGAAGCCTCTACACGTGTAAAGCTCAATGCTCAGCCCAAACACACACTAAGTGGGCCCCAGAAGTGGATTTCCGCACTATCCATCTTAGTTTACTCATTTTCTGTAAACCCTAGCTACTAGTTTAGTATAAATACTACTTTTAGAGACTAACTATGCACCTCATGACATTTTACACATTTCATATTGTATTTTTGATGGCATGAGTCTCTAAACCCCATGGTTGGGGGTGAGGAGCTCTGCTGTGTTTCGATGAATTAATGCAATTACTACAGTTTTCCATTCAATCACGCTTGTCTCTATTCTAAGATACTCACTCGCACTTCACCCTGATGAATGTGATGATCCGTGACACTCATCACCATTCTCAACTTATGAACGCGTACCTGACAACCACTTCCGTTCTACATGAAAACAAGCTTGAATGTATATCTCTTAGCCTCTTGGTTCATGATCAGAGTCTTCGTGGTATAGGCTAGGACTATTGGCGGCCATTCCTGAGATCCAAAAAGTCTAAACCTTGTCTGTGGTATTCCGAGTAGGATCTGGGATGGGATGACTGTGACGAGCTTCAAACTCACGAGTGCTGGGCGTAATGACAGACGCAAAAGGATCATTGGATCCTATTCCAACATGAGTGAGAACTGACAGATGATTAACCGTGCGATGATAGCACACTTGGACCATTTTCACAGAGAGGACGGATGGTAGCTATTGATAACGGTGATCCACCAACATACAGCTTTCCATGGAAGGAGCCTTGCGTGCGTGAAGAAGAAGACAGTAGGAAAGCAGAGATTTGGAAGACAGAGCATCTCCAAATCCTCAATCTGTTCTCCATTACTGCATAACAAGTATTATTTAATTTATGCTATTTATTCTTCATAAACCCAATCATTTTTATTACTAATTTCCTGACTAAGAATTATAAAGTAACCATAGCTTCCTTCAAGCCAACAATCTCCGTGGGATCGACCCTTACTCACCTAAGGTATTACTTGGACGACCCAGTGCACTTGCTGGTTAGTTGTTCGGAATTGCAAAAGTGTGATTGTGATTTTGTGCACCAAGTTTTTGGTGCCGTTGCTGGGGATTGTTCGAGTTTGGACAACTAACAGTTTATTTTGTTGCTTAGATTAGGAAAAATTTTTCTTTTTGGTTTAGAGTCTTCTATTATTATTTTTGGTTGAAATTCTTTTCAAAAATCCTTATTTTCTTTTTCAAATTTTTTTTTGAAAATTTTTAAAAACTAATAATTGAATTTTTCTGTTTGTTTCCTTTGTTTTGATCTAAAAATGTAAGTTTGGTGTCATTTTTACTGTTTTTCTCTTTCTTCATTAAATTCAAAAATATCTTTTCTCTTTATTTTAATTAATTTTCAAATTTTCCTTTAGAAATTCAGATTTTTATTTTAAAACTTTTTATTCTATCTTATCTTAGTTTTGAAATTTCAAAATTCAAAATCTTTTTCAAAAATCATATCCAAAGTTTTTCAAATCTTCTTAATTAAGTAACTATTTTAGTTTTCAAGTTTGTTTTTCTTACTTTTCGAAATCTATATTTAATTTCTGATTAATTTGTGTATTTTTTATTTATTTATTCGTTTTTTTTATAAAAAAAATAAAAAATATATTTTATTTGTAATTCATATCAATTCCCTTTTCTCCACCATGGACTTAAGTGGAAATGAACAGTCCAGAAGGACTCTGGGGTCATATGCTAACCCTATTAGTGCTGCATATGGGAGTAGCATCTATATACCTCCCATCAAAGCAAGCAGTTTTGAGCTAAATCCTCAGCTCATTGTTATGGTGCAGTAAAATTGCCAGTATTCCGGTCTTCCACAGGAAGAACCTATTGAGTTTCTGGCACAGTTCTTGCAAATTACTGACACAGTGCGTGACAAGGAGGTAGATCAGGATGTATATAGGTTGTTACTATTTTTGTTTGCTGTAAAAGATCAAGCTAAGAGGTGGTTAAATAACCAACCCACAGCAAGCATAAGAACATGGAAACAGTTATCAGATAAATTCTTGAATCAATATTTTCCTCCAAAAAGGATGACACAGCTAAGGCTAGACATCCAAGGCTTTAAACAAGAGGATGATGAATCCCTTTATAATGCCTGGGAGAGGTACAGAGGGATGCTAAGGAAATGCCCCTCTGAAATTTTTTCAGAGTGGGTGCAATTAGACATCTTCTACTATGGGCTTATAGAAAAAGCTCAGATATCTTTAGACTATTCAACTAGTGGATCTATACACATGAGAAAGACTATTGAAGAGGCTCAAGAGCTTATTGATATAGTTGCTAGAAATCAACATCTATACATAAGTAATGAGTCCTCCATAAAAGAAGAAGCTGAGGAAGTGTCTACTAACTTTAGTCCTCAGGAACAAGTTGCTGAACTCAATCAGTAACTATTCTCTATAACAAGGCAGTTAGCAGAATTTAAGGAGATGTTACAAGAGACCGGAATTGCAAACAAGGATATGGAATCACAATTGAGTCAGACAAAATAGCAGTTATCAAAATAGATAACAGACGAGTGCCAAGCAGTTCAATTAAGAAGTGGAAAAATGTTAAATACTCCAACTCAAAGCAGCATAAAGCCAAGAAAAGAACAGCTGACAGAGGATGAGCAACCTGCTACCCAAAATCCCTCTGAGGACTGTAAGAGCCCAGAGAGGAATAGGTCTGGCGATCAAACACTAGAAACAAGTGAAAAGCTGGTGTTAAACTCCAAATCCACGTCCAGTTCTGGCGTCCAAATGCCAGAAAAGGGTAGGAACTTGGCGTTAAACGCCCAATCCATGTCCAGTTCTGGCGTCCAAATGCCAGTGAGGGATCAGACACCTGCAAGTGCTGATACTAACTCCCTCAAGAAGGCTTCTCAACCTGCCTCTGTAGGAAATAAACCTGCAACAACTAAGGTTGAAGAATATAAAGCCAAAATACCTTATCCTCAGAAACTCTGCCAAGTGAAACAGGATAAACAATTTGTTCGCTTTGTAGACTATCTCAGGACTCTTGAAATAAATATTCCATTTGCAGAGGCACTTGAGCAAATACCCTCTTATGCTAAGTTCATGAAAGAGATCTTAAGTCATAAGAAGGATTGGAGAGAAACAGAAAAAGTTTTTCTCACTGAAGAGTGCAGTGCAGTCATCCTAACAAGCTTACCAGAGAAGCTTAAGGATCCCGGAAGCTTTATGATACCATGCACATTAGAGGGTACTTGTACCAAGACAGCCTTATGCGACCTTGGGGCAAGTATCAATCTAATCCCTGCATCTACTATCAGAAAGCTCGGCTTGGCTGAAGAGGTCAAACCAACCCGGATATGTCTTCAACTTGCTGATAGCACCATTAAATATCCATCAGGCATAATTGAGGACATGATTGTCAAGGTTGGGCCATTTGACTTTCCCACTGACTTTGTAGTGCTGGAAATGGAGGAGCACAAAAGTGCAACTCTCATTCTAGGAAGACCCTTCCTAGCAACTGGACGAACCCTTATTGATGTCCAAAAAGGGGAAGTGACCTTAAGAGTCAATGAGGACGAGTTCAAGCTAAATGTTGTGGAGGCAATGAAGCATCCAGACACATCAAAAGACTGCATGCATGTTAATATTATTGACTCCCTGGTAGAGGAGATCAACATGGCTCAGAGACTCAAATCAGAGCTAGAAGATATCTTTAAAGATGTCCAGCCTGATCTGGAGGAATCAGAGGAAATAAAATAGCCTCTGAAATTTCCTTAGGAAGAGGAGAAACCTCCTAAACCCGAGCTCAAACCACTACCATCATCCCTGAAATATGCATTTCTAGGAGAAGGTGACACTTTTTCGGTGATCATAAGCTCTGCTTTAAATCCACAGGAAGAGAAAGCACTACTTCAAGTGCTAAGGACACACAAGGCAGCCCTTGGGTGGTCCACAAGTGATCTTAAGGGCATCAGCCCAGCAAGATGCATACACAAGATTCTATTGGAGGACGATGCTAAACCAGTGGTTCAACCACAGAGGCGGCTAAATCCAGCCATGAAGGAGGTGGTGCAGAAAGAGGTCACCAAGTTACTGGAGGCTGGGATTATTTATCCCATTTCTGATAGCCCCTGGGTGAGCCCTGTCCAAGTTATCCCCAAGAAAGGAGGCATGACAGTGGTTCATAATGAAAAGAATGAACTGGTTCCTACAAGAATAGTTACAGGGTGGCGTATGTGTATTGACTATAGAAGGCTCAATACAGCCACCAGGAAGGATCACTTTCCGTTACCATTCATAGACCATATGCTAGAGAGACTAGCAGGTCATGAATACTGCTGCTTTTTGGATGGCTATTCAGGTTACAATCAAATTGTAGTAGATCCTCAGGACCAAGAGAACACAGCATTCACATGTCCTTTTGAAGTGTTTGCCTACAGAAGGATGCCTTTTGGTCTGTGCAATGCACCTGCAACCTTTCAGAGGTGCATGCTCTCTATCTTCTCTGATATGGTAGAGAAATTTTTGGAAGTCTTCATGGATGACTTTTCAGTATTTGGAGACTCATTCAGCTTCTGCCTTGACCATTTAGCACTTGTTCTGAAAAGATGCCAAGAGACCAACCTAGTTTTAAACTGGGAAAAATGTCACTTTATGGTGACTGAAGGAATTGTCCTTGGGCATAAAATTTCAAACAATGGAATAGAAGTGGATCAAGCTAAAGTGGAAGTAATTGAAAAATTACCACCACCTGCCAATGTTAAGGCAATCAGAAGCTTTCTGGGGCATGCAGGATTCTATAGGAGGTTTATAAAGGATTTTTCAAAAATTGCAAAACTTCTGAGTAACCTGCTAACTGCTGACACGCCATTTATGTTTGACACAGAATGTTTGCAGGCGTTTGAAACTCTGAAAGCTAAGCTGGTCACAGCACCAGTTATTTCTGCACCAGACTGGACATTACCATTCGAACTAATGTGTGATGCCAGTGACCATGCCATTGGTGCAGTACTGGGACAGAGGCATAACAAGCTTCGGTATGTCATTTATTATGCTAGTCATGTTTTAAATGATGCCCAGAAAAATTACACAACCACAGAAAAAGAACTGCTTGCAGTGGTTTATGCCATTGACAAGTTTAGATCATACTAAGTAGGATCAAAAGTGATTGTGTACACTGACCATACTGCTCTTAAATATTTACTCACAAAGCAGGATTCAAAACCCAGGCTTATAAGAAGGGTGTTGCTTCTGCAAGAGTTTGATATAGAAATAAGAGACAGAAAAGGGACAGAGAACCAAGTGGCTGATCATCTGTCCCGGATAGAACCAGTAGAAGGGGCGTCCTTTCCCTCTATTGAGATCTCTGAAACCTTTCCGGATGAGCAATTATTTGCCATTTAGGAAACACCATGGTTTGCAGACATTGCAAACTATAAAGCTGCAAGATTTATACCCAAGGAATACAGCAGGCAACAAACGAAAAAATTAATTACTGATGCAAAGTACTACCTGTGGGATGAACCATATCTCTTTAAGAGATGTGTAGACGGAATAATCCGTAGGTGTGTGCATAGAGAAGAAGCATAGAAGATCCTATGGCATTGTCATGGATCACAATATGGAGGACATTTCGGAGGTGAGCGAACAGCCACAAAAGTCCTCCAATATGGCTTCTAGTTGCCCACTCTCTATAAAGACTCCCGAGAGTTTATGCGTAACTGCGACAGCTGCCAGAGAGCTGGTAATCTGCCTCATAGTTACGCTATACCTCAGTAAGGGATCTTAGAGATTGAGTTGTTTGACGTATGGGGTATTGACTTCATGGGGCCTTTCCCACCATCATACTCAAACACTTATATTCTGGTGGCAGTCAACTATGTATCCAAATGGGTAGAGGCCATTGCAACACCTACCAATGATACTAAGACAGTGCTGAAGTTCCTTCAGAAACATATCTTCAGCAGGTTTGGTGTCCCTAGAGCACTAATTAGTGATGGGGGAACTCACTTCTGCAACAAATAGCTTTACTCTGCTATGGTCCGATATGGAATTAGCCACAAGGTGGAAACTCCATATCATCCACAGACAAATGGGTAAGCTGAAGTCTCTAATAGAGAACTAAAAAGAATCCTGGAACAGACTGTAAGTACTCGTAGAAAGGATTGGGCAAGAAGCTTGGATGACGCTCTGTGGGCATACAGAACAACATTCAAGACTCCTATAGGGACCTCTCCATACCAGCTTGTGTATGGTAAGGCCTGTCATCTGCCCGTGGAACTGGAGCATAAGGCCTACTGGGCAACCAGATTCCTAAACTTTGATGCCAAATTAGCTGGAGAAAAAAGATTGCTCCAGCTGAATGAGCTAGAGAAATTCAGACTCACTGTTTTCAAAAATGCCAAGCTTTACAAAGAGAAAGCAAAAAGGTGGCATGACAGAAAGCTGTCATCTAGAGTCTTTGAACCAGGACAGAAGGTTCTGCTGTTCAACTCTAGGCTCAGATTATTCCCCGGGAAACTGAAATTCCGGTAGAGGGGACCATATGTGATTACAAGTGTGTTACCATATGGCTATGTGGAGCTTCAAGACATTGATTCTAATAAGAAGTTCATTGTTAATGGACAGAGAATCAAGCATTATCTTGAAAGCAATATTGAGCAAGAATGCTCAAAGCTGAGGCTAGATTAAAAACTCAACAAGGTCCAGCTAAAGACAATAAATAAGCGCTTGCTGGGAGGCAACCCAGCCATTAGCAAAGCTTATTTGTTATTTAAAGAATAATTATACGAGTTTAATATAAATAATCTTCAAGGTAAATAATCAATTGCATAAGTTCACAGAATTACAGAAGGATTCAGAGTACAAAACAGGGAGAAGGAGCTCACTGGCAAGAAAACGCCAGTGGTGCACGAAATTGTGATCATCAACAATGGCGCCAAAGACTTGGAGCTCTCAAACGTGAATCACACTTTGTCACAATTCCACACAACTAACCAGCAAGTGCACTGGGTCGTCCAAGTAATACCTTACGTGAGTCAGGGTCGATCCCACGGAGACTGTCGACTTGAAGCAAGCTATGGTCATCTTGTAAATCTCAGTAAGGCGGATTCAAATGGTTATGGAGGATTGATAATTAAAAGATGAATAAAACATAAAATAAGATAAAGATAGAGATACTTATGTAATTCATTGGTAGGAATTTCAGATAAGCGTATGAAGATGCTTTGTTCCTCTCGAACCTCTGCTTGCCTATTGCCTTCTTCCAATCATTCATACTCCTTTCCATGGTAAGCTTTATGTTGGGTATCACCGTTGTCAATGGCTACTTCCTGTCCTCTCAGTGAAAATGTTCTACGCACGCTGTCACCGCACGACTAATCATTTGTCGGTTCTCGATCATGTTGGAATAGGATCCATTGATCCTTTTGCGTCTGTCACACGCCCAACAATCGTGAGTTTGAAGTTCGTCACAGTCATCCCTTCCCAGATCCTACTCAGAATACCACAGACAAGGTTTAGACGTTCCGGATCTCAGGAATGGCCGCCAATAATTCTAGCATATACCACGAAGGTTCTAATCTTAGATTAGAAACCCAAGAGATACACATTCAAGCTTGTTTGCATATAGAACGGAAGTGGTTGTCAGTCACGCGTTCATAGGTGAGAATGGTGATGAGTGTCACATAATCATCACATTCATCATGTTCTTGGGTGCGAATGAATATCTTGGAGAAGAAATAGACTTGAGTTGAATAGAAAAACAATAGTACTTTGCATTAATTCATGAAGAATAGCAGAGCTCCATACCTTAATCTATGGTGTGTAGAAACTCCACCGTTGAAAATACATAAGAACAAAAGGTCCAGGTATGGCCGTGAGGCCAGCCCCCAAACGTGAAAAGGTCTATGAAAAGTATGAAAATACAATAGCAAAAGGTCCTATTTATAGAAAACTAGTAGCCTAGGGTTACAGAAATAGGTAATTAATGCAGAAATCTTCTTCCGGGCCTACTTGGTGTGTGCTTGGGCTGAGCATTGAAGCTTTCACATGTAGAGACTTTTCTTGGAGTTAAACGCCAGCTTTTGTGCCAGTTTGGGCATTTAACTCCAGCTTTTATGCCAGTTCTGGCGTTTTGACGCCAGAATTTTTGTGCAGACATGGAACGCCGGTTTGAGCCAACAAATCTCGGGAATAGTATGGACTATTATATATTGCTAGAAAGCCCAGGATGTCTACTTTTCAAAGCAATTGAGAGCGCGTCAATTGGGCTTCTGTAGCTCCAGAAAATCC
This sequence comes from Arachis ipaensis, assembly GCF_059453495.1. NCBI lineage: Eukaryota > Viridiplantae > Streptophyta > Magnoliopsida > Fabales > Fabaceae > Arachis > Arachis ipaensis. Next base: position 97,175,507 of record NC_142439.1, read on the forward strand.
ACTTCGAGTGCAGGGAGGTCAGAATCCAACAGCATCTGCAGTCCTTTTTCAGCCTCTGAATCAGATTTTTCCTCAGGTCCCTCAATTTCAGCCAGAAAATACCTGAAATCACAGAAAAACACACAAACTCATAGTAAAGTCCAGAAATGTGATTTTTATTTAAAAACTAATAAAAACATAATAAAAACTAACTAAAACATACTAAAAACATACTAAAAACAATGCCAAAAAGCGTATAAATTATCCGCTCATCACAACACCAAACTTAAATTGTTGCTTATCCCCAAGCAACTGAAAATCATATAGGATAAAAAGAATAGAATATACAATGAATTCCAAAAACATCCATGAAGATCAGTATTAATTAGATGAGCGGGGCTTTTAGCTTTTTGCTTCTGAACAGTTTTGCCATCTCACTTTATCCTTTGAAGTTCAAAATGATTGGCATCTATAGGAACTCAGAATTCAGATAGTGTTATTGATTCTCCTAGTTAAGTATGTTGATTCTTGAACATAGCTACTTTATGAGTCTTGGCCGTGACCCTAAGCATTTTATTTTCCAGTATTACCACCGGATACATAAATGCCACAGACACATGACTGGGTGAACCCTTTCAGATTGTGACTCAGCTTTGCTAAAGTCCCCAGTGAGAGGTGTCCAGGGCTCTTAAGCACACTCTTTTTGCTTTGGACCATGACTTTAACCGCTCAGTCTCAAGTTTTCACTTGACACCTTCACGCCACAAGCACATGGTTAGGGACAGCTTGGTTTAGCCGCTTAGGCCAGGATTTTATTCCTGTGGGCCCTCCTATCCACTGATGCTCAAAGCCTTGGATCCCTTTTATTTTACCCTTGCCTTTTGGTTTAAAGGGCTATTGGCTTTTTCTGCTTGCTTTTTCTTTCTCTCTCTTTTTTTTTCTTTTTTTCCGCATTTTTTCGCATATATATTTTTTTCTGCAAGCTTTTCACTGCTTTTTCTTGCTTCAAGAATCATTTTTATGATTTTTCAGATCATCAAATAATATTTCTCCTTTTCCATCATTCTTTCAAGAGCCAACAATTTTAACATTCATGAATCAACAATATCAAAAATATGCACTGTTCAAGCATTTATTCAGAAAAACAAAAGTATTGCCACCACATCAAAATAATTAAACTATTTTAAAATTCGAAATTCATGCACTTCTTTTTTTTTTCAATTAAAAACATTTTTCATTTAAGAAAGGTGATGGATTCATTTTCATTGCTTTAAGGCATAGACACTTAGACACTAGTGATCATGTAATAAAGACACAAGCATAAATACACATAAAGCATAAAAATTCGAAAAAAAGAAAATAAAGAACAAGGAGATTAAAGAACGGGTCCACCTTAGTGATGGCGGCTTGTTCTTCTTCTTGAAGATCTAATGGAGTGCTTGAGCTCCTCAATGTCTCTTTCTTGCCTTTGTTGCTCCTCTCTCATGGTTCTTTGGTCTTCTCTAATTTCATGGTGGATGATGGAATGCTCTTGGTGCTCCACCCTTAGTTGTCCCATATTGGAACTTAATTCTCATAGGGAGGCGTTGATTTGCTCCCAATAGTTTTGTGGAGGAAAATGCATCCCTTGAGGCATCTCAGGGATTTCATGGTGAGGAATTTCCTCATGTCCATGAGTGGGATCTCTTGTTTGCTCCATCATTTTCTTAGTGATGGGCTTATCCGCATCAATGAGGATGTCTTCCTCTATGTCAATTCCAACTGAATTGCAGAGGTAAAAAATGAGATGAGGGAAGGCTAACCTTGCCAAAGTAAAGGACTTGTCTGCCACCTTGTAGAGTTCTTGGGATATAACTTCATGAACTTCTACTTCCTCCCTAATCATGATGCTATGAATCATGATAGCCCGGTCTATAGTAACTTCAGACCGGTTGCTAGTGGGAATGATTGACCGTTGGATGAACTCCAACCATCCCCTAGCCACGGGCTTGAGGTCATTCCTTCTTAGTTGAACTGGCTTTCCTCTTGAATCTCTCTTCTATTGAGCGCCCTCTTCACAGATGTCTATGAGGACTTGGTCCAACCTTTGGTCAAAATTGACCCTTCTAGTGTAGGGGTGTGCATCTCCTTACATCATAGGCAAGTTGAATGCCAACCTTACATTTTCCGGACTAAAGTCTAAGTATTTCCCTCGGACCATTGTAAGCCAATTCTTAGGGTCCGGGTTCACACTTTGATCATGGTTCTTGGTGATCCATGCATTGGCATAGAACTCTTGAACCATTAAGATTCTGACTTGTTGAATGGGGTTGGTGAGAACTTCCTAATCTCTTCTTTGAATCTCATGTCGGATCTCCGGATATTCACCCTCTTTGAGTTTGAAAGGGACCTCGGAGATCACTTTCTTCTTGGCCACAACTTCATAGAAGTGGTCTTGATGTACTGATGAGCGGATAATTTATACGCTTTTTGGCATTGTTTTTAGTAGATTTTTAGTAGGATCTAGTTACTTTTAGGGATGTTTTCATTATTTTTTATGTTAAATTCACATTTCTGGACTTTACTATGAGTTTGTGTGTTTTTCTGTGATTTCAGGTATTTTCTGGCTGAAATTGAGGGACTTGAGCAAAAATCAGATCCAGAGGTTGAAGAAGGACTGCTGATGCTGTTGAATTCTGACCTCCCTGCACTCAAAGTGGATTTTCTGGAGCTACAGAACTCGAAATGGCGCGCTTCCAATTGATTTGGAAAGTAGACATCCAGGTCTTTCCAGCAATATATAATAGTCCATACTTTGGCCAAGAATAGACGACGTAAACTGGCGTTCAACGCCAACTTTCTGCCCAAATCTGGCGTCCAGCGCCAGAAAAGGAGCCAAAACCAGAGTTGAACGCCCAAACTGGCACAAAAGCTGGCGTTCAACTCCAAGAAGGACCTCTACACGTGTAACACTCAAGCTCAGCCCAAGCACACACCAAGTGGGCCCCGGAAGTGGATTTATGCATCAATTACTTACTTCTGTAAACCCTAGTAGCTAGTTTATTATAAATAGGACCTTTTACTATTGTATTAGACATCTTTGATCAGTTGTATGCTATCTTAGATCACGTTTGAGGGCTGGCCTCTCGGCCATGCCTGGACTTTCACTTATGTATTTTTAACGGTAGAGTTTCTACACTCCATAGATTAAGGTGTGGAGCTCTGCTGTTCCTCAAAGATTAATGCAAAGTACTACTGTTTTCTATTCAATTCATCTTGTTTCGCTTCTAAGATATTCATTCGTACTTCAATCTGATTGTGATGAATGTGACAATCATCATCATTCCCTATGAACGCGTGCCTGACAACGACTTCCGTTCTACCTTCGACTGAATGAGTATCTCTTAGATCTCTTAATCAGAATCTTCGTGGCGTAAGCTAGAATGATGGCGGCATTCAAGAGAATCCGGAAAGTCTAAACCTTGTCTGTGGTATTCCGAGTAGGATTCAATGAATGAATGACTGTGACGAGCTCCAAACTCGCGATTGCTGGGCGTTAGTGATGATGTGCGGAAAACGATCCAACACAAAACTCACCGACAAGTGCACCGGGTCGCATCAAGTAATAATAACTCACGTGAGTGAGGTCGATCCCACAGGGATTGAAGGATTGAGCAATTTTAGTTTAGTGGTTGATTTAGTCAAGCGAATCAAGTGTTGGTTGAGTGATTTGTGATTAACAGAAATTAAATTGCATGAAAAGTAAAGGGAGAGGGGTAGATTGCAGAAAATTAAAGAGAACGGAAAATAAAAGTGCTGAATCTTAAAGAACAAGAAATTAAATTGGCAGAAACTTAGAACGCAAGAAATATAAATTGCAGAATCTTAAAGTGCAAGGAATGTAAATGGCTTGAATTATAAAGGGGAGTGGGAATTGGAGTTGCAGAAGTTAGACCAGGAAAAGTAAATTTGCGATGAAAAGAAAAGTAAAAGATGGATTCAATTAAACCGGATCTCAAATGACAATGAAAACAAGCTTGGTGTAGAAATGAAACAAGGAAATTGAAATTTAAAGATGTAGATCTCAGGACTCAAGAGACTAGATAACCAAGTCTAGATCTCAATGCCTTCCTAGATCCAAATTCAGAATTTAATTGCAAGAAAATTTAAGATGCAGCAGTAGAAGAAAAGAAATGGAATCGCAACTTCTCAATGATGCAGTAAGTCAAATAGAAGAAAATCTCAAGGTGAGATTGAGACAGAATTTCATCAATTCTCCAACCCAAGATTTAAAACAAGTGTAGATGAAATGTAAGACAAGAAAACTAAGAGGAAGAGAATTCAATTCTCCTTCCCCAAGATTCAGAATCTCCAAAAAGCTCAAAACCCAAAAGCTCTCAACTGTCAGTATTAAAAATTCTAAAAAGAAAAGCTCCCTAAAAACTTCAAATCCTAAGCTATTTATACACTTTCTTCAAATGATCATTAAGCCTTGAATTGGGCCTTTAGCCTTGATGGAATTGGGTTGATAGTAGCCTCTGTTGATTGCTCTTGGTGTTGGGAGGAAATCCATTAGTGAACCAGGCCATGAACCATTCACGTTTGAGCCAACGTTTGAGGCAAACGTTGACTCAAACGTTACTTGAGTGAGGCATTATGCAGCTAGGCCGTGTGCTGTCTTCCACGTTTGGCTCAACGTTTGAGGTCAAACGTGAGCTCAAACGTGGACCTCCCTTCTTGTATGCTTCTTGGGGGCTACTTTGTCCTCTTGTCGCGTTGCCAATTTTGTGCCCAATAGAGACTATTATATATGGTTGGAAAGCTCTGAATGTCAGCTTTCTAACCCACTTGGAATCACCTCAATTGGACATCTACAACTCAAGTTATTCTTGTTGGAAGTATGCCCCATCATGCTGTTTGGCGCCAACGTTTGACCTCACGTTTGAGGCAAACGTTGGCTCAAACGTTGCTGTGCCCAGGAGTTCCAACTCTCTTCTTTTTGGAGCCAACGTTTGACCTCACGTTTGAGGCAAACGTTGGCTCAAACGTTGCTGCCTCCAGGGATGCCATTTCTCTTCTCTTTGGCGCCAACGTTTGACCTCACGTTTGAGGCAAACGTTGGCGCAAACGTTGCCTTCCCAGGAGCTTCAATTCTCTTCTCTTTTGGCGCCAACGTTTGACCTCACGTTTGAGGCAAACGTTGGCGCAAACGTTGCCTTCCAGGAGCTTCCATCTTCAGCCAACGTTTGACCTCAACGTTTGAGGCAAACGTTGGTGCAAACATTGGCTTTTCCCCAGGGTGTTCTTCAACTGCTACTCACGTTTGAGTTGACGTTTGAGGCAAACGTTAGCTCAAACGTGAATTCCATTTTCCCAAACCCATTCTTGCAACCTTCTTCCATAATGTTGGCACACCTTTTGTTTCCTTTCTTCACCTACAAGTAATCAAAACAACCAATCAAAGTATCACAAAATTCACAAGGTTTATAAATCAATTAATTATCAACTAAAGTTAGCTTGAACCTCATGATTTTGTATCAATTAAAAGGTGGTTGATTGATTTAAGGAAACCATGCAATTCCAATTCAAATGGCTAATTTATAATGCAAGAAAGTGCATAAAACTAAATGAAAACAAGAGAAAAAGACTAGTGAAACTAGGCTAAGATGACTTGTCATCACAACACCAAACTTAAAGCTTGCTTGTCCCCAAGCAAGAAAAGAATTATTAAGAAAGAATGAAAACAAAAGAGAATGCTCATGTTAGCAGAATATTATTGGTAGTTCATGGGGTTTTATGCAGATATGTAACTTATCCACTTTTTATTGACAATTAGGCCTAGAAAGTTTCCTTTAAGCATCAAGCAATATACTGCTATGACCTCTCATTATTCCTTTGTCCTTGTTTACTGAAAATTTTTTTTCTTCATATACTTTAGTTCAGTGTCATGTGTAACAAGCTCTTTTCTTTATTTATGCTTGACACATTATTCACTTTAGACACTTGGCTCACATGCCTTCTTAGAATATTGATACCCAGCACCTCTTTGGGTTACTAAATGTCTTGTAGCTAGGTTGCTCTTGATAGTGGATTTTCAGTTGATAATCCCGGGTTAGTTAACCCAAGTTACCAAGTGTTAATGCACTCCAAAGAACTTAATAATCCAAGCAGATCCTAGTACAAAGACACCACAGGCATATATTCTAAGGTTCAAGCTATTGGTGTCTAACTTTGTTTCTTTTTATTTTTTTTTCTTTTATTCTGTTGCCACTTTTTGGCTATTTCTTTCTCTTTTTGTTTTTCTTTTCACACAAGGACTTTTATTTGATTGAGATTCATAGACAGTGAGCTGCTTTCTTCTTAAAGAGAGAACAATCTATTCCTTTTATTCACTGATAGTGAGTTGCCACACAATCACACATATATGCCACCACTTACTATTATTTGACTTCTAGCTAACAATGAACCATCTTACTTCATGTTTCAAACATTTCTTTTATTGAATTGAAAAGATATAGGAGACAAAGCATGCATTAGTTAAGTGAAAGTAACCACACAAGCACACACTTAGACTAGCTTATTTTAAAAAATTTTTACTTGTACTAGCTGAACACTTTAGCAAGATATAAATCATAGCATTTCTCAACAGCAGAAGTTAAGTATAGATACAACCTATTGGTCTGCAGTTCTTTTGTCTTCCTTTCTGTTGTTCCCTTTTTGCGTCATGGTGCGTAATGTCTTCAATTTGTGGTTAGTTCCCTGCACAATTCTCAAAAGTTGCTTGCTTTCCAAGCCCTTTGGGTGACTGATTAGTATGCATAAATTGAGTGCGGCTTTTGGATTTAATTTGGTGTGGGAACACCAAATTTAGTTCCTTGCCACTTCCTCTGATGCAACAAGTTACTATGTGTAAAATCTTGTGCTCTTGCTAAAGGTTATGGGGTTAAACTAGAGAGCAATTAAGTAGTTGAATGATCTGTTTGATTGCCTGGAGCTAGTATTACGCAAGAAGTGAGAATGTGCTTTTAAATGATGTTTTGGTGGAACACCAAACTTAGAATCCTTCATTCTCCCTTAAATTGTTTTGGTGTGCAACACCAAACTTAGCTTCTTGCAATGCATACCAATCATTCGACATTTTTATTGAAAAGGCTATGAAAAGAAAACTACCTCAGATTGGGTTGCCTCCCAACAAGCGCTCTTTTAATGTCACTAGCTTGACATTTTTCATCCTCTGATTATGGAAGTTGAGGCTTCTGTTGCCTTTGGTTTCCCCCTCTCACCGTGGGCTTTTCCTTGATGATTGTTTCTTTTCCCGTAGCCTTCTCATTTTTTTCCATAACTGCTTTCCCTTTCAACCCAGCAGCTTTTTCACTGTTCTTTGGGTCATCTTCGGTGGCCCTCAGGGATATATTTGCCTCTCTATCGCCCAATTCAGCAAGGTTTTAAACCAGTTGTTCCATTTGCTTTTCAACTCTTCTGAGTGAGGCCTCTTGGTTCTTGCTTATCATCTCTTGATTTTTCCTTACTTCTTCCTGCTCTATTGTTATCATTTCTTGAACTTTCATGAATCTTTCCATCATCATTTCTAGAACATATAGTCTTTGAGAGTTTAGAATTGGTTGTGGTTGTGTCAACTGTAATGGTTGACGGAAGTCATTTTGGGCGAGTTGTGAGGTAGGATGGGGTTGGAAGTGTGTGCATTGGGGTGGTGCGTGATGGTTGTTGTTGTGGGGGTTGTTTTTATGCTGGTTTTTGAAATTGGGGTTGTTGCAGTTGAAGTCCCTTGGTCTTTGATTTTGGTTTTCAACCCCCCTCCAAGTGGATTGAGTTCTCCAGGGTGGGTTGTACACATCATTCTGAGTCCTACGTTGGGACATGCTTGAGGAGCTGTTTGGAGAATGTGATCGCTCATGACTTTGTTGCTCGTAGTTAATTACTCCAGAACCATTTTCAGGTTGATTCCAACACTGGAGATTTTGAGGTGAGTTCTGTGCATTTCCCACAGCATGTTGCAACTCATCTACTTTTCGGTTAATCAGCTCCAATTGTTGCTTAAGCTGTTGATATATCTGCTCGCTTTGGGCCATGATTGCACGAATACCTTCAATTTCCTTCTCTTGTGCGGATGGTTGCATTCCTGCCTCTGGTTTAATAGTTCTTTGAGGTGGCTTCAGCTTGACTAGGAGTTCAGTCATTAGTTCTTCCCATCCGATGATGTTTCCTTGTGGGAAAGCTTCAAACCACTGAGCAATGTCGTTCATGGTGATGACTGGTTGCTTGTCATCTAAGGTGGGGATATCGCTCCCATGATTGCTGGCATTCATCGATTTCCCTTTCATGGTCTGCACAATCACATACAGTTCAAATGAAGATGGAGTACATTTATGCCAGGATATGATTAAAGGGTTAGTTAACGCAATGTGTCAAACAGTTGGTAAACTTGAGAGATTAATGATCGAAAATCACTTTTCTCGTTGATTTATCAAGCTATGAGAATCATACTCAACAAGTTAAACCAAGAGAACTTCACTCCATTGCTAAAGTGAGGTTTCAATTAACTCAGGCAAAAATTCAAATAGTTAGTGTGTCAGTCAAAAATTAGAGAAACAGAAAAGAAAAAGTGCTTGATCTAAACTACCACCTCACTTAATCATTGTCAATCTATTTCAATCCCCGGCAACGGCGCCAAAAACTTGATGTGCGGAAAACGATCCGACACAAAACTCACCAGCAAGTGCACCGGGTCGCATCAAGTAATAATAACTCACGTGAGTGAGGTCGATCCCACAGGGATTGAAGGATTGAGCAATTTTAGTTTAGTGGTTGATTTAGTCAAGCGAATCAAGTGTTGGTTGAGTGATTTGTGATTAACAGAAATTAAATTGCATGAAAAGTAAAGGGAGAGGGGTAGATTGCAGAAAATTAAAGAGAACGGAAAATAAAAGTGCTGAATCTTAAAGAACAAGAAATTAAATTGGCAGAAACTTAGAACGCAAGAAATGTAAATTGCAGAATCTTAAAGTGCAAGGAATGTAAATGGCTTGAATTATAAAGGGGAGTGGGAATTGGAGTTGCAGAAGTTAGACCAGGAAAAGTAAATTTGCGATGAACAGAAAAGTAAAAGATGGATTCAATTAAACCGGATCTCAAATGACAATGAAAACAAGCTTGGTGTAGAAATAAAACAAGGAAATTGAAATTTAAAGATGTAGATCTCAGGACTCAAGAGACTAGATAACCAAGTCTAGATCTCAATGCCTTCCTAGATCCAAATTCAGAATTTAATTGCAAGAAAATTTAAGATGCAGCAGTAGAAGAAAAGAAATGGAATCGCAACTTCTCAATGATGCAGTAAGTCAAACAGAAGAAAATCTCAAGGTGAGATTGAGACAGAATTTCCTCAATTCTCCAACCCAAGATTTAAAACAAGTGTAGATGAAATGTAAGACAAGAAAACTAAGAGGAAGAGAATTCAATTCTCCTTCCCCAAGACTCAGAATCTCCAAAAAGCTCAAAACCCAAAAGCTCTCAACTGTCAGTATTAAAAATTCTAAAAAAAAAGCTACCTAAAAACTTCAAATCCTAAGCTATTTATACACTTTCTTTAAATGATCATTAAGCCTTGAATTGGGCCTTTATCCTTGATTGAATTGGGTTGATAGTAGCCTCTGTTGATTGCTCTTGTTGTTGGGAGGAAATCCATTAGTTAACCAGGCCATGAACCATTCACGTTTGAGCCAACGTTTGAGGCAAACGTTGACTCAAACGTTACTTGAGTGAGGCATTATGCAGCTAGGCCGTGTGCTGTCTTCCACGTTTGGCTCAATGTTTGAGGTCAAACGTGAGCTCAAACGTGAACCTCCCTTCTTGTATGCTTCTTGGGGGCTACTTTATCCTCTTGTCGCGTTGCCAATTTTGTGCCCAATAGAGACTATTATATATGGTTGGAAAGCTCTGAATGTCAGCTTTCTAACCCACTTGGAATCACCTCAATTGGACATCTACAACTCAAGTTATTCTTGTTGGAAGTATGCCCCATCATGCTGTTTGGCGCCAACGTTTGACCTCACGTTTGAGGCAAACGTTGGCTCAAACGTTGCTGTGCCCAGGAGTTCCAACTCTCTTCTTTTTGGAGCCAACGTTTGACCTCACGTTTGAGGCAAACGTTGGCTCAAACGTTGCTGCCTCCAGGGATGCCATTTCTCTTCTCTTTGGCGCCAACGTTTGACCTCACGTTTGAGGCAAACGTTGGCGCAAACGTTGCCTTCCCAGGAGCTTCAATTCTCTTCTCTTTTGGCGCCAACGTTTGACCTCACGTTTGAGGCAAACGTTGGCGCAAACGTTGCCTTCCAGGAGCTTCCATCTTCAGCCAACGTTTGACCTCAACGTTTGAGGCAAACGTTGGTGCAAACATTGGCTTTTCCCCAGGGTGTTCTTCAACTGCTACTCACGTTTGAGTTGACGTTTGAGGCAAACGTTAGCTCAAACGTGAATTCCATTTTCCCAAACCCATTCTTGCAACCTTCTTCCATAATGTTGGCACACCTTTTGTTTCCTTTCTTCACCTACAAGTAATCAAAACAACCAATCAAAGTATCACAAAATTCACAAGGTTTATAAATCAATTAATTATCAACTAAAGTTAGCTTGAACCTCATGATTTTGTATCAATTAAAAGGTGGTTGATTGATTTAAGGAAACCATGCAATTCCAATTCAAATGGCTAATTTATAATGCAAGAAAGTGCATAAAACTAAATGAAAACAAGAGAAAAAGACTAGTGAAACTAGGCTAAGATGACTTGTCATCAAGTGACAGACGCAAAAGGATAGTAAATCCTATTCCAGCATGATCGAGAACCGACAGATGAATAGTCGTGCCGTGACAGGGTGCGTTGACCATTTTCACTGAGAGGATAAGATGAAGCCATTGACAAGGGTGATGCCTCTAGACGATTAGCCGTGCCATGACAGGGCATTTGGATCATTTTCCCAAGAGAAGACCGAAAGTAGCCATTGACAATGGTGATGTATCACATAAAGCCAGCCATGGAAAGGAGTAAGACTGATTGGATGAAGATAGCAGGAAAGCAGAGGTTCAGAGGAACGAAAGCATCTCTATTCGCTTATCTGAAATTCTCACCAATGAATTACATAAGTATTTCTATCCCTATTCTAGTATTTATTTTCGAAAACCCATTACTGTTTTATATCCGCCTGACTGCGATTTACAAGGTGACCATAGCTTGCTTCATATCAACAATCTCCGTGGGATTCGACCCTTACTCACGTAAGGTATTACTTGGACGACCCAGTGCACTTGCTGGTTAGTTATGCGAAGTTGTGAAGATATGTTTAGACCATGGTTCTGTGCATCCGTTTTTGGTGCCATTGCCGGGGAATCAATTTCGAACAACAATTCACAACCTGAGTAGCAATTTCGCATACCAAGTTTTTGGCGCCGTTGCCGGGGATTGTTTGAGTTTGGACAACTGACGGTTCATCTTGTTGCTCAGATTGGGTAACTTTCTTTTCGTTTTCTTTTCAAAAATTTTTCAAAAATATTTCAAAAAATTTTCTCCTTTGTTTTCGAAAAAAAAATTTCTTTAAAAAAAAATGTTTTCAAAAATATATTTTTCTTCAGAATTTTTAAGAATGAATTCTAGTGTTTCATGATGATTTGTTGAATCCTGGCTGGCTATAAGCCATGTCTAATATTTTGGACTGGGGTTTCAACTTACCATCACAAAAGAAGAGATTCTCACACACTTAGTTGCTCTATACTTGAAAAGTATCCATATCTGCTGAAGCTTGGCTGGCCATTGGCCATGTCTAGTGTTTTAGACTGGAGCTTTCATTGAAAGCTTGGCTGGCTAGTGAGCCATGTCTAATTCCTGGACTGAAGCTTTAGACTAACATGGCAAGATTCCTGGAATTCATATTAAAAATTTTGGAATCCTTATTTTCCTTTTTCAAATTAATTTTCGAAAAAAATCCAAAAAAATTAGAAAATCATAAAAATCAAAAATATTTTTCTGTTTCTTGTTTGAGTCTTGAGTCATGTTATAAGTTTGGTGTCAATTGCATGTGCATCTTGCATTTTTCGAAAATTCTCATGCATTCATAGTGTTCTTCATGATCTTCAAGTTGTTCTTGGTAAGTATTCTTGTTTGATCTTTGCATTTGCATGTTTTGTGTCTTTTCTTGTTTTTCATATGCATTCTTGAATTCTTAGTGTCTAAGCATTAAAGAATTCTAAGTTTGGTGTCTTGCATGTTTTCCTTGCATTAAAAAAATTTTTTTTTTCAAAAATATGTTCTTGGTGTTCATCATGATCTTCATAGTGTTCTTGGTGTTCATCTTGACATTCATAGCATTCCTGCATGCATCACATGTTTTGATTTAAAAATTTCATGCATTGCATCTTTTTAGTGTTTTTCTCTCTCATTATTAAAAAATTTCAAAAAAAAATCAAAAAAATATCTTTCCCTTTTTCTCTCATCAAATTCGAAAATTGGATTGACTTTTTCAAAAATTTTTAAAATCAAGTTGTTTCTTATGAGTCAAATCAAATTTTTAATTTGAAAATCTTATCTTTTTCAAAATCTTTTTCAAAAATCAAACCTTTTTCATTTTTTTTTAGTTATTTTCGAAAATTTCAAAAATATTTTTCAAAAATTTTTTTCTTAATTTTACATCATATTTTCGAAAATAACATCATCAATTAATGTTTTTATTCAAAAATTCCAAGTTTGTTACTTACTTGTTAAGAAAGATTCAAACTTTAAGTTCTAGAATCATATCTTGTGATTTCTTGTGAATCAAGTCATTAATTGTGATATTAAAATTTAAATCTTTTTCAAAAACTAATTTCAATCATATCTTATCAAAAATATCTTCTTATCTTACCTTTTTCAAAAATTTGATTTCAAAATATCTTTTCTAACTTCCTAACTTCTTATCTTTTCAAAATTTGTTTCAACTAACTAACTAACTTTTTGTTTATTTCTTATCTTTTTCAAAACCACCTAACTAACTCTCTCTCTCTAATTTTCGAAAATATTTTCCCTCTTTTTTAAAAATTTCTTTTTAATTAACTAATTATTTTAAATTTTTATTTTAATTTTCGAAAATTACTAACCTTTTCCAAAAATGATTTTCGAAAATCACTAACTCTTTTTTCAAAAATAATTTTCGAAAATTCTCTTCTCTCTCATCTCCTTCTATTTGTTTATTCATCTACTAACATCTCTCCCTCACTCACAAGAAAAAAAGAGGATCTCTATTATTATTATTTTTCTGTGCCCTCTTATTTGTCATATGAGCAGGAGCAAGGACAAGAATATTCTTGCTGAAGCAGATCCAGAACCTGAAAGGACTCTGAAGAGGAAACTAAGAGAAGCTGAATTACAACAAACCAGCGAGCACCTGTCAGAAATTATCAAACAGGAAAAGAAGATGGTAGCCGAAAATAATAATAATGCAAGGAGGATGCTTGGTGACTTTACTGCACCTAATTCCAATTTACATGGAAGAAGCATCTCTATTCCTGCCATTGGAGCAAACAACTTTGAGCTGAAACCTCAATTAGTTTCTCTGATGCAGCAGAACTGCAAGTTTCATGGACTTCCATCTGAAGATCCTTTTCAGTTCTTAACTGAGTTCTTGCAGATATGTGATACTGTTAAGACTAATGGAGTAGATCCTGAAGTCTACAGGCTCATGCTTTTCCCTTTTGCTGTAAGAGACAAAGCTAGACTGTGGTTGGATTTTCAACCCAAGGATAGCCTGAACTCTTGGGATAAGCTGGTCAAGGCTTTCTTAGCCAAGTTCTTTCCTCCTTAAAAGCTGAGCAAGCTTAGAGTGGATGTTCAAACCTTCAGACAGAAAGAAGGTGAATCCCTCTATGAAGCTTGGGAGAGATACAAAGGACTGACCAAAAAGTGTCCTTCTGACATGCTTTCAGAATGGACCATCCTGGATATATTCTATGATGGTCTGTCTGAGTTATCTAAGATGTCATTGGATACCTCTGCAGGTGGATCCATTCACCTAAAGAAAACGCCTGCAGAAGCTCAAGAACTCATTGACATGGTTGCAAATAACCAGTTCATGTACACTTCTGAAAGGAATCCTGTGAATAATGGGACGCCTATGAAGAAGGGAATTCTTGAGGTTGATACTCTGAATGCCATATTGGCTCAGAACAAAATATTGACTCAGCAAGTCAATATGATTTCTCAGAGTTTGAATGGAATGCAAGCTGTATCCAACAGCACTCAAGAGGCTTCTCCTGAAGAAGAAGCTTATGATCCTGAGAACCCTGCAATAGCAGAGGTAAATTACATGGGTGAACCTTATGGAAACACCTATAATCCATCATGGAGAAATCATCCAAATTTCTCATGGAGGGATCAAAAGCCTCAACAAGGCTTTAATAATGGTGGAAAAAACAAGTTTAGCAACAGGAAGCCTTTTCCATCATCCACTCAGCAACAGACAGAGAATTCTGGACAAAATGCCTCTAATTTAGCAAACTTAGTCTCTGATCTGTCTAAGGCCACTGTAAGTTTCATGAATAAAACAAGGTCTTCCATTAGAAATTTGGAAGCACAAGTGGGCCAGCTGAGTAAAAGGATCACTGAAATCCCTCCCAGTACTCTCCCAAGCAATACAGAAGAGAATCCAAAAGGAGAGTGCAAGGCCATTGACATAAGCAAAATGGCCGAACCCAAAGAGGGAAAGGAGGACGTGAATCCCAAGGAGGAAGACCTCCTGGGACGTCCAGTGATCAATAAGGAGCTTCCCTCTGAGGAACCAAAGGACTCTGAGGCTCATCTAGAGACCATAGAGATTCCATTGAACCTCCTTATGCCCTTCATGAGCTCTGATGAGTATTCCTCTTCTGAAGAGAATGAGGATGTTACTGAAGAGCAAACAGCCAAGTTTCTTGGTGCAATCATGAAGCTGAATGCCAAATTATTTGGCATTGATACTTGGGAAGCTGAACCTCCCTTGTTCATCAATGAACTAAGTGATCTGGATCAACTGACATTGCCTCAGAAGAGACAGGATCTTGGAAAGTTCATAATACTTTGTACCATAGGCACCATGATCTTTAAGGCTCTGTGTGACCTTGGTTCAGGAATAAACCTCATGCCCCTCTCTGTAATAGAAAAACTGAGAATCTATGGGGTGCAAGCTGCTAAAATCTCATTAGAGATGGCAGACAATTCAAGAAAAAAGGCTTATGGACAAGTAGAGGACGTGCTAGTAAAGGTTGAAGGCCTTTACATCCCTGTTGATTTCATAGTCCTGGATACTGGAAAGGAAGAGGATGAATCCATCATCCTAGGAAGACCTTTCCTAGCCACAGCAAGAGCTGTAATTGATGTGGACAGAGGAGAATTAATCCTTCAATTGAATGAGAATTCCCTTGTATTTAAAACTCAAGGATCTCCCTCTGCAACCATGGAGAGGAAGCATGTAAAGCTTCTCTCAAAGCAGAGTCAACCCAAGCCCCCACAGTCAAACTCTAAGTTTGGTGTTGGGAGGCCACAACCAAACTCTAAGTTTGGTGTTGAACTCCCATATCCAAACTCTAAGTTTGGTGTTGGAGAGTTTCAACAATGCTCTGAACATCTGTGAGGCTCCATGAGAGCCCACTGTCAAGCTATTGACATTAAAGAAGCGCTTGTTGGGAGGCAACCCAATTTTTATCTAACTATATTTTTCTTGGTTATATGTCTTTATAGGTTCATGATCATGTGGAGTCATAAAATAAATATAAAAATTGAAAACGGAATCAAAAACAGCAGAAGAAAAATCACACCCTAGAGGAGCATCTGCCTGGCGTTCAACGCCAGAACAGAGCATGGTTCTGGCGCTGAACGCCCAAAATGGGCAGCATTCTGGCGCTGAACGCCCAGAACAAGCATGGTTCTGGCGTTCAACGCCAGAAATGGCAACAAATGGGCGTTGAACGCCCAAAATGGGCACCAACCTGGCGCTGAACGCCTAGAGTTGTGTGCAAAGGTATTTTACATGCCTAATTGGTGCAGGGATGCAAATCCTTGACACCCCAGGATCTCTGGACCCACAGGATCATCTCAGGATCTGTGGATCCCACAGGATCACCTCAGGATCTGTGGACCCCACAGGATCCCCACCTACCTCCACTCACTTCTTCTCACCACTCTCTTTCACACAACCCCATAAACACTCTTTCCCAAAAACCCTTCACCAATCACCTCAATCTCTCTTCCCCATCACCTCTTCACCACTCACATCCATCCACTCTTCCCCATAAACCTACCTCATAAACTCCACCTACCTTCAAAATTCAAAACCAATTTCCCACCCAAACCCACCAATATGGCCGAAACCTTTCCCCCCTCCCTTCCCTATATAAAGCCCTCCATTCTTCTTCAAATTCACACAACACAACCCCTCTATAACCTTCTTGGCCGAACCACATCACCCTCTCCCTCTCCTCCATTTCTTCTTCTTCTTCATCTATTCTTTCTTTTATTGCTCGAGGGCGAGCAAAATTCTAAGTTTGGTGTGGTAAAAGCATAAGCTTTTTGTTTTTCCATTACCATTGATGGCATCTAAGACCGGAGAATCCTCTAGAAAGGGGAAAGGGAAGATAAAAGCTTCCACATCCGAGTCATGGGAGATGGAAAGATTCATCTCCAAAGCCCATCAAGACCACTTCTATGATGTTGTGGCCAAGAAGAAGGTGATCCCTGAGGTCCCTTTCAAACTCAAAAGAAATGAGTATCCGGAGATCCGACATGAAATTCAAAGAAGAGGTTGGGAAGTTCTAACAAATCCCATCCAACAAGTCGGCATCCTAATGGTTCAAGAGTTCTATGCTAATGCATGGATCACCAAGAACCATGATCAAAGTAAGAACCCAGATCCAAAGAACTATGTTACAATGGTTCGGGGGAAATACTTGGATTTTAGTCCGAAAAATGTGAGGTTGGCGTTCAACTTGCCAAACATGGAAGAGAACGCACGCCCCTACACAAGGAGAGTCAACTTTGATCAAAGGTTGGACCAAGTCCTTATGGACATATGTGTAGAAGGAGCTCAATGGAAGATTGACTCCAAAGGCAAGCCGGTTCAACTAAGAAGATTGGACCTCAAGCCTGTAGCTAGAGGGTGGTTGGAGTTCATTCAATGCTCAATCATTCCCTATAGCAACCGGTCTGAAGTTACTATAGACCGAGCCATCATGATCCATAGCATCATGATTGGAGAAGAGGTGGAAGTTCATGAGATTATACCTCAAGAACTCTACAAGGTGGCTGACAAGTCTTCCACTATGGCAAGGTTAGCCTTTCCTCACCTCATTTGCCACCTATGCAATTCAGCTGGGATTGACATAGAGGGAGATATCCTCATTAAAGAGGACAAGCCCATCACTAAGAAAAAGATGGAGCAAGCAAGAGAGCCCATTCATGGAGCTCAATAGGCGTATGAAGCTCATCACCATGAGATCCCGGAGATGCCTCAAATGCACTTTCCTCCACAAAACTATTGGGAGCAAATCAACACCTCCCTAGGAGAATTGAGTTCCAATATGGGACAATTAAGGGTGGAACATCAAGAGCACTCCATCATGCTCCATGAAATAAGAGAAGATCAAAAAACAATAAGGGAGGAGCAACAAAGACAAGGAAGAGACATAGAAGAGCTCAAGGACATCATTTGTTCCTCAAGAAGGAAACGCCACCATCACTAAGGTGGATTCATTCCTTGTTCTTATTTCTTCTATTTTTCGTTTTCTATGTTGTGTGCTTATCTATGTTTGTGTCTTCATTACATGATCATTAGTAGTTAGTAACTGTGCCTTAAAGTTATGAATGTCCTATGAATCCATCACCTCTCTTAAATGAAAAAATGTTTTAATTCAAAAGAACAAGAAGTACATGAGTTTTGAATTTATCCTTGAACTTAGTTTAATTATATTGATGTGGTGACAATGCTTCTTGCTTTCTGAATGTATGCTTGAACAGTGCATATGTCTTTTGAAGTTGTTGTTTAAGAATGTTAAATATGTTGGATCTTGAAAGAATGATGACTAGGAGACATGTTATTTGATAATCTGAAAAATCATAAAAATGATTCTTGAAGCAAGAAAAAGCAGCAAAGAACAAAGCTTGCAGAAAAAAAATATAGGCGAAAAAAAATATATATATATAAAAAGAAAGCAAAAGCAAGCAGAAAAAGCCAAAAGCTCTTAAAACCAAGAGGCAAGAGCAAAAAGCCAATAACCCTTAAAACTAAAAGGCAAGGGTAAGAAAAAGGATCCCAAGGCTTTGAGCATCAGTGGATAGGAGGGCCTAAAGGAATAAAATCCTGGCCTAAGCGGCTAAACCAAGCTGTCCTTAACCATGTGCTTGTGGCATGTAGGTGTCAAGTGAAAACTTGAGACTGAGCGGTTAAAGTCAATGTCCAAAGCAAAAAAAAAGAGTGTGCTTAAGAACCCTGGACACCTCTAATTGGGGACTTTAGCAAAGCTGAGTCACAATCTGAAAAGGTTCACCCAATTATGTGTCTGTGGCATTTATGTATCCGATGGTAATACTGGAAAACAAAGTGCTTAGGGCCACGGCCAAGACTCATAAAGAAGCTGTGTTCAAGAATCATCATACTGAACTAGGAGAATCAATAACACTATCTGAACTCTGAGTTCCTATAGATGCCAATTATTCTGAACCTCAATGGATAGAGTGAGAAGCCAAAACTATTCAAGAGGCAAAAAGCTATAAGTCCCACTCATTTGATTGGAGCTATGTTTCATTGATAGTTTGGAATTTATAGTATATTCTCTTCTTTTTATCCTACTTGATTTTCAGTTGCTTGGGGACAAGCAACAATTTAAGTTTGGTGTTGTGATGAGCGGATAATTTATACGCTTTTTGGCATTGTTTTTAGTAGATTTTTAGTAGGATCTAGTTACTTTTAGGGATGTTTTCATTAGTTTTTATGTTAAATTCACATTTCTGGACTTTACTATGAGTTTGTGTGTTTTTCTGTGATTTCAGGTATTTTCTGGCTGAAATTGAGGGACTTGAGCAAAAATCAGATCCAGAGGTTGAAGAAGGACTGCTGATGCTGTTGGATTCTGACCTCCCTGCACTCCAAGTGGATTTTCTGGAGCTACAGAACTCTAAATGGCACGCTTTCAATTGCGTTGGAAAGTAGACATCTAGAGCTTTCCAGAAATATATAATAGTCCATACTTTGGCTAAGAATAGACGACGTAAACTGGCGTTCAACGCCAGCTTTCTGCCCAAATCTGGCGTCCAGCGCCAGAAAAGGAGCCAAAACCAGAGTTGAACGCCCAAACTGGCACAAAAGCTGGCGTTCAACTCCAAGAAGGACCTCTACACGTGAAACACTCAAGCTCAGCCCAAGCACACACCAAGTGGGCCCCGGAAGTGGATTTATGCATCAATTACTTACTTCTGTAAACCCTAGTAGTTAGTTTATTATAAATAGGACCTTTTATTATTGTATTAGACATCTTTGATCAGTTGTATGCTATCTTAGATCACGTTTGAGGGCTGGCCTCTCGGCCATGCCTGGACTTTCACTTATGTATTTTTAACGGTAGAGTTTCTACACTCCATAGATTAAGGTGTGGAGCTCTACTGTTCCTCAAAGATTAATGCAAAGTACTACTGTTTTCTATTCAATTCATCTTGTTTCGCTTCTAAGATATTCATTCGTACTTCAATCTGAATGTGATGAATGTGACAATCATCATCATTCCCTATGAACGCGTGCCTGACAACCACTTCCGTTCTACCTTCGACTGAATGAGTATCTCTTAGATCTCTTAATCAGAATCTTCGTGGCGTAAGCTAGAATGATGGCGGCATTCAAGAGAATCCGGAAAGTCTAAACCTTGTCTGTGGTATTCCGAGTAGGATTCAATGAATAAATGACTGTGACGAGTTCCAAACTCGCGATTGCTGGGCGTTAGTGACAGACGCAAAAGGATAGTAAATCCTATTCCAGCATGATCGAGAACCGACAGATGAATAGCCGTGTCGTGACAGGGTGCGTTGACCATTTTCACTGAGAGGATAAGATGAAGCCATTGAAAAGGGTGATGCCTCCAGACGATTAGCCGTGCCGTGACAGGGCATTTGGATCATTTTCCCGAGAGAAGACCGAAAGTAGCCATTGACAATGGTGATGTATCACATAAAGCCAGCCATGGAAAGGAGTAAGACTAATTGGATGAAGATAGCAGGAAAGCAGAGGTTCAGAGGAACGAAAGCATCTCTATTCGCTTATTTGAAATTCTCACCAATGAATTACATAAGTATTTCTATCCCTATTCTAGTATTTATTTTCGAAAACCCATTACTGTTTTATATCCGCCTGACTGCGATTTACAAGGTGACCATAGCTTGCTTCATACCAACAATCTCCGTGGGATTCGACCCTTACTCACGTAAGGTATTACTTGGACGACCCAGTGCACTTGCTGGTTAGTTATGCGAAGTTGTGAAGATATGTTTAGACCATGGTTCTGTGCATCCGTTTTTGGTGCCATTGCCGGGGAGTCAATTTCGAACAACAATTCACAACCTGAGTAGCAATTTCGCATACCATGTACCTTTGAGATGAATCTCTCCATCTCCCATGATTCGGAGGTGGAAGCTTTTGCTTTCCCTTTCCTCTTTCTAGAAGTTTCTCCGGCCTTAGGTGCCATAAATGGTTATGGAAAAAAAAAGCAACACTTTTACCACACCAAACTTAGAAGGTTTGCTCGTCCTCGAGCAAAAGAAGAAAGAAAAGAGTAGAAGAAGAAGAAATAGAGCAGATGGAGGGGGCTTAGTGTTTCGGCCAAGGGGGAGAAGTAGTATGTATGTTGTGTGAAAATGAAGGAGTGAAGATGGGTTTATATAGGAGTGGAGAGGGGGGTATGGTTCGGCCATTATGGGTGGGTTTGGGAGGGAAAGTGGTTTGAATTTGAATGGTGGGGTAGGTGGGATTTTATGAAGGATGGAGGTGAGTGGTGAAGAGAATGGTGGGATTTGATAGGTGAGGGGTTTTTGGAGAAGAGGTATTGAGGTGATTGGTGAGTGGGTGAAGAAGAGAGAGAGAGGTGGGGTAGGTGGGGATCCTGTGGGGTCCACAGATCCTGAGGTGTCAAGGATTTCTCATCCCTACACCAAGTGGCGTGCAAAACGCCCCTTTCTGCCAATCCTGGCGTTAAATGCCAGGCTGCTGCCCATTTCTGGCGTTTAACGCCAGCTTCTTACCCTTTTCTAGCGTTAAACGCCAGTCTGGTGCCCATTTCTAGCGTTAAACGCCCAGAATGGTGCCAGACTGGGCGTTTAACGCCCATTCTGCTACCCTTACTGGCGTTTAAACGCCAGTAAGTTTCTCCTCCTGGGTGTTCTATTTTTAATTCTTTTTTTTCTTTTTCAATTATTTTTGTGACTTCACATGATCATCAACCTACAGAAAACATAAAATAACAAAAGAAAAGAGAAATTTAACATAGATAATTAAAGATTGGGTTGCCTCCCAACAAGCGCTTCTTTAATGTCAGTAGCTTGACAGTGGGCTCTCATGGAGCCTCACAGATGTTTAGAGCAATGTTGGAACCTCCCAACACCAAACTTAGAGTTTGAATGTGGGGGTTCAACACCAAACTTAAAGTTTGGTTGTGGCCTCCCAACACCAAACTTAGAGTTTGACTGTGGGGGCTCTGTCTGACTCTGTATTGAGAGAAGCTCTTCAAGCTTCCTCTCCATGGTTACAGAGGGATATCCTTGAGCTTTAAACACAATGGAGTCTTCATCCACTTGAATGATTAATTCTCCTCTGTCAACATCAATTACAGCTTTTGCTGTGGCTAGGAAGGGTCTGCCAAGGATGATGGATTCATCCACACACTTTCCAGTCTCTAGGATTATGAAATCAGTAGGGATGTAGTGGTCTTCAACCTTTACCAAGACATCCTCTACAAGTCTATAAGCTTGTTTCTTTGAATTGTCTGCCATCTCCAGTGAGATTCTTGCAGCTTGTACCTCAATGATCCCTAGCTTCTCCATTACAGAGAGAGGCATGAGGTTTATGCTTGACCCTAGGTCACACAGAGCCTTCTCAAAGGTCATAGTGCCTATGGCACAAGGTATTGAGAACTTTCCAGGATCTTGTCTCTTCAGAGGTAATCTCTGCCTAGTTAAGTCATCCAGTTCTTTGATGAGCAAGGGGGGTTCATCCTCCCAAGTCTCATTACCAAATAACTTGGCATTTAGCTTCATAATTGCTCCAGGATACTTAGCAACTTGCTCTTCAGTAACATCTTCATCCTCTTCAGAGGAAGAATACTCATCAGAGCTCATGAATGGCAAAATTAAATTCAATGGAATCTCTATGGTCCCAGTGTGAGCCTCTGATTCCCATGGTTCCTCATTAGGGAACTCCTTGGAGGTCAGTGGACGTCCATTGAGGTCTTCCTCTGTGGAAATCACTGCCTTTTCCTCCTCTCCAGGTTCAGCCATGTGAGACGTGTTTATGGCCTTGCACTCTCTCTTTGGATTCTCTTCTGTATTGCTTGGGAGAGTACTAGGAGGGAGTTTAATAATTTTCTTACTCAGCTGACCCACTTGTGCCTCCAAATTTCTAATGGAGGACCTTGTTTCAGTCATGAAACTTTGAGTGGTTTTAATTAGATCAGAGACTATGGTTGCTAAGTCAGAGGGGCTCTGCTTAGAATTCTCTGTCTGTTGCTGAGAAGATGATGGAAAATGTTTGCTATTGCTAAACCTGTTTGTTCCACCATTACTATTGTTGAAACCTTGTTGAGGTCTCTGTTGATCCTTCCATGAGAGATTTGGATGATTTCTCCATGAAGGATTATAGGTGTTTCCATAGGATTCTCCCATGTAATTCACCTCTTCCATTGTAGGGTTCTCAGGGTCATAAGCTTCTTCTTCAGAGGAAGCTTCTTTAGTACTGCCTGTTGCTGCTTGCATTCCAGACAGACTCTGAGAAATCATATTGACTTGTTGAGTCAATATTTTGTTTTGAGCTAATATGGCATTCAGATTATCAATTTCAAGAACTCTTTTCTTCTGATTTGTCCCATTTTTCACAGGATTCCTTTCAGAAGTGTACATGAATTGGTTATTTACAATCATTTTAATGAGTTCCTGAGCTTCTGCAGGCGTCTTCTTCAGATGAAGAGATCCTCCAGCAGAGCTATCCAATGACATCTTGGATAGTTCAGACAGACCATCATAGAATATACCTATGATGTTCCATTCTGAAAGCATGTCAGAAGGACACCTTCTGATCAATTGCTTGTATCTTTCCCAATCTTCATAGAAGGATTCACCTTCCTTCTATCTGAAGGTTTGGACTTCCACTCTAAGCTTGCTCAATTTTTGAGGTGGAAAGAACTTTGCCAAGAAGGCATTGACTAGCTTTTCCCAAGAGTTCAGGCTTTCCTTAGGTTGTGAATCTAACCATGTTCTAGCTTTGTCTCTTACAGCAAAGGGAAAAAGCATAAGCTTGTAGACCTCGGGATCAACCCCATTAGTCTTGATAGTGTCACAAATTTGCAAGAATTCAGCTAAGAACTGATGAGGATCTTCCAATGGAAGTCCATGAAACTTGCAATTCTATTGTATTATAGAAACTAATTGAGGCTTAAGCTCAAAATTGTTTTCTCCAATGGCAGGGATAGAGATGCTTCTCCCATAGAAGTCAGGAGTAGGTGCAGTAAAGTCCCCAAGCACCTTCCTTGCATTGTTGGTGTTTTCGGCTGCCATGGCTTCTTCTTGTTTGAAAAGCTCTGTTAGGTCCTCTACAGAGAGTTGTACTTTAGCTTCTCTCAGCTTTCTCTTCAAGGTCCTTTCGGGTTCAGGATCAGCCTCAACCAGAATGTCTTTGTCCTTACTCCTGCTCATATGAAAGAGAGAAAAAGAAAGTATGGAATCCTCTATGTCACAGTATAGAGTTTCCTTGAGGTGTCAGAGGAAAAGAAAAATAGAAGGAGGAGGTAGAGAGAGAAGAATTCGAACTTATCAAGAGGGATAGAGTTCGAATTGTTGATAGTGGAGGAGTGTTAGTCCCTTAAATAGAAGGATGTGAGAAGAGGGGAAGAATTTTCGAAAATTAAATTAAAAAATTTTTTTGAGATAATAAAAAGAAATTTGAAAATTTGATTGAGATTTTCGAAAATTAAGATTGGGAAAGAAATTAAGTGATTTTGAAAAAGATTTTGAAATTATAAATTAAAAAGATATGATTGAAAATTAATTTTAAAAAAGATGTGATTGAAAAGATATGATTGAAAATCAATTTTTAAAAAGAAAGTTTTAAAGTTGATTACTTTACTAACAAGAAATTAAAAGATATGATTCTAAAATTTAAAATTTTATCCTTTCTTAATAGGCAAGTAACAACTTGGAAATTTTGAATTAAATTATTAATTGTAGCAAGGATTTTTGAAAATAGTAATAAATAAGAAAAAATTGAAAAGAAACTGATTTTGAAAAGATATGATTGAAAAGATATGATTTGAAAAAGATTTGATTTTGAAAAATTATGAAAATTTGAAAAAAGATTTGAATTAAAAACAAAATCTTCCCTCTAGTGTCATCCTGGCGTTAAACGCCCAGAATGGCATCCATTCTGGCATTTAACGCCCAAAATGCTACCTTTTTGGGCATTAAACGCCCAGCCAGGTACCCTGATTGGCATTTAAACGCCAGTTTTCCTTCTTCACTGGGCGTTTTGAACCCCCAGCTTTTTCTGTGTAATTCCTCTGCTGAATGTTCTGAATCTTCAATTCTCTGTGTTATTGACTTGAAAAGACACAATTTAAAAATTTTTTTGAATTTTTTTTAAATGATGAGAAACAATAATAAAAAGAATACAACTAAGATCAAATAAACAATGCATGCAAGACACCAAACTTAGAAGTTTGTATACTAAGGACTATAGCAATTTGAAAATGCATATAACAAACATCAAAAGACACAAAATAAGAGAAATTAAAGATCAGAGCACTGAAATCATCAAGAACAACTCGAAGATCAATGAAGAAAATAATGCATGAAATTTTTGAAAATTAGAAGAATAAAGACATGCGATTGACACCAAACTTAAAATTAGACACTAGACTCAAACGAGAAACATAAAATATTTTTGATTTTTATGATTTTATAAATTTTTTTTGTGATTTTCAAAATTTATATAGAAAAGAAAATAAAGAGAATCAAAACTTTTAATAAGAATTCCAGGAATCATGCAATGTTAGTCTAAAGCTTCAGCAGGACATTACATTCAACAGCTAAATGGATGAGAATCAATCAGCTTTTGTGATGATAAGAACATCACCTTGAAACTTTAGAATTCATTCTTAAAAATTCTGAAAAAGAAAAAGAAAAGTACTTAATCTAAGCAACAAGATGAACCGTCAGTTGTCCAAACTCAAACAATCCCCGGCAACGGCGCCAAAAACTTGGTGCACGAAATTGTGATCATTAACAATGCCGCCAAAGACTTGGAGCTCTCAAACGTGAATCACACTTTGTCACAATTCCGCACAACTAACCAGCAAGTGCACTGGGTCGTCCAAGTAATACCTTACGTGAGTAAGGGTCGATCCCACGGAGACTGTCGGCTTGAAGTAAGCTATGGTCATCTTGTAAATCTCAGTCAGGCAGATTCAAATGGTTATGGAGGATTGATAATTAAAAGATGAATAAAACATAAAATAAGATAAAGATAGAGATACTTTGTTCAGATAAGCGTATGAAGATGCTTTGTTCCTCTCGAACCTCTGATTTCCTATTGCCTTCTTCCAATCATTCATACTCCTTTCCATGGCAAGTTTTATGTTGGGCATCACCGTTGTCAATGGCTACTTCCCGTCCTCTCAGTGAAAATGTTCTACACACGCTGTCACCGCACGGCTAATCATCTGTCGGTTCTCGATCATGTTGGAATAGGATCCATTGATCCTTTTGCGTCTGTCACACGCCCAACAATCGCGAGTTTGAAGCTCGTCACAGTCATCCCTTCCCAGATCCTACTCAGAATACCACAGACAAGGTTTAGACATTTTGAATCTCAGGAATGGCCGCCAATAATTCTAGCCTATACCACGAAGGTTCTAATCTTAGATTAGAAACCCAAGAGATACACATTCAAGCTTGTTTGCATGTAGAACGGAAGTGGTTGTCAGTCACGCGTTCATAGGTGAGAATGGTGATGAGTGTCACATAATCATCACATTCATCATGTTCTTGGGTGCGAATGAATATCTTGGAGAAGAAATAGACTTGAGTATAATAGAAAAACAATAGTACTTTGCATTAATTCATGAAGAACAGCAGAGCTCCACACCTTAATCTATGGTGTGTAGAAACTCCACCGTTGAAAATACATAAGAACAAAAGGTCCAGGTATGGCCGTGAGGCCAGCCCCCAAACGTGAAAAGGTCTATGAAAAGTATGAAAATACAATAGCAAAAGGTCCTATTTATAGAAAACTAGTAGCCTAGGGTTACAGAAATAGGTAATTAATGCAGAAATCTTCTTCCGAGCCCACTTGGTATGTGCTTGGGCTGAGCATTGAAGCTTTCACATGTAGAGACTTTTCTTGGAGTTAAACGCCAGCTTTTGTGCTAGTTTGGGCGTTTAACTCCAGCTTTTATGCCAGTTCTGGCGTTTTGACGCCATAATTTTTGTGCAGACTTGGAACGCCGGTTTGGGCCATCAAATCTCAGGCGAAGTATAAACTATTATATATTGCTGGAAAGCCCAGGATGTCTACTTTCCAACGCAATTGAGAGCGCGCCAATTGAGCTTCTGTAGCTCCAGAAAATCCACTTCGAGTGTAGGGAGGTCAGAATCCAACAGCATCTGTAGTCCTTTTTCAGCCTCTGAATCAGATTTTTGCTCAGGTCCCTCAATTTCAGCTAGAAAATACCTGAAATCACAGAAAAACACACAAACTCATAGTAAAGTCCAGAAATGTGATTTTTATTTAAAAACTAATAAAAACATAATAAAAACTAACTAAAACATACTAAAAATATACTAAAAACAATGCCAAAAAGCGTATAAATTATCCGCTCATCAGCCAATAAGAGGTATATTTGGGCATTAAACGCCCAAAAGAAGCATGTACTGGGCGTTTAACGCCAATAATGATACCTTTCTGGGCGTTAAATGCCAGAATGGGTACCATTCTGGGCGTTTAACGCCACACTTGCAGCATCTTGGACGTTCAGAAAAACGCCCAGTGACAAGGGAGTTCTGGCGTTTAACGCCAGCCAGAAGTAACAGCTGGGCGTTAAACGCCCAAAAGAGGCTACAGAGGGGCGTTAAACGCCCAAAACATGCAGCAGTTAGGCGTTTAATGCCAAGATTGTGGAGGAGAGGAAGTTTTGTTTTCCAAATCTTTTTTTTTCAAATTTTCATGATTTCATCCATAATTTCTTGCATAAACATGTTACAAACTCTCATCTTTTAATTTCAAATTCAAAAAAATCTCAATCCTAAATATCTTTCTTCATTTTTCTTCAACCCCTCTTAAAAATCTTTTTCAAAATCTATATATCTCTTAATTCCTTTTCAAATCTTTTTCAAAAACTCATATATCTTTCTAAATTCTTTTCAAATCTTTTTCAAACTATCATATTATCTTTTCAAAATTAAATCTATCTTTTGCAAATCCCCCTCTTATCTTTTCAAATTTAAAATTTCATCTTTTGCATATCATAATTATCTTTTTCAAAATCATATCTTCTATCATATCTTTTTCAAAATTTTCAAATCCACCCCCTCCTTTATAAATTCAAACTCGGCCTCCCCCTCTCATCCACAATTCGAACTTACCTCTCCTTCTATTCCTCTCCCTTCCTTTCTTTTGCTTGAGGACAAGCAAACCTCTAAGTTTGGTGTGCTTTGTGTGATCACTGAGCTAAGACTCACAAAGATCATGGCTCCTAAAGGAAAATAAACCACCTCAAGAGGCAAGAAAGAGAATATTCTAAAACCACTTTGGAATCAGGAGAAGTTCTTAACAAAAGAACATGCAGACCATTATTACAGAATAATGGGTATAAGATCAGTGATCTCGGAAGTTAAATTCGATCTGAAAGAAGACGAATATCCGGAGATCCAAGAGAAAATTCGAAACAGGGGTTGGAAAATCCTAGCTAATCCTGAGACAAAGGTGGGAAGAAACATGGTTCAGGAGTTCTACGCAAATGTGTGGCAAACAGATAGGCAGAGAAGGGCCAGAATCGCCTTTTACACCTAAATCATCGAGATTGAAAGAATAAATTTGAAAGATGCAATTTTTTTTAGTAATTAAAAAATATTAAAGAAACAAAAGAATTTCCATGGTCAGAGGGAAAGCTATTTACTTCCACATTGACAAAATAAGAGAGATCTTTAAGTTGCAGCAACTACAAGATGATTCGGATTCCTTCAGTAAGAGAATGGTGAGATCAGATAAGCGCTTGGACCAAATTCTGAAGGATATATGCATCCCTGGAACCAAGTGGACAACCAACACAAATGGTGTCCCAAATCAACTCAAGAGAGGGGATCTCAAACCAGTCGCTAGGGGCTGGCTGGACTTCATTGGGCGTTCCATATTGCCCACCAGTAATCGCTCTAAGGTTACCCTCAAAAGAGCAGTCATGATCTATTGTATTATGTAGGGAAACGAAGTAGAGGTTGAATATCTGATTTCGAGTGAGCTCTACACAATTGTAAACAAGAACTCCAAAGAAGCTAAATTGGCTTACCCAAGCTTAATATCTCTGCTATGCAAGGATGCTGGGGTAAAGATGGGAGTGGATGAGTATATCTCAGTAGAGCACCCAATCACAAAAAAATTAATGGAAGGACAACAGGTGCAAGACAACTCCATCAAAAGGAGGGCACATGAGTTCCTCCTAGAAATCCCTCATATTGACTACTGGACCCGCCTAGATGCCTCTGTCACCAAGCAGTAAGAAGCTATGGATCAACTAAAAGAAGAACAGCAAGTTCAAAATAACATACTCTGCAAACTGCTGAGGGAACAAGAGGAGCAAGGGCGTGAGCTACAGGAGCTAAAGCGCCAGAAGCTGTCTCTTGAAGGGCCAAGCACCCCACAGACTAAAGGAGCATCCATCTCCCAAAATAAAGGTTGTTGAGTCCTAATCTTAGCCTTAAATCTGTGATAACTTTTACTATTAGAAATCTGCCTTAGAAGTTATATGAGTAGTAGTAATTAGTACCTTTATCTTTATTATTTTTTATTTTTATTTTATTTTATTTTTCTATCCCCAAATAAGTTATAATTTATCTTTCTTATCATCATTAAACATGAATAAAATAGCAGATTTTTAGAATAAGGAGGCAATTTTATTTTCGAGTTTTTAATAAGAAAAATTCACATTATTTATATGTGGTGGCAATACTTTTTGTTCTCTGAATGAATTCCTGAACAGTGCATATGTCTTTTGAATTTGATGTTTATGAATGTTAAAACTGTTGGCTCTTGAAGAATGATGAAAAAGAGAAATGTTATTGATAATCTGAAAAATCATGAAATTGATTCTTGAAGCAAGAAAAAAAAAAGCCAATAGCCCTTTAAACCAAAAGGCAAGGGTAAAATAAAAAGGGTCCAAGGCTTTGAGCATCAGTGGATAGGAGGGCCCAAAGGAATAAAATCCCGGCCTAAGCGGCTAAACCAAGCTGTCCCTAACCATGTGCTTGTGGCGTGAAGGTATCAAGTGGAAAGCTTGAGACTGAGTGGTTAAAGTCGTGATCCAAAGCAAAAAGAGTGTGCTTAAGAACCCTGGACACCTCTAATTGGGGACTCTAGCAAAGCTGAGTCACAATCTGAAAAGGTTCACCCAGTTATGTATCCGTGGCATTTATGTATCCAGTGGTAATACTGGAAAACAAAGTGCTTAGGGCCACGGCCAAGACTCATAAAGTAGCTGTGTTCAAGAATCAACATACTAAACTAGGAGAATCAATAACACTATCTGAATTCTGAATTCCTATAGATGCCAATCATTCTAAACTTCAAAGGATGAATGGAGATGCCAAAACTGTTCAGAAGCAAAAAGCTACTAGTCCCGCTCATCTAATAAGAATTTGAGCTTCATGTAAAACTCTGAGATGTTATTGCCTCTTGACCTTCTTTCTATCCTGTTTTATTTATCTAGTTGCTTGAGGACAAGCAACAGTTTAAGTTTGGTATTGTGATGAGCGGATATTTTATATGCTTTTTGAGGGTATTTTCATTATAGTTTTAGTAGGATTTAGCTACTTTTTAGTATAATTTTATTAGTTTTTATGCAAAAATCATATTTCTGGACTTTACTATGAGTTTGTGTGTTTTTCTATGATTTCAGCTATTTTCTGGCTGAAATTGAGGGATCTGAGCTTTAATCTGATTCACAGGCTGAAAAAGGACTGCAGATACTGTTGGATTCTGACCCTGCTTCACACGAAATGAATTTTCTCGAGCTACAGAAACCCAATAGGCCCGCTCTCAATTGCGTTGGAAAGTAGACATCTAGGGCTTTCCAGCAATATATAATAGTCGATACTTGGCTCGAGTTTTGAAGTTAAACTCCAGTTTCCTGCCCTATTCTGAAGTTAAACGCCAGAAACAAGTTACAAACCAGAGTTAAATGCCACAAACAAGCTGCAACCTGGCATTTAACTCCAAAAGAAGCTTCTACATGTGTAAAGCTCAATGCTCAGCCCAAACACACACTAAGTGGGCCCCAGAAGTGGATTTATGCACTATCCATCTTAGTTTACTCATTTTCTGTAAACCCTAGCTACTAGTTTAGTATAAATACTACTTTTAGAGACTAACTATGCACCTCATGACATTTTACACATTTCATATTGTATTTCTGATGGCATAAGTCTCTAAACCCCATGGTTGGGGGTGAGGAGCTCTGTTGTGTTTCGATGAATTAATGCAATTACTATAGTTTTCCATTCAATCACGCTTGTCTCTTTTCTAAGATATTCACTCACACTTCACCCCGATGAATGTCATGATCCGTGACACTCATTACCATTCTCAACCTATGAACGCGTGCCTGACAACCACTTCCGTTCTACCTTAGATTGAGTGTATATCTCTTAGCCTCTTGGTTCATGATCAGAGTCTTCGTGGTATAGGCTAGGACTATTGGCGGCCATTCCTGAGATCTGGAAAGTCTAAACCTTGTCTGTGATATTCCGAGTAGGATCTGGGATGGGATGACTGTGACGAGCTTCAAACTCACGAGTGCTGAGCGTAGTGACAGACGCAAAAGGATCAATGGATCCTATTCCAACATGAGTGAGAACCGACAGATGATTAGCCGTGCGGTGACAGCGCACTTGGACCATTTTCACTGAGAGGACGGATGGTAGCCATTGACAACGGTGATCCACCAACATACAGCTTGCCATGGAAGGAGGCTTGCGTGCGTAAAGAAGAAGACAGTAGGAAAGCAAAGATTCGGAAGACAGAGCATCTCCAAATCCTCAATCTGTTCTCCATTACTGAATAACAAGTATTATTTAATTTATGCTATTTACTCTTCATAAACCCAATCATTTTTATTACTAATTTCCTGACTAAGAATTACATAGTAACCATAGCTTGCTTCAAGCCAACAATCTCCGTGGGATCGACCCTTACTCATGTAAGGTATTACTTGGACGACCCAGTGCACTTGCTGGTTAGTTGTGCGAAATTACAAAAGTGTGATTGTGATTTCGTGCACCATTGCCCTATGATCTCAATAACCTTTTGTTTTTACTTTTAGGATGAGAAAGAAGGGTAAGGCACCGGTTTCTTCGCTGGTTGAGCAAACTACCGCTCGCTCTCCTGATATTTGGTGGAATCGTCGCGGTGATAAACCGGATAGCTTGGTGAACCAAAGGGCCTACTTTCAATACAAGGCTACTGATAAACGAAAAATCCATTGGAGCGGCTGTTGAAGGTTCCAAATCAATATAAGGCGGTTATTCACCAAAAGATCGCCTCGTTTCACTGGTAGTTTCTCGAGCGAGAACCCATTGAAATCAATGAGACTATGGTGAGGGAATTCTATGCAAACTACCAAGCTTGGGAAATAAATTCAGTCTTCCTCCGGGGTAGGATGTTGGATACATCCAATCAAGCTCTAGAAGCTATCCTGAACATCCCCCACATTCCATTTGAGAAAGATGGATACTCCAAGATAAAAGAGGATGTCTTCGAAGGAAGAATATCTCCGACTCCCATTCTTGAGAAAATAAGCCGTCCTGGTGCATCTTGGGAGTATAGTAAAGGGAAGAATTCTGTTCCCACTAGTATTGCATACTTTGATTTGAATGCTGAAGCTCGTATATGGCATCAAATTTTAGCAGACTATATCATCCCGAGCACCCACACCACCCATGTAAGATTTAGAACTGCCTTGCCACTTTGGGCTATTATGCAAGGGAAGCATATAGCCATCTTGCCCTTATTGCGCAAATCGATTTGGAAATTGATTGAAAAGAAGAATGTCAGAATTCTATTTCCATCGATGGTGATGCGCTTAACAAATGCAGCGGGGGTGGAGAGGCAACCAATGGATATAACGCTTGAGTTTCCTAGAGGCAACAAGTTCATTCCGAGGGGAGATTTGGAGAGATCAATAAAAATAACCCCCTCCAAGAGGAAGACACCCACAGCACCACCATCAAGTCTACTAACTCCATCAACTGCTCTACCTTTTCTCTGTCCTCTTTCGGATCTATTCCATGATATCTTGCACGATATCCACCACATGGAGCATTTGGGGCACAAACGTTTTGAGTGGATAGCGGCAAAGTTAGAAGGAAGAGACCCCGGCCCAATTCCTACATCTTCATCCGAGCTAGCTGGGGAGGAGCATGATGCAGTTTACCATCCCACTCATGAGTCCACCAGCTGAAGGTGGCCCCCTCTTCACCCTCCCAGAACGTGAGCATGCACAGAGGACCGTGCACAATTTAAGTGTGGGGGAGGATCGATGAATTCAAGGGGGTAAAAGTTTCTCTTTTAAAGACACTTTGTGATGTTTCTTTTAGTACTTTTTCTTCATTAAGTAGTTTTTCTATTGCATCTTGTTTAGTTTGTTGTGAATATTTCTTTATCGTTTATGGATATTTAGTAGTTAATATTTACATTTTGTATGATATGATGAATAAGTGGTGAAACACCAAGAAATTTCCATGAAATCCTTTTCTAAGGGCATACCATTGATTGAATTGAGAAAAAAAATTGTTTTACCGACTTGCTTGGAGTATTTTGTTTGTAGAATATGAAAAAAAGAGCTCGAACAACATACCTTGTGAGATTTGAGCTTTAATAGATGGTTGCATTTTTCAACATACCTATATGGCCAACCCTTGCATTCACCTTTGTGAACCCCTTTGAGACTATGGATCCCCTTTTTTGTTCTAATAAGTAGCTCATTACTCCCCTTAAGTGAAAAACCATTGATGTCCTTGAATTACTCTTTGATTAGCTTGGGTGGATTAGTGTATAAATTCTAAGTGTGGGGGAAATTTAGGAAGCATTGGTGATAAAGGCATGAATTCTTTGTGAAAATTTTTGGCAATTAGGTAATGCTCATGCATTTCATTAATCGAAACATATGCATTCATAGTTCAAGTAAAAAAAAAAACAACCATGTGCATAACAAAGTATGAATAGAAAGAGTAAATAAATGATGCATATGCCATGTTTGAAAAGAAAATACATGAGTGAAATGAGATAGGAAAAAGAAAATGGGTGGGAAGGTTGCATTGTTATGTGTACATAGGTGATGTAGGAGTGATGACAAGTCATCTTATGCTAGTTTTACAAGCATTTTCCATTAGTTTCATTAGGTTTTACGCACTTTCTTGCACCATAAGTAAGTAATTGGAGTGGATTTCCATGATTATCTTGAATTAATCAAACATAATTCATTTTACACAAAATCATAGGTTTTATGCTAGAATTAATTGAATTTATAAATGATGCAAAGATCTAGTGATTTTGGTAGAGCTTTGATTAGTTGTTTGGTTGCTTGTAGGTGAAGAAATGGTTAAAACAGGAATTTTTGGCACACTTTTGAAGTTTGAGCACGCTTTAGACCTTAGGCCACGCTTTTTTAAAGCGTGGCCCATGAAAATAAAGCGTGGCGCTCAACCAATGGAGCAAGGAAAAGTCAAAATTGTGAACGTAGCGCTCCAAGAGGAAGCACCAAATGGTGCAGCACAAACCAAAGGCCAAGGGTAGCGTTGCAAGAATTGAGCGCTACGCTCACTTTCTTTCACTTTTTCGTGGAGCTTGGCAAGGAAGCAAGCCACACAAGGCCAAGCAACACAAGGAAACGTAATGCTCACACCAAGGCTCGAAGAGGGGAACCAAGCAAGGCTGGGCGCATCAATCACAAGGAGGAGTAGCGCTCAAAACGTCAAGCGTAGTGCTCCCTCTTGCTACCTTTTTCGTGCCTCCAAGCCAAGCAAAGCATGCACACCAAGACGCACCAAGCAAAGGCCAAGGAAGGAGCGCTCAAAAATTCAAGCGTAGCACTCCCTTTCCTTCACTTTTTCGTGCCTTTCATGAAGAGCTAGCCAAGGAAAGCAAAGCTCACCCACTCACCCAAGGAAGCAAGCATCATGTAGCGCTCAAAGAGTGAGTGGAACGCTCACTTAGTGAACACTATGGACAAGGAGCTAGGCAAGGAGAATTGGCACCAAGGCTCACCAAACCAAGAGTGAACGTAGCGTTCACTATACCAAACGGAGTGCTCCCCTGGAAGGTTCCCACACACCAAACCAACTTGAACCAAAACCAAACTGGACCCATCTTTCTTCAAATCCATTTCTCATTCAAGGCCAACTTTGAAAAGCCCACTCCAAGCTTTGAAGACCAAAATAGAAAGTGTATAAATAGGATTAAATTTGATTTGTAAGGGGACCTTTAGCTCATTTTTTAGTTTTCACTTTTAATTTTCAATGGTTTTGAAATTAGGATTTGGGAATTTGGATCTAGTTTTCTTTCTGGATTTTTTTTTCTTTTGCAACTTCTACTGTCCGTTCTTGGATTTTGAATTGAGATTGAAGAGCTCCATTGATTCTAAATCTGAGAATTATCTTTTACCTCTCTTCTCAATTGTTCTAAGAATTGGATTTGAGTTTACTTTTCTTTTTTATTTTCTTCTTCTGCAAACTTCTACTTTTGGGTTTTTGAATTGAGATTGAAGAATTTCAATGAATCTGGATCTGAGAATCATCTTTGTTTTTCTTTCATATAGTTTTGGAAATTGGAGAATTGGATCTAAGTTTCATTTACTGTTTTCCTTTTCATTTCTTCTGCACTTACTTTTCTTCTTGATCAAGAGAGCAATTGAGATCTAAATCTGCTTTCTAATCTCATTTCTCTTCTTCGATCTTCAATTTCTCTTTTAGAATTTCATAATTGAGTTAAGTTTTCTTGCTGGTTGTCTCTTCAAGCAATTTTACATTTCTGTTTGGCTACTGAGTTGAATTTCTTCATCTCAGAGCTCTCTAATCTCCTTTAACTTGCAATTTCTTGTTGAATTTTGAATCCCAGTACCCAAATCCCTTTTACTCTTCAAGCAATTTACATTTCTCAGCAATTTAGATTCAGTAATTTACCTTTCTTGCACTTTAAGTTTCTACAATTTACTTTTCTTGCAATTTAAGTTTCAGCTCTTTTACTTTCTTGTTCTTTAAGTTACTTGCAATTTAACTCTTCTACACTCTATCCTTCTGCTCAATTTACCTTCTTCACTTTTATTTACTTGCAATTTAGCTTCTGTCAATCAAAATCACTCAATTTATCAAATATTCGCTTAACTAAACTCATCAGCTAACTAAAATTGCTCAATCCATCAATTCCTGTGGGATCGACCTCACTCTTGTGAGTAATTACTTCTTGATGCGACCCGGCACACTTGCCGGTGAGTTTTTTGTGGAAATCACTTTTTCACCCATCAAGTTTTTGGCGCCATTGCCGGGGATTGATTTAGATTGAGAATGATTAAGTAGGGTGATAATCTAGATTAAGCATTTTCTTTTCATTTTTACCAAGCACATTCTTTTCATTTTTACTAAGCATACTAACTGTTTGAATTTTTGCTTAAGCTAACACTAACTTCACTCTAGCAGTAGAGTGTTTCATTTTGGTTTCTGGTTTTGTGTTTTATGTCAGGAGGAAAAGGAGTTGAGTCTACATCCTTTAACCTTGACGAAAGAACTCTAAGAAGGATAAGAAGAGAAGCCAGAGGAAAAGGGATTATTGGTGAAGAGGAGTCCGAAGGGGAGGATCAAGTGATGGATGATGATATCCCAAATCACACTGATGGTGTGGCCAACAACCATGGTCAACCTTAGAGAAGAGTCTTAGCCTTCTACATTATCCCCAACCCAAAGAATTGTGGGAGTAGCATCCTAACCCCCAATGTCAATGCCAATAACTTTGAACTCAAGCCTCAATTGATTACCCTGGTTCAAAACAATTGCCAATATGGAGGTAGTGCTGCTGAGGATCCAAACTAGCATCTCTCTGTGTTCTTGAGAATCTGTGATACTGTCAAAACCAATGGAGTCAATCCTGATATTTATAAGCTTCTTTTATTCCCATTTTCACTAAGAGACAAAGCCACACATTGGTTAGAAACCTTCCCTAAAGAGAGCATTACTAGCTGGGATGATTTGGTTAGCAAGTTCTTAGCCAAATTCTATCTACCTCAAAGAGTCATCAAACTGAAAACTGATGTGTAAACCTTCAGACAGCAAGAAGGAGAGTTATTATATGAAGCTTGGGAGAGGTACAAAGCTCTAATCAGAAGGTGTCCAGAGGGAATGTTCAGTGAATGGGTGGAGTTGCAGAACTTCTATGAAGACTTATCCTTAGCTTCAAGGAAAGCTTTGGATTATTCCTCAAGAGGATCTTTACAAATGATGAAAACTGCTCAAGAGGCACATGATCTCATAGACATGGTGGCCAACAATGAGTACTTTTATTCCTCTGAAAGGCAAGCAGCTCCAAAGAAAGGAGTATTTGAGCTTGAAGGAGTTGATACTATACTGGCTCAGAACAAGCTCATGCACCAGCAGCTTCAACAACAAATTGAAACAATGTCAAAGAGGATGGATGGATTGCAACTTGAAGCAGTGAGCACAACCAACCAACCATCAGTGGTGTGGGGATAGCAAGAGGAAAATTATGAGGAGCAGCAGCCTGAACAAGTGCAATACATGCATAATCAAAGCTCTGGATCAAATGACTTCCACGGAGACACTTGCAATTCATCCTGGAGAAACCACCCCAATCTGAAATGGGGAGAAAACCAAAACCAGCAACATTGGCAAAGAAATTCAAACCAAAATAATTCCAGAAACACAAACCACCAAAACCATCAAAACACTAACCGAAATCCAGACAGAAAACCACAAAATAATCAACCTCAATCCAACTACTATCCACGCAATAACCCATCCACTAACCAAAATAACTATCATTCACATTCAACATTCCATAATCAACCACAACCACCCCAGGAATCTCAAAGGATCTCCAACTTGAAGATATTGATGGAAAAGATGATGAAACATCAAGAGCTAGCCAACAAGAACCATGAAGCTTCACTGAGGAATCTAGAAAGGTAGATTGGCTAGTTGTCCTAGCAAGCAGTGACTGAGAGGCCAACCAATGCCTTGCCAAGTGACACTATTCCCAACCCCAAAGAAGAATGCAAAGCCATTCAACTAAGGAGTGGAAGAACCTTAGTAAATGATAAGAAGCCAGCTGAGAAAGAAACCAACAAGAAGTCTGTGGAGAATGAGGTTGGCAACAAAAAGTAAGAAGGAGAAAAAGACAAGCAAGACCAAGAGAAGCTCCAGGAGAAAGAGGAACCTCAAGATTCAAAGAAAGGAAAGGAAGTCATGGAGGAACAGTCACAAGAACAGAGGACAATGGTAAAGACATACACTCCCTCCATTCCATATCCTCAAAGGTTTAATAAGGAGATCAAAGACCAACAGTTTCCTAAATTCCTAGAAGTGTTTAAGAAGCTGAAAATTAATATTCCATTTACTGAAGCTCTGGAACAAATGCCTCTATATGCAAAATTTTTTAAAGAGCTTATCAACAAGAAGAAGAGCTAGAATGAGAGAGAGATAGTGATCCTAACCTAAGAATGCAGTGCATTGGTCCAAGAAGGCATTCCACCAAAGCTCAAAGACCCTGGGAGTTTCTACTTGCCTTGTACCATTGGTAACATAGCCATTAACAAGGCACTCTGTGATTTGGGCTCTAGTATCAACCTCATGCCTCTGTCTATGATGAGGAGGCTATCTATAGAAGAAGTGAAGCATACGCAGATGTCATTGGAGCTAGTGGATAAATCTCTGGTAATCCCTGAGGGGGTGATTGAAAATCTCTTGGTCAGAGTGGGGAAATTCATATTTCCTGCAGATTTTGTAATCCTGGACTTAGGAGAAGAGGAGAATGACTCTCTGATATTAGGAAGACCTTTTCTGGCCACAACAAGGGCTATTATTGATGTGGAACAAGGAGAATTAGCTCTGAGGGTAAATGATGAGAAGATCATTTTGAATGTCTTCCAAGAAGCACAACATACTGTTAAGGAGAAAAGCTGTATGAGGGTTGAAGAAGAAGATTTATAGTGGAAGGAAAAATCCAATGAAGAGCTCATCAGCTCATCTGCTAAGCAAGAGATGAAGAGTAGAGAAGAAAAAGAGGGTAAGGAACATGTAAAGGCTAAGAATAGAAGGAAGGAATGGGTTGAAGACTTGATTGTTGAGAAGGAGGTCCCTGACATAAAACATGCTACAAAGGAAGAGGGACAAGTGAAGAAAGGAAAGAAGAGTAAGAAAAGAGGCCCAAAAGGGTGGAAGAACAAGAAGATACCAACTGAAGGATTCTCAAAAGGGGATAAAGTGAGATTGATATACCAGCAGTTGGAGACAAATCCACAAACTGATGATTACTACACCATCAACAAGATACTCTCACTGGAGCATGTAGAGATTGACCATCAAAGTACAGAAAGAAAGCTCACAGTGAGAGGAGACAAATTGAGGCACCACAATCATCAACCACCCTAATAAGGGACCAATGTCAAGCTAGTGACAATAAAAGAGCGCTCCATGGGAGGCAGCCCATGATTTAATGTTCTTGCTGATATTTTAATTTCAATAATTACTGGTTTTTCTAGCATAAATTTGAGCTCTCATGAGTGGATTTAATAATTGCACATATCATTTTGGAGCATATGCTTGACTCCTAAGTTTGGTGTGCCTAAGGGCACTTTAAAATAGCTTTTCAAGCATGATTGATCATAGGACCATTCTAGGATATATACTCATTCTTTTTGTTTAAGTATATAGCCAAACCTTAAGTTTGGTGTCTGTATATGCTATGAATTTCAAGAAAGTCAATTTTTACTCAAAGGCTCAAATTTATGAATAGATAAACCATACATTGCATCATTTTATGAGTTTATGATAGCATGGTAGCAAATAAAGTGTTCCTTATAATGAATATACTAATTATGATAGATATTTATTAGATTTCATATAAATCACTTAGAAGAAAACAAGTTTGGTGTTCACCAAAATTTTGTCTAATTTCTAAGAGGCATGGTTGGCTATTCACACATAAGGAACACATAGCAACATTTTCTTTTTATATATATAATACACCACCACTGTATGAATATAAAAGATTAAGCTCACTATTTTTTGGTTCACATGAATAGGAATGGTGAATATTTGAAGAAAAAGACAAGGGGCATGCACGGTCATCAAAGGATGAAAAAGGGAGTCACATGTGCCTAGGGAAGTGTGCTCTCTTAAGAACAAAATCTGTATGGTTTAGCACTTTGGAGGCCGAACCACATGCACCCAATGGAGAAGCAATCCTTATCTTCAACCATCTCCACATGCACACTGTCCACTTCATGGATCCACAATAATATTTTGCTCAATCCTCACCCTTCATTGCCAAATAACCGAGCCAATGTTTTCCTCCAACAATCCCTCCACTTCTATAAATTGGCAGCAACATTCCTTAAGCCACACACCTTGCTTTCTTCGTATAAATCCTCCAACCCTTTGCTTTGTTTCATTCCTTGACTACAAATTGGTAGTAGCACTTCTTAAGCTCACATAACCATTGTTCTCTTCATATATTCATCCCACACACTTTTGCTTTCTTCGTGTAAATCCTTCACAAGACCTACAGTGTTCTTCTCTCACCCAAAGACACCACACAACACCTTACCTTCCATTCCTTCCCTCACAACCTTGCCTTAACCAAAGCCTATCTTCTCTTCTGTTTTCTTTCCTTCTTAATATATGGCTTCCTCAAGTTCTAGAAGAAAGAAAGGAAAGGAACCAATATTAGCCGAACCACCAACATATGACACCAAGAAGTTTAAGTCTCCATTTCATGAATCAAGGTATTATAGGCTAATGGAATCAAGGAAAGTCATTCCAGAGACAGGATTCAAGCTGAAAGATGGAGAATATCCCATCATGAGAAGAATAGAGGCAGAGAGGAGGTGGAAACTTCTTTGTGAACCTCTCACAGACATCAGTGCAGTCATGATAAGGGAATTTTATGCTAATACTGTGAGGACAAGCAAAGACAACCATCTCTATAAGAGTTATGTTAGGGGGGTTGAGGTAGATTTTAGCCCACCATCTATTATGAGAGTTCTACAGATAAGGGTGATATCATATGGAGAATCCAGTTTTGAGGAAAGATTGCAGGGTGAGAATGACCTTGATGAGATATTAAATAGGTTGTGTCTTGAAGGCAAGGATTGGGAAAGGGACTCAGAGGGAGCTCAAGCCACTTGAAAAGAATAGATCTCACACCAGAAGCCAAAGGTTGGTATGAGATAGTGAGAAGATCCATCCTCCCTACTGCAAATACATCTGAGGTCACCATCAAGAGAGCAATTCTGACCTATTGCATACTTAGGGAAGGAGAAGTCAATATCCCACAGCCCATCGCAGATAGTATTCAAGAAATAGCTGAGGATACTGTTAAAATTAGACTTGGTCACCCAAGCACTATTCTGAGGCTGTGCAAAAGAACTGGAGTACTCTTTGAGGATGAAAATAATGAGAAGGTAAAAGGAAACAGAGGGATCACCAAGCAAAGCATGGAGGGTGTCACTGATGACACTGACAATTAGCAAGAGAGGAGAGCTCAAGGAAGAAGGAGAAGACCACAAGTGGAGGAGGAACAAGCTCCTGGTG
Organism: Arachis ipaensis; assembly: GCF_059453495.1. NCBI lineage: Eukaryota > Viridiplantae > Streptophyta > Magnoliopsida > Fabales > Fabaceae > Arachis > Arachis ipaensis. Next base: position 97,216,806 of record NC_142439.1, read on the forward strand.
CAATGGATATGAGCCAATTGCAAAGAGACATTGAAGAAATGTCTCAACAACGCATGAGAGCACAGGAGCAATATTTGAGGCAACAAGAGCAATACTTGCAACAACAAGAGTAGTATTAGAAGGATCGTAAGCAACAACTGCATTGGTAACAGCAAATGATGGAGAAGCAAGAAAACTTCCAGCTTCAGATGTTAGATCAACAGAAGGAGTTTCAAGCAAAAATTCTTGAGGGGCAAAAGGAACAATCAGCAAATGTTCAAGAATCAGTTAATAGATTGTTCCTACGACAGGCCAAGTATGGGGAGTACACCCAAAATCTCTACCAATGGAAAAATATATATCATATAATTGGAGAGCACAGGTTTGTGGATAGAATGTAGTATGATATAGCAACTCAAGCAAAGTTGGACTATGTAGTCCATAGCATGCCAGAATTGAACCAACAGATCAAGCCATTTGAGCAATGCCAAGAGTTGATTGATCATCAGAGAGCACACATGCAACAAGGATTGAAGGAGGCTGGGCTCTGGGATCAGGTAGACAAAATTTGGGATCGTAGGTGCCCCGTTGAAGAACCCTAAGAAAGAAAGAAGAAAAAGAAGAAAGGAGAAAGCAGCAAAGGGAAAGAGCACGACAACTAGAGGTGGTGGAGTTCTTTTTATAGTTTTAATTAAATAAGGATGATACATATCTAAAACATGATATGCCTCCAAATGTTTTATGTTCTGCATTTTCATATCTTAAGTAGTTTTCTTGTTAGGAATTGCATTATGCTTGTTATCACTCATCTGCTTTAAATTCGTGTTTTGTTTCCCTTTTTGCATCAATAAGAGAAAATATTTGAAAAAGAAAGTGATTGTCCAATGTTGTAGGAATTAGAATGAAATTTGTGGTGGTAATTACTTGATTTAGATGAAAAGCTCAATAATAAAAGCTACATAATAGAGTATTCTTTGTAGTGTGAACTTGGTTGCTGTCATAAAACCTTTCATTAATGAAATTCCCTAGAAAATGAAGCAAAGTAAGAAAGAAAAAGAAAAAAAAATCCAAGAATTGGCAAAGAAACAAACAATAAGGCTAGACACCAATAGCTTTGACCTTAGGACATATGTCTGTGGTGCTTTTTGTACTAAGATATGCTTGGACAATTAGGTTCTGAGGAGTCTTTTAAAACTTGGTAACTTGGATTAACTAATCCAGGATTACCAACCAAAAGTCCATTATCAAGATCAACCTAGCTACAAAGCATTTAGTAACCCAAAGAGGTGTTGGGCATCAATGTTCCTAAGAGAATTTGTGAGCCAAGTGTCTATAGTGAAGAAGTGTTGAGCAAAATTTAGCCAAAAGGCTGCTACAACACTTGACACTGAGTTATTCTTGAGAAATAAGCTTTGTAAGCAAAAGAAAGAAGGAAAAACCAAAAAGGGATCAATCAAAAAGCAAGGCATTATGACAGCAACTCTAATGAAACCTCAAAGAAGCATTTCTTATTTATCAACAAAGAATAAATGAGCTGCATGTTTGTCTGCATAAAATCCCATAGTTTAAATTCTATTATCTGCTAAATAAGGACATGTATGCTTCTCTATTTCTTTTCATTTCTTCTCAATGTTTAATGCTTGTTTGGAGACAAGCAAGGTTTAAGTTTGGTGTTGTGATGACAAGTCATCTTATGCTAGTTTTACAAGCATTTTCCATTAGTTTCATTAGGTTTTATGCACTTTCTTGCACCATAAGTAAGTAATTGGAGTAGATTTCCATGATTATCTTGAGTTAATCAAACATCATTCATTTTACACAAAATCATAGGTTTTATGCTAGAATTAATTGAATTTATAAATGATGCAAAGATCTAGTGATTTTGGTGGAGCTTTGATTAGTTGTTTGGTTGCTTGTAGGTGAAGAAATGGTGAAAAGAGGAATTTTTGGCACACTTTTGAAGTTTGAGAACGCTTTGGACCTTAGGCCACGCTTTAAAAAGTGTGGCCCATGAAAATAAAGCGTGGCGCTCAACCAAGGGAGCAAGGAACGTTCAAAATTGTGAACGTAGCGCTCCAAGAGGAAGCACCAAATGGTGCAGCACAAGCCAAAGGCCAAGGGTAGCGTTGCAAGAATTGAGCGCTACGCTCACTTTCTTTCACTTTTTCGTGGAGCTTGGCAAGGAAGCAAGGCACACAAGGCCAAGCAACACAAGGAAACGCAATGCTCACACCAAGGCTCGAAGAGGGGAACCAAGCAAGGCTGGGCGTATCAATGACAAGGAGGAGTAGCGCTCAAAACTTCAAGCGTAGCGCTCCCTCTTGCTACCTTTTTCGTGCCTCCAAGCCAAGCAAAGCATGCACACCAAGACGCACCAAGCAAAGGCCAAGGAAGGAGTGCTCAAACATTCAAGCGTAGCGCTCCCTTTCCTTCACTTTTTCATGCCTTTCATGAAGAGCTAGCCAAGAAAAGCAAAGCTCACCCACTCACCCAAGGAAGCAAGCATCATGTAGCACTCAAAGAGTGAGCGGAACGCTCACCTAGTGAACGCTATGGACAAGGAGCTAGGCAAGGAGAATTGGCACCAAGGCTCACCAAACCAAGAGTGAACGTAGCGTTCACTATACCAAACGGAGCACTCCCTTGGAAGGTTCCCACACACCAAACCAACTTGAACCAAAACCAAACTGGACCCATCTTTATTCAAATCCATTTCTCATTCAAGGCCAACTTTGAAAAGCCCACTCCAAGCTTTGAAGACCAAAATAGAAAGTAAATAAATAGGATTAAGTTTGATTTGTAAGGGGACCTTTAGCTTATTTTTTAGTTTTCACTTTTAATTTTCAATTGTTTTGAAATTGGGATTTGGGAATTTGGATCTAGTTTTCTTTTTGCATTTTTTTTCGTCTGCAACTTCTACTGTCTGTTCTTGGATTTTGAATTGAGATTGAAGAGCTCCATTGATTCTAAATCTGAGAATCATCTTTTACCTCTCTTCTCAATTATTCTAAGAATTGGATTTGAGTTTAGTTTTTTGTTTTCATTTTCTTCTTCTGCAAACTTCTACTTTTGGATTTTTTGAATTGAGATTGAAGAATTCCATTGAATCTGGATCTGAGAATCATCTTTGTTTTTCTTTCATATAGTTTTGGGAATTGGAGAATTGGATCTAAGTTTTATTTACTGTTTTCCTTTTCATTTCTTCTGCACTTACTTTTCTGCTTGATCAAGAGAGCAATTAAGACCTAGATCTGCTTTCTAATCTCATTTCTCTTCTTCGAGCTACTATTTCTCTTTTAGAATTTCATAATTGAGTTAAGTCTTCTTGCTGGTTGTCTCTTTAAGCAATTTTACATTTCTGTTTGGCTGCTGAGTTGAATTTCTTCATCTCAGAGCTCTCTAATCTCCTTTAACTTGCAATTTCTTGTTGAATTTTGAATCCCAGTACCCAAATCCCTTTTACTCTTCAAGTAATTTATATTTCTCAGCAATTTAGATTCAACAATTTACCTTTCTTGCACTTTAAGTTTCTGTAATTTACTTTTCTTGCAATTTAAGTTTCAGCTTTTTTACTTTCTTGTTCTTTAAGTTACTTGCAATTTAACTCTTCTGCACTCTATCCTTCTGCTCAATTTACCTTCTGAACCTTTATTTACTTGAAATTTAGCTTTTGTCAATCAAAATCACTCAATTCATCAAATATTTGCTTAACTAAACTCATCACCTAACTAAAATTGCTCAATCCATCAATCCTTGTGGGATCGACCTCACTCTTGTGAGTAATTACTACTTGATGCGACCCGGTACACTTGCTGGTGAGTTTTGTGTGGAAATCGCTTTTCCACCCATCAAGGAGTAGGTGGACATTCATGCTAATCAAAGAACTAATTCTTCAAGTCCACTTAACCAAACTTCATCCAACCTAACCCTAGCCCCATTACATCCCTCTAAAGACCTCATAATACTTGTTATTCATGCATTAAATACTAGTTGATTGTTAGATGACTTGCAAAACTTTGAAAAGCATGATAAAAGGATAATTGAGTGGTTAAACTCTAAACACTGAGCGAATTGAGTGGATACACATCAGGTGAGGGGTTCGATCACTCAAATCCATGTTTTTACACCTCATATTGCGTCTTCTTGCAAGTTGTTTGATTAGATAGTTTTAACAACTTCAATTCAATTCTTTGGATATTGATCTTAATGCATGAATCCTTTGCATTGGCCTTAAAGCTCTCTTGTGATGGATTGGAATTTCATGGTTTGCTTCTACCCACTCTCATCGTAGTACATATTAGTAATTAGCCTTAGGATAGTTGGATGCATTTAAGTAGTATATAGTATAAGTCATTTTCCCTTTCATCTATCTCCTTTGTGTGTTTAGCATGAGAACATGCTAGTATTTAAGTGTGGGGGAGTTGATGAATCCATATTTGATGATGATTTTTTGTTAGAATTGAATGGATTTTTATCACATAAACTCAAACTTATTCCCTTGAATAGCATGCTTTTGATCTCTCCTCCCAATTTGTGCTTGATCATGAAAATATGCTCTTTTATACTTAATTGAATCTATTTTATTCTATTTGCCTTCCATTCGATGCCTTGATGTTGTTGGTGAGTGCTTTCAGGTATATAAGGTAGGAATGGATTGGAGAAAATGGAAGAAGAGCAAGCAAAGTGGAGGAAGCAAGAGAAATCAAAGGAGTGAGCTCAAAGACGTGTGCGTGTGCACAGCTACCTGTGCGTATGCACAGCTACCCAAGCAGAGCACGTTGATTGCATCTAGCGCGTCGCGCGTCCAGCCAAGCATCGCGTAGTGTGCGTGTGCACAGCTGCTTGTGCGTACGTACAGGCCTGGATTTCTCGCGAAGTGTGCGGACGAACGCATCTGTGCGTCCGCACAGGTGTCCGCACATGACTTCATTAAAATATCACGTGCCTCGCGATTTGGGGGCTTTAGAAGCCCATTTCTGAAGTCTTCTAGCTCATATTGGAGGGGAAAATGAAGACATGGGATAGCATATCATTTAGTATAGTTTAGGAGTAGTAGTAGGAAGCTTTAGTTTTAGTTTTTCTCTAAGTTGTTCATCATCTCTATTAGGGTTTATATTAGGGTTTTACATTCAAGTGCCATTTCCATTTTTGATCTTGGATTTTGCAAGTTTTCATTGTAAGTATTCTCTTGTTATTACTCTTTATAGTTACATTATTATTACTCTTTCTTCTAATTCAAGTTATAGTTCAATTTTCCTTCTCTCTTGCAATTTCAATTTCTTGTTGATGAATTTGATGTTGGATGTTGATTATATGCTTTCTTGTGTTATACTTGTTGATTGAGTTTCATTGTTGCTTTTAGTTTCAAGTCCTTACTCATTTTCCTCATGTTTAAGCTGTTTGCCCACCAAGTGTTTGACAAAATGTCAAACATGATTTTAGGCTAAATTTTTTGCTCTTGGCTTGGGTAAAGTGAGCAATTGGGTTCCTAGAATTGGAATGTCCAACATTTAGTTTCAATTCTTGGGTTGTTAATTGTTCTTGTTCCCACTAACGCTAATTTGTTGCTAAGGTAATTAGCAAGCAAGTTAGGATTTGTGGGTTAAGGATACTTATGCTCATTTAACTTACTTTCCGATGTGAGAGTTGATCAAGTGAGACTAATCCATCATAATTGTCATAGTTGTGGTTCCAACAAGGAAAGGACCCTTAGCTCACTCCAAGCTAAGACTCTTTTTTATGCTTTTAATCTTTCATACCTTTATATGTTGATTTCTTTTATACTTTACTTGTTTATATTATATAGTCAGTTCTTTAGTTTCTTAATTAGTTCAATCGTTACAATTTTTAATGTTCTTTTATTGCTTTATATGTTCATTTCTTCATTCACAACCCGTTGATCACTACAACCGGAATTGCACACTTATTGCTCTAAAGTGCTCCTAAGGAGAAGACTCGGGAGTCTAATACTCTCGGTTTTAATTTGGTTTTGCTTGTGACATATCTTGTGAACCTCTAATTTGGTTTGAGGGGCTAATTTGTCGGGTTAGGACTATACTTACGACGCTAACCCCAATTTTGAGGAAAATTCCTACACATGCTCTTGGTCCCTCTACATCATTCACTAATTTCATATGGATACTATAGATAGGTATATAGATATAGATAGTATATAATATACTTGCATGCGTATAGGTAATTGCATTCAATAAGTTGATTACCCCTTTGATCATTCTCCTTGTTAGTTTAGCATGAGGACATGCTATTGTTTAAGTGTGGGGGAATTGATGAGTCCATATTTTCCAATGTATTTTGGCTTGATTTGGATGGATTCTATCACATGAACTCACACTTAAGCACTCAAATAGCATAATTTTGTGTTTGATCCCTGATTTGATCTTAAATGTGAAAACATGCGTTTTAATGCTTAGATTAGTGATTTTCAATTCCACTTTTATGTCATTCGATACCGTGATATGGTTTGTGAGTGATTTCAGGCCTTGGAGGCAAGAATGGATAGCCAAAAGTGGAGGAAAGCATGTACAAGGGAGAAAGCATGAAGAAAACAAGAAAAGCACACATAGGGAAGTGTGCATGTGCACAGCCCTGCGTGAGCGCATACAAGCGAGAATTTTCATGCGTGCGTACGCACAGGACAATTTTTCAGCCGAGTGTGCGGTCGCACGCGTCTATGTGTCCACACAGGTCCCTGCACGTGATTTCATTAATGAAACATGTGATGCGCAAATTTGGAGGCCCTTGGCTCATTTTTGGAAGGCTGAAATGTTGTTTTGGAGTGCTATATAAAGAAGATTTGAACACTTATCAAGGGGGGAGGGATTGAAGCATAATTTTACATAGTTTTGCATAGTAATTAGGAGTAGGAGTAGTGTAGAGTAGAGAGCTCTCCTAGGGTTTATCAATTTCCAATGTAGCATTTTATAGCAAGCTTTGATTTTGGATTTTTACTTCTTCAATTGTAAGTACTCTCAATTTTCTCTTTAATTAAAGCACTTTTACTTTCATTTCTTTTTGGTTCAAGTTACTTGTTCATATTTGCAATTTTGTGTTACTTGAAGTTTTGATTAATGAATTTTATGTTTCATACTTCATTTATGTTTGATTGCTTGTTTATGCTTGATTTTATTGATAGTTGGTTATAGATTTCCATTTTTCTTTACAATTTTCCATGTCTTACTTTTATGCACACAAGGTGTTTGTGGAAATACCAACTCTAGATTTTGAGTAGATTTTCCCACCTTGGCTTGTGGTTTGAGTTACTAGGATACTAGAGTCATAATGTCCGACATTTAGTGGTAATTCTTGGGTAGTTAGTTGACTCTTGTTTCCATTGACGCTAGCCTTTTATCAACTAGTTTGGTAAGTTGGTTGGGACTTATGGATTAAGGTCAATTATGCTTGCTTGACTTACCCCTCGATGGTTGGATTAATTATGTTGACTCATCATAATTACCATAGATTAAAGAAACTAAGTAATAAAAGAACTAAGCAATGATCAAAATTGTAAGCAATGCATGTAAAGAGAAGACAAGATCAAAACTTAGTGAAAATGCTAAAATGCAATGAAAGGGCCTTTACTTGGGAATGAGGATCCAAGGAATCCTATCATCGCCATAACCACAACTATGGTAATTATGATGAGTCAACATAATTAGAGTTGGTTGGATCAAAACCCCTTTTCTTTAATCTTTGGTTCTTTAATTCAAAAACCCCTTTTGTCCCTTTAACAACTGAAAGCGTAACATTTCATTTGCATCCTAGGGAGAATGACCCGAGGTTTTATAACTCTTGGTTAATTTGAATTAGAAATATTAAACTTTGATTTTGAGGATTATTTGTTGGTTTAGACTATACTACTAACGAAGAAATTGTTTGCTATTTCCGAACCATTGTGATCCTCTTCACCAATGCACTATAAGCAAAAATGGAAGCAGAAGAAAGAACATGCAGCACCGGTTGACCCACCAGCTGAAGGTGGCAATTCGGGAAGTCACCGTACCCCCTTGCTCATCTTTGAGTGCACTGAGGACGGTACAAACTTCTAAGTGTGGGGAGGTCATCCGACCGATCGGCGTTTTTGGGGTGACGAGTTTCTAATCCCAACACTTTTGAATTTCATTTTCTTAGTTTACATATATAATATAATAAGCTTAGTCAAAATAATAAAATTTTTCAAGAAGTTTATCTATAGGGTACCCAATTGATTGAAAAAAAATTTTTTTTTAGAACTTGCTTGAATTATACACATTGTGGAACATGTTTTGAGTTAAGAACACAAGCATGTGAGTTTTGAGCCTAATTGTGTGGTTACATCATACAACCACATATTTTCATTCTTGTGTGTATTATTCTCTTTCTATGATTGTAATCTTTGATTTGTTGGATTCTTTATGTCCATTATTTTGTGTATGAATACACTTATATGATTGAGGCCATTGTTTCAAATAGCTCACTTACCCAAATAGCCTTACCTTTTATCTTCCATTGTTAACCAACTTTGAGCCTATGCTAAACCCAATTTGTTCTTAATTTTAGCACATTACAAGCCCTAAGTGAAAAATAATAAATGTCCCTTGTTTGGATCTCTGATTAGCTTAGACTAGTGAGAGTGTTTATCATTTGATTTTGGGAGAGTTGAGAACATTGGGTAGAGATAAAAGTGTATTTTGTGGTTTTGTTGAAAATCATAAGAATTGGGTACATACTCATGTATAAATTATGTTTAAACCATATGCATTGATATTTTTGTATATATTTTAGTTTGAAAAGAAAAAAATGAGAAAAACAAAAAGAAAAAAAATATATATCAAAAGAAAAAAATAAAAGAAATAAAAAAGGGGACAAAATGCCACAAAGTAAAGTTCAATAAAAATCAATGCATATGTGTGATGATCAAAAGAGAATACATGAGTATGTGAAAAAGTGAAGAATGGGTAGTTATGTTAGCTTTGAAATTGTATAGGTTGTTATATAGGTTGGGTGGGAAATTTAAGTTAATCAAAGATTCAAATTCTAGTCCACTTGACCATATGTATCCTTACCTTGACCCTAACCCCATTACAACCTATGGTAAAGATCTCATCATATTTGTATGCATGCATGAAATAATTGTTGATTGTTAGATGAAGAACAAATCTTGGAAAGTATGATTACGGGAGAATTGAGTGAATCAAACCCACACACTTGAGTGACTAGAGCGGATACACATCCGGTGAGGGTTCGATCGCTCAATTATATGCTTCCACCCATGATCATCATTTCTTGCAAGTTTGTAAAATATTTTCAATAATTCAATTTAATCGTGGGTTTGCTTTGATTACTAGTGCTTTAGCCCTTGTACTTGTATATGTATTCTTGGAAATTGATTTATTTTGACCAAGTAGATGCATTCATGTAGATAGATTGTATATAGATAGGTTGTATATAGTTAGTTTGCATTGAATAAATATTGATACCTTTTGCTTCTTTCTTGATTTTAGCATGAGGACATGCTTAGTTCAAGTGTGGGGAGGTTTGATAAACCCCAATTTTGTGGTCTATCCTGTGCTTATTTTAGGAAATTTTTATCACCTTTTTCCACATTTATTCAATGAAATAGCATGGTTTTGTAATTCTCCCTTAATTTGTACTTAAGTGTAAAAACATGATTTTTAGGCCCCTAAATTGGTGATTTTAATTCACTTTAATTTCATTCGATGCCTTGATGTGTTTGTTGAGTGATTTCAGGTTTATAAGACAAGTATTGGATGGAAGAAATGAAGAGGAAAGCATGCAAGTGGAGAATTCATGAAGAAATGAGCAAAATGGAGAATTGAGGGCCACATGCACGCGTCATGCACGCGTACGCGTACATTGAAGATTCGAAAGCCACGCGCACGCGTCAAGCACACGTACGCGTGAGTAGAGGTTTTGCCAGCGACGTGCATGCGTCATGCACGCGCACGCTTGACGTTCGGCACGTGACCCACTTAAAGTGAAATCACTGGGGACAATTTCTGAGCTGCCCAGGCCCAATTCCAACTCGTTTCTGAGGGTATTTGATGCAGAATTGAAGATTGAGCAAAAGGGGGGAGCACTTAGTTAGTCATGATGAGTCTTTAGTTAGTTTTTTAGAGAGAGAAGCTCCCTCTTCTCTCTAGAATTAGGTTAGGATTAGGTCTTAATTCCACTTAGTTAGTCTTTACTTAAAGCGAAGAAAGGTCAATTGACTAATTAGTTTGATCTTCAAATCCTAGTTAATCCCTAAGGAAAGATTGGAATTATTGAAGTTCAGTTCAATTAGCAAAGATAACAACTATCAATCATGTTGAGTTTGATAACTCCTGAGTTACTGATTTCTTAACCAAGACCAGAGGGGAAAAGTAAATCTACTGGAATAAAAATTTCTTCAGATTGGAAGCAACAGTAACATAAATAAAAGAGAGCAATAATAAACTAAAATACCTCAAATAACATTAATTCAAAGAACAACTTGTAACATAGAAGAATTCATAAACTAAATTGAGAAGATAAATAAAAAGAGATAATCCTGAAAGCAAAAGAAATCCTAATTCTAAATCCTAAAAGAGAGAGGAGAGAACCTCTCCCTCAAAACTACATCTAATTCATGAAAAGTAACTAATTGGAGACTCTCCCTGAATGGATGCATTCCCCCACTTCATAACCTCTTATCTGTGCCTTTTGGACTTGGATTTGGGCCAAAAAGGGTTTCAGAAATCGCTGGAGCATTTTCTTTACTTTCTGGTGCGTAGCCTCTGTCACGCATCCACGTGGGTCACGTGGTCGCGTCATTTGGAGTTTTCCTTGTCACGCGGTCGCTTCAATTATGCGTCCGCATCATATGCGTTTCGGTTATGGCGCACGATCGCGTCAATCACGCGGTCGCGTCACTGTCAGTTTCTTCAAAAACTCTATTTTGTGCTTTCCTTCCATTTTTGTATGTTTCCTTTCCATCCTTTAAGTCATTTCTGCCTTAGAAGATCTGAAACTACTCAACACACGAATCACGGCATCGAATGGAAATAAAGGATAATTAAAATAATTATTTTTAAAGCATAGGAAACATGTTTTTTTTTCACATTCATCACATAATAAGGAAGGAAAAGTAAAACCATGCAATTAACATGAATAAGTGGGTGAAGGATTGAATAAATCACTCAAATTGAGCGTAATATATATCATAAAATATGGGTTTATCAACCTCCCCACACTTAAACAATAGCATGTCCTCATGCTAAATCTAAGATAAAGAGTAAGGTAAGGTTGAAGTGGTGGAATCCCATGCAATGCAATTTATTCTAAATGCAACTACCTAAATGAATCATACAATTTTAATTTTTATTCACTTGTATATAAAACTTTCATGTAGTTAAATTAATTCACATTCTCAAGGAATCATATATGCATAGCCAAACCTTAGATAATGATAAAGCACTTTTACAATTGAGATGGGAAAGAAAAATATTTTACAAACTTGCAAGACAATTAGCAATTTAAGCAGAGATATATGTTGATGAGCTATTGAACCCTCACTAGATTTTGTGTTTACTCTCTAGTCACTCAGTGTTTATTGGGTCAATCACTCTATTCTTCTTGTTATCCTTACTTTCTATAACTTTGTTCTTCATCTAACCAATCAACAATTATAGAATATAGGCATACAAAAATCATGAGGTCTTTAATTAAGGTTGTAATGGGGCTAAGGTAAAGGTAAGGGTATATGTATAAGGCTAAGTGAGCTAATAAGTGAATCCTTGATTAGTCTAAGATCTCACCTAACATACATACTTTGTAAAGCAAAGCTTCTTTACCTATTTTCCCATATTTTTCCCATTTTTTATGTTACATGCTCATATTTTAATTTTTATTTATTTTTATCCCATGTGCATTGCTTTTTGCATTTGGGGAATTCTTTTGTATCCCTTTTATTCAAATATTGAAAAAAATAATTTTTTTTTGCACATGGTAATTAAATTATTTTGATTTCACATGAGCATGCTTTCCAAAACTCTTGAAAATAAAAATTTTTATTCTTTTTTAACTTTCTACCCTTTTGTTTCTATCATCCAAGTTCCCATAAGGTTCCCACACTTACACAATATACAATTTCTATCTTAAGCTAACCAAGGATTCAACTTGAAATATTTATTTTGTTTTTCTGCTTAAAGCTAGTAATGTGGTTATAAACAAGGGGGGATTTAAAGGCTCAAGGGGGCTAACAAGGGTGATGTAAAAGGTAGGCTAATTTGGGAATAGTGAGCTAGAATCAAACAATGGCCTCAATCACTTTCTTGGTATGTATCTATATTCTATAATCGTACATATAGATTAAAACAAAGTAAAGAACACCAGAATAAATAAGAAAGGCGGAACACACAGGAATAAAATATTATGGTTTAAATATAACCATGCAATTAAGCTCAAAACTCACAGGCTGTGTGTTCTCTAACTCAAAAATCATATATCAGTTATATATGTCAAGCAAGTAAAAATTAAGAGTTCCCATTATTCTCAATGTAAATCTTAAGGTGGCTTTAAAGTTCTAGTGTTTCTCCTTGAAATGAAATGTTGTTAACTAACTAACATGTAATTTATATATACAAGGTGTGGGTTGTTTTTATTATGTTAAAGTCTCTAGTTTACTTCCTTTTTATATTTTTAATTTAAACTAAGTTATCTTATGCTAAAAAGGGTAAACTATACTAATTAATCCACATTTTCTATAACTAATAAGTTAGAATTGCAACTAAACTAAATGGCTAAAATATGAACTAAAGTGCAACATGCAGAAATATAGTAAAAATACATGAAAATAGCAATGTATAAGTACTGAGAAAATAAAAATAAAAATAAAGAGAAAAATACAGAAAAATAATAAAGTAAAAAGAGTCTGTAGTGGTTCACCAAAAAATATACGCCAGAGATGGCAACCTCCCCACACTTAATATGAAGCATCGTCCCTGATGCTCACTCAAGCAGGGTGTGAAGGGGTGTCATCACTGGAAGGATGGGTAGCTGGAGTCTCTGTGGTGGTGGTCTGAGGATCTGCCTCCTGCAGAGGAGGTGCTGACTGAATAGGGATATCTGGGTCTGCAGCCTGAATCTGATACAGGGCCTCGTGCTGGGGCGCAGCCTGCTCCGTGCCTGCCTACGCAGCCTCTCTCTGTGGATGGGTCTCCGCCTCGTGATCATCTGCCTCCTCCTCAGATGGCTCTGATGGGGTGTCAGGCTCGGAGGGGATATCGCTGTCAGAACGGATCATTAGCTTTAGGTGCTCATAGCGTCGCTTGTTGCGACGCTCAGATCTCTCGTATCGCCGCCGGTTGCGGCGCTCCATCTGGTCTAGCTGTTGAAACAGGTGGTGCACTAAGTGATAAACTGGCTCTGAAGCAGGTGGAGGAGCAGTGGTGGTAGTAGGGGTAACTGTAGAGGAAGAGGGGCCGGCAGATGGTTTGGCTATCTCATCAGTGGGAGTGAAGAATGGAGGTCTGTAGCCCAAAGCCAGAAAGTTCCTGTTGTGAGGGATAATTTTCTTGCATTCTGCAGTAGGTGGCTTCTCATCAGCATCCTCCCAAGGCACGTCAGCTCGATGGCCAAGCTGTGTAATCAGATATAGAAAGGAGAGAGTGCCTCAGACGTGGACCCTGGCCATGTAGTACTGAATGAAGCGTGGCAGATACAGGTCCTTACCCTCCATCACACACCATAGGAGGGTGATCATAGCGGCAGGTAGCTCCGTCTCGTGAGTACTCGGCATAATAAAGTTGCTTAGGATCTAATGCCAAAGCCGAGCCTCATCATTTAAGTAAATCCGCTTGATTCCCTTAGGCATGGTGGTGTTCTGACCCATGACCCATGGAACAGTCGGGTCAAGGGCTATCCTTGCCTTACGGCATCCCAGTCAAATTTCATGAAGCGCATGTCCTCCTCAGCCTGTTGATAACCATCTGGCTGATCGGATTTAGGCAGGAGCTTCAGAACATCCTCTATGGCCTCTTAAGTGACCAGTATCTGCTTTCCTCTTAGGTTTACTGCATCTAGGGAAGTTTTGAAGTAATTGCAGTAAAATTCCCTTACCCAAGATGCATTGACCTCAGTCAGGTTTCTCTCCAAGAAGAACCAGCCTCTTTGTTTGATCTGATCAGAGGTGTATTGCTAGAGTTCTTCTGGGATCTTCAGAGTCCTCTCCAGGTACAGGTTCCTGGAGGTTGTAAACACCAGATACTTCAGCTCGCAGTATCGGTTTGCAAACTTGATGGGATCAGTGGCAGGGAGTAGCTAGTCAGCCTTCTCCTACGAGGTAAAGTGTTTCTCCCACTAGGAGTCATCATGCATGATGTCCAGGATGGACATGGAGGATTCTCCTCTTTTTCATTTGCCAGTTGTTACCTTTCCCTTTCCTTTTTTATGGGTGTCAGACATCCTGAAAAACAGAAAACCAGGATATAATAAAAACAGAAAAACAAGTAGGCAAATCACAAAATAAGCATATAGTGGCAAAGGAGCAGTGGAGTAATGAAAATGAGTAAATGTGCATTAAGGATTGAATAGGGGTTAAAAGTCCAAGAAGAAAAAATTAACAATCCAAAATGTATTAGAAATCATGTTAATTAGGAAAAATTATCATCATGCCTTGGTTAGAAGGTTAAAGAGAATAGTGAAAAACCAGAAAAGATGTTTTGAAAGGTTAGGTTGGTTATGAATGAAAAAAAAAGAGTTTAGGAAGTTAAAATTAGTGAATTAGTAAAAAGTGGGTTAGAGTAAGTGGCATGATGATCATTTACTAAGTAACAAGCATTCTCAATTAGAAGCTACAGTTAACTCATATCCAAACAAGGGAACAGGTTGATGATGAATAAAAAATTGGAAGCTAAACATCAAAAATGCAGATTATGAACCAGGAAATCAAAAAGAATAAGAAAGCTTGCCCTGGTATTCATGAATTGGTTTGGTAAAAGCAGAGTTCAAAGTGCCAAAACCAAGACATGAATGGAAAAAAAACAGTTTACAGAAAATTGGGCAGCATTCTGACTAAAATTGGGTGTTCCCGGAAAATAAACAGTAAGCAGGATAGTTTATATGAATTAAAACAAACTGCAATTAGATATAATTAGCGTGAACAAGAAAGAACATTTGTAATAGCAGCATGAACTGTAAGAACAGCATATGAACAATATTAACATCACAGCAATAGCAGAATTGCGAAAATTATAAAACAAGAAGAGAGGAAGGAGAAGGGGGTTGGGGGGCGCGAATGGGGGAGGGTTCGCGTCACAGGGGGTTAATAAATTTGAATCCATGCGATCGCGTGGATCACGCGGTCGCGTGGCTGGGTTGGAATGGGGGTTGACCCGATCGCGTGAGTGATGCAATCGCGTGGAATGGGTAAAAGGATGAACGACGCGGTCGTGTGAGGCATGCGACCGCGTCGCTGGAAATTGTGCTAAACGCACAATTCCAGCGTCGTTTCAGCGCAACTCTCTGTCTCCTTTGGGGAGTTGTGCAATCCATGCGACGCGATCGCGTCGCTCACGCTGTCGCGTGGGATTGGTGTTGTGCAAGTGACGCGATCGCGTCATGGACGCGACCGCGTGGGTCGTTTGTGCGAAACGCATAATAGCCGCACGATTCCAGCCCAACTTTCTGGGCGTTGGATTCTTACGTCGATTTCCAGGTCACGCGGCCGCGTGAATGACGCAGACGCGTGGGGGGTTGTTTTTCGCAACTGACGCGATCACATGAGTGATGCGGTCGCGTCGCACGCCTACTCTCTTTTTTTTTACTGGCATGCAATTATGCAGTATGCAATGCGAATGAATAATATTCAGGTTCAATTGAAAAAAAATAAAAATAAATAACACGAAATAAAACTGAAAAAGAAACGACCATACCGTGGTGGGTTGTCTCCCACCTAGCACTTTTAGTTAAAGTCCTTAAGTTGGATATTGGATGAGCTTCCTGTTATGGCGGCTTGCACTTAAATTCGTCCAGATATTTCCACCAATGTTTGGAATGCCAACAGCCTCCGGGGTCCCAAACTAGGCATGTAAAGCTTCTGAGTATCTGCAAGCAGATTGTCAGGCTCCCGGGGTGACGAATGTCAGAATAGATTCCAGGATCCCAAACTTTGCTTTTAAATCCGCCTTCGTCTTGATCTATATTTTTTCATCCGGGCGGTTTAGAAAGTAGATTTTCACCAAGATGACCAAACGTTTTCCTAGATCCATTCGATTGATCATGATGCCAATCCGTGCACTTCGAATTGAAGCGTGGAACCTTATTGAACCTTGTGCACCAGCTCTGAGTGCGAGCCATTTCCCTCTTACTCTTAAAGCCGCAGAGAGCTCTAAGCTGGCCATCTGTTTCAAGCAAACCATATTCAAGTGGGAAAATAAAGCTAAAGGTTAAGGATTGTACCCACTTGAAGCTTGTATTGGGTACTAATGGCCTTGGGATAGGTGTTTCCAGTGGTTTTGTAAGTTCTACTACCTTGTGCTCTTCGGTGAATTTCTTCACTTCCTTGCAGACTTCTTCAATTGCATCCATGTCCTGATCAAAGCCTTCTATGTCTTCCTCGTCACTTAAGTCATAAAAGGGAGGTTGAGAGAAGTCTACCTCCGCATCATCTTCGTATTCACTTGGGAAAGATTCTTCGATCTCAGAGAATTCATTTGCTGATGCAAGTTCATTACTGGGAGAACTTGACTTGAAAGTATCATCATCAAGGAAACTTGCTTCTTGGATTATTCTATCTAGTTCTTCATAAAAGACTTGCTTTGGGAGTTGTGCACTATCCTCCTTAGCATCAATTGTAACGTCCTTGACAGAATTTTCCATAACTCTGGATTCCCATGGAAGCTCAGCGTCTCCTAAGTCTTCAACCAACTCTTCTTCGTTTACAATGACAGCTTCCTCTACTTGTTCCAGTACGAAGTCATGCCCTGTTCTGTCCACTGGAGTTTCTAGTATCTCCTTCATGCTACGCTCTTCTTTAGATTGTCCACATGGGGCTGTGGGAGGTCCTTGAATGTTCGAACGCCTAGAAAATAATTGACTTATAGCTCCAGTTGATGAAGGGTTGTTTGAAGTTGATCTACTGTTTCCTTAAGGCGAACCTCTGATTCTCGGGGTGATGGATTTGGACGTGGTACATGGGGAAGTGGTGGTGTTTGGGAGTAATTGGATTGGAATTGGGGTAAATGAGGATCATATGGTGGTGAATGGTGAAAAGGAGCTTGTGAGCGTGGTGGTTCGAAGTTATGTTGAGAGGATGGCCTATAAGCACAGGGTGGGGCTTGTTGGTAACTACAAGGTTGTCCACCATGTCTATTGGCTTGGTATACATTGTAGAATGGTCTTTGTCCATGATATCCTGGAGGGTGTTGTTGCCTAAAGGGTTGATCAGATCCTTTTGGCTCCATCCATCTTTGAGTGCTCTGACCTTGATGCATGTTCCTGTTATAACTTTCACTCCTTTTAACAATATTAGAACCAAACTCAAAGCGAGGGGGTGAAAATTCATAGTAGCTAATGGAAATAAAAAGGGGAAAATAAAGACAAATAAACAAGTAAAAGAAAAATATTTACAATAACCAATAATAAGGCACACGATTGCAGTTCCCCGGCAACGGTGCCATTTTGAAAGAACTTGGAGATTGATGGTTTAGAAGTTATAGTAAACTCTCGTTGCAAGTATAGTTACTAAATCAAGCAATCAACCTTTCTTACAAACGTTTTGGTTGTCACAAGTAACAAACCCCTAAATAAATTAATAACCGAAGTATTTAACCTCGGGTCCTCTTCTCAAGGAACTGCAGGGAAGTATGTTCTTATTATTGGTTATAAAGATTGTAAATCGGGGTTTTAAAGGTGAGGAACAAGTAATTTAAATTGCAATTAAAATAAGTAAAAGACTGTAAAATAAATAAATAACTGTAAAATATACTTTTGGCAAGGTATGAGAAATTAGAAGTCCTATCCTAGTTATCCTTATCAATGATGATGAAGATTGAGTCTTAATTCCACTTAGTTAGTGATGAGCGGATATTTTATACGCTTTTTGGGGATAATTTCATATAGTTTTGAGTATGTTTTAGTTAGTTTTTAGTCTATTTTTATTAGTTTTTAGGAAAAATTCATATTTCTGGACTTTACTATGAGTTGTGTGTTTTTCTGTAATTTCAGGTATTTTTCTGGCTGAAATTGAAGGAGCTGAGCAAAAATCTGATTCAGGCTGAAAAAGGACTGCTGATGCTGTTGGATTCTGACCTCCCTGCACTCAAAATGGATTTTCGGGAGCTACAGAACTCGAAATGGCATGCTTCCAATTGCGTTGGAAGGTAGACATCCAGGGCTTTCCAGCAATATATAATAGTCTATACTTTGCACAAGGATAGATGACGTAAACTGGCATTCAACGCCAGTTTTCTGCCCAATTCTGGCATCCAGCGCCAGAAAAGGATCAAAAGCTGGAGTTGAACGCCCAAACTGGCATAAAAACTGGCGTTCAACTCCACAAATGGCCTCTGCACGTGAATTGCTTAAGTCTCAGCCCAGCACACACCAAGTGGGCCCCAAAAATGGATCTCTGCATCATCCATCATAGTCTACTCATATTTTGTAACCCTAGGCTACTAGTTTAGTATTTAAACAACTTTTAGAGACTTATTTTGTATCTCATGACATTTTAGATCAAACCCTTGTATTCTCTGACGACATGAGTCTCTAAACCCCATTGTTGGGGGTGAGGAGCTCTGCTGTGTCTCAATGAATTAATGCAAGTATTTCTGTTTTCCATTCAAACACACTTGTTCCTATCTAAGATGTTCATTCGCGCTTAACTGTGATGGAGGTGATGATCTGTGACACTCATCACCTTCCTCAAATCATGAACGTGTGCCTGACAACCACCTCCGTTCTATATACGATTGAATGAGTATCTCTTAGATTCCTTAATCAGAATCTCCGTGGTATAAGCTAGAACTGATGGCGGCATTCATGAGAATCCAGAAAGTCTAAACCTTGTCTGTGGTATTCCGAGTAGGATTCAAGGATTGAATGACTGTGACGAGCTTCAAACTCCTGAAGGCTAGGCGTTAGTGACAGACGCAAAAGGATAGTAAATCCTATTCCAACCGGATCGAGAACCAACCGGTGATTAGCCGTGCTGTGACAGAGCGCGTGAGCGTAGATTTCACTGGAAGGATGGAAGGTAGCCATTGACAACGGTGATCCACCAACACACAGCTTGCCATAGGAGGACGTGCGTGCGTGAACAAGAAGACAGAGGAAAGCAGAGATTCAGAAGACAAAGCATCTCCAAAACTCCAACATATTCTCCATTTCTGCATAACAAGTAACCTTTATTCCATGCTCTCTTGTTTATTTGCAATTCAACTGCTAAACATAACTGACTTCCTGACTAAGATTTACAAGATAACCATAGATTGCTTCAAACCAACAATCTCCGTGGGATTCGACCCTTACTCACATAAGGTATTACTTGGACGACCCAGTGCACTTGCTGGTAAGTGGTACGAGTTGTGAAAAGTGTTATTCACAAATTCGTGCACCAAGTTTTTGGTGCCGTTGCCGGGGATTGTTCGTGTTTGAACAACTGACGGATTATTTTGTTGCTTAGATTAGGAAAATTCTTCTTTTTGGTTTAGAGTCTCTTATTATTGTTCTTGGTTAAAAATATCCTTCTTTAAAACAAGTGTTACATTTACTGCCCAGTTGGCTAGAGCATTAGTCTAAGCCCGTGGCAGTTGGGTACACTCTTTTTAAAATCTTTTTCATAAATAATATTTTCTCTATTAAATTTTGTGCCAAACTTTAAGTTTGGTGTTTTCTTGTTGATTTCTCTGTGTTTTTCGAAAATTTTAGTTTGGTTTTCTAAAAATTTTAAGTTTGGTGTTCCTTGGTGTTTTCTCCCCCCCCCCCCAAAATTTTCGAAAATAAGGAACCTCAGATCTAAAAATTTTAAATCCTGTGTTATCTTATTGTTTTTCTCTCTCCTTTAAAAATTCAGATTTTTATTTCAAAATTTAAAACCTTTTTCAAAAATCA
Source organism: Arachis ipaensis (assembly GCF_059453495.1). NCBI lineage: Eukaryota > Viridiplantae > Streptophyta > Magnoliopsida > Fabales > Fabaceae > Arachis > Arachis ipaensis. The sequence continues at coordinate 97,236,873 of NC_142439.1, forward strand.
TCATATCTTTTTCAAAATCTCCTAACCACTTTCTCTCTCCTCACCTTTTCGAAAATCTTTTACTCATTTTTATTTATTTTATTTTGATTTATTTTATTTTCAAAATAAATTAATAAATAAATAAATAAAAATATTTTTTCTATTTTACATCATCTCCCTTTCTCCATCATGGACCTAAGCGGAAATGAACAGTCCAGGAGGACTCTGGGGTCATATTCTAACCCCTCTACTGCTTCATATGGGAGTAGTATCTGCATACCCTCCATTGGAGTCAGTAGCTTTGAGTTGAATCCTCAGCTCATTATCATGGTGCAGCAAAGCTGCCAGTATTCCGGTCTTCCACAGGAAGAACCTACAGAGTTTCTGGCAGAATTTTTACAAATTGCTGACACAGTACATGATAAGGAAATAGATCAGGATGTCTACAGACTATTACTGTTTCCATTTGCTGTAAAAGATCAAGCTAAGAGGTGGTTAAATAACCAACCTAAGGCCAGCATAAAGACATGGAAACAGCTGACAGAAAAATTCCTGAATCAATATTTCCCTCCAAAAAGGATAACACAGCTAAGGCTGGACATCCAAGGCTTCAAGCAAGGAGATAATGAATCTCTTTATGATGCCTGGGAGAGATATAGAGAGATGCTACGAAAATGCCCCTCTGAAATGTTCTCAGAGTGGGTTCAGTTAGACATCTTCTACTATGGGCTTGCAGAAGGAGCTCAGATGTCTCTAGATTACTCAGCTGGTGGATCTATACACATGAGAAAGACAATTGAAGAGGCTCAAGAGCTCATTGATACAGTTGCCAGGAATCAGCATCTGTATCTAAGCAGTGACCCTTCCATGAAAGAAGAGGTTAAAACAACAACTGCTGAACTCAGTCCTGTAGAACAAGCTGCTGAATTCAATCAGCAATTGGACTTCCTAACAAGGCAGTTAGCCGAATTCAAAGATAGACTACAAGAGACAAGGATGGCTAATATACATATGGAAGAACAGTTTAAGCAAACAAAGCAGCAGCTTTCAAGGCAAATAACCGAAGAATGCCAAGCAGTTCAATTAAGAAGTGGGAAGACATTAAATATCTCACCTCAAGGCAGCAAAAAGTCAAGAAATGAGCAACCCACCAAAGATTCACCCGAGGACAGTAAGAGCCCAGGGAAAAATAATTCTGGCACTAAAACGCCAGAAAATTGGTGGAAGGCTGGCGCTGAACGCCCAGACCATGCCCACAAATGGCGTTCAACGCCAGAAACAAGGTAGGACTGGCGTTCAACGCCAGAAATGGGCAAGAATCTGGCGTTGAACGCCCAAAATGGGCAGGATCCGGTGCTGAACGCCCAAAATAGGCACATTTCTGGCGTTCAGACGCCAGGAATAGACAGGGAGCTGGCGTCCAGTTTCACTCCAGCTTCTGACTCTGGCACTCAATTGCCAGTGAGGGATCAGACACACACAAATGCTGATAACAACCCCTCTAAAACGGCTTCTTCAACCACTTCTGTAGGCAATAAACCTGCAGCAACTAAGGTTGAAGAATATAAAGCCAAGATACCTTATCCTCAAAAACTCCGGAAAGAGGAGCAGGATAAGCAATTTGCTCGCTTTGCAGATTACCTCAGGACTCTTGAAATAAAGATTCCATTTGCAGAAGCACTTGAGCAAATACCTTCTTATGCCAAGTTCATGAAAGAGATCTTGAGTCATAAGAAGGATTGGAGAGAAACAGAAAGAGTTCTCCTAACTGAAGAATGCAGTGCAGTCATTCTGAAGAGCTTTCCTGAAAAGCTTAAAGACCCTGGGAGCTTTCTAATACCATGCATATTAGAAGATAATTGCACCAAGACAGCTTTATGCGATCTTGGGGCAAGCATCAACCTAATACCTGCATCCACTATCAGGAAGCTTGGCTTAACTGAAGAAGTTAAACCAACCCGGATATGTCTCCAACTTGCTGATGGTTCCACTAAATACCCATCAGGCGTGATTGAGGACATGATTGTCAGAGTTGGGCCATTCGCCTTTCCCACTGACTTTGTTGTGCTGGAAATGGAGGAGCACAAGAGTGCTACTCTCATTCTAGGAAGACCCTTCCTATCCTTGACGATCCCTCATTAACGTCAACGATGATGAGTTCAAGTTGAACGCTGTCAAAGCCATGCAGCATCCAAACACACCAACAGACTGCATGAAAGTTGATCTTATTGACTCTTTGGTAGAAGAGATCAACATGGCTGAGAGTCTCGAATCAGAGTTGGAAGACATCTTTAAAGATGATCAGCCTGATTTGGAGGATTCAGGGGACATGAAAGAGCCTCTGAACTTTCTTCTGAAAGAGGAAAAACCTCCTAAACCCGAGCTCAAGCCACTACCACCATCCTTGAAATATGCATTTCTGGGAGAAGGTGACACTTTTCCAGTGATCATAAGCTCTGCTTTGAATTCACAAGAAGAGGAAGCACTTATTCAAGTGCTAAGGACACACAAGATAGCTCTTGGGTGGTCCATAGGTGACCTTAAGGGCATAAGCCCAGCTAGATGCATGCACAAAATCCTATTGGAGGATAATGCCAAACCAGTGGTTCAACCACAGAGGCGGCTAAATCCAGCCATGAAGGATGTGGTGCAGAAAGAGGTCACCAAATTACTAGAGGCTGGGATTATTTATCCTATTTCTGATAGCCCCTGGGTGAGCCCTGTTCAAGTCGTCCCAAAAAAGGGAGGCATGAAAAAAATGAACTGGTTCCTACAAGAACAGTTACAGGGTGGCGCATGTGTATTGACTACAGAAGGCTCAATACAGCCACCAGAAAGGATCATTTTCCTTTACCATTCATAGACCAGATGCTAGAAAGACTAGCAGGTCATGATTATTACTGCTTTTTGGGTGGCTATTCAGGCTATAACCAGATTGTAGTGGATCCCCAGGATCAAGAGAAAACAGCATTCACATGTCCATCCGGAGTGTTTGCTTATAGAAGGATGCCCTTTGGGCTATGTAATGCACCTGCAACCTTCCAGAGATGCATGCTCTCTATTTTCTCTGACATGGTGGAAAAATTTCTGGAAGTCTTCATGGATGACTTCTCAGTATATGGAGACTCATTCAGCTCCTGTCTTGATCACCTGAAACTTGTTCTGAAAAGATGCCAAGAGACTAACCTAGTTTTAAACTGGGAAAAGTGTCACTTCATGGTGACTGAAGGAATTGTTCTTGGGCATAAAATCTCAAACAAGGGAATAGAGGTGGATCAAGCAAAAATAGAGGTAATTGAAAAATTACCACCACCTGCCAATGTTAAGGCAATCAGAAGCTTTCTGGGGCATGCAGGATTCTATAGGAGGTTTATAAAGGATTTTTCAAAAATTGCAAAACCTCTAAGCAATCTGCTAGCTGCTGACACGCCATTTGTGTTTGACACAGAGTGCCTGCAGGCGTTTGAAACGCTGAAAGCTAAGCTGGTCACAGCACCAATCATCTCTGCACCAGACTGGACGTTACCATTTGAGCTAATGTGTGATGTCAGTGATCATGCTATTGGCGCAGTATTGGGACAGAGGCATGACAAGCTTTTGCATGTCATTTATTATGCCAGTCGCGTTCTAAATGATGCCCAGAAAAATTACACAACCACAGAAAAAGAATTACTTGCAGTGGTTTACGCCATTGACAAGTTCAGATCATACTTAGTAGGATCAAAAGTGATTGTGTATACTGACCATGCTGCTCTTAAATATCTACTCACAAAGCAGGATTCAAAACCCAGGCTCATCAGATGGGTGTTGCTTCTGCAAGAGTTTGATATAGAAATAAGAGACAGAAAAGGGACAGAGAACCAAGTGGCTGATCATCTGTCCCGGATAGAGCCAGTGGAAGGGACGTCCCCCCCTTCTTTGGAGATCTCTGAGACATTTCCTGATGAGCATCTATTCGCCATTCAGGAAGCACCATGGTTTGCCGATATTGCAAACTATAAAGCTGCAAGGTTCATACCCAAGGAGTACAACAGGATACAAAAGAAGAAATTAATTACTGATGCAAAGTACTACTTGTGGGATGAACCTTATCTCTTTAAGAGATGTGCAGACGGAATTATCCGTAGGTGTGTGCCTAAAGAAGAAGCGCAGAGGATCCTGTGGCATTGCCACGGATCTCAGTATGGAGGCCATTTCGGAGGTGAGCGAACAGCCACCAAGGTCCTCCAATGTGGCTTCTATTGGCCCACACTCTATAAAGATTCCCGAGAGTTTGTACGTAATTGTGACAGTTGCCAAAGAGCTGGTAATCTGCCTCATGGTTACGCCATGCCTCAACAAGGAATCTTGGAAATTGAGTTGTTTGACGTATGGGGAATTGACTTCATGGGACCTTTTCCACCATCATATTCAAACACTTATATTCTGGTGGCAGTTGACTATGTATCAAAATGGGTTGAGGCTATTGCCACACCCACCAATGATACTAAAACAGTGCTGAAGTTCCTCCAGAAACATATCTTTAGCAGGTTTGGTGTCCCTAGAGTGTTAATCAGTGATGGGGGCACTCACTTCTGCAATAAACAGCTTTACTCTACCATGGTTCGGTATGGAATTCGCCACAAGGTGGCCACTCCATATCATCCACAAACCAATGGGCAAGCTGAAGTCTCTAATAGAGAATTAAAGAGAATCCTGGAACGGACAGTAAATACCCGTAGAAAGGATTGGGCACGGAGCTTGGATGATGCTCTGTGGGCTTACAGAACAGCATTCAAGACCCCTATAGGGACCTCTCCATACCAACTCGTGTATGGTAAGGCATGCCACCTGCCCGTGGAACTGGAACATAAGGCCTATTGGGCAACCAGATTCCTAAACTTTAATGCCAAATTAGCAGGAGAAAAACGATTGCTCCAGCTAAATGAGCTAGAGGAATTCCGATTCACAGCTTTCGAAAATACCAAGCTTTATAAAGAAAAATAAAAAAAATGGCATGACAGAAAGCTGTCATCTAGAATCTTTGAACCAGGACAGAAGGTCCTGTTGTTTAACTCTAGACTCAGGCTATTCCCCGGGAAACTGAAATCCCGGTGGAGGGGACCATACGTGATTACAAGTGTGTCACCATATGGTTATGTGGAGCTTCAAGATATTGATTCTGATAAGAAGTTCATTGTCAATGGACAGAGAATCAAGCATTATCTTGAAGGCAACATCGAGCAAGAATGCTCAAGGCTGAAGCTAGATTAAAAGCTCAGCAAGGTCCAGCTAAAGACAATAAAGAAGCGCTTGCTGGGAGGCAACCCAGCCATGGGGCAACAATCCTCTAAGCATTTTGCCCTATTTCTATTTTTATTTTTATTTGTTTATATAGAGTTCATTGACAACAAGGTAAATAATCATTTACAGAAGACCTCGGCACACAAAATAGAGAAAAAAGATCTCACTGGCAAGAAAACGCCAGTAAAAGAGCATTTTGGGCGTTCAACGCCCAAAATGGGCATCCACTGGGCGCTGCCAGAAAGGGGCACCCACTGGGCGTTGAATGCCAGTAATGGCAGCAGCTGGGCGTTGAACGCCCAGGAGAGCAGCAATTGGGCGTTGAACGCCCAAAACAGGCAGTGTTTGGGCGTTCAAACGCCAGGAAGGCAGGGAGGAGCCAGATTCAATTTTTCCCACACGTATTTCCATTTTAATTTCAAATTTTATGCTTCAATGCATGATTTTTACATGAACATGTCAAGAACCCTGATTTCTAAAATCCTTAATTTCTAAAAATCCATCTTTCCAAATTCAATCCAACTCTTTTCAAATCTTTTCTAAAAACAAATCTATCTTTTTCACTCAAAAATCTTTTCAACTAATCCATATCTTTTTCAAATCTCCATATTATCTTTTTCAAAATTCAGATTTATCTTTTTCAAAAATCTATCATATCTTTTCAAAATTAAACTATATCTTCTATCTTATCTTTTTCAACTCAATCTCTTTATCTTATCTTTTCCAATTTTTCGAAAACCCACCCCCCCATCCCTTTAAATTTGGGTTCGGCCTCCCCCCTCCTCCATCAACAATTGCACCTAGCTCTCCTTCTATCCCTCTCCTTTCTTTTCTTTTGCTTGAGGACAAGCAAACCTCTAAGTTTGGTGTGTTTATCCGAGATCACTAAGATCATGGCTCCTAAAGGAAAACAACCCACTCCAAGAGGCAAGAAAGAGAGCATTCCAAAACCACTTTGGAATCAAGGGAAGTTCTTATCTAAAGAACATTCAGACCATTATCTTAAAGTAATGGGTCTGAGATCAGTGATCCCGGAAGTTATATTCGATCTGAAAGAAGATGAATATCCGAAGATCCAGGAGCAAATTCGAATCAGGAACTGGGAAGTCCTAGCTAATCCTGAAACGAAAGTGGGAAGGAACATGGTCCAGGAGTTCTATGCTAATATGTGGCAGACTGACAAGCAAAAACTATCTGGAACTGCCTTCTATGAATTTCGGACCATGGTCAGAGGGAAGATTGTTCATACCACCCCTGACAAGATCAAAGAGATCTTAAAGCTACCTCAACTAAAGGATGATCCAGACTCCTTCAACAGGAGGATGATGAGAGCAGACATTGACCTGGATAAGATTCTAGAGGACATATGTATCCCTGGAGCCAGGTGGACCACCAACACAAAGGGTGTCCCAAATCAACTCAAGAGAGAGGATCTCAAACCAGTCGCCAGAGGATGGCTGGACTTCATTGGGCATTCTCTGTTGCCCACTAGCAACCGTTCTGAAGTCACAGTTAAAAGAGCAGTGATGATCCATTGCATCATGATGGGAAAGGAAGTGGAGGTTCATCAGCTGATTTCAACTGAACTCTACAAAATTGCTAACAAAAATTCTAAAGAGGCCAGGTTGGCTTATCCAAGCGTGATTTCTCTGCTCTGCAAGGACGCTGGAGTAAGGATGGGAATAACTGAATATATCCTAATTGAAAAGTCAATCACCAAAGCATCAATGGAAAAACAACAAGCACAGGAGGATCCCATCAAGAAGAGAGCACAGGAATTCCTCCCAGAGATCCCTCAATCTGAATACTGAGAGTATCTTGAGATGTCAGTTACCAAGATACGGGAAGCTATGGAGCAAATAATAAAAGAACAGAAGGAACACAGTCAAATGCTGACCTATATGTTTAAAGAACAAGAGGAGTAGGGGCGTGACTTAAGGGAACTGAAGCGCCAAAAGTCTTCTCTTGTAGGACCAAGCACCCCAAGGATCAGAGGAACCCCCGTGCCCCCAGAATAAAGGTTGTTAATTTTCAATTTCTGCCTTAACTCTGTGACAGTGTCCTTATAAAAGTTTACCTTAGAAGTCATATAGTAGTAATTAGTATCTATTTTGATTTTATCTCCAATTAAGCTATAGTTTATTTTTCTCATCATCAGCAAACATGAATAAAGTAGTAGATCTTTTGAATAAGAGGCAATAAAATTTCGAGTTTAATAAGAGAAATTCTAATTAGTTAAATGTGGTGGCAATGCTTTCTGTCTTCTGAATGAATGCTTGAACAGTGCATATGTCTTTTGAATTTGTTGTTTAAGACTGTTAAATATGTTGGCTCTTGAAAGAATGATGAACATGAGACATGCTATTGATAATCTGAAAAATCATAAAAATGATTCTTGAAGCAAGAAAAAGCAGCAAAGAACAAAGCTTGCATTCAAAAAAAAAAAAGAGAGAGAAAAAAAAAGCAAGCAGAAAAAGCCAATAACCCTTAAAACCAAAAGGCAAGGGCAAATAAAAGGGATCCCAAGGCTTTGAGCATCAGTGGATAAGAGGGCCTAAAGGAATAAAATCCTGGTCTAAGCGGCTAAACCAAGCTATCCCTAACCATGTGCTTGTGGCGTGAAGGTGTCAAGTGAAAACTTGAGACTGAGCGGTTAAAGTCAAGGTCCAAAGCAAAAAGAAGAGTGTGCTTAAGAACTCTGAACACCTCTAATTGGGGACTTTAGCAAAGCTGAGTCACAATCTAAAAGGTTCACCCAATTATGTGTCTGTGGCATTTATGTATCCGGTGGTAATACTGGAAAACAAAGTGCTTAGGGCCACGGCCAAGACTCATAAAATAGCTGTGTTCAAGAATCATCACACTGAAATAGGAGAATCAATAGCACTATCTGAATTCTAAATTCCTATAGATGCCAATCACTCTGAGCTTCAATGGATAAAGTGAGATGCCAAAACTGTTCAGAAGCAAAAAGCTACTAATCCCGCTCATCTAATTAGAATCTGAGCTTCAATCAAAAACTCTGAGATATTATTGCTTCTCAACCTATTAGTCTTCTATTTTATTTGTCTAGTTGCTTGAGGACAAGCAACAGTTTAAGTTTGGTGTTGTGATGAGCGGATATTTTATACGCTTTTTGGGGATAATTTCATATAGTTTTGAGTATGTTTTAGTTAGTTTTTAGTCTATTTTTATTAGTTTTTAGGAAAAATTCATATTTCTGGACTTTACTATGAGTTGTGTATTTTTCTGTAATTTCAGGTATTTTTCTGGCTGAAATTGAAGGAGCTGAGCAAAAATCTGATTCAGGCTGAAAAATGACTGCTGATGCTGTTGGATTCTGACCTCCCTGCACTCAAAATGGATTTTCGGGAGCTACAGAACTCGAAATGGCATGCTTCCAATTGCGTTGGAAGGTAGACATCCAGGGCTTTCCAGCAATATATAATAGTCCATACTTTGCACAAGGATAGACGACGTAAACTGGCGTTCAACGCCAGTTTTCTGCCCAATTCTGGCGTCCAGCGCCAGAAAAGGATCAAAAGCTGGAGTTGAACGCCCAAACTGGCATAAAAACTGGCGTTCAACTCCACAAATGACCTCTGCACGTGAATTGCTTAAGTCTCAGCCCAGCACACACCAAGTGGGCCCCAGAAGTGGATCTCTGCATCATCCATCATAGTCTACTCATATTTTGTAACCCTAGGCTACTAGTTTAGTATTTAAACAACTTTTAGAGACTTATTTTGTATCTCATGACATTTTAGATCAAACCCTTGTATTCTCTGACGGCATGAGTCTCTAAACCCCATTGTTGGGGGTGAGGAGCTCTGCTGTGTCTCAATGAATTAATGCAAGTATTTCTGTTTTCCATTCAAACACGCTTGTTCCTATCTAAGATGTTCATTCGCGCTTAACTGTGATGGAGGTGATGATCTGTGACACTCATCACCTTCCTCAAATCATGAACGTGTGCCTGACAACCACCTCTGTTCTATATATGATTGAATGAGTATCTCTTAGATTCCTTAATCAGAATCTCCGTGGTATAAGCTAGAACTGATGGCGGCATTCATGAGAATCCGGAAAGTCTAAACCTTGTCTGTGGTATTCCGAGTAGGATTCAAGGATTGAATGACTGTGACGAGCTTCAAACTCCTGAAGGCTGGGCGTTAGTGACAGACGCAAAAGAATAGTAAATCCTATTCCAACCGGATCGAGAACCAACCGGTGATTAGCCGTGCTGTGACAAAGCGCGTGAGCGTAGTTTTCACTGGAAGGATGGAAGGTAGCCATTGACAACGGTGATCCACCAACACACAGCTTGCCATAGGAGGACGTGCGTGCGTGAACAAGAAGACAGAGGAAAGCAGAGATTCAGAAGACAAAGCATCTCCAAAACTCCAACATATTCTCCATTACTGCATAACAAGTAACCTTTATTCCATGCTCTCTTGTTTATTTGCAATTCAACTGCTACACATAACTGACTTCCTGACTAAGATTTACAAGATAACCATAGATTGCTTCAAACCAACAATCTCCGTGGGATTCGACCCTTACTCACGTAAGGTATTACTTGGACGACCCAGTGCACTTGCTGGTAAGCGGTACGAGTTGTGAAAAGTGTTATTCACAAATTCGTGCACCAGTTAGTCTTTACTTAAAGCGAAGAAAGGTCAAGTGACTAATTAGTTTGATCTTCAAATCCTAGTTAATCCCTAGGGAAAGATTGGAATTATTGAAGTTTAGTTCAATTAGCAAAGATAACAACTATCAATCATGTTGTGTTTGATAACTCCTGAGTTACTGATTTCTTAACCAAGACCAAAGGGGAAAAGTAAATCTACTGGAATAAAAATGTCTTCAGATTGGAAGCAACAGTAACATAAATAAAAGAGAGCAATAATAAACTGAAATACCTCAAATAACATTAATTCAAAGAACAACTTGTAACATCGAAGAATTCATAAACTAAATTGAGAAGATAAATAAAAAGGAATGTTGAACCTGATAAAAAGAGATAATCCTGAAAGCAAAAGAAATCCTAATTCTAAATCCTAAAAGAGAGAGGAGAGAACCTCTCCCTCAAAACTACATCTAATTCATGAAGAGTAACTAATTGGAGACTCTCCCTGAATGGATGCATTCTCCCACTTCATAACCTCTGATCTGTGCCTTCTGGACTTGGATTTGGGCCAAAAAGAGCTTCAGAAATCGCTGGGAGCATTTTCTGTACTTTCTGGTGCGTAGCCTCTGTCACGCGTCCGCGTGGGTCACGTGGTCGCGTCATTTGGAGTTTTCCTTGTCACGCGGTCGCTTCAGTCATGCGTCCGCATCATATGCGTTTCGCTTATGGCGCGCGATCGCGTTAATCACGCGGTCGCGTCACTGCTATTTCGCGTTAACATGCGGTCGCGTCGTCCATGCGATCGTGTCACTGCCAGTTTCTTCAAAAACTCCATTTTGTGCTTTCCTTCCATTTTGGTATGTTTCCTTTCCATCCTTTAAGTCATTCCTGCCTTAGAAGATCTGAAACTACTTAACACACGAATCACGGCATCGAATGGAAATAAAGGGTAATTAAAATAATTATTTTTAAAGCATAGGAAACATGTTTTTTTTCACATTCATCACATAATAAGGAAGGGAAAGTAAAACCATGCAATTAACATGAATAAGTGGGTGAAGGATTAAATAAATCACTCAAATTGAACGCAATATATATCATAAAATATGGGTTTATCAGAACTCAAGCAGTTAAATTAATTGAACTTTATGTTTGCTTTGGAATCTTGAGAGTTAAGGTAAAGTTAAGTCATTTTGGTGAGATCTTGTCACAAAAACACAGTATTTGAAGAGATGAATAAGAGAGGTTAGTTTCTTGAACTCTTTTCTTCTGTTTGCTCTGTGTTTCTTCTGTTTTAGTTGTTTGTTTGTCTAAAAATAATGGATAAGGAGAAAATGAAAGAAAAAAAATAGATGATGGTGAGTCGTATAACTGGGTTGATGATGACGTAAAGATTCGAGGATCTTTGTTTGTGGATAGTGATAGCGTGGCTCAGGTTGATGTGAAGAAGGCGGTGAGAGAGGGTTCTGGTGTGCAGGTGGAGTTGCTTCCTTGTCTTAGGTCCGAGCGGGTATTTCATAGAAGAGCTTATTTCGAATTCTTTTACATGTACAGTTGTGTGTTGCAAGAACTTCGTGTGAAGCTTCCTTTTACTGATTTTGAATGCAAAGTTTTAAAACAGTTAAATTGCGCACCTTTTCAATTGCACCCGAATGGTTGGGCGTTCTTGAGGTGCTTTGAAATTTTTGATGGAATATCTCGAGATAAAACCTTCATTGGAACTGTTTTTTTTCTTTGTTCCAAGCCAAAGGGTGTAGAGAGGAGTGTGGGTTAACCTGAACAGTACCCTTGGTTTTGGAATATTTAAACTGTATAAATTCTCTTACAAAGATTTTAAAGAAATATTTTTAAAAGTGAAGTCTGCTGAGAAGAATTTTCCCTTTTACTTGGATGAGAACCTTGGTGAAAAGTTCCCTTTGTACTGGTGCTGCCAGCCGTAGCATATTTTGGGTCCGGAAGAGATAGATCTGAGGAATGAATGTATTATTGATTTCTTAGTTGAAACAATTGATCGAAAAAACTTGTTGTCTATCTTTGAGTTGCTTTCTTGGGAAGAAGATAAAGGTCCTGTGTTGGATTATCTCAGTGAGTTTACTATAGTATTTTTTGTGTTCATCTTAATTTGTGTTGCTAATATGGTTGTTTTTTTATGTAGGTGGCGAATATCCTGGAGTATCAGTAGTGACCCTGAGATCTCGGCTGAAGACCAAAAATCTGGAGAAAGAGGGTTCATCGTCAAACCCTGTTAAAGGGGACAGTGAAGGTGAGGTTAACCAACCCAAACCTGGTAGGAGGAAAGTTATCTTCAAAAAGAGAAAATCGAATGTTGTTGATCTTGATGTTTCTGATGATTTGATTGAAAAAGGGGGATTCCCCTAGAGAAGCTTAATGCGTTTGTTGATAATCAACACAAACTGCATGGCTTTTCTGAAAATGGGGAAATCTTGTCTGTATGGGATAAGAAGTTTTCCTATATGGTCGTCGCCGATGAAATGCTTCAATCATCGGCCGATGTTAATTTGGTTGATGAGGTCGGTGATGTTGCTCTGGATTAGTTCTTACAGGTTTGACTTCATGTCTTTATGATCTGTGGTAAACATTTATATTTTGTTTTTAATGTTTTCTATAAACTTTTTCAAGTTCTAAGACTTCGGTTGGCTAGTCCATACTAGGGAATTGAAGCACAAGAAAGTGCTCGAAAAAGTTGAAGAAATAGCTAGTTTGAAATAGGACATATCTGTGAAGGAGGGTTTGTTGACAGAAGTGAGAAAAAATTTGGCAGAGAAAGAGGAAGAGTTGAGGTTAATCCAAGGTAAGTATGAGAATAAGGTTGAATCTGCAAAGAAAAAGGAAATTGAAGTTTCTAATTTGCAAAACCAAATTATTGAAGTGACAGTGAAGATGAAAGAGGCTGAGAAAAATCATCAAGTAGCAATCTTAGATGCATTTGTAGAGGGTTTTGAGATAGCAGATATTCAGGCCAAGTTTTTTGCTCCTGATAAAGATTTCTCACAAATGGATTCAGGCAAGATTGTTCGTGACGGAGGTTTAGTTGATGATGAAGTGATTGTCGAGGACGAGGATGAAAATGCTGCCGAGTAGTTTGTGACTGTATTTCGTCTAATGTTAGATTTTTGGAACCTTGGTACTGTGCATGTTTTGTTGGGTTTACTGATAATTTATTTCTGTATCACGATGGCTAGATACTTCAAATTATGCCTTTTGGTTTCTGAGATTATTCTGATCTTAAGTTTGATTTTGGCGATTAGATAGTTGTAGATTGATGGAAAATGTTTTGTATTTCCATGTAGTTTGGTTGATACCGTTTTTGTTTAATTACTTGGTATGTTTGATAGTTTTTTTGCCGATTTCTGTAGAGGCACTTTGTGCCATTTTGTAAGTTGTTTTTATTGAAAAAGTTGATTAATAGAATACATAGTTTGTTGTATGATGTTTGAACTGATAGAGATATATAGATAATAAAACAAAAATAGTGCTTTGATAAACCTTTATTACAAAGGTGCAGGTAGGCAAGCCTCGTTAAAACCTCATTAAAACCTCTTCAAGCAAAACCCTTTTCGGATAAGATATTCCATGTACTTGGTATAGTCTTACCATTGAGTGTTTGTAAATGATAGGCCCCATCACCAACTACCTCTATAATTCAAAAAGGGCTCTCCCAGTTTGTCGCTAATTTTCCATGGGCTAAGGGCCTTCTGGCCTGTTCGGTTTTCCTCAGTACCAAGTCGTTGACTTGAAATGTTCTCGGTCGAAGTCTTTTGTTGTATCGCTGAGCTATATATTGTTGCATAGCTCGGTGATTGATTTCTGCTAAAGATCGGATTTCTTCGATGATATCAAGTTCGTTTTGCCGGGAAATGTCCTCTGTAATGTGATTAGTATATTGGGCTCGGAGAGACGACTAGGATATCTCCACCAGTATCATTACTTTCGAGCCATATACTAAATGAAATAGTATTTCTTTCATTGTTGAATGCACAGTGGTATTGTATCCCCATATTACTTCTAGGACTAATTCAGCCCATAGCCCCTTAGCGTTGTCGAGCTTCTTTCATAAGGCATATAAGATGATTTGTTGGCAACTTCTGCTAATCCGTTTGTTTTTGGATGTTCTACCGAAGAAAAGTGTTATTTGATTTTCAAATTCTGTCCAAGTGCTAAAGGGAAGGGGCCGAGTATATCGAGCCCCCATTGGTTGAACGGCCAACGTACTTCCGAGCTGTGGAGAACTTTGGTTGGTAAGTGTGTGATTGGCTGTGCTTTTCGCAATTTGCATACGTTTTGACTTTTTCAGTGCAATCTCGCGATAGTGTTGGCAAGAAAAAACCTGCTCGGAGTTTTTTGGAAGATAAACTCTGAGCTCCAACGTGTGTTCCATAGATGCCCTCGTGAGCTTCAGTGAGTGCAAGCTCTGCCTCGGTCCTGGAAAGGAACTTTAACATAGGTCGAGAGAAACCTCGCCTATATAAAGAGTTGTTGTATATGGTAAAGAAGGATGCTTAACGCCGGAATTTTCAAACATTGTTAGTGCCATGTGGGATAATTCGGGACTTAATGTACTGTATATAAGGAGTTCGCCAATCTTCATCCTGTGCTAAACTCAAAACTTCGGTTAGAGTTACAATTGGAAAGAGGAATGTAGATTGGTAAAGAAAAGAAGTAGGTGTTTGTGAGCTTGCGAGTTTTGACAGGATATCAGCTCGGTGATTGTGTTCCCGAGGTATGTGAAGGATTTCGAACTTTGTAAAATTTGAAATCAATTTTTTGACAATATCAAGATATTTTGCCAACAGGGATCTTTAACTTGAAATAAGTTATTTACCTGCTGTACAACTAGCAAAGAATCACAATATACCTTGAGTTTAGAGAGTTTAAGTCGGTTGCTAGTTTTAGACCAGCAATCAGTGCTTCGTATTCAGTTTGATTATTGCTTGCTTTGAATTAAAGGTGCAAAGATTGTTCTAAGACAAAACCATTACCGTCTTCAAGTAGAACTTCGGCACTGCACCCCTGGGGATTGGAGGCCCCGTCTACATAAAGGGTCCATTCTATTGAATGATTCTCCGAACTTGGAGCAGTGAACTCAGCTATAAAGTTTGCAAGGTGTTGGGATTTGATTGGCCCTCTACTGGAATCTGATATCAAATTTAGAGGGCTCAACCGACTATTTTATAAGTAAGCCATCCAGCTCTGGTTTGTGTAACACCTATCTCAAAGGTTGATCAGTTCTGAAATGGATGGTATGACTCTGAAAATATGGCCAAAGATGTCGTGCTGAGAAGATCAAGGCTAGAGCTAATTTTTCAACTTTTGGGTAGCAAAGCTCGGCATTCTGCAGAGACTTACTAATAAAGTAAATTAGTTTTTGCACTTTTTGTCTCTCTGGGACAAGGACAAAATTTATTGCCCAGTCAGTAACAGATAAATATAAGTAAAGCTCTTCCCCTTGAAGGGGATTTTGTAAAATCGGAGGTTTTGAAAGGATAGTTTTTATACTTGAAAAGCTTTTTCGCATTTTACAGTCCAAATAAAATTGTTTTTCCTTTTTAATGTTTGAAAAAAGTAGAAAGATTTGGATGCTAAACATGGTAAAACTATGGATAAGGAAGCAAGTCTCCCAGTTAGATGTTGGACCTCTTTGATTGTCTATGGACTTGTCATGTCTAATATAGCTCGGTATTTCTTATGGTTAGCTTCTATTCCTCAGTTTGTAAGCAAGAATCCGAGGAATTTGCCTCCCTATACTCCAAAAATACACATTTCTGGGTTTAGCCTCATGTTATACTGTCGTATTTGATTGAACATTTCCAAAAGGTCATTGAGATGATCATTGCCGAGCTTTGTCTTTCCGACCATGTCATCAACATAGACTTCCAGGTTTCTACCGATCTGATTTGCAAATACTTTATCCATGAGCCGTTGATATGTGGCACCTGCATTCTTAAGTCCAAAAGACATAACCTTATAACAGTAATTTTCATATTCAGTAATGAATGCAGTTTTGTTTTGGTCAGAGGGGTGCATCAAAATCTGGTTGTAACCAGAATAGGCATCCATGAAACTTAGGGTTTTATAACCTAAAGCGTTATCTACTAAACAATCAATAAAGGGTAAGGGATAAGCATGTTTTGGGCAAGCTTTGTTGAGATCTGTGAAATCAACACACATGTGCCATTTACCGTTGTGTTTTTTTACCATGACCACATTTGCCAGCCATGTTGTGAACCGAATTTCTTTGATGCACCCGGCACTTATTAATTTTTTAGTCCCCTCCAAGGATGCCTGTTTCTTTTTGGCACCGAGATTGCATTTCTTCTGAGCTATAGGTCGAACAGACAGATCTAGTGCCAGCCTGTGGGAAATGACCGAAGGATCAATCCCAGGCATCTCAGCGGATGTCTATGCAAATAGATTGGCATGTTGTTGCAAAAATTGCTGGAATGAAATTTTGTCCTCCAAGCCGAGGGTTGTACCTACATAAGTAAATTTGTCTGAGTTATTATTGAAATATATTTTTTCTACGTCTTCTGTTAGTGTAGGTCGTTCAAAGAACTCGGCTCTTGGGTCCAGGTCGGAAAGTGCTAGGAGCTCGTTACAACTACTAACGTTATTCACTTGTGCTCCTATAGTTCAGCTTGGTAGCTTGAGGCTGATATTGTAACATTGACGAGCTTCACGATGGTCGCTGTGAATGGTAGCGATAAGGTCATCCTACATTAGAAACTTCACACAGAGATGAATTATAGATACTATAGCACTAAACTTATTTAAAAATGGTCGGTCAAGTATTAGATTATAAGGGCTGAAACAATCAACCACTAAATACTGAACGTCTGAAGTTTTAGATAAGGGACGCTCACCTAGTGTGGTTTGTAACCACACAGATCCCAATACGGGGACATATTCACCTGAGAAGCCGACCAAGTCATCTGTAGATGGCTGGAGTATGTTGTCACTCAGTTTTATTTTCTGGAAAGTGGAATAGAATAGAACGTCTATGCTTCTTCCAGGGCCTAGTAATACTTTACGAACCAAGAGGTCCCCAAGCTGAATAGAGATTACCACTGGATCATCCTGATTGGAAATTTTGTAATAAGATCAGATGCTTGGAATGTCATTTGTGGGAAATGGAAGGGTGCTCGGACGTTATTGAAGGTGCCTTCTACCGATAACATAGCTCGGTATGAGCGTTTACATGCGGAGCTTGTTGCGCCTCCACTTGCAAAACCTCCAGAAATATAGTTAATCACCCCCTGAGGTTGGTCAGGGTAGGTTGAAGTAGCGTTTTCTTTGTCTCGGGAGAGTTGCCCTGCCGAGGTGTAGTTAGCAAAGGATGGGGTACGCCTTTGTATGTGACCACCGATATACTTGTCTAAATAACCTTGCCGAGCAAATTGCTCTGGTAAGTCCTTAGCAATTATGCATTCATCAGTAGTATGTCCGTGCTTTTGGTGGAAGGTGCAGTATTTTGATTTATCCACATTCTTCGCGTCTGGATAATTGTTGGCCTTTCGGGAGGTTTGATCATCTTGGAATTGTGAATCTCCTTGATGATGTCGTTCCACTTTGTGTTCAACTGAGTATATGAATCATATCTAGCAGTTAGTTTAAAAGTCTTCTTGCTGTCTCGAGCTCTATCCTCGTCTTTGTTATACTGGGGCTTATCTGCTTTCTTATGCGTGAGCATCTTTCCTATCTTTTCCTAGTGAATTTGCATTTAATTTGTTGAGTTTAATCAAGAATTAATTATCTTTTAGCCACTATGGATGCTACTTTGAGTCGTGTGTAATTCTGTTTATTTTAGGTAGCATTTGGTTGGATTTGATGGAGTTTCCACAGAAAAAGAGAATAAGGCTATATAGGGCAGGAATAGCTTAGAGGATGGAGAGGAAGCTTGCACAAATGGAAGGAGCACAAGAATTAAAGGAGATGACCAGCAAGGAGTGACGCGTGCGCGTACCTCACGCGTACGCGTGACACGCGAAGAAGACCATCGACGCGTACGTGTGACTAACGCGTACACGTGACATGCGCCACGTGCAGAAAACGTAGAAAAAGCTGATTATTTAATTAATTATGATTTAAACTTTATTTTTATTTTCAAATAGGAAAAGATATTATTTTAGTTTTAGAAAATAGATTTTTAAATTAATTAGGATTAGATATAAAAGAGAAAAGAAACTTCTCTTCGGGGATTCCAACATTATTCCACTTTTCATTCCACCTCAGCCCAATTTACAGTTTTTGAGAATCCTTATTTTCTCTCTGAATCATGAGCAACTAAACCACCACTGTTAAGGTTAGGAGCTTTGTCTATTGTATGGATTGATACCATTATCTTTCTATTTTAATTCATGTACTGATTTATAATTCAAGGATTGTTTTCGTTCTTTATCTTATGAATTTGGGTGGAACGGAAGTATGACCCTCTTTCTAATTGAGTTCTTGTATAACTTGAAAAAGCTCTTTACTTGAACAAAAGCTTGAAAGAAATTCTTCCTAAATTCTAGTTATCTGGACTTAACGGGATACGTGACATATAATCCTCTTATATTTGGATAATTAGGATTTTTGTGGCATAATAACTAGAATTAAACTTCACCCCCTAATTGGAATTAATTGACCAAGGAATTGGCGGTTGATGAAAGTTAGAGGAGACTAGAAAGGTCTAAGGAATTAGGATCTAGTCACATATAGTTTGCCATGAATTAAATCTTGCATGATTAAAATAAATTAATAAGAAAAGTCAATCCGGAAAATAGATAACTCTGAAGCCTTAACTGCCTTCTCCATATTGTTTTTCCAACTTATTTACTTGCCTGTCTTCTGATATTCTGAATTTACTATTTAATGCTTTTAAACTCTCAAACACTATTTTCTGCTTGTCTAACTAAGTAAATTAATCAACCATTGTTGCTTAGTCCCTCAATCCTCGTGGGATCGACCCTCACTCGCCTGAGGTATTACTTGGTACGACCCGGTGCACTTGCTGGTTAGTTTGTGGTTGTAAATTTCGCACCAAGTTTTTGGCGCCGTTGCCAGGGATTGATTGTGATTAACAACTATTAGTTGTTTGATTGCTTAGATTAGGTGTTTTAATTGTAACTTTATTTAAATTTTGCTTTAGTATTTTCGAAAAAAAATAATAAATAAATTAATAGCACTAATAATTTTCTTAATTCTAAAATTAAGTTTGGTGTTTCCTTGTTAGTCTTATTTTAATTTTTCTTATTTAATTTGCCTAATAGTTTCAAATTTTTTTAGTCTCAATTTTAATAGCAATTTTCGAATTTTAGTGTTTGTTTTATTCAGTACTTTTATCTCTTTACACAAGGTACCTCACTGAGAATTCTCTACACTCTGACGTAGAGAGTTCCATCCTTTCTTGTCTTCTGTCTGTGTATGCGCAGGAACAGAGACAAGAAACCTCTCTTAGACTTTGATCCTGAACCTGAAAGGACTTTCAGGTGACGTTTACAACAAGCGAAACTCTACAAAGCTACAGAGTCCAATATGGATCCTAATAATGCTGTTAATGCCAATGTGGCAAATCCGAATGGGAATAAGCAACAAAGGAGAGTGCTTGGCTCTTACTCTGCTCCTACTGCAGACCTTTACGGAAAAAGCATTATGGTGCCTCCTATAGTTGCGAACAACTTTGAGTTGAAGCCACAATTGGTCACCCTGGTGCAACAAAACTGCCAGTATCATGGTCTTCCCAAGAAGACCCAAATCAATTTATTTCTAACTTTCTGTAGATTTGTGATACTCTGAAGACAAATGGAGTGAACCTAGAGGTGTACAAACTCATGCTCTTCCCATTTTCTCTGAGGGATGGAGCAAAGCTATGGCTAGATTCCCAACCCAAGGAGAGTTTGGACACTTGGGACAAGATTGTTACTGAGTTTCTTACTAATTTTTTCCCACCAAAGAAGCAGACTAAGCTTAGGGTGGAGGTTCAGACCTTCAGGCAGAAGGATGGTGAAACTCTTTATGAAGCTTGGGAGAGGTACAAGCTACTAACTAGGCAATGCCCTCCGGACATGTTCTCCAAATAGACCCAACTGGATATCTTTTATGAAGGTTTAGGTGAAATGTCCAAGATGTGCTTGGATAATTCTGCAGGTGGTTCACTGCACAAGAAGAAGACACCGGAGGAGACTATTGAGCTTATTGAGTTAGTTACTAGCAACCAATATTTATACTCATCTATCAGGAATCCTGTGAACTCATAGACTTCTCAGAAGAGAGGTGTGTTGGAAATGGAAGCTGTTAATGCTATTCTTGCTCAGATCAAACTTATGTCTCAGTAAATAAATTTACTTACTCAGCAGATGAGTGGCATGCAAGTCTTAGCTATCAACACCCAAAATCCACCTCAAGAAGTCTCTTATGATATGACAGGTAATTTTGTACAAAATAAGAATTATGATTATGCTCAATCTTTTTCTGAACAGGTAAATTACATGGGGAGTAGTCCTAGAAACCCCAATAATGATCCATACTCTAAGACATACAATCTTGGGTGGATGGACCAACCTCAGAGATCTCAGAATTTCAATAATAATTCTCAGGGCGGTTTCCAACAGAACAATCATAATAACTGCCAATTTCAATCTCATCAACAATAACCACCTCAGCAGACAAACTCTCAATCCCAACAAGATTCTAATTGGGAGATGATGAGGAGTTTTATGCAGGAAACCAGAGCCTCCATTAGAAACTTGGAGGTGCAAATGGACCATCTGAGCAAGTAAATACCTGAGAGGTCTGCAAATATAACTCAAAACTTAGAGATTCAGATTGGTCAATTACCCACAAAAGTTAATGAAATTGATAAGAGGACCATTAATAGCCTTCCTGGTAACACAATTCCAAATCCAAGAGAGGAATGCAAGGCTATCACCTTGATAAATGGACAAGTGGCAAGTATGGAAGCACAAGTTAATGAGGATCCAGTTGAAAAAGAAGCTCCAGAGGAGAAAAAGGAAGAAGTAGATCACGTCTCTCCAAAGCGTGCAGACAACCCATTCCCAGACTCTCTTGACACTTATCCTACATTGCCAAAAGCTCCTGAGTACAAGCCTAAAATGCCATATCCTCAGAGACTTCAAAAGGAGACCAAGGATAAGCAGTTTTCAAAGTTCTTGGAAGTCTTCAGAAAGTTGCAAATCAATATTCCTTTTGCTGAGGTTTTGGAGCAAATGCCTCTCTATGTCAAATTCATTAAGGAATTGTTGTCAAAGAAGAAGCCTTTAAAGGGAGATGAGACAGTGGTCCTAACTAAGGAATGTAATTCCATAATTCAGAATAACTTACCAAGGAAGATGCCAGATCCAGGGAGCTTTCAAATTCCATGCACCATTGGGAGCACAACCTTTGAGAAAGCGTTATGTGATCTGGGAGCAAGCATCAATTTAATGCCCTTGTCTGTGATGAAGAAGCTGCAAATCCAAGAGGCATAACCCACAAGGATAGCATTACAAATGGCAGACAAATCTATGAAGCCTGCATACGGATTAGTGGAGAATATCTTGGTCAAAGTGGGTAAGTTCTTCCTCCCAGCAGATTTTGTGATTCTTGACACAGGGGAGGATGAGAATGCCTCTATAATTCTAGGAAGACCATTCCTAGCCACTGGAAGAGCTCTGATTGATGTGGAAGAAGGTGAATTAGTGCTTAGAGTGCATAATGAGAAACTGGTCTTTCATGTCTTCAAAGATATACATTCAGCAGGTAAAGAAGAGAGGTGCATGCAGACTGAGCTTATTGATCCAAACCTTCAAGATCCCCCTGATGATGCACAGCAGAATCTGCAACTCAACCCCCTTTGGTGACAATCAATAAAATTCCTCCTGACATCAAACATAAGTTTGGTGTTGGGAATGCATCATCCACCAAGGAGGAGGTTCCCAAAAAGAAGAAAGTACCCAGAGGATGGAGAAACAAAAAGATCCCCACTGAAGGTTTGTGGTGTTGACTAGCAATCCAGTGTGGATTTATACAGTAAATAGAATCTTCTCTCTGGAGCATATTGAGCTACTTTATGGAGACATAGGAAAGAAGTTCAAAGTAAGGGGTGAAGAACTGAGTCCCTATGATCCTCCTCCTTAGAGGAGTTGACCGTCAAGCTAGTGACGGTAAAGAAGCGCTTGTCGGGAGGCAACCCGATAATTTTGTATCCTTAGTTATTTTTTGTAGTAGTGATTTTCTTATTTATTTGATTTTTATTGAGTTTTTACTATTTTTCTTTCGTTTTACGTGTGTTCTAATCATGCAGCTATTTTAGAACAGGAACCGAATACTTCGAAAAAATTTTGCCCAAAAAAAGGGGGTGTTTGACGCGCAAGCGTCCCTAACGCGTGTGCGTCATGTGTGAGTTTGCACCACCAAGAAGAAAGGCCGAAAGTTGCGCTGGAGTTGTGCAGGAACTATGCCTTGCGCACCAGCTCACCCACGCGTACGCATACCAGACGCGTACGCGTCACTCTGGTTTTCGGCAATCCACGCAGAAGCGCACATGGTTTTAGGGTTGGACTTGTGCTAAACGCACAATCTTCATCACGCATACGTGTCCATGACGCGTGCGCATCATTTTCACTTTGCCCCCATCCACGTGTGCTCGTACCTAACGCACATGCGTCATCTGTCTATCAAGCCCTCATGCGCATCAACCCGAGAGTTGTGCATGTACGGGGCTGCCTTCGCGCGATTCGCACAAATTGAGAGAACGTGGACGCGTTGCTTGACCTTTATGCGACCCACGCGTACGCGTGCTGTACGCATACACATTGCTCGCGCCGTATTACTTACCCAGCATGCCGCCCTGTTTTCATTCTCTCTCCCTCCCAAATCCTAATTCTCTCTTGTTCTTTTCTCCTTTTCTTCTTCTTTTATCATACTATTTGTTTTTTTTCCGTGTGTCTTTTTATGTCCCTCTCTGTTTTCATTTCTTCTTTGCTTAAGGACAAGCAAACTTTTAAGTTTGGTGTTATCGCTTCACTGATGGTTTTTCTGTTTATTTTTATGGTAACAAAGGGAGGCGAATCATCTTCACGGAGGATCACAACCTAAAGAATAAAACGGCCACTAGGATAACTGAGGTGGTTGAATTTCTTTCATTCTATATTCCTTCTCGCTCTTACTATGTTATGTTCCAGTTTTCTGCTATTTTGTCTTGTTTATTGCATGATCCTTTATTAGATAAATTCCTAAGTTCTAGTTTAGTTTTACTATTTTGAAATTTTCTGTTATTTGCTTTAATGTTGAAAGGTGCCTCATGTATTGCTGATGAGCGGATAATTTATATGCTTTTTGGCATTGTTTTTAGTATGTTTTTAGTAGGATCTAGTTACTTTTAGGGATGTTTTTATTAGTTTTATGTTAAATTCACATTTCTGGACTTTACTATGAGTTTGTGTGTTTTTCTATGATTTCAGGTATTTTCTGGCTGAAATTGAGGGACTTGAGCAAAAATCAGATTCAGAGGTAGAAGAAGGACTGCTGATGCTGTTGGATTCTGACCTCCCTGCACTCAAAATGGATTTTCTGGAGCTACAGAACTCAAAATGGCACGCTTCTAATTGCTTTGGCCGAGTTTAAACGACGCAAAAGGGCGTTGAACGCCAGTTCTACGCTGCAGTCTGGAGTTAAACGCCAGAAACACGTCACAAGCCAGAGTTGAACGCTAGAAACACGTTACAAACTGGCGTTCAACTCCAAGAATGACCTCTCCACGTGTAAACTTCAAGCTCAGCCCAAGCACACATCAAGTGGGCCCTGGAAGTGGATTTATGCATCAATTACTTACTTCTGTAAGCCCAAGTAACTAGTTTAGTATAAATAGGACTTTTTACTATTGTATTAGACATCTTATAATCTTCGGATCGATCTTTGGAATGTTTTTCCTTAGACATGGGGGCTGGCCATTTGGCCATGCCTGAACCTTCATCACTTATGTATTTTCAACGGTAGAGTTTCTGCACTCCATAGATTAAGGTGTGGAGCTCTGCTGTTCCTCATGAATTAATGCAAAGTACTACTGTTTTTCTATTCAATTCAACTTATTCCGCTTCTAAGATATTCATTCGCACTTCAATATGAATGTGATGAATGTGACAATCATCATCATTCCCTATGAACGCGTGCCTGACAACCACTTCCGTTCTACCTTAGATTAAATGAGTATCTCTTAGATCTCTTAATCAGAATCTTCGTGGTATAAGCTAGATTGATGGCGGCATTCATGAGAATCCGGAAAGTCTAAACCTTGTCTGTGGTATTCCGAGTAGGATTCAGGGATTGAATGACTGTGACGAACTTCAAACTCGCGAGTGCTGGGCGTAGTGACAAACACAAAAGGATAGTAAATCCTATTCCAGTATGATCGAGAACCTCCAGATGATTAGCCATGCAGTGACAGTGCATCGGACTATTTTCACAGAGAGGATGGGATGTAGCCATTGACAACGGTGATGCCTTCAGATGATTAGCCATGCAGTAACAGCGCATTGGACCATTTTCACAGAGAGGATGAGATGTAGCCATTAACAACGGTGATGCCCTTACATAAAGCCAGCCATGGAAAGGAGTAGGATTGATTGGATGAAGACAGCAGGAAAGCAGAAGTTCAGAAGAACAAACGCATCTCTATATGCTTATCTGAAATTCTAACCAATGAATTACATAAGTATTTCTATCTTTTCTATTTATTTATTATTATTCGAAAACTCCATAACCATTTGATATCCGCCTGACTGAGATTTACAAGGTGACCATAGCTTACTTCATACCAACAATCTCCGTGGGATCGACCCTTACTCACGTAAGGTTTTATTACTTGGACGACCCAGTGCACTTGCTGGTTAGTTGTGTGAAGTTGTGAAGTTATGCTTGGACCATGGTATTGTGCATCAGTTTGTTGGTGCCATTAACAGGGAGAGAACGAACAACAAATTTTACAACCTCAGAGTAACAATTTCGCATACCAAGTTTTTGGCTCCGTTGCCGGGGATTGTTCGAGTTTTTGGCAAGTTTTGGTCTGGTAACATCAGCGCCAAGTTGGTCCGGCAACAACACCAAGTTTTTGGCGCCATTGCCGGGGATTGTTCGAGTTTGGACAACTAACGGTTCATCATGTTGCTCAGATTAGGTAATTTTCTTCTTATTTTGTTTTCAAAAAAATTTTTCAAAAAAATTTTTCAAAAATCTTTCAAAAATTTCTCACCTGTTTTCGAAAATTATTCTAAATTTTTAAGAATAAATTCTAGTGTTTCATGAAGCATGTTGAAGCCTGGCTGGCTATAAAGCCAGGTCTAATTCTTTTGGATAGGGGATTCCAACCATCAGCATAGAGGCAAGTTAATTTGAATATCAGCTTGTTGCATGCCTGATTTATATCCTAAAGCTGACTGGCTATTAAGCCATGTCCAACCCTTTGATTGGAGCTTTGGGCTAATATTGAAAGATTCCTGGAATTCTTAAAAATTTTGGAACTCATATTTTTCTTTTTCACATTAATTTTTGAAAAATCCAAAAAAAATCATAAAATCATAAAAATCAAAAAAATATTTTGTGTTTCTTGTTTGAGTCTTGAGTCAATTTCAAGTTTGGTGTCAATTGCATTTTTTCTAAAAATTTTTTATGCATTTTTCGAAAATCCATGCATTCATAGTATTCTTCATGATCTTCAAGTTGTTCTTGGCCAGTCTTCTTGTTTGATCTTCATATTTTCTTGTTTTGTATCTTTTCTTGTTTTTCATATGCATTCTTGCATTCATAGTGTCTATACATGAAAAATTTCTAAGTTTGGTGTCTTGCATGTTTTCTTTTCTTGAAAATTTTTCAAAAATAAGTTCTTGGTGTTCATCTTGACATTCAAAGTGTTCTTGGTGTTCATCTTGACGTTCATAGTGTTCTTGCATTCATCACATGTTTTGATCCAAAATTTTCATGCATTGAGTCTTTTTCATGTTTTTCTCTTTCATCATTAAAAATTCAAAAAAATCAAAAAAATTATCTTCCCCTTTTTCTTCTCATAAATTCAAAAATTTGGATTGACTTTTTCAAAAATTTTTAAAATCTAGTTATTTTTATGAGTCAAATCAAATTTTCAATTTAAAAATCTTATCTTTTTCAAAATCTTTTTCAAAAATCAAATCATTTTCATTTTTCTTATTTATTTTCAAAAATTTTAAAAATATTTTTCAAAAATCTTTTTCTTAATCTTATCTCATAATTTTCGAAAATATCATCAAAAATTAATGTTTTGATTCAAAATTTCAAGTTTGTTACTTGCTTGTTAAGAAAGATTCAAACTTTAAGTTCTAGAATCATATCTTGTGATTACTTGTGAGTCAAGTCATTAATTTTGATTTTTAAAATTCAAATATTTTTTAAAACTAATTTTAATCATATCTTTCTATCATATCTTTTTCAAAATTTTATCTTTTTCAAAAATTTGATTTTAAAATATCTTTTCTAACTTCTTATATTCTTATCTTTTAAAAATTGATTTTCAAAATTTGTTTCAACTAACTAATTGACTTTTTGTTTGTTTCTTATCTTTTTCAAAAACTACCTAACTAACTCTCTCTCTCTAATTTTCGAAAATATCTTCCCTCTTTTTCAAAAATTCTTTTTAATTAACTAATTGTTTCAATTTTTAATTTTAATTTAATTTCATTCCTAATTTTCAAAAATCACTAACCCCTTTTCAAAATATTATTTTCGAAAATCCTCCCTCTCTCTCATCTCCTTCTATTTATTTATTCATCTACTAACACTTCATCTCACCCAAATTCGAACCCCCTCTTCCATCTATGTTCGAATTTTCTCTTCTTCCCTTCTTTACATTACATTCTTTTATTCTTCTACTCACACAGGGGAACCTCTATACCTGGGTAAAAAGGATCCCTATTATTATTATTTTTCTGTTCCCTCTTTTTCATATGAGCAGGAGCAAGGACAAGAACATTCTTGTTGAAGCAGACCCTGAACCTGAAAGGACTCTGAAGAGGAAACTAAGAGAAGTTAAAATACAATAATCCAGAGATAACTGTACAGAAATTTTTGAACAGGAAGAGGAGATGGCAGCCGAAAATAATAATAATGCAAGGAGGATGCTTGGTGACTTTACTGCACCTAATTCCAATTTACATGGAAGAAGCATCTCCATCCCTACCATTGGAGCAAACAATTTTGAGCTGAAACCTCAATTGGTTTCTCTGATGCAACAAAACTACAAGTTTCATGGACTTCCATCTGAAGATCCTTTTCAGTTCTTAACTGAATTCTTGTAGATCTATGATACTGTTAAGACTAATGGAGTAGATTCTGAAGTCTACAGGCTCATGCTTTTCCCGTTTGCTGTAAGAGACAGAGCTAGAGTGTGGTTGGACTCTCAACCCAAAGATAGCCTGAACTCTTGGGATAAGCTGGTCACGACTTTCTTAGCCAAGTTCTTTCCTCCTCAAAAGCTGAGTAAGCTTAGAGTGGATGTTCAAATCTTCAGACAGAAAGAAGGTGAATCCCTCTATGAAGCTTGGGAGAGATACAAGGAACTAACCAAAAAGTGTCCTTCTGACATGCTTTCAGAATGGACCATCCTGGATATATTATATGATGGTCTGTCTGAATTAGCTAAGATGTCATTAGATACTTCTGCAGGTGGATCCATTCACCTAAAGAAAACGCCTGCAGAAGCTCAAGAACTCATTGACATGGTTGCTAATAACCAGTTCATGTACATTTCTAAGAGGAATCCTGTGAGTAATGGGACACCTCAGAAGAAGGGAGTTCTTGAAATTGATACTCTGAATGCCATATTAGCCCAGAATAAAATATTGACTCAGCAAGTCAATATGATTTCTCAGAGTCTGAATGGAATGCAAGCTGCATCCAACAGTACTCAAGAGGCATCTTCTGAAGAAGAAGCTTATGATCCTGAAAACCCTGCAATAGCAGAGGTGAATTACATGGGTGAACCATATGGAAACACCTATAATCCCTCATGGAGAAATCACCCAAATCTCTCATGGAAGGATCAACAAAAGCCTCAACAAGGCTTTAATAATGGTGGAAGAAACAAGTTTAGCAATAGCAAGCCTTTTCCATCATCCACTCAGCAACAGACAGAGAACTCTGAACAAAATACCTCTAATTTAGCAAACTTAGTCTTTGATCTATCTAAGGCCACTGTGAGTTTCATGAATGAAACAAGGTCCTCCATTAGAAATTTGGAGGCACAAGTGGGACAGCTGAGTAAGAAAATCACTGAAACCCCTCCTAGTGCTCTCCCAAGCAATACAGAAGAAAATCCAAAAAGAGAGTGCAAGGCCATTGACATAGTCAACATGGCCAACCCTAGAGAGGAAGGGGAGGACGTGAATCCCAAGGAGGAAGACCTCCTAGGACGTCCAATGATCAATAAGGAGTATCCCTTTGAGGAACCAAAGGACTCTGAGGCTCATCTAGAGACCATAGAGATTCCATTAAACCTCCTTATGCCATTCATGAGCTCTGATGAATATTCCTCTTCTGAAGAGAATGAGGATATTACTGAAGAGCAAGTTACCAAGTTCCTTGGTGCAATCATGAAGCTGAATGCTAATTTATTTGGTAAAGAGACTTGGGGAGATGAACCTCCCCTGTTCACCAATGAACTAAATGCATTGGATCAACTAAGATTGCCTCAAAAGAAACAGGATCCTGGAAAGTTCCTAATACCTTGTACCATAGGCACCATGACCTTTGAGAAGGCTCTATGTGATCTTGGGTCAGGAATAAACCTCATGCCACTCTCTGTAATGGAGAAACTGGGAATCTTTGAAGTACAAGCTGCTAAAATCTCATTAGAGATGGCAGACAATTCCAGAAAATAGGCTTATGGACAAGTAGAGGACATGTTAGTAAAGGTTGAAGGCCTTTACATCCCTACTGATTTTATAATCCTAGATACTGGGAAGGATGAGGATGAATCCATCATCCTTGGAAGACCCTTCCTAGCCACAGCAAGAGTTGTGATTGATGTTAACAGAGGTGAACTTCCTTCAATTGAATGAGGACTCCCTTGAGTTTAAAACTCAAGGACATCCTCCTGTAAACATGGAAAAGAGGCACAGTAAGCTTCTCCCACTGTAGAGTCAACCAAAGCCCCCACAGTCAAACTCTAAGTTTGGTGTTGGGAGGCCACAATCAAACTCTAAGTTTGGTGTTGAACTCCCATATCCAAACTCTAAGTTTGGTGTTGGGGAGTCTCAACAATGCTCTGAACATCTGTAAGGCTCTATGAGAGCCCACTGTCAAGCTATTGACATTAAAAAAGCGCTTGTTGGGAGGCAACCCAATTTTTATTTATCTAATTTTATTTTTATTTTATTGTTATTTCATGTTTTATTAGGTTCATGATCATGTGGAGTCACAAAATAAATATAAAAATTGAAAACAAAATCAAAAATATCAGAAGAAAAATCACACCCTGGAGGAGGATCTTACTGGCGTTTAAACGCCAGTAAAGAGCATCTGGCTGGCGTTCAACGCCAGAACAGAGTATGGATCTGGCGTTGAACGCCAGAAACAAGCAGCATCCTGGCGTTCAGATGCCAGAAATGCACAGTCAAGAAGAGCTGGCGCTGAACGCCAGAAACAAGCATCTAGCTGGCGTTCAACGCCAGAAATATGTTGCATCTGGGCGCTGAACGCCCAGAACAAGCATCAATTCGGCGTTTAAACGCCAGAATTGCATGCAAAGGCATTTTACATGCCTAATGGGTGCAGGGATGCAAATCCTTGACACCTCAGGATCTGTGGACCCCACAGGATCAACTCAGCATCTGTGGACCCCACAGGATCCCCACCTACCACCACTCACCTCTTCCCTCTTCTCAATGTTCATCCTCTCTTCCCAATAAACACTCTTCTCCAAAACTCTTCACCAATCACCTCAATCTCTCTTCCCTATCACCACTTCACCACTCACATCCATCCACTCTTCCCCATAAACCTACCTCATAAACTCCACCTACCTTCAAAATTCAAAATCAATTTCCCACCCAAACCCACCCTATATGGACGAAACTAAACCCCCCTCCCCTCCCTATATAAAGCCCTCCATTCTTCCTCATTTTCACACAACACAACCCTCTCTTTCCCTTCTTGGCCGATTACACGTCTCCCTCCTCTCCTCCATATTTTCTTCTTCTTCTTCATCTATTCTTTCTTCTCTTACTCGAGGGCGAGCAATATTCTAAGTTTGGTGTGGTAAAAGCATAAGCTTTTTATTTTTCCATTACCATTGATGGCACCTAAGACCGGAGAATCCTCTAGAAAAGGGAAAGGGAAAACAAAAGCTTCCACCTCCGAGTCATGGGAGATGGAAAGATTCATCTCCAAAACTCATCAAGACCACTTCTATGATGTTGTGGCCAAGAAGAAGGTGATCCCCGAGGTCCCTTTCAAGCTCAAGAGAAATGAGTATCCGGAGATCCGACATGAAATCCAAAGAAGAGGTTGGGAAGTTCTAACAAACCCCATCCAACAAGTCGGCATCCTAATGGTTCAAGAGTTCTATGCCAATGCATGGATCACTAGGAACCATGATCAAAGTAAGAACCCGAACCCAAAAAATTATCTCACCATGGTTCGGGGGAAATACTTAGATTTTAGTCCAAAAAATGTGAGGTTGGTGTTTGACTTGCCTATGATGCAAGGAGATGCACGCCCCTACACTAGAAGGGTCAACTTTGATCAAAGGTTGAACCAAGTCCTCATGGACATATGTGTGGAAGGAGCTCAATGGAAGATTGACTCAAAAAGCAAACTGGTTCAACTTAGAAGACTGGACCTCAAGCCTGTGGCTAGAGGATGGTTGGAGTTCATCCAACGCTCCATCATCCCCACTAGCAACCGATCTGAAGTTACTGTGGATCGGGCCATCATGATTCATAGCATCATGATTGGTGAGGAAGTAGAAGTTCATGAAGTCATCTCCCTTGAACTCTACAAAATAGCCGAAAAGTCCTCCCCCTTGGCAAGGCTAGCTTTCCCTCATCTTATTTGCCATCTATGTTACTCAGCTGGAGCTTTCATAGAAGGAGACATTCCCATTGAGGAAGAGAAGCCCATCACTAAGAAAAGGATAGAGCAAACAAGAGAGCTCACTCATGGAGCTCAAGAAACGCATGAGGAAGCTCACCATCAAGAAATCCCTGAGATACCTCAAGGGATACACTTTCCTCCACATAATTTTTGGGAGCAAATCAACACCTCCCTAGGAGAATTAAGTTCCAACATGGGACAATTAAGGGTGGAACATCAAGAGCACTCCATCATCCTTCATGAAATTAGAGAAGATCAAAGAACAATGAGGGAAGAGCAACAAAGACAAGGAAGAGACATAGAAGAGCTCAAGGACATCATTGGTTCCTCAAGGAGAAAACGCCACCATCACTAAGGTGGATTCATTCCTTGTTCTTAAATAATCTGTTTTTCGTTTTCTTTATGTTAAGTGCTTATCCATGTTTGTGTCTTATTACATGATCATTAGTATTTAGTAACTTTGTCTTGAAGTTATGAATGTCCTATGAATCCATCACCTCTCTTAAATGAAAAATGTTTTAATTCAAAAGAACAAGAAGTACATGAGTTTCAAATTTATCCTTGAACTTAGTTTAATTATATTGATGTGGTGACAATGCTTCTTGTTTTCTGAATGAATGCTTGAACAGTGCATATGTCTTTTGTAGTTATTGTTTAAGAATGTTAAATATGTTGGCTCTTGAAAGAATGATGACAAGGAGACATGTTATTTGATAATCTGAAAAATCATAAAAATGATTCTTGAAGCAAGAAAAAGCAGTGAATACAAAAGCTTGCAGAAAAAAAAATGGCGAAAAAAAAATAGAAAGAAAAAGAAAAAAGCCAAAAGCTCTTAAAACCAAAAGGCAAGAGCAAAAAGCCAATAACCCTTAAAACCAAAAGACAAGGGTAAATAAAAAGGATCCCAAGGCTTTGAGCATCAGTGGATAGGAGGGCCTAAAGGAATAAAATCCTGGCCTAAGCGGCTAAACCAAGTTGTCCCTAACCATGTGCTTGTGGCGTGAAGGTGTCAAGTGAAAACTTGAGACTGAGCGGTTAAAGTCAAGGTCCAAAGAAAAAGAAGAGTGTGCTTAAGAACCCTGGACACCTCTAATTGGGGACTTTAGCAAAGCTGAGTCACAATCTGAAAAGGTTCACCCAATTATGTGTCTGTGGCATTTATGTATCCGGTGGTAATATTGGAAAACAAAGTGCTTAGGGCCACGGCCAAGACTCATAAAGTAGCTGTG
The DNA here is from genome assembly GCF_059453495.1 of Arachis ipaensis. Classification (NCBI taxonomy): domain Eukaryota; kingdom Viridiplantae; phylum Streptophyta; class Magnoliopsida; order Fabales; family Fabaceae; genus Arachis; species Arachis ipaensis. Next base: position 97,269,111 of record NC_142439.1, read on the forward strand.
TTCAAGAATCAACATACTGAACTAGGAGAATCAATAACACTATCTGAACTCTGAGTTCCTATAGATGCCAATCATTCTGAACCTCAATGGATAAAGTGAGATGCCAAAACTATTCAAGAGGCAAAAAGCTACAAGTCCCGCTCATCTGATTGGAGCAATGTTTCATTGATAGTTTGGAATTTATAGTATATTCTCTTCTTTTTATCCTATTTGATTTTTAGTTTCTTGGGGACAAGCAACAATTTAAGTTTGGTGTTGTGATGAGCGGATAATTTATACGCTTTTTGGCATTGTTTTTAGTATGTTTTTAGTAGGATCTAGTTACTTTTAGGGATATTTTTATTAGTTTTTATGTTAAATTCACATTTCTGGACTTTACTATGAGTTTGTGTGTTTTTATGTGATTTCAGGTATTTTCTGGCTGAAATTGAGGGACTTGAGCAAAAATCAGATTCAGAGGTAGAAGAAGGACTGCTGATGCTGTTGGATTCTGACCTCCCTGCACTCAAAGTGGATTTTCTGGAGCTACAAACCTCAAAATGGCACGCTTTTAATTGCGTTGGAAAGTATACATCCAAGGATTTTCAGCAATATATAATAGTCCATACTTTGGCCGAGTTTAGATGACGCAAAAGGGCGTTGAACGCCAGTTCTACGCTGCAGTCTGGAGTTAAACGCCAGAAACACGTCACAAGCCAGAGTTGAATGCCAGAAACATGTTACAAACTGGCGTTCAACTCCAAAAATGACCTCTCCACGTGTAAACTTCAAGCTCAGCCCAAGCACACACCAAGTGGGCCCCAGAAGTGGATTTATGCATCAATTACTTACTTCTGTAAACCCTAGTAACTAGTTTAGTATAAATAGGACTTTTTACTATTGTATTAGACATCTTATAATCTTTTGATCGATCTTTGGAACGTTTTTCCTTAGACATGGGGGCTGGCCATTCGGCCATGCCTGAACCTTCATTACTTATGTATTTTCAACGGTAGAGTTTCTGCACTCCATAGATTAAGGTGTGGAGCTCTGCTGTTCCTCATGAATTAATGCAAAGTACTACTGTTTTTCTATTCAATTCAACTTATTCCGCTTCTAAGATATTCATTCGCACTTCAATATGAATGTGATGAACGTGACAATCATCATCATTCCCTATAAACGCGTGCCTGACAACCACTTCCGTTCTACCTTAGATTGAATGAGTATCTCTTAGATCTCTTAATCAGAATCTTCGTGGTATAAGCTGGATTGATGGCGGCATTCATGAGAATCCGGAAAGTCTAAACCTTGTCTGTGGTATTCCGAGTAGGATTCAGGGATTGAATGACTGTGACGAACTTCAAACTCGCGAGTGCTGGGCGTAGTGACAGACGCAAAAGGATAGTAAATCCTATTCCAGTATGATCAAGAACCTCCAGATGATTAGCCATGCAGTGACAGCGCATCGGACCATTTTCACAGAGAGGATGGGATGTAGCCATTGACAACGGTGATGCCTTCAGATGATTAGCCATGTAGTGACAGCGCATCGGACTATTTTCACAGAGAGGATGAGATGTAGCCATTGACAACGGTGATGCCCTTACATAAAGCCAGCCATGGAAAGGAGTATGATTGATTGGATGAAGACAGCAGGAAAGCAGAAGTTCAGAAGAACAAACGCATCTCTATATGCTTATCTGAAATTCTAACCAATGAATTACATAAGTATTTCTATCTTTTCTATTTATTTATTATTATTCGAAAACTCCATAACCATTTGATATCCGCCTGACTGAGATTTACAAGGTGACCATAGCTTGCTTCATACCAACAATCTCCGTGGGATCGACCCTTACTCACGTAAGGTTTTATTACTTGGACGACCCAGTGCACTTGCTGGTTAGTTGTGCGAAGTTGTGAAGTTATGCTTGGACCATGGTATTGTGCATCAGTTTGTTGGCGCCATTATCAGGGAGAGAACGAACAACAAATTTTACAACCTCAGAGTAACAATTTCGCATACCAATTGCCCACTGAGCTTGAAATCAAAAAGAAAGAAGAAAAGATGTAGTGCATGAGAAATTATGTTTAATTTTTAGAATAGTCTCATTTATTCAAATGTGGTGGTATTTTCTGTGACTCTGAATGCATGACATGAACAGTGCATATTTAAATTTGAATAAAAGAATGTTGATGTACAAGGAACAGAGATTTAGAGAATTATTATGAAGCAAAAGACAAAGCAAAATAAGCATAAAAGCAAGGTCCAAGGCTTTGAGCATCAATGACTAGGGAGTCTGAAATAATCAAAAGCTCAAAGAGTTGTTTTCCTAGTTATATGCTTGTGGTATTCTTGTTTCAAGTAACCTTTGAGACAGAATATTTAGAGTCATGACCAAATGCATTCAGCAGAGTATGCCAAAGGCTTTGAGCACCACTATTTGGGAGTAACTGAAAAAAAAAAGAAGAAAAATTAGAATTTAGAAAGAGTTCCCCAGTCAAGTGCTTGTGGTGTTTCTGTGTCAAGTAAAGCTTGAGACAAAACATTTAAAGTCACGGCAAGGCTCAAGGTGCAAAGCACCAAAGAAAAGAGAATTAAAGTAAATTTTGCTGTGTTCAAGGATTAAACTGGCGTATAAAGATCAGAGAATTCATAATATGATCCGAATTCTAATTCCGAATAACACTGACATCCCTGTGATTCAAAGGAGAGTGAGATGCCAAAACTATTTAGAGTTACAATGAATAAACCCCATCTTAAGAATAGACTTGAACATGACTAAACTCTCACTTCTCATGCAAATTCACAACTTAATCTTACACTTATTTTTGGTTGCTTGAGGACAAGCAACAATTCAAGTTTGGTATTGTGAAGCGTGAGCATCTTTCCTATCTTTTCCTAGTGAATTTGCATTTAATTTGTTGAGTTTAATCAAGAATTAATTATCTTTACCACTATGGATGCTACTTTGAGTCGTGTGCAATTCTGTTTATTTTAGGTAGCATTTGGTTGGATTTGATGGAGTTTTCGCAGAAAAAGAGAAGAAGGCTATATAGGGCAGGAATGGCTTAGAGGATGGAGAGGAAACTTGCACAAATGGAAGGAGCACAAGAATTAAAGGAGATGACCAGTGAGGAGCGGCGCGTGCGTGTACCTGACGCGTGCGCGTGATTTGGAGATTTGCACAGCGACGCGTGCGCGTACCTAACGCGTACGCGTGACATGCGCCACGTGTAGAAAACGCTGATTATTTAATTAATTCTCATTTAAACTTTATTTTTATTTTAAAATAGGAAAAGATATTATTTTAGTTTTAGAAAATAGATTTTTAAATTAATTAGGATTAGATATAAAAGAGAAAAGAGACTTCTCTTCGGGGATTCCAACATTATTCCACTTTTCATTCCACCTCAGCCCAATTTACAGTTTTTGAGAATCCTTATTTTCTCTCTGAACCATGAGCAACTAAACCTCCACTGTTAAGGTTAGGAGCTCTGTCTATTGTATGGATTGATACTATTATTTTTCTATTTTAATTCATGTACTGATTTATAATTCAAGGATTATTTTCGTTCTTTATCTTATGAATTTGGGTGGAACAGAAGTATGACCCTCTTTCTAATTGAGTTCTTGTATAACTTTGAAAAGCTCTTTACTTGAACAACAGCTTGAAAATAATTCCTCCTAAATTCTAATTATCTGGACTTAATGGGATACATGACATATAATCCTCTTATATTTGGATAATTAGGATTTTTGTGGCATAATAACTAGAATTAAACTTCACCCCCTAATTGGAATTAATTGACCAAGGAATTGGCGGTTGATGAAAGTTAGAGGAGACTAGAAAGGTCTAAGGAATTAGGGTCTAGTCACATATAGTTTTCCATGAATTAAATCTTGCATGATTAAAATAAATTAATAAGAAAAGTCAATCTGAAAAATAGATAAATCTGAAGCCTTAACTGCCTTCTCCATATTCTTTTTCCAACTTATTTACTTGCCTGTCTTCTGATATTCTGAATTTACTGTTTAATACTTTTAAACTCTCAAACACTATTCTCTGCTTGTCTAACTAAGTAAATTAATCAACCATTGTTGCTTAGTCCCTCAATCCTCGTGGGATCAACCCTCACTCACCTGAGGTATTACTTGGTACGACCCGGTGCACTTGCCGGTTAGTTTGTGGTTGTAAATTCCGCACCACTTTCCGAGCTTGTCGGAGCTCCTCAATATCTATCTGTCCTTTAGCCTTTTCGCAGAACTCGACAAAAGTCTTTAGTTTGGCAACTGCGATTGCCTCTTGAAATTTGTCTGGTCGAAGTCCACTTTTGATGGCATGCAAATGCACCTCGAGGTGAAGGTCTGGTATGCTCATGGCCATTTTTGTGAAATGAGTAATGTAGTCCTTCAGACTTTCATTCTGATCTTGTTTGATTGTATTCAGATATTTAGAATCATGTAGGTAGATAGAAGAGGCAACAAAATGATCCTCAAAAAGCTTGGCTAATTCCTGAAAATGAGAAATAGAATCTGCAGGCAAAGAACTAAACCAATCAAGTGCAGGACCGTCTAAAAAAGTGGGAAAACAATGGCATAAAACAGGGTCAGAGGCATCATTTACTATCATTATAGATCGAAAACTTTTTGATGTGCTTCTTCGGGTCCCCTAACCCATCATAAGAGGTTAAAGTTATTGGAAAAGTGAATCTCCTAGGCATTTGAAAATTTATAATGTCAGCCGTGAATGGTCCTAGAGAGTTATCGGAAGCAGTGTCCTTATTCTCTGGTCGAAATTTTTCATTCCGGGGAGGCCGAGCTTTTTTGTTCCGAGCAGTTTCGGAGACGTGTGATGGGTCGGATTCGTGTTCTACCTCCTTTGTTTGCTCATTACGATCACCATTATTTTCAATCCGAGCATTAATTAACTCGGCGATCTGGTTCGCCATTCTTTGATTTCCCTCCGCCATACGTTGATTTGCTTGTTGCAGCTCAGTTACCATCCGAAGGAGTTCGGAAGGTGTTGGGGGAGGTAGATCAGCCATGGATGGACTTTGGAAATTTTGAGGCCAAAAAAGGAAAGGAGAGTTATATCTCGGGCCCCACGGTGGGCACCAATTGTTCTTGAGTGAATAACCTGGCTATAACTCGACTCTTGGTAGCTAGCACCGAGCTATTATTCCCGACGCCGAGCTAAGAACTTGGAGGTCCGAGCTTCTCGTCAAAGAGGTATACCACATCGTGGAGAGAACAAAAAAGGGGAGTGTACCTGCCAAAGGCACTCCGATGCTTAAATCAGTATTGTATATTCAATGTGTGCTTAATTCCTGAAAAGCATCTTACCTTCCCTTTTTATAGGGTGAAGTATCCGATGATTAAATTTTGAAAGTTCTCCTCCTTTATAAAGAGTAATGTCAGATGGAGACGTTTTTATTCGGACGATCGTTTTATCAGTTACCAATTTTGTAACGTAGATTGTCGAGTTATATTGTTTAGGTCGATCTATAACGTCCGCTTAGGTGTGTGATACCCATATCAATACTATATTTATATATAAAAAATATAATTTCAAAAATTAATTTATTTTATAATTTATTATTTTAAATCGATTAATTATTAAAAATGACATAAATTTAATTGATTAATTGATCTTTTAATTGTTTTCTTTTTAGTTTATTCGATTCACTGCCAAGTGATTTTTATTTTAAACCAAACTCGTCTGATGGTCAAATTCAATTAATCGTGTTGAACCGGCCAATGTGTTGCCGTTCTCCCATGCTTTTAACAATAAGATTGCGTTTGTTTACAAAGACAGGACACTGAGACAGGAACAGAGACACAAAATCGTATTTGACAGGAGAGATATGGACAAAGACAATGTTTCAGAGACACTGAATTAGTGTATTTTGTGTCCATCGTGACAAGAAGGATACGGTGACACTAACAAGAGATACAACTTATTTTTTATTTTTTTTTATTATTCTTGTTATTTTTTTATAATTATATTTTTTATTATTATATTTTTCATTTCAAATTTTTTGAATGAAAAAAATAAAAATAAATTATATTTTTATAATTTGTTCTAATTTATTATTAAACAAAATACAAAAATATAAAATTTTGTATCAGTGTCTTAACTTATCTTATTCTCAGTTTTATCTTGTTCTCAGAAACAAATGTAGTCTAATAGTCCAACAGGAAAGAAAATTATTATTACCAAACTCTTTTATTAACCGATAAGATCCTAGGATTTCTCTAAGAGGGAGGAATCCGAGGTTGCAACAGCATCGTTTACAATAATACGAAATTCTAATAAAAACAATTGAACAACAACACGTCAACACCACCACGGAAGAAACTCAATACATTCCTCAACAAACTCCAACATTCATTTCAACCCGCTCTCTAGTATCAACTCTATTTTGCTGAGGCAAGAAGGCTTTCATAGCGACCTTTGAAGAATGCCAAAATTGGGTCTCTAGGAGGCAAACACTCTTTGATAGTTGGTTGACTGAGAAATTCTTGACTCCATTTGTAGAGTTTGGGAAACTTCTCATTAGTGAACAGTTGAAGACCTGCAATTTCTTGAATCAGAGGCACCCAAAACGCAATGTATACAGCGGCAATGTCCACAAGGCCAAATTCCTCTCCTCCAAAGAACTTGCCTTTAAGCTCATCTTCAAGAAACTGAAGAGCCTCGTGTGTTTCTTTAACGTTCTTCTCACGCTCTTCCTCGTTAACGGTGAAAACAGATTTCCATGCAGCACCGAACACCTGGATTTGCACAAATTAAATTAATGGTTAAAAAATAACATAATTACGGATGAACGGAGTTTATTTATACTTTATGAGTTTAATTCATGGATAATGTAAAACATTTTTACGTCATTTTTAAATGTAAAGAAAATTAAAGTACTATTTATGATGAGAATTAAAATTATTTACCTTGTCATCTATGAACTTGGCCCAGAAACGTGCCAGGGCTCTCTGGTAAGGATCAGTGGGCAAAATGGATTTGCCCTTCCAAGCTTCATCGATGTACTCAACAATCACAAGGGACTCATTTATGGGCCTCTCATTGTGAACAAGCACTGGCACCTTCTTGTGAATTGGGTTGTATTTTAGGAGTTCTTCACTCTTGTTCTGCAAATCTTGTGTTACAAATTTGTATTCAACTCCCTTCAATTTTAGAGCAATCTGAACCCTGCAAACAAACGGGCTTCCCACAACCCCCAAGAGCTTCACATCATCCTGAGCCATATTGGTTAGAAGCAAAATGCAATTCAAATCTGGTTGCACTTAGAGAGAAATAAGAGATGTACTTAGATTTTGGTATATGATTGGTGATTCCTATGATAGACTTGTGTGGGCATTTATAGAACCAAGAAGCCTGATTTTCAACCTACCACGTTGCTCATTAACACTGACTTTTATGGTCGACAATGGTTGACTAGGAAAGAATAAAAAACTATAACTATAAGAGATTTTAATTAATATTTTTGTTTTAACAAATTTTAATTATTAAATTTTATTTTATAAATAAATTAATTTTTATATCAGATTATTTTTTTATTAATATATTGATGTAAGAATTTTAAATTTTTTTAAAGATTTCTATGACTTTATTTAATAATAATAAAGAATAACTTATCTAAATTTTTAACATAATTTAATGTGTAATTAAAATTTATTAAAAATTAAAATATTCAATTAATTTTTTAAAAAATTAATTTAGCGTATTACTCAAAATGTAAATATAAAGAAATAAACTCTAAATAAGACGAAAATCAAAGACTACAGTTATAGTACGGCATTTTGTATTAATTAAAAATAAATGCGAATGAATGGGACGGAGTGGCGTGAGACATGACGAATGCACGAGAAGAATCCAGAACAAAAAGAAAATAATTTAATTACTTTTTATATTTTAATGTTTAAATTAAATCTTTATATTAGATAAAGTTTTTTAGTTAAATATTTACTATTTTTTATAAAATAAATATAATAATCTTTTTTTTTGAAACAAAGGAAGCTCAACACATTAAAGTGGAGCAAATAAAAGAAAGAAGAAGACACATAACCAGCTACCAACAAATAAACCAACCCCTACTATCCCCAGTACTCTCATCCTCCCCCAGGATCACCACCACTCCATTCCGTGTAGCTCATCAACGTCCTTGTGTGTATGACCTCCAGGCTTGCTCTTGCATTCTTGAAGATTCGTGCATTCCGTTCCAACCAGATGTTCCAAATCACTGCAAAGAACACTGACATCCACATCTTCTTCCCCTGTTGTCTATTATGCATTCCATGCCAACTTTCAAACTTTCAAACATTTCTTTAACAGTTCCGGGAATCACCCACTCCCTTCCTAGTAACCTCAGCCACTTGCACCACACCTGCCATGTTACCTCACACCTAAGGAATAAATGCTCAACAGATTCTAATTCCTTGGTACACAGTACACACATACTATCCCCCAGAATGTTGACTCCTAGTTTAGTCAGCCGCTCCTTGGTGTTAACTCTACCCACTAGCACAAACCACCCAAAGAGCTCAATTCTCGGAGGGACGAAACCTTTCCAAATGGAACTTGTGAAGCTATAACTCGTTATCTCAGCTGATAATGTCTCCGCTTGTATAGCCTGGATCACAGAACTAGTAGAGAAAATACCTTTATTTTCAAACTTCCACACCACATTGTCCTCCCTACCTGATGACAACCTCACTGGCCTTAACCTCTCATGCAATTGATTGACAAGCTCCAGCTCCCATTGGAACAGTGCCCTCCTCCATTGAAAATTCCAAATCCAATCAAGCCCATCCCAAAAACCACACTCCCCGATGACAAGTCCTTGCTGACTGGAAATAGAGTAGAGTCTCGGATGACTTCCTTTCAGAGTACCACCTTGAACCCAGTTATCTTCCCAAAATCGAGTCTGCATACCATTGCCTACTTCCATTGCCAGTCCACTTACCACTTTATCACGAATCCGCGGTTCTTTTATATTCAGCTGACATATGTCCTTCCAAGGGCCACCCTTTACTGGTAAAGGCTGAGTTGCTAACATGACATCCGGGTTCAACTTATTACACGAACACACAATCTTCTTCCACAGCGGGCAATCCTCCTTTGAAAACCTCCACCACCACTTAAACAGAAGCGCTGTGTTTCTCAGCACTGCATCACCAACCCCCAATCCCCCAACCTTTTTTGGAGCCTGAACTATCTCCCACTTTACCATAGGTATACCATAGTTCCCGTTCTCCCTGCACCACATAAAGTTCCGTTGTAAAGCAATCAGCTTGTCCGCTACCGCCTTCGGCATCTTGTATAGACTAAGGTAGTAGATGGGGAGACTATTCAGCACCGATTTGATAAGGACCAGCTTACCTGATTTATTCAAAACCTTGGCTTTCCACAAACTCAGCTTCTGTTCCACCTTATCAATGATTGGTTTCCAAGTCTTCACCAAGCGCGGATTCGCACCTAGAGAAACTCCCAAGTATCTAACCGGTAGAGAAGCTTGTTGGCATCCCAGCAGTCCACATGCCTGATCAATCCATCCTTGCTCACAGTTCACCGATATCATATTCGATTTATCAAAGTTAATGCTCAGCCCAGACATCAACTCAAAGCACCGTAACAGTCTCTTATAGTTTACAATTGTTTCAGTCTCCGGCGGGCAGAATAAAATAGTGTCATCTGCAAATTGTAGGTGTGACAGTTCAATAAGATCTCCTCCTACCAGCAGTGGAGCAATGCGGCCATTCCTCACAGCCTCCCCCAACATCCTATGCAACACATCTACAACTAATACGAATAGCAATGGAGAAAGTGGGTCCCCTTGTCTTAGTCCCCTCTCCATCTTGAATGGCTTGGAAGGTGCCCCGTTTACCAAGACTGCCATGGTGGCCGTAGTAACACACTCCTTCACCCAGCTCCTCCATTTTTGGCCGAAGCCCATTTTCTGTAGCACAATGTCAACAAAATCCCATCTCACTCTGTCATAGGCCTTCTGAAAATCCAGTTTGATAATGACTGCTGACTTTTTCCGAGTCTTCAGCCAATGAACCGTCTCGCAGGCTATGAGTGCACCATCATGAATTTTCCTTCCCTTTACAAACGCAGTCTGAGTCTCTCCAACCAGTCCCGACATCACAGATCGCATCCTGTGCACCAACACTTTCGAAATCACTTTGTACACACACCCCACCATACTAATCGGCCTAAAATCCTTCACCTCCTTTGCACCTTCAAACTTTGGAGCTAGTGTCACCCACGTTACATTGACATCCTTTGGCAATTTCGCACTTTGAAAGAACCCCATTACCGCAGCAGTGAATTCCGGCCCAATGTCATCCCAGCATTTCTTTATGAAGTTCATGTTAAACCCATCACTCCCTGGGGCCTTGGAAGATTCGCAGTCCCACACAGCCTCCTTAATTTCCTCATCCGTCGGCATCACTTCTAAAGCTTCAGCCTCATCCCTATGGATACACTTTACTAACCCATCTCTGATTCCAATCCTCGGAACATATTCCTGTCGATATAAATCCTTGTAGAACCCTCTAATCGCACCTTTTATTCTCGCCTGATTCCGCACAAGTCTTCCATGTAACATCAGAGCATCAATCCTGTTATTCCGTCTTCTGGCCGAAGCAATGTTATGAAAGTATCTGGTATTCCTATCCATGTTTGCAGCATGCTTAGACCGAGACATCTGTTTCCAGTGCATTTCCTTTCTAATATACCATTTTGAACAAAAGCTCACAAGCGCCTTCCTTCTAGCCTCCGTTGTACCATCATAAACTCCATCACTGACTGAATTGTCCAGCTTGGTGAGCTCCTCCTCAAACCTCATGAGTCTCTTATCCATGTCCCGGAAGTTATCCTTGTGCCATTGCCGCAGTTGTATTGCTAGAGCCCTCAGCTTGCACGGGAACTGCGTTTCTCCGAGGCTTCGCCACTCATCCTTCACCATTCTCAGAAATCCCTCATGCGTAAACCAGGCGTCTAAACTTCTGAATGGTCTAGGGGGCCCCGTTACTCTTGTTAGTTCCATGATCACTGGGCAGTGATCAGACAATCCCCTTGGGCCACCCTTAATCCTAATATCCGGAAACACCTCAGTCCATTCAACATTAACCATCACCCTATCAATCCGACTACAGGAACGCCCCCTAAACCATGTATACTTCCTATCAGTAAGAGGCAAATCTATCAACTGCATGTCTCGCACCCATTCCTTAAATTCCTCCGATGACGCCATCAAGCTAGTAGCTCCTTTACGATCCTCTACATGTAAAATTTCATTAAAGTCTCCGAGAAAACAGAAAGGAATCTGACACAACCCCGCCACATAGCTCAGTTCCTCCCACACCCCCCTCTTTGCCTCCCTCCCATGCGCCCCGTACACCAAACAGAAAGCACATCGGAAGTTGGTCTTTGTTAAAACGCCTTCAACACACAGCCACCTCTCACCTTTATACCTTTGATCTACTTGAAACACTCCTTCATCCCAAATTAATAGCAGACCCCCCGCCATTCCTGCAGATTCCACAAACTCCCAACCAGCAGTACTAGATCCCCAAAGCCTTGCAACCTCATATTTAGTAATCACTTCTTTTTTTGTTTCAAGCAATCCCAACATGTTCAAATTATATTTATTTTTCAAAGATTTCAGCATGCTTAATTTACCGTCCCCCCTCCACCCCCTAATATTCCAACAGCTCACAATCATTTAAATAAAGATTTGCTCACCTTATTTTTATTTTTTGGTCGACTCCTTCTCGCCTTTTCCTTTTGCTTCGCCAGTTTTCTCTTAGCTGCTATTTCTTCATTTTGTGCTTGCAAAATCGCCATAATATCTTCTTCCTCATCGCATAAAACCGCTCCTGATTCCACAGCCAATGCCCAGGTTGCTTGATTCTCCTGGCGCTGCTCTTCCTGTGTCCCCTCGCCTTCTAAATGGCTAACTGTGCCCAGCCTAGCCCCTGCTCCTGCCCCCCGGGCATTGCCACAGGCAGCCACCTCCGGGACGTCCCTCACTGCGTTTCCCTGTGCTCCCGAGGTACCATCCTTCCCCATTAGGCAGCTCAATCCCGCTTGGGATCCCTCATCGTGCAAGCCAACCTCACTTATCCCATCCTGCGCCCCTTGCTCCTGCCGGTGGACTGCCGCCCTGATTCCCGTCCCCTTCTGCGCAACCCTTCCCCCATCAAGCTCAACTCCCACCCCATCGATCAGTCCTCCGCCCCCCACCATCTCCTCTAGTTCCGGGTTCTTATCCACCGACGGATCCCCGAGTTTAAGCGGAAACCCTCTCGCCTCAGGATCCTTCTCCGCTGGTGAGCACCCCAGCCCTCGCAAACCTTCCATCGGCGCCGCTTCAAACAGCTCCCGTGGATCCCTCCGGATCCTCAGGCCGCCCGACCCGTCGTGGCCTCCAATGGAAAGAAAACCATACGCCGTTTCAGTTAGGAGGCCATCCTGGCCCAGCCCAACAACAGGCTCCCTCTCAATACTCATGTCCCTTACGGTCAGCCTCCCCCCTCCGTTCTTAGTTGGTGTTGGGCCAATTGAATGCGAGCCCATACTGTTACAATACTCCAACCGTGTCCCAGCTTGGTCCCAATCCGGATGGGCCTCTTTAGTCATACCAAATGGATCAGCCCACTTTGCATGAACTCCTCCTACCCCTCCCCATACTTGCGTGACTGTATTCTCCGACTCCCCCTCATGAACTATCTCACATCCCTTCAAACCCGCTACTTCACCGTCCTTGGTACTAGCTGAATCCGGTACAACCGTATCCTTTTTGAATTTCAAAAAGGCAACGTCCACATCATTCAATAACACATCAGAGATTACTATTCTGTCCTCACCGTGCTCAGCCTCCGTAGGCCTACCAGTAACCAGTTCTGCCGCCGGGTCCCAACTACCCTCCCCCTTCTTCATGGCCGTGCCAGCGGTGCCAGAAACTTCATTCTCCGCATAGACACTTCTGCTTCTCCCCATGCTGACCGCACCGCCCTCCTGTGGTTCTACCTCCTTCACAAAGATCTCAAACACCGTCTTCCCAACAACAATTTGCATCCATTCTCGGATTACATCGAATACCCCCGTCTCAACTTGAATCCTCCCTGCTTCAAACGATGCTCCTTCCCCCGTCATTACATCACACTGGACCACGTTGCCCCACTGCCCTCCTATTCTCTTGAACGTTTCCGGCGCCCATGCATGTAAAGGAATTCCGTAGCACTCCAGCCACGCTCGTCGAGTAATACACCATTCCGATTCCTCCCAACGCGAGATCCTATGGAATACTTGCAACAAATTATCCATCTTGAATGTAAACACTCCCTCCGCATGCTGCACAGTATCAAATATTACCAGCACTTTGCACGGCCCGATCTCCCTAACATCCACAATGTTGGGCAGATTTTTAGACACCACCGTCTTCACTGATCTGAGGTCCACTGGGTGTAACGTGTGCCCCACTAAACTCCTCGCCAACCATTCCATATTTGCTTCGACTACCGGCACATCAATTCTTTTCATAGGTCCACTCCCCTCTGTGGCATTCTTATGGTCTCGCACTGGCTGTTCCTTCATAGCTTTGGCCGCAGCCACCCCATTCCCCTGATAAGAATCCACTGCTTCACCGCCAATGGGACTTGTTATTTCCTTCCGCACTGTGCCACCCATCTGAAACTGTCTTCGATACTTAGCTTCCCCGACGGTAATTACCTTCCCCCGTAATCTCCACTGGTTCATTTCTGCAATCGCCTTGAGAGCGCCCCCTTTTGTCGTGTACCGAACAAAGGCAAATAAATAGATCACACCACTCTTTCGTTTCCGGCCAAGATATATGTCGTTAATTCTTCCCGTCCAACAAAATAAGTGATACAGCTCCCTCCTTGAGATATCAGCCGGTAGATTATCCACAAACACAGAGAATGAATCATTTTCCAAACGATGATATGCCTCCCGATTCCAAATTCTAGGATCCTTTGGTGTTAACTGTACTCCTCTCGTACTACCCCTGGAGTACTCACCTCTCACAGCCCCTCTGCCTCCCATTTCAGTTATTGGCTATCAGCTAGGGTTTCCATAAGAATACTTAATTTGGTTCGTATAAATATAATAATCTTAAATTCTTTTTGTGATCAAATTTCAAATGTAATGAACCATGAATTTGGAGCTGAGCAAAGAAAACTAGAAATGATCAGAATTACTTGATTTAAACCATTTCAATTTTATATTTTGGAAAAAAATGTATCTAAAAATTAATATCTAGTATAAAAATATAAATAGTCTAATATAAAAATTTAATTATAAATTCTGAAATTGTAAAAACTAAATTATAAATTTAATGAAATTAAACTAACAAAATAATTAAAAAACAAAAAGTTATCTTCTCTTCTTTTACAAAATTGTCTATATTTAATACTCCTATATCTTAGGAATAATTACAACTATTAATTTAATATTCGACATACATCTTAATTATGTTGCAAAACGTGTAATTGTGTAAATATTTCTCAAAAGTTTTAGAGCACAGTAATTTTCTTATTGAATACTCCAACTCCGTCAAAAAGATTATTATTATTATTATTATTATTATTATTATTCTCAAAAGGATTATTCTGTTCTATTCAATAACTTTCCACGCGGAAGGACCAGAAGTGATGCAAGGGATTACATCAGCAACGGGTTGTAATGGAGATGAACTGTAGCTTTTTTATTTTGGTTTGGTGTTTTCTCTTGTATCATTCCTTGTTTAGACTTTAGACTTGGAAGGTGGAAGGGGTAAATACTTTTTTCGTCCAGTAGATATGGGGTCAAAATTAAAATCGTCCCCAATCTTTTTTTCTTATTAAAATTATCCTTAACGTTACAAAACGTTATAAAATCGTCATTTTTACAAAAAATAATAATACTTTGATAATTTTACCTTTAAAACAAATAATATTAAAAAAATAAGAAAAACCCCACCCCACCCCACTCCCAGCCTCTTCGGTCTCTCTTCCCCCTTCCCCCCCCCAACAAAATTTTACCTTCCTCCTACTTTCAGATCTAACCAAACTCTCTGGCCCCTGACCCTCCTTTCCAAGTTTTAACTTCCTTCTTCCTCATTCTTTCGGATCGTCAGTGAGGGGGTCTTCCATGAGGGGATCATTGGTGGTAGGAGATCCGGTGACGCCGCCGCCTCCGATGGCAGGGAAGAAGGCGGCGCCGGTGGCGGAGGAGGATGATGCAAGCAGCAAGTATGGGGAGATGATGGAGATGAAGATGGTGGTGTGGCATAAGGACTTGAAGGAGATCGTAGAAGCCATTAAAGAGAGATTTGACAAAGGGGGTGGCTCTGCTTGACGGTGACGGTGGTGGATCTCAGTGGCGGCGGCGGCGTTTCTCGGCGGCAGAGGCGCGGCGGTGGCTAAGCACGGGTTTCCCCTCTCTCTCCTCTGCTCCCGAGCTCTCTCTCTCTCATCAGATCTCGCTTGCTCTCTTTCTCCTCTGGCTCTCTCTTCCTCCAGCGACCACCACGGCCACGGCGCACTCAACGACGGCAGCAGTTCGGCGATGGCCTAACAACGATGACGACGAATCCCTTGCAGCAACAGACGCAATAGTGAACAGCTCCTCCTCTCATTCGCGCTCTCTCCTCTCCATTTCGGGCTCGATAACGGTGGCAGGAGCCTCCTCCTCTTCGCGGTGCTCGGCTTCGGTGTTCGATATGCTGAGATTTAAGAACATGAACATCCTTTTTTTTAATTCTTTTTAATTTCTGTGGTTGTTGATTTTGGATTTGAAGTGCAATTGATGATTGTTGAACTGTTGTCAAATTTAAATTTGTTAGTGATTTATTTTGCTGAATTTGTTATTGTTCAATTTGCTGGATTTGTTGTTGTTGCTGATGAAGAAGAGAAAAAGAATTGTTGTCCCTGCTAGTAAGTCATCTGGAAGAGCCTCTAAGGATTCACACCCCTCAATTTTCAGGCTGTGAAGGTTGGATGATAAGGCCTTCAATTGTGGTACCAAATGAAGATTGGAATATCAACTTGTGGGGTGATTGGAATATCAGCTTTACCAAATGAAGATTGTGTGTCCTTTTTCTGTTTAGTTTTGGGAATAATATCAGCTTCAACTTGATGACTATGCATGCTAGAGAAAGCTTCTGTTGTATGTGAAGATAATAATGAATCAAGCGGCAATCTGCTTCCTTTGGACTTAGTTTCCTCAATCTCACTTGAAGAGTCAAGAGTGACAGTGTCCTTAAAACTTGAAAAGTCAGAGTAGGATATTGAGGTTGTTTCACGTGATCCTTGTGAATATTTGAGAAAGGATGGATCTGAATGGGTTCTAACAAAACTAGAACTGCTTTTAGACTTTCCCTCATTAGAATAATCGTAATTGGGTAATCTCATATCTATTATATCATCCAAGAGCTTTCTTAAAAACTCCATCTCATCTTTCTCTTGCTTTTCCAAATCAGACATTCTCTCACAGAATTTGTGCTCTTCTTGATATCCCATTTGAGACCTCTGTTCCTGTTTCTGCACCTTCCTCTTTATTTTCTTTGATTTTCTCCCCCATGATGAGGAACCTCTTGATCTAGCACTATCTTCCATCTCCAACGAGGTAACAAGTCCTTTATGCTTTGCTGCAAACAAAAGTGGAAGTGGGAACCATAATATAAAAGACCCAAATGGCCAAATTTAAAGGTATAAGGTTTCTTCCTATTCACCAAGATGAGGAAAAAGGGAAAATAGGTTCATCATCATCATGTCTTAAACACACATCAAAATATAAAGGCACATAGCCTAAAGTTAACTTAAAATAAAACATAAAATTACGATTAAAATTCTTATTAAGATGGCTTTGAAAATAACGATCTTTCCTTGATAATTGAAGTTCTTAAAATAAGCTACAACTTGAACAAAATGTTAAGGACAAGAATCTGAAAAATAAAAAAGGTACCTCCAAGAACAATATGGCATTCACCACATTCAAAGAGAGAATAATCAGCATGCATACGAAGGATAGTGAAACAGTGGGGGCACATCCCCAACCGCACCTTGGTTGAGTCCTCCATTGCCGAGACACACACAAAGGAACTCTAAACAAAAAGCATCACAAGATCAAACCGAAAGCTTGGCTTAAGTAAAATGCTTATTCTTTTTTAGAGTACAAACACATTTTCAGAACATTTTACCCAATCAAACTTTAGTTATAGCTTTCATTTTCATTAGCTAAGAAAAATCTAGCACCTTTATCAAAATCGGTGCGGCTTCCCTTCTCTCCCCCAAGATCCGCCGTAAAACTGCCATCGTTATTGAGCCTGAAATGGAGAGGAGAGAGCGCGAATGAGAGGAGGAGCTGTTCACTATTGCGTCTATTGCTGCAAGGAATTCGTCGTCGTCGTTGTTGGGCCATCGCCGAACTGCTTCCGCCGTTGAGTGCGTCGTGGCCGTGGTGGTCGCTGGAGGAAGAGAGAGCCAGAGGAGAAAAAGAGCAAGTGAGATCTGAGGAGAGAGAGAGAGCTCGGGAGCAGAGGAGAGAGAGGGGAAACCCGTGCTCAGCCACCGCCGCGCCTCTGCCGCCGAGAAACGCCGCCGCCGCCATTGAGATCCACCACCGTCACCGTCGAGCAGAGCCACCCCCCTCTTTCTCTCCCCCCGTTTCTCTCTCTATATCCCTTTCTTTCCTTTTTTTATTTATTTTATATTTATTTTATTTTATAATTATATTTATTTTATTTTATAATTTTTTTAATGAGATGGGTAGTTTGGTAATAAAAAAATAAAATTGGTAAAAAGGTTGATTTTAAAGCGTATTTGAACGTTGAGGATGATTTTAATAACGAAAAAAGGTCGGGGACGATTTTGATTTTGACCCCAGACCTTAGGGACGAAAAAAATACTTATCCCAAGGCAGAATATCACAATGAGATGTTTCCACACTTGTTTCATTATCTTATTTTTTTTAAATATTATTTCTACACTAAAATATCTATTAAAATTTATTATTATATATTTGTGTATAAATATATATAATTTAATTAATTTTAAATATTTATTTTATATTTTAATATATATTTTATATTGATAATCAATTTTAAGAATAAATAATCCTAATAAATCAATAGCACTAAAAAATTACGTAGATCACCCAAAGGAAATTACGTTACGTGCATATTCTTAAAGGAACTTTCTATATAAATCGAATGAGGCATTGTCGATTTAGCATCTTTGGTAGTATGATTCGTTCGTAATAGACAACGACGAAGATTTGGAAGTTCATTTCCATTGTCATTGGCAATTCTCAGAGGTGAGGACCTCTGAGCTATTGGCCAAGCCTGTGGATGTGGTCTCTAGTTCAGGAGGTTCTAACCGCAGTCCTTAGCCTTCAGTCATGGCAACCTGCTCTAGTTTGAGGCTTGTTGGTGCCTTTTCATCTCTGCCTGTGATGGAGCCTGAGGCAGTTTTCGTTGCCTCCCCGTTCTTTACTGCTGATCTAAACCGTACTCGTGACGGAGAAGTGGGTGACACTGGACCTGTCGGTAATGTTGCGATTGCGTTGCATGGCATTCCTAATGTGGTTTTGGAATCCCGACAGAGTGGAGCACTGGATGGTGTGGAAGATGTATTTCAGGATGAGGATGATGATGATGTGGTGCCCGTCACGATTACCGATGATAGTGATAATGAGCTAGCGAGGAGTACTCCAGCTGGGGGTAGTGAAGCGGCTAGTTCAGAAACTCCACAGTACCCCCCGTACTTTTTAACTTTGGACTTGGATGCCATGAGACAGCAGGGGGAACCTATTGTACCTGTCAGATTTGGGGCCAGAGACACACAGGATACAGGAGGACTAGTTGAGTTCCAAGTTGGTCAGCAGTTTCTGGATAAAGAGGAGGTCGTGCTGAGCATGAATACATACAGCATCCGACGTGGGGTTGAGTATAAAGTGTTGGAATCTGATTACCGCAAGTACCATAGGAAGTGTAAGGAATTCGGCAATGGGTGCACATGGTTGATTCGTATGTCTATGCTAGCGCAGAGATATTTGGGAGGTAAAACGGTACAATGGACCGCATACTTGTCTGGCCACTTGCATATCCAGTGATCACAGGAGGCTTGATTACCATGTGATATCGGCTTTCATACTGCCTATGATTAGAGTCGATGCTGTCGTGTGGAACAAGGTACTGTAGAATGCGACAGAGGCCCATTTTGGTTTTAGACTGACTTATAGGAGGGTTTGGATGGCTAAGCCGAAGGCCGTGGCTCAGATTTACGGAGACTGGGAAGAGTCATATAATGAATTGCCGCGATAGGTGCTAGGTGTACAGATGACGATGTCGGGTAGTGTTGCAGTATTGAGAACTAGCCCTATGCGATTGGGTGGTCAAGTCGATGAGGAGCAAGCTTATTTTCACTGGCTTTTTTGGACATTCCCACCGTGTCTCTAGGCCTTTTGACATTGCAAGTCTCTGGTCAGTGTTAATGGGACCCATTTGTACGAAAAATACGGTGGAACACTAGTAGTTGCGATTGCTCAGGACAACAATTCCAATATAATTCCTGTCGCATTCGCACCTGTGGAGGGTGAGAATGCAGAGTCATGGTCGTTCTTCTTATCCCACCATCGACAGCACATAACACCTCAACCGAGTATTTTAGTCATTTCAGATAGGTGCAACGGGATCAAGGCTGCACTAGAGACTCTTGATAGCGGTTGACTTCTGCCTACTGCATACAGGGCATTTTTTATCCGACACGTGGCAGCGAACTTTGCCCTCAGTTTTAAGGGCAAGGATGCTAGGAGGTTTCTAGTGAATGCTGCTTATGCGAAGACTAAGGACGAGTTCGACTACTGGTTTGACATCCTCCGCTCTGAAGACCCGGCCATGTGTGACTGGGCCAACCGGATTGACTCTGTGTAGTGGACTCAACATTGCGATGAAGGTAGGAGGTTCGGTCATATGACCACGAACATCTCTGAGTGTTTTAGCTCGATCCTAAAGGGTGTAAGAAACCTTCCGGTGTGTTTGTCGGTCTAGTCCACATACGGTAGATTAGCAGAGCTTTTTGTTCGAAAAGAAAGAGAGGAAGAGGCACAGTTGAGAACAGGGCATCGGTTTAGTCAGCATTTGCTGAAGGCAATTCAGGCTAATCTAAAAGCCTCAAGGTGTTTGATAGTGACTTTGTACGACAGGGACCATTCGGAGTTCACTGTGGCTGAGACCATGGTGCACGAAATTGTGATGTCAATGTTCACATTACTCTCTTACAATTTCGCACAACTAACTAGCAAGTGCACTGGGTCGTCCAAGTAATACCTTACGTGAGTAAGGGTCGATCCCACGGAGATTGTTGGCCTGAAGCAAGCTATGGTTATCTCGTAACTCTTAGTCAGGATATAATATCAATAATAATTCTTAATTTGAGTTGTGAAAAGTAAGAAGGGCAGAACACAAATTATACTTGTATGCAATGATGGAGAATATGTTGGAGTTTTGGAGATGCTTTATCTTCTGAAATTCTGCTTTCCTCTGTTTCTGATTCACGCACGCACGTCCTCCTATGGCAAGCTGTGTGTTGGTAGATCACCGTTGTCAATGGCTACCATCCATCCTTCCAGTGAAAAGGGTCCAGGTGCGCTGTCACCGCACGGCTAATCATCTGCAGGTTCTCGATCGTACCGGAATAGGATTTACTATCCTTTTGCATCTGTCACTACGCCCAGCACTCGTGAGTTTGAAGCTTGTCATAGTCATTCAATCCCTGAATCCTACTCGGAATACCACAGACAAGGTTTAGACTTTCCGGATTCTCTTGAATGCTGCCATCAATCTAGCTTATACCATGAAGATTCTGATTAAGAGATCCAAGAGATATTCATTCATTCTACGGTGAACGAAAGTGGTTGTCAGACACGCGTTCGTGGGAGAATGATGATGATTGTCACGTTCATCACATTCATGTTGAAGTGCGAATGGATATCTTAGATAGGAACACACATGTTTGAATAGAAAACAGAAATACTTGTATTAATTCATCAGGACACAGCAGAGCTCCTCACCCCCAACAATGGAGTTTAGAGACTCATGCCGTCAGAGATTACAAAGTTCAGATCTAAAATGTCATGAGAGATACAAAATAAATCTCTAAAAGTTGTTTAAATACTAAACTAGTAACCTAGGTTTACAGAAAATGAGTAAACTATGATAGATAGTGCGGAAATCCACTTCTGGGGCCCACTTGGTGTGTGCTGGGGCTGAGACTAAAGCTTCTCACGTGCCTGGGCTGTTTTGGGCGTTCAACGCCAGGTTGTAACCTGTTTCTGGCATCGAACTCCAACTTGTAACCTGTTTCTGGCGCTGGACGCCAGACTGCAACATGGAACTATCATTGAACGCCAGTTTACATCGTCTATCCTTAAGAAAAGTATGAACTATTATATATTTCTGGAAAGCCGTGGATGTCTAATTTCCAACACAATTGAGAGCGCGCCATTTGGATTTCTGTAGCTCCAGAAAATCTACTTTGAGTGCACGGAGGTCAGAATCCAATAGCATCAGCAGTCCTTTTTTCAGCCTGAATAAGATTTTTGCTCAGCTCCCTCAATTTCAGCCAGAAAATACCTGAAATTACAGAAAAACGCACAAACTCATAGTAAAGTCTAGAAATATGAATTTTGCTTAGAAACTAATGAAAATAAACCAAAAACTAACTAAAACATACTAAAAACTATATGAAATTAACCCCAAAAAGCGTATAAAATATCCGCTCATCACAACACCAAACTTAAATTGTTGCTTGTCCTCAAGCAACTAGACAAATAAAATAGAATACAACTAAGTCAAGAAGCAATAATATCTCAGAGTTTTTGAGTGAAGCTCAGATTCTAATTAGATGAGCGGGACTAGTAGCTTTTTGCTTCCGAATAGTTTTGGCATCTCACTTTATCCATTGAAGCTCAGAGTGATTGGCATCTATAGGAACTTAGAATGCAGATAGTGTTATTGATTCTCCTATTTCAGTATGATGATTCTTGAACACAGCTACTTTATGAGTCTTGGCCGTGGCCCTAAGCACTTTGTTTTCCAGTATTACCACCGGATACATAAATGCCACAGACACATAATTGGGTGAACCTTTTCAGATTGTGACTCAGCTTTGCTAAAGTCCCCAATTAGAGGTGTCCAGGGTTCTTAAGAACACTCTTCTTTTTGCTTTGGGCCTTGACTTTAACCGCTCAGTCTCAAGTTTTCACTTGACACCTTCACGCCACAAGCACATGGTTAGGGACAGCTTGGTTTAGCCGCTTAGG
This sequence comes from Arachis ipaensis, assembly GCF_059453495.1. Lineage (NCBI taxonomy): Eukaryota > Viridiplantae > Streptophyta > Magnoliopsida > Fabales > Fabaceae > Arachis > Arachis ipaensis. Next base: position 97,291,442 of record NC_142439.1, read on the forward strand.
TCAGGATTTTATTCCTTTAGGCCCTCCTATCCACTGATGCTCAAAGCCTTGGGGTCCTTTTTATTACCCTTGCCTTTTGGTTTTAAGGGCTATTGGCTTTTTGCTCTTGCCTCTTGGTTTTAAGAGCTTTGGCTTTTTCTGCTTGCTTTTTCTTTTTCTTTCTCTATTTCTATTTTTTTTCTGCAAACTTTTGTATTCACTGTTTTTTCTTGCTTCAAGAATCATTTTTATGATTTTTCAGATTATCAATAACATGTCTCATGTTCGTCATTCTTTCAAGAGCCAACATATTTAACAGTCTTAAACATCAAATTCAAAAGACATATGCACTGTTCAAGCATTCATTCAGAAGACAGAAAGCATTGCCACCACATGTAAATAATTAGAATTTTTCTTGTTAAAAACTCGAAATTTATTGCCTCTTATTCTAAAGATCTACTATTTTATTCATGTTTGCTGATGATGAGAAAAATAAATTATAACTTAATTGAAATTAAGATCAAAATAGGTATGCTAATTACTACTACTTATATCTACTTTCTAAGGTAAACTCCTATAATGACAACTATCACAGAGTTAAAGCAAAAATTAGAATTTAACAACCTTTGTTCTAGGAAGTGGATGTTCCTCTAATCTGCGGGGTGCTTGGTCCTTCAAGAGATAATTTCTGGCGCTTCAATTCCCTTAAATCACGCCCTTGCTCCTCCTGTTCTTTAAGCAAATAGCAAAGAATGCTACTTTGTTCCTTCTGTTCTTTCTTTATTTGTTCCATAGCTTCTTGCATCTTGGTAATAGATATTTTAAGATACTCCCAGTATTCAGATTGAGGGATTTCTGGGAGAAATTCCTGTGTTTTCTTCTTGATGGGGTCATCCTGTGCTTGTTGTTTTTCCATTGATGCTTTGGTGATTGGCCGCTCAACTGAGATATACTCAGTTATTCCCATCCTTACTCCAGCGTCCTTACAGAGCATAGAAATCAAGCTTGGATAAGCCAACCTGGCATCTTTAGAATTTTTGTTTGCAATTTTGTAAAATTCAGTTGAAATCAGTTGATGAACTTCCACTTCTTTTCCCATCATGACGCAATGGATCATCACTGCTCTTCTAATAGTGACTTCAGAACGGTTTCTAGTGGGCAGCAGAGAATGCCCAATGAAGTCCAGCCATCCTCTGGCAACTAGTTTGAGATCTTCTCTTTTGAGTTGATTTGGGACACCCTTCGTGCTGGTGGTCCACCTGGCTCCAGGGATACATATATCCTCTAGAATCTTATCCAGGCCCTTATCTGTTCTCATCATTCTCCTATTGAAGGAGTCTGGATCATCTTTCAGCTGAGGTAGCTTTAAGATCTCCCTGATCTTGTCAGGGTGGGTATGAACAATCTTTCCTCTGACCAAGGTCCGATAGTCATAGAGAGCAGATCCAGATAGTCTTTGCTTGTCTGTTTGCCACATATTAGCATAGAACTCCTGGACCATATTCCTTCCCACTTTCGTTTCAGGATTAGCTAGGATCTCCCAGTTCCTGATTCGAATTTGCTCCTGGATCTCCGGATATTCGTCTTCTTTCAGATCGAATCTAACTTCCGGGATCACTGATCTTAGACCCATTATTTTGTAATAATGGTCTGAATGTTCTTTAGTTGAGAACTTCCTTGATTCCAAAGTGGTTTTGGAACACTCTCTTTCTTGCCTCTTGGAGTGGGTTGTTTTCCTTTAGGAGCCATGATCTTAGTGATCACGGATAGGTACACCAAACTTAGAGGTTTGCTTGTCCTCAAGCAAAAAGAAAAGAAAGGAGAGGGAGAGAAGGAGAGCTAGGTGCAATTGTGGATAGGAGGGATGGGCAGCCGAACCCATATTTAAAGGGAGGGGGGGTGTTTTTTTCGAAAATACAAAGAAAGATAAGATAGAAGATATGATTTAAAATTGAAAAGATATGAAAGATATTTGAAAAAGATAGATTTGGATTTTTGAAAAAGATAGTATGGAGATTTGAAAAAGATATTGATTAGTTGAAAAGATTTTTGAATGAAAAGAGATAGATTTGTTTTGAAAATTTTGAAAAAGAGTTGAATTGGATAAAAAAGGATTTGTGCTTATGGATTAAGATACATTTGATATTTTAAAATAGGGTTTTTAGAAATTAGGGATTTTAGAAATCAGGGTTCTTAACATGTTTATGCAAGAAATCATGAATTGAAACATGAAAATTAAATTTAGAATGAAAAATATGAAGTAAAAACGAATTCACTTCCTCCTCACCATCCTGGCGTTTGAACGCCCAGCTGTTGCTTCTTTCTGGCGTTGAACGCCAGGAACTCCTTTGTCACTGGGCATTTTTCTGAACGCCCAAGACGCTGTAAATCTGGCGTTAAACGCCCAGAAGGAGCTTCTTTCAGGCGTTCAACGCCCAGAAGATGCTTCTTTCTAGCGTTTAACGCCCAGATGGCTATCCTTACTGGCGTTCAACGTCCAGTGGATGCTTCTTTTGGGCGTTGAACGCCCAAAACAGACTCTTACTGGCATTTTCTTGCCAGAGAGCTCTTTTTCTCTGTTTTGTGTGCAGAATCCTTCTGTAACCCTGTGAACTTATACAATTGACTCTTTACCTTAGTATCAGTGAACTTTATATAAACAAATAAGATCAAGAATAGGGCAAAATGCTTAGAGGAAGTGATGTCCCATGGCTGGGTTGCCTCCCAGCAAGCGCTTCTTTATTGTCTTTAGCTGGACCTTGCTGAGCTTTTAATCTAGCTTCAGCCTTGAGCACTCTTGCTCAATATTGCCTTCAAGATAGTGCTTGATTCTCTGTCCATTAACAATGAACTTCTTATCAGAATCAATATCTTGAAGCTCCACATAACCATATGGTGATACACTTGTAATCACATATGGTCCCCTCCACCGGGACTTCAGTTTCCCGGGGAATAACCTGAGCCTAGAGTTAAACAACAGAACCTTTTGTCCTGGTTCAAAGATTCTAGATGACAGCTTCTGTCATGCCACTTTTTTTATTTTTCTTTATAAATCTTGGCATTTTCGAAAGCAGTGAATCTGAATTCCTCTAGCTCATTTAGCTGGAGCAATCTTTTTTCTCCAGCTAATTTGGCATCAAAGTTTAGGAATCTGGTTGCCCAGTAGGCTTTATATTCCAGTTCCACGGGCAGGTGGCATGCCTTACCATACACAAGTTGGTATGGAGAGGTCCCTATAGGAGTCTTGAATGCTGTTCTGTAAGCCCACAGAGCATCATCCAAGCTTCGTGCCCAATCCTTTCTACGGGTACTTACAGTCCGTTCCAGAATTCTTTTTAGTTCTCTGTTAGAGACTTCAGCTTGCCCATTTGTCTGTGGATGATATGGAGTTGCCACCTTGTGGCGAATCCCATACCGGACCATGGCAGAGTGAAGCTGTTTGTTGCAGAAGTGAGTGCCCCCATCACTGATTAGTACCCTGGGGACACCAAACCTGCTGAATATATGTTTCTGGAGGAATTTCAGTACTATTTTAGTATCATTGGTGGGTGCGGCAATGGCCTCAACCCATTTTGATACATAGTCAACTGCCACCAGAATATAAGTGTTTGAGTATGATGGTGGGAAAGGCCCCATGAAATCAATACCCCATACATCAAACCACTCAATCTCCAAGATTCCTTATTGAGGCATGGCGTAACTGTGAGGCAAATTACCAGCTCTCTGGCAACTGTCACAGTTACGTACAAACTCTCGAGAATCTCTGTAGAGTGTAGGCCAGTAGAAGCCACATTGGAGGACCTTGGTGGCTGTTCGCTCACCTCCAAAATGACCTCCATATTGTGACCTATGGCAATGCCATAAGATCCTTTGTGCTTATTCTTTAGGCACACACCTACGAATTATGCCATCTGCACATCTCTTAAAGAGATAGGGTTCATCCCACAAGTAGTACTTTGCATCAGTAATTAATTTTTTCTTTTGTTGCCTGCTATACTCCTTGGGAATGAACCTTGCAGCTTTGTAGTTTGCAATGTCTACAAACCATGGTGTTTCCTGAATGGCAAACAAATGCTCATCCGGAAAGGTCTCAGAGATTTCAAGAGAGGGGAATGACGTCCCTTCTATTGGCTCTATCCGGGACAGATGGTCAGCCACTTGGTTCTCTGTCACTTTTCTGTCTCTTATTTCTATATCAAACTCTTGCAGAAGCAACACCCATCTTATGAGTCTGGGTTTTGAATCCTGCTTTGTGAGTAGATATTTAAGAGCAGCATGATCTGTGTACACAATCACTTTTGATCCTACTAAGTATGATCTAAACTTATCAATGGCATAAACCACTGCAAGCAATTCTTTTTCTGTGGTTGTGTAATTTTTCTGGGCATCATTCAAAACACGGCTAGCATAATAAATGACATGCAGAAGCTTGTCATGCCTCTGCCCCAGTACTGCATCAATGGCGTGATCACTGGCATCACACATTAGCTCAAATGGTAATGTCCAGTCTGGTGCAGAAATAACTGGTGCTGTGACCAGCTTGGCTTTCAGCGTTTCAAACGCCTGCAGACACTCTGTGTCAAACACAAATGGCGTGTCAGCAGCTAGCAGATTGCTCAGAGGTTTTGCGATTTTTGAAAAATCCTTTATAAACCTCCTATAGAATCTTGCATGCCCCAGAAAGCTTCTAATTGCCTTAACATTGGCAGGTGGTGGTAATTTTTCAATTACCTCTATTTTTGCTTGATCCACCTCTATTCCCTTGTTTGAAATTTTATGCCCAAGGATAATCCCTTCAGTCACCATAAAGTGACATTTTTCCCAGTTTAAAACCAGGTTGGTCTCTTGGCATCTTTTCAGAACTAGTTTCAGGTGATCAAGACAGGAGCTGAATGAGTCTCCATATACTGAGAAGTCATCCATGAAGACTTCCAGAAATTTTTCCATCATATCAGAGAAAATAGAGAGCATGCATCTCTGGAAGGTTGCAGGCGCATTACACAGCCCAAATGGCATCCTTCTATAAGCAAACACTCCAGATGGACATGTGAATGCTGTTTTCTCTTGATCCTGGGGATCTACTGCAATCTGGTTATAGCTTGAGTAGCCATCCAAAAAGTAGTAATAATCATGACCTGCCAGTCTTTCTAGCATCTGGTCTATGAATGGTAAAGGAAAATGATCCTTTCTGGTGGCTGTATTGAGCCTTCTGTAGTCAATACACATGCGCCACCCTGTAACTGTTCTTGTAGGAACCAGTTCATTCTTTTCATTATGAACCACTGTCATGCCTCCCTTTTTGGGGACAACTTGGACAGGGCTCACCCAGGGGCTGTCAGAAATAGGATAAATAATTCCAGCCTCCAGTAATTTGGTGACCTCTTTCTGCACCACTTCCTTCATGGCTGGATTTAGCCGCTTCTGTGGTTGAACCACTGGTTTAGCATTATCCTCCAATAAGATTTTGTGCATGCATCTAGCTGGGCTTATGCCCTTAAGGTCATCTATGGACCACCCAAGAGCTGTCTTATGTGTCCTTAGCACTTGAATAAGTGCTTCCTCTTCCTGTAGATTTAAAGCAGAGCTCATAATCACTGGAAAAGTGTCACCTTCTCCCAGAAATGTATATTTTAGGGATGGTGGTAATGGTTTGAGCTCGGGTTTAGGATGTTTTTCCTCTTCCAGAGGAAATTTCAGAGGCTCTTTCATTTCCTCTAAATCCTCCAAATCAGGCTGAACATCTTTAAAGATGTCTTCCAACTCTGATTCGAGACTCACAGCCATGTTGATCTCTTTTACCAAAGAGTCAATAAGATCAACTTTCATGTAGTCTTTTGATGTGTCTGGATGCTGCATTGGCTTTGACAGCATTCAACTTAAACTCATCATCATTGACTATCAGGGTTATTTCCCCCTGTTGGACATCAATGAGAGTTCGTCCAGTTGCTAGGAAGGGTCTTCCTAGAATGAGAGTGGCACTCTTGTGCTCCTCCATTTCCAGCACTACAAAGTCAGTGGGAAAGGCGAATGGCCCAACTCTGACAATCATGTCTTCAATCACGCCTGATGGGTATTTAATGGAGCCATCAGCAAGTTGGAGACATATCCGGGTTGGTTTAACTTCTTCAGTTAAACCAAGCTTTCTGATAGTGGATGCAGGTATTAGGTTGATGCTTGCCCCAAGATCACATAAAGCTGTCTTGGTGCAATTACCTTCTAATGTGCATGGTATCAGAAAACTCCCAGGGTCTTTAAGCTTTTCAGGAAAGCTTTTCAGAATGACCGTACTGCATTCTTCAGTGAGGAGAACTCTTTCAGTTTCTCTCCAATCCTTCTTATGACTCAAGATCTCTTTCATGAACTTGGCATAAGAAGGTATTTGATCAAGTGCCTCTGCAAATGGAATCTTTATTTCAAGAGTCCTGAGATAATCTGCAAAGCGAGCAAATTGCTTATCCTGCTCCTCTTGGCGGAGTTTTTGAGGATAAGGTATCTTGGCTTTATATTCCTCAACCTTAGTTGCTGTAGGTTTATTTCCTACAAAAGTGGTTGAAGAAGCCTTTTTAGATGGGTTGTCATCAGCACTTGTGTGTGTCTGATCCCTCACTGGCAATTGAGTGCCAGAGTTAGAAGCTGGAGTGACGTTAGACGCCAGCTCCTCATATGTTCCTGGCGTCTGAACGCCAGAACTGTGCTTCTTTTGTGCGTTCAACGCCAGATCCTTGCTTGTTTCTGGCGTTGAACGCCAGTCCTGAGCATGGTCTGGGCGTTCAGCGCCAGCCTTCCACCCAATTTCTGGCGTTTTAGCGCCAGAATTATTTTTCCCTGGGCTCTTACTGTCCTCGAGTGGATTTTGGGTGGTTTGCTCATTTCTTGGCTTCTTGCTGCCTTGAGGTGGGGTATTTAACGTCTTCCCACTTCTTAATTGAACTGCTTGGCATTCTTCTGTTATTTGTTTTGACAACTGCTGCTTTGTTTGCTTCAATTGTTCTTCCATATTTATATTAGCCATCCTTGTCTCTTGTAGTCTATCCTTGAATTCGGCTAACTGCTTTGTTAGAAAGTCCAATTGCTGATTGAATTCAGCAGCTTGTTTTACAGGACTGAGTTCCGCAGTTACTGTTTTAACCTCTTCTTTCATGGAAGGGTCACTGCTTAGGTACAGATGCTGATTTCTGGCAACTGTATCAATGAGCTCTTAAGCTTCTTCAATTGTCTTTCTCATGTGGATAGATCCACCAGCTGAGTAATCTAGAGACATCTGAGCTCTTTCTGTAAGCCCATAATAAAAGATGTCTAACTGAACCCACTCTGAAAACATTTCAGAGGGGCATTTTCGTAGCATCTCTCTGTATCTCTCCCAGGAATCATAAAGAGATTCATTATCTCCTTGTTTAAAGCCTTGGATGTCCAGCCTTAGCTGTGTCATCCGTTTTGGGGGAAAGTATTGATTCAGAAATTTTTCTGTCAGCTGTTTCCATGTCCTTATGCTGGCCTTAGTTTGGTTATTTAACCACCTCTTAGCTTGGTCTTTTACAGCAAATGGGAACAGTAATAATCTGTAGACATCCTGATCTACTTTCTTATCATGTACTGTGTCAGCAATCTGTAAAAACTGTGCCAGAAACTCTATAGGTTCTTCCTGTGGAAGACCGGAATACTGGCAACTTTGCTGCACCATGATAATGAGCTGAGGATTCAACTCAAAGCTACTGGCTCCAATGGAGGGTATGCAAATACTACTCCCATATGAAGCAGTAGAGGGGTTAGCATATGACCCCAGAGTCCTCCTGGACTGTTCATTTCCACTTAGATCCATGATGGAGAAAGGGAGATGATGTAAAATAGAAGAAAATATTTTTATTTATTTAATTATTTATTTATTTCGAAAACAAAATAAATTAAAATAAAATAAATAAAAATAGGTGAAGATTTTCGAAAAAAATGAGGAGAGAGAAAGTGGTTAGGAAGTTTTGAAAAGGATATGATGATTTTTGAAAAAGGTTTTAAATTTTGAAATAAAAATCTGAATTTTAAAGGTAAATTTCGAAAATTTGCTTTAAAATAGAGAGAAAAGATATTTTTGGATTTAAAGAGGAGAGAGAAAAATAATAAGATAGTACAAGATTTAAAATTTTTAGATCTAATGCTCCTTGTTTTCGAAAATTTTGGAGAGAAAACACCAAGGAACACCAAACTTAAAAATTTTAAGATCAAGACACAAGGAAACTCAATAACACTTTGAAGACTCACAAGAACACAAGAACATGAAGAAAGAACACCAAACTTAAAATTTTTAGAAAACCAAATTAAAATTTTCGAAAAACAAAGAAAAATCAACAAGAAAACACCAAACTTAAAGTTTGGCACAAGATTTGTTCAAAGAAAAATTATTTTTGAAAAAGATTTTAAAAATAGGATAGCCAATTACTAAGAACATAAGCACCACGCTCTAGCTAATTGAGCTATAAATTTAAAGTGTTTTAACAAGGTATAAATAATAAAAGACTCTAAACCAAAAAGAAAAATTTTTCCTAATCTAAGCAACAAAATAAACCGTCAGTTGTCCAAACTCAAACAATCCCCGGCAACGGTGCCAAAAACTTGGTGCACGAAATTGTGATGTCAATGTTCACATTACTCTCTTACAATTTCGCACAACTAACTAGCAAGTGCACTGGGTCGTCCAAGTAATACCTTACATGAGTAAGGGTCGATCCCACGGAGATTGTTGGCCTGAAGCAAGCTATGGTTATCTCGTAACTCTTAGTCAGGATATAATATCAATAATAATTCTTAATTTGAGTTGTGAAAAGTAAGAAGGGCAGAACACAAATTATACTTGTATGCAATGATGGAGAATATGTTGGAGTTTTGGAGATGCTTTGTCTTCTGAAATTCTGCTTTCCTCTGTTTCTGATTCACGCACGCACGTCCTCCTATGGCAAGCTGTGTGTTGGTGGATCACTGTTGTCAATGGCTACCATCCATCCTTCCAGTGAAAAGGGTCCAGGTGTGCTGTCACCGCACGGCTAATCATCTGCAGGTTCTCGATCGTACCGGAATAGGATTTACTATCCTTTTGCGTCTGTCACTACGCCCAGCACTCGCGAGTTTGAAGCTTGTCACAGTTATTCAATCCCTGAATCCTACTCGGAATACCACAGACAAGGTTTAGACTTTCCGGGTTCTCTTGAATGCTGCCATCAATCTAGCTTATACCACGAAGATTCTGATTAAGAGATCCAAGAGATATTTATTCATTCTACGGTGAACGGAAGTGGTTGTCAGGCACGCGTTCGTGGGAGAATGATGATGATTGTCACGTTCATCACATTCATGTTGAAGTGCGAATGGATATCTTAGATAGGAACACACATGTTTGAATAGAAAACAGAAATACTTGCATTAATTCATCAGGACACAGCAGAGCTCCTCACCCCCAACAATGGAGTTTAGAAACTCATGCCGTCAGAGATTACAAAGTTCAGATCTAAAATGTCATGAGAGATACAAAATAAATCTCTAAAAGTTGTTTAAATACTAAACTAGTAACCTAGGTTTACAGAAAATGAGTAAACTATGATAGATAGTGCGGAAATCCACTTCTGGGGCCCACTTGGTGTGTGCTGGGGCTGAGACTAAAGCTTCTCACGTGCCTGGGCTGTTTTAGGCATTCAACGCCAGGTTGTAACCTGTTTCTGGCGTTGAACTCCAACTTGTAACATGTTTCTGGCGCTGGACGCCAGACTGCAACATGGAACTGGCGTTGAACGCCAGTTTACGTCGTCTATCCTTGAGCAAAGTATGGACTGTTATATATTGCTGGAAATCCCTGGATGTCTACTTTCCAACACAATTGAGAGCGCGCCATTTGGAGTTCTGTAGCTCCAGAAAATCTACTTTGAATGCAGGGAGGTCAGAATCCAACAACATCAGCAGTCCTTTTTTCAGCCTGAATCAGATTTTTGCTCAGCTCTCTCAATTTCAGCCAGAAAATACCTGAAATTACAGAAAAATGCACAAACTCATAGTAACGTCCAGAAATATGAATTTTGCTTAGAAACTAATGAAAATAAACCAAAAACTAACTAAAACATACTAAAAATTATATGAAATTAACCCCAAAAAGCGTATAAAATATCCGCTCATCAGACCATTCCAACAGGCAGCTTCTCACTTGGGTCTTACAGAGTGTCTCTTAGGGACCACACCTGTGAATGTGAGTATTTCCAGTCTCTTTATTATTCATGTCGCCATGCCTTAGCATGCTGTGTATACTCACATCTAGATTGGTCCATTTATTTCCATGAGGTGTATTGCCTCATCTTGGTATTCGATACCTATCGGATGGGATTCACGCCCCCAATCCTCGAGGGGTTTTAGCCACCATATGATGGTCCCACAGTCATCCTCGATCCCACCAAGAGACGTGCATCTGAAGGGTGTCTCAGGACTACCAGGATCCGGACGACGATGAATGAGGCTGACCCAAACAGACCCAAGAGATGTGGCCTTTGCAGACAGCCTGGCCACACATGGAGGACATGTCAGTAGGGAAGAGTCAGCGTTCGTTCTACTTCAGCCAGTAATGTTCAGTGTTGTTTTTATTTAGTGTGATGTCTTAATTTTAGTTGCAGCGTTGTTGTCGGTTAATCCTGTAGTCTTTAGGGTTCTTTGTTGTTTACATTTATATCTTTCTGTAATGTTTAGCGTGCTATTGCTTTATGTTAGTTATTGTGTCCTGTTTTGCCTTAATCAGTGTATTGAAATGTTGACTGGTAATGAAATTTTGCATAACATACACGTGCTTCTAAATGTAACTATTTGTGCTCGTACCACACTTAAATAACATATAACAAGAGAACCAAACTTAAATAACATACAACACGAGTACCAAGTCTAATAAACATACAATAGGAGTACCAAACTTAAATAACATACAACACAAGTACCAAACTTAAATAACATACAACACGACTACCAAGTCTAAGTAACATACAACACGAGTATCAAAATTAAATAACATACAACAAACTTAAAATAACTCAAGAATAATACAATAAATTGCGAAAGTCAAAAGAGATGCGATCCTGTGCTGCAGCAGTTGGGGGGCCTAATCCTCCATGCTCTCTGTGCTACAGGGACGTCATCGTCGTCCTTATCCCCGTCATGCTCCATGTCGTCTGATCTGTACTCCTGTGATGTTAATGGCCTAGGTTGTGCAGCTGTAGTTATAGCAAATGCCGAGGGAGGTGTCCCACCCAACGAAAATGTCTCATCGATGAGTCCAGATGGTAGCTCATTGACAATGGCTAATTCACATAGGTTAGGAATTCAATTATCAAAAATGCAATTGGCGTTGTGAGTATAGTTCTAACCCAACAAATTGGCCATCAATCAAATGTTATCATAATACAAAATAAAATATAAACCGAGAGTATTTAGCTCCCGGGTCGTCTTCCCTAGGAGTTGCAATGAAATGTACAGTTATTGGCTATGAGCGACATTGGGGGTTGGGAATGCAAAAGAGCAAGAGATGTGAATAGCAAGGAATTAAAGTGCAAAAGGTAACTTAGCATGCAAGAAAGTGTAAATGGCAACTCTTGGTAAGAATTGGAGAATTTAGGATTCCTCTCCTAGTTGTGGACCACAAACATGGCAATTGTGTGAAAGCAATCCAAACTAGTCAATCCTCCTTGAGAATTAGTCAAAAGAGTGTAATTGATCTCAATCCATAAGTCCTAGTCAAATCACTAATTACTTAGTGAAAGACTAGCGTCAATGGAAACCAAACCAATTAACTATTCTCACATAATGCGGAATGGACATCCACAACTCAATTCCATCCAAACATCCAATTTCTCAACCAAGAGTGTGAAAACTAAACATGCAAGAAATTAAATGAAAGCAAGTAAAGGTCAAAGTAATAAAATGCAAGGAAAGGAAACTTAAAATATAAGAAAACCTCTTGGCAAGCAATTGAGAGCTAAGGTTACCTATCCTAGCTATTGACCACAAACACATGATGATTATGAAGAGTTAATCCTACTTAGTCAACCTTACATCGAAGATAAGTCAAATAGGCATAGTTGATTTTAATCCCTAAGACCTATGTCAACACTAAAGGGTCACATAGAGTCAAGGGAAACTAAATTAACTAACTACTCTAATGTATCAAACAAGAATGGACATCAATGACTCAAGGATCACCAAAGTCATCAATTTCAAACCAAGAGTGGAGAAAAACTATGTAAAAACTAAGCCAAGCATTTTATCAAACACTTGGTGTGCATGAGAATAAAATAATATTAAATTGAAATAAAATAAATTCTAAAACTACCAAAGCAAGAAAGTAACAATAGCAACTAGAGAAAACAATAAATGACATGAAAACATAAAATTGCTTTAATTAGAATTAAAATGACAAAAGTGTTCATAACATGAAAATGAAATAAAAGAGAAAATAACAAAAGAGATGAAGAAGATAAAGACAAGAAAGCATGGAAACATAAATAAAACTACACTAAAACAAGAATTAAAGTGCTGAAATTAAAAGGAAACTAAGCTAAAAACCCTAATTCTAGAGAGAGAAGCTTCAAAAGAGAAAACATCATAAAAGCTAAACCTAATTGCCCCCCCTTCATCCTTCTTCAATTTGGCCTTAAATAGCTTCAAAAAATGAGTTGGATTGGGTTTTGGGGATCCAGAAATCACTGCCAGCGAGTTGCAATTAATGAGGTCACGTGCAGGGACCTGTACGGACGCACAGACATGTGCGTCCGCACACATGCTGAATCCCGACTTATGCATACGCACACGTGGACTTATGTCCACTATATAAAATTGCATATCATTTTGAACCCCTGAACGTTAGCTTTCCAATGCCACTGAAACCGCCTCATTTGGACCTCTGTAGCTCAAGTTATGACCAATTTATTATAGAGAGGTCAGGGCTGGCAGCTTTCCAAATCCTTTATTTCTTGAATTCTTCCCTTTTTGCATGCTCTTTTCCTCACTTCTTCAACCCATACTTGCCTTGAAAAACTGAAAATCACTTAATAAATACATCAAGGTACCAAATGGGATTAAAGTGAATAAAATTGACTAAATTAAGCACAAAAGAGCATGTTTTCACTTTCAAGCACAATTTAGGAAGAAATCTCAAAAGCATGCTATTTAGGTGAATAAATGTGGGTTTATATGATGGAATCCACTCAAATCAAACCCAAATATATTGTAAAATATGCATTCATCAATTCTTCCACACTTAAACAATAGCATGTCCTCATGCTAAACACAACCAAAGGAGATGAATGAAAGGGTACACAATTTATTCAATGCAACTACTTATATGCATGCAACTATACTAAGTGCTATCTATCTATATCTATACTATAATTCCTATTGAGTTTGGCAAATACAAAAAAAAGAATCTCAATCAATCCAAAGTAGGAGCTTAGGGCCAAGACAAGAAAAATATAGCAATATGATCAATGTCCAAAGATTGATTTGAAATTTTCAAAATTAAGTTCAACAACTTACAAGAAGATGCAAAATAAGCAATGGAAACATAGAATTGAGTAATTGAAACCCTCACCGGATGTATTTACACTCTAATCGCTCAAAAGTGTTTAGGGTCAATCACTCAATTCCTCCTTTAATCATGTTTCTCAAAGATTTGCAAGTCGTCTAACAATCAACTAATATTTGATGAATGAATGCAAATATCATGAGGACTTTTGTGGGTTGTAATGGGGCTTAGGTAAGGGTAGGATTAATATGGTTAAGTGGGCTATTAGATTGGATCTTTGATTAGATCAAGCATCCCACCTAATCCTATATATCTTCCTATATACATAACAAAACAATCCTAGCTACCCATTTATCCCTTTCTCACATTCACTCATGCATGCTTCTTTTCAATTCAACCACATATGCATCTCTTATTTTCATTCTTATTATCTTTTCTTTTCTTTTTCTTTCTTTCTTCTTTTTTTTTCAAAAGGTATATACACCAAAATTTTCCTTTTATCAATAAAAAGAGATGCATATGTCTTACTTAATAGATGCATGAGTGTTTACCCATTTTCTGAAATATTCTCAATGAACACCCAAAGCACTAACTACCAATGTTTTCCACAAATTCTCCCACACTTGATTAACACACACACACACACACTCTCAAATCCAAGCTAATCAAAGATGCAATCAGTGGACATAATGGTTTTTCACTTAGGGCAAATGATGTGCTTAAAATGAGAACAAAGGGGAATTAAAGGCTCAAAAAGTGGTTTACAAAGATAGATGCAAGGGTTGGCCATATGGGTTAGTAAGCTATACAAAGATAGCCTCAATCATACTAAATTCAATTTAAAACAACAAATATAGGACATATAGACTAAAACAAATCTAAGATCACAATCATAAAAGGAGTTTATAACACACAAGAACAAAATATGTGATTGAAAATATGCAACCACACAATTAAAGCTCAAATCTCACTTGGTATTTGTTCAAGCTATTTTCTATGTTCCATAAAAAGATACTTCAAGCAAGTTCAAAAATAATTTTCAAATCTAATCAATGGAATGCCTAAAAAGAGATTTCTTAAAAATTCTTTGTTGTTTTACCAAACTTATTTACTCTACCATGCAATCAAGCAAGTATTTACTATCATATACTATAAGCATTAAAGAGATATATACATATACAAACAAACCAAACCAAGTGCAAATAAGAACAAAAATTGCAAAAATTGAAGAAAAAGGGACAAAAAAGAAGAATGTTGCAAAGTGTCTAAGAAAAAGAATTTTACCCCCTTGAAGTTGGCGATCTTCCCCCACACTTAAATAATGCACGGTCCTCCGTGCATACACATGATCCGGGGGTGAAGGACTGTGAGGCTCCACCTTCAGCTGGTGGGCTTCGGGTTGCTTTATAAACAAAGAAACAATAATTGAGGAGAAGTGAGATGTGTGTGGTATGATAAAAGGTAATATGTATATTCTAAAGGCGCGCACAATTTAAAACACAACACATTGATCGAGTAAAACAATAACCACAAAAGAAAAATAAATAGCATGTTCCTCAATCATGTAGTTCTAGGTTGCAAGTAATAAATAAGCAAGACTAATGGCACAAACAACCTAGATAACCACAACTAAAGTGAATTGAGTATAAAATATATTGGATAGTGAGGTTGTGCAAGTGAAAGCGCAAAGTGAATAAAAAATGGAACAATCAACAACAACCAATTCGTTGATGAAAAGAGACTACTTATTCACCCTTAGGAATAATGAAATAATCACATGTATAAGGTTCTTGTTACAAAAAGTGACAAGTCTTGATAAGAATCAAGACTAGTCAGCTAAAAAAAATGCAAGGCATTAACAAGGAACAAATACTTTGTTATGTGATTATATTCACTCAAGAGCCATGATCACTAAGTAGCTCAACTCAATTCACTAAAGTAAAAGTGCACAATTCATAATACCGAACAAGGATAAAGTCTAGCTACAACATATGAATCAAACTCACAATTTAATTAGGCAATTAAACAAAGAGTTAGTGTCCAGTGCACATATTCATCAAACTTGAAACCAAATTCAAGGAAGAAGCAACCCAATAATCATCAATCAACACTTGCAATTTATTCAATTAACAAACAACTAAACAAAAACTAATATAATTACCAAAATAAAAATGAAGTACAAACAAAACAAAGTAGATCAAGTAGAGAAGAGGGCAAAAGCAAGAGATGAGGGAGATGGAGGGAAAAAAAAGAGGAGAAGTAGAGAGAAGAGAAGAAAAGAAGTAAAGTGTGAGAAAACAGGGGTGTGCGCACGCACAGGGGTGTGTGTGTGCGCACACTATGAGCAAAGGAGAAGGTGTGCGACCGCACCCGCTATGCGAGCGCTCCTGGAAGAAGAGGGAGTAAGAAGTGTGCGTGCGCACAAGGGTGTGCGCACTCATAGAAGAAGTTTTTTTTTTTTTGGGAAGGATCATGTGTGCGTGCGCACACAAGTCCGTGCACGCGCACAAGAGCGTCAGGGGCAGGGGTTCACGCGCACACCCTGTGCCAACGCTCCCACCAGAGTGGTTACAAGTTGGCGTGCAGACGCACACGTCTGTGCAGCCACACAGAGGGTGCGAAAAAAGGCATGTGTGCGTACGCATAAGTACGTGCGCACGCACAGGACGCAGAAAACAGGGGAATGCGCATGGACAAGGCGTGCTGGCGCTGCGAACAGAGGGCATAAAGGCATCTATGCGTACGCACAGCTGGGTGCGTCTGCACAGAAGGTGAATTTTCGTTGTTGTGTGTGTGCGCACAAGGGTGTGCGTACGCACATGCCCTGTTTTTCCCAAAAAAAAATTTCTTCAAAATTCTAAGGCACCAAGCCTTAGTTCAACCAAAACTCAACACCAAAACATGCAACAACCAATAAATTCATGATCCAAGCCAAAATTAACATGACTAACTCAAAATTAAACTAATTCTAAGCTAACCAAGCATAACAAAAAGCAAATAAGTCAAAATATGTACAAAAGAGAGGAGTTAGAACAATGTTACCAAGCACTTTTATTTAATGTCTTTAAGTTAGACAATTGGGAGAGCCTTTGCTATGTTGACTTGTACTTAATTTTCCCACCAATGCTAGAATTTGCAATGTCCTCCAGGGTCCCAATCCTAACCATCAACAAAAAAACAACCAAAAAGCAAGCTATTTTACATATTAACATATATACAATAGCCAACAACAACACCATTGCAACTCCCCGGCAACGGCGCCAAATTTGACAATGGCCAATTTAAATAGGTTAGGAATTCGATTATCAAAAATGGAATTGGCGTTGTGAGTATAGTCCTAACCCAACAAATTGGCCATCAATCAAATGTTATCACAATACAAAACAAAATATAAACCAAGAGTATTTAGCTCCCGGGTCGTCTTCCCTAGGAGTTGCAATGAAATGTACAATTATTGGCTATGAGACATTGGGGGTTGGGAATGCAAAAGAGCAAGAGATGTGAATAGCAAGGAATTAAAGTGCAAAAAGGTAACTTAGCATGAAAGAAAGTATAAATGGAAACTCTTGGCAAGAATTGGGGAATTTAGGATTCTTCTCCTAGTTTTGGACCACAAACATGGCAATTGTGTGGAAGCAATCCAAACTAGTTAATCCTTCTTGAGAAATAGTCAAAAGAGTGTAATTGATCTCAATCCGTAAGTCTTAGTCAACTCACTAATTACTTAGTGAAAAACTAGCGTCAATGGAAACCAAACCAATTAACTATTCTCACATAATGCGGAATGGACATCCACAACTCAATTTCACCCAAACATCCAATTTCTCAACAAAGAGTGTGAAAACTAAACATGCAAGAAATTAAATGAAAGCAAGTAAAGGTCAAAGCAATAAAATGCAAGGAAAGGAAACTTAAAATGTAAGAAAACCTCTTGGCAAGTAATTGAGAGCTAAGGTTACCTATCCTAGCCATTGACCACAAAGACATGATGATTATGAAGAGTTAATCCTACTTAGTCAACCTTACAACGAAGATAAGTCAAATAGGCATAGTTGATTTCAATCCCGAAGTCCTATGTCAACAACACTAAGGGGTCACATAGAGTCAAGAGAAACCAAATTAACTAACTACTCTAATGTATCAAACAAGAATGGACATCAATGACTCAAGGATCACCAAAGTCATCAATTTCAAGCCAAGAGTGGAGAAAAACTATGTAAAAAATAAGCCAAGCATTTTATCAAACACTTGGTGTGCATGAGAATAAAATAATATTAAATTGTAATAAAATAAATTCTAAAACTACCAAAGCAAGAAAGTAACAATAGCAACTAGAGAAAGCAATAAATGACATAAAAACATAAAATTGCATTAATTAGAATTAAAATGACAAAAGTGTTCATAACATGAAAATGACATAAAAGAGAAAATAACAAAAGAGATGAAGAAGATAAAGACAAGAAAGAATGGAAACATAAATGAAACTACACTAAAACAAGAATTAAAGTGCTGAAATTAAAAGGAAACTAAGCTAAAAACCCTAATTCTAGAGAGAGGGGGGAACTTCTCTCTCTAGAAACTAAGAGAAAACATCATAAAAGCTAAACCTAATTGCCCCCTTCATCCTTCTTCAATTTGGCCTTAAATAGCTTCAAAAAATGAGTTGGATTGGGTTTTGGGGGTCCAGAAATCGCTGCCAGTGAGTTGCAATTAATGAAGTCACGTGCAGGAACCTGTGCGGACGCACAGACGTGTGCGTCCGCACACATGCTGAATCCCGACTTGTGCGTATGCACAAGTACCTGTGCATACGCACATGTGGAATTATGTCCATCATAGGAAATTGCATATCATTTTGAAGCCCCGGACGTTAGCTTTCTAATGCCGCTGAAACTGTCTCATTTGGACCTCTGTAGCTCAAGTTATGACCAATTTATTATAGAGAGGTCAGGGCTGGCAGCTTTCCAAATCCTTCATTTTTTGAATTCTTCCCTTTTTGCATGCTCTTTTCCTCACTTCTTTAACCTATACTTGCCTTGGAAACCTGAAAATCACTTAACAAATACATCAAGGTACCAAATGGGATTAAAGTGAATAAAATTGACTAAATTAAGCACAAAAGAGCATGTTTTCACTTTCAAGCACAATTTAGGAAGAAATCTCAAAAGCATGCTATTTAGGTGAATAAATGTGGGTTTATGTGATGGAATCCACTCAAATCAAACCCAAATATATCGTAAAATATGGATTCATCCCTCATTCAGGTCCACATCTAGAGGTTTTTGGGCTCCACCTACCTGAGATCTATGTCATGCCACATCATCCTCCTGTATGATGACCCTAATCTCCTCAAGAAAGCGTGACCCCCTATACTCCGCATCGAGACCCTCACTGCCCAACAAGTCAGATAGCATCTCACCTGGGGTAATCCACGTCTAACTATCATGTACATCTTATGTCACTGCTAGGACACCCAACATAGTAATCACTAAACCCTCACCCAGTATCTCCGCCCCCTCTACCATTACAAAATGATCCACCACCATTGCTATCATATCCAACGCCACCATAACCACCACATCTATCACCATCACGACTATGACCACCAAACCCTCCTCCACCTCCACCACCACTTGCAACTCCACTCACGCCACCCACAAAACCACTATGACCACAACCACCAGCACCGACTCCTCCACCTCCAGCACCTCCACGCATACCACCGTTACCGCCACCACCACCTCCGTCACCATCAGATGTGTCGTGTCCACTACCACCTCCTCCATGACCGTTGTCATCATCACCATTATCCACACCATCACCACCGCTACCGTTATCTCTCTGGTTTGCCGTCCACATTGGGCTCTGCCTCCACGACCACCCCTGTCTCCTCTACGACCTCTAGCCTACCCTCCAGTACATCGATGGCATCATCGAGCCACCTCTACTCACGCTGATTAGATCGTGTCCCCACACGAGCTCTCCGCTCGGCATGACGGTTATCCAGAACATCATGCACACGATCTATCTATGGATCCTGTCCTGGACCTCTCTGCAATTCCTTTGTCGAGATCGGGTCTACTCTGAGGTCTCCGAGGAATAGTTCAGGTGACAAGAATCACCTACCATATTGATGCCACCACTCTAAGTACGCATGAGAGGGTCCTGGATTAGGAACAATATCAAATCGCAAGACATGTTCTGCCCTCCTATCACAATGAATGTGCCAGCCCTGTAAGGATGTGAGAAACCACTGATCACCGCCTCTGCCGTCCTTCGACATCAGAAAATCGATGTTCAATGTAGGAAACGGCCAATGCTGTAGTCCTCCAAGCTAAGGTAGAACCCAATCCACCTGAGGTAGTAATCAATTGTGTACCTCGTGGCCAAGGGCTAATGAAAGGCATCAAACCCATCGGGCCTAAAACCCGGGAACTGCCAGAAAATCCAAGACTAGATGAGCTGAAGTGGTCCTGCCAACTTTACCATATGCTTGTTGGCCACACGGCATAGGCAGCTGTATAACCACGACAGCGTGGTAGATCCCCAGCTATATCTGCCCATGTCCTCTAACCTCGCCACGTACAACAGCCACCGGATATGCATGCGGGTATTAGACTTGTCCGCGAAGAGCTGCGTTGATAATAGCATCATGATGTATGCTCTCGCGTACCTCCTGACTGTCTCCTCGTCTGTGCCCTCCAGACGGTCAGTGAATGTATCCTGCATCCAAATGGACTTCACAATTAACTTGTCGATGCAGTCTAGTGGCGGCAATACACCCAACAACTCCTCGAACTAAGCCCATGCTGGACGGCCTCCCTCGATGTACCATTCAAAGTCCGTCAGACATCCGTTGACGTACTGATTATCGATCAGGAGCTCTAGCTGGTAGGCTACATCCTGTAGAGTAATCGTGTATTCACCAAACGGCAGATGAAATGTATGAGTCTTCGGACGCCATCTCTCCATAAATGCACCGACTAATGGCTCATCCAACCTAAACCAGTGGTCGTTAAGCCTCGCGAGATGTGACAGGCCAGCCATCTGGAGGCACGACATGATCCTATCATCTAACGGCATACCATGCTTCCTCTTCATGCTCGAGATATAGCGGTGGGACTGCATGATAGTGAAAAAATACTCTTACAATCATAAAACTTTACAAAATAACAGTTAACTAAAACGGGCAATCTTAATCGAAAAATACTTTAACCAAAATTCTATTAAACTCTCAGAATCACTTATCCAATATGCATTTACGATTTTAATACTCTAACACACTACTATCCTTATATCAATACTCTAACCACTATTCGAGATTCACAGATTCTAACAATTATAAACAGTTTAATATCACTAAACAACTTCCAACAGACTACTTCTCCTAAATCTAAACTCTAACTACTACTTCAAGTTTAGAGATTCTAATCATTCTAATAACCAAGTTCTAAGCAATTTAATATCACTAAATCATACTTTATTTCATACTAAAAATTAAAAAAATAAATTATTTACTAACCTCTTCATGCACGCTACCAGCAATATACGCAACTTTGTCTAATCGATAGATTCAATTTGGGTCGTCCTCCTTTACTTTAGTATCAACCTTGTAGCACAACCTTACTTTCTTTTGATTTTTGGATGTGGTGGGGTAGGGGGTGAAATATAATCCGAATGAACTAAATTTGAATTCTATATATAGCTAGCCTGAGAGTAAATCAAATTAGGTGCTATAGATTTACATTGAAACCTCCTTATATATAATTCGAATAGTGTTGCTTCGATTTACCATGATTAAAAAAACAATGGCTAAATCGACACTCCCTGTTTCGAATTGCACTCTTTCATGCTAAATCGAAATGCCTTGATTCGATTTACTCTTGTTTCCATAATTCGACAAAGCCTCATTCGATTTATATATTAACATGCATTAGGAAGATGTACATAATGTATTTCTATTTGGGTGAGACGCATAATTTTTGCAAGCCTTTGGTTTATACGGGTGATTTGCCCAAATTTTAATATACACCTAATATAATTATTTTTAATTTCCACTTTACAATGGAAAATCCATTATTATTTATTCCCATAGTAACAACATCTTCAACCTCTCATTTTTTTTCCTTTTTGAATTTCTTCCTAACATAATTATTCATACCCTGCCCAAAGATAATAGTTAAGGTCCAAATAAACAAGTCCAATTAATGATACAAGGAGTAAAAAAAGTACAACAAATCCACCCAGATTATGTTAGTTAAAGACACGGGTCGGTCCATGATGAGTCCATATTTGATGAGATATTTTGGTTTGATTTGGATGGATTTCATCACATAAACTCACACTTAAGCACCAAAATAGCAAACTTTTGTATTTTCTCCCTAAATTAGACTTAAATGTGACAACATGCATTTTTTGTACTTAAATTAGTGATTTTAATTCCATTTTTATGTCACTCAATGCCATGACATGTTTGTTGAGTGATTTCAGGCCTTGGAGGCAAGATTGGCTAAGCAAAAGTGGAAAGAAGCATATACAAGGGAGAACACATGAAGAAAATAAGGAAAAGCACACACAGTCAAGTGTGCGTGCGCACAAGAGGGAATTAGCATGTGTGCGTGCGCACAACCCTCTGTGCGTACGCACAGGTCCCTGCACGTGGTTTCATTAATGAAACATATGATCCGCAATTTTTGGGGGCTTTTGGCCCAATTTTGGAAGGCTAGATGCTGAATTGAAGTGCTATATGAAGGGGATATCAACACATATTAAGGTATTAGTTAGCATTAGCTAGTATTGGGTTTTAGTTTTAGTTTTTCCTTAGTAAAAAGCATCCTTAGGAGTAGGAGTAGTTTAGATAGCAATTTCTCTCCTAGGGTTTTGATTGTAGCATTTTATAGCAAGTTTGATCTTGGATTTTACTTTTTTAATTGTAAGTACTATTAATTTCCTCTTTAATTACATCACCTTTACTTTCATTTCCCTTTGGTTCAAGCACTTTGTTAATATTGGCAATTTTGAGTTCTTGAAGTTTTGATTAATGAATTTTGTCTTTTATGCTTTATATATGCTTGATTGCTTGTTTATAGTTGATTTTGTGAATAGTTGGTTATAGTTTTTCTTTTTTTCCTTTGCAATTTCTCATATTTTGCTTTTATGCCCACAAGGTGTTTGTGAAAATGCCAATTATGGATTTCGAGTAGATTTTCACACCTTGTCTTGGGGTTTGAGTTCCTAGGATACTAGAGTCATGATGTCCAACTTTTAGTGGCAATTTTTGAGTAGTTAGTTGACTCTTGTGTCCATTGAAACTAGCTTTTTACCAATTAATTTGGTAAGTTAGCTAGGACTTATGGATTAAGGTCCATTATGCTTTCTTGACCTACTCCTCGATGTTAGGGGTTGACTAAGCGAGATTGACTCATCATAATTATCACAGTTGTGGTTATGATGATGATATGATTCCTTGGATCCTCATTCCCAAGTTAAGGCTCTTTTATGTATTTTAGCATTTTTACTAAGTTTTGACCTTATTTTCCTTTTTATTTACATTAATTCCAATTTTGATCATTCTTTAGTTCTTTTGTTTCTTACGTTCTTTTAATCTTTTGTTCATTGATTTAAAACCCCTTTTGTCTTCACAACCGAAAGCATGACACTTCGATTGCATCCTAGGGAGAACGACCCGAGGTTTAATTACTCTCAATCTCGGTTAATTATTGTTTGAAAATTAATCTTTGATGTTTGGGATTGAATTGCCGGTTTGGACTTACTCACGACGGAACTATTTTTTATCTAATTTCCGAACCGATGCAAATCCTTATACATCAGTCCACCTAATTGCTCGAGGCACGGGTTTCACAACCTATGTCTGACCAGACTTGCATGACAAATAACACATTGTCAAACACTACTTCAGATGCTATTCACAGCTCAGCCACCACCACAATATGGGATAACTTTCCTAATATTAAGGAAGAAACTACCCACTATCATAAGTGAAAATATACAGGAGTGATGACCAAGTCATCATCTGTCTCTACAAAATACCCTATCAAATTTAGGTATTTCTCAATCTTCACTTAAGTCTGCTTAAAACTCTTGCTAGCTTAAATATCGAAGTCCCTTGTAAGTACCTCCTACCATTATCCACTCAAAAATATTGGACAACTTTACCCTTCTAGTAAACAAGTCAGAACCTTTAATCATAGGAGTTTGGACCACATGTCTAGACCCCTACAACTTTAGTTTCAGGTATTCCCTCGAAACATTGGTGTCATTACTGGGGACCTGGAAGCCAACCATCAAGCACGGTGGATGTTCACCCAGAAGACGAACCTACTACATCAGATTCAGAATCTCAAAGTGGAGGACACCACAATAACAATCGAACACTTTTTTATACCTCAACACTCGAAAACAGGTAAAGGTGTCACCAAGAAGAGAGATAGAGGGGAGCTAGGAGGAAGAAGGATAGGCTCCCAGATTTAAATTTTTGAAGGATCAAAAAATAGGAATGTAGCAGAGATCATGAGACTGGTTCAAGGTCTTCAAGGCCATCTGGAACAATTGGAGGTTATTGAGCTGGAACGACAACATGAGTCAAAATAGCAACTTCGTAAAGAACTACGAAGTCGCACAAAGCTTGAAGAAAAGATGAAGAGGTTGGAATCTGACCTCAAAAACAAATGACGCTGTGAAGATTGTGATTTAACCCCTTTAGGAAGTGAGGACCCCTTCTCAGAGGAAATCATGCGGGATAAGGTTCCTAGAAGCTTCAAGAGCTCGGATATGGATCTTTGTGATGGCACTTCAAAATTAAATAAATAAATAAAATAAAAACAAAAATATTTTAATTTCCTTACTCCTAATTTTCGATTTCTTCCCCCCCTCTACCCGAATTCTATCATCTCTCTCTCTACCATCATTCTTCTTTTCTTCTTTAGATATCTCACCAGGAGTTCTCTATACTCTGACATAGAAACTCTCATTCTTTCTCTTTCTTGGTTTTCTTTCTTGTTTATGAGCAAGAACAGAGATAAAGAACCCCTCTTTGATCTTGACCCTAAACCTGAGAGGACTCTAAGGAGGCGGCTACAACAAACTAGTGCACAACACTCCGGAGAAAACCTCACAGAGCCTTTCGAACAAGAAGCTGAGAATACAGAAATGGCAGCCAATCCCAATAATAGAGGAAATGCAAGGAAGGTCCTAGGTGACTTTACTGTAGCCACTTCTAACTTCTATGGACGGAGCATCTCTATACCTGCCATTGGTGCAAATAACTTTGAGTTGAAGCCTCAATTGGTCACTCTAGTTCAACAGAACTGCCAATTTCATGGACTTCCACAGGAAAATCCCAATAGATTCATCTCTGATTTCTTCCAGATCTGTGATACTATCATGACTAATGGAGTGGATCCAGAGATTTACAAGCAGATGCTTTTTCCCTTTGCTGTAAGGGACAGAGCTAGGTTATGGCTGGATTCTCAGTCCAAGAAAAGCCTAGACTCTTGGGAGAAGGTGGTCAATGAATTCTTGACCAAGTTCTTTCCACCTCAGAAGTTGAGCAAGCTTAGGGTAGAAGTTCAAACCTTTAGACAGAAAGAGGGTGAATCCCTCTATGAAGGCTGGGAAGGGTACAAGCAACTGATCAGAAGGTGCCCTGCTAACATGATTTCAGACTGGACCATGCTAGATATATTCTATAATGGTCTTTTTGAGATGTTCAATATGGCTTTGGACCACTTTACTGGTGGATCACTCCACTTAAAGAAAATGCCTGAAGAGGCACAAGAACTCATTGACATGGTTGCAAACAACCAATTCATGTACACTTCTGAGAGGAACACTGTGAACAATGGGGTGGCTTAGAAGAGAGGAGTCCTGGAGGTTGACACTCTGAATGCCATATTGGCTCATAACAAGATCCTGACCCAACAGGTCAACATGATCTTTCAGCATCTAACTGGATTGTAAGCTGCAGCTGGCAGCACTCAAGAGGCATCCTATAAAGGAGAATCCTACAATCCAGATCAACCCATGAGGGAAGAGGTTAACTATATGGAAAATTCCTCAGGGAATCCTAACAATGAGCCATATGGGAATACCTATAATGCATCATGGAGGAATCATCCTAACTTTTTATGAAAGGATCAACAGAAGCCTCAGCAAGGCTTCAATAACAATCAAGGTGGAAAAAACCAGAATAGGTTCAATAATAGACCATTCCCACCTTCTCAGTAATAGATGGAGACTTCTAAGTAGAGCCTCTCTAACTTAGCCACTATAGTCTCTGATCTCTCTAAGACCATTAACAGTTTTATGATAGAGACTAGGTCCTCCATCAGGAATCTGGAGGTATAGATTGGTCAGCTGAGTAAGAAGATCCCTGAGATCCCCTCTAACACTCTTCCAAGTGACACTGAAGTAAACCCAAGAGAAGAGTGCAAGACCCTCACTGTGGGAGCTGAGGCCAAATCTGAAAAGGAGCTTCTGGCATTGAACGCTAGCAAGGGAGTAGTTGGGCGTTCAATGCCCAAGGTGGAGCAAGTTGTGGCATTGAACACCACAATGGGAGAGGATGGGTGTTCAACGCCCACTAAAGACCCTCCTGTCGAAGAACTGAAGGAAATCAGAGCTCATGAGAAGACCACAGAGGTCCCCTTGAATGCCCTATTACAGATTATGGAGTCTGAATAATACTCCTCCCCTGATGAGGAAGAGGAAACTAGAGAATAGCAAGTTGCTCGGTACTTGGGAATCCTCATAAAGGTGAATGCAAAATTCTGTGGAACTAAGGCATTGAAAGAGGAACCCCCGGTACTTATCCAAGAGTGCAGTGCCCTAGTTCAGAGGAAGCTGCTTCAGAAGAGGCAAGACCCTAGAAGCTTCCTGATTCCATACCATAGGTACAATCACCTTTGAGAACGCCTTGTGTGACCTTGGGTCAAGCATCAACCTCATGTCTTTCTCTGTAATAAAGAGGCTGGAAATTCTAGAGGTGCAAGCTGCCAACATTTTATTAGAGATGGCAGACAGGTCATTGAAAAAGGCATATGGCATGGTGAACGATGTCCTAGTGAAGATTGAAGACCTTTATCTCCCAGCTAATTTTGTAATTCTTGACACTAGGGAGGATATAGATGAGTCCATCATCCTTGGAAGGCCATTCTTTGCCACTAGAAGAGCCATGATTGATGTAGAAAGAGGAAAACTAGTCCTGCAACTGAATGAGGAGTGTCTTGTGTTCAAGGTTCATAAATCTCACTCTACATCAGTTGGAGAAGGCACAATTAACAAGTACTTAGTGCTTCCACCACTTCTATCAGTACAGAGCCTAACAGAGCCCTCAGACACCAACTCTGAGTTTGGTGTGGGGCAACCATCATCAAGCTCTGAGAAGGACGGCAGTAAGAAGAAAGTGCCTAAAGGTTGGAAGGGAAAGAAGATCCCTACCGAGGACCTTTCACCTGGAATGAGAGTGGTCTTCACTGACAGTCCAATCATTCCACACACCGTGAATAGGATCCTATCTCTAGAACATGTGGAGCTCATCCATGAGAGCACAGGGAGGAAGTTCACTGTACGGGATGAAGTTCTGAGCCCCTATCCATCTCTGTAAAGGAGCTGTCCATCAAGCTAGTGACGGTAAAGAAGCGCTTGTTGGGAGATAACCCAACCATGATTAGAGTATTTCTGTTTTTCCTTAAGTTTATTTCTATTTAAATATATTAAGTTATTTTCATAGTTGTTTCCTTTGCTTTTTAAATGTTTGTGATCATGTACAGTACTTAGAACAGAGACAAGTATAGCAGAAGAGGACAAGCAGAAACTTGGCGTTAAACACCACCCTGGAGGTAGCAAACGCATTCAAAGCCCTACAAGGAGCAGAGACCTGGCGTTGAACGCCAGGAAGGGAGTCCCTGGGTGTTCAAACACCCCATGAGGAGCAGAAGCTGGCGTTGACCGCCAGCCAGGGAGCAAGGCTGGGAGTTCAACGCCCACAAGGGGCAAGGAATTCGAATTTCCTAGCCTCTCAAGACCAGTGGACCCCACAGAATCTCCACCTACCCCACCTACCCTACTCTTTCTCTCACCTCTCTATACCTTAAACCCAAACCCCACTTTCCCTCTTCCCAATCCACACACTTCTCTAACCCCATCATAACTCCCGTTAACCCTGACTCACTTCAAATTCAAAACTTTCCCACCCATTTCCCCTTCCCCCATAGCCGAACCCTTATCCACCCTCCCCTATAAATATCCCTTCCCACACACACGGCCGAAGCCGCTTTCCCCTCTCTTCTCTATCTCTTTCTTCCTTCTTCTCTTCTTATTTTTCTCGAGGACGAGCAAAGTTTTTAAGTTTGGTGTTGGAAAACTTTACTTTTTGCTTTCCATTCACACTCATGGCACCCAAAGTCAGAGAGTCCTCTAGAAAGAGGAAAAGAAAAGCCATAGCTTCTGCCTCCGAACCTTGGAAAATGAACAGATTCCTCACCAATGCTCATCAAGACCACTTCTATGAAGTAGTGGCAAAGAAAAGGGTGATCTCCGAAGTTCCCTTTAGGCTAAAAAAGGATGAGTACCCGGAAATCCAGTAAGAAATTTGGAGAAGAGATTGGGAAGTTCTAACCAATCCTATCCCGAATGCTGGAATCTTAATGGTGCAAGACTTCTACGCCAATGCATGGGTCACAAAAAGGCATGATACAAGTGTGAACCCAAGCACCGAGAATTGGCGCACCATAGTCCGAGAGAGACTCTTGGATTTCAGTCCGGAGAGTGTAAGAGTGCCTCTCAAATTATCGCAAATGCTGGAAGAGACACACGCTTACACTAGAAGGGCCAACACTGACCAAAGGTTAGACCAAGTGCTTGCGGACATTTGTGTGGAAGGAGCACAATGGAGGAGGGATGCACAAGGCATGCCATACCAACTAGGTAGGCTTGGCCTCAAGCCTGTGGCAAGAGGATGGTTGGAATTTATCCAACACTCTATCATTCCAACAAGTAACCGTCCTGAGGTTACCATAGACCGAGCAATAATGATTTACTGCATTATGCTTGGGAATGAGGTGGAGGTACACGAGGTGATACCTCAAGAGCTGTACAAGGTGGCAGAAAAGCCCTCCACCCAAGCGAGGCTAGCATTCCCACATCTCATCTATCACCTATGCAATTTAGCTGGAATTGTCATAGAAGAAGACACCCCCATACAAGAGGACAAGCCCATCACAAAAAGAAGGATGGAGCATGTTAGAGAGTCTGCGCACGCACCACAACAAGAGCATGTGCAGCCGCCTCAACAAGAAATCCCTGAGATGCCTCAAGGGATGTATTTTCCTCCCCAAAATTATTGGGACCAACTGAACACCTCTATAGGAGAATTGAGCTCTAACGTGGATCAGCTGAGGTTGGAACACCAAGAGCAGTTCACCATCCTTCATGAAATAAGAGAAGATCAAAGAGCTTTGAGGGAAGAGTAACTAAGACAAGGGCAAGACATAGAGGAGCTTAAACGCTCCATTGGATCTACTAGAGGAAGCAATAGCCGCCATCACTAAGGTGGTCACGTTCTATTCCCCCTTGCTTATGTTATTTTTATGTATTTTTCTATTCTCCTTTGTATTTCATTGTCTGTTCCCTGTTTCTAGTGCGTGATCATATTTTTGTTTTGTCTTAAGCTATGAAATATTCCATATATCTCTCACCATGATTAAAAGAAAAATCTATTTGAAAAAAGAGAAAAGTGAGATGAATGAATTTTAAGTTTATCATGAATCAATTTAATTATTTTGATGTGGTGGCCTTGTTTTACTTTCTGAATGCATGAGTTAACAGTGCATATTTGATGTTGGAGTAAAGTGTATTGGCTCTTGAAAGAATTATGAAAAAGGAGAAGTATTATTGGTGATCTGAAAAATCCAAAAAAAAATTGATTCTTGAAGCAAGAAAAAGTAGCGACAAAAAAAGAGAAGAAAAGAAAAAAAAAGAGAAAAGAAAACAAAAAAAAGAGAGAAAAGAAAAGAAAAATCCAAAAGCTCTTAAAACCAAAAGGCAAGAGTAAGGATCCAAGGCTTTGAGTATCAATGGTTAGGAGGGTCTAAAGAAACAAAATCTTGGCCTAAAAAGTTCAAATGATCTGCTTCCCCTAACTAAATGCTTGTGGTGTAAAGGTGTCAAGTGAAAAGTTTGAGACTGAGCAGTTAAAGTTGTGATCCTTAAAGCAAAAGAGTGTGCCTAAGAACTCTGGACACCACTGTCTAGGACTTTAAGCAAAGTTAAAGTCGAATCCAAGGGTTCCCCCAATTAAGTGTCTGTGGCGTTTATGTATCCAGTGGTAATACTGGAAAACAAGACGCTTAGGGTCACGGCGAGGCTCAAAAAGAAGCTGTGTTCAAGAATCAAGAAAAGCTAAACCAAGAAAATCAATAATATCATCCCGACTCTGAATTCCTAAAGATATCAATACTCCTGAGCTTCAAAGGAAAGTGAGATGTCAAAACTATTCAGAAGTAAATAGCTACTAGCCCCGCTCATCAATTGGAACTGAGCTTCATTGAAAACTCTAAGATTTATTGTCTCCTTTTTCTTCTTTTTTAATCCTAATATGTTTTTGGTTGCTTGGGAACAAAAAATAGTTTAAGTTTGGTGTTCTGATGAGCGGATATTTTATACACTTTTTAGTACTGTATCTTAGTGTTTTTGGTTATGTTTTGTTACGTTTTATTAAGTTTTAGTAGGTTTTAGTGCAAAAATCACTTTTTGGATGCTACTTTGAATATTTGTGTTTTTCCTATGTTTTTAGGTGATTTTGGGTGAATCTGGTAAGTTTTGAAAAAGTCTGATTTAGAGACAGAGAAAGGACTACAGGTGCTGTTCGATTCTAATCTCTATACATTTGAATGAGCATTTCCGGAGCTATAGAAGCCCAATTGACGCGTTTTCAATGGCATTGGAAAGATAACTTTCAAGGCTTTTAACAGTATAGAATAATCCATACTTATCTTTGGAAATGATGGCCCAAAAATGGGCGTTGAATGCCCATCTGACCCCCTGCCTAGCGTTTCAACGCCCCAAGAGGAGTCCCAACACGTGGAGTCACCCCAAGTTCAGCCCAAACACTCATCAAGTGGGCCCAAGAAGTGCATTTTTGCACCTCTAAGTCTAGTCTATCATATTTTTGTATTCTTTTCATTATTAGAATAGTATAAATAGAACTAAGATCACCCTTTTTAGAGATCTTTTGGCATATTCAAACCTTTCACTACTATTTTCTGTAAGCTATGAGCAACTAAACCTCCTAAGTTAGGGTTAGGAGCTCTGCTGATTCTCATGGATTAATAATATTACTATTTCTATTTCAATATGTTTGATTCTATTCTCTTATGCATTCTCGTTCTTCAATCTTAATGAATTGGGGGGTGAACCGTGACATTCATCCTTGTTTTACATGGGTTCTGTACGAGTCCTGACCTGGATAGCATTGAACTAAAGCTAGAGAATGCATTGCAAATTCCAAGAGAGTACCTGGGCAACTTTGGATACGTAACATATAATCCCGTTGACCGTGGGTTTCTGTGGTTTCTGTGGCGCTAAGGCTAGAGTCAGAAAAGCAGTATTCTCTGATCCGGAAGATCCGACCTTATCTGTAGCATTTTGAGTAGGATCGTGAAGGGGAGTGGATTGCTTAGAGCTTCACCTTCGGCTATAGTGAGAAACCATGAGTTAACTTGATGAGAGGACATGAGATACTCGAATATGGTGAATGGCTATGGTTTAGAAGAGATTAACTTGATGCGAGGACATGAGTTAGTCACTTACGGCTGCCATTGAATGAATCATTCGTTATTGAAGTAGACAGTAAGAAAAGTTAGTCCGGAAAGAATAAGCATCTCCGAAGCCTTAACTAAATTATTATCATTGTTTTCTTTACATCAATCTGGTATTTCTTTCTTTTACTATTAGTTTATGTTTTCAACAAACAACCATCTTTTCTAATCGCCTGACTAAGATTTACAAGGTAGCTATTGCTTGCTCAATCTGACAATCCTCGTAGGATTCGACCCTCACTCACCTGAGGTATTACTTGGACAACCCGGTGCACTTGCCGGTTCAGTTGTGCAGAGTTCAATTCCGCGCACCAAGTTTTTGGCGCCGTTGCCGGGGATTGTTCGAGATTGACAAACTACCAGACTATCTTGTTGCTTAGATTAGGTATTCTTTATGGTTTATTTGCTCTTTTGTTTTTCTTTTGTTTTCTTTTTCAAAAATTTTTCAAAGCCTTTTCTTTTTTTAGTAATTTTTTTTGTTTGAGTCTTGTGTCAATTTTTAAGTTTCGTGTCCCGTCTATTTTCATCTATTTCTTTAAATTTTCGAGAGTGTTCTCATTTTCCTTTCTTGATATTCGAATTTTTCTTGGTAATTTTTCTTGTTTGATTTTAAAGATTTTAAGTTTGGTGTCTTTTAGTTGTTTTTCCTTTAATTTTCAAAAATTAGTGTCATTTGATCTTAAATTTTTAAGTTTGGTGTCTCTTAGTTGTTTTTCTTTTTCTTTAAAATTTGAAAATCCAAAAAAATATTTCTTTTGTCTTTGTTTAAATTTTTGAAAATCTTGCTATCTATTCTTATCTTGATTTAAAAATTTTAAGTTTGGTATTTTCTTGTTAGTAAAGTTTAAATTTTAGATTTCAAATATTATCTTTTCAAATCTTTATCATATCTTTTTACTTTAAATCCTTCCTATCTTATCTTCTTTTAAAATTTTAAATCTTAAATTCCTATCTTTTAAAATTTGATCTTCAAAATTTTTAAATTTTTAAATCCTATCCTTCTTAATATTTTCAAATATTTATCTTATCTTTTTTATCTTTCTCTAAATTTCAAAAATCCTATCTTATCTTATTTTAAATTCAAATTTCAAATTTCAAAATAAAGTCTTTTTCAAAATTTAAATTCAAAATTTTTTCAAATCTTTATCATATCTTTCTTTTAATTTTTAAACTTTCCTTACCTTAAATCTTTTAAATTTAATTTACAAAATCTTTAAATTTTGTGCGGTTCAGTTGTGCGGAGTTTAATTCCGCACACCAGTTTGCTTAACCCCCACTTGAATTTGAGGGAGATATTAGAGTATATTATTAGTTAATTTAGTCAGGATTAGGTTAAATATAGTTGGAATAGTGATACGTTAGTGCAACAAGTGTATTTAGTATAGTTGTTAGTAATTATTATAGTTATAAGAATCCCGCTAGGGAGACAATGGGGGTATCTTTACAATGTCTACAATGGGCTGGTTATTAAGCACAATATGAGTTAAAAATGAAAATATACCACATTTTACCCTAAGTTCAAAAAGCCCATTCAGTTTTGTTTTAATTATAACCATCTAATCCCTAATTCAAATTTTCTCCAATCCTTTATTTGTGCACCGATGGCAACCCTCCCAGCCAACCTTCGAGGACCTCCCCTGACCATCCCACCACACTGGCATAGAGTAACCCTGCACTTCCATCAGCATTGACCATACCTGCAATGTTCACCCTCTCGCGCGTGCCTCTTCTGTCGCCGGCAGCAGCCAGTTCTGTCGGTCCCTGCTTTTCGTCAGGGGTCTTCCGTGGCATTCGTTGGAGGGCCTCATCATCGACTGAGTTGCACATCACAGGAGCCTGGGTCGTGGCTCGCTTCAGCACAAGTACCATGACCGGTGTGCGCGCCCTGCGTCCGCCTACGTCATGCTTCCGCTGATAAACCACTATTTTACGATTTATTTTGTATTGAATTGAGTGGATTTTATCAATTATTCTCACACTTATTCATATAAATTGCGTGTTTTACATTTCCTTTCTAATTTTGTGCTATGGTTGAAAACATGCTTCTTTGGCCTTAAATTTGCTAATTTTAATCCTCCTTTATTACCACTCGATGCCGTGATATGTTTGTTAAGTGTTTTCAGGTTTACAGGGCATGAATGGCTTGAAGGATGAAGAGGAAGCATCTTAAAGTGGAAGGAACACAAGAAACTGAGGATCTAAGAAGCGAGGAGCGACGCACACGCATGGCTGACGCGTGCATGTGACTTGGAGCATTTTACAACGACGCGTACGCGTGATTGACATGTATGCGTGACAAGCGCATAAGTCCAATGACGCGTACGCGTGGCCGACGCGTACGCGTGACAAAGCGTCACGTGCTGCATTAAACAGAAGACGTTGGGGAAGATTTCTGGGCTGCTTTTGGCCCAGTTTCAACCCCGAAAGTGAAGCTTAGAGGCTGCAGAGTGGAGCTGGATGGGGGAATGGATTCATTCAAACTTCATACAACATTAGTTAGTTTTTAGATGTAGTTTTCTAGAGAGAGAGGCTCTCTCCTCTCTCTAGGTTTTAGGGTTCTTAGGTTTAGATCTTTTCAATTTCAGAATTCTACCTTGTTTTAATTTAGTTTTCTTCTACTCTTACTTATTCTAGCACTTTAATTATCTATACTCTTACTGATTCACTTGTTTTGTCCATTTAGTTTATGAACTCCTATGTTACTCTCAATCTCCTTTTTAATGCAATTTTATGTTTCATGTTTATGGCTTCTCTATTTAATTATTGGTTGTTGATTTGTGGCAATTGTTAGTCTTAGGTTTTATTAGTCCTTGTTAATTTTCTAAGTTTTTATTTTGTGCCTTCCAAATGTTTGATAAAATGCTTGGTTGGATTTTATGTTGGATGTTTATGTTCTTAGCTTAGATTGAGTAAATTGGAGACTCTTGAATTGTCAAAGTCTCTTGTTGGTTGGTGATTGAAAGTTGCTAGTTGGTTTGAGCTTCACTAACTCTAGTCTTTGATTAGGACTTGTGAACTCAAGTTAAATTGCTCACTTGACTTACCTTCAATTGTTAGAGGTTAACTAAGTGAGAGCAAAAAGGCAATTACCATCACAAGTGACTATAATAATGGGGATAGGAATTCCAATTCTCAATCTTTGCTAGGACTTTTCTTAGTTATTACTTTATTTTCTTGTTATTTACATTACTTATTTCTTATTACAAAATCCAAAAATATACTTTTCCATAACCAATAGTAACATACTTCCCTACAATTCCTTGAGAGACGACCCGAGGTTTAATACTTCGGTTAATTTTATTGGATTTGTATTTGTGACAAACAATTTAAATATTGACCGAGGATAATTTGTTGGTTTAGAGCTATACTTGCAACTTGATATTTTTATGAAAAAATCTTTACCGACATTTTCCCTCTATCAAATTTTTGGCGCTGTTGTCGAGGAATTGCAAATATGTGCCTTATTATTAGTTATTGTGAATATTGTGAATAATTTTACTTTTTTGTTTCTTTGTTAATTGTTAGTTTTAGGAGTTTATTTTCATTAGTTCTTATTAGTTTTTGTTTTTAATTTCTCTTGCTACTATGAATTCTCACCCCTTTGGCTATGAGTGCGGTTACAATTATGTTGTAGGAAATGGAGATTACAATGAAGGCTTGCATCAAGGATGGGAAAATCAAAGATGGGAGAATCTACAAGGATTAGATCAACCCTCTTGGCAACACCCTCCTCCAACCTACTATGAGTAAGAGCCATTCCAAGGTGCATACCAATCCAATAGCTATGGTGGACCCCCTTGTAGTTACCAACAAGCCCCACCATATGCGTATGAACCCCCTCTTCAACGTAGATTTAAACCACCGTACTCACAAGCCTCATCCTACCAAACACTTTCACATAACCCTTATCTACCATACCAACCACCTTATGAACCATATGAGCCATACATAGAACCACCCCTATTCCAATACAATTACTCCCAAGAACCACCACCTCCATATAGACCATGTCCATATCCATCAATCCAAGAGCCATATGATCCTAATTATGTTAGCCAAGCGAAACAAGAGTCAAAGAACCATCTCAAGAAAGCAATGGATCGACTTCAAGCAACCATCCGTCAAAAGTTCGACCCATGTGAGAAGCAATGACTGAAGTATGATGTATAACAAGTGGAAAAGATGGAGAGTGATGAACCACCTTCCTTTCATGAACCTTTCTTCCTAATCAATGAACCCTCATATCCACCCCAATCTCCAATGGATGACACTCTTGGAGTTCTTCTTTAAGAGCAAAGAGAGATGC
Source organism: Arachis ipaensis (assembly GCF_059453495.1). Lineage (NCBI taxonomy): Eukaryota > Viridiplantae > Streptophyta > Magnoliopsida > Fabales > Fabaceae > Arachis > Arachis ipaensis. The sequence continues at coordinate 97,327,098 of NC_142439.1, forward strand.
AAAGGGAGGTACTAGAATTCACGGCTGCCTTGACTGAGGTAGTAAGTCGATTAGCTTCCCAATATTTGGACACTCAAAGAACTCCCATAGCTACATGTGGAGAATCAATGGAAGAGCGTAGGATAAAAGAGCACTAGAAACTCCGGTGAAAAGTGAGGAATGTGACTTTGTCTTGGAGCAATCGGAGGAAGCCATACCTGTTTAAGCGGAAGAAGTAGTTAAAGACTTAGGAGATGCTAAACCTCCATGGAAATCAAGAGTTGTAGAGTACTCCGCCAAAAAGTTTAAAATTAATATTGAGGAGGCTAGTGCACAACCTCTAAGGCATGTTCCCTATGAAGAATTGGACGGAATAGATCAAGAAGGAAGTTTCCTTGGTGATGATGATCATGAATCAAGTCTTCCTAGTGATGAATCTACATCCGCAATTGAACTCCTTGAATATGAAGACCCTTCTTTGATTGAGTCTGAGAATGATGTGGAAGTGGAAGTCCTTCGAAAAGGATGGACAGGAGTTGAATAGGCTTTGTCAGGATCGTTGGAGACTTCTCTACCTAGGTTGTTGTCTACTACTTCATTTGAGTGGATAAAACTTATCTCTATTCGCTTTACTATCCCACTTGAGTATGGTATTCTTGAAACCGATGGCCAACTTAGGAAGTTTTGTGGCATTAAGCGTAACAGAAGGATGTTTAGTGGTTGGAGTTGCAAATCAAGGCTCATTAAGGTTGAGATTTCAAGTGCTAGATGCAAAGGTTGGACTAGTAATCAATTGGTTGGATCTAAGAGAAGAGTTTGGTACTTCATCGAGAATTCGGATTGCTTACCACACGGTTGGAACAATGATGATCCACTTAAAGACTGGTGTAGAAACAAAATTTGGGATCCGGGCATTGGTGCACGAAATTACAATCACACTTTTGCAACTCCGCACAACTAACCAGCAAGTACACTGGGTCGTCCAAGTAATAACTTACGTGAGTAAGGGTCGATCCCACGGAGATTGTCGGCTTGAAGCAAGCTATGGTTATCTTGTAACTCTTAGTCAGGATATCAATAATTCTCATATTTAATTGTAAAAAGTAAAAGAACATGAATAAATACTTGTTATGCAGTAATGAAGAACAGGTTGAGGTTTTGGAGATGCTTTGTCTTCTGAATCTCTGCTTTCCTACTGTCTTCTTCTTCATGCACGCAAGGCCCCTTCCATGGCAAGCTTTATGTTGGGCATCACCGTTGTCAATGGCTACTTTTCGTCCTCTCAGTGAAAATGTTCCAAATGCGCTGTCACCGCACGGCTAATCAGCTGTTGGTTCTCGATCATGTTGGAACTCCATTGACCCTTTTGCGTCTGTCACACGCCCAACACTCGCGAGTTTGAAGCTCATCATGGTCATCCCTTCCCAGATCCTACTCAGAATACCACAGACAAGGTTTATACTTTCCGGATCTCAGGAATGGCCGCCAGTAATTCTAGCCTATACCACGAAGCTTCCAATCTTAGATTAGAAACCCAAGAGATATACATTCAAGCTTGATTGCATGTAGAACGGAGGTGGTTGTCAGGCACGCGTTCATAGGTGAGAATGATGATGATTGTCACGAATCATCACATTCATCAGGTTGAAGTGCGAATGCATATCTTAGAATAGAAGCAAGCGTGATAGAATGGAAAACAGTAGTAATTGCATTAATTCATGAAGAATAGCAGAGCTCCTCATCCCCAACAATGGGGTTTAGAGACTCATGCCGCAGAAGATACAATATGAAACGTGTAGAATGTCATGAGGTACAAAATGAATCACTAAAAGTGGTTTTTATAATCAACTAGTGACCTAGGGTTACAGAAAATGAGTAAGCTAGGGTGTTTAGTGTAAAAGAAAGGAAAGGGAAGAGAAGAGGAGAAGAGGCAGATTCGAATGGTGGAGATGAGGGGATGGCCAAATGTGTATTTATAAGAGGATGGGAGGGATTTCAAAAATTTTGAAAGAGATATGACATAGAGATATGATTGGTGGAAGAAAATAAAATCATGATATGAAAAAGATGAGATTTTTAATTGAAAAAGATATAAAGAGGTTAAATCTGAAAATTTGTCTATGCATCTAAGAAATATGAGATGATATGATGAGTTTGAAAAGATTTAGAAAGAAATTGAAAAGATACTTGAGTTTTTTAAGAAGATTTAGGAAGAATTTGAAGGTAATTTGAAAAGAGATTTAGAAAAGTGTTGAATTTTCAAAAATTGAGGGTGAATGATGAAAGTTTGAAACATGTTTATGAAGAAAATTATGAGTCAAAACATGAAAATTTGAAAAATTTTGAAGTGGAAAACAAAATCCTCTCCCCCTGTCTTTCTGGCGTTAAACGCCCAGAATGGTATCCATTCTGGCGTTTAACGCCCATAAGTTGGTCATTGTGGCCGTTTAACGCCCAGCCAGGTACCCTGGCTGGCGTTAAATGCCAGAAATCCTTTGTTACTGGGCGTTTTTTTGAACACCCAAGATGCTGCAATTCTAGCGTTAAACGCCCAGAATGGTACCTATTCTGGCGTTTAACGCCCAAAATGCTCCTTACTGGCGTTTTCTTGCCAGTAAGCTTCTTTTCTCTGCTTTTTGCGCTGAATCCTTCTATGACTCTGTGAATTCCTTCAATTTTGATGATTAATCTTTGAAGAGAATTTATTTCAAACTTCTGCTAGTATTACTTAAAACAAATAACTTGCTAATGGCTGGGTTGCCTCCCAGCAAGCGCTTCTTTATTGTCTTTAGATGGACCTTGACTGAGCTTTATTCAAGCCTCAGTTTTGAGCATTCTTGCTCAAAATTGCTTTCAAGATAATGTTTAATTCGCTGTCCATTAACAATAAACTTTTTATCAGAGTCAAGATCCTGAAGCTCAACATATCCATATGGTGACACACCTGTAATCACATATGGTCCCCTCCACCGGGATTTTAATTTCCCGGGGAATAGTTTGAGCCTAGAGTTAAACAATAGAACCTTCTGTCCTGGTTCAAAGACTCTAGATGACAGTTTCTTCTCATGCCACCTTTTTGCTTTCTCCTTATAAATTTTTGCATTTTCAAAAGTATTGAGTCTGAATTCCTCTAGCTCATTCAGCTGGAGAAACCTTTTCTCTCCAGCTAACTTAGCATCCAGGTTTAGGAATCTGGTTGCCCAGTAGGCTTTATGTTCCAGTTCCACGGGCAAATGACAGGCCTTGCCATACACAAGCTGGTATGGAGAGGTTCCTATAGGAGTCTTAAATGCTGTTCTGTATGCCCACAGAGCATCATCCAAGCTTTTTGCCCAATCCTTTCTACGGGCAATTACAATCTGTTCCATGATTTTCTTTAGTTCTCTGTTAGAGACTTCAGCCTGCCCATTTGTCTGTGGATGATACGGAGTTGCCACTTTGTGGCTAATTCCATATCTGACCATAGCAGAGTAAAGCTGTTTATTGCAGAAATGAGTGCCTCCATCACTGATTAGTACTCTGGGAACACCAAATCTGATGAAAATATGTTTTTGGAGGAACTTCAACACAGTCTTAGTATCATTAGTGGGTGTGGCAATTGCTTCTACCCATTTAGATACGTAGTCTACAGCCACCAGAATGTAAGTGTTTGAGTATGATGGTGGGAAAGGACCCATGAAGTCAATGCCCCATACATCAAACAACTCAATCTCTAAGATCCCTTGTTGAGGCATGGCATAACCATGAGGCAAGTTACCAGCTCTTTGGCAACTGTCACAGTTACGCACAAACTCTCGGGCATCTTTATAGATAGTAGGCCAGTAGAAGCCACATTGGAGGACCTTAGTGATTGTTCGCTCACTTCCAAAATGTTCTCCATACTGTGATCCATGGCAATGCCACAGGATCTTCTGTGCCTCCTCTCTAGGTACACATCTGCGGATCATTCCGTCTGCACATCTCTTAAAGAGGTATGGCTCATCCCATAGGTAGTACTTTGCATTAGAAATTAGTTTTTTTCTTTGTACCCTGCTGTACTCATTGGGTATGAACCTCACAGCTTTATAATTTGCAATGTCTGCAAACTATGGTGCCTCCTGAATGGCAAAGAATTGCTCATCCGGAAAGGTCTCAGAGATCTTAGTAGGAGGAAGGGACGCCCCCTGCTACTGGTTCTATTCGGGACAGGTGATCAGCTACCTGGTTCGCTGTCCCTTTTCTGTCTCTTATTTCTATATCAAACTCTTGCAGAAGCAACACCCATCTTATGAGCCTGGGTTTTGAATCATGCTTTGTGAGTAGGTATTTAAGAGTAGCATGGTCAGTATACACAATCACTTTTGAACCTACTAAATAGGATCTAAACTTGTCAATGGCCTAAACCACTGCAAGTAACTCTTTTTCTGTGGTTGTGTAATTATTCTGTGCATCATTTAAAACACGGCTAGCATAGTAAATGACGTGCAGAAGCTTGTTATGCCTCTGTCCCAACACTGCACCAATGGCATGGTCACTGGCATCACACATTAGTTCGAATGGTAATGTCCAGTCTGGTGCAGAGATGACTGGTGCTGTGACTAACTTAGCTTTCAGGGTCTCAAACGCCTGTAAACACTCTGTGTCAAACACAAATGGCGTGTCAGCAGCTAGCAAATTGCTCATAGGTTTTGCAATTTTCAAAAAATCTTTTATAAACCTCCTGTAAAATCCTGCATGTGCCAGAAAGCTTCTGATTGCTTTTACATTGGCAGGTGGTGGTAATTTTTCAATTACCTCTACCTTAGCTTGATCCACCTCTATTCTCTTGTTTGAAATTTTATGCCCAAGGACAATTCCTTCAATCATCATAAAGTGACATTTTTTCCAGTTTAAAACTAGGTTGGTCTCTTGGCATCTTTTCAGAACAAGTGCTAAATGGTCAAGACAGGAGCTGAATGAGTCTCCAAATACTGAGAAGTCATCCATGAAGACTTCCAGAAATTTTTTCACCATATCAAAGAAAATAGAAAGCATGCACCTCTGAAAGGTTGCAGGTGCATTGCACAGACCAAAAGGCATCCTTCTGTAGGAAAATACTCCAGAAGGACATGTGAATGCTGTTTTTTCTTGATCCTGAGGATCTACTACAATTTGGTTGTAGCCTGAATAGCCATCCAAAAAGTCGTAATAGTCATGACCTGCTAGTCTCTCTAGCATCTGGTCTATGAATGGTAAAGAAAAATGATCCTTTCTGGTGGCTGTATTGAGCCTTCTGTAGTCAATACACATACGCCACCCTGTAACTGTTCTTGTAGGAACCAGTTCATTCTTTTCATTGTGAACCACTGTCATGCCTCCCTTTTTGGGTACAACTTGGACAGGGCTTACCCAGGGGCTATCAGAAATAGGATAAATAATCCCAGTCTCTAGTAACTTAGTGACCTCTTTCTGCACCACCTCCTTCATGGCTGGATTTAGTCGCCTCTGTGGTTGAACCACTAGCTTAGCATCATCCTCCAATAGGATCTTATGTATGCATCTGGCTGCGCTAAGGCCCTTAAGATCACTTATGGACCACCCAAGAGCTGTCTTGTGTGTCCTTAGCACTTGAATTAGTGCTTTCTCTTCCTGTGGATTTAAAGCAGAGCTTATGATCACTGGAAAAGTGTCACCTTCTCCCATAAATGAATATTTCAGGGATGGTAGTAGTGGTTTGAGCTCGAGTTTAGGAGGCTTATCCTCTTCCTGAAGAACTTTCAGAGGTTCTTTTATTTCCTCTGATTCCTCCAGATCAGGCTGAACATCTTTAAAGATGTCCTCTGGCTCTGATTCGAGACTTTCAGTCATATTGATCTCTTCCACCAAAGAGTCAATAATATCAGTGCTCATGCAGTCATTTGATGTGTCTGGATGCTGCATAGCTTTGACAGCATTTAACTTGAACTCATCTTCATTGACTCTCAGGGTCACTTCCCCTTTCTGTACATCAATAAGAGTTCGTCCAGTTACTAGGAAAGGTCTTCCTAGAATGAGAGTTGCACTCTTGTGCTCCTCCATTTCCAGCACTACAAAGTCAATGGGAAAGGCAAATGGCCCAACCTTGACAATCATGTCCTCAATTATGCCTGATGGATATTTAATGGAGCCATCAGCAAGTTGAAGACATATCCGGGTTGGTTTGACTTCTTCAGTCAAGCCAAGCTTTCTCATAGTGGATGCAGGTATTAGGTTGATACTTGCTCCAAGGTCACATAGAGCTGTCTTGGTACAAGTACCCTCTAATGTGCATGGTATCGTAAAGCTTCCTGGATCTTGAAGCTTCTCTAGTGAGCTTTTTCAGAATGACTGCACTGCATTCTTCAGTGAGAAACACCTTTTTAGTTTCTCTCTAATCCTTCTTATGACTTAAGATCTCTTTCATGAACTTAGCATAAGAGGGTATTTGCTCAAGTGCCTCTGCAAATGGGATCTTTATTTCAAGAGTCCTGAGATAGTCTGCAAAGCGGGAAAATTGTTTATCCTACTCCGCTTGGCGGAGTTTCTGAGGATAAGGCATCTTGGCTTTATATTCTTCAACCTTAGTTGCTACAGGTTTATTCCCTAAAGAGGTGGTTGGAGAAGCCTTCTTAGAGGGGTTACTATCAGCACTTGCAGGTGTCTGATCCCTCATTGGCATTTGAACGCCAGAATTGGGTGCTGGATGGGCGTTTAACACCAGCTTTTCACCCTTTTCTGGTGTTTGAACGCCAGAACTGGGCAGGGAATGGGCATTTAACGCCAACTTTTCTCCCTTTTCTGGAGTTTGAACACCAAAAGTGGGCATCCACTGGGCGTTTAACGCCAATCTTTCACCCTTTTCTGGCGTTTGAACGCCTGAATTATTCCTCTATGGGCTCTTGCTGTCCTTAGAGGGATTTTGGGTAGTGGTTTGGTCATCCTCTGTCAGTTGTTCCTTTCATGGCTTTCTACTACTTTGAGCTGATTTATTCAATGTCTTCCCACTTCTTAGTTGGACAGCTTGGCATTCTTCTGTTATCTGTTTAGATAGCTGCTGTCTTGTCTGATTCAATTGTGCTTCCATATTCTTGTTAGCATTTTTAGTGTCTTGGAGCATCTCTTTAAATTTTGCTAATTGTTTTGTCATAAGGAGTAATTGTTGATTAAGCTCAATACTATGTTCTTGAGGATTAGGGTCAGTTGTTACTGCCCTAGCTTCTTCCTTTATGGAGGACTCACTGCTAGAGTACAAGTGTTGATTTCTAGCAACCGTATCTATAAGTTCTTGAGCCTCTTCAATCGTCTTTCTCATGTGTATAGATCCACCAGCTGAGTAGTCTAAAGACATTTGAGCTCTTTCTGTAAGCCCATAGTAGAAGATGTCTAACTGTACCCACTCTGAAAACATTTCAGAGGGGCATTTTCTTAGCATCCTGATGCCAAGGCATCTTAGGCTAGTTTCACTAGCCTTTTTCTTTTATTTTTAGTTGTTTTATGCATTTTCTTGAGCCTTAAGTAATCATTTTGGGCCAAATAGTCATGCTTGTCTTAAATCATTCAACATGAAGATTTTGATGCAAATTCCATGAGTTTTTAGTTATATTCCTTGAAAGCTATGAATGGAAGAATTCTCATGAATTTTTGCAAGACTTTGATGCAATTGTTTGGATGATTTCAGGGAAGAAGAGGCTAGGCAAGGAAGCAACAAAATCAATAAAGGAAGCTTGAATATCACATGTGGAGTTTAAGTTCCAGTTTAAGCCTAAACTGGAGCTTAAACGCCAGAATCATGAAGGCTAAGAAATGCTGGAATTGAAGTTTAACCTCCAGTTTAACCTTAAACTGGAGGTTAAACGCCAGAATGAGAATGCCAATCAGGAAGCAATTCCACGTTTAACCTCCAGTTTAACCTTAAACTGGAGGTTAAACGCCAGAATTGGGAAGTGCACCAGGGAGCCATTTCCACGTTTAAGCTCCAGTTTGACCTTAAACTGGAGCTTAAACGTGTTCGACCAAGTTTTCTCCTCCAGGGTTGCTTTCTCCATTTCCACGTTTAAGCTCCAGTTTGACCTTAAACTGGAGCTTAAACGTGTTCGACCTCCAGGGCTACCTTTTCCATTTCCACGTTTAAGCTTCAGTTTAACCTTAAACTGAAGCTTAAACGTGTTATATGGAACAGCTTGACCATGCCTTCTTCAAACATAAATAACTTGAGCTACAAAACTCCAAATGAGGTGATTCAAAATGCATTGGAAAGAAGACATCTAGAGCTTTCCAAGCATATATGGCATGCATGGTGGATACTAAAAATTGAGGGAGAAAACAGCCCCGTAATGTGCATAGAAGAGCATAGTACCAACATGCAATCAGGCCAGCTGACCTCTTCACCTTCCATGGAGTATAACTCGAGTTGTAGAGATCCAATTGAGGTGCTTCCAGTTGCGTTAGAAAGCTGACATCCATAGCTTTCCAACGAGGTATAATAGTCTATATTTGGCATCAAATTGGCAAGATTGACAAGAGAACAAAGTGACGACTCAAGAAAGGGGGTGCAACGTTTGAGTGTAGTTTAATGGATCATTATCCTTTTTGGATCAATTATGTCACTCTACCCTTCAAGCAAGCAAGGCCCATCAACAACACCAAATCAAGGCCACAAGAATCATCTAGAATAGTTTATTTTCATTTGATTGGAATTTGCTTGGAATTTCATTTTCATTTTGTAATTTAGGGAGCCTATTTAAAGGCCTTAGTTTCTGCATTTGAAAAACACGGGGGGATTGAGGGGGAATCCAGCCCCTGAGGGGGAAGTTTGGACACACGGAGAAATTTGGATCATTTTCTTTTAGTTTTGTAATTGAATTCAGAGCTATGACTCACTAAACCCCTTTCATTGGGTTAGGGAGCTCTATTGTAATTCAATGAATCAATAATAGTTTTATCTTCTTCTTCAATCTTTTCTCTTGAATTTTGTTAGAAAGTTTCTCGATCTAATTCCATTGGGTAGTTGTCTTGGGAAAGAAACTACCCATAATTGGAATCCTTCGGAACCTTGGGAAAGGAATGGAGGATTCATGCTAGAGAAGCTTTCTCACAGTGAATTGGATTGGGGTTTGGATGGATATTGTGACATGTAATCCTACCAAATTGTGGTTCATGAAACTGTGTGGTATAATCAGTGATCGAGCATCATCTCTTCTTATGAACATTTAAACCAAGGGATTGGGAATTTGTTTGTTTTTAGAGAGAATTGGTGAGCCAAGGGATTGGGATCCAATCATATAAGATTGCCAAGCAAAATTTAATGAATGCATTGGTTGAGGAAGGGATAAAAGTTGTTTTGATTCGGAGATCTCAATATCTCCTAACACCCAATGAATTCCCATTTCTGATTTACCACTTTCTCTTTACATTCTGCAATTAAATTCATGCAATCACCCCCATCCCTTTTAATTTCAGCAATTTAACTTCTCGCTCTTTAATTCATGCAATTTTACATTCTGCAATTCTCATCTAAATCTTGATTCCGCTCAACTAGAATATACTTCTAATCCGAATTGCTCACTCAACCAATCCTTGTGGGATTCGACCTCACTCTATTGTGAGTTTTTACTTGACGATAACCGGTGCACTTGCCGGAAGGAATTTTGCCGATCGTGCAATTTCCTAAATCGTAGCATAACTAGTTTATGTGCATCAAGTTTATGGCGCCGTTGCCGGGGAATTGGTTTTCGATTGACAATTCTCCAATTGGAAGTTAACTAGATTGAGCAATTTTTCTTTTCTTTTGTTAATAGTTTTTGTTTCAGTTTATTACTGCTAATTTCTGCAAATTTTAATTTGTTTTCCTTGCTTATTCACTTGTTAGCATACTAACCACTAGCTGTTTGTGATATTGCCTCACTATGGAATTTCCACTATCTTTGGATGAGTATTGTTCGAGACTGAGCACATTGCAAAAAAGAAAGGAGTATCCATCATCTTTTGGTCAATCAAAATTCATGAGAAACTCTCCACCACCACAGAATGATTCATGTTATTATGCTCATGGTGGGTGGGAGTATCAGGAACAGGAAACGGGGTACTTCCCAGAGCCACAAAATGGTCCATGTTTTGGTGAATTTGATCACTACTCAAGTTGTGGCTGGGAAGATCAAAACCAAAGAGATTTCACTTATTCACACCCCATTCATCAAGAGCCATCACCTCTGAATTATCCAACCTCACCTCCTAGTTTTACATATCCAAATTCTTCATCACTTGAGCATTTCTCAGCACAAAATTCCTTCTCAAATTCATACAATTCATTTCACTATCCACAAGACTCATTCCACTACACACAAGAGTCATACCACTACCAACACTCCAACCAAAGACTCTATCAGCCCACACAAAACACATACTCCCAGCCACCATATCACAGCCAAGATAATCAACCTCATCAACCCAATCCGAACCAACAATTTCAAGATCAATTAAACAGGATAGAAGGAATGATTGCAACTATGGGCAGAGATGTGGCCGATTTGAAAAGCTTTAAGGAAGAAGTGATATCCAACTTACAAAATCATGGTGCTGCCATTCAAAAGCTAGAAGCACAAATTGGATATCTATCAAAGCAAATCCCTACCCACAATTCTTCTAGTGATACCATGGCAAACCCAAGGGAGGAATCAGAAGAACAAGAAAGGGAGAAAGTCAATCAAGGGAAATCACACTCCAATGACACAGAGAGTTGCAAAGAGGAAGGGTTCATTGAGCCACAAATTCAGGAAGCTTTTGATGAACAGGATACTCCAACTGTCCAACAACAACCAAGTTCTGAGATCAAGGATGTGAAGGCAGTAGAAACAAGCACCAAAATGAGGATTGTGACCGAGAAACAAAGGACCATATCCATGAAGAAGAGAAGGTCGAAGAACAATCCAACTCCTGAGCCAACAAGCAAGTTCACTCAAGCCAATCACAAGGGAAAGCTTGCTGGAAAGAAGCATTCACAACAAGGGGCACTAACTAGCTCCTTTATCCACTTGAAGTCATTCCTCTTAACAAACTGGAGGAAGAGGAAGAAAGTCAGGAACAGCATGTCAAGCTAATGACGTTAAAGAAGCGCTTGTTGGGAGGCAACCCAACCAAAGGTAGTTTTTCTTTTCTAGTTATTTCAATAAAAGAGTTGAGTAGATTTATCTGTATTGCAAGGAGCTAAGTTTGGTGTTGCACACCAAAACAATTCAAGGGTGAATGTGAGATTCTAAGTTTGGTGTTCCACCAAAAACTTCATTAAAAGCACATTTCTACCTCAGCATGACTAGTCACTAGCTCCAACCAATCAGGGAAACTACTTAAACAATAGTTTAATTTCTAGTTCATAGTTTCTTTTTTTAGTTCATAGTTATTTTCTTAATAAAGGCACATGAGGTTTTCTGCATATGATCCCAATTGCTGCATATGGCAAGGAACTAAGTTTCGTGTTCACACACCAATCTAAGTTCAGAGGCCTACAAACATCCATGCATGCTAACCAATTCTCAAAGTGCTTGGGGAACAAGCAACTTCTAATAGCTTTGCAGGAAGACAATCAATCTCATGGAAGGAATATACATCATCATCAAAGAGAACACCAAGGCTAGGAAGGATGATGAACAACAAAGAAGATGCTAAAAGGTTGTATTGTCACTTAATTGCTTGTACTTTGAATTGCTGATATTTGAAGTTTGCATGCACCCCTGCTTTAAGTTTGAGTCATTGCAGTTTTTGTTTGTCTGTTTGTTTAATTTTCAAATAAGTGATAGTCTAAGTGTCTGGATAACTTCATCTTCTTAAACAAATGCTTGCCATGCTTGTTCTGTTTCCATAAAATAAAAGAAATGTTTGAACAAAAGTAACTCAATTCCATTTGGTAAGAAATCAAATAAGATTAAGTGGTGGTATGCATGTTTGATTGAATAGTCAGCTCACTAAGAAATAAAGTTAGAATTGTCACTTTTAGTGGAAATTAGGATGCTGTCTATGGATCTTGATAAATAAATGTCTTTGGCCATGAAAAAGAAAGAAAAAGAAGAAGAAAAAGCCACTGAAAAAGGGCAACCAAAAAGCAAAAAAATTGAGAAAATAAGCTAGGCACCAATGGTTTGAACTTCTGAGACAAATGCCTGTGGTGTTTATGTATTAAGGATATGCTTGGATGAATAGGTTCTGAGGAGTGTTTCAACACTTGGTAACTTGGGTTAACTAACCCGGGATTATCAACCAAAAGTCCATTATCAAGAGCAACCTAAATACAAAACATTTAGTCACACAAAGAGGTGCTGGGCACCAATGTCTCAAGAAGAAATGTGAACTAAAATGCCTGTAGTGGATATGTGTAGTGCACTAATAAGAAAAAGAAAATGCCAAAGGCTTGAGCAACACATGACACTGAGCAACAAGGAGCAAATAAGCTCAAAGAAAAAGAAAAACAAAGAAAAGAAACTTGCCAAGGATATGTGAATAACAAGAGGCCATAAGCAGTGTTTTAGTGGAAACATAAAAAGTGACATTCTTACCTAAGAAACAATAAAGTGATGCTGCAACAACTTTCTGCATGAACACCCCATTAATCAATGTCAATTACTTACTGATATGGCTAATGAATTTACTTTCTGTTTCATTCTTTCTTCTCAATAATTCAGAACTTGCTTGGGGACAAGCAAGGATTAAGTTTGGTGTTGTGATGCCAAGGCATCTTAGGCTAGTTTCACTAGCCTTTTTCTTTTATTTTTAGTTGTTTTATGCATTTTCTTGAGCCTTAAGTAATCATTTTGGGCCAAATAGTCATGCTTGTCTTAAATCATTCAACATGAAGATTTTGATGCAAATTCCATGAGTTTTTAGTTATATTCCTTGAAAGCTATGAATGGAAGAATTCTCATGAATTTTTGCAAGACTTTGATGCAATTGTTTGGATGATTTCAGGGAAGAAGAGGCTAGGCAAGGAAGCAACAAAATCAATAAAGGAAGCTTGAATATCACATGTGGAGTTTAAGTTCCAGTTTAAGCCTAAACTGGAGCTTAAACGCCAGAATCATGAAGGCTAAGAAATGCTGGAATTGAAGTTTAACCTCCAGTTTAACCTTAAACTGGAGGTTAAACGCCAGAATGAGAATGCCAATCAGGAAGCAATTCCACGTTTAACCTCCAGTTTAACCTTAAACTGGAGGTTAAACGCCAGAATTGGGAAGTGCACCAGGGAGCCATTTCCACGTTTAAGCTCCAGTTTGACCTTAAACTGGAGCTTAAACGTGTTCGACCAAGTTTTCTCCTCCAGGGTTGCTTTCTCCATTTCCACGTTTAAGCTCCAGTTTGACCTTAAACTGGAGCTTAAACGTGTTCGACCTCCAGGGCTACCTTTTCCATTTCCACGTTTAAGCTTCAGTTTAACCTTAAACTGAAGCTTAAACGTGTTATATGGAACAGCTTGACCATGCCTTCTTCAAACATAAATAACTTGAGCTACAAAACTCCAAATGAGGTGATTCAAAATGCATTGGAAAGAAGACATCTAGAGCTTTCCAAGCATATATGGCATGCATGGTGGATACTAAAAATTGAGGGAGAAAACAGCCCCGTAATGTGCATAGAAGAGCATAGTACCAACATGCAATCAGGCCAGCTGACCTCTTCACCTTCCATGGAGTATAACTCGAGTTGTAGAGATCCAATTGAGGTGCTTCCAGTTGCGTTAGAAAGCTGACATCCATAGCTTTCCAACGAGGTATAATAGTCTATATTTGGCATCAAATTGGCAAGATTGACAAGAGAACAAAGTGACGACTCAAGAAAGGGGGTGCAACGTTTGAGTGTAGTTTAATGGATCATTATCCTTTTTGGATCAATTATGTCACTCTACCCTTCAAGCAAGCAAGGCCCATCAACAACACCAAATCAAGGCCACAAGAATCATCTAGAATAGTTTATTTTCATTTGATTGGAATTTGCTTGGAATTTCATTTTCATTTTGTAATTTAGGGAGCCTATTTAAAGGCCTTAGTTTCTGCATTTGAAAAACACGGGGGGATTGAGGGGGAATCCAGCCCCTGAGGGGGAAGTTTGGACACACGGAGAACTTTGGATCATTTTCTTTTAGTTTTGTAATTGAATTCAGAGCTATGACTCACTAAACCCCTTTCATTGGGTTAGGGAGCTCTATTGTAATTCAATGAATCAATAATAGTTTTATCTTCTTCTTCAATCTTTTCTCTTGAATTTTGTTAGAAAGTTTCTCGATCTAATTCCATTGGGTAGTTGTCTTGGGAAAGAAACTACCCATAATTGGAATCCTTCGGAACCTTGGGAAAGGAATGGAGGATTCATGCTAGAGAAGCTTTCTCACAGTGAATTGGATTGGGGTTTGGATGGATATTGTGACATGTAATCCTACCAAATTGTGGTTCATGAAACTGTGTGGTATAATCAGTGATCGAGCATCATCTCTTCTTATGAACATTTAAACCAAGGGATTGGGAATTTGTTTGTTTTTAGAGAGAATTGGTGAGCCAAGGGATTGGGATCCAATCATATAAGATTGCCAAGCAAAATTTAATGAATGCATTGGTTGAGGAAGGGATAAAAGTTGTTTTGATTCGGAGATCTCAATATCTCCTAACACCCAATGAATTCCCATTTCTGATTTACCACTTTCTCTTTACATTCTGCAATTAAATTCATGCAATCACCCCCATCCCTTTTAATTTCAGCAATTTAACTTCTCGCTCTTTAATTCATGCAATTTTACATTCCGCAATTCTCATCTAAATCTTGATTCCGCTCAACTAGAATATACTTCTAATCCGAATTGCTCACTCAACCAATCCTTGTGGGATTCGACCTCACTCTATTGTGAGTTTTTACTTGACGATAACCGGTGCACTTGCCGGAAGGAATTTTGCCGATCGTGCAATTTCCTAAATCGTAGCATAACTAGTTTATGTGCATCACATCCCTCTGTACCTCTCCCAGACATTATAAAGGGATTCATGATCCTCTTGTTTAAAGCCTTGGATGTCCAGTCTCAGCTGTGTCATCCTTTTTGGAGGGTAAAATTGATTCAGAAATTTGTCTGTTAACTGTCTCCATGTTTTTATGCTTGCTGTGGGTTGGTTATTTAACCACCTCTTAGCTTGATCTTTTACAGCAAATGGAAACAACAATAATCTGTAGACATCCTGATCCACTTCTTTATCACGTACTATGTCAGTAATTTGTAAGAACTGTGCCAGAAACTCAGTAGGTTCTTCCTGTGGAAGACCGGAATACTGGCAATTTTGCTGCACCATGATAATGAGCTGAGGATTTAGCTCAAAATTGCTTGCTTTGATGGGAGGTATACAGATGCTACTCCCATATGCAGCTATAATGGGGTTAGCATATGACCCCAAAGTCCTTCTGGACTGTTCATTTCCACTTAGGTCCATGATGGAGAAAGGTAGATGATGTGGATTGTAGATAAAATATATTTTTGTTTTTTATTTTATTTTATTTTATTTTTTTAATTAAAAATAACCGAAAATAAAGCAAAATAAATGGAAGATAAAATAAAACTTTCGAAAATGAAATAAAAGCAAATTGAAAACTAAATTAATGTATTAATTAAAAAAGATTTTGGAAAGAGCAATAAAAAAAAGATATGATTGAAAATTATTTTAAAAAGATATGATTGTAGAAATTAAAAAGATTTGATTTTTTTTGAAAAAGATTTGAAAAGATCAATTTTTGAAACTAGAAATTTGACTTGACTAAAAAAAGATATGATTTTGAAAATCTTTGACTAATTTAATGCAAAATTTCGAAATTTATGAGTAAAATAAGGAAAAGATATTTTTTTATTTTTGAATTTTAATAAGGAAAGAGAAAAATAACAAAATGACAATAACTTAGAAATTTTAGATCAAAACGAAGAGAACAAACAAGAAAACTTTGAATGTCAAGATGAACACCAAGAACACTTTGAAGATCAAGATGAACACCAAGAACAAATTTTTGAAAAATTTTAAGTAAATAAAAGCACAAGGGACACCAAACTTAAAATTTTTAAAAAATCAGACACAAATTTTCGAAAATTAAAAGGAAAACACAAAGAGGACACCAAACTTAAGATTTTCAAAGATCAAGAAAGAACTAAGAACATGCAAATTCAAAAAATTGAAAGAAAATAAAAGCATGCAATTGACACCAAACTTAAAATATGAAACTAAACTCAAATAAAGGACTCAAATTTAGTGACTCTAAACCAACAAAAATAAATTATTCCTAATATAAGCAACAAAATAAACCGTCAGTTGTCCAAACTCGAACAATCCCCGGCAACGGCGCCAAAAACTTGGTGCACGAAATTACAATCACACTTTTGCAACTCCGCACAACTAACTAGCAAGTGCACTGGGTCGTCCAAGTAATACCTTACGTGAGTAAGGGTCGATCTCACGGAGATTATCGGCTTGAAGCAAGCTATGGTTATCTTGTAACTCTTAGTCAGGATATCAATAATTCTCAGATTTAATTGTAAAAAGTAAAAGAACATGAATAAATACTTGTTATGCAGTAATGAAGAACAGGTTGAGGTTTTGGAGATGCTTTGTCTTCTGAATCTCTGCTTTCCTACTGTCTTCTTCTTCATGCACGGAAAGCTCCTTCCATGGCAAGCTTTATGTTGGGCATCACCGTTGTCAATGGCTACTTCCTGTCCTCTCAGTGAAAATGTTCCAAATGCGCTGTCACCGCACGGCTAATCAGCTGTTGGTTCTCGATCATGTTGGAACTCCATTGATCCTTTTGCGTCTGTCACACGCCCAACACTCGCGAGTTTGAGGCTCATCATGGTCATCCCTTCCCAGATGCTACACGGAATACCACAGACAAGGTTTGGACTTTCCGGATCTCAGGAATGGCCGCCAGTAATTCTAGCCTGTACCACGAAGGTTCCAATCTTAGATTAGAAACCCAAGAGATACACATTCAAGCTTGATTGCATGTAGAATGGAGGTGGTTGTCAGGCACGCGTTCATAGGTGAGAATGATGATGATTGTCACAGATCATCACATTCATCAGGTTGAAATGCGAATGAATATCTTAGAATAGAAGCAAGCGTGATAGAATGGAAAACAGTAGTAATTGCATTAATTCATGAAGAACAGCAGAGCTCCTCATCCCCAACAATGGGGTTTAGAGACTCATGCCGTAGAAGATACAATATGAAACGTGTAAAATGTCATGAGGTACAAAATGAATCACTAAAAGTGATTTTTATAATCAAATAGTGACCTAGGGTTACAGAAAATGAGTAAGCTAGGGTGTTTAGTGTAAAAATCCACTTTCGGGGCCCACTTGGTGTGTGCTTGGGCTGAGCATTGAAGCTTTCATGTGTAGAGACTTTTCTTGGAGTTAAATGCCAGCTTTTGTGCCAGTTTGGGCGTTTAACTCCAGCTTTTATGCCAGTTCTGGCGTTTTGACGCCATAATTTCTATGCTGACTTAGAACGCCGGTTTGGGCCATCAAATCTCGGGCAAAGTATAGACTATTATATATTTCTGGAAAGCCCAGGATGTCTACTTTCCAACGCAATTGAGAGCGCACCAATTGGGCTTCTGTAGCTCCAGAAAATCCACTTCGAGTGCAGGGAGGTTAGATTCCAATAGCATCTGAAGTCCTTTTTCAGCCTTTGAATCAGATTTTTGCTCAGGTCCCTCAATTTCAGCCAGAAAATACCTGAAATCACAGAAAAATACACAAATTCATAGTAAAGTCCAGAAAAGTGAATTTTAATTAAAAAATAATAAAAATATAATAAAAACTAACTAAAACATACTAAACACATACTAAAAACAATGCCAAAAAGCGTATAAATTATCCGCTCATCAGGCATACAAGAGGATCAACTTTGGGAGCTCAAAACTTGTGAAGAACTTCATCAAGGCTTGGCAAATTCACTTGGAAATGTCGGAGCTTATTGGAAGTCCAAGCGTTGGTGGAAGTTTCAGGATGAGTTCAAGCACAAGCCACCATGACAAGGAGCTCACCAAATGTCCAACTTAAGGACTTTAACTAAAAGTGCTAGGTGGGAGACACCCTACCATGGTAAACTCTTCCAATTTTATCTTTTATTTATGTTGGTAATAAATTGAATTTTTATTTTTAGTTAAAATTATTTAGTTTAAGTTGTGGTTTTACTGGTTTAATAATATTTGGATTTATTTTGGTAGCTTGTTAGTTATTAAAAAAAACAGCAACCCACGCGTGAGCGTAGAGGACGCCTGAGCATTGATGCCAATTTTGCTTTCCCATCTAACGAACAGCGAGTTGTGATGGAATCGTGCAGGCGGTGTGCTAGAGGCACAATTCAACCCACGCGTATGCGTCCCTAACGCATATGCGTCATCTGCATTTCTGGTTTCCCACGCATGGGCGTGACCGACGCACACGCGTCGTATGTAAATCCTGCCCCAGTACAAATTGAACAGAGAGTTGTGCACCAAGTGTGTTGAAATTGTGCGTTTCGCACAAATTTCATCCACGCGTATGCGTGCTTCACGCGTATGCCTCATCCTCATTTCTCTCACTTCAAGCGTTTGCGTCGCTGACGTACGCGTTGATTCCTATTTTTCTCATCCATGCTCAAGCGTGACCCACGCGTACGCGTGGATATGAATTCATTAATCCCTGACGCGAGAACCCTAACCCATTTGCGTTCCCTTTCTCTTCTTCCCTCCAACATCTCTTTCTATTCCCCTTCTTTCCTCCATAACCACCACCATCCACCTCACATCACCGCACTTGTCTGGCGACCCGAAAATGCCACCGGCCACCCCTCTCTCTTTCCCTTTTTCCTTCTTTTTTCCCTCTTATCTTCCTCCCCATTTCATATTCCTTTGATCTCTCAACAATAAGAACAGGGATCCCTGTTTCTGCTTCTATCATGGTCACTACTGCGGGCCACCAAAGTCGCCACCTCTGGGGCAGCATTGTATCCCCCCACCTTCCTCCCCTGTCCAACCCCATTTCTGTTCTGCTTCTTCCCAGGTCCCAGTTCGCTGTCTTTATTACTGTTTCTGTTTTTAATTCTCTTTTCATTAATTTTCATGATTACTATTAGTTGTTAATTAAGTTGCTATTTGATTAGGTTAGCTTAGTTGATTTAGGTGGTTAGATGACTTGAATTGGTTAGTAGATTTAGGTCTGTTTAATTTCTGCTGTGTGTTTTAATTTTCTTGGAATTAATTTCTACTGTGTGTTTGGAATGGATTGCATTTTTCCCTGAATGTTACCCTGGATGATGATAACTTTGATGAACTTCTGAGTTTAAGCTATCACCGCTGCTACATTTTTATTACAGTGGCTCTATTTTTGAATGTGATTTGTGCTCACACTACAAAAAAAAGGCCTATGGTCACAGTAAAAACTGTGACCATAGCTAATATAAAGGGTGACCATAGATCTATGGTCACGGTTTTGGACCTATGGTTATGGTTTTTTACCGTGGCCTATTCTCTCGTGGCCATAGGTCTATGGTCACAGTTTTTTTATCTATGATCACAGTTTTTATGGTCACGGTTTTAATTTTCAAAATCTAACACTTTAGGCCATGTTTTTTTACCGTGACCATAGGTTAATCTATGGTCACGGTGAAAACCGTGACCATAGCCTTATCTATGGTCACGGTTTTAGCCTCTATGGTCACCCCTCCTAAAAACCGTGACCATAGATAAGGCTATGGTCACGGTTTTCACCGTGGCCATAGCCTCTATGGTCACCCTTCCTTAAAACCGTGACCATAGCCCTATCTATGGTCACGGTTTTTACCGTGGCCATAGACTCTATGGTCACCCTCCTTAAAACCGTGACCATAGCCTATCTATGGTCACGGTTTTTCACCGTGGCCATAGCTTCTATAGTCACCCCTCCTTAAAACCGTGACCATAGCCCTATCTATTGTCACGATTTTTTACCGTAGCCATAGCCTCTATGGTCACCCCTCCTTAAAACCGTGACCATAGCCCTATCTATGGTCACGGTTTTTCACTGTGGCCATAGCCTCTATGGTCACCCCTCCTTAAAACCGTGACCATAACCTTATCTATGGTCATGGTTTTTCACCGTGGCCATAGCCTCTATGGTCACGGTTTTTTAAAACGGTGACTATAGCCTGTTGTTGTTTATGAGATTCAATTTTTTTAAATTATAATCACATCCCAAAATGATAATAATCACAAAATAAATCTTAAAATAAGAAATTCAAGAAATCTAAATCATAAAAGTTTCATTATAAGATAGATACGTTTAATATTTAGTCTAAACAACACAAATCAATTTTTCCAATTACATGTAATACCTCAAAAAGTACATAACACATCAAAATATTATATTTACATAACTAAGGTCATTGGAAGATCCATCCCATGTGATATTTGTATAAAACATATTTTCTTCATAACATCATGTCTTCCTGCACGTAAAAGAAAAAAACATGTTAGATATCTTGCACAAATGCTTTTGATGATGCAATACATATGTAGCAAAAGAAGGGAAACATTCATTCACAGCAACACTCAAGAATTATTCACAACCATTATTCACTAAATACTACTGAGGAACGAAATTCTCGCGCGATCTAGAATTTTCACAAATATACCCTCGTTGTAAGTATAGCTTCTAGACCGACAAGAATTCCTTTCGTACAAAAGTTTTGGTTGTCACTTAAGCAAACCCAATAATATTTATAACCAAAGTATTTAAACCTCGGGTCGTCTTCTCAAGAAATTGCAGGGAGGTATGATTTATTATTGGTTATGGAAAAGGGTATATTTTTGGGTTTTTGAAATAGGGAACAAGGAGAATAAATTAGCAATAAAGTAAATTAATTACTAGAAGAACTCTTGGCAAGGTATGAGAACTGGAAATTCTATCCTAGTTATCCTTATCAGGTGTGATGAGAATTGTTTATTGCTCCCACTTAGTTAACCCTTACTAAATAAAGGAAAGTCAAGTGGACTAATTAATTTGATTCCTCAAATCCTAGTCAACTCCTATAGAAAGACTAGCTTTAGAGGGATCCAAATCAACCAGCAAGAATTCCAATTTTCAATCAACAGCTGAGTTTGACAACTCAAGTGTCACCAATTACTCAACCAAAGCCAAAAGGGGAAAAATCCAAATTATTTATATCATAAATAAAAGAAAGCAATCATAAATCTGAAATACCTCGAATTGTATTGAATCAAATTAAACATAGGAATCCATAAGCCAACTTGGCAACATAAATAATTACCAAGTAAAATAGAGCAACTAAAGTAATAGAGTAAATAAAAGTAGAAGAGAAAGATAAATTAAAGGAACATTAAACCTGGAACTTGAGAAGAAGTAATCCTACAACTAAGAGAAATCCTAATCCTAAAACCTAAGAGAGAGGAGAGAGCATCTCTCTCTCTCTCTAAAACTACATCTAAAACCTAAATTTGTGAATTATGAATGTTGTATTTATGAATGGATGGATTCCCCTACTTTATAGCCTCAAATCTGTGTTTTCTGGGCCAAAAACTGGGTCAGAAATAGCCCAAAAATTGCTGGGGCGAAATCTGCCACGTTGGTTTTTTGTCACTACGACGCGTGCGCGTGAATCAAGCGTGCGCGTCGACTAGCTGTATGGCCACTGTGATAAATTATATATCATTTTGAAGCCCTGGATGTTAGCTTTCCAACACAACTGGAACTGCATCATTTGGACCTCTGAAGCTCAAGTTATGACCGTTTGAGTGCGAAGAGGTCAGGCAGGATAACTTAGCAGTTCCTTCAATTTCTTGTATTCCTTCCACTTTTGCATGCTTCCTTTCCATCCTCTAAGCCATTCCTGCCCTGTAATCTCTAAAATCACTTAACACACATATCAAGGCATCGAATGGTAATAAGAGAGGATTAATAATTAGCAATTTAAAGGCCCAGGAAATATGTTTTCAATCATAACACAAGATTAGGAAGGAAAATGTAAAACCATGCAATTAGTATGAATAAGTGAGTAAAGAATTGATAAAGACCACTCAATTGAGCACAGGATAAACCATAAAATAGTGGTTTATCAACTATTGTTTTAATAATTAGTTGGCACATAAAAGGTGGGATTCATTTTTAAATAATGTTACAAATCACCAACAAGTAAACCTTGGCAAATATTCATATATAGACAGATGTTATAATAACCGACAATTAAGTTCTCAAAAAAAATACCAAGTGACAAGCAATTGAGACATCATGAGTTAAAAGCAAAGATACAACATAATATGAACTTTGTTTTTCTTAACATATTCTTTCATTAACATAGAATAGAGAGCAACATATATACAGCTAATATCAATGCATAATTATAAATGATTTACAATCCTAAAACCTTAACTTTAACTCAAATTCATGATATATCATTTACCAAAAGCATACTATTAATTTAACTAGAAGTTTTGAACAGTACTTACTTCGATATACTTTAATACATGGTTCGATCTAAGTGAAGGAAGAATGCTTCGCCGTGCATCATTTGGTGCACTACTCGCGTCAGGCAGAGATTGTTGGGTGGCTTCTATCATTACTTGCACTTGTTCTGCACTCATACCAGGATTGACTTGTTGTAACAACGTTTTAATCAAGTTTGTTAAACCATCCAACTTATTGCAACAACTCAAAAATTCATCAAAGTTATCACTACAGCACAAATAATTCAGAATTTATATGAAATGCAACCTATAAAGGAGTGAAGAGGAATGCTAGAATCTATGAAATGCAACCTATATATATGAATGCAACTACATGCAAAATGTTTCTACCTACTTGGTTTAAAAGTAAATAAATTCTCCAAGAATAAATATGAACTGGATTTCACTAATCACAAAATAAAGTACAAGTAAACTTGTAGAAGAAAATAGCTTATGAAAGCCAGGAATAAGGAATTGAGCATCGAACCCTCACTGAAAGTGTATACACTCTAATCACTCATGTGTTTAAGGTTCGATTCTCTCAATTATCTACTAACCTTGCTTTCTAAGGCTTGCTCTTCATCTAACAATCAACAAAAATTTAATGCACAAAATACACATATCAAGAGGTCTTTTAAGGGTTGTAATGGGGTTAGGGTCAAGGTAGGATTGTATTTGGCCAAGTGGACTAAAATCTGAATCCTTAATTAACTTAAACTTTTCTCACCTAACTTAAGACAATCCATGTAATCAAAATACAAAACCTAACTATCCATTAACCATGTTTTCCACATATTCATGCATCCGAATTTGAGTACAACTCATATCCATTGCTTTCACCATTTACTTTGGGGCATTTTGTCCCCTTTTACTTATTTGCGCTTTTTCTTTTCTTTCTCTTTTTTTTTTATTTTTCTTTTCTTACTAAATTTTTATTATTATTATTATTATTATTATTTTATTTTTCAATGCATATGATTAAGGTATTGAATGCATAAACATGTTCTTAACATTCTTGTTCATATTTTCTCAAGAATACACAACACCCAATTCTCAAACCAAATATTTCCAAATCCAATTTCCCCACACTTAAATCATAAGCACTCTTACTAGTCTAAGCTTAACCAAGGATTAAAATTAAGGACATTATTATTTTTCGCTTAGAGTTAGTGATGAGCTAAAGTAAAGAACAAAGGGGTATAATAGGCTCAAAATTGGTTTGCAAGGGATAATGAAAGGGTAAGGCCATATGGGTATGTAAGCTCAGTGAAACAAAGGCCTCAATCATATAAGTGCATGTATACATCAAACAATGGAAATATAGAATCAGGCAAGACAAAGATCACAATTTTAGAGAGAACAACACACACCAAAAAATAAAATATTGGTTGATAAGATGCAACCAATTAAGTAGGCTCAAAATCTCACTGGTTTTGTGTATTCGAGCTCTAAAACCATGTTCCAAATTAAAATTTCTTCAAACAAGTTTTTCAAAAAGTTTAATTCAAATTAGTGAAATGCTATAAAAAGTTTCTTGAAAAAGAAAATATTACTTCAACCAAGTAGTGGTAAAATATGCACAAAAATCAAACAAACATGCAAATGCAACAACTCATTTAACAAAGAAAATTTAAACATTGGTGTTAAGAAGGAAATAACTAACCCATGGAGATCGGTATCGACCTCCCCACACTTAAAAATTGCACCGTCCTCGGTGCATGCTGAGATGTGCAGGTGGACGGGCTGCTACAACTGATACTTTTCTCTAGAGATTGTGCAGATGGACTTGTCTGTTGCCCCATGTAAACTTTTTCTGTTTCCCTTCCTCGGTGGCCATCCTGAAAAAAGAGGAAAAAGAAGAAAAGTACAAAAAAAAAGATAGGAAACAATTTAAAATATGGTTGGGTTAATGCCAAATGATGAGAGTCTCAATTACATGATAGCTACAACATGCAAGTGAGAAAACAGTAGAAGCACATGGCAAATCAAGAGTGCAAAAATTTGCAATAAGGGGAAGGAGTGTGGGTAATGAAAGATAGTATAAGTTCATATCAATGCAAGAGGAGTACAAGTATCATAAAAGATTAGCATTGACTTATGAAGAATAATACCCAGTCAGAGTAAAACAAGTCATGAAGCACCAGAATAATTCAAGAAAAGATGCAACAGTTGAAGAAGAAAATTTAACACCGATGGAAAAATAATAAATTTAGAAAAGAAAATAAAAATATGCACAAAATTAAAATGCAATGAATGAAAGTATGCAAATAAATTAAATAAAATAGAATGGAAGTGAAGAGGGATGAGAGGTTAAAAAGATGAAGAAGAAGAAAGAAAGAAAGGAAGAAGAAAGAAGAAGGAGAAAGGATAGAAGAAAAAAAATTAGGATTGGGGAAGAAAAGATAAGAATTCTATTGCTGATCTGGATAAACTGTGCATCGCATGTGACGCGGACGCGTGGCGCACGCGTTCGTGTGGTTTGTGATATTTTCAAGTGACGCGAACGCATCAGGGATGCGGACGCGTGACCTGGTTTGTGCTATTAGCGCGAGTGCAGCCTCGCGCACGCGCAACTCTCTGTTTCATACGCTCATTCCCAAAATTCAGGGTGACGCGTGCGCGTGGGTGACACGCATGCGTGAATGGCCTCTTTTTGAAAAATGACGCGGATGCGTGGGGCACGCGTTTGCGTGATAGGGCTTGTGCTTCCAGCATAATTCCAGCCCCATTCCATCATAACTTTCTGCCATACACCCCTTTACGTCGATTTTGCAGGGTCACGCGTGCGCGTGGGTGACGCGCACGCGTGGAAGGATAATTTTTCAATTTGACGCGGACGCGTCAGGGGCGCGTACACGTGCGCGTGTTTGTGCTTTAGGCACGCCTTCAGCCACGCTCCCACATAACTCTCGGCTTCTTTTCTTCTTGTTGATCATTATTTTTCCACTTGGGTGGTGAACAGTTGAACTCACGGAGACATCCAAACAATTTCCTAGACCCATTCAATTGAGAATTATACCAACCTTTATACTTCAATTTGGAGTATGCAACCATATTGAACCTTGCATGACAACTCTTACCACTAACCATCTCCCTCTTACTCTTATAGCCACAAAGAGCTCTAAGTTACCCATCTGTCTCAAGCAAAGCATATTCAAGTGGGCTAATTAAGCTTAGAGATGAGAGATTTACCCACTTGAATGAAGGAATGGACGGTGATGGCTTTGGGGGAGAGGTCTCCAACAACTTTGGCAAGGTGATTTCCAGCTCCATTCCCTTGAGCTCTTCCTTGACAACTTCCACCTCTTTGCAAGCTTCTTCAATTTTAACCTCTTTCTTTGGGTAGCTTTCTTCTAATTCGATCTCTTCTTCATTGTTCACCAAGGGCATGGGAGGTTGTGCTTCTTCTTCTTTAATCTCCATGTCAAGTCCAATGGGAGAGGATTCAAATGTAGATAAGAATTCATCAATGATTGAATCCATCTCTTGTCATCCCCTTCAAAGTCTTCAACCATGATATGCCTTGGAGGTTGTACACCCTCCTCAACAACAAATTCAAACTCCTTAGAAGGGGGCTCTATGACTGAGCTTTCCCATGGACGTTCTGCATCTTCTAAGTCTTCGACCACTTCTTCCTCTTTAACGATTATGGCTTCCTCCAATTGTTCCAATACAAATTCATGATGTTCACTGTCCACCGGAGTTTCTAGTGTCTCCTTCATGCTACGTTCTTCATTAGATTCTCCACATGAAGCCATGGGGGTTCCTTGAGTGTCCGAACGTCGGAAAGCTAATGGATTTATCGCTTGCTCCAGCTGATGAAGGGTTGCATGAAATTGATCCACTGTTTCCTTGAGGCGAGCCTGTGATTCTTGGGTTGATGGATATGGACATGGTGCATATGGAAGTGGTGGTCCTTGGGGGTAATTGGAGTGGAATTGGGGTGGGCAAGGTTTAGGGTCATATGGAGGTGAATGGTTGTAGGTGGCTTGTGAGTATGGTGGTTCAAAGCTATGTTGAGGAGGTGGTTCATTGGCATATGATGGAGCTTGTTGGTAACTACAAGGGGGTCCACCATATCTATCATCTTGGTACGCACCTCGGAATGGCTCTGGACTTTAGTAATTTGGTGGGGGTTGGTTGTCACGAAAAGGTCCACCATAACTATTGTCTTGGCATGCATCGTAGAATGGTCGTTGTCCATCGTATCTTGGAAGGTGTTGTTGCCGAAGGGGTTGATCAGATCCTCGCGGCTCCTTCATTTGTGATTGTTTCGACCTTGATGCATGTTTCCATTATAGCTTACATTCCTTACAACAACATTAGAACCAAACTCAAAGCGACGGGGGTGAGAACTCATAGTAGCTAATAAAAATTAAAAACAAAAATAAAAAAGAAATAAACAAGCAAAATAAAATATTTACAATAACCAATAATAAGGCACATGTTTGCAATTCCCCGGCGACGGCACCATTTTGACGAACGAAATTCTTGCGCGATCTAGAATTTTCACAAATATATCCTCATTGTAAGTATAGCTTCTAGACCGACAAGAATTCCTTTCGTACAAAATGTTTTGGTTGTCACTTAAGCAAACCCAATAATATTTATAACCGAAGTATTTAAACCTCAGGTCGTCTTCTCAAGGAATTGCAGGGAGGTATGATTTATTATTGGTTATGGAAAATGGTATATTTTTGGGTTTTTGAAATAGGGAAGAACAAGGAGAATAAATTAGCAATAAAGTAAATTAATTACTAGAAAAACTCTTGGCAAGGTATGAGAACTGAAAATCCCATCCTAGTTATCCTTATCAGGTGTGATGAGAATTATTTATTGCTCCCACTTAGTTAACCCTTACTAAATAAAGGAAAGTCAAGTGGACTAATTAATTTGATTCCTCAAATCCTCGTCAACTCCTATGGAAATACTATCTTTAGAGGGATCCAAATCAACCAGCAAGAATTCCAATTTTCAATCAACAGCTGAGTTTGACAACTCAAGTTCACCAATTACTCAACCAAATCCAAAAGGAGAAAAATCCAAATTATTTATATCATAAATAAAAGAAAGCAATCATAAATCTGAAATACCTCGAATTGTATTGAATCAAATTAAACATAGGAATCCATAAGCTAATTTGGCAACATAAATAATTACCAAGTGAAATAGAGCAACTAAAGTAATAGAGTAAATAAAAGAAGAAGAGAAACATAAATTAAAGGAACATTGAACCTGGAACATGAGAAGAAGTAATCCTAAAACTAAAAGAAATCCTAATCCTAAAACATAAGAGAGAGGAGAGAGCCTCTCTCTCTCTCTCAAACTACATCTAAAACCTAAATTTGTAAATTATGAATGTTGTATTTATGAATGGCTGGATTCTCCCACTTTATAGCCTTAAATCTGTATTTTCTGTGCCAAAAACTGGGTCAGAAACAGCCCAAAAATCGCTGGGGGCGAAATCTGTCACGCTGATTTTTTGTCACTGCGATGCGTGCGCGTGAATCACTCGTGCGCGTCGCCTAGCTTTATGGCCACTATAGCAAATTATATATTATTTCGAAGCCCCAGATGTTAGTTTTCCAACGCAACAAGAACCGCGTTATTTGGACCTCTGAAGCTCAGGTTATGACCGTTTGAGTGCGAAGAGGTCAGGCTGGATAGCTTAGCAGTTCCTTCAATTTCTTGTATTCCTTCCACTTTTGCATGCTTCCTTTCCATCCTCTAACCCATTCCTGCCCTGTAATCTCTGAAATCACTTAACACACATATCAAGACATCGAATGGTAATAAAAGAGGATAAATATTTAGCAATTTAAAGGCCCAGGAAACATGTTTTCAATCATAGCACAAGATTAGGAAGGAAAATGTAAAACCATGCAATTAGTATGAATAAGTGAGTAAAGAATTGATAAAAACGACTCAATTGAGCACAGGATAAACCATAAAATAGTGGTTTATCAACTATTATTTTAATAATTAGTTGGCACATAAAAGGTGGGATTCATTTTTAAATAATGTTACAAATCACCAAGTAAACCTTGGCAAATATTCATATATAGACAGATGTTATAATAACCGACAATTAAGTTCTCAAAAAAAATACCAAGTGACAAGCAATTGAGACATCATGAGTAAAAAGCAAAGATACAACATAATATGAACTTTGTTTTTCTTAACATATTCTTTCATTAACATAGAATAGAGAGCAACATATATACAGCCAATATCCATGCATAATTATAAATGATTCACAATCCTAAAACCTTAAATTTAACTCAAATTCATGATATATCATTTACCAAAAGCACATTATTCGTCGCGCATCATTTGGTGCACTACTCGCGTCAGGCGGAGATTGTTGGGCGGCTTCTATCATTAATTGCACTTATTCTGCACTCATACCAGGATTGACTTGTTGCAACAACGTTTTAGTCAAGTTTGTTAAACCATCCAACTTGTTGCAACAACTCAGAAATTCATCAAAGTTATCACTACAGCACAAATAATTCAGAATTTGTTCATTCCAGCAGCAGCCAACACAAGAATAAGGCAGCAATAATACTATGCAGCAGCATCATATAAACCATTTTAGCACAAAAGTAAATCAATGAAACAGCAACGCAGGATCAATAACAGTTTAAACCTAATCAACAACACCAAGCAAACTAATTTAACACAGGGCAAATCAATAAAGCAGCAGCAGGAAACTAAATTAGAACAGGGCAAGTCATTACCAGCACAGGAAAACCAATTTCAGATAGAATAAACATCAGAGTTCAAACCTAAATCCACTACAAAATTAATTGACTACCTAACCACCTAATTCAACTAAGCTAACCTAATTAAACAGAAACCTAATCAACTAACACTAACATGGAGTTTAATCAAAGGAAATTTTTAACAGAAAAAACTAATTCCACTCAACTTTAATAAATTTCATCACTTGCAAAATTAACTTAAAAAAGAAAAAAAAAACTTTTTTTCATTCTTCATTTTTTCCCTTTTTCCAAATCAGCTTCATTTTTGGCAAGTTTCCACAGCACAAGCAGAAGCATCATCAAAGTCCAAGATCAAAAGGCAATTCATATTACATATTACAGGAGGCAATTCAATTCAATTCAATTACAAATTACTAAACCAACACTCTTCAATCGAATTTCTGAATCCAAACTAAATGGAAAATACATCAGCAACAACAACTAAATTGGCAACAACAATTTTTTTCGTCAGCTCAAGAGAGTTCAATTAGGCAAAAAAAGTTCATCCTCCCAAAATCAAACCTTAAAGCAAATACCAAAATAGCTACTTTTAAACAGCCAACATACAGCAGCAGTAGCACTCACAGTCAGACATTGACAAAATCCTCACTGCACAAGCAGTGTTCAGAAATCATTCACTTCAAACAGCAACTATTGCAAGAATGCAGCAGTAGTGATAGCTTAGACTCAGAAATTCATCAAAGTTATCACTCCTACACAAATAAGTCAGAATTTGTTCATTCCAGCAGTAGCTAACACAAGAATAAGGCAGCAATAATACTATGTAGCAGCATCATATAAACCAGTTTAGCACAAAAGTAAATCAATAAAACAGCAACATAGGATCAATAACAGTTTAAACCTAATCAACAGCACCAAGCAAACTAATTTAGCACAGGGCAGATCAATGAAGCAGCAACAGGAAACTAAATTAGAATAGGGCAAGTCATTACCAGCATAGGAAAACCAATTTCAGATAGAATAAACATCAGAGTTCAAACCTAAATCCATTACAAAATCAATTGACTACCTAACCACCTAGTTCAACTAAGCTAACCTAATCAAACAGCAACCTAATCAACTAACACTAACATGGAGTTTAATCATAGGAAATTTTTAACAGAAAAAATTAATTCCACTCAACTTTAATAAATTTCATCACTTCCAAAATTAACTTAAAAAAGAAAAAAAAAACTTTTTTTTCATTCTTCATTTTTTCCCTTTTTCCAAATCAGCTCCATTTTTGGCCTGTTTCCACAGCACAAGCAAAAGCATCATCAAAGTCCAAGATCAAAAGGCAATTCAAATTACATATTATAGGAGGCAATTCAATTCAATTCAATTACAAATTACTAAACCAACACTCTTCAATCCCATTTCTGAATCCAAACTAAATGGAAAATACATCAGCAACAACAACTAAATTGGCAACAACAATTTTTTTCGTCAGCTCAAGAGAGTTCAATTAGGCAGAAAATGTTCATCCTCCCACACTCAAACCTTAAAGCAAATACCAAAATATCTACTTTTAAACAGCCAACATATAGCAGCAGTAGCACTCAAAGTCAGACATTGACAAAATCCTCACTGCACAAGTAGTGTTCAGAAATCATTCACTTCAAACAGCAGATATTGCAAGAATGCAGCAGTAGTGATAGCTTAGACTCAGAAATTCATCAAAGTTATCACTACAGCACAAATAATTCAGAATTTGTTCATTCCAGCAGCAGCCAACACAAGAATAAGGCAGTAATAATACTATGCAGCAGCATCATATAAACCAGTTTAACACAAAAGTAAATCAACGAAACAGCAACATAGGATCAATAACAGTTTAAACCTAATCAACAGCACCAAGCAAACTAATTTAGCACAAGGCAGATCAATGAAGCAGCAGCAAAAAACTAAATTAGAACAGGGCAAGTCATTGCGAGCACAGGAAAACCAATTTCAGATAGAATAAACATCAGAGTTCAAACCTAAATCCACCCGTGGTAAAACTGAACGGGTAAAGAGATTACCATGGCAAATTAGAACAGGGCAAGTCATTACCAGCACAGGAAGCTCGCGGTGAAATTGAACGGGTCACAGCTCAACGGCACACTCCACCCGTGGTAACGTCGGCAGCGGCTTCCCCTGGCGGCGGCTCAGACGGCAGCAGCAGCTGCAGTAGAGCTTCAACAGCGGCGGTAAAGGCAGTGGAGGCAGTGACAGACACCAGCTCAGCTTTTGACCCCTCTCTCTCTCATCTTCATGCGCTTTCTCTCTCTCTTCAAAGTTCAACGGTGGCTGGATAGCGG
This sequence comes from Arachis ipaensis, assembly GCF_059453495.1. Classification (NCBI taxonomy): domain Eukaryota; kingdom Viridiplantae; phylum Streptophyta; class Magnoliopsida; order Fabales; family Fabaceae; genus Arachis; species Arachis ipaensis. The sequence goes on from NC_142439.1 coordinate 97,358,608, forward strand.
AGGAGCGCGACGCCTACTCTTCTTCCTCGCGGTGACAGGAAGCTCGCGGTGATAGGAAGCTCGCAGTGAGACGCGACAGAGGAGCTCGACGACGCTAGGGTTTTTGCCTTCATCGATCTTGGGGGCTATGACGAAGTAGGGGCTAGGAGTAAGGTGAACGACAATGGTAGGGGCTGGGAGGAAGGGAAACGGCGTACGATGTAGGGGGTTGGGAGGAGCTCGGCGAAAGTGGGGGCTGGCTCAAAGGAAAACGGTGAGAATGGGGGCTGTGACGAAGTGATAGTGTTTTTTTTTTTTGTTCTAAGTTATTAATTAGGAGGGAATGGGGATTTTGCTGGGAGGGAGGGGGAATTTTGGGATTTGAGAGGGGGGGGGACGACAGCATTTATGGGGAGGGATAGTTAAAAAAATAAAAAATGAATTTAAAAAAAAAACCGTGACCATAGACCACCTTAGGCCACCCCTAATAACCGTGACCATAGAGTATCTATGGTCACCTCCCAAAACCGTGACCATAGATATCTTTAGGTCACTTTCCAATACCGTGACCAAAGACACTTTTAGGTCACCCGTTCGAAAAACCGTGACCATAGACCCCTTTAGGTCACTCCTAAAACTGTGACTATAGACTTTTTTAGGCCACCCACCAAAATCGTGACCATAGACCACTTTAGGTCACCCCCCAAAACCGTGACCATAGACCCTTTAGGTCACCCTTTTTTGAAAAATCGTGACCATAGACCCTTTTTGGTCACCATAAAAAACCGTGGTCATAGACCCCTTTAGGTCACTCCTAAAACCGTGACCATAGATCCTTTTAGGTCACCCCCCAAAACCGTGACCATAGACCACTTTAGGTCACCCCTCAAAACCATAACCATAGGTACCCTATGGTCACCCTTTTTGTAAAAACCGTGACCATATACCCTTTTTGGTCACTGTAAAAAACTGTGACCATAGACCCCTTTAGGTCACCCCCAAAACCGTGACCATAGACCCTTTTAGGCCACCCTTTTTTAGAAAACCGTGACCATAGGTACCCTATGGTCACCCTTTTTGTAAAAACCGTGACCATAGCTTTTTTTTTTTGGGTCATGATTTTTTGCCGTGACAAAAAAAACCATGGCCATAGACCCAAAATATTATAGTGTCAATGTGTGAGTTAAAACTGTTATTGCTACAGAGTTCTTGTTTTAATGTAACCTTCATTGTTGGATTCAATTGGGTGTAATTGTTTGAATTCCTATTGCTTACTTGTAATTGGTTGTTGGATTCAACAAATAAAATACTACTTGAATCCATTACTTTTGTTCATTGTTCTGTTTGGGTGCTGTATTTTAAGCCATCATTTTGATTCATTATTTAACAAAGCATACTACTTTTTGCTTAATTGGTTATTGCTTAATTTTGCATTGCTACTTGCTGCTGTATGTTGACTATTTGTTTATTTCATATGAATTCACATGGGATTTTTGTGTGTTTAGTTGTTAATACATTCATATGAAACTTGGGTTGATGGATTGAAATTGGCTGCTCTGTTTGAATATGCACAGTAGTTCATATGATATATTGGTTGCTGATTTTGTCTAAATTGTTTTGAATTCATATGGGCTGAGTTTTACTGCTTGTTTATATCCGGGAACGCTCATTTTACTGCCGGAATGCTGCCTGGTGCACGAAATTGTGATGTCCAGGCTCAAACTATTCCTGGCACGTGAACAACTTGGTACGCGTAATCGTGATTACACATTCATGATTTGTCACAACTTCGATACAACTAACCAGCAAGTGCACTGGGTCGTCCAAGTAATACCTTACGTGAGTAAGGGTCGAATCCCACGGAGATTGTTGGTATGAAGCAAGCTATGGTCACCTTGCAAATCTCAGTTAGGCAGATATAAATGGATAATGGTGTTTTCGAATTTAATATAATAAAATAGGGATAGAAATACTTATGTAATTCATTGGTGAGAATTCCAGATAAGCGAATGGAGATGCTTTTCGTTCCTCTGAACCTCTGCTTTCCTGCTATCTTCATCCAGTCAGTCTTACTCCTTTCCATGGCTGGCTTTATGTGATACATCACCACTGTCAATGGCTACTTTCGGTCATCTCTCGGGAAAATGATCCAATGCCCTGTCATGGCACGGCTAATCGTCTGGAGGCATCACCCTTGCCAATGGCTTCATCTTATCCTCTCAGTGAATAATATGCTCACGCACCCTGTCACGGCACGGCTATTCATCTGTCGGTTCTCGATCATGCTGGAATAGGATTTACTATCCTTTTGCGTCTGTCACTAACGCCCTGAAATCGCGAGTTTGGAGCTCGTCACAGTTATTCATTCATTGAATCCTACTCGGAATACCATAGACAAGGTTTAGACCTTCCGAATTCTCTTGAATGCCGCCATCATTCTAGCTTACGCCACGAAGATTCTGATTAGGAGATCTAAGAGATATTCATTCTAGCTTATTTCATGTAGAACGGAAGTGTTTGTCAGGCACGTGTTCATAGGGGAGAATGGTGATGAGCGTCACACATAATCATCACCTTCATCACGTTCTTGGGTGCGAATGGATATCTTAGAAGCGAAATAAGAAGAATTGAATAGAAAACAGTAGTACTTTGCATTAATCTTTGAGGAACAGCAGAGCTCCACACCTTAATCTATGGAGTGTAGAAACTCTACCGTTAAAATTACATAAGTGAAGGTCCAGGCATGGCCGAGATGGCCAGCCCCCAAAACGTGATCACAGGATCAAAATACAATCCAGGATGCCAAATACAATAGTAAAAGGTCCTATTTATAATAAACTAGCTACTAGGGTTTACATGAGTAAGTAATTGATGCATAAATCCACTTTCGGGGCCCACTTGGTGTGTGCTTGGGCTGGGCTTTGATTGTTACACGTGTAGAGGTCCTCCTTGGAGTTGAACGCCAGCTTTTGTGCCAGTTTGGGCGTTCAACTCTGGTTTTGGCTCCTTTTCTGGCGCTGGACGCCAGATTTGGGTAGAAAGCTGGCGTTGAACGCCAGTTTACGTCGTCTATTCTTGGCCAAAGTATGAACTATTATATATTTCTGGAAAGTCCTGGATGTCTACTTTCCAACGCAATTGGAAGCGCGCCATTTCGAGTTCTGTAGCTCCAGAAAATTCACTTTGAGTGCAGGGAGGTCAGAATCCAACAACATCAGCAGTCCTTTTTCAACCTCTGAATCTGATTTCTGCTCAAGTCCCTCAATTTTAGCCAGAAAATACCTGAAATCACAGAAAAACACACAAACTCATAGTAAAGTCCAAAAATGTGAATTTAACATAAAATCTATTAAAAACATCCCTAAAAGTAACTAGATTCTACTAAAAACATACTAAAAACAATGCCAAAAAGCGTATAAATTATCCGCTCATCACAACACCAAACTTAAATTGTTGCTTGTCCCCAAGCAACTGAAAATCAAAATAGGATAAAAAGAATAGAACATACTATAAATTCCAAACTATCAATGAAACATAGCTTCAATCATATGAGTGGGACTTATAGCTTTTTGCCTCTTGAATAGTTTTGGCATCTCACTTTATCCATTGAGGTTCAGAATGATTGGCATCTATAGGAACTCAGAGTTCAGATAGTGTTATTGATTCTCCTAGTTCAGTATGATGATTCTTGAACACAGCTATTTTATGAGTCTTGGCCGTGGCCCTAAGCACTTTGTTTTCCAGTATTACCACCGGATACATAAATGCCACAGACACATAATCGGGTGAACCTTTTCAGATTGTGACTCAGCTTTGCTAAAGTCCCCAATTAGAGGTGTCCAGGGTTCTTAAGCACACTCTTCTTTTGCTTTGGACCTTGACTTTCACCGCTCAGTCTCAAGTTTTCACTTGACACCTTCACGCCACAAGCACATGGTTAGGGACAGCTTGGTTTAGCCGCTTAGACCAGGATTTTATTCCTTTAGGTCCTCCTATCCACTGATGCTCAAAGCCTTGGGATCCTTTTTATTTGCCCTTGCCTTTTGGTTTTAAGGGTTATTGGCTTTTTGCTCTTGCCTCTTGGTTTTAAGAGCTTTGGCTTTTTCTGCTTGCTTTTTCTTTTTCTTCTAAATTTTTTTTTCGCCTATTTTTTTTCTGCAAGCTTTGTTCTTTGCTGCTTTTTCTTGCTTCAAGAATCATTTTTATGATTTTTCAGATTATCAAATAACATGTCTCCTAGTCATCATTCTTTCAAGAGCCAACATATTTAACATTCTTAAACAACAACTTCAAAAGACATATGCACTGTTCAAGCATACATTCAGAAAACAAGAAGCATTGTCACCACATCAATATAATTGAGCTAAGTTCAAGGATAAATTCGAAACTCATGTACTTCTTGTTCTTTTGATTTAAAACAGTTTTTATTTAAGAGAGGTGATGGATTCATAGGACATTCATAACTTTAAGACATAGTTACTACTACTAATGATCATGTAATGAAGACACAAACATAGATAAGCACATAACATAGAAAATGAAAAACAGAGAAAGTAAGAACAAGGAATGAATCCACCTTAGTGATGGTGGCGTTTCCTTCTTGAGGAACCAATGATGTCCTTAAGCTCCTCTATGTCTCTTCCTTGTCTTTGTTGCTCCTCCCTCATTGCTTTTTGATCTTCTCTTATTTCATGAAGGATGATGGAGTGCTCTTGATGTTCCACCCTTAGTTGCTTCCAATAATTGTGTGGAAGAAAATGTATCCCCTGAGGTATCTCAGGGATCTCTTGATTTGCAGTCAAATGTTCTACCACTGAGCTATAGACCCTTGATGGAAGCTTTTGTCTTCCCTTTCCTCATTCTAGAGGCTTCTCTGGCCTTAGGTGCCATCAATGGTTATGGAAAAAAAACAAAAAAGCTATGCTTTTTACCACACCAAACTTAGAATGTTGCTCGCCCTCGAGCAAAAGAAGAAGGAATAGAAGAAGAAGATATGGAGGAGATGGAGGGATGTGTGTATGGATGTGAGTGGTGGATGAAAAACATAAGGGATGGTCATGAATGGAGAGATAGAGGGTGAGGTGGGTGGGGATCCTGTGGGATTCACAGATCCTGAGATGATCCTGTGGGTCCACAGATCCTGAGATGATCCTGTGGGATCCACAGATCTTGAGGTGTCAAGGCATTTACATCCCTGCACCACTTTAGGCATGCAAAATGCCCTTGCACACAACTCTGGGCGTTCAGCGCCAGGTTGGTGCCCATTTTGGGCGTTCAACGCCCATTTGCTGCCATTTCTGGCGTTGAACGCCAGAACCATGCTTGTTCTGGGCGTTCAGCGCCAGGATGTTGCCCATTTTGGGCGTTCAGCGCCAGAACCATGCTCTGTTCTGGCGTTTGAACGCCAGGCAGATGCTCCTCCAGGGTGTGATTTTTCTTCTGCTGTTTTTGATTCTGTTTTCAATTTTTATATTTATTTTGTGACTCCACATGATCATGAACCTACAAAGACATATAATTAAGAAAAATATGGTTAGATAAATAAAAATTGGGTTGCCTCCCAACAAGCGCTTCTTTAATGTCAATAGCTTGACAGTGGGCTCTCATGGAGCCTCACAGATGTGCAGAGCTTTGTTGAGACTCTCCAACACCAAACTTAGAGTTTGGATATGGGAGTTCAACACCAAACTTAGAGTTTGGTTGTGGCCTCCCAACACCAAACTTAGAGTTTGACTGTGGGGGCTTGGGTTGACTCTGCATTAAGAGAAGCTTTTTCTGCTTCCTCTCCATGGTTGCAGAGGGAGATCCTTGAGTTTTGAACACAAGGGAGTTCTCATTCCGTTGAAGGACTATTTCACCTCTGTCAACATCAATCACAGCTCTTGCTGTGGCCAGAAAAGGTCTTCCTAGGATGATGGATTCATCCTCTTCCTTTCCAGTATCCAGGACTATGAAATCAGCAGGGATGTAAAGGCCTTCAACCTTTACTAATACGTCCTCTACTTGTCCATAAGCCTGTTTTCTTGAACTGTCAGCCATCTCTAATGAGATTTTAGCAGCTTGCACCCCATAGATTCCCAGTTTCTCTATTACAGAGAGGGGCATGAGGTTTATTCCTGAACCAAGGTCACATAGAGCCTTAAAGATCATGGTGCCTATGGTACAGGGTATTATGAACTTTCCAGGATCCTGTTTCTTCTGAGGCAATGTCAGTTGATCCAGATCACTTAGTTCATTGATGAACAATGGAGGTTCAACTTCCCAAGCATCAATGCCAAATAATTTGGCATTCAGCTTCATGATTGCACCAAGAAACTTGGCAGTTTGCTCTTCAGTAACATCCTCATTCTCTTCAGAAGAGGAATACTCATCAGAGCTCATGAAGGGCATAAGGAGGTTCAATGGAATCTCTATGGTCTCTAGATGGGCCTCAGAGTCCTTTGGTTCCTCAGAGGGAAGCTCCTTATTGATCACTAGACGTCCCAGGAGGTCTTCCTCCTTGGGATTCATGTCCTCTCCTCTCCTCACAGGTTCGGCCATGGTGCTTATGTCAATGGCCTTGCACTCTCCTTTTGGATTCTCTTCTGTATTGCTTGGGAGAGTACTAGGAGGGATTTTAGTGATCCTTTTACTCAGCTGGCCCACTTGTGCTTCCAGATTTCTAATAGAAGATCTTGTTTCATTCATGAAGCTCACAGTGGCCTTGGATAGATCAGAGACTAGATTTGCTAAATTAGAAGCATTTTGTTCAGAGTTCTCTGTCTGTTGCTGAGTGGATGATGGAAAAGGCTTGCTATTGCTAAACCTGTTTCTTCCACCATTGTTAAAGCCTTGTTGAGGCTTTTGATCCTTCCATGAGAAATTTGGATGATTTCTCCATGATGAGTTATAGATGTTTCCATAAGGTTCACCTAAGTAATTTACCTCTGCTATTGTAGGGTTCTCAGGATCATAAGCTTCTTCTTCATGAGAAGCCTCTTGAGTACTGTTGGATGCAGCTTGCATTCCATGCAGACTCTGAGAAATCATATTGACTTGCTGAGTCAATATTTTATTCTGAGCCAATATGGCATTCAGAGTATCAACTTCAAGAACTCCCTTCTTCATAGGCGTCCCATTACTCACAGGATTCCTTTCAGAAGTGTACATGAATTGGTTATTAGCAACCATGTCAATGAGTTCTTGAGCTTCTACAGGCGTTTTCTTTAGGTGAATGGATCCACCTGCAGAAGTGTCCAGTGACATCTTAGATAGCTCAGATAAACCATCATAGAATATATCTAGGATGGTCCATTCTGAAAGCATGTCAGAAGGACACTTTTTGGTCAACTGTTTGTATCTTTCCCAAGCTTCATAGAGGGATTCACCTTCTTTCTGTCTGAAGGTTTGAACATCAGCTCTAAGCTTGCTCAGCTTTTGAGGAGGAAAGTACTTGGCTAAGAAAGCCGTGACCAGCTTATCCCAAGAGTTCAGGCTGTCCTTGGATTGAGAATCCAACCATAATCTAGCTCTGTCTCTTACAGCAAAAGAGAAAAGCATGAGCCTGTAGACTTCAGGATCTACTCCATTAGTCTTAACAGTATCACATATCTGCAAGAATTCAGTTAAGAACTGAAAAGGATCTTCAGATGGAAGTCCATGAAACTTGCAGTTCTGCTGCATCAGAGAAACTAATTGAGGTTTCAGCTCAAAGTTGTTTGCTCCAATGGCAGGAATGGAGATGCTTCTTCCATGTAAATTGGAATTAGGTGCAGTAAAGTCACCAAGCATCTTCCTTACATTATTATTATTTTCGGCTGCCATCTCCTCTTCCTGTTCGAAAATTTCTGAAATGTTATCTCTGGATTGTTGTATTTTAGCTTCTCTTAATTTTTTCTTCAGAGTCCTTTCAGGTTCTGGATCTGCTTCCACAAGAATGTTCTTATCCTTGCTCCTGCTCATATGACAAAGAAGAGGGCACAGAAAAATAATAATAATAATAGAGATCCTTTATACCTTAGTATAGGGATCCCTGTGTGAGTAGAAGAAGAGGGGAAGATAAAGAATGTAATATAATGGAAGAAACACAACTGTGAGGATGGTAGAGATGTGAGATGAGATGTTAGTAGATGAATAAATAAATAGAATAAGATGAGAGAGAAGGAATTTTCGAAAATGATTTTTGAAAAAGAGTTAGTGATTTTTGAAAATAGTTTTTGAAAAATGTTAGTAATTTTTGAAAATTAAGATTTAAAAATTAAAAATTAATAAATTAAAAAGAAATTTTGAAAAAAGGAGAAGATATTTTCGAAAATGAGAGAGAGAGAGTTAGTTAGGTGGTTTTGAAAAAGTTAAGAACCAAACAAAAAGTTAGTTAGTTAGTTGAAACAAATTTTGAAAATCAATTTTGAAAAGATAAGAAGTTAGAAAGTTAGAAAAGATATTTTGAAAATCAAATTTTTGAAAAAGATAAGATGAGAAGATATTTTTGAAAAGATATGATAGAAATTAGTTTTGAAAAAGATTTGATTTTTAAAATCTCAATTAATGACTTGATTCACAAGAAATCACAAGATATGATTCTAGAACTTAAAGTTTGAATCTTTCTTAACAAGCAAGTAACAAACTTCAAATTTTTGAATCAAAACATTAATTGATTATGTTATTTTCGAAAATTTGATATAAAAATAAGAAAAATATTTTTGAAAAATATTTTTTGAATTTTCGAAAATAACTAAGAATTTTGAAAAAGATTTGATTTTTGAAAAAGATTTTGAAAAAGATAAGATTTTCAAATTGAAAATTTGATTTGACTCATAAGAAACAATTTGATTTTAAAAACTTTTGAAAAAGTCAACTCAAATTTTCGAATTTGATGAGAGAAAAAGGGAAAGATATTTTTTTTATTTTTGAAATTTTTATGAAAACATGAAAATTATGCAATGCATGAAATTTTTAGATCAAAGCAATGAATGCATGCAAGAATGCTATGAATGTCAAGATGAACACCAAGAACACCATGAATGTCAAGATGAACATCATAGACACAATTTTGAAAAAATTTTAATGCAAAGAAAACATGCAAGATACCAAACTTAGAATTCTTTAATGCTTACGCACTAAGAATTCAAGAATGCATATGATAAACATGAAAAGACACAAAACAAAAAATCATCAAAATCAAACAAGAAGGCTTACCAAGAACAACTTGAAGATCATGAAGAACACCATGAATGCATGAAATTTTCGAAAAATGCAAGATGCACATGCAATTGACACCAAACTTATGATATGACTCAAGACTCAAACAAGAAACATGAAATATTTTTTATTTTTGTGATTTTCTAAATTTTTTTGAATTTTTATTTTATATTTTTCGAAAAATTATTTTGAAAAAGAAAAATAAGGATTCCAAAATTTTTAATATGAATTCCAGGAATCTTATGCTCTAAAGCTCCAATCAAAGGGTCAGGCATGGCTTAATAGCCAGCCAAGCTTTAGCATATAATTACATGGACTGGAGTGATTAGTTGAATACCAATCCCAAAGCAGTTTGGGTATGGCTTTACAGCTAGATAGGATTCAACATGTTTCATGAAACACTAGAATTCATTCTTAAAAATCTTGAAGCCATAGAATAATTTATTTTTGAAAACATTATTTTTATTATTTTATTTTATTTTTTTTTTTTCGAAAACAAAAGAAAAATTTTTGAAAGCTTTTTGAAAAATTTTTGAAAACAAAACAAAAAGAAAATTACCTAATCTGAGCAACAAGATGAACCGTCAGTTGTCCAAACTCGAACAATCCCCGGCAACGGCGCCAAAAACTTGGTGCACGAAATTGTGATGTCCAGGCTCAAACTATTCCTGGCACGTGAGCAACTTGGTACGCGTAATCGTGATTACACATTCATGATTTGTCACAACTTCGATACAACTAACCAGCAAGTGCACTGGGTCGTCCAAGTAATACCTTACGTGAGTAAGGGTCGAATCCCACGGAGATTGTTGGTATGAAGCAAGCTATGGTCACCTTGCAAATCTCAGTTAGGCAGATATAAATGGATAATGGTGTTTTCAAATTTAATATAATAAAATAGGGATAGAAATACTTATGTAATTCATTGATGAGAATTCCAGATAAGCGAATGGAGATGCTTTTCGTTTCTCTGAACCTCTGCTTTCCTGCTATCTTCATCCAGTCAGTCTTACTCCTTTCCATGGCTGGCTTTATGTGATACATCACCACTGTCAATGGCTACTTTCGGTCATCTCTCGGGAAAATGATCCAATGCCCTGTCACGGCACGGCTAATCGTCTGGAGGCATCACCCTTGCCAATGGCTTCATCTTATCCTCTCAGTGAATAATATGCTCACGCACCCTGTCACGGCACGGCTATTCATCTGTCGGTTCTCGATCATGCTGGAATAGGATTTACTATCCTTTTGCGTCTGTCACTAACGCCCTGCAATCGCAAGTTTGGAGCTCGTCACAGTCATTCATTCATTGAATCCTACTCGAAATACCACAGACAAGGTTTAGACCTTCCGGATTCTCTTGAATGCCGCCATCATTCTAGCTTATTTCATGTAGAACGGAAGTGTTTGTCAGGCACGTGTTCATAGGGGAGAATGGTGATGAGCGTCACACATAATCATCACCTTCATCACGTTCTTGGGTGCGAATGGATATCTTAGAAGCGAAATAAGAAGAATTGAATAGAAAACAGTAGTACTTTGCATTAATCTTTGAGGAACAGCAGAGCTCCACACCTTAATCTATGGAGTGTAGAAACTCTACCGTTAAAATTACATAAGTGAAGGTCCAGGCATGGCCGAGATGGCCAGCCCCCAAAACGTGATCACAGGATCAAAATACAATCCAGGATGCCAAATACAATAGTAAAAGGTCCTATTTATAATAAACTAGCTACTAGGGTTTACATGAGTAAGTAATTGATGCATAAATCCACTTCCGGGGCCCACTTGGTATGTGCTTGGGCTGGGCTTTGATTGTTACACGTGTAGAGGTCCTCCTTGGAGTTGAACGCCAGCTTTTGTGCCAGTTTGGACGTTCAACTCTGGTTTTGGCTCCTTTTCTGGCGCTGGACGCCAGATTTGGGTAGAAAGCTGGCGTTGAACTCCAGTTTACGTCATCTATTCTTGGCCAAAGTATGGACTATTATATATTCCTGGAAAGTCCTGGATGTCTACTTTCCAACGCAATTGGAAGCGCGCCATTTCGAGTTCTGTAGCTCCAGAAAATCCACTTTGAGTGCAGGGAGGTCAGAATCCAACAGCATCAGCAGTCCTTTTTCAACCTCTGAATCTGATTTCTGCTCAAGTCCCTCAATTTCAGCCAGAAAATACCTGAAATCACAGAAAAATACACAAACTCATAGTAAAGTCCAGAAATGTGAATTTAACATAAAATCTATTAAAAACATCCCTAAAAGTAACTAGATTCTACTAAAAACATACTAAAAACAATGCCAAAAAGCGTATAAATTATCCGCTCATCACTGCCCAAATTTTTTCTGAAAATTTTTTTACTCTTAACTTCCACTCATGAATTGACTTTAGTACTTTTTACTTGTGATTTATTTGGTTTAAACCAAAGCCAATTCATGGGGTGATGAGTTAGCATTTCCGTTCCTTTTGGTTCCCTTTCTATTTGAAATGCATTGTTGATGATTTCAATTCTTTTTGTGCTTCTTTCATTACATGTTTCATCATCAATGACTTGCGTTGTATGCATGGATGTGAGCTTTCTTGTTCTTAAACCTTTTGAACTTTTTTTAGTTAGGAAATACATTACCATGCCACAAATTTTAACCCACTTCTCTAACTTTTAACTAAATTGACTTTCTCACTTTTCTTTTTAGTTTTCACCCTTTTCAAACTAACTCTTTTAATTTCTTTCGAGGCATGATACTTGTTATTTCTTAACAAACAAGCATTCTGAATTTCATTGTATAGATTCTTGGATTGTGATTTCTAATTGATTTCTTTGAATCCTACCTTTCTTTTATTCCAAGGATTTATCTCTTTCTAACTCACTTCATGTTTTAGCTTAACTCCTCTGTTGCCCATCTTCTGGTTGCTTTGCTTACATATTGTTTGTCTTTCTATTTTTCTGCTTTGATTTGATAATCCGTACCCTGAAAATTCTGTTTTTTAGGATGTCGTATAGGAAAGGGAAAGGCAAGGCTAAGGCCAGCTCCAGTAAGAGGAAGAGAGGCCAGTCATCCATTGTTTTATCGGATGAATTTTGGTGTGAGAAGAAATTTTCTGATCAAGAAAAAGCTGATCAACTTGTGCCTGCTAACGACTCAGTTAAATTTTCCAACCGTTACTGTGAACTCTGATTTTCGGTATTTGTGAAAAAACGGAACCTCTACTTGGAAAGGAAGCTCAAAATACCAACCGATTTGAGGAAGTACACTGAACATCAGATTGAACAGAGAGGTTGGGTATTTTTGGATAGAGATCTAGCGGATGTGAATGCATCCTGGGTCCGTGAGTTCTATTCCAACTATTATAGGACGACCCTAGATGTAGTGCAACTTAGGGGCAAGCAGATCTTAGTCGCAAAGGAGGCAATATAGGATATCCTCCACTTCCGGCCTAAAACAGATGATACAAATGGTTTTCAGAAGGCCGAGGAAGCTATTCAATTTATAAGCTTTGATTGGGATGCCGTCTGGCATACTATAGCCATTCATCCTGATGTTCCGTGGGCTATGGAAACGTCGAAGGAGACTCCACGGGGTATCAAGGTTGATTATCTTAATGATGAGGCTAGGCTATGGCAACAGATACTGAGCAATTATGTTATGCCTAGTACTCACGAGTCAGAGGTGCCAGCAGCTATGATCTTTCTTATCTGGTGTGTCATGGAAGGGAAGGACCTATACCTTCCATGACTCATCAGAAAGTATATGTCTAGAGTCCATGTCAGAGGCACCTTGGCATTTCCGTACTTGATCACTCAGATGGCTATTCGAGCTGAGGTACCCTGGGAGCCCTAGGATGAGAGACCACCGATTGCCGATCGCAAGAAGGTTATTCCGCATGGCAAGCGGTTTGGACTTCTAGGCGACAGACCACCTACTACTACTCCCACTGAGGCGGCTACATCCTCAGCAGCACCTTCAGCACCGCCTACTTCAGCAGCACTGGTGTGTGGCAGAAGTTAGGCCAATTAAGAGATTTATAATGTAAGAACAACGTTGCGAGTATAGCCCTTAACCAACTAAAATCCACCTCACCAATTTAGAAAGGTGTCACAAAAATTCAGAATAAAAATACTGGGAGTATGAGTCCCAGGTCATCTCCCAATGAGTTGCAAGGAAGGGTGCTATTTTATTAATTAGGAAATTCCGAGAGAGTTGAGTTTGGATAATGAGTAATTAAATAATTATAAATTAAAGCAATAAAAACTAAGAATGATTATTAATATTCTAGATAAAAAGGCCATGACTGGGGAAATGATTAATTGGAAGTTATATCCTTGTTGGGGTCTCTTAAGTGTAGTATTAAAAAGGTTGTTGTTTTCACTTAGTTAACCCTTACTAAATAAAGGAAAGTCAAGTGATTGAGCTAACTCTTATTCGCAAATCCTAGTCCCCTCCCTTGGGAAGGTCTAGCGTTAGTAAATACAGAACTAGACAACAACTTCCAGTTTAATCAGCACTTAATCCTTCCAACTCAAGTGTCTCCTTTTAATCAACCCCCGTGTCAAGTATGGAGTCTACTCCATTGACATGAATATAACACTCATAAAAATATAAGAAAAAGACATGATAATTTAAATAAAATTAATTAAAAGTAAAAGTAATCCTTTGCATTAACAATCCATGAAAATAATCCAATTACTACTTTAAACAAAAATTAAGAATATGGAATAAATAAAAGAGTAAGTAAGGAAACAAACTAGAATAATATCTTCAACGGAGATAGTGATTCTTCAATATCCAAAAGCAAAAGCAATAAACTGGGAATGTAAAGAGAACCTAGAGGACGAGTAATCCTCTCTAGATTCAGATCTAAAAACCTAAAACTATCCTAATGAGAATGTGAATGTATCTAAAATTGTGTCGTGTAAAAAGGTGTGTTGAGTCTCTATATGTTCCCTGGCTTTATTCTGTGTTTCTGGGCCAAAAACTGGGTCAAAATGCGGCCCGAAATTGCCCCCAGCGTTTTCTGTTAATTCTGCAGATCGCGCAGGTCACGCGTACGCGTCGTCCACGCGTGCGAGTCATTCAGCGATTTTCCTTGTCACGCGTACACGTCGTCCACCCGTTCGCGTTATTTGTGCAGACTCCAATCCATGCGTACGCGTCAGGCACGCACACGCGTCGCTGCAATTTTCTCCATTTCGCGCGCTCGCGTGAGCCATGCGCACGCGTCGGTATTCGCTGGTCATCTCCTTAGTTTCTTGTGTTCCTTCCATTTTTGTTAGCTTCCTCTTCATTCTCTAAGCCATTCCTGGCCTATAAAATCCTGAAATACTTAACACACGGATCACGACATCGAATGGTATAAAGGAGAATTAAATACACTAATTAAAGATCTCTAGGAAGCAAGTTTTTAACCATAGAATAAAACTAGGATGGAAAATGTAAAATCATGAAATTAGTATGAGTAAGTGGGTGATGACTTGATGAAACCACTCAATTAAACATAAGATAAACCATAAAATAGTGGTTTATCAACCTCCCCACACTTAAACATTAGCATGTCCTCATGCTTAGCTTAAGGAGATAAAACAAATGAGTAGGAAAAAGTAAGACTCATGCAATGCAATGCAACCTATGTATATGAATGCAACTATATGCTAAAATGATTTTGCCTATTTAGTTAAAAATAAATAAGTTCCTCAAGACAAAAATAAATCAAATTCCACTAATTCAAATTATACAGTAAAAGTAATTAAACTCGTAAGAAGACAGCTCATGAAAGCAGGGAACATAGAATCAAGCATTGAACCCTCACTGATGGTGTATATGCACTCTAGTCACTCTAGTGTATAGGGTAATCACTCTGCTCTTCTCTAATCATGCTTTCTAAACCTTGTTCTTCACCTAACCAATCAACAAGTATTTAATGTACCAATGCGAACATCATGAGGTCTTTTCACGATTGTAATGGGGCCAAGGTAAAGGTGAGGGTATATATATGGCTAAGTGAGCTACAAATTGAATCCTTGATTAACCTAAGCTCTTACCTATACATACACTCTATACTTTTAAATTCATGCCTAGTTACCCAAAGTTTTCCCACTTTTGTATTACATACTCATGCATCAACTCTTCTTTTAACTTGTATCACATGTGCATTGATTTTTTATTAAGCTTAACATTGGGGTAATTTTGTCTCCTTATTCATTTATTTAATCACTTAATTACTTGAATTTTTTTTGAAGCATAAAAATAAACATAACATTGCCAATGCACATGGATTTTTTTTCTAGTTTCACATGAGTAGGTACCCAAATTCCTAACATTTTATCATGACACATTCCCTTGTTAACCTATGTTCCCACAATTTTTCCACTCTTTAATTGATACACAATTTCTATCTTAAGCTAACCAAAGATTAAATTTGGGGTATTACTTGTTTTTCTACTTAAGGCTAGTAATGTGGTAAAATATAGAACAAATGAGATTAAAAAGGCTCAAATTGGCTAACAAAGGTGATTGAAAGGGTAGATTATTTGCGGTAAGTGAGTTAATAAAATAATGGCCTCAATCATATGCATGCATATAACACATTAAATATTGGACATATAGGATGGAACAAAATATAGATCACAATCATAGAGAAGCAAACACACAAGAATAATTTTTTTATGGTTAAATAATGTAACCATGTCATTAGGCTCAAGTCTCACAGGTTGTGTGTTCTAGCTTTTAACTATGTTCCAAATACAACTTCCAAACAAGTTTAACACAAAAGTTTTGATTTAAATTAGTGAAATTTTTCAAAAATAAGGTCTTAAAAAGAAACTTATTATTTTCTAACCAAATAGAACATGCATGCAAATAACCTATTACTACGCAATTTATCATATCCTTAACAAAATAAAAATTAACTAAATATCCTATTTTATTGGTGTTTAAGGAAGAGAAATTACCTCTGGAAGTCAGGTACTGACCGACCTCCCCACACTTAAAGCTTGGCGCCGTCCTCGGTGCCATCAATCAGGAACAAAGGGGGGCTGGTAGCAGCATCTCCACAATCGAGACCGTCATGGCTCCCTGTGCTTGTACATGAAGTGGAGTCCGGGGTCTCTGGGTCTTCTTTAGGTGGGTGGTGACCAACAAGCAGCTCCTTGAGGTATGTAAATCGGCGCTTGTTATGGCGCTCCTTTTGCTTTCCTTTCCGGTCAAGCCGGTCTAGCCTTTCAAGTATCTGATGGAGCATTTGGTTTGTTGAAGGTGCTTGTGATGTGGAAGGAGTAAGAATATCTTCGGCCGGTTCTGCAGGCCGGCTAGTAGTGGCTGCTGGAGGTCTGATGTACTTCCTGTTAGGGACTACTTGATCATTCCGTGGAATCATGGCATTGGTGTCTCCAGCTCTGTAGGAGACTCCGGCTGCTGAGACTAGATCTGAAACTAAGGCGGGAAATGGTAGGTTGCCCGCAATCTGTACATGTCCTATAGCATGCCAAATGTGTCTTGGTAAATTGAGGTGCTGGTCTGTAAGGATACACCAGAGTAGAACAGCCATGTCTGCAGTGAAGGAGGACTCGTGAGTGCTCGAAAAGACGTAATAGGACATAATCTGTGCCCATACTCAAGCCTCCAAGGTGAGTGCTGAAGCCAATATGCTCTAAGGTCGATATCGATGGTATCCATAGATCCATCTGCTGCCAGGTTATGCTATAAATCTGAGAACGGTGTCCCAATCAAATTGATATGTCTGGCGCTTGAATGAGGCTTTTGGAAGGCGTCCAATCCTTCTGGTGCGGGGGGAAGATCTAGAGCTATTTGAATGGCCTCTTCAGTTATGGGAACTTGCTTCTGACAGACATAGATAGACTACATGGTTGGTATGTGAAAATTGTAGTAGAATTCAATTACCCATGATAGATTAACCTGCCGTGGCTGTCTCCATAGGAATCCCCATTGTCTTTGTTCAATGCGGGGCTCAACAAATTCAACAATGTTGGTCAGGAGGACGAGAAGGTATTTGTTATTATAATTTCTCTCTGCCAGGATGGGGAACATCTGCTCACAGTAGCGGTTAGGGAACCGCGCAGTGTCCTTTGCTGGAAAAACTTTCTCTTTTACATCGACCTTGATGATCCTCTTGATTCACTTTGTTGAGGGCTTTACTGCTATTGAAGATGGATCTGCCACTAGTTCTCTTTTTGTTCCTTTTCTTGCTGGTGGTTTGGGAGTAGCTTTCTGTTTACCCTTCTTGGTGGCCATCCTGAAAAAGGAAAAAAAAGAAAGTAATATGTAAAGCTAAGGGTTCGAGCAACGGAGAGGATAGTATAGGTGATAATAAATGCAAGGTAAAGAAGGATGTCGTTAACACATGGTCATGACTACATGTGAAAAGTTCATCAATGGAAATATAGCAAGTGCATGTGATGGCTATTAAATGCAAGATGTTTATTGGCATGCCGGCAAAGGCATGAGTAGCATAGATCTAGCATTAAATGTCCAAGTTAGATTATCAACTCTTTCAAACTAACAATCTATTTGTATTGACAATTATATTTAATCAATAAAATATAAAAGGGGTTTTGTGAAAAACAGGCATTAGAGTAGTAGAATTAAGTAATATAAAAATAATGCACAATGCCATACGGGCTTTTTCACAAACACATAGCATGCATGGTGAATATTTTATTGAAAGTATCAAATTGAACATGCAAGCAACCCTTTAAGAAGTAATATACATTGTCAAAAAATTTCATAATAATTCACAAGCAAAATATAAAAGAAAATAATCACCCAATTAGATTTCTAATCACCAATTAAAGGAATAAAAAGAAAAAAAAAGAAGAAAAAAGAAAATATAGATAATGAAAGTAAAAAGAAAAAAAAAGAAGAAGAAAACATAAATAAAAATAATAAAGGAAAAGTAAAAAGTAAAGAAAGAAAGAAAAGAACCTTGATAATGGATGTGAAAAATAAGGAATGGAGGAAGTAAAAAGTGAGAAAGAATAAAGAAGGGAGAAGAGAGAAGAAAGAAATAAGAAGGGAAAGAAAAGATTTAGATTTGGGGAAGAAAAGATAAGATATCAGGCGCTGATCTGGATAAGCTGTGTGTCGCACGTGATGCGGACGCGTGGGTCACGCGATCGCGTGGTGTGTGATAAGTTCAGGTAACGCGGACGCGTGGGGCATGCGATCGCATGGCCTGATTTGTGCTATTGGTGCGAGTGTAGCCTCGCGTACGCACAACTCTCTGTTTTATACGTATTTTGCCAAAAATCTGGGTGATGCGGACGCGTGGGGCACGCGGTCACGTGAATGGCCATATTTTGAAAAACGACGCGGATGCGTGGGGCACGCATTTGCGTGATAGGGCTTGTGCGTCTAGCACTATTCCAACCCCACTCCATCATAACTCTCTGCCATACACCTCTTTACGTCGATTTCGCAGGGCCACGCGTGCGCGTGGGAGGCTCTTTTTCAAAATGACGCGGACGCGTCATTGACGCGTTCGCGTGGACATGCTTGTGCCTAAGGGACGCCTCCAGCAACGCTCCCGCGTGACTCTCTGCTTCTTTTCTTCCTTGTTTCGAATGCACCTATGACGCGGACGCGTCAGCAACGCTTACGCGTCGCATGCATTTTTTTTTTATTATGCAGTATACAGATGCGAATGCTGGCTATATGCAGCTATATGCAGAGATTATGAGAAGAGTCATTAACAAAAATAAAAGTAGAATAAAGTAAAATAAAACTAAGACTGAAACAGAACGATCATACCATGGTGGGTTGTCTCCCACCTAGCACTTCGCTTTTACGTCCTTAAGTTGGACGTTCTTCAGGCTCATTCTGCTTTTGTTGGTGGGTCTTCCAAGAGGAAAACCTCTAACTCTTTGTGATCCTTCATCTTCTCTCCATGATAAAGTTTCAGGCGATGTCCATTGACCTTTAGGAATTTGGAGCTAGAAGGATGACACAGGTGAAAACTCCGTATGGCTCTACCTTTTCTACTCTATAGGGACCTTCCCATCTTGATCTTAGTTTGCCTGGCATAAGCCTCAGTCTGGAGTTATAAAGAAGAAATAACTCCCCTGGTCTGAATTCTCTCCTTTTTATGTGCTTGTCATGGACAGCCTACATCTTCTCTTTGTATCGCCTGGAATTGTCATATGCTTCTAGGCGAAGGTTCTCTAATTCTGCTAATTGTAGCTTTCTTTCAGCACCAGATTATTCAAAATTCATATTGCATTCCCTTACAACCCAGAAAGCCTTGTGTTCCACCTCTACTGGAAGGTGGTAAGCCTTTCCGTATACCAAGCGGAAGGGGCTCATCCCAATGGGTGTCTTATACGCTGTTCTATATGCCCAGAGTGCATCTTGTAGCCTGGCACTCCAGTCTTTCCTATGAGGCTTTACTATCTTCTCCAGGATGCGTTTAATTTCTCTGTTAGACACTTCTGCTTGTCCATTGGTCTGGGGATGATAAGTTGTTGCTACTTTATGAACAATTCCATGCTTCTTCAGTAATCATGTTAGCCTCCTGTTACAAAAGTGAGTGCCTTGATCGCTCACGATTGCTCATGGTGATCCAAAGCGACAAATAATATCGTTTCTAACAAAGGAAACAACAGTATTAGCGTCATCAGTACGGGTAGGAATTGCTTCCACCCATTTAGAAACGTAATCTACAGCTAACAGTATATAAAGGTAACCATTAGAGTTTGGAAATGGACCCATGAAGTCAATGCCCCAAACATCAAAAATTTCACAGAAAAGCATAATCTGTTGAGGCATCTCATTCCTCTTGGATATATTACCAAACCTTTGGCATGGGGAACAAGATTTACAAAATTTAGCAGCATCTTTGAAAAGAGTTGGCCACCAGAATCCACAGTCTAAGATTTTTCTAGCTGTTCTTTGAGGGCCAAAATGTCTTCCACTCTCAGAAGAGTGGCAGGCCTCTAAAATGGACTGGAATTCTGATTGGGACACACATCTTCTAATTACCTGGTCAGCACCACACCTCCATAAGTATGGGTCATCCCATATATAATATTTAGATTCGCTTTTCAGCTTGTCCCTTTGATGCTTAGTAAAATTGGGAGGGAAAGTATGGCTAACTATAAAATTAGCTAAAGGTGCATACCAAGAAACTACTTCAGATACTGCTTGCAAACTATCAAATGGGAAAGTATCATTGATAGGAGTGGAGTTATCTTTAATGTGTTCAAGGCGACTCAAGTGGTCTGCCACTAAATTCTGGTTACCACTCCTATCCTTAATTTCTAAATCAAATTCTTGCAGCAATAGTATCCAACGTATCAATCTTGGTTTAGACTCTTTTTTAGCTAATAAATATTTTAGAGCTGCATGGTCTGAGTATACTACTACCTTAGTACCAAGTAAATAGGCTCGGAATTTAACCAGAGCAAAAACAATAGCAAGAAGCTCTTTTTCAGTAGTAGTGTAATTAGACTGAGCAGCGTCTAAGGTTTTAGATACATAAGCAATTACGAAAGGAGCCTTACCTTCGCGCTGAGCCAGCGCCGCTCCTACTGCATGGTTGGAGGCATCATACATAATTTCAAATTGCTAGCTCTAGACTGGTTGAAGAATGAAACTCTCGCGCGATCTAGAATTTTCACAATAAATTCGTGTTGTAAGTATAGCTTCGAGACCGACAAGAATTTCTTTCTTACAAAAGTTTTGTTTGTCACTTAAGCAAATCCAATAAAATTGATAACCGAGTATTTAAACCTCGGGTCATCTTCTCAAGGAATTGTAGGGAGGTATGACTTATTATTAGCCATGAAAAAGGTAGAATTTTGGGTTTTTAATGTATAAGATAAAAAGCAAGAATAGTAAATGGCAAGAAAGTAAATTGTAAGGAATTAATTTAAATAAATAATAAAACTCTTGGCAAGGTATAAGAACTGGAAGTCCTATCCTTATCAATTGTGATGAGAATTGAATTTTTAATCCCACTTAGTTAACCTTTACTAAAGCAAAGGGAACTCAAGTGGACTAATTAGTTTGATCCTCAAGTCCTAGTCAATCCCTGTGGGAAGACTAGCTTTAGAGCTATCTAGATCAATTAGTAATCTGTCAATTTCAACCACTGCTTTATTTGATAACTCAAGCGTCACCAATTACTTAACCAGAGCCAAAAGAGAAGAGAATCTACTCGAATGAAAATAATTTGGATAAATCGAAAGCATTCATAGCATAAATAAAACAATCTTATAACTGAAATACCTCAAATTATATTAAATAGAATATTCAAATCTAACATGGAAAAATTCATAAATTAAATTGGAAAAATAAATAAAAGGAACATTGAACCTGTGATGAAGAAGAAATAATCCTAAATCCTAAAACTAAATCCTAAGAGAAAGGAGAGAACCTCTCTCTCTAAAAACTACATCTAATCCTGAAATTATGAATTATGAGCTGATTATTATGAATGAATGGATTCCTCCACTTTATAGCCTCTAATCTATGTTTTCTGGGCCGCGAACTGGGTCGAAAACATCCCAGAAATTGCTGGAGAAAAAATCTGCCACGCTGATTTTCGTCACTGCGATGCGTCCGCGTGGAGCGCGCGTTCGCATCACTTAGCGTCAGAGCAACTATGACATATTATATAATAAATCGAAGTCCCGAACGTTAGCTTTCCAACGCAACTGAAACCGCATCATTTGGACCTCTGTAGCTCAAGTTATGACCATTTTAGTGCGAGAGGGTCAGGTTGACAGCTTTGCAGTTCCTTCAACTTCTTGCATTCCTTCCACTTTTGCATGCTTCCTTTTCATCCTCCAAGTCATTCCTGCCCTATAAACTCTGAAATCACTTAACACACATATCAAGGCATCGAATGGTAATAAGAGATGATTAGTATTAGCAAATATAAGGCCAAAGAAGCATGTTTTCAATCATAGCACAGAATCAGGAAGGAAAATATAAAACATGCGATTTCTATGAATAAGCGTGAGAATAATGGATGAAAAACCACTCAATTTAGCACAATATAAACCATAAAATAGTGGTTTATCAACCTCCCCACACTTAAACATTAGCATGTCCTCATGCTAAGCTCAAGAGAAGCTATAAAGGAGTAAAGAGGAATGGTATGATGTATAAAATGCAACCTATCTATATGAATGCAACTACATGCTAAGATGTTTCTATCTACTTGGTTAAAAGTAAATAAGCTCTTCAAGACAAACATAAATCAGATTTTACTAATTCAAATCGTACAATAAAAGACAAGTAAACTTGTAAGAAGATAGCTCATGAAAGCAGGGAACATAGAATCAAGCACTGAACCCTCACTGGAAGTGTATGCACTCTAATCGCTTAGGTGTTTAGGGTTAATCACTCTACTCTTCTCTAATCATGCTTTCTAAACTTTGTTCTTCATCTAACCAATCAACAAATATTTAGTATACCAATGCAAACATCATGAGGTCTTTTCAGGGTTGTAATGGGGCTAAGGTAAGGGTGAGGATATATGTATGGCCAAGTGAGCTATAATATGAATCTTTAATTAACCTAAGCTCTCACCTATACACACATTCTATATTTTAAATTCATGCCTAGCTACCCAAAATTCCCATTTTTGCATATCATACTCATGTATCAACTTTTCTTTAATTTTATCACATATGCATTGATTTTTTCATTAACTTAACATTGGGGTAATTTTGTCCCCTTATTTATTTACTTATTTATTGAATATTTTTTTTGGATTTTTTTTATATATAGACAAAAAATAAACATAACTTATCAATGCACATGGATTTTTAATTTTTCTAGTCTCACATGAGTAGGTACCTAAATTTCTAATATTTTATCAAAGTAAAAACATAACACATTCCCTTCACCCATGTTCCCACAGTTTCCCCACACTTAATTGTTACACAATCCCTATCTTAAGCTAACCAAAGATTCAATTGGGATATTTAATTATTTTTCTACTTAAGGCTAGTGATGTGGTTATAGAACAGAATAAATGGAGATAAAAGGCTCAAGGTGGCTAACAAGGGTGATGTAAAAGGTAGGCTTATTTGGGATAAGTGAGCTAATAACAAGTAATGGCCTCAATCATATGCAAGCATGTAAATACACTAAATATTGGACATATAGACTGAAACAAAGCAAAGATTGCAATCATAGAGAAGAAAACACACAAGAATAAAAATTTATGGTTAAATAATGTAACCATGTAAATAAGCTCAAAATCTCACGGGTTGTGTGTTCTTTGGCTCAAAAACCATGTTCCAAATACAACTTCAAACAAATTTAACACATAGAAATTTATTTTTTTTAATTTAAATTAGTGAATTTTTTCAAAAATAGGGTCTTAAAAAGAAACTTATTATTTTTCAACCAAGTAGTACTTAAATGCAAACAATCAACTACACATGCAATCTATTATGCAATGCAACATTGAACAAATAAAGAAAATAAAATAATGGTGTTGGAAAGAAGAAAATAGCTAACCCATGGAGATCGGTATCGACCTCCCCACACTTAAAGATTGCACCGTCCTCGGTGCATGCTAAGATGTGCAGGTGGATAGGTTGCGAGCTATAACTGCTGTTATTTCTCTAAAGATTGTGCAGACGGACTGGCTTGTCTCCCTATTAAGAGGCTTTTCCTCTCCTTTCGTGGTGGCCATCCTGAAAGAAGAGGAAAAAGAAGAAAAGTAACCCAAAAATAATGATAGAAAATAAATAAAATATGGGTGTTAATGCCAGATAATAAGGGTCTCAATTACATGGTAGCTACAACATGCAAGTGAAAAAAATAGTAGAAGTACATGGCAAATCAAAAGTGCAAAAATTTGCAACAATGGAGAAGAGAGTGGGTAAGGAAAGATAATATAAATTCATGTCAATGCAAAAGTAATACAGGTATAAAAGATTGGCATTGATTTAAATAATATTACCTAACCAGAATAACACAAGTCACTAAGCACCAAAAATAATTCAAGAGAAGATGCAAATAAGAAAATTTTAACACCAAAGGAAAAATAATGAATTTAGAAAAGAAAATAAAAATATGCACAAAATTAAGATGCAATGAATGAAATATGCAAATAAATTAAGTAAAATAAAATGAAAGATAAGAAGAATGAGAAGGGAAAGAAGGGAAGAAGAATTAAGTAAGAAAGGAGGAAAAATTAGGATTGGGGAAGAAAAGATAAGATTTTTTGCGCTGATTTGGATAAGTTGTGCGGTGCAGGCGACGCGGACGCGTAAGTGACGCGGTCGCGTGGTGCGCGATAAGGTCAGGTGACGAGGACGCGTGGGTCACGCGATCGCGTGGTCTGATTAGTGCGATTGGCGCGAGTGCAGCCTCGCGTTCGCGCAACTCTCTGTTCGAAATTCTTTTTGCCAAATATTTGGGTGACACGATCGCGTGGGTGACGCGATCGCGTGAATGGCCTTTCTTTTTAAAAATGACGCGGACGCATGGGGCACGCGTTCGCGTGGTAGGACTGGTGCTTCTAGCATCATTCCAGCCCAGCTCCATCATAACTCTCTGCCATACACCTCTTTACGTCGATTTTGCAGGGCCACGCGTTCGCGTGGGTGACGCAGATGCGTGGGAGGCATTTTTCTCACATTATGCGGACGCGTCAGCAACGCGGTCGCGTGGATCAATTTGTGCCATAGGCACGCCTCCAGCCATGCTCTCGCGTGACTCTCTATCCAATTCTGTTTTCTTCAAAATGCACTGGTGACGCGGACGCGTCAGCAACGCTGCCGCGTCGCGTGCGTGCTATTTTTTTTTATATATAGTAATGCAGTATGTAGAATGCAATGCTAATATGAATGTTATGCATGATTCCAGCTTGAATCAAAACTCAAAAACAAACAAAACAGACTAGAATTAAAACTGAAAAAGGGACGATCATACCATGGTGGGTTATCTCCCACCTAGCACTTTTAGTTAAAGTCCTTAAGTTGGACATTTGGTGAGCTCCTTGTCATGGTGGCTTGTGCTTGAACTCATCCTGAAACTTCCACCAATGCTTGTACTTCCAATAAGCTATATCAATACCAGGTAGATTCTTTAAGCTTTGATGGAGTTCTTCACAAGCTTTGATCTCCTAAATTTTATCCTCATGTATGCCTGGATCCCAAATCTTGTTTCTGTACCCGTCTTCAAGTTGATTATCATGATTCCATCCAGGTGGTTCAGCCTTAGAATTCTCACTGAAGCAACAACTTCCTAGACCCATTCAATTAAGCTCTACACCAACCTTTGCGTTTAAACTTAAAGCTTCCAACCATAATGAACCTTGCAAGACAATTCTTACCACTGACCATCTTCCTCTTACTCTTAATGCCACAAAGAGCTCTAAGCTGACCATCCGTCTCTAGTAGCCCATATTCAAGTGGAAAAGTAAAGGTTAAGGATAAGAATTTTACCCACTTGAACGTTGTGTTGGACAGTAATGGCCTTGGGAGAGGTGTTTCTAATGATCTTGCAAGCTCCACTCCCTTGTGCTCTTCTCTGACAACTTCTACCTCCTTGTAAGCTTCTTCAATTTCAACCTCTTCCTCTTGGTAGCTTTCTTCCAATTCAATCTCCTCTTCACTGCTTTCCAAGGGCATGGGAGGTTTTGCTTCTTCTTCTTGAGTCTCCATCTCTTGATCGACCTCTTCTAAGTCCTTAACCATGACATGCCTTGGAGGTTGTACACCCTCCTCAACATCAAATGCAACCGTCTTGGAAGGAAGCTCTTTGTCTTGACTTTTCCATGGAGGTTCAGCATCTCGCAAGTTTTCAACCACTTTTTCCTCTTCAATAATTACTACTTTATCCAGTAGTTTTAATATAAAATCATACTCATCCTTGATGATTTTCTTTCTATGACAATTCCTTTCAACTATTCCTTCATTTTCAAGGGACTTTACTACCTTCACCTTTAGGGCCTCATCTAGCTCCTTATGAAGTATGGATTCGCAAAGATGATCCTTTCTCTCTTGTTCCATGTCAATAGCATCATTGGGATCATGTTGCTCTTGGATCGATGGATGTGGGTGCTCTTCCATGGATGGTGGTGATGGGATGGAGAGATCATTCTGTGGTTGAAAAGGAAGTGCACTAGAGCTTGAGGGTTGATTGTTGAAGGTATTTGGTGGTCCGATTTGGGCGAAGAGAGCTTGTATAGTAGAGTTTAGATCGGTAAGTGCTTTCTCCATGGAGGTTTGGGGTGGATAGGAGGGTTCATTTTGCTCATAAGGTGGTTGGTATGGTGGATACGGGTTAGGGTCATATGGAGGTGAATGGTGGAAAGGGGCTTGTGAATATGGTGGTCCAAAGCTATTTTGAGGAGGTGGTTCATTGGCATATGATGGAGCTTGCTGGTAACTACAAGGGGGTCCACCATATCTATTGTCTTGGCATGCATTGTAGGATGGTCGTTGTCCATGGTATCTTGGAAGGTGACGTTACCGAAAGGGTTGATCAGATCCTCGTGGCTCCTTCCATCTCTGATTGTTTTGACCTTGATGCATGTTCCTGTAATAATTTCCATTCCTTGCAACAGCATTAGGACCAAACTCAAAGCGATGGGTGATGGTGTTTTTGTGGAAAAACGAATTCCAAACACACAAATCTAACCGGCAAGTATACCGGGTCGCATCAAGTAGTAAAACTCACTTAGAGTGAGGTCGATCCCACAGGGATTGATGGATCAAGAAACTTTAGTGGGTGATTATTTTAGTCAAGCTAACATTGATGATTTGAGTGAAATTGAGCCAACAGAAGGTAAATGACAGTGAATTTAAATTTGCAAAAAGTAAATGAGCAGAATCTTAAAGAGCAGGAAATATAAATTGACAGAATCTTAAATGACAAGAAACGTAAATTGCTTGAAATGTAAAGAGGAGTGGGAGCAGGAAAATTAAATGAAAGCAGTAGATCAAAGCTTAGAACAATTACAAGGAAATTAAAATTGCATGAAAAGTAAATTCAGATCACAGTGGCTCAAATGTAAAGTGCAGAAGAACACACGTGCAGGAAAGTAAATTGGGAGCAATGAGAACAGAAAGCAAAAATCACAGAGAAGGAAATTGCAGTAGAAAAGTAAATCAGCAATCTGAAATCTCAAAGAGGAATTAACAATTTCAATGTAACCGTAAAAACAGAAGAGCAGCCAAGAGCTCAACTCAATTGCAAAATAAAATTGAAGATCTCAGGGAATCAAGAGACTAGAAAATAAGTCTAGATCTCACTCCCTTCCTAGATCCAACAGAGAACAGATTGAAGAATAAAGACAAATGGAAGTAGTAAATGAAAGCTTTGATTCAAATCACAATTTCTTGAATTATGCAGAAAAATAACAAGAGAAGTTGCAGATGGAGAATGAAAACAGAATTCCTTCCAATCTCAATCCAAAATTTTAAAACAGAAAAGAAAACTAAGAGAGAAAGCAAAATGAAAACTAAAGAGTGCAAAACTCCCTATTGGAGCTAGCCTTCTTAATGGTGCCACTACAAGATTAATATTTATTTGAGGGAGTATTTTAGTGTAGGTTTCTAAAAACCTCCACAATATATTTTATTCATGGCAATTTAAAAAACCTCCACTAATAATTAATTAAAATTAAGTTTTGAAAGAAAAACCTAATTTCCCCAATTTTTGAAAATGAGACTAAGTTAGCTACTTAGCTGCGACTGAGGTAGGTGAGAGAGAACCCTTCTACCGCCATTTTCGCCGTCATTTCTGCTGCCATTTCCACCGCCGGCACCGTCACCACTGCCGTGTCCGTTGCGGTAGAGAGCTTCTCGATCGAGCCACCTCTTCTATCGCATTTTCAGATCTGTTCTTCTATTCGGTTATTGCTGCCACAGTGGAGTTTCCACCGCCGTTGTTGCTGCCGCCGTTGTTGCTGCTACCGTTTCCGTCACCATTGCCATTGTTGTTGCTGCCACCGTTGCCGTGGTAGAACGCTTCTGGATCGAGTCACCTCCCCTGTCAACACGTTTTCAGATCTGTTCGGTCCCAGGCTTCTTCTTCGACGCAACTTCTCTCCCTCCATATTTCTCCTTCGAGCTGCCACAGGTACTTCTTCTTCGCTATTAATTTGTTGATATCTATTCTCTATTAACAAGTAGTTTTCTTATAGTTTTCTTTTCTTGTTCAAGATAGATTGTTCTATATCTCTTCAAAGCTAAAGCCTGTGAGTTATTTAGTCGCTTATAGAAAGCATGGAAGTACCTTTGTTTCTGATTCTATTGTCTCAGTTTTGAATCTTTGCTGTGAATAGGGCCTATTGAGATGAACTTTGGTGTGTAAGCTTCCTCATTCAACTTGAATAGATGAGAAGGAACCTTGTAAATGCAACATTCATCAAGCATCAATGGTTCAAAATGTTCTGGAATGTTAATCAATATTTCCTGAATCTTAGGTTTTGTTTCTCCTTCTAAAGCATTACTGTTGTTAATGTTTGGAGAAGCCATTGCAACCTAACTTCTCTTCTTGCCTAATAGAATCCATCACAAAGTGAATATTCAATAAATCACTTAGCTTCAAATATATATTAACATATATAATCTTGAAAGGGTAAAAAATTAAACTGAATGTCTTTTAATTTACACAAAGCAGAGATATAAGAAAAATTCCCTGAATATGTTTTACCAAATAGTAATGATTTTTTTTTTCGTAAAAGAACTTGCAAATACCAATTAAAGTGCAAGAGCTAAATGACTAGTTGCTTTTCAGTTTCCATTATTCATATATTTTCCTTTATAAGGTTTGAAGCTGCCTTTTGATGTGTTTTTTTCTTTCATGTCTTGTAGTAATTAGTTTTGCTAAAGAGTTCAGTGATATTGATTTATTATGCTTCATTTCAATTGAGTTAAAGTTGAAAATTGCTTCAACAAAAACAGCTTTTTATTTCAAGCTCTTTTGTTCCTTATTTTTGGTTTATATGTCATGTCCCAACTGGATTATGTTTTCCACTCAATATGGACATCATCATTTGATTGATGCTGAATAGCATAGAAATTCTTAATTAAGTTTTTAAAAAAGTATATTTTTATATCATCTACTTTAATTGGATTCTGTCACTTGTTCTATCTGCCTTGAAACTGAGACGACTACTCTGTTATTCGCAGGATTCTTCTCAACCTCAAGAACAGGATCATAGACTTGATGTAAGTTACTATCTTATTAATTGCTTGTCAATTAATGCAATAAAATGAATCGTTTACATATTAAGTTCAAAACTTTAAAGTTTCTAACATATTTACTTGTCACCTTTAATCTATATAGATATCTCTATCTTATTATATAACTATCTTTTTATCTCTACTTGTCGTATGGAATTCATGTATCTTATTTATGGTATCATGTTCTTCATTCCTTGTGTTTTTCTGTATTTTTCAATGTTTTCATTTCTATTGTTACTGGAGGACTGAATTTACCTCTGATTCACTAGGTGCATGTTAGGAGATCCGTCAAGGGAAGAGATGCAAGTCATTCAAGTGAAAATGGCAATCATTCGCACTCGGTCAAATCATTAAAGCCACCTGTTGTCAGGAAAGGCAAGTTGGTTGTCGTTGATCTGGCTGGTTTGGAACGAATTGATAAGTCAGGTTAGTACATATAATAAAGTGGACACTGTTTTCTCTCCATCCTCGTCTGTTTGTAGCAGGTTTACTTTCAGGAGACAGTTTCTCTCCCATAGTTTTCTCGTTATTTGCTTTGAGGATATACAAAATTTTTCTAATTGGTTGGCTAATAGTTATGTCTTCCATACTCATGATAATGATGTATAATTTCCGACTCTGCTATTTTCTAATTTCATCATTTCATCATTGTTATGAAGATGATAAAAGGATATCAGGGTTGCAGTGCAAATGCTTGAAAACCAAATAGGGTTCTTGTCAAATTCAAAGTTAAATGTCGACTTTATGAACTTTGAGGATGATTAAATTTTCATGTAACTTTTTTAATATAACATTTTTAATATAACCCATTATTTGAGATTTATACATTATGGAAAACAATGGGATTGTAGCAGCATGTATATATGCTTCGGTGAACTTGAAGAGTCACTTACTAGCTAGATTATTATAATACTGTTCTTTTATTTATTTTTTTTTTTAATTACCTATTTCCTGTATTCATTTTTCCCATACCCCAAGGTTCTAATATCTTTTTCCAATCACTGCTTCTATTTGTAACAAATATTATACACTGTTATCATTTAAATCATTTTTATTTTTCTTAAGACTCTACAAATATAAAGAAGAAGGCTAAGATCAAAGTCAAGGATGTTTGCAACTTACCTAGGGGAGACCGTGTAATTGTAGAAGTTGACGAAGAGGGTGCAGCATATGGTGAAGCACAAGGTTTACTTGCTGGGTATTGTGGTATATTAGCAACTAATGCACGTATCTTTTCAATTAGCTTTGAAAAGTAGTCAGGACAAGAAAATGGTGGCATGCCTAAGTCTTTCAAAGATGAGTGCTTTGATACAATGATAAAGGTAAAATCCATTTTATTTGAAACTTCTATTAGTTTAAGTAATTATTTATTTATTTATTTATTTACTTTTTTGTTTGAAGCCCTACTTCCATTTTACAAGCACAGAAAAGATTGCCTACAGGTATTGCATTCAAAGTATTGCAAAGAAGTGGGCAACATATAGGCAAAGATTGTGGAATGAGTTCTATGATCCAACCATGAGAAGAGAAGCATTGGTGAATAATGTGCCTGATGATGTTCCAAGAGATCAATGGGCTTGCTTTGTCAATTATCGACTAAAACCGTCTACAGTTGTAAGACACTAAACAATTCATTTAGTTATTGTTGTACTTTAATTAAAAAAAATATTAATTGAAGTGATTATTTTTTTTTAGGAGCTTTGCATGAAAAATAAGGAAAATCGAAGCAAGCAAACCATTTCTCACACTTGTGGATCTAAATCCAACTCTCGGAGGCGACATGAGATG
The DNA here is from genome assembly GCF_059453495.1 of Arachis ipaensis. Lineage (NCBI taxonomy): Eukaryota > Viridiplantae > Streptophyta > Magnoliopsida > Fabales > Fabaceae > Arachis > Arachis ipaensis. Next base: position 97,389,719 of record NC_142439.1, read on the forward strand.
GTATATATATACACACACTTGGTACATGTGTGATTTTACTTGCATTATATATGTTAATTGTTTAACTCTTTATTCCTTCTTTTTTAGTACTTAGAAACGGGAAAGAAGCCTAGTAGAGGAATGATGTACATTGAAACACATAAGAGAAAGGATGGGTCTTTTGTAAATAACGAGGCATTAACTATAGTGGTAAGTGTTTTGTAAACCTTTGCTATCTTATCTTATTTTATTTGTATGTGATCATGTGAAAATGGGATTTGAGTGTAGTTGCTTGTGGATTGAGATATATAATGATTATAGCAAAGTGGTTCACTTCACTTGCATGCACTTTTTATTTTAAATTTTTAGTTGTGATAATGGTCTAGGAACATTAGAATAATCATAATCTGCAATGCCATTGATTACATGTGTTGCTACTTTTAAATTGAATAGTTTCTATTTACTACTTTTAAATAGGAACAAATTGAGCTGAATATGACACAGTCAAATACACAATTTGAGGTGTCCCCTAATGATGCTTTTGGTAAAGTTTTGGGGCATGAACACTCTGGGAGAGTTCGTTGCATGGGCATGGGAGCAGCGCCTACAAATACCTTTAGGAATGTGAGAAGTCGGCTTAATGGGGTGACCATCTCCACTAATTCAGCTGGATCTTCTTCGCCTACTACTGCTGCAATTTTACAGGAAAAGATCAATAATTTGGAGTCCGACTTACATAATTCACAACAAAAGGTCATTAGTCTAGAGTCTAAGTTGCAACAATCATTTGATATGATGAAAGCATATCTAATGATGAAGGAAGGAGGAATTCCCGAAGCACTTGTTGGCTTCTTTTCTGCCCGCGAGGTAACTTTATAATAAATTCATTTGTTAGGAATATAAGTTTAGATGGAAAATACTTATTAATAGTGGAGTCTAATTATTGAAATTGAATATGTTCATATCATCAATTATTAGTGGTAACCCATGACTCTAGATGCCAAAAATTAGGCTGAGAATAGTTAAGAACATGGACATCACAATATTCTTGCATTCTATTAGTGGTTGTTGTCCATTAAACATGGGAAACTACTCTGCTGCTCCGTTTTACAAGAGGAAGCTATAGTCATATATCATTCATTTCCCCAAAACAAATCAGCCTCACAAAAAGGTAACCATATTTTACTGAATTCGGCTGAACCCATGAACACCAATACATAAATAAACAATAGCTGCAATTTAGTTTTTCTGAAGCATCTAAAGTCCTGACAGCCTCAATTGCAGTACCAATCAATATACAAGAATGTTTCCTCCTTAACTTCTAGTTTGTGACTTACGAGTTATGGCCAAGTCAAAAGAATCAATATTTTTGTTCATGTAAGAGCTAGGAAGATATATATAATAATAATTAGCCAAATTTCAGGAGTTCAGTTTGTGACTTGATGTTTAACTTTACTGAAATTACTAATAATATCTTATGTTTACATATAGGCTAATGATGTTGAAAGCGAGCCTACTACTCCCTTTGATGCTAGGAGATCAGTTGGTGATAGCAACGGACATCTGAAGACAAATATTTGAGATTTTTATGTAATTAGATGATATTAAAATATTGAATGTTTTTACTTTTTAAAGAAAAACAGTAATAGTTATGTAAAACAATACCATATGCAATTATGTTTGGAATTATTGACTTTGAGAATTTTTTTTAAATATAGAGTTATGTCTTATATTGAGGAATTGTGCTATAAAAGATTTAGTTTTTAAATTTTGATATTAAAAAATAAATTTCTAATTTGAGAGTATATAAATGAGATGAGATTGATGAATGATTTGAAATTAAAAATAAATAATTAATTACAGGATTTGTGGGAGTTTAAAAATCTCACAAAATAGTTAATTCTTGTTAAATTGAAAAATTAATTTGTGGGGGTTTTAAAATGCCGCAAAAGTGATTTAAAATCGCCACAAAAGTCCAATATAAAACCCCACTAAACACCCACAAAAGACCTCGTGGCACCTCAAATTTTGGGGGTTTTAGAAACCCCCACAAACCATTTGTTGGAGGTTATAAACCTCCACAAATAAGAAAAAAACTGCCACAAATAAACAAAAATCTTGTAGTGTGCTCCCCCAAAGAAATGAAGCAGATGCCTTTTTATAGGCTTTTCACAAAATGAAAATGAAAATGAAAAATGAAACTCTAAACAAATTACAATTAAAAATAAATTCCTAAGCTAACTTGTTCTTGTGCCTTGAAGTGATGTCCATGGGCTTTTAAATTTTGGTGCAGGATTGAATTAATTTGATTTTTTGGATCATGGGTCACACTCCCAGGGCAAAACTCTCCCCAAGAGCTTCAAAGCTCTCCGTAAGAGCTCTATTAGAAGCACCCCTTTGTTTTGGAGAGAAACTCCAAGTTCGAACCATGATGGAAGCATTTTGTGAGCCTTTTTTCTTACATTTTCATGAGGAGAGCGCTACTTCCTTGCTTCCCTTGGTCTCCCTCTTCGAATCCTGGTGAAGCCACTTTGATTCATTTTTGCTTGTTTTTTGTCCTTAAAGATTCCTTTCACTCGTGCCTCAATTTCATGCCAAATATAGAGTGCCATATATCGTTGAAAAGCTCTGAATGTCAGCTTTCCAACGCAACTGGAAGCACTTCAATCGAACTTCTGTAGCTCAAGTTATGGCCCTTTGAAGGAGGCATGGTCATGGTGTAAACGCCCAGATTTTAACTTAGCGAAAATTCTTGCCTCCCTCCCCCTTGGTCCTGGGTTCAAGCCTTGGTGAGTGCATTGTTGAGCTCTTTTTCCCTTGATTTTTCCTTGAAGCATCCCGAAAAAGCTCTTGGGCAAAGCTCTTGCAAGAGCTTTGCATGTGAGCTTGCCTTGCTTCCTTCTTCCATGTGCTTTTGATAAAGCTCTTGGCAAGAGCTTGGCTTTTGATTATTTGAAGTAAAGCTCTCCACAAGAGCTTTAAGCTCTAGGCAAGAGCTTTGTGCTCTTGCTCCTTGTTTTGAGCCACGCTTTTCTTTCTTTGGGCCACGCTTCTCTTCCATGATTTGGTCATGGGCCACGCTTTTAAAAGCGTGGCCTAAGCCTCCAAAGTGTGCTCCAACTTCAAAGTGTGCCCCAAAGCTCTTTTTTTTTCCTTTTTAGCTTATTTTGTGCTTCTTTGCTTCTTTTTCTCCTTATTTCCTACAAGATTTATAAAATTAAAAGATCAAAGAAATATACCAATTAAGTACAAAAGCATTCAATATTTAAGCACAATTCATCAATTTCTTGTATGAAAAAGCATAGAAAAACATGACATGGTGACATGTCATCACAACACCAAACTTAAACCTTGCTTGTCCCCAAGCAAGAAAAGAATCATGCAATTAAGATTGACAATTCAAGGTTTTCATGACTTTCAAAAGATTGCACAAAATGTACTAGATGAAAACTTCAATTAAATAAAATCTAATGCAATTGAGCAACAATTAATCACACTAACTTTCCAAAACTTGTATGCACATGCTAAGTTCTTCTTTAATGCCTTGTTTGTTTATGATCATGATACTTTACTGCTTTTGACTTCACAAAACTCAATTTGGTAGTCATAATGGTATGGCAACATGTTACAATTCAAGATTCAAGCTATGCTTTATCCATACACACATGTAAACAGAAAAGATGAAGACAATCATGCAATTTAAGTGCTGGAAACAAATGAGAAGAAAAGGAACTCTACAACCTTGTAGTCCATCTTCATTATTGTTGTCCTTTTTCCTCTATTTTTCCTCTTTTCCTTGCCAAACTCAGAATGCTTGCTCATCCTCAAGCAACAATTAGAACAATGGCTATGGGGCTAAGATGGATCATGAATGTCTTATACAATGAAATGTTAGTAGCACATGTGTTTAAGCAAGCAAAAATTGAAGAATAACTATCAAGGCACAAAGGATAGAGACATTGTGATTGCAAACTTAAGAAGGTGAGCACAATACATTGCATAAAAGATAAGTGGCACACCAAACTTAGTGTGACACTTTCACTTGGAATTAATGCAAGTATCTAGTAAAGATTGGAAGCAAATTTTGTTGCATAGCAACACCAAACTTAGAATGCAATCATATGTCAATTTTATTTAAATAAAAACTAAGCAAATGAAACTGTTATTTGTTAAGTACAATTATCAAGCCAAGAATCTGTCAGAATAAGGATCTCTTGGTGATGTACTAACAACGACAGTTAACAAGCAAACTAGAGGAAAACATTTAAAAACATAAAAAATGACTAAAGCAAGTAGAATGAAAAAGTGTCAAATCAAAAGAGAAAAATAAAACTACAGAGGCATTATGATTATGCAGACAAGTAGTGTTGCTTGAATGAATTTTATAGAAAATAAGTGGCACACCAAACTTAGAATCTTGGTGTGTCTCTTTCATTTTTGATTTGATGCAATCATCCAAAAATATTGAAAACAATTTGTTGCAAGGCAACACCAAACTTAGAATGTAACCATATGCCAATTTATTGAATTTAAACAAAGCAAAGAGAGAAATGTACCTACGGTCTACCTGTTCTTCACTTTCTTCCTCTTCTTCCAGTTTATTAAGAGGAATATCTTTAAGGGGGGAGAAGATTCAGCTACTGTCCCTTGTCTTGGCCTTTTCTCAGCAAGCTTCCTTTTGTAAATGGCTTGATTGATCTTCCTTGCTGGATCAGGGACAGGTTTGGTGCTCTTGCTAGTTGCCTTCACTCCTTTGGATTCAAGACTTGGTTGCTGTGTGATTATTGGAGTTTTGTCTTCATCCTGAGCCTTTTGAATTGGTGGCTCAATGAGCTCTTCCTTCATGTACTTCTATGCCCCACTTGAGTGTGAATTTTCTTGAATGACTTCCTCACTTTTTTGTTCCTCTACTCCTTTCTTTGCACTCAACATTTGACTTAATAGTTCTTTTATGGAGGAGGTTTGTTGTTCTTCCCAAGATTTCTTCATCTCCTCTTCATATTTTTCGATCACAGATTCAAGGGAAGTTTGTGAGGGCTGTGAATGTTCATGTTCCTTTGTCACCTCAAGTGCAGTTTCATTTTCAACCACCTCATTCTTCATTGAAAGTTCACTTGATGCAGTAGCCTCCTCATCTTGCTCTTCCACTTTATCTTTCACATCCATCAATTGGTCTTCATTTTCCTTGCTTAGTAGTTCTAAGCGTTTCTCTGTGTCCTCCAATTGCTCATCCATCTCCTGAGAAAGGATTTCTAGTTCTCTCCATGATTGTTGCTGTTCCTCCACAATTCTGTTAAACATGGACTCAAGCTTTGAGAGTCTTTGGCTCGTGAAAGTTTGTGTTGAGGCATATTTAGGTGATGAAGAATTTTCAAATGTAGAAGTGGGAGGTGAGGTTGGACAATCTCTCATGTGAGTTGACTGCTCAGAATTTGCAGTTTCTTGGTAATACTCCCAACCACCATTGGAATAATGACTTGAATCATCTTGTGGTAGAGGAAAATATCCCATATGATTATCTTTCTCATCTTGTGGTTCTGAAGCATAGCCCCATGAATTGGAGTGCCCAGAATTTGAAGTTTCTTAGTGATATTCCCAACCACCATTAGAGATTGGTGATGGTGGGTGATATCCCATAAAATTTTATTTGACCATAAGATGAGTTGTACTCCATTTGTATTTTGTAAACATCAATGAAAATTGAAATTCATGTCACAGAGAAAGAATTTCTTAGTGAGGCAATAGCTCAAACACCTTGCTATCAACTTAAAACAGAGAACAAAAACAAAGAAAATGCTTGATCTAGACTTCTCACCTACTTAATCATTGTTGATCTAATCAATCCCCGGCAACGGCGCCAAAAACTTGATGGTGTTTTTATGGAAAAATGAATTCCAAACACACAAATCTAACCGGCAAGTATACCGGGTCGCATCAAGTAGTAAAACTCACTTAGAGTGAGGTCGATCCCACAGGGATTGATGGATCAAGCAACTTTAGTGGGTGATTAGTTTAGTCAAGCTAACATTGATGATTTGAGTGAAATTGAGCCAACAGAAGGTAAATGACAGTGAATTTAAATTTGCAAAAAGTAAATGAGCAGAATCTTAAAGAGCAGGAAATATAAATTGACAGAATCTTAAATGACAAGAAATGTAAATTGCTTGAAATGTAAAGAGGAGTGAGAGCAGGGAAATTAAATGAAAGCAGTAGATTAAAGCTTAGAACAATTGCAAGGAAATTAAAATTACATGAAAAGTAAATTCAGATCACAGTGGCTCAAATGTAAAGTGCAGAAGAACATACGTGCAGGAAAGTAAATTGGGAGCAATGAGAACAGAAAGCAAAAATCACAGAGAAGGAAATTGCAGCAGAAAAGTAAATCAGCAATCTGAAATCTCAAAGAGGAATTAATAATTTCAATGTAACAGCAAAAACAGAAGAGCAGCCAAGAGCTCAACTCAATTGCAAAATAAAATTGAAGATCTCAGGGAATCAAGAGACCAGAAAACAAGACTAGATCTCACTCCCTTCCTAGATCCAACAGAGAACAGATTGAAGAATAAAGACAAATGGAAGTAGTAAATGAAAGCTTTGATTCAAATCACAATTTCTTGAATTATGCAGAAAAATAACAAGAGAAGTTGCAGATGGAGAATGAAAACAGAATTCCTTCCAATCTCAATCCAAAATTTCAAAACAGAAAAGAAAACTAAGAGAGAAAGCAAAATGAAAACTAAAGAGTGCAAAACTCCCTATTGGAGCTAGCCTTCTTAATGGTGCTTCCCTAAAGAAATGAAGCAGATGCCTTTTTATAGGCTTTTCACAAAATGAAAATGAAAATGAAAAATGAAACTCTAAACAAATTACAATTAAAAATAAATTCCTAAGCTAACTTGTTCTTGTGCCTTGAAGTGATGTCCATTGGCTTTTAAATTTTGGTGCAGGATTGAATTAATTTGATTTTTTGGATCATGGGTCACACTCCCAGGGCAAAACTCTCCCCAAGAGCTTCAAAGCTCTCCGTAAGAGCTCTATTAGAAGCACCCCTTTGTTTTGGAGAGAAACTCCAAGTTCGAACCATGATGGAAGAATTTTGTGAGCCCTTTTTCTTACATTTTCTTGAGGAGAGCACTACTTCCTTGCTTCCCTTGGTCTCCCTCTTCGAATCCTGGTGAAGCCACTTTGATTCATTTTTGCTTGTTTTTGGTCCTTAAAGATGCCTTTCACTTGTACCTCAATTTCATGCCAAATATGGATTGCCATATATCATTGGAAAGCTCTGAATGTCAGCTTTTCAACGCAACTAGAAGTACTTCAATCGGACTTTTGTAGCTCAAGTTATGGCCCTTTGAAGGAGGCATGGTCATGTTGTAAACGCCCAGATTTTAACTTAGCAAAAATTCTTGCCTCCCTCCCCCTTGGTCTTGGGTTCAAGCCTTGGTGAGTGCATTGTTGAGCTCTTTTTCCCTTAATTTCCTTGAAGCAGCCCGAAAAAGCTCTTGGGCAAAGCTCTTGGCAAGAGCTTTGCATGTGAGCTTGCCTTGCTTCCTTCTTCCATGTGCTTTTGATAAAGCTCTTGGCAAGAGCTTGGCTTTTGATTATTTGAAGTAAAGCTCTCCACAAGAGCTTTAAGCTCTTGGCAAGAGCTTTGTGCTCTTGCTCCTTGTTTTGAGCCACGCTTTTCTTCCTTTGGGCCACGCTTCTCTTCCTTGATTTGGTCATGGGCCACGCTTTTAAAAGCGTGGCCTAAGCCTCTAAAGTGTGCTCCAACTTCAAAGTGTGCCCTAAAGCTCTTTTTTTTTTCCTTTTTAGCTTATTTTGTGCTTCTTTGCTTCTTTTTCTTCTTTTTTCCTACAAGATTTATAAAATTAAAAGATCAAAGAAATATACCAATTAAGTACAAAAGCATTCAATATTTAAGCACAATTCATCAATTTCTTGTATGAAAAAGCATAGAAAAACATGACATGGTGACATGTCATCAATGGGGTGAGAACTCATAATAGCAAATAAAAATTAAAAACGAAAATAAAAACAAATTTAAATTAAAAGGTTAGTGAAATTTAAATTTTTGAATTTGAAAATTAAATTTTGAATTTTAAATTTTGAATTTTGAATTTTTGAAAAAGATTTAAATTTTGAAAAGGTTTGATTTTTAAAATTTTAAATTTAAATTTTTGAATTTTGAAATTTGAATTTTGAAATTTAAATATTGAAATTTGAAATTTGATTTTTGAAATAAGATAAGATAAGATTTTGAAAAAAAAAAGTATGATTTTTGAAAAAGATTTGAATTTTGAAATTTAAAATTAAGATAAGATAAGATAAAAAAATTTTAAAATAAAAATCTGAATTTTTTAAATACAAATTTCGAAAATTCAATTAAAATAAACAGAAAAGATATTTTTTTTAATTTAATGATGAAAGAGAAAAACAATAAAATGTCACCAAACTTAGAATTTTTAGATCAAAGCAAAGAAAACAACTAAGAACAACTTGAAGGTCAAGATGAACACGAAGAACAACTTGAAGATAAAGATGAACACCAAGAACAAAGTTTTTTGAAAAAAAAAATTTCTTTAATAACTAAATAAAAACTAATAACCTCTTAATTTATGAAAAAGACTAAAAATAAAAACAAATAAACAAGCAAAAAGCAAATATTTACAATAACCAATAATAAGGCACACGTTTGCAATTCCACGGCAACGGCGCCATTTTGAAAAATGAAACTCTCGCGCGATCTAGAATTTTCACAATAAATTCGCGTTGTAAGTATAGCTTCTAGACCGACAAGAATTCCTTTCTTACAAAAGTTTTGTTTGTCACTTAAGCAAACCCAATAAAATTGATAACCGAGTATTTAAACCTCGGGTCGTCTTCTCAAGGAATTTCATGGAGGTATGACTTATTATTAGCTATGAAAAAGGTAGAATTTTGGGTTTTTAATGTATAAGATAAAAAGCAAGAATAGCAAATGGCAAGAAAGTAAATTGTAAGGAATTAATTTAAATAAATAATAAAATTCTTGGCAAGGTATAAGAACTGGAAGTCCTATCCTTATCAATTGTGATGAGAATTGGATTTTTAATCCCACTTAGTTAACCTTTACTAAAGCAAAGGGAAGTCAAGTGGACTAATTAGTTTGATCCTCAAGTCCTAGTCAATCCCTGTGGGAAGACTAGCTTTAGAGCAATCTAGATCAATTAGTAATCTGCCAATTTCAACCACTACTTTATTTGATAACTCAAGCGTCACCAATTACTTAACCAGAGCTAAAAGGGAAGAGAATCTACTCGAATGAAAATAATTTGGATAAATCGAAAGCATTCATAGCATAAATAAAATAATCTTATAACTGAAATACCTCAAATTATATTAAATAGAATATTCAAATCTAACATGGAAAAGTTCATAAATTAAATTGGAAAAATAAATAAAAGGAACATTGAACCTGTGATGAAGAAGAAATAATCCTAAATCCTAAAACTAAATCCTAAGAGAGAGGAGAGAACCTCTCTCTCTAAAAACTACATCTAATCTTAAAATTATGAATTATGAGCTGATTGTTATGAATGAATGGATTCCCCCACTTTATAGCCTCTAATCTGTGTTTTCTGAGCCGCGAACTGGGTCGAAAACATCCTAGAAATCGATGGAGAAGAAATCTGCCACGCTAATTTTTGTTACTGCAATGCGTCCATGTGGAGCACGCGTTCGCGTCGCTTAGCTTTAGAGAAACTATGATATATTATATATCAAATTGAAGCTCCGAACGTTAGCTTTCCAATGCAACTGAAACCGCATCATTTGGACCTATGTAGCTCAAGTTATGACCATTTTAGTGCGAGAAGGTCAGGCTGACAACTTTGCAGTTCCTTCAACTTCTTGCATTCCTTCCACTTTTGCATGCTTCCTTTTCATCCTCCAAGTCATTCCTGCCCTATAAACTCTGAAATCACTTAACACACATATCAAGGCATTGAATGGTAATAAGAGAGGATTAATATTAGCAAATATAAGGCCAAAGAAGCATGTTTTTAATCATAGCACAGAATCAGGAAGAAAAATATAAAACATGCGATTTCTATGAATAAGCGTGAGAATAATGGATGAAAAACCACTCAATTTAGCACAATATAAACCATAAAATAGTGGTTTATCACTGGTCCTCTCACAATTGGAGCTTGAGTCAGGGCGATCTTCAGCTTATCAAACGCTTTCACACAATCCTCACTGAACTCGAACTCAATATCTTTCTGTAGCAGTCTAGATAAGGGTAATACTACTTTACTGAAGTCCTTGATGAATCTCCTGTAAAAACCTGCATGGCCTAGGAATGACCGGACTTCCCTCATGGAGGAGGGGTAAGGTAAACTAGAAATGACATCTACTTTTGCTGGATCTACTGAAATACCAGTTTTAGAGACCACATGTCCTAGAACAATCCCTTGTTTTACCATAAAGTGACATTTTTCAAAATTCAATACAAGGTTTGTACTAACACTCCTGTCTAATACTCTAGCTAAACTATCCAAGAAAAGGTCAAATAAATCACCATATACGCTAAAATCATCCATAAATACTTTCATACAGTTCTCAATAAGATCTGAGAAGATACTCATCATGAATCTTTGGAAAGTAGCAGGTGCATTACATAAGCCAAAAGGCATCCTTTTATATGCATACGTTCCAAAGGGACATGTAAAGTGGTCTTTTCTTGATCTTCAGGAGCTATATGAATTTGAAAGTAAACTGTATAACCATCTAAAAAGCAATAATGGGATTTACCTGACAGGCAATCGAGCATCTGATCAATAAATGGCAAGGGGTAATGATCCTTGCGAGTAGCTTGGTTGAGACGCCTATAGTCAATGCAAACCCTCCATGAATTCTGCACTCTTGTTATCAGGAGTTCTCCATGCTCATTCTTTACTGTTGTAACTCCAGAATTCTTGGGCACCACTTGTACTGGACTGACCCATTCACTGTCTGAGATGGGGTAAATGATATCTACTTCAAGTAGCCTGGTTACTTCTTTCTTGACAACTTCTAAGATGGTAGGATTCAATCTTCTTTGGGGTTGACGAATAGGTTTTGATTCCTCTTCTAAATATATTCTATGCTCACAAACTTGAGGACTGATGCCTACTATATCCGCCAAGCTCCATCCAATTACTTTCTTGTGCTTTCTTAGTACACTAAGCAGTTGTTCCTCTTGTTGAGAAGTGAGTTCCCTTGCAATGATAACTGGGAACTTCTGATTATCCTCAAGGTAAGCATACTTGAGGTGTGGAGGAAGGGGCTTCAATTCTGGGGGCTCTTGGCTAGGCTCTGGATTATCCGGGGCTAGTGATAATGGTAAAGTATCTTCATTATGTTCAGAGGGTGTCCCCACACTTGGACCTTGCTCCATGTGCTTCTCTTCTAATTCTTCTTGGTGAACTTCAGCTATAGTTTCATCAATGATGTCACACTGGAAGATAGAATGATCTTCCGGAGGGTGCTTCATAGCTTCATTTAAACTGAAACTTACTGTTCTGCCATCTATCTCAAAGGAGTAAGTTCCTGAGAATGCATCCAGCTTGAACTTTGAGGTTTTTATGAATGGTCTTCCAAGAAGGATTGATGACGGTCTTCCTGAGTCATTAGGGGGCATTTCCAGGATATAGAAGTCAATAGGAAATGTGAGCCCCTTAATGCTCACTAATACATCTTCAGCAATTTCAACTACTGTAATAATGCTTTTATCTGCTAATACAAAACGAGCTGTCGACCTTTTTAAGGGAGGGAGCCTTAGAGTATCATATATAGACAATGACATTATACTAACACACGCTCCTAAATTACACATGCAATCAGAAAATATTACACCTCTAATGGTACAGTTTACCATGCATGGACTTGGATCACTACATTTTTCAGGTATACCTCCCATTAAAGCAGATATAGAACTACCTAAAGGAATAGTTTCTAATTCATTAATTTTATCCTTATGAATGCATAAATCTTTCAGAAACTTAGCATATTTAGGTACTTGCTGAATAACATCAAAAAGGGGAACAGTTACCTCAACCTTTTTGAAAATTTCTACCATTTTGGGATCAAGTTCCATCTTCTTTTTGGACTTCCTTGAAAGATGTGGGAATGGGATAGGGATGGCGCCACTTGCAGCTTCTGTATCCTTTGGTGGTCCATTCCTTTGCTGAGCTACTTCTTCTTCAACCTTGTCTTGTACTTCATCTTCCTCTTCAGCATCTTCCATTTCAGCATCTTCTACTCCCACTGAGTCTTCAATTGGGGCATGTTCTATTGGGCTTGGCTCCTCCTGATTCCTCTCTGGCAGTGTGGTTCCGGACCTTAAAGTGATGGCATTGATGCTACCCTTGGGGTTAGGTAAGGGTTGAGAAGGAATTCCACTGGAGCTTAAAGGTTGGTTAGTGGAAGTAGGTAATGAATTTATCCGGGCGGAGAGAGCTTGTAAAGTGGCATTCAGACCATTTAGAGTAGAGTTCAGTGTAGTCTACATATCTTGTTGTCCTTGTGCAAGAGAACGAAGCATCTCGTTATTTGATGAGGAAGTAGGATAAGTGATCTGTGGTACTTGTTGTTGGTTTTGCTGGGGTTCTTGTGATTGTCTTAAGTGAGGAGCTCTGTAAGGTTGCTTCTGATTCTGCTGTCTATTGTTGTTATTCCACCTCTGGTTTCCATTGTTGTCTCTACCTTCTCTGTTATAGTTGTCCCTCCAGCCATGGTTGGAATTATCTCTCCAACTTTGGTTGGAGTTGTCTTGCCATCCTTGGTTATAGTTTCCACCTTGGTTGTAGTTGCCGCCTTGTTGATTGTATCATTGATTCGGGCGGTCCTAGAAGTTATGAGTAGCTGCCACAGTATTGTCTTCTTGTTGGAGCTGCGGGCATTCATCAGTATAATGACTATAATCAGCACATATGCCACATACTCTTTGGGGAACTAACTGTTGGCTTTGTTGTGGTGGGGAAGGCTGAGCTTGTTGTTGTTGAGTCAACTGTAATTACTTCAGTAGGTTGGTCATTTTACATATACTCTGTGTAAGAGTAGTAGTCTCAGTGCTAGAGGAAACTTCTGCAATGACTTTTGAGTGGCTATTCATGTGCCTGTGATTCTTGGTGGACTCAGCTAAGTCACTGATTAGTTGCCATGCTTCATCTGCGGTCTTGTACTTTTTCAGAGAACCATTACTAGCACCATCTAGTGTAGTCTTATCCCGAGGCTTCATGCCTTGAGTGAAATAGCTGATCAACACTAGCCTATCAATCATGTGATGGGGGCATGTGTCCAGAAGGTTCTTAAAACGCTCTCAGTACTCATAGAGAGTTTCTTATTCACCTTGAACAATGCATGAGATCTCTTTCCTTAGTCTGTCTGTAACTTCAGCTAGAAAGTATTTTTCCAAAAATTCTCTTCTAAGCGTATCCCAGTTGGTAACAGTCGCTTCAAGTTGGGAGTAGTACCACACCCTCGCCTTTTCCTCAAGAGAAAATGGGAAGGCAGTTAACAGAATAGAAGTTTCATTCGCACCCTGACGCCTAACAGTAGAACAGGCTGTCTGAAAATCCCTGAGGTGCTGGATGGGCTCCTGAGCAGGTAAGCCATAAAACTTGGGCATCAAGTTGATTAGTGCAGTCTTCAGTTCAAAATCTGCAGCCAGAGTTGGATGATGCACTTGATATGGCTGCATTGTAAAATCTGGGGCTCCAGCTTCCTAGAGAGTAATCCTCCTAGGTGCTGCCATTTTATCTGCACGTGAATTAACTAAATCAGTAGTAAAGGAGCTTGTTTCGCTCTCGGATGGCGGTTCAGATTCGCCCTCAGATGAGACTGGTGAATCGATAACAATCACTTCACCACCCTCAGAGGCTAACCGACGTCGAGCTCGCCTAATACGTGAAATAGTTCTTTCAATTTCAGGATCAAATGCAGCTAAGCTCGGATCAGGCAGTGATCGCGTTATTCAATGAGAGAAACGTATAGCTCATGGTAATAAAAATAAAAATAAAATATGCAAACAAAAATAAAAATATGTACACTAATTAATAATTTAGCACACAATTGCAACTCCCCGGCAACGGCGCCAAAAACTGGTGTGTGGCAGAAGTTAGGCCAATTAAGAGATTATTGAGCTAAGAACACACAACCTGTGAATGTTTTAGCCTAATTATATGGTTACATTATTTAACCATGATTTTTATTCTTGTGTGTTTTCTTCTCTATGAATGCAATCTTTGGTTTATTCCATTCTATATGTCCATTATTTAGCGTATATTAATGCAATTAGATGATTGAGGTCATCATTTGATTTTAGCTCACTTATCCCAAATAGCCTTCCATTTCATCTACCTTTGTTTTCCACTTTGAGCCTTTTTAACCCCCTTTTTATTCTTTATATCACCACATCACTGGCCTTAAGTGGAAAAATAATTAATTGTCCTATTTGAATCTTTAGTTAGCTTAAGATAGTGAGTGTGTGTTAACTAAGTATGGGGAAATGTGGGAACTTTGGTTGATGAGAAGGTGTTTTATTTTTACTGACAAATATTGAGAATTTGGGTGCTTACTCATGTGAAATTAGAGAAACCATATGCATTGATATATTATGCTTTCAATTATATAAAAAGAAAAAAAAGAGAAAAAACAAAAAAAAAGAGAAGAAATAAATGAATAGAGGATAAAATTACCCCAATGTAAGTTCAATACAAAGATCAATGCATATGTGTTGGAATTAGAATTGATACATGAGTGTGTGAAAATATGCAAAAGTGAGATTTTGTGTGGTTAAGCTTGATTTTAGAATTGTATAGAGTGTGTGCATGTGTTAGGTGAGAACTCAGGTTAGTCAAAGATTCAATTGATAGCTCACTTGGCTATATATATATCCTCACCCTTGCCTTAGCCCCATTACAACCTTGAAAAGCCCTCATGATAATTCTATTTTACACTAAATATTTGTTGATTGGTTAGATGAAGAACAAAGTTTTAGAAAGCATGACTAGAGGAGATTCGAGTGGATTAACCCTAAACACTTGAGCGATTAGAGTGCATATACACATCCGGTGAGGGTTCAATTGCTCAATTCCATATATCCATACTTGATCAGTGCTTATCTTGCAAGTTTGTGAACTCTTTTGAATAACTCAATTCAACTGTGAATGTGTTTTGATATCATTGATTTAGCCCTTGATTGTGCATATATGTTTCCTTTGGAAATTTGATTCACTTTGACTACATATATGTTATATATATATATATATAGTAATTAGAATAGCTAGACGCATGTAGGTAGCTTGCATTTAGATAGGTTGCATTGCATAAATTCTACCATTCATCTTCACCTCCTTCATAGCTTCTCTAGAGCTTAGCATGAGGACATGCTAATGTTTAAGTATGGGGAGATTGATAAATCACTATTTTACAGTTTATTTTGTATTGAATTGAGCGGATTTTATTAATTATTCTCACACTTATTCATATAAATTGCGTGTTTTACATTTTTCTTCCTAATTTTGTGCTATGGTTGAAAACATGCTTCTTTGGCCTTAAATTTGCTAATTTTAATCCTCCTTTATTACCACTCAATGTCGTGATATGTTTGTTAAGTATTTCCAGGTTTACAGGGTATGAATGGCTTGAAGGATGAAGAGGAAGCATCTTAAAGTAGAAGGAACACAAGAAATTAAGGAGCTGAGAAGTGAGGAGCGACGCGCATGCATGGCTGACGCGTGCGCATGACTTGGAGCATTTTACAGTGACGTGTACGCATGACTGACGCGTACGCGTGACCAGCAAATTCGCACAGCAACGCGTACGCGTGACTCACGCGTATGCGTGACAAGCGCAGAAGTCCAGCGACGCGTACGCGTGGCCGACGCGTACGCGTGACAAAGCCACCGTTGGAGGGAACGTTGCCAAACCAACGTTGAGTCCAACGTCTGCGATAATTTTTTATTTCTGGAGTTGGAAAAATTTGCAATGACGTGTACGTGTCGATGATGCGTACGCGTGAGGGTGAATTTTAGCAGTCTGACGCGTACGCGTGGGCGACGCATACGCGTGACAAGGCGAACGTTGGTGCACCAACGTTGAGTCAAATGTTACTGGCAATGCCCAGATTTCATTTTTCAAGTAACGTTTGACCCAACGTTTGCCCATAAACGTTGATCACCAACGTTGATACCAGCAACAATACAATTGAGTACCCTACAGAATACAAAACATTAGTTTGCCAAACGTCCCTCCTCAACATCATTGAGAGCCACTTTAACTTGCTTCAACAAAGGCCAAAAGCCCAATCCAAAGACTTGAAGACCAATTGAGGAAAGTGTATAAATAGCAGAGAGTTTAAGTTAGAAAAGAGATTGGGATCTGGGGATCCAGAATTAGAAATACTATGTAGTTTACTTTCTCTGTAATTCAGTTACTTTGAATGCACTTTTCAATTTCAATTTCCATTCTTAGAGTTATGAACAACTAAACCCATTTTTATTGGGTTAGGGAGCTCTGTTGTAATTCAATGGATCAATAATAGTTTTCATTTATCTTCCTCTTTCTTTTCTCTTGATTTTACTTGAAAGCTTTCGATCTTCATTCTATTGAGTAATTGTCTTGAGAGAGAAATTACTCACACTTGGATTTCCTCTGAACCTTGAGAGAGGAATAAGGAAATCATACTAGAAATGCTTTCTCACATCGGATTAGGTTGGGGGTTGGATGGATTTAGTGACATGTAATCCTACCAATACTTTGATATATGAAAGTGTGTGGTATAATCAGTGACCAAACTTCATCTCTTCCCATGAGCAATTAAATCAAGACATTGGACAATTGTTCAAGCTTAGAGAGATTGGATTGCTAAGACATTAGGATCCAATCACCTAAGATTGTCAAGAAGATCAATGAATGCATTGATTGAGGAAGAGATTAGAATGAACTTGATTCGGAGAATGCAATATCTCTTAAGCCCAATGAACCTCCCCATCTCTGATCTTTCCCAATCTCTTTAATTCTGCTATTTACATTTATGCTCATCACCCCATTCCCATTTAAGTTTCTGCAATTTAATTTCCTGCAATTTACTTTCTGCAATTTAATTTCTGCCATTTACATTCTGCTATTTACTTTCCTGTTATTTACTTTTCCCGCCAATTTAAGTTCTGAAATTCTCAATCCCAATTTTGCTCAGTTCAACTAGAACACTCCTCTGATTAAAGTTACTCAACCAATCAATCCCTGTGGGATTTGACCTCACTCTATTGTGAGTTTTTACTTGACGATAATTCGGTATAATTGCCGAGGAAAATTTATTGAGAGACAGATTTTCGTGCATCAATGGTTACTTTTTTTATCTATCGGGATGGTTGAGTTTCACTGTAGAGATTCCTGTTTGAGTTTGCCATGTTGTTGAGTTGTTTGAATATAATCTTCTTTGCTAGGTTTTATATTTGATTACAGTTTTTTGTGGGGTGTTGTGATGCATTGTGCACTAGTTGATCTCTTGAGACAATCCAATTTGAGTTCATTTCAGTATAATAGTGCTCTACAATGGCCTTAATGTTGATAGTAACAACATGTTGCAGCAGTGGTCCTCAATTTGATCAATTAATTGAGTTTTTAGGTATTGTTGGGATTGTTATTTGATTCGATGATGTTCTCGTTCTTTTATGGTTTATTTAGTTGAGTTTTTTGTTTAAAGACATATTCAATCTTGTGTATTTTTTGCTGCAGTGGTTAATTCCTATCTGTTGGGAGGACCATTAGTGGATGTATGCGTTTGACATGCCAGCAAAGCGGCTTGTGATAATCAACAGTTTGTATTCTATAGCGCCTTATGAGGAACGGGATAAACTCGATGCATATGTGGTAACATAATATCTTTCCTGTACTTGCTAGAGATTTGTAATACTTAGTTCTATAACACATTATCCGACTATATATTTGCCTATTTTCCAGAGGAGACTTATTGAAGACATGGCTAGAGTTGCCATCCCCGCATACGTGCGGACTACAAATGGCTCACCTTGTTCGTACGCCAGTGTTCCAAAGCAGCCAAACAAGTGAGTTGAAAATACATTATAGCTTCTTGTTTTTTTACATGTGGCGTACTTTCTATAACATTCTTGTCATCCCGATTGTACAAATATTTTTCTTGTCTGTAGCTCTGATTGTGGCATCTACGTTATTAAATTCATGGAGAATTGGACTGAAGGCCGTCTGTTTGATCAATGGGACGAGGTGACTTTAACGAACTTTTTGGCATATATCATGTGTAAATTAGAACACATATTACTGTCACGGTTCTAACATCTAACTCATCATGGAAATCTTCATACAGGATATCCTTATATCAATCAGGTTGAAGTTGATATTAGACATTGTCTATAGACCACAAATTGATCAGGTGCTTTCATTATTAGAGGACAAAGTTGAACCTGTACGCCGCAATCAACCACGAAACAAAAGAAAGGAAGTGAAATCACCATTCACAGCACCTAGCACGGGGACGTTAATACAACGTGCCAAAGGATTACCGAATGGGAAAAAGGTCAAAGACAGAAAAAAAAGTAGCATACTTAGGTTTAAGTATAATATTAAAGCTGCCTATTTGGCTTATTTACTGGTTAGAGTCTTGGGAATTTATTTATGAGATAGTAGGAGGACTTATTTGTGGTCCTTCTTTTATTTTTTGTACTTTTGTGAATCTGTTGGTCTACAATCATTCAAGCATGACATACTTACGAGTGAATCAAAATGATCATCTATTTTGTATACGAAAGTAAGCATCTAGATACATATTGAACCGAACATCTAGTATATTATGTCTTAATACAAGAATTTCTCTTTCGTATTTCAAAGTAGAATGACTTGAATTTGTTAAGTGTCGAAATCATGTTCATGGTTCTTGACCTAAGATCCCGTGATTCCCTTGGAATACCTGCTAGAGTGAACACGGGTTGAAGCCCCAAAAACAACCATCTACGTATACAATAATAGTGAACATCCGATTATGTATAGACATGAACATCCAACGTATGTGAGTAAAGATAATCATATAATAACTATATAAAACAATCATCTGCATACCGTATGACTATGTAATATAGCATATGGAAACTAGTAACACAATTAATAACCATACTCGTAACTTAAAGAATAACCATCCAGCATCATATGCAACTAAGCATCTGAGTTACTCTACATTAAATTGGTACATTGAAATTAATCAAGTCTAAATTCTTGCAACAACTACAAACAAACCTGAAACTTATATTTTCAAAAAATAAACCCACTCCTTCCGTACAACAATAGCATCACACATAGCATTTGCATGTAGGAAAAATACTATTTTCATTTACACTAGCTAATACATGAATAACCATCGAAACACTATATCCATATAGATAAAAAATTAACGTTCTCGAATCCATGTCCAACAGATACTAACTATTGCCAAAGGAGTTTAACAAAGATATGAAACCACTAAATTATTGGGGCTCATTCCGGCCAACGGGAGCACCGAACTCTATATCCAGAGGCCTCCGAATGAACAACCTGCTAAGCAACACAAAAATATGACAACAATTAACTACTTGCACAGTAATATACCAAATAACCGTGCAAGGTTAGATTAACACAAACATATACCGGGGCGACATTCTTGTTCTTCCTCCGAGCAGATCTCTTGAAGGACTTCTCCAAGGTAATGCCAAGCCTCTTACTCTTTGGCCAACCATTTGTAGTGACCTTTGACAGACCTTGAATGTCACCTAGACCCACCACGCTCGAACTCTGTGATCCAATGCTTGCATGGGTATCCGCAACGCTCTTGGATAGCTTCTTGGCACGGTGCTCAGTCAGCTTGGCCCTTGTTTCTTCCAAAGCAGCATGCAGCAAGACTGTTTCGTCGCCGTCACAGATGAATTCCTGAGCAATGTTAAAGAAGTGTGCACATAATCTTCTGAATGCAGTATGACTCTCATCCGACCGACTTACGTCGTGACTACTCTTGACATAAGTATGCTTGTGCCTTATGTTCTTGCTCCAACGAGGGAGAACATAGCAGGTAGATACTTTATACACTTTGTACGAATGGAAAACTGCAAAGCAGTGATAGCACAACATACCTGAACTCTCAAAAAGATTGCACTCACAGGGAACCTCCTGCGTTGAACGGTCAAAGTAGACGTCGTATGCAACGCAAATAGTAGTATCGTTGACTAATTTTTCCTCTTCCATCTTCATGCATACCGAGTCCCCCTCTTCAGTAACAACGAAAACTCTGCAATCAGCCTTCTTTACAAACTCAGTTTGAACATTCCTAAACATGCTGGTAGTGTACCCCTTTTGAAATTATCTCTCCATAGGTGAGCTCGTTGCACACGGGATAACCCCCTCGAGTCTGTTGCATCATCCTCCAATTCTCTCTGCTCCTTGATTCCAAGCACATTGTCATACTCGTAAACAAATTGGACCAAGCTAGTCCTGCTATGTAGAATCCACCGTAGAATGCGTGCATACTCTCATCCTTTGCATACCCCTCATAGCAGCCCAAAATTCACCCTTGAAAAATATGGGAACCCATATGCGTCGGTCGTCATAAAGGTCTATAGAAAACAAACTATTCTTAGCACAGAGACCTTAAACTGAACTCACTACTACAAAACAAATAAAGCCAAGCACCAAAGACTTATCAATTAAAGCACGTAATGTATGTAACTTTATAGTAACGAACCTGACAGCCATGTGTTGTTATGTAAGTTGTACTCATCTATAAATTAGACCAGTTATCCTCAAATGACTCTACTGTCCGAGAATTTCACACAATGTCATTAAGATCATCATACAACTCTCTGTACCGATAATAACCTCCAAGCTTGTGGGATAACTTCTTTATAATGTGCCAGATGCACCAACGGTGGCGTGTATCGGGTAGGGCCTCTCTAATTGCACTAAACATGGATCTGCATTGATCGGTGATGATCTCATGTGGAGCAGTTCCTATGCACTACACCCATTGGCTGAAAACCCACTCATAACTTGGAGTTTCCTCATTTCCTAGCAGAGCACAGCCGAGCAGGGTCGACTTACCATGGTGGATGACACCGACAAATAACGCAAATGGTAACACATGCCTACACGCAGAACAACCACATATAAGAAAACCCGATCATGACCATAACCAAAAAAAAAAATTAGAAACCTCCAACATAACTACGTCATACCTATTTGTACTATATGTGCTATCAAAGGATACCACATCTCCGTAATATTCATACGACGCCCTGCACCTTGCATCCACCCATACTGCACTCCTAAACTTACACTCGTCCAAATTCACTGTGTAGAAGAAGTTAGGATTGATCTCTTTCATTCACATGAAGTAGTTCATCATCTCCCTAACATCTGCATTCACGTTGCTGGTTCAGAGTCTTGATGTAATGTAGTTTCTTAAATCCCTTTCTGAGAAGCTCAGGTTCAACGGCCCCCCAGCTTCATTAGCCAATGCTAGGAATATCTTGTTTAGTCGAATCCCAGCCTCATCATTATCCTCAATCACGTACTTCACATGCATGGTCAGCTCCCTATACTCATGGTAGTGCATCGCCTTTTTCGCTGAACATGGGTGCGAGTGCCTCAACTCAACCTTCAAGAAAATCCAATCTTACTTCTCCCTATCAAACTTCACATATAATCTTGCCTTGCACCCAGCGGCAGAAAATGTATTCTTCCGTGTTAGTGCTTTGACACGAGTCCCGCAGAAACCGTCCCGATTACGGTGGATAGCTTGGTTAATGGGTTCCTTTGTCATCTTGTCACATGTTGTCTTTATTTTAGTTGCAAACCCGACTTTCTTTGCGTAGTTAACATAGAATTCCTGAGCCAGTTGCAATTGCGCAAACCGCATTCCAACTCTTAGTATTTCATCTTCCCGAAGGCAACCGTGATCTGGTAACTAGGTTTCAGTTGAAAACAAATATCACTCAATGCCATTAATGGTAAAATCAAACATGCGGTTCATGACAAAACAAAATTAAACTACAGTCCAAAACTCATAATCAAGATCCATCTCCTCACTTCCAACCTCAGTAACATCCGACAGTTGCATGGCCTACAATCGCAAAATAAATGCACAAATCCAAAGAAACAAACTAATTAGATACCGCACGATGAACTAAATATCATGTACATAAACCCCACTAAACAACTAAAACAATGTGACACAAATACAAATCAACTCCATCATCCTACCCATTTTAGCATGGAAGTAGATGCATAAATATCACCTAATAATAGTATTTGACTTAAGAATTTAATTCATCTATTATATAAGTATTATATCTATTACTATTCTCTTTCACAATAACACTATAAATTAGATAGATCACCATGCAGTCTATAAAACTAACATGCACTTAGTTCAGTCCTCGGTTTCAATGCCCATGGTCACTAGAGTTGGTTTTTTTATTGATTCTCTATCTATTTTGTTAATCATATATATATACTTAATTTGAACATGTAGGTCGAAGATTAAGTAGACCATGAATTGATAACTCTTGACTATTTAATAAACATTTTCAGAAATAGTCTTAATAATAATAATAATAATAATAATAATAATAATAATAATACCATTAACTGAATTTTTTATTCAATATACTACACTAATAATGTTCCAGCAAGGTCTCCAATGTAGTCAACTCTTATGCTTATACATGCAAGGTAAATTTGCTTAAATAAATACATACATTCATATAGGAGAGTACAAAATGTAACTAGTTTCAGCTAATGTCAAATATATATGACATGATTCATTATCACATGCAAATTCTTCATACATATAATCGTACCATGAATTTAATACCAGCACAAAATTAGTTGCATCAGGAATGATTATGTTGCATCTAGTTAACCAGTTAATCTAAAATAGAACACTCCACTTATACTAATAAGTATAATCATCTAAATCATATAGAAATAAGCATCTGTCATCAATATTTCAACATACATTGTTTACCTTATTAGATTGCTCACCCTCCACAACAAAATAGTTAGGAACGTTGTCATGTGGATTCGATGAATTGTCGTTACCGACGGAAGATGGAACACGACATAGCAGTTCACCGAAATTGCACTCCATTTACGATCTTCCGAGGGATGATAGACGTATCAAAAGAAACACACTTGTGACCCCTCTATCTTGCGAATGACGACGTCGGAGGGACAAACACGTGGGCTGTGAAGGAGGGGCTGCACGACTGGAGCGATGCGGGACTGCGGGAACGACGCAAACAACCGGACGGTGCTGCTAGGCGTACGCATTTGTGCACGTCGGCGTTAGCCAGATCTATGTCGGACGGCGGCTAGTGTCTATGTGGCGGTGCAGCACCGATGAGATAGGAGGAGACCGGGCGAAAAGGAGGTAACAACAAATGGGGAGAGAGAAGCCGTTTTGGGTTTAGGTCACTGACAGGAATCCTTATTTCCTTTAAATTTCAATTTAAAAACTATTAAAAATTAATTAATTAATTATCATTTGATTTTAATTTTAATTTAACTCCTATTGTACACATTATACACTATATACATTGGTTCCTCATAT
This sequence comes from Arachis ipaensis, assembly GCF_059453495.1. Classification (NCBI taxonomy): domain Eukaryota; kingdom Viridiplantae; phylum Streptophyta; class Magnoliopsida; order Fabales; family Fabaceae; genus Arachis; species Arachis ipaensis. Next base: position 97,413,333 of record NC_142439.1, read on the forward strand.
TTTCTCTAGTTATAATTATTAGTATATATACGTGTATCAATTGTTATATGAGATTAAGAAATACACAACACACTTTTTCTTCAATCTCTGTGTTTGTAACAGACCAAAACAGAAAAAATAAATAAAAGAAAAATAGGAAAGGACAAGTTTTTGGTGAATTTAATTTAGTTATAACATGAATAATTTAGCCTTTAATCAAACCACAATGTGAATGGTACCTAAAAAGCAAGGCTCAGTTAATGCAATTTAAAAGAACACACCTAGAATGATGCGCTTACAGCAACAACACTTGGTACAAAATTAGGAACAATCTAAACATCAGCCTGTTTAGCTTTTAAGGAAATTCACTCCCCTTAGGAAGGTACTGCAGTTGTGAATTCATATAATTAACCCTTTGTGCAGTTTTGTGCATGTATATTCAAATTTCAAAACTATTAGCAAAAGTCGTTTCCTCTTTATTGATATGCTTCAGAATTCACCAATTATAAAGTTAATTTAATTGAGCCAATTCAGCATCTTTTTTAATATTCTTTGCATCAATCAAAACTTGAACTGGAGCGGGTTCAAATTAAAAGAAGGAAGATGCTATAAACATGACTTTGAAAACTAGTAAACAAAAGGAGAAAATTCAACAAAAAGGGAAAGGAGGAAAGTAATAAGGGTTAGCTTTGCCTTTAATACTAACTCAAAATTCTTGAGGCTTAAGCTTTCCTATTTCCCTCTCACTGTTTTCAAAATTTTTGTTATAACAACCGGCATCATTAGCATATAGGAAATTTGTACTATTTTGGGACTAAGAAAACCTTGCAAGGAAAGTAAGAACACATGGTATTGGAGATCGATTATCATGATTTATTTGGTTTATTGATTTGATCATGATCTCAACTGCAACTGAACTATCTTAGACTAATATCATTTTCATTTGGATTTATGAGTGATCTGTCTCAAGTGAGATTGTTGCGCCTTTAGGTGAGTTGCATGATCTGATTCATTTTTCGTTTAACATTCTTCAGAAGCACAAAATATTGGGTTATTGGTATAGACTTTATTTCTTCTCTTTATCCAAATTATTAGGGGCGTAAGTGAATACAATTAACCGATTGTCCAATTAAATTCAATTCAACCTAATTATATTGGGTATTATATTCACAAATAATTGGGTCTAATCGGATTTAGGGTTGCAAAACCCAAACCGATTCCATTACTAAATTACCTAATATATTATATTAAAGAAATGAAAAATATAGTATTTATATAAGTTTTACTAATTTTAATTTCAACTCAATTACCGTTTTTCTTTTCCCTCTCTAACAATTTTTTTTAGTTTTTTTTTTATAAATTTAATTCTTATCGAATATTTGATTATTGGAACCGTTCCAACTCAAATTTGATTGATTTGAATTAGTTTAGATTCAATCACAAAATATACTAACTTTATCTAATTTAAATAGATCATATTTAATTGATTCGGTTTTTAAATTCATCAAAATTTGACTTAATCCGATCCGATTACACGGATTTAAATTATGTCATTGTTACACTTAATATTGGTCATTCTGCTTTTATCGTAATTTCAAATATTGGTCATTTGTATCGCAATGGCAATGACTTTAAAATAAAAGAAAAAACACTTCATTTTACTCGTTTTTACTTTTTATAAATAGAGAAAGTATTGGGAAGCAATATTAATTATGTACAATAATATGTACAATAAATTAGAAAAAAGATAAAATTAAAATTAAAAATTAGATCATTAATTAATTATTTAATTTTAAATTTTAAAATTTTAAAATTAAAATTAGTATTTAAATCCATTCATACGGTTATTTATAATCTTACCGTAATACACGTCCAAAACTTATCGTCATCTTCTCCGGTTCTCACCTCGCGTCACTGAATTTCTCGTCGGCCATACCGAGGCCGCCGCATCCTCCCACCGACACCATCCTCATCTCTGCCGGTCAGCCCAATGCGCCTCACCCTCCGACGCTCAGCCTAACGTTGATGCCGCTGTTTTCGTGCCTCTCTTCCCAACCGGCTTTGTTTTCTCCCATTCCTTCAAACCTCTTCTCACCGATGATACCACCATGCTCTTCTTCTTCTTCGGATTCAAGTATGGTTAGCTTCTTTCATGATTTGAGCCCTATGCTTCACAACAGTGCCAAATAAATAGCTCATTATACATATTGTACAAATACCCATTGACTCCCTAGCGGGACTCAAATAAATATTCATCAGTAAAAAATAAAAATAGTATTTAGTCTCAAAAAAAAAAATAGTGATTAATATCTTTACAGTGTTGACCAATTTAAGGTTTAAATTGGACTATGCTTAGCACGAGATTAGAAAAAGAAAAATACTAAAACAAATGAAGGTTAAAAAAAATACGAAAATGACCAAACTAACCCCACCCCCGAAGGCCCCCAATTATAATTTATAAGCATAGTTCCAATGCACCATCTTAGCAGTTTGATTATGATTATTCCTTTGGAACCCTAGCTTATTGCCTGAAATCTCTGAATTACCCGGAACCCTGTTGCTAAATGACTTTGTGGTCCTTGGGATTCCCTTTTTCATGAGACATCTACAGACAGAAGCATCCCTTTATAAGGGTATCCCTTGCTACCTTTTCCTCTAACACTGTCTTCCCAAGAGTCAACCAACTTTAATTTCTTCTTTTCTTTTGTTTTGAATTCTGCTTCACCACACAATTCAAAATTTCCAAATAGTATTACAACGATTTTTCACATACTATTTCTTCTACTTTTTAAAATAAGCGTCTTTTTATTTTCTATATTTATTAAAAAAATAAATATATGTAAACAAATTTTAAAATGTTATGTAGACATTGGATCTTATCTAAAAAAAAAATGTTACATATTAGAATAGAAATTACACTAAAATTTGGCTGACAAAATAATACATATTATGAAATATAAGAATTTAAGTTTTTAAAGGTCACTTCTCTCCATTAATTACAAGCTGGAACTTGAGCTTATGAAAAGTTTAATTTCTTGGAACCATTTTTTTTTTCACCCTTATAGTTATATAGAGCTCCTTATTAACTATTTTTCACTCCTTTGTCCCTCGAAAAGGAAGAAATGATTTAGTATTGATCGAAGCCTTGAAGGACATAATGGAAGGATTTTTTATTTTATTAAATTAAAAAATATAATAATTACTGAAATGAATAAATTAAAAAATTATTACCGAAATTCGCGACCTTATTTTATCTCGTTCACACTGTAAACGAGATAATTTTACACATATCTCGTTTACAGTGTAAACAAGATAAGGCTAGTGCACGCTTATAAATATATGTCGTTGACAGTTTGATTGGGTTCTAATTTGACCTTTTCAACCACTTTCTCTTCTCTATTACCCATTTATGACCATATTATCGACAAATACTGCGATGGCGCGCCAAGCGGAAAATGATAAAGACATCAACAGGCTGAACGAGACTTCGAATTATGCCGAGATAGCCGACTTTGAGGTTATTCTGTTGTGTTGAATTTTGTGCAATCCCATATAGATATATTTTTGTAAGTAGCAATGGTTAGGGTAGTCGCGAAGAACTAGAATATAGTTTGTAGCAGCATTAGAAATAGGGTGCTGGTAGAAATTTGGAACTCTATGTTATTTTACTTGTGGTAGGTTGTTACTACATAATTATTAGTTTAAAACTCTATTTTACATGTGGTACGTTGTTACTACTTATAATCTTCTATTTAGGTTTTTTTGGTAACAAATATGTTAAAATTAACAGAATAATATTTGTCTTAAAAACATGTAATTGAAGATCTAAATATTTTCTTAATTAGAAATATCTTTAATTTAGGAAGAAATATATGTGTAACTTTAATATTTGTTATACTAAAATGATCTAATTACGAAACTAAAAACAGTACAAGAATTTAATAAAAAAATGGACTCCGATTTAAAAATTCACTGATAATACAAGGATCGTTAAACGTGGAAGACCCAATAAAAGTTTTAAAATTATTTCTTGATAATTCTGAATATTTTTTTTCTTCAGAGGCCTCGCCTTCTACTACCCTGGCGAGTGAGTCATATACCCTTTCTCCACCTAACGCCATCGTCCCGTATTTAGTTGAGGGTGGATTCGGCGACATGGTGCCCCTCGGGAATTTCACATTCGACAATTCCCTGATTACGACATTCGTGGAGCGATGGCATCTCCCGCGGGGTGAGGTCACTATCACCCTACAGGACGTGGCGTACCACCTAGGGCTGCGAGCACACGGGGCCCCAGTTGGTGGTGCCAGGCTTCCGGTGGCTCCACAGTAGGCGGCGCAGAGGAAAGGAGTCGTTCACGCTGAAGCTTGTGTGGCTGCAGGACTGTGTCAGCCAGATGCCCCCTACAGATGACCCAAAGACCCTTCAACAGTACACCAAGTGCTACATTATGTTACTGATCGAAGGATATCTGATGACGGACAAGTCGAACAACTTGGTCCACTTGCATTGGCTCCCACTTCTTCAGGACTTGGGGCGGCGCCAAGCGTTGTCCTGGAGCTCGGCCGTGCTTGCCTGGACGTACCAGTCACTGTGTTTGACGGCACACCGAGGTGTCACGGACATCGCCGGCTGCACTCCTCTATTGATGTCCTGGATCTACCAGAGATTTTCTAAGTGGTGTCCACCAGATAGAGGGATCTACATGTATCCTATGGCTGCAAGGTAACAAATGTTTATTTCTGTATTTAGTTATTAGTTTGTAACATTTTACAACCTGCTACATAATGAACTGCTTTTATTCTTTTGGTTGGTGTCAGGTTGGTTGGATTGCAGCGGCAGAGCAGAGATCAGCATGAGGCCAGAGTCCTGCGATGGAGAGTATCGATCGACCGGTTACGATTCGATGAGGTTAGTACCACGTTTACCACCATCACATTTTCATTTTAGTCCTTTATGTTGCCTTCTTTTTGTCGTGCTGACTATTAGTTCTATTACGGTTCTTTCAGTTTGTATGGAGACCGTACGAACGACTTCTACAACCTTTTGTACGTGATGCTCACGATGGCAGAAATTGACAAGTATCGTGTATCCTTGAGAACTGCATTGATGCATTCCGGCAGATTTGTCGTCATGTGACCAAATCGACGTCCATTATTGTCGCAATGTTGCAGCCAAATCTCTTTGTTGAAATGACTAGCCTAGTCCGCCATCGCCGAAGAAACCCACTCGTAGGTTGACGACATTGCACATGGTACTTTAATCGGTCCGATTCAATCACCCAGTACTCAGCACTCATGCGAATACTGTAGTTCTTCACGCCCTGCAGCACTGCATCTCAGCATTTGAATCTGTGGCAGACCTGAAGCTTTACCCCACCGTCTAGGTTGTAATCATCTTCCCCCGTGTTGAAAAACGGTGTCCTCTCATGTATGGCATCCAGATCCAATGTATGATAGTGACTTGGTACTGCTGATAGCGTTGGAATTGGGTGGGGGGGGGGCAAGACATGGCGCGCCGCAGTCTCGGCGGACATCTCCGGTACAAACTTCTCCTCATCACCCCTTCAAACAAATCACTATCAGCACTATCCGCCACGTAATCTTCCTCTGACTCTTCGTCACCCTCCTTCACCTCTTCCACTAGAATGGCGACATGAATGGGTGGTGGTGCGAGAGGTAGGTCGTCCTGTACACATGTTGAGTGTACAGAACCACCACGATCAACATCTCCAACTTCGACGGAAAGTTCCATCACTTCTTTCGTCATGATTTTTCCATGGATGTCGAACATGAGTCGCACATGCTCGTCCCCTAGAAGTCGAAATAGTCGAAACCGAAAAATTCCATTACCCATGGGTGCCAGCAACCTATACCCCATCCTTCCGACCTCCTTCGTTTCTGTGCCACCGAGGTTGCTCAATATCAAACGCTTCAACTCGAACAACGTACTTAAACGATAAGTCTGCAACAGTATCGGATTCTCGCACTCAAATATCACCCCATTGTCTCTATTTTTCATACGACAATTGATAAACACACACAACTATGTATACACTGTTACTGACCATTGTTGCCTTGTTTTTGTGAGAAAAACGGGATAGAAGAAGATATGAAATGTATGTGAAAAATGCCAAAGGTTATACATCCTTTTATAACTACTGATAATTTGTCTCATTGTATCTCGTTTACACTGTAAATAAAATAAGAGAAGATCGCAAATTTTGATAATAATTTTTTAATTTATTTATTTCAGTAATTATTATATTTTTTATTTATTAAAATAAAAAATCCCATATTGGAGCGCCGGCATAACAAAGTGAAGACATTGCCCTAATCTGTAATAGTAGTAACTGATTAATTGTTAATTTACACAGCGGGTAACTAATCAACCGGAGTTAGCTTGAATTATAAAACAATTTAATGTATTGGCTAAAAAGTATATATATAATGAACAACAAATTTGATAGACACCATAGCCAGATGCGTCGCTTACACGATTTCCCATGAAATTGTATCTTATGTAAATTTTAAACAAATTACATTAATTAATACCCTCTTCTGATCTTGGATACGTAGTACTTTAAACAAAATCAGAGAAAATGTTGAAAAGTTAACCAACATTTGCTCCACTAAAATAACATATTTACGAATGGTGAAAATTCAAATGAAGTTGATTTCATGTGAAGTTGATACATAAAAATTGTTAGATAATTTGATTGATTTGACTAAATTTTCATCTAATTATTTTTGAGTATCAATTTTACGTGAAATTAACTGTACCCGAATTTTCACTTTTACAAATAGTAATTTTTCTTCGTTCTAAAATATTTTATGAAATTTTTTAAACATTTTAATATCCAATTATTTTTCATTCAAAATACTATATACGTTAATACACATAAATACTTGGGATAATTATTTCTGTGTCCTTCCAAAATTAGAAGGTAAGTTATTCTTTTCATCCATTATTACATAATAATATGTTTGTCTGCAATGGTGGAACTTGAAACAAAATTTTGGGGGCTCAGATAGAAAATAATTGTCAAAATATTTTTGATATGGACTCCATTTAAGATAAGTTCGTCTAATCTCATCTATTTGGTTTGGGTGATATTGCCAAATTTAAAGCCGTTTCTCAAGATCTCGTTCCAAAAATTTAAGGTTAAAGTCATCAGATGTAACTTTTTGAACTTTTGAAGGTTATATCTCACTTTCTTCGTGATTCATTAAAGTAGAAGAACTATCTACATGTATTGATATTGTAAAAGTTATATGTTCTCCTTCTTAAATATTAGCCTTCCTTTTAAAAAATGTATCAATTCTTTGATTTTTCATTATTATTTTATATAAAAATTTGATTATATATCCTATAAAATATGTAAAGAAGAAGTTAGAAGGACAAATATTAAAATTTATAATATTTATTGATTTTTTTTTTATCAATTTATACAAATACAATAATATTAATACTTATGGAATGTTTTATTATTTTTTATCATATAAAAAATTAAATTAAATAAATAGTAAAATATAAAATAATATTAAATTAAATAAATAAAAAATATCTAATTTTTTATATTTGAACTTAAAGATAGAGAGAGTGTTGTTTATTGAACTTATTAGATATTTTAAGTCATAGTAAAGTATTTAAGTCAATTGAACTATTTTTTATCTTTTGAAAAAGTACTACTAAGTTTTTTATAAAAAAATTTGGGAGGGCCATAGCCCCCCTTGTCTGAACTAAACTCCACCACTGTTTGTCTGCACACTTTTATACAATATTTGAAATAATTATACATTCAATAAATCAAATATATATAGTCAGGATAAAAATAAACTCTTTTTTTGGTGACTAAAAAAATATTTTATATATTAAATACGTATATAATTAAATTTATTATATATATATATATATAAAGATAAATTATCCTCTAATATTAGAAAGAATAATTGCTAAAAAAATAATTATTGAATAAATTATTATATATTTCTGTATATTTATATATATTATTTTATTTATTTTTAATATATATTTTATATTTTAATATATATTTTATATTAACAATTAATTGATATTTAGTCATCAAAAAATTTAATTGATATTTAATCTTTTATATATATATCTGACAAATAATTTTGTCGTATTTTTGGTATTATCTTATCTGTTTTATATACACAAATTAAACAAATATATAATTCACTAATTTTAAAAATTTTGAATTTTACACATAATTTGATAATTTAAACCTGTTATTTTTTTGATAACACAATTAATAGATTAAATATGATTTTATGGCACATTAAAATATTATTTTAACATTTCATATATATATATATATATATATATATGTACAATGAGTGTGTTCCAGAATAGACTAGAGAAATAAAAAAAAAATTGAACAGATTAAGATACATAAGTAAGAATCAAAAATAAATAATTGAGTGTTTGATTTGATATTGTCTTCAAGTACGCGTGTGTTACATCTACTATACTCACATAGTTAATTCAAATAATGGCGTCGTTCAACTTTTAGCGGCATATGCGAAAACCCGTGACAGCGTTGGCTGGAGTCTGCGACAGCGTCAGCGGCATGGTTGGCCGAGAGGAGATGCAATGGCGTAGGTGAGGCAGCAAGAGGGGCACCGGAAATTAGGAGCATATGATGAAAATAGGAGTAATCGTCCATATTGTGAATGAGTTTAATTGTTATGAGCGATAGCGGAATTATGGACGATGTTGACTGTTGTCGGTGTCGGTGCGACACCGGTGAGATAGAAAGAAACTGGACCAAAAAAAAATCACATCACATGAAAAAGAGAAAAATCGTTTTTACAGTGTACACAACTATTACAAATTCTTATTTATTTTAAATTTCAAATTAAAAAGTATTAAAAATTAATTAACTTAATTATCATTTGATATTAATTTCAAGTTTAATCCTGTTATACATTAAATTACTGACTTCCCATATTTTCTCATGCTACATAGATTGATTGAAGGACCTATTACATCTTATTGTTGGTTGTAACTTGTAAGTTGTAACAAGGATAAGACTCAAACGGTACATGTCTAAAGAGCATATTGTATGATATACGAGGTAAATAATGGGATTTTGAATTTTTTTTTCATATATATATATGATAATATAATTAATTTTTTGATTAATTTTGCATTAGATTTATAATTTTTTAAGAGAATATGAAATAAATATCTGACAAATTTTATAATAGATTTAAAAGATTTTGAACAAAAAATTAAATAAATCTATAAAGATATACGCATATTTCATTCATCTATTTTCATTTTATTTTGTTAAGAACATTAAGTTGAGTGTTGCAAAATTTAAAAGTTTATTGGATATTTTCTTTTTTAAAAAATCTATAGGTATATATTTTGAAAACATTAATATTCTTTTTCCTTAAATTTGACCCTAATTTGGGAATAAAAAAGTCATAATTTATATATTTTTTTACTTTTATTAATACATTCATTTTCCTATTTTATATTCTTTAATTATTATTAAAATAAATAAATAATTATAAATATTATACATATAAAATTGTAACTATTAAATTAAATAAAATAATTTTGTATTATTGTCTCTTAAGCATTATTCTACGAGACTATCACAAAATTATTTAAGAAACTAATTGTAATAATTATGCGCGTTTTTTTTTTTTTGGTGACTAATAATTATGCGCGTTTAATAGAATGTAGTTTGGAAGAGATTAAAAAGTAATGATGATGAGTAACAGATTCACCCTTGACATATAATATAAGTAAGCAATGAAAATCCAAAGGCCACAATATTTGTGTGCACCACACACTCTGTGAGACTACTAGAGATGGTTTAACAACTTATGGATAGTACTCGCACCCAACACCAGCATCCAAAGAAGAAGAAGAAGCACTGTGCCCCTTTGCTTACTCTTACAACAACTTCCACTAATCCAAACAACCCTTTCTCCATTCTTCTCTTCTATTTCGCCAAGTCCCTCAGAGCCCTGTGCTTCAACAGGATTCACTGCTGCACTCATGCTTTAGTCATAACCAACACTCTCATCTATGCTTCTTCTTCAATGGAGCCTGTGACCTCCAATGAAGCTTCTCAGAAGGGAAACAAAGAGAGCTTTGCTCATTTGATTGAAGACACTGATAATAAGGCTCGTGAGAGCACAAGCACACCTTCTTCTTCTTCTTCTTCAAGCTCAGAGTTCCTTTCATCTTCGACCAATGCCCATGATGCAGAAGAACAAGAAAAGAGTCCAAGTAGCACTGAGGAATCTTCATCTTCTTCGGTACCTTCAATGGGGTGGCCGGTTAAGGAAATTGCTGCATTGAACTTGGAGAATCAAGATGGTAAGAACAAGAAGCACTTGGGGAATGGGGAATTTGAGAAACAAGAATCAGTATCAGGTATTCAATTTTTGCGCTTTATGCAAATAATGAGAAATACATGTTTCTAATTATTGCCATGTATATATTTTCTGATTTGTCTTTTGATTGTGAGTTTTAGAGATTGAGATGATGAAGGAAAGGTTTGCAAAATTGTTACTTGGAGAAGATATGTCAGGTTGTGGAAATGGAGTCCCTACAGCATTGGCTATATCAAATGCCATAACTAATCTTTGTGGTATGTATGAAGAAAAATGCACTTGTTTGACATTTCGATTTATTAATTGATTCGAGGGTAGCTCCAATTGTTTGCCTCTAATGGCATTGTTTGATATGCTTCTTTTACTTTGTGTTGAAAAAATGTAGCTACCTTGTTCGGGCAACTTTGGAGGCTAGAACCCTTGCGTCCGGAGAAGAAAGCAATGTGGCGAAGAGAGATGGAATGGCTTCTATCTGTTAGTGATCACATAGTTGAGCTGATTCCTACTTGGCAAACCTTTGCAGATGGAAACAAACTTGAGGTACCATTATGCACTTTGCAAATAATTTTGATTTTTGAGTTATGCAGTTTTGGATGATGTATTTTGAAAGGCAAAACTTTGATCTAAACCTTTGTAGTATGTACTGTCAATATAAAATTGAAATTGTATAATTAGTTGTTGATAATCATAGACTCAAATAGTGAAATTTGAATTCAAAAGTTGATAATGGTTCATGGTTGTACATGAAATGCAAAATTGACTTGGTGTTTGAACTTTAAATTGAATCTAAAAGAATTTTACTTTATTGATTCATGTACTATAAGAGAAACTATCTTCTAGTTTTACTCCATTTTCTCTAATCTTATTTCTCATTTGGTTAGAGAATCTGTTGATGGCTAAACTTTGAATGTGAATCAGGTCATGACTTGTCGACCGCGCTCAGATCTTTATGTCAATCTTCCTGCCCTGCGTAAATTAGATAACATGCTTCTTGTAAGATCTACAGCATTAAATTTACATAGTTATTCCATTTTCAACAATTGGCCACTCATGATGTTTTTGGTGTTTTTTATAGGAAATTCTTGACAGTTTTGTCAACACAGAGTTTTGGTATGTAGACCAAGGCGTTCTATCCCCAGATGCAGACGGTGTATCTTCTTTTCGACAAGCCCTTCAGCGACAGGAGGAGAAATGGTGGCTTCCCGTGCCAAGAGTCCCTCCTTGTGGCCTTAATGATAATTCAAGGAAGCAGCTGCAGCACAAGCGTGATTGCTCGAACCAAATACTGAAAGCTGCAATGGCCATTAATAGCATTACTTTAGCCGAAATGGACATCCCTGAGTCTTATTTGGAATCTCTTCCAAAGGTATCAAATTCTTTTGAGACACCATAAAATCAAATTAACATAATAATTGTCAAATTGCTGATCAAACTATTTATTTCTTCAGAATGCTAGAGTCAGCTTGGGCGATGTGATTTATCGTTACATCACCTCAGATCATTTTTCTCCCGAGTGTTTGCTGGCATGCCTTGATTTAACTTCTGAGCATCAAGCCATAGAGATCGCGAACCGAGCGGAGGCTTCCATGTACATTTGGCGAAAAAGGATCAACACAAAGCCTGCCAATAACATCACTACCAGTGGCAGAACTAGTTCAAGAACATCATGGGAAATGGTCAAGGATCTGATGGTTGATGGAGACAAAAGGGAATTGTTCTCAGAGAGAGCAGAAAGCCTTCTGCTTTCTCTAAAGCAACGTTTCCCAGGCCTCCCTCAAACGGCCTTAGATATGAGCAAAATCCAATACAACAAGGTTTTTGTTAAACTACATTTGAAGAGACTTACCAAAATTATCCATTGAAAGATCATAGCATTGACAAAATTATCCATTGAAGAACAAAACTTCCACCTATAAGAAATATTTACCCACAAGTGATCATATAGCTGACAATATTACTGAATGAATTTTTGTTGCTTCATGGATAATTCAGCCAGTGACATGATGTTTCACTAGTAATTGATCCCTTTGTTTGGTATAAACTTTGATCTCAGTCATTCAAAATTGCTGTGCTGTATAGGATGTTGGCAAAGCCATTCTGGAGAGCTACTCTAGAGTGCTGGAGAGCTTGGCATTTAACATGGTAGCACGCATCGACGACGTGCTCTACGTAGATGACTTGACAAAACACTCTGGACAGTTCACATCTCACACAAAAGTTGGTGTAATTACTCACAAGAATATTTCAGTGCCATGCTCAATGCCTGTCCCAGGCACCCCATACAAATCAGCCTTCGGCTCGCCAAGCCTCTCTCCAGCGCAAGGGATCAGTTCTTTAAGGGGAGGGAAATCGCCACTCCTTCCCAGCAGCAGCAGCAGCAATACCAACAGTCCTCATAGAAGAGTAGGGGTGAAGAAATCTTTGACTGATTTTCTTAGCATTGACACAAAAGGAAAAGGGTATGAGAGTTCAAATGAGAAAGTAGCAAGCGATGAAGTGGCAGCATTTGAAACAGATGTGGAGTCAAGTGATTTCACTGAAGAAGCAGTTAGCCCAAATATGCTGCAGAAGGCATGGTTAGAGTGAGGGAGAAAAAAAAGAAAAAAAAAAAAAAAAAAACTAAAGAAGCTATTGATCTTTTATAGCTGAGGCATTGCTGTGCCTTTTCTTTTGAATCTTTTCAGTCTTTTGTATGTATATGAATTATGAAATGTAGAAGGATTCAGATATTGCAGTAGTAATGAGATGCCTCTTAACAAGGGGTTACTCGATTTGTCAATTACCGGTTCCCGCAAACCTCAATTTCATCATGGAATCATTCCGTATAACTAAAGTTCAATTATAATATCCAAAGAACAAAAAGGGAACTAAAGTACAATTATATACTAGTACTAGATATTTCTGAGAAAGAAGGTAAAAGTAAAGATCGGAGCGACAGAAGGTTGAGATTTGGGATATGGAATACAGACACTCTAATAGAAAAATCCATGGAGGTGGTGGATACCATGATAAGGAAGAAGATTACCATCATGTGCCTATAAGAAACAAAATGAGTGAAAGCTAGGGAGTTTGATACCTCGGGTTCAAACTTTGGTATATAGAAAATGTGAAGAATAGAAATAGAGTAGGTATTATTGTGGATAAGCAGTGGAAGAAGGACGTAGTGGATGTCAAGAGGGTGGATGATCGGATCATCTCTATCAAACTTATGGTGGAAGGAGGTACTTTTCCTGTGATTAACGCCTATGCATCGCAAGTGGGTTTGGACGAGCAACTCAAGATAAGGTTTTGGGAGGATCTAGAGAGTTTGGTCCACAACATACCTTCGGGAGATAAGATTTTTTAGGAGGAGATTTAAATGGCCATGTTGGAAGAGAAGTGATTAGGTATGGAAGTATTCACGGAGCCCATGGTTTCGGGGTGGTCAATACCGATGGTAAAACTATTTTAGACTTTTCCTCAATCTTTGACATTCTCATTGTAAATACATGTTTCAAAATGAGAGACGAACATCTTATAACTTATAGAAGTGGCATGACAAGCTCTCAAATCGACTTCTTCTTGTTAAGGAGAGTTGACCGAAAATTTTGCATTAATGGTAAAATTATTCCGAGAGAGAGTTAACAATACAACATAGAATGCTCGACATGGATTTTTTCGTTGAACAAAAATTAAGAAAAAGACATCATACGAAGAACCCAAGCACGAGGTGGCGGCGGATGAAAGGTGAAGAACAAAGAACCTTCCTAAGACGAGTAGGTGGTAGCGCGGAATTACACTTCAAACCACTAAACCAGCAAGTGCACTGGGTCGTCCAAGTAATACCTGAGTGAGTCAGGGTCGATTCCACGAGGATTGTGATTTGAAGCAAGCTATGGTTATCTTGTAGATCTTAGTCAGGCGGATAGAAGAGTTGTTGGATTGTTTTAAACGCATAAAAAGAAAATAAATAAAACGTTACTGGTGCACGAAATTGTGATCATCAATGGCGCCAACAACTTGGTACGCACAATTGTAATCTCAACTCTTTGTCACAACTCCGCACAACTAACCAGCAAGTGTACTGGGTCGTCCAAGTATAAACCTTACGTGAGTAAGGATCGATCCCACGGAGATTGTCGGCTTGAAGCAAGCTATGGTCATCTTGTAAATCTCAGTCAGGCGGATTCAAATGGTTATGGAGTTTAAGATAATTAAAAGATGAATAAAATATATAATAGGATAGAGATACTTATGTAATTTATTGGTAAGAATTTCAGATAAGCGTATGAAGATGCTTTGTTCCTCCTAAACTTCTGCTTTCCTATTGCCTTCTTCCAATCATTCATACTCCCTTCCATGGCAAGCTTCATTTTGGGCATCACCATTGTCAATAGCCACCTCCCGTCCTCTCAGTGAAAATGGTCCAAATGCGCTGTCACCGCACGACTAATCATCTGTCGGTTCTCGATCATGTTGGAATAGGATCCATTGATCCTTTTGCGTCTGTCACTACGCCCAACACTCACGAGTTTGAAGCTCGTCACAGTCATCCCTTCCCAGATCCTACTCGGAATACCACAGACAAGGTTTAGACTTTTCGGATCTCAAGAATGGCCGCCAATGATTCTATCCTATACCACGAAGGTTCTAATCTTAGATTAGAAACCCAAGAGATACACATTCAAGCTTGATTGCATGTAGAACGGAAATGGTTGTCAGGCACGCGTTCATAGGTGAGAATGGTGATGAGTGTCACGGATCATCACATTCATCATGTTGAAGAACGAATGGATATCTTGGAACAGAAATAGGCTTGAGTTGAATAGAAAAACAATAGTACTTTGCATTAATTCATGAGGAACAGCAGAGCTCCACACCTTAATCTATGGTGTGTAGAAACTCCACCGTTGAAAATACATAAGTGAAAATAGTCTAAGCATGGCCAAATGGCCAGCCTCAAAGGTCTAAGGACTAAACGTCCAAAGATGAAAATACAATAGTAAAAGGTCCTATTTATAGATAACTAGTAGCCTAGGGTTACAGAAATGAGTAAATGATGCAGAATCCATTTCAGGGCCCACTTGGTGTGTGCTTGGACTGAGCGTTAAAGCTTTTATGTGTAGAGACTTTTCTTGGAGTTAAACGCCAGCTTTTGTGCCAGTTTGGGCGTTTAACTCCAGCTTTTATGCCAGTTCTGGCGTTTTGACGCCAGAATTTCTATGCTGACTTGGAACACCGGTTTAGGCCATCAAATATTGGGCAAAGTATGGACTATTATATATTTCTGGAAAGCCCAGGATGTCTACGTTCCAACGCAATTGAGAGCGCACCAATTGGGTCTCTGTAGCTCCAGAAAATCCACTTCGAGTGCAGGGAGGTCAGAATCCAACAGCATCTGCAGTCCTTTTTTAGCCTCTGAATCAGATTTTTGCTCAAGTCCCTCAATTTCAGCCAGAAAATACCTGAAATCACAAAAAAAAATACACAAACTCATAGTAAAGTCCAGAAATGTGATTTTTATTTAAAAACTAATAAAAACATAATAAAAACTAACTAAAATATACTAAAAACATACTAAAAACAATGCCAAAAAGCGTATAAATTATCCGCTCATCACAACACCAAACTTAAATTGTTGCTTGTCACCAAGCAACTGAAAATCAAATAGGATAAAAAGAATAGAATGTACAATGAATCCCAAAAACATCTATGAGGATCAGTCTTAATTAGATGAGCGGGGCTTTTAGCTTTTTTGCTTCTGAACAGTTTTGGCATCTCACTTTATCCTTTGAAGTTCAGAATGATTGGCATCTATAGGAACTCGGAATTTAGATAGTGTTATTGATTCTCCTAGTTCAGTATGTTGATTTTTGAACACAGCTACTTTTTGAGTCTTGGCCGTGACCCTAAGCATTTTGTTTTCCAGTATTACCACCGGATACATAAATGCCACAGACACATAACTGGGTGAACCTTTTCAGATTGTGACTCAGCTTTGCTAGAGTCCCCAATTAGAGGTGTCCAGAGCTCTTAAGCACACTTTTTTTGCTTTGGACCACGACTTTAACCGCTCAGTCTCAAGTTCTTCACTTGACACCTTCACGCCACAAGCACATGGTTAGGGACAACTTGGTTTAGCCGCTTAGGCCAGGATTTTATTCCTGTGGGCCCTCCTATCCACTGATGCTCAAAGCCTTGGATCCTTTTTATTTTACCCTTGCCTTTTGGTTTAAAGGGCTATTGGCTTTTTCTGCTTGCTTTTTCTTTTCTCTTTTTTTTTCCTGCAAGCTTTTCACTACTTTTTCTTGCTTCAAGAATCAATTTTATGATTTTTCAGATTATCAATAACATTTCTCCTTTTTCATTATTCTTTCAAGAGCCAACAATTTTAACATTCATAAACAACAAATTCAAAAAATATGCACTGTTCAAGCATTCATTCAGAAAACAAAAAGTATTGCCACCACATCAAAATAATTAAACTATTTTAAAATTTAAAATTCATGTACTTCTTTTTCTTTTTGCAATTAAAAACACTTTTTATTTAAGAAAGATGATGGATTCATAGGACATTCATAACTTTAAGGCATAGACACTAAGACACTAGTGATCATGTAATAAGACACAAACATAAATAAACATAAAGCATAAAAATTCGAAAAACAGAAAATAAAGAACAAGGAAATTAAAGAACGGGTCCACCTTAGTGATGGCGGCTTGTTCTTCCTCTTGAAGATCTTATGGAGTGCTTGAGCTCCTCAATGTCTCTTTCTTGCCTTTGTTGCTCCTTCCTCATGACTCTTTGATCTTCTCTAATTTCATGAAGGAGGATAGAATGCTCTTGGTGTTTCACCCTTAGTTGTCCCATATTGGAACTTAATTCTCCTAGGGAGGTGTTAATTTGCTCCCAATAGTTTTGTGGAGGAAAATGCATCCTTTGAGGCATCTCAGGGATTTCATGATGAGGAATTTCCTCATGCTCTTGCCCATGAGTGGGATCTCTTGTTTGCTCCATCCTTTTCTTAGGTATGGGCTTGTCCTCATCAATGAGGATGTCTTCCTCTATGTCAATTCCAACTGAATTACAGAGGTGACAAATGAGATGAGGGAAGGCTAACCTTGACAAAGTAGAGGACTTGTTCGCCACCTTGTAGAGTTCTAGGGATATAACCTCATGAACTTCTACTTCCTCTCTAATCATGATGCTATGAATCATGATAGCCCGGTCTATAGTAACTTCAGACCGGTTGCTAGTGGGAATGATTGAGCGTTGGATGAACTCCAACCATCCCCTAGCCACGGGCTTGAGGTCATGCCTTCTTAGTTGAACCGGCTTTCCTCTTGAATCTCTCTTCCATTGAGCGCCCTCTTCACAAATGTCTATGAGGACTTGGTCCAACCTTTGATCAAAGTTGACCCTTCTAGTGTAGGGGTGTGCATCTTCTTGCATCATGGGCAAGTTGAATGCCAACCTTACATTTTCCGGACTGAAATCTAAGTATTTCCCTCGGACCATTGTAAGCCAATTCTTAGGGTCCGGGTTCACACTTTGATCGTGGTTCTTGGTGATCCATGCATTGGCATAGAACTCTTGAACCATTAAGATTCCAACTTGTTGAATGGGGTTGGTGAGAACTTCCCAACCTCTTCTTCGAATCTCATGTCGGATCTCCGGATATTCACCCTTTTTGAGTTTGAAAGGGACCTCGGGGATCACCTTCTTCTTGGCCACAACTTCATAGAAGTGGTATTGATGCACCTTTGAGATGAATCTCTCCATCTCCCATGACTCGGAGGTGGAAGCTTTTGCCTTCCCTTTTCTCTTTCTAGAGGTTTCTTTGGCCTTAGGTGCCATAAATGGTTATGAAAAAACAAAAAGCAATGCTTTTATCACACCAAACTTAGAAGATTTGCTTGTTCTCGAGCAAAAGAAGAAAGAAGAGAGTAGAAGAAGAAGAAATGGAGGAGATGGAGGTGTGTTGGTGTTTCGGCCAAGGGGGAGAAGTAGTGTTTATGTTGTGTGAAAATGAGGGAGTGAAGATGGGTTTATATAGGAGAGGGTTAGGGTTCGGCCATATAGGGTGGGTTTGGAAGGGAAAGTGGTTTGAATTTGAATGGTGAGGTAGGTGGGGTTTTATGATGGATGGATGTGGATTGGTGAAGGATTTATGGAGAAGAGGGTATGATTTGATAGGTGCGGAGTTTTTGGGGAAGAGGTATTGTGGTGATTAGTGAATGGGTGAAGAAGAGAGAGAGAGGTGGGGTAGGTGGGGATCCTGTGGGGTCCACAGATCCTGAGGTGTCAAGGATTTTTCATCCCTGCACCAAGTGGCGTACAAAATGCCCTTTTCTGCCAATCTTGGCGTTAAACGCCAGGTTGCTGCCCATTTCTGGCGTTTAACGCCAAACGCCAGCTCTGTGCCCCTTTCTGGCGTTAAACGCCCAGAATGGTGCCAGACTGGGCGTTTAACGCCCATTCTGCTACCCTTACTGGCGTTTAAATGCCAGTAGGTTTCTCCTCTAGGGTGTTCTATTTTTAATACTGTTTTTCATTCTGTTTTTGCTTTTTCAGTTATTTTTGTGACTTCACATGATCATCGACCTACAGAAAACATAAAATAACAATAGAAATTTAACATAGATAAGTAAAGATTGGGTTGCCTCCCAACAAGCGCTTCTTTAATGCCAATAGCTTGACAGTGGGCTCTCATGGAGCCTCACAGATACTCAGAGCATGATGATGGCCTCCCCACACCAAACTTAGAGTTTGAATGTGGGGGCTCTGTTTGACTCTGCATTGAGAGAAACTTTTCATGCTTCTTCTCCATGATTACAGAGGGAGATCCTTGAGCTTTAAACACATGGGAGTCCTTATTCACTTGAAGGACCAATTCTCCTCTGTCAACATCAATCACAGCTTTTGCTGTGGCTAGGAAGGGTCTGCCAAGGATGATGGATTCATCCATACACTTCCCAGTCTCTAGAATTATGAAATCAGCAGGGATGTAATGATCTTCAACCTTTACCAAGATATCCTCTACAAGTCCATAAGATTGTTTCCTTGAATTATCTGCCATCTCTAATGAGATTCTTGCAGCTTGCACCTCAAAAATTCCTAGTTTCTCCATTACAGAGAGAGGCATGAGGTTTATGCTTGACCCTAGGTCACACAGAGCCTTTTCAAAGGTCATGGTGCCTATGGTACAAGGTATTAAGAACTTTCCAGGATCTTGTCTCTTCAGAGGTAATCTCTGCCTAGTCAAGTCATCCAGTTCTTTGATGAGCAATGGGGTTCATCCTCCCAAGTCTCATTATCAAATAACTTGGCATTTAGCTTCATGATTGCTCCAAGGTACTTAGCAACTTGTTCTTCAGTAACATCTTCATCCTCTTCAGAGGAAGAATACTCATCAGAGCTCATGAATGGTAGAAGTAGATTCAATGGAATCTCTATGGCCTCAGTGTGAGCCTCAGATTCCCATTGTTCCTCATTAGGGAACTCCATGGAGGCCAGTGGACGTCCATTGAGGTCTTTCTCAGTGGCGATCACTGCCTCTTCCTCCTCTCCAGGTTCGGCCGTGTGGGTTATGGTGACGACCTTGCACTCTCTTTTTGAATTCTCTTCTGTATTGCTTGGAAGAGCACTAGGAGGGAGTTCAGTAACTTTCTTACTCAGCTGACCTACTTGTGCCTCCAAATTTCTAATGGAGGACCTTGTTTCAGTCATGAAACTTTGCGTGGTTTTAATTAGATCAGAGACTACAGTTGCTAATTCAGAGTGGCTCTGCTTAGAATTCTCTGTCTATTGCTGAGAAGATGATGGAAAAGGTTTGCCATTGTTAAACCTATTTCTTCCACCATTATTGTTGTTGAAGCCTTGTTGAGGCCTCTATTGATCCTTCCATGAGAGGTTTGGATGATTCCTCCATGAAGGATTATAGGTGTTTTCATAGGGTTCTCCCATGTAATTCACCTCTTCCATTGTTGGGTTCTCAGGATCATAAGCTTCTTCTTCAGATGAAGCTTCTTTGGTACTGCCTGTTGCTGCTTGCATTCCAGACAGACTCTGAGAAATCATATTGACTTGTTGAGTCAATATTTTATTTTGAGCCAGTATGGCATTCAGAGTATCAATCTCAAGAACTCATTTCTTCTTATTTGTCCCATTATTCACAGGATTCCTTTTAGAGGTGTACATGAATTGGTTATTTGCAACCATTTCAATGAGTTTCTGAGCTTCTACAGGCGTCTTCTTCAGATGAAGAGATCCTCCAGTAGAGCTGTCCAATGACATTTTGGACAGTTCAGACAAACCATCATAGAAGATACCTATGATGCTCCATTCTGAAAGCATGTCAGAAGGACACCTTCTGATCAATTGCTTGTATCTTTCCCAAGCTTCATAGAGGGATTCACCTTCCTTCTGTCTGAAATTTTGGACTTCCACTCTAAGCTTGCTCAATTTTTGAGGTGGAAAGAACTTTGCCAAGAAGGCATTGACTAGCTTTTCCCAAGAGTTCAGGCTTTCTTTAGGTTGTGAATCCAACCATGTTCTAGCTCTGTCTCTTACAGCAAAGGGAAAGAGCATAAGCTTGTAGACCTCGAGATCAACCCCATTGGTCTTGATAGTGTCATAGATTTGTAAGAATTCAGCTAAGAACTAATGAGGATCTTCCAATGGAAGTCCATGAAGCTTGCAATTCTGTTGCATTAGAGAAACTAATTGAGGCTTAAGCTCAAAGTTGTTTGCTCCAATGGCAGGGATTGAGATGCTTCTCCCATAGAAGTCAGGGGTAGGTGCAGTAAAGTCACCAAGCACCTTCCTTGCATTGTTGGCATTGTTGTTATTTTTAGCTGCCATGTTTTCTTCTTGTTTGAAAAGCTCTGTTAGGTCATCTATAGAGAGTTGTACTTTAGCTTCTCTTAGCTTTCTCTTCAAGGTCCTTTCAGGTTCAGGATCAGCTTCAACAAGAATGCCCTTGTCCTTGCTCCTGCTCATATGAAAAGAGAGAAGAAGAAAATATGGAATCCTCTATGTCACAGTATAGAGATTCCTTGAGGTATCAGAGGAAAAGAAGAATAGAAGGAGGAGGTAGAGAAGAGAGAATTTGAACTTATCAAGGGAGATAGAGTTTGAATTGCTCATTGAGGAGGGGTGTTAGTCCTTAAATAGAAGGGTATGAAAAGAGGGGAAGAATTTTCAAAAATAAATTAAAAAGATTTTAAAAAAATTAAAAGGAATTTGAAAATTTGATTGATGATTTTCGAAAACTAAGATTGGGAAAGAAATTAAGTGATTTTTGAAAAAGATTTTGAAATTAGAAATAAAAAAGATATGATTGAGACTTAATTTTGAAAAAGATGTGATTGAAAAGATATGATTGAGAAGATATGATTGAAAATCAAATAAAAAAAAGGAAAGTTTTAAAATTAAAGTTGATTACTTGACTAACAAGAAATTAGAAGATATGATTTTAAAATTAAAATTTGATTCTTTCTTAATAGGCAAGTAACAACTTGACAATTTTTGAATTAAATTACTAATTGTAGCAAGAATTTTCGAAAATAATAATAAATAAAAAATGGAAAGAAATTAATTTTGAAAGGATATGATTGAAAAGATATGATTTAAAAAAGATTTGATTTTGAAAAATTATGAATATTTGAAAAAGATTTGAATTAAAAACAAAATCTTCCCTCTAGTGTCCTCCTGGCGTTAAACGCCCAGAATGACATCCATTCTGGCATTTAACGCCCAAAATGCTACCTTTTTGGGCGTTTAACGCCCAGCCAGGTACCCTGGCTGGCGTTTAAACGCCAGTTTTCTTTCTTCACTGGGCGTTTTGAACGCCCAGCTTTTTTTGTGTAATTCCTCTGCTGAATGTTCTGAATCTTAAATTCTCTGTGTTATTGACTTGAAAAGACACAATTTTAAAATTTTTTTTTGAATTTTTAATGATGAGAAACAATAAAAATGCAACTAAAATCAAATAAACAATGCATGCAAGACACCAAACTTAGAAGTTTGTATACTAAGGACTATAACAATTTGAAAATGCATGTAAGAAACAACAAAAGACACAAAATAAGAGAAATTAAAGATCAGAGCACTGAAATCATCAAGAACAACTTGAAGATCAATGAAGAACATAATGCATGTATTCGAAAAATGCAAGAAGAATAAAGACATGCAATTGACACCAAACTTAAAAATTGACACTAGACTCAAAAAAGAAACACAAATTATTTTTGATTTTATGATTTTAATTTTTTTTTTGTGATTTTTCGAAAATTGAGTGGAAAAGAAAATAAAGGGATTCAAAATTTTTATTAAGAGTTCCAGGAATCATTGCAATGCTAGTCTAAGACTCCGGTCCAGGAATTAGACATGGCTTACTAGCCAGCCAAGCTTTCAATGAAAGCTCCGAAGCAAAACACTAGATATGGCCAATGGCCAGCCAAGCTTTAGCAGATCATTGCTCACAACAGCAAAATTGATAGAAATCAACAAGCTCTTGTGATGATAAGTTAAAACCTCGGTCCAATAAGATTAGACATAGCTTCACAGCCAGCCAGACTTCAACAGATCATCATGAAACTCTAGAATTCATTCTTAAAAACTCTGAAGAACAAAATAGAAATTTTTTTTTGTATCTTAAAAAAAAATTTTCGAAAATAAAAAGTAAAATTACCTAATCTAAGCAACAAGATGAACCGTCAGTTGTCCAAACTCGAACAATCCCCGGCAACGACTCCAAAAACTTGGTGCACGAAATTGTGATCATCAATGGCGCCAACAACTTGGTACACACAATTGTAATCTCAACTCTTTGTCACAACTCTGCACAACTAACCAGCAAGTGTACTGGGTCGTCCAAGTAATAAACCTTACGTGAGTAAGGGTCGATCCCACGGAGATTGTCAGCTTGAAGCAAGCTATGGTCATCTTGTAAATCTCAGTCAGACAGATTTAAATGGTTATGGAGTTTAAGATAATTAAAAGATGAATAAAATATATAATAGGATAGAGATACTTATGTAATTCATTGGTAGAAATTTCAGATAAGCGTATGAAGATGCTTTGTTCCTCCTAAACTTTTGCTTTCCTATTGCCTTCTTCCAATCATTCATACTCCCTTCCATGGCAAGCTTTATGTTGGGTATCACCGTTGTCAATGGCTACCTCCCGTCCTCTCAGTGAAAATGGTCCAAATGCGCTGTCACCGCACGGCTAATCATCTGTCGGTTCTCGATCATGTTGGAATAGGATCCATTGATCCTTTTGCGTCTGTCACTACGCCCAACACTCACGAGTTTGAAGCTCGTCACAATCATCCCTTCCCAGATCCTACTCGGAATACCACAGACAAGGTTTAGACTTTCTGGATCTCAAGAATGACCACCAATGATTCTAGCCTATACCATGAAGGTTCTAATCTTAGATTAGAAACCCAAGAGATACACATTCAAGCTTGATTGCATGTAGAACGGAAGTGGTTGTCAGGCACGCGTTCATAGGTGAGAATGGTGATGAGTGTCACGGATCATCACATTCATCATGTTGAAGAACGAATGGATATCTTAGAACAGAAATAGGCTTGAGTTGAATAGAAAAATAATAGTACTTTGCATTAATTCATGAGGAACAGCAGAGCTCCACACCTTAATCTATGGTGTGTAGAAACTCCACCGTTAAAAATACATAAGTGAAAATAGTCTAAGCATGGCCGAATGGCCAGCCTCAAAGATCTAAGGACTAAACGTCCAAAGATAAAAATACAATAGTAAAATGTCCTATTTATAGGTAACTAGTAGCCTAGGGTTACAGAAATGAGTAAATGATGCAGAATCCACTTCAAGGCCCACTTGGTGTGTGCTTGGGCTGAGCGTTGAATCTTTCACGTGTAGAGTCTTTTCTTAGAGTTAAACGCTAGCTTTTGTGCCAGTTTGGGCATTTAACTCCAACTTTTATGCCAGTTCTGGCGTTTTGACGCCAGAATTTCTATGCTGACTTGGAACGCCGGTTTGGGCCATCAAATCTCGGGCAAAGTATGAACTATTATATATTTCTGGAAAGCCCAGGAAGTCTACTTTCCAACGCAATTGAGAGCGTGCCAATTAGGCTTCTGTACCTCTAGAAAATCCACTTCGAGTGCAGGGAGGTCAGAATCCAACAGCATCTGCAGTCCTTTTTCAGCCTCTGAATCAGATTTTTGCTTAAGTCCCTCAATTTCAGCTAGAAATACCTGAAATCACAAAAAAAAAACACACAAACTCATACTAAAGTCCAAAAATGTGATTTTTATTTAAAAACTAATAAAAACATAATAAAAACTAACTAAAATATACTAAAAATATACTAAAAATAATGCCAAAAAGCGTATAAATTATCCGCTCATCAGTTACCCAATTGATGGTGAATGAAATGATATGAAGATGGTTAAGGCTTGGAGTTGCTTTGTTCCTCTGGATCAATCCGGTCTTACTGTCTTCTTCAACTAAGAATGATTTCTTGTAAGGCAGGCTGTATGTGATCGACTCCTTTCTTAAGGGATCGCCAATACTCCTCCAGATCTGAACCCCAGGGTTAGTGCGGATCCAATCTGATTGAGGGTGAAGCTCCTGCAGTTCATTCTCCTTAGTGATCATACTCAAACGCCATAGACAAGGTCAAATCTTCCGGATCAGAGAATGCTGCGCCTTTAGTTCTAGCCTCTACCACAAAGACGCTAATCTTCCCGTACCTCGGCTGAACTAGTGCTCGAGAAGTCCCCAACAAAGTCGTGGATTAGCCGTCTAAGAGATGTATGATCAAGCTAATGGTTCGTCATTGTCTAATGAAAGACTCACTCTGAACCCATGTAGAATGAGATAACCTTTTGTCGGTTCAACGCATTCATAATGATGAAGAACGGATATACATCTTAGAATAGAGAATTAAACACGTATTGAAATAGAATAGTAGTACTTTATTAATCCATAAAACTCAGCAGAGCTCCTCACCTCAACCTAGGAGGTTTAGAAACTCATACTAATAGAAAATACAATGATAAATGAAAATATGACAGAAGAGATTCGATGATCTAGTGTAGAAAGTCTTTAAATACTAGATTAATGACTAAGTATTACATAAGAAAGGTAAAACAGTCTTTTAGTGCTAAACTCCACTTCTGGGGCCCACTTGGTGAGTGTTTAGGCTGACCTTGATTGAGATCCACGTGCTAGGAGGCCTTTAGGGTGTTGAACGCTGGCTAGGGGGTCCTTTATGGGCATTGAATGCCGGTATCTTCTCTTTTGGGCGCTGGACCCCAAAATAGGACAGGAGGCTGGCATTGAACACCATTTTTGGGCCTTCAATTATGAAGCAAAGTATAAACTATTATACATTTCTGGAAAGCTCTGGATGTTAGCTTTCCATAGCCATTGAGAACGCTCCATTTGGACTTCTGTAACTCCAGAAAAGCTCTTTTGAGTGCAAGGAGGTCAGATCCGGACAACATCTGCAGTGCTTTCTCTGTCTCTGAATTAGACTTTTGCTCTAGCTTCTCAATTTCAGCCAGAAAATACCTGAAATTGCATAAAAATACACAAACTCAAAGTAGAATCCAAAAATGTGAATTTTGCACTAAAACCAAACTTAATAAAACATAAACAAACATACTAAAAACTATATGAAAATGATGCCAAAAAGCGTATAAAATATCCGCTCAATCAGTAGGAGTAGAGGCAAAGTGGCCGGAAGCGTGGATGAGATATGTAGGGAGATGGCAGAAGTTATTCAAAGAATAGCAAAAGAAAGTTTTGGTAAATCTAGAGTGATAGGACCAAGAGACAAGGAGTCTTGGTGGTAGAATGCGAGTGTACAAGAAAAGATAAAGGCAAAAAAGGGAGTACTTTAAAGAGTGGTCTTTGTGCTGCAATGTAGATAATTCAAAAAAATATAAGGCGGCTAAGAAAAAGACAAAAGTGGCTGTAAGTGAAGCAAGAACAAGAGTATATGAAGGTTTCTACCAATCTTTAGGCATAAAGAAAGGAGAAAAAGTATATATAGGATTGCAAAGAGCTGTGAAAAAGCGAAAGACTTGGATCAGATTAAGTGCATAAAGGATAAAGATGGAGATATTTTGGCTCAAGATGTGAAGATCACTGAAAGGTGGAAGAACTACTTCTACGAGTTATTTAACGAATGACAGAAGACTCTTCTGAGCTTGGTCGGTTATGCACGAGAGAAGAAAATCAAAATTTTGACTACTATCGAAAGATTCGAGACTTTGAGGTAAAAGAGGCTCTAAAGCGGACGAAAAATGGTAGGGCAGTAGGACCCAATAATATTCCGATTAAATTTTGGAAGGGCCTTGGAGAGAAAGGTATCAGTTGGTTAACCAAGCTTTTTAATGAGATTTTA
Organism: Arachis ipaensis; assembly: GCF_059453495.1. Taxonomy (NCBI): domain Eukaryota; kingdom Viridiplantae; phylum Streptophyta; class Magnoliopsida; order Fabales; family Fabaceae; genus Arachis; species Arachis ipaensis. The sequence continues at coordinate 97,440,078 of NC_142439.1, forward strand.
AGGTAGAAAAAGATGCCAGATGAGTGGAGAAATAACACCTTGATAACCTGTCTACAAGAATAAGGAGGATATACAGAGTTGCAAAAACTAAAGAGGGATCAAGTTCATGAGCCATACCATGAAGTTATGGGAAAGGGTGATAGATCAGAGGCTGAGACAAGAGACACAAGTAACAGAGAACTAATTTGGTTTTATACCCAACAGATCCACCACTGAAGCTATATACCTGTTAAGAAGGATGATGGAGAGGTATCGTAGTAATAAAAGGGATCTACATATGGTGTTTATTGATTTAGAAAAAACATACGATATGGTGCAAGGGAGGTCTTATGGAAGGTTTTGGAAAGAAAGAGAGTAAGGATCGTATATATTCGTGTAATTAATGACATGTATGATGGACTACAACTAGTGTGAAGACTCAAAGTGGTATGGCATAAGAATTTTTTATTGGTATAAGATTACACCAGGGATCATCCTTAAGTCCATAACTTTTCACATTAGTCTTAGAAGTACTCACAGAGCATATCTAAGAGTCTGTGCTATGGTGCACGCTTTTTGCTGGCAATATCGTCCTTCTGGGAGAGTCAAGGAAAGACCTAAATAAGAAGTCAGATTTATGGAGAGAAGCTCTAGAAGTGTATGGTCTGCACATAAGTCATAGCAAGATGGAATATATGGAATGTAAGTTCGGCCACTGAAGGGAAAATTCTAATATAGAGGTGAAAATTGGAGAAAACATCCTACAAAAATTTAAAAGTTTTAAGTATCTTGAGTGCATCATATAGGATAATGGAGAGATTGAACAGAATGTAAATCATAGGATCCAAGCAGGTTGGTCAAAATGGCAGAGTGCGTCTGGTTTTATATGTGACAAAAAAGTACCTTTAAAACTTAAACGTAAATTCTATCGCACTACTATAAGACAGGCTATGCTTTTATGGTACAAAGTGTTAGGCGGCCAAAGGGGAGTTGATGCGTGAGCATCTTTTCCACAATTTCATAGTAATTTACATATAGATCTATTGAGTTTCTATGAGATTTTGGTGTTTTAGACTTGTTTGGAAGCTACTTTGATTTGCACTGTTGTTTTGATGATTTTAGGTAAAGTTCGGGTGAGTTAACAGAGTTCGTGCAGAAGAAAAAGAAGAATTTTTTTATCCTATCACCTGGCACCAAACGCCACTGTTGAGTTTGAAAAACTAATATTTAATTAATATGATGAACAAACATTATTACATTGCTACCAATTGTTTGTTTAATGTATTCGGTTTAGTGTGCAGGAAAACAAATTGATTTTCATATTGGCCCAATAAACAAATGAGCAAGTCCATCTTGATCAATATCAAATTCAGCTATTATATCAAATTGACCCAAGACTTAATGGCTGAACTTTGAAATAGAAAGAAACCCAGAAAGGCCCAAAGATCCAATCCCATTCAGTAAAGTAACTAAAGCTTTATACGGTTACCTACTCCCATGGTTCAAGAAACTTAATTCCCAAGTTCCAATTCAATTTAATTTTCTTAAAGCTTCCACCGAAATCCATCACTTCTCTCTTCTCTCTCCTCTCTTCCTTGCTTTGGTCACATCACTCAACCAAAGAAGAAGAAAAAAGAAAATAAAAACCACAGAAGAAAGGTTATGAAGAAAGGCAAAAGGAGTATTGCCAAATCAAAGCAAAGAAAAGGAGCTACAACCAAGTAGCTAGTCTCACTCGGTCAAAGCACATCAAAAGTATCTTCCCTCATTTGTGCTACACTGAAGAACCAAGAAGAAAACCACAAGGTCTCAAGCACAGAAGAAACAACTATATGGAAAAGGTGATGTCAACCATGGTCAGAAGTTCATCAACGCTCAAAATCAAAACTTGGGGCGAAAGTCAAGCTCAATGGTCAAGATTGAAGAAGCTTGAAGAAAAAGGATGAGAAAGAATAAGTGAGTTGCATGTAACAGATTTGGTTCTCTCTCTCTTCTCTGATGAAGCCACTACTAGTCTCTAGTGTTGGAGAAGAAGACGGTATTAGGGTTGAACTTGATTCAACCTTGAAAGTTTCACTCTTCTATATTAAGGGTGAACGGCCAAGGGTTGAAGGCAAGGAGAGTAAGTGAAAAGCATAGAGTTCACTTTCATAGCTACCCAAGCTATTAGAGTTCTTCTCCTTCATGTTATTCATTTAGTATTTTCTTTTTCTCAGTTTAATCTGTTTGAGTCTCATTGAAAAAAAAGGCAAACATGGTGAGATTTGTAAGAAAAAGCCAATGAAAGGTAAAAGGTAGTGAGTTAAATTATGAGAAAAAGCCATAAGATGTCTTAGAGGTTTTTTATACATCTATCTATTTTGTGTCATGATCCTGTGGGAATTTTCTTGCAAGTTGGGTTAGCACTTTGCTGTTAAAAGTTAGGTTGAGGTCTAGTCAAATTCGGATTGGGTTTAGAATTTGGATTTGTCCCAGATAGGATTGGGTAGATCCTAGGAAAAGATTGGTGATTGTAATCTTGAAAAAGATAGTGAAATTCCATCATAATTGTGATGGAGACTGGATGTAGGCTACATTGCACTAGGTAGCTGAACTAGGATACATCTGGGTGTTACTTCTTCTTCTCTACTTTACTTCTGTTTCAGTTACTCAGGAGACAAAATGAAAATGTCTCTCAACTAGTTACGAGACAAAAGTAAAAATATCTCCTAAGTTTCTTTGAAAAAGCAAAAGTACTATTCAGTAGAAAAAGAAGCTAAGATTCAATCCTCCCTTCTCTTAGCCACTGATAATCATCAATTGGTATCAGAGCTTGGTCTCAAAGAGATCAAGCTTTGCACCTTGGAGGAAATGTCCTAATGGTAAACAACAGTGGTTCTAAGTTAGTCAAAGATTTAAATTTCAAACTCACTTGACCAAATACAATTCACCTTGACCCTAGCCCCATTACAACCTTTGAAAAGTCCTCATGATAATTGTATACATGCATTGAATAATTGTTGATTGTTAGATGAAAAACAAATCTTGGAAAGTAAGATTAGAAGAGAATTGAGTGAATCAATCCTAAACACTTGAGCGATTAGAGTGTATACAAATCCGATGAGGGTTCGATTGCGCAATTCTATGCTTCCACCTATGTTTATCCTTTATCTTGCAAGTTGTAAATTCTTTTTAATAACTCTAATCAATTGTTGGATTTGATTTGATTTGATTGAGAATGCTTTAGCCATTATCTTCATATATATATTCTTGGAAATTGATTTATTTTGACCAAGTAGTTGCATGAATTGCATATAGATAGTTTGCATTGAATAAATGTGGATACCGCTTGTATCTTTCTTGAGTTTAGCATGAGGACATGCTATTGTTTAAGTGTGGGGAGATTGATAAACCACAATTTTATGGTCTATCTTGTATTGAATTTGGTAGATTTTATCAAATTTTCCTACATTTATTCAGTGAAATAGCATAGTTTTGTAAATTCTCCCTAATTTATGCTTAAGAGTGAAAATATGCTTTTTAGGCTCTTAAATTGCTAAAATTAGTTTATTTTAATTCCATTCAATGCCTTGATGTGTTTGTTAGTGATTTTAGGTTTAGAAGGCAAGGATTGAATTGAAGAAATGAAGAAAAAGCATGCAAAATTGAGAATTCATGAAGAAATAGGGATTGAAGTAACTCATGGCCGCGCGTATGCATGCCTTGCGCGTACGCATGAGCGGGGATTTTGTCAGGCGATGTGTATGCATGACATGGCGCGTACGCATGATACTCATCATGTGACTTCCTTAAAGAAAATGTGGTTGGCAATTTTTGGCTCATTCAAGCCTAGATCCAACTCATTTCTAAAGTATTTGAGGCCAAATTCAAGAAGGAACAATGGGAGAACAATTAGGTTTAGTGAGTAACATGCTTTAGGTTATATTCTAGAGAGAAAACTCTCTCTTCTCTCTAGAATTAGGGTAGATTAGATTAAATTTCATCTTAGATGTAGGCTTTGATCTTGTTTTGATTTAGTTTTCCTTGCAATTTCTTGTTATTATATCTTTGTTCTTAGTTTCTCTTGTTACTTTCTTTATTTTATCTATTTTAGTTCATGAACTCTCTTGTTAATTTCAATTTCCTTTTAATGGAATTTTATATTTTCATGTCCTTTGATGTTTGCTTTAGTTGCTATTATTGATTTCTTGCTTTAGTTAGTTATAGTTTTTATTGATTCTTGCATTTTACGATGTTTGCCTTTATTGTATTTTAGGTGTTTGATGAAATGTCACCTTTGGTTTTAGAGTAGATTTTTGTGGTTTTGGCTTGGGTTTGTAACTTGGAAACTCTTGAATTATCAAAATCTAATGTTGATTAGTGGTTGAAGATTGCTAGTTGACTTGAATTCCACTAAAGTTAATCTTTCATTAGGATTTGATTAAGACTTGTGGACTAGAGTCAATTTTGCTCACTTGACTTTCCTTCAATATTAGAGGATAACTAAGTGAGAGCAAAATACACTCACTATCACAATTGAGGATGATAATGAGGATAGGAATTTCAATTCTCACCCCTTGGCAAGACCTTTCTTAGTTAGTTTCTTTAATTGTTTGCTTCTTTAATTTCATTTCTTGTCTATCATTCTAGAAAACCCCAAAAATATCCCATAACCAATAATATGCATACTTCCCTGCAATTTCTTTGAAAGACGACCCGAGGTTTAAATACTCTCGATTTTTATTGGTTTGCATTGTGATAAACAAATTAAACTTTGATTGAGGGTTGTCTATCGTTTTGGATCTATACTTTGACGAGATTATTTTTGTGAAAATTCCAACCGAAAATCTCCATTTGTCACCCGTCTAGGACATCGCACCACCCGGATGGCATGATGCCCGCCCATCCAGCAGTAGCTATCAGGAGGAGTAGATGGTTGAGGAGATATTCTTCGAGGAGGCATTCCAGCTTCATACCACTGACCTAACATCGATACAATGCCTTTCCGACCAGTTCTGGACTGACAGGGAGTAGGGGTTTGGGCAGTTTCATCAGCCATCTGCTGTAGCACAGACGTCAACTTGGATGCCACAGCTATCGCCTGGTGCTTCTTCAGGATACGGGGCAGGGGTGACACCGGGTGTGCAGTATGCGACGCCACCGTCAGTGGACTACGGGATCTTGCTGACCTCATTCCGTCCTCAAGTGACACCCCCTTTAGCTCCACTACCTCAACCTCATCCTCATCTGCACCAGTATGCCCCCGTTCCTCACTCCCGGGGCTCCTATATCCCACCTCTCCCACTGCCTCTGCAGCGGCCACAGGATCATACTGCGCAACCCCACCCTCATGCAGACCCTCGACCCTTCCGACCTCAATACCATACACAGCCTCCCCATGTGGGGTTGGGCATCGGCTCCACTATCAGGATCCCCACCACCGATAATGTCTTGTTTTTTTTAGTCAATGTTATTGTTAAATTTATGTACCAGGTTATGAATGATGTATTGTAAAAGTGGAGCTTGTATGACTTGTTAATGTATAGTACTTTTATGTGTACTTTTTTGTTGTTGTTTGGTTTTATGGCAAAATCTGTTAGAACATTTACCATTAGTGATTATATATATTACAAATATAAACCTTTAACATAACTCGAAAGAAACCTTGCGACCAACCCTCGAATGGCTCTAACTCCTCAACGAGAAACACAAAATCTCGTCGATCACAATGAGTAACATGCATCTTCGGGATGCCTTGTCTATTCTTCTCAATGGCTGCCATCATCCTCTGAGAGAAGCGATTTCCAGCAGCCAGTTGTGACTGCACTTCCCTGCCTTCCGTTATGAACAACTGCTACAACCTCTCATACGTGATGTGCACAATGGCAGAAATCGGCAAGTACCGTGTACCTTTGAGGAATACATTGATGCACTCTGACAGATTTGTTGTCATAAGGCCAAACCGTCGACTGTTGTCACAATGTTAGAGCCATATCTCTTTTTTTAAACGACCAGTCCAGTATGCCATCTCTCGCGACAAACCTCTCAAGCCATCCAAGTACCACTCGTACCTAGCCTTGCTTGGACTATAAGTGGCGTTTATAAGGTATCGCTTGCCGTCGGTCGACTTGAAATGAGACATGAAGTTTGCGGCCATGTGTCTAATACAATAAGCGTGGAATACTCTAAGAGGTTGCCAACCACTATCATCGGCCCTTAATGTAGCTTTGATCACCTATGATCTATCAGAGATAATCAACAGACCCTCTTGTAGGGTGACATGTTGTCTCAAGTTAGTAAGGAAGAACGACCACGACTCCGTACTCTCGAACTCCACAATTACAAAAGCAATAGGGAGGATATTGTTGTTGTCGTCTTGTGCCACTACAATAAGCAACACCCCACCATATCTGCCATACAAATGCATCTCGTCGATGAAAACAAATGGCTTGAAATGCTTGAAAGCCTTAACACAAGATGGAAAAGCCCAAAATACTTTGTCAAACATGCCACAGTCGCGGACCAGAAGGTTCCTATCGTAGTAAGGTACGGCCTTGAGCTCACTAATAGTTTTGGGATAACAACTCTGTAGTGCCTGTACCACTTTCGACACCTTGTTATATAACTCCTGTCAATCCCGTATATCTGCGCAATTGCCTTGAACTTCGCCATCCAGACCTTTCTGTAAGAGGGTTTGAAGTGATAGCTTTGCCCGACTACACGTTGCAGGATAGGGATGCTGATGGATGGGTTGGACTATATCAATGGAAGGATGACCTTGTAGATGAGGCTGCTGTCCAACTGTCAATGGTCTTGGACATGGTCGGTGCTAGACAAGTATGCGCTCCACTATCCCTTTGGACCTCCCTAATAAAAAAAAAACATCCATAGTTGGAAACTACTCAATGTATAGTAATCATAAATGAGTAAGTATGCCTCAATTAAACTTGAACTCACCAGTATCCGAGGTTCTGTCAGAAGGAAACATGGAGACTTCATGGACATCCATTTGCAGCTTGACGGCAATGCGCATGGTACTTTAATCGGTCCGATTCAACCACTCAGTACTCAACACTTCTGTGAATACTGTAGTTCTTCACACCCTGTATTACTGCATCTCAGCATTTGAATCTGTGGCCGACCCGAAACTCAACCCCACCGTCTAGGTTGTAATCCTCTTCTCTGATGTTGGAAAATGGAGATTTCTCATGCATGGCGTCTGATAAACCACTATTTTATGATATATTTTGGACTGAATAGAGTGGGTTTTATCAACTATTCTCACACTTATTCATGTAAATTGCATGTTTTTAAGTTTCCTTCCAAATTTTGTGCTATGATTGAAAACATGCTTCCTAGACCCTAAAATTGTTAATTTTTAATTTTTAATTCTCCTTTATTACCATTCGATGCTGTGATGTGTTTGTTAAGTGTTTTTAGGTTTACAGGGCATGAATGGCTTAAAGGATGAAGATGAAGCATGTTAAAGTAGAAGGAACACAAGAAACTAAAGAGTTGAGAAGCGAGGAGCGATGCGCACGCATGGCTGATGCGTGCACGTGATCTGGAGCGTCTTTTAGTGACGCGTACACGTGGCTGACGCATACGCGTGGCCGACGCATACGCGTGACAGAGCATCACGTGCTGCACTTAACAGAACTCGCTGGGGGCGATTTCTGGGCTGATTTGGACCTAGTTTCAAGCTCGAAAATGCAGACTAGAGGGAGGGATGGAGCTAAGACCGGACACACTTCACTTTTCACTTTAGTTTTAGATTAGTTTTGAATTTTAGAGAGAGAAACACTTACTTTTCTCTAGGGTTTTTTATGTTCTTAGTTTTGTTTGGATTTGGATCTTGAGAGAGTTGCTGATATCTTCAATCGGAGTCATTTTTCTTATAACCTTCTTCTTTAATTTCATTTCCTTAATACTCTTTTCCATTTAGTTATTGAATTTATGTTTGGATATTGTTACTCCTGAATTTCATTAATGCATTGAATTATTTTTATGTTTATTTTTATTGTTTGTCTGGTTATTGTTAATCATTGTTAGTGGTAATTTTGATTTAATTACTTCCTTATAATTATCATGTCTTTTATTTACGCCTACCATGTGTTTATGAAAATGGCATTCATATTAATGGAGTAGATCTTCCAACTTGGCTTGGGGGTTAATTAATTGGGATCCCTTGAGTTGTGATACTCAAGTATTGATCTGTAATTGGGAATTGCTGGCTAACTCAACTCTCACCAACTCTAATCCTTCTCCATGAAGTGACTAGGACTTGTGGGTTAGAGTTAGTGATACCCACTTGACTTTTTTTCAATTGCTAAAGGATAACTAAGTGCAAGCAATGAACATTTACTATTATACTTGGAAAAGACAACAAGGATAGAAACTCCAATTCTCTCCTCTGACCAAGGCCTTTTATTTTGAATACATAACATCTCTTGTTAGTTACTCATCGCTTTAATTCCTAGCTATTTACTTTTCCGTTCTCAATTTCAAAAATATTCAAGAAAATCCTAACCAATAAATTGCATCTTGTGTCAATTCTCGGTTATTTATTATTAATTGTGACACATTCTAAATTGATAGTAGAAATTTCGTCGGTTAAGGCTGTACTTGCAACGCTATTTTTATAAGAAATTCTTAACTGGCATTTTTTCTCACGTCAATTTTCGGCGCCGTTGCCGGGGAGTTGCATATGTGTGCTAAGTTATTGGTTGGTGTAAATATATTTATATTTACATAATTGCAATTTTCTTTTATTTGTGTTTTTTTTTGTTTATTAGTAGTATTTATTATTTATTTTTCTTAGTATGTTTCTTTTATTGAATGATGAGTTCATTACCGGATCCGAGCCTAGCCGCATTTGATCCTGAAATTGAAAAAACTATCTCACATATTAGGCGAGCTCGACGTTGGTTAGCCTCCGAGGGTAGTGAAGGGGTTTCGCCCAATTCACCAACCTTACCCGAGGTTGAGTCTGAAGCGTCATTTGAGGAAGAAACTAACTCCTCTCCTACTAAATCCATTGACGTCTCTTTTGTTGATTTAGGTGCAGATACTATGGCAGCTCCTAGAAGGATCACTCATAAGGAAGCGGGAGCTCCAGATTTAGACTTCAACCATTTCAAGCGCGTCATCCAAATTTGACTGCTGATTTTGAACTGAAGACCGCATTGATCAATCTACTTTCCAAATTTTATGGTTTACCCGCTCAAGAGCCTATCAAGCACCTCAGAGACTTTCAGACAGCTTGTACAACTACTAGGCGACATGGTGTGGATGAGGTTGACGTTTGGTGATATGCCTTCCCATTTTCTCTTGAGGGAAAGGCAAAGGAGTGGTTCTACACTCAACCTGAAGCTGTTGTTACTAATTGAGATTTTCTTAGAAGGGAATTCTTGGACAAGTTCTTTCCACCAAAGGTCATAGATAGATTGAGGAAGGAAATCTCTTACGTTGTTCAAGGTGAATCAGATACTTTGTATGAGTATTGGAAATGCTTTAAGAATCTCCTTGATTCATGCCTGATGAGTGAATTCTTTGATGGTCTAGAATTTCTCAAATAAATTCTCGTTGCAAGTATAGTTCTACACCAATAAATAATCCTCCCAATAAAAAATTTGGTTGTCACAAATAACGAATCCCAAATAAGAATTAACCGAAGTATTTAAACTCCGGGTCGTCTCACAAGGAATTGCAATGAAGTGATCAATTATTGGCTTTGAAGGAATAAGAGGGTTTGATTTATAATTGGCAAGAGAAATAAATGACAAGAAAGTAAAATGTCAAGAACTAATCAAATAAAGGAAAAGAACTCTTGGCTAGACATAGGTAATTGAGATCACCATCCTTGTCTACAAACCATATATTGATAATTATGAGGAACCAAAGCTCATTAAGTCTACTTCCAAAAGCCTTAAGTACATAATATCTACTCCTAGGCTTGAAGTACGTCAAATAGGCTTGATCAACATCAATCCATAAGTCCCAACCTATCTACTAATTAGATTAGTAGTGGGTTAGTGTCAATGGGTATCAAATTGATCACCAAGGGTTCTCAAATCACCAATTCAATGAGACCCAATGACTCAAGGTCACTCAATTTCCTTAGCCTAAGCCAAGAGTAAAGAAAACTACTCAAAAACTAGAGAAAACATTTTGTCAAACACCTAGTGTGCAAGAAAAGTAAACATCACAAATTGCAAGAATTAATAAAAGCTACAACTAACAAAAGCAAGGAATCAACAATAACAAGTGAAGTAAACATCAAAAGACATAGAAACATAAAATTGCATTAGAAGAAATTAAGATCCAACAATGGTTCATCAACATAAAAGAGAGCAAAACAAGAAATTAACAAGAGAAACTAAGAAGATTAAGACAATAGAACACTAAAATATAAAGAGAATTGGAATCAAACCATGAATTGAAAGATAACTTTTAGAGAGATTAACCTAACTTTACCCTAATTTCTATCCTAAATCTAGAGAGAGGAGAGAGCTTCTCTCTCTAGAATTCTACTCTAAAACATGATGAAAACTAAACTATGACTCCTTTGTTCATTTCCCTTCAATCCTTGGGTTCAATAGCATCATAAATAAGTTGAATTGGGCCCAAAATGAGCTAGAAATCGCTGGCCACGTTTTCTTCAAAATGACCCACACTGATCCACTGATGCGTGCACGTGATGCGTGTACGCGTCCTTAAACGTCAAGAAACTATGGCAAATTTTATATTATTTTGAAGCCTCGGATGTTAGCTTTCCAACACAACTGGAACCGCCTCATTTGGATCTCTGTAGCTCAAGTTATGATCGATTAAGTACAAAGAGGTCAGGATTGACAGCTTTGCGATTCCTTCATTTCTTCATGAGTTCTCCATTTTTACATGCTTTTTCTTCATTCCTTCAATCCAATCTTTGCATTCTAAACCTGAAATTACTTAACAAACATATCAAGGCATTGAATGGAATTAAAGTGAATTAAAATCACCAGTTTAAGGGCCTAAAAAGCATGTTTTTACACTTAAGCACAAATTTAGGGAGAATTACAAAACCATGCTATTTCATTGAATAAATGTGAGAAAAGTTGATAAAATCCCCTAAATTAAGCACAAGATAAACCACAAAATTGGGGTTTATCAATGCCCCCATCACATGATTGACCAGTTGGTGTTAATTAGCTACTTCTGCCAAGGCATGAAGCCTCGAGATAAGACCCTCTTGGATGCTGCGAGTAATGGCTCTCTGACAAAGTACAAGACGGCGACAGAAGTGGGGCAACTGATCACCGATCTAACTGAGTCAAACCAACATGCAAGGCAAAGGAATAATCATCCCAAGGCTATTGCGGAAGTTTCTTCTAGTAGTGAGACCGCTGCTCTCACCAAGACTTTGGGAGAGATGACCAATATACTCAAGTAACTCCAGCTCAATCAACAACAACCTCCACCTCCTCCACAACAACAATGTCAATAGTTAGTCCCTCAGAGAGTATGTGAAATTTGCGCTTGCTATTCTCACTATACTGATGAATGTCCACAACTCCAAGAGGACAACACCTTGGCGGCTACCAATGCTTATTACAATCGTTTGAATCAAAGGTACTATTAACAAGGCGGTAACCATAATTAAGGTGGTAACTACAATCAAGGTTAGCAAGACAATCCCAACCAGGGGTGGAGGGACAACTACAACCAAGGAGGCAAAGACAATGGTGGAAATCAAAGGTGGAATAATAACTACCAACAAAACAGGTATCAACAAAACCTTCCGTACCAACAGCAAAACCAAGGCCAAAGATACCAACCACCTCACCAAAGGCAAGCTCAAGTACCTCAACTCAATCAACCACAAGTGCCCCAAATTACCTACCCTCCTTCTTCCTCCAACCAAGATGAAACACTCTGTTCTATTCTTCAAGTACAAAAAGAGCTTCAAACTTCACTTACCTCTAGCCTCACCGGTCTTACCTCTACTCTACAAGCTCTTATATCCCGTATGGAACCACCCTCTACCTCTAATACTCAACCTTCAAGTTCTAGTGCACTTCCCTCTCAACCTTTACCCAACCCAAAGAGTGGAATCAACCCCATCACATTGAGGTCCGGCAACACATTGCAAGAGAGGAGATCCAAGGAGCCAAGCTCAAATGAAGCCACTCAAGATGAAGATGTTGTTGAGGTAGAAGATGTTGAAGAAGAGGATGAGGTACAAGATGCGGTTGAAGAAGAAGTTGCTCAACCAAGGAATAGAGTATCTATGGAAGACAATGTGTTGAAAGAGGCCATTCCCATTTCCTTTCTATATCTAGCTAGGAGGACTAAAAAGCAAGTGGACCTAGATCCCAAGATGGTGGATATCTTCAAAAAGGTTGAGGTAACTGGTGTGCATATGCAAACCTCACACTTCCGTACAGCAGTACCAGCAAGTGCACTGGGTCGTCCATGTAATACCTGAGCGAGTCAGGGTCGATCCCACGAGGATTGTGGCTTGAAGAAAGCAATGGTTGTCTTACAGGTCTTAGTCAGGCGGAATCAGAAGGTTGTGGTTGTGAAACTATGAAGACATATAACTAATAAAGATATTTAATAAGAAAAGAGTTGAGAGTCGGAGTTGTTTTGTCTTTCTGAATGAACTCTGGGATTACTGTCTTCCTTGCTTGTGAATGATCCTCTTCTATGGCAGGCTGTAAGTGATCAAAGCCATTGTCCGTGGTCATACAATCTGATGGAGGGTGAAGCTCTAGCAAGTCATTCTCTTGGCGATCATACTCAAAGCGCCACAGACAAGGTCGAATCTTTCGGATCAGAACACTGCTTCTTTGGATTCTAGCCTATACCACGGAGACCTTAATCTCCCCAGAAATTGGCTGAACTGGTGTCTCGAGAAGTCCCCAACGAAGTCGTGGATTAACCGTCTGAGAGATGTATAAACATAGCTGTTGGCTCGTGCTTTTCTTCCAGGTACTCACACGAACCCAAGTAGACGCAGGTGTTTGTCAGGCATGTTCATCTTAATGTGATGAACAAAGATAATTGGTTAGATCATCCTATTCACCACGATGAAAATCGGATATACATCTTAGAGATAGAACAAACACGGATCGAAGAAGAAACAATAATACTTTTATTAATTCATAGGACTCAGCAGGGCTGCTCCCCTCAACTTAGGAGGTTTAGAAACTCATACTGAAGTAAAATACAATGTAAAACTCAAAAATAGTGTAAAAGGTCTGATGTCTGGTTCGAATTACATAAACATAATCCCTTAAATACTAAACAGATGACTAGTAAGGGTAAAACAGTCTAATTAGTACTAAAATCCACTTCTGGGGCCCACTTAGTGAGTGTATGGGCTGGGCTTTGATGAAATCCACGTGCTTAGGCTTCCTTGGGCGTTGAACTCCAGTCCTAGCACCTTTTCGGGCGATGGACTCTAGCTTGGAATCCCTTTTTGGCGCTGGACGCCAGAACTAGTCAGATGATTGGCGTTGAACGCCAGTTTTGGGCCTTCTAATCCGAAGCAAAGTATGAACTATTATATATTGCTGGAAAGCTCTGGAAGTCAACTTTCCATAGCCATTGAGAACGCTCCATTTGGACTTCTGTAGCTCCAGAAAATACCTGAAATTGTCCAAAAACATAAAAACTCATAGTAGAATCCAAAAATGTGAATTTAACACTAAAACCTATAAAAACTTAATAAAAACTAAATAAAAACTACTAAAAACTATATGAAAATGATGTCAAAAAGCGTATAAAATATCTGCTCATCACAACACCAAAATTAAACCGTTGCTTGTCCCCAAGCAACTAAGAACACAGTAGGATAGAAAGAAAATTAAGATGTGATAAATTTCTAAGTTTCAAATGAAGCTTAGTTACAATTAGATGAGCAGGACTTAGTAGCTTTTTGCTTCTGAATAGTTTTGGCATCTCACTATCCATTGAAACTCAAAGATGTTGGCATCCTTAGGAACTTAGAATCCAGATGATATTATTGGCTTTCCTTGGTAAGCTTATTTTGATTCTTGAATACAGCTTTTTAGAGTCTTGGCCGTGACCCTAAGCACTTTGTTTTCCAGTATTACCACCGGACACATTCATGCCACAGACACTTTACCTGGGTGAACCTTTTTAGATTGTGACTCAACTTTGCTAGAGTCCCCAGATAGAGGTGTCCAGAGTTCTTAAGCACACTCTTTTTGATTTGGACCACGACTTTAACAGTTCAGTCTCAAGATTTTCACTTGACACCTTCACGCCACAAGCACATGGTAAAGGATAGCTTGTTTTAGCCGCTTAGGCCAGGATTTTATTCCATTGGGCCCTCCTATCCATTAATCCTCAAAGCCTTGGGTCCTTTTACCTTAGCCTTTTGGTTTAAAGGGTTATTGGCTTTTTGAATCTGCCCTCCTTTTCCTGCATTTTTGGGCAGTAATGGATTTTTATGCTTTTTATTTTTTTTTTTGCCATTTTTTCTTTCTTGCATGCATATATATATATATATATATATATATTTTTTTTTTTCTTTTGCAACGTGCTTTTTCTTTTGCTTTTTGCTACTTTTTCTTGCTTCAAGAATCAATTTTCATATTTTTTAGATTATCAATAATATTTTTTCTTTTTCCTTATTCTTTCAAGAGCCAACATTCTAAAATTTTAACTTCAAATATGCACTATTTAATCATACATTCAAAAAACAAAAGCAAATGACACCACATCAAACTAATTAAACTAATCTTATTTTAAACTTGAAATTCATGCATCTCTCAGTTCTTTTTAGTTAAAAATTTTTATTTAAGAAAGGTGAGAGACATATAGAACATTTTACAACTTTTTATGACATCAATGCAAATGATCATGCAACTAGGACAAGAAAACAGATAAACAAACAAATAGAAAATAGAAAAATAACAGGAAAGGGGTGTAAAGAGAACGAATCCACCTTTAAGGGTGGCGTCTGGTGCTCCTCCTTGAGGATCCAATGTGCTGCTTGATCTCTTCTATGTCATCCCTTTGCCTTTGTTGCTCTTCCCTCATAGCCCACTTATGGACCTCAACAAGAGCATGAGGAAGTCCATCATCAAGAAATCCCTGAGATGCCTCAAGGGATGCATTTTCCTCCACAAAACTATTGGGAGCAAATCAACACCTCCCTAGGAGAATTGAGTTCCAACATGGGGTAACTAAAATGGAGCACCAAGAGCACTCCATTTTTCTCCATGAAATTAGAGAGGATCAAATAGCCATAAGGGAAGAGCAACAAAGGCAAAGAAGAGACATAGAGGAGCTCAAGCGTTTCATTGGATCTTCAAGAGGAAGAACAAGCCGCCATCACTAAGGTGGACCCGTTCTTTAATTTCCTTGTTCTTTATTTTCTGTTTTTCAAAAATTATTCTTTATGTTCTATCTATGTTTGTGTCTTTATTACATGATCATTAGTGTCTAGTGTCTATGCTTTAAAGTTATGAATGTCCTATGAATCCATCACCTTTCTTAAATGAAAAATGTTTTCTAAAAAAGAAAAAGAAGTACATGAATTTCGAATTTTAAAATAGTTTAATTATTTTGATGTGGTGGCAATACTTTTTATTTTTCTGAATGAATGCTTGAACAGTGCATATTTTTGAATTTGTTGTTTATGAATGTTAAAATTGTTGGCTCTTAAAAGAATAATAAAAAAGGAGAAATGTTATTGATAATCTGAAAAATCATAAAATTGATTCTTGAAGCAAGAAAAAGCAGTGAAAAAGCTTGCGAAAAAAAAGTGGTGAAAAAAAATAAAGAAAAAAGAGAAAAGAAAGAAAAAGAAGAAGCAAGAAGAAAAAGCCAGTAACCCTTTAAACCAAAAGGTAAGGGTAGAAAAAGGATCCAAGGCTTTGAGCATTAATGGATAGGAGGGCCTAAAGGAATAAAATCCTGGCCTCAGCGGCTAAACCAAGCTGTCCCTAACCATGTGCTTGTGGCGTGAAGGTGTCAAGTGAAAAGCTTGAGACTGAGCGGTTAAAGTCGTGGTCCAAAGCAAAAAGAGTGTGCTTAAGAGCTCTAGACACCTCTAATTGGGGACTCTAGCAAAGCTGAGTCATAATCTGAAAAGGTTCACCCAGTTATGTGTCTGTGGCATTTATGTATCCAGTGGTAATACTAGAAAACAAAATGCTTAGGGCCACGGCCAAGACTCAATAAGTAGTTGTGTTCAAGAATCAACATACTGAAATAGGAGAGTCAATAACACTATCTGAATTCTTAGTTCCTATAGATGCCAATCATTCTGAACTTCAAAGGATAAAGTGAGATGCCAAAACTGTTCAGTAGCAAAAAGCTACTAGCCCCGCTCATCTAATTAAAACTGATCTTCATAGATGTTTTCAGAATCTATTGTATATTCTCTTCTTTTTGTCCTATTTTGATTTTAGTTTCTTGGGGACAAGCAACAATTTAAGTTTGGTGTTGTGATGAGCGGATAATTTATACGCTTTTTAGCATTATTTTTAGGTAGTTTTTAGTATAATTTAGTTAGTTTTTATTATATTTTTATTAGTTTTTAAATAAAAATTACATTTCTGGACTTTACTATGAGTTTGTGTATTTTTTTGTGATTTCAGGTATTTTCTGGCTGAAATTGAGGGACCTGAGCAAAAATCTGATTCAGAGACTGAAAAAGGACTGCAGATGCTGTTGGATTCTGACCTCCCTGTACTCGAAGTGGCTTTTCTGGAGCTACAAATACCCAATTGGTGCTCTCTCAATTGCGTTGGAAAGTAGACATCCTGGGCTTTCTAGAAATATATAATAGTCCATGCTTTACTCGAGATTTGATGTCCTAAACCGGTGTTCAATGTCAGCCTAAAATTTCTGGCGTAAAACGCCCAAACTGGCACCAGAATTGGAGTTAAACGCCCAAACTGGCACCAAAGCTGGCGTTTAACTCCAGGAACAGCCTATGCACGAAAAAGCTTTGATGCTCAGCTAAAGCACATACCAAGTGGGCCCCAGAAGTGGATTTCTGCATCATTTACTTATTTCTGTAAACCCTAGGCTACTAGTTCATTATAAATAGGACCTTTTACTATTGTATTTGATCCTTTATCTTTTGATCATCTTTGATCTTGGGATCACTTTTGATCTCTTGATTACATTTTGGGGGCTGGCCATTCAGCCATGCCTGGACCTTCATCAATTTTGTGTTTTTAACGGTGGAGTTTCTACACCCCATAGATTAAGGTGTGGAGCTCTGCTGTTCTTCATAAATTAATGTAATTACTACTGTTTTCTATTCAATTTAAGCTTATTCTTGTTCTAAGATATCCATTCGCACTTCAACATGATGAATGTGATGATCAAGTGACACTCATCACCATTCTCACTTATGAACGCGTGTCTGACAACCACTTCCATTCTACCTGAAAACAAGCTTGAATGCATATCTCTTGGCCTCCTGGTTCACGATGCATGGTTGCCTCTCCTGACAATAGAGCCTTCCATTCCGTGAGATCAGAGTCTTCGTGGTATAAGCTAGAATCAATTGGCAGCATTCTTGAGATCTAGAAAGTCTAAACCTTGCCTGTGGTATTCCGAGTAGGATCTGGGATGGGATGACTGTGACGAGCTTCAAACTCGCGAGTGTTGGGCGTAGTGACAGACGCAAAAGGATCAATGGATCCTATTCCAACATGAGTGAGAACCGACAGATGATTAGCCCTACGTAACCCATAGTCGGACCATTTTCACTGAGAGGACGGACGGTAGCCATTGACAACGGTGATCCCCCAACATACAGCTTGCAATGGAAGGGAGTACGCATGATTGGATGAAGGCATTAGGAAAGCAGAGGTTCAGAAGCAACAAGCATCTTCATACGCTTATCTGAAATCCTACCAATGAATTACATAAGTATTTCTATCTTATTTTCTGTTCTAATTATATTTCAATTATCAAAACCTCATAACTATTTGAATTCGCCTGACTGAGATTTACAAGGATGACCATAGCTTGCTTCAAGCCGACAATCTACGTGGGATCGACCCTTACTCACGTAAGGTATTACTTGGACGACCCAGTGCACTTGCTGGTTAGTTGTGCGGAATCGCAAAAGTGTGATTGTAATTTCGTGCACTAAGTTTTTGGCGCCGTTGCCGGGGATTGTTCAAGTTTGAACAACTAACGGTTCATCTTGTTGCTCAGATTAGGTAATTTTATTTTATTTTTAAGTTTTTTATTTTCAAAAAAAATTTCCAAAAAAAATAAATTATTTTATGACTTCAAAATTTTTAAGAATGAATTCTAGAGTTTCATGATGATCTGTTGAAGTCTGGCTGGCTGTGAAGCCATGTCTAATCTTTTGGACCGAGGTTTCAACTTATCATCACAAGAGCTTGTTGATTTCTATCAATCTTACTGTTGAATGTAATGATCTGCTAAAGCTTGGCTGGCCATTGGCCATGTCTAGTGTTTTGGACCGAAGCTTTCACTGAAAGCTTGGCTATCTAGTAAGCCATGTCTAATTCTTGGACCGGAGTTCTAGACTAACATTGCATGATTCCTGGAATTCTCATTAAAAGTTTTGAATTTCTTTATTTTCCTTTTCAAAATAATCTTCGAAATTTTTTTTATAAAATCATAAAAACCAAAAATTGTGTTTCTTGTTTGAATCTAGTGTCTATTTTTAAGATTGGTGTCTTGCATATTTGTAATTTTCTTGCATTTTTCTAAAATATATGCATTATGTTCTTCATTGATCTTCAAGTTGCTCTTGATGATTTTCTTGGGTCTGATCTTTAAATTCTCTTGTTTTGTGTCTTTTGTTGTTTCTCATGTGCATTCTCAATTTGTTAGTGTCTCTAATATGAAAATTTCTAAGTTTGGTGTCTTACATGCATTGTTTATTTGATCTTAGTTTTTTTTATGATTAGTTTCATTTTGTTGTTGTTCTCTCTCATCATTAAAAATTCAAAAAATTTTCAAAATTATGTCTTTTTAAGTCAATAATACAGAGAATTGAAGATTCAGAACATACAGCAGAGGAATTACAGAGAAAAAGCTGGGCATTCAAAACAGCCAGTGAGGAAGGAAAACTGGCATTTAAATGCCAGCCAGGGTACCTGGCTGGGCGTTAAACGCTCAAAAGGGTAGTATTTTGGGCATTAAACGCCAGGATGTCACAAGAGAGGTAATTTTGTTTTCAATTCAAATCTTTTTCAAATTTTCAAAATTTTTAAAATCTTATCTTTTCCAATCAAATCTCTTCAATCATATCTTTTTTTAAAAAAATTTCAAATCTTTTTAAATTATTTTTCAATATTTTCGAAAATCCTTGCTACCAATTAATGATTTGATTCAAAAATTTCAAGTTTGTTACTTCCTTGTTAAGAAAGGGTCAAAATTTGAATTTTAGAATCATATCTTTTAAATTTCTTGTTAGCCAAGTCATTAATTTTAAAATCAAATTTTTTAAGTTATTTTTCAATCATATCTTCTCAATTATATTTTCTCAACCACATCTTTTTTTAAAATAATTTTCAATCATATCTTTTTGATTACTGATTTCAATTTCTTCTTTAAAATCACCTAACCACTTTCTCACTTTTAATTTTTGAAAAACCATCAACCATTTTTTTTCAAAATTCTTTTTAATTATTTTAAAATTTTTAATTTTATTTAAAAAAATATTTCGAAAATTCCCTCTCTCATCTATTTCTATTTAAGGACTAACACTCCTCCTCAATCAACAATTCGGACTCTCTCTCCTTCTTCATATGTTCGAATTCTTATCTACCTACCTCATCTCTCTATTCCTGTTTTCCTCTGACACCTCAAGGAATCTCTATACTGTGACATAGAGAATTCCTATTCTTTTCTGTTCTCTTCTTTTTTATATGAGCAGGAGTAAGGATAAGAACATTCTTGTTGAAGCTGATCCGGAACCTGAAAGGACCTTGAAGAGGAAGCTAAGAGAAGCTAAAGCACAACACTCTAGAGACGATCTGACAGAATTTTTCGAAAAAGAAGAAGACATGGCCGAACCCAACAACAATGCCAACAATGCAAGGAAGATGCTTGGTGACTTTATTGCACCCTCTTCTGACTTCTGTGGAAGGAGCATCTCAATTCCTGCAATTGGAGCAAACAACTTCGAGCTTAAGCCTCAATTAGTTTCTCTAATGCAGCAGAATTGCAAGTTTCATGGACTTCCATTGGAAGATCCTCATCAGTTTTTAGCTAAATTCTTGTAAATCTGTAATACTGTTAAGACCAATGAGGTTAATCCTGAGGTCTACAGACTTATGCTTTTTCTCTTTGCTGTAAGAGACAGAGCTAGGACATGGTTGGAGTCACAACCTAAAGAAAGCCTGAACTCTTGGAAAAAGCTGGTCAATGCCTTCTTGGCAAAGTTTTTTCCACCTCAAAAATTGAGTAAGCTTAGAGTGGAAGTCCAGACCTTCAGACAGAAGGAAGGCGAATCCCTCTATAAAGCTTAGGAAAGATACAAGAAGTTGATCAGAAGGTGTCCTTCTGGCATGCTTTCAGAATGGAGAATCATATGCATATTCTATGATGGTCTGTCTGAACTGTCCAAGATGTCATTGGACAACTCTGCTGGAGGATCTCTTCACCTGAAGAAGACGCCTGAAGAAGCCTAGGAACTCATTGAAATGGTTGCAAATAACCAATTCATGTACACCTCTGAAAGAAATCCTGTGAATAGTGGGACAACTCAGAAGAAAAGAGTTCTTGAGATTGATACTCTAAATGCCATACTGGCTCAGAATAAAATATTGACTCAACAAGTCAATATGATTTCTCAGAGTCTGTCTGGAATGCAAGCTGCATCCGGCAGTACTAAAGAAGCTTCCTCTGAAGAAGAAGCTTATGATCCTAAGAATCCTGGAATGGAAGAGGTAAATTACATGGGAGAATCCTATGGAAACACCTACAATCCTTCATGGAGGAATCATTTTAATCTCTCATGGAAGGATCAACAGAAGCCTAATCAAGGCTTCAATAATAATAATGGTGGAAGAAACAGGTTTAGCAATAGCAAACCTTTTCCATCATCTTCTCAGCAACAGACAGATAATTCTAAACAGAGCCACTCTGACTTAGCAACTGTAATCTTTGATCTATCTAAGACCACTCTTAGTTTCATGACTGAAAAAAAGTCCTCCATCAGAAATTTGGAGGCACAAGTGGGTCAGCTGAGTAAGAGAATTACTGAAACTCCTTCTAGCATCCTCCCAAGCAATACAGAGGAAAATCCCAAGAGAGAGTGCAAGGCCATAACCATGACCAACATGGCCGAACCTGGAGAGAGTAAGGAGGACATTATTCCCAATGAGAAAAACCTCATGGGATGTCCTCTGAACGAAAAGAAGTTCCCCTTTGAGGAACCAAGGGAATCTGAGGCTCATACAGAGACCATAGAGATTCTACTGAACCTACTTCTGCCATTCATGAGCTCTGATGAGTATTCATCCTCTGAAGAGGATGAAGATATTACTAAAGAGCAAGTTGCTAAGTACATGCGAGCAATCATGAAGCTGAATGCCAAGTTATTCGGTAATGAGACTTGGGAGGATGAACCCCCTGCTCACCAATGAACTGAATGAGTTGATTAGGCAGACATTACCTCAGAAGAAACCAGATCCTGGAAAATTCTTAATACCCTGTACCATAGGCACCATGACCTTTGAGAAGGCTCTATGTGACCTGGGGTCAAGTATAAACCTCATGCCCCTCTCTGTAATGAAGAAACTAGGGATCCTTGAGGTGCAAGCTGCAAGAATCTCACTAGAGATGGCAGACAATTCAAGGAAACAGGCTTATGAACTTGTAGAGGATGTCTTGGTGAAGGGTGAAGGCCTTTATGTCCCTGCTGACTTCATAATCCTAGACACTGGGAAGAATATGGATGAATCCATCATCCTTGGCAGACCCTTCCTAGCCACAGCAAAAGCTGTGATTGATGTTGACAGAGGAGAGTTGATCCTTCAAGTGAATGAGGACTGCCTTGTGTTTAAAGCTCAAGGATCTCCCTCTGTAACCATGGAGAGAAGAATGAAAAGCTTCTCTCAATACAGATTCAACCAGAGCCCCCATATTCAAACTCTAAGTTTTGTGTTGGGAGGCCATCATCATGCTCTGAGTATCTGTGAGGCTCCATGAGGGCCCACTGTCAAGCTACTGACATTAAAGAAGCGCTTGTTGAGAGGCAACCCAATTTTTACCTATCTATGTTAAATTTCTATTGTTATTTTATGTTTTCCTTAGGTTGATGATCATGTAGAGTCACAAAAACAATTACAAAAATCAAAGCAAAATCAAAAACAGCATTAAAAAAAGCACACCCTGGAGGAGGAGCTTACTGGCGTTTAAACGACAGTAAGGGTAGCAGAATAGGCGTTAACCGTCCAGTCTGGCACCATTCTGGGCGTTTAACGCCAGAAAAGGGCACCAGACTGGCGTTTAATGCCAGAAAAGGGCAACAAGTTGGCGTTTAACGCCAGAAAGGGAAGAAAAGCTAGCGTTAAACGCCAGGATTGGCACTCCAAGGGGCGTTTACATGCCAAAATGGTGCAGGGATGAGACATCCTTGACACCTCAGGATCTGTGGACCTCACAGGATCCCCACCTACCTCAACTCTCTCTCTCTCTCTCTCTCTCTCTCTCTCACACCTTCCCATAACACCCTTCCCCAAATACCCCTCACCAATCACCTCCATTTCCCTTCCACCACTCTTCCCCATAACTCCCACCTCACATTCAAATTCAAATACTTTCCCTCCCATACCCAACCCCTAATACACGAACCCTACCCCTTTCTCAACTACTATATAAACCCCTCATCCCTCCTTCATTTTCACACATCATAAACACTTCTCCCCCCTGACCGAACCACTTCCCTCACTCCATCTCCTCCATTTTTCTTCTTCTTCTACTTCCCTCTTTCTTCTTTTGCTCGAGGACGAGCAAACCTTCTAAGTTTGGTGTGGTAAAAGCGTTGCTTTTTGTTTTTCCATAACCATTTATGGCACTAAGGCCAGAGAAACCTTTAGAAAGAGGTTGGGAAGTTCTCACCAACCTCATTCAACAAGTCGGAATCTTAATGATTCAGGAGTTCTATGCTAATGCATGGGTCACCAAAAACCATGATCAAAGTGTGAACCCGAACCCCAAAAATTGGCTTACAATGGTTCGAGGGAAATACTTAGATTTCAGTCCGGAAAATGTAAGGTTGGCATTCAACTTGCCAATGATACAAGGAGACACACGCCCCTACACTAGAAGGGTCAACTTTGATCAAAGGTTGGACCAAGTCCTCATGGACATATGTGCAGAAGGAGCTCAGTGGAAAAGAGACTCCAAAGGCAAGCCGGTTCAATTAAGAAGGCTTGACCTCAAACCCGTGGCTAAGGGATGGTTGGAGTTTATCCAACGCTCTATAATTCCTACTAGCAACCAGTCTGAAGTTACAATAGACCGGGCTATCATGATCCGTAGCATCATGATTCGAGAGGAAGTAGAAGTTCATGAGATCATATCCCTAGAACTCTACAAAGTGGTTGACAAAACCTCCACTTTGGCAAGGTTAGCCTTCCCTCATCTCATCTGTCACCTATGCAATTTAGCTGGAGTTGTCAAAGAAGAAGACATCCTCATTGAAGAGGACAAGGCCATCACTAAAAAGAGGATGGAGCAAATGAGAGAGCCCACTTATGGACCTCAACAAGAGCATGAGGAAGTCCCTTGATGAACGGATAATTTATACGTTTTTTGGCATTGTTTTTAGGTAGTTTTTAGTATGATTTAGTTAGTTTTTACTATATTTTTATTAGTTTTTATGCAAAAATTACATTTCTGGACTTTACTATAAGTTTGTGTGTTTTTTTGTGATTTCAGGTATTTTCTGGCTGAAATTGAGGGACCTGAGCAAGAATCTGATTCAGAGGCTGAAAAAGGACTGCATATGCTATTGGATTCTGACCTCCCTGCACTCGAAATGGATTTTTTGGAGCTACAAAAACCCAATTGGCGCACTCTTAATTGCGTTGGAAAGTAGACATCCAGGGCTTTCCAGCAATATATAATAGTCTATACTTTGCCCGAGTTTTGACGACATAAACTGGCGTTCAAACGCCAATTTCCTGCCCTATTCTGAAGTTAAACGTCAGAAATAGGTTACAAACCAGAGTTAAACGCCACAAACGGGCTGCAACCTGGCGTTTAACTCCAAGAGAAGTCTCTACATATGTAAAGCTCAATGCTCAGCCCAAGCACACACCAAGTGGGCCCCGGAAGTGGATTTCTGCACTTAGTTACTTATTTTCTATAACCCTAACTACTAGTTTAGTATAAAAACTACTTTTAGTGATTTATTTTATATATTTTGATCAGTTTTATGCTATCATAGATCATTGTACACGCCTAGGGGGCTGGCCTCACGGCCATGCCTAGACCTTCATCACTTATGTACTTTCAACGGTGGAGTTTCAACACCCCATTGATTAAGGTGTGGAGCTCTTGTTGTTCCTCATGAATTAATGCAAAGTACTATTGTTTTTCTATTCAATTCAAGCTTATTCTTATTCTAAGATATTCATTCGCACCCAAAAACATGATTAATATGATGATTATGTGACACTCATCACCATTCTCACCCATGAACGCGTGCCTGACAACCACTTCCGTTCTACATGAAAACAAGCTTGAATGCATATATCTTAGCCTCCTGGTTCATGATCAGAGTCTTCGTGGTATAGGCTAGAATTATTGGCGGCCATTCTTGAGATTCGAAAAGTCTAAACCTTGTCTGTGGTATTCCGAGTAGGATCTGGGAAGGGATGACTGTGACGAGCTTCAAACTCGCGAGTATTGGGCGTAGTGACAGACACAAAAGGATCAATGGATCCTATTCCAATATGATCGAGAATCGACAGATGATTAGCCGTGCGGTGACAGCACATTTGGACCATTTTCACAGAGAGGACGGACGGTAGCCATTGACAACGGTGATCCCCCAACATACAGCTTGCCATGGAAAGGAGTATGAATGATTGAATGAAGATAGTAGGAAGCAGAGATTCAGAAGGAGCAAAGCATCTCCATACGCTTATCTGAAATTCTCACCAATGAATTACATAAGTATCTCTATCCTATTTTTTGTTTTATTTATCTTTTAATTATCAAAATCCCATAACCATTTGAATCTACTTGACTGAGATTTACAAGATGACCATAGCTTGCTTCAAGCCGACAATCACCGTGGGATCGACCCTTACTCACGTAAGGTTTATTACTTGGACGACCCAGTGCACTTGCTGGTTAGTTGTGTGGAGTTGTGACAAAGAGTTGAGATTATGTTCGTGCGTACCAAGTTGTTGGCGCCGTTTTAGAGATCACAATTTCGTGCACCAAGTTTTTGGCGCCGTTGTCGGGGATTGTTCGAGTTTGGACAACTGACGGTTCATCTTGTTGCTCAGATTAGGTAATTTTATTTTAATTTTAAGCTTTTTGCTTTTATTTTTATTTTTGAAAAAAAAAATTTTTTTCAAAAAATAAATTATTCTATGTTCTTCAGAATTTTTAAGAATGAATTCTAGAGTTTCATGAGATATGTTGAATCCTGGCTGGCTGTTAAGCCATGTCTAATCTTTTGGGCCGAGGTTTCAACTATCCTTAGAAGAGCTTCTTTGTCTTTCTCAGCAATTTAGCTGTTGTATGTAATGATCTGCTAAAGCTTGGCTGGCCATTGGCCATGTCTAGTGTTTTGGACCAAAGCTTTCACTGAGAGCTTGGCTGGCTAGTAAGCCATGTCTAATTCCTGGACCGGAGTTTTAGACTAACATTGTATGATTCCTGGAATTCTTATTAAAAATTTTTGAAATCCTTATTTTTCTTTTTCCAAATAATTTTCGAAAAATACAAAAACAAAATTTATAAAATCATAAAACAAAAAATAATTTTGTGTTTCTTGTTTGAGTCTAGTGTCAATTTGTAAGTTTGGTGTCAATTGTATTTTTTTAATTTTCATTAAAATTTTCGAAAACTCATGCATGGTGTTCTTTATGATCTTCAAGTTGTTCTTGATGATCTTCTTTGTTTGATCTTTGCATTTTTATGTTTTGTGTCTTTTCTTATTTTTCATATGTATTTTCAATTTGTTAGTGTCTAAAGTTTGAAAATTTCTAAGTTTGGTGTCTTGCATGTTTTTCTTTTCTTAAAAATTTTCAAAAATAAGTCTTGATGTTTATCTTGATCTTCAAAGTGTTCTTGATGTTCATCTTGACATTCAAAGTGTTCTTGCATGCATTAGTTGTTTTGATTCATAATTTCTATGTTTTAATTCAATTTGGTATTTTGCTCTCTCTTTACTAAAAATCCAAAAATAAAAAAATATATCTTTCCTTGTTTTACTCATAAATTTCAATTTCAAAATTCTATCTTTTCAAATCTTTTTCAAAAATCAAATCTTTTTCATTTATTTTAACATATTTTCGAATTTTTTTTATTTTTTATTGATTTTCAAAAACTTTTTCTTATTCTTACTTCATATTTTCGAAAATCTCACTAACATTTAATGTTTTAATTCAAAAATTTTTCAAGTTGTTACTTGCCTATTAAAAAGGTTCAATCTCTGAATTTTAAAATCATATCTTTTAATTTCTTGTTAGTCAAGTAATCAACTTTAATTTCAAAAATCAAATCTTTTTAAATTTCTTTTTCAAAATTAATTTCAAAATCCTTTCTAACTTCTTATCTTTTCAAAATTGATTTTCAAATCTTTTTCAATTAACTACTTAACTTTTTGTTTGATTTTTAAAAATTCTTATCTTTTTCAAAACCATCTAACTACTTTTCTCTCTCTATTTTTGAAAACTCCTCCCCACTTTTTCAAAATTCCTTTTAATTAACTAATTGTTTCAAATTTTACTTTTAATTTTATTTCTTCTCTTAAATTTTGAATACTAACCAATAATTAAAATAAAAATAAAAATATTTTCCTTTTATTTTAATTTTAAATTTCGAATTCTCTCTCTTTCTCATCTCTTTCTATTTATTTATTTATCTACTAACACTCCTCTTCCACTCAAAATTTGAACCCCCTCTTTTTCTTTGTGTTCGAATTTTTCTCTTCTCCTTCTTATATTCTTCTCTTCTTCTACTCACATAAAGGAATCTCTATACTGTGACATAGAGGATTCCTCTTCTTTTCTGTTCTCTTCTTTTTTATATGAGCAGGAACAAGGATAAAGACATTCTTATTGAAGCTGATACTGAACCTGAAAGGACTCTTTAGAGGAAACTAAGAGAAGCTAAAGCACAACCCTCTGGAGAGGACCTGGCAGAAATTTTGGAAAAAGAAAGAGACATGGCTGAACCCAACAATAATGGTGGAGATGCAAGGAAGATGCTTAGTGACTTTATTGCACCCTCTTCTGACTTCTGTGGAAGGAGCATCTCAATTCCTGCAATTGGAGCAAACAACTTTGAGCTTAAGCCTCAATTAGTTTCTCTAATGTAGTAGAATTGCAAGTATCATGGACTTCCTTTGGAAGATCCTCATCAGTTTTTAGCTGAGTTCTTACAAATCTGTGACACTGTTAAGACTCATGGGGTTGACCCTGAGATCTACAAACTTATGCTTTTCCCTTTTGCTGTAAGAGATAGAGCTAGAACATGGTTGGACTCAACCTAAGGATATCCTGAACTCTTGGGAAAAGCTGGTCAATGCCTTCTTGGCAAAGTTTTTTCCACCTCAAAAATTGAGTAAGCTTAGAGTGGAAGTCCAAACCTTCAAATAGAAGGAAGGCGAATCCCTCTATGAAGCTTGGGAAAGATACAAGAAGTTGATCAGAAGGTGTCCTTCTGTCATGCTTTCAGAATGGAGCATCATATGCATATTCTATAATGGTCTGTCTGAACTGTCCAAGATGTCATTGGACAACTCTGCTGGAGGATCTCTTCACCTGAAGAAGACACCTGAAAAAGCCCAGAAACTCATTGAAATGGTTGCAAATAACCAGTTCATGTACACCTCTGAGAGGAATCATGTGAACAATGGGACAACTCAGAAAAATGGAGTTCTTGAGATAGATACACTGAATGCCATATTGGCTCAGAACAAAATATTGACTCAGCAAGTCAATATAATTTCTCAGAGTCTGAATAGATTGCAAGCTGTATCCAACAGAACTAAAGAAGCATCTTCTGAAGAAGAAGCTTATGATCCTGAGAACCCTGCAATTGCAGAGGTGAATTACATAGGAGAACCCTATAGAAACACCTACAATCCTTCGTGGAGAAATCATCCAAATTTCTCATGGAAGGACCAACAGAAGCCTCAACAAAGCTTCAATAATAATGGTGGAAGAAACAAGTTTGGCAATAGCAATCCTTTTCCATCATCTTCTCAGCATCAGACAGAAAATTCTGAACAGAGTCATTCTGGCCTGGCAACCATAGTCTCTGATCTATCCAAGACCACACTAAGTTTCATGAATGAAATAAGGTCTTTGATAAACCCATATTTCATGAGTTCTTTTGTGCTTAATTTGAGTGATTTATACAATCCTTCACCTACTTATTCACATTAATTGCATGGTTTTACTTTCCCTTCCTTATTATGTCATATTGTGAAAAACATGTTTCCTAAGCTTTAAAAATTAATCATTTTAATTACCTTTATTTCCATTCGATGCCGTGATTAGTGTGTTGAGTAGTTTCAGATTTTCTAAGGCAGAATGACTTAAAGGATGGAAAAGAAAACATACAAAAATGGAAGGAGAAGGCAAAACGGAGCTTTGAAGGAAACTGGTATTCACGCGATCGCATGGACGACGCGATCGCGTGCCAAGCACGAATCAGCAGCGACGCGGCCGCATGACTGACGCGACCGCGTGGCAAGGAAAAGCTCCGAATGATGCGACCGCGTGACCCACGCGGACGTGTGACAGAGGCCACGCACCAGAAATTGCAGAAAATGCTCATAGCGATTTCTGAATCCCTTTTTGGCCCAAATCCAAGTACAGACAGCATAGACCAGATGTTATAAAGTGTGGGAATGCATCCATTCAAAGAGAGCTCGCATATTTTATTTTTCAATGATTTAGATTTAGTTGAGAGGGAGATCTTCTCCTCTCTCTCTCTTAGGATTTAGGATTTCTTCTTGTTTTAAGAGTGACTCGCAATCCAGGTTTTACGTTTCTTTGTTTTAGCTTCCTTTTACTTTTATTTATTCCAGCACTTGAATTGATCAGTGAATTTATGAATTTCTTCCATGTTATAGATTGTTATCTGAATTAATAATATTTGAGGTATTTTCAGTTTATGATTATTCTCTTTGATTTAAGTTACCATTGCTTCCCATCTAAGGATATTTTTATTATTCCAGCAATTTTACTTTTTCCCCTTTTGGCCCTGGTTAAGAATTCAGTAACTCAACAGTTATTAAACTCAACATAATTGATAATCGTTATCTTGCTAATTGAGCTGAACTTAAGTAATCCCAGCCTTTTCTTAAGAAATAAATAGGATTCAAAGGTCAATTTAATTAGTCCCTTGACTTTCGTTTGCTTTAGTAAAGGTTGACCAAGTGGAATTCAGATTCAACTTTCATTATAGTTGAGAGAGATAACTAAGTTGGACCTCTAATTTCTCTTACCTTGCCAAAAGCTTGCTTTACAGTATTTATTTATTTTAATTGCCATTTACTTTACTTGTCATTTAAATTACTTGCTTCTCATCTTCTAAACCCCGATTACAACCTTTATAGCCAATAATAAGAACATACTTCCTCGCAGTTCCTTGAGAAGATGACCCGAGGTTTGAATACTCGGTTAACAATTTCTAAAGGGGTTTGTTGCTTGTGACACCCAAAACGTTTGTACGAAGGGATTTTTGTCGGTTTAGAGACTATATCTACAACGCAACTGTTTTTATGAATCTCTTTACTGGTAAAAACCCCGACGTCAGTCTTCCATTAGAAATTTGGAGGCACAGGTGGGTCAGCTGAGTAAAAAGATCACTGAAACTCCTCCCAGTACTCTCCCAAGCAATACAGAAGAAAATCCCAAGAGAGAGTGCAAGGCCATAACCATGACCAACATGGGCGAACCTGTATAGAGTGAGGAGGACGTGAGTCCCAGTGAGAAAAGCCTCATGGGATGTCCTCTAGATAGAAAGGAGTTTCCCTTTGAGGAACCAAAGGAATCTGAGGCTCATACAGAGACCATAGAGATTCCATTGAATTTCCTTCTGCCATTCATGAGCTCTAATGAATATTCTTCCTCTGAAGAGGATGAAGACATCACTGAAGAGCAAGTTGCTAAGTATCTAGGAGCAATCATGAAGCTGAATGCCAAGTTATTTGGTAATGAGACTTGGGAGGATGAACCCCCTTGTTCACCAATGAACTGAACGCATTAATGAGGCAGACATTACCCCAGAAGAAACCGGATCCCGGAAAATTCTTCATACCTTGTACCATAGGCACCATGACCTTTGAAAAGGCTCTGTGTGACCTGGGGTCAGGGATAAACCTCATGCCCCTCTCTGTAATGGAGAAACTGAGAATCTTTGAGGTACAAGCTGCAAGAATCTCACTAGAGATGGCAGATAAATCAATGAAACAGGCTTATGGACTAGTAGAGGACGTGCTAGTGAAGGTTGAAGGCCTTTACATCCTTGTTGATTTCATAATCCTAGACACTGGGAAGGATGAGGATGAATCCATCATCCTTGGCAGACCCTTCCTAGCCACAGCAAAAGCTGTGATTGATGTTGACAGAGGAGAGTTGGTCCTTCAGTTGAATGAGGACTACCTTGTATTTAAGACTCAAGTTTCTCCTTATGTAACCACGGAGAGGAAGCATGAAAAGCTTCTCTCAATACAGAGTCAAACAAAACCCTCACATTCAAACTCTAAGTTTGGTGTTGGGAGGGCACAACCAAACTCTAAGTTTGGTGTTGGGAAGCCACAACCAAACTCTAAGTTTGGTGTTGAGAGGCCCCAACCCTGCTCTGATTATCTGTGAGGCTCCATGAGAGCTCACTGTCAAGCTATTGACATTAAAGAAGCGCTTATTGGGAGGCAACCCAATGTTATTTAATTATATCTATTTATTTTCCATTGTTATTTTATTTTTTCTGTAGGTTGATGATCATGTGAAGCCACAAAAACAACTGAAAAATCAAAAATAGAATGAAAAATAGCATTAAAAATAGCACACTCTGGAGGATAAGCTTACTGGCGTTTAAACGCCAGTAAGAAGCATCAGACTGGCGTTTAACGCCAGAACAGAGCACAAAGTTGGCGTTAAACGCCAAGAAAGGGAGAAAAGCTGGCATTTAACGCCAGAAACAAGCAGCAGTCTGGCGTTAAATGCCAGGATTGCACTCTAAGGGCGTTTTTGCACGCCTCAATGGAGCAGGGATGCTAAGTCCTTGATCCCTTAGGATCTGTGGACCCCACAGGATCCCCACCTACCCCACCTCTTCTTCTCTCTTCTTTACATCTTTTCATAACACTCTTCCCCAAATACCCTTCACCAATCACCTCCATATCTCTTCCCAAATACCCTTCACCAATTACCTCATCCACTTTTCCCCAAAACACCACCTACCTTCAAATTCAAAACCCTTCATCCCTCCTTCAATTTCACACATCACAAACACCTTATACCCCCTTGGCCGAACTCACCTTCACCCTCCATCTCCTCTATTTTCTTCTTCTTCTCCTTCATTCTTCCTTCTTTGCTCGAGGACGAGCAAACACTTTAAGTTTGGTGTGGTAAAAGCATTGCTTTTTATTTTTTCATAACCATTTATGGCACCTAAGGCCGGAGAAACCTCTAGAAAGAGGAAAGGGAAGGCAAAAGCTTCTACCTCTGAGTCATGGGAGATAGAGAGATTCATCTCACAAGCCCATTACTAAAAAAAGGATGGAGCAAACAAGAGAGCCCACTCATGGACCTCAACAAGAGCATGAGGAAATCCCCCATCATGAAATCCCTGAGATGCCTCAAGGGATGCATTTTTCTCCACAAAACTATTGGGAGCAAATCAACACCTCCCTAGGAGAATTAAGTTCCAAAATGGGACAACTAAGGGTGGAGCACCAAGAGCACTCTATCATTCTCCATGAGATTAGAGAAGATCAAAGAGCCATGAGGGAGGAGCAACAAAGGCAAGGAAGAGACATTGAGGAGCTCAAACACTCCATAAGATCTTCAAGAGGAAGAACTAGCCGCCATCACTAAGGTGGACCCGTTCTTTAATTTCCTTGCTCTTTATTTTCTGTTTTCGTTCTCTATGCTTTATTTATATTTGTGTCTTTATTATATGATCATTAGTATCTTAGTGTCTATGCCTTAAAGCTATGAACTTCCTATAAATCCATCACCTTTCTTAAATGAAAAATGTTTTAACCACAAAAGAACAAGAAGTACATGATTTCGAATTCATCCTTGAAATTAGTTTAATTATTTTGATGTGGTGACAATACTTTTTGTTTTCTGAATGAATGCTTGAACAGTGCATATTTTTGAATTTATTGTTTATGAATGTTAAAATTGTTAGCTCTTGAAAGAATGATGAAAAAGGAGAAATGTTATTGATAATCTGAAAAATCATAAAATTGATTCTTGAAGCAAGAAAAAGCAGTGAAAAAGCTTGCAAAAAAAAAGTGGCAAAAAAATAAAGAATAAAGAGAAAAGAAAGAAAAAGAAGAAGCAAGCAAAAAAAGCCAGTAACCCTTTAAACCAAAAGGCAAGGATAGAAAAAGGATCCAAGGCTTTGAGCATTAATGGATAGGAGGGCCTAAAGGAATAAAATCCTAGCCTCAGTGGCTAAACCAAGCTGTCCCTAACCATGTGCTTGTGGCGTGAAGGTGTCAAGTAAAAATCTTGAGACTGAGCGGTTAAAGTCGTGGTCCAAAGCAAAAAGAGTGTGTTTAAGCGCTCTAGACACCTCTAATTGGGGACTCTAGCAAAGCTGAGTCACAATCTGAAAAGGTAATTTATGTATCCGGTGGTAATACTGGAAAACAAAATGCTTAGGGCCATGGCCAAGACTCAATAAGTAGCTGTGTTCAAGAATCAACATACTAAAATAGGAGAGTCAATAACACTATCTAAATTATGAGTTCCTATAGATGCCAATCATTCTGAACTTCAAAGGATAAAGTGAGATGCCAAAACTGTTCAGAAGCAAAAAGCTACTAGCCCCGCTCATCTAATTAAACTGATCTTCATAGATGTTTTCGGAATCAATTGTATATTCTCTTCTTTTTATCCTATTTTGTTTATAGTTGCTTGGGGACAAGCAACAATTTAAGTTTGGTGTTGTGATGAGCGGATAATTTATACGCTTTTTAGCACTATTTTTAGGTAGTTTTTAGTATAATTTAGTTAGTTTTATTATATTTTTATTAGTTTTTAAATAAAAATCACATTTCTGGACTTTACTATGAGTTTGTGTGTTTTTTTGTGATTTCAGCTATTTTCTGGCTGAAATTGAGGGACCTGAGCAAAAATCTGATTCAGAGGCTAAAAAAGGACTGCAGATGCTGTTGGATTCTGACCTCCCTGCACTCGAAGTGGCTTTTCTGGAGCTACAGAAGCCCAATTGGTGCGCTCTTATTTGCGTTGGAAAGTAGACATCATGGGCTTTTCTTCAATATATAATAGTCCATACTTTGCTTGAGATTTGATGGCCCAAACCGGCGTTTAAAGTCAGCCTAAAATTTCTGGCGTAAAACGCCCAAACTGGCACCAGAATTGGAGTTAAACACCCAAACTGGCACCAAAGCTGGCGTTTAACTCCAGGAACAGCCTATGCAAGAAAAAGCTTTAATGCTCAGCCCAAGCACACACCAAGTGGGCCCCGGAAGTGGATTTCTGCATCATTTACTTATTTCTGTAAACCCCGGGCTACTAGTTCATTATAAATAGGACCTTTTACTATTGTATTTTGATCCTTTATCTTTTGATCATCTTTGATCTTGGGATCACTTTTGATCTCTTGATCACGTTTTGGGGGCTGTCCATTTGACCATGCCTGGACCTTCATTACTTTTGTATTTTCAACGGTGGAGTTTCTACACCCCATAGATTAAGGTGTGGAGCTCTGCTGTTCTTCATGAATTAATGCAATTACTACTATTTTCTATTCAATTCAAGCTTATTCTTGTTCTAAGAAATACATTCGCACTTCAACATGATGAATGTGATGATCAAGTGACACTCATCACCATTATCACTTATGAACGCGTGCCTGACAACCACTTCCGTTCTACCTGAAAATAAGCTTGAATGCATATCTCTTGGCCTCCTGGTTCACGACGCATGGTTGCCTCTCCTGACAACAGAGCCTTCCATTACGTAAGATCAGAGTCTTCGTGGTATAAGCTAGAATCAATTGGCAGCATTCTTGAGATCCGGTAATCTCCGTGGGATCGACCCTTACTCACATAAGGTATTACTTGGACGACCCAGTGCACTTGCTGGTTAGTTGTGCGAAATTGCAAAAGTGTGATTGTAATTTCGTGTACCACCTTGGGAATCCCTTTTTCACTGTGTGCCTTCTACACAGATATCTAAGAGCACCTGATCCAATCTCTGATCATGGTTGACTCTCCTAGTGTAAGGATGAGGATCTCCTTGCAATAGAGGCAAGTTGAACGCTATTCTTACACTTTCCGGGTTGAAATTTATGATTCTTCCTCGGACTATGGTGATCCAATTCCTTGGATTTGGGTTCACACTAGTGTCATGGTTTTTAGTAACCCATGCATTAGCATAGAACTCTTGCACCATGAGAATTCTAACCTCTTGGATGGGATTGGTTAGGACTTCCTAACATCTTCTCCGGATCTCTCTTTGGGTTTGCAGATACTCATTCTTCTTATGCATGAAAGGGACCTCAGAGATCACTTTCTTCTCAGCCACTACTTCATAGAAGTGGTCTTGGTGGGCTTTGGTGATGAATCTCTCCATCTCTCAAGATTCAGAGGGATTGGCTACTGCCTTTCCTTTTCTCTTCTTAGAAGAGTCTCCAACCTTGGGTGCCATGAATGGTAATAGAAAGGAAAAAAGCTATCTTTTCCAATACCAAACTTAAAACTTTTCTCTTCCTCAAGCAGAAATAGAAGAATGGAGAAGAAGAAGAAGAAGAAAATAGAGAGAGAGAGAGAGAGAGAGAGAGAGAGAGAGAGAGAAAGAGAGAAAGGGAGAGAGAGGGCTCAGCCTTGTGGGGTGGAGAAGGTATGAGAGGTGTGTGTATGAAGGGTGATGGAGTGGGATATTTATGGGAGTAGGTAGGGCTTGGGTTCGGCCATAGGGTGGGTTTGGGTAGGAAATTTGATTTTTGAAGTGGGTGGGGGTAGGTGGGAGTTATAATAGTTTGGGGAAATGAAATGGATGTGATTGGGCTAGGGTTTTTGGGGAAGTGTGTATGGGAAAGTGGAAAAGTAGGTGGGGTTCAGTGGGATAGGTGAAGATTCTATGAGACCCACAATTCCTGAGAGGCTAGGGAATTGCAGATTCCTTGCTTCTCTGCATTGGCATTTGAACACCCAGGGGTTGCTCCCTGGCTGGCGTTCAATACCAGTAATGCTTCTCTCTTGGGGCGTTGAATGCCCAGGAGGGCTTCTGATGAGCGGATAATTTATACGCTTTTTGGCATTGTTTTTAGTATGTTTTTAGTAGAATCTAGTTACTTTTAGGGATGTTTTCATTAGTTTTTATGTTAAATTCACATTTTTGGATTTTACTATGAGTTTGTGTGTTTTTCTATGATTTCAGGTATTTTCTGGTTGAAATTGAGGGACTTGAGCAAAAATCAGATTCAGAAGTTGAAGAAGGACTGCTGATGCTGTTGGATTCTGACCTCCCTGCACTCAAAGCGGATTTTCTGGAGCTACAGAACTCAAATAGGCGCGCTTCCAATTGCGTTAGAAAGTAGACATCCAGGGCTTTCCAGAAATATATAATAGTCCATACTTTGCCTGAGTTTAGATGACGCAAACTGGCGTTCAACGCCAGCTCTCTGCCCAATTCTGGCGTCCAGCGCCAGAAACAAGTTGCAAAGTGGAGTTCAACGCCCAAACTGGCACAAAAGCTGGCGTTCAACTCCAAGAAGGACCTCTACACGTGCAACACTCAAGCTCAGCCCAAGCACACACCAAGTGGGCCCCAGAAGTGGATTTATGCATCAATTACTTACTTCTGTAAACCCTAGTAGCTAGTTTATTATAAATAGGACTTTTTACTATTGTATTAGACATCCTGGATTGTATTTTGATCCTGTGATCAAGTCTTGGTTACTCCGGTTCCCCTCTGGGGCCAAGACCAATGAACTCCATTATCACTTATGTATTTTCAACGGTAGAGTTTCTGCACTCCATAGATTAAGGTGTGGAGCTCTGCTGTTCCTCAAGGATTAATGCAAAGTACTACTGTTTTCTATTCAATTCATCTTATTTCGCTTCTAAGATATTCATTCGCACTTCAACCTGAATGTGATGAACGTGACAATCATCATCATTCCCTATGAACACGTGCCTGACAACCACTTCCGTTCTACATTAGATTGAATGAGTATCTCTTAGATCTCTTAATCAGAATCTTCGTGGTATAAGCTAGATTGATGGCGGCATTCATGAGAGTCCGGAAAGTCTAAACCTTGTCCGTGGTATTCCGAGTAGGACTCTGGGATTGAATGACTGTGACGAACTCCAAACTCGTGAGTGCTGGGCGTAGTGACAGACGCAAAAGGATAGTAAATTCTATTCCTGTATGATCGAGAACCTCCAAGATGATTAGCCATGCAGTGACAGCGCATCGGACCATTTTCACAGAGAGGAATAGGATGCAACCATCGACAAGGGTGATGCCTCCAGACGATTAGCCGTGCTATGACAGAGCATTTGGACCATTTTACCGAGAGGATTGAAAGTAGCCATTGGCACCGGTGACATCCTTACATAAAGCCAGCCATAGAAAGGAGTAAGACTGATTGGATGAAGACAGTAGGAAAGCAGAGGTTCAGAGGAATGAATGCATCTCTATACGCTTATCTGAAATTCTCACCAATGATTTACATAAGTATTTCTATCCTTATTTTAGTATTAATTTCGAAAACTCCATAACTATTTTATATCCGCCTGATTGAGATTTACAAGGTGACCATAGCTTGCTTCATACCAACAATCTCCGTGGGATCGACCCTTACTCACGTAAGGTTTATTACTTGGACGACCCAGTGCACTTGCTGGTTAGTTATGCGAAGTTGTGAAGATATGTTTAGACCATGGTTCTGTGCATCCGTTTTTGGTGCCATCGCCAGGGAATCAATTTCGAACAATAATTCACAACCTGAGTAACAATTTCGCATACCAAGTTTTTGGCGCCGTTGCTGGGGATTGTTCGAGTTTGGACAACTGACGGTTCATCTTGTTGCTCAGATTGGGTAACTTTCTTTTCGTTTTCTTTTCAAAAAGTTTTCAAAAATCTTTCAAAAAATCCCTTTTAAAAATTTCTCCCTTGTTTTCGAAAAAAATTTTTAAAATAAAAATGTTTTCAAAAAAATATATTTTTCTTCAGAATTTTTAAGAATGAATTCTAGTGTTTCATGAAGCATGTTGAAGTCTGGCTGGCTGTAAAGCCATGTCTAATTCTTCTGGATAGGGCATGTCAGCCATGTCATGTCTGAGTTACATACTAAAGCTTGGCTGGCTATTAAGCCATGCCTAACCCTTTGATTGGAGCTTTAGTCTAAAGAGCATAAGATTCCTAAAATTCATATTAAAAATTTTGGAATCCTTATTTTTCTTTTTCAAAATGATTTTCGAAAAAAATACAAAAAAATTAGAAAATCATAAAAATCAAAAATATTTTTTGTGTTTCTTGTTTGAGTCTTGAGTCATGTTATAAGTTTGGTGTCAATTGCATGTTCATCTTGCATTTTTCGAAAAAATTCATGCATTCATAGTGTTCTTCATGATCTTCAAGTTGTTCTTGGTAAGTCTTCTTGTTTGATCTTTGCATCTGCATGTTTTGTGTCTTTTCTTGTTTTTCATATGCATTCCTGAATTCTTTATGTCTAAGCATTAAAGAATTCTAAGTTTGGTGTCTTGCATGTTTTCTTTGCATTAAAAATTTTTCAAAAATATGTTCTTGATGTTCATCATGATCTTCATAGTGTTCTTGGTGTTCATCTTGACATTCATAGCATTCTTGCATGCATTCATTGTTTTGATCCATAACTTTCATGCATTGCATCATTTTTCTTGTTTTTCTCTCTCATCATAAAAATTCAAAAATCAAAAAAATTATCTTTCCTTTTTTCTCTCATAAAATTCGAAAATTTGGATTGACTTTTTCAAAAATTTTCAAAATTCAATTGTTTCTTATGAGTCAAATCAAATTTTCAATTTAAAAATCTTATCTTTTTCAAAATCTTTTTCAAAAATCAAATCTTTTTCATTTTTCTTAGTTATTTTCGAAAATTTCAAAAATATTTCTCAAAAATCTTTTTCTTAATTTTACATCATATTTTCGAAAATAACATCACCAATTAATGTTTTGATTCAAAAATTTTAAGTTTGTTACTTACTTGTTAAGAAAGATTCAAACTTTAAGTTCTAGAATCATATCTTGTGATTTCTTGTGAATTAAGTCATTAATTGAGATTTTAAAAAAATCAAATCTTTTTCAAAAACTAATTTCTATCATATCTTTTCAAAAATATCTTCTTATCTTACCTTTTTCAAAAAAAAGTGATTGCAAAATATCTTTTCTAACTTCCTAACTTCTTATCTTTTCAAAATTTGTTTCAACTAACTAACTAACTTTTTGTTTGTTTCTTATCCTTTTCAAAACCACCTAACTAACTCTCTCTCTCTCTCTCTAATTTTCGAAAATATCTTCCCTCTTTTTCAAAAAATTCTTTTTAATTAACTAATTATTTTAATTTTTGATTTTTTTTATTTTCGAAAATTACTAACCTTTTTCAAAAAAACTATTTTCGAAAATCACTAACTCTTTTTCAAAAATTATTTTCGAAATTCTCCCTCTCTCATCTCATTCTAATTATTTATTCATCTACTAACATCTCTTCCTCACATCACTCACCAAATTTGAACCCCCTCTTCCATTTGTGTTCGAATTTTTTCTTCTTCTTTTCTTCTACTCACACAGGGACCTCTATACTGTGGTATAAAGGATCCCTATTATTATTATTATTATTTTTTTCTGTGCCCTCTTCTTTGTCATATGAGCAGGAGCAAGGACAAGAATATTCTTGTTGAAGCAGATCCAGAACCTGAAAGGACTCTGAAGAGGAAACTAAGAGAAGCTAAATTACAACAATCCAGAGATAACCTCTCAGAAATTTTCGAACAGGAAGAGGAGATGGCAGCCGAAAATAATAATAATGCAAGGAGGATGCTTGGTGACTTTACTGCACCAAATTCCAATTTACATGGAAGAAGCATCTCCATTCCTGCCATTGGAGCAAACAACTTTGAGCTGAAACCTCAATTAGTTTCTCTGATGCAGTAGAACTGCAAGTTTCATGGACTTCCATCTGAAGATCCTTTTCAGTTCTTAACTGAATTCTTGCAGATATGTGATACTGTTAAGACTAATGGAGTAGATCCTGAAGTCTACAGGCTCATGCTTTTCCCTTTTGCTGTAAGAGACAGAGCTAGAGTGTGGTTGGACTCTCAACCCAAAGACAGCTTGAACTCTTGGGATAAGCTGGTCACGGCTTTCTTAGCCAAGTTCTTTCCTCCTCAAAAGCTGAGCAAGCTTAGAGCTGATGTTCAAACCTTCAGACAGAAAGAAGGTGAATCCCTCTATGAAGCTTGGGAAAGATACAAGCAGCTGACCAAAAAGTGTCCTTCTGACATGCTTTCAGAATGGACCATCCTGGATATATTCTATGATGGTTTATCTGAGCTATCAAAGATGTCATTGGATACTTCTGCAGGTGGATCCATTCACCTAAAGAAAACGCCTGCAGAAGCTCAAGAACTCATTGACATGGTTGCTAATAACCAGTTTATGTACACTTCTGAGAGGAATCCTGTGAGTAATGGGACGCCTATGAAGAAG
This sequence comes from Arachis ipaensis, assembly GCF_059453495.1. Taxonomy (NCBI): domain Eukaryota; kingdom Viridiplantae; phylum Streptophyta; class Magnoliopsida; order Fabales; family Fabaceae; genus Arachis; species Arachis ipaensis. The sequence continues at coordinate 97,480,160 of NC_142439.1, forward strand.
GGAGTTCTTAAAATTGATACTCTGAATGCCATATTGGCTCAGAATAAAATATTGACTCAGCAAGTCAATATGATTTCTCAGAGTTTGAATGGAATGCAAGCTGCATCCAACAGTACTCAAGAGGCATCTTCTGAAGAAGAAGCTTATGATCCTGAGAACCCTACAATAGCAGAGTTAAAATACATGGGTGAACCATATGGAAACACCTACAATCCATCATGGAGAAATCACCCAAATCTCTCATGGAAGGATCAAAAGCCTCAACAAGGCTTTAATAATGGTGGAAGAAACAGGTTTAGCAATAGCAAGCCTTTTCCATCATCCACTCAGCAACAGACAGTGAATTCTGAGCAGAATCCATCTAGCTTAGCAAATTCAGTCTCTGATCTATCTAAGGCCACTGTGAGTTTCATGAATGAAACAAGGTCTTCCATTAGAAATTTGGAAGCACAAGTGGGCCAGCTGAGTAAAAGGATCACTGAAATCCCTCCTAGTACTCTCCCAAGCAATACAGAAGAGAATCCAAAAGGAGAGTGCAAGGCCATTGAATTAATTACCATGGCCGAACCCATAAGAGAAGAGAAGGACGTGAATCCCAAGGAGGAAGACCTCCTGGGACGTCCAGTGATCAATAAGGAGCTTCCCTCTGAGGAACCTAAGGAATCTGAGACTCATCTGGAGACCATAGAGATTCCATTGAACCTCCTTATGCCATTCATGAGCTCTGATGAGTATTCTTCTTCTGAAGAGAATGAGGATGTTACTGAAGAGCAAGCTGCCAAGTTCCTTGGTGCAATCATGAAGCTAAATGCCAAATTATTTGGTATTGAAACTTGGGAAGATGAACCTCCCTTGTTCACCAATGAACTAAGTAATCTGGATCAACTGACGTTGCCTCAGAAGAGACAGGATCCTGGAAAGTTTATAATACCTTGTACCATAGGCACCATGATCTTTAAGGCTCTGTGTGACCTTGGTTCAGGAATAAACCTCATGCCCCTCTCTGTAATAGAGAAACTGGGAATCTATGGGGTGCAAGCTGCTAAAATCTCATTAGAGATGGCAGACAATTCAAGAAAATAGGCTTATGGACAAGTAGAGGACGTGTTAGTAAAGGTTGAAGGCCTTTACATCCCTGCTGATTTCATAGTCCTGGATACTGGAAAGGAAGAGGATGAATCCATCATCCTAGGAAGACCTTTCCTAGCCACAGCAAGAGCTGTGATAGATGTGGACAGAGGAGAATTGATCCTTCAATTAAATAAGGACAACCTGGTGTTTACAACTCAAGGATCTCTCTCTGCATCCATGGAGAGGAAGCAGAAAAAGCTTCTCTCAAAGCAGAGTCAACCAAAGCCCCCACAGTCAAACTCTAAGTTTGGTGTTGGGAGGCCACAACCAAACTCTAATTTTGGTGTCAAACCCCCATATCCAAACTCCAAGTTTGGTGTTGGGAGGTCTCAACAAAGCTCTGCACATCTGTGAGGCTCCATGAGAGCCCACTGTCAAGCTATTGACATTAAAGAAGCACTTGTTGGGAGGCAACCCAATGTTTATTTATCTAATTTTGTTTTTGTTTTTCATGTTTTCTTAGGTTCATGATCATGTGGAGTCACAAAATAAACGAAAAATTTAGAAACAGAATCAAAAACAGCGAAAGAAAAATCACACCCTGGAGGAAGCACCTGTCTGGCGTTCAACGCCAGAACAGAGCATGGTTCTGGCGCTGAACGCCCAAAATGGGCAGTATCTGGGCACTGAACGCCCAAAATGGACAGCATCTGGGAGCTGAACGCCAGAACTGCACCCTGGAGAAGAGCTGGCGCTGAACGCCCAGAACAAGCATGGTTCTGGTGTTCAACGCCAGAAATAGGCAACAAATGGGTGTTGAACGCCCAAAATGGGCACCAACCTGGCGCTGAACACCCAGAGTTGTGTGCAAGGGCATTTTACATGCCTAATTTGGTGCAATGTTGTAATTCCTTGAACACCTCAGGATCTGTGGACCCCACAGGATCATCTCCGGATCTGTGAATCTCACAGGATCCCCACCCACCTCACCCTCTCTCTCTCCATTCATGGTCATTCCTTCTGTCATCCATTCACCACTCACATCCATACACACATCCCTCTATCTCCTCCATATCTTCTTCTTCTTCATCTATTCTTTCTTCTCTTGCTCGAGGGCGAGCAATATTCTAAGTTTGGTGTGGTAAAAGCATAAGCTTTTTGTTTTTCCATTACCATTAATGGCACCTAAGGCCAGAGAAACCTCAAGAAAGAGGAAAAGGAAGACAAATGCTTCCACCTCTGAGCCATGGGAGATGGAAAGATTCATCTCACAAGCCCATCACTAAGAAAAGGATGGAGCAAACAAGAGAGCACATTCATGAATCTCAACAGGCACATGAAGAAGCTCATCATCAAGAAATCCCTGAGATACATCAAGGGATGCACTTGCCTCCACAGAATTTTTGGGAGAAAATCAACACCTCCCTAGGAGAATTAAGTTCCAACATGGGACAATTAAGGGTGGAACATCAAGAACACTCCATCATCCTTCATGAAATTAGAGAAGATCAAAAAGCAATGAGGGAGGAGCAACAAAGACAAGGAAGAGACATAGAAGAGCTCAAGGACATCATTGGTTCCTCAAGAAGAAAACGCCACCATCACTAAGGTGGACTCATTCCTTGTTCTTACATTCTCTGTTTTTCGTTTTCTATGTTAAGTGCTTATCTGTGTTTATGTCTTCATTACATGATCATTAGTAGTTAGTAACTATGTCTTAAAGTTATGAATGTCCTATGAATCCATCACCTCTCTTAAATGAAAAATGTTTTAATTCAAAAGAACAAGAAGTACAGGAGTTTCGAATTTATCCTTGAACTTAGTTTAATCATATTGATGTGGTGACAATGCTTCTTGTTTTCTGAATGAATGCTTGAACAGTGCATATGTCTTTTGAAGTTGTTGTTTAAGAATGTTAAATATGTTGGCTCTTGAAAGAATGATGACAAGGAAACATGTTATTTGATAATCTGAAAAGTCATAAAAATGATTCTTGAAGCAAGAAAAAGCAGCAAAGAACAAAGCTTGCAGAAAAAAAAACAGGCGAAAAAAAAGAAAATAGAAAGAAAAAGAAAAAGCAAGCAGAAAAAGCCAAAGCTCTTAAAACCAAGAGGCAAGAGCAAAAAGCCAATAACCCTTAAAACCAAAAAGCAAGGGTAAATAAAGAGAATCCCAAGGCTTTGAGCATCAGTGGATAGGAGGGCCTAAAGGAATAAAATCCTGGCCTAAGCAGCTAAACCAAGCTGTCCCTAACCATGTGCTTGTGGCGTGTAGGTGTCAAGTGAAAACTTGAGACTGAGCGGTTAAAGTCAAGGTCCAAAGCAAAAAAAGAGTGTGCTTAAGAACCCTGGACACCTCTAATTGGGGACTTTAGCAAAGCTGAGTCACAATCTGAAAAGGTTCACCCAATTATGTGTCTGTGGCATTTATGTATCCGGTGGTAATATTGGAAAACAAAGTGCTTAGGGCCACAGCCAAGACTCATAAAGAAGCTGTGTTCAAGAATCATCATACTGAACTAGGAGAATCAATAACACTATCTGAACTCTGAGTTCCTATAGAAGCCAATCATTCTGAACCTCAATGGATAAAGTGAAATGCCAAAACTATTCAAGAGGCAAAAAGCTACAAGTCCCGCTCATCTGATTGGAGCTATGTTTCATTGATAGTTTGGAATTTATAGTATATTCTCTTCTTTTTATCCTACTTGATTTTCAGTTGCTTGGGGACAAGCAACAATTTAAGTTTGGTGTTGTGATGAGCGGATAATTTATACGCTTTTTGGCATTGTTTTTAGTATGTTTTTAGTAGAATCTAGTTACTTTTAGGGATGTTTTCATTAGTTTTTATGTTAAATTCACATTTCTGGACTTTACTATGAGTTTGTGTGTTTTTCTGTGATTTCAGGTATTTTCTGGCTGAAATTGAGAGACTTGAGCAAAAATCAGATTCAGAGGTTGAAGAAGGACTGCTGATGCTGTTGGATTCTGACCTCCCTGCACTCAAAGTAAACTTTCTGGAGCTACAGAACTCAAAATGGCACGCTTCTAATTGCATTGGAAAGTAGACATCCAGGGCTTTCCAGCAATATATAATAGTCCATACTTTGCCTGAGTTTAGATGACGCAAACTGGCATTCAATGCCAGCTCTCTGCCCAATTCTGGCGTCCAGCGTCAGAAACAAGTTGCAAAGTGGAGTTCAACGCCCAAACTGGCACAAAAGCTGGCGTTCAACTCCAAGAAGGACCTCTACACGTGCAACACTCAAGCTCAGCCCAAGCACACACCAAGTGGGCCCTGGAAGTGGATTTATGCATCAATTACTTACTTCTGTAAACCCTAGTAGCTAGTTTATTATAAATAGGACTTTTTACTATTGTATTAGACATCCTGGATTGTATTTTGATCATGTGATCAAGTCTTGGTTACTCCAGTTCCCTTCTGGGGCCGAGACCAATGAACTTCATTATCACTTATGTATTTTCAACGGTAGAGTTTCTGCACTCCATAGATTAAGGTGTGGAGCTCTGCTGTTCCTCAAGGATTAATGCAAAGTACTACTGTTTTCTATTCAATTCATCTTATTTCGCTTCTAAGATATTCATTCGCACTTCAACCTGAATGTGATGAACGTGCCAATCATCATCATTCCCTATGAACGCGTGCCTGACAACCACTTCCGTTCTACATTAGATTGAATGAGTATCTCTTAGATCTCTTAATCAGAATCTTCGTGGTATAAGCTAGATTGATGGCGGCATTCATGAGAGTCCGGAAAGTCTAAACCTTGTCCGTGGTATTCCGAGTAGGACTCTGGGATTGAATGACTGTGATGAACTTCAAACTCGTGAGTGCTGGGCGTAGTGACAGACGCAAAAGGATAGTAAATTCTATTCCAGTATGATCGAAAACCTCCAAGATGATTAGCCATGCAGTGACAGCGCATCGGACCATTTTCACAGAGAGGAATAGGATGCAACCAACGACAAGGGTGATGCCTCCAGACGATTAGCCGTGCTGTGACAGAGCATTTGGACCATTTTCCCGAGAGGATTGAAAGTAGCCATTGGCACCGGTGACATCCTTACATAAAGCCAGCCATAGAAAGGAGTAAGACTGATTGGATGAAGACAGCAGGAAAGCAGAGGTTCAGAGGAATGAATGCATCTCCATACGCTTATCTGAAATTCTCACCAATGATTTACATAAGTATTTCTATCCTTATTTTAGTATTAATTTCGAAAACTCCATAACTATTTTATATCCGCCTGACTGAGATTTACAAGGTGACCATAGCTTGCTTCATACCAACAATCTCCGTGGGATCGACCCTTACTCACGTAAGGTTTATTACTTGGACGACCCAGTGCACTTGCTGGTTAGTTATGAAAAGTTGTGAAGATATGTTTAGACCATGGTTCTGTGCATCCGTTTTTGGTGCCATCTCCAGGGAATCAATTTCGAACAATAATTCACAACCTGAGTAACAATTTCGCATACCAGCTTCCTTACTGGCGTTCAACTTTAACACTCTTTACGAAGTGTTCTGTTTTCACTGCTGTGAATTCTGTCTCTTGACTGATGCACATGATCATGACTCTAAGACTGAAAGAAAAATAAAATAAAAAATGGAAATGAAAATAAAATAAAAAGTTGAGTAAAGTTGGGTGGCCTCCCAACAAGTGCTCTTTTAGTCACTAGCTTGACCTTTAGCTCCTTAAGGAGGTGAGTAAGGGCTCAGATTTTCGCCCCTGACAGTGAATTTTCTTCCTGTCCTCTAATGAATGAGCTCTACATGATCTAGAGATAGGACACGGATCACTGTATATGGTAGGACTGGGTTCTTAGTGAAGACAACTCTCATACTAGGTGAGAAGCCTTCAGTTGGAACTTTCTTGTTCCTCTAGCCTTTAGGTACTTTCTTTTTAGTACCTTTGTGCTTAGAGCTTGTTGAGAGCTGCCCAACACCAAACTTAGAATTGATATTTGGGGGCTTTGCAGAGCTCTCCACAGAAAGAGAAGGTTGGCACACTAGGTGTTGCACAGTTGTCTCTTTCTTGGGAGGGTGAAGCTCTAGCAAGTCATTCTCTTGGCGATCCTACTCAAAGCGCCACAGACAAGGTCGAATCTTTTGGGTCAGAGAACGCTGCTTCTTTGGATTCTAGCCTATACCACAGGACCCTAATTTCCATGGAAATCGACTGAACTGGTGTCTCGAGAAGTCCCCAACGACGTCGTGGATTAACCGTCTGAGAGATGTATAAACTTAGCTGTTGGCTCGTGCTTTTTTTCCAGGTACTCACACGAACCCAAGTAGACACGCGTGTTTGTCAGGAACGTTAGTCTTAATGTGATGAACATAGCTAATTGGTTAGATCATCCTATTCACCATGATGAAGATCGGATATACATCTTAGAGATAGATCAAACACGGATCGAAGAAGAAACAATAATACTTTTATTAATTCATAGGAGTTAGTAGGGCTCCTCCCCTCAACCTAGGAGGTTTAGAAAGTCATACTGAAGTAAAATACAATGTAAAACTCGAAAATAGTGTAAAAGATCTGATGTCCAGTTCGAATTACATAAACATAATCCATTAAATCCTAAATAGATGACTAGTAATGGCAAAACAGTCTAATTAGTGCTAAAATCCACTTATGGGGCAAACTTAGTGAGTGTTTGGGCTGAGCTTTGATGAAATCCACGTGCTTAGGCTTCCTTGGGCGTTGAACTTCAGTCCTGACACCTTTTCGGGCATTGGACTCCAGCTTGGAATCCCTTTTTGGCGCTGGACGCCAGAACTGGTCAGATGGCTGGTGTTGGATGCCAGTTTTGGGCCTTCTAATCCGAAGCAAAATATAGACTACTATATATTTCTGGAAAGCTCTGGAAGTCATCTTTCCATACCCATTAAGAACGCTCCATTTAGACTTCTGTAGCTCCAGAGAAGCTCTTCCAAATGCAGGCAGGTCAGATTTGGACAGCATCTGTAGTGCTTTCTCTGTCTCTGAATCAGACTTCTACTCCATCTCCTCAATTTCAGCCAGAAAATACCTGAAATTGTCCAAAAATATAAAAACTCATAGTAGAATCCAAAAATGTAAATTTAACACTAGAACCTATAAAAACGTAATAAAAACTAAATAAAAACTACTAAAAACTATATGAAAATGATGTCAAAAAGCGTATAAAATATTCGCTCATCAGTAACTATTCCCCTTTTTGATGCTATTCATCAAGTTCCTAAGTATGCTAAGTTTCTAAAGGATTTTTGCATGAATAAGGAAAAGATCCATGATTTAGAAACTATTCCTTTGGGTAGCTCGATTTCTGCTTTGATGGGTGCTATACTAGAGAAATGTGGTGATCCTGGTCCTTGTATGGTTACTTGCACTATAGGTGGCGTATAGTTTGTTGATTGCATGTATGACTTAGGTGCCTGTGTTAGCATTATGACATTATCTATATATGATGCTTTGAAGCTTCCACCGTTGAAAAGGTCGACAGCCCGTTTTGTGTTGGCAGATAAAAGCATAATCTCAGTGGTTGGTATTGCGGAAGACGTCTTGGTGAGCATTAAGGGGCTGATTTTTCCTATTGATTTCTACATTCCAGAGATGCTCCCTAATGACTCAAGAAGACCATCATCTATCTTTCTTGGAAGGCCGTTCTTGAAGATCTCTCGGTTTAAATTGGATGCCTTCTCGAGTACCTACTCCTTTGAGATAGATGGAAGAGCAGTGAGTTTCAACTTTGATAAAGCTATGAAGCACCCACCAGAAGACCACTCCATCTTCCAATGTGATATTATTGATGAAACTGTGGCTGAAGTTCACCAAGGGACAGTTGATGAGAAGAACATGGTTCAAGGTGCAAGTGTGGGGGAGCCCCCTGAGTATACTGAAGACACGTTGCCACCTCTCGTAGTTTCGGATAATCAAGTGCGAAGCCATGAGCTGAACATGGAGTTAAAGCCCCTTTCACCTCACCTCAAGTATGCTTATCTTGAAGACAATCAAAAGCTCCCAGTGATCATTGCAAAGAAGCTTACTTCCCAACAAGAGGAGCAACTGCTTAATGTACTGAGAAGAAACAAGAAAGCTATTGGGTGGAGTTTGGCGGACATAGTAGGTATAAGCCATCAAGTCTGTGAGCACCGCATTTTTCTAGATGAGGGAGCCATGCCTATCCTTCAACCTCAAAAGCGGTTAAAGCCCACAATTCTGGAAGTTTTGAAAAAGGAAGTGACCCAACCGCTTGAAGCCGACATTATCTATCCAATCTCGGATAGTGAATGTGTTAGTCCAATACAAGTGGTTTCGAAGAAGTCTGGCGTCACAATAGAGGAAAATGAGAATGGGGAACTCATGGCTACAAGGGTGCAAAATTCCTGGAGAGTGTGCATTGACTACAGGAGCTTGAACTTGGCCACTCGCAAGGATCACTATCCACTACCTTTCATCGATCAAATGCTTGATCGCCTGTCAGGTAAATCACACTATTACTTTCTAGATGGTTATACTGGTTATTTTTAGATCCATATTGCTCCAGAAGATCAGGAGAAAATAACTTTTACATGCCCCTTTGGAACGTATGCATATAAGAGAATGCCTTTTGGTTTATGTAATGCACCGGCTACGTTTCAAAGGTGCATGATGAGTATCTTCTCAGATCTTCTTGAGCATTGTATGGAAGTATTTATGAATGACTTTAGTGTCTATGGTGATTCCTTTGACCTTTGTTTGGATAATCTTGTCAGAGTATTAGAAAGATGTGCTAGTTCAAACCTTGTACTTAATTTTGAAAAATGTCATTTTATGGTAAAATAAGGTATTGTTCTAGGCCATGTCTTTTCTAATACTGGTATATCTGTTGATCCTGCAAAGGTTGATGTTATTTCTGGTATATCAAGGACTTCAGTAAGGTTGCGCTACCGCTTTCCCATCTGCTGCAGAAAGACGTAGAGTTTGACTTGAGTGAAAACTAAATGGAAGCATTTGACAAGCTGAAGATTGCTTTGACCCAAGCTCCTATTGTGAGAGGGCCTGACTGGAGTAGGCCGTTTGAGATCATGTGCGACGCATCTAACTATGCGATAGGAGCGGCGCTGGCTCAGCATGAAGGTAAGGATCCTTACATTATTGCTTATACTTCTAAAACTTTAGATAGTGCCGAGTCTAATTATACTACCACTGAAAAGGAACTATTAGCCATTGTTTTGCTTTGGATAAATTCCGGGCTTATCTACTTGGAACCAAAGTGGTAGTATATTCAGACCATGCGACTTTGAAATATTTGTTAGCTAAGAAAGAGTCTAAACCAAGGTTAATCTGTTGGATATTGTTATTGCAAGAGTTTGATTTAGAGATCAAAGATAGGAGTGGTTCCCAAAATTTGGTGGCAGGCCACTTGAGTCGCCTAGAACATATTAAAAGTGACTCCACTCCTATCAATGATGCATTTCTACTTGATAGCTTGCAAGCAATATCTGAGGTGGTTCCTTGGTATGCACCCATAGCTAATTCTTTGGTTAGTCGCACCTTTCCTCTAATTTTTTCTAGGCATCAAAAGGACAATCTCAAGAGCGAGTCCAACTATTACATATGGGATGACCCATATTTGTAGAGATGTGGTGCTGACCAAATAATCAGAAGGTGTGTTCCACAGTCTGAAATCCAGTCAATTTTAGAGGCATGCCACTCTTCAGAGAGTGGTGGACACTTTGACCCTCAAAGAACAGCAAGAAAAATTTTAGACTGCGGATTTTGGTGACCCACACTTTTTAAGGATGCTAATATTTTCTGTGACTCTTGCCACCAATGCCAGAGGTTTGGAAACATATCCAAGAGGGATGAGATGCCCCAACAACTCATGTTGTTTTGTGAAATTTTTTATGTTTGGGGTATTGACTTCATGGGTCCATTTCCAAACTCGAATGGTTTCTTATACATTCTGTTAGCTGTTGATTATGTTTCTAAATGGGTGGAAGCAATTCCTAACCATACTGATGATGCTAACATGGTTGTTTCTTTTGTTAGGAATAATATTATTTATCGCTTTTGATTACCACGAGCAATCGTGAGTGATCAAGGCTCTCATTTTTGTAACAGAAGAATGACAGGTTTGATGAAGAAACATGGCATCATTCACAAGGTGGCGACGGCTTACCATCTTCAAACCAATGGGCAAGCCGAGGTGTCTAATAGAGAGATCAAGCACATACTCGAGAAGATTGTTAAACCTCATCGAAGGGACTGGAGCTCTAAGCTTGGAGATGCACTATGGGCTTATCGGACAGCTTACAAGACACCCATCGGAATGAGTCCGTTCCGTATAGTCTACCTAAAGGCTTGTCACCTTCCGGTTGAGGTAGAACACAAAGCTTACTGGGCTGTGAAGGAATGCAACTCAGGATTGGGAGAATCCGGAATTGAAAGGAAATTACAACTGGAAGCGTATGAGAACTCAAGGCTCTACAAAGAAAAGGTGAAGGCGGTACATGACAAGAACATCAAGAGAAGAAAGTTTAGAGCTGGGGATCAAGTCCTTCTCTACAACACAAGATTGAGGTTTATGCCAGGCAAACTGAGGTCAAGGTGGGATAGACCCTACATGGTGGAGAAGGTGAAACCGTATGGAGTTGTCCACCTAAGTCACCCCTTAAGCCCTACCTTCTACAAAGTCAATTGCCACTGTTTAAAGCTCTATCATGGTGCAAAAGTGAAGAACAACAAGGAGCTGGAGATCTTCCTCTTGAAGGATCCAGCAAAGGAAGAGGACTGAGCCTATGGACCATCCAACTGAAGGGCGTTAAAGAAAAGTGCTAGGTGGGAGGCAACCCACCATGGTATGATCTTCTTTTTTTTATATTTCTATTTTATTTATTTGCTTATATTCATTTCATTAATTTTCTTTGTTAATTTTCACATAAGCATGTTTCCCTTTTGTTCTGAGTTAAAAAAAATGAAGCATCCCACACGTAAGCGTCACCGACGCGCACGCATCATATGGATGCTGGCGCTCTCTGGTACATTTTTCCTGAGAGTTGTGCTGGAACTATGCGGGTGATGTGCTTGGCGCACAACCTACCCCACGCGTACGCGTCACTAGCAATTTCGTCATCTCACGTGTGGGCGTGACTGACGCACATGCGTCGTATGACCTTTCGGCGCACTCTGGTACAAATAACCCGAGAGTTGTACCGGTACTATGCTGGAATCGTGCGTCTGGCACGATGAATAGTCACGTGTATGCATGACCGACGCTTACGCGTCACTGCGATTTAGGCTTACCCACGCGTACGCGTGGGCGATGCGCACGCGTCATAAGCGCCGAATCACTCAATTCAGCGCGCCCAGACCCCCTTCCTCTTTAATCCCTCTTTTCTCTTTCTAATCCTAATTCTTCTCTTCTTCTTTCTTTCTTTCTACTTCTTCCTTCTTTCTCTTCCCCCCTCCACCACCACCGTCGGACCACCAACTCCGGCAGCCACAATTTCCTTTCCTTTCTTTTTCTCTTATCTCATTCTTTCTCCCATTCATCTCCCCTTTTTCATCTTCTTTTCAAGGTTTCTTTTCTTACTTTCTTCTTCTCTTTAATTTTTCTTTTGTTTCTTACATTCGCATATTTCAATTATTTTAATTGCGTATTAGTTTTGTTATTTGTAATTTCTTTTTCATTCTTTTCTCTTGCATTTTTATTTTGGTATTAGAATTTTATTTGGGTGATTATTTTGCTATTTCTTAGCTTGTTTGTGTTATGAGGTGTACTTTGACAATTGGCATCTTATTTTGGGTCCCCTATACACTTGGATTGATTACCTTACTTCCTATTTTTAATTTGCACTCCAAGTGTTTGTGAAAAAGCTCTCATAGTATCTTGATTTATTTTCTATCTTATTCTTGCACCTTAATGCTTCTTTTTCACAACCCTTGCAATCTATGTGTATTGAGCTTAGTACTCATTAATTTTTATCATAAAAGTGCTCATTATTTTGTTCCATGTGAATATTATTGTTGCTATGGATGCTTGAGCAATTCTTCTCATGCTTATTACTTGCATGCTTTTATCCCTCTTGTATCTAGTGTTAGTGACATGCCTTCATGATTTTAATTGGTGTCTTACTTGCATGTTGTAGCTACCATGTATTTAAGACACTTTCTTTCTCTCTGGCATTCATCATCACTTGCACTTTCTTACTTTCGGTGTTTAGCTCTCTAAATTTAATATTCCTTCTTTCTCTTCCTTTTTCAGGATGGCCATCAAGAGAGAAAAAAGAGAAGGCTTCTAACAAGATACCGGCAAAGAAGGGAACCAAAAAAGCACTGGCTAAGGCGCAACCATCCTCGAGGGTCAAGCCACCTACTAAGCGGGTGAAGAGAATCATCTGAGTTGATGAAGCAGAGAAGGAATTTCCCGCACGAGACTCTGCACAATTCAGTAACCGCTATTGTGAGTGGATGTTCCCCGTCTTAGCAGAGAGAAACTACCACAATGAGTACCTCCTCATTCTTCCAACGCACTTCGTTGACTTTGTGGTGCCCAGTATTGAAATGAGACAGTGGAGATTCTTAAAGAGGTAGCCGCGAGAAGCTAATCTCTCTTGGGAAGTTGAATTCTATGCCAACTATCACTCGCCTACCCTTCAGTCAGTCTTTGTGCGCCAAAAGTAAGTCCCTGTCTCAGACGGTGCCATTCAGAAAGTACTTGATATTTTACTTAGTCCGAAGGGGATGGACGCCTAATAAGAGGCACAGCTTGAGCGCCAGACAATCCAGTTTAACTGGAACAGCGTTGGTGCACACGAACCCCACACCTTCGTACAACAGTACCAGCAAGTACACTGTGTCGTCCAAGTAATACCTGAGCGAGTCAGGGTCAATCCCATGAGGATTGTGGTTTGAATCAAGATATGGTTATCTTGCAGGTCTTAGTCAGGCAGATCAGAAGGTTGTTGATTGTGAAAGGAATACCAAATTGGAATAAAGGATAGGAATAGAGTTGAGAGTTGGAGTTGCTTTTCCTTTCTGAATTAACTCTGGTACTACTGTCTTCTTTGCTTGTGAATGATCTTCTTCTATAGCAGGCTGTATGTGATCAAAGCCATTTTCTGTGGTCATTGATCTCCTCTGCTCCAAATTAAATGCCATTGCACGTGGTCATTCAATCTGGAAGAGGGTGAAGCTTTAGCAGTTCATTCTCTTGGCGATCCTACTCAAAACGCCACAGACAAGGTCGAATCTTCCAGATCAGAGAATGCTGCTTCTATGGATTCTAGCCTATACCACAGAGACCCTAATCTCCCCAAAAATTAGCTGAATTGGTATCTCGAGAAGTCCCTAACGAAGTCGTAGATTAGCCGTCTGAGAGATGTAAAAACATAGGTGTTGGCTCGTGCTTTCCGGCCACATATTCACACGAACCCAAGTAGATGCGGGTATTTTTCAGGCACGTTCATCTTAATGTGATGAACAGAGCTAATTTGTCAGATCATCCTATTAACCACGATGGAGATCGGATATACATCTTAGAGATAGATCAAACACGTATCGAAGAAGAAACAGTAATACTTTTATTAATTCATAGGACTCAGCAGTGCTCCTCCCCTCACCCTAGAAGGTTTGGAAACTCATACTGAAATACAATGCAAACTTGTATGGTGTCTCTGTTTTTTTGAAAATCATGTAAAATACACTTTAAATACTAAACAGATGACTAGTAAAGGTAAAATAGTCTTTTTAGTGCTAAAATCTACTTTTGGGTCCCACTTGGTGAGTGTTTGGGCTAAGCTTTGATGAGATCCACGTGCTATGGGGTCTCTTGGGCGTGGAACGCCAGCTAGGGAGTCCTCTTTGGGCGTTTGTACATTGGTCTCTGCTCTTTCTATAGCCGTTAAGAGCGCTCCATTTGGATTTTTGTAGCTCCAGAAAAACTCTTCCGAATGCAGGTAAGTCAGATCCGGACAACATCTGCAGTGCTTTCTCTGTCTCTAAATAAGACTTCTGCTCCAGCTCCTCAATTTCAGCCAGAAAATACCTGAAATTGTACAAAAACACAAAAACTCATAGTAGAATCTAAAAATATGAATTTAACACTAAAACCTATAAAAACTTAATAAAAACTAAACAAAAACTATTAAAAACTATATAAAAATAATGTCAAAAAGCGTATAAAATATCCGTTAAAGCATCCATATAGTTATCGCCCAACCTGACAGCGATTGGATCTATGGGCAATACCAGACTCGACCCAAGAGCATCTTCGTCCAAGCACTCACTTTGGAGGCTCGAGTGCGGGCACAGATCATGTCCCATTACATATTTCTGAGCACTCATGAGTCCACTTTCACTGCTGACATGGCCATTCTCGTCTGGTGCATTCTCACAGAGAAGCCTCTCAACTTGCCACAACTCATCCAACAGGCTATGGGCTGGGGGCAAATTGCGAGCAACTTACCTTTTCCCGCATTGGTTACAGACTTGGTATCTGCATCGAGAGTTTCCTATCGGGCTGGGGATACGAGGACCATGATTCCTAGGGATGACGAATTTGTCCTAAATGGGAAATATATATCAGACCTCAAGTGCCATCTGTGAGCCGGAATGAAGACCTGAAGAACTGAAGATTGATGGTTTAGAAGTTATAATAAATTCTCGTTGCAAGTATAGTTTCTAGACCAAGCAATCAACCTTTCTTACAAACGTTTGGTTGTCACAAGTAACAAACCCCTTAAAAATTGATAACCAAAGTATTTAAACCTCGGGTCGTCTTCTCAAGGAACTGCAGGGAGGTGTTCTTATTAATGGTTATGAGTCTTGTAAATTGGGGGTTTTGAAAGTAAGGAACAAGTAATTTAAATGACAAGTAAAATAAATAAATAACTATAAAATAAACTCTTCGCAAGGTATGAAAATTCGGAAGTCCTATCCTAGTTACTCTTATGAGAATTGAGTTTAATCCCACTTAGTTAACCTTTACGACAGCAAGGGAAAGTCAAGTGAACTAATTAGTTAGATCCCCAAGTCCTAGCCAACTCCTAAGGAAAGACTAGAGTTAGTGGAATTTAATTCAATTAGAGAAATTAATTAACAATCATGATAAGTTTGATAACTCAAGAGCCTCCAGTTAATCAATTAAAGCCAAGAATATAAAAAAAGTCAAATAAGAATCATAAATCTGAAATACCTCAATTTATATCAAATAAAGAGAAAATCAATCTAAACTTAAAGAGTTCATAGGCCAATTTGGCAACATAAGTAATTAAAGAAAAGCATTAAAGTATCTGAAAGCAAAAGAGAAATATAAAGTAAAAGGAATATTGAACCTGATGAAGAATTGAAATCCTAAATCCTTTAAGAGGAATCCTAATCCTAAAACCTAAGAGAGAGGAGAGAACCTCTCTCTCTAAGAACTACATCTAAATTATGAAAAGTGAATAATGATCGACCCCTTTGAATGGATGCATTCCCCCACTTTATAACCTCTAATATGTGTTTTCTGGACTTGGATCTGGGCCAAAAGGGTTTCAGAAATCGCTGGGGGCATTTTCTGCAGTTTTCTGCACGTGGCGTCTGTCACGCGTCCGCGTGGGTCACGCTTCACGCGGTCGCGTCATCTGGGAGTTTTCCTTATCACGCGTTGGCTTCGCTCACGCGTACGCATCATTTGCATTCTGCTCAAGGCACGCGTCCGCGTCGCTGCCTTTTCGCGCTGGGCACTCGGCCGCTTCGTCCATGCGTTCGCGTTGCTGCCCTTTTCTTCAAAACTCCATTTTTGTGCTTTCCTTCCATTTTTGTGTGTCTTCTTTCCATCCTTTAAGTCATTCCTGCCCTATAAAGCCTGAAAGCACTCAACAGACAAATCACGGCATCGAATGGTAATAAAGGATGATTAATTTTAATATCTCTAAAGCATAAGAAACATGTTTTTCACATATATCACTCAATAAGGAAGGGAAAGTAAAACCATGCAAATTACATGAATAAGTGGGTGAAGGATTGAATAAATCACTTAAATTGAGCACAAAATACATCATAAAATATGGGTTTATCAAGATCCGTCCTTCGACGCCCCTTCATCTTCTGCTCCACCATCATCCACACCACATGCACCACCACCATACACCAATAAGTTGCTACTTGAGATCCTTGAGAAGTTAGACCGGCAAGGCCGACGGATTGAGCAAATTGAGCGCCGCAACAAGCACCAATACAACTACTTGAATGAGCTCGTTAGTTGTACTCACCCACCTCCAGAAGAGCCCGATACCCCGGAATCCACTTCAAATAGCAGCATGGAGAGCCATGAAGAACCGGACAGTGGGAGTGATGATTCCAACCCCAGTTTTCTCATCACTGATGGCACGGAAGATCGTGCCAAGCATTAAGTGTGGGAAGGTCGGTAACTGACTTCCGAAGGTAACAATTCTCTCTCTCAACACCAATATTTTAATTTTCTTTTGTTAGATAGGATAACTTGCATAAGTAGTTAGTTGCTTGCATTTAGGTACTACTTGGTTGAAGTAATAAATTCTTTTTCAAGACACTACTTTAAAGCATTTCACTAATTTGAATTAAAACTTTTTGAACTTGCTTGAAGAATTTTATTTTGGAACATGGTTTTAGAGCTCGAACACACAAAACCAGTGAGATTTTGAACCTATTTGATTGGTTGCTTCTTATCAACCAATGTTTTATTTTAGTGTGTATTGTTCTCTCTAAAATTGCGATCTTTGTCTTGCTTGATTGTATATTTCCAGTGTTTGATGTATGCATGCACTTACGTGATTGAGGCCTTGTTTCACTATAGCTCACATACCCATATGGTCTTACCCTTTCATTTTCCTTTGCAACCCAATATTGAGCCTATTTTACCCCATTTATTCTTTATATTAGCACATCACTAACTCTAAGAGAAAAACAATAAATGTACCTAATTTGAATCCTTGGTTAGTTTAGACTAGTGAGATGCACATGAATTAAGTGTGGGAAAATTGGGTTTGGGGAATACTTGGTAAGGAA
This sequence comes from Arachis ipaensis, assembly GCF_059453495.1. NCBI lineage: Eukaryota > Viridiplantae > Streptophyta > Magnoliopsida > Fabales > Fabaceae > Arachis > Arachis ipaensis. Next base: position 97,497,253 of record NC_142439.1, read on the forward strand.
ATTGGGTATTGTATATTCTTATATTTAAATGTGAAAACAATTTGGGCACTTGTTCATGCACCCAGCACATTAATTATTTGCATTAACTCACTGAAAAAAAACGAAAAAAAAGAAAAATAAAAGAAAAAAATACTATAAATAATAAGAAAAGAAAAAGAGAAGGCAATAAAAAGGAGATAAAATGTCCCAAGGCTAATAAGTGAATTAATGCATATGATTTGTACCCAAAAGATATCAAGGTGCATGGATTTGTGGAAAAATAGTTAATGGGTAGCTAGGCCTTGCATTGTGATGACATGGAATGTCTTAAGTTAGGTGAAAAGTTTAGGTTAATCAAGGATTTGGATTTTAGTCCACTTAACCAAATACATTCCTACCTTGACCCTAACCTCATTACAACCCTTGAAAAGACCTCTTGATATGTGTATTTGTGCATTAAATTTTTGTTGATTGTTAGAAAAAGAGCAAGCCTTGGAAAGCAAGATTAGTAGAGAACCAACAGAATTGACCCTCAGACACTAGAGTGATTAGAGTGTATACACTTCCAGTGAGGGTTCGATGCTCGACTCTTTATTCCCGGCTTTCATGAGCTTTCTTCTTGCAGGTCTACTTGTACTTTATTTTGAGATTTGAATTAGTGGAATCCAGTTTATGTTTGTTCTTTGAGAATTTGTTTACTTTTAACCAAGTAGGTAGAAACATTTAGCATGTAGTTGCATTCTTATTGATAAATTGCATTGCATAAGTCTCACCTTTTTCCCTTCACTTTTTTAGTTTCCTTGAGCTTAGCATGAGAACATGCTAATGTTTAAGTGTGGGGAGATTTGATAAACCACTATTTTATGATATATTTTGGACTGAATAGAGTTGGTTTTATCAACTATTCTCACACTTATTCAAGTAAATTGCATGTTTTTAAGTTTCCTTCCTAATTTTGTCCTATGATTGAAAATATGCTTCCTAGGCCTTAAAATTGTTAATTTTTAATTCTCCTTTATTACCATTCGATACCGTGATGTGTTTGTTAAGTGTTTTCAGGTTTACAGGGCATGAATGGATTAAAGGATAAAGATGAAGCATGTTAAAGTAGAAGGAACACAAGAAACTAAAGAGTTGAGAAGCGAGAAGCGACACGCACGCATGGCTGACGTGTGCGTGACCTGGAGCGCGTGGCTGACGCATACACGTGACCAGCGTAGAAGTTCATCGACGTGTACGCGTGGCCGACGCGTACGCGTGACAGAGCGTCACGTGCTGCACTTAACAGAACTCACTGGGGGCGATTTCTGGGCTAATTTGGACCCAATTTCAAGCCCAAAAACGCAGACTAGAGGGAGGGATGGAGCTGAGACTGGACACACTTCACTTTTCACTTTAATTTTAGATTAGTTTTGAATTCTAGAGAGAGAAACACCTACTTTTCTCTAGGGTTTTTGATGTTATTAGTTTTGTTTAGATTTGGATCTTGAGAGAGTTGCTGATATCTTCAATCGGAGTCATTTTTCTTATAACCTTCTTCTTTAATTTTATTCCCTTAATACTCTTTTTCATTTGGTCATTGAATTTATGTTTGGATATTGTTACTCCTGAATTTCATTAATGCATTGAACTATTTTTAGGTTTATTTTTATTACTTGTCTAGTTATTGTTAATCATTGTTAGTGGTAATTTTGATTTAATTACTTCCTTATAATTATCCTGTCTTTTATTTATGCTCACCATGTATTTATGAAAATGGCATTCATGTTAATGGAGTAGATCTTCCAACTTGGCTTGGGGGTTAATTAATTAGGATCCCTTGAGTTGTGATACTCAAGTATTGATCTGTAATTAGGAATTGCTGGCTAACTCAACTCTCACCAACTCTAATCCTTCCCCATGAAGTGACTAGGACTTGTGGGCAAGAGTTAGTGATACCCACTTGACTTTCCTTCAATTGCTAGAGGATAACTAAGTGGAAGCAATGAACATTTACTATTATACTTGGAAAAGACAACAATGATAGAAACTCCAATTCTCTCCCCTGACCAAGGCCTTTTATTTTGAATACATAACATCTCTTATTAGTTACTCATCGCTTTAATCAAGGTTTTGAAAACCGGTTCGGACCGGCCAGTCAAACCGGTTAAACCGTGAAACGTGAAAAAAGACGGTTCGAACAAACAGCAAAACTGCAAATTCCAAAAACTGGAGTTGAGCCATTGAATCGGCCGGGAACCGGTCAGTCGAACTGAACCGTGACCGGCCGGTTTTTTGAATGCACGTCCAAACGCTGTCATTTCAATCTCTCTCGGTAACTCCATATGCCCAGAATCTCAGATCCAGCCTCTAGTTTGCCCTAACTCCATCCTCCCAATCTCATCGTCCCTCACCTCCATTCAGCACTTTAGCCACCGCCTTGTGCCACCGCCGTCGCGACAGGGCTCGCTCTCTTTCCCTCCATCGCGCAGCAGCCATTGCAAGCTTCCTCCCCTTCCATTGCGTAGCCACCTTGGGAAAATCCAAACGAAGCACTCTGCCACTCTCTCACTCACGCGACCCTCCTCCTCCTTCCTCTCAAACTCGAGCTCCTTCCTGACTCCCACAGCTGCTCTGTCCAGCCACCGGCGTTGAAGCCACCGCTTTGCTTGCTGGTCGTCTCCACCGTTGTTCGAACTTCGAAGCCACCATCGTCGCTGCCACTGGTCTCACCTCGTTCCTCCATCGTGCAGCCACTGTCATGCCACGCCGTCTTTGTTCCACTGCGTCAGCCCCACCGTCGTGCTCCTTGTCACGCTCTGTGCTCTGTCTTGAAGGATCTAGTTTGTTCCTTAATTGATTGAGCATGTAAGTACATTCATCTTTCCCCTTGACTAAGCCCGGTCGAGTTGGATTTTTCACAATGATACTACAATCTCTGCTCTCTTTAGAAGGTTTTTTTTATTTTTTTTAACTGTAATTGTTGTTTTAAACTTTTAATTGGTTAGTTAATCTATAATTTTTCATCTTGCTTCTTCAATTGTTGTTATCATTAGTCATTATTGTGATTTAAGATTGTTAATGATCTTGAATATTGATTTTGATATGCTCTGGTTCTATGAACTGATTGATTTGATTCTGATAATTCTTGATTTGAACCTTGCTGAAGTTGTTCTGTTACCTAACTTGTTGGCATTGAACTTGAGCAACAACAAACTAGAAGGAAGTATCTCCTCTGACTTTAAGTCATTTGGAGCTCTTTATTCTCTTGATCTTAGTGGGAATTTGTTGAATGGAACAATACCAAGAGTGCTTGGAGAATTGAAGCAGTTGCAGTGGTTAAATCTCTCTCGTGACAATTTTTCTAGCACAATTCCATCTAATTTTAATGGCAGGTCAAGCTTAACTTTGGTTATGTTATTGGTTCTGCTTCTTATCTTTGGAGTATTAGCACTTACACTTTGTGTGATTGGTGTTTCAAAGAAATGCAACCAGAAGAACAATTTTTCATATGGAGTCATGATGGAAAAATGGCATTTGAAACCATCATTAAAGCTGCCAATAATTTTGATGACAAATATCTCATTGGCATTGGAGGGCAAAGATCTGTTTACAAGGCTGAGTTGCCTTTAGGTATGGTTGTTGCTGTGGAACAAACTTCACATGGAATCAAATGCGGATGATAAGTTCAATTGGAAGGCATTTGAAAATGAAATCAAAGCATTAACAGAATTTAGGCACCGAAACATCATAAAGCTATATGGCTTTTGCCAACATTAACGATTCTTCTTTTTGGTATACAAATTATAATTATGTTTTATTATTTTTATTTATATTCTATTTATTATTTATTATAAAACGGTTATTTCGGTTGAACCATAGTTGAACCGGTTAAACTTGTAAACCAGTGAACCAGTAGCCAGAACGGTTCGATGACCGGTTCGTTTTTCAGAACCTTGGTTTTAATTCCTAGCTATTTACTTTTCCGTTCTCAATTTCAAAAATATTCAGGAAAATCCTAACCAATAATTTGCATCTTGTGTCAACTCTTTGGAAAACGACCTGGAATTCTACTCCCGGTTATTTATTATTAATTGTGACACATTCTAAATTGATAGTGGAAATTTTGTCGGTTAAGGCTGTACTTGCAATGCTATTTTTATCAGAAATTCTTAACCGGCATTTTTCCTCACGTCAACATCCAGATCCAATGTACGATAGTGACTTGGTACATCTGATAGCGCCGAAATCAGGTGGGGGAGGCAAAATATAGCACACCGTTGTCTCGACCAGCGTCTCTGGTACAAACTCCTCCTCCTCATCATCCTCAGAAGAATTACTATCGTTGCTATCTGCAACGTACTTTTCGTCGGAGTCTTCCTCACCCACCTCCATGTCTTCCACCGGTATGGCAACATGAATCAGCGGTGGTGGGAAAGGTGGGTCATCCTGCACAAATGTCGAGTGTACAGAACCACTACCACCAACATCACCAACCTCGGCGGAAAGCTCCATCACTTGTTCTACTATGATTCTCCCATGGATGTCGAACATGAGTCGCACATGCTCGTCACCGAGGAGCCAAAATAGTCAAAACCGAAAAACTCCATTACCCAAGGGTGCTAGCAACCTATACTCCACCCTTCCGATCTCTCTTCTCCCTATGCCACCAAGGTTGCTCAATATCAAACTTTTCAATTTGGACAACAAACTTACGCACTGAGTGTGCAATAATAACAGATTCTCACACTCAAATATCACCTTATTATCATTATTTCTCATATGACAATTGGGGTACACATAGAAAACTATGTATCCGCTATTACTGGACATTTTTGCCTACTTTTTGTAAGAAAACGGGAGAAAAGAAGATATAAAATATATGTGTAGAATGCCAAGGGTTACACATCCTTTTGTAGCAGTTGAAAATTTGTCTTACTATATCTCGATTACACTGTAAACGCATTAATTTTACAAGTATCTCGCTTATAGTGTAAATGAGATAAGCATGCACGTATCTTGTTTACACTATAAACGAGATATACACGTGTTACGCATACGTGCCTTATCTCGTTTACAGTGTAAACGAGATACGTGCATGCTTATCTTATTTACATTGTAAATGAGATAAGGCTGGAAAATGGATTTCGTTAATAATTTTTATAATTATTTATTTCAATAACTAATACATTTATTTTATTTATTTAAATAAAAAATTCAGAAATAAAAATATATGATGAAGCATTAACAACTCTAAGTTTATCAAAGAATACCGATATTTACTTATATCGGCGGATATCGACCTCGATAATAATACTATTATCAAAACTCTATTTTAATGATAGCATGTAAAATATAATAATAATAATAATAATAATAATAATAATAATAATAATAATAATAATAATAATAATAACAATAATACATTATTATTTATTTTATTTTTAAAATCTAGAACCGACTCGTCAAAATAAAACTAGTTATCGAAAAACAAATTTTTGAAAAGAATCTCGCTAGGGAACCAATGGGGTATCTGTACAATATGTACAATAGGCTAATTATTTAGCCCAATAAAGATAAATAATAAAAACCCGTCCACTCTAAATTCAAAAATTCTTATTCAGTTATTTCACATCGAATTTCAAATTTCAAATCCCTAATTATAAATTTCAAATTTTTAAAAAATCCAATTAATTATTTCAAAAAAATAACGATCCAAAATTTTAATTTATCAAAACATTTTATTTTAATACCATCTTCTTTTTCAACCTGCGGCCACTCCCACCTTCATTAATAATCATTCCACTCCACCTTCGCTGCTTGGCTTGCTACACGCCACTCACCCTTAGTAAAAATAACCCTCCACTTAAGAATAAAAATAATCATCTGCATACCTAATGAATTGAACATCTAACATATTTTAATTATATATAACTAAATTCAATCCAGTCAAAATAATCATCTACATAAAAATTAAAATAATCATTCGCATACCTATTGAAATGACCATCTTAAATTGACCATTAAATACATTAAAATATCCCATTTACGTTAAAAATAAACATCTCATTTACATGAAAAATAAACATCTACATGCATATATAAACTTCGGCTGCATATTGTCTCCCAACAAAGAATTTCTTCCGATTGGTTGCTTCAAAGGAAGTGTCACTGCAAGTAGGTTTATGTAAAGGACTTTCGAAGATATCAACATTTTGCTTCTTGGAGTTTTTCTTTTTCGGCCTACGCTTAAAGCACCACAGCATAAAAATACAAACGCCTGACAAAATAAATATTAAAAGACCAGCACCGGCAATCTAAATGATATTCTTAGCCATAAATGACTTCCTAGCATTTGCAAGCATTGATGCAATTGGGGAAGAAGGACTATTTGCTACTCTCTACGGTGATTTCTCCGGGGATGGAGCCATAGCCATATGATGTATGATTATATGTGTATTCTAATCTAAACATGCAAAAAGTATTTACTTTTCTTGCTTATTTAATTTTCTTTTTAAAATATAATTTCAATAATAATAATAATAATACCATTATCTATATTTCATATTCAATATACAGCATTACTAATATTCCAGCGGATCTATTGTCATCATGCACAGGAACATAGGTGCTTACTTATTGGGTGTCAAAGTCTCCAAAATATTCAAGTCCCATGCTTGTACATGCAATTTAAATTTATTCATATAAATTTATATATCAATAAAAGATAGTTCAATAAATATCTAGTTTCATCCAGCATCAATGCAATATGCCATGATCAATTAATACAAACCAAGGGCTTCATACATATAAGCATACCATGAATATAAAATCATCCCAAATATGGTTGAATCTTGAATGTTCATGATGCATCTGGGTAAGCATAAAACATAAAACTAAACACACCACTTGCATTGATTATGAACATCTAAATCGCTTAAAAATAGCCATCCATTATTAATGCTTTCAACATACGTTGCTCACCTTATTACATTGCTCACCCTCGACAACGGAGTGGTTGGCTACGTTTTCATGTGGATGTGATGAATTCTCATTACCTCCGAAAGATGGAACACGACACAGCGGTTCAACCAAACTAACCTCCATTAAGAAACTTCCGCGGAGTGATGAACGTGAAAGATGAAACACGCTCGAGAGCCCTTTCTCTTGCGACGTCGACGTCGGGAAGAAGGCACACACTGGCTGCAATGGAGTCGCTGGACGTCTGGGTTGCTACTGTGCCGCACATTCGGCGCACACAATATGTGCGTCCTCCCTTGGCATTGGGCGTTAGCGAACGACAGCACGAGTTAGAACAATGGCAGCGCGATGTCCGATGGCGGCTGCTGATGGTGACCGCGTTGTACCCGTAAGATTCAAGGAGAAAGGGAGAAATAAAGTCACACCATATTGAAAGAGGGAGGTCGTTTATTTGTTTCCATAACTGACGGTAATCCTACTTTGATTCAAATTTTAAAATACAAATTATTCAAAATTAACTAACTGCCTATAATTTAATTTTAATTTCAATTTAATCCCATTGTACGCATTGTATAAAACATATATTGGCTCCTCATACTTTCTCTTTTGAAAAATAGCGTGTAAATATAAAAACTTAGGTCGTTACACGCGACGTGCATGTTACCATCGCTGGCTGTGAAAGGAGGTGGAAAAGGCCATTGATGCACTCTTGGAAGAGTTATTTTGCATTGACTGCATGAACCTGTACAACTAGCTTATGTGCTATTCCAATCAGTTACATCTGCATTATGGGTGTCAAAGCTTTGCTAGAGGTGTGTGATCTCCTCATGCTGCCTCTGATGAGTATGCCTCTATTCTTCCTTCTATTAATGTTAGCATGCCTCCAACTCTGCACACCTCATCCGCTTATCTTGCTGCTCTAGCTGTCAATAGAGGTCCCTGTTAGCAATGTGACTTGCTCCCTCAAGTTTACTGATCCACTAGCAATGGAATGGTCCATCGTCCAATGTTATACACCCTCCCAGGCTTTCAACCACCAATATTCTACATTGATACTTCCTCCTTCGAGATTGGAGGTGCGTCTAGCCCCCACCACACTTTGAGTGGCATATTCTTTGGTGGTTTTCACTAAATTCTCTTGAAAGCGAATTTGACACAGATATAGAAAACACACAAACACATTATTAGATAGAAAATTATATATAGATAACTGGTGCACGAAATTGCGATCATCAACAATGGCGCCAAAGACTTGGTACTCTCAAACGTGAATCACACTTTGTCACAACTTCGCACAACTAACCAGCAAGTGCACTGGGTCGTCCAAGTAATAAACCTTACGTGAGTAAAGGTCGATCCTACGAAGATTGTCAGCTTGAAGCAAGCTATGGTCACCTTGTAAATCTCAGTCAGGCGGATTCAAATGGTTATGGTGAATTGATAATAAAAATATATATAAAATATAGGATAGAGGTACTTATGTAATTCATTGGTGAGAATTTCAGATAAGCGTATGGAGATGCTTTGTTCCTTCTGATTCTCTGCTTTTATATTGTCTTCATCCACTCCTTCATACTCCTTTCCATGGCAAGCGTTATGTAGGGCATCACCGTCGTCAATGGCTACATCCCATCCTCTCAGTGAAAAGGGTCCAAAATGCGCTGTCACAGCACGGCTATTCATCTGTCGGTTCTTGATCATACTGGAATAGGATTCAATAATCCTTTTGCGTCTGTCACTATGCCCAGCACTCGCGAGTTTGAAGCTCGTTACAGCCATCCCTTCCCAGATCCTACTCGGAATACCACAGACAAGGTTTAGACTTTCCGGATCTCAAGAATGGCCGCTAATAATTCTAGCCTATACCACGAAGACTCTGATCTCATGGAATGGAGGGCTCGGTTGTCAGGTGAGGCAACCATGCGTCATGAAGCAGGAGGCTAAGAGATATGCACTCAAGCTATCGTTAGTAGAATGGAAGTGGTTGTCAGGCACGCGTTCATAGGTGAGAATGATGATGAGTGTCATGGATCATCACCTTCCTCAAGTTGAAGAACAAGTGTATATCTTAGATAAGAAATAGGCTTGAATTGAATAGAAAAACAATAGTACTTTACATTAATTCATGAGGAACAGCAGAGCTCCACACCTTAATCTATAGTGTGTAGAAACTCTACCGTTGAAAATACATAAGAACAAGGTCTAGGCATGGCCGAATGGCCAGCCTCCCAAAATGGCATATGAATTCGAAAATAGGAAAAAAGACCTCTAGTACAATAGTAAAAATTTCTACTTATACTAAACTAGTTACTAGGGTTACAGAAATAAGTAATTGATGCAGAAAATCACTTCCGGTTCCACTTGGTATGTGCTTGGGCTGAGCATTGAAGCTTTCACGTGCAGAGGTCTTCCTTGGAGTTAAACACCAGTTTGTAACCTGTTTCTGGCGTTTAACTCTGCTTTGCAACATGTTTCTGGCGTTTAACTCCAGAATAGGGCAGAGAGCTGGCGTTGAACGCCAGTTTGCGTCGTCTAAACTCGGGCAAAATATGGACTATTATATATTGCTGGAAAGCCCTGGATGTCTACTTTCCAATGCAATTGAGAGTGCGCCATTTGATGTTTCGTAGCTTCAGAAAATCTACTTTGAGTGCAGGGAGGTCAGAATCCAACAGCATCTGCAGTCCTTCTTCAACCTCTGAATCTGATTTTTGCTCAAGTCCCTCAATTTCAGCCAGAAATTACCTGAAATCACAGTAAAACACACAAACTCATAGTAAAGTCTAGAAATGTAATTTTTATTTAAAAACTAATAAAAATATACTAAAACTAACTAAATTATACTAAAAACTATGTAAAAACAATGCCAAAAAGCGTATAAATTATCCGGTCATCACAACACCAAACTTAAATTGTTGCTTGTCCCCAAGCAACTAAAAATAAAATAGGATAAAAAGAAGAGAATATACTATAAATTCCAAAATATCAATGAAATTTCGCTCCAATCAGATGAGCGGGACTAGTAGCTTTTTGCCTCTTGAATAGTTTTGGCATCTCACTTTATCCATTGAAGTTCAGAATGATTGGCATCTATAGGAACATAGAATTTAAATAGTGTTATTAATTCTCCTAGTTCAGTATGTTGATTCTTGAACACAGCTACTTTATGAGTCTTGGTCGTGGCCCTAAGCACTTTGTTTTCCAGTATTACCACTGGATACATAAATGCCACAGACACATAACTGAGTGAACCTTTTCAGATTGTGACTCAACTTTGCTAAAGTCCCCAATTAGTGGTGTTCAGGGTTCTTAAGCACACTCTTCTTTTTGCTTTGGACCTCGACTTTAATCGCTCAGTCTCAAGTTTTCACTTGACACCTTCACGCCACAAGCACATGGTTAGGGACAGCTTGGTTTAGCCGCTTAGGCCAGGATTTTATTCCTTTGGGCCCTCCTATCCACTGATGCTCAAAGCCTTGGATCCTTTTTATTACCCTTACCTTTTGGTTTTAAGGGCTATTGGCTTTTTCTGCTTGCTTTTTCTTTTTCTTTCTCTCTCTCTTTTTTTTTCGCCATTTTTTCTCTTTTTTTTTTCTGCAAGCTTTGTATTCACTGATTTTTCTTGCTTCAAGAATCAATTTTATGATTTTTCAGATCATCAAATAACATTTCTCCTTTTTCATCATTCTTCAAGAGCCAATATATTTAACATTCATAAACAACAATTTCAAAAGACATATGCACTGTTCAAGCATTCATTCAGAAAACAAAAAGTATTGTCACCACATCAAAATAATTAAACTAATTTCAAGGATGAATTCGAAACCATGTCCTTCTTGTTCTTTTGTTTTTAGAACAGTTTTCATTTAAGAGAGGTGATGGATTCATAGGACAATTATATCTTTAAGGCATAGACACTTAGACACTAATGATCATGTAATAAAGACACAAACATAAATAAAACATAAAGCACAGTAAACAAAAATAGGAAATTAAGAACAAGGAGATTAAGGAACGAGTCCACCTTAGTGAGGGTGGCGTCTTCCTCTTCTTGAAGAACCAATGGTGCTATTGAGCTCCTCTATGTCTCTTCCTTGTCTTTGTTGTTCCTCCCTCATAGCTCTTTGATCTTCTCTAATTTCATGGAGGATGATGGAGTGCTCTTGGTGCTCCATCCTTAGTTGTCCCATGTTGGAGCTTAATTCTCCTAGGGAAGTGTTGATTTGCTCCCAATAGTTTGTGGAAGGAAGTGCATCCCTTGAGGCATCTCAGGGATTTCATGGTGAGGAATTTTCTCATGCTCTTGTTGAGGTCCATGATCTCTTGTTTGCTCCATCCTTTTCTTAGTGATGGGCTTGTCCTCTTCAATGAGGATGTCTCCCTCTATGTCAATTCCAGCCGAATTACAGAGGTGACAAATGAGGTGAGGAAAGGATAACCTTGCCAAAGTGGAGGACGTGTCAGCCACCTTGTAGAGTTCTTGAGGTATAATCTCATGAACTTCCACTTCCTCCCCAATCATGATACTATGGATCATGATGGCCCGGTCTATAGTAACTTCAGACCGGTTGCTAGTAGGAATGATTGAGCGTTGAATAAACTCCAACCATCCTCTAGCTACAGGCTTAAGGTCCAGTCTTCTCAATTGAACCGCCTTGCCTCTTGAGTCAACTTTCCATTGAGCTCCTTTTACATATATGTCCATGAGGACTTGGTCCAACCTTTGATCAAAGTTGACCTTTCTAGTATAGGGGCGTGCATTTTCTTCCATCATTGGCAAGTTGAATGCCAGCCTTACATTTTCTGGACTGAAATCTAACTACTTCCCCCGAACCATGGTGAGCCAATACTTTGGATTCGGGTTCACGCTTTGATCATGGTTCCTAGTGATCCATGCGTTTGCATAGAACTCTTGAACCATTAAGATCCTGACTTGTTGAATGGGGTTGGTGAGAACTTCCCAACCTCTTCTTTGGATCTCAAGTCGGATCTCCAGATACTCATTCTTTTTGAGCTTGAAAGGAACCTCAGGGATCACTTTCTTCTTGGCCACAACTTCATAGAAGTGGTCTTGAGGGACCTTTGAGATGAATCTCTCCATCTCCCATGACTCAGAGGTGGAAGCAATTGCCTTCTCTTTCCTCTTTCTTGAGGATTCTCTAGCCTTAGGTACCATTGATGGTTATGAAAAAACAAAAAGTAATGCTTTTTACCACACTAAACTTAAAATGTTTGCTCGTCCCCGAGCAAAAGAAGAAAGAAAGAAAGAGAAGAAGAAAAAGAATGGAGGAGAGGGAGAGATGTGTGTATTCGGCCAAGGGAAGAAAAAAGGGTTGTGTTGTGTGAAAATGAAGAAGGAATGAGGGGTTTATATAGGAGTGGGGGGAGGTTTAGGGTTCGGCCATTAGGGTTGGGTTTGAGAGGGAAAAGAGTTTGAATTTTGGAGGTAGGTGGGGTTTATGGGGAAGAGGGGATGGATGTGAATGGTGAAGAGGTGATGGGGAAGAGTGATTGAGGTGATTGGTGAAGGGTATTTGGGGAAGAGAGTTATGAAAATGTGTGAAGAGGAGAGAAGAAGTGGTGGGGATCCTGTGGGGTCCACAGATCCAGTGGGGTCAAGGACTTAACATTCCTGCTCCAATTAGGCGTGTAAAACGCCCTTGCTGTGCAATCCTGGCGTTTAACGCTAGACTGCTGCCTATTTTTGGCGTTAAACGCCCAAAAGTAGCCCGTTTCTGGCGTTTAACGCCATGTAGATGCTTGTTTTTGGCGTTAAACGCCAGAAAGATTCTTGTTTCTGGCGTTTAAACGCCAGAATGCTCCTCCACCAGGGTGTGCTTTTTTTTTTTTGCTGTTTTTTATTTTGTTTTTGATTTTTTTTTGTAGTTTTTGTGACTCCACATGATCATCAACCTAATAAAACACGAAATAAAAATAAAAAATAAAATAGATATAATTAAATAACATTGGGTTGCCTCCCAACAAGCGCTTCTTTAATGTCAATAGCTTGACAGTGAGCTCTCATGGAGCCTCACAGATGTTCAGAGCATTGTTGGTACCTCCCAACACCAAACTTAGAGTTTGACTGTGGGGGCTTTGGTTGACTCTGCAGTGAGAGAAGCTTTTCATGCTTCCTCTCCATGGTAACAGAAGGAGATCCTTGAGTTTTAAACACAAGGTTGTCCTCATTCAGTTGAAGGATCAACTTTCCTCTGTCCACATCAATCACAGCTTTTGCTGTGGCTAGGAATGGTCTTCCAAGGATGATGGATTCATCCTCATCCTTCCCAGTGTCTAGGATTATGAAATCAGCAGGGATGTAAAGGCTTTCAACCTTCACTAACATGTCCTCTACTTGTCCATAAGCCTATTTTCTTGAGTTGTCTGCCATCTCTAATGAGATTCTGGCAGCTTGCACCTCAAAGATCCCAAGTTTCTCTATTACAGAGAGTGGCATTAAGTTTATTCCTGACCCCAGGTCACACAGAGCCTTCTCAAAGGTCATGGTGCCTATGTTATAGGGAATTAGGAATTTACCAGGATCCTGTTTCTTTTGAGGTAATTTCTGCCTATCCAATGCATTTAGTTCATTGGTGAGCAAGGGAGGTTCATCTTCCCAAGTCTCATTACCAAATAATTTGGCATTCAGCTTCATGATTGCACCAAGGTACTTAGCAACTTGCTCTTCAATAACGTCTTCATTCTCTTCAGAAGAAGAATACTCATCAGAGCTCATGAAGGGCAGAAGGAGGTTCAATGGAATCTCTATGGTCTCTAGATGAGCCTCAGATTCCTTTAGTTCCTCAAAGGAAAACTCCTTATTGGTCACTGAACGTCCCAGGAGGTCTTCCTCACTAGGATTCACGTCCTTCTCCCCCCTTGTAGGTTCGACCATGATGGTCAAATCAATGGCCTTGCACTTTCTCTTTAGATTTTCTTCTGTATTGCTTGGGAGAGTACTAGGAGGAGTTTCAGTGACCCTTTTACTCAGCTGGCCCACTTGTGCCTCCAAATTTATAATGGACGACCTTGTTTCATTCATGAAACTTAAAGTGACCTTAGATAGATCAGAGACTATATTTGCTAAGCTAGATGGATTCTGCTTAGAATTTTCTGTCTGTTGCTGAGTGGATGATGGAAAAGGCTTGCTATTGCTAAACCTGTTTCTTCCACCATTATTAAAGCCTTGTTGAGGCTTTTGTTGATCCTTCCATGAAAAATTTGGATGATTTCTCCATGAGGGATTATAGGTATTTCCATAGGGTTCTCCCATGTAATTCACCTCTGCTATTGCAGGGTTCTCAGGATCATAAGCTTCTTCTTCAGAAGATGCCTCTTGAGTACTGTTGGATGCAGCTTGCATTCCATTCAGACTCTGAGAAATCATATTGACTTGCTGAGTCAATATTTTGTTCTGAGCCAATATGGCATTCAGAGCATCAATTTCAAGAACTCCCTTCCTCTGAGGTGTCCCATTACTCACAGGATTCCTTTCAGAAGTGTACATGAACTGGTTATTAGCAACCATGTCAATGAGTTTCTGAGCTTCTGCATGCGTTTTCTTTAGGTGAATGGATCCACCTGCAGAATGGTCCAATGACATCTTTGATAACTCAGACAGACCATTATAGAATATATCCAGGATGGTCCATTCTGAAAGCATGTCAGAAGGACACTTTTTGGTCAGTTGCTTATATCTCTCCCAAGCTTCATAAAGGGATTCACCGTCCTTCTGTCTGAAGGTTTGAACATCCACTCTAAGCTTACTAAGCTTTTGAGGAGGAAAGAACTTGGCTAAGAAAGCCGTGACCAGCTTATCCCAAGAGTTCAGGCTATCTTTAGGTTGAGAGTCCAACCATATTTTAGCTCTATCTCTTATAGCAAACGGGAAAAGCATAAGCCTGTAGACCTCGGAGTCAACCCCATTGGTCTCAACAGTATCACAGATCTGCAAGAATTCAGTTAAGAACTGAAAAGGATCTTCTGATGGAAGTCCATGAAACTTGCAGTTCTGTTGCATCAGAGAAACTAATTGAGGCTTTAGCTCAAAATTGTTTGCTCCAATGGCAAGGATTGAGATGCTTCTTCCATGTAAGTTGGAATTTGGTGCAGTAAAGTCACCAAGCATCTTCCTTGCATTGTTATTATTTTCGGCCATGTCTCCTTCTTTTTCGAAATTTTCAGTAAGATTTTCTCCAGAGAGTTGTGCTTTAGCTTCCTCTTCAGAGTTCTTTCAGGTTCTGGATCAGCTTCAACAAGAATATTCTTGTCCTTGTTCCTGCTCATATGAAAAAGAAGAGAACACAAAAGAAAATATGGAATCCTCTGTCACAGTATAGAGATTCCTTATGTAAGTATAAGAAGAGAAGAGTAGCAAAAGAAAAAGATAAGAATCCAAACACAAGGGAGAGGAGTGGGTTCGAATTTTTGAGTGAAAGAGGGATGTTAGTAGATAAATAAATAGAAGAGGATGAGAGATGAGAGAACTTCAAAAATTAAATAAATTAAAATAAAGTATTTTTGTTTTTAATTTGAAATTAAAGTTACAATTCGAAAACTTAAAAAAAATAAAATTAAATCTAACTAAAACTTAAAACAAATAGTTAATTGAAAAGAAATTTTGAAAAAGAGGAAGGTGATTTTCGAAAATTAGAGAGAGAATTAGTTAGGTAGTTTTGAAAAGGATATGATTGAAATAGTAAACTTTTAAAATCAAACAAAAAGTCAAGTAGTTAATTGAAAAAGATTTGAAAATCAATTTTTGAAAAGATAAGAAGTTAGAAGAGATTTTGAAATTGATTTTGAAAAAGATGTGATTGAAACTTATTTTGAGAAAGATTTGAAAAAGAAATTTAAAAAGATTTGATTTTGAAATCAAAGTTGATTACTTGACTAACAAGAAACTAAAGAGATATGATTCTAGAGTTTAAAGATTGAACCTTTCTTACTAGGCAAGTAATAAACTTAAAAATTTTGAATCAATCACATTGATTGTTAGCATTAATTTCGAAAATATGAAATAGAAATCAGAAAAAGATTTTGAAAATAAATTTTGAAAATTTCGAAAAATATGTAAAAATAAATGAAAAAGATTTAATTTTTGAAAAAGATTTGAAAAAGATAGAATTTTTAAATTGAAAATTTGACTTGACTCATAAGAAACAACTAAATTTTAAAAAGTTGTGAAAAGGTCAACTCAAATTTTCGAAAATTTATGAGTGAAATAAGGAAAGTAATTTTTTTATTTTTGAATTTTTAATGAAGAAAGAGAAAAACATAAAATTGATGCAAAACATAAAAATTTTGGATTAAAATAAAAGATGCATGCAAGAACACTATGAGTTTCAAGATGAATACCAAGAACACTTTGAATGTCAAGATGAACACCAAGAACTTATTTTTGAAAATTTTTAAGAAAAGAAAAACATGTAAGACACCAAGCTTAGAAATTTTCAATGTTGAGACATTAATAATTCAAAAATGCATATGAGAAACAAGAAAAGACACAAAACAAGAAATTTTAAAGATCAAACAAGAAGACTTACCAAGAACAACTTGAAGATCATGAAGAATGCAATGCATGGAATTTTGAAAGTTTTAATGAAATTAAAAAGATGAAATTGACACCAAACTTAAAAATTGACACAAGACTCAAACAAGAAACACAAAATTATTTTTAATTTTATGATTTTATTAAATTTTTTTTGGCATTTTTCGAAAATTATTTGGAAAAAGCAAAATAAGGATTTCAAAATTTTTAATAGGAATTCCAGGAATCTTGCAATGTTAGTCTAAAGCTCCAGTCTAGGAATTAGACATGGCTTACTAGCCAGCCAAGCTTTCAGTGAAAGCTCTGGTCCAAAACACTAGACATGGCTAATGGCCAGCCAAGCTTTAGTAGATACAAATCAGACATACAACAGCTGATACTTCATTCAACTTGCTTCTGTGCTGATGAGTGGAAGCCTCAATCCAAAAAAGATAGACATGGCTTTACAGCCAGTCAGGCTTCAACATGTTTCATGAAACTCTAGAATTCCTTCTTAAAATTTCTGAAGAACATAGAATAATTTATATATATATATATATATATATATTTTGAAGATTTTTCGAAAATAAGAATAATAAAAATAAAAGCTTAAAATTAAGATAAAATTACCTAATCTGAGCAACAAGATGAACCGTCAGTTGTCCAAACTCAAACAATCCCCAGCAACGGCGCCAAAAACTTGGTGCACGAAATTGCGATCATCAACAATGGCGCCAAAGACTTGGTGCTCTAAAACATGAATCACACTTTGTCACAACTTTGCACAACTAACCAGCAAGTGCACTGGGTCGTCCAAGTAATAAACCTTACGTGAGTAAGGGTCGATCCCACGGAGATTGTCGGCTTGAAGCAAGCTATGGTCACCTTGTAAATATCAGTCAGGCGGATTCAAATGCTTATGGTGAATTGATAATAAAAATATATATAAAATATAGGATAGAGGTACTTATGTAATTTATTGGTGAGAATTTCAGATAAGTGTATGGAGATGCTTTGTTCCTTCTGATTCTCTGCTTTCCTATTGTCTTCATCTACTCCTTCATACTCCTTTCCATGGCAAGCGTTATGTAGGGCATCACTGTCGTCAATGGCTACATCCCATCCTCTCAGTGAAAAGGGTCCAAAATGCGCTGTCACAGCACGGCTATTCATCTGTCGGTTCTTGATCTTACTAGAATAGGATTCAATAATCCTTTTGCGTCTGTCACTACGCCCAGCACTCGCGAGTTTGAAGCTCGTCACAGCCATCCCTTCCCAGATCCTACTCGGAATACCACAGACAAGGTTTAGACTTTCCGGATCTCAAGAATGGCCGCCAATAATTCTAGCCTATACCACGAAGACTCTGATCTTATGGAATGGAGGGCTCGGTTGTCAGGCGAGGCAACCATGCATCATGAACCAGGAGGCTAAGAGATATGCACTCAAGCTATCGCTAGTAGAACGGAAGTGGTTATCAGGCACGCGTTCATAGGTGAGAATGATGATGAGTGTCACGGATCATCACCTTCCTCAAGTTGAAGAACAAGTGTATATCTTAGATAAGAAATAGGCTTGAATTGAATAGAAAAACAATAGTACTTTACATTAATTCATGAGGAACAGCAGAGCTCCACACCTTAATCTATAGTGTGTAGAAACTCTACCGTTGAAAATACATAAGAACAAGGTCTAGGCATGGCCGAATGGCCAGCCTCCCAAAATGGCATATGAATTCGAAAATAGGAAAAAAGACCTCTAGTACAATAGTAAAAATTTCTACTTATACTAAACTAGTTACTAGGGTTACAGAAATAAGTAATTGATGCAGAAAATCACTTCCGGTTCCACTTGGTATGTGCTTGGGCTGAGCATTAAAGCTTTCACGTGCAGAGGTCTTCCTTGGAGTTAAACACCAGTTTGTAACCTGTTTCTGGCGTTTAACTCTGCTTTGCAACATGTTTCTGGCGTTTAACTCCAGAATAGGGCAGAGAGCTGGCGTTGAACGCCAGTTTGCGTCGTCTAAACTCGGGCAAAATATGGACTATTATATATTGCTGGAAAGCCCTGGATGTCTACTTTCCAATGCAATTGAGAGTGCGCCATTTGATGTTTCGTAGCTTCAGAAAATCTACTTTGAGTGCAGGGAGGTCAGAATCCAACAGCATCTGCAGTCCTTCTTCAACCTCTGAATCTGATTTTTGCTCAAGTCCCTCAATTTCAGCCAGAAATTACCTGAAATCACAGTAAAACACACAAACTCATAGTAAAGTCTAGAAATGTAATTTTTATTTAAAAACTAATAAAAATATACTAAAACTAACTAAATTATACTAAAAACTATGTAAAAACAATGCCAAAAAGCGTATAAATTATCCGGTCATCACAACACCAAACTTAAATTGTTGCTTGTCCCCAAGCAACTAAAAATAAAATAGGATAAAAAGAAGAGAATATACTATAAATTCCAAAATATCAATGAAATTTCGCTCCAATCAGATGAGCGGGACTAGTAGCTTTTTGCCTCTTGAATAGTTTTGGCATCTCACTTTATCCATTGAAGTTCAGAATGATTGGCATCTATAGGAACATAGAATTTAAATAGTGTTATTAATTCTCCTAGTTCAGTATGTTGATTCTTGAACACAGCTACTTTATGAGTCTTGGTCGTGGCCCTAAGCACTTTGTTTTCCAGTATTACCACTGGATACATAAATGCCACAGACACATAACTGAGTGAACCTTTTCAGATTGTGACTCAACTTTGCTAAAGTCCCCAATTAGTGGTGTTCAGGGTTCTTAAGCACACTCTTCTTTTTGCTTTGGACCTCGACTTTAATCGCTCAGTCTCAAGTTTTCACTTGACACCTTCACGCCACAAGCACATGGTTAGGGACAGCTTGGTTTAGCCGCTTAGGCCAGGATTTTATTCCTTTGGGCCCTCCTATCCACTGATGCTCAAAGCCTTGGATCCTTTTTATTACCCTTACCTTTTGGTTTTAAGGGCTATTGGCTTTTTCTGCTTGCTTTTTCTTTTTCTTTCTCTCTCTCTTTTTTTTTCGCCATTTTTTCTCTTTTTTTTTTCTGCAAGCTTTGTATTCACTGATTTTTCTTGCTTCAAGAATCAATTTTATGATTTTTCAGATCATCAAATAACATTTCTCCTTTTTCATCATTCTTCAAGAGCCAATATATTTAACATTCATAAACAACAATTTCAAAAGACATATGCACTGTTCAAGCATTCATTCAGAAAACAAAAAGTATTGTCACCACATCAAAATAATTAAACTAATTTCAAGGATGAATTCGAAACCATGTCCTTCTTGTTCTTTTGTTTTTAGAACAGTTTTCATTTAAGAGAGGTGATGGATTCATAGGACAATTATATCTTTAAGGCATAGACACTTAGACACTAATGATCATGTAATAAAGACACAAACATAAATAAAACATAAAGCACAGTAAACAAAAATAGGAAATTAAGAACAAGGAGATTAAGGAACGAGTCCACCTTAGTGAGGGTGGCGTCTTCCTCTTCTTGAAGAACCAATGGTGCTATTGAGCTCCTCTATGTCTCTTCCTTGTCTTTGTTGTTCCTCCCTCATAGCTCTTTGATCTTCTCTAATTTCATGGAGGATGATGGAGTGCTCTTGGTGCTCCATCCTTAGTTGTCCCATGTTGGAGCTTAATTCTCCTAGGGAAGTGTTGATTTGCTCCCAATAGTTTGTGGAAGGAAGTGCATCCCTTGAGGCATCTCAGGGATTTCATGGTGAGGAATTTTCTCATGCTCTTGTTGAGGTCCATGATCTCTTGTTTGCTCCATCCTTTTCTTAGTGATGGGCTTGTCCTCTTCAATGAGGATGTCTCCCTCTATGTCAATTCCAGCCGAATTACAGAGGTGACAAATGAGGTGAGGAAAGGATAACCTTGCCAAAGTGGAGGACGTGTCAGCCACCTTGTAGAGTTCTTGAGGTATAATCTCATGAACTTCCACTTCCTCCCCAATCATGATACTATGGATCATGATGGCCCGGTCTATAGTAACTTCAGACCGGTTGCTAGTAGGAATGATTGAGCGTTGAATAAACTCCAACCATCCTCTAGCTACAGGCTTAAGGTCCAGTCTTCTCAATTGAACCGCCTTGCCTCTTGAGTCAACTTTCCATTGAGCTCCTTTTACATATATGTCCATGAGGACTTGGTCCAACCTTTGATCAAAGTTGACCTTTCTAGTATAGGGGCGTGCATTTTCTTCCATCATTGGCAAGTTGAATGCCAGCCTTACATTTTCTGGACTGAAATCTAACTACTTCCCCCGAACCATGGTGAGCCAATACTTTGGATTCGGGTTCACGCTTTGATCATGGTTCCTAGTGATCCATGCGTTTGCATAGAACTCTTGAACCATTAAGATCCTGACTTGTTGAATGGGGTTGGTGAGAACTTCCCAACCTCTTCTTTGGATCTCAAGTCGGATCTCCAGATACTCATTCTTTTTGAGCTTGAAAGGAACCTCAGGGATCACTTTCTTCTTGGCCACAACTTCATAGAAGTGGTCTTGAGGGACCTTTGAGATGAATCTCTCCATCTCCCATGACTCAGAGGTGGAAGCAATTGCCTTCTCTTTCCTCTTTCTTGAGGATTCTCTAGCCTTAGGTACCATTGATGGTTATGAAAAAACAAAAAGTAATGATTTTTACCACACTAAACTTAAAATGTTTGCTCGTCCCCGAGCAAAAGAAGAAAGAAAGAAAGAGAAGAAGAAAAAGAATGGAGGAGAGGGAGAGATGTGTGTATTCGGCCAAGGGAAGAAAAAAGGGTTGTGTTGTGTGAAAATGAAGAAGGAATGAGGGGTTTATATAGGAGTGGGGGGAGGTTTAGGGTTCGGCCATTAGGGTTGGGTTTGAGAGGGAAAAGAGTTTGAATTTTGGAGGTAGGTGGGGTTTATGGGGAAGAGGGGATGGATGTGAATGGTGAAGAGGTGATGGGGAAGAGTGATTGAGGTGATTGGTGAAGGGTATTTGGGGAAGAGAGTTATGAAAATGTGTGAAGAGGAGAGAAGAAGTGGTGGGGATCCTGTGGGGTCCACAGATCCAGTGGGGTCAAGGACTTAACATTCCTGCTCCAATTAGGCGTGTAAAACGCCCTTGCTGTGCAATCCTGGCGTTTAACGCTAGACTGCTGCCTATTTTTGGCGTTAAACGCCCAAAAGTAGCCCGTTTCTGGCGTTTAACGCCATGTAGATGCTTGTTTTTGGCGTTAAACGCCAGAAAGATTCTTGTTTCTGGCGTTTAAACGCCAGAATGCTCCTCCACCAGGGTGTGCTTTTTTTTTTTGCTGTTTTTTATTTTGTTTTTGATTTTTTTTTGTAGTTTTTGTGACTCCACATGATCATCAACCTAATAAAACACGAAATAAAAATAAAAAATAAAATAGATATAATTAAATAACATTGGGTTGCCTCCCAACAAGCGCTTCTTTAATGTCAATAGCTTGACAGTGAGCTCTCATGGAGCCTCACAGATGTTCAGAGCATTGTTGGTACCTCCCAACACCAAACTTAGAGTTTGACTGTGGGGGCTTTGGTTGACTCTGCAGTGAGAGAAGCTTTTCATGCTTCCTCTCCATGGTAACAGAAGGAGATCCTTGAGTTTTAAACACAAGGTTGTCCTCATTCAGTTGAAGGATCAACTTTCCTCTGTCCACATCAATCACAGCTTTTGCTGTGGCTAGGAATGGTCTTCCAAGGATGATGGATTCATCCTCATCCTTCCCAGTGTCTAGGATTATGAAATCAGCAGGGATGTAAAGGCTTTCAACCTTCACTAACATGTCCTCTACTTGTCCATAAGCCTATTTTCTTGAGTTGTCTGCCATCTCTAATGAGATTCTGGCAGCTTGCACCTCAAAGATCCCAAGTTTCTCTATTACAGAGAGTGGCATTAAGTTTATTCCTGACCCCAGGTCACACAGAGCCTTCTCAAAGGTCATGGTGCCTATGTTATAGGGAATTAGGAATTTACCAGGATCCTGTTTCTTTTGAGGTAATTTCTGCCTATCCAATGCATTTAGTTCATTGGTGAGCAAGGGAGGTTCATCTTCCCAAGTCTCATTACCAAATAATTTGGCATTCAGCTTCATGATTACACCAAGGTACTTAGCAACTTGCTCTTCAATAATGTCTTCATTCTCTTCAGAAGAAGAATACTCATCAGAGCTCATGAAGGGCAGAAGGAGGTTCAATGGAATCTCTATGGTCTCTAGATGAGCCTCAGATTCCTTTAGTTCCTCAAAGGAAAACTCCTTATTGGTCACTGAACGTCCCAGGAGGTCTTCCTCACTAGGATTCACGTCCTTCTCCCCCCTTGTAGGTTCGACCATGATGGTCAAATCAATGGCCTTGCACTTTCTCTTTAGATTTTCTTCTGTATTGCTTGGGAGAGTACTAGGAGGAGTTTCAGTGACCCTTTTACTCAGCTGGCCCACTTGTGCCTCCAAATTTATAATGGAGGACCTTGTTTCATTCATGAAACTTAAAGTGACCTTAGATAGATCAGAGACTATATTTGCTAAGCTAGATGGATTCTGCTTAGAATTTTCTGTCTGTTGCTGAGTGGATGATGGAAAAGGCTTGCTATTGCTAAACCTGTTTCTTCCACCATTATTAAAGCCTTGTTGAGGCTTTTGTTGATCCTTCCATGAAAAATTTGGATGATTTCTCCATGAGGGATTATAGGTATTTCCATAGGGTTCTCCCATGTAATTCACCTCTGCTATTGCAGGGTTCTCAGGATCATAAGCTTCTTCTTCAGAAGATGCCTCTTGAGTACTGTTGGATGCAGCTTGCATTCCATTCAGACTCTGAGAAATCATATTGACTTGCTGAGTCAATATTTTGTTCTGAGCCAATATGGCATTCAGAGCATCAATTTCAAGAACTCCCTTCCTCTGAGGTGTCCCATTACTCACAGGATTCCTTTCAGAAGTGTACATGAACTGGTTATTAGCAACCATGTCAATGAGTTTCTGAGCTTCTGCATGCGTTTTCTTTAGGTGAATGGATCCACCTGCAGAATGGTCCAATGACATCTTTGATAACTCAGACAGACCATCATAGAATATATCCAGGATGGTCCATTCTGAAAGCATGTCAGAAGGACACTTTTTGGTCAGTTGCTTATATCTCTCCCAAGCTTCATAAAGGGATTCACCGTCCTTCTGTCTGAAGGTTTGAACATCCACTCTAAGCTTACTAAGCTTTTGAGGAGGAAAGAACTTGGCTAAGAAAGCCGTGACTAGCTTATCCCAAGAGTTCAGGCTATCTTTAGGTTGAGAGTCCAACCATATTTTAGCTCTATCTCTTACAGCAAACGGGAAAAGCATAAGCCTGTAGACCTCGGAGTCAACCCCATTGGTCTCAACAGTATCACAGATCTGCAAGAATTCAGTTAAGAACTGAAAAGGATCTTCTGATGGAAGTCCATGAAACTTGCAGTTCTGTTGCATCAGAGAAACTAATTGAGGCTTTAGCTCAAAATTGTTTGCTCCAATGGCAAGGATTGAGATGCTTCTTCCATGTAAGTTGGAATTTGGTGCAGTAAAGTCACCAAGCATCTTCCTTGCATTGTTATTATTTTCGGCCATGTCTCCTTCTTTTTCGAAATTTTCAGTAAGATTTTCTCCAGAGAGTTGTGCTTTAGCTTCCTCTTCAGAGTTCTTTCAGGTTCTGGATCAGCTTCAACAAGAATATTCTTGTCCTTGTTCCTGCTCATATGAAAAAGAAGAGAACACAAAAGAAAATATGGAATCCTCTGTCACAGTATAGAGATTCCTTATGTAAGTATAAGAAGAGAAGAGTAGCAAAAGAAAAAGATAAGAATCCAAACACAAGGGAGAGGAGTGGGTTCGAATTTTTGAGTGAAAGAGGGATGTTAGTAGATAAATAAATAGAAGAGGATGAGAGATGAGAGAACTTCGAAAATTAAATAAATTAAAATAAAGTATTTTTGTTTTTAATTTGAAATTAAAGTTACAATTCGAAAACTTAAAAAAAATAAAATTAAATCTAACTAAAACTTAAAACAAATAGTTAATTGAAAAGAAATTTTGAAAAAGAGGAAGGTGATTTTCGAAAATTAGAGAGAGAATTAGTTAGGTAGTTTTGAAAAGGATATGATTGAAATAGTAAACTTTTAAAATCAAACAAAAAGTCAAGTAGTTAATTGAAAAAGATTTGAAAATCAATTTTTGAAAAGATAAGAAGTTAGAAGAGATTTTGAAATTGATTTTGAAAAAGATGTGATTGAAACTTATTTTGAGAAAGATTTGAAAAAGAAATTTAAAAAGATTTGATTTTGAAATCAAAGTTGATTACTTGACTAACAAGAAACTAAAGAGATATGATTCTAGAGTTTAAAGATTGAACCTTTCTTACTAGGCAAGTAATAAACTTAAAAATTTTGAATCAATCACATTGATTGTTAGCATTAATTTCGAAAATATGAAATAGAAATCAGAAAAAGATTTTGAAAATAAATTTTGAAAATTTCGAAAAATATGTAAAAATAAATGAAAAAGATTTAATTTTTGAAAAAGATTTGAAAAAGATAGAATTTTTAAATTGAAAATTTGACTTGACTCATAAGAAACAACTAAATTTTAAAAAGTTGTGAAAAGGTCAACTCAAATTTTCGAAAATTTATGAGTGAAATAAGGAAAGTAATTTTTTTATTTTTGAATTTTTAATGAAGAAAGAGAAAAACATAAAATTGATGCAAAACATAAAAATTTTGGATTAAAATAAAAGATGCATGCAAGAACACTATGAGTTTCAAGATGAATACCAAGAACACTTTGAATGTCAAGATGAACACCAAGAACTTATTTTTGAAAATTTTTAAGAAAAGAAAAACATGTAAGACACCAAGCTTAGAAATTTTCAATGTTGAGACATTAATAATTCAAAAATGCATATGAGAAACAAGAAAAGACACAAAACAAGAAATTTTAAAGATCAAACAAGAAGACTTACCAAGAACAACTTGAAGATCATGAAGAATGCAATGCATGGAATTTTGAAAGTTTTAATGAAATTAAAAAGATGAAATTGACACCAAACTTAAAAATTGACACAAGACTCAAACAAGAAACACAAAATTATTTTTAATTTTATGATTTTATTAAATTTTTTTTGGCATTTTTCGAAAATTATTTGGAAAAAGCAAAATAAGGATTTCAAAATTTTTAATAGGAATTCCAGGAATCTTGCAATGTTAGTCTAAAGCTCCAGTCTAGGAATTAGACATGGCTTACTAGCCAGCCAAGCTTTCAGTGAAAGCTCTGGTCCAAAACACTAGACATGGCTAATGGCCAGCCAAGCTTTAGTAGATACAAATCAGACATACAACAGCTGATACTTCATTCAACTTGCTTCTGTGCTGATGAGTGGAAGCCTCAATCCAAAAAAGATAGACATGGCTTTACAGCCAGTCAGGCTTCAACATGTTTCATGAAACTCTAGAATTCCTTCTTAAAATTTCTGAAGAACATAGAATAATTTATATATATATATATTTTGAAGATTTTTCGAAAATAAGAATAATAAAAATAAAAGCTTAAAATTAAGATAAAATTACCTAATCTGAGCAACAAGATGAACCGTCAGTTGTCCAAACTCAAACAATCCCCAGCAACGGCGCCAAAAACTTGGTGCACGAAATTGCGATCATCAACAATGGCGCCAAAGACTTGGTGCTCTAAAACATGAATCACACTTTGTCACAACTTTGCACAACTAACCAGCAAGTGCACTGGGTCGTCCAAGTAATAAACCTTACGTGAGTAAGGGTCGATCCCACGGAGATTGTCGGCTTGAAGCAAGCTATGGTCACCTTGTAAATATCAGTCAGGCGGATTCAAATGCTTATGGTGAATTGATAATAAAAATATATATAAAATATAGGATAGAGGTACTTATGTAATTTATTGGTGAGAATTTCAGATAAGTGTATGGAGATGCTTTGTTCCTTCTGATTCTCTGCTTTCCTATTGTCTTCATCTACTCCTTCATACTCCTTTCCATGGCAAGCGTTATGTAGGGCATCACTGTCGTCAATGGCTACATCCCATCCTCTCAGTGAAAAGGGTCCAAAATGCGCTGTCACAGCACGGCTATTCATCTGTCGGTTCTTGATCTTACTAGAATAGGATTCAATAATCCTTTTGCGTCTGTCACTACGCCCAGCACTCGCGAGTTTGAAGCTCGTCACAGCCATCCCTTCCCAGATCCTACTCGGAATACCACAGACAAGGTTTAGACTTTCCGGATCTCAAGAATGGCCGCCAATAATTCTAGCCTATACCACGAAGACTCTGATCTTATGGAATGGAGGGTTCGGTTGTCAGGCGAGGCAACCATGCATCATGAACCAGGAGGCTAAGAGATATGCACTCAAGCTATCGCTAGTAGAACGGAAGTGGTTATCAGGCACGCGTTCATAGGTGAGAATGATGATGAGTGTCACGGATCATCACCTTCCTCAAGTTGAAGAACAAGTGTATATCTTAGATAAGAAATAGGCTTGAATTGAATAGAAAAACAATAGTACTTTGCATTAATTCATGAGGAACAGCAGAGCTCCACACCTTAATCTATGGTGTGTAGAAACTCTATCGTTGAAAATACATAAGAACAAGGTCTAGGCATGGCCGAATGGCCAGCCTCCCAAAATGGCAAATGAATTCGAAAATAGGGAAAAAGACCTCTAGTACAATAGTAAAAAGTTCTACTTATACTAAACTAGTTACTAGGGTTACAGAAATAAGTAATTGATGCAGAAAATCACTTTCGGGCCCACTTGGTGTGTGCTTGGACTGAGCATTGAAGCTTTCACATGCAGAGGTCTTCCTTGGAGTTAAACGCCAGTTTGTAACCTGTTTCTGGCGTTTAACTCCGCTTTGCAACCTGTTTCTGGTGTTTAACTCCAGAATAGGGCAGAGAGCTGGCGTTGAACGCCAGTTTGCGTCGTCTAAACTCGGGCAAAATATGGACTATTATATATTGCTGGAAAGCCCTGGATGTCTACTTTCCAACGCAATTGAGAGCGCGCCATTTAGAGTTCTGTAACTCCAGAAAATCTACTTTGAGTGCAGGGAGGTCAGAATCCAACAGCATCTGCAGTCCTTCTTTAACCTCTGAATCTGATTTTTGCTCAAATCCCTCAATTTCAGCCAGAAATTACCTGAAATCACAGTAAAACACACAAACTCATAGTAAAGTCCAGAAATGTAATTTTTATTTAAAAATTAATAAAAATATACTAAAACTAACTAAATTATACTAAAAACTATGTAAAAACAATGCCAAAAAGCGTATAAATTATCCGCTCATCAATAACACAAAACATGAAAAACATGAGGTATTAAACTTAAGTGGGTCTCTTCAAAGCATCTATTAACCCACTTATGGCGATCGTCCTTTTTGGTGTGGACTTTCTCGAAGATCTTGTTTTGAGTGGGTGGCCGACCCAACTCGCTCTCCTACCATAATAAGACACTTGAAGTCAACTGATATCTAAATAAAAAATAAAATACCCCACACATATGTAGCTAAAGAAC
The DNA here is from genome assembly GCF_059453495.1 of Arachis ipaensis. Taxonomy (NCBI): domain Eukaryota; kingdom Viridiplantae; phylum Streptophyta; class Magnoliopsida; order Fabales; family Fabaceae; genus Arachis; species Arachis ipaensis. The sequence continues at coordinate 97,525,340 of NC_142439.1, forward strand.
ATACTGCTTAAGACAATTAATTGTATTATGTTCCATTTTCTTTTTCGTGGCCTCGTATATATTGAAGTCGCTAATGTGCAATGACTCTCCTATATTGGATGTGCGACTAGCCATTGCTTTGGCCTTCATATCTCGGTAATTCTCTTTAGTTAAATACTCCCTGAGATCTGTGAGGATATTATCGGGGATCCACTTAGTTGGAGAACCATGGTTGCGGATGTCAGCAACCATCTCATAGAGGTGTTTCACTATCCTAACCTGCCACGTATTGAACATCTTCTACTCTTCACCACGGTAGAACCTGTAACATATAACAACAATGAGAAGCATGATAATTACTACATATAATTTCCATAAGTTTAGGCATAATTGAGAGCCATCCTAAGGAACGATATAAACCACCTGTAGTGACTTTTAAATAACCATGTAATTCAGAAATAACATTTTCAAATCCCCTATTTATATGTACTCTATCATACATCTAGGATCACTTTTGAGCCATCTATGCCATAATTCTCCTAATCCTACATTTGTCAAAAAGTTTCACATTTTAAATTTTTGTTGTGTTGAACATTTTTTTTTATTTTCTTCCTAGAGATTGAAGGTGGCAATGATGTAGCAAGAGATTAGGGTTGAATCATGCTATAAGAAAAATTTCCCGAAGCAAGTGAACTATAAATTGTTCATCAACTTTTTGGATTTATATGTAGTGGAATATAAGTATATAGTTCAAGAGATTCTTTAGCTTGTTAATTCAAAAACAACTTTTGAGAGATAAAAAAAATAAACATCATTATCTAGAGAGGAATTGTTTTAATAACAATCCTTAATACTTTTAAAACACCATTTGAGATATTAATGATTATTAGAAGACTTCAAAATTGGTTAGAGTAGAATCTAAGGTATCTACATAACTTGAGACAACTATCAAGAGGAACCTCTTAACTAAAAGAAATGATAAATTCAAAATATAAGGAGTCACTGAGTTTAGAAAATGCACATAGTAATGCATACTGGTTCGAATAAAATACCTACATTTAAGAGGTTGCAGGTTCGAGTCTCATATCTTTGGTAAAAAAAAAAAGTGTACAAAAGATATTATTTGTATTGAGTCTTATTAGACTACAATTTTAACTCAGACTGAACTACAACACATTTAAAAGACTCTAGATATTATTTCCTCAAATATTCTCAAGTCTATAAAATGATACCCTACCAACCTAAGAACTTTGGATCTTGTTCTAAACTTCTCAAACAATACTCAAAATAACTCCTCACCAATATAAAAATTTTAGATATTTTTTTTTTAAAGCCTTCTCACGCTAAGCCTTGACTCAGATTAGATACCACACCAACCTAAAAATTTTAGATATTTTCCTGATTTTCTCAAACAATATTTAGAATAAACCTATCCTAAAAAAATTAGATATTATTGGCTCAAACCTTCTCAAACTAAGCCTTAACTCAGATTGGATATTTCTCCCAACCTAATAACTTTAGATAATCTTTTCTTTAGTCTTCTCAAGACTAGAGATCACTACTAGATTAGGTTACAATCAGTGATGGATCCAAAAAATTTCAAATCATAGGAACAAACATATAGCACATAAAAATAACAAAAAAAATATTGTATAAACATATCAAAGCGTATAAAAATATTAAATATTAAATAATTTTTTATTTAGTCATCATCAATATTAATATAAATAAATAATAATATAATTATTAATTCAAATTTTTATAAATTAATAATAATATTCAAAGTAAAGTTGAGTAAAAAAGTTCAAGGATATAAACTTCAACTAAATAAATTTATTAATTTATAATGCTACAATAATATTTTTTATTAAATTGATTTAATATATATTTTATTTTGTATTTTTAGATACAAATTAGAGTTTAAATTTGATGTATTGATGGTGTAAAATATTTAGGGTTCAATTTTGTATGTTCTTTTGGATGATCATTAACACGATCAATATAAAAAATAGTTTTTTATGACATACCATTACGTAATTAGATGCACATGTAATAAATTAATTTTACACAAATAATGTATCAAAATTTAATTCTAAAAATTAAAAATATATATAAAATAGAGGAGTTAGCTAACTTGTACTCTAAGAAAATATGTTAAAAGTATAATAATAAAAAATTTAAATTTTAATATATTTAATATGTTGAAAAAGTAAAAAAAAATATCAATAATTTTTTGTCCAAATTTTCTTCTTATAGTGTTTTTAAAATGCGCCCTTATGACATAAATTAGCAAAATTTTTAAAATATTTTGACATAAAATTTAATAGATAATTTATTTTAATGTGGAGACAAATACAATTTTTAATGAAAGCAAATATATATACATATACTTTTGTACATTTTTTTAGAATATTAGTGGGGACACTTGCCCCCACAACCACCAAGGTAGATCCGCTCTTGGTTACCATAAAATGTTGAGTTCAAATAAAGACTCACCAGTGTTAACCAGGGTATTGCGAAATTCACAAATTTAACTTAGTTTAAGAACTCATCCTAGTTTTGAGATAGTTCAAAGGTATTATATATCCAAAAAATTAAACATATCTCATATGTGCAAGTGAATTGTTGAATGCAAGAGTGTTGAAGAGTTTGCATACTCAGCAACTTCATATTGAAATCTTCATATTAAAATCTTATACTGCCCTGAGATATAGCCTTAAGAAGTTTTCTAAGAGAAACATAGCATTCTCAGCTTACATGAATATACAACAAATACTTAGATTACAAACTATGTTCACTTTTTTTTTTGTCGAGAATGTAGAACTTATGGGTGAAGATAGGAAAGAGGCTTTGAGAGTAAATTCTTTTATATCTTAATCTTATCTAATCTTCATCACTTAAAAATGTTCTATACTTTTGTTTAAATTGTCTTCGAGATGTTTTTGTAGTTCCTTAAGGATGATTGAAGGATGATGTGCTTCTTACTTGTGTCATCATTGTTTTTTGTCATGTGTGAAGCCTCATCATAATGTACTTATTGTAGATGAGAGAGCAAGCTCCTCCAAATGGTTAGTTTGACTTGTTGAACAAGCTCAATTTTAAACATTGGAATCAAATTAAAACATGCGTTTATATGGACGTCTTTTTAAGTTAAGCATTTCCGTGTCTTTGTAGTTTCTCAAGTGGAAATGGAACATGTTTTTGAGTTGTGTTATGTTAATTATTTTGAGATAGTTTGACTACTTTTGAGGAAGTTTATTCAATCAGTCTTAGTTTTTGAGATTTTGTACTTTAGTATTTAGACTTTCTCAAATTTTAAAGACACATAGTTTGTTTATATTACTTAAAAAAATTTCTTAATACATTCTACACTTTAAACAAATATTAGACAGCACATTAATAAAATTATTGAATATCATTTGAGTTTGTTAATCATCAAAATTTTAATATGAGAATTGTGGAGCTAATAGAGTCTCTCTTACAATTATGAGACTCCAAATTCTCAACTTTAGTCTCAGCGTATATTTTAGATTCTTTACATTACATCAGACAACATAAACAAGCATCATACAATTTGCAATTACCTTTATTAATCCTAACAATTCTAATCACCTTATTCTCTATATAAAAAATAAAGCAAAACAAATAACCTCCATAACAAACAAATAATAAGTATTTCTATATTATTTTATCCCTCTGATCCTACAACTCTATTCTACGTGTTTAAGTTTCTATTCTAAACATACAATCATTTTCAAATTGAACATTATTTTTTAATTTATAAATTATTTTCACTTATATTAATTTATTAGTTTTAATTTCAAATAAGGTTTAATAACACTGATAGCAACAAGTTTAATAAAAGCAACTAGGAACACTTTAAAACGATTGAAAAAACTTAACTAGTACGGAAAACTAAATCGATTAAAAGGAGGAGCTATTCATTAACCAATAGAGATGAAGCTAAAGAGAGAATGGGTTGCAGAATGGTTGGGGAGAAGGGAGGTTGTGCCGATTTCAATCAGTGGCGAGCGGAACTTGAGGATGATTTTTGGAGCGGCTAACATGTTCAATTTGAAATAAATAATATATTGGATGAGTGACAGGAGTAGTATCAAAGAGGGTTTAGCTTGATTAGTAACACAGCATTCAACCAATTAAAATGCTTCTACTATCTTTTTATAAAATGGTTTTTGGGGACGGGGGGAGGGGGGATGGCTCCCCTGTGATTGTACAAAGTTCCGCCACTGATTTCAATCATGATTTGGCCATTACTAATAGCTAGACTATCGGTAAATAATGTTACTGACAAACATGAAATGAATCATTCTTTAAACTGCTTTTACAAATAATCTAATCTCGAAATTTAAATTAAAAGTAATTTAAAATTTTTAAAAATAAAATATAAATTAAAAATATTTTCTCTTTATTTTTTTACGCACTAATTGGGAGCTGCCTTTGCGGGCAACATATTCAATCAATGAAACGTTAACCCGAGAAACGTCATCATTAAGGGTGTGTTGAAAATAGGAGGAGGAAAAGGAAGGGAAAGAAATTGGAAGGAAAATAGTTATTTTTTCTAGGGATGACAACACCATCCGAACTCGCGAGTACCCACCCGAGCGGGTAATTACTCGCCCCACACTGGGGGTGGGTTTTTAGCGGGGCGGCTTTTTGGGCGGGGCAGAGCGGAGCCGGGTTTAGGTACTACCCGCCCCTACCCGTCCCGGTATATATATAATATATAATTTTAATATATAATATGTATAATATATGTAAAATAATTAGTAAAATAATTGATAATATTGTATCATATTTAAAATTTTTAATTTAATTTATGTTATGTATCTGATGATGGTTATATAAATTTTGAAATTTTATTTTATTTATTAGATTTTAATAATTATAGGGGCGGGATGGGTACCCGCGGAGGCGGGTTAGGGTTCAACCATTTACTACCTGCGGATAGAAGTGAGACGGGTTTTATGTGAATTATTGTAAGGCGGGGCGGGGTCGGGTAGAGCAAAAACCCGCCCTTACCCGCTCCGTTGTCACCCCTAATTTTTTCTTATTTGGTTGAGGAGAGAAATGGGAGTGGAAGGAAAATGGATAGAAAAATATTGGTGGGACCCACCAATTTTTTTTTCCTCTAACAATAGAAAGAAAATGGAGAGAAAACTAATTCTCTCTCTACTTCCAATATTACTCCTTTACTTTTTTCAATATATTTTATAATATAAGGATAAAATTATCTTTTTATAACATTTCTTTCCTTCTTATTTTCCTTTCATCTAAAAAAAAAAAAAATTCACTCAATTTCTTTCTTTTCTTTTTTTTTTTCCTTTTTATTTCCTTCCTTTCTTTTTCTTTTCTTCCAACCAAACAAAGAGACACTAAACTAATAAACATATTCTATCAAAGGAACGCCAAAAGCAAAGGTGCCTTCTATTTGGAAAGCCACTAAGTGCAAATCGGCCTTCTTATATGTCATAGTTAAGAAAAAAATTTTAATTATAAAAGTAAAATAGATACAATTTAAAAAAAATAATATTTATGATTTAGGTTGAATTAGTTTATATCCTATTTAAATTTTAAATTTTATAATTTAAAAAATTTAATTATTATTTTTTCTAATATTAAATTAAAACTATTTATATTTTTGTAATTTTTTATTTATCTCATCTACACTAACGGTCCAAAAAGTTAATGATTTAAAAAGTAAATTACAATTTAAAATTTTTAACTTACAAATTTTGTATAATTTGAATAAGATGTAATTTAAAGGGATAAGTATGATTTTGGTCCCTCACGTTAAGGGTCAGAATCGAAATCATCCTTAACGTGTTTTTTTGTATTGAAATTCAAATTTCGAACCACCCGCCATCATCTCTACTTTGTCATTTTTATGAATCATGCACTGCCACTGCATTTAGCTCCTCTACTATTCGTTGTTGCTATCCTCTACCATTCGCTATCGCTAAGCTACCGCCACCTCGACTCTTTTCTCCTTTCTCGTCAAGATTATTATCCACGCTCATATCGACCTTATCCACCATTATCCTCCCCCGATTTCATCACTCGTAGTAACAACATCTGCGTATTTCACTATTTCTATTGTGGTCATTGACTTTCTTGCCATTTACTTCTGATTTTGTTTTTATTGTTAAATTTATTGCTGAAATCTGTGTTGAGTGGTGGTGGTGATTGTTGTTGTTTTTGGTATCGTTGTTGTTCTTGGTGGTGGTAAGTTGTAAGAGTGGAAAGAATTTTCGAAGGAGCTAGCAGTGAGTAAAAAGGGTGATAACAGAAGTGTGGTGTGAGACAAGAACTAGAAGAAGGTGATAGGTTGAGTTTCAGATCGGGTGAAAATGGTTCATAGTGTTGCGACGATTATGAAAAGGGGGCAATTGTGGGAGTTTGAAGGGATGGTATAGGGTAGTAGTGAATGTGAAGCATGGTGGTCATAGTAGTGGCGATGACAGGTAGCCGCAATAGTGGATGGTGGTTGATGAAGGGAGAAAGTAGTGATATTGATTATGAAGAATTCATGTTGAAAGTTTGGGATCTTGGGAAGAAGAAACAATGTTGGAGTTGAGGTTGAAGATAAATGGAGGGGGTAATTTAAAAATTTTATTAATAAATTAACAAAAAATTAGAATTTGAATACTTTTATCTTTCGGAACCCATCTTTTATGGGTATAACGTTAGTTTCTTTGTTTAATGGGTACTTTTATCAGTGTTTGCAAAATTTATTGGTACAAATTGTAATTTTTTTTATATAAAATGATGTATAATTGTTCAATTATATTGTTAAATTTGACCACGTATTTATTTCTCTCATTTTATTCCATGTTAGGTATATTTTGTCCCATTATTAAAATTTTTTAGATTTGTTATTGTCTATACTTTTTTTTTTCCAGTTAAATCTCTACATTACTTTTAATTTTGTAATTATATTATTTTTATATAAAAAATATTCAAAATAATGGAATATTTTTTTCAAAAAAAAATATATAATCAAAGATCTAATTAAGTCCTTAATTATAGGTACTTTCAATTTGTAAAAAAAATATTTAATTAAATCTAACTTTTATATACTAAAAAAAATTTAATTACAAAATTAAAAGAAATGTATAGACTCAATTAAAAAAAAAATATAGCGACCTAATTATATTTGATTTTTCTTTTTATTTGGCCTTACAGTGCAATTTTCTTTTGGCAGTATCATTAACAATGCATCATAACCAACTTGGGTTGGTCGAGTGGTCAGCTCATTTGTCCGCTTAAGCAAGTGTCGGGGGTTCGAATCCCGCCTTGTGCATGCAGCAACCCATTGGCCAGCGGCAGACCCTTAAATGGAGCTCCGATCCGCGACGGATTAGTCCTTGGCCTGTCGGGCTGGGGGATACCGTGGGCAACAAAAAAAAAACAATGCATCATATATATGAGGTTCTATCTCTATTGGCATTTATCAATTTAAAATGTTAATTTTCTGGATACGATTGTTTAAAACAGGGACAATAATAACCTACATTTTACCGAAAGATAGATAAATTTACTTAAATATAATTACTGATGACAAGTCATCTTAGCCTAGTTTTACTAGTCTTTTCCCTTGTTTTTAATAGGCTTTATGCACTTTCTTGCATTGTAAGTTAGTAATTTGGAGTGAAATTGCATGGTTACTTTGAATCAATCAACCACCCTTTAATTGATACAAAATCATGAAGTTTAAACAAAAATTAATTGGTTTTAAATGAATTTTAAGTTTTGTGAATTTTGTGATACTTTGATTGGTTGTTTTGATTACTTGTAGGTGAAGAAAAGAAAAAAAAATAAGAAAATCGTAGCCTAAGGAGCATGATCTAAGCAAAGAAAGAAAGCGTGGCACAAGAAAGAGAAGCGTGGCTCAAAGAAGGAGAAGCATGGATGCATTCAAGAAACAAGGGTATAAAGCTCTTGCCAAGAGCTTTAAAGCTCTTGTGGAGAGCTTTTCTTCAAAGAATCAGAAGCCAAGCTCTTGCCAAGAGCTTTGAAGCTCTTGCCAAGAGCTTTATCAAAAGCAAATGGAAGAAGGAAGCAAGAGCCAAGCTCTTGCCAAGAGCTCTTGAGCTTTTGCTAAGAGCTTTTTCGGGCATGCTTCAAAGAAAATCAAGCAAGAAAAGCTTGCCAATTCACTCACCAAGGCTTGAACCCATGACCAAGGAGAGGGGGCCAGCGCTACTTCACAAGGAAAAACAAGCCAAAATTGGCTTGTTTTCACTCACCAAGGTTCGAACTAAGTCCCTCAAGGAAGCAAGACCTTGTGCGCCACTCATTTGCCAAGGAAAATGGCCAGCAACTTCCTTCACCAAGGATTGAACTGGGCACCTCAAGGAAGCAAGACTTTGGGGGCTCCTCTTGTGCCAAGGAAATTAGCTCCACAAGTGCACCACCCAAGACTTGAACCAAGGACCTCAAGGACAAGTAAATCTCTTGCCAAGAGCTTTCAAGCTCTTGCAAAGAGCTTTGTTCTCTTGTCAGCGGGGAAGGGCGCGCAACACTTTAGCAAGGAAAGGGAACCAAAGCTCTTGGCCAAAGCTCTTGCCAAGAGCCGAACCTTCCCCTGGGAGGTGCACCATGGGCTGAAAATTGAACTAAAAATCCAAATTAATTCATTTCTTCACCAAATTTTAGAGCCCACCCAAATTCTTAGATCCAATTTAGGAAGTGTATAAATAGGTGTTAGTTTGATTTAGAAAGGACCTTTTTACTTACTTTGAAATTTTCTTTTGCTTCTTGGAATTTCCATTTTTGTAATTTTGAGCTTTTACTTTGAACTTGGATCTTGGAGAATTAGGAAGGAGAATTGATCTCTCTTCTTCCTTGATCTTGCTTGAGCACTCTTTACTTTTCATCTTGGAACTTGGGTGGAGAATTGAAGAACTTCTATTTCAATCTCACCTTGAGATCTCTTGTTTACTTTTTCTGCATAATTCAATTTCTGTTTACTGCTTCATCTTCTATTCTTATGCAATTTACTTTTTCATCTTCATTTTGCAATTGTTCTTGTTGGATCAAGGAAGGATTTGAGATCTAGACTTGTTTTCTAATCTCTTCCACTCCTGAGATCTTCAACATCCTTTTTATTGCTGCAAATTAAGCATCACTTTCTGTTTTAATTTCTCAAGTATTTCTACTTTTCTGTTTAGATCTACTTTACTTCAATTCACCTTCTACTCTTCTGTTTTGTTGCAATTTACTTCTGTTTGTTTAATTTCTGCAATCCCAGCTCCCTGAACCCTTTTATAATTCAAGCAATTTATATTTCTTGCACTTTAAGATTCAGTTATTTACATTTCTTGCAATCTAAGTTTCTGCAATTTAATTTACTTGTTCTTTAAGATTCAACACTTTTACTTCTTGTTCTCTTTAATTTACTGCAATTCTTCCCTCTCCCTTTACAATTCATGCAATTTAGTTTCTGCCAAATACAAACCACTCAAACAATACTTGATTCGCTTGACTAAATCAACCACTAAACTAAAATTGCTCAATCCTTCAATCCCTGTGGGATCGACCTCACTCATGTGAGTTATTATTACTTGATGCGACCCAGTACACTTGCCGGTGAATTTTGTGTTGGATCGTTTTCCACACATCAAGTTTTTGGCGCCGTTGCCGGGGATTGAATTAGATTGACAATGATTAAGTGAAGGAGATCTAGATCAAGCACTTTTTCTTTTCTGTTTCTTTAATTTTTGACTAACACACTAACTGTTTGAATTTTTGCTTAAGCCAATTAACATTTCACTTCAGCAATGGATTGAAGTGTTATTGCCTTTCTGGTGTTGTGTGATTCTTATGCTCTGGTTGTATGTCAGGTACAAGGAGAATTATACCCACTTTTTGTAAACAAGACGAAAGAACTCTTAGGAGATTAAGGAGAGCTGAAAGAGGGAAAAACATTGTTGGCAAAGAGGATTCAGAAGAATAATTCCAAGACATGGAGGAACACTTAACAAATCCACCAAATCCACCAGAAGGAGCAGCCCATAACAACAATAATCCACCACAGAGGAGAGTTTTGGCTTCCTACACTTTTGCAAATCCTAGACATTGTGGGAGTAGCATTCTTATCCCAAATGTTAATGCAAATAACTTTGAACTGAAGCCACAACTCATCACCTTGGTCCAAAATAATTGTTCCTATGGGGGAGGACCACTTGAAGACCCTAACCAACACTTGTCTACCTTCTTGAGGATTTGTGACACTGTCAAAACTAATGGAGTGCATCCTGATAGCTACAAGCTACTGCTATTTCCATTCTCCCTCAGGGACAAAGCCACTCAATGGTTGGAGTCATTCCCAAGAGACAGCATCAACAATTGGGACGATCTAGTAACCAAGTTCCTTGCTAAATTCTACCCACCTCAAAGGATCATTAGGTTGAAGACTGAGGTACAAACATTCATACAAATGGAAGCTGAACCCATCTATGAGGCATGGGAGAGATACAAGGCTCTAATCAGGAAGTGTCCTCCTGAAATGTTCACTGAGTGGGATAAGTTGCAGAACTTTTATGAAGGCTTGACTTTGAAATCCCAGGAAGCGTTGGATCATTCAGCTGGAGGCTCTTTGCAACTCATGAAAACTGCAGAGGAAGCTCAAAATCTCATTGATATGGTGGCCAACAACCAGTACTTCTTTGCTCACCAAAGGCAACGCCAACCATCACAAAGAAAAGGAGTGATGGAGTTGGAAGGAGTGGACTCAATCCTAGCTCAAAGCAAAATGATGCAGCAGCAAATTCAACAACAATTTGAGCAAATGGCCAAGAGGATTGATAGCCTCCAAGTTGCAGCAGTAACCACAAGCCAACCATCAACCACATGGGGGACAAATGAAGAAATTCAAGAGGACCAACAGCAGGAACAAGTCCAGTATATGCACAACCAAAATTCTGGATCAAATGAAGTTTATGGTGATACTTATAACCCATCCTGGAAGAACCACCCAAACCTCAGATGGGAAGACAACCACAATCAAACTCAACAGCCATGGCAAAAGAACTCAAACTAAAACAGTTGGAAAAACACTAACCACAACAACCAACAAACCAATAACCAAAACACATACAGAAAACCACAAAATACTTATCCCAACTCTAACCATCATCCATCCAATAACCAAACCATCAACCAAAACACTTATCCCTAACCCTCAACACCCCACAACCAACCAATCTCACAAGACTCTCAGAGGATCACCAACTTGGAGCTCTTAATGGATAAAATGATGAAGCACCAAGAGATGACAACAAAGAACCAAGAAGCATCCATGAAAAATATGGAGAGGTAGATTGGACAGATCTCCAAGCAAATTGCCATGGAAAGACCATCAAGCTCACTACCAAGCGACACCATCCCTAATCCAAAGGAGGAATGCAAAGCTATACAACTAAGAAGTGGAAAGATCTTGGTAAAGAATGAAGAAGTAACCAAGAAGTCAAGGGAAAGTGACAAGAAACAAGCTGAAGAAGAGAAAGTCAATGATGAAGAGGTAACAGCAAGCAAGCAAACTCAAAATCAGGCTCAAGAAAAGGAAGGCCAGCCACAAATATCAAGAAAAGGGGAAGAAGCCATGAAAGAATCACCCAAGGACCAAAGGCAGGGAGTGAACTTCACACCTCCATTACCATATCCTCAAAGGTTCAGCAAAGAGACTAAGGACCAACACTTCCCTAAATTTCTTGAAGTCTTCAAGAAATTAGAGATAAACATTCCACTAGCCAAAGCATTGGAACAGATGCCCCTGTATGCAAAGTTCTTGAAAGAACTTATCAACAAGAAGAGAAGTTGGCAAGGGAATGAAACTATACTGCTCACTGAAGAATGCAGAGTATTAATCTAGAAAGGACTTCCCCCTAAACGTGAAGATTCTGGAAGCTTCTTTCTACCTTGTGCCATTGGTAATGTGACCATCAACAAGGCAATGTGTGACTTAGGAGCTAGCATCAATTTGATGCCTTCCTCTCTAGTGAAAAAGCTGTGCATAGAAGAAGTGAAACCAGTACAGATGTCTTTAGAACTGGTGGACAAGTCAGTGATATGTCCCAGGGGTGTGATTGAGAACCTTCTAGTCAAGGTCGACAAATTCATATTCCCTGCAGATTTTGTGGTCTTAGACTTAGATGAGGATGAAGGTGATTCCATTATACTGGGGAGACCATTTTTAGCCACTGCTAGAGCCATTATAGATGTAGAACAAGGAGAGTTAACCCTCAGAATGCATGATAAAAGCGTCACCCTAAATGTATTTCCAGAAACACAGCTCATTGAAAAAGAGAAAGAGACTGTGCAGAGTGATGAAGAAATTCAAGAAGACAGTGAAGTGTTAACAATTAAGAAAAAAATCTCAAAGTGAAGCCTACTGTCAAAGAAGAAAGATCAACAAAGAGAAAGAAGAAAAACAAGAACAAGACTAAAAAGGGTTGGAAGAACAAAAAGATTCCAACAGAGGGGTTCTCCAAGGGTGATGAAGTACAGTTGATCTATCAACAGTTGGGGACAAACCAACAAGTCAATGACTACTACACTATTTGCAAAATACTCTCACTTGAGCATGCCGAAATTGAGCATCAAGGAACGAAGAAGAAGCTCACAGTAAGGGGGGACAAGCTGAGACATTACAGTCATCAACCACCCTAAAAGGGGGCCCAATATCAAGCTAGTGACAATAAAAGAGCACTTGTTAGGAGGCAACCCAATCGGAGGTAGTGTTCTTTTCATAGCTATTTTAATAAAAAGGTTAATTAGCCTTATCTGTACTGCAAGAAGCTAAGTTTGGTGTTGCACACCAAAACAATATAAGGGAGAATGAAGGATTCTAAGTTTGGTATTCCACCAAAATCTCATCATGAAACATATTCTCACCTTTTGCATAATGCTAGCTTCACGCATTTAGATAAACTAGTTAACTATTCCGTTGTTTTCTAGTTATTAGTCTTATTGCTTTTGAAAAAGAAAAAAATTTCACATATAATTTGTTGCATAAGAAACAATGGCAAGGAACTAAGTTTGGTGTTCACACACCAATGTAAGTCCAAGAGCCCACACACAAGTTTTGCAGATTAACTGGATAACTAAAGGAGTTAAAGAGCAAGCAACATTTGAGGAGTATGCAGGAACACAGCCAACAAATCAAGGAACATTTACATTATGACTTACAAGGAGCAATCAGAAGGAAGAATGAAAAGCTGCAACCCAACAGGTTGTATTTATTCTTGATCTTTGTTGATTGTGTAATGATTTAATTCAGAGATTCCTTTATGTCTGGTTGGAATGATCATTTAGTTGCAAATGGAAGTACATACTAGAGAAAGCTATCTGCATAGTCCTAGCCTAAAAGTTATCTGCATAATAATTGTCATCCTTCATTTGCTTAAATTTTGTTTTGTCCCCCATGCTGTCTGAATAAAAGAGAGATGTTTGACCTAGAGAAGTAATTGTTCAATGTTGCAAAAGTTAGAATAAAAGTTAGTGGTGGTATGTGGTTGATTCAATTGATAGCTCACAAAATAAATGTTGCATAATGACATGTTCTTTGAAGCCTAAGCTAGTTTGCTGTTATGATCCTTCAATTAATGAAAGCCCCTTGAAAATAAATCAAAACAAAAAGAAAAAGAAATAGAAAAAGCCAAAAAGTGGCAAAGAAACAAATAATAAGGCTAGACACCAATAGCTTGGACCCTAGGACATATGCCTGTGGTGTTTGTGTACTAGGATATGCTTGGACAAGTAAGTTCTAAGGAGTATTTCAAAACTTGGCCACTTAGATCAACTGATATGGGATTGCCAACTGAAAGTCCACAATAAAGAGCAACTTAGCTACAAAACACTTAGTTATCCAAAGAGATGCTGGGCTTCAATGATCCTAAGAGGAAAAAGGTGAGCCATGTGTCTGTGGTGAAGGAATGTTGAGTGCAATAAAGCCAAAGGCTACTGCAACATTTGCCACCAAGCCTTCAACAAGTAATAAGCTCTGTAAGCAAAAGAAAGAAGGAAAAAGCTAGCAAGGGAGTAAGCAAAAAGTAAGGCATCAACCATAGTGAATCTTTGAAAAAACATATCTTATGTAACAGCAATGAATAAATGAGTTACTATTGATCTGCATAAAATCCCATGAACTTAGTTCAACTATCTACTTAATAAGGACATGTATGCTACTCTATTTCATTTTATCTTCTCTTGTGTTTAATGCTTGTTTGGGGACAAGTAAGTTTTAAGTTTGGTGTTGTGATGACAAGTCATCTTAGCCTAGTTTTACTAGTCTTTTCCCTTGTTTTTAATAGGCTTTATGCACTTTCTTGCATTGTAAGTTAGTAATTTGGAGTGGAATTGCATGGTTACTTTGAATCAATCAACTACCCTTTAATTGATACAAAATCATGAAGTTTAAACAAAAATTAATTGGTTTTAAATGAATTTTAAGCTTTGTGAATTTTGTGATACTTTGATTGGTTGTTTTGATTACTTGTAGGTGAAGAAAAGAAAAAAATAAGAAAAGCGTAGCCTAAGGAGCATGATCTAAGCAAAGAAAGAAAGCGTGGCACAAGGAAGAGAAGCGTGGCTCAAAGAAGGAGAAGCATGGATGCATTCAAGAAACAAGGGTATAAAGCTCTTGCCAAGAGCTTTAAAGCTCTTGTGAAGAGCTTTCCTTCAAAGAATCAGAAGCCAAGCTCTTGCCAAGAGCTTTATCAAAAGCAAATGGAAGAAGGAAGCAAGAGCCAAGCTCTTGCCAAGAGCTCAAAAGCTCTTGCTAAGAGCTTTTTCGGGCATGCTTCAAAGAAAATCAAGGAAGAAAAGCTTGCCAATTCACTCACCAAGGCTTGAACCCATGACCAAGGGGAGGGGGCCAGCGCTACTTCACAAGGTTCGAACTAATTCCCTCAAGGAAGCAAGACCTTGTGCACCACTCATTTGCCAAGAAAAATGGCCAGCAACTTTCTTCACCAAGGATTGAACCGGGCACCTCAAGGAAGCAAGACTTTGGGGGCTCCTCTTGTGCCAAGGAAATTAGCTCCACAAGTGCTCCACCCAAGACTTGAACCAAGGACCTCAAGGACAAGTAAAGCTCTTGCCAAGAGCTTTCAAGCTCTTGCAAAGAGCTTTGTTCTCTTGTCACAAGGGAAGGGCGTGCAACACTTTAGCAAGGAAAGGGAACCAAAGCTCTTGGCCAAAGCTCTTGCCAAGAGCCGAACCTTCCCATGGGAGGTGCACCATGGGCTGAAAATTGAACTAAAAATCCAAATTAATTTATTTCTTCACCAAATTTTAGAGCCCACCCAAATTCTTAGATCCAATTTAGGAAGTGTATAAATAGGTGTTAGTTTGATTTAGAAAGGACCTTTTTACTTACTTTGAAATTTTCTTTTGCTTCTTGGAATTTCTATTTTTTGTAATTTTGAGCTTTTACTTTGAACTTGGATCTTGGAGAATTAGGAAGGAGAATTGATCTCTCTTCTTCCTTATTCTTGCTTGAGCACTCTTTACTTTTCATCTTGGATCTTGGATGGAGAATTGAAGAACTTCTGTTTCAATCTCACCTTGAGATCTCTTGTTTACTTTTTCTGCATAATTCAATTTCTGTTTACTGCTTTATCTTCTATTCTTATGCAATTTACTTTTCCATCTTCATTTTGTAATTGTTCTTGTTGGATCAAGGAAGGATTTGAGATCTAGACTTGTTTTCTAGTCTCTTCCACTCCTGAGATCTTCAACATCCTTTTTATTGCTGCAAATTAAGCATCACTTTCTGTTTTAATTTCTCAAGCATTTCTATTTTTCTGTTTAGATCTACTTTACTTCAATTCACCTTCTATTATTCTGTTTTATTGCAATTTACTTTTGCTTATTGAATTTCTGCAATCCCAGCTCCCTGAACCCTTTTATAATTCAAGCAATTTAATTTACTTGTTCTTTAAGATTCAACACTTTTACTTCTTGTTCTCTTTAATTTACTACAATTCTTCCCTCTCCCTTTACAATTCATGCAATTTAGTTTCTGCCAAATACAAACCACTCAACCAATACTTGATTCGCTTGACTAAATCAACCACTAAACTAAAATTGCTCAATCCTTCAATCCCTGTGGGATCGACCTCACTCATGTGAGTTATTATTACTTGATGCGACCTGGTACACTTGCCGGTGAGTTTTGTGTTGGATCATTTTCCACACATTAATTACCAACCGAATAAAATATAGGGATAATTAACTTTTTTGGAGAGTTCAATTTATGATTAAAAAATTGCAACCTTGGAGCTTTATAGGCCAATCTCATTTTCCAACATATTTAAGTTTTGTATGTTTAGCCAATAATATTTGGAGTGAAGCATATGATGGAATTAAAATTTTTTATTTTAAATTTAATTTTTAAAAAATTGAATCAAACTTAAAGATACAACTTGAAAGCTTTGAATAAGTGCTTAATATTCTATCCTCTTGATTCTTTTAATTTCCATTAAATATTTTACACATGGTATTTTATTTAAAAATTAAGTACTTTTTTTGTCCCTAAGGTTTAAGGTGAAAATTAAAATCGTTTTCGACATTTTTTTTATTAAAATCATCCTCAACGTTACAAAACATTATAAAATCATTCTTTTCTACTTCAATTTATATTTTTTCACCAAATTACCCTTAATCATTAATAAAAATAATATTAAAAACAAAAACAAAACCCCATCCCACCCCCACCCTATCACACTATCTCTTCGCTCTCTCCCCCCTCCCATCCCCTTCCTTATACTCTTTGAGTCTCTTCAAACCCCCCACCCAAACTCCATTCCACCATCATCATCAGTTCTCAATAACTCTCCCTCATTAACATCATCTCATCTCTCTTACCCCATATAGTTGCGCCGTCGCCTCCCAACCAGTACCGAGGAGCTTCCATCCACAACAAGCCGCCGCCTATCAACTCACCGGCAACGACGACCACATCCACCACGAAGGGAGCCCCATCATTACCCCGGACAATCCCTACCTCTTGCCATCCGTTCCCCTGATGAAGCAACTGTCAGCGTCTCCTCACCGGAGAAAACGACGTCAACAACTACGCAAACGTAGCCTGTCTCTGTGTCGCGCCCAACCATGCCCTCCATCAGCCCTCGTGAGTCTGTGTTTTGTTCGTTGTGTTCCTTTTTTTAAAAATTATTAATTGGAATGAATAATGAATAAATTAATTATTGTGATTGTTATTGTTAACAGAAGAAAATTATTGTTGAATAAATTAATTATTATGATTGTTGTTGTTAACAGAAGAAAATTATTGTTGAATAATTAACAGAAGAAAATTATTGTTAAATAAATTAATTATTATTTTTTTGTCTTTTCTTTTACTGTTGTTGTTGGTACTGTTGGTGGATTGTAAGAAGGAGTATGTGGGTTGCATCTGGTGGTAAAAGAGTCATCCTATAGCATACCTTGAAAAGAAGGTTATTCGTGTAGTGAAATTCTAACGTGTCATCTTTCATGTTCATTTTGAGTTTTTATCAAAATATCAATATTTTCACTCTTCACTCATCATGACCCTCATTACCATACCACTTCTATATGAAACCATTCTTATTACACTTCACATCTCATGACCTGTGTCAAGTTTTTCTTTCCTATTTTTAAGCTTGCTTTACATGTACACACTTCTCTAACATTTCAATTTTGTAATTTTGAATTCAAATTCAAAATTAAAAAAGAAGATTTGTCCATTCTCTGTTTTTCAATTTTTTCTCTTCCTCCTAAAATTAAAAAAGAGATTCTTTCCATTATTTTTTTTCCTCCGTTCACTTATTTTCTTCTTCTTTAGTTCTTATTGGTCTCCTCCGTTCACTTTCTTGAGATACACCCCCACTATCAGGTGGAGGCACAAAATTTTGTAGGGGATCTGCTTCAATCACGGATTCGTAATGCTTTGCGATGACAAGTTATGTATGTTCTGAGATTGTTTCACCTTGCACCCTCCAAGAGAGAAATTCAAATTCTCAAAGATGTTAGTGAAATAATAAAACCATCAAGGTAATAAATTGATCGTCTTTTATTTTCAGTTATATTTGACGTGTATAATGAAGACAAGAACCATTCAAGGTCGCTTCTGACAATATTTGAGCATTCATTGGTAATTGAGGGACTGTTGATTTCCTTTTTTCATTGATTTTTTTTAGGAAATTAACAGCTGAAATATCGGGACTCCAACATTGAAAGGAAGATCTTGAAACTGAATTTAAAAAGGTATTGTGTTGTTATGTGAATTCTTAATGCTTTTGTATTTTTTTCAATTATTGCAGAAGAGTGAATGTTTTACCTCTCATCCATTTAAACTACAAAGCATCTTGAGATTGTTTCACCTTGTACCCTCCAAGAGAGAAATTCAGATTCTCAAAGATGACAGTGGAATAATAAAACCATCAAGATAATAAATTAATCCTCTTTTATTTTCAGTTACATTTGATGTGTATAATGAGGACAATTTATCCTTTAATTTTTGAACAGTAATTTTTATTTCTGAAAATTAATATTTGAATTCCTACACATTTTTTTCTGGTGGAAAAATATCAGGATGACCCTTCTTCTAGATTCTAGAGATATTGGAAAAATTCTTGCTTTTTAACACTTGCAGAAAAATTTGATGATTTCTTTTTTAATTAGTTACTACCTCTAATGTATCTAAATATTAGTTTGTTGGAATTGATAGCTATTTTAAAAAATAGAAAATCTATTTATTGAGTTTTTTGTGATATTATGAATAGTATTTACTGTAATCATGAACTAAATGAATTCATTGCTGGAAAGAAACATGTGATTTTGTAATAAGGGAGCAACAATCTGATGTAATTTTGTAACTATACTACTAACAATTTATATATACATATTTATTGGTTTTTTTATTCTTTATTTATTGATATAACTTATATATTTGTAATATAAATACAAGTTATTTTTGTCCCATTTTTCTTTCACATGATTATATTATGCATTTTATCATAGTTTTTTCTTGATGTGCATGTATATTTAAATACCCACATTTTCATCAATATTTTATGAATATCAACAATTTTGTTTGTTCAATTTTGGTAAGCAAATAGCATAATCAACATTGGTTCTTATTTTTAAAGCATGCGGTTATTTAATTAAGTCATATAATTATAAAGCAAAATAGTTAAGACATTTTTTATTCAGCAATCATATTCTTAAAATTACAAAAATATTATTTATACTTGTATCCAATTGTTTTCTACATTCCCGTGCATGGCATGGGATAATTCCTGGATTGATATGATAGTCAAATCTTTTAGTTAATTAGTTTAATAATGATCCATATAGAGATTGACCAATTTAAGACACAAATTGTACAATTCATTGAACTTGATTTGTCTATGGACAATTGGAAAACCAACTTCTTTTATAATTACTATGATTGTTGTTGTTGTTTCTACAGTATTTTGAGTCTATTAAATTATTTAATAGTTTATTCATATGAATTTTTTCTTTAAATTGTCACAATTTCTTCTTTACAAAAGCATTTGAGGTCATAATATGAATCAAGTGATCTTGTATTTTTGCTAATGTTGTTGGAATCTTTATATATAACGCTTATTTTATATCACTTGACAACAATTATCAATAATTATTTTTCTGTATATCATTTGCTCTTTGCTCTTTTTCAGTGTTCTATTTTATTCCTTTTGATATTGTTTTCTTATAATATGCAATGAACCAATAATAGAAATAATGGTAATGATTTTAATTCTCTACTTTGCCTTTCTTCCCATTGATATGTTTTTCTCTTTTTTTTTTTTTAGAATATGAAAGTTAAGTCAGAGGTTATTACATCTTGATGATAACATATATTGAAAATAAGGTTATTTTCATAGTGAAATTCTTATGTGTCATTTACTAGGTTCATTCTCAATTTTTATTACATGTATTCATCTATTATTATAATAATATTTTTACATCAAATTATTTTTATTACACCATAATTTTCATGACCATAACCTTTATTACAATAACATCCCTACATCAAACCATTCTCATTACACCACAATTTTCATGACAATATCTAACTTTTTATCTTTCCTTTTCAGTTTACTTTTACATGTATGCATTCCCATAAAATTTTAAATTTCAAATTTTAAATTCAAAATTAAAGTTAAAAAAGATTTATTCTTATCATTTACATTTTCTCTAATTATCTTTTTTCATTTTTGTCTCATCCTCCTCTTCTTCTTCTTCAGATATCTTTGTCACCGGATAACTTTTCTCCGTCATTTCGTGATGTCGTGCCAAGTGCATAGTATTTATCGACGTCATGGTGGTGGATATAGAGGAGGAAGTGGTGGAAGAGAGTAGATCGGTGAAAAAAATGAGCGGCATCTACAGAAAACACATGCAACGAGACTAGGAGACTATGTAAGCAGAGAGCACAGCAGCAACAACCAAAACAGAGTGGTGACATCTAACTGGTGGCCCGAGAAGATTTGCATGTTTGTTATTTTATTGTTTAATTAATTAATTAGATAAATTATGTAAATGATTATTGTTTGTTTAATCTGCAAATTTTAGTGCTTCAAATTTCAAAATTTTTATTGAAAATTGATTTTCAAAAAAAAATTATTTGTATATGTTCATTTTCATTATCATCGCAATCATGTTTTTTAATTTTTCCTTCTCATCACTCTTGCTCTCGCTCTCTAACACTGTAGCAGCAGTATTCGACGACAAGATTAAATCAGTGAGTCTACCGATTGGTTTGCGATTTTTGAGTGTTTTGTCATAGTAATAATTTCTGAAATGGTTAAAGTGGTTACAATTATGGTTTTGTTGCGAACAGGGTTGTGATTTAATTTTCAATTTGATGCCTATATACTCTGGGTTGTTGAAAATTGTGGCTTTTGTTTTAAACAGATGCAAATCTTCGTGAAAATCTTGACGGGAAAGATCATCACCATGGAGGCGGAAATTAAAGTTCCAAAATTATTGATAATGTCAAGGCTAAAATTTAGGATAAAGAAGGAATCCCTCCTGACAAACAAAGGCTTATTTAGTAGTTTTTTCTGTATTAACATATAAAGAGATGTTTATATAGTAGTTTTTTATACTTATTTTGAGATTGATTACTTTATAAATGAAATCTAAATTTTATTTACATGCAAATAATATTTTTTCTTATCATTACTTTTTGGTATACTTTCATGATGATAAATAATGTTATGTTCATTGATATCCTTATATGAATAATATAACATTCAGTATTAGTTCCTTTCCACTTCAATGTTTCATTTTATCTTTTCATATATTCAGATATTGCATATAAAACGTTAGTGTTTGATTAAGTAAACATTCTTTCTCAAGAAATATAGAAAGTATAAGCGGAATTATTAGTTTATCGTTAAAACATTAATTTATTTTCGTTCCGTATATACGAAAAGACTTTAATTTTTACGTTTAGATAACATCTCATCTTTCATTTGTTTCTAATGATATTCGACTAATGGTTAAATTAATTTTCTTCCACAAGAGTATTAAAAAATTTTATTTTTCATAGCATTTTAATTTTTTGTTTTGTTAATTAAAAAATTTGTTAAATTATATAAATTCTTATGTGTGTGTGTGTGTAGTGTGTGTGTGTAATTATATGATAGAATCCCGTACCCGAAAAAAAATCATATGATAGAATCATGGAAAATTTTTGTTGTATATGATCATATTCATTCTCAAATTGAGTAAACTACCATTTCTATCCACGAAAGTTGAAAACGCTGACATATCTACCCATAGAAGATGAAAATTACCATTTGTATCCATAAAAAATAGTTTTTGCAAGCAAAATTATCCAAACCCTAAAAAATTAAATAAAATTCCTAAACTACCTTTCTCTCCACCACTATCATCTCCTCCCTCCTTTTTCTCTCTCTCAATGTTCTCAGCCACCCAATTCCAACATCAACCACATACCACTGTATCACTCTCCTCATCACTGTTCACCCCACTTCTCTGCCAGCAACGTCGCAGACCTACACCGAGCCTAGGAGCACCGCGTCAGCTTCTCCTCGCCACCATCACCATCGGCCTCGAACCAGAGCCTACTGCGTCAGAGACCGTCCTCTTCACGCTACCTTATCGCCACCATAGCCAACCCTCTTCACCTCTTTCCGCGTCATAGAACCATCACCGTCGTTGTCTGATCCCTGCGTTGTTATGTCTACCTCTCCCCTGATTTCCTTTTGCTTTGTTCTTCATTACAGGTTCATGAACCAACCCAGTTTTTGCAGGCTCCGATGGTGCAACCAGCTCTCCCCGCAGGTGGAGCATCAGGCCTTCACCCCCGAAGAGGACGACACCATAATCAGAACTCACGCTCGGTTTGGCAACAAGTGGGCCACCATAGCCCGACTCCTCTCCGGCAAAACTGACAAAGCCATTAAGAACCACTGAAACTCCACCCTCAAATGCAAGTGCGCCACCATGGGCTCCATCGACGATCCTCACTTCGCGCAACCACTCAAACGCTCCGTCATCGTTTGCGCTGTCGTACCTGTGTTAATGAGGTCAATGGCGGTGTTAGAGAAAGCTTGGAGGATTTCAGGGTTAGAGTCATAGATCTTAACCTTGTTGATTAGTGTTTTCGATCAACCCTTGAAAAAGTCGCAGCCTTTGAGTGTGTGCAGAGAAAACCCAATCCATTCAGGTGGTGAAGTTAACAGTAGTGATGGCTGATGGTGATGGTGGTACTTTTGAGTCGCGATTGACACCGATAGGGGAGTGTGAGGCAAAAGAGATAGGGTGATGGTTGAGGGGGAGGGTGAGACGGTGGTATGTGGTTGATGTTGGGATTGGGTGGCTGAGAACATTGAGAGAGAGAGAGAGAGAAAGGAGGGAGAAGATGATAGTGGTGGAGAAAAGGGTAGTTTAGGAATTTTATTTAATTTTTTAGTGTTTGGATAATTTTTCTTGCAAAAACTATTTTTTATGGATACAAATTGTAATTTTTGTCTTCTATGGGTAGATATGTCAGCATTTTCAACTTTTGTGGATAGAAATGGTAGTTTACTCTTCTCAAATTTGATGGAAGCCTATAAAAATTCACGTCTATTTTCAATATATTCATAAAAAATATTATTAACTTGAATAAGTCTTTTCCGTACATAGCATGAGTTAGTAATTTGTTTATTAAAATTTTAATTTTATAGTTAAAATTTTTATGGGATGTTAAATATTAAATTGTTTTGTTCACAACTTTTATTATAACAATTATTAACTTTTCACAACTAGAAAATGGATTAATTCAGACAGATTTACAGACGGATTTAGTCTTTATTACAGATGGATTTTTGGTTACCGACAAAATTACCGACGGATTTTGTTCCTCTGTAAAAGCCCCATCGGAAATTATTTACCAACGGATTTTTTTTCCGTCGAAAAATTACAGACAAATTTTTACAAGTTACCGACGGATTTCTCTCTGTAAATTTTCTATCCATTTCCCAAAGGCAACGAACTTTTCAACGGATTTTCCGTCTGTAATTACAAACGGATTTTCCGACAGATTTTTCGTCTATAATTTGAACTTTGAAAAATCATCCCACGTTCTGATTACAGACAGAAAATCCGTCTGTAAGGTAAAATAGAATTTTTTTTATTTTTCTAATTACAAAATAAACTTGTTTTCATACAAAATAAATATAAATTTAATACAAATTTTTATCTAATTTGTATTCGAATATTTATAATATTTCAAAAAATAAACAAATTCATTGTATTATGAAGTACTATAAACAAGCAAGTCAATATAATTCAAAACATAAACAAAATGTATTGATCATCAACTATAATTCCTAGTATATTGTTCAACCATACTAAAACTATCAGTTATAGTCTTCAGTGTCATCTTCATCCTCATCATCATCATAGTCCTCACCCGAAGACATTGAGGGTGGCGCGGTGGCGGTGATCCTTGACTTCTTCCAGTTATCTTAGGGCTAGAACTTTTGGTTCCGGATAATGATTTAAATGCAGAGTTTAAAGCAGCCAAAGCTTCTGCTCTTTGTCTTGGTCCTCCTTGATTCAGCCCATTCAATCTATCCTATGACTGTGAGAGTAGAAAGTATTAGAAAGAAAGGCAAGTTCCAACGGAGTATGAAATCATCATGATCTGTGACTTGATTTGGAGATGTTCAATTTAATTTAAAAACTATGATATCTTTCCTTCATTTTTCTTTTTGGCAAATTTAATTTAAATACTATGATATTCTTTTCTTCAATTTTCTTTTTGGCAAAGATGGAAAAACCTGAACCTGTACCTACCTAAATATAATTATTAAATTTACCACTAATAACAAAAGAAAAGATACCATATACAATATGCTTAAATGCTTCATCATTATCCTACACCCTCTTGTTAGGAGAACCTGCTTTTGGTTGAATTTCATTGACTATAAAACAACAAAGAAAAAAATAGTTTATACAATCTTAAACATGTTGTCATACCATACTGGATATCATATCATAAGATGAATTAAAGGCATTAGACAAGGTAGAGCAAACCAGAAAGCTGGTGTAACTCTGTTTTCCTCCAAGAGCAAACCAGAAAGCTGAGCTTCCTGTTCCTTCTTTAGCATGCTTTAAAGCAACTCCAGGCTGGATATGGATGCGTCAGTGTAACACATTAAGAAATAAGGTATGTTGTAACAATGACTATTACTAAATAATCTTCATATTAAAAATCATTTAGCCAACTGGTGAATGACTTCATTTTGAAGTAACCATTTAGGCAAACAGAAGTATAATGGATAACGAAAATTTTATAGAAATCCATTCTAATAAAAAATTTGTGAACTTGTTATGTGTGGAAGTGTTAAACTTATTCCCAAAGGTGAATCACACAAGTCAATAGACACCAGAAACTCGAAAAACTCTGTGATTTATATAAGATTGAGACTGAAACAGGTTGGTTAATCTTTAAAATAATGAGAGGACCCAAAATATATCTTAAAAATTCAGCGATTTGTTTTGTAAATAAGTAGAAAAATAAATAAATATCAACTAGAGAGTATAAGAAATCAGTGAAAACAGAAGACAAAGAGAGCATAAGAAAAAATGTAGCATGGCAGCTACCTTTAAAAACTCCACAACTTTCGCTGCTAGCTGCTGCTGCTCAAAGGAGGATTGATTGCCATGCCAAGTGAACATTGTAGAGCCAGATTGAAGGACAAAACACTCAGCAGAATTCAATGACGCTGCCACCTGAATATGGATAGCACAATTAGGGTGGACTAGTATAGAAAGATAAACCATAGGCTTGTAGCAACATAATTACGATGGACAGAAATAAAAAAAATTTGATGGAAACGTACTGCATCAACTTGCACTGCATTGTTATTATGTATGGCAGTTCTAGAAATTCGAATAAGTGCGACACTCTCTGCTGTATATGTCTCATCTTGCAAGCCTTTATCTGCTACTAATTTTTTGTAACCTGAGCTCAAACCTCCCTGAAACAAACATAATTCAGTTGGACTGGTTAGCTTCACAAAATCTATGTTAATAAAAATGACATATCATTTTGATTGATTCTGCATATGATACCTTGAGAACCACCATAGGTTGAAAAAGAGCAACAAACTGGGGTGGCTCTTTACCTTCAAATATGCGACCCTGCAAGAAGAAACTAGTACAATCATACACAGTTCCGATCAATGTCCCAAACTTGAAATTCATATTATGATACCTGAACAGGTCTACCCTTTAATGAGCTGAACATTGTATTGGCCAAACGAGATGCCATTCTTTGGTCCTCCTGAAGAAAATTTATATAACCATAATTAAATTCATAAAGTACTAGAAACAGAAGTTTTGAAACTGGCAGCAAATTTCGTATTTTTTACATTACATGATACCCATAATCACGGAGGTAAAAAAAAGTCAACCAATTCATTCATTTTACAGTTAATTATTGTTGGAAAACATACATAGAGCATCATTGATAAGGCCTTCAAGTTTTTCAGAATGCTCATGCATGCATAGAGCTCCCATGTCATACCTTCCAGCCAGTGGTGGACCCTGCAAGTAATCATTAACTGTGTGAGCCTTAAAAAACTAGGATAAAATACAAAATAGCTCAGGGGACCTTGTTCCCCTCTAAATCAATACCAATCCGAAATCAGCAATTTTCATGAGAATTCTCAAGACATACTTTGCAAGAACTACTATTCAAACTCTTCCAACAATTAGCCAAAACATAAGCAGATTCATCTACCCTTCCAGAAATATCAACCTTCCCTCTTGCATAGCATCCTATGCTGTTTGGTGCAGCTTGAACTACTTCCAAAATTGCCTGCTTTGCGGTCGCTTAAAAACTCGAATTCGTCCTAGTTTTGTTTCCACAAACAGCCTTGTCCCCTGGCCCTGCATACTCATCAAAGAAGCTATAATTTTCAGACCTCATGAAGCATCCATCAAGAAATATTTGGGACGTTGTGGCTTAAAGCAAACATGTTAAGGAACTAGTTTGTTGCTCAACAACAAAATACTATCATTAATTATAACTTTGTAAAAGCAATATTAGGACAGCAAAGAGAGATCAAATTAAACATGACCTGAAGTATTGCAATAGTAGTTATCATGCAAATTGAAATGAGTTTAAAATGAAGATGTAAATTAAAGGATACAATGAGAAATATCCATCAGGCCTCAAAAAAGTAACTCTCTGACCACCATTGAGTATGACTTTGACATTCGACACTTTTCCGGGAATTATATAGTCTTTTGTTCCTAAATCTGCAAACAAATTTATGCACACCATTAACAAGAAATGGATGCAAGGAATGGATGCACACAAAGGAATGGATGCACACCACAATGAACTCTAGTAAAACCTTGCTGAATTCCACTCAATTAACATTATCAGATACACCTAAGTAAATGAAATGACACCAGAGATGCTAACAGGGTCTGACAGCCATCTTCCTAAATATTTCAAATTACAATTGATACTATAAACTAATCGAAGCTTCAAATTAGATGAATTCTGAATGACTAAATCAAACTTGATTTTGGTGTGAACTCCAAAACAATATGAATAACTTGAACTGACATATGATCCCAAGCACCATTACCAATCCCATCAACAATTCAAAGTCAATCTTACATATTAAAGTGCTTTAGTGCATCTACATATTAAAGTTGAAAGCTTTAGTTCATATAAAGTTTATTGAACAAAATATAAAAAATCTGCCAATTCGAATGCAATGGTTATTCGCATCAGTCACCATCCAACAATTAGATTTTGAATTAACTAAAAAGTAAGAAAATAAAAATCAGAGTGACAAAAAAGAAAAACAAAGCATACTGCTGGGTCTTCACTCGACCATAAATGGTGTAACCTTCAGCGGACCTGAAAAAAAGAAATTAGGATTAAAATCGATCCACATAACATAATTCTAAACCGAAGAGAACAAACGGAAAATTAGGGTTAAGGGACGAGAATTAGGGTTAAGAAAAACAGGGAAGGGACAGGGTTAGGGCTAGGGATAATGAAATCGGAATAGAATCACAATGGAAGGGTTAGGGCTAGGGACGAAAAGGAGGCGGAGGCCTACCTGAACTAACAGCGACGAGAAGAGACGATGACAAACCTCCGGCGAGGAGAGAAGAAGCAGCGCGAGAGCGGGGGCGGAGGGAGCTCGTAAGACAAGAGCACGGCCGAGAGAGCTCGTGTGACGACGAAAGGAGCAAACGCATTGAGAGCGGCGGTGGAAGGAGCTTGTGCGACGCGAGCGGCGGCGGCGGCGGCGGCGACAGTGGAGGACGTCACATCTTCAATGGAGAGAGAGAAGGCATGGGAGTAATTCAAGGAGAATGTGAAAAAAAAAAGTGAACTGAAGTATTGGAACCAAAGTGACCCGTCTCCTTATTCTAATATATTTCCGACGGAAAATTTTAAATTACAGACGGATTTTTCGTCTGTAATAATTTAATAAAATGCAGCATTTTGTTTATTTAATTACAGACGGATTTTCCGTCTGTAACCATTTCCTACGAAAAAAAATAATTTTTCCGACAGAATTATCGACGGATTCTATTTCCCGTCTGTAATTTATGCTAATTCATTTTTTTATTTTTCGACAAAAAAATCCCTCTAAAATTCCGTCTGTATTTCCGTGGGATAAAATCTGTCGAAAATATCCGTCTGTAATAACTATTTTTCTAGTAGTGTTTATTAAATTATTTTGTTCACAAATTTTATCTTATATACTCTTACATTCTTTAAAAAAGTAAAATTATATATCTTTATTCTTATGATCTAATTTAATATAAAAAGTTCATATTAAATACTTAATCTAATAATATCTTAATATTAAATATTTTTTATTAAATTTATCATACCCGTGCATCGCACGGAGCTCTTCACTAGTAGTGGAATGAAAGTAAAGATGTAGGTGACTGAGTGCATGTAGTGGTAGGTGGGTGAAGTTTAGTGGTGAATGAATGAAGTTGAACGATAATGAATGATGAAGATGATGAAAAAATTGAGATGAAATGGAGGCCGATAAAAGACAATAATGATGAAAATTAGGAACTGATAATAGTGGTGGGATGGGAATTATTATTTTATTTTATAATTTATTTTTTATGAGGATAAATTTATCTTTTTAGATAAAAAATGACGATTTTATAATATTTTATAATATTGAGAATAATTTTAATTAAAAAAAAGATCGGAAACGATTTTAATTTTGATCTCAAACTTTAAAAGCAAAAAAAAAAAAAAAAAATACGTAACTCTTTATTTAATAAAAGTTATTTCAATTTTTTTTAATATTCGAAAAACTTTAAGCCATATGATACCCTAAGACATTACCATTTAAAAGCATAAAAGTCAATATGATCTCTAAATTATGGTGTCAGAATGGTATAAATTTTTAGGAACAACTTGAGTCATACTATTTTCATTAGTTGTCATTATAATATTTAAAGTTTATAGTTGAACACTTTATTTTTATGATTATAAAACACTCTTTTCTGTTAGAGGTATTGTATTAGGGATGCGATTTGAATTGGTTTTAAGTAAAAAATTTATTTGATATGAATATTAATTTTACTTGTGATGCGATTTGAATTGAATGATTATTTTAAAAAAATTCAATCTGAATAAATCCATTCAAAGTTTGGATTGGATTAGATTTGTAATTTTGTAAATTAAAAAAAAATTAAATATATATAACAAGTAGTCTCAATATCAAATTTTAAATAACCAATAATAATATAATAAATCTCATCAATATCTTAAAAATCTACAATAATATAACAATAAAAATAAAATTATAGATTAGTTAAAATAAATAAATAAAACACATTTTGAATATAAAAATTAATTAAATAATGATATATGAATAATATAAAAATATTTAATTAATAAATTGAACATATTATAAATATAATAATAAAATAATAATATTATAGCATATTATTATACAATTTGAATTGAATTAAATCGATCATAAAAAATAGATCCAAAATCTAATTTAATCTAACAGTTTACAAATAATAAAATCTAATTAAATTTAAATTAATACAATTTTAATTAATTTTTATTTTAAATTAAATTAAATGAATAATTTAATAAATCGATTTGAATTTAAACAAATGTCCGCCCTCTCTCATGATCCCAAACGTGGAAAGAGGATCATGTCCATATCAACGTACAAATTAAACCAACCCAACAACATACATCTAAGACATAACCTACCTAAAAATGGAAATACAAAACAACTAGCAATAACACAACCAAAAAGAAATGCATGAATAAAATAATAGAAATACAATCTACTTATCTTCAGTCATTTTGTTTTTTTTGACAGAAGCCACACTATTTAGATAAGCACAATGCCACCCAAATTGTTATCTGCTTCATACTCCACAAGAAGATTGCTCTACTTATAGTTATCAACACATGTTATCTTTCTTTCCAGCTTTGACCAAACCTCTATTCCTCTCTCACGACTGAATGTAGAAAAATCTCTCCTGCTTTAGATTTTCTAAAACAAACTCACATCCTCTGTTATTTTTATACTTTTGTTCTAATATAATGATATGATTAATTTTTGCTACTAGACATTTATATTTTATTGTAGTTCGAATAATTTTAGGGTGATACATATCTAATCACAATTATAAATTTATTCTTTACCACTTTAAATTTTTCTGATTTGATTCAATTTATATATTTTTCATTTGACATTTATTTGAATATTATAATTTATATAATTTAATTATTTAGCTTAATTTGAGGATAGATGAATAAAAACACCATAAATATTAGAGGATAATATAAAATATTACTAAAAGTATAACGATAATTAAATAACATACCCATTGTGAGTATTGAGTAATCATATATTATTCTGACAATTTTTAAATTCTTTTTATTATTAAATAAATTAACTATCAAACTAAACATATTAATAGTAATGATAGCATAGGTATGTAGAATACGGAAATAATAATTCTTAACTGATATTATCAACGAACAATCGCGTAAAAATACAAAAAAAAAAATATATATTATATACAATTGATGAGAGGGAGACAATAATTAAAGTTGCTTTATTTAATTTAGCATTCGTATATATATATATATATAAAAGATTTATAGTTATACATTTATTAAGTTATTATAAAATTATATAATTATTTTAACAATAATTAATTAATATTAAATAAAATAATTTTGAACTGTTTAGAGTAATTTTTTATTGTTTTCTAAATATTGTTGTATACAATATTCATCATATTTAGTTTTGTATAACCAACTTTTTTGACTCTAGTATAGAGATTATATAAGTATATACAAATAAATACAAAATATTTTTCACTCTTTTTTTTATTTCTCTCTTAAAGATATTTCTTTCAATTGAATAAAATCTTTATTCCTTAATTATATAAGAATACAAGATATTTGGGCATTGAGAAATTAAGAGCAAGTAATTTGTGCATTAACAAGTTTAAAGGAAAAAGAAGTGTCCCGTGCATATCTGAAGGTAACAGGGTTAGATCTGGAGACAGCGTTACCATTGGCAAGAAGACAGTTTCGTCCCTGATTTCTCATAATTGAAGGGTCAACAGGCTCCACGGTTTGGAATCCTGAACAATTTAGAATCACATTGGAAAAAGTACATGGACAATTGGAGGTTATAGAAACTTGCCACTCTTGTTTTCCCTGCACTTTGACCCCTGTTGGTTTCTGCTCAATCTTAAGATCACTCAATTGGCACTGACTGTAGCCTACAATATACACATATTTTCACCAAATAACAAACAAACTTAAATCATTAGTCGAAACAAAAAATATCATATACACATATCTTTACTATATATATATTATTTTATAATTTTTATATTTATTTTATAATATAACATATATTTTATATAATAACTAATTTTTTATATACATATAGTTGTTGTAAGTATATAAATTTGGAACTTTCAAGTTTGTAAGAGAGAAAGAGAAAGAAAGAGAGAGTAGAAATTCAAGCATTTGAAAAGTAAAAAGGTAATTACAATGAGAAACCAGAGCAAGGAAGATGAGAATGATGATAATTTTGTTGTTCATAGCAGCCATTTCTTTTTCTGAAAAATCAAATGCTACCTTGATGATCAATTCTTGAATTTACCTATGGTATTTTAACACAGTTTTGGTTGTCTTTTATAGTTTCACAATTTCATCTCAATTAATTATTATTACCTTTTTTGAATGAAAAATAATTGATTGTTTGATTTTCAAATTAAATATATGGGTTTGAAATGGAAAAAAAAAAAGGGAACGATTTGATTTTCCAAATATTATGGAATCTCGTGTTTTAGCATTGGTTTAATAAAATTTAAAAGGACTCTATTAAGTGTACACTAAAATCAACTATCAAAGTAAGTTACCAATATAAAATACATGTTGGAATATAAATATACATTAAAAATAAATTAAATCACACATATTTATATATAAATATATTGGTGATTGATTTTAGTGATTAATTTTAATATATAAATAGTATTTTTAAATTTAAAATAATAAAATACAAATAATTATTTGTTTGATTTGCAAATTAAATATATGGGTTTTAAATGAGGGGAAAATGGACTCATTTGATTTTCCCCAAATCTTTTCGAATCTTGTGTTTTAGCCTTACTTATTAGTTATTTCTTATTATTAGAACTCATTTTTAAAAGGTAATTTTTAAAAATGGTAGCATTTATATTTAGTAAATTAAATAAAAATAAATTTTAAAAAATATATGTATCAATACTTATGTTTGTCAAAATAATTTTTAAAATTTAAATATTTATTAATATATGATTTTATACTTAAAGTTTTTAAATTTAATAATCACAAAAAATTTTTTTATGCTTTTAAAAAAAATTAATTTTAAAATTACTGGTACAATTAAATACATAATATTTTTTAAAGAAAAAGACAAATAAGTCTTTAACTTTTTGTTCTGTAGACATTTTTATTTTTGACCATTTGAAAATATTTTTAAGTTTTTCACCTTTTTAAAAGTTGGACAGATTAGTCCCTCCTTAAAAGTTAGGTCTGACAAAAGCATTTGTACGGAGGGACTAATCTTTCCAATTTTTAAGGAAGTGAAGGATTTAAAAGTATTTTTAAATGGTCAAAAACAAAAATGTCTATAGAACAAAATGTCAGGGATCAATTTGTCATTTTTAACAAAATTTTACTAAATTAAAGCATTAATATTGTTTTTAAAGAAAAATAATGTTTAGTTTTTTGTTTTATTTTTAAGTTAAGTATATCATAATTTTGTAGATGGCTAATGAAAAAATTTCATTTTCATTCTTTTTTAAGTACACATTTATGTCATTTGCTATATTGAATTATATATTTAACATTATTCCTGATATGAACGAGTTTTAAATTGAATTCTAAATTAACTCTTAATTTACAGCTGTTTACGTTCTCCTCTAATATTTTACATTATTCCTTTTTAAGTACACATCTATGTTAGTACACATCTATGTTATTTGCTATACTAGCAGCGGTTTACGTTCTCTTCTAATTCGCTATTATCAATAGCGGTTTCTATAGAATTATGAAAAAATATATTTGCATCTTAGTATTTAAAAATGTGTAATTGGATAAAATCTTCCTCCACTTTATTTATTTAAGAAAATTGCTCTTTATTTTATGCGTAGAATTATTTATTTATTTTATTATTTTAAAATACATAGCATTTTGGGGTAAATATACCAACACAGCGGGTTCTGCGTTTTGACATTAGTTTTTGTGTTACCCTTAACAATGTCATTTATAGAAAGTATTATATTTAATGATGATATATGTTAACAATTAATAATTAATTATTGTGAAATTTGTTAATAAACTCATTTAAGAAAAAAATTAGGGATCATCATCCCTCCCTCTCTTTTTTGGTTTCCCACGGTATCCCCCAACCCGGCAGGTCAAGGACTAATCCGTCGCGGTACTGAGCTCCATTTAAGGGTTTGCCGCTGGCCAATGGGTTGCTGCATGCACAAATTCGGTTGTGCCGCACTGGAGAGACAATGACAAACAAGCACCCATCCATGGAGACAGTGGATCCAGATCCGACAAATTTTTGAATTAGACGGAAAATATTGTTTTGAATCCTCAAAAAACAAAAGAGCATAGATAAGAAATCATAAACACAGATAAGAAAAAGTGAAAAAGATAGAAAAATAGAGCGGTGTGCGTTCATTTTCTCTTCTTGAAAACTGAAAATCATTCACTCTTTTATTTTTGTGGCTATTGTTTTTTTTGGGGCAAAAATTTTATTTCAACTAAAGTAGTAAAATGTATGGTTCAAATTAGGACTATAACAAAGATATTATTAGAAAATAGAAATATTCTTACAATAAAATATGTTAGACAATCATTAAAATTAATTCAGATTAATTAGTATCATTTATATTTATATAAAACAGTTGTATATTAATTGTAGGATTGTATGCTTTTATTATTTTGATTATTCTAATACCTATATATACTCCTATGTATTATATCTTTGGTGACATACTTAATAATATACCATCCTTTCTCTAATTTAGTCTCTTGTTTTTAATATAGTATTAAGAGCATAAGTTCCTTTTTTTTCCATAAAAATTCGTTTCACAGTCCCATTGTTTTCTTTTCTTCCGACAGTGCTTTTTGCCTTCATTTTTCGATCTTTTTTTCGACGCTTTGGTTCGTCACCGCCACTACCATCGTGCTCTTCTCGTCGTTAAGATTCTAACGCCTCCAGACCCGCCGTCGGACGTGCCCTCATGCACCGCACGAAGGCCGTTATCCGATCAGGTTCTCCTCTCCCCAAACACCATCCGGCACCGTTGGATCCATGCCCAGGATCAATGGCACCAGACAGCGCCACGTATCAAAGCCTCCAACACCTGCGGATCCGCTCCAACCCACTTCGAACACGACCTGGCCCGCCTCTCCGACCCGCGTGCCAGCTCCCTGTCCGCGTCATTGCTGACACGTCTCCTTTGTCCAATCACGTGTTGTCACGTGGCCTACCCTACTGATGTGGAAGCTGACGTGGCAAACAGTGGGACCCTCTCTAAGGTTTTTGGTGAGCTCTTTCCGATTCTACCGTCTATTTTCTCATTTTCGGTCCCAAATTTGCAGTTTTTCTCTCCTCTCTTTGATATTTATCTCTACTATTATGGAAAAATTAGATGTTTTTGCTGTCAAAACTATAACCGTTCTGGGCACCGCTTCTCAGACTGTCCTTCTATTGAATGTCGCAATTGTCAAGAAATGTCACATTAGCTATAATTGTCCACAACTGTTCTGCTATTACTGCAAGCTCTCGGGACATTTTACTGTCTGTCCTACTTGCCTATTGATAAACCTCATTTGTAGGGTTTATCTTGTGCTTAATTTAGGGGATTTTATGACCTTTCATCCACATTTATTCAATGAAATATCATGGTTTCATGATTGTCTCCTAATTTGTGCTTAACTGTAAAAACATGCTTTTTAGGCCCTTAATTGTTTAATCTTGATTTACCTTTGATTCCATTAGATGCCTTGATATGTTTGTTAAGTGATTTCAGATTTAGGAGGCAAAGATTGGATCAAGGGAATGAAGGAAAAGCATGTAAAAATAGAGAACTCATGAAGAAATGAAGGAATCGCAAAAAGTGTCAAGCCGACCTCTTCGCACTTAATCGATCATAACTTGAGCTACAGAGGTCCAAATGATACGGTTCTAGTTGCGTTGGAAAGCTAACATCCGCGTCTTCAAAATAATATAAGATTTGCCATAGTTGCATCGTGGATAGAGGCGCGCACGTACACGGTACGCGTACGTGCCGATGGTTGCACATGATTCACTTAATGCAACTCGTGGCCAGCAATTTTAGAAGCCTTGTGGGCCCAATCCAACTCATTTCTGATGCTATTTAAGCCAAGGATTGAAGGATAATTAAGATACTTTGGATCATTAGTCATAGTATAAGTTTTAGAAGTAGTTAGAGTTAGTTTCTAGAGAGAGAAGCTCTCACTTCTCTCTAGAATTAAGATTAGGTTTTAGATCTAGATCTACTTCTTCTTCTCTTGCTTAATTTCCTTTTTCATCTTCAATTGTTCTCTTGTAGTTGTAGAATTCTTCTTCTTCTCTTGTAATTCCTTTGTATTGTTAGTTGTAGCTTATGAACTTTCTTTTGTAGATCTACATTTCTTCTTCAATGCAATTGGTAAGTTCTTTATTTCATAATTATTTTTTCTTTTCTATTGTTGATCTCTTGCTATTCTAGTTAGATCTCTCTTTAATTCTTGCAATTCATGTTGTTTACTTTTATTGCCTTCTATGTGTTTGTTGAAATGCCTCTTCTAGATATGAGTTAGATTTTGTTCCTCTTGACTTTGGTAGAGTAATTAGTGACTCTTGAATTATCTAATTCCTTTGTTAATTGACAATTAGAAGTTGCTAATTGATTTGGATACCACTAAAGCTAGTATTTCCCTTGGGAGTTGGCTAGGACTTGTGGAATCAAGTTGATTCATCCACTTGACTTTCCTCCATGGTTAGAGGTTAACTAAGTGGTAGCAATGAACAATTTGTGATCACAATTGAAGAGGATAATGAGAATAGGACTTCCAATTCTCATAACCTTGCCAAGAGCTTTTCATAGTTGTTAGTTTATTTTCATTGCATTTTCCATTTCTTGTCTCCTATCTCAAAAACCCCCCAAGATATCTCATAACCAATAACAAGGACACTTCATTGCAATTCCTAGGGAGAACGACCCGAGGTTCAATACTTCGGTTTATAAATTTAGGGGTTTGTTTTAGTGACAAATAATCTTTTGTATGAAAGGATTAATTTTTGGTTTAGAAGCTATACTTGCAACGAGGATTCATTTGTGAATTCTAAACCACACAAAAGTCTTCTCATCAAAATGGCGCCATTGCCGGGGAATTGCAATGGTGTTATGTTATTGGTTATTGTATATATGTGAATATTGTGAATAGTTTGATTTTTAGATTGCTTGTTAGTTTTTGCTAGTTTTAGGACTTTGTTTCATTATTTCTTATTAGCCTTTGTCTTTATTTTCTCTTTTCATCATGATTTCTCACTTTGGCTATGAGTGTGATTACAACTATGTTGTAGGAAATGGGAGCTACAATGAAGATATGCATCAAGGATGGGATAACCAAAGGTGGGAGGAGCCATATACATATGATCAATCTTCATGGCAACAACCTCCACCAATGCACCATGAACAAGAGCCATTCTATGATGCATATCAATCAAATGGCTACGGTGAATCTCCTTGTGATTTTCAAGAACCACCACCATATGCCTATGAGCCATACCCTCAACATAACCCTCAACCATACTCACAAGCCCCTTCTTACCAACCACCTTCATATGACCCTAATCCATATCCACCATTCCAACAACCATATGAGCCAAATATTGAACCACCACCCTTCCAACATCAACACTTTCAAGAACCACCCCCTCCATATTATTACCAAGATGAACCACCTCCAATGTATGAAAATTTTCAACCACAAGATGAATACTACTTTCCACTACAACCTCCCATGGAAGAATACTCATGTGCATCGATCCAAGAGCAATATGATCATATTCATGATATCCAAGAGGAACAAGAGTCAAGGGATCGTCTCAAGGAAGCGTTGGATCAATTTCAAGAAACCATGGAGTGTGTTGTGCAACAAGTGGAAAGAATGGAAAATATTGAACCACCACAACTCTACCAAGAGGAACCACCTTCCTACTCTGAGTCCTTCTCCCAAATTGATGAACCCTTCCATCCACCCCAACCTCCAATGGATGACATCCTTGATGTTCTTGTTCAAGGACAAGAGGAGATGAAAAAGGATGTGTAACAATTCACGGCCGCCTTGGATGAGGTGGTAAACCGGTTAGCATCCCAATGCTTGAATACTCAAGGAACTCCCATGGCTACATGTGGAGAATCAAATGAAAAGCACAACATGAAGGAGAGATTGGTGGAGAATGAGGGAAGTTGCTTTGTTTTGGAACAATTACAGGAAGCTATAATTGTTGAAGACAAGGAAGAAGTGGTTGAAGACTTAGGAGATGCGGAGCCTCCATGGGAACATAGAGTGGAAGAAAACCCCTCCAAGAAGATCGAATTTGATGCTAAGGAGGAAAGTGCACATCTTCCGAAGCATATTCCATATGAAGAATGGGATGGGATAGAGCAAGAATTGAGTTCCCTTGGTGATGAAGATCAAGCATCAAGTCTTAGTGGTGAAGAATCCTTTGAGCATGAAGAACCTTCTCCCAATGAGATGGAAAGCAATGTGGAGGTAAATTTCTCTTACCCTCCCATTTATGATTTGAGTAAGGGAAAATGCTTAGATAAAATTGTTGAACAAAGGATTGAGATTAAGAGATCTTGTGAGGAGGTGGAGATCCTTAGAAAAAGGAGTATGGGAATTGAATACGCTTTGTTGTCATCTACTCCTACACTTGAGTGGGTGAAATTCATTTCTATAGCTTTATTGTCCCACTTGAGTATGGTTTGCTTGAAACGTATGGCCAACTTAGGATGCTTTGTGGGATGAAGCGTAAAAGAAAAATGTTTCGTGGTTGGCGTTGAAAAGCAAGGCTCATTTTGGTTGATACTTCAAGAGTTGAATACAAAGGTTGGAATAGTGCTCACCTAGATGGGTCTAGGAGGATTGTTGGGCACTTCATAGAGAATTCATCTTGCTCACCACCCGGATGGACTAACAATGAGAGTCAACTTCAAGATGGATGTGAAAACAAAGTATGGGATCCCGGATCGGACAAGGAGAATCAATTTTGGGAGTCCTAAGCTTGTGAAGAACTCCATCAACACTTGGTGCAACTAATAAGGAACCTTGGGGCACAATGGAGAACCAAGCATTGGTGGGAGTTCCAAGATGAGTTCAAGCACAAGCCACCTTGAGAAAAGCTCCCCATAAGTCCAACTTAATGACAATAAACAAAAGTGCTAGGTGGGAGACACCCTGATGAGCGGATAATTTATACGCTTTTTGGCATTGTTTTTACATAGTTTTTAGTATGATTTAGTTAGTTTTTAGTATATTTTTATTAGTTTTTAAATAAAAATCACATTTCTGGACTTTACTATGAGTTTGTGTGTTTTTATGTGATTTCAGGTAATTTCTGGCTGAAATTGAGGGACTTGAGCAAAAATCTGATTCAGAGGCTGAAGAAGGACTACAGATGCTGTTGGATTCTGACCTCCCTGCACTCAAAGTGGCTTTTCTGGAACTACAGAAACCTAAATGGTGCGCTCTCAATTGCGTTGGAAAGTAGACATCCAGAGCTTTCCATCAATATATAATAATCCATACTTTGCTTGAGTTTAGATAATGAAAATTGGCGTTTAACGCCAGCTTTCTGCCCTATTCTGGCGTTAAACGCCAGAAACAGGTTGAAAATCAAAGTTAAACGCCAGAAACAGGTTACAACATGGTGTTTAACTCCAAAAAGAGTCTATACACATGAAAACTCAATGCTCAGCCCAAGCACACACCAAGTGGGCCCGAAAGTGGATTTCTGCATCATTTACTTATCTTTGTAAACCCTAGTAACTAGTTTAGTATAAATAGAACTTTTTAGTATTGTATTTTTATCTTTGGATCATCTTTTGATCAATTTGAGATCTCTAGACCTCCATGGGAGGCTGGCCACTTGGCCATGTCTACCCTATTTGTTCTTATGTATTTTCAACGGTAGAGTTTCTACACACCATAGATTAAGGTGTGGAGCTCTGCTGTTCCTCATGAATTAATGCAAAGTACTATTATTTTTCTATTCAATTCAAGCCTATTTCTTCTCTAAGATATTTATTCACACACAAGAACATGATGAATGTGATGATTATGTGACACTCATCATCATTCTCACTTATGAACACGTGCCTGACAAACACTTCCGTTCTACATGTAAACAAGCTTGAATGTGTATCTCTTAGCCTCCTGATCTACGATCAGAGTCTTCGTGGTATAGGCTAGAATTATTGGCGGCCATTCTTGAGATCTGGAAAGTCTAAACCTTGTCTGTGGTATTCTGAGTAAGATCTGGGAATGGATGGCTGTGACGAGCTTCAAACTCGCGAGTGCTGGGTGTAGTGACAGACACAAAAGGATTACTGAATCCTATTCCAGTATGATCGAGAACCGACAGATGATTAGCCGTGCGGTGACAGCACATCTTGGACCATTTTCACTGAGAGGACGGGAAGTAGCCATTGACAACGGTGATGCCCTACATAAAGCTTGCCATGGAAAGGAGTATGAAGGATTGGATGAAAGCAGTAGGAAAGCGGAGATTCAGAAGGAACAAAAGCATCTCTATACGCTTATCTGAAATTCTCACCAATGAATTACATAAGTATTTCTATCCTATTTTATATTTTATTTATATTTTAATTATTAAAACTCTATAACCATTTGAATCTGCCTGATTGAGATTTACAAGGTGACCATAGCTTGCTTCAAGCCGACAATCTCCGTGGGATCGACCCTTACTCATGTAAGGTTTATTACTTGGATGACCCAGTGCACTTGCTGGTTAGTTGTGCGAAGTTGTGATAAAGAATTAAGATTATGAACGTGTGTATTAAGTTTTTAGCGCCGTTACCAAGGAATGAACGATCATGATTTTCCACACCAAGTTTTTGGCGCCGTTGCCGGGGATTGTTCGAGTTTGGACAACTGATGGTTCATCTTGTTGCTCAGATTAGGTAATTTTATTTTAATTTTAAGCTTTTTATTTCTTATTTTCGAATAATACAAAAAAAATTTTTTTCTTCTTTTTCATTTTTTCCAAAATAATTTTCGAAAAAATACCAAAAAAAAAATAATAAAATCATAAAAACCAAAAATATTGTGTTTCTTGTTTGAGTCTTGTGTCAAATTTTAAGTTTGGTGTCAATTGCATCTTTTTAATTTTTCTTAAAATTTTCGAAAACTCATGCATTTGTTCTTTATGATCTTCAAGTTGTTCTTGATGAATTTCTTTGTTTGATCTTTAAATTTTTCTTGTTTGGTGTCTTTTCTTATTTTTCATATGCATTTTCAATTTGTTAGTGTCTAAAGTTTGAAAATTTCTAAGTTTGGTGTCTTGTATGTTTTTCTTTTCTTAAAAATTTTCAAAAATAAGTCTTGATGTTCATCTTGATCTTCAAAGTGTTCTTGGTGTTCATCTTGACATTCAAAGTATTCCTACATGCGTTAGTTGTTTTGATTCATAATTTTTATGTTTTGTTTCAATTTAGTGTTTTTCTCTCTCATCATTAAAAATTCAAAAATAAAAAAATATCTTTCCCTTTTTCTTCTCATAAAATTCAAAAATTTGAGTTGACTTTTTCAAAAATTTTTAAAATCTAGTTGTCCTTTATGAGTCAAATCAAATTTTCAATTTAAAAATTCTATCTTTTTCAAATCTTTTTTATTTTTTCTTTCATAATTTCAAAATTTTCAAAATTTATTTTCAAAATCTTGTTCTTATTTCTATTTCATATTTTCGAAATTAATGCTAACAATTAATGTGATTGATTCAAAAATTTTAAGTTTGTTACTTGCCTAGTAAGAAAGGTTCAATCTTTAAATTTTAAAATCATATCTTTTTGTTTCTTGTTAGTCAAGTAATCGACTTTAATTTTCAAAATCAAATCTTTTTAAATTTCTTTTTCAAAATAAATTTCAATCACATCTTTTTCAAAATCAATTTCAAAATCTTTTCTAACTTCTTATCTTTTCAAAATTGATTTTCAAATCTTTTTCAATTAACTACTTGACTTTTTGTTTTAAAAGTTTTCTATTTCAATCATATCTTTTTCAAAACCACATAACTACTTTTCTCTCTCTAATTTTTGAAAACCCCTCCCCTCTTTTTCAAAATTCCCTTTTGATTAACTAATTGTTTTAATTTTTAATTTTAATTTTACTCCTTCTCTTAATTTTCGAACTCTAACTGCATTTTAAAATAAGAACAAAAATATTTTTCTTTTATTTTTAAATCAAATTCGAATTTTTCCCCCTCTCATCTCTTTCTATTTATTTATTTATTTACTAACACCCATCTTTCACTCAAAAATTCGAACCTACTCTTCTCCTCTGTGTTCGAATTCTTATCTTTTCCTTCTTCAATTCTTCTCTTCTTATATTCATATAAGGAATCTCTATACTATGACATAGAGGATTCCACATTTTCTTTTCTGTTCTCTTCTTTTTCATATGAGCAGGAGCAAGGATAAGAACATTCTTGTTGAAGCTGATCCGGAACCTGAAAAGACTCTGAAGAGGAAGCTAAAACACAACACTCTGAAGAGGACTTTACTGAAATTTTCAAAAAAGAAGGAGACATGGCCGAACCCAACAGCAATACAAGGAAGATGCTTGGTGACTTTACTGCACCAATTTCCAACTTACATGGAAGAAGCATCTCAATCCCTGCCATTGGAGCAAACAATTTTGAGCTAAAGCCTCAATTAGTTTCTCTGATGCAACAGAATTGCAAGTTTCATGGACTTCCATCAGAAGATCCTTTTCTGTTCTTAACTGAATTCTTGCAGATCTGTGATACTGTTAAGACCAATAGGGTTGATCCCGAGGTCTACAGGCTTATGCTTTTCCCGTTTGCTGTAAGAGACAGAGCTAGAATATGGTTGGACTCTCAACCTAAAGATAGCATGAACTCTTGGGATAAGATGGTCACGACTTTCTTAGCCAAGTTCTTTCCTCCTCAAAAGCTTAGCAAGCTTAGAGTGGATGTTCAAACCTTCAAACAGAAAGAAGGTGAATCCCTCTATGAAGCTTGGGAGAGATACAAGCAACTGATCAAAAAGTGTCCTTCTGACATGCTTTCAGAATGGACCATCCTGGATATATTCTATGATGGTCTGTCTGAATTATCAAAGATGTCATTGGACCATTCTGCAGGTGGATCCATTCACCTAAAGAAAACACCTGCAGAAGCTCAGGAACACATTAACATGGTTGTAAATAACCAGTTCATGTACACTTCTGAAAGGAATCCTGTGAGTAATGGGACGCCTCAGAGGAAGGAAGTTCTTGAAATTGATACTCTGAATGCCATATTGGCTCAGAATAAAATATTGACTCAGCAAGTCAATATGATTTCTCAGAGTCTGAATGGATTGCAAGCTGCATCCAACAGTACTAAAGAGGCATCTTCTGAAGAAGAAGCTTATGATCCTGAGAACCCTGCAATAGCAGAGGTGAATTATATGGGGGAACCCTATAGAAACACCTATAATCCCTCATGGAGAAATCGTCCAAATTTCTCATGGAAGGATCAACAAAAGCCTTAACAAGGCTTTAATAATGGTGGAAGAAACAGGTTTAGCAATACCAAGCCTTTTCCATCACCCTCTCAGCAACAGACGGAGAATTCTGAGCAGAATCTATCTAGCTTAGCAAATATAGTCTCTGATCTATCTAAGGCCACTCTAAATTTCATAAATGAAACAAGGTCCTCCATTAGAAATTTGGAGGCACAAGTGGGCCAGCTGAGTAAAAGAGTCACTGAAACTCCTCCTAGTACTCTCCCAAGCAATATAGAAGAGAATCCAAAAAGAGAGTGCAAGGCCATAACCTTACTTGGTGTGGCCGAACCCAGAGAGGAGGAGAAGGACGTGAATCCTAGTGAGGAAGACCTCCTGGGATGTTCACTGACCAATAAGGAGTTTCCCTTTGAGGAACCAAAGGAATCTGAGGCTCATCTAGAGACCATAGAGATTCCATTGAACCTCCTTTAACCATTCATGAGCTCTGATAACTATTCTTCCTCTGAAGAGGATGAAGACATCATTGAAGAGCATGTTGCTAAATATCTAGGAGCCATCATAAAGTTGAAAGCCAGTTTATTTGGTAATGATACTTG
Source organism: Arachis ipaensis (assembly GCF_059453495.1). Lineage (NCBI taxonomy): Eukaryota > Viridiplantae > Streptophyta > Magnoliopsida > Fabales > Fabaceae > Arachis > Arachis ipaensis. The sequence continues at coordinate 97,568,818 of NC_142439.1, forward strand.
GGAGGATGAACCCCCCTTGTTCACTAATGAACTAAGTGCATTGATAAGGCAGACATTGCCTCAGAAGAAACCGGATCTCAGAATGTTCTTCATACCTTGTACCATGGGCACCATGACCTTTGAGAAGGCTCTGTGTGACCTTGGGTCAGGGATAAACCTCATGCCACTCTCTGTAATAGAGAAACTGGGAATCTATGAGGTACAAGCTGCAAGAATATCACTAGAGATGGCAGACAAATCAATAAAACAGGCTTATGGATTAGTAGAGGACTTGTTAGTAAAGGTTGAAGGCCTTTACATCCCTACTGATTTCATAATCCTAGATACTGGGAAGGATGAGGATGAATCTATCATCCTTGGAAGACCCTTCCTAGCCACAGCAAAAGTTGTGATTGATGTAGACAGAGAGTTGGTCCTTCAACTGAATGAGGACTACCTTGTATTTAAGACTCAAGGTTCTCCTTCTGTAACCATAGAGAGGAAGCATGAAAAGCTTCTCTCACTGCAGAGTCAACCAAAACCCCCACAGTCAAACTCTAAGTTTGGTGTTGAACCCCCACATTCAAACTCTAAGTTTGGTGTTGGGAGGTCCCAACAATGCTCTGAACATCTGTGAGACTCCATGAGAGCTCACTGTCAAGCTATTGACATTAAAGAAGCGCTTGTTGGGAGGCAACCTAATGTTATTTAATTATATCTATTTATTTTCCATTGTTATTTTATGTTTTCTTTAGGTTGATGATCATGTGAAGTCACAAAAATAACTGAAAAATTAAAAACAGAATGAAAAACAACATTAAAAATAGCTCACCCTGGAGGAAGACCTTGCTGGTGTTTAAACGCCAGTAAGAAGCACCAGCCTGGCGTTTAACGCTGGAAAGAAGCATCAAGCTGGCGTTAAACGCCAGAAACAAGCACCAAACTGGCGTTTAACGCCAGAACAGAGCATGGAATAGGCGTTTAATGCCAAGAATGGGAGAAAAGCTGGCGTTAAACGCCAAAAACAAGTAGCAAGCTGGCGTTTAACGCCAGACATGCATTCTAAGGGCATTTTGCATGCCTAAATAGAGCAGGGATGCTAAGTCCTTGACCCCTCTAGATCTGTGGACCCCACAGGATCCCCACCTACCCTACCTCTCTCTCTCCCCTTCCATCTCCTCCATTTTCTTCTTCTTCCCCTTCTTTCTTTCTTCTTTTGCTCGAGGACGAGAAAATCTTTTAAGTTTGGTGTGGTAAAAGCATTGCTTTTTGTTTTTCCATAACCATTTATAGCACCTAAGGCTGGAAAAACCTCTAAAAAGAGGAAAGGGAAGACAAAAACTTCCACCTCCGAGTCATGGGAGATGGAGAGATTCATCTCAAGGGTCCATAGCTCAGTAGTAGAGCATTTGACTGCATACAAGAGAGCCCACTCATGGACCTCAACAAGAGCATGAGGAATTCTCTCACCAAGAAATCCCTGAGATGCCTCAAGAGATATATTTTCCTCCACACAATTATTGGGAGCAACTAAGGATAGGAGCACCAAAATCACTAGGGATGAAGCAACAAAGGCAAGGAAAAGACATAGAGGAGCTCAAGAGCACCATTGGTTCTTCAAGAAGAGGAAGACGCCACCTTCACTAAGGTGGACCCGTTCCTTAATCTCTTTGTTCTTATTTTCCTGTTTTTCGGTTTTTGAGCCTTATGTTTTATTTATGTTTGTGTCTTTACTATATGATCATTAGTGTTTAAGTTTCTATGTCTTAAAGCTATGAATGTCCTATGAATCCATCACGTCTCTTAAATGAAAACTGTTCTAAAAACAAAAGAACAAGAAGTACATGGTTTCGAATTCATCCTTGAAATTAGTTTAATTATTTTGATGTGGTGACAATACTTTTTGTTTTCTGAATGAATGCTTGAACAGTGCATATGTCTTTTGATATTTTTGTTTATGAATGTTAAATATGTTGGCTCTTGAAAGAATAATGAAAAGGAGAAATGTTATTGATAATCTGAAAAATCATAAAATTGATTCTTGAAGCAAGAAAAAGCAGTGAATACAAAAGCTTGCAGAAAAAATGGCGAAAAAAAAAAGAAAAAGCAAGCAGAAAAAGCCAAAAGCTCTTTAAACCAAAAGGCAAGAGCAAAAAGCCAATAGTCCTTAAAACCAAAAGGAAAGGGTAATAAAAAGGATCCAAGGCTTTGAGCATCAGTGGATAGGAGGGCCTAAAGGAATAAAATCCTGGTCTAAGTGGCTAAACCAAGCTGTCCCTAACCATGTGCTTGTGGCGTGAAGGTGTCAAGTGAAAACTTGAGACTGAGTGGTTAAAGTCGAGGTTCAAAGCAAAAGAAGAGTGTGCTTAAGAATCCTGGACACCTCTAATTGGGGACTTTAGCAAAATTGAGTCACAATCTGAAAAGGTTCACCCAGTTATGTGTCTGTGGCATTTATGTATCCGGTGGTAATACTAGAAAACAAAGTGCTTAGGGCCACGGCCAAGACTCATAAAGTAGCTGTGTTCAAGAATCAACATACTGAACTAGGAGAATCAATAACACTATCTAAATTCTAAGTTCTTATAGATGCCAATCATTCTGAACTTCAAAGGATAAAGTGAGATGCCAAAACTATTCAAGAGGCAAAAAGCTACTAGTCCCGCTCATCTTATTGGAGCTAAGTTTCATTGATATTTTGGAATTCATAGTATATTCTCTTCTTTTTATCCTATTTGATTTTCAGTTGCTTGGGGACAAGCAACAATTTAAGTTTGGTGTTGTGATGAGCGGATAATTTATACGCTTTTTGGCATTGTTTTTACATAGTTTTTAGTATGATTTAGTTAGTTTTTAGTATATTTTTATTAGTTTTTAAATAAAAATCACATTTCTAGACTTTACTATGGGTTTGTGTGTTTTTCTGTGATTTCAGATAATTTCTGGCTGAAATTGAGGGACTTGAGCAAAAATCTGATTTAGAGGCTGAAGGACTGCAGATGCTGTTGGATTCTGACCTCCCTGCACTCAAAGTGGATTTTCTGGAGCTAGAGATACCTAAATGGCGCGCTCTCAATTGCGTTGAAAATTAGACATCTAGGGCTTTCTAGAAATATATAATAGTCCATACTTTTCTCGGGTTTAGACGATGCAAACTGGCGTTCAACGCCAGTTTTCTGCCCTATTCTAGCGTTAAACACCAGAAACAGGTTGAAAATCAGAGTTAAACGCCAGAAACAGGTTACACCATGGCATTTAACTCCAAAAAGAGTCTCTACACATGAAAGCTCAATGCTCAGCCCAAGCACACACCAAGTGGGCCCGGAAGTGGATTTCTGTATCATTTACTTATCTCTATAAATCCTAGTAACTAGTTTAGTATAAATAGAACTTTTTACTATTGTATTTTTATCTTTGGATCATCTTTTGATCAATTTGAGATCTCTAGACCTCCATGGGAGGCTGGCCACTCGGCCATGTCTACCCTATTTGTTCTTATGTATTTTCAACGGTAGAGTTTCTACACACCATAGATTAAGGTGTGGAGCTCTGCTATTCCTCATGAATTAATGCAAAGTACTATTATTTTTCTATTCAATTCAAGCCTATTTCTTCTCTAAGATATTCATTCGCACACAAGAACATGATCAATGTGATGATTATGTGACGCTCATCATCATTCTCACTCATGAACGCGTGCCTGACAAACACTTCCGTTCTACATGTAAACAAGCTTGAATGTGTATCTCTTAGCCTCCTGATCTACGATCAGAGTCTTCGTGGTATAGGCTAGAATTATTGGCGGCCATTCTTGAGATCCGAAAAGTTTAAACCTTGTCTGTGGTATTCCGAGTAGGATCTGGGAAGGGATGGATGTGACGAGCTTCAAACTCGCGAGTGCTGGGCGTAGTGACAGACACAAAAGGATTTCTGAATCATATTCCAGTATGATCGAGAACCGACAGATGATTAGCCGTGCGGTGACAGCGCATCTTGGACCATTTTCACTGAGAGGACGGGAAGTAGCCATTGACAACGGTGATGCCCTACATAAAGCTTGCCATGGAAAGGAGTATGATGGATTGGATGAAAGCAGTAGAAAAGCGAAGATTCAGAAGGAACAAAAGCATCTCCATACGCTTATCTGAAATTCTCACCAATGAATTACATAAGTATTTCTATCCTATTTTATATTTTATTTATATTTTAATTATTAAAACTCTATAACCATTTGAATCCGCCCGACTGAGATTTACAAGGTGACCATATCTTGTTTGAAGCCGACAATCTCCGTGGGATCGACCCTTACTTACGTAAGGTTTATTACTTGGACGATCCAGTGCACTTGTTGGTTAGTTGTGCGAAGTTGTGATAAAAAATTAAGATTATGAACGTGCGTATTAAGTTTTTAGCACCGTTACCAAGGAATGAACGATCACGATTTTGCATACCACACCCCACCATGGTAAATTCTTTTCAATTTTCTCTTTTGTACATATTGATAGAATTAGCTTAATTTCATGTTTTGTTGAGTTTGTTGAGTCTAATTGATAGTTTAGTATGTTAAATAAGGTTTTATGGTGTTTTGGTAGCTGTTTAGAGGTTTGGAATGCTTGGATTGGTGCAAAAAAATAGAATTTTTTTTTGAAAAACAGAGCACCATCTGCGCGTACGCGTGCAGCAAGCATTTTTGCCTACCCATGCGGACGCGCCATGTACGCGTACACATGGATTGAGAAATTCCACCCCCAGGCCAAAAACTCGAGAGTTGTGCGAACGTTGCGCGCACATTGCGCCTTTGGCACAAACCAACTCGCGCGTACGCGCACATGACGCATACGCGTCACTCTCGAAATAAGCCATCCGCACGCGCACGCCATGCGCGCGTACGCGCGGATGTCCTTCCTTCAACACATCTCATTTCTTCTCCTCTTTCCATTTCTTTCCTTCTCCTTTCTTCTTCCCTTCTTCTACCCCTCATCCAACACTCCCAAACACCATTGATAACCATTTATTTTAGTTAACTAATTAGTTAGTTAGTTAGTTTTAGTTAGTTTTCATTTTATTTTCTCTTTTTCATTGTAAGTGTTGGATTGTTATTCTTGTTTACCATTAATTGCTGCTGAGTATTAAAAAGGGATGTTATCTTAATATCATTATGTTTATAATCTTTGTTGGATTCTATTGTTGAGGTTATATTTTGCTACTTGGTTTTGAGTTTTTCATGCTTACCTTTTAAGAATACCAAGTGATGAGAATTGCCTTCGAGCTTGTAACTCTTCTTGAATTGCATGATTTGGCCACCATGTGATTTGAACCCTATTCTTTGATTAGGCAATCTCTTGACATTGGATGGTGTGCATTTACTTCAATGCATTGTATTCCATGATCATATGCATCCATACGCTTTTAGCTTGAATGCTCTCATGCTTCTTTAATGCTTGTTTTACCTTACAAGCTTACTTAAAGCATCTCAAGCATACTAGAATGAGTAAAGTGCATGCTTCTTTAGTGACATAGCTTTTATGCTAATGTGTGTTCTAAACTGTACAATTTAGAATTCACATACCTAATATTTCTTATTGTCACACTAATTCACTCACTCATTCCTAGTGATTTACCTCATTCCAACAATTATGCTTCCTTGCTTTTGTATTCTCTCATCTTATGGTGTTATATTTTTGTTTTTCATGAATGATGCACCACAAGCAAAAACGGAAGCGAGACGAAAGAACACGCAGCAACCGGTTGATCTACCAGCTGAAGGTGGCAACCCGGAGAGTCGCCGTACCCCCTTGCTCATCTTTGAGTGCACCGAGGACGGTACAAACTTTTAAGTGTGGGGAGGTCGTTCGACCAGTCGGCGATTTTGGGTGACAAATTTTTAATCCCAACACTTTTGCATTTCATTTTAGGTTTCTAGGATTTTTACTTGCATTTTCTTATTTTTGCATATATATATACACAATAAGCTTAGTCAAAATAGTAAAATTTTTCAACATTTCTATCTATAGGGCACCTCAATTGATTTGAGTGGAAACTTTTCATAGAACTTGCTTGAATTACATATATTGTGGAACATGGTTTTTGAGCTAAGAACACAAGCAAGTGAGATTTGAGCCTAATGGTGTGGTTACATCTTATAACCACTTATTTTCCTTCTTGTGTGCAATTATTCTCTTTCTATGATTGTAATCTTTGATTTGTTTGATTCTTTATGTCCATTATTTTGTGTATTCATGCATTTATATAATTGAGGCCATCATTCATGTAGCTCACTTACCCAAATAGCCTTACCTTTTATCTTCCATTGTTAGCCAATTTGAGCCTACACTTAACCCACTTATTCATAATTTTTGCACATTACAATCCTTGAAGCAAAAAACAATAAAAGTCCTAATTTGGATCTTTGATTAGCTTAGGCTAATAAGTGTGTGTGTCATTCAAGTGTGGGAAATCTTGGGACATTGGGTGAATAAAAGGGTAGTTTTGTATTTTGTTGTAAATATTGGGAATCGGGTACATGCTCATGTATTGATTAAATATATAGACCTTATGCATTGATGTTCTTGTATATAGATTGAAAGAAAATAAAAGAAAAAAAAGAAAAAATATATATGAAGAAAGAAGAAGAGAAAAAAATAGAAAAAGAAAGAAAAAGAAAAAGAAAGAAATAAAAAAAGGGGACAAAATGCCCCAAAGTGAAGCTCAATAAAGATCAATGCATAAGTGTTGTGAAATGAAAAGAAAATGCATGAGTATGTTAAAAAGTGAAGAATGGGTAGTTAGGTTAACTTTTGAATTGTATAGGATGTCATAGGCTAGGTGGGAAGTCTAAACTTATCAAAGATTCAAATTTCAAGCTCACTTAACCATATACGCATCCTACCTTGACCCTAGCCCCATTACAACCAATGAAAAGACCTCATAATACTTGTATGCATGCATGAAATAAATGTCGATTGTTAGATGAAAAACAAATCTTGGAAAACATGATTAAGGGAGAATTGAGAGAATCGACCCTATACACTTGGAGCGACTAGAGTGCAAACACTACCAGTGAGGGTTCGATTGCTCAATTACATGTTTTCCACCTATGATCATTACTCCTCATGTAAGTTTGTAAAAATATTTAATAGCTCAATTCAATTGTGGTTTGGCATGGTTGTTAATACCCTTAGCCCTTGTGCATATATGTATTCTTGGAAATTGATTTATTTTAACCAAGCAATTGTATTCATGTAGATAGTTGCATATAGGTAGTTTGCATTTAGATTAGTTCACATTATTGAATAAATGTTGATACCCTTTGTTCTTTCTTGGTTTAAGCATGAGGACATGCTTGGTTTAAGTGTGGGGAAGTTGATAAACCCCATTTGTAGGGTTTATCTTGTGCTTAATTTAGGGGATTTTATGACCTTTTACCCACATTTATTCAATGAAATAGCATGGTTTCATGATTGTCTCCTAATTTGTGCTTAAGTGTGAAAACATGCTTTTTAGGCCCTTAATTGTTTAATCTTGATTTACCTTTGATTCCATTAGATGCCTTGATATGTTTGTTAAGTGATTTCAGATTTAGGAGGCAAAGATTGGATCAAGGAAATGAAGGAAAAGCATGTAAAAATGGAGAACTCATGAAGAAATGAAGGAATCGCAAAAGCTGTCAAGCCAACCTCTTCGCACTTAATCGATCATAACTTGAGCTACAAAGGTCCAAATAATGCGGTTCTAGTTGCGTTAGAAAGCTAACATCCGGAGCTTCAAAATGATATAAGATTTGCCATAGTTGCATCGCGGATAGGGGTGCGCACGTGCACGGTACGTGTATGCGCCGATGGTTGCACATGATTCACTTAATGCAACTCGTGGCCAGCGATTTTAGAAGCCTTGTGGGCCCAATCCAACTCATTTATGATACTATTTAAGCCAAGGATTGAAGGGGAATTAAGATACTTTGGATCATTAGTCATAGTTTAAGTTTTAGAAGTAGTTAGAGTTAGTTTCTAGAGAGAGAAGCTCTCACTTCTCTCTAGAATTAGGATTAGGTTTTAGATCTAGATCTACTTCTTCTTCTCTTGCTTAATTTCCTTTTTCATCTTCAATTGTTCTCTTGTAGTTGTAGAATTCTTCTTCTTTTCTTGTAATTCCTTTGTATTGTTTGTTGTAGCTTATGAACTTTCTTTTGTAGATCTACATTTCTTCTTCAATGCAATTGGTAAGTTCATTGTTGTTTTATAATTGTTTTTTCTTTTCTATTGTTGATATCTTGCTATTCTAGTTAGATCTCTCTTTAATTCTTGCAATTCATATTGTTTGCTTTTATTGCCTTCTATGTGTTTGTTGAAATGCCTCTTCTAGATATGAGTTAGATTTTGTTCCTCTTGGCTTTGGTTGAGTAATTAGTGACTCTTGAATTATCTAATTTCTTTGTTGATTGACAATTAGAAGTTGCTAATTGATTTGGATACCACTAAAGCTAGTCTATCCCTTGGGAGTTGGCTAGGACTTGTGGAATCAAGTTGATTCATCCACTTGACTTTCCTCCATGGTTAGAGGTTAACTAAGTGGTAGCAATGAACAATTTGTGGTCACAATTGAGGAGGATAATGAGGATAGAACTTCTAATTCTCATAACCTTGCCAAGAGCTTTTCATAGTTGTTAGTTTATTTTCATTGCATTTTACATTTCTTGTCTCCTATCTCAAAAACCCCCCAAGATATCTCATAACCAATAACAAGGACACTTCATTGCATTTCCTAGGGAGAACGACCCGAGGTTCAATACTTCGGTTTATAAATTTAGGGGTTTGTTTTAGTGACAAATAATCTTTTGTATGAAAAGATTAATTGTTGGTTTAGAAGCTATACTTGCAACGAGGATTCATTTGTGAATTCTAAACTACACAAAAGTCTTCTCATCATGCTTTAGTTAGTTTCTAGGAGAGAAGCTCTCTCTTCTCTTTAGAATTAGGAGTAGGTTAGATCTAGATTAGGAATTCTTAGATCTAGGTTAATTTCATGCTTTGCTTTACTTTTCCTTTATCAATTATTCTTCTTCTACCTCTTCTCTTTCTAGTTTTGCTTTTAATTCATGTAATTCTACACTTTTATGTTGATGCACTTTTGTTTCTTCTATTTCTCTTTAATGCAATTTATGATTCATGTTCCTTTATTGTTCATTTTATTTGTTGTTGTTTAATTCCTTGCAATTGAGTAGTGTAGATTTACATTCCTTGAAATTTTACTATGCTTTCCTTTTATGCCTTCCAAGTGTTTAATAAAATGCTTGGTTGGATTTCAGAGTAGAATTTTATGCTCTTGGCTTGGGAAGGTAACTTAGGAACTCTTGAGTTGCTAATGTCCAAGTGATTGACGATTGGGAGCCATTAACGCTAGATCTCACTAATTGATTTGGTGGAGAACTAGGACTTATGAACTTGGATTGATATAGTTCACTTGACTTTCCTTTACTATTAGTTAGAGGATGACTTAGTGGGATTGATCCATGCCAATTCTCATGTTGTGGTTAGTGATTAGGATAGAGATCCTTGACTACCAAACCTTGCCAAGACCTTTGTAGCTATTAGTTTACTTCCTTGCTATTTATCTTTCATGTCTCTTATCAAAAACCCCAAAATATACTCCATAACCAATAACAAGACACTTTATTACAATTCCTACGGAGAACGACCCGATGTTTAAATACTTCGGTTTATAGATTTTAGGGGTTTGTACTTGTGACAAAGAAATTTTTGTATGAAAGGATTATTGATTGGTTTAGAAACTATACTTTCAACGAGACTTCATTAGTAAAATTCTAAACCGTCAAAAATCCATTCATCACCCATCACGACCTGGCCACCTCGAGTATCATTCTCATCCTAACTTCTCCAAGAATATGTCTGCTTTTACTATTGCTGCTACTACTGAATCTACCACCTCTGCTCCTTGGTGCACGAAATTGCGATCATCAACAATGGTGCCAAATACTTGGTGCTCTCAAACGTGAATCACACTTTGTCACAACTTTGCACAACTAACCAGCAAGTGCACTGGGTCGTCCAAGTAATAAACCTTACGTGAGTAAGGGTCGATCCCATGGAGATTGTCGGCTTAAAGCAAGCTATGGTCACCTTGTAAATCTCAGTCAGGCGGATTCAAACGGTTATGGTGAATTGATAATAAAAATATAAATAAAATATAAAGTAGGATAGAGATACTTATGTAATTCATTGGTGAGAATTTCAGATAAGCGTATAGAGATGCTTTCGTTCCTCCTGAACCTCTGCTTTCCTGCTGTCTTCATCCAATCATTCCTACTCCCTTCCATGGCAAGCTTATGCAGGGCATCACCGTTGTCAATAGCTACATCCCGTCCTCTTAGTGAAAATGGTCCAAAATGCACTGTCACCACACGGCTATTCATTTGTCGGTTCTCGATCATACTGGAATAGGATTCAGTCATCCTTTTGCGTTTGTCACTATGCCCAGCACTCGCGAGTTTGAAACTCGTCACAGCCATCCCTTCCCAGATCCTACTCGGAATACCACAGACAAGGTTTAGACTTTTCGGATCTCAAGAATGGCCGCCAATAATTCTAGCCTATACCACGAAGACTCTGATCTCATGGAATGGAAGGCTTGGTTGTCAGGTGAGGCAACCATGCGTCATGAACCAGAAGGCTAAGAGATATGCACTTAAGCGATTGCAAGTAGAACGGAGGTGGTTGTCAGGCACGCATTCATGGGTGAGAATGATGATGAGTGTCATGAATCATCACCTTCCTCAGGTTAAAGAACAAGTGTATATCTTAGATAAGAAATAGGCTTGAGTAGAATAGAAAAACAATAGTACTTTGCATTAATTCATGAGGAACAGCAGAGCTCCACACCTTAATCTATGGTGTGTAGAAACTCTACCGTTGAAAATACATAAGAACAAGGTCCAGGCATGGCCGAGAGGCCAGCCTCCATGATCTCAGAACTAAATGTCCAAAGATGTTCCAAAAGATCTAAATACAATAGTAAAAAGTCCTATTTATGCTAAACTAGTTACTAGGGTTACAGAGATAAGTAAATGATGCAGAAATCCACTTCCAGGGCCCACTTGGTGTGTCCTTGGGCTGAGCATTGAATCTTTCACGTGGAGAGGTCTTTCTTGGAGTTAAACGCCAGTTTATAACCTATTTCTAGCATTTAACTCTACTTTGCAACCAGTTTCTGGCGTTTGACTCTAGAATAGGGCAGGGAGCTGGAGTTGAACGCCAGTTTGCGTCATTTAAACTTGGGCAAAGTATGAACTATTATATATTTCTGGAAAGCCCGAGATGTCTACTTTCCAACGCAATTGAGAGTGCGTGATTTGGAGTTCTGTAGCTCCAGAAAATCTACTTTGAGTGCAGGAATGTTAGAATCCAACAGCATCTGCAGTCCTTCTTCAACCTCTGAATCTGATTTTTGCTCAAGTCCCTCAATTTCAGCCAGAAAATACCTAAAATCATAGAAAAACACAAAAACTCATAGTAAAGTCCAGAAATGTGATTTTTATTTAAAAACTAATAAAGATATACTAAAAACTAATTAAATCATACTAAAAAATTTGTAAAAACAATGCCAAAAAGCGTATAAATTATCCGCTCATCACAACACCAAACTTAAATTATTCCTTGTCCCCAAGCAACTGAAAATCAAAGAGGATAAAAAGAAGAGAATATACTATAAATTCCGAAATATCAATGAAACTTAGCTCCAATCAGATGAGCGGGACTAGTAGCTTTTTGCCTCTTGAATAGTTTTGGCATCTCACTTTATCCATTGAAGTTCAGAATGATTGGCATCTATAGGAACTTAGAATTTAGATAGTGTTATTGATTTTCCTAGTTCAGTATGTTGATTCTTGAACACAGCTACTTTATGAGTCTTGGCCGTGGCCCTAAGCACTTTGTTTTCCAGTATTACCACCGGATACATAAATGCCACAGACACATAACTGGGTGAACCTTTTCAGATTGTGACTCAGCTTTGCTAAAGTCCCCAATTAGAGGTGTCCAGGGTTCTTAAGCACACTCTTCTTTTGCTTTGGACCTTGACTTTAACCGCTCAGTCTCAAGTTTTCACTTGACACCTTCACGCCACAAGCACATGGTTAGGGACAGCTTGGTTTAGCCGCTTAGGCCAGGATTTTATTCCTTTAGGCCCTCCTATCCACTGATACTCAAAGCCTTGGATCCTTTTTATTACCCTTTCCTTTTGGTTTTAAGGGCTATTGGCTTTTTGCTCTTGCCTTTTGGTTTAAAGAGTTTTTGGCTTTTTCTGCTTGCTTTTTCTTTTTTTTTCTTTCTCTCTTTTTTTTTTGTTTTTTTTCTCCATTTTTCTTTTCTTTTTTTTTCTGCAAGCTTTTGTATTCACTGCTTTTTCTTGCTTCAAGAATCAATTTTATGATTTTTCAGATTATCAAATAACATTTCTCCTTTTTCATCATTCTTTCAAGAGCCAACATATTTAACATTCATAAACCACAATTTCAAAAGACATATGCACTATTCAAGCATTCATTCAGAAAACAAAAAGTATTGTCACCACATCAAAATAATTAAACTTGTTTCAAGGATGAATTCAAAACCATGTACTTCTTGTTCTTTTGTAATTAAAACAGTTTTCATTTAAGAGAGGTGTTGGAGTCATAGGACATTCATAGCTTTAAGACATAGACACTTAGACACCAATGATCATATAGTAAAGACACAAACATAAATAAAACATAAGGCTCAAAAACCGAAAAACAGGAAAATAAGAACAAGGAGATTAAGGAACGGGTCCACCTTAGTGAGGGTGGCGTCTTCCTCTTCTTGAAGAACCAATGGTGCTCTTGAGCTCCTCTATGTCTCTTCCTTGTCTTTGTTGTTCCTCTCTCATAGCTCTTTGATCTTCTCTAATCTCATGGAGGATGATGGAGTGCTCTTGGTGCTCCATCCTTAGTTGTCCCATGTTGGAGCTTAATTCTCCTAGGGAAGTGTTGATTTGCTCCCAATAGTTTTGTGGAGGGAAGTGCATCCCTTGAGGCATTGGGGGATGAAATTGTGATTACACTTTGATTATGTAAAATTCATTACTCTTTCTTTCCCTGGCAATGGCACCAAAAACATGATGCCAATACCATGGTTCACAACTTCGCACAACTAACCAGTAAGTGCACTAGGTCGTCCAAGTAATACCTTACGTGAGTAAGGGTCGAATCCCACGGAGATTGTTGGTATGAAGCAAGCTATGGTCACCTTGTAAATCTCAGTCAGGCGGATATAAAATAGTAATGGGGTTTTCGAAATTAATTAATAAAATAAGGATAGAAATACTTATGTAAATCATTGGTGAGAATTTCAGATAAGCGTATGGAGATGCATTCATTCCTCTGAACCTCTGCTTTCCTGCTATCTTCATCCAATCAATCTTACTCCTTTCTATAGCTGGCTTTATGTAAGGATGTCACCGGTGCCAATGGCTACTTTCGATCTCTCTCGGGAAAATGGTCCAAATGCTCTGTCACAGCACGGCTAATCGTCTGGAGGCACCACCCTTGTCGTTGGTTGCATCCTATTCCTCTCTGTGAAAATGGTCCGATGCGCTGTCACTGCATGGCTAATCATCTTGGAGGTTCTCGATAATACTGGAATAGGATTTACTATCCTTTTGCGTCTGTCACTACGCCCAGCACTCACGAGTTTTGAGTTCGTCATAGTCATTCAATCCCAGAGTCCTACTCGGAATACCACGGACAAGGTTTAGACTTTCCGGACTCTCATGAATGCCGCCATCAATCTAGCTTATACCACGAAGATTCTGATTAAGAGATCTAAGAGATACTCATTCAATCTAATGTAGAACGGAAGTGGTTGTCAGGCACGCGTTCATAGGGAATGATGATGATTGTCACGTTCATCACATTCAGGTTGAAGTGCGGATGAATATCTTAGAAGCGAAATAAGATGAATTGAATAGAAAACAGTAGTACTTTGCATTAATATTTGAGGAACAGCAGAGCTCCACACCTTAATCTATGGAGTGCAGAAACTCTACTGTTGAAAATACATAAGTGAAAGGTCCAGGCATGGCCGAATGGCCAGCCCCTCTGATCTAAGAACCAGGCGTCCAAAGATGATTCCAAAGATTCAAAGATGTCTAATACAATAGTAAAAAGTCCTATTTATAATAAACTAGCCACTAGGGTTTACAGAAGTAAGTAATTGATGCATAAATCCACTTCCGGGGCCCACTTGGTGTGTGCTTGGGCTGAGCTTGAATGTTACATGTGTAGAGGTCATTCCTGAGTTGAACGCCAGTTTTGGTGCCAGTTTGGACGTTGAACTCCACTTTGCAACTTGTTTCTGGCGCTGGACGCCAGAATTGGGCAGAGAGCTGGCGTTGAACGCCAGTTTGCATCGTCTAAACTTGGACAAAGTATGGACTATTATATATTTCTGGAAAGCCCTGGATGTCTACTTTCTAACGCAATTAGAAGCGCGCCATTTTGAGTTCCGTAGCTCCAGAAAATCCATTTTGAGTGCAGGGAGGTCAGAATCCAACAGCATCAGCAGTCCTTCTTCAACCTCTGAATTTGATTTTTGCTCAAGTCCCTCAATTTCTGCCAGAAAATACTTGAAATCACAGAAAAACACACAAACTCATAGTAAAGTCCAGAAATATGAATTTAACATAAAAACTAATGAAAACATCCCTAAAAGTAACTAGATCCTACTAAAAACATACTAAAAACAATGCCAAAAAGCGTATAAATTATCCGCTCATCACAACACCAAACTTAAATTGTTGCTTGTCCCCAAGCAACTGAAAATCAAATAGGATAAACAAGAAGAGAATATACTATAAATTCCAAACTATCAATGAAACATAGCTTCAATCAGATGAGCGGGACTTGTAACTTTTTGCCTCTTGAATAGTTTTGGCATCTCACTCTATCCATTGAAGTTCAGAATGATTGGCTTCTATAGGAACTCAGAGTTCAGATAGTGTTATTGACTCTCCTAGTTCAGTATGATGATTCTTGAACACAGCTTCTTTATGAGTCTTGGCCGTGGCCCTAAGCACTTTGTTTTCCAGTATTACCACCGGATACATAAATGCCACAGACACATAATTGGGTGAACCTTTTCAGATTGTGACTTAGCTTTGCTAAAGTCCCCAATTAGAGGTGTCCAGGGTTCTTAAGCACACTCTTTTTTTGCTTTGGACCTTGACTTTAACCGCTCAGTCTCAAGTTTTCACTTGACACCTACACGCCACAAGCACATGGTTAGGGACAGCTTGGTTTAGCCGCTTAGACCAGGATTTTATTCCTTTAGGCCCTCCTATCCACTGATGCTCAAAGCCTTGGGATCCTTTTTATTTGCCCTTGCCTTTTGGTTTTAAGGGTTATTGGCTTTTTGCTCTTGCCTCTTGGTTTTAAGAGCTTTTGGCTTTTTCTGCTTGCTTTTTCTCTTTTTTTTTTGTTTTCTTTCTATTTTTTTTTTGCCTATTTTTTTTTCTGCAAGCTTTGTTCTTTGCTGCTTTTTCTTGCTTCAAGAATCATTTTTATGATTTTTTAGATTATCAAATAACATGTCTCCTAGTCATCATTCTTTCAAGAGCCAACATATTTGACATTTTTAAACTACAACTTCAAAAGACATCTGCACTGTTCAAGCATACATTCAGAAAACAAGAAGCATTGTTACCACATCAATATAATTAAGCTAAGTTCAAGGATAAATTCGAAACTCATGTACTTCTTGTTCTTTTGAATTAAAACATTTTTCATTTAAGAGAGGTGATGGATTCATAGGACATTCATAACTTTAAGACAAAGTTACTAACTACTAATGATCATGTAATGAAGACACAAACATAGATAAGTACATAACATAGAAAATGAAAAACAGAAGAAATAAGAACAAGGAATGAATCCACCTTAGTGATGGTGGCGTTTCCTTCTTGAGGGACCAATGATGTCCTTGAGCTCTTCTATGTCTCTTCCTTGTCTTTGTTGCTCCTCCCTCATTGCTTTTTGATCTTCTCTTATTTCATGAAGGATGATGGAGTGCTCTTGATGTTCCACCCTTAATTGTCCCATGTTGGAACTTAATTCTCCTAGGGAGGTGTTGATTTGCTCCCAATATTTATGTGGAGGGAAGTGCATCCCCTGAGGTATCTCAGGGATCTCTTGATTTGCAGCCACATGTTCTACCACTGAGCTATAGATCCTTGAGATGAATCTTTCCATCTCCCATGACTCGGAGGTGGAAGCTTTTGTCTTCCCTTCCCCTTTTCTAGAGGTTTCTCCGGTCTTAGGTGCCATCAATGGTAATGGAAAAATAAAAAGCTTATATGCTACACCAAACTTAGAATGTTGCTCGCCCTCGAGCAAAAGAAGAAAGAATAGAAGAAGAAGAAGAAGATATGGAGGAGATGGAGGGATATGAGTATAGATGTGAGTGGTGAATGGAAAACAGAAGGGATGACCATGAATGGAGAGAGAGAGGGTGAGGTGGGTGGGGATCCTGTGAGATTCACAGATCCTGAGATGATCCTGTGGTGTCCACAGATCCTGAGGTGTCAAGGATTTACATCCCTGCACCCATTAGGCATGTAAAATGCCCTTGCACACAACTCTGGGCGTTCAGCGCCAGATTGGTGCTTGTTCTGGGCGTTGAACGCCCATTTGTTGCCCATTTCTGGCGTTGAACACCAGAACCATGCTTGTTCTGGGCGTTCAGCGCCAGCTCTTCTCCAGGGTGCATTTCTGGTGTTCAGCGCCAGAACCATGCTCTGTTCTGGCGTTGAACACCCAAAACATGCTTCTTACTGGCGTTTAAACGCCAGTAAGGTCTTCCTCCAGGGTGTGATTTTTCTTCTGCTGTTTTTGACTCCATTTTTAATTTTTATATTTATTTTGTGACTCCACATGATCATGAACCTATAAAGACATATAACTAAGAAAAATATAGTTAGATAAATAAAAATTGGGTTGCCTCCCAACAAGCGCTTCTTTAATGTCAATAGCTTGACAGTGGGCTCTCATGGAGCCTCACAGATGTGCAGAGCTTTGTTGAGACCTCCCAACACCAAACTTAGAGTTTGGATATGGGGGTTTGACACCAAACTTAGAGTTTGGTTGTGGCCTCGCAACACCAAACTTAGAGTTTGACTGTGGGGGCTTTGGTTGACTCTGCTTTGAGAGAAGCTTTTTCTGCTTCCTCTCCATGGATGCAGAGAGAGATCCTTGAGTTGTAAACACAAGGTTGTCCTTATTTAATTGAAGGATCAATTCTCCTCTGTCCACATCAATCACAGCTCTTGCTGTGGCTAGGAAAGGTCTTCCTAGGATGATGGATTCATTCTCTTCCTTTCCAGTATCCAGGACTATGAAATCAGTAGGGATGTAAAGGTCTTCAACCTTCACTAGCACGTCCTCTACTTGTCCATAAGCCTGTTTTCTTGAATTGTCTGCCATCTCTAGTGAGATTTTAGTAGCTTGCACCCCATATATTCCCAGTTTCTCTATTACAGAGAGGGGCATGAGGTTTATTCCTGAACCAAGGTCACACAGAGCCTTAAAGATCATGGTGCCTATGGTACAAGGTATTATGAACTTTCCAGGATCCTGTCTCTTCTGAGGCAATGTCAGTTGATCCAGATCACTTAGTTCATTGGTGAACAAGGGAGGTTCATCTTTCCAAGTTTTAATACCAAATAATTTGGCATTTAGCTTCATGATTGCACCAAGGAACTTGGCAGCTTGCTCCTCAGTAACATCCTCATTCTCTTCAGAAGAGGAGTACTCATCAGAGCTCATGAATGGTATAAGGAGGTTCAATGGAATCTCTATGGTCTCTAGATGAGCCTCAGAGTCCTTTGGTTCCTCAGAGGGAAACTCCTTATTGATCACTGGATGTCCTAGGAGGTCTTCCCCCTTGGGATTCACGTCCTCCTCTCCCTCTTTAGGTTCGGCCATTTTGGTTATGTCAATGGCCTTGCACTCTCCTTTTGGATTCTCTTCTATATTGCTTGGGAGAGTACTAGGAGGGATTTCAGTGATCCTTTTACTCAGCTGGCCCACTTGTGCTTCTAAATTTCTAATGGAAGACCTTGTTTCATTCATAAAACTCACAGTGGCCTTAGATAGATCAGAGACTAAATTTGCTAAGCTAGATGGATTCTGCTCAGAATTCTCTGTCTGTTGCTGAGTGGATGATGGAAAAGGCTTGCTATTGCTAAACCTGTTTCTTCCACCATTATTAAAGCCTTGTTGAGGCTTTTGATCCTTCCATGAGAGATTTGGGTGATTTCTCCATGATGGATTATAGGTGTTTCCATAAGGTTCACCTAAGTAATTCACCTCTGCTATTGCAGGGTTCTCAGGATCATAAGCTTCTTCTTCAGAAGATGCCTCTTGAGTACTGTTGGATGCAGCTTGCATTCCATTCAGACTCTGAGAAATCATATTGACTTGCTGAGTCAATATTTTGTTCTGAGCCAATATGGCATTCAGAGTATCAATTTCAAGAACTCCCTTCTTCATAGGCGTCCCATTATTCACAGGATTCCTCTCAGAAGTGTACATGAACTGGTTATTAGCAACCATGTCAATGAGTTCTTGAGCTTCTGCAGGCGTTTTCTTTAGGTGAATGGATCCACCTGCAGAAGTGTCCAATGACATCTTTGATAGCTCAGATAAACCATCATAGAATATATCCAGGATGGTCCATTCTGAAAGCATGTTAGAAGGACACTTTTTGGTCAACTGCTTGTATCTTTCCCAAGCTTCATAGAGGGATTCACCTTCTTTCTGTCTGAAGGTCTGAACATCCACTCTAAGCTTGCTTAGCTTTTGAGGAGGAAAGAACTTGGCTAAGAAAGCCGTGACCAGCTTATCTCAAGAGTTCAGGCTGTCTTTGGGTTGGGAGTCCAACCATATTCTAGCTCTGTCTCTTACAGCAAAAGGGAAAAGCATGAGCCTGTAGACTTCAGGATCTACTCCATTAGTCTTAACAGTATCACAGATTTGCAAAAATTCAGTTAAGAACTGAAAAGGATCTTCGGATAGAAGTCCATGAAACTTGCAGTTCTGCTGCATCAGAGAAACTAGCTGAGGTTTCAGCTCAAAATTGTTTGCTCCAATGGTAGGAATGGAGATGCTTCTTCCATGTAAATTGGAATTAGGTGCAGTAAAGTCACCAAGCTTTCTCCTTGCATTATTGTTGTTGGGTTCGGCTGCCATCTCCTTTACTTGTTCGAAATTTTCAATAAGGTTGTCTCTGGGTTGTTGTAATTTAGCTTCTCTTAGTTTCCTCTTCAGAGTCCTTTCAGGTTCTGGATCAGCTTCAACAAGAATGCCTTTTTCTTTGTTCCTGCTCATAAGAAAGAGAAGAGAAAAAGAAAAGAAGAGGAATCCTCTATGTCACAGTAAAGAAGTTCCTTATTGTTAGTAGAAGAAGAGAAGAAGAAAAAATTCGAACACAGATAGAAGAGGGGTTCGAATTTGGTGAGTAGATGAGAGGAAGAGATGTTAGTAGATGAATAAATAAATAGAATAAGATGAGAGAGAGAGAATTTTTGAAAAATAATTTTTGAAAAAGAGTTAGTGATTTTCGAAAATAGTTTTTGAAAAAGGTTAGTAATTTTCGAAAATTTTTAAAATCAAAGATTAAAATAATTAGTTAATTAAAAAGAATTTTTGAAAAAGAGGGAGATATTTTCAAAAATTAGAGAGAGGGAGTTAGTTAAGTGGTTTTGAAAAAGATAAGAAACAAACAAAAAGTTAGTTAGTTAGTTGAAACAAATTTTGAAAATCAATTTTGAAAAGATAAGAAGATAGGAAGTTAGAAAAGATATTTTAGAATCATATTTTGAAAAAGATAAGATAGGGAAGATATTTTTGAAAAGCTATGATTGAAATTAGTTTTGAAAAAGATTTGATTTTTTTAAAATCACAATTAATGACTTGATTCACAAGAAATCACAAGATATGATTCTAGAACTTAAAGTTTGAATCTTTCTTAACAAGCAAGTAACAAACTTGAAATTTTTGAATCAAAATATTAATTGTTATTGTTATTTTCGAAAATTTGATATAAAAATAAGAAAAAGATTTTTGAAAAATATTTTTGGAATTTTCGAAAATAACTAAGAAAAATGAAAAAGATTTGATTTTTGAAAAAGATTTTGAAAAAGATAAGATTTTTTTTTTAAAATTGAAAATTTGATTTGACTCATAAAAACAACTAGATTTTAAAAATTTTTGAAAAAGTCAAATCTAATTTTCGAAATTTTAAGAGAGAAAAAGGGGAAGATATTTTTGTGATTTTTGAATTTTTATGATGAGAGAGAAAAACAAGAAAAATGATGCAATGCATGAAAGCTATGGACCAAAACAATGAATGCATGCAAGAATGCTATGAATGTCAAGATGAACACCAAGAACACTATGAAGATCATGATGAACATCAAGAACACATTTTTGAAAAATTTTTAATGCAAGGAAAACATGCAAGACACCAAACTTAGAAATCTTTAATGCTTAGGCACTAAGAATTCAAGAATGCATATGAAAAACAAGAAAAGACACAAAACATGCAAATGCAAAGATCAAACAAGAAGACTTACCAAGAACAACTTGAAGATCATGAAGAACACTATGAATGCATGAAAATTTTCGAAAAATACAAGATACACATGCAATTGACACCAAACTTATAACATGACACATGACTCAAACAAGAAACAAAAAATATTTTTTTGATTTTTATGATTTTATGATTTTTTGTATTTTCTTTTTAAATTTTTTTCGAAAATCATTTTGAAAAAGAAAAATAAAGATTCCAAAATTTTTAATATGAATTCCAGGAATCTTATGCTCTTTAGTCTAAAGCTCCAATCAAAGGGTCAGGCATGGCTTAATAGCCAGCCAAGCTTTAGTATGTAACTCAGACATGACACGTCTAACATGCCCTACAGTCGTGGCTTTACAGCCAACCAGGCTTCAACATGCTTTATGAAACACTAGAATTCATTCTTAAAAATTCTGAAGAAAAATATATTTTTTGAAAACATTTTTATTTTTATTTTTTTATTTTTTTTCGAAAACTGATGAGAAATTTTTGAAAGATTTTTAAAAAATTTTTGAAAATAAAATAAAAAGAAAATTACCTAATCTGAGCAACAAGATGAACCGTCAGTTGTTCAAACTCGAACAATCCCCGGCAACGGCGCCAAAAACTTGGTGGACGAAATTGTGATTACACTTTGATTATGTAAAATTCATTGCTCTTTCTTTCCCTGGCAATGGCACCAAAAACATGATGCCAATACCATGGTTCACAACTTCGCACAACTAACCAGCAAGTACACTGGGTTGTCCAAGTAATACCTTACGTGAGTAAGGGTCGAATCCCACAGAGATTGTTGGTATGAAGCAAGCTATGGTCACCTTGTAAATCTCAGTCAGGCGGATATAAAATAGTAATGGGGTTTTCAAAATTAATTAATAAAATAAGGATAGAAATACTTATGTAAATCATTGGTGAGAATTTCAAATAAGCGTATGGAGATGCATTCGTTCCTCTGAACCTCTGCTTTCCTGCTATCTTCATCCAATCAATCTTACTCCTTTCTATGGCTGGCTTTATGTAAGGATGTCACCGGTGCCAATGGCTACTTTCGATCTCTCTCGGGAAAATGGTCCAAATGCTCTGTCACAGCACGGATAATCGTCTGGAGGCATCACCCTTGTCGTTGGTTGCATCCTATTCCTCTCTGTGAAAATGGTCCGATGCGCTGTCACTGCATGGCTAATCATCTTGGAGGTTCTCGATAATACTGGAATAGGATTTACTATCCTTTTGCGTCTGTCACTACGCCCAGCACTCACGAGTTTTGAGTTCGTCACAGTCATTTAATCCCAGAGTCCTACTCGGAATACCACGGACAAGGTTTAGACTTTTTGGACTCTCATGAATGCCGCCATCAATCTAGCTTATACCACGAAGATTCTGATTAAGAGATCTAAGAGATACTCATTCAATCTAATGTAGAATGGAAGTGGTTGTCAGGCACGCGTTCATAGGGAATGATGATGATTGTCACGTTCATCACATTCAGGTTGAAGTGCGGATGAATATCTTAGAAGCGAAATAAGATGAATTGAATAGAAAACAGTAGTACTTTGCATTAATATTTGAGGAACAACAGAGCTCCACACCTTAATCTATGGAGTGCAGAAACTCTACTGTTGAAAATACATAAGTGAAAGGTCCAGGCATGGCCGAATGGCCAGCTCCTCTGATCTAAGAACCAGGCATCCAAAGATGATTCCAAAGATTCAAAGATGTCTAATACAATAGTAAAAAGTCCTATTTATAATAAACTAGCCACTAGGGTTTACAGAAGTAAGTAATTGATGCATAAATCCACTTCCGGGGCCCACTTGGTGTGTGCTTGGGCTGAGCTTGAATGTTACATGTGTAGAGGTCATTCCTGGAGTTGAACACCAGTTTTGGTGCCAGTTTGGACGTTGAACTCCACTTTGCAACTTGTTTCTGGCGCTGGACGCCAGAATTGGGCAGAGAGCTGGCGTTGAACGCCAGTTTGCATCGTCTAAACGTGAACAAAGTATGGACTATTATACATTGCTGGAAAGCCCTGGATGTCTACTTTCCAACACAATTGGAAGCGCGCCATTTTGAGTTCTGTAGCTCCAGAAAATGCATTTTGAGTGTAGGGAAGTCAGAATCCAACAACATCAGCAGTCCTTCTTCAACCTCTGAATCTGATTTTTGCTCAAGTCCCTCAATTTCAGCCAGAAAATACCTGAAATCACAGAAAAACACACAAACTCATAGTAAAGTCCAGAAATGTGAATTTAACATAAAAACTAATGAAAACATCCCTAAAAGTAACTAGATCCTACTAAAAACATACTAAAAACAATGCCAAAAAGTGTATAAATTATCCGCTCATCAGGCATCTCAGGGATTTCATGGTGAGGAATTTCCTCATGTTCTTGTTGAGGTCCATGATCTCTTGTTTGCTCCATCCTTTTCTTAGTGATGGGCTTATCCTCATCAATGAGAATGTCTCCCTCTATGTCAATCCCAGCCGAATTGCATAGATGGCAAATAAGGTGAGGAAAGGCTAACCTTGCCAAAGTGGAGGACTTGTCAGCCACCTTGTAGAGTTCTTGAGGTATAATCTCATGAACCTCCACTTCCTCCCCAATCATGATACTATGGATCATGATGGCCCGGTCTACAGTAACTTCAGACCGGTTGCTAGTAGGAATGATTGAGCGTTGAATGAACTCCAACCATCCTCTAGCTACAGGCTTAAGGTCCAGTCTTCTCAATTGAACCAGCTTGCCTCTTGAGTCAACCTTCCATTGAGCTCCTTCTACACATATGTTCATGAGGACTTGGTCCAACCTTTGATCAAAGTTGACCCTTCTAGTGTAGGGGCGTGCGTTTTCTTCCATCATTGGCAAGTTGAACGCCAGCCTTACATTTTCTGGACTGAAATCTAATTATTTCCCCCGAACCATGGTAATCCAATGCTTTGGATTCGGGTTCACACTTTAATCATGGTTCCTAGTGATCCATGCATTTGTATAGAACTCTTGAACCATTAGGATCCCGACTTGTTGAATGGGGTTGGTGAGAACTTCCCAACCTCTTCTTTGGATCTCAAGTCGGATCTCCGGATACTCATTCTTTTTGAGCTTGAAAGGAACCTCAGGGATCACTTTCTTCTTGGCCACAACTTCATAGAAGTGGTCTTGATGGACCTTTGAGATGAATCTCTCCATCTCCCATGACTCAGAGGTGGAAGCAATTGCCTTCCCTTTCCTCTTTCTTGAGCTTTCTTTGGTCTTAGGTGCCATTAATGGTTATGGAAAAATAAAAAGCAATGCTTTTTACCATACCAAACTTAAAATGTTTACTCGTCCCCGAGAAAAAGAAGAAAGAAAAAAGGAGAAGAAGAAGAAAAATGGAGTAGAGGGAGAGAGGTGTGTATTCGGCCAAGGGGAAGAAGAAAGGGTTGTGTTGTGTGAAAATGAAGAAAGAAAGAGGGGTTTATATAGGAGTGGGGGAAGGTTTAGGGTTCGGCCATTAGGGTTGGGTTTGGGAAGGAAAAGAGTTTGAATTTTGGAGGTAGCTGGGGTTTATGGGGAAGGGTGGATGGATGTGAGTGGTGAAGATATGATGGGGAAGAGTGAGTGAGGTGATTGGTGAAGGGTATTTGGGGAAGAGAGTTATGAAAAGGTGTGAAGAGGAGAAAAGAAGTGGTGGAGATTCTGTGGGGTCCACAGATCCAGTGGGGCCAAGGACTTAACATTCCTGCTCCAATTAGGCGTGTAAAACGCCCTTGCTGTGCAATCCTGGCATTTAACGCCAGACTGCTGCTTGTTTCTGGCGTTAAACGCCCAAATGTAGCCTGTTTCTGGCGTTTAACGCCAGGTAGATGCTTGTTTCTGGCGTTAAACACCAGCTTGGTGCTTGTTTCTGGCATTTAAATGCCAGAATGCTCCTCCTCCAGGGTGTACTATTTTTAATGCTGTTTTTCATTCTGTTTTTGATTTTTTAGTAGTTTTTGTGACTCCACATGATCATCAACCTAATAAAACACGAAATAACAAAAAGAAAATAAAATAGATATGATTAAATAACATTGGGTTGCCTCCCAACAAGCGTTTCTTTAATGTCAATAGCTTGACAGTGAGCTCTCATGGAGCCTCACAGATGTTCAGAGCATTGTTGGAACCTCCCAACACCAAACTTAGAGTTTGATTGTGGGGGCTTTGGTTGACTCTGCAGTGAGAGAAGCTTTTCATGCTTCCTCTCCAGGTTACAGAAGGAGATCCTTGGGTTTTAAACACAAGGTTGTCCTCATTTAGTTGCAGCACCAACTCTCCTCTGTCTACATCAATCACAGTTCTTGCTGTGGCTAGGAAGGGTCTTCCAAGGATGATGGATTCATCCTCATCCTTCCTAGTGTCTAGGATTATGAAATCAACAGGGATGTAAAGGCCTTCAACCTTTATTAACACGTCCTTTACTTGGCCATAAGCCTATTTTTTTGAGTTGTCTGCCATCTCTAATGAGATTCTGGCAGCTTGCACCTCAAAGATTCCTAGTTTCTCCATTACAGAGAGTGGCATTAAGTTTATTCATGACCCCAGATCACACAGAGCCTTCTCAAAGGTCAATGTGCCTATGTTACAGGGAATTAGGAATTTACCAGGATCCTGTTTCTTTTGAGGTAATTTCTGCCTATCCAATGCATTCAGTTCATTGGTGAGCAAGAGAGGTTCATCTTCTCAAGTCTTATTACCAAATAATTTGGCATTTAACTTCATGATTGCACCAAGGTACTTAGCAACTTGCTCTTCAGTAATGTCTTCATCCTCTTCAGAGGATGAATATTCATCAGAGCTCATGAAGGACAGAAGGAGGTTCAATGGAATCTCAATGGTCTCTAGATGAGCCTCAGATTCCTTTGGTTCCTCAAAGAAAAACTCCTTATTGGTCAGTGAACGTCCCAAGAGGTCTTCCTCACTAGGATTCATGTCCTCCTCCTCCTCTTTAGGTTCGGCCATACCATGTAAGGCTATGGCCTTGCACTCTCTTTTTGGATTTTCTTCTGTATTGCTTGGGAGAGTACTAGGAGGGGTTTCAGTGACCCTTTTACTCAGCTGGCCCACTTGTGCCTCCGAATTTCTAATGGAGGACCTTGTTTCATTTATGAAACTTAAAGTGGCCTTAGATAGATCAGAGACTATATTTGTTAAGCTAGATGGATTCTGCTTAGAATTCTCTGTCTGTTGCTAAGTGGATGATGGAAAAGGCTTAGTATTGCTAAACCTGTTTCTTCCACCATTATTAAAGCCTTGTTGAGGCTTTTGTTGATCCTTCCATGAGAAATTTGGATGATTTATCCATGAGGGATTATAGGTGTTTCCATAGGGTTCACCCATGTAATTCACCTCTGCTATTGCAGGGTTCTCAGGATCATAAGCTTCTTCTTCAGAAGATGCCTCTTGAGTATTGTTGGATGCAGCTTGCATTCCATTCAGACTCTGAGAAATCATATTGACTTGCTGAGTCAATATTTTGTTCTGAGCCAATATGGCATTTAGAGCATCAATTTCAAGAACTCCCTTCCTTTAAGGCGTCCCATTACTTACAGGATTCCTCTCAGAAGTGTACATAAACTAGTTATTTGCAACCATGTCAATGAGTTCCTGAGCTTCTGCAGGCGTTTTCTTTAGGTGAATAGATCCACCTGTAGAATGGTCCAATGACATCTTTGATAATTCAGACAGACCATCATAGAATATATCCAGGATGGTCCATTCTGAAAGCATGTCAGAATGACACTTTTTGGTCAGTTGCTTATATCTCTCCCAAGCTTAATAGAGGGATTCACCTTCTTTCTGTCTGAAGGTTTGAACATCCACTCTAAGCTTACTAAGCTTTTGAGGAGGAAAGAACTTGGCTAAGAAAGTCGTGACTAGCTTATCCCAAGAGTTCAGGCTATCCTTAGGTTGAGAGTCCAACCATATTCTAGCTCTGTCTCTTACAGCAAACGGGAAAAACATATACCTGTAGACCTCGGGATCAACCCCATTGGTCTTAACAGTATCACAGATCTGCAAGAATTTAGTTAAAAACTGAAAAGGATCTTCTGATGGAAGTCCATGAAACTTGCAATTCTGTTGCATCAGAGAAACTAATTGAGGCTTTAGCTCAAAATTGTTTGCTCCAATGGCAGGGATTGAGATGCTTCTTCCATGTAAATTGGAATTTGGTCTAGTAAAGTCACCAAGTATCTTCCTTGTATTATTATTATTTTCGGCCATGTCTCCTTCTTTTTCGAAAATTTTTGTCAGATTTTCTCCAGAGAGTTGTGCTTTAGCTTCCCTTAGCTTCCTCTTCAGAGTCCTTTCAGGTTCAGGATCAGCTTCAACAAGAATATTCTTATCTTTGTTCCTGCTCATATGAAAAAGAAGAGAACACAAAAGAAAATATGGAATCGTCTTTGTCACAGTGTAGAGATTCCTTATGTAAGTATAAGAAGAGAAGAGTAGCAAAAGAAAAAGATAAGAATCCAAACACAGGGGAGAGGAGTGGGTTCGAATTTTTGAGTGAAAGAGGGATGTTAGTAGATAAATAAATAAATAGAAGGGGATGAGAGATAAGAGAATTCGAAAATTAAATAAAATAAAATAAAAATATTTTGTTTTTAATTTAAAATCAAAGTTAGAATTCAAAAATTAGAAAGAAAAATGACACTAATTTAAATTGAAATTTAAAACAATTAGTTAATTAAAATTGAATTTTGAAAAAGAGGGAAGAGATTTTCGAAAATTAGAAAGAGAGAGTTAGTTAGGTAGTTTTGAAAAAGATAAGAATCAAACAAAAAGTTAAGTGGTTAATTGAAAAAGATTTGAAAATCAAATTTTGAAAAGATAGGAAGTTAGAAAAGATTTTGAAATTAATTTTGAAAAAGATGTGATTGAAATTTATTTTGAAAAAGATTTGAAAAAGAAATTTAAAAAGTTTTGATTTTGAAAATTAAAGTTGATTACTTGACTAACAAGAAACAAAAAGATAGTATTTTAAAATATAAAGATTGAACCTTTCTTACTAGGCAAGTAACAAACTTAAAATTTTTGAATCAATCACATTAATTGTTAGCATTAATTTCAAAAATATGAAATAGAAATAAGAAAAAGATTTTGAAAATAAATTTTGAAATTTTTGAAAATATTAAGAAGAAAATTGAAAAAGATTTGATTTTTGAAAAAGATTTGAAAAAGATAGAATTTTTAAATTGAAAATTTGACTTGACTCATAAGAAACAACTAAATTTTAAAAAGTTTTGAAAAAGTCAACTCAAATTTTTGAAAATTTATGAGTGAAAAAGGGAAAGATATTTTTTTATTTTTGAATTTTTAATAAAGAGAGAGAAAAATATCAAAAAGACTCAATGCATGAAAATTTTGGATCAAAACAAATGATGCATGCAAGAACACTATGAATGTCAAGATGAACACCAAGAACACTTTGAATGTCATGATGAACACCAAGAACTTATTTTTGAAAATTTTGAAGAAAAGAAGAACATGCTAGACACCAAACTTAGAAATTTTTAGTTTTTAGATACTATGAATGCAAGAATGCATATGAAAAATAAGATGCAACACACAACAAGAAAATATGAAGATCAAACAAGAGGATTCATCAAGAACAACTTGAAGATCATGAAGAATGCAATGCATGAATTTTCGAAAAATGCAAGAAAGAGATAAACATGCAATTGACACCAAACTTAAAAATTGACTCTAGACTCAAATAAGAAACATCAAATTTTTGGTTTTTATGATTTTATAAAAAATTTTTGTATATTTTTCAAAAATTATTTTGAAAAGGAAAATAAGGATTTCAAAATTTTTATTAGGAATTCCAGGAATCTTGCAATGTTAGTCTAAAATTCCGGTCCAGGAATTAGACATGGCTTACTAGCCAGCCAAGCTTTCAGTTAAAGCTCCAATCGAAAATACTAGACATGGCCAATGGCCAGCCAAGCTTCAGCATACATATCAGACATATAACAGTTGATACTTCATTCAACTTGCTTCTGTGCTGATGAGTGGAAGCCTCGGTCCAAAAGAATTTAGACATGGCTTTACAGCCAGCCAGGCTTCAACATATTTCATGAAACTCTAGAATTCATTCTTAAAAATTCTGAAGAACATAGAATAATTTATTTTTTTTTTTGAAAAATTTTTTTTGAGAATAAAAATAAAAATGATAAAAACAAAAAGCTTAAAATTAAAATAAAATTACCTAATCTGAGCAACAAGATAAACTGTCAGTTGTCCAAACTCGAACAATCCCCAGCAACGGTGCAAAAAACTTGGTGCACGAAATTGCGATCATCAAAACAATGGCGCAAAAGACTTGGTGCTCTCAAACGTGAATCACACTTTGTCACAACTTCGCATAACTAACCAGCAAGTGCACTGGGTCATCTAAGTAATAAACCTTATGTGAGTAAGGGTCGATCCCACGGAGATTGTCGGCTTGAAGCAAGTTATGGTCACCTTGTAAATCTCAGTCAGGCAGATTCAAATGGTTATGGTGAATTGATAATAAAAATATAAATAAAATATAAATTAGGATAGAGATACTTATGTAATTCATTGGTGAGAATTTTAGATAAGCGTATAGAGATGCTTTTGTTCCTCCTGAACCTCTGCTTTCCTGCTGTCTTCATCTAATCATTCCTACTCCCTTCCATGGCAAGCTTATGCAGGGCATCACCGTTGTCAATGGCTACATCCCGTCCTCTCAGTGAAAATGGTCCAAAATGCGCTATCACCGCACGGCTATTCATCTGTCGGTTCTCGATCATACTGGAATAGGATTCAGTCATCCTTTTGCATCTGTCACTACGCCCAGCACTCGTGAGTTTGAAGCTCGTCATAGCCATCCCTTCCCAGATCCTACTCGGAACACCACAGACAAGGTTTAGACTTTCCGGATCTCAAGAATGGCTGCCAATAATTCTAGCCTATATCACGAAGACTCTGATCTCATGGAATGGAAGGCTCGGTTGTCAGGTGAGGCAACCATGCGTCATGAACCAGAAGGCTAAGAGATATGCACTTAAGCGATTGCAAGTAGAACGGAGGTGATTGTCAGGCACGCGTTCATGGGTGAGAATGATGATGAGTGTCATGAATCATCACCTTCCTCAGGTTGAAGAACAAGTGTATATCTTAGATAAGAAATAGGCTTGAGTTGAACAGAAAAATAATAGTACTTTGCATTAATTCATGAGGAACAGCAGAGCTCCACACCTTAATCTATGGTGTGTAGAAACTCTATCATTGAAAATATATAAGAACAAGGTCTAGGCATGGCCGAGAAGGCAGCCTCCATGATCTCAGAACTAAACGTCCAAAGATGTTCCAAAAGATCCAAATACAATAGTAAAAAGTCCTATTTATGCTAAACTAGTTACTAGGGTTATAGAGATAAGTAAATAATGCAGAAATCTACTTCCGGGGCCCACTTGGTGTGGGCTTGGGCTGAGCATTGAAGCTTTCACGTGGAGAGGTCTTTCTTGGAGTTAAACGCCAGTTTATAACCTGTTTCTAGCGTTTAACTCCACTTTGCAACCTGTTTCTGGCGTTTGACTCCAGAATAGGGCAGGGAGCTGGTGTTGAATGCCAGTTTGCGTCATATAAACTCAGGTAAAGTATGGACTATTATATATTTCTGGAAAGCTCTGGATGTCTGCTTTCCAACTCAATTGAGAGCGCATCATTTGGAGTTCTGTAGCTCCAGAAAATTCACTTTGAGTGTAGGGAGGCCAGAATCCAACAGCATCTGCAGTCCTTCTTCAACTTCTGAATTTGATTTTTGCTCAAGTCCCTCAATTTCAGCCAGAAAATACCTGAAATCACAGAAAACACACAAAGTCATAGTAAAGTCCAGAAATGTAATTTTTATTTAAAAACTAATAAAGATATACGGAAAACTAATTAAATCATAGTAAAAACTATGTTAAAACAATGCCAAAAAGCGTATAAATTATCCGCTCATCACTCCTCTCAACCCGTCTTCTGTCTCTCTCTGATATTGATCTTAAGCATATTCTCTTCCTTTCTGGTAATACTCCTGTAGCTTTTTCAACTTCTCAAGGTAATTTTAAATGGTATTTTGACTCTAGTTGCTTTAATCACATGTCTCATTTGCATAATCTTTTATCGTCTTTGTCTACCACTAAAACTACACCTTCTGTCAATACTGCTAACGGTTTCCTCTTGCATGTGACACACAAGAGTTCTATCTCCTAGTCAACTCTTAATCTCCCTAATACTTATTATATTCCAAAATTGAGCTTCAATCTTATTTTTGTTGGTCAACTTGTTGATCTTGATTTTGATGTCACTTTTTTCCTTTCTAGTTGTCATGTATAGGATTGTCGGACGGGACAAATCATCGGGACTGAACGTAAGGTAGGACGGTTGTTTGAACTCGAGAATCTTCATAATCCTCCTATGCCAAATCCCTATGCTGGTTCTTCTCCATCTACCCTTCTCTTGTGGCATCACTGTCTTGCCCACAACTCCTTAGAAAAATTGCGTTCTCTTGTGTCTCAGAATATTTTGGGTTAGGTTAAAAATGAGTCTTTTGATTTCATTTCTTGTCAAACAGCCAAACAACCTATTTTATTTTTTCACAATAATTCATCTCTTGCTTGCTCTCTTTTTGATCTTATCCACTCTCATGTTTGGGACCCCACTCCCACCGCTTCTATGGGAGAAGCTCGATACTTTGTCGTTTTCATTGGTGATTATTCACGCTTTACTTGGGTTTATTTGATGACTAATCGCCATGAGCTACCTAAGATTTATATTAACTTTGCCATTATGATTAAAACTCACTTTTCTAAGGTCATTAAGATTTTTCGATGCGATAATGCTATGGAATACTGTAATTCAAAACTTTTAACCTTTCTTGCATAATAGGATACTTTATCTGAGTTTTCTTGCCCTGGTACGTCTCAACAAAATGGACGGGCTGAACGCAAACACCGTCACATTCTTGACTCTGTTCGTGCAATGCTTCTTTCTTCTTCGTGTTCTGAGCGTACTTGGGGTGAAGCTATTCTTACTACTGTTCATGTTATCAATAGACTTCCTTCTTTTGTCCATGGTAATATTACTCCCTTTGAGCATCACTCTCCAGATTACAGTTCTCTTCGAGTTTTTGGTTGTGTCTATTTTGTCCTTCTTTAGCCTCATGAACATAGTAAACTTGAACCTCGGGCTTGCATGTGTTTTTTCCTTGGTTATGGCACTGAACATAAGGGTTATTGTTGTTGGGATCCTCTCTTTAGACGTATTCGTATATCTCGTCATGTTGTATTCTGGGAGCATCACATGTTTTCTCAGTTCTCCTCCTTTGAGTCCATTCCTCCTACTCAGTCACCTTTTTCACTAATCCTAATGTTGATCTTTTTTCTAGTGATGATTCTACAGGTTCTATCTTGAGTCAACATCTACAACCTCCTACTCTTCTCCCTTCTCCATCTCTCGATGATTTCAGACCGAACGATGATCCTGCTCCTACCGTCATGCCTCCTCCTTCTACTCATTCTTCTAGGATAAGAAATCCACCTCCTCATCTTCTTGAATATCATTATTTTTCTACTATTCTTCATCAACATGAACCTACGTCATTCAGAGAAGCCTCCATAGATCCAAATTGGCAGCAAACAATGCAGAAAGAAATCCATGCACTTGAAAAAGTACACACTTGGAATTTGGTTGATTCTCCTTCTGATAAGGAAGTTGTGGGTAGTAGATGGGTATACAAGATAAAGACTCACTCTTATGGTTCTATTGACCATTATAAGGCATGATTGGTTGCTCAAAGTTGTATACAAAAGTATGATATTGACTATGAAGAGACTTTTGCTCCTGCTGCACATCTCACATCAGTTCGAGTTTTCTTTGCCATTGCTGCGGTAACAAAATGGTTTCTCAGTCTGATGAACGTGAAGAATGCATTTTTTAATGAAGATTTGAAAAAAAATGTCTATATGAAACCACCTCCCGGTTATCCTTGTCCTTTTAGCAAAGTCTGTCTCCTTCGCAAGGCACTTTATGGTCTTAAGCAAGCTCCTTGTGAATGGTTTAACAAGTTCAACACCACTATATGCACATGCTCTCTTTATTCATAAAAGCGAACGTGGAGTTGTTCTTATAATTTTGTATGTTGATGACATGATCGTTACTGGAGATGATATTGATGGTATCTCTGATCTCAAAGCCTCCCTTCACCTTATTTTGGAGATGAAAGATCTTGGTTCTCTCAGTTATTTTCTTCAGAATTTTGGAATGTGGTTTGAATCTTGAAGGTTGTGATTTTGATCGAGGAAGAAGAAGAAGCGTCTTTCATAATGGTGAGTGAGCGCACTATGAAAAGTGTTGAGTAGCGCGTGTTAACACACTCGTATGGGTGAGCGTGCTTTTTGTTGGTCTTAACCTAACTTGTATCACTTGTAAGCCAAAAAGACTTGTATATTTAGCAGGCCTGAAAAGTTTTTCATAAACTATTAGAAAACTTTATTATAAATTATGAGTAATTAATTATTCACTAATCTAATAAAAATATTTTCCATGAATAAAATATAAGTGACTAATTATTAACCAATCTTATACAATGTATTTTTCATTAATAAAAATTCCACAAATGATACTCGTCTAATTTAATCACTTTGTTTTAAAGAAAAACATATTTGATATGCATTTTTATTTGCTTGATATATTCATATGTGATATTCATTACTATCTATCAACCTGCATACATTACAATGAGAATAATTAATTAATTTTTTATCAATAATATTAATAGGCAAAAATTGAATACTTAAAAACATAGAAAATAATAATCATGCATGTAATTATTGCAATTATAAATGAAAATAATAATTTTGATATATTATTAAAAAGATTCATTATTAATTTTAAACAATTATTTATTAACCAATCTTATTAAAAATGCTTTTTGTAAATAAAATATATATAAGTAATTAACTATTAACTAATCTTATTAAATATGTTTTTTTCTCAAAGATATTATTTATTTCAAAAAAGAAAAATTACATATTGTCCAAAAATCAAGACAAGAGTTAAAAAAGTTGAGGATTTTTTTCTCAAATAAAATATAAAAAATAATTAATTCTCCAAATTCCACTTTCCAGCTTTAATTTTCAAGACGCGATAAATTATTTTGGTAATTAGAGCAAGTTCGTTGAGCATCCCACAACTCATGCCAGCTACCGAGAAGCTATGGGAATCACTCCCCGCAACCAAACTGACCTTCCAACCTGGGCATGTCGTCAATGTTCAGTGGCCTGGTTGAAATGTGCTGCATGCCACCGAACTGACGTACGACTCAGTCCACCTGATGCCACTCGACGATAGCAAAGTAAAGCAGCAGACATACAACCGACGATGAGGCCTCCACCTCAGCTATCGCTGGTAGAACTATACCAATTAGTTATGGGTCAGCATACGACGTCCAGTCAACCTGTTCACAAAACACATATAAATGATGACATTCAAATTTCAAATAAAATAATTATTAAAAGTACATTAAACTTAAATATGTAAAACTTGAATATTCTGCACTTACATTCAATATCCCAATCCCGTTCAGGGTACGCCTGTAATGCCTAAGCCTACTTTCGCCCGTGGCATTGTCCGGCCGGTACTGAACCCACCTACAATGCCAACCATAATACCTCTCCAGCAGGAAAAATCGATGAGTATCAAAGGCATCAGGCCGTATCAGTGAAATACGGTGATAAGCCTAGGATAGCAGCAAGATGACGCACCCTCCCAAATTGCGTTGGCCATGCTTCGTGGCCCGGCACATCTAGCGATACAGCCATGCCAGGACAGCCGAACCCTACAATAACCAACCACACGTCTCAAGGTCCTCCAGTAGTGGGAGCCACCTGATGTGCACCCGAGAGTCAGAGGCATCCAGGAACAGGATACCCCCTATTAGCTGCATGATGAACCCTCTCGTGTACCTCATCAGGCGCTCCTTTGTAGCGTCCTGCTCCAACTCTCTACAAACTGTGTTCTGGAACCACGTGAGTTTCACCATCTACTTCGTCTTTGACTGTCGGTTATCTAGGCCCAGAACAACCCCGAGTAGCTGCTCACATAACTCCTTATTCGTGTGTCCCTGATGGTGTTGCTCCCACCCACCAATGCACCCACTCATAGGGTCACCGTCAATCCTGAGCCCCAACTGGTACGCTACATCCTGCAAGGTGATAGTCATCTCTCCGAATGGAAGATGAAACGTGTGGGACTCAGGTGTCCACCGCTCTATCAATGCCGAGGCAAGCGGCCAATTGTGTTTGAACTCGACCATATAGGCCACATACTCAAACCCAGCTCGTCTGAGATATGGCCTAATCTGCTCCAACGGCGTGTGATAAACTACTATTTTATGGTTTATCTTATGCTCAATTGAGTGGTTTTTATCAAGTCTTTGCATACTTATTCATATAATTTGCATGGTTTTACAACTCCTTCTCAATTTTGCTATATGATTGAAAACTTGCTTTCTAAGCCTTTAAATTGTGTATTTTAATTCTCTTTTATACCATTCGATGCCGTGATCTGTGTGTTAAGTGTTTTCAGGCTATATAGGGCTGGAATGGCTTAGAGAATGGAGAGGAAGCTTGCATAAATGGAAGGAGCACAAGAATTAAAGGAGATAACCTGCGAGGAGCGACGCGTGTGCGTACCTGACGCGTGCGCGTACCTGACGCGTGCGCGTACCTGACGCGTGCGCGTACCTGACGCGTGCGCGTGATTTGGAGATTTGCACAGTGATGTGTGCACGTACCTGACGCGTACGCGTGGAACGTGAAAAGGACCATCGACGCGTGCACGTGACTGACGCGTACGCGTGACATGCGCCACGTGCAGAAAACGCTGGGGGCGATTTTGGGCTGAGTTTGGACCCAATTTTCGGCTCAGGAACACAGACTAGAGCCAGGTGACAAGCAGAGACTCAACACACATTGACATTACGCATAGTTTTAGTTTTTTAGTATTTTGAATCTTAGAGAGAATTCTACTACTTCCTCTAGGGTTCTCCACATTCATAGTTTTAGAGTTTTATGCTTTTGATTTGGATATTAAGAAGAGTTACTACCTCCGTTGAAGTTTCCATTATTATAGTTTGTTTCCTCATTCCTTTACTCTTTTAATTGCCCATTAACCCTGTTCAGATATGGATGTTTATGGTTTTGGAACTTATTAATGCAAAGAATTATTTTTACCTTTAATTAATTTCCAGTTATTATTTAATTTATCATGTCCTTTTCTTATTCCCTTTATATGTCTGTGAAAGTTGTATTCATGTCAATGGAGTAGACTCCTAACTTGACTTTGGAGTTGATTAATAGGAAAACCTTGAGTTGAAATACTCAAGTGTTAATTTTAATTAGAAGTTGTTGACTGACTCTCTAGTCTCTAACTCTAATCCTTCCTTAGGAGAGGATTAGGACTTGAGGTTCAGAGTTGGCTAGTTAGTTACTTGACTTTCCTTTATCAGGTAAAGGATGACTAAGTAGAACAACAACCTCTTACTATTACACTTGGGGAATTTCAACAAGGATAGAACCTCCAATTAATCTTCTCCGGGTCAAGGCTTTTTATTTCAATTATATAAAACCTCTTGTTAATTTTCATTGCTTTAATTTATAATTATTTACTTTTCTATTTTTCAACTCTAAAATTTCTCGGAAAACTCCTGACCAATAACTCGCACTCTTTTGTCAACTCGTTGGGAGACGACCTGGGATTTCTACTCCCAGTATTTTTATTCTCAATTTGTGACAAATTTTTCTAAATTGATAAGCGGATTTTTCGTCGGTTAAGAACTGTACTTGCAACGCTATTCTTACTATAAATTCTTAATCGTCAATTTTCTGCCACGTCAATTTTTCATTTTGATGAATGGATTTTTGCTAGTAAAGAATTCACAATAAATTCTCATTGCTAGTATAGTTTCTAAACCAACAAAGAATTCTTTCATACAAAAATTTGGTTGTCACTTAAGCAAACCCAATAAAAATAAATCGAAGTATTTAAACATTGGGTTGTCTCTCAAGGAATTGCAAGGAAGTGTTCTTGTTATTGGTTATGAGTTTTCTGAGAAGTTTTTGAATGAGGAATGGAAAAATAAATGATTATAAATTAAAGCAATGAAAATTAACAAGAGGTTGTAATTAAAATAAAAAGCCTTGGCTAGGCGAAGATTAATCGGAAGTTCTATCCTTGTCGGATTTCCCAGGATTAATAGTAATAGGTTGTTATTTCTACTTAGTTAATCCTTACTGAATAAATGAAAGTCAAGTAATTGAGCTAACTCCAATTCACAAGTCCTAATCCTCTCCCTTGGGAAGGATTATCGTTAGTGACTAGAGAGCTAGCCAACAACTTCCAATTACAATTTAACTCTTGAGTCTTCTAACTCAAGGGTCTCCTATTAAATATTAATCAACTCCAAAGCCAAGTTGGAAGCCTACTCCATTGACATGGATGCCATTTTCGCATACATGTAAAGGGAGTAGAAAGAAGACATGATAATTGGAATTGAATTGAGATAATCAAGCAAATAAAGAAATTAAATAGAAAAATACTCTTTGCATTAATAAATTAACAAGAGAAGAAGATAAACCAAAGTAATAGAATAAATAAAAAGTAGAAGAAAACTAAATTAAAGGAACATTGAACCTGGAATTGGGAAGAAATAAACCTAGAAACCTAAGAACCTAGAGAGAGGAGAGAGCCTCTCTCTCTCTAGAAAACTACATCTAAAACCTAACAATTTGTGAATGATGGGAAGCGTCTCCTGATTTTGCTCCACTCCCAACCTCTAATCTGTATTTTTCGGGCTTGAAACTGGGACAAAAACAGCCCAGAAAATCGCTGGGGCGATTTCTGATTGCTGAACTTTCGCACATGCATGCGTACGCGTGATACACGCATGCGCGTCACCTATCTTCAGAGAAACTATGGCAAATTATATATCATTTCAAAGCCCAAGATGTTAGCTTTCTAACGCAACTGGAATTGCCTCATATGAACTTCTGTAGCTCAAGTTATGGTCAATTAAGTACAAAGAGGTCAGACTTGACAGCTCAGCAATTCCTTCATTTTCTTGTATTCCTTCCACTTTTGCATGCTTCATTTCCATCCTTTAAGTCATTCTTACCCTATAAACCCTGAAATCACTTAACACACATATCAAGGCATTGAATGATAATAAGAGAGGATTTAACATAGCAAAATTAAGGCCAAAGAAGCATGTTTTCAATCATAGCACAAAATTAGAAAGAAAAATGTAAAACATGTGAATTATATGAATAAGTGTAAGTTTAGTGGATAAAATCCACTAAATTAAGCACAAGATAAACCCTAAAAATAGGGTTTATCAGCGTGCCATCAAATTCCGCCTTGTGCGCAGTACCCGAGGCGCCTACCAAACGGAAACAAAAAACACAAAAAAAGGGACGATTAGCACATAAAATAAGAGTTTCACTACTAATTAATTATAACAAAATAAAAACCAGTTAAAAAACTGTACCACTCTATCAAGCCTGCCAGCAATGTGCTCAGCATGATTCAGTCTATACCTCTCACCCTCGTAACCCAACAGCTGCTCCTTCATCTAAATACAATCCAGTAAAATACAATCACAAACACTGAACTCACCTCTTTTTACGTTAACCAAATTATTAAATAAAAAATCTTATTTAATTATTTAACTCGGCTTATAAATTTAGTAATTCTAATTCTGCCCTAGCTAACTGACGCGGTCAACTAGCTAATTAATTAATAAATAACTAACTGAACCTTAAATTTTTCAAATCAAAATTTTTCTCATCCAACTTAACTTAATTAATTCTTCCACTAATTACCTTCTGAGTCACAACTTAAAATAATTATTCTAACTAAACTAACTAACAATTTATTTTGTTATACTAACTAACATGTTATAGAAAATAAACAACAGCTACACTTAAAAACAATTACATAACAAATTTTAACTAATATAAAAAATAATTAACAGTAAATCTAACTAACATGTCATCAGCAACTCTGTAACTCTAACTAACAAACAACCTATAACTAATTACTTTAACTAATATGTCAACAGCTACGCTAACTAAACTAAAAAAACTAACTCTAAGTAAGCAAAAAATTTAACTCTAACTAAGCTATTATTTACTGACCTAGAACTAAGAATGTCGTCTGCAATGAATTTCACGTGCGTCCAAAAGACAAGATAAAAGAGGAAAAGAGTGAATTTGGAAGAGAGATTGCAAAAGAATAGGACAAACACAAATGGTCCCACTGAATTTTTATAGGGTGCCGAACTCTACATAGAGTTCGCCGGGGGTGCGGCGAACTCTATATAAATTATAGAGTTTGCCGGGAGTACCCGGCAAACTTGCTCTAATTACAAAAAAAAAAAAAACTGTATCCTAAAAATTAAAACGAAAAAGTGAGGTTTGTGGAATTAATTATTTTTTTATTTTATTTGAGAAAAAAAATCTAAAAGTTGAGGTTTCTCAATTTTCACAGAAGTGAAAGACAATATAACATTACTGAGAGGGGGAAAAGGAACAGTTGCCAAACTCATGGTAGAGCTTTACGGTTTCACATATGGCTTCCTTCATCTGCTGCTTTTTCTTCTACTCAAAGTATATGTTTGGGTGCCATTATTTTGATAAAAAAAAAAGATCTTTTTTCAATAAAAAAAGATCTTTTTTTAATAAAAAAAGATCTTTTTTTTTTATTTTTTAGTGTGTTTGGCAAATTTCTAATAGTAAAAATAAAAGCACTAGAAAAATAAAAAAACATCTTTTTTGAGAAGGTACAATTTGCATTTTTTTAAAAGATCTTTTTTTCTTAAAAAAAAAAGATGTTTTGTAATCATTGATAGACAAAAATATCCTTATTAAAATTTTAAAAAGACATCTTTTACCCCTTTTCTTTCATGGATGAATGTACTATACATTTAATGTCTCCTTCAAGCCTTGAACCCCAAAACCAGATTCCAACTCAAACTGCAGCTCCTCTGATAATCTCTAGTTCTCTTCATGCTATCTTTTTTTTTTTTTTATCTATTTTGTGTTTTCAATACATATATGAAAAGCCAATTAACTAATTCATACAAAACCAACGCAACTTTTATTTTCTTTGCTATAATCATACGTGATATCTTTTATTTTTGTTTTTATTTTCATAGATTTATATTTTATACAGTATTGACCTTGGCTTGATATTTGAGATTCAATCACATTGAATCATTAATTTCTAGTGTTATGATTTTTTAAGAATCTGTATCTGATATTTTGGAAACATTATTATGTAATATTTTACCAAATTCACTATTGCAAGAATCATGTAATATTTTGAGATAAAATCTTTAATAATTTGATATAAAATATAAATATATATAAATATAAAAAAATATACTAGTATCAAAATATAAAAAAGTAAAAAATCTTAAATGATTCACAAATAAAAATATAACATATTTGTTTAGCTTT
Organism: Arachis ipaensis; assembly: GCF_059453495.1. Classification (NCBI taxonomy): domain Eukaryota; kingdom Viridiplantae; phylum Streptophyta; class Magnoliopsida; order Fabales; family Fabaceae; genus Arachis; species Arachis ipaensis. Next base: position 97,609,015 of record NC_142439.1, read on the forward strand.
TGTGATATATATATATATATATATATATATAAATAAAGGTTGAAAGTTAAAATATTATTGTATGTTCTTCTACACACTCAACAACAAATCATCAGGTTCTTTTTTTTATCTTTTCTTCTTCATATTGTTATTATTATAAGCTTCATATTACTGTACATTATTATTATTTGCTTTCTTTTACTATTTTTCTTCATATTATTATTATTATTTGCTTTCTTTTTATATTGTCTCTATATTGTCTCTGTCTTCATATTATTTTACGTTATTATTATTATTTTTTTATTTTTTTATCATTTTTTCATTATTATTATTAATTTATTTGTGATTTTTATTTAGTTTTTTATCATAGTATTTTATTTTTATTTAGTGTGTTATTATATTCACAATCATTATTTATATTATAATTTATTTTATTAACGTTATACATTATAAAATTTGATATAATTTATAATTTATATAGTATGGCTCCAAAACTAAATCCAAGAAGAGGTTCTAGTCAAATGAATATTGAAAACGAAGATGCAATAAATGAAGGAGAAGTAGAAACTATAAAAGCAAAATGGGATGATTGAAATACTGAAATATTTTTTACTATCTGTGTGGAAGAGATACGAGATGGTAATAGACCTAATAAACATTTCAGCAAAATTGGTTGAAAAAATCTACAAAAAAAATTTAGAGAGAGAATAGAACTTCCATATGTGCATAGACAACTAAGAAATAGATGGGATGCTCTTAAATCTTATTTTCAATTATGGGCTAAATTAGTTAGACAAGAGATTGGTCTTGGTTGGGATCATGAGAAAAAAACAGTGTTAGCTTCTCAATCTTGGTGGACTGATAAAATTAAGGTATGTTAATTTTGCATTATAAAATAATACAATAAGTTAATTTTATCTTTAAAATTTATTAGATATCTTTTATATTTATTCTTTTGTATATTCTAAATAGATTAATCCAGAATTCGCTAAGTTTAAGAATGAAGGTCCTAAATCTTTAGATAGGCTTGAATGATGTTTCACGGACATCGTAGTTACTGGTTATAGTGTTTGGGCGCCATCGGAAGATCCAAATCCTGAAGAATTTAATCAGAACAATGAGGATTTCGAGAGTGAAAGTGACATGAATTATACAAATGAATTTATTGAAGAAGGCATTGCTAATTATACAGTTGTTCAAAGTCCTACTAGAGAGAAAAGAAGGAAAACTTCTAACAAAAAAGTTGAGAAACGAGCTGGAATAGCATCTAGATTACAGGACTCACTTGATCGTATTTTAGTTGGTATGGAGTCAAAAGCTGCAACTAAGGGAGATGATCCTAGCTCAACAGAAAATTGCATCAAGTTGCTACGCAAATTACCTGGCCTAGAACCATATAGTCCACAGTTCTATTTGGGAATTAGATTAATGGCTAAGCCACAATATAGAGAAACTTACATTGCATTGAGTGATGATCCCAATCAACAATTTGGATGGCTAGAATCTTTTAAATTGGATGACATGAACCGTCTTTAAACTTTATTTTTATTTTTTTCTATATGAATTCTTATTATCGTTATTGTTGAACTTTAATTTAGTGACAATGTTATAATTTGTGTTTTAATTTTATATTTTGAAACTTTATTTAATAATGACATTGTGAATAGTATTTTTTACTTTGTTATCTTTTTTTTTCATGTTAATTTAAATTATACAGGATGAGTGATTATGAAACAGATAATGATACTGAATATGAAGAGCATGAAAAAGATTACAAATCAGCTGCTATATTAGCTATTTGTGGAGTTGCCGATTATTAATTGCGATATGTCCTCAAACAAGAGAAAAGAACTTCAAAATTATCAGGATATCAATGACTATTAGAATTAAAGGAAGGAAATGAAATATGATTTTTTAAACCATTTAGAATGAGAAAATTAGTGTTTAACCGTTTATGCAATGATTTGGTTCCCAAATATGGCTTGAAATTCATACGAGGTGTTAGTGGAGAAGAGATGGTAGCAACATTTTTATACATGCTTGGGCAAGGAGCTTCTTATAGAATGTTAGAGGAGTGATTTCAGTATTCAGGTGAAACTATATTTTGTCAATTTCATCATGTTCTATCATGTGTGAAGAAATTGGCAAAAAATATTGTTAGACCTATTGATCCTATTTTTGGAGACACACCTAAATATATTATGAATAATGATAGATATTGGCCACATTTCAAAGATTGTATTGGAGCTATAGATGGTACGCATATAGCCATTCATATTCACCAAGATGAGCAAGTGCGATTTATTAGTAGAAAAAGAAATACTACAACAAATGTAATAGCTGTGTGTGATTTTAATATGTGTTTTACATTTATATAGGCTGGTTGGGAAGGTTCTGCACATGATACAAGAATTTTTATGGAGGCTCTTCGAATAAAAAAGCTAAATTTTTCACATTCACCAGAAGGTTAGTTATGTCATTTAAGTTTATTTTGAGGTTACATTCATTTTCATGATAATATGTGGCTTGAGTTTTGTATATTTTTAACGTATTTCAGGTAAATATTACTTAGTTGATGCTGGTTATTCAACTTTTAAGGGATTCTTAGGACCTTATCGTCATACAAGGTATCATATTCCATAATTTAGACTAGTACCAAATTTTTGATCAAACAATGAAAAGTTCAACTATTGTCATTCAAGTTTAAGGACAGTAATTGAAAGGACTTTTAGAGTATATGCAAAGTAAGATGGAAGATACTACAAAACATGCCATTAAGAGCCAAATTTAAAACCCAGCATAATATTGTTGCATGTTTCACCTTTCATAATTTTATAAGAATGATGGATTCTGATGACATAAGTATTGTGCAAAAGTTTAAAGATATTGTTTCGTTACAAGCCAATGAAGATGACGGTACTACTGTAAGAAATGGATCAACAAATTCTGAAATTAATGAATGGAAAGAATCAACACAAGAAGATGTTCGGGCAATGGAAGAAATAAGAGACAATATAATAGAACAATTATCGGATCAAATAAATTAAGATAAATAATTATTTTTCTTTTATTATTATTAATAAATTCTTTTATGATTGAATGTCCTTTTAAGTAATTTTATTATTATAAAAATACTTTTGTATTTTTGTATCCAAACAATAACAACTTTTAAATAAGTACTTTTAACTAAAGTATCCAAATATAAAATCACTTTTATTTTTATAAAAGATCTTTTAAAAAAATATCATTTAAAAAAATTTTTTTTCGAGGATAGCGGCCAATTAAGCCTAAAGACCCACAAATTGCGTGCCCTCCAAACTTTCTAGCATAATATTACAGCTTGCTCTAGCATGCTAGTGGCTTTGATTTGCTGAAAAAGCCTCAAACCAAGCTTTGCCACCATTGATGAAAGAGTCCCGAAGATGAAGATGAGAGGTAAGGGTTTAGTGAACTTCTGTTCCAAATTTTGTGTGCTTCCTTAGAATTGAGAATACAACGATTAATTGATTTGGTTTCCTGCTAGCATTTGAAACAGACAGAAGTTGTAGATGAGAAGCGTTGGTGAAGAAGATGGAGAATTGGTAAGCGATCTTGAATAACTTTTCAGAGAAGGATTTTTATTTTGGAAGGTATAGCCATTTTCCAAATCTGATTCCAGAGGATTTTCTACTACATAATGTGTGGGTAGTGTTTGATGGAGGCATGGAAGAAGAGATATGCTATATTATATCCAGAGGCAACATCATAACTTCTGGACTTGTTGATGTCCATTGCAATTTATCTTCATCATCCCTTGGTTTAATTAAAAGTATTTTGCTATTCGTTTCAAGAGTGAAGATCTCTTCAATCAAAGGGCTAATTCCACTTTTTTTTCAGCATTCATCAGGGCTCTTACCCATAGGACAAGGAAATCAAGAGGCTGACTAGGTGTGTTCAAGATTAATCAAAATGGATAAAGCGAAAGTAACCATGTTCACTAAAGATTTTAACCTTACTGGCATCACCATTCTTCCAATTCAAACCTTTCTCAACAACATGACAACCTTCCAACAAGCTACTTTCGCCCTACAAAGGTAAATTTCGAGCTTCAGCACTATAAGTATTGCCATATTTAAAGTATTTTCCTTTTAAGATTCCGCCGAGTAGGCAATTAGTTTGAGTAGTTAGTCACCATATTGTTTGCTTAATTAGATTGAGCTCTCAAGTCCTTAAATTCTAGCCCCTTTCCATTTTATTGTATCCCAACTAATCCAGGACATTCACATCTCTGACCCCTCCTGTCCCAAATACTTATTCCGATCCCTGATATTATCAATATTTAATTTTCCTACTAATTAGACGCGGATAGGATTAGGGGTATTATTATTGAAGAATACTGCTGATTTACTTAAATTTACTTTCTGTCCATTGAAACTTTCATAGTTCTCGAAAAGGAGAAGAATCTTCTCATAGCTTTTCTCTGAGGTTTTGTAGTATATAGTCACCAACAAAGAGTAAGTGATTTATAACAAGTAACTTTATATTCACCTAGATCCCTTGAATTAGCTAGTGTTGTTCCACTTCGTGTAGCAAGACGAGGCCTTTTGCACAAATTAAAAGAGAAAAAGATATGGGGATAAAGGATCTCCTTGTCAGAAGCCTCTAGTTGGTTTAAGAAAACCATAGAATTGACCTTCTACAACAACGGAAGAGGCTAAAGCGACTAATTTACGGATCCAATCTATCTACTTTGCCTCAACCAATTTTCTCCAAAATAAATGAAAGAAACTGCTACTCTACGCTGTTATACACCTTATTATATCTAATTTCAGTGTCATTTCATTTTCAAGACATGTCATTTTGGTTTTAGTTAATGCATACTTTCATGAGCAATTAAAATATTATCTGAAATAAGTTACCCTTTAAGAAAACAACTCTGACTAGGACTAATCAATTTAATCATATAGCGTTGAAGTCTATGGACAATGACTTTTGATATAATTTTATAAAAGATTGTATATAAATTGATAGGTATAACCTGAGTCATATTGTTAGCGTCGAGAACTTTAGGAATGAGATAGATGTATGTATGGTTGAAACTCTTACGATTCTTAGCTTCCTCCAATAAATAAACTTTTTACAACCCAAAAGACATATCTTCCAACTATATTCTAATAAAACTAGAAGAATTTTGCAGTCATACCATCTTCCTGTAGTGCATTCTAAGCATGGATACTAAAAGTGGCTCTCTTAACTTCTTCCATTAAAACTAGTTTTCGAAGTCTACAGTTCATAAAAGTTGTAATCTTACGATCAAAGTTCATAAAGAAAGGTGCATGATCTGTGTAGTCAAAAGAAGAAAATATATCTTAAAAATAATCCTCTATTAATGATGCTATACCCGAATTGGTAGTTATAACATCTCCATTATTACCAACAAGTAGCCAAATTTTGTTCCGCCGGGTTTGGCACTTCCGGTGGAAAAATTAGTATTATTATCTCTTTCTCTCAGCCATTTAAGTCTGAACTTTTCCTTCCAACATTCTTTCAAATTCAGTAATTTCTTTTCCACTCGTGTTGCCTACCTCCCTCAATTCTTCAAATCTATTTTCAATATCAACTATCATCCTTTTTAAGTTAGCCCTGCTAATTTGCTGTGGATGGACTAATTTGTGCATGTATTCTTTAATCTTCTAGGCCAATTTATACATAGTCATTCCCACACTACCGTTCCTGGAACTTAAATCATCTCTTGTGAGGATTGAAATCAAGAATGAGTTGCTCATGATCAAAACCAATTTTGGCTAGCCAAAACATGGTTTCATGGGAAAATGATTGAAACCACTCTTCATTACTCAATACTCTATCCAACCTCTCTATCATTAAATCCTCTGCTATCCTCTTATTATTCTAGCTAAAAAATCTCTCTACCATACCAAGGTTAAGCATCCTGTTGTCTCCTATAAAATTGTCAAAAATCCTCATGAAAGTTGGAATTTAATACCACCATTCATCTTCTCAATTTGATTAGTGATAGTATTAAAATCTCCTAAAATTAAGACCTTTTTACCGAAGTGACTAAGGATAGCAGATAGTTCTTCAAATTGCAGTGATCAGATGCTATCATTACAATTTAAATACATACCTACAAAGCTTCCAACTTTCATTATGAGAAGATTATTTGATTAAGGCAACAATATAAAATTCTAAATATTGTATAATATTATTTTCAATACCTTCCTTTGATTCCAAAGCAAGTCCACCATCTAAGTCTATTGGATCAACTAAATACTAATTTGAAAATTCACATTATCTCAATTTTTCTTTGACCATTTGATATTGATTTTTAGTCTCAAAAAGAAAACCAACTTCGGGGGAGTTATATTGTTTAATCCTTTTTAAGTTATGGATTGTGAAGGGCATCTCCAAACCCTGTCAATTCTGTGTAAGCATCTTAATTTACAATTTGATGGCTGACACTCTACCCTCTTAATTTGCATCTGCGCTTCCTCTAATCAAAGTTTTTTTTGATAGATTTCATTTTCTTTTCCATTGGCCATTTTCTTTTTACCAACTAACCTGCTTCCTTGCCATTTGCTTCAACCAAAACTCTCGATTTCCTCCTGAAATAGATTCAGTAGTTGTAATCTCCGATTGCTTTCGATTTATCTGAACCGGGATTTCACATAACACCATTTGGAAATCTCCTTGCTCCATGGATTTTCATGCCTTATTTGGATGTCACTATTCTTCTTGCTACTTTTTTGTTTTTTATGACTAGCCTTATTACTTTCTTTGTGTCTTGAATCATTCATACTCAGTCTAATGAAGCTATTGAGCAACCAAATGGGAGTTGGCTTTCGATGAGGTTGAGATGTTTGTGGTTCTACACATCCCCGAGCAGAAGAATTACAATCTTCGTCCTTAGTCACCCATTTTCTAACCTGATTCGCCTTCACCCATTCACCAATTAAGTCTTCCTTGACATAGATCGTATCCTCAATTACCTTGTTGCAATGCTTTGAATCATGGCCAATTAGAACACAATTTGTGAAAATTGTACCAAATCTCTTGTATCAGAGACCTATTTCCATATATATTCAATTAGGCCCAGCAGTACACAAACTATCCTTGATCCTTGTATCCCCGTCAATCTCTACTCGAGCTTTTACAATTTTGATTTTTTTACCTCAAACATCAAAGAATCCGATGTCACTAATGCGCCTCAGCCTTTCTTTTATTTTCCTTCCAACATCCAATGTTTTGAATCATTCAGGAATCCCTCAAAATTCAATCCAAATTGAAAAGGTTATGATCTTGTTTTCTTCCTCTTTCTCCGCTTCAGACCATTTTTTGACTTGAAAAACATAGTCTTTGAAGAGCCATGGAGAGACCTTCTTAGCACTTATAGCCTTCACGTCATGATGAAAGAAAAATTAGAATTGATTATCCCCTAAGTCAGCCACCCAAAAACTCACATGCCTCTCCTAAGTAGCCCTTAATGCATTGTCCAATATGCCTACTCTGAAGGTTTTTTTAGCGAATCACCTCCCAAAAAGGCTCCAAAAAGCAGCATCCAAACCCTTTGAGATATCCTTCTCTTCCAAAAAATCAACCCTCTATCCTCTTCTTCAACCCTCCATACGTTTTGCTATGATCCATTTTGTCCTGTTTTCACGATAACTTGATTGAGATCAGTAGAAACATAGCAGATTTATTTTCATTACAAGCATCGATAATTCAAATTTCAAAATTCTAAAAGAGTACTTAAAATCATAGTTGTCAGAACCGAACCGGTGATCGAACCGGTCAAGTCACTGGGTCACTGGATCATTGGTTCAACCGGTGGGTCACTGGTTGAACTGATTGACCCGGTCCTATGTAAATAAAAATCAAAACATAGTAAAAAATTTAAAATACATATTTTAACTAATATTTTAAAAATATCTAGCTATTCTAAAATAATATGAAACATGAACAATAAGTATTTTGTTAATTTTACTCTATGATAAATATTTTTATTTTGTTTTTATATTAAAATAACTATTATTTTCGAATTTCAATAATTTATTAATTAGTTTATATTTATTATGCTATTATATACTATAAGTATTTATTGAAAAATAATATTAATAGATATTATATAATTATAAAAAATAAGTGAATTTATAACTAAAATTAAAATAAATTAAGTAAAAATAAATTATTTACTGAAATATATATATATATATATATATATATATATATATTAATTTGCATATATATTAATAATAGGCTTAACAGCCTAGTGGTTGTGAGTATTGTTTTTCTCATTGATGAGGGGGGTTCGAACCCCATCTTCCACATTTTGGAAAAATTTTGAAACTTAAGCGGTTCGGTCGAACCTAGAATGAACCGGTCAAAATCGGTGTAACTCGGTAAGACTGGTTCGACCTGGAAAAATTTTGAAACTTAAGCGGTTCGGTCGAACCAGTCTTACCGAGTTACACCGATTTTGACCGGTTCATTCTAGGTTTGACCGATTAGTACCGGTTCATTGTCTTCTGCAGTCTGATTTAGAGTCTAGTTCACCAATTTTTCAATTGAATTGCCCGGTTCGGTCGAACCAGTCTTACCGAGTTACACCGATTTTGACCGGTTCATTCTAGGTTTGACCGATTAGTACCGGTTCATTGTCTTCTGCAGTCTGATTTAGAGTCTAGTTCACCAATTTTTCAATTGAATCGCCCGGTCCGATCCGATCCGGTTTTAATAATAATACTTAAAATCCTATTAGAGCATTAGAAATCCAAGATGGACATAATTAACTACTATTTTTCTTATCAAATATGTTTTACATAAAATAAAAATCCCATGAATAATACATACATAATTTAGATATTTTATTAATAGACACCAAAATATGATATTTTATTAATTAAAAAATATTTTTATATTATTTTTTTAAAAATTATTAACAAATCTCATGATAATTAATCTTTAGTTATTAACATACATCTTCATTAATATATAATATTTTCTCAGGATTGCTACACGTCCAAGTATTTTTCATCTAAATTCATCCAAGTAGGTTCAACATCAACAAAAATCACTAGTATTAATAGAGTGTGATTACATGCACTTCTTCTTCTTCTCACGCTTGTTTACACACGGAGCTTCTTCTTCTTTGCCTTCTTCTTCGCCTTCTTCTTCATGTTCCTCCTCCTCCTTCTTTTTCGCATTCTGTAACACCCTAACTACCAAAGCTCACACTTCCGGCTGTGCGACTCTGATAGCTCGGACATTACGACGACTTTTATACTATTTAATACTAAAATATGAGCCTGTTTGAAACTTTAAACCGCAATACCGCTCCCAAAAATTCTTTCGTTCGATAACGTACATCCATAAATACCATACAACTTACAAAAACTCATAAAGAGTACATCCATATATATACATACATACATATAAGTAATATTACAAACATAATCCAATACAATTCCTATCCCTCTTACAGATTATATCAAGATAAAGGCGAGGGTACAATAAACCATAAATAAAACAATATAGAGCATCACAACAACAATTAAATAAGCTCTTCGTAACTTCTGCGCCCATATCCTGAAAGGGGAAAAATGTAGGGGGGTGAGAACATCATCCTCGAAAGGGTTCTCAGTAGAGGGTTTTTGGGAATTACTGTAATAGGATACGTGAAAATAACCGCACCAGTGATTTATAACCGTCTTATGCCTCTTTTCAAAAACAACGGTTTACAATAAAGGTAAAGTCAGAAATCTTTTCTAAAAGAGGAACCGTTCAATTCTCAAAAACTCAAAAAGCCTTTCAAAAAGGTTTAACCATGTTGAACCAAATTAGCATTTCATACTTTTCCAAACCAGAAATACAAAAACCAAAATCAACCATCGGTCCACCTCATTCCAACCACGGCCCTAGGCCCAAACAATCCAACCAGCAACCAATCACCACAGTCCAACAGAGTCCCAGTAGCAAACACAAATAGAAAGATGCAAGCACAAACAAACAGTTATTGCAAGTAGGACAATTAGCAATTAGTCACACAGGCAAACCAAGTATAATATGCACACCCAAACAATGTCACATAAATGCATATGATGCATGCCTGTCCCTAGTGGCTGATGATATCATCTGTCGGTTATATAGCCAACCCGACACGTCCTGGTAGCTAACCATGGTCAGAAACACCCCTCGCGGAGCAAGTAGGTTTGAGCTACAACCCCATTGCTACTACCCGCTCAACCCAGAGCCAGTGAAGCAACCACTACTGCGGCTACTACCCAGGCGGGTGTTTAAAAGCTCAACCTGGAGCGAGTGGAATCATCACTACTACCGCTACTACCCAGGTGTCACAATCTCTGACCTGGAGCAAGTGGGACGAACCACAACCCTTGCTACTACCCAGGTATCTCAAGCATATATTCATTCAATCCAACCATGGATCAACATCCATCTTAGCCATCCGGCTTAAATTCATAATTCATAGTCAGCCATACGGCCCATAACTCATTCGGTAATCAGCCATAAATCAATATCATACACAGCCATTCCGGCTCACGGTTCAATCCAGAACCAGCCAATATTCATAATCATACACAGCCATTCCGGCCCATAACAAAACAGCACTTCCTCCATCCAACATCATCAAATTCATAAAACCGGCATTTAAGCCATGAATCACTTTTTCTCAAATCGCTTCACTTTGAAATCAAGTTTCAACTCTTTTCAGCCTTGGCTTTAGAAATCTCGTTTCTCAAATCATCTCAGGCCCATAAGCCAAATTTACTCAAAGTGAGTTCCCTTTTTAAAACAAAGCCACTCTCGGCATTCTCTTTCCAAAACTTCCAAAACCATGGCAAGTTAAGGATTTATTTCAAAGTATTCAAAATCACCCATACAACAATGGGATTTCATAACAAAAGTTTCTCGGCAGAGTCCCAAGTCTTTAGGGGAGAATAACATAACTCATTTCGCCAAATTCATTTAAAATCATTAAAACATTGGCTTTCTGATTTGAGTAAGCAAATAGGATCTATGCCAAACCGAGTCATGTAATCATTTGCTTCTTTCAAAGCCGTTTCCTTTACTTAGGCAAAACCAACTTCAACCCCCATGATAAATTTTAGAACGTTTCAACTGTTCAAAATTGTTTTAGTCTTGCAAGAATTCAGAATTCAAAGAGTACTTAAAACCTTTCTCAAAACATTTCAAAATGAAACTTGTCAATAGACATTCAGGTTCTTTCAAAGCCATTGAAACTTCTTTAATTGAAACCCCCAAGTCAAATTCAAAGGCATAAACCCTTTTCACATCTAAACAGCTTTAAAACACAAGTTTCATCTAAATAACCTTCTCCTGAAAGAGATACAATGCCTTTCTTAAGAAGCAAGACTAAATCACAATTTGCTCTTTATTAATTCATTTCGAAAGCATGAATCATCCTTTTCTCGATAATTCAAATAAAATAGTACAAGTCTTTAACTCATCATTTTCCAGACAACATTTCAATAAAGACTCGGATTTTATAGAAATTTCGACAGCACCTCCCCTAAAACTTGGACTTTTGCCACCCGGTTCGGGTCCCAACTAAACCGTTTCTCATTTCTTTTCAACAGCTCAAAACCAGAAATCAATTCAAAAGCAAGCTAAATCCAACAGTCGCCTCAATGGCATACCTCAAGGAAACCATTTCAAAAATCAACTCAATATCAACCGATTTAACTCATTTATAAAGCTTTAAAGAATCGGTTCAGCAATAAATCATTTATCAAAACCAGAGCAATTAAAGCAACCCAGGCTAAATTTCAAGAGCATTCTATCTTTCACATCATCAAAATAATTGACTCAATTCAAACCAATCCTCAACGGATTAAACTCATTTCAAATATTTAAAGAATCAACTTCAAACATTACATTTCACAAGCCACACAACAATTCAGCCAAGCCAACATCCATAATCATTCGAGTCAATCAAATAATACATAAGGCAGATACAATCACTAATTACACCATATCTCACATCAGTATCCATATGTAATAATTCCAATAATAAACTGTAGTTTTCGGAAAGCGCCCCTACCTCAAAACGCAATTCCATAACTCAAACGCGTCACCGAGTCCTTTCCGCCTCGACCCGAAATCAACAATCAAAATCCCGGCTACCAAAACCTCAGCTCCAAACCGTTTTCTCAGCAACCAAAACGACTCTAATCACAATATATAATAACCGAGATTAACTCTCATAACATCAAATGCTACAACTCCTCAACGTATAATAGAGCAGTAACTAGAGGGCTTTCAGATCGAAACGCTTACCGAACCGAAGGAGGAACGGCTGAACCGAAACAGTGGCGGCATCCGAATCGGTTCGGCGGCGACCACCTCAAGCGGCAGCAGCGATGACTTCCGATCACGATAACCGTGACTGCACAACAACGTCATGACCATAAGACCCAGGAACAGGAAGGAATGAGAACCAACTGCAAAGACCCTTACCGGCGGTGGTTTCAGCGGCCAAGGCAGTTTTTTCTCCGGCGGCCATACAGTGGACCACAACCACTGCGGCAGCGAGGTCTCTCCGGCGGCCAGAACTCCAGTGACGCTGCAGTAGTGACGTTTTCCGGCGGCAGAGGCTTACCAGCGCACCCCATGAGCAGCGACAAAGTTCCTAACAGTAGCTGGGCTTCACGACGGCGGAGTAAGCTCGACTGGCAACGGCGCGGCTGGAGGTCACAGCGCGTGCGGCGGCGACACGGAAGGACTCCGACGCAGTGGTTGGACCTCAGCTCGGCCCTCAGATCCATTCTCTCCTCCGCGCGTCTCTGCTCCGGCAGTGGGGTGAACGCCGACGACACGGGTTCCACGGCGAGGAGCGACCGCGGCCACACAAGCCCCACGGAGACGGCGGCGAGTTGGACGCGGTTCTGGGCAGCGCAGCAGCTTCTTTCAATCTCTCTCCCTCAGTCCAGATCGGAACAGCTCCATAGTGGCAAGGATGGCAGGACGCGACGGTGAAGCTGACCGCAGCAAGGCGCGACGGCGACTGCGACGGCAGTGAGCCCAGCACGCCGGCGCAATCCTCTTTCTCTTCCCCTCCGCGGCCCTCCATTCTTTCTTTTTTTTTCTGTTTCTTTGTTCATGGAGGAAGGGGAAAACCGTGGGTGAAAGGGGGGACAAGGCATGGTTTCGGCTGCTGGGATGAAGGCTTTAGGGTTTCATTATTTTGAAAGTTTGGGTTAGGGGCAAATTGGTAATTTCAAATGAAATTGGGGATAATGTAGTAATTGAAACCCAATTTAAATCCAACACTATTTGTATATAGAAAAATACTATTTACTCATCAATTCTACAAATTATTTTCAATAAAATGCCCAAATCTAAAAATTAGAATAATATACTTAATTTCTTCATTTTCCAAAATAGCAGTAATAATATTTAAAATATTACTTATCTAATCCAAATCATATAAAATCCTTATTATTTCATAACTATCAACTTTATAATATAATTATAGAAAATAATCCAATAATTATTATATTAGATAATAGTCATAACTTATCTCAAGTTCAATAAATCAAAATTTGCCTTAATTATCTTTAATAAAATGATCTCTGAAATTAAGGCTATAAATAACTGTAAGATTTGAGACTTGATCATAACAAGACTTTTCAAAGATTTTGGGTCTTACACATTCCTTTTTTCTTCACATGTTATTTTTTTATCGCCATTCTTTTATTGTTGTTGTTGCTGTATATGTTTTCTTTTCTTCCTTCTCTCCCTTGTGAAGAAGGAGTAGAAGATGAAGAGGAAGAGTTTTGAATTGTACAGAACAGAAATAAACCGAAATTATATTTAGAATGAACCCAAATTATATTCAAAATGAACCGAAACTTAAATTCAGAATGTAAACTTGTTTCAAAACAAGCACAGACTAAATGCACCTTATTTAAATCCAGAATAAATCGAAATTACCTAATGATTGTGACATACAAACAAAATAAACACAAACAAAATTGAATCATGAACAAAAACACATCCAAATCCATCAAGTGATTTTGCAGCATTATGTGTTTTTACTTCTTTATTTAATTAGATGAATAAGACAAGAAAAGAAGAACATGATGAGAAATTTATTCTTCTTATTTTTTCTTTTTTGTTTAATTTTTTTCTCTTTTTCTTGTTTTTATTCCTCTCAAAATAGTGAAACAAGAAGAATCATAACAAAATAATTCACTTAGAAATGAACCGAAATTATATTCAGAAATGAACTAAAATTATATTTAGAATGAACTGAAATTAGTTAATGATTTCAGTTCATTCTAATGATAATTTCAGTTCATTTATGAATATAATTTTGGTTCATTTCTGTTCTGCACAATTTAAAACTCTTCTTTCTCACCTTCTACGGCTTCTTCACCGGGGAGAGAAGGAGGAAAGGAAAAAAAAATACAGCAGTAACAACAACAAAAGAATGACGATAAGGAGAAAATACGTGGAGAAGAAGGAACGTGAAAAAGAAAGAGGAGAATAAGGAAGAGGAGGAATGCGAAGAAGAAGGCGAAAAAGAAGAAGACACTCCGTGTATAAACGAGTGTGAGAAGAAGAAGAAGAAGAAGAAGAAGAAGAAGAAGAAGAAGAAGAAGCTCCACGCATCTATAAATTTGAAACAAAAAAGAAAAGAAGAAATGCGGGACAGAAAAAGAAAAAGAGACGTATGCCTTTAAATTACTTGAATAAATTTAGATACTAAAATTATTCTTTTAAATTACTTAAATAAACTTAGATGCTAAAATTGTTTGAATGCGCAAAATTTTCACTACAAATGACATTGAGAAGAGAAACATACGAAGACTGATGCCTGTACGTGCCAAGTCAACATATTTAATAACATAATGATGAATATTAATTATGACATGACCATCTTGATATTTCTCAAAAAACTTTTCAGCGCCAGTTAAGGAACATTTAATTTTTTAATTCGTATTTGAATATAGAATAAATAAATCCTACATATAATTCATTTATAGTTCAATTTGGATCTTATTTCTCATGTTATTAATAATTTTAAATTTATAATTCAATACAGTCAAACGACATAAATATGTACCTGCAAAATTATGATCCAGTCAACCTAAAAATATAATAAAAAATTAAACATTATTTTCTTTCTAAGATGAAAGTTAATGTTTAATTTGATAAAACTTTTTGATGACGTATTTGATAAATAAAAAATATTATACGTTTGTATTTATAATTTTTAAAAGTTAAAATACTTTTTAAAATACCAAACAAAAAGTTTTTTAAAATTTATTTGTGTTTATCAAATTTTAAAACTAAGTATGACCTTGTTAGTAAATATCTAAATTTATTTTTATATTTATGTTCATTATGGTGTTTTAAATTTTAAAATTAATTTTACCAAAATATAATTATTGTTCTTTGTCGTTTTTGCAACATTTTAGTCAATTGAGTGTCATTGTGTAACTATAAAAGACACACCAAAATAATGTTGAAATACAATAGAAAAATTCAAAAATTCATCGAGGCAGCATTTGATTTCTCAAAAAGAATGGCTGCCATGAACAACAAAACTATGAGCATCATACTCCTCTTCCTTGCCCTCCTTTCTCAATGTAATTACTTTTTACTTTTCAAATGCATGAATTTCTACTCCCTTTTTCTTTTTTTTTTCTTTTTCATTTTATTGTTAACTTGAAATTTTCAAGTACTCACAACAACTATATTATGTATATATCAAGAATTAACCACCAATAAAATACAAAATATATATTAAAAATATAAAATAATATATACACACACAATTACAATTAATTTAAAGACTGATTTTTTATGTATATATAGTATTCTTATTATGACTAATAATTTTAATTTGTTTGTTATTTTGGTTCAAATATATGTGTATCTCAGGTTATAGCCAGTGTCAATTGAGTGATCTGAAGATTGAACAGAAACAAACAGGGGCCAAAGTCAAAGGAAAGCAAGAGTGGCGAGCTTTTATAGTCACTGATTGTATATGTACTTTTCCCCTGGTGGTTTTAAATTGTTCAGGATTTCAATCTGTAAAGCCTATCGACCCTTCATTGAAGATTCAGGGGCAACTTTGTGTTGTTGCTGATAGTAACCCTATCACGAGATTTCGCCCTGTTACTTTCAGATATGCATGGAACTCTTCTTTTCACTTTAATATTGTTGGTGGAGAAATTGCTTGTCCCTAATTTCTCAATGCCCAAAAATCTACTTGTATTCTTATATTAAGTAATTAAAGAATAAAACTTTCGTGAGGTTGAAAGAAAATTCTTTAGGAAACAAGTAGAATTAGAGATAAAAATAGAAAAATAGTTTGTATTTGAATATAATTATAAAAATACTCTTTACTAGAATCAAAAGTTGGATAAACAAAACTAAATAGGATGAATATTATATATAATATTTTCTTATTTTTTTACACGACAATTATTTTATAATAGCATTTAAGAATTATTATTTTTATATTATACTTAAGCTATCAATTCTCTTAATATATTTAAGTTATTAATTAATGTTTATATCCTGACCCAAATAAATAAGAGCTAGGCCCAATAAATACAAAATGGCCACCAATAAAGGTAGACTTCACTACATACCCGACTTCTTTGAAGAGGTCGGATAAAAACATATAGGTCCAGTTCTACATGACTGAACAAGTAATTGTCTCCTTAAACCTCTCTAGTTGGCTCTATCACTTCTAGAAGGTAGATCCCAACAAACTTCCAAAACAAGGGGAATGCTTATCTATAAAAAAAGATGGAACTACTTCAATAAAAATAGTTATCTCTCCTACTAGAAGTACATTGGCACTTTCCAAGTATAACTGATAAACCACTATTTTATGGTTTATATTGTGTTTAATTGTGTGGTTTTATCATGATCCTGACCCACTTATTCATTAAAATAGCATGCATTTATATTTCCTTCCTGAAATTATTACATGAGTGAAAACTGCTTCCTAGAGACTTTTAATTATACATTTTACTTCTCCTTTATTCCATTCGATGACGTGATCTATGTGTTAAGCGTTTCAGGCTTTATAGAACAAGAATGAGTTGGAGATTGGAAAGGAAGCTAGCAAAAATGGAAGGAACACAAGAAATTGAAGAGATGACCAGCGAGAAGCGACGCGGCCGCATGGACGACGCGACCGCGCGAAGAAGATCAAATCGCAGTGACGCGGCCGCATGGATGACGTGACCGCGGAAATGGAAAAGCACGAGCGACGCGGAGGCGTGAACGACGCGCCCGCGTGGTGAAGCGAAACGCGAATGACGCGTCCGCATGAGCGACGTGATCGCGTGGCATGCGCGATCTGCATAATTTGCAGAATCACTGGGGGTGATTTTGGACCCTATTTTGACCCAATTTTCGGCCCAGAACAGCAGACTAGAGCCAGAGAACATGCAGAAACCAGAGAGAACATTCATTCTACACAGTTTTAGTTTTTAGATCTAGTTTTACTCCTCCTCTGGGTTTTCTCTCTACACATTCATAGTTCTTAGGATTTAATTTTCTCTTACTTTTTTGGCATTGGAACACTGAGAAGAGTTATTACCTTATCAAGACTTCGTCATTCT
This sequence comes from Arachis ipaensis, assembly GCF_059453495.1. Taxonomy (NCBI): domain Eukaryota; kingdom Viridiplantae; phylum Streptophyta; class Magnoliopsida; order Fabales; family Fabaceae; genus Arachis; species Arachis ipaensis. The sequence goes on from NC_142439.1 coordinate 97,626,618, forward strand.
AGTTCGTTTTCTTTACTTGGCTTCACTCTTCCATGTTATTTGCTTTGCTAATTTTATCACTGGAATATTTTTAGGATTATTTAATACAAGGATCACCTTTATTTTTAATTGACTATTTTGATTTTTATTTACAATGTCTTCCTTTAATTCCTTTTTATATGCTATGAATTTTACATTCACAATGAGCGAGTAGTTCCCTAACTTGATGGGGAATTGATTGAAAGGAACCCTTGAGTTGGGAGGCTTGAAAGAAAAATTGTAATTGGGTTTATGGTTAGATTGCATCCTAATCACTAACATTAATCCCTTTTAATTAAGTGGATTGCAACTTGTGAACGGACGTAGCATTCCAACTTGTTTGACTTTCTTTTACCTAGTGAAGGATAACTAAACAGGACAACCTTCAATTGTCAACTAATCCTGAGAGCATTCCAACAATAATAGGGATTCCAACTAATCAATTCCCAGTCAAGGCTTTTATTTACATTATTCAAATTCACCAATTTAATTTTCTGTTTGCTCAATTCAACCCTTTTTGAAAATCTCTGATTAATAAAATAGCACACTTTTCTGCAACTCGTTGGGAGACGACCTGGGATTCATACTTCCAGTATTTTAATTTCAATTTTCTGTGACATCTTTCTAAATTGATAGGCAGATTTCTGGCGAATTAAGAACTATACTTGTAACGTACATATTTTAACAATTTTTAATTTGCCAATTTCTGCCCGCATCAATAACACACGTTCTAATCTACTAAAAACCTGCCTAAAGTCCTTGTTAACTTAAGCATCGGAGTCTCTTGCAGGTACCACCCCTCACCTCCTCACGAGAAACTGGGACAGGCGGCACTTTGGCAGATCAAGTCAGACGCTGCCACACAAAGGGATCTGGACCTCACGTTCAAACCCAAATAAACATTTCAGGTAACCCTCGAAATATTGGCGCCGTTGTCGCGGACTTGGAATTCACCCTCTGACCAATGGCGGACCACGAGCTCAGAGATGGCTATACGGCGTCTGAGTCTGAACCAGAAGACCAGGCAGCGGACCAAACCCTCTTACTTCCTCCTCCGCCACCACATCATGGCCCCCACGGGGAAGGGAGTTCTGGAAATCCTCAAATAAGGAGGATTCAGTCCGAGGTCCTCTATCCCGAAGCGGAGGACCCACCTCACGCGACCGAGATCCTAGATCTCGTCTATGGTCAAGGAGATCGGTTGCAACAGCTCGAATACGAGGCCGAAAGACAACGGGAGACAGAACGGGAGCTACGAAAGGAAGTAAGGTGATGAAAGGAATTAGAAGACAAGTTACGAAAACTAGAAGCTGACATACAAAGAAGGACTACTTGAATGGAACGTGATGAAAGTCCGTTAGGAGGACGGAATCTGTTCACAGAAGGGATTGTGAAGGCTAGAGTTCCTCGGAACTTTAAATCACCCGACATGGATCTCTACGACGGAACGTCCGATCCGAGTCACCATCTCAGCAACTTCAGAAGCAGAATGTACCTGGCTGACGCTTCTGACGTAACTCGTTGCAATGCCTTCCTGACTACTTTAACGAAGGCTGCCATGAAATGGTTTGATGGCTTGCCCTCCAGGTTAGTCACTAGTTTTTTCCTGACCAGATTCTCCATCCATAAAGACAAGACAAAGCACGCCCGAGCCTATTAGGAGTAAAACAAGAGACCGGGAAAAGCCTCCGCGATTATAGGAAAATATTTAACAAGGCTTTCCTAAAGATCCAGAGCCTACCAACTAAAGCGGTAATAATGGGTTTGGTTAATGGTCTAAAAGAAGGACTATTCTCCCAGTCCATATCTAAACGGCATCCCTCCTCTCTGAATAAAGTACAAGAAAGGACAGAGAAATATATCAATATGGAAGAAAATTCCCGACTTAGAGAACCTCCCCCGTGAACCAACTTGCCCTACTATTAAAGTCAGGACAAGGAAAGGGAACCCAAGAAAAAAGAGGAGCAAAACGTAGAAAAACCTCGAAAGTATCACAACTACACCCCTTTAAGGGTTTCCCTGGTTGAAGTCTACAAAGAGATATACCACAGAGAAGCTTCCACCTCCTCGTCCGATTAAGCATAAAAAAGTTGGAAGTCGGACAGAATATTGTGAATACCATAAGCTACACGGGTATTCCACTAATGAATGCTACGATCTCAAGAACGTCATTGAAAGGTTATCCAGGGAAGGCCGACTTGATAGATACACGGCAAACATATCGGACGACCCGAGGAAGAGAAGAAGGGATAAAGAAGGAGGACGACCAGAACGCCATCCTCACACCCCCGAACGACATATACATATGATCAATGGTGGATTCGTGGGAGGAGGAATATCAAAATCCTCGCGAAAAAGACACCTAAAGGAAGTATATCCAGTCAAACATGACGATTGATCACCCGACCTACCCACCATCTCCTTCACTAAAGAAGATGTTCAGGGTATAATACCCGGGAACGATGACCCAATGTTAATAACTATGATCTTGGCAAACGCTAACCTACACCGGACTTTGGTAGATAAAGGCAACTCGGCGGATATCCTATTTAAGCCCGCCTTCGACAAGCTCGGGCTTGAGGAAAGGGATCTCAAAGCATACTCGGATAGCCCCTTTCACCTCTAAGCTACATCTCATTATACACCACCTTCGGAAAAGGGGCCAAGTCAAAGACACTAAGTATCGACTTCATTGTAGTCAACGAAAATTCAGTATACAATGCTCTAATAGGTCGGACAACCCTGAACCGACTTGCAGCTGTCGTTTTCACCCCCACATCTTTGCATGAAGTTTTCCACAGTTGAAGGGATCGCCACCATTAAAGAAGACCAGATGTTAGCAAGAAAATACCATAATGAAAGCCTCGGTTTGAAAGGCAGCTCAGAGGGCAAAGAAGTCAATACAATTAAGTTAGGTGGAGTGTGAGTTCAAGAAGAACTACGACCCCAACCAGAAGGCAAAACATAAGAGATACAAATCAGAGACCACCCGACAAGACAACGAGCATAGGGGCGAACCTGGAGGAAATCCTGAGGAAACAGCTCATTGAATTATAGAGAAAAAGCTCTGACCTCTTTGCTTGGAAAGCCTCTGACATGCCTGGTATAAATCCCGACTTGATGTGCCATAGGCTTGCTGTGTACCCAGGTTCCCGACCTGTTCAGTAAAAGCGTAGAAAGCTTGAACCAGAGCGAACGCAAGCCGTAGAAGAACAAGTGTAGGCTCTACTAGAAGTAGGATTCATAAGGGAGGTCAAATTTTCGCTTTGGCTGGCCAATGTTGTTTTGGTAAAAAGAAAAATAGAAAATGGAGAATGTATGTCGATTACACTGACCTCAACAAAGCCTGCCCCCAAGGACCCTTATCCACTCCCTAGCATTGATGCTCTAGTCGACTCCGCTTCAGGCTACAGATACTTGTTCTTTATGGATGCTTACCCGGGATACAATCAAATCCCGATGTACAAGCCGGATCAAGAAAAAACCTCTTTTATAACTCCAAAGGCAAACTATTACTACATAGTGATGCCTTTCAGATTAAAGAATGCAGGAGCTACCTACTAAAGGCTGATGAATAAGGTGTTTTCCCCTTACATAGGAAAACTCATGGAGGTATATGTGGATGACATGCTCGTTAAGACCAAAAAGGACGGGATACTAGTGTCCGACCTCTCGAAAGTCTTCTCCACTATAAAGAAGCATGAGATGATATTAAATCCCTTAAAATGCACCTATACGGTAGAAGCTGGGAAGTTTTTAGGGTTCATGCTGACTCAAAGAGGCATAAAAGCTAACCCCAACAAATGCCAAGCCATACTCAACATGAAAGGTATGACCTGTATTAAAGAGGTCCAACAATTAAACGAATGGTTGGTCATTCTATCCAGGTTTATGGCAGGATCAGCTATGAAATCCCTTCCCTTCTAGTCAATTTTGAGGAAAGGAAAGTGTTATGAGGGTTACCTAAAACTGAAGGTCGATCTCAGATGAGATCTGCTGTAGTGGCTGGAGCTGTCGTGTCCGACCTGGTGGAACTGGTGGAGCTGGAGGTGCTACTGATCCTTTGTCACTGGAGGGTGGTGGTACTTGCAAGAGATTCCGATGCTTAAGTTAGCATGGGCTTTAAGCAGTTTTTTTGTGTAGAATCAGAGTATGAGTTATACTTGGGTGCTCCAGTGTATTTATAGTAGTGTGGGTTATCTTATCTTTGAGTGAAGTCACCTTATCTTTAAGGGGGCCGCCTTTATCTTTCTAGGCTTTGGCCGCCTTTAGATTGGGCTGTGTCTCTTTGTTTGGGCCTGCTTGGGCTTCGTATGTCGGTCTGGCCAAACTCTTTTAAAGAAGACGTCGGGGGACCTAACCTAAAGAGATCGGTCGCTTTGTCTTTAAACAGTCTGGGTTGTCCCTGCTTGAGCTCGACTTTTCCCTTTGTGGTCATGTCCTTTAGACTTTTTGACCATTTTTTGAGGAAATCGAGCTCGAGCAGTTTGCCTTGGGTCGATCTCCAGTACGGCTCCCCGTAGGTTTATCCTTAAAAATGTGAAGTGGTGCACGAAATTGTAAATCACACTTTTCATAACTCGTACCACTAACCAGTAAGTGCACTGGGTCGCCCAAGTAATACCTTACGTGAGTAAGGATCGTTCTCACGAAGATTGTTGGCTTGAAGCAAGCTATGGTTATCTCGTAAATCTTAGTCAGGAGATTAATGATAAAGATGATTTTGTTTATGAAAAATAAATGACATAAAATAAAAGGTACTTGTGATTCAGTAATGAGGAACAGGTTGAGGTTCCGGAGATGCTCTGTCGTGTGAACCTCTGCTTTCCTACTGTCTTCTTCTCCAAACACGCATGGCTTCCTTCCACGGCAAGCTGTATGATCCTCTCGGATGAAAACAAATCCATATGCGCTGTCACCGCATGGCTAATTATCTGTCGGTTCCTGCTAGCGTCGGAATAGGACCATTGTCTTTTTGCACACTGTCACTGCGCCCAACATTAGCAAGTTTGAAGCTCGTCACAGTCATCCCTTTCCAGATCCTACTCAGAATACCACAGACAAGGTTTAGAATTTCCGGATCCCAAGAATGCTGCCAATTGGTTCTAGCCTATACCACGAAGGTTCTAATCTCGCGGATCAGAAACCCAAGAAATACGTATTCAAGCTGTCGCCCAATGACTATTTTGAGCTCAGATAAAACGGGAGTGGTTGTCAGGCACGCGTTCATAGGGTGAGAATGATGATGAGTGTCACGGATCATCACATTCATCATATTAAAGTACGAATGAGTATCTTAGAATAGTATCAAGCGTGATTGAATAGAAAACAGTAGTAATTGCATTAATCCATTGAGACACAGTAGAGCTCCTCACCCCCACCAATGGGGTTTAGAGACTCATGCCATCAGAGATACCATATGAAGTGTAAAAATGTCATGAGTTGCAAAATAAATCTCTAAAAGTAGTTTTTATTCTAAACTAGTTACTAGGGTTTACAGAAAATGAGTAACTAAGTGCAGATAGTGCAGAAATCTACTTCCGGGGCCCACTTGGTGTGTGCTTGGGCTGAGTATTGAAGATTTTTCGTGCATAGGCTGTTCTTGGAGTTAAACGCCAGCTGGGGTGCCATTTTGGGCATTAAACACCAGTTTTAGTGCCAGTCCTGGCGTTTTACGCCATTGTTCTTTGGGCTGATTTTGAACGTCAGTTTAGGCCATCAAATATCGGGAAAAGTATAAACTATTATATATTACTGGAAAGCCCAGGATGTCTACTTTCCAACGCAATTCAGAGCGCGCCAATTGGCCTTCTGTAACTCCAGAAAACCCACTTCAAGTGTAGGAGGGTCAGAATCCAACAACATCTGCAGTCCTTTTTCAGCCTCTGAATCAAATTTTTGCTCAGGTCCCTCAATTTCTGCCAGAAAATACCTGAAATCACAGAAAAATACACAAACTCATAGTAAAATCCAGAAATATGATTTTTGAATAAAAACTAATAAAAATATAATAAAACCTAACTAAAACATACTAAAAACTATATAAAAATAGTGCCAAAAAGGATATAAAATATCCGCTCATCACAACACCAAACTTAAATTTTTGCTTGTCTCCAAGCAACTAAAAACAAATTAGGATAAAAAAAGAGAATATACAATAAATTCTGAAAACATCTATGAAGATCAGTTTTAATTAGATGAGCGGGGCTAGAAGCTTTTTGCTTCTGAACAGTTTTGGCATCTCATTTTATCCTTTGAAGTTCAAAATGATTGGCATCTATAGGAACTCAGAATTCAGATAGTGTTATTGATTCTCCTAGTTCAGTATGTTGATTCTTGAACACAGTTACTTTATGAGTCTTAGCCGTGACCCTAAGCATTTTGTTTTCCAGTATTACCACCGGATACATAAATGCCACAGACACATAACTGGGTGAACCTTTTCAGATTGTGACTTAGCTTTGCTAGAGTCCCCAGCTAGAGGTGTCCAGAGCTCTTAAGTTTTTGCTTTGGATCACGACTTTGACCACTCAGTCTCAAGCTGTTCACTTGACACCTTCATGCCACAAGCACATGGTTAGGGACAGCTTGGTTTAGCCGCTTAGGCCAGAATTTTATTCCTTTGGGCCCTCCTATCCATTAATGCTCAAAACCTTGGATCCTTTTTACCCTTGCCTTTTAGTTTAAAGGGTTATTGGCTTTTTGCTCTTACCTCTTGGTTTAAAGAGCTATTGGCTTTTTCTGCTTGCTTTTTCTTTTTTTTCCGCAAGCAAGCTTTGCTTTTCACTTCTTTTTCTTGCTTCAAGAATCAATTTTATGATTTTTTAGATTATCAATAACATTTCTCCTTTTTTATTATTCTTTCAAGAGCCAACAATTTTAACATTTATAAACAACAATATCAAAAATATGCACTATTTAAGCATTTATTCAGAAAACAAAAAGTATTACCACCACATCAAAATAGTTAAGCTAACTTCAAGATAGAATTCGAAATTATGCACTTCTTGTTCTTTTGTAATTAAAAACATTTTTTATTTAAGAAAGGTGAAGGATTCATAGGACATTCATAACTTTAAGGCATAGATACTAAACACTAATGATCATGTAATAAAGACACAAACATAGACAAAACATAAAGCATAGGGAACGAAAAAGCAGAAAAATAAGAACAGGGAAGTTAAAGAACGGGTCCACCTTAGTGATGGCGGCTAGTTCTTCCTCTTGAAGATCTTATGGAGTGCTTGAGCTCCTCTATGTCTCTTCCTTACCTTTTTTGCTTCTCTTCCTAGAGGTTTCTTCGGCCTTAGGTGCCATTAGTGGTTATAGAAAGCAAAAAGCTGAGCTTTTCCACACCAAATTTAAAAAGGTTTGCTCGTCCTCGAGCAACAGTGGATAGAAGGGAGTAGAAAAAGAATTATGCAATTAATTTTAAAAACTTGTTATTGTATGCAAGAAAAATTAAAAAGAGTTGAAAAGGATTTGAAAAGATAGGTAAGTTTTGAAAATGTTTTGGAAGGATTTGAAAAGAATTGAAAAAGACTTAAAAAGAATTTGAAAGATTATTAATTTTTGAAAATAGAAATTGAAAGATGAAAGTTTAAAACATGTTTGATGTAAAAAATTATGAATTAAAATATGAAAAATTGAAAAAAATCGAATTGGAAACAAAACTACCTCCCTTGTGTCATCCTGGCATTAAACGCCCAGAATGCTACCATTTCTGGCGTTTAACGCCCACCAGACACCCCTTTCTGGCATTAAATGCCAGTCTGTCTACCAATTCTGGCGTTTAACGCCCAGAATGCTGTCAGACTGCGCGTTAAACGCCCATTCTGCTATCCTTACTAGCGTTTAAATGCCAGTAAGCCTATCCTCCAGGGTGTGCTGTTTTTGATGCTATTTTTTATTCTGCTTTAATTCTGCAGCTATTTTTATGACTCCACATGATCATCAACCTAAAGAAAACATAAAATAACAATGAAAAATAAAATGAAAAAGTAATTAACCTAGATAAATAAGATTGGGTTGCCTCCCAATAAGCGCTTCTTTACTGTCTTTAGCTAGATTTTTGCTGAGCTTTTAATTTAGTCTCAGTTTTGAGCATTCTTGCTCAACATTGCCTTCAAGATAATGTTTGACTCTCTGTCCATTAACAATGAATTTTTTGTCAGAGTCAATATCCTGAAGCTCTACATACCCATATGGTGACACACTTGTAATCACATATGGTCCCTTCCACTGGGATTTTAATTTCCCAGGGAACAATCTGAGCCTAGAGTTAAACAGCAGGACCTTCTGTCCTGGCTCAAAGACTCTAGATGACAGTCTTTTGTCATGCCATCTTTTTGCTTTCTCTTTATAGATCTTAGAATTTTCGAAAGAATTGAGCCTGAACTCCTCCAGCTCATTCAACTGGAGTAATCTTCTCTCTCCAGCTACCTTAGCATCAAGGTTCAGGAACTTGGTTGCCCAGTAGGCCTTGTGTTCCAGTTCCACTGGCAGATGACAGGCTTTTCCATACACAAGTTGGTATGGAGAGGTCCCTATAGGAGTCTTGAATGCTGTTTTGTATGCCCACAGAGCATCATCCAGACCTCTTGCCCAATCATTTCTACGGGTACTTACAGTCCATTCTAGGATTCATTTTAGTTCTCTATTTGAGACTTCAACCTGCCCATTTGTCTGTGGATGATATGGAGTGGTCACTTTATGGTTAATTTCATATCTGACCAAAGCAGAATCAAGCTGTTTATTGCAGAAATGAGTGCCTCCATCACTGATCAGTATCCTAGAGACACCGAACCTTCTGAAGATATGCTTCTGAAGGAACTTCATCACTGTCTTAGTATTATTAGTGGGTATTGCAATTGCCTCTACCCATTTAGATACATAGTCTACTGCCACCAGAATATAAGTGTTTGAGTATGATGGTGGGAAAGGCCCCATGAAGTCAATACCCCATACATCAAACAACTCAATCTCTAAGATCCCTTGCTGAGGCATGGCATAACCGTGAGGTAGATTACTAGCTCTCTGGCAACTGTCATAGTTATGTACAAACTCTCAAGAGTCTCTGTAGAGAGTAGGCCAGTAGAAATCACATTAGAGAACCTTGGTGGCTGTCCGCTCACCTCCGAAATGTCCTCCATACTGTGATCCATGGCAATGCCATAAGATCTTCTGTGCCTCTTCTCTAGGCACACATCTACGAATCATTCCATCTGCATACCTCTTAAAGAGATATGGTTCATCCCACAAGTAGTACTTTGCATCAGTAATCAATTTTTTTGTTTGCTGCTTACTGTACTTTTTGGGTATGAATCTCACAGCTTTATAGTTTGCAATGTCTGCAAACCATGGTACTTCTTCAATGGCAAAGAGTTGCTCATCTGGAAAGGTTTCAGAGATCTCAGTAGGAGGGAGGGACGCTCCTGCTATTGGTTCTATCCGGGACAGGTGATCAGCTACCTGGTTCTCTGTCCCCTTTCTGTCTCTTATTTCTATATCAAACTCTTGCAGAAGCAACACCCATCTTATGAGCCTGGGTTTTGAATCCTGCTTTGTGAGGAGATATTTTAGAGCAGCATGGTCAGTGTACACAATTACTTTTGATCCCACTAAATAAGATCTGAACTTGTCAATGGCATAAACCACTGCAAGCAATTCTTTTTCTGTGGTTGTGTAATTCTTCTGTGCGTCATTCAAAACACGGCTAGCATAGTAAATGACGTGCAGAAGCTTGTTATGCTTTTGTCCCAATACTGTACCAATGGCATGGTCACTGGCATCACACATTAGTTCGAATGGTAATGTCCAGTCTGGTGCAGAAATGACTGGTGTTGTGACCAGCTTAGCTTTTAGAGTCTTAAATGCCTGCAGACACTCTTTGTCAAAGATAAATGGCGTATCAGCAGCTAGCAGATTGCTCAGAGGTTTTGCAATTTTTGAAAAATCCTTTATAAACCTCCTATAGAATCCTGCATGCTCCAGAAAGCTTTTGATTGCCTTAACATTGGCAGGTGGTGGTAATTTTTCAATTACCTCTACCTTAGTTTGATCCACCTCTATTCCCTTGTTCGAAATTTTGTTCCCAAGGACAATTCTTTCAGTCACCATAAAGTGACAGTTTTCCTAGTTTAAAACCAGGTTAGTCTATTGGCACCTTTTTCAGAACAAGTGCTAGATGGTCAAGACAGGAGCTGAATGAGTCTCCAAATACTGAGAAGTCATCTATGAAGACTTCCAGAAATTTCTCTATCATATCAAAGAAGATAGAGAGCATGCACCTCTGAAAGGTTGCAGGTGCATTGCACAGACCAAATGGCATCCTTCTGTAGGTAAATACTCCATATGGATATGTGAATGCTGTTTTCTCTTGGTCTTGAGGATCTACTGCAATTTGGTTGTAACCTGAATATCCATCCAAAAAGCAGTAGTATTCATGACCTACTAGTCTCTCTAACATCTGGTCTATGAATGGTAAAGGAAAATGATCCTTCCTGGTGGCTGTATTGAGCCTTCTGTAGTCAATACACATGCGCCACCCTGTAACTGTTCTCGTAGGAACCAGTTCATTCTTTTCATTCTGAACCACTGTCATGCCTCCCTTTTTGGGGACAACTTGGACAGGCTTACCCAGGGGCTATCAGAAATAGGATAAATAATCCCAGCCTCTAGTAACTTAGTAACCTCTTTCTGCACCACCTCCTTCATGGCTGGATTCAGCCGCCTCTGTGGTTGAACCACTGGCTTAGCATCATCCTCCAAAAGGATCTAATGCATGCATCTGGCTGGGGTAATGCCCTTAAGATCACTTATGGACCATCCAAGAGCTATCTTGTGTGTCCTTAGCACCTGAATTAGTGCTTTTTCTTCCTGTGGATCTAAGGCAGAGCTTATGATCACTGGAAAAGTATCATCTTCTCCCAGAAATGCATATTTCAGGGATGGTGGTAGTGGTTTAAGCTCGGGTTTAGGAGGATTCTCCTCTTCCAGAGGAGTTTTCAGAGGTTCTTCTATTCTCTCTGGTCCCTCTAGATCAGACTGAACATCTTTAAAAATGTCATCTAGCTCTGATTTGAGACTCTCAGTCATATTGACCTCCTCCACCAGGGAGTCAATGATATTAGTGCTCATGTAGTCTTTTGATGTGTCTAGATGCTACATAGCTTTGACAGCATTCAACTTGAACTCATCCTCATTGACTCTCAGGGTTATCTCCCCTCTTTGGACATTAATGAGGGTTCGTCCAGTTGCTAGGAAAGGTCTTCCTAGAATGAGAGTTTCACTCTTGTGCTCCTCCATTTCTAGCACTACAAAGTCAGTAGGGAAGGAAAATGGCCCAACCTTGACAATCATGTCCTCAATTATGCCTGATGGGATTTTAATGGAGCTATAAGCAAGTTGGAGGCATATCCAGGTTGGTTTAACTTCATCAGTCAAACCAAGCTTTTTGATAGTGGATGTAGGTATTAGGTTGATACTTGCCCTAAGATCACAAAGAGCTGTCTTGGTGCAAGCACCTTCTAATGTGCATGGTATCATAAAGCTTCCGGGATCTTTCAGCTTCTTTGGTAAGCTTTTCAGAATGACTGCACTGCATTCTTCAGTGAGAAAAACTTTTTCAGTTTCTCTCCAATCCTTCTTATGAATTAAGATCTCTTTCATGAACTTAGCATAAGAGGGTATTTGCTCAAGTGCCTCTGCAAACGGAATCTTTATTTCAAGAGTCCTGAGATAGTCTGCAAAGCGGAAAAATTGTTTATCCTATTCCGCTTGGCAGAGTTTCTGAGGATAAGGAATCTTGGCTTTGTATTCTTTAACCTTAGTTGTTGCAGGTTTATTTCCTACAGAAGTGGTTGGAGAAGCCTGCCTAAAGGGGTTGTTATCAGCACTTGCAGATGTCTGACCCCTTATTGGTGTTTGAACGCCAGAACTGGGTGCTGCATGGGCGTTTAACGCCAGATTGCCACCCTTTTCTGGCGTTTGGACGCCAGATTTGGCTATCCAATGGGCGTTTAATGCCAGCTTTTTACCCTTTTCTAGCGTTTGAACGCCAGAATCATTCCTCTCTGGGCTCTTACTATCCTCAGAGGGATTTTGGGTAGTGGTTTGGTTATCCTCTGTCAGTTGTTCCTTTCTTGGTTTTCTGCTGCCTGGAGTTGATACATTCAATGTCTTTCTACTCCTTAATTGAACAGCTTGGCATTCTTTTGTTATCTGTTTAGATAGCTGCTATCTTATTTGATCCAATTGTACTTCCATATTCTTGTTAGCATTTTTAGTGTCTTGGAGCATCTCTTTGAATTTTTCAAACTATTTTTTTATAATAAGCAATTGCTGATTGAGTTTAGCAACTTGTTCTTGAGGACTAAGTTCAGTGGATACTGCTTTAGCTTCTTCTTTCATGGAGGACCCACTACTCAAGTATAGATATTAATTTCTATCAACCTTATCAATGAGCTCTTGAGCCTCTTTAATTTTCTTTCTCATGTGTATAGATCCACCAGCTGCGTGGTCTAGAGATATCTGGGCCTTTTCTGTAAGCCCATAGTAAAAGATGTCTAACTGCACCCACTCTGAAAACATTTCAGAGGGGAATTTCCTTAGCATCCCTCTGTACCTCTCCCAGGCATTATAAAGAGATTCATTATCCTCTTGTTTAAAGTCTTGGATGTTCAGCCTTAGCTGTGTCATCCTTTTTGGAGGAAAATATTGATTCAGGAATTTGTCTGATAACTGTTTCCATGTTCTTATGCTTGCTGTGGGTTGGTTATTTAACCACCTCTTAGCTTGATCTTTTACAGCAAATGGAAACAGTAATAATCTGTAGACATCCTAATCTACGTCTTTATCACGTACTGTGTCAGCAATTTGTAAGAACTGTGCCAAAAACTCAATAGGTTCTTCTTGTAGAAGACCAGAATACTGGCAATTTTGCTGCACCATGATAATGAGCTGAGGGTTTAGCTCAAAATTGCTGGCTCTTATGGGGGGTATTCAGATACCACTCCCATATACAGTAGTAATGGGGTTAGCATATGACCCCAGAGTTCTTCTGGACTGTTCATTTCCACTTAGGTCCATGATGGAGAAAGGGAGATGATATGGATTGCAAATAAAATATATTTTTGTTTTTATTTTATTTAATAAAAGATAAACCGAATTAAAAGGAAATAAAATGAAATAATTTTGAAAATAAAACAAAATATAAATTTTCGAAAACTAGAAAAAGAAATAAAAGAAATTCGAATACTAAAATGATGAATTAATTAAAAAGATTTGAAAAATTTTGGGATATGATTTTTGAAAATTTGGAGAGAGAGAAAGTGGTTAGGAAGTTTTGAAAAAGATATGTCTTAAAATTAAAGATACTTGTAAGAAAATAAATAAAAGAAAAGATTTGAAAAAGATATGATTGTAAAATTTGAGATTGAAAAAGATAAGATAAGATTGGTAAGAGAAGATAAGGAATTTTAAATTAAAAAGTTTTGAAATTTAAATTTTAAATTTGAAAATTAAATTTTGAATTTGAAATAAGATAAGATAAAATTTTGAAAAAGATATGATTTTTGAAAAAAGATTTGATTTTTTTTTAAATTTAAAACTAAGATAAGATAAGATAAAACTTTTAAATTAAAAATCTGAATTTTTAAAGTTAAATTTCGAAAATCAATTAAAATTAAAGAGAAAAGATATTTTTAATGAGGAAAGAGAAAAACAATAAAATGACACCAAACTTAAAATTTTTAGATTAAAACAAAGAAAACAAACAAGAAAACTTTGAATGTCAAGATGAACACCAAGAACACTTTGAAGATCAAGATGAACACCAAGAACAAATTTTTGAAAAATTTTTAAGGAATTAAAAACACAAAGGACACCAAACTTAAAATTTTTTTATACTTTGGATACTAATAATTCGAAAATGCACAAGAAAAACAAGGAAAGACACAAAATAAGAAAAATTAAAGATCAAACAAGGAAAATAAACAAAAACAACTTGAAAATCAAGAAAGAACAAGGAACATGTAATTCGAAAATATGAAGAACAAAATAAAAACATGCAATTGACACCAAGCTTAAAACATGAAACTAAACTCAAACAGAAGACTAAATTAAGAGGTTATTGATTTTTATTTAGTTATTAAAATTTTCGAAAATAATCTAAAAAAGAAAACACGAATTTAAAAAAATTTAACAAGAAGAATAATAAAAGACTCAAAGAAAAATCAAAGATTAATAAAGAAAAATAAAAATTTTTGAAAAGAAAATAAAAGACTCAAATTTAATGGCTCTAAACCAACCAAAAAGATAAATTCTTCCTAATTTAAGCAACAAGATAAACCGTCAGTTGTCCAAACTCGAACAATCCCCGGCAACGGCGCCAAAAACTTGGTGAATGAAATTGTAAATTACACTTTTCACAACTCGTACCACTAACCAGCAAGTGCACTGGGTCGTCCAAGTAATACCTTACGTGAGTAAGGGTCGATCCCACGGAGATTGTCGGCTTGAAGCAAGCTATGGTTATCTCGTAAATCTTAGTCAGGAGATTAATGATAAAGATGATTTTGTTTATGAAAAATAAATGACATAAAATAAAAGGTACTTGTGATTCAGTAATGAGGAACAGGTTGAGGTTCCGGAGATGCTCTATCGTCTGAACCTCTGCTTTCCTACTGTCTTCTTCTCCAAACACGCATGGCTTCCTTCCATGGCAGGCTGTATGATCCTCTCGGATGAAAACTAATCCATATGCGCTGTTACCGCACGGCTAATCATCTGTCGGTTCCCGCTAGCGTTGGAATAGGACCATTATCTTTTTGCACACTGTCACTGTGCACAACATTCGCAAGTTTGAAGCTCGTCACAGTCATCCCTTCTCAGATCCTACTCAGAATACCACAGACAAGGTTTAGACTTTCCAGATCCCAGGAATGCTGCCAATTGGTTCTAGCCTATACCACGAAGGTTCTAATCCGCAGATCAGAAACCCAAGAGATACGCATTCAAGCTGTCGCCCAATGACTACGTTGAGCTCAGATAGAACGGAAGTGGTTGTCAGGAACACGTTCATAGGGTGAGAATGATGATGATTGTCACGGATCATCACATTCATCATATTGAAGTACGAATGAGTATCTTAGAATAGAATCAAGCGTGATTGAATAGAAAATAGTAGTAATTGCATTAATCCATTGAGACACAGTAGAGCTCCTCACCCCCACCAATGGGGTTTAGAGACTCATGCCGTCAGAGATACCATATGAAGTGTAAAAATGTCATGATTTGCAAAATAAATCTCTAAAAGTAGTTTTTATACTAAACTAGTTACTAGGGTTTACAGAAAATGAGTAACTAACTGCAGATAGTGCAGAAATCCACTTCTGGGGCCAACTTGGTGTGTGCTTGGGTTGAGCATTGAAGCTTTTTCGTGCATAGGCTGTTCTTGGAGTTAAACGCCAGCTGGGGTGCCATTTTGGGCGTTAAACGCCAGTTTTAGTGCCAGTTCTGGCGTTTTATGCCAGAATTCTTTGGGCTGACTTTGAACGTCAGTTTGGGCCATCAAATCTCGGGAAAAGTATAGACTATTATATATTGCTGGAAAGCCCAGAATGTCTACTTTTCAATGCAATTCAGAGCGCGCCAATTGGCCTTCTGTAACTCCAGAAAATCCAGTTCGAGTGCAGGAGGGTCAGAATCCAATAGCATCTACAGTCCTTTTTCAGCCTCTGAATTAGATTTTTGCTCAGGTCCCTCAATTTCAGCCAGAAAATACCTGAAATCACAGAAAAATACACAAACTCATAGTAAAGTCCAGAAATGTGATTTTTGAATAAAAACTAATAAAAATATAATAAAAACTAACTAAAACATACTAAAAACTATATAAAAATAGTGCCAAAAAGGGTATAAAATATCCGCTCATCATGAAGCGTTTTCCTCTTCTTTTTAATTGTAGCGTGCATTGCGCTTTTCTTGGGAACATACGAGGATTAAATGCTCATTAACCCCTTTTGCCGTTTCCCTCTGTTTCATTTTGAATTCTTTAAGCCCATTTTCAGTTTCTCTTCCCCTTTCTTTTTCGCTCTTCTCTTACTCACGACGTTTTCACTCCCTTTGCACCCTTCTGTTTTCATAAGTTTGTTTGGCGTGGGTCTGTTTGTCGTCTTTTCTGATCTTTTTCGACCATTTTTAAAACGTTCGTTGCTTTCCTCTTCTTCCTCAGGTTGGTATTTTCTTTCTCCATTTTTCATTTTGATGACTTGTTCTGGTATTTTATGTCTGCGAAGAATCCGTTTTGAAAGGCTGGATCCTTTTTGCTAAAGGTTGCATTTTTTAATTAGTCTTGTGCTTTCCTTGACTTCCCCCTAACTCTTTGCTTGCTGTTGTGCTTTGTATTTTCATGTTTTCAAGCCATCTATCTTTCCCTGCCTTGAAGCGACTATTTGGTGTGGACTTTACGCTGTTCTTCGTTACTACTTTCTTCCTTGCAGGTTAGCGTTTTCTATCTTTTTCTCTTTTTTTGCTTTCGACAACTGTGCATGCTTTGATATAGGGCTTTTGATTTTGTATCTCGCTTTTGTTCTCTGAAAAACTTTGATCCTTCTGTGAAAAGATTGTCTCTTTTTGTGTCTTGATCCACGACTTGTGATTTTTCCTTGTTGCTTTTTTTTTTTGCGAAGAATGTGCGCCTTCTGGTGACCTTGTTTAGGGTTTTCGTTGCTGTTCTTGTATCATTGTCTTTGGCTTTTGTTTCTAGCTTAACACTCTTTTGATGATGAACTGTTAGTAGGAGAATTTGAGACTTTTGATGCTTTTGTTGGTGATGATGATTTTTGCTTCGAAATGTTTTAGGGCGTCAATTTCTTTTTCCTGGTTCTTGCCTTGTTATTTCCTCCAAAGGGTGCCCCTGGGCTTTTGGTGTGAGTCCTGGGATCTCCCTTTTACTGACTTCTTGATTCTCATATGTTATTGTCCGAGTCGTTTCCCTATTTGTCAAAGTTGTTTGGTAGTAACCCATTTTTTTTACTGTAGGAATAGTTGACCTATGTCACATCGCAAAAACATTGTTGCAATGTCTTCTAAGATCCCGGATGGCATGTCAGATTGGCTGGATTCTATTGTTCTTATGTGTATTACAGTTGCTGACTCTGAGTATTGCATGGGGCTTAGGAGACTTCATAGGATTTGTAGTGATAGGGATCAAAAGAAAAACTATGAATTAGTGTCCCCTGACCCTGAGGAAAGGGTTAGCTTTCCCTCTTTAACTCAAGGAGAACGCCCTTTTTTCAATGCTTATGACTATTTCTTTAGTCAGTTGAATATTACCATTCCCTTTACCTCTTTTGAGACCGAGTTGATGTGGTCTTGCAATGTAGCTCCTTCTCAGCTCCACCCGAACTCTTGGGGCTTTATAAAAATTTTTCAATTGTTGTGTTAGGAACTGGATATCCGACCTACCCAAACTCTTTTTTCTTTATCTTTTTGTGTTGACGAAGCCCGGGGCAGCTAAGAAGAAAGCCTCCTGGGTTTCTTTCCGATCTGCTCAAGGAAAGAAGGCTTTTTCTATGTACGATGAGTCCTTTAAGGACTTTAAGAACTATTATTTCAAGGTCCGAGCTGTTGAGGGAGCTCGGCCCTTCTTTTTGGATGAAAATGATGAGCCTACTTTCCTTTTGTGCTAGCAGAAGAATGTAATAGTAGCTAGGTATTCCTGAGAGAGTCTTGATGAGGTCAAACAGGCCTTTGTAAATGTGTTGGAGGAAAACTGGGGGGAGCCCCCACATCTTGATACAAAGAAGTTTCTAGGGGATCCTTCCCTTCTTCTAGTTGAACTAGGTAGTGGTCGATTTCTTTTCCATAGTTGTGTTTTGTGGTTTGAATGTTTATCTTTATCTGTTTGTGACTCGTTTTGTTTTTGCCTTTTTCAGAGATGGTGAAGTCTACTGATTCTATGAGGTATTTTTGCAAGGCCAAAAAGGCAACAGACGCTCTGAACATCTCGGCTAAGACGTCTGGAGAAGGATCGTCGCAGGTTTCTTTGAAGAAGTCGAACTCAAAAACTACGGAGTTGAGGAAGGTCATCCCAACTCCCCAGGTTTGCTTGGTTCCCTTTGATCCTCCCCGTTTGACTTCTGGTGCTGTTTCCTCTCCCGCTACTGGTCCTCCTCCCAAAAAATAGAAGAGCGTGGAGAAACAAAAATCTGTGGATCCCTTCGACCTGGATGCCCCTGATTTTGATACCGTGGGGTTTGTTGACAATCAAATAGCTCCTTTTGGTCGACTTTCGATGGATGATATGTCCCTCCTTCAACACTTGAACTTTATCACTAGTAGTAGTATCCGGATGGCCCATATAAGTGCGGCCCTATACTGCACTGTCCAGGGTTCCCCTGTTCATGCGACAAAAGCTTTTCTTGAGGATGCCAAGTCGAAATTCAATAAAGTTAAGGGATTGAAGGATGAGCTTGACGCTAGGGTGGCCAAACTGGAGCTCGATTTGGAGAAGGAGAAGACACGGGCTGTCGAGGCTGAGGCGACTGCAAAATTGGTGAAGGAGATGACGAGGAAGCACAAAGAATGTTACACTCACACTTACGCCGAGGTGTTGGAGCTAAGGGAGAGGCTTGAATCTGCTCTTGAGAACTACGCTGATCTTTGGGGCCATCTGGTGGATTCCGTGACTGGTGCTTATGAGAATCTAAAGGCTCAGGTCCGAGTTCTTGCTCCTGAACTCAACCTGACGCTCTTTAGCCTGGACAATGTAGTGGAAGATGGTAAAATAGTACCTGCTCCAGACGATGAAGATGACAAGCCTCTTCCTGCCCCATTGGCCAAAGCTTCTGCTGCCACGACTTCTTCAAACCCTTCTGCTCAGGTCGACCCTTCCCAGCCTAATCTGGATTGTGAAATTCTTAACCGTGAAGATGGGACCGTGGATGCCATCCCTGTGAATATCATTCCACCTTCCTCTGCCACTGATGCTGCTACTGGGGAAACCTTGCACCCCTTATGATTTATGTGTCTTTATCTCCACAGCCCGACTTGTGGGCTTTTGAACTCTAGTTTTTGTATCTTTGATTATAACTTGGTTTCTTTGACTGTTGGTTGCTTCTATGCAACTTGGTAGATAAACAAAGTACTTTTGAACTCGTGAGGTTCTCTTTCTAGGTTGCCTCCTGAGTCTTTTTTATGAATGATGTGTTTCTTTTGGTATGCTGTTTGTTCTTTTGCAATCTTTGCAAAAATAGATCTTTACAGAGTATTGGTATTCTTCTGCCCGACCTCTTTTTAGATTATTGTTTTGTCTGTCCTTCGGTTGGGCAAGATGACCCCAAGGGGCTGACATGTTCAATAAGCTTTTGATGTTCTGGTAAGACCTTTTCGGTTGATCTTTGAACGATCTTAATAGTCTTGTTGTGGAGCCATGGCTTTTTTAGTAAAGCGGCTTTCTTTTAGTGAAGGCTTTGAGTGGTCGACTTTGTTGGCTTCAGATACTGCTTTCATTGGTCGACTTCTCTTAAGTTATTTTTAGTAATACATTTTTAGCAAGACCTTGTCAGGCTACTTTTTATGCATTACTTTTTATAACTTTGTGTGTTTGATGGATTGGACCCGACTTCTTCGCATCGGCTCCTCTCGAGTTATTTTTAGTAATACATTTTTAGCAAGACTTTGTTAGGTTACTTTTTATGGATTACTTTTTATAACTTTGTGCGTTTGATGAATTAGACCCGACTTCTTCGCATCGGCTCCTCTCGAGTTATTTTTAGCAATCCATGTTGGCTCGGGCCTCGCCAGGCCTCTTTCTATGGATTTAATTTTTATAACTTTGTTGAGTTGATGGGTTGGGTCCGACTTTTTCTTGTCGGCTCCTCTCGAGTTATTTTTAGTAATCCATTTTTGCTCGGACCTCACCAGACCTCTTTCTATGGATTTACTTTTTATAACTCTGTTGAGTTGATGGGTTGGGTCCAACTTCTTCTTGTCGAATCCCCCAGTTATTTTTAGTAATCCATTTTTACTCAGACCTCGTTAGACCTCTTTCTATGGATTATTTTTTATAACTTTGTCGCTTTGGGTCCGACTTCTTCTTTGTCGGTCCTTCTTAAGTTATTTTTAGTAATCCATTCTTAGTAAGACCTCGTCAGGCCACTTTTTATGGATTGCTTTTTATAACTTTTGTTGATTGCCTTGTCCGATCTCTGTGTTGGTACTTCTTAAGTTATTTTTAGTAGTCCATTTTTAGCCAGGCATCATCAAGCGACTTTTTATGGATTACTTTTTATAACTTCCTACATTAATCTGTTTTTGTTATTTTCACCTTGCCGACTTCCTTGTAATCGGGCGATGAGTTTGGTTCTCATCTTGCCGATTTTATCGTGATCGGGCGATGAATTTGGTTTTCATCTTGCCGACCTTGTCATGTTCGGACGGTGAATTCTTGCACTCAAATTAATACGTCTTGGTAAATAACCTTTTTATGGAATCTGAAAAGCTTTATTCGAGTAGAAATATAAAATAGACAAGAGTATATACATATAAGCGCTTACCCTTCTAAGTCGGATAATTTTGTAGATCTTGGCTTGGAGCCTCATTAAAAAACCTTTTCAGGAAAAAGAGTGTACCTTGACCTAAGATCTTTATCACTTTCTAACTATAGTACCTTCTTAAGTTACAGGCATGCCATGACCTTGGTAGTTCTCGCCCTTCAAGATCGGACACCTTGAAGTAACCTTTTCCCAGTACCTCTACAACTCGGTAAGGTCCTTTCCAATTTGCTGCTAACTTCCCCTCTCCGGATCGACCTGTTCTGATGTCATTTCGGATTAGGATGAGATCGTTTTTGGCGAAGCTTCACTGGACTACCTTTTGATTATATCTTAAAGTCATTCGACGCTTTAGCGCTTCCTCTCTAATCCGAGCTCTTTCTCGGACCTCTGGTAGTAGGTCGAGATCTTCCCTCTAGTTTTAGGAGTTGGCTTCTTCATTGTAGAGGATTGTTCTGGAGGATCCTTCCTCTATCTCTACTAGGATCATTGCCTCCATTCCGTAAGCAAGTCGGAAAGGTGATTCTCCTGTGGTGGAGTGCAGAGTTGTCTGATATGCCCATAGGACTTGTGGAAGCTCTTCTGCCCAAGCTCCCTTTGCGTCTTGTAGTCTCTGTTTCAACCCGGCTAGTATGACTTTGTTGGCGGCTTCTGCCTGTCCGTTAGCTTGTGGGTGTTCTACGGATGTGAATTGGTGCTTTATTTTCAAGTTGGCTACCAGGTTCCAAAAGCCTGTATCAGTAAATTGCGTACCATTATCTGTGGTAATGGAGTAAGGGACTCCAAACCTCGTAATGATGTTCCTGTATAGAAATTTTTGACTTCTTTGAGCAGTGGCATTCTCTAGGGGCTCTGTCTCAATCCATTTTGTGAAATAGTCCACCCCTACAATGAGGAATTTTACTTGTCCCGATCCTTGGGGAAAGGGTCCGAGAAGGTCTAGTCCCCATTTTGCAAACGGCCAGGGTGATGTTACACTGATGAGTTCTTCTGGTGGGGCAATGTGGAAGTTAGCATGCTTTTGACATGGTGGACATGTCTTGACGAACTTTGTCGCTTCCTTTTTCAAGGTCGGCCAGAAGAATCCAGCTCGGAGTACCTTTTTGGAAAGAGCTCGTGCCCCCAAGTGGTTACCACATATGCCACTGTGTACTTCTTCCAGGACCTCTTTTGTATTGGAGGATGGTACGTATTTCAGGAGGGGTGTTGAGAACCCTCTCCTGTATAAGATGTCGCCCACCATGGTGTAGTATTGTGCTTCTCGTATTAGACGCTTTGCCTCTTTCTTGTCTGTGGGGAGTGTTTCCGTTTTGAGGTATTTGATTATGGGGGTCATCCACCCCTGATCCTGACCTGATATGGTTAGGAACTTTTCTTCCTCTAAGATTGATGGGCTTTGTAATGTTTCCTAGACGAGGTTTCTATTATTGCCCCCTGGTTTAGTGCTGGCTAGTTTTGAGAGTGCATCCGCTTGAGCATTCTGTTCTCGAGGTATATGTTGGATCTCGTATTTCCCGAGTTGTCCGAGCTGTTCTCTTGTCTTGTCCAGATATTTCTTCATGGTGGAATCTTTAGCTTGGTACTTCCCTTCTATTTGTGAGGTAACTATTTGAGGATCACTGAAGATGGTGAGTTTTTGAACTCCTACCTCCTTAGCCAACCTCAAACTAACCAGTAATGCTTCGTATTTGGCCTGATTATTTGAAGCATGGAATTTGAACTTTAGTGAGAGTTCGATTTGAGTTCCCTGATTGCTTTCTATTATCACGCCTGCCCCACTCCTGGTTTTATTTAAGGATCCATCCACATAAAGATACCACGTTATGGGAGTTCCCAGTGTATCAGTGTATTCGGCAATGAAGTCGGCCAGATATTGTGATTTGATTGCTGTCCTAGCTTCATTTTGTAAATCAAATTCGGACAAATCGACTGCCCACTGCAGTATTCTTCCAGCTAAGTCTGTCTTCTGTAGAATGCTTTTTATGGGTTAGTTAGTCCGGTCTTTGATAGTGTGTGGTTGAAAGTATGGGCGAAGCCGTCGGGACGCGAGTATGAGGGCGTAGGCGAACTTCTCTATCTTTTGATAGTTTAACTCGGCCCCCTGTAGGGCTTTGCTGATGAAGTAGTTGGGTTGTTGCTCGCTTTCATCCTCTCTAACTAGTGCTAAGGCTATTGCCCGATTTCCTACTACCAAGTATAGTACGAGTGCTTCTCCCTCCCGTGGCCGGGTAAGAATGGGCAATTACCCCAAGAAGTTTTTAAAATCTTGGAAGGCTTTTTCGCATTCTTTCGTCCATTTAAGCTTCTTTCCCTTCCTTAATGTGGCATAAAAAGAGAGGGATCTTATGGCTGAACCGGCTAAGAACCTGAACAGAGCCGCCAGTCTTCCGTTGAGCTGTTGTACTTCTTTAACACAGGTCGGACTTTTCATGTTGAGTATAGCCCGGCATTAGTCTGGGTTCACCTCAATTCCTCTCTATGTGAGCATGAAACCTAGGAATTTGCCAGCTTCTACCGCGAAGGTACATTTTGTAGGGTTAAGCTGTATACCATGCTTTCTGATGGTGTCGAACACTTTTGCGAGGTCGGTTAACAAGGATTCCTCACTTTGTGTTTTTACCAGCATATCGTCGACGTAGACCTCCATCAGTTTCTCGATGTGATCTGCGAAGACTTTATTCATTAATCTTTGGTAGGTAGCTCCTGCGTTCTTGAGTCCAAATGGCATGACGATGTAGCAGTAATTTGCTTTGGGAGTTAGGAACGAGGTCTTTTCCTGGTCGGATGGATACATCAGGATTTGGTTGCATCCTGAATAAGCATCCATGAAGGAGAGGTACTTGTATCCCGAAGATGCATCCATGAGAGTGTCTATACTTGGTAGTGGGTAGGGATCTTTTGGGCAAGCTTTATTGAGGTCAGTGTAGTCAGTGCACATTCGCCACTTCCCATTTTACTTTTTTACCAAGACAACGTTGGCTAGCCATAGTGGGTATTTGACTTCTCTTATGAATCCCGCTTCCAGTAGGGCTTGCACCTGCTCTTCCACAGCTTGAGACTTTTCTGGCCCGAGCTTTCTACGCTTCTGCTGCACTGGCCGAGATCTTGGGTATACCGCCAGTTTATGGCACATTAGTTTGGGATCTATGCCGGGAATGTCTGCGGCCTTCCATGCAAAGAGATCAACTTTCTCCTTTAGGAACTATATTAGAGACTCCTTTAGGTCTCTTTTTAAGGATCCCCCAATATTTGTTATTTTGTCCTGATCATCACCGATTTGGACCTTTTCTGTCTCGTCTTCAGGTTGTGGGCGGAATTCTTCGCGAGCTCGAATTCCCCTGAGTTCAATGGTGTTGACTTCCTCTCCTCTGGGGTTGCCTTTGAGGTTCAAACTTTCATTGTAACAGTGTTGAGCAATTTTTTGGTCTCCTTTTGTTGTTGAGATCCCTTCTGAAGTTGGAAACTTCATACACAGATTTGGAGTTGAAACTACTGCAGCGAGCTGGTTCAATGTTGTTCGACCTATTAGGGCGTTGTAGGCTGAGCTCACGTTGACTACTATGTAGTCTATGTTGAGTGTCCTTGACCGGGTTCCCTTTCCGAAGGTTGTATGTATCAAGATATATCCAAGTGGTTGGATTGGGGTATCTCCTAGCCTGAATAAGCTATTCGGGTATGCTCTGAGCTCTTTTTCTTGCAGGCCGAGTTTGTCGAAGGCGAATTTGAACAAGATGTTCGCGGAGATTCCTTGATCCACTAATGTTCTGTGAAGATTAGCGTTGGCCAATATGATAGTAATGACCATGGGATCATCATGTCCCGGGATGACACCTATTGCATCTTCTTTAGTAAAGATAATTGCGGGGAGGTCGATTGACCTCTCTCATTCCCCAACATGATATACTTCTTTAAGGTGTCTTTTTCAAGATGATTTTTAGAGATTCCTCCTCCTGTGAATCCTCTATTTATCATGTGGACATGTCTCTCGGGAGTGTGAGGTGGTCGCTCAGTTCGCCCGACCTCTTCATCCCTTCTTCTTTTTCTTGGTTCCTCCGTCTTGTTAACTAGGTACCAATTTAGTCGACCTTCTCTGGCCAATTTCTCTATGACATTCTTCAGGTCGAAGCATTCATTGGTGGGATGTCCGTAAATTCGGTGGTACTCACAGTACTCTGTCCGATTTCCCCTCCTTTTTGCTTTTGATTGGGCGAGGTGGAGGGATCTTCTCAGTGTTGCATATTTCTCGATAAATATCTACAAGGGACACCCGAAGTGGGGTGTAGTTGTGGTATTTTCTTGGTTTCCCACTAGGCTGATCTTCTTTCTTCTTGGATTCTTTGTCCTTGTCCCTAGGTGGGTAGGAGAATCCAGATTTTGAGGTCTCTTCTAGTCGTGAGTTTTCTTCCATGTTAATGTACTTTTCTGCTCGCTCTTGTACCTCATTCAAGGACGTCGGATGCTTTTTTGATATGGAGTGGCTAAAGGGTCCTTCTCTTAGGCCATTGATGAGAACCATGATAGCTGCTTCTGTTGGCAGATTTTATATGTCCATACATGCTTTGTTGACTCTTTCCATGTAGTTGCGGAGACTTTTCCGTTCTCCCTGCTTAATCCCTAACAGGCTCGTGGCGTGTTTGGCTTTGTCCTTTTGAATGGAGAATCTGGCAAGGAACTTTTTGGCTAGGTCATCAAAACTTGTGATGGACCTGGGAGGCAAACTGTCAAACTATTTTATGGCTGTTTTTGTCAGGGTTGTCAGGAAGGCTTTGCATCGAAAGGCATATGAGGTGTCAGTGAGATACATCCTGCTCCTGAAATTGCTGAGATGATGGATGGGATCCGAGGTACCGTCATATGACGCCATGTCGGGAGCTTTAAAATCTTTTGGAACTTTAGCTTTCATGATCTCTTTGCTGAAGGGGTCTTGGTCCTTGTGGGAGTTATCCTCATGGTTGGAGTGAGTAGTTCTGGTCTTGAGGTCGGCTTCGAGCTTTAGAAGCTTATCCTCTAGATCTCGTCATCGCCTGGTTTCTCTGCGGAGGTCTCTTTCAACTTCTCGCTGGTGTTTAGCCTCTTGTTCGAGCTGTTTGAGGCGTTCTTGTTCGAGCTATAGGGTGTGAAGAACTACAGTATTCGCAGGAGTACTAAGTATCGGGTGATCGAATCGGACCCGTGTGCACGTAGGTCTAGGTGGTACGCCATGTCCTGCAGGGTGATAGTGACCTCACCCCACCAGAGATGAAACGTGTGTGTCTCCGGACGCCATCTCTCCATGAATGCCAAAATCAAGAAATTGTCAAAAGTGAAATCCCTGAGGGGCACCGTGTCGCCAAATCCAGCCTCAATCAGATACGAGACAATGGCATCGGGTGGAGGAAGGGTATGACTCACTTGTCGGGACAGTAGAAGGCGAGGCCTCCGAAGAACAAAAAAAATTCAGCCTTATAAAAGAATAATTTTAAATTTTTTGTTTATTGAATTCTTACACTTTTTTAAGTTTTGTAATTAGATCAATTTAAGATGATATACAAAACATTAAAGTTAAATAAATATTTCTTTCTAACTTACAACTACTTCTACTTAAGAACATATTTCTATGTTTTTAAATTACACATATTTCTAAATTACATATTACATACTAAACAAAACCTAACTAGAACATTATAAATAGTAACAACCTAGCACAAGTAAAATAGAGTTCCAAACTAATAATTATGTCGTAACAACCTTCCACAAGCAAATAGAGTTCTAAATTTCTACTAGAGACATACTGCTAAAGCTACAAACTATGTTCTAGTTCTTTCGCGACTACCCTAACCATGGCCACATACAAAAAAATTTCCATATGGAATTGCACAGAATTAAACAGAACAAAATTAACCTCAAAGTCGGCTGCCCCAGCGTAATGCGACGTCTCATTCAACCTGTTGATGTCTCCGTCATTCCCCACCTGGCGCGCCATCGCAGTATCAGTCGAAAATATGGTCAAAAAAGGATAATAAAGAGGAGAAAGTGGTTAATAAGGTCAAACTGGGGCCAGAAGCACACTGTGAGCGACATATACTTATAGGCATCGACAGGCCTTATCTCGTTTATAGTATAAACGAGATAAGCATCCATGTATCTCGTTTAAACTGTAAACGAGATACATGCAAAATTATCTCGTTTACAGTGTAAACGAGATAAGAGAGAAAAATTTATTTCGATAAATATTTTTTAAATTATTTATTTTGGTAAATATTATAATTATTTTATTTATTAAAAAAATCCCAATAATGAGTTTAATTTATTTTTAACTTTTTAGTATTCAATTTTTTTATTCTTGGTTAGATCATTAGTAACAAATAATTTATTAATTTTAAAATAAAAAATTAATTTATTTTTATATTTTTAAAATTTGAATTACTACTTTACTAACGAGTCGTGAGTAATATAAATATTTTTTATTTAAATTTTGTGGTTAAAATATCTACCCACGACTTAACCAAGTTGTCGATAATATAAATATTTTTCATTTATTCTGAACTTAGATTATTTAGAAAAGGTTTAATTATTCTGTTGATCCCTATAATTTTGCAAAATTTTTAATTAGGTTTCTGTACTTTTTTTCCTTTTAATTGAGTCCTTGCACCAAAATTTTTTTTAATTAGGTCCCTACACATTTTTTTTCATTTTATTTGGGTCTTTATACCAATTTTTTTTGTTTAATTACTCTGTTGGTCCTTATAGTTTCACGAAATTTTTAATTAGGTCCTTATACTTTTTTTCTTTTCAATTGGGTCCCTATATGTTAATTTTTTCAATTAAATCCTACTGTGACAAAAACATCTAAAATAACAGAATATTCTCTTAAAAAAACAAATATTCTCTTTTTTAGGATAGTAGGACACTCTTATCTTTTAAGAATTCCAAAAAAATCCTTCTCACTTGACCCCCACACTCACAAATCCTTAGCCCTAACCTCTTCATCGAGCTCTCTCCGGATCTGCCTCATGGTGCCCTCTCGCCACGCCTCCTCCTCTCGACGTCCCTGTTGTGCCTCGTCCCTTGTATTCTGCTCATCCCTTGTATTTCGCCGCGCCTCTGCCCCTCTCTCCCTCGCCGCGTCTCACCTACGTGCCTCCATGCCTCCGTGCTTCCATGCTTCCCTTGCCTCACCGCCCTGCCCCTCCGTCCCTCGCACCTGGTTTCGCTGCCTCAAGCCTGCTCCCGTGGCTTTAATTTTAGACAGAGCCCAGGACTAAGTTGGATGCAGTGACTTGGGGGTTGGCCTTGGTTATTGCATTTCGGCTGCAGTGGCTTGTCTGGGTCGACTTGTTGTTGCAGTTAAAGTGGATTCTGAATTCTAATTTAATGCCATTAAAGTTGAGGTATATACTGCTGAACTCATGCTTATGTGGATCGATCCCTTCTTTTTAGTTAAATTTTCATCGTCATATAATGAAATGGTTCTTATTTTAGCCTATACATTATTATTAAGTAACAACCAGTATGAAAAGTGTATAAAATTGAGAATATAATGATTGATTCTGTGGATTTATGCATGTCTCAAATACATGTTTATTGCCATTATCTTGAACTTGGATCTTCCCTGAGTAATTCCTATGGGGCAACCCAAAATCCCAAGTAATGGGAGATTTTTTAACTAGTTACTAGTGAGGACTGAGTACTGAGTAGTGGTAAAGGTAAATTATAAATGAATTTTGTTGTCCTGAATTTTTTAGGATTGTTTGCAAGAGTCCCTTATTCTGAAAACTAAATTTTAAACGAGTCTGTCGCTCTGTGATTAACTGAAGTATAGTTTCAATTTCGATATATGCATATTAGCAAGCTCTCAAAGAGCAAAAAATGAGAGAAAGCAAAAGAGCATTTTGGAGAATTCATATAGAGAAAAATAGCACTGAATCTTGGTACTTGCGCTATAATTCATCTTTATGTCTCTGATTCTCGTATGACAGCTAAAACTATTGCAAGTTTGCAATTAAATCTAATTAGCTGATCTAAGTCATTGTACTACACCTACAAAATTAGGAGAACTATAGCAGTGTGTGTTTTATAATATGAGGTAGTAACTTAATGCTTATCTTGTTGCTTTTAAGAATTGGCTTGTAATTAAGGTTTGGTGCTATTCATTTGATATTATTTGTTATTGATTTGTGTTTTTATTAAAAATCTTAGTGTTTTTTTTTTATGTTAAAATTTATCATATTTTTTAAGAAAATATTTCGTTGTGGCAAAGACGGTGTGAGGATGCATTGTATTCCCTGTTCACTTTTAGTGCTCGACGGCTTGTGTGTCACTTGGCATCAGTTATAATGGTAAAAATCATATTCAAGGGAGATGAAATAACAGTTTATGCTAGAACAAGCAAGGGATTTTTTTCTAATGAAAAGAGGAGTGAACATCAGAAAATTGCTAGTCGATGACGGTTGATACTGTTTGACATGGTTTAATCCAAGAATGTGCAGAAAAAATTTTGGACTGTTGCCTTATATGTCTTGTCTTTTATTGATACTTGAAAAAATATGTATTTATTGTTCTAGCTTGAACAAAGGAAAAATTCATGCTTTTAATATACTTTCTTTTGGGTTTTTGTCAGTTAAATTGGTTCTCTTGTTTGAGGAACTATATAAAAATTAGTTTTTGTAAATAATTTTAGTTATTACTCTATCAATGGTTCTTATTACTATATGTCATATGTAAATTCTTTCATTATGTTGATCATAATCAATACTTGAGTGATGAAAACTGAATTTTATATGTATTTATTAATATTATTTCTGTTTTATTTTATCAATTTTTTTATATATTCTTAAGATAAGGTATTTTGAAAATCAAAAAAATAAAGAGAAGGTATTTTTGGTACAATTTGTATATAAATAAGAAAAAGAATGATAGCGACAAAATAAAAAGGAGTATAGGAGTATATTTCATGTAGTAGAATCATTAAATAGCGATTATAGGAATATCTTTCATTTAATATTTATAATTTCACCGAATTTTTAATTAGGTTCCTATATTTTTTTTTCTTTTCAATTAGGTCCCTACGGGTATACAAGTAATTTCACAATTCACTAACATTTTTTTTATGTTTAACGTTAACAAGGACTAAATTAAAAAAAAATGTATAGGAACTCAATTGAAAAGAAAAAAAATATAGGGACCTAATTGTAAATTTGGTGAAACTATAGAGACTTGTAGAGTAATTAAACCTTTTTTTTAGTTGAGTCCCTATAAAATTAAGCTAATTACTGTCAAGAAGGACCTAATTAAAAAAAAATTGATGTAGGGACTCAATAAAAAAAAAAATATAAAAACCTAATTAAAAATTTTACAAAACTATAGAACCGATAGAGTAATTAAACATTAGTTTAATGAAACGATTCATTTCATGTTTATTAGTAATGGCCAAGCCATAATTCAAATCGGCACAACCTCCCTTAGAAGATTGTTATTTTGCTCCTAGTGAATAGCTATTCCTTTTAATCGGTTTATTTTTTCAATGAGTTAAGCTTTTTGATCGTTTTAAGTGCTACCATTGCCTAGGCTGGTATTTGTTAAAATTTGCGACTAGTGTTATTAAACCTTGTTTTAAAACTAATATAGGTATCATTAATTTATAAATTAAGAAAATTTAGTGCAAATGGTTACATATTTAGAATAGACATAGAATAGACTTGTAGGACTAGAAAGGTGAAATGATTTTAAGAAGGTTTAGAGATCTTTATCATTTATTTGTTGTGAAGACTATTTGTGTTTGCTTTGTTTTTTTATTTAGGAGAAAAGGATAAATAGGTCTCTAACTTTTTGTCTTTCGGACATTTTTATTTCTGACCATTGAAAAATACTTTTAAGTTTCTGACCTTCACAAAATTTAGACGGATCAGTCCCTGAAGAAGACATTTGGACGGATCAATCCCTAACGGAGGCATTTGGACGGAGGGACTGATCCGTCTAAATTTTGTGAAGGTCAGGGACTTAAAAGTATTTTTCAATGATCAGGGACAAAAATATCCGCAGGACAAAAAATCAGAGACCTATTTGTCCTTTTTTCTTTATTTAGGGAGTAAGGTGATTAGAATTGTTAGGGTTAATAAAAATAGTTGCAAATTGTATGATGCTTGTTTATAATGTGTGATGTAATGTAAAGAATTTGAAATTTAAGCTAAGATGATATTTGACAATTTGGAGTCTCATAATTTTAAGGAAAACTCTA
Source organism: Arachis ipaensis (assembly GCF_059453495.1). Lineage (NCBI taxonomy): Eukaryota > Viridiplantae > Streptophyta > Magnoliopsida > Fabales > Fabaceae > Arachis > Arachis ipaensis. Next base: position 97,657,410 of record NC_142439.1, read on the forward strand.
TTAGCTCTACGATATTTCATATTTCATATTGATTATTAACCAACTCAAATATAATTAATAATTTCATTAATTAATGTGCTATCTAATGTTTGATTAAAATGTGGAATGTACTAAATTTTTTTTAAGTATCTACAAATATTGCTAACAAAATATTGATTCTGAAAATTAAATTTAGAGCTGATGAATTTCAGTAGGTATTAAATAAGGGTGAAAAGTATGACACTGCATCTGACTAATTGGTAGCATACTAATTTAATTACGATCTAATTAAGTTTTTTTCTAATTGATGAGACAAAGAGATGTATGGATTATCTTGTGGAAGTTGGCTCTTCCCTACAAAATTAAGATTTTTTTATGGAAGAGCATTCATCAAGGTCTCCCGGTCTGCCACCTTTTTCACCATCACTTTCCATCAACATATGCAATCTGTCCATGCTATTCAGAAGAAGAGAAAACAGTGCTCTAGTGCTTGGTGACATGCAAATATGCTAAAGAAGTGTGGAATCAAAGTCCACTAGCATACCTACTAGCAATTTCTCCTTCTAGTCCCTTTACCCAATGGTGAATATCATCAATAGAAGCCCTCAATCCAGTCCCACCGACAAATCCATTCCCAATTTTTTGCTATTTTTCTTCGGTTCTTGTGAAAGGAACGAAATTTATGAATTTTTTTAGCATAAACGGAGATTTTCTACAGAAATTTTTTCTTCGGTTTGCAAGTTTCATAATGAAATGCTGCAACTTTCAAACTCCCTTCATACCCAACTTCGATAATATTATTTTCTCTGTTGTTTAAGAAACACTATTCTTTCCCTTCACTTACTAAAAGCTTTGTTTAGATTATGACCCTATTTTCTTGGCTTTGTTTAGGATTATGTGAACAACCCACTTTAAAAGTAGTCAAGTTTTCTCAGAAGCAATATAACACGGCTAAGAAAAATGAAAACATTTTTTTGAAATAAATTAAAAAATAATAATTATTTCTCAAAACAAATTTTTTTTCTTTATTTTTTGAATTCATTTTTTTTTATTTTAAAGTTGGATCAAATTTACTGACAGCATCGGTGAACTTGCATATTTTAGATAAGCTTCATTAAGTTCGCCTATTAGTGCGGCGAACTTGTTCATATTTACGTACAATTTAGATTATATTGATATATTTTTATTTTTTTTATTTAATTCACATAATTTAAAATTTAAAATTATAAAATTTTTAATTTCAAATTTAAATAGATATAATTAATTTGATAAAAATAAATGTAGTTGTATTATTATACTTATATAATTAATTATGTTTATTCGGTTTCAAAAAATTAACCGTTTGAAATCAATATTTTTAAATTAAAATATCAACATACTCGTATTATTTGTAAATTAACAAATTATAAATAAAAGCACTCTTATTATTTTAAAATTTTTAATTTCAAATAAATGTAGTTGTTCTTATTTTAAATAAATTTTTTTAAAAAGAGTCTTTAATGATTAAATATGGCATTTAAGTATCTTAATAAAAGAAATAGATGTATATAATTCTTTAAATATGGCCTTTATCTATATATATACACTCTAATGTTATTAATTTAAAGAATTATATACATTCATCTCTTTTGTTGAGATACTTAAAAGCTATATTTAAGTGCTGAGGTCCCCTTTTAAAAAAAATAATATGAGAACTTTTATTAAAAATAAGACAAGTGTGTTTATTTAAAATATAAAAATTTTAAATAAATCTATTCGTATTAATTTTAAAATAATTTTAAAAAATATAAGTACACTTATTTAAATTAATAAATTTTTAAATAATAAAAATATTTTTATTTATAATTTTTTAATTTAAAAATAATACAAGTACATTGATTTTTTAATTAAAAGTTATCGATTTCAAACAGTTAATTTTTTTAAAATTGAATAAACATATATAATTAATCATATAAATATAATAATACGACTATGTTTATTTTTAAATTAAAAACTTTTTAATTTTAAATTTTAAATTATGTGAACTAAATAAAAAATAAAAATATACCAATACAATTCACATTGTATAAAAATAGGAGCAAGTTTACCACAATAATCAACCAATTTGTTAGTTTCAATGAAGTTCAGCCGATAATGTGAACAAATTTTAACAAAATCTGCAAGTTTTGCCGATGCAGTGTGTGAACTCACTCCAACTTTCAAAATTAATGGCGAAAAGTAAAAAAAAAAATATTATTTTAAAAAATAATTATTTTTTAATTTATTTCAGAAAAATGTCCAGAAATTAAAAATGTCATTCCATTTCCAATTTTCCATATAAATGCATGCTTTAGCTCCAATGGTCAAAATTGAGCTTGCACAATAAACCAAACCATTTTCTTGAGCTTGCACAACAAAAACCAAACCATTTGAAAAAGCTTGTTCTCTTATCTATAACAAATACACTGTGAGATATAGAAAACGGCGCTAACACAGGTAAGAAGCACACCGTTCTTCGTTCATCCGTAAGAAGATATAAGAATAACCTCTGAAAAGGGTTTCCAAGGGCTATATATGACTCTAACACCATTTCAACAAAGCCATAAAACCTCTCTAAGTGATGAATTAAGAAAATTAAAATATAAAAGAACATCGTTTGTAATCTAAGTATTTCTTGTACATTTGTATGTAGATTATATTTGTGTAAGAGATGAGATTGATAATTCCCTATATCTCTTAGAAAACTTCTTAAGGCTATATTTTACTCGAGGATAAGATTTTAATATGAATTTGCTGAGTATTCAAACTCCTCAATACTACGCACATATATAGGCACCCATCAGTTCACTTATACATCTAAGATATGTTTGATTTCTTAGATAATACCTTTCAACTATCTTATAACTAAGCTCGGTTCACAAACTAAGTTCTAAAATTTGTGAATTTTGTAACACCCTTGTTAACATTAAGTCTTTGACTTAAAAGTTTTCATTGTAACATGATCCAATAGTACTTTTTAATCCTAAGAAGACTTAAGAAAAATTTATCTAAAATTCATAGGTTGGTGAAGGTATCCAATCTGAGTTAAGGTTTAATTAATTTGAGAATGCTTGAGACAATAATATCTAATATTTTTAGCTTAGGTTGCGATCTAATCTAAGTGTTTCCTAAAAAAAAAATCAGAAGAATATATAAAGTACTCAAATCATTTAGGAATTTAATTAGTCGAGACTTAACTTAAAAAAACTAGATGCAATAATATCTAAAGTTCTTATATTGTTAAGGCGTTAGTTTGAGTCTAGTTTTAAAAAGTTAGAGAATATGTAGAAGGAAAAGTATAGGTCTTCCTATCGGAAAAGTATAGGTAACCAATGAGATTTTTAAATAATGTGTAAACAATGTGAATTAATAGGGTTAAAAGAGTAAATTTAATTAGTAGTATTAAATTAGGGTGTACTGTATTTTCATTAGATTGGTGGTTGTTCATGTTGTTCAAAATTTTTATTGTTCCCCTAGCGCTCCTCCTATCTAGAATTATTAGGTTATGGTGTCTAATATAGACACATAAGAAAATTAGATTAGATTGAAACATAAAAATTAAACTGATATGGCTCAAATCATAAATATTATATTTATTTTATTTATATAAAATTTCTGTTGTAAGCCTTTCTTTCCTGTTAAATCATTTTATTTTAGAATAATTTATATGAACATTTCTTTCCTAATAATTCATTTTGGTTTAGAATAATCTATGTAGTACCCTTATCCTTGATAAAGCGTTGCTGCTCAAAATAATCTACACTACTCAGTAATAAATCGTCGTAACTTACAATAATTTACACAAAATAAAAAGGACATAAATGTAATGAGAAAAAAATTCAGGACAAACACATAATATAATATTATTAATTTAATTTATATATGAGATTTATCGTCCTTAATAACATGTCCATTATGAGTAACCATATAATATTCTGATTTTTTTAAAAAAAAAACATTATTGAATATATTTATTATTAAATTACATATATTAATAGAATTGATAACTTAAGAATAATAATATGGAAATAATAATTCTTAAATGCTATTATAAAAGAATACTTGTGTAAAATAAAGATAATATTATATATAATATAATATTCATCTTGTTTAGTTTCGTTTATCCAACTTTTGATTCTAGTAAAGAGTATTTTTATAAGTATATGCAAATACAAACTATTTTTTTATTTTTATCTCTAATTCTACTTCTATTTCCTAAAGTTTTTTTTTTTTTTCAATCACATGAAATTTTATTCTTTAATTACTTAATATAAGAATACAAACATATTTTTGGACATTGAGAAATTAGGGACAATAAATTTCTCCACCAATAATATCAAACGGAAAAGAGGAATCCGATGCATATCTAAAGGTAGCAGGGCGAAATTTAGTGATAGGATTACCATCAGCAACAAGACAAAATTTCCCTTGATGAGATCGAACAATCTTCAATGAAGGGTCAATCGGCTCCACAGTTTGAAATCCGGAACAATTTAGAGCTACAAGGGGAAAATTACATATACAATCGGTGATTATAAAAGCTCGCCACTCTTGTTTATTTTTTACTTTGACCCCTGTTTGTTCCTGCTCAATTTTAAGATCACTCAATTGGCATTGGCTATAACCTGAAATATACATATATTTGCACCAAAATAAAAAAAATCAAAATTATTAGTTGTAAAAAAGAATACTATATACACGTAAAAATCAGTCTTTAAATTAATTGTAATTGTGTGTATATTATTTTATACTTTTAATATATATTTTCTATTTTATTAGTGATTTTTAATATATACGTAATATAGTTGTCGTGCGTGTATAGATTTAGAGTTTTCAAGCTTGCAATAAAATGATAAAGAAAAAAAGGAAGTAGAAATTCATGCATTCGAAAAGCAAAAAGTAATTACATTGAAAAACAAGAGCAAAAAAAAGGAGTATGATGCTGATAATTTTGTTGTTCATAGCAGCCATTCTTTCTTATGAGAAATCAAATGCTGCCTAGATGAATTTTTGAATTTATCTAATGTATTTCAACGATGTCTTGGTGTGCCTTTTATAGTTACACAATGACATTCAAATGACTAAAATGGTGTAACATGTTTGATAAATTAAATTAAAAATTATTTTTAAAAAGTATAAATTAAATAATAATTATTATATTCAGTAAAATAATTTTTTAAATTTAAAAAGACCATAATAAACATAAATATAAGAATAAATTTTAATATTTACTAATGTATATATGAGATTTCGTTTAAAGTTTTCAAATTTAATATGTACAAACAAATTTTGAAAAGCTCTTTATTTGGTATTTTTAAAAATATCTTTAACTTAAAAAAATTACAAGCATAAACATATAATATTTTTTATTTACCAAATATATCTTTAAAAATTTTGACCAAATTAAGTATTAATATTTTTCTTAAATAAAAACGATGTTTAATTTTTTATTTTATTTTTATGTTGACTGAATCATAATTTTGCAGAAGCTAATGAAGGAATTTCATTTTCATTCCTTTTCAAGTAAATATTTATGTCATTTGACTGTATTGAATTATAAATTTAAAATTATAAATAATATAATGACCAAGATTCAAATTGAATTATAAATGAACTATTATATGTAGAAGGTATTTATTTTCGTGAGATTTGGGGTGATCAAGCTAAAGGTGACTTTTTGTTGACCAAAAAAGCTTTTCATGACACATGGTATAGTTATTGCTAGAGAATGAAGCCATATAGTTTAATGCTAATTAATTTAAATAATTATTTAACTATTTATTATTTTTTATTCATCTGCAAAATTTTATTTATTATAATATTTATGGTATAAATATTTTTTTAACCAAAACAATTATCAGCCTAGACAAATTTATTTTAATAAAAAATATTAATATATTAATATACAGAGAATATGTATTTTTATCTTAACTAACTTTAAGAAATACTAATAATTTTAGTTATATTTAAAAAATTAAGTTTTAATTTGATTATTAACGGTGTTAAAAATTAACTATAACTATTTATTAATTTTTATTGAGTTAATTTATTTTTTATTTTTAGTTTCTATATCAAAAATCAAATTTAACAAAATAATTATAATTTTTTTATCATAAAACTCAACATTGTCTATGATTTAAAATTTTTTAAAGATGTTTGTGGGGTAAGTAGCTAAGTATCCCTTCTATTTCTTCATGGGTCCGTCCCTGATTGTTGGTGTGAAGCGTGGTAACTTGCCTTGTTACTGTGGGGACAAAAGTATAATTGTATGCCAAAAAAAATTTTTGTTCATGCAAGCTCGTATTGTGTCATTGAGTTAGATGGAAAACAATAAGTTTAAAGCCTAAAAATAAAAATACAATTTAGTGTTTGAAAATATAATAAATAAAAAGCTTTGAAGACACTAGCAAAAACAAAAGTATTTGTTTTGATGCGATGATAAATTTATACATATTAGTATAATAAAAGTGTAGACAAATAAAATTATGACAAATAGATTATATTATCCACGTCAGTATTTAATTTAATTTTAAAAGAATATATACTATCATTACTGTTATGAGGGTTACCTAAAATGTTGATTTGGGTCTTGGGCGTGAGGCCCAGACACCTTCTGAGGCAGTGTTCGACTTGTCCGGTGTCAAGGTGCCGCCGTCCTTGTTCCTCGTGAGGAAGTGGGGGGTGGTACCTGCAAGAGACTCCGATATTTAAGTTAGCAAGGACTCTAGGCAAGTTTTTAGTGGATTAGAATGTGAGTATACCTGAGGGATGTCAGTGTATTTATAGTAGAGTCGATAATCACCTTTGTTGAAGTAGTTTCACCTTTATTGAAGGATAATGGTTCCTTTTATCTTAGGAGTTTGTTGGAATCTATCTTTCAGGAAAGATAGAGATAGTAGGAGAGATTCGCAGAGACATTTACTTATTTGGGCAAGTAGAGCTGGGCTCCTTTGTGGTGTCCGACCTCTTTAAAGGGGTCGGGCGTATGGTAGAGGCCACCTCTCTGAGTTGGGCCTTTTACCCTCATTGGGCCTGGGTTTTGAAAATTTGGGCAAAGATATGAATAATGCCCCTATTTGAGGCCGAGCTTTATGAGGTCGGATTCAAACATCTCGTGGCTCCAGTCTTGACGTCGGGTACACCGCCTTCAAGAGGTCGGGTACTTGACGTATTTTTGAAAATTTGAACGTTGCCTCTTTAAAGAGTTTCCTAGGGATTCGTGCACGCCTTTAAAGAGGTGGTGAAATGACTATTTTGCCCCTCTTTTCTTATAAAAGCGCTTCACACTCTTCTTCTTCTTTTCCCATTTCTGAGAGTGCTTCGTTTGTTTCCTTTCTTCACAAAACTTTCCTTTCTCTGCCTGTTTCTCGATCGTTTTTCGTTCTTCAAAATTTTCTTTATCTTGACTCGTTCAAAGGAGCATTTGGTGAAGAGGATTGTCCATGCCTTTGCTACTTGACATGCCCCTTTCTTTATTCGAATTCTTCATTAAGGTTAGTACTATTGACCCTTGGCTCTTTTTCGCGTAACTGTTTTGTTGGTCTTTTTGAATCTGTTTGCATTGAGGCTGCCTTTTGGGTAATAGTAGAGGTTCTGGTTTTGCTTGCGAAAACTTTTCGAAAAAATAGTTGACTGCTACTTGATGTGTTAGCATCTTGTATCCTTTTGCCCTCTATTTTCTAGTTGTTTTTAGTTAGAATTTATTAAGTTTTACTATATTTTAGTGTAAAAATCCCCTATGGATACTACTTTGAGTGTTTTAGTGTTTATTGTTTTCAGGTGAAATTCAGAGCAAGTTGGCAAAGTTTTGAGCTAAAAGAAGAAGACTTGAGGCTGCCACTCTAGGCGCTAGCAAGCCTTGCAACCAGGAACGCCGCTGCCCGTTATGGGCGCTAAACGCCCATCTGGCATTTAGCGCCAGGCAATCTAACGCCAAGCCCACACTTTGAAGCATCTCTAGTTGGATTTAGGTTTTATTAGTTATCTTATCTTTTATTTTTATAATTTTTATTTACAAATAATATCTTTTAGTTTTAGAATTTATTATTTTATTTTATTTTCAAATCAAATTAGGTAAGATATAAAAGGAAAAATATTCACCCTTTGGAGGGGACCTTTGAATCTTTCTCTTCCAGACTTTTCAGAACCCTAGTTTTTCTCTGTAAGTTATGAGCCACTAAACCTCTTTGGTTAAAGTTAGGATCTCTATTTATTTCTATGGATTAAGACTATTACTTTTCTATTTTAATTAAGGTACTCATTCAGTTTCTAGGATTACTTTTGTTCTTAATTTCATGAATTTGGGTTAACGAGAGTGTGACCCTTATTCTAGATGCGTTCTTGTGACCCTTAGGAGAGGTCTCTCATCTGAACACAGCTTGAAAATAAATTCCTCCTAAGTTGTTAATTACGTGAATTAATCTGGATACATGACATATAATCTATTTAGCTTTGAGTAATTAGAATTTTTGTGGCCATAAACTAGATTTGAACCTAACCCTCTAATCAAAATCAAGTGACCAAGAGATTAACAATTGATGACGGTTAGAGGAAACTAAATCCCTAAGAGATTAGGTTTAGTTAATTACAGTTTGCCGTGAAATAAATCTTGCATGATTAAAATAGTTGGTAAGAAACCTTAATCCGAAAAAGTAAACATCTCTGATACCTTAACTATTTCTCTCATTGATTTTTTACACCAAACTCACTATATGCTTCTTTACTCTTGTTTTATTGTTTAATGCTTTGAAAACCCACAAACCAATTTTTCTATTTGCCTGACTAAGCCAATCAGTTGACCGTTGTTGCTCAGTTCCTTAGTCCTCGTGGGATCGACCCTCACTTACCTAAGATATTACTTGGATGAGCCGGTGCACTTGCCAGTTAATTGTGGATATTCTCAAAAATTGCACCACTACTACTTTGCTCACTGATGAGCGGATATTTTATACGCTTTTTGGCATCATTTTCATATATTTTTAGCATGTTTTATTTAAGTTTTATTAAGTTTTCATAGGTTTTAGTGTTAAATTTATATTTTTAGATTCTACTATGAGTTTGTGTATTTTTGTGCAATTTTAGGTATTTTCTGGTTGAAATTGAGGAGTTGGAGCAAAAGTTTGATTCAGAGACAGAGAAAGCACTGCAAATGTTGTCTGGATCTGACATCCTTACACTTGAAAGAGCTTTTCTAGAGCTATAGAAGTCTAAATGGAGCGTTCTCAGTGGCTATAGAAAGCTGACTTCTAGAGCTTTCCAGCAATATATAATAGTCCATACTTTACTTCAGAATTAAAGGCCCAAAACTGGCGTCAAACACCAGCCTCCTGCCCTATTCTGGCGTCCAGCGCCCAAAGGAGAAGAGACCAGCGTCCAACGCCTATAAAGGACCCCCTAGCCAGCGTTCAATGCCCTAGAAGCCTCCTACCACGTGGATCTCATCAAATTTCAGCCCAAACACTAACCAAGTGGGCCCCAGAAGTGGATTTTAGCACTAAAAGATTGTTTTACCCTTTTTATGTAATCCTTAGTCATTAGTTTAGTATTTAAAGGAGAAGATCACTAGATCTCTAAAACTCTACCAGCATATTTTGAATTTCACATTGTATTTTCTATCAGTATGAATTTCTAAACCTCCTAAGTTGAGGAGAGGATCTTTGCTGAGTTTTATGCATTAATAAAAGTATTACTATTTCTTTTCAATCCGTGTTTGATTCTCTATTCTAAGATATATCTTCGTTCTTCATCATTATGAATGCATTGAACTGGAATAAGGTTATCTCATTCTACATGCGTTGAACCCACACGAACGACGAGCAACAACAACCATGCACAGCTCAAGCACTCACTAGCAAAGGGAGGCGTAGCGAGATGCAAGTAGTCAAGCACAGACGGAGGAGAGTGGCGACATGTGAGCACACAACGCGAAGGATCCAGCGAGAGGTGCGGTGATAGCGCACGAGCGTGCATTGGTGGTGAACGGAGGTGGGCCGAGCTGCTGAGGTGAGCTCTGATGGTGTGGTGGTGTTTGGGGATGAGTAGTGAACTCCCAATCGTTTGTGAGAGATTGAGAGTGAAAGGGATTGGGGGGTGGGGGTGTGCTTCAGAATTAGTGAGAGACTGAGTAAATGTGTCGTGTCATCTCTCCAGTGATGAGAATAGACGGAAAGGCTAACTTGAGTCACGCCTTAAAGTTTCAAAGTACTGCGAGGGCCAAATTAGGCCAAGGGTCAAATTTTAGGGGCCATTTTAAGTATTAAATCCTTTTAATATGTATTACTATTTATTCATACTAGTGGCTGATTTTAGTGGTTAATTTTGATGCATATGATTGAATTGATATTTATTAACTTGTCATGCAATTTAATAAAGTTAAAAGAATTATAAGATTAAGTTGCTATTTATTAACTTGTCATACAATAACTTGATAAAATCGAACAAGTTGTTATTTGTTCATTTCTCTTATCACCATTTTTAACAAACTATATATAAGTGGTTAAAGCATTTATTATTGTATGCCAAATTTTGTATAAAAAATAGTGAGAAAAAATTAAAAAAAAGTAAGATTTTATTTGTGTAAAAATTTTATATGGGTATCATTTCCATAATATATAAGGGAATATTATAAAATTTTTAAAATATTTTTAAAAAGAGGTAAATATTAAATCGGTACTCGAAAGATTTTGATGCTGATAAAATAGTGCCTGATTTTTATTATTGACAAAATGATCCACGAAAAATTTTAAAATTTGACAAAAATGATCAGCCGTTAATTCTATTACCTGGAGTTAAAGTTTAGGAGTGACATATCAATTAACAATTATCATAATTATAAAATTTACCCATTTTTAATTTTATAATTTTGAAAAAACCCCAATATTATATAATTTTAAAAATTTTTCATTTTTTAATTTTAATAATTTAAACAAAACCCTAAATCCTATCATCATCAGACCTTCTTCTTCTTCATCCTCAAATCCTCTTTCTCTCTCTCCCCCCTCAAGAGTCTCTCTATTCTCTCGCTTTCTCACTCTCTGTTCAAACCTTCTTCTTCAACTATTTTCTCATCCCTTTTCTTCTTCTTCCTTTACTTCTCTTTTTCAATCTTCACCTTCTCCTTTTTGGTTCTTTCCTTTCTTTGGTTTTCTCTATGGTGATGACAACAACTCCAACGACAACAAGACCATCATCATCCCGCTCTTCTTCTTCATCGTTGGTAGCACCACACGACCACCACTTTTTCCTCCTTCAGCTGCGATGCTCGTCGTTGAAGATCCAACACTATTGACCACCATCTTCTCTGTGCTCTCCGTAACTCATTGCTTTCATCACTGACGAGTTTCTTCTTCCTCTTTGATGAGCGGATAATTTATACGCTTTTTGGCATTGTTTTTAGTATATTTTAGTTAGTTTTTATTATATTTTTATTAGTTTTTATTTAAAATTCACTTTTCTGGACTTTACTATAAGTTTGTGTATTTTTATGTTATTTCAGGTATTTTCTAGCTGAAATTGAGGGACCTGAGCAAAAATCTGATTCAGAGGCTGAAAAAGGACTGCAGATGCTGTTGGATTCTGACTCCCTACACTCGAAGTGGATTTTCTGGAGCTACAAAAGCCCAATTGACGCGCTCTCAATTGCGTTGGAAAGTAGACATCCTGAGCTTTCCAGAAATATATAATAGTCTATACTTTGCCCAAGATTTGATGGCCCGAACCGGCGTTCCAAGTTAGCTTAAGAATTCTGGCGTTTAACGCCAGAACTGGCATAAAAGCTGGAGTTAAACACCCAAACTGGCACAAAAGCTGGCGTTTAACTCCAAGAAAAGTCTCTACACATGAAAGCTTCAACGCTCAGCCCAAGCACACACCAAGTGAGCTCCGGAAGTGGATTTTTACACTAAACACCCTAGCTTACTCATTTTCTATAACCCTAGGTCACTAGTTTACTATAAAAACTACTTTTAGTAATTCATCTTGTACCTCATGACACTTTACACGTTTCATATTGTATCTTCTACAGCATGAGTCTCTGAACCCCATTGTTGGGGGTGAGGAGCTCTGCTGTGTTTCGATGAATTAATGCAATTACTACTGTTTTCCATTCTATCATGCTTGCTTCTATTCTAAGATATTCATTCGCACTTCAACCTGATCAATGTGATGATCAGTGACACTCATCATCATTCTCACCTATGAACGCGTGCCTGACAACCACTTCCGTTCTACATGCAATCAAGTTTGAATGTGTATCTCTTGGGTTTCTAATCTAAGATTGAAACCTTCGTGGTATAGGCTAGAATTATTGGCAGTCATTCTTGAGATCCGGAAAGTCTAAACCTTGTCTGTGGTATTTCGAGTAGGATCTGGGAAGGGATGATTGTGACGAGCTTCAAACTCGCGATTGTTGGGCGTGTGACAGACGCAAAAGGATCAATGGATCCTATTCCAACATGATCAAGAACCGACAGATGATTAGCCGTGCGGTGACAGTGCATTTGGAATATTTTCACTGAGAGGACGGGAAGTAGCCATTGACAACGGTGATGTCCAACATAAAGCTTGCCATGGAAGGAGCCTTGCGTGTGTGAAGAAGAAAATAGTAGGAAAGCAGAGATTCAGGGGACGGAGCATCTCCAAAACCTCAACATGTTCTCCATTACTGCAAAACAAGTATTTATTTCATGTTCTTTTACTTTTTACAATTAAATCTGAGAATTATTGATATCCTGACTAAGAGTTATAAGATAACCATAGCTTGCTTCAAGCCGACAATCTCCGTGGGATTGACCCTTACTCACGTAAGGTATTACTTGGACGACCCAGTGCACTTGCTGGTTAGTTGTGCGGAATTACAAAAGTGTGATTGTGATTTCGTGCACCAAGTTTTTGGCGCCGTTGCCGGGGATTGTTCGAGTTTGGACAACTGACGGTTTATCTTGTTGCTTAGATTAGGAATATTTTATTTTTGTTGGTTTATAGTCTTTTGTTTGAGTTTAGTTTCATATTTTAAGTTTGGTGTCAATTGCATGCTTTTACTTTCTTTTAATTTTTCGAATTTGCATACTCTTAGTTGTTTTTTTATCTTTAAAAATTCTAAGTTTGGTGTCTTCTTTGTGTTTTACTTTAATTTTTCGAAAATTTGTGTTTGATTTTCTAAAAATTTTAAGTTTGGTGTGTTTTTGTGCTTTTATTTACTTAAAAATTTTTCAAAAATTTGTTCTTGGTGTTCATCTTGATCTTCAAAGTGTTCTTGGTGTTCATCTTGACATTCAAAGTTTTCTTATTTGTTCTCTTTGTTTTGATCTAAAGTTTCTAAATTTAGTGTCGTTTTGTTGTTTTTCTCTTTCATCATTAAAATTTAAAAATCAAAAAATATCTTTTCCTTATTTTACTCATAATTTTCGAAAATTAGCATTAAAATAGTCAAAGATTTTCAAAGTCATATCTTTTCTTTTTAATCAAGTCAAAATTCTAATTTCAAAAATTGATCTTTTCAAATCTTTTTCAAAAAAATCAAATCTTTTTAATTTCTTCAATCATATCTTTTTGATTGCTAATTTCCAAAATCTTTTTAATCAATTAATTAATTTAGTTTTCAATTTGCTTTTATTTTCTTCTAATTTTCGGAAATTTTATTTTATCTTCCATTTATTTTGTTTTATTTTTTTCGGTTACTTTTAAATAATTAAAAAAAATTAAAAAAATTCATTTCAATTCCCTTTGCTCCATCATGGACATAAGTGGAAGTGAACAATCTAGAAGGACTCTGGGGTCATATGCCAACCCCATTACAACTGCATATGGGAGTAGCATTTGTATACCTCCCATCAAAGCAAGCAGTTTTGAGCTAAATCCTCAGCTCATTATCATGGTGCAGCAAAATTGTCAGTATTCCGGTCTTCTGCAGGAAGAACATACTGAGTTTCTGGCACAGTTCTTACAAATTGCTGACACAGTACGTGATAAAGAAGTGGATCAGGATGTCTACAGATTATTACTGTTTCCATTTGCTGTAAAAGATCAAGCTAAGAGGTGGTTAAATAACCAACCCACAGCAAGCATAAAAATATGGAGACAGTTATCAGACAAATTCCTGAATCAATTTTACCCTCCAAAAAGGATGACACAGCTAAGGCTGGACATCCAAGGCTTTAAACAAGAGGATCATGAATCCCTTTATAATGCCTGGGAGAGGTATAGAGGGATGCTAAGGAAATGCCCCTCTGAAATATTTTCAGAGTGGGTACAGTTAGACATCTTCTACTATAGGCTTACAGAAAGAGCTCAAATGTCTCTAGACCACTCAGCTGGTGGATCTATACACATGAGAAAGACAATTGAAGAGGCTCAAGAACTCATAGATACAGTTGCTAGAAATCAACATCTATACTCAAGCAATGAGCCCTCCAAAGAAAAGGAAGCTATGGTAGCAACTACTGATCATAATCCTCAAGAACAAATTGTTGAACTAAATCAGCAATTACTTCTAATGACAAAACAATTAGCAGAATTCAAGGAGATGCTCCAAGACACTAAAAATGCTAACAAGAATATAGAAGCACAATTAAATCAGACAAGACAGCAGATATCTAAACAGATAACAGAAGAATGCCAAGCTATTCAACTAAGGAGCGGGAAGACATTGAATAATTCAGTTCAAAGTAGCAAAAAGTCAAGAAAGGAACAAATGATAGAGGATGATCAAACCACTGCCCAAAATCCCTCTGAGGACAGCAAGAGTCCAGAGAGGAATAATTCTAGCGTTCAAACGCCAGAAAAGGGAGAAAAGTTGGCGTTAAACGCCCATTCCTTGCCCAGTTCTGGCGTTCAAACACCAGAAAAGGATGGGAAGCTGGCGTTAAACGCCCATCCTGCACCCAATCCTGGCGTTCAAACGCCAATGAGGGATCAGACACCTGCAAGTGCTGATAGTAACCCCTCTAAGAAGGCTTCTCCAACCCCTTCTGTAGGGAATAAACCTGCAGCAACTAAGGTTGAAGAATATAAAGCCAAGATGCCTTATCCTCAGAAACTCCGCCAAGCGGAACAGGATAAACAATTTGCCCGCTTTGCAGATTATCTCAGGACTCTTGAGATAAAGATCCCGTTTGCAGAGGCACTTGAGCAAATACCCTCTTATGCTAAGTTCATGAAAGAGATCTTAAGTCATAAGAAGGATTGGAGAGAAACTGAAAAAGTGTTTCTCACTGAAGAATGAAGTGCAGTCATTCTGAAAAGCTTACCAGAAAAGCTTCAAGATCCAGGAAGCTTTATGATACCATGCACATTAGAGGGTGCTTGTACTAAGACAGCTCTATGTGACCTTGGAGCAAGTATCAACCTAATATCCGCATCTACTATCAGAAAGCTTGGGTTGACTGAAGAAGTCAAACCAACCCGGATATATCTTCAACTTGTTGATGGCTCCATTAAATATCCATCAGGCATAATTGAGGACATGATTGTCAAGGTTGGGCCATTTGCCTTTCCTACTGACTTTGTAGTGCTGGAAATGGAGGAGCACAAGAGTGCAACTCTCATTCTAGGAAGACCTTTCCTAGCAACTGGATGAACTCTTATTGATGTACAAAAAGGGGAAGTGACCCTGAGAGTCAATGAGGATGAGTTCAAGTTAAATGCTGTCAAAACTATGCAGCATCCAAACACATCAAATGACTGCATGAACACTGATATTATTGACTCTTTGGTGGAAGAGATCAATATGATTGAGAGTCTTGAATCAGAGCTAGAGGACATCTTTAAAGATGTTCAGCCTGATCTGGAGGAACCAGAGGAAATAAAAGAACCTCTAAAAATCCCTCAGGAAGAGGAGAAATCTCCTAAACTCGAGCTCAAACCACTATCACAATCCCTGAAATATGCATTTCTGGGAGAGGGTGACACTTTTCCAGCGATCATAAGCTCTGCTTTAAATCCACAAGAAGAGAAAGCACTAATTCAAGTGCTAAGGACACACAAGACACCTCTTGGGTGGTCCATAAGTGATCTGAAGGGCATTAGCCCAGCAAGATGCATGCACAAGATCCTATTGGAGGATGATGCTAAGCCAGTGGTTCAACCACAGAGGCGGCTAAATCCAGCCATGAAGGAGGTGGTGCAGAAAGAGGTCACTAAGTTACTAGCGGCTAGGATTATTTATCCTATTTCTGATAGCCCCTGGGTGAGTCCTGTCCAAGTTGTCCCCGAGAAGGGAGGCATGACAGTAGTTCATAATGAAAAGAATGAACTGGTTCCCACAAGAACAGTTACAGGGTGGCGTATGTGTATTAACTACAGAAGGCTGAATACAACCACCAGAAAGGATCATTTTTCTTTACCATTCATAGACCAGATGCTAGAGAGACTAGCAGGCCATGAATACTACTGCTTTTTGGATGGCTATTCAGGCTACAACCAAATTATAGTGGATCCTCAAGACCAAGAGAAAACAGCATTCACATGTCCATCTGGAGTATTTGCTTACAGAAGAATGCCTTTTGGTCTGTGCAATGCACCTGCAACCTTTCAGAGGTGCATGCTCTCTATCTTCTCTGATATGGTAGAGAAGTTCCTGGAAGTCTTCATGGATGACTTCTCAATATTTAGAGACTCATTCAGCTCCTGTCTTGATCATCTAGCACTTGTCCTGAAAAGGTGCCAAGAGACTAACCTGGTCTTAAACTGGGAAAAATGTCACTTTATGGTGACTGAAAGAATTGTCCTTGGGCACAAAATTTCAAGCAAGGGAATAGAGGTGGATCAAGCCAAGGTAGAGTTGATTGAAAAATTACGACCACCTGCCAATGTTAAGGCAATCAGAAGCTTTCTGGGGCATGCAGGATTCTATAGGAGGTTCATAAAGGATTTTTCAAAAATTGCAAAACCTCTAAGCAACCTGCTAGCTGCTGACACGCGATTTGTGTTTGACACAGAGTGTCTACAGGCGTTTGAAACCCTGAAAGCCAAGCTGGTCACAGCACCAGTCATCTCTGCACCTGACTGGACATTACCATTCGAATTAATATGTGATGCTAGTGACCATGCTATTGGTGCAGTGTTGGGACAAAGGCATAACAAGCTTCTGCATGTCATTTACTATGGCAGTCGTATTCTAAATGATGCACAGAAGAATTATACAACCACAGAAAAAGAGCTGCTAGCAGTGGTTTATGCCATTGACAAGTTTAGATCCTATTTAGTATGATCAAAAGTGATTGTGTACACTGACCATGCTGCTTTTAAATATTTACTCACAAAGCAGGATTCAAAACCCAGGCTCATAAGATGGGTGTTACTTCTACAAGAGTTTGATATAGAAATAAGAGACAGAAAAGGGACAGAGAACCAGGTAGCTGATCACCTATCTCGGATAGAACCAGTAGTTGGGGCGTCCCTCCCTTCTACTGAAATCTCTTAGACCTTTCCAGATGAGCAACTCTTTGCCATTCAAAAAGCACCATGGTTTGCAGACATTACAAATTATAAAGCTGTGAGGTTCATACCCCAGGAGTACAGCAGGGTGCAAAAGAAAAAACTAATTTCTGATGCAAAGTACTACTTGTGGGATGAACCATATCTCTTTAAGAGATGTGCAGACGGAATGATCCGCAGATGCGTCCCTAGAGAGGAGGCACAGAAGATCCTGTGGCATTGCCATGGATCACAGTATGGAGGACATTTCGGAAGTGAGCGCACAGCTAGTAAAGTCCTCCAATGTGGCTTCTACTGGCCTACTCTCTATAGAGATGCCCGAGAGTTTGTGCGTAACTGTGACAGTTGCCAAAGGGCTGGCAAATTACCTCATGGTTATGCCATGCCTCAGCAAGGGATCTTAGAGATTGAGTTGTTTGATGTATGGGGTATTGACTTCATGGGTCCTTTCCCACCATCATACTCAAACACTTACATTCTGGTGGCAGTAGACTACGTATCTAAATGGGTGGAGGCAATTGCCACACCCACTAATGATACCAAGACTGTGCTGAAGTTTTTCCAGAAATATATTTTCAGTAGATTTGGTGTTCCCAGAGTACTAATCAGTGATGGGGCACCCATTTCTGCAATAAACAGCTTTACTCTGCGATGGTTCGATATGGAATTAGCCACAAAGTAGCAACTCCGTATCATCCACAGACAAATGGGCAGGCTAAAGTCTCTAATAGAGAGCTAAAAAGAATCCTGGAACGGACTGTAATTTCCCGTAGAAAGGATTGGGCAAAGAGCTTGGATGATGCTCTGTGGGCATACAGAACAGCATTCAAGACTCCTATAGGAACCTCTCCATACCAGCTTGTGTATGGCAAGGCCTGTCATCTGCCCGTGGAGCTGGAACATAAAGCCTACTGGACAACCAGATTCCTAAACCTGGATGCTAAGTTAGCTGGTGAGAAAAGATTGCTCCAGCTAAATGAGCTAGAGGAGTTCAGACTCAATGCTTTTGAAAATGCAAAAATTTATAAGGAAAAAGAAAAAAAGTGGCATGACAAGAAATTGTCATCCAGAGTCTTTGAGCCAGGACAAAAAGTTCTGCTGTTCAACTCTAGGCTCAAATTATTCCCCGAGAAATTAAAATCCCGGTGGAGGGGACCATATGTGATTACAGGAGTGTCACCATATGGATATGTTAAGCTTCAAGATATTGATTCTGACAAAAAGTTCATTGTTAATAGACAAAGAATCAAACATTATCTTGAAAGTAATTTTGAGCAAGAATGCTCAAAACTGAGGCTTGAATGAAGCTCAGTAAAGGTCCAGCTAAAGACAATAAAGAAGCGCTTGCTGGGAGGCAACCCAACCATTAGCAAGTTATTTGTTTTAAATAATACTTGTAGAAATTTGATATACACTTTCTTCAAAGGTTAATCATCAAAATTGAAGGAATTCACAGCGTTATAGAAGGATTCAGTGCAAAAAGTAGAGAAAAGGAGCTTGCTGACAAGAAAATGCCAGTAAAGGGCATTTTGGGCGTTAAACGCCAGTAAAGGTACCATTTTAGGCGTTAAACGCCAGAATTGGCACCATTCTGGGCGTTTAACGCCAGAATTGCAGCATCCTGGGCGTTCAGCAAAACGCCCAGTGATAAAGGGGTTTCTGGCGTTTAACGCCAGCCAGGGTACCTGGCTAGGCGTTAAACGCCCATAATGGCCAACAATTGGGCGTTAAACACCCAGAATGGTATCCATTCTGGGGTTTAACGCTAGAAAGGCAGGGGGAGGAGATTTTGTTTCCAAATTCAAATTTTTTTTCAAATTTTCATGTTTTAACTCATAATTTTCTGCATAAACATGTTTCAAACTTTCATTATTCACCCTCAATTTTCAAAAATTCAACAATTCTCTAAATCTCTTTTTCAATTTTCTTTCAAATCTATCCCAAATCTTCTTCAAAAACTCAAGTATCTTCTCAATTTCGTTTCAAATCTTTTCAAACCCATCATATCATCTCTTATTTCTTAGATGCATAACCAAATTATCAGATTTAACCTCTTTTATAACTTTTTCAATTGAAAATCTCATCTTTTTCATATCATGATTTTATTTTCTTCCGCCAATCATATCTCTATGGCATATCTTCTTCAAAATTTTCGAAATCCCCCCCTCCTCTTATAAATACACATTTGGCCATCCCCTCCTCTCCACCATTCGAATTTGCCTCTTCTCCTCTCTCTCCCCTTTCCTTTCTTTTGCTTAAGGGCAAGCAAACCTCTAAGTTTGGTGTGTTTTTCCGTGATCACTTAGCAAAGACTCATCAAGATCATGGCACCTAAGGGAAAGCAAACCAAATCAAGAGGCAAGAAAGAGAATACTCTAAAGAGTCTTTGGAATCAAGAGAGGTTCCTAACCAAAGAACATGCAGACCATTACCACAAAATAATGGGTCTGAGGTTAGTGATCCCGGAAGTTAAATTCAATCTGAAAGAAGATGAATATCCGGAGATCCAAGAGCAAATTCGAAACAGAGGATGGGAAATTCTAGCTAATCCTGAAACAAAGGTTGGAAGAAACATGGTTCAAGAATTCTACTCAAATCTATGGCTAACAGATAAGCAGAGAATAACTGGAACCGCCTTTCATATCTACTGAACCATGGTCAGAGGGAGGCTTATTTACTTCCATCTGGACAAAATAAGAGAGGTCTTCAAACTGCCTCAACTACAAGATGATCCAGATTCCTTTAATAGGAGAATGGTGAGAGTAGATAAGGGGTTGGATCAAGTTCTAGAGGACATATGCCTCCCTGGAACTAAGTGGATAACCAATTCAAAAGGTGTCCCAAACCAACTCAAGAGGGGAGATCTCAAACTAGTTGCAAGAGGCTGGTTGGACTTCATTGGGCGTTCTATATTGCCCACTAGCAACCGCTCTGAGGTCACTGTCAAAAGAGCAGTGATGATTCATTGTATTATGCTTGGAAAAGAAGTGGAGATTCATCATCTGATTTCTTGTGAGATTTACACAATTGCAAACAAGAACTCCACTGAAGCCAAACTGGCCTACCCAAGCTTAATTTCTCTGCTATGTAAAGATGCTGGGGTGAGGATGGGAGTAGATGAATTCATTCCAATCGAACACCCAATCACCAAGAAGTCAATGGAAGGACAAGTGCAAGACAACTCCATAAAAAAGAGGGCGCAGGAGTTCCTCCCAGAAATTCCTGAAATTGACTACTGGACCCACCTAGAAGCATCTGTTACTAAGCTGCAAGAAGCTATGGAACAACTTAAGGAAGAACAGCAGAATTAAAACTGCATGCTCTGCAAACTGCTGAAGGAACAGGAGAAGCAAGGGCGTGAGCTACAGGAGCTGAAGCGCCAGAAGCTCTCCCTTGAAGGACCAAGCACCCCACAGATTGAGGGAGCATCCACTTCTCAAGATCAAGGTTGTTGAGTCCTAACTCTGTGATAACCTTTATTATTAAGAGTCTATTTTAAGAGTCATTTATTTTTCTATTTTTTTTTACTTTTCTGTCTTCTATTATTATTAGTTTACTCTTATATTTATTTTTGAGTCTTATTGTCATTCCATGATTAATAAAATTTAAAGTTTATGTTTTAAAGCTATGAATGTCCTATGAATTCATCACCTTTCTTAAAAAAAGTGTTTTTAATTGAAAAAGAAAAAGAAGTACATGAATTTCAAATTTTAAAACAGTTTAATTATTTTGATGTGGTGGCAATACTCTTGTTTTCTGAATGAATGCTTGAACAGTACATATGTTTGAATTTGTTGTTTATAAATGTTAAAATTGTTGGCTCTTGAAAGAATGATGGAAAAGGAGAAGTGTTATTGATAATCTGAAAAATAAAAAAAATTGATTCTTGAAGCAAGAAAAAGCAGTGAATAGAAAAAAAAAAGAGAGGATGATATGCGAAAAAAAAAAGAGAAGAAAAAGGAAGAAAAAGCAAGCAGAAGAAGACAATAGACCTTTAAACCAAAAGGCAAGGGTAATAAAAAGGATCCAAGGCTTTGAGCATCAGTGGATAGGAGGGCCCTCAGGAATAAAATCCTAGCCTAAGCGGCTAAACCAAGTTGTCCCTAACCATGTGCTTGTAGCGTGAAGGTGTCAAGTGAAAACTTGAGACTGAGCGGTTAAAGTCGTGGTCCAAAGCAAAAAAGAGTGTGCTTAAGAGCTCTGGACACCTCTAATTGGGGAATTTAGCAAAGCTGAGTCACAATCTGAAAAGGTTCACCCAGTTATGTGTCTGTGGCATTTATGTATCCGGTGGTAACACTGGAAAACAAAATGCTTAGGGTCACAGCCAAGACTCATAAAGTAGCTGTGTTCAAGAATCAACATAATTAACTAGGAGAATCAATAACACTATCAGGATTCTGAGTTCCAATAGAAGCCAATCATTCTGAACTTCAAAGGATAAAGTGAGATGCCAAAACTGTTCAGAGGCAAAAAGCTAAAAGCCCCACTCATCTAATTAATACTGATCTTCATAGATGTTTTTGGAATTCATTGTATATTCTCTTCTTTTTATCCTATTTGATTTTCAGTTGCTTGGGGACAAGCAACAATTTAAGTTTGGTGTTGTGATGAGTGAATAATTTATACGCTTTTTGGCACTGTTTTTAGTATATTTTAGTTAGTTTTTATTATATTTTTATTAGTTTTTATTTAAAATTCACTTTTCTGGACTTTACTATGAGTTTGTATATTTTTCTGTGATTTCAGATATTTTCTGGCTAAAATTGAGGGACCTGAGCAAAAATCTAATTCAGAGGCTGAAAAAGGACTACAGATGCTGTTGGATTCTGACCTCCCTGCACTCGAAATGAATTTTCTGGAGCTACAGAAGCCCAATTGGCACATTCTCAATTGCGTTGGAAAATAGACATTCTGGGCTTTTCAGAAATATATAATAGTCCATACTTTTTCCAAGATTTGATGGCCCAAACCGGCGTTCCAAGTCAGCTTAAGAATTTTGGCGTTTAACACCAGAACTGGCATAAAAGCTGGAGTTAAACGCCCAAACTGGCACAAAAGCTAGCGTTTAACTCCAAGAAAAGTCTCTACACATGAAAGCTTCAACGCTCAGCCCAAGCACACACCAAGTGAGCTTCGGAAGTGGATTTTTACACTAAACACCCTAGCTTACTCATTTTCTGTAACCCTAGGTCACTAGTTTACTATAAAAACTACTTTTAGTAATTCATCTTGTACCTCATGACACTTTACACGTTTCATATTGTATCTTCTATGGCATGAGTCTCTGAACCCCATTGTTGGGGGTAAGGAGCTCTGCTGTGTTTCGATGAATTAATGCGATTACTACTGTTTTCCATTCTATCATGCTTGCTTCTATTCTAAGATATTCATTCGCACTTCAACCTGATGAATGTGATGATCCGTGACACTCATCATCATTCTCACCTATGAACGCGTGCCTGGCAACCACTTCCGTTCTACATGCAATCAAGCTTGAATGTGTATCTCTTGGGTTTCTAATCTAAGATTGAAACCTTCGTGGTATAGGCTAGAATTATTGGCGGTCATTCTTGAGATCCGGAAAGTCTAAACCTTGTCTGTGGTATTTCGAGTAGGATCTGGGAAGGGATGACTGTGACGAGCTTCAAACTCGCGATTGTTGGGCCTGTGGTAGACGCAAAAGGATCAATGGATCCTATTCCAACATGATCGAGAACCGACAGATGATTAGCCGTGCAGTGACAGCGCATTTGGAATATTTTCACTGAGAGGACGGGAAGTAGCCATTGACAACGGTGATGTCCAACATAAAGCTTGCCATGGAAGGAGCCTTGCGTGTGTGAAGAAGAAGATAGTAGGAAAGTAGAGATTCAGGGGACGGAGCATCTCCAAAACCTCAACATGTTCTCCATTACTGCAAAACAAGTATTTATTTCATGTTCTTTTACTTTTTACAATTAAATCTAAGAATTATTGATATCCTGACTAAGAGTTACAAGATAACCATAGCTTGCTTCAAGCCGACAATCTCCGTGGGATCGACCCTTACTCACGTAAGGTATTACTTGGACGACCCAGTGCACTTGCTGGTTAGTTGTGCGGAATTACAAAAGTGTGTTTGTGATTTCGTGCACCACTCTTCTCCAGTGAACTCTCTTTTTCTCCTCTGATTTTTCTTTTCTCTTCTATTTTCTCATCTACCCCACAACTCTGTGTTTTTTTCCTTTTTTTCTCAGCTGCCCCTCTCTTCTTCTCTCTATTTCTCCTTTTCTATCTTCATATCTATTTTTTATTGTTTTAAAATACATACTGTTGCTGTTGCTGAACTATGTAAATATTATTATTGTAGTTGAACGGTGTAAATGCTGGATTATGGAGGAGAATATGCAGAATGAGTTGAGGAAGAGGAAGATTGTGAAGAAGAAAGAGATAAAAAGAAAGGTGAATGTGATTTAGGGATGGGGTTAGTGGTAGTGGTGGGTGGTGCAGGAGGTGGTGGTAGCAATATTTTGAAAACTGGATTGGACCGACTCATTGAAAAAACCGTCATTTTAAAAATCGCTATAAAATTGCTAAATCAGACAAAAACCAATCAATTTAACCGGACTAAAATCTTGCCAGTTTTTATAAACGACGTTGTTTTTTGGTTTTCATAAAAAAATGAAAAAAAATGCAGAAGCCTCATCGCATCCTCCTCTCTTTAGTCTCATTCTCACCCCTCTTCTCGGTCTCACTCTCACCTTCAGAAAACTTGCCCTTCCTTTCTTTAAGAAAAAAGAATCAAGAAATTCTAGCTTCCATTACAGCAACTCATCTCTCCTCTCTTTGCAGTCGCATAGGCACCACCACCAATCGAGCAGCCCACCGCCATCGCCACCGCATCCCGCAACCACCGCGTCCCGCAGCCACAGCAGCAACGGGTTTGACAACCCCAACCACCACTGCGTCCTTTGATAAACCCCAATTTCGTGATTTATCTTGTGCTTATTTTAGGAGATTTTACCACCTTTTCCCACATTGGTGCACGAAATTGCGATCTTAAATGGCGTCAAAAACTTGGTACGCACGATCATAATCTTAATTCTTCTTCACAACTTCGCACAACTAACTAGCAAGTACACTGGGTCATCCAAGTAATAAACCTTACGTGAGTAAGGGTCGATCCCACGGAGGTTGTCGGCTTGAAGCAAGCTATGGTCATCTTGTAAATCTCAGTTAAGCAGATTCAAATGGTTATGGGATTTTTATAATTAAAATATAAATAAAATATAAAATAGGATAGAGATACTTATGTAATTCATTGGTGAGAATTTAAGATAAGCATATGGAGATGCTTTTGTTCCTTCTGAATCTCTGCTTTCCTACTGCTTTCATTCAATCCTTCATACTTCCTTCCATGGCAAGCTGTATATTGGGTATCACCGTCGTCAATAGCTACCTCCCTTCCTCTCAGTGAAAATGGTCCAAATGCGCTGTCACCGCATGGCTAATCATCTGTCGGTTCTCACTCATGTTGGAATAGGATCCATTGATCCTTTTGCGTCTGTCACTACGCCCAGCACTCGTGAGTTTGAAGCTCGTCACAGTCATCCCATCCCAGATCCTACTCAGAATACCACAGAAGAGGTTTAGACTTTCCAGATCTCAAGAATGCTGCCAATTGATTCTAGCTTATACCACGAAGACTCTGGTCTGAACCAGGAGCCCAAGAGATAAACACTCAAGCTATTGCAGATAGAACGGAAGTGGTTGTCAGGCACGCTTTCATATGCAAGAATGATGATGAGTGTCATGGATCATCACATTCATCAGGTTGAAGTACGAGTGAATATCTTGGAATAAGAATAAGCTTGAGTTGAATAGAAAAATAATAGTACTTTGCATCAATTCATGAGGAACAGCAGAGCTCCACACCTTAATCTATGGGGTGTAGAAACTCCACCGTTGAAAATACATAAGTGATAATGGTCCAGGCATGGCCGAATGGCCAGCCCCCTAAACGTGATCTTTGAACATAAAAATATCCAAAAGATGTTAAATAAATCACTAAAAGTAGTTTTTATACTAAAACTAGTAGCTAGGGTTACATAAGATAAGTAAATGATGCAGAAATCCACTTTCGAGCCCACTTGGAGTGTGCTTGGGCTGAGCATTGAACTTTCATGTGTAGAGATTCTTCTTGGAGTTAAACGCCAGGTTGTAGCCTGTTTCTGGTGTTTAACTCTGATTTGCAACCTATTTCTTCCGTTTAACTTCATAATAGGGCCGGAAGTTGGCGTTTGAACGCCAGTTTGCATCGTCAAAACTCGGGCAAAGTATGGACTATTATATATTTCTGGAAAGCCCTGGAAGTCTACTTTTCAATGCAATTGAGAGTGCACCAATTGGGTTTCTGTAGCTGCAGAAAATTCATTTCGAGTGCCGGGAAGTCAGAATCCAACAGCATCTGCAGTCCTTCTTCAGCTTCTGAATCAGATTTTTGCTCAAGTCCCTCAATTTCAGCCAGAAAATACCTGAAACCACAGAAAAACACACAAATTCATAGTAAAGTCCAGAAATGTGATTTTTGAATAAAACTAATAAAAATATACTAAAAACTAACTAAATCATACTAAAAACTACCTAAAAACAATGCCAAAAAGCATATAAATTATCCGCTCATCACAACACCAAACTTAAATTGTTGCTTGTCCCCAAGCAACTGAAAATCAAATAGGATAAAAAGAAGAGAATATACTATAAATTCCAAAATATCAATGAAACCTAGCTTCTATTAGATGAGCGGGACTAGTAGCTTTTTGCTTTTGAACAGTTTTGGCATCTCACTTTATCCTTTGAAGTTCAGAATGATTGGCATCTATAGGAACTCAGAATTTAGATAGTGTTATTGATTCTCCTAGTTCAGTATGTTGATTCTTGAACACAGCTACTTTATGAGTCTTGGCCGTGGCCCTAAGCACTTTGTTTTCCAGTATTACCACTGGATACATAAATGCCACAGACACATAACTGGGTGAACCTTTTCAGATTGTGACTCAGCTTTGCTAGAGTCCCCAATTAGAGGTGTCCAGAGTTCTTAAGCACACTCTTTTTTTTTTTGCTTTGGATCACGACTTTAACCGCTCAGTCTCAAGCTTTTCACTTGACACCTTCACGCCACAAGCACATGGTTAGGGACAACTTGGTTTAGCCGCTTAGGCCAGGATTTTATTCCTTTGGGCCCTTTTATCCACTGATGCTCAAAGCCTTGGATCCTTTTTACCCTTGCCTTTTGGTTTAAAGGATTACTGGCTTTTTGCTCTTGCCTTTTGGTTTAAAGAGCTCTTGGCTTTTTCTGCTTGCTTTTTCTTTTTCTTTCTTTTTCTTTATTTTTTTTCGCCATTTTTTTCGCAAGCTTCTTTTTCACTGCTTTTTCTTGCTTCAAGAATCAATTTTGTGATTTTTCAGATTATCAATAACAGTTCTCCTTTTTCATTATTCTTTCATGAGCCAACAATTTTAACATTCATGAACAACAATATCAAAAATATGCACTGTTCAAGCATTCATTCAGAAAACAAAAAGTATTGTCACCACATCAATATAATTAAACTAATTTCAAGGATGAATTCGAAATCATGTACTTCTTGTTCTTTTGTTTTTAGAATATTTTTCATTTAAGAAAGGTGATGGATTCATAGGACATTCATAGATTTAAGGCATAGACACTAGACACTAATGATCATGTAATAAAGACACAAACATAAATAAAAATAAAGTATAGAGAACGAAAACAGAAAAAATAAATAGACAAGGAGATTAAGGAACGGGTCCACCTTAGTGAGGGTGGCGTCTTCTTCCTCTTGAAGAACCAATGGTGCTCTTGAGCTCCTCTATGTCTCTTCCTTGCCTTTGTTGCTCCTCCCTCATAGCTCTTTGATCTTCTCTAATCTCATGGAGGATGATGGAGTGCTCTTGGTGCTCCACCCTTAGTTGTCCCATGTTGGAACTTAATTCTCCTAAGGAGGTATTAATTTGCTCCCAATAGTTTTGTAGAGGAAAGTGCATCCCTTGAGGCATCTCAGGGATTTCATGATGAGGAATTTCCTCATGCTCTTGTTGAGGTCCATGAGCGGGCTCTCTTGTTTGCTCCATCCTTTTCTTAGTGATGGGCTTGTCCTCATCAATGAAGATGTCTCCCTCTATGTCAATTCCAGCTGAATTGCAGAGGTGACAAATGAGGTGAGGAAAGGCTAACCTTGCCAAAGTGGATGACTTGTCAGCCACCTTGTAGAGTTCTTGAGGTATAATCTCATGGACTTCCACTTCCTCCCCAATCATGATACTATGGATCATGATGGCCCGATCCACAGTTACTTCGGATCGGTTGCTAGTAGGAATGATAGAGCGTTGGATGAACTCCAACCATCCTCTAGCTACAGGCTTAAGGTCCGGTCTTCTCAATTGAACCGGCTTGCCTCTTGAGTCAACTTTCCATTGAGCTCCTTCCACACATATGTCCATGAGGACTTGGTCCAACCTTTGATCGAAGTTGACCCTTCTAGTGTAAGGGCGTGCATTTTCTTGCATCATTGGCAAGTTGAACGCCAACCTTACATTCTCTGGACTGAAATCTAAGTATTTTCCCTGAACCATTGTAAGCCAATTCTTTGGGTTTGGGTTCATACTTTGATCATGGTTCCTAGTGATCCATGCGTTTGCATAGAACTCTTGAACCACTAAGATTCCGACTTGTTGAATAGGATTGGAGAGTACTTCCCATCCCCTTCTTCTAATCTCTTATCGGATCTCCGAATACTTGCCCTTTTTGAGCTTAAAAGGGACCTCAGGGATCACCTTTTTCTTGGCCACAACTTCATAGAAGTGGTCTTGATGGACTTTTGAGATAAATCTCTCTATCTCCCATAACTCAGAGGTAGAAGCAATTGCCTTTCCTTTCCTCTTTCTTGAGGTTTCTCTGGCCTTAGGTGCCATTAATGGTTATGAAAAAACAAAAAGCAATGCTTTTACCACACCAAACTTAAAAGGTTTGCTCGTCCTCGAGCAAAAGAAGAAAGAAAGTAGTAGTAGAAGAAGAAAATGGAAAAGATGGAGGGGAAGAGTGTATTCGGCCAAGGGGGAGAAGAAGTGTTTGAATGTGTGAAAATGAAGGAGTGTTGAGGAAAGGATTTTGAATTTGGAGGTAGTGGGGTTTTTGGGGAAGAGTGGATGGATGTGAGTGGTGAAGGGTATTTGGGGAAGAGTGTTATGAAAAGGTGTGAAGAGGAAAGGAGAAGAGGTAGGGTAGGTGGGGGATCCTGTGGGGTCCACAGATCCTGAGGGGTCAAGGACTTAGCATCCCTGCTCCATTTAGGTGTGCAAAACGCCCTTAGAGTGCACTTCTGGCATTAAACGCCAGGTTGCTGCTTGTTTCTGGCGTTTAACGCCAGCTTTTCTCTTTTTCTTGGCGTTAAAAGCCAAGTAGATGCTCTGTTCTGGCGTTAAACGCCAGTCTGGTGCCTGTTTCTGGTGTTAAACGCCCAGAATGGTGCTAGACTGGGCGTTTAACGCTCATACTGCTACTCTCACTGGCGTTTAAACGCCAGTCAGCTCTTCCCCCAGGGTGAGCTATTTTTAATGCTATTTTTTATTCTGTTTTTGATTTTTCAGTTGTTTTTGTGACTTCACATGATCATCAACCTAAAGAGAACATAATATAGCAATGGAAAATTAAATAGATATAATTAAATAACATTGGGTTGCCTCCCAATAAGCGCTTCTTTAATGTCAATAGCTTGACAGTGAGCTCTTATGGAGCCTCACAGATAATCAGAGCAAGGTTGGGGCCTCTCAACACCAAACTTAGAGTTTGGTTGTGGCCTCTCAACACCAAACTTAGAGTTTGGTTGTGGCCTCCCAACACCAAACTTAGAGTGTGAATGTGGGGATTTTGTTTGACTCTGTATTGAGAGAAGCTTTTCATACTTCCTCTCCATGGTTACAGAAGGAGGACCTTGAGTCTTAAATACAAGGTAGTCTTCATTCAACTGAAGGACCAACTCTCCTCTGTCAACATCAATCACAGCTTTTGCTGTGGCTAGGAAGGGTATGCCAAGGATGATGGATTCATCCTCATCCTTCCCAGTGTCTAGGATTATGAAATCAGCAGGGATGTAAAGGCCTTCAACCTTTACTAGCACGTCCTCTACTAGTCCATAAGCCTATTTCATTGATTTGTCTGCCATCTCTAGTGAGATTATTGCAGCTTGTACCTCAAAGATTCCCAATTTCTTCATTACAGAGAGTGGCATGAGGTTTATCCTTAACCCCAGGTCACATAGAGCCTTCTCAAAGTTCATGGTGCCTATGGTACAAGGTATGAAGAATTTTTTGGGATCCAGTTTCTTCTGAGGTAATGTCTGCCTCATTAATGCACTCAGTTCATTGGTGAACAAGGGGGGTTCATCCTCCCAAGTCTCATTACCAAATAACTTGGCATTCAGCTTCATGATTGCTCCTAGATACTTAGCAACTTGCTCTTTAATGATGTCTTCATCCTCTTCAGAGGAAGAATATTCATCCGATCTCATGAATGGCAGAAGAAAGTTCAATGGAATCTCTATGGTCTCTGTATAAGCCTCAGATTCCTTTGGTTCCTTAAAGGGAAACTCCTTTCTGTCTAGAGGACGTCCCATGAGGCTTTTCTCACTTGGACTCACTGGTGCACGAAATTACAATCACACTTTTGTAATTCCACACAACTAACCAGCAAGTGCACTGGGTCGTCCAAGTAATACCTTACGTGAGTAAGGGTCGATCCCACGGAGATTGTCGGCTTGAAGCAAGCTATGGTTATCTTATAACTCTTAGTCAGGATATCAATAATTCTCAGATTTAATTGTAAAAAGTAAAAGAACATGAAATAAATACTTGTTTTGCAGTAATGGAGAACAGGTTGAGGTTTTGGAGATGCTCTATCTTCTGAATCTCTGCTTTCCTACTGTCTTCTTCTTTATGCACGCAAGGCTCCTTCCATAGCAAGCTGTATGTTGGTGGATCACCGTTGTCAATGGCTACCATCCGTCCTCTCAGTGAAAATGGTCCAAATGCGCTGTCACCGCACGGCTAATCATCTGTCGGTTCTCACTCATGTTGGAATAGGATCCATTGATCCTTTTGCGTCTGTCACTATGCCCAGCACTCGTGAGTTTGAAGCTCGTCACAGTCATCCCTTTCCAGATCCTACTCGGAATACCACAGACAAGGTTTAGACTTTCCGGATCTCAGGAATGGCTGCCAATAATTCTAGCCTATACCACGAAGGTTCTAATCTTAGATTAGAAACCCAAGAGATATGTACTCAAGCTATTGCAGATAGAACGGAGGTGGTTGTCAGGCACGCGTTCATGGGTGAGAATAATGATGAGTGTCACGGATCATCACATTCATCAGGTTGAAGTACGAGTGAATATCTTAGAATAGAAACAAGCGTGATAGAATGGAAAACAGTAGTAATTGCATTAATTCATCGAGACATAGCAGAGCTCCTCACCCCCAACCATGGGGTTTAGAGACTCATGCCGTTAGAAATACAATATGAAAGGTGTAAAGTGTCGTGAGGTACAAGATGAATCACTAAAAGTAGTTTTTATAATAAACTAGTGACTTAGGGTTACAGAAAATGAGTAAGCTAGAATAGTTAGTGTAAAAATCCACTTCCGGGGCCCACTTAGTGTGTGCTTGGGCTGAGCATTGAAGCTTTCACGTGTAGAGACATTTCTTGGAGTTAAACGCCAGCTTTTGTGCCAGTTTGGGCGTTTAACTCCAGCTTTTATGCCAGTTCTGACGTTTTGACGCCAGAATTTCTATGCTGACTTGAAACGCCAGTTTGGGCCATCAAATCTCAGCCAAAGTATGGACTATTATATATTGCTGGAAAGCCCAGGATGTCCACTTTCCAACGCAATTGAGAGCGCGCCTATTGGGCTTCTGCAGCTCCAGAAAATTCACTTCGAGTCAGGGAGGTCAGAATCCAACAGCATCTATAGTCCTTTTTCAGCCTTTGAATCAGATTTTTGCTCAGGTCCCTCAATTTCAGCCAGAAAATACCTGAAATCACAGAAAAGCATACAAACTCATAGTAAAGTCCAGAAATATAATTTTTGAATAAAAATAATAAAAACATAATAAAAACTAACTAAAATATACTAAAAACAATGCCAAAAAGCGTATAAATTATCCGCTCATCACTCACGTCCTCCTCACTCTCTCCAGGTTCGACCATGTTGGTCATGGTTATGGCCTTGCACTCTCTCTTGGGATTTTCTTCTGTATTGCTTGGGAGAGTACTGGGAGGAGTTTCAGTAATCTTCTTACTCAACTGACCCACCTGTGCCTCCAAATTTCTAATGGAGGACCATGTTTCATTCATGAAACTTAGTGTGGTCTTGGATAGATCAGAGACTATGGTTGCCAGGCCAGAATGGCTCTGTTCAAAATTCTCTATCTGTTGCTGAGAAGATGATGGAAAAGGCTTGCTATTGCTAAACCTATTTCTTCCACCATTATTGTTGAAGCCTTGTTGAGGCTTCTGTTGGTCCTTTCATGAGAAATTTGGATGATTTCTTCATGAAGGATTATAGGTATTTCCATAGGGTTCTCCCATGTAATTCATCTCTGCCATTGCAGGGTTCTCAAGATCATAAGCTTCTTCTTCAGAAGATGCTTCTTTAGTACGGTTGGATACAGCTTGCAATCCATTCAGACTCTAAGAAATCATATTGACTTGCTGAGTCAATATTTTGTTCTGAGCCAATATGGCATTCAGAATATCAATTTCAAGAACTCCCTTGTTCTGAGGCGTCCCTGATGAGCGGATATTTTATACGCTTTTTGGGGTTAATTTCATATAGTTTTTAATATGTTTTAGTTAGTTTTTAGTTTATTTTCATTAGTTTTTAGGAAAAATTCATATTTCTGGACTTTACTATGAGTTGTGTATTTTTCTGTAATTTCAGGTATTTTTCTGGCTGAAATTGAGGGAGCTGAGCAAAAATCTGATTCAGGCTGAAAAAGGACTGCTGATGCTGTTGGATTCTGACCTCTCTGCACTCAAAGTAGATTTTCTGGAGCTACAGAACTCGAAATGGCGCGCTTCCAATTGCGTTGGAAAGTAGACATCCAGGGCTTTTCGGCAATATATAATAGTCCATACTTTTCTCAAGGATAGATGACGTAAACTGGCGTTCAATTCCAGTTATCTGCCCAATTCTGGCGTCCAGCGCCAGAAAAGGATTAAAAGTTGGAGTTCAACGCCAGAAATGGATCCAAATCTGGCGTTGAACGCCCAAAACAGCCTTATGTACGTGAAATGTTTAAGTCTCAGCCCCAGCACACACCAAGTGGGCCCCAGAAGTGGATCTCTGCACCATCTGTCATAGTCTGCTCACTTTTTGTAAACCTAGGCTACTAGTTTAGTATTTAAACAACTTTTAGAGACTTATTTTATATATCATGATATTTTAGATCTAAACTTTGTACTCTTTGACGGCATGAGTCTCTAAACCCCATTGTTGGGGGTGAGGAGCTCTGCTGTGTCTCGATGAATTAATGCAAGTATTTCTGTTTTCCATTCAAACATGCATGTTCCTATCTAAGATATCCATTCGCGCCTAACTATGGAGAAGGTGATGATCAGTGACACTCATCACCTTCCTCAATCCATGAACGTGTGTCTAACAATCACCTCCGTTCTACAGCAGATTGAATGAATATCTCTTAGATTTCTTAATCAGAATCTCCGTGGTATAAGCTAGATTGATGGTGGCATTCATGAGAATCCGGAAAGTCTAAACCTTGTCTGTGGTATTCCGAGTAGGATTCTGGGATTGGATGACTGTGACGAACTTCAAACTCGCGAGTGCTGGGCGTAGTGACAGACGCAAAAGGATAGTAAATCCTATTCCGGTACAATTGAGAACCTGCAGATGATTAGCCGTGCGGTGACAGCGCACTTGGACCCTTTTCACTAGAAGGATGGATGGTAGCCATTGACAACGGTGATCCACCTACACACAGCTTGCCATAGAAGGACGTGCGTGCGTGAATCAGAAGACAGAGGAAAGCAGAGATTCAGAAGACAAAGCATCTCCAAAACTCCAACATATTCTCCATTACTGCATAACAAGTAACCTTTAACCTATGCTCTCTTGTTTATTCGCAATTCAACTGATAAATATAATTGACTTCCTGACTAAGAATTGCAAGATAACCATAGATTGCTTCAAACCAACAATCTCTGTGGGATTCGACCCTTACTCACGTAAGGTATTACTTGGACGACCCAGTGCACTTGCTGGTTAGTGGTACGAGTTGTGAAAAGTGTGATTCACAATTCGTTCACCAAGTTTTTGGCGCCGTTGCCGGGGATTGTTCGTGTTTGGACAACCAACGGTTTATTTTGTTGCTTAGATTAGGAAAGATTTCTCCTCCTGTTTAGAGTCTCGTATTATTGTCGTGTTAAAATTTT
The DNA here is from genome assembly GCF_059453495.1 of Arachis ipaensis. Lineage (NCBI taxonomy): Eukaryota > Viridiplantae > Streptophyta > Magnoliopsida > Fabales > Fabaceae > Arachis > Arachis ipaensis. The sequence continues at coordinate 97,691,350 of NC_142439.1, forward strand.
AGAATCCTTATTTTCTTATTAAAACCTTTTTCAAAAATAACTTTTCTATTAAATCCGGTTCCAAACTTTAAGTTTGGTGTTTTCTTGTTGATTTCTCTGTGTTTTTCGAAAATTTTAGTTTGGTTTTCTAAAAATTTTAAGTTTGGTGTTCTTCCTTCGTGTTCTTGTGTTCTTGTGAATCTTCAAAGTGTTCTTGAGTTTTCCTTGTGTCTTGATCTTAAAATTTTTAAGTTTGGTGTTCCTTAGTGTTTTTCCCTTAAAAATTTTCAAAAATAAGGAGCTTCAGATCTAAAAAATTTTAAATCTTGTGCTATCTTATTATTTTTCTCTCTCTTCTTTAAATTCAAAAATATCTTTTTTTTCTCTGTTTTAAAAGCAAATTTTTGAAATCTATTTCTAAAATTCAGATTTTTATTTCAAAATTCAAAACCTTTTTCAAAAATCATCATACCCTTTTCAAAACTTCCTAACCACTTTCCCTTTCCTCAGTTTTTCGAAATCTTCACTCATTTTTTTATTTATTTTATTTTGATTTATTTTGTTTCCAAAATAAATAAATAATTAAATAAATAAAAATATTTTCTCTATTTTACATCATCTCCCTTTCTCCATCATGGACCTAAGCGGAAATGAACAGTCCAGGCGGACTCTGGGGTTATATTCCAACCCCTCTACTGCTTCATATGGGAGTAGTATTTGCATACCCTCCATTGGAGTCAGTAGCTTTGAGTTGAATCCTCAGCTCATTATCATGGTGCAGCAAAATTGCCAGTATTCCGGTCTTCCACAAGAAGAACCTACAGAGTTTCTGGCACAGTTTTTACAAATTGCTGACACAGTACATGATAAGGAAATAGATCAGGATGTCTACAGACTATTACTATTTCCATTTGCTGTGAAAGATCAAGCTAAGAGGTGGTTAAATAATCAACCTAAGGCCAGCATAAGGACATGGAAACAGCTGACAGAAAAATTCCTGAATCAATACTTTCCCCCAAAACGGATGACACAGCTAAGGCAGGACATCCAAGGCTTTAAACAAAGAGATAATGAATCTCTTTATGATGCCTGGGAGAGATACAGAGAGATGCTACGAAAATGTCCATCTGAAATGTTTTCAGAGTGGGTTCAGTTAGACATCTTCTATTATGGGCTTGCAGAAGGAGCTCAGATGTCTTTAGATTACTCAGCTGGTGGATCTATCCACATGAGAAAGACAATTGAAGAGGCTCAAGAGCTCATTGATACAGTTGCCAGGAATCAGCATCTGTACCTAAGCAGTGACCCTTCCATGAAAGAAGAGGTTAAGACAGTAACTGCTGAACTCAGTCCTGTAAAACAAGCTGCTGAATTCAATCAGCAATTGGACTTTCTAACAAAGCAGTTAGCTGCATTTAAAGATAGGTTACAAGAGACAAGGATGGCTAATATACATATGGACGAACAGTTTAAGCAAACAAAGCAGCAGCTGTCAAGGCAAATAACAGAAGAATGCCAAGCAGTTCAACTAAGAAGTGGGAAAACATTAAATACCCCACCTCAAAGCAGCAAAAAGCTAAGAAATGAGCAAACCACCCAAAATTCACCTGAGGACAGTAAGAGCCCAGGGAAAAGTAATTCTAGAACTAAAACGCCAGAAATTTGGTGGAAGGATGGCGCTGAATGCCCAGACCATGCTCAGGACTGGCGTTCAACGCCAGAAACAAGGCAGGACTGGCGTTCAACGCCAGAAATAGGCAAGAATCTGGCGTTGAACGCCCAAAATGGGCAAGATCTGGCGCTGAACGCCCAAAATAGGCACAGTTCTGGCGTTCAGACGCCAGGAACAGACAAGGAGCTGGCGTCCAATTTCACTCCAGCTTCTAACCCTAGCACTCAACTGCCAGTGAGGGATCAGACACACACAAATGCTGATAACAACCCCTCTAAAAAGGCTTCTTTAACCACTTCTGTAGGCAATAAACCTGCAGCAACTAAGGTTGAGGAATATAAAGCCAAGATACCTTATCCTCAAAAACTCCGGAAAGAGGAGCAGGATAAGCAATTTGCTCGCTTTGCAGATTACCTCAGGACTCTTGAAATAAAGATTCCATTTGCAGAAGCACTTGAGCAAATACCTTCTTATGCCAAGTTCATGAAAGAGATCTTGAGTCATAAAAAGGATTGGAGAGAAACAGAAAGAGTTCTCCTCACTGAAGAATGCAGTGCAATCATTCTAAAAAGCTTTCCTGAAAAGCTTAAAGACCCTGGGAGTTTTCTGATACCATGCATATTAGAAGGTCAATGCACCAAGATAGCTTTATGCGATCTTGGGACAAGCATCAACCTAATACCTGCATCCACTATCAGAAAGCTTGGCTTAACTGAAGAAGTTAAACCAACCCGGATATGTCTCCAACTTGCTGATGGCTCCGCTAAATACCCATCAGGCGTGATTGAAGACATGATTGTCAGAGTTGGGCCATTCGCCTTTCCCACTGACTTTGTTGTGCTGGAAATGGAGGAGCACAAGAGTGCTACTCTCATTCTAGGAAGACCCTTCCTAGCAACTGGACGATCCCTCATTGACGTCCAACAGGGGGAAATAACCCTGAGAGTCAATGATGATGAGTTTAAGTTGAACGCTGTCAAAGCCATGCAGCATCCTAACACATCAAAAGACTGCATGAAAGTTGATCTTATTGACTCTTTGGTAGAAGAGATCAACATGGCTGAGAGTCTCGAATCAGAGTTGGAAAACATCTTTAAAGATGTTCAGCTTGATTTAGAGGATTCAGAGGACATGAAAGAGCCTCTGAAAATTCTTCTGGAAGGAGAAAAACCTCCTAAACCCGAGCTCAAGCCATTACCACCATCCTTGAAATATGCATTTCTGGGAGAAGGTGACACTTTTCCAGTGATCATAAGCTCTGCCTTAAATTCACAAGAAGAGGAAGCACTTATTCAAGTGCTAAGGACACACAAGACAGCTCTTGGGTGGTCCATAGGTGACCTTAAGGGCATAAGCCCAGCTAGATGCATGCACAAAATCTTATTGGAGGATAATGCTAAACCAGTGGTTCAACCACAGAGGCGGCTAAATCCGCCATGAAAGAAGTGGTGCAAAAAGAGGTCACCAAACTACTAGAGGCTGGGATTATTTATCCTATTTCTGATAGCCCCTGGGTGAGCCCTGTCCAAGTCGTCCCAAAAAAGGGAGGCATGACAGTGATTCATAATGAAAAAAATGAACTGGTTCCTACAAAAACAGTTACAGGGTGGCTCATGTGTATTGACTACAGAAGGCTCAATACAGCCACCAGAAAGGATCATTTTCCTTTACCATTCATAGACCAGATGCTAGAAAGACTAGCAGGTCATGATTATTACTGCTTTTTGGACGGCTACTCAGGCTATAACCAGATTGCAGTAGATCCTCAGGATCAAGAGAAAACAGCATTCACATGCCCATCTGGAGTGTTTGCTTATAGAAGGTTGCCATTTGGGCTGTGTAATGCGCCTGCAACCTTCCAGAGATGCATGCTCTCTATTTTCTCTGATATAGTGGAAAATTTTCTGGAAGTCTTCATGGATGACTTCTCAGTATATGGAGACTCATTCAGCTCCTGTCTTGATCACCTGAAACTTGTTCTGAAAATATGCCAAGAGACCAACCTAGTTTTAAACTGGAAAAAATGTCACTTCATGGTGACTGAAGGGATTGTTCTTGGGCATAAAATCTCAAACAAGGGAATAGAGGTGGATCAAGCAAAAATAGAGGTAATTGAAAAATTACCACCACCTGCCAATGTTAAGGCAATCAGAAGCTTTCTGGGGCATGCAGGATTCTATAGGAGGTTTATAAAGGATTTTTCAAAAATCGCAAAACCTCTAAGCAATCTGCTAGCTGCTGACACGCCATTTGTGTTTGACACAGAGTGCCTACAGGCGTTTGAAACGCTGAAAGCTAAGCTGGTCACAGCACCAGTTATTTCTGCACCAGACTGGACATTACCATTTGAGCTAATGTGTGATGCCAGTGATCACGCCATTGGTGCAGTGTTGGGACAGAGGCATGACAAGCTTCTGCACGTCATTTATTACGCTAGCCGCGTTCTAAATGATGCCCAGAAAAATTACACAACCACAGAAAAAGAATTACTTGCAGTGGTTTACGCCATTGACAAGTTCAGATCATACTTAGTAGGATCAAAAGTGATTGTGTATACTGATCATGCTGCTCTTAAATATCTACTCACAAAGCAGGATTCAAAACCCAGGCTCATCAGATGGGTGTTACTTCTGCAAGAGTTTGATATAGAAATAAGAGACAGAAAAGGGACAGAGAACCAAGTGGCTGATCATCTATCCCGGATAGAGCCAGTAGAAGGGACGCCCCTCCCCTCTCTTGAGATCTCTGAGACTTTTCCGGATGAGCATTTATTTGCCATTCAGGAAACACCATGGTTTGCCGATATTGCAAACTATAAAGCTGCAAGGTTCATACCCAAGGAGTACAACAGGATACAAAACAAGAAATTAATTACTGATGCAAAGTACTACTTATGGGATGAACCCTATCTCTTTAAGAGATGTGCAGACGGAATAATCTGTAGGTGTGTGCCTAGAGAAGAAGCACAGAGGATCCTGTGGCATTGCCATGGATCTCAATATGGAGGCCATTTCGGAGGTGAGCGAACAGCCACCAAGGTCCTCCAATGTGGTTTCTATTGGCCCACACTCTATAAAGATTCCCGAGAGTTTGTACGTAACTGTGACAGTTGCCAAAGAGCTGGTAATCTGCCTCATGGTTACGCCATGCCTCAACAAGGAATCTTGGAAATTGAGTTGTTTGACGTATGGGGAATTGACTTCATGGGACCTTTCCCACCATCATACTCAAACACTTATATTCTGGTGGTAGTTGACTATGTATCAAAATGGGTTGAGGCCATTGCCACACCCACCAATGATACTAAAACAGTGCTGAAGTTCCTCCAGAAACATATCTTTAGCAGGTTTGGTGTCCCTAGAGTACTCATCAGTGATGGGGGCACTCACTTCTGCAATAAACAACTTTACTCTGCCATGGTTCGGTATGGAATTCGCCATAAGGTGGCTACTCCATATCATCCACAAACTAATGGGCAAGCTGAAGTCTCTAACAGAGAATTAAAGAGAATCCTAGAACGGACAGTAAGTACCCGTAGAAAGGATTGGGCACGGAGCTTGGATGATGCTCTGTGGGCTTACAGAACAGCATTCAAGACCCCTATAGGGACCTCTCCATACCAACTTGTGTATGGTAAGGCATGTCACCTGCCCGTGGAACTGGAACATAAAGCCTACTGGGCAACCAGATTCCTAAACTTTGATGCCAAGTTAGCAGGAGAAAAAAGATTGCTCAAGTTAAATGAGCTAGAGGAATTCAGATTCACAGCTTTCGAAAATTCCAAGCTTTATAAAGAGAAATAAAAAAAGTGGCATGACAGAAAGCTGTCATCTAGAATCTTTGAACCAGGACAGAAGGTTCTGCTGTTTAACTCTAGACTCAGGCTATTCTCCGGGAAATTGAAATCCCGGTGGAGGGGACCATACGTGATTACAAGTGTATCACCATATGGTTATGTGGAGCTTCAAGATATTGATTCTGATAAGAGGTTCATTGTCAATGGACAGAGAATCAAGCACTATCTTGAAGGCAACGTTGAGCAAGAATGCTCAAGGCTAAAGCTAGACTAAAAGCTCAGCAAGGTCCAGCTAAAGACAATAAAGAAGCGCTTGCTGGGAGGCAACCCAGCCATGGGGCATCAATCCTCTAAGCATTTTGCCCTATTTTTATTTTTATTTGTTTATATAGAGTTCATTGATAACAAGGTAAAGAATCAATTGCATAAGTTCACAGGGTTACAGAAGGAATCTGCACACAAAACAGAGAAAAAGAGCTCACTGGCAAGAAAACGCCAGTAAGAGCCTATTTTGGGCGTTCAGCGCCCAAAAGAGGCAGCCAGTGGGCGCTGAACGCCTGTAAGGATAGCAATCTGGCGTTCAACGCCAGAAAAGGGCAACAACTGGGCGTTGAACGCCCAGGAGATCAGCATTTGGGCATTGAACGCCCAAAACAGGTAGTGTTTGGGCGTTCAAACGCCAGGATGATGGGGAGGAGGCAAAATTCATTTTTCTTCATATTTTTTCATTCAAATCTTGATTTTCATACTTCAATTCATGAATTCTTGCATAAACATGTTAAGAACCCTGATTTTTAAAATCCCTAATTTCTAAAAACCCTACCTTAAAAATATCAAATGTATCTTAATCCATAAGCACCAAGCCTCTTTGCAAATTCAATCCAACTCTTTTCAAATCCTATTTTCAAAACAAATCTAATTTTTTTCCAACTAACATCTTCTTCAAATCTCCACATTATCTTTTTCAAAATCTAGATTTATCTTTTTCAAAAATCTTTCATATCTTTTCAATTTTAAACTATATCCTCTCTTATCATATCTTCTATCTTATCTTTTCCAAATCAATCTTTTTATCATAGCTTTATCTCTTTTTTCGAAAACCCACCCTCCCTCCCTTTAAATTCGAGTTCGGCCTCCCTCCCCTCCCATCAACAATTGCACCTAGCTCTCCTTCTTTCCCTCTCCTTTCTTTTCTTTTGCTTGAGGACAAGCAAACCTCTAAGTTTGGTGTGTTTATCCGCGATCACTAAGATCATGGCTCCTAAAGGAAAACAACCCACTCCAAGAGGCAAGAAAGAGAGCGTTCCAAAACCACTTTGGAATCAAGGGAAGTTCTTATCTAAAGAACATTCAGACCATTATAATAAAATAATGGGTCTGAGATCAGTGATCCCGGAAGTTAGATTCGATCTGAAAAAAGATGAATATCCGGAGATCCAGGAGCAAATTCGAATCAGAAACTGGGAAGTCCTAGCTAATCCTGAAACGAAAGTGGGAAGGAATATGATCCAGGAGTTCTATGCTAATATGTGGCAGACTGACAAGCAAAAACTATCTGGAACTGCTTTCTATGAATATCGGACCATGGTCAGAGGAAAGATTGTTCATACCACCCCTGACAAGATCAGAGAGATCTTAAAGCTACCTCAGCTGAAAGATGATCCAGACTCCTTCAACAGGAGAATGATGAGAACAGACAAGGGCCTGGATAAGATTCTAGAGGACATATGTATCCTTGGAGCCAGGTGGACCACCAACACAAAGGGTGTCCCAAATCAACTCAAGAGAGAAGATCTCAAACCAGTCGCCAGAGGATGGCTGGACTTCATTGGGTATTCTCTGTTGCCTACTAGCAACCGTTCTGAAGTCACAGTTAAAAGAGCAGTGATGATCCATTACATCATGATGGGAAAAGAAGTGGAAATTCATCAGCTGATCTCAGCTGAACTCTACAAAATTGCTAACAAAAATTCTAAAGAAGCCAGGTTGGCTTATCCAAACGTGATTTCTCTGCTCTGCAAGGACGCTGGGGTAAGGATGGGAATAACTGAGTATATCTCAGTTGAGAAACCAATCACCAAAGCATCAATGGAAAAACAACAAGCACAGGATGATCCCACCAAGAAGAAAACACAGGAATTTCTCCCAGAAATCCCTCAATCTGAATACTGAGAGTATCTTGAGACGTCTATCACCAAGATACGGGAAGCTATGGAGCAAATAATAAAAGAACAGAAGGAACACAGTCAAATGCTGACCTATATGTTTAAAGAACAAGAGGAGCAAGGGCGTGACTTAAGGGAATTGAAGCGCCAGAAGTTATCTCTTGAAGAATCAAGCACCCCACGGATCAGAGGAACACCCATTTCCCAGAACAAAGGTTGTTAAATTCCAATTTCTGCCTTAACTCTGTGATAGTGTCATTAGAGAAGTTCACCTTAGGAGTCATATAGTAGTAATTAGTATCTATTTTGATTTTATCTCCAATTAAGCCATGGTCTATTTTTCTCATCATCAGCAAACATGAATAAAATGGTAGATCTTTTGAATAAAAGGCAATAAAATTTCGAGTTTTAATAAGAGAAATTCTAATTAGTTACATGTGGTGGCAATACTTTCTGTCTTCTGAATGAATTCTTGAACAGTGCATATGTCTTTTGAATTTGTTGTTTAAGACTGTTAAATATGTTGGCTCTTGAAAGAATGATGAACATGAGACATGTTATTGATAATCTGAAAAATCATAAAAATGATTCTTGAAGCAAGAAAAAGCAGCAAAAAAAAAAGGGGGGGGAAGCAGAAAAAGCCAATAGCCCTTAAAATCAAAAGGCAAGGGTAATAAAAAGGATCCCAAGGCTTTGAGCATCAGTGGATAGGAGGGCCTAAGGGAATAAAATCCTGGCCTAAGCGGCTAAATCAAGCTGTCCCTAACCATGTGCTTGTGGCGTGAAGGTGTCAAGTGAAAACTTGAGACTGAGCGGTTAAAGTCAAGGTCCAAAGCAGAAAGAAGAGTATGCTTAAGAACTCTGGACACCTCTAATTGGGGACTTTAGCAAAGCTGAGTCACAATCCAAAGGGTTCACCCAATTATGTGTCTGTGGCATTTATGTATCCGGTGGTAATACTGGAAAACAAAGTGCTTAGGGCCACGGCCAAGACTCATGAAATAGCTGTGTTCAAGAATCATCATACTAAAATAGGAGAATCAATAACACTATCTGAATTCTAAGTTCTTATAGATGCCAATCACTCTGAGCTTCAATGGATAAAGTGAGATGCCAAAACTGTTCGGAAGCAAAAAGCTACTAGTCCTGCTCATCTGATTAGAATCTGAGCTTCACTCAAAAACTCTGAGATATTATTGCTTCTCAACCTATTAGTCTTCTATTTTATTTGTCTAGTTGCTTGAGGACAAGCAACAGTTTAAGTTTGGTGTTGTGATGAGCGGATATTTTATACGCTTTTTGGGGTTAATTTCATATAGTTTTTAGTATGTTTTAGTTAGTTTTTAGTTTATTTTCATTAGTTTTTAGGAAAATTCATATTTCTGGAATTTACTATGAGTTGTGTGTTTTTCTGTAATTTCAGGTATTTTCTGGCTGAAATTGAGGGAGCTGAGCAAAAATCTGATTCAGGCTGAAAAAGGACTGCTGATGTTGTTGGATTCTGACCTTCCTGCACTCAAAGTGGATTTTCTGGAGCTACAGAACTCGAAATGGTGCGCTTCCAATTGCGTTGGAAAGTAGACATCCAGGGCTTTCCAGCAATATATAATAGTCCATACTTTGCTCAAGGATAGATGACGTAAACTGGCATTCAACGCCAGTTATCTGCCCAATTCTGGCGTCCAGCGCCGGAAAAGGATTAAAAGTTGGAGTTCAACGCCAGAAATGGATCCAAATCTGGCGTTGAACGCCCAAAACAGCCTTATGTATGTGAAATATTTAAGTCTCAGCCCCAGCACACACCAAGTAGGCCCCAGAAGTGGATCTCTGCACCATCTGTCATAGTCTGCTCACTTTTTGTAAACCTAGGCTACTAGTTTAGTATTTAAACAACTTTTAGAGACTTGTTTTATATATCATGATATTTTAGATCTAAACTTTGTACTCTTTGACGGCATGAGTCTCTAAACCCCATTGTTGGGGGTGAGGAGCTCTGCTGTGTCTCGATGAATTAATGCAAGTATTTCTGTTTTCCATTCAAACATGCATGTTCCTATCTAAGATATCCATTCGCGCCTAACTATGGAGAAGGTGATGATCAGTGACACTCATCACCTTCCTCAATCCATGAACGTGTGTCTGACAATCACCTCGTTCTGCAGCAGATTGAATGAATATCTCTTAGATTTCTTAATCAGAATCTCCGTGGTATAAGCTAGATTGATGGTGGCATTCATGAGAATCCGGAAAGTCTAAACCTTGTCTGTGGTATTCCGAGTAGGATTCTGGATTGGATGACTGTGACAAACTTCAAACTCGCGAGTGCTGGGCATAGTGACAGACGCAAAAGGATAGTAAATCCTATTCCGGTACAACTGAGAACCTGCAGATGATTAGCCGTGCGATGACAGCGCACTTGGACCCTTTTCACTGGAAGGATGGATGGTAGCCATTGACAACGGTGATCCACCTACACACAGCTTGCCATAGAAGGACGTGCGTGCGTGAATTAGAAGACAGAGGAAAGCAGAGATTCAGAAGACAAAGCATCTCCAAAACTCCAACATATTCTCCATTACTGCATAACAAGTAACCTTTTAACCCATGCTTTCTTGTTTATTCGCAATTCAATTGATAAATATAATTGACTTCCTGACTAAGAATTGCAAGATAACCATAGATTGCTTCAAACCAACAATCTATGTGGGATTCAACCCTTACTCACGTAAGGTATTACTTGGACGACCCAGTGCACTTGCTGGTTAGTGGTACGAGTTGTGAAAAGTGTGATTCACAATTCGTGCACCAGTTCCATTGTTCACAGGATTCCTCTCAGAGGTGTACATGAACTAGTTATTTGCAACTATTTCAATGAGTTCCTGAGCTTCTGCAGAGGTTTTCAGATGAAGAGATCCTCCTGCAAAATGGTCCAATGATATCTTTGACAACTCAGACAGACCATCATAGAATATACATATGATGCTCCATTCTGGAAGCATGTCAGTAGGACATCTTTTGATCAGTTGCTTGTATCTTTCCCAAGCTTCATAGAGGGACTCTCCTTCCTTTTGTCTGAAGGTTTGGATTTCCACTCTAAGCTTGCTCATCTTTTGAGGTGGAAAGAATTTGGCCAGGAAAGCACTGACCAGCTTATCCCAAAAGTTCAGGCTTTCCTTAGGTTGTGAATCCAACCATGTTCTAGCTCTGTCTCTTACAGCAAAAGGGAAAAGCATAAGGCTGTAGACCTCGGGATCAACTCCATTGGTCTTGACAGTGTCACAGATTTGCAAGAATTCAACTAAAAACTGATGAGGATCTTCCATTGGAAGTCCATGAAACTTGTAATTCTGCTGCATTAGAGAAACTAATTGAGGCTTAAGCTCGAAGTTGTTTGCTCTAATGACAGGAATTGAGATGCTTCTTCCATAGAAGTTAGAAGAGGGTGCAATAAAGTCACCAAGCATCTTCCTTGCATCTCCACCATTGTTATTGAGTTCGGCCATGTCTCCTTCTTTTTCGAAAATTTCTGTCAGGTCCTCTCCAGAGGGTTGTGCCTTAGCTTCCCTTAGCTTCCTCTTCAGAGTCCTTTCAGGTTCAGGATCAGCTTCAACAAGAATGTTCTTATCCTTGTTCCTGCTCATATGAAAAAGAAGAGAACAGAAAAGGAAATATAGAATCCTCTATGTCACAGTATAGAGATTCCTTATGTAAGTATAAGAAGAGAAGAATAGAAGAAGGAAAAGAGAAAAATTCGAACACAGAGAAGAAGATGTGGTTCGAATTTTGGGTGGGAGAGAAGTGTTAGTAGATGAATAATTAAATAGAGATATGAGAGAGGGAGATTTAATTCGAATTTAAATTAAAATAAAAGGAAAATATTTTTGTTTTTATTTTAAAATGTAGTTAGAATTCGAAAATTAAAAAGAGAAATAAAATTTGAAAAAGATAAGAAATAGTAACTAATTTATTTAGTTTTCAAATTTTAGAGAAAAGATATGATTGAAATAGAAAATTTTTAAAATAAAAAAAAAGTCAAATAGTTAATTGAAAAAAATTTGAAAATCAATTTTGAAAAGATAAGAAGTTAGAAAAGATTTTGAAATTAAGTTTTGAAAAAGATATGATTGAAATTTATTTTGAAAAAGATTTGAAAAGGGAATTACAAAGATTTGATTTTAAAAATTAAAGTTGATTACTTGACTAACAAGAAACTAAAAGATATGATTTTTAAAATTTAAAGATTGAACCTTTCTTAATAGGCAAGTAACAACTTGAGATTTTTGAATCAATCATATCAAATATTTTGTATTAATTTCGAAAAAATAAGAAAAAGATTTTGAAATCATTTTGAAATTTTCAAAAATATGAAAGAAAAAATGAAAAAGATTTGAATTTTGAAAAAGATAGAGTTTTTAAATTGAAAATTTGACTTGACTCATAGGAAACAACTAAATTTTGAAAAATTTTTGAAAATGTCAACTCAAATATTCGAAATTTATTTGTAAATAAGGGAAAGATATTTTTTTATTTTTGAATTTTTAATGAATAAAGAGAAAAACAACAAAAAGACTCAAAACATGAAAATTATGAATCAAAACACACAATGCATGCAAGAACACTTTGAATGTCAAGATGAACACCAAGAACACTTTGAAATTTTTTTAAGAAAAGAAACACATGCAAGACACCAAACTTAGAGATATTCAATGTTTAGACACTAACAAATTGAAAATGCATATGAAAAACAAGAAAAGACACAAAACATGAAAATGCAAAGATCAAACAAAGAAAATCATCAAGAACAAGTTGAAGATTATGAAGGACACATGCATGAATTTTTGAAAATTTTTAGGAAATTAAAAAGATGCAATTGACACCAAACTTAAACAAGAAACACAAAATTCTTTTTGGTTTTATGATTTTATTAAATTTTTTTTTTCAAAAATTATTTTGAAAAAGAAAATAAGGAATTCAAAATTCTTAATGAGAATTCCAGGAATCATGCAATGTTAGTCTAAAACTCCGGTCCAGGAATTAGACATGGTTTACTAGCTAGCGAAGCTTTAGCAGATCATTACATTCAACAACAAGATTGATAGAAATCAACAAGCTCTTGTGATGATAAGTTGAAACCTCGGTCTAAAAGATTAGACATGGCTTCACAGCCAGCCAGACTTCAACAAATCATCATGAAACTCTAGAATTCACTCTTTAAAATTCTGAAGCCATAGAATAATTTATTTATTTTTATTTTAAAATTTTTTTTTTGAAAATTTTTCAAAAATAAAAAGCTTAAAAATAAACTAAAATTACCTAATTTGAGCAACAAGATGAACCGTCAGTTGTCCAAACTCGAACAATCTCCGGCAACGGCGCCAAAAACTTGGTGCACGAAATTGCGATCTTCAATGGCGCCAAAAACTTGGTACGCATGATCATAATCTTAATTCTTCTTCACAACTTCGCACAACTAACCAGCAAGTGCACTGGGTCGTCCAAGTAATAAACCTTACGTGAGTAAGGGTCGATCCCACGGAGATTGTCAGCTTGAAGCAAGCTATGGTCATCTTGTAAATTTCAGTTAGGCAGATTCAAATGGTTATGGGATTTTTATAATTAAAATATAAATAAAATATAAAATAGGATAGAGATACTTATGTAATTCATTAGTGAGAATTTCAGATAAGCGTATGGAGATGCTTTTGTTCCTTCTGAATCTCTGCTTTCCTACTGCTTTCATTCAATCATTCATACTCCCTTCCATGGCAAGCTGTATATTGGGTATCACCGTCGTCAATGGCTACCTCCCGTCCTCTCAGTGAAAATGGTCCAAATGCGCTGTCACCGCATGGCTAATCATCTGTCGGTTCTCACTCATGTTGGAATAGGATCCATTGATCCTTTTGCGTCTGTCACTACGCCCAGCACTCGCGAGTTTGAAGCTCGTCACAATCATCCCATCCCAGATCCTACTCAGAATACCACAAACAAGGTTTAGACTTTCCGGATCTCAAGAATGCTGCCAATTGATTCTAGCTTATACCACGAAGACTCTGGTCTGAACCAGGAGCCCAAGAGATAAACACTCAAGCTATTGCAGATAGAACGGAAGTGGTTGTCAGGCGCGCGTTCATACGCGAGAATGATGATGAGTGTCACGGATCATCACATTCATCAGGTTGAAGTACGAGTGAATATCTTGGAATAAGAATAAGCTTGAGTTGAATAGAAAAACAATAGTACTTTGCATTAATTCATGAGGAACAGCAGAGCTCCACACCTTAATCTATGGGGTGTAGAAACTCCACCGTTGAAAATACATAAGTGATAATGGTCCAGGCATGGCCGAATGGCCAGCCCCCTAAACGTGATCTCTGAACATAAAAATATCCAAAAGATGTTAAATAAATCACTAAAAGTAGTTTTTATACTAAAACTAGTAGCTAGGGTTACATAAGATAAGTAAATGATGCAGAAATCCACTTCCGGGCCCACTTGGTGTGTGCTTGGGCTGAGCATTGAGCTTTCATGTGTAGAGACTCTTCTTGGAGTTAAACGCTAGGTTGTAGCCTGTTTCTGGCGTTTAACTCTGATTTGCAACCTATTTCTGGCGTTTAACTTCAGAATAGGGCAGGAAGTTGGCGTTTGAACGCCATTTTGCGTCGTCAAAACTCGGGCAAAGTATGGACTATTAAATATTTCTAGAAAGCCCTGGAAGTCTACTTTCCAACGCAATTGCGAGCGCACCAATTGGATTTCTGTAGCTCCAGAATATTCATTTTGAGTGCAGGGAGGTCAGAATCCAACAACATCTGCAGTCCTTCTTCAGCCTCTGAATCAGATTTTTGCTCAAGTCCCTCAATTTCAGCCAGAAAATACCTGAAATCACAGAAAAACACACAAACTCATAGTAAAGTCCAAAAATGTGATTTTTGAATAAAAACTAATAAAAATATACTAAAAACTAACTAAATCATACTAAAAACTACCTAAAAATAATGCCAAAAAGCGTATAAATTATCCGCTCATCAACCATCCATGCGCACGCGTACGCGTGAATCAAGAAATTTCGGCCATCCACGCGCCTGCGTCATGTACGCGTACCCGTGGATTGATTTTTCCACTTCCCATACATTCACCCGAGAGTTGTGCCTGAAGTGTGCCAACTTTGTGCCCCAAGGCACGCGCACGCGTACCTTGTGCTTCCGCGTCGACTCTCTGCTTTGCCATGCACGCGTCCGCGCACTGCGCGCATATGCACCACTTTCATTTCATCAATCCACGCTTAAGCGTACATGACGCGCACGCGTGGATTGCCCTGTTTCACCCACCTCCTTTTCTTCTCTTCTTTCAATTTCTTTCCTTCCTCTCTTCTCTTTCCACCCTTCAATCATCATCCAACACTACCAAACACCATGTAACACCATTTCTTTTAGTTAGTTAGTTATTTTAATTTTTGTTTTCCATTATAAGTGTTGGATTACTAATCTTGTTTACTGTTTACTGCTGCTGCTTATTGATAAGATGTTAGTTCAACATCATTGTTGTTATTGTCATTGTTGGATTCTTTGTTGAGGTTATATTTGGTTACTTGGTTCGGAACTTTTCATGTTTAATGCTTTTGAATACCAAGTACATGTGACATTGCCTTCATGCATCTTAACTCTTTAAATTGCATGTTTTGGCCACCATGCATTCATCATCTATTGTTAGGCAATTGTATATTATCATTGCATTTTTTTAGGTGATTCTTGTTTATGGTTTACCCTTATACACATCACTTATTTCATGCATTGAGATTGTAGAGTTGTGAAATTGGATCGAAAGCTTACCTAGCGACATATTTTTGAGCTTTCTAAGCTTTGTGGACCATGCTTGCTATGCGATTGATTTTTGACTTCTATATTCTTCTTCCTAAGTTCCATAGCATCCATGTGTTTCACCTCTATATCACTTAGGTGTTGCAACAACTTCAATATGTGTCATTGATTGTTGTGTGAGATTCATATACCATTTTGTTCACTAAGTCTACCTACACATCAATCAATGTCCATGCATTATCCAATTTCACAATTGTTTGATTTTTGCTTGAATGCTTTTATGCTTCTTCACTACTTGTTTGGTTGCCTTAACCTACAATTCTTTTAAAGTATCTCAAGTACACTAGAATGAGTAAAGCGCATGTTTTCTTTTGTGTAATTGTGACATAACTTTTTTTACTAGTGTGTGTGTATTCTAAACCGCATGCAAGTTAGGACCCACACACCTATCTTTCATCAATGTCACACCAATTCACCCACTCAATTCTAGTGATTTACCTCATTCTAACAATTCACGCTTCCTTATTTTTGTATTTTCTCATCTTACGGTGTTTATTTTGTTTTTCATGATTGATGCACCATAAGCAAAAACGGAAGCGGGAGGAAGAACACGCAGCTACCGGTTGACCTACCAGATGGAGGTGGCAACTCGGAGAGTCGCCATACCCCCTTGCTCATTTAGTGCACCGAGGACGGTGCAAACTTTTAAGTGTGGGGAGGTCATCCAGCCACTCGGCGTTTTTAGGTAACAAGTTTCTAATCCCAACACTTTTGCATTTCATTTTAGGATTTTTAGTTGCATTTTCTTATTTTGCATATGTATATAATAAGCTTAGTCAAAATCATGATATTTTCCAAGGATTTTATCTATAGGGCACCCCAATTGATTGAAAAAAATTTTTTTTTAGAACTTGCTTGAATTATATACATTGTGGAACATGATTTTTGAGCTAAAAACACAAGCATGTGAGATTTGAGCCTAATTGTGTGGTTACATCATACATGACCACTTATTTTCATTCTTGTGTGCATTATTCTCCTCCTATGATTGTAATATTTGATTTGTTTGATTCTTTATGTCCATTACTTTGTGTATACATGCATTTATATGATTGAGGCCATTGTTCAAATAGCTCACTTACCCAAATAGCCTACCTTTTATCTTCCATTGTTAGCCAATTTTGAGCCTATGCTTAACCTAATTGTTCTTAATTGTAGCACATTACAAGCCTAAGTGAAAAACAATAAATGTCCCTTGTTTGAATCTTTGATTAGCTTAGGCTAGTGAGAGTGTTCATTATTTGATTTTGGGAGAGTTGGGAACATTGGGTAGAGATAAAAGTGTGTTTGTGTTTGTGTTGAAAAATTTTGGGAATTTGGTACATACTCATATATTAATCATGTGTAAACCATATGCATTGATGTTCTTGTATATATTTTAGTTAAAAAAATTATATAGAAAAAGAAAAAGAAAGAAAAAGAATTACAATAAAAGGGGACAAAAATGCCCCAAAGCAAGGTTTAATAAAAATCAATGCATATGGGTGGTGATAAAAAAAGAGAATGCATGAGTGTGTGAAAAAGTGAAGAATGGGTAGTTAGGTTTGTTTAGAATTGTACAGGTTGTCATAGGTTAGGTGGGAAGTTTAAGTAATCAAAGATTCAAATTTCAAGCTCACTTGACCATATGCATCCTACCTTGACCCTAGCCCCATTACAACCTATGGGAAAGTCCTCATGATATTTGTATGCATGCATAAAGTAATTGTTGATTGTTAGATGAAAAAAATTTGGAAAGCATGATTAGGGGAGAATTGAGTGAATCAACCCCATGCACTTGAGGGACTAGAGCGGATACACATCCGGCGAGAGTTCGATTGCTCAATTACATGTTTCCACCCATGATCATCTTTTCTTGCAAGTTTGTAAAATCTTTCAATAATTCAATTCAATTGTGGGTTGATTTGATTGCTATTACCTTAGCCCTTGTGTTTGTATATATATTCTTGGAAATTGACTTGTTTTGACCAAGTGGATGCATTCATATAGATAGATTTCATATAGATAGAGTGCATTTAGTTAGTTTGTATTGAATAAATGTTGATACCTCTTTGCTTCTTTCTTGATTTTAGCATGAGGACATGCTTAGTTTAAGTGTGGAGAGATTTGATAAACCCCGATTTCGTGATTTATCTTGTGCTTATTTTAGGGGATTTTACCACCTTTTTCCCACATTTATTCAATGAAATAGCATGGTTTTGTAATTCTCCCTTGAATTGCGCTTAAGTGTAAAAACATGCTTTTTAGGCCCTTAAATTGGTGATTTTGATTCACTTAAATTCCATTCGATGCCTTGATGTGTTTGTTGAGTGATTTCAGGTTCATAAGGCAAGTATTGGATGGAAGAAATGAGGAGAAAAGCATACAAAGAGGAGAACGCATGAAGAAACAAAGATTAGGAATGCATCAATGGGCAGGCACGTGTACAAGGCGCGCACGCACAGAAGTGGTTTCGCATAGAGACGCGCACGCGTACATGACGCGTCCGCGCGGATGAAGAATTTGCCAATCGACGCGCACGCGCACATGGCGCATACGCGCCGATACTCTCACGTGACCCACTTAAAGGCAAAATGCTAGGAGCGATTTCTGAGCTGTCCAGGCCCAAATCCAACTTGTTTCTGAGTGTATTTCATGCAGAATTGAAGTCAAAGCAAAGGGGGAGCAATTAGTTGTAAGATTAGCATCATGTAGTGTAGTTTCTAGAGAGAGAAGCTCCCTCTTCTCTCTAGAATTAGGTTAGGGTAGGTTAATTCTTCTAGATCTAGGTCCAATTTTATGATTTCATCTTGTTTTCTTTATGAATTCTTGCTTCTACTCTTTCACTCTCATGGTTTGTAGTGTTAATTTTCCTTTTATGCTCTCTTTTATGCTCATGCACTCATGATGGATTTGGTTTACTTTTAATGAAATTTGATGTTGATGTTTCTTTTTCTTGATGAATTGAGTTGTGATTTTACTATTCTTGCACATTTATCATGCTTTCCATTTATACCCATCAAGTGTTTGACAAAATGCTTGGTTGGGCTTTAGAGTAGACTTTGAGCATTCTTGGCTTGAAAGGAATAATTAGGTGATCTTGAGTCATGAAAACCCGACTTATGTTGGTGATATAGAGTTGTTAGTTAATATGATTTCCATTGACTCTAATTTTTTGCTAATTCCATTAGTGAGTTGATTAGTACATTTGGATTGAGGTTAACTAGTCTTATTAGACTTTCTCCGAGTATGAGGATAACATGATACCTTCCTCTATCTTCGGGGATAACGTAATGAGATAAATTCTTGTTTATTATTGTGGTATGATTGATTAGTCTTGTTTGACTTTATCCCTATGTGTTGGAGTTGACTAAATAAGATGAATTAATCATTGCATGACTAGGATAGAAAGCCTATGATCTCGACCTTTGCCATGAATGTCTCTCTTCTTTACTTGCTTCCTTTAATTGCTTGCTTGATTTACCTTTCTTGTCATTTAATTTCTTGCCCTCTTACCAATCAAAACCCCCCTTTACCCTTCATAGCCAATAAGCATACACTTCATTGCAATTCCTCGTGAGACGACCCGGAGTCCAAATATTCCGGTTAATTCTTATTTGGGGTTTGTTATTTGTGACAACCAAAATTTTTGCATGTGCGGATTCTTTGTTGGTGTAGAACTATACTTGCAACGAGAATTCATTCAATTGAGGAAATTCTATACCACCACAACAATTCGCACATCATCCTTGTCATCGCCGAGCTCACCTCCTCTTTCATCGCCGAGCTCGCCTCCTCTTTCGTCGCCATTACTCGCTGCCAGTAAGTAATACTCTGTTATTCACTTATTCCTCCTCGCTGCCTTCTGATTTTCTGTTCATGATTTTTTGATTTATTTGTTTGCTGGATTCAAGATTTTGATTTTTGATTTTTTGAGGTTATTTTTTCATGGTTTATTTGTTTGCTGCTTCATGATTTTGGTTGCTGAATTCATAGTTTTCTGAGTTTATTTTGGATTCATGATTTTTTATTTTTTGAGGTTATTTATTTGTTCATGGTTTTCTGAGGTTATTTTTTATTTTTGTTTTTATGATTGTTACAGATGGAACAATCACAAAGTAACTCACAGCCACAATATAATATTATTCAAGATTCTCAAACTGGTTCATCTAGAGGTAAATCTGATCCAGCTGGCAATATTTTACAGTGAAGTATGATAAAAAATAAAAAGGCTCAATATACATGTATTTTCTGCTTGAATACTTACAATGGAGGGGAGATATATAGAATGAAATATCATCTTGCAAAAATTCCTGGACAAATTAAAGTTTGTAACAAAGTAACTGAAGATGTTGAACTTCAATTCAAAAGGCTTTTGGAGGAAAACAAAAAAAATAAGGTAGAAAAAAATTTACAAGTGTTTGTTACAAGTGATTGTGCATAAGGTTAAGATGGGAAAATGGTTAGCTCAATGGGAAGATGGTTAGCTCAATTATCTTGGATAGTAAGTTTTGGGAGGATTGTGTTACTACTGTGATGATTATTGGTCCTCTTATTAAGTTATTGAGACTTGTTGATACTGATGAGAAACCTTCTCTGGGATACGTGTATGAGGGCATGCAAAGAGCCAAAATTGCTATCAAGACAATATTTAGAAATAGAAAAGCTGCATACACACCTTATACAAGTTTCTTGAAAATGCAGTGGGATAAGTATTTAAAGCGTGACCTCCATGCAGCAGCATACTTTTTGAATCCAGGTTTCCTCTATAGTGAGGGGTTTGTTGAGAAGGCAAATATCTTGAGGTCTTTACTTGATTTATTTGATATTGAAACTCTTTGCGATGACTCAGTTGCCGCAATACAAGAGATACAGTTGTATCGAGATCGAAAAGAAAGTTTTGGAAGGGAAAGTGCTTTGAAAGCATTTAAGAGACTCGAACCTGGTAAGTTATTATATTTCTATGTTCAATTTACTTTGAAGGTTTTTTAAATATTGAATGAGAATTGATGTTTGACTTTCATATCCTGGTAGGTGAATGGTGGAGGCTACACGGTGGGAGTGCTCCTAATTTGCAAAAAATGGCGATTCATCTTCTTCATCAAACATCTTCATCATCCGGATGTGAGAGGAACTGGAGCCTCTTTGAACAAATCCATTAAAAGAGGAGGAACCGATTAGAGCATCAAAGGCTAAGTGACATTGTTTATGTGACTTATAATCTACGCCTTCGATCTAGATTGCATCGCAAGAAGAAGAATTATGATCCAATTGACATTCAAAGTATTGACACAGTAGATTTTTTGGATAATAGCAGATGAAAATGATCCTGAATTTACTAATGGAGATATCGAAGGCATTGAAAATTTAATTTACACGGATAATGCTATGCCTTCATATCCTAAAGGTGATTGAAATAGCAAAACTTGTTTCATTTACTAAAGATATATGTTGTAAAGTTATAACTTTAATTTTTTCTTGGTTTTTTATTTTGTTTTATTAGATGGAGGAGATGTGGAAGTTGATGTGGATTTGCCTGATGTCGCTGATTCTTCAAATATAGCTTCTTTTAGTGGTACTTCTGAAGATGGTGGCTTTGCATTACCTATTTATGATGGAGATATTGGAACACTTAATGATGATTATGATTTTTGATGAGTTGCACCTTTGATTAGTTGAAAACTTGCTAGTAATTGTTTCTTTTGAATGTAGAATATTATGGGTTTGTCATTATGTGCGTTTTTTTTTTTTTAGTTATAAACTTTGATGTTTGAAGTTGTTTGTGAACCTCTAATATTAAGTTATGGATAATTTATTATATAAAATTTTAAATTTTATTAAGTTAGAAATTATTGAATTTATATATTTAAAATTATTTTTAGGTTTTTTAATAATTTATTTAATATTTAATTAAACGATTGAACTCCGGTTAAAACTCGGTCGAACCAATAAACCATTGAACCAATAACTTCACCAATTCATTGACCGATCCGGTTCTCGCAACCTTGATTTGAATGGAAGAGATAGAATAACAATTGAATGATATAATGATATAGGAAAAGTATAGGTAAACAATGAAAATATTAAACAATGTAAACAATAGATATATCGGATGTTCATTTTACTAGTATACGGATAGTTATTTTAATATTAAAATTTAGAGGGTTAATTTGGAGGTGTAGTGTGTTTTTATTTGATTGGTAGTTGTTCATATTGTTCAACAAAGTCATTGTCCCCCTAGCATTTTCCAATGATATATTAGGGGCTTTTTTTTTAAGAAGTTTAGTCTTATGTTGCACGTGGGATGGACTGCATTGAGCCCAATAAACTTTTTTTAATCTTTTCATTAAGATTTTGAAAAAGTTTTCTTTTTTATAACTTTTATTTAATTTTTAAATTTTTCGTAACAAAAAATTTAATTTTTTTATTATTGTTATTATAAGTTATATATATATAATATTAATATAAATAAATTATAACACGCATAATTTAAAATAAATACATATTTAAAGATATGTTGTGTTTTAAAGAAAAAAACTAAAATAATTAAAATCTTAAAATTCCTAATAAATTTAGTTCAAGTTTAAAAATTATAGGCAACTAATAGATTTTAATCAAATGATTATAATTATAATATAACACTTATAAAAATCATAGTCAAAGATTATCATTTAACATAGTCATTATTAGAATAAGAGTATAATTTTAATTATTTATATTTTTGTTTCTATTTATTATTTTATATATTAATTTATTATAAAATAATTTTTTTAGTTGAATTAGTCAAACCGATTGAACCAATAAATTAATGAATTAATAACAAAAACGATTCAATTGATCGATTCGATTTTCAAAATTTTGGGTGGTAGTGAGGTAGAAGAGTTCGAGGAGGGAAGGTGTGAGGATGCCTAAGGAAGAAGAAGAGAAAAAAGGATTAGAGTTTTAGAAAATTGAAATTGTGTTTTTAAAATTATAAGAGTAATTATTAAAATTAGTCCCCAAGAATTTTAAAAACAGATATTTTAGTCCCAAAAAAAATTAATCCACAAATCAATTCCTAAAATTTTACTTCGGCAGACAAATTAGTTTCCAATTCATTTTCTAGCAGAGTAATTATTCAGATCAGTCCCCAAAGATTTTAAAAGCAGACATTTTAGTCCAAAAAAATTAATACACAGACAGTGTTTTTTCTGTCAAATATAACAGTCCCCCGTTTATTTTATTTTTACTATATGTCGATCTTTATTATTATTAACTTAGCTTTGTGTATGTGGACGATGACACTAGCATATTAAATTATTAATACACTATTTTCGCTAGATATAAGTAAGGAGAATAATGATACTTTGAAATTTAAATTAAAATATTTTATTTTAATACAAACATATTTTTTAAATAGGACATCTTTTAATTATATTAAATACAAAAATATCAAATAGTTTCAATCTTGAGTTTTTTGTAAAATAATCTCTAATAATTTTATTATTATTATTATTATTATTATTATTATTATTATTATTATTGTTGTTGAATGAATATATATACATATATATTAATTATAAATACAAACATAAGAATCTAATGAATAAATTTATGATTATTTTTGTTCAAAAAATATAAAAAATTATGGTACAATATTATTGTGTAATTAATAATAATTTTACTTTTTCTTAGACAGAGAACATTTATGTCTAGAGAACAGTTATGTCTGACGGAAAAAATGTTGGGAATTAATTGGAGACTAAAATATCCGCTTTTAAAATCTTTGGGAAATGATCTGGATAATTATTCGGTCAGAAAATGAGCTGGGAACTGATTTATCAGTTGAAGTAAAACATTGGGGATTGATTTGTGTATTAATTTTTTTAGAACTAAAATACTTTTAAAATTCGTGAGAACTAATTTGGGTAATTACGCAAATTATAAAATTAAAAATGGGTAACTTTTGTAATTATAATAATTATTAACTGACACGTCACCTCTAAACCTCAACTCCAGGTAACTCAATTGATGACTGGTCACTTTTGTTAAATTTTAAAATTTTTCAAAAATTATTTTGTAAATAAAAGATTATGTACGAGTTTATCGGTGCCCGAATCTTTTGAATACCGATTTGATATTTACCTATTTAAAAAATTATAATTTTTACCACTTAACCATATTATATTTATTATTGTCTAAATTATTTTGTTCATTTCTCTTTATTTTTTGTTTACAAATTTTAATTATATTATTTTGTCCCAATAATTATAGTTGCTAACGGAATATTATTGATAACAATACAATAATAATATGAGTCAATATTATTATATCTCGAAAATATCGAACTCACAAAATACAATTAGATTGAGTTTTTTTTTTATCCCCAAACAGATGCAGAAAGTTTTCACTTCTATAATTTTCAACAACATAGAAGTTAAAAAAGGGCAAAAAACTATATCTCGGTTAATTTAATTAGTTGTAGAGAGGATTTCACTCATATAATTTTTTTTTTCAATTTTAAACTCATATATAAGAGCATGCTGGTTATACAAGCTGATGATTCATCAGTTCAAGACATCTGAAATACAAGGTAAAGGAAAAACCAGTAAAGTGTGATTTTCCCGCATTTGATTTAAAATCATCAAAACTTTAGTTAGCTACATATATATAGCATACAACTTATACATCATTGAGATGATGCATTATTCAATTCTTTATTTACAGGTTCATACTGATTATGTGATTCTGTTTTTTGGCTGGAGAAAACAATTTGCCCTGGCCCCAACACTCACCATATATATATAGATATATAGATATATATGGAAGGGTAGAAATTAAATTCTGCTAAGCGATCCTCCTAACCTGCAAAATAACATGCAACAGGGATTACATGTATACAAAGATTCATCAAATGTATTATTATTTAAATTTAAATTTTAGAAGGGAAATCTTAGACTGAAATAGCTAATATAATTGAGTAGTTCACTTTAATGTGACTTTAAGGTTATATATAGATTCGAGTCATATAATTAATTCTTGATATAAGCATTATAAACTCTTGGTTGATTAACTCCTATGATGCACGGACACCACGACACGACACGGGACACGCCGACACGCGAATTTTAAAATCTTACATGACACGGGGACACGCATACATATAAAATATAAAGTATTTTTTAGATAAACCGTAATGATATTTTAATATTTTATTGATATTAAAATATAAATTAATTTTTTAAATTATTTTTAATGTCTTATTTTAATTATATCAAGTATTTAAAATATTTTTTGTTTTAATAAATAATAATATATACTATATCTAAATTTATTTTGAAAATATATATTAAGAATAAGACCGGACACACTGACACGTGATGGTATTTAGGTGTGTCCAAGTGTGTCCGGAGAAGATTTTTTATTTTTTATTGAGACACGGTTTGGACACAGCAGACACGCGTGTCGGACGAGTGTCGGTGAGTGTCGTGTCCGAAATGTGTCCGACACGCAGACACGGCAACTCAGCAAAGTGTCCGTGCTTCATAGATTAACTCAGTATAATTTGACTAAATTTGTAATTAAATCCTTATAATTTTTTTTAAGTAAGTCTCTATACTAATTTTTAAATTTTAGTTTAGTTCCTACAATGACAAAAACATTTAATTTAATAGAATATATTATGTTTTCAAATTGGATATACCATAATTAAAACGTTTGAATTATTATTCACTTATTGTAGTCTTTTTTCATATTGACAAAGTAATCCTTATTCCTTTCCCTCCTCTTTCACTCGAATAGAAAACTCTTTCTCTTCCTCCATACTCCGTTTGGCATTGTGTGGTGCCACTATAGCATCTCAACCCATCATTGTGTGATCCAAACCCACTCTTCTCTATTGTGACATTTGCCATTGAAGGAACTTCAATATTAATTCCCCAAGGATCAGTATCAATTTATCAAGTAGTAAGTCAATACCAGAGTTAATCAACCAAGAGTCCAAGAACAAGCAAGAACAAGCACTGAGCACTGACTGAGCATCCGAGGCATTACTTTCAGTGAGGACAGTGAGCAGAGACTTGAGGAATAAGGACGAACATTGGCAAGTTAGCGATGGACAACGGGGAGCTGGCGACAAACACTGGCGAGCTGGCGACGAACATGATGGACGGACGACGGGCAAAGATCTAAGGAGCATCACCTGGAGACGCTGGCGTTGCGCGAACGACTAAAGGGCCTTCGAGCACGACGAACCAGGAGGATTGGCGAATGACCACGACGAACCAGGTGGCGATAGTGAGACGACGGGTGGCTCTATGGAGGCTAAGGTTCTCAAGGAAGAGCTGAGATAGAAGAGAATGGTTTTTACTTCTACCGTTCCATGTGAGTGAAAGGGAAGAGAGACTCGTTTGAATGGTTAATTTAAAAATTCTTTCTTTTCTTTTTTTTTTTTTAATGAAATACCAAAACAGCATCATTTAGAGTAAACCGACAAACTCCTGGTTCGATCCGTAGTTAGTCTAATTTGATTTTCAGAACCGCAATTTTATAAAGTTAAAGACATGGTATTTTGG
Source organism: Arachis ipaensis (assembly GCF_059453495.1). Taxonomy (NCBI): domain Eukaryota; kingdom Viridiplantae; phylum Streptophyta; class Magnoliopsida; order Fabales; family Fabaceae; genus Arachis; species Arachis ipaensis. The sequence goes on from NC_142439.1 coordinate 97,717,374, forward strand.
TGAATTATACACATGTAAACGTTTTTTTAATGTCTGTTGTGATTAGAGACTAAATTAAAAAAAAAATTAGTATAGAGATTTAACTGAAAAAAAATATAAAAACCTAATTAAAAATTTAGTAAAATTATAGAAATTAATAGAATAATTATTTTTTTTAATACTACATGATGCAAGATGTTTTGTATTGGAATGTCCTTTATTAATTATAATAAATTTCAAGAAAGATACACCTGTTTTTAGAAACAGAAGAAAATCTATCACTTGTAGAATATCAAGAGAAGTAAATACAATTTGTACAATAAATTTTTTTTTTAAGGGAACTAGCTAGAGTGGGACTCGGCTATAGAGTTTAGAAAGTCATACCGTTAGGAGTATATTCCTTAATCCTTAGCAATGCTCCTAATAATAGAGAGATCCTGTAGAAAGAAAAAAGAAAGAAAAACAAAAAGCAATGAGAGAATTATATATGACGAATCAGAGGAAGCCAATTATTATATTGCCAAAGATTTTACCACATATTTATAAGAGGCGTATCAATCATACCTTGCCACCAGTTTCCTCTTGAAGCACTTCCAGAGTCATCTTCTCCCCCATCCTTCTTGTACTAACACGAATAATACAAAATATACCCTAATTAAATGAATAAATCCAAATAATAACTTATTTAATAAGTATAGTTCAATTTGTCTTGTGTACATATATGAAGTGTGGAATACTACACCATCTCATATTTTATTTATTATCTAATAAAATATAGTCTCTGTTTTAATTGAATTCACGTCTCATTCGATAATAGTCATACCACTTGTTAGTTTACAAATCATGCCTTTGAATAGTGTTTCATGTTTACAAATACATACATAGTGTAGTGTTTGTCATTCTCTAGAAATTAATAACTCAATATACACATGACTAAATATAAATACACTCACCAAAGAGTTCAATCCGGAGTTTTGTGTACTTTGAGGATGCGAATATATGTCCTGGCCACCATAATAGATTGATGAGCTAAGGTGGCAAGGTTGAACTCTTTGTTCCTCATACATGGAACTCATCATATCCTTATTTGTTGTGTGATTACGAGTTTCACCATCATTGCTCTTGTACTTGTGTACATCATCTGCACATATAGACACAATAGGGATTTGGGAGATGACATAAAAGAGGGGCGGGGGGTGCAGCATTGGAAGGAAAAGAATAATATTTTTATCCCAAAAAGTTGAAGTAAATCTCATAATGAATTGAAACAAATAAATTCTTTAGAAAAACTTTTTTTTCATAGTCAATGTATGAGGGACACTAGTACTCTACGTATTTAGGTATATAACTGAGACATAAGGAGAATAAAGGAAAATATAGCAAATAGGGAATGAGCTAATAGCTGCTGTGTAACTTTTTGGTTGAACATTTAAACATCACCAAGAATGACAAACTTTTACCAAATTGATAAAATCAAATTACATAGGTAGAAGAAGAACAATATTGTGTATGCTAATTTTCTTCTTGTATACTAATTTGATATATATTCCTTTATTATTAAATAAGATACTAGACTAGTCACCAAAAAAAAAAAATAAGATACTAGACTCGTATAAGATAATTCTTATACGCTGTTTAAAAATAAGGAATATAGTTACATACTTCTATAAAACATATTAGTGTATTAACAGATGCTTATGTATTAATTTATCCATTTAGTCAGGTAAATCTTATAAATGGTATAAAATATGTTCTATAGATAATTAGATATACATGATAAAAAATATTTTAGAAACAAAAATTTGAACACTAAAATTGTTTTCAGTCCCATTATATATTAATGGTATGCGTTTGATTTGTATTTTTTTGGTATTCCTCGTGAAATTTTAAAACAAATAAAAGAACGGTTGAAAAATATGTTAGAATACACATTAATATAGTGTTGAGTGAGAGTAACAACTACCAGGTATAACCGTTTTTGGGGTTGCGGTTTTTTCGGTCACTTGAAAATGCCGAGATTCTCTCCCTAACACCTGAAACAGAATCATTGGGGAAAACAAAACTCAGAGCTGATTCAAATTTCAACTTGTCGTTTAATCAGTTAAATTGGTGCATCATTGAAATTGAATTCCCCAACTTCAAAATTCAAAGCTCTGAGCACAACACATCAACAATGAAAAGAAAATGCAGAGAAAAACAGAGATATTCAAATTAATTGAACATTCCACGATCAGAAACAAAACCTTAGACGATGGAGGGAATATAGAAGCCAAGATTCCAGAATTAGAAGATGGACGTTGGGATTGGTCGGATCCAAAGAGTTCAGAAGTGAAAGAAGACGAAGAAGAAGAAGAAGAATTGAATTGGTTCTGTCCTTCCATTGTTTGAACCTTAGAAAGGTTTAAGCTTATGCTGCTTCAACACTTCAAAGAAAGTCAATTTTTTATTTATTTATTTTCTACGCGGAGACAACCCCAAAATGAAACATCAACTACCTCCTGAGAACAACCCTAAAATGGGAAAGAACAAAACTCAATTGTGGTTTTTTGTTAGGGAACAAACAGAGTGAAAGGAATGAGGACAGAAAAGAACAGAACGAAGAAAGTGAGAGACACGTGAAAACATTGACACTGGAGAGAGAAAGAAAAGAAAATGTTGGAAATAAGTGAGGTGTGAAACCTTTGCTAACACGCCTTAATTTATAGAGGCCGAAGGGAAGGGTCTCGTGAGATTTTTAAATTTTAAATTTTATTTATTTTATTTTCGCATTTTCAATTCAATTTCAAGTTTCAACATTCCTGGAAATGCAGGAGTGTAGTAGCCCTCTCTTTCCCTTCAAACTGTGAAGATGAAAAAATGTATTCTTGCCATCCAGATAAATGGATCCAATAGGTGGGGTTGGAGTCTATTAGCAAAATCTGGTAAATGTTATATTAACAGGACAAACAAGTCTACAATCTACTAAGGATTTTCGCAATGAACGTATAAGCTTTTAAAGATAAAAGTATTAATTTTCGGGTTTAGAAAAACTTGTGATATATTTATAGGTTTTTAAAGGGAAAAAAACCTAGTAGATACAAGAAATTTTGTATCAATGCTAATAAATTTCAACAAAAAAATAACAATATGGATACAAAAGTTGAAAAAAATTGTCTCTTACCTTTTGTTCCACATTTTTATCTATGACGATTTTTTAAAAATACTTTTAAGTTTTTGACCTCTTTAAAAATTAGACATATAAGTCCTTTGGTTCATATGAGTCCGTAAGACCCAATAAAAAAAAAATCTGACGTGACTCCCGTTGTACTGACCCGACCATTACGGATGCATACATGGAGAGAACATTTTAAAATGGGACAAATGAGTCCCCCTACTGCAAAATGACGTCGTTTGATAGGTAGCCCTAATCATTCAATTGAGTGGATTTGTTCGTGAGGAGTTCCAACTACAGTAACAATAGCCATCAATGGAGCATCTCCAATCTCAAGAAGAAGCGTAGGAAGAATAAGATAAGAAAATTCAACTTCAAACTCAGTTCTATATGTTGTGCATGTCGAAGACCTAAACAATGATGTCGCTCCGAGGTGCTTCTGTAGAGTTTATGCAAGGTTTAATTATTTTGCGAGTCCCTATAGTTTTACCGAATTTTCAATTAAGTCCCTACATTTTTTTTCTTTTCAATTGGGTCCTTATACGTTAATTTTTTTCAATTAAGTCCCTATCGTGAGAATAATGTTTAAGATAACAGAATATTCTATTTAAAAAACGAATATTCTCCTGTTTGAGTTAGGTATCCTAATTGGACATATCTCTATTTTTTCAAAATACCCAAAAAACTCTTGGCATTTTGGCACAAAGGAAAAAAAACCCTAGCCAGCCCCTAATTTTCTCTCTGAAAATCGTGTAAAGTGAGTTTCTCCTCCATCAGTCTGTCATCTTCGTCCATAGCCGTCGGTCCGTCGTCTTCATCCAAAGCTTCCGTCAATCTCTGAAGATCTGCACTGATTGATCCGTCGAAGCCCTGTTCGCCACTCGGCGCGCCTCGCCTCACGTCGCCGCGCTGCGCCTCGCCTCGCCTTGCTGCCCGTACACTCAATCTGCCAGAACAGGTGAGTTAGTTTCTAGTTGTACCATATATTAAGGTTGTACGCTTTGTGCCCTCCATCATGAACCATATATTCTTTACCACAAACGCACACACAGCAGCAATTTTGTTTTACTAACAGAGAGAAATGAATTACAAACTGTGATATTCAATGGATAATTTTGGAGTTTGTCATAGCTAAGCTTATTCTCAAATGCAGATCAATACACAAAATTTTAATTACATTTGTCCAATTCTAAAAAATTGGCAACTCCTTTAGTTTATTTGTTCACTAATCTTGAGTTACTTTTTCTTATGCCGTCCCACATTTAGTTTCGGAAAATTCTATTTAAAAAACAAAAAAATATGAATATATGTGGTGAATTGACATATGACTTAGTTTTGCTGATTAGGGTTATGAGATTGGAATAGTTTGAGTTTCTACATTTTCTGTCAATTTGTTTCAGGATCTGAAGTATTGTTAATTTTGTAGGAGCTACAAAAGCACAGAAGCCCTGAAATAATTCTGGCATTGGTTGATAATAAAGCTGATCTTCATGAGAAGTGAGAGGTGGCTGTTCAGGTATTGCAATACTCTTCAATATATTTCTATTTTTCATTAGAGACTCGAGTCCCTTGTTTTCTCATAGAGTATACTTCATTGTTTCTGTGAAGAATGTCTTTGACTATGCAGAGAAGAACTGAATGTGCTTTATACAGAGATTTGCAAAGACAGCGGACAACATAAATGAACTCTTTGAGGTACTTTGATGTTTTTCCCCCCTCCCCTTCCAATTTATTAATTTTCAATTTAATCATAACTTTTTTTTATAAGGATGGGAATGGATGAACAATAGTGTAAATGTTCTAATTATTAGGATGTCGTGATTGCATGTAACATTCAGTAAGTTGTTGATTGTTTAGAATATGTATTATTGTTGTTTTATTCAAAGAGATTTAACTATTTAAGTATAGACGAGTTTAACACAATTATGATCTATGAAAGGCATCCTATTGTCATTTGGTCTATTTAGTTGACTCTACCAAGTGGGATAAGACTTCTTTGTTGTTATAGTATAGTAGTAGTAATAGTAGTGACCATTTGGATGTAATTGGATTTCAGAATTTCTTGCAATTTGAGAATCGGGCCTGCTACACATACAAGCAAATAAGGCTTACAAGCCTTACAAGTTGCCCAGCCCAGACTTCTATCCACATGCACTCACTCCCTTTGAATGGAGCGTCAATTACATGCGCGTCACTCAATGGTTACGCTTCGCACAAAGCTAGCGCTCGTTATGGCGCACTCTTCCACTTCTCCTTCGAAGAAAACACAAACCGTCAATTTTCGAGCAACATTCCAAACTGAAGAGATAGAACTTGTCGTGAAGATTAGCAGAAACCATCAACACAAGATAGAACTCTCCATCAACAATCTCCAGAAAAAATGAAGATATATTACTCAAGGTACGTTACTATTTTACTTATCTTGTAGATTTTCCACATTTCGAAATCGAAGAACTACGTTTTACTGTTCTTCTACGTTCTTCTAGATTTTACTGTTCTTCTTGTTCTAGCTCTCATTTTACTGTTTTTAATGTTCTTCTTGTTCTAGGTTTTACTGTTCTTCTTGGTTTTAAGGTTTACTATTCTTCTTAGTTGTTCTAGGTTTTACTGTTCTTCTTGTTCTAGTTCTTTTCGTAACTGATTTTTGGGAGTATATTGAGTAATTTGGTGGGTGTATATGGAGTAATTTGTTGGGTGTATATGGCATAATTTGTTGGGTGTATATTTCTGAACTGATATAATGTAATATAATCAACTGTTGCAACAGTTCTAAATATTGCTTGTCCTTGGGTGTATATTACTTGACCTTGTAATATTGCTTGACTTGTATATTTATGCATGTTTGAGTGAATTGAAACATCATTTTGAACTAATCTAATTAAATATTTATGAGAATCCGTATAGGTGTATGTGGCTGATCTATAGGTGTATCTGACTGATATCTATGGGTGTATTTTTCATTTCAGAAAAAATGGCAGGCAAAAATCAAGCTAGAAAAAATGTAAGAACAAATATATGTCTTAGATCAAATCAGTTTTTCATAATAGAAATATATCTGACTCTAATTTTTCTTTGATTATAGCAAACTAAAGACCTTAAGTGTGCAACCCATTTGTTGAGTGAGAAATTCAGAAATATGAGCGAGGAGAAGAAAGCAATTGTTAGGGATTTGGGATTTGGTGGCCTGATGCACATCCTGCCGCTAAGGGTGCATCACCAAATATTAAAGGAGTTAGCTAACTCCTTTAAATTAGGGAAAAACAGACTCGAAACCGGCTATGGTTCGTTTAAAGTAAGACCAAGAACAATAGGGGCTGCGCTTGGCATCAACGCATCAGGTAACTCGCTACACACATAGGTGTATATAAGCCATATTGAGGTGTATTTTAAGTGATGCTTGGGTGTATTTCAAGTGATTTTCATACAATGTTGTTTCCCTTTTTATAGGAGATCTACTGCCTCAGAAAGTCAATTATAAGGATCTTTCTGAAGACAACAAACAAATTTTTAGAAGATTCCAGGGAAGACCCTCAAAAATCTGACAGATGAGATGATGGCTATTGGTGTTAATAATGAACAGGATCGCCTCATGTTCAAGAGGATTTTCATTCTCTATATACAGATGGCGTTCCTGTTACCAACCACAATAAACAAAATCTTCCCTGTGCACCTGGCACCAATTTTCAAGATGGACACAATAACAGAGGGGAACTGGGGAGCACATGTTCTGAATTTTATCATCAAGAGAATAACAGATTACAATCTAAAAAAGAAAAAGGCAATTGACGACTGCCTGTTTGCCCTGATGATAGTTTACTTCCATCTATCAAAAAATAAAGACAAGAAAGGGGAAGAAAGACCTCTAGAACCCTGGATTACCAACTGGACTAGAGAGCAGTTAGTTGAAAGAATGAGGGCAAAAATGGAAGAACATATGGTAAGTGAACAAAATATCTTCGGTGTATTTTATTTATCTGAATGTTGTTAACTAACATTTCTAATGTTTCAGGGAATTGTAAAGATGGCCAAAACAAAGGAGAAAATGAAAGAAATAAAGAAAAAAGAAAAAAAAAGAAAAAACCAAAAAAAGGAAGCCAAGTTCATCATCATCATCTGAGACCGAAACAATTGACAATGATGTCCATTCTACCTTTGAGTCTGAGACTGAAGAAGACTCAGAGGATTCAACAAGGAAACAACCCACCCGAAAAGCCAAAAGGTAAGTAACATACTTGGATGTATTTTGTTTATCCAGTTGGGTGTATTTTGTGCATTCATTTAGGTGTATTTTGTGCATTTATTTGGGTGTATTTTGTCCCTTTTAGTATGTTTTTAAATAATGATTGTTTGCCTTCCAGAATGGAGTCCAAAAAAAGAAAGAAGATTCAGGAGGATTCTGATTCAGAATCTGAATCAAATGATGAGTAATGTTCTGAAATTATTACTGCTTTCCTTTGGGTTTATTATCAAGATTTCATGTATTAACAGAGCGTCTCTTATTAACTTTTAGAAGCGAAGAATCATCACCAGTAGAGAAGCAAAAAACAAAGAAAAAGACTCAGAGAACACCACAAAAGTAAGCACTTCTTTGGATAGTATTTTGTGATCAAATTAATTTTGTATTTCTAATTCATACTTATTTTTTTCTCCCAGGACACAATCCAAAAAGAAAAAGGTCATTGTTGAGGATTCATCTCCTAAGCAAGTTCAATCCTATCATGGGTACAGTACTTTATAAGCTATATTACCGTCTATCATCAAAATTATATTTGTTAACATGTTCTTTTATGCATGTACTGTCAGATCTGAAATTGGAACTGAAGAATTAGATGAATTCTTAAGGGAAAATAATGAAAAATCTGCATCACAGGGGTATGTCTTGTTGGGGTGTATATTTCAGATTTTAAGGTATTTTCTTTGCTAGTAATTGTTTCTTGTTTGCCAGGGAGAAGGAAGCTGACCTGCGATCGACAGAAGCTCACTATGTCTCATCTGAAACGTAAGAAGCTTTATTTGATAAAATCTTGTTATCCTGATTTAACAGTATGGTATTTTTTGTGAATAATATGTACTCTATTATGTTTAGAATACTGGACGTAAACTTAGGAAGTGATGATCCTTCGTCTCAAGGACACACTGATCAAAGTAGCGTAAACAAACCGGCAGAGAGCATGTAATTTCTCTTTCAAATAACTGTTGCTTTTATTCTTTTATTACCTTCTACTTCTAATTTTGTATATATTTTTTTAGAAAAAAAGCCCTTTAATGTTTTATTCGAGAAAAAAAAGGCAGGAAAAAAAAGCAAAAACTGCAAGTATGTAAGTTCTCAAAAAACAAAGCCTGTCTTTCTTTTGAATGCTTTGGGTGTATTTTTGACTTTCTTAGGGTATATTTTAGGTTGAGTCTGGTTGAAGAGTCAGCCAGTGAACTACTTGAAGAGAACATAATGGTTGTGAGGGAAGAGACACAGTCCGAAGCGCTTGCAATGTGAGTTTTTTAAGAAAATTTCAACCTTATAACCTTTTTATTTTCGGAGGCTTTGTTAAGCTTTTATTTTTATTCTTGTTTAGAGTTCCGATTCAAGTTTGTCTACCACTGTCCCAAACAACCATTGTGCTGGAAATTGAACAAACACCTGTGACAGAAAATGAACCAACCCCTGTGCTACAAATTGAAGGAACTACAAAAAGGTAAGAAATAGTCTTGGGGTGTATATTGTCACTGTTGAGGTGTATATGATCTTTGTTGGGGTGTATATTTTCACGATTGATCCCTGAATAGTTTTTTTATAACATGATTAATTTTAGGTAACCCTGCAGCACTCCAGAACCACCCCAAAAACCTGAAGAAAGCACACCCGCGCTTCCACCAGCTCCATCTAAAATGTAAGTTCATCAGAGTAAAATCAATGTTTCGTTATCATTCGTATATTTTTATTCTTAATATACGTTATACATGATCACGCAGTAATCCAGCCCCAGAAGATGTTGTTGCACTGATGATGATGATGGCACAGACAGCATTGTATGTTCCTAAAACAGATCCGATGCCATCATTCAGCCTTGGCTTGACTGATTCAAGCCAAGAAGAAGTAGCAACGCAGGAGGGGGCGTCAACACAAGATGGAGAGATGGCAAAAACTCCTAAAACCCCAAAACTGCTAGAACAATTAGGGGATCTGGTAGAAAAAATTGCAAGTGGTGGGGTGACAACAAAAGGAAAAAGTCCATAAGTTCGAAAGGAGAGTGGCGGAGAGAGTTTCGAGAAGTTTGAAACTCCTGCAGGGACGAATGAAGATACTTCTGACATGAAAGAAAAATGTTACATCTGGGCCATACGAGTGAAGACATACGCAAATGGACTAACTAATGAGTTTGACACCGTGTGCACACTCCAAGCCCAAGATAGATACATTTTGTCAAAAGTCCACCTTGCATCACTCGCAGCTGAAACGCATATAGAAGCTGAGGTAATATTACAATAACATTCATGTTTTTATCACCAAAATTAACTGCAATGCTGATTGATGTAAATTGATTTCGGCATCTTTTTCTAGATTGTCTCTGCCATGTGTCTCATTCTAAACCAGCAAAAGATTAAAAGGTTTCAAGAAGAAGTATACTGTCTCCCCCCTGATATTGTGGTAAGGGTTGCTTCAAGAATTTTGGGTGTATTTTCTGCATTCCTTCGGGTGTATTTTTTGTCTTAAATTGGGTGTATTTTATGTGTTCATTTCGGTGTATTTTCTGTGTTCAATTGGGTGTAAGTTGTGTATTCATTTTGGTGTATTTTTCGCATTCATTTGGGTGTATTTTCTATATTCATTTGGTGGTTCACAATTTTTGCAGAACATGGCCATTGCAAATCATCCAAAAGGGGTATTCTTACGGCCTAAAACCAATAAGCCATTCAGGGTGGAAGACTACCCAATGTTTATACCCTTCTTGGACCTTAAAAAATTAGCATCGCATCGTTATGTAAGTTTTCATTTCTAAAACTTCTTATTACCATTTTTTACTTATGTGCCAAATAAACTAAAATAGTGTTCAATCTGAACATATTTCATATTTTTGCACCTGTTTTTCATTCACAACATTGGTGATTATGGTTGGCTGATACAAGAAAGCGGAAATTTTATATAGTCGACCCATATCAAATATAATCTCCGTCCAATGAGAGAACAGCCCTAAATACATTTATTGTAAGTTGGTTCTGTGTTCTGTATTTAATAGTTGGGTGTATTTCTGTTCAATATAAGATGTAAGTTTGTGCTCTTTTGGGTGTATTCCTTTATTAAATTTATTCATGTATTACTGATTTGTTTTGTGTTTTAAGGGATATGTAATTTCACGAATTAAAATATATGCTGGGGGGCACCTCTGAAGACAAGGGACAAGGACAAGGAAATTGAACTATCATACCTTAACATCTCAGGCCAAAAGATAAGGTATAAATCTTTCACTCTGAAAATTAAACTTTCCTATATGTAATTTGTAATTTATTTTCTTGGTTTTTAGCTATGACTGTGCTATTTACGTAATGAAGTGGCTTGAGATAATTCAGCCCGAAAATATTGAAAGGTTGAAGTATGAGTGAGACAATTGGACCCAGGTAAATGTGTTTAAAACTAAATAACTCTGTATTACTTTACTCAATTAACATGGTTCATTAAATAGAATATTCTTTTTAACTGTAGGACGAGGTGGACCACTTTAGAGTAGAATATGCTTCCCAGATTCTATTCCATGAAATGAATCAAGACAAAGCTAAAGCCATTAGAGGAAGTAATGCAATAAGACTGTCCAAGCCATCCTCATTGTTATTGAGTCCATATTGTCAGATAGATTCTAATGATATTGACACTGATTAATGTAATTGTTATATAGTCTTGTAACAAATTGAACACATGCTGTAAAAATTTACCAATTATGAGTAAAACTCTCTCTGCTGTAATGAAAATGTCTGAATTACAGGTACTATAATATGAAGAAAAACATCAAACCAAATATACAGCCATAACTTGACATTTTTTAGACCCAAAGAAAGTTGAATATACACCCAAACATCTATCCCCCTGATGCTTTATCCCTAAAATCCTGAATCCTAAACCCTAAAACCCTAAACACTAAAACCTAAACCGTAAACCCTAAACCCTAAAACCCTTAAAACCTAAACCCTAAACCCTAAACCCTTAAACCTAAAACCTAAACCTTAAATCCTAAAACCCTAAACCCTAAACCCTAAAACCCTTAAACCGTAGTAAAAAAATAAACAATATTTTATAACATAAACAGCAGATTGTGAAATATATGTGTGTGTAAAATGTGAAACACAAGAAAATTCAGAATTACACCCAAAAGAACAGTACTTTTACACCTATATTCTGTAACTATATACCCAAAGAGTTATCCGCTGCTGCTGGTACCCTGAACTGATAATTCATAATACGTCCTTGATATTGGCTGGAATTTGAACGCACCACTGATGCAGCATCAAAGAGGTTTAACTGGATATAATAAACTCACATATTAGCTAAACTATTAACGAGAAAATTAAACTCAATCACCATATATTTAAAGAACACCACTTTTACCTCGTTTAAAACTTTCATTTTCTTCTTCTTTGAGGCATTTGCAATCTGTTTGTCCAACTTTGAATCTAGCCTATTTTTTGGACGTCCTCTTGTTCAAATCCTTGAAGGGCTTTGAAGCTCGTTAACGGATTCCAAGTTGGCGTCTTCGTGAGATAAAGAAGATGTCTCCTTCCTTTTGGCTTTCAATAACCATGACGTTATCGTACGCATAGTGCAGAATTGCAGTCAGCTCCTCCAATTCTGATGCAAATTCGCAAATATTTTGCGAACGAAAAACCAATCGTCAAACCTCTTGCTTCTTGGCTCCAACAATGGCTCGTCGTGGCTGCTCTTGATGTGTGTGTGTTGCCTCTTTACCTTCTTGCTCCATCGTTCCAGTATATATCTAGGTGAAACTTGGCTTACTCGTTCAAAGCTTAACACGCTTAGTGCGTGACGGCACAATATCCCTCTTGACTCGAATAATAAGCATTGACATTTTACCTCGGCTGCTACTGAGTCGTAAGTGACCACAAACTTGTTGAATATTGAGCTGGAAACTTGTTCTCTAACTTCGTATACTGAATAGCCTAGAGTAGAATTCGTTAATCTAGTGATGCAATTCGCCTTTCCTCTAAATTGTGCTTGGACTTCCCTAAACTTTTGATGAGTGTACACATCTTGAAACTGAGCTTTAATGGAGGATTTGGTTGCACATGGTATGACCGTATGAAAATTTGCAGCATCTGATTCTCTCTCTGCTTGCTCCTTGCTTTCGAGGCAATTATTGTATTGTTTGACAAATGAATAAGCGAGCTGTTTCGGGTAATAAACTTGTTAAAAAATAAATGCACTTTCCGATTCCCAACAACATTACCTGACAGCCACTTGTTGTCCACAAGACCAAAATTCAGTAGAAAATCATTCCAATTCCTATCAAATGATTCTTTACTATGAGAGTTCCAAACAACTTGGCTAATTTCTTGTTCAATTTCTGCATGTCCTTTGTACCCGTTTAATTTTCTTGGAATATTCTTCATGATATGCCAAATACACCAACGGTGAATTGTTGTTGGTATACAAGCCTCTAAAGCCCTTTTCATTGATGAGCATTGATTGGTGAGAAACCCTTTCGGAGCATTTCCTCCCATGCAACGAAGCCAACATTGAAATAACCAGTTGAATGATTCAATTTCTTCGTTTTTCATCAAAGAGCATCCAAGAAGTGTTTACTGACCGTGGTGATTCACCCCGACAAAAGAACCACAAATCAAATTATACCTGAAACAAATTACCATAGTGCAGAATGAAAAATCATTACGTACACCCAAAAAATGCTTTTTATACACCCAAAAACACCCAATATACACCTCTGTGGCAAATTCATAAAACAACATTAATTTAGCATCATAAACATGGACAGTTTATTACCTGTTTGTATTGTAGGTGGTGTCAAATGAAATAACATCTCCGAAATACTCAAAGGCAGCTCTGCTTCTTGCATCGGCCCAAAAAGCCTGCTTAATTGATTGATCATCCTCAAGTTCAAGCTCAAAAAAGAAATTATTATTCTTCTCTTTCATTCTTAACAAATATTTCCCGAATTCCTTTGCATCTTCTTGTTCAGAAACATTTTGCACTTCTCTCGTAATGTAATTCCTCGCATCCTTTTCAATAAAATTTAACTCGCGGTGACCCCCGGCTGCCGCAACAAATGATTGGTAAGTTTTGCTTAGTCTAATACCATCCTCCTCATTATTCTCTATTGTACGACGAATGGACATGCTTAGTTCCCTATGCTGTTTGAGCATATCTGCTTTACTTGGACAGCAAGGGTGTGAATGATGCAGCACAACCTTTGAAATGATCTAAGCACCAACATCCTTCAATGTGTGTATATAAATTCTTGCTGGACAGTTTAAACCAGCTGTGGGATTTGTCTTCTCGGTTGGAGATATTTTAGATTTCCATTTTTCCTCTCTGCTACATGTAATCAATTGATTCTTAATCTCGTTTCGCTTCCTATTTGTGCTCCGAACTCTTGTAGAAAAACCTGCAGCCTTGGCGTAGTCCCTGTAAAATTTTCCAGCATCTTCAAAGGTGGTAAAGGTCATTCCAACCTTCGGAACAAACTGGTCATCAACAACACAGAGAGGCTACAGAATACACCATGTCAAAAACTAAAAATACGCCCAATAATTTCTGATCTACACCCGAACGACAACAACTCAACTTAAATAACAAAAAAAGCCATAAACTGTAAATACACCCACACTTCCCCTAAAATACACCCAAAAAATTCTGATCTACACCCAAGCGTCTGCTATAAATTACAGATAATTAATCAAAACTAATACATTAGATTCAATCCACATATTTATGTTCACGCATTAATTTCACAGTCAATGTTCACGAATTATTCAGCTAGACAAACATAGACCAATAACTGCATCAAATTCAGAGTAATCGTAATAAGCTGAATGTAAATCAAACCTCATGAACTTCGTTAGATTTAAATTCAAAATCTACTTCGCCCTGATTCAGCTGACAATCTGAGGTTGAATCATCTATTATCTTCAAAACGAGTTCAAAATTTGATTTCAGAAACTAGAAGATCGAAAAAAATGAACCTAGAGCTACAGAAAGAGAAACTCACATCAATAACGAAGAACAAACAAGTGATAAAACGCAAGGAAAAGAACGATCGAAAAGGCAAGGGAAGACGCGCGAGAAGGAGAACGAAGAAATTTGGCAAGAAGGAGAATGAAGAAGGAAATGAAATCTTTTAAAAATTGGAAGTTATATATTCGCGCGTTCTGTTATATAGCGCGTGAAACGTACGTAACATTAGGAGCGTGTTTTGAGGGTGAGTTGTTAATTGGACTTGTAAGGCTTGTAAGCCTTAATCGCTTGTATGCGGAGATTTTCTGTTTGAGAATTTACGTGTAAAATATGTATGGTTACAATTTTATTTGGATGTAAATCCTAATTGAAAATAAGGTGCAAAAAATAAAAGGGTAATACTTCAATACTGTTCATACAAGATGAAGCTTAGTCTATTTAGTAGTAAATTGTATAAAGCAGGCCACCATGCTCTTGCAGCCTGAAGGTAGTGTGTGGTTTTTACTGTCAGTTTTTGCAAACAATTTTGGTTATTACTCTATCAATGGTTCTTGTCGCCATATGTAATATGAAAATTCTTTCATTATGTTGATATGAACATATATGGTTGCATAGATTTGCTTTTATATGCAATAAATTGCTCTTGCATACATTTCTTTTTTCTTTTTTCTAATTATTATGGTTACAATAATAGACCTCACAAAGATGATCCTGCTCCGACTTCCTTTGTTCCGAAAGCAGGCTACCATGCTTTGATTAAAGCTTTTGGCAGAAAGGGCTATCTTGTTAGGATACCTGATGAACTCAAGTCTACTCTTTCAGAATCTTTCTCGGCTCAAAAACTGGCTATTATCAATGTTATTGTTGATCCCTATGCTGGTTTAGAGAGTGGGAGGCACCAACATAAGAACTAATTTGTAGATTATCTGTATTACATTGAAACTACGTTTTCTATGGTTTTCATTTTTAGATTTCAAATTTCAATAACACAAATTACATAGTCTTGTGCTTTTTTATGGTGTACCATGATATGATAAAGACACAAACTATATTCCATGAATTCACACAAATGTAAAATGTTACATGATTATAATGAATACTTAAATGATGGAAACTGAATTTGATATATACTTATTACTATTATTTCTATTTCATTTTATCCATTCCTTTTTTTCTTGTACTTAAATTAAGATATTTTGAAAGTAGAAAAAAAAAGGTATTTTTGGTACAATTTGTATATAAATAACTAAATAAGCAAAAGAATGATAGTGACAAAATAAAAGAGATTATAGGAATATTTTTTATGTCGTAGAATCATTGAATATGGATTATAGGAATATCATTTATTGAATATTTATAGTTTCATCGAATTTTCAATTAGGTCCCTATACTTTTTTTTTCTTTTCAATTGGGTCCCTAAGGGTATACAAGTAATTTCACAATTTACTAACATTTTTTTGACGTTTAACATTAACAGGGACTAAATTGAAAAAAAAAATTAACGTCTAAGGACCCAATTGAAAAGAAAAAAGTATAAAGACCTAATTGAAAATTCGGTGAAACTATAAGGACCTGCAGAATAATTAAACCTTTATGCAATAATGTATATATCGATGACCATCAACAACCCGAACAAACGCTTCTTGGATTGTCCTTTCTATAAGGTAAGTAAAACAAATTATTTTTTGATCAGGAATGGGTTTAGATAATATATGATTTTGGAAATTTTGACAGAAAAAGTGCATATTGCAAATTTTTTATTTAGATCGATGAACATCTTACTAAAATTGAAAGGAATGATTGCAGCTCTAATAAAAAATATTTGGGTGAGAAGGATATTAAAGTTGTTGAAGAGAAAAAAGGACTGGATCATATGATGAGTGTTTTGGACAAGAAAATTATTGCTTTAGAAAAGAAGAAAATTCCATTAACTTGGTGTATTGGAATAATTATATGTGTTGTTTTTTATGGTTGTAGTGCTTGAGAAAATGAATTAAAAAAATAAAAAAAAAGGTTGTCTTAGATTTTTGTTATGTGTTAAAACATACCATTTAGACTATTTATATATCATGTAATCTACAATTGGTTTGTTTGGAATGCAATTCAAATTATAATGTCACTATGCTATTCAAATTATAGTTTTAATATCAAAAGAAGCATTGAAACACTGAAAAAATAGAATATAAGTTGCATACATAAACCTCAAAATTTAATGTTCAATATCATAAATAAGTTTGTCATCGAAAGAATTTTTAAATTTTACAAATGAAAGCTTTCAAAAAAAAATAAAGCTCTTAAAGTACAGAATTTAATGAAACTTAACATCACAAAAAAAAATCTCAAACACATAACATATTTCCTAATTTTCATATGTCTAAAAATGTTTAAGTTCACAAAATAAAACCTCAAACACATAACATGTCTCTTAATTTTCAAATTTGTCTCTTAATTTTCAAATTTGCTAAAAATTATTACAAGGCACAGTGCCAGGTCCAAAATAACATAGTTCTTTACTTATTTGTATTGATAGAGGGGTTGGAGATGAATTTAAAGAATCTTGTTGTGGCAATATTTATTGCTTCCAATGTCTCTTTGGTAGTTGCTACACTATTTTTGAAGTAAGGGGATTTATTTGTCCTATTTTTAAAAAGTTTTCTCTACAATGTACACCTATAACGATCAGATTAGCATAACAAGGGTTATATTAGATTTTTTTTTTGTTAGGTCTCACGAATTCATATGAACGAAAGAATTCATATGTCTAATTTTTAAAGAAATCAGAGACTTAAAAATATTTTTAAATCATCAAAGATAAAAATATCTGTGACATAAAAAATCATAAACCTATTTATTTTTTTTAATTAATTTGCTCCAAATGTTTGACAAAAAAAAAAGTAAATTAATAAACCACCAAGCACATAATAGCACAAAAAGGGAATGAAATGGAGGTTAACTTAAAGCAGGGGAGCCCTTTGAGGAAATGGATATATATAGACAAGGACGTTGTGCGCGTCTATAATTGGAATATGATAAAGGCACACACTAATAAAGAAAGAAAAAGGATAACGTAGTTTACCATATCAGATACTCAGCTCAGAATATAAAGCAGTGTTTTCTACCTTTTAGTTTTGTTCCTATAAAATTATGCTATTGAATTGTTACTGAGGCATGTAAAAGGTTAGATAATTTTTCTTCTCAATTATAAGAGTTATTAGATATTCTAAAATATTGGTGTTGTAATAATTTTAATTATTAATTTTTTATTATAAAATATATACATGGTTTATAATTTATATTGATGACTAAAATTATTATAATATTAATGTTCTTGAAACGCTTAATAATTTTTCTTAATTATATTATAAACGGATTTTTTACTCTCACTTTTACATAAAAATATGATTAACCACTAATAAAAATATTTATAAAATAAATTTTATTTTTTTATTTTTAAAAGAATTGACAATTAAATATTTGTCCCTTTGATTTTTTTGTTTTACACATAGAATTTTTATTTAAATAAATTAAATAAATATTTTATTTATTGAAATAAAATTTTAAAAATTATTATAAAAATACATAGGATTACTTATCTCGTTTACGGTGTAAATGAGATAAGACAGTGTAAACAAGATATGTGCAAGCTTATCTCGTTTACACTGTAAACGAGATAAGACTGGGACATGCCTATATATAAATATAGTTTACAGCAACGTTCTGGGCTCCATTTCCAACCTTTTCACCACTTTCTCGTCTCTTCTATCCCTTTCTGACCTATTATTATTAAGTAAGACGAAGATGGCACACGCATATGCATGTGATCCGGACATTAATAGGCTAAACGGACATGGTACTACATCGAGGCAGCAAACTTTGCGGTTAGTTTTATTATCTTGACATTTCTGTTATTCCATATATGTATAGCCATGGTTAGGATACTTGCCAAAAATTAGAACACAATTTGTGTCGTTAGCAACAGATCACTGATAGGGTATAATTTTAGGAATGTAGTTATCATTTTTCTATAACTAAGTTGTTAACTACAAAATTATTAATTTAGATATTAAATGCTTTGGTACATGTTTTTCAACTGTTGAAGTTAGTTTATTGGTTACACATTTTTTAATTTATTAATTTAGTTATTAACTATCCAAGTTTAATAATTAGACTACTAAGTTAAAGTTTGATAATTAGATTATTAATTACTTTACTGAATGTGTTTATTTTAAGTAACGTCTTGAAGAAATGTCTATTAATTAAGTAAGTACATATTAACGTAAAATGTTTTATTGATATAACTTCAGTTAGTACATATCACTACATTTACCGGCAATTAGACATTAGCCGTCTTATGCTTCGCCGCTAAAAGGTTTTAGTGGCAATTATAACATTGCCGGTAAAGACCTTTTTAATGGCCACAAAAAGTATATACCTATTAGTGGCCATTTTCTTGGCAATTTATATAGCCACAAAAAATAATTCTAAAATTGCAATGTTATTCATTTTTAGCAGCTATTACTATTGCCGCTAAAATCCATTTTACTGGCAATTGATATTGCCACTAAAAATAATTTTAAAATTGTAATGTTATTTACTTTTAATTGCCATTATTATTGCCGCTAAATCTTAAGACTTTTTTTAGTTATATTATACTCATTTTCTTAAAAGCAACAAACTACCTTTTTTTTCTAAAATCTCATTTATTTGTGCTAACAATTATTATTATTATGCATAATATAAATATATTAAAATTAATTACAACAAAATGAGATATTTTATTAAATTCAAAATATTAATACACAAATTTTTCTTGAAAAATAATAAATCATGATACAAATCTAAACAACAAAAAATGTCTATATAAGTATTTAAATGAGTTAAAGACATCAACTAATTTTCGTTGACGAAACTTGTCCTCTTTTTCAACTTTCTTATGCAACTAATCCGGATGAGCTATCCGAGAAACAGGATTTGTAATCTGTAAGTATTAAACTCCTAAAAAAATATATGAAAAATATAAAAATCAATTACTTCAATATGCCCAAAGGAAAATTTAAAACCTTTTGCATGGCTGCGGGAATTGTGACATTTTTTTGAATTGCTGAAGAAAGCCACTGCTTGTAGTAGAACCAGTCAACTATGGACCGAATGCCAACATCTAATGAGGCCTTGCAACATCTTCGAACATTGTACTTCATTACTTCTGCAAACATTATGCAAATGCTTCCTTGTTTAAAATACAAAGAAGAATAGAATTGTTATTTATTAATCATAAACAAGACATTTTACCAGCTTTTGTTTCAAATAGTCTGGGCATTCAACCTAGTATACCGTGTAACTTGGTACCAAATTTTCATAGAACTTCCTGGCATAATGAACCTGCAAGAATTAAATGACACCTACAAAAATTAAATTTAATTCAGGTTCCTTCAACGGAGGAACAAGACAGCAATTCCAAAATTTCCTACCAAACTAGTTGAAAAATTTCTAAGATGTAGTTCGGCAAATTTTACCCACCCAACTCCTATCAAAATATCGAAAACAAACACAAACAATAACAAACACTAAGATAAATTCATTCCCTGAAATGCCTACTACTTCCGGTAGCTAAGCATAAATATTGGTAATCATCCTTAATAATTATATTCACATTATTGATTATACTTCATCAAATAACATAGTAAACTAGAAGGAGGCGAAGAAAGATCATGCCAGCTAGTCGAAAGACGTTTTTCACCTTCTTGGGAACGTCCCTGATTGGCGTCGACATGCCAGGAAGGTTCGAGAGGACACTCGACGGCTTGCTGGGAGGGAGAGGGGTGCCATAGAGCGTGGAGCAGGCACAGGGGCTAGGAGGGAGAGAGGGTCAGGCCTCGCTGGGAGCGGTTGGATATGGAGTCTGAGGAAGAGGCCGAGTTCGACAGACATGAGGAGCACATGGACATCCCACCAGGCGGCAATGATTCACCCCTACCACCACCATCGCCTCTACCTCCCTCACCACGTGATCATCTGGTTTAGGAGCACAGCAGCACCGGGCTGTCTGGGACACCTCACCCCCGACTGGCATGATGTCGGGTTGTCCAGCAACTATCACGGGGAGTAGATGGTTGAGGAGATTTGGTTCGAGGATGCATTTCAGCTTCATACCACTGACCAGGCCTCGATGCAACGCCTCATAAATCAGTTTCAGACTGGCAGGGAGTAGAGCATTGGACAGTTTCATCACTCATCTGCTCCCACGTATACTTCAGCCTGGATGCCACAGATCTCACCGGGCGCTGGCTCGTCATACGGGGCAGGGGTGTGACTGGGTACCCAATATGCGATGTCTCCGTTAGTAGACTACGGTTTGTTGCTCACGTTATCCCGTCTCAACTGACACCACCGTTTGCACCACTGCCTCAGCCTTAGCTTCAAATACACCAATATGCCCCCATTCTTTACTCTGGAGGTTACTATATCCCATCTCCACCACTCCCTCTAAAGCAGCCAGAGGATCCTTCTGCGCATGGCCAACCTCATGCAGACCCCGGCCCAACCGGCCTCAATGCCAGGCACAACTTCCACCATGTGACACCGGGCATCGACTCTATTACCAAGATTTTCATTACTGATGATGTATTATTGTTTATTATGTAGAGTTTCATGTTATTAATTTTATGTACCCGACGTTTTATGATGTATGCAAATGCAACAATCTTTTGTTTGAATATTTTATAAATATTTTAGTAGTAGTTAATCACACTCCTACATAAAAATGAGAATAAAAAATTTATGATCTAAACTATATTATTAGAAAATTTAATTTATAATTTTTTTATTGAAATATTTTAGATGCATGCGTTTTAAACTTCATTTTAGAGAAAGTATGGTTCAATTTGTGCCCAAATAAAAATTTAAACAAAAGTTCTTAATTAGATTTCACCTTCCTTTTATTTCCTATGCTAATCATCCAAATTTTTTCTTAACCAACATTATACTTGTCAAATTCACATGCCGAATCGAAACAACTTTTTTCCACCCCTTAACAAATTCATCGTATCCTTTTGTTTCTATTACTTTTGATTAGATAAGAACGGCCATTGTACTGTATGTTTCACTCGACTGAATGTGTGCCTTTCAAATCATTTGTTAATGACCACGAATAAGGCTAAAAGGGGTTGTGGATAAGGAAAAATTAAAAATAATTATTTAAATGAAGATGACAAAAATATCTTTTTATAAAAATATTTTATTTAAAAGTATAATTTATTTATTTAGTCATATTTTAAACAAAGATAATCCTTTTATAAATATTAAAACTTAACTATATAATTCATCATCCAAAAAAAAAAATTTTTAAATAAAAATTAAAATGGGGCAGAATTGAGTTCATAATAAGAATGACTTGTGAAACACACATTTTGGATAAGGAAGTTAAAAACATTTAATGGGATGCATATTGGTTGAGATATTTTGGAATTTGGATCAAGACGATCCTAAAAAATTTGTAAAATGAGAAAATAATAAATATTTAATCATTATTAAATAAAAATAGTGGAATTCATATATAATAAAAGTTATAAATTTAATGATAACTTATTTTTTATTTTACCATTTTATCGATCTTCTCATTTTAAAAGAACTAAATTTTTAAAATTTAAATTTTGAATACCGGATAAGTTTCATATATATGGGACCAATTGAACAAACAATAGTTGCAAATTGGATTCCAAGCACACACAAGATAACTACCAAATAAATGAAATATAAATTATGTAATTAATAAAAAATATCTTCCTAAAGAGAATGATATAGTCATGATTGATATTGTTGATTAGTGATGAGTAATAAGGGGGACCCTGCATTGTCATCACAAAGCAAAAGGGTGACATAATCGAATGGAAAGATATGGCAAAACTAACATTAATGGTCCACATTTGAGGGCTATGGTGAGCCTCTCAGGCACTAACGGTAACACGCTCACTACTCACTACTGAGGGTTGCTGCATCTTTCACTTCCCTCCCACGTGCAGTGTCCCAGAAAATTCTTGTAGGCAGCGTGGTTGAATTGTATCATTTGTATGGAGGAGCTTTCTTCAATAATGGTGAGTGTTAATAAAACTTATAACACTCTCCCTAACATAATACTAGCAATAAGTCACGATATCATTGGTGGAAAGAATATTATCTGAACTTATGTAATATAAGAGTCTTTATTATATTTGTTTATTTATTTTCAGTTTAGTGACTTCTCTATATAGGAAAATTGATCTGAAAATTTTATCATTCTAAAGGGATTACGTGAATTTGAAATTGAATTACGTTCACTTAAATCAAAATCCTAATTGGACATATACTTATATATACATTTTTATATCACTTTTAATGCACGCACTAGAGTCCTTTATAAAAGCAATATGAATATATATACAACACTTTATTTACTTATGTCTTCTAGAATCACATTTTAGAAGAAACTCTTTCTAACTACTTATGAATAAAAAACTACACATCTCTAGATTTTTTTTACTTTAATATTAAAATTTATCTAATAGTTTTCTAGCCAACAAAACCAGCCCTGCTCTCTTTAATTTCCTTCACATGATCATAGTCTAATAGGGGTGGCAACAGGGCGGGTAGGGGTGGGTTTTTGCTCTACCCGACTCCGTCTCGCCAAACAAAAAATTCGCATCAAACCCGCCCCTCCCTACCCACGGGTAGTAAAATGTTAAACCCTAACCCGTCCCGCCCCTGCGGGTACCCGCCCCGCCCCTATAATTATTAAATCCAACAAATAAAATAAAATTTTAAAAATTATATAACCACCATTTACATACATAACATAAATTAAAGCAAAAATTTATATATGATATAATATTATTAATCATTTTACTAATTATTTTATATATGTTACATATATTATATATACTGGGGCGGGTAGGGGCGGGTTTAACCTAAACCCGACCCTGTCCTGCCCCGTTAAAACCCGCCCCGGTGCGAGGGCGGGTAATTACCCGCCCCGAGCGGGTAGGGGCGGGGTGGGTACCCGCAGGTTCGGGTATTGTTGCCACCCCTATAGTCTAGTCTAGGAGTCTTTGTAAGATCCAACGTACGTCACCCCAACTTCTAGCACCTCAAATACCAAATAAACACAAGCAAAACAATGTAAATACGGAGACAAATTATAATAAATATATCATTTAGAACATAAAACATAATTCACAATTCACAACAATACAATCACACACAAACAATTCAAACATACAAATAATAAATGTCTATCTTATTCGCCATAAACTCATATGTCAATTATATCGTAAGCACTACAAGAAAAAAGATTTTTAACAACAAATTTTTAGCGGCCATAATATTATTGCCATAATTTTTTTTAAACCATCTTTTAGTAGTAGTTGTATATTAACCACTAATACAGTAATACCATAAATTATAATGGTAATTTAAACTATAGCCACTAAAAAAAAGCTGAAATTTTAAAGATAACGACAAACTACTCTTTACCCCCACAAAAACTACTCTTTCAGTGCTTCATTCCCTCTGAGAATCACACACCATTTTTCTTCTTCTTCTTCTTCTTCTTTTTCATACAAACTTCTCTTCCAGTGCTTCATTCTCTCTGAGAACCACATACACATCTCCATTATTCCATCTTTTTCATTGCTCGAATCTCTTCCAAGTTTTCATCTCAATGTTAATCGCGATATGAATCCTTTTCTCGGACAAGCTAGTGTTGATTTTGATTGAAATCTGAATCGCGCTCTAATCATTAGGTACGAGTTCCTTAATCTCCCTCTCAAGTCTGATTCTTGTGCTCCCAATCTATGCTCTATCCCAACCTGGTGCTTTTTCCTAATTCTTTTTTGTTCAATATACATTGCTGAAATTCAATTGTCACTGTTATTCTGAAATATTCATTTGATAGGATGAATTAGGATTATTAGAATACGAAATTGAGCTTTGCTTTTTCTCCTTTATTTAATGGTTATAGATAAAAGTAGGAGGTGATTATGATTTGAGGAGTGAAGTTAGAAGGAAAGTTAAACCTAGAGCTGCAACATTTGGGAGACAGACGTTTGATTAGTTGGATTAGGTTTGAGATTTATTATACATTTGTAAAGCTGTTTTGACATGGATGAATTAAGATTTTTGTTTGTATTTGATGGAAACCTTGTATTGCATTTGATTTTCTGTATTTAGTGAGTTAAATGTAATCTTAGCTGATTGAGTGTTAGAGATCTTTCCTTCTTTTAATTAGGTGTGGCTTTAAATTGTGTAGTTTTTATTGCTTGGCTCTGTTTTAATTTCTAAGGTTTGAAGCCTTATTCAAATTGAATATATGTTTGATGTAGTAAAAAAAGCCTCTGCATCTTGCATTCCTTATGTCAAAGCATTCTTGTTGATACTGCTATAACTCAGCATGGTATGGGTGATGAAGCTACTATAAAGGAAATAATTTCTGAGGTGAATACAAATAATGTAAGTTGGTTCTAAACTTAAATCTGCGGAACTTCCTTATGAAAATATTGTTATCATTACTGAGATTTTTAAACTAACATGATGGAAGAATAAACTATGATAAATTATGTGCAATGATAAAAAGTGGAACCCCACACCCCAGACAACTACACTAAATCTCTTGAATTTAGTCAATTTCACACCATTGATCTGTATTTGTTGAAGTATTGTTTGGTACAAATTTAAATTCGAGCTATCACATGTTATTGTACTGAAGTCGAAATTTTTATGTTAAAGTATCAGCTATGATATCCTATGAGGATTTATCATTCTGTATGTTGGCTGAGGAAAGAGCAACAATGAGGTAAGACAAGTTTGGTTTGCTGAATCTGTAATGAAGTACAAGCTTAAATATAGTTGTTCAATTTGAAATCCTTTCCTGCATATTCTTTCTGGTCATTACTTCTCATTCTTGTGTGATTACTTATTGAAATCCTTTTCTCCATTCAATTTGAAAGTTTAGTGAAGTTACTTATTGAATAAATTCTGAAGAATTTAAACTTTATTTATCACTTTAATTTTTATAGTATTATTCTTCCTGAAGTAACACTAAGACTTCTTTTCAGATATTTTATTTTTGCGTTAAAGTACTGCTACTTAACGTTTTTATTTCTTGTTTGACACATAGGTCTTGAAATTCTTGATGGAAAGTAATAGTGTCAATGCCCTTCATGGTCAGGTTACAATTGGAACACTGATTCTGCAGATTTGTACTATTATGTTTATATTTCTGATGTATATATTTGACTGGAACAGTGTTTCCACCAATTCTTAAAAATAGAGTGTAGACTAATGCTATGAGCTGATATTCCTTATTGAGGATTTCTCTCACACAATTTCTAATGCAATATTCAAAATCATTGGTTCCTGTCAGGATTGTGCTGTTAGTTTGCTCTTTGCATGGCTTCCAGTATTGGGTGGAACATCAGGTGTTCTTCAAGGAGTACATACGTGACTAAATCGTGAGTAAATTATAGAATTGATTGTTAGTCTTTTATAAAAAGTTAGTGACTAAATTAATTATAGCTTTTTGGTAGCTGTCTCTATTATCTCTGCTATATTTGGCTATTGTGAGTATCTATTTCTTCTTCTACTATGTTCTAATTAACTTGAGGTTGAATTGTTTTATTGAACAAAATGATTACAAACTTAATTAAAATAAGCTTGATTATCATGCATATCACAAATTAAAGTAGAACTGATTTGATGGTCGTGTACTTGTTTATCTTTCATCAGAATCACTAGATCTTGCTATCTAGAAAAAGCACTTTATGTGAATGGACTAGTGATTTTTTTTCCTTGGCTTCTTGCAATAACCAATTAATTAGAAACCAAAAAGGATATAAAGTGGTGAAGAAGCATTTTATATTTTGGTTGAAGTGTTAATTAAATATATTCCATTAGACCATCACAACCTATCGTATATATAACATAATGTTAGAAAAAGAGAAAATTATTCTAAAGACAAACATAATATAAAAAAATCAAGTAGAATATAGATAGCATATATAGGAAATATAGGAGCATTTTTCTTGCATCCTAATCTTCTTCTACTATGTTCTACTATGTATTATGTTCTGGAATTTAGTGCTTTGTTAAGTTCGAAGGTTGCAATGGATGATGATTTAGTTACGTCTCACTTGCAAATTTCACTCTATCAAGTATCAATCTATTATCTATTCATATAGACCTTCCCGTCTCAGTTTTTAACCTGGATTAATTTTTTTAACTGTTGCTGTTCATCCGTGATGTTAAGGTTTCTGAGCTGGTTAATTGTCTCTGTATTGCAAAGATCAGCTAGTTCCATGGAGGTAGATGAACTTGTTTGCCCCAAGATGATGCTTTAAGTTTTGTAGAGACACGTCAAATGCTAGGGAATAGTTTTGAAATGGTGAGCCTAATATCTCCAACTACTAGCAGAGCTCCTTTGATGCTGTACCTCTCTTAACTCTCTCTCTTTCTTACTTATTATTCTTCCCTTGCTTTTTTAGCTTCAAACAACACATAACCCATCATTTAAATATTGCTTCTATTACTTATGTGTACTTATCTCATGATTGATTGATTCATCCCAATTTTTCTTTTCTTTTTGGCCTTATTTATTGCAGCTTCCTCCTGAATGGACCGACTAGTTTGATTCTGGCATTCATCAGGTCACTCCTGCAGAAAGCTCATTTTAAGATAGAAGGGGACATAACAACCCTGCAAGAAGCTCATTTTAAGTTTATAGACTTGTAGTATTTTTTGTTATTTAGATTTGTAACATCATTTATTACTTTTCAAGAGAAATTTGTATATCAATATTTTGAGTTTAATTAAATATCTCATTTTGTAGTAATTAATTTTAGTATATTTATATTATACATAACAATAATAATTGTTAGAAAAAACAATTGAGATTCTAAACAAAAAAGGTAGTTTGTTGCTTCTAAGAAAATGAGTATAGTATCACTAGAAAAAGTCTTAAAATTTTAGCGACAATAGTAATGGCCGGTAAAAGTAAGTAACATTATAATTTTATAATTAATTTTAGTGGTTATATAAATTACCACTAAAATGGGTTTTAGCGACAACAGTAATCGTCGCTAAAAATGAATAACATTGCAATTTTAAAATTATTTTTGGTGGCCATATAAATTGCCAAGAAAATGGCCGCTAAAAATTATATACTTTTTGCGGCCATTAAAAAAGTCTTTACCAGCAAATGTTATAATTGCCACTAAAACCTTTTAGCAACAAAGCATAAGACGGCTAATATCTAATTGCTGGTAAATGTATTAGCGGCTATTTTTATTGTCGGTAAAAAAAATAAATGGCCACTAAAAATGATTTTTTTTTGTAGTGAGAACCACAATAATACTCAGGGGCTGATCCCAAATACAAATTTTCTGTCTACATTCCAATGAAAAACACATCAAGACTACCATGAAGCCTAGTTCAGAGGGAGAGGGAAACATTGCTCATTTCCTAACGAAACATAAGTACAGTCCAGATAGTTTGTCTTAGAGGAAGAGTACGTTTTCTATCACCTTCTCATGGAGGCTAGCAAATGGAAAAGAGTACCCAACCATGCCTTGTGATTAAAAAGAATTCATCGGGCATACAATGAAAGAACCTAGCAGTGGAAACAACACAAATATCTAACACAAGAACAATATGGAAGCAATCACAATACAATATGGCAGCAACTATGAACAAGCTAATATAGCAAGTAAAGTAATAACAAGAACACACTGAGATTTTAACGTAGAACACCCCCTCAATATGAGAGGTATAAATCACGAGTCATCCATACCAATGAAATAGCTCCACTATAATCAAATGAGGTACAAGAGAGTCTCAAATAAAACACAAAAACATGCATATAACCAGCCAAAACATCAAAGCACCAAAGCTTACAAATGAGAAGCAAGAAGATGAAAAATACCCAAAAACCAGAGCTGCTATTCGAAGCCTATTTTTCCCTTTATAGACATCCAATTAAAATCTCCACCCTTCAGAATAAAAACCAAGATGAGAAAAATCTGCAATTCACATTTCACGTCGATCCAAACGTGAAATAATGAGAAACTGCTATTCAAAGATTGCTGCTCTGTGTAAAAATGAAAAACCTATTTTCTCTCTTGTGAAGCCAATTTCTCCTACTGCAAACCTTCAATCAACATCTTCACCGACCAAAATGAAGAACAGGATGAGAGGAATAGGCAGTTCAAATTTCAAGCCGATCCAACGGTGAATGAATGAGAAACTACCATTTGAAATTTACTTCTTTGCATAAAAATGGGAATTCTGTTTTCCCTCTTCTCTCTCACTTTGGTGGCTATACTTTCTACCTCTCAATGACCCCAAAAATCTTATTAGGGATGTGACACAATGGATGTAAGAATAAATCCCCCAAAAAGTTGGGCTTGGGTCTCACTGATGAGCGGATAATTTATACACTTTTTGGCATTGTTTTTAGGTAGTTTTTAATACGTTTTAGTTACTTTTTATTATATTTTTATTAGTTTTTATGCAAAAATTACATTTCTAGACTTTACTATGAGTTTGTGTGTTTTTCTATAATGTCAGATATTTTCTGGCTGAAACTGAGGGACATGAGCAAAAATCTGATTCAGAGGCTGAGAAAGGACTGCAGATGCTGTTAGATTCTAACCCTCCTGCACTCGAAGTGGATTTTCTGGAGCTACAGAAGCCCAATTGGCGTGCTCTCAAATGAGTTGGAAAGTATACATCTTGGACTTTCCAGTAATATATAATGGTCCATACTTTGCCCTAGATCTGATGGCCCAAACTGGCGTTAAACGCCCATTTTGGCACCTAGGGTGGCGTTTAACTCCAATTTGAGGCATATGCACGTGGAAGCTTGAAAGCTCAGCCCAAACACTCACCAAGTAGGCCCCGGAAGTGGAATTCTGCACTATCTACACCTAGTTACTCATTCTCTGTAAACCTAAGTTACTAGTTTAGTATAAAAACTACTTTTAGAGATTCATTTTGTAACTCATGACATTTTACATTTCATATTGTATCTCCTATGGCATGAGTCTCTAAACCCCATAGGTGGGGGTGAGGAGCTCTGCTGTGTCTCAATGGATTAATGCAATTACTATTATTTTCTATTCGATCACGCTTGATTATGTTCTAAGATACTCACTCGTACTTCAATATAAAGAATATGATGATCCGTGACACTCATCATCATTCTCAAATTTATGAACGCGTGCTTGACAATCACTCCTGTTCTATTTGAGCTCAACGTAGTCATTGGGCAACAGCTTGAGTGCGTATTTCTTGGGTTTCTAATCCACGAGTTTGACTTGCATCTCCTGACAACAGAGCATTTGAATCCGTGAGATTAGAACCTTCGTGGTAGAGGCTAAAACCAATTGGCAGCATTCCAGAGATCCAGAAAGACTAAACCTTGTCTGTGGTATTCCGAGTAGGATCTGGAATGGGATGACTGTGACGAGCTTCAAACTCATGGATGTTGGGCGTAGTAACAGTGTGCAAAAGGATAGAGAGATCCTATTCCGACACAAGTGAGAACCGACAGATGATTAGCCGTGCGGTAGCTGTACCTGGTATTTTTCATCCGAGATGAGAGATCCGACAGTTGATTAGCCGTACAGAAACTGTGCCTGGTATTTTTCATCCGAGAGGACGGATGGTAGCCATTGACAACGGTGATCCACCAACATACAGCTTGCCATTGAAGGAAGCCATGCGTGTTTGGAGAAGAAGACAGTAGGAAAGCAGAGATTCAGACGACAGAGCATCTCCGGAACCTCAACCTGTTCCTCATTACTGAAGCACAAGTATCATTCATTTCATGTTATTTACTTTTCATAAACAAAATCATTTTTATCATTAATCTTATGACTAAGATTTACAAGATAACCATAGCTTGCTTCAAGCCGGCAATCTCCGTGGGATCGACCCTTACTCATGTAAGGTATTACTTGGATGACCCAGTGCACTTGCTGGTTAGTTGTGCGGAGTTGCAAAGGTGTGATTGCAATTCCGTGCACCAAGTTTTTGGCGCCGTTGCCGGGGATTGTTCGAGTTTGGACAACTGACGGTTCATCTTGTTACTTAGATTAGGAAAAAATTATCTTTTTGGTTTAGAGTCACTAAAATTGAGTCTTCTATTATTATTTTTTTTCCTTGTTAAAATTTTAAAATTCTTGTTTTCTTTTTCTAGATTTTTTTTGAAAATTTTTAATAAATAGATAAAAACCAGTAAACTAATAATTGAATATTCTGTTTGAGTTTAGTTTCATATTTTAAGTTTGGTGTCAATTGCATATTTTTATTTTCCTTCAATGTTTTGAATTGTATGTTCTGTTTATTCTTCATATTTTCGACTTTTATGTTCCTTGTTCTTTCTTGATCTTCAAGTTATTCTTATTTATTTTCCTTGTTTGATCTTTAGTTTTTCTTATTTTGTGTCTTTCCTTGTTTTTCTTGTACATTTTCGAATTATTAGTGTCCAAAGTATAAAAATTTTTAAGTTTGGTGTCCTTTGTGTTTTTATTTTCTTAAAGATTTCCAAAAGTTGTTCTTGGTGTTCATCTTGATCTTCAAAGTGTTCTTGGTGTTCATCTTGACATTCAAAGTTTTCTTGTTTGTTTTCTTTGTTTTGATCTAAAAATTCTAAGTTTGGTGTCATTTTATTGTTTTTCTCTTTCCTCATTAAATTCAAAAAATATCTTTTCCTTTATTTACTCATCATTTTCGAATTCCTTAGGTTGACTTAGTCAAAATTTTTAAAATTTGGTAGTTTTTTGTTAGTCAAGTTAAAATTTCAATTTTAAAAATTTTATCTTTTTTTAAAATCTTTTTCAAAACAAATTCTTTTTCAATTTTCTTTTTATATTTTTCGAAAATCTCTTCTAAAATTTTTCAAAATCTTTCTCTTTTTTTTTTATAATTTTCGAATTACTTGTCCTATTTTATTATTTTGATTGAAAAATTTTAAGTTTGGTGTTTTCTTGTTAAGAAAGTTTCAATCTTAAAAATTTTAAAATCATATCTTTTTCAAATTTTTTCTTATATTTATTTTCTTACAAGTATCTTTGATTTTAAGACATATCTTTTTCAAAACTTCCTAACCACTTTCTCTCTCTTCATTTTTTGAAAATCCTCACCTACAATTTTTTAAATCTTTTTAATTAGTTAATTATTTTAGTTTTCAATTTTTTTTATTTTTTTCTTCTAATTTTTGAACTTATATTCAGTTTTTCATTTATTTTATTTTATTTATTTTCTTTTTAATTTCGGTTTTCAAAAAAAAAAGAGAAAAGAATAAAAATTTTTATTTACAATCCACATCACTTCCCTTTCTCCATCATGGACCTAAGTGGAAATGAACAGTCCAGAAGGACTCTGGGGTCATATGCTAACCCCATTACTGCTTCATATGGGAGTAGTATCTGTGTACCCCCCATCAGAGCCAGCAATTTTGAGCTAAACCCTCAGCTCATTATCATGGTGCAGCAAAATTGCCAGTATTCCAGTCTTCCACAGGAAGAACCTACTGAGTTTCTGGCACAGTTCTTGCAAATTGCTGACACAGTACGTGATAAGGAAGTAGATCAGGATGTCTACAGATGATTACTATTTTCATTTGCTGTAAAAGATCAAGCTAAGAGGTGGTTAAATAACCAACCCACAGCAAGCATAAGAACATGGAAACAATTATCAGACAAATTCTTGAATCAATATTTCCCTCCAAAAAGGATGACACAGCTAAGGATGGACATCCAAGGCTTTAAACAAGAGGATAATGAATCTCTTTATAATGCCTGGGAGAGGTACAGAGAGATGCTAAGGAAATGCCCCTCTGAAATGTTTTCAGAATGGGTGCAGTTAAACATCTTCTGCTACGGGCTTACAGAAAAGGCCCAGATATCTCTAGACTACTCAGCTGGTAGATCTATACACATGAGAAAGACAATTGAAGAGGCTCAAGAGCTCATTGATACAGTTGCTAGAAATCAGCATCTATACTTAAGTAGTGAGTCCTCCATGAAAGAAGAGGCTAAAGCAGTATCCACTGAACATAGTCCTCCAGAACAAGTTGCTGAACTCAATCAGCAATTGCTTTTTATAACAAAACAGTTAGCAGAATTTAAAGAGATGCTACAAGACACTAAAAATACTAACAAGAATATGGAAGCACAATTGGATCAGACAAGACAGCAGTTATCTAAACAGATAACAGAAGAGTGCCAAGCTGTTCATTTAAGGAGTGGGAAGACATTGAATGCTTCAACTCAAGGCAGCAGAAAGCCAAGAAAGGAACAACTGATAGAGGATGACCAAACCACTATCCAAAATCCCCCTGAGGACAGAAAGAGCCCAAAGAGGAATGATTCTGGCGTTCAAATGCCAGAAAAGGGTGGCAATCTGGCATTAAACGCCCAAAAAGAACCCAATTATGGCGTTCAAACGCCAATGAGGGATCAGACACATGCAAGTGCTGATAACAACCCCCTTAACCAGGCTTCTCCAACCACTTCTGTAGGAAATAAACCTGCAGCAACTAAGATTAAAGAATATAAAGCCACGATGCCTTATCCTCAGAAACTCCGCGAAGCGAAACAGGATAAACAATTTGCCCACTTTGCAGACTATCTCAGGACTCTTGAAACAAAGATTCCGTTTGCAGAGGCACTTGAGCAAATACCCTCTTATGCTAAGTTCATGAAAGAGATCTTAAGTCATAAGAAGGATTGGAGAGAAACTGAAAAAGTTTTTCTCACTGAAGAATGCAGTGCAGTCATTTTAAAAAGCTTACTAGAGAAACTTAAAGATCCCGAAAGCTTTATGATACCATGCACATTAGAGGATGCTTGTACCAAGACAGCTTTATGTGATCTTGGGGCAAGTATCAACCTGATACCTGCATCCACTATCAGAAAACTTGGTTTGGCTGAAGGAGTTAAACCAACCCGGATATGCCTCCAACTTGCTGATGGCTCCATTAAAATTCCATCAAGCGTAATTGAGGACATGATTGTCAAGGTTGGGCCATTTGCCTTTCCCACTAACTTTGTAGTGCTGGAAATGGAGGAGCACAACAGTGCAACTCTCATTCTAGGAAGACCTTTCCTAGCAACTGGATGAACCCTCATTGACGTCCAAAAAGGGGAGATAACCCTGAGAGTCAATGAGGATGAGTTTAAGTTGAATGCTGTCAAAGCTATGCAGCATCCAGACACATCAAAAGACTGCATGAGCGCTGATATTATTGACTCCCTGGTGGAAGAGGTCAATATGACTAAGAGTCTCGAATCAGAGCTAGAGGACATTTTTAAAGATGTTCAGCCTGATCTGGAGGAACCAGAGAAAACAGAAGAACCTCTGAAAACTCCTCAGGAAGAGGAGAAGCCTCCTAAACCCGAGCTCAAACCACTACCACCGTCCCTGAATATGCATTTCTGGGAGAAGATGACACTTTTTCGGTAATCATAAGCTCTGCTTTAAAGCCATAGGAAGAGAAAGCACTAATTCAGGTGCTAAGGACACACAAGACAGCTCTTGGGTGGTCCATAAGTGGTCTCAAGGGCATTAGCTCAGCCAGATGCATGCACAAGATCCTATTGGAGGATGATGCTAAGCCAGTGGTTCAACCACAGAGGCGGCTGAATCCAGCCATGAAGGAGGTGGTGCAGAAAGAGGTCACTAAGTTACTAGAGGCTAGAATTATTTATCCTATTTCTGATAGCCCCTGGGTGAGCCCTGTCCAAGTTGTCCCCAAGAAGGGAGGTATGATAGTTGTTCATAATGAAAGGAATGAACTGGTTCCCACAAGAACAGTTACAGGGTGGCGTATGTGTATTGACTACAGAAGACTCAATACAGCCACCAGAAAGGATCATTTTCCTTTACCATTCATAGACCAGATGCTAGAGAGACTAGCAGGTCATGAATACTACTGCTTTTTGGATGGCTATTCAGGTTACAACCAAATTGTAGTAGATCCTCAGGACCAAAAGAAAATAGCATTCACATGTCCATCTGGAGTATTTGCCTACAGAAGGATGCCATTTGGTCTGTGTAATGCACCTGCAACCTTTCAGAGGTGCATGCTCTCTATCTTCTCTGATATGGTAGAGAAATTTTTGGAAGTCTTCATGGATGACTTCTCAGTATTTGGAGACTCATTCAGCTCCTGTCTTGACCATCTAGCACTTGTTCTAAAAAGGTGCCAAGAGACTAACCTGGTTTTAAACTGGGAGAAATGTCACTTTATGGTGACTGAAGGAATTGTCCTTGGGCACAAAATTTCGAACAAGGGAATAGAGGTGGATTAAGCTAAGGTAGAGGTAATTGAAAAATTACCACCACCTGCCAATGTTAAGGCAATCAGAAGCTTTCTGGGGGCATGCAGGATTCTATAGGAGGTTTATAAAGGATTTTTCAAAAATTGAAAAACCTCTGAGCAATCTGCTAGCCGCTGATACACCATTTGTCTTTGACACAGAGTGTTTGCAGGTCTTTGAGACTCTGAAAGCTAAACTGGTCACAGCCCCAGTCATTTCTGCACCAGACTGGACATTACCATTCGAACTAATGTGTGATGCGAGTGACCATGCCATTGGTGCAGTATTGGGACAGAGGCATGACAAGCTTCTGCATGTCATTTATTATGCTAGCCATGTTTTAAATGATGCACAGAAGAATTACACAACCACAAAAAAGGAGTTGCTTGCAGTGGTTTACGCCATTGACAAGTTCAGATCCTATTTAGTAGGATCAAAAGTGATTGTGTACACTGACCATGCTGCTCTAAAATATCTCCTCACAAAACAGGATTCAAAACCCAGACTCATAAGATGGGTATTGCTTCTGCAAGAGTTTGATATAGAAATAAGAGACAGAAAAGGGACAGAGAACGAAGTGGCTGATCATCTGTCCCGGATAGAACCAGTAGCAGAAATGTCCCTCCCTCCTACTGAGATCTCTGAAACCTTTCCGGATGAGCAACTCTTTGCCATTCAGGAAGTACCGTGGTTTACAGACATTGCAAACTATAAAGCTCTGAGATTCATACCCAAAGAGTACAGTAAGCAGCAAACAAAAAAATTGGTTTCTGATGGAAAGTACTACTTGTGGGATGAACCATATCTCTTTAAGAGATGTGCAGACAGAATAATCCGTAGATGTGTGCTTAGAGAAGAGGCACAGAAGATCCTATGGCATTGCCATGGATCACAATATGGAGGACATTTCAGAGGTGAGCGAACAGCCACAAAGGTTCTCCAATGTGGCTTCTACTGGCCTACTCTCTATAGAGACTCCCGAGAGTTTGTATGTAACTGTGACAGTTACAAGAGAGCTGGTAATCTGCCTCACGGTTATGCCATGCCTCAGCAAGGGATCTTAGAGATTGAGTTGTTTGATGTATGGGGTATTGACTTCATGGGGCCTTTCCCACCATCATATTCAAACACTTATATTCTGGTGGCAGTAGACTATGTATCTAAATGGGTAGAGGCAATTGCAACACCCACTAATGATACTAAGACAGTGATGAAGTTCCTCCAGAAGCATATCTTCAGCAGATTCGGTGTCCCTAGGGTACTGATTAGTGATGGAGCCATGGAGGCACTCATTTCTGCAATAAACAGCTTGACTCTGCTCTGATCCAATATGGAATTAACCACAAAGTGACAACTCCATATCATCCACAGACAAATGGGCAGGCTGAAGTCTCAAATAGAGAACTAAAATGAATCTTGGAACGAACTGTAAGTACCTGTAGAAGGGATTGGGAAAGAAGTCTGGATGATGCCCTGTGGGCATACAGAACCGCATTCAAGACCCCTATAGGGACCTCTCTATACCAGCTGGTGTATGGAAAAGCCTATCATCTGCCAGTGGAACTAGAACACAAGGCCTACTGGGCAACTAGGTTCCTAAACCTTGATGCTAAGGTAGCCAGAGAGAAAATATTACTCTAGTTGAATGAGCTGGAGGAGTTCAGACTCAATGCTTTCTAAAATGCAAAAATTTGCAAGGAGAAAGCAAAAAGATGGCATGACAGAAAGCTGTCATCTAGAGTCTTTGAGCCAGGACAGAAGATTCTGCTGTTTAATTCTAGGCTCAGATTGTTCCCTGGGAAATTGAAATCCCGGTGGAAGGAACCATATGTGATTACAAGTGTGTCACCATATGGATATGTAGAGCTTCAGGATATTGACTCTGACAAAAAGTTCATTGTTAATGGACAGAGAGTCAAACATTATCTTGAAGGCAATGTTGAGCAAAAGTACTCAAAACTGAGACTAAATTAAAAGCTCAGTAAAGTCTAGCTAAAGACAGTAAATAAGCACTTGTTGGGAGGCAACCCAGCCATTATCCAAAAAATTAGATGTTTATAACAATTATATAAGTCTATTTAATTTTGTTATTCATGTTCGTTAAAGCTTTTCAATGAACAAGTTAGGGAAATAAAGATTCAGAACATAAAGCAGAGGAATCACAGAGAAAAAGAGCTTACTGGCATTAAAACGCCAGTAAAGAGGCATTTTGGGCGTTAAACGCCAGAATGGCTATCATTCTGAGCATTTAACGCCAGTAAAGGTATCATTCTGGGCGTTAAACGCCAGAATGGGCAGCATTCTGGGCGTTTAACGCTAGAAACAACAGCATCCTGGGAGTTCAAAAAAAAGCCCAATAACAAAGGATTTCTGGCGTTAAACGCCCAAAATGGCTACCAGATGGGCGTTAAACGCCAGAATGACTATCATTCTAGGCGTTTAACGCTGGAACAGCAAGGGGGAGGTAATTTCGTTTCCAATTCAATTTTTTTTCGAATTTTCATGTTTTAATTCAAAATTTTCTGCATCAAAATATTACAAACATTCATTTTTTAATTTCCATTTCAAAAAATTAATAACCTTATAAATTCTTTTTAATTACTTTTCAATTCTTTTCAATTCTTTTTCAAAACATTTTTAAAAGCTCATTTATCTTTCCAATTTCTTTTCAAATCTTTTTAACTCATTCATATTATCTTTTATTTCTTAGATGCGTAAAAATATTTTTCAGATTTAACCTCCTCATATCTTTTTCAAATCTTTTAATTTTTTAAAAAAATCTTATCTTTTATCAATCATATCTTTCTATCTTATCTTTCTCTAAAAAATTCGAAACCCATTCCCTCCCTCCCTTTTAAATTTACATTCGGCCATCCCTTTTTACCCATCATTCGAATCCTTCTCTCCATCTATTCATCTTCTTTTTTTTATTTTTGCTTAAGGACAAGCAAATCTCTAAGTTTGGTGTGATTTTCATGATCCTTGAGCTAAAATAAATGAATCTCATGGCTCCCAAAAGAAGACAACCCACTTCAAGAGGCAAGAAAGAAAGCAATCCAAAGCCACTTTGGATGCATGAGAATTTCTGCACCAAAGAACATGCAGACCATTACTTCAAAATTGTTTGTAGAAGATCAGTAATCCCAGAAGTTAAGTTCAATCTAAAAGAAGACGAATACCAGGAGATCCAAGAGCAGATTCGAAACAGAGGATGGGAAGTCCTGGCTAATCCTGAGATACATGTTGGAAGAAACATGATCTAGGAATTCTATGAAAATTTGTGGATGACGGATAAGCAAAGATTAGAGGGAACTGCTTTCCACTCCTTTCAGACTATGGTCAGAGGAAAGATTATTTACTTCCACTTTGACAAAGTGAGAGAAGTTCTCAAGCTTCCTCAACTACAAGATGATCCAGAGTCCTTTAATAGGAGAATAGCCAAAGATAAAAGGCTAGATCAAGTTCTAGAGGACATATACCTCCCTGGAACCAAGTGGATTACTAATACAAAAGGTTTCCCAAACTAGCTAAAGAGAGGAGATCCTAAACCAGTTACTAGAGGTTGGCTGGATTTCATTGGCCGTTCTACACTCCCAACCAGCAACCGCTCTGAAGTCACTATCAAGAGAGCAGTGATGATTCACTGTATTATGCTGGGAAAAGAAGTAGAGATTCATCAGTTGATTCCTGGTGAAATTTACATATTTGCAAACAAGGAATCCACTGATTCTAAATTGGCTTACCCAAACTTGATTACTTGGACGACCCAGTACACTTGCTGGTTAGTTGTGCGGAGTTGCAAACGTGTGATTGCAATTCCGTGCACCACTCACAAAGGAGAGAAAAAAACCTAAGAAATCTCCCCCTTCTCGACTAGGTGGAGGCCCTCACCATTCCGGCGATCAAACAGCATGTTTCAAACTTATCTATTGATCAATGTGAACTTTCTCAAGTTTCAACAACTTGGAGTCTAACACATCTCGTATCCAGTGATACCTAACATCAATATGTTTAGATCTTGCATGAAAAGTAGAATTCTTAGCAAGATGAATAGCACTTTGACTATCACACAACAACACATAACGGTCTTGCTTGAAACCAAGTGCTACAAGAAACTTCTTCATCCACAACAACTCTTTACATGCTTCAGTTGCTGCAATAAACTCTGCCTCTGTAGTAGAAAGTGCAACACACTTTTGTAACCTTGACTGCCATGAGATAACTCCCCCTACAAACTTGACCAAATAACCTAAAGTAGGCTTTCAAAAATCAATATCTCCTACCATGTCTGCATCAGTAAAGCCAACTAGCAAAGATTTCTCACCACCAAAACTCAAACTCAAGTTAGTTGTACCTTTGAGATATCCCATAATCCATTTAACAGTATTCCAAAGTTCTTTACCTGGATTAGAGATAAAACGACTCACAGTACCAAGCGCATGAGCAATGTCTGGTCTAGTACAAACCATAGCATACATCAAGCTTCCAACAGCTAAGGCGTAAGGAATTTCATCCATTACTTGTTTCTCCTCATCAGTGGATGGACACTACTTGGTGTCAACTTAAAATAAGGAGCAAAAGAACTAGCAACACATTTGGCATCATTCATGCTAAACCTTTGAATCACCTTCTTTATGTACTTCTCTTGTGACAAATAAAGCCTCTTGGAATCTCTATAGCGAGTAATAGTCATGCGCAAAATCTATTTGGCAGGACCCAAGTCCTTTATAACAAAGAACTTGCTCAACTGTTTCTTCAACTCATTAATCCTCAAAGCAATCTAGCCTACAATTGAAATATCGTCCACATAAAGCAAAAGAATGATAAAATCACCATAAGAAAATTTTTGCATAAATACACAATGATCTGAAGTTGTCTTACAGTAACCATGCTCCTCCATAACAGATTCAAACTTCTTGTACCACTGTCTTGGAGCTTGTTTTAACCCATAAAGACTCTTCTTACGCTTGCACACAAAATCTTCCTTTCCTTTAACAACAAAACCCTCCGGTTGCTCCATGTAAATCTCCTTATCTAAATCACCATGAAAAAAAGTTGTCTTCACATCTATTTTCTCAATCTCCATATCATGAGACGCTGCTAATTGATGAGCGGATACTTTATACACTTTTTGGCATCATTTTCATATAGTTTTTAGCATGTTTTGTTTAAGTTTTATTCTATTTTCATAGGTTTTAGTGTAAAATTCACATTTTTGGATTCTACTATAAGTTGTTGTGTTTTATGGTGATTTTAGGTATTTTTTGGCTGAAATCTGAGAGTTTTGACAAAGTCTGATTCAGAGGCAAGGAAAGCGTAGCAAATGCTGTCAGGATCTGACCTCCGTGCACTCAAGGAGGCATTTTTGGAGCTACAGATATCCAAAAGGAGCATTCTCAATGGCTATGGAAAGCTAACATCCAAAGCTTTTCAGAAATATATAATAGTTTATACTTGTTTTTGGAGATAAAGGCCCAAAACTAGCATTCAACGCCAGCCACCTACCCCCTTCCTCGCGTTGGACGCCCAAAAGGGAGAAATTGGTGTCCAACGCCCACAAACGTGTCCCAAGCAAGCGTTCAACACCCAAGAAGCCTCCTAGCACATGGGATACACTAAAACTCAGCCCAAACACTCACCAGGTGGGCCCGTAAGTGAATTTTTGCACTACAAGCCTAAGCCTATCATATTTCTGTAATCCTTAGTTATTAGATTAGTATATATGGACAAGAGTCCACCCTTGTTAGAGACTCTTGCCCACTTTTATGTTTCATTTTGTATTTCCTTTTTCAGCATGAGTCATTAAACCTCCTAGGTTAAGATTAGGAGCTCTGCTGAGTTTTATGGATTAATAAAAGCTCTACTATTTATTTCAATTTGTATTTGATTCTCTCCTAAGATGTATCTTCGTTCTTCAACCTTATGAATGTGTTGAACTGTCAAAAGTTATCTCTATTCTACATGGGTTCAGCGAGTGTCTTTCATCAGATATCAATGAACCACTAGCGTGAGGATACGTCTCTTAGACAGCTAATCCACGACTTTGTTGGGGACTTCTCGAGACATCAGTTTAGCTGAGGTATGGGGAGATTAGAGTCTTTGTGGTAAAGGCTAGAATCAAGGTGCATCATTCTCTGATCCGAAAGATTCGACCTTGTCTGTGGCATTTTGAGTAGGATCACCAAGGGGATGAACTACAGGAGCTTCACCCTCATTCAGACTGGATGCGCACTAAACCTGGTGTTCAGCCTAGAGGAAGATTGGCGGCCGCTCAAACCGGCGTTGATCATATATAGCCTGCTATAGAAGAAATCATTCACAGTTGGAGTAGATAGTAAGAAAGGATTGATCCAGAAGAACAAAGTATCTCTGAAGCCTTAACCATCTTCTTATCATTCGATTCACAATTACTGATTAACGTTATCTTTATGTTACTTTTATGCGTTTCAACAACTACACAACTTTTTTATCCGCCTAACTAAGATTTACAAGATAACCACTATTTGATCCAAGCCGACAATCCTCGAGGGATCGACCCTGACTCACCTCAGGTATTACTTGGACGACCCAGTACACTTGTTGGTTCAGTTATACGGAGTGTGAGAATCCGTGCACCAAGTTTTTGGTGCCGTTGTCGGGGATTGTTTGAGTTTGAACAAACTAACAGATTATTTTGTTGCTTAGATTATGTACTTTTTAATTTTGTTTGAGTCTTTTGTTTCTCTTTTTCGAAAAAGAAAATCAAAATTTTTTCAAAAATCTTTGTTTTCTTTATAATCTTTATCTTTTTGTTTGAGTCTTTGTTCTTGTTCTTGGTAAAAGTTTCGAACTTCTTGGTGTCTTTTTCCAAAAATTTTCAAAATTAGTGTCTTTTGTATGAGTCTAGTGTCAAATCTTAAGTTTGGTGTCCATTGTGTGCTCTTTGATGATCGGATTTCTGCCAGTAAAGAATTTTATAAAAATATTATCGCGTTGGTAGTATAGTTTCTAAACCAACAGAGAATCCTTTCGTACAAAAATTTTGGTTGTCACAAGTAACAAAACCCAATAAAATTTATAACCGAAGTATTGAAACCTTGGGTCGTCTTCTCAAGGAATTGCAGGGAGGTATGATTTATTATTGGTTATGGAAAATTGTATATTTTTGAGTTTTTAAAATAAGGATCAAGTAATTTAAATGGCAAGAAAAATAAATTAATAATTATAAAGAAAAATCTCTTGGCAAGGTATAAGAACTGGAAATCCTATCCTAGTTATCCTTATCAGGTGTGATGAGAATTGTTTGTTGCTCCCACTTAGTTAACCCTTACTAAATAAAGGAAAGTCAAGTGGACTAATTAATTT
Source organism: Arachis ipaensis (assembly GCF_059453495.1). Classification (NCBI taxonomy): domain Eukaryota; kingdom Viridiplantae; phylum Streptophyta; class Magnoliopsida; order Fabales; family Fabaceae; genus Arachis; species Arachis ipaensis. Next base: position 97,759,390 of record NC_142439.1, read on the forward strand.
GATCCTCAAGTCCTAGTCAACTCCTATGGAAAGACTAGCTTTAGAGCGATCCAAATCAATAAGCAATTCCCAAATCTCAATCTACTACTGAGTTTGACAACTCAAGTGTTACCAATTACTTAACCAGAGCCAAAAGGGAAGAAAATCTACTTGAATAAAAATAATTTGGATAAATCGAAAGCATCCATAAGATAAATAAAATAAAACAATCTTAAATCTGAAATACCTCAAATTATATTAAATAAAGACATCAATCCTAACATAGAAAAGTTCATAAGTCAATTTGGAAAGATAAATAACAATTAAAGTAATAGAATAAATAAAAGTAGAAAATAAGTTAAAGGAACATTGAACCTGAGAAAAAGTTGAAATCCTAAAATTAATAGAAATCATAAATCCTAAGAGACAGGAGATAACCTCTCTCTCTAAAAACTACATCTAATCCTAAAATTGTGAATAATGAAGTTGTATTCTGTTGTGTCTTGTTGTATGAATGCATTCCCCCACTTTATAGCCTCTAATATGTATTTTCTGGGCCAAGAACTGGGTCAAAAATAGCCCAGAAATTGCCCCCAGTGATTTCTGGTACGTACAGCAGCGGCAAGGTCACGCGGAAGCGTCGTCCACGCGTTAGCTTGGATTGGGTTTTTGCCAGGTCAAGCGTCCGTGTGATCCACGCGTTCGCGTCGCCTGGCTTCGGGGAAGCTATGGCAAATTATATATTGTTACTAAAAAAAATTGCATCTTTCGAATTTATTCTTTCAATCTCGACGATTTACAATAAATAGGTTATTATGATTTCGGGTAAGCCGCTATGGTGAAATTGGTAGACACGCTGCTCTTAGGAAGCAGTGCTAGAGCATCTCGGTTTGAGTCCGAGTGGCGGAATGGGGCCAAAAAGCCAAAATAAATCATTTTAGCCCTTAGAAGCTCCGGACGTTAACTTTCCAATGCAACTAGAACCGCGTCATTTGAATTTCTGTAGCTGAAGTTATGACCGTTTTAGTGCGAGAGGGTCAGGCTGGACAGCTTAGCAATTTCTTCAACTTCTTGTATTCCTTCCACTTTTGCATGCTTCTTTTCCATCCTCTAAGCCATTCCTGCCCTATAAATCCTGAAATCACTTAACACACATGTCAAGGTATTGAATGGTAATAAGAGAGGATTAAACATAGCAAATTTAAAGCCTAAAGAAGCATGTTTTCAATCATAGCACAAAATCCGGAAGGAAAAAGTAAAACCATGCAAATAATATGAATAAGTGGGTAAAGAGTTGATAAAAACCACTCAATTGAGTACAAGATAAACCATGAAATAGTGGTTTATCAACCTCCCCACACTTAAACATTAGCATGTCCTCATGCTAAGCTCAAGAGAAGCTATAAAGGAGTGAAGAGGAATGGTAAAATGTATGAAATGCAACCTATGTATATGAATGCAACTATATATGCTAAGATGTTTCTATCTACTTGGTTAAAAATAAACAAGTTCTCCAAGACAAATATAAATCAAATTCCACTAATTCAAATCATACAATAAAAGACAAGTAAACTTGTAAGAAGACAGCTCATGAAAGCAGGGAACATAGAATCAAGCATTGAACCCTCACTGATGGTGTATATCACTCTAACTCTCAAGTGTCTAGGGTTAATCTCTCTACTCTTCTCTAGTCATGCTTTCTAAACTTTGTTCTTCATCTAACCAATCAACAAATATTTAGTATACTAATGCAAACATCATGAGGTATTTTCAAGGTTGTAATGGGGCCAAGGTAAGGGTGAGGATGTATGTATGGCCAAGTGAGCTGAAATATGAATCTTTAATTAACCTAAACTTTCACCTAACATACACACATACTCTATATAACTCTAAAATCATGCCTGGCTACCCAAAATTCCCACTTTTGTATATTTCACATACTCATGTATCAACTTTTCTTTAATTTTATCACATATGCATTGATCTTTTATTAAACTTAATATTAGGGTAATTTTGTCCCCTTATTTATTTACTTAATTATTGAATATTTTTTTTGGATTTTTTTCTTTTTTTCTCTTTTTTTATTTTTTTTATTTTTTTATTTATTATTATTTTTTTTGTAGCATAAAAATAAACATAACATTGTCAATACACATGGATTTTTAATTTTTCTAAGTTCACATGAGTATGTACCCAAATTTCAAATATCTTGTCATCCAAGTTCCCACGGTTTCCCACACTTAGTTGATACACAATCTCTATCTTAAGCTAACCAAAGATTCAATTTGGGGATATTTAATTTATTTTTTTGCTTAAGGCTAGTGATGTGGCAAAATATAGAACAAAAGGGGATTAAGAAGCTCAAGGTGGCTAACAAGGGTGACATAAAAGGGTAGGCTATTTGGGATAAGTGAGTTAATGACAAATGATGGCCTCAATCATATGCAAGCATGTAAATACACTAAATAATGGACATATAGAATGAAATAAAGCAAAGATTGCAATCATAGAGAAGAAAACACACAAGAATAAAATATTATGGTTAAATAATGTAACGATGTAATTAAGCTCAAATCTCACGGGTTGTGTGTTCTTAGCTTTAAACCATGTTCCAATATAATATTTCTTCAAACAAGTTCAATAAAAATTTTAATTCAAATTAGTGAAATGCTATAAAAAATTTCTTGAAAAAGAAAATATTACTTTAACCAACCAGTGGTAGAATATGCACAAAATCAAACAAATATGCAATCAAACATGCAAATGCAACAATGAACAAACAAAGGAAATAAAACATTGGTGTTTGAGAAGGAAATGACTAACCCACGGAGATCGGTATCGACCTCCCCACACTTAAAGATTGCACCGTCCTCGGTGCATGCTAAGATGTGCAGGTGGACGGGTGGCTCCAACTAATGCTTTTCTCTAAAGTTTGTGCAGATGGACTTGTCTGTTGCCCCATTGAGAAGTTTTCTGTTTCTCTTCCTCGGTGGCCATCCTGAAAGAAGAGGAAAAAGAAGGAAAGTAACCCAAAAACAAGGATAGGAAACAAATAAAATATGGTTGGGTTAATGCCAAATAATGAGGTCTCAATTATATGGTAGCTACAACATGCAAGTGAGAAAATAATAGAAGCACATGGCATACCAGTGGTGCAAAATTTTCAGCAAAGGGGAGAAGAGAGTGTGGGTAATGCAAGATAGTGTAAGTTCATGTCAATGCAATATAAGTATCATGAAGAAGTAGCATTGACTTATGAAGAATAATACCCAGTCAGAGTAAAACAAGTCATGAAGCACCAGAATAATTCAAGAAAAGATGCAACAGTTGAATAAGAAAATTTAACACCAATGGAAAAATAATAAATTTAGAAAAGAAAACAAAAATATGCACAAAATTAAAATGCAATGGATGAAAGTATGTAAATAAATTAAATAAAATAGAATGAAAGTGAAGAAGGATGAAGAAAGAAATAAGAAGGGATAAAAAATTAGGATTTGGGGAAGAAAAGATAAGATATTTGGCGCCGATCTGGATAAATTGTGCGGCGCAGGCGACGCGGACGCGTGGTGCACGCGTTCGCGTGGTGTGTGATAAGTTCAGGTGACATGGACGTGTGGGTCACGTGATCGCGTGCCCTGATTTGTGCCATTCGCGCGAGTGCAGCCGTGCGTTCGCGTAACTCTCTGTTTTAAATGCATTTTTATCAAAAATCTGGGTGACGCGTGCGCGTGGGTGACGCGCACGCGTGAATGGCCTTTCTTTTAAAAATGACGCAGATGCGTGGGGCACGCGTTCGCGTGGTAGGGCTTGTGCTTCTAGCATGGCTCCAGCCCAGCTCTATCATAACTCTCTGTCATACACCTATTTACGTCGATTTCACAGGGACACGCGTTAGCGTGGGTGACGCGGACGCGTGGGGAGGCTATTTCGCAAACGACGCGAATGCGTCAGCGACGCGGTCGTGTGGTCATATTTGTGCCTAAGGCACGCCTCCAGCCACGCTTTTGCGTGACTTTCTGTTCAATTTTATTTTCTTCCCAACGCACCTGTGATGCGGACGCGTCACGTGCGTGATTTTTTTTATGCAGGATGCAAAATGCAATGATAGTGTGGATGCTATGAATAATTCCAGGTTCAATGAAAATAGAATAAAATAAAACTCAAAAACAAACAAAACGAAATAAAATCAAAATTAAAGAAAAGGAACGATCATACCATGGTGGGTTGTCTCCCACCTAGCACTTTTAGTTAAAGTCCTTAAGTTGGACATTTGGGGAGTCCTTTGTTATGGTGGCTTGTGCTTGAACTCATCTAGAAATCTCCACCAATGTTTGTGATTCCAATGGCCTCCGGGATCCTAAACTAGGCGCAGAAAGCCTTCAAGCAGGTTAAAGCAAGTGACAAGGCCCCAAGAGTGTTGATTTCTAGATTGAATTCCGGGGTCCCAGACTTTGCTTTTACACCCGTCTTCTTGTTGATCATCATGATTTCATCCGGGTAGCAAGCAATCTGAATTCTCACTAAAGCGGCCAACCAACTTTCTAGACCCATTCAGTTGAGCTTTACACCAATCTTTGCATTTAAACTTTGAGCTTTCCACCATATTGAATCTTGCATGATGACTCTTACCACTAACCATCTCCCTCTTACTCTTAAAGCCACAAAGAGCTCTGAGTTACCCATCTGTCTCAAGCAAAGCATATTCAAGTGAGCTAATTAAGCTTAGAGATGAAAGATTTACCCACTTGAATGAAGGAATGGATGGTGATGGTTTTGGGGGAGAGGTCTCCAACAACTTTGGCAAGGTGATTTCCAGCTCCATTATCTTGGGCTCTTCTTTGACAACTTCCACCTCCTTGCAAGCTTCTTCAATATCAACCTCTTCCACTTGGTAGCTTTCTTCCAATTTGATCTCTTCTTCATTGTTCACCAAGGGCATGAGAGGTTGTGCTTTTTCTTCTTTAATTTCCATGTCAAGTCCAATAGGAGAGGATTCAATTGTAGATAAGAATTCATCAATAATTGAATCCATCTCTTGATCAACCTCTTCAAAGTCTTCAACTATGATATGCATTGGAGGTTGTACACCCTCCTCAACATCAATTTCAAACGTCTTTGAGGGAGGCTCGATAACTTGACTTTCCCATGGAGGTTTAGCATCTCCTAATCCTTCAACCACTTCTTCCTCTTCAATAATTACAACTTCCTCCACTTGTTCTAGTATAAAGTCATGCTCCGTACTGTCCACTGGAGTTTCTAGTATCTCTTTTATGCTACGTTCTTCATTAGATTGTCGACATGAAGCCATGGGGGTTTCTTGGGTGTCCGAACGTTGGGAAGGTAATCGATTTATCGCTTGATTCAATTGGTGAAGGGTTGCATGAAATTTATTCACTGTTTCCTTGAGACGAGCCTGTGATTCTTGGGTCGATGGATATGGACATGGTGCATATGGAAGTGGTGGTCATTGGGGGTAATTGGATTGAAATTGGGGTGGATAAAGGTTAGGGTCATATGGTGGTGAATGGTGGTAGTTGGCTTGTGAGTGTGGTGGTTCAAAGCTGTGTTGAGGAGGTGGTTAATATGCATATGACGGGGCTTGTCGGTAATTACAAGGGGGTCCACCATATCTATCATCTTTGTACGCTCCCTGGAATGGCTCTTGACCATAGTAAACTGGTGGGGGTTGGTTGTCACGAGAAGGTCCACCATAACTATTGTCTTGGCATGCATTGTGGAATGGCCGTGGTCCATGGTATCTTGGAGGGTGTTGTTGCCTAAAGGGTTGATCAGATCCTCGTGGCTCCTTCCATCTTTGATTGTTTTGACCTTGATGCATGTTCCTGTTATAGCTTCCATTCCTTTTAATAGCATTAGAACCAAACTCAAAGCGACGGGGGTGAGAACTCATAGTAACTAATAAAAATTAAAAAAAAATAAAAACAAAAATAAAAACAAATAAACAAGCAAAATAAAATATTTACAATAACCAATAATAAGGCACACGTTTGCAATTTCCCGGCAACGGTGCCATTTTGACGATCGGAATTCTGCTGGTAAAGAATTTTATAAAAATATAATCGCGTTGGTAGTATAGTTTCTAAACCAACAGAGAATCCTTTCGTATAAAAACTTTGGTTGTCACAAGTAACAAAACCCAATAAAATTTATAACCGAAGTATTGAAACCTCGGGTCGTCTTCTCAAGGAATTCCAGGGAGGTATGATTTATTATTGGTTATGAAAAATTGTATATTTTTGGGTTTATAAAATAAGGAGCAAGTAATTTAAATGGCAAGAAAAATAAATTAATAATTATGAAGAAAAATCTCTTGGCAAGGTATAAGAACTGGAAATCCTATCCTAGTTATCCTTATCAGGTGTGATGAGAATTGTTTGTTGCTCTCACTTAGTTAACCCTTACTAAATAAAGGAAATTCAAGTGGACTAATTAATTTAATCCTCAAGTCCTAGTCAACTCCTATGGGAAGACTAGCTTTAGAGCGATCCAAATCAATAAGCAATTCCTAAATCTCAATCTACTACTGAGTTTGACAACTCAAGTGTTACCAATTACTTAACCAGAGGCAAAAGGGAAGAAAATCTACTTGAATAAAAATAATTTGGATAAATCGAAAGCATCCATAACATAAATAAAATAAAACAATCTTAAATCTGAAATACCTCAAATTATATTAAATAAAGACATCAATCCTAACATAGAAAAGTTCATAAGTCAATTTGGAAAGATAAATAATAATTAAATTAATAGAATAAATAAAAGTAGAAAATAATTTAAAGGAACATTGAACCTGAGAAGAAGTTGAAATTCTAAAATTAATAGAAATCCTAAATCCTAAATCCTAAGAGAGAGGAGAGAACATCTCTCTCTAAAAACTACATCTAATCCTAAAATTGTGAATAATGAAGTTGTATTATGTTGTCTTGTTGTATGAATGAATTTCTCCACTCTATAGCCTCTAATCTGTATTTTCTAGGCCGAGAACTGGGTCAAAAACAGTTCAGAAATTGCCCCCAGCGATTTCTGGTACATACAGCAGCGGCAAGGTCACGCGGAAGCGTCGTCCACGCGTTAGCGTGGATTGGGTTTTTGTCAGATCACGCGTCTGCGTGATCCACGCATTTGTGTCACTTGGCTTCAAGGAAGCTATGGTAAATTATATATTGTTGCGAAGCCCCATACGTTAGCTTTCCAACGCAATTAGAACCGCATCATTTTGATCTCTATAGCTCAGGTTATGACAGTTTTAGTGCGAGAGGGTTAGGTTGGACAGCTTACCAATTTCTTCAACTTCTTGTATTCCTTCCACTTTTGCATGCTTCCTTTCCATCCTCTAAGCCATTCCTGCCCTATAAATCCTGAAATCACTTAACACACATGTCAAGGTATCGAATGGTAATAAGAGAGGATTAAACATAGCAAATTTAAAGCCCAAAGAAGCATGTTTTCAATCATAGCACAAAATCCGGAAGGAAAAAAGTAAAACCATGCAAATAGTATGAATAAGTGGGTAAAGAGTTGATAAAAACCACTCAATTGAGCACAAGATAAACCATGAAATAGTGGTTTATCATTCTTTAATCGCTTTGAATTTTTTGAGTTTGTTCTTAGTGTTCTTTCTTGGTATTCAAGTTGTTCTGGTTTTTCTTTCTGTTTTGATCTTAAAAATTTTATGTTTGGTGTCTTTAGGTGTTTTTCTTTAAAATTTTCGAATTCTAGTGTCTTTTGATCTAAAAAATTTTAAGTTTAGTGTCTTTTGGTTGTTTTTTTCTTTCTTCATTAATTTAAAAATTAAAAAAAATCAAAAAATATATTTTCTATCTTTTTACTTTAATTTTTGAAAATTGCAACAAAATTTTCAGATTTTAATTTCCAAATTACTATCTTATCTTGATATTAAATCTTTTCAAAATCATATCTTTTCAAATTACTATCTTATCTTTTTATCTTTCTTTAAAATTCAAAAATCTTATCTTATTTCAAATTCAAATTTTAAAGTTTAATTTCAAAATTTCAAATTTCAAAATCAAATCTTTTTCAAAAATCAAATTTCAAACCTTATCTCTTTCAAATCTTTTTAAATTCTTATCTTATCTTTTCTAATTTCAAATTTTAAAATTAAATCTTTTTCAAATCTTTATAAATTCTTATCTTATCTTTTATAATTTCAAATTTTAAAACTAAATCTTTTTCAAATTTTTTAAATTTCTATCTTATCTTTTCTAATTTTAAATTTTAAATTTTAAATTCAAATCTTTTCTAATCTTCTATCTTATCTTGTTTTCAAATCTTTCTTAATTAGTTACTTGTTTTCTCTTTCTTCTTTCTCAAAACTTCCTAACTAATTCTTCTCCCTTCTAATTTTCAAAAATATCTTCTCTAATTCTCTCTCTTCTTTTTCGAAATTCATTATTTAATTTTCAAATCTTTTTAATTAATTAAGCTTCTATTTTCGAATTTAATTAATAAATAAAAACAAAAATATTTTCTCTTTTTACTTCTAATTTTCGAATTCTTCTTTCCTCATAGCCGAATTCTTTCTCTCTTCTCTCTATATTCATTCTTGTTTCTTCTTCACATCTGACTGAGGAGTCCTCTGTTCTTGAACATAGAGCTCCCATTCTTCTTCTTTCTTGCTTTCTTTTCTTGTTTATGAGTAAGAACAGGGATAAAGAACTTTCTTAAATCCTGATCCTGAACCTAAGAGGACTCTAAGGAGGTGTTTACAACAAGCTAAAGCACAACACTCCGGAAGAAACCTCACAGAGATTTTCGGATAAGAAGCTGAAAGCATGGCAGCCGAGCCTAACAATGGAGGAGATGCAAGAAAGGTTCTTGTCGACTACACCATACCAACTTCTGATTTCTATGGAAGAAGTATCTCCGTACCAGTCATTAGAGCAAATAACTTTGAGCTTAAGCCTCAGTTAGTCTCTCTGATGCAACAGAATTGCAAATTTTATGGACTTCCACTGGAAGATCCACATCAGTTTCTATCTGAATTCTTGCAAATCTGTGCACTGTTAAGACCAATGGAGTGGATCCTGAGGTCTACAGACTTATGCTCTTTTCCTTTGCAGTCAGAGACAGAGCTAGGATATAGTTGGACTCTCAACCTAAAGAAAGCCTAGACTCTTGGGAAAAATTGGTCAATGCATTCTTGGCCAAGTTCTTTCCACCTCAGAAGATGAGCAAAATCAGAGTGGAAGTTCAAACCTTCAAAGAAAAAAGAAGGTGAATCCCTCTATGAAGCTTGGGAAAGATACAAGTAACTGATCAGGAGATATCCTTTTGACATGCTCTCAGAATGGTCTATCTTAGGCATATTCTATGACGGTCTCTCTGAGATATCTAAAATATCATTGGACAGCTCTGCAGGTGGATCACTCCACTTGAAGAAAACGCCTACAGAAGCAAGATAACTCATTGAGATGGTTGCAAACAACCAATTCATGTACAATTCTGAGAGAAACCCTATGAATAATGGGGTAGCTCAGAATAAAGGAGTTCTTGAAGTAGACACTTTGAATGCCATATTGGCTCAGAACAAGATCTTGACCCAACAGGTCAATATGATTTCTCAGCATTTGACTAGAATGCAAGCTGTAGCTGGCGGCACTCAAGAAGCTTCTTCTGAAGGAGAAGCTTATGATCCTGACCAACCCATGATAGAGGAGGTGAATTACATGGGAGAACCCTATGGAAACACCTATAACCCCTCATGGAGGAATCATCCTAACCTTTCATGGAAGGATCAATAGAAGCCTCAGCAAGGCTTCAATAATAATCAAGGTGGAAGAACCCAGAATAGGTTCAACAACAGGCCACCATTCCCATCTTCTCAGGAACATATGGAGACTCCTAGGCAGAGCCTTTCTAACTTAGTCACTATAGTCTCCAACCTCTCTAAGATCACTTATAGTTTCATAACTGAAACAAGATCCTCCATAAGAAATTTGGAGGTACAAGTTGGTCAATTGAGTAAGAGAATCTCTGAGACTCCTCCTAATACTCTTTCTAGTAACACTGAAGTAAACCCAAGAGAAGAGTGCAAGGCCATCACTACTGAAGTTGAGGCCAAATCTGAAGGGAGTAATATGGTGTTAAACGCCAATGATGAGATCCCTAATGGGCGTTCAACGCCCAATGATATGCCATCCTTAGCGTTGAACGCCAGGAAGGAAGTCCTTACTAGGCATTCAACGCCCAATGCTACACCTTTAATGGCATTGAACGCCAGTAAGGAAGACCTTACTGGGCGTTCAACGCCCAAACTGGCACAAGGACTGGCGTTGAAAGCCAGTAAAGATGTCCCCACTGGGCGTTCAACGCCCAAAAGGCCACAAGAAGTGGAGTTGAATGCTAGTAAAGGTGTTCCTACTGAGTATTCAACACCCACTGATGAAGTTCCTATCCAAGAATTAAAGGAAGTCAAGGCTTATCTAGAGACCATAAAAGTCCCTGGTGCACGGAATTGTGATCACACTTTTGACAACTCCGGTACAACTAACCAGCAAGTGCACTGGGTCGTCCAAGTAATAAAACCTTACGCGAGTAAGGGTCGATCACACAGAGATTGCCGGCTTGAAGCAAGCTATGGTCATCTTGTAAATCTTAGTAAGGCGGATTCAATTGGTTATGAGTTTTGATAATTAAAAGATAAATAAAACATAAAATAAAATAAGATACTTATGTAATTCATTGGTGGGAATTTCATATAAGCGTTTGGAGATGCTTTGTTGCTTTTAAACCTCTCCTTTCCTATTGTCTCCTTCCAATCATGCGTGCTCCCTTCCATGGCAAGCTGTATGATCCTCTCAGTGAAAATGGTCCAAGTACAGTTTTTACACGGCTAATCAACTGTCAGATTTCTCGTCTCGGATGAAAAATACCAGGTACAGCTACCGCACGGCTAATCATCTGTCAGTTCTCACTTGTGTCGGAATAGGATCTCTCTATGCTTTTGCACACTGTCACTGCGTGTAACATTTGTGAGTTTGAAGCTCGTCACAGTCATCCTTTCTCAGATCCTACTCGGAATACCACAGACAAGGTTTAGACTTTTCGGATCTCAGGAATGCTGCCAATTGGTTCTAGCCTCTACCATGAAGGTTCTAATCTCACGGACTCGGTCCGTGGATTAGAGACTCAAGAGATTATAATTCGGCTGTCATCCAATGACTACTTTGAACATCAAGTAGACCGCTTGTGGTTGTCAGGCACGCGGATCTTGGCTAAGCGAGTAACGAAGATAGTGGATGATTGTCACGGGTCACCCCTTCATTCTGACTTAACTGAATTAAGTACGAGAGTATATCTTGGAGAAGAAGTAGGCGTGAATTGAAAGAGAAACAATAGTACTTGCATTAATTCATGAAGAATAGCAGAGCTTCGCACCTTAATCTATGAGGTGTAGAAACTTCACCGTAGAAAATACATAAGAGGAAAAGGTCTAGGCATGGCCATGTGGCCAGCCTGCAAATGTGAAAGATGGCATAAGATAATAATTCCCAGATATCGAATACAATAATAAAACGTTCCATTTATACTAAAACTAGTTACTAAGGATTACAGAAAATAAGTAACTAAGTGTAGATAGTGCAGAAATCCACTTTTGGGGCCCACTTGGTGTGTGCTTGGGCTGAGCATTGAGCTTTACATGTGGATAGGCCTTCTCTTGAGTTAAACGCCAGCTTGGATGCCAGTTTGGGCGTTTAACTCCAGTTCTGGTGCCAGTTCTGGCGTTTTATACCAGAAAAAAGGGTCTCTGACTGGCGTTTAGACGCCAGTTTAGGCCATCAAATCTTGGGCAAAGTATGGACTATTATATATTTCTGGAAATCCCAAGATGTCTACTTTTCAACGCAATTGAGAGCGCGTCAATTGGGCTTCTATAGCTCCAGAAAATCCACTTCGAGTGTAGGAGGGTCAGACTCCAACAGCATCTGCAGTCCTTTCTCAGCTTCTGAATCAGACTTTTGCTCAGGTCCCTCAATTTCAGCCAGAAAATACCTGAAATTACAGAAAAACACAAAAACTCATAGTAAAGCCCAGAAATGTGATTTTTTCATAAAAAATAATAAAAATATAATAAAAAAGAACTAAAACATACTAAAAACTATGTAAAAACAATGCCAAAAAGGGTATAAATTATCCGCTCATCACAACACCAAACTTAAATTGTTGCTTGTTCCCAAGCAACTAAAAACAAAATAGGATGAAAAGAAGAGAAAATACAATAAATTTCAAAAATATCAATGAAGATTAGTTCCAATTAGATGAGCGGGATTAGTAGCTTTTTGCTTCTGAACAGTTTTGGCATCTCACTTTATCCTTTGAAGTTCAGAATGATTGGCATGCATAGGAACTCAGAATTCAGATAGTGTTATTGATTCTCCTAGTTCAGTATGTTGATTCTTGAACACAGCTACTTTATGAGTCTTGGCCGTGACCCTAAGCATTTTGTTTTCCAGTATTACCACCGGATACATAAATGCCACAGACACATAACTGGGTGAACCTTTTCAGATTGTGACTCAGCTTTGCTAGAGTCCGCAGTTAGAGGTGCCCAGAGTTCTTAAGCACACTCTTTTTGCTTTGGACCACGTCTTTAACCGTGCAGTCTCAAGCTTTTCACTTGACACCTTCACGCCACAAGCACATGGTTAGGGACAGCTTGATTTAGCTGCTTAGGCCAGGATTTTATTCCTTTGGGCCCTCCTATCCATTAATGCTTAAAGCCTTGGATCCTTTTTACCCTTGCCTTTTGGTTTAAAGGGTTATTGGCTTTTTCTTTTTGCTTTTTATTTTTCTTTCTTTTTCTCCATATATATTTTTTTTGCAAGCTTTGTGTTTTTCACTGCTTTTTCTTGCTTCAAGAATCAATTTTATGATTTTTCAGATTATCAATAACATTTCTCTTTTTTCACTATTCTTTCAAGAGCCAACAATTTTAACATTCATAAACTTCACTATAAAAAATATGCATTGTTCAAGCATTCATTCAGAAAATAAAAAGTATTGCCACCACATCAAAATAATTAAACTATTTTCAAGATAGAATTCAAAATTCATGTACTTCTTTTTCTTTTTCAGAAAATATTTTTCATTTAAGAAAGGTGAAGGATTCATGGAACATTCATAGCTTTAAGACATAGACACTAAACACTAGTGATCATGTAATGAAGACACAAACATAGACAAAACAGAAAGCATAGAAACAAAAAACAGAAAAATAAGAACAAGGAAATTAAAGAACGGGTCCACCTTAGTGACGGCGTCTAGTTCTTCCTCTTGAAGATCCTATGGAGTGCTTGAGCTCCTCAATATCTCTTCCTTGCCTTTGTTGCTCCTCTCTCATGGCCTTTTGGTCCTCTCTGATTTCATGGAGGATGATGGAGTGCTTTTGGTGCTCCACTCTTAGTTGCTCCATGTTGGAACTCAATTCTCCTAAAGAGGTGTTGAGTTGCTCCCAATAGTTGTGTAGAGGGAAATGCATCCCTTGAGGCATCTCAGGGATTTCTTGATGAGGGACTTCCTCATGCTCTTGTTGAGGTCCATGAGTGGGCTCTCTTGTTTGCTCCATCCTCTTTTTAGTGATGGGTTTGTCCTCTTCAGTGAGGATGTCTTTCTCTATGACAATTCTAGCTGAATTGCATAGGTTACAGATGAGATGAGGGAAGGCTAACCTTGCCAAAGTGGAGGGCTTGTCCACCACCTTGTATAGTTCTAGAGGTATGATCTCATGAACTTTTACTTCCTCTCCATTCATGATACTATGGATCATGATAGCCCGGTCTACAGTTACTTCAGACTGGTTGCTAGTAGGAATGATAGAGCGTTGGATGAACTCCAACCATCCCCTAGCCACGGGTTTGAGGTCAGGCCTTTTCAATTGAACTGGCTTGCCTTTTGAGTCTCTCTTCTATTGTGCTCATTCCACACAAATGTCTGTGAGGACTTGGTCCAATCTTTGATCAAATTTGACTCTTCTAGTGAAAGGATGAGAATCTCCTCTCATTATTGGCAAGTTGAATGCCAACCTCACAGTTTTCGGACTAAAATCTAAGTATTTCCCCCGAACCATTGTGAGCCAATTCTTTGGGTTCGGGTTCACACTTTGATCATGGTTCTTAGTGATCCATGCATTAGCATAGAAATCTTGAACCATTAAGATTCCGACTTGTTGGATGGGGTTGGTGAGAGCTTCCCAACCTCTTCTTCGAACCTCACGTCGGATCTCCGGATATTCACTCTTTTTGAGCATGAAGGGGACTTCGGGGATCACCCTTTTCTTGGCCATAACTTCATAGAAGTGGTCTTGATGGACTTTTGAGATGAATCTCTCCATTTCTCATGACTTGGCGGTGGAAGCAATTGCCTTCCCTTTCCTCTTTTTAGAGGTTTCTCCGGCCTTAGGTGCCATTAATGGTTATGGAAAAACAAAAAGCAGAGATTTTTTTCCACCCCAAACTTAAAAGGTTTGCTCGTCCTCGAGCAAAAGAAGAAAGAAAGGAGTAGAAGAAGAAGAAATAGAGGAGATAGATGGGTGTGTTAAATTCGACCAAGCGGGTTTAAGTGTTTATGATGTGTGAAATTGAAGGTGGTAAGGAGGGGGTATTTATAGGGTAAGAGAGAGAGGGAATTCGTGTAAGAGGGGGTTGGGTTTGGGAGGGAAATGTTTTGAATTTGAATGGTGAGGTAGGTGGGGTTTTGGTGCACGAAATTGTGATCATCAACAATGGCGCCAAAGACTTGGTGCTCTCAAACATGAATCACACTTTGTCACAACTTCGCACAACTAACCAGGAAGTGCACTGGATCGTCCAAGTAATAAACCTTACGTGAGTAAGGGTCGATCCCACGGAGATTGTCGGCTTGAAGCAAGCTATGGTCACCTTGTAAATCTCAGTCAGGCAGATTCAATTGGTTATGGTGAATTGATAATTAAAGTATAATTAAAATATAAAATGGGATAGAGATACTTATGTAGTTCATTGGTGAGAATTTCAGATAAGCATATAGAGATGCTTTCGTTCCTCCTAAACCTCTGCTTTCCTGCTGTCTTCATCCAATTATTCCTACTCTTTTCCATGGCAAGCTGTATGTTGGGCATCACCGTTGTCAATGGCTACATCCCGTCCTCTTAGTGAAAATGGTCCAATGCGCTGTCACTGCATGGCTAATCATCTGTCGGTTCTCGATCATACTGGAATAGGATTCAATCGTCCTTTTGCGTCTGTCGCTACGCCCAGCACTCGCGAGTTTGAAGCTCGTCACAGCCATCCCTTCCCAGATCCTACTCGGAATACCACAGACAAGGTTTAGACTTTCCGGATCTCGGGAATGGCCGTCCATGGTTTCTAACTTATACCACGAAGACTCTGATCTCACGATCAGGAGGCTAAGAGATACACATTCAAGCTTGTTTGCATGTAGAACAGAAGTGTTTGTCAAGCACGCGTTCATAAGTGAGAATGATGATGAGCGTCACATAATCATCACATTCATCATGTTCTTGTGTGCGAATGGATATCTTAGAGAAGAATAGACTTGAATTGAATAGAAAAACAATAGTACTTTGCATTAATTCATGAGGAATAGCAGAGCTCCACACCTTAATCTATGGTGTGTAGAAACTCTACCGTTGAAAATACATAAGTGATTAAGGTCCAGGCATGGCCGAATGGCCAGCCCTCTAAACGTGATCAAAGATCAAAAGATAATCCCAAGATAAAACTCCAGATATAAATACAATAGTAAAAAGTCCTATTTATGCTAAACTAGTTACTAGGGTTTATAGAAATGAGTAAATGATGCAGAAATCCACTTCCGGGGCCCACTTGGTGTGTGCTTGGGCTTAGCATTGAGCTTTACACGTGTAGAGGCTTCTCTTGGAGTTGAACGCCAGTTTATAACCTGTTTCTAGCGTTTAACTCCACTTTGCAACCTGTTTCTGGCGTTTAACTCCAGAATAGGGCAGGAAGCTGGCGTTGAACGCCAGTTTGCGTCGTCTAAACTCGGGCAAAGTATGGACTATTATATATTGCTGAAAAGCTCTGGATGTCTACTTTCCAACGCAATTAAAAGCGCGCTATTTGGACACCTGTAGCTCCACAAAATCCACTTTGAGTGAAGGAAGGTCAGAATCCAACACCATCAGCAGTCCTTTGTCAGCCTCTGAATCAGATTTTTGCTCAGGTCCCTCAATTTCAGCCAGAAAATACCTGAAATCACAGAAAAACATACAAACTCATAGTAAAGTCCATAAATGTGATTTTTAATTAAAACTAATAAAAATATATTAAAAACTAACTAAATCATACTAAAAACTATGTAAAAACAATGCCAAAAAACGTATAAATTATCCGCTCATCACAACACCAAACTTAAATTGTTGCTTGTTCCCAAGCAACTGAAAATCAAATAGGATAAAAAGAAGAGAATATACTATAAATTCCAAAATATCAATGAAACTTAGCTCCAATCAGATGAGCGGGATTAGTAGCTTTTTGCCTCTTGAATAGTTTTGGCATCTCACTTTATCCATTGAAGTTCAGAATGATTGGCATCTATAGGAACTCAGACTTCAGATAGTATTATTGATTCTCCTAGTTCAGTATGTTGATTCTTGAACACAGCTACTTTATGAGTCTTGGCCGTGGCCCTAAGCACTTTATTTTCCAATATTACCACCGGATACATAAATGCCACAGACACATAACTGGGTGAACCTTTTCAGATTGTGACTCAACTTTGCTAAAGTCCCAATTAGAGGTGTCCAGGGTTCTTAAGCACACTCTGTTTTTGCTTTGGACCTCGACTTTAACCGCTCAGTCTCAAGTTTTCACTTGACACCTTCACGCCACAAGCACATGGTTAGGGACAGCTTGGTTTAGCCGCTTAGGCCAGGATTTTATTCCTTTAGGCCCTCCTATCCACTGATGCTCAAAGCCTTGGATCCTTTTTATTACCCTTGCCTTTTGGTTTTAAGGGCTATTGACTTTTTCTGCTTGCTTTTGCTTTTTCTTTCTCTTTTTTTTTCGCATTTTTTTCTGCAAGCTTTTGTATTCACTGCTTTTTCTTGCTTCAAGAATCAATTTTATGGTTTTTCAGATTATCAATAACATTTCTCATTTTTATTATTCTTTCAAGAGCCAACATATTTAACATTCATAAACCATAAATTCAAAAGACATATGCACTGTTCAAGCATTCATTCAAAAAACAAAAAGTATTGCCACCACATCAAAATAATTAAACTAGTTTCAAGGATGAATCCGAAACCATGTACTTCTTGTTCTTTTGTAATTAAAACAATTTTCCTTTAAGAGAGGTGATGGATTCATAGAACATTCATAACTTTAAGGCATAGACACTTAAATACTAATGATCATGTAATAAGACACAAACATAAACATAAAGCATAGTAAACGAAAAACAAGAAAATAAGAACAAGGAGATTAAGGAACGGGTCCACCTTAGTGAGGGTGGCGTCTTCCTCTTCTTGAAGAACCAATGGTGCTCTTGAGCTCCTCTATGTCTCTTCCTTGTCTTTGTTGCTACTCCCTCATAGCTCTTTGATCTTCTCTAATCTCATGGAGGATGATGGAGTGCTCTTGGTGCTCCATCCTTAGTTGTCCCATGTTGGAACTTAATTCTCCTAGGGAGGTATTGATTTGCTCCCAATAATTATGTGGAGGAAAGTGCATCCCCTGAGGCATCTCAGGGATTTCATGGTGAGGAATTTCCTCATGCTCTTGTTGAGGTCCATGATCTCTTGTTTGCTCCATCCTTTTCTTAGTGATGGGCTTATCCTCATCAATGAGGATGTCTCCCTCTATGTCAATCGCAGCCGAATTGCATAGGTGGCAAATGAGGTGAGGAAAGGCTAACCTTGCCAAAGTGGAAGACTTGTCAGCCACCTTGTAGAGTTCTTGAGGTATAATCTCATGAAATTCCACTTCCTCCCCAATCATGATACTATGGATCATGATGGCCCGGTCTATAGTAACTTCAGGCCAGTTGCTAGTAGGAATGATTGAGCGTTGAATGAACTCCAACCATCCTCTAGCTACAGGCTTAAGGTCCAGTCTTCTCAATTGAACCAGTTTGCTTCTTGAGTCAACTTTCCATTGAGCTCCTTCTACACATATGTCCATGAGGACTTGGTCCAACCTTTGATCAAAGTTGACCCTTCTAGTGTAGGGGAGTGCATTTTCTTCCATCATTGGCAAGTTGAACGCCAGCCTTACATTTTTCGGACTGAAATCTAAGTATTTCCCTCGAACCATGGTAAGCCAATGCTTTGGATTCAGGTTCACACTTTGATCATGGTTCCTAGTGATCCATGCGTTTGCATAGAACTCTTGAACCATTAAGATCCCGACTTGTTGAATGGGGTTGGTGAGAACTTCCCAACCTCTTCTTTGGATCTCAAGTCGGATCTCCGGATACTCATTCTTTTTGAGCTTGAAAGGAACCTCAGGGATCACTTTCTTCTTGGCCACAACTTCATAGAAGTGATCTTGATGGACCTTTGAAATGAATCCCTCCATCTCCCATGGCTCAGAGGTGGAAGCAATTGCCTTCCCTTTCCTCTTTCTTGAGGATTCTCTGGCCTTAGGTTCCACTGATGGTTATGGAAAAACAAAAAGTAATGCTTTTTACCACACCAAACTTAAAATGTTTGCTCGTCCCCGAGTAAAAGAAGAAAAAAAGAAGGAGAAGAAGAAGAAAAATGGAGGAAAGGGAGAGATGTGTGTATTCGGCCAAGGGGAAGAAGGAAGGGTTGTGTTGTGTGAAAATTAAGAAGGAATGAGGGGTTTATATAGAGGTGGGGGGAGGTTTTAGGGTTCAGCCATTAGGGTTGGGTTTGGGAGGGAAAAGAGTTTGAATTTTGGAGGTATGTGGGGTTTATGGGGAAGAGTGAAGGGATGTGAATAGTGAAGAGGTGATGGGGAAGAGTGATTGAGGTGATTGGTGTAGGGTATTTGGGGAAGAGAGTTATGAAAAGGTGTGAAGAGGAGAGGAGAAGTGGTGGGGATCCTGTGGGGTCCACAGATCCTGTGGAGTCAAGGACTTAACATCCCTGCTCCAATTAGGCGTGTAAAACGCCCTTGCTGTGCAATCCTGGCGTTTAACGCCAGACTGCTGCCTGTTTTTGGCGTTAAACGCCCAAAAGTAGCCTGTTTCTGGCATTTAATGCCAGGTAGATGCTTGTTTCTGGCGTTTAAATGCCAGAATGTCCCTCCTCCAGGGTGTGCTATTTTTAATGCTGTTTTTCATTCTGTTTTTGATTTTTCAGTAGTTTTTGTGACTCCACATGATCATCAACCTAATAAAACATGAAATAACAAGAAGAAAATAAATAGATATAATTAAATAACATTGGGTTGCCTCCCAACAAGCGCTTCTTTAATGTCAATAGCTTGACAGTGAGCTCTCATGGAGCCTCACAAATAATCAGAGCAAGGTTGGGACCTCCCAACACCGAACTTAGAGTTTGAATGTGGGGGTTCAACACCAAACTTAGAGTTTAGTTGTGGCCTCCCAACACCAAACTTAGGGTTTGATTGTGGGGGCTTTTGTTGACTCTGCAGTGAGAGAAGCTTTTCATGCTTCCTCTCCATGGTTACAGAGGGAGATCCTTGAGTTTTAAACACAAGGTTGTCCTCATTCAGTTGAAGGACCAACTCTCCTCTATCCACATCAATCACAGCTTTTGCTGTGGCTAGGAAGGGTCTTCCAAGGATGATGGATTCATCCTCATCCTTCCCAGTGTCTAGGATTATGAAATCAGCAGGGATGTAAAGGCCTTCAACCTTTACTAACACGTCCTTTACTTGTCCATAAGCCTGTTTTCTTGAGTTGTCTGCCATCTCTAATGAGATTCTGGCAGCTTGCACCTCAAAGATCCCAAGTTTCTCCATTACAGAGAGTGGCATTAAGTTTATTCCTGACCCCAGGTCATACAGAGCCTTCTCAAAGGTCATGGTGCCTATGTCACCGGGAATTAGGAATTTACCAGGATCTTGTTTCTTTTGAGGTAATTTCTGCCTATCCAATGCATTCAGTTCATTGGTGAGCAAGGGAGGTTCATCTTCCCAAGTCTCATTACCAAATAATTTGGCATTCAGCTTCATGATTGCACCAAGGTACTTAGCAACTTGCTCTTCAGTAATGTCTTCATCCTCCTCAGAGGAAGAATACTCATCAGAGCTCATGAAGGTTAGAAGGAGGTTCAATAGAATCTCTATGGTCTCTAGTTGAGCCTCAGATTCTTTTGGTTTCTCAGAGGAAAACTCCTTATTGGTCACTGAACGTCCCAGGAGGTCTTCCTCACTAGGATTCACGTCCTTCTCCTCCTTTGTAAGTTCGGCCATGATGGTCAATTCAATGGCCTTGCACCCTCTCTTTGGATTTTTTTCTATATTGCTTGGGAGAGTATTAGGAGGAGTTTCAGTGACCCTTTTACTCAGTTGGCCCACTTGTGCCTCTAAATTTCTAATGGAGGACCTTGTTTCATTCATGAAACTTAGAGTGGCCTTAGATAGATCAGAGACTATGTTTGCTAAGCTAGATGGATTCTGCTCAGAATTCTCTGTCTGTTGCTGAGTGGATGATGGAAAAGGCTTGCTATTGCTAAACCTGTTTCTTCCACCATTGTTAAAGCCTGGTTGAGGCTTTTATTGATCCTTCCATGAGAAATTTGGATGATTTCTCCATGAGGGATTATAGGTGTTTCCATAGGGTTCACCCATGTAATTCACCTCTGCTATTGCAGGGTTCTCAGGATCATAAGCCTCTTCTTCAGAAGGTGCCTCTATAGTACTGTTGGATGATTCCTTCAATCCATTCAGACTCTGAGAGATCATATTGACTTGCTGAGTCAATATTTTATTCTGAGCCAATATGGCATTCAAAGCATCAATTTCAAGAATTCCCTTCCTCTGAGGCATCCCATTACCATAGGATTTCTCTCAGAAGTGTACATGAACTGGTTATTAGCAACCATGTCAATGAGTTCCTGAGCTTCTGCAGGCGTTTTCTTTAGGTGAATGGATCCACCTGCAGAATGGTCCAATGACATCTTTGATAACTCAAACAGACTATCATAGAATATATCCAGGATGGTCCATTCTGAAAGCATGTTAGAAGGGCACTTTTTGGTCAGTTGCTTTTATCTCTCCCAAGCTTCATAGAGGGATTCACCTTCTTTTTGTCTGAAGGTTTGAACATCCACTCTAAGCTTACTCAGCTTTTGAGGAGGAAAGAACTTGGCTAAGAAAGCCGTGACCAGCTTATCCTAAGAGTTCAGGCTATCTTTAGATTGAGAGTCCAACCATATTCTAGCTCTGTCTCTTACAGCAAACGGGAAAAGCATGAGCCTGTAGACCTCGGGATCTACCCCATTGGTCTTAACAGTATCACAGATCTGCAAGAATTCAGTTAAGAACTAAAAAGGATCTTCTAATGGAAGTCCATGAAACTTGCAGTTCTGTTGCATCAGAGAAACTAATTGAGGTTTAAGCTCAAAATTGTTTGCTCCAATGGTAGGGATTGAGATGCTTCTTCCATGTAAATTGGAATTTGGTGCAGTAAAGTCACCAAGCATCTTCCTTGCATTGTTATTATTTTCGGCCATGTCTCCTTCTTTTTCAAAATTTTCTGTCAGATTTTCTCCAGAGAGTTGTGCTTTAGCTTCCCTTAGCTTCCTCTTCAGAGTCCTTTTAGGTTCAGGATCAGCTTCAACAAGAATGTTCTTATCCTTGTTCCTGCTCATGTGAAAAAAGAAGAAAACAGAAAAGAAAATATGGAATCCTCTATGTCACAGTATAGAGATTCCTTATGGAAGTATAAAAAGAGATGAATAGAAGAAGGAAAAGATAAGAATCCAAACACAGAGGTGAAGAGTGGGTTCGAATTCTTGAGGGAAGAGAAGTGTTAGTAAATAAATAAATAAATAAATAGAAGGAGATGAGAGAGAGAAGAATTCGAAAATTAATTAAAATAAAATAAAAAAAATTTTCGTTTTCAAATTAAAAATTAAAATTCGAAAAATAATAAAAAAATAAAATTAAATTAAAAGTCAAAACAATTAGTTAAAAAAGGAATTTTGAAAAAAGAGGGAAGGGATTTTCGAAAATTAGAGAGAGAGAGTTAGTTAGGTAGTTTTGAAAAAGATAAGAATCAAACAAAAAGTTAAGTGGTTAATTGAAAAAGATTTGAAAATCAAATTTTGAAAAGATAAGAAGTTAGAAAGGATTTTGAAATAAATTTTGAAAAAGATGTGATTGAAATTTATTTTGAAAAAGATTTGAAAAAGAAATTTAAAAAGATTTGATTTTTGAAATTAAAGTTGATTACTTGACTAACAAGAAACAAAAAGATATGATTTTAAAATTTAAAGATTGAACCTTTCTTACTAGGCAAGTAACAAACTTAAATTTTTTTTTGAATCAATCACATTAATTGTTAGTAAAAATTTTGAAATTATGAAACAAAATAAGAAAAAGATTTTTGAAAATCAATTTTGAAATTTTTGAAAATTACGAGAGAAAAATGAAAAAGATTTGATTTTTGAAAAAGATTTGAAAAAGATAAGATTTTTAAATTGAAAATTTGACTTGACTCATAAGAAACAACTAAATTTTAAAAAATTTTGAAAAAGTCAACTCAAATTTTCGAAAATTTATGAGAGAAATAAGGAAAGATATTTTTTTATTGTTTGAATTTTAATGATGAGAGAGAAAAACATGAAAAAGACTCAATGCATGAAAGTTTTGGATCAAAACAAATGATGCATGCAAGAACACTATGAATGTCAAGATGAACACCAAGAATACTTTGAAGATCATGATGAACATCAAGAACTCATTTTTGAAAATTTTTAAGAAAAGAAAAACATGCAGACACCAAACTTAGAAAATTTTCATGTGTAGACACTAACAAATTGAAAATGCATATGAAAAACAAGAAAAGACACAAAACGAGAAAATATGAAGATCAAACAAGAGGATTCATCAAGAACAACTTGAAGATCATAAAGAATGCAATGCATGAATTTTCAAAAAATGCAAGAAAGAGATAAACATGCAATTGACACCAAACTTAAAAATTGACACAAGACTTAAACAAGAAACACAAAAAATATTTTTGATTTTATGATTTAATAAATTTTTTGGATTTTTCGAAAATTAATTGGAAAAAGAAAAATAAGAATTTCTAAATTTTTAATAAGAATTCCAGAAATCTTGCAATGTTAGTCTAAAGCTCTAGTCCAGGAATTAGACATGGCTTACTAGCCAGCCAAGCTTTCAGTGAAAGCTTCAGTCCAAAACACTAGACATGGCCAATGGCCAGCCAAGCTTTAGCATACAAATCCGGCATTCAACAGCTGATACTTCATTCAACTTCATTCTATGCTGATAAGTGGAAGCCCCAGTCCAAATGAATTAGACATGGCTTTACAGCCAGCCAGGCTTCAACATGTTTCATGAAACTCTAGAATTCTTTCTTAAAAATTCTAAAGAACATAAATTAAAATTTTTTTTTTGAAAAATATATTTTTTTTTCGAAAATGAGAATAATAAAAACAAAAAGCTTAAAATTAAAATAAAATTACCTAATCTGAGCAACAAGATGAACCGTCAGTTGTCCAAACTCGAACAATCCTCGGCAACGGCGCCAAAAACTTGGTGCACGAAATTGTGATCATCAACAATGGCGCCAAAGACTTGGTGCCCTAAAATGTGAATCACACTTTGTCACAACTTCGCACAACTAACCAGCAAGTGCACTGGGTCGTCCAAGTAATAAACCTTACGTGAGTAAGGGTCGATCTCACGGAGATTGTCGGCTTGAAGCAAGCTATGGTCACCTTGTAAATCTCAGTCAGGCGGATTCAATTGGTTATGGTGAATTGATAATTAAAGTATAATTAAAATATAAAATGGGATAGAGATACTTATGTAATTCATTGGTGAGAATTTCAGATAAGCGTATAGAGATGCTTTCGTTCCTCCTGAACCTCTGCTTTCATGCTGTCTTCATCCAATCATTCCTACTCCTTTCCATGGCAAGCTGTATGTTAGGCATCACCGTTGTCAATGGCTACATCCCGTCCTCTCAGTGAAAATGGTCCAATGCGTTGTCACTGCATGGCTAATCATCTGTCGGTTCTCGATCATACTGGAATAGGATTCAATCGTCCTTTTACATCTGTCGCTACGCCCAGCACTCGCGAGTTTGAAGCTCGTCACAGCCATCCCTTCCCAGATCCTACTCGGAATACCACAGACAAGGTTTAGACTTTCTGGATATCGGGAATGGCCGTCCATGGATTCTAACTTATACCACGAAGACTCTGATCTCACGATAAGGAGGCTAAGAGATACACATTCAAGCTTGTTTTCATGTAGAACGGAAGTGTTTGTCAAGCATGCGTTCATAAGTGAGAATGATGATGAGCGTCACATAATCATCACATCCATCATGTTCTTGTGTGTGAATGGATATCTTAGAGAAGAAATAGACTTGAATTGAATAGAAAAACAATAGTACTTTGCATTAATTCATGAGGAACAGCAGAGCTCCACACCTTAATCTATGGTGTGTAGAAACTCTACCGTTGAAAATACATAAGTGATAAAGGTCCAGGTATGGCCGAATGGCCAGCCCCTTAAACGTGATCAAAGATCAAAAGATATTCCCAAGATAAAACTCCAGATGTAAATACAATAGTAAAAAGTCCTATTTATGCTAAACTAGTTACTAGGGTTTACAGAAATGAGTAAATGATGCAGAAATCCACTTTCGGGGCCCACTTGGTGTGTGCTTGGGCTGAGCATTGAGTTTTACACGTGTAGAGGCTTCTCTTGGAGTTGAACGCCAGTTTATAACCTGTTTCTGGCGTTTAACTCCACTTTGCAACCTGTTTCTGGCGTTTAACTCCAGAATAGGGCAGGAAGCTGATGTTGGACGCCAGTTTGCGTTATTTAAACTCAGGCAAAGTATGGACTATTATATATTGATGGAAAGCTCTAGATGTCTACTTTCCAACGCAATTAAGAGCGCGCCATTTGGACACCTGTAGCTCCAGAAAATCTACTTTGCGTGCAGGGAGGTCAGAATGCAACAACATCAGCAGTCCTTTGTTAGCCTCTGAATCAGATTTTTGCTCAGGTCCCTCATTTTCAGCCAGAAAATACCTGAAATCACAGAAAAACACACAAACTCATAGTAAAGTCCAGAAATGTGATTTTTAATTAAAAACTAATAAAAATATATCAAAAACTAACTAAATTATACTAAAAACTATGTAAAAATAATGCCAAAAAGCGTATAAATTATCCACTCATCAGGTTTTATGATGGGTTTTTTGGGAATAGTGGATGGATGTGAGTGGTGAAGAGATTATGGGGAAGAGGGTAGGACTTGATAGTGAATGGTATTTGGGGAATAGGTATTGATGTGATTGGTCAAGGGTATTTGGGGAAGAGTGTTATGGAGAGGTGTGAAGAGGAGAGAGAGTGAGTTGGGGTAGGTGGGGATCCTGTGGGGTCCACAGATCCTGAGGTGTCAAGGAATTCTGCTTCCTGCACCTTTCTGGCATTTAAACACCCTCTGTGTGCCATTTCTAGCATTTAACGGCATCTCTGCTACCTTTCCTAGCGTTAAACGCCAGGCTGATGCCTCTTTCTGGCATTTATCGCCATCCAGACACCCTTTTTTGGCATTAAACGCCAGTCTGTCTGCCAATTCTGGCATTTAATGCCAGCCAGACAGCCAGACACCCTTTTCTGGCAGTTAACGCCAGTCTGTCTGCCAATTTTGGCGTTTAACGACCAGAATGGGCGTTAAACGCCCATTCTGCTATCCTTACTGGCGCTTAAACGCCAATAAGCCTGTCCTCCAGGGTGTGCTATTTTTGATGCTATTTTTTTATTCTGCTTTATTTCTGCAGCTATTTTTGTGACTCCACATGATCATCAACCTAAAGAAAACATAAACTAACAGTGGAAAATGAAATGAAAAAGTAATTAACATAGATAAGTAAGATTGGGTTGCCTTCCAATAAGCGCTTCTTTAATGTCAATAGCTTGACATTGAGCTCTTAGAGAGCTTCACAGAGACTAAGAGCTTAATTGTGGCCTCCCAACACCAAACTTAGAAGTTGAGTGTGGGGGCTCTGTTTGACTCTGTATTGAGAGAAGCTTTTTGTGCTTTTTCTCCATGTTTACAGAAGAAGAATCTTGAGCCTTAAACACAAGGTAGTCCTCATTCAATTGAAGGACTAACTCTCCTCTGTCCACATCAATCATAGCTCTTGCTGTGGCTAGGAAAGGTCTTCCAAGGATGATGGATTCATCCTCATCCTTCCCAATGTCTAGGATTATGAAGTCAGCAGGGATGTAAAAGCCTTCAACCTTCACTAAAACATCACCTACAAGTCCATAAGCATGTTTCATTAATTTGTCTGCTATCTCTAGTGAGATTCTTGCAGCTTGTACCTCAAAGATCCTTAGTTTCTCCATTACAGAGAGTGGCATGAGGTTTATTCCTGATCCTAGGTCACACAGAGCCTTCTCAAAGGTCGGTGCCTATGGTACAAGGTATTAAGAACTTTTCAGGATCCGGTTTCTTCTGAGGTAATTTCTGTTGAACCAAGGCATTCATTTTCATGATTGCTCTTAGATACCGAGCTACTTACTCTTCAACAATATCTTCATCCACATCAGAGGAAGAATCTTCATCAGAGCTCATGAACTGCAGCATTAAGTTCCATGGGATCTCTATGGTCTCTATATGAGCCTCAAATTCCTTTGGTTCCTCAATAGGAAACTCCTTATTGGTCAGTGGACGTTCAGCAAGGTCTTCCTCATTGGAAATCACTACCTTTTTACTTTCTCCCGGTTCGGCCACTTTGGATATAGTTATGGCCTTGCACTCTCTTTTGGGATTCTCCTCTATATTGCTTGGGAGAGTACTAGGAGGAGTTTCAGTAACTCTTTTACTCAGCTGACCCACTTGTGCCTGTAAATTTTTTATGGAGGACCTTGTTTCAGTCATGAATATGAGAGTGGTCTTAGATAGATCAGAGACTATAGTTGCTAAGTCAGAGAGGCTCTGCTTAGAATTCTCTATCTGTTGCTGAGAAGATGATGGAAAAGGCTTGCTATTGCCAAACCTATTTCTCCCACCATTATTATTATTGAAGCCTTGATTAGGCTTCTGCTAATCCTTCCATGAGAAATTAGGATGATTTCTCCATGAAGGATTGTAAGTGTTTCCATAGGATTCTCCCATGTAATTCACTTCTTCCATCCTAGGATTCTCAGGGTCATAAGCTTCTCCTTCAGATGAGGCTTCTTTAATACTGCCGGATGCAGCTTGCATTCCAGTCAGATTCTGAGAAATCATATTGACTTGCTGAATCAATATTTTGTTCTGAGCTAATATGGCATTCAGAGTATCAATCTCAAGAACTCTTTTCTTCTGAGTCATCCCATTATTCACAGGATTTCTTTCAGAAGTATACATGAACTGGTTATTTGCAACCATCTCAATGAGTTCCTGGGCTTCTACAGGTGTTTTCTTCAGATGAAGAGATCCACCAGTAGAGTGGTCCAATGACATCTTGGACAATTCAGACAGACCATCATAGAATATACATAAGATGCTCCATTCTAAAAGCATGTCAGAAAGACACCTTCTAATCAATTGCTTGTATCTTTCCCAAGCTTCATAGAGGGATTCACCTTCCTTCTGTCTGAAGGTTTGGACTTCCACTCTAAGCTTGCTCAACTTTTGAGGTGGAAAGAATTTGGCCAAGAAAGCATTGACCAACTTTTCCTAAGAGTTCAGGCTTTCTTTAGGTTGTGAGTCCAACCATATCCTAGCTCTGTCTCTTATAGCAAAGGGGAAAAGAAGAAGTCTGTAGACCTCGGGATTAACCCTATTGGTCTTAACAGTGTCACAGATTTGCAAGAATTCAGCTAAGAACTGATGAGGATCATCCAATGGAAGTCCATGAAACTTGTAATTCTGCTGCATTAGAAAAACTAATTGAGGCTTAAGCTCAAAGTTGTTTGCTCCAATTGCAGGAATTGAGATGCTTCTTCCATAGAAGTCGGAAGTTGGTGCAGTAAAGTCACCAAGCACCTTCCTTGCATCTCCACCATTGTTGTTGGGTTCGGCTGCCATGTCTACTTCTTTTTCGAAATTTTCTGTAAGGTCCTCTCCGGAGTGTTGTACTTTAGCTTCTCTTAGCGTCCTCTTCAGAGTCCTTTCAGGTTCAGGATCAGCTTCAACAAGAATGTCCTTATCATTGTTCCTGCTCATATAAAAAAGAAGAGAACAAAGAGAATAGTAGAATCCTCTATGTCACAGTATAGAGATTCCTTTATGTGAGTATAAGAATAGAAGAGTAGAAGAATGAGAAGAGAGAGGAGATGAGTAATTCGAACAGAGAGAAGAGAGAAGGGTTCGAATTAAGAGTAGAAGAGACGTGTTAGTGATTAAATAAATAAATAGAAAGAGATGAGAGAGAGTATTCGAATTTTAAGAAGAGGGAAAAGAAAATATTTTTATTTTTATTTAACTAATTAAGTTAGAATTCGAAATTTAAGAAAAGAAATAAAAGCAAATTGAAAACTAAATAAATTAATTAATTAAAAAGATTTTTGAAAAATTTGTTAGTTAGTTTTCGAAATTAATGAGAGAGAAAAGTAGTTAGGTGGTTTTGAAAAAGATAAGAAATAGTAAACTTTTTAAAATTAAAACAAACAAATCAAGTAATTAGTTGAAAAGGTTTGAAAGTCAAATTTTTGAAAAGATAAGAAGTTAGAAAAAGATTTTGAAATTAAATTTTGAAAAAGATATGATTGAAATTTATTTTGGAAAAGATTTGAAAAATAAATTAAAAATATTTGATTTTTAAAATTAAAGTTGATGACTTGACTAACAAGAAACTATAAGATATGATTCTAGAACTTAAATATTGAACCTTTCTTAACAAGAAAGTAACAAACTTGAAATTTTTGAATCAAAACATTAATTGTTAGTAAAGTTTTCGAAAATATGAAATAAAATTAAGAAAAAGATTTTGAAAAATTAGTTTTAAAATTTTCGAAAACATTAAAAGAAAAATGAAAAAAATTTTGAAAAATTTTAAGAATGAAATTCGAAAATCATAAAAAATGAAAAAGAATTGATTTTGAAAAAGATTTGAAAAGATAAAATTTTTAAATTAAAATTTTGACTTGACTAACACGAAATAACTAAATTTTAAAAATTTTTGACCAAGTCAACTCAAAATTTCGAAAATTATGAGAAGAATAAGGAAAAGATATTTTTTTATTTTTGAATTTTTTTTATGAGGAGAGATAAAAATAACAAATGAAACAAAACATAAAAATTTAAGATCAAAACAAATAATGTATGCAAGAACACTTTGAATATCAAGATGAACACCAAGAACACTTTGAAGATCATGATGAACATCAAGAACATATTTTTGAAAATTTTTAAGAAAAGAAAGACATGCAAGACACCAAACTTAAAATTTTTTAATGTTTAGACACCATGAATTCGAAAATGCACAAGAAAAATAAGAAAAGTCACAAAAAAATAAAATTTAAAGATCAAACAAGGAAAATCATCAAGAACAACTTGAAGATCAAGAAGAACACAATGCATATATTTTCGAAAATTTAAGAAAATTAAAACATGCAATTGACACCAAACTTGAAATTTGACATAAGACTCAAACAAGAAACACAAATTTTTTTTGGTTTTAGGATTTTATTAATTTTTGTATATTTTTTGAAATTAATTTGGAAAAAGAAAATAAAGAAATTCAAAATTTTTAATAAGAATTCCAGGATTCATACAATGTTAGTCTAAAGCTTCGGTCCAAAAGAATTAGACATGGCCAAATGGCCAGCCAAGCTTTAGCATAACAAATATAGACATGTCCTTTCTACAATGGAAAGTGGAAACCTCAGTCCAACATATCTCATGAAGCTCTAGAATTCATTCTTAAAAATTTTTATGAATTTTTCGAAAACTAAATTTTTTTTTGTTTTTTTTTGAAAATAAAAATAAAAAGCTTAAACATAAAATAAAATTACACAGTCTAAGCAACAAGATGAACCGTCAGTTGTCCAAACTCAAACAATCCCCGGCAACGGCGCCAAAAACTTGGTGCACGGAATTGTGATCACACTTTTCACAACTCCAGTACAACTAACCAGCAAGTGCACTGGGTCATCCAAGTAATAAAACCTTATGCGAGTAAGGGTCGATCCCACGGAGATTGCTGGCTTGAAGCAAGCTATGGTTATCCTATAAATCTTAGTCAGGCGGATTCAATTGGTTATGAGTTTTGATAATTAAAAGATAAATAAAACATAAAATAAAATAAGATACTTATGTAATTCATTGGTGGGAATTTCAGATAAGCATTTGGAGATGCTTTGTTGCTTCTGAACCTCTGCTTTTCTATTGTCTCCTTCCAATCATGCATGCTCCCTTCCATGGCAAGCTGTATGATCCTCTCAGTGAAAATGGTCCAAGTACGATTTCTGCACGGCTAATCAACTGTCGGATTTCTCGTCTCGGATGAAAAATACCAGGTACAGCTACCGCACGGCTAATCATCTGTTGGTTCTAACTTGTGTCGGAATAGGATCTCTCTATCCTTTTGCAACTGTCACTGCGCCCAACATTCACGAGTTTGAAGCTCGTCACACTCATCCCTTCCCAGATCCTACTTGGAATACCACCCGGATCTCAGGAGTGCTACCAATTGGTTCTAGCCTCTACCACGAAGGTTCTAATCTCACGGACTCGGTCCGTGGATTAGAGACCCAAGAGATTATACTCCGGCTATCGTCCAATGACTACGTTGAACATCATGTAGACCGCTTGTGGTTGTCAGGCACGCGGATCTTGGCTAAGCGAGTAACGAAGATAGTGGGTGATTGTCACGGGTCACCCCTTCATTCTGACTTAACTGAATTAAGTACGAGAGTATATCTTGGAGAAAAAGTAGGTGTGAATTGAAAGAGAAACAATAGTACTTACATTAATTCATGAAGAACAGCAGAGCTCCGCACCTTAATCTATGAGGTGTAGAAACTCCACCGTAGAAAATACATAAGAGGAAAAGGTCTAGGCATGGCTGTGTGGCCAGCCTCCAAATGTGAAAAATGGCATAAGATAATAATTCCCAGATACGAATACAATAGTAAAACGTGCTATTTATACTAAAACTAGTTACTAAGGATTACAGAAAATAAGTAACTAAGTGTAGATAGTGTAGAAATCCACTTTCGGGGCCCACTTGGTGTGTGCTTGGACTGAGTATTGAGCTTTACACGTGCATAGGCCTTCTCTTGAGTTAAACACCAGCTTGGATGCCAGTTTGGGTGTTTAACTCCAGTTCTGGTGCCAGATCTAGCGTTTTACGCTAGAAAAGGGTCTCTGGCTGGCGTTTAGATGCCAGTTTGGGCCATCAAATCTCGGGCAAAGTATAGACTATTATATATTTCTGGAAAGCCCAAGATGTCTAATTTCCAATGCAATTTAGAGCTCTCCAATTGGGCTTCCGTAGCTCCAGAAAATCCACTTCAAGTGCAGGAGCGTCAGAATCCAACAGTATCTGCAGTCCTTTCTCAGCCTCTGAATCAGACTTTTGCTCAAGTCTCTCAATTTCAGCCAGAAAATACCTGAAATTACAGAAAAATACACAAACTCATAGTAAATCCCAGAAATATTATTTTTGCATAAAAACTAATAAAAATATAATAAAAAGTAACTAAAACATACTAAAAACTATGTAAAAACAATGCGAAAAAGGGTATAAATTATCTACTCATCAGTCCCCTTGCAAGAACTCTTGCAATTCATGAGTTTTGATGAATACTCACCCTCTAATGAGGATGAGAAAACTAGGGAAGAGCAAGTTTCTTGGTACCTAGGAGCTCTCATGAAGCTAAATGCTAAGTTATTTGGAGTAAAGATATTGGAGGAAGAACCTCCAGTGCTTACCAAAGAACACAATGCTTTGGTTTAGCAGACGTTGCCTCAAAAGCTTTCGGATCCTGGACGCTTCCTAATTCCTTGCACCATAGGCACCATGACCTAGGCTCTGTGTGACCTAGGGTCAAGTATAAACCTCATGCCACTCTTTGTGATGGAGAAGTTGGGAATCTTTGAGGTACAAGTCGTAAATATCTCACTAGAGATGGCAGACAAGTCAATGAAAAAAGCATATGGCTTAGTAGAGGATGTCTTGGTGAAGGTTGAAGACCTTTACATCCCTGCAAACTTCATAATCTTAGATACTGGGGAAGGTGAGGATGAATCCATCATCCTTGGAAGACCTTTTCTAGCCACTGCCAATGTTATCATTGATGTAGTAAAGGGAGAACTGATTTTACAACTAGGGGAGGAGCATATCATGTTCAAGATGCCTCACCTCAACTCTCCCTCTGAGAAAAAAGAGATAACTGTGCAACACTTAGTGTTCCAACCATAGTGCAGAGCTTTACTAAGCCCCAGATACCAATTCTAAGTTTGGTGTTGGACAGCCATCAACAAGCACTGAGAACAAAGATACTAAGAAGAAAGTACTTAAACGTTGGAGGGATAAAAAGATCCCCACAGAAGGCCTCTCACCTGACATGAGAGTTTTCTTCACCAAGAAACCAGTCATACCACATACAGTGAGTCATGTCTTGTCTCTAGAGCATGTGGAGCTCATCCATGAGAAGACAGGAAGAAAGTTCACTATAAGGGGCGAAATTCTAAGCCCATATCATTCTTCATAAGGAGCTAACCGTCAAGCTACTGACGTTAAATAAGTGCTTGTTGGGAGGCAACCCAACTATAGTTATTATTTATGTTTTTCTTTGAATTTGTTCTTCTTAATTATTTTCTTTAGGTTCATGATCATGTGCATTAGTCAGAACAGAGACAGAAACGTTCAGAAGTGGAAACAGAATACCCTGGAGTACATGTCTTGCTGGCGTTGAATGCCAGACAAGAGGCAAGAGTGGGCATTCAACGCCCATAAAGGGTAACATTACTGGCGTTGAACGCCATCCCTGGAGCAGAGGTTGGGCGTTCAACGCCCAACAGAGGCAGAAGACCTGGCGTTGAACGCCACGAAGGAGGTCCCTCCTGGGTGTTCAACACCTTGAGTGGAGCAGGAAGCTGGCGTTAAATGCCAGCTATGGAGCATGAGCTGGGCGTTCAATGCCCATAAGGAGGGCAGGGAATTTGAATTCCCTAGCCTCTCAGGACCAGTGGGTCCCTGACAAGAGAATTCTTGTATAATTTGGAATCAATCAAAGATAAGCATAAATTCATTGGTAGCATAGTCCAAACCAACAATGAATTCTCAAGATCAAATAATAAATTCAAATCAAATATAAACCGAGAGTATTTAAACCTCGGGTCGTCTTCCCTAGGAGTTGCAATAAAATGTACAATTAGTGGCTATGAAGGAGAGCATGGGGGATTGGAAATGAAAGCAAGAGATGTAAATAGCAAGAAATTGAAACACGCAAGGAATTGAAAAGAAAGCAATTAAAGGACTCTTGGCAAGAAGTGGGTAATCTAGGTTTCCTATCCTAGTTGTGGATCACAAATATGGCAATTGTGTAGAAGCAATCCAAACTAGTCAATCCTCCTTGAGAATTAGTCAAAGGGTGTAATTGATCTCAATCTATAAGTCCTAGTCAACTCACTAATTACTTAGTGAAAGACCAGCGTCAATGGAAACCAAACCAATTAACCATTCTCACACAATGCGGAATGGACATCCACAACTCAATTCCACCCAAACATCCAATTTCTCAACCAAGAGTGTGAAAACTAAACATGCAAGGATTTAAACATCAAAGCAATAAAAGTTAAAGCAATTAAATGCAAGGAAAAGAAATGGCAAGAAAGTAATTTAACATGCAAGAAAGTAAATGAAAGCAAGTAAAAGCAAAGCAATAAAACTTCAAAAGCAAGAAACCTCTTGACAAGTAATTGAGGACTAAGGCTACCTATCCTAGCCATTGACCAGAAATATATGATTATTATGAAGAGTTAATCCTACTTAGTCAACCTTACATCGAAGATAAGTCAAATAGGCATAGTTGATTTCAATCCCTAAGTCCTATGTCAACACTAAGGGGTCACATAGAGTCAAGGGAGACCAAATCAACAAACTACTCTAATATATCAAACAAGAATGGACATCAATGACTCAAGGATCACCAAAGTCATCAATTTCACGCCAAGAGTGGAGAAAAACTAATTAAAAACTAAGCCAAGCATTTTATCAAACACTTGGTGTGCATGAAAATAAAATAATATTAAATTGCATTAAAATAAATTCCTAACTACCAAAAGCAAGAAAATCATAACAACAACTAAAGAAAGCAATAAATGAGCATAAAACATAAATTTGCATTAATTGTAAATTAAAGTTAACAAGAGTATCCATGAACATAAAAATAGCAAAATAAAGGGAATAACAAGAAGAATTAAGAAGAAAAAGACAAGAGAGCAAGAAAACATAAAGGAAACTACATTAAAACAAGAATTAAAGTGCTGAAATTAAAAGGAAACTAAGCTAAAAACCCTAATTCTAGAGAGAGGGAGGAGCTTCTCTCTCTAGAAAACTAACTAAAACATGTAAAAACCTAAACCTAAGTGCTCCCCCCTTCATCCTTCTTCAATTTGGCCTTAAATAGCTTCAAAAAATGAGTTGGATTGGATTTTGGGGGCCCAAAAATTGCTGCTAGCGAGTTGCAATTAATGAGGTCACGTGCAGGGACCTGTGCGGACGCATAGATGTGTGCGTCCGCACACATGCTGAATCCTGACTTGTGCGTACGCACAAGTACCTGTGTGTATGCACCCTTAGACTTATGTCCACTATAGCAAATTGCATATCATTTTGAAGCCCCGGATGTTAGCTTTCCAATGCCGCTAAAACCGCCTCATTTGGATCTTTATAGCTCAGGTTATGACCAATTTAGTACAGAGAGGTCAGGGATGGCAGCTTTCCAAATCCTTCATTTCTTGAATTCTTCCCTTTTGCATGCTCTTTTCCTCACTTCTTCAACCCATACTTGCCTTGGAAACCTGAAAATCACTTAACAAATACATCAAGGCACCAAATGGGATTAAAGTGAATAAAATTAACTAAATTAAGTACAAAAGAGCATGTTTTCACTTTCAAGCACAATTTAGGAAGAAATCTCAAAAGCATGCTATTTAGGTGAATAAATATGGGTTTATGTGATGGAATCCACTCAAATCAAACCAAAATATATCATAAAATATGGATTCATCAGTCCCACAGCATCTTCACCTACCCCACCTTCTTCTCTCTTCTTTTCACACTTCCCCACACACTTCCCTATAAACCCTCAACCAATCACATCCGTACCTCTTCCCCAAAACCAACATAACTCCCACCAACCCTCACCCACTAAAATTCAAATTTTCCCACCCATATTTCCCCCCTCACTATTTGAAACCCTAACCATACCCTCACTATAAATACCCCCTTCATTCCACTTATCCCACACACTACTCATACCCCTTTAGCCCTCACTTAGCCGAATTGCTCTTCTCCCTCCATCTCCATCTATTTTCTTCTTCTTCTACTACATTCTTCTCTTTTGTTTATTTTTGCTCGAGGACGAGCAAAGTTTTAAGTTTGGTGTCGGAAAAAGCCTTGCTTTTTGCTTTCCATTCCTACTTATGGCACCTAAGGTCGGAGAACCCTCTAGAAAGAGGAAAGAAAAGGCAGTAGTCGCCACCTCCGAATCTTGGGAGATGGAGAGATTCATTACCAAAGCCCACCAAGACCACTTCTATGAAGTAGTCGCAAAGAAAAAGGTGATCCCTGAAGTCCCTTTTAAGCTTAAGAAGAATGAGTATCCGGAGATCCGACATGAAATCCGTAGAAGAGGTTGGAAAGTCCTAACCAATCCCATCCAAGAGGTTGGGATCTTAATGGTGCAAGAGCTCTATGCAAATACATGGGTCATAAAAAAACATGACATTAGTGTGAAGCCTCATCCTAAAAATTGGAGCACCATGGTCCGAGGGAGAATCTTAGATTTTAGCCCAGAAAGTGTGAGGATGGCGTTCAACTTGCCTTTGATGCAAGGAGACCCACATCCTTATACTAGAAGAGTCAATTTTGATCAAAGGCTAAATCAAGTGCTCTCAAACATCTGTGTTGAAGGAGCATAGTGGAAAAGGGATTCCCAAGGTAAGCCTATCCAACTAAGAAGGCCTGACCTCAAGGCCATAGCTAGAGGATAGTTGGAATTCATCCAATGCTCTATCATCCCTACTAGCTACCAGTCCGAAGTGACCATAGACCGAGCCAACATGATGCATTGCATCATGCTCGGAGAGCAGGTGAAAGTACATGCGGTGATACCTCAAGAGTTGTACAAAGTGGCGGACAAGCCCTCCATTCAAGCAAGGTTAGCTTTCCCTCATCTTATCTGTCACCTATGCAATTCAGTTGGAATTGTCATAGAAGGTGACACTCCAATCGAGGAGGAAAAGCCCATCAATAAAAGAAGGATGGACCATACTAGAGAGCCAGCACATGAACCACAGCATGAGCATGTGGAGCCGCCTTAATATGAGATCCCTGAGATGCCTCAAGGGATGAATTTTCCTCTTCAAAGCTATTGAGATCAATGGCATACTTCTATGGGAGAATTAAGCTCTAACATGAATCAACTGAGGATGGAGCATCAAGAGCATTCCACCATCCTCAATGAAATGAGAGAAGACCAAAGAGTTATGAGGGAAGAACAACAGAGACAAGGGCATGACATTGAAGACATCAAGCACTCTATTGGATTCTCTAGAGGAAGTGGTAGTCGCCGTCATTAAGGTGGTCCCGTTCCATCACCCCTTGCTTTTATGTCATTTTTCTATTTTCCATTATGTTTTATTGTTTGTTCTCTTGTTCTTATTGCATGATCATTTCTATCTATGTCTTGAAGTTATAAAATGTTCCATATACCTCTCACCCTACATAAAAGAAAATTTTATTTGAAAAATAAAATTAAGATGCATGAATTTCAAGTTTATCTTAAGAATAGTTCAATTATCTTGATGTGGTGGCATTACTTTTATTTTTTGAATGTATGAATGAACAGTGCATATTTGAAATTGGAGTTTAAGAATGTTGGCTCTTGAAAGAATGATGAAAAAGGAGAAGTATTATTGGTAATCTAAAAAATCCAAAATTTGATTCTTGAAGCAAGAAAAAGCAGCAAAAAGTAATAAAATAAAAAAATGTATATATGCTTATTCGGAAAAAAAATGAGAAATAAAAAGCAAAAAAAGCCAATAGCTCTTTAAACCAAAAGGCAAGAGCTAAAAGCCAATAACCCTTTAAACAAAAAGGCAAAGGTAAAAGGATCCAAGGCTTTGAGCATCAATGGTTAGGAGGGCCTAAAAGAAACAAAATTTTGGCCTAAGCACTCCAATTGAACAGTGTCCCTAACTATATACTTGTGGTGTGAAGGTGTCAAGTGAAATGTTTGAGACTAAGCAGTTAAGGTCGTGATCTAAAGCAAAAAAAAGAATGTGCTTAAGAACTCTGGACACCTCTATCTGGGAATTCTAGCAAAGCTGAATCACAATCCGAAAGGGTTCACCCAGTTAAGTGTTTGTGGCATTTATGTATCCGGTGGTAATACTAGAAAATAAAGTACTTAGGGCCACGGTCAAGACTCTAAAAAGCTATGTTCAAGAATAAAAAAAAACCTAGGAGAGTCAATAATATCATCTGGATTCTAAGTTCTTAAAGAGGCCAATACTTCTGAGTTTCAATGGATAGTGAGATGCCAAAACTATTCAGAAGTAAAAGGCTACTAAGTCCCGCTCATCTAATTGAAATTGAGCTTCATTAGAAATTCTGAGATTTATTGTATCTTACTCTTATTTTTATCCTACTTTATTTTTAGTTGCTTGAGGACAAGCAATAGTTTAAGTTTGGTGTTGTGATGAGCAGACATTTTATACGCTTTTTGGCATCATTTTCATATAGTTTTTAGCATGTTTTGTTTAATTTTTATTATATTTTCATAGGTTTTAGTGTAAAATTCACATTTTTGGATTCTACTATGAGTTGTTGTGTTTTATGGTGATTTCAGGTATTTTCTGGCTGAAATATGAGAGTTTTGACAAAGTCTGATTCAGAGGCAAGGAAATAGTAGCAGATGCTGTTAGGATCTAACCACCCTGCACTCAAGGAAGCATTTCTAGAGCTACAGATATTCAAATGGAGCGTTCTCAATAACTATGGAAAGCTAACATCCAGGGATTTCCAGAAATATATAATAGTTCATACTTGTCTTTGGATATGAAGGCCCAAAACTGGCGTTCAACGCCAGCCACCTACCCCCTTCTTGGCGTTGGACGCCCAAAAGGGAGCAGCTGGCGTCCAATGCCCACAAAGGTGTCCCAAGCAGGCATTCAACACCCAAGAAGCTTCCTAGCACATGCGAGACACTAAAGCTCAGGCCAAACACTCACCAAGTGGGCCCCGGAAGTGGATTTTCGCACTACAAGCCTAAGCCTATCATATTTTTGAAATCCTTAGTTATTAGATTAGTATATATAGACAAGGGTCCACCCTTGTTAGAGACTCTTGCCCACTTTTACCTTTTATTTTGTATTTCTTTTATCAGCATGAGTCACGAAACCTCCTAGGTTAAGGTTAGGAGCTCCGCTGAGTTTTATGGATTAATAAAAGCTCTACTGTTCTATTTCAATTCATGTTTGATTCTCTCCTAAGATGTATCTTCGTTCTTCAACCTTATGAATGAGTTGAACCGTCAAAAGTTATCTCTATTCTACATGAGTTCAGCAAGCGTCTTTCATCGGATATCAATGAACCACTAGCTTGAGGATATGTCTCTTAGACAGCTAATCCATGACTTTGTTGGGGACTTCTCGAGACATCAGTTCAGCCGAGGTATGGGAAGATTAGAGTCTTTGTGGTAAAGGCTAGAATCAAGGCACAGCATTCTCTGATCCAGAAGATTCGACCTTGTCTGTGACATTTTGAGTAGGATCACAAAGGGGATGAACTACAGGAACTTCACCCTCATTCAGAATGGATGCGCACTAAACCTAGTGTTCAGCCTAGAGGAAGATTGGTGGCTGCTCAAACCGGCGTTGATCACATACAGTCTGCTATAGAAGAAATCATTCACAGTTGGAGTAGACAGTAAGAAAGGATTGATCCAGAAGAACAAAGCATCTTTGAAGCCTTAACCATCTTCTTATCATTCGATTCACAATTACTGAGTAACGTTATCTTTATTTTACTTTTATGCGTTTAAACAACTACACAACTTTTCTATCCACCTAACTAAGATTTACAAGATAACCACTGTTTGATCCAAGCCAACAATCCTCGTGGGATCGACCCTGACTCACCTCAAGTATTACTTGGATGACCCAATGCACTTGCTGGTTTAGTTGTACGGAGTGTGGGAATCCGTGCACCACTAATCCAAGTATAGCATGAATAGATGACATCCTCACAACAGGAGAAAAGATCTCCTCATAATCAATACCTTTTCTCTGGCTAAAGCCTCTAACAACCAATCTAGCTTTATACCAAGGCTTAAAATTGTGTTCTTCATTTTTGATTCTGATACCCATTTGTTCTTCAAAACTCGCATACCTTTTGGCAGCTTTACGAACTCATAGGTATCATTCTCAAGTAAGGACTTCATTTCTTCTTGCATAGCTTCAAGCCATTGAGCTTTGCTTTCATCTTCAATAGCCTCTCCAAATCATTCAGGTTCTCCCCCATCAGTCAACAAAACAAACTCATGTGGAGAATACCTTGACGAAGGCTTTCTTTCTCTTGTAGACCTTCTAAGTGCATTTGCAGGAATTTCTAAAGCTGGTTGTTCATCTTGATCATCATCACCAACTTCATCAAGTATCAGATCAATTGTTCCATCTTCACCTGCACTTGTGTCATACTCATTAGTTTGAGCTTCAACTCTACCATCTTCTACCATAGGCATAGAGGGATTAATATCCAAGTCAGAAAAATTATGACTAGGCTGAACCATTGGCTTCTCCACGTTATTAATATCCTTCAATGTTTTTTCTTCAACAAAGGTAACATCTCTACTCTGAATCACCTTCTTGCTAACAAGATCATAAAACCTATAACCAAAATCATTCATGCCATAGCCAATAAAAATACACTGCCTAGTCTTTACATCAAGCTTGGATCTCTCATCTTTGGGAATATGAACAAAAGCTTTGCATCCAAATACTCTTAAATGATCATAAGAAACATCTTTACCTAACCATACTTTCTCTGGCACTTCAAATTGCAAGGGAGCACATGGTGTTCGGTTCAAGACATGAAAAATAGTGTTCAAAGCTTCACCCTAAAAGGATTTTGTCAATCCAGATTGTGACAATAAGTACCTAACTCTTTCAACCAATGTTCTGTTATTCCTTTCAGCCAAGCCATTCAACTGAGGAGTCTTTGGAGGAGTCTTCTTATGTCTTATACCATGCGCTTTACAATAAGCATCAAATGGACCTGAGTACTCACCACCATTGTCAGTACAAATGCATTTTAACTTCTTCCCAGTTTCTTTTTTAACAGAAGCTTGAAATTACTTGAACACATTCAAAACTTGATCTTTGATCTTCAAAGTGTAAACCCATAATTTCCTAAAATGATCATCAATAAAGGTTACAAAATAGATAGACCCTCCAAGTGTTGTTGTCTTTATCGGCCCACATACATCAGAATGCACCAAGTCAAGTATCTTCGGCTTCCTTGAAGGTGGATGGTTCTTGAAAGAAACCCTGTTTTGTTTTCCAGCAAAGCAATGGTTGCACTTTTGCAAAGCAACCTTACAACCAGATAAAATATTCTTCTTGGATAACATATTCATGCCTTTCTCACTCATATGACATAATCTCTTGTGCCATAAATCAGTTCCATCAACAAACTCAGCAGCATTAACAACATCTTTCACAATCTTTGCTTGAGTTAAATAAAGAGTAGAGTGTCGTGTACCTCTAGCAACAACCATGGTACCCTTTGTGAGCTTCCAACTATCACGAGAGAATGAACTATCCAAGTCTTCATCACACAACTTACCAACAGAATATAAGTTCAACTGAATATCTGAAATATGCTTCACACGCTTCAAAGTTAACTTGGTACCGTTGGAGATTTCTAAGCAAACATGTCCAACACCAGCATATTTTGCAATACCTTGATGATCCATTTTCACATCACCAAAATCACAAGGAGTATAAGATGTAAGCAAATCCCTCCTAGATGTAACATGAAAAGAAGCACCACTATCAATCACCCAACTAGTGCTATTATCAACAACGTTAACAGATTCAAACTCCTCAACAAGAAGAAATCATCATGAGTTACATTGACCTTGTCTTCATTGCTACCACCATCTTTATTTGTGCTCTTGTCTTTACTTGCCTTGGCTTTCTCCTTCTTTAGCTGCCAACGAAATTTCTTCACATGTCCCTTTTGACCACAATGATGACACTTAATCTTTTTATACTTTTTTCGAGACTTGCTTCTGCTTTGATCACTACTTTTAGGACCTCGACTTTTGTTTCTCACCCTAGACTCAGAAACAAGAACATCTAAATGTGTAGTTAATGTACTTTGTGACTTTCTTCTCATTTCTTTATTCAAAATACTGCTCTTGGCAAAATCCATAGAGATTACACCATCAGGAGCAGAATTGGACAATGACATTCTGAGAATTTTCCATGAGTCTGGTAAGGAGCCAAGAAGTAACAATCCTTGAACCTCTTCATCAAACTTGATACCCATGGAAGATAACTGATTCATAATTCCTTGGAATTTATTCAAGTGATCTGTCATTGATGTCCCATTTGTATATTTCAAAGCCAACAACTGCTTGATCAAAAACATCTTGTTATTCCCAGTTTTTCGAACATACAACTGTTCAAGTTTAATCCAAAGGGTTCGAGCATGTGTCTTGCCAATAATATGGTTCAACACATTATCGTCAACCCACTGCCTAATATATCCACAAACTTGTCTATGCAACAAAGTCCAGTCATCATCAAATTTATCATTAGGCTTCTCTGTACCAAAAACTGGTTGATGAAAATTCTTGAAATAAAGAAAATATTCTATCTTTGACTTCCATAAATCATAATTAGGACCATTAAGAGTAATCATCCTACTAGTATTAGTATTAGCTTCCATTGTTCACAGAATCACAAGCCCAGAAAAATATCAACAAGCTTTGATGCTAGTATAAAAGAGCCTAGCAGTGGAGACAACACAAATATTCAACACAAGAATAATATGGAAGCACTCACAACATAATATGACAGAAACTATGAACAAGCAAATATAGCAAGTAAAACAATAACAAGAACACACCGAGATTTTAACGTGGAAAACTCCCTCAATGTGAGAGGTAAAAACTACGACTCGTCCAGACTAATAAAATAGCTCCACTATAATTAAATGAGGTACAAGAGAGTCTCAAACAAATCACAAAAACATGCATATAATCAACCAAAATATCAAAGCACCAAAACTTACAAATGAGAAGCAAGAAGATGAAAAATACCCAAAAAATAAAGCTTCTATTCAAAGCCTATTTCTCCCTCTGTAGACCTCCAATTAACACCTCCACTGTTCATAATCAATCACAAGATGAGAAGAATCTGTAGTCCAAATTTCTTGTCGATCCAACGGTGAAATAACGAGAAACTACTGTTCAAAAATTGTTGCTCTGTGTAAAAAAGAGAAACCTATTTTCTCTCTTGCAAAGCCGATTTCTCCCATTGAAAACCTTCAATCAACATCTTCACCAACCAGAATGAAGAACAAGATGAGCTAAACACACAGTTCAAATTTCAAGCCGATCCAACGGTGAACAAATGAGATAATGCTATTTGAAATTTATTACTTTGCATACTCACTTTGGTGGCTATACTCTCTACCTCTCAATGACCCTCAAAATCTGATTAGGGTTGTGATACAATGAGTGCAAGAATACACCCCCAAAAAGTTGGACTTGGATCTCACAAAGGAGAGAAAAAAACCCAACATTCTTGTCAAAATCATATCTCATGAGAGGGACGACGAACTATGATTCCTACATAACATCAATAACTTTAATTAGCAAGCAGGATAAACCACCATCCTTGTCAAGCATGAAGTCAATATCATCACGCAAATAAAAATAAATCCACGCCCTTGCAAAAATAATCAACCATAATTTCTACTATAAACCTCAAATCAATTATATTCTCTATCACAACCCCCAAATCAAGTCCCAATTCACTCATAAACTTCATATCAATCCAATTTCCATCAAGAACCTCAATAAAATCCTAATTTTATAGATTCACCTCCATTTTTTCTACAACCTTAGAATCAAGCATTATCACATATCATATTGTAATCATCAACGTATTTTTACTTTCTACTTCACACAATTTAACATCTATTGGGTTTAATTTGGGTCATTATGGACAAATGTACACACACGCACACACATACTACATGCACTCGCACAAAGAGAATGGATAAATATTTTTTGATTATATATAAAAATAGATAAGATAAAAATATAGTTAATAGAATATGTTTCCTTTTTTTTTATCAATTTACACCCACCTACACACACGCGCCTTTTTTGATGAATAAATGGAAATACTCATTATTTACTGACATTGGTAATCGGCCTAAAGCAATTTGATTATAATTCAATTCATGGCGATCATAAACTGAAAGTTCATACTACAGCCCCAGGTGGCGAAGAGCCGACATCGAGGTGCCAAACCTTCCCATCGATGTGAGCTCTTGGGGAAGATCAGCCTGTTATCCCTAGAGTAACTTTTATCCGTTTAGCGACGGTTGGAGAGATGGCTGAGTGGTTGATAGCCCCAGTCTTGAAAACCGGTATAGTTCACAACACGAACTATCGAGGGTTCGAATCCCTCACACACACTATCCTTCCTTTTTTTATAGGTTCCATATAGTCACTTCTT
Organism: Arachis ipaensis; assembly: GCF_059453495.1. Lineage (NCBI taxonomy): Eukaryota > Viridiplantae > Streptophyta > Magnoliopsida > Fabales > Fabaceae > Arachis > Arachis ipaensis. The sequence continues at coordinate 97,803,505 of NC_142439.1, forward strand.
AGTCAGAGTTAGAATTTGAACTCGGCACACTATTGAAGTAAAACATACATAAATGTCACTAGACCAAGTCTTATAGTCACAGTTATTAAATTCGGACCGGATTGGCACTACAAGAAAAATGCTGAATATCGTCGGATTTAGCATCGCAGAGTAGCGGCATCTTTACTGGCGAATTTACCAGCAGTTTAGGCGTTAAATTCATCATATCAAAATATTACAAGCGGATTCTCGTTTTTGATGGTAAATTTGCCGATAATAATTGGAGAAAAACTGGGAAAAATAGGCGCAACATTTAGGTTTTCCACCGGTAAACCCACTTAGTGCAATGCTGCGTTTTGGTAACCCGCAATATGTTACTATCGGATTTATCCGTTGGTAAATCCGACAGAAATTGTGCCCTAAATTCGAACCACGAACCCTCTTCCCCTTCATTTGAATCTCTCTCTCTCTCTCTCCCTATATATATATATATAACCCTCTCGCTTTCCCACTCTCTCTACCCCCTTTATCTCTTTGGAAGCCCCCTCCTCTCTGGAAGCCCTCTCCGATGCTGGTAGCCCCATCCTTCTTTGGTGTTGTTCGTCTTTTTTGTTGTCACCGTTGTTGCTACCGGATTCCACCACTCCTGCTGCTGTGCTTTTCCCGTTGCTGCTGCCCCCGCTTTTGCTGCCCTTTTCTTCTTGGCGCTGGTGCTCTTCTTCAGGTAATGCTTCTAAACTTTCCTTTTTCTAAAATAGGAATAAGGTCTGATTTGTTATTATAATTTTGGTTCTGATTTGTTATTATAATTTTGTGTTCGTTATTTTGATTCTGATTTATTCTAATTTGTTATTATAATTTTGGTTCTGATTTGTTATTATAATTTTGTGTTTGTTATTTGGTTCTGATTTGTTCTGATTCTAATTAAAACATATTTTAAGGTGTTGTTGATTAAGTTATTGGTTTACGATTGATGAGCGGATATTTTATACGCTTTTTGGCATCATTTTCATATAGTTTTTACTATGTTTTGTTTAAGTTTTATTAAGTTTTAATAGGTTTTAGTGCAAAATTCACACTTTTGGATTCTACTTCAAGTTTGTGTGTTTTATGATGATTTCAAGTATTTTCTGGCTGAAATTGAGGAGTTTGAGCAAAAGTCTGATTCAGAGACAGAGAAAGGACTGCAGATGCTGTCAGGATTTGACCTCCATGCACTCGAAGGAGCTTTTCTATAGCTACAGAAGTCTAAATGGCATGCTCTCAATGGATATGGAATGCTAACATCCAGGGCTTTCCATAAATATATAATAGTCTATACTTTGCTTTGGAAATGAAGGCCCAAAACTGGACTTCAACGCCAGCCACCAGCCCTATTCTTGGCGTCCAGCGCCCAAAGGTGGTGTTCAATGCCCCTAAGGGGTACTAGCTCGTGGGAGACACTCAAGCCTAACCCAAACACTCACCAAGTGGGCTGGGAAACTGGATTTTTGCACTACTAGACTAGTTTATCTTATTTCTGTAATTTTTAGTTAGCAGATTAGTATATATAGGAGAAGATCACCCTTGTTTAGGATCTTCTCCCTCCCCCATTCGAATTACGTTATTTATTGTACAGTATGAGTTCCTAACCTCCTAAGGTTAAGGTTAGGAGCTCTGCTAAGTTTCATGGATCAATAATATTACTGTTTTCATTCAATATGTCTGATTCTATTCTCTTATGCAACGTCGTTCTTCATCTTATGAATTGAGGGTTACCCGTGACAATCACCTATGTTCTACATGGGTTCCGTGTGATTCCTGACCCGGATAGAATCGAACTAAATCTAGAGATTGCATTGCGGATTCCAATAGAGCATCTGAGCAACTTTGGATATGTGACATATAATCCCGTTGACTATGGGTGTGTGAGGTCTATGTGGCGTTAAGTCTAGAGTCAGAGAAGCAGCACTTTCTGATAAGGAAGATCTGACTTATTTGTGGCACCATGAGTAGGATCGTAAAGGGGAATGGATTACTTAGAGCTTCATCTTCTACTACAGTGAGAAACCTAGAGGTGGCTTGATGAGAGGACATGAGTCACTTCAACATGGTGGATTATTACAGTAGAGGAGGTTAACTTGATGAGAGGATATGAGGTAATCACCTACGACTGCCATTGAAGGAATTAGAAATTTATTAAAGAAGACAGTAAGAAAAGTTAATCCGAAAAGATAAAGTATCTCCGAAGCCTCAACCGTCCTATCACGATTGATTTTTCATCTATCCAGTAACGTTCTATTTATCTATTTTATATGCTTTTCGTGACAAACTATAATTTCTATCCGCCTAACTAAGATCTGCAAGGTGTCCACTGCTTGCTCAAACTAACAATCTCTGTGGGATTGACCCTCACTCACCTGAGGTATTACTTGGACGACCCAATATACTTGTCAGTCTATCTGTGCGAATTCTGCGGAGCCAGTTTTGTGCACTAATGATGAACATAAAACACCTAAGTAGTTAGGAGCTCAAATAATTAGTTAACTAATTAAGTTGTTTTGGATACGTTGTGGTTTTTTTTAAGTTTTAATTTATGATCGAGGTTAGTTGGATTTGTGTGAACCTTAAAGGTGGATATATGTCCAACTTTAGGGGAGGTTATGCCAAAAGTTTTCTAAATAATATAAATGTACATAGAATCTGTGTTGTATTTGCTGATTTATGTGACTTAAAGTGTCTACGAATTTTATCTTTGCTATTACCTTATTTTTGTGACTAGTGTTAATTGATATGCTCTTTGCAGACATGACGAGAAGTAGAGGTGTCACGGATCGACCTCGTGGTCGGGGTAGAAGGAGGGGTTCTACTGGTACCCCTGGGACTTTTCGGTTATCCCCTTCTACTACGACTACTCTGTGACATCACTGGCAATGGGTGCATAGGACCAACCGTTCATCATGGTCTCTAAACCTAACTATGTGGCTCCTACTGCTGTGCTATCCCCACAACCAGGAAGTCATCTGTCTGCTTCATCAGAGTGGACTTCTCCACCACCTCTATCCGCTTAGCAGCACACTATCTCAACAATGCCGCCTCCTGCGATAGACACTATGGTGTCAAAATCCTTTCATGGATCCCATCCAAATGCCCCTCCACCACCTCTCATCGTACGGATGACGATTTTGCCTAATGGTTTGACGGCGTGAGTACTATTTTAAGTCTTTTACATGAAAACCATTTTAGTTAGTTTGATTAATTTAGTTACACTTAACTTTCTAGTTTTAGTGGATTTAGGTTGTTAAGATAGGTTCGATTTAGGTTAGTAGGTTTAAACTGTTGAAAGTGTTTGAGAATCCTTGATTATTGATGGATGTTGCTGCTTAAATCATATAATACCATATAGATGAAACTATTAATCTTAATTAATTGAACTGCTTACTGTTGATTGATAGATGTTGCTACTTGATTCTTGATTCTTGTTTGTTGATAGATGTTGTTGTTTAATAAATTATTGATAGATAGAGTTTTTAGAGCATTCTAGTTATAGATGAAACTCTGCCAAAATTTCTAAAAAAATATAAACATAATTGAAGTTTATAGATTACTTCAAATAACTTTTTAGTAAACTACTAATATTAAGTTTTTCATTGATAGGTTCGCGCCAAATAATAATGCATGTACACAGGAGTGTACTAATATCATCAAGCTGATGTATGACCACCCATGGCCGAGCTATAAGAAGATCCCAGCTGAGACCAGAGAGTGATAGTTTCAGAAGTGGACGATAAAAACTCAACATATTCAAACCTTAGTTAGTTTATATCTTCTATTTTATTTGATTCTGTATTTAATTTTGATTAACTCGTGCTTAATGTTCTTTCTATAGGAGAAATTTATATGGGACTAGACTCATGATCTCATGATCAGGAAGATCTTCGACCATCGGATGGCTAGGCGACTTCAGCAGATGTTGGAGGATGTACATGAGCACCACGACCACGTCACCATTTGGCTCCACTCGGACATTAAGAAGGCACTGTACGTCCATTGGAAGACTGATGAGGGGTTCAAGCGTTGCCGTCTCATGAACAGAGCTAATAGGATATCGGCCAGGTCGTTGAAGTATACCGGTGGAGCAGTGATTTTCATAAAGACAAGGGCCAATATGGTATATAACTTGTTTCTTTAAGAATTAAGTTAAGTTCACTTAGTCCTAATATAATGTCATTATTACTTGATTTAACATGTGGTTTCTAAATGTGTAGTCTAAGTCGTGGATCGTGATGCGACGATAGCAGAGACCTTCAAGTATACTCACACCTTGAAGGAGAACAAAGAGAGATTTACTGATCAGCAGGTCGCAGATTATTATGTGAGTAAACATCATGTGATAAAAAGTTTTCAATTAACTACAACCCTAATTATAAAATCTGTTATCCGGAGTCCTACACACAGTAAATAGAGGCTACAACCTAGCAATCTTAGCTTACTAGAGATGATGGCAACAACTCTACTGCATCAGTCATTGACCCTGACATGGTTCGGCACAAGGCCGCATCTGAGCCATACAAGAATCGTGTCTACAGGATGGGATTGTTCTTCGTCGAAAATCTCCGCACATCCACATTGAGACATTCATCCGCCTCTACCACCAGTCTGTCCGTCGATCCCAAGGACGGCATCAATTTGAGGGAGCAGGTGCTTCTCCTCACTTGGAGCCTTCACCAATAGGCTCAGCAGCTACGGGAGTCTGAGGAGAGGTATCAGGCGATCCTTTCACGCATGATAGGCACAGATGACCTCAGGCTAGAGTGGAGGCGGTAGTTGGAACGGCTTCAGCGAATGGAGCGCCACATGGCACCGTACGAAGATCAAATGCACGCTGGTGGTAACGCACTGCTTGTAAGACCAGCGGGACGACGCGACGACTATCAGGATCTTTAGTGACTTGGGTTTTTTTATACATGTTTGATTGTATTATGTCCTCTGTGATTTGACTTTTCATTTTATTTGTACACTTGATGATTTAACATATATGGCTTCTATTATTTGGAATTTGACAATTTAGTTAAAAATATTTTAAAAAAACATAAATTTGAACTTACGTCCGATTTTTCGGGAAAAAAATCTGACAATAATAATGCTGGAACAAAATAGTTTGGCGCCAAAGTTACCGTCGAAAAAAATCTGTCAATAATTGACATCAGATATTCGTAGGTTAAAAAGCCAATTCCCCCGCTAAATCCACCACAAGTTACTGGTGGACAACGAAATCCGATGGGAAATAGTTACCGGCGAAATTTATACCGTCAGATTACTGACGGATTATTTTTGTTTTTCCGCCGATAAATTTGATGGTAGTAAACATTTTTTTTGTAGTGTAACCAATCCAATCAAAAAATCGATGAATCGGACTTTTAACTAATTCGATTTGTTATTCCGACTGTTCAAGTATTCGAACTGTCAAACCCAAAAAAGTCGATCAAATCCATTGTGAATCGCTAGTCAAACTGGCGCCATACATCATGTTTGTGACCAAGTAGGTCATCCACTAGGCTAGTTTGTCTTTTGGCATATAATATGCATTTTATTAGATATATTAGATAAGCAGCCAAATTTGGTTGTATATTTATAAATTAAAAAATTGAATAAAAGTATTTTAAATTAAACATACTATATTTTTCTTATTCATAGTTATTGATATCTCTTAATATTATTTTTACAATAAGTACTTAAAAAGTATAATATGTATAAATGATTCGTGAGCATCTTAAGCACTTTTTATTCTCATTTCTTATAGAAAAGTTGTGACTTAATAATTATATGATTTTCAAGATTTTTCTATTAGTACTTTGATTTTTTTGGTTTCATGATTCTTGTAAGAAAATTTTAGGAAAAGAGAAGCAAAAGAATAAGGAGGAACCAAGAATTAAAGACAAATGCAAAGAGAATTCGTGGAAGTTGTCAAACCTGACCTCTTCACACTCCAATGAGCATAACTTGAGTCATAGAAGTCCAATTGATACGGTTCTAGTGGCTTAGAAAGCCAACTTCCAGAGCTTTCCAAAGATATATAATAGTCTATAATTTTTCTCTGGCATCACAGCGCTAAATGCCGCAACATTGGCGTTTAGCACCAAATCGCATCCAGCATCACCATTCCATACAGGAGTCCTGGTGCCAAACACCAGACTGATAAACCCCATTTTTAGGATTTATCTTGTGCTAAATTTAGAAGATTTTATGACCTTTTACCCACATTTATTCAATGAAATAGCATGGTTTCATGATTGTCTCCTAATTTGTGCTTAAGTGTAAAAACATATTTTCTAGGCCCTTAATTGCTAATTTTGATTTACCTTTGATTCCACTAGATGCCTTGATATGTTTGTTAGTAAATTCAGATTGAAAAGGCTAGGAATGGATCAAAGGGGTGGAGAGAAAAAGCATGCAAGTGGAGAACTCATGAAAAAACAAGGATTTGGGATGCTGAGATCGACGCACACGCGCAGCAGACGCGCGCGTGTGGAAAGTGACGTCGCAAGGCGACGCGTGGATAGCAATCTGTCAGGCAACACGTACGTGTGACCCACGCGCACGCGTCGGTGCTCGCACGTGACTCACTTAAAGTGAATCCGCTGGGGGCAATTTCTGGGCTGCCCAGGCCCAAATCCAACTCATCTCTGATGCTATTTAACCCCAGGATTGAAATGGAATCAACACACATTAGACATTACATCACATTAGCTTAGTTAGTTTAGTTTTGGAGGGAAAGTTAGTTTCTAGAGAGAGAAGCTCTCTCTTCTCTCTAGAATTAGTATTAGGTTTGGGTTAACTTCTTAGATCTAGATCTACTTCTTCTCTTGCTTCAATTTTCCTTTTGCTTTATGAATTCTTATGTAGATCTCTATTTCTCTTTCAATGCAATTTATGATTTCAATGTCTTTTCATGTTGATTTGGATTTCTATTATTGATCTCTTGCCATTGTAGTTCGATCTCTCTTTAATTCTTGTAATTCATGTTGTTTACCTTTATTGCCTTCTATGTGTTTGTTGAAATGCCTCTTTTAGTTATGAGTTAGATTTTCTTCCTCTTGGCCTAGGTAGAGTAATTGGTGACTCTTGAGTTATCAAACTCCTTTGTTGATTGATAATTAGAAGTTGCTAATTAACTTGAATGCCACTTAAGCTAGTCTTTCATTATGATTAGGCTAGGACTTGTGGAATCAAGTTAATTCATCCACTTGACTTTCTTTCATAGTTAGAGGTTAACTAAGTGGGAGAAATAGACAATTCTCATCACAATTGAGGAGGATAATGATGATAGGACTTCTAGTTCTCATACCTTGCCAAGACCTTTGTTAGTTGTTAGTTTATTTCCTTTGCCATTTATATTTCTTGTCTATTACCTCAAAAACCCCCAAACATACTCCATAACCAATAACAAGAACACTTTATTGCAATTCCTAGGGAGAACGACCCGAGGTTTGAATACTTCGGTTATTATTTTAGGAGATTGTTACTTGTGACAACCAAATTTTTGTATGAAAGGATTATTGTTGGTTTAGAAACTATACTTGCAACGAGATTTCATTTGTGAAATTCTACACTATCAATTTTCCATTCATCAAAATGGCGCCGTTGCCGGGGAATTGCAAATGTGCACTTGTATTAGTTATTATATATATATATGAATATTGTGAATAGCTTGATTTTTGGATTGCTTGTTAGTTTTTGCTAGTTTTAGGACTTTGTTTCATTAATTCTTGTTAGCTTTTGTTTCCTATTTCTCCTTTCATTATGAATTCTCACTTTGGCTATGAGTGTGATTACAACTATGTTGTAGGAAATGGGAGCTACAATGAAGATATGCATTAAGGATGGGACAATCAAAGGCGGGAGGAGCCATATGCATATGATCAATCCTCTTGGCAACAACCTCCACCAATACACTATGAACAAGAGCCATTCATGATGCATATCAATCCAATGGCTATGGTGAATCTCCTTGTGACTTTCAAGAACCACCACCATATGCCTATGAGTCATATCCTCAACATAACCCTCAACCACACTCACAAGCCCCTTTTCACCAACCACCTTCATATGACCCTAATCCATATCCACCATACCAACCACCTTTTGAGCCATATGATCCACATATTGAACCACCACCATTCCAACCTCAATACTTCCAAGAACCACCTTCTCCATACTATTACCAAGATAAACTACCTCCAATGTATGAAAATTTTCAACCACAAGATGAATTCTACCTTCTACCACCACCTTCCATGGAAGAATATTCATGTCCATCGATCCAAGAGCCATATGATCCTAATCATGTTATCCAAGTGGAACAAGAGTCAAGGGATCGTCTCAAGGAAGCAATGGATCAACTTCAAGCAACCATGGAGCGTGTTGTGCAACAAGTGGAAAAAGTGGAGTGTTGAATCGCCACAACCCTACCAAGAAGAACCACCTCCCTATTATGAATCCTTCCTCCAAAATAATGAACCCCCCTATCCACCCCAAGCCCCAATGAATGATGATTCTCTCACTTTGCTACTTCAAGGACAAGAGGAGATGAAAAGGGATGTATAAAACTTCGCGGCCGCCTTGGATGAGGTGGTAAACTGGTTAGCATCCCAATGCTTGAATATGCAAGGAACTCCCATGACTACATGTGAAGAATCTAAGAAAGAGTATAGCATGAAGGAGAGATTGGAAACTTCGGTGGGAAATGAGGGAAGTTGCTTTGTGTTGGAATAATTGGAGGAAGCTAGGATTGTTGAAGAAAAGGAAGAAGTGGTTGAAGACTTAGGAGATGCGGAATCTCCATGGGAATTTAAGGTCATAGAAAATCCCCCAACAAGATTGAAGTTGATGTTGAGGAGAAAAGTGCACATCCTCCAAAGCATATCCCATATGAAGAATTAGATGGGATAGAGCAAGAATTGAGTTCCCTTGGAATTGAAGATCAAGCATCAAATCTCCTTGGTGAAGAAGATAAAATTGATGAACAAAGGGTTGAATTTGAGAAATCTTGTGAAGAGGTGGAAGTCCTTAGAAGAAAAAGGACAGGAGTTGGATACGCTTTGTCATGATCCTTGGAAGATTTTTTACCTAGGTTGTCATCCACTCCTTCATTCGAGTGGGTAAAATTTATCTCTATTAGCTTTTATTGTCCCACCTGAGTATGGCTTTCTTGAAACGGATGGTCAACTTAGGATGCTTTGCGGGATGAAGCGTAAGAGAAAGATGTTTCGTGGTTGGCGTTGTAAATCAAGGCTCATTATGGTTGATACATCAAAGATGGAATATAAAGGTTGAAATAGTGCTCAACTAGATGGGTCTAGGAGGATTGTTGGGCACTTCATGGAGAATTCATCTTGCATGCCACCCAGATGGATTAATGATGATCAACTTCAAGACGGGTGTGAAAATAAAATGTGGGATCCCGGATTACAAGAAGAGGATCGACTTTGGGAGCCCCAAGCTTGTAAAGAACTCCATCAAGACTTGGTGCAACTCATGAAAAATCTTGGGGCACAATGGAGAATCAAGCATTGGTGAATGTTCCAAGATGAATTCAAGCACAAGGCACCTTGAGGAGGAGCTCCCCATAAGTCCAACTTAAGGACAATAAACAAAAGTGCTAGGTGGGAGACACTCCCACCATGGTAAAATCTTCTCATTTTTTTTCTTTTGTACATGATGGTAAGACTAGTTTAATTTCATGTTTTTATTGGTTTGTTGAGTTTAATTGGTAGTTTAATATGTTAAATAAGGTTTTATGGTGTTTTGGTAGCTGTTTAGAGGTTTGGAATGCTTGGTTTGGTGCAAAAAAATATGAAAAATTTTGAAAAACAGAGCACCAACCCACGCGCACGCGTGCCTCACGCGTACGCGTGACACAAGCATTTTCGACCATCCACACGCACGTGTCACCCATGCGTACGCGTGGATGCAAAAATTTCACCTCCAAGCCATTTTCCCAAGAGTTGTGCCTACATCGCGCGAACATTGCGCCTTTCGCGCAAGGCCACTCACGCGTACGCGCACCGCACGCATAGGCGTCGCTCTCTCAATAACCCATCGACGTGCACGCATGACACACGCGTACACATCGCGTCCATTTCACCTCAATCCACGCGCACGCGTGACATATGCGTACGCGTGGATGCCCTTCTTTCACATGCTTCTTTCCTTCTCCTCTCTTCTTCTCTTCTCTCACCCATCATCCAACACTTCCAAATACCATTTATAACCATTCCTTTTAGATAGTTAATTGTTGAGTTAGTTGAATTTTCATTACATTTTCTTTGTTTTTCCTAATAAGTGTTGGATTATTCATTTTTTTTTTACCATTCATTGCTGCTAGTCATTGATAAGATGTTATTTTAACATCATTGTTGTTTATCATCTTTGTTGGATTCCTTGATTGATGTTACATTTTGTTACTTTGTTTTGAATTTTTCATGCTTAATTTTGTGCATACCAAGTACATGTGGCTTTGCCTTCAAGCTTCTAAATCTTTTTGAATTGCATGATTTGGCCACCATGTGATTTGAATCATATTCTTTGAGTAGGCAATGTCTTGATGGATGTCTTGCATTTATCTTAATTTATTGTACTTCTTGATCATCTGCATCCATATGTTTTTGGTTTGAATGCTTTCGTGCTTCTTTATTGCTTGTTCGGTTATCTTGACCTATAAGTTTAGAGCATCTCAAGCACATTAGGATGAGTGAGGTGCATGTTCCCTTTATGTAATTGTGACCGAGCTTTCTATGTTAGTGTGTGTGCTCTAAACCGCGTGCAACTTAGAATGCACTTACTTTTATCCATGTCACACTAATCCACTCACTCATTTCTAGTGATTTACCTCATTCCAACAATTTTGGCTTCCTTGCTGTTGCATTTACTTTTCTCATTATCCTGCCTTCTAATTTCAGGATGAGTCGTTATAAGCTAAAACGGAAGCGGGAGAAAGAACATACAGCAACCGGTTGACCTACTAGCTGAAGGTGGCAACCCGAAGAGTCGCCGCACCCCCTTGCTCATCTTTGAATGCACCGAGGACGGTGTAAACTTTTAAGTGTGGGGAGGTCGTTCGACCAGTCAGCGCTTTTGGGTGACAAGTTTCTAATCCCAAAACTTTTGCATTTCATTTTTAGATCTTTTAGGATTTTTAGTTTTATTTTCTTAATTTTTCATATGTATACATAATAAGCTTAGTCAAAATAATAAAAATTTTCAAGAAATTTATCTATAGGGCACCTCAATTGATTTGAGTGAAAATTTTTCATAGAACTTGCTTGAACTATATATTGTGGAACATGATTTTTGAGCTAAGAACACACAACCTTGTGAGATTTGAGCCTTAATTGCATGGTTACATCTTATAACCACTTATTTCCCTCCTTGTGTGCATTGTTCTCTTTCTATGATTGTAATCCTTGATTTGTTTGATTCTATATGTCTATTATTCCATGTATACATGCATTTATATGATTGAGGCCATTGTTTCATTAGCTCACTCACCCAAATAGCCTACCTTTTATCTTCCATTGTTAGCCAATTTGAGCCTACGATCAACCCACTTTGTTCTTAATTTTAGCACATTACAAGCCTTGAAGCGAAAAATAATAAATGTCCTTAATTTGGATCTTTGATTAGCTTAGGCTAGTGTGTGGTGTCATTCAAGTGTGGAGAAACTTAGGACATTGGTTGAGAGAAAAGGGTGTTTTTGTTTTGTATTTCTATATTTGGAAATTTGGTACATATTCATGTGTTAATTAAATGTAAAACCATATGCATTGATGCTCTTGTATATATTTTAGTTTGAAAAGAAAAAAAAGAAAAAAATGAGAAAATAAAAAGAAAATATATATATATATATATATATATATATGAAAAGAAAAATATATATATATAGAAAGAAAAGAAAAAGAAAAAGAAAGAAATAAAAAGGGGAAAAGAATAACAATCAATAACAATAACAATGGGTAGTTAGGCTAGCTTTGAAATTGTATAGGATGTCATAGGTTAGGTGGGAAGTCTAAGCTTATCAAGGATTCAAATTTAAAGTCCACTTGACCAAATATGCATCATACCTTGACCCTAGCCCCGTTACAACCTATGAAAAGACCTCATGATAATTGTATGCATGCACGAAATATTTGTTGATTGTTAGAAAATCTTGGAAAGCATGATTAAGGGAGAATTGAGTGAATCAACCCTAAACACTTGAGCGACTAGAGTGCAAACACTTACAGTGAGGGTTCGATTGCTCAATTACATGTTTCCACCTATGATCATCTCTTCTTGCAAGTTTATAAAAATATTTAATAACTCAATTCAATTGTGGATTAGATTTACTATTGCCTTAGCCCTTGTGCCTATATAGGTTCTCTTGGGAATTGATTTATTTTGACCAAGTAGTTGCATTCATATAGTTGCATTTAGATAGGATACATTTAGTAGTTGTTACATTGAATAAATGTTGATACCCTTTGTTTCCTTCTTGATTTAGCATGAGAAAATGCTATGGTTTAAGTGTGCGGAGGTCGATAAACCCCATTTTTAGGGTTTATCTTGTGCTTAATTTAGGGAATTTTATGACCTTTTACCCATATTTATTCAATGAAATAGCATGGTTTCATGATTGTCTCCTAATTTGTGCTTAAGTGTGAAAACATGCTTTTTAGGCCCTTAATTGCTAATTTTGATTCACCTTTAATTCAACTAGATGCCTTGATATGTTTGTTAGTGAATTCAAATTGGAAAGGCTAGGAATAGATCAAAGGGGTGGAGAGGAAAAGCATCCAAGCAGAGAACTAATGAAGAAACAAGGATTTAGGTTGCTGAGATCGACACGCACGCGCAGCAGACGCGCACGTGTGGAAAGTGACGTCGCAAGGCGACGCATACGCGCACATGACGCGTACGCATGGATAGCAATTTGTCAGGCGACGCGTATGCGTGACCCACGCGCACGCGTCGGTGCTCGCACGTGACCCACTTAAAGTGAATCCGCTGGGGGCGATTTCTGGGCTGCCCAGACCCAAATCCAACTCATTTCTGATGCTATTTAACCCAAGGATTGAAGGGGAATTAACACACATTAGACATTACATCACATTAGTTTAGTTAGTTTAGTTTTGGAGGGAAAGTTAGTTTCTAGAGAGAGAATCTCTTTCTTCTCTCTAGAATTAGGATTAGGTTTAGGTTAATTTCTTAGATCAAGATCTACTTCTTCTCTTGCTTCAATTTTCCTTTTGCTTTATGAAATTCTTATGTAGATCTCTATTTCTCTTTCAATGCAATTTATGATTTTCATGTCTTTTCATGTTGATTTGGTTCTATTATTGATCTCTCGCCATTGTAGTTAGATCTCTCTTTAATTCTTGCAATTCATGTTGTTTACCTTTATTGCCTTCTATGTATTTGTTGAAATGCCTCTTTTAGTTATGAATTAGATTTTGTTCCTCTTGGCCTAGGTAGAGTATTTGGTGACTCTTGAGTTATCAAACTCCTTTGTTGATTGATAATTAGAAGTTGCTAATTAACTTGAATGCAACTAAAGCTAGTCTTTCATTATGATTAGGCTAGGACTTGTGGAATCAAGTTAATTCATCCACTTGACTTTCCTTCACAGTTAGAGATTAAGTAAGTGGGAGCAATGGACAATTCTCATCACAATTAAGGAGGATAATGAGGATAGGACTTCTAGTTCTCATACCTTGCTAAGACCTTTGTTAGTTGTTAGTTTATTTCCATTGCCATTTATATTTCTTGTCTATTACCTCAAAAACCCCCAAACATACTCCATAACCAATAACAAGAACACTTTATTGCAATTCCTAGGGAGAACGACCCGAGGTTTGAATACTTCGGTTATTATTTTAGGGGTTTGTTACTTGTGACAACCAAATTTTTGTATGAAATGATTATTGTTGGTTTAGAAACTATACTTGCAATGAGATTTCATTTGTGAAATTCTACACCATCAATTTTTCACTCATCACAGACAGGCAGCAAGAAAGTGCAAAAGGGCGTAAAAAGCAGCGCCAAACGCCACCAAAGTGGCGCTAAATGCCTACAGCAGCCCCTGACCCGAGAAATATTCATAATTAATGAGGATTTGAAGACAAACTTCCTTCCTTCCCAAGGACACACACTACACTCGTTCTCTCTTTCCTCTTTTCATTCTTCATTAGTTTTAGGTTTTGCATTAGATTAGGATTTGGAATTTTCTGCACTATGGGCAACTAATCCTCCATTGTTAAGGTTAGGAGCTCTATTTACTTTGATGGATTAATAATTATTTGTTCTTCTACTCTTGATTAATGTTTTGATTATTGTTTAAGAATTGGTTTCATTCTTCATCTTAAGAATTAGTGATTATTGGAAAATATCTCTAATTCAACTTGAATTCTATTTGAGTCTTGAAAAAGTTATATCATTAGAATTATAGCTTGAAACCAATTTCTCACAATTATCGAATTATATGGATTTAACGCGATACGTGATATATAATGGTCTTATTTTTGGGTTCTTAGGGTTTGTGTGGCTTATAAACTAGAACTTGGACTTAACCTTCTAATTTAATTAAGTGACCAAGGAATTGGTGGTTGATTAGGTTAGAGGATATTAAATTACTAAGAAATTAGAGTTTAATCACTTAAGGTTTGCTATGAATTGAATCTTTGCATGATCAAGGTAGTTGATATTGAATGTTAAATCTGGAAATTTAAATATTTATGACACCTTAACTATTTTTATCATATTATTTTCTTAACCAATTTTAGTTTACTTTTATTTAATTCTTTATTTTTATGTTATTTGCTATTAAAACCCTAAATTTTGATTGTCTGACTAGAATAATCAATTGACTATTGTTTGCTTAATCCGTTAATCCTCGTGGGATTGACACTCATCTCACCGTGAGTTACTATTTAATACGACTCCGTGCACTTGCCGGTGTTTTGTGGATTATAAAATTCGCATCAATAAACTAATTAATTAATTAAGTTGTTATTTGTTATACATTATGATTTTTTATTAAATAAATTACATAAATAAAATTAAATTATATTTATAAATTTAAAGAATATTTTTTATTAATTACAATAAATTTTATTTCTATTATTATAGTCTTTATTTTTTTTATAAATGGTGTAAGAGTATATTAAATATAAACTAATTGAAGAATAGTTTAAGTAAATAGTCATTTTTGACCATGAAGAATTCAAGTATTGACAAAACTGACTATGGAAGAACTAAATGAATTTCATATCCATGAAAGATGAATTATGTTCGACAAAAATATCCAATGTTAAATTTTTGTTGACTCTGTTTAAAAAACACATTAAATTTCAAAATTAATCCTACAACCAATCATCTTCAACCTTCAACCTCCTATTATGCCTCCTTCTTCAATTCTTATTCTTTCTCTTCTTCCCTTATAGAAACAAAATGGGAAACAAAAGAACTCTAATCCTCATTCCTGCTCGCCACGTAGCTACACCTTCCCTCACACCAAATTCGAAGATAGGGGTGTTCATGGATCGGATCCGATCCGCATATTTGCGGTATCTGAATTTGATCCGAAAACTGCAGATGTGGATCTAATCTGCAATACTATCGGATCGGATCCGCACACTAATAAGATCGGATTGCGGATTTTATGTAGGTATCTGCATATTCGATCTGCATATCTTCAAAAATAAATAAATAAATAAATAAATATTCTTTTTATATTTTATTTTAACTAATAATTATCATATATGTTGTACTTTTTTTATTATTTAAGAAAAGTATGTTTAATATTATTTTAAAAGTAAACATGTTTAAAAGAATAGAAAAAGAGATTTTATTGATTTTTTTAAATAAAAATAAACTTTTGAAAGGTATTTTACGTTATGCGGATCGGATCGGATTGGATCCAAGCTAAAAAAACTGCGATATTGGATCCATCCGATGATTTTAGTGCGGATCGGATCAAAATTTTGGCCATATCTAATCCGATCCGATCCGCGTTCACTACTATCAAAGACCAACAGAACCCACTTCTATTTCAGCAAATTCTCTTCTTTAAGTTTTCAAAATGCCCCAACAGAACCCACTTCTATTTCAGCAAATTCTCTTCTTTAAGTTTTCAAAATGCCCCATTTCAATAGTTTCAAAAGCACCCCATTTTAAATTGAGTATTCAAAATAAAAAGCTCTCCCCTGCAGAAATTTCTAGAACCATCATGGAGCTTGCCATTGTGGGAATCCTCTCTGCTTTGACCAAAGAAGGTCATGAGGGTTCTATTTTTTCTTTGGCCATTAGCGTCAAGTTCGCCGTTGACCCCGTGCACCCCTTTCTTCTTTTTGAATCCCACTTTTTCCTTATCTCCTCAAATCCTTTCTTTCCTCCATGTTCAGGTGTCATTGCTAATGCTAAATCTTCTCAGCTTCCTTCTCATTATTTTAAATTATGCTTCTTATAACCAATTAAGTTATAATTATTATGAATGATTCCAAAAAAAAAGAAAAAAAAAGGAGGGATGTGGACATATTTGAAAAGGAGGTAGATTTGGGCTTAGGATTTTTTCTTTTTGTTTTTCATTTTATTTTTGTAATTGAAGAATAGAAAGAAGAATAAATGAAGAAGGAGACATAGCAAGAGGATGAAGGTTGAAGATGATCGGTGTAGGGTTAATTTTGAAATTTAATGTATTTTTTAAATGGAGCTAACAAACATTTAACGAGTGGATATTTTTGTCGAACATAATTCATCTTTCATGGATATAAAATTCATTTGGTTCTTCTAAGATCAATTTTGTTAACACCCGAAACTTTTATAGTTAAAAATGACTATTTTCTCTTTAAACATAAATATAATAGTTAAGTCAATATAAAATATAATTAAAAAATGCATTTATTAAGAAAATAAAAAGATAAAATTAAATTTTGTATATTCATTTAATTAAAATCGGGTCAATCGATTCAAATTGTATTTTATCGAATAAACTAGTAACTCAATGATCTAATAACTTGATTGATTCAGTTCTAATAATTATATTTGTGGTGCAGTAAAATGTGCTTTTTTTTTTTTTTTTTTTTGGTCAGGATAGAATGTGATTTTTTTTTTTTTTAGTCAAGTACCCTTACACACACTTCTTCTCTTTTCTAATAGATTCCATATATCAAATTTTTAGACATAGCTAAAATTTAAATTCGGTGTATCTTCTAACACATAGTTGCCACTAAACCAAGTCTTGCGGTACAATGTGGTTTCTTAATCATCATTTTAGTCTAGCGTGATTATGGATCCACTAATGGCCATGTTATGTGAAATGTAGTGTATCATGATTGCAAAATAGTCATAGGCCCACATAACATATTTCTTTCTTGACAGTGTCAATATTCAATAGTTATATAAGGCTACGTTTGGTTGATGTATAAGATGAGACATAGACACAAAGATACAAACATTAAAAATATAGACATAAAATATTTGTGTTTATGTATTGTGTTTGGTAAAAATAATGAACAAGACACAAATATTTAAAAAAGACTGAATTACCCTTCATTTAACTACAATTTTATCAACACCACTACACACCTATCACCTCAAACGCTACATATGTCATTACAATTAAATTTTTATTTCTTTTCGTATTTTTTTTCTTCTAATATCATCTCAAATTATCATTTAAATATTAAATATACAATTTTTTTTGAAAAAAAAAATAGAAAACTAAAGCCTAAAATTTATCAAAGATTAATTAAAATTTAAATAAATAAAAAGTTAAATGTATAATTTTTTTTGAAAAAAATGGGAGAACAAATTTGGTTGTAAAATCTAAAAGAGGAAGTAAAAAAAAATATTTGAAGAGATAAGAGGATAAATTTTGAAAATTTAAAAATTGAATAAGGGTAAAAGAGTAAAAAATTAGTGTCTCACAAGTTGTGTCTCAGTGTCTCATCAAATTGGAGGTACACAAATTTAGTGTCTCCGTGTCCTCCTATGTCCATAAAAAATTTGTGTCTCACCAAACCAAACAGCAAGCATGTGTCACCGGACATCAACCAAACACTACCTAATGTAACATGTCTAATCCATAATAATAGTACTAAAATAATTGATAAACTGCAATATCAGAATTGAAATATTAATTTTGAAATATTAAATCATATTCACAAAATCATGACCACTAGGTATAAATCTTATACTCATCATATTTGGATGAGTTTTGATTCATTTCGATGGGAGGAGAGCCAATTTGGTTAGTTTGGAGTGCTCTCTGTTATATACATGTCCTTTTATGGGTATAATAATACTCAAAATTAGGACACATCAATCCTTGATTGCTTTTATTATCTATAGGACTGGTTTTAATATCATATGAATTGGTCCCTAAATATGTTTCTCTGTTAGATAAGTCCCCAGAAATTATCAATGAGGCATAATTCTTTTCTTATTTGTCTCGGTAAAAGCCGTGTGTCCAGAGTTGGAAGTAACGATGTCGTTTTCGCTTTGTGGTACAGGAGTATATTTGTTCAAAGTTTAACTTGTGGTATTGTAACAGTTATATTTTTCCATTTTTTTTCATACAAACACACAGACTCATCCACTCACAGACACTAACCTTGCCACTGCTACGACACGTTAAATTCCTTCATTTGTCAATGCATACAAAAAAATAATGTCTTTGTATTGCTTTATAATAAATTAAATATAAGATAGAATAAATTATAAAAATATAATTTATCTTATTTTTTTTACACAAAATTTAGAAAGAATATAAAGTAAAGTATTATTTTGATTTTTAATGTTTAGATTAAATTCTAGTTTAGTACCTAATGTTTCAAATATTCTATTTCAGTTTGAAAAAGATTTAAATTTTTATTTTAATTTCAAAAAGTTTTAAATGTATTTAATATTGTTCCACAATTAAATTTGACACGAATAATTAGCATATTAAGAATTAATAATGTTTAATTTTGGTACATAAGTTAAATAGATCTATCTACAGTCACCTACATAAATACTTTTCCTTTGATTATGGAGTGTTGATGATTGATTGATAGGATTTAAGATTTTTTTTTACAAGAAGAAGATCTACAAGAAAAAATGTTATAAAAAAGTTTTGGTTAGGGTTAAGTACGATTTTGGTCCGTAAGGTATAATATTTTTGTCCCAAATATTTTTTTACATACAAAATCATCCCTAAGATTTAGCTTAATTTTAAAATCGTCATTTGGACCACAATACCCCTCTCCTTCTTCAACAAAATACCCGGTTCTTCTCCTCTATTACAACAATACCCAATTCTTCTTCTCCATCATAGCAGCATCAAAACAAAGAAATAAAAAAATACAACAGCAACATAATTTCAACTAACGAATACCAAAGAATCAAAACAGAAAAGCAGAAGAATGGAATAGAATCAGAAGCAAAACAGAAACAAAAGAACAATGGAATCAATTAGAATGGTATCAGAGTCAACAAAAACAGTGTAATTAACAAAATTAACAGTGTAATTAATAAAAGAAATAGAAGCAGAATAATCAACTTAATTAACGAAATCAGAAACAGAAGCAGAATAATCAACTTAATAAGAAACAGAATTGGAACCCAATGGCGAGCGATGAAGAGTAGTGGCGACATGCGAGGAGCAGCAGCGAGCCAGCGAGGATGCGAAGCAGCGGCGAACCATGAAGAGCAACCGCGAGGAGCAACAGCGAGCGGCGAGAAACAGCGACGAGTAGTGAGGAGCAGCGGCGACTGGCGAGCTAGTGAGGAGGATGAGCGGAACGATGATGCGGTGGATTCCCTTCCTCCTCGCGTAATTCCCTTCCCCCTTTAACCCGTTTTCTTTCTTTTTTTTTTCTTTTTTAATTTATATTTTTTAGTTAGGAGTAATTTGGTAATAAAAATTAAAATTTTGGTAAAATAGACGATTTTAAAACTAAGTTAAACCTTAGAGACGATTTTGTATGCAAAAAAAGGTTGGGACGAAAAAAATTTTTGATTTATACCTTAGGAACCAAAATCGTACTTAACCCTTTTGGTTATATTTTCCTAACTCATCAAAGAATATATGGCTTAATAATGTTATTAACGTCCAAGTCAGTCATTTTGTTAATTATTCATATCAAATTTAACAATAGAACAACAATAAACCTATTTGAAACTTTTTAGAATAGAAATAAGACGTTTAAAATTTTAGGGACTAAATTAGAATTTGATTCAAATGTTAAAAAACAATACTTTATCAAAAAAAATATTAAAATAAAAAATATAATTATATAAATAAAGTATATTTTTTATTAGTGTTTTTGTATCTTTTTTATCTAAAAAAATATAAAATACACTAATTTAATCTCTCAAATTATGTCAATATCTCATCTGTCAAATATGATTTGAGTCTCAGTATTTTTGTCTCTCTATCCCATATTTATAAACAAAGCCTTGCAAAATAGATCGATCCTCATTGTAGTTTGAAGATTTTTGTCCATGAAAAAGATTATGTGATTTATTTAAGTACATACAGCTCCATTCTTGGTTCAACTTTTTTCTCAAATACAACAATTCTCATATTCAGGACAGCGAAATTAAAATTAAATAGTACTCATCCCACCTTACATTATCAAATTAAAACCCCTCCTTCCGTCGTCCCTCTAAATTCTCAAGTCAACAATATAATAAATGCAACCATATATGTTCCCGTATTATGAGTGATTGCTTATTTTGGAGTACATAATAGTATTACAGAAGAGACATGTCATGTTTTCATTCATTCATTCATTTCATACTGTATACTGTTGTCATTGACCTGTTCAAAAGGAAGAAACTTCGGAAACTTCACCACGAACTCAAGGAATTCAAACTGTTCCCACTTCCCATAGCACAAGGTTGTTTCTTAAACTTTGCATAACTACTATACTAATAATACTGTCTAAGCTTATTAATTACATGCAAGACCAAAGCTAGATAAGCAAAACTAAAAGTGGTAACTAATTATGTGACACTGACTTCCAAGGAAGACACTTGAGATTATTGCAAGATTTTGTCCATCTACTTGTGCAGGCACCTCCACCATCACAACACTTGCAAACAACTCCGAGAGTCGCGAAAATTTTCGAGTACCCTTTCGAACAGGATAAAAAACAAGAAGCACATAAGAAACAAAATCAGCAAAAAAGAAAAAAGAAGAAGAAAAAACAGCAAAGTCATAATTATTTTACCTTGAGAAGATATTAAGGAAAGTGCCCTCCCTTCTGTAAGTGAAGGTTTCTCTGCAATTGAAACAACCATGATGATCATAAACACGAGGACACGATGCTTCTTGTTCATAGTCATCTGGTAATAATTGCCCCAACTAACTACTCCTTTGAGCTATGGTGGTGACAAGCTTCTAATAAACCATGTGAGTATTAGAAACTGTGTGCAGCACTGAAGAAGAGTAAGTAAATTAAAGAGGTTTTGAGGACCTAAACTTGCAAGATGGGGGAGGTGGAAGTGCAAAGTAACAACCCATATGATTGATGTTATTATAGAATTATTGTTGTGCATTAACGTGGAAAAGAAAGAAAGAAAGAAAATGAAAATCGGAAAGTGAGAGTGACATGCCTTTGTTGTATGAAATGTGTTTTAGAAGTAATTATTAGAGTTTAAGTTTGATATAACAACGGTTTAAAATATGTTATATAATTATTTAATTATATAATCATTCACTTAGTCAATATAAAAAATAATTATTTTTATTTAAATATTATGTAATTAAATATATGTATAAAATTATTTTATAATAAAAAAGTACATTAAAATTAAATTTTATTATTATTTTAAAAATTAAAATATGAGGAATCGTAACGTTTTATTAATGATTTAATTGTTGTAGAGGGAGAAAAGGACAAACCGGGTTGGCTTTTGGGTCTTCATATTTTATTTGTGATTGGATGAGAGTTTGAGAAGTTGAAATTGGTCGGTCCCAGTGGCATTCGAGAAGACCAATTCAAACCCTTCTTACAATTTTGAAAGTACAACTTCAGCTTGTAAGATGTATAAATTAAGTGACAAATCATATGTATACATGCAAGTGCATTAGATTTTAAATTTATTACTATATGATAAATGATAACGAATTTAAACTTGAATATATGCTGTTGAGATTACCATCCTACATATTCATGTAATTTGTCTTTTAAATTTTACCAATCCTGCTTCCAGATGGATAATTTAAAAAATTAGTAGTACCTCTATCTCTTATATTAATACTAAAGTTTTTTATTGGATATACATTAATAGTATTTCAGGAATATAAAAAAGACATGAAAACAGAACAAGGGATTTGAGCTGCTGGAAAGAAGACAAATACTGCGTGAGGACACACGTTTTCTAGTTTGTTACGTCTCTTTGGGGCTCATGACTGAGAAATTGTAAATCACTTTCCTCTGAGTTGTAAGTCCACACTAAAGTCAAGCAGCATAGTAGTGGCCACATTTCTTTTGTGAAGTGAAAAGCCAAAGCTTTAAAGATTCCCTTTGCCCCTCTAGTTATGTGAAATCATGAAAGTATTGCATGATATTTTCATTTTCATTTTCATTTTTATTTTTTAAACAATCTTGACAGGGAAACACTAAATTAACTACTATTAGTTTAAAATTATGATGTATGAACATCGACACATACACGAAACACAACATGATACGAGACACGTCAACATATAAATTTTAAAATTTTATAAAACACGAAAACATGTATATATATAAAATATAAAGTATTTTTTAGATAAATGTAATGATATTTTGATATTTTAGTGATATTAAAACATAAATTAATTTTTTAATTATTTTTAATGTCTTAATTATTATTTTAATTATATAAAGTATTTAAAATATCTTTTGTTTTAATAAAAAAATAATATATACTATTTCTAAATTTATTTATAGAATACATATTAAGAGTAAGGCTGGACACGCTAACACGTGATGGTATTTAGGTGTGTCTAAACGTATTCGCGCGAGAATTTTTTTTATTTTTATTAAGGCACAGTTGGATACAATAGACATACGTATTGAACGAGTGTTGATGAGTGTTGTATCCAAAATGTATCAAACATGCGAACACGACAACTCAATGAAGTGTCTGTACTTTATAGATTCAAAAACTTATTAGTGATAGTCCCTGAAAAATGCAAAAAGAAAAATTGACAATCCTGATGTAAAATAAATAAATAAGAAAGAGAAAATAAATAAAAAATAAAAAAGTATAAATAGAATACTCTAGTATTAATATTTAGCAAAAAAAATATCAATTAATTTTTTTATATAAATATAATTGCTATGCTTAGTGTGTGACTCGTTAATTTTTTAGAGTGGTTAGAGTTCGACAATAAAATAAATGACTTATAGGATGAATTCATTAATAATCTGGATACTAGATATATGGCTAGCTATAGCAACGGAAGTTAGATTTGTGCAGATTTAATGTGCGGCTAAAGATAATATACTTAGGTAACAAAAATACATAAAAGAGAAACAAATAAGTTTTAAATTCTGATTCTAAACCTTTACGTTTCCACATCAAAGTTACATATATTACTTCATTTTTGTTTTTCATTTTATGCCTACTGGTGTTCCAAAAGTTCCCTTTCGAAGTCCTGGAGAGGAAGATGCATCTTGGGTTGAGATCTCTTATTGAATTGGAATAAGTTCGACAGCGCATCACGAAATCTTAGTGATCTTCTCTATCTAATGAATGGAGAGTCCATTTTAAAATCGTCTGCCCTGCACCCCTATATATATATATATATATATATATATATACTAGTTACAGCTTATAAAGAAAAAGAAAGGGCTGTTTGTTATGTATTGTTGTTGTGTGTAATGGCAAAGGACTTGCCCCTATTTATACACGTATTAAACTCATATTTTCAACCTTCATTAATTAGATTCATTTGAAAATTTGAATCTTTCTTCTTCTTGAGAAAATGAGTCGTCTGAATATTAATGGGCATCCACATTTATCCTTATCATAACATTCTCCACTAGATGTTCATTTAGGATTATTCTTCATTAAAATCTTATTAAAGAAAAATTTAATGGAAAAAAACGTTAATGAAGGAAAAAAGTACGACATCCTTTGAGAACTGCCTTATTAAAATCCTTGTCAAGAAAAATCCAATAGGAAGAAAACCTGACAAAGGAAAAATGAGTACAGTCTCCCCCTTTTGTCGACATTATTTAATATCTCAAAATCGCGCATCCCAATCTGATGTACCAATCTTTCAAAGGAGGATTTTGAAAGTAACTTCCTAAATAAATCTGCCAGATTATCACTTAAGCGGATATGTTAGAAATCAATTGTGTTTTTATTTTGAAGATCATGAGTAAAGAAGAATTTGAGAGAAATATGCTTTGTTCTATCACCTTTGATGTATCGACCCTTAAGTTGAGCAATGCATGTTGTATTATCTTCAAACAAAATAGTTGGAGCTATTTTATGATCAATTAGTCCACATGATGATAGAATATATTGGATTAAAATCTTGAGCCGAAAACACTTGCGACTTGGTTCATGTATCGCTAGTATTTCAGCATGATTAGAGGATGTTGCTGCTATCGTCTGTTTCACGGACCTCCATGATATAACTGTATCATCATATATGAATAGATATCCTATTTGAGATATTCCGTTGTGTGGATCATGCAAGTATCCTGCATCTGCATAGCCAACTAATTGTGACACAAATAGTTAATAAAATGAATGACATGAAAGTTAATAACATTACTAGTTAAGTCATATCTTCTTTCATGTGTTAGAAAAATATATTAATACCTTCTTGTAACACTTCTTGTCCTTAATTTATTTTTCATACAAAACTCCAAATTCTAACAATAAATCACCAACGCTTCAAAATCAAAGAAAAAACTTTTATATTAGTGATCATTGGTGGATTAATTTTACTTACATCATAAAATCGATGTTATTGACTCTTTAATATGCGAATTATTTATGTCAAATTTAACGGTGGGACAATATTGAACCCACTTAATTTTTTTTTGGGATTGAAATAGGACGTTTGAAACGTTAGGGACCAAATTAGAATTCGGCCTAAACGTTAGGGACCAAAATAATACTTTACCCTTAAAGTTAAGTTTCTTTAATTAATACCTTAGCTAATGTGGTATATTTTTAAGATATTTTTTAATTTATTTTATTTGATCCACTTAAATGCGTTAATTAATTAATCATTTATTTGATTTGATCAAGATAAATATTAAATTATTTAATATTTTATTTGACTATATTAATTATAACTAATCCAGACGCAAAGCTACATATGATGCAGGGGAGGCAGTGGCCCCCCGAAAAATTTGTTTACAAAAATAATAAAAATAAAAGAGTGGCCCCCCTTAAAAAAATGTATGGCCATTGGCCTCCTCCCTTTGAAAAATTTCTCTCCTGTCAGTAATTCTCATTCAAGAAATGGGTATAGCAAAGAATAATTGAAAATTAGTATATTATTTAGGTTATGAATGGGCTATATGCTTAGTTAAAAAAAAAAAGTCATAATCCATATTAGAAGTGAAGAATCTGAAAGGGCAGCAACAAGAAGTCAACAAATCACTTCTTTCATTCTTCCTTCTTCTTTCAATCAGAAAACAAAGCATCACTCCATATTTCTATTATCATTACAACTTAAAAGATAGCAAGTAGCCTTTGGTCTTTCATTGTCATCTCTTATTCTTCTTTCTTTTGTAAGTTATTTCTTTTATTTGTTTTTTTTGAATAATTTATATATTTATTTATTTATCTAGTTTATAATTTTATAATAATAATTTATATTTTTGAAAAAAAAAACTGAAGATGATAATCATGTAATTATAATGTTATCCTTGTATTATTTTTAATTTTTTTCTCATTATTAATTATTTGTGACTTGATATTATTGATTTGCAAAAAATAAAATAAATTGAGTTTAATTAAGTTGAATAATGTTTATCTTATTATCTATGTAAATTCTCAATTGTAGGAATTTAGTTGAATTATGAGCAAGATGAAAATAATAGACACTTTTTTTAAAAAGACTAACCAGAAGAGTGAAAATGTTTCTAATGTTGTTATATCAACACCAACCTCTTCAATATTTGAGGCATCAAACATGAATACTTTAGCTCCTCAACAAGATAGTTCAAAGTCAAAGTGCCTACGACTTAATCCTGAACAAATGGAAGTATGTCATTTGGTAAGAGATCTAGGAATTCGACCAATGATTTGGAAGTTTCATCCAAGTAAAAGAGATGAAATTCGTCGAGCTTATCTTAAAGCTGGACCAAATCAACCAATACTTGATAATTATCCATTCTCGAGCGATACAAGTCGTCATCGTCGTTTTCAAGCTTCTTGGTTTGAATTATACCCTTCATGGTTAGAATATTCTATTGAAGATGATGCTGTATATTATTTACCATGCTACCTATTTGCTATAGAATCTTCAATCAACACAGGTTCAAATGCTTTCATTGAAAACGACTTCAGGAATTGGAAGAAGGTAAATAGTAAAAAAGATTATCCTCTTTTAAATCACATTAGCAAAGGCCTCAATTCGTTTCATCATAGGGCAACAAAATCATGTGATGATTTGATTAAGCAATCACAACATGTTGATACACTTATGAAATGAAAAACATCAGAGGAAATTGAGAATAATCGACGTAGAATTAGAGCATCTATTGATTGTATTAGATGGTTGACTTTTCAAAGTTGCGCTTATAGTGGCCATGATGAAAGCTCGAGTTCAGATAATTGAGGTAACTTTATTGAATTGTTAAAGTTTTTGGGTTCTTACAATAGTAGTGTCCAGAAGCTTGTTTTGGAAAATACTCCTAGATTTGCTAAATATACTTCAAGTGATGTTCAGAAATAAATTCTACATGTTCTTGCTACAACGGTGAGAAACTCAATTAGAAAGGATATTGGAGATGCCAAATTTTGTATTATCATTGACGAAGCTCGCGATGAATCTAAAAAAAGAGCAAATGGCTATTGTTTTGATATTTGTTGATGTGGATGGTTTTGTTCATGAATGCTTCTTTGATCTTGTATATGTTAGTGATACTAGTGCCTTGACTTTGAAAAATAGTTGGTGTCTCTGCTTTCTATTCATAATCTCCAAATCGAAAATATTTGAGGTAAGGGGTATGATGGTGCTTGCAATATGAGAGGGGAATGGAATGGTTTACAAGCTTTATTTCTCAATGATTGTTGACAAGCATATTATGTCCATTGTTTTGCTCATAGATTGTAGTTAATACTGATGGTTGCTTCAACGGAAGTACGTCAAATTCATGAGTTTTTCACACAATTAACTGCTATTGTCAGTATTGTTGGTACATCTTGCAAACGATATGATCAACTACAAGAAGCTCAAGAAATTGAAAATGCAAAATTGATTGCCAATGATGAGCTAGAAATAGGTCAAGGTGCAAATCCAATGGGCACTTTATAAAGAACTGGAGATAAAAGATGGAGTTCTCACTTTCATTCTATTTTTAGCTTGATAAGAATGTTTGCAGCTACTCATACCGTTCTTAATAACATTATTGATGGTACAACTTCTGCTAAAAAATGTGAGGCTTATGGTGTCAACAAAGTGCTATCCTCATTTGAATTTGTTTTTTCGTTACATTTGATGAGGAAAATTATAGGGATTACTAATATTTTGTGCCAAGCATTACAACAAAATCCCAAGACATTTTGAATGCATTCATGTTGTTTCCACATCAAAACTACTTCTTAAAAAATTGAGGGATAACGGTTGGTGCAATTTACTTGAGATTGTTAAGAAATTTTGTGAGAAACATGAAATTGACATCCCTGATATGAGTACACAATACACGATTGGAAGAGGTCGATCTTGTCAACCAAAGATAACAATCAAGCATCATTATCGAGTAGATGTGTTTTTGGCAGCAATTGCCTCTCAAATTCAAGAGTTAAATAGTAGATTCAATGAGGAAACCATGGAGCTTTTGACTTTAAGTATTGCCTTAGACCTTAAAGATAATTTTAAGTTGTTTAATATTCAGAATATATGTAAGTTGGCTGAAAAATTTTATCCTTCAGATTTTTCTGATTATGAAAGGATTCTTTTGAATGCTCAATTGCAACATTATGCATTTGATATACTGAATCATCTAAAAGATGTTGGGACACTTTCTGAGTTATGTAAAAGATTGAAAGAAACAGGAAAATTAAAAACTTATCATTTGGTTGATAGACTGATTTGCAATGTCTTGACTCTTCCAGTATCTACAGCAACAACAGAAAGAGCTTTCTCGGCAATGAAAATTTTTAAAACAAGGCTTCAGAGTAAAATGGCAGACGAATTTCTTGTAGATAATTTAGTCATTTGCATTGAGAAAGAAATTGCAGCTACTTTCAGTACAAATTCAATAATAGATGACTTCGAATCAAGGAAAAAACGTTAGGCTCAATTGTCAATGTAAGTTACAAATTTTAATTTATTTCAGCTCTAATAATAATATTATTAATTTTTTTCATTGCACAAGTTATGGTTGTGATTTAAATTATTTACATGAAGCATAATACATTTTTTTAATAATTTTGCAGGAAACGTCTAAAAAGGAATTGAATAGTATTTGAAAATTCTAAAAGCAAGTATGTAACAACCTATATTTACAATATTTGAAATTAGTTTTGAGATATTTGTGTTTAATTATTTTAATATACAATATGTTCAGTTATCTTATAAAAAGTAAATTTTAAACCTTAGTTGTTATTTTTAATCAAAATTATATATAGAGTTATTTTTAATTTTTTTGTTCAAATAAAAAAACTAAAAAAATATTGGCCCTCCTGATAAATATTGTCTATCTTTCCCCCTAAACTAATCAATTATAATTATTTGATTTGACTGCAATAAAAAAATAATTTTATTTTAATTTACATTAATTTTTTGTTTTATATTTTGATTAATAATTTTTAAAAGTATTATAATTAATCATTTATTTTATTTGATTCAAATATATATCGAACTATTTAAATTAATTTTTTATATTAATATAATAATTTTTAACAATTTATGTTGTTCAATTGAGTCATTTATTTATTATTATATTTAGAATAATATCGAGAATAGAATGCTAATTAGCTAATGCAATAATTATTAGATTTATTTCCTGTTCATACCCTACCCCAAAAATATAAAGCTAGACCCAATAAGAATAAAAGTCCACCCAAAAAGGTGGTCTCATCTACTTACCCAACCTCATAGTGGTCGGGCACAACAAGGGTGGTTCAACCCTACTTATCTGAATAAGTAACTACCTCCTGAAATTTCTCCAATTATCTCTCTACTTTATCTAGAAGGGAGATCTCAACAAATTCTCAAGATAAATTAGGTATGGAAACGCCAGCCTGGCGTTGATGGAGGCATTAACAGTAATGCTATAGATCTCCTATGAAATCTCCCGCTCCACCTCCACCTTATGATTGAGCATAATACAGTGAATCATCACTGCTCGGTCTAGGCTAACCTCAGAACGGTTGCTCGTCAAGATGATAGAGCGCTGAATGAACTCCAACCATCCTCTAGCAACTGGCTTCAGGTCGTGCCAGCCCAACTGGCCAGGCTATCCCTCCGAATTGAGCATTCACTGTGCTCTCGAAAGGCATATATTTGCAAGTATCTGCTCTGGCCTCCAGCCCCTGTTGACCCTCTCAGTATAGGACTCATCATCCCCCAGTACGTGGAAGGCGGAGTGTCTCTCTCATACTCTGTGGACCAAAGTCAAGGATCCGCTCTCTCACCATTGTATGCCAATTCTTGGGACTAGGGTTTACGCCCTTCACATGCTTGTATGTGACCCAAGTATTGGCGTAGAACTCTTGGACTATCAGTTGGCCCACCTTAATCACTGAGTTGCACAGTGTGTCCCAGCCCCTCCTACAGATCTAAACCTATATTTCTGGGTACTCGTCCGGTATAAGATCATACCGAACCTCCAGAATAACCTTCTTCCGCATAATGATCTCATGGAAATGCTCCTCGTGGACTCTGGAGCTAAATCAAGTCAAATCAAAAGGGTCGGCCACTAGGGCCTTTTCTTTCCTCTTCCTAGAGGAAGGCTCTCCGGTCTTGGGTGTGATGAACCACTATTTTATGACTTAATTTGTATCAAATCGAGTGAATTTTGTCAACTATCCTCACACTTATTCATGTAAATTGCATGTTTTTAAGGGTCCTTCCAAATTTTGTGCTATGATTGAAAACATGCTTCCTAGGCCTAAAAATTACAAATTTTTTATTCTCTCATTACCATTTGATGCCGTGATGCATTTGTTGAGTGATTACAAGATTTATAGAGCAGGAATGGCATAGAGGATGAAGAGGAAGCAGGCTAAAGTGGAAGGAACACAAAAATTTGAAGATTTGAGAAGCTGGAACCGACGTGCGTGCATGGTAGAAACGTACGCATGATCAAACCATCTTCCAAGTGACCCATACGCATGACTGATGCGTACGCATAACTAGGAGCGTCGTCCACTGACGCGTACGTGGGATTGATGCGTCGTGTGGCCAGTGCAGAGCCCACCTATGCGTACTGACGTTAGGAATTTTGCCAGTGAAGAATTTTATAAAAATAGTCGCGTTGTAGATATAGATTCTAAACCAACAGAAATCCCTTCATACAAACGTTTTGGTTGTCACAAGTAACAAACTCCTAAATAAATTGATAACCGAAGTATTCAAACCTCGGGTCGTCTTCTCAAGGAACTGCAGGGAAGTATGTTCTTATTATTGGTTATGGAGGTTGTAAATTGGGGTTTTGAGAATGAGGAGCGAATGGTTTAATTAGCAATTAAAGTAAATGAAGAACAAGTAATTTAAATGGCAAGTAAAATAAATAGATGACTGTAAATAAACTTTTGGCAAGGTATGAGAAATTAGAGATCCTATCCTAGCTATCCTTATCAATGAAGATGAAAATTGAATCTTAATTCCACTTTGTTAACCTTTACTAAGGCAAAGGAAGGTCAAGGGATTAATTAGTTTGATCTTCGGATCCTATTTATTTCCTAAGAAAAGATTGGGATTATTGAAGTTCAATTTAATTAACAAAGATAACAATTATCAATCATGTTTGAGTTTGATAGCTCCTGAGTTACTGATTTCTTAACCAAGACCAAAAGGAGAAAAGTAAATCTACTGGAATAAAAATGTCTTCAGATGGGAATAATAATAATGTAAATAAAAGAAAGCAATAATAAACTGAAATACCTCAAATAACATTAATTCAAAGAGTAATCTATAACATGGAAGAATTCATAAATAAAATTGGGAAATTAATAAAAAGGAATATTGAACCTGATAAAAAGAGATAATCCTGAAAGCGCATAAAATCCTAAATCTAAATCCTAATCCTAAAGAGAGAGGAGAGAGTCTCCCTCTCAAAACTAAATCTAAATCAGGGAAAACTAACTAATTGGAGACTCTCCTTGAATGGATGCATTCGCCCACTTCATAACCTCTGGTCTATGCCTTCTGGACTTGGATTTGGGCCAAAAGGGGCTTCAGAATTTGCTATGAGCGTTTTCTGCAATTTCTAGTGCGTGGCCTCTGTCACGCGGTCGCGTCATTCGGAGTTTTCTTTGTCACGCGGTCGCGTCAGTCATGCGACCGTGTCATATGTGTTTCGCTCGAGACGTGCGGTCACGTCAGTCATGCGGCCGCGTCAATGCCTTTTCGCGGTGGCATGCGGCCGCGTCGCCCATGCGATCGCGTGGCTGCCAGTTTCTTCAAAAACTCTGTTTTGTGCTTTCCTTCCATTTTTGTATGTTTCCTTTCCATCCTTTAAGTCATTCCTGCCTTAGAAGATCTGAAACTACTCAACACACGAATCACGGCATCGAATAGAAATAAAGGGTAATCAAAATAATTATTTTTAAGCATAGGAAACATATTTTTCACATACATCACATAATAAGGAAGGGAAAGTAAAACCATGCAATTAACATGAATAAGTGGGTAAAGAGTTGATAAAATCCACTCAATTAAGCACAAGATAAACCATGAAATAGTGGTTTATCAACCTCCCCACACTTAAACAATAGCATGTCCTCATGCTAAGTCCAAGAGTAATGTTAGGTTAAAGTGGTGGAATGCCATGCAATGCAATCTAATCTAAATGCAACTACCTAGATGCATCATGCAATTTTAATTTTTACTCACTTGTATATAAAGCTTGCATGTAGTTGAATTATTTCACATTCTCAAGGAGTCATATATATATATATATATAGCCAAACCTTAGATAGTCGATAAAGTGCCTTTACAATTGAAATGGGAGAGAAAAACATTTTATAAACTTGCAAGACAATTAATAATTTCAGCAGAGATATATGTTAATGAGCTATTGAACCCTCACTGGATTTTGTGTTTACTCTCTAGTCACTCAGTATTTACTGGGTTAATCACTCTATTCTTCTTTTTATTCTTACTTTCTATAACTTTGTTCTTCATCTAACCAATCAACAATCATAGAATATAGACATACCAAAAATCATGAGGTCTTTAGTTAAGGTTGTAACGGGGCCAAGGTAAAGGTAAGGGTATATGTATAAGGCTAAGTGAGCTAATAAGTGAATCCTTAATTAGTCTAAGATCTCACCTAACATACATACTTTGTAAAACAAAGCTTCTTTACCTATTTTCCCATATTTTCCCACTTTTGATGTTACATGCTCATGTTTCAATGTTTATTATTTTTATCCCATGTGCATTGCTTTATTTCACATTTGGGGAATTCTTGTGTCCTCTTTATTCAACTACTGAAAAATAACACTTTTTTTTAATGCACATGGTAATTCAATTAATTTGATTTCACATGAGCATGCTTCCCAAATTTTTTTTTTATTTTGAATTATTTTATTCTTTTCAACTTTTCTACCCTTTTGTTTTTATCATCCATGTTCCCAATAGGTTCTCCCACACTTAAACAATTACACAATTTCTATCTTAAACTAACCAAGGATTCAACTTGGGATTTTTAATTTGTTTTTCTGCTTAAGGCTAGTAATGTGGCTGATAGAATTAGAGGGGATTTAAAGGCTCAAGGGGCTAACAAGGGTGATGTAAAAGGTAGGCTATTTTGGGATAAGTAAGCTAAAATTAAATAATGGCCTCAATCACTCTCTTGGTATGTATTTCTATTCTATAATCGGACATATAGATTAAAACAAAGTAAAGAACACCAGAATAAATAAGAAGGCCGGAACACACAGGAATAAAAATTATGGTTTGAATGTAACCATACAATTAAGCTCAAAACTCACAGGCTGTGTATTCTCTAGCTCAAAAATCATATATCAATTATGTATGTCATGCAAGTAAAATTAAAAGTTCCCATTATTCTCAACGTAAAACTTAAGGTGGATTTAAAGTTCTAGTATTTCTCCTTGATGAAATGTTGTTAACTAACTAACATGTAATGCTATATATACAAGTCGTATGGAATGTTTCTTATTATGTTCAAGTTCCTAGTTTACTCCCTTTTTATATTTTTCAATTTGAACTGAGCTATCTTATGCTAAAAAGTGGTAAGCTATACTAATTAATCCACAATTTCTATAACTAATAAGTTAGAATTGCTACTAAACTAAATGGCTAAAATATGAACTGAAAATGCAAAATGCAGAAAATAGAGTATAAATACATGTAAATAGCAATGTATAAGTACTGGGAGAATAAAAATAAAAATAAAGAGAAAAATACAGAAAAATAGCAAAATAAAATGAAAGAGTCTGTAGTGGTCACCAAAAGAATACGCCAGAGATGGCGATCTCCCCACACTTAAAATGAAGCATCGTCCCTGATGCTCACTCAAGCAGGGTGTGAAGGGGTGTCATCACTAGAAGGACGGGTAGCTGGAGTCTCTGTGGTGGTGGTCTGAGGATCTGCCTGCTGCAGAGGAGGTGCTGACTGGATAGGGATCTCGTGACTGAGGGGGTTATAAAACTGAATCCACGCGATCGCGTGGGGCACGCGGTCGCGTGGTTGGGCTGAAATGGTGGTTGACGTGATCGTATGGGGTACGCGATCGCATGGAATGGATTAGGGAGCGAATGACGCGATCGCCTGGGGCATGCGATCGCGTCGCTGGAAATTGTGCTAAACGCACGAATCCAGCGTCGTTTCAGCGCAACTCTCTGTCTCCTTTTGGGGTGTTGTGTAATCCATGCGACGCGATCGCGTCGCTCACGCTGTCGCGTGGGATTGATGTTGTGCAAGTGACGCGATCGCGTCAGGGACGCGATCGCGTGGGTATTTTGTGCAAAACGCACAATGGCCGCACGATTCCAGCCTAACTTTCTGGACGTTGGATCTTTACGCTGATCTCCAGATCACGTGGCCGCGTGAATGACGCGGTCGCGTGGGAAGTGTTTTTCACAACTTGACGCGATCACATGAATGATGCGGTCGCGTCGCACACCCTCTTTTTTTTATGCAAAATGCAGAATGCAATGCTAATATGAATGTTATGCATGATTCCAGATTCAATGAAGTAAAATAAAATAAAACTCAAAAATAAACAAAACAGAATAAAATTAAAATTGAAAAAAAGGGAACGATCATACCATGGTGGGTTGTCTCCCACCTAGCACTTTTAGTTAAAGTCCTTAAGTTGGACATTGGATGAGCTTCCTGTTATGGTGGCTTGTGCTTAAATTCATCCAGAAATCTCCACCAACGCTTGGAATGCCAATAGCCTCCTGGGTCCCAAACTAGGCATGTAAAGCTTTTGAGCAGCTTCAAATAGATTCTCAGGCTCCCGGGGTGACGAGTGTCAGAATAGATTCCAGGATCCCAAACTTGGATTTTAAATCTGCCTTCGTCTTGATCTATATTTTTCCATCCGGGCGGTTTAGAAATTAGATTCTCACCAGAATAACCAAACGTTTTCCGAGATCCATTTGATAGATCATGATGCCAATCCACACACTTCGAGTCGAAGCGTGAAACCTTATTGAACCTTGTGCACCAGCTCTGAGTACGAGCCATTTTCCTTTTACTCTTAAAGCCGCAGAGAGCTCTAAGCTGGCCATCTGTTTCAAGCAAACCATATTCAAGTGGAAAAATAAGGCTAAAGGTTAAGGATTGTACCCACTTGAAGCTTGTATTGGGTGGTAATGGCCTTGGGATAGGTGGTTCCAGTGGTTCTGTGAGTTTTACTCCCTTGTGCTCTTCTGTGAAATTCTTTACTTCTTTGCAAGATTCTTCAAATGTATCCATGTCCTGATCAAAGCCTTCTATGTCTTCCTCGTCACTCAAGTCATAAACGGGAGGTTGGGAAAAATCTACCTCTGTATCATCTTCGTACTCGCGTGGGGAAAATTCTTCGATCTCAGAGAATTCACTCGCGGATGCAAGTTCATTACTAGAAGAACTGGACTTGTGACTATCATCATCAAGAGAATTTGCTTCTTGGGTCATTCCATCTAGTTCTTCATAAGAGACTTGCTTTGGGGGTTGTACACTATCCTCTTTAGCATCAATTGTAACGGCCTTGACAGAATTCTCCACAACTCAGGGTTCCCATGGAAGTTCAGCGTCTCCTAAGTCTTCAACCAACTCTTCTTCTTGTATAATGACAACTTCCTCTGCTTGTTCTAGTACGAAGTCATGCTCTGTCTTATCCACTGGAGTTTTTAATATCTTCTTCATGCTACGCCTTTCATTAGATTGCCCACATGGGGCTCTGGGAGGCCCTTGAATGTTCGAACGTCTAGAAGATAATTGACTTATTGCTTGCTCCAGTTGATGAAGGGTTGTTTGAAGTTGATCTACTATTCCCTTGAGGCGAACTTCTGATTCTCGGGGTGATGGATTTGGACGTGGTACATTGGGAAGTGGTGGTGTTTGGGAGTAATTGGATTGGAATCGGGATAAATGAGGATTATATGGTGGCGAATGGTGAAAAGGAGCTTGTGAGTGTGGTGGTTCAAGGTTGTGTTGAGAGGGTGGCCTATAAGCATAGGGTGGGGCTTGTTGGTAACTACGAGGTTGTCCACCATGTCCATTGCCTTGGTATGCATTGTAGAATGGTCTTTGTCCATGATATCTTGGAGGGTGTTGCTGCCAAAAGGGTTGATCAGATCCTCTTGGATCCATCCATTTTTGATTGCTCTGACCTTGATGCATGTTCCTGTTATAACTTTCATTCCTTTCAACAATATTAGAACCAAACTCAAAGCGAGAGGGGTGGGAATTCATAGTAGCTAATAAAGATAAAAGAAGAAAATAAAAACAAATAAACACGTGAAAGAAAAATATTTATAATAACCAATAATAAGGCACACGATTGCAATTCCCCGGCAACGGCGCCATTTTGACGTTAGGATTTTTGCCAGTGAAGAATTTTATAAAAATAGTCGCGTTGTAGATATAGATTCTAAACCAACAGAAATCCCTTCGTACAAACGTTTTGGTTGTCACAAGTAACAAACCCCTAAATAAATTGATAACTGAAGTATTCAAATCTCGGGTCGTCTTCTCAAGGAACTGCAGGGAAGTATGTTCTTATTATTGGTTATGGAGGTTGTAAATTGGGGTTTTGAGAATGAGGAGTGAATGGTTTAATTAGCAATTAAAGTAAATGAAGAACAAGTAATTTAAATGGCAAGTAAAATAAATAGATGACTGTAAATAAACTTTTGGAAAGGTATGAGAAATTAGAAATCCTATCCTAGCTATCCTTATCAATGATGATGAAAATTGAATCTTAATTCCACTTTGTTAACCTTTACTAAGGCAAAGGAAGGTCAAGGGATTAATTGGTTTGATCTTCGGATCCTATTTATTTCCTAAGAAAAGATTGGGATTATTGAAGTTCAATTTAATTAACAAAGATAACAATTATCAATCATGTTTGAGTTTGATAGCTCCTGAGTTACTGATTTCTTAACCAAGACCAAAAGGAGAAAAGTAAATCTACTGGAATAAAAATGTCTTCAGATGGGAATAATAATAATGTAAATAAAAGAAAGCAGTAATAAACTGAAATACCTCAAATAACATTAATTCAAAGAGTAATCTGTAACATGGAAGAATTCATAAATAAAATTGGGAAATTAATAAAAAGGAATATTGAACCTGATAAAAAGAGATAATCCTGAAAGCGCATAAAATCCTAAATCTAAATCCAAATCCTAAAGAGAGAGGAGAGAATCTCCCTCTCAAAACTAAATCTAAATCATGGAAAACTAACTAATTGGAGACTCTCCTTGAATGGATGCATTCCCCCACTTCATAACCTCTGGTCTATGCCTTCTAGACTTGGATTTGGGCCAAAAGGGACTTCAGAATTCGCTATGAGCGTTTTCTGCAATTTCTGGTGCGTGGCCTCTGTCACGTGTCTGCGTGGGTCACGCGGTCGCGTCATTCGGAGTTTTCTTTGTCACGCGGTCGCGTCAGTCATGTGATCGCGTCATATGTGTTTCGCTCGAGGCGTGCGGTCGCGTCAGTCATGCGGCCGCGTCAATGCCTTTTCGCGCTGGTGGTGTGCGAAATCGTGATCATTCCATTCCTTGGTAACAGCGCTAAAAACTCAATATGCACGTTCATGATCTTATATATGTTTTACAACTTCGTACAACTAACCAGCAAGTGCACTGGGTCGTCCAAGTAATAAACCTTACGTGAGTAAGGGTCGATCCCACGGAGATTGTTGGCTTGAAGCAAGCTATGGTCTCCTTGTAAATCTCAGTTAGGCGGATTCAAATAGTTTTAAGAAATTATAGTGCATGAAAATTAAATAAAATATAAAATAGGATAGTGGTACTTATGTAATTCATTGGTGAGAATTTCAGATAAGCGTATCGAGATGCTTTCGTTCATCTGATCTCTGCTTTCCTGCTGTCTTCATCCAATCAATCCTACTCCTTTCCATGGCAAGCTTTATGTAGGGCATCACTGTTGTCAATGGCTACATCCCATCCTCCTGTGAAAATGGTCTAATGCGCTGTCACTGCATGGCTAATCATCTGTCGGTTCTCGATCATACCGGAACAGAATTTACTATCCTTTTGCGTCTGTCACTACGCCCAGCACTCGTAAGTTTGAAGCTCATCACAGCCATCCCTTTCCAGATCCTACTCGGAATACCACAGACAAGGTTTAGACTTTCCGGATCTCAGGAATGGCCATCCATGGGTTCTAACTTATACCACGAAGACGCTAATAACTCGGACTCGGTCCCCTGTATTAGATATCCAAGAGATATCCATTCAATAGAAGGTAGAACGGAAGTGGTTGTCAGGCACGCGTTCATAAGGGAATGATGATGACTTTGTCACGATCATCACATTCATGTTGAAGTGCGAATGAATATCTTAGAAGCGGAATAAGTTGAATTGAATAGAAAAATAGTAGTACTTTGCATTAATCTTTGAGGAACAGCAGAGCTCCACACCTTAGTCTATGGTTCAGACATGGCCGAATGGCCAGCCCCCAAACGTGATCTAAAGATGAAACTAAAGATGAAAACTCAATAGTAAAAAGTCCTATTTATACTAAATTAGTTACTAGGGTTTACAGAAATGAGTAAATGATGCAGAATTCCACTTCCGGGGCCCACTTGGTGTGTGCTTGGACTGAGCTTGAAGTTTACACGTGGAGAGGTCTTTCTTGGAGTTGAGCGCCAGTTTGTAACTTGTTTCTGGCATTGAACTCCACTTTGCAACTTGTTTCTGGCGCTGGACGCCAGACTACAGCATGGAACTGGCGTTGAACACCAGTTTACGTTGTCAATCCTTATTCAAAGTATGGACTATTATATATTTCTGGAAAGCCCTGGATGTCTACTTTCCAACGCAATTGGAAGTGCGCCATTTGGGGTTCTGTATCTCCAGAAAATCTACTTTGAGTGCAGGGAGGTCAGAATCCAACAGCATCAGCAGTCCTTCTTCAACCTCTGAATTTGATTTTTGCTCAAGTCCCTCAATTTCAGCCAGAAAATACCTGAAATTACAAAAAAACACACAAACTCATAGTAAAGTCCAGAAATGTGAATTTAACATAAAAACTACTAAAAACATCCCTAAAAGTAACTAGATCCTACTAAAAACATACTAAAAACAATGTCAAAAAGCGTATAAATTATCCGCTCATCACAACACCAAACTTAAATTGTTGCTTGTCCCCAAGCAACTGAAAATCAAATAGGATAAAAAGAAGAGAATATACTATAAATTCCAAAATATCAATGAAACATAGCTCCAATCAGATGAGCGGGACTTGTAGCTTTTTGCCTCTTGAATAGTTTTGGCATCTCACTTTATCCATTGAAGTTCAGAATGATTGGCATCTATAGGAACTCAGAGTTCAGATAGTGTTATTGATTCTCCTAGTTCAGTATGTTGATTCTTGAACACAGCTACTTTATGAGTCTTGGCCGTGGCCCTAAGCACTTTGTTTTCCAGTATTACCACCGGATACATAAATGCCACAGACACATAACTGGGTGAACCTTTTCAGATTGTGACTCAGCTTTGCTAAAGTCCCCAATTAGAGGTGTCCAGGGTTCTTAAGCACACTCTTCTTTTTCTTTGGACCTTGACTTTAACCGCTCAGTCTCAAGTTTTCACTTGACACCTTCACGCCACAAGCACATGGTTAGGGACAGCTTGGTTTAGCTGCTTAGGCCAGGATTTTATTCCTTTAGACCCTCCTATCCACTGATACTCAAAGCCTTGGATCCTTTTTATTACCCTTGCTTTTTGGTTTTAAGGGCTACTGGCTTTTTGCTCTTGCCTTTTGGTTTTAAGAGCTTTTGGCTTTTTCTGCTTGCTTGTTCTTTTTCTCTCTTTTTTTTTCGCTATTTTTTTCTGCAAGCTTTGTATTCACTGCTTTTTCTTGCTTCAAGAATCATTTTTATGATTTTTCAGATTATCAAATAACATGTCTTCTTGTCATCATTCTTTCAAGAGCCAACATATTTAACATTCTTAAACAACAACTTCAAAAGACATATGCACTGTTCAAGCATTCATTCAGAAAACAAAAAGTGTTGCCACCACATCAAAATAATTAAACTAGTTTCAAGGATGAATTCAAAACAATGTACTTCTTGTTCTTTTGTAATTAAAACATTTTTCATTTAAGAGAGGTGATGGATTCATATTCACTACTTTAAGGCATAGACACTTGAATAATAATGATCATGTAATAAAGACACAAACATAGATAAACATTTAACATAAGAAAACGAAAAATAGAAAATTTAAGAACAAGGAATGAGTCCACCTTAGTGATGGTGGTGTTTCCTCCTTGAGGAACCAATGATGTCCTTGAGCTCTTCTATATCTCTTCCTTGTCTTTGTTGCTCCTCCCTCATTGCTCTTTGATCTTTTCTAATTTCATGAAGGATGATGGAGTGATCTTGATGTTCCACCCTTAGTTGTCCCCAATAATTGTGTGGAGGAAAATGTATCCCCTGAGGTATCTCAGGGATCTCTTGATTTGCAGTCAAATGTTCTACCACTGAGCTATAGACCCTTGAGATGAATCTCTCCATTTCCTATGACTCGGAGGTGGAAGCTTTTGTCTTCCCTTTCCTCTTTCTAGAGGTTTCTCTGGCCTTAGGTGCAATCAATGGTTATGGAAAAACAAAAAGCTTATGCTTTTACCACACCAAACTTAAAATATTTGCTCGTGCTCGAGCAAAAGAAGAAAGAATAGTAGAAGAATAAGAAGATATGGAGGAGATGGAGGGATG
The DNA here is from genome assembly GCF_059453495.1 of Arachis ipaensis. Lineage (NCBI taxonomy): Eukaryota > Viridiplantae > Streptophyta > Magnoliopsida > Fabales > Fabaceae > Arachis > Arachis ipaensis. The sequence goes on from NC_142439.1 coordinate 97,844,271, forward strand.
TGTGTATTCGGCTATATGGGTGGGCTTGGGTGGGACAGAGATTTTGAATTTTGAAGGTAGGTGGGGTGTATGGATGTGAGTGGTGAATGGAAAACAGAAGGGATGACTGTGAATGGAGAGAGAGAGAGGGTGATATAGGATTATGAGGAGGGAAGGTGAGTGGAGGTATGTGGGGATCTTGTGGGATCCACAGATCCTGAGGTGTCAAGGATTTACATTCCTGCACCAATTAGGCATGTAAAATGCCTTTGCATGCATTTCTGGCATTTAGACGCCGAAGTGATGCTTGTTCTGGGCGTTCAACGCCCATGTGCAGCATGTTTCTGGCGTTGAACGCCAATTCTATGCTTGTTTCTGGCGTTCAGCGCCAGTTCTATGCTCTGTTCTGGCGTTGAACGCCAGCCAGATGCTCCTTACTGGCATTTAAACGCCAGTGAGTCCTTCCTCCAGGGTGTGATTTTTCTTCTGCTATTTTTTATTCTGTTTTTAATTTTTGTATTTATTTTGTGACTCCACATGATCATGAACCTAATAAAACATGAAAGAACAATAAAAATAAAATTAGATAAATAAAAATTGGGTTGCCTCCTAACAAGCACTTCTTTAATGTTAATAGCTTGACAGTGGGCTCTCATGGAGCCACACAGGTGATCAGGTCAATTTTATAGACTCCCAACACCAAACTTAGAGTTTGGATATGGGAGTTCAACACCAAACTTAGAGTTTGGCTGAGGCCTCCCAACACCAAACTTAGAGTTTGACTGTGGGGGCTTTAGTTGACTTTGTACTGAGAGAAGCTTTCTATGCTTCCTCTCCATTGTTACAGAAGGAGATTCTTAAGTTTTAAACACAAGGTTGTCCTTATTCAGTTGAAGGATCATTCTCCTCTGTCTACATCAATCACAGCTCTTGCTGTGGCTAGGAAGGGTCTTCCAAGGATGATGGATTCATCCTCATCCTTCCCAGTGTCTAGGATTATGAAATCAGCAGGGATGTAAAGGCCTTCAACCTTTACTATCACGTCCTCTACTAGTCCATAAGCCATTTTCATAGATTTGTCTGCCATCTCTAATGAGAAATTGGCAGCTTGCACCTCAAAGATTCCAGTTTCTCCATTACAGAGAGGGGCATGAGGTTTATCCCTGACCCAAGGTCACATAGAGCCTTTTCAAAGGTCATGGTGCCTATGGTACAAGGTATTAAGAACTTTCCATGATCCTGTTTCTTCTGAGGCAATCTCAGTTGATCCAGATCACTCAGTTCATTGGTGAGCAAGGGAGGTTCATCTTCCCAAGTCTCATTACCAAATAATTTGGCATTCAGCTTCATGATAGAACCAATGTACTTGGCAACTTGCTCTTCAGTAACATCTTCATTCTCTTCAGAAGAAGAATACTCATCAGAGCTCATGAATGGCATAAGGAGGTTTAATGGAATCTCTATGGTCTCTAGATGAGCCTCAGAGTCCTTTGGTTCCTCAGAGGGAAACTCCTTATTGATCTCTGGACGTCCCAGGAGGTCTTCCTCACTGGGATTCACGTCCTCCTCCTCTTTTGTGGTTTCGGCCATGATGGTCATTTTAATGGCCTTGCACTCTCCTTTTGGATTTTCTTCTGTATTGCTTGGGAGAGTACTAGGAGGGGTTTCAGTGATCCTTTTACTCAGCTGGCCCACTTGTGCTTCCAGATTTCTAATGGAGGATCTTGTTTCATTCATGAAACTTAGAGTGGCCTTAGGTAGATCAGAGACTATATTTGCTAAGCTAGATGGCTTTTGCTCAGAATTCTCTGTCTGTTGCTGAGTAGATGATGGAAAAGTCTTGCTATTGTTAAACCTATTTCTTCCACCATTATTAAAACCTTGTTGAGGCTTTTGTTGATCCTTCCATGAGAGATTTGGGTGATTTCTCTCTGAGGGATTATAGGTGTTTCCATAGGGTTCACCCATGTAATTCACCTCTGCTATTGCAGGGTTCTCAGGATCATAAGCTTCTTCCTCAGAAGATGCCTCTTGAGTACTGTTAGATGCAGCTTGCATTCCATTCAGACTCTGAGAAATCATATTGACTTGCTGAGTCAATATTTTATTTTGAGCCAATATGGCATTCAGAGTATCAATTTCAAGAACTCCCTTCTTCTGAGGCGTCGTATTACTCATAGGATTCCTCTTAGAAGTGTACATGAACTGGTTATTAGCAACCATATCAATGAGTTTCTGAGCTTCTGCAGGCGTTTTCTTTAGGTGAATGGATCCACCTGCAGAATTATCCAATGACATCTTAGCTAATTCAGACAGACCATCATAGAATATATCCAGGATGGTCCATTCTGAAATCATGTCAGAAGGACACTTTTTGGTCAGTTGCTTATATCTCTCCCAAGCTTCATAGAGGGATTCACCTTCTTTCTGTCTGAAGGTTTGAACATCCACTCTAAGCTTGCTCAGCTTTTGAGGAGAAAAGAACTTGGCTAAGAAAACCGTCACCAGCTTATCCCAAGAGTTCAGGCTATCTTTGGGTTGAGAGTCCAACCACACTCTAGCTCTGTCTCTTACAGCAAACGGGAAAAGCATAAGCCTGTAGACCTCGGGATCAACCCCATTGGTCTTAACAGTATCACAGATTTGCAAGAACTCAGTTAAGAACTGAAAAGGATCTTCAGATGGAAGTCCATAAAACTTGCAGTTCTATTGCATCAGAGAAACTAATTGAGATTTCAGCTCAAAATTGTTTGCTCCAATGGCAGAAATGGAGATGCTTCTTCCATGTAAATTGGAATTAGGTACAGTAAAGTCACCAAGCATCCTCCTTTAATTATTATTATTATTTTTGGCTGCCATCTCCTCTTCTTGTTCAAAAATTCCTGTAAGGTTGTCTCTGGATTGTCGTATTTTAACTTCTCTTAGTTTCATTTTCAGAGTCCTTTCAGGTTCAGGATCTGCTTCAACAAGAATGTTCTTGTCTTTGCTCCTGCTCATATGACAAAGAAGGGAATAACAAAGAAAATATGGAATCCTCTATGTCACAGTATAGAGATTCCTTTGTGTGAGTAGAAGAAGAAAAGAATGTAATGTAAAGAAGAGAAGAGGGAAAACTCGAACACAGAGAGGGAGGTGGTGTTCGAATTTTTGGATGGAAGAGAAGTGTTAGTAGATGAATAAATAAATAGAAGGAGATGAGAGAGAGAACTTCGAAATTTAATTAAAATAAAAATTAAATTTGAAAGTTAGATTTCGAAAATAAATTTTAAAAAGGAGTTGATGATTTTCGAAAATTAAAGGAAGAATAAAATTCAAATTAAAATTTAAAATAATTAATTAATTAAAAAGAAATTTTGAAAAAGGGGAGAGGGAATTTTCGAAAATAAGAGAGAGAGGATTAGTTAGGTAGTTTTGAAAAAGATATGATTGAAACAAAAAGATAAGATTGATTGAAAAAGTTTCGAAATTTTTTTTGAAAAAGATATGATTGAAACAAAAAGATAAGATTTGAAAATCAATTTTAAAAGATAAGAAGTTAGAAAAGATTTTGAAATTGAATTTGAAAAAGATATGATTGAAATTTTAATTTGAAAAAGATTTGAAAAGAAAATTAAAAAGATTTGATTTTGAAAACTAAAGTTGATTACTTGACTAATAAGAAACTAAAAAGATATGATTCTAGAGTTTAAAGATTGAATCTTTCTTAATAAGCAAGTAACAACTTGAAATTTTTCAATCAATCATATTAAATGTTAGTGAAGATTTTGAAAATTAAGAAATAAAATAAGAAAAAGATTTGATTTTTGAAAAAGATTTGCAAAAGATAGAATTTTTAAATTGAAAATTTGATTTGACTCATAAGAAACAACTTGATTTTAAAAAATTTTTGAAAAAGTCAACTCAAATTTTCGAATTTGATGAGAAGAAAAAGGGAAAGATATTTTTGAATTTTTAATGAAGAAAGAGAAAAACACAAAATTGACTCAATGCATGAAAATTTTGGATTAAAACATTTGATGCATGCAAGAACACTATGAATGTCAAGATGAACACCAAGAACACTTTGAATGTCAAGATGAACATCAAGAACTTTTTTGAAAATTTTTAAGAAAAGAAAAACATGCAAGACACCAAACTTAGAAATTTTCAATAATTAGATACTAACAAATTAAAAATGCATATGAAAAACTAGAAAAGACACAAAACAAGAAAATATGAAGATCAAACAAGAAGACTTACCAAGAACAACTTGAAGATCATGAAGAACACTATGAATGCATGAATTTTCGAAAAATGCATAAATTTTTAGAAAAAATGCAATTGACACCAAACTTAAAAATTGACTCTAGACTCAAACAAGAAACATCAAAAATATTTTTGATTTTATGATTTTATTAATTTTTTTTGGATTTTTGTATATTTTTATTTTTTTTGAAAACCTATAGGGAAAAGGAAGCAATGAATTCAAAGTCCTCAATCAAGATTCTAGGAATCATACCGGGTTAGTCTAAAGCTTGATGGCCAGCCAAACTTCAGCATACCAATTTGAAACTTTAGAATTCATTCTTAAAAATTTTAAATTAATTTTCGAAAACAAAGGGAAAATTTTTTTTTGAAAGATTTTTGAAAACAATTTTTTTTTGAAAATAAAACGAAACAGAAAATTACCTAATCTGAGCAACAAGATGAACCGTCAGTTGTCCAAACTCGAACAATCCCCGGCAACGGTGCCAAAAACTTGGTGTGCGAAATCGTGATCATTCCATTCCTTGGTAACGGCGCTAAAAACTCAATATGCACGTTCATGATCTTATATCTGTTTCACAACTTCGTACAACTAACCAGCAAGTGCACTGGGTCGTCCAAGTAATAAACCTTACGTGAGTAAGGGTCGATCCCACGGAGATTGTCGGCTTGAAGCAAGCTATGGTCACCTTGTAAATCTCAGTTAGGCGGATTCAAAGAGTTTTAAGAAATTATAGTGCATGAAAATTAAATAAAATATAAAATAGGATAGTGGTACTTATGTAATTCATTGGTGAGAATTTCAGATAAGCGTATAGAGATGCTTTCGTTCCTCTGATCTCTGCTTTTCTGCTGTCTTCATCTAATCAATCCTACTCCTTTCCATGGCAAGCTTTATGTAGGGCATCACCGTTGTCAATGGCTACATCCCATCCTCATGTGAAAATGGTCCAATGCGCTGTCACTGCATGGCTAATCATCTGTCGGTTCTCGATCATACCGGAATAGGATTTACTATCCTTTTGCGTCTGTCACTACGCCCAGCACTCGCAAGTTTGAAGCTCGTCACAGCCATCCCTTCCCAGATCCTACTCGGAATACCACAGACAAGTTTTAGACTTTCCGGATCTCAGGAATGGCCATCCATGGGTTCTAACTTATACCACGAAGACGCTAATAACTCGGACTCGGTCCCCTGTATTAGATATCCAAGAGATATCCATTCAATCAAAGGTAGAACGGAAGTGGTTGTCAGGCACGCATTCATAGGGGAATGATGATGACTTTGTCATGATCATCACATTCATGTTGAAGTGCGAATGAATATCTTAGAAGCGGAATAAGTTGAATTGAATAGAAAAACAGTAGTACTTTGCATTAATCTTTGAGGAACAGCAGAGCTCCACACCTTAATCTATGGTGTGTAGAAACTCTACCGTGGAAAAATACATAAGTAAAAGGTTCAGGCATGGCCGAATGGCCAGCCCCCAAACGTGATCTAAAGATGAAACTAAAGATGAAAACTCAATAGTAAAAAGTCCTATTTATACTAAACTAGTTACTAGGGTTTACAGAAATGAGTAAATGATGCAGAATTCCACTTCCAGGGCCCACTTGGTGTGTGCTTGGGTTGAGCTTGAAGTTTACACGTGGAGAAGTCTTTCTTGGAGTTGAATGCCAGTTTGTAACGTGTTTCTGGCGTTGAACTCCACTTTGCAACTTGTTTCTGGCACTGGACGCCAGACTGCAGCATGGAACTGGCGTTGAACGCCAGTTTACGTAATCAATCCTTATTCAAAGTATGGACTATTATATATTTCTGGAAAGCCCTGAATGTCTACTTTCCAACGCAATTGGAAGCGTGCCATTTGGGGTTCTGTAGCTCACGAAAATCGACTTTGAGTGCAGAAAGGTCAGAATCCAACAGCATCAGCAATCCTTCTTCAACCTCTGAATCTGATTTTTGCTCAAGTCCCTCAATTTCAGCCAGAAAATACTTGAAATCACAGAAAAACACACAAACTCATAGTAAAGTCTAGAAATGTGAATTTAACATAAAAACTACTAAAAACATCCCTAAAAGTAACTAGATCCTACTAAAAACATACTAAAAACAATGCCAAAAAGCGTATAAATTATCCGCTCATCAGCTGGCATACGGCCGCGTCGCCCATGCGATCGTGTGGCTGCCAGTTTCTTCAAAAACTCTGTTTTGTGCTTTCCTTCCATTTTTGTATGTTTCCTTTCCATCCTTTAAGTCATTCCTGCCTTAGAAGATCTGAAACTACTCAACACACAAATCACGGCATCGAATGAAAATAAAGGGTAATCAAAATAATTATTTTTAAGCATAGGAAACATGTTTTTCACATACATCACATAATAAGGAAGGAAAAGTAAAACCATGCAATTAATATGAATAAGTGGGTAAAGAGTTGATAAAATCCATTCAATTAAGCACAAGATAAACCATGAAATAGTAGTTTATCACGTACGCGTGGCTGACGCGTACACGTGACGAGCATCATGTGCTACAAATAAGGGAATACGCTGGGGGCAATTTCTGGACTGATATTTGGCCCAGATTTAAGCATGAAAATAAAGACAATACGCTGAGAATAGAGCTGGAATAGACACACTTCACTTTAGTTTTAGTTTTGCTTTAGTTTTTGAATTCTAGTGGGAGAAACTCCTACTTCTCTCTAGGGTTTTGGTTTTCTTAGTTTACTTTCAATTGGATATTGAGAGAAGCTATTGCTACCTTCATTTCTAGTTATTTTCCTCATAGTTTTCTTCTTTGATTCCTTTAGTACTCTTTCCAGTTTGGTTATCTTGAACTCATATTTGGATCTTGTTAATTTTGAATTTTGTTAATGCATTGAGTTATTTCCATATCCATTGTTATTGCTTGTTTTGTTATTGTTGATTATTGTTAGTGGTAGCTTGAATTGGATTGTTTTCTAGCTTTCATCATGTCTTTTATCGTTGCTCACCAACTGTTTGAGAAAATTTCATCCATGATCATGGAGTAGATTTTCTTCCCTGGTTTGGGGTTGAGTAATTGGAGCCTCTTGAGTTGTTATACTTAAGTATTGATTGGTAATTGAAAATTGCTAATTAGCTTGAACCTCACCAACTCTAGTCTCTCTCCATGAAGTGACTAGGACATGTGAGCTAAAGTTAATTGAGTTCACTTAACTTTTCTTCAATTGTTAGAGGATAACTAAGTGAGAGCAATGAGCCTTTATCATCACACTTGGGAAAGATAATGAGGATAGAAATTCCGATTCTCACCCCTAACCAAGACTTTTTATATTGATTAATTATCAACTCTTGCTAGTTATCTATTTCTCTAATTTCTAGTTATTTATATTTCTTGTTCTCAACTTCGAAAATCTCCAGGAAATCCTAACCAATAATTGCATTTTGTGTCAACTCCTAAGAAAAACGACCTGGGATTCTACTCTCGGTTATTGGTTTTATTTGTGACACTCATTTTAACTTTGACTAGTGAAAATCTCGTCAGTTGAGACTATACTGTGCGACTTGATTCGGAAGATAACTTTTTGGTAATTCTTGACCGACATTTATCCGCTTGTCAAGTTTTGGCGCCGTTACTGGGATTTGCATATGTGTGCTATGTTATTGGTTGGTGTAAATATGTTCATATTTGAATAATTGCATCTTTTATTTGTGTGTTAGTTGGTTATTAGTAGTATTTATTAGTTATTTTGCTTAATATATTTTGTTGCCATGAGCTCTATGTTTCTTTTATTGAATGACGTGTTCATTACCGGATCCGAGTGATTAGTCTGTATTTGATGGTATATTTTGACACAATTTGGATAGATTCTAGCACATGAACTCACACTTAAGCGCCAAAATAGCATACTTTTGTGTTTTGTCCCCAATTTGATTCTAAATGTGAAAACATGTAATTTTGTGCTTAATATGAGCAATTTAATTCCACTTTTATTCTATTTGATGCCATGACATGTTCACTGAGTGATTTCAGGCCTTAGAGGCAAGAATGGATAGCCAAAAGTAGAAGAAAGCATGTACAAGGGAGAAAACATGAAGAAAACAAGGAAAAGCACACATAGCGAAGTGTGTGTGCGCAAAAGTAAGCGTGCATACACACAAGAAAGAATTTCCATGTGTGCGTGCGCACAAGCACCCGTGCGTACGTGTAGGTTCGGGATACTCTCTTGTTTCACAGTCCGAGACTATTTAAACTAACCAATTCAGAATTCTCCGATGTACTAGTATTAGCAATAGCAAGTGCATTTTTGATGCAGTCATCAATTCTCCCAATAGGCTACAATTGCCACGAGCAAACATATTACTGACGAGGAAGGCATTTTTGCTATGCTACAAATACTTTACTTGTTCTGCTATTCTGCACAAGCCTGGCTGAGGAAGAATTACGAAGGGTAAAAATATGCGGATTAAAAGCTAAAGCTTAGGACATACTTTTTTTATTTAGAAATATCCACCATTTACGAAAATTTCGTTTATTTTTTAAGAAAACAGTAAGGTGAGGCCATTCCATTTCGACAAAATATCCACACCCAAGTTCCATAGCTTTGGGTCCGCTAGCCCGATCATGATTTTCTTCAGGTCAACTTTCAGCCATGTGTGCAGACGCATACATCTGTGCGTACGCACAGGTCTCTGCACGTGGTTGCATTAATGAAACACGTGCTTTGCGATTTTTGAGGCCTCTTGGCCCATTTTGGAAGGCTTGGATACTGATTTTGGATGCTATATGAAGAGGAATTCAACACATATGAAGGCATTAAGACTTAGAGCTCACTTAGATAGTTTTAGGGAGTAATTAGGAGTAGGAGTAGGAGTAGTGTAGCATTGCTCTCTTAGGATTTCAATTCCATTTCTATTGTAGCATTTTATAGCAAGCTTTTCTTTTGGATTTTGCTCCTTTAATTGTAAGTACTCTCAATTTTCTCTTTAAATATAGCACTTTTACTTTCATTTCCTTTTGGTTCAAGTTACTTGTTCATATTTTCAATTTTGTGTTTCTTGAAGTTTTGATCAATGAATTTTATGTTTCATGCTTCCTTTATGTTTAATTGCTTGTCTCTTATTGATATTGTTGATAGTTGGTTATAGTTTTCTATTTTACTTTGCAATTTTCCATGTTCTACTTTATGCACACAAGGTGTTTGTGAAAATGCCAATTTTAGATTTTGAGTAGATTTTCCTACCTTGGCTTGTGGTTTGAGTTCCTAGGATACTAGAGTCATGATGTCCGACATTTAGTGGTAATTCTTGAGTAGTTAGTTTACTCTTCTTTCCATTGACGCTAGCTTTTTATCAACTAGTTTGGTAAGTTAGCTAGGACTTATGGATTAAGGTCAATTATGCTTGCTTCACTTACTCCTCAATGCTTGGGGTTAACTAGGCGAGATTGACTCATCATAATTATCATCGTTGTGGTTATGACGATGATAGGATTCCTTGGATCTTCTTATTCCCAAGTCAAATCTGTTTATTGCATTTATAGCATTTTTACTAGTTTTGATCTCATCTTTCTCTTTACTTGCATTAATTCACAATTTTGCTCATTCCTTAGTTCTTTGACTGCTTAGTTCTTTTAATATTTTATTCTTTGATTACAAAATCCTTTTTTTGTCCTCTACAACCGAAAGCGTAACATTCCAATTGCATCCTAGGGAAGAACGACCCGAGGTTTAACTACTCTCAGTAATATGTTTTAATTTGAATTAAACATTTGATTAGGGAATTCATTGTTGGTTTGGACTATGCTACCAAAGAATTGATTCTTGTTTTGATTGATTCCAAACCATACAATAAATCTTTCATCAAATTTGGCGCCATTGCCGGGGATGCAAACGGTGTTATATCTTTTGGTTGTTGTGAATATGTTAATAGTGTAAATAGTACTTTTTGGTTGTTTGTTTGCTTTTGTTAGTAAGTTTTTGTTTATATTTTCTTTATGACTTTTTCACACCATTACCACAATGCACCCCAATAGAACCCAAACATTTACCTTTCTAGCCACCAATTCTATACACCATCACCTCACTACATACAAAACCCTTACCCTCATGAGTTTGATTGTCAACTTTTATCACCTTAATCTTCATCTTCACATATGGATCAAGCCACACAAGAAGTACTTTTCATGCTCATTCAAGAACAAAAAGAGTTCCGGAAGAAGCAAGAACAAGTCATGTCAACAATAGCAGAAACTCTTGACCGGTTAGCCTCATTGCGTTCATGCCATGACCAAGAAATTCTAGTGGATAAATTTGTAGAACCAAGTGAAAAGTGTGGAGTGAGCGAAGAATTACAAAATCAATTGGAAGATAGCTAGTCACAACATGAAGCACAAGAGGAAACAAATGAAGAATTGTGGGAAAGTGATAAAGAGGATTCCATCATTCAAGATTTTTTGTCCAACTTAGTCAACCCTGCCAATGACCTTCATGAGCCTCCCTTATTGGATTTGGAAGGAGATGTTGATGTGGACTTTACACAACCTCCAATTCTTGACTTGAGTGATGATTAGGAAGGTTTAGAGGAGGTTGAGGAAGATTCTATTCACCAAGAATTAAAGATAGTTGTGCAAAAACGAATTGAGCGGGTAAAGGCTTTTTCAACAAGCTTTCTAGGCCCACATCAATATGCCGTCTTGGAGACGGATTGTCAACTTTAAACCTTTTTTGGAGTAGTGGATGGTGGAGAGAAGAATGTTAATTGGCAAAGAAATGGAAAGTTCATCAAGGAAGCCAAATCAACATTTGGAGCTCAATTTTGGTGCGAGAAAAACTTTAGTGGATTTCGGGGAGTGCACAAGCATGTCAATGGTGATAGAGGAACTCAAGTACGGGATCCGGGTATTAATTTCAAGAATCAACACTTATGGATCCTAGTTGATAGCTTGAAGTCTCTTAAGAGTTTGAGACAATTCATTTGGGACCCCGGAGGTCAAATCAAGAGAAAACTTGGTTGGAGATTCAAGGAGGAGTGGAAACATAAGCCGCCCTAACAAGGATCTCCTCACCAAGTCCAACTTAAGGACTTTAAACCAAAGTGATAGGTGGGAGACTGATAAACCCATATTTTATGATTTATCGTGTGCTCAATTTGAGTGTTTTTATCAATTCTTCACCCACTTATTCATATGAATTGCACGATTTTATTTTTCCTTTCTTATTATGTGATAAAGTGTGAAAACATGTTTCCTATGCTTTAAAAGTATTAATTTTAATTATCCTTTATTACCATTCGATGCCGTGATTTGTGTGTTAAGTATTTTCAGGTCTCATAGGGCAGGAATGGCTTAAAGGACAGAAAGGAAACATACAAAAATGGAAGGAAAGCACAAAAATGGAGTTTTGAAGAAAAGGCAGCGACGCGAACGCATGGATGACGCGGACGCGTGCCTAGCGTGAAATAGCATCGACGCGAATGTGTGACTAATGCGGACGCGTGCCTTGAGCAGAACGAAAATGACGCGTACGCGTGACCAGGAAAACTCCAAACCACGCGAACGCGTGACCCACGCGTACGCGTGACGGACGCCACGTACAGGAATCTGCAGAAAACGCTCCCAGTGATTTCTGGACCCTTTTTCGGCCCAATTCTAAATCCAGAAACACAGAATATAAGCCAGAGAATAGAGGAATCAAAGGACAACAGAAGAGACATTTTTACAACTTGAAAATACATAATTTTAGGTTTTTGATGTAGTTTTTTAGAAAGAGAGGCTCTCTCCTCTCTCTTAGGTTTTAGGATTAGGATTCCTTTTATTTTATGATTATTACTTCAATGCCAGTTCAATATTCCTTTAATTTATTTTCTACTTTTATCTATTCTATTACTTTAATTGTTATTTATCTTTTCAATTTGGCTTATGAACTATTCATGTTAGGATTTTCTTAATTAATATAAATTGAGGTATTTCAGATATAAGATCATTTTTTATTCTATTTATGTTATTGATGTTTTCGATTTATCCAAATTATTTTCATTCGAGTAGATTTTCTTCCCTTTTGGCTTTGGTTGATTAATTGGTAACACTTGAGTTATCAAACTCAGCTGTGGATTGAAATTGGAGTTGCTAATTGATTATTCGAATCGCTCTAAAGCTAGTCTTTCCACAGGAGTTGACTAGGACTTGAGGATCAATTTAATTAGTCCACTTGACTTTTCTTTATTTAGTAAGGGTTAACTAAGTGGGATTAAAATCCAATTCTCATCACACCTGATAACTAGGATGGGATTTCCAGTTCTCATACCTTGCCAAGAGTTATTATTATTATTAATTTACTTTATTACTAATTTATTCTCCTTGTTCCCTACTTCAAAAACCCAAAAACATATCTTTTTACATAACCAATAATAAATCATACCTCCCTGCAATTCCTTGAGAAGACGACCCGAGGTTTCAATACTTCGGTTATAAATTTTATTGGGTTTTGTTACTTGTGACAACCAAAACTTTTGTACGAAAGGATTCTCTGTTGGAAAATTTCTACAACGCGATTACTTTTATGAAAATATCTTTACTAGCAGAAATCCGATCGTCAGAGACACCCCACCATGGTAATATCCTTCTAACTTTCTCTCTTTTAGCTTTTGTTTCATGAATAATTGGTTATTTTGCTTGGTTAGTTAGTTTTATTTTGAAGTTTGTTGGGTAATTTTAGTGAAATAATGTGTTTTTGGGAGTTTTATGATGTTTTGGGACTTGAAAACCTGTTTTGAACATCAAGTTTGATGCCTTAGAGGCAAAACTTTTGTTGTAGGAACAAAGTCCTGTGCGTCCGCACAGCCTTGTGCGAGCGCACAGTACCCCTGTTTTTCCGTCCCTGTGCGCACGCATAGCAATGTGCGCACGCACACCCCTAAACACTCCCTCTGTTCACGGCACGCGCATGGCTTGTGCGTGTGTATACATCCCATCTTTTCCCCCTGTGCGTACGCACACCCTGCATGTGAATGCACACTTCACTTTGTCATAAAAAAGGGGGAAGAGCCACCTTTGCGCGTGCAAAGATATGTGGGCCCGCACAGACCTTGGCAACCTAGTCGCAGCACACGCATCCCTTGTGCGTCTGAATGTAACCCCTTCTTTCCATCTGTGCATTTGCACATAACCTCTTGCGTCCGCACCGGCTGCGATACCTCTTCTATCCGCAGTGCCCGCACGCTGTTGTGCGAGCGCTGATGAGCGGATAATTTATACGCTTTTTGGCATTGTTTTTAGTATATTTTAGTTAGTTTTATTATGTTTTTATTAGTTTTTAAATAAAAATCATATTTATGGACTTTACTATGAGTTTGTGTATTTTTCTGTGATTTTAGGTATTTTCTGACTGAAATTGAGGGACCTGAGCAAAAATCTGATTCAGAGGCTGAAAAAGGACTGCAGATGCTGTTGGATTCTGACCTCCCTGCACTCGAAGTGGATTTTCTGGAGCTACAAAAGCTCAATTGGCACGCTCTTAATTGCGTTGGAAAGTAGACATCCTGGGCTTTCCAGCAATATATAATAGTTCATACTTTGCCCGAGATTTGATGGCCCAAACAGGAGTTCCAATTCAGCATAGAAATTCTGGCGTCAAAACGCCAGAACTGGCATAAAAGCTGGAGTTAAACGCCCAATCTGGCACAAAAGCTGGCGTTTAACTCCAAGAAAAGCCTCTACACATGAAAGCTTCAATGCTCAGCCCAAGCACACACCAAGTGGGCTCGGAAGTGGATTCTGCATCATTTACTCATTTTTGTAAACCATAGGTTACTAGTTTTCTACAAATAAGACCTTTTGCTATTGTATTTTAGAGACTTTTACACACTTGATCATACTTTTGATCTTTTACACACTTGATCATTTACTCGAAGCCAATGATCACCATTATCACTTTTGTATTTTCAACGGTGGAGTTTCTACACACCATAGATTAAGGTGTGGAGCTCTGCTGTTCCTCATGAATTAATGCAAAGTACTATTGTTTTTCTATTCAATTCATGCCTACTTCTTCTCTAAGATATACACTAGTTCTTCAACCTGAAAAATCTGATGATCTGTGACACTCATCATCATTCTCACCTATGAATGCGTGCCTGACATCCACTTCCGTTCTACATGCAAACAAGCTTGAATGTGTATCTCTTGTGTTTCTAATCTAAGATTAGAACCTTCGTGGTATAGGCTAGAATCAATTGGCGGCCATTCCTGAGATCCGAAAAGTCTAAACCTTGTCTGTGGTATTCCGAGTAGGATCTGGGAAGGGATGACTATGACGAGCTTCAAACTCGCGAGTGTTGGGCGTAGTGACAGACGCAAAAGGATCAATGGATCCTATTCCAACATGATCGAGAACCAACAGCTGATTAGCCGTGCGGTGATAGCGCATTTGGAACATTTTCACTGAGAGGACAGGAGGTAGCCATTGACAACGGTGAAACCCAACATACAGCTTGCCATGGAAAGGAGTATGAATGATTGGAAGAAGGCAATAGGAAAGCAGAGGTTCAGAAGGAACAAAGCATCTTCATACGCTTATCTGAAATTCTCACCAATGAATTACATAAGTATCTCTATCCTATTTTATGTTTTATTCATATTTTAATTATCAATTCTCCATAACCGTTTGAATCCGCCTGACTGAGATTTACAAGATGACCATAGCTTGCTTCAAGCCGACAATCTCCGTGGGATCGACCCTTACTCACGTAAGGTTTATTACTTGGACGACCCAGTGCACTTGCTGGTTATTTGTGCGGAGTTGTGACAAAGAGTTGAGATTACAATTGTGCGTATCAAGATGTTGGCACCATTGATGATCACAATTTTGTGCACCAAGTTTTTGGCGCCGTTGCCGGGGATTGTTCGAGTTTGGACAACTGACGGTTCATCTTGTTGCTCAGATTAGGTAATTTTATTTTATGTTTAAGCTTTTTACCTCTTAATTTTTGTAAAATTCAAAAAAAATTTTATTTCTATTTTGTTCTTCAGAACTTTTAAGAATGAATTCTAGAGTTTCAAGATGATTTGTTGAAGTCTGGCTGGCTGTGAAGCCATGTCTAATCTTTTGGACCGAGGTTTCAACTTATCATCACAAGGGCTTGTTGATTTCTATCAATCTTGCTGTTGAACGTAATGATTTGCTAAAGCTTGGCTGGCCATTGGCCATGTCTAGTATTTTGGACCGAAGCTTTCACTGAAAGCTTGGCTGGCTAGTAAGTCATGTCTAATTCCTGGACCGGAGTTTTAGACTAACATTGCATGATTCCTGGAATTCTTATTAAAAATTTTGAATCTCTTTATTTTCTTTTCCAAATAATTTTCGAAAAATCACAAAAAAAAATTATAAAATCTTAAAATAAAAAATATTTTATGTTTCTTGTTTGAGTCTAGCGTCTAATTTTAAGTTTGGTGTCCTGCATGTCTTTATTTTTCTTGCATGTGCATTATGTTCTTCATTGATCTTCAAGTTATTCTTCATGATTTCCTTGCTCTGATCTTTAATTTCTCTTGTTTTGTGTCTTTTGTTGTTTCTTATATGCATTTTCAATTTGTTATAGTCCTTAGTATACAAACTTCTAAGTTTGGTGTCTTGCATGCATTGTTTGTTTAATCTTAGTTTCCAATGATTAGTTACATTTTAATTATTTCTCATCATTAAAAATTCAAAAAAAAAAATTTAAAATTGTGTCTTTTCAAGTCAATAATACAGAGAATTGAAAATTCAGAACATGCAGCAGAGGAATTACAGAGAAAAGGATGGGCGTTCAAAACGCCCAGTGAAGAAGGAAAACTGGCGTTTAAACGCCTGCCAGGGTACCTGGCTGGGCGTTAAACGCCCAAAAAGGTAGCATTTTGGGCGTTAAACGCCAGGAGGACACTAGAGGGAAGATTTTGTTTTTAATTCAAATCTTTTTCAAATTTTCATAATTTTTCAAAATCAAATCTTTTTCAAATCATATCTTTTCAATCATATCCTTTCAAAATCAACTTCTTCCATTTTTTATTTATTACTATTTTTGAAAATCCTTGCTACAATTAATGATTTAATTCAAAATTTTCAAGTTGTTACTTACCTATTAAGAAAGGATCAAATTTTAATTCTAGAATCATATCTTTTAATTTCCTGTTAGTCAAGTAATCAACTTTAATTTTAAAAATTTCTCTTTTTAATTTGATTCTCAATCATATATTCTCAATCATATCTTTTCAATCACATCTTTTCAAAATTAATTTTCAATCATATCTTTTTTATTTCTAATTTCAAAATCTTTTCCAAAAATTACTTAATTTCTTTCCCAATCTTAGTTTTCGAAAATCATTTACCAAATTTTCAAATTTTTTTTTAATTATTTCAAAATCTTTTTACTTTAATTTTGAAAATTCTTTCCCTCTTCCCAAATCCTTCTATTTAAAGGACTAACACTTCTCCATTATCAGCAATTCGAACTCTGTCCCTCTTGATAAGTTCGAATTCTCTCTTCTCTACCTCATCCTTCTATTTTTATTTTCCTCTGACACCTCAAGGAATCTCTATACTGTGACATAGAGAATCCCATATTTTCTTATCATCTCTTTTCATATGAGCAGGAGCAAGGACAAGGGCATTCTTGTTGAAGCTGATCCTGAACCTGAAAGAACCTTGAAGAGAAAGCTAAAAGAAGCTAAAGTACAACTCTCTATAGAGGACCTAACAAAAACTTTCAAACAAGAAGAAGTCATGGCAGCCGAAAACAATAACAATGCCAACAATGCAAGGAAGGTGCTTGGTGACTTTACTGCACCTACTCTCGACTTCTATGGCAGAAGCATCTCAATCCTTGCCATTGGAGCAAACAACTTTGAGCTTAAGCCTCAATTAGTTTCTCTGATGCAACAGAATTACAAGTTTCATGAACTTCCATTGGAAGATCCTCATCAGTTCTTAGCTGAATTCTTGCAAATCTGTGACACTGTCAAGACCGATGGGGTTGATCTCGAGGTCTACAAGCTTATACTCTTTCCCTTTGCTGTAAGAGACAGAGCTAGAACATGGTTGGATTCACAACCTAAAGAAAGCCTGAACTCTTGGGAAAAGCTAGTCAATGCCTTCTTGGCAAAGTTCTTTCCACCTCAAAAATTGAGCAAGCTTAGAGTGGAAGTCCAAACCTTCAGACAAAAAGAAGATGAATCCCTCTTCTTTGGATCTCAAGTTGGATCTCCGGATACTCATTCTTTTTGAGCTTGAAAGGAACCTCGGGGATCACTTTCTTCTTGGCCACAACTTCATAGAAGTGGTCTTGATGGACCTTTGAGATGAATCTCTCCATCTCCCATGACTCAGAGGTGGAAGCAATTGCCTTCCCTTTCCTCTTTCTAGAGGTTTCTCTGGCCTTAGGTGGCATTGATGGTTATGAAAAAAAAAGCTATGCTTTTACCACACCAAACTTAAAATGTTTGCTCATCCCCGAGCAAAAGAAGAAAGAAAGAAGGAGAAGAAGAGAAATGGAGGAGAGGGAGAGAGGGGTGTATTCGGCCAAGGGGAAGAAGAGAGGGTTGTGTTGTGTGAAAATGAAGAAGGAGTGAGGGGTTTATATAGGAGGGAGGGGGTGTATGGTTCGGCCATTAGGGTTGGGTTTGGGAGGGAAATTGGTTTGAATTTTGAAGGTAGGTGGGGTTTATGGGGAAGAGAGGATGGATGTGAGTGGTGAAAAGGTGATGGGAAAGAATGATTGAGGTGATTGGTGAAGGGTATTTGGGGAAGAGAGTTATGAAAAGGTGTGAAGAGGAGAGAAGAAAAAGTGGCAATCCTGTGGGGTCCACAGATCAAGTGGGGTCAAGAACTTAACATCCCTGCTCCAATTAGGCGTGTAAAACGCCCTTGCTGTGCAATCCTGGCGTTTAACACCAGACTGCTATCTGTTTCTGGTGTTAAACGCCCAAATGTAGCTTGTTTCTGGCGTTTAACGCCAGACAGATGCTTGTTTCTGGCGTTTAAATGCCAAACTGCTCTCCTCCAGGGTGTGCTGTTTTCAATGCTGTTTTTCATTCTGTTTTTAATTTTTCAGTAGTTTTTGTGACTTCACATGATCATCAACCTAAAGAAAACATAAAATAGCAATGGAAAATAAATAAATATAATTAGATAACATTGGGTTGCCTCCCAACAGGCGCTTCTTTAATGTCAATAGCTTGACAGTGAGCTCTCATAGAGCCTCACAGATAATCAGAGCATTGTTGGAACCTCCCAATACCAAACTTAGAGTTTGACTGTGGGGGCTTTGGTTGATTCTGCAGTGAGAGAAGCTTTTCATGCTTCCTCTCCATGGTTACAGAAGGAGATCCTTGAGTCTTAAACACAAGGTTGTCCTCATTCAGTTGGAGGACCAACTCTCCTCTGTCCACATTAATCACAGCTCTTGCTGTAGCTAGGAAGGGTCTTCCAAGGATGATGGATTCATCCTCTTCCTTCCTAGTGTCTAGGATTATGAAATCAACAGGGATGTAAAGGCCTTCAACCTTTACTAACACGTCCTCTACTTGTCCATAAGCCTATTTTCTTGAGTTGTCTGCCATCTCAAATGAGATTCTGGCAGCCTGCACCTCAAAGATCCCAAGTTTCTCCATTACAGAAAGTGGCATTAAGTTTATTCCTGACCCCAGGTCACACAGAGCCTTCTCAAAGGTCATGGTGCCTATGGTACAGGGTATTAAGAATTTATCAGAATCCTGTTTCTTTTGAGGTAATTTCTGCCTATCCAATGCATTTAGTTCATTGGTGAGCAAGGGAGGTTCATCTTCCCAAGTCTCATTACCAAATAATTTGGCATTCAGCTTCATGATTGCACCAAGGTACTTAGCAACTTGCTCTTTAGTAATTTCTTCATCCTCTTCAGAGAAAGAATACTCATCAGAGCTCATGAAGGGCAGAAGGAGGTTCAATGGAATCTCTATGGTCTCTAATTGAGCCTCATATTCCTTTGGTTCATCAAAGGGAAACTCCTTATTGGTCATTGGACATCCCAGGAGGTCTTCCTCACTAGGATTCACGTCCTCCCCCTCCTTTCTAGGTTCGGCCATGATGGTTAAATCAATGGCCTTGCACTCTCTCTTTGGATTTTCTTCTGTATTGCTTGGGAGAGTACTAGGAGGAGTTTCAGTGACTCTTTTACTCAGCTGGCCCACTTGTGCCTCCAAATTCCTAATGGAGGACCATGTTTCATTCATGAAACTTACAGTGGCCTTAGATAGATCATAGACTATATTTGCTAAGTGACAAACCCCAATTTGACGGTTTATCTTGTATTGAATTTAGGGGATTTTATCACCTTTTACCCACATTTATTCAATGAAATAGCATGGTTTTGTATATTCTCCTTTAATTGTGCTTAAGAGTGAAAACATGCTTTTTAGGTCTTAAAATAGCTAAATTTAATTCTCCTTGATTCCATTAGATGCCTTGATATGTTTGCTAAGTGATTTCATATTTAGAAGGCAAAGATTGGATCAAAGGAATGAAGAAAGAAGCATGAAAAGGTGGAGAACTCATGAAGAAATGAAAGAACCGGAAAGCTGTCAAGCCGACCTCTTCGCACTTAAACGACCATAACTTGAGCTACAAAGGTTCAAATGATGCGGTTCTAGTTGGGTTAGAAAGCTAACATCCGGGGCTTCGAAACGATATAAGATTTGCCATAGTTGCTACACGTATGGTGGCGCGCACGCGCAAAGTACGCGCACGTGCCGTTGCTGCCACCTAGTTCACTTAAAGCAAAACGTGGCCAACGAATTCTAAAGCCTTGTGGGCCCAATCCAACTCATTTCTGATGCTATTTAACCCAAGGAGTGAAGAGGAAAACATGTGTTAGTTACCAATTAGTTTAGTTTAGCTTTGTAGTTAGTTTCTAGAGAGAGAAGCTCTCTCTTCTCTCTAGGATTAGGATTAGATTAGTTCTTAGATCTAGATCTATTTCTGCTTATTCTCTCTTCTAATTTTCGTTCCTCTCCTCTATTGCACTTGTAGGATTCTTCTTCTAATGTAATTCCTTTGTTTGTAGTTTGTGAATTCTCTTTTGTAGATCTACATTTCTCCTTCAATGCAATTGGTAAGTTCTTTGTTGTTTCATGATTGATTTAGTTTTCTATTGTGGACCTCTTGCCTTTGTAGTTAGATCTCTCTTTAATTCTTGCAAATTTATGTGTTCACTTGTATTGCACTCTATGTTTTTGATGAAATGTCTCTTATAGCTATTAGTTAGATTTTGTTCCTCTTGGCCTAGGTAGAGTAATTAGTGACACTTGAGTTATCTAATTCCTTTGTTGATTGATAATTGGAGAGATTGCTAATTGGTTTGGAGTGCACTAAAGCTAGTCTTTCTTTGGGAGTTGGCTAGGACTTGTGGCTCAAGTCAATTCATCCACTTGACTTTCCTTTCTTTAGTAAGGGTTAACTAAGTGGTAGCAATGAACAATTCTCATCACAATTGAGAAGGATAACTAGGATAGGACTTCTAGTTCTCATATCTTGCCAAGAGCTTTGTTAGTTGTTAGTTTATTTTCTTTGCCATTTATATTTCTTGTCCAAAAGCTTAAAAACCCCAAATATAATTCACAACCAATAACAAGACACTTCATTACAATTCCTAGGGAGAACGACCCGAGGTCCAATACTTCGGTTTATAAATTTTAGGGGTTTGTACTAGTGACAAACAATCTTTTTGTATGAAAGGATTATTGTTTGGTTTAGGAACTATACTTGCAACGAGAATTCATTTGTGAAATTCTAAACCATCAAAAATCCAATCATCACTAAGCTAGATGGATTCTGCTCAGAATTCTTATTCTATTGCTGAGTGGATGATGGAAAAGGCTTGCTATTGTTAAACCTATTTCTTCCACCATTATTAAAGCCTTGTTGAGGCTTTTGTTGATCCTTCCATGAGAAATTTGGATGATTTCTCTATGAGGGATTATAGGTGTTTCCATAGGGTTCACCCGTGTAATTCACCTCTACTATTGCAGGGTTCTCAGGATCATAAGCTTCTTCTTCAGAAGATGCCTCTTTAGTACTGTTGGATGATTCCTTCAATCCATTCAGACTCTGAGAAATCATATTGACTTGCTGAGTCAATATTTTGTTCTGAGCCAATATGGCATTCAGAGTATCAATTTCAAGAGCTCCATTCTTTTGAGGCGTCCCATTATTCACAGGATTCCTTTCAGAAGTGTACATGAACTGGTTATTTGCAACCATGTCAATGAGTTCCTGAGCTTCTGCAGGTATTTTCTTTAGGTGAATGGATCCACCTGCAGAATGGTCCAATGACATTTTAGATAATTCAGATAGACCATCATAGAATATATCCAGGATGGTCCATTCTGAAAGCATGTCAGAAGGACACTTTTTGGTCAGTTCCTTGTATCTCTCCCAAGCTTCATAGAGGGATTCACCTTCTTTTTGTTTGAAGGTTTGAACATCCACTCTAAGCTTGCTAAGCTTTTGAGGAGGAAAGAATTTGGCTAAAAAAGTCATGACCAGCTTATCCCAAGAGTTCAGGCTATCTTTAGGTTGAGAGTCCAACCATATTCTAGCTCTGTCTCTTACAGAAAACGGGAAAAGCATAAGCCTGTAGACCTCGGGATCAACCCCATTGATCTTAACAGTATCATAGATCTGCAAAAATTTAGTTAAGAACTGAAAGAGATCTTTTGATGGAAGTCCATGAAGCTTGCAGTTCTGTTACATCAGAGAAACTAATTGAGGTTTAAGCTCAAAATTGTTTGCTCCAGTGGCAGGGATTGAGATGCTTCTTCCATGTAAATTGGAATTAGGTGCAGTAAAGTCACCAAGCATCTTCCTTGCATTGTTGTTATTTTCGGCCATGTCTCCTTCTTTTTCGAAAATTTCTGTCAGATTTTCTCCAGAGAGTTGTGCTTTAGCTTCCCTTAGCTTCCTCTTTAGAGTTCTTTCAGGTTCAGGATCAGCTTCAACAAGAATGTTCTTGTCTTTGTTCCTGCTCATATGAAAAAGAAGAGAACAGAAAATATGGAATCCTCTATGTCACAGTATAGAGATTCCTTTATGTGAGTAGAAGAAGATATGAATAGAAGAAGGAGAATCCAAACAAGGGTGAGGAATAGGTTCGAATTCTTGGATGAAGAGGAGTGTTAGTAAATGAATAAATAAATAAAAGGAAGTGAGGGAGAAGAATTTTCGAAATTTAGATAGAATAAAATAAAAGTATTTTTGTTTTTAAATTAGAATTAAAATAAAAAATTCGAAAATTAAGAAAGGAAAAATTAAATCAAATTAAATTAAATTTAAAATAATTAGTTAATTTAAAAAGGAATTTTGAAAAAGATGAAGGTGATTTTCGAAAATTAAAGAAAGAATTAGTTAGATAGTTTTGAAAAAGATATGATTGAAATAGTAAACTTTTAAAATCAATCAAAAAGTTAAGTGGTTAGTTGAAAAAGATTTGAAAATCAATTTTGAAAAGATAAGAAGTTAGAAAAGATTTTGAAATTAATTTTGAAAAAAATGTGATTGAAATTTATTTTGAAAAAGATTTGAAAAAGAAATTTAAAAAGATTTGATTTTGAAAATTAAAGTTGATTGCTTGACTAACAAGAAACTAAAAAGATATGATTCTAGAGTTTAAAGATTGAACCTTTCTTACTAGGCAAGTAAAAAACTTAAAAATTTTGAATCAATCACATTAATTGTTAGCATTAATTTCGAAAATATGAATTAGAAATAAGAAAAAGATTTTGAAAATCAATCATAAAGTTTTCGAAAATATGAAAGAAGAAATGAAAAATATTTGATTTTTGAAAAAGATTTGAAAAAGATAGAATTTTTAAATTGAAAATTTGATTTGACTCATAAGAAACAACTAAATTTTAAAAAGTTTTGAAAAAGTCAACTCAAATTTTCGAAAATTTATGAGTGAAAAAGGGAAAGATATTTTTTTATTTTTGAATTTTTAATGATGAAAGAGAAAAACATCAAAAAGACTCAATGCATGAAAATTTTGGATCAAAACACATGATGCATGCAAGAACACTATGAATGTCAAGATGAACACCAATAACACTTTGAATGTCAAGATGAACACCAAGAACTTATTTTTGAAAATTTTGAAGAAAAGAAAAACATGCAAGACACCAAACTTAAAGATTTTTAATTTTTAGACACTAACAAATTGAAAATGCATATGAAAAATAAGAAAAGACACAAAACAAGAAATTTTAAAGATTAAACAAGAAGACTTACCAAGAACAACTTGAAGATCATGAAGAATGCAATGCATGAATTTTCGAAAATGCAAGAAAAATAACAACATGCAATTTGACACCAAACTTAAAAATTGACACTAGACTCAAACAAGAAACATAAAATTTTTGGTTTTTATGATTTTATTAATTTTTTTGGATTTTTCAAAAATTAATTTGAAAAAGAAAAATAAGGATTTCAAAAATTTTTTTTATAAGAATTCCAGGAATCTGCAATGTTAGTCTAAAGCTTCGGTCCAGGAATTAGACATGGCTTACTAGCCAGCCAAGCTTTCAGTGAAAGCTCCGGTCCAAAACACTAGACATGGCCAATTGCCAGCCAAGCTTCAGCAGATACAAATCAGACATACAACAGCTGATACTTCATCCAACTTCATATGCTGATAAGTGGAAGCCTCGGTCCAAATGAATTAGACATGGCTTTACAGCCAGCTAGGCTTCAACGTGCTTCATGAAACTCTAGAATTCATTCTTAAAAATTCTGAAGAACATAGAATAATTTTTTTTTGTTTTTTTGTTTTTTTTTGAAAGTAAGAAATAAAAGAGCTTAAAAATAAAATAAAATTACCTAATCTGAGCAACAAGATGAACCGTCAGTTGTCCAAACTCGAACAATCCTCGGCAACGGCTACAAAAACTTGGTGCGCGGAAATCGTGACGGTTCCATTCCTTGGTAACAGCGCTAAAAACTCAATATGCATGTTCATAATCTTAGTTCTTTGTCACAACTTCGCACAACTAACCAGCAAGTGCACTGGGTCGTCCAAGTAATAAACCTTACGTGAGTAAGGGTCGATCCCACGGAGATTGCTGGCTTGAAGCAAGCTGTGGTCACCTTGTAAATCTCAGTCAGGCGGAGTCAATTGATTATGGAGATTTAATAATTAAAAGATAAATAAAACATGAATTTAAAGATAGAGATACTTATGTAATTCATTGGTGAGAATTTCAAATAAGCGTATGAAGATGCTTGTTCCTCCTGAACCTCTGCTTTCCTATTATCTTCATCCAATCATTCATACTCCTTTCTATGGCAAGCTGTATGTTAGGCGTCACCGTTGTCAATGGTTACATCCTGTCCTCTCAGTTAAAATGGTCTAATGCACTGTCACTGCATGGCTAATCATCTGTCGGTTCTCGATCATACTGGAATAGGATCCATTGATCCTTTTGCGTCTGTCACTACGCCCAGCACTCGCGAGTTTGAAGCTCGTCATAGCCATCCCTTCACAGATCCTACTCGAAATACCACAGACAAGGTTTAGACTTTCCGGATCTCAAGAATGGCCGTCCATGGATTCTAACTTATACCACGAAGATTCTGATTAAGGAATCCCAGAGATACTCATTCAATCTAAGGTAGAACGGTAGTGGTTGTCAGGCATGCGTTCATAGGTTGGGGATGATGATGACTGTCACAATCATCACATTCATATTGAAGTGCGAATGAATATCTTAGAATTGGAATAAGCTTGAATTGAATAGAAAAACGATAGTATTTTGTATTAATTCATGAGGAACAGCGGAGCTCCACACCTTAATCTATGGTGTGTAGAAACTCTACCGTTGAAAATACATAAGTGATGAAGGTTCAGGCATGGCCGAATGGCCAGCCCCCAAACGTGATCAAAGGATCAAAAGATAATCCAAAGATAAAACTAAGGATGTAAATACAATAGTAAAAAGTCCTATTTATGCTAAACTAGTTACTAGGGTTTACAGAAATGAGTAAATGATGTAGAAATCCACTTCTGGGCCCACTTGGTGTGTGCTTGGGCTGAGCATTGAGCTTCACACGTGTAGAGGCTTCTCTTGGAGTTGAACGCCAGTTTGTAACCTGTTTCTGGCGTTTAACTCCACTTTGCAACCTGTTTCTGGCATTTAACTCCAGAATGCAACATGGAGCTGGCGTTGAACGCCAGTTTGCGTCATCTAAACTCGGGCAAAGTATGGACTATTATATATTGCTGGAAAGCCCTGGATGTCTACTTTCCAACGCAATTAAGAGCCTGCCATTTGAAGTTTTGTAGCTCCAGAAAATCCAGTTTGACTGCAGGGAGGTCAGAATCCAATAGCATCTGCAGTCCTTCTTCAATCTCTGAATCTGATTTTTGCTGAAGTCCCTCAATTTGAGTTAGAAAATACCTGAAATCACAAAAAAACACACAAACTCATAGTAAAGTCCAGAAATGTGATTTTTATTTAAAAGCTAATAAAAATATACTAAAAACTAACCAAATTATACTGAAAACTATGTAAAAACAATGCCAAAAAGCGTATAAATTATCCGCTCATCATGAAGTCACAAAAACAATTGAAAAACAGAATGAAAAATAGCACACCCTGGAAGAGAAGCCTACTGGCATTTAAACGCCAATAAGGGCAGCAGAATGGGCGTTAAACACCCAGTCTGGCACCATTCTGGGCGTTTAACGCCAGAAATGGGCACCAGACTGGAGTTTAACGCCGAAAAAGGGCAAGAAGCTGGCATTAAACGCCAGAAATGGGCAGCAACCTGGCATTTAATGCCAAGATTGGCAGCAAAGGGCGTTTTGCAAGCCTAATTGGTACAGGGATGAGAAATCCTTGACACCTCAGAATCTGTAGACCCCACAGGATCCCCACCAACCTCAACTCACTCTCTCCCTTCTTCACACCTTTTCATAATACTCTTCCCCAAATACCCTTCACCAATCACCTCAATACCTCTTCCATAAACCCCTCACCTATCAAATCCGACCCTCTTCTCCATAAACCCTTCACCAATCCACATCCATCCATCATAAACCCCACCTACCTCACCATTCAAATTCAAACCACTTTTCCTTCCAAACCCACCCATATATGGCCGAACCTTACCCTCTCCCCACTCCTATATAAACTCATCTTCACCCCTTCATTTTCACACATCTTCAGCACTACTTCTCCCCCTTGGCCGAAACACTAACCCCCCTCCATCTCCTCTATTTCTTCTTCCTCCACTCTATTCCTTCTTCTTTTGCTCGAGGACAAACAAACCTTCTAAGTTTGATGTGGTAAAAGTATTGCTTTTTATTTTTCCATAACCATTTATGGCACCTAAGGTCGGAGAAACCTCTAGAAAGAGGAAAGGGAAGGCAAAAGCTTCCACCTCCGAGTCATGAGAGATGGAGAGATTCATCTCAAGGGTGCATTAAGATTACTTCTATGAAGTTGTAGCCAAGAAGAAGGTGATCCCCAAGGTCCCTTTCAAGCTCAAAAAGGGTGAATACCCGGAGATCCGACATGAGATTCGAAGAAGAGGTTGGGAATTTCTCACCAACCCCATTCAACAAGTCAGAATCTTAATGGTTCAAGAGTTCTATGCCAATGCATGAATCACCAAGAACCATGATCAAAGTGTGAACCCGGACCCAAAGAATTGGCTTACAATGGTTCGGGGGAAATACTTAGATTTCAGTCCGGAA
Organism: Arachis ipaensis; assembly: GCF_059453495.1. Lineage (NCBI taxonomy): Eukaryota > Viridiplantae > Streptophyta > Magnoliopsida > Fabales > Fabaceae > Arachis > Arachis ipaensis. Next base: position 97,871,232 of record NC_142439.1, read on the forward strand.
AATGTAAGGTTGGCATTCAACTTGCCCATGATGCAAGGAGATGCACGCCCCTACACTAGAAGGGTCAACTTTGATCAAAGGTTGGACCAAGTCCTCATAGACATTTGTGAAGAGGGCGCTCAATGGAAGAGAGATTCAAGAGGGAAGCCGGTTCAGCTAAGAAGGCATGACCTCAAGCCTGTGGCTAGGGGATGGTTGGAGTTCATCCAACGCTCAATCATTCTCACTAGTAACTAGTCTGAAGTTACTATAGACCGGGCCATCATGATCTATAGCATCATGATTGGAAAGGAAGTAGAAGTTCATGAGGTTATATCTCGAGAACTCTACAAGGTGGCGGACAAGTCCTCTACTTTGGCAAGGTTAGCCTTCCCTCATCTCATTTGTCACCTCTACAATTCGGCTGGAATTGACATAGAGGAAGACATCCTCATTGATGAGGACAAGCCCATCACTAAGAAAAGGATGGAGCAAACAAGAGATCCCACTCATGGACAAGAGCATGAGGAAATTCCTCATCATGAAATCCCTAAGATGCCTCAAGGGATGCATTTTCTTCCACAAAATTATTGGGAGCAAATTAACACCTCCCTAGGAGAATTAAGTTCCAATATGGGACAACTAAGGGTGGAACACCAAGAGCATTCTATCCTCCTTCATGAAATTAGAGAAGATCAAAAAATCATGAGAGAGGAGCAACAAAGGCAAGGAAGAGACATTGAGGAGCTCAAGAACTCCATAAGATCTTCAAGAGGAAGAACTAGCCGCCATCACTAAGGTGGACCCGTTCTTTAATTTCCTTGTTCTTTATTTTCTGTTTTTCGAATTTTTATGCTTTATGTTTATCTATGTTTGTGTTTTTATTACATGATCATTAGTGTCTTAGTATCTATGCCTTAAAGCTATGAATGTCCTATGAATCCATCACGTTTCTTAAATGAAAAATGTTTTTAATTGCAAAAAGAAAAAGAAATACATGAATTTCGAATTTTAAATAGTTTAATTATTTTGATATGGTGGCAATACTTTTTGTTCTTCTGAATGAATGCTTGAACAATGCATTTTTTTGAAATTGTTGTTTATGAATGTTAAAATTGTTGGCTCTTGAAAGAATGGTGGAAAAGGAGAAATGTTATTGATAATCTGAAAAAATCATAAAATTGATTCTTGAAGCAAGAAAAAGAAGTGAAAAAAAAAGAGAAAAAGAAAAAGCAAGCAGAAAAAGCCAATAGCCCTTTAAACCAAAAGGCAAGGGTAAAATAAAAAGGATCCAAGGCTTTGAGCATCAGTGGATAGGAGGGCCCACAGGAATAAAATCCTGGCCTAAGCGGCTAAACCAAGCTATCCCTAACCATGTGCTTGTGGTGTGAAGGTGTCAAATGAAAACTTGAGACTGAGCGGTTAAAGTCGTGGTCCAAAGCAAAAAAAGTGTGCTCTGAAAAGGTTCACCCAGTTATGTGTCTGTGGCATTTATGTATCCGGTGGTAATACTGGAAAACAAATTGCTTAGAGCCAAGGCCAAGACTCATAAAGTAGCTGTGTTCAAGAATCAACATACTGAACTAGGAGAATCAATAGCACTATTTGAATTCTGAGTTCCTATAGAAGCCAATCACTCTGAACTTCAAGGGATAAAGTGAGATGCCAAAACTGTTCAGAAGCAAAAAGGTAATAGCCCCGCTCATATAATCAAGACTGATCTTCATAGATGTTTTTGGAATTCATTGTATATTCTATTCTTTTTATCCTATTTGATTTTTAGTTGCTTGGGGACAAGCAACAATTTAAGTTTGGTGTTGTGATGAGCGGATAATTTATACGCTTTTTGGCATTGTTTTTAGTATATTTTAGTTAGTTTTTATTAGTTTTTAAATAAAAATCACATTTGTGGACTTTACTATGAGTTTGTATATTTTTCTGTGATTTCAGGTATTTTCTGGCTGAAATTGAGGGACCTGAGCAAAAATCTTATTCAGAGGCTGAAAAAGGACTGCAGATGCTGTTGGATTCTGACCCCTATGCACTCGAAGTGGATTTTCTGGAGCTACAAAAGCCCAATTGGCGCGCTCTTAATTGCCTTGGAAAGTATACATCCTGGGCTTTCCAGCAATATATAATAATCCATACTTTGCCCGAGATTTGATGGCCCAAACTGGCGTTCCAAATCAGCATAGAAATTTTGGCGTCAAAACGCCAGAACTGGCATAAAAGCTGGAGTTAAACGCCCAAAATGGCACAAAAGCTGGCGTTTAACTCCAAGAAAAGCCTCTACATGTGAAAGCTTCAATGCTCAGCCCAAGCACACACCAAGTTGGCCTGAAAGTGGATTCTGCATCATTTACTCATTTCTGTAAACCCTAGGTTACTAGTTTTCTACAAATAGGACCTTTTGCTATTGTATTTTAGAGACTTTTACACAATTGATCATACTTTTGATCTTGGTTCTTCTGGTTCCCTCTCTGGGGCCAAAGCCAATGATCACCATTATCACTTTTGTATTTTCAACGGTGGAGTTTCTACACACCATAGATTAAGGTGTGGAGCTCTGCTGTTCCTCATGGATTAATGTAAAGTACTATTGTTTTTCTATTCAATTCACACCTAATTCTTCACTAAGATATACACTCGTTCTTCAACCTGACGAATGTGATGATCTATGAAACTCATCATCATTCTCACCTATGAACGCGTGCCTGACAACCACTTCCGTTCTACATGCAAACAAGCTTGAATGTGTATCTCTTGGGTTTCTAATCTAATATTAGAACCTTCGTGGTATAGGCTAGAATCAATTGGTGGCCATTCCTGAGATCCGGAAAGTCTAAACCTTGTATGTGGTATCCCGAGTAGGATCTGGGAAGGGATGACTGTGACGAGCTTCAAACTCGCGAGTGTTGGGCGTAGTAACAGACGCAAAAGGATCAATGGATCCTATTCCAACATGATCGAGAACCAACAGCTGATTAGCTGTGCGGTGACAGCACATTTGGAACATTTTCACTGAGAGGACGGGAGGTAGCCATTGACAATGGTGAAACCCAACATACAGCTTGCCATGGAAAGGAGTATGAATGATTGGAAGAAGGCAATAGGAAAGCAGAGGTTCAGAAGGAACAAAGCATCTTCATACGCTTATCTGAAATTCTCACCAATGAATTACATAAGTATCTCTATCCTATTTTATGTTTTATTCATGTTTTAATTATCAATTCTCCATAACCGTTTGAATCTTCCTGACTGAGATTTACAAGATGATCATAGCTTGCTTCAAGCCGACAATCTCCGTGGGATCGACCCTTACTCACGTAAGGTTTATTACTTGGATGAACCAGCGCACTTGCTGGTTAGTTGTGCGGAGTTGTGACAAAGAGTTGAGATTACAATTGTGCGTATCAAGATGTTGGCGCCATTGATGATCACAATTTCGTGCACCAAGCGCATAACCCTTCCTTCTTCCTTGTGTGCGTCCACACACAACCTTGTGCGTCCGCACAGATCACTTTTCGAACTTAATTCGAAAAGGGGACTCGTGCTTCAGTTTCCCCAGTCACTAACCCTTTCTTTTTTTCCCCTTCTCTGAAACCCCCCCAACCCTTTTCTTTTCTTCTCTGAGACACCACCAACCATCACCTCCGTCTGACTACAACACCACCGGCGACAACACCACTGTCGCCCTTTTTCTCTCTCTCTCTTTTACATTCCCCCGTTTTCTCTCCTCTGTACCGCGTTGCACCCTGTTCTGCCGTGCAAGCCCTAGCCGCGTCCTCTAGTTTTGGCGGGTAGCCACCAGCAGCGGCAGACCTCTGTGCCGCTGCAACCCTCCTTCTCTGTCCATTTCTTCTTCTCTTTCCTTCTGCATTACAGGTTCCATTTCCTTCTCTGTAACCTGCGCTTCTACTATTTCTGTTTCATTTTCTTTCTTTAACTGCTTTTAATTTCTATTTTAGTAACTAGGTGGCATTAGGTTAGTTGATTTCTGGTTTTCTGGACTGAATGTTGATGCTGGCTGATTATTTCTTATTTCTCTGAGTTGGATAACTGCTACATTAAACTTTGAATGCTGCTTTCTATGAACTATGAACGCTGCTTTTCATTTCTGCACATAACTTGCCTGATGAAATGCCTGAATGGAATTTTTTATTCAATTTATATGTCTGATCAGCTTAGACCTTGAATTTTGCTTTCATTTGGCATTTTATTTTCCACTTGTGCAATTTCTTTAATTTTGGATGCTGCCTGAGATGGAATTGTGTATGCAATCTGTATTATTTATTCTTGAACATCAACCTGAACTTGAAATGCGCAATTGTGATTACTCTGTTTGATGTTAACTTTTACTGGCATACCATACTTTAGTTATCAAATTGTTAGTTATGCATTTGGTTGCTGATTTTGCTTACAAGACCAAACTGAAGTGACTTCACAGACGTGACCATCTTGTTTGGTACATTAAAAATGGATAACCTGATTTCATGTAGTGAATTGATGTTGTTGCCTATTCATGAAGTTTCTGAACATAGATGATCGTATGCATAGCCACTTGTTTTTCTCCAAGTTTTTGAGAAATTTGAATTGAGACTCTTTCAATTAATTGCTTTCTGAACAAGGGCTGCATGTGTTTGATTGTCTTCCACCTTTCAACATGAATACGCAAGCTTCTAACTGTCAAATTGGTTATTCTCTTGGTACTGAATTTTGATTGAATCTTATACTTTGAATACACTAAGACAATAACCAAGTTTGAATCAATTCACTTGTATTGTACACCTAAGTCATATGTATGCTATAATTGTTATTCATTCCTTCATGTGTTACTTAGGTTACTTGATTTTGGGAAAATGCATTTCCTTTTGAACGTTCAACCGCTTTATACATGTTTTCCCTTAATTGAGTGTTTGTTTATCTTATTGGCTCTTATTTGAATTGTTTGACTGTTGCCTTCTTCTTTCTATGATTCTTATCTGTTTCTCCTGAGTTGTACTCTATTTTTGTCTTTTTCAGTATGGCTCGCAAAGGGAAGGAGAAAGCCAATCCTTTGGCTCGTCCTCCTCCTACACCTCCGAGTACCCAACCGGACACGTTCATTAATGCTAAAGCCCAAGAACAATATAAGAAACTGGAAAAGCGAGCTTTTAACTACGAGCGAAAGCTGAACTTGTCAGAGAAATATGCGGATCAGATTCTTAATAGACTAAACTTTTACCATTGGAAATTCGTAGAATTTGATCCGGTGGAAGTCAATGAACACCAGGTTAGGGAATTCTACGAAAATCTCCTAAAGAGGGACACCCCAATTATTTTTCTGAGAGGTGTCACACTGGACACCTCTGATACTGCTTTAGAAGCCCTTTTAGATATTCTGTATATTCCTCCGATTCGTGACGCTTATCCTCAGATAGTGAAGGAATTGACAACGGGCAAGCTTTCTTTGGATGTGGTTCTGAAAAAGATTGGCTTGTCTGAGGCCAGATGGGAGCACAGTAGAGGGGAGAATTCAGTTCCATTGCGCATTACGTGTACTGACGTAAATCCTGAGACAAGGATTTGGCAGAAGATCATTGCCGACTATATCCTACCAAGCACACATGCCACTCATATCCGCGTTCGTGTGGCAGTTTTGCTTTGGGCTATTCTAGAGGGGAAGAGGATCTTTGTTCTTCCCCTTATCAGAGATTCGATGTGGAAGGTGAACCAACAGCAGAAATACAACATTTCCTTCTCATCGATGATCACCAGATTAGCCGCTTTATCTAGAGTGGAGAGACACCCAACAGACCAGACGTCTGTCTTCATCAGCAAGCAGCCATTCCTACCATACGGTGACTATGATGGACCACCACAGAAGAAGAGAAAGACCACTGAGCCTCCATCAGCAGCAGAGTTCTCAGCACCTCCTACAGCTCCCGCACCCATACGGGAGATCATTCAGCTCCTCTACTATTTCAAGCACCGCAATGCTCGCCGCTTCCAGTGGATAGCGGCGAAGTTTGAGGGTAGAGACCCTGGGCCACCTCCTCCAGATACACCAGAGCCTGAGGCCGAGACCAAGGAGCCTGCACCGGAGGAGCCAGCAGCTGAAGCTGGCCAGGCAGTTGAGCCCCTGAGCAGAGACCGGCGGAGCCCACAGTTGAGGAGGCTACATTTCAGAGAGTTGAGGAGTCGGCAGCAGGAGCCGAGTAGATAGTAGAGATGGCAGCAGAGCCAGCTAGGGGTGTTCATGGTTCAGTTTTTTCATAAACTGAACTGAAACTACGCTAAACCATTTTAAATGGTTTAGAAACTGAACCAAACTACTTTGTCAAATAAGAAACTGGTTTTAAACCAGTTTACAATACAATGCACCATTTTAAACCAGTTTTAATAGAAAAACCAGTTTAAACTGGTTTATAGGCTAAAACTAGTTTTAACTTTTAACATATATAAAATTAGTTTTTACATTTTCTCTCTCCGCCTCTCTTTCTCTCTCCTTCTCTCCCTCTCTCTCCCTCTCCCCTCTCTCTTTCTCTTTCTCCTTCTCTCTCTCCCCCTCTCTCTATCTCTCTCTCTCTCTCTCTCTCTCTCTTTCTCTCTCCCCCTCTCCCTCTCTCTCTCCCTGCTCTCTCTCTCTCTCTCTCCTTCCCTTCTCCCCCTCTCTCTTCTTCTCTCCCTCTCTCCCCTTCCTTTCTCTCTCTCCCACTCTCTCTTTCCTTCTCTCCCTCTCTCTCCCCATCCTCTCTCTATCTCCCTTCTCTCCCTCTCTCTCCTTCCCCTCTTTCTCTCTCTCTTCTTCTCTCCCTCTCTCCCCCTCCTTTCTCTCTCTCCCTCATCTCTCTCTTTTTCTTTTCTCTCTCTCTCTCTCTCCCCTTACCCTCTTTCTCCCCTCTCCTCTCTTTGTCTTTCGCTCTCTCCCCCTCCTCTCTCCCTCTCTCTCTCCCTCTCTCTCTCTCCCTCTTTCTCTCTCTCTCTCTCTCCCTTTTCTCTCTCTCTATCACTTTCTCTCATTCTCTCTCTCCCCTATCCTTCTTCCCCCCCCCCCCCTCTCTCTCTCTCTCTCTCTCTCTCTCCCTCTTATCCTTTCCTCTCCCTCTTCTCTCTCTCTTTCTTTCCCTCTCTCTTTTAACATATATAAAATTAGATTTTAAATTCTCTTTCTTACCCTCTCTCTCCCTCCCTCTCTCTCTCTCCTTCTCTCCTTCTCCCCCTCTCTCTTTCTCCTTTCTCTCCCTTTTTCTCTTTTCTTCCCTTCTTCCTCTCTTTCTCCTCTTCTCTCCCTCTCTCTCCTTCCTTTCTCTTTCTCTCTCCTTCTACTCTCTTTCTCTCCCTCCTTCCCCTCTCACTCTTCCTCTTCTCTCTCTCTCCCCCTCTTTCTCCCCTTCCTTTTTCTTTGTCCTCCTCTCTCTCTCTCCCCTTTTTCCTTTTCTCTCTCCCCCTTTCTCTTCTTATCTTCCTCTCTCGTACCCCCTCTCTCGCTCTCTCTCTCCTGCCCCTCTTTCTCCCCCCTTTCTTTCTCTCTCCCTTTTCTCCCTCTATCCCTTTCTCTCACTCTCTCCCCTATCCCTCTTCCTCTCTATCTCTCTCTCCCTCTCTCTGCTTCCGTCTTCCCCTCCACTCTCTCTCCCTCTCTCTTTCTCTCTGTCTCTCTCACTTTCTCTCTCTCTCTCTCTCTCTTTCTCTCTCTCTCTTTCTCTCTCTCTTGTGCTCTTTTTCCCCTCCATTCTCTCTCTTTCTCTCTCTATCTCCTCTCTCTCTCTCACTCTTTTTTCTATCTCTCATTCTTTCCTCTTTTTTTTTCTTTTATCTATTTCCCTCCTTCTCTCTCTTGTTTTGGAGAAAAGAGGGGGGAGAGAGAGAGAAGAAGGATATAGAGTGAGAGAAGGTTGAGAGAGAAAGAGAAAATAGAGAACAAAAGAGAAGAAAGAGGAGAAAGAGAGAGAGGAGGGAGAAGAAAGAGAGAGAATAGGGGAGAGAAAGAAGGGAAGGGCGAGAGAGAGAAATATGAGAGTGAAAGAGAAAAAGGAAAGAGAGAGATAGAGAGAGAGAGAGAAAGAAGAAGAGAGAAGAGAGGGAGAGAGAGGAGGGAGAGGAGAGAGAGAAATAAAAGGGAAGAGAGAGGGAAAATAGGGAGAGAGAGAGAGAGAGAAAGAGAAGGGAGCAGGGAGGGAGAGAGAGAGAGAGAAGGGGGAAGGGAGGGGGAGCGAGGGAGAGGAGAGAAAAAGGAAAGAGAGGGAGAGAGCGAGAGGAAATGGAGAGAGAGAGAGAGAGGGGGGAAGAAAGAGGAGAAGAAGAGAAAGGGGAAGAAAGAGGGGGGAGAGAGAGAGGAGGGAGAGGAGAGAGTGAGAAAGAAAAGGGAAGAGTGAGAAAAAGGAGAGAGAGAGAGAGAGAGAGAGAGAGAGAGATGGGAGGGGGAGAGAGAGAAAGAAATGGGAAGAGAGATGTAAAGGAGGGAGAGAGAGAGGAGAGGGAGAAAGAGGAGGAGAGAGAGAGAGGAAGAGAGATAGAAAGGGAGAGGGAGAGAGAGAGGGAAATGAGAGAGAGAGAGAGAGAGAGAGAGAAGGGTGAGAGGGAGAGAAGGAAGAAAGGGGAAAGAGAGAGAGAAGGGAGGGAGGAGGGGAGAAAGAGGAGAGAGAGAGTGAAGGGAGAGAGAGAGAAAGAGTATGTAAAAACTAATTTTAGAGTTTAAATAAAACCAGTTTTAATTTGGTTTAAAACTAGACTGAACCATAAAAACTGGTTTTTAATAAACTAGTTTTCATAAAAACTACGGTTTCAGTTCAGTTTTTTATTTAAAAAAACTGGTTTATTTAAAACAGTTTCAGTTCAGTGAAACCAATTTTTTTGCACACCCCTAGAGCCAGCTGACCAGGCAGTTAAGCAGCCGGCAGCTGAGACCACCACAGAGACATCCCGAGCCATCATTGTTTATCAGCGTCATCACCACCCACCACCATCTGATGGTTGAGCTACTCAGAGTTGACCCCCCTGTTTGATTCTTTTGAGCACTGAGGACAGTGCATGATTTAAGTGTGGGGAAGGATCTACGATATTTTGGGTGTAAACATTCTCTCCTGAACACTTTTCATTTAGTTTATTTCAGTTTTATTATGCTTTTGTAGATATTTACAGCACTTTACTTTTTGCTACATATTAGTACCTTATATATATATATTAGATGTGTCTAGCCATCTTTAGTATTGCACTTTTGTTTTGGTATATATATATACATAGTACATCTTTATATTGCTTGGTATATAGTATAGATATAGATTGTGATTGGATGATGTGAATAACATATGCCTAGTTTATTTTGATCCTAATTGTTCATGTTACTTTTTGCTTGTTGAAACTTAGGGAAAGAACTAGGAAATTTTGAAAAAATTTGCATCCATCATAACATACATACATACATATAGGAAATAATTTTGGTGAAAAACAACAAGAATTTTTCAAGAATTTTGTTTTAGGAAATTCTATTGAATTGATTGAGAAAACTATTTTCAAGCTTGCTTGAATGATTATTTTGGAACATAGAAGAGTAAAGAACAAATACCTTGTGAGTTTTTGAGCTATATTGAGTGGTTACACATTTTAACCACTAATTTTGTTCATTGAGTGTTATATCTCTTCTATGATTGTAATCTCGGTTTTACTTGATTCTTTATGACCAATGATTGATGTTTTGAATTGCATTGAGCATGATTGAGGCCATCTTTGATAAAAGTTTACTTTACCCATATAGCCTACCTTTTGCATCTACCATTGTTAACCCCTTTTGAGCTTTATCTACCCCATTATTCTTGATATTAGCACATCACAACCTTAAGTGAAAAATCATGATTTACCTTGGATTGTATCCTTGATTAGCTTAGGTTGAGAAGTGTGTTTCATTTAAGTGTGGGAAAATTTCGGGAAACATTGGTAGTAAATGAAAATGTTTAATTTGGGTATATCATTGAAAATTTTGAAAAATGGGAACAATCATGTATGAACTACTAAAACCATATGCATTTTACTTTCATTCAAAAAAAAATCCTAAAAAGGGGATAAAAGTTACCACTAAGTGAAGGGAAATGAATAAGAAATGCATATGTGATGTGAATGATAAATCATACATGAGTGTTTGTGAAAAAAAAATAATGGAAGGTTAGGATTGCATTTGGTGTTGATTTGGTTGACATAGGTTGAGTTGGATACTTAAACTAATCAAAGATTCAATCATTTTAGTCCACTTAGCCATATCTATCCCACCTTGACCCTAACCCCATTACAACCCTAATAAGTCCTCATGATAATTGTATTCATGCATCACTTGTTGTTGAGTGTTGGATGAAAAGCAAATCCTTGAAAACATGATTAGAGGAGACTTGAGTGAATTGACCCTTAGATACCGAGTGATTAGAGTGCACACACACACCTAGTGGGAGTTCAATTACTCAAATCTATGTTTCCATGCCTCTTATCATGTATTCTTAGAAAGGTTGCTTTATTTTGATGAGTTGAATCAATTCTTTAGATTTTGCTTGCATTGAATTATTTCTTTGCTTAGCCCTATTTGTCTATACTTGATTGGAAATTTGATTGTTTGTTTTCACTAATTTCATATAGATAGATATATAGGTATGGATAGTATATACATACTTGCATGCATATAGGTAGTTGCATTTAATAAGTTGATTACCCCTTTTTTGTTCATTCTCCTTGTTGGTCTCACATGAGGACATGCTATTGTTTAAGTGTGGGGAAATTGATGAGTCCATATTTGATGGTATATTTTGACTCAATTTAGATGGATTCTAGCACATGAACTCACACTTAAGTGCCAAAATAGCATACTTTTGTGTTTTGTCCCCAATTTGATCCTAAATGTGAAAACATGCAATTTTGTGCTTGAAATGAGCAATTTAATTCCACTTTTATTCCATTTGATACCATGACATGTTCGCTGAGTGATTTCAGGCCTTAGAGGCAAGAATGGATAGCCAAAAGTGGAAGAAAGCATGTACAAGGGAGAAAACATGAAGAAAACAAGGAAAAGCACATGTACAAGGGAGAAAACATGAAGAAAACAAGGAAAAGCACACACAGCAACGTGTGCGTGCGCACAAGTAAGCGTGCCTGCACACAAGAAAGAATTTCCATGTGTGCGTGCACACAAGCACCCGTGCGTACGTATAGGTCAACTTTCAGCCATGTGTGCGGACGCACACATCTGTGCATATGCACAGGTCCCTGCACGTGGTTGCATTAATGAAACATGTGCTTTGCGATTTCTGAGGCCTCTTGGCCTATTTTGGAAGGCTTGGACGCTGATTTTGGATGCTATATGAAGGGGAATTCAATACATATGAAGGCATTAGGACTTAGAGCTCACTTAGATAGTTTTAGGGAGTAATTAGGAGTAGGAGTAGGAGTAGTGTAGCATTGCTCTCTTAGGATTTCAATTCCATTTCCATTGTAGCATTTTATAGCAAGGTTTTCTTTTGGATTTTGCTCCTTTAATTGTAAGTACTCTCAATTTCCTCTTTAAATATAGCACTTTTACTTTCATTTCCTTTTGGTTCAAGTTACTTGTTCATATTTTCAATTTTGTGTTTCTTGAAGTTTTGATCAATGAATTTTATGTTTCATGCTTCCTTTATGTTTAATTGCTTGTCTCTTGTTGATATTGTTGATAGTTGGTTATAGCTTTCCATTTTACTTTGAAATTTTCCATGTTCTACTTTTATGCACACAAGGTGTTTGTGAAAAATGCCAACTTTAGATTTTGAGTAGATTTTCCTACCTTGGCTTGTGGTTTGAGTTCTTAGGATACTAGAGTCATGATGTCCGACATTTAGTGATAATTCTTGAGTAGTTAGTTTACTCTTCTTTCCATTGACGCTAGCTTTTTATCAACTAGTTTGGTAAGTTAGCTAGGACTTATGGATTAAGGTCAATTATGCTTTCTTGACTTACTCCTCGATGCTTGGGGTTAACTAGGCAAGATTGACTCATCATAATTATCATAGTTGTGGTTATGACGATGATAGGATTCCTTGGATCCTTGATGAGCGGATAATTTATACGCTTTTTGGCATTGTTTTTACTTAGTTTTTAGTATGATTTAGTTGGTTTTTAGTATATTTTTATTAGCTTTTAATTAAAAATCACATTTCTGGACTTTACTATGAGTTTGTGTGTTTTTATGTGATTTCAGGTATTTTCTGGTTGAAATTGAGAGAGCTGAGCAAAAATCTGATTTAGGCTGAAAAAGGAATGCTGATGCTGTTGGATTCTGACCTCCCTGCACTCAAAGTAGATTTTCTGGAGCTACAGAACTCCAAATGGCGTGCTCTCAATTGCGTTGGAAAGTAGACATCTAGGGCTTTTCAGAAATATATAATAGTCCATACTTTGCTTAAGGATAGATGACGTAAACTGGCGTTCAACGCCAGTTCTATGTTGTAGTCTGGCGTCCAGCGCCAGAAACAAGTTACAAATTGGAGTTCAACATCAGAAACAGGTTACAACCTGGCGTTGAACACCCAAAACAGCCCAGGCACGTGACAAGGTTAAGTCTCAGCCCCAGCACACACCAAGTGGGCCCCAGAAGTGGATTTCTGCACCATCTATCATAGTTTGTTCATTTTCTGTAAACCTAGGTTACTAGTTTAGTATTTAAACAACTTTTAGAGGTTTATTTCGCACCTCATGACATTTTTAGATCTGAACTTTGTACTCTTTGACGGCATGAGTCTCTAAACTCCATTGTTGGAGGTGAAGAGCTCTGCAGCGTCTTGATGAATTAATGCAATTATCTCTGTTTTCCATTCAAACACGCTTGTTCCTATCTAAGATGTTCATTCGCGCTTCACTATGAAGAAGGTGATGATCCGTGACACTCATCACCTTCCTCAATCCATGAACGTGTGCCTGACAACCACCTCCGTTCTATATCAGATTGAATGAGTATCTCTTAGATTTCTTAATCAGAATCTTCGTGGTATAAGCTAGAATTGATGGCGGCATTCATGAGAATTCGGAAAGTCTAAACCTTGTCTGTGGTATTCCGAGTAGGATTCAAGGATTGAATGGCTATGACGAGCTTCAAACTCGTGATTGTTGGGCGTAGTGACAGACGCAAAAGAATCAAGGGATTCTATTCTGACATGATCGAGAACCAACAGATGATTAGCCGTGCTGTGACAGAGCATTTGGACCATTTTCACTGAGAGGACGGGAAGTAGCCATTGACAACAGTGACACCTTACATACAGCTTGCCATGGAAGGAGCCTTGCGTGTGTGAAGAGGAGTACAAGAGAAAAACTGAAATAAAGAAGATAAAGCATCTCCAAAACCCCAACATATTCTCTATTATTGCATACCAAGTATTTATTTTATGTTCCCTTGTTCATTTGCAAGTCAACTGATAATTATAATTGACCTCCTAACTGAGATTTACAAGATAACCAGAGATTGCTTCAAACCAACAATCTCCGTAGGATTCGACCCTTACTCACGTAAGGTATTACTTGGACGACCCAGTGCACTTGCTGGTTAGTGGTACGAATTGTGAAAAGTGTGATTCACAATTCGTGCACCAAGTTTTTGGCGCCGTTGCCGGGGATTGTTTGAGTTTGAACAACTGACGGTGAATCTTGTTGCTTAGATTAGGAAAATTTTGTCTTTTGGGTTAGAGTCTTTTATATTCTTTGCAAAAAAATTTTCAAAAACATTATTTTTCTTTATTAGTTTTTAGTTTTTCTGTGAGTTTAGTGTCATATTTTAAGTTTGGTGTCAATTACATGCCTTTCTTTGTTTTTTAAAAAATTTTCGAAATTTGTGTTCTTTGTTTCTTTTTCATCTTCAAGTTGTTCTTGTTTATTTTTCTTGTTTGATCTTTAGTTTTTCTTGTTCTGCTTCTTTTCTTGTTTTTCTTGTGCCTTTTCAAAACATTAGTTTTCAAAAAAAAATTTATTCTTAGTTATTAAAAATACTTCTTCAAAACAAGTGTTACATTTATTGCCCAATTGGCTAGAGCGTTGGTCTATGTTCTTGGTAATTGGGTATCTTTTTTTTTAAAAAAAAATCTTTCTTTTTAAAAATAATTTTTCTTTGATTAAATCTTGTGCCAAATTTTAAGTTTGGTGTTTTCTTGTTAATCTTTTTATAATTTTCGAAAATTTTAAGTTGTTTTTCTAAAAATTTTAAGTTTGGTGTTCTACCTTCATGTTCTTGTTGTTCTTGTGAATCTTCAAAGTGTTCTTGAGTCTTCCTTGTGTTTTGATCTTAAAATTTTTAAGTTTGGTGTTCCTTGGTGTTTTCCCTCCAAAATTTTCGAAAACAAGGAGCATTAGATCTAAAAATTTTAAGTTGTGTATCTTTTGTGTGTTTTTCTCTTTCATCATAAAATTCAAAAAAATCAAAAAAATATCTTTTCCTTATTCCACTCATAATTTTCGAAAATTTAGCATTAAAATTAGTCATCAATTTCAAAAATCATATCTTTTTCAAATCATATCTTTTCTAATCAAATCCTTTCAATCATATCTTTTTCAAAACTTTCTAACCATTTTTTTTCTCTCTCTCTCTTCATTTTTCGAAAATCCTCACCCAATTTTTATTTATTTTATTTTAATTTATTTCATTATCGAAATAAATAAATAAATAAATAAATGAAAATATATTTTCTCTAATTTTACATCATCTCCCTTTCTCCATCATGGATCTAAGTGGAAATAAACAGTCCAGAAGGACTTTGTGGTCATATGCTAACCCCTCTACTGCTTCATATGGGAGCAGTATCTGCATACCCTCCATTGGAGTCAGTAGCTTTGAGTTGAATCCTCAGCTCATTATCATGGTGCAGCAAAGTTGCCAGTATTCCGGTCTTCCACAGGAAGAACCTACAGAGTTTCTGGCACAGTTTTTACAAATTGCTGACACAGTACATGATAAGGAAATAGATCAGGATGTCTACAGATTATTACTATTTCCATTTGCTGTAAAAGACCAAGCTAAGAGGTGGTTAAATAACCAACCTAAGGCTAGCATAAAGACATGGAAACAGCTGACAGAAAAATTCCTGAATCAATACTTTCCTCCAAAACGGATGACACAGCTAAGGCTGGACATCCAAGGCTTTAAACAAGGAGATAATGAATCTCTTTATGATGCCTGGGAGAGATACAGAGAGATGCTAAGAAAATGCCCCTCTGAAATGTTTTCAGAGTGGGTTCAGCTAGACATCTTCTATTATGGGCTTACAGAAAGGGCTCAGCTTTCT
This sequence comes from Arachis ipaensis, assembly GCF_059453495.1. Taxonomy (NCBI): domain Eukaryota; kingdom Viridiplantae; phylum Streptophyta; class Magnoliopsida; order Fabales; family Fabaceae; genus Arachis; species Arachis ipaensis. Next base: position 97,886,474 of record NC_142439.1, read on the forward strand.
CTAGATTACTCAGCTGGTGGATCTATCCACATGAGAAAGACAATTGAAGAAGCTCAAGAGCTCATTGATACAGTTGCCAAAAATCAGCATCTGTACCTAAGCAGCGACCCTTCCATGAAAGAAGAGGTTAAAACAGTAACTGCTGAACTCAATCCTGCAGAACAAGCTGCTGAATTCAATCAGCAATTAGATTTTCTAACAAAACAGTTAGCCGAATTCAAGGAGAGACTACAAGAGACAAGGATGGCTAATATAAATATGGAAGAACAATTAAATCAAACAAAGCAGCAGCTGTCAAAACAAATAATAGAAGAATGCCAAGCAGTTCAATTAAGAAGTGGGAAAACATTAAATACCCCACCTCAAGGCAGCAGGAAGCCAAGAAATGAGCAAACTACCCAAATTCCATCTGAGGACAGTAAGAGCCCGGGAAAAAATAATTCTGGTGCTAAAAAGCCAGAAATTGGGTGGAAGGCTAGCGTTGAACGCCCAAACCATGCTCAGGACTGGTGTTCAACGCCAGAAACAAGCAAGGAACTGGCGTTGAACGCCCAAAGGAAGCACAGTTCTGGCGTTCAGACGCCAGGAACAGATGAGGAGTTGGCGTCTAACACCACTCCAGCTTCCAACCCTGGCTTTCAAATGCCAGTGAGGGATCAGACACCTGCAAGTGCTGATAATAAATCCCTCAAGAAGGCTTCTCAACCTACCTCTGTAGAAAATAAACCTGCAGCAACTAAGGTTGAGGAATACAAAGCCAAGATGCCTTATCCTCAAAAACTCCGCAAAGAGGAGCAGGATAAGCAATTTGTCCGCTTTGCAGACTATCTCAGGACTCTTGAAATAAAGATTCCATTTGCAGAGGCACTTGAGCAAATACCCTCTTATGCCAAGTTCATGAAAGATATCTTGAGTCATAAGAAGGATTGGAGAGAAACTGAAAGAGTTCTCCTCACCGAAGAATGCAGTGCAGTCATTCTGAAAAGCTTTCCAGAAAAGCTTAAATATCCCGGGAGCTTTATGATACCATGCATATTAGAGGGTAACTGCACCAAGACAGCTCTATGTGATCTTGGGACAAGTATCAACCTAATCCCTGCATCCACTATCAGAAAGCTTGGCTTGACTAAAGAGGTCAAACCAACCCGGATCTGTCTTCAACTTGCTGATGGCTCCATTAAATACCCATCAGGCATAATTGAGGACATGATTGTCAAGGTTGGGCCATTTGCCTTCCCTACTGACTTTGTAGTGCTGGAAATGGAGGAGCACAAGAGTGCAACTCTCATTCTAGGAAGACCATTCCTAGCAACTGGACGAACCCTCATTGACGTCCAAAAAGGGGAGATAACCCTGAGAGTCAATGAGGATGAGTTTAAGTTGAATGTTGTCAAAGCTATGCAACATCCAGACACATCAGACGACTTCCTGGGCGTTGATATTATTGACTCCCTGGTGGAAGAGGTCCATATGATTGAGAGTCTCGAATCAGAGTTAGAGGACATTTTTAAAGATGTTCAGCCTGATCTGGAGGAACCAGAGGAAATAAAAGAACCTCTGAAAACTCCTCAAGAAGAGGAGAAACCTCCTAAACCCGAGCTCAAACCACTACCACCATCCCTGAAATATGTATTTCTGGGAGAAGGTGACACTTTTCCTATAATCATAAGCTCTGCTTTAGGGCCACAGGAAGAGAAAGCACTAATTCAGGTGCTAAGGACACACAAGACAACTCTTGGGTGGTCCATAAGTTATCTTAAGGGCATTAGCCCAGCCAGATGCATGCACAAGATCCTATTGGAGGATGATGCCAAGCTAGTGGTTCAACGACAGAGGCGGCTAAATCCTGCCATGAAGGAGGTGGTGCAAAAAGAGGTCACTAAGTTACTAGAGGCTGGGATTATCTATCCTATTTCTGATAGCCCCTGGGTGAGCCCTGTCCATGTTGTCCCTAAGAAGGGAGGAATGACAGTGGTTCATAATGAAAAAAATGAACTGGTTCCTACAAGAACAGTTACAGGGTGGCGTATGTGTATTGACTACAGAAGGCTCAATACAGCCACCAGGAAGGATCATTTTCCTTTACCATTCATAGACCAAATGCTAGAGAGACTAGCAGGTCATGAATATTACTGCTTTTTGGATGGCTATTCAGGTTACAACCAAATTGCAGTAGATCCTCAGGACCAAGAGAAAACAGCATTCACATGTCCTTCTGGAGTGTTTGCCTACAGAAGGATGCCTTTTGGTCTGTGTAATGCACCTGCAACCTTTCAGAGGTGCATGCTCTCTATCTTCTCTGATATGGTAGAGAAGTTTCTGGAAGTCTTCATGGATGACTTTTCAGTATTTGGAGACTCATTCAGCTCCTGCCTTAACCATTTAGCACTTGTTCTGAAAAGATGCCAAGAGACCAACCTAGTTTTAAACTGGGAAAAATGTCACTTTATGGTGACTGGAGGGATTGTCCTTGGGCATAAAATTTAGAGGTGGATCAAACTAAAGTTGAAGTAATTGAAAAATTACCACCACCTGCCAATGTTAAGGCAATCAGAAGCTTTCTGGGGCATGCAGGATTCTATAGGAGGTTTATAAAGGATTTTTCAAAAATTGCAAAACCTCTGAGCAATCTGTTAGCTGCTGACATGCCATTTGTGTTTGACACAAAGTGTCTGCAGGCGTTTGAGACCCCAAAAGCTAAACTGGTCACAGCACCAGTTATTTCTGCACCAGACTGGACATTACCATTCGAACTAATGTGTGATGCCAGTGACCATACCATTGGTGCAGTATTGGGACAGAGGCATAACAAGCTTCTGCATGTCATTTATTATGCTAGCAGTGTTTTAAATGATGCCCAGAAAAATTACACAACCACAGAAAAAGAATTACTTGCAGTGGTTTATGCCATTGACAAGTTTAGATCCTACTTAGTAGGATCAAAAGTGATTGTGTACACTGACCATGCTGCTCTTAAATATCTACTCACAAAGCAGGATTCAAAGCCCAGGCTCATAAGATGGGTGTTGCTTCTGCAAGAGTTTGATATAGAAATAAGAGACAGAAAAAGGACAGAGAATCAAGTAGCTGATCACCTATCCCGGATAGAACCAGTAGCAGGAGCATCCCTCCCTCCTACTGAGATCTCTGAAACCTTTCCGGATGAGCAATTGTTTGCTATTCAGGAAGCTCTGTGGTTTGCAGACATTGCAAACTATAAGACACAAGGGTCTCCTTCTGTAACCATGGAGAGGAAGCATGAAAAGCTTCTCTCACTGCAAAGTCAACCAAAGCCCCCACAGTCAAACTCTAAGTTTGGTGTTGAACCCCCACATTCAAACTCTAAGTTTGGTGTTGGGAGGTCCCAACCTTGCTCTGATTATCTGTGAGGCTCCATGAGAGCTCACTGTCAAGCTATTGACATTAAAGAAGCGCTTGTTGGGAGGCAACCCAATGTTATTTAATTATATCTATTTATTTTCCATGGCTATTTTATGTTTTCTTTAGGTTGATGATCATGTGAAGTCACAAAAACAAATGGAAAATCAAAAATAGAATGAAAAATAGCATGAAAAATAGCACACCCTGGAGGAAGATCATTCTGGTGTTTAAACGCCAGAAACAAGCATCTGTCTGGCATTTAACGCCAGAAACAAGCACCAAGCTGGAGTTTAACACCAGAAACAAGCATCAGTCTGGCATTAAACGCCAGAAACAGGCTACATTTGGGCGTTTAACGCCAGAAACAGGCAGCAGTCTGGCGTTAAACGCCAGGATTGCACAGTAAGGGCATTTTGTACGCCTAATTGGAGCAGGGATGCTAAATCCTTGACCCCACTGGATCTGTGGACCCCACAGGATCCCCACCTACCTTACCATTCAAATTCAAACCATTTCCCTCCCAAACCCACACATTCACACACTTCCATCTCCTCTAACTTCTCCACTTCTTTCTTCTTTTGCTCGAGGATGAGCAAACCTTTTAAGTTTGGTGTGGTAAAAGCATTGCTTTTGTTCTTCCATAATTCAGTGGTAGAGTAATTGACTGCAGATCAAAGAGCTATGAGGAAAGAGCAACAAAGGCAAGGAAGAGACATAGAGGAGCTCAAGAGCACCATTGGTTCTTCAAGAAGAGGAAGACGCCACCCTCATTAAGGTGGACCCATTCCTTAATCTCCTTGTTCTTATTTTCCTGTTTTTCGTTTACTATGCTTCATGTTTAATTATGTTTGTGTCTTTACTATATGATCACTAGTATCTAAGTGTCTATGTCTTAAAGATATGAATGTCCTATGAATCCATCACCTTTCTTAAATGAAAATTGTTTTCTGAAAAAGAAAAAGAAGTACATGAATTTCAAATTTTAAAATAGTTTAATTATTTTGATGTGGTGCCAATACTTTTTGTTTTCTGAATGAATGCTTGAACAGTGCATATGTCTTTTGAATTTGTTGTTTATGAATGTTAAAATTGTTGGCTCTTGAAAGAATGATGAAAAAGGAGAAATGTTATTTGATAATTTGAAAAATCATAAAAATGATTCTTGAAGCAAGAAAAAGCAGTGAAAAACAAAGCTTGCAAAAAAAAAAAGAGGGCAAAAAAAAAAAAAGAAAAAGCAAGCAGAAAAAGCCAAAAGCTCCTTAAATCAAAAGGCAAGAGCAAAAAGCCAATAGCCCTTAAAACCAAAAGGCAAGGGTAATAAAAAGGATCCAAGGCTTTGAGCATCAGTGGATAGGAGGGCCTAAAGGAATAAAATCCTAGCCTTAGCGGCTAAACCAAGCTGTCCCTAACCATGTGCTTGTGGCGTGAAGGTGTCAAGTGAAAACTTGAGACTGAGCGGTTAAAGTCGAGGTACAAAGCAAAAAAAAAATAATAGAGTGTGCTTAAGAACCCTGGACACCTCTAATTGGGGACTTTAGCAAAGCTGAGTCACAATCTGAAAAGGTTCACCCAGTTATGTGTCTGTGGCATGTATGTATCCGGTGGTAATACTGGAAAACAGAGTGCTTAGGGCCACGGCCAAGACTCATAAAGTAGCTGTGCTCAAGAATCAATATACTGAACTAGGAGAATCAATAACACTATCTAAATTCTGAGTTCCTATAGATGCCAATCATTTTGAACTTCAAAGGATAAAGTGAGATGCCAAAACTATTCAGAAGCAAAAAGCTAATAGCCCCGCTCATCTAATTAACACTGATCTTCATAGATGTTTTTGGAATTCATTTTATATTCTCTTCTTTTTATCCTACTTTGTTTTTAGTTGCTTGGGGACAAGCAACAATTTAAGTTTGGTGTTGTGATGAGCGGATAATTTATACGCTTTTTGGCATTATTTTTACTTAGTTTTTAGTATGATTTAGTTGGTTTTTAGTATATTTTTATTAGTTTTTAATTAAAAATCACATTTCTGGACTTTACTATGAGTTTGTGTGTTTTTCTGTGATTTCAGGTATTTTCTGGCTGAAATTGAGGGAGCTGAGCAAAAATCTGATTCAGGCTGAAAAAGGACTGCTCATGCTGTTGGATTCTGACCTCCCTGCACTCAAAGTAGATTTTCTGGAGCTAAAGAACTTCAAATGGCGCGCTCTCAATTGCGTTGAAAAGTAGACATCCAGGGCTTTCCAGAAATATATAATAGTCCATACTTTGCTCAAGGATAGATGACGTAAACTGGCGTCCAACGCCAGTTCTATGTTGCAGTCTGGCGTCCAGCGCCAGAAACAAGTTACAAATTGGAGTTCAACGCCAGAAACAGGTTACAACCTGGCGTTGAATGCCCAAAACAGCCCAGGCACGTGAGAAGCTAAGTCCCAGCCCCAGCACACACCAAGTGGGCCCCAGAAGTGGATTTCTGCACCATCTATCATAGTTTGTTCATTTTCTGTAAACCTAGGTTACTAGTTTAGTATTTAAAAAACTTTTAGAGGTTTATTTCGCACCTCATGACATTTTTAGATCTGAACTTTGTACTCTTTGATGGCATGAGTCTCTAAACTCCATTGTTGGGGGTGAGGAGCTCTGCAGCGTCTTGATAAATTAATGCAATTATCTCTGTTTTCCATTCAAACACGCTTGTTCCTATCCAAGATGTTCATTCGCGCTTCACTATGAAGAAGGTGATTATCCATGACACTCATCACCTTCCTCAATCTATGAACGTGTGCCTGACAACCACCTCCGTTTTACATCAGATTGAATGAGTATCTCTTAGATTTCTTAATCAGAATCTTCGTGGTATAAGCTAGAATTGATGGCGGCATTCATGAGAATCCGGAAAGTCTAAACCTTGTCTGTGGTATTCCGAGTAGGATTTAAGGATTGAATGGCTGTGACGAGCTTCAAACTCGCGATTGTTGGGCGTAGTGACAGACGCAAAAGAATTAAGGGATTCTATTCCGACATGATCGAGAACCAACAGATGATTAGCCGTGCTGTGACAGAGCATTTGGACCATTTTTACTGAGAGGACGGGAAGTAGCCATTGACAACGGTGACACCTTACATACAGCTTGCCATGGAAGGAGCCTTGCGTGTGTGAAGAGGAGTACAAGATAAAAACTGAAATAAAGAAGATAAAGCATCTCCAAAACCCCAACATATTCTCCATTATTGCATACCAAGTATTTATTTTATGTTCCCTTGTTCATTTGCAAGTCAACTGATAATTATAATTGACCTCCTAACTGAGATTTACAAGATAACCAGAGATTGCTTCAAACTAACAATCTCCGTGGGATTCGACCCTTACTCACGTAAGGTATTACTTGGACGACCCAGTGCACTTGCTGGTTAGTGGTACGAATTGTGAAAAGTGTGATTCACAATTCGTGCACCAATCTTCTTATTCCCAAGTCAAATCTGTTTGTTGCATTTATAGCATTTTCACTAGTTTTGATCTCATCTTTCTCTTTACTTGCATTAATTCACAATTTTGCTCATTCCTTAGTTCTTTGACTGCTTAGTTCTTTTAATATTTTGTTCTTTGATTACAAAATCCTTTTTTTGTCCTCTACAATCGAAAGCGTAACATTCCAATTGCATCCTAGGGAAGAACGACCCGAGGTTTAACTACTCTCGGTTATATGTTTTAATTTGAATTAAACATTTAATTGGGAAATTCATTGTTGGTTTGGACTATGCTACCAACGAATTGATTCTTGTTTTGATTGATTCCTAACCATATAATAAATCTTTCATCACCAAGCTTAGCCCCATTTGATCCCGAAATTGAAAGAGCCGTGTCACAAATTAGGCAACCTCGGCGTCGGTTAGCCTCCGAGGGTGGTGAAGGGGTTTCCCCCAATTCACCAATCTTACCCGAGGTCGAATCTGAGGTATCATTTGAGAAAGAAATTAACTCCTCTCCCTTTAAATCTATTGACGTCTCTTCCATTGATTTAGATACCAATACTATGGCTGCTCCTAGAATAATCACTCTCAAGGAGGCGGGAGCTCCGGATTTCATTCTCTAACCATTTCAATTGTGTCATCCGACTTTGAATGCCTATTTTGAGCTAAAGACCTCATTGATTAATCTACTTCCTAAGTTCCATGGTCTACCCGCTCAAGATCCCATCAAGCACTTTAGAAACTTTCAAACAGCTTGTTCAACTACTAAGTGATATCATGCGGATGAGGTTGCCATTTGGGTATGCTTTCCCATTTTCTTTGAGGGAAGGGCAAACAACCCGAAAATGTTGTCACTAATTGGGATTTTCTTAGAAGAAAATTTTTAGATAAGTTCTTTCCACCGGAAGTCACAGATAGATTGAGGAAGAAAATCTCTTGCGTCATTCAAGGTGAATCAAAAACTCTCTATGAGTATTGGAAACATTTTAAGAAGCTCTTTGATTCGTGCCCTCACCACATAATTGACGAGTTGGTGCTAATTAGTTATTTTTTCCAAGGCGTGAAGCCTCAAGATAAGGTCCTTTTGGATGCTTCGAGTAATGGCTCTATGACAAAGTACAAAACAGCAGCAGAAGCATGGCAACTTATCACCGATTTAGCCAAATCTACCCAACATGCAAGGCAAAGGAATAATCATCCCAAGGCTATTGCGGAAGCTTCTTCTAGTACTGAGTCTGCCCTCACCAAGACTTTGGGAGAGATGACCAATATCCTTAAGCAACAACAACTCAATCAACAACAATCTGCACCTCCTCCACAACAACAATGTTAACAGTTAGTTCCCAAAGAGTATGTGGAATTTGTGCTTGTTATTCTCACTATACCGATGAATGTCCACAACTCCAAGAGGAAAATACCTTGGCGGCTACCAATGCTTATTACAACCGTCTAAATCAAGGGTATTATCAACAAGGCAGTAACTATAATCAAGGGGGTAACTACAATCAAGGTTGGCAAGATAATCCCAACCAAGGATGGAGAGACAACTACAACCAAGGAGGAAGAGACAATGGTGCAAACCAAAGTGGAACAATAATTACCAACAAAATCGGTATCAACAAAACCCTCCTTACCAACAACAAAACTAAGGTCAAAAGAGGTTGTTGTTTTCACTTAGTTAACCCTTACTAAATAAAGGAAAGTCAAGTGATTGAGCTAACTCTTATTCGCAAATCCAAATCCTCTCCCTTGGGAAGAACTAGCGTTAGTAAATAGAGAATTAGCCAACAACTTTCAATTTAACTAATCACTTGAGCATTCCAACTCTAGGGTCTCCATTTAATCAACCCCCAAGTCAAGTTGGGAGTCTACTCCATTGACATGAAAACCACTTGCACAGAATTAAAAAGGGAATAAAAAGAAGACATGATAAACAATAACTGAAAATTAATTAAAAGTAAAAGTAATCATTGGCATTAATAAATTCTAAAAACAATCTAATTGTAACTCTGAACAAAGATTAAGGATATGGAAGAGTAAGGGAATAAGAAAACAAACTAGAATAGTAACTTCAACGGAAGTAATGACTCTTCTCAAAAAAATCCCAAAGCAAAAGCATAAAACTAGAAATATATGAATGTAAAAGAAAATCTAGAAGAAGAGTAATTTCTTTCTAGATTCAGATCTCAAAACTAAAACTATACTAATGAAAATTTCCCTTGAGTCCCTGCTGTTTTCTGGCTCTAGTCTGTGTTTCTGGGCCGAAAAATGGGTCCAAACTCAGTCCAAAATTGCCCCCAGTGTTTTCTGTGATTTCTGCAAATCACGCATGTCACACGTACGCGTCAGTCACACGTGCGTGTCGTTTGGCGATTTTCCTTATCACGCGTACGCGTCAAGCACGCGCACGCGTCGCCGTGCGAACTCCAAATCCACGCGTACGCGTTAGGTACGCGTACGCGTCGCTGCAAATTTCTCCAATTCGCGTGCACGCGTGAGCCATGCGTGCACGTCGATGCTCGCTGGTTATCTCCTTAGTTTCTTATGTTCCTTCCATTTTTGCAAGCTTCATCTCCATCCTCTAAGTCATTCCTGCCTTATAAAGCCTGAAACACCTAACACACGGATCACGGCATCGAATGGTATAAAGGGGAACTAAAATACACAAAGTAAAGGCTTAGGAAGCAAGTTTTCAATCATAGAATAAAACATGGAAGGAATTGTAAAATCATGCGAATAGTATGAATAAGTGTGTAAAGACTTGATAAAAGCCAATCAATTCAGCACAAGATAAACCATAAAATAGTGGTTTATCAAACTCCCCACACTTAAACATTAGCATGTCCTCATGCTAAGCTCAAGGAGATAAAATAAATGAGTAGGGAAAAGTAAGACTCATGTAATGCAACCTATGTATATGAATGCAACTATATGCTAAGACGTTTCTATCTACTTGGTTAAAAATAAACAATTTCTCCAAGACAAATATAGATCAAATTCCACTAATTCAAATCATACACTAAAAGACAGGTAAACTTGTAAGAAGGTAGCTCATGAAAGCAGGAAACATAGAATTAAGCATTGAACCCTCACTGGTAGTGTGTATGCACTCTAATCTCTCAAGTGTTTGGGGTAATTCACTCTAGTCTTCTCTAGTCATGCTTTTCTAAACTTTGTTCTTCATCTAACCAATCAAAAAATATTTAATGCACTAATGCAAATATCATGGGGTCTTTTCAAGGTTGTAATGGGGCTAAGGTAAGGGTGAGGATATATGTATGGCCAAGTAAGCTATAAATTGAATCTTTGATTAACCTAAGCTCTCACCTAACACACATACACGCGCTCTATGTAATTCTAAAATCATGTCTAGCTACCCAAAATTTCCACTTTTGTATCACATACTCATGCATCAACTCTTCTTTTAATTTGTATCACATATGCATTGACTTTTCATTAGCTTAATATTGGGGTAATTTTGTCCCTTTATTTATTTACTTATTATTTAATTGAATATTTTTGGTTTTTTTTATATCATAAGAGTAAACATAGCATATCAATGCACATGGATTTTTAATTTTTTTGGTCTCACATGAGTAGGTACCCAAATTCCTAATATTGTATCAAAGAAGAAACATAACACATTTCCTATTAACCCATGTTTTCACAGTTTCCCCACACTTAAGTGATACACAATCTCTATCTTAAGCTAACCAAAGATTCAAATAAGGTAATTAATTTATTTTTCTGCTTAAGGCTAGTGATGTGGTAAAATACAGAACAAATGGGGATTAAAAGGCTCAAGGTGGCTAACAAAGGGCATTGAAAGGGTATGCTATTTGGGATAAGTGAGCTAATAACAATTAATGGCCTCAATCATATATATGCATTTAAATACATTAAACAATGGACATATAGAATGGAACAAAAAAATAGATTACAATCATAGAGAAGGAAACACATAAGAATAAAATGTTATGGTTAAATAGTGTAACCATGTAATTAAGCTCAAATCTCACAGGTTGTGTGTTCTTAGCTATAATTCATGTTCCAATTTACAGTCTCCAAACAAGTTTAACACAAAAATTTTCGATTTAAATTAGTGAAATATTATCAAATAGAGTCATGAAAAGAAATTTATTACTTTAACCAAGCAAACATACATGCAAACATTTATTATCATGCAATCTATTCTATTTAACTAAAGAAAAATAACCTATTGGTGTTGAGAAAAAGCAGTTACCTCCGGAAGTCAGGTACTGACCGACCTCCCCACACTTAAAGCTTGGCACTGTCCTCGGTGCCATCAGTCAGGAACAAAGAGGGGCTGGTAGCAATGTCTCTACAGTCGGGATTGTCATGGCTCCCTGTGCTGGTAGATGAAGTGGAGTTCGGGGTGTCTGGATCTTCTGCAGGTGGGTGGTTGCTAACAATCAGCTCCTTGAGGTATGTAAATTGGCGCTTGTTACGGTGCTCCCTTCGCTTTGCCTACCGGTCAAGTCGGTCCAACCTCTGAAGTATCTGAAGGAGCAGTTGATTTGTTGAAGGTGCTTGTGATGTGGAGGGAGAAGGAATATCTCCTGCCGGGTCTGCAGGCCGGCTAGTAGTGGCTGATGGGGGTCTGATGTATTTCCCGTTGGGGACAATCTGATCATCCCGCAGAAGTATGGTCTTGGTGTCCCCAGCTCTATAGGAGACTCCGGCTGCTGAGACTAGATCTGAAACCAAGGCGGAAAAGGGTAGGTTGTCCGCAATCTGTATGTGTCCCATGGCGTGCCGGAGGTGTCTTGGTAGATTGAGTGGCTGGTCCGTGAGGATACACCAGAGGAGAACAGCCATGTCTGCAGTGAAGGAGGACTCGTGAGTGCTCAAAAAGACGTAGTGGGACATAATCTGGGCCCACACTCGAGCCTCTAAGGTAAGTGCTGAAGCCAATATTTCCTTAGGTCGGGATCGATGCTATCCATAGATCCATCTGCTGCCAGGTTGTGCTATAACTCTGAGGACGGCGTCCCAGTCAAATTGGTATGTCTGGCGCTTGAAAGAGGATTCTTGGTATGCGTCCAATCCTTCTGGGGCAGGGGGAAAATCTAAAGCGCGCTGAATGGCCCCTTCAGTTATGGGGACTTGTTTCTGATGGACATAGACAGATTACAGGGATGTGATGACAAGTCATCTTAGCCTAGTTTCACTAGTCTTTTTCTTTGTTTCTATTTGGTTTTATGCACTTTCTTGCATTCTAAGTAAGTAATTTGGAATGGAAATGCATGGTTTCTTTGAATCAAACAACCACCATTTAATTGATGCTAAATCATGAGGTTTAAGCTAAATTTAATTGATTTTTAATGATTTATATACATTGTGAATTTGGTGATACTTTGATTGGTTGTTTTGATTAATTGTAGGTGAAGAAAAGAAGAAAATAAGAAAGCGTTGCTTAAGAAGTGTGGCCTAAGGAAGAAAAAGTGTGGCAAAGGAAAGAAGAAGTGTGGCGCAACAATGAAGGAAAACCATGAAGCTCTCCCCAAGAGCACAATGCTCTCCAAGGGAGCGCAACATTTTCTCTCAAGGAAGCAACAATGGACCAAGGCTCAATGCTCTGCTCACCTTGAGAGCTGAGCACAATTTGAAGCCAAGAAACAATGAAAGGGAAAATAATGCTCAGCTCACCAAGGGAGCATTATCGGGCATTCATCAAAATAAATTCAAGGAAATTATTTGCCAAATACCTTCTCCAAGAGTTGAACCCATGACCCAAGGGAAGGAGGGGAGCGCTACTCACAAGGAAAACAAGCCAAAAATTGGCCAAAAGCACCTCCCAAGTTTCGAACACAGCACCATGAGGGAGCAAGGAGCAAAGGCACCACAAGAAAACCAAAGAAATGGCACAGCGCATGCTTCCCTCAAGTTTCGAACCAAGGACCTCCCCTTGTGAGCACCAATGCTCAGCTCACAAGAAGAGCAGAGCGCTACTCCTTGGAGCAATAAGCGAGCGTGACACGGGCCAGGGAAATAGAGCGCGCATCATGACAAGGCAAGGAGCACAAGGCGCGCACAAGACATGCACCAAGGCACCAATGCTCAGCTCCCCTTGTGAGCTGAGCATTCCCCTGATGCTCCTCCCAGCCAAGGCACGCTACAAAGGATCCCCACACAAAGCTCCAATGCTCTGCTCCCCACTTGAGCTGAGCATCCTCCTGGGAGCAATTTCTTCATGGGCTGAAAAATCAATCAAAAATCCAATTAAATTCAAATCTTCACCAAATTAAAAGCCCATCCAAATTCTAAAATCCAAGAATAGAAAGTGTATAAATAGGAGTTAGTTTGATTTAATTAGGACTTTTTTTTTACCTCTAGACACTACTTTAAATTTTTTCTTTTAAACTTTCAATTTCATTTTTGAGCTTTTACTTGGGAATTTAGATCTTAGAGAATTGGGAAGGAGAATTGATCTCTCTTCTTCCTTGTTCTTGCTTGAGTACTCTTTACTTTTCTTGCTTTGGATCTTAGGTGAAGAATTGAAGAACTTCTGTTTTAATCTCACCTTGAGATCTCTTGTTTACTTTCTCTGCATAATTGAATTTTAATTTCTGTTTACTTTACTGCTTCATCTTCTACTCTCTCTGCAATTTGCTTTTCTTTACTTCTTTTGCAATTGTTCTTGTTGAATCAAGGAAGGATTTGAGATCTAGACTTGTTATCTAGTCTCTTCCATCCCTGAGATCTTCAACCATCTTTTACATTGCTGCAAATTAAGCACCAGTCACTTTCTGTTTTTAAACTCTTCAAGCATTTTCACTTTTCTGTTTGAGACCTACTTCAATTCAATTCATCCTCTACTTTCTTGTTTAATGCAATTTACTTGTTCTTGTTTAAATTCTGCAATCCCAGCTCCCAATTCCTTTTATAATTCAAGCAATTTACATTTCTTGCACTTTAAGTTTCAGCCATTTACATTTTTTGCAATCTAAGTTTCTGCAATTTACATTACTTGCACTTTAAGATTTTGCTTCTTTACTTTTCTGCTCTTTAATTTACTGCATATTACCCCCTCTCCCTTTACATTTCAAGCAATTTAGTTTCTGCCAATTGCAAACAACTCAACCAATACTTGATTCGCTTGACTAAATCAACCACTAAACTAAAATTGCTCAATCCTTCAATCCCTGTGGGATCGACCTCACTCATGTGAGTTATTATTATTTGATGCGACCCGGTACACTTGCCGGTGAGTTTTATGTTGGATCGTTTTCCACACATTAGGATGGTATGTGAAAATTGGAGTATAATTCGACTACCCATGAAAGATTGACCTGCCGTGGCTGCCTCCGTAAGAATCCCATTGTCTGCGCTCAATGCGGGGCTTAACAAACTCAACAATGTAGGTAGGGAGGATGAGTAGGTGCTCATTATTGTAGTTCCTCTCAGCCAGGATGGGGAACATCTGTTCACAATAGCGGTTAGTGAACCGCGCAGTGTCCCTTGCTGGAAAGGCTTTTTCTGTTTTATCGACCTTGATAATCCTCTTGATTCGCTTTGTTGAGGGCTTTACTAATGTTGAAGATAGTTCCGCAGATGGTGCTCTTTTTGTTCCTCTCCTTGCCGGTGGTTTGGAAGCAGCTTTCTCTTTACCCTTCTTGGTGGCCATCCTGAAAAGGAAAAAGGAAAGTAACATTTAAATCCAAGGGTTAAAGCAAGGAAGAGGACAATACAAGTGATAATCAATGCCAGGGTAAAGAAGGATGTCGTTAACACATGGTCGCGACTACATGTGATCAGTTGATCAATGGAAATATAGCAAGTACACAGCATGGCAAGTAGATGCAAGATGTTTATTAGCATGCCAGCAAAGGCATGAGTAGCATAGATCAAGCATCAATAGCTAATATGTATTATCACTCGTAACAAACTAACAATCACATTTGTGTTGACAATTATATCCAATTAATAAAATATTGAAAGGGTTTTGTGAAAAGCAGGCATTAGAGTAAAAGGATAAAATAACTAAAAATGCACAATGCCATATGGGCTTTTTCACAAACACTTAGTATGCATGGTAAATATGTTATTGAAAGTATTAAATTTGAACATGCAAGCAACCTAAAATTAATTAGTGATAATTGTCAAACAATTCCTTAATAATCCACAAGTAATTATGGAAGAAAATAATCACCCAATTAGATTTCTAACACCAAGTAAAAATAATGCAAAAATAAATAAATAATAAGAAGAGAAGAAAGAAAATAGAGAGGAAGAACCTTAAGAGGAAGGTGACAAAGAGAGGTAATGGAGAATGTGAGGTGAAAAAAATATGATGGAAGGGGAAAAAGAAGAAAAGAGTAAAGAGAGGAGAAGGAGAAAGAGAATAGAGAATAAAGAAAAAAGAAGAGAAAGAAAGAAGAAAGAAGAAAGAAATTAGGATTGGAAAGGAAAAGATATGAAAAGTGGCGGCGCAGGGATCTGGTGGTGTTGCGCGAGAGACGCGCACGCGTACTCCACGCGGACGCGTAGGTCGCACAAATGGGGAGGCGACGCGTAGGCGTCGGTCACGTGTACGCGTGACCGTGCTTGTGCTACTCGCGCGAAGGCAGCCTTGCACGCGCACAACTCTCTGTTCATTTTGAGGTGTGTGCCAAAATGGCATATCACGCGTGCGCGTCATTGACGCGTACGCGTGAGTATTCAGATTTTGAAAATAACGCGTGCGTGTCATGGACGCGTACGCGTGAGTGACTTAGTGCCTTGGGCACAGCTCCCGCACCAGGCCATCACAACTTTCGGCCTGACACTTTTTTATGTCGATTTTCCTAGGTCACGCATGCGCGTCATTGACGCGTACGCGTAAGATGCCAATTATTCAAATGACGCGCACGCGTCATGAAGGCGTCCGCGTGAGTCAGTTTGTGCGCAATGCACCCTTCCAGTGCCACTCGCGCGCAACTTTCTGTTCAATCTTGGTTTTGCACGCACACACAGATGACGCGTACGCGTCAGCGATGCTCGCGCGTCGTGTGCATTTTTTTTCATGCAGAATGCAGAATGCAGTATGCAGATGAGTATGCAGAGATTATGGATTAATGTAAATAAAAAGAAATTAAAATAAAATAGGACTGAAAATATAAATGGAATAATCATACCATGGTGGGTTGTCTCCCACCTAGCACTTTGCTTTTACGTCCTTAAGTTGGATGGTCTTCAGGCTCATTCTACTTCTGTTGGTGGGTCCTCCAAGAGGAAGACTTCTAGCTCTTTGTGTTCCTTCATCTTCTCACCATGATAAAGTTTTAGGCGATGTCCATTGACCTTGATGAAATTGGAACCTGAAGGATGACTCAGGTGGAAGACTCTGTATGGCTCTGCCTTCTCTACTCTGTAGGGGCCTTCCCACCTTGATCTCAGCTTGCCTGGCATGAGTCTCAGCTTGGAGTTGTAAAGGAGAACCAGATCTCCAGGTCTGAGCTGTATTCCCTTAATGTGCTTGTCATGCACAGCCTTCACCTTCTCTTTGTATAATCTGGTGTTGTCATAAGCTTCGAGTCGAAGGGTCTCCAGTTCTGCTAGTTGCAGCTTCCTTTCAGCGCCAGCTTTCTCAAATCCCATGTTGCACTCCCTCACAGTCCAGAAAGCCTTGTGTTCCACCTCTACTGGAAGTGGCAAGCCTTTTCGTACACTAAGCAGAAGGGGATCATCCCAATGGGTGTTTTGTACGCTGTTCGATACGCCCAGAACGCATCAACAAGTCTGGTGCTCCAGCCCTTCCTATGAGGCTTTACTATCTTCTCCAGAATGCGCTTTATTTCTTTGTTAGATACCTCTGCTTGCCCATTGGTCTGGAGATAGTATGCTGTTGCCACTTTGTGAACTATCCCATACTTCTTCAGTAGTTCTGCTAGTCTCCTATTACAAAAGTGAGTGCCTTGATCACTCACGATTGCTCGTGGTGATCCAAAGCGACAGATAATATGGTTTCTAACAAATGAGACAATAGTGTTAGCATCATCAGTACGGGTAGGAATTGCTTCTACCTATTTAGAAACATAATCTACAGCTAACAGTATATAAAGGTAACCACTAGAGTTTGGAAATGGACCCATGAAGTCAATGCCCCAAACATCAAAAATTTCACAGAATAGCATAATCTGTTGGGGCATCTCATCTCTCTTGGATATATTTCCAAATCTTTGGCATGGGGAACAAGATTCACAAAAGGCAGTAGCATCTTTAAAAAGAGTAGGCCACCAGAATCCACAGTCTAAAATATTTCTAGCTGTTCTTTGAGGGCCAAAATGTCCACCATTCTCAGAGGAGTGGCATGCCTCTAAAATAGACTGGAATTCTGATTGAGGCACACATCTTCTAATTACCTGGTCAGCACCATACCTCCATAAATATGGGTCATCCCATATATAATATTTGGACTCGCTTTTCAGCTTGTCTCTTTGATGCTTGGTAAAGTTAGGAGGGAAAGTATGGCTAACTAGATAATTAGCTATAGGTGCATACCAAGGAACTACTTCAGATACTGCATGTAAGCTATCAAATGGAAAAGCATCATTGATAGGAGTGGAGTCATCCTTAATGTGTTCAAGGTGACTCAAGTGGTCCGCCACTAAATTCTGAGAACCACTTCTATCCTTAATTTCTAAATCAAATTCTTGTAGCAGTAGTATCCAATGTATTAACCTTGGTTTGGACTCCTTTTTAGCTAATAAATACTTTAGAGCTGCATGGTCTGAGTACACTACCACCTTAGTACCAAGTAAGTAGGCTCGGAATTTATCCAGAGTAAAAACAATAGCCAGAAGCTCTTTCTCAGTGGTAGTGTAATTAGACTGAGCAGCGTCTAATGTCTTTGAAGCATATGCAATTACAAAAGGATCCTTACCTGCGCGCTGGGCTAGCGCCGCTCCTACAGCATGGTTGGAGGCATCACAAATAATCTCAAAGGGCTGGCTCCAGTCTGGTCCGCGCACAATTGGAGCTTGAGTCAAGGCGACCTTCAGCTTATCAAACGCTTCCATACAGTCCTCACTCAGCTCGAATTCAACATCCTTTTGCAGCAGTCTGGATAAGGGCAATGCTACCATACTGAAGTCCTTGATGAATCTCCGGTAGAACCTTGCATGGCCAAGGAATGAACGGACTTCCCTCACGGAGGAGGGGTAAGGCAGAATAGAAATGACATTTACCCTTGCTGGATCTACTGAGATACCAGTATTAGAAACAACGTGTCCTAGAACAATACCTTGTTTTACCATAAAATGACATTTCTCAAAATTCAATACAAGGTTTGAACTAACACACCTGTCTAATACTCTAGCTAAAGTATCCAAGCAAAGGTTAAAGGAATCACCATATATGCTAAAATCATCCATGAAAACTTCTATACAGTTCTCAATAAGATCTGAAAAGATACTCATCATGCATCTTTGGAAAGTAGCTGGTGCATTACATAAGCCAAAAGGCATCTTTTTGTATGCATACGTTCCAAAGGGACATGTAAAAGTAGTCTTTTCCTAATCTTCAGGAGCTATATGAATTTGAAAATAGCCTGTATAACCATCTAAAAAGCAGTAATGGGATTTACCTGACAGGCGATCAAGCAACTAATCAATAAATGGCAAGGGGTAATGATCCTTGCGAGTAGCTTGGTTGAGACGCCTGTAATCAATGCAAAATCTCCATGAATTTTGCACTCTAATTGTTAGGAGCTCTCCATGCTCATTCTTCACTGTTGTGACTCCAGACCTCTTGGGCACCACTTGTACTGGACTGACCCATTCACTGTCTGAGATTGGGTAGATGATGTCAGCCTCCAACAGTCTGGTTACTTCCTTCTTGACAACTTCTAATATAGTGGGGTTCAACCGCCTGTGGGGTTGACGGACAGGCCTTGCTCCCTCTTCTAAGAATATTTTGTGCTCACAAACTTGAGGGCTGATGCCTACTATATCCGCCAAGCTCCACCCAATTACTTTCTTGTGTCTTCTCAGCACACTAAGCAGCTGCTCCTCCTGTTGGGAAGTGAGTTTCCTTGCAATGATAATTGGGAGCTTCTGATTATCCTCAAGGTAAGCATACTTGAGGTGGGGTGGAAGGGGCTTTAATTCCAATTTCTGCTCATGGCTAGGCACTTGATCATCTGGAGCCAGTGATGGTTGTAACATGTCTTCATCTTGTTCAGGGGGTGTCCCCACACTTGCATCTTGCTTCATGTGCATTTCTTCTACTTCCTCCTGGTGAACTACAGCTACCGTTTCATCAATGATGTTGCACTGGAAGATGAAATGATCCTCAGGAGGATGCTTCATAGCTTCATCTAGATTGAAGCTCACTGCTCTGCCATCTATCTCAAAAGAGTAAGTTCCTGAGAAGGCATCCAGCTTGAACATTGAAGTCTTCAGGAAAGGCCTTCCAAGCAGGATGGATGATGGTCTTCTTGAGTCATTAGAGGGCATCTCCAAAATATAGAAGTCAATAGAAAATGTGAGCCCCTTAATGCTCACCAGCACGTCCTCAGCAATTCCAACCACAGAGATAATGCTTTTATCTGCTAAAACAAAACGAGATGCCGATCTTTTTAAGGGAGGGAGCCTCAAAGCATCATATACAAATAATGGCATTATACTAACACACGCTCCTAAATCACACATGCAGTCAGAAAATATTACACCCCCAATGGTATAGTTAACCATGCATGGACATGGATCACTACATTTTTTGGGTATACCCCCCATTAAAGCAGATATAGAACTACATAAAGGAATAGTTTCTAATTCATTAATTTTATCTTTATGAATGCATTAATCTTTCAGAAACTTCGCATATTTAGGTACCTGCTGAATAACATAAAAAAAGGGGAACAGTTACCTCAACCTTTTTGAAAATTTCTACCATTTCGGGATCGAGTTCCATCTGCTTTCTAGACTTCCTTGCAAGGTATGGAAATGGAATAGGAATGGCGCCACTTGCAGCTTCTACGTCTCTTGGTGCTCCATTCCTTGGCTGAGCTACTTCTTCTTCAACCATGTCTTGTACTTCTTCTTCCTTTTTAGCATCCTACACTTCAACCATGTCCTCAGCTAGGGCGTGTTCTTGTAGGCTTGGTTCCTCCTCATTCCTCTCTTGCAGTGTGATTCCGGACCTCAAAGTGATGGTATTGATGCCACCCTTGGGTTAGGTAAGGGTTGAGAAGAAATTTTACTGGAGCTTGAAAGCTGGTTGTTGGGAGTATTCATTGATCCAATCTGTGAGGCAAGAGCTTGTACAGTAGAGGTCAGACCGTTCAAGGTGAAGCTAAGTGTGTTCTCCATGGCCTTTTGTCTTTGCTCAATAGACTGAAGCAATTCATCATGAGAAGAAGAAGGGGGATAGGTGATCTGAGGGGCCTGCTGTTGGTTGTTCTGAGGCGCTTAGGACTGCCTTAGGTGAGGTGCTTTGTAAGGCTAATTTTGGTTCTGCTGTCTGTTGTTGTTATTCCACCTCTGATTCCCATTGTTGTCTCTGCCTCCTCTGTTGTAGTTGTCCCTCCATCCCTGGTTGAAATTATCCCTCCATCCTTGGTTAGAGTTGTCTTTCCATCCCTGGTTGGAGTTGTCTTGCCAACCTTGATTGTAGTTTCCACCTTGGTTGTAATTGCCGCCTTGTTGATTGCGCCCTTGATTCGGATGGTCATAGAAATTATGAGTAGCTACCAAGGTGTTGTCCTCTTGTTGGAGCTATGGACACTCATCAGTGTAATGACTATAATCAACACATATTCCGCACACTCTCTGAGGGACTAACTGTTGACTTTGTTGTGGTGGAAGAGGCAGAGGTTGTTGTTGATTTAGCTGTATCTGCTTCAGTAGGTTGGTCATCTCACATATAGCCTGTGTGAAAGCAGTACTCTCACTACTAGAGGAAACTTCTGCAACAGCCATAGGGTGGTTGTTCCTGTGCCTGTGATTCCGAGTGGACTCAGCTAGGTCGCTGATCAGTTGCCACACTTCATCTGCGATCTTGTACTTTTTCAGAGAACCATTACTTGCACCATCCAATGTAGTCTTATCCCGAGGCTTCATGCCTTGAGTGAAGTAGCTGATCAACACCAACTTGTCAATCTTGTGGTGGGGACATGCATCCAGAAGATTCTTGAAGCGCTCCCAGTACTCATAAAGGGTTTCTGATTCACCTTGGATAATGCAGGAGATCTCCTTCCTCAGTCTGTCTGTAACTTCAGCCGAAAAATATTTTTTTCAAGAATTCTCTCCTGAGCATATCCCAGTTGGTAACAGTTGCTTCAGGTTGAGAGTAGTACCACTCCCTCTCCTTTCCCTCAAGAGAAAATGGGAAGGTGATTAGCATAACAGAAGTTTCATCTGCACCATGACGCCTAACAGTAGAACAGGCTGTCTGAAAATCACTAAGGTGCTTTATAGGCTCCTGAGCAGGTAAGCCATGAAACTTAGGTATCAAGTTGATTAGCGCAGTCTTCAGTTCAAAATTTGTAGCTAGATTTGGGTGACGCACTTGATACGGTTGCAGGGTAAAGTCTGGGGCTCCTGCCTCCTGGAGGGTAATCCTCCTGGGTGCTGCCATGTTACCTGCACGTAAATCAACTGAATCAGTAGTAGAGGAGCTTGTTTCTTCCTCAAATGGTGGTTCAGATTCACTCTCAAATAAGACTGGTGAGTTGGCAATAATCACTTTACCACCCTCAGAGGCTAACCGACGCCGAGCTTGCCTAATACGTGAAAGAGTTCTTTCGATTTCAGGATCAAATGCGGCTAAGCTCGGGTCAGGCAGTGAACGCGTCATTCAATGAAAGAAACATACAGCTCATGGTAATAAAATAAAATAAAATATGTAAAAATTAAAAATATGTACACCAACTAATAATCTAGCACGCTATTGCAACTCCCCGGCAATGGCGCCAAAAATTGATGCTGGCGGAAATTGGCCAATTAAGAAATTAATATAAGAAATACGTTGCAAGTATAATTCTTAACCAGCAAAAATCCGCTTATCAATTTAGTAAGGTTGACACAAAATTAGAATAAAAATACTGAGAGTATGAATCCCAGGCCGTCTCCCAACGAGTTGACAAAAGGGTGCTATCTTATTAATAAGGAGTTTTTCCGAGAAATTTTGAGAATTGAATGACAGAAAATAAATAATTGTAAATTAGCACAATGAAAATTAAAAGAGATTTATATATTCAAAATAAAAAGTCTTGACTGGGGGAATGATTATTGGAAGTTCTATCCTTGTTGGAATTCTCTCAAGTGTAGTATAAAGAGGTTGTTGTTTTCACTTAGTTAACCCTTACCAAATAAAGGAAAGTCAAGTGATTGAGCTAACTCTTATTCGCAAATCCTAATCCTCTCCCTTGGGAAGAACTAGTGTTAGTAAATAGAGAATTAGCCAACAACTTTCAATTTAACTAATCACTTGAGCATTCCAACTCTAGGGTCTCCATTTAATCAACCCCCAAGTCAAGTTGGGAGTCTACTCCATTGACATGAAAACCACTTACACAGAATTAAAAAGGGAATAAAAGGAAGACATGATTAACAATAAATGAAAATTAATTAAAAGTAAAAGTAATCATTTGCATTAATAAATTCTAAAAACAATCCAATTGTAACTCTGAACAAATATTAAGGATATGGAAGAGTAAGGGAATAAGAAAACAAACTAGAATAGTAACTTCAACGGAGGTAATGACTTTTCTCAAAAAAATCCCAAAGCAAAAGTATAAAACTAGAAATATATGAATGTAAAAGAAAACCTAGAGGAAGAGTAATTTCTCTCTAGATTCATATCTCAAAACTAAAACTATGCTAATGAGAATCTCCCTTGAGTCCCTGCTGTTTCCTGGCTCTAGTCTGTGTTTTGGGCCGAAAATTGGGTCCAAACTCAGTCCAAAATCGCCCCCAGCGTTTTCTGTGATTTCTGCAGATCGCGCATGTCACGCGTACGCGTCAGTCATACGTGCGTGTCGTTTGGCGATTTTCCTTGTCACGCGTACGCGTCAGGCATGCGCACGCGTCACCGTGCAAACTCCAAATCCACGCGTACGTGTCAGGTACGCCTACGCGTCTCTGCAAATTTCTCCAATTCGCGCGCATGCGTGAGCCATGCGTGCGCGTCGATGCTCGCTGGTTACCTCCTTAGTTTCTTGTGTTCCTTCCATTTTTGCAAGCTTCCTCTCCATCCTCTAAGCCATTCCTGCCCTATAAAGCTTGAAACACCTAACACACGGATCACGGCATCGAATGGTATAAAGGGGAACTAAAATACACAAAGTAAAGGCTTAGGAAGCAAGTTTTCAATCATAGAACAAAACTAGAAAGGAATTGTAAAATCATGCGAATAGTATGAATAAGTGTGTAAAGACTTGATAAAAGCCACTCAATTCAACACAAGATAAACCATAAAATAGTAGTTTATCACACTACTCCAACCTTTATATTCCATCTTTGATGTATCAACCATAATGAGTCTTGATTTGCAACGCCAACCACAAAACATCTTTCTCTTACGCTTCATCCCACAAAGCATCCTAAGTTGACCATCCGTTTCAAGCAAGCCATATTCGAGTGGGATAATAAAGCTAATAGAAATGAATTTTATCCACTCAAATGAAAGAGTAGATGGCAACCTAGGTAAAGAAGCTTCCAAGGATCTTGACAAAGCGTATTCAACTCCCGTCCTTTTTTTGCTAAGGACCTCCACCTCTTTACAATATTTCTCAATTATAATCCTTTGTTCAACAATTATATCTAAGCCTTTTCCCTTACTCAATTCATAAATGGGAGGATGAGAGAAATTTACCTCCGCATTACTTTCTACCTCATCAAGAGAAGGTTCTTCAAGTTCAAAGGATTCTTTACCACTAAGATTGGATGCATGATCTTCATTGCCAAGGGAACTCGATTCTTGTTCTATCCCGTCTAAGTCTTCATATGGTATATGCCATGGAGGTTTGCGCATTCCTCCTTAGCCACATTCAATCTTCGTGGAAGGGTTTTCTTCAATTCTAGATTCCCAAGGTGGTTCCGCATCTCCTAAGTCCTCAACCACTTCTTCCTTTTCTTCAACAGTGGTTGCTTCCTCCAATTGTTCCAACACAAAGCAACTTCCCTCATTTCCCACCAAAGTTTTCAATCTCTCCTTCATGCTATGTTCTTCATTTGATTCTCCACATGTAGCCATGGGAGTTCCTTGAGTATTCAAGCATTGGGATGCTAACCGATTTACCACCTCGTCTAAGGCTGCTGCAAAGTTTTGTACATCCCTTTCCATCTCTTCTTGCTCTTGAAGAAGAATACTAAGGATGTCATCCATTGGAGGTTGGGGTAGATGGATGGGTTCATTATCTTGGGAGAAGGGTTCATAGTAGGAAGGTGGTTCCTCATAGTAAGGATGTGGTGGTTCTATGCTCTCCATTAGTTCTACTTGTTGCACAACACGCTCCATGGTTGCTTGAAGTTGATCCAATGCTTCCTTGAAATGATCCCTTGACTCTTGTTCTGCTTGGATAACGTGATTAGGATCATATGGCTCTTGGATCAATGGACATGAATACTCTTCCATGGGAGTTTGTGGTGGAAAGTAGAATTCATCTTGTTGGTGAAAATTTTCATACATTGGAGGTGGTTCATCTTGGTAATAGTATGGAGGGGATGGCTCTTGAAAGTGATGTTGGGATAGTGGTGTCTCTATATGTGGTTCATATGGCTCATATGGTTGTTGGAATGGTGTATATGGATTAGGGTCACATGAAGGTGGTTAGTGAAAAGAGGCTTGTGAGTGTGGTTGAGGGTTATGTTGAGGGTATAACTCATAGGCATATGGTGGCGGTTCTTGAAAGTCACAAGGGGATTCACCATAACCATTGGATTGATATGCATCATAGAATGGCTCTTGTTCATAGTGTGTTGGTGGAGGTTGTTGCCATGAAGATTGATCATATGCATATGGCTCCTCCCACCTTTGATTGTCCCATCCTTGATACACATCAACGTTGTAGCCCTCATTTCCTACAACATAGTTAGAACCAAACTTATAGCCAAAGTGAGAATTCATAATGAAAAGAGGAAATAAGAAACAAAAGCTAATAAGAAAGAATGAAACAAAGTCCTAAAGCTAGAAAAAACTAACAAGCAATCCAAAAATCAAGCTATTCACAATATTCACATATATACAATAACCAATAACACAACACCATTGCAATTCCCCGACAACGACGCTATTTTGATGAATGAATTTTTGACGGTTTAGAATTCAAAAATAAAATCTCGTCCAAGTATAGTTTCTAAACCAACAATAATCCTTTCATACAAAAATTTGTTTGTCACAAGTAACAAACCCCTAAAAATATAAACCGAAGTATTCAAACCTCGGGTCATTCTCCCTAGAAATTGCGATAAAGTGTTCTTGTTATTGGTTATGAGGTATGTTTTGGGATTTTTGAGATAAGAAGGATGAAATGTAAATGGCAATGAAAATAAACTAATAACTAACAAAGGTCTTGACAAGGTGTGAGAACTAGAAGTCCTATCCTAGTTATCCTCCTCAATTGTGACCACAATTGTCCATTGCTCCCACTTGGTTAACCTCTAACCATGGAGGAAAGTCAAGTGGATAAATCAATTTGATTCCTCAAATCCTAATCAACTCCTCAAGGAAAGACAAGCTTTAGAGGCATTCAAATCAACTAGCAACTTCTAATCATCAATCAACAAAGGCATTAGGTAACTCAAGAGTCACTAATTACTCTACCTAGGCCAAGAGGAACAAAATCTACACTAAAATCCAACCAAGCATTTCATCAAACACATGGAAGGAATAAAAGAAAAGTAAAAGGAATTAAAGTAATTCAACCATAAAAGAACATGAATCATAAATTGCATTAAAAGATAAATAAAGGAAACAAAAGTGCATCAACATAAAAGTAGAGAATTACAAGAATTAAATACTAAACTAGAGAGAGGATATGTAGAAGAAGAAGATTTACAAAGGAAAAGTAAATCAAAGCATGAAATTAACCTAGATCTAAGAAATTCTAATCTAGATCTAACCTAGTCCTAATTTTAGAGAAAAGTGAGAGCTTCTCTCTCTAGAAACTAACTTTTCCTCCAAAACTTAAACTAAAACTATCTATTGTGATCAAAAGTTCCTAGATGATTGATCCTTCTTCATTCTTTAGGTTAAATAGCACCAGAGGTGAGTTGGATTTGGGCCTGGGAAGCCCAGAATTCGCCCCCAGCGTTTTGCCTTTAAGTGAGTCACGTGCGAGCATCAACGCGTACGCGTGGGTCATGCGTACATGTTGCTTGACAATTTTCCATCCACGCGTACGCGCCATGTACGCGTACGCCTCGCCATGCGACATCACAATCCACGCGTACGCGTCTGCTGCGCGTGCACGTCGATCTTAGCATCCCAACTCCTTGTTTCTTCATGAGTTCTCCACTTGCATGCTTTTCTCTCCATCCCTTTGATCCATTCTTAGCCTTTCCAATCTGAAAGTAAATCAAGAAATCTATATTTCTGACAAAATTATTTAGAATCACGAATGAGTATCTTGGTTGTCAAGTTATTACTCATCCCTATTCCAAATAAACATTATTAAATTGTATCTCATACAATTATAATCCCAAATACCTATTTGGTTGTCAGACAATTATTTAACTGAATTATATTTTATACCCCTAGGTTGTCTAGGTTCAGGTATAAAATTAATTCTCCTTATACATCATCATATGCATAAATAAATTCTATCTTTGAATACAAGTCTCCCGGTTGTCAGGTTGTTCCTTATAAATAAGAGATAAATTTATTTTTTTTGACAATCTCTTAACTTTTAGGATTTATCTCCATTGTTAGAGAATTTCTACCAGTATTCATGGATTAAATTTTATACTCCCAAGTTGTCTAGGCAAAATATAAAATTAAATCCCTAATACATCAAATGTATATACTGATTATTATCTTGAAAATAAAACTCCTGGTTGTCAGGCCGCTCTTTGTAATCAAGAACATTAGAAAAACTAATTTCTAAAATTACAGTGTTCAAAACACATAATCAAATCAAAATTTGATTTTTCATGTACTAACGTTTAGCCTTAAAAAATTATCAAATCAAATTTGACCTTTATATACACTTATATATATATATATATATATATATATATAAGAAAGAAATAAAAGATATTTTGCATCTTATTCCTTTTATTGTGATCAAAATCACAATAAAATTTAATATATAAATAAAATCAAACAAAATATTTGATTATAAATATAATTTTTTATATTAAAAGAATGATAATTTAATCACAATTAAATAATTAAAATAAATTAACTATTAATTTATTAGGAAACTATCTCAATGGAAATAAATACATCACATGCTTAAAAACACAATTTGAATTAATCCTATTAATTCACAAACTTTTAGAAATACAGGAATAAAGATTTAAACACAAAATCCCAAAGCTCTGATACCACTGAAGAATTACCATGTGTTCATAACACGCAGCGGAAGAAAAATAAGGTAATCCTAAAGATCTATTTTGTGCTTAAACTTTATTCAAATAATATATAGATCAGATCTAAATACCTTTAGACGCTTTAGTAAAAATCACTTTCTTCTTCGATGGTACGAAGGCGCTATGCGTATCGACACTGAGACTAACATTTGCTGTCAACTCCTTGACCAATGGACATCTGATCTAAATTGAGAAACCTCTTGCAACTCTTTGCACGCCATAAAATTCTTCTCTAAGAATCAGGCTCACATACGTTTATGTGTGTAGAGGTAAAGGAATAAAACTCTTATGTTTTATTCTCATCTGTATCACATTCTTCTACTCTTGGCATACATATATAGTATGAGATTTGTTACTGATTTTAAATTTGATTATCAATTCAAATTTAAATCATATCTTGAAATTCCAAATTTGAATCCTTTAAATTTTATGAATCATATCATAACAATTTAAAACAGAATCAATTTGGATCTCATCCAAATTTATAATTCAAATTCAGAAATAGAATAACTAATTATTCTCAAATCTCATTTAATATTCTCAATTATCATACTATTATTATATTCTTGGTGCTAGCAAAAAATATAATAATATTCTATCTGAATTAATATAATTATTTATTTGATCAAATCAAAATAATAATTAAATAATTCTATAGCAAAAAAATTAGAACACTCGTTAGTGTGTGACCCCATAGGTTCAATACTAAGCGGGTAGTAAATTAGTCATACTAAATTTACTAATCAAGGTTGGCGTCTAGCAACACTCCTTAACGACCCGATAGTATGAAGTAATATATTTTTACTAAGAACCTTAGAAGAACAAAGTATAATTCCTTCCATCTTTCCAGCTCTTGGTTAACCCTTAGAGTATGGTTTAATTGTCAAACTCTAACTTGTTACCATTATTACAATGAACTGTGAATGACCTAAAAAACTCATTTCTTCATTCATTCAATCCCCTTGGCCAAGGTTTTATTCATCTCAGTCATTATAATCATAGAGCTTAAACTCTTTACCGAGAGTTGACGGATTCCTTATTGACTAATCATTAATTCTACAAGTATTTAAATTATACCCAATATCCATTCAACTAGCACCATAAGGTATTAGGTGTCTGGAATCAAAGTATAATAAATACATTATTAATTACTATGACAGTCGCAGGTCAAAGGAAACTCTATTACCATACTCATCTTGAGAATATCCTATTGACAAATATACGGTAATTATAACCATTAGGAATTATCAAAGTGAGTCAGTTCAATGGTCATATCTTTATATGCACCATCCATATATATAATTTAATAAATGAGATCTATTAGTCTTCATCTAATGAAGACCATTATATATATATTGATCTTTTCAGATTATTAATGTCCTTTTTAATAATCCTATGACCAAGAACAATTTAGATTAAATTATAAAAGATTTATCTCTCAATATTATGATCACTATCACAATGATAAATCTCTAAATTTAATCAAGGATCTTATTATATTAACATTTTAATATAATAACAATAACAAATTATTTGACACATGATTGATTGGATTGTGGTCATACTCCTTATTCCCAACAATCTCCCACTTGCACGAGAGCCAATCATGATAGATTGGATCTTGGGCATACTTTATCTCAATATAAGTAAACATATGCAAAGAGAAATATCTATTAACTTCATCAAGCAGCTCGTTTTCCCTAGCAAACAGACCCTTGATAATTCAAGACGAAGGGATACAAAATAAAAAAAGTATTTTAAATAGCTTACCAATAAAAATCAATTGGTGTACACTTATACATAAATAATGATCGGGTAATTTTGACTTTCAACAAAGAAAAAAAAAGGCACAAATGTGAATTTGACACTCAATTTGGTTGTGAAACTAACATAAATTTCTGGTTTTCTATTAAAGTGAAACTAAAATAAATACCACAAGTGATTTAATATCATAAATGAGACTAAAATAAAATTTTATGAGTATCTCTAAAATAAAAAACAAAGCAAATAAAAACATAAAAAAGAGAAAAAAAGACAGAGAACAAAACAAAGAATAGTAACGAAACTTTTAAACAACTTTTAAAAATACAACTCAACAAATCTAGAACCTGAGATTGGCCACTATAAAGTGGGATAAAATATTTCTCACAAAAATTAGAGAAACTTAAGGAGATAATGTGAACCGGTTCAATTTACATGGCATTTTCAACTATTGACTGTATTTTCTTTATGAAAATAAGGGGATAAAAATGTATCACTCATAAAAAAAATAAAACAAAATATACCAACAGATTTTCCTAAAAAAAAATATTGTAATTATTTTTAAGCACACCAAAAAAGAACAAAAAAAATAACGTATAAATAAGTAAGGAGAATTATTTTTAATTGTTTACCTTTCTCATTAGTGCTGCTTGAAGTTAAGAAAGACCATCATTGTAACTATAACAATTAATAGAAAGAAGGTTCCAAACAACTTTATTCACTATATCCAATGGCTTCTTCTAGTGGCTGCCAATAAACCGCAACCTTAAAGTGTTCAGTAACACTATCACGAATCACACGATAAACAAAAGTAAGGATCAAATAAGATGTAGAAAATTAATTAAACACCAATTATTCAAAACAGTAATTGAATAAAAATAAGTAATTTGTTGAATAATCAAAATTTAATAGCCTTTTGAACTAAAAAATTCTGCATATTATGAGAAAAAATATATAGAAATAGAGAAAACTTCTTTTCAAAATAGTCAAAGTTTCCACCTTCTCAACAGAGTTTTAATGAAGTTGTCCCAAGCTCTTTAATAATATTAAAGAACACACACACACACACCCACATGCGCACGCGCGCGCGCACACAATATAAGACAAACTAACAAAGTAGAAATAATTTTCCAATAATTCATGTTATAGTGGATGTATTTTTACACTTTTTCTTTTTGCATAACAGTGATCCCCGAATTAGATTATTTATTGCAAAAAAGAGATATGTTTTCCAAGATATTGGTTACAATACAAAATTATACATTAATGATAAAAATAAAGTTAGGATACACAAAACGAAGCCCAAATCAAAATCTTGTGTATTTTTTCTTCCCTCTATTATGAAACCAAAAGGAAACCAACAAATCTGCATATTTGATCAGCTTATAAAATTGATTCTTAAATAAGCATATTTCTTAACCCATTCAAAGCTTGATAACATAGACAACCATCAATGTCTTCACGGTAGAAAAATTGTAACCATCCAAAAATTTAGAAGTCTCTAGAGTCTAACAAATATGCAATTTCTAAGAGCAGATTAATATCCTGAGTGAAATACTAATAAAGTTTTCTGCCAACTTTGAATTAATCATTTAAGACCTATATAATGAGAAGCTCACATTATCTTTTGACATCATAATAATCTTTAGTAACTTTAATTATATTAGAAATAAACAAAAGATTTAACCCACAAGGGAAAGGATGGTTATTAACAGTAGAATTATAAGCATGACAAAATAGCAGTTACAAAAGATAGTTGAGGTTATTAGAGCCAAAATAATGACCATAAATAAAGACTCATTATTTAAACAACATTGAAATTTTTGAGATATGTCCAAAGAAATTAGGGAAGAATAGATAAGAAGGCACAATCGATAGTGTAAATGCAAAGAGAATGGGTAAAAATGATCATACCTTTTAGAATAGTGCCCGAAAATCCATTGTGCATCTAGGACACAGTCTCCTCCATAAATTCACAACTCTAGCTGAACGAAGAAAATCATATAAGAAATCAAGATTTATCCAGTAAATTATCAAATAAACAAATTAATATGAGAGAAAGAAATTAGTGAAACTAGATTTGAAGAGTATTTACAACACACTCTAGTACACCATTAACTTTTGAGAATCTACTATGCAAAAGGAAAAAAATTGTTTGTAATAAAAATTGAGACCTTTACCAAGACTCTAAAAATATGAAACTCAAGAACCAATCAAAACCAAAGCTTTATTAATAAAAATACAAATAAAAATGGAGACCTTTGTTTTTGATATCAACCTCATGGCCCTTGAAGGTCCTTTTTTTACACTTAACAAAGCAAGTGTACACAAAATGGCCATGTCCTACTTCTTTTCAAACACAGGTAGAAATTTTAAAAAATCAATAGAAGAACACTCATAATTCACAATATCAGATTACTACGAAAAGAGAAATTACACAAAGATATTAAGAAAAAAAAACCTTTAACCGTATATAAAAGAGACAAGTTTCTCATAATAGTGTTTATTTAACTCATTTTGTGCACTGTAATAAACTTTCTTATTCCCGAATTGATGCCCAAATTTAAAGTTATATGCTTTAAATATTAAAATTAATTTTAGACATTATACTTCTATTATTGCTGTAGCTTTTTTCAACAACAAATTGATGAAAACAAAGGAAGACCCAATAGAGCAAGTGTCCCAATGAATACATCATTAGAAAACTTAAATCAATCTAATGTCTACTAACTTGTCGAAGCTATTGGATCACCTCATAATTGCCATTATGAAAGTGAAAAGACAGCCCCATGACCACAAATCCAGCTTTTCAATTTGACCCATATTCCAATCAGTAATCACTCCCACAAATCATCCCTCTCCCTAAACCCTACCCTAAAACAAATAGAGGAGTACAGAAGAAAGAGAGCACAGAAGGAGAAGGAAGGCTATGATCAAAACTTCATCCAACAACCAAGGTCGAGATATATCCAAGAAAGGATTAAAGAAATAAAAAACAATTCAACAAAATAACTAATCAAACAATAAATAAGATCAAGTGTGTATGAGTATTAATAGCTCAATAGTTCAGTGTACACTATAGAAAATTTAGTATTAAAATCAACGAAAAATTACACAACTCAGATTTAACTACACAAAAATGCTCCGAATAAGTCTGAAATCACCATGGAAACACGCAAACCCCAGTGGGAAATCAGAAACACAATTGCAAACCCTAATAAAATTCCTGCATACTGAAAACGAAGAACCTAACAGAAAATAGAAAAAGAATCTCTCTTCATGAAGACAAAGTTCAGAAAAGAATCAAAATTATTCAAGGTTACTATGAATTACATATTAGAAAACCAAATTCAATATGATGCCTACAATTTCTAGGATATTCGGAGAGCAATTGAAGTGTTTTCATATGGAGCGTATATAGCTCTTATTATGTGTCCCAAGATCATTGTGTTTTTTTTTTCCACATGCTTCTGTTTCAGTTGCTGCTAGAACAAAAAAAATTAGCCACATTTTAACTAACAAAGATAAAAGAAGTATGCATTTATGTACAACAAAGGTACGTTTTTTCTTTAATCTCCAAAGAAAAATTAATCAATTAGGAGCAGAGTCTATAACACTTTGAAGTTACGAATTTTATTAAAAGCTATTTTAGGGTTCATGATCATTTAAAGATCTTATTTCTTATGGTAAGAGAATATTATTCATCAAATTCTTCTCATTTTCTGAAGATAAATAAATTTTAACTGAATATATTCTCTGAGAAAGAAACACAATAATTCTTACCTTAACACGCTTAACACGAACCTCCTGTTGTTGCACCCTCTTCACTTTATCCTCCTGAGTGAAATTACATAACACCGATTCTGAAAGAATTTACCACTATTTTAACACAACAGTTCTTCAAAATTAAATGTGTAAAAGAGCATCATTCATCAATTAGAAGTATAAGAGATAAATAGCTCCAATGTGAATTAGATAGTGAAAAAATAGACAGAACAGCAACACTAATTAATTACTTAGATCACTACCTAAGAATAAATAACGCTGAAATAATTATAGGATAAAAACTCAGTGATGAGTCATGTACAGTTATATATAAATAAGAAACAGAAGAAAATTTGGCTTTAAAGAGAACAGGATAAAAAAAGCACACAGGTGACTTTGAAACTCAATTTGGTTGTGACAAAAATAAAAGGACAAACACAAATAACAAAAATAAAAAATAGTAAGGAAACAGGTAACGACTTCTCAAGATACAAAATGAGGACGACAGCAGTTGGAATTGAGCCATATCAAATTTTATAGGTTTTCTCACTTTTTACAACAAAGGTATTTTATTCTTCCAAAAGCATCAAATTATATATTTTAAAAATCGAGAAATAGAAAGCACAAAATTAAGAAAAATGACATGAGTAATCGAAATATTAAAAAATTATTTGATATCATCAGTGAAACTAAAATAAATATATGGTTTTCTATTAAAGTTAAAAATTTCTTGACAGAGAGAAAAGAATATTTTTCAAGAAAAAATAAACAATTCATAACCAAAAACAGAAAAAAAAATTTCAATAAATGATGAGTATCTTTGCACTAAAAAATCAAGCAGATAAAAAAATAAAAAAAAAATGAGAGAAACGGACACAGAACATAACAAAGAATATTATTCTCAACTGTTGACCTCATTTACTATCTGAAAATGAGTGGATAAAAATGCATCACTCGTACAAAAATGCATCACTCATTTAATCAAGTTCATTTGAACAGACATTTCCTAATCAGGTCCCTATATATTGGATGATGAATCGCTATTTTTGACATGAATGCACAGTATAAGCAGTTAACTATCCATGTTTAAGCTATAGAGACTAATTGAAAACTTGTGCACAATAAAAGAACTTTATTAGAGCTTTTAAACTGTAGAGATTTCCAAATTAATCAATGCTAAATTAAACTAAAAAATGCATATAGCACCATACTTGGATCCGTGGTGGAGATAGAAGCCACTCCATCGAAGTGACAGGAATTAGGAGTCTTTCCATTCTTAGGTGCACCATTTGCATTGAAGAGTCCCCAATTCTTCCCAGACAATGGCCCCGGCTTCATATCCTTGTTGTAGAGCTCATAAATACAAGTGCTAGCAGAAATTCCAGGATACTTGGGAGTTGCAGTTTGGTTCAGCACATGCTTTATTAGATTGCTACTGTAAGTATTTGCAGTGTCGATTGTTGCATCAGGCACGTTAGATCCACCTTTCGAGGGCCATCCAGATTCAGTTACTATCACAGGAATGTTAGTGTAATTTAGAAAAAGCATGGCAAATTATCCTGCATCAACCATAGCATGGAAGCACATTTTCATATATTGAAACATCAAAAGTCGCTTTCAATCTTGGTCATATTACTACAAATCAGCTATTAAAAAAAAGGTTTCGTTCCAATTTGAATAAAACATGGTTAGAATTTTCAACATTATGAGACAAACAATTTGAACATCTCAAACCATGGAGAAATCAAACACATACGAAATTCCAAATCAAACACAACCAAAAGAAAAAAGAAACCCTAAATAAAAAAGGTTGAAGATGCAATACAAGACAAAAACAGATATCCAGACCATCCCTAGAGGAGAGGACCGCTGACTGAGATATCCACCTTCCATGTCTCACCAAGGCTGTTGAAGACCACACCAGTGATCTTTGTTGCTCAGCAAGAAGGATTGACAGGGCTATCGAGGAGGGCACGAAGGAGAAGATAGTATTTAGGGTTTCTAATCGACATAGAGAGATGATGGACAAGTTGAAGTGAACGAGAATAACTTCACTTTTTTCTCAGAACCCATACATTTGTTTTCTTTTTATTTTTGGCGAGCTTCAGGCCCATTATCCGCCTCCATCAACACGCAATCTGGCAGCCTAAGATATCCACCCAATTACAATTCTTTTTGAATTTTGAATATATTTTTTTAAAAAAAAAATTAACTCAAAAACTAACACACCGTAAAATAGTACCAAATTAATTAAATATAAAAGAATTATTAAAATTTTTAAAACTTATATGCAAAAATATGATAAAATTACTTAGAACATAGTTTAAAAATTTAAAACTTTAAAAGTTGTAAATTATAAAAATGTTCCATTAGTTTACACTAATAAAATGACAGCAATTGTTAAATAATATTATAATATTTTATATAAAAAATAAAATATAACTAAAAAGACATAAAATACCATTAAAATAATAAACTAATAAGATAATATTATAATTATTTGGCTACCTGACAAATATATGATAGATGTAAAAGGAAACAGTAGATGATGCAAATTTCAAATTAAATAGTGAAGGTGGCAAAAAGAAAATAAAGAGGCTAACTATTGTTATTGGCATGGTTCTGAAAATCGGGCCGGACCGGCCGGTCCGATCGATTCGGCCACAAAACCGGAGATAATAACGATTCGGTCTGATGTTTGAAACCGAAAATTACAAAACCAGCCATAAATTGCTAACCGGCCGGTCGAACCGGAACCGGCCGGTTTGAACAAAACGACACAATTTTGTGCTTAAGGAGAAATCAAAGAAGCCAAAACACGTCTTATCCATCTCCTTCCGTATTCTTTTGAGCAAACACGCCCAGCCTTAACCAAGGGAAAAACCCTAGCCGCCACCACCACCGCAAGGAGGATCCGTCTTTGCCGCCGTCCGTCGCAGTCAGGGGCTTGTCTCCTCGAGTCTTCGTGCATCGCAATTAGGGGAGTTTCTTCCAAGTCTTCAATCTGTTCACAGTCACAAGTCGCAGGCGTGCCGCTTCTCCCTCGAGCTCGGTGGTCGTCGTCTTGTCGCCGTTGTCTGTCGCCATCTGTCGCAGTCATCTCCTCGAGTCTTCGTGCGTCACAGTCAGGGGAGTCTCCAAGTCCTCGAGCTGTTCGCAGTCCCCGTCGCAAGCGCGCCGCTTCTTGCATGTGCTCGGCGGCCGTCATCTTATCGCCGTCCTCTGTCGCCATCCGTCCTCCTCAGCGATCGAAGGTCAGTGACTCAGAGCTCATTTGTTCTTTGTTTTTTTAATTTTTTTATGCTTTGTTCAGAAATCATTGCATGATTATTGAATTTGCTTTGCATTTTTAATAATTTTTAACTTTAATTGAATAATTTTTCGTTACATTGAACGGTGATTTGAACTGTGAACTGTGAACTTGTTGAATAATTATGAATAATTATTGTTAGTTAAGCTGTGAACTTTGTTGTTGTTACTTGTTACTGAGTTGAATAATTATTGAATAATTTGCCGTGGGTTCTTGTGAACCTATGATTGATGATGATTGATGACTCTGTCGTTGTCCATTGCTCACTACTTCTTACTTAAATTGAAAATCTTGTTAATTAAATTGAGGATTGATGATTAAATTGTTAACAAAACCCATTTTACAAAAAATAAAGCAAGAAATCATATTGGTCATATGATCTACACAATCCATGTATTTTCATCTGTTCAGAATATCTAAGCTGTGAATTTATCTTGTTACCAGGCCCAACATAGATGCTAATAGAAAACTATTACTAAACTATGAATTCTTTGTCAAATGGTTGATATTTTTTAAGTTGGTGATCATGATAGGAAATACAGTGAAGCTTAGGATTAAAAATGGGTAAGTTACATTTTTTGACCCATTTTTATTTTGGTTTCTATTTGGTAACAATTGTAATTAAGAACTTTCATAGGTACTTTCTCTTGTTTTTAGATTAGGAGATTGCAGACTCGACAATGCATTTATGATAATGCCATTTTTTAGTGCTTGTTCTTGGTTGATTGGCTTTGCTCAGGACTCTAGCTTGTTCTAGGCTATTCTTGATTAATTAACTCTGTTACTGGTTTATTGATTGATGCTAAATTGGTACTGATAAACTATTATTGGCTTGTTCTTGCTTTTTTTCTGATGTTAAATTTTATTAAAGTTTCTTGATTCTGTGCTCATTACCTCACTTAGTGCATTTTTTGTTGTTAATCATTGTGCTGATCTTGTTAATCATTAGCTTATTGATTGATGCTAAATTGGTGCTGATAAACTGTTACTGGCTTGTTTTTGGCCTTTTTTTATCTGTTATTAAATTTTGTTAAAGTTTCTTGATTTTGTGCTCATTACCTCATTTAGGACTTTTTTGTTGTTAATCATTGTGCTGAGCTTGTTAAAATTGGGTTAAAAACTTTGTTAATCTTTGTTAAACCATGTTAATTTTTTGTGTTAACCTTGTGAAAAATATGTTAAAAACTTGATTGGCTTTACTCACTACTCTCGCTTGTTCTAGCCTGTTCTTGATTAATGAACTCTGTTACTGGCTTATTGATTGATGCTAAATTGGTACTGATAAACTGTTATTGGCTTGTTCTTGCTTTTTTTCGGATGTTAAATTTTATTAAAGTTTCTTGATTTTGTTCTCATTACCTCACTTAGTGCTTTTTTTTTGGTTGTTAATCATTGTGCTGATTTTGTTGAAATTGAGTTAAAATTGATAATCTTTTGGAGTTTGATTTATAATAGGTTCATTTCAAGCTGAGATTTTCTTCTAACAATGATACTAACAACTGGAATAACTTAACAATTGGACAATTTATTTTAGAGAGGAAAAACATCTACATAATTTTCATATTTTATTGATGAACATTTGAGCTGTTTATATTTGAAGCTTGTAAAACATATGGAATGCTTTCTATAAAAACCACGAGTAAGTTTAATGTTCTTCTCATAGTTAGTTTTGCTTTGATTTCATTAAATACATGCATACACCTCAAACTTGAATATGTTTTGAGCCATAGTATTAAAATATTTTGAAATTCTACTTGAAACTTTACTAGGAAGCAACTTAAATTTAGGAGTGGAGTAGCTTGCAGCATTGAAAACCATCAGCACAATGAACTGGTGATAGAGGCAGTCATATTAATAAGTAACATGCCAGTAGACATGTTCTATAATTTATTTAGTATTTTATTTTAAAATAGTTTTTTCGGTTGAATTACGGTTGGATCGGTTGGACCAGTGAACCAGTAAATAAAACGGTTCGATAACCGGTCTGGTTCTCAGAACCTTGGTTATTGGTGTTAATATTTTGCCAAACTATGGCTGCGTGCACTGTACTTTTAGTATGAAAAATAAATGATGATAACAAACATAAAAAAATAAATGATGATGTGAACAACCATCTTCACTAATTAGACTATTTAACCATTATTTATTTATAATACTTAATTATAAAAAATAATTATCTGCAATTTTTAGCAAATAATTTTATTTTGTACATGTTTTGATTTATCTCTATTAATTAATTTTTTTTATAATAATTATTATCATCGATTGTATACTGAAGTGAATGTTAGATGATATGATAATGAATTTGTCGCTGCATAATGAAGAATTTAAAAAAAATTTACAGTATCTATGTTATATTTTTGAATGACTTAATAATTCCTAAAAAATAGTAAATAATATTTAAAAAACTTAATAAATGTAGAATTATAAATAATAGTATCATATCTTACACAAATTCTATGTTTTATTTTGATATTAATCTAGCATCTATTAAGTTTTAAGTATACTAAAGACAATGTAAGAAAGATTGAAATGACAGGAGGAAATCTTTCATATCTCATCTCCATTTAATTTTTTGTCTTGAACTACTCCACAATAAATAAGAAAAGATTTTAGAAATAACCTGAACTCCTCAAGCAATATTTCATGTCCCATCTTCATTTAATTTTTTATCTCGAACCACTTGATAATAATAAGTGAGTGAAGTCTTAAAAGATGCAAACTAATAAATATACATATAGGTAAAAGTAGATTGTTAAGTAATGATTACATCTACCTTTTAATATCCTGAGAAAGTCAAGACCTATTTAACATAGTTCATTATAACTCAAGTAGCATGGACATAAACATATATTAAATGTAATTTCTTTTGTTAATACACTAACAAAACGGTACTTTAACATGTAAGGTGTTATCCTGATTGTGATAATGCTAGGGGTGCATGCATAGCAATATTATTTTAGTTTTTTCAAACATTTTTTAATCTTATTAGAATTGTGTGTATGATAAAATCGTTTATTTCCTTTCTTCAAAGAACTTTTTTATTATGGTAGTAAATGCTAGGAGAATTTTATGTAAACAGTATTATTTTTTACCTTTTTTTTCAAACAATTTCATTAAAATTGAAGTCAGATGCTATGTTTAGTGTTACCAACTCTTTTTTTTTTCATTCATCCAAAGTTGTTTCATAGCAAAATCAAACTCTCTGAGTCATTCAAAGCTTTAATATTTTATACTTTAAATATAACTTGCTCATCAAATACAGTATACAACTGGAAACCATTTGGCAAACTCTCACTATGTGTTATGTCTTTTTAAGAGAAAGAGATCGAACAATTTCTTTTCAAACACATCTAAGTATATAACCATAAAAACATAGCATAATGCATAAAATATTTTGCACCAAGTTAAATAAAAACCCTTACAACACAAATAAGGCAGATGAACATAAAAATAAAGGTAGATACTACAAACGAACCAGCAATGCCATGCATGGTCTTCCTTGGGCAATGCAAGTCGAACTAATATCTGATATTGGTGGTAACACTCCTACACACTAAACAAACCACAATAAGCAAAGACATAGTGTTCCACTAAAACCAACTCTTAATAGCACACAACCCTTAAAACTTTAAACCCTATGTCCTAGCAAGCATAGTTTGCAGCAAAGTAT
This sequence comes from Arachis ipaensis, assembly GCF_059453495.1. Classification (NCBI taxonomy): domain Eukaryota; kingdom Viridiplantae; phylum Streptophyta; class Magnoliopsida; order Fabales; family Fabaceae; genus Arachis; species Arachis ipaensis. Next base: position 97,926,372 of record NC_142439.1, read on the forward strand.
GACTATTACAACTTTCTAGGTAATCCATCACACGAGAAATAAAGTTTCTTCATATGCATGGATAGATCTAATTTTAACATGATTATCATAAAAAAAACCCGATGAAGCCTATTTCTTGTGCGTTCAATGGGGTTATATCGAACAAAGAAAAACTGAGAGTACGCGATGACTTGAGCCCCAACCAGTTGTAGGTGCCTCTCCATAACATGGATAACATCATGATTAACCATGGTAGTTGGCACGTACAAAGTACCTATTCCATTATATGTAAATAGTTGTGACCAGTTAACACCTTCATCAGTGTCACTTACCTGCCATATAACTGAGTTGTATGAATAGAATGTGTGATTATTTGATGCCAAACATAGACATCCATCTCTAACCAAAAGGCAACCACAATGAGACATAGCTTTAAGAGGGACGTAAATTTGGCTAAAAGTCAATGTCATCAATGAGAAAGAAAAAATGTATGGTTGATCATCGTCTTCACGGTCAGCAAGCCAATACACAACACCACTGGCTGCAACATACGAAGGATCCAACCGTTGCACATATGAAGGACATGAAATCCTAACATGCCAATTCCTAGTGAAACTTGTATACATAGATAAAGTGTAAGCAGTGCTTTTGGGTTCATCTTTAAAAACATGCAAAATTGCATAATGAACACTATTCGGAAAGTGCGCAAAGGCATAAGTAAAGGAACCCTCAGAAGAACTACGTTGCAAAGGATAATCTAGTACCCGAGGCATTTGAATAAGTGGATTCCAAATCACCAAGTGGCTTCTTCTTTCAAGAGAGGAGTAACGGATACAGAAGACTCCCATCTCGACTCCAATGAACTGAAACCAACCGTGTTGGGTTAAAAGAAAAGGCAAGTTCAGGTAGCCGGTTTCCCCGGCAATCTTCATGATCCAATCCACTAACGTGATCACAGGAGATGCAAACCCAAAGTGAATGAACAGTGAGCAGCCACGCCTTTTCCATATCTTTGAGATTTGACTGAAAAAGTCAAACAAAGTTATCCTTTGCCTCCAATAACGGCAAGTAGCATTGAAACTGACAACGATTAGAGCATTACATAAATAGAGGATTTCACTTATAACCTCATCAGGGAGTTGTGGAACCTCTACTTATGTGGGAGGTATATCACTCATACTTGATCTCAAACTGTAAGAAAACTTTAAAAGGAGGAATGTAAAGTGTAAGATGGAGTACTTGACAAACTCTGAACAATACCTTGTGGTGACCAATGCTTGCTAAACTCTATTTATAGAATGTTAATAGGTCATTGAAAGCACACCTACCTTCCTCACATGCAATAAATTTCACAAGTTTTAGGTCTTGCATGGTTTAGCTAATATTAAGTGCAAAATGACTGTGTAAAATACTAAATAGTGAAAAAGTTGGGATGGATAAATAAAACTGAGCTTTTAAGGAGCAAGACTCAACTTACTATGTTAATTATTTACAATAAAATCGTATTTTTAGAATTTTTTGTTTTACAAAACTCCTCCAAAAGAGTTTAGAATTGTAAGTAGATGATAATTACAAATTTGGGTAAAGTATATTTTTTGCCTCTGAAATTTGTTTAAAATTTAAGGAATACTCTAAGTTTTACTTTGTTTTAATTTTATCCTAAAAATTTTTAAATTTGAATTAAATATATCATTGACACTAAAATTGTATAAAAGATAATTTACTGAAATATTAATCATTAAATTATTATATAATGTCAACCAATTATATATTTAAAAATTAGGAGTATAATTAAAATTTTTAATCATTTTTCATAACATGCATATGATGTGATTATATTATTATCTTTCTTTCGATCAAATGTCCCTTTGGTAAACATTTGAACATCATGTTTATGAAAATCATTAACTTACTTCATCCCTGTCATCATCACCATTATCATCATCATCATCATCATCATCATCATCATCATCATTCAAAGCTATGTTGTGTCCAACAATTTATATAGTATTGAAGAACAAAACTATAAATAAAGAATTACAAAATTGTGTAAAAAATACTCAGGAAGAGTACATTTAATTGAAAGTGGAAACTTTTCCTAGAACAAAATTGAAACAAAATAAACCTTGATGAATATTTTCAAAACTTTTAACTATTATTGAAAGGCAAAAATGTAACTATTGTATAATTTTTTTTTATCTTATCTTTATTATTTATTTCATTATTTCCAATATATAATTAGACAATTTTTTTAGAATAACTGTTCATAATGATTTAAATGTTTTTTAAAATAGCTGTGATCACTGATAATTAAGATAAAAAATATATGGTATAAGCTAATTTACTCAAATATTAATCATTAAATTATTATATATTTAAAAAATAGGAGTATAATTAGAATTTTTAATCATTTTTCATAATTTGCATATGATGTGATTATATTATTATTTTAATTTCAAACAAATGTCCCTTTGGAAAACATTTTTTGGCAATTTTTTTATAATTTTGTTCTACCATACTATATAAATTGTTGGACATAACACAAATTTAAATAATAATAATAATAATAATAATAATAATAATGAAGTAAGTTAATGATTTTCATAAACATGGTGTTCAAATGAAATTTTTTTTTCAAAAGACTATTATTTATAAAAAATGACGATACGTTTGTCAAATTGTTAAAGTGTCTATGTTTAGAGTATGCGATTAAACCAAAAATTAATCCAACGTTATTCAATAGGTTTTTAAATTATAATTTACGTCATCTATTGTAAATGTATGTTGTTATTAAGAACTTGATGCAATTAATAGAATGGATGGAAGCACATCAATCGCAAGGACAATACCAACTCTGTGACTTTGCTATATCTAGAAGCCATACAATTTACATGTTTTCTTTGAAAACAAACATTAATGGTTGACAACGACATTTACTTTTTTTTTTCGGGTATTATTAACTCTAAGTAGCAAAACAATAGATAAGTGTAAACTATACTTCCTGTGCATGAAGTATCTGTGTTAAAAAATGAGGCTGCTTTAAAATATGAATTGTGAAATGATGGCTTCTATCACAGCAGTACTCAAGAGGTTACTTTACTAACCATGGTTGGTTAGTAAATTAGCTAAATTTTCCTTTAAAAAAAACATCACCTTTGTGGACTAAGTTTTGAATTCCAAAATATTCTTCATCTTCTTGTTTAGTGACTAAGGCAAACCAAAGATAAGAAAGGAAAGAGTATCAGAAGGCGTACAAAAGAGGAATTTACACCAGCAGCATCTATCCCAAGATCCTTTCGAAGAATAAAGCAAGGTTTGAACCATCCAAGTGAAATGTTCCTATCTCTCTGAATTCTAACTGTATCTCTTAAAAAATGGCACACAAAACATCCATACCCCAGGCAGATTCCCAATTTCAAAAGTCCCATATCAACGCACTAAAACACATATCAATAAACTAATTCAATGAGATAAGAATTAGAATAAATAAATGAAGGAAATAGGTGAGCAAGGGTTACTTTATTTTGTGCACTATAATAAACTTTCTTATTCCCAAATTGATTCTGGAACTTATAGTTATATACTTTAAATATTAAAACTAATTTTAGACATTATACTTCTATGATTGTTGTAGCTTTTTCCAACAACAAATTAAAAAAAATAAAGGAAGACCCAAAGTTGGTCCCAAGAAAATAAAAAATACACACATATGTAAAGTAAAAAAAAAAAACAAATGGCCTATCTAAACTGTAAATGCACATGCTCAAATAATGGCCATTGAATTTTCCTTTAGGGTCCACGAGAATGAAAGAGTGTAACTCCTCTGTCTTTAGTGAGCAAGGCAAACCAAAGATTAGAAAGCAAGGAGTTTCAGTAGAAGTACAAAAGAAGAATATAGAACAACATCATCTATCCAAGATCTTTCCGAAGAACAAAGCAAGGTTTGCACCATCCATGTGAAATGTCCCTCTCTCTCTCTCTAACTTCTAACCATCTCTCTTAACACAAAAAGAAACAAAAAAAATTCCTTTTTTTATTAATTGTTCTAATACAATATTTTGTACTAAGAGAAAAAATCGTTGGTCTATTCTTCAGTGCTGAGAACGCAATTAGCAACATCAAAAAATTGGATGGCGGTGCATGCAAATAGGATGATGCCAACAGGTAAAAATCTGAATCCTGATTGATACTTAATTTGCATGTGTATAAAAAAATTGAACATCAAGTAACACTCAGTTGGTACATGACATATAAACTTATTATTCTAGATTAGTAAAATTGCGAGTCTTCTTACCCCACATTTTGGAACAAATCCTTCAAATTAAATGGTCAAACTCTGTTTTGAGATTAGTATAAAAAGAAAGCTAACTTCGTAGAGATATTGACAAACAAAAATGATTTTAAGTAATTAAAAATAAATACCCATCAAAAGAATAGTTGATATTTAACCCAACTCAACAAAAAGCACAATTCTTAATAATTTCATTATTTTAGTAGTTTTTATATAACTTTTTATGTAATTGTTTTGGATAAATTCTTCGGAATCAAATAAAAGATATATTAGCATAAGATTCATGAAATAATTGTACTCATTAATAAGTTATTATGTACTAAAAGTTTTCTTAATTTTTTAATCTCATTATTATAATTATTGTTTAGGTAACCATTTTTGATATGTCATATTTTATCAAGCTTGGCTTGGATTGAAGTAACTTATGTCATTGGCTAACTGTAGATTTTTCAGTTTAGATTTTTTTACCACTCTATTCATTTATCACAGGAACTGAAATTAACTATGGTTTCTACAATTTGTATATGGCTTCAAAATAATGATCGGACAATCATATTCCACTAATGATGTTTGTAGTCTATATGTTACTATCATACCCAGTATTTTTTGTTTTTTTTTTTTGCTCTTATACAGCTTAAATATATCAATGAAACATGACTATTTACTTAAGTCGGCACGGGTCCATTTTTTACACTGCAAATAATCGAAGTCTCACTAACTTATGATGGTGCTGTTATATGCTCTCAGGAAGTTTCTGACAACCCAAGAACACTAGATAAAAGGAAAAGAAGCAACTCTGAGGTTTCGACTATACGACGGGCAGGTAACCAAATATATGTAATATTATGTCATGTATCGTAAATAGCATGTGAGTTGCAGCATTTAATTTGAACTGTAACATGTAATCTAGGGAGACAGAGCTCTACCACCATGTTTTGAAGCAATTTATGAGCACGAATTAGGGTCCTCATGCTACGCAATTGATGAGTGGGATAATTTCTTAGTGTTGGATATAGAAAGTAAAAATAAATAGAAGGCCATAACGAAGGGTTCATTCGAGCTGATTAGGAATTTTTATTTTGTCAGGAGAGGAAATACTATATAGTTTACCTATGCAGATTTTGGGATATTTTTCATTTTACTTTTCAATGAAATGAACTAACCAATTAAAATTTTTTCCTGATAGAAACTTTTATGTGGGGGACCGACTGGACCAAAATACACTGCACAATATAAAAAGAGCATTTCATCTAGATTACAACAGCAACAGTGACTCCTCCTCACCTGATGTTATGATATTGTTCGGGTCTGAATCATCTGAGCTTCAAGACTCATCAGATGAGGATGAAGATTCAACAATGGAGGGTAATAACCCTAACAATCCAATAATTGTGTGTCATAAAAGCAATTCAACCATTGAGTTTAGCGAAGACAGTTCTGAAAGCGAAGAAATACCTGACAATAGGTAATGTGACACTTAATTTATATATTTATCCATAAATTTTATTTCTAGATAACATTGAGATCAATTTTAGGATGGAGACTAACAATTTACACTATCCTCAAGTAGGTACAATCCACAAGTTTCCTATAGAAAGACATTGACACGTACTGACGTGACCGGAAGTAGATTGGTAAGTTGATTCTAAATACTTCATATCAATTTTATGCAAACATATCAAATTCTGATTATCCATTTACGATACATAACCTTAATAATTTCTCCCAAAACACTAACAATGCTTTTTTTTACAGTACCTGGGTGCTAGTTTTGCTGCACATCTCACTCCATCTGGACATGGTTCAATTTCGCAAATCGCTGGTCCATCCTCTAGCGGAAGCAACAACGTCTTTTTTTCCATCTACCCAAAAGTCAAGGAAGAAATAAAGAGTGGAAATTCGGGGTGGATTGGGCCGAATGTTGTCAAACTTATAACTTGAAGGAAAATGACACAATTATCCTGAAGATGGACTCCTTGCAGAACCGCCAAATAGATCTGACAATTGAAAGATCTTAAAGCCTGTGGGTGATTGGGATCCCAAAATTTACATTCACCATATTTTGAACTCATGAAGTATATTGTTAATATTAGAGTGTTTTCAATGTCTATGTTATTATGAAGTGACTATGTTTGTATGTATAACCTTCATCCAAAATTTGCTGGTCTTTCTGAGTATAGAGAACTTCATGGATTGAATGGTCTAGCGCCTGCTGCTGCTGCTGATCTTTTCATTATGACATGATGCAAAATTGTTACCTATTTACAGTTTACATATTCAACATATATTGGAAAAATGGATTCAGCAGTAATTGGGTAAAATATAGTGAATACAGTCAATACACCATTCATTATATTAAAAAAAAACTTAGTGCTTTCGTAAATGGTGACAATAAGAACAGAGTTATTATTATAAAATATATAGTTAAACTTACTCTACAGTAAATCAACTAATCATAAGTAAACTGTTCGAGTTGAGTCACAAGAGCCTGAAAAATAAGGTAAGTGAATGAAGTTAATAACCCACTCAAAGATAACTTATTAACTAATAATTTGATTATGCGTATAATGTTAATACAACTCCTTGTGTTTTAAAATAAAAAAATTATATTGTTATGTAGATTCAAGCAAATATCTATAAATTGATGCTATTCTGATATACCTTAATAATACATGATGTCCTAATTTTTTTTTTGTTAAAAATTTTTATTTATAATTTTGTGCCATGAATGTCAAAATTGTGTATTCAGAGAATTGAGTATTTCACTCTCAAATTGACATGAGAGAGAGCTAATAAGATCCAAATATTTTTGAAATTACTTTATCTAATAAAAAAAACAAATAATCGAATAGAAAATCATGACTGATTTTGTGGTGTACACATAGCCTTGTCATCATTTTAAGTATATGCATTAGTAGCAGCACTAACAAAAGAAGATAAACGCATGCACCAAAAGAGGAAATTATTAATGATATGATATAATTGAGAAGTGTCTTAAAATTAATCCAAAATACAAACATATAGAACAGGTAACATTTCACAAAACTCACAACACATAGAAATTATTGGTTTGGTGTCACAATGCCAATGCTAAAATGATCAAAGATTAGTGCACATTTTCATTTAATTCCTAACAACAGTTCTTTATAACCTCATGGGTAATACTCATGCTAAACTAAGGTAACAATGAGTGTTTATAATCCAAAAAGTAAAAAATAATTTAACAAAGGAAGAGCTGCCAAGCGAAACATTCATTACAATGAGAGTTAATATTTTCAGACCCTTTGAAAATCTCTGAGTGAACTCTATGTCCACCTAAGTCGTCACCAGAGGCTCCTGCTGCTACTCGTATAATATCTTCAATAAGTGTGAAGTTCCCCAATATATCAACATGAGCACTACTATGGGTTCCCCTTCCTTTGAGAAGATTAGCCGGAGCAGTGTGTTCATACTCCCTTATGAAGGTTCGGATGCCTGAAGGATTAAAGCGGGTTTTTCCCCACCAACCTTTTGCACACATGAAACCAGGGCTTAAAACAGGAATGGTTTCATCCCCATTGGCACTATAAACTCCATCCTTTAAAAAAGGGTCCTCATCTCCACCATTTGCTTATGTGTCAATCTGAAACGAAATGTAGCATTCCGATTGGGAAGTTGACTTATAAACATAGGCTCTTTACGTTGGGATCCCAACCCCATACATAGAGTAAATCTCCATATCTGGAGCATGTGGTAATCTCCAGCAGCAAGACAAAAATATAACACAAACCACAAAGAGTAGTAGTATGAATAAACAGCGAATTTTAAAAGACAGCAGGATACGACATTATAGAAGATAGCAAAACCAAGAATCTATCAATGCCCCCAACCAAGGTAATAAAATGATTAATTACATAGTAGCTAAGTGCCAACAATAGTCAGATTCTAGATTGGCAGTCTTCTTGTGTGCAACTTCTACAAAATGTTTACTAAAGCAATTAAGTAGAGGATCTCACCTTGTTTCTAAAGGGTTAGACCAATATTTGTAATGCTTGTATTTTGGGTCATCCAAATTATCAGTAATTCCACGAGAAAAATGCGCATCTCCGGGCTTCATCATCTTACGTGCAACAAAATGAAGGAGATCCAAAACTTCATCAGCAGTGTAAGCTTTATAATCTGAAACAGCTCTGATTCCCTCAACACCCATTTCATGATACTCTGTCCAAATATAACAAGTAGACGTGTTCATATGGTTCCTCCTCCCCTTAAGAGAACCATGCCATTTGCATAAGTAATAAAAAATATGAACCTCAAAAGAATGTAAATCAAGTAAGGTGATGGCAACTGCATGAGGTTTGAAAGTATCGACAACTTCAAGAATATCAACACTCAAGAGACAGATGTAGAAATATTTCCATCCGTTAATACCATTTATATAGAAGTGAATCAAATTAGTTTTGCAAGGAAATAACATAACACTCGATTTAACTTTTTAAGTGAACACAAATTCAAATAAACAACTACTGATGACAAAAAAGATAAAGAATAACATGAGTATTGAAGACAAATAGCAGATATCTACCCAAATTTTTTTATTATTTAATTGCATAAAATTATATCATTTAAGATTGAGGAAAATAAGTTTAAAGATAAAAAGACATGTCATTCATAATAAAAAGATTAAAAACTGATATAGTATCAACAGTCAAAATAAAATAAATATCTAGAAAAGATAAAATTTAAAAAAATATGGGCCTTTCTAACCAATAGGCATGCAAAAAAATACAGATAAGAAGCAATGGCTGAATTCAGATATAGCACAAGAATAAATTCACAAACTACATACATTTAGATGTCAACACTATTAATATTTCAATAATTCAAAATTTATCTGATAGTATAATACCAGAAATTTCAAATTGAAACAACTAAAGTAAAATTATAGCCTCTGTTAATTCAGAATTGAAATTCACTGCAAAGTTATTCCAATTTCTTTACACAAAATGCTATTATTATAAACAAAGTAGCTTAATTTTCCTTTAAAAAAAATATTACCTTCATGGACTAAGTTTTGAATTCCAAAATATTCTTCATCTTCTTGTTTAGTGACTAAGGAAAACCAAAGATAAGAAAGGAAGGAGTTTCAGAAGGCGTACAAAAGAAGAATTTACACTAGCAGCATCTTTCCCAAGATCCTTCCAAAAAACAAAGCAAGGTTTGAACCATCCAAGTGAAATGTTCCCGTCTCTCTGAATTCTAACCATATCTCTTAAAAAATGGCACACAAAGCATCCATAGCACAGGCAGATTCCCAATTTCAAAAGCCCCATATCAACGCACCAAAACACATATCAAGAAACTAATTCAATGAGCTAAGAATTAGAATAAATAAACGAAGGAAATAGGTAAGGAAGGGTTACTTCACGACTTTTCCAAGGCGGGTGTAGGCTTCGAGCAGACTGATAAATCAAGAGCTTATGTGCTTATACCGATAACTTTTAAAAGAAAATAAATAAATAAAAAAAGTAAAGCAAAGTATGATAAACAAATTTTAAAAAATCAATAGAAGAATACTCATAATTCACAATATCATATTACAACGGAAAAAGAAATTACACAAAGATAATAAGGAAAAACAAACCTTTAATCCTATATAAAAGAGACATTTTTCTAATAATAATCTTTATTTAACTCATTTTGTGCACTGTAATAAACTTCCTTATTCCCAAATTGATTCCGAAACTTATAGTTATATACTTTAAATACTAAAACTAATTTTAGACATTATACTTCTATTATTGCTATAGCTTTTTCCAACAACAAATTGAAAAGGAAGACCCAATAGAGCAAGGGTCCCAATGAATGAAAACATCATAAGAAAACTTAAATCAGTCTAATGCCTACTAACCTATCAAAGCTATTGGAAACGAAAAGCCAGCTCCATGAAAACAAATCTAGCGTTTCAATTTGACCCATATTCCAATCAGTAATCACTCCCACAAATCATCCATCTCCCTAAACCCTACCCTAAATAAAGTGTGTATGAGTATTAATAGCTCAATAGTTCAGTGTACATTATAGAAAATTGAGTGTTAAAATCAATAGAAAATTACAAAACTCATATTTAAAACACGCAAACCCTAGTGGGAAATTAGGAACACAATTGCAAACCCTAATAAAATCACTGTATACTGAAAACGAAGAACCTAACAGAAAATCGAAAAACAATCTCTCTTCAAAAGTAAGAGAGAAATCGAACTTGTAAAGCTAAATATCTTTCAGTCACTCCGCCAAACTTCTCCCAGAAAACGGTACTCATCTCTCTAAACCCTAACCTAATAGCACAGTAGAGCAATGGCAGAAACTGGTGTCAAATAATAAAAAATTAAATCAAACAACACAAAAAGAAAAATGAAAAAAAAGGAATAAACGAATAATTCAATCAAAATAGAATGCTTACCATATTTTCATGTGAAACAAAAATCTATATACAATCAAACTAAGGCAACAAAGCGATTGCAAATTTTCATAAGAGATAAATAGAAATTAAAACTAAAACTGTAAGTATTCTTGGCTGTCTAGAAAATTTATATTGGAGATATCGTAGGAGTCACCATTAAAGTTAATAGACATAACATAAATTTGCACGTTTGTTAAAATTTACATAAAGGAACTTCCATAGTCTTACATAATCATAGACAGAAAAAAAAAAGGATAGATTACATATGCAAGAACATACATGATCATGTCAAGCATAGAATGATAGAATTGAATAACTTAAACAAACTAATAAACAATGTAAATAATAAACATAAAGAGAAAAATTGTCTCAACACAACTCCTCATTCCAATGTATTATATTAACATAACAACCCATAAAAGAAGCAAAAACTTTAGCATATAGAATATTAGAACCACTAAATATATATCAGAAACCAATCTTTACCTTCAAAAAAAGCCAAAAGCTTTTTCTCTTTCTACAATCAACTGGTTCTTCTCATTTCACTTGTTCTAAAATATGCATTATCTCAAAAAAAAAAAAACATTAAACAACAAAAAAAAGAACAAATTAAATATAATTTATATAAATATAAGCAAAAAGAAAAATTATTTAACTTAAATTTTTTTGCAGACGTTTTGACCTCATTTCTGTTTTCCTACAACTGCGATGTAATCTCAGATAAGAATCCAGTTGGATACTCAATTAATCTCTTATATATTTTCATATAGAAACAGATCACAGTATACATAATAGTAATTAACATTTATTTGAAACAAAACCAAAGAAATCCTAAAAAACACGATGACGAAGCATCTGATATCTAATGTAAGGCCCCACATCGGTTGGGGAAGGGAATGAAGCATGCCTTATAAGGGTGTGGATACCTCTCCCTAGCATGACGCATTTTGACGAGTAAATGTGGAGGCTTTGGCTATCATCCCTATTGTCAAAGGCAAAACCATGAGGCCTTGTGTGCCAAAGCGGACAATATCGTGCTAGCGGGTGGTCTGGGCTGTTACAGATGGTATCAGAGTCGGAGCCCGGATCGATGTGCCAGCAAAGGTGTTGGGCTCCCTTAGGGGGGTGGATTGTAAGGTCCCACATCGGTTGGGGAGGGTAACGAAGCATGCCTTATAAGAGTGTGGATACCTCTCCCTAGCATGACATGTTTTGACGAGTGAGTGTGGGGGGCTTCGGCTATCATCCCTATCGTCAAAGGCAAAACCGTGAGGCCTTGTGTGCCAAAGCGGACAATATCGTACTAGTGAGTGGTCTGGGTTGTTACATTGTAAGGTCCCACATCGGTTGGGGAGGGAAACGAAGCATGCCTTATAAGGGTGTGGATACCTCTCCCTAGCATGACGCGTTTTGACGAGTGAGTGTGGGGGCTTCGGCTATCATCTCTATTGTCAAAGGCAAAACCGTGACGCCTTGTGTGCCAAAGCAAACAATATCGTGCTAGCGGGTGGTCTGGGCTATTATATATAGTATCAGAGTCGGAGCCTGGATCGATGTGCCAACAAGGGCACTGGACTCCCTTAGGAGGGTGGATTGTAAGGTCCCACTTCGGTTGGGGAGGGAAACGAAGCATGCCTTATAAGGGTATGGATACCTCTCCCTAGCATGACATATTTTGACGAGTGAATCGGGGGCTTCGACTATCATCCCTATCGTCAAAGGCAAAACCGTAAGGCCTTGTGTGTCAAAGCGGATAATATCGTGCTAGCGGGTGGTCTGGGATGTTAGATTGTAAGGTTCCACATCGGTTGGGGAGGGGAACGAAGCATGCCTTATAAGGGTGTGGATACCTCTCCCTAGCATGACGCGTTTTGACAAGTGAGTATGAGGGGCTTCGGCTATCATCCCTATTGTCAAAGGCAAAACCGTGAGGCATTGTGTGCCAAAGCGGATAATATCGTGCTAGCAGGTGGTTTAGGCTGTTACAGATGGTATCAGAGTCGGAGCCCGGATCGATGTTCCAACGAGGGCGCTGGGCTCCCTTAGGGGGGTGGATTCTAAGGTCCCACATCGGTTGGGGAGGGGAATGAAGCATGCCTTATAAGGGTATGGATACCTCTCCCTAGCATGACGCATTTTGACGAGTGAGTGTGGGGGGCTTCGGCTATCATCCCTATCGTCAAAGGCAAAATCGTGAGGCCTTGTGTGACAAAGCGGACAATATCGTGCTAGCGGGTGGTCTGGGCTGTTACATTTAACCTGTTCTGGTGAGCGAACATTTCGAATTAAAGGACTTCTGCTGTGTTCGGCCCACTTTTCCAGCCCTTCATCCGAGGTCTACCATTTCATTCGCGAACTCGCCATAATGGTTTCCACCGTGGCCTCCGCAATGCCTCCAGACATTGTTCTGAGGGATCATTGGTGGCAGAAAACCGCGATAAAACTCGGTAACATTTGCCTTCAGGGCTTTCGTCGCCAGCACCCCCGTTTTGACTGGACCAGATCCCGATTCCGCTCAGCATATACGGGCATTTTGAGTAATTGAAGAAATCGTTTCTTTCTCTTCATAGATGTTGTTGGTGTCACTGCAGCCGTTTACAACATCCGTCCATTGAGATCAATAATGTTCCTAGAGAGAGATATCGCAGAGCAGCATTGAGAGAATAGCCAAATTTAAAGAGAAACCCGAATTGAAGGGACGAACACGAGGTTGAAGGGCTAGGGTTTCAGAGTCAGAAAAACATCGAGAGAGAATGAGAGAGTGTGTGTCTCAAGCAAAAGCAAGGGATGGTAGAATGCAAAAAAGGATCGAGAAGTAGAGAACTGGGTTTGAGAGTGAGAGCAACACCGTGAGAGAGAAAGTGAGAAAATGAGAGAGAAAGAGAGTGTCACACAGAGGAGAGGGAAGGATCGGGGTCACAACACTGACGGAAAAGATCCAGGCCAGAAGGAGAGAATAGCCAATCGAGAAGAGAACGAAGGGAATGAGGGAATTAGGGTTTTTGAGAGAGATAGAGAGAGGAGAGACAGCGTCAAATGAAAGATAGAGAATAGAAAAAGAAAATGAGGGCGAGAATATCTATGCATTTAGGTTACTCCTTTTTCATTTTTTTATTGCAAATTAACGTGAGAGTGACGCGTGACTTAATGAGCCACGACTATAATACAAGTAATATATATATATATATATATATATATATATATATATATATATATATATATATATATATATATATAAAGATTTGGGTAAGGATTCATTGAGATTGTAAATTTTGAAACGTCTCTTTCTTCTTTCGTTTCGGTTTATTCACTGATCTGAAACTTTTCTTATGATATTATTGAATAGATCACTCCTAGAGTCGGAGTTGGTCGTGTCCAGTCATTAGACTGGAAGCTTGAATGTCCTCCGGGAAACAGATCCAGTGGAGACGGGACCCAATTGGAAGAGTAAAGCTAGACTCGTTGAGGTATTGGCGGATATAGCCAACAACCCGTTTCGACCCCCCAACTCATGCTTTGTTGTTCTTAGTCCACGGTCTTCCAATTCTACTTTCTAATAGTTCCGCAGCTCTTACAGAAAATTATATATATATTATAGAATTTATCTAAATAAATACATATTTTAAAAGGATAAGTATATTTTTTATTGTAAAATTTTTAAAAGTCTTTAAAAATATATTAAACATTAAATTTATTTTAATTTTATTTATAATATTTTAAATATATTTTAATTATACCTTTGAAAAAATACTTTACCCATTTAAAATGATTGTATTAAATTGTAGATCAGAGTACTGACTTAATTGACTAAAATTTTCTTCAATTATCTTTTTTATTTAGTTTTCCATCTATCTAAGGAGTGTAATTCAATGGGTGAAACTCATCTTTTCTTAGTCAAGTATTAAAATTTTGATTTAAAATTGCTGACCAAATTTTCTACCACGTAGCGAGAATTAAATTATCGTGACCAACTATAGATATGTGCAAGTTAAAAAACTACTTCTTAACTAGTGCAACCTCTTGTCATTTTATAGCTAGAAGAAGGATTAATTAAAATATGCACGATCAACAATTTATTCTATCTATTCTATCTTATAAAAATAGAATTTCTGCACTTAATGATGAAGCTGACGTGGCATGCTTCTGAGAGTGTTTTTCGATTTATTTCTTTTAACTCATTAAATACAAGTTATTACGATAAACTAACTATATCAATTTGATTGATTTGATTAGATATTTAAATATTATTTAATTTATTATAATTTATATCAATTTGATTTAGTAGTATTTTTTTATTTATTTATTTTAATATTATGTTAATATTTTTTAATTTATTTTTTTAATTTATTAAACTAAATTTATTGTGTGTACTAATTAATTAATTTGATTAATTTATTAGTCATTAAAATAATAAATCTATGAATAAAATAGGCAATTGAAATATCTATTATCTATTATCTATTATATTATATAAAAATCAGATTTCTGAACTTAATGATGGAACTAACGTGGCATGCTTCTAAGAGTATTTTTCAATTTATTTCTTTTAACTCATTAAATAAAAGTTACTATGGTAAATTAATTATCGCAACTAATTGATTTGATTATATATTTAAATATCACATAATTTATTATAATTTATATCAAACAATTGATTGTTAAAAGTATTTTTCAATTTATTTCTTTTAACTTATTAAATACAATTCATTACAGTAAATTAATTATATCAACTAAATGATTTGATTAAATATTTAAATATCACACAATTTATTATAATTTATATCAATTAATTAATTATAATTTATTATATCGATTATTTTAATTTATTAATTTATAAAGTGCATATTAAAATAGATAATTTGTTATTTATTCTAATTGAACATAATAAATACAGATTAATTTAGTTGAGAAAATCATGGTCTCCTAAGAGAGTGTTTCTCTATTTATCTTTTTAATTCATTAAATTTAATCAACTATTTTTTTATTTATTTTTTGAATTCAATAAATTAAATCAAATCAATTATACTAATTATTTGTATTAACTAATTGATTTCTTTAATTCTTAAAAATATTTTTATTTGATTTGTTTTATTTAAATATATTAATTATAACTAATCCATTATTTAATTTTATTAGGATAAATATTAAATTTTATTTTTAATATAAAAATACAAAATTTTATTCTTTCTATTTTTATTTTATCATTATAAAAGGTCATATATATTAGAAGAGGATCTCATTTTTTTTTATCAATTACTCTTTTATTTTGTAATTTTTACAACAATTTTTTTTCTTTCTGAGACGTCGTGATAAGAAGACAACTATCGACTTATCGTAGATACAAGTCACCAGACCCTCCAACTCTCACTCGGAGCTATATATAATATGTTAACCATGAAGTATTCATGGATCATGGTTAACAAATTCTCAAGTTGGAGTTTATGAAACGCCTGTCCCTGACAAATTTAATATGGATTATGAACACTGAAAATGTGTTGGGATAGAAATTCAATGGCCGAATATTCAAAATGTTATGGATATAAGATCAATCTACAGAAGGTAAAAAAAAATCACTTTTGAAATGTGAATCCAAATTATATAAATCTATCGTTGTCACTACTTTTGTTTTATAATTATTTTTTGGTCTCCAGGTTTGCTACAGCTATAAAAGATTTGAATATTTAGGTCATGAATGTGGTTTTAGTAGATACTCCAGATACACTTCCTATTATATATGAACGCGGTCTTTTTGGCATGTATTACAATTGGTGTAAATCATTTAGCACTTATCCTAGGTCCTACAATTTTCTCCATGCAGATTATCTATCTTCAAGACTCAAGAAAATGTGTGTATAATTATTTTATTTCTCATTCATCAAAATCAATAGTTTGTCAGATTATCTGTGTCATTTTGCTAATATATTTATCGGTCTCTTAGGTGCAATTTTCAAGTTGTTGTGGCTGAGACTTATCAAATTCTGAGACCCGAAAGTATACTTATTGTTCGAGACACTGCTGAGGTAATTAATGAGCTTGAGAGCATGGTGAAGTCTATGAACTGGGAGGTTTGCATGACTTACACTAAAGAAAATGAGGACTTTTTAGGTGTTCGAAAGTCTACGTGGTGGCCTACAGAAATTGTAACGCTCGAATATGTTGTTTGATTGACAGAATGGATAGGTGAATTTTGAATTATGGCTTAGAAAATTTTTTGTGTAATTGTACTTTTGCATTTATCTATGTATTATAGTAGTTAGACATTCATGTATTTGACTTTTTCCTTTTTTTTTCATTTGGTTATTGATTTCGATCTCCATTTAGAGGTTGGTGAATTTTACTATAACATGGTGGTATAGATAAATAAATTTCATCACATTCTTGAAAATGTAGAGGTCCTTGCCTTAGAAGCCAAATAATTAAGATTCTGGACTATTGTATAACGAAGTAGATAGTATTTATGTAATTGAATATGTCTAAAGAAACAATATATATTAGAGAACATAGACTAAAAAAGTTAGAAGAATTAATATTATTAGTATAGAAATTGAAAAAAAATTATTAAATTATACAGTTTAAAAATAAGGCCATTTAAATTTATAGTTAAATTTTTTCAATTTATATTTATAATCCACACTTATCAATAGTTTATAATATGATTTCATAAGTTATAAAATGTGATATTAGTCATTGTTATATATATGAAAAATGTGATTCATTTAGTATTTAAATATTTATTTTTTTTTAATATTTTTATAATAAGATACATGTAATTTTATGAGAATGATATAACCTGAACTTTGGTTATTTAAGAATTGACTAAATGACTGGTATAATTTCACGTTACGAACCAACAAATGCTAGCAATTGGAATGATAAAAAAAATCAAATAGATATTCGTAAGGATTAATCACGATTTGGAACTTAATAGAAATATATCAAATTTTCATGGGTGGAATTGTGGGAACCTATCCACATGAAATAGATGAGAACGGGGATATAGTTACTCTCTCCATAAGACCTATTAAAACAACGCGAATATAAAATTACTGATTTTTTTCTAATATATAGATTTTTGAATTTTGTAACCTTAATTCTTGCCTCCAATTTGAACATTTTTTTTCTAGACACATCATTAGTCTTGATTTTGCATCTCTCTCTAACTCACTTTCTCTACCTCTTAAATTTGTCACTACATCGTTCAGTTTCGTTCTAAAAAAATTATGTTATGTAATTTGTTGGAAGATATTTTTATATTTTTTTTGAAATGTTATTTATTATAATGAATATATTATAAATTGTGTTGAATTATATTGAATTGATTATTTTATGATTATTATATTATGACTTTTTATTTAAAAGAAAATTCAAAAAATATATATAGATAAATGTGGGTATCTGCATTTTTTAAAGGGATAATTAAAGAGGAACTTGCGACGAAAATGGAGAGGAGACGGAGGGTATTTTTTTTCTAAAATAGGAGCAAAGGACGGGAATGAAAGTCTGCCGCATCCACATGAGCATCCATTACCATCTCTAACTAATATCGAAAATTCAATTTGAGCCGATTAGAGGTGGAACATGTGGACTTCATCTGTATTGAGTCCCAAGATAATGAACCTAATTCAGATTTGGAATCCGGACAATGAACCTAAGTTGATCTTGCTCACTTGAGTTAATATTTTGAATCATTGTTGCGAAACATACGATACTATTAAATATTATTACATTTAATATATATAAAAATTAGATATGCTTACAAGAGATTTTTTAATCAAACTAAAAAATTTTAATTATATTTTTTCTCTTTTTAGTCTAAATATTATTTTCTAACATAATAAAACAAACAAACAAATAATAATAATAATAATAATAATAATAATAATAATAATAATAATAATAATAATAATAATAATAATAATCACTCACATGGTAATTAAAATATCATCGTAATATATACATGATACTACATATATTAAAGATGATTATATATAAAAAATATTTATTTTTAATAAATTTAATTTATTTTTAAATTAACTAATTTTTATAACATATAATTTATTACATAATTTTTTTCTATTTATATTATTAATATACGAAATAAGCAATTCAAGCCATTATCTAGGACAATAAATATAATATAAATATCCACTTATTTATTAATATTAAAAAAATATATAAATAGTAGAAATATAATTTTTTTTGGTAAAAAATAATAATAAAAGTTATTAATTAAGTTAATTACGTAATAAGAAAATTATGAATAAATTTTTAAATAATAATAGAAGAATAAGACCACTATGTTTACATACTACAATGTTTATAAAAAAATTTGGATAATAAATCAATCATTGATAAATTATACATTAATCCTATCAAAAAATAAATAAATTATATATTAATCCTGTAAAATAAATAAATAAATTATACATTAGATATTATTATTTGTGTACTAATATATATATATATATATATATATTATCGATTATTAAGTTATAATTAATTTCTAACCTAATTTTTGTTAATTGAAATTTAAATGATTGAAATTATTAAATACCGAATATTTTGCACTTAACTAATTTTGTTTTTGTTATTAAAAACTTAAAAAAGGTGAGTTGTTAATCAATTTTAAAGCCAAATTTAAATTTGTGTAAAAAATTATTTTTAATTTTATTTTATTGACCAAAATTTATTTTAAAATAAAAAATTATTTTATACATCATATTATAAGATAGTGTAGTCATTCATTTTTTTAACGATAATTATTGTCAAATAAACTGCTATAAAAATGGGAGAAAAATATATTTATCAATCTAAAAATAATAATTTTTTTCAATAGAATAAATTATATGAATACCAAAGTTATTATGATTTTTTTTCCACACAAATTAATACTCAACGATAGTGTTTTAGTAATATTACTAAGGAATATTAATCAATCTAATAGCTTTTGTAAAGAAATAAGTCTACATATAAGTTTGAAAATTTGAAAATCATGTCATAAAATGTGAAATATTAACCAGTAACAACGTTGATCATATTGTTTTAACTTCATGAATGACTATGATACTAATAAATAAAGTTGTCACATTTAAATTTCAATAAAGACAAATCTCCACAAGTATTGTTATCAATGATAATTGTTCTACTTTCAAGACAAATACTATTTTTTTTCACCGTATTTTCCAACTCGGCAAGCCGAGAACTAATCTACCACGGACTGAAGCTCCATTTATTAAGGGTCTGTCACTAACCAATGAGTTGTTATATATATAAGCGAGATTCAAAAATACTTCCGTAAGTAGACGAGTGAGATAACTACTCAACCAACTCAAATTAATTAAAATAAATACTAATTATTTTTAATATTTTTAACATTAAAAATTGTTAACCTTTGATTTTAGTTATAACTTTATAAAATATTTATAGTAATAATTGTTATATATATTTTTTGTTTAATTTTTTAATAAAAGTTTCATATATTTTTATTAATTATTCCTACTACTTGAAAACATTGTCAAATAAAATGGTGTAAGAAATTAGCAGAAAATGTATTTAGCAATTTAGCAAATAATAATTTATTTTATAATAGAATAAATTATATATCGAATAACAAAAATTGTTATTGGTTTCTCTTCCCACAAACTAATACTTAACAATAGTGTTCCAGCTGTAATGTTATTAAGGAATATTAATTAACTTAATAGCTTTCATAATGGCATAAGTCTGAGTTTGAAAACTTGAAAATCATATCATAAAATGTGAAATTTTAACAGGTAACAATATTGATGATATTTTTTTGACTTCAAGAATGAGTATGATGCTAACAAATAAAATTGTCGCAGATAAATTCCAACAAAAACAAATCTCCATAAATATTGTTATCAATGAGAAATTATTCTACTTAAAAAAAATTTATTTTTTTATGATGTTTTTTTAATTGGACAGATCGAGAACTAATCCACTACGTATAGGGTTGGCAGTGAGGCGGGTTTTTGTCTTACTCGGCCTTGCCCACCGTCTTTAAACTTCTCAACTACTCACTCCACCTATACCTGCGAATAGTAAAATATTGTACCCTAACCCTTTCCTGTGGGTAGTAAAATATTGTACCCTAACCCTTTCCTACGAGTACCCTCTCCACTCTTACCCGTCCTATAACAATTAAATAATATTTTAAGATTTACATATTCATAAATAAATTAAGATAAAAAATTAAAATTTATACATAAATTAAACTGCAAACATAAAATTCATATAATTTCAAATAACATGAAATAGAAAAAAAAACTAATGTCTGATCAATACAAATTTAACATAAAGTGTATTTGCATTACTCTAAATGTCAACCTCAATATCATTAGGAGCAATACTATTGTTTTGTGCGTCCTCTCTAACATTACTAGCCATGAAATAATTTTAAAGCACCTATATTAAAAAAATTGAAAAATCTAAACAAACCATATATAAAGTACTTATTGAAAAAACTGAGCAAACCATTACAACATTAGTAATTAGATCCATTGCACATATATAAAACAACCAAAATCACAAAAGCTCTAATTCTCAATCAACATATATAAACTATTGCAACATGCCAACATCAGTAATTAGAACCCAAAGTCAATACCGATTTAAAATAAAAAATACAAAATGAACTTTTTGTAATAAGAACATTCACACTTCAATGAAGAATCAATCATGAAACATATTTATTTTTATATAAAATAATCTTAGAATCAATCATGAAAAATATTAGTACATAATATGGACAGAAATCATTGAAATATAGATTAGACCCACTGCACGTATAAACAAAATTGCAACACAAATTCACAACTTCACCAATAAAATTACAACACAAACTCACAATTTCACCAAGTAGAGATTCAATGAAATACAGATTCAGTCATTCATAATGTGAGAGAGAGAGATGGGAACTTATCTGCGGATAGATAAATAGAGGAGAAAGACAGCGACACGCTCAGGAAAAAGGGGCTCCGGTGACAGACTCACACAAAGCTGTAGCGACGACCAAGTGATGAGTCTGTGGAAGAAGAAGAACTTAACAGACTTACAATGTGATGGAGAGAGAGAGAGAGAGAGAGAGAGAGAGAGAGAGAGAGAGAGAGAGAGAGAGAGAGAGAGAGAGAGAGAGAGAGAGAGAGAGAGAGAGAGAGAGAGAGAGAGAGAGAGAGAGAGGAATTTACCTAGAGAAAAGGGGCTCAACAGAAAGAAGGTGGTGTCGGGCTTAAGGAATTTATCTAGAGAAAAAGGGGCTCAGTAGAAAGGTAGCGATGGGCTCAACAACGACGGTGACGGGCTCAGCAGCAGCGACGACGAGAGCTGTAAAGGAGGCAGTGACGGGCTCAGTAGCGAGACAACGGAAGCTGTGACGACAACGAGAACTGTGAGATTTTCTGTAGAGAAGCCGAGAAGAAGAAAACTCTGGGTAAGGATGACTGAGTCTCTCTAGTGTGGCTATGGAGTATGGACTCAGACTAATCATTGAATCTGTGATGTGAGACAAATTCTAATCCATAAAAGGTGTTTATATGTATATACTCTGGGGCAGGTACACCTTAAACCCGACCCCGTTCTACACCGCTCAACACTCGCCCTGAACGAAACCTGTCTCGCCTAGGGTCGAGTTATTATTCGTCTTGACCGGGTAGGGATGGGTCGGGTATTCACGGGTTTCGGTACTCCTGCAAAGTCTAACCATGTATTGATACTCCATTTATTAAAGGTCAATCGCTTGTCAATGGATTGCTACGCACGCAAAGTGAGATTCAAACAATACTTGCTTAAGCGGATGAGTGAGATGGTCACTCAATAAACTCAAATTGATTAAGACAAATATTAATTATTCTTAATATTAAAAATTCTTAGAGTTTGATTTTAATTATAACTTTATAAAATATTTATAATAATAATTATTGTATATATTTTTATTTAATTTTCTTTAATAAAAGTCTTTATATAATTTTATATATTATTCCGTACAGAGTACCAGAACATACACTAGTATATAATAACAACACGAAAAATTATACAAATAAATCTAATTATACATTCAATAAAAAAATCAAGATATTTAAGACAAAAAATACCTCACTTGTTTACTTTCAAAATAATCAAATGCGTAAATTCATTGAAAACGCACGGATATATTACTTGTTTACTTTTAATTTACAGTTACATAATGTGTATGATAAAACAAATTACTTATTTCCAAGTAACAAAAAAATAAATATAAATAAAAGAAGAAGAGATTAATGTTAGGCACTATGCATAATCGCTAGTATGTTGCTTGTGGTTTCGAGTGGCTCTGACCAGTGGCGGAACTTGAAACAAAATTTTGGGGGGGCCAAATAGAAAATAATTGTCAAAATATTTTTTTATATGGACCTCATTTAAGATAAGCTCGTCTAATCTCATCTCTTTGATTTGGGTGATACTGCCAAATTTAAAGCCCTTTTTTAAGATCTCGTTCCAAAAAGTTAAAATTAAAGTCATCAGATATAACTTTTTGAAATTTTGAAGGTTATATCTCGCTTTCTTCGTGATTCATTAAAGTAGAAGAACTATCTACATGTGTTGATATTGTAAAAGTTATATGTTCTCTTTCTTAAATATTAGCCTTCCTCTTAAAAAATATATCAATTTTTTAATTTTTCATTATTATTTTATATAAAAATTTGAATATATATCTTGTAAAATATATAAAGAAGAAGTTAGAAGGACAAATATTAAAATTTATAATATTTATTGAATTTTTTTTATCAATTTATACAAATACAATAATATTAATACTTTTTGAATATTCTATTATTTTTTATCATATAAAAAATTAAATTAAATAAATAATAAAATATAAAATAATATTAAATTAAATAAATAAAAGATATCTAATTTTTTATATTTGAACCTAAAGATAGAGAGAGTGTTGTTTATTGAACTTATTAGATACTTTAAGTCATAATAAAGTATTTAAGTCAATTGAATTATTTTTTATCTTTTGAAAAAGTACTACTAAGTTTTTTATAAAAAGTTTGGGGGGGCCATGGCCACCCCTTGTCTGAACTAAGCTCCACCACTGGCTCTGACATAACAGAACACTGCCACCAAGAAGGTCGTTGCCAGCCCTCCAAGAATAACACATGCACCAGCTATGGACTTGTCAAAAGAGTGATGATGATGAAATGAGGAACCTAAAACTTCACTATGTGCCTCAACATCAGAATAATGCACCTTCTTTTCATCACTTTGTGGTGCTTTAGCGGGGCCTGCAATTGGTGGAAAAGAAATAGATTCGAATTGGAACATTATGATTTGGGGTTTGTTATTTGAATTTGTAGCCATGGCTAAAGGATTTGCTAATAAGCCTAATAAGAGCAAGCATAGTCTAAGAACCTGATGATGAGCCATTGTTTTTAGAGTTTTGTTATTGTTGGATTCTTCAGGATATGGGAAGGTGTTAATTATATATATGCATTGCGTATAGCAAGATCCCATAGTTGTGTGCTTTTTTAATTGGAATCGATTTATTATATTTTGAAATTAATTTATTTGTTGATTGTTTTAAAAGTTGTCTGTGAAATAGGGGAATTGAAGAAGCTAATAATGAAGGTGTGTACACGTGCAGGTACTAGAAAATCATGAAATACAACTAAGCAACAACCAAGGGAACTGGATCAAATTAATGCAGCTTTATATAAAAATCAGAAGCTCTTCTTCCTATGAAATAGAATTTTGTGAGGGAAACATGATCACAAGTTTTGTAATTTGCACTAAAAACATTTATTTTATTTACTCGGCGATAATTTATCTTCTTAAAAAAGAAAAAAAAAAAAAAACCGGACATGTAAAGCTAAGTGAAATAATGAGAAAGAATAATGGGATTTTTTTCTATAATAAAATAAAAAAAATTATTATTATCCCCAACATAATTTTTGGACTTTAATTCTCTAAATATAATTTTTTTTTTGGTATTTGGACAAGTTTGTCAGACTCCAGCAAACTCTATAATTTTATAGAGTCCGCCTAACCTCCAGCAAACTCCACTCAAATTTTTTGAAATAGGCATTTTTAATTCATAAATTTTTGAAACACCAGAATAAGTCATATTTAACAAAAAAAATTTTAATCATAATTTATAGAGTTCGCCGAGATAAGACGAATTTGCCAATTTTTATAGAGTTCGTCGGGGTCTAACAAACTTGTCTAAATACAAAAAAAAAATCGTATTTAAAAAATTAAAATCCACAAACCATGTTTAAAAAAATAATAATTTTTTTTATTTTATTATTGAAAAAAACCCGAGAATAATGTGGGAACCAAATCAAATGGAAACTAACAACTAATAAAGATTCATCTCTCACGCAAATCTTCTCTAGTGTATGACCAAAGAAAAATAAAACTAAATTGAGAATTTCGGAAAAAAAGTTAAAAAATAATAGAGTGAATATCCCATCCGATCCTGACAATTATCTCGAAAGGACAACGAGGCTTAAAAAAAAAAAACACCCAATCCAGCCCCTGATAATTTTTTTTGAGACTGATTAGCCCCTGTGCCAAAAAAAATAACATTGATTTTTTTGGTACAGGGGCCTCGTTGTCCTTTTGAGGTAATTGTCAGGGGTCGAGTTGGGTTTTTTTTTTTGTCAAGAGCTGGGTTGGGATTTTTTTTATCAGAGACCTCGTTGTCTTTCGAAGGTAATTGTCAGGGGCTGATTTGGATTTTTCTCAAAATAAGAATAACACATCATAAAACTAAAACATGCATTTTAAAATTATTGAGAAAATAAATAAAGAAAGCTAAGACTAAATTTACGTAAAATATAATGTGAAGAACATAAACTAATTGTTATAACAAAATGGTTATATATCTTGCACTTCATGATATATAGATGCACATAGTTTATCAATTTAACTCATTATGATACTTCAATATTTTCGGGTAATCATAGCATCTTTACTTAAGAAAACAATCCAACAAAAGAATGATTTGGTTTTGTAAAGATGGATTTTGGACTTATTAAAGACAGACAAATTAAAAGTGTATAGAACGAAGTAGTATATACTATAAAATTATAATTCTAATTCATTTAGCATATGAATATATCAGAACTGAAGCTTAATTAATATTATACTATTATAGTCTAATTATATGCGTGAGCTGGTTTTCAATATTGAAAGAAATATTAATAGGAACCAAAATGTTGTTTTGATGATATAGCATTTCTGCAAGCTAATAAGGCATATTATTATATCCATAGCTGTACCAATATTCGGGCACCCAAACGAGATTGTCCATCCAAATATATATGACTCAGGAATATATGTGTGCCTTCCCCCTTGTTAATTTCTCAGCCAAAAACAAACAAGTTGATGATAATCCAAGAAAACAACAACTGTTTAGTTAGTTTATTACCTCGGTATCAGGAGCCCACTAGTACTGTATGCGTTTCATTTGATTAAAAAGTTGGTGTATGTGCCAGTTTCTGTCTATGCATTATGGTTTTCTAATTCTATTTGGTTTCTTAATCATAGTTGTTAAACAAGAAATATTGGTACGGTAAGTGGCACCATGCAGAAGCCAGTTCAAGAAACAATGAAGTCAAAGCCAATTAGGCAAAAATTAAAGCTGGTTAGAGCCACGGCCACGTGCGTTACCTACTTTATTTGGAACCGAGGAAGAAATTTCCAGCCCCATAATCAGATGTATTATTTTCTACGTACAAATTATTTTTCGATACAAATCTATACAAGTTATTTATATTCACGCACGCACGTTTTTCTTCTTTTTCTCTCGTTATTTTTTTCTTTTGTTATCGTTGTCACTAATACCACCTCCTCCTCTTTCTCCTCTTTTTTTTTTCATTGGAATTTCTACTTCTGCTTCCTTTTCCTCTTTTTCTTCTATCATCAGTTATCTCATTATTAAAGATAATGAATAATTCAATTTCATCGTTAGTAGTTTATGATTCTGTAAGTGAATAATATTTTTGTTTGTGAAAATTGTTGTTCATCGTTGATGATTTAAATTGAATGTAATGTAAAAGTTCTGCATTAAAAATAATATTTTTCTATATTTGCAGCAAATTTGGGTGTAACACGAAGATATTTTGGTGTAACACAAAGATATTTGAGTGTATTATTTAAGAATTTTGGTGTATGTGTGCTGATAAGTTCTGCATAATTCAAAAATTTTTCTCTTCCTCCTCCTCATCTTCTGTTGCTTCTTCTTCTTTATCATCATCATCGTCATCTTTTTTTTCTTACTCATCTTTTTTTTTCTTGTTTTATCTTCTCAAGTTTCTTCTTGTTTTATTCTATTAACAAGAATAAAAAAATCAAACAAAGAAAAAGAAAAAACACAAAATGGTACAAAATTACTAGAAGATGATGAACTTATATGTAAAATTCGGCTAATTAATGAATAATTAACCCACAAATTAAAATTCATTCTAGAAAATTAGAAAATAAAATTTTATAGTTTAATATGATAGAGAAAATTAAAACAAGAATTTTGACACTAATTTTAAAGAATTTTGTCCAAAATTGGGCTGAACAGGCCGAACCGAACAAACCGAACCCGTATTGGACCCAAGGCCCAACCCAATTCAGCCCAAACTAAATAACCCAGCATTCCCTCTCTCCTCCACACTCATTCCACGCTGAAACACAGCAGGGAAAAGGGAAGAATTCTCTCAAAGTTCAAACCGTTGCTCTTTGTTCAATCCACCGTAACTTTTGATCCGGAGCTCCGATCGTTGCACCGTTTGCGGCCACGCGACCACGGCGTCGAGCTCTACAAAGTCCATAACATTATTCAAGAGGTAAGTGGTGCACGAAATTGTGATGTCCAGGCTCAAACAATCCCTGGCAACGTGAGCAACTTGGTACGTGCAATCGTGATTACACTTTGATTATGTAAAATTCATAGCTCTTTCTTTCCCTGGCAATGGCGCCAAGAACATGGTGCCAATACCATGGTTCACAACTTCGATACAACTAACCAGCAAGTGCACTGGGTCGTCCAAGTAATACCTTACGTGAGTAAGGGTCGAATCCCACGGAGATTGTTGGTATGAAGCAAGCTATGGTCACCTTGCAAATCTCAGTTAGGCAGATATAAATTGATAATGGTGTTTTCGAATTTAATATAATAAAATAGGGATAGAAATACTTATGTAATTCATTGGTAGGAATTTCAGATAAGCGAATGGAGATGCTTTCGTTCCTCTGAACCTCTGCTTTCCTGCTATCTTCATCCAATCAGTCTTACTCCTTTCCATGGCTGGCTTTATGCAAGGGCATCACCGTTGTCAGTGGCTACATCCCCTCCTCTCAGTGAAAAATATGCTCACATGCTCTGTCACAGCACGGCTAATCATCTGTCGGTTCTCGATCATGCTGGAATAGGATTCACCCTCCTTTTGCGTCTGTCACTAACGCGCAGCACTCGCGAGTTTGAAGCTCGTCACAGTCATTCAATCATTGAATCCTACTCGGAATACCACAGACAAGGTTTAGACTTTCCGGATTCTCTTGAATGCCGCCATCATTCTAGCTTACGCCACGAAGATTCTGGTTAGGAGATCTAAGAGATATTCATTCTAGCTTATTTCATGTAGAACGGAAGTGTTTGTCAGGCACGTGTTTATAGGGGAGAATGGTGATGAGCGTCACACATAATCATCACCTTCATCACGTTCTTGGGTGCGAATAGATATCTTAGAAGCGAAACAAGATGAGTTGAATAGAAAACAGTAGTACTTTGCATTAATCTTTGAGGAACAGCAGAGCTCCACACCTTAATCTATGGAGTGTAGAAACTCTACCGTTGAAAATACACAAGTGAAAGGTCCAGGCATGGCCGAATGGCCAGCCCCCATGGTCTAAGAACTATGCATTCAAAGATGTCTAATACAATAGCAAAAGGTCCTATTTATAATAATCTAGTCACTAGGGTTTACAGAAATAAGTAATTGATGCATAAATCCACTTCCGGGGCCCACTTGGTGTGTACTTGGACTGAGCTTTAACTTTCCACGTGCAGAGGCCATTTGTGGAGTTGAACGCCAGGTTTGGATCCATTTCTGGCGTTCAACTCTGGTTTTTGATCCATTTCTGGCGCTGAACTCCAGAATTGGGCTGAGAGCTGGCGTTAAACTCCAGTTTGCGTCGTCTAAACTTGGGCAAAGTATAGACTATTATATATTGCTGGAAAGCCCTAGATGTCTACTTTCCAACGCAATTTGAAGCGCGCCATTTTGAGTTCTGTAGCTTCAGAAAATCCACTTTGAGTGCAGGGAGGTCAGAATCCAACAGCATCAGCAGTCCTTCTTCAACCTTTGAATCTGATTTTTGCTCAGGTCCCTCAATTTCAGCCAGAAAATACCTGAAATCACAGAAAAATACACAAACTCATATTAAAGTCCAGAAATGTGAATTTAACATAAAATCTATTAAAAACATCCCTAAAATTAACTAGATTCTACTAAAAACATACTAAAAACAATGCCAAAAAGCGTATAAATTATCCGCTCATCAGTAAGTCACATTTTCTTTCCAGTTTTTTCAACCCTTGATTTTGAAAATCTTGAGTACAGTGAAAGTGTTAAGATTTTGAGCTCTTTGATGATATAGGATCCAACTAACTTGAGGGAAACGCTTAATCTTGCCTCTTTGGTCCATGGGTATGGCAAAAATTCTCAATCCTTGTGGAATTCTTGATATATTATGTATGTGTATTAAGTTATGTTTGAATGTGATATTGTGGATTAGGTAGTATAAATAAGTATATTGGAGCTTGATTGAGGTTTTGGGAAGCTTGGAAGTGGAGCTATATGCTGGAAAAATCTGTTGGTGTGGTGTTAAGGCCTTGGAAGCTTGAGGATAAGTGAATTGGAAGTGTTCTGAGTTGAACAGGGAATCGGCCAAGGTATGGTTTCAGTTTCTCGTATCTAAAATGTAATGTAATGTAAAAACTTAGGCTAGTAACCCTATGATAGGAATTGAATTTGTGATGATTGTTAATTGGTTGCAATGGATAGTGTTGATTATGTGATTATTAGTTTTGGAGGGTATAATTGATGTTCTTGATAAATGATGCATTTAAGTTGTATATGATGATAATGATTGGTAATTATGAAGGTTGATTTGAAGTTGAAATTATGCTTGATGTGGATAATTGGTCTTGTATGTTAAACATTATGGAATTAGAAGTCTTGGTTTTGGGAGTTTGATGAAAATGGAAGGTTGGTAATTGATAATACATATTGTGAATTGTTGAAGTTGGATTATTTAAGATTGATGAAAATAAAGAATTGATGTGTTGTGGATTGAATAAGGAAGTTGGAATGTGGTTGAGGCTGAATTGGTAAGGTTTTAGTTGAATTAAAAGGGGTTTGGAAAGTGTACATTTTAAAATTTGAGGTTTGTTTGGTTTTGTGAAAATTGTGATTTTGGCCCAACTTTGGTGGAGCATGCTAATGTTTAAGTGTGGGGAGATTTGATGCACCACTATTTTATGATATATTTTGGACTGAATTGAGTGGGTTTATGTCAACTAATCTCACATTTATTCATGTAAAGTGCATGTTTTTCATTTCCTTCCTAATTTTGTGATATGCTTGAAAACATGTTTCCTAGGCCTTAAAATTATTACTTTTTAATTCCTTTCTTATACCATTTGATGCCGTGATGTGTTTGCTAAGTGTTTTCAGGTTTACAAGGCATGAATGGCTTAAAGGATGAAGAGGGAGCATCTTAAAGTGGAAGGAACACAAGAAACTAAGGAGTTGAGAAGCGAGGAGCGACGCGCACGCATGGCTGACGCGTGCGCGTGAATTGGCGCATCTTACAGCGACACGTACATGTGAGCGACGCGTACGCGTGACAAGCGCAAAAGTCCAGCGATGCGTATGCGTGACCGACGCGTACACGTGATAGAGCGTGATGTGCTGCACTTATCAGAACTCGCTGATCATGCGTACACATCGTCCACGCGTGCATCGTTGCCAGCTTCTCCAAACATCAATTTCTTGTGTTCCTTCCACTTTTGCAAGCTTCCAGTCCATTCTCTAAGCCATTCCTACCCTGGAAAACCTGAAATCACTTAACACATCACGACATCGAATGGTAATAAGAGAGGATTAAAAATTAGTAATTTTAAGGCCAAAGAAGCATGTTTTCAATAATAATACAAAATTAGGAAGAAAAATGTAAAACATGCGATTTATATGCATAAATGTGAGAATAATGGATAAAATCCACTCAATTCAATACAAAATAAACCGTAAAATAGCGGTTTATCATAGCATAACTTGGGTTTTAGACCTCCGATTTGTGTCAAACTTATTTAGAAATAAAACTTGGTCTGAGATGTTTATGCCGTTCGAAGAATAGAGGAAAAATATTTTAAAATGAGGAAGTTATGCTCGATCAAAGTTTGGTGTACAAGCTGAAAATTCTGGACTTAGCAGCTCTTTTGGAGCTGCTACATTATATGCGTATGCATACATACCATATGCGGCCATGCGTTTCTGCCTGGCACACGTGCGTATGCGGAAAGGGTGATGCATATGCGAAATGGACTAAAATGTACGCTCACGCGTACGCGTGACTTGGTTTTTGCGTACACGAACTCCCTCATACGCGGCCAGTCATTTCTGTCTAGTGCGCGTGCGTACGTGGGAAGGGTGATGCGTACGCGACATGGTCCAAATGCGCACCCATACGTATGCGTAACCCACGCGTACGCGTGACCCACACGTATGCGTGACCCTGTTTTAAGCAAATATGAGTTTTGTGTTTTTAAAACCAAATTTTAAACCTCTAAGCCTCTATTTTCATCCTTTTAGTCCTAAATCTTAATAGTTTGCCTAGTAATGAGAAAAAGCTAGGAAAGGTGATAACTTGTGGATGAAGTAAAGGGAGAATTAATGATGAACCATGATTAGTGATGATTGTATGAGTTGCTGAGGATATTGGTGGAAGTGCTGTATATGCCATGAGTTGAAGGGCTATATTTGATAATGAATTATGGCTGGTTATGGATTATGTTATGAGCCGGATGGCTGTGATAAATGTTGAATTATGGTTGAGTATGTATATGAATATGATTGATGATTGATAATGTGATTATTGCACTTCCAAATTATTTGAGATACGAGTTTTCCTGGGTGAAAGCAGTGACTAGCCACCACGTACTCCAGGTTGAGACTCGATACTCTGCTGACCCTATGTCGTAAGTGTGGCCGACACTGTGAAAGTTCCGGATGAGCTCTCCCCCATGGATAAACACCAGTGTGGGTGTTTTATGATTATGATTATGATTGTGTATAACTCGAGTTGGGGATGCACGATAAAGGGACAGTCCAATGGTTAGCTACCAGGACTTGTCGGGTTGGATTCATAACCGACAGATAAGACTCATCAGCCACTAGGACAAGCATGCATCATATGCATCTATATGTTTGTTTGGTGTTTTTTATTTGGAATGCCTAATTAACTGCATAATTACTTGCTAATTTATTTGCTGTAAATGCTTTCTACCTGTGATTTCCTTGTCTATAATAAATGTGTTTGTAACAACTGGTTCTAGTGGCAGTTGGGAGGTTCGGAAGAGTTAGAAAGGGGAGTTTTAGATAGATTGAAGACCCGTAGATAGTGCCTATTATTATTCTTTTTATGGTTTAGTTATGTTTATAAGCTTTAATTATATGTTGGAAGTTCTAGGATTGCCTTCGATTTTCCCAGGACATTATATGTTAGATATGTGGGTACTGTTACCATGCTGAGAACCTTTGGTTCTCACCCATGCGGATTTTGTAGTTTTCAGATGCAGGACGTGAGGCTCCTCGCTGAGGCATGCTGGAAGCTTCTGATTTAGCGAATATCCTTATCTCTCAGTGCTTTATTTTGATTATATGTATTTATATGGATATTTATTATCTCCACTGTTTATATATATATATATATATATATATATATATATATATATATATATATATATATATATATATATATATATATAATGTATTAACTCCTCTTAGAGGTTATTTTGGAGAAGCGAGTTTTGTAACTCTATCTTTTGGGTTTATTTTGGGTTCTCATATATATATATATATACTTATATGCTCGGGCCGGTTAACTTCGTGAACCGAGTCTTGAGCTTTGTTATCTGTATTTTGGCACTCTTCTGTATATATGTCTGTGTTAGTTTATCTTTTACCTCGATTCGCTTACGTTATCATTGCGCTTTTCAATTTAACGATTTTGCTTAACCCTTTTCTTCAAAGGCTCCTAGTTATAAATATTTTTCACACTATTATATATATTAGATTTTATTTTTTGAGACCGTAATACCTTGACGGAGGATAAATGTCGGTAAAGAATTTCTCAATAAAATTGCGTTGCAAGTATAGTTCTAAACTAACATACAATCCTTGGTCAGCGTTTAAATTGTTTGTCACTTAATCAAACCCAATAAAAATAACCGAAGTATTTGAACCTCAGGTCGTCTTTCAAAGGAATTGCAGGGAAGTGTACTTATTATTGGTTGTGGGAAAGTATTTTTGGGCTTTTTGAATGATGAACAAGAAATGTAAATAGCAATAAAGTAAACTAACAACTAAAAAAAGTCCTAGCAAGGGTTGAGAATTGAAATTTCTATCCTAATTATCATCGTCAATTGTGATGGTAATTGCCTTTTGCTCTCACTTAGTTAACCTCTAACAATTGAAAGAAAGTCAAGTGAGAAAAATCAACTTAAGTTCACAAGTCCAAATCAAAGACTAGATTTAGTGAAGCTCAAGCCAACTAGCAACTTTCAATCACTAATCAACAAGAGACTTTGACAATTCAAGAGTCTCTAAATTACCCAATCCAAGCCAAAAACACAAAAAATCTATTTTAAAATTCAACTAAACATTTTATCAAACACTTGGAAGACTAACAATTGCAAGAAAACAATGACAACAACTTAAAGAAAGCGATAATAAACATAAAATACCTCAAATGCATTAAAAAAAAATTGGAATCAACAAAGAGTCATGAACAATAAAGCAACAAGGTAAAGGAAACAACATATAAAACTAAGAAAGCAAAGAGGCAATAACAAGAAATTAAAAGAGGAACTTGAATCAAGATAAGAAGTAGAACCTAAACCTAGATTAAACTGAAAATAAAAGAAGAAACCCTAAAATCTAGAGAGAGGAGAGAGCATATCTCTCTCTAGAATTCTACATCTATCTAAAACTAAAACTAAAGTGAAAAGGGAAAAGTGAATGATTTAGCTCCACTCCCCCGCCTCTAATCTGCATATTGGGCTCGAAACTGGGCCAGAAATGAGCTCTGAAATTGCCCCCAGCATATTTTCGCTATTGCAGCACGTGACGCTCATCACGCGTACGCGTCAGCCATGCGTACGCGTCGCTTTGAAAATTCACTAGCCACGCATACGCGTCAGTCACGCGTACGTGTCATTTGGACTACGGCTTGGTCACGCGTACGCATCATCCTTGTGTAAGACCTAGAACTTTGAAAAGTCTTATTATGATCAAGTCTCAAATCATATAGTTATTTATAGCCTTAATTTCAGAGATTATTTTATTAAGGATAATTAAGGCAAGTTTTGATTTATTGAACTTGAGATAAGTTATGATTATTATCCAATTTTATAATTATTGGATTATTTTCTATATTTGAATTATAAAATTGATAGTTATGAAATAATAAGGATTTTATATGATTTAGATTAGATAAGTAATATTTTAAATATTACTATTGCTATTTTGGAAAAATGAAGAAATTAAGTATATTATTTCTAATTGTTTGATTTGGGCATTTATTGAAAGTAATTTGTAAAAATTGATGAGCAAATAGTATTTTCTATATACAATAAGTGTTGGATTTACATTGGGTTTCAACTACTATATTATTCCTAATTTTATGTGAAATTACCACAATGCCCTTAACCCTAATTTTCAAAAAGAAAATGAACCCTACCCCCCATTTGCTTCAGCCGAAACCCTCTCCCACTAAACCTAACAGCCGCAATGCAAACACTACTCCCTTCACCACAGAAGAAACCGAGACAGAAGCAGAGAGGAGGAGAGGGAGAAGAGCATCGCGCCTCACCACCGCCATCGTGCCTTGCCTCCGTGGCTTAACAGTGTCGCCGCAGGCCGTGAAGCTGCCGCCATAGTCCGTCGTGGCAGCTGCAAGCTCACCGCGTCACGCCGCCTTGGAGTCCGCCGTCAGGTCCGAGGCGAAGAGAGAGGTCGAAACAGAGGGCTACGCGAGGAAGAGGGTGGTCGTGGGTCGCCGTTTTGCCTCGCCATTGCCACTGAGGGCACGCCCAGTCCAGCCGCGCCACCATCCCTGCGCCATCACAGAGCAAATCTGAGGTGAAGGGGAGGACCGCGAAAGGGAAAAAGGGTCGCGCCACCCAGTCACCGAATTGCTCGCCGCCAGCGTCGCCGGTGTTGTCGCGAGGAAGAGAGGGGGAGCCCCGCCAGAGGAGAACTGTCGCGGAGCTGTTCCTGCCGCTGTGCCCAGCTGCTGTTGGGGGCCTTGTCACCGCTCATGAGGGTGCGCCGGTAAGCCTCTGCCGCTGGAAATGCTG
Source organism: Arachis ipaensis (assembly GCF_059453495.1). NCBI lineage: Eukaryota > Viridiplantae > Streptophyta > Magnoliopsida > Fabales > Fabaceae > Arachis > Arachis ipaensis. The sequence continues at coordinate 97,961,721 of NC_142439.1, forward strand.
CTGCTGTCGCCGGAAGGCCTCGTCGGTAAGGATTTTAAGCTGGTTCTCCTTTCCGTTGAGTTTCTGGGAACCTCATTGTCACTGCATATGGTTCAGGTCATCGCTGCCGCTTGAGGTGGCTGCCGGGTTACCGCCGAACCGGTTTGGAGACCGCCGCCGTTTCGGTTCAGCCGTTTCTCCTTCGGTTCGGTAAGCATTTTCGGTTTGAAAGTCTTTTGGTTACTATTCTGTTATCTCACGCGAGGTTTGTGGCGTTAATTGCTATACGATTGAGTTTCGGTTGTTGTATGTTGCGATTAGAGTGTTGAGACTGTTGTGAAAGTGGCTTGGAACTGAGGTTTTGGCTGCCGGGATTTTGATTGTTGATCTCGGGTCGATGCGGAAAGGATTATGTGACGCGTTTGGGTTATGGAATTTGCGTTTTGAGGTAGGGGCGCTTTCCAAAAACTATGTTTTATGTATTGGAATTATTACATATGGATACTGATGTGAGATATTGTGTATTTGGTGATTGTAATTGCCTTATGTATTATTTGATTGACTCGAATGATTATGGATGTTGGTTTGGCTGAATTGTTGTGCGGCTTTATGAAATGTAATGTTTTAAAGTTGATTCTTTAAAGATTTGAAATCTGAGTTTAAACCGTTGAGGATTGGTTTGAATTGAGTCAATTATTTCAATGATGTGAAAAGTCGAATGCACTTTTGAATTCAGCCTGGTTTACTTTAATTGACTTGGTTATGGACAAATGATTTATTGCCGAACTGATTCTTTAAAGCTTTGGAAATGAGTTAAATCGATTGATATTGAGTTGATTTTGAAATGGTATCCTTGAGATACGCCACTGAGGCGATTGTTGGATTTAGCCTGCTTTGAATTGATTTCTGGTTTTGTGTTGTTGAAAAGGAATGAGGAACGGTTTAGTTGGGACCCGAACCGGGTGGCAAAAGTCCAAGTTTTAGGGAAGGTGCTGCCGAAATTTCTATAAACTCTTAGTCTTGTTTGAAAGGTTATTTAAAAAAAAAGTTGGATTTGAGAGATTGTATTATTTGATTTATTAAAAGGATATTTATGTTTTCAAGCTTAATTTATCTGATGAACCTTATACGTTGAGTTCGGCTTATTTAGAACTGAACTATTTTTACCGTTTGAATCACTGAAGGAAAGAATGATGCTATAATATTGATTTCAATATAAAAAGGAGTTTTTAGTGATTTTTAAAGGAACCTAGATTTTTGATTGAGTAATCAAGTTTGAGGCATTTTAGAAGAGTTGGGAAAATGGGTTCCAAAAAGAAATCTGAAAGCGGTTTGATTCAAATGAACTGGTTCCATTTCAAATGAGTTGATTTTGGACCGGGTTGGAACTTGTGATTTTGTATGGTTCAGTTTCATAATAAATTCAGTTTTATTCACTTGAACCGAGAATCTATGATTTAAGAGTTTCAATGAATTTTAAAGAATTGATGTAAGATGACCTTCCCTAAAGACTTGGGACTCTGCCGAGAAGCTTTTGTTATAAAATCCCATTGTTGGATGAGTGATTTTGAATACTTTGAAATAAATCCTTAACTTGCCATGGTTTTGGAAGTTTTGGAAAGAGAATGCCGAGAGTGGCTTTGTTTTCAAAAGGAGACTCACTTTGAGTAAATCTGGCTTATGAGCCTGAGATGATTTGAGAAAATGAGATCTTTAAAGCCAAGGATGAAAAGAGTTGAAATTTGATTTCAGAGTGAAACGGCTTGAGAAAAGTAATTTATGGCTTAAATTCTGGTTTTATGAATTTAATGATGTTGAACGGTGGAAGTGCTGTTTTGTTATGGGCCAGAATGGCTGTGTATGATTATGAATATTGGCTGGTTTTGGATTGAACCGTGAGCCGGAATGGCTGTGTATGATATTGATTTATGGCTGAATGCCGAATGAGTTATGGGCCGTATGGCTGACTATGAATTTTGAATTTAAGCTGGATGGCTGAGATGGATGTTGATCCATGGCTGGAACTGAATGAATATATGTTTGAGATACCTGGGTAGTAGCAAGGGTTGTGGTTCGTCCCACTTGCTCCAGGTCAGAGACTGTGACGCCTGGGTAGTAGCGGTAGTAGTGGTGATTCCACTCGCTCCAGGTTGAGCTTTTAAACACCCGCCTGGGTAGTAGCCGCAGTAGTGGTTATTCCACTGGCTCTGGGTTGAGCGGGTAGTAGCAATGGGGTTGTAACTCAAACCTACTTGCTCCGCGATGGGTGTTTCTGTCCATGGTTAGCTACCAGGACGTGTCGGGATGGCTATATAACCGACAAATGATATCATCAGCCACTAGGGACAGGCATGCATCATATGCATCTATGTGACATTGTTTGGGTGTGCATATTGTACTTGGTTTGCCTTTGTGATTAACTGCTAATTGTTCTACTTGCTGTAACTATTTGTTTGTGCTTGAACTTTCTATCTGTGTTTGCAATTGGGACTCTGTTGGATTGTAGTGATTTGGTTGATGGTTGGATTGTTTGGGCCTAGGGCCGTGGTTGGATTGTTTGGGCCTAGGGCCGTGGTTGGATTGTTTGGGCCTAGGGCCGTGGTTGGATTGAGATTGACCGATGGTTGGTCTCGGTTTTGTGTTTCTGATTTGGAAAAATATGAAAGGCTATTTTGGTTCAGCATAGATAAACCTTTTTGAAAGGCTTTTGGTGTTTTTGAGAATTGAACGGTTCCTCTTTCAGAAAAGATTTCCGACTTTACCTTATTGAAAACTGTTGTTTTTGAAAAGAGGCATAAGACAGTTATTAATCACTGGTGCGGTTATCTTCATGTATCCTATTACAGTAATTCCCAAAAACCCTCTACTGAGAACCCTTTCGAGGATGATGTTCTCACCCCCCTACATTTTTCCCCTTTCAGGATACGGGCGCAGAAGTTACGAAGAGCTTATTTAATTGTTGATGTGATGCTCTGTATTATTTTAGTTATGGTTTATTGTACCCTCGCCTTTATCTTGATATATATTTTGTAAGAGGGATAGGAATTGTATTGGTTAATGCTTGTAATAATATTTATATATATGTATGTATATATATATATATGTATGTACTCTTTATGAGTTTCTGTACGTTGTATGGTATGCATGGATGTACGTTGTATAGCAAAAGTATTTTTGGGAGCGGTATTGCGGTTTAAAGTTTCAAACAGGCTCATATTTTAGTATTAAATAGTATAAAAGTCGTCGTAATGTCCGAGCCATCAGAGTCGCGCAGCCGGAAGCGGGAGCTTTGGTAGTTAGGGTGTTAAATTATGGTATCAGAGCAGTCCTTCCTGTAGAGCCTGAGGAATGGACCGACTATGCTTCAATTGCATACTCTAAGCTTTTGTCATGTATTAGGTCTTGTCAGATGACGAGAATTAGAGCTTTATGCACATGACGATCTATTGATTAACGCTGTTAGTCTTGCATTGCATGATTCTTGGTATTAAGTTTGGCCGGCTTAATACTAGTGAATTATGTACATGAAAGCACTAATGGGTTATCATAGATAATATGCGAGTTTTGAGCAAAGCGAATCGCGGGTTTTGGGAACGTTGGAAACTATTTCTCGAGGCTATTCAGTTGTGTGTTTTGGATTTTGTTCGAGTCGACCTGTTCTTTCATAGCCTAACTTGAAGTTCTTGTTTGCTACTCCTCTTGAAAAGTAATTTGATGTTTCCACTCTGTTTCTCTATTCATATGCAATCTTGTTTGATCTTAAGAGCATATGCTTGCTTAAAATCCTTGTTGCATCTATCTTCCTCTATTTGAATTCTTCTTGAATCATGTATTCTTTGATATGGCTTTGAACTTGTCCTAATGCGCTGTGCATTTTTAACTCCGGGATTTCGAGTCCATTCTTAAAGAAATTGTTGATTCGGTTTTTCTCTTATTTGACAGTGATTACAGCCAGTTTTGAGACTTTTATGAAAATTGCTGTTGAATAGATGTATACTTATCAATATATGAAACTTTGAAGATTTCTTACACAGTTTGACAACTATTTATTTCTAATACCTCGCCTGTACTTTTACTGGTTTACGGAACTGCATTTTACTTTAAAATTACAATTTGACTTTCTAGTAACTTTACTATAGTTCCAATGCACATTTTCATTTGATTATGTATTTGGATATTTTTCAAAATTTTGGAAAGAAAGAATTTTTCATTTTTATCCTGGTTGAGTTTAGTTTGATAAGCTTTACTTAACTTATTTTGAATTGAGTTTGGTTTAGCATACTACATGGTTTATGCCATTGTTGTTCTTTTGAAAATGTTGGACTCATAGCTTTCTTCTTATGAACGGACTCGTTCCTTCTTAAGCTTTTCACCTCTATGAATGTCATACGTGACTCTGTTTTTAACTAATCTTTTACATCTTGTAAACATTACCATTGATCTTGGTTTGTCCTCTCTTGTGGATCTCATCCTTATGTGAGTCAGTTTGATTCGTTTCAAGTTAGTGCATTGTTTATTCTCTCATTATCTCTACAAGGGTTTTTAGTCAAAAATTTTATCCTTGAGAAATTACAAATGATTGAGTTGTCTTTTTATATGACTTTTGTATTCTTTTGGATCAATTTAAAACTTGTTTGATATTTCATGTCTAGTGGATCTTGTTTGGACTATTTTAATTTAAGATCCTTTCTAGTATGGCTTGACTCCTTTTTAGTACATCTTAAACTATTTGGATGTTCTTCTGAGATGGTGATTTCAAGAACACTTTTGGAGTCTTGTTTTGAGCCTTGGTTAAATGGGTTTTGAATCCTCTTTGAAGAAATATTAAACGGAATTTATTTTCTGTTGCTTGATAGATATTGAAACCATTGTTCAATTTTGACAAAGTTGATTTTAAGTTGGCATGTGCTATTTTAAATGAAGTTTTGAATAGCTTCGTGGTTTAATGGAAACCTGTCCGTCTGTAACGCACCACTTATTTTCTTTACCAAATTGTAAGAAAATTTTTACTTCGGAGTTTCTTTTCTAAAAAGAGTTTAATTTTCTCTTTCGTCTTTGCCATGATTTTATACACGCTTGTTTGAATATGAACTTTGAAAATTTTTGAACAAGCATTTGATTTCTTTTCTGAGTTTTATGATTGCCTTTGGTTAAGTTGTGCACCTAATTATCTTTCTAAAATTTTGAACAAGCATTTGATTTCTTTTCTGAGTTTTATGATTGCCTTTGGTTAAGTTGTGCACCTAATTATCTTTCTAAAATATTTGAGGAAATATTTTAGCTTTTAGCCAAACTTGTGTGCACCTTGTTTTTAGAATTCTACATGATCTGTTTCAACATAAAATTGTATTACAGCAAAGCCACGTTATTGCTTTTGTTATTCTCTTGGAGAATGTTTGTCACTTAACCTTTCTTTTAGACTGCGAAGTGGTTTTTCCGCAAGTTTCGGTTCCTTCATGAACAATGTATTCGAAAGTATTTATAATTGTGCTCTTGAGTTTTGTGAGCTTTGCCTTAGGTTTGAAATATTCTCTTGTGTAAACCTTATACTTCTTCGACTTGGCTTGAGTTTGTTTCAAACTGGTGCGCTGGTTTTCTTCCTATTGATCTTGTTGAACTTTTTTTTTGATCCAAGGGTTATCTTTGAAGTTGTCAATTGATCTATTTCTAGCAAACTTCATTGTTTGAACATCCTTGTTCATCTGGAATTGGATATATTCCTTCAAATCTATGAGTATTGTCCTTGACATTTGTCTCTTTTTTTAAGACCTCGTATTCTTCTGAGTAGACTCGAGAATTGTTTTGACATCACGTGCGACTTGTAGACGTAGTGACACGATGCGCTAGTTCTTTAAGACATGATAGGTGTATACGGAAGCTGGGGCGGTAGGTGTACAATGTTATGAGTTGTGGGTGTTTTGTCCCTTGCGAACGAGTTGCGGTTGTTAGGCCTATGATTGGCTATGAGGTTGTAAAATGATTGGTGGAGTTGGGAAATTGAAGTTTTGAAGTGGGGACGAGGATTGTCAGCGAACGTTATGCCGCTGTTTAAATACCAACATGCCTTGCAGCCTTTTACCACACTAATTACCACTTTGCTTTGTGAACGCCTATCTTGATTTGCACCCTATTTTGGCACCTCAAGTTTTTTAAAGCTTTGAGATCATATGACCTTGTGCATTGAGCCTATCTTATAACGTTTGCTTTGCAATCACACTCCTACCTTTGCACCCTTATGCATATGACAATCAAAGTATTTGAAAATCGTATATATGATTATATTTTGAGATATTTTTGCTTCTTCCTTAAATGTGTTCAAGGGTGAACGGTTATGGAATTTCCTTCATTTTGTATCAATTTTTGAGGGCGAAAATTTTTATAAGGTGGGTAGAATGTAAGACCTAGAACTTTGAAAAGTCTTATTATGATCAATTCTCAAATCATATAGTTATTTATAGCCTTAATTTCAGAGATTATTTTATTAAGGATAATTAAGGCAAGTTTTGATTTATTGAACTTGAGATAAGTTATGATTATTATCCAATTTTATAATTATTGGATTATTTTCTATATTTGAATTATAAAGTTGATAGTTATGAAATAATAAGGATTTTATATGATTTAGATTAGATAAGTAATATTTTAAATATTACTGTTGCTATTTTGGAAAAATGAAGAAATTAAGTATATTATTTCTAATTGTTTGATTTGGGTATTTTATTGAAAGTAATTTGTAAAAATTGATGAGCAAATAGTATTTTCTATATACAATAAGTGTTGGATTTACATTGGGTTTCAACTACTATATTATTCCCAATTTTATGTGAAATTACCATAATGCCCTTAACCCTAATTTTCAAAAAGAAAATGAACCCTACCCCCCATTTACTTCAGCCGAAACCCTCTCCCACTAAACCTAACAGCCGCAATGCAAACACTACTCCCTTCACCACAGAAGAAACCGAGACAGAAGCAGAGAGGAGGAGAGGGAGAAGAGCATCGCGCCTCACCGCCGCCACCGTGCCTTGCCGCCGTGGCCTAACAGCGTCGCCGCAGGCCGTAAAGCTGCTGCCATAGTCCGTCGTGGCAGCTGCAAGCTCACCGGGTCGCACCGCCTTGGAGTCCGCCGTCAGGTCCGAGGCGAAGAGAGAGGTCGAAACAGAGGGCTACGCGAGGAAGAGGGTGGTCGTGGGTCGCCGTTTTGCCTCGCCATTGCCACTGAGGCCACGCCCAGTCCAGCCGCGCCACCATCCCTGCGCCGTCACAGAGCAAATCTGAGGTGAAGGGGAGGACCGCAAAAGGGAAAAAGGGTCGCGCCGCCAGTCACCGGATTGCTCGCCGCCAGCGTCGCCGGTGTTGTCGCGAGGAAGAGAGGGGGAGCCCCGCCAGAGGAGAACCGTTGCGGAGCTGTTCCTGCCGCTGTGCCCAGCTGCTGTTGGGGGCCTTGTCACCACTCATGAGGGTGCGCCGGTAAGCCTCTGCCGCTGGAAATGCTGCTGCTGTCGCCGGAAGGCCTCGTCGTTAAGGATCTTAAGCTGGTTCTCCTTTCCGTTGAGTTTCTGGGAACCTCATTGTCACTGCATATGGTTCAGGTCATCGCTGCCGCTTGAGGTGGCTGCCGGGTTACCGCCAAACCGGTTTGGAGACCGCCGCCATTTCGGTTCAGCCGTTTCTCCTTCGGTTCGGTAAGCATTTTCGGTTTGAAAGTCTTTTGGTTACTATTCTGTTATCTCACGCTGAGGTTTGTGGCGTTAATTGCTATACGATTGAGTTTCGGTTGTTGTATGTTGCGATTAGAGTGTTGAGACTGTTGCGAAAGTGGCTTGGAACTGAGGTTTTGGCTGCCGGGTTTTGATTGTTGATCTCGGGTCGATGCGGAAAGGATTATGTGACGCGTTTGGGTTATGGAATTTGCGTTTTGAGGTAGGGGCGCTTTCCAAAAACTATGTTTTATGTATTGGAATTATTACATATGGATACTGATGTGAGATATTGTGTATTTGGTGATTGTAATTGCCTTATGTATTATTTGATTGACTCAAATGATTATGGATGTTGGTTTGGCTGAATTGTTGTGCGGCTTTATGAAATGTAATGTTTTAAAGTTGATTCTTTAAAGATTTGAAATCTGAGTTTAAACCGTTGAGGATTGGTTTGAATTGAGTCAATTATTTCAATGATATGAAAAGTCGAATGCACTTTTGAATTCAGCCTGGTTTACTTTAATTGACTTGGTTATGGACAAATGATTTATTGCCGAACTGATTCTTTAAAGCTTTGGAAATGAGTTAAATCGATTGATATTGAGTTGATTTTGAAATGGTATCCTTGAGATACGCCACTGAGGCGATTGTTGGATTTAGCCTGCTTTGAATTGATTTCTGGTTTTGTGTTGTTGAAAAGGAATGAGGAACGGTTTAGTTGGGACCCGAACCGGGTGGCAAAAGTCCAAGTTTTAGGGGAGGTGCTGCCGAAATTTCTATAAACTCTTAGTCTTGTTTGAAAGGTTATTTAAAAAAAAGTTGGATTTGAGAGATTGTATTATTTGATTTATTAAAAGGATATTTATGTTTTCAAGCTTAATTTATTTGATGAACCTTATACGTTGAGTTCGGCTTATTTAGAACTGAACTATTTTTAACGTTTGAATCACTGAAGGAAAGAATGATGCTATAATGTTGATTTCAATATAAAAAGGAGATTTTAGTGATTTTTAAAGGAACCTAGATTTTTGATTGAGTAATCAAGTTTGAGGCATTTTAGAAGAGTTGGGAAAATGGGTTCCAAAAAGAAATCTGAAAGCGGTTTGATTCAAATGAACTGGTTCCGTTTCAAATGAGTTGATTTTGGACCGGGTTGGAACTTGTGATTTTGTATGGTTCAGTTTCATAATAAATTCAGTTTTATTTACTTGAACCGAGAATCTATGATTTTAAGAGTTTCAATGAATTTTAAAGAATTGATGTAAGATGACCTTCCCTAAAGACTTGGGACTCTGCCGAGAAGCTTTTGTTATAAAATCCCATTGTTGGATGAGTGATTTTGAATACTTTGAAATAAATCCTTAACTTGCCATGGTTTTGGAAGTTTTGGAAAGAGAATGCCGAGAGTGGCTTTGTTTTCAAAAGGAGACTCACTTTGAGTAAATTTGGCTTATGAGCCTGAGATGATTTGAGAAAATGAGATCTTTAAAGCCAAGGCTGAAAAGAGTTGAAATTTGATTTCAGAGTGAAATGGCTTGAGAAAAGTAATTTATGGCTTAAATTCCGGTTTTATGAATTTAATGATGTTGAACGGTGGAAGTGCTATTTTGTTATGGGCCGGAATGGCTGTGTATGATTATGAATATTGGCTGGTTTTGGATTGAACCGTGAGCCAGAATGGCTGTGTATGATATTGATTTATGGCTGAATGCCGAATGAGTTATGGGCCGTATGGCTGACTATGAATTTTGAATTTAAGCCGGATGGCTGAGATGGATGTTGATCCATGGCTGGAACTGAATGAATATATGTTTGAGATACCTGGGTAGTAGCAAGGGTTGTGGTTCGTCCCACTTGCTCCAGGTCAGAGACTGTGACGCCTGGGTAGTAGCGGTAGTAGTGGTGATTCCACTCGCTCCAGATTGAGCTTTTAAACACCCGCCTGGGTAGTAGCCGCAGTAGTGGTTATTCCACTGGCTCTGGGTTGAGCGGGTAGTAGCAATGGGGTTGTAGCTCAAACCTACTTGCTCCGCGATGGGTGTTTCTGTCCATGGTTAGCTACCAGGACGTGTCAGGATGGCTATATAACTGACAGATGATATCATCAGCCACTAGGGACAGGCATGCATCATATGCATCTATGTGACATTGTTTGGGTGTGCATATTGTACTTGGTTTGCCTTTGTGATTAACTGCTAATTGTTCTACTTGCTGTAACTGTTTGTTTGTGCTTGAACTTCCTATCTGTGTTTGCAATTGGGACTCTGTTGGATTGTAGTGATTTGGTTGATGGTTGGATTGTCTGGGCCTAGGGCCGTGGTTGGATTGTTTGGGCCTAGGGCCATGGTTGGATTGAGATGGACCGATGGTTGGTTTCGGTTTTATGTTTCTGATTTGGAAAAATATGAAAGGCTATTTTGGTTCAGCATAGATAAACATTTTTGAAAGGCTTTTGGTGTTTTTGAGAATTGAACGGTTCCTCTTTCAGAAAAGATTTCCGACTTTACCTTATTGAAAATTGTTGTTTTTGAAAAGAGGCATAAGACAGTTATTAATCACTGGTGCGGTTATCTTCATGTATCCTATTATAGTAATTCCCAAAAACCCTCTACTGAGAACCCTTTCGAGGATGATGTTCTCACCCCCTACATTTTTCCCCTTTCAGGATACGGGCGCAGAAGTTACGAAGAGCTTATTTAATTGTTGATGTGATGCTCTATATTGTTTTAGTTATGGTTTATTGTACCCTCGCCTTTATCTTGATATATATTCTGTAAGAGGGATAGGAATTGTATTGGTTAATGCTTGTAATAATATTTATATATATGTATGTATATATATATATGTATGTACTCTTTATGAGTTTCTGTACGTTGTATGGTATGCATGGATGTACGTTGTATAGCAAAAGTATTTTTGGGAGCGGTATTGCGGTTTAAAGTTTCAAACAGGCTCATATTTTAGTATTAAATAGTATAAAAGTCGTCGTAACGTCCGAGCTATCAGAGTTGCGCAACCGGAAGCGTGAGCTTTGGTAGTTAGGGTGTTACACCTTGCGTACACGTCGAGACCAACTTCTCAAGTCTCCAAATTCTTGTGTTCCTTCTACTTTTGCATGCTTCCTTTCCATCCTCTAAGCCATTTCTGCCCTGTAAACCTGAGATCACTTAACGCACATATCATGGCACCGAATGGTAATAAGAAAGGATTAAAAATTAGTAATTTAAAGGCCTAGGAAGCATGTTTTCAATCATAGCACAAAATTAGAAAGGACACTTAAAAACATGCAATTTACATGAATAAGTGTGAGAATAGTTGACAAAATCCACTCAATTCAATCCAAAATATACCATAAAATAGTGGTTTATCAATCTTCTCACACTTAAACATTAGCATGTTCTCATGCTAAGCTCAAGAGAAGCTATAAAGAGGGTGAAGAGGAATGGTAGTATTTATTAAATGCAACCTATCTATACGAATGCAACTACGTGCTAAATGCTTCTACCTACTTGGTTAAAAGTAAATCAATCTTCTAAGAACAAATATGAATTGAATTCCACTAATTCAAATCTCAAAATGAAGTACAAATAGACTTGCAAGAAAAAAGCTCATGAAAGCCAGAACACGGATTGAGCATTGAACCCTCACCGGAAGTATTTACACTCTAATCTCTCTAGTGTTTGAGGGTCGATTATCTCGGTTCTCTACTAATTCTGCTTTTTAAGGCTTTCTCTTCTTCTACCAATCAACAAAAATTTAATTCATGCATACACATATCAAGAGGTCTTTTCAAGGGTTGTAATGGGGTTAGGGTCAAGGTAGGAATGTATTTGGTTAAGTGGACTAAAATCTGAATCCTTGATTAACCTAAATTTCCCACCTAACCTAAGACACTCCATGTAATTACAATGCAAAACCTAACTACCCAGTAACTATGTTTTCCATATATTCATGCATCCCAAATTTGAGTACAATACATATGAATTGCTACCACCATTTACTTTGGGGCATTTTGTCCCCTTTTTATTGTTTTTTCTCTTTTTTTATTTTTTTATTGTTTTTTCTTTTTCTTTCTTTTTTTCTTTTTATATATGTGGTGGTTAATATACATATACAAGAAATCAATGCATATGATTAAGGTATTGAGTGCAAGAATATGTGCTCAACTATATTTTTCACATTTTCACAAAAATATACAATACCCAATTCCCAAACCAGATGTTCCCATACCCAATTTTCCCACACTTAAATTGTGCACACTCTCACTAGTGTAAGCTAACCAAGGATTCAAATTAAGGACATTCATTGTTTTCTGCTTAGTGTTAGTGATATGCTAAAATAAAGAACAAATGGGGTAAAATAGGCTCAACATTGGTTTGCAAAGAATGATGAAAGGGTAAGGCCATATGGGTATGTGAGCTTAGTGAAACAAAGGCCTCAATCACATAAATGCATGCATACATCAAACAATGGAAATATAGAATCAAACAAGACAAAGATCACAATCTTAGAGAGAACAACACACACCAAAATAAAATATTAGTTGATAAGATGCAACCAATCAATTAGGCTCAAAATCTTACTAGGTTTGTGTGTTCTAGCTCTAAAACCGTGTTCCAAAATAAATTCCTTCAAACAAGTTCAAAAAAAAATTTAATTCAAATTAGTGAAATGCCTTAAAATAGTTTCTTGAAAAAGAAATTATCACTTCAACCAAGTAGTGGTAAAATATGCACAAACTCTAACTATAGTGCAATCTATCATGCAAATAACTAACTACAAAGGTAATTTATACTAACTAACAAAGAAAATTAAGATTTGGTGTTGCAAAAAGGAAGTACTTACCCACGAAAGTTAGTCTCGACCTCCCTACACTTAAAGATTGCACCGTCCTCAGTGCATGGAAAGATGAGCAAAGTGGATTAGGGTTGCTACAACTGATGAGCTTCTACAAAGGATTGTGCGGATGGACTTGTTTGTCCACCCTATTTAGAAGTTTTCTGTTCCCTTCTTGGTGGCCAGCTTGAAAGGAGAGAAAAAGGAAGAATATTAAGCCCAAAAATAAAGGTATCAAAGCAAATAGAATATAAGTGGGGGCTAATGCCAAATAAGAGCAGAATTCTCAACTACATGGTAGCTACAACATGTAAGTAAGAAAACAATATAAGCAAAGAGCATGTCAACTAAATATAAAAAAGTAAAGAAGCACAAAAATGATTCAAGAATTATCAACAGTTGCATAGGAAAATTCAATACCAGTAGTAAACTTAAGAAGGAAAATAAAAACAAGCTACAAAAGGAAACTTAAAATGTAATGAATGAAAGTATGCAAATGCAATAAGCAAAAGAGAATGAAAGAGAATACATATGAGAAGTTAAAGGAATGAAGAAGAAGAAAGGTAGAAAGAAAGAAGAAGGAGAGAAGAAAGAAGAAATAAATGGGAGAAGAGAAGCGACGCGTAAGCGTCGTCCACACGCACGGATAGCAGAATGAGGAGGCGACACGTACGCGTTGATGCCAAGGCATCATAGGCTAGTTTCACTAGCATTTTTCTGTTAGTTTTAGTTGTTTTATGCATTTTCTTGAGCTTAAAGTAACCAAAAATGGTTAAATGAAGAACAAAGCAATGAACCATCCAAACAATATGATTTTGATGCAAATTCCATGAGTTTTAGTTATATTACTTGAATGCTATGAATGGAAGATTTCTCATGAAATTTTGCAAGACTTTGATGCAATTGTTTGGATGATTTCAGGGAAGAAGAGGCTAGGCAAGGAAGCAACAAAATCAATAAAGGAAGCTTGAATATCACATGTGGAGTTTAAGTTCCAGTTTAAGCCTAAACTGGAGCTTAAACGCCAAAAATCATGAAGGATAAGAAATGCTGGAATTGAAGTTTAACCTCCAGTTTGACCTCAAACTGGAGGTTAAACGCCAGAATGAGTATGCCATCCAGGGAGGAGTTCCACGTTTAACCTCCAGTTTGACCTCAAACTGGAGGTTAAACGCCAGGAGTGGGAAGAGCACCAGGGAGCCATTTCCACGTTTAAGCTCCAGTTTGACCTCAAACTGGAGCTTAAACGTGTTCGACCAAGAACTTTCCTCCAGGGTTGCTTTCTCCATTTCCACGTTTAACCTCCAGTTTGACCTCAAACTGGAGGTTAAACGTGTTCGACACCTCCAGGGCTACCATTCTAAGCTTCCACGTTTAACCTCCAGTTTGACCTCAAACTGGAGGTTAAACGTGTTCGACCTCCAGTATGCCTCCACCCTTTTCCACGTTTAACCTCCAGTTTAACCTTAAACTGGAGGTTAAACGTGTTCGACCTCCAGGGCTGCCCTTCCTATCTCCACGTTTAAGCTTCAGTTTAACCTTAAACTGAAGCTTAAACGTGTTCGACTACATGACTCTCCAGGGCTACCTCCTTCCATTTCCACGTTTAAGCTTCAGTTTAACCTTTAACTGAAGCTTAAACGTGCTTCTACAAAAGGCCTCACTGGAAGTGTCTGGCGTTTAAGCTGCAGTTTAAGCTTAAACTGCAACTTAAACGCCACTCTTGGAAAAGGTTTCTGGGCCAAAAATATTGTGATTTAAGTTAGTCTTTGAGCACAAATATTAACTTAAACTTACTTTGGTATGAAACCCAATTGAATATCATGGTTTATGGGATTGGGCCTGAAGGATTGATGAGTTTGAAATCTCAATTTATTGAGTCATGTGTCATTATTTGATTATCACTAAGTTGGCTCAATGAATGTTACAGAATTTGGATCAACAGCCTCATCAAGATTATGGATCATAAACCCAAGGCAAAAGGAAAGCAAGGAGAGGCCTCAAAGCCCAAGAAGCACAACTGAAGCTCAATATAGAAAGTGTATAAATAGGATAGAAGTTAAGTTAGAGAGGACTTTTTACTTTCACTTTTAGCTAGTTTTCCTTTTCATTGTAATTGAATTCAGAGCTATGACTCACTAAACCCCCTTTCATTGGGTTAGGGAGCTCTATTGTAATTCAATGAATCAATAATAGTTTATCTTCTTCTTCAATCTTTTCTCTTGAATTTTGTTAGAAAGCTTCTCGATCTAATTCCATTGAGTAGTTGTCTTGGGAAAGAAACTACCCATACTTGGAATCCTTCGGAGCCTTGGGAAAGGAATGGAGGATTCATGCTAGAGAAGCTTTCTCACAGTGAATTGGATTGGGGTTTGGATGGATATTGTGACATGTAATCCTACCAAATTGTGGTTCATGAAATTGTGTGGTATAATCAGTGATCAAGCATCATCTCTTCTTATGAACACTTAAACCAAGGGATTGGGAATTTGTTCATTTTTAGAGAGTATTGGTGAGCCAAGGGATTGGGATCCAATCATATAAGATTGCCAAGCAAAATTCAATGAACGCATTGCTTGAGGAAGAGATAAACATGTTTTGATTCGGAGATCTCAATATCTCCTATAACCCAATGAATTCCCCATTTCTGATTTCCACTTTCTCTTTACATTCTGCTACTCAATTCATGCAATCACCCCCATTCCCTTTTAATTTCAGCAATTTAGTTTCTGCTCTTTAATTCATGCAATTTAAGATTCCGCCATTTCAATTTCTTGTCATTTACTTTTCCCGCCAATTTTACATTCCGCAATACTCATCTCAATCTTGATTCCGCTCAACTAGAACACACTTCTAATCCGAATTGCTCACTCAACCAATCCTTGTGGGATTCGACCTCACTCTATTGTGAGTTTTTACTTGACGATAACCGGTGCACTTGCCGGAAGGAATTTTGCCGATCGTGCAATTTCCTAAATCGTAGCATAACTAGTTTATGTGCATCAAGTTTATGGCGCCGTTGCCGGGGATTGGTTTTCGATTGACATTTCTCAAATTGGAAGCTAACTAGATTGAGCAATTTTCTCTTGCTTTGTTAATTCTGTTCAAGATACTTGTTGAATTTTAATTTCTGCACTCGGTTACATGCTTTCCTTCTTTATGCCTTTAAATTCATGCAACTAACTCACTGACTCACTAACTGTTTGAATTAATTCCTCAATTGAGCTAACCATACTCTTCCATTAACCAAGAGTATTTCACTTGTTTGTGTTTGAGCTGTGTTCTTGTATGACAGGTAGGAGAGGAGAGACATCAACTCCTCCATATACCGAACCAGAGAGGACCCTTCATAGACTGAAAAGGGAAGCAAGAGGGAAGAGAGTAGTGGGAGAAGAGGAATCTGAAGGAGAATCTGAGGACAATTTTGAGGAAGCTTTAGATCTCAACATGGATAGAGAAGTTCACAACCATGAGAGAGCTGATGGAAACAATGCCATTCCTGAGAGGAGGGTTCTTAGTTCATACATAAACCCAACCTCTGGGAATTGTGGTAGTAGCATCCAGAAACCACCCATTCAGGCCAACAATTTTGAGCTCAAGCCACAGCTAATATCACTTGTGGAGAATCATTGTTCCTTTGGAGGAAGTGCTAATGAAGACCCAAACCAACATCTCACAAAATTCCTGAGAATTTGTGACACTGTGAAGTCCAATGGAGTCCAGGAAGATGCCTATAAACTGCTTTTGTTCCCATTTTCACTTAGGGACAAAGCAGCTAAGTGGCTGGAATCATTCCCAAGGGGGAGTCTAACAACATGGGATGAGGTGGAAAGCAAGTTTCTGGCACGTTTCTACCCTCCACAAAAAGTCAATAGGCTTCGATCTGAGGTTCAGACTTTTAGACAACAAGATGGTGAAACTCTCTACGAGGCATGGGAGAGATTCAAGGACTTGACAAGGAAATGCCCACCAAACATGTTCCATGATTGGGTGCAATTGCACATCTTCTATGATGGGCTCTCTTATGAATCAAGGAAGGCTGTAGACCATTCATCAGGAGGTTCATTGAACAGGAAAAAGACTGTGGAAGAAGCCATTGAAGTGATCGAGACAGTGGCTGAGAATGAGTACTACTATGCATCAGAGAGGCACAACACTAAGGGAGTCATGGAGCTGAACCATGTTGATACAATTCTAGCCCAAAACAAGGTGTTTGCCAAGCAACTAGCAGAGCTTACCAGGCAATTAGAAACAAAGCAAGTAGCTGCAATACACACACAAGATCAAGAGGAAGTAAGCATTGAAGGAGGTGATTGGGATGAGGCCAACTATGTGGGAAACCAACAAAGGCAATCATATGATCCACATTCCAACACTTACAACCCAGGCTGGAGAAACCACCCAAACTTTGGGTGGGGAAACCAACAAACCCAACCACAAAACCACAAACCTTACAACCACAACCAACATAACAATTCCACATACCAAAACTCCAACCAAAGATCATACCAAGCCACACAAAACACCTACTCCCAACCACCATATCTTGGCCAAATTAATCAACATACCCAACCTAATCCGAACCAACAATTTCAAGATCAATTAAACCGGATAGAAGGAATGATGGCAACCATGAGTCAAGACATAATTGAATTGAAGAGCTTCAGGGATGATGTGAGAACTACCTTAAGAAACCATGGTGAAAAACTCAAGAGGATGGAATCTCAAGTAGGAGAGCTATCTCAACAGGCACCCAAATCAACTGCAGTGTTCCCTAGTGACACAGAAAAGAATCCTAAAGGGGAACAAAAGAGAGTAAGATGGGAAGAATGCAAGGCCATCACCATATTGAAGGAAGTCTCAGAAGAAGAAGGAATCAGGCCCTCAGAGCAGGAACCAGAAATCTTGAAGGAAGGTGTGGAAGAAGTTAAGCAGGAAGGTGGAACTGAGCAAGCCAAGGAACTGCAAAAAGGCATGATGGAAATATACCAACCAAAAGCACCATTTCCTGAGAGGTTAGGAGGAGGTGAAAAAAGGAAAACCTATTCAAGGTTTCTAGAGACATTTAACTCTCTTCATGTCAATATTCCCTTTCTTGAGATTCTTCATCAAATGCCCACACACATCAAGTATTTAAAGGAATTGTTAAGCAAGAAAAGAGTTTTGAAGGGAGGACAAACGGTAACAATGAACAAAGAATGCAGTGCTCTCATCAAGAAGGACACACTCTCTAAGAAAACGGACCCCGGAAGTTTTCATATCCCTTGCATCATAGGGGAAACAAAAATTGACAGAGGATTCTGTGATCTAGGAGCAAGCATAAATGTGATGCCTCTAACTCTTATGAAGAGGCTACAACTGAATGAAGTAAGATCCACTGATGTAATCATACAAGTGGCTGACAAAACTCAGAAGCAAGCTGAAGGGGTAGTTGAAAATGTGCTGGTGAAAGTGGGGGATTATTACTTCCCCACAGACTTTGTCATTGTGGACATGGAGGAAAGCTACTTACACCCTATCATTCTGGGCAGACCATTTCTAGCCACTACTAGAGCCCTCATAGATGTAGAACAAGGAGAGCTAATTCTGAGAATACATGATGAACAGCTCATTTTCAAAGTTTTCAAACCTGCATCTGAGCCTGAACCAGAACCTGAAAAGCCTAAGGATGATAGTAGCCATCTGTGTCTGGAGGAAAGTAATCCAGCAGCTGAAACTCTAAAACAGTTCTTGGAAGGCAAACAAGAGCTGCAAGAGTTAAAGCCACAAGAATCAGTGGAAACAGATCAGAAGGATCCTCCTGACATAAGGGTCAATGAAGAAATCCTCAAGAGAAAGGGAAGAGTGATAGGGAGATTGCCAAGAGGGTGGAGAAACAAGAAAATTCCCACTGAAGGTTTTTCTCCGGGAGATAACGTGATATCAAGTCATTATCTGCCAATCCCACCTGGCCTCAAAACCATTCCTTCCCAGCTCCCTCAAGTGTTCACAATCAGGAAAGTTCTTTCTATGGAACATTTAGAGGTCATGAATGAATCAAGTGGGGACGTTTTAATAGTGAGAGGAGAAGACGTCAAGCACTACAATCCACCCTAACAAGGGACAACAGTCAAGCTAGTGACGTTAAAGAAGCGCTTCATGGGAGGCAACCCATGTTTTAATATCCTTATATTTTTTTTTTGTTTTGTTGTGCATCTAATAAAGCATGGTTTCTTATGCATGAACTTGAATCCTCAGGACAACTTCTTAAAGAGTGCACTGACACTTTGCATATAAAATAAGTTTGGTGTGCCTGAAAGCACCCCAAATTTTATTCAAAATGCATTCAATTTTTAGTGCACAACCAAAGATTAAGTTTGGTGTTCCTCTTTGAACACGGTTTATGAAAAGCAAGAAGTTCCTCTGGATTTCAAAATTCATGACAAGTATACCATTCGCATGTTTTAATACTTTGGTTTCAATTACTTAGGGTAGTAACTTTGTTTAGAATCAAAGAGCCAAGGTGACTATGATTTATTAGAATTATGCACACTCATTAAGGACAACCAATATGGATTTCATGTCATTAGGAGACTTTACCAAACACTAAGTTTGGTGTCCAAATAATAAGTGTGCATACATGTAGAAGTCACGGCTATAAGCTCATAAAGACAATCATTGATTTACATGTGCAAGTACTATTCATAATTCACATGGACCGAAAAATGATAGCAAACTTGTTTGTTGTGCAGGTACAAAAGAAAAGACAAAAATGGAGGAAAAAGACAAAGGGAGGTACGTGCTTGGTCAAAAAGAAAATTCACAAGTCTTTGAAACTAACACATGGGAAAAGGAAGTTCTGCAAGAAAAGAAAGCTACATGTACAACCTAATGCACCCATAATACTTCCAAGAAAATGAAAAGCAAATCGTCCTTCTCCATAATTCATATATTTACCATCAAGCCACCCTTCACAAACCACCCTAGCCGTCCATTTTTCACTTATGGGCACTATAAAGAACCACTTGGGGAACGAGTCCCACACCACCAATTCTCCTTCATACACATTTTCCTTCATCATAGCATAACTATCTCTTGCCGAAAACAACTTTACCACACTTCCAACAACACTTCTTGCTTCACCTTGTCAACTTCAGCTTGTCACTTACCAAAACTAAAGAACCAATGGCAGCTTCATCTAGCCACAAAAGAAGAAAAGACAAGCAGCCAATGGAGGAAAACAGGGAATTCGATGCATGGAGATACAGATCAGTTTTCCATGAGATTCAAGCCGAATGGATGAGACCTAAAACGGTACTAGCTGAGGTTCCCTTTGACCTTGAAAAGGATGAGTTCCCAGGTGTTTGGGAAAAGATCAAAAAGAGGAAGTGGGAGCTCCTGACTAAGCCAATCACTAAAATCAACATCAACTTGGTGAAAGAGTTTTATGCAAATGCAGTAAGGGAGGATCCAACCAAGAAACCCACATACAAAAGCTATGTGAGAGGGGTGGAAGTTGACTTCAGTCCCAAAGCAATCATGAAAACTCTTGGCCTGAAAAACATACATTTCAGCCAAGCAAGTTATGAAGAAAGGATGATAGGAGAACCTGACTATGCAACTATTGCTGAGGACCTTTGTGCCATCAGAGCTGAATGGGTGAGAAAAACAAGAGGGGCTCCAAGAGTCTTGAGAAGGGGAGACCTAACACCTGAAGCTAAAGGGTGGTATGCAATAGTTAGGAGATCCATCCTACCCACTGCAAACTCTTCAGAAATAGTCCCTAAAAGAGCCATCTTGCTACATTGCATTATGGTGGGAGGGGAGATCAAAGTTCATAAACTCATTGCTGAACAGATACAAGAGTTTAGTGAGAAAAGTGACCCTGAATCCTGGCTCCACTTCCCTAGCACTATCATTAGACTATGCATCGATGCCCAAGTACCACTTGAGGATGAAAGACCTAATTGGCTATATCCTGGATTGGCCATAACTGCGCACAGAATGACTCTTGGCCCAACTCCTCCAAGACATACAAGAAGAAGAAATGAAGAAGGGCAACAAGTGGAAGCCGAGCAAGAAGCAGAACAAAAAAGACAGGAAGGAGAAGACAGAGAAGAAGAGCAAGAAGAGCAAGCAACTCCTGAAAGAAGACAACGAATTCCCAGAGACCCCATGGATATGAGCAGAATGCAGGAAATCATGGAAGGAATGTCTCAACAATACATGAGGTCTCAGGAGAGACAAGAGGACTTTCACCTAAAAATGATGGATATACAAAGGAACTTTGAATCAAGATTCTTCGATCTGCAAAGGGAACAAAATTTACACTTACAGGAATCCTTCAGCCACATATGCCAACACCAAGATGCCAATGTCTTGGCAATCAAGGAAGCCACCACTTTACAGAATGCAAGATACTCAGTCCAAGCTGATTACAACATCAGTTCGCAAATCAAGCTTAACTACATAGGGGAACATCTACACAAGATGGACCCAGCATTCCCAGCTTATGATGAGTATTTCAAAGGGAGGAAAGAAGGAGAAATAAACAAGGCAATGATCCTTGAAAAAGGAGTGGAGGAAACGATGAAAAAGGCTGGATTCTGGAAAAAGCTCATGAGAAAAGACAAAGGAAGCACAAGTGGTCAAAAAGAGGCAGGAAGCAAGAAGAAGCAGGATCCTAAGAATTAAGAAGAACCAAGCAATAAATAAGAGGTGGTCTCGTTCCTTAATAATCAAATGATAATTGGTGAATTGTCTTTATGAGCTTTCTTTCATTATGAGTCATTTAAGTTTTAATGTGAAGTTTCTAGTATGTGTGTTTGTTATTTGCTTTGAATAAAGTGAATGCCTAGATGTTTGGATATAACTTCACCTTCTTAAACGAGTGCTTGCCATGCTTGTTCTGTTTCCAAAAATAAAAGAAAAGTTTGAACAAAAGTAACTTGGCTAAATTAGTGACAAATCAAGTAGAATTAAGTGGTGGTATGCATGCTTGATTGTTTAGTCAGATCACTAGAATTAGAGTGTAGAATTATCATTCTTTGTGTAGAAATTGAAAACTGTCTATGGATCTTGATGAATAAATGTCTTTGGCCATGAAAAAGAAAGAAAAAGAAAAAGAAAAAGCCACTGAAAAAAGGCAACCAAAAAGCAAAAAAATTGAGAAAATAAGCTAGGCACCAATGGTTTGATCTTCTGAGACAAATGCCTGTGGTGTTTATGTATTAAGGATATGCTTGGATGAATAGGTTCTGAGGAGTGTTTCAACACTTGGTAACTTGGGTTAACTAATCCGGGATTATCAACCAAAAGTCCATGATCAAGAGCAACCTAAATACAAAACATTTAGTCACACAAAGAGGTGCTGGGCACCAATGTCTCAAGAAGAAATGTGAACTAAAATGCCTAAAGTGGATATGTGTAGTGCACTGATAAGAAAAAGAAAATGCCAAAGGCTTGTGCAACACATGACACTAATCAAACAAGGAGCAAAAGAAGCTCTAAGAAAAAGAAAAGAAAAACAAAGAAGAGAAAAGTGCCAAAGACATAAGAATAACAAGAGGCCATAGCAATGTTTGATGGATGCAATGAAAAAGTGATAATCCTACCTGATAAGTATGAAAAAGTGATGCTGCAACTTTCTGCATAAAACCCTTCTGATGAACTTCAAATGCTTGCTAATATAGCCAATGTAATTGCTTTCTGTTTCATACTTTCTTCTCAAATAACTCAGGACTTGCTTAGGGACAAGCAAGTATTAAGTTTGGTGTTGTGATGCCAAGGCATCATAGGCTAGTTTCACTAGCATTTTTCTGTTAGTTTTAGTTGTTTTATGCATTTTCTTGAGCTTAAAGTAACCAAAAATGGTTAAATGAAGAACAAAGCAATGAACCATCCAAACAATATGATTTTGATGCAAATTCCATGAGTTTTAGTTATATTACTTGAATGCTATGAATGGAAGATTTCTCATGAAATTTTGCAAGACTTTGATGCAATTGTTTGGATGATTTCAGGGAAGAAGAGGCTAGGCAAGGAAGCAACAAAATCAATAAAGGAAGCTTGAATATCACATGTGGAGTTTAAGTTCCAGTTTAAGCCTAAACTGGAGCTTAAACGCCAAAAATCATGAAGGATAAGAAATGCTGGAATTGAAGTTTAACCTCCAGTTTGACCTCAAACTGGAGGTTAAACGCCAGAATGAGTATGCCATCCAGGGAGGAGTTCCACGTTTAACCTCCAGTTTGACCTCAAACTGGAGGTTAAACGCCAGGAGTGGGAAGAGCACCAGGGAGCCATTTCCACGTTTAAGCTCCAGTTTGACCTCAAACTGGAGCTTAAACGTGTTCGACCAAGAACTTTCCTCCAGGGTTGCTTTCTCCATTTCCACGTTTAACCTCCAGTTTGACCTCAAACTGGAGGTTAAACGTGTTCGACACCTCCAGGGCTACCATTCTAAGCTTCCACGTTTAACCTCCAGTTTGACCTCAAACTGGAGGTTAAACGTGTTCGACCTCCAGTATGCCTCCACCCTTTTCCACGTTTAACCTCCAGTTTAACCTTAAACTGGAGGTTAAACGTGTTCGACCTCCAGGGCTGCCCTTCCTATCTCCACGTTTAAGCTTCAGTTTAACCTTAAACTGAAGCTTAAACGTGTTCGACTACATGACTCTCCAGGGCTACCTCCTTCCATTTCCACGTTTAAGCTTCAGTTTAACCTTTAACTGAAGCTTAAACGTGCTTCTACAAAAGGCCTCACTGGAAGTGTCTGGCGTTTAAGCTGCAGTTTAAGCTTAAACTGCAACTTAAACGCCACTCTTGGAAAAGGTTTCTGGGCAAAAAATATTGTGATTTAAGTTAGTCTTTGAGCACAAATATTAACTTAAACTTACTTTGGTATGAAACCCAATTGAATATCATGGTTTATGGGATTGGGCCTGAAGGATTGATGAGTTTGAAATCTCAATTTATTGAGTCATGTGTCATTATTTGATTATCACTAAGTTGGCTCAATGAATGTTACAGAATTTGGATCAACAGCCTCATCAAGATTATGGATCATAAACCCAAGGCAAAAGGAAAGCAAGGAGAGGCCTCAAAGCCCAAGAAGCACAACTGAAGCTCAATATAGAAAGTGTATAAATAGGATAGAAGTTAAGTTAGAGAGGACTTTTTACTTTCACTTTTAGCTAGTTTTCCTTTTCATTGTAATTGAATTCAGAGCTATGACTCACTAAACCCCCTTTCATTGGGTTAGGGAGCTCTATTGTAATTCAATGAATCAATAATAGTTTATCTTCTTCTTCAATCTTTTCTCTTGAATTTTGTTAGAAAGCTTCTCGATCTAATTCCATTGAGTAGTTGTCTTGGGAAAGAAACTACCCATACTTGGAATCCTTCGGAGCCTTGGGAAAGGAATGGAGGATTCATGCTAGAGAAGCTTTCTCACAGTGAATTGGATTGGGGTTTGGATGGATATTGTGACATGTAATCCTACCAAATTGTGGTTCATGAAATTGTGTGGTATAATCAGTGATCAAGCATCATCTCTTCTTATGAACACTTAAACCAAGGGATTGGGAATTTGTTCATTTTTAGAGAGTATTGGTGAGCCAAGGGATTGGGATCCAATCATATAAGATTGCCAAGCAAAATTCAATGAACACATTGCTTGAGGAAGAGATAAACATGTTTTGATTCGGAGATCTCAATATCTCCTATAACCCAATGAATTCCCCATTTCTGATTTCCACTTTCTCTTTACATTCTGCTACTCAATTCATGCAATCACCCCCATTCCCTTTTAATTTCAGCAATTTAGTTTCTGCTCTTTAATTCATGCAATTTAAGATTCCGCCATTTCAATTTCTTGTCATTTACTTTTCCCGCCAATTTTACATTCCGCAATACTCATCTCAATCTTGATTCCGCTCAACTAGAACACACTTCTAATCCGAATTGCTCACTCAACCAATCCTTGTGGGATTCGACCTCACTCTATTGTGAGTTTTTACTTGACGATAACCGGTGCACTTGCCGGAAGGAATTTTGCCGATCGTGCAATTTCCTAAATCGTAGCATAACTAGTTTATGTGCATCACGCGTCAGGCACGCGAACGCATGAAAAGCAGAAAAGATAGAAGGTGACACGTATGCGTCAGTCATGCGTACGCGTGGAGGTGCAACGTGCTCTCCGCACAACACCCGCATAGTTCTATCACAACTCTTTGGTTTTTGTACCATGCAACAGCAGCATCCCAGCGAGGCGTACGCGTCGCTCACGTTCACGCGTGGGGTGCCGTTTTTTTTAACAAGCTACCAAAGTAATGCCAAATATTATTAAACAAGCTAAATCACAACTTAAACTAAATAAACCTAACTAAAAATGAAAATTCAACTTATTACCAATATAAACAAAAGGGAAAATGGGACGAATTTACCATAGTGGGGTGTCTCCCACTTAGCACTTTTATTTATTGTCCTTAAGTTGGACAATTGAAAAGCTCCTTGTCGTCGTGGCTTGTGCTTGTACTCATCCTTGAACTCCCACCAATGCTTGGACTTCCAATAAGCTCCAAAGTTCAAAATTAATAGCTCCAAGCTTTGATGAAGTTCCACACAAGCGAAGGGCTCCCAAAGTTGATCCTCTTGTATGCCGGGATCCCAGATTTTGTTCTTACACCCATATTTAAGTTGATCATTATAATTCCAATCGGGTGACAAGCTCTTAGAATTCTCCTTTAGGCACCAAACTATCCTCCTAGACTTAAGCATTTGAGCACCACATCAACCCATGCACTTAGACTTCGATGACTCAACCATACTGAACCTTGAAACGTGGTGCCTACCACTAACCAACTTCTTCTTGCTTTCCATTCCACAAAGAGCTCTAAGTTGGCCATCCGTTTCAAGCAAACCATATTCAAGTGGAATTACAAGCTTAGAGATAAGAGATTTACCCACTTGAATATTATGTTAGATGGTGACTTAGGAAGGGTTTTTTCTAACGGCTTTGACAATGTATGCTTCACTCCCTTGTGTTCTTCCTTGACCACTTCCACCTCTTGGCAAGGTTCTTCAACTTCAACCTCTTCCTCTTGGTAGCTTTCTTCCAATTCAATGTCTTCTTCATTGCTTACCAAGGGTATGGGAGGTTGTGTATCTTCTTCGTTGGCCTCTATTTCATGTTGATAGATGATTTTATGTCGATCTAGAATTCCTCAATAAAATTAAATCACTTCGTTGCAAGTATAGTCTAGACCAATAACCAATCCTCCATTGGTGCGCAGAAATTGTGATTACACTTTGATTATGTAAAATTCATCGCTCTTTCTTTCCCTGGTAATGGCGCCAAAAACATGATGCCAATACCATGGTTCACAACTTCGCACAACTAACCAGCAAGTGCACTGGGTCGTCCAAGTAATACCTTACGTGAGTAAGGGTCGAATCCCACGGAGATTGTTGGTATGAAGCAAGCTATGGTCACCTTGTAAATCTCAGTCAGGCGGATATAAAATAGTGATGGAGTTTTCGAAAATAATATAATAAAAGAGGGATAGAAATACTTATGTAATTCATTGGTGAGAATTTCAGATAAGCGAATACAGATGCTTTCGTTCCTCTGAACCTCTGCTTTCCTGCTATCTTCATCCAATCAGTCTTTCTCCTTTCCAGGGCTGGCTTTATGTGATACATCACCATTGTCAATGGCTACTTTCGGTCTTCTCTCGGGAAAATTATCCAAATGCCCTGTCACGGCACGGCTAATCGTCTAGAGGCATCACCCTTGTCAATGGTTTCATCCTATCCTCTCAGTGAAAATGGTCAACGCACCCTGTCACGGTACGGCTATTCATCTGTCGGTTCTCGATCATGCTGGAATAGGATTTACTATCCTTTTGCGTCTGTCACTACGCCCGGAAATCGCGAGTTTGAAGCTCATCACAGTCATTCAATCATTGAATCCTACTCGGAATACCACAGACAAGGTTTAGACCTTCCGGATTCTCTTGAATGCCGCCATCATTCTAGCTTACACCACGAAGATTCTGATTAAGAGATCTAAGAGATACTCATTCAATCTAATGTAGAACGGAAGTGGTTGTCAGGCACGCGTTCATAGGGAATGATGATGATTGTCACGTTCATCACATTCAGGTTGAAGTACGAATGAATATCTTAGAAGCGAAGCAAGATGAATTGAATAGAAAACAGTAGTACTTTGCATTAATCTTTGAGGAACAGCAGAGCTCCACACCTTAATCTATGGAGTGTAGAAACTCTACCATTAAAAATACATAAGTGAAAGGTCCAGGCATGGCCGAGATGGCCAGCCTCCAAAACGTGATCACAGGATCAAAATACGATCCAGGATGCCTAATACAATAGTAAAAGGTCCTATTTATAATAAACTAGCTACTAGGGTTTACAAAAGTGAGTAATTGATGCATAAATCCACTTCCCGGGTCCACTTGGTGTGTGCTTGGGCTGAGCTTTAACTTTTCACGTGCAGAGGCCATTTGTGGAGTTGAACGCCAGGTTGTGATCCATTTCTGGCGTTCAACTCTGGTTTTTGATCCCTTTCTGGCGCTGAACTCCAGAATTGGGCAGAGAGCTGGCGTTGAACGCCAGTTTACGTCATCTAAAATTTGGCAAAGTATGAACTATTATATATTTCTGGAAAGCCCTGGATGTCTAATTTCCAAAGCAATTGGAAGCGCGCCATTTCGAGTTCTGTAGCTCCAGAAAATCCACTTTGAGTGCAGGGAGGTCAGAATCCAACAGCATCAGCAGTCCTTCTTCACCTCTGAATCTGATTTTTGCTCAAGTCCCTCAATTTCAGCCAGAAAATACCTTAAATCACAGAAAAACACACAAACTCATAGTAAAGTCCAGAAATGTGAATTTAACATAAAAACTAATGAAAACATCCCTAAAAGTAACTAGATCCTACTAAAAACATACTAAAAACAATGCCAAAAAAGCGTATAAATTATCCGCTCATCACAACACCAAACTTAAATTGTTGCTTGTCCCCAAGCAACTGAAAATCAAGTAGGATAAAAAGAAGAGAATATACTATAAATTCCAAACTATCAATGAAACATAGCTCCAATCAAATGAGCGGGACTTATAGCTTTTTGCCTCTTGAATAGTTTTGGCATCTCACTTTATCCATTGAGGTTCAGAATGATTGGCATCTATAGGAACTCAGAGTTCAGATAGTGTTATTGATTCTCCTAGTTCAGTATGATGATTCTTGAACACAGCTATTTTATGAGTCTTGGCCGTGGCCCTAAGCACTTTGTTTTCCAGTATTACCACCGGATACATAAATGCCACAGACACATAATTGGGTAAACCTTTTCAGATTGTGACTCAGCTTTGCTAAAGTCCCCAATTAGAGGTGTCCAGGGTTCTTAAGCACACTCTTTTTTTGCTTTGGACCTTGACTTTAACCGCTCAGTCTCAAATTTTCACTTGACACCTTCACGCCACAAGCACATGGTTAGGGACAGCTTGGTTTAGCCGCTTAGGCCAGGATTTTATTCCTTTAGGCCCTCCTATCCACTGATGCTCAAAGCCTTGGGATCCTTTTTATTTGCCCTTGCCTTTTGGTTTTAAGGGTTACTGGCTTTTTGCTCTTGCCTCTTGGTTTTAAGAGCTTTTGGCTTTTTCTGCTTGCTTTTTCTTTTTTTTTTCTTTCTATTTTTTTTCGCCTATTTTTTTCTCTTTTTTTTTTCTGCAAGCCTTGTTCTTTGCTGCTTTTTCTTGCTTCAAGAATCATTTTTTATGATTTTTCAGATTATCAAATAACATGTCTCCTAGTCATCATTCTTTCAAGAGCCAACATATTTAACATTCTTAAACAACAACTTCAAAAGACATATGCACTGTTCAAGCATACATTCAGAAAACAAGAAGCATTGTCACCACATCAATATAATTAAGCTAAGTTTAAGGATAAATTCGAAACTCATGTACTTCTTGTTCTTTTGAATTAAAACATTTTTCATTTAAGAGAGGTGATGGATTCATAGGACATTCATAACTTTAAGACAAAGTTATTAACTAATAATGATCATGTAATGAAGACACAAATATAGATAAGCACATAACATAGAAAATGAAAAACAGAAGAAATAAGAAAAAGGAATGAATCCACCTTAGTGATGGTGGCGTTTCCTTCTTGAGGAACAAATGATGTCCTTGAGCTCTTCTATGTCTCTTCCTTGCCTTTGTTGCTCCTCCTTCATTGCTTTTAGATCTTCTCTGATTTCATGAAGGATGATGGAGTGCTCTTGATGTTCCACCCTTAGTTGCTTCCAATAATTGTGTGGAAGAAAATGTATCCCCTCAGGTATCTCAGGGATCTCTTGATTTGCAGTCAAATGTTCTACCACTGAGCTATAGACCCTTGATGGAAGCTTTTGTTTTCCCTTTTCTCTTTCTAGAGGTTTCTCTGGCCTTAGGTGCCATCAATGGTTATGGAAAAAAAACAAAAAAGCTATGCTTTTACCACACCAAACTTAGAATGTTGCTCGCCCTCGAGCAAAAGAAGAAAGAATAGAAGAAGAAGAAGAAGATATGGAGGAGATGGATGGATGTGTGTATTCGGCCATATGGGTGGGATTGGGTGGGAGAGAGATGTTGAATTTTGAAGGTAGTGGGTGTATGGATGTGAGTGGTAAATGGAAAATAGAAGGGATGATCATGAATGGAAAGAGAGATGATGAGGTAGGTGGGGATCCTGTGGAGTCCACAGATCCTGAGATGATCCTGTGGGGTCCACAGATCCTGAGATGATCCTGTGGGGTCCACAAATCCTGAGGTGTCAAGGCATTTACATCCCTGCACCAATTTAGGCATGTAAAATGCCCTTGCACACAACTCTGGGCGTTCAGCGCCAGGTTGGTGCCCATTTTGGGCGTTCAACACCCATTTGTTACCATTTTTGGCGTTGAACGCCAGAACCATGCTTGTTCTGGGCGTTCAGCGCCAGGATGCTGCCCATTTTGGGCGTTCAGCACTAGAACCATGCTCTGTTCTGGCGTTGAACGCCAGGCAGATGCTTCCTCCAGGGTGTGATTTTTCTTCTGCTGTTTTTGATTCCGTTTTCAATTTTTATATTTATTTTGTGACTCCACATGATCATGAACCTATAAAGACATATAACTAAGAAAAATATAGTTAGATAAATAAAAATTGGGTTGCCTCCCAACAAGCGCTTCTTTAATGTCAATAGCTTGACAATGGGCTCTCATGGAGCCTCACAGATGTTCAGAGCATTGTTGAAACTCCCCAACACCAAACTTAGAGTTTGGATATGGGAGTTCAACACCAAACTTAGAGTTTGGTTGTGGCCTCCCAACACCAAACTTAGAGTTTGACTGTGGGGGCTTTGTTTGACTCTACTTTGAGAGAAGCTTCTTCTGCTTCCTCTCCATGGATGCAGAGAGAGATCCTTGAGTTGTAAACACAAGGTTGTCCTCATTCAATTGAAGGATCAATTCTCCTATGTCCACATCAATCACAACTCTTGCTGTGGCTAGGAAAGGTCTTCCCAGGATGATGGATTCATCCTCTTCCTTTCCAGTATCCAGGACTATGAAATCAGCAGGGATGTAAAGGCCTTCAACCTTTACTAATACGTCCTCTACTTGTCCATAAGCTTGTTTTCTAGAATTATCTGCCATCTCTAATGAGATTTTAGCAGCTTGCACCCCATAGATTCCCAGCTTCTCTATTACAGAGAGGGGCATGAGGTTTATCCCTGAACCAAGGTCACACAGAGCCTTAAAGATCATGGTGCCTATGGTACAAGGTATTATGAACTTTCCAGGATCCTGTCTCTTCTGAGGTAATGTCAGTTGATCCAGATCACTTAGTTCATTGATGAACAAGGGAGGTTCAACTTCCCAAGTATCAATGCCAAATAATTTGGCATTCAGCTTCATGATTGCACCAAGAAACTTGGCTGTTTGCTCTTCAGTAACATCCTCATTCTCTTCAGAAGAGGAATACTCATCAGAGCTCATGAATGGCATAAGGAGGTTTAATGGGATCTCTATGATCTCTAGATGAGCCTCAGAGTCCTTTGGTTCCTCAGAGGGAAGCTCCTTATTGATCACTGGACGTCCCAGGAGGTCTTCCTCCTTGGGATTCACGTCCTCCTCCCCTGGTTCGGCCATAGTGCTTATGTCAATGGCCTTGCACTCTCCTTTTGGATTCTCTTCTGTATTGCTTGGGAGAGTACTAGGAGGAATTTCAATGATCCTTTTACTCAGCTGGCCCACTTGTGCTTCCAAATTTCTAATGGAAGACCTTGTTTCATTCATGAAACTTGCAGTGGCCTTGGATAGATCAGAGACTAAGTTTGCTAAATTAAAAGTATTTTGTTCAGAGTTCTCTGTCTGTTGCTGAGTGGATGATGGGAAAGGCTTGCTATTGCTAAACCTATTTCTTCCACCATTATTAAAGCCTTGTTGAGGCTTTTGATCCTTCCATGAGAAATTTGGATGATTTCTCCATGATGGATTATAGGTGTTTCCATAAGGTTCACCTAAGTAATTCACCTCTGCTATTGCAGGGTTTTCAGGATCATAAGCTTCTTCTGCATAAGAAGCCTCTTGAGTACTGTTAGATGCAGCTTGCATTCCATTCAGACTTTGAGAAATCATATTGACTTGCTGAGTCAATATTTTATTCTGAGCCAATATGGCATTCAGAGTATCAATTTCAAGAACTCCTTTCTTCATAGGCGTCCCATTACTCACAGGATTCCTCTCAGAAGTGTACATGAATTGGTTATTAGCAACCATGTCAATAAGTTCTTGAGCTTCTGCAGGCATTTTCTTTAGGTGAATGGATCCACCTGCAGAAGTATCCAATGTCATCTTAGCTAATTCAGATAAACCATCATAGAATATATCCAGGATGGTCCATTCTGAAAGCATGTCAGAAGGACACTTTTTGGTCAACTGTTTGTATCTTTC
Source organism: Arachis ipaensis (assembly GCF_059453495.1). NCBI lineage: Eukaryota > Viridiplantae > Streptophyta > Magnoliopsida > Fabales > Fabaceae > Arachis > Arachis ipaensis. Next base: position 97,993,222 of record NC_142439.1, read on the forward strand.
CCAAGCTTCATAGAGGGATTCACCATCTTTTTGTTTGAAGGTTTGAACATCCACTCTAAGCTTGCTCAGCTTTTGAGGAGGAAAGAACTTGGCTAAGAAAGCCATGACCAGCTTATCCCAAGAGTTCAGGCTATCTTTAGGTTGAGAGTCCAACCATATTCTAGCTCTGTCTCTTACAACAAATGGGAAAAGCATGAGCCTGTAGACTTCAGGATCTACTCCATTAGTCTTGACAGTATCACATATCTGCAAGAATTCAGTTAAGAACTGAAAAGGATCTTCAGATGGAAGTCCATGAAACTTGCAGTTCTGCTACATCAGAGAAACTAATTGAGGTTTCAGCTCAAAGTTGTTTGCTCCAATGGCAGGAATGGAGATGCTTCTTCCATGTAAATTGGAATTAGGTGCAGTAAAGTCACCAAGCATTCTCCTTGCATTATTATTATTTTCGGCTGCCATATCCTCTTCCTGTTTGATAATTTCTGACAGGTGCTTGCTGGTTTGTTGTAATTCATCTTCTCTTAGTTTCTTCTTCAGAGTCCTTTCAGGTTCTGGATATTCTTGTCCTTGCTCCTGCTCATATGACAAAGAAGAGGGCACAGAATAATAATAATAGAGATCCTTTTTTTTTTGAGTAAGGGAGAGATGTTAGTAGATGAATAAATAAATAGAAGGATATGAGAGAGAAGAAAATTTTCGAAAATAATTTTTGAAAAGGAGTTAGTGATTTTCGGAAATGGTTTTTGAAAAATGTTAGTAATTTTCGAAAATTGTTTTAAAATCAAAGATTAAAATAATTAGTTAATTAAAAAGAAATTTTTGAAAAAGGGGGAAGATATTTTCGAAAATAGAGAGAGAGAGTTAGTTAGGTAGTTTTGAAAAAGATAAGAAATAAACAAAAAGTTAGTTAGTTAGTTGAAACAATTTTTGAAAAGATAAGAAGTTAGGAAGTTAGAAAAGATATTTTGAAATCAAATTTTTGGAAAAGATGAGATAAGAAGATATTTTTGAAAAGATATGATTGAAATTAGTTTTGAAAAAGATTTGATTTTTAAAATCACAATTAATGACTTGATTCAGAAGAAATCACAAGATATAATTCTAAAACTCAAAGTTTGAATCTTTCTTAACAAGCAAGTAACAAACTTGAAATTTTTGAATCAAAACATTAATTGTTATTGTTATTTTCGAAAATTATGATATAAAATTAAGAAAAAGATTTTTTGAAAAATATTTTTGAATTTTCGAAAATAACTAAGAAAAATGAAAAAGATTTGATTTTTGAAAAAGATTTTGAAAAAGGTAAGATTTTTAAATTGAAAATTTGATTTGACTCATAAAAACAAATAGATTTTAAAATTTTTTGAAAAAGTCAAATCTAATTTTCGAAATTTTAAGAGAGAAAAAAGGAAAAGATATTTTTTTTTATTTTTGAATTTTTATAATGAGAGGAAAAACATGAAAATTATGCAATGCATGAAATTTTTAGATCAAAACAATGAATGCATGCAAGAATGCTATGAATGTCAAGATGAACACCAAGAACACTATGAAGATCATGATGAACATCAAGAACACATTTTTGAAAAATTTTTAATGCAAAGAAAACATGCAAGACACCAAACTTAGAATTCTTTAATGCTTAGGAACTAAGAATTCAAGAATGCATATGAAAAACAAGAAAAGACACAAAACATGCAAATGCAAAGATCAAACAAGAAGACTTACCAAGAACAACTTGAAGATCATGAAGAACACTATGAATGCATGAATTTTTTTCGAAAAATGCAAGATGCACATGCAATTGACACCAAACTTATAACATGACTCAAGACTCAAACAAGAAACACAAAATATTTTTGATTTTTTTTTATTTTCTAATTTTTTTTGTATTTTTTTTCAAAAATTATTATGAAAAAGAAAAATAAGGATTCCAAAATTTTTAATATGAATTCTAGGAATCTTGCATTCTTAGTCTAAAGCTTCAGTCCAAGAATTAGACATGGCTCACTAGCCAGCCAAGCTTTCAATGAAAGCTCCGGTCCAAAACACTAGACATGGCTCAATGGCCAGCCAAGCTTCAGCAAACATAGATACCTCTCATGTATACAACAGCTGATATTTCACCCAACTTCATATACTTATGAGTGGAAGCCTCAGTCCAAAAGAATTTAGACATGGCTTTACAGCCAGCCAGGCTTCACATGCTTCATGAAACACTAGAATTCATTCTTTAAAAATTTTGAATAAAATTATAAAATTTTTGAAAACATTTTTATTTAAAAAATTTTTTTTTTTCGAAAACACAGGAGAAAATTTTTGAAAGATTTTTGAAAAATTTTTGAAAACTTTTTGAAAAGAAAACAAAAAGAAAATTACCTAATCTGAGCAACAGGATGAACCGTCAGTTGTCCAAACTCGAACAATCCCCGGCAACGGCGCCAAAAACTTGGTGCGCAGAAATTGTGATTACACTTTGATTATGTAAAATTCATCGCTCTTTCTTTCCCTGGTAATGGTGCCAAAAACATGATGCCAATACCATGGTTCACAACTTCGCACAACTAACCAGCAAGTGCACTGGGTCGTCCAAGTAATACCTTACGTGAGTAAGGGTCGAATCCCACGGAGATTGTTGGTATGAAGCAAGCTATGGTCACCTTGTAAATCTCAGTCAGGCGGATATAAAATAGTGATGGAGTTTTCGAAAATAATATAATAAAAGAGGGATAGAAATACTTATGTAATTCATTGGTGAGAATTTCAGATAAGCGAATAGAGATGCTTTCGTTCCTCTGAACCTCTGCTTTCCTGCTATCTTCATCCAATCAGTATTACTCCTTTCCATGGCTGGCTTTATGTGATACATCACCATTGTCAATGGCTACTTTCGGTCTTCTCTCGGAAAAATTATCCAAATGCCCTGTCACGGCACGGCTAATCGTCTAGAGGCATCACCCTTGTCAATGGTTTCATCCTATCCTCTCAGTGAAAATGGTCAACGCACCCTGTCACGGCACGGCTATTCATCTGTCGGTTCTCGATCATGCTGGAATAGGATTTACTATCCTTTTGCGTCTGTCACTACGCCCGGCAATCGCGAGTTTGAAGCTCATCACAGTCATTCAATCATTGAATCCTACTCGGAATACCACAGACAAGGTTTAGACCTTTCGGATTCTCTTGAATGCCGCCATCATTCTAGCTTACACCACGAAGATTCTGATTAAGAGATCTAAGAGATACTCATTCAATCTAATGTAGAACGGAAGTGGTTGTCAGGCACGCGTTCATAGGGAATGATGATGATTGTCACGTTCATCACATTCAGGTTGAAGTACGAATGAATATCTTAGAAGCGAAGCAAGATGAATTGAATAGAAAACAGTAGTACTTTGCATTAATCTTTGAGGAACAGCAGAGCTCCACACCTTAATCTATGGAGTGTAGAAACTCTACCATTAAAAATACATAAGTGAAAGGTCCAGGCATGGCCGAGATGGCCAGCCTCCAAAACGTGATCACAGGATCAAAATACGATCCAGGATGCCTAATACAATAGTAAAAGGTCCTATTTATAATAAACTAGCTACTAGGGTTTACAAAAGTAAGTAATTGATGCATAAATCCACTTCCGGGGCCCACTTGGTGTGTGCTTGGGCTGAGCTTTAACTTTTCATGTGCAGAGGCCATTTATGGAGTTGAACGCCAGGTTGTGATCCATTTCTGGCGTTCAACTCTAGTTTTTGATCCCTTTCTGGCGCTGAACTCTAGAATTGGGCAGAGAGCTGACGTTGAACGCCAGTTTACGTCGTCTAAACTTGGGAAAAGTATGGACTATTATACATTGCTGGAAAGCCCTGGATGTCTACTTTCCAACGCAATTAGAAGCGCACCATTTCGAGTTCTATAGCTCGAGAAAATCCACTTTGAGTGCAGGGAGGTCAGAATCCAACAGCATCAGCAGTCCTTCTTCACCTCTGAATCTGATTTTTGCTCAAGTCCCTCAATTTCAGCCAGAAAATACCTGAAATCATAGAAAAACATACAAACTCATAGTAAAGTCCAGAAATGTGAATTTAACATAAATACTAATGAAAACATCCCTAAAAGTAACTAGATCCTACTAAAAACATACTAAAAACAATGCCAAAAAGCGTATAAATTATCCGCTCATCATCCATCAAAGTTTAATTTTAGTTGTCACACGTCCAACCCAATAAAGATAATTGAGAGTATTAGTCTCGGGTCGTTCTCCCTAGAAATTACAATCGAGTGCTCAATTATTGGGTATGAGGTCAAAGGGGGTTGGATTAATAAAACAAGAAATTAAAAAGGCAAGAAATGTAAATCAAACCACTAAGGAAAGCAATTACTAAAAAGAGGCATTCATGGCAAGGATTGATAATCTAGGCTTTCTATCCTAGTCATTAATTATTACTTAATAAGAGCTAATCCTATTTCGTCATCCCCAACATTGGAAGAAGGTACAATGTTATCTTCACATTGAGAGAAAGTCAAATAAGACTAGTTAATCTCAATCCATAAGTCCTAATCAACTTACTAATTTAATTAGCAAGATATTAGAGTCAATGGAAACAATATTAACTAACAACTCTAGATCACCAATATAAGTTGGGTATTAATAACTCAAGATTGCCAAATTTCTCTTTCCAAGCCAAGAATGCTAAAAAAACTACTCTAAAATCCAACTAAGAATTTTGTCAAACACTTGGAAGGCATAAAAGAAAAGCATGATAAATTGCAAGAAATAGTAAATTCTACTACTACCCAATGCAAGAAAAGTAAGAATAACAACTCAATTAAACAATAAAGGAACATAAAACATAATTGCATTAAATGAAAATCCAAATCCAACAAGAGTGCATCAACATAAAAATGACATAAAAGGAAAATTAACAAGTAAAATTAAGAGAACAAGGATGTAGGAACAAGAAATTGCATAGAAAACAAGATGAAAACAAGAATTAAACCCTAGATCCAAGAGAAATTAACCTAATTCTAACCTAATTCTAGAGAGAAGGGGGAGCTTCTCTCTCTAAAAAACTACCTAAAGCATGGTCCTAAGCTAATCTAATTGCTCTCGCCTTATTCTCTCTTGAATTCTGCATCACATGGCTTCATAAATGAGTTGGATTTGGGCCTGGAAAGCTCAGAAATCGCCCCCATTGTATTCACTTTAATGAGGTCACGTGACCAACGTCACGCGTGCGCGTGGCTGATGCGTGCACGTCGACTTGCAAATTCTCTCCTCACGCATACGTGTGGGTGACGCGTGCGCATCGCTGGCAAAATCCTCTCTCACGTGTACGCGTAGATGACACGTGCGCGTGGCCATGAATCCTCCAAATGCTCATTTCTTCATGAATTCTCTACTTTGCATGCTTTTCTCTTCACCTCTTCCATCCAATCCTTGCCTTATAAGCCTGAAACACTCAACAAACATATCAAGGCATCGAATGGAATTAAAGTGAATTAAATTTATCAATTTTAAAGCCTAAAAAGCATGTTTTCACTCTTAAGCACAAATTAGGAGAAATTCACAAAACCATGCTATTTCATTGAATAAATGTGGGATAAGTTGATAAAATCCCCTAAATTAAGCACAAGATAAACCACAAAATTGGAGTTTATCAAACCTCCCCACACTTAAACTAAGCATGTCCTCATGCTAAACTCAAGAAAGAGACAAAGGGTATCAACATTTATTCAATGCAAACTATCTATATGCACCCTATCTAAATGCAATCTATCTAAATGAATGCAACTACTCGGTCAAAATAAATCAACTTCTAAGAATACATATATGAACATAAGGGCTAAAGCAATAGCAATCAAATCAAACCCACAATTGAATTAAGTTATTGAAAGAATTTTAACAACTTGCAAGGAAAGAGATAATCAAAGGTGAAAACATGTAATTGAGCAATCGAACCCTCACCGGATGTGTATCTGCTCTAGTTTCTCAAGTGTATAGGGTTGATTCACTCAATTCTCCTCTAATCATGCTTTCTAAAATTTGTTTTTCATCTAACAATCAACAATTATTCAATGCATACATACAGATATCATGAGGACTTATCCATAGGTTGTAATGGGACTAGGGTCATGGTAGGAATAAATATGGCTAAGTGAGCTTGAGATTTGAATCTTTGATTAACTTAAGCTCTCACCAAACACATATAACAACCTATACAATTCTAATACAAGCCTAACTACCCATTCTTTAATTTTTCACACACTCATGCATTCTCTTTTTTATCACAACCCATATGCATTGATTATTATTACTTTACTTTGGGGCATTTTGTCCCATTTTTATTGGTTTCTTTTTCTTTTTCTTTTTATTTTTTGCTTTTTTTATATTTTTTCATTTTCATTTTTTTCAAACTAAAATGTATACAAGAACATCAATGCATATGGTTTAAATATTTAATGCATGAGTGTGTACCCAATTCCCAAGATCTTCAACAAAATACGAAAATACACTTTTATCCCAACCAATGTTCCCAAATTTTACTTACTTAAATGATACATACTCTCACTAGCCTAAGCTAATCAAAGATCTAAACAAGGGATATTTATTGTTTTTCACTTTAAGGCTAGTAATGTGCTAAAATTAAGAACAAAATGGGTTTAGCATAGGCTCAAAGTTGGCTAACAATGGTAGATAAAAGGTAAGGCTATTTGGTTAAGTGGGCTAAATGAAATGATGGCTTCAATCATATAAATGCATTCATACACAGAATAATAGACATAAAGAATCAAACAAATCAAGGATTGCAATCATAGAAAGAGAATAATACACACAAGAATGAAAATAGTGGTTATATGATGTAACCACATAATTAGGCTCAAAACTCACATGGTTGTGTGTTCTTAGCTCAAAATTCATGTTCCACAAATATAATTCAAGCAAGTTCAATGAAAAACTTTTACTCAAATCAATTAGGGTGCCCTATAGATAAATTCCTTGGAAAATTTTATTATTTTGACTAAGCTTATTATATATATGTAAAATAAGAAAGTGCAACTAAAAATCCTAAAAGACCTAGTAATAACAGAAAAAATTGAAATGTAAAAAATGTTGGGATTAGAAATTTGTCACCCAAAATGGCCGATTGGTCGGATGACCTCCCCACACTTAAGAGTTTGCACCATCCTCGGTGCATTCAAAGGTGAGCAAGGGGGTTCGGCGACTACACGGATTGCCACCTTCAGCTGGTGGATCAACTGGATGCTGCGTGTTCTTTATTCCGCTTCTGTTTTTTTTTTTTTTTTTTTTGCTTATGACAAATCATCCTGAAAGATAGAAAACAGGAGAGTAAGACAAGTAAATGCAAAAGCAAGGAAGCATATATTGTTGGAATGAGGTAAGAATCACTAGAATGAAGTGAGTGAATTAGTGTGACATCGATGAAAAATGGTGTGTGAGTTCTAAGTTGCATGCGGTTTAGAACACACACTAGCATAGAAGCTATGTCACAATTACACAAAAGAAGTAAGCACTTCACTCATTCTAGTGTGCTTGAGATACTCTAAAGAAAACTTGTAGGTTAAAACAACCAAACAAGTAGTGAAGAAGCATGAAAGCATTCAAGCAGAATTAAATAATTGTGAAATGGATGATGAATGGACATTGATTGATGTGCAAGGAAGTTTAATGAACAAAGGAACAATGAAAATCACATATCAATCAAAGACACACTTTTAATTTTGGCTCACATCACCTAGTACACATAAAATGGGAAATATGGTTGCTATGCAATGTAGTAAAACAGAGATATAAGTTGAAAATCAATCACATAGCAAGCATGGTCCACATGGCTTGAGAATTTTAAAAAGATATCCCTAGGTGAGGTTACAATCCAGTTCACAATTGAAGCATTATGCCAAAATGAATAGCTTCAAATATGTGTAGAGCACATAAGTAAACAATTAATGGTTAACATGTCATTAAGGCATAAGCACAACATATGGATGCATATGATCAAGGAACATAATGCATTAAGATAAATGCAAATCATCCAACACCAAGAAGCTGCCTAGTCAAGGTAAAGAGTTCAAATCACATGGTGGCCAAATCATGCAATTCAAAACATCTAGAGTGCTTGAAGATAATTCACATGAACTTGATATTAAAAAATGTTAAGCATGAAAAATTCAAAATCAAGTGACAAAGTATAACCTCAATGAAGAAATCCAACAATGGCTTTTAACAACAATGATGCCAAAATAGTATCCTATCAGTAATCAGCAGCAATAACAGTGCAATTAACAAATTAAATCAATAATCCAACACTTAGCACCAAAAACAGAAAATGAAACTAACTAACTAACCAACTAATTAACTAACTAAATAAGGTGATGGTGGATGGTGATTGGTAGTGTTGGATGATGGTTGAAGGAGGGAAAGAAAAGAGGAGAAGGAAAAGAAGAAAAGAAATGGAGAGAAGAGAAGAAAAGAAGTGGTGAAACATGGCAGGTAATCATGCGTACGCATCAGGTCACGCGTACGCGTGTATGGCAGACATAGGGTGCAACACGTGTGCGTCGACCACGCGTAGGCATGGGGTACAGAAAATAGAGGGTGGCGCGTATGCGTGGGTCACGCGTACGTGTGGGAGGAATTTGTGCTAGACGCACAATTCCCGCACCCTATGCGCACAACTCTCTGGTTTTAGTACTGCACCTGGAAATTTTGGGAGGTCACGCGTACGCGTGGGTGACGTGTACGCGTGGAAGGTTGAAATTCTTGGGGTCACGCGTACGCATGGCTGGGCGCTCTGTTTTTCAAAATTTTTTAATTTCTTGCACGAAACCAAGATTTCCAAACATCGAAACAGCTACCAAAAACACCATCAAACCTTATTTAACATACTAGACTCCCAAATAAACTCAACAAACCAAACCAAACATGAAATTAAACCTATTTTAACATGCAACTAAGCAATATATATAAGAGTATAAAAGGAAGAAATGTACCTAACAATGGCAATTCAATTCATTTATTGATTATATATACAAGAGAATGGAAAGAATTTACCATGGTGGGGTGTCTCCTACCTAGCACTTTTATTTATTGTCATTAAGTTGGACTTATGGGAGCTTTCATCAAGGTGGCTTGTGCTTGAATTCATCAATGAACTTCCACCAATGCTTGGATCTCCAATAAGCTCCAACATTCCAAATCATTTGCATCAAGCCTTGATGGAGTTCTTCACAAGCTTGGAGCTCCCAAAATTGATCCTCTTCTTGTAATCTGGGATCCCAAATCTTGTTTTCACACCCATCTTCAAGTTGATCATCATGATTCTATCCGGGTGCCCAGCACATAGAATTCTCACTTGAACACCAAGACATCCTGCTAGACCCATCCAATTGAGCACTAGTCCAACCTTTGCATCTAATCCTTGAAGCCTCAACCATAATGAGCCTAGATTTACAATGCCAACCACTAAACATTCTTCTCTTATGCTTCATTCCACAAAGCACCCTTAGGTGGCCATCTGTTTCAAGCAAACCAAATTCAAGTGGGGTAATAAAGTTAAGAGTAATAAGTTTTACCCACTCAAATGAAGGAATAGATGGTGACTTAGGTAGAGAAGTTTCCCATGATCTTGATAAAGCACATTCCACTCCCGTCCATCCTCTTCTAGGGGCTTCCACCACTTGACAAGATGCTTCATGCTCTACCTCTTTCCAAGCTTCCTCAAGTTCAAATGCTTCTTCACCAACTTCTTCTAGCTCTTCCCCATCACTCAAGTTATAAATAGGAGGTTGAGTGAAATCTACCTCAACATCAAATCCAAGTTCAATGGAGAAGGATTCATCAAGCTCAAAAGGATCATATGTTGATGCAAAATCATCATAGATAGGGAGTTTATCGCTTGTCCCATTTCTTCCAATTCTTTATTCACAATATGTCTTGGAGGTTGTGCACTAGCCTCCTCAATATTAATTTCAAACTCTATGGAAGAAGATTCTACAACTTGAGATTTCTCTTTGCATTCAACATCTCCTAAATCTTCAACTACTTCTTCCGGTTCGATTATCTCTACTTTCTCCTCTTCTTGCAAATTTTGCTTTAACTCTTATTCTTCACCTTGAAACTTCAAATTCACTCCCTCATTACACTCCTCAACTAATCTTCCACATTCAACATTGGGAGTGTCTAGATTTCATGAGCTTAGATAGGAGGGCATGTGGTTAACAGCTTCTGCCATGGTAGCAACCATGATTTCTAGCTTCTTTAGCTCCCTTTTCTCCTCTTCTTACTTTTGAATATAAGAGTTGATGTCTCTTTGTTGTTCTAGAATGAAGGTATGGAGAGCTTCATCTATTGAAGGAGGTGGTGGAAGAGAGGGTTCATTATTTGGGAGAAAGGTATTGTAGTTGAAAGGTGGTTCTTATTGGTGAAGAGTCTTGAGGTGGTGTATAAGAAAATGGTGGTTCTTGGGAGTATTAGTGTTGGAATGGTGGTGGCTCTAGGTATGGTTCAGATGGTTGTTGGTATGGTGGATATGGGTTAGGATCATATGGATGTGAATGGTGGTACGGGGCTTGTGAGTAGGATTGTTGAGGGGTGTGTTGAGGACAATGAGGGTCACTACATCTATTAGGTTGGTAAGCATTAAGAGTTCGATTATACCCATAAGAAACCGGAGGAGGTTGTTGCCAAGAAGAGTATCCATATGCTTGAGGCTCCTCCCACCTTTGATTTCCAAATCCTTGATGCAAACCTCCATTGAAGCTTTCATTTCCTACAACATAGTTTGACCAAACTCATAGCCAAAGGGATGAGAATTCATAGTAGCAAGAGAAAATGAAAACAAAAACTAGCAAGAAACAAAGAAAACCAAATCCTATGACTAGCAAAAACTAGCAAACAAACCAAAAATCAAGCTATTCACAATATTGACATATATACAATAACTAATAACAAGCACACATTGCGATTCCCCGGCAACGGCGCCAAAAATTTGATAGATGATTTTTGGTCGATCTAGAATTCCTCAATAAAATTGAATCACTTTGTTGCAAGTATAGTCTAAACCAACAACCAATCCTCCATCAAAGTTTAATTTTGGTTGTCACAAGTCCAACCCAATAAAGATAATCGAGAGTATTAGTCCCAGTCGTTCTCCCTAGGAATTACAACCGAGTGTTCAATTATTGGTTATGAGGTCAAAGGGGGTTGGATTGATAAAACAAGAAATTAAAAAGGCAAGAAATGTAAATCAAACAACAAAGGAAAGCAATTACTAAAAAAAGGCATTCATGGCAAGGATTGATAATCTAGGCTTTCTATCCTAGTCATTAATTATCATACAATACTTAACAAGAACTAATCCTATTTCGTCATCCCTAATATCGGAAGAAGGTACAATGTTATCTTCACATTGAGAGAAAGTCAAATAAGACTTGTTAATCATAATCCATAAGTCCTAATTAACTTACTAATTGAATTAGCAAGAGATTAGAGTAAATAGAAACAATATTAACTAACAACTCTAGATCACCAACATAAGTTGGGTATTAATGACTCAAGATTGCCTAATTTCTCTTTCCAAGCCAAGAATGCTCAAAAAGCTACTCTAAAACCCAACCAAGTATTTTGTCAAATACTTGGAAGGTATAAAAGGAAAGCATGGTAAATTGCAAGAAATAGTAAATTCTACTACTACCCAATGCAAGAAAAAATAAGAATAATAACTCAATTAAACAATAAAGGAACATAAAATATAATTTCATTAAATGAAAATCCAAATCCCACAAGAATGCGACATAAAAGGAAAATTAACAAGTAAAATTAAGAGAACAAGGATGTAAGAACAAGAAATTGCAAAGAAAACAAGATGAAAACAAGAATTAAACCCTAGATCTAAGAGAAATTAACCTAATTCTAGCATGATTCTAGAGAGAAAAGGGATCTTCTCTCTCTAGAAAACTACCCAAAGCATGGTCCTAAGCTAATCTAATTGCTCCCTCTTTGTTCTATCTTTGTTCTGCATCAAATGGCTTCAGAAATGAGTTGGATTTGAGCCTGGAAAGCTCAGAAATTGCCCCTAGCGTATTCACTTTAATGAGGTCTCGTGATAAATGTCACGCGTGCGCGTGGCTGACGCATGCACGTCGACTTGCAAATTCTCTCCTCACGTGTACGTGTGGGTGACACGTGCGCGTCGCTTGGCAAAATCCTCTCTCACGCGTACGCGTGGATGATACGTGCGCGTGGTCATGATCCTTCAAATGCTCATTTCTTCATGAATTCTCCACTTTGCATGCTTTTCTTTTCACCTCTTCCATCTAATCCTTGCCATATATGCCTGAAACACTCAACAAACATATCAAGGCATCGAATGGAATTAAAGTGAATTAAATTTATCAATTTTAAAGCCTAAAAAGCATGTTTTTACTCTTAAGTATAAATTAGGAGAAATTTACAAAATCATGCTATTTCATTGAATAAATGTGGGATAAGTTGATAAAATCCACTAAATTAAGCACAAGATAAACCACAAGATTGAGGATTATCACATGTCCAATGGAAGAAGATTCAATTGTGGATAGAAATTCTACAATGATTGAATCCATGTCTTCCAATTCTTCATTCATAACATGCTTTGGAGGTTGCACACCCTCCTCAACATCAAATTCAAACTTCTCGGAAGGAGGCTCTATAACTTGAGATTTCCATGGAGGTTTCGCATCTCCTAAGTCTTCAACCACTTCTTCCTCTTCAACACTTATGGCTTCCTCCAATTGATCTAATACAAAGTCCCATTCTTTGTTTTCCACCGGAGTTTCTAATCTCTCCTTCATGCTATGCTTTTCAATTGATTCTCCACATGGGGCCATGGGAGTACTTTGAGTGTCCAAGCGTTGCGAGGCTAATCGACTTACTACCTTGGTCAAGGTAGCCGCAAATTCTAGTGTCCTCCTTTGAGCTTCACGTTTCTCATGAAGTAGTGAAGTGAGAGAATCATCTATTGGGACTTGGGGTGGATGGGAGGGTTCGTTGGTAGGGAGAAAGGGCTCATAATAGGAAGGTGGTTCATCTTGATAAGGATATGGAGATGATGTATATTGAGGTGGTGGTTCTTGAGAGTAATTATGTTGGAATTGGGGAGGTTCTATGTATGGTTTATATGATTCATATGGTGGTTGGTATGGTGGATATGGATTAGGGTCATATGAAAGTGTTTGATGGGGTGGGGCTTGTGAGTATGGTTAGGGCTATGTTGTGGAGGAGGTTCATAGGCATATGGTAGCAGTTGTTGATAATCACAAAGAGGCTCACCATAGGCATTGGGTTGGTATTTATTATTGGTTGTGGGAAAGTATTTTTGGAGTTTTTGAATGACGAACAAGAAATGTAAATAGCAATAAAGTAAACTAACAAATAAGAAAAGTCCTAGCAAGGGTTGAGAATTAGAATTCCTATCCTCATTATCATCGTCAATTGTGATGGTAAATGCCTTTTTCTCTCACTTAGTTAACCTCTAACAATTGAAGGAAAGTCAAGTGAGCAAAATCAAGTTAAGTTTGCAAGTCTTAATCAAAGACTAGATTTAGTGAAGCTCAAGCCAACTAGCAACTTTCAATCACCTATCAACAAGAGACTTTGACAATTCAAGAGTCTCCAAATTACCCAATCCAAGCCAAAAACACAAAAAATCTATTTTAAAATCCAATCAAGCATTTTATCAAACACATGGAAGGTACAAAATAAAAACATAGAAAATTAACAAGCAATAGTAAAATCCAAGACTAACAATTGCAAGAAAACAATGACAACAAATTAAACAAAGCGATAATAAACATAAAATACCTCAAAATGCATTAAAAGGAAATTGTAATCAACAAAGAGTCATGAACAATAAAGCAACAAGGTAAAGGAAACAACATATAAAACTAAGAAAGCAAAGAGGTAATAACAAGAAATTAAAAGAGGAACTTGAATCAAGAAAAGAAGTAGAACCTAAACCTAGATGAAACTGAAAATAAGAGAAGAAACCCTAAAACCTAGAGAGAGGAGAGAGCCTCTCTCTCTAGAATTTTACATCTATCTAAAACTAAAACTAAAGTGAAAAGTGAAAAGTGAATGATTCAGCTCCACTCCCCGCCTCTAATTTTCATACTGAGCTCGAAACTGGGCTAGAAATGAGCTATGAAATCACCCCCAGCGTATTCCCTTTATTGCAGCACGTGACGCTCACGCGTCGCTTTGATAATTCACTGGCCACACGTACGTATCAGTCACGCGTACGCATCATTTGGACTATGATTTGGTCACGCGTACGCCTCATCCATGCGTACGCGTCGAGACCAGCTTCTCAAATCTCTAAATTCTTGTGTTTCTTCCACTTTGCATGCTTCCTTTCCATCCACTAAGCTATTCCTGCCCTATAAACCTAAGATCACTTAATGCACATATCACGGTATCGAATGGTAACAAGAGAGGATTAAAAACTAGTAATTTAAAGGCCTAGGAAGCATGTTTTTAATAATAACACAAAATTAGGAAGGAAACTTAAAAACTTGCAATTTACATGAATAAGTGTGAGAATAGTTGACAAAATCCACTCAATTCAATCCAAAATATACCATAAAATAGTGGTTTATCAATTTCTCCACACTTAAACATTAACATGTCCTCATGCTAAGCTCAAGAGAAGCTATAAAGGGGGAGAAGAAGAATGGTAGGATTTATTAAATGAAACATATCTATATGAATGCAACTACATACTAAATGCTTCTACCTACTTAGTTAAAAGTAAATCAATCTTCCAAGAACAAATATGAACTGAATTCCTCTAATTCAAATCTCAAAATGAAGTACAAATAGACTTGCAAGAAGAAAGCTCATGAAAGCCAGGAACACGGATTGAGCATCGAACCCTCACCAGAAGTGTTTAGACTCTAATCTCTCTAGTGTTTGAGGGTCAATTCTCTCGGTTCTCTACTAATCCTGCTTTCTAAGGCTTGCTCTTTTTCTACCAATCAACAAAAATTTAATTAATGCATACACATATCAAGAGGTCTTTTCAAGGTTTCTAGGGTCAAGGTAAGAATGTATTTGGTTAAGTGGACTAAAATCTGAATCCTTGATTAACCTAAACTTCCCACCTAACCTAAGATAGTCCATGTAATTACAATGCAAAACCCGAACTACCCATTAACTATGTTTTCCACATATTCATGCATCCCAAATTTGTGTACAATACATATGCATTGCTACCACCATTTACTTTGGGACATTTTGTCCCCTTTTTATTATTTTTTTCTCTTTTTTTTATTTTTTATTTTTCTTTTATTTTTCTTTCTTTTTTTTCTTTTTATATATGTGGTGGTTAATCTACATATATGAGAAATCAATGCATATGATTAAGGTATTGAATGTAAGAATATGTGCTCAACTATATTTTTCACATTTTCACAAAAATATACAATACCCAATTCCCAAACCAGATGTTCCCATACCCAATTTCCCCACACTTAAATTGTGCACACTCTCACTAGTCTAAGCTAACCAAGGATTCAAATTAAGGACATTTATTGTTGTCCGCTTAGTGTTAGTGATGTGCTAAAATAAAGAACAAATGGGATAAAATAGGCTCAATATTGGTTTGTAAAGTATGATGAAAGGGTAAGCCCATATGGGTATGTGAGCTTAGTGAAACAAAGACCTCAATCACATAAATGAATGAATGCATCAAACAATAGAAATATAGAATCAAGTAAGACAAAGATCACAATCTTAGAGAGAACAACACACACCAAAATAAAATATTAGTTGATAAGATGCAACCAATCAATTAGGCTCAAAATCTTACTAGGTTTGTGTGTTTTAGCTCTAATACCAGGTTCTAAAATAAATTCCTTCAAACAAGTTCAATTTTTTTTAATTCAAATTAGTGAAATGCCTTAAAATAGTTTTTTGGAAAAAAAATTATCACTTTAACCAAGTAATGGTAAAATATGCACAAACTCTAACTATAATGCAATCTATCATGCAAATGACTAACTACAAAAGGTAATTTATACTAGCTAACAAAGAAAGTTAAGATTTGATGTTGGGAAAAGGAAGTAATTACCCACGGAAGTCGGTCTCGACCTCCCCACACTTAAAGATTGCACCGTCCTCGGTGCATGCAAAGATGAGCAAGTTTGATTAGGGTTGCTACAACTGATGAGCTTCTACAAAGGATTGTGTGCATGGACTTGTTTGTCTGCCCCCATTTAGAAGTTTTTCGTTCTCCTTTTGGTGGCCAGCCAGAAAAGAGAGAAAAAGAAAGATGATTAAGCCCAAAAACAAAGGTATCAAAGCAAATAGAATATAAGTGGGGGCTAATGCCAAATAAGAGTGGGATTCTCAACTATATGGTAGCTACAACATGTAAGTGAGAAAATAATGTTAGCAAAGAGCATGTCAACTAAATATCAAACAAGTCAAGAAGTACCAAAATGATTCAAGAATTATCAACAGTTGCGTAGGAAAATTCAACACCAATAGTAAACTTAAGACGGAAAATAAAAACAAGCTACAAAAGCAAAGTTAAAATGTAATGAATGAAAGTATTCAAATGCAATAAGCAAAAGAGAATGAAAGAAAATAAAGATGAGAAGTTAAAGGAATGAAGAAGAAGAAAGGTAGAAACAAAGAAGAAAGAAATGGGAGAAGAGAAGCGACGCGTAAGCGTCGTCCACGCGCACGCGTCATGCATGCGTATGCGTGAAAAGCAGGAAAGAGAAGGTGATGCGAACGCGTCAGTCACGTGTACGCGTGGAGGTGCATCGTGCTCTCCGCACAACACCCACATAGTTCCATCACAACTCTCTGGGTTTTGTACCATGCAGCAGCAGCATCCCAGCGACGCATACGCCTCGCTCACGTGCACGCGTGGGGTGCTGTTTTTTTTTTTTTTTAACAAGCTACCAAAGTAATGCCAAATATTATTAAACAAGCTAAATCACAACTTAAACCTAACTAAAAATAAAAATTCAACTTATTACCAATATAAACAAAAGGGAAAATGGGAAAAATTTACCATGGTGGGGTGTCTTCCACCTAGCACTTTTATTTATTGTCCTTAAGTTGGACAATTGGAAAGCTCCTTGTCATGGTGGCTTGTGCTTGTACTCATCCTTGAACTTCCACCAACGCTTGGACTTCCAATAAGCTCCAAAGTTCAAAATTAATAGCTCCAAGCTTTGATGAAGTTCCACACAAGCGAAGGGCTCCCAAAGTTGATCCTCTTGTATGCCAGGATCCCAGACCTTGTTCTTACACCCATCTTCAAGTTGATCATTACAATTTCAATCGGGTGACAAGCTCTTAGAATTCTCCTTTACGCACCAAACTATCCTCCTAGACTTAAGCATTTGAGTGCCACACCAACCCATGCACTTAGACTTCGATGACTCAACCATAATGAACCTTGAATTGTGGTGCCTACCACTAACTAACTTCTTTTTGCTTTTCATTCCACAAAGAGCTTTAAGTTGGCCATCCGTTTCAAGCAAACCATATTCAAGTGGAATTACAAAACTTAGAGATAAGAGATTTATCCACTTGAATATTGTGTTGGATGGTTACTTAGGAAGGGTTGTTTCCAGCAGCTTTGACAATGTATGCTTCACTCCCTTGTGTTTTTCCTTGACCACTTCCACCTCTTGGCAAGCTTCTTCAGCTTCAACATCTTCCTCTTAGTAGCTTTCTTCTAATTCAATGTCTTCTTCATTGCTTATCAAGGATATGGGAGGTTGTGTATCTTCTTCGTTGGCCTCTATTTCATGTCCAATGGGAGAGGATTCAATTATGGATAGAAATTCTTCAATGATTGAATCCATGTCTTCCAATTCTTCATTCATGACATGCTTTGGAGGTTGCGCACCCTCCTCAACATCAAATTCAAACTTCTCGGAAGGAGGCTCTATGACTTCAGATTCCCATGGAGGTTCCGCATCTCTTAAGTCTTCAACCACTTCTTCCTCTTCAATAATTATGGCTGGTGCATGAAACTGGCTCTGCAGAATTCGCATAGATAGACCGGCAAATATACCGGGTCATCCAAGTAATACCTCTGGTGAGTGAGGGTCGATCCTACGGAGATTGTTAGTTTGAGCAAGCAGTGGATACCTTGCAGATCTTAGTTAGGTGGATAGAAATTATAGTTTGTCACGGAAAAAGCGTAAAACAAATTAAATAAATAAAAGTTACTAGATAGATGGGAATTCAATGGTATGAGAATGGTTAAGGCTTCAGAGATGCTTTGTCTTTTCGGATTAACTTTTCTTACTGTCTTCTTCAATAACCTTCTGATTCCTTCAATGGCAGTCGTAAGTGATTAACTCATGTCCTCTCATCAAGTTAACCTCCTCTACTGCAGCAATCCACCACGTTGAGATTACTTATGTCCTCTCATCAAGCCACCTCTAGGTTTTTCACTGTAGCAGAAGATGAAGCTCTAAGCAGTCCACCCCCCTTCATGATCCTACTCAAGGTGCCACAGACAAGGCAGATCTTCCGGATCAGAAAGTGCTGCTTCTCTGACTCTAGCCTTAATGCCACAGAGACCTCACTTACCCACGGTCAACGGGATTATATGTCACGTATCCAAAGTTGCCCAGGTAGTTTATTGGAATCCACAATGCAATTTCTAACTTTGGTTCAATGCTATCCACGTCAGGACTCGCACGGCACCCATGTAGAACAAGGGTGATTGTCACGGGTCACCCTCAATTCATAAGATGAAGAACGAGAATGCATAAGAGAAGAGAATAAGACATATTGAACTAGAACAGTAATATTATTAATCCATGAAGCTCAGCAGAGCTCCTAACCTTAACCTTAGGAGGTTAGTGATTCATAATGTACATAATATTCGAAAATACAAAATGGGGGAGGAAGAAAATCCTGAACAAGGGTGATCTTCCCATATATATACTAATCTAATGACTAAGGATTACAGGAATATGATAGACTAGTCTTAGGGGTGCGAAAATCCACTTTTGAGGCCCACTTGGTGAGTGTTTGGGCTGAGCTTGAGTGTCTCCCACGAGCTAGTACCCCTTAGGGGGGTTGAACGCCACCCCTGGGCTCCATTATGGGTGTTGGACGCTAGCTGCTCCCCTGTGGGCGCTGGACGCTAGGAATAGGGCTGGTGGCTGGCATTGAACACCAGTTTTGGGCCTTCATTTTCGAAGCAACATATGGACTATTATATATTTCTGGAAAGCCCTAGATGTTAGCTTTCCATAGCCATTGAGAGCGTGCTATTTCGACTTTTGTAGCTAAAGAAACGCTCCTTTGAGTGCACAGAGGTCAGATCTTGACAGCATCTACAATCCTTTCTCTGCTTCTGAATCAGACTTTTGCTCAAGCTCCTCAATTTCAGCCAGAAAATACCTGAAATCACCATAAAACACACAAACTCAAAGTAGAATCCAAAAATGTGAATTTTTTCACTAAAACCTATGAAATCAAAATAAAACTTAAACAAAACATAATGAAAACTATATGAAAATGATGCCAAAAAGCGTATAAAATATCCGCTCATCAATGGCTTCCTCCAATTGTTCTAATACAAAGTCCCATTCCTTTTTTTCCACCGGAGTTTCTAATCTCTCCTTCATGCTATGCTTTTCAATTTATTCTCTACATGGGGCCGTGGGAGTACTTTGAGTGTCCAAGCGTTGCGAGGCTAATCGACTTACTACCTCGGTCAAGGCATCCGCGAATTCTAGTGTCTTCCTTTGAGCTTCACGTTGCTCATGAAGTAGTGAAGTGAGAGAATCATCTATTGGGAGTTGGGATGGATGGGAGGGTTTGTTGGTTGGGAGAAAAGGCTCATAATAGGAAGGCGGTTCATCTTGATAAGGATATGGAGATAGGGTATATTGAGGTGGTAGTTCTTGGGAGTAATCATGTTGGAGTTGGTGAGGTTCTCTGTATGGTTCATATGGTGGTTGGTTGAGGGCTATGTTGTGGAAGAGGTTCATAGGCATATGGTGGCAATTGTTGATAATCACAAAGAGGCTCACCATAGACATTAGGTTGGTATGCATCGTAGAATGGCTCTTGCTCATAGTACATTGGTGGAAGTTGTTGCCATGAAGATTGATCATAAGCATGTGGCTCTTCCCACCTTTGATTGTCCCATACTTGATGCATATTCTCATCATAGCTTCCATTTCCTACAACATAGTTAGGACCAAACTCAGAGCCAGAGTGATGAGAATTCATAGTGACAAGACAAAATAAAATCAAAAGCTAATAAGAAATAACGAAAACAAACTCCTAAAACTAGCAACAACTAACAAAGAAGCAAAAGGCAAACATATTCACAATATTACAATAACCAATAATAAGGCACACATATACAAATCCCCAGCAACGACGCCAAAAACTTGACGGAGGATAAATATCGGTAAAGAATTTCTCAATAAATCACGTTGCAAGTATAGTTCTAAACTGACATACAATCCTCGGTCAGCGTTTAAATTGTTTGTCACTTAAGCAAACCTAATAAAAATAACCAAAGTATTTAAACCTCAGGTCGTCTCTCAATGAAATTGCAGGGAAGTGTACTTATTATTGGTTGTGGGAAAGTATTTTTGGGGTTTTTGAATGATGAACAAGAAATGTAAATAGCAATAAAGTAAACTAACAACTAAGAAAAGTCCTAGCAAGGGTTGAGAATTGGAATTCCTATCCTCATTATCATCATCAATTGTGATGGTAATTGCCTTTTGCTCTTACTTAGTTAACCTCTAACAATTGAAGGAAAGTCAAGTGAGCAAAATCAACTTAAGTTCACAAGTCCTAATCAAAGACTGGATTTAGTGAAGCTCAAGCCAACTAGCAACTTTCGATCACCAATCAACAAGAGACTTTGACAATTCAAGAGTCTCTAAATTACCCAATCCAAGCCAAAAACACAAAAAATTTATTTTAAAATCCAACCAAGTATTTTATCAAACACTTGGAAGGCACAAAATAAAAACATAGAAAATTAACAAGCAATAGTAAAATCTAAGACTAACAATTACAAGAAAACAATGACAACAAATTAAACAAAGCGATAATAAACATAAAATACCTCAAATGTATTAAAATGAAATTGAAATCAATAAAGAGTCATGAAGAATAAAGCAACAAGGTAAAGGAAACAACATATAAAACTAAGAAAGCAAAGAGGTAATAACAAGAAATTAAAAGAGGAACTTGTATTAAGATAAGAAGTAGAACCTAAACCTAGATGAAACTGAAAATAAGAGAAGAAACCCTAAAACCTAGAGAGGAGAGCCTCTCTCTCTAGAATTCTACCTCCATTTCTACAGAGAAAGCACTGCAGATGCTGTCCAAATCTGACCTGCCTGCATTCGGAAGAGCTTTTCTGGAGCTATAGAAGTCTAAATGGAGCTCTCTCAACGACTATGGAAAGCCGACTTCTAGAGCTTTCCAGCAATATATAATAGTGCATACTTTGCTTCGGATTAGAAGGCCCAAAATTGGCGTTCAACGCCAGCTTTCTGCCCCCTTCCAGGCGTCCAGCGCCCAAAGAGCAGAGCCCAGGGTCCAAAGGCCCGAAGAGGACCCCCTAGCTGGCATTCCACGCCCAAGGAGCTTCATAGCACGTGGGCCTTATTAAATCTCAGCCCAAACACTCACCAAGTGGGTCTCAGAAGTGGATTTTAGCACTAAATAGACTATTTTACCTTTACTAGTCATCTGTTTAGTATTTAAAGTGTATTTTACATAATCATTCGGACATCATACACCATTCAGCCCAATTTTCGTTTTCACCATTGTAGTTTATTTTCAGTATGAGTTTCTAAACTTCCTAGGTTGTGGGGAGGAGCCCTGCTGAGTCCAATGAATTAATTAAAGTATTACTATTTCTCTTCGATCCATGTTTGATTAATTCTAAGATGTGTATTCGTTCTTCATCACTATGAATGCGTTGAACTGGCATAAGGTTATCACATTCTACAAGGATTCAGAGTGCGTCTTTCATCGGACAATGATGAACCGCCAGCTTGAATATACGTCTCTCAGACGGCTAATCCACGACTTCGTTGGGGACTTCTCGAGACATCAGTTCAGCCAATTTCTGGGGAGGTTAGGGTCTCTGTGGTAGAGGCTAGAACCTAAGGTGCAGCATCCTCTGATCCAGAAGATTCGACCTTGTCTATGGCGTTTTGAGTAGGATCATCAAGGAGAATGAACTGCAGAAGCTTCACCCTCAATCAGAATGGATCCGCAGTAAACCTGGGATTCAGTTCTGGAGGAGTATTGGCAGCTGCTCAAACCATTGCCAATCACATATAGCCTGCCATTGAAGAAATCACTCACAAGCAAATGAAGCAGTAATACCAGAGTCAATTCAGAAAGACAAAGCAACTCCAATCCTCAACTATATTTCATCGCTCTTTTCACAGTTTACACAACTTCTAAGTTCTAATTACTCTTTTTCTTTATTCCATTTAATTCCTTATTCCTGCTTAACATCCAAATATTTGATATAAAAAGTAATTTATACAAAGTTAAACCAACTCCTTCTGATCTGCCTGACTAAGACCTGCAGGATAACCACAGATTCCTTCAAGCTCCAATCCTTATGGGATCGACCCTGACTCGCTCAGATATTACTTGGACAATCCAGTGCACTTGCTGGTACACTAGTACGAATGTGTGGGGATTCGTGCTACCAAGTTTTTGGCGCCGTTGCTGGAGATTGTTGAGTTTGGACAAACTGCCGGATTGTCTTGCTCCCTAGATCAGGTATTTTCTTTAATTTTGTTAGCTTTTCTACTTTTTTTTCCTTCTTCAAATTTTCAAAAATTTTAATACCTTTATTAAAAATATTTTTCTTTTCTTTGTTTAATCTTTGTTCTTTGAATGTGTCTATTTTCTTGGTAATTTGTCATTCCTTTGAGTCTTCCTTTCAAAAAAAAATTTAAATAATTTTTTTATTTAATTCCTATCCCAAATTTTTAAGTTTGGTGTTTTCTTGTGTTTTTCTTTGTGTTTTTCGAAAATTATGTTTTGGATTTCTAAAAATTTCAAGTTTAGTGCTCTTTTTATGTTCTTGTATTCTTTGAGTCTTCTTCTTTGCGTTCTTGTTAACATTCAAAGTGTTCTTGAGTCTGCAAATTTTTAAGTTTGGTGTCCTCTTGTGTTTCCCTCCAAATTTTCGAAATTTTGGGTGCACTAGATCTAAAAATTTTAAGTTTTGTGTTTTTTTTTTGTGTTTTTCTCTTTCATAAAAAAAATTCAAAAATAAAAAATATCTTTTCTAACTTAATTTTTACCTTAATTTTCGAAAATTAACATAAAAATTCAGATTTTCAATTTCAAAATTTTATCATATCTTAGTTGTCAAGTTTTCAAAAATCAAAATTTTCAAAAACAAAAATCATATCTTTTTCAAAAATTTTATCTTTTTCAAAACTTATCAAATCTTTTTCAAAATTTAAAAATCTTATCTTCTCTTTTTCAAATTTCAAATTTTGAAAATAAAATCTTTTTTGAAATCAATTTTCTAATATTATCTTTTTTTGTTTCTTATCTTATCTTTTCTAACTTTTAATTTTTTCATATCTTTTTCAAAACTTTTTAAAATCTTATCTTATCTTTTTCTAATTTCAAATTTTGATTTCAAAATCTTTTCTTATCTTACTTTTTATCTTATTTTAATTTCTAAATCTTTTCTTATCTTATCTTTTATTTTCGTTTTTATTTTTATCTTTTCTTAATTAATATCTTATCTTATCTTTCTTATTTTTCAAAACCACCTAACTAACTTTTTCTTCTCTCAAATTTTCGAAAATATCTCTCTTCTTCTCTCTCTCTCATCTTTTTCAAAACCTCCTAACTAACTCTTCTCTTCCTTAATTTTCGAAAATTTCTTCTTCTCTTCCCTCCTTTATTTTCAAAAATTTAACAATTAAAATTCAAATCTTTTTAAAATTAATTTAATCTAATTTTTGAAAAATTAATTAATTAATTAAATAAAAAATAAATATATTTTAATTTTTATTTACTTTTTCTATTTATACCTCTTCTCTTCTCATCTCTATTCATTTAACTCTACTTCTTTCTCTAGCTCTAGCTCAACTTCTTTATTTGCTTTCCTTTCTTCTTCACATCTCACTTGGAGCTTCTTGCCAATGGGCATAGAAAGCTCTCTTGTGATTTTTTTTCTTATTTTATTCTTATTTACTATTTTCAAGGTATTTGTTTTATTTATTTTATTTATTTTTATTTTTATTTTTATTTTCTTCTTCTTTCTCTACTTTTAACTTTAAGGAGGAGCTTCTTGCCTATTGAAAGTATCTTTCTTTTCTTTCTTTTTCTTGGCTTCTTATTTATGACCAGGAATAGGGATAAAAAATCCCTCTTGACTCCTGATCTTGAACCTGAAAAGACTTTGAGGAGGCATTTACAACAAGCTAAAGCACAACACTTCGGATAAGACCTTTCAGAAAGTTTTGAACAAGAAAAGGAAGACATGGCCGAACCTGGAAGAGAGGCAAGAAAGGTGCTTGGTGGCTTCAACCCTGATAGAAGGTACATTGATATTTTCTCTATAGAAATCAAGAAGACCCCAGTAAATTCATCACTGACTTCTTGCAGTTCTGTGACACTGCAGACACCAATAGAGTGGACCCTGAACTCCACAAGCTAAAACTATTCCCATTTGCTTGATAGATCGAGTAAAGGATTGGTGGGATTTTGCACCCAAGGGAAGTATGAACACCTGGGATCAGGTTATTAACAATTTTCTGAACAAGTTCTCTCCCTCACAGAGACTAGCAAAGCTAGTGACAAATGTCCAGACCTTCAGACAGAAGGAGAGTGAGTCTCTCCGTGATGCTTGGGAGAGGTACAAGTTGATGTTCAGGAATTGTCCCCTCCCCCCTTGTGTTGTCTGGATGGGGCAAGATGATCATTTTCTATGAAGCCATCTCTAAGATGGCCAGAGAGACATTAGATCACTTTGAAGGTGGTTCTCTGGACCTAATAGAGACACATGAAGAGGCAGATGAGTTCATTGAGATAGCTGCCAAAAACCAGCATTTATACTCCTGTGCGGAGACCCCAGCTAGGACAGAAGTTCTTGACATGGAAACCTTAAAAGAAGGTGAGACAGTAGTCTTCACCAGGGAGGCCAAACCTCAGGAGTATGCTACTAAGGGACTTAAGGCAAGCAAGGACCAAAAGGATCCTAGGACTGCCATTAAGCATGCCCCTATAGAAGAGAATGAACCTCAAGTTGATTCCTCTCTGGGCGTACAAGAGGAGTCTGTGATGATCACAAAGCTCCCTCTTGCAGAGATGAAAGAACCTCAAGAGCCACATTTCCTTGGCGTGCAGAAAGAACTGGCAGATGAGCAATTAGCTCATTCCTCAGCAGCCCTTAAGAAACTGCAAGTGAATATCTCCTTTACATAGGTATTTGAAAAGAAGGACCTAAGGGGAGATGAAATAGAGATACTTACTAAGAAGTACAGTATCCTAATTCAGCCTGAGTTGCCAAGGAAGATGCCAGATCCATGGAGCTTCTAGATCCTATGGATTACTGGAAAGATCATTTTTGGCAAAGCCCTTTATGATCTTGGCTTAAGTCTAAATCTGATACCTTCTACTGAGGCAGAGGCCGAGTCTGGAGGGATGGTATGCGAAATTGTTACTCTGAGGTTGTAAAATTTGTTGTTCGTTCTCTCCTTGGAAATGGCGCCAATAACTGGTGCACAATACCATGGTCCAAACATAACTTCACAACTTCACACAACTAACCAGCAAGTGCACTGGGTCGTCCAAGTAATAAAACCTTACGTGAGTAAGGGTCGATCCCACGGAGATTGTTGGTATGAAGCAAGCTATGGTCACCTTGTAAATCTCAGTCAGGCGGATATCAAATGGTTATGGAGTTTTCGAATAATAATAATAAAGAAATAGAAAATAAAGATAGGAATACTTATGTATATCATTGGTGAGAATTTCAGATAAGCGTATAGAGATGCTTTTGTTCTTCTGAACTTCTGCTTTCCTGCTGTCTTCATCCAATCAGTCCTACTCCTTTCCATGGCAAGCTTTCTGTAAGGGCATCACCATTGTCAATGGCTACATCCCATCCTCTTGTGAAAAAAGTCCAAATGCTCTGTCACAACACGGCTAATCATCTGAGGTTCTCGATCATACTGGAATAGGATTCACCCTCCTTTTGCGTCTGTCACTACGCCCAGCACTCGCGAGTTTGAAGTTCGTCATAGTCATTCAATCCCTGAATCCTACTCAGAATACCACAGACAAGGTTTAGACTTTCCGGACTCTCATGAATGCCGCCATCAATCTAGCTTATACCACGAAGATTCTGATTAAGAGATCCAAGAGATATTCATTCAATCTAAGGTGGAACGGAATTGGTTGTCAGGCACGCGTTCGTAGGGGAATGATGATGATTGTCACGTTCATCACATTCATATTGAAGTGCGAATGAATATCTTAGAAGCGGAATACATTGAATTGAATAGAAAAACAGTAGTACTTTGCATTGATTCGTGAGGAACAGCAGAGCTCCACACCTTAATCTATGGAGTGTAGAAACTCTACCGTTAAAAATAAATAAGTGAAAGGTTCAGGCATGGCCGAATGGCCAACCCCCAAACGTGATCAATAGATCAAAATATGATCATAAGATCATAATACAATAGTAAAAAGTCCTATTTATACTAAACTAGTTACTAGGGTTTATAGAAGCAAGTAATTGATGCATAAATCCACTTCCGGGGCCCACTTGGTGTGTGCTTGGGCTGAGCTTGAAGTTTACACATGGAGAGGTCATTCTTGGAGCTGAACGCCAGTTTGTAACGTATTTTTGGCGTTCAACTCTGGCTTGTGACGTGTTTCTGGCGTTTAACTCCAGACTACAGCGTAGAACTGGCGTTCAACGCCCTTTTGCGTCGTCTAAACTCGACCAAAGTTTGGACTATTATATATTTCTGGAAAGCCCTGGATGTCTACTTTCCAACGCAATTGGAAGTGCACCATTTTGAGTTCTGTAGCTCCAGAAAATTCACTTTGAGTGCAGGAAGGTCAGAATCCAACAGCATCAGCAGTCCTTCTTCAACCTCTGAATCTGATTTTTGCTCAAGTCCCTCAATTTCAGCCAGAAAATACCTGAAATCACAAAAAAACACACAAACTCATAGTAAAGTCCAGAAATGTGAATTTAACATAAAAACTAATGAAAACATCCCTAAAAGTAACTAGATCCTACTAAAAACATACTAAAAACAATGCCAAAAAGCGTATAAATTATCCGCTCATCACAATACCAAACTTAAATTGTTGCTTGTCCCCAAGCAACTGAAAATCAAATAGGATAAAAAAGAAGAGAATATACTATAAATTCCAAACTATCAATGAAACATAGCTCCAATCAGATGAGCGGGACTTGTAGCTTTTTGCCTCTTGAATAGTTTTGGCATCTCACTTTATCCATTGAAGTCCAGAATGATTGGCATCTATAGGAACTCAGAGTTCAGATAGTGTTATTGATTCTCCTAGTTCAGTATGTTAATTCTTGAACACAGCTACTTTATGAGTCTTGGCCGTGGCCCTAAGCACTTTGTTTTCCAGTATTACCACCGGATACATAAATGCCACAGACACATAACTGGGTGAACCTTTTCAGATTGTGACTCAGCTTTGCTAAAGTCCCCAATTAGAGGTGTCCAGGGTTCTTAAGCACACTCTTTTTTTGCTTTGGACCTTGACTTTAACCGCTCAGTCTCAAGTTTTCACTTGACACCTTCACGCCACAAGCACATGGTTAGGGACAGCTTGTTTTAGCCGCTTAGGCCAGGATTTTATTCCTTTAGGCCCTCCTATCCACTGATGCTCAAAGCCTTGGGATCCTTTTTATTACCCTTGCCTTTTGGTTTTAAGGGCTATTGGCTTTTTGCTCTTGCCTTTTGGTTTTAAGAGCTTTTGGCTTTTTCTGCTTACTTTTTCTTTTTCTTTAATTTTTTTTTCGCCATTTTTTTTCTTTTTTTTTCTGCAAGCTTTTGTATTCACTGCTTTTTCTTGCTTCAAGAATCATTTTTATGATTTTTCAGATTATCAAATAACATGTCTCCTGTTCATCATTCTTTCAAGAGCCAACATATTTAACATTCTAAAACACCAACTTCAAAAGACATATGCACTGTTCAAGCATTCATTCAGAAAATAAAAAGTATTGTCTCCACATCAAAATAATTAAACTAAGTTCAAGGATAAATTCAAAACTCATGTACTTCTTGTTCTTTTGAATTAAAAATATTTTTCATTTAAGAGAGGTGATGGATTCATATTCACTACTTTAAGGCATAGACACTTAGACACTAATGATCATGTAATAAAGACACAAACATAGATAAACATTTAACATAAGAAAACGAAAAACAGAAAATTTAAGAACAAGGAATGAGTCCACCTTAGTGATGGTGGCGTTTCCTTCTTGAGGAACCAATGATGTCCTTGAGCTCTTCTATGTCTCTTCCTTGTCTTTGTTGCTCCTCCCTCATTGCTCTTTGATCTTTTCTATTTTCATGGAGGGTGATGGAGTGCTCTTGATGTTCCACCCTTAGTTGCTCCCAATAATTGTATGGAGGAAAATGTATCCCCTGAGGTATCTCAGGGATCTCTTGATTTGCAGTCAAATGTTCTACCACTGAGCTATAGATCCTTGAGATGAATCTCTCCATCTCCCATGACTCGAAGGTGGAAGCTTTTGTCTTCCCTTTCCCTTTTTTAGAGGTTTCTCCGGTCTTAGGTGACATCAATGGTAATGGAAAAACAAAAAGCTTATGCTTTTACCACACCAAACTTAGAATGTTTCTCGCCCTCGAGCAAGAGAAGAAACAATAGATGAAGAAGAAGATGTGGAAGAATCTAGGATTATGAGGAGGGAAGGTGGGGATCCTGTGGGGTCCACAAATCCTGAGATGATCCTGTGAGGTCCACAGATCTTGAGGTGTCAAGGATTTACATCCTTGCACCAATTAGGCATGCAAAATGCCTTTGCATGCATTTCTGGCGTTTAAACGCCGAAGTGATGCTTATTTTGGGCGTTCAACGCCCATCTGCAGCATGTTTCTGGCGTTGAACGCCAGCTTCATGCTTGTTTCTGGCGTTCAGCGCCAGCTCTTCTCAGGGTGTATTTCTGGCGTTTAAACGCCAGGATGTTGCTTGTTTTGGGTGTTCAACGCCAGATCCATGCTCTGTTCTGGCGTTGAACGCCAGCCAGATGCTCCTTACTGGCGTTCAAACGCCAGTAAGATCCTCCTCCAGGGTGTGATTTTTCTTCTGCTGTTTTTGATTCCGTTTTCAATTTTTATATTTATTTTGTGACTCCACATGATCATGAACCTAATAAAACATGAAATAACAATAAAAAATAAAATTAGATAAATAAAAATTGGGTTGCCTCCCGACAAGCGCTTCTTTAATGTCAATAGCTTGACAGTGGGCTCTCATGGAGCCTCACAGATGTTTAGAGCATTGTTGAGACTCCCCAACACCAAACTTAGAGTTTGGATATGGGAGTTCAACACCAAACTTAGAGTTTGGTTGTGGCCTCCCAACACCAAACTTAGAGTTTGACTGTGGGGGCTCTGGTTGACTCTGTTTTGAGAGAAGCTTACTGTGCCTCTTTTCCATGTTTACAGAAGGATGTCCTTGAGTTTTAAACCCAAGGGAGTCCTCATTCAATTGAAGGACTAGTTCACCTCTGTTAACATCAATCACAGCTCTTGCTGTGGCTAGGAAGGGTCTTCCAAGGATGATGAATTCATCCTCATCCTTCCCAGTATCTAGGATTATAAAATCAGCAGGGATGTAAAGGCCTTCAACCTTTACTAACATGTCCTCTACTTGTCCATAAGCCTATTTTCTGGAATTGTCTGCCATCTCTAATGAGATTTTAGCAGCTTGTACCTTAAAGATTCCCAGTTTCTCCATTACAGAGAATGGCATAAGGTTTATTCCTGACCCAAGGTCACATAGAGCCTTCTCAAAGGTCATGGTGCCTATGGTACAAGGTATTAGGAACTTTCCAGGATCCTGTTTCTTCTGAGGCAATCTCAGTTGATCCAATGCATTTAGTTCATTGGTGAACAGGGGAGGTTCATCTCCCCAAGTCTCTTTACCAAATAAATTGGCATGCAGCTTCATGATTGCATCAAGGAACTTGGCAACTTGCTCTTTAGTAACATCCTCATTCTCTTCAGAAGAGGAATACTCATCAGAGCTCATGAATGGCGTAAGGAGGTTCAATAGAATCTCTATGGTCTCTAGATGAGCCTCAGAGTCCTTTGGTTCCTCAGAGGGAAACTCCTTATTGATCACTGGACGTCCTAGGAGGTCTTCCTCCTTGGGATTCATGTCCTCCTCCTCTCTTGTGGGTTCGGCCATGATAGTCAAATCAATGGCCTTGCACTCTCCTTTTGGATTCTCTTCTGTATTGCTTGGGAGAGTACTAGGAGGGATTTCAGTGATCCTTTTACTCAACTGGCCCACTTGTGCTTCCAAATTTCTAATGGAGGACCTTGGTTCATTCATGAAACTCATAGTGGCCTTAGATAGATCAGAGACTAAATTTGCTAAATTAGAGGTATTTTGTTCAGAGTTCTCTGTCTGTTGCTGAGTAGATGATGGAAAAGGCTTGCTATTGCTAAACCTGTTTCTTCCACCATTATTAAAGCCTTGTTGAGGCTTTTGTTGATCCTTCCATGAGAGATTTGGGTGATTTCTCCATGAGGGATTATAAGTGTTTCTATATGGTTCACCTATGTAATTCACCTCTGCTATTGCAGGGTTCTCAGGATCATAAGCTTCTTCTTCAGAAGATGCCTCTTGAGTACTGTTGGATGCAGCTTGCATTCCATTCAGACTCTGAAAAATCATATTGACTTGCTGAGTCAATATTTTATTCTGGGCCAATATGGCATTCAGAGTATCAATTTCAAGAACTCCCTTCTTCTGAGGCGTCCCATTACTCACAGGATTCCTCTCAGAAGTGTACATGAACTGGTTATTAGCAACCATGTCAATGAGTTCTTGAGCTTCTGCAGGCGTTTTCTTTAGGTGAATGGATCCACCTGCAGAAGTATCCAATGACATCTTAGCTAATTCAGACAGACCATCATAGAATATATCCAAGATGGTCCATTCTGAAAGCATGTCAGAAGGACACTTTTTGGTCAGTTGCTTGTATCTCTCCCAAGCTTCATAGAGGGATTCACCTTCTTTCTGTCTGAAGGTTTGAACATCCACTCTAAGCTTACTAAGCTTTTGAGGAGGAAAGAACTTGGCTAAGAAAGCCGTGACCAGCTTATCCCAAGAGTTCAGGCTATCTTTGGGTTGAGAGTCCAACCACACTCTAGCTCTGTCTCTTACAGCAAAAGGGAAAAGCATGAGCCTATAGACTTTAGGATCTACTCCATTAGTCTTAACAGTATCACAGATCTGCAAAAATTCAGTTAAGAACTGAAAAGGATCTTCAGATGGAAGTCCATGAAACTTGCAGTTTTGTTGCATCAGAGAAACTAATTGAGGTTTCAGCTCAAAATTGTTTGCTCTAATGGTAGGGATGGAGATGCTTCTTCCATGTAAATTGGAATTAGGTGCAGTAAAGTCACCAAGCATCCTCCTTGCATTATTATTATTTTTGGCTGCCATCTCCTCTTCCTGTTCGAAAATTTCTGTAAGGTTATCTCTGGATTGTTATATTTTAGCTTCTCTTAGTTTCCTCTTCAGAGTCCTTTCAGGTTCAGGGTCTGCTTCAACAAGAATGTTCTTGTCCTTGCTCCTGCTCATATGAAAAAGAGGGAACAGAAAAATAATAATAATAGGGATCCTTTTTACCCAGGTATAGAGGTTCCCCTGTGTGAGTAGAAGAAGAAAAGAATGTAATGTAAAGAAGGGAAGAAGAGAAAATTCGAACACAGATGGAAGAGGGAGTTCGAATTTGGGTGAGATGAAGTGTTAGTAGATGAATAAATAAATAGAAAGAGATGAGAGAGAAAGAGGATTTTCGAAAAAAAAAATTTGAAAAGCGGTTAGTGATTTTCGAAAATTAGGAAAAAGTTAAAATTAAAATAAAAAATTGAAACAATTAATTAATTAAAAAGAATTTTTGAAAAAGAGGGAAGTATTTTCGAAAATTAGAGAGAGAGAGAGTTAGTTAGGTAGTTTTGAAAAAGATAAGAAACAAACAAAAAGTTAGTTAGTTAGTTGAAAAAGATTTGAAAATCAATTTTGAAAAGATAAGAAGATAAGAAGTTAGAAAAGATACTTGAAAATCAAATTTTTTTTTAAAAAGATAAGAATTTTTTTTTAAAAAAGATATGATAGAAATATATGATTAGAATTAGTTTTGAAAAAGATTTGATTTTTAAAATCATAATTAATGACTTGACTCACAAGAAATCACAAGATATGATTCTAGAACTTAAAGTTTGAATCTTTCTTGAGAAGCAAGTAACAAACTTGAAATTTTTGAATCAAAACATTAATTAATGAGAATATTTTCGAAAATTATAAGATAAAATTAAGAAAAGATTTTTGAAAAATATTTTTAAAATTTTCAAAAATAAATAAGAAAAATGAAAAAGATTTGATATTTGAAAAAGATTTTGAAAAAGATAAGATTTTTAAATTGAAAATTTGATTTGACTCATAAGAAACAATTGAATTTTAAAAATTTTTGAAAAAGTCAACTCAAATTTTCGAAAATTTATGAGAGAAAAAGGGGAAGATATTTTTTTGATTTTTGAATTTTTAGTGATGAGAGAGAAAAACATGAAAATGATGCAATGCATGAAAATTTTGGATCAAAACAATGAATGCATGCAAGAATGCTATGAATGTCAAGATGAACACCAAGAACACTATGAAGATCATGATGAACATCAAGAACTTATTTTTTGAAAAATTTTTGATGCAAAGAAAACATGCAAGACTCCAAACTTAGAAATTTTTAATGTTTAGACACTATGAATGCAAGAATGCATATGAAAAACACCATACAACACAAAGTAATAAAATATGAAGATCAATCAAGAAGGTTTATCAAGAACAACTTGAAGATCATGATGAATGCAATGCATGAATGCAATTTTAGAAAAATGCAAGATGAGTATGCAGTTGACACCAAACTTGAAATTGACTCAAGACTTAAACAAGAAACACAAAATATTTTTGATTTTTATGATTTTATGATTTTTTTGGATTTTTCAAAATTTAATGTGAAAAAGAAAAATAAGGATTTCAAAATTTTTAATATGAATTCCAGGAATCTTGTACTCTTAGTCTAAAGCTCCAATCTGAGGGTTAGGCATGGCTTAATAGCCAGCCAAGCTTTAGAAGATACAAATCAGGCATGCAACAACTGATATTCAAATTAACTTGCCTCTATGCTGATGGTTGGAAGCCCCTATCCAAAAGAATTAGACATGGCTTTACAGCCAGCCAGGCTCCAACATTTTTCATGAAACTCTAGAATTCATTCTTAAAAATTCTGAAATAATTTTCAAAAACAGATGAAAAATTTTTGAAAGATTTTTTTTTGAAAAACATTTGAAAATAAAACAAAAAGAAAATTACCTAATCTGAGCAACACGATGAACCGTCAGTTGTCCAAACTCAAACAATCCCCGGCAACGGCGCCAAAAACTTAGTATGCGAAATTGTTACTCTGAGGTTGTAAAATTTATTGTTCGTTCTCTCCTTGGCAATGGCGCCAATAACTGGTGCACAATACCATGGTCCAAACATAACTTCACAACTTCGCACAACTAACCAGCAAGTACACTGGGTCGTCCAAGTAATAAAACCTTACGTGAGTAAGGGTCGATCCCACGGAGATTATTGGTATGAAGCAAGCTATGGTCACCTTGTAAATCTCAGTCAGGCGGATATCAAATGGTTATGGAGTTTTCGAATAATAATAATAAATAAATAGAAAATAAAGATAGAAATACTTATGTATATCATTGGTGAGAATTTTAGATAAGCGTATAGAGATGCTTTTGTTCTTTTGAACTTCTGCTTTCCTGTTGTCTTCATCCAATCAGTCCTACTCCTTTCCATGGCAAGCTTTCTGTAAGGGCATCATCGTTGTCAATGGCTACATCCCATCCTCTTGTGAAAAAGGTCCAAATGCTCTGTCACAGCACGGCTAATCATCTGAGGTTCTCGATCATTCTGGAATAGGATTCACCCTCCTTTTGCGTCTGTCACTACGCCCAGCACTCGCGAGTTTGAAGTTCGTCACAGTCATTCAATCCCTGAATCCTATTCGGAATACCACAGACAAGGTTTAGACTTTCCGGACTCTCATGAATGCCGCCATCAATCTAGCTTATACCACGAAGATTCTGATTAAGAGATCCAAGAGATATTCATTCAATCTAAGGTGGAACGGAAGTGGTTGTCAGGCACGCGTTCGTAGGGGAATGATGATGATTGTCACGTTCATCACATTCATATTGAAGTGCGAATGAATATCTTAGAAGCGGAATAAGTTGAATTGAATAGAAAAACAGTAGTACTTTGCATTGATTCGTGAGGAACAGCAGAGCTCCACACCTTAATCTATGGTGTGTAGAAACTCTACCGTTAAAAATACATAAGTGAAAGGTTCAGGCATGGCCGAATGGCCAGCCCCCAAACGTGATCAATAGATCAAAATATGATCATAAGATCATAATACAATAGTAAAAAGTCCTATTTATACTAAACTATTTACTAGGGTTTACAGAAGTAAGTAATTGATGCATAAATCTACTTCCGGGGCCCACTTGGTGTGTGCCTGGGCTGGGCTTGAAGTTTACACGTGGAGAGGTCATTCATGGAGTTGAACGCCAGTTTGTAACGTATTCAACGCCAGTGAGGAAGCCCTTACTGGGCATTCAACTCCTATACTCCCAGGGAAGTTGGCATTAAACGCCAACAAGGACACCCCTGCTAGGCATCCAAGGCCCAAAATGCTAGAGGGACTGGCGTTGTATGCCAGTTAGGGTGGTCAGCAAGGGTGTTCAATGCCCAATA
Source organism: Arachis ipaensis (assembly GCF_059453495.1). NCBI lineage: Eukaryota > Viridiplantae > Streptophyta > Magnoliopsida > Fabales > Fabaceae > Arachis > Arachis ipaensis. The sequence goes on from NC_142439.1 coordinate 98,028,353, forward strand.
AGTTGATAGAGCTGGCGTTGAACGCCAGTCAGAGGACACCTTTTGAGTGCCTGAATCCCACTCAAGAACCCTCTAGCCCAAAACCAAAGGAAAGCACAAAGACAATTGAGGTTCCTTTGAATAAACTTCTACAGTGCATCGGTTCTGATGACTACTCATCCTCAAATGAGGATGAAGACACTAGGAAAGAGCAAGTTGCTTGGCACCTAGGAGCTCCTATGAAGCTGAATACAAAACTGTTTGGTACAAAGCCTTTGGAGGAAGAACCTCCATTGCTTTCCAAAGACCTTAATACTTTGGTCCAGCAAGAGCTACCTCAGAAGCTTTCAGACCCTGGACGCTTTCTGATTCCTTGCACCATAGGCACCATGACCTTTGAGAAGACTCTGTTTGACCTAGAGTCAAGTATAGTAATGGAGAAGCTGGGAATCCAAAAGAAAACAAGGATTACCTTGCATAAGGACTGGATGGTATTCAAGGTCCTTGACCCTCCATTACCCCTTGACAAGGGAGGCACTTGCATAAAGGATTCAGCATCCAAGCCTCCTCCCTTGGATGGAACTAACTCAATCCCTCCTAAGACCAAACGTAAGTTTAATGTTGGATGTACACTATCCACGAAGGAGGAAGGCCCCAAAAGGAAGATACCTAGGGGCTGAAAAAACAAGAATATCCCTACTGAGGGCTTTTCACCATGGAAGATGATGGTATTCACTTATCTTATCATGGTATTCACCATGGAAGAGGAAAGTGACAAAAAGGGACACCAGCATACTGCTGTAAGCCCAACCTTGCCTTAGGCAGTGAACAAAATCATGTCTCTTGAGCGTATTACGCTATTCCATGAGAGCATAGGAAGGAAGCTCCCAGTAAGGAATGAGGATTTATTCCTCTATGACTATCTTCCTCCTTGAAAGGAGTTGTCCGCCAAGCTAATGACATTAAAGAAGCGCTTGTTGGGAGGCAACCCCAACCTTACTCAACCATGTTTATTTTCTTTCAGTTGTTAGAGTCATGATCATATGCACCAGTCAAGAGACGGAATTCACATCAGTGAAAACAGAACACTCCGGAAAGAGTGTTAAAGTTGAACGCCAGCTAGGGTATCCCTGCTGAGCGTTCAACACCCCAAGTGGGGAGCATTGCTGACATTGAACGCCAGCTAGGGAGCAGCCCCTGGGCGTTCAAACCCCAGTGCAGAGAAACAAGGAATCTGGATTCCCTAGCCTATCAGGACCAAGAGGTCCCACAGAAGCTCCACCTACCCCACCTTCTTCTTCCCTATTGATCATATTTGCTCGAGAACGAGCAAAACTCTTTAGTTTGGTGTTGCAAAATCTTTGCTTTGTGACTTCTACCACTCTTAAGTATAGAAGAAGAGGATGGAGCAAACCAGAAACCATGCACATGAACCTGTGCAGCCGCCTCAACAAAGACAAAGGAGTGACATTGAAGAGATCAAGCACTACATGGGATCCTCAAGGAGGAGCACTGGCCACCATCATTCAGGTGGATTCGTTCTCTTTTACTCTTTTTCTGTTATTTTTCTGTTTTCTATCTGTCTGTTTATTTGTTCTCTTGTTCTAGCTGTATGATCATTTGCATTTGATGTCTTTAAGTTGTAAAATGTTTCATATATTTCTCACCTTGCATAAATGAAATTTTTTTTTGAAAAGAACTAAGAGATGCATGAATTTCAAGTTTAAAATAAGATTAGTTTAATTAGTTTGATATGGTGTCATTTGCTTTTATTTTCTGAATGTATGAAATAAAGAAGTGCATATTTGAAGTTGAAATTTATGAATGTTAGCTCTTGAAAGAATAAGGAAAAAGAAAAAATATTATTGAGAATCTAAAAAATCTAAAAATTGATTCTTGAAGTAAGAAAAAGCAGCAAAAAGCAAAAGAAAAGCATGTTGCAAAAGAAAAAAAAAAGAGAAAAGGACAAATAGGTCCCTGACCTTTTTTCCCGCGGACATTTTAGTCTCTGACCATTGAAAAATACTTTTAAGTCCCTGACCTTCACAAAACTTGGACGGATCAGTCCCTCCGTCCAAATGCCTCCGTCAGGGACTGATCCGTCCAAATGTCTCCGTCAGGGACTAATCCGTCCAAGTTTTTTGAAGGTCAGGGACTTAAAAGTATTTTCAATGGTCAGGGACGAAAATGTCTGCAAGACAAAAAGTCAGGGACCTATTTGTCCTTTTCTCAAAAAAAAATTTATGCATGCGAAAAAAAAAGAAAATGGCGAAAAAAAAGAAAAAAAATAAAAAGCAGAAAAAGTCAGTAACCCTTTAAACCAAAAGTCAAGGGTAAAAGGACTCAAGGCTTTGAGCATCAGTGGATAGGAGGGCCCAAAGGAATAAAATCCTGGCCTAAGCGGCTAAACCAACCTATCCCTAACCATGTGCTTGTGGCGTGAAGGTGTCAAGTAAAAAGCTTGAGACTAAGCGGTTAAAGTCGCGGTCCAAAGAAAAAGAGTATCTTAAGAACTCTGGACACCTCTTTCTGGGGACTCTAGCAAAGCTGAGTCACAATCTGAAAAGGTTCACCCAGGTAAAGTGTCTGTGGCATGAATGTATCCGGTGGTAATACTGGAAAATAGAGTGCTTAGGGTCACGGCCAAGACTTTGAAAGCTGTGTTCAAGAATCAAAATAAGCTTAACTAGGAAATTAAATAATATCATCTGGACTCTAAGTTCCTAAAGATGCCAACATCTCTGAGTTTTAATGGATAGTGAGATGCCAAAACTATTCAGAAGCAAAAAGCTACTAAGTCCCGCTCATCTGATTTTAAACTAAGCTTCATTTGAAACTTAGAAATTTATTGTATCTTAATTTTCTTTTTATCCTACCGTGTTTTTAGTTGCTTGGGGACAAGCAACAGTTTAAGTTTGGTATTGTGATGAGCGGATATTTTATACGCTTTTTGACATCACTTTCATATAGTTTTTAGTGTGTTTTTTTAGTTTTAGTTAAGTTTTTATAGGTTTTAGTGTTAAATTAATATTTTTGGATTCTACTATGAGTTTTTATGTTTTTGGGAAATTTTAGGTATTTTCTGGCTGAATTTGAGGAGGTGGAGCAGAAGTTTGATTCAGAGACAGAGATAGCACTGCAGATGCTATCCAAATCTGACCTGCCTGCATTTAGAAGAGCTTTTTTGGAGCTACAGAAGTCCAAATGGAGCGCTCTTAATGGCTATGGAAGGCTGACTTCTAGAGCTTTCCAGAAATATATAATAGTCCATACTTTGCTCCGGATTAGAAGGCCCAATATTGGCGTTCAACGCCAGCTTCCTGCCCCCTTCCAGGCGTCCAGCGCCCAATGAGCAGAGCCTAACGTCCAAAGGCCCAGAGAGGACCCCCTAGCTGGTGTTCCATGCCCAAGGAGCCTCATAGCACGTGGATCTCATCAAATCTCAGCCCAAACACTCACCAAGTGGGCCCCAAAAGTGAATTTTAGCACTAAATAGACTATTTTACCCTTACTAGTCATATGTTTAGTATTTAAAGTGTATTTTGCATGATTTTCATACTTATCATACATCGTTCAGCATTATTCACACTTTTCCATTGTATTCTCTCTTCAGTATGAGTTTATAAACCTCCTAAGTTGAGGGGAGGATCCCTGCTAAGTCCTATGAATTAATAAAAGTATTACTGTTTCTCTTCGATCCGTGTTTGATTAATTATAAGATGTGTATTCGTTCTTCATCACTATGAATGCGTTGAACTGGCATAAAGTTATCACATTCTACATGGTTTTAGAGTGCGTCTTTCATCGGACAATGATGAACCACCAGCTTGAATACACGTCTCTCGGACGGCTAATCCACGACTTCGTTAGGGACTTCTCGAGACATCAGTTCAGCCGATTTACGGGGTGATTAGGGTCTCTATGGTAGAGGCTAGAGCCTAACGTGCTTCACCCTCAAGTAGAGATGGATCTGCACTAAACCTGGGGTTCAGATCCGGAGGAGTATTGGCAGCTGCTCAAACCAGTGTCAATCACATACAGCCTGCCATTGAAGAAATCACTCACAAGCAAGGAAAGCAGTACTACTAGAGTTAATCCAGAAAGACAAAGCAACTCCAACTTTCAACTCTAATCCCATCATATAATTCCTAATAGCTAACTTCCTAAAACAACACCTTCTGATCTGCCTAACTAAGACCTACAAGATAACCATAGGTTGCTTCAAACCACAATCCTCGTGGGATCGACCCTGACTCGCTCATGTATTACTTTGACGACCTAGTGCACATGTTGGTTTAGTTGTACAAAGCGTGGGGATTCATGCACCATGTACGCGTCATTTGGACTATGGCTTGGTCACGCGTACGCGTCATCCATACGTACGCGTCATCCATACGTACGCATCGAGACCAGCTTCTCAAATCTCCAAATTCTTGTGTTCCTTCCACTTTTGCATGCTTTCTTTCCATCCTCTAAACCATTCCTGCCCTGTAAACCTGAGATCACTTAATGCACATATCACGACATCGAATGGTAATAAGAGAGGATTAAAAATTAGTAATTTAAAGGCCTAGGAAGCATGTTTTCAATCATAGCACAAAAATAGGAAGGAAACTTAAAAACATGCAATTTACATGAATAAGTGTGAGAATAGTTGACAAAATTCACTCAATTCAATCCAAAATATACCATAAAATTTTGGTTTATCATACCTCACCACCTCTGTCTTATGACTTAAGCATAAGGCTCTGTGTGGTAGGGTGTTACATTATGGTATCAAAATAGTTCATTCCTGTAGAACCTGAGGGACAGACTGACTATGCTTCTGTGCATTCTCTGTGTGTGTGTTTATGTGCTATTAGGATATCTGACTGATATAACTAGTATAAATGTTCATGAACATGCATTTGGGTCTTTGAAGCAGTAGACTTCCGATATTGAGACTGATCAACTTGATATCGATTATTTCTTGTGTATAGGAACCAGATGGCGCCTCCTGGTTGTGGTCGAGGCTGTGGGAGAGGTCGAAATAGTAATCAGGAACTGAAAACTGACACGAATAACCTGGTGAACTTCATGTCTACGTTAGAGAATATGGCTGCTGCTATGCAAGCCACTACTGAGGCGCTTGGGCAGCAAATGAACAATAATGGTAATGGGGAAAATGGCAGAAATGGACCGATGACGCTGTCAATATTCTTGAATGTTAACCCTCCAGTTTTCAAAGGAACCACCAATCTGACTGAAGCCGATACCTTGTTTCAGGCCATGAAACAAGCACTGCAAGCACAACTGGTGCCTGAAGAGCAGTGTGTCAAGTTTGCTACCTATCAACTCACTGGGGAAGCATTGCATTGGTGGCAGGGTACACGACGTCTCCTTCAGCAGGATGAGGATCCTATTCCCTAGGATGCCTTCCAGGTTGAATTTTATAAGAAATACTTCCCAAAATTTGTAAGGACAGAAAAGGAACTTGAGTTACTGTAGCTGAAGCAGGGTGTTATGTCCGTGTTAGTGTATACAAACAAGTTTGAGGAGCTATGCAGATTTTCCTGCATATGTCAGGGAGCTCCGGGAGACTTCGAGGAATGGAAGTGTATTAAGTACGAAGGAGGATTCTGGAGCGACATCTTAAGTTTTGTAGGACCAATAGAGATCAGTACTTTCTCAGAGTTGGTGAATAAGAGCAGAGTTGTTGAAGATTGTGTAAGAAAGGTGGCTATAGAGAAAGAAAGTCAGAGGAAGCCTTTTCAGCAAACCAAGGAATAAGCTTTGCTCCTAGGGGTCAGACTTTCAAGCATGGAGGCTTTGTACCACAGTAGGCTCAGGGTCAGGCTAGTTTCAGAAGGCCTAACAACAACAGTTGCTCGATGATGAAGATTTGGGAAGTAGCCTCTGAATGACCATGCTTGTGCTAGATGCGGGAGTCATCATCCGGGACTCCCGTGCAAGGCTAGATGGGGCTTGTGCTACTCTTGTGGTAAAGCGGGGCATAAGGCCAGAAACTGTCTGGAGAAGCAGAGGAAAGGGACTAGGAGAGCACAGCAGCCTGGTCGGGTATTCACTACCTCAGCTGTAGGTGCAGATGGGTCTGATATACTTATCCAAGGTAAATGTGAAATAGCCAGTAAAACTTTGAATGCTTTATTTGATTCTGGAGCTACTCATTCATTCATTGTATTTGAGAGGGCTAGTGAATTAGAGCTAAAGATAGTTGTGTTAGATTATTATCTGAATGTGTGTAATGCTACTTCGGAAGCCATTGTGACTATGATAAGCTGTCCACAAGTGTCATTCAGAGTTAAACATCAAGATTTCGTCCATGATTTGACTTAAATAAAAGATATTTTTTCTTAAGGGAAGGGGAGTGTTCAAGGCCTGCCTTGATTTGATTTGACTTTAGCACAGATATTGCATCACTTCCTACCCAACCTCACCAGATGTTGTTGATTCTTTACCGCTGCAGCCTTATCAACAGCCTCCTGCATCAATGCCCACTTTGCCTGTCTCCCTGTTGTAACCTTTTCAGCTGCCTCTTTCTTCTTTGGCTAGAGAGCTGAGGAACATGTGAATAATGTTGTGGCATACAAGGTGGGTGACTTTGTATTCGTCAAACTGTAGTCATACCAGCAGCAATCAATGGCATGGCGCAAGATTCAGAAGTTGGGAAAGAAAGATTCTTTCCCTTTTTCCAATAGTCACTGGAATCAGAAAGGTGGCTTATCTACTGCATATAGTGTAAGTCAAATAATTACAAACCTAAATTGTTCAATGGTAAGAGGGTGCGTAAGTTTCATCTCTGCCTTACGTCCACAGAACTAATAACATGTCAAGCCACATTATTGCCTCTCATTTGTACCCACCATATCATGGTACATTAGTTCAATGAGTATAAACTGTACAAGGTTGAAAAAAATAGGTAAAAAATATTTTTTTTTTCTTAATGTAAAAGAGGTGTTCAAGGCTTGGCTCGGTTTGATTTGACTTCAGCACAGGTATTACATCACTTTTTGCCCAACCTCACCAGATGCTATTGATGTTTTGCCACTACAGCCATGTCAGTAGCCTCCCGCATCAATGCCTACTTTGTCAGTCTTGCTGTTGTAACTTTTTCAGCTGCCTTTTTTTTCTTTGGCTGGCGAGATGATGAACTTGCGAATAATATTGTTTGTATACAGGGTTGGTGACTTTGTATTCATCACATTGCAGCCATACCAGCAGCAATCAGTGGCATGGTGTAGGAGTCAGAAGCTGAAAATGAGATATTTTGGCCCTTTTTCAAATAGTCACAAAAATTGAGAAGTTGGCTTATCTACTGCATTTACTGTAAGTCAATAGATTACAAACCTAAATTGTTCAATTCTAAGAGGGAGAGTGAGTTTCATCTCTTCTTTATGCCCACAGAATTACAAACAACATATCAAGACACATATTTGCAAATCATTTATACCCACCATATCATGGTACATTAGTTTAAAGAGTAAACACTGAATATGATTGAAAGAAAAAACTTTAAGTCTCAATTCTAGAGGAAATTTCTGCAACAGCTTTTGAGTGGTTGCTCCTGTGCCTGTGATTCCTGGTAGACTCAGCTAAGTCGCTGATCAGTTGCCATGCTTCATCTGCGGTCTTGTACTTTTTTAGAGAACCATTACTTGCACCATCTAATGTAGTTTTATCCCGAGGCTTCATGCCTTGAGTGAAATAACTGATCAACACTAGCCTGTCAATCATGTGATGGGGGCATGCGTCTAGAAGGTTCTTAAAACACTCCCAGTACTCATAGAGAGTTTCTGATTCACCTTGAACAATGCAGGAGATCTCTTTTCTCAATCTATCTGTAACCTCAGCTGGAAAGTATTTTTCCAAAAATTCTCTCCTGAGCATATCCCAGTTGGTAACAGTCGCTTCAGGTTGAGAGTAGTACCACTCCCTTGCCTTTCCCTTAAGAGAAAACGGGAAGGCAATTAACAGAATAGAAGTTTCATTTGCACCCTGACGCCTAACAGTAGAACAGGCTGTCTGAAACTCCCTAAGGTGCTTAATGGGCTCCTAAGCAGGTAAGCCATGAAACTTGGGCATCAAGTTGATTAGTGCAGTCTTCAATTCAAAATCTGCAGCCAGAGTTGGATAATGCACTTGATAAGGCTGCATTGTAAAATCTGGGGCTCCGGCTTCCTGGAGAGTAATCCTCCTAGGTGCTGCCATTCTATCTGCACGGGAATCAACTGAATCAGTAGTAAAGGAGCTTGTTTCGCTCTCAGATGGCGGTTCAGATTTGCCCTCAGATGAGACTGGTGAATCGATAACAATCAATTCACCACCCTCAGAGGCTAACCGACGTCGAGCTCGTCTAATACGTGAAATAATTCTTTCAATTTCAGGATCAAATGCGGCTAAACTCAGATCAGGCAGTGAACGCGTCATTCAATGAGAGAAACATATAGCTCATGGTAATAAAAATAAAAATAAAATATGCAAATAAAAATAAAAATATGTACACTAATAAATAATTTAGCACACAATTACAACTCCCCGACAACGGCGCCAAAAATTGGTGCGTGGTAGAAGTTAGGCCAATTAAGAGATTGTAATGTAAGAACAGCGATGCGAGTATAGCTCTTAACCAGCTAAAATCCGCCTCACCAATTTAGAAAGGTGTCACAAAAATTAGAATAAAAATACTGGGAGTATGAGTCCCAGGTCGTCTCCCAACGAGTTGCTAGAAAGGGTGCTAGTTTATTAATCATGAGTTTTCAAGAGAGTTTGAGTTTGGATAATGAGCAATTAAATAATTGTAAATTAAAGCAATAAAAACTAAGAATGATTATTAATATTCTAGATAAAAAGCCTTGACTGGGGGAATGATTTATTAGAAGCTCTATCCTTGTTGGGGTCTCTTAAGTGTAGTATCAAAAAGGTTGTTGTTTTCACTTAGTTAACCCTTACTAAATAAAGAAAAGTCAAGTGATTGAGCTAACTCTTATTCGCAAATCCTAGTCCTCTCCCTTGGGAAGGTCTAGCGTTAGTAAATACAAAACTAGCCAACAACTTCCAGTTTATTCTTCACTTAAGCCTTCCAACTCAAGTGTCTCCTTTTAATCAACCCCCATGTCAAGTAGGGGATCTACTCCATTGACATGAATATAACGCTCATAGAAATATAAGAAGAAGACATGATAATTTAAATAAAATAGGGATTCAAAATTAATTAAAAATAAAAGTAATCCTTTGCATTAACAATCCACGAAAATAATCCAATTACCACTCTAAACAAGAACTAGGGATATGGAATAAATAAAAGAGCAAGTAAGAAAATAAACTAGAATAGTGTCTGCAACGGAGGTAATGACTCTTCAATATCCAAAGGCAAAAAGCAATAAATTAATAAACTATGAACGTAAAGAGAACCTAGAGGGAGAATAATCCTCTCTAAATTCAGATCTAAAAACCTAAAACTATCCTAATGAGAATGTGTCAATGTGTATCTTGAGTCTCTGCGTGTTTCCTGGCTTTATTCTATGTTTCTGGGCTGAAAATTGGGTTAAAACGCGGCCCGAAATCGCCCCCAACGTTTTCTATTATTTCTGCAGATCGCGCATGTCACGCGTACGCGTCAGTCACGCGTGCGCGTCATTCAGCGAATTTCCTTGTCACGCGCACGCGTCGTCCACGCGTGTGAATCATTTTTGCAGACTTCAATCCGCGCGTATGTGTCAGGCACGCGCACGCGTCGCTGCAAATTTCTTCATATCGCGCGCACGCGTGAGCCATGCGTGTGCGTTGATGCTCGCTGGTCATCTCCTTAGTTTCTTGTGTTCCTTCCATTTTTGCAAGCTTCATCTCCATTCTCTAAGCCATTCCTGCCCTATAAAGCCTGAAACACTTAACACACAGATCACGGCATCGAATGGTATAAAGGAGAATTAAAATATACAAAATCTTTAGGAAGCAAGTTTTCAACCATAGAACAAAACTAGGAAGGAATTATAAAATCATGCAATTAGTATGAATAAGTAGGTGAAGACTTGATGAAACCACTCAATTAAACACAAGATAAACCATAAAATAGTAGTTTATCAACCTCCCCACACTTAAACATTAGCATGTCCTCATGCTTAGCTTAAGGAGATAAAATAAATGAGTAGGGAAAAGTAAGACTCATGAAATGCAATGCAACCTATGTATATGAATGCAACTATATGCTTAAAATGATTTTGCCTAATTGGTTAAAAGTAAATAAGTTCTTCGGGGCAAAAATAACTCAAATTCCACTAATTCAAATTATACAATAAAAACAAGTATACTTGTAGGAAGACAACTCATGAAAGTAGGGAACATAGAATTAAGCATTGAACCCTCACTGATGGTGTATATGCAGTCTAGTCATTCTAGTGTATGGGGTAATTCACTCTATTCTTCCCTAATCATGCTTTCTAAACCTTGTTCTTCACCTAACCAATCAACAAGTATTTAATGTATCAATGCAAACATCATGAGGTCTTTTCAAGGTTGTAATGGGGCCAAGGTAAAGGTGAGGCTATATATATGGCTAAGTGAGCTATAAATTGAATCCTTAATCAACCTAAGCTATCACCTAACATACATACACTCTATATTCTTCTTAAATCATGCCTAGCTACCCAAAATTTTCCCACTTTTTGTATTACACACTCATGCATCAACTTTTCTCTTAACTTGTATCACATATGCATTGATCTTTCATTAAACTTAACATTGGGGTAATTTTGTCCCCTTATTCATTTATCTACTTACTTATTTATTTGAATATTTTTGGATTTTTTTTTTTTGAAAAATAAACATAGCTTATCAATGCACATGGATTTTTAATTTTTCTAGTTTCACATGAGTAGGTACCCAAATTCCCAATTAATTTATCAATGTAAAAACATAACACATTCCCTTGTTAACCCATGTTCCCATAGTTTCCCACACTTAATTGACACACAATCTCTATCTTAAGCTAACCAAAGATTCAATTTGGAGTAATTAATTTATTTTTTCGCTTAAGGCTAGTGATGTGGTAAAATATAGAACAAATGGGATTAAAAGGCTCAAAGTGGCAAACAAAGGTAAATGGAAGGGTAGGCTATTTGGGATAAGTGAGTTAATAAAATAATGGCCTCAATCATATGCATGCATACAACACATTAAATATTGGACATATAGGATGGAACAAAATATAGATCACAATCATAGAGAAGCAAACACACAAGAATAAAATTTTTATGGTTAAATAATGTAACCATGTAATTAGGCTCAAATCTCACAGGTTGTGTGTTCTAGCTTTAACTATGTTCCAAATACAACTTCCAAACAAGTTTAACACAAAAGTTTTGATTTAAATTAGTGAAATTTTTTTCAAAAATAGGGTCTTAAAAACAAACTTATTATTTTTTTTCAACCAAATAGAACATGCATGCAAATAACCTATTACTGTGCAATTTATCCTATCCTAAACAAAAGAAAAATAAATAAATACCCTATTCTATTGGTGTTTAGGAAAGAGAAATTACCTCCGGAAGTCAGGTACTGACCGACCTCTGAAGAACTGAAGATTGATGGTTTAGAGGTTATAGCAAACTCTCGTTGTAAGTATAGTTACTAAACCAAGCAATCAACCTTTCTTACAAACGTTTTGGTTGTCACAAGTAACAAACTCCTTTAAAATTGATAACCAAGTATTTAAACCTCGGGTCGTCTTCTCAAGGAATTGCAGGGAGGTATGTTCTTATTATTGGTTATGAGTTGTAAATTGGGGTTTATTAGGAGGTAAGGAGGGAATATATTGAATGACAAGTAAAATAAAATAATAACAATAAAATCTCTTAGCAAGGTACAAGAACTGGAAGTCTTATCCTTATCAATTGTGATGAAATTTGGATTTTAATCTCACTTTGTTAACCTCTAACTATGAAGGTAGATCAAGTGGATTAATTAGCTTAACCCTCAGGTCCTAGTCAATTCCGATGGAAAGACTAGAGTTATTGGAGCAACTCCCAATTTCAACCACTCCTTTATTTGACAGCTCAAGCGTTACCAATTACTTAACCAAAGCCAAAAGGAAGAAAATAGTAAATTTACTGAAATAAAAATGTCTTCAGATGGGAGGCAGTAATCATGTAAATAAAAGAAAGCAATCATGAATTGAAATACCTCAAATAACATTAATTAAGAAAATTATATGTAACATGAAAGAGTTCATAAATTAAATAAAAATAAAAAACCTGGGATTGAGAGCTACTCCTAAAACTAGGAGAAATCCTAATCCTAATCCTAAGAGAGAGGAGAGAACATCTCTCTCTAAAAACTACATCTACTCCTAAAATTGTGAATGTGAGAGCCTTTTATGAATGGATGCATTCCCCCACTTTATAGCCTCTAATATGTATTTTTTGGGCCACAAACTGGGTCAAAAACAGCCCAGAATTCGCTGGTCTCGAATTTAACCACGCTGGATTTTCGTCACTGCGACGCGGCCGCATGGATCACGCGGTCGCGTCGCCTAGCGTCAAAGAAACTATGGCATATTATATATCAAATCGAAGCCCCGACGTTAGCTTTCCAACGCAACTAGAATCACGTCGTTTGGACCTCTGTAGCTAAAGTTATAGCCGTTTGAGTGCGAAGAGGTCAGGCTGGACAACTTAGTAGTTTCTCTAACTTCTTGTATTCCTTCTTTTTTTGCATGCTTTCTTTCCATCCTCTGAGCCATTCCTGCCCTGTAATCTCTGAAATCACTTAACACACATATCAAGGCATCTAATGGTAATAAGAGAGGATTAATAATAAGCAAATATAAGATCAAAGAAGCATGTTTTCAATCATAGCACAAAATCATGAAGGAAATATAAAACCATGCAAATATTATGAATAAGTAGGTAAAGAGTTGATAAAATCTACTCAATTGAGCACAAGATAAACCATGAAATAGTGGTTTATCAATCTCCCCACACTTAAACATTAGCATGTCCTCATGCTAAACTCAAGAGAAGCTATAAAGATGAAAAGGAACGGTAGAATGTGTGAAATGCAACCTATCTGTATGAATGCAACTATATGCAGAATGTTTCTACCTACTTGGTTTAAAAGTAAATAAATTCTCCAAGAATAAATATAAATCAGATTCCACTAATTCAAATCATACAAAATAAGGCACAAGTAAACTTGTAAGAAGATAGCTCATGAAAGCAGGGAACATAGAATTTAGCACTGAACCCTTACTGGTAGTGTATATCACTCTAACTCTCAAGTGTCTAGGGTCAATCACTCTACTCTTCTCTAATCATGCTTTCTAAACCTTGTTCTTTATCTAGCCAATCAACAAAAATTTAGTGTACCAATGCAAACATCATGAGGTCTTTTCAAGGTTGTAATGGGGCTAAGGTAAAGGTGAGGATATATATATGGTTAAGTGAGGTATGAATTGAATCTTTGACTAGTCTAAGTTCTCAGCTAACATACATACACTCTCCATGTAATTCAAAAATCATTCTTAGCTACCCATAATTCCCACTTTTGTATGATTCCCATACTCATGTACCAAATTTTTCTTTTTAATTTATCACATGTGCATTGATTTTTCATTAACTTAACATTGGGGTAATTTTGTCCCCTTATTTATTTATTTATATTTTTTTTCTTTTTCTCTCTTTTTTTTTGAATCATAAAAGCAAACATAACTTATCAATGCACATGGATTCTCCATTATTTTTCTATTTTGGTTTTTCATGAGTAGGTTCCCAAATTCCCAATATTCAAATAAATTAAATACATTCCTTTATTAACCAATGTTCTCACAATTTCCCCACACTTAGTTGATGCACAATTTCTATCTTAAGCTAACCAAAGATTCACTTGGGATTTTTAATTTGTTTTTCTGCTTAAGGCTAGTAATGTGGTTATAGAACAAGAGGGGATTAAAAGCTCAAGGGGCTAACAAAGGTGATGTAAAAGGTAGGCTTATTTGGAATAAGTGAGTTAATAACAAATAATGGCCTCAATCATATGCAAGCATGTAAATATACTAAATATTGGACATATAGACTGAAACAAAGTAAAGATCACAATTATAGAGAAGTAAACACACAAGAATAAAATATTTATGGTTAAATAATGTAACCATGTGAATAAGCTCAAAATCTCACAGGTTGTGTGTTCTTTAGCTCAAAAACCATGTTCCAAATACAACTTCAAACAAGTTTTAACATAAAATTTTTTTTTTCAATTTAAATTAGTGAAATTTTTCAAAAATAGAGTCCTAAAAAGAAATTTATTATTTTAACCAAGTAGTAACTAAATACACAGAATCAAACAAATATGCAATTAAACATGCAAATGCAATAATGAACAAACAAATAAAATAAAACATTGGTGTTGAAAGAGGAAGTAACTAACCCATGGAGATCGGTATCGACCTCCCCACACTTAAAGATTGCACCGTCCTCGATGCATGCTAAGATGTGCAAGTGGATGGGGGTTGTGGTTCCTCAGCTGGGGCTCTTTTTGTTCCTTTCCTTGCCGGTGGTTTGGTAGCAACTTTCTCTTTACCCTTCTTGGTGGCCATCCTGAAAAGGGAAAAAGAAAGTAACTTTGAAAGCTAAGGGTTAGAGCAAGGAAGAGAGCGGGAAAGGTGGTAATCAATGCATATGAAAAAATAAATGATGTTGACACATGGTCATGACTACATGTGAAAAATCATAAACGGGAATATAGCAGTGCATATGAAGACAATTAAATGCAAGGTGTTTATTGGCATGCAGGTAAAGGCATGAGTAGCATAGAGCAAGCATTTAATGTCCAATTTAGATTACCAAGTCATTCATACTAACAACCTGTTTGTAATGACAATTATATTTAAATAATAAAATATAAAAAAGGTTTTGTGAAAAGCAAGCATTTATAGTAGTAGATTAAAAGAAATCTTTAAAAATAGTGCACAATGCCATACGGGCTTTTTCACAAACACATAGCATGCATGGTAAATAATCTAATAAAAATAATAAATTGAACATGCAAGCAACCCTTTAAAAATATAATTGCCAAACAATTTTTTTTTGCAACAATCCACAATGATCCAAAAAAAATTCCAACACCAATGAAAATAATGTAATGAATGAAAGTATGCAAAATAAATTAAAATAAAATGAAAAAGAAAAATAAGAAGAATGAGAAAGGAAAGAAGTGAAGAAGAAGTAAGTAAGAAAGGAGGGAGGAAAATTTTGGATTGGAGAAGAAAATATAAGATTTTTGGCTAATATGGATAAGCTGTGCGGCGCAAGCGACGCGGACGCGTGGGGCATGCGGTCGCGTGACTTGCGCTTTACGTTAATCGATGCGGTCGCGTCGGTCACGCGGTCGCGTGACACGTTTTATGCTACTGGCGCGAGGGCAGCCTCGTGCTCGCACAACTCTCTGTTCAAAATCTTTTTGCCAAAAATCCGGGTGACGCGATCGCGTGGTGGACGCGATCGCGTGAATGGCCTGATTCCCAACACGACGCGGACGCGTGGGGCACGCGTTCACGTGGGAGGGCTTGGGCTTCCAGCACGAGTCTAGCCCAATTCCAGCACAACTTTCGGCCATGCACCTTTTTGATGTCGATTTTCATGGCACGCGGCCGCGTGGGTGACGCGGTCGCGTGGGAGGCCAAAGTTCCACATGACGCGGTCGCGTGGGTCGATTTGTGCCACTGGCACGCCTCCAGCGCTGCTCCTGCAAAACTCTCTGTTCATATTAATATTGTCTCCCATCTCCTTGCGACGCGGACGCGTCGCCGATGCGATCGCGTCGCGTGCTCGCTTTTTTTTTTTTTTTGTAATCTGAAAAATGCAGAATGCAGTGTTAATATGAATGTGATGCAAAACTCCAGGTTCAATATAACAAAATAAAATAAAATTCAAAAACAAATAAAACTAAATAAAAAATGAAAAATGAATGATCATACCATAGTGGGTTGTCTCCCACCTAGCACTTTTAGTTAAAGTCCTTAAGTTGGACATTTGATGAGCTTCCTGTTATGGTGGCTTATGCTTGAACTCATCCAAGAATCTCCACCAATGTTTGTGATTCCAGTGTCCTCAGGGATCCCAAACTAAGCATGTAAAGTCCTTAAGAAGCTTCAAACAGATTCTTACGCTCCCGGAGTGACAAATGCCAGAACAGATTCTGGGATCCCAAACTTTACTTTTACACCCGTTCTTGTCGGGATCTGTATTTTTCCAACTGGGTGATAAGTAATTTGAATTCTCACTGCAGCTACCAAACAGCTTCCTAGACCCATTCAATTGAGCTTTATACCAACCCTTGCATTTGAACTTAAAGCTTCCAACCATGATGAACCTTGCAGGACAATTCTTACCACTGGCCATCTTCCTCTTACTCTTAATATCACAAAGAGCTCTAAGTTGACCATCCGTCTCCAGTAGCCCATATTCAAGTGGGATTAGAAAGCTATGGGATATGAATTTTACCTACTTGAATGTTGTGAAGGATAATGGCAACTTAGGGGGAGGTATTTTTAATGAAATTGCAAGTTCCACTCCCTTGTGCTCTTCTCTGATAATTACCACCTCTTTGCAAGCTTCTTCAATTTCAACCTCTTCCTCTTGGCAGCTCTCTTCCAATTTAATCTCCTCTTCATTGCTTTCCAAGGGCATGGGAGGTTGTGCTTCTTCTTCTTGAATCTCCATTTCTTGATCAACCTCTTCCAAGTCCTCAACTGTGATATGCCTTGGAGGTTGTACACCCTCCTTAGCATCAAATTCAACCGTCTTGGAAGGAAGCTCTATGTCTTGACTTTCCCATGGAGGTTCTGCATCTCCTAAGTCTTCAACCACTTCTTCTTCTTCTTGAACAATGACAGGTTCTTCTACTTGTTCTAGTACGAATTCATTCTCTGTCTTGTCCACTGGGGTTTCTGGTATCTCCTTCATGCTACGCTCTTCACTAGACTGTCCACATGGAGCTGTGGCTGATCCTTGTATATTTGAGCGCCTAGAAGCCCATTGAATTACTGCTTGCTCCAGTTGTTGAACGGTTGCCTGAAATTTAATTACTGTTTCCCTTAGGCGAACTTCTGCTTCTCGGGTTGCCGGGCTTGGACATGATACAAAAGAAAGTGGTGGTGGTTGGGAGTGATTGGATTGGAATTGGGGTGGTTCTATATATGGTTCATATGGCTCATAAGGTGGTTGGTATGGTGGTTGAGGGTTAGGGTCATATGGAGGTGAATGGCGGAAAGGGGCTCGTGAGTTTGGTGGTCCAAAGTTATGTTGAGGAAAGGGTTCATAGGCATATGGTGATGGTTGTTGATAATCAAAAGAGCACTCACCATAGCCATTGCCTTGATATGCATCACAGAATGGTTGTTGACAGTCCATTGGAGGTGGTTTTTGCCATGAGGGTTGATCAAATCCTTGTGGCGCCTCCCATCTTTGATTCTTCCAACCTTGATGCCTGTTCTCATTATAGTTTCCATTCCTAACAACAACATTGGAATCAAACTTGAAGCGAGAAGGGTGAGAATTCATAGTTAGTTAATAAAAATTTAAAAACAAAAATAAAAGCAAATTTAAATTAAAAGGTTATTTAAATTTTGAATTTGAAAATTAAATTTTGAATTTTGAATTTTTAAATTTTGAAATTTGAAATTTTTTTGAAATTTGAAATTTGAACTTTGAAAATTTTTAAATTTAAATTTTGAAAATTTTTTTAAATTTGAATTTTGAAATTTGACTTTTGAAATAAGATAAGATAAGATAAAAATTTTAAAATAAAAATCAATAACCTCTTAATTTAATAAAAATAAAAATAAAAACAAATTAAAAAGCAAATATTTACAATAACCAATAATAAGGCACACGTTTGCAATTTCCCGGCAACGGCACCATTTTGAAGAACTGAAGATTGATGGTTTAGAGGTTATAGCAAACTCTCGTTGTAAGTATAGTTACTAAACCAAGCAATCAACCTTTCTTACAAACATTTTGGTTGTCACAAGTAACAAACCCCTTTAAAATTGATAACCGAGTATTTAAACCTTGGGTCGTCTTCTCAAGGAATTGCAGGGAGGTATGTTCTTATTATTGGTTATGAGTTGTAAATTGGGGTTTATTAGGAGGTAAGGAGGGAATATATTGAATGACAAGTAAAATAAAATAATAACAATAAAATCTCTTAGCAAGGTACAAGAACTGGAGGTCCTATCCTTATCAATTGTGATGAAATTTGGATTTTAATCTCACTTTGTTAACCTCTAACTATGAAGGTAGATCAAGTGGATTAATTAGCTTAACCCTCAGGTCCTAGTCAATTCCGATGGAAAGACTAGAGTTATTGGAGCAACTCCCAATTTCAACCACTCCTTTATTTGACAGCTCAAGCGTTACCAATTACTTAACCAAAGCCAAAAGGAAGAAAATAGTAAATTTACTGAAATAAAAATGTCTTCAGATGGGAGGCAGTAATCATGTAAATAAAAGAAAGCAATCATGAATTGAAATACCTCAAATAACATTAATTAAGAAAATTATATGTAACATGAAAGAGTTCATAAATTAAATAAAAATAAAGAACCTGGGATTGAGAGCTACTCCTAAAACTAGGAGAAATCCTAATCCTAATCCTAAGAGAGAGGAGAGAACCTCTCTCTCTAAAAACTACATCTACTCCTAAAATTGTGAATATGAGAGCCTTTTATGAATGGAAGCATTCCCCCAATTTATAGCCTCTAATCTGTGTTTTCTGGGCCGCAAACGGGGTCAAAAACAGCCCAGAATTCGCTGGTCTCGAATTTAACCACGCTGGATTTTCGTCACTGCAACGCGGCCGCATGGATCACGCGGTCGCGTCGCCTAGCGTCAGAGCAACTATGGCATATTATATATTAAATCGAAGTCCCGGATGTTAGCTTTCCAACGCAACTGGAATCGCGTCGTTTGGACCTCTGTAGCTAAAGTTATAGCCGTTTGAGTGCGAAGAGGTCAGGCTGGACAGCTTAGCAGTTTCTCCAACTTCTTGTATTCCTTCCATTTTTGCATGCTTTCTTTCCATCCTTTGAGCCATTCCTGCCCTGTAATCTCTGAAATCACTTAACACACATATCAAAGCATCTAATGGTAATAAGAGAGGATTAATAATAAGCAAATATAATATCAAAGAAGCATGTTTTCAATCATAGCACAAAATCATGAAGGAAATATAAAACCATGCAAATATTATGAATAAGTAGGTAAAGAGTTGATAAAATCCACTCAATTGAGCACAAGATAAACCATGAAATAGTGGTTTATCAACCTCCCCACACTTAAAGCTTGGCACTGACGGGGGGCTGGTAGCAGCATCTCCACAATCGGGACCGTCATGGCTCCCTGTGCTGGTAAATGAGGTGGAGTCCGGGGTATCTGGGTCTTCTTCTGGTGGGTGGTTACCAACAAGCATCTCCTTGAGGTATGTAAATCGGCGCTTGTTACGGTGCTCCCTTTGCTTTCCTTTCCGGTCAAGCCGGTCTAGCCTCTCAAGTATCTGATGGAGCAGTTGGTTTGTTGAAGGTGCTTGTGATGTGGAAGGAGAAGGAATATCTTCGGCCGGTTCTGCAGGCGGCTAGTAGTGACTACTGGAGGTCTGATATACTTCCCGTTAGGGACTATCTGATCATCCCGTGGAATCATGGCCTTGGTATCCCCAGCTCTGTAGGAGACTCCGGCTGCTGAGACTAGATCTGAAACCAAGGCGAGAAAAGGTAGGTTGCCCGTAATCTGTACGTGTCCCATAGCATGCCAAATGTGTCTTGGTAAATTGAGGTGCTGGTCTGTAAGGATACACCAGAGTAAAACAGCCATGTCTGTGGTGAAGGAGGACTCGTGAGTGCTCGAAAAGACGTAATGGGACATGATTTATGCCCATACACGAGCCTCCAAGGTGAGTGCTGAAGCCAATATGCTCTTGGTTCGAGATCGATGGTATCCATAGATCCATCTGCTACCAGGTTGTGCTATGACTCTGAGAACGGTGTCCCAGTCAAATTGGTATGTTTGGCGCTTGAATGAAGCTCTTTGGAATGTGTCTAATCCTTCTGGAGCAGGGGGAAGATCTAAAGCTTTTTGAATGGCCTCTTCGGTATTGGGAACTTGCTTCAGACAGACATAGATAGACTGCATGGTTGGCATGTGAAAATTAGAGTAGAATTCAACTACCCATGATAGATTAACCTGCCGTGGCTGTCTCCGTAGGAATCCCCATTGTCTTCGCTCAATGCGGGGCTCAACAAATTCAACAATGTGGGTCGGGAGGATGAGTAGGTACTCATTGTTATAACTTCTCTCAGCCAGGATGGGGAACATTTGTTCACAGTAGCAGTTAGTGAACTGCGCAGTGTCCTTTGCTGGAAAAGCTTTCTCT
The DNA here is from genome assembly GCF_059453495.1 of Arachis ipaensis. Classification (NCBI taxonomy): domain Eukaryota; kingdom Viridiplantae; phylum Streptophyta; class Magnoliopsida; order Fabales; family Fabaceae; genus Arachis; species Arachis ipaensis. Next base: position 98,048,753 of record NC_142439.1, read on the forward strand.
TTTTCATCGACCTTGATAATCCTCTTGATTCATTTTGTTGAGGGCTTTACTGATGTTGAAGATGGCTCTTTCACTAGTGCTCTTTTTGTTCCTTTCCTTGCCGGTTGTTTGGGAGTGGCTTTCTCTTTAGCCTTCTTGGTGGCCATCCTGAAAAGGGAAAAAGAAAGTAACATGTAAAGCTAAGGGTTTGAGCAAGGAAGAGGATGGTACAAGTGATAATCAATGCATGGTAAAGAAGGATGTCGTTAACACATGGTCATGACTACATGTGAAAAGTTCATCAATGGGAATATAGCAAGTGCATGTGATGGCAATTAGATGCAGGATGTTTATTGGCATGCTGGCAAAGGCATGAGTAGCATAGATCAAGCATTAAATGTCCAAATTTGATTATCAACTCTTTCAAACTAACAATCTGTTTGTATTGACAATTATATTTAATCAATAAAATATAAAAGGGGTTTTGTGAAAAACAACAGGCATTTAGAGTAGTAGAATAGAATAATTTAAAATAATGCACAATGCCATACGGGCTTTTTCACAAACACTTAGCATGCATGGTAATTATGTTGTTGAAAGTATTAAACTGAACATGTAAGCAACCATTTAAGAAGTAACATTAATTGTCAAACAATTCCACAATAACTCACAAGCAAAATGTAAAAAAAAATAATCACCTAATTAAATTGCTAACACCAATTAAAAGAATAAAAAGGAAAAAAAAAAGAAAAAGGAAACATAGATAATGAAAGTAAAATGGTTAAGTACTGTTTTCGTCCCTAAGGTCTGAGGTGAAAATCAAATTCGTCCCCGACTTTTTTTTGTTATTAAAATCATCCTTAACGTTACAAAACGTTATAAAATCATCCTTTTATCCATAAACAACATTTTTCGGACAAAATTACCCTTAAACAAAAATAAAAATTATTAAAAAAGAAAAACCACCCCACCCCACCCCTTATCCCCATCCCTCCCACCTAAATCAGAAAACAAAAAGAAAATAAACAAAAGACACATAACAAAAGAAGAGAGAAACAAAGAAGAAGAAACAAAAGGAAAGGAAGAAGAGGGAGGTGACAGCGGGAAAGAGTGTGGCCGCCACCGTGCTTTCGACAGGAGGAAGCGTCTTCGAGTTCATCGTCTTCAGCTTCGAATCCCCCGACATGGCGGCACTGTGACGTGTTCTGGGAAGGGAGAGGCGACGCTTGTAGTGGTTATTGGCTTTCGACAGACGGTGATTGTGGGTGGCAGTTGGAAGGAAGAGGAAGAAGAATATGAAGAAGAAGGAGGGGCGCACTGAGGGCGGCGGCGGCCAGAGGTTGATTATGGCAGTAGGTTCCCGCACCGCACCGTCACTTCCTTCCTCCTCTTTATGTTTTTCATTTTTTTATTTTTTTTATTTTTGAAGAATTTGAACGTCTTTTTTTTTTTAATTTCTATCGTTGTTGATTTTGAATCTGAGGTTACGGTGATGATTGTTAAATTATTGTTAAATCTAAAATTTCTGTTAATTTATTTTGTGGATGTTGTTGCTATTGATTCATTTTAATTTTGGTGTTACTGAAAGTGTTTTATTGTTGCTGAATTTGTTGAATTTGTTATTGAATTTGTTGTTGAATTTAGTTGCTGCTGTTGCTTAATTTGTTTGTTAAGTTGAACAAAAGCTTGTTGTTAATGGAGTTTGAGGAGAGAGAAAATGAGGGTTGATGTAGAGAGAGAAAGGTAGGTGAAGGAAGAAGCTTAGGTTGGGAGTTTGAGTTTATTGGGTTGTTGGGGAGAAAACAAAGTTTGGGTCTTTGATTGGAGGAAGAAATGGGTTGGGAGGATTGATGGAGAAAGAGAGGGATAATGAAGCCGCTGCAAATGGGTTGGGAGGATGATGAACAAAATTAATTTATTTTATAATTTATTTTTTACAAGGGTAAATTTGTCTTTTTAAAGCGAAAAGGACGATTTTAATAAGAAAAAAAGGTCGGGGAAGATTTTGATTTTCACCCCAGACCTTAGGGATGAAAACAGTACTTAACCCAAAGTAAAAAAGGAAAAGAAGAAGAAAACATTAATAAAAATAATAATGGAAAAGTAAAAAGGGAAGAAAGAAAAAAAAAACCTTGATAATGGATGTAAAAAATAAGGGAGGAGAAAGTAAAAGGTGAGAAAGAATAAAGAATGAAGAAGGAAGAAGAAAGAAATAAGAAGGGAAAAGAGAAATTAGGATTGGGGAAGAAAAGATAAGATATCTGGCGCTGATCTAGATAAGCTGTGTGTCACATGTGACGCGGACGCATGGAGCACGTGTTCGCGTGATTTGTGATAATTTCAGGTGACGTGGACGCGTGGGTGACGTGCTCGTGTGATCTAATTTGTGCTATTGGTGCGAGTGCAGCCTCGCGTACGCACAACTGTCTGTATTGTATGCACATTTCCAAAATTTTGGGTGACGTGCACGCGTGAATGGCCTCTTTTTAAAAAACGACGCGGCCACGTGGGGCACGTGTTCGCATGGTAGGGCTTGTGCTTCCAGCACCATTCCAGCCCTACTCCATCATAACTCTCTGCCATATACCTCTTTACGTCGAGTTCGTAGGGTCACGCGTGCGTGTGGGTGACGCGCACGCGTGGAAGGCTGATTTTGCAATTTGACGCGGACGCGTCAGGGACGCGTACGCGTGGACATGTTTGTGCCTAAGGCATACCTCCAGCCACGCTCTCACGTGACTCTCTGCCTTTTTTCTTCCTTGTAGCGAATGCACATATGACGCCGGCGCGTCAACGACGCTTGCGCGTCGCGTGCAATTTTTTTTAATGCAGTATGCGATTGCAAATGCAGGCTATATGTAGAGATTATGAGAAGAATCATTGACAAAAACAAAATAGAATAAAGTAAAATAATACTAAGACTGAAACGGAACGATCATACCATGGTGGGTTGTCTCCCACCTAGCACTTTGCTTTTATGTCCTTAAGTTGGACGGTCTTCCGGCTCATTCTACTTCTGATGGTGGGTCTTCCAAGAGAAAAACCTCTAGTTCTTTGTGATCCTTCATCTTCTCACCATGATAAAGCTTTAGACGGTGTCCATTGACCTGTATGAATTTGGAGCTAGAGGGATGACGCAGGTGAAAAACTCCGTATGGCTCTGCCTTCTCTACTCTGTAGGGACCTTCCCATCTTGATCTTAGTTTGCCTGGCATAAGCCTTAGTCTGAAGTTATAAAGAAGAACTAACTCCCCTGGTCTAAATTCTCTTTGTCATGGACAGCCTTCATCTTCTCTTTGTATCGCCTGGAGTTGTCATATGCTTCTAGACGAAGATTCTCTAATTTTGCTAGTTGCAGCTTTCTTTCAGCACCAGCTTCTTCAAAATTCATGTTGCACTCCCTTACAGCCCAGAAAGCCTTGTGTTCCACCTCTACTGGAAGGTGGCAAGCCTTTCCGTACACTAAGCGGAAGGGGCTCATCCCAATGGGTGTCTTGTACGCTGTTCTATATGCCCAGAGTGCATCTTGTAGCCTGGAACTCCAGTCCTTCCTATGAGGCTTTATTATCTTCTCTAGAATGCATTTAATTTCTCTATTAGACACTTCTGCTTGCCCATTGGTCTGGGGATGATAAGCTGTTGCTACTTTGTGAACTATCCCATGCTTTTTCAGTAATCCTGTTAGTCTTCTGTTACAAAAGTGAGTGCCTTGATCGCTCACGATTGCTCGTGGTGATCCAAAGCGACAAATAATATGGTTTCTAACAAAGGAAACAACGGTGTTAGCATCATCAATATGGGTAAGAATTGCTTCCACCCATTTAGAAACATAATCTACAGCTAACAGTATATAAAGGTAACCATTAGAGTTTGGAAATGGACCTATGAAGTCAATGCCCCAAACATCAAAAATTTCACAGAAAAGCATAATCTGTTGAGGCATCTCATCCCTCTTGGATATATTACCAAATCTTTGGCATGGGGAACAAGATTTACAAAATTCAGCAGCATCTTTAAAAAGAGTAGGCCACCAGAATCCACAGTCTAAGATTTTCCTAGCTGTTCTTTGAGGGCCAAAATGTCCTCCACTCTCAGAAGACTGGTAGGCCTCTAAAATGGACTGGAATTCTGTTTGAGGTACACACCTTCTAGTTACCTGGTCAGCACCACACTTCCATAGATATGGGTCATCCCATATATAATATTTAGACTCGCTTTTCAGCTTGTCCCTTTGATGCTAAGTAAAATTGGGAGGGAAAGTATGGCTGACTAGATAATTAGCTACAAGTGCATACCAAGGGACTACTTCAGATACTGCATGCAAGCTATCAAATGGAAAAGCATCATTTATAGGAGTGGAGTCATCCTTAATGTGCTCAAGGCGACTCAAGTGGTCTGTCACTAAATTCTGATTACCACTCCTATCCTTAATTTCTAAATCAAATTCTTGCAGCAGCAGTATCCAACGTATCAACCTTGGTTTGGACTCTTTTGTAGCTAATAACTATTTCAGAGCTGCATGGTCTGAGTACACTACTACCTTAGAACCAAGTAAATAGGCTCGGAATTTATCCAGAACAAAAACAATAGCAAGAAGCTCTTTTTCAGTAGCAGTGTAATTAGACTGAGCAGCATCTAAGGTCTTAGATGCATAAGCAATTATGAAGGGGTCCTTACCTTCGCACTGAGCCAGCGGTGATCCTACTGCATGGTTGGAGGCATCACACATAATTTCAAATTGCTGGCTCCAGTCTGGTCCTCTCACAATCAGAGCTTGAGTCAGGGCGATCTTCAGCTTATCAAATGCTTGCATGCAATCCTCACTGAATTCGAACTCAATATCTTTCTGTAGCAGTCTGGATAAAGGTAATGCTACTTTACTAAAGTCCTTAATGAATCTCCTGTAGAAACCTGCATGGCCAAGGAACGAACGGACTTCCCTTACGGATGAGGGGTAAGGTAAACTAGAAATGACATCTACCTTTGCTGGATCTACTGAAATACCAGTTTTGGAGACAACATGTCCTAGAACAATCCCTTATTTCACCATAAAATGACACTTTTTAAAATTCAATACAAGGTTTGAACTAACACACCTGTCTAATACTCTAGCTAAACTATCCAAGCAGAGGTCAAATGAATCACCATATACGCTAAAATCATCCATAAATACTTCCATACAGTTCTCAATAAGATCTGAGAAGATACTCATCATGCATCTTTGGAAAGTAACAGGTGCATTACATAAGCCAAAAGGCATTCTTTTATATGCATACGTTCCAAAGGGACATGTAAAAGTGGTGTTTTCCTGATCTTCAGGAGCTATATGAATTTGAAAGTAGCCTGTATAACCATCTAAAAAGAAATAATGGGATTTACCTGACAGGCGATCGAGCATCTGATCAATAAATGGCAAGGGATAATGATCCTTGTGAGTAGCTTGGTTGAGACGCCTATAGTCAATGCAAACCCTCCATGAATTATGTACTCTAGTTGTCAGGAGCTCTCCATGCTCATTCTTTATTGTTGTGACTCCAGACTTCTTTGGCACCACTTGTACTGGACTGACCCATTCACTGTCTGAGATGGGGTAAATGATATCTGCTTCAAGTAGCTTGGTCACTTCTTTCTTGACAACTTCTAAGATGGTAGGATTTAGTCTTCTTTGGGGTTGACGGACAGGATTTGATTCCTCTTCTAAATATATTCTGTGCTAAAAAACTTGAGGACTGATGCCTACTATATCCGCCAAGCTCCACCCAATTGCTTTCTTGTGCTTTCGCAGCACACTGAGTAGTTTCTCTTCCTGTTGGGAAGTGAGTTCCCTTGCAATGATAACTGGAAACTTCTGATTATCCTCAAGGTACGCATACTTGAGGTGTGGAGGAAGGGCCTTCAATTCCAATTTCTGCTCATGGTTAGGCTCTGGATCATTCGGGGCTAGTGATAAGGGTAAGGTATCTTCATTATGTTCAGAGGGTGTCCCCACACTTGGACCTTGCTCCATGTGCCTCTCTTCTACTTCTTCTTGGTGAACTTCAGATATAGTTTCATCAATGATGTCGCACTGAAAGATGGAATGATCTTCCGGAGGGTGCTTCATAGCTTCATTTAAACTGAAACTCACTGTTCTGCCATCTATCTCAAAGGAGTAAGTTCCTGAGAATGCATCCAACTTGAACTTCGAAGTCTTCAGGAATGGTCTTCCAATCAGGATTGATGATGGTCTTCCTGAGTCATTAGGGGGCATTTCCAGGATATAGAAGTCAATAGGAAATGTGAGCCCCTTAATGCTCACTAATACATCTTCAGCAATTCCAACTACTGTAATAATGCTTTTATCTGCTAATACAAAATGAGCTGCCGACCTTTTTAAGGGAGAAAGCCTCAAAGTATCATATATAGACAATGGCATTATACTAACACACGCTCCTAAGTCGCACATGCAATCAGAAAATATTACACCTCCAATGGTACAGTTAACCATGCATGGACCTGGATCACTACATTTTTCAGGTATACCTCTCATTAAAGCAGATATAGAACTACCTAAAGGAATAGTTTCTAATTCATTAATTTTCTCTTTATGAATGCATAAATCTTTCAGAAACTTTGCGTATTAGGTACTTGTTGAATAACATCAAAAAGGGGAACAGTTACCTCAACCTTTTTGAAAATTTCTACCATTTTGGGATCAAGTTCCATCTGCTTTCTGGACTTCCTTGCAAGGTGTGGAAATGGGATAGGAATGGCGCCACTTGCAACTTCTGCATCTTTTGGTGGTCCATTCCCTTGCTGAGTGATGAGACACAGAAATTGGTGAATTAAAAATTATTAAAATAGTTACGTTGCAAGTATAGTTCTTAACTCACCGAAAATCTGCCTATCAATTTAGAAATATGTCATAGAGAGTTTAAATTAAAAATTACTGGGAGTTTAAGTCCCAGGTCGTCTCCCAACGAGTTGCAGAAAAGTGTGCTATTTTATTAATCAGATGTTCCAAGAAGTTGAGTTAAGTAGGTGGGAAATTAAATTGAGAAAATTCAAATAATATGAAATAAAAGCCTTGACTGGGAGTTGATTAGTTGGAATCTCTATCATTGATGGGATGAATTCAAGATTAATTTATAATTAATGGTTGTTCTGTTTAGTTATCCTTTACTAGGTAAAGGAAAGTCAAACAAGTTGGAGTGCTAGATCTGTTCACGAATTGCAACCCACTTAGTTCAAAGGGATTGGTGTTAGTGATTAGATAATAATCCAACAGTTAACCCAATTACAAATTTTCTTTCAATCCTTCCAACTCAAGAGTTCCTTTCAATCAACCCCCCATCAAGTGAGAGAACTACTCGCTCATTGTAAATAAAAAACCCATAACACATGAAAGGGAACTAAAAGAAGACATGATTATTGGAATGGAAATTAAATAAAAATGGAAGAAATAATCCTTGTACTAAATAATCATGAAAGTATTCAAATGAAAAAATTGAACAAAGTAAAGAACATGGAAGAATAAAACCAAGTTAAGAGAACGAACTAGAATGACGAAGTCTTGATGAGGAAATAACTCTTCTCAATGTTCCAATGCTAAGACCAATTGAAAATTAAAATTCTAAAACCTAGAGAAAAAAACCTAAAGGAGTAAAACTAGATCTAAAACTGAAAACTATCCAGAATGAATGTTGTTCTTTGTTTCTCCATATTCTCTGGTTCTAGTCTAATGTTCTGGGCCAAAAACTGGGTCGAAATAAGGTCCAAAATCGCCCCCAGCGAATTCTGCAGATTATGCAGATCGCACATGTCACGCGATCGCGTCATCCATGCGGACGCGTCATTCGCGCTTTTCCTTGCAACGCGTTCGCGTCGTCCACGCTACTGCGTCGCTTGAGCTTTTCCAATCCGCGCGGCCGCGTGAGCCATGCGGCCGCGTCACTGCAATTTGCTCTCCTTCGCGCGGTCGCATGAGCCATGCGACCGCGTCACTTCTCGCTGGTTATCTCCTCAAATTCTTGTGTTCCTTCCATTTTTCCTAGCTTCCTTTCCAATCTCCAACTCATTCATGCCCTATAAAGTCTGAAACACTCAACACACAGATCACGGCATCGAATGGAATAAAGGAGAATAAAAATTACATAATTAAAGTCTCTAGGAAGCAGTTTTCAAACATGTTATAAATTCAGGAAGGAATTATAATTTCATGCTAATTTAATGAATAAGTGGATAAGGATCATGATAAAACCACACAATTAAGCACAATATAAACTATAAAATAGTGGTTTATCAACCTCCCCACACTTAAACATTAGCATGTCCTCATGCTTAATTGAAGGAGATAAGGAAATAAGTATGAACATGTAGAAACTCATGAAATGCAATGCAAGCCTATATATATATATATATATATATATATATATATATATATATATATATATATATATATATATATATATATATGCAACTATATGATTCTTGCCCACTTGATCAAAAGTAAATAAGCTCTTCAAAACAATTACAAATCAAATTCCACTAATTCTATCATTATACAATAAAACAGATAAAAGTGCAAGAAGATAGCTCATGAAAGCAGGGAACATGAAAATTCAAGCATTGAACCCTCACTGATAATGTATGTACGCTCTAATCTCTAGTGTATAGGGTAATCACTCTATCCTTCTCTAATCATGCTTTCTAACTTTTGTTCTTCTCCTAACCAATCAACAACAGTTAATATACCAATGCAAACATCATGAGGTCTTTTCAAGGTTGTAATGGGGCTAAGGTACAGGTAGGGGTATACATTTGGTCAAGTGAGCTAATAAATTGAATCTTTAATTAACCCAAGCTTCAACCCAACATATATATTTTTAATGTAATCTTAAAGTTCATACCTAGCTACCCAGAATTCCCTTTTTCTATCCATACTCATGTATCAACTTTATATTTGGTTCTATCATATGTGCATTGATCTTTGAATTCTGAATTTAACATTGGGGTAATTTTTGTCCCCTTATTTATTTATATAAATTTTTTTATTGACATTAAAATAAATATAGCTTATCAATGCACATAGATTTTTAATTCTTATAGTTTCACATGAGTAGGTATCCAAGTCCCCATTAAATTCTCATGACACATTCCCTTAACAACTTTTGTTCCCATAATTTCCCATACTTAACTAGCACACACAATTCTATCTTAAGCTAACCAAAGATTCAATTTGGGATATACAATTGTTTTTCAGCTTAAGGTTAGTAATGTGGTAAAATATAGAACAAATGGGATTTAAAGGCTCAAAGTGGTTAACAAAGGTAATCGAAAAGGGTAGGCTTAATTTGGATAAGTGAGTTTAAACAGATAATGGCCTCAATCATGTGCAAACATGCAAATATAGTAAATATTGGACATATAAGATAAAACAAAATATAGATTACAATCATAGAGAAGTAAACACACAAGAATGAAATGATTATGGTTAAATAATGTAACCATACATAAAGGCTCAAATCTTTCACAGGTTGTGTGTTCTTTAGCTCAAATATCATGTTCCAAATACAACTCAAGCAAATTTATCATAAAATTTTGAAAAATTAGTGAAATTTTGTTCCAAAGATAGAGTCTTAAAAAAAACTTATTGTCTTTTCAATCAAGTAGAACATGCATGCAACTATCCTAACCTATGCAATTTATTCTATTCTATAAAAGAAAGAAAATCTAACTAAAATATCCTAATTATTGGTGCTAGGGAAAAGAAATTATCTCCGGAAGTCAGGTACTGACCGACCTCCCCACACTTAAGGCTTTGCACCATCCTCGATGCCGTCTGTCAGGAACAGGGGTGGGCTGGTGGCAGTATCTCTACAGTCGGGACCATTATGGCTCCCTGTGCTGGTAAAAAAAGTGGAGTCTGGGGTATCCGAGTCCTTGAAGTGTCCCTTGAGTAGCTCCTTGAGGTGTTTGAATCGGCGCTCGTTACGGCGCTCTCTCATCTTTGTTTCCTGTTCTTGCCGATCCAACCTTTCGATTATTTGCTGGAGTAATTCATCAGTTGTAGGTGCTTGTGGTGTTGAAGAAGGATTATCTTCAACTGGAGTAGTAGGAAGGCTTGTAGTGGCTGCTGGGAGTCTGAGGTATTTCCCGTTAGGGACATACTGATCATCCCGTTGAAGCACGACTTTGGTGTCCCCAGCTCTGTAGGAGACTCTGGCTGCTGAGACAAGATCTGAGACCAAGGCGGGGAAAGGTAAGTTACCTGCAATTTGTACGTGTCCCATAGCATTTCAGATATGTCTTGAGAGATGCAGAGGTTGGTCTGTAAGGATGCACCATAGCAGAACAGCCATGTCCGCAGTGAAGGAGGACTCATGAGTGCTCGGAAAGACGTAATGGGACATGATCTGTGCCCAGACGCGAGCCTCCAAGGTAAGTGCTGAAGCCAAGATTTCCTTAGGGCGGGTACGGTGGTATCCATAGATCCAACGGCTGCCAGGTAATGCGATAACTCCAAGAACGGAGTCCCAGTCAAATTGGTACTTCTGGCGCTTAAGTGCGGCTTCTTGGAAGGCGTCCATTCCTTCTGGAATAGGGGGAAGACTCATAGCTTGCTGAATGGCCTCTTCTGTGATGGGGACTTGCTTCTGCCGGACATAAACAGACTGCAGGGTTGGCATGTAGAAGTTAGAGTAGAACTCAACTACCCAAGAAAGATTAACCGGCCTTGGCTTTCTCCGTAGGAAACCCCATTGTCTTCGTTCAATTTGCGGCTCAACAAAGGAAACAATATTGGACGGGAGGATAAGAAGGTATTCATTGTTATAGTTTCTTTCTGCCAGGATAGGGAACATCTGTTCACAGTGGCGATTGGAAAATCGCGCAGTGTCCTTTGCTGGAAAGGCTTTCTCCTTCTCATCAACCTTTATTATCCTCTTAACTCTTTTTGTTGAGGGCTTGACTGCGGTTGAAGAAGGCTCTGCCATTAATGCTCTTTTAGTTCCTCCTCTTGCTGGTGGTTTGGAAGTAGCTTTCTCTTTTCCTTTCTTGGTGGCCATCCTGAAGGAAGGGAAGAGAAAGTAAATTAAATTCAAAGAGATATACAGCAAGGAAGGAAACGGAAAAGAGGGTGATGGATGCACATTAAGATATACTAACATTATCACATACTCGCGAGTACATGTGAAAAGCCAACAATGGAAAATAGCTAGTGCATATAAAGGCAAGTGACTGCAAGGTGTTTATTGGCATGCCGGCAAAGGGCATGAGTAGCATAGACCAAGCAATATTTTGTAACAAACCATCACGTTTGTCTTGACAATTAAATTCAATTAATACAATAATAAAGGAAAGTTGTGAAAAGCAAGCATTGAATAGTATAACAACATAGAGAAATGCATAATGCCATTTGAGCTTTTTCACAAACACATAGCATGCATGTTGAATAAGGTATAGAAAATATGAAGGTGAACATGCAAGCAATCCCTTAAATAGAATAAAAATAATTGTCAAACAATTTGCAACAATCCACAAGCATATAATGAGGGATAATGACTCAAAAAGGAAAAACAATTAAATTTCTAACGCCATGTAAAAAGAAAAAGAAAAAGAAAGAAAATATGAATAATGAAAAGAAAAAGAAAAGAAAAAAATACATATAAAATAATAAGAATGATAGAAAAAGAAAGTGGGAGGAAGAAAGTAAAACCTTGTTAATGGAGGTGAGAGAGATAGAGAGTGAAAGGTGAGATAGAAGGGGGGAGGGGGAAGGAAGAAATAAGGAGGGAAAAGAAAAACTAGGATTTGGAGGAGAGAAAGATAAGATGATTTGGCAATTTAGGTTGAGCTGTGCGGTGCATGCGACGCGGCCGCGTGGGGCACGCGTTCGCGTGAATGCGCTTCAAGTAAGGTGACGCGATCGCGTCGGTCACGCGGTCGCATGACCCATATTATGCTTCTGGCGCGAGTGCAGCCTCGCACCAGCACAACTCTCTGTTCAAATTAATTTATTTGCCAAAATTAGGATGGCGCGATCGTGTGGGTCACGCGATCGCGTGAGTGTGCGCCAGAAAATGGATGACGCAGCCGCGTCGGCGACGCGGTCGCGTGATAGGGATTGTGCTTCCAGCACCAATCCAGCAACACTCTCGCACAATATTTCATTGTGAATCCTTTTACGTCGAAAACTCAGGGCACGCGGTCGCGTGGGAGGCCATGATTCCCATGCGACGCGAACGCGTCAGCGACGCGGTCGCGTGGGTTGATTTGTGCCATTGGCACGCCTCCAGCCACACTCCAGCGTGACTTTCTGTTCATTTTTATTTTTCTTTACTCTCCCTGTGACGCGGACGCGTCGCTGATGCGATCGCGTCACGTAGCAAATTTTTTTTTAATGTAAATGCAGATGCACGAAAGTACTAAGAAAGAGAAGAGTTATTGAATAGGAAGAACTAAAAATAAAGAGAAGAACGATCATACCATGGTGGGTTGTCTCCCACCTAGCACTTTGCTTTAACGTCCATAAGTTGGACACTCCACTAGCTCAATCTTCCGCTATGTGGGGATCTTCCAAGAGGAAGATCTCAAGCTCCTTGTTTCTCTGCATCTTCTCGTCATGGTATAGCTTCAGGCGTTGTCCATTAACCTTAATAAGTTCAGAGCTTGAAGGATGGCTTAGGTGATAAACTCCGTATGGTTCGGCCTTCTCTACTCTGTATGGACCTTCCCATCTTGATCTCAACTTGCCTGGCATGAGCCTTAGTCGAGATTTGTAAAGGAGGACTAAATCCCCAGGTTAGAACTCTTTCTTCTTGATGTTTTGATCATGCACAGCCTTCATCTTTTCCTTGTATATTCTGGAGTTTTCATAAGCTTCTAGGCGAAGGCTCTCTAGTTCCTGCAGTTGCAACTTCCTTTCAGCTCTGGCTTTCTCAATTCCCATGTTACACTCCTTAACTGCCCAAAAAGCTCTGTGTTCTACTTCAACTGGGAGATGACAAGCTTTTCCATAAACCAAGCGGAAAGGACTCATCCCAATGGGTGTCTTGTATGCTGTTCTATATGCCCATAGTACATCTTGTAGCCTGGTGCTCCAGTCTTTTCTATAAGGCTTTACTATCTTTTGCAAGATACGCTTAATTTCTCTGTTTGACACCTCAGCTTGCCCATTAGTTTAGGGATGGTAAGCTGTTGCAACTTTATGAATTATCCCATGCTTCTTCATTAACCCTGTTAGTCTCCTGTTACAAAAATGGGTGCCTTGATCGCTCACGATTGCTCGTGGTGATCCGAAGTGACATATAATATGGTTTCTCACAAAGGAAACAACAGTGTTAGCATCATCAGTGCGGGTAGGAATTGCTTCCACCCATTTAGAAACATAATCCACAGCTAACAATATATAAAAATATCCATTAGAATTTGGAAATGGACCCATGAAGTCAATGCCCCAAACATCAAAAATTTCACAGAAAAGCATAATTTGTTGAGGCATCTCATCCCTCCTAGATATATTACCAAATTTATGGCATGGGAGACAAGATTTACAAAACTCAACAGCGTCTCTAAAAAGAGTAGGCCACCAGAATCCACAGTCTAAGATCTTTCTAGCTGTTCTTTGAGGACCAAAATGTCCTCCACTCTCAGATGAGTGACAGGCCTCTAAAATGGACTGGAATTCTGATTGAGGCACACAACGTCTAATTACTTGATCAGCGCCACATCTCCATAAATATGGGTCATCCCATATATAATATTTAGACTCACTTTTCAGCTTGTCTCTTTGATGCTTAGAAAAATTTGGAGGAAATGTGCAGCTAACTAAATAATTAGCAACAGGTGCATACCAAGGGACTACCTCAGATACTGCTTGCAGGTTATCAAAAGGAAAATTATTATCTATAGGAGTAGAATCATCCTTAATATGCTCAAGGCGACTCAAGTGGTCTGCCACTAAATTTTGATTACCACTCCTATTCTTTATTTCTAAATTGAATTCTTGTAACAGCAGTATCCAACGTATAAGTCTTGGTTTAGACTCCTTTTTAGCTAATAGATACTTTAAAGCTGCATGGTCCAAATACACTACTACTCTAGTACCAAGTAAATAAGCTCGGAATTTATCTAGAGTAAAAACAATAGCAAGAAGCTCTTTCTCAGTAGTAGTATAGTTGGACTGGGCAATGTCTAAAGTCTTAGACGCATAAGCAATAACGAAAGGATCCTTACCTTCACGCTGAGCCAGCGCTGCTCCTACTGCATGGTTAGAAGCATCGCACATGATTTCAAACGGCTGGCTCCAGTCTGGTCCTCTCACAATTGGAGCTTGAGTCAGAGCAGTCTTCAGCTTATCAAACGCTTGTTTGCAATCCTCACTGAACTCGAACTCAATATCCTTCTGCAGTAATCTGGATAAGGGAAGTGCGACCTTACTAAAGTCCTTAATAAATCTCCTGTAAAAACCTGCATGGCCAAGGAACGAACGGACTTCCCTCACAGAAGAGGGGTAAGGTAAACTAGAAATAACATTCACCTTTGCTGGGTCTACAGAAATGCCATTATTAGATACCACATGTCCTAATACAATTCCTTGTTTTACCATAAAGTGACATTTTTCGAAATTTAATACAAGGTTTGTATTAACACATCTATCTAATACTCTAGATAATCCATCTAAGAAAAGGCTAAAAGAATCACCATAAATGCTAAAATCGTCCATAAAAACTTCCATACAGTCCTCAATGAGATCAGAGAAAAGGCTCATCATGCACCTTTGGAAAGTAGCTGGTGCATTGTACAATGATGCCAAGGCATCTTAGGCTAGTTTCACTAGTATTTTTCTGTTAGTTTTAGTGGTTTTATGCATTTTCTTGAGCTTAAAGTAACCAAGAATGGTTAAAAGAATAACAAAGCAATGAACCATCCAAACAATATGATTTTGATGCAAATTCCATGAGTTTTAGTTATATTACTTGAATGCTATGAATGGAAGATTTCTCATGAATTTTTGCAAGACTTTGATGCATTTGTTTGGATGATTTCAGGGAAGAAGAGGCTAAGCAAGGAAGCAACAAAATCAATAAAGGAAGCTTGAATATCACATGTGGAGTTTAAGTTCCAGTTTAAGCCTAAACTGGAGCTTAAACGCCAGAATCATGAAGGCTAAGAAATGCTGGAATTGAAGTTTAACCTCCAGTTTAACCTTAAACTGGAGGTTAAACGCCAGAATGAAAAGTCTCACCAAAGAAGCATTCCACGTTTAACCTCCAGTTTGACCTCAAACTGGAGGTTAAACGCCAGAATGAGAATGCCACCCAGGAAGGAGTTCCACGTTTAACCTCCAGTTTAACCTTAAACTGGAGGTTAAACGCCAGAATGGGAAAAGCACCAGGGAGCCATTTCCACGTTTAAGCTCCAGTTTGACCTCAAACTGGAGCTTAAACGTGTTCGACCAAGTTTTCTCCTCCAGGGTTGCTCTCTCCATTTCCACGTTTAAGCTCCAGTTTGACCTCAAACTGGAGCTTAAACGTGTTCGACACCTCCAGGGCTACCCTTCTAAGCTTCCACGTTTAACCTCCAGTTTAACCTTAAACTGGAGGTTAAACGTGTTCGACCTCCAGGATGCCTCCTTCCATTTCCACGTTTAACCTCCAGTTTAACCTTAGACTGGAGGTTAAACGTGTTCGACCTCCAGGGCTGCCCTTCCTATATCCACGTTTAAGCTTCAGTTTAACCTTAAACTGAAGCTTAAACGTGTTCGACTACATGACTCTCCAGGGCTGCTTTCTTCCATTTCCACGTTTAAGCTTCAGTTTAACCTTAAACTGAAGCTTAAACGTGCTTCTACAAAAGGCCTCACTGGAAGTGTCTGGTGTTTAAGCTGCAGTTTAAGCTTAAACTGCAACTTAAACGCCACTCTTGGAAAAGGTTTCTGGACCAAAAATATTGTGGTTTAAGTTAGTATTTGAGCACAAACATTAACTTAAACTTATTCTGGTATGAAACCCAATTGAATATCATGGTTTATGGGATTGGGCCTGAAGGATTGATGAGTTTGAAATCTCAATTTATTGAGTCATGTGTCATTATTTGATTATCACTAAGTTGGCTCAATGAATGTTACAGAATTTGGATCAACAACCCCATCAAGATTATGGATCATAAACCCAAGGCAAAAGGAAAGCAGGGAGAGGCCTCAAAGCCCAAGAAACACAACAGAAGCTCAATATAGAAAGTGTATAAATAGGATAGAATTGAAGTTAGAAAGGACTTTTACCTTCACTTTTAGCTAGTTTTCATATCTTTGTAATTGAATTCAGAGCTATGACTCACTAAACCCCCTTTCATTGGGTTAGGGAGCTCTATTGTAATTCAATGAATCAATAATAGTTTATCTTCTTCTTCAATCTTTTCTCTTGAATTTTGTTAGAAAGCTTCTCGATCTAATTCCATTGGGTAGTTGTCTTGGGAAAGAAACTACCCATAATTGGAATCCTTCGGAACCTTGGGAAAGGAATGGAGGATTCATGCTAGAGAAGCTTTCTCACAGTGAATTGGATTGGGGTTTGGATGGATATTGTGACATGTAATCCTACCAAATTGTGGTTCATGAAACTGTGTGGTATAATCAGTGATCGAGCATCATCTCTTCTTATGAACATTTAAACCAAGGGATTGGGAATTTGTTTGTTTTTAGAGAGAATTGGTGAGCCAAGGAATTGGGATCCAATCATATAAGATTGCCAAGCAAAATTTAATGAACGCATTGGTTGAGGAAGAGATAAACATGTTTTGATTCGGAGATCTCAATATCTCCTATAACCCAATGAATTCCCCATTTCTGATTTCCACTTTCTCTTTACATTCGGCAAGTACATTCATGCAATCACCACCATTCCCTTTTAATTTCAGCAATTTAGTTTCTGCTCTTTAATTCATGCAATTTAAGATTCCGCCATTTCAATTTCTTGTCATTTACTTTTCCCGCCAATTTTACATTCCGCAATTCTCATCTAAATCTTGATTCCGCTCAACTAGAACACACTTCTAATCTGAATTGCTCATTCAACCAATCCTTGTGGGATTCGACCTCACTCTATTGTGAGTTTTTACTTGACGATAACCGGTGCACTTGCCGGAAGGAATTTTGCCGATCGTGCAATTTCCTAATTCGTAGCATATGGCGCCGTTACCGGGGATTGGTTTTCGATTGACAATTCTCCAATTGGAAGCTAACTAGATTGAGCAATTTTCTCTTGCTTTGTTAATTCTGTTCAAGTTACTTGTTGAATTTTAATTTCTGCACTCGGTTACATGTTTTCTTTCTTTATGCCTTTAAATTCAAGCAACTAACTCACTGACTCACTAACTGTTTGAATTAATTCCTCAATTGCTCTAACCATACTCTTCCATTAACCAAGAGTATTTCACTTGTTTGTGCCTGTGCTGTGTTCTTGTATGACAGGTAGGAGAGGAGAGACATCAACTCCTCCATATACCGAACCAGAGAGGACCCTTCATAGACTGAGAAGGGAAGCAAGAGGGAAGAGAGTAGTGGGAGAAGAGGAATCTGAAGGAGAATCTGAGGACAATTTTGAGGAAGCTTTAGATCTCAACATGGATAGAGAAGTTCACAACCATGAGAGAGCTGATGGAAACAATGCCATTCCTGAGAGGAGGGTTCTTAGTTCATACATAAACCCAACCTCTGGGAATTGTGGTAGCAGCATCCAGAAACCACCCATTCAGGCCAACAATTTCGAGCTCAAACCACAGCTAATATCACTGGTGGAGAATCATTGTTCATTTGGTGGAAGTGCTAATGAAGATCCCAACCAACATCTCACAAAATTCCTGAGAATTTGTGACACTGTGAAGTCCAATGAAGTCCAGGAAGATGCCTATAAACTGCTTTTGTTCCCATTTTCACTTAGGGACAAAGCAGCTAAGTGGCTGGAATCATTCCCAAGGGGGAGTCTAACAACATGGGATGAGGTGGAAAGCAAGTTTCTGGCACGTTTCTACCCCCCACAAAAGGTCAATAGGCTTCGATCTGAGGTTCAGACTTTTAGACAACAAGATGGTGAGACTCTTTACGAGGCATGGGAGAGATTCAAGGACTTGACAAGGAAATACCCACCAGACATGTTCCATGATTGGGTGCAATTGCATATTTTCTATGATGGACTCTCTTATGAATCAAGGAAGGCTGTAGACCATTCATCAGGAGGTTCATTGAACAGGAAAAAGACTGTGGAAGAGGCCATTGAAGTGATTGAGACAGTGGCTGAGAATGAGTACTACTATGCATCAGAAAGGCACAACACTAAGGGAGTCATGGAGCTGAACCATGTTGATACAATTCTAGCCCAAAACAAGGTGTTTGCCAAGCAACTAGCAGAGCTTACCAGGCAATTAGAAACAAAGCAAGTGGCTGCAATACACACACAAGATCAAGAGGAAGTAAGCATTGAAGGAGGTGATTGGGAAGAGGCCAATTATGTGGGAAACCAACAAAGGCAATCATATGATCCACATTCCAACACTTACAACCCAGGCTGGAGAAACCACCCAAACTTTGGGTGGGGAAACCAACAAACCCAACCACAAAACCACAAACCTTACAACCACAACCAACATAACAATTCCACATACCAAAACTCCAACCAAAGATCATACCAAGCCACACAAAACACTTACCCCCAACCATCATATCATGGCCAAAATAATCAACCTACCCAACTTAATCCGAACCAACAATTTCAAGATCAATTAAACCGGATAGAAGGAATGATGGCAACCATGAGTCAAGACATAACCGAATTGAAAAGCTTCAGGGATGATGTGAGAGCTACCTTAAGAAACCATGGTGAAAAACTCAAGAGGATGGAGTCTCAAGTAGGAGAGCTATCTCAACAGGCCGTCAAATCAACTGCAGTGTTCCCTAGTGACACAGAAAAGAATCCTAAAGGGGAACAAAAGAGAGTGAGATGGGAAGAATGCAAGGCCATTACCATATTGAAGGAAGTTTCAGAAGAAGAAGGAATCAGGCCCTCAGAGCAGGAGCCAGAAATCTTGAAGGAAGGTGTGGAAGAAGTTAAGCAGGAAAGTGGAACTGAGCAAGCCAAGGAACTGCAAAAAGGCATGATGGAAATATACCAACCAAAAGCACCATTTCCTGAGAGGTTAGGAGGAGGTGAAAAAGAGAAAACCTATTCAAGGTTTTTAGAGACATTTAACTCTCTTCATGTCAATATTCCCTTTCTTGAGATTCTCCATCAAATGCCTACACACATCAAGTATTTAAAGGAATTGTTAAGCAAGAAAAGAGTTTTGAAGGGAGGACAAACGGTAACAATGAACAAAGAATGCAGTGCTCTCATCAAGAAGGACACACTCTCTAAGAAAACGGACCCAGGAAGTTTTCATATCCCTTGCATCATAGGGGAAACAAAAATTGACAGAGGATTCTGTGATCTAGGAGCTAGCATAAATGTGATGCCTCTAACTCTTATGAAGAGGCTACAACTGAATGAGGTGAGATCCACTGATGTAATCATACAATTGGCTGACAAAACTCAGAAGCAAGCTGAAGGGGTAGTTGAAAATGTGCTGGTGAAAGTGGGGGATTATTACCTCCCCACAGACTTTGTCATTGTGGACATGGAGGAAAGCTACTTACACCCTATAATTCTGGGCAGACCATTTCTAGCCACTACTAGAGCGCTCATAGATGTAGAACAAGGAGAGCTAATTCTGAGAATACATGATGAACAGCTCATTTTCAAAGTTTTCAAACCTGCATCTGAGCCTGAACCAGAACCTGAAAAGCCTAAGGATGATAGTAGCCATCTGTGTTTGGAGGAAAGTAATCCAGCAGCTGAAACTCTAAAACAGTTCTTGGAAGGCAAACAAGAGTTGCAAGAGTTAAAGCCACAAGAATCAGTGGAAACAGATCAGAAGGATCCTCCTGAGATAAGGGTCAATGAAGAAATCCTCAAGAGAAAGGGAAGAGTGATAGGGAGATTGCCAAGAGGGTGGAGAAACAAGAAAATTCCCACTGAAGGTTTTTCTCCGGGAGATAACGTGATATCAAGTCATTATCTACAAATCCCACCTGACCTCAAAACCATTCCTTCCCAGCTCCCTCAAGTGTTCACAATCAGGAAAGTTCTTTCTATGGAACATTTAGAGGTCATGAATGAATCAAGTGGGGACGTTTTCATAGTAAGAGGAGAAGACGTCAAGCACTACAATCCACCCTAACAAGGGACAACCGTCAAGCTAGTGACGTTAAAGAAGCGCTTCATGGGAGGCAACCCATGTTTTGATATCCTTATTTTTTTTTGTTTTGTTGTGCAT
Organism: Arachis ipaensis; assembly: GCF_059453495.1. Classification (NCBI taxonomy): domain Eukaryota; kingdom Viridiplantae; phylum Streptophyta; class Magnoliopsida; order Fabales; family Fabaceae; genus Arachis; species Arachis ipaensis. The sequence goes on from NC_142439.1 coordinate 98,069,078, forward strand.
CTAATAAAGCATGGTTTCTTATGCATGAACTTGAATCCTCAGGACAACTGCTGAAAGAGTGCACTAAACATTGCATGTAAAATGCAATTTGTCTCTAAGTTTGGTGTGCCTGAAGGCACCCCAAATTTTATTCAAAATGCATTCAATTTTTATTGCACAACCAAAGATTAAGTTTGGTGTTCCTCTTTGAACACGGTTCATGAAAAGCACGAAGTTCCTCTGGATTTCGAAATTCATGACAAGTATACCATTCGCATGTTTTAATGCTTTGGTTTCAATTACTTAGGGTAGTAAATTTGTTTAGAATCGAAGAGCCAAGGTGACTATGATTTATTAGAATTAAGCACATTCATTAAGGACAACCAATATGGATTTCATGTCATCAGGAGACTTGACCAAACACCAAGTGTGGTGTCCAAATAATAAGTGTGCATACATGTAGAAGTCACGGCTATAAGCTCATAAAGACAATCATTGATTTACATGTGCAAGTACTATTCATAATTCACATGGACCGAAAAATGATAGCAAACTTGTTTGTTTGTGCAGGTACAAAAGAAAAGACAAAAATGGAGGAAAAAGACAAAGGGAGGTACGGTGGTGCTTGGTCAAAAAGAAAATTCACAAGTCTTTGAAACTAACACATGGGAAAAGGAAGTTCTGCAAGAAAAGATAGCTACATGTACAACCTAATGCACCCAGAATACTTCCAAGAAAATGAAAAGCAATTCGTCCTTCTCCCTAATTCATATATTTACCATCAAGCCACCCTTCACAAATCACCCTAGCCGTCCATTTTGCACTTACGGGCACTATAAAGAACCACTTGGGGAACAAGTTCAACACCACCAAATCTCCTTCATGCACATTTCCTTCATCATAGCATAAACTATCTCTTGCCGAAAACAACCTCCCCACACTTCCAACAACACTTCTTGTTTCACCTTGTCAACTTTAGCTTGTCACTTACCAAAACTAAAGAACCAATGGCAGCTTCATCTAGCCACAAAAGAAGAAAAGACAAGCAGCCAATGGAGGAAAACAGGGAATTCGATGCATGGAGATACAGATCAGTTTTCCATGAGATTCAAGCCGAATGGATGAGACCTAAAACGGTACTAGCTGAGGTTCCCTTTGACCTTGAAAAGGATGAGTTCCCAGGTGTTTGGGAAAAGATCAAAAAGAGGAAGTGGGAGCTCCTGACTAAGCCAATCACTAAAATCAACATCAACCTGGTGAAAGAGTTTTATGCAAATGCAGTAAGGGAGGATCCAACCAAGAAACCCACATACAAAAGCTATGTGAGAGGGGTGGAAGTTGACTTCAGTCCCAAAGCAATCATGAAAACCCTTGGCCTGAAAAACATACATTTCAGCCAAGCAAGTTATGAAGAAAGGATGATAGGAGAACCTGACTATGCAACTATTGCTGAAGACCTTTGTGCCATCAGAGCTGAATGGGTGAGAAAAACAAGAGGGGCTCCAAGAGTCTTGAGAAGGGGAGACCTAACACCTGAAGCTAAAGGGTGGTATGCAATAGTTAGGAGATCCATCCTACCCACTGCAAACTCTTCAGAAATAGTCCCTAAAAGAGCCATCTTGCTACATTGCATTATGGTGGGAGGGGAGATCAAAGTTCATAAACTCATTGCTGAACAGATACAAGAGTTTAGTGAGAAAAGTGACCCTGAATCCTGGCTCCACTTCCCTAGCACTATCATTAGACTATGCATCGATGCCCAAGTACCACTTGAGGATGAAAGACCTAATTGGCTATATCCTGGATTGGCCATAACTGCGTACAGAATGACTCTTGGCCCAACTCCTCCAAGACATACAAGAAGAAGAAATGAAGAAGGGCAACAAGTGGAAGCCGAGCAAGAAGCAGAACAAGAAAGACAGGAAGGAGAAGACAGAGAAGAAGAGCAAGAAGAGCAAGCAAGTCCAGAAAGAAGACAACGAATTCCCAGAGACCCCATGGATATGAGCAGAATGCAGGAAATCATGGAAGGAATGTCTCAACAATACATGAGGTCTCAGGAGAGACAAGAGGACTTTCACCTAAAAATGATGGATATGCAAAGGAACTTTGAATCAAGATTCTTCGATCTGCAAAGGGAACAGAATCTACACTTACAGGAATCCTTCAGCCACATATGCCAACACCAAGATGCCAATGTCTTGGCAATCAAGGAAGCCACCACTTTACAGAATGCAAGATACTCAGTCCAAGCTGATTACAACATCAGTTCGCAAATCAAGCTTAACTACATAGGGGAACATCTACACAAGATGGACCCAGCATTCCCAGCTTTTGATGAGTATTTCAAAGGGAGGAAAGAAGGAGAAATAAACAAGGCAATGATCCTTGAAAAAGGAGTGGAAGAAACGATGAAAAAGGCTGAATTCTGGAAAAAGCTCATAAGAAAAGACAAAGGAAGCACAAGTGGTCAAAAAGAGGCAGGAAGCAAGAAGAAGCAGGATCCCAAGAATTAAGAAGAACCAAGCAATAAATAAGAGGTGGTCTCGTTCCTTAATAATCAAATGATCATTGGTGGATTGTCTTTATGAGCTTTCTTTCATCATAAGTCATTTAAGTGTTATGTGGAGTTTTTTTTTTAGTATGAGTGTCTGTTTATTGCTTTGAATAAAGTGAATGCCTAGATGTTTGGATATAACTTCACCTTCTTAAACGAGTGCTTGCCATGCTTGTTCTGTTTCCAAAAATAAAAGAAAAGTTTGAACAAAAGTAACTTGGCTAAATTAGTGACAAATCAAGTAGAATTAAGTGGTGGTATGCATGCTTGATTGTTTAGTCAGATCACTGGAATTAGAGTGTAGAATTATCATTCTTTGTGTAGAAATTGAAAACTGTCTATGGATCTTGATGAATAAATGTCTTTGGCCATGAAAAAGAAAGAAAAAGAAGAAGAAAAAGCCACTGAAAAAGGGCAACCAAAAAAAACAAAAAAATTGAGAAAATAAGCTAGGTACCAATGGTTTGAACTTCTGAGACAAATGCCTGTGGTGTTTATGTATTAAGGATATGCTTGGATGAATAGGTTCTGAGGAGTGTTTCAACACTTGGTAACTTGGGTTAACTAACCCGGGATTATCAACCAAAAGTCCATTATCAAGAGCAACCTAAATACAAAACATTTAGTCACACAAAGAGGTGCTGGGCACCAATGTCTCAAGAAGAAATGTGAACTAAAATGCCTAAAGTGGATATGTGTAGTGCACTGATAAGAAAAAGAAAATGCCAAAGGCTTGTGCAACACATGACACTAAGCAAACAAGGAGCAAAAGAAGCTCTAAGAAAAAGAAAAGAAAAACAAAGAAGAGAAAAGTGCCAAGGACATAAGAATAACAAGAGGCCATAGCAATGTTTGATGGATGCAATGAAAAAGTGATAATCTTACCTGATAAGAATGAAAAAGTGATGCTGCAACTTTCTGCATAAAACCCTTCTGAGGAACTTCAAATGCTTGCTAATATAGCCAATGTAATTGCTTTCTGTTTCATACTTTCTTCTTAAATAACTCAGGACTTGCTTAGGGACAAGCAAGTATTAAGTTTGGTGTTGTGATGCCAAGGCATCTTAGGCTAGTTTCACTAGTATTTTTCTGTTAGTTTTAGTGGTTTTATGCATTTTCTTGAGCTTAAAGTAACCAAGAATGGTTAAAAGAATAACAAAGCAATGAACCATCCAAACAATATGATTTTGATGCAAATTCCATGAGTTTTAGTTATATTACTTGAATGCTATGAATGGAAGATTTCTCATGAATTTTTGCAAGACTTTGATGCATTTGTTTGGATGATTTCAGGGAAGAAGAGGCTAAGCAAGGAAGCAACAAAATCAATAAAGGAAGCTTGAATATCACATGTGGAGTTTAAGTTCCAGTTTAAGCCTAAACTGGAGCTTAAACGCCAGAATCATGAAGGCTAAGAAATGCTGGAATTGAAGTTTAACCTCCAGTTTAACCTTAAACTGGAGGTTAAACGCCAGAATGAAAAGTCTCACCAAAGAAGCATTCCACGTTTAACCTCCAGTTTGACCTCAAACTGGAGGTTAAATGCCAGAATGAGAATGTCACCCAGGAAGGAGTTCCACGTTTAACCTCCAGTTTAACCTTAAACTGGAGGTTAAACGCCAGAATGGGAAAAGCACCAGGGAGCCATTTCCACGTTTAAGCTCCAGTTTGACCTCAAACTGGAGCTTAAACGTGTTCGACCAAGTTTTCTCCTCCAGGGTTGCTCTCTCCATTTCCACGTTTAAGCTCCAGTTTGACCTCAAACTGGAGCTTAAACGTGTTCGACACCTCCAGGGCTACCCTTCTAAGCTTCCACGTTTAACCTCCAGTTTAACCTTAAACTGGAGGTTAAACGTGTTCGACCTCCAGGATGCCTCCTTCCATTTCCACGTTTAACCTCCAGTTTAACCTTAGACTGGAGGTTAAACGTGTTCGACCTCCAGGGCTGCCCTTCCTATATCCACGTTTAAGCTTCAGTTTAACCTTAAACTGAAGCTTAAACGTGTTCGACTACATGACTCTCCAGGGCTGCTTTCTTCCATTTCCACGTTTAAGCTTCAGTTTAACCTTAAACTGAAGCTTAAACGTGCTTCTACAAAAGGCCTCACTGGAAGTGTCTGGCGTTTAAGCTGCAGTTTAAGCTTAAACTGCAACTTAAACGCCACTCTTGGAAAAGGTTTCTGGACCAAAAATATTGTGGTTTAAGTTAGTATTTGAGCACAAACATTAACTTAAACTTATTCTGGTATGAAACCCAATTGAATATCATGGTTTATGGGATTGGGCCTGAAGGATTGATGAGTTTGAAATCTCAATTTATTGAGTCATGTGTCATTATTTGATTATCACTAAGTTGGCTCAATGAATGTTACAGAATTTGGATCAACAACCCCATCAAGATTATGGATCATAAACCCAAGGCAAAAGGAAAGCAGGGAGAGGCCTCAAAGCCCAAGAAACACAACAGAAGCTCAATATAGAAAGTGTATAAATAGGATAGAATTGAAGTTAGAAAGGACTTTTACCTTCACTTTTAGCTAGTTTTCATATCTTTGTAATTGAATTCAGAGCTATGACTCACTAAACCCCCTTTCATTGGGTTAGGGAGCTCTATTGTAATTCAATGAATCAATAATAGTTTATCTTCTTCTTCAATCTTTTCTCTTGAATTTTGTTAGAAAGCTTCTCGATCTAATTCCATTGGGTAGTTGTCTTGGGAAAGAAACTACCCATAATTGGAATCCTTCGGAACCTTGGGAAAGGAATGGAGGATTCATGCTAGAGAAGCTTTCTCACAGTGAATTGGATTGGGGTTTGGATGGATATTGTGACATGTAATCCTACCAAATTGTGGTTCATGAAACTATGTGGTATAATCAGTGATCGAGCATCATCTCTTCTTATGAACATTTAAACCAAGGGATTGGGAATTTGTTTGTTTTTAGAGAGAATTGGTGAGCCAAGGAATTGGGATCCAATCATATAAGATTGCCAAGCAAAATTTAATGAACGCATTGGTTGAGGAAGAGATAAACATGTTTTGATTCGGAGATCTCAATATCTCCTATAACCCAATGAATTCCCCATTTCTGATTTCCACTTTCTCTTTACATTCGGCAAGTACATTCATGCAATCACCACCATTCCCTTTTAATTTCAGCAATTTAGTTTCTGCTCTTTAATTCATGCAATTTAAGATTCCGCCATTTCAATTTCTTGTCATTTACTTTTCCCGCCAATTTTACATTCCGCAATTCTCATCTAAATCTTGATTCCGCTCAACTAGAACACACTTCTAATCTGAATTGCTCATTCAACCAATCCTTGTGGGATTCGACCTCACTCTATTGTGAGTTTTTACTTGACGATAACCGGTGCACTTGCCGGAAGGAATTTTGCCGATCGTGCAATTTCCTAATTCGTAGCATAACTAGTTTATGCGCATCATACAAGCCAAAGGGCATTCTCTTGTAAGCATAAGTCCCAAAAGGACATGTAAAAGTAGTCTTTTCCTGATCCTCAGGAGCTATATGAATCTGGAAATAACCTGTGTAACCATCTAAAAAGCAATAATGTGATTTACCTGACAGGCGATCCAGCATTTGATCAATGAATGAAAGTGGGTAGTGATCCTTACGGGTAGCTTGGTTGAGACGCCTGTAATCAATGCAGACTCTCCAAGCATTCTGAACTCTAGTTGCTATGAGCTCTCCATGCTCATTCTTCACTGTAGTGACTCCAGACTTCTTGGGCACCACTTGTACTGGGCTTACCCATTCACTGTCTGAAATGGGATATATGATACCGGCTTCCAATAGTCTGGTCACTTCCTTTTTGACAACTTCCAAGATGGTGGGATTCAATCTTCTTTGGGGTTGACGGACAGGTCTTGCTCCCTCTTCTAAAAATATTCTGTGCTCACATACTTGAGGGTTAATGCCTACTATGTCTACCAAGATCCACCCAATTGCCTTCTTATGCTTCCTCAGCACATCAAGTAACTGCTCTTCTTGTTGAGAAGTAAGTTCCCTTGCAATGATAACTGGAAACCTCTGCTCATCTTCAAGATAAGCATATTTGAGATGTGGAGGGAGGGGTTTCAATTCTAACTTTTGATCATGCGCAGGCTCTGGATTATCTGGAGCTTGTGAAAATGATGAAGTGCCCTCATTGTCAGTTAAGAGGGTCCCCACACCTGGACCTTGTCCAGTGTGCCTCTCTTCAAACTCTTCCTTGTGAACTTCAGCTACACTTTCATCTATGACATCACACTGAAAGATAGAACGATCTTCTGGGGGGATGTCAATGACTCCATTCAGATTGAAGATTACTATGCGGCCATCTATTTCAAAGGAGTATGTTCCTGAAAAGGCATCCAATTTGAATTTTGATGTCTTCAGGAATGGTCTTCCAAGTAGGATTGATGATGGCTTATCTAAATCATTATGGGGCATTTCCAAGATATAAAAATCAGTGGGAAATGTAAGCCCTTTAATGTTCACCAAAACATCTTCAGCAACTCCAGCCACTGTAATAATGCTTTTATCTGCTAACACAAAACGAGCTGCCGACCTTTTTAAGGGAGGGAGTCTCAAAATATCATATATAGACAAAGGCATTATATTGACACATGCTCCTAAATCACACATACAATCATAAATTACTACACCACCAATAGTACAGCTAACTATACAAGGACCTGGATCACTACATTTTTCAGGTAATCCTCCCATTAAAGCAGATATAGAACTACCTAAAGGAATAGTTTCTAATTCATTAATTTTGTCTTTATGGATACATAAGTCTTTTAGAAACTTTGCATATTTAGGTACCTGCTGAATAACATCAAAAAGAGGAACAGTCACCTCAACCTTTTTGAATATTTTTACCATTTTGGGGTCGGGTTCCAGCTGCTTCCTGGTCTTCCTTGCAAGTTGTGAAAATGGAATAGGAGTAGTGTTTTCTGTGGTGTCTGCGCCTTTTGGTGCTTCCTCCTGTGGTTGAGCTATTTCTTCTTCAGCTATGTCCTGTATGTCCTCTTCCTCTTCAACGCCTTCTATTTCTACTACCTCTTCAACTGAGGTGTGTCCTGGTGGGCTTGGTTCCTCCTGATTCCTCTCCTGCAGTGTGGTTCCAGACCTTAGGGTGATGGCATTAATGCCTCCCTTTGGATTGGGTAATGGTTGAGAGGGGATTCCAGTGGAGCTTGAAGGTTGGTTACTGGAATTTTGCGTTGATCCAATCTGTGACATAAAAGCTTGCAAAGTAGAGGTGAGACCATTCAGACTGGCATTAATACTATTCATGATGTTATTTTCCATGGTCTGTTGTCTTTGCTCAAAAGATTGTAGTAGCTCTTCATTAGGAGATAAAGAAGAATGAGTAAATTAAGAGGTCTGCTGTTGATTGTTCTGTGGTCCTTGGTTTTGCCTCAGGTGAGGTGCTCTGTAAGGTTGATTCTGCTGCCTGTTGTTGTTATTATTCCACCTCTGATTTCCCTGATTATCTCGGCCTCCTCTGTTATTGTTGTCCCTCCAATTCTGGTTAGAATTGTCTTGCCATCCATGGTTATTATTTCCACTTTGGTTGTACCCTTGGTTGGGGCGGTCATAGAAGTTATGAGTGGATGCCACCATGTTGTCTTCTTGTTGGAGCTGCGGGCATTCATCAGTGTAATGGCTATAATCAGTACAGATTCCGCAAACTCTCTGTGGGACTAGTTATTGGTTTTGCTGTGGTGGAGGGGGTTGAACTTGCTGAGCTTGTTGTTGATTCAATTGCATCTGCTTCAGCAAGTTAGTCATCTCACATATACTTTGAGTTAGAGCAGCAGTCTCTCTGTTAGAGGATACTTCTGCAACGGCTTTTGAACGGCCTTGCTTTTGCCTGTGGTTCCTAGTAGATTCATCTAAATCACTGATCAATTGCCAAGCCTCATCAGTGGTCTTGTACTTCTTCATAGACCCATTGCTAGCACTTTCCAATGTGGTCTTATCTTGGGGCCTCATGCCCTGTGTGATATAGCTAAATAACACTATCTTGTCAATCATTTGGTGGGGGCATGCTTCCAGAAGATTATTGAAGCGCTCCCAGTATTCAAAGAGAGTCTTATTGTCATCCTGAACAATTGTGGAAATATCCTTCCTCAGTTTATCAGTAACTTCAGATGGAAAGAATTTCTCCAAAAACTCCTTTCTGAGTGTATCCCAATTGGATACATTTGCTAGAGGTTGAGTGTAGTACCACTCTCTTGCTTTTCCCTCAAGAGAAAACGGGAAAGCTTTCAGCAAAATTGAAGTTTCATCAGTACCATCACGCCTGACAGTAGAATAGGCTGCCTGGAAATCTCTCAAGTTCTTGATAGGCTCTTGAGCAGGTAGGCCATGAAACTTGGGCATTAAATTTAGCAGTGCGGTCTTTATTTCAAAATCTGTAGCTACCGCTGGATGATGCGCTTGAAACGGTTGCATTGTAAAATCAGGGGCTCCTTCCTCCTGGATGGTAACTCTCCTAGCTGCCATGTCTTCTGCACGTAAAATAACTGAATCAGTAGAATAGAGGCTGATTTCTTCCTCAAGTTCACTTTCAGATCCGCCCTCAGAGCGGACTAACCGACGATGTTTTCGCCTTATTCGTGAAATAGTCCTTTCAATTTCAGGATCGAATATTAGCAAGCGCGGATCAGGAAGTGAATGCGTCATTTGACGAAAGAAACATGCAGCTCATAGTAGCAAAATAAAATAAAATGTAAATAAATAAATTCTAATTAATAACTTTAGCACTCTATTGCAACTCCCCGGCAACGGCGCCAAAAATTGATGAGACACAGAAGTTGGTGAATTAAAAATTATTAAAATAGTTACGTTGCAAGTATAGTTCTTAACTCATCGAAAATCTGCCTATCAATTTAGAAATATGTCACAGAGAGTTTAAATTAAAAATTACTGGGAGTTTAAGTCCCAGGTCGTCTCCCAACGAGTTGCAGAAAAGTGTGCTATTTTATTAATCAGATGTTCCAAGAAGTTGAGTTAAGTAGATGGGAAATTAAATTGAGAAAATTCAAATAATATGAAATAAAAGCCTTGACTGGGAGTTGATTAGTTGGAATCTCTATCATTTATGGGATGAATTCAAGATTAATTTATAATTAATGGTTGTTCTGTTTAGTTATCCTTTACTAGGTAAAGGAAAGTCAAACAAGTTGGAGTGCTAGATCTGTTCACGAGTTGCAACCCACTTAGTTCAAAGGGATTGGTGTTAGTGATTAGATAACAATCCAACAGTTAACCCAATTACAAATTTTCTTTCAATCCTTCTAACTTAAGAGTTCCTTTCAATCAACCCCCCATCAAGTGAGGGAACTACTTGCTCATTGTAAATAAAAAACCCATAACACATGAAAGGGAATTAAAAGAAGACATGATTATTGGAATGGAAATTAAATAAAAATGGAAGAAATAATCCTTGTACTAAATAATCATGAAAGTATTCAAATGACAAAATTGAACAAAGCAAAGAACATGGAAGAATAAAACCAAGTTAAGAGAACGAACTAGAATGACGAAGTCTTGATGAGGAAATAACTCTTCTCAATGTTCCAATGCTAAGACCAATTGAAAATTAAAATTCTAAAACCTAGAGAAAAAAACCTAAAGGAGTAAAACTAGATCTAAAACTGAAAACTGTCTAGAATGAATGTTGTTCTTTGTTTCTGCATATTCTCTGGCTCTAGTCTGCTGTTCCGGGCCGAAAACTGGGTCGAAATAAGGTCCAAAATCGCCCCCAGCGAATTCTGCAGATTATGCAGATCGCACATGTCACGCGATCGCGTCATCCATGCGGACGCATCATTCGCGCTTTTCCTTGCTACGCGTTCGCGTCATCCACGCTACCGCGTCACTTGAGCTTTTCCAATCCGCGCGGCCGCGTGAGCCATGTGGTCATGTTACTGCGATTTGCTCTCCTTCGCGCGGTCGCATGAGCCATGCGACCGTGTCACTTCTCATTGGTTATCTCCTTAAATTCTTGTGTTCCTTCCATTTTTCCTAGCTTCCTTTCCAATCTCCAACTCATTCATGTCATATAAAGTCTGAAACACTCAACACACAGATCACGATATCGAATGGAATAAAGGAGAATAAAAATTACATAATTAAAGTCTCTAGGAAGCAGTTTTCAAAGATGTTATAAATTCAGGAAGGAATTATAATTTCATGCTAATTTAATGAATAAGTGGGTAAGGATCATGATAAAACCACACAATTAAGCACAATATAAACTATAAAATAGTGGTTTATCACTGAGCTACTTCTTCTTCAACCTTGTCTTGTACTTCCTCTTCTTCTTTAGCATCTTCCACTTCTATCATATCCTCAGCTGGGGCGTGTACCTGTGGGCTTGGTTCCTCTTGGTTCCTCTCTTGTAGTGTGGTTCCGGACCTCAAAGTGATGGCATTGATGCCACCCTTGGGGTTGGGTAAGGGTTGAGAAGGAATTCTACTAGAGCTTAAAGGTTGGTTAGTGGAAGTAGGTAATGAATCTATCCGGGTGGTGAGAGCTTATAAAGTGGCATTCAGACCATTTAGAGTCGAGTTCAGTGTAGTCTGCATGTCTTGTTGTCCTTGTGCAAGAGAGCGAAGCATCTCGTCATTTGATGAGGAAGTGGGATAAGTGATATGAGGGACTTGTTGTTGGTTTTATTGGGGTCCTTGTGACTGCCTTAGGTGAGGAGCTCTGTAAGGCTGGTTCTGATTCTGCTGTCTGTTGTTGTTATTCCACCTCTGGTTTCCATTGTTGTCTCTGCCTCCTCTGTTATAGTTGTCCCTCCAGCCATGGTTGGAATTATCCCTCCAACCTTGGTTGGAGTTGTCCTACCATCTTTGGTTATAGTTCCCACCTTGGTTGTAGTTGTTGCCTTGTTGATTGTATCCTTGATTCGGGCGGTCATAGAAATTATGAGTAGCTACCACAGTATTGTCTTCTTGTTGGAGCTGCGAGCATTTATCAATATAATGACTATAATCAGCACATATGCCGCATACTCTTTGGGGAACTAACTGTTAGCTTTGCTGTGGTGGGGAAGGCTGAGCTTGTTGTTGTTGATTCAAATGTAATTGCTTCAGTAGGTTGGTCATTTCACATATACTCTGTGTAAGAGCAGAAGTCTCAGTGCTAGAGGAAATTTCTACAACAGCTTTTCAGTGGTTGCTTGATGAGTATTTTGGTGAAAAATAAATTTCCTCCAAAACACACATATCTAACCGGCAAGTGTACCGGGTCGTATCAAGTAATAAAAACTCACGGGAGTGAGGTCGATCCCACAGGGATTGAAGGATTGAGCAATTTTAGCTTAGTGGTTAATTTAGTCAAGCGAATCAAGATTTGGTTGAGTGTTTTGTGATTTGCAGAAATTAAATTGCATGGAAGTAAAGAGAACAGGGAATTAAAATGCTGAATCTTAAAGAACACGAAATTAAATAGCAGAAACTTAGAATGCAAGAATTGTAAATAGCGGAATCTTAAAGTGCAAGAAATGTAAACGGCTGGAATTGAAAAGGGAATTGGGGATTGGATTTGCAGAATTTAAACAAGGAAAAGTAAATTGCATCAAGCAGAGAAGTAGAAGAAGGTTTGGGTTAGATTGGATCTTGAAGCAGAAAAGTAAATGAACATGAAAAACAGTAACAGAGAATGTAAAATTGGGAAATTAGATCTCAGGACCCAGAGACTAGAAAACCAAGTCTAGATCTCAATGCCTTCCTAGATCCAACAAGAAATTGAAATTGAAATTCAAAGAAAGTGGATGAAGAGCAATTAACAGAAATTGAAATTCAATCAAGCAGTAAATAAAGCAGTGAGATCCAAGGTTGAGAATGAAACAGAATTTCTTCAATTCTCCGACCCAAAATCCAAGACAATTGTAATTGAAATTGAAAGCAATAAAACTGAGAGGAAGAGAAGTGAATTCTCCTTCCCCAAGACAAAGAAATTAAAGATCACTCAATATCCAAAGCTCTCCGAAAACTATTATGAAAATTCCAAAGGAAAGCTCTCCAAAAGAAAAAGCTCTCTAAGAACTTGAATTCTATCCTATTTATACACTTTCTTCCAATGATCTTCAAGCCTTGAGTTGGGCCTTTGTTCTTGGTGGAATTGGGTTGAAAGAGGCCTTGGTTAATTGCTCTTGGAGTTTGAAGAGGAACCAAAATAAACCAATTGAACCGGGTTGGAGTTTTGCAAAAGTTGGACCAAAAGTTTGAGCAAAAGTTAGGGGTCTAACTTTTGCTCCAACTTTTCATATCAGCTAACACCACTTTGCTGATACTCACGTTGGTGCCAAAGTTAGGGGTCTAACTTTGGCCCCAACATTGGCTTTACCTTGTGCACTTGTGGCGCCAACGTTAGCCACCAAGTTAGGGGGCTAACGTTGGCGCAAACTTTTGCTCCTCCCCTTGTGATTTTCATGTGCCAACGTTAGCCACCAAGTTAGGGGGCTAACGTTGGCGCAAACTTTTGGTGCCCAGGGAGGTTTTCTTCATGCCAACGTTAGCCTCAAAGTTAGGGGGCTAACGTTGGCGCAAAATTTTGGTGCCCAGGGGTGAATTTCATGTGCCAACGTTAGCCACCAAGTTAGGGGGCTAACGTTGGCGCAAACTTTTGGTACCCAGGGAGTGATTTTCAAGTTCCAACGTTAGCCTCCAAGTTAGGGGGCTAACGTTGGGGCTAACTTTTCACCCAAAAGTTTGTGCAAAAGTTTGAGGCTAACTTTAGGTCCAACTTTTTGCTTCTTGGTTCATTTTCATTTATTCCCTTGTCTTCTCTTTACTCCTAGCTATTCCTTCTTGCTTCAACCTTTCTCCAAGCTTTCTTCACCTATCATTAATCAACCAAACACATCAAAGCTATGCTCATAATCATGAGATATCCATTCTATCATAATATGCAACAATTATAGCATAAAACCTCATGAAATGGCATGAATTCATACATGGTTGATTCAATCAAGGGAAACATGAAAATCTACTCAATTAGCTTGCTTATGGTTCAAGAAAGTGCATAATTCTAATGAAAACAAAAGGAAAAGACTAGTTAAAATAGGCTAGGATGACTTGTCATCACAACACCAAACTTAAAGCTTGCTTGTCCCCAAGCAAGAAAAGATTTATTGAGAAGAAAGAATGAGATGGAAGAGGATGTTCATGCTAGCAGAGTATTATTGATAGTTCATGGGATTTTGTGTGAATATGCAAATACTCACTTCTTATTGACTCCTAGGCCTAGAAAGTCTCCTTCAAGCTTCAAGTAACATACTGCTATGACCTCTCATTATTCCTTTATCCTTGGCTATTACTTTGTTCATAAGCTTTATTTGAGTGTCATGTGTAGCAAGTTCATTTTCTTTTCTTTATACTTGACACATTATTCACCATAGACACTTGGCTCACATTCCTTCTTAAAACATTGATGCCCAGCACCTCTTTGGGTTACTAAATGCCTTGTAGTTAGGTTGCTCTTGATAGTGGACTTTCAGCTGATGATCCCGGATTAGTTAACCCAAGTCACCGAGTGTTGATGCACTCCTAAAAGCTTACTAATCCAAGCAGATCCTAGTACAAAGACATCACAGGCATATATTTTAAAGTTCAAGCTATTGGTGTCCAGCTTTGTTTCTTTTTGTTTCCTTTTGTTCTGATCTCTTTTCTTTCCTCCTTTTTGTTTTTCTTTCTAACCAAGGGATTTAATTGAGATTCATAGACAGTAGGCTACTCTCTACTTAGGAGGCGATATCCTGGCTCTTTATTCACTAAAAGTGAGCTATTATACAATCACATACATACCACCACTTACTTTTATTCTACTTCTATCTAACAGAGACCCTCTTACTTTACATTCAAACATTTCTTTTATTGAATTGAAAAATGCAGGGGACAAAGCATGCTTTTTGCTAAGTGAAAGTAAACACACAAGCACACACATAGATTAGCTTACTTATTTTAAGAGAAACAAACATGATGCAAAGACTATTAATTATAATAACTACTTAAAGATGCAAAGACAACTTAAAACAGACACAATGCATGCTTTTTCTTTGTAGTGATGAACAAGGAGCAAGTCCACCTTTCATTTGTCAGGCTTTTTCTTTCTTCTTTCATACACCTGGTTGCTGGTGTTCCCAGTGTTCATGTCTGTTGTCTGTTGACCCCGCCAGAAGCCAGCCTTATTCATAGCCTCCTCCACTCTATCTTCAAGCCCCATGGCCCTGCTTACTTCTACCTCACTTCTCTTTTTGAAGAATTCATCAAAAGTTGGGAATGCCGGATCTATGTTGTGCAAATGTTCTCCAATATAGTTTAGTTTGATTTGGCTATTGATGTTGTAATCGGCTTGTACTTCATACCTTGCATCTTGGAGTGTTGTGAACTCTTTGAGAGCCCTCAAATTTTCAGCTTGCATTTGTTCCAACTTCCCAAAAGATTCATGAGATTGAAAAGCATGTTCTTCTTGCATCACAAGGAATCTTGACTCGAATTCACTTTGTTTGTTCATTATTCTTAGCTCCCTTTCTTCTTGTGCTTGTTGGTTTTTCATGTACAGTGAATGGTATTCCTCTTGCCTTTCTTGAATTCTCATGTACTGTTGTGACAATCTTCCTATTGCTTTTTGCATTTGAGTCATATCCATATTGCCATGTGGGAAAAAGTGTGGCTGTTCCTCCTCCTCTTGCGGCTCTTCTTCTATGTGTGGCTCATCTTCTTCCATTGGTTCTTCTCTTTTCCTTCTTCCATGTGGTCTTCGGCCTTGATGTGCTTCAAGGGGCATCATCATTCGTTCAATGGTTATTGGCATGCCTTGGCTTAACCACATTGGATTCTCCTCTTCCATTGGAACTTTAGCCTTTGCACACAACCTCCAAATGGTACTCGGATAGTACAACCAAGATCCGGCCGAATTCTTCTCAGCCAGCTTTTGAATGTCTTTTGCAAGGATTTCATGAACTCTTATCTCTCCTTCCACAATGATGCAATGCAGCATCACGGCTCTTTCCCTGTTAACTTCTGAGGTGTTCACTGTGCCCAGAATTGATCTTTTCATCAACTCATACCATCCTTTTGCTTCCGGGGTGAGGTTACATCTCTTCAGGAACTTATATCTATTCTTGTCATCTCCTTCCCACTCTGAGTTCTCCATACAAATGTCTCTCGCAATCTCATCATAATCCTGATTCACATTCAATCTTTGTTGGTATCCCGGTTCACTAAAGCGGAGTGACTTTAGTTTCAAGACTTTCTTGATTGCATCCGGGCTAAAGTCTACCTCCACCCCCCGCACATAGCTCTTGTACGTTGGGGGCTCACGCATGTCAAGCCTTGGGACATTTGCATAGAACTCTCTTATGATATTGGCATTGATTCGGATGGCTGGTGATGCAAGTTCCTCCCACCTCCTCTTCCGAATTTTGTCCTTCATTTCTTGACATCCATCATCCGGCAACAAGAATGGAATTTCAGGATAGATTCTTTTCTCGTTCATCCATTGAATTTGCATTTGATGAAACCAAGACTTGAATCTCCGTTGGTCATATTCATGTGTGTCTTCCTCCACCATGGGATCTTTCCCTTTTCTTCGTTTGGTTCTTGAGGAGGAGGCCATGATCACTTGGTCGGTCAAGTCTTGTGAGGTTAGAAGGAGTGTGAAGAATGTTGGAGAGTTTGATGTGTGTTTGGAGCAAAAAGAAATTGAGACTGAACTTGCTATGACAAGAAATGATGAAGAGAAGTTTAAATGTTTGGAGTTTAAAGTAAGAGAAATGTTGCACAGAGCTTGTTATGTTGAGGAGTGATGAAGGGAGTGAAGTTTCCAAGGTTGGAGTGATTCGGTCATGTGCATGGCTTGAAGGTGGTATGCTTTTAAATGAGCAATGAAGGGCTGGGATGCAATTAGACTTATGGAGATCAAAGGTATGCATGTAAGGATGAATGAAGACAAAGTTTGCTCCTTCCCTTGCCTTTGCCGTGATCATTCTCAAGGAGTGGCAGATTTCTTTTTCGAGGCATGTGATGGGATTTTGTCCACATGCTATGCTTTCCTTTGTCTTGTCTTTTTCTTTGAAGATTCTTTGACTTCCTAGTCACCACAACAAGACAACATACATTAGTTTTATCCAACCGTAGTAAGAGTGTTCTTTTTATTAATACTATGTGAACCATCAATTCTTATATCATTTGAACCGTGACACTCTCCTTTGAGGACACCAAACTTAATGTTTGGTCATATATAAAGAAAATGAGTATCTTCCTCCAATTAGTGAGATTCAAATGTTAAATGTTCATAAGAATTGTTTTCATCATACTTTCTTTTTCTCCCCCTTTTTTTTTCATGAAGGATCAATTGTATCCCTAAATCGGTGCACCAAGGTTTGATGAACACCAAACTTGTTTCTTGTCAAAGGGTACATCACAATTAATGCCTTCATTACCGGAAAAGAATTTTTCCATTTATAAGATTTTGGAAAACAACAATTGTATGATTATTGATGCATGAGTTTCTACTTTTCATGAAGCTATGTGGACACCAAACTTAGTGTTTGGCCATATGCTTTGTCAAGATACTCCAAACATGCAAAATGGAATTATTTGTGACATTGGTTTAGTGTGCTTGAAGGCACACCAAACTTAGCATATGTTTCAAAATAGTGCATGCAGTCAATGGACATGTTCATGAAAAGAGAAAAGAATTCATGCTCAATTGATCATAACTTATTGAATTTAAAATGACATGAATCTTAAAGCATGGGTTGCCTCCTATGGAGCGCTCTTTTATTGTCATTAGCTTGACATTGAGGCTTTCTTTTATGGTGGTTGGTGCTTGTAGGGCCTCAATTTGTCTCCTCTGACCGTGATCCTCTTCTTTGTTCTCTGGTGTTCAATTTCAACATGCTCTAATGAGAGTATGTTGCTGACAGTGTAGTAATCCTCGGTTTGTTGATTTGCCCCCAGCTGTTGATATATCAGTTGCACTTTGTCACCTTTGGAAAGCCCCTCTGTTGGAATCTTTCTATTCTTCCAACCCCTTTTTGCTTTGTTTCTGCGTTTCATCTTTCCTTTTGTTGATCTTTCTTTTCTGGCCGTAGGCTTTTCTTGGGGGCCTCTCTTTTCAGTGGCTAATACTCTAATACCCTCTTGGGTTTCTTCATCAGTCTGCACAATCTTTAGCATTGGGATGTTGCTGTGACCTTCCTGGTCATTTTTCATATAGTCTTTCTTCTCCTTGCTAAATTGTGCTTCTGGTAATACTTTCAGAGTGACACTCTGGTCATGCATCCTGAGAGTTAATTCCCCTTCCTCTATGTCTATGATAGCTCTAGCAGTGGCCAAGAATGGCCTTCCCAGTATAACATAGTCACCATCATCGTTTGATTCTAGAACCACAAAATCAGCAGGGTATATAAAACTGTCCACCTTAACCAAAAGATTTTCAATTACACCCCTGGGGTATACCATTGACCTGTCTACCAGCTCCAGAGACATTTGTACTGGTTTGACCTCCTCTATATGCAGCTTTTTCACCAAGGAGGATGGTATTAAGTTAATACTTGCTCCGAGATCGCACATTGCTTTAGTGATGGTCAATTCCCCAATGGTTCAAGGCAACAGGAAGCTCCCTGGGTCCTCAAGCTTGGGAGGAAGCCCCTTTTGAATCAAGGCCCTACATTCCTCAGTAATCATTATGGTTTCTTTCTCATCCCAGCTTCTTTTCTTGTTGACAAGCTCCTTCAAGAATTTGGCATACAGAGGCATTTGCTCAAGTGCTTCAGCCAAGGGGATATTGATTTCCAGCTTCTTAAAAATCTCAAGGAATTTGTGAAAATGCTGGTCTTTAACCTCTTTGTTAAACCTCTGGGGATATGGCAGTGGAGGTGTGATGCTCTTTCCTATTTGCTGCTGTCCTTGAGCTACTTCCTTTGAGCTATGTGGCTGGTTGTCCTTTTCTTTAAGTTTCTCAGTGCCTTTGTTTGGCATCACAACTTGCTCCTTAGCCTCATCTGCCTTTGTTTGATTCTCATCCTCCGTTGGTTCTTTGATGTTCTCTGCTTGCTTCTTTGTAGTGTCATTGTTGCTTATCAATGTTCTCCCACTCCTTAATTGTATTGCCTTGCATTCCTCCTTGGGATTTGGAATTGTGTCACTGGGCAGTGAGTTTGAAGGTCTCTCAACAGATACTTGCTTGGAGAGTTGCCCCATCTGTCTCTCTAGGCTCTTCAGGGAGGCTTCCTGATTCTTGGTTACTATTTCCTGGTGTTTCAACATTTTGTCTATCATGGCCTCCAAGTGAGTGATTCTTTGGGCTTCAGGTGATACTTGAGGTGGGTTATGAGATGTGGGTGGTGGATGGTAGGCATTTTGGTTGGTGGGTTGGTTATTAGATTGGTATTGGTTGAGGTTGGGGTAGTTGTTTTGAGGTTTTCTGTAGGGGTTTTGGCTAGTCTGCTGCTGGTTGTGGTTTTGGTTGCTTCTTGGGTTGTGTTGGTTTGAGTTCCTCTGCCATGGTTGTTGGTTTTGGGTATGGTTATCTCCCCATCTGAGGTTTGGGTGGTTCTTCCAGGATGGATTGTATGTATTACCATACACTTCATTTGGTCCTTGGTTGTGCATATACTGTACTTGCTCTTGTTGTTGTTCTTCTTGAGTTTCTTCACTCTGTCCCCATGTGGTTGATGGTTGGCTAGTATTAACTGCTGCAACTTGGAGACTATCAATCCTCTTGGCCATTTGCTCAAATTGTTGTTGAATTTGCTGCTGCATCATCTTGTTTTGAGCCAGGATTGAATCCACTCCTTCTAGCTCCATTACTCCTCTCCTTTGTGATGGTTGGCGGCTTCTTTGATGAGCAAAGAAATATTGGTTGTTGGACACCATATCAATGAGTTCTTGAGCCTCTTCTGCAGTTTTCATGAGTTGCAAGGAACCTCCAGCTGAATGATCCAAAGCTTCCTGGGATTTCAGTGTTAAGCCTTCATAGAAGTTTTGAAGCTTCTCCCACTCATTAAACATGGCAGGGGACATTTCCTGATCAGAGCCTTGTACCTCTCCCATGCCTCATAGATGGGTTCGGCATCCATTTGTGTAAATGTTTGTACCTCAGCCTTCAACCTTATAATCCTCTGAGGTGGGTAAAACTTGGCAAGAAACTTGGTTACCAAATCATCCCAGTTGTTGATGCTGTCCCTTGGAAAAGATTCTAACCATTGAGTGGCCTTGTCCCTGAGAGAAAATGGGAATAGCATCAGCTTGTAACTGTCAGGGGGCACTCCATTAGTTTTGACAGTGTTGCATATCCTCAAGAAAGTGGATAAATGTTGGTGTGGGTCCTCAAGTGGTCCTCCACCAAAAGAGCAATTGTTCTGAACCAAAGTGATGAGTTGTGGTTTGAGTTCAAAATTGTTAGCATTGACATTTGGAGCCAAGATGCTGCTCCCACAATGTCTAGGATTTGCAAAGGTATAGGAAGCCAAAACTCTCCTCTGGGGTGGGTTGTCATTGTTGTTGTCTTCTCCACCTGGTGGATTGGTTAAATGTTCCTCCATCTCTTGGAATTCTTCGTCTGATTCCTCTTCTCCAACAATATTTTTCCCTCTTTCAGCTCTTCTTAACCTCCTGAGAGTTCTTTCGTCTTGTTCATGAAAATTGGGTATGGTTCTTCTTGTACCTGACATACAAGCAGAGCATGAGAAATGCACAAAACCAGTGACACTTCAATCTACTGCTAGATTGAAGTGTTAGTTAGTTTAAGCAAAAAATCAAACAGTTAGTGGGTTAATCAAAATTAAAGAAAAAGTGCTTGATCTAGATCACCACCTCACTTAATCATTGTCAATCTAATCAATCCCCGGCAACGGTGCCAAAAACTTGATGAGTATTTTGGTGAAAAATAAATTTCCTCCAAAACACACATATCTAACCGGCAAGTGTACCGGGTCGTATCAAGTAATAAAAACTCACGGGAGTGAGGTCGATCCCACAGGGATTGAAGGATTGAGCAATTTTAGCTTAGTGGTTAATTTAGTCAAGCGAATCAAGATTTGGTTGAGTGTTTTGTGATTTGCAGAAATTAAATTGCATGGAAGTAAAGAGAACAGGGAATTAAAATGCTGAATCTTAAAGAACACGAAATTAAATAGCAGAAACTTAGAATGCAAGAATTGTAAATAGCGGAATCTTAAAGTGCAAGAAATGTAAACGGCTGGAATTGAAAAGGGAATTGGGGATTGGATTTGCAGAATTTAAACAAGGAAAAGTAAATTGCATCAAGCAGAGAAGTAGAAGAAGGTTTGGGTTAGATTGGATCTTGAAGCAGAAAAGTAAATGAACATGAAAAACAGTAACAGAGAATGTAAAATTGGGAAATTAGATCTCAGGACCCAGAGACTAGAAAACCAAGTCTAGATCTCAATGCCTTCCTAGATCCAACAAGAAATTGAAATTGAAATTCAAAGAAAGTGGATGAAGAGCAATTAACAGAAATTGAAATTCAATCAAGCAGTAAATAAAGCAGTGAGATCCAAGGTTGAGAATGAAACAGAATTTCTTCAATTCTCCGACCCAAAATCCAAGACAATTGTAATTGAAATTGAAAGCAATAAAACTGAGAGGAAGAGAAGTGAATTCTCCTTCCCCAAGACAAAGAAATTAAAGATCACTCAATATCCAAAGCTCTCCGAAAACTATTATGAAAATTCCAAAGGAAAGCTCTCCAAAAGAAAAAGCTCTCTAAGAACTTGAATTCTATCCTATTTATACACTTTCTTCCAATGATCTTCAAGCCTTGAGTTGGGCCTTTGTTCTTGGTGGAATTGGGTTGAAAGAGGCCTTGGTTAATTGCTCTTGGAGTTTGAAGAGGAACCAAAATAAACCAATTGAACCGGGTTGGAGTTTTGCAAAAGTTGGACCAAAAGTTTGAGCAAAAGTTAGGGGTCTAACTTTGGCCCCAACGTTGGCTTTACCTTGTGCACTTGTGGCGCCAACGTTAGCCACCAAGTTAGGGGGCTAACGTTGGCGCAAACTTTTTCTCCTCCCCTTGTGATTTTCATGTGCCAACGTTAGCCACCAAGTTAGGGGGCTAACGTTGGCGCAAACTTTTGGTGCCCAGGGAGGTTTTCTTCATGCCAACGTTAGCCTCAAAGTTAGGGGGCTAACGTTGGCGCAAACTTTTGGTGCCCAGGGGTGAATTTCATGTGCCAACGTTAGCCACCAAGTTAGGGGGCTAACGTTGGCGCAAACTTTTGGTACCCAGGGAGTGATTTTCAAGTTCCAACATTAGCCTCCAAGTTAGGGGGCTAACGTTGGGGCTAACTTTTCACCCAAAAGTTTGTGCAAAAGTTTGAGGCTAACTTTAGGTCCAACTTTTTGCTTCTTGGTTCATTTTCATTTATTCCCTTGTCTTCTCTTTACTCCTAG
Organism: Arachis ipaensis; assembly: GCF_059453495.1. NCBI lineage: Eukaryota > Viridiplantae > Streptophyta > Magnoliopsida > Fabales > Fabaceae > Arachis > Arachis ipaensis. Next base: position 98,091,067 of record NC_142439.1, read on the forward strand.
CTATTCCTTCTTGCTTCAACCTTTCTCCAAGCTTTCTTCACCTATCATTAATCAACCAAACACATCAAAGCTATGCTCATAATCATGAGATATCCATTCTATCATAATATGCAACAATTATAGCATAAAACCTCATGAAATGGCATGAATTCATACATGGTTGATTCAATCAAGGGAAACATGAAAATCTACTCAATTAGCTTGCTTATGGTTCAAGAAAGTGCATAATTCTAATGAAAACAAAAGGAAAAGACTAGTTAAAATAGGCTAGGATGACTTGTCATCATTGCTCCTGTGCCTGTGATTCCTGGTGGACTTAGCTAAGTCGCTGATCAGTTGCCATGCTTCATCTGCGGTCTTGTATTTTTTTAGAGAACCATTACTTGTACCATCTAGTGTAGTTTTATCCCGAGGCTTCATGCCTTGAGTGAAATAACTGATCAACACTAGCCTGTCAATCATGTGATGGGGGCATGCATCTAGAAGGTTCTTAAAACGCTCTCAGTACTCATAGAGAGTTTCTGATTCACTTTGAACAATGCAGGAGATCTCTTTTCTCAATCTATCTGTAACCTCAGCTGGAAAGTATTTTTCCAAAAATTCTCTCCTGAGCGTATCCCAATTGGTAACAGTCGCTTCAGGTTGGGAGTAGTACCACTGGTGCAAGAATTGTGAATCACACTTTTCACAACTCGTACCACTAACCAGCAAGTGCACTGGGTCGTCCAAGTAATACCTTACGTGAGTAAGGGTCGAATCCCACGGAGATTGTTAGTTTGAAGCAATCTATGGTTATCTTGCAATTCTTAGTCAGGAAGTCAATTATATTTATCAGTTGAATTGCGAATGAACAAGAGAGCATGGGTTAAAAGTTACTTGTTATGCAGTAATGGAGAATATGTTGGAGTTTTGGAGATGCTTTGTCTTCTGAATCTCTGCTTTCCTCTGTTCTCTGATTCACGCACGCACGTCCTTCTATGGCAAGCTGTGTGTTGGGGCATCACCGTTGTCAATAGTTACATCCCCTCCTCTTGTGAAAATGATCCAAATACTCTGTCACAGCACGGCTAATCATCTGAGGTTCCCGATCGTGCTGGAATAGGATTCACCCTCCTTTTGCGTCTGTCACTACGCCCAGCACTCGCGAGTTTGAAGCTCGTCACAGTCATTCAATCCCTGAATCCTACTCAGAATACCACAGACAAGGTTTAGACTTTCCGGATTCTCATGAATGCCGCCATCAATCTAGCTTATACCACGGAGATTCTGATTAAGGAATCTAAGAGATATTCATTCAATCTGATGTAGAACGGAGGTGATTGTCAGACACACGTTCATGGATTGAGGAAGGTGATGAGTGTCACTGATCATCACCTTCTCTATAGTTAGGCGCGAATGGATATCTTAGATAGGAACACGCATGTTTGAATGGAAAACAGAAATACTTGCATAAATTCATCGAGACACAGCAGAGCTCCTCACCCCCAACAATGGGGTTTAGAGACTCATGCCGTCAAATAGTACAAAGTTTTGATCTAAATGTCATGAGATACAAAATAAGTCTCTAAAAGTTGTTTAAATACTAAACTAGTGGCCTAGGTTTACAGAAAATGAGTAAACTATAGCAGATGGTATAGAGATCCACTTCTGGGGCCCACTTGGTGTGTGCTGGGGTTGAGACTTAAGCAATTCACGTGCATAAGGCCATTTTGGGCGTTCAACGCCAGGTTTGGATCCATTTCTGGCGTTGAACTCCAACTTTTGATCCTTTTCTGGCGCTGGACGCCAGAATTGGGCAGAGAACTGGCGTTGAACGCCAGTTTACATCGTCTATCCTTGAGCAAAGTATGGACTATTATATATTTCTGGAAAGCCCTGGATGTCTACTTTCCAACGCAATTGTAAGCACGCCATTTCGAGTTCTGTAGCTCCAGAAAATTCACTTTGAGTGCAGGGAGGTTAGAATCCAACAGCATCAGCAGTCCTTTTTCAGCCTGAATCAGATTTTTGCTCAGCTCCCTCAATTTCAACCAGAAAAATACCTGAAATTACAGAAAAACACACAACTCATATTAGAGTCTAGAAATATGAATTTTTCCTAAAAACTAATGAAAATAAACTAAAAACTAACTAAAACATACTAAAAACTATATGAAATTAACCCCAAAAAGCGTATAAAATATCCGCTCATCACAACACCAAACTTAAACTGTTGCTTGTCCTCAAGCAACTAGACAAATAAAATAGAAGACTAATAGGTTGAGAAGCAATAATATCTCAGAGTTTTTGAGTGAAGCTCAGATTCTAATTAGATGAGCGGGACTAGTAGCTTTTTGCTTCCGAATAGTTTTGGCATCTCACTTTATCCATTGAAGCTCAGAGTGATTGGCATCTATAAGAACTTAGAATTCAGATAGTGTTATTGATTCTCCTATTTTAGTACGATGATTCTTGAACACAGCTATTTCATGAGTCTTGGCCGTGGCCCTAAGCACTTTGTTTTCCAGTATTACCACCGGATACATAAATGCCACAGACACATAATTGGGTGAACCCTTTGGATTGTGACTCAGCTTTGCTAAAGTCCCCAATTAGAGGTGTCCAAAGTTCTTAAGCACACTCTTCTTTCTGCTTTTGGACCTTAACTTTAACCGCTCAGTCTCAAGTTTTCACTTGACACCTTCACGCCACAAGCACATGGTTAGGGACAGCTTGATTTAGCCGCTTAGGCCAGGATTTTATTCCCTTAGGCCCTCCTATCCACTGATGCTCAAAGCCTTGGGATCCTTTTTATTACCCTTGCCTTTTGATTTTAAGGGCTATTGGCTTTTTCTGCTTTTCTCTTTTTTTTTTTTTTTGCTGCTTTTTCTTGCTTCAAGAATCATTTTTATGATTTTTCAGATTATCAATAACATGTCTCATGTTCACCATTCTTTCAAGAGCCAACATATTTAACAGTCTTAAACAACAAATTCAAAAGACATATGCACTGTTCAAGCATTCATTCAGAAGACAGAAAGTATTGCCACCACATGTAACTAATTAGAATTTCTCTTATTAAAACTCGAAATTTTATTGCCTCTTATTCAAAAGATCTACTATTTTATTCATATTTGTTGATGATGAGAAAAATAAACTATGGCTTAATTGGAGATAAAATCAAAATAGATACTAATTACTACTATATGACTCCTAAGGTGAACTTCTATAACGACGCTATCACAGAGTTAAAGCAGAAATTGGAATTTAACAACCTTAGTTCTGGGAAACGGGTGTTCCTCGGATCTTTGGGGTGCTTGGTCCTTCAAGAGATAACTTCTGGCGCTTCAAGTCCCTCAAGTCACGCCCTTGCTCCTCTTGTTCTTTAAACATATAGGTGAGAATTTGACTGTGCTCCTTCTGTTCTTTTATTATTTGTTCCATAGCTTCCCGTATCTTGGTAACAGACGTCTCAAGATACTCCCAGTATTCAGATTGAGGGATTTCTGGGAGAGATTCCTGTGTTTTCTTCTTGGTGGGATCATCCCGTGCTTGTTGTTTTTCCATTGATGCTTTGGTGATTGGTTTCTCAACTGAGATATACTCAGTTATTCCCATCCTTACCCCAGCGTCCTTGCAGAGTAGAGAAATCACGTTTGAATAAGCCAACCTGGCTTCTTTAGAATTTTTGTTAGCAATTTTGTAGAGTTCAGCTGAGATCAGCTGATGAACTTCCACTTCTTTTCCCATCATGATGCAATGGATCATCACTGCTCTTTTAACTGTGACTTCAGAACGGTTGCTAGTAGGCAACAGAGAATGCCCAATGAAGTCCAGCCATCCTCTGGCGACTGGTTTGAGATCTTCTCTCTTGAGTTGATTTGGGACACCCTTTGTGTTGGTGGTCCACCTGGCTCCAGGGATACATATGTCCTCTAGAATCTTATCCAGGCCCTTGTCTGTTCTCATCATTCTCCTGTTGAAGGAGTCTGGATCATCTTTCAGCTGAGGTAGCTTTAAGATCTCTCTGATCTTGTCAGGGGTGGTATGAACAATCTTTCCTCTGACCATGGTCCGATATTCATAGAAAGCAGTTCCAGATAGTTTTTGCTTGTCAGTCTGCCACATATTAGCATAGAACTCCTGGATCATATTCCTTCCCACTTTCGTTTCAGGATTAGCTAGGACTTCCCAGTTCCTGATTCGAATTTGCTCCTGGATCTCCGGATATTCATCTTTTTTCAGATCGAATCTAACTTCCGGGATCACTGATCTCAGACTCATTATTTTGTTATAATGGTCTGAATGTTCTTTAGATAAGAACTTCCCTTGATTCCAAAGTGGTTTTGGAACGCTCTCTTTCTTGCCTCTTGGAGTGGGTTGTTTTCCTTTAGGAGCCATGATCTTAGTGATCGCGGATAAACACACCAAACTTAGAGGTTTGCTTGTCCTCAAGGAAAAGAAAAGAAAGGAGAGGGAAAGAAGGAGAGCTAGGTGCAATTGTTGATGGGAGGGGCGGGAGGCCGAACTCAAATTTAAAGGGAGGGAGGGTGGGTTTTCGAAAAAAGAGATAAAGATATGATAAAAAGATTGATTTGGAAAAGATAAGATAGAAGATATGATAAGAGAGGATATAGTTTAAAATTGAAAAGATATGAAAGATTTTTGAAAAAGATAAATCTAGATTTTGAAAAAGATAATGTGGAGATTTGAAAAAGATATTAGTTGGAAAAAATTAGATTTGTTTTGAAAATAGGATTTGAAAAGAGTTGGATTGAATTTGCAAAGAGGCTTGGTGCTTATGGATTAAGATACATTTGATATTTTTAAAGTAGGATTTTTAGAAATTAGGGATTTTAGAAATCAGGGTTCTTAACATGTTTATGCAAGAAATCATGAATTGAAGTATGAAAATTAAGATTAGAATGAAAAAAATATGAAGAAAAATGAGTTTGCCTCCTCCCTGCCATCCTGGCGTTTGAACGCCCAAACACTGCCTGTTTTGGGCGTTCAACGCCCAAATGCTGATCTCCTGGGCGTTCAACGCCCAGTTGTTACTTTTTTCTGGCGTTGAACGCCAGATTGCTACCCTTACTGGCGTTTAGCGCCCACTGGCTGCCCCTTTTGGGCGCTGAACGCCCAAAATAGGCTCTTACTGGCGTTTTCTTGCCAGTGAGCTCTTTTTCTCTGTTTTGTGTGCAAATTCCTTCTGTAACCCTGTGAACTTATGCAATTGATTCTTTACCTTGTCATCAATGAACTCTATATAAATAAATAAAAATAAAAATAGAAATAGGGCAAAATTCTTAGAGGATTGATGCCCCATAGCTGGGTTGCCTCCCAGCTAGCGCTTCTTTATTGTCTTTAGCTGGACCTTGCTGAGCTTTTAGTCTAGCTTCAGCCTTGAGCACTCTTGCTCAATGTTGTCTTCAAGATAGTGTTTGATTCTCTGTCCATTGACAATGAACCTCTTATCAGAATCAATATCTTGAAGCTCCACATAACCATATGGTGATACACTTGTAATCACGTATGGTCCCCTCCACCGGGATTTCAATTTCCCGGGGAATAGCCTGAGTCTAGAGTTGAACAGCAGAACCTTCTGTCCTGGCTGAAAGATTCTAGATGACAGCTTTCTGTCATGCCACTTTTTTTATTTCTCTTTATAAAGCTTGGCATTTTCGAAAGCCTTGAATCTGAATTCCTCTAGCTCATTTAGCTGGAGCAATCTTTTTTTTCCAGCTAATTTGGCATCAAAGTTTAGGAATCTGGTTGCCGAGTAGGCTTTATGTTCCAGTTCCACGGGTAGGTGACATGCCTTACCATACACAAGTTGGTATGGAGAGGTCCCTATAGGGGTCTTGAATGCTGTTCTGTAAGCCCACAGAGCATCATCCAAGCTCCTTGCCCAATCCTTTCTACGGGTACTTACTATCCGTTCTAAGATTCTCTTTAATTCTCTATTAGAGACTTCAGCTTGCCCATTAGTTTGTGGATGATATGGTGTAGCCACCTTATGGCGAATTCCATACCGAACCATGGCAGAGTAAAGCTGTTTATTGCAGAAGTGAGTGCCCCCATCACTGATTAGTACTCTAGGGACACCAAACCTGCTAAAGATATGTTTCTGGAGGAACTTCAGCACTGTTTTAGTATCATTGGTGGGTGTGGCAATGGCCTCAACCCATTTTGATACATAGTCAACTGCCACCAGAATATAAGTGTTATGATGGTGGGAAAGGTCCCATGAAATCAATTCCCCATACGTCAAACAACTCAATTTCCAAGATTCCTTGTTGAGGCATGGCGTAACCATGAGGCAGATTACCAGCTCTTTGGCAACTGTCAAAGTTACGTACAAACTCTCGGGAATCTTTATAGAGTGTGGGCCAATAGAAGCCACATTGGAGGACCTTGGTGGCTGTTCGCTCACCTCCGAAATGGCCTCCATATTGAGATCCATGGCAATGCCACAGGATCCTCTGTGCTTCTTCTCTAGGCACACACCTACGGATTATTCCGTCTGCACATCTCTTAAAGAGATAAGGTTCATCCCACAAGTAGTACTTTGCATCAGTAATTAATTTCTTCTTTTGTATCCTGTTGTACTCCTGGGTATGAACCTTGCAGCTTTATAGTTTGCAATATCGGCAAACCATGGTGTTTCCTGAATGGCAAATAAATGCTCATCCGGAAAAGTCTCAGAGATCTCAAGAGAGGGGAGGGGCGTCCCTTCTACTGGCTCTATCCGGGACAGATGATCAGCCACTTGGTTCTCTGTCCCTTTTCTGTTTCTTATTTCTATATCAAACTCTTGCAGAAGCAACACCCATCTGATGAGCCTGGGTTTTGAATCCTGCTTTGTGAGTAGATATTTAAGAGCAGCATGATCAGTATACACAATCACTTTTGAACCTACTAAGTATGATCTGAACTTGTCAATGGCGTAAACCACTGCAAGTAATTCTTTTTCTGTGGTTGTGTAATTTTTCTGGGCATCATTTAGAATGCGACTAGCGTAATAAATGATGTGCAGAAGCTTGTCATGCCTCTGTCCCAACACTGCACCAATGGCGTGATCACTGGCATCACACATTAGCTCAAATGGTAATGTCCAGTCTGGTGCAGAAATAACTGGTGTTGTGACCAGCTTAGCTATTAGCGTTTCAAACGCCTGCAGGCACTCTGTGTCAAACACAAATGGCGTGTCAGCAGCTAGCAGATTGCTTAGAGGTTTTACGATTTTTGAAAAATCCTTTATAAACCTCCTATAGAATCCTGCATGCCCCAGAAAGCTTCTGATTGCCTTAACATTGGCAGGTGGTGGTAATTTTTCAATTACCTCTATTTTTGCTTGATCCACCTCTATTCCCTTGTTTGAGATTTGATGCCCAAGGACAATCCCTTCAGTCACCATGAAGTGACATTTTTCCCAATTTAAAACTAGGTTGGTCTCTTGGCATCTCTTCAAAACAAGTTTCAGGTGATCAAGACAGGAGCTGAATGAGTCTCCATATACTGAGAAGTCATCCATGAAGACTTCCAGAAATTTTTCCACCATATCAGAGAAAATAGAGAGCATGCATCTCTGGAAGGTTGCAGGCGCATTACACAGCCCAAATGGCATCCTCCTATAAGCAAACACTCCAGATGGACATGTGAATGCTGTTTTCTCTTGATCCTGAGGATCTACTGCAATATGGTTATAGCCTGAGTAGCCGTCCAAAAAGCAGTAATAATCATGACCTGCTAGTCTTTCTAGCATCTGGTCTATGAATGGTAAAGGAAAATGATCCTTTCTGGTGGCTGTATTGAGCCTTCTGTAGTCAATACACATGCGCCACCCTGTAACTGTCCTTGTAGGAACCAGTTCATTTTTTTCATTATGAATCACTGTCATGCCTCCCTTTTTTGGGACGACTTGGACAGGGCTCACCCAGGGGCTATCAGAAATAGGATAAATAATCCCAGCCTCTAGTAATTTGGTGACCTCTTTCTGCACCACTTCCTTCATGGCTGGATTTAGCCGCCTTTGTGGTTGAACCACTGGTTTAGCATTATCCTCCAATAAGATTTTGTGCATGCATCTAGCTGGGCTTATGCCCTTAAGGTCACCTATGGACCACCCAAGAGCTGTCTTGTGTGTCCTTAGCACTTGAATAAGTGCTTCCTCTTCCTGTGGATTTAAAGCAGAGCTTATGATCACTGGAAAAGTGTCACCTTCTCCCAGAAATACATATTTCAGGGATGGTGGTAACGGTTTGAGCTCGGGTTTAGGAGGTTTTTCCTCTTCCAGAGAAAATTTCAGAGGCTCTTTCATCTCCTCTGAATCCTCCAAATCAGGCTGAACATCTTTAAAGATGTCTTCCAACTCTGATTCGAGACTCTCAGCCATGTTGATCTCTTCTACCAAAGAGTCAATAAGACCAACTTTCATGCAGTTTGTTGATGTGTCTGGATGCTGCATGGCTTTGACAGCGTTCAACTTAAACTCATCATCATTGACTCTCAGGGTTATTTCCCCCTGTTGGACGTCAATGAGGGATCGTCCAGTTGCTAGGAAGGGTCTTCCTAGAATGAGAGTAGCACTCTTGTGCTCCTCCATTTCCAGCACAACGAAGTCAATGGGAAAGGCGAATGGCCCAACCCTGACAATCATGTCTTCAATCACGCCTGATGGGTATTTAGTGGAGCCATCAGCAAGTTGAAGACATATCCGGGTTGGTTTAACTTCTTCAGTTAAACCAAGCTTTCTGATAGTGGATGCAGGTATTAAGTTGATGCTTGCCCCGAGATCGCATAAAGCTGTCTTGGTGCAATTACCTTCTAATATGCATGGTATCAGAAAACTCCCAAGGTCTTTAAGCTTTTCAGGAAAGCTCTTCAGAATGACTGCACTGCATTCTTCAGTGAGGAGAACTCTTTCTGTTTCTCTCCAATCCTTTTTATGACTCAAGATCTCTTTCATGAACTTGGAATAAGAAGGTATTTGCTCAAGTGCTTCTGCGAATGGAATCTTTATTTCAAGAGTCCTAAGGTAATCTGCAAAGCGAGCAAATTGCTTATCCTGATCCTCTTTCCGGAGTTTTTGAGGATAAGGTATCTTGGCTTTATATTCCTCAACCTTAGTTGCTGCAGGTTTATTGCCTGCAAAAATGGTTGAAGAAGCCTTTTTAGAGGGGTTGTTATCAGCATTTGTGTGTGTCTGATCCCTCACTGGCAATTGAGTGCCAGGGTTAGAAACTGGAGTGACGTTAGATGCCAACTCCTTGTCTGTTCCTGGCGTCTGAACGCCAGAAATGTGCCCATTTTGGGCGTTCAGTGCCAGATCTTGCCCATTTTGGGCGTTCAACGCCAGATCCTTGCCTATTTCTGACGTTGAACGCCATTCCTGCCTTGTTTCTGGCGTTGAACGCCAGTCCTGAGCATGGTCTGGGCGTTCAGCGCCAGCCTTCCACCAAATTTCTGGCGTTTTAGTTCCAGAATTACTTTTCCCTGGGCTCTTACTGTCCTCAGGTGAATTTTGGGTAGTTTGCTCATTTCTTAGCTTTTTGCTGCCTTGAGGTGGGGTATTTAATGTTTTCCCACTTCTTAGTTGAACTGCTTGGCATTCTTCTATTATTTGCCTTGATAGCTGCTGCTTTGTTTGCTTAAACTGTTCGTCCATATGTATATTAGCCATCCTTGTCTCTTGTAGTCTCTCTTTGAATTCGGCTAACTGCTTTGTTAGAAAGTCCAATTGCTGATTGAATTCAGCAGCTTGTTTTACAGGACTGAGTTCAGCAGTTGCTGTTTTAACCTCTTCTTTCATGGAAGGGTCACTACTTAGGTACAGATGCTGATTCCTGGCAACTGTATCAATGAGCTCTTGAGCCTCTTCAATTGTCTTTCTCATGTGGATAGATCCACCAGCTGAGTAATCTAGAGATATCTGAGCTCCTTCAGCAAGCCCATAATAGAAGATGTCTAACTGAACCCACTCTGAAAATATTTCAGAAGGGCATTTTCGTAGCATCTCTCTGTATCTCTCTCAGACATCATAAAGAGATTCACTATCTCCTTGTTTAAAGCCTTGGATGTCCAGCCTTAGCTGTGTCATCCGTTTTGGGGGAAAGTATTGATTCAGGAATTTTTCTGTCAGCTGTTTCCATGTCCTTATGCTGGCCTTAGGTTGGTTATTCAACCACCTCTTAGCTTGATCTTTTACAGAAAATGGAAACAGTAATAGTCTGTAGACATCCTGATCTATTTCTTTATCATGTACTGTGTCAGCAATCTGTAGAAACTGTGCCAGAAACTCTGTAGGTTCTTCCTGTGGAAGACCGGAATACTGGCAATTTTGCTGCACCATGATAATGAGCTGAGGATTCAACTCAAAGCTACTGACTCCAATGGAGGGTATGCAGATGCTACTCCCATATGAAGCAGTAGAGGGGTTAGAATATGAACCCAGAGTCCTCCTGGAATATTCATTTCCGCTTAGGTCCATGATGGAGAAAGGGAGATGATGTAAGATAGAAAAAAAAAATTTTATTTATTTATTTATTTCGAAAACAAAATAAATCAAAATAAAATAAATAAAAATGAGTGAAAGATTTTTGAAAAAATGAGGAGAGAGAAAGTGATTAGGAAGTTTTGAAAAAGGTATGATATGGAAAATATTTTAAATTTTTTTTTAAAAAAAATCTGAATTTTTGAAATAAATTTTGAAAATTTGTTTTAGAAATAGAGAGAAAAGATATTTTTGAATTTAGTGAGGAAAGAGAAAAACAATAAAATAGCACAAGATTTAAAATTTTTAGATCTAATGCTCCTAGTTTTCGAAAATTTTGGAGGGAAAACACCAAGGAACACCAAACTTAAAAATTTTAAGATCAAGACTCAAGGAAAACTCAAGAACACTTTGAAGACTCACAAGAACACAAGAATATGAAGGAGGAACACCAAACTTAAAATTTTTAGAAAACCACACTAAAATTTTCGAAAAACACAGAAAAATCAACAAGAAAACACCAAACTTAAAGTTTGTCACAGGATTTAATAGAAAAATTATTTTTGAAAAAGATTTTAAAAAAAAATAAGGATTCTAAAATTTTAACACGACAATAATAAAAGACTCTAACTAAAAAGGGAAATTTTTCCTAATCTAAGCAACAAAATAAACTGTTAGTTGTCGAAACACGAACAATCCCCGGCAACGGTGCCAAAAACTTGGTGCAAGAATTGTGAATCACACTTTTCACAACTCGTACCACTAACCAGCAAGTGCACTGGGTCGTCCAAGTAATACCTTACGTGAGTAAGGGTCGAATCCCACGGAGATTGTTGGTTTGAAGCAATCTATGGTTATCTTGCAATTCTTAGTCAGGAAGTCAATTATATTTATCAGTTGAATTGTGAATGAACAAGAGAGCATGGGTTAAAAGTTACTTGTTATGCAGTAATGGAGAATATGTTGGAGTTTTGGAGATGCTTTGTCTTCTGAATCTCTGCTTTCCTCTGTTCTCTGATTCACGCACGCGCGTCCTTCTATGGCAAGCTGTGTGTTGGGGCATCACCGTTGTCAATGGTTACATCCCCTCCTCTTGTGAAAATGATCCAAATGCTCTGTCACAGCACGGCTAATCATCTGAGGTTCCCGATCGTGCTGGAATAGGATTCACCCTCCTTTTGCGTCTGTCACTACGCCCAGCACTCGCGAGTTTGAAGCTCGTCACAATCATTCAATCCCTGAATCCTACTCGGAATACCACAGACAAGGTTTAGACTTTCCGGATTCTCATGAATGCCGCCATCAATCTAGCTTATACCACGGAGATTCTGATTAAGGAATCTAAGAGATATTCATTCAATCTGATGTAGAACGGAGGTGATTGTCAGACACACGTTCATGGATTGAGGAAGGTGATGAGTGTCACTGATCATCACCTTCTCCATAGTTAGGCGCGAATGGATATCTTAGATAGGAACACGCATGTTTGAATGGAAAACAGAAATACTTGCATTAATTCATCGAGACACAGCAGAGCTCCTCACCCCCAACAATGGGGTTTAGAGACTCATACCATCAAAGAGTACAAAGTTTTGATCTAAATGTCATGAGATACAAAATAAGTCTCTAAAAGTTGTTTAAATACTAAACTAGTGGCCTAGGTTTACAGAAAATGAGTAAACTATAGCAGATGGTATAGAGATCCACTTCTGGGGCCCACTTGGTGTGTGCTGGGGCTGAGACTTAAGCAATTCACGTGCATAAGACCATTTTGGGCGTTCAACGCCAGGTTTGGATCCATTTCTGGCGTTGAACTCCAACTTTTGATCCTTTTCTGGCGTTGGACGCCAGAATTGGGCAGAGAACTGGCGTTGAACGCCAGTTTACGTCGTCTATCCTTGAGCAAAGTATGAACTATTATATATTGCTGGAAAGCCCTGGATGTCTACTTTCCAACGCAATTGGAAGCACGCCATTTCGAGTTCTGTAGCTCCAGAAAATCCACTTTGAGTGCAGGGAGGTCAGAATCCAACAGCATTAGCAGTCCTTTTTCAGCTTGAATCAGATTTTTGCTCAGCTCCCTCAATTTCAGCCAGAAAAATACCTGAAATTACAGAAAAATACACAACTCATAGTAGAGTCCAGAAATATCATTTTTTCCTAAAAACTAATGAAAATAAACTAAAAACTAACTAAAATATACTAAAAACTATATGAAATTAACCCCAAAAAGCGTATAAAATATCCGCTCATCAACCACTCCCTTGCCTTTCCCTCAAGAGAAAATAGGAAGGCAGTTAACAGAATAGAAGTTTCATTTTCACCCTGACGCCTAACAGTAGAACAGGCTGTCTGAAAATTCCTGAGGTGCTTAATGGGCTCCTGAGCAGGTAAGCCATGAAACTTGGGCATTAAGTTGATTAGTGCAGTCTTCAATTCAAAATCTGCAACCAGAGTTGGATAATGCACTTGATACGGCTGCATTGTAAAATCTGCGGCTCCATCTTCCTGGAGAGTAATCCTCCTAGGTGCTGCCATTCTATCTGCACGGGAATCAACTGAATCAGTAGTAAAGGAGCTTGTTTCGCTCTCAGATGGCAGTTCAGATTCGCCCTCAGATGAGACTGGTGAATCGATAACAATTACTTCACCACTCTCAGAGGCTAACCGACGTCGAGCTCGCCTAATACATGAAATAGTTCTTTCAATTTCAGGATCAAATGCAGATAAGCTCGGATCAGGCAGTGAACGCATCATTCAATGAGAGAAACATATAACTCATGGTAATAAAAATAAAAATAAAATATGCAAATAAAAATAAAAATCTGTACACTGATTAATAATTTAGCACACAATTGCAACTCCCCGGCAACAGCGCCAAAAATTGGTGCGTGGCAGAAGTTAGGCCAATTAAGAGATTGTAATGTAAGAACAGCGTTGCGAGTATAGCTCTTAACCAGCTAAAATCCGCCTCACCAATTTAGAAAGGTGTCACAAAAATTAGAATAAAAATACTGGGAGTATGAGTCCCAGGTCGTCTCCCAACGAGTTGCTAGAAAGGGTGCTAATTTATTAATCAGGAGTTTTCAAGAGAGTTTGAGTTTGGATAATGAGCAATTAAATAATTGTAAATTAAAGCAATAAAAACTAAGATTGATTATTAATATTCTAGATAAAAAGCCTTGACTGGGGGAATGATTAAAAATAAAATAAAAGTAATCCTTTGCATTAACAATCCATGAAAATAATCCAATTACCACTCTAAACAAGAATTAGGGATATGGAATAAATAAAAGAGCAAGTAAGAAAACAAACTAGAATAGTGTCTGCAACAGAGGTAATGACTCTTCAATATCCAAAGGCAAAAATCAATAAATTAATAAACTATGAACGTAAAGAGAACCTAGAGGGAGAATAATCCTCTCTAAATTCAGATCTAAAAACCTAAAACTATCCTAATGAGAATGTGTCAATGTGTATCTTAAGTCTCTGCATGTTCCCTGGCTTTATTCTGTGTTTCTGGGCCGAAAACTGGGTTAAAACGCAGACCGTAATCGCCCCCAGCATTTTCTGTTATTTCTGCAGATCACGCATGTCACGCGTACACGTCAGTCACGCGTGCGCGTCATTCAACAAATTTCCTTGTCACGCGCACGCATCGTCCACGCGTGCGCGTCATTTGTGCAGACTCCAATCCGCGTGTACGCGTCAGGTACGCGCACACGTCGCTGCAAATTTCTTCATATCACGCGCACGCGTGAGCCATGCATGTGCGTCGATGCTTGCTGGTCATCTCCTTAGTTTCTTGTGTTCCTTCCACTTTTGCAAGCTTCCTAGTGCACGAAATTGTGATTCACAACTCTGCACAACTAACCAGTAAGTGCACTGGGTCGTCCAAGTAATACCTTACGTGAGTAAGGGTCGATCCCACAGAGATTATCGGCTTGAAGCAAGCTATGGCTATTTTGTAAATCTTAGTCAGGAGATTAATGATAAGAGTGATTGTATTTATGAAAAATAAATAACATGAAATAAAGGGTACTTGTTATGCAGTAATGGAGAACAAGTTGAGGTTTTGGAGATGCTCTGTCTTCTGAATCTCTACTTTCCTACTGTCTTCTTCACGCACGCAAGGCTCCTTCTATGGCAAGCTGTATGTTGGTGGATTACCGTTGTCAATGGCTACCATCCATCCTCTCAGTTAAAATGGTCCAAATGTGCTGTCACCGCACGGCTAATCATCTGTCGGTTCTCACTCATGTTGGAATAGGATCCATTGATCCTTTTGCGTTTGTCACTACGCCCAGCACTCGTGAGTTTGAAGCTCGTCATAGTCATCCCTTCCGAGATCCTACTCGTAATACCACAGACAAGGTTTAGATTTTTCGGATATCAAGAATGGCTGCCAATAATTCTAGCCTATACCACGAAGACTCTGATCTGAATCAGGAGGCTAAGAGATATGCACTCAGTCTAAGGTAGAACAGAGGTGGTTGTTAGGCACGCGTTCATAGGTTGAGAATGGTGATGAGTGTCACGGATCATCACATTCAACAAGTTGAAGTGCGAGTGAATATCTTAGAAGAGAAACAAGCGTGATTGAATAGAAAACAGTAGTAATTGCATTAATTCATCAAAACACAGTAGAGCTCCTCACCCCCAACCATGGGGTTTAGAGACTCATGCCATCAGAAATACAATATGAAACGTGTAAAATGTCATGAGGTCTAAAATAAATCTCTAAAGGTTGTTTAAATACTAAACTAGTAACCTAGGTTTACAAAAAATGAGTAAACTACGATAGATAGTGCAGAAATCTACTTCCGGGGCCCACTTGGTGTGTGCTGGGGCTGAGACTTGAGCTTTACACATGCCTAGGCTGTTTCTGGAGTTAAACGCCAGGTTGTAACCTGTTTTGGGCGTTTAACTCCAACTTGTAACCTGTTTCTGGCGTTTAACGCCAGAATGGAACATGGAACTGGCGTTAAACGCCAGTTTACATCATTTATCTTTGCGCAAAGTATGAACTATTATATATTGCTGGAAAGCCCTGGATGTCTACTTTCCAACGCAATTGAGAGCGCGCCGATTGGACTTCTGTAGCTCCAAAAAATCCATTTCGAGTGCAGGGAGGTCAGAATCCAACAGCATCTGCAGTCCTTTTTCAGCCTCTGAATCAGATTTTTGCTCAGGTCCCTCAATTTCAGCCAAAAATTATCTGAAATCATAGAAAAATACACAAACTCATAGTAAAGTCCAGAAATGTGATTTTTATTTAAAAACTAATAAAAATATAATAAAAAGTGACTAAAACATATTAAAAACTACCTAAAAACAATGCCAAAAAGCGTATAAATTATCCGCTCATCACAACACCAAACTTAAATTGTTGCTTGTCCCCAAGCAACTAAAAACAAAGTAGGATAAAAAGAAGAGAATATACAATGAATTCCAAAAACATCTATGAAGATCAGTCTTAATTAGATGAGCGGGGCTATTAGCTTTTTGCTTCTGAACAGTTTTGGCATCTCACTTTATCCTTTGAAGTTCAGAATGATTGGCATCTATAGGAACTCAGAATTCAGATAGTGTTATTGATTCTCCTAGTTCAGTATGTTGATTCTTGAACAAAGTTACTTTATGAGTCTTGGCCGTGACCCTAAGCATTTTGTTTTCCAGTATTACCACCTGATACATAAATGCCACAGACACATAACTGGGTGAACCTTTTCAGATTGTGACTCAGCTTTGCTAAATTCCCCAGTTAGAGGTGTCCAGAGCTCTTAAGCACACTCTTTTTGCTTTGGACCACGACTTTAACCGCTCAGTCTCAAGCTTCTCGCTTGACACCTTCACGCCATAAGCACATGGTTAGGGACAGCTTAGTTTAGCTACTTAGGCCAGGATTTTATTCCTGTGGACCCTGATGGGATTTTTTTGGAAAACGAATTCCAATCACCTAAAACTTACCGACAAGTGTATCGGGTCGCATCAAGTAGTAAAACTCACTTAGAGTGAGGTCGATCCCACAGGGATTGATGGATCAAGCAACTTTAGTGGGTGATTGGTTTAGTTAAGCTAACATTGGTGAGTGATAATTGGTGCAGCATAAAGTAAATGACAAAAAAATTTAAAGTGCAGAAAGTAAATTGGACATAAACTTAAAGAGCAAGAAATGTAAATTGCAGAAACTTAAATGACAAGAAATATAAATTGCAGTGAATGTAAAGGGGAGTGAGTGCTGGAAATTAAAGAAAGCAATAGATCAAAGCATAAAGCAATTGCAGGAGAATTAAACTTGCAGAAAAAGTAAATCACATCATGAACAAAAATGTAAAATGCCAAACAAGTGCAGAAGAAATAAATTGCTTGAAAGTAAATTGAATTGGGTGCTGGGAATTAAAGGAAGCAATAATTCAAGCAACTAAAAATCTAAATTGCAGGAAGAATAAAAGGATTTTGGGAGCTTGTATTCAAGAAATCAAACAAGGAAATGTAAATAGCAATGAAACAGAGAAGTAAAAGATGCAGCAGATTCAAACAGATTTGGAAAATCACTTGAAAAATCAAAACAGAAAGCAGCTTGACTCAATTACAAAATCTAAATGAGAGGTTGAAGATCTCAGGAGCTCAATGAGACTAGAAAACAAGTCTAGATTTCAATCCCTTCCTTGATCCAACAGCAAACAGATTGAAGAAGAAATAGAGATGAAAGCAGTAAAGAGAGCTTTGATTCAAATCACAATTCACTGAAATTATGCAGACAAGCAAACAGAGAGAATTCTCAAGGTGAGATTGAAACAGAATTTCTTCAATTCTCAACCCAAGATTCAAAACAAAAATCAAAACTAAGAGAGAGCTCTCTAATCCTAATGCTCCCTAGTAGAGCTAGCCTTTGTGCTCTCTAATGGGGCTCTCCTAACAAAGATGGAAATGATGCCTTATATAGGCTTTTTGTAAAATAAAATGAAATTGAAATGAAAAACAAATTAAATGAAAATCCTAATTCTAGCTTGTTCTTGTGCCTTTGAATGATGATTTGGGCTTTGCTTGCTTTGGATTTGAGGAGAAATGGGTTTGGTTGGCCTTGATTCAATTTGGAGAGGAAATGAATTTAAATAGAATTTTGGTTGAATTTTTGGCCCATGGGTGTTTGCTCTCGGTAGAATGCTCTGCTCTTATGGGGAGCGGAGCATTGGCTTGCCTTGTGTGTCTTGTGCGCTCCAAGCTTCCCTGGGCCATGTCCATGTTGCGCAAGAAATAAGGAAAGTAGCGCTCTGCTCTTGGCAAGAGCGTAGCACTCCTTTTGCTTGGGTGAGGTCCCAAGTTCAAATCCTTGTGGCTTCACTAGCAAACATTTTCCTTTGATTTTTTCTTGGAGAGAGCACGACAATGCTCTCCAAGAGAGCGGAGCACAATAATGATGTAGAGCGCTACTTTGCTTTGGAGTGAGGCTCTAGCTTCGATCCTTGGTGGTTGCACTTTGGTATATTTTTTACTTGTTTTTTGCCCTTAAAGATGCATTTCACTCATATCTCAATTTCATGCCAAATATAGATTTCCATACATCGTTGGAAAGCTCTGAATGTCAGCTTTCCAACGCAACTAGAAGCACATCAATCGAACATCTGTAGCTCAAGTTATAGCCCTTTGAAGGAGGCATGGTCATGCTGTGAGCGCCCAGGTTTTAACTTAGCGAAAATTTTCAATCAAAGCCCAATTAACATCACGATAAAGCTCTGCTCTTGCCAAGAGCGGAGCTTTGTGTGCTGATTGCCTATTCTCCTTTAATTTGGTCATGGGCCACGCTTTTAAAAGCGTGGCCTAGGGCTCCAAAGTGTGCTCCAACTTCAAAGTGTTCCCCAAAGCTCTTTTTTTCTCCTTTTTAGCTTATTTTGTGCTTCTTTGCTTCTTTTTCTTCTTATTTCCTACAAGATTTATAAAATTAAAAGATCAAGAAAATATACTATTTAAGCACAAAAGCATTCAATATTTAAGCACAAATCATCTATTTCTTGTATGTAAAAGCATAGAAAAACATGACATGGTGACATGTCATCACAACACCAAACTTAAACCTTGCTTGTCCCCAAGCAAGAAAAGAATCATGCTATAAAGATTTACAATCCAAGGTAAGAAGAATAGCAACTCAATGTTCATGGTAAGCTAGTTTTCTAAGGATGCTACAATCACAAAAGAAATGTAAATGATTGATGCTTCTATCTAGCTCAATTTATGAAATCTTTTCCTTATAATTTTCCCTTGAAACAAGCTTTTGATTTTCTTATTAGCTCCTCCTTTTGGGTGCTTTGCCCCATGAGTTAATAACAAAGCTACGATTCTAAATGCTTTGTTTTCAAGTATTACCACTTGATACATAAGCACCACAAGCATTTGAATTAGAGGACTTCATTAAGCTCATTTTTCTTTTCTTTTCTTGACTCTCTAATCATTGATGCTCAAAACCTTGAGCTTTGAGGGAGTGCATTTGCACTTGAGCCTAGCCTTGACTTCTAAGTGTTTTGTTTTCAAGCATTTGGCTTGATACATAAACACCACAAGTACTTAACAAATTAATTGTCATTGGTACTCAGAGCCTTCAGCTTTCTCATTCTTTCCCTTTTTCTTTCTTGCTTTATTTGCATTTACTTCCTTCAAGGTTTTCATGATTTCAAAAGATTTCATAAAATGTCCTAGATGAAAACTTCAATTAAAATAAAATCTAATGCAATTGAGCAACAATTAATCATACTAGCTTTCTAATACTTGTATGCACATGCTAAAATCTTCTTTAATTCCTTGTTTGTTTATGATCATGATAATTTATTGCTTTTGAACTCACAAAACTCAAGTTGGTAGTCATAATGTCACAGCAACATGTTGGAAATCAAAATTCAAGCTATGCTTTATTCATACACACATGTAAACAGAAAAGATGAAGACAATCATGTAATTTAAGTGCTGGAAACAAATGAGAAGAAAAGGAACTCGACAACCTTGTAATTCATCTTCATTATTGTTGTCCTTTTTCCTCTATTCTTCCTCTTTCCCTTGCCAAACTTAGAATGCTTGCTCATCCTCAAGCAACAATTAGAACAATGGCTATGGAGCTAAGATGGATCATGAATGTCTTATACAATGAAATGTTAGTAGCACATGTGTTTTAAGCAAGCAAAATTAAAGATAATAATCAAGGCACAAGAGACAGAGACATTGTGATTGCAAACTTAAGAAGGTGAGCACAATACATTGCATAAAAGATAAGTGACATACCAAACTTAGTGTGACACTTTCACTTGAAATTAATGCAAGTATCTTGTAAGAATTGGAACCAAATTTTGTTGCATATTAACACCAAACTTAGAATGCAATCATATGTCAATTTATTTGAATTAAAACTAAGCAAATGAAACTGTTATTTGTTAAGTACAATCACCAAGCCAAGAATCTGTCATGAATAAGGATCTCTTGGTGATGTACTAACAAAGACACTTAATAAGCAAGCTAGAGGAAAGCATTTAAAAAAAAACAGAAAAATAACTACAGCAAGTAGAATGAAAAAGTGTTAAATCAAAAAAGAAAAATAAAACTGCAGAGGCATTATGATTATGCAGACAAGTAGTGTTGCTTGAATGACTTGCATAGAAAATTAAGTGGCACACCAAACTTAGAATCTTAGTGTGACACTTTAAAATTGATGCAATCATCCAGGGGGATTGAAAACAAAGTGTTGCATGGCAACACCAAACTTAGAATGTAACCATATGCCAATTTATTGAATTTAAACAAAGCAAAGAAAGAAATGTACCTACGGTCTACCTATGCTTCACTTTCTTCCTCTTCTTCCAATTTGTTAAAAGAAATGACCTCAAGGGGGAGAGGTTTCAGCTATTGTCCCCTTTCTTGGTTTCCTCTCAGCAAGCTTTCTTTCGTACATGGCTTGATTGAGCTTGCTTGCTAATGGTCCAGGGGTTGGATTGCTTGTGGTTGACCCTTTATTCTTCATGAATATTGTCCTTGGTAGCTTGGTCACAATCCTCTTCTTGGTGCTTTTGTTAATTGCCTTCACTTCCCTGAATCCAAGTCTTGGTGGTTGTGTGATTGTTGGAGTCTTCTTTTCATCAAGAGCCTCTTGTATTAGTGGTTCCCTGAGCCTTTCCTCTTTCTTCTTTACTTCACTTGAGTGTGAATTCTCTTGAGTATCTTCCTCCATTTTTTCTTCATGATTTTCCATTAATTCCTTTGGGAGGGAATCTTTATGTTTCATTGTCACCTCAAGTAGCTTTTGTGATTGTAAAATCCTTGGCTCATGTCCTTCATCCTTTATTGCAATTTCACTTGCAACAGGGACCTTTTGTTCTTGTTTTTCCACTTCCTCACTCACAAATTGGTCTTCATCCTCACTGTTTGATAGTTCTAAGTTCCTCCTTATTTGCTCTAAGGGCCCATTCATCTTCTTGAAGATGATTTCTTTCCAGGATTGGGATTGTGTGTATCTTTCCACGAGTTTTTCTGTGTATTTCAATGGCTTGGCATTGGCTTTCTAAGGGTTCTTTAGAACATTGAAGGTAATCCTCATCTGCTGGTTCAAGAGATGAAGGTTGAGAGTAATTTTGGTAACATGGATGTGTTGTGGTGAAGTTGTGTTGAGGGTGTGGAATAAGTTGTGTGATTGATGGGATGACTTATATGGATTTTGGAGGAAACTTTGTGTTGAGGCATAATCAAGTGATGAAGAACTTTCAAATGAGAAACTGGGATGTGAGGGTGGATGTTCTTTCATTCCTTGGTGATACTCCCAGCCACCATTAGAATAATGACTTGCATCATTTTGTGGTGGAGGAAAATATCCCATATGATTCTCTTGCTCATCTTGTGTCTCTGAAGCAAATCTCCATGAATTGGAGTGCTCAGAATTTGTATTTTCTTGGTGATATTCCCAGCCATCATTAGAGATTAATGATGGTGGGTAATATCCCATAAAATTTTGTTTGACCATAAGATGAGTTGAACTCCGTTTGTATTTTGTAAAATGCAACATCAATGAAAATAAAAATTACTCATATCAGAGATGAGAATTTCTTAGTGAGGCAAAAACACAAACACCTTGGTTTCAAGAACAAAAACAAAAAAAATGCTTAATCTAGACTTCTCACCCACTTAATCATTGTTGATCTAAATCAATCCCCGGCAACAGCGCCAAAAACTTGATGGGATTTTTTTGGAAAACAAATTCCAATCACCTAAAATTCACCGACAAGTGTATCAGGTCGCATCAAGTAGTAAAACTCACTTAGAGTGAGGTCGATCTCACAGGTATTGATGGATCAAGCAACTTTAGTGGGTGATTAGTTTAGTCAAGCTAACATTGGTGAGTGATAATTGGTGCAGCAAAAAGTAAATGACAAAAAAATTTAAAGTGCAGAAAGTAAATTGGACATAAACTTAAAGAGCAAGAAATGTAAATTGCAGAAACTTAAATGACAAGAAATATAAATTGCAGTGAATGTAAAGGGGAGTGGGTGCTGGAAATTAAAGAAAGCAATAGATCAAAGCATAAAGCAATTGCAGGAGAATTAAACTTGCAGAAAAAGTAAATCACATCATGAACAAAAATGTAAAATGCCAAACAAGTGCAGAAGAATTAAATTGCTTGAAAGTAAATTGAATTGGGTGCTGGGAATTAAAGGAAGCAATAATTCAAGCAACTGGAAATCTAAATTGCAGGAAGAATAAAAGGATTTTGGGAGCTGGGATTCAAGAAATCAAACAAGAAAATGTAAATAGCAATCAAACAGAGAAGTAAAAGATGCAGTAGATTCAAACAGATTTGGAAAATCACTTGAAAAATCAAAACAGAAAGCAGCTTGACTCAATTGCAAAATCTAAATGAGAGGTTGAAGATCTCAGGAGCTCAATGAGACTAGAAAACAAGTCTAGATCTCAATCCCTTCCTTGATCCAACAGCAAACAGATTGAAGAAGAAATAGAGATGAAAGCAGTAACGAGAGCTTTGATTCAAATCACAATTCACTGAAATTATGCAGACAAGCAAACAGAGAGAATTCTCAAGGTGAGATTGAAACAGAATTTCTTCAATTCTCAACCCAAGATTCAAAACAAAAATCAAAACTAAGAGAGACCTCTCTAATCCTAATGCTCCTTAGTAGAGCTAGCCTTTGTGCTCTCTAATGGGGCTCTCCTAACAAAGATGGAAATGATGCCTTATATAGGCTTTTTGCAAAATAAAATGAAATTGAAATGAAAAACAAATTAAATGAAAATCCTAATTCTAGCTTGTTCTTGTGCCTTTGAGTGATGATGTGGGCTTTGCTTGCTTTGGATTTGAGGAGAAATGGGTTTAGTTGGCCTTGATTCAATTTGGAGAGGAATTGAATTTAAATAGAATTTTGGTTGAATTTTTGGCCCATTGGTGTTTGCTCCCAGTAGAGTGCTCTGCTATTATGGAGAGCGGAGCATTGGCTTGCCTTGTGTGTCTTGTGCGCTCCAAGCTTCCCTGGGCCGTGTCCATGTTGCGCAAGAAATAAGGAAAGTAGCGCTCTGCTCTTGGCAAGAGCGTAGCACTCCTTTTGCTTGGGTGAGGTCCCAAGTTCAAATTCATGTGGCTTCACTAGCAAACATTTTCCTTTGATTTTTTCTTGGAGAGAGTGCGACAATGCTCTCCAAGAGAGCGGAGCACAATAATGATATAGAGCGCTACTTTGCTTTGGAGTGAGGCTCCAGCTTCGAGCCTAGGTAGTTGCACTTTGGTATATTTTTTACTTGTTTTTTGCCCTTAAAGATGCATTTCACTCATGCCTCAATTTCATGCCAAATATGGATTGCCATACATCGTTGGAAAGCTCTGAATGTCAACTTTCCAACGCAACTAAAATCACATCAATCGGACGTCTATAGCTTAAGATATAGCCCTTTGAAGGAGGCATAGTCATGCTGTGAGCGCCCAGGTTTTAACTTAGCAAAAATTTTGCTTTAAAGCCCAATTAACATCACGATAAAGCTCTGCTCTTGCCAAGAGCGGAGCTTTGTGTGCTGATTGCCTATTCTCCTTTAATTTGGCCATGGGCCACGCTTTTAAAAGCGTGGCCTAGGGCTTCAAAGTGTGCTCCAACTTCAAAGTGTTCCCCAAAGCTCTTTTTTTCTCCTTTTTAGCTTATTTTGTGCTTCTTTGCTTCTTTTTCTTCTTATTTCCTACAAGATTTATAAAATTAAAAGATCAAGAAAATATACCATTTAAGCACAAAAGCATTCAATATTTAAGCACAAATCATCTATTTCTTGTATGAAAAAGCATAGAAAAACATGACATGGTGACATGTCATCACAACACCAAACTTAAACCTTGCTTGTCCCCAAGCAAGAAAAGAATCATGCAATAAAGATTTACAATCCAAGGTAAGAAGAATAGCAACTCAATGTTCATGGTAAGCTAGTTTTCTAAGGATGCTACAATCACAAAAGAAATGTAAATGATTGATGCTTCTATCTAGCTCAATTTATGAAATCTTTTCCTTATAATTTTCCCTTGAAACAAGGTTTTGATTTTCTTATTAGCTCCTCCTTTTGGGTGCTTTGCCCCATGAGTTAATAACAAAGCTACGATTCTAAATGCTTTATTTTCAAGTATTACCACTTGATACATAAGCACCACAAGCATTTGAATTAGAGGACTTCATTAAGCTCATTTTTCTTTTCTTTTCTTGACTCTCTAATCATTGATGCTCAGAACCTTGAGCTTTGAGGGAGTGCATTTGCACTTGAGCCTAGCCTTGACTTCTAAGTGTTTTGTTTTCAAGCATTTGGCTTGATACATAAACACCACATGTACTTAACAAATTAATTGTCATTGGTACTCAGAGCCTTCAGCTTTCTCATTCTTTCCCTTTTTCTTTCTTGCTTTATTTGCATTTACTTCCTTCAAGGTTTTCATGATTTCAAAAGATTTCATAAAATGTCCTAGATGAAAACTTCAATTAAAATAAAATCTAATGCAATTGAGCAACAATTAATCATACTAGCTTTCCAATACTTGTATGCACATGCTAAAATCTTCTTTAATTCCTTGTTTGTTTATGATCATGATAATTTATTGCTTTTGAACTCACAAAACTCAAGTTGGTAGTCATAATGTCACAGCAACATGTTGCAAATCAAAATTCAAGCTATGCTTTATTCATACACACATGTAAACAGAAAAGATGAAGACAATCATGTAATTTAAGTGCTGGAAACAAATGAGAAGAAAAGGAACTCGACAACCTTGTAGTTCATCTTCATTATTGTTGTCCTTTTTCCTCTATTCTTCCTCTTTCCCTTGCCAAACTTAGAATGCTTGCTCATCCTCAAGCAACAATTAGAACAATGGCTATGGGGCTAAGATGGATCATGAATGTCTTATACAATGAAATGTTAGTAGCACATGTGTTTTAAGCAAGCAAAATTAAAGATAATTATCAAGGCACAAGAGACAGAGACATTGTGATTGCAAACTTAAGAAGGTGAGTACAATACATTGCATAAAAGATAAGTGACATACCAAACTTAGTGTGACACTTTCACTTGGAATTAATGCAAGTATCTTGTAAGAATTGGAACCAAATTTTGTTGCATAGCAACACCAAACTTAGAATGCAATCATATGTCAATTTATTTGAATTAAAACTAAGCAAATGAAACTTTTATTTGTTAAGTACAATCACCAAGCCAAGAATCTATCATGAATAAGGATCTCTTGGTGATGTACTAACAAAGACACTCAATAAGCAAACTAGAGAAAAGCATTTAAAAAAATAGAAAAATAACTACAGCAAGTAGAATGAAAAAGTGTTAAATCAAAAGAGAAAAATAAAACTGCAGAGACATTATGATTATGCAGACAAGTAGTGTTGCTTGAATGACTTGCATAGAAAATTAAGTGGCACACCAAACTTAGAATCTTAGTGTGACACTTTAAAATTGATGCAATCATCCAGGGGGATTGAAAACAAAGTGTTGCATGGCAACACCAAACTTAGAATGTAACCATATGCCAATTTATTGAATTTAAACAAAGCAAAGAAAGAAATGTACCTGCGGTCTACCTGTTCTTCACTTTCTTCCTCTTCTTCCAATTTG
The DNA here is from genome assembly GCF_059453495.1 of Arachis ipaensis. Lineage (NCBI taxonomy): Eukaryota > Viridiplantae > Streptophyta > Magnoliopsida > Fabales > Fabaceae > Arachis > Arachis ipaensis. The sequence continues at coordinate 98,116,673 of NC_142439.1, forward strand.
TTAAAAGAAATGACCTCAAGGGGGGAGAGGTTTCAGCTATTGTCCCCTTTCTTGGTTTCCTCTCAGCAAGCTTTCTTTCGTACATGGCTTGATTGAGCTTGCTTGCTAATGGTCCAGGGGTTGGATTGCTTGTGGTTGACCCTTTATTCTTCATGAATATTGTCCTTGGTAGCTTGGTCACAATCCTCTTCTTGGTGCTTTTGTTAATTGCCTTCACTTCCTTGAATCCAAGTCTTGGTGGTTGTGTGATTGTTGGAGTCTTCTTTTCATCAAGAGCCTCTTGTATTGGTGGTTCCCTGAGCCTTTCCTCTTTCTTCTTTACTTCACTTGAGTGTGAATTCTCTTGAGTATCTTCCTCCATTTTTTCTTCATGATTTTCCATTAATTTCTTTGGGAGGGAATCTTTATGTTTCATTGTCACTTTAAGTAGCTTTTGTGATTGTAAAATCCTTGGCTCATGTCCCTCATCCTTTATTGCAATTTCACTTGCAACAAGGACCTTTTGTTCTTGTTTTTCCACTTCTTCACTCACAAATTGGTCTTCATCCTCACTGTTTGATAGTTCTAAGTTCCCCTTTGTTTGCTCTAAGGGCCCATTCATCTTCTTGAAGATGATTTCTTTCCCGGATTGGGATTGTGTGTATCTTTCCACGAGTTTTCTGTGTATTTCAATGGCTTGGCATTGGCTTTCTAAGGGTTCTTTGGACCATTGAAGGTAATCCTCATCTGCTGGTTCAACAGATGAAGGTTGAGAGTAATTTTGGTGACATGGATGTGTTGTGGTGAAGTTGTGTTGAGGGGTGTGGAATGAGTTGTGTGATTGATGGGATGACTTATATGGATTTTGGAGGAAACTTTGTGTTGAGGCATAATCAAGTGATGAAGAACTTTCAAATGAGAAACTGGGACGTGAGGGTGGATGCTCTTTCATTCCTTGGTGATACTCCCAGCCACCATTAGAATAATGACTTGCATCATTTTATGGTGGAGGAAAATATCCCATATGATTCTCTTGCTCATCTTGTGTCTCTGAAGCAAATCTCCATGAATTGGAGTGCTCATAATTTGTATTTTCTTGGTGATATTCCCAGCCATCATTAGAGATTGATGATGGTGGGTAATATCCCATAAAATTTTGTTTGACCATAAGATGAGTTGAACTCCATTTGTATTTTGTAAAATGCAACATCAATGAAAATTGAAATTACTCATATCAGAGATGAGAATTTCTTAGTGAGGCAAAAACACAAACACCTTGGTTTCAAGAACAAAAACAAAAAAAATGCTTAATCTAGACTTCTCACCCACTTAATCATTGTTGATCTAAATCAATCCCCGGCAACGGCGCCAAAAACTTGATGGAATTTTTTTGGAAAACGAATTCCAATCACCTAAAACTCACCGACAAGTGTATCGGGTCACATCAAGTAGTAAAACTCACTTAGAGTGAGGTCGATCCCACAGGGATTGATGGATCAAGCAACTTTAGTGGGTGATTAGTTTAGTCAAGCTAACATTGGTGAGTGATAATTGGTGCAGCAAAAAGTAAATGACAAAAAAATTTAAAGTGCAGAAAGTAAATTGGACATAAACTTAAAGAGCAAGAAATGTAAATTGCAGAAACTTAAATGACAAGAAATATAAATTGCAGTGAATGTAAAGGGGAGTGGGTGCTGGAAATTAAAGAAAGCAATAGATCAAAGCATAAAGCAATTGCAGGAGAATTAAACTTGCAGAAAAAGTAAATTAGATCATGAACAAATATGTAAAATGCCAAACAAGTGCAGAAGAATTAAATTGCTTGAAAGTAAATTGAATTGGGTGCTGGGAATTAAAGGAAGCAATAATTCAAGCAATTGGAAATCTAAATTGCAGGAAGAATAAAAGGATTTTGGGAGCTGGGATTCAAGAAATCAAACAAGGAAATGTAAATAGCAATCAAACAGAGAAGTAAAAGATGTAGCAGATTCAAACAGATTTGGAAAATCACTTGAAAAATCAAAACAGAAAGCAGCTTGACTCAATTGCAAAATCTAAATGAGAGGTTGAAGATCTCAGGAGCTCAATGAGACTAGAAAACAAGTCTAGATCTCAATCCCTTCCTTGATCCAATAGCAAACAGATTGAAGAAAAAAATAGAGATGAAAGCAGTAAAGAGAGCTTTGATTCAAATCACAATTCACTGAAATTATGCAGACAAGCAAACAGAGAGAATTCTCAAGGTGAGATTGAAACAGAATTTCTTCAATTCTCAACCAAAGATTTAAAACAAAAATCAAAACTAAGAGAGAGCTCTCTAATCCTAATGCTCTCTAGTAGAGCTAGCCTTTGTGCTCTCTAATGGGGCTCTCCTAACAAAGATGGAAATGATGCCTTATATAGGCTTTTTGCAAAATAAAATGAAATTGAAATGAAAAATAAATTAAATGAAAATCCTAATTCTAGCATGTTCTTGTGCCTTTGAGTGATGATGTGGGCGTTGCTTGCTTTGGATTTGAGGAGAAATGGGTTTGGTTGGCCTTGATTCAATTTGGAGAGGAATTGAATTTAAATGGAATTTTGGTTGAATTTTTGGCCCATGTGTATTTGCTCCCAGTAGAGTGCTCTGCTCTTATGGGGAGCGGAGCATTGGCTTGCCTTGTGTGTCTTGTGCGCTCCAAGCTTCCCTGGGCCGTGTCCATGTTGCGCAAGAAATAAGGAAAGTAGCGCTCTGCTCTTGGCAAGAGCATAGCACTCCTTTTGCTTGGGTGAGGACCCAAGTTCAAATCCTTGTGGCTTCACTAGCAAACATTTTCCTTTGATTTTTTCTTGGAGAGAGCATGACAATGCTCTCCAAGAGAGCGGAGCACAATAATGATATAGAGCGCTACTTTGCTTTGGAGTGAGGCTCCAGTTTCGAGCCTTGGTGGTTGCACTTTGGTATATTTTTTACTTGTTTTTGGTCCTTAAAGATGCATTTAACTCGTACCCCAATTTTATGCCAAATATGGATTTCCATACATCGTTGGAAAGCTCTGAATGTAAGCTTTCTAACGCAACTGAAAGAACATCAATCGGACGTCTGTAGCTCACGTTATAGCCCTTTGAAGGAGGCATGGTCATGCTGTGAGCGCCCAGGTTTTAACTTAGCGAAAATTTTGCTTCAAAGCCCAATTAACATCACGATAAAGCTCTGCTCTTGCCAAGAGCGGAGCTTTGTGTGCTGATTGCCTATTCTCCTTTAATTTGGTCATGGGCCACGCTTTTAAAAGCGTGGCCTAGGGCTCCAAAGTGTGCTCCAACTTCAAAGTGTGCCCTAAAGCTCTTTTTTTCTCCTTTTTAGCTTATTTTGTACTTCTTTGCTTCTTTTTCTTCTTATATCCTACAAGATTTATAAAATTAAAAGATCAAGAAAATATACCATTTAAGCACAAAAGCATTCAATATTTAAGCACAAATCATCTATTTCTTGTATGAAAAAGCATAGAAAAATATGACATGATGACATGTCATCAGGCCCTCCTATCCACTGATGCTCAAAGCCTTGGATCCTTTTTATTTTACCCTTGCCTTTTGGTTTAAAGGGATATTGGCTTTTTCTGCTTGCTTTTTTTCTTTTTCTTTCTTTTTCTTATTTTTTTCGCCTTTTTTTCAAGCTTTCTATTCACTGCTTTTTCTTGCTTCAAGAATCATTTTTATGATTTTTCAGATTATCAATAACATTTCTCCTTTTCCATTATTCTTTCAAGAGCCAACAATTTTAACATTCATAAACAACAAATTCAAAAATATGCACTGTTCAAGCATTCATTCAGACAACAAAAAGTATTGCCACCACATCAAAATAATTAAACTATTTTAAAATTTGAAATTCATGTACTTCTTTTTCTTTTTCAGAAAACATGTTTCATTTAAGAAAGGTGATGGATTCATAGGAAATTCATATCTTTAAGACATAGACACTAGACACTAATGATCATGTAATAAAGACAAAACATAGATAAAACATAAAGCATATAAATCGAAAAACAGAAAAACAAATAGACAAGGAGATTAAGTAACGGGTCCACCTTAGTGAAGGTGGCGTCTTCTTCCTCTTGAAGAACCAATGGTGCTCTTGAGCTCCTCTATGTCTCTTCCTTGTCTTTGTTGCTCCTCCCTCATGGCTCTTTGATCTGCAGTCAAATGCTCTACCAATGAACTATGGACCCTTGAGATGAACCTCTCCATCTCTCATGACTCGGGGGTGGAAGCAACTGCCTTCCTTTTCCTCTTTCTAGAGGTTTCTCCGGCCTTAGGTGCCATAAATGGTTATGGAAAAACAAAAAGCAACACTTTTTTCCACACCAAACTTAAAAGGTTTTCCCGTCCTCAATCAAAAGAAGATAGAAGGGAGTAGAAGGAGAAGTGGAAGAGATGGAGGTGTGTGAATGGGTGGGTTTGGGAGGGGAATGGTTTGAATTGGAATGGTGAGGTAGGTGGGGATCCTGGGAAAGAGAGAATGAGTTGAGGTTGGTGGAGATCCTATGGGGTCCACAGATCCTGAGGGGTCAAGGACTTATCATCCCTGCTCTATTGAGGCGTGGAAAAACGCCCTTAGTGTGCAATCCTGGCGTTTAATGCCAGACTGCTACTTGTTTCTGGTGTTAAACGCCAGCTTTTCTCCCTTTCTTGGTGTTAAACGCCAACTTGATGCTCTGTTCTGGCGTTAAACGCCAGTCTGGTGCTTGTTTCTGGTGTTTAACGCCAGCTTGATGCTTCTTTCTGGCGTTAAACGCTAGTAAGCTCTTCCTCCAGGGTGAGCTATTTTTAATGCTGTTTTTCATTCTAGTTTTGATTTTTCAATTATTTTTGTGACTTCACATGATCATCAACCTAAAGAAAACATAAAATAGCAATGGAAAATAAATAGATATAATTAAATAACATTGGGTTGCCTCCCAACAAGCGCTTCTTTAATGTCAATAGCTTGACAGTGAGCTCTCATGGAGCCTCACTGATAATCAGAGCAGGGTTGGGGCCTCTAAACACCAAACTTAGAGTTTGGTTGTGGCCTCTCAACACCAAACTTAGAGTTTGGTTGTGGCCTCCCAACACCAAACTTAGAGTTTGAATGTGGGGGTTTTGTTTGACTCTGTATTGAGAGAAGCTTTTCATTCTTCCTCTCCATGGTTACAGAAGGAGAACCTTGAGTCTTATAGTTTGCAACGTCTGCAAGCCACGGAGCTTCCTGAATAGCAAACAAATACTCATCTAGAAAGGTTTCAGAGAACTCAGTAGGAGGGAGGGATGCTCCTGCTACTGGTTCTATCCGGGACAGGTGATCAGCTACTTGATTCTCTGTCCTTTTTCTGTCTCTTATTTCTATATCAAACTCTTGCAGAAGCAACAACCATCTTATGAGTCTGGGTTTTGAATCCTGCTTTGTGAGGAGATATTTTAGAGCAGCATGGTCAGTGTACACAATCACTTTTGATCCCACTAAATAAGATCTGAACTTGTCAAAGGCATAAACCACTGCAAGCAACTCCTTTTTTGTGGTTGTATAATTCTTCTGTGCGTCATTCAAAACACGGCTAGCATAGTAAATGACGTGCAGAAGCTTGTTATGCCTCTGTCCCAATACTGCACCAATGGCATGGTCACTGGCATCACACATTAGTTCGAATGGTAATGTCCAGTCTGGTGCAGAAATGACAGGTGTTGTGACCAACTTAGCCTTCAGAGTCTCAAAGGCCTGCAAACACCCTATGTCAAAGACAAATGGTATGTCAGCAACTAGCAGATTGCTCAGAGGTTTTGCGATTTTTGAAAAATCCTTTATAAACCTCCTATAGAATCCTGCATGACCCAGAAAGCTTCTAATTGCCTTAACATTGGTGGGTGGTGGTAATTTTTTAATTACCTCTACCTTAGCTTGATCCACCTCTATTCCCTTGTTCGAAATTTTATGCCCAAGGACAATTCCTTCAGTCACCATAAAGTGACATTTTTCCCAATTTAAAACCAGGTTAGTCTCTTGGCATCTTTTCAGAACAAGTGCAAGATGGTTAAGACAGGAGCTAAATGAGTCTCCAAATACTGAGAAGTCATCCATGAAAACTTCCAGAAATTTCTCTACCATATCAAAGAAGATAGAGAGCATGCACCTTTGAAAGGTTGTAGGTGCATTGCACAGACCAAAAGGCATTTTTCTGTATGCAAATACTCCAGATGGACATGTGAATGTTGTTTTCTCTTGGTCCTGAGGATCTACTGCAATTTGGTTGTATCCTGAATAGCCATCCAAAAAGCAGTAATATTCATGACCTGTTAGTCTCTCCAGCATCTGGTCTATAAATGGTAAAAGAAAGTGATCCTTCCTGGTGGCTGTATTGAGCCTTCTGTAGTCAATACACATACGCCACCCTGTAAATGTTCTTGTAGGAACTGATGAGTGGATAATTTATACACTTTTTGGCATTGTTTTTACATAATTTTTAGTATGATTTAGTTAGTTTTTAGTATATTTTTATTACTTTTTAAATAAAATTCACATTTCTGGACTTTACTATGAGTTTGTGTGTTTTTCTGTGATTTCAGGTAATTTCTGGCTGAAATTGAGGGACTTGAGCAAAAATCAGATTCAGAGGCTGAAGAAGGACTGCAGATGCTGTTGGATTCTGACCTCCCTGCACTCAAAGTGGATTTTCTGGAGCTACAGGAGTGCAAATGGCACGCTCTTAATTATGTTAGAAAGTAGACATCCAGGGCTTTCCAACAATATATAATAGTTCATACTTAGCCCGAGTTTAGACAACGCAAACTGGCGTTCAACGCCAGCTCTCTACCCTATTCTGGAGTTAAACGCCAGAAACAGGTTGCAAAGTAGAGTTAAACGCCAGAAACAGGTTACAAACTGGCGTTCAACTCCAAGGAAGACCTCTACACGTGAAAGCTTCAATGCTCAATCCAAGCACACACCAAGTGGGCCCGGAAGTGGATTTCTGCATCATTTACTTATTTTTGTAACCCTAGTAACTAGTTTAGTATAAATAGGACTATTTACTATTGTATTTACATCTTTTGATCATGTTTTGATGATTGAACCCTCTTTGGGAGGCTTCTTCTTCACATGCTTGAACTATGTATGCTGAAGCTTGGCTGGCCATTGGCCATGTCTAGTGTTTTGGACCGGAGCTTTCACTGAAAGCTTGGCTGGCTAGTGAGCCATGTCTAATTCCTGGACCGGAGTTTTAGACTAATATTGCAAGATTCCTGGAATTCCAATTAAAACTTTTGAAATCCTTATTTTCCTTTTCAAAAGAATTTTCGAAAAATCCAAAAAAATTTATAAAATCATAAAACTAAAAATAATTTGTGTTTCTTGTTTGTGTATAGTGTCAATTGCATGTTTATCTCTTTCTTGCATTTTTCGAAAATTCATGCATTCCATTCTTCATGATCTTCAAGTTGTTCTTGATGAATCCTCTTGTTTGATCTTCATATTTTCTTGTTGTGTGTTGCATCTTATTTTTCACATGCATTCTTGCATTCATAGTGTCCAAAGTTTGAAAATTTCTAAGTTTGGTGTCTTGCATGTTTTTCTTTTCTTAAAAATTTTCAAAAATAAGTTCTTGGTGTTCATCTTGACATTCAAAGTGTTCTTGCATGCATTGTGTGTTTTGATTCACATTTTTCATGTTTTGAGTCTTTTCATTGTTTTTCTCTTTCATCATTAAAAATTCAAAAATAAAAAAAATATCTTTCCCTTATTTCACTCATAATTTTCGAAAATTTGATTTGATTCAGTCAAAAGTTTTAAAATTTAATTGTTTCTTATGAGTCAAATCAAATTTTCAATTTAAAAATTTTATCTTTTTCAAAAATCAAATCTTTTTCATTTTTTCTTTCATAATTTCGAAATTTTCAAAATTTATTTTCAAAATCTTTTTCTTATTTCTATTTCATATTTTCGAAATTGATGCTAACAATTAATGTGATTGATTCAAAAATTTTAAGTTTGTTACTTGCCTAGTAAGAAAAGTTCAATCTTTAAATTTTAAAATCATATCTTTTTGTTTCTTGTTAGTTAAGTAATCAAATTTAATTTTCAAAATCAAATCTTTTTAAATTTCTTTTTCAAATCTTTTTTTTTTAAAAATAAATGTCAATCACATCTTTTTCAAAATCTTTTCTAACCTCTTATCTTTTTAAAATTGATTTTCAAATCTTTTTCAAACTAATCCTATCTTTTTGTTTGATTCTTATCTTTTTTTCAAAACTACCTAACTAATTTTCTCTCTCTAATTTTCGAAAATCACCTTTCTCTTTTTCAAAATTCCTTTTTAATTAACTAATTGTTTTAAATTTTAATTTAATTTAATTTTTCTTTTTTAAAAAAAATTCGAATTATAACCTTAATTTTAATTTAAAAACAAAAATATTTTTATTTTATTTAATTTTCGAAATCTTCCATCTCTCATCTCCTTCTAATTATTTATTTATCTACTAACACTTCTCTTCTTCTTAAAAATTCGAACCCTCTCTTCCTCTTGGTGTTCAAATTTCTCTTCTTCTATTCTCTTCTCTTCTACTCACATAAAGGAACCTCTCTACTGTGGCAAAGAGGATCCCTATTATTTTCTATTCTCTTCTTTTTCATATAAGCAGGAACAAGGATAAGAACATTCTTGTTGAAGCTGATCCTGAACCTGAAAGGACTCTGAAGAGGAAGCTAAAGCACAACTCTCTTGAGAAAATCTGACAGAAATTTTTGAAAAAGAAGGAGACATGGCCGAAAATAATAACAATGCAAGGAAGATGCTTGGTGAATTTACTGCACCAAATTCCAATTTATATGGAAGAAGCATCTCAATCCCTGCCATTGGAGCAAACAATTTTAAGCTAAAGCCTCAATTAGTTTCTCTAATGCAACAGAACTGCAAGTTTCATGGACTTCCATCAGAAAATCCTTTTCAGTTCTTAACTGAATTCTTGCAGATCTGTGATACTGTTAAGACCAATGGGGTTGACTCCGAGGTCTACAGGCTTAAGCTTTTCCCATTTGCTGTAAGAGACAGAGCTAGACTATGGTTGGACTCTCAACCTAAAGATAGCCTGAACTCTTGGGATAAGCTGGTCACGGCTTTCTTAGCCAAGTTCTTTCCTCCTCAAAAGCTTAGCAAGCTTAGAGTGGATGTTCAAACCTTCAAACAGAAAGAAGGTGAATCCCTCTATGAAGCTTGGGAGAGATACAAGCAACTGACCAAAAAGTGTCCTTCTGACATGCTTTCAGAATGGACCATCCTGGATATATTCTATGATGGTCTGTCTGAATTATCTAAGATGTCATTGGACCATTCTGCAGGTGGATTTATTCACCTAAAGAAAACGCCTGCAGAAGCTCAAGAACTCATTGACATGGTTGCAAATAACCAGTTCATGTACACTTCTGAAAGGAATTCTGTGAGTAATGGGACGCCTCAGAGGAAGGGAGTTCTTGAAATTGATACTCTGAATACCATATTGGCTCAGAATAAAATATTAACTCAGCAAGTCAATATGATTTCTCAGAGTCTGAATGGATTGCAAGCTACATCTAACAGTACTCAAGAGGCATCTTCTGAAGAAGAAGCTTATAATCCTGAGAACCCTGCAATAGCAGAGGTGAATTACATGGGGGAACCCTATGGAAATACCTATAATTCCTCATGGAGAAATCATCTAAATTTCTCATGGAAGGATCAACAAAAGCCCCAACAAGGCTTTAATAATGGTGGAAGAAACAGGTTTAGCAATAGCAAACCTTTTCCATCATCCACTCAGCAACAGACAGAGAATTCTGAGCAAAATCCATCTAGCTTAGCAAATATAGTCTCTGATCTATCTAAGGCCACTTTAAGTTTCATGAATGAAACAAGGTCCTCTATTAGAAATTTGGAGGCACAAGTGGGCCAGCAGAGTAAAAGAGTCACTGAAACCCCTCTTAGTACTCTCCCAAGCAATACAGAAGAGAATCCAAAAAGAGAGTGCAAGGCCATTACCTTGCTTGGTGTGGCCGAACCCAAAGTAGAGGAGGAGGGCGTGAATCCTAGTGAGGAAGACCTCCTGGGACGTTCACTGACCGATAAGGAGTTTCCCTTTGAGGAACCAAAGGAATCTGAGGCTCATCTAGAGATCATAGAGATTCCATTGAACCTCCTTTTGCCCTTTATGAGCTCTGATAAGTATTCATCCTCTGAAGAGGATGAAGACATTACTGAAGAGCAAGCTGTTAAACACCTTGGTGCAATCATGAAGCTGAATGCCAAATTATTTGGTAATGAGACTTGGGAGGATGAACCTCCATTGCTCATCAAGGAACTAAATGCCTTGGTTCAGCAAACTCTACCTCAAAAGAAATAGGATCCTGGTAAATTCCTAATTCCCTGTAACATAGGCACCATGACCTTTGAGAAGGCTCTGTATGACCTGGGGTCAGGAATAAACTTAATGCCACTCTCTGTAATGGAGAAACTTGGAATCTTTGAGGTGTAAGCTGCCAGAATCTCATTAGAGATGGCAGACAACTCAAGAAAATAGGCTTATGGACTAGTAGAGGACGTGATAGTCAAGGTTGAAGGCCTTTACATCCCTGCTGATTTCATAATCCTAGACACTGGGAAGGAAGAGGATGAATCCATCATCCTTGGAAGACCCTTCCTAGCCACAGCAAGAGCTGTGATTGATGTGGACAGAGGAGAATTGGCCCTTCAACTGAATGAGGACAATCTTATGTTTAAAACTCAAAAATCGCCTTCTGTAACCATGGAGAGGAAGCATGAAAATCTTCTCTCACTGCAGAGTCAACCAAAGCCCCCACAGTCAAACTTTAAGTTTGGTGTTGGGAGGCCACAACCAAACTCTAAGTTTGGTGTTGAACCCCCACATTCAAACTCTAAGTTTGGTGTTGGGAGGTCCCAACAATGCTCTGAACATCTGTGAGGCTCCATGAGAGCTCACTGTCAAGCTATTGACTTTAAAGAAGCACTTGTTGGGAGGCAACCCAATATTATTTAATTATATCTATTTATTTTCTATTGTTATTTTATTTTTTTTAGGTTGATGATCATGTGAAGTCACAAAACCTACTGAAAAATCAAAAACAGAATGAAAAACAGCATTAAAAACAGCTCACCCTGGAAGAAGAGATTACTGGTGTTTAAACGCCAGAAAGAAGCATCAAGAAGAGGAAGACACCACCCTCACTAAGGTGGACCCGTTCCTTAATCTCCTTGTCCTTATTTTCCTGTTTTTCGTTTACTATGCTTCATGTTTATTTATGTTTGTATCTTTATTACATGATCATTAGTGTTTAAGTGTCTATATCTTGAAGCTATGAATGTCCTATGAATCCATCACCTCTCTTAATTGAAAACTGTTCTAAAAAATCAAAAGAACAAGAAGTACATGGTTTCGAATTCATCCTTGAAACTAGTTTAATTATTTTGATGTGGTGACAATACTTTTTGTTTTCTGAATGAATGTTTGAACAGTGCATATGTCTTTTGATATTGTGGTTTATGAATGTTAAATATGTTGGCTCTTGAAAGAATGATGAAAAAGGAGAAATGTTATTGATAATCTGAAAAATCATAAAATTGATTCTTGAAGCAAGAAAAAGCAGTGAATACAAAAGCTTGCGAAGAAAAAAAAAAGAGAAAAGAAAAATGGCGAAAAAAAATGAAAAAGAAAGAGCAAGCAGAAAAAGCCAAAAGCTCTTTAAACCAAAAGGCAAGAGCAAAAAGCCAATAGCCCTTAAAATCAAAAGGCAAGGGTAATAAAAAGGATCCAAGGCTTTGAGCATCAGTGGATAGGAGGGCCTAAATGAATAAAATCCTGGCCTAAGCGGCTAAACCAAGCTGTCCCTAACCATGTGCTTGTGGCGTGAAGGTGTCAAGTGAAAACTTGAGACTGAGCGGTTAAAGTCAAGGTCCAAAGCAAAAAAAAGAGTGTGCTTAAGAACCCTGGACAGCTCTAATTGGGGACTTTAGCAAAGCTGAGTCACAATCTGAAAAGGTTCACCCAGTTATGTGTCTGTGGCATGTATGTATCCGGTGGTAATATTGGAAAACAGAGTGCTTAGGGCTACGGCCAAGACTCATAAAGTAGCTGTGTTCAAGAATCAACATACTGAACTCGGAGAATCAATAACACTATCTAAAATCTATGTTCCTATAGATGCCAATCATTCTGAACTTCAATGGATAAAGTGAGATGCCAAAACTATTCAAGAGGCAAAAAGCTACTAGTCCCGCTCATCTGATTGGAGCTACGTTTCATTGATATTTTGGAATTTATAGTATATTCTCTTCTTTTTATCCTATTTGATTTTCAGTTGCTTGGGCACAAGCAACAATTTAAGTTTGGTGTTGTGATGAGCGGATAATTTATACGCTTTTTGGCATTATTTTTACATAGTTTTTAGTATGATTTAGTTAGTTTTTAGTATATTTTTATTAGTTTTTTAATAAAATTCACATTTCTGGACTTTACTATGAGTTTGTGTTTTTTTCTGTGATTTCAGGTAATTTCTAGCTGAAATTGAGGGACTTGAGTAAAAATCAGATTCAGAGGCTGAAGAAGGACTGCAAATGCTGTTGGATTCTAACCTCCCTGCTCTCAAAGTGAATTTTCTGGAGCTACAAAAGTCCAAATGGAGTGCTCTCAATTGAGTTGAAAAGTAGACATTCAGGGCTTTCCAGCAATATATAATAGTCCATACTTTGCCCGAGTTTTGATGATGCAAACTGGCGTTCAACGCCAGCTCTCTGCCCTATTTTGGAGTTAAACGCCAGAAACAGGTTGCAAAGCAGAGTTAAACGCCAGGAACAGGTTACAAACTGGCGTTCAACTCCAAGGAAGACCTCTACACGTGAAAGCTTCAATGCTCAGCCCAAGCACACACCAAGTGGGCCCGGAAGTGGATTTCTGCATCATTTACTTATTTCTGTAACCCTAGTAACTAGTTAAGTATAAATAGGACTATTTACTATTGTATTTACATCTTTTGATCATGTTTTGATGATTGAAACCTCTTTGGGAGGCTGGCCATTTGGCCATACCTGGACCATTATCACTTATGTATTTTCAACGGTAGAGTTTCTACACACCATAGATTAAGGTGTGGAGCTCTGCTGTTCCTCATGAATTAATGCAAAGTACTATTATTTTTCTATTCAATTCAAGCCTATTTCTTCTCTAAGATATTCATTCGCACACAAGAACATGATGAATGTGATGATTATGTGACGTTCATCATCATTCTCACTTATGAACGCGTGCCTGACAAACACTTCCGTTCTATATGTAAACAAGCTTAAATGTGTATCTCTTAGCCTTCTGATCGTGAGATCAGAGTCTTCGTGGTATAGGCTAGAATTATTGGCGGCCATTCTTGAGGTCCGGAAAGTCTAAACATTGTCTGTGGTATTCCGAGTAGGATCTGGGAAGGGATGGCTGTGACGAGCTTCAAACTCGCGAGTACTGGGCGTAGTGACAGACGCAAAAAGATTACTGAATCCTATTCCAGTAGGATCGAGAACCGATAGATGATTAGTTGTGCAGTGACAGCGCATTTTGGACCATTTTCACTGAGAGGACGGGATGTAGCCATTGACAACGGTGATGCCCTACATAAAGCTTGCCATAGAAAGGAGTATGAAGGATTGGATGAAAGCAATAGGAAAGCAGAGGTTCAGAAGGAACAAAAGCATCTCCATACGCTTATCTAAAATTCTCACCAATGAATTACATAAGCATCTCTATCTTTATTTTACGTTTTATTTATATTTTAATTATTAAAACTCTATAACCATTTGAATCCGCCTGACTGAGATTTACAAGGTGACCATAGCTTGCTTCAAGCCGACAATCTCCGTGGGATCGACCCTTACTCACGTAAGGTTTATTACTTGGACGATCCAGTGCACTTGCTGGTTAGTTGTGCGAAGTTGTGACAAAGAATTAAGATTATGAATGTGCGTATACAGTTTTTGACGCTGTTACCAAGGAATGAACGATCACGATTTTGCATACCAGGAACCAGTTCATTCTTTTCATTATGAACCACTGTCATTCCTCCCTTCTTAGGGACAACATGGACAGGGCTCACCCAGGGGCTATCAGAAATAGGATAAATAATCCCAGCCTCTAGTAACTTAGTGACCTCTTTCTGCACCACCTCCTTCATGGCGGGATTTAGCCGCCTCTGTGGTTGAACCACTGGCTTAGCATCATCCTCTAATAGGATCTTATGCATGCATCTGGCTGGGCTAATGCCCTTAAGATCACTTATGGACCACCCAAGAGCTGTCTTGTGTGTCCTTAGCACCTGAATTATTGCTTTCTCTTCCTGTGGCTCTAAAGCAGAGCTTATGATTACAGGAAAAGTGTCGCCGTCTCCCAGAAATGCATATTTCATGGATGGTGGTAGTGGTTTGAGCTCGGGTTTAGGAGGTTTCTCCTCTTCCTGAGGAGTTTTCAGAGGTTCTTTTAGTTCCTCTGGTTCTTCTAGATCAGGCTGAACATCTTTAAAAATGTCCTCTAGCTCTGATTCGAGACTCTCAGTCATATTGACCTCTTCCACCAGGGAGTCAATAATATCAACGCTCAGGCAGTCTTCTGATGTGTCTGGATGCTGCATAGCTTTGACAACATTCAACTTAAACTCATCCTCATTGACTCTCAGGGTTATCTCCCCTTTTTGGACGTCAATGAGGGTTCGTCCAGTTGCTAGGAATGGTCTTTCTAGAATGAGAGTTGCACTCTTTTGCTCCTCCATTTCCAGTACTACAAAGTCAGTAGGGAAGGCAAATGGCCCAACCTTGACAATCATGTCCTCAATTATGCCTGATGGGTATTTAATGGAGCCATCAGCAAGTTGAAGACAAATCCGGGTTGGTTTGACCTCTTCAGTCAAGCCAAGCTTTCTGATAGTGGATGCAGGGATTAGGTTGATACTTGCCCCAAGATCACATAGAGCTGTCTTGGTGCAAGCACCCTCTAATGTGCATGGTATCATAAAGCTTCCGGGATCCTTAAGCTTTTCTGGTAAGCTTGTTAGGATGACTGCACTGCATTCTTCAGTGAGAAAAACTTTTTCTGTTTCTCTCCAATCCTTCTTATGACTTAAGATCTCTTTCATGAACTTAGCATAAGAGGGTATTTGCTCAAGTGCCTTTACAAATGGAATCTTTATTTCAAGAGTCCTGAGATAGTCTGCAAAGCGGGCAAATTGTTTATCCTGTTCTGCTTGGCGGAGTTTCTGAGGATAAGGTATTTTGGCTTTATATTCTTCAACCTTAGTTGCTGCAGGTTTATTTCCTACAGAGGTAAGTTGAGAAGCCTTCTTGAGGGAGTTATTATCAGCACTTACAGGTGTCTGATCCCTCACTGGCGTTTGAACACCAAACTTATTCTTTTTTGGGCTCTTACTATCCTCAGAGGGATTTTGGGTAGCAGGTTACTCATCCTCTGTCAGCTGTTCTTTTTTTGGCTTTCTGCTTCTTTGAGTTGATGTATTTAATATTTTTCCACTTCTTAATTGAATTGCTTGGCACTCTTCTGTTATCTGTTTTGATAACTGCTATTTTGTCTGATTCACTTGTGATTCCATATCCTTGTTAGCATTTTTGGTTTCTTGTAGCATCTCCTTAATTTCTGATAACTGCCTTGTTATAGAAGATAGTTGCTGATTGAGTTCAGCAACTTGTTCCTGAGGACTAAAGTCAGCTAATACTGCCTTAGCTTCTTCTTTCATAGAGGACTCATTACTTATGTATAGATGCTGATTTCTAGCAAAGATATCAATAAGCTCTTGAGCCTCTTCAACAGTCTTTCTCATGTGTATAGATCCACCAGCTGAGTGGTCTAGAGATATCTGAGCTTTTTCTGTAAGCTCGTAGTAGAAGATGTCTAACTGTACCCACTCTGAAAACATTTCAGAAGGGCACTTCCTTAACATCCCTCTGTACCTCTCCCAGGCATTATAAAGGGATTCATCATCCTCTTGTTTAAAGCCTTGGATGTCCAGCCTTAGCTGTGTCATCCTTTTTGGAGAGAAATATTGATTTAGGAATTTGTCTGATAACTGTTTCCATGTTCTTATGCTTGCAGTGGGTTGGTTATTTAACCACCTCTTAGCTTGATCTTTTACAGCAAACAGAAACAGTAACAGCCTGTATACATCCTGATCTACCTCCTTGTCACGCACTGTGTCAGCAATTTGCAAGAACTGTGCCAGAAACTCAGTAGGTTCTTCCTGTGGAAGACCGAAATACTGGCAATTTTGCTGCACCATGACAATGAGCTGAGAATTTAGCTCAAAACTGCTTGCTTTGATGGGAGGTATACAGATACTACTCCCGTATGCAGTAGTAATGGGGTTGGCATATGACCCCAGAGTCCTTCTGGACTGTTCATTTTCACTTAAGTCCATGATGGATAAAGGGAGATGATGTGAATTGCAAAATATAAAAAAAATTATTATTTTTTTTCTTTTTGAGTACCGAAAATTAAAAGGAAAATAAAATAAAATAAATTAACTATAATTTCGAAAATTAGAAAAATAGATAAAAAGGAAAATTGAAAATTAAAATAAGTAATTAATTAAAAAGATTTGAAAAATGTATGATTTTAAAATTTTAGATTGGAAAAGATAAGATAAGATTTTGAAAAAGATATGATTTTAAAATTTTTGACCAAATCAACCTAATGAATTCGAAAATTATGAGCAATTAAAGGAAAGGATAATTTTTTTTATTTTTGAATTTTTATGAGGAAAGAGAAGAACGTACAATAGACACAAGACTTAAAATTTTTAGATCTAATGCTCCTTGTTTTTCGAAAATTTTGGAGGGAAAATACTAAGGAACACCAAACTTAAAAATTTTAGGATCAAAATACAAAGAAGACTCAAGAACACCTTGAAGACTCACAAGAACAACAAGAATAAAATTCAAAGACTCAAGAACATAAAAAGAACACCAAACTTAAAACTTTTAGAAAACTAAAAATAAATTTTCAAAAATTAAAGAAAAATAACAAGAGAACACCAAACTTAAAAGCTTGACACAAGATTTAATCAAAGGAAAATTATTTTAGAAAAAGTTTTAAAAGGAAGATACCCAATTACCAAGAACATAAGCACAATGCTCTAGCCAACTGAGCTATAAATTTAATGTGTTTTTAAAAAAAAGGTATTTAATGTATATAAAACTTTTTGAATACTGATAATTTAAAAACGCACAAGAAAAACAAGAAAAGACACAGAACATGAAAAACTAAAGATCAAACAGGAAAAATAGCAAGAACAACTTGAAGATCAAGAAAGCACAATGAACACAAATTTCGAAAATTTAAAGGAAAATAAAAACATGCAATTGACACCAAACTTAAAATATGAATCTAAACTCAAACAGAAGACTCAAAGAAAAATTAAAAATTAATAAAGAAAAATAGTGTTTTTGAAAGGAAAATAGCAGATGCAATTCTAGTGACTCTAAACTAACAAAAATAAATTATTCCTAATCTAAGCAACAAAATAAACCGTCAGTTGTCCAAACTCGAACAATCCCCGGCAACGGCGCCAAAAACTTGGTACACGAAATTGTGATTCACAACTCCGCACAACTAACCAGCAAGTGCACTGGGTCGTCCAAGTAATACCTTACGTGAGTAAGGGTCGATCCCACGGAGATTGTCGGCTTGAAGCAAGCTATGGCTATTTTGTAAATCTTAGTCAGGAGATTAATGATAAGAGTGATTGTATTTATGAAAAATAAATAACATGAAATAAAGGGTACTTGTTATGCAGTAATGGAGAACAGGTTGAGGTTTTGGAGATGCTCTGTCTTCTGAATCTCTACTTTTCTACTGTCTTCTTCACACACGCAAGGCTCCTTCTATGGCAAGCTGTATGTTGGTGGATTACCGTTGTCAATGGCTACCATCCGTCCTCTCAGTTAAAATGGTCCAAATGCGCTGTCACCGCACGGCTAATCATCTGTCGGTTCTCACTCATGTTGGAATAGGATCCATTGATCCTTTTGCGTCTGTCACTACGCCCAGCACTCGCGAGTTTGAAGCTCATCACAGTCATCCCTTCCCAGATCCTACTCGGAATACCACAGACAAGATTTAGACTCTCCGAATCTCAAGAATGGCTGCCAATAATTCTAGCCTATACCACGAAGACTCTTATCTGAATCAGGAGGCTAAGAGATATGCACTCAGTCTAAGGTAGAACAGAGGTGGTTGTCAGGCATGCGTTCATATGTTGAGAATGGTGATGAGTGTCACGGATCATCACATTCATAAAGTTGAAGTGCGAGTGAATATCTTAGAAGAGAAACAAGCGTGATTGAATGGAAAACAATAGTAATTGCATTAATTCATCAAAACACAGCAGAGATCCTCACCCCCAACCATGGGGTTTAGAGACTCATGCCGTCAGAAATACAATATGAAATGTGTAAAATGTCATGAGGTCCAAAATAAATCTCTAAAGGTTGTTTAAATACTAAACTAGTAACCTAGGTTTACAGAAAATGAGTAAACTACGATAGATAGTGCAGAAATCCACTTCCGGGGCCCACTTGGTGTGTGCTGGGACTGAGACTTGAGCTTTACACGTGCCTAGGCTATTTTTGGAGTTAAACGCCAGGTTGTAACCTGTTTTGGGCATTTAACTCCAACTTGTAACCTATTTCTGGCGTTTAACGCCAGAATGGAACATGGAACTGGCGTTAAACGCCAGTTTACATCATTTATCTTTGTGCAAATTATGGACTATTATATATTGCTGGAAAGCCCTGGATGTCTACTTTCCAATGCAATTGAGAGCACACTGATTGGGCTTCTGTAGCTCCAAAAAATCCATTTTGAGTGCAGGGAGGTCAGAATCCAACAGCATCTGCAGTCCTTTTTCAGCCTCTGAATCAGATTTTTACTCAGGTCCCTCAATTTCAGCCAGAAATTATCTGAAATCACAGAAAAACACACAAACTCATAGTAAAGTCCAGAAATGTGATTTTTATTTAAAAACTAATAAAAATATAATAAAAAGTGACTAAAACATATTAAAAACTACCTAAAAACAATGCCAAAAAGCGTATAAATTATTCGCTCATCGCTTCCTCTCCATTCTCTAAGCCATTCCTGCCCTATAAAGCCTGAAACACTTAACACACGGATCACGGCATCGAATGGTATAAAGGAGAATTAAAATACACAAATTAAAGATCTTTAGGAAGCAAGTTTTCAACCATAGAACAAAACTAGAAAGGAATTATAAAATCATGCAATTAGTAAGAATAAGTGGGTGAAGACTTGATGAAACTACTCAATTAAACATAAAATAAACCATAAAATAGTGATTTATCAGTAGGGGAGTGTTCAAGGGCTGCCTTGATTTAATTTGACTTTAGCACAAGTGTGACATCATTTCCTGCCCAACCTTACCGGAAGCTGTTGATGCTTTCCCGCAGCAGCTTTATCAGCAGCCTCTTGCATCAATGCCCACTTTGTCTGTCTCCCTGTTGTAACTTTTTCAACTGCCTCTTTCTTCTTTGGCTGGAAAGATGATGAACTTGAGAATAATATTGTTTCTATACAAGGTGGGTGACTTTGTATTCGTCAAACTGTAGTCATACCAGCAGCAATCAGTGACATCGTGCAAGATTCAAAAGCTAAGAAAGAGATATTTTTGCCATTTTTCAAATAGTCACAAGAATCGGGAAGGTGACTTATCTACTGCATTTACTGTAAGTCAATAGATTACAAACCTAAATTGTTCAATTCTAAGAGGGAGAGTGAGTTTCATCTCTTCCTTATGCCCACAGAATTACAAACAACATATTAAGAGACATATTTGCGTATCATTTATAACCACCATATCATGGTACATTAGTTCAATGAGTAAACACTGAATAAGATTGAAAGAAAAAACTTTAAGTAAAAAATTTTTTTCTTAAGGGAATGAGAGTGTTCAAGGCCTGCCATAATTTAATTTGACTTTAGCACAGGTGTTGCATCACTTCCTGCATAACCCCACTAGATGTTGTTGATGCTTTGCCACAGCAGCCTCCTGCATCAATGCCCACTTTGCCTATCTCCCTGTTGTAACTTTTTTAGCTGCGTCTTTTTTCTTTGGCTGGCGAGATGATGAACTTGCGAGCAATGTTGTGGTATTCAAGGCGGGTGACTTTGTATTCGTCAAACTGCAGTCATACGAGCAGCAATCAGTGGCATGGCGCAAGAATTAGAAGTGACCCTTTTACCAATAGTAACGGGAATCGGGAAGGTGGCTTATCTACTGCATATACGGTAAGTCAAATGATTACAAACCTAAATTGTTCAATGCTACGAGGGTTGAGTGAGTTTCATCTCTGCCTTACATGCACAAAACTACTAACATGTCAAGCCACATTATTGCCACTCATTTATACCCACCATATCATGGTACATTAGTTCAAAGAGTATACATTGTACATGATAGACAAAAAAATAAGTAAAAAATATTTTTTTTTCTTACGGGAAAAGAAGTGTTCAAAGCCTGGCTCAATTTGATTTGACTTCAGCACAGGTATTCCATCACTTCCTACCCAACCTCACCTGATGCTGTTGATGCTTTGCCGCTACAACCATATGAGCAGCCTCTCGTATCAATGCCTACTTTGACTATCTCTCTGTTGTAACTTTTTCACCTGCCTCTTTTTTCTTTGGCTGGCGAGATGATGAACTTGCGAATAACATACTATGGTATTCAAGGTTGGTGACTTTGTATTCATCAAACTGTATCCATACCAGCAGCAATCAGTGGCATGGTGCAGGAGTCAGAAGCTGGGAATGACATATTTTGGCCCTTTTTAAAATAGTCACAAGAATCGAGAAGGTGGCTTATCTACTGTATTTATTGTAAGTCAATAGACTACAAACCTAAATTTTTCAATTCTAAGGAGAGTGAGTTTCATCTCTACCTTATGCCCACAGAACTACAAATAACATATCAAAGAACATATTTGCATATCATTTATACCCACCATATCATGGTACATTAGTTCAATGAGTAAACAATGTATAAGATTGAAAAAAATTAAGTAAAAAATATTTTTTCTTAAGGGAAGGGAAGTGTTCAAGGCCGGCCTTGATTTGATTTGACTTTAGCACAGGTGTTGCATCACTTCCTCCTCAACCTCACCAAATGCTATTGATACTTTGCCATAACAACCTTATCAACAACCTCCTGCATCAACACCCACTTTGCCTGTGTCCCTGTTGTAACTTTTTCAGTTGCCTCTTTCTTCTTTGGCTGGCGAGATAATGAACTTGTGAATAATATTGTGGTATACAAGGTGGGTGATGATGAGCGGATAATTTATACGCTTTTTGGCATTGTTTTTAGGTAGTTTTTAGTATATTTTAGTTAATTTTTATTATATTTTTATTAGTTTTTATTCAAAAATCACATTTCTGGACTTTACTATGAATTTGTGTATTTTTTGTGATTTTAAATATTTTCTAGCTGAAATTGAGGGACCTGAGCAAAAATCTAATTCAGAGGCTGAAAAAGGACTGCAGATGTTGTTGGATTCTGACCTCCCTGCACTCGAAGTGGATTTTTTGAAGCTATAGAAGCCCAATTGGTGCGCTCTCAATTGCGTTGGAAAGTATACATCCTGGGCTTTCCAGCAATATATAATAGTCTATACTTTGCCCGAGTTTTGATAACGCAAACTGGCATTTAAACGCCAACTTTCTACCCTATTCTGGCGTTGAACGCCAGAAATGACATAAAAGCTGGAGTTAAACGCCCAAACTGGCACCAAAGCTGGCATTTAACTCCAAGAAAAGTCTCTACATATGAAAGCTTCAATGATCAGCCCAAGCACACACCAAGTGGGCCCGGAAGTGGATTTCTGCATCATTTACTTAATTCTGTAACCCTAGGCTACTAGTTCATTATAAATAGGACCTTTTACTATTGTATTTTCATCTTTGGACGTTTAGTCCTTAGACCTTTATGCTTTTGTACACGTATGGAGGCTGGCCATTCGGCCATGCCTAGACTTTGTTCTTATGTATTTTCAACGGTGGAGTTTCTGCACCCCATAGATTAAGGTGTGGAGCTCTGCTTTTCCTCATGAATTAATGCAAAGTACTATTATTTTTCTATTCAATTCAAGCTTATTCTTATTCCAAGATATTCACTCGCACTTCAACCTGATGAATGTGATGATCCGTGACACTCATCATCATTGTCACCTATGAACGCGTGCCTGACAACCACTTCCGTTCTATCTGCAATAGCTTGAGTGTGTATCTCTTAGCCTCCTGGTGCACGATGCATGGTTGCCTCTCCTAAAAACAGAGCCCTCCATTCTGTGAGATCAGAGTCTTCGTGGTATAAGCTAGAATCAATTGGCAGCATTCTTGAGATCTAGAAAGTCTAAACCTTGTCTGTGGTATTCCGAGTAGGATCTGGGATGGGATGACTGTGACGAGCTTCAAACTCACGAGTGTTGGGCGTAGTGACAGACACAAAAGGATCAATGAATCCTATTCCAACATGAGTGAGAACCGACAGATGATTAGCCCTACGTAACCCGTAGCTGGACCATTTTCACTGAGAGGACAGACGGTAGCCATTGACAACGGTGATCCCCCAACATACAGCTTGCCATGGAAAGGAGTATGAATGATTGGATGAAGGCAATAGGAAAGCAAAAGTTCAAAAGGAACAAAGCATCTTCATACGCTTATCTGAAATCCCACTAATGAATTACATAAGTATTTCTATCTTATTTTCTGTTTTAACTATATTTTAATTATCAAACTCATGAACATTTGAATCCGCCTGACTGAGATTTACAAGGATGACCA
Source organism: Arachis ipaensis (assembly GCF_059453495.1). Classification (NCBI taxonomy): domain Eukaryota; kingdom Viridiplantae; phylum Streptophyta; class Magnoliopsida; order Fabales; family Fabaceae; genus Arachis; species Arachis ipaensis. The sequence goes on from NC_142439.1 coordinate 98,139,554, forward strand.
TAGCTTGCTTCAAGTCAACAATCTCTGTGGGATCGACCCTTACTCACGTAAGGTATTACTTGGACGACCCAGTGCACTTGCTGGTTAGTTGTGCGGAATTGCAAAAGTGTGATTGTAATTTCATGCACCAGGTGACTTTGTATTCGTCAAACTGTAGTCATACCAGCAGCAATCAGTGGCATGCCGCAAGAGTCAGAAGCTGGCAAAGAGATATTTTGGCCCTTTTTCCAATAGTCATTGGAATCAGGAAGGTGGTTTATCTACTGCATATAGTGTAAGTCAAATGATTACAAACCTAAGTTGTTCAATGTAAGAAAGTGAGTGAGTTTCATCTCTACCTCACGTCCACAGAACTACTAACATGTCAAGCCATATTATTGCCTCTCATTTATACCCACCATATCATGGTACATTAGTTCAAAGAGTATACACTGTACAAAATTGAAAAAAAAATAAGTAAAAAATATTTTTTTTCTTAAAGTAAAAGAAGTGTTCAAGGCCTCACTCGATAATTTTATTTTAAAAGAAGCAATAATTTTCATTTTTAAAAATTAACTACATAACTTATAGATTATAGATAATCTGATATTTATTTTAGGAAAAAAGACAGATAAGTCCCTGAATTTTTTAATTTTTGACAAATACATCCCTAACAAAATTTAAATACAAAAAAATCCCTGACTTTAACAAATGGAGGACAATTTAATCCTTCCGTCTATTTGTCTCTCATACACCAAATGGAACTGGCTGACGTGGTTGAAATGGTGTCCAGGTGTCCGTTACAGTGCCACGCTGGAAGGAAATAAAGTTCTAAGGACAAATAGGTCCTTGATGCTGAAAACAACGTTGTTTTGCAAAGGTATCCCTAATGAGATTTAAATTGAGTTTTCTGAAGTAACATACGCAGTAGTTGTTCATATTTGTTGATGATGGTGGTGTTGCTTATATTGATGGCCAGCGATGGAAGCTCATCAATCATGAGACAACGCGGAGGTAGTGGCAGACAACAGGAAGGCTCGGTTGTAAATGCAGCCCTATGTTCAGTGCAAGCTGGGGATGAGAAAGATAGTGTCGCTCCAAAATGCTTCTGCGGGATGTATGCCATATTTTACTTGTCGAAGACAAATACCAACCAAACAGGCTATTTTTCGGATGCCCAATCTTCAAGGTAAACTCACAATTTTTCATGTATATGGGTGAAGTTGAAAGTTTTTTTTACCAACATATTTTCATACTATCCGACTTGATTAGGTGAAACAACCATATTGTAAATTCTTTGTGTGGGTTGATGACCACATTGAAAGAATTGGGTGCATGGAGCCAACAAAAAAATTGGGTGACAATCAGAGCTTAGATGTTGAAGAACATTTTGGGAAGAAAGAATTGGAGAACAGAATGGCTGATCTAGAGCAAAGATTAATTTACCTAGAGAACAAGAAAAGCAGTAACTTCTGGGTCATAGTTATAGGCTTGATTGTTGTAGTTGTTGGTCTTTGTTTATTTAGGGTATGAAAAATATGAAAAAAAAATGTGGATTGTAGTGAATTATGTCTGTTGACTATTTTGGTTAATATGAATGAAAGAATGAAGATTTGAATTATCCATATCTTGTTGCCTTAAAACAGATATAGAATGCATGTAAATTAATGTTTATTTTCATTCAATGAACCTAAGCCAGAAACAAGCCATATATAATTAATTCGATTAACAATAATTCATCCATTCAACCTAAACCATAACATAGGAATATTGTCATACCATAACATAATAACATCTAGAAAAAGAAACTGTAGCAAGTAATCAACCCTTGGTTTCCAAAATACTAATTCGAAAGCAACTAAATTGGCTAAAAGAAAGTTTGCCAATATGTATTACAACTAAATATTGCATTAAAAAACTAATATTTGTTTCCAAAATAATTCAGGAACAAGCATGTCACTTTTTCTGGTCCTTGAAGCCTGGATTTGGTATAAACTTGAACATTCCTATTGTAGCACAACTTGTTGCTGCCAGGGTCTCCTTTGATACTTCTCCACTCGATCTTGTTGTCACACTTGTTGAAGTTGGTGGAGCAACTTGAGTCTGAGTTGTAGTTGGTGCAGGTGGCCTTTTGATTGGTTGCTTTGGCCTAAATTTAGCTGGTACTTTGGAATAAGTCTGGTTTGTTGTCTTGATTGGTGATTGGCTGAATGATGCTGCTTATGCTGGGGTTGTTTCTGTTGGTACAGCTAGTCTTGCTAGAGTTGCTGATGGGCATGGTAAGGCTTGATTTGGGACCATTGGAGTGTTGTGTGCTTGTTCACATAGAACTGCCTATTGTGTATTATGGCTAGCCTACAACATTTATAATGAAGACACATAAATCCTTTAACTTTTTTATTGAAGACACATAAATCCTTTAACTTTTCTATTGATGACACATAAATCCTTTAACATTTCTATTGAAGACACATAAATCCTTCATCATTCATAACAAAGACAACTAAATCCTCAAGTGCTTTGTTACCTCAGTCTTTGGAGCAGATTGGGATAATGGAAGTTCCACTGGTGCTTGAGTACTTGAGTTTTGGTGCTTTGGTTTCCTGGTTTTAGGCTTCCAATTAGGATTAGATGGTGCTCCCTTGCACGTCTTGTAGTTGTGACCTTTCTCGCCGCACTTGCTGCATGTTATGCGAAATGTTTTTCTTACCTTGTCCCCTTGAATCAAATCCTCTATTGGATCCTTCTTTCTTTTATGCATCTTTGGCCTACCAATCGGCCTCTTGATGGGTGGAGGTTCTGGCTTGATATAACATATTCTATGCCAATATTCTTCACTGGGAATTGGTTGGATAGAGTGTGCATAAGTCAGATGGATGGACTCCATGCAAAGCCATTTGTGCACATAATCTTCTGGCTTGTCATGCTTCTTCCTAATAGCAGCAATCGCATGAACACAAGGCATTCCTATAATTCAACAATCACATACAAGTTTAGAATACATTACTCATTTAACAAGTTTTTAATTAAAGAATAAGTAAGTCAACCTGTTAGTTGCCACATATTGCATGAACAAGTATGCTTCATCAACTTAACAGCAACTCTTGATGTCTTGCGACTCACTTCAAACCGCTTCCTCTCGTTGTCACCTATCCATTCTGCATTCCATCTGTTGCTGGGCTTAATCATTCGGCCAACTCTTTTTTGTTGTACCAGAGCAAGCTTTCCAGGATATGCTGATAGTAGAATGATATGCTTCGTCATTCTCTTCATGACATAACAGCACAACTCTTCACACATTGTAAGAATGGGCTTCACTCTGTACTTTCCTATATTGGCATTCCAGGATTCACACATATTATTTGTCAAAGAATCAACCTTCGGCCCATGGTTAAGGTAAGCCTTCACCCACACCCGAGGATCAAATCTTATAAGATACTCCCATGCTTCTTCATTAATCTTCTTAAGCTTTTCCATGGTCTCTACAAACTCATGGGGGGTTGAACATCTTGCACACTCCCAAACCACATCTCTAAGTTGTAGATCCTTAAAACGGTTGATGAAATTTTTCCACATATACATTACACAATTTTGATTTGGTGCCTCTAGCATCACCTCTTTCATTGCTTCAAGAAGATCCTGAAAGTAGCATAATATCATCTCCAAATGAACAAATACTAACTAATGCCACTGGTATGAGAAAATTGAACTAATGCAATTTATAAAATTCTAATATAATACACAAATGCAGTAATGCTAACTTAATACACAAATGATGCACAAGTGAAATCATGCTAACTAGATGCATAAAAGAACTAATACTAACTAATGCCACTGGTATGAGAAAACTGAACTAATGCAATTTATGAAATTCTAATATAATACACTAATGCAGTAATACTAACTTAATACACAAATGATGCACAAGCGAAATAATGCTAACTAGATGCATAAAAGAACTAATGCTAAATAATGCCACTGGTATTATCAAAATTGAACTAATGCAATTTAACAAATTCTAATATAATACACAAATGCACTGAAACTAACTTAATATATGAATAATGCACAAGTGAACTAATGCTAACTTGATGCATAAATGAACTAATATTAACAAATGCCACTGGTATGATGAAAATTGAACTACTGCAATTTGATAATTTCTAATAGTATACACAATGCACTAATGCTAACTAATTCTAACTAATGTGAGAAAACTGAACTAATGCTAACTAAACAAAAAATGAGAAACAGAACAAGCCTTTTTTCTGCAGTTTTAATACAAATAATCTAAATTACAAAATACAAAAAGTTAACTAGATTTCAAAATACAAGCATAATTTTATCCGAAGCATAATGAACTAGATTTCAAAATATAATCATAAACAAATAAATTACTAACTTTTTGTTGATCCGACATAAAGTTCCATCCATGCACACTTGCATTCCCAAGATCTTCTTGTAAGAGAGTTAAAAACAATTTCCACGACTCCTTTGTTTCTGATCCAACAACAGTATAAGCAATAGTATAGAAATTATTATTGGCATCTTGTGCCATCGCCAAAAGTAACTGTCCACTGAAATGCCCTTTTAAAAAGCATCTGATATGGAAAAATTTAATTTCACGTATTAACTACCGGTAAGTATACTGGGTCGCATCAAGTAATAAAACTCACTTAGAGTGAGGTCGATCCCACGAGGATTAAAGGATTAAGCAATCAATAGTTAGTTGATTATTCTAGTTAGATGATTCAATTTAGAGTGATGAGCAACAAGAAATGGAAATGACATGAAATTAAAAGAAAACAATAAAGTGCAGGGAAAGTAAATGAAGTAAAAGTAAAGTGCAGGAAAATAAAGTGCTGAAAATAAAGTGCCGGAAAGTAAAAGAGCAAGAGAAGTAAAGTGCAATGAAGTAGACAGTAAGTGCTGGAAAGTAAAATGCAAGGAATAGAAAGTATAAGAAAGTAAAGTGCAAGAAAGTAAATGACAAAAAGTAAAGATGGCAAACATAAGGGATTGGAGATGTTAATTTCTCTTGAATCAATGGGTCTCACTCCTTCTCAATCATGTAAGATAGATCCATGACGGACTGTGAGTAATTAAACCCCAATCTCTTGGTGATTTAATTTCTCTTCACATAATCAATTGCCAATCTCTTAATCTAATTGCTCATGAGAAGAGGTGAAGCTCAATTTCTACACTACAAAAAATTCTTGTTAAAACTGCGGTTTTTTTGGGTATTTACGGCGATTTGAACCGCCATTATTACCGAGAACAGCGGTTTTAGAAAGTGACGTAATTCTGGGCGCCATTCTGGTTATTACGCTGATTTTTTGAAAACCACCATTATTTTCGACTAAAGGTATTTTCTTGTTGGTTAAACTGCCATTATTTCCAGGATTAAAACGACAATTTTTGGATAGGTTAAAACGGCAGTTTGAACCACCATTATTACTCTAACAGAATAGCGTTTTCATTTGTTAAAATGATGGTTTGAACCGTCATTATTATCCTAACAGAGTGACATTTTGGTCAGTTAAAACGGCGTTTTTGAACCGCCGTTTTCACCTTGACAGAGTGACTTTTAATTGGTTAAAATGACGTTTTTGAACCGCCGTTTTAACCCTAATAGTAACATTTTTTATCATTTGAAAAGGCAGTTTTTACCCTCGTTTTTATCATGTTAAACAAATAATTTTTTTTATTAAAATTTCACAATAACCAAAAAATCATAATCCATAAACAAAATATTATATAACTCACAAACAACGTATTAAATATAATATATGATTTTTTAGTATTGGAAATCAAAAGTAATAACTCTTATACAAAGTATCAAACATAACATGATTTTTTAACTATAAATGTCTTAACATTAACTCTTAATACATAAAACTCCATATTTCACAATGCTCTGTTGCTCGCTCCAAAAGACCTACTTCCTACTTCCTACTTCCTACTTGGACTAATAAATATGGTAGGTTTTGGAGCAGCTATGTCATCCATTAGCTTCATATTATCTTGCATGCAGATGGTAAAAACCAAAGTGTCAAGTTCATATGAAAATATTGCAGCATATATACAAATCTAAAGCAGCAATTACGTAACTCAATCAAACCAAATAGAGAAGTAAGCCATCTCAAAGGAAGAAATAAGCCTAATTTGTTTAAGGTTACATACCTGGTAGAATCCCACTGCAATACCAAAATATACAGTGAAGACCTGGTTAGCTCGTTCATAAATGTGAGCCAAATGGAGATAAGATAAAAAAAAACTGAAAATTGAAAGAATTTCAGGAAAAGACATTAGAATAAAAAACCAAAAGAAACAACATCAAACAAGAGGAAATCTTCCTGGTACTTCTTGTGCATAACTTACACTCCTGATTCTGTTTGATGGACTATAGCTTTGATTTGTAATTAGCCAATTTGATTTGAAATTAGTTTGCAAAATGTGACATAGATTTAATTTATTTACAAGAAACTACACTTCAATTCCGTATCTGCTACAAGATGGTTATTATATATAGTGATAAGAGCTATACTTCATATCTGTATATATAAATATAAAGAGAGGGTAACAATCAGACTTCAAGTTGTACTAACTAGTTCATATAAAGTTGGTATTTATATATATCTGTGTGTTTTGTGTGTGTGTTGTAAAAAAGTTAATTAAGTGCATATATATTTTATATTTCTTACAGAATATTCTATGTATATATTCAATTGTATTCTTATACAAGTAAATGAATTAAAAGTATAAATAATAATAATATAGTTTACCTTTCAAATCCTGCACTTGATAAGTTAAGATTCTCCTCAAAAACTTTCTGATATCTTGAAGCAGCAAAAATTAAGCTATTCACATGCTTGCCTATTTATTATAGGAAGTTAGTTTAGTAATTACATAGGTAATTGCTATTCATAATCTCTTTTTCTCCTTAAATTACTATTAGTATTATCATCATTATACTTACATAGTAAGAGAAAATCTTCCTGGTACTTCTTGTGCGTAACTTGTATGTGTTTTGTGTGTGTTGTAAAAAAGTTAATTAAGTGCATATATATTTTATATTTCTTACAGAATATTCTATGTATATATTCAATTGTATTCTTATACAAGTAAATGAATTAAAAGTATAAATAATAATAATATAGTTTACCTTTCAAATCCTGCACTTGATAAATTAAGATTCTCCTCAAGAACTTTCTGATATCTTGAAGCAGCAAAAATTAAGCTATTCACATGCTTGCCTATTAATATAGGAAGTTAGTTTAGTAATTACATAGGTAATTTCTATTCATAATCTCTTTTTCTCCTTAAATTACTATTAGTATTATCATCATTATACTTACATAGTAAGAGGAAATCTTCCTGGTACTTCTTGTGCGTAACTTGTACTCTTGATTGCTTTCAATTCCTAAAGAATGCCAAGAATAAAATCCTTATTTACCACTTCCAATAAAATGCTTATTTCAATTCCTAAAGAATGCCAAAAATTCTAACGAAGCTTTAATGCCAATTAGTCAATTATGTAGAATATATTTAATGATTGATATATAGAATATATTTTTAATTGTGACTATTGAAATGTTTCGTGGGAAGTATATAGAATCTTCCAGGCCAATATATTTTTAATTGTGACATGAGAAATAACTAACATTGCCTTCATTCCTAATTCTTGATTGATAACCAATTTGGTTGGTTTGACTAATGATAATGATTTAAAGTTAAAATTGGTAACTCTGTCCTTTCTTCCCTTGATCCACTCCCAGATTTTTCAAAATAATTTCTGCTCTTCCTAATAGAGGAACACAATAAACATATTCCACGACTAATTTCAAACTAATTTCATTAGATCCAAGAGGAATGGAGGTAGGAGGCATATGTCTACTATCCTGCTGTTATGGTCATAAACACTATATTTGCCCAAGGGAGACTTGTTTTCACTACAAGAGTAACTAATAATAGCTTAGGGTTTCATTGTCTGACTACATTTCCTCTATTTTAATTCCGCTCATTTGATCATAAACATAAAGAAATCAAGAAACAAATCTCAAAATTATATATATATGTATGAGGGAAGAAATAGACACCAACCTTTGATTAGCCTTTCAACCCTCTCAAAATTTGCATCGTTAAAAGCAGGTGTTGTTATCTCTATCTCTTCTGGATTTGTACCATCAACAACTCTAAAAGCAAACACCAAATTAAGAGAAGCTTACCATCAACTTGCATATAGATTCTGAATCATGATTAGTTCAAACAGGAGAAGATCAGATAAATAAATACCTTGCTTTTGCCTTGTTTGTGGAAGGTGAGAGTGAGAGGTATGAATATATATGAATATGATTTCATGACCGTTGCCCGAAAGACTTCACAATTCTAGGAATAATAAATAGAATAACAATTTATTTGAATTAGGTGTAGAATGTTCTTGAAATTACAATTTGTCTCGAACACAAACATCATCAACCCAATATATCTCTCGTCTCACCGAGGTTATTCGTTGAATTGGGGGAGTTAAAAGTTGAAAATATAGTAGACATGCAAATATAGCTTGTTAGGAGCTGTTGGTAAATTAATATAGACAATTTTCAAGAACCAAAAATCATAAAAGCAAACAACATTAAGATAACAAAAGAAACAAGTGGAGGAAAAAGAATCTTATGTACCATCAACAACTTCTCCATATCTTGAAAATGCCTCCCTCAAACCTTGCTCATCAGTAGAATATGAAACACCTGCAACAGAGGAAATGTTAATATGTATCTATCCATATATCAATATCTATTATATTATTAGTATCAGCTACATTACACCAAAAATAAAACATGATGGATGCAACTTATAAGGTATTTCAAACTTCAATGCACCTCCAATGAACAGTTTTGAGCTTGGAGCAGATGACATGCACCGTATTGCCTGGAGAATAGATGGGGATGAGAGCAATTCTGAACTGATCTGCTTGTTTGCAGCATTTCTGAGTAAATTCCCAATTCGACCAAAGAAAGCCATCGTTGGAACCTGAAGTAAACCATAAACCTTGATTATTATTATGTTCTATATATGGTATTTCAACATCAAAAAACCAGATTGCCGACACATATGAGACGAAAACAAAGAAGTGCAGAAAGAAAAATTAGCCAAATTATTTACTTCAGCTTGTTACACTCAAACTATATAAAATCATTTCATTGTTCTTGTCCTAATCAATAACATAAATTCAAAAGCCAGCCATCTTTAACGCTTTCATTACCTAACTATTAGTTTCAGAGAGCTATCTATCAATCAAATGTCAAGCTCCTTGATCAAACCCTTGCAATAACCAATGAAATAAAACCAGCGGATTGAAAACCAAAACGAAAAGAGATATATCAATATCATAGGTAGCATAGCAAGATAATTCTCAACTTGTCAAGTGCCGGGGAAGTAATACAAATAAACAACAATAAATTGAATCGGAAGATGAAGAAAGAACAAGGCGGAGATTAAAAAAAATATAAACGAGAGCAGCACAGTGAAGAAGAAAAAGAAGAGAATTGGAGCCTGGGAGAGTACCTTTGTAAAGTGCTAAAACTCTAAGTAGAGATATTTTTAACCTTTGCTGGAAATTGAAATTGAATTGAATGGGTTTATGTAAATGAAATTCAGAACCAAAAATCCTACGTGGAGACCTGGGGAAAAGAACCGATATCAACCCTTGATTTCGGTTCGAGAATCTGCAGCCGTCGATGCTAGTAATTTGTGTGTTTCATTTGGGCCTCCGTAAGAGATGGAGAAAGCAGGGAAAAAGGAATTTGTTCAATTTTTATCTTTATCTTTATAGTAATAGTAATAATAATAGTAATACAAATACAAATGGAGAGTTAACATTGAGTCTGAGAATTTATTTGCATAGATGTCGTCACTAAAAATTTTTAGATTTATATTTATAAATTATAAATTATTATTTGCTTAGATTGTTATTTTCAAATTTTAAATTATTTGTTTGAGTGGTTATATTTAAGTTGTTATTTTTTTAATTTTAAATTATTTTATTTAAGTTGTTATTTTTTAAATTTTAACACTATTTTTTAAATTTTTATTGATTTTTTTTCAAAAATTGCAGCTACATATGTAAATTTAAATATATTTAGAATTTTAAAAATTGTTAATATATTTATTTCTTTATCTACAAATTTAATTCAAATTTAAATTAAAGTCAATCAAATTTAAAAAATGTTAGCTATGAGTCAACTATAAAAGTATAAGTTATGAGATATGTGTAACACTACGATTCAAAGTACATCAAACCCTTTCTTTACATACATTCAAAATCTAAAATTTCCCTACTTATTCCAATGACTGGTATTCACAAAATCGCAAAAATCAATCCTACAATCGATAATTTGTATATACGTATACGAGTGATACGGTTATGAACACTACCAAATTACGGAAATTCTTCATTGCCATACTCAATTGAGATGGTTTGGCTCGATGAAGACGTGAGTTTTCTACTAATATTTTTTTATTTTATTTTAAATTTATATTATTTATATTTTAAAGTTGTTTGTTTATCCCTATCTAATTATTTTTTTATTTTTGTTTATCAATTTTAGGGAGGAAAAATACACGCCTCGGTTAAGAGGGCTTTTGTGTCTCGATTCGTAAATTTGCTAAAGAAAGGAATATCTTACCAAATAAGATATGTTGGTGTTGGACTCAATGAGAGTAACTTCAAGACTACACATCATGAGTATGTTGTTAATTTAAACCAACGTACGGATGTGCACAAACTTCCAGTATCATCAAGTATTTCACGATATGGATTTAATTTTGTGAGTTTTGACACTCTCAATACTCTTGGGTACGATTACACCTACTTAGTTGGAAAGTTTATTATTTTAGAAAAAGTATAATTTATTTATAAATTTATTTATTTTATTGATAATTTCGGCTGTGTTTTTTTTTTAACAAACTTATTGACAACAATTTTTTTTATTTTAAATTATTTCAGATATTGTTGGATATCTTACTAGAATTGGGAGTAAGAGGATTCTTGAAAAGGATGGTAAATCTACCAAGTACACTGTTAATGAATTAGAGATCGATGATGGGTAATCATATATTTATTTTTATAAATCTAAAAATTTTGATATTTTCATCTTTTTAAATTGTTATTTTAATTTATTTTGTTATGAATATTTTTATTAATATTATTAATAGGAAACAAACGTTTTTATTCAAAGACAACGTTTTTTGAAAAAAGGCAACGTTTTTTTATTAATAATATTTAAATTTTTTGAAATATGTAACAAACGTTTTTATTCAAAGACAACGCTTTTGAAAAAAAGGCAATTCGTTTTTTTATTAATAGCATTTAAATTTTTTGAAAAATCACTTCAGATTGATTTTGAAAAAAAGTATTTAAATCTTTTTTTAAATAGAATTTTGATAGAAAGCATTCTTTCCGTAGTTAGTTTTTTATGAGTTTAAAATAATTAATAAACTAATTATTAATTTTTTTAAATTGTGTTTGACGTTTTAATTTTATTGTTAATTTTTAAATTTTAAAATATAAAATATATATATAATTTGATATTATTTTATTGGTAGTTACTTTTTTAGTTGTAATTATTTTTTGTTTATTTTGTTATAAAAAGTATATTTAACATTAAACATTCTATTTGGCATAGAAAAATAATAAAGTGTTTAAATCTTTTTTTAAATAGAATTTTAATAGAAAGCATTCTTTCCGTAGTTAGTTTTTTATGAGTTTAAAATAATTAATAAACTAATTATTAATTTTTTTAAATTGTGTTTGACGTTTTAATTTTATTGTTAATTTTAAAATATAAAATATATATAATTTGATATTATTTTATTGGTAGTTACTTTTTTAGTTGTAATTATTTTTTGTTTATTTTTTATAAAAAGTATATTTAACATCAAACATTCTATTTGGCATAGAAAAATAACGAAGTATGCACTTTTTGGCAACTATGCACATGAATTAAATATTTTTTTGGGATCTGGCAATAAGGATGGAGCTGTTGTCGTCTTACAATTTGTTAGAGTGAAGTTATATAACAGTAATATTTATCCATAATTATGTGAATTTTTATATGTGAGCTTTTACTCATTTTTTATGTGAGCTTTTCGATAATAGTGAGTTTTTACTCATTTTGTATTAAATTAAATTTTTCAGGAAAAATTGTTTTACAGAATTTCATGTATGACACAAAGATGTTCTTCAATCTTGAAGAAGCAAATGTCATCCAATTTAAAAATAGGTGGGTATATATTTTTTTCAATTCTTTAGTTTAATATTATGTGTTATCTAACGTCGTTTTTTCGCTTTATTTATCTAGCTTTGTAAGATTTGAAGAGTTTAGGGGTAATATCGGCGAAATTCCAAATGAGGCTGCATTCTTAAAAATTTATCAAGGCAAAACCATTGAGCATTTAAAAGAATTAGATACGGTAATTTTTTTCTGTAAAAAAGTTGAGGAAAAAAGTAATTTAAATCTGTTATACATTGAATTTTTTTTTTAATTTAAAGTTTAATTACAATGGATTAGATATTGAATAAATCTATGTTTAACTTTTTTTTATGCTATTTTTTTATTATTATTAAGCATGTACCAAATAAAGTTGGGTGTCATTGATGACTCTGAGTGTGCATGTTTCGTAATCTTTGACAAGGAGAAAAAACAAGTTTTGGGAAAGAGCTGTGTAGAGATACTTGATCCACTCCTATTGGTAAGATCTAACCAATATTTATTTCTAAAAACATTAGTAAAGATATTTTTAATGGTAATTTTTATGTTATTTATTATTAATATATTATGTAATACCCTGTAGAAAGGAGATCTATCGGAAACACCTACACTTTTGCTCAACCTAATTGAAAAGACCTTCCTCTTCATCGTTGAAGTTCAAATATCTGATAATCTACATTTTTCACCTTCTTATAAAGTTAAGAATATAACTGATAATGTGGACCTCATAAATAAATTCAAAAAAGCTCACTCTATTCAAATTGTGCATATAGTTATAACTGTACTTTCTATTAAAAATAGGTTTATTTTTCTCTTTCTTGGTCATTAGTAGTATCTAATTTATAAATAATAATTAATAACTAATTATAATTTTAAGATGTTGACTACACCAGTGGTTTGCTTCCAACTTCAAAGGCATCTTCAATTATTGAAGGGGAAAAAATCGAATGTGATAAGGTATTTGTTCAAAAAATTAATTTTTTGTTTGTTTGTTTTCTCAAAGTTAGATCTTTATTTTATTCAAAAAATATTATTGAGATAAAATCAAATGTGAGAAGGAAGTCTTTAATTTAACGTAGTATTTTGTACATAATTTATTGCTTGAATTCTCCAATGAAGTTGCGGACAATGATGAATTCAAAGTGTTGGAAAATGCTATTACACCAACCAAGCGACTATCCTCGGAGTCAGAAGATTCGAAGGTGCAAGGAGATACCTCAACTTGCAAGAAGATCAAGATTGAGAATGAAACTTGAGAATTTAGATACACATGTTTTGGAATCCCTTTTAGAGTCTATCTAATAGAATAATACCAAGCATATGTTTGTTTTGGTGGAAATATTGTCTTTTCTTAAGTTGTTATTTTTCTTTTGATTCTTTTCGATTTTTATGTTTGGAATTTAGAATTTTTTAAAATATAAATTGAAGTTATTTGGTTATTACTTGTGGTTTTATTTTTAATTCGATTCACATTGTTGATATTCTGTTAACTTCTAATTTAGTATTTAATGTCATAAAGTTACAAATTTCTCATATGAATTATTGTTGATACAATTAAGTTAGTTATTAATTTTTAATGTGTACCTATTTTAAAAAAATCTAATTATAATTTCTAATTAAAGTATTATGTTTAAAATTTTAAATTTAAATTCAAATAATTTTTTTTTGAATTTTTAAATAAGCAATTGGGTTTGAGAATATTTTTTTAAATTTTATATAATTTATAAGCTACTATGCTAATTACAAAAGATTATATTAAAGTAAATAGAATTATCAGTCTTATTAAAATGTGAGGTTATTTATACTATTTAAAAGAAAATTTTAATTTGACATTCTTCTATACTTAATTCTATTTCTAATTTTGTTCCGAAAAAATTGAATTAATTTAGAAAATTTTATTTAAAAATTTAAAATATGTACTAGCTAATTAGGAAACTCTATTTAAAAATTTAAAATTTGAAATTCTAATACTAATTCCCAATTAAGTGACGTCTTAACCATTTCAATTTTTAAATTTAAATTTTTTTACTTGCCATATTTATAAATTTTCTCTTTACTCAATTTACATTATTTCTACACAATAGAAGTACTTTCATTTTTTTTCTCTTTTTGAATATTTTTTCTAAATTTATATAATTTATAAGGTTATTAATTTTTAGATTGTATTTAATTTTATTTATTTTTATCGACAAATAATAGGATTAATACTATTTATGATGAAACTAATAAAAATCATTTTTTATGTCTTATCAAGCGCATGTTAATGTAGAGTTGCAACAAGTCAAATGCTATCAAATATTTGTTCAAGTACGTGAATAAAGGTCCAGACAAGGTAGCAGTTGGAGTTACAAAGGAAGCTTCCAGTGGAGAGTATGCTCAGGTTATTGATGAGATCAAACAATTTTATGATTGCAGATATTTGTCTGCATGTGAGGCTGTGTGGAGAACTTTAACTTATGATATTCATCAGAGGTGGCCTTCAATGATGAGATTAACTTTTCATTTGTCTGGAGAGTAAAATATCATCTTTAAAGATGATGACAATCTTGAGGAAATCGTGGAAGAAGAGTAAGAAAAATGTACGATGTTCTTAGCATGGATGGAGGCCAATAAAAAATTTGAATCAGGTCACATTTTGACATATGCTGAGTTTCCAAATTAATTTGTTTATGATAGAGAAGCAAGGGGAATGACATCTACGTAAAAGAGGGTATTCTATCGGGAGGTTAAACTATGTTCCACCGGGTACAGGTGATATTTATTATATGAGAACTTTGTTAGCTGTTCAGAGAGGTTGCACAACATATGAGTCTATTAGGACAGTTAATGAAATTACATATTATAGCTTCCAAGATGCTTGCTATTCCATGGGACTACTGTGCGATGATAGAGAATTCATTACAGCTATTAATGAGGTAGCTAAACTTGCATCTGGTCATCAATTGAGAAAATTATTTGCGATGCTACTGATATCTAATAGTATTAGCAACCCAGAGCATGTTTGGAATACAACTTGGACATTATTAGCTGATGTAATACTATATGAGAGGAGAAAAGCTTTGAAAAACCAAGGTATTTTACTATATTTTTTTTATATCAAGATTGTATTCTCTTATTATTTTTATTTTTATTAATAATATTAATAATTTTATTTTAGAATTACTTATTAAATATTTCATAAGACCACCATGTGCTTTTGCTAGGACTAAACATGACTGATGACGAATTGAAAAATCTCTGCCTTATTGAGAATGAGATGATACTCAACAGCAATGCGAGATCTTTAAGAGACTATCAATCAATGCCATATCCTGAGATGTCTGATGTTCGCCTTTTTCAGAATAAGCTAATAGAGGAGGAGTTAGCATATGACACAAATGAGTTGACTCATACAAACTTATATATGAAACAAAAGATGACTCATGAGCAAAGGTTAGTATTCGACGAGATACTCAATGCTGTTATTACAGACTTTGGTGATTTTTACTTTGCTTTTGAGCATGGTGGGTGTGGTAAGACATTTATTTGGAATGGACTTTCTTCTGCTATTTGGTCTAGAGGAAAGATTGTTTTAAATGTCGCATCTAGTGGAATTGCGTCTTTACTCCTACCTGGTGGCAGAACGGCTTATTCTAGATTTTCAATACCCATTACAATTACTGATGAATCTACTTGCAACATCAAGCATGGCAGTTTGAAGGCTGAGCTACTCATCCAAAGTAGTTTAATAATTTGGGATGAAGCTCCAATGCTCAATAAAATGTGCTTTGAAGCACTTGATCAGATGCTCAGGGATCTTATATCAGTTACCGATCAACATAAGACACATTAACCATTTGGTGGTAAGGTTGTTGTTCTAGGAGGTGATTCCAGACAGATACTTCCAGTGTTCCGAAAGGGAGTAGACCCGACATATTAACATCAGATATTAGCTCATCCCATCTGTGGTCGTTTTGTAAGGTTCTGAAACTGCACACAAACATGAGGCTTCTAATGTCTTCTTCAGATCAAGATGAAGGTGAAATGAAGAGATTTCCTAATTGGATACTTGATATTGGAAATAGAAATATTGGTTCTGTTGTTGGTGATGAATCAGAAATTGAAATTCCAAATGATCTATTGATTACAACTACTGATGATCCTCTCTCTCATTTGGTAGACTTTTCATATCCAAATTTGTTGCAAAACATGTCATATTACAGGTATTTTTAGAGTAGGGCAATTCTTGCACCCACGCTTGAGAGTGTCGAGAAGGTAAACGATTTTGTATTGACAATCTTTCCAGGGATGGAAAAGGAGTACTTGAGTTTTGACACAACATGTCAAGCTGATGAGAATGAAGATGTACAATAAGAGTGGTTCATACCAGAGTTCCTAAATGACATCAAATGTTCAGGACTACCCAATCACAAGTTGACTTTGAAGCTAGGAGTCGTTGTAATGCTACTGCGAAACATAGACCAGACTTCAGGTTTATACAACGGGACAAGATTAATAGTTAACGAACTTGGCAGCAACATAATTGGAGCGATGGTAGTGACTGGTAGAAATATTGGAGATAAAGTATACATTCCAAGAATGAATTTGATCCCTTCAGATTCAGGATTTCCATTTAAGTTCCAACGGAGACAATTTCCATTAACAGTATGCTTTGCAATGACCATTAACAAGAGTCAGGGTCAATCATTATCACATGTAGGACTTTACTTGCCAAAATTAATATTCATCTATAGACATCTTTATGTTATTTTGTCAAGAGTTAAGAGTCGCAGTGGCTCAGGGTTTTAATTCTAGACGAAGACGGCAATCCAAAGTCATCAACAATAAATGTCGTGTTCAAAGAATTTTTAATAATATTTAGGTAAGAATAATATTATTTTTATTTTAATAGCATGTTATGATTTACACTTTTGTATAAATATTTACTGTAGATATAACTAATTTATCTATTACTTTGTTTTCATATTTGAGATGAAATGTGTAACAAGGAGCACAACATCATATGCCAATTGCTTTTCTAATGAAGTTAGTAAGATATTAGGTTGTCGATAAATTTTTATTAGCCTTTTGATATAAAATTTAGTGTAAAATTGACATGTTATTATTACAGTTATATATGTTCTTATTTTGTTCATGTCTCCCTCCTTATGGTTCAAGAATATTATAGACTTCAAACTCTTCTATTTGCTTTTTTACTTTGAAAAAAGATAAAACAGCATATTCAGTACGTTTATTATATAATGACGATGATCGTGTTATACTAAACTCAAAAAATTTATGGTTATAAAATATTATTTTTAATTTAACATGTCAAATTTAAATACAAGCTCGTGCATCGCACGGGTTTAACACTAGTTTTCAAATATAGTAGACATGCATTTGACTTTCACATTACCAGTTGGTTCCATCCCTCCACTTTTGTTAGTATCTGGCTTCAATAAAGTAGCAGCTTCCCATGAGAGAGATGTGATTATTTCCATCCAAACATTTTCACCATTGTCTTCAACAGGTAGGTTTTTGACCTGTAACAACTGAGCCACCAATGCCCTAAAAGGTCCATCTACTACATTCTTCATTACCTTCTTCTGCTCCTCACTTGTCCTATCCTTGTGGCGATGCTCTCCACTTCCAAAACTATTTGAATTGCACAAATATCCCCACTCACCAATGGCATTCCCATTTCCATCGTTGTCTTCATCATCTTCATCAACAAAAAAAGTTTCTCGCTCGTCTTCTGCATCTTCTGGTTCAGGAGGGAGCCAGAGAATTCCATTATTCTCAAAATCAACAGGTTCAGCATCAACAATAAAGTTAATAAATTACAAGTGTCACAACAGAATACTAATACACATACATTTGGGAACTTACAAACAGGCCTTCTTTAAGCATAAGTTGCTTTGCAGTTTCTATAGCTTCTTCACTTGATATCTGCCAATTTAAACATATCTCAAGAGTTAACAAAACATAAAATGCATCATTTTTTTAGTCTTATTCCCAATTCAAACATATTGAATGCTCGTGTAACTTTTAAGGCAAATACTACTAAAAGGTATTCATGAATCACAACATTTTATCAACTCTTGAATAAAGCTTACTTGATGATTTTATCGAGAAGATTGACTTCCTATACACTACGGACAAAGCCTGCACCACCCTGGATCTTGTGTGGACCTACACATTAATAATGACAAATTGTAAATCACTGGGTACTAAAAATAAAGTTGTGGACCTTAACCTTGAGGACTTCTAATAAATAAATAACCTTTTTTAAAAAAATACAAGTCATTATCACAAAAGAGGTTGTAACTCACCAGGTTTTTCTCCTAAGAGCACTGGACTTTCAGTTAGTTCCATACCAATCAACGACCAAAAGTCAAAAGAAAAATAATAACAAGAAAATAACACCATGATTATAGCAGAAATTATCTTCTGCAAATGTATCTAAAGAACAGTTAACCTTTATGTTGGAATTTTTCTCTTTCAGATATTTCCCTGCACCAGTGATGGTACCACCAGTACCTATCCCGCATACAAGCATGTCGACTTTTCCTTCCGAACCTTTCCATTTTTCTGGGCCAATAGTTTGATAATGTATTTGTCACAAGAACAAAATTGATCACCCAAAATTGGCAAGAATCAGTTGTACTAAAATGTACTAAAAACAGAACAACGTCTCAAAATCTTTTGACTATAGTTGAATCACGAAAGACTAAAACTAGCACATTCTTCTAAAATTGTGCATTAATGAATTCATATATCGACTCCAGTAAAGAATCTCATCTATCTATCATAATCAAATAAACAAATTTCCTAAAACAAAAGCAGAAAAAAAGACTGTTGTAAGCGAATCTTAATAGACTTCTCCATCGCGGTCCTCTTTCTCCTTATCACATCGATTGGATTCTAAACTTCGTCTATTTAATTAACGATTCACAGAAAACATAAAAGGAGATAAAATAAGAAATTGAAAATCACAATCAGCATATCCGCAATAAGTGAAAGACATGAAGAAGGAAGAATAGAAACAGAGAAATCAAAGTACGGAACCATTTCGCGACGAATCTCTGACCGAGGATGCCGTCGAACATTTTGGTAGATCTGATTTACTGGCACGACTTAGTGAGCAAGCATTCACTATTTTTTTCTACTAGATCATAAACTAGATCTAAAAGTATGAAGTGAGAGAAAAAATAAAAAGAAGAAGATGAAATAAATTACCTATTGGAAGTGACAGAGAAGGCACAACCAAATCGCAGAGCTCGTTGAAGGCAACATCAACGACATTGTTTGCAGCGGTGACGCCGGCGAGGAGATGAGTTGCAATGGGTGGCAGAAAAGAGATGAATGAGAGAGGTGGAAGATGAACAGCGACAAGAGATTAGGGTTCATCATTCACATCACTCTCCCCTTCTCAAATGCAACACTAATCACTTTCAGATCCATCACCTCCTCAGTTTAAAACACATAAAAAGGGAAAAAAAAAAGAAAATGACTGTCAAAAGAATTGAACATTACGACAGACACTAAAACTGCCAAAATTAGCCAAAAAATGGCAGTTTTATGGACATGCCATAATAATATTGCCATTTTAATCAAGATTTTTGGTAGTGCTAATCCAAAAGCCACACAACCCTTAAGACCTCAACTCAAAGAGGTTATATCTCACATACCAACTAAGAGTGTATTGATCAGAAGGATTATGAGACAAGAGCCTTAAACTGAATTTCATGATCCCTTTCTCAAGGCTCACATGTAATTCAAGTAGTTCCAATCCCTCTCTCGGTAGTAATTGGATCTATAAAGCACACAGACTCTTTCTTAGATAAACAAATATGATTTCTAATCTCATACTACATAATTCCAAAGACCCCAATATTAGAGCGGTTATATGTTACGTACCAACTCTAAATCAACAAACAACATCATTATGCCAAGAGAGCTCAAACAAAAACCTATGATCCCTCCCTGGAGGCTCACAATAGGATTCTAATAGATCCAAAGATCTTTGAAGAACAAAACTCTCTTGCAAGGATTCTAATAGATATCCAAGTATGAAGATAGAATGAAGAAGAGAAGAAGAAATAAACATCAATTCAATCAAAATTGAAACAGAGCTCCTTTCCCAAATGCAGAGGGAATTAAGTAGTCATTGCTCTCAAATAAAAACCAAATTGCAGGAAACTAAAGTGCATAAAAATAAAGATGAAGATTAAGAATTCAAAACTGAAAATAAAAATTAAAGAATTCATAAATGAAAATTACAAACTAAGAAACTAAACTACTGCTAAGAAAGAAAAGAAGAGAAAGGGAAGAAAAGTGTATGAGGGGAGGGGTCCGAATCACAGAATTTCGAATCAGTCTTCACTCTCTCCCCCTTCCTTCAATTCTCCATGTCTGTGTCCTCCCAGAATGCCTAATTCTATGAAACTAAGGCCTTTATATAGGCTTTCCTAAATTACAAATTGAAATAAAATTAAAAACAAATTACAATCAAATGAAAATTAACTATTCTAGATGATTCTTGTGGCCTGGATTGGTTGACAATTGTGGGCTCGCTTGCTTGAATTTAGAGTAACCTTGGATTGAAAAATTAATTAAGATGAGCCTTTCAGAATGGCGTAGCATTTTTCAGGAAAGTGTAGCGTTCGTGCACTCACGCGTACGCGTCACCCATGCGTGCACGTCATCAAGCTTTTTGGCACTTGTCACGCGTACGCGTCACCTACGCGTACGTGTCATCTTCAGCGTTGGCATCGAAGGCGTAGCGTTAGTGTCAAAGGCGCTCTTCCACACGTACGCGTCACCCACGCTCACGCGTGGCCTTTCAAAAATAACACTTTCACGCGTACGCGTCACCAGCTAAAAACATCACTTTCACGCGTACGCGTCACCCACGCGTACGCGTCGCCAGCTAAATTTTCCCTCTTCTATCGCAGGTGTTCTTTGGTGAAAACGGAACGCCAAAGGCGCTCTTCTAACGCTGAGGAACACTTTTGAGAAAAGCGTTGCGCCAAAGGCACTCTCCTGGAGATTCACAGTGTTCTTGAGGAAAAGCATAGCACCAAAGGCGCTCTCCATAGTTTCTTCTCGGTTTCACCCTTTAAGCTCCTTGTTTTCCTCTGCTTCTGCTTTTCCTATCATCAAGAAAATAAGTGCATCAAGGTAATATACAAGATGATCTTTATATACTAAGTGTGCTAATAATACTCAAAATCAAAACTTCACTTAGTGTGATCTATTTTATCATATTTACCTTGTATATTAGCTAAAACTCAGCTATGCTTGAGATTTTATTTCTTGCAGAGATATTTCATGCTATTACTTATTTATTAACAAAATTTGTATGACAACTAAACTAAAATCTACTAAAATAACAACTAAAAATAGGCAATGATGCACCCGCATCAGTATCCATCCAAACTTATTAAAGGTCTACAGTTACTCTTGAAGCCTTTTTTGCATGCATCCAGGCATATATATATCTTATCAAACACTAGTGGGGACTGTGGAATTGGTATCACTTCTAAGAGTGCAGTACTCCAGGGGTGCTGCGTAAGAGTTCAAATAGATAATCCCTCAGCTTTCCATATTTCTCACTCTTGCTTCCGACAATTCTATCTCTTGCCTCCTTTAGTGCCCTGTAAACCATCTTATCTTGAGGATGTATGCCAAACTCATCTTTCAAAAAATCACTAGCCTCCTTCCTAGTCATCAGAGGATGGATAGCTAGCCTTTTTTCAATTTTCTTGCTCAGCCAGTGTTGGCCAGCAGCATTACTGCCCATGTCCCTTGTACATGTATGCTCAGATTTAAAAGTTTTAGCCTGGAAGCACCTAAGAGAATTATTGTAGGATACATGTACAACCCATGGACATTCTTCTCCTTTAAAGCCCACCCGAACCCTTTCTTTATCGTTTTTAATCCACTAAAGCTCCCTACCCTCAGATATGAACAAGTCCTTCACCACTTCTTTAAAACCATCAAAAGTTGCAAACTTGGTGCCTACTTCAAAGTGGCCTTCTCCAAATCCATACTCATCGTTGAACACGGGCCAGTGCTGCTTCTCAACTTCTTCATCAGAAGAAACAGGGGTATGAAAATCATCTAAATGGTATTTATAGTCATACTCTGAATCAGTGGAGCTTGAGTGTATAATAGGCCCATTACTAGGCCCACCAGTTTTCAAAGAAGGCCCAGTTTGTTGGTCTACACTGGGCCCAACACTTGGTTGTACATTGGGTCTTTTTCCACCAATATTCGATCTATTCTTCCTTGGTGCATCCTTCCTCTTTAGTGGATCCTTCTTGTTCTCTTTTATTTTTCTCTTTGGTACAACAACTTTTTTCCCCTTGTAAGTCATACTTCTCTTCTTTTTGGTATGCTTCTCTTCTCCACTGCTCTTCTCATCATCACTGTCATCATTATACCCCGGAGGTGGAGGCTTGTAAAGTTCATCTTCTGTGCTCTCCTAGTTGTCATCAGAGGATGATGTCATCAGATTATCACAGATGTCATCTAGTTCTATGCACTCAACATTCCCAGTTCCTGCATTTTCGCCTCCTGTGTAACACCCTAATTAGCCTAAGCCTTACCTCGCGTTGTAAAGCAAAGGTTAATCAATGATTACGACAGTTCTAAAGCTCATACATATAATATATAGAAAAAATAATATAATCTAGAAGCTTGATGAAGGTTATAGTTCAAAAATAGGATTTAAAAAGCGCAGAATGTACTAACAGAGCTATTAACTTAAAGCACAAGATATAGATATAATATAACAACAGATAAGAGTTTGATATCATAAGAATCTAGCCACGGCTCGCGGAGTTTAAGCCGGCTAGCCATATATACAGACAAAACAGAAACTGAAGTTTGAAATAGCTTATACAAGTTTTTCTCTCTCAATACAAGCCTCTAGGCAAAAGCAAGATACAAAAGTGAGAGATGTATAAACAAAATAATCCTGAAAGACTCCAAAAAGTATCATGATCCTCCGCTTCTGTCACCATCCAAACAAGTCACCGAGGTGGGTTGCGACCTGCATCTGAAAAACAACAACAGAATATGGTATGAGAATCGGAGGTTCTCAGTATGGTAACAGTGCCCAGTGATGTAAGATATAAGACGCCGGGACGCCAAAGGCAATCCTAGACTTCATATCCATCACAAGATTCAATCTTAAGGCATAACTAGAAACAGTAAAGCATATATAAAACCTTAACATAACTTAAACCTTAACATATTAAAAGGGTAATCTAACTTAGAGAATTTTCTAGTCAAACAGTTCTCCGCTGTCCCACAGCCTTCACCAACCTATCCTCCATGCGATCCCATCGCCACTGCCTTCCGAACCTCCTCAATCCCAGTAGAAAACACAGATAATATACAATGCAAGTAAAACACAAGTATTGGCATTTAAGGCAAGTAATTCAAGTAGCAATTAGGCATGTTATACAAATAGGCATATAATTGCAAGTCGGCAAAGCAAACAAACAATTAGAAGATGCACATGATGAATGCCTGTTCTATTAGCTGTGATATCACATTGTTGGTTCAACTGCCAGCCCGACACACCTCCATGGAGATGTCGCCCTTCGGAATCATCATTGAGAACCCCCGAGATATGGTGCTCAGATCACCATCCAGGATTTTGTGCCTGCACACTCTATTGATCCAAAGGGATGTGAGCGGGATACTCTTGCCACAGACCTCACATCTCAACGTAAGCGGGATTAACCACCGTCCTTACGCCGCCGCTGCTACCTCGATAGGCGGGATTAACCACCGTCCCTGCCGCACCCATAGGTCTCATCAATCTCATTATAAAACAGTAGTTCAGCGGTTTTCAAAAAACGTTTTCAGCATATCATGGATCCATCATTTCATCTCGAGTCCTCGACTCATCTCAACCACTGTCAATTCAACATTTTCATTTCGAACTCTTTAGTCCGTCACTTTCTCAATTCATACATCTTTCGCTCTTCTCAATCCACCAAACCCATCCTCAGTACACCAGAAACCTAAGCCTCCGTTCTTTAATTTTTCAAAGAAAACCAAATAATTTCTCCTAAGACCTTTCCCATGTTTCAATGCCCAAAAATAAGCCCAAGAGTCTTAAAATGGTGTCATAGAAGTATACAATCTTGTTGGGAAAGTGGAATAGTTTAAAAACAAAGTTTAAGTTATAAAACAGGGCGTGTGCGTACGCACAGGGGTGTGCGTGCGCACGCCCAGGAGATTTTTAAGATGTGTGCGTACGCATAGAGGTGTGCGTACGCACAGGTACTAAATTTCACAATTCTGTTTGCTCGCACAAGCTGTGCTAGCGCCCTCAACAGGCTGCCCTTCCCAACGTGTGCGTGCGCATAGGTTGTAAATCCTCATCGGGTATGTGCGCGCACAAGCTGTGCTAGCGCTCTAAACAGGAAGCCTTCCCCTGCGTGTACGTACGCAAAGGTCTGTGCGTGCGCACAGGTTTAAAATTTCGCAGGAGTGTGCGTGCGCATAAGGCTGTGTGTGCGCACGTACCAGAAATCACAAAATTCTGCAACTTGGCGGAATTTCATATTTTAACACCAAACTTTGAATGATCATAACTTCCTCTACAAAAATTCAAATTTTGCAAACTTTATATCAATTTTAAGGGTTTTCAATGGACTTTAATTCTAAACAAATTTCAACAAATTTTGAAAACAGAGGCATGAGTTATGATCAGACAAAGTTCACCAAAATTCCCTTTTTACCAAATTCCACAAGTACTCAATTTTCCAAATTCTCAAGCCACATCCAACTAAATCAATACCAAACTTCTATTTGCAGCACAATCTACCCTCTTGGGTCACAATTCACCATTTATACAATTTTTCCATCACATTTCAATATTATCAACAATCAACATCAATTATATACAACATTAAAATTAATCATCCATCAACACATTCACCAATCATCATTCCATCACTATAAATTCTCATTATCAACCTCATTCCGGCTTTATATCAATAGTCAACAATATATATTCATTCAAATTCATCAAACATCATACCTCCACATCATTACTTATCAACATTAACAAATTCAATTCATCATACATCATCAACCAACCATCATCAACAACCATATCAAATCAAACCTGTCCTATAGGTCACTAGCCTAAGTGTCCATGAATATTATATACTACATAGAGAAAATCGAAACCATACCTTGGTCGATTTTCAATATACCAAAAACCCAAAATTGAGCACAAACTAAGCTTTCCACCACAAGCAATCCACCAATTTAACTCCAACAAGCACCAACAAGCTCTAATAATCACAACCTCAAGCTATAATATATATAAATCATAACTAATCAACCTAGGGCTCAATTTAATCATAATTTCACAAGGGTTCAAGAGCAACTCACCTTACCCAATAGTTTTGGAATCCCAATCCAATGGTAATCAAAGGCTAGAGTGTACCTAAACACCCCAAAATCACAAAACCTCACTTAATCAAAAGTCCTAAAACTCAAAATTTTGAAGAGAAGAACTGAGAGGGATTCGAGCTTTTCTTACCAGTTTCTTGGGTGGATTTTTTAGAGCTCTTTGCAAGGAACGCGTGGCCGCAAACGATGCAGCGATCGGAGCTCTATAGCTCAAGATATGAGCTTGGGAAGGTCTTGGTGAATAGTGCTCTATCTCTTCTCCTCTCCCTCTTTTCTTTTCAGCTGAGTGGGTGTTGTGTTTAAGTGTGGTGTGCTGAAATGGGTTCATTAAATGAATCTATTTATATGTTGGGCTTGGGCCCAACTTGGGTCCGGTCCAACCCGTTAGAGTTTTTAGCCCGTTTGTCCCAACTTTTGGCCAAACCTTTAAAATTAACGCCCGATTTTCATTTCTAATATTTTTCTTAGGTTTTTGACTGTTTTAACTTTTTTTCGTGCAGTACCGGGCAGACTTGAACCGATATGACCGGTTCGTGATTTTTCGCAGTTTTTCGCAGAAAAAATATTTTCTAACTCAGAAAAATCTACTAAGTCCAAAAATCATATTTACATCCTCAAATTCTCACTCTAAATTTTTGGAACCTAATTTAGGCAATATTAATTACCTGATTAGGCGATTAATTAGTCGTGGTTTTTACATCCTGCTTCTTCTACATACTCAGGTTCATTGACAACATGATCAAAGTAAACATAGAACTCATCTTTTTCTTCATTCCTAATCAAATTGTCACACAATTCATGAATCCCACTATCCCCTGTTAAATGATGAAGCTCAGATTCTATATCACTAGCCGTACTATCAAATCGGTATATTGCCTTGTAACTAGGATATCCTAAACCCTCATACAACTTCACTAAATCACCAAAGTTGATAAAAATCTATGTCCATCTCTGAAAATTTTTCTACTTTTCCATTCACATAATCAAGTTTCCCATCATCATTCCTCACAAACTTTCCTCTATGGTGAAAAACAGGAATTACATATCTATCAATCATCTGTAATTTTCAAACAAAAATAAAATCAACCCACAATGCACAGAACCCTAAGAAAACTTTAAAATGAGGACACAATAACTTTTTTTCAAATAAATTGAAACAGAAAGCAACCATGGCAGAATGCATTTGCATGCATCGCACCCTACACTAAATGGAACCCTGATGTGAATGTGATCAGGAACGTTGTGGATTAGCTTACCTTGATCGATGACTGAACTTCTTCAGCATACGAACTTCGTTTCTCCTACTCTACCTTCTTCGATGACGCTTTAGTTTCGTTTCAGAGGGAAGGAAGCTCTGGCTTGATGAAGGGGTTAGGACAATATATGGTAATTTCTGTCTTGCCAAAGGGTTTTTAATAAGAATGAGCTACCTTTTGCAAAACGACGTTGTTTTCAGCATCAAGTGTAACATCCGGCATTTTTTAAAATCTAAATATGAATAGATTGTGATTTTATCTTATTAAGTTTAAACTTTATAATTTTAGAAATTATTTTAATAGAAATAATTAAATAAATTCGGAGATAATTTTATTTTAAACCAATTGAGATTCTTAAGTAATTTTATTATAATTGAATATTTTGCATAATTTTAGTAATTGAAAAATAAGAAAGAATTGTATAGTTTAATTTAAGTAACTTTTATTATGAATAAGTTATGACTTATTATTAATTTGAACTCTTTATTTTATAAACTAATCTATTAAGAGTAATTAAATTAGTTTTACTAATATTTGAAGTTAATTCAATTAATATTCTTGTGTAAATTTTTATAGTTGGTTTTACATAATTTGAAAATTATATAATTTAATTTAAATAATTTTAATTATGGATAAATTATGGTTTATTTTATTAGTTTAAGTTCTTAGAGATTAATTTATTAGAAATGATTAAATGAATTTTTTTAAATACTCTAAGTTTAAGTTAATTAATATTTATGTACAACTTTTATTTTAATTAGTTATTTTATATAAATTAAAATTAAAGTTATGATGGAAATATAATGAAAGGTCATATAATTTTATTTAGGTAATTGATATTTCGAGTTTAACCGTATTTTATAAAATGTGATTAGTATGTTTACTTCATAATTTAAATTAGAAATAATTATTTGAGCTCATTAATAGATTAATAGATAAAATCTTATACGTTTTGAAAGTAATTTTTATAATATTATATTTGAATCTTAAATTATTATTCTATCTCAAATATTTTATAAAATTATTATATTACTCGTATATATTTTATCCTAGTCCTAAAAATTCCTAATTTTAACTCTAATATCACAAATCCCTAATTTGTATACTAAATCCCTAAATCTACAATTAGAAAGGGAAAGAAAGGGAACGGGGAGCTCGAGGGGAAAACAGAAGGGAAGAAAGAAGAAAACGGAGAACAGAGGGAGAGGGAGAGGGAGAGGGTGACGGAACAGAGGAAGAAGAGAGGAAGGAGGATCGCCGCGCCGTACTGCTCCCTGTGCCGGTTGCTGTCGCTGTCGCCAGAGCCAGAGGAGAGAGAGAGAGAGAATGCTCGCGAGGGAGAGGACAAACGCGAGAAGAAGGAGAGCTCGTGCGCAAAGGACAGCGCCGCCACTCCGTTGCCACGCAGCTATTGCTGCCACCCCGTCACCATCGTTGTCGCGGCTAGAAGCATAAAGTTCAAACAGAGGGGGAGAAACCGCGAGCGAAGGGTAACGCTGGGCCTCTGTCGCTACTGCTATCAGCAAGCATCGCTGTCGTTGCCGCCGAAGGCCAACGCCCTATCGTCATTGTCGATTCGGCCTGGAGCCACCACCCACTTGTCACAGCGAGTTAGTTACTCTGCCACCGCTAAATTTGCCGTGTTGAGACTGAAACTACCACTTTGACTCTGGTTTGACCTTTTTCTTAAATACGGCCCATTTACACGTTTTATTATCACTGCCATGCTTGTTCTGAGTTGATTCTGGTATATGTCTTGTCTTGAAATCTCCAGGGCTGTAATTGCTCTTAATTCCCATCCAATTTGAATTCTCTGTTCTGCTGTAACTATCATTATCGTCATGGAATTGTCGCCGTTGCGGGCATGATTAGAGATTTTGCCACTGTTGCTAATCTGGATTTGCGTGGGATTTTAATTGCTTTCATAGAGTCCCCTCGCTATTGTCCCTTGAGATTTTGTTGCACAGAGGGTTAGGTATGATATATTGTATTCAAGCTTCTTTTGATTTCTTTTGTATAACACCTATTATTAATAGTATTTATGTGATTGTTATTTGTTGGAAATCTTTGAAACATGATTTTAATGAATAAAAACAAAATTTTCCGGTATTTTCTTAAAACAGAAACGCGAAATCGCTACAAAGGCTCAGTAATTAAGTAGTTAATATTAGAAAAGATTACGTAATGTTCTTTCTAGTAGAAATACCCTGACCTAAGAAGAATTTCATAATTTTTTCTGAATTTTTAACTCCTTTTTGTTTAATTTAACTAAGGTCTAATTTAGATAAATAGTTTTATTAAACTCTTTAAAAAAATAATTTAAACAATAAATAATCATGTTAAAAGTAGTTTATAAATAAGTTATTTTGTGTTTGAGGTTTTAATGCTAAAAATGTTTATTATAAAAAAATATAATAAAAAATAATAGTATTATGAGAGAAGTTATTTTTTTTTAACTTCTCTATAAACTCTTAAATAATTTTTTAAAAAATTACAATTTAATTTTAAAAATTATATCAGATATTAATACAACTATTTTTTATAAGTCAAAAGTTCAAAAAAATTATTTTTATAACTTCCTAAACGGTACATAAGTAGTAGATTTATTCCGAATCGAGATATTTTTGCTGACTTCGGTCTTCGGCGCTAATTGCAGCTGTATACTACAAAACCTCTTCTAAACCCTAATCTCCAGTTGTTTCTTTCTGCTTTCAAGTTCAACAATTGTGGTACAGCTACACAGCTAGTCGGTTGTTCACTCTTAAAAGTTAAATCTTAACTCTTAAGCCCTGTTCCCCATTTTCCTAAAACCCTCGTTCTTCACTCACTCTACTTGTAAAACTATTAAACAGAATGTAACGAGTATCACTAACCTCATCATCTCCCGTCGAGGTTTCTTTTTTCTTTTGTTATTCCCCCCTCTTTTATTTTGGGGGGTAGTTTGGGGAATGCAAGCGCAGGCGCGAATGACGGTTGAAGGTGCGCAGAGGGTGGTGAACGATGGTGATCGTGGCGGGAGGAAGGTGTTGCAGCATCAGCAGCAAAGTCAGCAACCGCCGCAGATGGGAACTGTGTCTCAGCTTCTTGCCGGTGGCATAGCAGGCGCCTTTGGAAAGACCTGCACTGCTCCACTCTCACGCCTCACTATTCTTTTTCAGGTTTTTTTATTATTTATATTTTTTTTTGTGGTTTTCTCTTGGGATTTCCATAGAACAGATCCTCAACCACAGATATTTAGATATTTAATCATGATTTTTACACTGATAATAAAAAACTAATAATAATTTGAATTAGTGTTAGTCCAATAGTCATATGAAGGGTAGTTTAGCAGGCACACCAAGGAAAATTATAGCTGAAACTATTATAAAATTATATGGTTACCCACATAATAACAATTGAATCTTATTGTTTGATCTGTGTAGCCCATTCTATCTAGTGGGAAAGGAGATGGCTGTAATTATTGTTGTTGGTAATTATCATATTCAAATTCTACTAAAAAATTGTAAGTTTATAACTAATAATCTTTTCACTGTAATATCATTTTTTTTTAATAATGAAACGAATCATGATAGCCATGATAGCCAATAAAAATTTATTTTCTTTGCCCATCTCTCGTCATGCTACTTAAATTGCTCTGCTATCAACTAGTGTTTAACTAATTATGTCAATATGCCATAAATTTATTAGGTGCAAGGTATGCAATTTGATGTGGCAGCAGCAGCAGCGTTGAGCAAGCCTAGCATATGGTGTGAGGCCTCACGCATTGTCACTGAAGAAGGATTTAGAGCATTTTGGAAAGGCAATTTGGTGACAGTAGCCCATCGACTTCCTTATACCGCAGTCAACTTCTATGCCTATGAACGCTACAAGAGTGTAACGTCTCATCTGATGCTCTTTACAAAATGTATATGTTATGTAGAAGCTACCGCATATATATATTCCTTAAATCTGATCAATTTCATATATTGCAGATAATACATTCAATTTTGGGGGAGAAACTCGGAGGAAATACAAGTACAGACCCCTTTGTGCACTTCATAGGTGGTGGTTTGTCTGGCATAACAGCTGCTACTGCCACATATCCGTTGGATCTAGTGAGAACCCGACTTGCCGCACAGGTAATGGACTTAAATGAATTGAAAATTCTTGGAGATTATTTTCAAGCCCTTGGTTATTTGCATTAATGAATTGTATAATTTGATAGCTATTTATTGTTTGATTGAATTTGGTCTGATTTATCATTACTTTCTATTTGTGGCCAAGAATTGAGAATATTTTATTATGTTTCTTTGCAGAGAAGTGCCATTTACTACAATGGCATCTCCCATGCCTTTAATACAATATGCAGGGAAGAAGGCTTCTTGGGTCTTTACAAGGGACTTGGAGCAACATTATTGGTAGGCTTATGATGCATCTTTAATTCTTAATGAGTTATTTTGCATTTTGTGTTTATTCTGTTATTATATTTTAATTTTACAGCTGACATAACTAATTATTTTGTGTGATACAGGGTGTTGGGCCGAGTATAGCGATAAGTTTTTCTGTTTATGAAGGCTTACGTTCATTTTGGAAGTCGCAAAGGTGAATAGCCTTGTGTTGAAGCTTATATTGTCATGCTTGGAGGATATACTTTTATGAATATTATTTTCTCATTTCCTTATGAATTAGGCCTGATGATTCAACAATCATGATCAGCCTTGCTTGTGGCAGTCTTTCAGGCATTGCGTCATCAACAGGTGGGTTCTTGATGATAATGCTGTCTTTAATTGGTTCATCTAATTTCTCAAGTTTGTTTAGATAAAAGATTTTGTATCCTCTTCTGCTAAAGGCCTGCACTGTATGTTGAACAACTTTTATAATTAATAATGTGCTTCATTAGATGTTTTGCTCTATACCACTAATGCTTGTGATTGGTGCAAAAATCTAGTGCCTACTACCTAAGGGGAAAACTTCTAATGGGAGACACATTATGCATTGGTGACTTTAAAATGACTTATTTATTTAAATGCTCTAATAACTAATTTTCATTCATAACATGTATATATTTGTCAGTTTTTCTGAATATTATTTTCCCGAGGGAGAAATTTTGGTTAGATAGTAATGTTCACATCTGACGTAACCTTGTGAGTTTGATTGGCTCTTATAACGTGCAGCAACATTTCCTTTGGATCTAGTAAGGCGCCGGATGCAGTTAGAGGGGCTTGGGGGTCGAGCTCGCATCTATAATACCAGTCTGTTGGGAACATTTGGACACATAATTCAGAATGAAGGGGTACGAGGTTTGTATAGAGGCATTTTGCCTGAGTACTACAAGGTTGTTCCCGGCGTGGGCATTGTCTTTATGACTTATGAGACATTAAAGATCCTTATATCAAGCATTCAGAGTTATTAAACTATTTTCCATCATATGCTGACCACCTCCATTTAATCCTTTTAGGAAATTTTGTCATGGTGAGTTTTGTTGGCTTTGACATGGAATCATATTCATCTGTGAATACGTAGGTATAGTCGAGAATGAGTGATGTCAATTGTACCTAATTCGGAATTTAGGTTGCAGTGCTTTTGTAGTAGTTTATGATCAAAGCAATGATGCAGTGTAAAACCTTGATTTATATCAGTGTTAACAAATTATTAGGGGAATCTTTCATCTGAACAATCTTTTAAAGGATTACTTCAGAAGCAAAGGTGAGAAACTTTTCTATGTTTAGATGTAATTCTTAAAATACCTTTTTTTTCCTTTTTTTTCATTTAAAATCAAAATTAGAATTTAGTTGTTTGGATGTGATAACTGAAATAGCATATACATTCCTTATAGATGAGTTGTCATCTAAGATGGAGTTCTATTTATTTGTTGGCTTTGAGAAAATGGTATAGTATTTTGTCACTATATGCAATACAAGGGGTAATTGATCTTCATGTTTGGTTGAATACATTTGCTAAAATTTACATTCAATGCCCTGATTGATCTAATTAATAGTGAGGTTTTAATTTAAAT
This sequence comes from Arachis ipaensis, assembly GCF_059453495.1. Taxonomy (NCBI): domain Eukaryota; kingdom Viridiplantae; phylum Streptophyta; class Magnoliopsida; order Fabales; family Fabaceae; genus Arachis; species Arachis ipaensis. Next base: position 98,172,478 of record NC_142439.1, read on the forward strand.
TATGTAAGACATATATCAATGGTGTGGCTGACTTATACTTTTGAGTTTGTTTTAATTTATACCAGACTTATAAAATGTAGTATTTGTCATGTAATATTGTTATATTTTAGAGTTATTTATCTTGTCTTAAACATAAAGGTCTCACATTATATTGTGAGATACTCATTCTTTCTTGTCTTTTTAGTAACACTTTTTTTGAAGACAGGATGATTACTACCTCAAGTGATAATGATGATAGCTCTGCAATGGTTGAAGGTAATAATAAACTTGATCTTACATGGACTTTTGTTGCTGCATTAGTGGCAAGTTATCAAGTTGTTTGGCTGAAGCAGTGGTATTAAGTTACGAGTTGAGCGAGGGAAATAGGAATAGGTTTTAAGCAATTACAATATACAATACATGTTTTTTCAACAATTGGTATGATATGATAGGTCATAGACTCAATACAAACATGATACATGTCAGGGGACAATGGTGTCGTTTGATTCATGTAGCTGACCTCACCTACTAGGAATAAAGCTTTGTAGTTGTTAATAGGTCATAGTTCAACATATAAAGATGATGACTAATGGTTTCAACATTTTGATGATACCATTCATAGGTAATTCCATCGAGTTTTAACAATTATATATACACAAATTAGGAAACTACATAATTAGGCATAATTATTCAATTTATTTTGGTGCATAAAAAGATGCATAAGTATTAACATTATAAATCAAGAACAAAGTGATAACTAACCATATAAGAACTGTGGTTGTGTCTGTGACTAAGAGTTTACATATGAAAGTTTGCATTATAGGTGGATCCTTCCTAAGAGCCACATGCAAACAATAAGCACATATATTATACCAACACTAATCAAGGCATTATTGCTCATATAACCTTTCTTATTAAGGTAATATCTTACTTATTTGGTGGTTGGATAGCAAAAGTGGCATCTAATACATTCATGTAGTCCTTAAAAATTAAGGTCAATATTAATCATAATCTTAGATATAGTTAGTGACACCCAAATCTATTAGATGAAGAGGTCTAATGATTTGATTTCATAGTAATCACCAGAATGTTGACATTGCTGTTCAGCAGTTTTATATGTTGCTTCATGACCTATTATGTATATGAATGAATATAACTATACTTTCATGGCTTAGGATTCAAAGCCTTCTCAATAAAAGGGCTATTAGTAACCTTTCTAAAGTTAAATACAAAATGTATCCCGTACATATTTTTAATACAAAAAAAGTATCCTTCATTTATACTATTTTTTTGGTTTCTAACTTCGGTTGAATTATTATTTTTTAACTAATTTCATATACAAAATATGCTTTCTACACACATACTGGACCAACAACCAACCTCTCTCTCTCTCTCTCTCTCTCTCTCTCTCTCTCTCTCTCTCATATCCAAGGTAGTATTATGTTGCTTTGGCAACTTCATCCCATGGCGCATCTATTATGCCTTCTTTCGAAAAGGCTTCACAAAATAATATCCTTAACTTAAACAATCAACACAAAAAGGGAAAAAAAGAAAAAAAAAAAAAACAAAGCATTACCAAGTATATAACAATAGACCCCTGCTCCTATTCTAGATTCAAGCAACAAGAAACACAATCTTCCTCACACTCGACCAAGACATGCCTTTGTGTGTGTGGGGTGTGTGTGGGTATATATTTCAGTATTGGTTTTCTTCTATGCTATCCTTCTCCATGTGATTGTTTCGAAGAGGCTAGTTTCCTATTTTTGGTCACAGAAGGGACAAACAAGAACCATACTTCCCCACTTTGAAGAACATTATAATAAATTGATATTGGAAAATAATTCTGAGTGCAACCGAGTAGTGTAAGCTTTGAGAATGGAAGAGTAATGGAGTATGGAAGAAAACCAGAGAAAGGGCTTAAAACAAAAAAAAAAAGGCAAAATCAAAGGAGGTACCTTTTGAATATTAAAAAAATATACAACCAAGTTAGGTTGGTCTAGTGGTTGGTTCACTAGTCGGTTTAAACTAGTATCGGAGATTCGAATCCTGCTTTGTGTATGCAGCAACCTATTAGCCAGCGATAAACCCTTAAATTGAGTTCAGTACTGTGACGGATTAGTTCTTTTGGAGAGACCACGGGCAGTTTTCCTTTGGAGAGGGCTACCAAATCCAAATCGTACTTTCATTTACTCCAATAAACTTTATGATCTCCAATCTCTCACATATTCAGAATTGTTCAAAAAACTATCTAATTTTAGTATATGATAATTTGTCACTAGAGTAGAAAAGCAGCAGCGGTTATCCAAACTTCTTACAAGCTTAAGTTTATTGTTGTTTTCAGTTCCAAATTTTCATTTCAAGGCTATCATCACAATCTTTGACGAATCAATCATTTGCATCAAAGATAAATGTTATTAGTGTTGATAGAAATACAAGAAACGAATCATAAATGTGTTATTGTATCTTGTATAATTCCTTGACACAAGGAGATTAGTTATATACAAATTTTCAACAATAATCTTAACAACTCTATTAACTACTCCACTACTTATCAACTAATATTAACTCTACTAACCTAAACCTAATTCACTAATCATATTTTAATATCTCCCCTTTTTTCCAAACTCAAGTAGAAGCTAAAGAGATTATCTTGAGTTTGCACATTAGATTTCAAAAACAAGTAGGATGATGAACCTTGGTAAAGATATCAGCAGTCTGATCTATAGCCTAACAGCGATTAGATGAATAGCATCAATGAGAAGTCGTTGTCGTACAAAATGACTATCATTCTCAATGTGTTTGGTTAGCTCATGAAAGACATCATTAAGTGCAATGTGAATATCATTGATGTTATCACAATAGAGATCAGTAGGAAAAGGTTGAGTAGTCCCTAAATCTTTAAGAAGCTAATGAATTGTAACAACTTCAGCATAAGTGTCAGCTAGAGCATGATATTTTGCTTTGATGCTTGATCGAGCTGTAAAAGTTTGTTTCTTGGCATGCCAGGCGATAAGAGAATCACCAAGAAACAGACAATAACCAGTAGTAGAATGCCGATCAGTAGGGTCACCAGTCCAATAAGAATTAAAATATGCTTGAAGGATTAAAGAAGACTGGCGAAAAAAACAAGAAGACGTAGAAGTGGATTTCACCCTAATACTACGAGTAAATGGAGGAGGAAGTACCACAAGAATAGGATCATCGTTCGGGCTTAGATCATTCGGAATAGTAGAAGAGACAGAAATAGGAGGTTCAAGAGGTGATCTTTTCACAACTCCTGCATTATCATCACTAAGGAAAAGATCAATAGAAGGATGAGTAAATAAAGGTGAACGGATAGGAGGAATGGACTGAAAGGAAGAGAAACTCAAAAACATGTGATGTTCTCAACATACAAACATGACAGGATTCATCGATAGATAGGATCTCAACAACAATAATCTTTATGTTCAATGCCATAACCAAGGAAACAACATAGGCAAGCCCAACGTCCAAGTTTATTATGTTTATGGGGTTGAAGGAGAACAAAACAAAAACTCTAAGCAAACTATAGTCTAGTAAAGTATTATAGAGACGCTCAAAAGAAGCAATGTTACCTAGAACAGAGGAAGAAAAACTATTGATAACATGGACAGCAGTGAGAACAACTTCGCTCCAAACACGTTCAAGACAACAAAAGGAAAGAAGCATTGCTCAAATAGAGTAAAGAGTGTGACGATGTTTGCATTCAGCTCTACCATTTTGTTGAGATATTCCAGGGCAAGAAAATTCAGACAAGGTGCCCTGTTCAGTAAGGAAGTTAAAAAGTTTGGAGTTACGGTACTCTATTGTATTGTCACATCGAAAAAATTTAATGGCTTTGAAAAATTATGTTTTAATCATAGTAGCAAAATTGATATAAATCTGAAGCAATTCATGTTTATTAGACATTAAATAAACCTAAGTAAAACATGAATAATCATCGACAAATATAACAAAATATCGGGCTCTCCCCATAGAAGCTGTGGGAGTAGGTTTCCAAACATCAGAGTGTATAAGATCAAAAGAAGAATAAACAATAGATGAATTAGTATGAAAAGATAAAGCTAATTATTTTGCAGCTTGACAAGAAATACAATTAAAAGATTTATTATTGACCGACCCTAATACTCCCTTAGACACGAGAGAACACAATTTTCCTAATGAACTGTGAGCAAGACGATGATGCCATAAGTGAAGTGTGGATGGTGGAAAAACAACATAGAGATTTGTGCTAGAGGGAACATGTAGATTCCTAAATTCAAATAATCTTCCGACCTTACATCCAATCTCGATGATTTGTTTGTCTGAAGATCCTACACACGACAAACATAAATAGAAAAATTGACATCCAAATCAAATTCAACTAATTGACCCACAGAAATAAAATTGAAATTTAATGTAGGAATGAAATGGGTATTATGTAGGTGAAGGTCAGACTGAGACACAGATCCTTTGTGATTCACATACATAAGGGATCCATGAGCAGTGTGAATGTATGGTGCGGTGGTAGTGGTAGACAAAGAGGAAAAATGATGCGTTCGCATCTTTAGTAGTTTTTCTTATTTTAATTTCTTGTTTTCTTAGATTTAATCATAGTTTCTTCTTATAATCTCATTACTTTTTAGTATCATTTGTTACTAAATATGTTCAAAATGTTTTTAAGAAAATACATGATTAAAGAGATAAAAATCAAGTAGCAAAGAGAGGATAATCAAAGGGCAAGCATTGCATGCAAATCCAGAGTCAATCAAGCATACATTCACTGTCCTCTTTCTAGCATTCAACATTCAAGCATTCTAGATTTCAGCACTCATTAATCCAGGTTTCATTGATCTAATTAGTTATTTAACTCGATATTTGCGTGCTCAATCCTTTAATCCTCGTGGAAACAATATCCATTCACCATGGTATTACTTGAATAATCTGGTGTACTTGCCGGTATCCGTGAGCTTCAATTTTCGCTCATCAAGAAAACATGACACATAGGTGACATGTGAACAACCAGAACCAATGTACCATTTAGAGTTACCTAGAGGAGTGGATAGAATAGCAGAATTATTACCAGAGAATGAGAGAATTTGTGTAAGAAAAGACTCAATAGCAAATGGAGAACAGAAGATAGACTACCAGAAGTAGATGAGTTAGGTACATCAACTTCAGTAGTTGCGGTAACATGCATGGACTTGGAAGTGTTGGAGCGAGAATACACCTATTCTGATCTAGATGAGTTGGACAAGAAAGACAAGTAGTTATCAAGTGACACAATCGTTTTTAATAGTGACAATACGTAATGGAATAGTTTGAGGCAATATGACCTTTCTGCTTGTATTTACGACATTCAATGAAGGGACAATCTGGTAGAAGGTGACCAGAACGACTACAATTTCGATAAAATTTGCCTTTTTGTTGGCAACTGCAAAGATAACATCAGTTTTGGATTGAGTTAGTCCTTGACATTTTTTTCAGACAGAAGACATGGGAGAGTGTCTTCAAGGTTAGACGAGGGATTTTTATGAAGAAGAGAAGCTCTGACTAGCTCACAATCATCTATAAGTGCCATGAGAAATTGAATTAGACGTGTCTGATTACGATAATCCTCAAAAACTTTAGCATTAGTAGAATCTTTAAGAACAGGTTCACAAGAGGTTAATCGATTCCAAATGCATTCAATCAGTGCTAGAAAATCATAAATAGCCTGATCATGTTCTTGCTTAAGGTTGTGAAGTTCCTTAAGTAATTGATATTGATGTGAAAGATAAAAAATTGTGTAGTATTTTGCTAAATGATCCCGTACCTCTAACATTTTCGAAACACCCAAATTGAATATGAATGCCTGGTGTAGTTGTGTTACAAAACCAAGAAATAATTTGGTGATTCTTACTATCTAGTCTTCTAATTTCTCAGCAAAGGCTTTGTTAGCATCAATAGATTTAGAGGGAGCTTCTTTGGATTTTTCAGTCGTTTCTTTGGATTTGTCAGTCTCAATTTTAGTTGGACACACAATATCACTAGTCACATAATACCATAATTTACGGCATTTTAATTAGAAATCCTCTCATGGCTTCAACCCAATGGTTATATTTAGAGCCACTAAGATTGACAGAAATTGGCAGAAGATATCTGGTTTCTCTATGAGAATGATTAAATATCCCTCAAAACAAGTGAAAATAGTAAGATTGGAGTAGAAATCACAAAAACGGAGGAAAAATTTAAAAAAAGAACATAAAAAAACCTTAGGAGTGATCTACACGAAGATGCCACATTAGTAGCCAGGTAGATCTACCACGTTAGCAGCAAGGGGACACGTGAAAAATTCTGATTAGGGAGAGAACCACGTCAGCGCGTTGACTCAGCCTTGTGCTGACATCAGCATGTCAGGATGAAAATGGATGCGGGTCAGGTCAACCAACGGGTACATGACGTGAGTTTGGGCTTACAATGCAAGTGATTTTGCGACATGTGGCGAAAATTTGAACCGTGGTGATGCAGCACTTAATCAAACGGTCAAGATTCAATCTGGAAAATGATGGAAGAGAGACTAGGACAATGACTTCGAGAGGCGCGTGACAGCGTGCAACAACTTTGATGGAGACGATCTTGGGTTCGTTGGACTTGGGACAGAGAGATGAACATGATGGTGCGGTTAGAGTTACTCAAAGGCATTATGGTGCACGAAATTAGAACTCGCACAACTTAACCGACAAGTGCACCGAGTCATCCAAGTAATACCTCAGGTGAGTGAGGGTCGATCCCACGAGGATTGTCGGACTGAGCAAGAAATAGTCGTCCTGTTGGACTTAGTCAGGCAAACAGTAAAAGATAGTTGTTGTAAACGCATAAAGAATTAACAAGAAAGTAAAGAAAAGCAAGTAAAGGGTTTGGTGTAAAACAATGGTGAGAAAACAATTAAGGTTTCGGAGATGTTTACTTTTTCCGGATTAAAACGTCTTACCAACTATTTTAACAATGAATGATTCATTCTATGGCAAGCCATAAGTGATTAAACCCTAAATCTTAGTGATTTAATCTCCTCTAATCCTCATCAAACGCCACTCTCGTGGTCACTCAATTTGGATTAGAGGGTTAAGTTCAGAAAACTAGTTTAGCACCACAAAAATCCTAATCATCCAAAGCTAACAGGATTTTATGTCACATATCCCAATTAGTTCATGTAATTAGCAATTTAGGAGGAGTATTTTCAAGCTGTAGTTCAAGTGAGATAACTCTCTCGAAAATCACAAGAACTCATGTAGAAAAGGGTCATACTCTCATTCCACCTAGTTCATAAGATTAAGAACGAAAACAACACCTTAGAATTGAATCAAACATTAATTAAAATAGAAGAATAATAGTTCTAATGCATAGAAATAAATAGAGCTCCTAACCTTAACCAGGAGGTTTAGTTGCTCATAACTTACAGAGAAAACAGGATTCTGAAAAGTGCGAAAGGAAGAAGATAATGTTCGAACCCTTTACTAGGGTTAATCCTTTCCTTTAAATACTAACCTAATAATAATGGCTAGACCTAAAAGATATTATTTTTATATAAAATTACAAAAAGAAAATAAAATAAAACTAAGTGTTAAATCCATTTGGAGGCCCAAAGATGTGTGAAACGGGCTGCTGCTGGCGTTAAACTTTAGGAATGGGCGTTGAACGCCAAGGGAAGAAGTGTGCGTCTCTGGCTTGTGCCCCCTGCTGGCGTTAAATGCTAGGTGGGCGTTCAGCGCCCAGGGGGTGCTGCCAGCATTTTCCTTTCTCGCTTCAGACTTTTCCAAACTGCTCCGAATTTCACCTAAAATCATAAAAACACAAGAAAAACTCAAAGTAGCATCCAAATGTGATTTTTGCACTAAAATCAAGTAAAAGTAAATAAAATCTAACTCAACCATACAAAAATAACTAGAAAAAAGGTATAAGATACTCATGTATCACATTACAAAAAGATAACAAAAATGGAGTGACAAAAAATTGTTGTGAGAATGATGAAGAAGGTGCAGTAACTTCAGTGGCAGAGATTCCAGCAACACGTGACAATGCATGCGTCATCAGATTCAGACAGTGTTTCGTTAGTTCAACTCAGAACGACATAGAGAAGCTTCTGTGATGGTTGGTGATCAACGGGAAGATGACCCAAAAAATAGAAAATTAAGCCGAAGAGTATTGGTTTTTCAACAGAAAAAAATTAATCTATGTTCTAGATACCATGATATAAATACAAAAAGGAATCAGAAACGTATTATTATATCTTGTATAATTTATTGATACAAAGAGATTATTTATACAAAAGTTTTCAATAATAATCTTAACAATCTATCTATCTATTTATAATATATAAAAGTTGATATCAACTTTATTCACAATGAATTTAAGCCATCTTTTCTTTGCTAATGATGCCACATCAGCAATTTTAATGATTTGGCAAAAGATGAAAATCAACCAATCACCATTTAGTAAAATGTTTTAAAAAAATTAAAACAAAAGACTCTTATCTATTATTATTCAATTAAAACATGAAGTGCTAATTAAATGCAATAAACATACATTAAAAGTATCATAATAATAATAATAATAATTATAAAAAATTTCAGTTACAAATATTTAAATTCTACAACATATTCAAATTCTATAATTTATATATATTAACACTCCTACTACTCTTTATTTCTTAATCTCTCATACCAATTGTCAAAAATTTCTTAAATTTAAGATATTTTTATATATTTTTTATTCTCATTCATTCATTTTTTAAAATTATTTACAAATAAAAAAAATGCATGAAAAGACAAAGGGTAACAATTAATGCAAATCGAAAAATAAAAAAAAATGAAGATGTAATTTTGTATAATTCTAATATAAATAACTTATGTATTTTTTAAAATAAATAAATTTAAAATCTTAAAATAATATGTTTTGTAAAATATTTTTAATATAATATTTATTAAAATACACTATATAGTATAAATAATTTACTTTTTCACATATTGCGCGGGTCTCATTCTAGTACTACTAATTACTCCACTACTTATCAATTGATATTAACAACTTCTTAACAACTCTACTGTAACCTAAACTTAATTTACTAATCATATTCTAATAAGTATCTCATTGTAAATGTAAGTAGAAAATTTCGGGTAAAAGATAACTGAAGTTCTAAAAGATAAATAGTACACTTGGGATTCCATTTAATATAATTAAAAAATTAAAAAGAAATTTAGCCAACAAGTGTCCTAAGTAGATAAGAATAGTAAATTTCGAAACTTTTAATGCATTCAATGTATTGTGTATTGAAAGTATCATAATAAACTTAAGTTATTAATATTTATTTATTTATGTTTTTAGGTTCAACTATCATGTATCTTAAGAAATATATATATATATATATATATATATATATATATATATATATATATATATATATATTAAATTAACGTTATTACTAATAGTTTTCAAAAAATAAAAGCTATTAGTAGTAGAAATTTTTTAAATTTTTATTTTAATAAATGCATAACAAAATTGATTGGAAACCAAAATTTCGCATTGCTTCTTTAAGAGCCAAACTAGATTGAAATTTTTAGCACATTATCATCGAAAATACAAGTCAAAAGGAGATTATAAATACTAGATTTAAGTTCAATTTGAGTGAATAGTTTAATTAATTTTTTTAAAAAAAATAATTGAAATAATAAATATTTATATTAAAAATAATTTATATATAAATTATTTTGTATTTGATTTTTTAGTTCTAAAAATGCTTATTTTAAGAGAAGAATGATAAAAAATTTTTATTATGAAAGAAATCATTTTTTTAACTTTTCCATAAGTAGTAAAATAGTTTTTTAAGAAGCTGTAATTTAAAAAACTGTACCAGACATTAATACTATACATTTTCATAAGTTAAAAGTTAAAAAAAAAAAATTATGAATCTATCCAAAAAAGCCCTTAAAAACATTGGCTGCTATAGGAAACATGTTTGAATTCTATAAAAGGAAAATGGATTCTCAATTTATTTTAACAAGAGTCCTGTTAGGGAATCAACGAGGTATTTGTACATTGTGTACAATGGGCTGCTTATTTAGCCCAATATGAATTAAAAATGAAAATTACCCACGAAATAATAAATTTAAAAATTCTTATTTAGTTATTTCACATCAAATTTTAAATTTCAAATTCTCCAATTTCAAATTTCAAATTTTTAAAAAATTCAATTAGTTATTTCAAAAAAATAACCATTTGAAATCCTGCAATACTCTCTTCTTTTTCAATCGGCAGCCTACCCACCTTCATCAATAATCATTCCATTTCACCGTCGCTACTTGGGTTGCCACGTGCCACTCACCCTTAATAAAAATAACCATCCACTTAAGGATAAAAATAATCATCCGCATATCTAATGAATTGAACATCTAACATATTTTAATTATATATAACTAAACTCAATTCAATCAAAATAATCATCTACATAAAAATAAAATAACCATCCGCATACCTACTAAAATGACCATCCTAAATTGACCATTAAAATAGAAGAAGAAGATGAATAAACAGAAGAAACTATTATTGTGGTGAAACATAATTTTGAAGGACTAGTCATGACAAAAGCGGCACTGTTGTGAAGCATAGGGCTCAAATCATGAAAGAAGTTAACCATGCTTGGATTCGAAGAATAAGAAGAGTATGGTGGTATCATCGGTGAGAAGAGACTTGAAGGAATGAGAGAAAGCGAAGACGAATCGGAGGAGGTGAGGACGGTGTCAAGAAGAAGGCACACACCGGCTGCGACGGAGGCGCTGGACGTCCGGGTTGCTGCGGTGCCGTTAGTTCGACCCACACAATATGCACGTCCTCCCTTGGCGGTGGCCTGTGTGGCAACGGCGCTAGTCGGAACAGTGTCGGTGGATTTCCGATGGTGGCTGGTGACTGTGGCGTTAGTGTACCGGCGAGACTCGATGAGAAAGGCATAGAACGCTGACAAATCGTATTGAGAGAGAGAGTTGAGAGAAGGAAGTAGTTTATTTGTTTCCAAAACCGACGGTAATCATAATATTTGATTTAAATTTCAAATTGGAAACTATTCAAAATTAATTAGTTGCCTATAATTTAGTTTTAATTTTAAATTAACTCCATTGTACACATTGTATAAAACATACATTGTCTCCTCATATTTTTTTTTTTAACAATTGAGGGAATAAAGTGTGATCTTTTATCATTAATTTTATAAGTGGAATTAAAAAAAAAACATGAGAGAATAAAAAATTAGAGATCATACTTTATTCTCTAAATTTTTTTTAACAATTAAGAGGATCTATTCCCCTATAAAAGAGGAATGATGCTAAAAGGTCTAATATTTTTGTTAAGATCAACCTACTTATATCTCAAAATCTACTAATCCCAATTTTAAGAAAACTGGAGGTTGTGTGAAGAAAGCAACATTGAATGAAGAGGGGCTAAACCAAGGGTTACTTCCTACTACATTCTAGTGGGAGTTGAAAGAGAAGTTGTCTTTCTTGGTGATTCCAAAACTGCACCGTCGATATAGCAGTCGGCAGTGATCTAATGCGATTGTGAAATATGGTGGTGGTTATGGGGTTCCAAACCGATTACTAGAGTGGTGAAAGTTGACAGTGGTTACAATTTTTTATCCGATAACTGGCTGTTTATGGATGCTTTAACTCTAATCTCTCTCATTACATAAGATACGCATCGTGCAATTGCATTTGGATGGATTTAAAATTTTGCATCATCAGTAATCCAAATGTCATTACTGCTGCTGCATGTAACATTAAATTGGAAAGAAAAACGAGTTCTATCATCAACTGGGTAGTTTGTAACAATTTTCGTGTGTGGGCTACATTAGACGGAATCTAAGGCATTCATATCTTTGAGCAAATCATTATTATGCGTGACATGACATATACATATATAACATCTTTCCTTATGCAATGGGTTCATTTCACCTATCACACCAGAATTTTGGACCACATATTCCACCGAAAAAAGCTATACGGAATCAAAATTCAAATCGAAGATAGCATGTTTTACGTCATTATTATTATGCATGCTTTCCATCTCTGGAATTATATTTATATATATCAAGTGTAATTATGTCTTTTTTTCTTTTAGTGTGCACAAGAAAATTAATTTGTTGTGGTCGAGTGTCAATTTAAAGGGTTTTAATTTTGTCTTATACATGTAACCATTTATTACTTATTTATAGACTTTTAAATAAAAATTAGGTTTAGGACAAATTAATTTTTAATTTATTAGGTTAAAAAATACAATATAAAAAAACATGAATAAAAACTTTTTAAAAAGATTAAAACTGTTAAACAAATTCATTACAGTACGATTTATCTACTCAAAGTACCATAGGCTTCTTCTTTACAAATTGAGATAATGGGCTCGTTTATTTAACTTTTTCGGGAAATTATTTTTTAAAAGAATTATTTTATTTTTTTAGTAATCTTTTTGTGCTTCTAAGAAGAAAAATAGTTTTTTTTTTTATTTTTTTTATTTTAAAGAAACATGTAGTAACTTCTACGAGAAGCAGAAGTAATTGAAGAGGGAGAATATTAACATTTTTTAGCATCTATCTACTTATATATCTATTCTATTATATAAAAATCAGACTTTTGCATTTAATAACAGAACTGATGCGACATGCTCTTAAGGTGTTTTCAGTTTTTTTTTTTTTTTTTACCAAAGATAGAAGACTCGAACCCGCAACCTCTTAATTGAGTATGGGGAGACTATGCCATTTGAGCTATTACTCATTAGCAGGTGTTTTCAGGTTTATTTCATTTAATTCGTTAAAGCAAATCAATTATAATTAATTAATTATATCAATTAATTAATTTGATTAGACATTCAAATTTCACCATTTATTATAATTAATTATTTAATTTGATTGGAGTAAATATCGAATAATTTAATAAATAAATAATAAATATGATACCGAAACATATGAATTAATTTAATTAGTTTATTTTTCTCAATACCCTCTATTTATACAAAATCAAATGTTTTTTATTCATTCGCTTTCTTTTCTCTCTCTCTCCCTCCCTTCCTCCCTCCCCTCTCTCCCTCTCGTGTTTAGGAACAATTTCTGTAATTTATTGAATTTTTGTTTCTTTTATCTTTATTTATACATTTTATTTTTTATATTTTTTAAAATTTTTGTATATTTTAATTGCTTATTATTAGGCGCACATTTTTTTTATTTTAGCTTCTGATTAACAAAAAAAATGTGTGATTTTTATGTTGTTTTTAAAAAATCTTACTATAATTTTGTTTTGTAATATTGTATTTTGTCATGTGTACTTCAATATATATATATATATATATATATAGTCTTTTTTTTGTGATTCACAATTAATATATACATTGTTCGTGTATGTGGTTTATATGTTAATGTTTTTATTGATTCTCTTTATTCTATTTTATTTTCTTGTGTGTCTCTTTGTTGCTCTTTATTTTAGTTATATATATTCATTGATTTTTCTGTATTGATATTTTTTTTATTTGAAATATCGTGACAATTTAGAGTGTATGTTGTGACCCATGTGATATTCGTTAATCTGGTGTATCTTTTTAGATGGTTTATGTTATAATGTGTTTAAAGAGTTGACTTAAAATTATAATATGATATATAAATTTATAATATGATTTATAGTATACTAAAATATTAGGACATTATCATATAAATATTTTTTTTTATTTGTCCGTTAGATTTAACTATATAGGATCTTGAAAATTATGCAATTATGTAATTAGTTATTTTTTCATATAATTATTGTATTGATCATTTACATTAGTGAGACTATTTTCAATATTAATATTTATAAATATGCTATTATTTGTATAATTGATTGAATCATCTTATTCGTTTAAATTTAATTCTATTGAATTAATTATTGAACGTGCCATCGCTATTTCTATTTTTAAAGAATTTTTTTAATATTATTTAACAATTCTAATAATAACAATTAAAAAAGTAAGATAGTACAAAATTGCAATGACATAGAATTGAAATACCCGTGATAAAATTATGTTGATAATATACACTTGGGTATTACTAACAACTATGTTAGTAATTACTTAAAATAAATAACAAAATAAGTTATATCGTATTATTTTATTTAAATTATTAATAATTAAAAGAATAAAAGGTTAGTAATTATTTGTAAAATAGATATTAAATTTAATTTTATGGTACTAATTTATTTGAGTTGTTCATAAAATTTATAATTTTCAGATTTATATCTACTCAATTTATATATTTTATTTTATTTTACTTTAACAAAAAATTGAGACGTTCATTTTTAATTATTTATTTAGAAAGTATAGCGAAATGAGTTATATCAATTATAATTAATTATCAATAATTGATATCAATAAATTGATTGTATTAATTTATAAAATGAATAACGTGTAATAAATATTGTGAAATTAATTATAATAAATTAATAATTAATAAATAAAAAACTAAAAAAAAGCTTTTTAATTATAATTTTACTTTCTCTTTATCTCTTCTTTTCACATTTATTTCTTTTAATTTATTGAACTAAATTAATTATATTAATTATTTGTATTAACTAATTAAGTACTTTTTAATGAGTTATTATAACTGTGCCTTTAAACCATAAGTTAAAAATATTATAAAAAATCTTTTATAAAAATTGTTGCAAAATAAATATTTTTAAAATGTGTCCTTAAGACACAAATTAACTAAATTATTTTTCAATTTAATGTGTTTGATTCATTCAATTGTATTAATTATAACTAATCAATTATGTAATTTTATTTGATTAGGATAAATATTTCATCATTTAATACTTTATTTGATTCATTAAATTACATTAATCATAACTTCAAATATTTAATTTAATTAGAGTAAATATCAAATTATTTTAAATTTTGTTTGATTCATTAAACCAAATTAATTATAAATAATTTATTATTTAATATGATCGAGAAAAATATTAAATTATTTAATAAATAATATATAAAGCAATGAAATAAATGAACTCAATTAATTCAAATTATTATCTTATTATTTTATATATCCCTTTTCTCCCTCTCTATTTTGTACTTCAGGTAAAATATTTGTAATTTATAATTTTTATTTTTTTTATCTTAATTTTGCTAATATTTTTCTATGATTTTATTTTATATTAATTTTTTTTATTTATTTTGATTAATAATGCTTAAGGGTATTATTATTTTATTTAAAGATAATTTAAATTTTTTGTAATATTTTTATAAAAGTTGATTAATAGGTTCTTTTTTAAAATATTTTTTTTGAAATTTTTTTAATAAGATCGTATTTTGATTTTTCTTTTTCATCCTTTGTATTAATTAATTATATTAATTTTCTATTGCAATACATTTTTTATCTACTCCACACATTATCTTTTCTATCTTCTTTTACTTTTTTTAATTATTCTTTTTACTTTATTTTTAATTGTTTATTTTACTTTTACTTCTCATATATAGATTTATTATAATTCATCACAGGTTCTTTTTGAATTTAAGTGATTTTTTAGGTTATATTTTACCATTGATGCTTTTATTTTGTTTAGTGTATTTTTTTAGTCTGTGTTTAATATAATAATCTGTAAATATCTATTCTATTATGTAAAAATTAAATTTTTACACTTAATGATAAAACTGTCGTAACATATTTCTGATGGTGTTTTTCAATTTATTTCTTTTAACTCATTGAATTAATTTTATTATAATAAATTAATTATATCAACTAATTGATTTGATTAATTTTTTAAATACCATACAATTTATTATAATTTCTATCAATCAATTAATTGTAATTCAAATTGAATAATTATTTTGTTACGAAATTATTATTTTCTAATCTATTTATGGGCAATACGTATATTAATTATAATCGTAAATTAAGCTATTTTACATTAAATAACTTATATAATGGTTATCTCATTTATTATCATAAATGCTGAATTAAATAAGTCATTATTATTTTTGATTTAGAATTAAATGAGAATAAAACTAAAGATACTATTTTATTTGGTCTTTCGGGTTTAATGGGTGTGACACTCAAATATAAATAGTGACTTCTGGATTTTGGTCTCTAACACATCAAAGCTATCTCCGTAACCCTTTTCCCATAAAGGAATTTCGATTCAACTCTATCAGGGATACAGAAGGTTTTCAAAGAACAAAGGAATGGTCTGAATTTGCACGAATTCTAAATGTTCGAACTTACGACGTTGTTTCAGTTCGTTGTCGTTACGAGAATGACTCTAATCTATACGTGTCTAAGGACTAGAATAGATTAAATATTATTTAAGTAATTTATTTCTAATATTGGTATTTGATTAAATTAGTTTTAGAGAAATTTAAATTGTTGACTCAATTTATATATTACAACTATTCTTTTTGAATATATTATTTTTATATTTTTTAATATAAAATTTCTTTTTTTTTTTCGATTTTTAAGTTTATTTTCTTTCTCATTTTATATTTCAGATTAGTAATGTAATTATTAAGAAAAATGTATTAAAAAAAAGAAAAAGAAATATTAAAACATCACTATTTAAAAAAAAAGAAAGATACGTGAAAAAAAGGAAAACGAAAAATTAAAACATCACTATTAGAAAAAAACTGTTAATATACGTATGAATGGAGTCAGAATTGAGGAATATATATAGATATAAAAAGTAAAAAATTATTGCACGATTGTAGAATAAAAAATAATCATATATATACAATGAAATAACTATAACAAAAAAATAATTAATATATGTGATTTAGATGTTTTTAATAACCAGTAACATAGAATTTAACAAAATGTAATTCACATATTTTTTATTTATGTATATGTATAGAATTATTTATGTATACGTATATATATTAAGAAAAACTACGTAATATATATATATATATATAACAAAATTAATATATAAAGTTATAGAAAGTTCTATCCAAATTTGACAAGAATAAGACGACTTACATAGAAATGGTTCTCATGGATATAAAGGTAAGTTGATTATTTTCCATGAGTCTTTCAAGTGATGTTAGGTCCATTTTATAAATATTTTTGGTTCATATATTTTAATATTTTTAATAACCGGTAACATAGAGTTTAATAAAATATAATTCATATATTTTTTTATTTATGTATATGTATAGAATTATTTATGTATATGTATATATATTAAGAAAAACTGCCGTAATATATATAAAATTATTTAACAAAATTAATATGTAAGGTTATAGAAAGTCTCATCCAAATTTGACAAGAACAAGACCACTTATATAGAAATGATTCTCATGGATGATAAGGTGTGTGTTTGGATTACAGTTTGCAAACGGGAGTTTGCATATAATTGATTTTGTAAAATTGATTTTGATAAAAAGTAAGTTTGGGTTAACGTGATTTATGTTTGGCAATCTTTATATCAAAATTGATTATAGTAAAACAAATGTTGTTTGGATTATACTACTCAAAATCACTTTTTAGATGAAAAATTACTAAAATAGACATCAATTTAAATAGTTTTTTTATATATATGCAAAATCAGAACACTAACAAAAATAATATAAAAAATATTTATCATATAAATAAAATAAATACAATAAAAAAATATGAAAGAGAGTACTATAAATTTTATAATATCAAACAAAAAGAAAATATTCTATAATTTTTCTAGTACTATTAGTACTCTTTAATTTAGTATTATTTTGGACTATAAAATTTCATTATTTATGGCTTTATTGTTACTTATAATTAATTTTTTATTTATTTTGTCCTTTTTTATATGATCATAATTTATATTATACAAAATTTTGATAATAAACGTAGTATATAATAATTACAATTACAAATTTTATAAAGTCATAATAAAAAATAAAAAAATAATACAAAAAAAATAGAGTACATCAAAGAATAGAAAAAAATCATACATATAAGAAATAATAAAAATTCCATAAAATCAACAACATATATCATATGAACAAAAAAAAACAATAAAAAGTAAATAAAATTCATACGAATAAAATCAAATAAAAAATAAAAAAATTTCATACACAACATAAATATAATACAAGAAAGAATAGAAAAAAAAAAGAATTCATATAAAAAAAATAATAAAAATATCTTAAAAAAAAGTCAACAACATTTGTCATATGAATAAAAGAAATAAAATAAAATAAATAAATAATTATATGAACAAAGCCAAACAAAAATAAAAAAAAAATTATAAAAAATATACCTATAAAAATAGTATAGTAAATAATAAAAAAAAACTTATAAAAACATAACATGAGAAATCAGAACACTACACAAATAATATAAAAATATTTATCATATAAATAAAAAAAATATAAGTAAAAAATACAATAAAAACATAAAAATTTAAATATAAAAATGAGTATTAAAAATAATAAAAAAAATTAAAATATTCAATTTGCTAGTGATTAAAATAAATTTGAACTATTTTAATGAAAAAAAAATTGTAACTAAAAATTATGAAAAAGTAGAAAAAATTACAAAGAATTATTGTGAAGGTAATAGTTAGTGATTTTCTTTTTATAGAAGAAAATGAAGGGTAAGATTGGTAAAAAAGAAATAAATTTTTCACCTAATTTTTTAAAGACAATAAGCAACCATGAACGTGAAACGCTACAAATTTTAGCTTCTCCTGAACGTGCGTTCAGAAGCAGAATCAATTCTGCGTTCAGGAAAATAAAAATGGCCAAACATAAAAGTGAAGCTTTCAAGAAGCTCAAACGTGCTTCTCTCCTCCCCAACGTGTATGCCAAACACACCCAAGGTAAGTTGATTATTTTCCATTATTCTTTCAAGTGATACTAGGTCTAATTTATAAATATTTTTAGTTCATATTTTAAGTTTATTTGATAACTAAATCCTTGCACGCGAACAAAGACAGTGCGATTTTATAGATTTATAAGTTCTAATAGTCTTTATATTTAATTTGTTTTATAGTGTAATAATAACTAATATATTTATTGGTGGATTTAACTATTACTATATTATTTATGATCACATTCAATATATATGTCTGATTTATTGAAAAAAGTAAATTATTAAAATCGATTAATAACTATTTTAGAGTTAATCCAATTAATACTAAATTAAAAAAAATAATACATAACATGTTTTTTTTATTAATCAAATTATTATAATTTAAATTAATTTTTAAAAAATAATTTAAAATTATAATTTTAATCTTATCACGTGCATGTTATGGGTAATTATACTTGTTAATATTTATAATCAATATTTTTTAAACCTATTCTTACACTTTTTGAAAAAGAAAATTTAACCTTTTATTATTAAATAAACTAAACTATTATATATATATATACTAAATAAATTTCTGTTTCTACTTCTTTTGCTTTTAAAAGAATATTTAGAATAGTTATAACTGTTATATAGAAATTAGTTAATATGGCATCGATCACACTTGTACTCACATATAGAGAACATGGGGTATTGGGGTGGGAAGTGGGATAGTGTTTATTGGAAGCTACCTAATCTTATTAATTAGTAGGGCCATGCAGGGTGGTGCATCCAACGGAACTCTGCCTCTTGTGGTATATATTCTCATGCAATTGAGAGTTCAAGCATAGTCGTAAACTGAATGTGATATGTGATGATTTCAGCTAATGATTGTATTAACTAATTTGGATGGGTGGAGTAGTTAACTCACTTGTCTATTTCAACAATTGTCGAAAGATTTGAATTTTTTTTTGTGCATGCAACAATTTATTAGTTTGTGACAAATTCTTAAATGAAATTCTGATCCACAACAAATCAGTTTTTAGCCTACTAAGTTGGAGAATTTCGTACGAAAAAAAAATCAATGATTGTATTAACTATATGTTATGTCATTCTTTTACAGTTTTAATACACATCCAAATAGTTTTATTAATCAAGTCCAACAAAATTGACGTAAATTTAACAAAAACTACTTACACAACATGCATGTGAATAATCACACACTTCTTATTTGGGTTCTTTATTCTTTTTCACGCATTTTTTCTTCATCGTCGTTCTTTTATTACTGCTATTATTGCTATTTTTTTTTAATTTCTCTTCCTCCTCTTTTTGCTTACTGGTGGTGGTTTAGTATTTTTTTTATTCTTGTTAAAAGAGTAAAACAAAATTTTTTTTTAAAAAAGTGAAACAAGAGAAGATGAAGAAGAAAAAGAGAAAAAAATGATGATGAAGAGGAGGAGGAGGAGAACGAAAGCTTTAAATTATTGTACATAATTTATCAGAAGAATAACACCGAAACTTTTCAACTTTGACACAAGAAGTTTCTTAATTTTGACGAAGAAGTAGACGTAGATGAAAAAATGTTGATTTATGCAGAATTAGAAAATTAGCACTGAAATATTTAACCGTGACACAGAAAGTTTAAACTTCTTAATTTTTACACTAAAACTTTTTATTCGTGATACAAGTTCCTGTTAAGAGAGTGAAATAAGAAAAATTATCAGAATGTAAAAGAAGAAAATGAAATTAATCGTGACACACGTTCTTGTTAAAAGAGTGAAACAAGAAGAATTATGAGAATATGAAAGAAAAAAAAGAAGAGGATAAAAGTAAATTTTGAATTGTGTAGAATTTATTAGAAAAATAATACCAATAATTTTTAACTATGATACAGAAAGTTTCTTAATTTCAACACTGAAATTTAAAAAAAAAATTTATGTCATTTATAAAAAAATTCTTGTGTCATTTCTAATATTTTTTTTGTGTGTCACTAACCAAAAATCTTGTGTTACTTTTATTATCATTAAACTAATTATGTGATATTGAACTAAGATGATGATGGTGATGATGATTGTAGAGATGGACGAGGAGGAGAAAAAAAAAAAAAGAAATCAAACAAAAAAAGAAGAAGGAAAAGGAGGAGGAGAAGAAGGAAAAAGGAAGAGGAAGAGATGGAGATCAGAAGGAGAAGATGGTGATGATAATAATAAAAGTGTAAGAAGAATAGGAGGATGAAGAAGAAATTGAACAAGAATAAAAACAAAAACTTAAGAAGCACATACATAAATTTGATTTGCTTAAAAAAAAATTTGATTATCTAATATTTTTATTTTATTAACACTTAAATTTACACCAACCTCTTTGGTACTTGAGCTTTTTTAATTTGTTTTAAAAAAAGTTACCATGCAAATTATTTCGTGTATTTTTATTTTTATTTAATAACAATTGTGAAGCATTAATTCTATTTTACCAACCATTACTACTATCAGAAAAACGAGTTTAAAATCATTACTAAAGTTTGAAAAAACTAAAGTTGCGAGAATTGAATCGATTATTATAAGTGATTGGTTCAATAGTTCAACTGTAAAATTTGAATAATTAATAAATAATTAACTCATAAATTAATATTTATTCAAGAAAATTAGAAAATAAAATTTTATAGTTTAATAAGATAGAACTAATTAAAACAAAAATTTTGACACTAATTTTAAAGAATTTGATCCAAAATTAAACTAAACGAACCAAATCAGACGAATCGGGCCTAAGGGGCCCATCCAACTCACTTAAATGAATGAGCCAAGGCTTATCCCTTCCTCATGCATGCTGAAATGCTCAGACGCTGAAGCTCAGCCAAGGGAAGGGAAGAACACCTTCCAAAACACAAAATCCTCACTTAGATATTCAAATCCAAATAATTTTTGATCTGGAGCTCCGATCGCCGCAATGTTTGTGGCCATGCGACCAGCACGTCGAGCTCTACAAAGCCCAGCACTCAATAGGGTAACGAATTCACGTTTTCTTCCTCAGCTTTCTCTTTCCCAATTTCGAAATTTGATGAACAATTATGTTAAAAAAAATGTTTAATTTTAGTGTTTAGGTTTGAATTAGCTTGCGAGTTTTGCAGATTTGGCTCACTTGAACTGTGGGCAAGGTAAACACCCTCAACCTCTTGGTGTAATGTTAGATTAGTGAACTCTATATTGATTATAGTGGTAATTATGATGTTAGATTAAAAAATTGGTTGTGGGTTGGAGTCAATTTGAGAAAATGGAAGGCTGAGATCAATTTTGGAAGCTAGGTTCGTTGAAGAGGGGCTGAGATTGATAATCTAGTGGTGCGGTGAACGCTTGAGGTGTTCCGGGTTTATCAAAAAATCGGCCAAGGTATGGTTTCGGTTTCTTGTATCTAAAATATAATGTGTCGTGAAAACTTTGGTTAGTGACCGTAAGATAGTAATTGAATTATTGATGTTGTTGTTGGTTGAGATTGTTTATTATGTATGTGTTTAGTAGTTTTGGAGGTTGTGATTGAGGCTCTTATGAATGATGTGTGTAACTTGTATGTGATATTGGTTGATATGCATAATGAGCAGTGAATTTGAATATTGTTTGAACTTGAATTATTGAGTTGAGATTGATGAAAGTGGAGAATTGGTAGGTTGTAGGATGAATGAGGAGGTTGGAAATATGAATTGGGAGTGCTTGATGCTGATATGGTAAGGTTTGGTTTGGTTTTGAAAGGTTTGAAATTAGTATATTTTCAAAGTTGTGGTTTGTAACTTTTAATGAAAACTATGATTTTTGACCAACTTTGACGAAGCATAACTTGGTGTCCACACCTCCAATTTTTATCAAATTTGTGTAGAAAGAAAATTTGGTCCGAGAGGTTTACATCGTTTGAAAAACGAAAGAAAAATATTTTAAAACGAGAAAGTTATGCATGATCAAAGTTTGGTATGCAAAATAGAGATTCTGGACTTAGCAGCTTTTTAAGATTTCTGCTAAGCATGCGTACGCAAGGGACACGCGTGACGCGACCATTGGGTACTACCCAGAGGGCTCGTGTATGTGAACATGTCATTTTCTTTGGTTGCGTACGCGACCACATGGCACGCGACACGAGCAATGCTCTCGGGTTGAGGGGCTCGCGTATGCGAACCAGTGACGCGTAGGCGAGAGGTCAAATTTTTGAAGGGGCACGTACGGGAAAGGTGACACGCGACGCGGGCATTCGCTACGGGTTGCACTCCTCACGTAAACGAGCAAGGGTCACGTACGCGAGCCCCTGTTTTTCCAAAATTTTGATTTTGTTTGTAAATGCATTCCTCTAAATTTCAAAACCCTTCTTACTCTTGTTTAAAGTCTGGTAGGTGAATTTTGGGTAGTGAAATATAATTAGGGCTGTGAGGAAGGTAACTTGTTGATGAAGAAAGAGGTGAACTAATGATGAATCATGAATGATAATGATTATGAGTCTACTAATGGTAATGGCAGAAGTACTATTTTTGTTATGAGCCGGATGGTTATATTGATAATGAATTATGGTTGATTATGATTATATGATTATTGATTGATTATGTGGTTGTTGCACTTCCAAATATCTGAGACACGAATTTTTCTGGGCGAAAGCAGTGGCTTGCCACCACGTACTCCAGGTTAAGACTCGATACTCTGCTGACCCTATGTCGTAAGTGTGGCTGAACACTTATACCTTTCCGGATGAGCGCGCCCCCGTGGATATACATTAGTGTGTGTTATATGATTATGAATGTTTATGATTTGAGATTTGGGGATGCGCGACAGAGGTACATTCCAATTGTTAGCTATCAGGACTTGTCAGGTTGGCTATATAACCGACAAATGAGACTCATCAACCATAGGACAGGCATGCATCATATGCATCTATGTAAGAACCGTGATTAATTAACCATTAAATTAATTGCCCAAAAAAGGATCCAAAAATTTAGAATGTTAATTAGAAAATATAAATATGATAATTGGACTCAGTAGATTTTTTTGAGTTGGAAAATGTAATTTTCTGCGAAAAATTGCGTAAAAATGCATACCGATAAATTAGCCGGCAGTACCGACTTAAGTCTGTCCGGTACTATGTGAGATTAATATAAACAGTAGAAAACCTTAGGAAATAAATTAAAGTTGAAAACCGGACACTAATTTTAAATGTTTGGTCCAAAGTTGGGCCAAACGGGCCAAAAACACTAAGGAGTTGAACCGGACCCAAGTTTGGCCCAAGCCCAACATATAAATACACTTAAATGAGCTCATTTCAGCCTCATTCTTCATCAAATTCCACACACACCAGAAGCTGAAGTGAGGAGAGAGGTGAGAGCTTTTCCTCCATCGTAACTATTCACATACAACTTCTGGTGACCATAACTTGAGCTACGGTGCTCCAATTCACGTGCCATTAGCAGCTACGTGTAAGAATCGCAACTAATCAACCGGTTAATTAAGTGATTATAATGCCCAAATTAGATTCCAAAAAGTTAGAGTGAGAATTTAAGGATTTAAATGTGATTTTTGGACTCAATGAGTTTTTCTAAGTCAGAAAATGTGTCTTCTGCGAAAAATCATGAAGAACTGCGAACCGGCAGTTGAACCGGTTCAAGTCTGCCCGATTCTGCGTGAGAGATAGTGGAGACAGTCAAAAACCTTAGAAAAATATTAGAAATAGAAAACCGGGTGTTAATTTTAAAAGGTTTGGCCCGAAGTTGGGCCAAACGGGCTAAAAACGCTAACGGGTTGGACCGGACCCAAGTTGGGCTCAAGTCCGACATATATAAGGGCTCATTAATGAACCTTTATCCTCTCACAAACACACACACATCAGAAATTGAAAGGGGGAGGGGAGAAGAGATTGAGCACTACTCATCATCATCTTCTCAAGCTCATATCTTGAGCTACAGAGCTCCGATCGCCACACCGTTAGCACAGCTTGTGCGCGCACACACCAATGAGAAATTGTAATCTGTGCGTACGCACAGCCCTGTGCGCATGCACTCGTTGGGAAGGCCAGTCTGTTGGGGGCGCTGGCACAGGTTGTGCGAGCGAATAGACTTTGTGAATTTTGGCACCTGTGCGTACCCACACCCCTGTGCGTACGCACATGCCCTGTTTCTCAAATTTTCCTTTGTTTTCAACTATTCTACCTTTCCAATAAGGTTGTAAGCTTCTGTAACACAATTTTAAGACTCTTGGGCCTAGTTTTGGATATTTAATACATGGGAAAGGATTTAAGGGTTTTAAATGATATTATTTTGGAAACTTAGAAAACGGAGGCCTAGGTTTCTGGCGTTCTGAGGATGGTTCGATGGTATGTGATGAATGTTGATGTATGAGATGGGCACTGAGGGACCGTTGAGTTCGTAATGGAAATGTGAATTGGCAGTGGTTGAGATGAGTCGAGGACTCAAATGTGTGATGAAGAATCACTGATGTATTAAAAATGTTTTCTGAAATACCACTATACTACTGTTTTATGATTATGAGACGCTATATGCCCGGCAGGGACGGCGGTTGGATCCCGCCTGTCGAGGTAGCGGCAGCGGCGTAAGGACGGTGGTTGAATCCCGCTTACGTTGAGATGTGAAGTCTGAGGCAAGAGTATCCCGCTCGCATCTCTTCGGATCAATAGAGCGTGCAGGCGCAAAATCCTAGACAGTGATCCGAGCACTATATCTCCGGGGTTCCATATGATGATTCCGAAGGGCGACATCTCCATTGAGATGTGTCGGGTTGGCAGTTGAACCGACAATGTGATATCACAGCCAATAGGGCAGGCATTCATCATGTGCATTTTCTATCTGTTTGTATGCTTTGCCGACTTGTAATTGTTTGCCTATTTATGTAACATGCCTAATTGCTATTTGTATTACTTGCCTTATATGCTCCTACCTGTGTTTTACTTGCATTGTATATACTTGTGCTTTCTACTGGGATTGAGGAGGTTCGGAAGGCGGTGGCGATGGGATCTCATGGAGGATCGGTTGGTGAAGGCTGTGGGACAGCAGTGTTTGATTAGATTAGAAAATCCCCTAAGATATAGTACCATGTTTAGTTATGTTAAGATTTATATATATATGCTTTACTGTTTTAGTTATGCCTTAAGATTGAAATCTTGTGATAGATATGAAGTCTAGGATTGCCTTTGGCGTCCCGGAGTCTTATATCCTATATCACTGGGCACTGTTACCATACTGAGAATCTCCGGTTCTCATACCATATTTCTATTGTGTTTTTCAGATGCAGGTCGTAACCCACCTCGGTGAGTTGTTTTGGTTGGTGACAGACGCGGAGGATCCGGATATCTTTTGGAGTCTTTTTGGTTTATTTTGTTTATACATCTCTCACTTTGTATTTTGCTTTACCTAGCGGCTTGTATTTGAGAGAACAAAACTTGTATAAGCTATTTTTTTACTGTCAGGAGCCTGTTTGTCTGTATATATGACTAGCCAGCTTAAACTCCGCGAGCCGTGGCTAATTTCTTATGATATTATATACTTATCTTTTGTTATACTGTATCTATTTCTTGTGCCTTAAGTTAGTAACTTTGCTAGTATGTTTTGCGCTTTTCAAATCCAGTTTTTGAGCTATATCCTTCATCGGGCTTCTAGATTATATTATTTCTTCTATATATTATATGTATCAGCTTTAGAACTGTTGTAACCTTTGATTAACCTTTGCTTTACAACGCGAGGTAAAGCTTAGGCTAATTAGGGTGTTACACTACGCGAAGTTCTTGCTGAGCCCGTTACTCTCCTAACTTTTGTAGGTAAGATTTATAAATTTTCTCTCCTTCCTGCAGCCCTAGGAAATTCAAAATTTTGGATGTTGGTTTTGAGTGAATTTTTGTGTTTTTGATTGATTAGGTGGTCTCTAAGGTTGGGCTATTGGTGGTTTGTGCCCCAAACACCATCGAAAAAAGTAAGGAAACTCTTTACCTTGTGAAATTGTGATTATGATGAATCCTAGGTTGATTGGTTATAAATTATGTGTATATATAGCTTGAAGTTGTGATTGTTGGCATTTATTTGGAGCATTGGTTCTTGAATCGGGGGCTTGTTGGTGAATTGAGGCTTGTTAGAATCAAATCTTCGTGTATAGCACATATTGGGAATCGGCCAAGGTATGGTTTCGATTTCCTCTATGTAATATATAATATTTCTGGACACTTAGGCTAGTGATCCATATGATAGGTTTGGATTGGCTTGGTTGTTGAACTTGTTGAATGATAATGTATGATGATTTGATGATTTTGATTATGGTGATGAATTATGTTGTTTATGTTGATAAATGGTGTTGAAGATTGATATTGGGGTGGAATAATGTTAATTGTGATGATTAGTAGTGATAGAATGATGGTTGATGAGTGTGTTGGATGACAAATGGTTTTAGTATGATAATTGATCATTTGGGGTTGAGGATTGTGTGATGGAGTGGAAATTTGATAAGAGTGGTAAATTGAGACAAAGAGGGTAAGTTCTGAGGTGAATTGAAGTTTGATGTGGTTTAGAATTGCTTTGATTGTAAATTTTGGAAAATTTGAGAACCTAGTTACTTTTGGTAAAAACCAGTTTTTAGTAAACTTTGACAGATTATAATTTGAGCCTCAGTTTTTGAAATATGTTGGAAGTTGTCTTAAATAAAAGTTCATTTAAAAATCTTTACATTGATATTTTATGTAGTAATTTATTCATATTTTAATATTTTATTATTAAAAATTAACATAAAATTTTTTAATTGACTCTAAAGTTATAATAAAATAATAAGCAACAATATTAAGAATAAACACTCACAATCCAAAATCAGAGGCCAGAGAATCTAAAAACAAAAATTAAGCAAAAAAATTTCAAATTCAGCAATCACACATTCACACCACCAATAACCCTAACTTAGAACAAAAAAAATAGAAAAAAACAGCAACTCAATAATCAGAAAATAACTCAACAATCAAATTTCAGTAACTCAAAATCAGTAATATAAACAAGATAAACAAACATAAATTGAAGCAAACATAGATTTCAGTAGTGCATACTCATAATCATAAACATTATTCAGTTCCAGAATTATACAAAAACAAAAAAACTCAAAATCATAAAAATTAACAAAAAAAGACTAAATAAGCGAGGGAAGAACGGCGAGATAGAGACAGAGACGAAGTTGGAATGAAACTCAACTGCCAGCGAAAGAGGAATGGCGAGATAGAGACGAGGATAGGATTCAAACTGACCACGCCTCAATCTGCAAGTCCACGACCACGAACACGACGTAGAGAAGAGTAGAAGACGACCACGAGCTTCGATCTACAAGTCCAAAGGCGACAGCATGAAGGAGAAGAGGATCGATGGCCAAGAGTTTCAAGCTGACCCTCTGTCTGTCATTGCCGGCGGTGACAGCACCGTCTGGCTGGTCAAAGAAAAAAATTCGAAACCTATTAAAAAAATTCTAAAACTAGTAAAAAGAATTTCTAAAACCATGAAGAATTCATTGACGATGCAACGGGGGTGGCGCAGCGCGATAATGGTACAACTGGTGGGCAGCGGTGCGATCGACAAGCAAATAAAACACTAGGAGTAAGGGCACAGGTTATGGGTTTGTATGCCATGCGCGGCAGTGGCACAAGTGGGAGCACTACAAGAAAATAAGCTTTTTGCCACGCTTTTAAAGCATGCCAAAAAGTGCTAAAAAGCGTGCCGATAGCTTTTCGTCACGCTTTTTGAGCTATCGGTACGCTTTTGAAAGGGTCACATCCGCCAGCGTGTCGGTTGCTCTATCGACACGCTTTTGTGGATCTTTGTCCACGCTTTCTTTTTTGCCACGCTTATATCTCTTGCCACGCTTAAAAGCGTGGCCATAGGTGTTAACCTATAACTACGCTTTAAAAGCATGCCAAAAAGTGGATATATCGCCACGCTTTTAAAGCATGCCCATTAGTTTGGCTTGGGCTACCCTTCAAAAACGTGCCGATAGGTGAAGATATGGCTATGCTTTTGAAGCGTGCCGATAGGAAAAGTTATTGTTACGCTTAACAAGCGTACCAATAGGGATTTTTTCGGTTATTGCCACGTTTTTTAAGCGTGGCTATAAGTTTATTCAATAACCTATTATTTTTTTCTAATTTTTCTAATAAAATCTAGCAAAATTCATATATAATTTTAAATCATAGTGTATGTGTGCCTTTATATTTGTATTTTTATTATTGAGACAAAATATAAAATAAGAAAGAAGAAATTGCATATACCAATAGGAAGAGAATAATTTTGATGCACACCAATATGCTATAGGCATTATTCCACAAATAAGTTCAGTTCCTTGATCCAATGTGAGCTTTCTAATACACTATTTTCTTGAATAAGCAGACAAGCAGTGACCTATTATGCATATAACCCCAAGACTGAATTTATCTAATCCTATATACTTCAACCCATCAATTTAACATTCCAGATGCATTTTGTGATCCATTTTGTGAGCTAATCCTATATTTCTTTGAGCATCTTCTAGGGGCAAAGAAGCCATTGTCATAGCCAAGAGCAGCTACCACTCTTGATTCATTGAATGTTATCCAGTTCTTCACTCTGTCCCAAATGCCTTAGAAACAGAATTCTGCATAGTCTGCAAATTCATTCCTATGCCAAATTTTATGCATTCGTAAGTAACAAGTACCATCAAAATTGTTGCTTAAGAAAAAAAGGATGGTACTTACACTAATTGACGGTTCAATAATCCATTATATCTCAATACACTACTTGGCGGTTCAATAATCCATTTTATCTCAACCCAAGATCTTATGGACGGTCATAGTGGTAGAGATTTGCATAAGGAGTAATGCCTACTCAGCAAAAAAAATAAAATAAAAAACATTATGTCTCAAGAACTAGCACCCTTTTGCAAGATTAAAAAAATAAAAAGAAAAAAAAAAACAGAAACAATTAAAGTGCACAGCAACCAGTGAACTTTACTCTTCATCAAAGAAATAAATCATTTAATGCAAAGAAATAGATAAGAAGCACAGATAAGAAATGTAGAAATAAGAAAATGCAAAACAAAATTACCTATTGTGACTTGTTAGAAAGATTAAATCAGCCCCATATGCTCAATAAGATCATCAACCAGCTCAAGGTTTTCAAAACTGAAATAACTTGTAATATATATATATATATATGGATCCTTATTCATTTTTCAGCAAATAAAATTTCAGCAATCAATTTAACTCTCACCAAATAAGGAGGATCTGCCACTACTATTTTGAAGGAATGCTTCAACTCCAGTGGCAACTCCTCAGGGTGATTGTAGTCATAAAATGTGTAATCACATCCGTACTGCTCAAAACGTTTGTCATATTCAAAAAGTTGTGCAGGAGCATTAGGATCCATGTTCTGAAGATTCAAGAAAGGACAATTTTTTAAATATCTGACAAAGCAAAATCAAGAACTCAGAAATGGCATCAAACAAATTAAAACAACTCAAAAAACCACATCAACATACATTTTATCATTATTACAACTGAGGCATTGCTCATTGATTTCTTCACTCAAAAGAGGTTTAAAGTTGTAACTATCATCTTCAATTCTTCACCAAGAGAATCAATCCTCTACACTACACTTACACTAATATTAATATTGAAGATAAAACAGTGTAGACCTTGAAGCTTAACACATCGCATATTTCCAAACTATTTCCCAATAAAGTGACTAATAATAATAAAAATCTATATTCATCGAAAGTATTAAATATTTGATTAAAAACATTAGCTTTGCACTTTTATCACAAATCAGTAACATTTGTACCCAAATGAACATTGAGAAAAAAATTAACTGAAATTCCAAAATTCAAAATAAAAATAAGGAAAACAAGAAGAAAATGAATTACCTTGAGATAAGCATAGAGGGTAGGGCAAGCGATGCAGGCAACGGGAGAAATGACGCTGCCATTGCAGAGCTTGAGGACCTCTTTAGCTACGGTCTTCGCGGTCTCCACGCTGTACCAGAACTGACTCAACCTCCACTCCTCCGAAACCAGAGAAACCTTGGAAGATGCAACGACGGAGGCGGAGAGACTGAGAATGACGAAGCATCACGACGCTGATAACGGCGAAGAGATTAAGAACGACGGCGAACAACATTGCTGAGAAGAACGAGGCTGTTGAGATCGACGGCGTGGCGAATGACGACACTGAGAGACGCGGCTGCTGGATGACATGGAGCTTCGACGAAAACGGCAGTTGCTGGACTGCTGGACGGCGCGGCAGAGGAGTAGAGGACTATGAATTTGTGATTGAGAGTGGGAGAGGGGAGGAGCGTGACGGCGAGAGGGGTGGAGCGTGGCGGACAGCGGTGACAGAAGACGTGAGAGAGAATCTGAAATTTGAGTTTCAGAATTTGAAATAGAGGAAGTGACGGTAGAGGTTAGGGAATTAGGGTTTCTGGACATATATATATATATATATATATATATATATATATATATATATATATATATATATATATATAAAAGGTAGGAAATGAGTATGCTTTTAAAAAGTGACGAAAACGGACAAAAAGGTCACGCTTTTGTAGGGTGCCAAATAAATACAGGATATGGGCACGTTTTAAAAAGGTGACCATTGGAAGACAAACTAGCCACGCTTTTCAAGCGTGTCGATTTTTTTCTATGGTCATGCTTTTTAAGTGTGGCAAAAAAAAGCGTGGCCAAATCTCATATCAGTGGTCATCCTCCTAAAAGCGTGTCGATTTTTCTCTATGACCACGCTTTTTAAGTGCGGCGAAAAAAACGTGGCCCAATCACAAATTATTGGCCACCTTCAAAAAAGTGTGGTCATTGACCACTTTTGGCCACGCTTTAAAAGCGTGACAAGAAAAAAGTGTACTGATAAAACTTTTTTTCTTGTAGTGGAGGTTGCAACAGGGAGGGGGACGCGATGCGCAACAGGGAGGGAATGTGGGGAGAAGCGATGTGAGTGGGGATGAAATGGGAGATTACGGCATCGCAGCTTATCGATTCGGGTATGAGGCTTGGTTTTTGAGCGCAAAAATATATTTTTTTTTATTTTAAATTTAAGATTTCAAAAGTTCACTAAGATGGCTGCACAATGAATTGGTTGCATAGACTTTTTCAAAACCATGTTAATATGCTCAAATATTATTATTGGTGGATATTATTATTGGTGGCTCGTCCTGACAAATTGAGATATAGATTCTATACCTTTCATGCATGTTAACTTCAAGAATAACACTCACCATGTATGACATCATGCTCTAGAAAAATATTTTATTTATTTAATAAATAACCAAAAGATATATATAAGGAGGGAATATTGTTAATTACTCATTTAATAACATCACTTTTATACAATTTTTGTTTATAGTCTTACATGAATATTACAAAATAAAAATTTTATTTTTAAAATAAAAGTGATAATGCCCACGTCACATTTTTATGATTATGTATAACATGCAATGAAAAATATTAGATGATGCAAATCAGGATTTTAAAATGCTGAGTATCGTTGTGGTCATGGATGCAGTTGTAGTTGTAATCACCGGATTGTGGATATTGAAGCCGCTATGAAGAGCATTGGAGCTATTATATATTGCAGCAATTTTTTTAACAACTTGAGATTTATCTTGTTATATCATAAAATTATTTTTTTTAAAAATTTAAATTGGCAAAAAAAATTACATGAATAATTATATTTCTAATGCATTCTTCATAAAAGAGTATTTTTATTATTTTGTGTGAATTTTTACATAAATTTTTTTGTTAAATTTATGCTAAAATTCTTTATTTTTGCGTCAATAAAAATCGAATTTTTTATTTTTATGTAAGAAATTTTGATACCATATTTTTCTTTTAAAAGTTTAATCTCATAAAATTAGATATATAAATAGTTATATTTTTAAAATATTATTACTTTATCAAATGAGGATTTTGTGCAATTATATACGTTTGGTCGAAATATGTGATTCGGAAAAAGCAAACAATCGCAACATTGTGGATGCATCACGTGATGTGTGTGGTATGTGATCTCAAACCAAAGGTGATAATCTTGATGGAGTGACGTGTTTTCAGGAAGGTAGGTGATTTTATTCGTAGTCACATCATATGCAGAATGATGCTGCCTTTGTGGCTTTGCACCTGGTGGTATCTATTCAAAGGCAAAGTACATGCGTGAAAGGACAAAGAATGGGATTTTTTTCTATAATAAATGAAAAAGAAAACTTCCTAAAAGAAATTAAAAGAGTATTATTTACTAAGATTCACCTGATGCCTAAGCGAACTGCATAACATTTTACTCATTTCAAACATTAGGCAACGGCATGTCATTCGTTGGTTTGCTTAGACATTAGGCAAACTGCATTCCACTTTTCTTACTTTATCTAGACGTTAAGTAAATTATAATAAAATCACAATACTATATAAATACAGCGAGTATGAGATAAATTTATTTACACCACACTATATAAATTCACTTTTTTTTACCTCTTTCACCTCTATTTATCACTTTTTTTTTTATTTGTAAATTGTTTTGATCGCCATTGTTAATAATTTATTATTATAATAGAAAAATATTATTAGATTATAATAAATTTGTTTTATTTAGTTATGCTCAATTCATATTTATTGACATACCACTAGATGTGAGATGTCTATTGATATTACTAAGTAGTTTTATTTTAATTGTTATTGGCAACAACACAAAAAAAGATGAAAAAAATTTACTAGATATCCAATAAAAATAATTGATACTTTTTATTATAAAAGGTATTATTTTAATAAATATCATCTAATTAGTAATTTTATTGTGTTGAATTGTTTGATAGCGTTATTCTTATTTGTTTACCATAGGTATCAATTACTGATGATGATGATATAAAATTAATCAAAGATTAGCACAATTATTTTTTTAGAATCTGTATTTTTAGAATTGTTTGTTTTTCTAGTTGATCTGTGTGTAGAGAATTTTTCAAAAGTTGGTGATGACACTCATTCAGTTGGGGCAGTGAGAAGGAACATTAGAAGATTGATGGTTAATCTAAACGTGCCACTTGAAGACAGACAGTAATGATGGGTTGAATCATGAAGATCTAAATATACTAGAAAAGGTAATGTGGCAAGTAGATGTTGAAAGCCATGAGGGCTCTGCAATTGGAGACCTAATGATCGATCTATATTTAGCGTGACAAAAATATTATAGTTGGATTATGTTGTGCAACACACCATACCAATCAGAATGACCACTACCTGTGTCTTTGCAGATCTATAGCCCACTACTTGCTTTGACTTCTTTTTGGTCTAACCAGTATTCACTCCTCGCGCCCAGTGCAATTCCTTTCTAAACAAAGATCGGGTTTGTTGGTCCACTCGACGAGAATTTTCTCTTGTCACCGATCCTTCTAATTCTAATTCTCTGTGTTTCAATATGAGACTCAAAGAAGGAATGAAATGCAAAAGTCTTTTCAACTAAAAATGCCTCACATATAGATCTCTCCACACAAATTTTGTTTTTCAAAGTTTGCTTGAATGATCCTATCATCATTTTAAAGGGATACATCCATCTAAATTGGACTGCTCTATGTAAGACCCGGTTAATTAACGGCTAATTAACCTATAAATGAGAATTTATTCTAGAAAGCCAAAAATGTTATTTTTATGGCTAAATGTGATAGAGGAGATTGAGACGAGAATTTCGGTACCAATTTTATAGAAATCGGACCAAGATTGGACCAAACGGGCCAAACCGGTCCAACCGGACCCAAAGTGGGCCCTTGGCCCAACTAAACTAAACCAAAACCCTAGTTTTCAGCACTCTCTCTCCTCACAACACACTAAACACGCTGAAAATGGAGGCTATGGAGGGAAGAACACTCTCTCAAGTTCTTTCTCTCACTTGATCTTCAAACCACCATAACTTTTGATCTAGAGCTCCGATTGCCGCTCCGTTTGCGGCCACGCGTTCACCGCGGAGAGCTCTACAAAACCCATACAATTAATCTTGAGGTAAGCCACGTTTTACTATTCGAAATTCTAGCCCTTGATTTCGAGTTTCATGAGCAAAAATGTTGAGATTTTGGGTTCTTTGATGTTATAGGACCCAACTCTCTTGAAGGAGAAGGTTAATCTTGTCTCCTTGGACCTTGGGTGTGGTAAGATTCTCAACCCTAGTGTAATTTGTTGTTCTATGAGGTTTGGGCATTGAGATGTTGTGTATGGGTATGATGATTGTGGCTTAGGTTGTGTATATGTGAATATTGGAGCTTGATTGGTGATTTTGGAAAGCTTGGAAAAGGGTTTTGTGTGACAAAATCTGTTCTTGGAGGTGTTGAGACCTTGAGAGCTTGAGGACAAGTGGTTTGGAAGTGCTCCGGTTGAGCTTGGGAAATCGGCTAAGGTATGGTTTCGGTTTCTCGTATCTAATATGTAATGTGGTAGGAAATACTTAGGCTAGAGGCCCTAAGATAGGCATTGAATTGTTGGTGTTGTTGAATAGTTGAGATATATGATGTGTTCATATATGTGATTATGAATATTGATGCCTTGATTGTGTGATGTATGAGAAATGCATGTTGTGATATATGCTTGATGGGTGATTGAGGTTGAATTGATGGGTGGTACCATGTTGATGGTGAGTATGATGTTGATCATGTATAATGATGGTTGATTTGGAAATTAATATTATTGGAAATTGGGATGAGAAGGATGTATGACATGAGATTGTGTTTGTCCTTTAGCCATTGATTAAGAAGTGTTAAAAAGGTTGGAGGTAGTTTTGGAAATTTTGGTAAAATGTCAATGTGTGAGTTGAGGATGGCTTGTTGTTGATTTTGGTACATTTCGAATGATTTCAAAGAGAAGGGTTGAAATTGGCATGTTTTGATTGATTTTGAAAAGAGTTAAAAGTGGCTTGTTTTGAAAATGGCACTTTGTGATTTTGAATGAAAATATGGTTTTTGGGCATACTTTGATGGGATATAACTTGGACTACAGATCTTTGATTTGTGCCAAATCTGTTTAGAAATAAAATTGGATCCGGTATGTCCATGCCGTTTGAAGAACGGGTGAAAAATGATTTAAAATGAGAGAATTATGACCATCGGAAGATTGGGGGTTGAATCTGTGAATTCTGCAGCTTTTAACTTAGAAAATTTTTAGCAGAATGACCCCTCGCGCGTAGGCGCACTTGGCGCGTATGCGCTGTTCTTCGAGAAAGCATCATCCACGCGTGCGCGTGGAGTGCGCGTACGCATGGCCCTGTTTTCATCCTAAAGTTGATTTTTGAGTTTTAAAAGTCAAATTTCATACGTCTAAGCCTCCGATCTCACCACTTATGTCTTA
The DNA here is from genome assembly GCF_059453495.1 of Arachis ipaensis. Lineage (NCBI taxonomy): Eukaryota > Viridiplantae > Streptophyta > Magnoliopsida > Fabales > Fabaceae > Arachis > Arachis ipaensis. The sequence goes on from NC_142439.1 coordinate 98,208,607, forward strand.
AATCATTATGATATGCCTAGCATGAGAAAAAGGGCTAGTGAATATGGTAACTTGCGAGTGAAGCAAGGGAAAAAATGAATGATCATTGAGGATCATAGATGATTATGTGAGATGTGGAGAATGGCGGCGGAAGTACTTGTTATGCCATGGGCCGAAGGGCCATTATTGTTAATGAATTGGCTGGTTATGGATTTAACCGTGAGCCGGATGGCTAGATTATTGCCGTGTTACGGCGGAGCCATGTTTATGGCCAAGTATAAATGCATATATGCTGTTGATTGAATTGTGAATGTTTGCACTTCCACCATTGGAGATGAGGGTTTCCCTGGGTAGTAGCAATGGCTAGCCACCATGTGCTCCAGGTTGAGACTCGAAGCTCTGTTAACCCAATGTCGTAAGTGTGGCCGGGCACTGTGAAAGGCCCGGATGAGCTCGCCCCCATAAATATTCACCAGTGATGGTGATGGATAAATATTCACCAGTGAGGGTGATGGATATGGATCATGATTATGATCAAGTTTATGATGAGTATAACTCGAGTTGGGGATGCACGACAGAGGGACAGTCCAATGGTTAGCTACCAGGACTTGTCGGGTTGGCTCTATAACCGACAGATGATATCATCAGCCACTAGGGACAGGCATGCATCATAAGCATACTACATGAATTGTTTGAGATTGCCTATTGACTGCATATTACTTGCTAATTGCCTAAATGCCTTATCTGTTCCTATTTGTAAATCTCTTGTCTGATATAACTGTGTTTGCTATATTATACTCCTGCTGGTGGTTGGGAGGTCTGAAGGAATTGGAAAAGGAAGTATTAGTTAGAATGAAGGATCTTTAGTCAGTTGCCACTTACGGTTTAGCTTGTTTATAAGCTTTGATATTACCTGGAGGAAGTTCTAGGATTGCCTTCGGCTTTCCTCTATTATTATGTATTATATATGTGGAAGCTGTTACCGTACTGGGGACCTCTGGTTCTCACCCATGCGGATTTTGTGGTTTTCAGATGCAGGACGCGAGGCTTCTCGTTGAGGCATGCTGGAGACTTCTGGATTAGCGAAGATCCTTTGTTCTTGGGACTCTGTTTGGTTTATATATCTTGTTTAGATACTTTTATCTCCATTAAATAATACAAACTGTGATGACTCCTTCTAGAGGGGATTTTGGATAATAGGTTGTATGTATTTGTGTCCCTTTGGGTTTCCTTTGGGGTTTCCTTATTTTATTATATGTATATATTATTATGCTCGGACCGGTTATCTTCGCAGCCGGATTTTGAGTCTTGATATTCCCGTTTTTGACACTCCTTATATATATGATCTTGCGTTAGCTTATCCTTTGCTCGTTACGTTATCGATCGGAGTGTTGCGCGTTCGAGTTACGGTTTTTGTTTACCCCTTTTTCTACAAAGGCTCCTAGCTATAATCAATTATTCATACTACTATACGTACTAAATTTTTGTTTTAGAGGTCGTAATACCTTGCCATCTCTGAATTATGACTTAAGCATAAGACTCTGTATGGTAGGGTGTTACATTATGGTATCAGAGCAGTTCGTTCCTGTAGAGCCTGAGGAATGGACTGACTACGCTTCTGTGCATTCTCTGTATGTGTGTTATGTGCTGTTAGTATATCTACTTGATATAGTTGGCATAAACATTCATGAGCATGCATTTGGGACTTTGAAGCACTAAACTTCCGATATTGAGACTGATCAACTTAATATCGATTGTTTGGTGTGTATAGGAACCAGATGGCACCTCGTGGACGCGGTAGAGGCCGTGGGAGAGGTCGTACTAATGCTCGTGCGCCGGAGACTAACCCTAATGATCCGGTAAACTTTATGACTGCGTTGGAGAACATGGCTGCTGCTATGCAAGCCACTGCTGAGGCTCTTGGCCAACAGATGAACAACCATGGTAATGACGGAGGTGGAGTTCAAGGTCCGATGACACTGGCGAACTTTTTGAAGGTTAATCCACCGAAGTTCAAGGGAACTACTAGCCCAACTGAAGCCGATACGTGGTTTCAGGCTATGGAACGAGCACTGCAAGCGCAGGTGGTACCTGAAGGGCAGTGTGTGGAGTTCGCTACCTATTTGCTCACTGGTGAAGCGTCGCATTGGTCGCAGGGTATCCGACGCCTCCTGCAGCAGGGTGATGATTATATCACCTGGAATGTCTTTCAAGAAGAGTTCTATAAGAAGTACTTTCCGACTTCTGCTAGGACGGCCAAGGAGCTTGAATTGTTGCAGCTGAAGCAGGGTACTATGTCTGTATCTGAGTATACTGACAAGTTTGAGGAGCTGTTCAGATTCTCTCGTATGTGTCAAGGGACTCCGGTGGAATATAAGGAATGGAAGTGTGTTAAGTACGAAGGAGGACTCCGGAGTGATATTTTCAGTTCAGTGGGACCAATGGAGATTAGAACTTTCTCCGAGTTGGTGAACAAGTGTAGGGTTGCTGAAGAGTGTGTGAAGAGGGCAGCCGCTGAGAAAGGAAGTCACAAAGGATCGTTTCCACAGAACCGAGGCAAGAGCTTTGCACCTAGAGGTCTGTCTTTCAAGAGGGAAGGTTCTTTTAGGAGGCCCAACAACAACTACTCCCAAGGAAAAAGGTTTGGGAAGCAGCCTCAGAATGATCAAGCTTGTACTAGGTGTGGGAGTCACCATCCGGGAGTACCATGCAAGGCCGGATGGGGTTTGTGCTACAATTGTGGAAAGGCGGGGCATAAAGCCGCAAGTTGTCCAGAGAAGCAAAAGCAAGGTGCTGGGAAAGCACAACAGACTGGTCGGGTGTTCACCACCTCAGCTGTGGGTGCAGAGGGATCCGAGACACTCATTCGAGGTAACTGTGAAATGGCTGGTCAAACTTTAAATGCTTTATTTGATTCGGGAGCATCACATTCATTTATTGCATTTGAGAAAGCCCATGAGTTAGGATTGAAGATCGTAACCTTAGGTTATGACTTAAAAGTGTATAATGCTACCCATGAAGCCATGGTAACTAGGCTAGGATGCCCGAAAGTTTCGTTTAGGTTCAAGCAGCGTGATTTTGTCCATAATTTAATCTGCTTACCGATGATCGGTCTTGATCTTATCTTGGAATTGGACTGGTTATCCAAAAACCATGTCCTGCTTGATTGTTCTACCAAGTCGGTGTACTTTATGCCAGAGGATACAGAAGGGCCGGTCGTGGTGAATAATTATTACTTGAATTCGATGATGGTGAACTGTTCTGGAATCGAATGTCAGGGTATCCTGTTGTTAACCGCTGGTGTTTCGGGTGATGATCAAAGGTTGGATCAGATTCCGGTAGTGTGTGAGTTTCCGGAAGTGTTTCCCGATGATATTGAGGAATTTCCACCTAACCGAGAGGTCGAGTTTGCTATTGAATTGGTGCCTGGGGCAGGACCAATCTCAAGTGCTCCTTATAGGATGTCACCGTTAGAGATGGCCGAGCTAAAGTCTCAGTTAGAGGAATTGTTGGGTAAGAACTTTATCCGACCAAGTGTTTCCCCGTGGGGTGCTCCAGTGTTACTGGTAAAGAAGAAAGATGGAAGTATGCGGCTCTGTGTGGATTACAGGCAGCTGAACAAGGTCACCATAAAGAATAAGTACCCATTGCCAAGGATTGATGATCTCATGGATCAGTTACAAGGAGCTGGGGTTTTCTCTAAGATCGATTTGCGATCCAGTTATCACCAAATAAGGGTGAGGGGTGAGGATATCCCTAAGACCGCTTTCAGGACTCGTTATGGTCATTACGAGTATACTATGATGTCTTTTGGGTTGACGAATGCTCCTGCAGTGTTTATGGATTACATGAATAGAGTATTCCGTCCGTTTCTGGATAAATTCGTTGTTGTCTTCATTGACGACATACTGATTTACTCCAAGACTGAAGAAGAGCATGCGAAACACTTGCGGACCGTGTTGCAGATTTTAAAGGAGAAGAAACTCTATGCGAAACTGTCTAAGTGTGAGTTTTGGAAGAGTGAGGTAAAGTTTTTGGGTCACGTGGTGAGTAAGCAGGGAATAGCTGTAGATCCAACTAAGGTGGAAGCTGTGATGGATTGGAGGAAACCAACCACAGTAACTGAGATAAGGAGTTTTCTGGGTTTAGCTGGCTATTACCGAAGGTTCATCAAAGGCTTTTCGCAATTAGCCTTGCCATTGACAAAGTTAACCCGCAAAGACACTCCGTTTGTTTGGACTCCTGAGTGCGAGGAGAGCTTTCAGGTATTGAAGAAAAAGTTGACCACTGCACCTGTGTTAGTGTTACCTGAGCCGAACGAACCTTTTGAGGTGTACTGTGATGCCTCACTAAAGGGTCTAGGATGCGTGTTGATGCAGCATCATAATGTGGTGGCGTATGCCTCACGACAGTTAAGACCTTATGAAGTTAGTTACCCTACGCACGATTTGGAACTCGCTGTGGTTGTGTTTGCCTTGAAGGTGTGGAGGCATTATCTCTATGGGGTTAAGTTCCAAGTCTTCTCTGATCACAAGAGCTTGAAATATCTCTTTGATCAGAAATAGCTTAATATGAGGCAAAGGAGGTGGATGGAATTATTGAAAGAGTACGACTTTGAGTTGAATTACCATCCTGGAAAAGCGAATATAGTAGCGGATGCGTTAAGTCGGAAGTTGTTATATGCGTCTTGGATGATGCTTCAAGAGGAGAAGTTGCTCAAGGGATTAGAGAGTCTAAAAATTGGTGCTCAAGAAGTATATGGAACCTTGTGTTTGAGCCGATTAGAAATCTCAAGTGACTTTAAGTCCGAACTCTTAAAGGCTCATGAAAATGATGAAGCATTATGGAAGGTGTTACCGGCTATCGAGCAAGGAAAACAGTGGAGAGTGTCGGAAGAAAAAGATGGGTTATGGAGATTCAAGGGTAGGATCATTGTGCCGGATGTTGGTACTTTGAGGCAAGATATCTTAAAGGAGGCACACAAAAGTGGATTCTCCATTCACCCGGGAAGTACTAAGATGTACCATGATTTAAAGGCGATGCTTTGGTGGCCGGGTATGAAGAATGATGTGGCAGAATATGTTTCAAAGTGCTTAACTTGTCAAAAGGTAAAGATTGAACATCAAAGACCTTCCGGGATGTTGCAACCTTTAGAGGTTCCGCAATGGAAGTGGGAAAGTATTGCAATGGACTTTGTGTCGGGATTGCCAAGGACTAGGACTGGTTTTGATGCTATCTGGGTGATTGTGGACCGACTGACAAAGTCAGCTCACTTTTTGCCCATTCGGATGACTTACACCCTTGAAGAGCTAGCTCGGTTATACATAAAGGAGATTGTGAGACTCCATGGTGTACCTGCTACTATAATCTCTGATAGAGATCCTCGTTTCACTTCGAGATTCTGGGGTGCATTTCAGAAAGCTTTTGGAACCCGATTAAGCTTGAGTACAGCTTACCATCCTCAAACAGATGGTCAATCTGAGAGGACGATCCAAACACTAGAGGATATGTTGAGAGCTTGTGTTTTGGATCAACCGGCAAGTTAGGATTGGTATATGCCGTTAGTGGAGTTTGCATACAATAATAGTTACCATATGAGCATCGGAATGGCTCCGTATGAGGCATTGTATGGGAGGAAATGTCAATCTCCGCTATGTTGGTATGAAACTGGAGAGAAAGGCTTGTTGGGGCCGGAAATGATAGCTGAGACTACTGAACAAGTTAAGAAAATCCGAGATAGGATGCTTACGGCGCAGAGTCGCCAAAAGAGTTACGCCGATCAGAGGCGGAAGCCCTTGGAATTTGAGGAAGGAGATCATGTTTTCCTTAAGGTTACTCCGACCACAGGAATAGGTAGAGCGATTAAAGCAAAGAAGTTGAATCCTCGATACATTGGTCCATTTCAGATCCTGGAGAGGATTGGGCCGGTGGCATATCGCGTGGCTCTACCACCTCATCTTTCGAACATGCACGACGTGTTTCACGTGTCGCAGCTTCGGAAGTACACCCCTGATGCTAGCCATGTGTTAGAACCCGAATCGGTTCAGTTAAGGGAAGATTTGGCGCTTCCAGTGGCTCCAGTCAGAATTGATGATACTAGTATCAAACGGTTGCGTGGAAAAGAGGTTTCATTAGTCAAAGTGGCTTGGAGTCGAGGCGGTGTTGAGGAACACACTTGGGAACTTGAGTCGGAGATGCGAACGGATTATCCGCACTTATTCTCAGGTAATTGAATTTGAATTTGAATTTTGTGGGCAAAATTCCCAATTAGGTGGGTAGAATGTAAGACCCGGTTAATTAAGGGCTAATTAACCCATAAATGAGAATTTATTCTAGAAAGCCAAAAATGTTATTTTTATGGCTAAATGTGATAGAGGAGATTGAGACGAGAATTTCGGTACCAATTTTATAGAAATCGGACCAAGATTGGACCAAACGGGCCAAACCAGTCCAACCGGACCCAAAGTGGGCCCTTGGCCCAACTAAACTAAACCAAAACCCTAGTTTTCAGCACTCTCTCTCCTCACAACACACTAAACACGCTGAAAATGGAGGCTATGGAGGGAAGAACACTCTCTCAAGTTCTTTCTCTCACTTGATCTTCAAACCACCATAACTTTTGATCTAGAGCTCCGATTGCCGCTCCATTTGCGGCCACGCGTTCACCGCGGAGAGCTCTACAAAACACATACAATTAATCTTGAGGTAAGCCACGTTTTACTGTTCGAAATTCCAGCCCTTGATTTCGAGTTTCATGAGCAAAAATGTTAAGATTTTGGGTTCTTTGATGTTATAGGACCCAACTCTCTTGAAGGAGAAGGTTAATCTTATCTCCTTGGACCTTGGGTGTGGTAAGATTCTCAACCCTAGTGTAATTTGTTGTTCTATGAGGTTTGGGCATTGAGATGTTGTGTATGGGTATGATGATTGTGGCTTAGGTTGTGTATATGTGAATATTGGAGCTTGATTGGTGATTTTGGAAAGCTTGGAAGAGGGTTTTGTGTGACAAAATCTGTTCTTGGAGGTGTTGAGACCTTGAGAGCTTGAGGACAAGTGGTTTGGAAGTGCTCCGGTTGAGCTTGGGAAATCGGCTAAGGTATGGTTTCGGTTTCCCATATCTAATATGTAATGTGGTAGGAAATACTTAGGCTAGAGGCCCTAAGATAGGCATTGAATTGTTGGTGTTGTTGAATAGTTGAGATATATGATGTGTTCATATATGTGATTATGAATATTGATGCCTTGATTGTGTGATGTATGAGAAATGCATGTTGTGATATATGCTTGATGGGTGATTGAGGTTGAATTGATGGGTGGTACCATGTTGATGGTGAGTATGATGTTGATCATGTATAATGATGGTTGATTTGGAAATTAATATTATTGGAAATTGGGATGAGAAGGATGTATGACATGAGATTGTGTTTGTCCTTTAGCCATTGATTAAGAAGTGTTAAAATGGTTGGAGGTAGTTTTGGAAATTTTGGAAAAATGTCAATGTGTGAGTTGAGGATGGCTTGTTGTTGATTTTGGTACATTTCGAATGATTTCAAAGAGAAGGGTTGAAATTGGCATGTTTTGATTGATTTTGAAGAGTTAAAAGTGGCTTGTTTTGAAAATGGCACTTTGTGGTTTTGAATGAAAATATGGTTTTTGGACTATGGATCTTTGATTTGTGCCAAATCTGTTTAGAAATGAAATTAGATCCGGTATGTCCATGCCGTTCGAAGAACGGGTGAAAAATGATTTAAAATGAGAGAGTTATGACCGTCGGAAGATTGGGGGTTGAATCTGTGAATTCTGCAGCTTTTAACTTAGAAAATTTTTAGCAGAATGACCCCTCGCGCGTAGGCGCACTTGGCGCGTATGCGCTGTTTTTCGAGAAAGCATCATCCACGCGTGCGCGTGGAGTGCGCGTACGCGTGGCCCTGTTTTCATCCTAAAGTTGATTTTTGAGTTTTAAAAGCCAAATTTCATACGTCTAAGCCTCCGATCTCACCACTTATGTCTTAAATCATTATGATATGCCTAGCATGAGAAAAAGGGCTAGTGAATATGGTAACTTGCGAGTGAAGCAAGGGGAAAAATGAATGATCATTGAGGATCATAGATGATTATGTGAGATGCGGAGAATGGCGGCGGAAGTGCTTGTTATGCCATGGGCCGAAAGGCCGTTATTGTTAATGAATTGGCTGGTTATGGATTTAACTGTGAGCTGGATGGCTAGATTATTGCCGTGTTACGGCGGAGCCATGTTTATGGCCAAGTATAAATGCATATATGCTGTTGATTGAATTGTGAATGTTTGCACTTCCACCATTGGAGATGAGGGTTTCCCTGGGTAGTAGCAATGGCTAGCCACCATGTGCTCCAGGTTGAGACTCGAAGCTCTATTAACCCAATGTCGTAAGTGTGGCCGGGCACTGTGAAAGGCCCGGATGAGCTCGCCCCCATAAATATTCACCAGTGATGGTGATGGATAAATATTCACTAGTGAGGGTGATGGATATGGATCATGATTATGATCAAGTTTATGATGAGTATAACTCGAGTTGGGGATGCACGACAGAGGGACAGTCCAATGGTTAGCTACCAGGACTTGTCGGGTTGGCTCTATAACCGACAGATGATATCATCAGCCACTAGGGACAGGCATGCATCATAAGCATACTACATGATTTGTTTGAGATTGCCTATTGACTGCATATTACTTGCTAATTGCCTAAATGCCTTATCTGTTCCTATTTGTAAATCTCTTGTCTGATATAACTGTGTTTGCTATATTATACTCCTGCTGGTGGTTAGGAGGTCTGAAGGAATTGGAAAAGGAAGTATTAGTTAGAATGAAGGATCTTTAGTCAGTTGCCACTTACGGTTTAGCTTGTTTATAAGCTTTGATATTACCTGGAGGAAGTTCTAGGATTGCCTTCGGCTTTCCTCTATTATTATGTATTATATATGTGGAAGCTGTTACCGTACTGGGGACCTCTGGTTCTCACCCATGCGGATTTTGTGGTTTTCAGATGCAGGACGCGAGGCTTCTCGTTGAGGCATGCTGGAGACTTCTGGATTAGCGAAGATCCTTTGTTCTTGGGACTCTGTTTGGTTTATATATCTTGTTTAGATACTTTTATCTCCATTAAATAATACAAACTGTGATGACTCCTTCTAGAGGGGATTTTGGAGAATAGGTTGTATGTATTTGTGTCCCTTTGGGTTTCCTTTGGGGTTTCCTTATTTTATTATATGTATATATTATTATGCTCGGACCGGTTATCTTCGCAGCCGGATTTTGAGTCTTGATATTCCCGTTTTTGACACTCCTTATATATATGATCTTGCGTTAGCTTATCCTTTGCTCGTTACGTTATCGATCGGAGTGTTGCGCGTTCGAGTTACGGTTTTTTTTTTACCCCTTTTTCTACAAAGGCTCCTAGCTATAATCAATTATTCATACTACTATACGTACTAAATTTTTGTTTTAGAGGTCGTAATACCTTGCCATCTCTGAATTATGACTTAAGCATAAGACTCTGTATGGTAGGGTGTTACACTCTACATCTTCTTGCTTCGTAAGGCAGGTGAACTGGTAAATGTTCTATCACATATAAAAAAAATGGGGAGATTATTCTCTCTAACTTACCCAATATGATGGGGATATTCTTCTCCATGACCAAAATTTGCAAGCGATTAGTTCTATATCTCCTTTGTAATAAAGCTTGTAGCTATTTATGTAGCAATCAATTTTCGCTGAATCTAGTCTGAGTCTTGAAACTAGCTTCTTAATCTCTTAATGGTTATGAGGATCCTAATAGTCCAGGCTGGTATTAGCTCATTATAAATGGTGGCCCATTTATCAAAGGACTCTTAGGTATGGTTTGACCCAGATTTGATACTTATTATTCTAACACAGACAGACAATTTAGAGTGACTGTAACCCTCAAAAAAAAAATTGTGCGAAAGACTCTAACAAATGATAAAATTTAGCCGCTTTTGAGTTAGACTCTTCCTCGACATTTTTTGTAACTTGAACATCAACTGCATCAAATACCATTTCATTGTATCTCTTCTGGTTACTCTTTTAATTCATATTTTCATGTTTGCCTCTCTAACCTAGTTGACCCTCCTTGACTAGCCCTCAAACCTATTTTCAATACATGCAGACCGATTGATTTTCTATTCATCAGCTTCTCCGTATTTAGTCCACACCTAATATTGATCCTTTAACCAATTATGATAATGATGTAGGGTTATATTTGAAGCCCCAAAGCACTTATTTAGACGACATTTATAGCATAGACACCTACATACCCCTTAAGACCTATAAGATTCTATGTTGAACACATATGCAACAACTTAATCAACTCCCTTAAAGAACTCAGGTTTTATTTCTCCCTCCCTTACTGTCATTATCTCTATCATACATTCACAAACAATGACTTGGAATCATTTTACCACAAACAACCTAGAATTTAATAAATAACACACATTATTAAATTTTTTAAAATTTGGGGCAGAGTTTTGGTTATAATTAGTAACTTCTACCAAATGTAATTTTTTAACTTTTATAAACCAAACATGTCTTTAAATAGTTTTAACAAAAATTTGGCAGAATTTTTCTTAATTCAGAAACCTCCACCAAAAAATTCCTCAATTTTCACAAACGAAATAATTGCAAGCATAAATTAAAACAAATAAAGATTGAAGCAAACATAAAATTCTAGCTATCTTAGTGTGCATCCCTTTATTATTTCACAATTATTCTTCAACAAATAAGGATTTCGAGAAAGCGCCATTAGGCAACTTTTTTCCACTTTCTTCTTAAAACTCTATCATAGAAAAAGTAAGTCTGACATAAAATTTAAATAATTTAATATGTTTAAAGTCAGAAAATCAACCTTGGTACTATATGAACAATCAACGTATTTTATCAGTACGAATAACCCAAGATTATAGCTACACCACGTTCAAAAAAAGAAAAGAAAATCCTAAAATAAAAATAAAGTTAGTAAAACGCAAAAAATAATAAAGGAAATTAATAACATTTCTTAAAGCTTATAAAAATTAGTAAAGTTACTAAATTCTAACTAAACACTAATTACTTTAAATCAATTCAATGATAAATCCTAAATCAATCCAAATTAAACACTAATTACTCAAAATTAATTTAAACCATAAACCCTATCCAAAATTAACCTAATTTAACAAAACTAATATCTTAACCTAAATCAAACTTTGATAGAAAAAACTAAATCCTAGTTACTCTATACTAATTTAATTAACCTATAGTAAACTAATATATTAACTTAATTTACTCTTAAACAAAAAAGTAATGTTCTTATAAACCATGAATAATCTTCATCACTAACAAATAACAAATAAAAAATTATAAAATAATTTAACAATTTAATTACTCAAATAGAAAATAAAAAAATAAAAAAATTATTTATAATTTAACAATTTAATTACTCAAATAAAAATTAAAAAATAAAAAAATTAGTGCGGAAGAGGTGGCATGGAAGGTTGCAGAGGATATAAAGCCACTGCCACAGGAAAAAGGTGGAGGAGGAAGTGTTAGGATTTTATTAAAGAAAATAAACAAAAGGAGATACAATAACGAACCTGAGAAATGGAGGTGAAAGGGAGAATCACACATGACAAGCGCGATGGCGGCGATCAAGCTCGGCGGCGGGAACAGCAGCGTCGTAGATAAAAAAGGAGGAGGAGGAGGAGGGTGGCTCGTCTAACAATAAGAACGGCGGCAGAAGAGAGGATAATGGCGGTGGAAACTAGGAAGGAGAGATTCGGATTCAAATTTAGGTAAATTTTATCGTTGGATTTTTTGACGAAAAATCTGACGGTACGATTGATTTCGTTTATCAAAATGGATCGTTTTATAAAATAGGTTATCGTCGCATTTTTCCGACCCTAAATCTGATAGTATTGAGCGTGCCAATTTAATTAGAATTAATACTATTAAATTCCTTTGGATTTTCTCACGGAATTATCAATCCGATGGTAAAGCTACCACCTCAATGAAATTACCATACTAACCGTCACAAAATCTAACAGTAAAATTACCGTTAAAAGCCGACGCAAAATCCGGCAATTTTTAATGCATTTTTTTTGGCGGATCTACTAATAAAATCCGTCAGTAATCTATTTATTGTTAGATTTAGTGACGGATATTAACTTTTAAATAACGGAATTATGGAGCTTGTTACTGTCGTATTTATCTCCTAGTAAATCCGACAGTAAACTTTACTTTTAATTAAAAAAATTATTTAAAAATTCAATATATAATTTTAACTCTTAAAATTCAAAATTTTAAACTAACAAAATTCAAAATTTTATAATTTTCTATAATAATTTGTTTATAACTTTTTGTTAAAAGTTCACAAACAAGTTCACATATCAAAGTTTAAGACTAAAAAAAAATAATAAAATATTAAAACTCTCTAGACAATAAAATATTGATAGAAAAAAAATAATTATACAAATAGGACAAATTACACTACAAAAAAATCAGGTAAAAACGGCGGTTTTTTTGGATAATTACGGCGGTTTGAACCGCCATTATTACCAAGTACGGCGGTTTTGAAAAACGCCGTAATTCAGAGCGCCATTTTGGTTATTATGGCGGTTTTCTAAAAACCGCCACAATTTTCCTGGGGTTAAAACGGCGGTTTAAACTGCCGTTATTTCTAGGTTAAAACGGCTGTTTTTTGTTTGGTTAAAACGGCGGTTCAAACCGCCGTTATTTCCAGGTTAAAACGGCGGTTTAAGGGTGAGTTAAAATGGCAGTTTAAACCGCCATTATTACCCTCACAGAATGTCATTTTGGCTTGTTAAAATGGCATTTTTGAACCGCCATTTTTACCCTAATAATGGCATTTCAGTCGGTTAAAACGGCACTTTTGAACCGCCATTTTATCCCTTACAGAGTGGCTTTTGATTGGTTAAAATGTCATTTTTGAACTGCCATTTTAATCCTAACAGTGACATTTTTTTATCGTTTAAAAATACAATTTTTACCCTGGTTTTTATCGTGTTAAACAAATAATATTTATTATTAGAAATCATAATCCATAAACAAAATATTATATAACTCATAAACAAAGTATTAAACATAATATATGATTTTTTAGTATTAGAAATCAAAAGTAATAACTCTTATACAAAGTATCAAACATAACATAATTTTTCAACTATAAATGTCATAACATATAACTCTTAATACATAAAATCTCCATCATATTTCATGCTGTGCTGTTGCTTGCTCCAGATGACCTACTTCCTAAGTCTTTTGGCGATAAAATCTCACTCTCTTGATTCAATTCCTACAACAAAAATATAATTTGAAAACATAATAAAAAAGAATAAAGTAAGACAATTTGCATATTATCCAGAAAGCTAATGATATTATCCAAAATGTAAGAAAATACCATTGGCAGAAAACCAAAGCATGTGTATTAAGAAAACTGAATAAGCTAGGAACATGAACCATTGGCATAAACTAAGCCACGGAAGCAGCGTGCCTAAAATACCAGAAGCCTATCTTTCCAGGCAGATCAAACAGCATAGTATCAAACCAGTCTTCTGCTTGGAAGTAATGATATAATGATATAAAGAAAAAGTAAGGCAAAAGCATATAAACATACCATATGAAGATACTACCAATTTGCAGCTGCTGACGACTTGACTCGGGAGAAATTTACAGCTGTCGATGTGTCTTGGGACATTTTTCTGAATTACTCATGACATTACTCTAGGACATTTTTTTGAATGTTTCACTGCATAGAATTAAAGGAAGCCTGTAAGTATGCTGTATTCATATTCCATAAATTGGAAATATCAGTACAGAGCTACAAAGTAATAATCTACATAAACTAATTCTCTCATGTGCCAATTGCTTAATGAAGACGTATAAATAATTGTAAAAGTAAAAGATAAATATAAAAAAAAACAAACCAAAGCACAGAGGAATTTCAAGTTGAATCCGTCTTACCGTGATACCCAACACATAGGATTCCATCTTTCAGGACAAACTGCAAAAGCAACAAAAGCCCGCAAAAATAAAATTGAAACAAAATGGATAACTCAGTACTAGTTGATTTTATGCTAATGGATAAAACCAAAAGAACTTACAGTCACATAGAGAATAGTAGATATTTTTTTCTGTTATGAACCGTCCATTATGTGTAATCATGCTATATATGACCAAAAGCATATGCTTAGGTAATATAACAATAAACCACATAACTGAAATGAACACTAATAAAATAATAGTACAGCAGCAAGAAGCATCACCTGATTCCAGGTAGTTTGAATGGATAATCTGGAAGAAATTTGATCTTTCCATGGTAATATCCACCTAAAAATAGGACAACGAAAAAAAAACTGTAAATACCACAGCATTGATACATGAATTCCCAATATGGCAATTTGGCAACAACTAAGTCTTGTATCCCTAGTGGGATCGGGTGACATTATCATGTTTATATTCAAATGCTAATGAGTTCATAGATTGGAATATTTCAAATGACAAAAGACAAAAAGTACTAAAATATTTGAGATACTAATGTTCAACTATTGCTATATTAACAAACCTGCAAAAGGCTTTCCTTCAATTCCCTCCAACACATAATCTGAGTTTTCAAAATCAATGCCCAGACAAAAAGGAAAAAAAAAGATTGCAAAGAGTTAACATTATAAAATAAGCTTACGCCACTCAAGAATATCATTTGGTGAGGGACAAGCCACAACATGGGAAACAGGCTCCTGCAAATTCAAAATCAAATTAAGCACCATCCAATTGACATTCTTTTAAAATCTATCCTCTGTTTATCATTTCTTTTCAAACAAAAAATTCCACGTGAATTGAGTGAACTTTTAACCAACTTTAATTTGTTTATAACACCTCAAAATAGCTGAGAATCACAGCTTCAAAACAACTCAAATTTTAAAAAGTTAAATGAGTGAAATTTAACCAACTTTAATTTGTTTATAACAGTAACAATGCATTCTAATACTTGTTATTAATTTGATCACATTCTCAGCATCCAAAAAAATCATAATAAATTAGCTAAAAAGGTTAGTAATGACAAAAACTTTGGAAGCAGCAAATGATCTACAACTGATGGATACTAATAAACATATAACTGATTTCTATAACTGAAAGTTCAATAATGAATCTAGAGTCATGACAAAGCCAAACTTTCTAATCAATGCACAGTCACGGTATTATTAGCTAGCTAAAACATGTTCACATGTGATATATATAGAAATTAAAATAGAAATTGTGTTCACAAAATTTAGAGCCTAGCTCATAATATATGAAGTGAATTGAATTCCTTGTTTTGGAACAAAACGATGGAGATAGATTTAATTTGCAATGAGAATGTAACAATTCTCATGTACAAGCTCAAAGAACTGAATTTAAATTCTCGCGTGAATTCAATTCCAGGATATTAAATATGATACCAATGCAAACCACATAATTGGAATTAGAATTCTAACTCTAACTCTTGAAGGAATTAAATAGCATAATATATATAAACCCTAATCTTTGCATATTGTGCACCTGTTGCTACCGCCGCTCATCCATCTGCGAGACCCTTTCTTCTCCATTGTGAGTAGTTTTTTCCCTTGAAAATCACAATCAGCATAATCACAATAAGTGAAAGGCATGAAGAAGGTAGAACAGAAACAGAGAAATAAGTACCGAACCATTTCGCGATGAATCTCTGACCGAAGATGCCGTCGAACATTTTGGTAGATCTGATTTACTGGTGCGACTCAGTGAGCAAGCATTCTCTATTTTTTCCTACTAGATCATAAACTAGATCTAAAAGCATGAAGTGAGAGGAAAAATCAAAAGAAGAAGATAAAATAGATTACCTATTGGAAGTGACAGAGAAGGCGCAACCAGATCGCAGAGCTTGTTGAAGGCAGCAACAACGACATTGTTTGCAGCGGCGACGCCGGCGGGAGATGAGCTGCAACCGGCGGTAGTAAAGAGATGTATGAGAGAGGTGGAAGATGAACGGCGATAAGAAATTAGGTTTGTCATTCACATCACTCTTCCGATTCATCACCTCCTCAGTTTAAAACACAAAAAGGGAAAAAATAGGAAAATGACTGCAAAAAAAAATTGAACATTACAACGGAGATTAAAACTGCTGAAATTAACCAAAAAAATGGCAGTTTTATGGACATGCCATAATATTATTGCCATTTTAATCAATATTTTTTGTAGTGTTAGTTATACAAATAAAGTGCAAATTTTAGGAAAATGAGACAAATTCAAAGAGAATCAATTAACATATCATGGCAAATTAAGATTCTAAGTAATCCACTAACATGCATATGTATATCTCTCAAATGGTATATCTATTTAAACTTATACAATTCAATAACTTACAAACCAAGTTGGAGAATTTGTATCATAAACCATTAATCTATGAACAAAGAATTACCAGCACCGGAGACCTCTCGTCTACAATGCAAACCAATAAAAATCGAGAGTATCTAAACCTCAGGTCGTCTCTCAATGAATCGCAGGAAAGTGTGCATATTATTGATTGAGGTATTTTGTGGTTTTTATAATAAGAGACAAGAAATATAAATAACAAGAAAGTAAACTAACAACTAAGAAAGGTCTTAGCAAGAGGTGAGAATTGGAATTTCTATCCTCATTATCTTTCTCAATTGTGATGGTAATTGTCTTTTGCTCTCACTTTGTTATCCTCTAAAATTGAAGAAAAGTCAAGTGAGCAAAGTCAATTCTAGTCCGCAAGTCCTAATAAAAGACTAGCTTTAGTGGAATTCAAGCCAACTAGCAATCCTTAATCACCAATCAACATTAGATTTTGACAATTCAAGAGTTTTCAATACTCAACCCAAGTCAAGAGCACAAAATTCTACTCTAAAATCTAACCAAACATTTTATCAAACACTTGGAAGGCATAAAAGAAAAGCATGGTAAAATAACAAGAAATAATAAAATCTAAAATTACCAAATATAAGAAAGTAACAATAATAACTCAATCAAACAATAAGAAACATAAAACCTCAAATGGCATTAAATAGAAATTAAAATCAACAAGAGTTCAATAATATAAAAGTAACTAAATAAAGGAAATAATAAGTAAAACTAAGAAAACAAAGATGTAGCAACAAGAACTTGCATGAAAACTAAATCAAGACAAGAAATAAATTAAAGTCTACTTAACCTAACATTATTTAATTAACAAAATAATTAACAATCATCCAAAACACCATTAACTCAAAATAATCCCTAAATTAAAGTCTACTTAACCTAACATTATTTAATTTCTAATTATACTAAATTAATATAACAAATCCTAAGCACACTTCATTAAAAAATTTAATAAAATATCTAACAAAATTCTAAACAAACAAAAATAATATGAAAAAAAATACAAATACTATAGAAAAATTATCTTTGATGGTGGCTGTAGAATGGCAGAAGCATGGTGCTGACAGGAGGCGGCAGTGAAACCTACGGTCGTGAAACTAGGGTTTAATAATACAACAAGCAATTAAAAGAAAAAATGGACAACAATCTTACCTTTGGTGCAATACTAGTGGACCTCAGCGGCGATGATGGTGACAAGGTGACGATCTCTGACGGCAAGGGACACCAACAATGGCAGCACAACGGAGACTTTCCATTGAGACTCCAGCAGTAGTGACGACGACATGCTGATTTACGACGACAATGTGGCTTACCAGCAGCAACAACAGCTCCAGGTGGTGGCGGCGCAACCTTCTTCAATTGAGTAGAGGGTGAGAGATGAGACAGAGATGAGAGAGAGAAAAAGAAGAGAGAGAGAGAGTTTGCAGAAGTGAGGGGGAGGGGTTTCATGTTTGAATTTTATCCAAATTTACCGTAAAAAAAATCCGAGGTATTCGTTGTTGTCAAAATGCTGCATTTGACTAAATCCTATTACAGTCGAAAATTTTTAACAGAAATTTGATGCGAAATTCTGTGCTAATAAAAATGATTTTTGTGCCTTTATTTACCATTGGATGTAGTTACAGAATTTTAAATCCGATGGTAACTTATTCGAGGGACGAATTTTCACTTATAACCATAAAAAAATCCACTGTTAAATCCGTCAATAATATCCATCACTAAATTCGACAATATTCGATGTATTTCTTGTAGTGATAATCATTTAAGGATGAAACATGCTTGTCAATCGTGGAAGAAAACATAGAATGATAAGGGAATATTGATTCATCAAAATTTTCACATGTCTAGCAATATAAATTTTCTTCCATTTTTTTCATACATTTATTATCTTTATGGTGTGCATCATAGCCAAGGAACAAGCTAAGCTGTTATTTGTAAGCAAATTGGACCTTGTTATAGGGTCTCAAAAATAGACAGCAAGCACATCCAAAGATTTTGAAAAAATTATAATCTCTAAATTGTTTGAACAACAACTCATAAGGACTCTTATTACTCAGAACAGGAGGTGAAAACCCTGTTTATGATATATATAGCACTTGTGAATACATCTTCAAAGTCCATTTTTGTAATGCGGTGATACTTCCTTTCTACACTTCCTTTCTACACTGCCTTAGTGAAAAAATTCTATGCATTTGTTAGTTTGCAAGGATTTAAGAATGCAACCACTTTGTTTTTCTATAAAGACTTTATAATTTTGAGAGTAATTACCAAATTAGTTTCCGAAGATTTTAGAATTAGACATTTTAGTTCCCAAGAAAAATTAATACACAGATTAATCTCCAAGGTTTTACTCCGACAGATAAATCAGTCCCCAATTTATTTTCCGGCAGAGTAATTTCCCAGATCAGTCCCCAAAAATTTTAAAAACGGACATTTTAGTCCCCAAGAAAAACTAATGTACAAATCAATCCCCAACGTTTCTCTCTGTTAGATATAATAGTCCTCCGTTCAAAAATAAAATAAAATAAAATAAAAATTATTATTAATTACACAATAATATTGTACTATATTTTTTTATAGTTTTTGGACCAAAATAATGATAAATTTATCCATTAAATTTATATATATATATATATATATATATATATATATATATATATATATATATATATATATACACTCAATAATAATAATAATAATAATAATAATAATAATAATAATAATAATAATAAAATTATTAGAAATTATTTTACAAGAAATTTAAAATTAAAATCATTTGATATTTTTGTATTTAATATAATCAAAAGATGTCCTATGTAAAAAAAAATATATATGTTTGTATTAAAAAATATGTATCAAAAGAAAATATTTTAATTTGAATTTATATTAAATATATTTTTTTAATACATACATATTTTTTAAAATAGTACATCTTTTGATTATATTAAATACAAAACTATCAAGTCACAAAAAAAAAATACAAAAATATCAAATAGTTTTAACCTTGAATTTCTTAAAATAATCTCTAATAATTTTATTGAGTATTACTCTAATTTTGAAATGCCACAATGCTTGAGATTTATAGGAGCTGTGCCCCATATATCCTCATAAACAAGTTCCAAGGGAGTAGAATAAGCTGTATCTGACGTAGGAAAATGCTTTCTATGCATTTTAGACATGGAACAAGTTTCGCACACACATTGCAAATTAGAAATAGCAGTAGTGAAATTATAATTGTTTCTAAGAACAATACTCACTACACTATGATCTAATCTCTTATGCCACTTTTCAATTTCGTTGCTTTTGTTGGATTGAACATTACAAGAGTACTTAGGATTGGTACATATATTGGAAATAGAAAGAATTGCAAGAAGTTGGAAAAGAACATACATTAGAAACATCTGAATCAGAATTAGTATGATGGACAATTGCTTTATTACAACAAAAATCAGAAAAGGATTGTAAATTTCTAGGAATTCTAAGATTCTCAAAGGTGTAAATTCCATTTTCAGAACCTCTCTGAAGAAGAAGCTATTTGGAATCCTGATCACGAATCAAACATGCATTAGGCCGGAATTTAAAATAAATATGATTATCAGCTGTAAATTTTGATATACTTGATAACTTTTGTGTAATTTCAGTGACATGTATTAAATTATTCAATTGATATACAATGTTAGTGTTTGGATAAAAACTAATTATACCAGAAGAACCAATTTGTATACCTACTTCAATACCTACAAATGATTTATCAGAATCACGTTGATTTGGGGAAGATGTGAGCAAATTTGAAGAGTCTGGTGTAATGTGAAAGAAAAGACTCAACTTCAATTACACGAAGAGAGTCAAGGCATGACATCAAAGAGGTAATGTACGTTGTGTGTTCCTCAGAGAGGCCATCAACGATAGCTTGGACGTGGTCATCTTCTTGCACCACACCACCAATTGAAAGCAAGGAAATAAAAAAATTTTCTTATCTTTGCCAAATATTCGGAGGCAACGCTAGTTTTCTTCACTGATTTAATTTGTGATTTGAGACTTTGCATTTGAGTACAGAAAGAACTGGTGAAATATTCATCAACCTTGGCCCATACTTCATGAAATTTGGTGAGATGCAATACTTTGTTTTTTGTGACATCAACAAAAATTTCTATTTTTTTTTATTTTATGTTTTTTTTTTCAAATTCCTCTTCCTTTTCTTTATCATCATCTTCTTCTTTTACTTCTTTATAATCTCTTTCTTGTTTCACCATTCTCTAGAACAATAAAAAAAAAAACGAACAATATGAAACAAAAGTGATGAATTTAAAAAATTCTAAATTAATTTAATGATGATCAAACATTATTAAGATAATTAATTACAAAATTATTAATATGAATATTAGTTCACAAATTGTTGATTAATAATTTTGTGGTGTGTATATTTTTTTGGTTGGGCTAAAATATAATGATCAGCTTGGTGCAGAAAATATTTTAAATATTGGCTGAATTATTGTTGTACTATTCGGGCCAGAAAATTTGAGAAGCAGGCCCAATTGTTTCTTTGGTAAAAGACCAAAAAGGTTTGGTCCGAATTAAAAGAGAATGAGAGAATTTTGCATACTTAGTTCGGTTGCTTTATTCACTCCTCGGATTGGAATTCAAATTTGATTTAAATGAAGTTAATGCAGACATTGGTAACATGAGAGAGAAATTGATATTGATTTGATTACCATCATTAATGACACACACTACTAAGCAAAAGAGAAGTGGAAAATTTAATTCATTTTATTCTCTTTCTTAGTTCTATTGAAAGTTTTTCAATTTTCTCTCTCTTCTCTCTCAAGTTTCGGTCACTTCTTTGTCAGGAAGAAGGATGAAGAAGCAAGCCATCAGAGGTAGAAGTAGAGAAGCTAGCTGCAAGCAAGAAGCCATTATGATGATGGCATCAAGAAAAAGAAGATCCATAGTAGGATGTGGCTGAGATCTTTGCCACTTATGGTAAGAAGTGGTGAGGAAGTATCAAGCTCTCCATACCCAAAAATGGAGAAGATCCAATTTGGTCAGAGGAAGAAGATCCCTTGGAAGCATGACCCATCTCTACTTTTGATCAACCACCACAGGAGGTAGCTACTGTAGCTACGTGGAGGAAGAGGCAGAAGATTAGAGCAGGAAGAGCTGTCAAGCATCAAGGACTCATCAAGGGTCAGGAATCCTTCTTGGGGAGCAAGTCAAGATGGAAGGCCCGGATAGATGAAGCTTGGTGAGAAGGGGTGACAAAGAGGTAATTGCATGTTGGTTTTAGCGTTCAGTCTCCTCTCCTCTCTCTCTGGCCGAACCGATTTTGTTTGAAGAAGAAGAAGATTAGCTCGGTTGGACCGGTTTCAACCTTGGAAGCTTTCCCTTCTATAATAAGGGTGAACAGCCAAGACTTGAGAAAAGGGAGAAAAGAGTGAAAGCACAGAGTTCTCATAGCTACCCAAGCTAACAGAAGTTCTTCTCCTTCAATATTTTTCATGTTGTATTTTTCTGTTTAGTTTTGTCTGTCTTGAGTCTCATGAAAAAAGACAAACAGTGAGATTTGTATGAAAAAGTCATAGAGCGGAAAAAGGCAGAGTATACAAAATTAAAAGAAAAAGCCATAGATGTCCTTAGAGGTCCTTTGTACATCTGTGTTGTGTTTCATGATTCTGTGGGAATCCCCTTCCAAGTTGGGTTAGCACTTAGCAGTTGAAAGTTTGGTAGGTGACCAAGTCAAGTTCAGGATTGGGGATAGATTCTGGACTTATCCCGGATAGGAAAGGTAGTTCCTAGGGAGAATTGGTGTCTGTAATCTGTTTGATTATAGTGAAATTCCATCATTGTTGTGATGTAGACTGGATGTAGGCTGCACTACACTTAATAGCTGAACTAGGATACTTCTGGGTGTGATTCTTTCTCTCTCATCTACTCAATTTCTGATTCTGTTTGTAGGAGACAAAAATTGAAAAATATCTTCTCATTGGTTACGAGACAAAAAGAAAATGTCTCTTGACTATTTACGAGACAAAAAGTAGAAATATCTCTTAAAGCGTTTTAAAAAAGGGCAGCAAAATTTACTCAGCAAAAATGGGCTAAGATTCACGCCCTTCTCTTAGCCATTAATAAACTATCAAAAAAAATATACTGCAATAAAAAAATACAGCAATAGCAATAAAAGAAGAAGGAGGAGAAAGAAACACTAAAAAAAAAATGTATGATTCAAGCATATATTGTGTTTTTTTAGCTGGATTTGACCCAATATACTAGGACTTGATTATCAAAAATGTTTGTATGTATAGTAGTACTATTAATATTATTTATTATAAACTAATTTAAATTAGTCGAGTGGTTAATTAGTTCATTCGTCCGCTTAAATAAGTATCAGAGTTCAAATCATACCTTGTACATACAGTAACTCATTATCCAATGACACATAATTAAATGGAGTTTTGATCTGTCATAAATTAGTCTGTCGAATTGGGGATTACAATAAAAAACTAAAGAAAATATATTATTTATTATATATTATTACTTTTATGTGAGAGTAAATTATCAAAAATATTTTAAATAATCAAAACAACAAAACTATTTGTAAAAGAGTTAAGATTGTGACGATAATATAGGCAAAACACATCGTTCTTTTATAAGCGATAAATAATCTTTATATTTAGTAAATAAAGTGTGCATTTTATTTAAATATTATTTGTGAAATATTTTGATAACTATTTAAAATGTACGTGAAAATATTAAAGAAAATCTTATTTTTGGACCTCTTTTTTCAACTTTTAAACTTTTGCCATCCAAAAAAACCCCAAAAAAATTTACTTGATATAAAGTTATAAACTCACCAAATTTAAAAGCACATTTTAATAATATATATCTAATATTTGGTATTTTTTCATATTTTAAGTTTTATTTTGAATGTTTTCATTGGCTTAATCTTTCAGAATTATTTTTGTTAGCACCTAATGTATGGCCGATACTACTATTTTTGTCATCTTGAAGATTCTGCCTCTTGAAGATTACTCTCTCTCTCTCCTGTCTCCTCTCTCTCTCCGGAAAAAAAAAGGGTGCATTTCCTTCTTCGTTTTCCTTCAAGTAATAAGATATTTGTGTATGTAAATCATAATCACAAATTCATAGCATTACTCAAAACCTTAGTGGCTACTAGGGACAACGACGTTGGTATATATGTTGCCCTACCATCTTGGCGATGATTAACTACCTTATCCTTACCAAATAATAAATAGTGAATGACACTCTATATAGCATTTTTTTTTTCATTTCACTGGTGCAGAAGTTATCTATAGATTGAACTGTTGGAGATTGGTAATTAGCTAGAAAAGAGAGAATCTGCATCCTAAGAACTAGATACAACATAAACATTGTCATAAGCTTCAGGTCTCAGGATGCAAATTACCTCATTCTTACCCAATGTTGATTTTCCAATAAGATAGAACAAGGAGTAATCAAAATCTTTTAATTATACTAAAAAAAAACAAATTTAAGACATGAAATTACTTTTTTGATGATTAAAAACAAATATATTTTAAATTTTTAAATATTGGTGATAACGAAGACGTAATCTGCATCCTAAGGATTAGATACAACCAAAATATTGTTCTAAACCTCAGGATGCAGATTACCCCATCGTGACCCAATAATAATTCTTCTAATAACGTAAACTTATGGAAGAAGAAGGAAAGAACTACGATAGCAAATTAAATAATAATCTACTGAAGATTTCTATAGGTAGCTTGCTTTTGTAGTGTCTTTGTGTTGGATTGAAAATCATTTGAATATCATGGAAACTTATATATAGTTCTATAAGCATTTATTCCTCAAATGTGCTTATATTCTTCTTGAACTATTATGAGCTATGCTGGTCCTTACTCTGTCCTTTCTGAAAACGGTCTTTTGGTTCTAAGCTTGACTGATCTTTTGAATGGTACTTTAATTTATTACATACATTGCCATAAAAAGAGTTGTGCTCTATATGTGTAAATATTATAAACGAAACATTCTATACTTCATATATTATATATCTATTATTACTAGAATTGAATGGGACGCATATTTAATTTAAAGTATAGTTAAGTAGAACTAATTGTATTAACTCAAAAAGCTTCATAACAATATAAAAGCAAAAGCTCATGCTAACCGTAATAATTTTTCTATTAACTTTATACAAGTATCCTGAGGAGAATTAGCTAGTAGCCACCATGCTGTGAGACGAAGAATTAAATAGCTTCTTCATCAATCTGAATAATTTGTCCACTAGTATAATAGAAGCTAATAACGATAAATCAATCCAAGATACAAAATTCCAATTTGAAACACCTTTCCTTTTCAATTCATAATGATCTCTTTTTGGGACCGATATCTAGATAAATCAACATGCATATGGAGTAGATGCATCACAAAGCAGATTCTTATAAATGATAACATACATAATGTAGTACGTTCACCAGAAATTAAAATCATAGGTATTTTATTGGATTGGACATGTACTATATATGTGTAACGTAATACTATTTGTACACTAAAATCAGTTACTAAAATTAGCCACTAATGTATTTATATATAAATACATGTATAGTTTAATTTATTTTTAATATGTATTTATATTTTAGCATATATTTTATACTAATGGCTAATTTTAGTGTACATATAGCATAACTCTAATTATAATATGAGTAATAGTAGGTAACCAAATTTTTTCAACCAACATCCCTAATATTTTTAAAATTATTTTATTTATCTAAAATTCTAAATTTTATATTATAAATCTTTGATCTTAAATTATAAATTTGAACATTATAGTTGACTATTATCAGCTAATTAAAAATTAGTTCTATATACTTAATGGTCGGATATTTTCGCCAAAAAATTTGACAGTAAGTTCAATTTTGTTTTAAAATATTTTTTGATGAAATTAATGGTGAAATTCTAAAATATTTATTTAAATTTATTATTTGCATAATTAGTAGTTAAATGTTAAATAATAGAAGTCAAATATATTAAACTATTAAGTGTACGAATAAAATAAAAAATCAAATAACAAAGGATATAATACAATCAAATAGTGTTTCAAAACACCCTAATAACAGAAGGTCGTCATCATCGTCATTGTCATTTTCGTTGTCCTGCTGTTGAGGCAACGGCTTAGTGCTCTAGCAGCGCCGCTGCCACCAGCGTATATCTGATCGTCGTACATCCGCTGAAGCCGCTCCAGTTCCCGCTTCCACTCCAATTTGAGGTCATCTGTATCTGTCATGCGTGAGAGGATTGCCTGGTATCTATCCTTAGACTCCTACAACAGTTGAGCTTGTTGGTGAAGGCTTTGGGTGAGGAGCAACACCTCAAACCAATAACTTAATCAACAACATCTCAAAACATATTTTAATTAGAATAAAAACAAATCAGAACTAAATAACGAATACCAAATTATAATAACATATCAGAAGCAAACTTATAATAATAAATCAGAATCAAATAAAGAACACAATTATAATAACAAATCAAAACTAAAATAATGAATACAAAATTATAATAACAAATCAGAACCAAAGTTATAATAACTTACAATAACAAATCAGAATCAAATAATGAACACAAAATCATAATAACAAATCATAACCAAAATTATAATAACAAATAAGAATCAAATAACGAACACAATTATAATAACAAATCAAAATCAAAATAACGAACATAAAATTATAATAACAAATCAATATCAATATTATAATAACTTATAATAACAAATCAGAATCAAATAACAAACACAAAATTATAATAACAACTCAACACCAAATTATAATAACAAATCAGAACAAATCAAAAACAAAATAACGAAAAAAAATTAATAACAAATCAGAACCAAAATTATAATAACAAATCAGAGCTTATTCCTATTTTAATAAAAGGAGAACTTCAGAAGCATTACCTGAGTACCAGTGCCGAGAAGAAGAGGGTGGCAGAAGTAGTGGCAGCAGCAGCGGCAAAATCCAACAGTAGCAACGGTGACGAATTGCGCCGACGAATAGCCCCGACAAAGAGGAGGCTACCAGCATCGAAAGAGGCTTTCAGAGAGGAAGGGCTGCCACAAAGATGAGAGAGAGAGAGAGAGAGAGAGAGAGAGAGAGAGAGAGAGAGAGAGAGAGAGAGAGAGAGAGAGAGAGAGAGAGAGAGAGAGAGAGAGAGAGAGAGATTCAAATAAGGGGAAGCGGATTCGCAGTTCGAATTTTGAGCAAATTACCGTCAGATTTACCGGCGGATAAAGTCGATGGTAACATATTGCGGGTACCAAAATGCAGCGTTCCACTAATTGGATAAATCCGACCATAAATGTCGCACATATTTTCCCCCGTTTTACCTTCAATTATTACCGGAAAATTTATTGTCGGAAACGAGAATCCGCCAATAATATTTTGACACTATGTGTAACACTCTAATACTCAAATCCTTATGCTTGAGTCATAAGTCAATGATAATAAGGTGGTACAACTCTCAAGGTGGATTTTTAATACATAATTATAAGTATAATTAAAAGGAGTATTAATCGAGAAGCCTGAAAAGAGTAAAAATAAAATCGCGAAGTCGTATCGCTCACGTATCGACAGCTAAAAGTTAAAGCGTGAAGTCAAAAGCGTTATAAGGATAAAGACATAAAGGAGAATAAAAGAAGGACAATATATAGATATATAACATAAGTAAATAGCCACTAGTCGCAACCCGCGAAGTTTAGACCGGCTAGAGTACAGTATGAAAGTAGTTGACAACAGTATCTCCTAATCTC
This sequence comes from Arachis ipaensis, assembly GCF_059453495.1. Classification (NCBI taxonomy): domain Eukaryota; kingdom Viridiplantae; phylum Streptophyta; class Magnoliopsida; order Fabales; family Fabaceae; genus Arachis; species Arachis ipaensis. Next base: position 98,235,828 of record NC_142439.1, read on the forward strand.
TCTCAAAAGAACATAAGAGCCTCTATAGGCAAGTTCAAAAGAGTTCAATACATAATATAAGCTTTTCCAAATAAAGGTGGAGAGATTCTAAACAAAATATAAAGTAGAGAATATAAAGATCTTCGCCATCTCTCAGATGAACCATAGCTCACTTCTGAACACCTGGACCTGTATCTAAAAAACAAGAGATATATACGGAATGAGAACCCCCGAACTATGGGTTCCCAGTACGGTAAAAGTGCCAAATAACTACAATGCATTGTAATAAAAACTCACTAAGCATCCTAAACTTCCTTTCACCAAATATTCATCCTATGTTCTCGCTAATCCATAAATAGGCAACTGTCATAAGGGAATGCTAAATCTAGATCATATCTTTCATGCTTCTCAACTCTCTCTAACTCTCCAGTGAATCAGAATCAGAATCATAAACAAAACCATCACCAATTATTCTGTCTCAGCAATTCTATATCGTTACCTCATATCCTCACATGGAGCAAGTGAAATCACTTCACTGCGTCAAACCAGGGAGCTCAGTTCATCTCATTCAATAATCAACATTATTCGATCACATCATCAATTCATCTCATCAAGAACAGCCCTCAGCGTCCACCAACACCAGCATGAGGGACCTCTCAGTTGTACAAACACAAGCAATACAGGCAAGTAATACACAATTAAAGTACAAGTAAAATAAGTAGCACAAAATCAGGTAACATAACATATATGATATAGCAATCCAAAACAAATAGGCAAACCCAAACAATTCAAACATATGCAAATGATGAATGCCTACCCTATGGCTAATGATATCATCTGTCAATTATATAGCCAATCCGACAAGTCCTAGTAGCTAACCATTGGACTTTCCCTCTGTCATGCATCCCAAACTCGACTTATTCTCAATCATAATCATGATCATAATCATAATCATACAACACCCACACTGGTGTTTATCCACGGGGTGAGCTCATTCGAAACTTTTACAGTGTTTGGCCACACTTACGACATAGGGTCAGCAGAGTATCGAGTCTCAACCTGGAGCACGTGGTGGCTAGTCACTGCTTTCATCCAGAAAAACTCGTATCTCAGATAATCATTCCACATTCATTCATAACATTCCATAATCATTCATCATGACCATATCGTCATTTATACATCATATGATTGCACATTTATACATCACTCATCATAACTCGGGGCAAGTGGGGGTGGAACCACAACCCTTGCATCCACCCGGGGAGCCTTTATACTAACCAACCTGCAGTAAGTGGGGCGCAACCACAACCCTTGCATCTACCTAGGAGGTACGTTCTCATATGCCTAGGAGGAATCAAGGAGGGGATCCTAACCTCTCACCATCTCGCTGGAGGTGATTTTACAATACCAGGAGGAACAAGAAAGGGGATCCTCACCTTCCTTCATCTCTCTGGGATCGCACTTCCGAGAAAGAGAGCTCAAGATAAAACAATCATTCAAAGTCATATTTTTATTCCCATCCATAAATCAATATTTATCATAGCCATATGGCTCATAACATAACCCATAATCAGCCAATAATCATTATCAAATATAGCCCTTTGGCTCACGGCATACACCGCACTACCATCATCACCCTCAGCAACTCATATGGTCATCATTAATCATAACTCATCATTAATTCTCCCCTTACTTCGTCCACAAGTTACCACATCTCCTAGCCTATTCCCATCTCTAGGCATACTATAAGTATTGAGGACATAAAGGGTGAGATTGGAGACTTAGAAGTCTGGAATTTAGCTTAAAAACTCAAAATTAGCTTTGGGGTGAAAATGGGGTCATGCGTGCGCGTCGCTGATGTGCATGCGTGGAAAGCGGGAAAGTTATAGTGACGCGTACGCGTCGCTCACGTGCACGCGTGGATGGGAGAAAAATAAAGTGACACCTGCGTGTCAACCACGCGTACGCGTGGGTGCGGTTTGTGCCCCACGCACAAAACCAGCACAATACCCACACAACTCTTGGGAACTTTGGTTGAGCACTTGAATCAGTATATCGACGCGTATGCGTCGGCTAGGCGCACACGTGGGGAGTGAAATTTGAAAGTGACGCGTGCACGTCGGCCACGCCTACGCGTGGGAGTATGATCTGCTAAAAATTTTACTAAGTTAAAAAGCTACAGAATTACATTTTTAAACTCCAAACTTCCAACACACATAACTTCTGCTACAAAATTCCTTTTTCAACTATTTCTGAATCGTTGAAAAGATCATTGAATAAATTTTCATAAAACTCCAATTTTGAAGAATCCCAAACTTCGTAGACCGAGTTACGGACTGCCAAAGTTGGTCAAAAATTAGTTTTTACCCAAAAAATAGAAATCATCAATTTTTCTAATGTTCACAAGCCAAATTTATTTCCACTCATCCAAATGACCACAACCCAACCACATTCACATAATTGCACTCAACCAAACCAAACCTACCTCCTCTACACAATTTCACAAAAAACTATCAAATTTCACACTTCAATTTCTCAAACCTTATTATTCAATAACCACACCAATTATTCACACATTCAATATCTAAAATCCATCCAATCTTTTATATCATCATACAATACACATATCAACTTACCTTCCTTACCTCTTTCCGGCCACCGGCCCAAATTCACAATTTAAATGCATATTCCACAAACCAATATTTATCATTCAATTAATCAAATTCTCAACACACCAAACATACAAATTCACACAATTCTCAACTCAATCATCGATTCTCATTACATAACAACTATACATATTAGTACCAACCATTTGCACAATCCAAACTTAATCCTAGGGGCATCTAGCCTAGAAATTATCATCACAACACACGGTACTCAAATGAAACTTAAACCGTACCTCTTGTAGCCAAAATAATTGAGCTCCTTCTTGGAAGTCTCCACCAACCCTTAGCTCCAAGCCTCACCAAAGCTCCTCAAGCAACACCAACCTCCCAATTGTGCACTAAAATCACCAAATACACTAACATAACCAATTTCACATATATACATTAACCTAGGATTCATGAAAATGATAAATCACAAGGGTTAGAGAGTTTCTTACCTTAACCTATGAAATTTTGTGATGAATATCACCAATGGCTTATACTAGAGCACCCCTAAACAATAAAAATCACAAAATTTTCTCAAAACCCAAATCAAATTCGAAATACAAGGGAAAAAACGAATTTGGGCAGAGGAAAGTGGATTAATTACCATAAAAATTAGATAGAATTGTAGAGGATGAGAAGAGCGACGCATGGCTGCAAACGGCTCGTCAATCGGAGTTCCGGATCAAAAGTTATGGTGATTTAAAGATTGAAATTGAAGTTGGAACCCTCACCTCTCACCTCTTTCCCATTTTAGCGCCCCAAGTCCCTTTCTTTAGGGTTAATGAGCTGAAATGGTCATAACTAATGTTTATATATGTTGGGTCTTGAGCCCACTTGAGCTCGGTTCACTTATTTTTGTCCGTTGGCCCAATTTTGGGCCAAAACCTTTAAGATTAGAGTTTTAAATCGCATTTTAAATATTTTTACTTTCTCTAATTATAAATCCTAATTTCTTAGCCTTATTTACTTATAATTAATTTTTCTCGGCTGCAGTACCAGATAGATCTCAGTCAGTACTGCCGGTCAAGATTCCAGTGCGCGTTTTTACGCAGAGAACTATGTTTTTCGACTCAGAAAAATTCACTAAATCTAAATATTATATTTAAATTATCAAATTCTGATCGCTAGATTTTCTAACCATCTTCGCTCTTATTTAATTTATTATTTAATTAATTACAGTTTGACCGGGTTCTACACTACGAATTCCACGCTGTGTTCGGTAAAGACGCTGCTATTCTGTGACGTTAAGTCCGACAGTATTCAGTGTTTTTTTTGTAGTGTTAGTTTGATTGGGATCAAATTTTTTCAAAGAACATCAATTAAATTATTTTAATCCTAAATGAAAAAATATAAAAAAATTAATTTTTAGTTAACTAACATTAGTCAATTTTCTTTTGAATTTGAAAAATTCTTATTTTTTGGAGGTTTAGAGTTAAGGGTTTTTAATTTATAAATAAGTTTGAAAAAAATTGGCCTCCTAGCATTACTCATTGTAAAATTCTAAATTTTAAATTCTAAACCTTAAAATTTAAATTTTATATTCCAAAATCTAATCCTAAATCTTAAATTTTGAAAAATAAAAGTTAAAAATAATTTTATAATAATAAATTTGAGTAATATTAACTATTTGAAAATTAGTATCCTCTGTTTTTTCTAAAAATTATAATTGATTTTTTATAATTGTTAATTGATAACACAAACATTCATATCTGTGCAAATTTTAAGTTTATCATACTTTACTTTTGCGCTTGGTTAATCCGGCTATGTGAGTATTGTGCTAATTCATATGATGTTCAGCTTGATTGGATTGTTCATATTGCTGAAAAATGCAAAAGAAAAAAAGTGTGAGATTTTGGATTTTGAGATGCAAAATCACTCCTAATAGAATCTGAAAATAATTTTGACTTATTCAAATGTTCTAGTTATGAAAACAGAAACAACATATCCATATGGTTTCTATGTGTTTATTTTTGTTTGTGACCTTTATGATTGTTTTGGGGATTAGGGGTTGCTGGTGCTAAAACTTGGTTAATTTTGAAGCATTGGAAGAGTCTTGGTCTTGCAAATATTACTGTGAGCTATGCTGCTAATTTCGCCATCGTCACTGGTTGCTATTGCAGTAATTGTGTGATTTTCTTATGATCAGATCCTTATCGGTTAAGAGTTTTGTAAGTATATTTTCGTGTATTGTGTTTTATTATGTTGTTGTCGTAGATTATAACAGTCTGTTGCATTATACTATTTTATACTATTATATGGACTTGGATCCTTCTTAATTTTCACATAACAGAATTTTGATGAATCAATATTCCCTTATCCTTCTATGTTTTCTTTCGCTACTCACAAGCATGTCTCATCCTCAAATGATTTTGATAACACTATTTTTCAACTATCTATCCTTCAATCCGTTCCAACTATTACGTGACCCCATCTACTAGTACTTCTTTTATAGACACTTCCTCAACTAATCAACTATAGTTACTAAACTTACCCTCATCTATCACCCCTGCATCATCTATTAGGACTAGCTAGCACTCCTTTCTTATATAGTACCACACCTACTACCTCACTAGACTCTACCATTAATATTGGTGGAATTAAAATTGTTCTTTCACCAATTTTTCCATCCAACGCTCCAACCAACACTCATTCCATGACAACCAAATCAAAAGTCTTGTATTGTTAAACCAAGAACTTTTAAAGTCACTACTTCTATTACACACAATCTTATCAATCACACACCTAGAACAATGAATGAATTCTTATAATGTTAACATTGGAAACGAGCTATGGACACTGAATACCAAGCTTTAGTGAAGTGTAGAACTCAGGTAGTTTGACTCAAAAGATTTTGATGTATAAAATAACAAGAAAAACGTTGAGTACTGTCAGATTATTATTGAAAAAAAGATGAAAATTCGACAGTACTAGAATCACTGTCGGAGTGAATCAGACAGTATAAATCTCACTAGTAAATATTTACCGTTAGATTTTTTTATCCGATAGTAATTACCGTCGGATTTTGCGATGGATTACCATCTCAGAAAACCAATTAGTTTCTGACGAATTTTTTCGATGGTATTATTGGCACCGAAAAATGTTGTTTCACGCACTATTACTGTTGGATTATTCCCACAGTAAATCTGATGGTAATGTCAACTTTTTAAAAAAAAATTGAAATAAATGGTCAATTTTAATTTTAATTTTAATTTTATTTTTCATACAATTAATGGTCAATTCATAAATAATGAAAACCTATTATTTAAAATAAATTAAAAATCAAATATATCAAATAAATACAATGAAACAATAAAACGAAACACTAATAACTACAGATCTAGGTAGTCCTCGTCGTCGGTCCCGTGGCCTTGAGTCGACAGCAAAGAAGGCAATGATGTTTGTGTGCCACCAGCAGGGTTGATGCCAACAGCGCGCATCTGGGCCTGGTACACCTCCATCTGAGCCTCCATATGCTGAAGCTGCTCTTGTGACTCCCTCCACCCCAACCTAAGCTCATCCGTAGACGTCACACAGGTGAGGATCTTCTGATACCTCTTTCGATAATCATTTAACACCTGAGCCTGCTGGTGAAGGCTGTGTTGGAACTTCTGCACCTATAGTCTCAAATCCAAGCCTTCCTCAGGCTCAACGGCTCAACTAGTGACAGAGCCTGAGGACGGCCTCAACATGGAGATGCGGAAGCTGCTGGCAAAGAATGACCCCAACCCGTATATGCGGTTCTTGTACGGCGCTGAGGCGGTTTATGCATCAGCATCTTTAGCATTTTTCTTGGTCATTTGTTATAGAGAATTAATGACTTTTGCTTGATAATTATGTGTTTTTATACTTTATTCAAGTGGTACTGTAAGTGCTTTGATTTTTTTATAATTGTAGGTGAATGATAGCAAAAGGGAAGTAAAGCATAAGCAAAGGGAACCAAGAATTGAAGAAAAGTACAAAGAGAATTCGTGGATGCTGTCAACCTTGACCTCTTCACACTCCAACGAACATAACATGAGCTAAAGTGGTTCAAATGATGCGGTTCCAACGGCATTAGAAAACTAACTTTCAGGGTTTTTTAACGATACATAATTGTTAATAGCTTCTCTCTGGCTTCATGGCGCTAAATGCCAAATCGCGTCCCACTACTCATTCTTCTCGGGAGGAGCAACATTGAACGCCAAGAAACTAGCGCTAAACCACCAGACTTGCAGCCTAGGACCCAAAAAATCATTATTAATGATAAGATTTGATTTCCAAAAAATTAGAGATATGTTTGGATGCTGGGAATAAAAGATTTTGCTTTAAAAAGGGGAAGGAAGCAACGCACAAAGGGAATTCTCTCTCTCTCTCTCTCTCTCTCTCTCTCTCTCTCTCTCTCTCTCTCTCTCTCTCTCTCTCTCTCTCTCTCTCTCTCTCTCTCTCTCTCTCTCTCTCTCTCTCTCTCTCTCTCTTCGTTCCTTTTCTTCTTTACATACAATAATTAGGATTTCAACTTTTCTCTACACTATGAGCACTTAAACCATAATTAGGATTTCAACTTTTCTCTACACTATGAGCACTTAAACCTCGATTGTTAGGGTTAGGAACTCTATTTATTTTAATAGATTAGTACTATTATTTTTCTATTTTGATTAATGCACTAACTTTTATTCAAAAAATGAATTTCGTTCTTCATCTTAAGGATTAGAGTATATTGGAAAATAACTCTAATCTGAATTGAATTCTTCTGACACTTGAAAAAGTTAATCTTTGGAATTAAGCTAGAAACCGTTTTCCATAATTCTTCAATTGTTTGAAACTAATTTGATAAGTGACATAAAAATCAACTAGAATTGGTTCTTGAAAATTGTGTGGCCTTTAAACCAGAAATTGTATTTAATCTCTTAACACAATTAATTGTTCAAAAAAATTGACGGTTGATTAGGTTAGGAGAAATTGAATTGCCAAGAAATTGAGTTTCAATTACTTAGAGTTTACCATGAATTATATCTCTGCATGATCAAAGTAGATAATGATAATTGTTAAACTGAAAATTTAAATATCTCCGACACCTTAACTTTTCTCCCATATTATCTCTATACACATTTACTGCTTGGTTTATTTAATTCACTATTTTTATGTTATTTGCCATTGATACCCTTATTTTTTTATTGTCTGACTAGAATAATCAATTGACCATTGTTTGCTTAATCCGTTAATTCTCATGGGAATGATAACCCACTCCCGTGTATTACTTGATACGATCCGGTAGTTTGTGGTTTGTAAAATCTGCATTAGCGGTCTCGCGCCAAACCGCATCGGGATCGGCGACTGACGTTGCTGAGCCATCGACGACGTCCTCCCCACTTTGCTAAGACTGCTGAGTCGCGGCCTCTAGTCTATGCGTATAGGACTCCTGTGTAACACAAGTTATTGTGATTAGTACGACAGATATACAGTTAATCTCTAATAATTTTATAGCAACAGATCAAATGTATGCTAACTCATATAATGGTCCTAAGACGGCTGATTAGCAAATTTTTTTTTGTTCTCCTTCAACATGTGGGTGTACTTGAATGTCTCCGCCAATGTCGCCTCGCGATCCAATGACTTCGACTACACATGGTGCATTGAAATAATATGATTAGGATCCATAGTAAAGATATGCAAAAGAATATATAACTAAGTTATTAACAAAATTAAAGTCACTACATACCATCCTGGCCTTAGTCTTCATAAAGGTCGCTGAGCCGCCAATATAATTAGACGACCTGGCCGATGCTCTGTTAGCTCTGTTGGTGAGACACTAATTCTTGAACACCTCATCGGTCTCCCAATCAACTAACAAAGCCTTCTTTATTTCTGTTCAGAGCCAGGTTGTCAGGTTGTCTCGCCCCTCATAAACATCCTCTAGCATCCTCTAGCATTTGCTAGAGCTGCCGACCCATTCTATGGTGAAGATCTTCCTGATAGTAAGATCATGTTCAGTGTCCCATATAAAGTACAACTACAACAAAGAAACTTTAAAATTAGTTAAGATGGAAGATATAAACTAGCTAAAAGAGTTTGAAACTAAAAAAAAGTAATTACTATCCATTTCTGAAACCATCGCTCCCTGGTCTCAGCGGGGATCTTATTGTAGCTGGGTCAGAGATAGTTGTACATCAGCTTGATGACATTGGTCATCTTCTGAGTACATTCGTTGTTGTTCTGCGCAAACCAAACAACAACCCACAAACAAAAAATATGGCAATTCCATAATCAGGCAACCAAATAAACCTAAATCCACTAAGAAGGAATCAATTGTCAAGAACTTTCAGCAATAACCATAATCAGTAAATATAAAATACTAATCAGGCAACCAAATAAACCTAAATCCACTAAGCAGGAATCAAATTTCAGGAACTTTCAGTAATAACCATAATCAGTAAACAAGAAACACTAACCAAGCAACCAAGTATACCTAAATCCACTAAGCAGGAATCAATTTTCAGGATCTTTCAGCAATAACCATAATCAATAAACAAGAAACATTAACCAGGCAACCAAATAAACCTAAATCCACTAAACGAAAATCAATTTTTTGAAACTTTTAGCAATAACCATAATTAGTAAACAGGAAATACTAACCAGCCCCTTAAACTTCAATCCACTAAACTAGAATAAATTTTCAGGCACTTTCAGCAATAACCATAAACAGGAAATATATAAGATTCAAAGTGATACTTATCCCGTGCCACCATCAGACCAAATAGTCAACCGTATGATGAGAGGTGGTGGAAGGGCATCAGCTGCCTCACTTCTGTGTTTGGACTCCAGGCTCGCGACATTTGTCGCTGGAGGCAGTGTCGTCTTGGATGCGAGCTGCTGAGTGGTAGGAGGTGGCATTGCCGCTGTAGACAGAGGGACGTAGTTGGGGTTAGAGACCATGATGAACGACCGGTCAATCTATGACGTCACTGAGCTATTCGAAGTAGAGGGAGAGGATCCAAAATTTTTGGGGGTATCGGAAGAAATCCTCCCTCTACCATGACCTTACCACGTCCACGACCAGTAGCCTGATCTGCAGCATCTCTACCTGTCGTCATGTCTGCAAATAGCACACCAATTAACAAAAATTCAGCACAACAAATCAACAATAAATTATATCAATACCTAGGTAATTCTTATAATTAATACCACAACATTAAGTTCAACATATGATGATCTAAATAGCAAGTGTCTTAGAATCATATCAACCATAATATGCATTATTGGATCAAAATCAGATACAAGTGTGGAAACACTTCAATCAAGCAACTTGGAATTTACACACAAAATACATACGCAAAACACAATTAGCAAATAATATCCAACGCATTACAATCTTGTATCACAAAGAGATTTAATTAATTATGCTAAGCAAAAATCAAACATCCTAAATCACATGGTAACTACAACATGCAATTTAAAACGGATAATAGACATAGAGGCATATAAATGAACACTTGGCAAGCACATACATCAATGATGCAAAATCAACGCAACTAAGTAATAGTTGACAACCTCAAATTCAATCCAATACTATTCAACCAAGTTTCAGCAATTGTTCAATAAAACAAATAGTCTTTTAACATCAATTCACACAAATTCAACATATTCAACACAAAATCAGTAGCATTATCCATCAATTCAGTCAATTTCTAATACTTTCAGCGATATAACACAAACTAGTAATTCTAAAACTAACTTATCCTAACCACCTAAAATCCACTAAACTAAAAAAATTAACTCTAACTAAATTAACTAACTAAAATTAAAATAATGAAACAACTTAACCAAAATAGAATTTGAAGAAGAAAGAGAAACAGAGTTTAAAGAAACCTGGAATGCAAAACGGCGGAACAGTGGCGAAACGGTGGTTGCCAAAGCTAGAGGTGGTGGAAGGGTGGTCGCCGAAAGACGGGAAACTCGTTGAAGGCTAGGCAGCGGAAAAGAAAGGAAGAAGGAGGGGTCGGCGGTGGGTTGACGGCGACGGAGATGGGCTATGATGGTGGTGGTCTTGGCGGTAGTGGCAGATGGTGGTGACGGAGACATTAGAAGGAGAGACAGAGAGAGGGATGGTAGTGATGGTGGTGATGGTTTTGAATGAGGGTGAAGAGGATTCGTGATTTGAATTTACGCCTCCTTTATCATTAGATTTACCGTCGGAAAAATCTAACGGTAAACTATTGCGGGTCACCAAAACGCACCATTTCACTAATTGGAGTTACCGTCGAAAAAATCCGGCAGGAAACCCGACAGTAAAGGACACGCTAATTTAATTTATTTTCCCTCCAAACAATACCGATGGATTTATCGTCGGAAAGTAGAATCTGTCGGTAATTACTTAACCTTATGAATTCGACGTCGTTATCGCTGATAAATCTGACGATATTCAACGTTTTTCTTGTAGTGAGACTTGTTGGCAAGGAATTCCATCAGGTCGACGGGATAGACTATGTACAAATTTATAGCCTTGTGGTTAGACCAATCACTCTGAGATCTATTGTTGTGTATTTGGGGTGGCATTTGAGGTAGTTTGACTTTGATAATATCTTCCTCAATGAGAACTTAGAAGAAATTGCATCACAACTATAAGACTACACTCATCAAAATTTGTCTCTGGTTTGTCACTTAAACAAGGCAATTTATGGTTTGAAACAAGTTCCAAGAGCTTGGTTTCAAACCTTAGTTGCCACCCTTCAACAATTTGGTTTCAAGAACACCAAATTCGATGTATCCTTATTTGTTAAAAGCTCTAATGGATCTATTATATACTTATTAATCTATATGGATGAAATAATTATAACTGGTAATAATAAATAAGAAATTGATTGCTTAATTGCTGCTTTAAATAGAATATTTGCATTTAAGGATCTAGGTTTGTTCAATTACTTCTTAGGCTTTGAGGCCAACTATTTGCCTCAAGGCAATCTTCTCAACACTCAGACTAAAAATGCAACTGAACTTCTCAAGAAAACTGGCATGGATGAATCAAGTCCAATGCCAACTCCTATATGTTAGCTAATTGCAAGCTATTTAGAAATGACTCAGAAGCTTATGATAATCCAAAATTATTTAGATCCACTGTTGGGGCCTTGTAATATTTAACTCTCACAAGGATCGATTTGACATATGCTATCAATAGGGTCTCCCAATTTATGCATGAACCAACACTGCTGCAATAGAAATGTGTCAAACCGATACTTAGGTATCTCAAAGGTACAGTTCAACATGGCTTGTTATTTACTAAATCCACTAACTTTAGGTTAATAACTTTTGAAGGGAACCTGGATGATAGAAAATCAATTGCAGGATTTTGTGTGTACTTTTGAGGCAATTTGGTTTTCTGGAAGTCCAACAAACAAACCAAGCTCAACAGAAGCAATAGTAAAACACAACACATATCCATGACTGCTGTAGAAACTGAACAATATCACTTCAACATCTTCTTGTAGGATTACAAATACCTCAACTAATTGTCCCAACTATTACTGTGATAATCAAAGTATAACACTATTGGCAACGTATCTCATTTTACATAGCAAATGTAAACATTTAGAACTAGACTTGAATTTCTTGAGAGATGTAGTTAATAAGAATGAATTATATGTTATTCATATACCAATCTATGATCAAATTACAAATATGCTCATCACTAAACCTCTCTCTTAGTCTCAGTTTGAAAAATTCAGAACTAAACTGAGGCAGAAGACAGAATTTGTACCTCAGTTTGAGGGGGACACTAGGAGTAAGATCAATTATGATAGTTAATAGTTAGTTATGCCTGTCATGAGAGTTTGTTATTGCTGATTCCATATCAGTTGTGTGTATTTAAATTATAGGTATAGGATCAGTGTAATAATGTTGCGTACTGCAATAGAATTCCTCATTCTGTTTCTTCTTTCACAAGCTATTCTTTTCTATTCTTCACTTTATTCTCCGATCTTGCTTGTTGTGCCATATGGTCTTGGTTGCATTAACTCTAATATGTTAAAATTATTAATAGTAGAAGTTTTAAAACTAAATCCTAACAAAAATGCATTTAGTTTATCAAAATATCCGAAATATCCGTCGTTGGATGTAGTAGCTAATATATAATTCATTCATAAAATGCTATATATTTTATACACTAAGAAAAATTAAAAACTAACTCAAAATATATACAATAAAAAATAATTGGTAAAGTAAATTAATTAAATATTAATTATGTTCAATCTACACCGATATTTAGTTTTAAGCATAAATGCATGAGTAATAATAACACATAATCACAAGGATAAAAGCCTGGGTCAAGTAGTAAGGCTTGATTTTTTTTTTAATTAATTTGAATAGCTAATTAGGATCCTAACATATCATAGTTTAAGTTGTTAACTCACCATATTTTTAGATATTTATTCCCCCCCATTATATACATCTCTATCTTAGTTTTTGTTATGCTTATTTTTTTTAGATGTATAAATAAAATTACTTAAAAGTAAAGATAGAATATAGACATAATTTTTTTCAAAATAAGCGTTGTAAATTATTTCAAAAATTAAATGGGAGAAAATTGATTTCCAAAAAAATATGACATAAAAAAATTTATTCTTTACTTATTTAAAATTTAATATAATTTAAAGATATTATACCATTGTAATATACGTGGTAGTGAAGCTCTTGAGAATTTACTTTATTTCTTTTTGTGGAAACCAGTAACTGGCTCAAATATGGTCCGTGTGACGGTGTGCCAACTAGATTATATGCTCAATTTCAGTATCCATAACAAATTGGGATCCTATAGCTTTCAAAATCAACTTCAAGAATAGCATTCTCATGGTCCGTCCTCTGTGACAAAGCACATGATCTACGTATATATGCTGGATGGTGTATAGTAGTATAATGCAATGTTGCAAAGAAGATAACAGTAACTAGTTGCAGTAACATATAATGCAGGTTTTGATCAATCCACGATATAATTCAATGTTGCAAAGAAGACAACATTAGTTGTTTACCACTAAATCAATGGTAGTTCTAATTATTATTTATAGAGCTATAACTTTATTTTTTTATGGACTGTGGGCTAGCGGTCTATTATATATTGTACTTTATTTTTTCTAAGAATCAAATCTAGTACTAGGGATTGTATATTTTATAAACATCACAAGCTACAACATTTAAGGTGTATGGCCACGATTTTTTTTTGTCACCGGTAAAAAATTGTGATTATAGAGGGTCCATAATCACGGTTTTTTTCGTGACAAAAAAAGCTATGGTCACAATTTTTTAAAAAAATGGTGACTTAAAAGGGTCTATAGTTACAGTTTACAGAAATGACTTAAAGGGGTCTATGGTCACAGTTTTTTAGAGTGACAAAAAATGGTCTATTGTTAGGTTTTTTAAAAAAGTGATCTAAAAGGATCTATGGTCACAGTTTTTTGGGGTGATCTAAAGGGACATATGGTCACGGTTTTGGGAGATGACCTTAAATGATCTATGGTCACGGTTTTTCATAAAAAGGTGACTTAAAAAGGTCTATAGTCACAGTTTTAGAGGTGACCTAAAGGGGTCTACAGTCATAATTTTTCACTGTGACCAAAAGACATCTATGATCACATTTTTAAGGGGTGACTTAAAAGAGTTTATGGTCTCGGTTTTATGAAAGAGTGACCATAAATAAGACTATGGTCATGGTTTTAAGGTGGGGTGACCATAGAGGCTATGATCATGGTAAAAACCGTAACCATAGATAAGGCTATAGTTACGATTTTTACGTGTGACCATAGATTAACCTATGGTCATGATAAAAAAACTGTAGGCTAAAGTGCCAGAATTTGAACACTACAACTGTGACTATAGATAAAAAAAAAACGTAAACATATATCTGTGACTACAACAGAATAGATTACAGTAAAAAAATTATGATTATAGATCAAAAACTATGACCATAGATCTATAGTCACTTTTTTTACAATCATGACTATAGGCTTTTTTTTTTTTTTTTTTTTGGTAATGAGAATAAGTTATCACTTTTAACTAAGAAAGATTTGAGCGTTTACAATTTTTAATAAAAAAAAAAATATAAATTAACTAGTTCACTACTTATTAAATAATGGATTATATTGATTAAAAGATTACCCAAAATGAGTGGTTTGTTGGTTAATTTTGTCACACTAGCTCAATATTTGATAAGTACCGAACTAGTTTACATCTTTTATAATTAGAATTGTTAGCGTTAAATTTTTCGTATTCGAAAACCAAAGTTTACGACGAATATTAATGCACTCTAAAAAGTGTATGGATATAATACTCTCTTGTATAATAATTATGATACGAATATACAATAGTAAAAAAAATGATATTTTCACTCTTATTTTTAAATTAAATGTCACACCACACATAATCAATCACAAATGATTTTTTTTACATTATATGTTTCTGTGAATTTATAAAACACAAAAGTGATATTATTACTATAGGAGTGATAATATCTATTCTCAAATAGTTATTATAGATTATTATACGGTATGACTATTTATATCGAAAAGGGTATACTTAAATTCATATCTGAGCTCTAAATTATACTATATAGGATGGTGAATTATATATACTTATATATATGGAAAATAAAATATTACTTTTAATATAATATTATTTAAATTTTTTAATATGTTCAAGTTTTATTTATGCAATATAATTTGTTTTTCTAACATTAAACCACTCAAATGATATATTTATATGATAAGTTAAATTTTCAAATTAATATTATTGTGTATTGAACAAATGATACTAAATATTTATTTAAAAATTAATGCAACGAATAATCAAGAGTAGTTTTGTTTTAGCTTTTAAAGTATAAAATCTTATGCCCAAACGGAAAAAAAAAATAGCATAGGAAAAATAAAAAGAAAAAAGAAGGTCTATATAAAAAATTAAATAAATTCAATTTTTTTTAAAATGTATTAAAAATATAACTATTTATGTATCTCTTCTCAAAAGTAATAATCTTAAAAATTTTACTATGGAGAGACTGAATTTTACATAAATTTTTTATTTTTTTTTGTATTATATCTTTTGCTATATAAGGTTTAATTACTCTATTGGTCGCTATAGTTTTGCAAAATTTTTAATTAGGTCCTTATATTTTTTTTCCTTTTAATTGAGTTTTTACACCAATTTTTTTTAATTAAGTCTCTACATTTTTTTTATTTAAGTCTTTACACTAATTCTTTTTTAATTGGATTCCTATACAATTAAGTTAATTACTACCAAGAATAACCTAATTAAAAAAAATTAATACAGAAACTTAATTAAAAAAAATATAAAAACTTAATTAAAAATTTCACAAAACTATAAAAGATCAACAAAATAATTAAATCTAAATTCATCTGTAATCTGATACTTTCTAGTAGTAAACCTAAATGCACACCCACTACCCCACCCCCTCATGCACAAACCCATGCACACAAAGACACACGCTTGCGCACACACTAATACGAGCATGTGGGGTGTAGAATTAAAAAATAATTTAGATTTTTTATGATCTTTTTATTTTAATCTTTAGTATTTAATAGTTCTTAAATCATTATAACCACTAGTCGGATTCTAATTGTATTTTCAATTTTTAGTGGGACTTTCACTACAACAGTTTTTAGCTATTGCAAGATGTACTGTAAATAACATTTAAAAAATATTGTCTAAATTAATTAAAGACAAAATTGTTGCAACTCTTTTTTAACAACACACTATAAATATTTTTTTTGATTAATTAAAGTACAAGTAAGAAGTGTTGTTTTTATAAATTGAACAAACAACATTTATAATATTTATATATTACATTTTTAATAAGCTTCTCATCATAAATGTTGTCAAAACTCAATTAAATTTTTTTCTCTAAAATTTTGACCTTTCCTCCAAATATTTTAATAAAAAATATTTTTTCTTTCTTTTAACTTAGTACAAAATACATATTTATAATTTATATATTATTTACTGATTCAAATCCTACTAAGTTCAAAACAAAATTCCAAGCCTTATTTTTAGTTAGAAATCCTAACCCCAACCATTTCAAACCCTTCTGTGCGATTTATCCTTGTTTGTTCGATTTTCTCATCGTTGCTTGTGAAGTTGTGTTCCTCTCTGCTTGCGTTGCCGTCATGCTTGTCGCTGCTCGCCCACCGTCGTGCTCATTGCTGCTCGCATCGCCGTTGTGCTTATCGCTGTCGTGTTCGTCGCTGCCCTGCATTTCCTCATCGTTGTTTCTGAGGTTTTGTTCCTCTTTGCTCGCGTCGCCGTCGTGTTCCTCTCTGCTCGCGTTGCCGTCGTGCTCGTCTCTGCTTGTGCGCCGTCGTGCTTGTTGCTGCTCGCGCTCCTTCGTGCTCGTCGCTGCTCACATCACCGTCATGTTCGTCGCTCTGCATTTTGACCTTTTGAATTTTGCTCTGCTCGATTCCAATTTGCTCGCCATCTTCTACTTGTGACATTTTGCTTGGCCCCTGGCTGGGTGCTGATATGCTTTGCTCCCCCGTGGTGCTCGTGCTCTTTCCATCACAGATAGGCTCCTTGCTTTACTCAGCTTTGTTATGGCTGAAGTTGATGAGAAATTTTGGTAATGAAAATTTTTCTGCTTTGATGAGAAATTACTGTTTAATTAATTATGATCCTATTAAATCACTGCAATGTTTTATTGTTATTGTGTATTCGCCGGCCTGTGCTTTAATCACTAAATGATGTCAATTTTAGGGCTTGGAATTTAATTATTGTTGGTGGAATCTCAATTTAGGGAACTTAACATTAGATTCATAGTTATTGTAGGTGTTGGAGTTGGCTGAGATTGCTTCCGGTTCAATCAATTTACTGCTTGATTTTTCACAATGCTTCCAATTACCTTCACTTTTTCTTTTTCTCTGCTTAATTGAACTTACTTCTTCAGGGAGGAGGAAGAGGTTGATAGATTCAACAAAGTTCAAGAGAGTTTCTTGACAAGTTCTTCAACTCTCAGTATACTTGAATTCATGTTAGTGCTCAAAACCATTGTTGTCAAACTCGCGAGTTAACTCGTAAACTCGTACGAGTTTACGAGTTTAGGTAGTAAAATCGAGTTAACTCGGACACAAATTCGTTTCTGGGTAGACTCGGGCAGAATCGGTCAAACTCACGAGTTTGAGGGCGAGTCAGCGAGTTTGATTTGGGTGCCCATTTTTGCCAAAACGGTGTCGTTTTAGGCCCCAAAAAAAAAAAGACAAAGGGCGCCGTTCATGTAATGTAACCCTAATCCCAGACGGCTAACACAGAATACTCTCTTCTCCCCTTACTTTCTTCTCCAAGCTCATCATTCTTCCCCACCATTGTCTGTGCCGCCATGCCAGAGGCCCGACGGATCCACCGCCATTTTCTTCCTCGTGGTACAGCACCGCCAATCCGCAACCATCGTTCATGTCCACTCCTCAGTTCCTCGGCAAAGCTGAAGGCTGACGCTGAAGGTTCCTCAACGCCCCATTCCGCCATGGCGCCACCCTCGACGCTGAAGGTTCTTCGATGGTCGACGCCATCTTCTTCCTCGTGGTACGCTGAAGACTTCACGGCACGCTGTTCCTCGGCTTTGGTCTGCATTCCTCGCCTGACACCTCTGTTCTGCGGTTTTGAAATTCTGCACTGCGGATCTACTTTTGCTTCACTTCCGGTTTCTTGAGCAACTGAGCTGCCTCTTTTTTTCTTTGGTTTTGCCTGAGCTTCCTTCTGCAAGGTAATTTTTTGAACAAATTTAAATATCAATAATTTTGGTAATTGGTATGAATTCTGCCATTTTGGTTTTGAAATTAACTTTTTAAATTTTTTTAGTTTGAATTCTGGTGTGATGAATGATGAAATATGGAATAAAAAGTCATACACAGAATTGGTTATTGAAATTTGATGGAAAAAAGAAATTAAACTGAGGCTTTAGTAAGTTTATAATGTATAAAAAAAACTAACATTTATGGTTAAGTGGTTTAATAATTTTTTTCTAAACTACTGATACCAATAGACAATAGGTTGATTGGTTCTGGACTTGTTAGTTGTTAGACGTTAGTGTTAGATACATAGATTGTTACTTACTTAGTTAGTTGTTTTTTGTTAATGAATCTGAATATTTGAAACACTGAAACTCTGAAATGTTAGTGTTAGTTTAGTTTGTTCTTAATAGCCGCTTCTTATAATTTGTAGTTGTTACTTGTTAGTGTTGGTTATGAATTTATCAACTTTGATAGTGGTCTAGTGGATAACTTCATAACTTGGCAATTGAAATCTGAAATCTGAATTTATTATTTATCAACTTTGATAACTTTGCAAGTTGCAACTGAATTTGAAACTCTGTATTTTAGTGGATAACTCTAAAATAATTTCTAATTATTATTTAGAGATGGATAAAGATAAATGGATAATTTTGCTAAATTAATTATTTGGTTTGTTGATTTGTTGATTTAGGGACAAAAATACAAAATTTCTGAAAATGTTGGTTCAAGGACAGGGTCTTCAATTCCTAATATTCCTAGACCTACTGTTTCTAGGAGAAAAAATACAACTGAAAATAGAAGTGATACAAGATGGAAACATGGGATTGATGATGATGAACATGTGAATGATGATGGTTTTGTTGGCCGCGTCGAACCTGAACCTGAAAGAAATGATGTTTTTAATGAAGATGGTGAAGATGATGATGTTGATGCCATGGAAGATGAAGATATTGGAGGATTTCAGTTTTAGACTTTTACTTTATTAGAGCATTTAATTGTTGCTTTATTATTTTCTTTTGTTTTTGGTTGTGTTATATGAAGCTTTGATTGTGTGATTGTGTATTTTATGTTGAACTAGATGCATACTTGTGAAGGATTTGAATGTGTGGTCTAGAGTACTTATTATAATTGTAGTATTGTGTTAATTTATTATGTGTTCTGATGTTAAAATTATTAAGTTTGAATGCATATATATATATATATATATATATATATATATATATATATATAAAACAGGTAAACTCGTATGAGTCTATGAGTCGAGTCTACGAGTCGAGTTTAGGTCAGCTCCACGAGTTTACCTAAACTCGCAAGTTTGACAACCTTGGTCAAAACTGTTATACTTAGAACTTTCATGAAAATAAAGCAATTAGTGATGTGTTGTGTGCAGTGGAGATTCTTTTTCCATTTTTTACATTGATAAATTCCTATCTATAAACTCTGCTTCTCCATGCTCATTGTTTCAGTTTATCGGTGTTTTCTCCATGCTCATTGCATCGTAGGCATTCATTCAATGCCTTTCTTTATGATATATCTTATCAAACTTTATAATTCTAATTAATTGATTAATTAATTAATTACTTCTTTTTCACTTCTCAATGTTTAGGAAGTATGAGAAATTAACCCTCGAATGTGCAGGAATTCTACTACATCACTAAAGATACATACACAAAATCACAGGTAAATTTCAAAAAATTAGTTGTTTTCACTTAGCTTTTTTCTTTTTCTACTAGTTGTCTTTTTGTTTCCTATATTTTAATTATCAATATGTTGAAAAATCAGTAGATGAAACTGAATTTTATTGTGTCTTTACTTTCTTTTTTCACTAAGCAAACTAAATTTTCTGTCTGTATGGAACATTGCTGCAGTGACACCATTAGAGAAAGGCAGGGGAAGGATTGAAATTTGTGGCAAAGGTACTACAAATACCAATAACAATAACAGCAACAATACCAATAACAATATATGCCCTCATTTGATACTTCTACATAAGTTACTTTGCATTCCTTATTGTATTTGTTGGATTTGTTGCAGAATGATGGATTGCACAACATGGTATGTTCCTTCTATTTTGTGTACTTTTATTGCTAAAGGCAGAAGCTTCTTATGTTCCAATCACTTTTGTCCAGAATGCCGTCACAAAAGGAGTTGGTGAGGAATTTTTTTGCTGCATCTGATAGAAGTTAACTTTCTTTATTGAGCTGTTCTATTTTAATTAGTTTATTATAATATTTGGCAATCCCCCACCCCTCCTAAAAATTACTCTGCAGTTTGTTTGGATGGGAGTGCACCAGCTTACCATCTTGATAGGGGATTCGGAGAAGGGATAAACAATTGGTAAGTTTAGTTTGAGGTGTGTCATGTCCCTTTCTGCAAACTGGCATCAATAATAAGTCTTCACCAATTACCAACTCAAGAAAACATTGCTTTCATTATTTTGTTTCTCTTTCTATTTTAAAACAACAAAAAATATTTATTTCTTTTGCTTGTATCACTATGATTAAACTAATTGCTTTGGCAAAATGACAGAGGGGTGAAAGAACTGTTTTGGAAAGATAAAATCCAATCTTAATTCCAATTCCATAAGAGACTAGAAGTTTTCTAAGTGGCTTTTCTGTTGTTGAACTTGCAAATTCTTAGCCATGATTATGATTTTCATTTACCATGGTCTATGAAGATTGCCAAAACAAATTTTTAATTCTCAAGTTTAGATTCATATGTAAAGTGATTCTTAAATGTCTAATTCAGTCCAATGAACTTCATTTGGTTTATTTTAGAGAGGGGGATGGTGCAACAATGTTACTACTTGCCTTGCGTGAAAGAATGATCGTTTAGGTTCATCTAAAAAAATGGCCAAGCAAATTGCCTTTTCAGGGATTTTAAGTAACAGGAGAATTTTTAATCCAGGTATTTTCTACTAATCAATGGGTCATGTTTTATTTTCCTTTTTGTTTTTTTATTGGTGAAAAAATAGAAAAAAAATTAAGTTAATGCTGAGTGTGGCATTCTAGTAGAATAATAGCAGCAGCAAAGATTTACATCTTAGATTTCTTTTTTTTTTTTTCATTTATAAGTTAAGCATAGGAGAGAGATTCATCACTACAAAAGAAGAACTCTGTTGTGATAAATAAACTCAATAAAAATAATATAATAGAATGCAGAGATTTTTGTGAAGTACAAGTTTATGCAATTTTTTGACAGTGAAAATCTCAGAAATTAAATGTGCTTTAGTTAAAGGTTAAAATTACAGCTAGAAGTGGACCTGACCAACTTATAATCTAACTCCTTTTGTCTTAGCTGTCCAACAAATGGTACAATATTGGCTCATACAAACTCTATTTCTATGCTTACAATTATATTATCAACGCTCTCTGTAGTTAGTTACTGCTAATTCATGAGAAATTGGATTTGAATTTGATCATATATGTTATCAACTCTCTCTATAGTGTTTCTTTTCATTACTTATTAAAAAAAACTTAAATTACTGTGTTGCCATTATATTGGGTTTGGTCTAATTATATGAACCTGAAACTAACCTGTTTAAGTTATTTTGTCTTCATCAGCTCAAAGAGATTCTTCTGGTGGTGGAGTTAACATGCTACAAGAAGAGAAAGCCATAACAGATGATAGATAATAACAGTGAGGCAAGGTTTTTGAGATTTGAATTTGGTAGTTTTGGAATATTGGGGAAAATTTGTTAGTGTTATGACTTGTATATCATAGTTAAATGGAGTTGTATATCATAGTGTTCATGAAGTTTCAAACCTTGATTGACAGGATGTGAAGAAGCTGGCATTTGATCACATAATTCACAGTATTAAGTGCATGAAATATAAGCATAAGAAAAAGTGAAGAACCATGCTCTGAAAGTGTTTTGTTTTTAATGCTATAGGTCTCATTTAATTTAAGTTGAACATTTTGGTTATGTTGGCTGTGTGATGTCCTCAGATGGCTGTGTGATGAGCGGATAATTTATACCCTTTTTGGCATTGTTTTTACATAGTTTTTAGTATGTTTTAATTACTTTTTATTATATTTTTATTAGTTTTTATTCAAAAATCATATTTCTAGACTTTACTATGAGTTTGTGTATTTTCCTGTGATTTTAGGTATTTTCTGGCTGAAATTGAGGGACTTGAGCAAAAATCAGATTCAGAGGCTGAAAAAGGATTGCAGATGCTGCTGGATTCTGACCTCCGTGCACTTGAAATGAATTTTCTGGAGATACATAGGCCCAATTGGCGTGCTATGAATTGCGTTGGAAAGAAGACATCTTGGGCTTTCCATAAATATATAATAGTTTATACTTTTCCCGAGATTTGATGGCCCAAACTGGCATTCAAAGTCAGCCTAAAACATCTTGGCGTAAAACGCCCAAACTGGCACCAGAATTGGAGTTAAACGCCCAAACTGGCACCAAAGCTAGCGTTTAACTCCAGGAAAAGCCTAAGCACAAAAAAGCTTCAATGCTCAGCCCAAGCACACACCAAGTGGGCCCCGGAACTGGATTTTTGCAGTATCTGCACTTAGTTACTCAATTTCTGTAAACCTAGATTACTACTTTAGTATAAAAACTACTTTTAGTGATTTATTTAAAAGTCTTTTGACCATCCTTTGGAATATATGTAATCATAGACTATCATTTGGGAGGCTGGCCTCACTGCCATGCCTAGACCTTTTTCACTTATGTATTTTCTACGGTGGAGTTTCTACACCCCATAGATTAAGGTGTGGAGCTCTGCTGTTCTTCATGAATTATTGTAATTACTACTGTTTTTTCTTCAATTTACGCCTACTTCTTCTCCAAGATATACTCTTGTTCTTAATTCAGTTAAGTCAGAATGAAGGGGTGACCCATGACAATCACCCAATCTTCGTTACTCGCTTAGCCAAGATCGCGTGCCTGACAACCATAAAGCGATCTACATGATGTTCAACGTAGTCATTGGATGACAGCTGGAGTATATTCTCTTGGATATCTAATACACGGATCAAGTCCGTGAGATTAGTATCTTCGTGGTATAGGCTAGAACCATTGGCAGCATTCCTGAGATCTGAAAAGTCTAAACCTTGTCTGTGGTATTTCGAGTAGGATCTGGGAAGGGATGACTGTGACGAGCTTCAAACTTGCGAATGTTGGGCGCAGTGACAGTGTGCAAAAGGACAATGGTCCTATTTCGACGCTAGCGGGAACTGACAGATGTTTAGCTGTGCGGTGACAGCGCATATGGATTTGTTTTCATCCGAGAGGATCATATAGCTTGCCATGGAAGGAGGTAACGCATGGTTGGAAGAAGGCAGTAGGAAAGCAGAAGTTCAGAAGTAACAAAGCATCTCCAGACGCTTATCTGAAATTTCCACCAATGAATTACATAAGTATCTTTATTTTATTTTCTGTTTTATTTATATTTAATTATCAAAACCTTATAACCAATTGAATCCGCCTGACTGAGATTTACAAGGATGACCATAGCTTGCTTCAAGCCGACAATCTCCGTGGGATTAACCCTTACTCACGTAAGGTTTATTACTTGGACGACCCAGTGCACTTGCTGGTTAGTTGCACGGAGTTGTGAGAAAAGTGTGAGATCACAATTCCGTCGCACCAAGTTTTTGGCGCCGTTGCCGGAGATTGTTCGAGTCTGGACAACTGACGGTTCATCTTGTTGCTCAGATTAGGTAATTTTATTTTATGTTTAAGGTTTTTGTTTTTATTCTTTTTATTTTCGAAAAATTAAAAAAAAAATGTATGTGTTTTTCAGGATTTTTAAGAATGAATTCTAGAGTTTCAGATGATATGTGAAGCCTGGCTGGCTACTAAGCCATGTCTAATCTTTTGGACTGAGGCTCTCACTTATCACTACAGGAGCTTTTTGATTCCCATCAATTTGGCTATTGTATGTAATGCTCTGCTGAAGCTTGGCTGGCCATTTGGCCATGTCTAATCTTTTGGACCGAAGCTTTCACATAAAGCTTAGCTGGCTACTTAGCCATGTCTAAATTTTTGGACCTAAGCTTTAGACTAACATTGCATGATTCCTGGAATTCCTATTAAAAATTTTGAATTTATTTATTTTCTTTTTTCAAGTAATTTTCGAAAAATACAAAAATTTTTAATAAAACCATAAAAACAAAAAATTTTGTGTTTCTTGTTTAAGTCTAGTGTCAAATTTTAAGTTTGGTGTCAATTGCATGTTTTAACTTTTCTTAAAATTTTTGAAAATTCATGCATGTGTTCTTCATTGGTCTTCAAGTCGTTCTTGATGATTTTCAATATTTTATCTTTGCATTTTCTTGTTTTGTGTCTTTTCTTGTTTTTCATATGCATTTTCGAATAATTAGTGTCTAAAGTTTAAAAAATTTTAAGTTTGGTGTATTGCATGTCTTTCTTTTCTTAAAAATTTTCAAAAATATGTTCTTGATGTTCATCATGATCTTCAAAGTATTCTTGGTGTTCATCTTGATATCCAAAGTGTTCTTGCATGCATTTTTAGTTTTGATCTTAAATTTTTATATTTTGTGTTATTTTATTTTTTTTCTCTCTCCTCATTAAAAATTCAAAAATAAAAAAATATCCTTTCCTTATTTTGCTCATAATTTTCGAAATTTTGAATTGATTTAGTCAAAAAGTTTTAAAATTTGGTTGTTTCTTGTTAGTCAAGTCAAAATTTCAATTTAAAAATTTTATCTTTTCAAATCTTTTTCAAAAATCAAATCTTTTTCATTTTTTTTCAAAATTTTCGAAAATTCTAAAAATTTGATTTTCAAAATCTTTTTCTTATTTTTATTTCATGTTTTCGAAATTAATGCTAACATTTAATATTTTGATTGAAAATTTTTCAAGTTGTTACTTGCCTATTAAGAAAGGATCAATCTTTAAATTCTAGAATCATATCTTTTAGTTTCTTGTTAGTCAAGTAATCAACTTTAATTTCAAAAATCAAATCTTTTTAATTTCATTTTCAAATCTTTTTCAAAATAAATTTCAATCATATCTTTTTCAAAACTTAATTTTAAAATTCTTTTCTGATTTTTTTATCTTTTTCAAAACCACCTAACTACTTCTCTCTCATTGATTTCGAAAATCAAATAGTAAGAAAAGAAATAAAATAAAATTAGAATTTGAAGCAATTAATTTAAAATAAAAATTTTCAAAAAATCTTTTTAAGTAATCAATGTATTTAATTTTCAATTAATTTCAGTTTATTTCTCTTTTTAATTTTCGAATACTAACCAATAATTAAAATAAAAATAAAAATATTTTCCTTTTATTTTAATTTAAAATTCGAATTCTCTCTCTCTCATCTCTTTCTATTTATTTATTTATTTACTAACACTTCTCTTCTTCTTATAATTCGAACCCTCTCTCCCTCTCTATGTTCGAATTCTTCATCTTCTCTCTTCTTCACTCTTCTATTCTTCTACTCACATAAAAGAATCTCTATACTATGACATAGAGGATTCCTATTCTTTTCTGTTCTCTTCTTTTTTATATGAGCAGGAGCAAGGATAAGAATATTCTTGTTGAAGCTGATCCGGAACCTGAAAGGACTCTAAAGAGGAAGCTAAGAGAAGCTAAGGCACAACACTCTGGAGAGGACCTGACAGAATTTTTTGAAAAAGAAGAAGAGATGGCCGAACCCAACAACAATGGTGGAGATGCAAGGAAGATGCTTGGTGACTTTATTGCACCCTCTTCTGACTTCTGTGGAAGGAACATCTCAATTCCTGCAATTGGAGCAAATAACTATGAGCTTAAACCTCAATTAGTTTCTCTAATGCAGCAGAATTGCAAGTTTCATGGACTTCCATTGGAAGATCCTCATTAGTTTTTAGCTGAATTCTTATAAATATGTGACACTGTTAAGACCAATGGGGTTAATCCTGAGGTCTACAGACTTATGCTTTTTCCCTTTGCTGTAAGAGACAGAGCTAGGACAGGGTTGGACTCACAACCTAAAGATAGCCTGAACTCTTGGGAAAAGTTGGTCAATGCTTTCTTGGCCAAGTTCTTTCCACCTCAAAAGTTGAGCAAGCTTAGAGTGGAAGTCCAAACCTTCAGACAGAAGGAAGGTGAATCCCTCTATGAAGCTTGGGAAAGATACAAGCAATTGATCAGAAGGTGTCCTTCTGACATGTTTTCAGAATGGATCATCATATGTATATTCTATGATGGTTTGTCTGAATTGTCCAAGATGTCATTGGATCACTCTGCTGGTGGATCTATTCATCTGAAGAAGATGCCTGCAGAAGCCCAGGAACTCATTGAAATGGTTGCAAATAACCAGTTCATGTACACTTCTGAAAGGAATCCTGTAAATAATGGGACAACTCAGAAGAAAGGAGTTATTGAGATTGATACTCTGAATGCCATATTGGCTCAGAACAAAATATTGACTCAGCAAGTCAATATGATTGCTCAGAGTCTGACTGAAATGCAAGCTGCATCAGGCAGTACTAAAGAAGCCTCCCCTGAAGGAGAAGCTTATGATCCTGAGAATCCTGGAATGGAAGAGGTGAATTACATGGGAGAATTCTATGGAAACACCTATAATCCTTCATGGAAGAATCATCCTAAACTCTCATGGAAGGATCAACAGAAGCCTAATCAAGACTTCAATAATAATAATGGTGGAAGAAATAGGTTTGGCAATAGCAAACCTTTTCCATCATCTTCTCAGCAACAGATAGAGAATTCTAAGCAGAGCCACTCTGACTTAGCAACTGTAGTCTCTGATCTATCTAAGACCACTCTCAGTTTCATGAATGAAGTAAGGTCCTCCATTAGAAATTTGGAGGCACAAGTGGGTCAGCTGAGTAAGAAAGTTACCGAACTCCCTCCCAGTACTCTCCCAAGCAATACAGAAGAGAATCCAAAAAGAGAGTGCAAGGCCATAAACACGTCCCACATGGCCGAACCTGTAGAAGAGGGAAAGGTAGTGATTTCCAGTGAGGAAGACCTCAATGGACGTCCATTGGCCTCCAAGGAGTTCCCTAATGAGGAACCAAAGGAATCTGAGGCTCATATAGAGACCATAGAGATTCCACTAAACTTACTGTTGCCATTCATGAGGTCTGATGAGTATTCTTCCTCTGAAGAGGATGAAGATATTATTGAAGAGCAAGTTGCTCAATATCTAGGAGCAATCATGAAGCTGAATGCCAAGTTATTTGGTAATGAGACTTAGGAGGATGAACCCCCATTGCTCATCAATGAACTAAATGATCTGGTTCAACTGAAATTACCTCAGAAGAAACAGGATCCTGGAAAGTTCTTAATACCTTGTACCATAGGCTCCATGACCTTTTAGAAGGCTCTGTGTGATCTGGGGTCAGGGATAAACCTCATGCCCCTCTCTGTAATAGAGAGACTAGGGACCTTTGAGGTGCAAGCTGTAAGAATCTCACTAGAGATGGCAGACAATTCAAGGAAACAGGCTTATGGACTTGTAAAGGATGTCTTGGTGAAGGTTAAAGGTCTGTACATCCCTGCTGATTTCATAATCCTAGACACTGGGAAGGATGAGGATGAATCCATCATCCTAGGAAGACCCTTCCTAGCCACAGCAAGAGCTGTGATTGATGTGGACAGAGGAGAGCTAGTCCTTCAATTGAATGATGACTACCTTGTGTTTAAGGCTCAAGGATCTTCTTCTGTAACCACGGAGAGGAAGCATGAAAAGCTTCTCTCAATACAGAGTCAAACAGAGACCCCACACTCAACTTCTAAGTTTGGTGTTGGGAGGCCATCATTAAGCTCTAAATCTCTGTGAAGCTCTCTAAGAGCTCACTGTCAAGCTATTGACATTAAAGAAGCGCTTGTTGGGAGGAAACCCAATGTTATTTAATTATATTTATTTATTTTCCATTGTTACTTTATGTTTTCTTTAGGTTGATGATCATGTGAAGTCACAAAAACAACTGAAAAATAAAAAATAGAATGAAAAATAGCATCAAAAATAGCACACCCTGGAGGACAGGCTTACTGGCGTTTAAACGCCAGTAAGGATAGCAGAATGGGCGTTTAACGCCCAGCCTAGCAGCATTCTGGGCGTTAAACGCCAGAATGGGCAGCACTCTAGGCGTTTAACGCTAGAAAGGGCTGTCTGGCATCTGGCTGGCGTTAAACGCCAGAAATGGGCATCTGGCTGGCATTTAACGCTAGGAATGGGCAGTAGAGTGGCGTTTAACGCCAGGAAAGGTAGCAGAGCTGGCGTTAAACGCCAGATTTGGCACACAATGGGCATTTAAATGCCAGAATGGTGCAGGGACTCGAATTCCTTGACACCTCAGGATCTGTGGACCCCACAGGATCCCCACCTACCCACATCTTCTTCTCTTCTCTTCACACCTTTCCATAACACTCTTTTCCAAACACCCTTGACCAATCCCATCAAAACCTCTTCCCCAAACACCCCTCACCTATCAAATCCTACCCTCTTCACCACAACCTTTTCACCACTCACATCCATCCATCATTAAATTCCACCTACCTCACCATTCAAATTCAAACCATTTCCCTCCCAAACACAACCCCTTCATGACCGAATACCCTCTCTCCCTTACCCTATAAATACCCCTCCTTACCACCTTCATTTCCACACATCATACACACTCAACCCACCTTGGCCGAACCTACACCCCCCGTCCATCTCCTCCATTTCTTCTTCTTCTCCTCATTTCTTTCTTCTTTTGCTCGAGGATGAGCAAACCTTCTAAGTTTGGTATGGAAAAAGCTAAGATTTTTGTTTTTCAATAACCATTAATGGCACCTAAGGCCGGAGAAACCTCTAGAAAGAGGAAAGGGAAGGCAATTGTTTCCACCTCCGAGTCATGGGAGATGGAGAGATTCATCTCAAAAGTGCATCAAGACCACTTCTATGAAGTTGTGGCCAAGAAAAAGGTGATCCCTGAGGTCCCCTTCAAGCTCAAAAAGAGTGAATATCTGGAGATCCGACTTGAGATTCAAAGAAGAGGTTGGAAAACTCTCACCAACCCCATTCAACAAGTCAGAATCTTAATGGTTCAAGAGTTCTATGCCAATGCATGGATCACTAAGAACCATGATCAAAGTATGAACTCGAACCCAAAAAATTGGCTCACAATGGTTCGGGAGAATTACTTGAATTTTAGTCCGAAAAATGTGAGGTTGGCATTCAACTTGCCAATGATGCAAGAAGATCCTCACCCTTTCACTAGAAGGGTCAACTTTGATCAAAGGTTGGACCAAGTCCTTAGGGACATCTGTGTGGAAGGAGCTCAATGGAAGAGAAACTCAAGAGGCAAGCCGGTTCAACTAAGAAGACTTGACCTCAAACCAATGGCTAGGGGATGGTTGGAGTTTATCCAACGCTCTATAATTCCTACTAGCAACTGGTCTGAAGTCACAATATACCGGGCTATCATGATCTATAGTATCATGAATGGAGAGGAAGTAGAAGTTCATGAGATCATATCCCTAGAACTCTACAAGGTGGCGGACAAGTCTTCCACTTTGGCAAGGTTAGCCTTCCCTCATCTCATTTGTCACCTATGCAATTCAGCTCGAATTGCGATAGAGGGAGATATCCTCATTGAAGAGGACAAGCCCATCACTAAGAAAAGGATGGAGCAAACAAGAGAGCCCACTCATGGACCTCAACAAGAGCATGAGGAAAGTTCTCATCATGAAACCCCTGAGATGCCTCAAGGGATGCACTTTCCTCCATAAAACTATTGGGAGCAAATCAACACCTCCCTAGGAGAATTGAGTTCCAACATGGGACAACTAAGGATGGAGCACCAAGAGCATTCTATCCTCCTCCATGAAATTAGAGAAGACCAAAAAGCCATGAAGGAGGAGCAACAAAGGCAAGGAAGAGACATAGAGGAGCTCAAGCACTCCATAAGATCTTCAAGAGGAAGAACTAGCCGCCATCACTAAGGTGGACCCGTTCTTTAATTTCCTTGTTCTTATCTTTCTGTTTTTTGAAAATTATGCTTTATGTTTTGTCTATGTTTGTGTCTTTATTACATGATCATTAGTGTCTAGTGTCTATGTCTTAAAGCTATGAATGTCCTATAAATTCTTCACCTTTCTTAAATAAAAAAATGTTTTTAATTGCAAAAGAACAAGAAGTACATGGTTTCGAATTCTATCTTGAAATTAGTTTAATTATTTTGATGTGGTAGCAATACCTTTTGTTTTCTGAATGAATGCTTGAACAGTGCATATTTTTGAATTTGTTGTTTATGAATGTTAAAATTGTTGGCTCTTGAAAGAATAATGAAAAAGGAGAAATGTTATTTGATAATATGAAATATCATAAAATTGATTCTTGAAGCAAAAAAAAGCAGTGAAACGCTTGCAAAAAAAGGCGAAAAAATAATAAAGAAAAAAAAAGAAAGGAAGAAAAAAAGAAAAAGCAAGTAGAAAAAGCCAATAGCCCTTTAAACCAAAAGTCAAGGGTAAAGAGGATCCAAGGCTTTGAGCATTAATGGATAGGAGGGTCCACAGGAATAAAATCCTGGCCTAAGTGGCTAAATCAAGCTGTCCCTAACCATGTGCTTGTGGCGTGAAGGTGTCAAGTGAAAAGCTTGAGACTGAGTGGTTAAAGTCATGGTCCAAAGCAAAAAGAGTGTGCTTAAGAGCTCTGGGCACCTCTAACTGGGGACTCTAGCAAAGCTGAGTCACAATCTGAAAAGGTTCACCCAGTTATGTGTCTGTGGCATTTATGTATCCGGTGGTAATACTGGAAAACAAAATGCTTAGGGTCACGACCAAGACTCATAAAGTAGCTGTGTTCAAGAATCAACATACTGAACTAAGAGAATCAATAACACTATCTGAATTCTAAGTTCCTATGGATGCCAATCATTCTGAACTTCAAAGGATAAAGTGAGATGCCAAAACTGTTCAGAAGCAAAAAGGCTACAAGTCCCGCTCATCTAATTAAAGCTAATCTTCATTGATAAGTTTGGAATTCATTGTATATTCTCTTCTTTTTATCCTATTTTGTTTTTAGTTGCTTGGGGACAAGCAAAAATTTAAGTTTGGTGATGTGATGAGCGGATAATTTATACCCTTTTTGGCATTGTTTTTACATAGTTTTTAGTATGTTTTAATTACATTTTATTATATTTTTATTAGTTTTTATTCAAAAATCACATTTCTAGACTTTACTATGAGTTTGTGTGTTTTTCTATGATTTCAGGTATTTTCTGGCTAAAATTGAGGAACCTGAGCAAAAATCTGATTCAGAGGCTGAAAAAGGATTGCAGATGCTGTTGGATTCTGACCTCCCTGCACTCGAAATGAATTTTCTGGAGCTACAGATACCCAATTGGCGTGCTCTCAATTGTGTTGGAAATTTGACATTATGAGCTTTCCAGAAATATATAATAGTCCATACTTTTCTCAAGATTTGATGGCCCAAACTAGCGTTCAAAGTCAGCTTAAAATATCTTGGCGTAAAACGCCCAAACTGGCACCAGAATTGGAGTTAAACACCCAAACTGGCACCAAAGCTAGCGTTTAACTCCAGGAAAAGCCTAAGCACGAAAAAGCTTTAATGCTCAGCCCAAGCACACACCAAGTGGGCCCCGGAAGTAGATTTCTGCACTATCTGCACTTAGTTACTCATTTTCTGTAAACCTAGATTACTAGTTTAGTATAAAAACTACTTTTAGTAATTTATTTAAAAGTATTTTCACCATCCTTTGGAATATATGTAATCATAGAATATCATTTGGGAGGCTGGCCTCACGGCCATGCCTAGACCTTTTTCACTTATGTATTTTCTACGGTGGAGTTTCTACACCCCATAGATTAAGATGTGGAGCTCTGCTGTTCTTCATGAATTAATGTAATTACTACTATTTTTCCTTCAATTCATGCCTACTTCTTCTCCAAGATATAATTGTTCTTAATTCAATTAAGTCAGAATAAAGGGGTGACCCGTGACAATCACCCAATCTTCGTTACTCGCTTAGCCAAGATCGCGTCCCTGACAACCACAAAGCGATCTACATGATGTTCAACGTAGTCATTGGATGACAGCTGGAGTATACTCTCTTAGATATCTAATACACGGACCGAGTCCGTGAGATTAGTATCTTCGTGGTATAGGCTAGAACCATTGGCAGCATTCCTGAGATCCGAAAAGTCTAAACCTTGTCTGTGGTATTTCGAGTAGGATCTGGGAAGGGATGAATGTGACGAGCTTCAAACTTGCGAATGTTGGGCGCAGTGACAGTGTGCAAAAGGACAATAGTCCTATTCCGATGCTAGCGGGAACCGACAAATGATTAGCCGTGCGGTGACAGCGCATATGGATTTGTTTTCATTCGAGAGGATCATACAGCTTGCCATGGAAGGAGGTAACGCATGGTTGGAAGAAGGCAGTAGGAAAGCAGAAGTTCAGAAGCAACAAAGCATCTCCAGACGCTTATCTGAAATTTTCACCAATGAATTACATAAGTATCTCTATTTTATTTTCTGTTTTATTTATATTTTAATTATCAAAACCTTATAACCAAATGAATCTGCCTGACTGAGATTTACAAGGATGACCATAGCTTGCTTCAAGCCGACAATCTCCATGGGATCTACCCTTACTCACGTAAGGTTTATTACTTGGATGACCCAGTGTACTTGCTGGTTAGTTGTATGGAGTTGTGAGAAAAGTGTGAGATCACGATTTCGTCGCACCACTATGCTTATTGAACAATTTGAATGAATGTTTATGTGTGTGTTTGTTCTTTGTCTGTGTTCAAAAGGAAGATGATGAAGCATGAATTAAGAAATCGCTTGTGACACTATGTGAACTTCACAGAAGAAAAGATTGGTTTGACGAGAGAACAACTAATACAATGTTCACTGTTTGTTTCCATCCAGCACCAATGTTTTTATTTTCCCCTTTATATTTAGGGAGACAGAAGGGAGAAAAAGAAAGAAGAAACAAGAACTCACAATGCTTAGCTGCATGCTACCATCTCAGTGGCTGTAGTGGCTTCTGCCGTGGCAACTATCACGACTGCAATGGCTGCTTCATCTGCACCAAGCAAGGATGAGAGGATGATCAAGATTGACATGGCTATGGCCTCTGCAGCCACATTGGTGGCCACGCAGTCTGTCGAGGCTGCTGATGAGCGGATAATTTATACGCTTTTTGGCATTATTTTTAGTATGTTTTTAGTATAATCTAGTTACTTTTAGGGATGTTTTTATTAGTTTTTATGTTAAATTTACATTTCTGGACTTTACTATGAGTTTGTGTGTTTTTCTGTGATTTCAGGTATTTTCTGGCTGAAATTGAGGGACTTGAGCAAAAATCAGATTCAGAGGTTGAAGAAGGACTGCTGATGCTGTTGGATTCTGACCTCCCTGCACTCAAAGTGGATTTTCTGGAGCTACAAAACTCAAAATAGCGCGCTTCCAATTGAGTTGGAAAGTAGACATCCAGGGCTTTTCATTAATTTATAATAGTCCATACTTTGGCCGATTTTAGATAACGTAAAAGGGCGTTGAATGCCAGTTCTACGCTGCAGTCTGGAGTTAAACGCCAGAAACACGTTACAAGCCAGAGTTGAACGCCAGAAACACGTTACAACCTAGCGTTCAACTCCAAAAGAAGCCTCTACACGTGGAAAGCTAAAGCTCAGCCCAAGCACACACCAAGTGGGTCCCGGAAGTGGATTTATGCATCAATTACTTACTTTTGTAAACACTAGTAGCTAGTTTATTATAAATAGAACTTTTTACTATTGTATTAGACATCCTGGATTGTATTTTTGATCCTGTGATCAAGTTTTGGGAGCTGGCCTCTCGGCCATGCCTGAACCTTTATCACTTATGTATTTTCAACGGTAGAGTTTCTACACTCCATAGATTAAGGTGTGGAGCTCTGCTGTTCCTCATGAATCAATACAAAGTACTGCTGTTTTTCTATTCAACTTATTCCGCTTCTAAGATATTCATTCGCACTTCAACATGAATGTGATGAACGTGACAATCATCATCATTCTCCCACGAACGCATGCCTGACAACCACTTCCGTTCCACCTTAGATTGGATGATTATCTCTTGGATCTCTTAATCAGAATCTTCGTGGTATAAGCTAGATTGATGGCGGCATTCATGAGAACCCGGAAAGTCTAAACCTTGTCTGTGGTATTCCGAGTAGGATTCTGGGATTGAATGACTGTGACGAACTTCAAACTCGCGAGTGCTGGGCGTAGTGACAGACGCAAAAGGAGGGTGAATCCTATTCCAGTATGATCGAGAACCTCAGATGATTAGCCGTGCTGTGACAGAGCATTTGGACCATTTTCACAAGAGGATAGGATGCTGCCATTGACCACGGTGATGCCTCCAGATGATTAACCATGCAGTGATAGCGTATCGGACCATTTTCACAGAGAGGATGAAAAGTAGCCATTGACAATGGTGATGTCCTTACATAAAGCCAGCCATGGAAAGGAGTAGGACTGATTGGATGAAGACAGCAGGAAAGTAGAAGTTTAGAGGGACAAAAGCATCTCTATACCTTTATCTGAAATTCTCACCAATGATATACATAAGTATTTCTATCTTTATTTTCTGTCTATTTATTATTTATTTTCGAAAACTCCATAACTATTTTATATCCGCCTGACTGAGATTTACAAGGTGACCATAGCTTGCTTCATACCAACAATCTCCGTGGGATCGACCCTTACTCATGTAAGGTTTTATTACTTGGACGACCCAGTGCACTTGCTGGTTAGTTGTATCGAAGTTGTGAATGAAAAACAATTTACTAAGACGTGCGTACAGAGTTTTTGGCGCCGTTGCCTGAGATCACAATTTTGTACACCAAGATTTTGGCGCCGTTGCCAGGGATTGTTCGAGTTTGGACAACTGACGGTTCATCTTGTTGCTCAAATTAGGTAATTTTCTTTTTGTATTATTTTCAAAAATTTTTCAAAAAATTTTTTTTAAAATAAATGTTTTCAAAAATATATTTTTCTTCAGAATTTTTAAGAATGAATTCTAGTATTTCATGATGATTTGTTAAATCCTGGCTGGCTGTAAGCCATGTCTAATCTTTTGGACTGGGGTTTCAACTTATCATCACAAGAGCTTGTTGATTTTCACACACTTAGTTGCTCTATACATGGAAAGTATAAATATCTTCTAAAGCTTGGCTGGCTAGTAAGCCATGCCTAACCCTCAGATTGGAGCTTTAGACTAAGAGTACACAATTCCTGGAATTCATATTAAAAATTTTGGAATCCTTATTTTTCTTTTTCACAAATAATTTTCGAAAAATACAAAAAAAAAAAAATTAGAAAATCATAAAAATCAAAAAAATATATTTCATGTTTCTTGTTTGAGTCTTGAGTCAATTGTAAGTTTGGTGTCAATTGCATCTCCATTTGCACTTTTCGAAAAAATGCATTCATGCATTGCATTCATCATGATCTACAAGTTGTTCTTGATAAACCTTCTTGATTGATCTTCATATTATATTGTTTTGTGTTGTATGGTGTTTTTCATATGCATTCTTGAATTCTTAGTGTCTAAGCATTAAAGTTCTTAGTGTTCATCTTGATCTTCAAAGTGTTCTTGGTGTTCATCTTGACATTCATAGCATTCTTGCATGCATTCATTGTTTTGATCCAAAATTTTCATGCATTGCATCATTTTTATGTTTTTTCTCTTTAATCATTAAAAATTCAAAAATAAAAAAATATCTTTCCTTTTTTCTCACATAAATTTCGAAAATTTGGATTGACTTTTTCAAAAATTTTTTAAAAAAATTCAATTGTTTCTTATGAGTCAACTCAAATTTTCAATTTAAAAATCTTATCTTTTTCAAAATCTTTTTCAAAAATCTTTTTCTTATCTTTATCTCCTAATTTTCAAAAATAACATCATCAATTAATGTTTTGATTCAAAAATTTCAAGTTTGTTACATACTTGTTAAGAAAGATTCAAACTTTAAGTTCTAGAATCATGTTTTGTGATTTCTTGTGAATCAAGTCATTAATTGTGATTTTAAAAATCAAATCTTTTTCAAAACTAATTTCAAATATGTCTTTTCAAAAATATCTTTTTATCTTATCTTTTTCAAAATCATATCTTTTTCAAAAATTTGATTTTAAAATATCTTTTCTAACTTCCTATCTTCTTATCTTTTCAAAATTGATTTTCAAATTTGTTTCAACTAACTAACTAACTTTTTGTTTGTTTCTTATCTTTTTCAAAACTACCTAACTAACTCTCTCTCTCTAATTTTCGAAAATATCTTCCCTCTTTTTCAAAAATTCTTTTTAATTAACAAATTGTTTCAAATTTTAATTTTAATTTTCGAAAATCACTAACCATTTTTCAAAAATAATTTTCGAAAATCCTTCTCTCTCATCTCCTTCTGTTTATTTTTTCATCTACTAACATCTCTCCCTCACTCACCAAAAATCCGAACTCTCTCTCTCTCTGAGTTCAGATCTTTTCTTCTTCTTTTCTTCTACTCACACAGGGACCTCTATACTATGGTAAAAATGATCCCTATTATTATTTTTCTGTTCCCTCCTTTTTCATATGAGCAGGAGCAAGGACAAGAACATTCTTGTTGAAGCAGATCCAGAACCTGAAAGGACTCTGAAGAGGAAACTAAGAGAAGCTAAATTACAACAATCCAGCAAGCACCTTTCAGAAATTTTCGAACAGGAAGAGGAAATGGCAGCCGAAAATAATGCAAGGAGGATGCTTGGTGACTTTACTGCACCTAATTCCAATTTACATGGAAGAAGCATCTCCATCCCTACCATTGGAGCAAACAATTTTGAGCTTAAACCTCAATTAGTTTCTCTGATGCAGCAGAACTGCAAGTTCCATGGACTTCCATCTGAAGATCCTTTTCAGTTCTTAACTGAATTTTTGCAGATTTGTGATACTGTTAAGACTAATGGAGTAGATCCTGAAGTCTACAGGCTCATGCTCTTCCCTTTTGCTGTAAGAGACAGAGTGATGAGCGGATATTTTATACGCTTTTTGGGGTTAATTTCATTTAGTTTTTAGTGTGTTTTAGTTAGTTTTTAGTTTATTTTCAGTAGCTTTTAGGCAAAATTCATATTTCTGGACTTTACTATGAGTTTGTGTGTTTTTCTGTGATTTCAGGTATTTTCTGGCTGAAATTGAGGGAGCTGAGCAAAAATCTGATTCAGGCTGAAAAAGGACTGCTGATGCTGTTGGATTTTGACCTCCCTGCACTCAAAGTGGATTTTCTGGAGCTACAGAACTCCAAATGGCGCGCTTCCAATTTCATTGGAAAGTAGACATCTAGGAATTTCCAGCAATATATAATAGTCCATACTTTGCTCAAGGATAGATGACGTAAACTAGCGTTCAATGCCAGTTCCATGCTACTGTCTGGCGTCCAACGCCAGAAACAAGTTACAAGTTGGAGTTCAACGCCAGAAAAGGATCCAAAGCTAGCGTTGAACGCCCAAAACAGCCCTGTGCACGTGATTAGCTTAAGTCTCAGCCCCAGCACACACCAAGTGGGTCCCAGAAGTGGATTTCTGCACCATCCATCTCAGTTTACTCATTTTCTGTAAACCTAGTTTACTAGTCTAGTATTTAAACAACTTTTAGAGATTTATTTTGCATCTCATGACATTTTAGATCTGAACTCTGTACCTTTAGACGGCATGAGTTTCTAAACTCCATTGTTGGGGGTGAGGAGCTCTGCTGTATCTCGATGAATTAATGCAAGTATTTCTGTTTTCCATTCAAACATGCGTGTTCCTATCTAAGATATCCATTCGAACTTCAATATGAATGTGATGAACGTGACAATCATCATCATTCCTCCACGAACACGTGCCTGACAACCACTTACGTTCCACTATAGAATGAATGAATATCTCTTAGATCTCTTAATCGGAATCTTCGTGGTATAAGCTAGATTGATGGCAGCATTCAAGAGAATCCGGAAAGTCTAAACCTTGTCTGTGATATTCCGAGTAGGATTCAGGGATTGAATGACTGTGACGAACTTTAAACTCGCGAGTGCTGGGCGTAGTGACAGACGCAAAAGGATAGTAAATCCTATTCCGGTACAACTAAGAACCTACAGATGATTAGCCGTGCAGTGACAGCACACCTGGACCCTTTTCACTGGAAGGATGGATGGTAGCCATTGACAACGGTGATCCACCAACACACAGCTTGCCATAGAAGGACGTGCGTGCGTGAATCAGAGAACAGAGGAAAGCAGAATTTTAGAAGACAAAGCATCTCCAAAACTCCAACATATTCTCCATCAGTGCATACCAGTATAATTTGTGTTCTTCCCTTTTATTCATTGCAATCAAATTTGATAAGTGAATTGTTTTATTGTTTTCCTGACTAAGAGTTACAAGATAACCATAGATTGCTTCAAGCCAACAATCTCCGTGGGATCGACCCTTACTCACGTAAGGTATTACTTGGACGACCCAGTGCACTTGCTGGTTAGTGGTACGAGTTGTAAAAAGTGTGATTTACAATTCGTGCACCAAGTTTTTGGCGCCGTTGCCAGGGATTGTTTGAGTTTGAACAACTGACGGTGATCTTGTTGCTTAGATTAAGAAATTTTTGTCTTTTGGGTCAGAATCTTTTATTTTCTTTTCAAAAAATTTTTCAAAAATAATTTTTCTATTAAATCTCGTGCCAAACTTTAAGTTTGGTGTTTTCTTGTGGTTTTCCTTTGTGTTTCGAAAATTTTATTTTGGTTTTCTAAAAATTTTAAGTTTGGTGTTCTTTCTTCATGTTCTTGTTTTCTTGTGAGTCTTCAAAGTGTTCTTGAGTTTTTCTTGCGTCTTGATCTTAAAATTTTTAAGTTTGGTATTCCTTGGTGTTTTCCCTCCAAAATTTTCGAAAACAAGGAGCATTAGATCTAAAAATTTTAAATCTTGGGCTATCTTATTGTTTCTCTCTTTCCTCTTTAAATTCAAAAATATCTTTTCTCTCTATTTTTAAAACAAATTTTCGAAAATTAATTTTAAAATTCAGATTTTTTTTCAAAATTTAAAATCTTTTTCAATTCATATCTTCTTCAAAACTTCCTGACCACTTTCTCTCTCCTCATTTTTTCGAAAATCTTCACCTATTTTTATTTATTTTATTTTAATTTATTTTATTTTCGAAATAATTAAATAAATAAATAAATAAATAAAAATAAATTTTTTATCTTACATCATCTCCCTTTCTCCATCATGGATCTAAGTGGAAATGAACAGTCCAGGAGGACTCTGGGGTCATATGCTAACCCCTCTACTGCTTCATATGGGAGTAGTATCTGCATACCCTCCATTGGAGTCAGTAGCTTTGAGTTGAATCCTCAGCTCATTATCATGGTGCAGCAAAGCTGCCAGTATTCCGGTCTTCCACAGGAAGAACCTACAGAATTTCTGGCACAGTTTTTACAAATTGCTGACACAGTACATGATAAGGAAGTAGATCAGGATGTCTACAGATTATTACTGTTTCCATTTGCTGTAAAAGACCAAGCCA
The DNA here is from genome assembly GCF_059453495.1 of Arachis ipaensis. NCBI lineage: Eukaryota > Viridiplantae > Streptophyta > Magnoliopsida > Fabales > Fabaceae > Arachis > Arachis ipaensis. The sequence continues at coordinate 98,275,736 of NC_142439.1, forward strand.
AGAGGTGGTTAAATAACCAACCTAAGGCTAGCATAAGGACATGGAAACAGCTGACTGAAAAATTCCTGAATCAATACTTTCCTCCAAAACGGATGACACAGCTAAGGCTGGACATCCAAGGCTTTAAACAAGGAGATAATGAATCTCTTTATGATGCCTGGGAGAGATACAGAGAGATGCTACAAAAATGCCCCTCTGAAATGTTTTCAGAGTGGGTTTAGTTAGACATCTTCTATTATGGGCTTACAGAAAGAGCTCAAATCTCTTTAGATTGCTCAGCTGGTGGATCTATCCACATGAGAAAGACAATTGAAGAAGCTCAAGAGCTCGTTGATACAGTTACTAGAAATCAGCATCTGTACCTAAGCAGTGACTTTTCCATGAAAGAAGAGGCTAAAACAGTAACTGCTGAACTCAGTCCTGCAGAGCAAGCTGCTGAATTCAATCAGCAATTGGATTTTCTAACAAAGCAGTTAGCTGAATTCAAGGATAAACTACAAGAGACAAGGATGGCTAATATAAACATGGAAGTACAATTAAAGCAAACAAAGTAGCAGCTGTCAAAACAAATAACAGAAGAATGCCAAGCAGTTCAATTAAGAAGTGGGAAGACATTAAATACCCCACCTCAAGGTAGCAAGAAGCCAAGAAATGAGCAAACCACCCAAAATCCACCTGAGGACAGTAAGAGCCCAGGGAAAAATAATTCTGGCGCTAAAACGCCAGAAATTGGGTGGAAGGCTGGCGCTGAACGCCCAGACCATGCTCAGGACTGGCGTTCAACACCAGAAACAAGCAAGGATCTGGCGTTGAACGCCCAAAAGAAGCATAGTTCTGGCGTTCAGACGCCAGGAACAGATGAGGAGCTGGCGTCTAATGTCACTCCAGCTTCTAACTCTGGCACTCAATTGCCAGTGAGGGATCAGACACACACAAGTGCTAATGACAACCCATCTAAAAAGGCCTCTTCAACCACTTTTGTAGGAAATAAACCTACAGCAACTAAGGTTGAGGAATATAAAGCCAAGATACTTTATCCTCAAAAACTCCGCCAAGAGGAGCAGGATAAGCAATTTGTTCGCTTTGCAGATTATCTCAGGACTCTTGAAATAAAGATTCCATTTGCAGAGGCACTTGAGCAAATACCTTCTTATGCCAAGTTCATGAAAGAGATCTTGAGTCATAAGAAGGATTGGAGAGAAACTGAAAGAGTTCTCCTCACTGAAGAATGCAGTGCAGTCATTCTGGAAAGCTTTCCTAAAAAGCTTAAAGACCCTGGGAGTTTTCTGATACCATGCACATTAGAAGGTAATTGCACCAAGACAGCTTTATGTGATCTTGGGGCAAGCATCAACCTAATACCTGCATCCACTATCAGAAAGCTTGGTTTAACTGAAGAAGTTAAACCAACCCGGATATGTCTCCAACTTGCTGATGGCTCCATTAAATACCCATCAGGCGTGATTGAAGACATGATTGTCAGAGTTGGGCCATTCGCCTTTCCCACTGACTTTGTAGTGCTGGAAATGGAGGAGCACAAGAGTGCTACTCTCATTCTAAGAAGACCCTTCCTAGCAACTGGACGAACTCTCATTGATGTCCAACGGGGGGAAATAACCCTGAGAGTCAATGATGATGAGTTTAAGTTGAATGCTATCAAAGCCATGCAGCATCCAGACACATCAAAAGACTGCATGAAAGTTGACCTTATTGACTCTTTGGTAGAAGAGATCAACATGGCTGTGAGTCTCGAATCAGAGTTGGAAGACATCTTTAAAGATGTTCAGCCTGATTTGGAGGATTCAGAGGAAATGAAAGAGCCTCTGAAATTTCCTCTGGAAGAGGAAAAACCTCCTAAACCCGAGCTCAAACCATTACCACCATCCCTGAAATATGCATTTCTGGGAGAAGGTGACACTTTTCCAGTGATCATAAGCTCTGCTTTAAATCCACAGGAAGAGGAAGCACTTATTCAAGTGCTAAGGACACACAAGACAGCTCTTGGTGGTCCATTGGTGACCTTAAGGGCATAAGTCTAGCTAGATGCATGCACAAAATCTTATTGGAGGATAATGCTAAACCAGTGGTTCAACCACAGAGGCGGCTAAATCCAGCCATGAAGGAAGTGGTGCAGAAAGAGGTCACCAAATTACTGGAGGCTGGGATCATTTATCCTATTTCTGATAGCCCCTGGGTGAGCCCTGTTCAAGTTATCCCCAAAAAGGGAGGCATGACAGTGGTTCATAATAAAAAGAATGAACTGGTTCCTACAAGAACAGTTACAGGGTGGCGCATGTGTATTGACTACAGAAGGCTCAATACAGCCACCAGAAAGGATCATTTTCCTTTACCATTCATAGACCAGATGCTAGAAAGATTGGCAGGTCATGATTATTACTGCTTTTTGGATGGCTACTCAGGATATAACCAGATTGTAGTAGATCCCCAGGATCAAGAGAAAACAGCATTCACATGTCCATCTGGAGTGTTTGCTTATAGAAGGATGCCATTTGGGCTGTGTAATGCGCCTGCAACCTTCCAGAGATGCATGCTCTCTATTTTCTCTGATATGGTGGAAAAATTTCTGGAAGTTTTCATGGATGACTTCTCAGTATATGGAGACTCATTCAGCTCCTGTCTTGATCACCTGAAACTAGTTCTGAAAAGATGCCAAGAGACCAACCTGGTTTTAAACTGGGAAAAATGTCACTTTATGGTGACTGAAGGGATTGTCCTTGGGCATAAAATTTTAAACAAGGGAATAGAGGTGATTGAAAAATTACCACCACCTGCCAATGTTAAGGCAATCAGAAGCTTTCTGGGGCATGTAGGATTCTATAGGAGGTTTATAAAGGATTTTTCAAAAATCGCAAAACCTCTGAGCAATCTGCTAGCTGCTGACACGCCATTTGTGTTTGACACAGAGTGTCTGCAGGCATTTGAAACGCTGAAAGCCAAGCTGGTCACAGTACCAGTTATTTCTGCACCAGACTGGACATTACCATTTGAGCTAATGTGTGATACCAATGATCACGCCATTGGTGCAGTACTGGGACAGAGGCATGACAAGCTTCTGCATGTCATTTATTATGCTAGCCGTGTTTTAAATGATGCCCAGAAAAATTACACAACCACAGAAAAAGAATTGCTTGCAGTGGTTTATGCCATTGACAAGTTTAGATCATACTTAGTAGGATCAAAGGTGATTGTGTATACTGACCATGCTGCTCTTAAATATCTACTCACAAAGCAGGATTCAAAACCCAGGCTCATAAGATGGGTGTTGCTTCTGCAAGAGTTTGATATAGAAATAAGAGACAGAAAAGGGACAGAAAACCAAGTAGCTTATCATCTGTCCTGGATAGAGCCAATAGAAGGGACGTTCCCCCCTCTCTTGAGATCTCTGAGACCTTTCCGGATGAGCATTTATTTGCCATTCAGGAAGCACCATAGTTTGCAGACATTGCGAACTATAAAGCTGCAAGGTTCATACCCAAAGAGTACAACAGGCAACAAAAGAAAAAACTAATTACTGATGCAAAGTACTACTTGTGGGATGAATCCTATCTCTTTAAGAGATGTGCAGACGGAATAATCCGGAGATGTGTTCCTAGAGAAGAAGCACAGAGGATCCTATGGCATTGCCATGGATCACAATATGGAGGCCATTTCGGAGGTGAGCGGACAGCCACCAAGGTCCTCCAATGTGGTTTCTATTAGTCCACACTCTATAGAGATTCCCGAGAGTTTGTACGTAACTGTGACAGTTGCCAAAGAGCTGGTAATCTGCCCCATGGTTACGCCATGCCTCAACAAGGAATCTTGGAGATTGAGTTGTTTGACGTATGGGGAATTGACTTCATGGGACCTTTTCCACCATCATACTCAAACACTTACATTCTAGTGGCAGTTGACTACGTATCAAAATGGGTAGAGGCCGTTGCCACACCCACCAATGATACTAAAATAGTGCTGAAGTTTCTCCAAAAATACATCTTCAGCAGGTTTGGGGTCCCTAGAGTACTAATCAGTGATGGGGGCACTCACTTCTGCAACAAACAGCTTTACTCTGCCATGGTCCGGTATGGGATTCACCACAAGGTGGCGACTCCATATCATCCACAGACTAATGGGCAAGCTGAAGTCTCTAACAGATAGCTAAAAAGAATCCTAGAACGGACTGTAAGTACCCGTAGAAAGGATTGGGCAAGAAGCTTGGATGATGCTCTGTGGGCATACAGAACAGCATTCAAGACTCCTATAGGGACCTCTCCATACCAACTTGTGTATGGTAAGGCATGTCACCTGCCCGTGGAACTGGAACATAAAGCCTACTGGGCAACCAGATTCCTAAACTTTGATGCCAAATTAGCTGGAGAAAAAAGATTGCTCCAGCTAAATGAGCTAGAGGAATTCAGATTCACTGCTTTCAAAAATGCCAAGCTTTATAAAGAAAAATAAAAAAAGTGGCATGACAGAAAGCTGTCATCTAGAATCTTTGAACCAGGACAAAAGGTTCTGTTATTTAACTCTAGGCTCAGGCTATTTCCCGGAAAACTGAAGTCCCGGTGGAGGGGACCATATGTGATTACAAGTGTATCACCATATGGTTATGTGGAGCTTCAAGATATTGATTCTGATAAGAAGTTCATTGTTAATGGACAGAGAATCAAGCACTATCTTGAAAGCAATGTTGAGCTAGATTAAAAGCTCAGCAAGGTCCAGCTAAAGACAATAAAGAAGCGCTTGCTGGGAGGCAACCCAGCCATGGGGCATCACTTCCTCTAAGCATTTTGCCCTATTCTTGATTTTATTTGTTTATATAAAGTTCACTGATACTAAGGTAAAGAGTCAGTTGTATAAGTTCACAAAGTTACAGAAGGATTCTGCACACAAAACAGAGAAAAAGAGCTCACTGGCAAGAAAACGCCAGTAAGAGTCTGTTTTGGGCGTTCAACGCCCAAAAGAAGCATCCACTGGGCGTTGAACACCAGTAAGGATAGCCATCTGGGCGTTAAACGCCAGATTTACAGCGTCCTGGGCGTTCAGAAAAACGCCCAGTGACAAAGGAGTTCCTGGCGTTCAACGCCAGAAAGAAGCAATAGCTGGGCGTTGAACGCCCAGGAGAGGCAGCATTTGGGCGTTGAACGCCCAAAACATGCAGCGTTTGGGCGTTCAAACGCCAGGATGGTGGGGAGGAGGTGAATTCGTTTTTACTTCATATTTTTCATTCTAATTTTAATTTTCATGTTTCAATTCATGATTTCTTGCATAAACATGTTAAGAACCCTGATTTCTAAAATCCCTAATTTCCAAAAACCCTATTTTAAAAATATCAAATGTATCTTAATCCATAAGCACAAATCCTCTTTTTATCCAATTCAACTCTTTTTCAAAATTTTCAAAACAAATCTATCTCTTTTCATTCAAAAATCTTTTCAACTAATCAATATCTTTTTCAAATCTCCATACTATCTTTTTCAAAAATCCAAATCTATCTTTTTCAAATATCTTTCATATCTCTTCAATTTTAAATTATATCTTTTCTTATCATACTTAAAATTTTCTTAAAAATCATATCTTCTATCTTATCTTCCTCCCTATTTTCGAAAACCCACCCCCCTCTCCCTTTAAATATGGGTTCGGCCTCCCTCCCCTCCCATCCACCATTGCACCTAGCTCTCCTTCCTCCCTCTCCTTTCTTTTCTTTTTGCTTGAGGACAAGCAAACCTCTAAGTTTGGTGTGCTTATCCATGATCACTAAGATCATGGCTCCTAAAGGAAAACAACCCACTCCAAGAGGCAAGAAAGAAAGCGTTCCAAAACCACTTTGGAATCAAGGGAAGTTCTTAACTAAAGAACATTCAGACCATTATTACAAAATAATGGATCTAAGATCAGTGATTCCAGAAGTTAGATTCGATCTGAAAGAAGACGAATATCCGGAGATCTAGGAGAAAATTCGAATCAGAAACTGGGAGATCCTAGCTAATCCTGAAACAAAAGTGGGAAGGAATATAGTCCAGGAGTTCTATGCTAATATGTGGCATACAGATAGGCAAAGACTATCTGGATCTGCTATCTATGACTATCGGACCTTGGTCAGAGGAAAGATTGTTCATACCCACCCTGACAAGATTAGGGAGATCTTAAAGCTGCCTCAGCTGAAAGATGATCCAGACTCCTTCAATAGGAGAATGATGAGAACAGACAAGGGCCTGGATAAGATTCTAGAGGATATATGTATCCCTGGAGCCAGGTGGACCACCAGCACAAAGGGTGTCCTAATTCAACTCAAAAGAGAAGATCTCAAACCAGTCGCCAGAGGATAGCTGGACTTCATTAGGCATTCTCTGCTACCCACTAGCAACCATTCTGAAGTCACTATTAGAAGAGCAGTGATGAACCATTGCATCATGATGGGAAAAGAAGTGGAAGTTCATCAACTGATTTCAACTGAATTCTACAAAATTGTAAACAAAAATTCCAAAGATGCCAGGTTGGCTTATCCAAGCTTGATTTCTATGCTCTACAAGGACGCTGGAGTAAGGATGGGAATAACTAAGTATATCTCAGTTGAGCGGCCAATCACCAAAGCATCAATGGAAAAACAACAAGCACAGGATGACCCCATCAAGAAGAGAACACATAAAATTCTCCCAGAAATCCCTCAATCTGAATACTGGGAGTATCTTGAAACATTTATTACCAAGATGCAAGAAGCTATGGAACAAATACAGAAAGAACAAAAGGAACAAAGTAGCATTCTTTGCTATCTGCTTAAAGAACAGGAGGAGCAAGGGCATGATTTAAGGGAATTGAAGCGCCAGAAATTATCTCTTGAAGGACCAAGCACCCCGCAGATTAGAGGAACATCCACTTCCCAGAACAAAGGTTGTTAAATTCCAATCTTAGCCTTAACTCTGTGATAACTGTTTTTATTAGTTTTACCTTAGGAGTCATATAGTAGTAATTAGTATCTATATTTTTGATTTTATCTCCCAATTAAGCTATAATTTAATTTTATCATCATCATTAAACATGAATAAAATAGAAGAATTTCTTTAGAATAAGAGGCAATATTTTTTCGAGTTTTTAATAAGGTAAATTCTAATTATTTATATGTGGTGGCAATGCTTTCTGTCTTCTGAATGAATGCTTGAACAGTGCGTATGTCTTTTGAATTTGATGTTTAAGACTGTTAAATATGTTGGCTCTTGAAAGAATGATGAACATGAGACATGTTATTGATAATCTGAAAAATCATAAAAATGATTCTTGAATCAAGAAAAAGCAGCAAAGAACAAAGCTTGCAGAAAAAAAAAAAGAGAGCAAGCAGAAAAAGCCAATAACCCTTAAAACCAAAAGGCAAGGGTAAATAAAAAGGATCCCAAGGCTTTGAGCATCAGTGGATAGGAGGGCCTAAAGGAATAAAATCCTGGCCTAAGCGGCTAAACCAAGCTGTCCCTAACCATGTGCTTGTGGCGTGAAGGTGTCAAGTGAAAACTTGAGACTGAGCGGTTAAAGTCAAGGTCCAAAGAAAAAAGAAGAGTGTGCTTAAGAACTCTGGACACCTCTAATTGGGGACTTTAGCAAAGCTGAGTCACAATCTGAAAAGGTTCACCCAATTATGTGTCTGTGGCATTTATGTATCCGGTGGTAATACTGGAAAACAAAGTGCTTAGGGCCACGGCCAAGACTCATAAAGTAGCTGTGTTCAAGAATCAACATACTGAACTAGGAGAATCAATATCATTATCTGCATTCTGAGTTCCTATAGATGCCAATCACTCTGAGCTTCAATGGATAAAGTGAGATGCCAAAACTGTTCAGAAGCAAAAAGCTACTAGTCCCGCTCATCTAATTAGAATCTGAGCTTCACTCAAAAACTCTGAGATATTATTGCTTCTTAAAATTACTTGTATTCTGTTTTATTTATCTAGTTGCTTGAGGACAAGCAACAGTTTAAGTTTGGTGTTGTGATGAGCGGATATTTTATACGCTTTTTGGGGTTAATTTCATTTAGTTTTTAGTGTGTTTTAGTTAGTTTTTAGTTTATTTTCAGTAGATTTTAGGCAAAATTCATATTTCTAGACTTTACTATGAGTTTGTGTGTTTTTCTATGATTTCAGGTATTTTCTGGCTGAAATTGAGGGAGCTGAGCAAAAATCTGATTCAGGCTGAAAAAGGACTGCTGATGTTGTTGGATTCTGACCTCCTTGCACTCAAAGTGGATTTTCTGGAGCTACAGAACTTCAAATGGCGCGCTTCTAATTGCATTGGAAAGTAGACATCCAGAGCTTTCTAGCAATATATAATAGTCTATACTTTGCTCAAGGATAGATGACGTAAAATGGCGTTCAACGCCAGTTCCATGCTGCTGTCTGGCGTCCAGCGCCAGAAACAAGTTACAAGTTGGAGTTCAACGCCAGAAAAGGATCCAAAGCTGGCTTTGAACGCCCAAAACAGCCCTATGCACGTGATTAGCTTAAATCTCAGCCCCAACACATACCAAGTGGGTCCCAGAAGTGGATTTCTGCACCATCCATCTGAGTTTACTCATTTTCTGTAAACCTAGTTTACTAGTCTGGTATTTAAACAACTTTTAGAGATTTATTTTGCATCTCATGACATTTTAGATCTAAACTCTGTACCTTTAGACGACATGAGTCTCTAAACTCCATTGTTGGGGGTGAGGAGCTCTGCTGTGTCTCGATGAATTAATGCAAGTATTTATGTTTTCCATTCAAACATGCGTGTTCCTATCTAAGATATCCATTCAAACTTCAATATGAATGTGATGAACGTGACAATCATCATCATTCCTCCACGAACGCGTGCCTGAAAACCACTTACGTTCCACTATAGAATGAATGAATATCTCTTAGATCTCTTAATCGGAATCTTCGTGGTATAAGCTAGATTGATGGCAGCATTCAAGAGAATCCGGAAAGTCTAAACCTTGTCTGTGGTATTTCGAGTAGGATTCAGGGATTGAATGACTGTGACGAACTTCAAACTCGCGAGTGCTGGACGTAGTGACAGACGCAAAAGGATAGTAAATCCTATTCCGGTACAACTGAGAACCTGCAGATGATTAGCCGTGCGGTGACAGCGCACCTGGACCCTTTTCACTGGAAGGATGGATGGTAGCCATTGACAACGGTAATCCACCAACACACAGCTTGCCATAGGAGGACGTGCGTGCGTGAATCAGAGAACAGAGGAAAGCAAAATTTCAGAAGATAAAGCATCTCCAAAACTCCAACATATTCTCCATCAGTGCATACTAGTATAATTTGTGTTCTTCCCTTTTATTCCTTGCAATCAAATTTGATAAGTGAATTGTTTTATTGTTTTCCTGACTAAGAGTTACAAGATAACCATAGATTGCTTCAAGCCAACAATCTCCGTGGGATCGACCCTTACTCATGTAAGGTATTACTTGGACGACCCAGTGCACTTGCTGGTTAGTGGTACGAGTTGTAAAAAGTGTGATTTACAATTCGTGCACCACAGAGCTAGAATATGGTTAGACTCTCAACCTAAGGATAGCCTGAACTCTTGGGATAAGCTGGTCAAGGCTTTCTTAGCCAAGTTCTTTCCTCCTCATAAGTTGAGTAAGCTTAGAGTGGATGTTCAAACCTTCAGACAGAAAGAAGGTGAATCCCTCTATGAAGCTTGGGAGAGATACAAGGAACTGACCAAAAAGTGTCCTTCTGACATGCTTTCAGAATGGACCATCCTGGATATATTCTATGATGGTCTATCTGAATTAGCTAAGATGTCATTGGATACTTCTGCAGGTGGATCTATTTACCTAAAGAAAATGCCTACAGAAGCTTAAGAACTCATTGACATGGTTGCTAATAACCAGTTCATGTACACTTCTGAAAGGAATCCTGTGAATAATGGGACGCCTATGAAGAAGGGAGTTCTTGAAATTGATACTCTGAATGCCATATTGGCTCAGAATAAAATATTGACTCAGCAAGACAATATGATTTCTCAGAGTCTGTATGGAATGCAAGCTGCATCCAACAGTACTCAAGAGGCATCTTCTGAAGAAGAAGCTTATGATCCTGATAACCCTGCAATAGCAGAGGTAAATTATATGGGTGAACCTTATGGAAACACCTATAACCCCTCATGGAGAAATCACCCAAATCTCTCATGGAAGGATCAACAAAAGCCTCAACAAGGCTTTAATAATGGTGGAAGAAATAGGTTTAACAATAGTAAACCTTTTCCATCATCTACTCAGCAACAGACAGAGAACTCTGAAAAAAATACATCTAATTTAGCAAACTTAGTCTCTGATCTATCTAAGGCCACTGTAAGTTTCATGAATGAAACAAGGTCCTCAATTAGAAATTTGGAGGCACAAGTGGGCCAGCTGAGTAAAAGGATCACTGAAATCCCTCCTAGTACTCTCCCAAGCAATACAGAAGAAAATCCAAAAGGAGAATGCAAGGCCATTGATATAGTCAACACGGCCGAACCTAGAGAGGAAGGGGAGGACGTGAATCCCAAGGAGGAAGACCTCCTTGGACGTCCAGTGATCAATAAGGAGCTTCCCTCTGAGGAACCAAAGGAATCTGAGACTCATCTAGAGACCATAGAGATTTCATTGAACCTCCTTATTCCATTCATGAGCTCTGATGAGCATTCATCTTCTGAAGAGAATGAGAATGTTACTAAGGAGCAAGTTACCAAGTACCTTGGTGCAATCATGAAGCTGAATGCCAAATTATTTGGTATTGAGACTTGGGAAGATGAACCTCCCTTGTTCACCAATGAACTAAGTGATCTGGATCAACTAACATTGCCTCAGAAGAAACAGGATCCTGGAAAGTTCCTAATACCTTGTACCATAGGCACCATGATCTTTGAAAAAGCTCTGTGTGACCTTGGTTCAGGGATAAACCTCATGCCCCTCTCTGTAATAGAGAAACTGGGAATCTTTGGGGTGCAAGCTGCTAAAATCTCATTAGAGATGGCGGACAATTCAAGAAAACAGGCTTATGGACAAGTAGAGGACGGGTTAGTAAAGGTTGAAGGCCTTTACATCCCTGCTGACTTCATAGTCCTAGATACTGGGAAGGATGAGGATGAATCCATCATCCTTGGAAGACCCTTCCTAGCCACAGCAAGAGATGTGATTGATGTTGACAGAGGCGAATTAGTCCTTGAATTGAATGAGGACTCCCTTGAGTTTAAAACTCAAGGACATCCTTCTGTAAACATGGAAAAGAGGCACAGTAAGCTTCTCTCAAAACAGAGTCAACTAGAGCCCCCACAGTTAAACTCTAAGTTTGGTGTTGGAAGGCCACAACCAAACTCTAAGTTTGGTGTTGGGGAGTCTCAACAATGCTCTGAACATCTGTGAGGCTCTATGAGAGCCCACTGTCAAGCTATTAACATTAAAGAAGCGCTTGTTGGGAGGCAACCCAATTTTTATTTATCTAATTTTAATTTATTTTTATTGTTATTTCATGTTTTATTAGGTTCATGATCATGTGGAGTCACAAAATAAATATAAAAATTGAAAACGGAATCAAAAACAGCAGAAGAAAAATCACACCCTGGAGGAGGATCTCACTGGCGTTTAAATGCCAGTAAGGAGCATCTGTCTGGCGTTCAACGCCAGAACAGAGCATGTTTCTGGCGTTGAATGCCAGAAACAAGCAGCATCCTGGCGTTCAGACGCCAGAAATGCACAGTGAGGAAAGCTGGCACTGAACGCCAGAAACAAGCATCTGGGCGCTGAATGCCCAGAACAAGCATCAATTCGGCATTTAAACGCCAGAATTGTATGCAAAGGCGTTTTACATGCCTCATGGGTGCAGGGATGTAAATCCTTGACACCTCAGGATCTGTGGACACCACAGGATCATCCCAGGATCTGTGAATCTTACAGGATCCCCACCTACCACCACTCGTTCTCTTCCCTCTTCTCAATGTTCATCCTCTCTTCCCAATAAACACTCTTCCCCAAAACTCTTCACCAATCACCTCAATCTCTCTTCCCTATCACCACTTCACCACTCACATCCATCCACTCTTCCCCATAAACCTACCTTATAAACTCCACCTACCTTCAAAATTCAAAACCAATTTCCCATCCAAACCCACCCTATATGGCCGAACCTTAACCCCCTCTCCCTTCCCTATATAAAGCCCTCCATTCTTCCTCATTTTCACACCACACAACCCTCTCTTCTCTTCTTGGCCAAATACACATTTCCCTTCTATCTTCCATATTTTCTTCTTCTTCTTCATCTATTCTTTCTTCTCTTGCTCGAGGACGAGCAAAATTCTAAGTTTGGTGTGGTAAAAGCATAAGCTATTTGTTTTTCCATTACCATTGATGGCATCTAAGACCGGAGAATCCTCTAGAAAAGGGAAAGGGAAGACAAAAGCTTCCACTTCCGAGTCATGGGAGATGGAAAGATTCATCTCCAAAGCTCATCAAGACCACTTTTATGATGTTGTGGCCAAGAAGAAGGTGATCCCCGAGGTCCCTTTCAAACTCAAGAGAAATGAGTATCCGAAGATCCGACATGAGATCCATAGAAGAGGTTGGGAAGTTCTAACAAATCCCATCCAACAAGTCGGAACTCTAATAGTTCAAGAGTTCTATGCTAATGCATGGATCACAAGGAACCATGATCAAAGTAAGAACCCGAACCCAAAGAATTATCTCACCATGGTTCGGGGAAATTACTTAGATTTTAGTCCGAAAAATGTAAGGTTGGCGTTGAACTTGCCAATGATGGAAGAGAACGCACGCCCCTACACAAGGAGAGTCAACTTTGATCAAAGGTTGGACCAAGTCCTCATGGACATATGTGTGGAAGGAGCTCAATGGAAGATTGACTCAAAAGGCAAACCGGTTCAACTGAGAAGACTGGACCTTAAGCCTGTAGCTAGAGGATGGTTGGAGTTCATTCAATACTCAATCATTCCCACTAGCAACCGGTCTGAAGTTACTATAGACCGGGCCATCATGATCCATAGCATCATGATTGGAGAAGAGGTGGAGGTTCATGAGATTATACCTCAAGAACTCTACAAGGTGGCTAACAAGTCCTCCACTATGGCAAGGTTAGCTTTTCCTCACCTCATTTGCCATCTATGCAATTCGGCTGGGATTGACATAGAAGGAGACATTCCCATTGAGGAAAAGAAGCCCATCACTAAGAAAAGGATGGAGCAAACAAGAGAGCCCATTCATAGAGCTCAAGAGACGCATGAAGCTCATCACCATGAGATCCCAGAGATGCCTCAAATGCATTTTCCTCCACAAAACTATTGGGAGCAAATCAACACCTCCCTAGGAGAATTAAGTTCCAACATGGGACAACTAAGGGTGGAACATCAAGAGCACTCCATCATCCTTCATGAAATTAGAGAAGATCAAAAAGCAATGAGGGAGGAGCAACAAAGACAAGGAAGAGACATAGAAGAGCTCAAGGACATCATTGGTTCCTCAAGAAGGAAACGCCACCATCACTAAGGTGGACTCATTCCTTGTTCTTACATTCTCTGTTTTTCATTTTTCTATGTTAAGTGCTTATCTAAGTTTGTGTCTTATTACATGATCATTAGTAGTTAGTAACTATGTCTTAAAGTTATGAATGCCCTATGAATCCATCACCTCTTTTAAATGAAAAATATTTTAATTCAAAAGGACAAGAAGTACATGAGTTTCGAATTTATCCTTGAACTTAGTTTAATTATATTGATGTGGTGACAATACTTTTTGTTTTCTGAATGAATGCTTGAACAGTGCATATGTCTTTTGAAGTTGTTGTTTAAGAATGTTAAATATGTTGGCTCTTGAAAGAATGATGACAAGGAGACATGTTATTTGATAATCTGAAAAATCATAAAAATGATTCTTGAAGCAAGAAAAAGCAGCAAAGAACAAAGCTTGCAAAAAAAAAAAGCGAAAAAAATAGAAAGAAAAAGAAAAAGCAAGCAGAAAAAGCCAAAGCTCTTAAAACCAAAAGGCAAGAGCAAAAAGCCAATAGCCCTTAAAACCAAAAGGCAAGGGTAATAAAAAGGATCCCAAGGCTTTGAGCATCAGTGGATAGGAGGGCCTAAAGGAATAAAATCCTGGCCTAAGCGGCTAAACCAAGCTGTCCCTAACCATGTGCTTGTGGCGTGAAGGTGTCAAGTGAAAACTTGAGACTGAGCGGTTAAAGTCAAGGTCCAAAGCAAAAGAAGAGTGTGCTTAAGAACCCTAGACACCTCTAATTGGGGACTTTAGCAAAGCTGAGTCACAATCTGAAAAGGTTCACCCAGTTATGTGTCTGTGGCATTTATGTATCCGGTGGTAATACTGGAAAACAAAGTGCTTAGGGCCACGGCCAAGACTCATAAAGTAGCTGTGTTCAAGAATCAACATACTGAACTAGGAGAATCAATAACACTATCTGAACTCTGAGTTCCTATAGATGCCAATCATTCTGAACCTCAATGGATAAAGTGAGATGCCAAAACTATTCAAGAGGCAAAAAGCTACAAGTCCCGCTCATCTGATTGGAGCTATGTTTCATTGATAGTTTGGAATTTATAGTATATTCTCTTCTTTTTATCCTATTTGATTTTTAGTTGCTTGGGGACAAGCAACAATTTAAGTTTGGTGTTGTGATGAGCGGATAATTTATACGCTTTTTGGCATTGTTTTTAGTATGTTTTTAGTAGAATCTAGTTACTTTTAGGGATGTTTTTATTAGTTTTTATGTTAAATTCACATTTCTGGACTTTACTATGAGTTTGTGTGTTTTTCTATGATTTCAGGTATTTTCTGGCTGAAATTGAGGGACTTGAGCAAAAATCAGATTCAGAGGTTGAAGAAGGACTGCTGATGCTGTTGGATTCTGACCTCCCTGCACTCAAAGTGGATTTTCTAGAGCTACGGATCTCAAAATGGCACGCTTCCAATTGAGTTGGAAAGTAGATATCCAGGGCTTTCCAGCAATATATAATAGTCCATACTTTAGCCGAGTTTAGATGACGAAAAAGGGCGTTGAACGTAAGGGTCTACGTTGCAGTCTGGAGTTAAACGCCAGAAACACGTTACAAGCCAGAGTTGAACGCCAGAAACACGTTACAACCTGGCGTTCAACTCCAAAAGAAGCCTCTACACGAGGAAAGCTAAAGCTCAGCCCAAGCACACACCAAGTGGGCCCCGGAAGTGGATTTATGCATCAATTACTTACTTCTGTAAACCCTAGTAGCTAGTTTATTATAAATAGAACTTTTTACTATTGTATTAGACATCCTGGATTGTATTTTTGATCCTGTGATCACGTTTTGGGGGCTGGCCTCTCGGCCATGCCTGAACCTTCATCACTTATGTATTTTCAACGGTAGAGTTTCTACACTCCATAGATTAAGGTGTGGAGCTCTGCTGTTCCTCATGAATCAATACAAAGTACTATTGTTTTTCTATTCAACTTATTCCGCTTCTAAGATATTCATTCGCACTTCAACATGAATGTAATGAACGTGACAATCATCATCATTCCCCCACGAATGCGTGCCTGATAACCACTTCCGTTCCACCTTAGATTGGATGATTATCTCTTGGATCTCTTAATCAGAATCTTCGTGGTATAAGCTAGATTGATAGCGGCATTCATGAGAACCCGAAAAGTCTAAACCTTGTCTGTGGTATTCCGAGTAGAATTCTGGGATTGAATGACTGTGACGAACTTCAAACTCGTGAGTGCTGGGCGTAGTGACAGACGCAAAAGGAGGGTGAATCCTATTCCAGTATGATCGAGAACCTCAGATGATTAGCCGTGCTGTGACAGAGCATTTGGACCATTTTCACAAGAGGACAGGATGCAGCCATTGACCACGGTGATGCCTCCAGATGATTAGCCATGCAGTGACAGCGCATCGGACCATTTTCACAGAGAGGATGAAAAGTAGCCATTGACAATGGTGATGTCCTTACATGAGGCCAGCCATGGAAAGGAGTAGGACTGATTGGATGAAGACAGCAGGAAAGCAGAAGTTCAGAGGGACGAAAGCATCTCTATACCTTTATCTGAAATTCTCACCAATGATATACATAAGTATTTCTATCTTTATTTTCTGTCTATTTATTATTTATTTTCGAAAATTTCATAACTATTTTATATCCTCCTGACTGAGATTTACAAGGTGACCATAGCTTGCTTCATACCAACAATCTCTATGGGATCGACCCTTACTCACGTAAGGTTTTATTACTTGGACGACCCAGTGCACTTGCTGGTTAGTTGTATCGAAGTTGTGAATGAAAAATAATTTACTAAGACGTGCGTACAGAGTTTTTGGCGCCGTTGCCTGAGATCACAATTTCGTGCACCAGCTGCTGAGGCAATGGGGGCTTAGAGAGATCACCTAGCTTTTGTGGTTAGCTCAGCTGTCAATGTCCGCTCTCATGATGATATCACTACTCTTACCACTGCAACTGCAACAGGTAGCACTCCTTGATAACACTGTCAAGAATCAACAAGAGTATAGTTGCATTGTCAATGAGCTCCTCATAGGAAAAAATGTGTCTTGTGTTTATATTGGCATGGGTAGTGTGAACTAAGAGATAGTAATGATGACCCTGATCTTAATTATTAATATTTGCAGCTCTAAGAGGAGCAGCTACCTGATAAATATGTATTTGAAATACTAATTGAATCTTTTAATATCTACTTTAATTAGAATGTTATTATTAGTTATTTTGTCTCTTTCATAAATTTTTTATGTTGTGCGCAAACTTATTTATTAATTAAAATAATTACATGTATGAACGAAAAATTTTATTATTTTTTGTATTTTTATTACAAAAGTAACTTTTATTTTTGCCAAAAAGGCAACCCTTCTATTAATTGCATATTTTGAATATTAGACAACCCTTGTATGGTTGCATATCTAAAAGAAAAGGCAATACTTGTATAGGTTGTATATCCAAAAGAAAAGACAATGCTTTTAAAGGTTTCATATTCAAAACTAATAGGCAACACTTCAAAGGATTGCAAATTCAAACTTATAAGCAACGCATAAAAGGGTTGCATTTTATGGTAAATAGGCAACACTTTTTAGTAGTGGCCAAAATATGAGAGAAAAGACAACACCGCAAAAGTGTTGTCTCAAACATACCTCTGAAGTGTTGTTATTTTTCAACCAAAAGCAACACTTACCAGGTGTTGCCCTCAAAAGCATTGCTTTTGAAACAAAAAAGTGTTGCCTTGATCTAAGGCAACGGCCGCATCTGCAACGCCCCCCAAAAATGTTGTCTTAAGTTCAAAAGTGTTGCCATAGATTAAAAATAATCTTTTATCTGCCTTTAGACAATACTTTTTAAATGTTGTCTCAACCTAAAAATGTTGTTGTATTTAATGCTTAATAGATTAGGTAAAAGCTCCACTTAGTTTTCCTAAATCAGTTTTAAATGTTTAGTGGTTATTTTCAATGTAGTGGAGTAATAAATGTAATGAAGCAATAAATACCTAGTGAATTACTAAGTAAGCTTGTCATCCACTTAGTAGGTGTGAATGTTACAATACTCCTGCAATGTTTAGAGTTTTAAAACTTCTTTATATTATTAATATTATAATATATCTTGGCACAGTATTTTAGAAAATACTATATTAATGGAACTTTTAATATATATTGATAAAATCATTAAACAATTAATACATTATTTTTGTAAAACTACAAACAAATATTTATATTTAAACTATATATACTTAACTACAAATTTATATTTAAATATTTATTATACTATAACAAATATTAAAGAGTGTAATAAAATAATTACTTATTAATATTTTTTATAGAACTCGTTAATACTTTTATTATACTTTCAACGTACATAATATTTTATTCTTCTATTTTATACCATATTTTTATTATACTATAAAAATTATTAATAAGTACAATAAAACATATTAGTAGGTACTACAAAAAATATTATTGAGTAATTATTTTATTATACTCATTAATATCTTTTATAAGGTTTAATTACTTTATACTACCCTATAGTTTCGTAAAATTTTCAATTAAGTCCCTATACTTTTTTTTTTCTTTTAATTGGGTCTCTGCACTAATTTTTTTTTGAATTAGGTCCCTCTTGACAGTGATTGACTTAATTTTATAGGGACCCAATTAAAAATGAATCAGTGCAGGGATCCAAATAAAACGAAAAAAAAGTGTAAGGACCCAATTAAAAAAACTTTTAGTGCAAGGACTCAATTGAAAGGAAAAAAAGTACATTGACCTAATTAAAAATTTTGCGAAACTATAGGGACCAACAGAATAATTAAATCTTTTTATAATAACATTAAATATGGTATAAAAAGGAGGAGTAAAAATAAATATGGTATAAAATAAAAAAATAGTCTAGCAAATCACGAAAATCTTGAATGATCTGTGTCCTAGCAAAAGACTAAAAAATTTAAAAAAATTTATATATTAAAAAATTTTAAAAAATAAAAAATCAAAACATATTAAAATTGGATTTTTTTCATTTATAAAATAAAATAATTAATTATTTCCCTAGAAAAGATTTTCCAGCTTTATTTTGAAGGATACGATTTTTTTTTTTGGGAATTTGAGCAAGTTCGCCGCACCCCCGGCGAACTCTATGATGAGTTCAGTAATAAAAGCAGGCCTATTGGAGAGAAAGATCAAGTAGCCACAACTTTTCTGTTTACGTTCTTTCTCACTATTAACATTGTTGCTACGAAATGTTAGGAAATCCATTGTTATCCATTCATCACGATGGTGAAATAGTGTATGATGAAGAAGGTTTAATTGTCTTTAGATCGAACCAACCGATAATTACCTATATGACACCGGAAGTCAACAGTTTAACCGCTTTGAAGAATGTGATATTGCATTCCGTCGGAAAGCAGGAATCTAAAAGGTTGAAAAAAATTTACTACAGATATCCGACCGAGTTAGATGGCAATTTATTTTATAAAAGGTATTTACTATTGTGTTGTCTTTGTCTCTGTTACTAGTATATTTATCAGACTATCATTGTGAGCGATATATCTATTGTTTTGAATTAGGTACCGGTTGCGTGACGACGAGAACGTACGACTTATAAGGTCGTGGCACAACCGATGGACCAATATTCATCTGTTAGAATTATACGTGTTTCTAGTTGACTTTGGTGGCCGAGGATCATCTGCAAATACTCTCAATGATAGTCTGACGAGTGGAGTTGTTAGACGAATTATCAGAAGGACGATGGTTGATCTAAATATGCCACCCGAGGATAGTCAGGAGGGGTGTAATGTGGAAGTTTGTAACATTGACTTAATGGATGACGGGCTTGAAAGTCATGATGGTTCTGCTATCATAGATACGATGATGGAGCAGTATGAAGTCAACCCCGATGATGGAGACGATGTTGACGAAGAACCACCCGAAATCCCTAATGATTGTGAGGAGGAAGAGGAGATGAACTACTATGGTGACACACAGATTGCTCTGACACAGCCTGTAATTTCTTGACCATATGACCGGCCGGATCATTTCACGAGGTTGGATCTCGATGCAATGACTTCAGATTGGTCGTTTACCCAAGGAGGTCCTGAAGAAGACCCAAGCAACGAGTTTGAGGTTGGACAACAATTTGGGAACAAGGAAGAAGTCATGTTGGCAGTTGATAAACCCCAATTTTGTGATTTATCTTGTGCTTAATTTAGGGGATTTTATCAACTTTTTTCACATTTATTCAATGAAATAGAATGGTTTTGTAATTCTCCCTTAATTTGTGCTTAAGTGTGAAAACATGCTTTTTAGGCCCTTAAATTGGTGATTTTAATTCACTTTAATTCCATTCGATGCCTTGATGTGTTTATTGAGTGATTTTAGGTTCATAAGGCAAGTATTGGATGGAAGAAATGAAGAAAAAAGCATGCAAAGTGGGAGAACTCATGAAGAAATGAAGGAATCGCAAAGCTGTCAATCCTGACCTCTTCGCACTTAATCGATTATAACTTGAGCTACAAAGATTCAAATGAGGGAGTTCCAGTTGCGTTGGAAATCTAACATCTGGGGCTTCAAAATGATATAAAATTTTCCATAATTTCCTAGCGTTTAGCGACACGTATGCGTGCATCACGCACACGCATCGCAGGATAAGCATGGACCACTTTGGGCAAAACATGGCCAGCGATTTCTTGCTCATTTTGGGCCCAATCCAACTCATTTCTGATGCTATTGAACCCAATGATTAAAGGGGGAATGAACCAAGTAGTCATAGTGGGAGTTTTTACCATGTTGTAGGTTAGAATTCTAGAGAGAGAAGCTCTCCCTTCTCTCTAGAATTTGGGGTAGTTTAGGTTTAATTCTCTTAGATCCAACTTTCAATTCTTGTTTTGATTTAGTTTTTCCCTTTCAATTTCTTGTTGCTACATCTTTACTCTTATAGTTTTACTTGTGATTTCTTATTTTGCCCTCTTTTATGTTGATGAACCATTGTTGGATCTTAATTTTCTTTAATGCAATTTTCATTGTTATTGTTGATCTCTTGCTTATGATAGTTATGGGTTTTGTTAATTCTTGCATTTTGTGATGTTTACTTTTCTTGTACACTAGGTGTTTGATAAAATGTTTCCCTTAGTTATTGAGTAGTTTTCCTTAATCTTGGCCTAGGCTAAAGAAATTGAGTGACCTTGAGTCATTGGGTCTTATTGAATTGGTGATTTGAGAACCCTTGGTGGTCAATTTAATAACCATTGATACTAGCCTACTACGAAGTCAATTAGTAGCTAGGTTAGAACCTATGGATTGATGTTGATCAAGCCATTTGATATACTTCAAGCATAGAACTAGACTTAATGAGCTTGGTCCCTCATAATTATCAATATATGGTTTGTAGACAAGGATGGTGATCTCAATTTCCCATATCTAGCCAAGAGTTCTTTTCCTTCCTTTTATTAGTTCTTGTCATTTACTTTCTTGTCATTTATATTTTCTTGTCAATTACCAAATCAAACCCCCTTGCATCTTCATAGCCAATAATTGAACATTTCATTGCAATTCTTTGTGAGACGACCTGGGGTTTAAATATTTCGGTTAATTTTTATTGGGGTTTATACTTGTGACAACCAATTTTTTGTAGGTGAGGATTATTGTTGGTTTAGAACTATGCTTACAACGAAGTTCTTATTTCTATGAGAGAAATTCTAGACCGACACTCAATCTTTCACTATCAGCAGTCAAGCAGTACAGCATAAGGAGGGCTGCAGAGTACAAAATAGTAGAGAGTGACCATTGGAGGTACAATGCACGATGTATCCAGTTCGGACTAGGTTTTAATTAGAGCATACTCATATCATATCACCGAAAGCAAGAAAGGTGGGAAGTTAGGAGATACACTGGTCCTCATACTTGCATGCAAACTTCAATGGGGCAAGCTCATCGTAGGTTGGATTCGAAAGTGATTGCACAACACATTTTCACGATGGTCAAGGCCGATGCAACAATCAGCATCAGGGTTCTACAAGGAGGCATGGAGAATCACTTTGGTTACAATCCCGTTCAGCGTACGCCTGTACTGCCTCAGCTTGCTCTCGCCTGTGGCATTGTCCGGCCGGTACTGAATCCACCTACACAACCAACAACAATAATATTTTATCCTTTATTATTAATAAGCAACTTAATAATGATATGAATAACATTGGTAAGTTTTTGTAATACCTCTCAACCAGGGGAAAGCGACGAGCATCAAAGCCATCGGGCCATACTAACGGAATACGGTGGTAGGCCCAAGAAAGCAGCAAGCTGACGCATCCTCCCAAGTTGCACTGACCATGCTCCGTGGCCCGGCACATCTGGCAGTATAGCCATGCTAGCACAGCCCAACCCCATGACAACCGGCCACACACATCAAGGTCCTCCAACAGCGGAAGCCACCTGATATGCACCCGAGAGTCAGATGTATCTGGGAAGAGGATACCCCCTATCAACTGCATGATGTATCCTCTCGTGTACCTTATCAGGCGCTTGATAAACCCATATTTTATGATATATTTTGTGCTTAATCTGAGTGATTTATTCAATCCTTCACCCACTTATTCATATTAATTGCATGGTTTTACTTTCCCTTCCTCATTATGTGATGTATGTGAAAAACATGTTTCCTATGCTTTAAAATTAATTATTATAATTATCTTTACTCCCATTCGATGCCGTGATTAGTGTGTTGAGTAGTTTCAGATCTTCTAAGGCAGGAATGACTTAAAGGATGGAAAGGAAACATACAAAAATGGAAGGAAAGCATAAAACGGAGTTTGTGAAGAAACTGGCATCCACGCGATCGCATGGGTGACGCGGACGCATGCCAAGCGCGAAGAAGCAGCGACGCGGCCGCATGACTGACGCTACCGCGTGACAAGGAAAACTCCGAACGACGCGACCGCGTGACCCACGCGGACGCGTGACAGAGGCCACGCACCAGATCTATCACTCCCAAACACCACCACTTCCCCCTGTGCCATATCCAAATCTATCACCCCCGAGAATCAGAGGTTCGCCTCAAGGAAACAGTAAATCGACTTCAAACAACCCTTCATCAACTGGAGCAAGTAGTAAGTCAATTATCTTCTAGACGTTCGAACATTCAAGGACATCTCACAACCCCATGTGGACAATCTAACAAAGAGCGTAGCATGAAGGAAATACTAGAAACTCCAGTAGACAAGACAGAGCATGGCTTCGTACTGGAACAAGTAGAGGAAGCTGTTATTATTGAAGAAGAAGAGTTGGTTGAAGACTTAGGAGACGCTGAACCTCCATGGGAATCCAAAGTTGTGGAGTATTCTGTCAAGGATGTTACAATTGATGCTAAGGAGGATTGTGTGCAATCCCCAGAGCAAGTCTTTCATGAAGAAATAGACAGAATAACCCAAGAAGCAAATTTCCTTGATGATGATAGTCACAAGCCAAGTTCTCCTAGTAGTGAACTTGCATCCGCAAGTGAATTCTCTGAGATCGAAGAATCTTCCCCAAGTGAATACGAAGATGATACGGAGGTAGATTTCTCTCAACCTCCAGTCTATGACTTAAGTGATGAGGAAGACATAGATGGCTTTGATCAGGACATGGATACATTTGAAGAATCTTGCAAGGAAGTGAAGAATTTCACAGAAGAACACAAGGGAGTAGAACTCACAGAACCACTGGAACCACCTATCCCAAAGCCATTACCACCCAATACAAGCTTCAAGTGGGTACAATCCTTAACCTTTAACTGTATTTTTCCACTTGAATATGGTTTGCTTGAAACAGATGGCCAGCTTAGAGCTCTCTACGGCTTTAAGAGTAAGCGGGAAATGGCTCGTACCCAGAGCTAGTGCACAAGGTTCAATAAGGTTCCACGCTTCAACTTGAAGAGCACGGATTGGCATCATGATCAATCGGATGGATCTCGGAAAACGTTTGGTTATCCTGGTGAGAATCTAATCTCTAAACCACCCGGATGGAAAAGTATAGATCAAGATGAAGACGGATTTAAAAGCAAAGTTTGGGATCCTGGAATCTATGCTGACAATCATCACCCCGGGAGCCTGACAATCTGTTTGAAGCTGCTCAGAAGCTTCACATGCCTAGTTTGGGACCCCTGAGGCTGTTGGCATTCCAAGCATTGGTGGAGATTTATGGATGAATTTAAGCATAAGCCACCATAACAGGAAGCTCATCAAATGTCCAACTTAAGGACTTTAACTAAAAGTGCTAGGTGGGAGACAACCCACCATGGTATGATCGTTCCTTTTTCAATATTTTTTTATTTAGTTTTATTTGTTTTCAAGTTTTATTTTATTTTATTATATTGAACCTGGAAGCTTTGCATCTCATTCATATTAATAATTGCATTCTGCATACTGCATGAAAAAAAAGGGTGCACGACGCGACCACATCACTCATGTGATCGCGTCAGGTTGCGAAAACACTTCCCATGCGACCGCGTCATTCACGCGGCCGCGTGACTTGGAGATCGGCGTAAAGATCCAACGTCCAGAAAGTTAGTCTGGAATCGTGCGGCCATTGTGCGTTTAGCACAAAATGCCCACGCGATCGCGTCACTCACGTGATCGCGTCACTTGCACAATACCAATCCCACGCGACCGCGTGAGCGACGCGATCGCGTCGCATAGGATTACACAACACCCCAAAAGGAGACAGAGAGTTGCGCTAAAACGACGCTAGAATTGTGCGTTTCGCACAAATGCCAGCGACGCGATCGCATGCCCCAGGCGATCGCGTCATTCACTCTTTTTGCCCTCCACGCGATCGTGTGCCCCATGCGATCGCGTCAAACACCATTTCAGCCCAACCACGCGACCGCGTGCCCCACGCGATCGCGTGGATTCAAATTTATAACTCCCCCAGTCACGCGAACCCTATCAGTCGCGCCCCCCCAAACCCCTCTTCTCCCTTTCTTCTTCTCCAATAACACCACCACCACCCAGCCACCACCACGCCACCGCCAGACGCCGCCGACCACCCAGACCTCACCGCCACCCACCCCCTTCCTCCTTCCCCCTTCTTTCTTCTTCTTCCTTCTTCTTCCCCCCCGCTCCGCCACTGCCTCTCCACGACCACCACCCCCGCGCCACCGTCACCACTGCCCAGCGCCACCCACCCCTTTCCCCCCTTCCCCCTCTTCTTCCCCCTACCCCATTACAACCCCCATTTCCCTCCCTTCCTCCGAACAGCAACCACCGCCGTCGCGCCACCCTCTTCCGCCGCGCCGGATGCCACCGCCGTCATCCCCAGCCACCTCTCTGCCCCACACTCTCTCTTATACCAGGTTCCGTCGATCGCCACCCTTCTATCCTTCGTAGTTAATTCACATTTTTTTTCTGTTTCTGTTCATATTTAGGCTAGTTAGGTATGCATGTTGTAGTGGATTTTAGGTTGTGATGATTGTAATGTTCATATGCTGTACTTTCTTGTTTTTTGCTGCTCTGTACACTGAATTTTCATATTTATATTCCTTATATGTAATTGCAGCTTTATTTTTGATTCATATGAACTATTCTGTTGCTGTTTATTTTCTGGGACAATCCAATTTTAGTCAGAATGCTGCCCAAATTTCTATAAAATGTTTCCATTCATGTCTTGATTTTGGCATTTTCAACTGTGCTTTCCTTAGATTTAACCAAAACAATTCATGAATGCCAGGGCAAGCTTTCTTATTCCTTTTTGATTTCCTAGTTCATAATTTGCATTTTTGATGTTTGATTCCAATTTTTGCTTTCTCTATATCTATTTGAATCATCATCACCCTGTTTTCCTTATTTGGATATGAGTTACTTATAGCTTCTAACTGTGAATACTTGTTACTTGGAATATTTTCATTATGCCACTTACTTTAACCACTTTTTACTAACTCACTAATGTTAACTTACTAAACTCTTTTTCAATTCTAACCAAACTAACCTTTCAAAACTTCTCTACTGATTTTCTTTCACTTTCTTTTAACATCCTAACCATGGCATGATGTTAATTTTTCTATTTAACATGAATTCAATTACATTTTGGATTGTGAATTCTCCTTTTCGGACTTTTAACTCCTATACAATCCTAAATGCACATTTACTTAACTCATTTTCCTTATCCTATTGCTCGTTTGCCACTTTGTGTTTCTTTTGATTATTTGCCTATTTGTTTTCTTGTTTTCACTATATCCTGGTTTTCTGTTTTTCAGGATGTCTGCTAGCCAGAGAAAAGGAAAAGGCAAGGCTACTACTGGCAAATGTAAAAGAGGAGAATCCTCCTTGTCCATCATAGATATGATGCACGATAAATCCTTGCGGGAGAAAAATTTTACCCCACAGGAGAAGGCCGACCAGCTAATCCCTGCTACTGATCCAGTAAAATTTGCAAACCGATACTGTGAGCTGAAGTATCCGGTGTTTGCAAACTCCAGGAACCTATACCTGGAGAGAACTTTGAAGATCCCAGAAGAACTCCAGCAATACACCTCTGATCAGATCAAACAAAGAGGCTGGTTCTTCCTGGAGAGAAACCTGACTGAGGTCAATGCATCTTGGGTTAGGGAATTCTACTGCAATTACTTCAAAACCTCCCTAGATGCAGTGAACCTCAGAGGGAAGCGGATTCTGGTTACTGAAGAGGCAATTGAAGATGTTTTGAAGCTTCTGCCTAAAATGGATCAGCTGGATGGTTATCAGAAAGCTGAGGAAGATATGCGCTTCATGCGATTTAATTGGGATGCAGTCAAGGCCCGGATAGCCCTTGACCCGACCGTTCCTTGGATTATGGGTCAGAACACCACTATGCCAAAGGGAATCAAGCGGATTTACCTGAATGATGAGGCTCGGCTATGGCATCAGATACTTAGCAACTTCATTATGCCGAGTACTCACGAGACTGAGCTACCAACCGCTATGATCACCCTCCTATGGTGTGTGATGGAGGGTAAGGACCTGTACCTGCCACACTTTATCCGGTACCACATGGCCAGGGTCCACGTCCGAGGCACTCTTCCCTTTTCTTATCTGGTTACACAGCTAGGCTGTCGAGCTGACGTGCCTTGGGAGGATGCTGATGAAAAGCCACCTGCTGCAGAATGCAAGAAGATTATCCCTCACAGCAAGAACTTTCTGGCTTTGGGCTACAGACCTCCATTCCTCACTGCTACTGCTGACACAGCCACACCATCTGCCGGCCCCTCTTCTTCCACAGCTACCCCTGCCACCACCACTGCACCTCCACCTGCCCCAGAGCCCATCTATCATCTAGTGTACCGCTTGTTACGACGGCTTGACCAGATGGAGCGTCGTAACAAGACGCTATGAGCACCTGAAGCTGATGATACGCTCTGGTGACATCCCCTCCGAGCCTAACACACCATCCGGGGCATCTGAGGAGGAGGCGGATGATCACGAGGAAGAGACCCATCCCTAGAGCGAGGCAGAGTAGGCAGGCACCCCGCAGGCAGCATCACATCAGGAGGCTCCGCCTCAGATTCAGGCTATAGACCCCGAGATCCCTATTCAGTCAGCACCTCCTCTACAGCAGGCTGATCCTCCGACCGCCACCACAGAGACTCCAGCTACCCGTCCTTCCAGTGATGACACCCCTTTACACCCTGCTTGAGTGAGCATCGGGGACGATGCTACATTTTAAGTGTGGGGAGGTCGCCATCTCTGGCGTTTTTTTTTTGGTGAACCACTACATACTCTTTTTATTTATTTTGCTACTTTTCTATATTTTTATTTTTATTTTTATTTTTATTTTCTCAGTACTTATATATATATTGATATTTTTATGTATTTATTCTATATTGCACTTTAGTTCATATTTTAGCCAATTAGTTTAGTTGCAATTCTAACTTATTAGTTATAGAAATTGTGGATTAATTAGTATAGTTTACCCTTTTTAGCATAAGATAGCTTAGTTTAAATTGAAAAATATAAAAAGGAAGTAAACTAGGAACTTGAACATAATAGAAACAATCCACACAACTTGTATATATAGCATTACATGTTAGTTAGCTAACAACATTTCATCAAGGAGAAACATTAGAACTTTAAAGCCATTCAATATAAGTTTTACATTGAGAATAATGGGAATTTTTAACTAAACCTGCATGACATACATAAGTGATAAATGATTTTTGAGTTAGAGAACACACAGCCTGTGAGTTTTGAGCTTAATTGTATGGTTACATTCAAACCATAATTTTTATTCCTATGTGTTCCACCCTTCTTTTATATTCTGGTGTTCTTTACTTTGTTTTAATCTATATGTCTGATTATAGAATAGAAATACATACCAAGAGAGTGATTGAGGCCATTATTTGATTTTAGCTCACTTATCCCAAAATAGCCTACCTTTTACATCACCCTTGTTAGCCCCCTTGAGCCTTTAAATCCCCTTTTATTCTATAAACCACATTACTAGCCTTAAGCAAAAAAACAAAATAAAAATCCTAAGTTGAATCCTTGGTTAGCTTAAGATAGAAATTGTGTAGGGTTTAAATGTGGGAAAACCTATTGGGAACATGAATGATAAAAACAAAAGGTAGAAAAGTTGAAAAGAATAAAATAATTCAAAATAAAAGTTTTGGGAAGCATGCTCATGTGAAATCAAAATAATTGAATTACCATGTGCATTAAAAAAAATTATTTTCAGTGTTTAAATAAAGGAGACACAAAAGAATTCCCCAAATGTGAAATAAAGCAATTCACATGGGATAAAAATAATAAACATTGAAACATGAGCATGTAACATCAAAAGTGGGAAAATATGGGAAAATAGGTAAAAGAAGCCTTGCTTTACAATATATGTTAGGTGAGATCTTAGACTAATTAAGGATTCACTTATTAGCTCCCTTAGCCTTATACATATATCCTTACCTTTACCTTGGCCCCATTACAACCTTAACTAAAGACCTCATGATTTTTGGTATGTCTATATTCTATAATTGTTGATTGGTTAGATGAAGAACAAAGTTATAGAAAGTAAGAATAAAAAGAAGAATAGAGTGATTAACCCAATAAACACTGAGTGACTAGAGAGTAAACACAAAATTCAGTGAGGGTTCAATAGCTCATTAACATATATCTCTGCTAAATTATTAATTGTCTAAGGTTTGGCTATATATATATATATATATATATATATATATATATATATATGACTCCTTGAGAATGTGAATTAATTCAACTACATGCAAGCTTTATATTCAAGTGAATAAAAATTAGAATTGCATGGTGCATCTAGGTAGTTGCATTTAGATTAGATTGCATTGCATGGCATTCCACCACTTTAACCTAACATTACTCTTGGACTTAGCATGAGGACATGCTATTGTTTAAATGTGGGGAGGTTGATAAACCCATATTTTATGATATATTTTGTGCTTAATCTGAGTGATTTATTCAATCCTTTACCCACTTATTCATATTAATTGCATGGTTTTACTTTCCCTTCCTCATTATGTGATGTATGTGAAAAACATGTTTCCTATGCTTTAAAATTAATTATTTTAATTACCTTTACTCCCATTCGATGCCGTGATTAGTGTGTTGAGTAGTTTCAGATCTTCTAAGGTAGGAATGACTTAAAGGATGGAAAGAAAACATACAAAAATGGAAGGAAAGCATAAAACGGAGTTTGTGAAGAAACTGGCATCCACGCGATCGCATGGGCGACGCGGACGCATGCCAAGCGCGAAGAAGCAGCGACGCGGCCGCATGACTGACGCAACCGCGTGCCTTAAGCAGAACACATATGACGTGGCCGCATGACTGACGCGACCGCGTGACAAGGAAAACTCCGAATGACGCGACCGTGTGACCCACGCGGACACGTGACAGAGGCCATGCACCAGATATTGCAGAAAACGCTTCCAGCGAATTCTGAAGCCCTTTTTGGTCCAAATCCAAGTTCAGAAGGCATAGACCAGAGGTTATGAAGTGAGGGAATGCATCCATTCAAAGAGAGTGACCACTTTAGTTAGTTTTCATGATTTAGATTTAGTTTAGAGAGAGGTTCTCTCCTCTCTCTTCTCTCTTTAGAATTAGGATTTAGAATTAGGATTTTATTCGCTTTCAGGATTATTTCTTTATCAGGTTCAATATTCCTTTTTCTTTACTTTTGCAATTTAATTTATGAATTCTTCCATGTTACAGATTATTATTTTGAATTAATGTTATTTGAGATATTTCAGTTTAATATTGCTTTCTCTTATTTACATTATTGTTATTCCCATCTGAAGACATTTTTATTCCAGTAGATTTACTTTTCTTTTTTTTGGTCTTGGTTAAGAAATCAGTAACTCAGGAGTTATCAAACTCAAACATGAATGATAATTGTTATCTTGTTAATTAAATGAACTTTAATGATCCCAATCTTTTCTTAGGAAATAAATAGGATTCGAAGATCAAACCAATTAATCCCTTGACCTGCCTTTATCTTAGTAAAGGTTAACAAAGTGGAATTAAGATTCAATTCTCATCATCATTGATAAGGATAACTAGGATAGGACCTCTAATTTCTCATACCTTGCTAAAAGTTTATTTACAGTCATTTATTTATTTTACTTGCCATTTAAATTACTTGTTCTTCATTTACTTTATTTGCTAATTAGACTATTCGCTTCTCATTCTCAAAACCCCAATTTACAATATCCATAACCAATAATAAGAACATACTTCCCTGCAGTTCCTTGAGAAGACGACTCGAGGTTTGAATACTTCGGTTATCAACTTATTTAGGGGTTTGTTACTTGTGACAACCAAAACGTTTGTATGAAAGGACTTTTGAAGGTTTAGAAACTATACTTGCAACGAGGATTTATCCGCAAATTTCTAGACCACGCAACAGTTCTCTCATCAGCGCTCCTCTGTGGCATCCTGTTCCAGCTCTCTACAAACCGTATTGTGGAACCAAATAAGCTTAACAGTCCACTTCATCTGTGACTGTCTGTCCTCTGGGCCGGGAACAACACCTAGAATATGCTCACATAACTCCTCAATGGTCCGTCCCTGATGGTACTGCTCACAGCCACCAATGCATCCACTCACAGGATCATCGTCAATCCTGAGTCCCAACTGATAGGCCACGTCCTGCAGGATGATAGTCATCTCTCCGCACGGTAAATGAAATGTATGGGACTCAGGCCTCCACCTCTCTATCAACGCCGAGACAAGCTTATAATAGCTTATAATCCTACTAATTTTAAGTTTACCTTATTTAACTGACGTCGTCATGTAACTAATTAATTTATAACTAACTCAACTCTAAATTTTATTGCTCACGTCTCTTTCATATCTAAGTTGACCTAATTAATTATTCCACCAATTACCTTCTAATCCACAACGCAAGCTAATAACTCTGACTAAATTAACTAATAATATTCTTTCTTATATTCATTAACATGTTTATAGCCAATAAACAGTAACTATACTAAAAACCGGTGAGCTAAAATAACTACCGAACATAACATAACAACACTTAAAAGTATGTCTAACTAACTAACTAACTAACTAACATGTAAACAATAAATTTGTTATTCTAACCAACAAATAATCTATACCTAACAATTTCAACTAACATGTAAACAGTAAACCATATAATTCTAATTAAGATAAAAAAAATAGATTATTAGCTACTAACCTGGAACTGAGAAAATCACCCACACTAAACTTTACGGATGTCGAAAAGATAGAAAGGAGTAACAGAGAAAAAATTTTGGAAGGGAGAGTAGAGGAGGAAAGGGACAAACCAAAATGGTCCCACCACCTTTTATAGTGTGCCGAACTCATCATAGGCGAACTTGCTCAAATTCCCAAAAAAAAAAATCATATTCTTGAAAATAAAGCTGAAAAATCTTTTATGGGAAAATAATTAATTATTTTATTTTATAAATAAAAAAATCCTATTAAAATTATTTAATTTTAATTTAAAATTTATTTAATTAAAAAAACAAAAATATTCTTTTAATATTAATATTATTTAAATATATTAAAATAAAAAGATCAAAATACCATTTATTTTGTGTAAGCATATTAAAAGGAAAAAAATTTCTATGCCATTAATTACTTAAAAATATTTATGAATTTAACTTTAATTTTGAAAATATAAATATACAATTTATATATTAAAAATATACAATTCATATAATTTTTATCTAACCATAATTAAACTTCAACTATCATTCACATTTTTTTCTTTTTATTCTTATTTTTCTTCGTTGCATTTTTTTTTCTTTTTTTTCTTTTTTTTTTAGAAATCTAATTCTAATTCGGTATTCAAATCAATGCAAACTGATATAATTGGTCTGGATTTAGTCAAAAAAATATATTTACTCGATCTATTATTTCAAAAGGATCAAATTTAATCAGTTCAATTCTTAATTTCTTTCAAACCCAACCCAAGACAATCACTACACCCTAGCTTCACGAATTAAACATTAGAAGAAATAACTCTAGTTATGAATTTGATGATAATGTAATACTATGCTGTTTTTTGATTTGTGACTACTTAAAATTATTTTTAAATATAATTTTAACTATAAAAATCTAAAATTAAATTCAACTAATAACCTAAAATAAACATCTCCAATAAAATCTTAAAAAAAAATTATACAATATCTCAATGCATCTAAATTTATTTTCAATATTTTCTTTTTCTTTTGAATTATCTTTTGACAAATTAATTTGAAATAACACTTTAAAAAAATATTAATTCTGTTCCTAATATATATTTATATATATCCTAATTAAATGATATGTTATAATATTGTTAATTTTTAAAATCATGATGCTATTGATGAAAAAAAAAGTAGTATAAAAACAAGTTTTATGAGATAAATTATATTATCAAATAAATAATTAAAATAAATAAAATTTAAAATTATTAATTAATTAAAATTTATAAACAAATTTAATAATTTTAATAACTTATATACCAATAGAACATGTTAAATTTTCAATAGTAAGTCATAAAAAAAAATCTCAATAATAATCATAATTATCATTTTATTAAAAATATATTTTAGAGGTTATAATTAATGTGTTTGTAGTTTTACAAAAATAATACATTAATTGCTTAATAATTTTATCAATATGCATTAAAAGCTCTATTAATATAATACCTTCTAACATACTATGCCAATATATATTATAATATTAATAAGGGTAAAGTATATTTTTTGTCCCTAAAGTTTATTAAAAGTTTCAAAAATACTCCTAAGTTTTAATTTGTTTCAATTTTATCCTTAATGTTTTCGATTTGCATCAATTTTATCCTTATCTTAAAATTTTTTGGTCAAACTATGGTCAACATTAATTTTTTTCAATAACACCCCCCAAACCCTATTCTCTTTCATCATCATCAAGAACAACGACTTCCCAACATCCCCGCCGCCGTTTGCGCCCTAACTCCGGCCACCGCAAGTGATGTATATCATATCCTCCTTCTCTCTTTCATGGAGAAGACTCTATTACAAGACCCAACATTCCACCACCGATCCCTGACCATGGCTCCAACCAATAAGTACTACGAAGCACTTGAAATCAAATCCATCAACATTTAAAAAGAAGCAGCAAAATAAAAAATGGGCAACGGCAACATCAACAATAACAAAACACAACAACAACTCCATACAACAACAGATCAAAACTCCATAACAAATAAGAGGTACATGTCCCTTCTGATTCTGAATTACTTTCTCCTCTTTGTGGTACCGTATCTTTAAGCATGTTCTCAAAGATTTCAACAAAAAAATTCTACCTTTATCATCTTCGTTGGAATCATGTTGGGAATCAACAACCTTCTCTTCTCATGGGGCGTTGTATCTTTCAGTTTACAAGTGTTGAAGGTAAGGTCCCATGGAAGTTGTTAGAGTCAAGTCAGAGATGCTCGAGCTTCTTTAGAGCTCCGATGGTGACCAAAATCCCACTGAAAAAGTCATTGTAGGACAAATTGATGAGCTGGAGTTGAGATTTGGAGGAGAAGTTCATTGGAATGTCGTCGGAAAATTTGTGGGAAGATAAATCGAGGTACCAGAAGAAGTTCGTTATGTCGCCAAAGAGCGTGCCGGAGAGGAGGTTGTGGACGAGGTTGAGTAGCTGGAGGTTGGAGAGGTTAGGTTGGTGAGGTTGAGGAGCGGCGGAGGGAGATGGCTGGAGAGGGAGTTCTTATAGAGGTAGACTACACGGCAGAAGAGACAATCGGAGAGGGAGTGAGGGATGGGATTGTTGCTGAGTGAGTTTGGGGATAATGATGAAAAAGAATAGGGTTTGGAGGGTGTTATTGGAAAAAAATAATGTTGACCATAGTTTGACCACAAAATTTGAAGAAAAGGATAAAATTGATGCAAATCGAAAACATTAAGGATAAAATTGAAACAAATTAAAACTTAGGGATATTTTTAGTAAATTTTAGGAAAAAAAAATATACTTTACCCTATTAATAATGTAAAGGAGTTTCAAAACTCCAAACAATACAGGAGTATTGCATCAAGTACCCACTTAGTATTATATAAAGAGGTTCCATAAGATATGTAAAAGTTAAAATATCATATTATCAAATACAATTTTTGAGTTTTATCTCACATCAAATTCTGATCTTATTAAGAAAACTTAGAGCGATTATTTTGATCTTATTAAATGATCTTGTGGCTATTGTTTCGATCTTATCAACGAAACTTGTGGAGATCGTTTTAATTATATCAAGGCAACTTATGATGATCAACACCAATATCTCTCTCTATAGAGTGAAAATTGAGAACTAAATACTAGACGAAACTTCTAATTTTATCATAGGTAATATTGAATTAGTAAATCATAAAAGAATTTGTTTATGAACTTCTTTTAATCCTAATTTGTTAAAAAATAACACAATGAAAAATTTGTTATTTTTAGCCTCAAAGTAGATAATCTCGGGATAGAAAACCAAATTGGATTTTGGACCTTTGCAGGAGCGGAAATAAAGAATGAGTGGATGCTTGATTCACGATAATTTAAATAGTGTTAGAAAATTAAATCAAGAGGTATGCAAATAACATAAGTTTAGAAAAGTCAAAGGCAAAATTCAATTTGAATTCAAAGTGGTTACAAGTTTATGATTCATCACCAAGATTCTACAAACTTCTTGTGCTATCTATCAACTTACATAGATTAGAATTTTCATGAAGTATGGTTAAAGAATTGAAGAAGCAAAGTTTGAGTTGAATACAATAATCATCAATTAGCTAGATATTGCTAGAAGTTAATGTTGGAAGTTTGAAGATTTTTGAAGAACATTCAAGAGAGTAGTATAACTACAACATTCTACAACAATAAAGAAGTTCAAAATCAAATTGAATTGGAATTGAAAGAAAGTTGCACTCATCACCTCCATACTAGAAGAATCATGAAGTGCATTGAAAGGTTCAAGATTGATGACTAAGCTTAATGAAGAATTTTCAAGATGTGCTAGAAATTACTTATTTGAATAGTCAAAGTAAGAAGCAAAGTTGGATAAGTATGTGTATTAAGAAGCTAGTAGAATCATGAACTTTTAGTATAAAACTTTGCCTATATAAAGGCATATATGCCTTATGTATTTTGTGTGTTCCATAATGAAATGTGTATGTTTTGAAATGTGAAAATTCTCTCCTTTGTTTTATGAGTGTTAGTGAGTTTGAGAGATGAAAAATATGATAGTGTCATTTATATGAGTGAGTGATCCTAGGGCCAATTAGTTGTGGGTATTATACTTACATTTGGTATCAGAGAGATGATGGTATTTTCATTTCTCAGAAGAAATATGCAAATGATATTTTGAAGAAATTTCAGATGGAGCACTCAAAACCAGTTTCTACTCCAGTCGGAGAGAAGTTCAAATTGTTGAGAGAAGATAAAGGAGGAGCAGTAAATCTCACATACTACAAAAGTTTGATTGGAAGTCTGAGGTACTTAACTACGACTAGACCAGATATTGTGTTTGGAGTTGGTTTGCTTAGCAGATTTATGGAGGAGCCTTATACCAACCATTTGCAAGCGGCAAAGAGAATTCTTCGATATATCAAAGGTACTTTAAATGATGGAATTTATTGTGAGAATACTAATGAAGTAAACCTTGTTGGCTACACTGATAGTGATTGGGCCGGAGATATAGAAACAAGAAAAAGTACTTCAGGGTTTGTATTTCATCTTGGTTCTGGTGCAATTTCATGGTCGTCAAAGAAACAACCAGTAGTAGCACTATCTACAGCAGAAGCAGAATATATAGCAGCAGCAAGTTGTGCAACACAAGCAGTTTGGCTAAGAAGAATTCTTGAGGAATTGAACGAGAAACAAAATACTCCAACAACAATATTTTGTGATAACAAGTCAGCTATTGCACTTTGCAAAAATCCAGTATTTCATGGAAGATCGAAGCATATTGATATTCGGGTTCACAAAATCAGAGAGTTAGTAAATGAAAAAGAAGTTGTGATCGAGTACTGTCCAACTGAAGAACAAGTTGCAGATATATTTACAAAGCCATTGAAGACTGAGTTATTTTACAAGTTGAAGAAGATGCTTGGAATGATTAATTCTACAAGCTTGATTTAAGGGAGGCAATGTTAGAAAATTAAATCAAGAGGTATGCAAATAACAGAAGTTTAGAAAAGTCAAAGACAAAATTCAATTTGAATTCAAAGTGGTTACAAGTTCATGATTCATCACTAAGATTCTACAAACTTCTTGTGCTATCTATCAACTTACATAGATTAGAATTTTCATGAAGCATGGTTAAAGAATTGAAGAAGCAAAGTTTGAGTTGAATACAATAATCATCAATTAGCTAGATATTGCTAGAAGCTAATGTTGGAAGCTTGAAGATTTTTGAAGAACATTCAAGAGAGTAGTATAACTACAACATTCTACAACAATGAAGAAGTTCAAAATCAAATTGAATTAGAATTGAAAGAAAGTTGCACTCATCACCTCCATACTAGAAGAATCATGAAGTGCATTGAAAGGTTCAAGATTGATGACTAAGCTTAATGAAGAATTTTCAAGATGTGCTAGAAATTACTTATTTGAATAGTCAAAGTAAGAAGCAAAGTTGGATAAGTATGTGTATTAAGAAGCTAGTAGAATCATGAACTTTTAGTATAAAACTTTGCCTATATAAAGGCATATATGCCTTATGTATTTTGTGTGTTCCATAATAAAATGTGTATGTTTTGAAATGTGAAA
Source organism: Arachis ipaensis (assembly GCF_059453495.1). Classification (NCBI taxonomy): domain Eukaryota; kingdom Viridiplantae; phylum Streptophyta; class Magnoliopsida; order Fabales; family Fabaceae; genus Arachis; species Arachis ipaensis. The sequence goes on from NC_142439.1 coordinate 98,312,461, forward strand.
ATTCTCTCCTTTGTTTTATGAGTGTTAGTGAGTTTGAGAGATGAAAAATTTGATAGTGTCATTTATATGAGTGAGTGATCCTAGGGCCAATTAGTTGTGGGTATTATACTTACAAATAGTAACCATCGTAAAACAGCCTCAATTAGTGGCAATTGAAATACAACCCTGCTAAATATGATCGATACGGCAGCGCATAGACCATCAATTGTGCCAGTCATATCTTTACCTCTATTTTTGTGGCGGTTTATACAAAGTCACCAGTAAATAATGTCAATATTGCAGTCGTTCATAATATGTCGTGTAACAACTCTAATTTTTGCACTAATGCGAATTTTTCTTAAAATAATATTTTAAAGCGATTAGTTTTATTTTGAAAAATTCGATTTTTACCAATAAAACTAATTAATGGTATTTCTTGATGAGCTTAAAATTACTAACGCTTCATCAAATATTTTTATTCTTAAGTTACTAATATCATTTATATTAATAACTCATATACATTTAACTTTATATATTATTATTATTATTATTCCGGTATTATCTATATTATTATTACTACTATTATTATTACTATATTATTAATTATTTTTTTTAGAAAATAAAAAGAAACAAAAGCCACGTCGTGGCTTTTATATGCAATAAATATATATATATATATGGAATGAAAGGTAAAGAAAAGGGAAAACGTGGCTTTAATATAGGAATGTAAAATAAGAACTTGACAACTCATTAAGCCTTAATCACCACCAATTACTTTCTTTGCTTAACTTTTCATTTCATTCACTAAGCCTCAGGAAAGAGAAAGAATAGAGAGAGACCGAAGCTTTATGAGAGAACCGTAAAATCCTCTAACCTTCCGGCTTCGATTTCTTGTGATTCGTAACTCAATAAAAAATCTAATCTGGTAAAAGTGTTTGTATCTTTCTCCTTTACGTGTTGGCGCTACTTTTGTCCGATGAAAGTCGACGGTGACGTAGTTCCCCTACCCCTTGAGCTTGGCCAACTAGAGTTCTACGAGGTACAGAGGATTCCGGACGTTTTTCCCTTCAGCAGCTCGGTCAGAAAGTTTCTCCAGAGTTTCGAGTATTTCGATTACGTACGAAGGTAGGGTTTTGATAAATTTTCACCGACCAAATGATATTTGATAAGTAAATTGATGTTTGGATTGAGTGTTATTGAGATTTGATTGCATTTCATGCTGAATTTTGTTGATATATTGATATTTTGATGAAGTTGTGTTTTAGTCAGCTCGAGAATGGATAAAATTTTAAGTTAATATTTTGATAAAAAAAATAAAACAGATTTTTGGTCTCGTTGAAGGACAAGATAATAGTTTGGAAATTTTATTTTGAAGGATGTCTTTGTATTTTTATAAAAAGACTGAGGTTATGTTTATAATTATAAACTAAGTTTTGAAAGGAAAATGCTATTTTGAGTTTTTATTCAAAATTACTCTCCATATTAAAATAAATTATTTTCATCAAAGATAAATTATATTGTGGAATGATACAAAAGAGAAGAGGAAGAACGAAAAGTAAAGGAAAGATAAATAAAGGAATCTCTGCAACAGGAGAACAGAGAACAAAGATTAAAGGAATATATAGATTAATGAAATGACTGCCATAGGAGAGCAGATGTGACATTGTTTGGGCCTTAGTGCCAAATGTAAAGTGGGGACACCTACACACTGAGAACTGTTTTCCAGATGTACGCTTATTAATTTGGAAAGTCTCACTGTATGTGGCCTAGCCGTACGACTTATAAGCACATTGTATGCATCTGGAAAACCATATCTGGGACTCGTGCCCGGGTAATGTCGGGAGCGGGTAGGCAACCGACACATGAGCTCATGGCCTGCGTTAGGAATAGACATGCATCATCCTTGTTGCGCATTTGCATTTTACTTGACATTGTAAAATTGTTTGTGATTGTCTTCTTGTGTTTATACATTCCTTAATGTTATTCTGAATTATAGTTACTAGATATTTCTTTGTGACACTTGTATATTTTGTTGTGAATTACTTGAACTGTGGTAATCCTGACTAAACTAACCACCCTCGACCCTACTAAGAACCCCCCAGTTCTTACCCCTTCTCTTCCTCCCCTTCAGATGGAGACCGGAGTTATATTTTACGAGATGGACCCTCCCTATATATACGAGGATATTGTACAGCATAGGTTTTATGTAGTAGCTGCAGAGATTAGGACTCGTATGTACATTCTGCGTGATCATCCTTTCAGCCACCCGATTGACACTCTAGAGTTTAACCCCGACATGCCCTATGAGTTCCCACTGCAGTGGCTCCACCCAGATGCTCCATTTTACCCGTTTCATGATGGGCCGGTGCCTCACCAGCATCCCGATCAGCCTGCAGATCAAGCGGACCCTGAGCCTAAGCCCATGGAGGAGCATTTTCCAGAGCCTGTACCGGAGGAGGACATCCCAGTGGAGCAGATCTCAGTATTTTCATCCGAGCCATCTTCTGAGGAGCTGCTCACCGCCTCTATGAGTGGACCGGTGAGTGCTGGTCAGACCAGTAGCACGAGTGCCAGTGCCCCTCCCGAGATTATAGAGATTTCCGATGATGAGGACGAGGATCCTGAGGAGTGTTCTGATGTGGTTGTGATCTCCTCTGACGATGACAGCTGAGTCTTGGGAGCTGCGGTTGTGCCTTTTGATAGTTTTTTTGTGTTAGCCTAGCTTTTGTGTTAATCTCTCACTTTTGGTCAGACTCACTGAGAGAGTAGGGTGTACATAGTTGACTAGGTTAGTTCGGGTGCCAGCTTAGGGGTTTTCTATATGGACCAGGGCCCGGAGTGTCATAGTAGTAATTCTGGACGGTTGTATGCTAACTCAAGATATATATATATATATATATATATATATATATATATATATACACGACAGAACCTGTATGCGTATGTATGGTCTATGCTATGTGTTCTGGTTATATATGATGCTGGCTTGTGTATGTTTAATTAGCTGTCCTCGCAAGTTTTTTTTATATAAGTTCTTCCAAAAACTCGATAGTACGCTAACCCGATTACAGGCTCAATAATATATAGTAGAGGTTGCATGTGAACAGGTTGGTGACACTTGATTTCTGGTATGATCATGACTTACTGGGAATTGGGTCATTATATGTCGCGCTAACTACCATTACAATCTGTTCAGCAGTAGTTTATTAATAAACTACCATAAAAAACCATTGCTATTTAGCGAATTTTTTGTAGTGTGTTAATCATTAGGTTCAAATCATTCATTAGCAATGGTTTTTATTGAGCAAATACCTAATTCGGTCCCTATCCATCCACATGAAAGACAACCTGACCCCTAACTTTATTGTTTTAGGACAACATGACCCCCTTGTAAAATGTTCATCACATATATATTTAATTATAGAGATTGATGTTGTAGAAGTTTTATTTGTAATATGTGGGGATTTTAAATTCTACAAATTATTAATAAATTTATTTTTGAAAAATTCTTTGACTAGTGGTTGTCTGGTCATCACAAAAAATGATTTTAAATGATATTTATATTACGGCAGTTCTATTTGAGTATTATGACATTTTATGGTGTTATCATAATTAATTTGCATAAAATGGCGATTTTTGGTGATTCTAGTGGGTTATTATCTGGGTCCATTATTTAAAAAGAAAAAGCCCAAAACTTATTCAACCCTAAAATTGCACACTGAAACTAACACTGTCACTACTGTGTTAGAGTAAGGTCGAAAATGACGCTACCACTGTGATCTGCTTTGGCGACGATCTGCTCTAGCGACAACTGATAAGAGAGAATTAGTGTTGGTCTAGAATTTCTCAAAATAAGATCACTTCGTTGCAAGTATAGCTAAACCAACAACTAACTCTCAACATCAAAGTTTAGATGATATTCAAATGCAAAACATAAACCGAGATTGAGAGTAATTCAACCTCAGGTCATTCTCCCTAGGAACTAATGCCAATGAGTGCATACAATTTTGGTTGTGGAAAGCAAGGGGTTTTCAATGATAAGGAAGCAAACAAATAAAGAGATAAAAGAACGGTTCAAAATTGCAATTAATAAACTAATAAAGGCAAAAAAGAACTATGTATGTAATATAAACAAGTAATGCTATAAAGTGATAGGAAAGTGGTCAAAACATAAATAAAACCTTGACTTGGGATGAGTTATGGAATCCTTTCCTTGCCATAACCACAACTATGATAATTATCATGGGTTAGTCTCGCCTAGTTAACCCCAACCATCGAGGAGTAAGTCAAGCAAGCATAATTAACCTTAATCCATAAGTTCTAACCAACTTATCAAACTAGTTGATAAAAGGCTAGCTTTAATGGAAACAAAAATCAACTAACTTCCCAAGAATTATCTCTAAATGTTGGACATTATGGCTCTAGTAATTTATAGACTCATTTTTCCCAAGCCAAGGGGTGAAAATCTACCCCAAAGCTAGGGTTGACATTTCATCAAACACCTAGTATGCATATTCACAAAACATGGGAAAATTGGTAAATTAATGAAAGCTATAAACCATAAATGACCAAAATCAATAAAGACAACTCAAGCAAACATATAAAAGACATCAAAATCAAATTAAACAACTAGAACATCAAAATTTCAAAACCAAGCATATATTGATATAGGAGAGTAGAAATAGAAATAAGTGTAGAACAAGTATGGTAATTGATGCCAGGGCATTTTGGCCAGTTTTACTGACCTTTTCTTTACTGTTTTTAAGGTAGTTTCATGTATTTTCTTAGAAAATAAGCTAGTTTTGGGTAGATATTCACTTACATCTTGATTCAAGCATACATTGTGCACTTTACATGATTTCATGAGAATTTTTGCATGAATTATATGACAAATTAGAGGATGCATGTCTCATGATTTGGATTAGAACTTTGATGCACTTTATTGCTTGATTTCAGGACAAAGGAAGCAAGGAAGAACCACGTCAGCAGCCACGTTAGTCTAACTAACGTGACCACTAACGTGGAATGGGAGCTAGCTTGCAACGTTAATGAGAAAAGTAATCGCAAATAACGCCCTTGAAGCCATCATAACCCACGTTAACAGTCACGTTAACTAAGTTAACGGGAACTCTAATGTGGAAGAAAGAAAATGGAGCCAACGTTAGTGACACTTACCTTTGTCACTAACGTTGGACCAAGCTCATAAATGGCCACGTTAAGAGCCACGTTAACTTAGTTAACGTGGACTCTAACGTTAAGAAGCAAAAGAGAAGCCAACGTTAGTGACATTTACTTTTGTCACTAACGTTGGCCAAGCCTCCATAAGCCATGTTAACTCCCACGTTAACTTAGTTAACGTGGAAGCTAACATGGAGAGAGCAATTGATAGCCAACGTTAGTGACACTTACCTTTGTCACTAACGTTGGGGTGAACCACCAAGAGCCACCATGAGCAACGTTAACTCCCATGTTAACTTAGTTAACGTGGAAGCTAACGTGGATAAAGAGATGATGAGCCAACGTTAGTGACACTCACCTTTGTCACTAACGTTGGAGATGGCTAGCATGACTACGTTAGAAGCCACGTTAACTTAGTTAACGTGGACTCTAACGTGGGAAATAGGGGCACATTGGAACGTTAGTGACAAAGGTAAGTGTCGTTCTCGAAGAATTGGCACTGCTACGTTAGAAGCCACGTTAACCTAGTTAACGTGGACTCTAACGTAGGGACAAGGGAGGACTCTCCACGTTATTGGGAAAGGTAAGTCCCAATAACGTGTGCGAAGGACCAAGAGGCAAAGTTAGTGGTCACGTTAGTGCCACTAACGTTGAAGTCAACGTGATCATATTTGGGTTAGGAACGTTAGTGAAAAAGGTGATTGTCACTAACGTTCTCGAACCCACACTTTCACTTAACGTTGACACCACTAACGTCCTGAGTCAAAGTCCCTGCCTACTTCACCTTTTCTCTCTGCAAGCAAAGCTAAGCCCAATGAAAAGGATAACTGCTTCAAACTCAAGATTCAGAGGCCCATACCCAAGACTTGAAGAGCCAACTAGAAGATGAGAAGAGTAGTATATATAGGAGTAGCTTTGAATTAGTTAGAGGAGTTGGAAACTTTAGGGAGCCTTTGGCATAGAACTACTCTCTGTATTTTACTTTCTCTGCACTTCTAGTTTTACTTTCATCATGTATTCTCCATCTTGGTTTTCATTTTCCAGAGCTATGAACAACTAAACCCCTTTCATTGGGTTAGGGAGCTCTGTTGTAATTTGATGGATCAATATTAGTTTTCATTCTCCTTCTTCTATCTTTTCTCTTGATTTTACTAGAAAGCTTTCGATCTTCATTCAATTGGGTAGTTATCTTGAAAAAGAGGCTATTTATACTTGGATCTCTTCTGAACCTTGAAAGAGGAATGATGAGATCATGCTAGAAATGCTTTCTCATGCTAGACCAAATTGGGTTTGGATGGATATGTGACTATAATCCTACCAACACTTGATTTGGAAAATGCATGTGGTATAATCAGTGACCATACTTCATCTCTTCTCATGATCAATTGACCAAGAAATTGGCTATTGATCAAGATTTGAGAGATTGAATTACCAAGAAATTGGAATTCGATCACTTAAGATTGCCAAGGAGATCAATGAATGCATTGATTGAGGAAGAGATGAAAATGAACTTGATCCGGAGAATGCAACATCTCCTGAGCCCAATGAACTCCCCATTTCTGATCTTACCCATTCTCTTTAATTTTTGCCATTTACTTTTATGAGCAATTACCCCATTCCCGTTTAAGATTCTGCAATTTACTTTCCGCCATTTACATTCAGCTCTTTATTTCTAGCATTTTCTGTTTCTGCTATTTACTTTCCTGCCATTTAATTTTCTGCAAATCTCAAATCAAATTCTGGTTCGCTCAACTAGAACATTCCTCTAATTAAAGTTTCTTGATCAATCAATCTTTGTGGGATTCGACCTCACTCTATTGTGAGTTTTTACTTGATGACAAATTCGGTACACTTGCCGAAGAAAATTTGTTGAGAGACAAGTTTTGTGCGTATCAAGTTTATGGCGCCGTTGCCGGGGATTGATTTTGTATCAACAATGATTAAGTTGGAGGATCACTAGATTGAGCATTTGTTATTCTGTTGATTTTAATTTCTGTTTGAGCACTTTACCTTCAGTTTCTGTTGTTTTGTATTCCCATCCCTTTAACCCCTTTATTTCAGTTGTTTACACTCTGTTTCACTCACCCACTAACTGCTTGATATATTGCATCACTCACACTAACAGTAATTCTAATAGAATACTTTCTGGTTCTGTTTCTTTGCTTGTACCTTGTTGGTTGTATGACAGGGAGGAGAAGCGGGGCTTCAACTTCCTTTGATTCTGAACCTGAGAGGACCTTCCTTAGATTAAGGAGGGAAGCAAGAGGAAAGAGAGTAGTTGGTGCTGAGGAAGAGGAAGAGTACTTTGAACCAAACATGGAGGAGAATATGGAGAACCATCATGAAGAAGAGGCTCACAACTATGGCAGAGAGGGTCTAGCAAATCATGCTGGGCAAGAAAGAAGAGTTATGGGTTCTTACATCAACCCAAACCCAGAAAACTGTGGAAGTAGCATCCAAAGGCCAACCATACATGCCAACAACTTTGGACTAAAGCCACAGCTCATCACCCTTATTCAGAACAACTGTTCATTCGGAGGGAGTGTCCAAGAAGATCCCAATCAACATCTAACCACCTTCCTGAGGATATGTGATATTGTGAAGTCTAATGGTGTTCATCCTGACACCTATAGACTACTTCTGTTCCCTTTCTCACTCAAGGACAAGGCATCTAAATGGCTGGAGTCCTTCCCAAAGGAGAGTTTAGCAACCTGGGAAGATGTGGTGAACAAATTCTTGGCAAGATTCTATCCTCCTCAATGGATTAACAGGCTGAGAGCTGAGGTTCAAACTTTCAGGAAGCAGGATGGTGAGACTCTATATGAAGCATGGGAGAGGTTTAAGGACCTAACAAGGAGGTGTCCACCAGATATGTTCAATGAATGGGTGCAGCTACACATTTTCTATGAAGGCCTTTCCTATGAATCAAAGAAGGCAGTAGACCACTCATCCGGGGGATCTCTGAACAAGAAGAAGACCATTGAGGAGGTCATAGATGTCATTGAAACTGTAGCAGAGAATGACTACTTCTATGCCTCCGAAAGAGGGAATACTAGAGGAGTGATGGAGCTAAAAAATGTGGATGCACTGCTGGCCCAAAACAAGCTCATAACCAAGCAGTTGGCTGACCTCACCAAGAAGATGGAGAGGAACCAAGTAGCAGCAATCACCACCTCATCAACGACCCAAGAAGAAGTGAATGAAGAAGCAGAGGGTAGTCAGGAGCAAGCCAACTACATTGGGAATTCACCTAGGCAAAACCATGATCCATACTCCAAAACCTACAACCCTGGATAGAGGAACCACCCAAACTTTGGGTGGGGAAATCAACAAGACCAAGGAATAAATCAAAGACGTCCAAATTCCAACAACTTAGCTCACCAACATGCCACACCTAGACCATATCAGCACCCACATAACCACCCCTCTCAACACTTCTACCAAGGCCAAACTAACCTTTCTCATTCATCCAACCCCAACCCACCATCATCTGATGACAGACTCTCGAAGATTGAAAACCTACTTGAAGGCATATACAAAGAGATTCAAGACAACATGGTGTTCAAGGAGGAAGTGTGAGCCAATTTTAAGAACCAGGGAGACACCATCAAGAGGTTGGAATCTCAAGTGGGGTATCTCTCTGAGCAGATTCCCAAACCTACAGATGGATTCCCAAGTGACACAGAGAAAAATCTGAGAGGTGAAACAAAGAAAGTAAGATGGGAAGATTTCAAGATGGTCACTACAAGTGATAAGGAGACTGAGGACAAGCCAAACAGGCTGCCAGAACAACCTAGAGATACCTCAGCAGAGAAGAAGGAAAAAGATCACCAAGAACCAAAAATCTCACAACAGGAGTTGCTGAGACTCTATGCACCCTTTCCCCAACTACTCAATGGTGTTGTGGAGAAGAGAATATACTCAAGATTTCTTGACTTGTTTGCATCTCTGCATGTAAACATACCATTCATCAAGACCATCCAACAAATGCCTACATACATCAAGTATATGAAGGAACTGCTTCCCAAGAAAAGCTCACTCAAGGGAGGCCAAACTATAGTGATGAACAAGGAGTGCAGCGCCCTCATTCAACCAGAGTTGCCTACAAAAAGAAAGGACCCAGGGAGCTTTCACATCCCCTGTGCCATAGGAGAAACAATGTTTGATAAAGCACTCTGCGATTTGGGAGCAAGCATCAATTTAATGCCCTTATCCCTTATGAAGAGGCTGCAGATCAATGAGATAATACCCACAGATGTAGTCATCAGGCTGGCTGACAAAACTAAAAAACAAGCAATAGGAGTGGTGGAAAACGTGTTGATAAAGGTTGGGAAATACTTTCTTCCCACAGACTTTGTCATATTGGATATGAAAGAGAGTCACACTCACCCAATCATATTGGGAAGACCATTCCTAGCTACAGCCAGAGCACTCATAGATGTGGAGCGAGGGGAGCTAATCTTGAGGATCCATGATGAACAGCTCACCTTCACTGTTTTCAAACACTCACAAGAAACAGATCAAAGAAGAAGGTACCAAGGAGGTGGAGGAACAAGAAGATCCCTACCGAGAACTTCTCTCTAGGGGATAAAGTGATCTCAGCTTACTTCCCAGATATCCCCCCTGTTCTCCCCACTGTACCATCTCAGTTACCTAAGGTCTTCACTATCAACAGAGTTCTCTCCTTGGAACATGTAGAGATCATTGATACAACCAATGGATATAGGTCCACAGCAAGAGGGGAGGACTTGAAGCATTATTAACCTCCCTGATGAAGGAGAAACGTCAAGCTAGTGACACTAAAGAAGCGCTTCATGGGAGGCAACCCATGTTTTATATGCTTTTAGAAAATAGTGAATAAGTCAATATTCATGAATTCTAACCCAAACTTGACAAACACTTGGTGAAATCCTTATTATGCAATATATAGTGAAGAATAAGTGGTGTTCAAAGCATGCCAAGAAAGCATGAATGCAATTCAGAGCATGCTAGTCTTGGAGCCTTGAACAAAACTTTTTCATCACAGTGCTACAAACTAAGTTTGGTGTCACCCAAGGTGCCACCAATGTGCATATAAGGATACACAGTTAGTTAGTTAGTTGGTGTTCATGAATAAACAATCTAGTTCTTTATTATTCTAGCCATAAAGTTTAATTTCTCAATGATATTAATTTTTCTTATTTTATTTTTATAGGAAAAGGGAAAGGAGCATTGAAGAGGATTGATTGGACAATTGAATGAGGAAGGTTCGGACACCACAAAAGGAGGGTACTACACACGTGCCTCAAGGAGGGACGCATTGGAAAATGTTGCCATGCAACATTGAAAAGGATGACACCCTTGAAGATCGAACAACACCCTTCATAAAGTTGATGATCCTTGTCCTTTCTCCGTGCTGAACCCCATCCGTCCATCTCACACTCAAATCATCTATCCAAACCCTTCATTTGCCCGTCACTTCCATATATAAGTAGCTCTCCCTCCATACCCCCTTCACATTCTAAACGCCCAGCTTAACATCCCTCTCAGAACCAAACCATTCTTACCACATTAAAAACATTCCCCCTTACTCCCTTCATTGCACTCAATCCGAAACAACCAAAAGTCTCCACACCCTTACCACCTTCACACATTAACTCCCATTTATGGCATCTTCGAGCTCTAAAAGAAGGAAGGGAAAGGAACCTATGGAGCAACACCCGTATGATGAAAAGAAATTTAGAAGCTTGCACCATGCATTGCAGTACGGGTGGATGGTTGATAAGGAAATAATATATGAACTTGGATTTCAAGTCAGAAAGAATGAGTGCCCGGAAATCACGACGAAGGTAGAAAAGAGGCGATGGGAGCTCCTCACTGATCCGGTTGTTAAGGTAAATGCAAATCTTATAAGAGAGTTTTATGCAAATGCGGTCCGATATGATAAGGCCGATGAGTCATATACAAGCTCTGTGAGAGGAAAGATTGTGGATTTCAATCCCATGAGTGTCATGAGGGCATTAAAGCTACGGTCCATACCGTTTGAAGAAGAGAGTTATCATTCAAGAATAGACAACAGCCCCAATTATGACCAGATTGTGCAAGATATTTGTGTACCCGGAGCTGACTGGGAAAGATATGCGGATAGGAGACCAAGGTTCATCAAGAGAGCAGACCTCACTCTGGAAGCAAAGGGGTGGTTCGAAATTGTAAGGAGATCCATCCTCCCAGCAGGGAACAACTCGGAAGTGAACCTCAAGAGAGCCACAATGGTGCACTGTATACTCAAAGGAGGAGAGATCAAGGTTCATGAATTCATAGCCGCAGGCATTAGAAAGATGGCAGAGAAAAGCGACTCAAGAGGAAAGTTAGGTTACCCCAGCACTATTTACCGACTATGCAAGAAAGCTGGGGTGGTGTTTGAAGATGAGGACCCCGTGTGGATAGAAGAGGGCATTCCAATAACCGTTCGACGGATGCATGCTGCCGCATCCCCCTGCCTCAACGGAAGCAAGAGGCCAGCCCCTCAAGTAGTAGAAGGACAAGTCTTAGAGGGGCAAACACCATCCACTTTGGATATGCACCAACTACAGGAAGCCATTGATGGCCTATCTAGACAATATTTGGAAAGCCAAGGAGCACAGAAAGAGCTTCAATTACAGATGATGGGACAGCAAGAGGAATTACTCTCAAGATGGATGACTCAACAAGGAGAGTGGCAAAAGCAAATGATGGAGCAGTAACTGAGTCAAGGACAACAATGGAGTGAAACATTCCACAGGATAGAACAAAGGCAAAATGAACAACAATAATCCATCTAGAAGCTAATCAACATCCAAGCACATCAAGGTGCACATATACATGAGATGCATCGAAGACAAATAGAACAGGCAGAACTATTGGACGAGCAAAGGGCATTCGTAGAAGGAGTTTACATGAGCGAGACTGGGCATCATATAAACACTCAAGCCAGGCTCAGATACTTAGTAGGACAGCTGCCTATATTGCATCCTGGAATCGCAAGGTATGAAGAAATGAAGGATGAATTAGCATGAGAAGAAAGACAAAAGGTGGAAGAGAGTCATGAATCAGTGAGGAAGGCACTTGAGGATTGGAAGCAAGTAAGATTGGCACGGATGCGAGGAAATGCAAGAGGACACAATGAAGACAAACAAGGAGGGGAGCATGGGCATCCACATGAGTAAAAGGTGGTGGAGTTCCCTCTTTGATCCATATTTTTCTATGCTTTAAATAAGGGAGACCTTGTATGAAATAGAACATGCTTCCATGTTAGTTTGAACTTTTTTCAATTCTGTCTTTTAAACTTTTTGTTGATTAGGGCTGTGTTTGCTAGTCTGAATGTCATTACTGCATCATTTTCTTACTTACTTTTATGCTTGTCCTTTTGAATCAAATGAAAAGAGAATATGTGTTTTATAAAAGACCAGAGTGGAGTTCATACTATGGAGTAAGTTCCTGAGTTGGTGGTGTGGTCATAAGTTAGCTAAGTTGGTTCAACCACAAGGTGGGAAGACAACTATCTGTCATGAATCATATGCTTGAACACACCCCATGAGACTAGCTAAATAACAAGATCCTAATAAGAAAAAGGGAAGGAACAATCAAAGTTGAAGAATAAAAGAAAAATAGCAAGAAAAGAGGCTAGGCACCAAGGGTTTGAGTCTTGAGGGATGTGTCTGTCGTGTTCCTGTACCAAGAATCTGCTTGGATTACTAAGCTCTCAGGGGTGCTTTAACACCTGGTAACTTGGGTTAACTAACCCGGGATTATCAGCTAAAAGTCCACTATCAAGAGCAATCTTTGCTACAGAATATTTAGTAACCCAAAGAGGTGCTGGACACCAAGACCTCAAGAAAAGAAAATAAACAAACCATGTGCCTGTGGTGTGTATGTATGGGGGAGAGACTTGAGGAAGTAAGTTCTTAGGGGTGCTTCAACACCTAGCACCTTGAACCAACTGGTTCGGGAGTGTTGGTTGAAAGCTTATTCTAAAGAGTTGCCCCCTTACAGAGCACTTAGCCTAAGAACACAAATAAGCCCTGAAATGACAACAAAAGGATCAATGAATAAAAGTCTCATGGGATGCAATCAAGTGAGTATTCTAGAACATGATAAAGGTCTGAAAGCCAGTGAAGGAATGAACCTAAGTTGCTATGCATGAAACCACCATAAAACCAGGAACATGACTTCCACAAGAATGACTCATTTTCTCTTGGCATTCCATTCATCATTCTCTTGTTCCAGTACTTGCTTAGGGACAAGCAAGCTTTAAGTTTGGTGTTGTGATGCCAGGGCATTTTGGCCAGTTTCACTGACCTTTTCTTTACTGTTTTTAAGGTAGTTTCATGCATTTTCTTAGAAAATAAGCTAGTTTTGGGTAGATATTCACTTACATCTTGATTCAAGCATACATTGTGCACTTTACATGATTTCATGAGAATTTTTGCATGAATTATATGACAAATTAGAGGATGCATGTCTCATGATTTGGATTAGAACTTTGATGCACTTTATTGCTTGATTTCAGGACAAAGGAAGCAAGGAAGAACCACGTCAGCAGCCACGTTAGTATAACTAACGTGACCACTAACGTGGAATGGGAGCTAGCTTGCAACGTTAATGAGAAAAGTAATTGCCAATAACGCCCTCGAAGTCATCATAACCCACGTTCAGAGTCACGTTAACTAAGTTAACGTGAACTCTAACGTGGAAGAAAGAAAATGGAGCCAACGTTAGTGACACTTACCTTTGTCACTAACGTTGGACCAAGCTCATAAGTGGCCACGTTAAGAGCCACGTTAACTTAGTTAACGTGGACTCTAACGTTAAGAAGCAAAAGAGAAGCCAACGTTAGTGACATTCACCTTTGTCACTAACGATGGCCAAGCCTCCATAAGCCACGTTAACTCCCACGTTAACTTAGTTAACGTGGAAGCTAACATGGAGAGAGCAATTGATAGCCAATATTAGTGACACTTACCTTTGTCACTAACGTTGGGGTGAACCACCAAGAGCCACCATGAGCAACGTTAACTCCCACGTTAACTTAGTTAACGTGGAAGCTAACGTGGATAAAGAGATGATGAGCCAACGTTAGTGACACTCACCTTTGTCACTAACGTTGGAGATGGCTAGCATGACTACGTTAGAAGCCACGTTAACTTAGTTAACGTGGACTCTAATGTGGGAAATAGGGGCACATTGGAACGTTAGTGACAAAGGTAAGTGTCACTAACATTTTTGAAGAATTGGCACTGCTACGTTAGAAGCCACGTTAACCTAGTTAACGTGGACTCTAACATAGGGACAAGGGAGGACTCTCCACGTTATTGGGAAAGGTAAGTCCCAATAACGTGTGCGAAGGACCAAGAGACAAAGTTAGTGGTCACATTAGTGCCACTAACGTTGAAGTCAACGTGATCATATTTGGGTTAGGAACGTTAGTGAAAAAGGTGATTGCCACTAACGTTCTCGAACCCACACTTTCACTTAACGTTGACACCACTAACGTCCTGAGTCAAAGTCCCTGCCTACTTCACCTTTTCTCTCTACAAGCAAAGCTAAGCCCAATGAAAAGGATAACTGCTTCAAACTCAAGATTCAGAGGCCCATACCTAAGACTTGAAGAGCCAACTAGATGATGAGAAGAGTGGTATATATAGGAGTAGCTTTGAATTAGTTAGAGGAGTTGGAAACTTTAGGGAGCCTTTGGCATAGAACTACTCTCTGTATTTTACTTTCTCTGCACTTCTAGTTTTACTTTCATCATGTATTCTCCATCTTGGTTTTTATTTTCCAGAGCTATGAACAACTAAACCCCTTTCATTGGGTTAGGGAGCTCTGTTGTAATTTGATGGATCAATATTAGTTTTCATTCTCCTTCTTCTATCTTTTCTCTTGATTTTACTAGAAAGCTTTCGATCTTTATCCAATTGGGTAGTTATCTTGGAAAAGAAGCTATTCATACTTGGATCTCTTCTGAACCTTGAAAGAGGAATGAAGAGATCATGCTAGAAATGCTTTCTCATGCTGGACCAAATTGGGTTTGGATGGATATGTGACTATAATCCTACCAACACTTGATTTGGGAAATGCATGTGGTATAATCAGTTACCATACTTCATCTCTTCTCATGAGCAATTGACCAAGGAATTGGCTATTGATCAAGATTTGAGAGATTGAATTACCAAGAAATTGGAATTTGATCACTTAAGAGATCAATGAATGCATTGATTGAGGAAGAGATGAAAATGAACTTGATCTGGAGAATGCAACATCTCCTGAGCCCAATGAACTCCCCATTTCTGATCTTACCCATTCTCTTTAATTTCTGCCATTTACTTTTATGAGCAATTATCCCATTCCCGTTTAAGATTCTGCAATTTACTTTTCGCCATTTACATTCAGCTCTTTATTTCTAGCATTTACTATTTCTGCTATTTGCTTTCCCGCCATTTAATTTTTTGCAAATCTCAAATCAAATTCTGGTTCGCTCAACTAGAACATTCCTCTAATTAAAGTTGCTTGATCAATCAATCTCTATGGGATTCGACCTCACTCTATTGTGAGTTTTTACTTGACGACAAATTCGGTACACTTGCCGAAGAAAATTTGTTGAGAGACAAGTTTTGTGCGTATCAGTAATTGAAAGAGACAATTAAAGAAATACTTACAAGGTAAATTACAAAATCCAAAAGCAAGACTTGAAGTATAAAATTCTACAAAATCTAATTAAAACCCTAAGAGAGAATTTTCTATACTACACTACTCCTACTCCTACTATATGTTTCTACCCTACTCTAAGATGGCTCTCCTCATATGTGTTGCATTACCCTTAATATAGCCTCTCAAAGTAGCCTTCATCACTTCAAAAATGGGCTTAGAGATCCCCAAAACTGCATAGCACGTGACTTTTTAATGGAGGCATGCGCTGGGACCTGTGCGGACGCACAGATGTGTGCGTCCGCACACTTTGCAAAAATCCCTTCCTGTGTGTACGCACAAGTAGCTGTGCGCACGCACACTAGGCGATGCTTGTTTGGACGCGCAACGTGGCTCACGCGCACGCGTGACTCTAATTCGATGGCTGTGCGTACGCACGCATGTCTGTGCGCACGCACGCGTGGTTGTGCTCTTCTCCTTTGTTTTCTTCATGCTTTCTCCCTTTTTGCATGCTTTCTTCCACTTCTACCAAACCATTCTTGCCTCTAGGACCTGAAATCACTCAACAAACAGATCACGGCATCGAATGAAATAAAAGTGAGATTAAATTACTCAATTTAAGCACAAAAACGCATGTTTTCACGTTTAGGCTCAATTTAGGGATCAAACACAAAGGTATGCTATTTTGGTGAATAAGTGTGAGTTTATGTGATGAAATCCATCCAATTATAGCCAAAATATATCATCAAATATGGATTCATCAATTTTCCCACACTTAAACAATAGCATGTCCTCATGCTAAACACATAAAAAGGAGAAGGATAAAAGGGCAAGCAACTTATTCAATGCATCTACCTACATGCATGCAACTATGCTTTACACTATCTATATATATCTATCTATAATGTCCTATTGATTTGGTGAAGACAAACAATCATATTTCCAAGTAAGCATAAACATTTTGGGCAAAGCAAAGAAGTAGCTCAATGCAAGCAAAATCTAGAGAATTAATTCAAGTTTCAAAATGAAGCAACTTGCAAGAATGCATGATAAGAAGGGTGAAGACATAGAATTGAGTGATCGAACCTTCACTAGGTGTGTTTACACTCTCATCACTCGGTGTTTAGGGTCAATTCACTCAAATCTCCTCTGATCATACTTTCAAGGAATTGCTTTTCATCTGACAATCAACAAATAATTGATGTATGTATGCAAGTATCATGAGGTCTTTAGAAGGTTGTAATGGGGTTGGGGTAAGGATAAGATGAATATATGACTAAGTGGACTAAAAGATTGAATCTTTGATTAGCTTAAGTATCCAACTCAACCTATATCAATCAAATCACAACAATGCATCCTTGCCACCCATTACTTGTTTTCACACACACATTCATGCCTTAGTTCTATTCAAAACACATATGCATTTCTTATTCATTTTTTTTTCTTTTCCTTGGGATAACTTTTGTCCCATCTTATTACTTAATTTTTCTTTCATTTCTCTTTTTTTTTCTATGACAAATGCATATGGTTAAAGCAAATTGATACATGAATGTGCACCCATTTTTTCCAAATTTTTCTTTTTTCTTTTTTTTCAATAGTTACCCAAAACAAAATTTTTCTCTACCAGTGCTTCCCAAAATTTTTCCCACACTTAAATGACATACACACCTCAACCTAAGCTAATCAAAGATGTAATTCAAGGTAATTCATGGTTTTCCGCTCAAGCTTTTGATGTGGTTATAATTTGAACAAAGGAGATTAAAAAGCTCGAAAGGGGTTAACAAAGGTAGATGCAAGGGTAAGGCTATATGGGTGAGTGAGTTTAGTTCAAAAATGGCCTCAATCATGCTAAATGCATTCACGACATCAAATATTGGAAATAAAGAATCAAGCAAAACCAAGATCACAATCATAGGAGGAGAAAAATCACACTATGAACAAAATTAGTGGTTAGAATGTGTAACCACTCATTAAAGCTCAAAAAATCACAAGGCATTTTGTTCTATCTATCTTCTATGTTCCACAAAAATCTTTCAAGCAAGTTAAAAAACAATTTTCCAAATCGATTCAATAGAATGCCCTAAAAACAAAATTCTTGGAAATCTTTGTTGTTTTTCACCAAAATTATTTCCTATATGTATGTATGATGTGATGGATACAATTTCAAAAACTTCTCTAGTTCTATTCCTAATTTTCAACATTGAAAAAAAAAATTAACATGAACAATTAGGACAAAATTGAACTAGGTGCTATACTATTCACATCATCCAATAACAACTAAATTCTATAAATATATACCATGCAAAAATGCCTAGTGCAATGACTATATATAAACTATGATGTATACCAAAAGAAAATGCAATGCAACAGTTAAAAATACTCCAAATATCTACAAGAAACATAATAAAAGAAATAAAAATAAAGTGCAAAGTGTTCGGGAAAAGAAAGTTTACGCCCCAAAATTGGTGAATCCTCCCCCACACTTAAGCGTTGCACGGTCCTCCATGCATGAACACGATCCGGGGGGAATGCCTCTCAAGAGCTCCACCTTCAGTTGGCAGATGCGGGGGCTCAGATTGTGTGGAGATTGATAAGTCCAATATGTGCTCGGCATCTCCATCTTTAGTGTCCTCCTCCTCTCCCGGCTCCTTGCCTTCATGTCTCATCCTCGCAAAGAATGAATAAAGTATAATCAAGAATCATAGGACAAGTAGCACAAAAAGGTAAAGGAGAGAGTGAATAAGCATCTAATTGAGGAAGTTTGCATAGTTGTGTGGTATGAAGAAAAGATGAGCCATGTGTGTATTTCAAGTGTGCACACGGTTAGAATACACACAACGGCCGGTTAAAATGACATTCACATAATCAAAGAGTAAGAATGAGTTCTTCAATTAAATGGCCTAAGATGCAAGCAATAGATGAATATCAATCAAAGATAAGCAAGCTTAGGCAATTATAACAAGAGTGAATTGAATTTAAGAAATATTGGATATTGAAGGTGTGCAAGTGAAAGTACAAAATTGATATAAAATAGCACAACAAACAATAACCAATGTAATGATGAACCAAAAACTCCTTACTCATTATGAAACATAAAGAACATGTCACATGGTAAGATACTTGTTACAAAAAGTGATAAACTTGATAAGAATCAAGTTAAGTCACTCAAACAAATGCAAAGCATTAACAAAGAACAAGTGTCAGACATGTGATGAAAAATCATGCCGAACAAAGAATTTTAACTCAATTCACTTAATTCAATGCACTTATATAATTTCTTCTAGTGGTACAAGCAAAACATGAGTATACAAACCCACTAGGTACTAGTAAATTAAGGCATAGTATAAGTGCATTGGTTTAATTCAATTAAGAAACAACGCAATCAATCAATAATCAAACACTTGCAACTTATTTAATTAAAAAGAATTAATGTAAAACTAATAAAATTACTAAAACAAAAATGAGATGCACTGAAGACTAATAGAAATAAGTATAAAATAAGGCAAAAGAGAGAAAAGAGAGGGGTGGAGCAGGTGGGAAGTGCGTTAAGGCTTAATTGAAAATGTAATAAAAATTTTGCCCAAAATAGCACCTGTGTGGACGCACAAGCATGTGTGCGCACGCACAAAAGGTGAAATATGGGAGGGGTACGCTCGCACAAGGTGTCCGGGTGCTTTGAACAGAAGGCAAAAATAGACGCGTGCGCATGCACAAGCCTGTGCACGCGCACATAACGTTTTTTTTTTAATTTAGGAGATGGATCATGTGTGCGTGCGCACACAGGTCCGTGCGCACGCACAGGAGCAAAAAGGGGTTATGTGGTGCAGGCGCACAGGCTGTGCTAACGCTCCCACCAGAGGAAGTGCAAGCTTGCGTGCGGACGCACAAGCTTGTGCGGCCGCACATGGTGTGCGAAACAAGGGTTGCGTGCGTACGCACGAGAGGGTGCGCACACACAGGGCGCAAAAGACAGGGGAATGTGCGCGCACAAGGCATGCGAGCGCTGCCAGCAGCGGCTTTGCAAGGGGGTGTGCGTACGCACAGTTGGGTGCGTACGCACAGGACGCAAAATGTAGAGGTTTTGTGCGCGCGCACAAGTGCGTGCGCACGCACAGATGCCCTGTTTTTTCAAAAAAATTTCTTCAATTTATGGGGCACTCTACCTTAGCTCAACACATATTTCAACCCCAAGCATTCAAAAATCCATACATTCATGATCCATATACAAATCAACCTACTAAACTTAGAATTAAACTAATCCTAAGCTAACCAAAACAAGCAAACAAGCAAGAAACTAGGACTATAAGCAAAGAGAAAGGGTAAGAAAGATATCACCATGGTGGGGTGTCTCCCACCTAGCACTTTGGTTTATAGTCCTTAAGTTGGACTTGTTGAGGAGACTCTTGCTAGGGTGGCTTATGTTTCCACTCCTTCTTGAACCGCCATCCAAGCTTGCACTTAGAGGCTCCTCCGGGATCCCATATTCTAGGCATCTGCTCACCTTGTTGTTGATTTCCACGCTTCAAGCCGGATGGATCAGCTCCTAATTGACCCATGTAACAACCCAACATTCTCTGGAAATCACCCGATTGTGCTCTACACCATTCTTGAACTCCAATTCTTGAATTGTTCTTCTTGAAGATCCTTGGAGTCCCTTGGCTACCAACACTCCTTTCTCCACCACCCACCAACCCAAGAAAGACCTTGAGTTGGTAGTCTGTCTCCAAGATAGCATATTGATGGGGCTAATGAAGTTCATAGGTGAAATTGCCACCCACTCAATATGCTCTTGGTTGTCAACTCCTTCCTTACCAACCTCTTCTTCCTCTTCCCCATCACTCAAATCATAACATGGAGGTTTTGAGAAGTCTACCTTCATGTCTTTCTCAAACTCAATGGGAAAAGGCTTATTAGGATCATTGAGGAGATTGACCAAGGAGGACAAAAAATCATCAATGATGAAATCCTCATCTTGATCAATCTCCCTCAATACTCCCTTTCTCTCCTCCGGTTCAAATACTCCACTTTCTCCCTCTTATTGCACTTCAAGCTCCAACCCTTCTTCTTTCCCTTGTGGTTCCATGCTCTCCTCTTCTCTACGCCCTTTAATTGTTCCCTCACATCCTCCAAGAGGAGTGTCTTGATCGGATGAGTGTAGAAGAACCAATCGGCTCACTGCTTCGGCTATGGTTGCCACGAATTGCCCTTGTGTTCTTCGGATTCCTTCTTGCTCTTGGAGAAAAGCTTGAAGGTCTTGGGCCAAGGGTGGGGAAGCTTCATATTGGGATAAGAGGGAAGGTTCATTGGTTGGGAAGAAGGTTGGATATATGGGAGGTGACTCCTGTTGGCAAGTGTTTAGAGGTGGTATGTAAGAAGGTAGATGTTGGTATTGGTGTGGTGTTTGAAAATATGGTGATTGAGGGTTATGGGTCATAGGCATATGGTGGTGGAGGTGCATGATCAAAGTGAAATCCACCATATCCTTGGGTTGGGTATGTGCATTGGGAAGGGTATGACTCATTGTAGTATGGAGGAGGTTGCTCCTTCCAAAATAGATGCTCCAATCCCATGATGCAATCCAAAATTGAGGTTATCAAGCCCTACAAAATAATAACAACCAAACTCCAAACCAAGAGGGTGATAACTCATAGAGAAAATTGAGAATAACAACTAAAGACATCAATTAACAAAATAAACAAAATCCTAATTACCAACAAAAGCAAACAAGCAACCAAAAAGCATCTATTCACACTATTCACATATTTACAACAACCAAAACTATAACACTCATGATGCTAGTTCCCCGGCAACGGCGCCAATTTGATAAGAGAGAATTAGTGTTGGTCTAGAATTTCTCAAAATAAGATCACTTCATTGCAAGTATAGCTAAACCAACAACTAACTCTCAACATCAAAGTTTAGATGATATTCAAATGCAAAACATAAACCGAGATCGAGAGTAATTCAACCTCGGGTCGTTCTCCCTAGGAACTAATACCAATGAGTGCATACAATTTTGGTTGTGGAAAGCAAGGGATTTTCAATGATAAGGAAGCAAACAAATAAAGAGATAAAAGAACGGTTCAAAATTGCCATTAATAAACTAATAAAGGCATAAAAGAACTATGTATGTAATATAAACAAGTAATGCTATAAAGTGATAGGAAAGTGGTCAAAACATAAATGAAACCTTGACTTAGGATGAGTTATGGAATCCTTTCCTTGCCATAACCATAACTATGATAATTATCATGGGTTAGTCTCACCTAGTTAACCCCAACCATCAAGGAGTAAGTCAAGCAAGCATAATTGACCTTAATCCATAAGTTCTAACCAACTTATCAAACTAGTTGATAAAAGGATACCTTTAATGGAAACAAGAATCAACTAACTTTCCAAGAATTATCACTAAATGTTGGACATTATGGCTCTAGTAATCCATAGACTCATTTTTCCCAAGTCAAGGGGTGGAAATCTACCCCAAAGCTAGGGTTGACATTTCATCAAACACCTAGTATGCATATTCACAAAACATGGCAAAATTGGTAAATTAATGAAAGCTATGAACCATAAATGACCAAAATCAATAAAGACAACTCAAGCAAACATATAAAAGCCATCAACATCAAATTAAACAACTAGAACATCAAAATTGCAAAACCAAGCATATATTGATAGAGGAGAGTAGAAATAGAAATAAGTGTAGAACAAGTATGGTAATTGAAAGAGACAATTAAAGAAATACTTACAATGTAAATTGCAAAATCCAAAAGCAAGACTTGAAGTATAAAATTCTACAAAACCTAATTAAAACTCTAAGAGAGAATTTTCTATACTACACTACTCCTACTCCTACTATATGTTTCTACCCTACTCTAAGATGGCTCTCCTCATATGTGTTGCATTACCCTTAATATAGCCTCTCAAACCAGCCTTCATCACTTCAAAAATGGGCCTAGAGACCCCCAAAACCGCGCAGCACGTGACTTTTTAATGGAGGCATGCGCTGGGACCTATGCGGACGCACAGATGTGTGCGTCCACACACTTCGTGATAATCCTTTCCTGTGCGTACGCACAAGTAGCTGTGTACACGCACACTAGGCGATACTTGTTTGGACGCGCGACGCGGCTCACGTGCACGCGTTGCTCTAATTTGATAGTTGTGCTCTTCTCGTTTGTTTTCTTCATGCTTTCTCCCTTTTTGCATGCTTTCTTCCACTTCTACCAAACTATTCTTGCCTCTAGGACCTGAAATTACTCAACAAACATATCACGGTATCGAATGGAATAAAAGTGAGATTAAATTGCTCAATTTAAGCACAAAAACGTATGTTTTCACGTTTAGGATCAATTTAGGGATAAAACACAAAAGTATGCTATTTTGGTGAATAAGTGTGAGTTTATGTGATGAAATCCATCCAATTATAGCCAAAATATATCATCAAATATGGATTCATCAACAACCTTCTCAGCAACGTTCACCTCTGACTAGAATCTCCACCATCTCCTCTAGTGATGTTCTCTCCAGCGATGATTTCCTCCGGCGATGTTCTCCTCCAGCAGTGTGTTCTCCTCCGACTACAATCTTCTCGATTGAGCTTCCGTACTGCAAACTGAAATACTGTCATTATGTGAGAGCAAGATTAAAACAAAGATCTTCTCCAATGACAATCTCCTCCAATGCTATTCTCCTCCGCTTACAGCCTCCTTCGTCAAGCTATTATGTTGTGATTTTCTCCTTCTGTCGAGATTCTTAGATTTTACGAGGTAGCTTTTTGGGTATTTTGCTTATTCAATTCTGCTTATTCAATTCTATCAAGAAGCATGAGTTTATTGATCATTCTGACATGCTTGCTAGATGATTAAAAATTATTTCTACTACTATAAATAGTGGTAAAATTGTTGAGTCATAAGAAATTAGTTATAAGAATTTTTTCCAACACAGAGATATTTAGGGCTGGAAAGAACATGGTAGCTACCAAAGGGTCTACATTTTCTGTTGTTGATATGATCCTATAAAAGTGAATTTCCTACTTGATACCAAATACAATTCTAGGAATTTATCTTCTTTTTTTTAATATATTTATGTCCATCTGTCGATAAACAAATCTTCATATATTCCTATAAGAAGGTTATCATATACTATGCCAAACCGCTAAAAAAATATGAATTAAGTTTCTGATTGATTGACTGCATCATATAGTATTCATTAAGTGGTTCACCTCATATAACCTGAGTCCTATCAAATGACTTGAATGTATTTAATTATAATATATGTGTAACAAGGTAGAGAAATTAGAACAGAAATTAAGATACTATATTATTTTGAGAAAAGTGAAACTACATATTTTGAGTTTCTTATTTTTTTCAATATGTTGCGAGGGTTTGGTAGTGTGTTTGTGTTTTAGCTTATAGTTATAATTTGGAATCTTGCTCGTTGCATTTTAAAGCTAAGCTCCATTGAGTGTGATTCGACACTTTCTTGTAATTGAAAATATCAGAAGTTTTTAATTGTCAATTTAAATGTAAACCCAGCTATCATTGTGCTTTCTAGTATTTGTGAGCATCCATTTGGCTATTCATGAAACTATTTTAAATTTATGTTCTTATTATTTTAAATTTATTTGTTTTTGTCCTTGTTTATTTTTGTTGTTGTTAAAATTGATGGAATATGTCAATTATTACACTAATTTATACTGGTTCTGATTGTTCTGAGGCAAATATATGTTGATCTAATGAATTTGTTATTAGTACTTTGGTACCATTAGTATTAGTAGTAAATCTGAACTTTTTTTTTTGTTCTAAAAGGGGAATAAGAGTGCATGGTTGAGTTAGAATCTCTAAATGCGAGTTAGAAAGAAAAAGAAAAAGAATCTAAACTTTATTTATGTTTGCTAATCTGTTAAAATTGTTAGATGAGACATAGAAATAAAAAAAAAGCATTAGTTTTGCTCACAAATTATTGTGCTCATAAATTATACTTTTATTGTAAGGAGATTGATGAGGATGCACTACAAGAAAAATACCTATTCAACCACACTTTTTTTAGATTATATTTGAAAAGCGTAGCCTATTCTATGAATAGGCTACGCTTTTCTCTGTGTTTCTTTTTTGTAAGAGAATAGAAAACACATTTGTGGCATCACTTGAAAAGTGTCTCCATAGATATTATAAATATCACTTATAAAGCGTAGCCTTATCTTAAGAGCTATGGGTTCATTTTTTACATCAAAGAGTACGCTTTTGAAGGGTAACTTATTTGTCAGGTTTCAGGTGTGCTTTAAAAATGTTGCCTAATGTATGTCAGGTCAAATGTCCAAAACTTAGTAAATTTTTGTTTCACTTTACAGCAAATAATAATATACAAATTAAACCCCATAAAAAAATAATAATATACAAATTAAACACAGCCAAATCAGATGAAACGAACGCGTAACCCTCACCCTTGTTAGCTGCTTTTCCCTTCTTCTTCACACCACTCATCACCCCAAACAGAGAAGACTCTGCACTCACCACTCCAAATCAGAGAAGACTCCACCATCACCACTCACTACTCACGGCGTCACCACTCACCACTCCAGGAAGACTCATCTTCATTCGCTCATCTTCACCACTCACGACATCGTCACTCGTCTTCACCATACCGCTGCTTCACTTGGCTGTGCGCTCACATCAGGACGACGCTGCGCTCAACTGAAAGCCTCTCTTCATTTGCTCACCGTCGTCGAGAAGGTATGCATCCACCTTCATTTGGTTTCTGAAATTTGAGAGGGTAGAGTTCTGATTTTAGAGTTTCAATTTAGGGGTTTGGTACAATAATCTATGAACTCATGAATTGATGAACTGCGGCGTAGGAAAATTCATTCTTGTAGGTTCGTTCACCACAAACCCTAGGTCCGTTCTTCTATTGTCTTAGCTTGCGATTTTTTCAGCTACATTTCGATTCAGTTCATACTTTTCTGTGATCAACTTTATCGCCCATTTCATTTTTTGATCATTTAACGGCTTGAAAAATTATTAAAACTGAAATTAGTATCCTTTTGTTTATTTTACTTGCTGATTGGGGTTGTTGTTACTTTGAAATTCATCGACTTTGTTTTTTTTTTTTCTTGATCAAATGAACTTATTCAGACATCTGGTGACCGATTTTGTATTTTTTATATTATATATTTTTTCTAATGGAATATTTGAATGTAGATATTTTATGCTGAAGCAAATTGATGAGCTGAAGCAGTTAAAAAGAAGAGAATGAAATAGAGTTTCTCTGAAAAATTTAATCATGCAAATTTTGTAGATTACATAATTGAATTCTGAATCTAACTTGCATCCATATCTACAATTACTATTTCTTGAACAATTTGGTGGATTGAGTTTAGAATTTTTTAACATGCGTTGTTGACTTCTCAGGAAGTGATTAGATGTATCCAAGGTGGTTTCAAAACTTGTTGGTTTTTTCTGATCTGAATTCTTCTTCTTTTTTCCTTGCGAGATTCATGGTTTGGATTTAAATTTTGGGCTGTTGTCAGATTAAATTAGTATAGATACTATGCGAATTTAATTTTTTTTATTCCAACTATTTGATCATTTGCTTGTTCCTAATTTGAGCTACAATAGTCAATAAGTTATTGAATTTAGAATGCTAAGTAATGCCATTCAAATAAGCTTAATGAATATCTCATATAATTGTTTCTGAATTGTGACTTCAACTCTTTAGAATATTTTATTACTTGAGAAATTATACTATGTTATAGTTGGTGTTCTGAAGAAAAAACCAGAGTATGGACTCTATTTGGTTTGTGCATTGCTTCAAAACTTGTTGATTTTTTCTACTTTAGATTCTTCTTTTTTCCTCGTGATTTGAATTTTGGGCTGTTATCAGATTGCTTGAAAAATAGATACTCTACAAATTAAAATATTTTTAATCCAACTATTTGATCATTTGCTTGTTCCTGATTTGAGCTACAACAGTCAATAGGTTATTGAATTTAGAATGCTAAGTGATGCCATTCAAATAAGCTTAATGAATATATCATAAAGTAGTTTCACCTTCTTTAATTTCTCGTCTCTGGATGCCATTATTAATTACTTTTTCACCTTCATTTGGGCCTTACACACACACAATCCCCTGCCATTTGTGGACTCCCTAATTGGACCCTTTCCCGACGCCCATGAGTCACCCCTACCGTGCTGCTTCTATAGTTATATTTGACCCCTTTTCCTAATCTGCTTTTATAGGCATAATTTTAATTCCACTTTACATCTTCTTCTATTCTATCCTTTTCTTTTTTAGGTGCTCTCTCTATCATTTGGATTTGCTTCCTTTTGCTGCAGTTCCTTTTGTATTTTATTTAATTTTTCCCCCTTAAAATTTTCCTTTTGTTCTTGTTGCTTTTGGACATAAAATTATTATGAAAAAGAATTGAGATGTGTGATGTAGTAGAATCTATGATTTTTAGCTTTTTTTCTGACATTTCACTTTGATTTGTGTATGTCCTATTATTTTCCAAATAAGTTACCGACCTGAATTGAGTTTTGAAAAGCAAGATTTCTTCTTTTTATTTTCAGTTACTTAGTTACTCATGCTTTGGATTTAAATTTTGGGCTGTCATCAGATTGCTTGAGAAATAGATACTATACAAATTAAAATTTTTTTATTCCAACTGTTTGACCATTTGCTTGTTCTTGATTTGAGCTACAATAGTCAATAGGTTATTGAATTTAGAATGCTAAGTAATGCCATTCAAATAAGCTTAATGAATATCTCATAAAGTAGTTTCACCTTCTTTAATTTCTCGTCTCTAGATGCCATTATTAATTACTTTTTCACCTTCATTTGGGCCTTACACACACAATCCCCTGCTATTTGTGGACTCCCTAATTGGACCCTTTTCCAACGCCCATGAGTCACCCCTACCTTGCTGCTTCTATAGTTATATTTGACCCCTTTTCCTAATCTGCTTTTATAGGCACAATTTTAATTCCACTTGACATCTTCCTCTATTCTATCCTTTTCTTTTTTAGGTACTCTTTCTATCATTTAGATTTGCTTCTTTTTACTGCAGTTCCTTTTGTATTTTATTTAATTTCCCCCTTAAAATTCTCCTTTTGTTCTTGTTACTTTTGGACATAAAATTATTATGAAAAAAAATTGAGATGTGTGATGTAGCAGCATCTATGATTTTTAGCTTTTTTTTTCTGACATTTCACTTTGATTTGTGTATGTCCTATTACTTTCCAAATAAGTTACCGACCTGAATTGAGTTTTGAAAAGCAAGATTTCTTCCTTTTATTTTCAGTTACTCAGTTACCACTACAAGAAAAAAGGCCTGTCGGCACACTTTTTTCTTGCCACACTTTTAAAGCGTGCCCAAAAGTGGTCTATGGGCACGCTTTTGTGAAGGTGGCCACTGATTTGTGATTTGGCCACGCTTTTTTTTGCCACGCTTGAAAAGCGTGGCCATAGAGGAAATCGGCACGCTTTTACGAGGGTGGCCACTTATTTGAAATTTGGCCACGCTTTTTTATTGCCACGCTTGAAAAGCGTACCCATAGAGAGAAATCGGCACGCTTAAAAAGCGTGACTAATTTTTTTCCTAACAGTCACATTTTTAAAGCGTGCCCATATACTGTGTTTAGATAGGCACCCTACAAAAGCGTACCCATAGAGTGCCACCCTATTTTTTACAGACTTCACTTTTTTCTAAGTTAAATTTTAACCTATTGAAGTTATAACTGCTCATACACTTCACTTTTATTTCCAAATTCATTTTTAACCTAGAAGATAACCTAAAAGTAAGAATTCGCAACCAGCAAGCCGTCGCACTCATCACTGCCCATCGCCATGACCGTCGCACCACACAGCTCGCCGCCATGTTCGTCTAACCCTCACACCCTGCCCTTCATCAAACCCTCACACCCATCCCTCTCTCTGTCGCACCCAACCTTGCACCATCAACGATCTCTCGCACCCAGCTGTTTCTCGACGGTCTCTCGCACCATCGACGCTACCCTCGTTAGATTCGGAACCCTCCATCGGTGCTGCTCCGTCCACGCACCATCAGTGGTCTCTGTCTCGGCGTGCCCTCCTACTCCCTCAGTGGTCTCTGTCTCGCAAACCCTCCTTGGATTCGGAGTCTCAATCATTGCTCACTCTATTTCGCAAACCCTCAATCGCCGTTCCTCCCTCCGTGGTTCAGCATCTGTCACGTTGCCGTTTCCTTCTCTAAAGTCATCGCGCCGCCGTCTCCCTCTCCCTCACTCGTCGCACCTCCGTCAGCCATGTTCAACGTTCGCAATACCGTGGTAAATTATTTGGTCAATTTTTTCCTTGATCTGATTATTTGATTTTGAATTTGATTTTCTTGGTTCTTCATTTTTTTTTATTTTTCTAAATTTCTATTTTTTGTTTTAATATGATCCGTGGTTTAGGATTTTTTATTCTAAATTTCTTGACATTTGGTTCTGTTCTGCTGCAGCTGTGGTAGTTCTCAGCTACTGATATGTGGTGCTCATTCTTTGAGTTCATTCTTTGCTGAATCTCGTTTGGCATAGAATACCTCTAGATTTTTTGCAAGGTGACAAATTTAGAGCAGCAGCAGATAATTACATTAGGCCTCTCCTAACTAAGGTATTCAAGTTTCTTTTTAGCTTCAAATTATGCCTCGTTCAGGTTTTTCGAAGTTGATTGTAATTTCTTTCTTTTGTATTCTCTCCAGGGAGTTCCATCTCTTTTCTCTGATCTTTCGTCTTTGTATAATCACCCTGGGAAGGTCAGCTTTATCCCTTACATTTCTATGACTAAAAAACTATGAGATATTTGATTGTATTTTTTCTTCCATCATGTTTTATAATGAAGGAAGTGGCGGCAAGAGTAGTAATGATAATGAGGGTGGAAAATTCATTTGACATGAATGAAG
This sequence comes from Arachis ipaensis, assembly GCF_059453495.1. Taxonomy (NCBI): domain Eukaryota; kingdom Viridiplantae; phylum Streptophyta; class Magnoliopsida; order Fabales; family Fabaceae; genus Arachis; species Arachis ipaensis. Next base: position 98,342,198 of record NC_142439.1, read on the forward strand.
GAACGACTATGAGTGATGATGAGAAATTGGAAGAAGAGAATAATAATGAAGCAAAGGAGGAGGAGGAGGATAACAATGAAGAAGGGAATTCAACAAACCCAAGTAGCAACAGCACAGCATCAAGAGAAGGGAAGAGAGGGAATGGTGTGAGACAATATGTGAGATCAAAGATGCCAAGGCTTCGTTGGACTCCTAATCTTCATCTCTCCTTTGTCCATGCTGTTCAGAGGCTTGAAGGTCAAGAAAGTAATTCCACTCTCAAACATTTGTAAGACTACACTTCAATTTGACTTGGGAGGAGTTCAATTTGATAAAATGCCTAGTGCTTTGCCTGTCCTGTGGTGGCGCTACTCCTCCTATTCTTCCTTTGCTCCTTTCTTCTCAGCGCTGTTCATCTTCTTCTCAAACCTTCTATAATTTATTGATATCTTCTAGGCATGCTTTTGTGATAATATATTGACTTGTATATTTAACCTCTCAAACCATAAGTTTCAATAATTTCAAAACAGAAGAAAATCTTAGCTATATATGTAAACTGAAATAAAATAATAAGGACCAGGTGAACTAAAAAATTACATGTATATATTCAGGTATGATTTGAGTTGGACTATTGTAATATCTATCAGGATCGGCCACAAGCACGATCAGTTTTTAAAATCTCTGTCCAAATATGGCAGGCTCGGTATAGGTTCCACAGAGCTTCTAAATATTACAAGAGGCTTAAGGTAGGAGCAATAGTCGCACAATGCAGATAGAGGGGGAAGATGGCCAGGAGAGAACTCAGGAAACTGAAGATGGTAAGTTTCTCTAACTATGTTCTTATGTTGTACATGAAACATGTGATAGATGCAAAATAAAGCTTGTAGTGAACAACAGAAGGGAATATCAAATTCCTGTGGGCATCATCTGAATGTCAAGCATCATTTCTGTACTCCCCGATCTTTTAGTTCCTCTTATTGGTGGTTTTTTGAATGGCTAAAAATGAAACAGTTAAGCTTATTATCTTTTTTTTCCCCTACTCTAAGAGTTTGTTTTAAACATGTCATAAATGTAGAATCATGTAATATTTGCTAAGGTGAAACTTTGAGCACTTTTGACATGACTACTTTGAGCATTGACTTCTCAACTATTATGTAGAACTCTATTCTGTTTGAAACAAACAATATATTATTTTCCTCCTTATTCTGATTGCTAGGATTGTCGTATTAGGTGATCAGTAAGATGCTGGAACCAGTTCAATTTTGTGTTGGCACTTCGTCTCTAGTAGTACCAGGGCCAAGTGCACTGATTTTAGACATCTCAGTTAGTAGTTGAGCTAATTTTTGTATGTGAAGTGTCTAACATCTTACTTAAATCAATGGAATATGTTTTTGTTATATTTTCTCTAATGCAGCTGGATATAGAAGTTAGGGTGAGGTACAGGTCAATATTGCTCGGCCTAACATACTTCAGATGCAGCCCTTACCATATAACATTAGAAAAGGAGAACTTATGTTATTTGAAATCATGAATTCCTTCTTGTTCTCTGTCTTTTCCTTTAAAGATGTATTGTTTCATCTTTATTACATTATTCTAGCAAGAAAGCACGTTCTTTTTTATGGGTTGAGTTTTCACAATGGAGTTTTGATTCTTTTGTGTTCCTAGTAAAAAAAGATCTTAAAGTACTTGTTTCTTTCTAACTCCTTAATTGTTTTGTGGCCATTGTTATTGAACAGATTGCAATCTGAACTGATGGCGCTAATGGTAAGAAGCTTATATGCCCACTACATATATATGATCTTTCTCTTGTATTTGGAAAAAGATTACTGATTATTGAAGCTTTGTGTTCATGGGAATTTCAGATGAGCGGAGATTCAGGTATATCTGCGTTTCCTGAGGAGGACAACATATTATGCTGGAAAGGGACAATAACAGGAAGTAAAGACCTGTGTTTGAAGGAACTGAGTATAAGTTGCCACTTTCGTTTCCCAATGATTACTCTTTTAAGGCTCCAAAAGTCAAATTTGAAAGCACCTGCTTCCATCCAAATGTAGATGTTCATGGTAATATATGCTTGGACATTCTTCAGGTAGTAATTATGTGAAGATTCCTGTTCTTTCTTATTTGATCAACACAAAATACAAAGCTTGGGTATGATAGAACAATTCTTTGTATCCTCAGCCAACATCTGTGTCTTAACTAGTTTAGATTGTGTGCAGAAGATGTGTGTACAAACACAATATTGAATATATTTCTTGTTGGAACAACATTAACATTTACTTTCTTGTGAAGGGCATTTTTTGAAGTGAGAAGATTGTTCTTATATTCTGGACTGGATAGGGGAGACCCAAAGGTGAAGTAAATGGAGCTTCTCTTTCGGGATTCATCATCAATTAGCCACAAATTGGATAGTTTTAGTGATCTCCTAAGTTCTAATGATAAACTTATTTTGTCCTAATTCAATTATTAGTTGTTATAGAATTGTAATTTTTTAATTATAACTATAGCATGTAAATAACTCATGTAAATCAATAAAAAATCAATTCTTTTATACCTTCTAATTTTCTCCTCTTTTTTTTTTAATTTGACAAAGGAATAGACCACGCTTTAAAAGTGTGGCAAAAGGTTTTAGTTGGTGAGCCACGCTTTAAAAGCGTGCCGATAGCGTGGCTGTATGTGTCTATCGGCACGCTTTTGAAGCGTAGCCAAAACCAACCTAATCGGTACACTTCAAAAGCGTGGCGATATGTGAACTTATTGGTACGCTTTTAAAGCGTACCGATAGATTAACACCTATGGCCACGCTTTTAAGCGTGGCAAGAGTTGAAAGCGTAGCCAAAAAGAAAGCGTGCCGATAGATCCACAAAAGCGTGGCGATAGAGCAACCGGCACACTGGCGGATGTGACCCTTTCAAAAGCATGCCGATAACTCAAAAAGCGTGGCGAAAAGCTATCGGCACGCTTTTTAGCACTTTTCGGCACGCTTTAAAAGCGTGGCAGAAAGCTTATTTTCTTGTAGTGTACTTATGCTTTGGATTTAAATTTTGGGCTGTTATCAGATTGCTTGAGAAATGGATACTATACAAATTAAAATTTTTTTATTCCAACTGTTTGATCATTTGCTTGTTCTTGATTTGAACTACAATAGTCAATAGGTTATTGAATTTAAAATGCTAAGTAATGCCATTCAAATAAGCTTAATGAATATCTCACCAAGAGGAAGTCACATCTTTGAAGGCTGAACTTGGAGACGTGAAGGCCAAACAGCAACACCAAGAGGCTGACCTTCATGGATTGCGAAACATGATTAAAGCTTTGTTACAAAATGCTCAACACTCTCCAATTGATGCGAATAGCGCTCATGGATCAACACATATTCCAAACATAAATATGGTATGACCAGTTTTTTCTTATTCCCTAATATTTGTTTATATATTGTTAATTTTTAATTAGGATTCTAAATATCTGCTGTTGAGTTTAAAATTTTTATTTGTTAGAACTTAGGAAGATACCAAATCTTTTTAATTTGAACTGAAATTGAAGGAGATGGAAGCTGTGATTTGGTTTTTCTGGTTTTGTTTTTTCATTATGTAATTTTATTATTATTGTTATCAGGGTGGAAGCTGTAATTTTTCTGATTTTTCTGGTTTTGTTTTTTATTATGTAATTTTATGCAAAGTTTGAGCTTCTTATAATGTTAAAATCAAAAAAGAAGAAAAATGTTATTATGCGCTGCTTGTCACTTGCACAATACACTTGAGTTTCTGATTTTAGTTCCCATTTAGTATGAAGTTGTGTTAGTCGATTTTTTAGTTATGTCCTTTATGGTGACTTGTAGTATCCCCTGAATGTGATTGTTATTTTAAAGAAAAAGACTTTGGTTTATTTAATTTTTTATTCAAGCATAGTATGGTTTTGTTTCTTATTTTATGTTTTTGGTGATATGAAAAGAAGAGTAGTTTGAATTATCCTATGCCGCTCGGATATTGTATGTGTTATTAATATGTTAATTGCTTTTTTCTTGTTGTACTTTTTCAAATTATAATTATTTTTAGGGGTGTGCAAAAAAACTGGTTTCACTGAACTGAATTGAAACTGAACTGAAACTGTTTTAAATAAACCAGTTTTTTTAAATAAAAAACTGAACTGAAACCATAGTTTTTATGAAAACCAGTTTATTAAAAACCAGTTTTTATAGTTCAGTTTAGTTTTAAACCAAATGAAAACTGGTTTTATTTAAACTCCAAAATTAGTTTTTACATACTCTTTCTCTCTCCTCTTTCTCCCCCTCCTCTCTCCCTTCTCTCTCACTTTCCCCTTTCTTCCTTCTCTCCATTCTCTCTCTCTCTCTTCTCCTTTCTTTTTCTCTCTCTTTCTCCCTCCTCTCCTTCTCCTCCCATCTCTCTTCATCTCTCCCTCTTTCTCTTTCTCCCTCTCTCTCCTTTCCCACCTCTCCCTCTCTCTCCCTCCTTTTTCTCTCTCTCCCCTTTTCTTTCTCTCTCTCTTCTCCCTCCTATTTCTCTCTCTCCCCCTCCCCTCTTTCTTCCTCTCTCTCTCTCCTTCTCCTCTTCCTCCCCCTCCTCTCTCTCTCTCTTTCTCTCTCTCTCTCTCTCTCTCTCCTTTTTCTCTCGCTCTCTCTCCATCTCTTTTCTTTTTCTCCCATCTCCTTTGCTCTCCCTCCCTTTCCCTTATCTCTCTCCTTCCCTTCTCCCTTTTCTCTCTCTTTCTCTCTTCCTCTTTTCCCTCTCTTTCCCCTTTTGTTTCTCTCTCTCCCTCCCTTCTCTCTTCCTCTTTCTCTCTCTTCTTTTTCCCTTTCTCTCTTTCTCTCTCCCCTTTTCTTCTTTCTCTCTCTTTCTTCTCCCCCTCTCTCTCTCTCTCTATCTCCTCTTTCTACCCTTTCTTTCTCTCTTTTCTCTTTCTCTCTCTCCTTTCCCTCTCTCTTTCTCCCTCTCCTTTCCCGTCTCTCTTCCTCTCCCTCTCCTCTCTCTCTCCTTTCTTTCCCTTTCTCTTCCCCTTTCTTTCTTTCTCTCTCTCTCTCTCTCTCATCCCATCTCTCTTCCTCTCTCTCTCTCTCTCTTTCTCCCTCTCTCTGTCTCTCTCTCTCTTCTTTCCCCCATCTCCCTCTCTCTCCCTCCTTTTTCTCTCTCTCCCCCTCCTTTTTCTCTCTCTCCTCTCCTTCCTATTTCTCTCTCTCTCTTCCCCTCCCCTCTTTCTTCCTCTCTCTCTCTCTCTCTCTCTCTCTCTCTCTCCTTCTCCTCTTCCTCCCCCTCCCCTCTCTCTCTCCTTTTCCTCTCACTCTCTCTCCCTCTTTTTCCTTTTTCTCCCCTCTCCCTCGCTCTCCCTCCCTTCCCCCTTATCTCTCTCTCTCTCTCTCTCTCTCTCTCTCTCTCTCTCTCTCTCTTCCTCTTTTCCCTCTCTTTTCCCTTTTGTTTCTCTCTCTCCCACCCTTCTCCCTTCCTCTTTCTCTCTCTCCTTTTTTTCTTTTCTCTCTTTTTTTCTCTTATTTTTCTCTCACCTCTTCTCTCTCTTTCTTCTCCACCCCTCTCTCTCTCTCTCTTTTCTACCCTTTTTTCTCTCTTTTCTCTTTCTCTCTCAGCCTTCTCTAACTCTATACCCTCTTCTCTCTCTCTCTCTCTCTCTCTCCCTATTCCTCTTTTCTCCAAAATAAAAGAGAAAAGGAGAGAGAGAGAGAGAGAGAAAAGAGAAAAAAGAGGGGAGAATGAGAGATAGAAAAAAGAGAGAGAGGAGGAGGAGAGAGAGAAAGAGAGAGAAGAGAGGGGGAGAGAGAGAGAGAGAGAGAGAGAGAGAAAGAGAGAGGGAGGGAGAGAGAGAGAGGAGGGGGGAGGGAGAGAGAGAGAGGAGGGGGAGAGGAAAGAAGAGAGGGAGAGAGAGAGAGAGGGGAAGAGGGATAAGGAAAAGAGAGAGAGAGAGAGAGAAAGAATGAGAGAAAGGGATAGAGAGGGAGAAAGGGGAGAGAGAAAGATAGGAGAGGGGGAGAAAGAGGGGCAGTAGAGAGAGAGATGAGGGGGAGAGAGAGGGAGATAAGGAGAGAGGGGGAGAGAGAGAGAAAAGGAAAAGGGGGAGAGAGAGGAAGGCAAAGAAAGAGGAGGGGGAGAAAGAGGAAGAGAGAGAGAGAGAAGAGGAAGAGAGAGAAGGAAAGGAGAGAGAGAAAGGGAGAGAAGGAGAGAAAGAGAGAGAGAAATGGAGAGAAGGAGAGAAAGAGAGAGAGATAAAGGAGGGGAGAGATGGAGAGAAAGGGAGAGAAGGGTGAGAGAGAAAGAGAGAGAGAGAGAGAAGGGAGAGAGGGAGAGAAGGAGAGAGAGAAGGGGGAAAAAGAGAATGAGAGAAAGGGATAGAGAGGGAGAAAAAGGGAGAGAGAAAGATAGGAGAGGGGGAGAAAGAGGGGTAGTGGAGAGAGAGAGAGATAAGGAGAGAGAGGGGGAGAGAGAGAAAAGGAAAAGGGGGAGAGAGAGAGGAAGGCAAAGAAAGGGGAGGGGGAGAAAGAGGAGGAGAGAGAAGGAGAGAGAAGAGGATGAGAGAGAGGAGAAGGAGAGAGAGAGAGAGATAAAGGAAGGGAGAGAGGGAAAGAAGAGAAAGAGAGGAAGAGGGGAGGAAAAGACAGAAAGGGAGAGAAGGGAGAGAGAGAAAGAGAGAGAGAGGGAGAGGAAGAAAGAGAATGTAAAATCTAATTTTATATATGTTAAGAGAGAGAGGGAGAGAGAGAGAGAGAGAGAGAGAGGAGGGAGAGAGAGAGAGAGAGAGAGAGAGGGAGAGAAGAAGAGAGAGAGGGAGAGATGGGAGAGGGAGAGGGAGAGGGGAGAGAGAGAGAGAAGGGGGGAGAGAGGAGGGGGAGAGAGAGAAAATGTAAAAACTAATTTTATATATGTTAAAAGTTAAAACTAGTTTTAGTCTAAAAACCAGTTTAAACTAGTTTTAGCCTAAAAACCAGTTTAAACTGGTTTTTTCAATTAAAACTGGTTTTATTTTTATGAACTGGTTTAAACTGGTGCACTGTATTATAAACTGGTTTAAAATCAGTTTCTTATGTGACAAAGTAGTTTGGTTCAGTTTCTAAACCATTTAAAATGGTTTAGTGCAGTTTCAGTTCAGTTTATGAAAAAACTGAACTATAAACACCCCTAATTATTTTTCTGTATAATTATGCAGGATAATTATGAAGATGTGAGTGAAGATTGAGATATTTATCATGATGGTTTATTGGCAAAGATGAAAATTGAAAGATGTATGGTTGATGATGATGTCTTTTATTAGAAGATACATTTATATGATATAATATTTTGGTTTTTCCTAGTTTATTAGTAGTAAACTCTAAGTGCATTATATGAGTATGCTTATTCTAGTTTGAGATGTATGAATACTCAAAATTATGATCATTCCAATATTTTTAGTTCATTATATAATTATATTTTGTTTCAATATAATTTTTATTATTTAAAGATTATTGTATGGTATTATTATATATGTATTTATTTTTATTTTATAATAATTAACTAATTTAATTAAAAATACAGGATTATATATATAATTATATTCTCAAATATTAGATTTTAGAATCTAATAAAAAAATTATTATTATTATTATTATTATTATTATTATTATTATTATTATTATATATAAACAGAAATTTTTTTAAAAAAAATGAGGGACAAAAGGCTACACTTATATAGAGTAGCTATAGATATACTATTAATTACATTTATAAAGTGATGCAGTAGCTCTAAAAAGTGTAGTCTATTCTTTAGAATTATGGTAACCATTAGTGCTGAAAAGTGTAGCCTTTGGTCCTGAATAGCATCACTTAAAAAGCGTACCCTATTCTCAAAGGCCAGAAGCGTAGCCTTTGATACAGAAAAATGTAGCCTTTGAGAATAGGCAACACTAGTATAAGCATCGCCTACAAAAGCATCTCCGAAGCCTAAAAAGCGTAGCCTTTTCCTAAGGCATCATTTTTTTATTTTTGGCTACACTTTTTAAGTGTACCTGAATGGGTGTTTTTCTTTTAGTGATGAGAGATGCAGTGGTAGTATTATGAAGTAGGTTTTCTGGAGCAAGCAACAAAGAAGCATGATCTTACATGATAAAGACTTTATATATTAAGGACCATATTTTAAGATGCATTATTCAAAAATCATGTTATCTTAGATACTTTATTTTTGAATTATGACTTTTGATTTTTTGGTGACCATGTATGAATTAAAAATCATATTATGATGTTTGGTTTGTGGTTATGACTTTTGGTTATTACGAGATTTTATGGTTTAAATTCCAAAAATGCTACTTCAAACAGAAAAAAATATTTTAATTCGGTCAAAATGACGGCTTTAGCAACCATTTTAAACGGTAAAAAACAGCGATTTCAATCATTTTAAAAGGTATACAATTGTAATTATAATCAATTTAAAATGACAGTTAGATCTATCATTTTAAATAGAGAAAGTGCCATTATATTTTTGTAAAAATGGCGGATTTTAAATAGTAAAAAGTTGTCGTTATTCAACTTAAAAATGGCGGTTAAAAAATTGTCATTTTATAAAAAAAAGTTATTTTATGCGGTTAAAACCGCCATTTCAAAAGATAACAACGTATTATCAACGGTAATTGTGGCGGTTTATAAAAAATCGCCACAATAACCAAAATGGCACTTAGGATAACAACGTTTTTCAAAACCGACATTTTAGGATAACTATCGGAAACGATGTCGTAAGAAGAAAAAAAAATTGTGGTACGAAGACCTTTCAAAAAGAAAAGAATGCACTGGGAGAAGGGAATGGTGATGTTAATGGTGTTGGTGTTGGTGATAATAGAGGACATCATGATTGTAATAATGTATCCTGACACAGTAAAAATAATAGAGACAAATATTATGATTGATGAGGATGGGAGATAGGGTGGTAATAATGTTGGTGGTAATTGATGCTTTTGTTGCATAGAATTTTGTGCATATAAATAAAATTGCCACAAAATTGATTTTTGTTAATATTTAACCGACTTTATAACAAAGATTCTTATTATCTCAAAATAATAATGTCAAAAAATGTATTATCTCTTTTTTCTATTAAAAGTTGCTTTGTTCTTTGTCCTTCATATAGAAAAATTATTTATATTCATGTCCTTTTTAATAATTTTTAATTTAAAAATAATTTTAAATATTATAATTCAAACAACATTTAATAAATCACGTCAACACTAATTCACTTTTTATCAAAATTAAATTTAATAAATTAATTCGATAAAAATTTGGTTCGCAAACTTTAATCCAAATAGACACGTTATTATTGGTCGAAGATATTTAAGTCAGGTAGCGTTTGTTTTTAGAGACAAGATAGGACATGACACTGAGACAGAAACAATAGGACAGAGATATTAAAAGTTATTCTTTGTGTATTGTGTTTGGATACGATGTACAAGACAATAATGTAATGTCCAGTATTATATTTGGATATACATGGACAAGACTAAAATATTATATGAAATGACTAAAATAGCCATGTGATTTCAAATTTTCTAGTATAAATTAATTTAATAGAGAATGAGAGTAAGTAGGAATACAGACAATGGGAACTTAAAAAAATGTTTGAAAGGGCCAAAAATTTTAATAAAAAAGTATATAATAGTATTTATATTAAAATAAAATTTATAAATATAATTATTTTATTTTTAAATTTATTACTAATATGTAGAAATCCATATGGTTAATATTAACAAAAAAAATAAATCTGAGTTTGATTAATAAAAAATTTTGTTTAGGATAATAAGCCAAATTAATTTTAAATACAAAATCAGTTTTAAAAAAGAATCTATTTTTACATAAAAAAATTAGTTTTTGCACATAAAAATCTATTTTTATTTAGAAAACCAATTTTTTTTTATCTAAAAACTGATTTTTCTTTTTAAAAAATTGATTTTTATTTAAATTATATAAAATCAATTACAACTTATAAATTACTTTTTAGCATTTTAAAAGATCAATTTTACCTTTATAATATTTATCTTTTAAAAGTCTCAAGACTAATTATTTTTGTTATTATTTTTATTACAAATCAAATAATATAATACAAGGTTAAAATGATATTGAAGTAAGAACGATAAAAGAAAAAAGAAATTATCCAATCCAATAAAAATTTTTACAAAAAGGAGAGAGTTCCTGAAAAAAGAGAAAGAAGGAGAACGTAGAGACAGAGAAAGAGCATGGAGAAGAAAGTACCTTTCTGAGAACTACGCAAATTAGAAAAAATAAGAAGGAATAATAGTGGAATAATAAAAAATATCTATGGACAAAAAAAAATCATAAAAAAAAGTCCGCGTCCCTCTTCTAAATCCCGTGTCCATCATTGTAAAAGAGTTGACACAAAAGTATAAAAAACTGTCTTGGAGACAATATATTTAGTCTCCATATCTATGCTTCCAAATACTTTTTAAAGATGTACTGTCCATGTCTCTGTGTCCTATCTCCAAAAATAAACGCTACCTATACATACATGGCATACAATTATATTGGGTTAGACAGAGACAAGAATGAGCTTTCTTGAATAGCTAGCCAAACGAATAGATTATATTGTGCTGCTGCCTGTGGGCATCCTCAAACAAAATAGAAATGCAAAAGGAACTTCCTTTCTTTTTCAGTAATTCATTATCATCTTTTTGAGTGAGAAAACAAGGTAGTTCGACAAAAGAAGTTAAATCATGATGCTTAAGATTCTTATACATTGATTGATAGCTAGGAATGAAGCTTCATGTACACTGGAACACTAGCTCTGATCTCATGCTCATGCAAGAATTTTGCTAACTTGTAAAGAATGATTCGTCAAAAAGCAGTCTAAAGAAAGAATCTTAGAGAAAAAAAGGAAGGTATAATTATCTCATCTTTTTGGCTCGGGTATGTATTGCAATAAAAATAAATTTTACTATTCTTTTTCTAACCACAACTTAATTTTGAGACTTTGCTTACGAAAAATAAATATCCAATTACATAAAAATCATTATCTTTTTAGAAAGTGAGCTTTAGCGTTATCATTGGAGAAAAGTGAAAAAGAATAAATGAAAGAGAGAGAAAGAGAGGGAGGGAACGAAGGGAGAATAAGATGGATTTGATATGATTAGATACTAAAGCAATGTAGCTTTTGCTTCATATATGTTCTTATCAAATCTTTCAGAATATTAAATTAAGAGGAATATTATAATATAGCAAAATTTGTTGTTTTTAATGAGTAGTTAGTAATATTCAAAAATAAAAACTAAAAATATGTTATTAGATTGTTAGACTAAAATATTAACTTGGGTTAGTCGAATGGTCATTAACTCACACAACTAGAAAATGGATTAATACAGATAGATTTACAGACAGATTTAGTCTTTATTACAGACGGATTTTTGGTTACCGACGAAATTACCGACGGATTTTGTCCCTCTGTAAAAGCCCCGTCGGAAATTATTTACCGACGGATTTTTTTTCCGTCGGAAAATTACAGACGGATTTTTAGCAATTACCGACGGATTTTCCCTCTGTAAATTTTCTATCCATTTTCCAAAGGCGACGAACTTTTCGACGGATTTTCCGTCTGTTTACAGACGGATTTTCAGACGGATTTTCCGTCTGTAATTACAGACGGATTTTCCGACAGATTTTCCGTCTGTAATTACAGACGGATTTTCCGACCGATTTTCCGTCTGTAATTACAGACGGATTTTCCGACAGATTTTCCATCTGTAATTTGAACTTTGGAAAATCATCCCGTTCTGATTACAGACAGAAAATCCGTCTGTAATTCCGTCAGTAAGATAAAATAGAATTTTTTTAGATTTTTTCATTGCAAAATGAATACTTTAAATTTGTTTTCTAAATTTACTCCATCAAACACTGTAAATTGAAAAAAGAAAGCCAAAAATCACATAAATAAACATAATATTCATTACATGATACCTATAAAATTGGATGTTATTTTTCAACATCATTGGCCAATATCTCATTGTCTTAATAAAAAAATACCAAAAAAAATAAGATGACCATCCCAATGTTACATGAATGTCACAAATTACACTTAGCACTTAAAGATAGAATAATCTAAAATATTAATAGATAACTAAGTTGCATTGGCAGCATCAAGCTCCATATTGAAAGTTAATTTTGACATCTCCTGACTGAAATAGAATTAAAACCCAAATTAGAATTGGAGTGAATTGAAATGCTTGAATAAAAATAAAGCATATTATTTAAAGCATTTTGCACTCAGGAAGTAGTCTCTTTTGCATGAACAATTTTCTATAAAAGAATCGGTACATAGAGAATCACATCTCTTCTTAGAAAGCAAGAACCATGAGCTTCTTAAGGGAGGGTAAAGGAGGTACTGTAGTAAAATTTGGAGACATAATACCTCCACATAGTAGCTGAATGCTTGCTAAGTAGTAGCATTATCCAAAATAAAGTATACCTGCCATAACAAAGTACAATCATATACTTTAATACCAAAATATACGAAGAGCTAAACAAAAACTCTCAATTGAACCATTATCAAATAGTGGTTGTATACTTTAATGCCCCATTATCACCGCCAACTTCACTTCTCTATATTAAATGTACACATGACAAATTTTGCTTCACTCATAAAGGTACCTCTAGAACAATCTATGCCAAAGAATCAAAACAGAAAAAAACAGAGAGAACAACAAAAACAAAACAGAGATCAGAACAACTTAATTGGTACCTCTCTCCTTTCCATTCCCAGTTTCAATTGGTACTGCATAAGCCAAAAGAATTGAAACATTTAAAGGGTTATTAACAGAGTGCGGAATGAAAAAGAATATTTGAAAGAACTCACATGGGCTAGGCAAAGTCAAACCAGCAGGAAGCCTAGGCACAACAACAACAGGATGATTCTGCACATGCGCCAGAAAAGCCTCAGACGGTTCAGAAAATACAATCTCATCGTAAGATTCAACAACAACAGGTTTCTTTGTTGACTGAGGACCAGATTCCTCTTCTGGATACAATTTCAAATGGTGATTACCTACAAGCACAAAATCCAGTACCATTCATAACAAATAAAAATTAAATAAATGAAAATTGGTTCCTCAACTCTAAAGTCTAAAGTCTAAACATAACAAATTCAAAACAAACATGAAGACAGCATAATAAGTAACTAAAACTCACAAATCCAGCTGTTTAGAGGCATTCCTTGAGCTGCACGGCCAGTATTTAGAGCATAACCATTCATCAGAAAGCTGTCTCTAGAAAGTGGATTCTGCGTAGTTATCACTGTATGTATAATCAAATCATTTGTTTATTCATTGATCATATAGCACTATTAGTTTGCAACCAAGGAAACAATTGCAATAAACACCTTTTTTGTATATACAAAAAGGATTTTGGAAAGCCTTTCAACTTCCCTGAAATTGGTGAGGAAAGCCACCCTTCCATCCCTGGTGGAGCCCAACCATGTACCACCGCCGAGCTCATCCCTTCCGCCCAATAGAATTCGTCCCTGTTGAAACTCATCAGCTGCATCCAATGCTTATTTAACAATAACATCATCACCTGCAATTGTGATAATTTCTTATTAAAAACACAAAACAAAACAAAAACAAACAAGATAATTGAGTTCAGTAATGTGATTGTGAAACTGACCAGTGTTTAATTTGATACTAAGATAAAATCAATTTCCGAAAAAGTACCAAAAGTAACCAAAACTGACCAGTCTCATTATACGACCTTAGAACAGTAACCACAGCCAAATCAATGATCATCAACGACTCCAGGAGCCTCCAATTTTCTAGATTCAGGCCAAATCAAACGCAGAATTTTCACTACTCAGCAACAATTCAGCAAAGCTAGCGGCAGAAAATTCAATAATCACATATCTCCAATTTTGGAATTCAGATTCAGAACATAAAATTGCAGAATTAGAGTCTACAACAGCAAAAGCTTCAGAATCAGCAAGAAATCTAAAACTTACAGAAGAAGTTCACATCAAAGGAGAAGGAGACTCATCAGATTTCAATTTTACATTTTAACCTCAACAACAAACAAAATCAACAGAGCTGGCAGATCGAGCAATAATTCAGCATTCATTTTTGTCTATTTATGCAGAAAACAAAGAAGAAGCGACAGATTTGGCTGAAGAAGAAGAAGAAGAAGAAGAATCCCACCTAGTTATGCAGGCAAAAATACAAACAGATAGAGGACATCCATTATATAAGCCAGACATTTCTACCATTATTTACAGGAACTCATACCCTTGATTCTATAGAGATCTAACAAAAAGAAAATTGCACAATTGCAGCAAATTCACTATAAACTGAATAAAAATAATAGTAACAAAAAATATGGTTGTTCATAGGAAGTTGATAGAAATCCACCTCACTGCAACCGATTCCAAGTTTCTTTCGATCATTCAAGCATTGTTTATGATATTTCACGTACCTGAAGGGAAGAATAACCTCATGAGAAATTCTGAAATTACAACATGTTCAATATAGTCCTAGACCTTATTACACGTATATCATAGCCAAGTATCATAACGTACTTCTGCTGTTGGAAACCGTTTTCTTCTAAAAGTTGGTTACTTGGATGCTGAAAAGGTGGGAAAGATTTTGGCATGGAGCCCACAGGAGGACTACTCGAAAGACCACCATGTGGCGAACTACTCAATTTGGAGGGTTTGAGACTGCAAAATTAAGAGAATAATTGGAAAGAGCTTTTCAGTGATCAAACTAAAGAATCAAACTACCAATACAAAGCTAGTCCAAATAGGACAGTTTTCTGAGTTAAACAATCATGATATATACCTGAATTTGAGTTCGAACATTCTCCAGTTCAGATTCCTGAAAATGTATACAGAGGATTGCAAGATGTATCAGGAACTGAAAATATCAATGTGAAACCTAGTAACAGCAGAATTTGAGCACAAACTATTGAGAATATGAAGTGATAACTTGCCTGCTCATGCAAAGCTTCTTTCAACTGAGATGCTACAAGACAGAAGGCTTCAAGACAGATGCTACAAGAATTGTCACAAGCATCCTGAATTTAACCCTCCACAGAAGCAGCAGCTGAAGTCAAATGCGCCTCAGATTTTCAGATAAGAAGAGAGAGAGGGGGGGAGGAGAACAAGCATTTGCATTAAGACATTAACTAACCTATCATAGTTCACAGCAGCTCTAATTTTCAGATAAACAAAGCATAAATTCGGTTAAGAAATGAAATATGGTCATCATTCAAAGATCCAACCCTACTTGAAGTAAGCCAATTGTTTATTAGGACAATCTAATCAGCACCACCATTGATCACAGCTTCTTTAGCAGAAATAAGCTCATAAAGCCCCAAAAGGTTTTTGAGATCCTTGACAGCCATATTGCTCAAAGCCTCACCCAAGATTTGCCTGCATCATGCAATAATTGTTCAATTTTTCTGTGATTCAATTATTTAGTAATAATTGGTTCATCGAACTTGCTTGTTGTGGTTCTGAAGGTTACTGATTTGCACACGCAGTTTTGCAGATTCTTGCTGGTAATGCTGAAATATATATTGAAGAAGCTATATATATATGATGCTGATGAGATTAATAATGAATTAATAAGTAATAACCTGAGCATTAATCTCAGAAGTGGATCCACCATTAGAAGAATCTGAACTGGCTTTTTTGTACCTCTCAATAGATGCTTTGACACTGTTAAAACGTTGAAGAATTGAAAGTCAAATCATCCAACTCAATGAGTTAACTGAACCTTAAACGCAACTATTCAAATGCCTCAACGTCAAAGTCTGATTGGATTTGATCAAAAATAAAATGTTAAAATAGTACCCTACTCTTACAAATACCTTAATTTCGTCGACCCACTCATTGGCTGCACCTGCCACCGTTTTATCTCTGAAATAGAACGAAACTCTTAGCACTAGAACTCCAAACCCGCAGTCCAAATAAAATTCACTTTTTAACATTCATTTCAGATTAGGCAGGGGCAGGTAGAAAAATTGTTCCAATCCCATATTTTTATTTTTGTTTTTTTGCACACAGAACTTGATGATGTGCTGGGGATAGCATTTGATATTCAACACACTGTCTTCCAATTCCATCTCCCCCCCCCAAAAAAAAGAATAGCAGGAATGGAAGAAAGAAAGAAAGAAAGAAAGTGCACCTCCATACAAGGAATCAAGGATAGCAGGATCAGTTTGTATTATAGCAGAATGGAAGAATGTGCAAGCAAATATTAGTTCAGGTATAAAAATTTTGACTGATCAGAGGCTTGAAGAAGGTTCTTTTCCTGACCATTCACACACCAAACCTGTGTATTAAGGGTAAATCCAATGTTAAATGCAGAGCCAAAAGAGTAAACCAATCCACTAATACAGGGAAAGTACAAAATAGAGCACACATTTGAATTCTCAAGCGATACCCATTATCAAATATCAGCAAAGCAATACAAGAACAGCTAATATATCAATCGCAACCATGCATATAAATCGAAAGTTGGAAACAAATTTCACCCCGATATCTGAAGTTGTTACTTTAACTCCAATTTAAATTAAAAAAGAATCAATTAAATCTTGAAATTCAAGTGAAAATGATATTCATGATAATTAAAATGAAAACCATTTATGTAGGAAAGGTAGTGCTGAACATTCTATATGAGATGTCCCTACTTGTAAGTTCATGTCTTGTACAAGATATTAAGCAGCCATTGAATATGATAAAACATAACATTTATGTATAACACACTTATGTACTACAACACTATTACATTCAGCTTCCCATTATTGTCAACAGTAGGATCTAAGACCCTTAAGATTACAGTAGCAGAAGATTCTCTTATTAGAAGAAAAACAAAAAGACTCATAGAAGTGACATCATAGAAATTTACAAAACCACAACTAGTATTTCCAGGAATTATATAGTTTTTTGTTCCTAAATCTACAAACAAATTTATGCACACCATTAACAAGAAATGGATGCAAGGAATGGATGCACACAAAGGAATGGATGCACACCACAATGAACTCTAGCAAAACCTTGCTGAATTCCACTCAATTAACATTATCAGATACACTCTAAAGTTTATTGAACAAAATATAAAAAATCTGCCAATTCAAATGCAATGGTTATTCGCATCAGTCACCATCCAACAATTAGATTTTGAATTAACTAAAAAGTAAGAAAATAAAAATCAGAGTGACAAAAAAGAAAAACAAAGCATACTGCTGGGGATCTTCACTCGACCATAGATGGTGTAACCTTCAGCGAACCTGAAAAAAAAAACAAATTAGGATTAAAATCGATCCACATAACATAATTCTAAACCAGAGAGAACAAACGGAAAATTAGGGTTAAGGGACGAGAATTAGGGTTAAGAAAAACAGGGAAGGGACAGGGTTAGGGCTAGGGATAATGAAATCGGAACAGAATCACAATGAAAGGGTTAGGGCTAGGGACAAGAAGGAGGCGGAGGCCTACCTGAACTAACAGCGATGAGAGAAGACGATGACAAACCTCCGGCGAGGAGAGAAGAAGCAGCGCGAGAGCAGCGGCAGAGGGAGCACGGCTGAGAGAGCTCGTGTGACGACGAAAGGAGCAAACACATTGAGAGCGGCGGTGGAAGGAGCTCATGCGACGCGAGCCGCAGTGGCGGCGGTGACGGCAATAGCGGAGGACGTCACATCTTCAATGGAGCTTCAATGGAGAGAGAGAGAGAGAAGGCATGGGAGTAATTCACGTGAAAAAAAGTGAACCGAAGTACTCTAGAGTGACTCATCTCCTTATTCTAATATATTTCCGACGGAAAATTTAATAAAATTTAATCCGTCTGTAATAATTTAATAAAACACAGCATTTTGTCTATTTAATTACAGACGGATTTTCTGTCTGTAACTATTTCTCACTGAAAAAAATTAATTTTTCCAACGAAATTATCGACGGATTCTCTTTTCCGTCTGTAATTTATGCTAATCCATTTTTTTTGTTTTCCGACAAAAAATCCCTCTGAAATTCCCTCTGTATTTCAGTGGGATAAAATCCGTCGGAAATATCCGTCTGTAATAACTAGTTTTCTAGTAGTGTCACTCGTCCGCTTAAACAAGTGTCGGAGTTTGAATCTCATCTTGTACATACAAAAATTCATGAGCTAGTAACAGATCTTTAAATGGAGTTTATCTGTGATGGATTAATCATTAGCAACTAGCAAGGGTTAAGAAATATTGTAAGCAATTAAAAACGATTGCTAAACTAAAAGAATTAGATTAATAGTTATAATTGCTTGTCAAAAATAACAAATTCTGTTAGTCTTAGAACTTTTCTCTTAAATTATTGTAAACTGAGTCACAAATTTACAGGAGGGCAGCTACCTAGGTGTTTTCAGTTTAAAAAAAATCAAAATATTTAAAATTGAGGTCAATTTTTCTTGCTTATTTTTGTTTTTTCATATAGTAAATATTAAGTAAAAATAAACTATATATTGTTTTATTTTTTAACATTTGGACGGTTCTTAATTTCATTTGTAATGTTTGAAACATTCCATCTTTATTACAAATATCTTATTTCATCTTATTTAATCTTTCGGTAAAAATTAAATTATTTTCTTCTAAAATATTATTGTCTTCTGTTATGATTTTCTTTCAAATAATAATAAAAATCATAATTATAATGGTCATTGTTCTTGTGGAGGTTGGCCACTATATAGCTTGTTCGCCAATTAGTAACTTCAAGCTTTCTTTTAGGATGAGTTATACTTCGGCACTGAGAGAATAGGGGTGGATACCTACAAAAGGTACTTTGATACTCAAGTTAGTTATTGGATAATAAGCTTTGCAGAAAATGCAATATCTTAAATAAATGTTTTACCTCCCCTTTTATATTTGGGATGAAGTATCAGCAGTTATGCTTTCGAGTAATTCGTCTTAATGGAGAATAATGACATATTGGAGCGTTTTGATATTTGCTTTGATGCCCGCTATTGGTAACCGATCTATAACGTATATAGACGAGTTATAACGTGTGACCGAGTTATAACGGCCATATCATAGCCCCTAAGTTTGGCCTGGTGATATTTTGATAAAACAGGTTGAGCTTTTTGAGTTATAACTTGGCGATATGAGTTATAGATATCAAGCCCCAGATCAACTTACTTTATTAATATCAAGCTTGGACAGCTCGATAGACCATTTTATTGGTTGTCCAGCTAATTCTGGCTTTGTGATCACTTGTCGTAGCGGTTGGAGACGCCTAGCTGAGAATACCAGGGCTAAGTATAGCTTTTCTATCTTTGGATAGCGCAATTTAGTATTTTGTAGAGATTTACTGACAAAGTAAACAGGTCTTTGTACCTTGTTCCTTTATGTAACAAGAACAGAACTAACAGCCCAGTCAATAACAGATAAATAAAGATAAAGCTCCTCTCTTATTTCAGGTTTTTGCAAAATTGGAGATTTTGAGAGGACAATTTTGAGGTTTGAAAAGGCAATTTCACAATCATCATCCCGCTTAAGGTTATTTTTTTTTTGAGTAATTGAAAAAAGAAAGAAGATTTAGAAGTTAAACAAAGTAAAAATCTTGATAAAACATCAAGTCTCCCTGTTAAGCATTGAACCTCCTATATAGTTCGAGGACTTTGTGTTTCCAGAACAGCTTGGCATTTGTTAGGATTTGCCTCTATACCTCGGCATGTAAGCCAAAATCCGAGTAATTTATCGCCTTGGACAACAAAGTTGCATTTTTCAAGATTTAATCGCATGTTGTATTTTCTGACTTGTGCGAACATTTCCACAAGGTCGTCTACGTGAGACTTGTCGATCTTGATTTTTGTGACCATGTCATCAACATAGGCTTTCATGTTCTGACTAGTTTGCTTGGCGAACATTTTATCCATAAGTCGTTGATAAGTAGCCCCTGCATTCTTAAGGCTAAAAGGCATAATTTTATAACAAAAGTTACCATATTTAGTTATAAAAGCAGCTTTATCTTTGTCTGATGGATGCATCAAGATCTGGTTATAACCAGAATATGCATCTATAAAACTTAAAATGCCAAAACCAGATGAATTATCAACTAAAGCATCAATAGATGGTAAGGGATATGCCTTTGGGACATGCTTTGTTTAAATCAGTAAAATCGACGCATATACACCATTTACCATTATGTTTCTTTACCATGACAACATTAGCTAACTACGTTGTGAACTTGATTTCTCGATTGAAGTTGGCATCAATGAGCTTTTTAGTTTCTTCCCAGGATGCTTGTTTCTTTTTCATGCCGAGGTTGCGCTTTTTCTGTACTATAGGTCAAATTGATGGGTTTATTGCCAGCTTATGAGATATTACAGAAAGATCAATGCCAGGCATGTCAGAGGGAGTCCAAGCGAAGAGATCAGCATTTTGTTGAAGAAATCGGGTGAGCTTCTCTTTCTTGCCTGCGTGCATAGCTGAACCTACAAAAGTGAACTTGTTTTGATCGTTAGTGAAAGAAACTTTTTGTAACTCCTCCATTGGGGTGGGGCAATCTTGAATGTCGGCCCGTGGATTTAGGCATTTTGAGAATGATGTTATAGCAATGCCGAGCTTCATGGAGGTCACTATGAATTGTTGCGACAAGGTTATTCTGCACATGAAACTTAACACAGAGATGAATTGTAGAAATGATAGCACCAAACTTATTCAAAAAAGGTCGGCCAAGAATTAGGTTATGAGGACTAAAACAATCAACCACAAGGTATTGAATATCTAGAGTTTTGGTTAGAGGATTATCATCAAGTATGGTCTGTAACCACACTGATCCTAACACAGGCACTCGTTCACCTGAAAATCCCACAAGGTCTCCGGTGGATGGTTGTAGTATGTTATCACTCAACTTTACTTTATAAAATGTAGAGTAAAATAGGAAATCGATGCTACTTTCAAGGTCCAACAGTACTTTGGGAACTATTAGATCTTCCAGTTGAATAGAGATAATGACTGGGTCATCTAAATTGAGCTTGGTTGAATTGAAGTCAGACGGTTGGAAAGTCATTTCAGGAAAATTGGGCAAAGATTGAGAATTGTTATGGGTGCCTTCGACAGCGAGTATAGCTCGGTAAGTACATTTGCGAGTCGAGTTTGAGGCTCCGCCACCAGTAAAGCCCCCAGGTATACAATTGATCACGCCTCAGGGTTGGTTGGGCTGAGCATTGTTTGCTTTGTCCTTGTCCTGAGAAGATTGTCCTGTAGAAGGTAGCCGGATGGATGTGTTGTGCGCTTTTGGATGTGGCTGCCGATGTATTTGTCCAAATGTCCTTGCTAAGCTAAGTGCTCAAGCAAGTCTTTGGCTACGATATACTCATTGGTAGTGTGTCTGTGTTTCTGATGAAAAGTACAATATTTTGTTTTGTCCACATTCTTCAAATCTTGGTAGGTTCCAACCTTTCGAGGAGGTTTGATTAACTTTGAATTTAGTATTTCCTTAATGATTTCCTCCCTTTTGATGTTGAACTGAGTATAAGAATCATAACAGGATGTCAATCAGAAAGGTTTCTTATTATCTCGGCTTCTGGCATCATCCTTGTTGGTTTGACCTTTTTCCGACCTTCAAGCCTGGCGTAGTGATGCGTGAGTATCTTGTACCCTTTTTTCCCTTCATTTTCCAGTTGTTTTTAGTTAGAAATTATTTTTATTATATTTTAGTGCAAAAATATTCTTTGGATGCTTATTTGAGTTGTTTTGATATTTTTATGATTTCAGGTGAAATTTGGGCGAATTTGGCAGAATTTTATGCAAAAACAAAGGAAAAAAGTAGATGCTGTCAACCCTGACCTCCCTACATTCCAACGAGCATAACTTGAGCTACAGAGGTCCAATTGAAGCGGTTCTAACGACGTTGAAAATCCAACTTCTAGAGCTTTCCAAAGATATATAATAGTCTATACTTGTCTTCTGGAATTACTGCCAAATCTGGCGCTAAACACCGAGCCTGGCATTTAGCGCCCAGGAAAACAGAACTCACTGGCCATTTCCGGCGCTGAATGCTAGAAAAATGCCAGAACTGCCTATTTCCAGCGCTGAATGCCAAAAAATGCCAAAACTGCCCATTTTACTTATTTTCCTTGCTTTCTAGTTTAATCCCTTATTTTGTTTTCTGTTTATTTTGAAAGATGTCTCATGTATTGCTCACTGACAAACAAAATCTTGTAGGCCTAGAATTTATTATTCTATTTTATTTTCAAATCAAATTAGGTTGGATATAAAAGAGAAAAGATCTACCCTTGAGAAGGGGAGCTTCTCTCTTCCGCATGTTTTACTTTTGAAGAACCCTAGTTTTCTCTGTAAGTCATGAGCCACTAAATCTCCTCAGTTAAGGTTAGGAGCTCTGTTTATTTCTATGGATTAAGATTATTGCTTTTCTATTTTAATTAATGTATTGATTTAGTTTCAAAGATTATTTTCGTTCTTAATCTTATGAATCTAGGTGGAACGGAAGTATGATCCTTATTCTACATGAGTTCTTGTGATTCTCAGGAGAGTTTTCTCACTTGAACAACAGTTTGAAAACAAATTCCCGCTAAATTGCTAACTACATAAACTAATTGGAATATGTGACGTATAATCCTGTTAGATTTGGGTAATTAGAGTTTTTGTGGCCATAAACTAGTTTTGCACTTAACCCTCTAATCGGAATTAAGTGACCACAGGAGTGGCGGTTAATGAAGGTTAGAGAAAACTAAATCACTAAGAGATTAGGGTTTAGTTAATTATAGTTTTCCATGGAATGAATCATGCATTGTTAAAATAGTTGGTAAGAAGTTTTAATCCAGCAAAGTAAACATCTCCGAAGCCTTAACTGTTTTCACACCAAACCTGTTACTTGCTTTCTTTACGCTTTTGATTATTATTTTATGCGTTTTCAACCATCAACAACCTTTTTCTGTTTGCCTAACTAAGTCAAATTGGATAACCGTTGTTGCTCAGTCCGACAATCTTCGTGGGATCGACCATCACTCACCTGAGGTATTACTTGGATGACCCGATATACTTGCCAGTTAAGCTGTGGGAACTCTAAATTCCCACACCACGCAGCTCCTCAATATCCATTTGGCCCTTGGCTTTCTCGCAAAACTCAGCCAAGGTTCGAGGTTTGGCTACTGTGACAGCCTCTTGGAATTTTATTGAGTAAAGGCCGCTTTTAATAGCATGTAAGTGCACTTCTAGATAAAGCTTTGGATACTAATAGCTACTTTTGTAAAGCGAGTAACGTACTCTTGATGCGTGAGCAGCATCATTAGTATCTTTTCTATGTGATTTATATGGTTTTCTGTTGATTTATTAGATGATTTTAGTGGATTATCCCATATTAGATGCTACTTTGAGTTTCGTGGCTTTTGATTGATTTCAAGTAGCATTCGAATGAAGATTTGATGAAAAGGGCATGAAGAAGCAAAGGAGCCTCATGCGTACGTATCATGCAGGCATACGCATCATGCATGCGTACGCATTACTAGAGCAGCAAGGGAAGTCATGTGTACGCATGCGCTGTGCGTACGCACGACTGCAAGAGCTTAAACGAGACAATTCTCCTCTGAATAGGTGGCACTAAATGCCACGATCTGGCATTTAGCGACGATAGCTTTGTAAATCGTGCTTGGGCTTCTGGGTAGCTGGCGCTAAATGCCCAGCTACCGGCATTTAGCATCGAGAACCATAATTCACGTACAAGGTTTGCTGGAAAAGTGGTGTTAAATGCCCAATACCTGGCGTTTAGTGCCAATGGCAAAAATCACAATGGGGACTGCACGTTTGCAATGCATCAACAGAAGGCTTCAAGATTTCATTCCAAATCAAATAATAATTAGAAAATATCTTTTAAGGTTTTAATTTAAGTTTCAAATCAATTTTAATTAGGACTATAAATAGGATTGAGATCTGTCCACGCGGACTCCTCTCTCTTCTCCTAATTTTAATTTCTCACTTTTAGACTTTTTCTCTGCTAGAATTTTCTACACCATGAGCAACTAAACCTCCATTTTTAAGGTTCGGAGCTCTATTTACTTGAATAGATTAATAACTATTTGTTCTTCTACTCTGGATTAATTCATTGATTAAGAATTGGTTTCGTTCTTCATTCTAAGGATTAGTGATTATTGGAAAATAACTCTAATCTAACTTGAATTCTATTTGAATCTTGGAAAAGTTATATCAAAACTCCTTAATTGTCTGTGTTAGTGTGGTACGTGACATATAACTGCATTAATTTTGGGTTCTTAGTGTTTGTGTAGCTCATAAATAAAAAATTGAACTTAACCCTCTAATACAATTGGTTGATCAACGAATTAACGGTTGGTTGGATTAGAGGAAATTGGATTGCTTAGAAATAGGAATTTAATCACTTGGGGTTTGTCATAAACTTAATCATTTCATGATCAAGGTAGTTTACATTGAATATTAATCCAAACATTTAAACATCTCCGAAGCCTTAACTCTATTCTCGTATTGTTTTTTCAACCATTTACTATTTGCTTTTTGATGAGCGGATATTTTATACGCTTTTTGGGGATAATTTCATATAGTTTAGAGTATGTTTTAGTTAGTTTTTAGTCTATTTCTAGTAGTTTTTAGGAAAAATTTACATTTCTGGACTTTACTATGAGTTGTGTGTTTTTCTGTAATTTCAGGTATTTTTCTGGCTGAAATTGAAGGAGCTGAGCAAAAATCTGATTCAGGCTGAAAAAGGACTGCTGATGCTGTTGGATTCTGACCTCCCTGCACTCAAAGTGGATTTTCTGGAGCTACAGAACTCGAAATGGCATGCTTCCAATTGCATTGGAAAGTAGACATCCAGGGCTTTCCAGCAATATATAATAGTCCATACTTTGCACAAGGATAGACGACGTAAACTGGCGTTCAACGCCAGTTCTCTGCCCAATTCTGGCGTCCAGCGCCAGAAAAGGATCAAAAGCTGGAGTTGAACGCCCAAACTGGCATAAAAACTGGCGTTCAACTCCACAAATGGCCTCTGCACGTGAATTGCTTAAGTCTCAGCCCCAGCACACACCAAGTGGGCCCCAGCACACACCAAGTGGGCCCCAGAAGTGGATCTCTGCATCATCCATCATAGTTTATCCAAATTTTGTAACCCTAGGCTACTAGTTTAGTATTTAAACAACTTTTAGAGACTTATTTTGCATCTCATGACATTTCAGATCTAAACTTTGTATTCTCTGACGGCATGAGTCTCTAAACCCCATTGTTGGGGGTGAGGAGCTCTGCTGTGTCTCGATGAATTAATGCAAGTATTTCTGTTTTCCATTCAAACACGCTTGTTCCTATCTAAGATGTTTATTCGCGCTTAACTGTGATGAAGGTGATGATCTGTGACATTCATCACCTTCCTCAAACCACGAACGTGTGATTGACAACCACCTCCGTTCTATATCCGATTGAATGAGCATCTCTTAGATTCTTTAATCAGAATCTCCGTGGTATAAGCTAGAACTGATGGCGGCATTCATGAGAATCCGGAAAGTCTAAACCTTGTCTGTGGTATTCCGAGTAGGATTCAAGGATTGAATGACTGTGACGAGCTTCAAACTCCTGAAGGCTGGGCGTTAGTGACAGACGCAAAAGGATAGTAAATCCTATTCCAACCGGATCGAGAACCAACCGGTGATTAGCCGTGCTGTGACAGAGCGCGTGAGCGTAGTTTTCACTGGAAGGATGGAAGGTAGCCATTGACAACGGTGATCCACCAACACACAGCTTGCCATAGGAGGACGTGCGTGCGTGAATAAGAAGACAGAGGAAAGCAGAGATTCAGAAGACAAAGCATCTCCAAAACTCCAACATATTCTCCATTACTGCATAACAAGTAACCTTTAATCCATGCTCTATTGTTTACTCGTAATTCAACTGATAAACATAATTGACTTCCTGACTAAGAATTACAAGATAACCATAGATTGCTTCAAACCAACAATCTCCGTGGGATTCGACCCTTACTCACGTGAGGTATTACTTGGACGACCCAGTGCACTTGCTGGTTAGTGGTACGCGTTGTGAAAAGTGTGATTCACAATTCGTGCACCAAGTTTTTGGCGCCGTTGCCGGGGATTGTTCGTGTTTGAACAACTGACGGATTATTTTGTTGCTTAGATTAGGAAAAATCTTTCCTTTTTTGGTTTAGAGTCTTTTATTATTTATCCCTTGTTAAAATACTTTAAACTTATAGCTCAGTTATTTAGAACGTGGTGTTTATGTTCATGATAATTGGCTATCATATTTTTTTAAAACCTTTTTCAAAAATAATTTTTCTATTAAATCCTGTGCCAAACTTTAAGTTTGGTGTTTTCAAAAATAATCTTTCTTAAAATTTTTGAAGGTCCCATAACTCATTTGGCTAGAGCGTTAATCTGTGTTCTTGGTAATTGGGTTAGAATCTTTTATACTCTTTTCAAAACCTTCTTTTTCAAAAATATTTTTTCTATTAAATCTTGTGCCAAACTTTAAGTTTGGTGTTTTCTTGTTGATTTCCCTTTGATTTTCGAAATTTTTGGTTTGGTTTTCTAAAAATTCTAAGTTTGGTGTTCTTCCTTCATGTTCTTGTGTTCTTGGGAGTCTTCAAAGTGTTCTTGAGTTTCCTTGTGTCTTGATCTTAAAATTTTTAAGTTTGGTGTTCCTTGGTGTTTTCCCTCCAAATTTTTCGAAAACAAGGAGCATTAGATCTAAAAATTTTAAATCTTGTACTATCTTATTGTTTTTCTCTCTCCTCACTAAATTCAAAAAAATATCTTTTCAAAATATCTCTTCTAACTTCCTAACTTCTTATCTTTTCAAAATTTGTTTCAACTAACTAACTAACTTTTTGTTTGTTTCTTAACTTTTTCAAAACTACCTAACTAACTCTCCCTCTCTCTAATTTTCGAAAATATCTTCCCTTTTTTTCAAAAATTTTTTTTTATTAACTAATTAATTTCTTTTTTTTATAAACGAAAAAAAAAATTTTTTTTTCAAAATTCAAATTCTTTTTAGTTATTTTATTTTATTTAAGTATTTACTTCTTATAAAATAAAATAAATAAAAAGGTAAATCAGTCCAAGTTATATCCATAGATCCATCATGGACATAAGTGGAAATGAACAGTCCAGGAGGACTCTGGGGTCATATTCTAACCCCTCTACTGCTTCGTATGGGAGTAGCATATGCATACCCTCCATTGGAGTAAGTAGCTTTGAGTTGAATCCTCAGCTCATTATCATGGTGCAGCAAAGTTGCCAGTATTCCGGTCTTCCACAGGAAGAACCTACAGAGTTTCTGGCACAATTTTTACAAATTGCTGACACAGTACATGATAAGGAAATAGATCAGGATGTCTACAGACTATTACTGTTTCCATTTGCTGTAAAAGATCAAGCTAAGAGGTGGTTAAATAACCAACCTAAGGCCAGCATAAGAACATGGAAACAGCTGACAGAAAAATTCCTGAATCAATATTTCCCTCCAAAAAGGATGACACAGCTAAGGCTGGACATCCAAGGCTTTAAACAAGGAGATAATGAATCTCTTTATGATGCCTGGGAGAGATACAGAGAGATGCTACGAAAATGCCCCTCTGAAATGTTTTCAGAGTGGGTTCAGTTAGACATCTTCTACTATGGGCTTGCAGAAGGAGCTCAGATGTCTTTAGATTACTCAGCTGGTGGATCTATCCATATGAGAAAGACAATTGAAGAAGCTCAAGAGCTCATTGATACAGTTGCCAGGAATCAGCATCTGTATCTAAGCAGCAACCCTTCCATGAATGAAGAGGTTAAAACAGTAACTGCTGAATTCAGTACTGTAAAACAAGCTGCTGAATTCAATCAGCAATTAGATTTTCTAACAAAGCAGCTAGCTGAATTCAAAGACAGGTTACAGGAGACAAGGATAGCTAATATACATATGGAAGAACAGTTTAAGCAAACAAAGCAGCAGCTATCAAAGCAAATAGCAGAAGAATGCCAAGCAGTTCAATTAAGAAGTGGGAAAACATTAAATACCCCACCTCAAGGCATCAAAAATTCAAGAAATGAGCAACCCACCAAAGATTCCCCTGAGGACAGTAAGAGCCCAGGGAAAAATAATTCTGGCACTAAAACGCCAGAAAATGGGTGGAAGGCTGGCGCTGAACGCCCAGACCATGCCCAAAACTGGCATTCAGCACCAGAAACAAGGCAGGATTGGCGTTCAACGCCAGAAATGGGCAAGAATCTGGCGTTGAACGCCCAAATGGGGCAGAATCCAGCGTTGAACGCCCAACAGGGGCACATTTCTGGCGTTCAGGTGCCAGGAACAGACAGTGAGCTGGCGTCTAACGTCACTCCAGCTTCTGACTCTGGCATTCAATTGCCAGTGAGGGATCAGACACACACAAGTGCTGACAACAACCCCTCTAAAAAGGCTTCTTTAACCACTAAGGTTGAGGAATATAAAGCCAAGATACCTTATCCTCAAAAACTCCGGAAAGAGGAGCAGGATAAGCAATTTGCTCGCTTTGCAGATTATCTAAGGACTCTTGAAATAAAGATTCCATTTGCAGAGGCACTTGAGCAAATACCTTCTTATGCCAAGTTCATGAAAGAGATCTTGAGTCATAAAAAGGAGTGGAGAGAAACAGAAAGAGTTCTCCTCACTGAAGAATGCAGTGCAGTCATTCTGAAAAGCTTTCCTGAAAAGCTTAAAGACCCTGGGAGTTTTCTGATACCATGCATATTAGAAGGTGATTGCACCAAGACAGCTTTATGCGATCTTGGGGCAAGCATCAACCTAATACCTGCATCCACTATCAGGAAGCTTGGCTTAACTGAAGAAGTTAAACCAACCCGGATATGTCTCCAACTTGCTGATGGTTCCACTAAATACCCATCAGGCGTGATTGAGGACATGATTGTCAGAGTTGGGCCATTCGCCTTTCCCACTGACTTTGTTGTGCTGGAAATGGAGGAGCACAAGAGTGCCACTCTCATTCTAGGAAGACCCTTCCTAGCAACTGGACGATCCCTTATTGACGTCCAACAGGGGGAAATAACCCTGAGAGTCAACGATGACGAGTTCAAGTTGAACGCTGTCAAAGCCATGCAGCATCCAGACACATCAACAGACTGCATGAAAGTTGACCTTATTGACTCTTTGGTAGAAGAGATCAACATGGCTGAGAGTCTCGAATCAGAGTTGGAAGACATCTTTAAAGATGTTCAGCCTGATTTGGAGGATTCAGGGGACATGAAAGAGCCTCTGAACTTTCTTCTAAAAGAGGAAAAACCTCCTAAACCAGAGCTCAAGCCACTGCCACCATCCTTGAAATATGCATTTCTAGGAGAAGGTGACACCTTTCCAGTGATCATAAGCTCTGCTTTAAATTCACAGGAAGAGGAAGCACTTATTCAAGTGCTAAGGACACACAAGACAGCTCTTGGGTGGTCCATAGGTGACCTTAAGGGCATAAGCCCAGCTAGATGCATGCACAAAATCCTACTGGAGGATAATGCCAAACCAGTGGTTCAACCACAGAGGCGGCTAAATCCAGCCATGAAGGAAGTGGTGCAGAAAGAGGTCACCAAATTACTAGAGGCTGGGATTATTTATCCCATTTCTGATAGCCCCTGGGTGAGTCCTGTTCAAGTCGTCCCAAAAAAAGGAGGCATGACAGTGATTCATAATGAAAAAAATGAACTGGTTCCCACAAGAACAGTTACAGGGTGGCGCATGTGTATTGACTACAGAAGGCTCAATACAGCCACCAGAAAGGATCATTTTCCTTTACCATTCATAGACCAGATGCTAGAAAGACTAGCAGGTCATGATTATTACTGCTTTTTGGATGGCTATTCAGGCTATAACCAGATTGCAGTGGATCCCCAGGATCAAGAGAAAACAGCATTCACATGCCCATCTGGAGTGTTTGCTTATAGAAGGATGCCATTTGGGCTATGTAATGCGCCTGCAACCTTCCAGAGATGCATGCTCTCTATTTTCTCTGACATGGTGGAAAAATTTCTGGAAGTCTTCATGGATGACTTCTCAGTATATGGAGACTCATTCAGCTCCTGTCTTGATCACCTGAAACTTGTTCTGAAAAGATGCCAAGAAACCAACCTAGTTTTAAACTGGGAAAAGTGTCACTTCATGGTGACTGAAGGAATTGTTCTTGGGCATAAAATCTCAAACAAGGGAATAGAGGTGGATCAAGCAAAAATAGAGGTAATTGAAAAATTACCACCACCTGCCAATGTTAAGGCAATCAGAAGCTTTCTGGGGCATGCAGGATTCTATAGGAGGTTTATAAAGGATTTTTCAAAAATCGCAAAACCTCTAAGCAATCTGCTAGCTGCTGACACGCCATTTGTGTTTGACACAGCATGCCTGCAGGCGTTTGAAACGCTGAAAGCTAAGCTGGTCACAGCACCAGTCATTTCTACACCAGACTGGACATTGCCATTTGAGTTAATGTGTGATGCCAGTGATCATGCCATTGGTGCAGTATTGGGACAGAGGCATGACAAGCTTCTGCATATCATTTATTATGCCAGTCGCGTTCTAAATGATGCCCAGAAAAATTACACAACCACAGAAAAAGAACTACTTGCAGTGGTTTACGCCATTGACAAGTTCAGATCATACTTAGTAGGATCAAAAGTGATTGTGTATACTGACCATGCTGCTCTTAAATATCTACTCACAAAGCAGGATTCAAAACCCAGGCTCATCAGATGGGTATTGCTTCTGCAAGAGTTTGATATAGAAATAAGAGACAGAAAAGGGACAGAGAACCAAGTGGCTGATCATCTGTCCCGGATAGAGCCAGTGGAAGGGACGCCCCTCCCTTCTCTTGAGATCTCTGAGACGTTTCCTGATGAGCATTTATTTGCCATTCAGGAAGCACCATGGTTTGCCGATATTGCAAACTATAAAGCTGCAAGGTTCATACCCAAGGAGTACAACAGGATACAAAAGAAGAAATTAATTACTGATGCAAAGTACTACTTGTGGGATGAACCTTATCTCTTTAAGAGATGTGCAGACGGAATTATCCGTAGGTGTGTGCCTAGAGAAGAAGCACAGAGGATCCTGTGGCATTGCCACGGATCTCAATATGGAGGCCATTTCGGAGGTGAGCGAACTGCCACCAAGGTCCTCCAATGTGGCTTCTATTGGCCCACACTCTATAAAGATTCCCGAGAGTTTGTACGTAATTGTGACAGTTGCCAAAGAGCTGGCAATCTGCCTCATGGTTACGCCATGCCTCAACAAGGAATCTTGGAAATTGAGTTGTTTGACGTATGGGGAATTGACTTCATGGGACCTTTTCCACCATCATATTCAAACACTTATATTCTGGTGGCAGTTGACTATATATCAAAATGGGTTGAGGCTATTGCCACACCCACCAATGATACTAAAACAGTGCTGAAGTTCCTCCAGAAACATATCTTTAGCAGATTTGGTGTCCCTAGAGTACTAATCAGTGATGGAGGCACTCACTTCTGCAATAAACAGCTTTACTCTGCCATGGTTCGGTATGGAATTCGCCACAAAGTGGCCACACCATATCATCCACAAACCAATGGGCAAGCTGAAGTCTCTAACAGAGAATTAAAGAGAATCCTGGAACGGACAGCAAATACCCGTAGAAAGGATTGGGCACGAAGCTTGGATGATGCTCTGTGGGCTTACAGAACAGCATTCAAGACCCCTATAGGGACCTCTCCATACCAACTCGTGTATGGTAAGGCATGTCACCTGCCCGTGGAACTGGAACACAAGGCCTACTGGGCAACCAGATTCCTAAACTTTGATGCCAAACTAGCAGGAGAAAAACGATTGCTCCAGCTAAATGAGCTAGAGGAATTCAGATTCACAGCTTTCGAAAATGCCAAGCTATATAAAGAAAAATAAAAAAAGTGGCATGACAGAAAGCTGTCATCTAGAATCTTTGAACCAGGACAGAAGGTTCTGTTGTTTAACTCTAGACTCAGACTATTCCCCGGGAAACTGAAATCCCGGTGGAGGGGACCATACGTGATTACAAGTGTATCACCATATGGTTATGTGGAGCTTCAAGATATTGATTCTGATAAGAAGTTCATTGTCAATGGACAGAGAATCAAGCATTATCTAGAAGGCAACATTGAGCAAGAATGCTCAAGGCTGAAGCTAGATTAAAAGCTCAGCAAGGTCCAGCTAAGGACATTAAAGAAGCGCTTGCTGGGAGGCAACCCAGCCATGGGGCAACAATCCTCTAAGCATTTTGCCCTATTTTTATTTTTATTTGTTTATATAAAGTTCACTGACACTAAGGTAAAGAATCATTTGCATAAGTTTACAGGGTTACAGAAGGAATCTACACACAAAACAGAGATAGGGAGCTTACTGGCAAAGAAAACGCCAGTGAAGGCCATTTTGGGCGTTCAGCGCCCAAAATGGGCATCCAGTGGGCGCTGAACGCCAGTAAGGATAGCTATCTGGCGTTCAACGCCAGAAAAGGGCAACAACTGGGCGTTGAACGCCCAGGAGAGCAGCATTTGGGCGTTCAAATGCCAGGATGGTGGGGAGGAGCTCTCCTTCTACCCATCTCCTTCTTTTTCTTTTGCTTGAGGACAAGCAAAGCTCTAAGTTTGGTGTGCTTATCCGTGATCACTAAGATCATGGCCCCTAAAGGAAAACAACCCACTCCAAGAGGAGCAAGGGCGTGATTTAAAGGAACTGAAGCGCCAGAAATTTTCTCTTGAAGGACCAAGCACCTCACAGACTAGAGGAACATCCACTTCCCAAACCTCAAGGTTGTTGAGTTCTAATCTTAGCCTTAACTCTGTGATAACTGTTCTTATTTTAATTTTACCTTAGGAGTCATATAGTAGTAATTAGTATCTATTTTGATTTTATCTCCAATTAAGCTATAGTTTATTTTTCTCATCATCAGCAAACATGAATAAAGTAGTAGATCTTTTGAATAAGAAGCAATAAAATTTCGAGTTTTAATAAGAGAAATTCTAATTAGTTAAATGTGGTGGCAATGCTTTCTGTCTTCTGAATGAATGCTTGAACAGTGCATATATCTTTTGAATTTGTTGTTTAAGACTGTTAAATATGTTGGCTCTTGAAAGAATGATGAACATGAGACATGTTATTGAGAATCTGAAAAATCATAAAAATGATTCTTGAAGCAAGAAAAAGCAGCAAAGAACAAAGCTTGCAGAAAAGAAAAAAAAAAAAAAAGAGAGAAAGCAAGCAGAAAAAGCCAAAGCTCTTAAAACCAAAAGGCAAGAGCAAAAAGCCAAAACCCTTAAAACCAAAAGGCAAGGGTAATAAAAAGGATCCCAAGGCTTTGAGAATCAGTGGATAGGAGGGCCAAAAAGGAATAAAATCCTGGCCTAAGCGGCTAAATCAAGCTGTCCCTAACCATGTGCTTGTGGCGTGAAGGTGTCAAGTGAAAACTTGAGACTGAGCGGTTAAAGTCAAGGTCCAAAACAAAAAGAAGAGTGTGCTTAAGAACTCTGGACACCTCTAATTGGGGACTTTAGCAAAGCTGAGTCACAATCTGAAAAGGTTCACCCAGTTATGTGTCTGTGGCATTTATGTATCCGGTAGTAATACTGGAAAACAAAGTGCTTAGGGCCACGGCCAAGACTCATAAAGAAGCTGTGTTCAAGAATCATCACACTAAACTAAGAGAATCAATAACACTATCTGAATTCTGAGTTCCTATAGATGCCAATCACTCTGAGCTTCAATGGATAAAGTGAGATGCCAAAACTGTTCAGAAGCAAAAAGCTACTAGTCCCGCTCATCTAATTAGAATCTGAGCTTCATGCAAAAAAACTCTGAGATATTATTGCTTCTCAACCTACTAGTCTTCTATTTTATTTGTCTAGTTGCTTGAGGACAAGCAACAGTTTAAGTTTGGTGTTGTGATGAGCGGATATTTTATACGCTTTTTGGGGATAATTTCATATAGTTTAGAGTATGTTTTAGTTAGTTTTTAGTCTATTTCTAGTAGTTTTTAGGAAAAATTTACATTTCTGGACTTTACTATGAGTTGTGTATTTTTCTGTAATTTCAGGTATTTTTCTGGCTGAAATTGAAGGAGCTGAGCAAAAATCTGATTCAGGCTGAAAAAGGACTGCTGATGCTGTTGGATTCTGACCTCCCTGCACTCAAAGTGGATTTTCTGGAGATACAGAGCTCGAAATGGCATGCTTCCAATTGCATTGGAAAGTAGACATCCAGGGCTTTCCAGCAATATATAATAGTCCATACTTTGCACAAGGATAGATGACGTAAACTGGCGTTCAACGCCAGTTCTCTGCCCAATTCTGGTCCAGCGCCAGAAAAGGATCAAAAGCTGGAGTTGAACGCCCAAACTGGCATAAAAACTGGCGTTCAACTCCACAAATGGCCTCTGCACGTGAATTGCTTAAGTCTCAGCCCCAGCACACACCAAGTGGGCCCCAGAAGTGGATCTCTACATCATCCATCATAGTTTATCCAAATTTTGTAACCCTAGGCTACTAGTTTAGTATTTAAACAACTTTTAGAGACTTATTTTGCATCTCATGACATTTCAGATCTAAACTTTGTATTCTCTGACGGCATGAGTCTCTAAACCCCATTGTTGGCGGTGAGGAGCTCTGCTGTGTCTCGATGAATTAATGCAAGTATTTCTGTTTTCCATTCAAACACGCTTGTTCCTATCTAAGATGTTTATTCGCGCTTAACTGTGATGAAGGTGATGATCTGTGACATTCATCACCTTCCTCAAACCACGAACGTGTGATTGACAACCACCTCCGTTCTATATCCGATTGAATGAGCATCTCTTAGATTCTTTAATCAGAATCTCCGTGGTATAAGCTAGAACTGATGGCGGCATTCATGAGAATCCGGAAAGTCTAAACCTTGTTTGTGGTATTCCGAGTAGGATTCAAGGATTGAATGACTGTGACGAGCTTCAAACTCCTGAAGGCTGGGCGTTAGTGACAGACGCAAAAGGATAGTAAATCCTATTCCAACCGGATCGAGAACCAACCGGTGATTAGCCGTGCTGTGACAGAGCGCGTGAGCGTAGTTTTCACTGGAAGGATGGAAGGTAGCCATTGACAACGGTGATCCACCAACACACAGCTTGCCATAGGAGGACGTGCGTGCGTGAACAAGAAGACAGAGGAAAGCAGAGATTCAGAAGACAAAGCATCTCCAAAACTCCAACATATTCTCCATTACTGCATAACAAGTAACCTTTAATCCATGCTCTATTGTTTACTCGTAATTCAACTGATAAACATAATTGACTTCCTGACTAAGAATTACAAGATAACCATAGATTGCTTCAACCCAACAATCTCCGTTGGATTCGACCCTTACTCATGTGAGGTATTACTTGGACGACCCAGTGCACTTGCTGGTTAGTGGTACGCGTTGTGAAAAGTGTGATTCACAATTCGTGCACCACTTTTCTTAGTTTATTGCTTTTTATGCTATTTGACAACTAAACCTCTCATTTCAATTTGTGTAACTAGAATAGCTAATTATCAACCATTGCTTGCTTAGTCCATTAATCATCGTGGAATCGACACTCACTCACCGTGAGTTATTACATGGTACGACCCGCTGCACTTGTTGGTAAGTTGTGGATTATAAATTCCGCACCAAGTTTTTGGCACCGTTGCCAGGGATAGATTGTGACTAACAACTACCAGTTGATTGGTTGCCTAGATTAGACTTTTTCTTTGTTTTATTTTTTGTTTTAGTTTCTATCATTTATATTTTATTTTTATTCCTCTTAATTCTCGTTTCTTTTCAATTTTATTCCCCATTAACTTTTGCCTTTTTTGTCTTTGTTTATTTAAATTCTTTTTTCTTTTATTTTCGTGAGATTTACTGGGATTCTCTTCACTGTGATGTTGAGAATCCCACTTTTCTTTGTCTCTAGTTATTTATGCAGAGAAATAGGGATAAATAATCTCTTTTATACGACCTTGAGATTGAAAGGACTCTTCGAAAGCAAAGAAAACAAGCTAGAGCCCAAGAAGTTCAAGAGATCTTTGGGGATAAGTCTGAAGAGGAAGCTAAACTCAGTATGGATGATAATATTGAGAATCTTGTGGTCAATAACCCCAAAAATGTCCCGCCTGTCAGGAGAACTCTGGGGTCATATACTAACCTCAATCCTGGGAGTTGTGTGGAAAGTATTGTATCACCGGGTGTGAATGTCAATAACTTTGAGTTGAAGCCTCAACTCATCTCTTTGGTTCAGCAAAATTGTCAATTCAGTGAAAGCCTGCAATCTATTCATATCCAATTTTCTGAGGATATGTGATATAGTTAAGACAAATAGGGTTCTCGCCGATGTCTACAGGTTGATGTTATTCCTGTTTGCTATAAGGGACCGAGCTAGTCAGTGGCTCGAAACACAACCTAAGAAAAGTAAAGCAACCTAGGTGGATTTGGTTAGTAAGTTCTTATCCAAATTCTTTCCACCTCAGGGATTGAATAAGCTGAGGACTGACATCTAGACATTCAGACAGCTTGAAGGAGAGTCTCTCTATAAGGCCTGGGAGAGATACAAGGCTATGGTGAGAAAGTGTCCTCCGGACATGTTTGCAGACTGGGTACAATTATATATTTTTTTATGATGGTATCACTCTGGCTTTGAAACTTTCTTTGGATAATTCTGCAATAGGTTCTTTGTATATGAAGACCACTGATGAGGCCTTGGATTTGATAGAGATAATGGCCAACAATCAATACTTATATTCTTTAGAGAAAATCATGAATAAAGGTGTCATGGAGTTGGATGCCATGGATGCTATTTTGGCCCAGAACAAAGCTATGTCTCAAAAGATTGCCACCATTACTCCATATCTGGGGGGTATACAAGTGTCATCTATTGCTACCCAAGATCGTTCTTTTGATATGAACGGTAGAGTGTCTCAATTTGGAAGTTTTGGTTATGAGCAACCCCCTCCTGAGCAACTTAACTACATGGGTAATTCTTTAAGAATAGATAATAATGATCCCTTTTCCAAGACATATAACCCGGGATAGAGAAATCACTCAAATTTTGGCTAGAAAAATCAAAATCAAAATCAAAGACAGTCCAACTTCAACAATAACAACCCCACTAAAACCAATTCAACCGGCAAAATCCTTTCAACTAGTAACATTAATCTTTTCAATCTCACAATCCGACCCCAGTTGCTCAGAATACCTCAACATTGGAAGCATCATTAGCAGAACTCTCTAAGACCACTCATAGCTTCATACAGAAAATTAGAGCTTCAATTCGAAACTTAGAGGTGTAGATGGGATAGTTGAGCAAACAAGCTACTGAAAGGCCTCCTAATACATTCCCTAGTGATACAATTCTAAATCCAAGAGAGGAATGTAAGGCCATCTATTTGATAAGTGAAAAAGAGGTAGATACTCAAGGCTCTGGTAATGAGGTGCAAACTGAAGAAATTACAAAGGAAGCCAGAGACCCTGAGGAGCCCATTCTCTCCCCCTTTGCACATGCCAAGAGTGAGAAACCTAAGGTGGAGATCTCAGTGCCTGAATACAACCCAAGAGTCTCACCTCTTTAAAGGCCTCAATAAGAACAAAAGAATAAATAAATCCTTAAGTTCTTAGAGGTATTCAAGACACTACATATCAACATTTATTTCATAGAAGTTCTTGAGCAAATGCCTATGTATATTAACTTCATGAAGGAGTTATTATCTAAAAATAATCTCTTAAGGAAGACCAAATAGTGGTACTAACTAGAGAGTGTAGTACAATCATTCAGAGGAATTTGCCAAGTAAGATGCCAGATCTAAGAAGTTTCCAAATCCCATGTACTATTGGAAAAAACACCTTTGAAGGATCATTGTGTGACTTGCGAGAAAGCATCAACTTGATGCTACTCTCTGTAATGAAAAAGCTACAAATTCAAGAGGTGAAACCCACAAGAATAGCGCTTTAATTTGCAGATAAATCTGTGAGGCTGGCACATGGAGTGGTGGAAAATATTTTGGTAAAGGTGGAAAAGTTCTTCTTACTAATAGATTTTGTGATTCTTGACATGAAGGAGGATGACAACTTCTCCATCATTCTAGGAAGACCATTCTTAGCCACAGGGAGATCTCTCATTGATTTGGAAAAAGGTGAATTCATACTGAGAGTACACAATGAGCAGTTGATTTTCCATGTTTTCAAAGCCACACATCACTCCAATGAAGAGGGGAATTGCATGAAAATTGAGCCTATTGATCAAATTCCCCAAGGACCACCTGATGACCTGGTGCAGATTTTGCAATCCACAACTTACCAGTAAGTGCACCGGGTCATACCAAGTAATACCTCAGGTGAGTAAGGGTCGATCCCACGAGGATTGATGGACTGAGCAATAAGAGTCGAATGATCCACTTAGTCAGACAAGCAAAAAATGGTGTTTTGGGATTCACAATGCATTAAACAATAATTCAAGAGTTCGAAAAGCAAACAGTAGATTCGGTGTAAGAAGTATGTGAGAGAACAGTTAAGACTTCAGAGATGTTTATTTTTTCAGATTTACATTTCTTATCAACTTTTTGAATCATGCAAGATTCATTTCATGGCAAACTGTAATTGACTAAACCCTAATTTCTTAGTGATTTAGTCTCCTCTAACCTAATCAACCACCAATTTTTTGGTCACTTAACATAGATTAAATGGTTTGGTTCAATTCTAGTTTATTAGCTACAAAAACCCTAATTACCCAAATATAAGAGGATTATATGTCATGTATCCCATTAAGTCCAAGCAATTAGTGGTTTAGGAGGAGTTTACTTTCAAGCTAGTATTCAAGTTAGATAACTTTTCCAAGAATCAACAAGAATTCATGTAGAACAAGAGTTATTTTCCAATACACTCAAATTCATAAGATGAAGAACGAAAGTAATCCTTGAAATTAAATCAGTACATTGATAAAAATAGAATGGCAATAGTATCAATCTATAGAATAAACAGAGCTCCTAACCTTAACCAAGGAGGTTTAGTTGCTCATGACTCAGAGAGAAAACTAGGGTTCCAAAAATATGTAAAGTGTAGAATGAGGTAGAGGAGAGAAGAGAGAGCCTGAAGGGCTAAATCTTTCCCATTTTATATCTAACCTAATTTTTCATTTGAAAATAAAATAGAATAATAATTACTAAATCCTAAAAGATTGTGTTTGTGAATACAAAATAACTAAAACAAAAATAGAATACAATAATTAATGCAAATCTAACTAATGAAGCCCCTTTGTTGAAGTTGGAGCCGCGTTGCTGGCGCTAAACGTCAAATTCGGCGTTTAGCGTCCCAGGTGGCAGAGAGTTTCCTAACGTTACTGTCTTCCTGGCATTAAATGTCAGGCTTGGTGTTTAGCGCCCTACAAGGTAGAAGCTTGGTACGAATCATGAAGCACCCAACGCTACACGTCCCAAAGCTCTTAGGTGCTAAACGCCAGATGCGGCGTTTAGCGCCAGCTTAGCAGATTCAAAATTCTTCACTTTTCTTGAACACAAACTCTGCCAAACCAATCCAAACTTCATCTGAAATAATTAAAATACTAGAGCAACTCAAAGTAGCATCC
Source organism: Arachis ipaensis (assembly GCF_059453495.1). Taxonomy (NCBI): domain Eukaryota; kingdom Viridiplantae; phylum Streptophyta; class Magnoliopsida; order Fabales; family Fabaceae; genus Arachis; species Arachis ipaensis. The sequence continues at coordinate 98,381,765 of NC_142439.1, forward strand.
AAATAGGCTTTAAACACTATAATATCATTAAAACCTTCATAAATTCAGATCTAAAATAATAAGAAAATAAAGAAAAGATGCTCACACATCACAACACCAAAATTGAATCGTTGCTTGTCCTCAACCAAATAAAAATAATATAGAACTGAGAAGTGAAATTGCCTAAGAATTGAGTTTCCAATTAAGTTCTTGTCCATTCACTGAGTGGGGTTAATGACACTGTGATCCTGAATAGATTCGGCATCTCACTATCCTTTGAAGCTCAGAAATATCAATGTCCTTCAAAACTAGAATTCGAATGATATTATGGATTCTCTTCCTCTTTAACCCTAATTAATCCTTGAACACAGATTTTTCTTATCTTTTTCTTAGTGCTTTGCACCTTTAGCCTAGTCGTAACTCTAAATATTTTGTCCCACTCTTTACTTGACACAGCAGTAACTTTGTTACATTTTACCTCGAGCCTTGCTTTGTTGCATTTCACAGCAGCTACTTGATCTCCTCGGATAGTGGTTACACGACCTCTAGAGGTTAGATACTTCATTACTAAAAATTTTGTTGAGATAAATGCAAATAGGTCGTTTATTGTTTTCCTTCCAAGGTTCATGATTCTTTGGCATCTTTAGTAATTTTTACGTATCTTTTTAAGTGGTGTTCTTATGTTTAATTTGAAGTTTTTTTGTTTTAAAATGAAGTTTTCATAGCTAATCATATATTTGGAATTTTTTTAGAATTATTATGTATTCAGGATTATTCTTTAAAGAAATACAAAGAAGAGAAGCAAACAAGAAAGTCACAAAGTGAATTCCCAAGAAAGAAGGAGAAACTAGCGCTTAACTTTAACGATTTGAAGTCCAACACCAGAAAGAGGGCGCCTAGTGCCTTCGATGGAACAGACAAGGCTGGCGCCCAACATGGGCAGGTGGTGCCCAGCGCCAGAAATTCCACTACATGGGCGCCCAGAGCCCATGCTTGATGCCCAAATTCGAAGACCATTCCACCTCCTAGTGGTCCAAAATGCATTGCCGTTTAGCGCTGATAGGTGATAAATGTCGGTCTAGAATTTACCAAAGGAATTTCATTGCAAGCATAGTCCAAACCAACAATTTATCCACCAATCAAAGTTTAGAAGGTTGTCACAATACAAATAAAAATAACCGGAAGTATCAATCCCGGGTCGTTCTTCTTAGGAATTACAATCAAGTGCTCAATTATTGGTTATAAGGAAGTATTCCTTGGATTTTGTAATAAGAGACAAGAAATGTAAAGAACAAAAGAAATAAGCTAACAACTAAGAAAACTCTTGGCAAGGAGTGAGAATTAGAAGTCCTATCCTCATTATCATCCTCAATTGTGATGGTAATTGTCTCTTGCTCTCACTTAGTCATCCTCTAACAATTGAAAGAAAGTCAAGTGAGCAAAGTTAACTCTAATCCACAAGTCCTAATCAAAGATTAGCTTTAGAGGATTTCAAGCCAACTAGCAATCCTCAATCACCAATCAACAAAAGAGTTTGATAACTCAAGAGTCTCCAATTACTCAACCCAAGCCAAAAACGCAAAATTCTACACTAAAATCCAACTAAGCATTTTATCAAACACTTGGAAGGAATAAAAGGAGAGCATGGTAATTAGCAAGAAATAATAAATCTAAAATTACAAAAAGCAAGAAAATGACAATAACAACTAAAGAAAGCAATAATAACATGAAACATCAAATTGTATTAATGGAAATAAAAGTTAAAAAAGTGCTCATAAACATAAAAATGACATAAAAGGAAAATTAACCATAGAATCTAAGACAACCAAGATGTAAGAATAAGAAATAGTAAAGAAAAGTAAATCAAAACAAGAATTGAAACCTAAATCTTTGAAAAGGAGTAATCTAAAACCTTAATTTCTAGAGAGAAGAAAGAGCTTCTCTCTCTAGAATTCTAACCTAAAACTTGATAAAACTTAACTATGACTACTTGGTTCATCCCCCTTCAATTCTTGGGTTCAATAACTTCATAAATGAGTTGGATTTGGGCCTGGATGGCTTAGAAATCGCCCCTAGCGTATTGCCTTTAAGTTGGTCATGTGCTACTTATCACGCGTACGCATGGGCCACGTATATGCATCACCTGACAGATATTCTCCCACGCGTACGCATGAACCACGTATACGCGTTGCCATGAATTCTGAAAATCCTCATTTCTTCATGAATTCTCCACTTTGCATGCTTTTCTTCTATTTCTTTCAAGCCATTCTTGCCTTTAAAATCTTAAATCACTCAAACAAACATATCAAGGCATCGATTGGGAGAAAAGTGGATTAAATTTAGCAATCTAAAAGCCTAAAAAGCATGTTTTCAATCATTAAGCACAATTAGTAAAAATTCACAAAACCATGCTATTTTAGTGAATAAATGTGAGAAAAGTTGACAAAATCCACCAAATTCAATACAAAATAAACCATAAAATTGTGGTTTATCAACCTCCCCACACTTAAACAGTAGCATGTCCTCATGCTAAACCAAGAAAGACAAGAAAGGAGGTATGAACATTTATTTAATGCAAACTATCTATATGCATGCAACTACTTAGTCAAAATAATTCAATTTCCAAGAATACATATATGAACATAAGGGCTAAAGCAATCACAATCCAATTAAATCCACAATTAAATTGTGTTATTAAAAAGAATTATACACTTGCAAGATAAGAGATGACCATAGGTAAAAACATGTAATTGAACAATCGAACCCTCACTGGATGTGCATCCGCTCTAGTCGTTCAAGTATATAGGGTTGATTCACTCAATTCTCCTCTAATCATACTTTCTAAGATTTGTTTTTCATCTAACAATCAACAATTATTCAATGCATGCATACAAATATCGTGAGGACTTATCCATAGGTCGTAATGGGACTAGGGTAAAGGTAAGATTGTATTTGGTCAAGTGAGCTTGAAATTTGAATCTTTGATTAACTTAAGCTCTCACCTAACACATATAACAACCTATACAATTCTAATACAAACCTAACTACCCATTTTTCACTTTTTCACACACTCATGCATTTTCTTTTTTATCGCAACACATATGCTTTGTTGTTATTATTTTACTTTGGGGTATTTTGTCCCCTTTTTATTGCTTTTTTTTTCTTTCTTTTTTTTCTTTTTATTTTTCTTTTTTTTTCAATTTTTTTACTAAAATATATACAAGAACATCAATGTATATGGTTTAAACATTTAATGCATGAGTATGAACCCAATTCCCAAGATCTTCAATGAAAGCCAAAAATACACTTTTACCTCAACTAATGTTCCCAAACTTTCCCACACTTAAATGTTACACACTCTCACTAGCCTAAGCTAATCAAAGATGCAAACAAGGAACATTTATTATTTTTCACTTGGGGGTAGTGATGTGCTAAAATTAAGAAGAAAAGGGGATTAACAAAGGCTCAAAATTGGTAAACAATGGTAGATAAAAGGTAAGGTTATTTGGGTAAGTGAGCTAATGAAATGAAGGCCTCAATCATATAAATGCATTTGTACACAAAATAATGGACATAAAGAATCAAACAAATCAAAGATTACAATCATAGAAAGAGAATAATACACACAAGAATGAAAGTAGTGGTTATATGATGTAACCACACAATTAGGCTCAAAACTCACATGCTTACGTGTTCTTAGCTCAAAAACATGTTCCATAATATGTAATTCAAGCAAGTTTCATGAAAATTTTTTACTCAAATCAATTGGGGTATCAATGCCCTATATAAGAGGAGTTTTCTTGAAAAATTTCATTATTTTGACTAAGCTTATTATATATATACAAACCAAGAAAATACAACTAAAAATTCTAAAAGACCTAAAAATAACAAAAAAAATTAAAATACGAAAGTGTTAGAATTAGAAATTTTCATCCAAAAATCGCCGATAGGTCGGACGACCTCCCCACACTTAAAAGTTTGCACCCTCCTCGGTGCATTCAAAGATGAGCAAGAGGGTACGGCGACTCTCTGGATTGCCACCTTCAGCTGGTGGATCAACCGGTTGCTGCATGTTCTTTTCTCCGCTTCCCTTTTTCGCTTACAGTGAATCATCCTGAAAGATAGACAATAGGATAGTAAGACGAATAAATGCAAAAGCAAGGAAGCACAGATTGTTGGAATGAGGTATGAATCACTAAAATGAAGTGAGTGAATAAGTGTGTGACATTAATGAACTAAGTGTGTCACAACTGCACAAAAGGGACAAGCACTTCACTCATTTTAATGTGCCTGAGATGCTTTAAAGAAAACTTGTTGGTTAAGACAACAACAAGGGATAAAGAAGTATGAAAGCATCCAAGCAAGAACCAAGCAACAAAGTATAACCTCAACAAAAAAAATTAAACAATGACTATTAACAGCAATGATGCCAAAATAGCATCTTATTAATAATCAGCAACAATAAATAGTAAACAAGATTAATAATACAACACATAGCATGAAAACAGAAAATTAAACTAACTAACTAACTAATTAACTACTAACAACTAACAACTAACTAATATAAGGAAGATGATAGTGGATGGTGAATGGTGGTGCTAGATGATGGTTGGAGAGGGAAAGAAGAGAGGAGAAGAGAAAAGAAGAAAAAAATGGAGAGAAAAGAAGAAAAGAAGTGTGTGAGACAGGGATGTCCACGCGTACGCGTGGGTCACGCGTAAGTGTGAGATGGTTGAATGGGGTGCGACGCGTACGCGTCAGGCAGGTGTGGGCGTGGGAGAAGGAAAGAGGATGTGACGCGTACGCGTGGGACGAAATTGTGCTAGATGCACAGTGTCTGCACCCTTTGCATGCAACTCTCTGTTTGGAGTCATGCAGCAGCAGCACTCACGCACCATTCCTGCATGGTGGTTTTTCGGGGGGTCACGCGTACGCGTGGCTGGGTGCCTTGTTTTTCGAAAATTTTCAAGTTCTAGCACCAAACCAAGCATTCCAAACACCCAAACAGCCATCGAAACACCACCAAACCTTATTCAAGACACTAGACTACCAAATAAACTTAACCAACAAAACTAAACATTAAACTAATTTTACCAATATTTATAAAAGAGAAAAATGAAAAGATGTTACCATGGTGGGGTGTCTCCCACCTAGTACTTTTATTTAGTGTCCTTAAGTTGGACTTATAGGGAGCTCTAATCAAGGTGGCTTGTGCTTGAACTCTTCCTTGAATCCTTACCAATGTTTGCATTTTCAATAGCCTCCGGGATCCCAAATTATGTGCATCACTCTTCTAAGAGCTTCAAGCAAGTAGTAAGGCCCTAAGATTGATGATTGTTGATGTGTATTCCTGGGTCCCATACTTTGTTTGTCAACACCCTTTCCTCTTGATCTACATGCTTCCAATTGGGTGACAAACTTCTTGAATTCTCCTTAGAACTCCTAATCTTCATCCTAAATCCTTTCAATAGAGTTCCACTCCACCTTTGAATCCCAAAGTTTGAGCTTCTTCCCACTATGCACCTTGATTCTAGTTGCCAACCAACATCCAACTCTTTCTTACTTTCTAACCCACAAAGAACTCTAAGTTGACCATCCGTTTCTAACAAATCATATTGATATAGGCCAAGAAAATTAAAGGATGAGATGATTACCCACTCAATTTGTAATTTGGATGGTGACTTAGCAAGGAAGGTATCCAATGGCTTTGCCCATGTAAGCTTCACTCCTTTTTGGCCCCTCCTTGACGACTTCCACCTCTTGACAACTTCTCTCAACTTTTACTTGTTTGTCAACCTCTTCCAACTCTTCCTCATTGACTAAGTCATGTGTTGGAGGTTGTACACATTCCTCCTCAACATTGGGTTCACATTCGATGGAAAAAGCTTCAACAAGATCCTTAATGTTACTTGGTGTAGAGTTGTCTTCAATGATGGAACTTCCCTCTTATTCAACCTTCCCTAGATCTTCAACTACTTCTTCTTCTTCAACAATCTCCATCCCTTCCACTTATTACAAAACATACTCTATTTCCTTGTTCTCAGATTGAGACTCTAAAATCTCCTTCATGCTCCTCTCTTCGGTTGATTCTTCACATTCAACCATGGAAATACTTTGCTTGTGGCATGAATCCCATGAGTCCAAGGTGGCTTTAATTTTGGCAAGGTTAGCCATGATAGCTTCGCGGTTCTTTTGGGCTTCCTCTTGCTCCTTTTGAAGTATGGCTGCTTGAAGCCGATCCATTGCTTCCTTGAGACAATCCCTTGGCTCTTGTTCCACTTGACTAACACAATTAGAATCATATTGCTCTTAGATTGATGGATATGGATATTCTTCCATGGAGGGTTATGGTGGAAAGGAGAATTCATCATGTGGTTGAAAAGGAGATGCATTAAAGCTTGGAGGTTGGAAGGTGCTTTGGTTGTTGATAGAAGATGGAGGTAGACGGGTTATAATCTCTTGGAGGGTAGAGGTGAGTGTGGTTTAAAGCTCCATTTGCTCTTGAAGAATGATGCCAAGTGTATCATCCATAGGAGCTTGGTTGGAGGGAGAAAAAGGGTTGTGAGGGTAATGATGTTGGAGTGGTGGTGGTTCAATGGGTGCTTGTTCATAATGGTCATAAGTGTGTGCATAGGGGGATATGGATTTGGATTGTGTGGAGGTAATTAATAGAAATAAAATGTGGGTTGAGAGTATGGTGGTTGGAATGATGGTGTTTGATGACTATGTTGAGAATATGGTGCATGGAATAATGGTGATTGAGTGGCATAATCATGATAAGAACCATCATATCCATTGTAATGACGTACATCATAGGAGGGATTGCAATCATAGTAGCTTGGTTGAGGAGGTTGCCATGATGATTGCTCATATGGATGTGGCTCCCTTCTCAAGAATTCTTCCCTCCCAGAATGTGAGCCATCATCAAAGTTTTATTACCTACAACATAGTCATAACCATATCCAAAACCACAAGGATGAGAATTTATATGAAAAAAAAAAAGAAAAGGAAATCAAAATAAAGAATATCAAAATAGCAAGGGAAAAGTAAACTCCTAGTTACTAGCAAAACTAAGAAATAACGAAAAAGCAAGATATTCACAATATGAACATATTCACAATAGCCAATAATATAACACCATTGCAATTTCCCGTCAACGGCGCCAAAAACTTGATAGGTGATAAATGTCGGTCTAGAATTTACCAAAGGAATTTTGTTGCAAGCATAGTCCAAACCAACAATTTATCCACCAATCAAAGTTTAGAAGGTTGTCACAATACAAATCAAAATAACCGGGAGTATTAATCTTGGGTCGTTCTCCCTAGGAATTGCAATCAAGTGCTCAATTATTGGTTGTAAGGAAGTATTTTTGGGATTTTTTTATAAGAGACAAGAAATGTAAAGAACAAAAGAAATAAGCTAACAACTAAGAAAAATCTTGTCAAGGAGTGAGAATTAGAGGTCCTATCCTCATTATCATCCTCAATTATGATTGTAATTGTCTCTTGCTCTCACTTAGTCATCCTCTAACAATTGAAGGAAAGTCAAGTGAGCAAAGTCAACTATAATCCACAAGTCCTAATCAAAGATTAGCTTTAGAAGATTTCAAGCCAACTAGCAATCCTCAATCACCAATCAACAAAAGAGTTTGATAACTCAAGAGTCTCCAATTACTCAACCCAAGCCAAAAATGCAAAATTCTATACTAAAATCCAACCAAGCATTTTATCAAACACTTGGAAGGCATAAAAGGAGAGCATGGTAATTAGCAAGAAATAATAAAATCTAAAATTACCAAAAGCAAGAAAATGACAATAACAACTAAAGAAAGCAATAATAACATGAAACATCAAATTATATTAATGGAAATAAAAGTTAACAAAGTGCTCATAAACATAAAAATGACATAAAAGGAAAATTAACCTTAGAAACTAAGAGAACCAAGGTGTAAGAACAAGAAATAGTAAAGAAAAGTAAATTAAAACAATAATTGAAACCTAAATCTATGAAAAGAAGTAATCTAGAACCCTAATTTCTAGAGAGAAGAAAGAGCTTCCCTCTCTAGAATTCTAACCTAAAACATGATAAAACTTAACTATGACTACTTGGTTCATCCCTCTTCAATCCTTGGGTTCAATAGCATCAGAAATCGCCCCAAGTGTATTGCCTTTAAGTTGGTCACGTGCTGCTTATCACGCGTACCCGTGAGCCACATATATGCGTCACCTGACAGATTTCCTCCCACGTGTATGCATGGACCACGTATACGCGTTGCCATGAATTCTGCAAATCCTCATTTCTTCATAATTCTCCATTTTGCATGCTTTTCTTCCATTTCTTTCAATCCACTCTTGCCTTTAAAACCTTAAATCACTCAAAAAAATATATCAAGGCATCGAATGGGAGAAAAGTAGATTAAATTTAGTAATTTAAAAGCCTAAAAAGTATGTTTTCAATCATTAAGCACAATTAAGAGAAATTCATAAAACTATGATATTTTAATGAACAATGTGAGAAAAGTTGATAAAATCCACCAAATTCAATACAAAATAAACCATAAAATTGTAGTTTATTAAGCGCCAAATGCCCAAGTCCAGTGCCAACACTCCAAGTTAGGCACCCTCACTCTAAGTTCAACGCCAAGCCCAGAATCTCTTCCAAAATACTTTTATTCGGCCTAACTCTTCAAGTTTGAATGATTAGTGATAGCACGGAAACTTGTCTCTCAACAATTTTCCTTCGGCAAGTATACCAAATTGTCGTCAAGTAATAACTCACAAAAGAGTGAGGTCGAATCCCACAGAGATTAACGGATTAAGCAATCAATTGATTATCCTAGTTAGACGAATCAGATTGGAGTGATAAGCAACAAGGAAATGTAAATGGCACAAAAGTAAAGAAAGCAATAAAGTGCAGAAAAGTAAAATGGCAAGAAAGTAAATGACTATAGAGTAAATGTAAGAACTAAAAATAAAATGAACATTGGGATCAAGAGATATTGTAATCCTCCGGATCAAGTTCATTCTCATCTCTTCCTCAATCAATGCGTTCATTGATCTCCTTGGCAATCTTAAGTGATCAAATTACAATTTTTTGTAATTCAATCTCTCAAATCTTGATCAATAGCCAATTCCTTGGTCAATTGCTCATGAGAAGAGATGAAGTATGGTCACTGATTATACCACATGCATTCCCAAATCAAGTGTTGGTAGAATTATAGTCACCATATCCTTTCAACCCCAATTTGGTCCAACATGAGAAAGCATTTCTAGCATGATCTCTTCATTCCTCTTCCAAGGTTCAGAAGAGATCCAAGTATGAATAGCTTCTTTTCCAAGATAACTACCCAATTGGATGAAGATTGAAAGCTTTCTAGTAAAATCAAGAGAAAAGATAGAAGAAGAATAACGAAAATTAATATTGATCCATCAAATTACAACAGAGCTCCCTAACCCAATAAAAAGAGTTAGTTGATCATTGCTCTACTAAATTAGAAAAGAAAGAAATGCAGAAAAATAAAGATAAAGATTAAAACTGAAATTGAAACTTCAAAATTCATAAATGAAAAGTACAAAGAAAAGAAAGAGAAGGAAAAGTGTGTGAGGGGAGGGAGTCCGAAGACCCCTCTTCAATCCCTCATTCCAGACTGTCAGTCCCTGTAAAAACTAAGGCCTTTATATAGGCTCTCCTAAATTACAAAATAAAATTAAAAGCAAATTACAATTAAATGAAAATTCCTATTCTAGATGCTTCTTGTGGCCTTGATTGGTTGACACTTGTGGGCTTGCTTCCTTGAGGGTGGAGAAGTGAATCAATTTTAGGTCCAGGTGCTAAAGTTAGTGCTAAAGTTAGCCACACTAACGCTACAAGTGTGGCGTTAGTGCTAAAGTTATTGTGGCTAACGTTGCACTTGCTGCCTAGTTGGTATTTTTGGGGCTTAAAAGATGCCTCTTGTTTGTGCCCCAATTTCATGCCCACTATATAGTATTATATATCGTTGGAAAGCTCTGAATGTCATCTTTCTAATGCAACTAGATTTACCTCAATTGGATCTCTATAACTCAAGTTATGCTCCTTTTAAGTGGACATGGTCGCTGGCATAGTCGCTAGCGTTAATGGAAAACGTGAGTCCCGATAACGCTAGCGACCAGGGGCTTAATAGTTCCAGGTTCTGGAGCTCAAAATCAATGTCCACCCCATACTATTATATATTTTTGGAAAGCTCTGGATGTCTACTTTCCAACGCCTTTGGAAGCGCATCATTTGGAGCTCTACAACTCGAGTTACACTTCTTGGAAGGTGAAGAGGTCAGCTGGCCTTACTACTGGTTGATACCATGTTCATCTTTACACTTTCGGGGCAGGTTTTCTCCCTCAAATTCAGTGTCAACCATGTAGTGCCATATATTCTTGGAAAGCTCTGGAATCCTACTTTCCAATGCCACTGGAATCACCTCATTGGGAGCTTTGTGGCTCAAGTTATGCGTGTTTGAAGAAGGCATGGTCAGACTGCCAGGTGAGACTTTTGCCCACGTTAACTACCACGTTAACTTAGTTAACGTGGAAGTTAACGTGGGTCTTTTTGCTTCGCTAACGTTAGTGGCACTCACTTTTTTCCACTAACGTTGGCATCTCCCTTTCCTTCCACGTTAACTACCACCTTAACTTAGTTAACGTGGCTGTTAATGTGGGTCTTTTTGCTTCGCCAACGTTACTGGCACTCACTTTTTCCATTAATGTTGGCATATACCCCTTTCGCAAGCGTTATTGGGGCTCACCTTCCCCATTAACATTGCTTGGTGCCTTTTGTCCCTACGTTAGAGTTCACGTTAGTGTAGCTAACGTGACTCTTAACGTGGGTCTTCCTTGCTAACGTTCCATGCTCTCCTTCTTCAAAGTTAATGCCACTAACTTTTCTCACTAATGTTGGGGCTTTCCTTCCTTCCACGTTAGTGCCCACGTTAGTGTAACTAACGTAGCCACTAACGTGGCTCTTCTCTTCTTCTTTTGGCTTGAAATCAATCAAACAAAGTGCATCAAAGTCTTACTCTTAATCATGGGATCATGCATCATCCAATTTATCATTCAATTTATGCATAATTCTCATGAAATCATTCAAAATTCACAATGTTTGCTTGAATCATGGTATGATTGCATTTTCAACCAAATACTTGCTTATTTCCTAAGAAAATGCATGAAACCAACCTAAAGCATACAAAAAATGGCTAGTAAAACTAGCCAAGATGCCCTGGCATCACAACACCAAACTTAAAGCTTGCTTGTCCCCAAGCAAGAAAAGAACTATGCACAAAGAATTCTCTTTAATTGGAATGTATTGAAGGATTGCTTATGATGCCTTAGTGGGTGAAGTGAATAAGTGACAGTGGGGTGAACTCTAATTTGTATGCTTATGCAAGGATTCCAGTGCTCATTAGTCCTCACATTTTGGAAGTCTTAGATCTTAGGAGTTTCATTCAAATGATATTATGGAAATCTCTTTATAGATTGTCACCTTGAAGCAGCACTTATTTTCTAGCATTTTTCTTTCTTTTTTTGGAATTTGGCCTCGACTCTAAGTGTCATGTCTCAAAGCGGCTCTTTAGATAAGCTTTCAATCAATACTCCCAAACCAGTTGGTCTAAGGTATTAGGTGTTGAAGCACCCCTTAGGATTTACTTGCTCAAGCCTCTCTCTTTGATACACATCCACCACAAGCATATAACTAGGACAATAACTCTTTGAGTTCTTGTTTCTTTCTTTATTCTTCCTAGTAATTGATGCTCAGAGCCTTGGGCTTGTACTTTATTTTTCTTTTTCTTTTGTTTTCTTTTGTTACTGCTTCTTGGATCAATAGATTTTTGAGAAATTCCATAATACTTTTCTAAATTTCAATTCCTATCTATGAGCTCCCATGCAAGTTTTCACAAACATGCAACCTCAATACACAATCATACAATCAGAAGCTCCACTCCTCTTAATCTTTTGCTTGCCCCAAGATTTATAAAATTCTTCAACATTTTCCTTTCAAAAGAATGATTTCTTTGTTGCATTCTTAGAGATATTGGGTGCAAGTAAAATTCAAGATGATAATCATGGTATCATAGCAACATGTTACAAATCAAATATCAAATTATGCTTATTCACAAGGAGTAATTACACATGCAGACAAAGAAAATAGAAGACAATCATGCAATTTAAAGTGCTGGAAATAAGTAAAAGGGAAAAGGAACTTTACCACCTTGTAGTTCATCTTCATTGTTGTTGCCCTTTTCCTCCTATTCTTTCCCTTCCGACACCAAACTTAGAATGATTACTTATCCTCAAGCAACAAGTAAAACAGTGGTGATGGGGTTTATGATGGATCATGAATGTCTTAGAATAAAGTGTGAGTATGCATGTGTTTCAGCAAGCAAGATTAAGGATCACAATAAAGGTACAAGAGATACAAACAGAGACATTTTGATTGCATTAATAAGTGGTGTGCTTGGTACCTTGCATGAAAGATAAGTGAAAACACCAAACTTAGTGTGACACTCTCAATTTAGAATGTTGCAAGTACCCAGTGAAGATTGAAAATCAAATTGTTGCATGGCAACACCAAACTTAGAATGCAATCATATGCCAAATTATTGAGAGTAAACCAGGCAAGGAAAGAAAATGTTACCTACGGTTGGGTTGTGATGAGCGGATAATTTATACGCTTTTTGGCATTGTTTTTAGTATGTTTTTAGTAGGATCTAGTTACTTTTAGGGATGTTTTTATTAGTTTTTATGTTAAAATTCACATTTCTGGACTTTACTATGAGTTTGTATATTTTTCTGTGATTTCAGGTATTTTTTGGCTGAAATTGAGGGACTTGGGCAAAAATCAGATTCAGAGGTTGAAGAAGGACTGCTGATGCTGTTGGATTCTGACCTCCCTGCACGCAAAGTAGATTTTCTGGAGCTACAGAACTCAAAATGGCGCGCTTCCAATTGCGTTGGAAATTAGACATCCAGGGCTTTCCAGCAATATATAATAGTACATACTTTGGTCGAGTTTAGATGACGTAAAAGGGCAATGAATGCCAGTTCTATGCTGCTGTCTGGAGTCAAACGCCAAAAACACGTCACGAACCAGAGTTGAACGCCAGAAACACGTTACAACCTGGCGTTCAACTCCAGAAAGAGCCTCTGCACGTGTAACATTCAAGCTCAGCCCAAGTACACACCAAGTGGGCCCCGGAAGTGGATTTATGCATCAATTACTTACTTCTGTAAACCCTAGTAACTAGTTTAGTATAAATAGGACTTTTTACTATTGTATTAGACATCTTGGGACGTCTGGTTCTTAGATCATGGGGGCTGGCCATTCGGCCATGCCTGAACCTTTCACTTATGTATTTTCAAATGGTAGAGTTTCTACACTCCATAGATTAAGGTGTGGAGCTCTGATGTTCCTCATGAATTAATGCTAAGTACTACTGTTTTTCTATTCAATTCAACTTATTCCGCTTCCAAGATATTCATTCGCACTTCAACCTGAATGTGATGAACGTGACAATCATCATCATTCCCCCACGAACGCGTGCCTGACAACCACTTCCGTTCCACCTTAGATTGAATGATTATCTCTTGGATCTGTTAATCAGAATCTTCGTGGTATAAGCTAGATTGATGGCGGCATTCATGAGAATCCGGAAAGTCTAAACCTTGTCTGTGGTATTCCGAGTAGGATTCTGGGATTGAATGACTGTGACGAACTTCAAACTCGCGAGTGCTGGGCGTAGTGACAAACACAAAAGGAGGGTGAATCCTATTCCAGTATGATCGAGAACCTCAGATGATTAGCCGTGCTGTGACAGAGCACTTGGACCATTTTCACAAGAGGATAGGATGCAGCCATTGACCACGGTGATGCCTCCAGACAATTAGCCATGCAGTGACAGCGCATCGGCCATTTTCCAGAGAGGATGAAAAGTAGCCATTGACAATGGTGATGTCCTTACATAAAGCCAGCCATGGAAAGGAGTAGGAAAGATTGGATGAAGACAGCAGGAAAGCAGAGGTTCAGAGGAACGAAAGCATCTCTATACGCTTATCTGAAATTCTCACCAATGATATACATAAGTATTTCTATCCTTATTTTCTATTTATTATTAATATTCGAAAACTCCATAACCATTTGATATCCGCCTGACTGAGATCTACAAGATGACCATAGCTTGCTTCATACCAACAATCTCCGTGGGATCGACCCTTACTCATGTAAGGTTTATTACTTGGACGACCCAGTGCACTTGCTGGTTAGTTGTATCGAAGTTGTGAATGAAAAACGATTTATTAAGACGTGCGTACATAGTTTTTGGTGCCGTTGCCTGAGATCACAATTTCGTGCACCAAGTTTTTGGCGCCGTTGCTGGGGATTGTTCGAGTTTGGACAACTGACGGTTCATTCTGTTGCTCAGATTAGGTAATTTTCCTCTTATTTTATATCCAAAAAAAAAATTTCAAAAAAAATCTTTCAAAAATTTCTCATCTGTTTTCGAAAATTATTCTAAAATTTTTAAGAATGAATTCTAGAGTTTCATGAAGCATGTTGAAGCCTGGCTGGCTGTAAAGCCATGTCTAATTCCTTTGGATAGGGGCTTCCAACCATCAGCATAGAGGCAAGTTAATTGGAATGTCAGCTGTGGCATGTCTGAGTTACATACTAAAGCTTGGCTGGCTATTAAGCCATGCCTAACCCTCAGATTGGAGCTTTAGACTAAGATTGCAAGATTCCTGGAATTCATATTAAAAATTTTGGAATCCTTATTTTTTCTTTTTTTTTCAAATAATTTTCGAAAAATCCAAAAAAATCATAAAATCATAAAAATCAAAAATATTTTGTGTTTCTTGTTTGAGTCTTGAGTCAATTTTAAGTTTGGTGTCAATTGCATGTTTTAAAGTTTGCATAAAATTTTCGAAAAATTCATGCATTCATAGTGTTCTTCATGATCTTCAAGCTGTTCTTAGTAAGTCTTCTTGTTTGATCTTGATGTTTTCTTGTTTTGTGTCTGTTCTTGTTTTTCATGTGCATTTTTGCATTCATAGTGTCTGAACATGAAAGATTTCTAAGTTTGGTGTCTTGCATGTTTTCTTAGCATTAAAAATTTTTCAAAAATATATTCTTGATGTTCATCATGATCTTCATAGTGTTCTTGGTGTTCATCTTGACATTCATAGCATTCTTGCATGCATTCATTGTTTTGATCTAAAAATTTTCATGCATTGCATCATTTTCATGTTTTTCTCTCTCATCATTAAAAATTCAAAAATCAAAAAAATATCTTCTCCTTTTTCTTCTCATAAATTCGAAAATTTGAGTTGAATTTTTCAAAACTTTTTAAAATTTAGTTGTTTCTTATGAGTCAAATCAAATTTTCAATTTAAAAATCTTATCTGTTTCAAAATCTTTTTCAAAAATCAAATCTTTTTCAATTTTTCTTATTTATTTTCGAAAATTTTAAAATATTTTTCAAAAAAATCTTTTTCTTATCTTTATCTCCTAATTTTCGAAAATAACATCATCAATTAATGTTTTGATTCAAAAATTTCAAGCTTGTTACTTGCTTGTTAAGAAAGATTCAAACTTTAAGTTCTAGAATCATATCTTGTGATTTCTTATGAATCAAGTCATTAATTGTGATTTTAAAAATCAAATCTTTTTCAAAACTAATTTCAATCATATCTTTTCAAAAATATCTTTTTATCTTATCTTTTTCGAAATCATATCTTTTTTTCAAAAATTTGATTTTAAAATATCTTTTCTAACTTCTTATCTTCTTATCTTTTCAAAATTGATTTTCAAATTTGTTTCAACTAACTAACTAACTTTTTGTTTGTTTCTTATCTTTTTCAAAACTACCTAACTAACTCTCTCTATCTAATTTTCCAAAATATCTCCCTCTTTTTCAAAAATTCTTTTTAATTAACCAATTATTTTAATTTTTGATTTTTCAAAATTACTAACCTTTTTCAAAAACAATTTTCGAAAATCACTAACTCTTTTTCAAAAATAATTTTCGAAAATTCTCTCTCTCTCATCTCCTTCTATTTATTTATTTATTCACTAACATCTCTTCCTCACTCACCAAAAATCCGAACTCTCTCCCTCTCTCTGAGTTTAGATTTTCTCTTCTTCTTTTCTTCTACTCACATAAGGGAACCTCTATACCTGGGTAAAAAGGATCCCTATTATTATTATTTTTCTGTTCTCTCTTTTTCATATGAGCAGGAGCAAGGACAAGAACATTCTTGTTGAAGCAGACCCTGAACCTGAAAGGACTCTGAAGAGGAAACTAAGAGAAGCTAAATTACAACAATCCAGCAAGCACCTGTCAGGAATTTTCGAACAGGAAGAGGAGATGGCAGCCGAAAATAATAATAATGCAAGGAGGATGCTTGGTGACTTTACTGCAGATAATTCCAATTTACATGGAAGAAGCATCTCCATCCCCACCATTGGAGCAAACAATTTTGAGCTGAGACCTCAATTAGTTTCTCTGATGCAGCAGAACTGCAAGTTCTATGGACTTCCATCTGAAGATCCTTTTCAGTTCTTAACTGAATTTTTGCAGATCGGTGCTACTGTTAAGACTAATGGAGTAGATCCTGAAGTCTACAGGCTCATGCTTTTTCCCTTTGCTGTAAGAGACAGAGCTAGAGTGTGGTTGGACTCTCAACCCAAGGATAGCCTAAACTCTTGGGATAAGCTAGTCACGGCTTTCTTAGCCAAGTTCTTTCCTCATCAAAAGCTGAGCAAGCTTACAGTGGATGTTCAAACCTTCAGACAGAAAGAAGGTGAATCCCTCTATGAAGCTTGGGAGAGATACAAGCAACTGACCAAAAAGTTTCCTTCTGACATGCTTTCAGAATGGACCATCCTGGATATATTCTATGATGATCTGTCTGAATTAGCTAAAATGTCATTGGATACTTCTGCAGGTGGATCCATCCACCTAAAGAAAATACCTGCAGAAGCTCAAGAACTCATTGACATGGTTGCTAATAACCAGTTCATGTACACTTCTGAGAGGAATCCTGTGAGTAATGGGACGCCTCAGAAGAAGGGAGTTCTTGAAATTGATACTCTGAATGCCATATTGGCTCAGAACAAAATATTGACTCAGCAAGTCAATATAATTTCTCAGAGTCTGAATGGAATGCAAGCTGCATCCAACAGTACTCAAGAGGCAGTTTCTGAAGAATAAGCTTATGATCCTGAGAACCCTGCAATAGCAGAGGTAAATTATATAGGTGAACCTTATGGAAACACCTATAACCCCTCATGGAGAAATCACCCAAATCTCTCATGGAAGGATCAACAAAAGCCTCAACAAGGCTTTAATAATGGTGGAAGAAATAGGTTTAACAATAGTAAACCTTTTCCATCATCCACTCAGCAACAGACAGAGAACTCTGAACAAAATATTTCTAATTTAGCAAACTTAGTCTCTGATCTATCTAAGGCCACTGTGAGTTTCATGAATGAAACAAGGTCCTCCATTAGAAATTTGGAAGCACAAGTGGGCCAGTTGAGTAAAAGAGTCACTGAAATCCCTCCTAGTACTCTCCCAAGCAATACAGAAGAAAATCCAAAAGGAGAGTGCAAGGCCATTGATATAACCATCATGGCCGAATCCAAAGAGGAAAGGGAGGACGTGAATCCCAAGGAGGAAGACCTCCTGGGACGTCCAGTGATCAATAAGGAGTTTCCTTCTGAGAAACCAAAGGAATCTGAGGCTCAACTAGAGACCATAGAGATTCCATTAAACCTCCTTATGCCATTCATGAGCTCTGATGAGTATTCCTCTTCTGAAGAGAATGAGGATGTTACTAAAGAGCAAGTTACCAAGTACCTTGGTGCAATCATGAAGCTGAATGCCAAATTATTTGGTATTGAGACTTGGGAAAATGAACCTCCCTTGTTCACCAATGAACTAAGTGATCTGGATCAACTGACATTGCCTCAGAAGAAACAGGATCCTGGAAAGTTCCTAATACCTTATACCATAGGCACCATGATCTTTGAAAAGGCTCTGTGTGACCTTGGTTCAGGGATAAACCTCATGTCCCTCTCTGTAATAAAGAAACTGGGAATCTTTGGGGTGCAAGCTGCTAAAATCTCATTAGAGATGGCAGACAGTTCAAGAAAACAGGCTTATGGACAAGTAGAGGACGTGTTAGTAAAGGTTGAAGGCCTTTACATCCCTGCTGATTTCATAGTCCTAGATACTGGGAAGGATGAGGATGAATCCATCATCCTTGGAAGACCCTTCCTAGCCACAGCAAGAGCTGTGATTGATGTTGACAGAGGCGAATTAGTCCTTCAATTGAATGAGGACTCCCTTGAGTTTAAAACTCAAGGACATCCTTCTGTAAACATAGAAAAGAGGCACAGTAAGCTTCTCTCAAAACAGAGTCAACCAGAGCCCCCACAGTCAAACTCTAAGTTTGGTGTTAGGAGGCCACAACCAAACTCTAAGTTTGGTGTTGAACTTCCATATCCAAACTCTAAGTTTGGTGTTGGGGAGTCTCAACAATGCTCTGAACATCTGTGAGGCTCCATGAGAGCCCACTGTCAAGCTATTGACATTAAAGAAGCGCTTGTTGGGAGGCAACCCAATTTTTATTTATCTAATTTTAATTTATTTTTATTGTTATTTCATGTTTTATTAGGTTCATGATCATGTGGAGTCACAAAATAAATATAAAAATTGAAAACGAAATCAAAAACAGCAGAAGAAAAATCACACCCTGGAGGAGGATCTCACTGGTGTTTAAACGCCAGTAAGGAGCATTTGTCTGGCGTTCAACGCCAGAACAGAGCATGTTTCTGGCGTTGAACGCCAGAAACAAGCAGCATCCTGGCGTTCAGACACCAGAAATGCACAGTAAAGAGAGCTAGCGCTGAACGCCAGAAACAAGCATCTGGGCGTTGAACGCCCAGAATAAGCATCAGTTCGGCGTTTAAACGCCAGAATTGCATGCAAAGGCATTTTACATGCCTAATTGGTGCAGGGATGCAATTCCTTGACACCTCAGGATCTGTGGACCCCACAGGATCATCTCAGCATCTGTGGACCCCACAGGATCCCCACCTACCACCACTCACTCTCTTCCCTCTTCTCAATGTTCATCCTCTCTTCCCAATAAACACTCTTCCCCAAAACTCTTCACCAATCACCTCAATCTCTCTTCCCTATCACCACTTTACCACTCACATCCAACCACTCTTCCCCATAAACCTACCTCATAAACTCCACCTAACTTCAAAATTCAAAATAAATTTCCCACCCAAACCCACCAATATGGCCGAACCTTAACCCCCCTCCCTTCCCCATATAAAGCCCTCCATTCTTCTTCATTTTCACACAATACAACCCTCTCTTCCCCTTCTTGGCCGAATACACCTCTCCCTCATCTCCTCCATATTTTCTTCTTCTTTTTCATCTATTCTTTCTTCTCTTGCTCGAGAGCGAGCAATATTCTAAGTTTGGTGTGGTAAAAGCATAAGCTTTTTGTTTTTCCATTACCATTGATGGCACCCAAGACCGGAGAATCCTCTAGAAAAGGGAAAGGGAAGACAAAAGCTTCCACCTCTGAGTCATGGGAGATGAAAAGATTCATCTCCAAAGCTCATCAAGACCACTTCTATGATGTTGTGGCCAAGAAGAAGGTGATCCCCGAGGTCCCTTTCAAACTCAAGAGAAATGAGTATCCGGAGATCCGACATGAAATCCAAAGAAGAGGTTGGGAAGTTCTAACAAACCCCATCCAACAAGTCAGCATCCTAATGGTTCAAGAGTTCTATGCCAATGCATGGATCACTAGGAACCATGATCAAAGTAAGAACCCGAACCCAAAGAATTATCTCACCATGGTTCGGGGGAAATACTTAGATTTTAGTCCGGAAAACTTGAGGTTGGCGTTTAACTTGCCCATGATGCAAGGAGATGCACGCCCCTACACTAGAAGGGTCAACTTTGATCAAAGGTTGGACCAAGTTCTCATGGACATATGTGTGGAAGGAGCTCAATGGAAGATTGACTCAAAAGGCAAACCAGTTCAACTAAGAAGACTGGACCTTAAGCCTGTAGCTAGAGGATGGTTGGAGTTCATTCAACGCTCAATCATTCCCACTAGCAACCGGTCTGAAGTTACTATAGACCGGGCCATCATGATCCATAGCATCATGATTGGAGAAGAGGTGGAGGTTCATGAGATTATACCTCAAGAACTCTACAAGGTAGCTGACAAGTCCTCCACTATGGCAAGGTTAGCTTTTCCCCACCTCATTTGCCATCTATGCAACTCAGCTGGGACTGACATAGAAGGAGACATTCCCATTGAGGAAGAGAAGCCCATCACTAGGAAAAGGATGGAGCAAACAAGAGAGCCCATTCATGGAGCTCAAGAGACGCATGAAGCTCATCACCATGAGATCCCGGAGATGCCTCAAATGCATTTTCCTCCACAAAACTATTGGGAGCAAATCAACACCTCCCTAGGAGAATTAAGTTCCAACATAGGGCAATTAAGGGTGAAATATCAAGAGCACTCCATCATCCTTCATGAAATTAGAGAAGATCAAAAAGCAATGAGGGAGGAGCAACAAAGACAAGGAAAAGACATAGAAGAGCTCAAGGACGTCATTGGTTCCTCAAGAAGGAAACGCCACCATCACTAAGGTGGACTCATTCCTTGTTCTTACATTCTCTGTTTTTCATTTTCTATGTTAAGTGCTTATCTAAGTTTGTGTCTTATTACATGATCATTAGTCTTTAGTAACTTTGTCTTAAAGTTATGAATGTCCTATGAATCCATCACCTCTCTTAAATGAAAAATGTTTTAATTCAAAAGAACAAGAAGTACATGAGTTTCGAATTTATCCTTGAACTTAGTTTAATTATATTGATGTGGTGACAATGCTTCTTGTTTTCTGAATGAATGCTTGAACAGTGCATATGTCTTTTGAAGTTGTTGTTTAAGAATGTTAAATATGTTGGCTCTTGAAAGAATGATGACAAGGAGACATGTTATTTGATAATCTGAAAAATCATAAAAATGATTCTTGAAGCAAGAAAAAGCAGCAAAGAACAAAGCTTGCAGAAAAAAAATGGCGAAAAAAAATAGAAAAAAAAAAGAGAAAAAGCAAGCAGAAAAAGCCAAAAGCTCTTAAAACCAATAGGCAAGAGCAAAAAGCCAGTAACCCTTAAAACCAAAAGGCAAGGGTAAATAAAAAGGATCCCAAGGCTTTGAGCATCAGTGGATAGGAGGGCCTAAAGGAATAAAATCCTGGCCTAAGCGGCTAAACCAAGCTGTCCCTAACCATGTGCTTGTGGCGTGAAGGTGTCAAGTGAAAACTTGAGACTGAGCGGTTAAAGTCAAGGTCCAAAGCAAAAAAAAGAGTGTGCTTAAGAACCCTGGACACCTCTAATTGGGGACTTTAGCAAAGCTGAGTCACAATCTGAAAAGGTTCACCCAATTATGTGTCTGTGGCATTTATGTATCCGGTGGTAATACTGGAAAACAAAGTGCTTAGGGCCACAGCCAAGACTCATAAAGTAGCTGTGTTCAAGAATAATCATACTGAACTAGGAGAATCAATAACTCTATCTGAACTCTGAGTTCCTATAGATGCCAATCATTCTGAACCTCAATGGATAAAGTGAGATGCCAAAACTATTCAAGAGGCAAAAAGCTACAAGTCCTGCTCATCTGATTGGAGCTATGTTTCATTGATAGTTTGGAATTTATAGTATATTCTCTTCTTTTTATCCTATTTGATTTTCAGTTGCTTGGGGACAAGCAACAATTTAAGTTTGGTATTGTGATGAGCAGATAATTTATACGCTTTTTGGCATTATTTTTAGTATGTTTTTAGTAGGATCTAGTTACTTTTAGGGATGTTTTTATTAGTTTTTATGTTAAAATTCACATTTCTGGACTTTACTATGAGTTTGTGTGTTTTTCTGTGATTTCAGGTATTTTCTGGCTGAAATTGAGGGACTTGAGCAAAAATCAGATTCAGAGGTTGAAGAAGGACTGCTGATGCTGTTGGATTCTGACCTTCCTGCACTCAAAGTAGATTTTCTGGAGCTACAGAACTCAACATGGCGCGCTTCCAATTGCTTTAGAAAGTAGACATCCAGGGCTTTCCAGCAATATATAATAGTTCATACTTTGGCCGAGTTTAGACGACGTAAAAGGGCGTTGAACGCCAGTTCCATGCTGCTGTCTGGAGTCAAACGCCAGAAACACGTCACGAACCAGAGTTGAACGCCAGAAACACGTTACAACCTGGCGTTCAACTCCAGAAAGAGCCTCTGCACGTGTAACATTCAAGCTCAGCCCAAGCACACACCAAGTGGGCCCCGGAAGTGGATTTATGCATCAATTACTTACTTCTGTAAACCCTAGTAACTAGTTTAGTATAAATAGGACTTTTTACTATTGTATTAGACATCTTGGGACGTCTGGTTCTTAGATCATGGGGGCTGGCCATTCGGCCATGCCTGAACCTTTCACTTATGTATTTTCAAATGGTAGAGTTTCTACACTCCATAGATTAAGGTGTGGAGCTCTGCTGTTCCTCATGAATTAATGCAAAGTACTACTGTTTTTCTATTCAATTCAACTTATTCCGCTTCCAAGATATTCATTCGCACTTCAACCTGAATGTGATGAATGTGACAATCATCATCATTCCCCCACGAACGCGTGCCTGACAACCACTTCCGTTCCACCTTAGATTGAATGATTATCTCTTGGATCTCTTAATTAGAATCTTCGTGGTATAAGCTAGATTGATGGCGGCATTCATGAGAATCCGGAAAGTCTAAACCTTGTCTGTGGTATTCCGAGTAGGATTCTGGGATTGAATGACTGTGACGAACTTCAAACTCGCGAGTGCTGGGCGTAGTGACAGACGCAAAAGGAGGGTGAATCCTATTCCAGTATGATCGAGAACCTCAGATGATTAGCCGTGCTGTGACAGAGCACTTGGACCATTTTCACAAGAGGATAGGATGCAGCCATTGACCACAGTGATGCCTCCAGACGATTAGCCATGCAGTGACAGCGCATCGGACCATTTTCCAGAGAGGATGAAAAGTAGCCATTGACAATGGTGATGTCCTTACATAAAGCCAGCCATGGAAAGGAGTAGGAAGGATTGGATGAAGACAGCAGGAAAGCACAGGTTCAGAGGAACGAAAGCATCTCTATACGCTTATCTGAAATTCTCACCAATGATATACATAAGTATTTCTATCCTTATTTTCTATTTATTATTAATATTCGAAAACTTCATAACCATTTGATATCCGTCTGACTGAGATCTACAAGATGACCATAGCTTGCTTCATACCAACAATCTCCGTGGGATCGACCCTTACTCACGTAAGGTTTATTACTTGGACGACCCAGTGCACTTGCTGGTTAGTTGTATCGAAGTTGTGAATGAAAAATGATTTATTAAGACGTGCGTACATAGTTTTTGGCGCCGTTGCCTGAGATCACAATTTCGTGCACCAGGTTGCCTCCCAACAATCGCTCTTTTAATGTCATTAGCTTGACATGTTGTTCATGAATTTCTTCCTCTTCTTCCAGTTTGTTAAGAGGAATGACCTCAAGAGGAAAGAGGAGCTAGTTAATGCGCCTTGTTTTGAGTGCCTCTCCCCAGCAAGCTTTCTTTTGTTGTTAGCTTGTGTAAACTTGCTTCTTGGGGTAGGGATGGGATGGTTTTTAGTTGACCTTTTCTTCTTCATGGATATTGTCCTTCTTTTCTTGGTCACCATCCTCTTTTTAGTGCTCATGTTGATTGCCTTCACCACCTTGATTTCAGGATTTGGGTATTGTATGATGGTTGGAGCATCCTTTTCATCAAGAGCTTCTTGAATTGGTGGTTCAATGAACTCACCCTTTGTGCAACTCTCTGTTTCGTTGGAGTAGTGTGAACTCCCTTGATTGACTTCCTCCCTCTTTCTTGACCTTTGAATGAACTCCTTTGTTTCTGGAGGGAGTGGACTGGTCTCTCTTTGTAATCTCAGCTCTTCAATGAATTATTCTTCAGAATAGAGTTGTGCATTCTGTCTCAATTTTTCTTCATGGTCTCTTTTTGCTATTTTTTCCTCTTCGTTTGTTTTTATTATTTTTTCAAGGAGGAGTTCTATCCTAGTGAGTCTCTCCTCTTCTCTACTTTTTCTGAGTTCTTCAATGATGAGTTCCATCCTAGCAAGTTTATCTAAAGGAGGTTGGGTAGGTTGTAATGGTTGGGCGGGGTTCGCTTGTGAATGGAATTGGTTGTTTTGTGGTTGTGTGTTCTGAAAGTGGTATGACTCTTGTGGGTAGTGGATTGAGTTTTGTGGATGGTGAAATGAATTGTATGGATTTGGGATAGACTTTTATGCTGAGGCATACTCAAAAGATGAAGAATTTAGGCATGTAAAACTTGGAGGTGAGGTTGTATAATTGAGAGGTGATGGCTCTTGATGAATGGGGTATGGATGAGTGAAATCTCCTTGATTTTGATCTTCCCAGCCACAATTTGAGTAGTGATCAATTTCACCAAAATATGGACCATTTTGTGGCTCTGGAAAGTATCCCATTTTATGTTCTTGATACTCCCATCCACCATGAGCATAGTAAAGTGAATCATTCTGTGGTGGTGGAGAGTTTCCCATGAAATTTGATTGACTAAAATATGATGGATGCTCCTTTCTTTCCTGCAGAAAGCTCTGTCTCAAATAATAATCACTAAAAGAAATTGGAATCTCCATTGTCACAGATGAGGAAATTCCCAGTGAGGCAATATCACAAACAGTTAGTTAGCAAAAGAAAATAAAGAAGCAAAAGAAAATAAAGACAAAAGAAAAGTGTCTAATCTAGTAAATCGATCAACCGGTAGTTTGTTAATCACAATTAATCCCCGGCAACGACGCCATAAACTTAATAGCACGGAAACTTGTCTCTCAACAATTTTTCTTCGGCAAGTATACCGAATTATCGTCAAGTAATAACTCACAAAAGAGTGAGGTCGAATCCCACAGAGATTAACGGATTAAGCAATCAATGGTTAATTGATTATCCTAGTTAGACGAATCAGATTGGAGTGATAAGCAACAAAGAAATGTAAATGGCACAAAAGTAAAGAAAGCAATAAAGTGCAGAAAAGTAAAATGGCAAGAAAGTAAATGACTATAGAGTAAATGTAAGAACTAAAAATAAAATGAACATTGGGATCAAGAGATATTGCAATCCTCCGGATCAAGTTCATTCTCATCTCTTCCTCAATCAATGCGTTCATTGATCTCCTTGGCAATCTTAAGTGATCAAATTACAATTCCTTATAATTCAATCTCTCAAATCTTGATCAATAGCCAATTTCTTGGTCAATTGCTCATGAGAAGAGATGAAGTATGGTCTCTGATTATACCACATGCATTCCCAAATCAAGTGTTGGTAGAATTATAGTCACCATATCCTTCCAACCCCAATTTGGTCCAACATGAGAAAGTATTTCTAGCATGATCTCTTCATTCCTCTTCCAAGGTTCAGAAGAGATCCAAGTATGAATAGCTTCTTTTCCAAGATAACTACCCAATTGGATGAAGATTGAAAGCTTTCTAGTAAAATCAAGAGAAAAGATAGAAGAAGAATAACGAAAACTAATATTGATCCATCAAATTACAACAGAGCTCCCTAACCCAATGAAAAAAGTTAGTTGATCATTGCTCTACTAAATTAGAAAAGAAAGAAATGCAAAAAAATAAATATGAAGATTAAAACTGAAATTGAAACTTCAAAATTCATAAATGAAAAGTACAAAGAAAAGAAAGAGAAGGAAAAGTGTGTGAGGGGAGGGAGTCCGAAGACCCCTCTTCAATCCCTCATTCCAGACTGTCAGTCCCTGTAAAAACTAAGGCCTTTATATAGGCTCTCCTAAATTACAAAATGAAATTAAAAGCAAATTACAATTAAATGAAAATTTCTATTCTAGATGCTTCTTGTGGCCTTGATTGGTTGACACTTGTGGGCTTGCTTCCTTGAGGGTGGAGAAGTGAATCAAGTTGAGGTCCAGGTGCTAAAGTTAGTACTAAAGTTAGCCACACTAACGCTATAACTGTGGCATTAGTGCTAAAGTTATTGTGGCTAACGTTGCACTTGCTGCCCAGTTGGTGTTTTTGGGGCTTAAAAGATACCTCTTGTTTGTGCCCTAATTTCATGCCCACTATAGAGTATTATATATCTTTGGAAAGCTCTGAATGTCAGCTTTCTAATGCAACTAGAATCACCTCAATTGGATCTCTATAACTCAAGTTATGCTCCTTTGAAGTGGACATGGTCGCTGGCATAGTCACTAGCGTTAATGGAAAACGTGAGTCCCGATAACGCTAGCGACCAGGGGCTTAATAGTTCTAGGTTCTGGAGCTCAAAATCAATGTCTACCCCATACTATTAGGTAGCGTTTGTTTTTGGGGGCAGGACACGGAGACATGGACAACACTTGTTTAAAAAGTGTTTGGAAGTAGAGACATGGACGGTGGACATATTGTCTCCGAGACAGTTTTTTATAATTTTGTGTCCACTCTTTCACGAAGGACAATGATGGATACGGGATTTGGAAGAGTGGACACGGATAATTTTATAAATTTTGTTTTCCTTTTTTTCCACTATTACCCCTTCTTATTTTTCCTATTGCGTTGTTCAGAGATACTTTTTTCTTCCTGTTCTTCCTCTATCTCTTTCTTTTCCAGGTACTCTCTCCTTTCTGTAGAATCTTTTATTGGGGTAGATAATTCTTTTCTTTTTATCGTTTTACTTCAATACCATTTTAACTTTATATTATATTATTTGATTTGTAATAAAAATAATAACAAAAATAATTAATCTTGAAACTTTTGAAAGATAAATATTAGCAAAAGTAAAATTGATCTTTTAAAATGTTAAAAAATAATTTATAAATTGTAATTGATTTTATATAATTTAAAGAAAAATCAGTTTTTTATAAAGAAAAATCAGTTTTTAGATAAAAAAAAATTAGTTTTTTTAAATAAAAATAGATTTTTATATGCAAAAACTAATTGTTTTTTCATGTAAAAATAGATTTTTTTAAATTTAATTTTTTATTTAAAATTAATTTGGCTTATTAACTTAAATAAAGATTTTTATTAATCAAACTTAAATTTATTTTTTTTGTTAATCTTAACCATATGTATTCCTATATATTAATAATAAATTTTAAAATAAAATAATTATATTTATAAATTTTATTTTAATATAAATATTAATATATTTTTTTATTAAAATTTTTTGCCTCTTTAAATATTTTTTTCAAGTTCCGTCTGTACTCCTACGTACTCTAATTTTTTATTAAATTAATTTGTATTGATGTAGAAAATTTGGAATCACAGGGCTATTTTAGTCATTTCATATAATATTTTAGTCTTGTCCATGTGTATCCAAACATAATACTAGACATTACATTAGTGTCTTGTCCATCGTATCCAAACACAATACACAAAAGATAATTTTTAGTGTCTCTGTCCTATTGTCTCCGTTTCAGTGTCATGTTCTATCCTGTCTCTGAAAACAAACGCAGCCTTATATATTGTTGGAAAGCTCTGGATGTCTACTTTCCAACACCTTTGGAAGCGCATCATTTGGAGCTCTACAACTCGAGTTACACTTCTTGGAAGGTGAAGAGGTCAGCTGGCCTTACTACAGGTTGATACCATGTTCATCTTTACACTTTCAGGGCAGGTTTTCTCCCTCAAATTCAGTGTCAACCATGTAGTGCCATATATTCTTGGAAAGCTCTGGAATCCTACTTTCCAATGCCACTGGAATCACCTCATTTGGAGCTTTGTGGCTCAAGTTATGCGTGTTTAAAGAAGGCATGGTCAGGCTGCCAGGTGGGACTTTTGTCCACGTTAACTACCACGTTAACTTAGTTAACGTGGAAGTTAACGTAGGTCTTTTTGCTTCGCCAACGTTAGTGGCACTCACTTTTTCCACTAACGTTGGCATCTCCCTTTCCTTCCACGTTAACTACCACGTTAACTTAGTTAACGTGGCTGTTAACGTGGGTCTTTTTGCTTCGCCAACGTTACTGGCACTCACTTTTTCTACTAACGTTGGCATATACCCCTTTCGCAAGCATTATTGGGACTCACCTTCCCCATTAACATTGCTTGGTGCCTTTTGTCCCTACGTTAGAGTTCACGTTAGTGTAGCTAACGTGACTCTTAACGTGGGTCTTCCTTGCTAACGTTCCATGCTCTCCTTCTTCAAAGTTAATGCCACTAACTTTTCTCACTAACGTTGGGGCTTTCCTTCCTTCCACGTTAGTGCCCACGTTAGTGTAACTAACGTAGCCACTAACGTGGCTCTTCTCTTCTTCTTTTGGCCTGAAATCAATCAAACAAAGTGCATCAAAGTCTTACTCTTAATCATGGGATCATGCATCATCCAACTTATCATTCAATTTATGCATAATTCTCATGAAATCATTCAAAATTCACAATGTTTGCTTGAATCATGGTATGATTGCATTTTCAACCAAATACTTGCTTATTTCCTAAGAAAATGCATGAAACCAACCTAAAGCATACAAAAAATGGCTAGTAAAACTAGCCAAGATGCCCTGGCATCAATTAGTTATTGTTAAGTTCTTATAAAAAGATAAGATTTGATTTTTGTTTAAATTTAAATTGTATTTTTATTTACCTTATCCTTCGAAAGATAATGTTAGATTTATTTTGAATTTGACTTTTAGGATAGGACTTAGGATATAAATAAGGAAGATATGATTCATGAGAGCCTCGATCATCCAACATCTCATTCCTTAGTTTTAGTTTATTAGGGTTAGGAGTGGTGCTCAAATTGTGAACTCGCACAACTTAACCGGCAAATGCACTAGGTCATCCAAATAATACCTCAGGTGAGTGAGCGTCGATCCCATGAGGATTGTAAAACTGAGCAAGCAATGGTTTCCTTGTTGGACTTAGTCAGGCAAATTAAAAAGGGGTTTGATGAGTGAAATTCACATAAACAATCAACAAGAAATTAAAGAAAACAAATAAACCGTTTGATGTGAAAATAGTATAAGAAAACAGTTAAGGATTCGGAGATGTTTACTTTTCCGGATTAAAATGTCTTACCAACTATTTTAACAATGAATGATTCACTTTATGGAAAACCATAAATGTCAAAACCCTAATCTCTTATTGATTTAGCTTCCTCTAACCTTCGTTAACCGCCAATCTCGTGGTCACTTAACTCAGATTAGAGGGTGAGTTCAGAAAACCAGTTTAGCGCCACGAAAACCTTAATTACCCAAGAATAACCGAATTATATGTCATATATCCAAATTAGTTCATGAAATTAGAGGTTCAAGAGAAATTTGTTTTCAAGCTATAGTTCAAGCGAGATAACTCTCTCGAGAATCATAAGAACTCATGTAGAAAATGGTCATACTCTCATTCCACCCAATTCATAACATTAAGAACGAAAACAATCCTTAGAATTGAATCAAACATAAATTAAAATAGAAGAATAATATTTTTAATACATAGAAATAAATAGAGCTTCTAACCTTAACCAAGAGAGGTTTAGTTGCTCATACTTATAGAGAAAACACAATTATCGTCTAATGATGCGTGATGCCCTAGAAAGGATGCATCCCATTCCTTAAATACTAATCTAATAATAAATGCTAGACCTAAAAAGATATTATTTGTAAATAAATAATACAAAAAGAAATTAAAATGAAACTAAGAAGTGCTGAGTCCAATTGGAGGCCCAAATGAGAGGGTGACTCGGGCTGCTTGATGGCATTTTGCGCCAGAGATGGGCGTTAAACGCCCAAGGGGGAGTGGCACACTCCTGATTCTGGTCCCTTGCTGGCATTTAGCACCCAAGGAGGGTGCTACAGCATTGCGTTTAGCGCCCAAGAATGGTGCTGCAACATTTCTTGTTTTTGCTCCAAACTATGCCAAATTGCTCCGAAGTTCACCTAAAATCATAAAAACACCAAAACAATTCAAAGTAGCATCCAAAAGAGATTTTTGCACTAAAATCAAGTAAAAATAAATAAAATCTAACTAAAAACAACTAGAAAATGCTAGTAAAAAGGGTATAAGATGATCGCGCATCACAACACCAAACTTAAACTGTTACTTGTCCTCAAGTAACCAAAACAATATAGGACTAAGAAGAAAAAATGTCTGAAACTTGAGTTGTCATTTAAGCTCAGGTTTAGTTACTGAATAGGGCTTATGACACTCTAATTCTGAATAGCATCAGCATCTCACTATCCTTTGAAACTCAGACATATTAGTATCTTTCAGAACTAGAACTTGGATGATATTAAAGATTCTCTTCTTTAGGCTCTAATTGATTCTTGAACACAGCTTTTCTTTATTTCTTGGTGCTTTGTACCTTGAGCCTAGCTATGACTCTAAGAGTTTTGTCTTCAACGTTAACTTGAAACAAGAACACCACAAGCACTTAACTGGGGAACGAATTGGGTTCGAATTCTTCTTTCTTTTTCTCCCAAACAGTAGTGCTCAGAGCCTTAGGTGTACTCAGTAACAACAATAGGTCTCGACTTTAATTGTTCAGTGCCAAGGGTTGCTTGACACTTTCACACCACAAGCATATGGTTAGGGAAAACCACTCCTTTGAGCTTTAGATAAGTTTTGACCCTCCTAACCATTGATGCTTGATGAACGAATCTTTGCTAGTAAAGAATTCTCAAAAAATTCTCGTTGCTAGTATAGTTTCTAAACCGACAAAGAATCCTTTCATACAAAAAAAAAACTTGTTTGTCACTAAAGCAAACCCAATAAAAATAAACCGAAGTATTTAAACCTCGGGTCGTCTCTCAAGGAATTGTAGGGAAGTGTGTTACTTATAGTTGGTTATGAGATTGTATCTTTTTGGGTTTTTGAAAGGTTGAACAAGGAAATAAAATGGCAAGAAATTAAATTAATAACTAAGGAAGGGCCCTTGGCAAGGTATGAGAATTGGACATCCTATCCTAGTTATCCTTATCAATTGTGATGAGAATTGTTCATTGCTCCCACTTAGTTAATCTCTAACTATGAAGGAAATTCAAGTGGACTAATCAATTCGATTCCTCAAGTCCTAGTCAACTCCTAAGGAAAGACTAGCTTTAGAGGGATCCAAATCAACCAGCAACTTTCAATTAACAATCAACAAAGCAGTTTGATAACTCAAGTGTCTCCAATTACTCAACCAAAGCCAAGAATCATAACAATCTAACTTAAAATCCTCCCAAGCATTTTATCAAACACTTGGAAGACATAACATAAAAATATAGGAAACTAATAGGGAATGTAAAATCTAAAACGAACAATTACAAGCATCAATGATAACAATTAAAGCAAAAAGCAATAAATCTGAAATACCTCAAATTGCATTAAATAAAAAATCAAGTGTAACATTAGAATTCATAAAGCTAAATTGGGAAAATAAATGAATCAACAAGAGAAATAGCTAAACTAAAGGACTAGAACAATTAAGAGTATAAGAGAATTAAATTAAAGCAAAGTAGAATCTAAAATTAAGAAAAGCTAATCCTAAAATCCTAAAACCTAGAGAGAGGAGAGAACATCTCTCTCTAGAAACTACATCTAAACCTAAAATTATGAATAATGAGAAGTTGTGTGAATGAATGAATGATTCTCCCACTCTGCAGCTTCTAATCTGTATTTTTTGGGCTTGGAACTGGGCCAAAAATAGCCCAGAAATCAACCCCAACGATTTCTGATACGCTGAAATTTTGTACAATCCACGCGTACACGTGATGCACGCGTGTGTGTCCCTAAACGCCAATGCAACTATGACAAATTATATATCATTTCGAAGCCCCGGATGTTAACTTTCCAACGCAACTAGAACCGCCTCATTTGGACCTATGTAGCTCAAGTTATGGTCAGTTAAGTACAAAGAGGTCAGACTGGACAGCTTAGCAATTCCTTCAATTTCTTGTATTCCTTCCACTTTTGTATGCTTGTTTTCCATCCTCTAAGCCATTCCTGCCCTATAAACCCTGAAATCACTTAACACACATATCACGGCATCGAATGGTAATAAGAGGGGATTAAACATAGCAAATTTAAGGCCAAAGAAGCATGTTTTCAATCATAGCACAAAATTAGGAAGGAAAATGTAAAACATGCGAATTATATGAATAAGTGTGAGTTTAGTGGATAAAATCCACTCAATTAAGCATAAGATGTACCACGAAATAGTGGTACATCAAATCTCCCCACACTTAAACATTAGCATGTCCTTATACTAAGCTCAAGAGAAGCTATAAAGGAGTGAAGAGGAATGGTAAAAACTTATGAAATGCAACCTATCTATATGAATGCAATTAAATGCAAAAATACTTCTACCTACTTGGTTAAAAGTAAACAAATTCTCCAAGACAAACGTAAATCAGATTCCACTAATTCAAATCACACAATAAAAGACAAGTAAACTTGTAAGAAGATAGCTCATGAAAGCAGGGAACATAGAATCAAGCATTGAACCCTCATTGGAAGTGTATATGCACTCTAATCGCTCAAGTGTCTAGGGTTAATCCACTCTACTCTTCTCTAGTCATGCTTTCTAAAACTTTGTTCTTCATCTAACCAATCAACAAATATTTAATGTACACAGGCAAACATCATGAGGTATTTTCAAGGTTGTAATGGGGCTAAGGTAAGGGTGAGGATATATGTATGGTCAAGTGAGCTAAAATATGAATCTTTGACTAACCTAAGTTCTCATCTAACTCACACACACACTCTATATAATTCTAAAATCATGCTTAGCTACCCAAAATTTTACTTTTTTATATTTTACATTCTCATGTATCAAATATTTCTTTAGTTTCACCACATGTGCATTGATCTTTTATTAAACTTAGCATTGGGGTAATTTTGTCCCCTTATTTATCTATTTACTTAATTATTTGAATATTTTTGGATTTTTTTTAAAGGTAAAAGCAACATAATATATCGATGCACATGGTATTTTGATTTTTCTGGTCTCACATGAGTAGGCACCCAAATTCTCAATATTTTGTCAATGGAACACTGTACACTTTCATCAACCCAAGTTCCCACAGTTCCCCACACTTAATTGATACACAATCTCTAACTTAAGCTAACCAAAGATTCAGTTGAGGTAATTAATTATTTTTCCGCTTAAGGCTAGTGATGTGGTAAAATATAGAACAAATGGGGATTAAAAGACTCAAGGTGGCTAACAAAGGTGATTGAAAGGGTAGGCTATTTGGGATAAGTGAGCCAATAATAAATGATGGCCTCAATCATATGCAAGCATGTGAATACACTAAACAAT
The DNA here is from genome assembly GCF_059453495.1 of Arachis ipaensis. NCBI lineage: Eukaryota > Viridiplantae > Streptophyta > Magnoliopsida > Fabales > Fabaceae > Arachis > Arachis ipaensis. The sequence goes on from NC_142439.1 coordinate 98,415,151, forward strand.
GGACATATAGAATGAAACAAAGCAAAGTTTGCAATCATAGAGAAGAAAACACACAAGAATAAAATATTATGGTTAAATAATGTAACCATATAATTAAGCTCAAAATCTCACAGGTTGTGTGTTCTTAGCTATAACTATGTTCCAAATTACAATCTTCAAACAAGTTTAACACAAATTTTTAATTTAAATTAGTGAAATACTATAAAACAGGGTCTTGAAAAGAAATTATTACTTTGACCAAGCAGTGGTAACATATGCAAAAAATCAAATAAACATGCAATCAAATATGCAAATGTAACAATTAAATTAACATAGAAAATTGAACATTGGTGTTGAAGTAAGAAATAACTAACCTACGGAAGTCGGTATCGACCTCCCCACACTTAAAGATTGCACCGTCCTCGGTGCATGCTAAGATGTGCAAGTGGAAGGGCTGCTACAACTGATGCTTTTCTCTACAGATTGTGCAGATGGACTTGTCTGTCGCCCCATTGAGAAGCTTTTCCCTTCCCTTCTCGGTGGCCATCCTGAAAGAAGAGAAAAAGAAAGAAAAGTAACCCAAAAATAAATATAGAAAACAAATAAAATATGGTTGGAGAAATGCCAAATAATGAGGGTCTCAAGTACATGGTAGCTACAACATGCAAGTGAGAAAACAATAGAAGCAAATGGCATATCAATAGTACAAAAATTGCGACAATGGGGAAGAGATAGTAGGTAATGAAAGACAATATAAATTCATGTCAATGCAAAAGGAACACAGGTGTCATAAAAGATTGGCATTGATAGATAAATAATATAACCCAACAGTGTAAAACAAGTCACTAAGAACCAAAATAATATCAGAAAAGATACAACAGTTGAATAAGAACATTTAACACCAATGGTAAAATAGGAAATTAAAAAAGGAGATAAAAATATGAATAAAATTAAAATGCAATAAAGGAAAGTATGCAAATGCAGTATATAAAAAAGAATGAAAGAGAATAAGGATGAGAAGAAAGTGAGAAAAGAAGAAGAAGAAGTAAGTAAGAAAGGGGGAAGAAGAAAGGAGAAAGGAGAGAAAAAAGGAGAAAGGAATGAGAAACGGGATGCGACACGTGCGCGCAAGTCACGCGTGCGCGTGAAAACTGCATTAACCATGCGACGCGTACGCGTTGCCCACGCGTACGCGTGGGTGCCAGAAGAAGAAACGTGACGCGCGAGCATTGGTTACGCGTACGCGTGACAACTCGCGCGATTCCAGCACAGTGGCAGCCCAACTTTCTGTTCAATTCGCTCGTACGCGTGGGTTGAAAATTTTTCAAGGGACGCATATGCGTGTAGCATGCGTACGAGTGGGGTGGCTTTGTGCTCTACGCACCCCTCCCGCGCGTCTCCATTGCAACTCTCTGTCCCATTTATTTATACTGGAACATGCATGGGAAGCGTGCGCGTCATATACGCTCACGCGTCGTTCGCAGTTTTTTCTTTTTTATGAAGAATGCAGGTGATGATGAAGAAATTATGAATGAACACTAATAAAAATAAAATAAAATAAAAATAAGAATAAAAATGAAAGATCATACCATGGTGGGTTGTCTCCCACCTAGTGATGAGATATTTTGGTGAAAAATAAATTTCTCCCAAAACACACAAATCTAACCGGCAAGTGTACCGGGTCGTATCAAGTAATAAAAACTCACGGGAGTGAGGTCGATCCCACAGGGATTGAAGGATTGAGCAATTTTAGCTTAGTGGTTAATTTAGTCAAGCGAATCAAGATTTGGTTGGGTGATTTGTGATTTGCAGAATTTAAATTGTAAAGAAAGTAAAGGGAACGGGTGATTGACATGAAATTAAAGAGGACGAGAATTAAATTGCTGAATCTTAAAGTGCAAGTAACATAAATTGCGGAAACTTAGATTGCAAGAAATGTAAATTGCAGAATCTTAAAGTGCAAGAAATATAAATGGCTTGAAATGTAAAGGGGATTGGGGCTTGGATTTAAACAAGGAAAAGTTAAATTGCATTAAACAGAAGAGAAAAAGGGAATTGGGATTGAATCGGATCCAAAACAGAAAAGTAAATGAACATGTAAAGCAATAAACAGAGAATTGAAATGGGCAATCAGATCTCAGGACCCAGAGACTAGAAAACCAAGTCTAGATCTCAATGCCTTCCTAGATCCAACAAGAATAATTGCAAAGGAAATTGTAAATTGCAAGGAAAGTAGATGAGAATCAAGTAACAGAAACGGAAACTCAATTGCAGTGAATAAACAGAGAGATCTAAGGATGAGATTGAAACAGAATTTCTTCAATTCTTCAACCCAAGATCCAAGACAATTGTAATTGAAATTGAAAGCAATAAAACTGAGAGGAAGAGAAGTAAATTCTCCTTCCCTAAGACAAAGAAATTAAAGTTCACTCAATATCAAAAGCTCTCCGAAAACTATTATGAAAATTCCAAAAGAAAAGCTCCCCGAAGAACTTGAATTCTATCCTATTTATACACTTTCTTCAAATGATCTTCAAGCCTTGAGTTGGGCCTTTGCTCTTGGTGGAATTGGGTTGAAAGAGGCCTTGGTTGATTGCTCTTGAAGTTTGGAGAAGAACCAAAGTGAACCAATTGAACCGGGTTGGAGTTTTGCAAAAGTTGGACCAAAAGTTTGAGCAAAAGTTAGGGGTCTAACTTTTGCTCCAACTTTTCATATCAGCTAACACCACTTTGCTGATGTGAACGTTGGTGCCAACGTTAGGGGTCTAACTTTGGCCCTAACGTTGGCCCTTCCTTGTGTACTTGTGGCGCCAACGTTAGCCACCAAGTTAGGGGGCTAACGTTGGCGCAAACTTTTGCTCCTCCTTGTGATTTTCATGTGCCAACGTTAGCCACCAAGTTAGGGGGCTAACGTTGGCGCAAACTTTTGGTGCCCAGGGGTGAATTTCATGTGCCAACGTTAGCCTCAAAGTTAGGGGGCTAACGTTGGCGCAAACTTTTGGTACCCAGGGAGTGATTTTCAAGTTCCAACGTTAGCCTCCAAGTTAGGGGGCTAACGTTGGGGCTAACTTTTCAACCAAAAGTTTGTGCAAAAGTTTGATGCTAACTTTAGGTCCAGCTTTTTGCTTCCTGGTTCAATTTCATTTATTCAATTGTCTTCTCTTTACTCCTAGCTATTCCTTCTTGCTTCAACCTTTCTCCAAGCTTTCTTCTCCTATCATTAATCAACCAAACACATCAAAGCTATGCTCATAATCATGAGATATTCATTCTATCATAATATGCAACAATTATAGCATAAAACCTCATGAAATGGCATGAATTCATACATGGTTGATTCAATCAAGGGAAACATGAAAATCTACTCAATTAGCTTGCTTATGGTTCAAGAAAGTGCATAATTCTAATGAAAACAAAAGGAAAAGACTAGTTAAAATAGGCTAGGATGACTTGTCATCACAACACCAAACTTAAAGCTTGCTTGTCCCCAAGCAAGAAATGAATTATGCTCAGAGATTCTTTTAATTAAGATGGATTGAGGAACACTTGTAAAATACAGTGAGTGAAGTGATCAAGTAACAGTGGGGTGAACTCTAAATCATATGCTTATGCAAGGGCTTCAGTGCTCACTAGTCCTTACATATTGGGAGTCGTAGGTCTTAGGATTTTCATCCAAATGGTATCATGGAGATCTCTTTATATGTAATCACCTTGAAGCAGCTTATAATTTCTGTGCTTTGGTCTCGACTCTAAGTATCATGTCTCAAAGCGGCTCTTTAGATAAGCTTTCAATCAATACTCCTAAACCAGTTGGTTTTAAGGTATTAGGTGTTAAAGCACCCCTAAGGATTTACTTGCTCAAGCCTCTTTCCTTGACACACTTCAACCACAAGCATTTACTAGGATAACAACTCTTTGAGTTTTTGTTTCTTTCTTTCTTTTTCTGCCTAGTAATTGATGCTCAGAGCTTTGGGCCATGTTCTCTTTTTTGCTTTTGTATTTTCTTTATTTCCTTTTGTTTTGTTTGCTGCTTCTTGGATCAATAAGTTTTTGAGAATCTCCACAATACTTCTTTGAACTTCATGTCCCGCCTATGAGCTCCCATGCAAGTTTTCACAAGCATGCAACCTCAATACATTATCATACAACTAGAACCACCACTTCTCCTAATCTTTGGCTTGCCTCAAAATTGTTTAATTCCTCAATCTTTCTTTTCAAAGAACTTTCATGTGATGCATTTCTTGAAAATGGAGTGCAAACAAGTTTTGAAGATAAGAATGTTGTGAATGATCAGACACCTTGCTTATTGAATTATAAAGAAAGATTATGCTATGCGAGCAGGCAGGGCAGATCAGGATACAATCCAACTTTCAATCACAGCAATATTTGATGTAAAACAATCACTTAACAATACAACCTTTTGGAGTTCGCTTGCTTTCTTTCTTCTCATCATCATCATTGCTGGCCTTTAGGTTCATCATTTATTTCTTTGATTGATGATGCTTAATCCTTCTAAAAGCTTGTATGGACCTCTGCAATGATATTGAAAGTTGCTTGTTCCCCAAGCACTTGAAAAATGGTTAGCTTGCATGATTTATTTGTGGGCCTTTGTACTTACTTTGGTGTGGGAACACCAAACTTAGTACCTTGCCAATGGTTTTCATGCATCAAATTAACCATGTGTGATAATTTTTTTTCTTTTCTTCTTCTTTTTCAAAAGCAAAAAAAACTGAAAACTAGGAAGCAGCAGAATAGTTAACTAGTTCATCCAACATGCTTGAAGCCAGCATTCTGCAGAAAGTGAGAATGTGTTTTATAATGGGATTTTGGTGAAACACCAAACTTAGAATCCTGCATTCTCCTTTAGATTGTTTTGGTGTGCAACACCAAACTTAGCTTCTTGCATTATAGATAAAACTAATTAACCTTTTTATTGAAATAGATATGAACAGAAAACTACCTCAGGTTGGGTTGCCTCCCAACAAGCGCTCTTTTATTGTCACTAGCTTGACATCTTGCTCTTTGATTATGGAGGCTGGAAATCATAATGCCTCAGTTTTTCTCCTCTTGTTGTAGGATTCCTTTCCTCCATAACCTGCACAATCATAAACAATCCAAATGAAAATTGGATATTCTCATGCCAGAATGTAGTCAGAGGATTAGTTGACACAATGTGTCAAACAGTTAATAGGCTTTGAGAGAAAATCAGAAGAAAATTGCTTTTGTTGTACAGAACAACAAGAAACAGACATAGAACCAGAACAGCAATGTAACTGAGAGAGCAAAGTTAGTGTTAGTTTAGGCAAAAATTCAAACAGTTAGTGGGTTAGTCAAAATTAGAGAAAAATAAAGAAAAAGTGCTTGATCTAGATCACCACCTCACTTAATCATTGTCAATCTAATCAATCCCCGGCAACGGCACCAAAAACTTGATGAGATATTTTGGTGAAAAATAAATTTCTCCCAAAACACACAAATCTAACCGGCAAGTGTACCGGGTCGTATCAAGTAATAAAAACTCACGGGAGTGAGGTCGATCCCACAGGGATTGAAGGATTGAGCAATTTTAGCTTAGTGGTTAATTTAGTCAAGCGAATCAAGATTTGGTTGGGTGATTTGTGATTTGCAGAATTTAAATTGTAAAGAAAGTAAAGGGAACGTGTGATTGACATGAAATTAAAGAGGACGAGAATTAAATTGCTGAATCTTAAAGTGCAAGTAACATAAATTGCGGAAACTTAGATTGCAAGAAATGTAAATTGCAGAATCTTAAAGTGCAAGAAATATAAATGGCTTGAAATGTAAAGGGGATTGGGGCTTGGATTTAAACAAGGAAAAGTTAAATTGCATTAAACAGAAGAGAAAAAGGGAATTGGGATTGAATCGGATCCGAAACAGAAAAGTAAATGAACATGTAAAGCAATAAACAGAGAATTGAAATGGGCAATCAGATCTCAGGACCCAGAGACTAGAAAACCAAGTCTAGATCTCAATGCCTTCCTAGATCCAACAAGAATAATTGCAAAGGGAATTGTAAATTGCAAGGAAAGTAGATGAGAATCAAGTAACAGAAATGGAAACTCAATTGCAGTGAATAAACAGAGAGATCTAAGGATGAGATTGAAATAGAATTTCTTCAATTCTTCAACCCAAGATCCAAGACAATTGTAATTGAAATTGAAAGCAATAAAACTGAGAGGAAGAGAAGTGAATTCTCCTTCCCCAAGACAAAGAAATTAAAGTTCACTCAATATCAAAAGCTCTCCGAAAACTATTATGAAAATTCCAAAAGAAAAGCTCCCCGAAGAACTTGAATTCTATCCTATTTATACACTTTCTTCAAATGATCTTCAAGCTTTGAGTTGGGCCTTTGCTCTTGGTGGAATTGGGTTGAAAGAGGCCTTGGTTGATTGCTCTTGAAGTTTGGAGAAGAACCAAAGTGAACCAATTGAACCGGGTTGGAGTTTTGCAAAAGTTGGACCAAAAGTTTGAGCAAAAGTTAGGGGTCTAACTTTTGCTCCAACTTTTCATATCAGCTAACACCACTTTGCTGATGTGAACGTTGGTGCCAACGTTAGGGGTCTAACTTTGGCCCTAACGTTGGCCCTTCCTTGTGTACTTGTGGCGCCAACGTTAGCCACCAAGTTAGGGGGCTAACGTTGGCGCAAACTTTTGCTCCTCCTTGTGATTTTCATGTGCCAACGTTAGCCACCAAGTTAGGGGGCTAATGTTGGCGCAAACTTTTGGTGCCCAGGGGTGAATTTCATGTGCCAACGTTAGCCTCAAAGTTAGGGGGCTAACGTTGGCGCAAACTTTTGGTACCCAGGGAGTGATTTTCAAGTTCCAACATTAGCCTCCAAGTTAGGGGGCTAACGTTGGGGCTAACTTTTCAACCAAAAGTTTGTGCAAAAGTTTGATGCTAACTTTAGGTCCAGCTTTTTGCTTCCTGGTTCAATTTCATTTATTCAATTGTCTTCTCTTTACTCCTAGCTATTCCTTCTTGCTTCAACCTTTCTCCAAGCTTTCTTCTCCTATCATTAATCAACCAAACACATCAAAGCTATGCTCATAATCATGAGATATTCATTCTATCATAATATGCAACAATTATAGCATAAAACCTCATGAAATGGCATGAATTCATACATGGTTGATTCAATCAAGGGAAACATGAAAATCTACTCAATTAGCTTGCTTATGGTTCAAGAAAGTGCATAATTCTAATGAAAACAAAAGGAAAAGACTAGTTAAAATAGGCTAGGATGACTTGTCATCACCTAGCACTTTTAGTTAAAGTCCTTAAGTTAGACATTTGGTGAGCTCCTTGTCATGGTGGCTTGTGTTTGAACTCATCTTGAAACTTCCACCAATGCTTGGACTTCCAATAAGCTCTAACATCTCCAAGTGAATTCACCGAGCCTTGATGAAGTTCTTCACAAGCTTTGAGCTCCAAAAGTTGATCCTCTTGTATGCTGGGATCCCAAATCTTGTTGCCACACCCGTCTTCAACTTGATCATCATGATTCCATCCAGGTGGTTCAGCCTTGGAATTCTCATTTAAGCGCCTAAACATCCTCCTAGACCCAGTAAATTGATGATTATACCAACCGTTGCATATAGGCCTCGAGCTTCCAACTATAACTAACCTAGGATGCTGTTGCCAACCACTGACCATCTCCCTTTTACTCTTAAAACTACAGATAGCTCTAAGTTGTCCATCCGTTTCAAGCAGACCATATTCAAGTGGGAAGGTACAGTTGAAGGATAAGAATTTTATCCACTTGAATGTTGTGTTGGATGGTAATGGCTTGAGGGGAAGTGTCTCCAGTGGCAGCCTTGCCAATGTATGCTTGACTCTCTTGGGCTCCTCTTTGATGACTTCCACCTCTTGACATGCTTCTGCAACAGTAACCTCTTCCACTTCAACCATGATATGCCTTGGAGGTTGTACACCCTCCTCAACATCAAATTCAAGCGTCTTGGAATGAGGCTCTATGACTTGAGGTTCCCATGGAGGTTCTGCATCTACTAAGTCTTCAACCACTTCCTCTTCTTCAATAATTTCGGCTTTCTCCGCTTGCTCTAGTACAGAATCCAACTCCTCCTTGATGACTTCCACCTCTTGACAACTTTCTTCAATTCCCCCTAATTCTTCAACTGTCCCTTCATCTTCAAGGGTCTCTCCTACCTCCACATTTTGGGCCTCTTCTTGCTTCTTTTAAAGTATGAATTCATAAAATCGATCCATTACGTCCCTAAGACGATCCCTTCTCTCTTGTTCTATGTCACTAGCATAATTAGGATTGTTTGGATTGATAGATGTGGGTGCTCTTCCATGGAGGGTGGTGATGGGATGGAGAGAATATTATGTAATTGAGAAGGAAGTGCGCCAGAGCTTGAGGGTTGAATATTGGGAATAAAGGATGATTCCACACGAGATATAAGAGCTTGGATAGTAGAGGTGAGACCGGTGAGAGCAGAGGTAAGTGCGGTTTGAAGCTCATGTTGCCCTAGGCGAATAACACTAAAGGTATCATCTATGGGAGTTTGGGGTGGATAGGAGGGTTCATTTGTTGGGAGAAAGGGCTCATAATGGGAATGTGGTTCTTCTTGGTAAGGATATGGAGATGGTGAATATTGAGATGGTGGTTCTTGGTATGGTTCATATGGTTTGTATGGTGGTTGATATGGTGGATATGGGTTAGGATCATATGGGGGTGAATGATAGAAAGGGGCTTGTGATTATGGTGGTTTAAAGCTATGTTGAGGAGGGGGTTCATAGGTATATTGTGGTGGATGTTGGTTGTTACGAAGAGGTCCACCATAACTGTTGTCTTGGTAAGCATCATAGAATGGTTGTTGATAATACCTTGGAGGTGGTTGTTGCCAAGAGGGTTGATCAAATCCTTGTGGCTCCTCCCATCTTTGATTGTTCCATCCTTGATCCAAGCTCTCATTATAATCTCCTCTTCCTACAACTTGATTGTAGCCAAACTCATAGCCAAAGGGGTGAGAATTCATAGTAATAAAAGAAGATAAAAATAAAAACAAATAAGAAAATAATGAGAATAAACTCCTAAAACTAGAAATAACTAACAAAGAAATGGAAAAGCAAAATTATTTATAATAACCAATAATAAGGCACACGTTTGCAATTCTCCGGCAACGGCGCCATTTTGATGAACGAATCTTTGCTAGTAAAGAATTCTCAATAAATCCTCGTTGCTAGTATAGTTTCTAAACCAACAAAGAATCCTTTCATACAAAAAAAACTTGTTTGTCACTAAAGCAAACCCAATAAAAATAAACCGAAGTATTTAAACCTTGGGTCGTCTCTCAAGAAATTGCAGGGAAGTGTGTTGCTTATAGTTGGTTATGAGATAGTATCTTTTTTGGGTTTTTGAAAGGTTGAACAAGGAAATAAAATGGCAAGAAATTAAATTAATAACTAAGGAAGGGCTCTTGGCAAGGTATGAGAATTAGACATCCTATTCTAGTTTTCCTTATTAATTGTGATGAGAATTGTTCATTGCTCCCACTTAGTTAACCTCTAACTATGAAGAAAAGTCAAGTGGACTAATCAATTCGATTCCTCAAGTCCTAGTCAACTCCTAAGGAAAGACTAGCTTTAGAGGGATCCAAATCAACCAGCAACTTTCAATTAACAATCAACAAAGGAGTTTGATAACTCAAGTGTCTCCAATTACTCAACCAAAGCCAAGAATCATAACAATCTAACTTAAAACCCTCCCAAGCATTTTATCAAACACTTGGAAGGCATAACATAAAAATATAGGAAACTAATAGGGAATGTAAAATCTAAAACCAACAATTGCAAGCATCAATGATAACAATTAAAGCAAAAAGCAATAAATCTGAAATACCTTAAATTGCATTAAATAGAAAATCAAGTCTAACATTAGAATTCATAAAGCTAAATTGGGAAAATAAATGAATCAACAAGAGAAATAGCTAAACTAAAGGACTAGAACAATTAAGAGTAGAAGAGAATTAAATTGAAGCAAAGTGGAATCTAAAATTAAGAAAAGCTAATCCTAAAATCCTAAAACCTAGAGAGAGGAGAGAACCTCTCTCTCTAGAAACTACATTTAAACCTAAAATTATGAATAATGAGAAGTTGTGTAAATGAATGAATGATTCCCCCACTCTACAGCTTCTAATATGTGTTTTTCGGGCTTGGAACTGGGCCAAAAATATCCCAGAAATCGCCATCAGTGATTTCTGATGCGCTAAAATTTCGCACAATCCACGCATACCCGTGATGCATGTATGTGCGTCCCTAAACGCAAAGGCAACTATATTAAATTATATATCATTTAGAAGCCCCGGATGTTAGCTTTCCAACTCAATTAGAACCGCTTTATTTAGACCACTGTAGCTCAAGTTATGGTCAGTTAAGTACGAAGAGGTCAGACTGGACACCTTAGCAATTTCTTCAATTTCTTGTATTCCTTCCACTTTTGCATGCTTCTTTTCCATCCTCTAAGCCATTCCTGCCCTATAAACTCTGAAATCACTTAACACACATATCACGGCATCGAATGGTAATAAGAGGGGATTAAACATAGCAAATTTAAGGCCAAAGAAGCATGTTTTCAATCATAGCACAAAATTAGGAAGGAAAATGTAAAACATACGAATTATATGAATAAGTGTGAGTTTAGTGGATAAAATCCACTCAATTAAGCAAAAGACGTACCACGAAATAATGGTGCATCAAATCTCCCCACACTTAAACATTAGCATGTCCTCATGCTAAGCTTAAGAGAAGCTATAAAGGAGTGAAGAGGAATGGTAAAAACTTATGAAATGCAACCTATCTATATGAATGCAACTAAATGCAAAAATACTTCTACCTACTTGGTTAAAAATAAACAAATTCTCCAAGACAAACGTAAATCAGATTCTACTGATTCAAATCACACAAAAAAACACAAGTAAACTTGTAAGAAGATAGCTCATGAAAGCAGGGAACATAGAATCAAGCATTGAACCCTCACTGGAAGTGTATATGCACTCTAATCGCTCAAATGTCTAGGGTTTATCCACTCTACTCTTCTCTAGTCATGCTTTCTAAAACTTTGTTCTTCATCTAACCAATCAACAAATATTTAATATGCACAGGCAAACATCATGAGGTCTTTTCAAGGTTGTAATGGGGCTAAGGTAAGGGTGAGGATATATGTATGGCCAAGTGAGCTAAAATATGAATCTTTGACTAAGCTAAGTTCTCACCTAACTCACACATACACTCTATGTAATTCTAAAATCATGCCTAGCTACCCAAATTTTTACTTTTTTATATTTCACATACACATGTATCAAATATTTTTTTAGTTTCACCACATGTGTATTGATCTTTTATTAAACTTAGCATTAGGGTAATTTTGTCCCCTTATTTATCTATTTACTTAATTATTTGAATATTTTTGGTTTTTTTTTAAGGTAAAAGCAACATAATATATCGATGCACATGGTATTTTGATTTTTCTGGTCTCACATGAGTAGGCACCCAAATTCTCAATATTTTGTCAATGGAACACTGTACACTTTCATCAACCCAAGTTTCCACAGTTCCCCACACTTAATTGATACACAATCTCTAACTTAAGCTAACAAAAGATTCAGTTGAGGTAATTAATTGTTTTTCCATTTAAGGCTAGTGATGTGGTAAAATATAGAACAAATAGGGATTAAAAGGCTCAAGGTGGCTAACAAAAGTGATTGAAAGGGTAGGCTATTTGGGATAAGTGAGCTAATAACAAATGATGGCCTCAATCATATGCAAGCATGTGAATACACTAAACAATGGACATATAGAATAAAACAAAGCAAATATTTCAATCATAGAGAAGAAAACACACAAGAATAAAATATTATGGTTAAATAATGTAACCATATAATTAAGCTTAAAATCTCACAGGTTGTGTGTTCTTAGCTATAACTATGTTCCAAATTACAATCTTCAAACAAGTTTAACACAAATTTTCAATTTAAATTAGTGAAATACTATAAAACAGGGTCTTGAAAAGAAATTATTACTTTGACCAAGCAGTGGTAACATATGCACAAAATCAAACAAACATGCAATCAAATATGCAAATGCAACAATTAAATTAACATATAAAATTTAACATTGGTGTTGAAGTGAGAAATAACTAACCCACGAAAGTCGGTATCGACCTCCCTACACTTAAAGATTGCACCGTCTTCGGTGCATGCTAAGATGTGCAAGTGGATGGGCTGCTACAACTGATACTTTTCTCTACAGATTGTGCAGATGGACTTGTCTGTCGCCCCATTGAGAAGCTTTTCCCTTCCCTTCTCGGTGGCCATCCTGAAAGAAGAGAAAAGGAAAGAAAAGTAACCCTAAAATAAAGATAGAAAATAAATAAAATATAGTTGGGGAAATGCCAAATAATGAGGGTCTCAAGTACATGGTAGCTACAACATACAAGTGAGAAAATAATAGAAGCAAATGGCATATCAATAGTGCAAAAATTGCGATAATGAGGAAGAGATAGTAGGTAATGAAAGACAACATAAATTTATGTCAATGCAAAAGGAACACAAGTGTCATAAGAGATTGGCATTGACAGATAAATAATATCACCCAACAGTGTAAAACAAGTCACTAAGCACCAAAATAATATCAGAAAAGACACAACAGTTGAATAAGAACATTTAACACCAATGGTAAAATAGGAAATTAAAAAAGGAGATAAAAATATGAATTAAATTAAAATGCAATGAAGAAAAGTTTGCAAATGCAGTATGTAAAAGAGAATGAAAGAGAATAAGGATGAGAAAAAAGTGAGAAAAGAAGAAGAAGTAAGTAAGAAAGGGGGAAGAAAAAAGGAGAAAGGAGAGAAGAAAGTAGAAAGGAATGAGAAACGGGATGCGACGCACGCGCACAAGTCACGCGTGTGCGTGGGTGCCAGAAGAAGAAACGTGACGCGCGAGCGTCGGTCACGCGTACGTGTGACAACTCGCGCGATTCCAGCACAGTGGCAGCCATACTTTCTGTTCAATTCGCTCTTTACGCTGATTTTCATGCCCACGTGTATGCGTCGGTGACGCTTACGCGTGGGTTGAAAAATTTTCAGGGGACGCATACGCGTGCAGCACGCGTACACGTGGGGTGGCTTTGTGCTCCACGCACCCCTTCCTCGCATCTCTATTGCAACTCTCTGTCCCATTTATTTACACTGCGAACTTGCATGGGACGCATGCGCGTCATATACGCTCACGCGTTGTTCGCAGTTTTTTTATGAAGAATGCAGGATATGATGCAGAAATTATGAATGAACACTGATAAAAATAAAATAAAATAAAACTAAGAATAAAAATGAAAGATCATACCATGGTGGGTTGTCTCCCACCTAGCACTTTTAGTTAAAGTCCTTAATTTAGACATTTGGTGAGCTCCTTGTCATGGTGGCTTGTGCTTGAACTCGTCTTGAAACTTCCACCATTGCTTGGACTTCCAATAAGCTCTAACATCTCCATGTGAATTCACCAAGCCTTGATGAAGTTCTTCACAAGCCTTGAGCTCCCAAAGTTGATTCTCTTGTATGCCGGGATCCCAAATCTTGTTGCCACACCCGTCTTCAAGTTGATCATCATGATTCCATCCTGGTGGTTCAGCCTTGGAATTCTCATTTAAGCACCTAAACATCCTCCCAGACCTAGTAAATTGATGATTATACCAACCCTTGCAATTTGGCCTTGAGCTTCCAACCATAACGAACCTAGGATACTGTTGCTAACCACTGACCATCTCCCTTTTACTTTTAAAATCGCCGATAGCCCTAAGTTGTCCATCCATTTCAGGCAGACCATATTCAAGTGGGAAGGTACAGTTGAAGGATAAGAATTTTATCCACTTGAATGTTGTGTTGGATGGTAATGGCTTGGGAGGAAGTATCTCTAGTGGCAGCCTTGCCAATGTATGCTTCACTCTCTTGGGCTCCAATTTGAGGATCTCCACCTCTTGACACACTTCTGCAACAATAACCTCTTCCTCTTCAACCATGATATACCTTGGAGGTTGTACACCCTCCTCAACATCAAATTCAAATGTCTTGGAAGGAGGCTCTATGACTTGAGGTTCCCATGGAGGTTCTGCATCTACTAAGTCTTCAACCACTTCCTCTTCTTCAATAATTTTGGCTTTCTCCGCTTGCTCTAATACAGAATCCAACTCCTCCTTGATGACTTCTACCTCTTGACAACTTTCTTCAATTCCCCTTAATTCTTCAACTGCTCCTTCATCTTCGAGGGTCTCTCCTACCTCCACCTTTTGGGCCTCCTCTTGCTTTTTTTGAAGTATGAATTCATGAAACCGATCGATTACGTCCTTAAGACGATCCCCACTCTCTTGTTCCAGGTCACCAGCATAATTGGGATCGTGTTGCTCTTGGATTGATGGATGTGGGTGCTCTTCCATGGAGGGTGGTGATGGGATGGAGTGATTATTATGTAGTTGAGAAGGAAGTGCACCAGAGCTTGAGGGTTGAATATTGGGAATAAAAGATGATTCCACACGAGATATAAGAGCTTGGAAAGTAGAGGTGAGACCAGTGAGAGCAGAGGTAAGTGTGGTTTGAAGCTCCTGTTGCCCTTGGCGAATAACACTAAAGGTATCATCTTTGGGAGTTTGGGGTGGATAGGAGGGTTCATTTGTTGGGAGAAAGGGCTCATAATGGGAAGGTGGTTCTTCTTGGTAAGGCTATGGAGACGGTGAATATTGAGATGGTGGTTCTTAGTATGGTTCATATGGTTCGTATGGTGGATATGAGTTAGGATCATATGGGGGTGAATGAAAGAAAGGGGCTTGTGAGTATGGTGGTTTAAAGCTATGTTGAATAGGGGGTTCATAGGTATGTTGTGGTGGATGTTGATTGTCACGAAGAGGTCCACCATAACCGTTGTCTTGGTAATCATCATTGAATGGTCGTTGATAATACCTTGGAGGTGGTTGTTGCCAAGAGGGTTGATCAAATTCTTGTGGCTCCTCCCATCTTTGATTGTCCCATCCTTGATCCAAGCTCTCATTGTAATCTCCTCTTCCTACAACTTGATTGTAACCAAACTCATAGCCAAAGGAGTGAGAATTCATAGTAATAAAAGAAGATAAAAATAAAAACAAATAAGAAAATAATGAGAATAAACCCCTAAAACTAGAAACAACTAACAAAGAAACGGAAAAGCGATTTTTGATACGCTGAAATTTCGCACAATCCATGCGTACCCGTGATGCACGCGTGCGCGTCCCTAAACGCCAAGACAACTATAAAAAATTATATATCATTTTGAAGCCCCGGATGTTAGCTTTCCAAAGCAACTAGAACCGCTTCATTTGGACCTCTGTAGCTCAAGTTATGGTCAGTTAAGTACGAAGAGGTCAGGCTGGACAGCTTAGCAATTCCTTCAATTTCTTGTATTCCTTCCACTTTTGCATGCTTCCTTTCCATCCTCTAAGCCATTCCTGCCCTATAAACCCTGAAATCACTTAACACACATATCACGACATCAAATGGTAATAAGAGGGGATTAAACATAGCAAATTTAAGGCCAAAGAAGCATGTTTTCAATCATGGCACAAAATTAGGAAGAAAAATGTAAAACATGCGAATTATATGAATAAGTGTGAGTTTAGTGGATAAAATCCACTCAATTAAGCATAAGATGTACCACGAAATAGTGGTGCATCAATGCTCAAAGTCTTGGACCTCTTTCTTTTGATTTTTCTTTTCTTTTCAATTCTTTTTGCTGTTTTTTTCTTCAAGAATCAATCTTTTCTTAATTGAGAGAATCAATAATACTTTTCTAAGTTCCATGTTCCTCAAAAACCAATATTCTCAACTCCAATATCAAACATGCACAGTTAAATCATACATTCAGAATAGAGATAGTGCCTCCATTTCAAAGTAACTAAAATCACGCAATATATAACTCTAAATCTCATACATTTTACTACTTCTTTTTTTTAAGATTTTTGTTTAAGTTCAGTGTAGAATACATGAGACATCTTTTCAAAATAAACATAAAATACTGAAATAACTAACTAAACTAAAAAGCAAGAAAATTCTAATAGTGATCATGCAAATTTAGAAAAGAAAATAGAAAATAGAATGAAATACTGAAAAATAGAAATAAGATAAAAGAAGGGAGAATGAAACTCAACCACCTCAGTTATGGTGGCCGCTGCTCCCTTTTGGGAATCTTCTGGAGCGCTTTAGCTCCTCTATATCACGCCCCTGCCTCCTCTGCTCTTCCATCATCTGATGGAAGAGTGCAGCATGATCCCGATGCTCTAGCTTCACCTGATCAACTGATGATGTCAGCTCCGCTATAGATGTGGTCAACTGATCCCAATAGTCACGGGAAGGGAAGTACATCCCCTGAGGCATCACTGGAATATCCTGTGGAGGCGATGGAACTAGCTCCTGCTGCGGTCCGTGCCCAAGCTCTCTAGCGTGCTCCATACCCTTTTTCGTGATTGGCCTCTCAATGCCAATCGGGGTATCGCCCTTGATGTGAGCTCCAGCTGCTGCAAATAGGCGGTGGACGAGATGAGGAAAAGCCAGTCTTGTAGTGGTGGAGGACTTGTCAGCTATTCTATAAACTTCTGAGGTATCACCTCGTGCACCTCCACCTCATTGCCGAGTATAATACAGTGAATCATCACTGCCTGCTTAACTGTAACCTCAGAACGGTTACTCGTAAGAAGGATGGAGCATTGGATGAACTCCAACCATCCTCGAGCAACTGCTTTAAGGTCATGCCTACTCAGCTGATACGGCTGACACTTAGAGTCCCTCCTCCACTGAGCTCTAGGAAGGCAGATGTCAGCAAGAACTTGATCTAGCCACTAGTCAGTGTTGACCCTCCGAGTGTATGAATGAGGGTCCCCTCTGGATGGTGATAACTATAGCGCTGCCCTCACACTCTCTGGGATGAA
The DNA here is from genome assembly GCF_059453495.1 of Arachis ipaensis. NCBI lineage: Eukaryota > Viridiplantae > Streptophyta > Magnoliopsida > Fabales > Fabaceae > Arachis > Arachis ipaensis. The sequence continues at coordinate 98,432,117 of NC_142439.1, forward strand.
ATCTAAGATGTGTCCTCCGACCATAGTGTGCCAATTCTTTGGCTTCGGGTTCATGCCTCTTGCATGCTTGTATGTCACCCAAGCATTGGTGTAGAACTCTCGCACCATCAATGCTCCAACCTCAGTCATGGGGTTGGCCAGAATTTCCTAACCCTGTCTCAAAATCTAACATAAGATCTCTGGGTACTCATCATCCTTCAGATCGAAAGGGACCTCGGCAATCACCCTCTTCTTGTGCACTACCTCATAAAAGTGCGCCTCATGTATTGGAGAGGAGAACCGAGTAAAATTCCAAGGATCAGATGCAGGAGCTTTCTCTTTGCTCTTCCTTGATGAGAATTTTCCGGTCTTGGATATTGTGGAGATAGTAAAAGAACTGAAGGACCAAAGCAGAGCATCCAATACTAAACTTAAAAGTTTTGCTCGTCTCTGAGCAAAATAAAAACAAAAAATAGAGGAAACAAGATAAAATGGCAAGAAGAAAAATATAGATGAGAAAGGGGGAAGGGCTTCGGCCTTGGTGGTGGTAGAAGTAGAAAATAAAGAAAGAAAGTGTGTATGGTGAAAGGTAATTAAGAAGGATAGAAGAGTGTTAGGTGTGGTGAAAGTGGATGAAGAGATAGATGGGATTGATGAGAGGTGATTGGGTGGAGTGAGAGGTGAGTTGAGGGAATCAAGGGAAGTGATGGGTGATGGGATGGATGAATGTGGATGAAAAAGTGGGTGAAAGAGGAGAGAGAATGGATATAGTTTGAATCGGTCAAAAGTGGTTGAGATTGGGGTTTAACCATGGGTACAAAGCCTTCCTCATTCTCGCTGCCCCCCTCTGGGCGTTAAACGCTGATATGGCGTTTAACACCAGTAGGGGGTAAAAAAAATTTTTTTGAATGCACCCCGACACTAAACGCCCTGCCTGATGTTTAACGCCCCAAGGGGTGCTAAAAAGAAAGTGGAACGCCCAAAATGCTGCTCCTCTCCTGGCGGTAAATGTTAGAGCTGGAGTTTAGCGCCCCCAGCAGTTCTCCTCCAGGGTGTGCTGTTTTCTCGCCTAAGTGTTCCTGTTCCTGTGCTAAATGCTATACATGATCACAAATGTTAGAAAAACTAGGAAAATATGAAAATAAAATGATAAAAATTCAAAATAAAATAAAACAAAAATAACACAAAAGAAAACTAAAGGATACTAATGGCTGGGTTGCCTCCCAGCAAGCACTTCTTTACCGCCATTAGCTTGATGGACAGCTCTTCTAAGGAGTAGGATCATAGGGGCTCAGATATTCACCCCTCATTGTGAACTTCTTCCCTAGGCTCTTATGAATGATTTCAACATGTTCCAGAGACAGGATCATGTTCACAGTGTATGGTATGACTGGACTTTGAGTGAAGACTATCCTCATGCCATGTGAGAAGTCCTCAGTAGGAATCTTCTTATTCCTCTAGCTTTTGGGAACCTTCTTCTTAGGGCCTCCTCCATCTTTGGTAGGTGGTAGATACCCAACACCAAACTTAGGCTTAATGTCAGGGGTACTGTATGGTTTTCCACCAAGTGGGAGGGCTTAAGCTCTGAACTCTGCATGCCAGTGCTTCATTTGGCAGAGAGTGGAGGTGGTTTAAAGATCTTGAACAGCATATAGTCCTCGTGCATCCTCGGGACTAACTCTCCTCTCTCCACATCAATCAAGGCTCTCTCAGTTGTTAGGAAGGGCCTTCCTATGATGATGTAGTCATTTTTCTTCTCTTCTGTGTCAAGTATCACAAAGTTGACAGGGAGGTAAAGGTCTTCAACCTTTACTAGGACATTTTCCACCAGTCTATATGCCCACTTTAGGGACTTGTCCACCATCTCTAATGAGATCCTTGTGGGATGCGCCTCTTGGATCCCCTGCTTCTTCATCACACAGAGAGGCATTAGATTTATACTTAATCCAAGGTCGTAGAGTGCCTTCTTGAATGTAATGGTCCCTATGGTACAGGGAATCAGAAAGCTCCCAGGGTATGGCAATTTCTGGGGTAGCTTCCTTTGCACCAGTGCACTGCACTCCTTGGTCAGCACCACAGTTTCATCTCCCTTCAAGGCCTTCTTCTTAGAGATTACACTTTTCAGACAGGCCATATAGGGACGCATCTTTTCCAACACCTCAGCAAAAGGAATATTGAGTTGCAGCCTTTTATAAATATTTCCAAGATTTGAGTAAGTTGCTCATCCTTGGTTTCCTTTTGCACTTTCTGAGGGTGTTGTACCTCAGGTTCCTTCACCATTACTGGAGTGTGTGCTAGGGTACTTCTAGTCTTCTCTTGAGCCTCTTTCTTCTTCAAATCCTCAGCAGCATACTCCTCTTTAGGTTCGGCCTCCTTGCCCATGGTGAGGGCCTTGCACTCTTCTGTTGGATTTATCTCAGTATTGCTAGGAAGATTGTAGGGAGGTCTCTCAGGCACCCTCTTGCTCAACTGACCCACTTGCACTTCCAAGTTCCGAATTGAAGATCTAGTCTCTTGTATGAAGTTGTGAGTGGTCTTGGAAAGGTTAGAGATTATTGTGGCTAAGTCAGAGAGACTGTGTTTTGAAGTCTCATACTACTGCTGAGAGGGCTGGAACTGCCTATTATTGAACCTGTTCTAATTGGTTCCGCCCTAATTGTTGTTGTTGTTGAAGCTCTATTGGGGCTTCTGTGGCAGCACTATCCACCCAAAGTTAGAGTGATTCCTCCATCCCTAATTGAAAGTATTTGTATAGGATCATTGGGATTTCTAGAGGGATTTTCCATGTAATTGACTTCCTCCAACGTGGTTGAGAATTGCCACAGGCGTCCTCTTGAGTGTAGCTTCCAGTCATGTCATAGGATGCATCTTGAGTATTGATAGCTGAAACTCGCATCCCGGTCAAGTGCAGAGAGATCATTCGAAGCAGTTGTGACATGAGCTTATTTTGAGCTAAAATGGCGTCCAGTGGGGGAGATAGTGGGTTCAGCCAAGGGGATTTAGTGTATGAATGGTGTGTCCATGAAGGGTAGGAAGAAGGGGTATTTATAGGAGTGGAATAGGCTAAGGTTCAAATGTGGGAGCGGTAAATGGGAGGGAATGTTTTAATTAGAAGTGGGTGGGGAATGGTGGGAGTTGTGATGGTTTTGGAAAGTGATATGGATGTGATTGGGTTAGGGTTTATAGGGAAGAGTGTGTGAGGAAGGGTGAAAGTAAGAGAGAGAAGAAGGTGGGATAAGTGGAGATTCTGTGGGACCCACTAATCCTAAGGGGTTAGGGAATTCGAGTTTCCTGCCCCCTTGTGGGCGTTGAACGCCCAGCTCTTGCTCTTGGCTGGCGTTCAACGCCAGCTATGTACCTCTTAGTGGGTGTTGAATGCCCTTGAGGGTGTTCCTGCCTGGCATTCAATGCCAGGTCTGGGCCTTTGTTGGGGGTTTGAACGCCCAGGGTCTGCCCCCTGACTGGCGTTCAACGCCAGGTTTCTGCCCCATCACTGGTGTTCAACGCCAGTAATGTGTTCTCTGGCTGGCATTCAATGCCAGCAATATGCTCTTCATAGGCGTTGAACGCCCACTCTGGCCTCCCTGGCTGGCGTTCAACACCAGCAAGGTCTCTGTTCCAAGGTGTTTTGTTTCCAGCTCTGATTATTTCTGTTTTTGTTCTAACTGTTGCACATGATCACAAACTTAAACAAATATGAAAATTAAACTAGTATAACTTAAATAAACTTAAAGAAAAATAAGAAAACATTAATTATTGATGGGTTGCCTCCCAACAAGCGTTTCTTTAACGTCACTAGCTTGACGGTTAGCTCCTTACGAAGATGGATAGGGGCTTAGAATTTTGCCCCTTACAGTGAACTTCTTGCGTGTGATCTCATGGATAAGTTCCATATGTTCTAGAGACAGGATCCTGCACACAGTGTGTGGAATGACAGGATTGTCAGTGAAGATAACTCTCATGCCAGGTGAGAGGCCTTCAGTGGGGATTTTCTTATCCCTCCAGCCCTTGGGCACTTTCTTACTAGTACCTTTGCCTTCAGTGCTTGACAATGGTTGCCCAACACCAAACTTAGAATTGGTGTTTGGGGACTCTGTATAACTCTGCACTGAGAGAGAAGGTTGAAGCACTTCATGTTTATGAATGGTGCCTCCTTCAGCTGAGGTAGAATGAGGTTTATAAACCTTGAACACAAGACAGTCTTCATCTACTTGTAGGACTAGTTCTCCTCTGTCTACATCAATCACAACCTTGCCTGTAGCTAGGAAGGGTCTTCCAAGGATGATGGATTCATCCTCTTCCTCCCCAGTATCTAGGATTATGAAATCAATAAGGATGTAAAGGTCTTCAACCTTCACTAATACATCCTCTACTAGTCTATAAGCCTTTTTCAGTGACTTGTATGCCATCTCTAGTGAGATTCTTCCAGCTTGCACCTCAAAGATTCCCAATTTCTCCATTACAGAGAGTGGCATAAGGTTTATGCTTGACCGTAGTTTACACAGAGCCTTATCAAAGGTAATGGTGCCTATGGTGCAGGGAATCAGGAAACGTCCGGGATCCAGCAGCTTCTGAGTTATTTTTTACTGAACCAAGGCATTGAGTTCCTTGGAGAGCACTGGAGGTTCTTCCTCGAATAGCTCTGTGCCAAACAACTTGGCATTCAGCTTCATGAGAAGTCCTAGGTACCGAGTAACTTGCTCCTCCCTAGTTTCCTCTTCCTCATTAGAGAAGGAGTACTCTTTAGATTCTATGACCTTCAACCAAGCATTCAAGGGAACTTCAATGGGTTCCTCATGAACCTTGGGTTTCATCAATTCTTTAATAGGGAAGTTCTCAGTGGGCTGAGGGTTGCCAACTACCCCTATTGTAGCATTCAATGCCAGAACTTATGTGTCTTTGGGCATTGAACGCCCAGCTTGAATACCTTCACTGGCGTTCAATGCCAGTTGTTGTGCCTTTGTGGGCGTTGAATGCCCAGTAAGGACCTCCTTACTGGCGTTCAACGCCAGTGATTGTGACTTTGTGGGCGTTGAATGATGCGTGAGAATCTTTTCTATCTTTTCCTAGTGAATTTGCATTTAATTTGTTAAGTTTTATCAAGAATTAATTATCTTTTAGCCACTATGGATGCTACTTTGAGTCTTGTGCAATTCTATTTATTTTAGGTAGCATTTGGTTGGATTTGATGGAGCTTTCGCAGAAAAAGAGAAGAAGGCTATATAAGTCAGGAATGGCTTAAGAGAATGGAGAGGAAGCTTGCACAAATGGAATCAGCACAAGAATTAAAGGAGATGACAGCAAGGAGCGACGCGTGAGCGTACCTAACGCGTGCGCGTGATTTGAAGATTTTGCACTACGACACGTACGCGCACCTAACGTGTGCGCGTGATTCGGAGATTTGCTCAGCTACGCATGCGCGTACCTGACGCGTACGCGTGACACGCGAAGAAGACCATCGACGCGTACGCATGACAAGCGCGAAGTGCAGAAAATGCTGATTCCTATTAATTCTGAATTAAACTTTAATTTTTATTTTAAAATAGGAAAAGATATTATTTTAGTTTTAGAAAATAGATTTTAAACTAATTAGGATTAGATATAAAAGGGAAAAGAAACTTCCCTTTAGGGGGATTCCATTCGACCTCTACCAAAATATATTTTATCAGAATCCTTGTTTTTCTCTCTTTGCCATGAGCAACTAAACCTCCACTGTTAAGGTTAGGAGCTCTGTCTATTGTATGGATTGATTCTATTATTTTTATATTTTAATTCATGTATTGATTTTTATTTCAAGAATTGTTTTCGTTCTTTATTTTATGAATTTGGGTGGAACGGAAGTATGACCCATGTTCTAATTGAATTCTTGTATAACTTGGAAAAGCTCTTTACTTGAACAATAGCTTGAAAAAAAATTCTCCTAAATTTTAATTATCTGGATTTAACGGGATACGTGACATATAATCCTTTTATATTTGGGTGATTAGCGTTTCTGTGGCATATACACTAGAATTGAACTTCGCCCTCTAATTGGAATTAAGTGACCAAGGAATTGGCGGTTGATGAATTTTAGAGGAGGCTAGGAAGGTCTAAGGAATTAGGGCCTATTCACATATAGTTTGTCATGAATTAAATCTTGCATGATTAAAATAGTTAGTAAGAAAATTCAATCCGGAAAATAGATAACTCTGAAGCCTTAACTGCCCTCTCCATATTTTATTCCCAACTTATTTATTCGCCTTTCTTTAATTTAATGCTTTTTGAACTCTCAAACACTATTTTCTGTTTGTCTAACTAAGCCAATCACTCAATCATTGTTGCTTGATCCTTCAATCCTCGTGGGATCGACCCTCACTCACCTGAGGTATTACTTGGTACGACCCGGTGCACTTGTCGGTTAGTTTGTGGTTATAAATTTTGCACCATTGAACTCCCAGTAAGGACCTCCTTACTGGCGTTCAACACCAGTGATGGTGCCTTTGTGGAAGTTGAACGCCCAACCACTATTCCATGGCTGGCGTTCAACGCCAGAATTGGGGGATCATTGGGCGTTGAACACCCAGCTACTTCCCCGAACGCCAGCTTTTCTGCCACTTTGGGCATTGAACCCCAATAGGGGCTTCCTTACTAGCGTTCAACACCAGTGATTTTCCTTCAGATTTGGCCTCAGCTTCCATAGTGATGGCCTTACACTCTTCTCCTTGGTTCACTTCAGTGTTACTAGGAAGAGTGTTAGGAGGAGTCTCAGGGATTCTCTTGCTCAACTGACCAACTTGTACCTCCAGATTTCTGATGGAGGACCTTATTTCAGTTATGAAACTGTGAGTGGTCTTGGATAGCTCAGAGACTATGGTTGCTAAGTCAGAAAGACTCTATTTAAAAGTCTCCATCTGTTGCTGTGAAGATGGGAATGATGGTCTGTTGTTGAACCTATTCTGGGTTCTTCCACCTTGAGTATTGTTGAAGGCTTGCTGAGGCTTTTGTTGATCCTTCCATGAAAGGTTAGGATGATTCCTCCATGAAGGATTATAGGTGTTTTCATAGGGTTCTCCCATGTAGTTCACGTCCTCCATTGAAGGTTGATCTGGATCATAAGCATCTCCATCATAGGAGGCTTCTTGAGTGCTGCCAGTTAGAGCTTGTGATCCAATCAAATGCTAAGATATCATATTGAGCTGCTGGGTCAAGATCTTATTCTGAGCCAATATGGCAATCAAAGTATCAACCTCTAGAACTTCTTTCTTCTGAGCCACCCCACTATTCACAGGGTTTCTCTCAGAAGTGTACATGAATTGGTTATTTGCAACTATTTCAATGAGTTCCTGTGCCTCTTTGGGCATTTTCATCAAGTGGAGTGATATATCCACCTGCAGAATAGTCCAGGGACATCTTGGAAAGCTCAGATAGGCCATCATAGAAGATACCTAAGATAGACCATTTTGAGAGCATGTTAGGAGGACATCTCCTGATCAGCTGATTGTATCTTTTCCAAGCTTCATAGAGGGATTCACCCTCTTTTTGTCTGAGGGTTTGAACTTCCACCCTGAGCTTGCTCATCTTTTGAGGTAAAAAGAACTTGGCCAAGAAAGCATTGACCAACTTTTCCCAAGAGTCTAGGCTTTATTTAGGTTGGGAATCCAACCATATCCGAACTCTGTCCCTAACAGCAAAAGAAAAAAGCATAAGCTTATTGACCTCAGGATCCACTCCATTGGTCTTAACAGTGTCAAAGGTTTGCAAGAATTCATATAAGAATTGATGTGGATCTTCCAGTGGAAGTCCATGGGACTTGCAATTCTGTTACATTAGAGAGACTAACTGAGGCTTTAGCTCAATGTTATTAGCTCTAATGGCAAGTATAGAGATTCTTCTACCATAGAAGTCAGTAGTGGGTGTAGTGAAATCACCCAGAACCTTTCTTGCATCTCCTCCATTGTTCTGTTTGGCTGCCATATCTGTGTTTTCAATTTCTTGTTTGAATAGCTCTGTGAGGTTTCCTCTGGAGTGGTGTGCTTTAACTTGTTGTAAATTCTTCCTTAATGTCCTCTCAGGTTCAAGATCAAGATCAAAGAGAGGTTCTTTATCCTTGTTCCTATTCATAAACAAGAAAAAGAAAACAAGAAAGAAGAAGAATGGGAGCTCTATGTTCAAGAACAAAGGACTCCCTATGAGATGTGAAGAAGAAAGAAGAATGAAGATAGAGAGAAGAGAAGAAGGATTTGAATAAAAGGGAAGAAGAATTCGAAAATTAAGAAGTGAAAAGAGAAACTAGAATTAAAATATTTTTGTTTTTATTTTATTTATTAATTGAATTCAAAAATAAAAGCTAATGAACTAAAAAGATTTGAAAATTGAATGATTAATTTCGAAAAAGAAGAGAGAGAAAGAAGCAAGAAGTTTTCGAAAATAGAAGATAGATGAATTAGTTAGGAAGTTTTGAAAAAGAAGAAAGAGAAAACAAGTAACTAATTAAAAAAGATTTGAAAATAAGAAAAGACGGAAAATTTGAAAAAGATTTAATTTTTTGAAATTTGAATTTTGAATTTTGAATTTTGAATTTTGAATTTTGAATTTTGAAAATTGAAATTGAATTAAGATAAGATAAGAGTTTGAAATTCAAATTTTAAAATTTGAATTTAAAACAAGATAAGATAAATATTTGAAAAAGATTTTATTTTTGAAAAGATTTGAAATTTAAAATTAAGATAAGATAAATAATGAATTGAAATTAAATGAAAGATAACAAAATATAAGATAAAAATTTGAAAAAGTTTTGAATTTTAAATTTTAAAAGAAAGATAAGATAAGATAGAATCAATTTAAAAGAAAAGATATGATAAGCTTTTAAAAAGATATGATTTGAAATTTGAAATTTGAAATTAAGATAAGATAAGATAATAATTTTGAAATTAAAATTTGAAATTTTGTTTGCAATTTTCGAAAATACTTTGAATAAAGATAAAATAAAAAGATATATTTTTTTTGTTTTTTGAATTAATGAAGAAAGAGAAAAACAATCGAAAGATACCAACCTTAAAGTTTTTAGATCTAAACTCTAAATTTTCAAAAATTAAGAGAACAAACACCAAAAGACACCAAACTTAAAACTTTTAAGATCAAAACAAGAAAAGAAACAAGAACAACTTGAATATCAAGAAAGAACACAAAGAACAAATTCGAAAATTCAAAGCAAATAAAGAACAACTAAGGACACCAAACTTAAAAACTTTGAAAATCAAAGACACTAATTTTGAAAGTTTTAAAGAAAAATACTCAAAGACACCAAACTTAAGAATTTTGAAATCAAAGACTCTAATTTTAGAGAAGAAAAGAAAAAAAACTTAAAAACTCAAGATGACTCAAAAAGGATACCACACTTAAAGATTGACACAAGACTCAAACAAAAGATAATATTTTTGAAAATTTTTGGAAAAAGAAAACAAGAAATTTGAAACTTTAACAAGAACAAGAACAAAGACTCAAACAAAAAGATAAAGATCAAAAAGAAAAGAAAAGGTTTTGAAAAATTTTTTATTCTTTCGAAAAAGAAAATAAAAGACTCAAACAAAATTAAAAAGTACATAATCTAAGCAACAAGATAATTCGTTAGTTGTCAAACTCGAACAATCTCCAGCAACGGTGCAAAAAACTTGGTGCACGAAATAAGAACTCGCACAACTAAACCAGCAAGTGCACTGGGTCGTCCAAGTAATACCTAAGGTGAGTCAGGGTTAATCCCACAGAGATTGTTGTTTTGAATCAAGCTATAGACACCTTGTAGATCTTAGTCAGGCGATTAAAAAAGATAGTTTGTTGAGATAAACGCATAAAACAGGAATAGGGATGAAATTACTTAATTTGAGTGAAACCAGTGATAAGAGAACGATTGAGGCTTCGGAGATGCTTCATTCTTCTGGATCAATGTTTCCTACTGTCTTTCTCCAACTACGAGTGATTCTTTCCATGGCAGGCTGTAAGTGATCAACGCCAGTTTAATGACCGCCAATCTTCCTCCTTCAGGCTGAACACCAAGTTTAGTGTGCGCCCAATCTGACTGAGGGTGAAGCTCCTGCAATTCATCCCCTTGGAAATCCTACTCAAAACGCCACAGACAAGGTCAAATCTTCCGGATCAGAGAATGCTGTGCCTTTGGTTCTAGCTTCTACCACAAAGACCGTAATCTCCCCACACCTCGGCTGAACTGGTGTCTCGAGAAGTCCCCAACGAAGTCGTGGATTAGCCGTCTAAGAGATGTATAATCAAGCTGGTGATTCAATGATCTCTGGTTAAAGACTCACACTGAACCTATGTAGAATGAAGATGATTGTCATGGATCATCCCATTCATGAGGTTGAAGAACGGAGATATATCTTAGAATAGAGTTGGTGCACGAAATTGTGATCAACAATGGTGCCAACAGCTTGGTACGTACAATTGTAATATCAACTCTTTATCGCAACTCCGCACAACTAACCAGCAAGTGCACTGGGTCGTCCAAGTAATAAACCTTACGTGAGTAAGGGTCGATCCCACAAAGATTGTCGGCTTGAAGCAAGCTATAGTCATCTTGTAAATCTCAGTCAGGCGAATTCAAATGGTTATGGAGAATTGATAATTAAAAGATGAATAAAACATAAAATAAGATAGAGATACTTATGCAATTCATTGGTAGGAATTTCAGATAAGCGTATGGAGATGCTTTGTTCCTTCTAAACCTCTGCTTTCCTATTGCCTTCATCCAATCATTCATACTCCTTTCCATGGCAAGCTTTATGTTGGGCATCACCATTGTCAATGGCTACTTCCCGTCCTCTCAGTGAAAATGGTCCAAATGCGCTGTCACCGCACGGCTAATCAGTTGTTGGTTCTCGATCATGTTGGAATAGGATCCATTGATCCTTTTGCGTCTGTCACTACGCCCAACACTCGCGAGTTTGAAGCTCGTCACAGTCATCGCTTTCCAGATCCTACTCGAAATACCACAGACAAGGTTTAGACTTTCCAGATCTCAGGAATGGCCGCCAATAATTCTAGCCTATACCATAAAGATTTCAATCTTAGATTAGAAACCCAAGAGATACACACTCAAGCTTGATTGAATGTAGAACGGAAGTGGTTGTCAGCCACGCGTTCATAGGTGAGAATGGTGATGAGTGTCACGAATCATCACATTCATTATGTTGAAGAACGAATGGATATCTTAGAACAGAAATAGGCTTGAGTTGAATAGAAAAATAATAGTACTTTGCATTAATTCATGAGGAACAGCAGAGCTCCACTCCTTAATCTATGGTGTGTAGAAACTCCACCGTTGAAAATACATAAGAACAAAAGGTCTAGGCATGGCCGTGAGGCCAGCCCCCAAACGTGAACATACAAGTTCCAAAGATGAATTCCCATATGAAAATACAATAGCAAAAGGTCCTATTTATAGAGAACTAGTAGCCTAGGGTTACAGAAATAAGTAATTAATGCGAAAATCTTTTTCCGGGCCCACTTGGTGTGTGCTTGGGTTGAGCATTGAAGCTTTCACATGTAGAGACTTTTCTTGGAGTTAAACGCCAGCTTTTGTGCCAGTTTGGGCGTTTAACTCCAGCTTTTATGCCAGTTCTGGCGTTTTGACGCCAGAATTTTTATGCTGACTTAGAACGCCAGTTTGGGCCATCAAATCTCGGGCAAAGTATGAACTATTATATATTGCTGGAAAGCCCAGGATGTCTACTTTCCAACGCAATTAAAAACGCACCAATTGAGCTTCTGTAGATCCAGAAAATTCACTTTGAGTGCAGGGAGGTCAGAATCCAACAGCATCTGTAGTCCTTTTTCAGCCTCTGAATCAGATTTTTGCTCAAGTCCCTCAATTTCAGCCAGAAAATACCTGAAATTACAGAAAAACACACAAAATCATAGTAAAGTCCAGAAATGTGAATTTTGAATAAAAACTACTAAAAACATAATAAAAACTAACTAAAATATACTAAAAACATACTAAAAACAATACCAAAAAGCATATAAATTATCTGCTCATCACAACACCAAACTTAAATTGTTGCTTGTCCCCAAGCAACTAAAAACAAAGTAGGATAAAAAGAAGAGAATATACAATGAATTTCAAAATCATCTATGAAGATCAGTCTTAATTAGATGAGCGGGGCTATTAGCTTTCTGCTTCTGAACAGTTTTGGCATCTCACTTTATCCTTTGAAGTTCAGAATGATTGGCATCTATAGCAACTCAGAATTTAGATAGTGTTATTGATTCTCCTAGTTCAATATGTTGATTCTTGAACACAGCTGCTTTATGAGTCTTGGCCGTGACCTTAACCATTTTGTTTTCCAGTATTACCACCAGATACATAAATGCCACAGACACATAACTGGGTGAACCTTTTCAGATTGTGACTCAGCTTTGCTAAAGTCCCCAATTAGCGGTTTCCAGAGCTCTTAAGCACACTTTTTTGCTTTGGACTACGACTTCAACCGCTCAGTCTCAAACTTTTCACTTGACACCTTCACGCCACAAGCACATGGTTAGGGACAACTTAGTTTAGCCGCTTAGGCCAGGATTTTATTCCTGTGGGCCCTCCTATCCACTGATGCTCAAAGCCTTGGATCCTTTTTATTTTACCCTTGCCTTTTAGTTTAAAGGGTTATTGGCTTTTTCTGCTTGCTTTTTCTTTCTCTTTCTCTTTCTTCTTTTTTTCCCCTTTATTTTTCGCATATATTTTTTTTCTGCAAGCTTTTCACTGCTTTTTCTTGCTTCAAGAATCAATTTTATGATTTTTCAGATTATCAATAGCATTTTTCCTTTTTTCATCATTCTTTCAAGAGCCAAAAATTTTAACATTCATGAACAACAAATTCAAAAATATGCACTGTTCAAGCATTCATTCAGAAAAACAAAAAGTATTGCCACCACATCAAAATAATTAAACTATTTTAAAATTTAAAATTCATGTACTTCTTTTTCTTTTGCAATTAAAAACATTTTTCATTTAAGAAAGGTGAAGGATTCATAGGACATTCATAACTTTAAAGCATAGACACTAAGACACTAATGATCATGTAATAAAGACACAAACATAGATAGAACATAAAGCATTATTTTCGAAAAACAGAAAAATAAGAACAAGGAGATTAGAGAACGGGTCCACCTTAGTGATGGCGGCTTGTTCTTCCTCTTGAAGGTCCAATGGAATGCTTGAGCTCCTGAATGTCTCTTCCTTGCCTTTGTTGCTCTTCCTTCATGGCTCTTTGGTCTTCTCTAATTTCATGGAGGAGGATGGAATGCTCTTGGTGCTCCACCCTTAGTTGTCCCATGTTGGAACTCAATTCTCCTAGGGAGGTGTTGATTTGATCCCAATAGTTTTGTGGAGGAAAATGCATCCCTTGAGGCATCTCAGGGATTTTATTATGAGGAATTTCCTCATGCTCTTGTCCATGAGTGGGATCTCTTGTTTGCTCTATCCTTTTCTTAGTGATGGGCTTGTCTTCATCAATAAGGATCTCCCTCTGTGTCAATTCTAGCTGAATTGCAGAGGTGACAAATGAGATGAGGGAAGGCTAACCTTGCCAAAGTGGAGGACTTGTCAGCCACCTTGTAGAGTTCTAGGGATATAACCTCATGAACTTCTACTTCCTCTCCAATCATGATGCTATGGATCATGATAGCCCGGTCCATAGTAACTTCAGACCGGTTGCTAGTAGGAATGATTGAGCGTTGGATGAACTCCAACCATCCCCTAGCCATGGGCTTGAGGTCATGCCTTCTTAGTTGAACCAGCTTCCCTCTTGAATCTCTCTTCCATTGAGCGCCCTCTTCACAAATGTCTATGAGGACTTGGTACAACCTTTGATCAAAGTTGACCCTTCTAGTGTAGGGGCGTGCATCTCCTTGCATCATGGGCAAGTTGAATGTCAACCTTACATTTTCCGGACTAAAATCTAAGCATTTTCCCCAGACCATTGTAAGCCAATTCTTTGGGTCTGGGTTCACACTTTGATCATGGTTCTTGGTGATCCATGCATTGGCATAGAACTCTTGAACCATTAAGATCCCGACTTGTTGAATGGGGTTGGTAAGAATTTCCCAACCTCTTCTTCGAATCTCATGTCGGATCTCCGGATATTCACCCTTTTTGAGTTTGAAAGGGACCTCAGGGATCACCTTCTTCTTGGCCACTACTTCATAGAAGTAGTCTTGATGCACCCTTGAGATGAATCTCTCCATCTCCCATGATTCGGAGGTGGAAGTTTTTGCCTTTTCTTTCCTCTTTCTAGAGGTTTCTCCGGCCTTTGGTGCCATAAATAGTTATGGAAAAACAAAAAAGCAATGCTTTTAACACACCAAACTTAGAAGGTTTGCTCGTCCTCGAGCAAAAGAAAAAAGAAGAGAGTAGAAGAAGAAAATAGGGGAGATGGAGGGTTGGTGTAGGTTCGGCCAAGGGGGTGAGAGAAGTGTTTATGTTTTGTGAAAATGAAGGAGTGAAGATGGGTTTATATAGGAGTGGAGAGAGGAGTAGGGTTCGGCCATGTATGGGTGGGTTTGGGAGGGGAAGTGGTTTGAATTTGAATGGTGAATGTGGATTGGTGAAGAGATTATGGAGAAGAGAGTAGGATTTGATAGGTGAGGGGTGTTTGGGGAAGAGGTATTGAGGTGATTGGTGAAGGGTATTTGTGGAAGGGTGTTATGGAGAGGTGTGAAGAAGAGAGAGATGAGGTAGGTGGGGATCCTCTGGGGTCCACAGATCCTGAGGTGTTAAGGATTTCTCATCCCTGCACCATGTTGGCGTGTAAACGCCCCCTTGATTGCCAATCCTGGCGTTAAACGCCAAGTTGCTGCCCATTTCTGGCATTTAACGCCAGTTTTTCTCCCCTTTCTGGCGTTTAAACGCTAGCTCTGTGCCCTTTTCTGGCGTTAAATGTCAATCTGGTGCCCATTTCTGGCGTTAAATGCCCAGAATGGTGCCAGACTGGGCGTTTAACGCCCATTCTGCTACCCTTACTGCCGTTTAAATGCCAGCAAGCTTCTCCTCAAGGGTGAACTGTTTTTAATACTATTTTTCATTCTGTTTTTGCTTTTTTAGTTGTTTTTGTGACTTCACATGATCATCAACTTACAGAAAACATAAAATAAAAATGGAAAATAAATAGATATAATAAAATTGGGTTGCCTCCCAACAAGCGCTTCTTTAATGTCAATAGCTTGACAGTGGGCTCTCATGGAGCCTCACAGATACTCAGAGCATGATGATGGCCTCCCAACACCAAACTTAGAGTTTGAATTTGGGGGCTCTATTTGACTCTGCATTGAGAGAAGCTTTTCATGCTTCCTCTCCATGACTACAAAGGGAGATCCTTGAGCTTTAAACACAAGGGAGTCTTCATTCACTTGAAGGACCAATTCTCCTCTGTCAACATCAATCACAGCTTTTGCTGTGGCTAGGAAGGGTCTGCCAAGGATGATGGATTCATCCATACACTTCCCAGTTTCTAAGATTATGAAATCAGCAGGAATGTAGTGGCCTTCAGCCTTTACCAAGACATCCTCTACAAGTCTATAAGCCTGTTTTCTTGAATTGTCTGCTAGCTCTAGTGAGATTCTTGCAGCTTGTACCTCAAGGATCCCTAGCTTCTCCATTACAGAGAGTGGCATGAGGTTTATACTTGACCCTAGGTCACACAGAGCCTTCTTAAAGGTCATGGTACCTATGGCACAAGGTATTGAGAATTTTCCAGGATCCTGTCTCTTTTGAGGTAATCTCTGCCTAGTCAAGTCATCCAGTTCTTTGGTGAGCAAGGGGGTTCATCCTCCCAAGTCTCATTACCAAATAACTTGGCATTTAGCTTCATGATTGCTCCAAGGTACTTAGCAACTTGCTCTTCAGTGGCATCTTCATCCTCTTCAGAGGAAGAATACTCATCAGAGCTCATGAATGGCAGAAGTAAATTTAATGGAATCTCTATGGTCTCTGTATGAGCCTCAGATTCCCATGGTTCCTCATTAGAGAACTCCTTGGAGGTCAGTGGACGTCCATTGAGGTCTTTCTCAGTGAAAATCACTGCCTTTCCCTCCTCTATGCATTCGTCCATATGGGACATGTTTATGGCCTTGCATTCTCTCTTTGAGTTCTCTTCTGTATTGCTTAGGAGAGTACTAGGAGGGAGTTCAGTAACTCTCTTACTCAGCTGACCCACTTGTGCCTCGAAATTTCTAATGGAGGACTTTGTTTTAGTCATGAAACTTTGAGTGGTTTTAATTAGATCAGAGACTATGGTTGCTAAGTCAGAGTGGCTCTGCTTAGAATTCTCTGTCTGTTGCTGAGAAGATGATGGAAAAGGCTTGCTATTGCTAAACCTATTTCTTCCACCATTACTGTTGTTGAAGCCTTGTTGAGGCCTCTGTTGGTCCTTCCATGAGAGATTTGGATGATTTCTCCATGAAGGATTATAGGTGTTTCCATAGGGTTCTCCCATGTAATTCACCTCTTCCATTGTTGGATTCTCAGGATCATAAGCTTCTTCTTCAGATGAAGCTTCTTTGGTACTGCCTGTTGCTACTTGCATGCCAGACAGACTCTAAGAAATCATATTGACTTGCTGAGCCAATAATTTGTTTTGAGCCAATATGGTGTTCAGAGTATCAATCTCAAGAACTCATTTCTTCTGATTTGTCCCATTATTCAAAGGATTCCTTTCAGAAGTGTACATGAATTGGTTATTTGCAACTATCTCAATAAGTTGCTGAGGTTCTGCAGGCATCTTCTTCAGATGAAGAGATCCTCTAGCAGAGCTGTCCAATGACATCTTGGACAGTTCAAACAAACCATCATAGAAGATACCTATGATGCTCCATTCTGAAAGCATGTCAGAAGGACACCTTCTGATCAATTGCTTGTATCTTTTCCAAGCTTCATAGAGGGATTCACCTTCCTTCTGTCTGAAGGTTTGGACTTCCACTATAAGCTTGCTCAATTTTTGAGGTGGAAAGAACTTTGCCAAGAAGGCATTGACTTGCTTTTCCCAAGAGTTCAGGCTTTCTTTAGGTTGTGAGTCCAACCATGTCCTAGCTCTGTCTCTTACAGCAAAAGAGAAGAGCATAAGTCTGTAGACCTCAGGGTCAACCCCATTGGTCTTAACAGTATCACAGATTTGCAAGAATTTAGCTAAGAACTAATGAGGATCTTCCAATGGAAGTCCATGAAACTTGCAATTCTGTTACATTAGAGAAACTAATTAAGGTTTAAGCTCAAAGTTGTTTGCTCCAATGGCAGGAATTGAGATGCTTCTCCCATAGAAGTCGGGAGTAGGTGCAGTGAAGTCACCAAGCACCTTCCTTGCATTGTTGGCATTGTTGTTATTTTCGGCTGCCATGGCTTCTTCTTGGTTGAAATGTTCTGTTAGGTCCTCTATAGAGAGTTGTGCTTTAGCTTCTCTTAGCTTTCTCTTCAAGGTCCTTTCAGGTTCAGGATCAGCTTCAACAAGAATGCCTTTGTCTTTGTTCCTGCTCATATGAAAGAGAAGAGAACAAGAAGGTATGGAATCCTCTATGTCACAGTATAGAGATTCCTTGAGGTGTCAGAGGAAAAGAAGAATAGAAGGAGAAGGTAGAGATGAGAATTCGAACTTATAGAGAGAGTCCGAATTGCTGATAGTGGAGGAGTGTTAGTCCTTAAATAGAAGGATGTGAGAAGAGAGGAAGAATTTTTGAAATTAATTTTAAAAAAGATTTTGAAATAATTGAAAGAAGTTTTGAAAAATTGGTTGATGATTTTCGAAAATAAAAATTGAGAAAGTAATTAAGTGATTTTGAAAAAGATTTTGAAATTTGAAATCAAAAAGATATGATTGAAAATCATTTTTGAAAAAAATGTGATTGAGAAGATATGATTGAAAATCAATTTAAAAAAAGAAATTTTTAAAATTAAAGTTGATTACTTGACTAACAAGAAATTAAAAGATATGATTCTAGAATTTAAAATTTGATCCTTTCTTAATAGGCAAGTAACAACTTAAAAATTTTGAATTAGATCATTAATTGTAGCAAGGATTTTCAAAAATAAAATAAGAAAAATGAAAAGGATTTAATTTTGAAAAGATATGATTGAAAAGATATAATTTAAAAAAGATTTGATTTTGAAAAATTATGAAAATTTGAAAAAGATTTGAATTAAAAACAAAATCTTCCCTCTTGTGCCATCCTGGCGTTAAAAGCCCAGAATGGTATCCATTCTGGCGTTTAACGCCCAAAATACTACCTTTTTGGGCATTTAATGCCCAACCAGGTACCCTGGCTGGCGTTTAAACGCCAGTTTTCCTTCCTCACTGGGCGTTTTGAATGCCCAGTTTTTTCTCTGTAATTCCTCTGCTGAATGTTCTGAATCTTCAATTCTCTGTATTATTGACTTGAAAAGACACAATTTTGAAAAAAAAAATTTTTTGAATTTTGAATGATGAGAAACAACCAAAATGCAACTAATCATGGAAAATCAAGATCAAAACAAATAATACATGCAAGACACCAAACTTAGAAGTTTGTATACTAGGGACAATAACAAATTGAAAATACATATGAAAAATAACAAAACACACAAAACAAGAGAAATTAAAGATCAGAGCAATGAAATCATCAAGAATAACTTGAAGACTAATGAAGAACAAAATGCATATATTCGAAAAATGCAAGAAGAATAAAGACATGCAATTGACACCAAACTTAAAAATTGACACTAGACTCAAACAAGAAACACAAAATATTTTTGGTTTTATGATTTTATGAAATTTTTTTTGTATTTTTTTTCGAAAATTAAAGAGAAAATAATTAAACTCAAAATTTTTAATCGTAATTCCAGGAATCATGCAATGTTAGTCTAAAACTCCGGTCCAGGAATTAGACATGGCTTACTAGCCAGCCAAGCTTTCAGTGAAAGCTTCGGTCCAAAACACTAGACATGGCCAATGGCCAGCCAAGCTTTAGCAGATCATTACATTCAACAGCAAGATTGATAGAAATCAACAAGCTCTTGTGATGAGAAGTTGAAACCTTAGTCCAAGAGATTAGACATGGCTTCACAGCCAGCCAGACTTCAACAAATCATCATGAAACTCTAGAATTAATTCTTAAAAAATTTTGAAGAACTAAGTAAAATATTTTTTTTTTTTTGAAAATTTTTTTTTTCAAAAATAAAAATTAAAAAGCTTTAACATAAAATAAAATTACCTAATCTAGCAACAAGATGAACCGTCAGTTGTCCAAACTCGAACAATCCCCGGCAACGGCGCCAAAAACTTCGTGCACGAAATTGTGATCAACAATGGCGCCAACAACTTGATACGTACAATTGTAATATCAACTCTTTATCACAACCCCGCACAACTAACCAGCAAGTGCACTGGGTCGTCCAAGTAATAAACCTTACGTGAGTAAGGCTCGATCCCACGGAGATTGTCGGTTTGAAGCAAGCTATGGTCATTTTGTAAATCTCAGTCAGGCGAATTCAAATGGTTATGGAGAATTGATAATTAAAAGATCAATAAAACATAAAATAAGATAGAGATACTTATGTAATTCATTGGTAGGAATTTCAGATAAGCGTATGGAGATGATTTGTTCCTTCTAAACCTCTGCTTTCCTATTGCCTTCATCCAATCATTCATACTCCTTTCCATGGCAAGCTTTATGCTGGGCATCACCGTTGTCAATGGCTACTTCCCGTCCTCTCAGTGAAAATGGTCCAAATGCACTGTCACCGCACGGCTAATCAACTGTTGGTTCTCGATCATGTTGGAATAGGATCCATTGATCCTTTTGCGTCTGTCACTACGCCCAACACTCGCGAGTTTAAAGATCGTCACAGTCATCCCTTCCCAGATCCTACTCGGAATACCACAGATAAGGTTTAGACTTTCCGGATCTCAGGAATGGCCACCAATAATTCTAGCCTATACCACGAAGGTTCCAATCTTAGATTAGAAACCCAAGAGATACACACTCAAGCTTGATTGCATGTAGAAGGGAAGTGGTTGTCAGGCACGCGTTCATAGGTGAGAATGGTGATGAGTGTCACAGATCATCACATTCATCATGTTGACGAACGAATGGATATCTTAGAACAGAAATAGGCTTGAGTTGAATAGAAAAACAATAGTACTTTGCATTAATTCATGAGGAACAGCAGAGCTCCACACCTTAATCTATGGTGTGTAGAAACTCCATCATTTAAAATACATAAGAACAAAAGGTCTAGGCATGTCCGTGAGGCCAGCCCCCAAACGTGAACATACAAGTTCCAAAGATGAATTCCCAAATGAAAATACAATAGCAAAAAGTCTTATTTATAGAGAACTAGTAGCCTAGGGTTACAGAAATAAGTAATTAATGCGGAAATCTTTTTCCGGGCCCACTTGGTGTGTGCTTGGATTGAGCATTGAAGCTTTCACATGTAGAGACTTTTCTTGGAGTTAAACGCCAGCTTTTGTGCCAGTTTGGGCATTTAACTCCAGCTTTTATGCCAGTTTTGGCGTTTTGACGCCAGAATTTTTATGCTGACTTGGAACGCCGATTTGGGCCATCAAATCTCGGGCAAAGTATGGACTATTATATATTGCTGGAAAGCCCAGAATGTCTACTTTCCAACGCAATTAAGAGCGCGCCAATTGGGTTTCTGTAGCTCCAGAAAATCCACTTCGAGTGCAGGGAGGTCAGAATCCAACAGCATCTGCAGTCCTTTTTCAGCCTCTGAATCAGATTTTTGCTCAGGTCCCTCAATTTCAGCCAGAAAATATCTGAAATCACAGAAAAATACACAAACTCATAGTAAAGTCCAGAAATATGAATTTTGAATAAAAACTAATAAAAACATAATAAAAACTAACTAAAATATACTAAAAATAATGCCAAAAAGTGTATAAATTATCCGCTCATCAAGAGTCACACATGAATTGAATAGAACAGTAGTACTTTTATTAATCCATGAAAATCAGCAGAGCTCCTAATCTTAACCTAGGAGGTTTAGTGGCTCATGCTGATAGAAAAATACAATGATAAACGGGAAAGTGGGCAAGAGTCCCTAACAATGGTGAACTCTTGTATATAAATACTAATCTAATGACTAAGGATTACAGAAATAAGATAAACTAAATTGACAGTGCAAAACTCCACTTCTGGGGCCTACTTAGTGAGTGTTTGGGCTGAGCTTGAGTGTCTCCCACGAGCTAGGGTCCCTTAGGGGCGTTGAACGCTGGCTAGAGACCCCCTTTTAGGCGTTGGATGCCAGCCACCCCCTTGTGGGTGTTAAACGCCAATTTTGGACCTTCATTTCTGAAGCAAAGTATGCACTATTATATATTTCTGGAAAGCCCTGGATGTTAGCTTTCAATAGCCATTAAGAGAGCGCCATTTAGACTTCTGTAGCTCCAGAAAAGCTCTTTTGAGTGCATGGAAGTCAGATCCTAACAGCATCTGCAGTGCTTTCTCTGTCTCAAAATCAGACTTTTGCTCCAGCTCCTCAATTTCAGCCAGAAAATACCTAAAATTGCCATAAAATACACAAACTCAGTAGAATCCAAAAATTTAAATTTTTCACTAAAACCTATAAAAACTTAATAAAACTTAAACAAAACATAATGAAAACTATATGAAAACAATGCCAAAAAGCATATAAAATATTCGCTCATCAGTGCCGGTGTCAACAAAGTGGCTCATCATCATCAAATCTGGCATACTAGAAATCATCTGCGGTGAATTGCATAGTCGGGATACTGGTCACCTTCAGAACTTCTGAACTCATAGCTTTGACATCTTTTTTAACGATATTTCTGAATTTCGGTAATCCATTTCTACCTACAACCACATTTACAACTACTTGAGTAGTATCATCTTGAACTTCTACAATCTTGGTACTTCAGGTGTTCTTGGCTTCCTAATCATCATCATCGTTATGCCATCTAGGCGGCCTAACGTGCTGAACAAATTGAGGAAGCTTCCCATCTTGAATTGCTTGCTTCAACGCGTCCTTCAAATCAATGCATCCTCAGTCTTGTGACCATAGGACTTATGATAGTCACAATATTGTGACTTATTCAGAGAAAGTCCTTGGTCGAATTTGTCTTGCTTCAAGGAGTATACTCTTATGAGACACTTGTTGATACACTTTTTTCAATGCATCCACCAGCGGTGTATACGTTGAAAACTTTTCGACTTGTGGTGTCGACGTCTTTGGAGTTGATGATTGTCTCAAGTTCCTGACCTAATTAGGTAATGGAGTTGGATTTTTCCTTTTAGTCAAAATCACATTTGAGATGTCCTCATCGTGTACATCCTTGGAAGTCAAGCGTCTTGTAAAATCTCCTTCCAGCAAACCAGCAATGAGGCATAAACATACGACTTTAGGAGTTCGTGTGTTAACCTATAGCAGTGCCTTACTAAACGATCCAAGTAATCTCAGATGTTTTCTCCCGCTCTTTACTCTACACCAAGTAATGAGATTGGGTATTTGGCTTGAGTTCTACTTGTAGTAAAATATGCTAAGAACTTCGTCATGACATCAGCAAAAGAGGAGATGGATCCGGTAGGCAATGTGTTGAACCAAGCCATTGTTGATCCTGACAATGTTATCAGAAAAGCCTTACACTAGATCGCATCTCCTACTCCTCCTTCAAGGTTTATCCTAGCCTCAAAAGTATTAATGTGCTCTTAGGGATCCGACTTCCCTTCATACTTGAGATCTATTGGTTTATCAAAATGCTTAGGCAAGTGAACCTGGAGGACAGAGGAAGAAAATGGTGTTTGACCCATGATCACATGCTCCTGAATATTGCTATCACTTTTAGGACTTGGACTCCTTTGCGGAGTCCTTCTCCTTTTAAACTGGGCAAAACGAGAGTCAGCTCTTCCCCTTCTCTCAGTTTTGTGACACCCCTCATTATGTCGAGGCAAGTCCCCCTCCTATGTCCTTGCGGTGAGCAAGAACATCGATGATTGTCCTCTGGCATCGTGCGTGAGCCCTTTCTGGGGTCCTTTTCTCATGACTATGATCACGACCTCTGGTCGTACGGCTTTGAGATTGAGATTTCCTTGATTGCAATCACTCTTTCAATCAACGTTCTAACTCTTGCATTCTATGGTGCATTTCTTGCATGGCACGAATGTAGTCTTTTCCTAAACTGGTGAAATGACGAACTCCATTATTCTAAACCTTGTTATCTCCGAATCTTTGAGGAACGTGAAGTTCCTGATTGGTAAGCAAAATAACATCAGTCTGATATGTCCATCATCTTGATTTTGTTGCTCCTTGAATGGAGTGTTTGAATTGATTACTGATTGTATCTTGTGGTTAGCTGTGGAACTAACAGCGTAGGATCCCACAGACGGAGCCAAATATTCGTACCTTTTACTAAGGTGACGAGCTAGTGCGATTCAGAGATCCTAACTGGACAACGTTGAAACCAGGTTGGGAGGACAAGATATAAAACACTCCAATGCTTGAGTCAGTAGTATTTTAGGTGATAGAGTGAACAGTGTGTTACCTGCTGAATTTTTCTTTTTCCTTTATTACATCTTTTTTATGCAATGGTTATTAGGCATTTATTGCCTTTAATGTATACTTTTAATGCCATAATCTGGCAACTTTATGAGCTAGTGATTTTATTCGCTTTAATGATATACTTGTTAGCTATTCATGAGTAATAACGTGATATTCTCATTCAATCTTATTCTTAGCATATTATTCTTGTCCAAAACATAAGCATTCTTCAATCTGTCATGACATGATAACTTGCTCCTATACACCCCATCAGAAATGTCCTTCTTGGAAGGTTGCACATAGAAAGCTAAGGTAGACTTTGCGTTTGATTTTAAGAAAAATTTTCCTTCGATAAGATTTTATTATTCTATGGTCTCACCTACTTCTCCTTAGGCGAGTGAATCACACACTTACACCGCCGGACACAATTGTCCCCTACTTGAGGGAGGCTGATTTCAGCGACATGGTGCCACTCAGGGACTTCATATTTGATAACTCCCTGATCACGACATTCATGGAGCGCTGGTGTTCTGAGACCCACACTTTCCACCTGTCATAGGGTGAGTGCACCATAACCCTGTAGGACATTGTGTACCACATTGCTCTACGCATACATGGAGAGCCAGTGAGTGGGTGCTTCCGTGATTTCCACACATGGTACGGTATCAAGACCTAAGAGTTGGTGTAGCGGCTACTTGGTGCCAGGCCTCCTGCAGTGCAGCAGCAGGGTGTGCAGAGGAAGGAGTCTTTCTCCCTCAAGCTGACATGGCTTCGGGAGCAAGTCCAGCAGATACCCGATACTGCTATCCAGACACCCTTCAACAGTACACGAGGTGTTACGTACTATTATTGATTGGGGGTTATCTGATGACTAATAAGTCAAACAAGCAGGTCCATCTCCGATGGTTTCCACTATTTAATGACTTTCAGAGGTGCCATGCTCTGTCTTAGGCATAGGGCAGGGAGTAGAGCATAGGGTAGGATCATCAGCATTCATTTGCTCCTATGTCTACCTCAGTTTGGGAACTGTACATTTCACGGGGGCCTAGAACCTCATACGGCACACATGTCCGACCTGGTGCTCAGTCGATAGACTATGGTCCCTTGATAACGGCATCCCAACTGATGATGGCACTACTGTATCCTCCACTTGGTCAGCCTCAATATCAGCCCCATCCATATGCCCATATACCCTACTCAAACAGTTACTTTGTCCCTCATTATCCACAGCCATCGCTTCCACCAGCTCAATCACAGAAACGCTCTCGTCACTGACAGCCTCTTCTGAACCCAAGGCCTAGTAGACCTCACCGATAGGCACAACTTCCACCACGTGGAACTGGACATCGGCTACATTATCCGGATGATCAGCACCGATGATGTTGTTATGTTGTAACTTTATGTTATTTCTTATGTTATTTAAGTTGTATTTTGCACACTGTTTACGTTTGTATTTATCATTGATGTAACTAGTATTATCTATGTTATTTAGTTTGTACGCATCTTTTATGTTATTTATATGGATGTTTTATGTAAATGTGTTATCTTGTTAAATTTTAAATTTAAGAATTTGAGTACAATATAAACGACGTAAACAAAAAAAATCGTAACTAAAAAACAAAATAAACGATGTAAACAAACAACCTAACATTCAAGTACAAAGTAAACAAACTAAACAAATAAAACATCATTCAAGCTTAGAATAAATGTAGTAAACTTAGAAAATAACCGCCTATAAAGTGGCGACACTAAGCTTAACCTCGTCTGTAGGTTGGTTGGGACAGTTTCTCCGAGTATGCCCCATTTGTGTGTATAACTTATTTTTTATCTATCTCATTTACAGTGTAAATAAATATGCACGTCTCTTATGTATTATTATATCTCGTTTATAATGTAAATGAAATACATGCATTCACTGTAAACAAGATAAAAAATATGATAAATTTCTGTAAAAATGCTACAAATTATTTATTTTGATAAACAAAATATTTTTTATTTATTTAAAAAAATTCGATAAACGTCACGTACATAGAAACGTTATATAATTTACATGATTTTATTATATTATATACAATGCTTTTATTAAATATTAGAAATGTAGTGGCACCTGTTCAGCTGTTCTATATGATCCCAAATTATATGATTGTTCAATGCTTTTAAATTGTCGATGGCATCATATAATCCGGTGGCAATATGTAATTGCAACAATTCTACAATATCGATCGAAACTAGTTTGGCTTTTAATAATTTTGTGAAGGTATGGATTTTGATATTCTTCAAAAACTACGGGATAATTTTTTTAATGTATATTATTATATAATATTTATTATAGATATTTTTAACACGAGATAATTATATTTTAATTAATTTTAATCTATACTTAATTTTTGTATAAAAATAATCTATGGCGTACTATAAAAATACGTAAGTATATAAAGAAATGATGTTATATGTACAAGTATTCCTGTAATTAAGTATAATTAAGCTAGTACAAATAAAATTATCAGAACCGAACTAGTGATCGATCGATCAAGTTATTGATTTATCGGTTCAATCGATAAATTATTAATTGAATCGATAAAACCGATCTCATGTAAATAAGAAATATAATATAATAAAAAAAATAAAATTAAAATTTAAAATACATATATTTACTAATATTTTAATATGTAAATATTTAAATATTTAATATTTATTTTAATAATTATATAAATTCTAATAAAATAAATATATAAAAGTATAATAAAACAAAAATATTAATAATAAAAATAAAAATATAATATTATTATTAAAAAATAAAATTAATATTTGATATAACTTAAATTTGACTTAATTAAATTATATATAAATTATAATATAATATGAGTTTTTATATAACATATATATTATATGAATAAATATATATAACAAAAAAAAATTTAAACTTGTACTAAGTATTGAATATATAAAATTATAAATACACTATGTAATAAGAAGATATTTAGCCTAGTGGTGGAGTCAAGTTCATGCATTGTTTCTACAGCATTTTTGTAAAATAGCTGTAGTAGACCGGTCCAAAACGAATTTGACCGGTATAGCTACAGTTCAAACGAGTTTGATCGGTTTTCTAACTTAAACAATCAGGATATCAAACCGAAATGGATAAAGGTTTGGTTTTTTGATTGAACCGGCCAATCTAGTTTGATTTCTATAACTATAGGTGAAAAGTTCAGCAAAAAAAATGTGTGCATATGTCACTACTTTTTTCGTGCTTTTCGTAGCACACAAATTTTTGTTGAAAAGCGCAAAAATTTATTAATATATGATACAAATTTGTGAAGCAAAGCAAAAAGATTTTGCACATACTTATTGATGTAGAATACAATTTTTTATACATAGCACACAATCTTTGCTCATAGAACACAAATTTTTGCTGTGAATATATTTTGTTAGTTAGGTGAGTCAATGTTCTGAATATGTAGCCCTTTAAAAATTTCTACATTGTACATCAAAATTTTTATGTTATGCACCAAAATTTTGTACTATACACTAAACTTCATGTGTGCGTATTTCATTGGTATAGTATATAAATTTTTGCATACAATACATAAATATTTGCATATAACACAAATTTTTTGTACATAGTACACAAATTTTTGCTACAGATGTATTTTGTTAGTCGAGTGAGTCAATATTTTGAGTATATAGTTCTTTAAAAATTTCTGTGTTGCACATCAAAATATCTGTGCTTATGCACCAAGATTTTTGTGTTGTACACTAAAATTTATGTTTTGTGCTATTTTATTGGTAGAATACACAAATTTTTGCATATACACACAAATTTTTGCTGCAAATGTATTTTGTTAATTGGGTAAATTAATGTTCTGGGTATGTAATTCTTCAAAAATTTATGTGCTGCACATCAAAATTTCTATGCTATGCACTAAGATTCTTGTGTTGTACACCAAAATTTATGTGTTGTGCATATTTCATTGGAACAGTATACAAATCTTTGCATGTAGCACACAAATTTTTGCTACGAATGTATTTTGTTATTTGGGTGCTATGTGTATTTTATTGGTTAGGAGAAGAATATGATAATAATAAAAGAGGATGAGAAGAAAAAAAAAATTAAACAATAACAACATCAACAAAACAACCAAAAGCAGCATACCCACCTGTGTCCAAAAGAAAAAAATGCGTGAGAACTTGATTAAAAACTTGGTTTATAATATGCCACGCCTAGTATTTTTGTATCAACTTTATACTTTTATAAGAGGAAAAATTTTGTAATAAATTAGTTGCTTATTAGAATTCAATTAAAACAAAAGGACTCTATATCTAATTAGAATAATATTCAAAAACATTTATTTTATATGTTAGAAGAGAGCATAATTAGATTTATCATGCAATATATATCTACTCTCTAATTTTAAAAGTTATCATAGCAATTGCCTTTAAAAATATGGTAGAGCAAAAATAATATTTTTTCTATAATCTAAGGGCCATTTTCATAAATTTTTTTCTCAAAATTAGTTTATTAAAGTTGGTTTCTGAAAACGCACGTGTTTTAAAAGTTGTAATATTTATATTTGGTAAATTAAACTAAAAATAATTTTTAATAAGTATAAATAATAATAATTCTAGTTGATAAAATAACTTTTAAAATTTTAAAAAGATCATAATAGATATAATATAAAATTAAATTAAATTTTAATATTTATTAATATATAAAGTTATATCAAATTTTTTAACTTCAATAAACACGAACTAACTTTAAAAAGATACTTTTGTAGTTTTAAAAATACTCTTAGCTTTTAAATGTTACAAGTATAAGAATATAATCTTTTTCATTACCAAATATAAAATAAGTTGTTTGTGTTTTTGAAAAGGATAAATTAACACCTCTTCTAAAAGATTTACCAAATAAAATCTAAATATCAAGTGTTCAATATTTGTTTTCAATACAAAAACTTTTAAAATACAAATTTATTAGAATATAATTAGGATATTGTATATCAATATAATATTTAGGATATTATGTATCAATATATTTAGTTTGATATAAGATTGATTTTATCATTATGATTAGATTATACCCTTACCCTATTTATATATAGACATCTTTATTATACATTCAGACATATAACATCATCTAAATATCAAATTTATTCTTTAGTTATTATCATCAATTATAGCATAGCATAAGAGTTACGTTATTTTCCTTAAACATTTTGAGATTGTTGTCCCAAACTCTGTAGACAGAAAATTTTATTTATATTTTTATCGCTTTTATTTGATTACTCTCTGATACTCTACTTGCGACACATTCTCCACTACCATCTTGTCCATCATCATTCTTGGTTTCAATATTTGCTCTATTTTCTTCAATTCTATCCTAACATAGATTTATACTTTTTTGTTTGTTTTAAGTTCAAATTTGTCACCTTTCCAACACTTACTTTGTCATTAAGACAACACATAGTTTATGCAGTTCTTCTAGTATATCAAGTTTTAGCAATTCTACCTGCTCTCAATAGTTGTCTGTAGGTCGAGTTCACGCAGTTCTATCTACACCTAAAGTTTCCACAAATTCATCTCTACCCTACCGTTTTCATAATTAATTAGGTTAAGTACAATTTTAGTTCCTATAATTTTAGCAAAAAAATCAAAATTGTCCCTAAGGTATCTTTGCATTTAAAATTGTCTATAACTTTAAACTTTATTTTAAAATCAGCCTTTCTATAATTTTTTGACAAAATTCCCTCATCTTCCCCAAAAATACCCTTATGTACTACCATCTTTCCTAAATAGAACCATGGCATTCTCTCTCTTAGAGCCACTTGTCTTCTCCTATCAAGTTTATTACCCATCCAAAAAAATACAACAGCAACATGAGTAAAAAATTCTTCTTCACAAAAATTACTTAAATTTCCAGGTCAACACATACATATAGACATAAAAAATTACAAAAAAAAATTATTCACATATACAACCAACAACAACTAAAGAATCTAAGATATACAAATATAATAATAGAGGTTTTTTCTGTTCAATTCACAGAAATTATTATTGTAGATGCACATTATAGAACCACTGCAGTAGCTTATGAATAATACAGACATATAAACAAAAACAGATAGAAATAAAATGAGTTCTTTTATATTAAAACAAAGGTGTAGATGGATGGGGGAAAGAGAGAAGGAAGAGGTGGTGGATGGCGGTAGCGGGACTGAGGATGGTGGAAAAGAGACAAAGAGTCATGCCTCTTTCCAACCCTATTATCACTCCTACAAAGTCCACACTAGGAGCACCCTCTCTTGGATATTTGCTCAGATTTGTATGCTGGCTTGGGGTGGGTGCCAGCAAACATAGTTGTAAATCTCACAAAATTAATGAATAATTAGTTAATAAATTAATTATTTATTAAAAAATTAGAAAATTAAATTCTTATAACTTAGAGAGGTAGAAATATTTAAAATATAAATTTTAACACTAATTTTAAAGAATTTGGCCTAAAATCGGGCCAACAGACCGAATCAGTTGAACCGGATCCAAGGCCCTATATAAATAGAAAAACTTAGCCTCCTCTTTCCCATTATTTCCTTGAAGCATGCTAAAAGGGGGGAGCAAGGGAAGAATAATTGAACTAAATTCTAACCCTATTCAATATTCAATTCTGCATATCTTTTAATCTGGAGCTCCGATTGCTGCACTATTTGCGGCCACGCGTCCACCGTGTTGAGCTTTTCAAAACCATCTGAACGAAGTGGTAAGAAATTTACATTTTCTCACCCAACCATTCCTCCTTCCAATTTAAAAATTTTGGGTTATAGGCATTGAGATTTGCGATGTTTTCATGTTTTAGGATTAAGATAGCTTGTGGAAATTGTTGTGTTTTGTCCAATTAATTTGTGGGTAAGGTAAGAAACTGTTGAATCCTTGTAAATCATTGAATTAGTAAGCCCTATATTAATTATAATGGCATTGTGTGAATTAGATTGTGTTTCTTGTTGATTTGAAGTTCAATTTGGCAGATTGGAACGAAATTTTGGTGTCTGAGCTTGCAGAGTTGGTAATTGGTGAATTGGAATTTGAGAAGGAAAGGCGTACTAGAACAAGGGTTTCAAATTAAAGGGTGTTAGTGAGTCTGAAAAGTCAACCATTCCTCTAATGCGTATGGTGTTAGCGAGTTTTTAAGCTTTAGGACAAGGGTGAACGTATTGAATGAGTTAGATAGAAGATTGAGAAGGAGATTGAGAAGTGAATGGTTGAAATTGTTAACGCAAGGAAGTGATGAATGACACACGATGTATGATTGATAATGATGATGAATTTGAGATGAAATGAAATATAAATTGATGATGATTTTGACTTTGAGAAATAATTATTTAAATATCTATGTGACTTGCACATATTGAGACAAATTATTGACCCTCTGTCGCAAGATGTGACCAGGCACTTTAACTCCCCGAATTCCTCTATGGGCATGCATATATACATAAATTTGAGCTTGGGGAGATTATCTCCCACATGGATGAGCTTGGGATTTTTCTATGGATATTATTGAGCTTGGGGATGCTTGCACAGAGGGATTGTCCAAATGATAGCTACCAAGACATGTCGGTGATGAGCGGATATTTTATATACTTTTTGGCATCATTTTCATATAGTTTTCATTATATTTTGTTTAAGTTTTATTATATTT
This sequence comes from Arachis ipaensis, assembly GCF_059453495.1. Lineage (NCBI taxonomy): Eukaryota > Viridiplantae > Streptophyta > Magnoliopsida > Fabales > Fabaceae > Arachis > Arachis ipaensis. Next base: position 98,463,304 of record NC_142439.1, read on the forward strand.
TCCTAGGTTTTAGTGTAAAATTCATATTTTTGGATTCTACTTTGAGTTTGTGAGTTTTATGATGATTTCAGGTATTTTCTGGCTGAAATTGAAGAGTTTTGGCAAAGTCTGATTCAGAGACAGAGAAAGGACTGCAGATGCTATCAGGATCTGACCTCCATGAACTCAAAGGAGTATTTCTGGAGCTATAGAAGTCCAAATGGCACGCTCTCAACGGCTATAGAAATCCGACATCTAGGGCTTTCCAGAAATATATAATACTTTATACTTTACTTTGGAAATAAAGGCCCAAAACTGGCGTTCAACGCCAGCCACCAACCCCATTCCTGGCATCCAACGCCCATTTAGGAGTCCAAAGCTGGCGTTGGACGCCCAAAAGGGAGCACTATCTCGTGGATTTCACTCAAGCTCAGCCCAAACACTCACCAAGTGGGCCCCAGAAGTGGATTTTTACACTACAAGACTAGTTTATCTTATTTCTATAATTCTTTGTAATCAGATTAGTATATATAGGAGGAGATCACCTTGTTTAAGATTTTCTTCCCCCACTTTACATTCGAACATTACCTTTTGTACAGTATGAGTCACTAACCTCCTAGGTTAAGGTTAGGAGCTCTGCTGATTCTTATGGATTAATAATATCACTATTCTATTTCAATCTGTGCTTGATTCTATTCTAAGATGTATCTTCATTCTTCATCCTAATGGATTGGAAGTGTAACTTGACCGTCATCCCTATTCACATGGGTTCTTGCGAGTCCTTGACGGGATAGTATTGAACCACCAGCTTGATTATACATCTCTTAGATGGCTAATCCATGGCTTCGTTGGGTACTTGGAGACATCAGTGCAGCCGAGGTGCGGGGCGATTAGGGCCTTTGTGGTATAGGCTAGAACCAAAGGAGCAGTGTTCTCTAATCCGGAAGATCCGACCTTGTCTGTGGCGTTTTGATCGGATGACCGCTGACCCAGCGTTTGATCTGAAGCAGAGGAGATTAATGACCGCTGACTCGGTGTTAATCATATACAACCTGCCATGGAATGAATCAATCAGAAGTTGGAGTAAATGGTGAGAAAAGTTGATATAGAAGGAAAAAGCATCTCCGAAATCTCAACTGTTCTCATTCCATTGATTTCACTCCTATCTAGTAACATTTTATTTATTTATTTATTTATCCATTTTATGCATTTTCTTGTGACAACTATATTTTCTATCTGCCTGACTATGATCTGCAAGGTAACCATTGCTTGCTCAAACCAACAATCTCCGTGGGATCGATCCTTACTCACCTGAGGTATTACTTGGACAACCCGGTGCACTTGCCGATCTATTTGTGGAAACTTGTAGAGTCAATTTCATGCACCAGTCATGTTGGCTGTATAACTGACAGTTGAGCTCAACAACTATAGGACAGGCATACATCATATGCATTTGAATATTTTGCTTTAGTGTGCATTTGTTTTGGTTTGCCTAACTATTTTGCCATGTTTATCTGCTTCCTGTTTACTTGCTATATTTGAATTCTACTTGTGCTTTCTTTGTTTGGCTTGTTTGTGTATTTTTTGAGAGACCCTCTCTTGGTAGAGGATTGAGAGAGGTTGTTCCACCAGTGTTTAGGAGGTTTAATGGAGACAAAGGTGAAGAAGTGGATTAAGGTTAGGATCCCTATGTTAAACCACCAAACTTTAAGGTTTAGTATTAATTTTAAGTTTAATTTCTGAGTGTTGGAGTTCTAGGAACTTCTCTGGATTTTTGGGACCTTTTATATTAACTATACGGGCACCTTTACCATATTGGGAACCCCTATCTCTCATTCCATACATATTTCTGTTATTTTTCAGATGCAGGTTGAGAGGCACCTCACTGAGGATTCTAGAGGCCTTCGAGAAGCGAAGAACTATATTTTGGGCTTAGCGTTTTGTTTCTACTTGTATATATATGTATACAGTTGTTCTTCGCATTGTATATTTTAACTTTTGTCCCTCATAGAGGTCGACATGGAAAAACGGGAGTTTACTTTCTGATCTGAGACATCTTTTGGGTTGTATATATATATATATATACATATATACTCTAGCCAGCCTTAGCTTTGCAGGTCGAGTCTGGAGCTTGATATCTATATTCTTGGAACTCTGATGTGCGTGTGTGTGTGTGTGAGAGTGTGTGTGTTTTAGCCTTCTCACGATCTTGCTTATATGCTTACGTTTATCCTTATGAGAGTGATGCAATTTTCAGAGTCAATTTTGTTTAGCATATTCTTCAAGGCTCCTCGTTATGGTTTTCCTTCAATTATATATATATATATATATACGTCTTCTCTGATTACAGGTCGTAATGCCTCACCAACTCTGCTTTACAACTTAAGCATAAGGCTCTGTGTGGTAGGGTGTTACAATAGTAGCATTGAGGGGGGAACAGACCAAGGCCGTCTTGCCTAGAGTGTTGGAATTTTTGGATTGGATTCCTTCATTATAAGACCATCCATGTTAAATTATTAAGAAAAAAATATCTGGGAGCGGAAGTATACTTGAATTCATGAGTATGATTGAAAGACCTTGGTTCTTATGATTCTTTTATCTTCCTTGATGAACGGATATTTTATATGCTTTTTGCCATTATTTTCATATAGTTTTTAGTATGTTTTGTTTAAGTTTTATTAAGTTTTTATAGTTTTTAGTGTAAAATTCACATTTTTGGATTTTTATGCAATTTCAAATATTTTTTTGCTGAAATTGAGGAGCTGGAGCAAAAGTCTGATTCAGAGGCAGAGAAAGCACTACAGATCCTGTCTGAATCTGACCTCCTTGCATTCAAAAGAGCTTTTCTGAAAGCTAACTTCCAGGGCTTTCCAAAAATGTATAATAGTCTATACTTTGTTTCAGAATTGAAGGCTCAAAACTAGCATCCAACGCTAGCCTCCTACCCTATTCCGGCGTCGAGTGCCCAAAGGAGAAGAGACCAGCATCCAACGTCCATAAAGGACCCCCTAGCCAGCGTTCAACACCCTAGAGGCCTCCTAGCACGTGGATCTCATCAAAGATCAGACCAAACACTCACCAAGTGGGCCCCAGAAGTGGATTTTACCACTAAAAGACTGTTTTATCCTTTCTTATGTAATCCTTAGTCATTAGCTTAGTATTTAAAGAACTTTTACACGATCTTCTAGGGGATCTGCCATATTTCATTTTTGACATTGTATTTTCTATCAGTATGAGTTTCTAAACCTCGTAAGTTGAGGGGAGGAGCCCTGTTGAGTTTTATGGATTAATAAAAGTATTACTGTTTCTCTTCAATCTGTGTCTAATTCAACTCTAATATGTATCTTCGTTCTTTAATCTAAAACTGCGTGCCTGACAACCACCTGGGTTCTTCTTGGGTTTGTGTGAATACGTAACTAGAAAGCATCGAACCACTAGCTTGATTATACATCTCTTAGACGGCTAATCCACGACTTCGTTGGGACTTCTCGAGACATCAGTTCAGCCAAGGTATGGGGAGATTAGGGTCTCTGTGGTAGAGGCTAGAACCCAAAGGTGCAGCATTTTCTGATCCGGAAGATCTGACCTTATCTGTGGCATTTTGAGTAGGATCATTAAGGAGAATGGACTGCATGAGCTTCACCCTCAACCAGAATAGATCCACACTAACCCTGGGGGTTCAAATCTGGAGGAGCATTGACGACCTCTCAAGAAAGGCGTTGATCACATATAGCCTACCATAGAAGAAATCATTTACAGTTGAAGAAGACAGTAAGACCAGAGTTAATCCAGAAGGATAAAGTATCTCCAAGCCTTAACCATCTTCTTATCATTGTAAACAGGTCAACCTAGTTCAGATCTCATTATTCCTTTTATGCAATTAAACAACATACCAACATCTCCTACTCACCTAACTAAGATTTACAAGAAAACCATAGCTTGCTTCAAACCACGATCCTCGTGGGATCGATCCTGACTCGCTCAGGAATTACTTGGACGACCCAATGCACTTGCTAGTTTGTACGAAGTGTGGGAATTCGTACGGGTACCAAGTTTTTGGCGTCGTTGCCGGGGATTGTTCCAGTTTGGACAACTGACGGATTATCTTGTTGCTTAGATTAGGTATTGTCTTTAATTTTGCTAGAGTCTTTTATTTTTATTTTCTTCTTCTTTTTTTCAAAAAAAATCAAAAATTTTTTCAAAAATCTTTTCTTTTCTTTGTTTAACCTTTGTTCGTAGTTTGAGTCTTTTGCTTTTGTTCTTGTTGAAATTTTCGAATTCTTTGAGTCTTTCTTTCTAAAAATTTTCAAAAATAATTTCTTTTGTTTGAATCTTGTATCAATCTTTAAGTTTGGTGTCTTCTTGTGTCTTTTCTTTATAATTTTTGAAAATTGTGTCTTTGGATTTTAAAATTTTTAAGTTTGGTGTCCTTTGCATGTTCTTGTTTTCTTTGAATTCTTTGAGTTTTGTTCTTGGTGTTCTTGATCTTCGAAGTGTTCTTATTTTTCTTTTTGTTTTGATCTTAAAATTTTTAAGTTTGGTGTCTCTTTGTGTTTTTCTTTAAAATTTTTGCATAGTAGGTGTCTTAGATCTAAAAATTTTAAGTTTGGTGTCTTTTTGTTGTTTTTCTCTTTCTTCATTAAATAAAAAAAATCAGAAAAAATAAAATATCTTTTCTTATCTTTAATTAATTTTTGAAAATTTTAATTAAAATTTCAGATTTTAATTTCAAATTATTATCTTATCTTATCTTAATTTTAAATTTCAAAATTCAATTTTTTTCAAAAAGAATATCTTTTTCAAAATCTTATCTTATCTTTTTATCTTTCTTAAAAATTCAAAAATCTTATATTATCTTATTTCAAATTCAAATTTTAAAATTCAATTTCAAAATTAAAAATTTCAAATTTCAAATTTCAAATTTTAAATTCAAATCTTTTCTAATCTTCTATCTTATCTTATTTTCAATTCTTTTCTTAATTAGTTACTTGTTTTCTCTCTCTTGTTTTTCAAAACTTCCTAACTAATTCTTCTCTCTCCTATTTTCAAAAATTCCCTTCTCTCTCTCTTCTATTTTCAAAAATTCATAAATTAATTTTCAAATCTTTTTAATTAATTAATATTTATTTTTGAATTAATTAAATAAATAAAATAAAAATAAAAATATTTTAATTACAATTTACATCTTATTCCTTAATTCTTCTTCTTCTTCTACCTTTCTTCATCATGAACCCAAATGGGAATAAAGAGTTCAGAAGAACTCTAGGGTCCTATACAAACCCTACTACTGACTTCTATGGAAGAAGTATTAGCATACCTCACATCATAGCAAGTAGCTTTGGACTAAACCCTCAACTCATTACTTTAGTGCAGCGAAACTGCCAATATTCGGGACTTCCACAGGAAGAACCTACTGAGTTCTTGGCAGATTTCTTAAAGATTGCTGACATAGTGCACAATGAGGGAGTAGACCAAGATGTCTATAGACTATTGCTCTTTCCTTTTGTTGTAAAGGACCAATCAAAGAGGTGGTTAGATAACCAGCCCAGATCTAGCTTGAAAACTTGGAAACAGTTAGTAGACAAGTTTTTAAATCAATACTTCCCTCCAAGGAAGCTAACCCAATTAAGACTGGACATCCAAGGCTTCAAACAAGGAGATAATAAATCTCTTCATGATGCCTGGGGGAGATATAGAAGGATGCTAAGAAAATGTCCTACTGAAATGTTTTCAGAATGGGTACAGTTAGACATCTTCTATTATGAACTTTCAGACATGGCTAGAATGTCTTTGGACCATTCTGCTGGTGGTTCCATACATATAAAAAAGACCATTGAAGAGGCTCACAAGCTTATTGAGACAGTTGCCACTAATCAATATCTGTACTCATCTACTGAGACTTCTATGAAAGGAGAGGTCAAGGCAATATCTACTGAACTTAACCCTCCAGAACAGGATAGCCCATTGACTCAGCAACTACACGCCTTTGCCCAGCAACTACTGGAATTGCAAGAGGCTTTGTGAGAAACTCAGGCTTCTAACAGGAATGTAGAAGCCCAGCTGAGTCAAACAAGACAGCAGTTATCTAAGCAGATAACAGAAGAATGCCAGGCTATTCAACTGAGGATTGAAAAATCTTTAAACACCCAACCTCAGTGTAGTAGGAGATCAAGGGAAGAAAAGCTAATAGAGGAACACCAAACTAATGTCCAAGACGTCTCTGAAGGCATTGAATGCCCAAAGAGGAATGTCATTGGCATTCAATGCCAAGAAAGGGAATCCATCACTGGCGTTGAACGCCCAATCAGGGACAACAACAAGGGCGTTGAACGCCCAAAAGGGAATAACATCCCTGGCGTTGAACGCCAGGAAGGGGGCAACAACAAGGGCGTTAAATGCCCAAGCAAAGAAGGTCAGTCATATATTGATAACAACCCTCCTAAGCAAGCTAGTAACCCCCATTCCAATACACACAGCACTCAGCCTTCATCAACCAAGGTTGAAGAGTGCAGTGCAGTCATTCAAAACAATTTACCAGAAAAACTTAAAGATCCTGGAAGTTTTATGATACCATGCACTCTAAGGAATGCTTGCACAAGGAGAGCTCTATGTGATCTTGGAGTAAGCATTAATGTAATACCTGCTTCATTAATAGAGAAGCTTTGCTTGACTAATGAAGTCAAACCAACCCGCATATGCCTTCAACTTGCTGATGGTTCCATTAAAATACCATCAAGAGTGGTTGAAGATATGATTGTTAGGGTTGGACCCTTTGCTTTTTCCAATGACTTTCTGGTGTTGGATATGGAAGGGCACAAGAGTGTATCCCTTATCCTAGGGAGACCCTTCTTAGTTACAGGACGGATCCTCATTGATGTTGAAAAAGGAGAAGTAACCCTGAGAGTCAATTAGAAAAAGTTTGTACTGAATACTATCAAGGCTATGCAGCATCCAGAAACCCCAGAGGAATGCATGAGCATTGACCTCATTGATTCCCTAGTGGAAGAAGTAAACATGGCTGATGACAAGTCATCTTAGCCTAGTTTCACTAGCCTTTTTCTTTTGTTTTCAATTGAATTATGCACTTTCTTGAGCCACAAGCAAGCCAATTGGGTAGATTTTCATGTTTCCTTTGATTTAATCAACCATAGATAAATTAATGCAATTTCATGAGGATTTATGCTATAATTGCCACATATTATGAAAGAATGACAATCTCATGATTTTGAGCATAGCTTTGATGTGTTTGGTTGATTAATGATAGGTGAAGAAAGCTGGGAGAAAGGTTGAAGCAAGAAGGAATGGCTAGGAGCAAGAGAGAACAAAAAGTTTGAGCAAAAGTTTGCCTCAAACTTTAGCTCAAACTTTCGGAATAAGTGAAAACACCCCAGGGAACAAAAAGCTTGAGCAAAAGTTTGCCTCAAACTTTAGCTCAAACTTTTGGGAAAAAAAGCTTGCGCCAACGTTTGCCTCAAACTTTTTGGCAAAGGTTGGCGCCATCAGCTACACACCCTGGAGACAAAAAGTTTGCGCCAACGTTTGCCTCAAACTTTTTGGCAAACGTTGGCGCCATGAGTGTGCATAAGGGGGCCAACGTTTGAGCAAAAGTTTGACCCCAAACTTTAGCTCAAACGTTGGTAGCAGCAAGAATGGGGTTGCTGATGTAAAAAGTTTGAGTAAAAGTTTGCCTCAAACTTTTACTCAAACTTTTACTCAAGGTTTTATAATTCCCAACCCGGTTCACTTCGGTTCTCTCTCCAACTCAAAGAGCAATCAACCAAGGCCTCTATCAATCCAATTCCATCAAGAGCAAAGGCCCAATTCAAGGCTTGAAGACCATTTGAAGAAAGTGTATAAATAGCTTAAGATTTAAGTTTTAGGGAGCTTTCCTTTTAGTTTTGCTAAGTAGTTTTAGGGAGGGCTTTTCTTTTCGGTTTTGATTAGTTAGTTTTGCAGAGAGCTCACCTTTACATTTTGGCATTGTTGTTTTAATTCAAGAGAATCTGGGGAGGAGAATTGATCTCTCTTCTTCCTTGTTCTTGCTTGAATACTCTTTACTTTTCTTGCTTCGGATCTTGGGTGGAGAATTGAAGAAATTCTGTTTCAATTTTACCTTGGGATCTTGTTTAATTTTCCGCATCATTGAATTTCAGTTTCTGTTAATTGATTTTTCTTCTACTTTCTCTGCAATTTACATTTCCTTTGCAATTGCTCTTGTTGGATCTGGGAAGGCATTGAGATCTAGACTTGGTTATCTAGTCTCTTGAGTCCTGAGATCTGGATTTCCATTTTCAATTTCTCTGTTTACTGCTTTTCAAGATCTTTTATATTTCTGTTTTAGATCCGATTCAACCCAAGGCATCTTCTATTCTTCTGTGTGTTGAATTTAATTCTTCCTTGTTTAATTTCTGCAAATCCAATTAACAATTCCCTTTACAATTCAAGCCATTTACATTTCTTGCACTTTAAGATTCTGCAATTTACATTTCTTGCACTTTAATTTCATGCAAATTACCCATTCTCTTTATTTTCCATGCAATTTAAATTCTGCAAATCACAAATCTCTCAACCAAATCTTGATTCGCTTGACTAAATCAACCACTAAACTAAAATTGCTCAATCCTTCAATCCCTGTGGGATTGACCTCACTCCCGTGAGTTATTATTACTTGATGCGACCCGGTGCACTTGCCGGTGAGTTTTGTGTCGGATCGTTTTCCGCACATCAAGTTTTTGGCGCCGTTGCCGGGGATTGATTAGATTGACAATGATTAAGTGAGGTGGTGATCTAGATCTAGCATTTTTATTTTCTGTTTCTCTAATTTTTGACTAACACACTAACTGTTTGAAGTTTTGTCTCAACTGACTACACTCAATTTTCAAGAATACCACTGTGTGTTCTGTTTGTTGATTTATATGTCACAGGAAAGAAGAGAGGCCAGAGGGAAGGATATCATTGAAGAAGGAGTTTCTGAGAAAGAAGAACACCACAACATGAAGCCGCAACTCATTACACTAATCAAGAACAATTGTTCCTATGGTGGAAATCCATTGGAGGATCCTAAACAGCACCTATCCCTTTTTCTAAGGACTTGTGGTGCTGTCAATCTCGATAGTATAAATCATGATACCTATAAGCTCTTGTTATTTCCTTTCTCACTAAAGGATGAAGCGGCACAATGGCTTGAAACCTTTCCCCAAGGAAGTATCACTAGTTGGGATGATTTGGTTGCCAAGTTTCTAGCCAAATTCTCCTCATCCCAACAAAACATCAAGATGAAAGAAGGAATACATCCTTTCATACAAGGAGAGGAAGAACCATTGTTCAAAGCATGGGAAAGATACAAGAAAGCAAGTGACAAAGTGGGTTTCCAAGCGTTCTATGAAGGATTAACCCCAGAAACAAAAAGAGCGGTGGATTACTTCTCAGATGGCCTACTCAACGCAACAGCAACCATCCAAGGAACTGCAGAGTTCAAGGACAAAAGAGCCAATAACCAACACTCATTTGAGACACTACGGAATGCAATTTCAGAAAAGGAAGTAATGAATCTTGAAGGAGTGAGGGCAATCATGAATCAAAACAAACAGCTATACCAGCAAACTCAGCAACAATTGGAGTCAATAGCTAGACAAATTGATTTTCTACATTCTGCCACAGTGAATGCACAATTTCCACCATGGAAGCCACATTCTTATCTAAGAATGAGGGAATCTCAGCATCAGGAACAAAGGGACTTCAACTATAACAACCCTAACTTCCCAAACCTGCAAAAGCACCACCATACCAACAACAATCACTACATACCACCACACTACCCACCCCTCCAACCCCATATACCTCACAACCAACAAATTTCACAACACTTTCATAAGATCACCAATTTGGAGATCTTAATAGAGAGAATGATGGAGTACCAAGAGGAGATAACACAGAACCAGGAAACCTCACTCAGAAGAATTGAGAGCCAAATGCAGCAACTGCTAAGAACCTCGCAGAAATGGGTGAAAAGAGGGCTGAAGGAAAAGAATCACTCATCCAGGATGAACATCACAAAGCAAAACCTCACTTAGGAGGAAACCAAAGGCAACAGAAGCCTCAACTTTCATAATCAGAGGATGAAGGATGTCAAGCTAATGACAATAAAAGAGCGCTTGTTGGGAGGCAACCCAACCTGAGGTAGTTTTCTTTTCATAGCTATTTTAATAAAAAGGTTAATTAGTTTTATCTATATTGCAAGAAGCTAAGTTTGGTGTTGCACACCAAAACAATATAAGGAAGAATGAAGGATTCTAAGTTTGGTGTTCCACCAAAAGCCCATCATAAAACACATTCTCACTTTCTGCATAATGCTAGCTTCAAGCATTCAGATAAACTGGTTAACTATGCTGTCGTTTCCTAAGTTTCCAATTTTGTCACTTTTGAAAAAGAAAAAGAGTTTTACACATGGTTAATCTGATGCACAAGGACCATTGGCAAGGTACTAAGTTTGGTGTTCCCACACCAAAGTAAGTTCAAAAGCCTACAAATAAATCATGCATGCTAACCATTTTTCAAGTGCTTTGGGAACAAGCAACTTTCAATATCATTGCAGAATGTCATACAAGCTTTTGGAAGGATTAAGCATCATTACCCAAAGAAATGAAAGAGGAATGCTAAAACCAGCAATGAGGATGATGAGGAGGAGGACAGCAAGTAGACTCCCAAAAAGTTGTATTATTCATTATCAGATATTGCTGTGATTGAAAGTTATATTATACCCTTACATGTCCTTCTGTCTAATATAGTTTTTCTGCAATTCAATAAGCAAGATGCTTGATCATTTACAACACTATCTCCAAAACTTGTTTGCACTCAATAATTAAAAAAATGAATCACATGAAAGTTCTTTGAAAAGAAGGATTGAGGAATTAAACAATTTTGAGGCAAGCAAAAGATTAGCAGAAGTGGTGGTTCTAGTTGTATGATTATGTATTGAGGTTGCATGCTTATGAAAACTTGCATGGGAGCTCATAGGCAGAACATGAAGTTCAAAGAAGTATTGTGGAGATTCTCAAAAATTTATTGATCTGAGTAGCAGCAAAAAAAACAAAAGAAAATAAAGAAAATACAAAAACAAAAAGAACATGGCCTGATGAGCGGATAATTTATACGCTTTTTGGCATTGTTTTTAGTATGTTTTTAGTAGGATCTAGTCACTTTTAGGGATGTTTTCATTAGTTTTTGTGTTAAATTCACATTTCTGGACTTTACTATGAGTTTGTGTGTTTTTCTGTGATTTCAGGTATTTTCTGGCTGAAATTGAGGGACTTGAGCAGAAATCAGATTCAGAGGTTGAAAAAGGACTGCTGATGCTGTTGGATTCTGACCTCCCTGCACTTAAAGTGGATTTTCTGGAGCTACAGAACTCGAAATAGCGCGCTTCCAATTGCGTTGGAAAGTAGACATCCAGGGCTTTCCAGTAATATATAATAGTCCATACTTTGGCCAAGTATTGACGACGTAAACTGGCGTTCAACGCCAGCCTTCTGCCCAAATCTGGCGTCCAGCGCCAGAAAAGGATCCAAAACCAGAGTTGAACGCCCAAACTGGCACAGAAACTAGCGTTCAACTCTACAAATGGCCTCTGCACGTGCAACACTCAGGCTCAGCCCAAACATACACCAAGTGGGCCCAGAAAGTGGATTTATGCATCAATTACTTACTCATGTAAACCCTAGTGACTAGTTTATTATAAATAGGACCTCTTACTATTGTATTAGGCATCTTTGGATCTTTGGATTACCTTATGATCCTTTGATCACGTTTTAGGGGGCTGGCCATCTCGGCCATGCCTGGATCTTCACTTATGTAATTTTAACGGTAGAGTTTCTACACTCCATAGATTAAGGTGTGGAGCTCTGCTGTCCTTCAAAGATTAATGCAAAGTACTACTGTTTTCTATTCAATTCTTCTTATTTCTCTTCTAAGATATCCATTCGCACCCAAGAACGTGATGAAGGTGATGATTATGTGTGACGCTCATCATCCTTCTCCCTTATGAACGCGTGCCTGACAAACACTTCTGTTCTACATGAATTAAGCTAGAATGAGTATCTCTTAGATCTCCTAACCGGAATCTTCGTGGCGTAAGCTAGAATGATGGCGGCATTCAAGAGAATCCGGAAGGTCTAAACCTTGTCTGTGGTATTCTGAGTAGGATTCAATGATTGAATGACTGTGACGAGCTTCAAACTCGCGAGTGCTGGGCGTTAGTGACAGACGCAAAAGGAGGGTGAATCCTATTCCATGATGATCGAGAACCGACAGATGAATAGCCGTGCCGTGACAGGGTGCGTGAGCATATTATTCACTGAGAGGAGGGGATGTAGCCACTGACAACGGTGATGCCCTTGCATAAAGCCAGCCATGGAAAGGAGTAAGACTGATTGGATGAAGATAGCAGGAAAGCAGAGGTTCAGAGGAACGAAAAGCATCTCCATTCGCTTATCTAAAATTCCTACCAATGATTTACATAAGTATCTCTATCCCTATTTTATTATATACTATTCGAAAACACCATTATCAATTTATATCTGCCTGACTGAGATTTACAAGGTGACCATAGCTTGCTTCATACCGACAATCTCCGTGGGATTCGACCCTTACTCACGTAAGGTATTACTTGGACGACCCAGTGCACTTGCTGGTTAGTTGTATCGAAGTTGTGACAATTATGAATTAAGATCAGAGCACCAAGCTCTGGAACCATTACCAGGATTTGTTCGAGCCTGGAGATCACAATTTCGTGCACCACGTTTTTGGCGCCGTTGCCGGGGATTGTTTGAGTTTGGACAACTGACGGTTCATCTTGTTGCTCAGATTAGGTAATTTTCTTTTTGTTTTGTTTTCAAAAATTTTTCAAAAAATCTTTCAAAAATTTTTCTTTTGTTTTCGAAAAAAATAAAAATGTTTTCAAAAATTTATTCAAAATTTTTAAGAATGAATTCTAGTGTTTCATGAAGCATGTGAAGCCTGGCTGGCTGTAAAGCCATGTCTAAATTCTTTTGGACTGAGGCTTGCAATTTGTTATTAAAGAGCAATATACTCTCGTGTTAAAGGCTAAAGCTTGGCTGGCCATTGGCCATGTCTAGTGTTTTGGACTGGAGCTTTCATTGAAAGCTTGGCTGGCTAGTGAGCCATGTCTAATTCCTGGACTGAAGCTTTAGACTAACATGGCAAGATTCCTGGAATTCATATTAAAAATTTTGGAATCCTTATTTTTCTTTTTCATATAATTTTCGAAAAATATAAAATAAAAATCCAAAAAAATTAGAAAATCATAAAAATCAAAAATATTTTCTGTTTCTTGTTTGAGTCTTGAGTCACATTATAAGTTTGGTGTCACTTGCATATGCATCTTGCATTTTTCGAAAATATCATGCATTCATAGTGTTCTTCATGATCTTCAAGTTGTTCTTGGTAAGTCTTCTTGTTTGATCTTGATGATTTTTTGTTTTGTGTCTTTTCATATTTATCATATGCATTCTTGAATTCTTAGTGTCTAAGCATTAAAGAATTCTAAGTTTGGTGTCTTGCATGTTTTCTTTGCATTAAAAATTTTTCAAAAATATGTTCTTGATGTTCATCTTGACATTCAAGGTGTTCTTGGTGTTCATCTTGACATTCATATCATTCATGCATGCATTCATTGTTTTGATCTAAAAATTTCATGCATTGCATCTTTTTTGTGTTTTTCTCTCTCATCATGAAAATTCAAAAATAAAAAAAAAAATTAAATTATCTTTCCATGTTTCTCTCATCAAATTCGAAAATTTGAATTGACTTTTTCAAAAATTTTTAAAAAATCAAGTTGTTGCCAATGAGTCAAATCAAATTTTCAATTTGAAAATCTTATCTTTTTCAAAATCTTTTTCAAAAATCAAATCTTTTTCAAAATTCTTAGTTATTTTCGAAAATTCCAAAAATATTTTTCAAAAATCTTTTTCTTATTTTTGTATTAAATTTTCGAAAATAACATAAACAATTAATGTTTTGATTCAAAAATTTGAAGTTTGTTACTTGCTTGTTAAGAAAGATTCAAACTTTAAGTTCTAGAATCATATCTTGTGATTTCTTATGAATCAAGTCATTAATTGAGATTTTAAAAATCAAATCTTTTTCAAAACTAATTTCAATCATATCTTTTCAAAAATATCTTCTTATCTTATCTTTTTCAAAAATATCTTTTCAAAATATCTTTTCTAACTTCCTAACTTCTTATCTTTTCAAAATTTGTTTCAACAAACTAACTAACTTTTTGTTTGTTTCTTAACTTTTTCAAAACTACCTAACTAACTCTCTCTCTCTCTAATTTTCGAAAATATCTTCCCTCTTTTTCAAAAATTTCTTTTTTATTAACTAATTATTTTTATTTCTAAATTTTAAAAAAAAAATTTCGAAAATTTCTAACATTTTTCAAAAACCAATTTTCAAAAATCACTAACTCTTTTTCAAAATAATTTTCGAAAATTATTCCTCCCCCATCCTATTCTATTTATTCATTCATATCCTAACATCTCATCTCACATCTCTTCCATTCGTACAGTTGTGCTTCTTCCTTTACATTACATTCTTTGTCTCCCCCTCTTCTTCCACTTACATAAGGGAATCCCTATACTGTGGTATAAAGGATCTCTATTATTATTATTATTTTTCTGTGCCTTCTTCTTTGTCATATGAGCAGGAGCAAGGATAAGAACATTCTTGTGGAAGCAGATCCAGAACCTGAAAGGACTCTGAAGAGAAAATTAAGAGAAGCTAAAATACAACAATCCAGAGATAACCTTTCAGAAATTTTCGAACAGGCAGAGGAGATGGCAGCCGAAAATAATAATAATGTAAGGAAGATGCTTGGTGACTTTACTGCACCTAATTCCAATTTACATGGAAGAAGCATCTCCATTCCTGCCATTGGAGCAAACAACTTTGAGCTAAAACCTCAATTAGTTTCTCTGATGCAGCAGAACTGCAAGTTTCATGGACTTCCATCTGAAGATCCTTTTCAGTTCTTGACTGAATTCTTGCAGATATGTGATACTGTTAAGACTAATGGAGTAGATCCTGAAGTCTACAGGCTCATGCTTTTCCCGTTTGCTGTAAGAGACAAAGCTAGATTATGGTTGGATTCTCAACCCAAAGACAGCCTGAACTCTTGGGATAAGCTGGTCACGGCTTTCTTAGCCAAGTACTTTCCTCCTCAAAAGCTGAGCAAGCTTAGAGCTGATGTTCAAACCTTCAGACAGAAAGAAGGTGAATCCCTCTATGAAGCTTGGGAAAGATACAAACAGTTGACCAAAAAGTGTCCTTCTGACATGCTTTCAGAATGGACCATCCTGGATATATTCTATGATGGTTTATCTGAGCTATCAAAGATGTCACTGGACACTTCTGCAGGTGGATCCATTCACCTAAAGAAAACGCCTGCAGAAGCTCAAGAACTCATTGACATGGTTGCTAATAACCAGTTCATGTACACTTCTGAAAGGAATCCTGTGAGTAATGGGACGCCTATGAAGAAGGGAGTTCTTGAGGTTGATACTCTGAATGCCATATTGGCTCAGAATAAAATATTGACTCAGCAAGTCAATATGATTTCTCAGAGTCTGCATGGAATGCAAGCTGCATCCAACAGTACTCAAGAGGCATCTTCTGAAGAAGAAGCTTATGATCCTGAGAACCCTGCAATAGCAGAGGTAAATTACTTAGGTGAACCTTATGGAAACACCTATAACTCAACATGGAGAAATCATCCAAATTTCTCATGGAAGGATCAAAAGCCCCAACAAGGCTTTAATAATGGTGGAAGAAACAGGTTTAGCAATAGCAAGCCTTTTCCATCATCAACTCAGCAACAGACAGAGAACTCTGAACAAAATGCTTCTAATTTAGCAAATCTAGTCTCTGATCTATCTAAGGCCACTGTAAGTTTCATGAATGAAACAAGATCTTCCATTAGAAATCTGGAAGCACAAGTGGGCCAGCTGAGTAAAAGGATCACTGAAATCCCTCCTAGTACTCTCCCAAGCAATACAGAAGAGAATCCAAAAGGAGAGTGCAAGGCCATTGACATAAGCGCCATGGCCGAACCTGTGAGGAGAGGAGACGACGTGAATCCCAAGGAGGAAGACCTCCTGGGACGTCCAGTGATCAATAAGGAGCTTCCCTCTGAGGAACCAAAGGACTCTGAGGCTCATCTAGAGACCATAGAGATTCCATTGAACCTCCTTATGCCCTTCATGAGCTCTGATGAGTATTCCTCTTCTGAAGAGAATGAGGATGTCACTGAAGAGCAAACTGCCAAGTTTCTTGGTGCAATCATGAAGCTGAATGCCAAATTGTTTGGCATTAATGCTTGGGAAGTTGAACCTCCCTTGTTCATCAATGAACTAAGTGATCTGGATCAACTGACATTGCCTCAGAAGAGACAGGATCCTGAAAAGTTCATAACACCCTGTACCATAGGAACCATGATCTTTAAGGCTCTGTGTGACCTTGGTTCAGGAATAAACCTCATGCCCCTCTCTGTAATAGAGAAACTGGGAATCTATGGGGTGCAAGCTGCTAAAATCTCACTAGAGATGGCAGACAGCTCAAGAAGACAGGCTTATGGACAAGTAGAAAATGTATTAGTAAAGGTTGAGGGCCTTTACATACCTACTGATTTCATAGTCCTGGATACTGGAAAGGAAGAGGATGAATCCATCATCCTAGGAAGACCTTTCCTGGCCACAGCAAGAGCTGTGATTGATGTTGACAGAGGTGAAATAGTCCTTCAATGGAATGAGAACTCCCTTGTATTCAAAACTCAAGGATCTCTCTCTGCAACCATGGAGAGGAAGCTTGAAAAGTTTCTCTCAAAGCAGAGTCAACCAGAGCCCCCACAGTCAAACTCTAAGTTTGGTGTTGGGAGGCCACAACCAAACTCTAAGTTTGGTGTTGAACTCCCATATCCAAACTCTAAGTTTGGTGTTGGAGAGTCTCAACAAAGCTCTGCACATCTGTGAGGCTCCATGAGAGCCCACTGTCAAGCTATTGACATTAAAGAAGCGCTTGTTGGGAGGCAACCCAATGTTTATCTAATTCTTATTTTTATTGTTTTTCGTGTTTTCTTAGGTTCATGATCATGTGGAGTCACAAAATAAATATAAAAATTGAAAACGGAATCAAAAACAGCAGAAGAAAAATTACACCCTGGAGGAGCATCTGTCTGGCGTTCAGCGCCAGAACAGAGCATGGTTCTGGCGCTGAACGCCCAAAATGGGCAGCTTCTGGGCGCTGAACGCCAGAACAAGCATGGTTCTGGCGTTCAACGCCAGAAATGGCACACAAATGGGCGTTGAACGCCCAAAATGGCCACCAACCTGGCGCTGAACGCCCAGAGTTGGATACAAAGGCATTTTTACATGCCTAATGGTGCAGGGATGTAAATGCCTTGACACCTCAGGATCTGTGGACCCCACAGGATCCCCACCTACCTCCACTCACTTCTTCTCACCACTCTCTTTCACACAACCCCATAAACACTCTTCCCTAAAAACCCCTCACCAATCACCTCAATCTCTCTTCCCCACTAAACCTTCACCACTCACATCCACCCACTCTTCCCAATAAACCTACCTCATAAACTCCACCTACCTTCAAAATTCAAAACCAATTTCCCACCCAAACCCACCCATATGGCCGAACCAATACCCCCCTCCCTTCCCTATATAAAGACCTCCATTCTTCATCAAATTCACACAACACACCCCTTTACACTCCTCTTGGCCGAAACCACATCTCCCTCTCCCTCTCCATATTTCTTCTTCTTCTTCTTCTATTCTTTTGTTTATTGCTCGAGGGCGAGCAATATTCTAAGTTTGGTGTGGTAAAAGCATAAGCTTATTGTTTTTCCATTACCATTGATGGCACCTAAGACCGGAGAATCCTCTAGAAGAGGGAAAGGGAAGATAAAAGCTTCCACATCCGAGTCATGGGAGATGGAAAGGTTCATCTCCAAAGCCCATCAAGACCACTTCTATGATGTTGTGGCCAAGAAGAAGGTGATCCCTGAGGTCCCTTTTAAACTCAAAAGAAATGAGTATCCGGAGATCCGACATGAAATTCAAAGAAGAGGTTGGGAAGTTCTAACAAATCCCATCCAACAAGTCGGCATCCTAATGGTTCAAGAGTTCTATGCCAATGCATGGATCACCAAGAACCATGATCAAAGTAAGAACCCGGATCCAAAGAACTATGTTACAATGGTTCGGGGGAAATACTTAGATTTTAGTCCGGAAAAGGTGAGGTTGGCGTTCAACTTGCCATACATGGAAGAGAACGCACGCCCCTACACAAGGAGAGTCAACTTTGATCAAAGGTTGGACCAAGTCCTTATGGACATATGTGTAGAAGGAGCTCAATGGAAGGTTGACTCCAAAGGCAAGCCGGTTCAACTAAGAAGATTGGACCTCAAGCCTATAGCTAGAGGATGGTTGGAGTTTATTCAATGCTCAATCATTCCCACTAGCAACCGGTCTGAAGTTACTATAGACCGGGCCATCATGATCCATACCATCATGATTGGAGAAGAGGTAGAAGTTCATGAGATTATACCTCAAGAACTCTACAAGGTGGCTGACAAGTCCTCCACCATGGCAAGGTTAGCCTTTCCTCACCTCATTTGCCACCTATGCAATTCAGCTGGGATTGACATAGAGGGAGATATCCTCATTAAAGAGGAAAAGCCCATCACTAAGAAAAAGATGGAGCAAGCAAGAGAGCCCAGTCATGGAGCTCAAGAGGCGCAAGAAGCTCATCACCATGAGATTCCAGAAATGCCTCAAATGCACTTTCCTCCACAAAACTATTGGGAGCAAATCAACACCTCCCTAGGAGAATTGAGTTCCAATATGGGACAACTACGGGTGGAACATCAAGAGCACTCCATCATGCTTCATGAAATAAGAAAAGATCAAAAAGCAATGAGGGAGGAGCAACAAAGACAAGGAAGAGACATAGAAGAGCTCAAGGACATCATTGGTTCCTCAAGAAGGAAACGCCACCATCACTAAGGTGGATTCATTCCTTGTTCTTATTTCTCTGTTTTTTGTTTTCTATGTTATGTGCTTATCTATGTTTGTGTCTTCACTACATGATCATTAGTAGTTAGTAACTTTGTCTTCAAGATATGAATGTCCTATGAATCCATCACCTCTCTTAAATGAAAAATGTTTTTAATTCAAAAGAACAAGAAGTACATGAGTTTCGAATTTATCCTTGAACTTAGCTTAATTATATTGATGTGGTGACAATGCTTCTTGTTTTCTGAATGTATGCTTGAACAGTGCATATGTCTTTTGAAGTTGTTGTTTAAGAATGTTAAATATGTTGGCTCTTGAAAGAATGATGACTAGGAGACATGTTATTTGATAATCTGAAAATCATAAAAATGATTCTTGAAGCAAGAAAAAGCAGCAAAGAACAAAGCTTGCAGAAAAAAAAAAAAAGAAAGGGGCAAAAAAAATAGAAAGAAAAAGAAAAAGTAAGCAGAAAAAGCCAATAACCCTTAAAACCAAAAGGCAAGGGCAAATAAAAAGGATCCCAAGGCTTTGAGCATCAGTGGATAGGAGGGCCTAAAGGAATAAAATCCTGGTCTAAGCGGCTAAACCAAGCTGTCCCTAACCATGTGCTTGTGGCGTGTAGGTATCAAGTGAAAACTTGAGACTGAGCGGTTAAAGTCAAGGTCCAAAGCAAAAAAAAAAAAAAAAGAGTGTGCTTAAGAACCCTGGACACCTCTAATTGGGGACTTTAGCAAAGCTGAGTCACAATCTGAAAAGGTTCACCCAATTATGTGTCTGTGGCATTTATGTATCCGGTGGTAATACTGGAAAACAAAGTGCTTAGGGCCACGGCCAAGACTCATAAAGAAGCTGTGTTCAAGAATCATCATACTGAACTAGGAGAGTCAATAACACTATTCGAAATCTGAAGTTCCTATAGATGCCAATCATTCTGAACCTCAATGGATAAAGTGAGATGCCAAAACTATTCAAGAGGCAAAAAGCTATAAGTCCCGCTCATATGATTGGAGCTATGTTTCATTGATAGTTTGGAATTTATAGTATATTCTCTTCTTTTTATCCTATTTGATTTTCAGTTGCTTGGGGACAAGCAACAATTTAAGTTTGGTGTTGTGATGAGCGGATAATTTATACGCTTTTTGGCATTGTTTTTAGTATGTTTTTAGTAGGATCTAGTCACTTTTAGGGATGTTTTCATTAGTTTTTGTGTTAAATTCACATTTCTGGACTTTACTATGAGTTTGTGTGTTTTTCTGTGATTTCAGGTATTTTCTGGCTGAAATTGAGAGACTTGAGCAGAAATCAGATTCAGAGGTTGAAAAGGGACTGCTGATGCTGTTGGATTCTGACCTCCCTGCACTTAAAGTGGATTTTCTGGAGCTACAGAACTCGAAATGGCGCGCTTCCAATTGCGTTGGAAAGTAGACATCCAGGGCTTTCCAGTAATATATAATAGTCCATTGTTTAGCCAAGAATTGACGACGTAAACTGGCGTTCAACGCCAGCCTTCTGCCCAAATCTGGCGTCCAGCGCCAGAAAAGGATCCAAAACCAGAGTTGAACGCCCAAACTGGCACAGAAACTGGCGTTCAACTCCACAAATGGCCTCTGCACGTGCAACACTCAGGCTCAGCCCAAACATACACCAAGTGGGCCCAGGAAGTGGATTTATGCATCAATTACTTACTCATGTAAACCCTAGTGACTAGTTTATTATAAATAGGACCTCTTACTATTGTATTAGGCATCTTTGGATCTTTGGATTACCTTATGATCCTTTGATCACGTTTTAGGGGGCTGGCCATCTCGGCCATGCCTGGATCTTCACTTATGTAATTTTAACGGTAGAGTTTCTACACTCCATAGATTAAGGTGTGGAGCTCTGCTGTCCTTCAAAGATTAATGCAAAGTACTACTGTTTTCTATTCAATTCTTCTTATTTCTCTTCTAAGATATCCATTCGCACCCAAGAACGTGATGAAGGTGATGATTATGTGTGACGCTCATCATCCTTCTCCCTTATGAACGCGTGCCTGACAAACACTTCTGTTCTACATGAATTAAGCTAGAATGAGTATCTCTTAGATCTCCTAACCGGAATCTTCGTGGCGTAAGCTAGAATGATGGCGGCATTCAAGAGAATCCGGAAGGTCTAAACCTTGTCTGTGGTATTCTGAGTAGGATTCAATGATTGAATGACTGTGACGAGCTTCAAACTCGCGAGTGCTGGGCGTTAGTGAATCCTATTCCAGCATGATCGAGAACCGACAGATGAATAGCCGTGCCGTGACAGGGTGCGTGAGCATATTATTCACTGAGAGGAGGGGATGTAGCCACTGACAACGGTGATGCCCTTGCATAAAGCCAGCCATGGAAAGGAGTAAGACTGATTGGATGAAGATAGCAGGAAAGCAGAGGTTCAGAGGAACGAAAAGCATCTCCATTCGCTTATCTGAAATTCCTACCAATGATTTACATAAGTATCTCTATCCCTATTTTATTATATACTATTCGAAAACACCATTATCAATTTATATCTGCTTGACTGAGATTTACAAGGTAACCATAGCTTGCTTCATACCAACAATCTCCGTGGGATTCGACCCTTACTCACGTAAGGTATTACTTGGACGACCCAGTGCACTTGCTGGTTAGTTGTATCGAAGTTGTGACAATTATGAATTAAGATCAGAGCACCAAGCTCTGGAGCCATTACCAGGATTTGTTCGAGCCTGGAGATCACAATTTCGTGCACCATGGCCCAAGGCTCTGAGCATCAATTACTAGGCAGAAAAGAAAGAAGAAACAAAAACTCAAAGGGTTGTTATCCTAGTAAATGCTTGTGGTCGAATTGTGTCAAAGAAAGAGGCTTGAGCAAGTAAATCCTTAGGGGTGCTTTAACACCTAATACCTTAAAACCAACTGGTTTAGGAGTATTGATTGAAAGCTTATCTAAAGAGCCGCTTTGAGACATGACACTTAGAGTCAAGGCCAAAGCAAAGAAACCATAAGCTGCTTCAAGGTGATTACATATAAAGAGACCTCCATGATACCATTTGGATGAAAATCCTAAGACCTAAGACTCCCAAGATGTAGGGACTAGTAAGCACTGAGTCCCTTGCATGAGTACATGATTTAGAGTTCACTCCACTGTCACTTGATCACTTCACTCACAGGATAGTACATGTAATTTTTCAAATCCATTCTGATTGAAAGAACCTTTGAGCATAATTCCTTTCTTGCTTGGGGACAAGCAAGCTTTAAGTTTGGTGTTGTGATGACAAGTCATCTTAGCCTAGTTTCACTAGCCTTTTTCTTTTGTTTTCAATTGAATTATGCACTTTCTTGAGCCACAAGCAAGCCAATTGGGTAGATTTTCATGTTTCCTTTGATTTAATCAACCATTGATAAATTAATGCAATTTCATGAGGATTTATGCTATAATTGCCACATATTATGAAAGAATGACAATCTCATGATTTTGAGCATAGCTTTGATGTGTTTGGTTGATTAATGATAGGTGAAGAAAGCTGGGAGAAAGGTTGAAGCAAGAAGGAATGGATAGGAGCAAGAGAGAACAAAAAGTTTGAGCAAAAGTTTGCCTCAAACTTTAGCTCAAACTTTCGGAATAAGTGAAAACACCCCAGGGAACAAAAAGCTTGAGCAAAAGTTTGCCTCAAACTTTAGCTCAAACTTTTGGGAAAAAAGCTTGCGCCAACGTTTGCCTCAAACTTTTTGGCAAACGTTGGCGCCATCAGCAACACACCCTGGAGACAAAAAGTTTGCGCCAACGTTTGCCTCAAACCTTTTGGCAAACGTTGGCGCCATGAGTGTGCATAAGGGGGCCAACGTTTGAGCAAAAGTTTGACCCCAAACTTTAGCTCAAACGTTGGTAGCAGCAAGAATGGGGTTGCTGATGTAAAAAGTTTGAGTAAAAGTTTGCCTCAAACTTTTACTCAAACTTTTACTCAAGCTTTTATAATTCCCAACCCGGTTCACTTCGGTTCTCTCTCCAACTCCAAGAGCAATCAACCAAGGCCTCTATCAACCCAATTCCATCAAGAGCAAAGGTCCAATTCAAGGCTTGAAGACCATTTGAAGAAAGTGTATAAATAGCTTAAGATTTAAGTTTTAGGGAGCTTTCCTTTTAGTTTTGCTAAGTAGTTTTAGGGAGGGCTTTTCTTTTCGGTTTTGATTAGTTAGTTTTGCATAGAGCTCACCTTTACATTTTGGCATTGTTGTTTTAATTCAAGAGAATCTGGGGAGGAGAATTGATCTCTCTTCTTCCTTGTTCTTGCTTGAATACTCTTTACTTTTCTTGCTTCGGATCTTGGGTGGAGAATTGAAGAAATTCTGTTTCAATCTCACCTTGGGATCTTGTTTAATTTTCCGCATCATTGAATTTTAGTTTCTGTTAATTGCTTTTTCTTCTACTTTCTCTGCAATTTACATTTCCTTTGCAATTGCTCTTGTTGGATCTGGGAAGGCATTGAGATCTAGACTTGGTTATCTAGTCTCTTGAGTCCTGAGATCTGGATTTCCATTTTCAATTTCTCTATTTACTGCTTTCAAGATCTTTTATATTTCTGTTTTAGATCCGATTCAACCCAAGGCATCTTCTATTCTTCTGTGTGTTGAATTTAATTCTTCCTTGTTTAATTTCTGCAAATCCAATTCCCAATTCCCTTTACAATTCAAGCCATTTATATTTCTTGCACTTTAAGATTCTGCAATTTACATTTCTTGCGTTCTAAGTTTTTGCCATTTAATTTCTTGCCCTTTAAGATTTAGCACTTTAAATTTCAGTTCTCTTTAATTTCATGCAAATTACCCATTCCCTTTATTTTCCATGCAATTTAAATTATGCAAATTACAAATCTCTCAACCAAATCTTGATTCGCTTGACTAAATCAACCACTAAACTAAAATTGCTCAATCCTTCAATCCCTGTGGGATCGACCTCACTCCCGTGAGTTATTATTACTTGATGCGACCTGGTGCACTTGCCGGTGAGTTTTGTGTCGGATCGTTTTCCGCACATCAAGTTTTTGGCGCCGTTGCCGGGGATTGATTAGATTGACAATGATTAAGTGAGGTGGTGATCTAGATCTAGCATTTTTATTTTCTGTTTCTCTAATTTTTGACTAACACACTAACTGTTTAAAGTTTTGTCTCAACTGACTACACTCAATTTTCAAGAATACCACTGTGTGTTCCGTTTGTTGATTTATATGTCACAGGAAAGAAGAGAGGCCAGAGGGAAGGATATCATTGAAGAAGGAGTTTCTGAGAAAGAAGAACACCACAACATGAAGCCGCAACTCATTACACTAATCAAGAACAATTGTTCCTATGGTGGAAATCCATTGGAGAATCCTAAACAGCACCTATCCCTTTTTCTAAGGACTTGTGGTGCTGTCAATCTCGATAGTATAAATCATGATACCTATAAGCTCTTGTTATTTTCTTTCTCACTAAAGGATGAAGCGGCACAATGGCTTGAAACCTTTCCCCAAGGAAGTATCACTAGTTGGGATGATTTGGTTGCCAAGTTTCTAGCCAAATTCTCCTCATCCCAACAAAACATCAAGATGAAAGAGGGAATACATCCTTTCATACAAGGAGAGGAAGAACCATTGTTCAAAGCATGGGAAAGATACAAGAAAGCAAGTGACAAAGTGGGTTTCCAAGCGTTCTATGAAGGATTAACCCCAGAAACAAAAAGAGCGGTGGATTACTTCTCAGATGGCCTACTCAATGCAACAGCAACCATCCAAGGAACTGCAGAGTTCAAGGACAAAAGAGCCAATAACCAACACTCATTTGAGACACTACGGAATGCAATTTCAGAAAAGGAAGTAATGAATCTTGAAGGAGTGAGGGCAATCATGAATCAAAACAAACAGCTATACCAGAAAACTCAGCAACAATTGGAGTCAATAGCTAGACAAATTGATTTTCTACATTCTGCCACAGTGAATGCACAATTTCCACCATGGAAGCCACATTCTTATCTAAGAATGAGGGAATCTCAGCATCAGGAACAAAGGGACTTCAACTATAACAACCCTAACTTCCCAAACCTGCAAAAGCACCACCATACCAACAACAATCACTACATACCACCACACTACCCACCCCTCCGGTGCACGAAATTGTGATGTCCAGGCTCGAACAATCCCTGGTAATGGCTCCAAAGCTTGGTGCTCTGATCTTAATTCATAATTGTCACAACTTCGATACAACTAACCAGCAAGTGCACTGGGTCGTCCAAGTAATACCTTACGTGAGTAAGGGTCGAATCCCACGGAGATTGTTGGTCTGAAGCAAGCTATGGTCACCTTGTACATCTCAGTCAGGCGGATATAAAGTGATAATGGTGTTTTCGAATATTAATTAATAAAATAGGGATAGAGATACTTATGTAAATCATTGGTAGGAATTTCAGATAAGCGAATGGAGATGCTTTTCGTTCCTCTGAACCTCTGCTTTCCTGCTATCTTCATCCAATCAGTCTTACTCCTTTCCATGGCTGGCTTTATGCAAGGGCATCACCGTTGTCAGTGGCTACATCCCCTCCTCTCAGTGAATAATATGCTCACGCACCCTGTCACGGCACGGCTATTCATCTGTCGGTTCTCGATCATGCTGGAATAGGATTCACCCTCCTTTTGCGTCTGTCACTAACGCCCAGCACTCGCGAGTTTGAAGCTCGTCACAGTCATTCAATCATTGAATCCTACTCAGAATACCACAGACAAGGTTTAGACCTTCCGGATTCTCTTGAATGCCGCCATCATTCTAGCTTACGCCACGAAGATTCCTGTTAGGAGATCTAAGAGATACTCATTCTAGCTTAATTCATGTGGAACATAAGTGTTTGTCAGGCACGCGTTCATAAGGGAGAAGGATGATAAGCGTCACACATAATCATCACCTTCATCACGTTCTTGGGTGCGAATGGATATCTTAGAAGAGAAATAAGAAGAATTGAATAGAAAACAGTAGTACTTTGCATTAATCTTTGAGGAACAGCAGAGCTCCACACCTTAATCTATGGAGTGTAGAAACTCTACCGTATGAAAATACATAAGTGAAGGTCCAGGCATGGCCGAGATGGCCAGCCCCCTAAACGAGATCAATAGTCTCCTAAGATGAACAATGAATTAAAACTGAGACCAAAGATTCCTAATACAATAGTAAGAGGTCCTATTTATAATAAACTAGTCACTAGGATTTACATGAGTAAGTAATTGATGCATAAATCCACTTCCTGGGCCCACTTGGTGTATGTTTGGGCTGAACCTGAGTGTTGCACGTGCAGAGGCCATTTGTGGAGTTGAACGCCAGTTTCTGTGCCAGTTTGGGCGTTCAACTCTGGTTTTGGATCCTTTTCTGGCGCTGGACGCCAGATTTGGGCAGAAGGCTGGCGTTGAACGCCAGTTTACGTCATCAATTCTTGGCCAAAGTATGGACTATTATATATTGCTGGAAAGCCCTGGATGTCTACTTTCAAACGCAATTGGAAGCGCGCCATTTCGAGTTCTGTAGCTCCAGAAAATCCACTTTAAGTGCAGGGAGGTCAGAATCCAACACCATCAGCAGTCCTTTTTCAACCTCTGAATCTGATTTCTGCTCAAGTCCCTCAATTTCAGCCAGAAAATACCTGAAATCACAGAAAAACACACAAACTCATAGTAAATTCTAGAAATGTGAATTTAACATAAAAACTAAGGAAAACATCCCTAAAAGTAACTAGATCCTACTGAAAACATACTAAAAACAATGCCAAAAAGCGTATAAATTATCCGCTCATCACAACACCAAACTTAAATTCTTGCTTGTCCCCAAGCAACTGAAAATCAAATAGGATAAAAAGAAGAGAATATACTATAAATTCCAAACTATCAATGAAACAGAGCTTCAATCATATGAGCGGGACTTATAGCTTTTTGCCTCTTGAATAGTTTTGGCATCTCACTTTATCCATTGAGGTTCAGAATGATTGGCATCTATAGGAACTTCAGATTTCGAATAGTGTTATTGACTCTCCTAGTTCAGTATGATGATTCTTGAACACAGCTTCTTTATGAGTCTTGGCCGTGGCCCTAAGCACTTTGTTTTCCAGTATTACCACCGGATACATAAATGCCACAGACACATAATTGGGTGAACCTTTTCAGATTGTGACTCAGCTTTGCTAGAGTCCCCAATTAGAGGTGTCCAGGGTTCTTAAGCACACTCTTTGTTTTTGCTTTGGACCTTGACTTTAACCGCTTAGTCTCAAGTTTTCACTTGACACCTACACGCCACAAGCACATGGTTAGGGACAGCTTGGTTTAGCCGCTTAGACCAGGATTTTATTCCTTTAGGCCCTCCTATCCATTGATGCTCAAAGCCTTGGGATCCTTTTTATTTGCCCTTGCCTTTTGGTTTTAAGGGTTATTGGCTTTTTCTGCTTGCTTTTTCTTTTTCTTTCTATTTTTTTTTCGCCTATTTTTTTTCTTTTTTCTTCTCTTTTTTTTTTTCTGCAAGCTTTGTTCTTTGCTGCTTTTTCTTGCTTCAAGAATCATTTTTATGATTTTTCAGATTATCAAATAACATGTCTCCTAGTCATCATTCTTTCAAGAGCCAACATATTTAACATTCTTAAACAGCAACTTCAAAAGACATATGCACTGTTCAAGTATACATTCAGAAAACAAGAAGCATTGTCACCACATCAATATAATTAAACTAAGTTCAAAGATAAATTCGAAACTCATGTACTTCTTGTTCTTTTGAATTAAAACATTTTTCATTTAAGAGAGGTGATGGATTCATAGGACATTCATATCTTTAAGACAAAGTTACTAACTACTAATGATCATGTAGTGAAGACACAAACGTAGATAAGCACATAACATAGAAAACGAAAAACAGAGAAAGCAAAAAACAAGGAATGAATCCACCTTAGTGATGGTGGCGTTTCCTTCTTGAGGAACCAATGATGTCCTTGAGCTCTTCTATGTCTCTTCCTTGTCTTTGTTGCTCCTCCCTCATTGCTTTCTGATCTTCTCTTATTTCATGGAGCATGATGGAGTGCTCTTGATGTTCCACCCTTAATTGTCCCATATTGGAACTCAATTCTCCTAGGGAGGTGTTGATTTGCTCCCAATAGTTATGTGGAGGAAAGTGCATTTGAGGCATCTCAAGGATCTCATGGAAGTGAGCTTCTTGCGCCTCTTGAGCTCCATGACTGGGCTCTCTTGCTTGCTCCATCTTTTTCTTAGTGATGGGCTTGTCCTCTTTGATGAGGATATCTCCCTCTATGTCAATCCCCGCTGAATTGCATAGGTGGCAAATGAGGTGAGGAAAGGCTAACCTTGCCATGGTGGAGGACTTGTCAGCCACCTTGTAGAGTTCTTAAGGTATAATCTCATGAACTTCCACCTCTTCTCCAATCATGATGCTATGGATCATGATGGCCCGGTCTATAGCAACTTCAGACCGGTTGCTAGTGGGAATGATTGAGCATTGAATAAACTCCAACCATCCTCTAGCTATAGGCTTGAGGTCCAATCTTCTTAGTTGAACCGGCTTGCCTTTGGAGTCAACCTTCCATTGAGCTTCTTCTACACATATGTCCATAAGGACTTGGTCCAACCTTTGATCAAAGTTGACTCTCCTTGTGTAGGGGCGTGCGTTCTCTTCCATGTTTGGCAAGTTGAACGCCAACCTGACATTTTCCGGACTAAAATCTAAGTATTTCCCCCGAACCATTGTAACATAGTTCCTTGGATCCGGGTTCTTACTTTGATCATGGTTCTTGGTGATCCATGCATTGGCATAGAACTCTTGAACCATTAGGATGCCGACTTGTTGGATGGGATTTGTTAGAACTTCCCAACCTCTTCTTTGAATTTCATGTCGGATCTCCGGATACTCATTTCTTTTGAGTTTGAAAGGGACCTCAGGGATCACCTTCTTCTTGGCCACAACATCATAGAAGTGGTCTTGATGGGCTTTGGAGATGAATCTTTCCATCTCCCATGACTCGGATGTGGAAGCTTTTGTCTTCCCTTTCCCTCTTCTAGAGGATTCTCCGGTCTTAGATGCCATCAATGGTAATGGAAAAACAAAAAAGCTATGCTTTTACCACACCAAACTTAGAATATTGCTCGCCCTCGAGCAATAAACAAAAGAATAGATGATGAAGAAGAAGAAATGGAGGAGAGGGAGAGGGTGATGTGGTTCGGCCAAGAAGGGTATAGAGGGGTTGTGTTGTGTGAATTTGAAGAAGAATGGAGGTCTTTATATAGGGAAGGGAGGGGGGTTTTGGTTCGGCCATATGGGTGGGTTTGGGTGGGAAATTAGTTTTGAATTTTGAAGGTAGGTGGAGTTTATGAGGTAGGTTTATGGGGAAGAGTGGATGGATGTGAGTGGTGAAGGTTTAGTGGGGAAGAGAGATTGAGGTGATTGGTTAGGGGTTTTTAGGGAAGAGTGTTTGTGGGGTTGTGTGAAAGAGAGTGGTGAGAAGAAGTGAGTGGAGGTAGGTGGGGATCCTGTGGGGTCCACAGATCCTGAGGTGTTCAAGGATTTACATCCCTGCACCCATTAAGCATATAAAAATGCCCTTGTATCCAACTCTGGGCGTTCAGCGCCAGGTTGGTGGCCATTTTGGGCGTTCAACGCCCATCTGTGTGCCATTTCTGGCGATGAACGCCAGAACCATGCCTGTTCTGGCGTTCAGCGCCCAGAAGCTGCCCATTTTGGGCGTTCAGCGCCAGAACCATGCTCTGTTCTGGCGCTGAACGCCAGACAGATGCTCCTCCAGGGTGTGATTTTTCTTCTGCTGTTTTTGATTCCGTTTTCAATTTTTATATTTATTTTGTGACTCCACATGATCATGAACCTAAGAAAACATGAAAAATAATAAAAATAAGAATTAGATAAACATTGGGTTGCCTCCCAACAAGCGCTTCTTTAATGTCAATAGCTTGACAGTGGGCTCTCATGGAGCCTCACAGATGTGCAGAGCTTTGTTGAGACTCTCCAACACCAAACTTAGAGTTTGGATATGGGAGTTCAACACCAAACTTAGAGTTTGGTTGTGGCCTCCCAACACCAAACTTAAAGTTTGACTGTGGGGGCTCTGGTTGACTCTGCTTTGAGAGAAGCTTTTCAAGCTTCCTCTCCATGGTTGCAGAGGGAGATCCTTGAGTTTTGAATACAAGGGAGTTCTCATTCCATTGAAGGACTATTTCACCTCTGTCAACATCAATCACAGCTCTTGCTGTGGCCAGGAAAGGTCTTCCTAGGATGATGGATTCATCCTCTTCCTTTCCAGTATCCAGGACTATGAAATCAGTAGGTATGTAAAGGCCCTCAACCTTTACTAATACATCTTCTACTTGTCTATAAGCCTGTCTTCTTGAGCTGTCTGCCATCTCTAGTGAGATTTTAGCAGCTTGCACCCCATAGATTCCCAGTTTCTCTATTACAAAAAGGGGCATGAGGTTTATTCCTGAACCAAGGTCACACAGAGCCTTAAAGAGCATGGTGCCTATGGTACAGGGTATTATGAATTTTCCAGGATCCTGTCTCTTCTGAGGCAATGTCAGTTGATCCATATCACTTAGTTCATTGATGAACAAGGGAGGTTCAACTTCCCAAGCATCAATGCCAAACAATTTGGCATTCAGCTTCATGATTGCACCAAGAAACTTGGCAGTTTGCTCTTCAGTAACATCCTCATTCTCTTCAGAAGAGGAATACTCATCAGAGCTCATGAAGGTCATAAGGAGGTTCAATGGAATCTCTATAGTCTCTAGATGAGCCTCAGAGTCCTTTGGTTCCTCAGAGGGAAGCTCCTTATTGATCACTGGACGTCCCAGGAGGTCCTCCTCCTTGGGATTCACGTCCTCTCCTCTCCTCAGAGGTTCGGCCATGGCGCTTATGTCAATGGCCTTGCACTCTCCTTTTGGGTTCTCTTCTGTATTGCTTGGGAGAGTACTAGGAGGGATTTCAGTGATCCTTTTACTCAGCTGGCCCACTTGTGCTTCCAGATTTCTAATGGAAGACCTTGTTTTATTCATGAAACTTACAGTGGCCTTAGATAGATCAGAGACTAGATTTGCTAAATTAGAAGCATTTTGTTCAGAGTTCTCTGTCTGTTGCTGAGTTGATGATGGAAAAGGCTTGCTATTGCTAAACCTGTTTCTTCCACCATTATTAAAGCCTTGTTGAGGCTTTTGATCCTTCCATGAGAAATTTGGATGATTTCTCCATGTTGAGTTATAGGTGTTTCCATAAGGTTCACCTAAGTAATTTACCTCTGCTATTGCAGGGTTCTCAGGATCATAAGCTTCTTCTTCAGGAGAAGCCTTTTGAGTACTGTTGGATGCAGCTTGCATTCCATGCAGACTCTGAGAGATCATATTGACTTGCTGAGTCAATATTTTATTCTGAGCCAATATGGCATTCAGAGTATCAACCTCAAGAACTCCCTTCTTCATAGGCGTCAGATTATTCACAGGATTCCTTTCAGAAGTGTACATGAACTGGTTATTAGCAACCATGTCAATGAGTTCTTGAGCTTCTGCAGGCGTTTTCTTTAGGTGAATGGATCCACCTGCAGAAGTGTCCAGTGACATCTTTGATAACTCAGATAAACCATCATAGAATATATCCAGGATGGTCCATTCTGAAAGCATGTCAGAAGGACACTTTTTGGTCAACTGTTTGTATCTTTCCCAAGCTTCATAGAGAGATCCACAAGAATGTTCTTATCCTTGCTCCTGCTCATATGACAAAGAAGAAGGCACAGAAAAATAATAATAATAATAATAATAATAATAATAGAGATCCTTTATACCACAGTATAGGGATCCCTTTGTGAGTGGAAGAAAAGAGGGGGAGACAAAGAATGTGATGTAAAGGGAAAAACACAACTGTACCGATGGAAGAGATGTGAGATGAGATGTTAGGATATGAATGAATAAATAGAATAGGATGGGGGAGGTATAATTTTCGAAAATTATTTTGAAAAGGAGTTAGTGATTTTTGAAAATTGGTTTTTGAAAATTTGTTAGTGTTTTTCGAAAATTTTTTGAAATAAAAAAAAAATAAAACTAATTAGTTAATTAAAAAGAAATTTTTGAAAAAAGGGGGAGATATTTTCAAAAATTAGAAAGAGAGAATTGGTTAGGTGGTTTTGAAAAAGTTAAGAAACAAACAAAAGGTTAGTTAGTTAGTTGAAACAAATTTTGAAAAGATAAGAAGTTAGGAGGTTAGAAAAGATATTTTGAAAAGATATTTTTGAAAAAGATAAGATAAGAAGATATTTTTGAAAAGATATGATAGAAATTAGTTTTTGAAAAAGATTTGATTTTTAAAATCTCAATTAATGACTTGATTCATAAGAAATCACAAGATATGATTCTAGAACTTAAAGTTTGAATCTTTCTTAACAAGCAAGTAACAAACTTCAAATTTTTGAATCAAAACATTAATTGTTATTGTTATTTTCGAAAATATGGTATAAAAATAAGAAAATGATTTTTGAAAAATATTTTTGGAATTTTCGAAAATAACTAAGAATTTTGAAAAAGATTTGATTTTTGAAAAAGATTTTGAAAAAGATAAGATTTTCAAATTGAAAATTTGATTTGACTCATGAGAAACAATTTGATTTTAAAAATTTTTGAAAAAGTCAATCCAAATTTTCGAATTTGATGAGAGAAAAAGGGAAAGATATTTTTTTTTATTTTTGAATTTTTATGATGAGAGAGAAAAACACAAAAAAAATGCAATGCATGAAATTTTTAGATCAAAACATGTGATGCATGCAAGAATGCTATGAATGTCAAGATGAACACTAAGAACACTATGAAGATCATGATGAACATCATAGACACAATTTTGGAAAATTTTTAATGCAAAGAAAACATGCAAGACACCAAACTTAGAATTCTTTAATGCTTAGACACTAAGAATTCAAGAATGCATATGATAAACATGAAAAGACACAAAACAAAAAAAAATCATCAAGATCAAACAAGAAGACTTACCAAGAACAACTTGAAGATCATGAAGAACACTATGAATGCATGAAATTTTCGAAAAATGCAAGATGCATATGCAGGTGACACCAAACTTATAATGTGATTCAAGACTCAAACAAGAAACAGAAAAATATTTTTGATTTTTATGATTTTCTGATTTTTTTTGTATTTTTTCGAAAATTAATATGAAAAAGAAAAATAAGGATTCCAAAATTTTTAATATGAATTTTAGGAATCTTGCTATGTTAGTCTAAAGCTTCAGTCCAGGAATTAGACATGGCTCACTAGCCAGCCAAGCTTTCAAAGAAAGCTCCAGTCCAAAACACTAGACATGGCCAATGGCCAGCCAAGCTTCAGCAGGTGATCATGGATCAGCGGCGGGTGGATGAGCAACAACTAAGTTGCTCTTGATAACAAATTGCAAGCCTCAGTCCAAATGCATTTAGACATGGCTTTACAGCCAGCCAGGCTTCACATGCTTCATGAAACACTAGAATTCATTCTTAAAAATTTTGAATAAATTTTTGAAAACATTTTTATTTTTTCCGAAAACAAAAGAGAAATTTTTTTTTTTTTGAAAATATTTTTGAAAGATTTTTGAAAAGAAAACGAAAAGAAAGTTACCCAATCTGAGCAACAAGAACCGTCAGTTGTCCAAACTCAAACAATCCCCGGCAATGGCGCCAAAAACTTGGTGCACGAAATTGTGATGTCCAGGCTCGAACAATCCCTGGTAATGGCTCCAAAGCTTGGTGCTCTGATCTTAATTCATAATTGTCACAACTTCGATACAACTAACCAGCAAGTGCACTGGGTCGTCCAAGTAATACCTTACGTGAGTAAGGGTCGAATCCCACGGAGATTGTTGGTCTGAAGCAAGCTATGGTCACCTTGTACATCTCAGTCAGGCGGATATAAAGTGATAATGGTGTTTTCGAATATTAATTAATAAAATAGGGATAGAGATACTTATGTAAATCATTGGTAGGAATTTCAGATAAGCGAATGGAGATGCTTTTCGTTCCTCTGAACCTCTGCTTTCCTGCTATCTTCATCCAATCAGTCTTACTCCTTTCCATGGCTGGCTTTATGCAAGGGCATCACCGTTGTCAGTGGCTACATCCCCTCCTCTCAGTGAATAATATGCTCACGCACCCTGTCACGGCACGGCTATTCATCTGTCGGTTCTCGATCATGCTGGAATAGGATTCACCCTCCTTTTGCGTCTGTCACTAACGCCCAGCACTCGCGAGTTTGAAGCTCATCACAGTCATTCAATCATTGAATCCTACTCAGAATACCACAGACAAGGTTTAGACCTTCCGGATTCTCTTGAATGCCGCCATCATTCTAGCTTACGCCACGAAGATTCCTGTTAGGAGATCTAAGAGATACTCATTCTAGCTTAATTCATGTAGAACAGAAGTGTTTGTCAGGCACACGTTCATAAGGGAGAAGGATGATGAGCGTCACACATAATCATCACCTTCATCACGTTCTTGGGTGCGAATGGATATCCTAGAAGAGAAATAAGAAGAATTGAATAGAAAACAGTAGTACTTTGCATTAATCTTTGAGGAACAGCAGAGCTCCACACCTTAATCTATGGAGTGTAGAAACTCTACCGTATGAAAATACATAAGTGAAGGTCCAGGCATGGCCGAGATGGCCAGCCCCCTAAACGAGATCAATAGTCTCCTAAGATGAACAATGAATTAAAACTGAGACCAAAGATTCCTAATACAATAGTAAGAGGTCCTATTTATAATAAACTAGTCACTAGGGTTTACATGAGTAAGTAATTGATGCATAAATCCACTTCCTGGGCCCACTTGGTGTATGTTTGGGCTGAGCCTGAGTGTTGCACGTGCAGAGGCCATTTGTGGAGTTGAACGCCAGTTTCTGTGCCAGTTTGGGCGTTCAACTCTGGTTTTGGATCCTTTTCTGGCGCTGGACGCCAGATTTGGGCAGAAGGCTGGCGTTGAACGCCTGTTTACGTCGTCAATTCTTAGCCAAAGTATGGACTATTATATATTTCTGGAAAGCCCTGGATGTCTACTTTCCAACGCAATTAGAAGCGCGCCATGTCGAGTTCTGTAGCTCCAGAAAATCCACTTTAAGTGCAGGGAGGTCAGAATCCAATAGCATCAGCAGTCCTTTTTCAACCTCTGAATCTGATTTTTGCTCAAGTCCCTCAATTTCAACCAGAAAATACCTGAAATCACAGAAAAACACACAAACTCATAGTAAAGTCCAGAAATGTGAATTTAACATAAAAACTAAGGAAAACATCCCTAAAAGTAACTAGATCCTACTGAAAACATACTAAAAACAATGCCAAAAAGCGTATAAATTATCCGCTCATCACCCTCCAACCCCAGATACCTCACAACCAACAAATTTCACAACACTTTCATAAGATCACCAATTTGGAGATCTTAATAGAGAGAATGATGGAGCACCAAGAGGAGATAACACAGAACCAGGAAACCTCACTCAGAAGAATTGAGAGCCAAATGCAGCAACTGGCTAAGAACCTCGCAGAAATGGGTGAGAAGAGGGCTGAAGGAAAAGAATCACTCATCCAGGATGAACATCACAAAGCAAAACCTCACTTAGAAGGAAACCAAAGGCAACAGAAGCCTCAACTTTCATAATCAGAGGATGAAGGATGTCAAGCTAATGACAATAAAAGAGCGCTTGTTGGGAGGCAACCCAACCTGAGGTAGTTTTCTTTTCATAGCTATTTTAATAAAAAGGTTAATTAGTTTTATCTATATTGTAAGAAGCTAAGTTTGGTGTTGCACACCAAAACAATATAAGGAAGAATGAAGGATTCTAAGTTTGGTGTTCCACCAAAAGCCCATCATAAAACACATTCTCACTTTCTGCATAATGCTAGCTTCAAGCATTCAGATAAACTGGTTAACTATGCTGTCGTTTCCTAAGTTTCCAGTTTTGTCACTTTTGAAAAAGAAAAAGAGTTTTACACATGGTTAATCTGATGCACAAGGACCATTGGCAAGGTACTAAGTTTGGTGTTCCCACACCAAAGTAAGTTCAAAAGCCCACAAATAAATCATGCATGCTAACCATTTTTCAAGTGCTTTGGGAACAAGCAACTTTCAATATCATTGCAGAGTGTCATACAAGCTTTTGGAAGGATTAAGCATCATTACCCAAAGAAATGAAAGAGGAATGCTAAAACCAGCAATGAGGATGATGAGGAGGAGGACAGCAAGTAGACTCCCAAAAGGTTGTATTATTCATTATCAGATATTGCTGTGATTGAAAGTTATATTATACCCTTACATGTCCTTCTGTCTAATATAGTTTTTCTGCAATTCAATAAGCAAGATGCTTGATCATTTACAACACTATCTCCAAAACTTGTTTGCACTAAATAATTAAAAAAATGAATCACATAAAAGTTCTTTGAAAAGAAGGATTGAGGAATTAAAAAATTTTGAGGCAAGCAAAAGATTAGGAGAAGTGGTGGTTCTAGTTGTATGATTATGTATTGAGGTTGCATGCTTATGAAAACTTGCATGGGAGCTCATAGGCAGGACATGAAGTTCAAAGAAGTATTGTGGAGATTCTCAAAAATTTATTGATCTGAGAAGCAGCAAACAAAACAAAAGAAAATAAAGAAAATACAAAAACAAAAAGAACATGGCCCAAGGCTCTGAGCATCAATTACTAGGCAGAAAAGAAAGAAGAAACAAAAACTCAAAGAGTTGTTATCCTAGTAAATGCTTGTGGTCGAATTGTGTCAAAGAAAGAGGCTTGAGCAAGTAAATCCTTAGGGGTGCTTTAACACCTAATACCTTAAAACCAACTGGTTTAGGAGTATTGATTGAAAGCTTATCTAAAGAGCCGCTTTGAGACATGACACTTAGAGTCAAGGCCAAAGCAAAGAAACCATAAGCTGCTTCAAGGTGATTACATATAAAAAGACCTCCATGATACCATTTGGATGAAAATCCTAAGACCTAAGACTCCCAAGATGTAGGGACTAGTAAGCACTGAGGCCCTTGCATGAGCACATGATTTAGAGTTCACTCCACTGTCACTTGATCACTTCACTCACAGGATAGTACATGTAATTTTTCAAATCCATTCTGATTGAAAGAACCTTTGAGCATAATTCCTTTCTTGCTTGGGGACAAGCAAGCTTTAAGTTTGGTGTTGTGATGACAAGTCATCTTAGCCTAGTTTCACTAGCCTTTTTCTTTTGTTTTCAATTGAATTATGCACTTTCTTGAGCCACAAGCAAGCCAATTGGGTAGATTTTCATGTTTCCTTTGATTTAATCAACCATTGATAAATTAATGCAATTTCATGAGGATTTATGCTATAATTGCCACATATTATGAAAGAATGACAATCTCATGATTTTGAGCATAGCTTTGATGTGTTTGGTTGATTAATGATAGGTGAAGAAAGCTGGGAGAAAGGTTGAAGCAAGAAGGAATGGCTAGGAGCAAGAGAGAACAAAAAGTTTGAGCAAAAGTTTGCCTCAAACTTTAGCTCAAACTTTCGGAACAAGTGAAAACACCCCAGGGAACAAAAAGCTTGAGCAAAAGTTTGCCTCAAACTTTAGCTCAAACTTTTGGGAAAAAAGCTTGCGCCAACGTTTGCCTCAAACTTTTTGGCAAACGTTGGCGCCATCAGCAACACACCCTGGAGACAAAAAGTTTGCACCAACGTTTGCCTCAAACTTTTTGGCAAACGTTGGCGCCATGAGTGTGCATAAGGGGGCCAACGTTTGAGCAAAAGTTTGACCCCAAACTTTAGCTCAAACGTTGGTAGCAGCAAGAATGGGGTTGCTGATGTAAAAAGTTTGAGTAAAAGTTTGCCTCAAACTTTTACTCAAACTTTTACTCAAGCTTTTATAATTCCCAACCCGGTTCACTTCGGTTCTCTCTCCAACTCCAAGAGCAATCAACCAAGGCCTCTATCAACCCAATTCCATCAAGAGCAAAGGCCCAATTCAAGGCTTGAAGACCATTTGAAGAAAGTGTATAAATAGCTTAAGATTTTAGTTTTAGGGAGCTTTCCTTTTAGTTTTGCTAAGTAGTTTTAGGGAGGGCTTTTCTTTTCGGTTTTGATTAGTTAGTTTTGCAGAGAGCTCACCTTTACATTTTGGCATTGTTGTTTTAATTCAAGAGAATCTGGGGAGGAGAATTGATCTCTCTTCTTCCTTGTTCTTGCTTGAATACTCTTTACTTTTCTTGCTTCGGATCTTGGGTGGAGAATTGAAGAAATTCTGTTTCAATCTCACCTTGGGATCTTGTTTAATTTTCTGCATCATTGAATTTCAGTTTCTGTTAATTGCTTTTTCTTCTACTTTCTCTGCAATTTACATTTCCTTTGCAATTGCTCTTGTTGGATCTGGGAAGGCATTGAGATCTAGACTTGGTTATCTAGTCTCTTGAGTCCTGAGATCTGGATTTCCATTTTCAATTTCTCTGTTTACTGCTTTTCAAGATCTTTTATATTTCTGTTTTAGATCCGATTCAACCCAAGGCATCTTCTATTCTTCTGTGTGTTGAATTTAATTCTTTCTTGTTTAATTTCTGCAAATCCAATTCCCAATTCCCTTTACAATTCAAGCATTTACATTTCTTGCACTTTAAGATTCTGTAATTTACATTTCTTGCGTTCTAAGTTTCTGCCATTTAATTTCTTGCCCTTTAAGATTTAGCACTTTAAATTTCAGTTCTCTTTAATTTCATGCAAATTACCCATTCCCTTTATTTTCCATGCAATTTAAATTCTGCAAATCATAAATCTCTCAACCAAATCTTGATTCGCTTGACTAAATCAACCACTAAACTAAAATTGCTCAATCCTTCAATTCCTGTGGGATCGACCTCACTCCCGTGAGTTATTATTACTTGATGCGACCCGGTGCACTTGCCGGTGAGTTTTGTGTCAGATCGTTTTCCGCACATCAATGGCTCCAGGATTCTAAGAAGGGCTGAATGACATCATTTCTGATGCCCAGCCTGATTTAAGGGAACCTTTGGAAACTCTTGATGAAAAGGAGAAACCTCCAAAGCTTGAGCTCAAGCCATTACCATCCTCCCTGAAATATGCATTTCTGGGAGATGGAGATACGTGTCCTGTGATCATAAGCTCTGCCTTAGAACCACAGAAAGAAGAAGCACTAATTAAAGTTCTCAAAACTCACAAGACCGCCCTTGGGTGGACTATAAGTGACCTTAAGGGCATTATCCCGACCCGATGCATGCACAAAATCTTGCTGGAGGATGACGCCACACAAGTGGTGCAACCACAAAGGCGACTGAATTCATCCATGAAGAAAGTAGTGCAAAAGGCAGTCACTAAGCTCTAGGAGGCTGGGATTATTTATCCCATTTTTGATAGCCCCTGGTTAAGCCCTGTCCAAGTTGTTCCCAACAAGGGAAGCATGATAGTGGTTCATAATGAAAAGAATGAACTGATTCCTACAAGGATAGTTACAGGGTGGCGTATGTGCATTGACTATAGAAGGCTCAATAACGCCACCAGGAAGGATCATTTTCCTTTACCATTTATAGACCAAATGCTAGAGAGACTAGCAGGGCATGTATTTTATTATTTTTTTAGATGGATATTCCGAGTACAATCAAATAGCAGTAGATCCACAGGATCAAGAAAAGACAGCATTCCCATGTCCATGTGGCATGTTTGCCTACAGGTGAATTCTCTTTGACTTGTGCAATGCACCTGCCACTTTCCAGAGATGTATGCTATCCATCTTCTCTGATATGGTAGAGAAGTTCCTTGAGGTGTTCATGGATGACTTCTCTGTCTTTGGAGACTCATTTGACTCCTGCCTTCATCATTTGGCCCTAGTTCTAAAAAGATGCCAAGAGACTAACCTAGTTCTAAACTGGAAAAAATGCCACTTTATGGTAACTGAAGGTATTTTTCTTGGGCATCGGATTTCAAACAAGGAAATAGAAGTAGATCAAGCTAAGGTGGAAGTGATTGAATGATTGCCACCACCTACTAATCTCAAGGCAATCAGAAGTTTCCTAGGACATGCAGGATTTTACAGGAGGTTCATAAAAGATTTTTCGAAAATTTCAAAACCCCTGTGTAATCTCTTAGCCACTAATGTTCCATTCGTCTTTGACCAAGAATGTCTGCATGCCTTTGAAACCCTGAAAGCTAAGCTTGTCACTGCCCCTATCATCTCTGCACCCAACTGGGACTTGCCATTCGAACTGATGTGTAATACAATGATCATGCCATTGGTGTAGTTCTAGGGCAGAGACATGACAAGCTTCTACACGTCATTTATTATGCTATTTGTGTTCTAAATGACGCACAAAAGAATTACACTACTACAGAAAAGGAATTACTTGCAGTGGTTTATGCCATTGACAAGTTCATGTCCTACTTAGTAGGATCCAAGGTCATTATCTATACTGACCATGTTGCTCTAAGCTATCTACTCACTAAGCAGGACTCTAAGCCCAGACTTATAAGATGGGTATTACTCTTGCAAGAGTTTGATATAGAAATTAGAGACAGAAAAGGCACAAAAAATTAAGTGGCTGACCACTTGTCTAGGATTGAACCAGTAGCAGGGACTTCTTCTCCCTCCACTGACATATCCGAAACATTTTCAGATGAGCAACTCTATGCCATCCAGACAGCACCTTGGTTTATAAACATTGCAAATTACAAGGCTATAAGGTTTATTCCCAAGGAGTTTAACAAGCAGCAAGCCCGGAAACTCATGCACGATGCAAAGTACTACTTGTGGGATGAACCATATCTCTTTAAGAGATGCTCAGATGGGATAATCCGATGCTGTGTGTCTGAAAAAGAGGCACAGAGAATCCTATGGCATTGCCATGGCTTAGACTATGGAGGACACTTTGGAGGTGAGCAGACGGCCACCAAGATTCTCCAAAGTGGCTTCTACTGGCCCACACTCTTCAAAGATTCTAGAGAGTTTGTCCGTCACTATGATAGTTACCAGAGAGCTGGTAATCTCCCTCATGGTAATGACATGCCTCAGCAAGGGATCCTAGAGATTGAGTTGTTTAATGTATGGGGCATAGACTTCGTGGGACCCTTTCCACCTTCATACTCAAACACCTACATCCTTGTGGCAGTAGACTATGTGACTAAATGGGTTAAAGCAATAACATCACCCAATAATGACACTAGAGTAGCCATGAAGTTCTTCCAAAAGAATATCTTTAGCAGATTTAGTGTCCCTAGGACACTGATTAGTGATGGAGGTACTCATTTCTGCAACAGACAGCTGGATTCTGTCTTAAGCCGTTACGGAGTTCACCATAAAGTAGCAACACCGTATCATCCTCAGATAAATAGGCAAGCTGAAGTCTCTAATAGAGAACTAAAGCAAATCCTAGAGAGGACAGTAAGCGCCTCTAGAAAAGATTGGGCTAGAAAGCTTGATGATGCTCTGTAGGCATACAGAACAGCTTTCAAAACCCATATAGAAATATCACCTTATCAACTGGTGAATGGCAAGTCTTGTCATTTGCTAGTGGAACTAGAACACAAAGCCTATTAGGCTACTAGATTCCTTAACCTTGATGCTAAAGTAGCAGGAGAAAAATGGCTTCTCCAACTAAATGAGTTGGATGAATTCCGCCTAGCTACATTTGAAAATGCAAAGATCTATAAAGAAAAAGCAAAATGGTGGCATGACAGGAAGATATCCTCCAAAGTCTTTGAACCAGGATAGAAGGTCCTGCTCTTCAACTCAAGACTCAAACTATTCCCTGAGAAATTCAATCCCATTGGAAGGGACTGTATGTGATTACTGGTGTATCACCTTACGGGCACATAGAACTTCAAGGTAACGATCCTGACACAAGGTTCATTCTCAATGGACAGAGGGTCAAGCATTACCTTGGAGGAGATATTAAGCCAGGAGGCTCAACACTGCTACTAAGTTAAGTACAGTGAAGTCCAGCTAAAGACATTAAAGAAGTGCTTGTTGGGAGGCAACCCAATGATTAATCGTATATTGTAAAAACCCTGTTAATTAACGGCTAATTAACCCATAAATGAGAATTTATTCTAGAAAGCCAAAAATGTGATTTTTATGGCTTAATATGATAGAGGAGATTGAGACGAGAAATTTGGTACCAATTTTATAGAAATCGGACCAAGATTGGACCGAACGGGCTAAACCGGTCCAACCGGACCCAAAGTGGGCTCTTGGCCCAACTAAACTAAACCAAACCCTAGTTTTCAGCACTCTCTCTCCTCATTTGTTACACACACACGCTGAAATGGAGTGAGGGAGGGGAAGAACACTCTCTCAAACTTCTATCTCTCACTTGATCTTCAAACCACCAAAACTTTTGATCTAGAGCTTCGATCGTCGCACCGTTTGCGGCCACGCGTTCACTGCAGAGAGCTCTACAAAACACATACAACCAATCTTGATGTAAGCTACGTTTTGCTCTTCGAAATTCCAGCCCTTGTTTTCGAGTTTCATGGGTAAAATGTTGAGATTTTGGGCTCTTTGATATTATAGGACCCAACTTTCTTGAAGGAGAAGGTTAATCTTGTCTCCTTGGACCTTGGGTGTGGTAAGATTCTCAACCCTAGTGTAATTTGTTGTTCTATGATGATTGGGTATTGAGATGTTGTGTATGGGTATGATGATTGTGGCTTAGGTTGTGTATATGTGAATATTGGAGCTTGATTGGTGACTTTGAAAAGCTTGAAAAGGGAGTTTTGTGTGATAAAATCTGTTCTTGGAGGTGTTGAGACCTTGAGAGCTTGAGGAAAAGTGATTTGGAAGTGCTCCGGTTGAGCTTGGGAAATCGGCTAAGGTATGGTCTCGGTTTCTCGTATCTAATATGTAATGTGGTAGGAAATACTGAGGCTAGAGGCCCTAAGATAGGCATTGAATTGATGATGTTGTTGAATGGTTGAGATATATGATGTGATCATATATGTGACTATGAATATTGATGCCTTGATTGTGTGATATATGAGAAAATACATGTTGTGATATATGCTTGATAAATGATTGAGGTTGAATTGGTGGATGGTACCATGTTGATGGTGAGTATGATGATGAGTACGTATAATGATGTTTGATTGAAAATGGTATTATTGGAAATTGGGATGAGGAAGGATGTATGACATGATATTGTGTTTGTCCTTTAGCCATTTGACTGAAAAGTGTTAAAATGGTTGGATTGTGGTTTTAGAAATTTTGGTAAAGTGTCAATGTGTGAGTTGAGGATGGCTTGATATTGATTTTGGTACATTTTGATTGATTTCAAAAAGGGTTAAAATTTGGCATGTTTTGGTTGATTTTGAAAAGAGTTGAATATGGTTTGTTTTGAAAATGGCACCTTGTGGTTTTGTATGAAAACATGGTTTGTGGGCATGTTTTGACGGGACATAACTTGGACTACAGATCCCCGTTTTGTACCAAGATTGTTTAGAAATGAAATTGGATCCGGGATGTCCATGCCATTGAAAGAACGGGCAGAAAACGATTTAAAATGAGAAAGTTATGTAAGTCGGAAGATTGGGGGTTGAATCTGTAAATTCTGCAGCTTTTAACTTAGAAAAATTTTAGCAGAATGACCCTCCGCGCGTAGGCGCACTTGGCGCGTACGCGCCGTTCTTCAAGAAAGCACCATCCACGCGTGCGCGTAGTGTGCGCGGGTGCGTCGATGTCCTGCACCAAATACCCAGCTATTTTCCCGAGAGTTGTGCTAGAATTGTGCCAGTTTTGTGCCTAGGGCGCAAGAGCACCCACGCGTACGCGTGGCTGACGCGTGCGCGTCGTTTGGCTATTTTTCAACCTGTGCATCCGCGCGTCGATGAGTTTTGTGGCCATCCACGCGTGCGCGTGGAGTGCGCGTACGCGTGGCCCTGTTTTCATCCCAAATTTGATTTTTGAGTTTTAAAAGCCAAATTTCACACTTCTAAGCCTCCGATCTCACCAATTATGTCTTAAATCATTATAATATGCCTAGCAATGAGACAAGGAGCTAGTAAATGTGGTAACTTACGAATGAAGCAAGGGAAAAATGAATGATCAATGAGGATCAAAGAT
The DNA here is from genome assembly GCF_059453495.1 of Arachis ipaensis. NCBI lineage: Eukaryota > Viridiplantae > Streptophyta > Magnoliopsida > Fabales > Fabaceae > Arachis > Arachis ipaensis. Next base: position 98,507,516 of record NC_142439.1, read on the forward strand.
GATTATGTGAGATGCGGAGGATGGCGGTGGAAGTGCTTGTTATGCCATGGTCCGAAAGGCCGTAATTGCTAATGAGTTGGCTGGTTATGGATTTAACCGTGAGCCGGATGGCTGGATTATTGCCGTGCTATGGCGGAGCCATGATTATGGCTAAGTATAAATGCATATATGCTGTTGAATGAATTGTGAATGTTTGCACTTCCACCATCGGAGATGAGGGTTTCCCTGGGAGGAAGCAGTGGCTAGCCACCACGTGCTCCAGGTTGAGACTCGAACCTCTTTTGACCCTATGTCGTAAGTGTGGCCAGGCACTGTGAAAGTCCTGGATGAGCTCGCCCCCGTAAATATTCACCAGTAAGGGTGATGGATATGGATCATGATTATGATCAAGTTTATGATGAGTATAACTCGAGTTGGGGATGCGTGACAGAGGGACAGTCCAATGGTTAGCTACCAGGACTTGTCGGGTTGGCTCTATAACTGACAGATGATATCATCAGCCACTAGGGACAGGCATTCATCATATGCATACTATATGAATTGTTTGAGATTGCCTATTTGACTGCATATTACTTGCTAATTGTCTAAATGCCTTATCTGTTCCTATTTGTATATCTCGTGTTTGATTTAGCTGCGTTTGCTACATTATACTCCTGCTGGTGGTTGGGAGGTCTGAAGGAATTGGAAAGGGAAGCATTAGTTAGAATGAAGGATCTTTAGTCAGATGCCCTTTATGGTTTAGCTTGTTTATAAGCTTTGAATTTATCTGGAGGAAGTTCTAGGATTGCCTTCGGCTTTTCTCTATTATTACATGTTATATATAGGGAACTGTTACCATGCCGGGGACCTCTGGTTCTCACCCATGCAGATTTTGTAGTTTTTAGATGCAGGACGCGAGGCTTCTCGTTGAGGCATGCTGGAGACTTCCGGATTAGCGAAGATCCTTTGTTCTTGGGGGCTCTGTTTTGGTTTATATGTTTTGCGTAGATACTTTTATCTCCATTAAATAATACAAACTGTGATGACTCCTTCTAGAGGGGATTTTTGGAGAATAGGTTCTCTGTTTTTATGTCCCTTTGGGTTTCCTTTGGTGTTTCCTTATTTTATTATATGTATATATATTGCTATGATCGGACCGGTTATCTTCGCAACCGGATTTTGAGTTTTGATATTCCCGTTTTTGACACTCTTTCGTATATATATAATTCTCGCGATGGTTAATTTTTGTTCGCTACGTCATCGATCGGAGTGTTGCGCTTTTCGAGTCACGATTTTTTGTTTACCCCTTTTTCCTTCAGAGGCTCCTAGTTATAAACATCATTCATACTACTATACGTACTAAATTTTTATTTTAGAGGTCGTAATACCTTGCCATCTCTGAATTATGACTTAAGCATAAGACTCTATATGGTAGGGTGTTACATTATGGTATCAGAGCAGTTCGTTCCTGTAGAGCCTGAGGGACGGACTGACTATGCTTCTGTGCATTCTCTGTATGTGTGTTATGTGCTGTTAGTATATCTACTTGATATAGTTGGCATAAACATTCATGAGCATGCATTTGAGACTTCGAAGCACTAAACTTCCGATATTGAGACTGATCAACTTAATATCGATTGTTTGGTGTGTATAGGAACCAGATGGCGCCTCGTGGACACGGTAGAGGCCGTGGGAGAGGTCATACGAATGCTCGTGCACCAGAGATTAACCCTAATGACCTGGTGAACTTTATGACTGCATTGGAGAACATGGCTGCTGCTATGCAAGCCACTGCTGAGGCTCTTGGTCAACAGATGAACAACCATGGTAATGACGGAGGTGGTGTTTAGGGCCCGATGACACTGGCAAACTTTTTGAAGGTTAATCCACCTAAGTTCAAGGAAACCACTAGCCCGACTGAGGTCGATACATGGTTTCAGGCCATGGAACGAGCACTGCAAGCGCAGGTGGTACCTGAAGGGCAGCGTGTGGAGTTTGCTACCTATTTGCTCACTGGGGAAGCGTTGCATTGGTGGCAAGGAATCTGACGCATCCTGCAGCAGGGTGATGATTATATCACCTGGGATGTCTTCCAAGAGGAGTTCTATAACAAGTACTTTCCGACTTCTGCTAGGACGGCCAAGGAGCTTGAATTATTGCAGCTGAAGCAGGGTACTATGTCTGTATCTGAGTATACTGACAAGTTTGAGGAGCTGTTCAGATTTTCTCGTATGTGTCAAGGGACTCCGGTGGAATATGAGGAATGAAAGTGCGTTAAGTATGAAGGAGGACTCCGGAGTGATATTTTCAGCTCAGTGAGACCAATGGAGATCAGGACTTTCTCTGAGTTGGTGAACAAGTGTAGAGTTGCTGAAGAGTGCGTGAAGAAGGCGGCTGCTGAGAGAGGGAGTCACAAAGGATCATTTCCACAGAACCGAGAGAAGAGCTTTGCACCTAGAGGTCCATCTTTCAAGAGGGGAGGTTCTTTTAGGAGGCCCAACAACAACAACTCCCAAGGTAAAAGGTTTGGGAAGCAGCCTCAGAATGATTAAGCTTGTACTAGGTGTGGAAGTCACCATCCGGAAGCACCGTGCAAGGCCGGATGGGGTTTGTGCTACAATTATGGAAAGGCGGGGTATAGAGCCGCAAATTGTCCGGAGAAGCAGAAACAAGGTGCCGGAAGGCACAGCAGACTAGTCGGGTGTTCACCACTTCAGCTATAGGTGCTGAGGGATCTGAGGCACTTATCCGAGGTAACTGTGAAATAGGTGGTCAAACTTTAAATACTTTATTTGATTCGGGAGCATCACATTCATTCATTGCATTTGAGAAAGCCCATGAGTTAGGATTGAAGATCGTAACCTTAGGTTATGACCTAAAAGTGTATAATGCTACCCATGAGGCCATGGTAACTAGGCTAGGATGCCCGAAAGTTTTGTTTAGGTTCAAGCAGCGTGATTATGTCCATAACTTAATCTGCTTACCGATGATCGGTCTTGATCTTATCTTGGGATTGGACTGCTTATCTGAGAACCATGTCCTGCTTAATTGTTCTACAAAGTCGGTGTACTTTATGCCGGAAGATACAGAAGGGCCGGTCGTGGTGAATAATTATTACTTGAATTCGATGATGGTGAACTGCTCCGGAATCGAATGTCAGGGTATCCTGCTGTTAACCGCGGGTGTTTCGGGTGATGATCAAAGGATGGAATAGATTCCGATGGTGTGTGAGTTTTCGGAGGTGTTTCCCGATGACATTGATGAATTTTCACCTAACCGAGAGGTCGAGTTTGCTATTGAATTGGTGCCTGGGGCGGGACCAATCTCAAGTGCTCCTTATAGAATGTCACCGTTAGAGATGGCCGAGCTAAAGTCTCAGTTAGAGGACTTGTTGGGTAAGAACTTTATCAGACCAAGTGTTTCCCCGTGGGGTGCTCCAGTGTTACTGGTAAAGAAGAAAGATGGGAGTATGCGGCTCTGTGTGGATTACAGGCAGCTGAACAAGGTCACGATAAAGAATAAGTACCCGTTGCCGAGGATTGATGATCTCATGGATCAGTTACAAGGAGCTGGGGTTTTCTCCAAGATCGATTTGCGATCCGGTTATCACCAGATAAGGATGAGGGGTGAGGATATCCCTAAGACCGCTTTCAGGACTCGTTATGGTAATTACGAGTACACTGTAATGTCCTTTGGGTTGACGAACACTCCTGCAGTATTCATGGATTACATGAATAGAGTGTTCCGTCCGTTTCTGGATAAATTTGTTGTTGTCTTCATTGACGACATACTGATTTACTCCAAGACTGAAGAAGAGCATGCGGAACACTTGAGGACCGTGTTGCAGATTCTAAAGGAGAAGAAACTCTATGCGAAACTGTCTAAGTGTGAGTTTTGGAAGGATGAGGTAACGTTTTTGGGTCACGTGGTGAGTAAGAAGGGAATAGCCGTAGATCCAGCTAAGATGGAGGCTATGATGGATTGGAAACAACCAACCACAGCAACTGAGATAAGGAGTTTTCTGGGCTTAGCTGGCTATTATTGAAGATTCATCAAAGGCTTTTCGCAATTAGCCTTGCCATTGACAAAGTTAACCCGCAAAGACACACCATTTGTTTGGACTCCTGAGTGTGAGGAGAACTTTCAGGCGTTGAAGAAAAAGTTGACCACTGCACCTGTGTTGGTGTTACTTGAGCCGAACGAACCGTTTGAAGTGTACTGTGATGCCTCACTAAAGGGTCTAGGATGTGTGCTGATGCAGTGGTGCACGAAATTGTGATCTCCAGGCTCGAACAAATCCTGGTAATGGCTCTAAAGCTTGGTGCTCTGATCTTAATTCATAATTGTCACAACTTCGATACAACTAACCAGCAAGTGCACTGGGTCGTCCAAGTAATACCTTACGTGAGTAAGGGTCGAATCCCACGGAGATTGTTGGTATGAAGCAAGCTATGGTCACCTTGTAGATCTCAGTCAGGCAGATATAAAGTGATAATGGTGTTTTCGAATACTAATTAATAAAATAGGGATAGAGACACTTATGTAATTCATTGATAGGAATTTCAGATAAGCGAATGGAGATGCTTTCGTTCCTCTGAACCTCTGCTTTCCTGCTATCTTCATCCAATCAGTCTTACTCCTTTCCATGGCTGGCTTTATGCAAGGGCATCACCGTTGTCAGTGGCTACATTCCCCTCCTCTCAGTGAATAATATGCTCACGCACCCTGTCACGGCACGGCTATTCATCTGTCGGTTCCCGATCATGCTGGAATAGGATTCACCCTCCTTTTGCGTCTGTCACTAACGCCCAGCACTCGCGAGTTTAAAGCTCGTCACAGTCATTCAATCATTGAATCCTACTCAGAATACCACAGACAAGGTTTAGACCTTCCGGATTCTCTTGAATGCCGCCATCATTCTAGCTTACGCCACGAAGATTCTGGTTAGGAGATCTAAGAGATACTCATTCTAGCTTATTTCATGTAGAACAGAAGTGTTTGTCAGGCACGCGTTCATAAGGGAGAAGGATGATGAGCGTCACACATAATCATCACCTTCATCACGTTCTTGGGTGTGAATGGATATCTTAGAAGAGAAATAAGAAGAATTGAATAGAAAACAGTAGTACTTTGCATTAATCTTTGAGGAACAGCAGAGCTCCACACCTTAATCTATGGAGTGTAGAAACTCTACCGTTGAAAATACATAAGTGAAGGTCCAGGCATGACCGAGATGGCCAGCCCCCTAAAGCGTGATCAATAGTCTCCTAAGATGAACAATGGATTAAAACTGAGACCAAAGATGCCTAATACACTAGTAAGAGGTCCTATTTATAATAAACTAGCTACTAGGGTTTACATGAGTAAGTATTTGATGTATAAATCCACTTCCGGGGACCACTTGGTGTGTGTTTGGGCTGAGCTTAAGTATTGCACGTGCAGAGGCCAATTGTGGAGTTGAACGCCAGTTTTTGTGCCAGTTTGGGCGTTCAACTCTGGTTTTGGATCCTTTTCTGGCGCTGGACGCCAGATTTGGGCAGAAGGCTGGCGTTGAACGCCAGTTTACGTCATCTATTCTTGGTCAAAGTATGGACTATTATATATTTCTGGAAATCCCTGGATGTCTACTTTTCAACGCAATTGGAAGCGCGCCATTTCGAGTTATGTAGCTCCAGAAAATCCACTTTGAGTGCAGGGAGGTCAGAATCCAACAGCATCAGCAGTCCTTTTTCAACCTCTGAATCTGATTTCTGCTCAAGTCCCTCAATTTCAGCCAGAAAATACCTGAAATCACAGAAAAACACACAAACTCATAGTAAAGTCCAGAAATGTGAATTTAACACAAAATCTATTAAAAACATCCCTAAAAGTAACTAGATCCTACTAAAAACATACTAAAAACAATGTCAAAAAGCGTATAAATTATCCGCTCATCACAACACCAAACTTAAATTGTTGCTTGTCCCCAAGCAACTGAAAATCAAAATAGGATAAAAAGAATAGAATATACTATAAATTCCAAACTATCAATGAAACAGAGCTTCAATCATATGAGCGGGACTTATAGCTTTTTGCCTCTTGAATAGTTTTGGCATCTCACTTTATCCATTGAAGTTCAGAATGATTGGCATCTGTAGGAACTTCAGATTTCGAATAGTGTTATTGACTCTCTTAGTTCAGTATGATGATTCTTGAACACAACTTCTTTATGAGTCTTGGCCGTGGCCCTAAGCATTTTGTTTTCCAGTATTACCACCGGATACATAAATGCCACAGACACATAATTGGGTGAACCTTTTCAGATTGTGACTCAGCTTTGCTAAAGTCCCCAATTAGAGGTGTCCAGGGTTCTTAAGCACACTCTTTTTTTTTTGCTTTGGACCTTGACTTTAACCGCTCAGTCTCAAGTTTTCACTTGACACCTACACGCCACAAGCACATGGTTAGGGACAGCTTGGTTTAGCCGCTTAGACCAGGATTTTATTCCTTTAGGCCCTCCTATCCACTGATGCTCAAAGCCTTGGGATCCTTTTTATTTGCCCTTGCCTTTTGGTTTTAAGGGTTATTGGCTTTTTGCTCTTGCCTCTTGGTTTTAAGAGCTTTTGGCTTTTTCTGCTTGCTTTTTCTTTCTATTTTTTTTTCGCCTATTTTTTTTATTTTTTATTTTTTTTTTCTGCAAGCTTTGCTCTTTGCTGCTTTTTCTTGCTTCAAGAATCATTTTTATGATTTTTCAGATTATCAAATAACATGTCTCCTAGTCATCATTCTTTCAAGAGCCAACATATTTAACATTCTTAAACAACAACTTCAAAAGACATATGCACTGTTCAATCATACATTCAGAAAACAAGAAGCATTGTCACCACATCAATATAATTAAAGTAAGTTCAAGGATAAATTCGAAACTCATGTACTTCTTGTTCTTTTGAATTAAAATAGTTTTTATTTAAGAGAGGTGATGGATTCATAGGACATTCATAACTTTAAGACAAGGTTACTAACTACTAATGATCATGTAATGAAGACACAAACATGGATAAGCACATAACATATAAAACGAAAAAACAGAGAAAGTAAGAACAAGGAATGAGTCCACCTTAGTGATGTCCTTGAGCTCTTCTATGTCTCTTCCTTGTCTTTGCTGCTCCTCCTTCATTGCTTTTAGATCTTCTCTGATTTCATGAAGGATGATGGAGTGCTCCTGATGTTCCACCCTTAGTTGCTTCCAATAATTGTGTGGAAGAAAATGAATCCCCTGAGGTATCTCAGGGATCTCTTGATTTGCAGTCAAATGTTCTACCACTGAGCTATAGACCCTTGATGGAAGCTTTTGTCTTCCCTTTCCTCTTTCTAGAGGTTTCTCTAGCCTTAGGTGCCATCAATGGTTATGGAAAAAAAACAAAAAAAGCTATGCTTTTGCCACACCAAACTTAGAATGTTGCTCGCCCTCGAGCAAAAGAAGAAAGAATAGAAGAATAAGAAGAAGATATGGAGGAGATGGATGGGAGTGTGTATTCGGCCATATGGGTGGGATTGGGTGGGAGAGAGATGTTGAATTTTTGAAGGTAGTGGGTGTATGGATGTGAGTGGTAAATGGAAAAAAAGAAGGGATGATCATGAATGGAAAGAGAGATGATGAGGTAGGTGGGGATCCTGTGGGGTCCACAGATCCTGAGATGATCCTGTGGGGTCCACAGATCCTGAGGTGTCAAGGCATTTACATCCCTGCACCAATTTAGGCATGTAAAATGCCCTTGCACACAACTCTGGGCGTTCAGCGCCAGGTTGGTGCCCCTTTTGGGCGTTCAACGCCCCTTTGCTGCCATTTCTGGCGTTGAACGCCAGAACCATGCTTGTTCTGGGCGTTCAGCGCCAGGATGCTCCCATTCTGGGCGTTCAGCGCCAGAACTATGCTCTGTTCTGGCGTTTGAACGCCAGACAGATGTTCCTCCAGGGTGTGATTTTTCTTCTGCTGTTTTTGATTCCGTTTTCAATTTTTCTATTTATTTTGTGACTCCATATGATCATGAACCTAAGAAAACATGAAAAACAATAAAAATAAGAATTAGATAAACATTGGGTTGCCTCCCAACAAGCGCTTCTTTAATGTCAATAGCTTGACAGTGGGCTCTCATGGAGCCTCACAGATGTGCAGAGCTTTGTTGAAACTCTCCAACACCAAACTTAGAGTTTGGATATGGGAGTTCAACACCAAACTTAGAGTTTGGTTGTGGCCTCCCAACACCAAACTTAGAGTTTGAATGTGGGGGCTCTGGTTGGCTCTGCTTGGAGAGAAGCTTTTCCTGCTTCCTCTCCATGGTTGCAGAGGGAGATCCTTGAGTTTTGAATACAAGGGAGTTCTCATTCCATTGAAGGACTATTTCACCTCTGTCAACATCAATCACAGCTCTTGCTGTGGCCAGGAAAGGTCTTCCTAGGATGATAGATTCATCCTCTTCCTTTCCAGTATCCAGGACTATGAAATCAGTAGGTATGTAAAGGCCCTCAACCTTTACTAATACATCTTCTACTTGTCCATAAGCCTGTTTTCTTGAGCTGTCTGCCATCTCTAGTGAGATTTTAGCAGCTTGCACCCCATAGATTCCCAGTTTCTCTATTACAGAGAGGGGCATGAGGTTTATTCCTGAACCAAGGTCACACAGAGCCTTAAAGATCATGGTGCCTATGGTACAGGGTATTATGAACTTTCCAGGATCCTGTCTCTTCTGAGGCAATGTCAGTTGATCCAGATCACTTAGTTCATTGATGAACAAGGGACGTTCAACTTCCCAAGCATCAATGCCAAATAATTTGGCACTCAGCTTCATGATTGCACCAAGAAACTTGGCAGTTTGCTCTTCAGTGACATCCTCATTCTCTTCAGAAGAGGAATACTCATCAGAGCTCATGAAGGGCATAAGGAGGTGCAATGGAATCTCTATGGTCTCTAGATGAGTCTCAGATTCCTTTGGTTCCTCAGAGGGAAGCTCCTTATTGACCACTGGACGTCCCAGGAGGTCTTCTTCCTTGGGATTTACGTCCTCTCCTCTCCTCACAGGTTTGGCCATGGCGCTTATGTCAATGGCCTTGCACTCTCCTTTTGGGTTCTCTTCTGTATTGCTTGGGAGAGTACTAGGAGGGATTTCAGTGATCCTTTTACTCAGCTGGCCCACTTGTGCTTCCAGATTTCTAATGGAAGACCTTGTTTCATTCATGAAACTTACAGTGGCCTTAGATAGATCAGAGACTAGATTTGCTAAATTAGAAGCATTTTGTTCAGAGTTCTCTGTCTGTTGCTGAGTTGATGATGGAAAAGGCTTGCTATTGCTAAACCTGTTTCTTCCACCATTATTAAAGCCTTGTTGAGGCTTTTGATCCTTCCATGAGAAATTTGGATGATTTCTCCATGTTGAGTTATAGGTGTTTCCGTAAGGTTCACCTAAGTAATTTACCTCTGCTATTGCAGGGTTCTCAGGATCATAGGCTTCTTCTTCAGAAGATGCCTCTTGAGTACTGTTGGATGCAGCTTGCATTCCATGCAGACTCTGAGAGATCATATTGACTTGCTGAGTCAATATTTTATTCTGAGCCAATATGGCATTCAGAGTACCAACTTCAAGAACTCCCTTCTTCATAGGCGTCCCATTACTCACAGGATTCCTTTCAGAAGTGTACATGAACTGGTTATTAGCAATCATGTCAATGAGTTCTTGAGCTTCTGCAGGCGTTTTCTTTAGGTGAATGGATCCACCTGCAGAAGTGTCCAGCGACATCTTTGATAGCTCAGATAAACCATCATAGAATATATCCAGGATGGTCCATTCTGAAAGCATGTCAGAAGGACACTTTTTGGTCAACTGTTTGTATCTTTCCCAAGCTTCATAGAGGGATTCACCTTCTTTCTGTCTGAAGGTTTGAACATCAGCTCTAAGCTTGCTCAGCTTTTGAGGAGGAAAGTACTTGGCCAAGAAAGCCGTGACCAGCTTATCCCAAGAGTTCAGGCTGTCTTTGGGTTGAGAATCCAACCATAATCTAGCTTTGTCTCTTACAGCAAAAGGGAAAAGCATGAGCCTGTAGACTTCAGGATCTACTCCATTAGTCTTTACAGTATCACATATCTGCAAGAATTCAGTTAAGAACTGAAAAGGATCTTCAGATGGAAGTCCATGAAACTTGCAGTTCTGCTGCATCAGAGAAACTAATTGAGGTTTCAGCTCAAAGTTGTTTGCTCCAATGGCAGGAATGGAGATGCTTCTTCCATGTAAATTGGAATTAGGTGCAGTAAAGTCACCAAGCATCTTCCTTACATTATTATTATTTTCGGCTGCCATCTCCTCTGCCTGTTTGAAAATTTCTGAAAGGTTATCTCTGGATTGTTGTATTTTAGCTTCTCTTAATTTTCTCTTCAGAGTCCTTTCAGGTTCTGGATATGCTTCCACAAGAATGTTCTTATCCTTGCTCCTGCTCATATGACAAAGAAGAGGGCACAGAAAAATAATAATAATAATAGAGATTCTCTTTACCACAGTATAGAGGTTCCCTTATGTAAGTGGAAGAAGAGGGGGAGACAAAGAATGTAATGTAAAGGAAGAAGCACAATTGTACGAATGGAAGAGATGTGAGATGAGATGTTAGGATATGAATGAATAAATAGAGTAAGATGGGGGAGGGAAATTTTTCGAAAATTATTTTGAAAAAGAGTTAGTGATTTTTGAAAATAGTTTTTGAAAAATGTTTAGTAATTTTCGAAAAAATTTTTTTTTAAATTTAAAAATAAAAATAATTAGTTAATAAAAAAGAAATTTTTGAAAAAGAGGGGAGATATTTTCGAAAATTAGAGAGAGAGAGTTAGTTAGGTAGTTTTGAAAAAGTTAAGAAACAAACAAAAAGTTAGTTAGTTAGTTGAAACAAATTTTGAAAAGATAGGAAGTTAGGAGGTTAGAGAAGATATTTTGAAAAGATATTTTTAAAAAAGATAAGATAAGAAGATATTTTTGAAAAGATATGATTGAAATTAGTTTTGAAAAAGATTTGATTTTTAAAATCACAATTAATGACTTGATTCATAAGAAATCACAAGATATGATTCTAGAACTTAAAGTTTGAATCTTTCTTAACAAGCAAGTAACAAACTTCAAATTTTTGAATCAAAACATTAATTGTTTATGTTATTTTCGAAAATTATGATATAAAATAAGAAAAAGATTTTTGAAAATTATTTTTGGAATTTTCGAAAATAACCATGAATTTTGAAAAAGATTTGATTTTTGAAAAAGATGTTGAAAAAGATAAGATTTTCAAATTGAAAATTTGATTTGACTCATAAGAAACAACTTGATTTTAAAAATTTTTGAAAAAGTCAACTCAAATTTTCGAATTTGATGAGAGAAAAAGGGAAAGATATTTTTTTGATTTTTGAAATTTTTATGAAAAACATGAAAATTATGCAATGCATGAAATTTTTAGATCAAAACAATGAATGCATGCAAGAATGCTATGAATGTCAAGATGAACACCAAGAACACTTTGAATGCCAAGATGAACATCATAGACACAATTTTGAAAAACTTTTAATGCAAAGAAAACATGCAAGACACCAAACTTAGAATTCTTTAATGCTTACGCACTAAGAATTCAAGAATGCATATGATAAACATGAAAAGACACAAAACAAAAAAATTATCAAGATCAAACAAGAAGACTTACCAAGAACAACTTGAAGATCATGAAGAACACTATGAATGCATGATATTTTCGAAAAAATGCAAGATGCATATGCAAGTGACACCAAACTTATGATATGACTCAAGACTCAAACAAGAAACATGAAATATTTTTGATTTTTGTGATTTTCTAAATTTTTTTGGATTTTTATTTTATATTTTTCGAAAAATTATTTTGAAAAAGAAAAATAAGGATTCCAAAATTTTTAATATGAATTCCAGGAATCTTATGCTCTAAAGCTCCAATCAGAGGGTCAGGCATGGCTTAATAGCCAGCCAAGCTTTAGCATGTAAGTTTTTTCATGTATAGAACAACTAAGTGTGTGAGAATCTCTTGTGATGATAAGTTGAAATCTCAGTCCAAAAGATTGGACATGGCTTACAGCCAGCCAGGATTCAACAAATCATCATGAAACACTAGAATTCATTCTTAAAAATCTTGAATAAAATTTTTGAAAACATTTTTATTATTTTTTTTTTCGAAAACAGATGAGAGATTTTTGAAATTATTTTTGAAAAATTTTTGAAAAGAAAACAAAGAGAAAATTACCTAATCTGAGCAACAAGATGAACCGTCAGTTGTCCAAACTCAAACAATCCCCGGCAACGGCGCCAAAAACTTGGTGCACGAAATTGTGATCTCCAGGCTCGAACAAATCCTGGTAATGGCTCTAAAGCTTGGTGCTCTGATCTTAATTCATAATTGTCACAACTTCGATACAACTAACCAGCAAGTGCACTGGGTCGTCCAAGTAATACCTTACGTGAGTAAGGGTCGAATCCCACGGAGATTGTTGGTATGAAGCAAGCTATGGTCACCTTGTAGATCTCAGTCAGGCAGATATAAAGTGATAATGGTGTTTTCGAATACTAATTAATAAAATAGGGATAGAGACACTTATGTAATTCATTGATAGGAATTTCAGATAAGCGAATGGAGATGCTTTCGTTCCTCTGAATCTCTGCTTTCCTACTATCTTCATCCAATCAGTCTTACTCCTTTCCATGGCTGGCTTTATGCAAGGGCATCACCGTTGTCAGTGGCTACATTCCCCTCCTCTCAGTGAATAATATGCTCACGCACCCTGTCACGGCACGGCTATTCATCTATCGGTTCCCGATCATGCTGGAATAGGATTCACCCTCCTTTTGCGTCTGTCACTAACGCCCAGCACTCGCGAGTTTAAAGCTCGTCACAGTCATTCAATCATTGAATCCTACTCAGAATACCACAGACAAGGTTTAGACCTTCCGGATTCTCTTGAATGCCGCCATCATTCTAGCTTACGCCACGAAGATTCTGGTTAGGAGATCTAAGAGATACTCATTCTAGCTTATTTCATGTAGAACAGAAGTGTTTGTCAGGCACGCGTTCATAAGGGAGAAGGATGATGAGCGTCACACATAATCATCACCTTCATCACGTTCTTGGGTGCGAATGGATATCTTAGAAGAGAAATAAGAAGAATTGAATAGAAAACAGTAGTACTTTGCATTAATCTTTGAGGAACAGCAGAGCTCCACACCTTAATCTATGGAGTGTAGAAACTCTACCGTTGAAAATACATAAGTGAAGGTCCAAGCATGGCCGAGATGGCCAGCCCCCTAAAGCGTGATCAATAGTCTCCTAAGATGAACAATGGATTAAAACTGAGACCAAAGATGCCTAATACACTAGTAAGAGGTCCTATTTATAATAAACTAGCTACTAGGGTTTACATGAGTAAGTATTTGATGTATAAATCCACTTCCGGGGACCACTTGGTGTGTGTTTGGGCTGAGCTTAAGTGTTGCACGTGCAGAGGCCAATTGTGGAGTTGAACGCCAGTTTTTGTGCCAGTTTGGGCGTTCAACTCTGGTTTTGGATCCTTTTCTGGCGCTGGACGCCAGATTTGGGCAGAAGGCTGGCGTTGAACGCCAGTTTACGTCATCTATTCTTGGTCAAAGTATGGACTATTATATATTGCTGGAAAGCGCTGGATGTCTACTTTCCAACGCAATTGGAAGCGCGCCATTTCGAGTTCTGTAGCTCCAGAAAATCCACTTTGAGTGCAGGGAGGTCAGAATCCAACAGCATCAGCAGTCCTTTTTCAACCTCTGAATCTGATTTCTGCTCAAGTCCCTCAATTTCAGCCAGAAAATACCTGAAATCACAGAAAAACACACAAACTCATAGTAAATTCCAGAAATGTGAATTTAACACAAAATCTATTAAAAACATCCCTAAAAGTAACTAGATCCTACTAAAAACATACTAAAAACAATGTCAAAAAGCGTATAAATTATCCGCTCATCATGCAGCATCATAATGTAGTGGCGTATGCCTCACGCCAGTTGAGACCGCATGAAGTTAGTTACCCTACGCATGATTTGGAACTCGCTGCGGTCGTGTTTGCGCTAAAGGTGTGGAGGCATTACCTCTATGGGGTTAAGTTCCAAGTCTTCTCCGATCACAAGAGCTTGAAATATCTCTTTGATCAGAAAGAGCTTAATATGAGGCAGAGAAGGTGGATGGAATTATTGAAGGACTACGACTTTGAGTTGAATTACCATCTGGGAAAGGCGAATGTAGTGGCGGATGCGTTAAGTCGGAAGTCGTTATATGCGGCTTGGATGATGCTTCAAGAGGAGAAGTTGCTCAAGGGATTCGAGAGTCTACAAATTGGTGCTCAAGAAGTATCTGGAACTTTGTGTTTGAGCCGATTAGAAATCTCGAGTGACTTTAAGTCCGAACTCCTAAAGGCTCATGAAAATGATGAAGCGTTATGGAAGGTGTTACTGGCTATCGAGCAAGGAAAACAGTGGAGAGTTTCAAAAGAAAAAGATGGGTTATGGAGATTCAAGGGTAGAATCATTGTGCCGGATGTTGGCACTTTGAGGCAAGATATCTTAAAGGAGGCACACAAAAGCGGATTCTCCATTCACCCGGGAAGTACTAAAATGTACCATGATTTAAAGGCGATGTTTTGGTGGCCAAGCATGAAGAATGATGTGGCGGAATATGTTTCAAAGTTCTTAACTTGTCAAAAGGTGAAGATTGAACATCAAAGACCTTCCGGGATGTTGCAACCTTTAGAGGTTCCGCAATGGAAGTGGGAAAGTATTGCAATGGACTTTGTGTCAGGATTGCCAAGGACTAGGACTGGTTTTGATGCTATCTAGGTGATTGTGGACCGACTGACGAAATCAGCTCACTTTTTACCCATTCGGATGACTTACACCCTTGAGGAACTAGCACGGTTGTACATAAAAGAGATTGTGAGACTTCATGGCGTACCGGCTACTATAATCTCTGATAGAGATCCTCGCTTCACTTCGAGGTTTTGGGGTGCATTTCAGAAAGCTTTCGGAACCCGACTAAGCTTTAGTACGGCTTACCATCCTTAAACAGATGGTCAATCTGAGAGGACAATCCAAACACTAGAGGATATTTTGAGAGCTTGTGTTTTGGACCAACCGGCGAGTTAGGATCGGTATATACCGTTAGTGGAGTTTGCATACAATAATAGTTACCATGCGAGTATCGGAATGGCTTCGTATGAGGCATTGTATGGGAGAA
Organism: Arachis ipaensis; assembly: GCF_059453495.1. Lineage (NCBI taxonomy): Eukaryota > Viridiplantae > Streptophyta > Magnoliopsida > Fabales > Fabaceae > Arachis > Arachis ipaensis. Next base: position 98,522,777 of record NC_142439.1, read on the forward strand.
AATGTCAATCTCCGCTATGTTGGTATGAAACTGGAGAGAAATGCTTGTTGGGGCTAGAGATGATAGCTGAGACCACTGAACAAGTCAAGAAAATCTGAGATAGGATGCTTACGAGTCGCCAGAAGAGTTACGCCGATCAGAGACGGAAGCCCTTGGAATTTGAGGAAGGAGATCATGTTTTCCTTAAGGTTACTCCAACCAAGGGAGTAGGTAGGGCGATTAAAGCAAGGAAGTTGAATCCTCGGTACATCGGTCCATTTCAGATCCTGGAAAGGGTTTGACCGGTGGCATATCGGATGGCTCTACCACCTCATCTTTCGAACCTGCACGACGTGTTTCATGTGTCGCAGCTTCAGAAGTACACTCCTGATGCTAGCCATGTGTTAGAACCTGAATCGGTTCAGTTAAGAGAAGATTTGATGCTTCTAGTGGCTCCAGTCAGAATTGTTGATACTAGTATCAAACGGCTGCGTGGAAAAAAGGTTTCATTAGTCAAGGTGGCATGGAGTCGAGGTGGTGTTGAGGAACACACTTGGGAACTTGAGTCGGAGATGCGATCGGATTATCCGCACTTATTCTCAGGTTAATTAACGGCTAACTAACCCATAAATGAGAATTTATTCTAGAAAGCCAAAAATGTGATTTTTATGGCTTAATATGATAGAGATTAAGACGAGAAATTCGGTACCAATTTTATAGAAATCGGACCAAGATTGGACCGAACGGGCCAAACCAGTCCAATCGGACCCAAAGTGGGCTCTTGGCCCAACTAAACTAAACCAAACCCTAGTTTTCAGCACTCTCTCTCCTCATTTGTTACACACACACGCTGAAATGGAGTGAGGGAGGGGAAGAACACTCTCTCAAACTTTTATCTCTCACTTGATCTTCAAACCACCATAACTTTTGATCTAGAGCTCCGATCGCCGCACCGTTTACGGCTACGCGTTCACCGCGGAGAGCTCTACAAAACCCATACAACCAATCTTGAGGTAAAATACGTTTTTCTCTTCGAAATTCCAGCCTTTGTTTTCGAGTTTCATGGGTAAAATGTTGAGATTTTGGGCTCTTTGATGTTATAGGACCCAACTCTCTTGAAGGAGAAGGTTAATCTTGTCTCTTTGGACCTTGGGTGTAGTAATATTCTCAACCCTAGTGTAATTTGTTGTTCTATGATGATTGGGTATTGAGATGTTGTGTATGGGTATGATGATTGTGGCTTAGGTTGTGTATATGTGAATATTGGAGCTTGATTGGTGACTTTGGAAAGCTTGAAAAGGGAGTTTTGTGTGATAAAATCTGTTCTTGGAGGTGTTGAGACCTTGAGAGCTTGAGGAAAAGTGATTTGGAAGTGCTCCGGTTGAGCTTGGGAAATCGGCTAAAGTATGGTCTTGGTTTCTCGTATCTAATATGTAATGTGGTAGGAAATACTTAGGCTAGAGGCCCTAAGATAGGCATTGAATTGATGATGTTATTGAATGGTTGAGATATATGATGTGATCATATATGTGACTATGAATATTGATGCCTTGATTGTGTGATATATGAGAAAATGCATGTTGTGATATATGCTTGATGAATGATTAAGGTTGAATTGGTGGGTGGTACCATGTTGATGGTGATTATGATGATGAGTATGTATAATGATGTCTGATTGAAAATGGTATTATTGGAAATTGGGATGAGGAAGGATGTATGACATGATATTGTGTTTGTCCTTTAGCCATTTGACTGAGAAGTGTTAAAATGGTTGGATGGTGGTTTTGGGAATTTTGGTAAAGTGTCAATGTGTGAGTTGAGGATGACTTGATGTTGATTTTGGTACATTTTGATTGATTTCAAAAAGGGTTGAAATTTGGCATGTTTTGGTTGATTTTGAAAAGAGTTGAATATGGTTTGTTTTGAAAATGGCACCTTGTGATTTTTTATGAAAACATGGTTTTTGGGCACGTTTTGACGGGACGTAACTTGGACTACGGATCCCCGTTTTGTACCAAGCTTGTTTAGACATGAAATTGGATCCGGGATGTCCATGCCGTTGAAAGAACGGGCAGAAAACAATTTAAAATGAGAAAGTTATGTCCGTCAGAAGATTGGGGGTTGAATTTGTAAATTCTGCAGCTTTTAACTTAGAAAATTTTTAGCAGAATGACCCTCCGTGCGTAGGCGCACTTGGCGCGTACGCGCCGTTCTTCAAGAAAGCACCATCCACGCGTGCGCGTGGTGTGCGCGGGATCGTCGATGCGCTGCACCAAATGCCCAGCTATTTTCCCGAGAGTTGTGCCAGTTTTGTGCCTGGGGAGCAAGAGCACCCACGCGTACGCGTGGCTTACGCGTGCACGTCGTTTGGCTATTTTTCAACCCGCGCGTCCGCGTGTATGACGCTTGCACGTCGATGAGTTTTGTGGTCATCCACGCGTGCGCGTGGAGTGAGCGTACGCGTGGCCCTGTTTTCATCCCAAAGTTGATTTTTGAGTTTTAAAAGCCAAATTTCATACTTCTAAGCCTCCGATCTCACCACTTATGTCTTAAATCATTATAATATGCCTAGCAATGAGACAAGGAGCTAGTGAGTGTGGTAACTTGCGAATGAAGCAAGGGAAAAATGAATGATCAACGAGGATCAAAGATGTTTATGTGAGATGCGGAGGATGGCGGTGGAAGTGCTTGTTATGCCATGGTCCGAAGGGCCGTAATTGCTAATGAATTGGCTGGTTATGGATTTAACCGTGAGCCGGATGGCTGGATTATTGCCGTGCTACGGTGGAGCCATGATTATGGCTAAGTATAAATGCATAGATGTTGTTGAATGAATTGTGAATGTTTGCACTTCCACCATCGGCGATGAGGGTTTCCCTGGGAGGAAGCAGTGGCTAGCCACCACGTGCTCCAGGTTGAGACTCGAAGCTCTTTTGACCCTATGTCGTAAGTGTGGCCAGGCACTGTGAAAGTCCCGGATGAGCTCGCCCCCGTAAATATTCACCAATGAGGGTGATGGATATGGATCATGATTATGATCAAGTTTATGATGAGTATAACTCGAGTTGGGGATGCGCGACAGAAGGACAGTTCAATGGTTAGCTACCAGGACTTGTCAGGTTGGCTCTATAACCGACAGATGATATCATCAGCCACTAGGGACAGGCATTCATCATATGCATACTATATGAATTGTTTGAGATTGCCTATTTGACTGCATATTACTTGCTAATTGTCTAAATGCCTTATCTGTTCCTATTTGTATATCTCGTGTTTGATTTAGCTGCGTTTGCTATATTATACTCCTGCTGGTGGTTGGGAGGTCTGAAGGAATTGGAAAGGGAAGCATTAGTTAGAATGAAGGATCTTTAGTCAGATGCCCTTTATGGTTTAGCTTGTTTATAAGCTTTGAATTTATCTGGAGGAAGTTCTAGGATTGCCTTCGGCTTTTCTCTATTATTACATGTTATATATGGGGAACTGTTACCATGCTGGGGACCTCTGGTTCTCACCCATGCGGATTTTGTGGTTTTCAGATGCAGGACGCGAGGCTTCTCGTTGAGGCATGCTGGAGACTTCCAGATTAGCGAAGATCCTTTGTTCTTGGGGGCTCTGTTTTGGTTTATATGTTTTGCGTAGATACTTTTATCTCCATTAAATAATACAAACTGTGATGACTCCTTCTAGAGGGGATTTTTGGAGAATAGGTTCTCTGTTTTTATGTCCCTTTGGGTTTCCTTTGGTGTTTTCTTATTTTATTATATGTATATATATTGCTATGCTCGGACCGGTTATCTTCGCAACCGGATTTTGAGTTTTGATATTCCCGTTTTTGACACTCTTTCGTATATATATAATTCTCGCGATGGTTTATTTTTGTTCGCTATGTTATCGATCGGAGTGTTGCGCTTTTCGAGTCACGATTTTTTGTTTACCCCTTTTTCCTTCAGAGGCTCCTAGTTATAAACATCATTCATACTACTATACGTACTAAATTTTTATTTTAGAGGTCGTAATACCTTGCCATCTCTGAATTATGACTTAAGCATAAAACTCTGTATGGTAGGGTGTTATATACATTATTTTCTAATTTTTTAATTATTTCTATTTTAATTAGTTTTTCCTTATGATTAGTTTTTAATTAGGTTAATTTTAATGTTAGTGATCATGAACAGTGTTTAAACAAAGACATAATGATGCAGAACAAAAAGTAGAACACCCTGGAGAAGGCATCTCTCTGGCATTAAACGCCAGAAAAAGGTGGAAATTGGGCGTTCAAACGCCCATGGAGGCAGCAAGCCTGGCGTTGAACACCAGGTAGGGAGCCTAGCTGGGCGTTCAATGCCCAATGGAGAAGACAAGCCTGGCGTTGAACGCCAGCTAGGGAGCCTGGCTGGGCACTCAAACGCTCAAAAAGGAGGGCAGTATGGTGTTGAACGCCAGAATGGATGACATTCTGGGCGTTCAATGCCCAACAAGCAGAAGCAGCAGTGTTAAACGCCAGAATGCAGCCATTCTGGGCATTTAAACGCCAGCAAGACAACATGGGAGGTAATTTCCAAAATCTTATCTTTTCTTTATTCAATCTATCTTTTTCAAATTTAATCTTGAATTTCTTTGATTTTCAAATCAAATCTTGTTCAAATATTTAAAATCCAATTTAATTTCAAGTTTAAAATAATTTCAAATCTTTTTCAAAATCTCATATCTTTTTCAACTTGTTTTCAAATTCTTTCAAAAACTTTTCTTATCTTTAGTAATTATTGTTGATATCTTTTATTAAACTTTACAATCTTTTTCATGCTTCTTATCTTATCTTTTATCTCTTTTATATATTTTCCATATCTTTTTGATATCTTTCAAGTTTAACAACTTATCTTTTTCATATCTTTTTCAAAACTTCTTTATCTTTCTTTAACATTGTTTTCGAAAATCCCTACCCCCCTTCCTATATATATTCGTGCTCCCCTCTCCCTTATTCACCACCTCTCCATTCGAATTCTCTTCTTCTATTCTCCCTTCCTTCACTTTCTACTTCTTCCTTTCTTACCTTTTGCTCAAGGACGAGCAAACTTCTTAAGTTTAGTGTGGAAGGAGCTTTTTTCTCTCATTGAGATTCGAATTCCATGGCTCCAAAAAGTGGCAAGACTGCTCTAAGAAATAAGAAAGAAGACGACCCAACAGTTATTTTCAAACTTGTCAGATTCTACACCAAGCAACATGAAGAATATTATAACAAAATAATGAGTAAGAGGCCAGTGATCCCTGAGGTCAGATTCAAATTAGGAGAAGATGAATACCCAGAGATTCAAGAGCAAATTTGAAAGAGAGGCTGGGAGATTCTAGCCAATCCTGAGATTACTGTTGGATTCACATGATCCATGAAATCTATGCAAATCTGTGGATGACAGATAAGCAAAAGAAAGATGGAACAGCATTCCATACTTTTTGCACTATGGTCAGGGAAAAGATCATCTATTTTCATCTGGACAGAGTGAGAGAGATCTTTAAATTACCCTTACAAAGGGATGATCCTGATTCCTACAATAGAAGGGTGGTAGTGATGACAAGTCATCTTATACTAGTTTTACAAGCATTTTTCATTAGTTTCATTACGTTTTATGCACTTTCTTGGACCATAAGTAAGTAGTTGGAGTGAATTTTTATGAGTATCTTGAATCAATCAAACATCATTCATTTTATACAAAATCAAGGTTTTATGCTAAAATTCATTGTTTTTATAAATAATGCAAAGATATAGTGATTTTGGTGGAGCTTTGATTAGTTGTTTGGTTGCTTGTACATGAAGAAATGGTGGAAAGAGGAATTTTTGGCACACTTTTGAAGTTTGAGCACGCTTTGGACCTTAGGCCACGCTTAAAGCGTGGCCCATGAAAATAAAGCGTGGCGCATCCAAGCTCTCAAGGAGCGCTCAAAGTTGCAAAATGAGCGCCCAAGAGGAGGCACCAAATGGTGCAGCACATGCCAAGGCATAGCGTTCAAAGAAGAGAACGCTATGCTCACTTTCTTTCACTTTTTCGTGGAGCTTGGCAAGGAAGCAAGGCACAAGGCCAAGCAAAACAAGGAAGCACAATACGCTAGTCAAGGTTCGAAGAGGGGAACCAAGCAAGGGCCAAGAGTGGCGCTAAAAAATGTGAGCGTAGCGCTCTCTTTTGTTCACTCTTTCGTGCGTCCAAGCCAAGCAAGCATGCACAAGGCTAGCCAAGGAGGGAGCGCTCAAATCTTTGAGCGTAGCGCTCCATTCTCATCACTTTTTCATGACCCTTTGGCTAGGGAAACAAGGCACAACAAGAAAACCAAAAGTATAGCGCTCAAAGAGTGAGCGGAGCGCTCAAAATGTGAGCGCTATGGCTAGGGAGGAGGCACACCAATTTGACAAGGCCAAGAGAGAACGCTATGCTCACAAAATCAAGCGGAGCGCTTCCCTGGGAGGTTCCCACACACCAAACCAACTTGAACCAAAGCCAAACCAGACCCATGCCTCCACTTCAATTGAACCAAAGCCAAACCGGACCCAACCTTCTTCAAATCCATTTCTCATTAAAGGCCAACTTTGAAAAGCCCACTCCAAGCTTTGAAGACCAAAATAGAAAGTGTATATATAGGAGTTAATTTGATTTGTAAAGAATCTTTGGCTCATTTTTTTAGTTTTAACTTTAGCTCAATCTTTAGTTTTCAATTATTTTGAATTTGGGATTTGGGAATTTGGATTTGAGTTCTTCTTTCTGCATTTTCATTTCTTCTGCAACTCTTAATTTTGTTCTTGGAATTTGAATTGAGATTGAAGAGCTTCATTGATTCTAAGTTTGAGAATCATCTTTTACCTCTCTTCTCAATTGTTCTAAGGATTGGATCTGAGTTTAGTTTTCTGTTTTCATTTTCTTCTTCTGCAACTTCTACTTTTCTGTTTTGGGAATTGGAAAATTGGATATGAGTTTCATTTACTGTCTTCCTTTTTATTTCTTCTGCAATTACTTTTCTGCTTGATCAAGAGAGCAATTGAGATCTAGATCTACTTCCTAATCTTTTTGCTCTTCTTCGATCTTCAATTTCTCTTTAAGAATTTCACAATTGAATCAAGTTTTCTTGCTGTTTTGTTTCTTGAAGAAATTTTCCATTTCTGTTCTTGCTACTGAACTCCAGATTTGAAGTCTTGCATCTCAGAGCCTTCTGATTTACTTTATTTTACAATTTCTTGTTCAATTCCAAGTCCCAACACCCTTACTCTTCAAACAGTTTATATTTCTCAGCAATTTAGATTTAGCTCTTTTATATTTCTTGCACTTTAAGTTTTTGCAATTTACTTTTCCTGCAATTTAAGTTTCAGCTCTTTTACTTTCTTGCTCTTTAAGTTTCTGCAACTTTACTTCTTCAGCACCTTTAGATTTAGTCAATTTACCTTCTACACTTTTAATTTCTTGCAATTTAGCTTCTATTAATCAAAAATCACTCAATTCATCAACTATTTGCTTAACTAAATTCATCACCTAACTAAAATTGCTCAATCCATCAATCCCTGTGGGATCGACCTCACTCTTGTGAGTAATTACTACTTGATGCGACCCGGTACACTTACTGGTGAGTTCTGGTGTGGAATCGATTTCCACCCATCAAATTTTTGGCACTGTTGCCGGGGATTGATTTATATTGACAATGATTAAGTAAAGTGATAATCTAGATTAAGCATTTTTTTTCATTTTTACTAAGCACACTAACTGTTTGAATTTTTGCTTAAGCTAACACTAACTCACTCTATCAGTAGAGTGCTTCATTTTGGTTTCTGATTTTGTGTTTATGTCAGGAGGAAGAAGAGGTGAATCCTCATCTCTTAACTTGGACGAGAGAACTCTTCAAAGATTGAAAAGATAAGCCAGAGGGAAAGGAGTTATTGGTGAAAAGGAATTGGAGGAGGAAGAAAAAGCGATGGATGATAACATTCCAGATCACACTGAGGGTGTGGCCAACAACTATGGTCAACCTCAGAGAAGAGTTCTAGCCTCATATATTATTCCTAACCCAAAGCATTGTGGGAGTAGCATCCTAACCCCCAATATCAACACCAATAACTTTGAACTCAAGCCTCAATTGATCACCCTGGTTCAAAACAACTGTCAATATGGAGAAAGTGCTGCTGAGGACCCAAACCAACATCTATCTGTATTCTTGAAAATTTGTGACACTGTCAAAACAAATGGAGTCAATCCTGATATCTATAAACTTCTTTTATTCCCATTTTCACTGAGAGACAAAGCCACACATTGGCTAGAAACCTTCCCTAAGGAGAGCATTACCAGCTGGGATGATTTGGTTAGCAAATTTCTAGCCAAATTCTATCCACCTCAAAGAGTCATCAAATTGAAAAATGATGTGCAAACCTTCATACAACAAGAAGGAGAGTCATTATATGAAGCTTGGGAGAGATATAAGGCTCTAATTAGAAGATGTCCAGAGGGAATGTTCAGTGAATGGGTTGAGCTACAGAATTTCTACGAAGGCTTGTCCTTACCTTCAAGGAAAGCTTTGGATTATTCCTCAGGAGGATCTTTGCAAATGATGAAAACTGCTCAAGAGGCACATGATCTCATAGATATAGTGGCCAACAATGAGTATTTTTATTCCTCTGAAAGGCAAGCAGCTCCAAAAAAGGAAGTATTTGAGCTTGAAGGAGTTGATACTATACTAGCTAAGAACAAGCTCATGCACCAACAGCTCCAACAACAAATTGAAACAATGTCAAAGAGAATGGATGGATTGTAACTTGCAGTAGTGAGCACAACCAACCAACCATCTGTGGTCTGGGGACAGCAAGAGGAAAATTATGAGGAGCAGCAGCCTGAACAAGTGCAGTACATGCACAACCAAAATTCTAGACCAAATGACTTCCATGGAGACACTTATAATTCATCCTGGAGAAACCACCCCAATCTGAAATGGGGAGAGAACCAAAACCAGCAACCTTGGCAAAGAAATTCAAACCAGAATAATTCCAGAAACACAAACCATCAAAACCATCAAAATACTAAACAAAATCCATACAGAAAATCACAAAATAATCAACCCCAATCCAACTACTATCCACCCAATATTTCATCCACCAACTAAAATAACTAGCATTCACCCTTAACATCCCATAATCAACCACAACCACTTCAGGAATCTCAAAGGATCTCTAACTTGGAGATATTGATGGAGAAGATGATGAAGCACCAAGAATTGGCCAACAAGAACCATGAAGCTTCATTAAGGAACTTAGAAAGGCAGATTGGCCAGTTGTCTAAGAAAGCAGTGGCTGAGAGGCCAACCAATGCATTGCCAAGTGACACCATTCCCAACCCCAAGAAAGAATGCAAAGCCATTCAACTAAGGAGTGGAAGAACTTTGGTAAATGACAAGAGGCCAGCTGGGAAAGAAACCAACAAGAAGCCAATAGATGATGACAAGGCCAGCAGCAGCAAAGAGCTAGTGACAATTGAAGAAAAGCAAGACCAAGAGGAGATAAAGGAGAAAGAGGAACAGTCACAAGAACAAAGGACAATAGTGAATACATATACTCCTTCCATTCCATATCCTCAAAGGTTTAACAAAGAGCTAAGAGACCAACAGTTCCCTAAGTTCTTGGAAGTGTTTAAGAAGCTGGAGATCAACATCTCACTTACTGAGGCTCTAGAACAAATGCCGTTATATGCAAAATTCATCAAAGAACTCATCAACAAGAAAAAGAGTTGCAATGAGAAAGAGACAGTAATTCTGACACAAGAATACAGCGCTGTCATCCAAAGAGGTCTTCCTCCAAAGCTCAAAGATCTAGGAAGCTTCATCCTATCTTGCACTATAGGCAATAGAACATTGGATAAAGCTCTCTATGACTTAGGAGCTAGCATTAACTTGATGCCCCTCTCACTAATGAAGAAGCTTGCAATAGAGAAAGTCAAGCCTACCAAGATGTCACTCCAAATGGCTGACAGATTACTCAAGATACCAAATGGGGTTGTGAAAAACTTATTAGTGAAGATTGGAGAGTTTATTTTCCCTGCCGACTTTGTTATCCTGGACATGGAAGAAGAGGGACACAGTTCAATTATATTGGGACGGCCTTTCTTAGCAACAGCGAGAGACATCATTGATGTGGAGAAAGGGGAGATGACACTTAGGGTGCATAATGAGAAGATGATCATCAATGTCTTCAAGGCCATGCAATATCCTCTAGAGAAGAAAAAGCACATGAGAGTGAAAATGATAGAAGAAGTGGAGGAAGAGCTACTGAAAGATGACAACCAGGAGGAACTAGAGTTGGAACAAGAGTCCATAGAAGAGGAAGTGGTGGAGATCTCCTTTGAAAGCAAAGCAGAGGAGAAGCCAAAACAAGAGTTAAAACCTCTCCCCCCCCCCCCATCTCAAATATGTATTTCTTGGAGAAGCAAAGGCCCTGCTAGTGATCATAAACTCTTCCTTGAACATAGAAGAAGAAACAAAGCTGATTGAAGTGTTGAAATCTCACAAGACTGCCTTGGGATGGACCATTGATGATATCAAGGGCATAAGTCCTGCCATCTGTATGCACAAAATTTTATTGGAGGAAGATTCAAGGCCTGTAGTTCAACCCCAAAGAAGACTCAACGCAGCCATGAAGGAGGTGGTTCAAAAAGAAGCCATGAAGCTATGGAATGCTGGGATAATCTTTCCAATCTCTGACAGCTCATGGGTGATTCCGGTTCAAGTTGTACCAAAGAAGGGAGGAATGACAGTCATCACCAATGAGAAGAATGAGTTGATCCCCACCAGGACAGTGACTGGGTGGAGGATGTGCATAGATTATAGAAGACTAAATGATGCCACAAGGAAAGATCACTTTCCTCTCCCATTCATTGACCATATGCTGGAAAAATTGGCTGGCCATGCCTATTATTGCTTCCTGGATGGGTACTCTGGGTACAATCAAATAGTGGTGGATCCCAAGGATCAAGAAAAGACTTCCTTCACCTATCCATTTGAAGTTTTTGCTTACAGAAGGATGCCCTTTGGTCTGTGTAATGCCCCTGCAACTTTTCAAAGGTGTATACTTTTTATATTCTCTGACATGGTGGAAAAATTTTTAGAAGTCTTCATGGATGATTTTTCTGTCTTTGGCAATTCATTTAACAATTGCTTGCATCATTTAACTCTTGTTTTGAAAAGATGCCAAGAAACTAACCTGGTATTGAATTGGGAGAAATGCCATTTCATGGTTCCTGAAGGGATAGTTCTTGGGCATAAGGTCTCAAGCAAAGGTATAGAAATTGATAAAGCTAAAATAGAAATCATTGAAAAGCTTCCTATACCAGTTAATGTGAAAGCAGTAAGGAGTTTTCTTGGACATGTTGGTTTTTACAGGAGGTTCATCAAAGATTTTTCAAAAATAGCAAAACCATTGAGCAATATACTAATGATTGATAGCCCTTTCATCTTTGATGACAATTGCAAGCATGCTTTTGAAACTTTAAAGAGAAAACTTACTACAGCACCAATTATCACACCCCCTGATTGGGAATTACCTTTTGAACTCATGTGTAATGTAAGTGACTTTGTAATTGGTGCTGTACTGGGGCAAAAGAAAGACAAGCTGCATCATGTTATATACTATGCTAGCAAGGTGCTAAATGAGGCACAGAAAAATTACACCACCACTGAGAAAGAGCTTGGCAATTTTATATGCATTTGATAAATTTAGATAATACTTGATTGGTTCAAAGGTTATAGTGTATACTGATCATGCTGCTCTCAAGTATCTTATGTCTAAACAGGATTCAAAGTCAAGGCTTATTTGGTGGGTGCTGCTGCTACAAGAGTTTGATATTGAAGTAAGAGATAGGAAAGGGAATAAAAACCAAGTAGCAGACCATTTGTCAAGAATATCACAAGAAGTTAATCAAGCTCCACACTCAGTGAATGAAAGCTTTCCAGATGAACACCTCTTACAAATCCAGCATGCTCCATGGTTTCGAGACATTGCAAACTACAAGGCTCGAAGAAAGATCCCTCAAGAATTTACCAAGAAAAAAGTGAAGCTGCTCAATGAAGCCAAAAATTTCTTATGGGATGAACCATTCTTATTCAAGAGGTGTCCAGATGGAATGATAAGGAAATGTGTTCCTAAGAGAGAGATGAGATACATACTATGGCATTGTCATGGTTCAGCTTATGGTGGACATTTTGGACCAGAAAGAACAGCAGCCAAAGTACTTCAAAGTGAATTTTATTGGCCAACCATCTTCAAGGATGCTAGAGAGTTTGTTCATCAATGCAATGAGTGCCAAAGAGCTGGAGGATTAACAAGAAGGAATGAGATGCCTCAGAGCTACATCTTGGAAGTAGAACTCTTTGATCTTTGGGGAATAGATTTTATGGGCCCCTTTCCACCTTCATATTCTTTCGAATACATACTTGTGGCAGTAGAGTATGTCGCAAAGTGGGTGAAAACCATAGCAACAACCACATGTGATGCACATATTGTCCTCCAATTCCTTAAAAAGTACATTTTTACTAGATATGGAGTGCCTAAAGGTCTTGTCAGTGATGGTGGTAGTCATTTTTACAACAAACAAATGGAGAAATTACTTCATAAATATGGAGTGATACACAAAGTAGCTACACCATACCATCCACAAACCAATGGCCAAGAAGAGCTTGCAAATAGGGAGTTGAAAAGGATTCTGGACAAAACAATGGGGAGCACAAGAAATGATTGGGCCAGGAAATTAGAAGATGCTCTCTGGGCATATAGGACAGCCTTCAAAACTCCTATTGGAAAGTCACCTTTTCAGTTGTTGTACGGCAAGTCTTGCCACCTTCCTGTAGAGCTTGAGCACAAAGCTTTCTGGGCCACTAAACTCCTCAACCTTGATTTTCAAGCAGCATGAGAGAAGAGGTTATTGCAATTAAATGAGTTGGATGAGTTCAGACTGGAAGCCTATGAAAATGCTAAGATATACAAGGAAAAAGCTAAAGATGGCATGACAAAAAGATCTCAAAGAAGGAGTTCAAACCAGGACAACAAGTACTCTTGTACAACTCCAGACTCAAAGTTTTCCCTGGCAAACTCAAGTCTAAATGGACTGGTCCCTACTTGGTGACAAAGGTTCTCCCCTATGGAAGCCTTGAACTACTAGACGAAGCAACAAAGAGCAATTTCATAGCAAATGGTCACAAGGCAAAGCATTACTTGGGAGGCCATTGGGACAAAGAGAGGGAGAATCAGAAATTAAGCTGCGCAAGAATGAAGGATGTCAAGCTAGTGACATTAAAAGAGCACTTGTTGGGAGGCAACCCAACCAAAGGTAGTTTTCTTCTCTTAACTATTTCAATAAGAAGGTTAAGTAGTTGTATCTGTACTGCAAAGAGCTAAGTTTGGTGGTGCACACCAAAACAATTTAAGGGTGAATGAAGAATTCTAAGTTTGGTATTTCACCAAAAATCTCACTTAAAAACACATTTCACCCTCTGCATAATTGATTACTAGCTCTAAGCAATCAGGGAAACCACTAAACCACTGTCTGTTTTCTAGTTTTTAACTTCATTACTTTCAACAAAAGCACAAGGTTTCATACAACTGATGCATCATAAACAGTAGCAAGGAACTAAGTTTGGTGTTCCCTCACCAAAGTAAGTTTAAGTTCATGCTAACCATTTGTTTAAGTGCTTGGAAAAGCAAGCAACTTCAATAATTATGCAAAAGGAAAAGACACTCAGCCTCTTCAAATAATCATCACCAAGGGAAGATGCAAGACACTCCTGAGAGGTTGTATTGTCACAAAACTCACTTTTCTTTGAAACGTTCTGCATGAGAAGTTGCTGGTTGCTGGTTGCTTTGATATTTAGTTCAAATAATGCAAATTTTGATGTCTGCACTAGTATGAATGCTTGTTATCACTCATCTGCTTTAAATTCATGTTTTGCCTCCCTTTATGCATCAATAAGAGAAAATGTTTGAAAAAGAAAGTGATTGTCCAATATTGTAGAATTTAGAATTGAAATTTGTGGTGGTAAAGGCTTGATTAAGATGATGAGCTCAATAATAAAAGCTGCATAATAGAGTATTCTTGGTAGTATGAACTTGGTTGCTGTCATGAAACCTTCCATTAAGGAAATTTCCTGGAAAACAAAGCAAAGTAAGGAAGAAAAAGAAAAGAAAAGCCAAGAATTGGCAAAGAAACAAACAATAAGGCTAGACACCAATAGCTTGGACCTTAGGACATATGTCTGTGGTGCTTTTGTACTAGGATATGCTTGGACAATTAGGTTCTGAGGAGTCTTTTAAAACTTGGTAACTTGGATTAACTAATCCGGGATTACCAACTGAAAGTCCATCATCAAGAGCAACCTAGCTACAAAGCATTTAGTTATCCAAAGAGATGATGGGCATCAATGTTCCTAAGAGAATTTGTGAGCCAAGTGTCTGTAGTGAAGAAGTGTTGAGCAAAACTAAGCCAAAAGGCTGCTGCAACACTTGACACTGAGTATCACTGAGAAATAAGCTTTCTACTCAAAAGAAAGAAGGAAAAAAACCAAAAGGGATCAATCAAAAAAGTAAGGCATTATGATAGCAACTCTAATAAATCTTCAAAGAAGCATTTCTTATTCATCAGCAAAGAATAAATGAGCTGCATGCTTGTCTGCATAAAACCCCATAGTTCAAATTATATTATCTACTAAATAAGGACATGTATGCTTCTCTTTTTCATTTCATTTCTTCTCTATGTTCAATGCTTGCTTGGGGACAAGCAAGGTTTAAGTTTGGTGTTGTGATGACAAGTCATCTTATACTAGTTTTACAAGCATTTTTCATTAGTTTCATTAGGTTTTATGCACTTTCTTGGACCATAAGTAAGTAGTTGGAGTGGATTTTCATGAGTATCTTGAATCAATCAAACATCATTCATTTTATACAAAATCATAGGTTTTATACTAAAATTCATTGATTTTATAAATAATGCAAAGATCTAGTGATTTTGGTAGAGCTTTGATTAGTTGTTTGGTTGCTTGTAGGTGAAGAAATGGTGGAAAGAGGAATTTTTGGCACACTTTTGAAGTTTGAGCACGCTTTGGACCTTAGGCCACGCTTTGAAAAGCCTGGCCCATAAAAATAAAGCGTGGCACATCCACGCTCTCAAGGAGCGCTCAAAGTTGCAAACTGAGCGCCCAAGAGGAGGCACCAAATGGTGCAGCACATGCCAAGGCATAGCGTTCAAAGAAGAGAACGCTATGCTCACTTTCTTTCACTTTTTCGTGGAGCTTGGCAAGGAAGCAAGGCACAAGGCCAAGCAAAACAAGGAAGCACAATGCGCTGGCCAAGGTTCGAAGAGGGGAACCAAGCAAGGGCCAAGAGTGGCGCTAAAAAATGTGAGTGTAGCGCTACTGAGCAACTTGCTCTTCAATAATATCTTCATCTTCTTCAGAGGAAGAATACTCATCAGAGCTCATGAATGGCAACAGTAAGTTCAGTGGAATCTCTATGGTCTCTATATGAGTCTCAGATTCCTTTGGTTCCTCAATAGGGAACTCCTTAATGGTTAGTGGACGTCTAGCAAGGTCTCGTTGGAAATCACTGCCTTTTTACTCTCTCCAGGTTCGGCCACTTTGGATATGGTTATGGCCTTGCACTCTCTTTTGGAATTCTCTTCTGTATTGCTTGGGAGAGTACTAGGAGGAGTTTCAGTAACTCTTTTACTCAGCTGACCCACTTGTGCCTCCAAATTTCTGATGGAGGACCTTGTTTCAGTCATGAAATTGAGAATGGTCTTTGATAGATCAGAGACTATGGTTGCTAAGTCAGAGAGGCTCTGCTTAGAATTCTCTGTCTATTGCTCAGAAGATGATGGAAAAGGCTTGCTATTGCCAAACCTATTTCTCCCACCATTATTATTATTGAAGCCTTGTTGAGGCTTCTGTTGATCCTTCCATGAGAAATTTGGATGATTTCTCCATGAAGGATTATAGGTGTTTCCATAGGATTCTCCCATGTAATTCACCTCTTTCATTGCAGGATTCTTAGGGTCATAAGCTTCTCCATCAGAGGAGGCTTCTTTAGTACTGCCGGATGCAGCTTGCAATCTAGTCAGATTCTGAGAAATCATATTAACTTGCTGAGTCAATATTTTGTTCTGAGCCAATATAGCATTCAGAGTATCAATCTTAAGAACTCCTTTCTTCTGAGTCATCCCCTTATTCACAGGATTTCTTTCAGAAGTATACATGAACTGGTTATTTGCAACCATTTTAATGAGTTCTTGGGCTTCTGCAGGTGTTTTCTTCAGATGAAGAGATCCACCAACAGAGTGGTCCAATGACATCTTGGACAATTCAGATAGACCATCATAGAATATACATAAGATGCTCCATTCTGAAAGCATGTCAGAAGAACACCTTCTGATCAATTGCTTGTATCTTTCCCAAGCTTCATAGAGGGATTCACCTTCCTTCTGTCTGAAGGTTTGGACTTCCACTCTAAGCTTGCTCATCTTTTGAGGTGGAAAGAATTTGGCCAAGAAAGCATTGACTAACTTTTCCCAAGAGTTCAAGCTTTTTTTAGGTTGTGAGTCCAACCATATCTTAGCTCTATCTCTTACAGCAAAAGGGAAAAGCATAAGTCTGTAGACCTCGGGATTAACCCCATTGGTCTTAACAGTGTCACAGATTTGCAAGAATTCAGCTAAGAACTGATGAGGATCTTCCAATGGAAGTCCATGAAACTTGCAATTCTACTGCATTAGAGAAACTAATTGAGGCTTAAGCTCAAAGTTGTTTGCTGCAATTGCAGGAATTGAGATGCTTCTTCCATAGAAGTCAGAAGTTGGTGCAGTAAAGTCACCAAGCATCTTCTTAGCATCTCCACCATTGTTGTTGGGTTCGGCTGCCATGTCTTCTTCTTTTTCGAAATTTTCTATAAGGTCCTCTCCAGAGTGTTGTGCTTTAGCTTTCTCTTTAGAGTCCTTTCAGGTTCAGGATCAGCTTCAACAAGAATGTCCTTATCCTTGTTCCTGCTCAAATGAAAAAGAAGAGAACAAAGAGAATAGTGGAATCCTCTATGTCACAGTATAGAGATTCCTTTATGTGTCAGAGGAAAAGAAGAATAGAATGAAGAAGGAAGAAGAAAAAATTCGAACACAGAGAGAGAGAGGGTTCGAATTATTAGATGAGGAGAAGTGTTAGTAAATAAATAAATAAATAGAAAGAGATGAGAGAGAGAGAGAGAGAGTATTCGAATATTAATTAAAATAAAAGAAAAATATTTTTGTTTTGATTTTAATTATTAGTTCGAATTCAAAATTTAAGAAAAGAAATAAAATAAAATTAGAAGTTAAAACAATTAGTTAATTAAAAAGAATTTTGAAAAAGTGGTTAGTTGTTTTCGAAAATGAGAAGTGAAAAAGTAGTTAAGTAATTTTCAATTTGCTTTTATTTCTTTTTGGGAAACAGATAAGAAATAGTAAAATTTTTAAAATTAAAATAAACAAATCAAGTAATTAGTTGAAAAATATTTGAAAATAAATTTTGAAAAGATAAGAAGTTAGAAAAAGATTTTGAAATTAAGTTTTGAAAAAGATATGATTGAAATTTATTTTGAAAAATAATTGAAAAAGAAATTTGAAAAGATTTGATTTTGAAAATTAAGGTTGATAACTTGACTAACAAGAAACTAAAAGATATGATTCTAGAATTTAAAGATTGAACCTTTCTTAACAAGAAAGTAAAAAAAATTTTTTGAATCAAAACATTGATTGTTAGTAAAGTTTTTGGAAATATGAAATAAAAATTAGAAAAAGATTTCAAAAATTTATTTAAGAAATTCAAAAATATTAAGAAGAAAAATGAAAAAGATTTGATTTTTGAAAAAAAAGATTTGAAAAGATAAAATTTTTAAATTGAAATTTTGACTTGACTAACAAGAAATAACTAAATTTTAAAAAAATTTTACCAAATCAACTCAAAATTTTGAAAATTATGAGTAAAATAAGGGAAAGATATTATTTTTTATTTTTTTGAATTAATGAAGAAAGAGAAAAACAACAAAATGACACAAGACATAAGAATTTGAGATCAAAACAACTAATGCATGCAAGAACACTTCGAATGTCAAGATGAACACCAAGAATACTTTGAAGATTATTATGAACATCAAGAACATATTTTTGAAAATTTTTAAGAAACGAAACACATGCAAGACACCAAACTTAGAAATTTTTAATGTTTAGACACTATGAATTTGAAAATGCATATGAAAAATAAGAAAAGACACAAAACAAGAAAAATTAAAGATCAAACAAGGAACGTTATCAAGAACAACTTGAAGATCAAAGAAGAACACATGATAAATTTTCAAAAATTCAAGAAAAATAAAAAACATGCAATTGACACCAAACTTAAATTTGACACAAGACTCAAACAAGAAACATAATTTTTTTTTTATGATTTTATTAAAATTTTGCATATTTTTTGAAATTATTTTGGAAAAAGAAAATAAAAAATTCAAAATTTTTAATAAGAATTCCAGGATTCGTGTAATGTCAGTCTAAATCTTCGGTCCAAAAGAATTAGACATGGCCAAATGGCCAGTTAAGCTTTAGCATAACAAATACAGACATGTCCTTTCTACAATGGAAAGTCTAAATCCTTGGTCCAAAAAGATTAGACATGGCCTAACAGCCAGCCAGGCTTCAACATATCTCATGAAGCTCTAGAATTCATTCTTAAAAATTTTTATGAATTTTTTGAAAACTAAAATTTTTTTCGAAAATAAAAATAAAAAAAAGCTTAAACATAAAATAAAATTACCCAATCTAAGCAACAAGATGAACCGTCAGTTGTTCAAACTCGAACAATCCCCGGCAACGGCGCCAAAAACTTGGTGCACGGAATTGTGATCACACTTTTCACAACTCCGGTATAACTAACCAGCAAGTGCACTGGGTCGTCCAAGTAATAAAACCTTACGCGAGTAAGGGTCGATCCCACAGAGATTGTCGGCTTGAAGAAAGCTATGGTCATCCTGTAAATCTTAGTCAGGCGGATTCAAATGGTTATGAGGTTTTGATAATTAAAAGATAAATAGAACATAAAATAAAATAAATATACCTATGTAATTCATTGGTGGGAGTTTCAGATAAGCGTTTGGAGATGCTTTGTTGCTTCTGAACCTCTGCTTTCCTATTGTCTTCATCCAATCATGTGTGCTCCCTTCCATGGAAAGCTGTATGATCCTCTCAGTGAAAATGGTCCAAGTATGGTTTCTGCACGGCTAATCAACTGTCAGATTTCTCGTCTTGGATAAAAAATACCAGGTACAGCTACCGCACGGCTAATCATCTGTCGATTCTCACTTGTGTCAGAATAGGATCTCTCTATCCTTTTGCATACTGTCACTGCGCCCAACATTCGCGAGTTTGAAGCTCGTCACAGTCATCCTGTCCCAGATCCTACTCGGAATACCACAGACAAAGTTTAGACTTTTCGGATCTCAGAAATGTTGCCAATTGGTTCTAGCCTCTACCACGAAGGTTCTAATCTCATAGACTCGGTCCATGGATTAGAGACCCAAGAGAATATACTCTGGCTGTCGTCCAATGACTACGTTGAACATCATGTAGACCGCTTGTGGTTGTCAGGCACGCGGATCTTGGCTAAGCGAGTAACGAAGATAGTGGGTGATTGTCACGGGTCACCCCTTCATTCTGACTTAACTGAATTAAGTACGAGAGTATATCTTGGAGAAGAAGTAAGCGTGAATTGAAAGAGAAACAATAGTACTTGCATTAATTCATGAAGAACAGCAGAGCTCTGCACCTTATCTATGAGGTGTAGAAACTCCATCGTAGAAAATACATAAGAGAAAAAGGTCTAAGCATGGCCAAATGGCCAGCCTCCAAAACATAACATAAAATTCCAAAAGTGATCATCTCCAAAAGTACGAATACAATAGTAAAACGTGCTATTTATACTAAACTAGTTACTAAGGATTACAGAAAATAAGTAACTAAGTACAGATAGTGCAGAAATCTACTTCTGGGGCCCACTTGGTGTGTGCTTGGGCTGAGAATTGAGCTTTACACGTGCATAGGCCTTTTCTGGAGTTAAACGTCAGCTTGGATGCCAGTTTGGGCGTTTAACTCCAGTTCTGGTGCCAGTTCTGGCGTTTTACGCCAGAAAAGGATCTCTGGCTGGCGTTTAGACGCCAGTTTGGACCATCAAATCTCGGGCAAAGTATGGACTATTATACATTTCTGGAAAGCTCAAGATGTCTACTTTCCAACGCAATTAAGAAATCACCTATTGGGCTTCTGTAGCTCTAGAAAATCCATTCCGTGTGCAGGAGGGTCAGAATCCAACAGCATCTGCAGTCCTTTCTCAGCCTCTGAATCAGACTTTTGCTCAGATCCCTCAATTTCAACCAAAAAATACCTAAAATTACAGAAAAATACACAAACTCATAGTAAAATCCAGAAATGTAATTTTTGCATAAAAACTAATAAAAATATAATAAAAAGTAACTAAAACATACCAAACACTATGTAAAAACAATGACAAAAAGGGTATAAATTATCCGCTCATCAGCAAGCTATATGTAATCAACGCCATGGACCGTGGTCATTGATCTCTTCTGCTACAGATTGAACGCAATTGGCCGTGGTCATCCAATATGACGAAGGGTGAAGCGCATAGCAGTTCATTCTCTTGGCGATCCTACTCAAAACGCCACAGACAACGTCGATTCTTCCAAATTAGATGATGCTGCTTCTTAGGATTCTAGCCTATACCACGGAGACCCTAATCTCCCCAAAAATTGGCTGAAATGGTGTCTCGAGAAATTCCCAACGAAGTCGTGGATTAACCGTCTGAGAAATGTATAAACATAGTTGTTGGCTCGTGCTTTCCAATCACGTATTCACAAGAACCCAAGTAGACACGGGTGTTTGTCAGGCACATTCATCTTAATGTGATGAACAGAGCTAATTTGTCAGATCATCCTATTCACCACGATGAAGATCGGATATACATCATAGAAATAGATCAAACACGGATCGGAGAAGAAATGGTAATACTTTTATTAATTCATAGGAATCAGTATGGCTTCTTCCCTCAACCTAGGAGGTTTAGAAACTCATGCTGAAGTGAAAACAATGATGAAATCGAAAATATGATCCAAAAGCTGTAAATTACATAAAATAAATCCCTTGAATACTAAACAGATGACTAGTAAAGGTAAAACAATCTATTTTAGTGCTAAAATCCACTTCTGAGGCCCACTTGGTGAGTGTTTGGGCTGAGTTTTGATGAGATCCATGTGCTATGAGGTCTCATGGCGGTGGAATTCCAGCTAGGGGATCTTCTATGGGCGTTTGTACATTAGTCTCTGCTCTCTGGGCGCTGGAGGCCTGGAAGGGGGCAGGAAGCTGGTGTTGGACACCAGTTTTAGGCCTTCTAATCTGAAGCAAAGTATAGACTATTATATATTGATGAAAAGCTCTGGAAGTCAGCTTTCTATAGCCGTTGAGAGTGCTCTATTTGGAGTTCTATAATTCCAGAAAAGCTCTTTTGAATGCACGTAGGTCAGATCCAGACAACATCTGCAGTGCTTTCTCTGTCTCTGAATCAGACTTTTGCTCCAGCTCCTCAATTTCAGCCAGAAAATACCTGAAATTATCCAAAAATACAAAAACTTATAGTAGAATCCAAAAATATAAATTTAACACAAAAACCTATAAAAACTAAATAAAAACTACTAAAAACTATATGAGAGTTATGTCAAAAAGCGTATAAAATATCCGTTCATCATCCCGCTTGCTCCAGGTCAGTGATTGTGATGCCTGGGTAGTAGCAGCAGTAGTGGATTATTTCACTTGCTCCAGGTTGAGCTTGTAAACAACTGCCTGGATAGTAGCAGCAGTAGTGTTTACTCCACTTGCTCTAGGTTAAGCGGGTAGTAGCAAGGGTTGTGGCTTAGACTCACTTGCTCCGATGGATGTTTCTGTCCAAGATTAGCGACCAGGACATGTCGGCTTTGGTTATATAACCGATAGACGATATCATCAACGATAGGGCAGGCATACATCATATGCATTTGTCTATTGCGTTTGAGTTTATATTAATTAGGTTTGCCTACTTGATTAACTATGTCTATTTACTATATGTTCTGCCTGTTGTAACTACATTTTTTCTATGTTTTCTTTGTCTGTATTATTTGTCTATGCAACTGAGAGATTCCTTGTTTGGCAAAGGAGTGACAAGGGTTGTTCCACCGGTGTTTCGAAGGGTTGGATGAGACAGAAAGTGAATTGTAGATTTAGAGTTAGATTGGACTTGGATACCTTAGAGAGTTTTACCAAATTTATGGTTTAGTGGAATCTTAACTTTAAATCTGAGTGTCGAAGTTCTAAGATTACCTCTGGCTTTCCCAAGACCTTCTATATTATCTAAGCGGGCACCTTTACCGTGTTGAGAACCCCCGGTTCTCAGTTCATACTTATATTATTGTTTTCAGATACAGGACGCGAGGTACCACACTGAACTATCTTGGGACTCAGTGGTTGTATTTTGTTTATATATATATATATGTAATAGATTCTCCACTTTGTATTTTTTAATTTGTCCCTCCTACAGATTGACTTGGAGAAACAGGAGTTATGTTTATCTTTTAATTTATTTATTTTTGATATATATATATATATAGATTCGCAGATCGAGTTTATAGCTTGCTTATGTATCTATCTTTTGAAACTCTGTACAAGCCTTCTATCCAATCGCCTTTCGAGTGTGACGCATTTTCAGTCTTATTTTGATCATCCTTTCTTCTAAGGCTCCTAGTTAAACTATTCTTTATATATATATATATATATTACGTATTTTTGTTTTAGAGGTCGTAGAGTCTCACCACCTTTGATTTATGTCCTAGGCGTAAAGCTCTGTATGGTGGTGTGTTACAATAAAGAATAACATATGTCTTAATTAACCAATTTGGGTTGGTCAAATAGTTAGTTTACTCATCCGCTTAAGTAAGTGTCGAGAATTCAAATCTTACCTTATACATGCAGCAACCCACTAGCTAGCAGTAAATCATTAAATGCAGCTCTAATCCGTGATGAATTAATATAGAGATGACAAAAAAACCCGTAAAAGTGGGTATCTATGAGAGTTATCAGTGACGAAAAGATAAATAGGGATCGGCAAAATCCACATGTGGACACGGACCCGCTTCTGCCAATAAATGAGTATGGGGATAAGAGTAGAGGTATCCACCCCATGGCCGCTAAATCCTCAAGAAGGAGAATTTACTAAAATACCTTACTCACTTAGTAAGATGAATGATGTTATTTTATATGTTGAAAATTATTTTTATTTTATTTTCTTTTAAGAAGTATATTAAATTATGTTAAATTGTGTTATATTATGTTAATTTTATTATATTGTATTAGATTATGTTATGATTTTGTGTTAATATTTTTTAAAAAATTTTCAAAAGTAATATCTATAATTATCAGCGGATATTCACTTTCTTCGCAGGGACAATTAAATAGGGATTCACAATAAAAAATGAGAGTGAAAAAGGAATACTCATTCGTCCGAATACCTATTGGCATTTCTAAATTAATCCATTGTTTGTCGAATTTAAAATAACATAGAAAAAAATAATATGGCTCCCAACTACGACAAGTAACCATAAGTGACAGCAATACAATTGTATCAAAGCTGTAATTTTTTACCGTACGTATTAAGCTACAGCAAATTGTATTTTGGCCATATCAAGCTAAGCCACAATAAGGTTCATATCTTTTTTCTTTTTTTAATTGAAAAATGTTAGAAGGGGAAATAGAAGTCTTTAGAGCTTGAAATAATAAACAATATGGCTTTCTTTTCTCATAAAAGTTTAGAATTCAAACTATTTTTGTGAATAAAGTTCATCCGAATCTTAGAGTTAATATAATTTGAATATAAAATAAATAAGAATCGTTTTAATATTATGTACGACAATACACGGCTAATTTTTTTGGATATGACACTTAGTTTGGTGTAACACCTAGTTATGGATGTTAGGGGTGTTTCACATTGTTGTGACGGCGGTTAATTGACGGAAAGAAATTGGACGGTCTAATTTCAGAGAGGTGCGAGGGGACATAAATTGGACCGTCCGATTTGTGTTGGGCTGATATTTTGGTTACAAAGAAATCGGATCCACTGATTTCATGCAGGCAGAGTTCAATTTTTTTCTCTAAAGAAATCGGACCCAGCGATTTCTAGTGTGCAGTACAAAATTTTTTATTGGATATCAAATCGGACCCAGCTTTCTGGTGCGCAAAACGAATTTTTTGGTGGGCTATGAAATCGGACCCACCGATTTTTCGCCAAAAATATTTTTTGCGGGCCGTGCCACTAATTGGACTGTCCGATTTAAGTTTTCAAAAAAATTTGAACCATCAAGAAAGTGGTCGGACGATCCGATTTCAGTTTTATATATACCAATCCAATACCAAGCCAGTCTTCTTCTTTTCACACTCTTCTCTTCAAATCTCTGAAGCTCGTCTCTGCTGTTTCTCTTTTTCTCTATTATCATGGATAATAGAGTGAGATTAAAAGTATATTATCATGGTCAAATTTTATTACAAACATCTGAAGGAGTAAAATTTGTGAATGAAAATCCATTAGATATTATAATTTCATTCACACTGTCATTTGAAGAATTAAAAGGTGTGATTTGTGAGAAGATGGATTCTCAAATATCTAGCAGAGTGTCTTGTATTCTGTACAGATATCCTATATCTATATTTGGTGGGTTCGTTAAATTTCAAACGAAATACATGACCGATGAAGCGAGCATGCAAGAAATATTTTTAGTGTATCTAGAAAGTCGGTCTCGAATATCGTTCATCAAACTGTATGTTAAGTTCGAGCAATCTACAGCAGACCGAGATATTGAATTGGAAGATTACAACAGTGATAGTGAGGAAGAGTTTGAAAGTAACTATGAGATCGTTGATCCGGGTGTAGACGAAGATCAAGCTGACGATGCTATGGCGGCAGATGTGGCGAATGTGGCAAAAACACTAGCAAACCAGCAGCCGTTTGAGGAGCCGACTTTCATGCGGTCGTTGGATTTGGAGGCCATGCATGCACCGGATTTTCCTCAATATGTAAATGCAGGTATGTAATCATTTTAAATTATGATTTATACATAGGTTTTGAGTTTAGGACAAATATTTAAGGCATCGGTAAATAGGAAAAATATAGCATATAATTTATAATTTTTTAATTCTTAATTATCAAGTAAACATGTATGTTGAGGAGTTTAGTATTTCGCATTCCTGTATTATTATTAACTTATTAAATACCATTTGATGACCTAGTTGATAATCTTATTAACTTTCGAATGATTTATTCTTGATTTACGGATCATAGATTTTATTAATGCGACACGTATTTGAGAATTTTTTATCGAGATATAAATTTTGTGGCGTGATTGCAGCAGAGCTTCCTGTTATGACGGATGGTGAATTCACCATGGGAATGGAATTCAGTCCTAAGGAGACAATAATTAAGGCGATGAAAGATTATACCATCCGTAGAGGTGTAGATTATTGGGTGCATGAGTTAGAACCGACGATATTCTATGCTAAATGTACCCAGTACGGCACAGGTTGTGATTGGTTTATCAGGATGAGCAAAATGTCCAGGAAGTACTACTGGGAGATAAGGAGGTACAACGGTAGTCACACCTGCACTAGGGCCACCATTTCTCAAGATCATTCGAAGCTGGATTCCAACACAATTGCAGAAGCAATAAAGCCATTGGTAGAAGTTGACCCATCTATAAAGGTGAAATCAGTGATTGCGGAAGTACAGTCGAAGTTTAACTACACCATAAGTTATCGCAAAGTATGGCTGGCAAAACAGAAGGCAGTGGAGTCAATTTTTGGATGTTGGAAAGCTTCGTACAAAGCTTTGCCCATATGGTTTAAGACCATGTGTCACAAGGAGCCATCAGCATTTGTTCATTTTGAATTAATGCCTGCATATCAGGGGAATGACTTGGTTCCTAATATTCGTGTACTACACCAAGTTTTCTGGAGTTATTACCCTTGTATTAGAGCATTCAAACATTGCAAGCTAATAGTGTAGGTAGACAGAACTCATTTGTATGGAAAATATAAGGGTTGTTTGTTGATTGCAGTCTCACAGGATGGCAATAACAACATCGTGTTTATTGCATTTGCAATAGTTAAGGGAGAGACATATGAGGCTTGCCACTTTTTTCTTAGTAACTTGCGACAACATGTTGTGACACGTGATGGTGTGGGCCTTATCTCCGATCAGCACGATTCCATCAGGTCAGCTATTGCTCGTAGTATAATGGAGCTTGGTCTCCTTCCAGAGCATTCCACATGTTTTGTATCAAACACATAGAGTCCAACTTCTTGAAGAAGTTCAAGGCTCCGTATCTACAGAAACTTATCATCAATATCGGTATCATTGTTACTATTATAGTTATTCTTAAACCCAGTTATTATAATGAACATTGTTTATAGTGGGTCTTTTTTTATTGATAGGATATTCGAGGATGGTTCGCGAGTACGAGACACGTTATCAACGTTTCGCGAGTGGGGTGAGATTTATACCAACTGGTTGGATTGGATTCCACGTGAGCAGTATGTGTTGGCATTTGATTAGGGATACCGATAGGGTCATATGACCACTAATCTAGTGGAATGCATCAACTTGGTACTGAAAGGGGCGCGCAATCTTCCAGTCACTGCACTTGTTAAGGCAACATTTTACAGGCTTAATGAATTGTTCACTGGTGCGGAATTGAATGTCCACAAACTAACCGGCAAGTGCACCGGGTCGTACCAAGTAGTACCTCAAGTGAATGAGGGTCGATCCCACGAGGATTGATGGATCAAGCAACAATGATTGAGTGATTGGCTTAGTCAGAAAAACAAAAAATGGTGTTTGAAAGTTCAAAAGTATTAACAGTAAGTTCAGAATATCAAAAAGTAAGCAGTAAATTGGTGTAAATAATATGGGAGAAACAGTTAAGGCTTCAGAGTTATCTATTTTCCGGATTGAGTTTTCTTACTAACTATTTTAATCATGCAAGATTTAATTCATGGCAAACTAGAAGTGACTAAACCCTAATTCCTTAGACCTTTTTAGTCTCCTCTAACCTTCATCGACCGCCAATTCCTTGGTCACTTAATTTCAATTAGAGGGTGAAGTTCAATTCTAGTTTATATGCCACAAAAATCCTAATTACCCAAATATAAAAAGATTATATGTCACATATCCCGTTAAATCCAGATAATTAGAAGTTTAGGAGAAATTGTTTTCAAGCTATTGTACAAGTAAAGAGCTTTTCTAAGTTATACAAGAACTCAATTAGAACCAAGGTCATACTTCCGTTCCACCCAGATTCATAAAATAAAGAACAAAAACAATTCTTGAATTATAAATCAGTACATGAATTAAAATAGAAAAATAATAGTATCAATCCATACAATAGACAAAGCTCCTAACCTTAACAGTGGATGTTTAGTTGCTCATGGTTCAGATAGAAAACTAGGATTCAAAAAAACTGTAAATTGCAGAATGAGGTACGTAAAAGAGAGAAGAGGAGACCGAAGGGCTAATTCTTTTCCCTTTTATATCTAATCCTAATTAATGTAAAATATATTTCCTAAAACTAAATAATATCTTTTCCTATTTAAAAATAAAATAAGTTTAAATCAAAATTAATTAAATCCTTCGTGCAGCTTGAATTTGACGAATGGGGACTACAACATTCTCAAAAGTTGGTGCCAAACTTGAGTAGTCTCAAGTTTGGCTTGGAGTATACGCGAAGCATTCTTCAATTCTACTTGCTTGGCGCCAAACTTGAGGTTTCTCAAGTTTAGC
Source organism: Arachis ipaensis (assembly GCF_059453495.1). Classification (NCBI taxonomy): domain Eukaryota; kingdom Viridiplantae; phylum Streptophyta; class Magnoliopsida; order Fabales; family Fabaceae; genus Arachis; species Arachis ipaensis. The sequence goes on from NC_142439.1 coordinate 98,550,689, forward strand.
TTCAGCAAGTCAGCGTGCAATCCTTCAAAGTCCTCCTTGTTGGCGCCAAACTTGAGGTTTCTCAAGTTTGGCTTCAGCATGCCAGCATGCTTTCCTTAGAGAGTGAGTGTATGGTGCCAAACTTGAGGTATCTCAAGTTTGGCACCGTGAAGGCCGAGAGTGTTGAAGAAGAAGTGTGCATTATTATACATCATTGGAAAGCCCTAGAAGTTAGCTTTCCAACGCCACTGGAATCACATCAATTGAACCTCTGTAATTCAAGTTATTTCTCTTTGAGTGCAAGAAAGGTGGAGTTGACAACATCATTCACTTTCTTCCTTTTCTGCTACAAAACTCCGTCAAATCCATATGAATGCTACCTGAAATAAACAGAATTGCACACAACTCAAAGTAGCATCCATAGTGGCTAAAAGATATTTAAATCTTGATTAAACTCAATAATTTGAATGCAAATTCACTAGAAAAAGATAGAGAAGATGCTCACGCATCATTCACCCGTAAAAGAGCCAAGGTTGAGGCTCATATTAATGCAGGACATGTGTTCTCTGAGCTTGTGACCTCCAAATTGCATGTGAATCAGCGAACAGCGGGTAAAATCCAAGTTAGTTATTTTGATAGACAAAATGATATATTTGAAGTCCGTGAGTATCCCAGTGGTGTGGAGTATGCAGTGGACCTACGTCAACAACGGTGTGACTGTGGTGAATTCCAGGTAGACCGGCTTCCATGTCGACATGTGTTTTCTTGTTGTGCAAATCAGGGGCTGGATTGGAAACTGTATGTTCATGATGTTTACAAGATGGACCAGGCTCGACGATTGTACAGAGCTAGATTTAGGCCACTAGAAAATCCAACAACATGGCCTGTTTATCATGAACCTCGATTCGTAGGTAATCCGTTCCTCAGATGAGTATCCAAAGGTTGGCCAAGGATAACCCGTTTCTTGAATGAGATGGACACTCGGATGTTGCGTGGTCCTAGGCGATGTAAGCAATGCGGGGCCAAGAGCCACAGCCATAGTAGATGTTGTCAACGTAGTGGTGCAAGTGCAGGTTCGACCACCCAATAAAGCTCCATCCAAATTTCTCATTCCGGTTATTTTATAACTTTCACTATTTTATATCTTATTGGTGCATTTTGTGTGTGGTGTTATTGTATGACTTTGGTATTTTTATATTAATGTGAATGCTTATGTAATTTGAAGTAGCATAGTTAATGATATAAAGTCAACTATCATAATTAATGACATAAAAGGAATTAACATAGTTCAACAAACCGGAAACAATAAACAACAAACACATTCTAAGTAAGGAAGTCTAAATTGCCTCCTCAGTCTATCAGATACATGCCGCTCAACACATTCAAAAGATATAAGCGAAACTGTGACACTCCAAATAATCGAATACTGATGGATGTCAAAAGAATCACGTCTGGATCAATGCGACCAATTTCATAAGCCTCCCAAACAAACTGTACACATTATGCAAGTAAAGGAGGATTACACACCAAATACTAATACGGCTAAATAAATACAGATACTTATTTATTACAACATACCTATCCTTCTTACAGATCATCCAATGCTCTCCTAAAGTGAGAAAGACTACGATATTTGTAAGGCCGATCAGCACGCTTCCAGTTACGCCACCTGACATCAGACAATTCGTTAATTAACTTTTATCAATCAAAGTTAAAATACAACGTACTACAATTTTTCAAAGCAATAGTAATTAAATTTACCTATTTGCAATCGGAAATAGTCGAGGATTGCCAGGAATCGGCGCAAAAGTGCAAGTGGACCATCAGTCTCCTTGTAGTCGACATGAGTTGCCTAATGCGTGAGCTTCTTATACCCTTTTTCCTAGCATTTTCTAGTTATTTTTAGTTAGATTTTAGTCATTTTTATTATTTTTTAGTGAAAATTTCATCTTTGGATGCTACTTTGAGTTTTTGTGTTATTTCTATGATTTTTGGTGAATTTTGGGCGAATTTGGCATAATCGTATTCAGAGACGAAGAAAGGATAGCAGATGCTGTCAACCCTAACCTCCTTGCATTCCAACGAGCATAACTTGAGCTACAGAGGTCTAATTGATGCGGTCTTAATGGCCTTTGAAAGATAACTTCCTGAGCTTTCTAACAAAATATAATAGTTTATACTTTTCTTCTAGAATCACTGCCAAATCTGGCACTAAACGCCGAGCCTGGAGTTTAGCGCCCAAGAGGGACAGAACCAGCATCCCTTCCCGGCACTGAATGCCCATTTTGGGCACTGAACGCCCATAAGAATGCCAAAACCACCTCTTTTCGGCGCTGAATGCTCATTTTGGCGTTGGACGCCAGTAGTACGGGTCCCACCTACCTCATGGAGCATCTTTAGTTGAATTTTGTTATTTTATCTTTCTTTTTTGTAATTTTTAAATTACAAACAATATCTTTTAGGTTTAGAATTCAAATTTCAAATCAAAAGATTTGATTTGATCTAGATTTGATTTTGTTTGATTTTGAATTTAAATTCTAGGATTAGTCTTAGAGGTTTTTACTATAAATAGGGGACTTCCTTCCTCCTGAGGATCACGCCTCCTGAGAGGGGAGACACAGATCTTCTTTACTTTTAGGACTGTTTTCTCTTAAAGTTATGAGCAACTAAACCTCCTGGTTAAGGTTAGGAGCTCTGCTTATTTCTATGATTAATATTATTACTCTTCTATTTTAATTAATGTTTGATTTAATTCTAAGGTGTTGTTTTCATTCTTAATCTCATGAATCTAGGGTGGAACGATAGTATAACCCCTTATTCTACATGAGCTCTTGTGATTCTCGAGAGAGTTATCTCGCTTGAGCTACAGCTTGAAAACGCTCCTCCTAAACTGCTAATTATTTGGGCTAATTGAGACATGTGACACGAAATCCTGTTAGTTCTAGGTAATTGAGGTTTTTGTGGTGCTAAACTAGATTTCTGAACTTCATCTTCTGATCTGAAAGAATTGACCTTGTCTGTGGCGTTTTAGTAAGATTTGGGGAAGATTAACTCGCTATAACATTAGGCTTTAATCATTCATGGTTTGCCATTGAATGAATCATTCATTGTTAAAATAGTTAGTAAGAAGTATTAATCCAGAAAGATAAACATCTTTGAGACCTTAACTGTTTTCTCATTATTGTTTTTACACCAATTCTTTACTGCTTTGTTTATTATCTTGTTTTATATGTTCTTGATAACAACCTTTTTTTTACTATTTGCCTGACTAAGTCCAGATAGATAACTATTGCTTGCTCAATCCAACAATCCTCGTGGGATCGACCCTCACTCACCTGAGGTATTACTTGCATAATCCGGTGCACTTGCTGGTGAAGTTGTGAGAGTTCTAATTTCGCGCACCATTGCCCTACACAACGCTCTATATAGGTGTGCCAGGCATACCGATCCCCAACTAAATTGTATGATCCCAGCAAAGTTACGAAGTAACGGCAGAAACTTCCAGTGCACCCCTGTCCCATATTTATCTCCAAACATAACGTCCCTAATAATAACATTATGTGACATTTCACGTACCTTTGAATGTGAATATCATCAGCCAACACTAAACGATCTTTCATTCCTCGAAACCACGTCAACATGATGAAGCTTCCTCTACACTCTGTCTTCCTAGGTACAACACCAAACTGATCCAAGCATTCAACCTCTAACGCCTCATAACTACTGAGTGTCGGTCCTGTAACTGGCAAACCATTCGTCAGAAGACCAAGAATTATCGCCACGTTCTCCTGCGTCACAGCACACTCACCAACCGAAAAATAGAATGTGTGAGTTTCAGGGTGCCATCTCTTGATCAGAGTATTAATGAATACCGACTGACAATCGACAATTCCAATCTGGGAAACATGATAAAAGCCAGTCTCCCGTAAATGTCCCTCCACAATTTGATTGTACAGATCCGGCGGTATGTAGTGGTCACATTGCAACATTCGTAAACCCTACAAAATATAGTCATAGACCACATTAAACAAATATAACCTTATTTAAATAACAAATTAAATTTAACAGAATAAAATTTTCATCTTCAAATAACCAGTAAAACATAATCATATTAACACACAATCAATAATAATAATAATAATAATAATAATAATAATAATAATAATAATACATTAATTAAGTAACTATTCTATTATATTCTAATATTTACATTTCCAACGTAACAAACAATCTCAACTAACTATTTTATTCTATTCTAACAACACACAATAATAAATCATTAATCCTTTATTAAATATTTATATTATACACATAATAAAAATAATTAATTCAATAATTTTAATATATCTTCTATATTATACTCATAATAACTATTTTATTATCGTACCAAGGTTTCAATAAAAATTATTACTACAATAAATTTATTTATTACTAACAATTAATACTAATTAATTTATTTATTATCACACGTATAATTTTAATAATAATTATTACTATATTCTTATAATAATTAATTTATTATCACACGTGTATAATCTTAATAGGAATTATTACCACAATAAATTTATTAATAACAATTAATATTAATTATTTTATTTCTTTATCATACCTACACATTTTAATAACAATTATTACTACAATCTATTAATAACAATAATTAATTTATTATCATACATTGTACCATAATCTTAATAAAAATTATTATTACACTAATCTCTAACATTATCACTATAATTTATTATTACTAATTCCTAAAATTATTTTAATTAAATTAAAATATTTAAAAATTATCATTATACTAATCTCTAATATTATCACCATAATAAACAACTAATCTCTAACATTATCACTATTATTTTAGTCAAATCAAAACATTTAAAAATTATTACTACACTAATCTCTAACATTATCACTATAATAAACTACTAATCTTTAATATTATAACTATTATTTTAATTAAATTAAAATATTTTAAAGTAAAAACTTACATAATTAGGATGATTAAGATAATTAGCAATGTGGAGCTCTGGACGATTGACGTCTTTTATTCTCTTTCTTCTTGGCATTGTTAAAGGTTAATGGTCCAATTTTTTTTTTCTTCAAATGTCCAATTGCATATCATCAATAGAGGAGAATGAAAGTGAAGGTGGTGGGGTTGGAGAATGAAAGTGAAGGTTGGAACGAAAGTGAAAGGTTGGGGAATGAGGTATTCAGTTTGGAGAGTATACAAACAGGAGGGGCTCGGCAGCAAGCATGTTTGACGCGTGGTTGGGAGCGCAAATCGAATGGTCCGATTTGTGTACCTTCCCAGTCTCTAATCAGACCGTCCGATTACTGTGTTTCAAATCGGACCGTTTGATTTTTTTATCACAGCCGTCACATCCGTGTGTAGCTCCCTACACTTCCATAACCCTATTATACTCCATGTTTCTCCCAATATCAAAAATAAAAAAGTGACAATACACTTGCAATTATCACAATACCTATAATTATAAAAGCTTTAAAAATGGTGCCGTAATTTAAAATCTCAATAACTTTTTAGAATATATTCTTCCACCTTTTAAACGACTATAAAGCATGGCTAGCAGCCTAGCAACAGTGCAACACAATGCATACTACATAGAGCCAAATAATACGAACATTTATTTTCTTCTTTTACATTGTTTCTTAGCTTCTACCATTTGTTTATATCAGTGGGAGTATATAGTGTGAATTATTATTGGTTAAGGATTAGCTAATCTGCATCCTGAGGTTTAAATGGCAATTAGTTTGTTGCATTTTAGTCTTTAGGCTGCAGATTATCACTTCCTTTTTAATCAATGTGGAAGAGTTAAACCAGTTACACATATCATGATAAATTAACCTTATGCTAGTTGTTATGTACTTCAACAACCACTACATATTCTCAAAAGTAACTGAGATAAATGGAACAACCATAAATAATCTTTGAGAAGCATCATAGTCATTGTATTTATATGCTCCTTTAATAAATAATCTTGTATTTTTTCTAGAAATGGAAGAATATAAAACACTCATATAGATCAAATGTGTAATGCAGGATCCAAATTAAAGTCCTCGCAAACCAAAGAATTCCATATGCTGGTCCAAAGAATTCTATGATTCAAAGCATTTTATTTTAGTCTTTGGTTAACACACAGAGCCATGCAGTATTAATTATGCATATAAAATAATTAAACTATATATATAACATAACTAAAAGACGACTAAGCAAGCAGCATTTCTTGATAGATTGATTCTGTTTTCTACGGTTGGTGAGTCATATTTGAAAGAATACTCATCGGATGGAATCGCTAATTTTGATGACAAACTCCTAATTTGTTTATCATAAAACTTTATAGCTAGATCAGATCTTGAACCACAGATACCAAATTTAATACCTCATGAAAACACTTAGCTTATTTTTGTTTTCTTATTATTTTTGGAAAAGAAAGTAATTAAGGGTGTTCATGGATCGGATCCGATCCGCATATCCGCGGTGTTTATCCGAATCCGATCTGAAAATTGCGGATATGGATCCGATCCGCAAGGCTTTCGGATCGGATCGGATCGGATCCACACACTAATCGGATCTGATTGCGGATTTTGTGTTGGTATCCGCATATCCGATCCGCATATCCGCGTATCCGCAAAAATAAAGAAATAAATAAGTAAAATATTTTTTTATGTTTTATTTTAACTAATAATTATCATATATGTTAAATTATTTTAATTTATTATTCAAGAAAAGTATGTTTAATATTATTTTAAGAGTAAACATATTTAAAAGAATAGAAAAAATAAATTTTATTGATATTTTTTTAATAAAAATAAGCTTTTAAAAATATTTTTGTGTTTTGCGGATATATCCAATATCCGATCCGATCCGATCCGCAAATGTGCGGATCGGATCGGATCGGATCCAACCTTAAAAACTGCGGATATTGGATCCGATCCGATCCGATAATTTTAGTGCGGATCGGATCGAAATTTTAGCCATATCCGATCCGATCCGATTCGCGAACACCCCTAAAAGTAATAATTGAAAATGGATGTTATGAACTGTTTGATGAAATAAGCAATGGAATTAGAATCAGGCATCAAGAGCTTGGTGAGCCGAATTCATAACATGGTTCTGCAAATAACCTCTTGCATGTCTGTTTATTCAATTCTTTTGCAGTAGTGTCGCAACAAATACAACTGAAAAGAGGTTTATTGTTATTGCTAGCAGTATATTACTACTTCTCCCAAAAGTTTAACAGATAAAAGAAGATAATATAAATTATTATATCTCTAATACGTACTTTTAAGCAAGAGTCTCTTTTTTATTAATTTTTTTGCATAAGCTTTTTTTTAATTAGCCTTATGTATTTTTTTTTTTTTTTTTGGAGTTCGCTAAATATTGAATTCTAGATTTTTTTAACACAAAAGTCTGATATAATGTCATAAAATTATCTTTTTCTGATATTTAATTTCTAACACAGTGACAGCAAGGTGGATATTTATTTAGTTTTAGAGTGATAAAATATTCTTGTACATGTTAGTTAACTTATCTTGGTTTTGTTTAGTGTATGTTGCTACCAAACTTGTGGTTGTACTTTTTCTTTCCACATAGAAAATGAGATTTTGTACTCATGGAAATGTTGCAGTCTAATGATAATCAATTATAATTGAAAGTATCTCTTCTTATGAATAGTAAGCATATATGAAACACAATATATATATATTTTCCGCTTATAGTTTTGCTTTCTTTATGTCAATAAGCTAGTATATTTCCAACCACCACATGTTGTTTACTGACATTTTTATATTGGGAAGTTTGATGGTGGCATTAGTTTTAGTGGCTAAAGATGACATAAATTTAACCAACAAATAAAATATTAATATATGATAAAAAAAATTAAATCTAAAACTAAAATAATTCTCTCTTTTTTATAATTTTTTATAATTAATTTTATCAAAATAATTTCTTATAATTTTTTTATAATTATAAAAATAATTTAAAAAATATTAAAATAAATTTTTAATTATATTTTTAATTATTTTATTATTATTTTTATTTTTAAAAAATAATTTCTTATAATTATTTTTAATAAAATGATTTTTTATAATTATTTTTATTTTTTAATTATTTTTATTATTATTTTTTATCAAAATAAATTTTTTATGATTATTTTTATCAAAATAATTTTATAATTATATTTATAATTCTTATTTTATTATTATTATTTTTATTTTTGAAAAATAATTTTTATAATTATTTTTACTAAAATGATTTTTTATAATTATTTTTATTTTTTTATTATTTTTATTATTATTATTTTTAATAATTTCTAAAAATAATACCAAAATTATTTTTTAATTATTTTTATTATTATTTTTTATCAAAATAATATTCTTTCTCTTATAATTTTTTATGATTATTTTTAAACTAACACCAAGAGGAAGAATATTATTTTGGTGTTAGTTTTTAAAAATTATAAAAAAAATAATTATAAAAAATTATTTTTTAGAAATAAAAATAATTAAAAAATAATTTTGGTGTTATTTTTAGAAATTACTAAAAATAATAATAATAAAATTAATTATAAAATAAAAATAATTATAAAATAAAAATAATTATAAAAAATTATTTTAGTAAAAATAATTATAAAAATTATTTTGATAAAAATAATCATAAAAAATTATAAGAAAGAGAGAGAATCATTTTTATTTTAGATTTAATTTTCTTATCATATGTTAATATTTTATTTATTAGTCAAATTTATGTCACCTTTAACCACCAAAATCAATACCACCATAGAACTTTCCTTTTATATTTGCTTGCTTCGTTTAACACCTTGCGAGCTTTTAAATTGCAATCGCAATCATAGTGCGTGGCAGTTGTTTATGAAAGTTGTGCATTGCAGCCACACCATTACATTTTATTAGAAGTGTGATTGTGTAGATTTAATTCAATTTCAAAAATTAGTTAATGATTAAGAAAATATATGATATTATACAAAATAATTATGTTAAGTGTATATTAAAATTAGTCATTAAAATTAATTATTAGTATAAAATATATGTTTAAAATATAAATACATATTAAAAATAAATTAAATCACATATGTAAACTACCATTTCTACCCATAAAAGTTGAAAACGCTGACATATTTACCTATAAAAAATTAAAATTATCATTTATACCCATAAAAGATTGACTTTTTCGCAAGCAAAATTACCCAAACCCTAAATAATTACATAAAATTCCCAAACTACCCCCTTCTCTTCTCTCACACACCCACCCTCACTCACTATCTGCAGTATCTAAACCACCACTACCGTAGCATCATCTCTCTCTCTCTCTCTCTCTCTCTCTCTCTCTCTCTCTCTCTCTCTCTCTCTCTCTCTCTCTCTCTCTCTCTCTCTTGAACATCAACATAATCCAACCACTATCCTCCTCAAAATCACAAAAAAGAACAAATTCAGATCAAATTGAAGAATAAAACATGCATAAATTCAAAATAAAACCCTAATTTCTTAGAACCTTCACAAAAAATTGACAATTTCTCAGATTTCAGATCACCATTTTCGTTGCAAATAACACATAACACTAATTTGATTTTAGCGACACTGGGAGGAGATGACGAAGACGCATCGCTAGGAGGAGAAGAGAACAGTGATGCCGAGAAAAGGAGAAGACGAAGATATGACATTTGAAAAAGGAAGGAACTCAACGCTGAAGAAGTTGGGGTTGCAGAAAATAAAGGACTCAAAATTGCTACTTCCTGAAAGCAGAAACCTCTCGAAGAAGAAGAAGAGGAGGAGGGGAGGAGAAACATCAATAGTGAAAGAAGAAAGAAGGAGAAAAGTGCGAAGAGGGGGGAGAGAAAGAGAGAAAGGACGATTGAAGAAGATGGAGGAGAAGAGAGAGAGAGAGAATGGAAAGGGGATGGTGCTACAGCAGTGCTGGATCACGGCTTAGATGAAGAATTGAAGAGGATGAGACTCATTAAGGGTAGTTTAGAGATTTTATGTAATTATTTAGGGTTTGGGTAATTTTGCTTGCGAAAGTCAATCTTTTATGGGTACAAATGGTAATTTTAATCTTTTATGGGTAGCGTTTTCAACTTTTATGGGTAGAAATAGTAGTTTACTTTAAATATATTAATAATTGATGGTTAATTTTAGTATACAAATAATATTTTTTATTAAAATTGAGACTTAGTAGGTCTAACTTAATTCAAAAGTTAGCTAAAGTATGAGAAATACTTCACACTTGTAAACATGTTGAGACCATGTTTTTAAGATAGCATTCGGAAGAGAAATTGAGACTGAGAGATTGAGACTGGAAGATTGAGACTGAGAAACAGAAATTTAAATCGAAAAGGAAAAAATCCTTCGATCTTCCCTGCCGCCGGCAACACCACCAAGGATCTCGAACGAGCAAGGCGCGTCTCCAAGTTTCCAAGCTCATGCAAACTCTTCTTTATCTTCTGTGTGTTTTGCATTATTATGAAAATTAATTAATACAATGAAGGATTAGCCAATATTTTGTATTTTAAGTCGTCAAGTAGCACCTCCACATGTTTAGAACAACAAATTACACCCGTTTAAAACAACAAATAAGGACACAAAAATTTAGCAATAAAAAATAAGAAACAGAAAAAACTAGGATACAAAAACCTAATTTCATGAAGACACAAATTTAGATTATGCAATAAAATTAAGCAGATTAAGACATTGTATGAATACGACATCAAACTACAGTAAACAAGGTAGAACAGAACGACAAAAAAAATGAATGAAATCGGGAACAAAATTTGGCTACAATTAACCTAGGTCTTAGATACTATGACAACGATAAGGTGGCGGTTGACCCCGACAGCAACCGGGCAAAGGTTGCAGTTGGGTTCCTTGATCGTTGTTGTAAGACTCCGAATTTTTAAAAATTAAATAATAATTTACTTACAATTTATTATATTTATTTAAGATTATATTTTCAAAAAAATTTATATATAGGTTGGGTAATTTTTTATTTATAATTTAGAGCTTTAATAATTAAAAAATAATCAAAATTTTATGTGCTTTAATTTGAATATTAACCTTTTGAATCTTATTTTGTAAATAAATAAGAATCAATTTAATTATCTTCAATTTTATAGAATTAGTATTTATTTAAAAGTAATTTTCAAGTTAATAATAAAATGATTTTCAAAGATAATTATTTTGTATTTAATTTAGTTTTAAATTATAACTCTATCCTTTTATTTTTAATAAAATGACTACACTATCCTTACCCTTTTTTAATTCAAAGAAACCCTAACTCTAAAACTACTTACACACTCTCATTAACCCTAATTCAAACACTCAGCCGCCACCCCTTGTTTCTCCTCAGCACCATAACCCTCACCATCATCCTCACACCAAACATGCACCCACACCCATGGAGGAAGGAAGAGGAAGAGAATGAGAGGGGAAAGGAGGGGAGGACAGCGTTGGTGGACATTACTGCTGCCGTGCCATCGTGTCGCACCCAGGGGGGAGAGAGAGAGAGAGAGAGAGAGAGAGAGAAGCATCGCGCTTGCCACGAGCTTGTTGTCGTCGCCGTTCCACCATCGCTGTTGCAGAGAAGGGAGATGCGCAAGGAGAGAGAGATTGATGGGAGGAGGCGCTGAGAGAGAGAGAACCACATCGCGAAGGTTAACCCCGTTACTGTCATGCTCCTCGCCGCCACCGTCAAATGTCCATCGTCGTTGAGCTACCACGAGAAGAACTAGACGAGATGGAGGGACAGGCGTCGCGTTCTGCCTTCCATTCATCGTTGCCTGCGCCGCCGTGGAACTCCATCGCCGTCAGATCCGTCTCCACTACTGTTGCTATGGCCGCCGCCATGCTACCGTCGCCGATCTAATGTCCATCGAAGCCTGGCTGCCGTCGCCGTTGAGCTGCACCGCCGCCGTTTTGGTCATCAGTATGGCGCTGTTGTCATCAAAACCGCTGTTGGAGCCCATGTCTTCTTAGTAAGTGTTTTCATTCCGGAATCCTTGAAAATAAGTATTCTGTTATGTTTGGTTAGAGATTCTGAGGTTTTAGTAACATAGGATCGAGGATTATTACATGTCGCGATTGAAACTGTCGTTACTGCGAAAGTGGTATAGAGTTGTGGTTGCTGCCACTACTACGGGCCGGTAGAAAGGGATTTTGACGCGTTTTATAGCTTTTGGGTTTCGACTATTTGAGGTAGGGGATTTTTCTTAAATCTAGTTTATTTACAAGAATTGTTGTAACAGGATATCGATACGAAAAATATATTTTTGTGATTTTATTGCAAGTCTTCTAGATTGAAATGAGTTGCTCTCGATAAATATAATTGTTTACGTGGTTGATTTATTGACTATATGAGAAGGTTGGGAATTTTGGTTTATTGGTTGACTTTGTTGATATGTTTTTTTTTTTTTGAATTGATTTGATATTGGAAGTGAATTGATATTCGAAAATGGTTTAATATTGAAAATGATTTTATATTGAAACTGGGTTGACATTGGAAATGATTTATTGTTGAAAATGATTGGATATTGAAAATAATTTGATATTGAAAATGATTTGAGATTTGAAAATGATTTTGATATTGGAATTGGTTTGATTTATTGAAAATGATTTGAGTTTTGGAAATAATTTGATGTTGGAATTGGTTTGATTTATTGGAAATAATTTGATAAGAGTTTGAGAAATGGTTTAGTTGGAACCCAAGAAGGATGGTGAAGTCTGAGTTTTAGAGGAGATGCTATCAAAATTTTATGAGATTTTGAAAGTTTTATTTTGGTTAATTTGATTGACAAATCACTTTCTTTCATTTTTTATTTAACTAAAGAAAAGAGTATGATTTGGAGTGTTTTAGCAAATTCTAAAGTGATTATTAAAGAATAAATAGTTATGTTGTTTCAGTTAAGATTTTGATTTATGATGAGTCCATATTTTTCGGTGTATTCTGGTTTGATTTGAATGGATTTTACATATAAACTCACATTTATTCACTAAAATAGCATGCTTTTGTGTTTTCTCTCTAGATTGTGTCTAAATGTAAAAACATGCATTTTTGAGCTTAAATTAGTGATTTTAATCCCACTTTTATGCCATTCGATGTCATGACATGTTTGTTGAGTGATTTTAGGTCCTAGAGGCAAGTTTGGCAAGGCAAAAGTGGAAGAAAGCATGTACAGAGGGAGAAAACATGAAGAAAACAAAGGAGAAGCACACAGCCATGTATGCGTACGCACAACTCTCTATGCGTACGCACAGGTACCAGTGCGTGCCTTTATTAAAAATGCACATGACTCACAATTTTGGGGCTCTTTTGGCCCATTTCTGAATGTTTGGAGGCTGAAATCAAGGGTTATATGAAGGAGCAATAACACATAACAAAAGGAGCTCAACTTTAGATTAGGAAAAATACATAGTAGGAATAGGAGTAGTGTAGATTAGGTAATTCTCTCTTAGGTTTATTTAGAGTTTGTAGCATTTTATACTTCAAGTTTTGGTTTGAATTATAGCAATTTCATTGTAAGTATTTTCTTCATTTTCCATTTTATCACTTTACTTGTTCTACACTTGCTCCTATTTTGAATTATATATATATATATAGTTTGCAAAATTGAGTTTTAGTTTATAAATTTGATGTTTGATGCTTACTTTATGTTTGTTGAGTTTCCTTGGTTGCTTGTTATCGTTTATGGTTCATAGTTTTTATTATTTTCTCAATTTTGCCATGTTTTATGATTATGCTCATTAGGTGTTTGATGAAATGCCAATTTTGATTATGGGATAATTTTCACCCCTTGACTTGGGGAAAATGAGTTTATGGATTGCTAGAGCCATAATGTCCGACATTTAGTGATAATTCTTGAGTTGTTAGTTGTTATTGTTTCCACTAACGCTAGTTTTTTACCAATTAATTTGGTAAGTTAACTAGGATTTGTAGATTAATAACAATTATGCTCACTTGACTTATCCTTCGATGTTAAGGATTGACTTAGTGAGATTAATCCATCACAATTATCATAGTTGTGGTTATGGTAAAGAAAGGATTCCATAACTCATCCGAAGTCAAGGTTTCATTTATGTTTTAAACCACTTTTCCATCAATTTTGAGTCTTACTTGTTTATATTACATACATAGTTCTTTTGTTCTTTCATTAGTTTATTAATTGCAAATTTTGTCTTATTCTTTTATTTCTTTATTACTTCCTTATTATTGAAAACCCTTTTGATCTTCATAACCAATTTTATGCACTTGTTGTCACTAGTTCCTAGGAAAAATGACTCGGGAGTCTAAATACTCTCGGTTAATTTTATTTGAATTGTGACAATATCTTGGATTAAATTTTGATTAGGATCAATTGTTGGTTCAGAGCTATACTTACAACGAAAATCTATTTTGTGAAAAATCCGAAACCATATTTGGTCTTCTATCAATTTACAAACAGGATGATTTTTGAGTCTTTTAAAGGAAGTTTAAACTTAAAAATATTTTGAAGTCAGTTTGGGAGTTTTGGTTGAGTAAAGATGAGTAAAACATGATTTTTGGTTACTTGAAAATGAGTTTGTAAAAGAGAAATGGTTTTGAAGTTAATTTGGAACTTTTGTTTTGGTGAAAATAAATTTTATGAGATATTTGATTTTTTTTTTTTAGGCTCTACGTAGATATAAGGGTGTGGTTTATCCCACTTACTCCAGGTTGAGAATGATACCTCCCTGGGTAGATGCAATGGTTCACCCCACTTGCTCCAGAATGAGAATGATACCTCCCTGAGTAGATGCAAGGGTATGGTTCGCCCCACTTACTCCGGGTTAAGATTGAGGCTCCCTTGATAGATGTAGTGGTTCACCCTACTTGTTCTAGGTTGAGATTTGAGACTTTGTTGACCCTCCTTCGCAAGATGTGACCGGACACTTAGACCTTTCCGGATAATTTCTCAAAGAAAAGTGAATGCCTCTTGGGGATGCGCGCACCAATGGACTGTACAAGGTTCGCTACCGGACATGTTGGGTTTGGCTGTATAATCGACAGATGAACTCATTAGCCATAAGACAGCCATGTATCATTTGCATCTATGTGACATTATTTAGGTGTGCATATTGTATTTGGTTTGCCTATGTGAATATTTTTGTTTAACTGCTGATTGCCATACTTGTTGTAATTGTTCTTGATTGTGTTTGAATTTCATTACTTATGTTTGTGAATGGTTGGTTCAGATTATGGTGGTTGGGTGTTGATTGATTATATTTTGGACCGAAAGCTGTGTTTGATTGTGTTTGGGCCAGAGGCCATAATTTGGGTACGTTATAGGTCTTGGTAAGTTTGATTGGAATGGTTCTCTGGTAAGTAGTGGAATGTTATGGTATATTATGTTTGGTTTGGATTTTTTACAAATAAACTATGAATTTGGATTTTTGGATAATTAACCGTTAGTTTTCAAAAAGATTCATAAGCCAATCAATGATCACTGCGGTTGAAAACAGTTTTTTTTCATATATATTTTTATGACAATTTTTAAACCCTCTACTGAGAATCTGCGAGGACGATGTTCTCACCCCCTACAGACTTTTCTTTTTAGGACGGACGATGAAGCTTATGAAGTTTTTGTTGAGTTCTTAGCTGTGTTGTTTTTGTTTGGATATATTAGTTATAATTTTTCCCTTGCCTTTTTTATTGTTATGTTTCTGTAAAGAGGGATAGGAATTATAATAATATGTATGTTTATAATATTTGTAAGTTACTTGAATGAGAAGTCTCGTATGTTTATATATATATATATATATGAAACTTGTGATTGAATTTGTTTATATATGCATATTTGTAAAAGGTGAAAAAGAACTTTCGATTTTTTAGAAAAAATTGCGATACAATTTTAAGAGTTAAAGGTTTCTATTTTATTAATAAGTATATTTAAAATCGTTGTAATACTCCTCGCTATCAGGATAACGTAGCCAGAAGCGTGACATTCTAGTAGTAAGGGTGTTACAATTGTCCTATGTAGGAGAAGATGAGGAGATGAAAACACAGGGGTTAGGAAGATGAATTTCGACGACAACTCACCTACCTAGCGGTGGCTACGACGGCAGCAACAAGGTGGCTGTCCTGGCACTAGCGATGCAGAGGCTGCAACTGGAGGTCTTCAAGAAAGGAATGAGAAAATGAAAGAGTGAAGGACTGCTAAGAATAAAGCTCTAATTTAATTTGTATAAAGAATAAAGTTAGAATTAATTAGTTAAAATAAAAATATTTTAAGTATAAAGTGTTATTAAAGTTTCAATTTCTATCTCTAAAAATTTTAGTCTTCTGTCTCCTTAATTTTTAGAGATATTAAAATAATAAAATTTTAAAATAAAAACTAAAATTTTAATATTAATTTCTAAACTAATAATCATAATACTAGATTTCAATTTCCTAATTTTCGTTTCAATCCTTCAAAACAAAGGCACTCTAACAAATGTGCGAACTGTAATATTATCCCCTCTCTTCTTTTTAATTGCTATTTAATGGATATAGAATAGGTGGATAAGATTACATAATTAAATATCATAGATTATAGAAGCTAATTGAGGCAAGTGTCCTAGCTGTGCAAATTCATGCTGCATCGATGATGGCTATAAAAGTTTCCAGTTCCAGCAAAAAAAATTACAGGTGGCCAAAGTGGTCCGATTCCTAGCTAATTGCAAGGACATGGCCCAGCCTAACTACGCAATAAGGATTCTTAGAAATTGCATGTTCCTCGAATCAGAAACCGAATCGTGGTCATCAATGCAATCATTCTAACCAT
Organism: Arachis ipaensis; assembly: GCF_059453495.1. Lineage (NCBI taxonomy): Eukaryota > Viridiplantae > Streptophyta > Magnoliopsida > Fabales > Fabaceae > Arachis > Arachis ipaensis. The sequence goes on from NC_142439.1 coordinate 98,567,470, forward strand.
TGGTACACCAAAAAAGATTGTTTCTATATTATTACTTTTTAGAAACGGTGAATTTTAGCCTAAGCCGCACTGAACCAGGCTCACAATTTAGCCTGTACTTTCTGACATAAGTTAATGCGTGGTAGGTGTTTTGTTTAATTCGATTTTGATCACCCATAAAGTGTTATATGTTGCATAAGCATGTTAAAAACTGAACATTGTAAAAATGACCGCGTTTTTTTGGCAAATGGGCCGGCAGATGAAATTTCACTCAATGGGTTCATGAAGTTTCATGCAAGGATTTTGAGGAGAAATAATAAGCTTTATTATTGGTGGATACTTTTATAATAACATCTTCACATAAAAATAATATTAAAGAATAAATCAATTCTTAACTTTTTGGTTTGTAAATATTTAAGTCTTTAAGAATTTTAAAATATATTTAAATTTCTGACCTCTTCACATAAAAATAATATTAGAAAAAATGACAAATTGATCTCTAACTTTTTGGTCTGCAGACATTTAAGTCTTTGAAGATTTTAAAATACATTTAAGTTTTTAACCTCTTAAAAATCTGGACATATCAATCCCTGAATCTAATTTGTCCAATTTTAAAAACCTTCTCATGTGCATCCGCATCAATTAGGTCAGTACAACGGGAGTTACGTTTGATTTTTTCATTAAATCTGACATACACAAATGAACATGAGAGATCAATAGGTCTAAGTTTTAAAAAGGTCAGAAACTTAAATATATTTTTAAATCTTCCAAAATTTAAATCTCTATAAATCAAAAGATCAAAAATTATTTATCCTTTTCTCATAATATTATAAATTATTAAATAATTTAATTTTAACTAAATATATTTAACATCTAAAAATTCACAATACCATTTTTATAAGAAGATGTGATCATATAAATATTGTCTTCTATTATTATTATTATATGAATTTGCATTGATTCTACCTTGCATGACTAGTCTTTCCATAGCTATTTATCAGATTGGCATATTCTATCACAATTAATGAAACGAAGGGACCCCATAATTTTTTATTAATCGGCTCCCCTAAATTATAAAAAGAATAAGTGAGTAAAAATTATAAATGAATTTCATCCCTGTAGCGTTTAAAACACCATATTTTTTTTATCCCAAACTTTTTATTTCGTACGATTTTAGTTATTTGGTCAAAATTAAAATTTTGTTTTAAATATTTTTTTTTCATTAAAATTAGATAACAGCAAACATTGTGATTATAGTGGTCATAATCACTATTGTAGTAATTTAAGAGCGAAAGTGACAAAATAATAAAAAAAAATAACAATAAAAAAAATGTATTTTTATTTTAAATTTAATGTTAATCAAAAAGGACAAAATAAAATTTTGAGATAAAAATAGGTTGTTTTAAATATTAACAACGAAATTAGATATTAACCTAAATGTTAGAAACTAAAATAATATTTTATTTTCAAAAAGATGTGCAAAAATTTTATTCTTAAGAGTTAAGTATGATTTTGGTCCCGACGTAGAGGCCGAAAATCGATTTCGTCCCCGACCTTTTTTTCGCTATAAAATGGTCCCCAAATTTTCAGTTTGTTTTAAAATCGTCCTTTTTATCAATTTTATTTTTTTTATTACCAAATTACCCTTAATTAAAAAATTATAAAATAAAATAAAAAAAGAAAGAAAGGCATCAGAAGAGGGAAAAAGAGAATCGGGGGAGGGGGAGCGAGAAAGAGAAGAGTGGGGAGAAGAAAGAGAATCCGAGGAAGAGGGGAGGGAAGACTGCACCATCGCATCGCTGCACCATCGCACCGCCGCCTGTGATCGGAAGGGGAAACAGAGAGCAAGAGAAGAGAAAGCTAAGGGAGAAGAGAGAGATCGGAAGGTAGAAAGCTAGGGGCCACCGCCGCTGCTCTTCGCTGTCGTCGCCGCCTCTCCTGCTCCTCGCCGCTCACACTGCTACCCGCGTCCTTGCCGCTGCTCCACGACCCTCACCGCCCGTCGCTTCTTCTGTGAACTAGATTTTTAGTTTTGAATTTTGTTGATGGTTCTGAGTTTTGATTGTTCTGATTTTTTGAGTTTTGATTTTCTGATGGTTGATGGTTCTTCTGATTTTCAATTTTGTTGATAGTTCTTCTTCTGATGATGATGATGATGACCATGATGATAATGGTGGTGGTGGTGGTGGTGGGTTATGATTCAGCTTGGGCTTCTGGTTGATTTTGGGGGAAGTTCTGATGATGATGATGATGATGATGAGCATGATGATAATGGTGGTGGTGGTGGTGGTGGTGGTGGTGGTGGGTTCTGGGGTTAGGCTTCTGTTCTGCTTGCTTCTGCTGAGTTTGGTTGATTTTGGGGGTGAAGGAAGAAGGGTATTTTCGTCCGAAAGACGATTTTAAAATAAACTGAAACTTTGGGGATCATTTTGTAGTGAAAAAAAAGTCAGGGACGAAATCGATTTTCGGCCTCTACGTTGGGGACCAAAATCATACTTAACTCTATTTTTAATGCAACTGTTGTGCATTTATTAAAATAAAAAGTTTAAAAATTTTTATTAACAATAATCTTAATTTGTGTCATTAGAACACATATTAGCTAAATAGATTTAATTAAATGTTAGCTGAAATTTACTAAAAAAAAATGTTAATTCTGTACGTAGTTGGATTATATTATTTTTCGAAATGACACGAAAACATTTCAAAAAGAGAGAGTCTATGTATAAGTTTAAGCACTGCATTATAATATTATTCTAAATTCTTGTTGAATTGAATTTTTGACCGGACAACTTTTAATTTGATATTGTTAGTCGCAAAGTAGTTAGAATCGTGAGTTAACTCGTGAAATAGCACGAATTTACAATTCTACTCCCATCTTCTATCTCGTTTATGTTCTTCGAATAAGAAGGTTGCATTTGTGCAGAATTACCGAAAAAACTCTTAATATCGCCGGAATCGCATTTCTACAGGCAAATCACGTTTAAGAAGAAAGCTGAATTTAGAAGAGTATTTTGTTGGCGCGTTACAAAGTCCAAACCAAAATAGTGGGGATGAAGGCCTGTAAAACATTAGTCTTACTCTATTTTCACTGCTTCTATAGTCTCTACTTTTGAAGTTTTCCTGTTATGTTTACCTCTTAGATAAAGTTCTATTTTTTCTTCTTCCACCATCATCACTTATGGCATTCAGTCTCTCCTTTTTCTTTTTCTATTAACATTGATCATTTTCTTTACTTTTCTCTTCCTCTTTTACTTCTCTTCTCAATGTTGGTGTTGTATTTTGTTCTTTTTTTTCGTTTTTGCTATGATCCATTGATTGATTGGTTTAGAATTAAATAGTTAGGTAAAACAAATATATTATTAATTTATTATTAAGAAAAATAAGAAGGAAATACTTGAATCACACGAAAAAAAAGAGACTTTAGTTGGCTTTAGTTAATGACTTCAATGAGTTAGCAGCACCATAACATATTAAAGATTAAAATCCCCCAAAAAGATGAGGCTTAGAATGAACTAGTTCTTCTCTAGGATTAAGTACGATTTTGGTTCCTAAAGTATATGTTTAAAATTTTTTTCGTTTCTAATTGTTTTTTATATACAAAATCATTCCTAAAATTTAAAACTAAGTTTTAAAATTGTCATTTTCACTTAAATATTAAAATTTTAGACCAAATTATCTATAACAAAAAAATATAAAATAAAAAAAATAAGAGAAATAGAGTGTTTCTACTATTTCGAAAGGAGAAGGGAAGAAGAAAAAGGGAGAAGGAAAGAAAAAGAAGAAGTTGTCCACGATTCACTTCTGTCTCCACTTCTGTCATCAATTCTGTATGATTTTGGTTCTTAAAATAAAGACGATTTTAAAATTAAGTTAAATTTTAGGGACAATTTTATATGTAAAAAAAGATTGGGGACAAAAAAATTTTTAACCTATACTTTGAAAACCAAAATCGTACTTAACCTTTCATTAAAAATGCTTATTTATAAAATATGTGCTTTAATTATCCCACATTCCAGGCTTACTAATAATAAAACCCTTTATCTTAAAAGGTAATGCTAGGTAGACAAAAAAAAGCTAAAACTTGCCTTATTTAGCATTAATTAATTATCATAACAATTAATAAATGCTAAATAAGGCAAGTTATGACTGTTTTTGACTGATTTTCTTTGGTTACTGTACGAGATGTCTCCGGTACGGATTGAAGGGTGGATCGGGAACCCGCGGGCAGGGCTGGAACCGGATTTCTTGACTGGAGCGATGGGGGGTGGTACCTGCAAAGACACTCCGACGCTCGAGTCAGAATGGATCTGAGAGGTATGAGGTGTCAGGAATGAATGATACCTGAAGGGACTTGGGTCCTCCTTTTATAGGTGATGGCCGTTATCTTATCTTATCTTGTTTGATTAAGATAAGAGAGATATTTGAATTCGAAAGTTGGTTAGGAGCTTTGAAGGGCCGGTTCTGGGCCTTCGGGTCGAGACGGGTTGTCCCCGGGTAACCGGGTATGCGGGATCTGTGGGTCGGATCCGTAACAGTTGCCCCCGCAGCGGGAGAGTGAGCGAGGTCGGTCTGTCGCTAGGAGACGTTTGTTATGGGCTCGATTTTTTCTCGGGTGCCCGTCTGATTTCTTTGAGATGAGGTCGGTGCATCGATTTTCGTATCGTGGAAGATTCGTCTGATCGTTTAGGTCTGACGTGACTCTTCCGTATCAGTCGCGTCTGTTGCGTTCTTCGAGGCGTTACCTTCTTTCGAGGAGGTATTTATTGCAAGCTGCACTTTTTCTTTTTTGCCCTTGCGTTTGCTTTGCTTTCTAAGGGTATTTTCGTCGTTTTGCTTTTTTCAAAAACCGTTTTGGTTTTCCTCCTTCAGTTCCCTCGTTCTGCTTTTACTTCTCTATTGCTTCTTTTTCCAACCAGAGCATTTCCCATTCTCCATTTTTGCTTTCTGTGGTTTCGGTTGGTCTTCTTCTGCGGCATCTTTCCTTCGGGTTTTCTTCCTTTGATTTGTCAGGTTAGCATTTCTCTTGTTTCTTTTTGCTTCTTCTGCTTTGTTTTCTGCAGTATTTTGTTTTTGTTTTTGCTAAGTTTAGTTTTAGAGTAGTTTTGTGGTGTTTGTATGGTGGTTAGATAGTTCTGTTGGGTTTTTTAGAAAAGGGCTGGGGCGAGTGCCACCGTATAATTGGTGGTGTGCGGTGGCGGTGTTTGTTTTTGGTTTTTTACCCGCCGTCGTTTTCTGCCGTGAGGTTTGGCTGACGGTGGTGCTCGTCGATATTTTAGGTATGGCTCGCCGACGGACGGAGGGTGTGAGGGCTCCGGTGGCCCCGGCGGGGGTGTCCCTGACCTTTTTTCTTGGGTCACCAGTGATGTTTGGGGGACACCGTTGCGGATGACGGAGGCGGACCTCCAACGGCTCCGTGATGAAGGGGCTGTTTGTGGGGGTGGCGATGCCGAACGCCACTACGAGCTTGCCCTCCCTGGGGTTGACGAGAGGGTTTGCTATACCAATCTCGACTCCCCGACAGTGCCGGATTGGATGTGGGTGTATGAGGCGATGTTTACCCGGCTTGGTGTTCGGCTTCCCTTTTCTCCGTTTGTTCAGCAGTTGTTGAATCGGTGCTCCGTGGCGCCGTCCCAGCTACATCCGAACAGCTGGGCGGCGATACGGTCTTTTGAACTTGTTTGTGATTTTTTAGAGCTACCTGCCTCAGTAAATATTTTTCTTTTCCTTTTCTTGTGTACTCTTCTGACTAAGGAGGGGAAGCATAAGAAGGGGTATGTATCTTTCCGAGCTCAGCCCCACCGTCGGGTTTTTGGTTTGTATGAAGACTTCTTCCATGGTTTTAAGAGTGGTTACTTTAAAGTTCGTCCCGCGAGGGGGCATCACCCTTTTTGGTTGACGCTGGAGGGTGAACGTCGGTTCCCCACTTACTGGAACTTTAAGGCTGGTCCGTCCGTGTTTACTCGGGTTTCGAAGGAGTTCTTGTCCTCGGAGGAGCGGGATATCGCTTTTGTTCTGTGGCAGTTATTTGGGGAGCGTCCTCTTAATCCTCGGGATGTGATGGGTGATCCAGTTGCTTGCCGGTCGTATGTTGGTGTGTGTCGTGTGTGTCCGTTCTTTTTTTTTTTTTTTTGGTTTTTATGTTTTGTTTCCCGTTTTCGTAACTTGGGATTTTTGTTTCTTATTTCCTTGCAGTTGAGATGGCTGGTGGCTTGACATCCTTGGCGCGTCTGAAGGCGGTGATGGCCCAGGAGGAGGGGTCGTCGTCCCCGGCTACTCCTGTTTCTAATCCTGCCGTGGACTCTCAGCCGGTTTCTTAGGAGGTGATTTCCTCGGGTGCGCGGGCCGACGCTCAAGTTTCTCCTGGCCCTGCGAACTCTCCTGAAGTCGTCGTGGTGACGGCTGCTGAGGCTTCTCGGAAGAGAAAGAGGCCTGAGGACCCGAGCAGTGAGACTTTTGAGGATGAGGGTCTTGTGGCCAGCGTGATGGATCGACGCTTCGATACCCCGGGGTTTATTGATCAACACTTGATGCCTGGAACGGAGCCATTTTTTATGGCTGCGATGTTTCATTCCAGGCCAAGTCGGTGTATCGTGCTCTCCTCCGGTCTGCCGTTGTTGTTCGGAAGGCTGAGCCTGTGATGGCTCAGGTTGGTTTGCTAGATAAGAAACTTCGTCATTCTCATGCTGAGGTAGCCAAGTTGAAGGGGGAACTTAAGGCTGCCGAAGCTGCGAGGGAGAGGGCTGTGAAGTCTTCTGAGGAGGCCGGGGCAGAGATTCTTTGACTTGCCGAGGTTGAAACTTCGCTTCTCTCTCAGTTGGCAGATGAGCGGCAGCGGGCTTCCGATGTGGGTTCTCAGGCTGCCATGCTTCTCGCCGAGTCGGAGGCTCTAAAGGCCGAGGTTGCTGCCTTGAAGAGGGAGAAGACGGAGTTGCTAGCTGATGCGAAGGATGCGATTGCGGCTACCGAGGAAACGATGAGGGCTCAAGCTTCAGTGCTAGCTCCTGGTGTGGATATGTCCGTGATGGGGGCCTTCAAGACTGTTCGTGATGGCCAGATCGTTGACCTTGAGTAGCTTTTACCTTTATCTCTTTGGATTTTTCTTTGAACTGTGTTTTGGATATTTTCGGATGGCCAAGGGCCGTGTATTTTGACTTTGGAACACTTTTATTTTCGTTTTAATAGTGCTTATTGGCAGTTCGGGCCTTTTGTATGTTCCGTTGTTACGTTGGTTTTGGGCCGTCCGGGCCTATCATATATTCCGTTTTAGGCTATTCCGTGTGTATTTCGTTTGTTTCCTCGGACCGTCGTTTGGTCGGGTTCTTTTGTGGATATCCGCGTGTTTGGGCCTGGGGGGTGATCAGTCCCCCAGTTGCGGCCGTGTTTTTGTTCCGTATTTGGGACACTTAGGAAAATAGAAATAGCTGTTTTAATGGAATTTTTATTGATGGTTGGGCCTCGTTAAAACCCTCCGTTGGTGGCGGGAAAGAGTACCCGAGTTTAAAACTTAGATGAGAAATAAAACCTTAGAATTTGTAAACTGGTAGGAGAAGTACAAAAACAGAAATGAGGACAAGGGTGCGACCTTTGTAGGTTGGTCTAGGCGTAGTATCGTCGCAAGTTGGCGGCGTTCCATGTTCTCGGGACTTCGTCGCCGTTGAGCCGTTCGAGTTTGTACGCTCCTTTTCCGATTACAGCCTTGATTCTATATGGTCCTTCCCAGTTGGGGGTGAGCTTCCCTTCCCCTGGGGTCGGGGGACCGATATCGTTTCGTCGTAAGACGAGGTCGTCGGCCGCAAATTCTCGCCGGATGACTCCGTGATTGTATCTCAGGCTGATTCTTTGCTTTAGGGCTAGCTCCCTGAGATGGGTTATGCTTCTTGTTTCGTCAATGAGGTCTCGTTCTACTTCCTCGTCGTTACCTCCGACCGTTTTCCTGGGGCTTGGGTCTCCGATCTCTACCGGGATGACCGCCTCAACACCGTATGTTAGTCGGAAAGGTGTTTCTCCCGTTGTCGTATGAGGTGTGGTTCGGTATGACCATAGAACCGACCCGAGTTCGTCGGCTCATTGTCCTTTGGCTTCGTCGAGCCGCTTTTTAAGTCCTTTGACGATTATTTTGTTTGCGGATTCCACCTGTCCGTTTGTCTGGGGGTGTTCTACCGAGCTGAAACGGTGAGATACACGTAGCCCCTCTAAAAATTCTCTGAATTTTTTGTCGGTAAATTGGGTTCCGTTGTCCGAGATAACGATCTCGGGGATCCCGAATCGGGTGATGATCTGACGCCAGAGGAATTTTCGGCATTGGGTTGCCGTTATGGAGGACAGGGGTTCGGCTTCGATCCATTTAGTGTAGTAGTCTATGGCGACGATGAGGTATCCAAGCTGGCCGGGTGCCGTAGGGAAGGGTCCGACGAGGTCGATGCCCCAAGTGCCGAACGGCCGCTCTGCCGATATGGTGCTGAGCTGGTGCGGCGCGGCTTGGTGGATATTGGCGTGCCTTTGGCATTTGTCGCAGTTTTTAACTATTTGTATGGAATCCCGGATAACCGTGGGCCAGAAGTAGCCTGCTCTGATGACTTTTTGGGCTAAAGTTTTGCCTCCGACGTGGTGACCGCAGCAGCCTTCGTGGATTTCACGGAGTATGTACTCCGTGTTCTCGGGTTCGATGCATTTGAGCAGGGGTTGCGAGAATCCGCGTTTGTATAGCTGTCCTGCGACAATGGTATAGTTGGCTGCTTCCCTTTTTATTCGTTTTTCCTCTTTGGGGTCTGGTGGCAGTGTTCCTTCGAGGAGGTATTGCAGGATAGGGTAGGTCCAAGATCCCTGGTTTGAGATTGTCAGGTGAGCGTTGGTTGTTGTTGACACGGAGGGTGTCTTAACGACTTCCTGGATTAACGATTTGTTACCGTGTCCGGGTTTGGTACTGGCTAGCTTGGAGAGTAGGTCTGCTCTGGCATTTCGTTCCCTAGGGACGTGCTGTATGGTGACGTGTTCGAATCCTTCTTTTAGTTTGTTTACCTTGGCGAGGTATTGTTGGAGTAGGGGATCTCGTGTCTGGTAGTCTCCGTTAATTTGGGAACTGACTACATGTGAATCGGTATTTACTTCTAGGACCTTTGCTCCGACTTCCCGGGCTAAGGATAGGCCTGCCAAGAGGGCCTCGTATTCTGCTTGGTTATTTGATACTGGAAATTCGTATCGTACCGACTGTTCGATCGTGATCCCATCTTGGTTTTCGAGTATGACTCCGGCGCCTCCGTAGGTGGAGTTTGATGAGCCGTCGACATGTAGTTTCCATGATTCGGGGGTGAGCTTTCCCGGAGTCATCTCGGCGATGAAGTCGGCCATAGCTTGTGCTTTGATCGCATTTCGGGGTTCGAATTTGATCTGAAATTGAGATAGTTCGATGGACCACACTAGCATTCTTCCCGCTAGGTCGGGTTTCTGCAACACCTGCTTGACCGCCTGGTCGGTTCGAACCGTCATGGGATGAGCTTGGAAGTATTGTCGTAGGCGTCGGGAGGCTGTAAGGAGTGTGAAAGCTAGCTTTTCTAAGCGTGAGTAGCGAGCTTCCGCATCTTGTAGGAATTTGCTTATGAAGTATACGGGTTTTTGTTCCTTTTTCTCGTTTTCACGGACAAGTGCTGCTGCGAGTGCCTCTTCCGTTATGGAGAGGTATAAGTAAAGTGTTTCCCCTGTTTGGGGTTTGGCGAGGATTGGTGGTTCCACTAGGACCCTCTTGAAGTGTTGGAATGCTTCTTCACATTCCGTCTCCCATTTGAAAGGGGCTCCTTTTTTCATTAGTTTGAAGAAAGGGGTCGCTTTTTGAGCCGATGCCCCGAGAAAGCGCGATAACGCCGTCAGTCGGCCGGTAAGCTTTTGGATGTCTTTAAGGTTTTTGGGGCTTGTCATCTCGAGGACGGCGCGACATTTCTCTAGGTTTGCTTCAACTCCGCGTTGCGTAATCATGAAGCCGAGGAACTTCCCAGCCTCCATTCCGAAGGCACATTTTGCCGGGTTGAGTCGCATTTGGTGCTTTCGTAGGGTGTTCATTATGACCTTGAGGTCGTCGGTTAGTTGTTCGCCGGATTCGGTCTTGGCGAGCATGTCGTCTATGTAGACTTCTAATTTGTTACCGGACAGGTCTCGAAATATCTTGTTAACAAGTCTTTGATAGGTTGCTCCAGCATTTTTCAAGCCGAAGGGCATTACTGTGTAGCAGTACGTCCCGTCCGGGGTGATGAACGCTGTTTTCTCTTCGTCAGGTCGGTGCATCGGAACCTGGTTGTATCCGGAATATGCGTCCATGAAGCTGAGGTATCGGTGACCAGATGCAGCGTCTACCAATCCGTCGATGTTTGGTAGGGGGAAGGCGTCCTTCGGACAAGCTTTGTTGAGGTCCGTGTAGTCAATGCACATTCGCCATTTCCCGTTAGATTTTTTCACTAGTACGACGTTGGCTAGCCAGGTCGTGTAGGGGAGTTCCCGGATGAAGTTGGCCTCGAGTAGGGCTTTAACTTGTTTTTTGACTTCGGTGGCTCGGTCTGATGACATTTTTCTTCTTCTTTGTGCTACTGGGTTAGCTTTGGGGTCCACGGCTAGACGGTGGGACATTAGGTCGGGGATTATTCCCGGCATGTCGGCTGGTGTGAATGCAAACAGGTCTCTATTTTGTTTCAGGAGTTGAGAGAGTTCCTCTTTGAGGTCATATGGGAGGTTCCTATTAATAAAGGTGTATTCATCTTTGGTTGGCCCTATTTGTAGTTTTTCCATATCTCCTTCTGGCTCTGGCCTGGGTTGGCCATCTTGTCGGGCATCCAGGTCAGCTAGGAATACTCCGGCCGCATCTCGGGATTTCTTCCTTAGGGCTAGGCTGGTGTTGTCGCATTCGGCTGCGACTTCTCGGTCCCCGTGGATGGTATCGACGGAGCCGTCGTCGGTTCTGAATTTCATAAGGAGGTATTTGGTAAAGATGACTGCGGAGAAGTCATTGATTGCTTTCCTTCCGAGGATCACGTTATAGGCTGTGGAGTCTTTTAGGACTACGAATTCAGATAGGATTGTCTTCTTCTGGCTGCTCGTTCCTATGGTGATGGGAAGTGTGATTGAGCCGTCTGGTTTGAGAAAGTTGTCTCCGAGTCCCGTGACGCCGTGGCGGTGTGTTTGGAGGTTGTCGTTGTGGAGTCCGAGTTTATCGAAGGCTCCTCGAAAAAGGATGTTTGAGTCTGCCCTGGTGTCTACCAGTATCCTTCGTACGAGTCCTGTTCCGATTCTGGCTGAGATAACGAAAGGGGCATCCTCGGCTGAGGTGCCGTGTTGGCAGTCCTCTGGTAAGAACGTTATCGTATTGTCGGCCGCGGAGATTGGGGCTTGGTTCCTTACAGCCATTACCTTGAGGTCTTTCTTCATTGTTAGTTTTGACTTGCTCGATACGTCCTTGCCTGTGATGACGTTTACTATGATGGTCGGATCTTCCTCTGGGCTTTCCCTGGGGGGTTGCTTTTAGGTTCTCGGGTTACGTCCTTCTCTCTCCGGCGACCTGTCTCTCTCCGCGCGTCTCGGTTCTCTGATGATTTTGGCAAATTCTGGGAGTTTGCCGTCTCGTATGGCTTGTTCAAGGGCGTCTTTAAGGTCAAAATAATCTTGTGTTTTGTGACCGTAACCTCGGTGGTATTCGCAATAGAGGGTTTTGTTGCCTCCTGTCCTTTCTTTGAGTTGTCGGGCTTTCGGAATGATGCCTCGATCTGCTATTTGGTGGTATATCTCGGTAATTGGTGATGTCAGGGGCGTGTAATTAGAGAATTTGCCTATTCTCGGTGGTCGGCTGGTCGGCCTGGGGTGGTCCCGTTGATTCTCTTTAGGTGTTGGGTTATGGTGAGAAGCCGAATTGCCGCGTTGGGTGTTGCCGTGCTGCCGCTTGTTGGCCGCGACGACCTGGCTGACTTCTTCGTCGTTGATGTAGTCTTTGGCGACGTTCTGGATCTCATGCATGGTCCATACCGGTCTGGTGGTGAGGTGTTTGCGAAAATCTTCGTTCATTAGCCCATTGGTTAGGCAAAGGCTTGCGACGGAATCCGTGAGTCCGTCGACCGTTAGGCATTCGTCGTTGAAGCGGTCGAGGTATTTTCTTGTGGATTCCTCTTGTTTTTGTGTGACCCCTAGTAAGCTGATGGGGTGTTTGGCTTTAGTGATCCTAGTAGTGAACTGGGCCATGAACTTTCGTGTAATATCGTGGAAACTGGCTATGGATCCGTTTGGGAGGGCGTTGAACCATTTGATCGCTGGCCCGGCGAGGGTTACCGGGAAGGCTCTGCATCGGACCGCGACGGTCGCTCCTTCTAGGTTCATTATGGCTTCAAAAGCCGTTAGATGTTCTTGGGGATCCTTAGTTCCATCGTACTTCATATCGGTAGGTTTGTCGAAGCCTTTGGGGAGTTTTGCTCTTAGGATTCTTTCTGTAAAGGGTGTAGCTCCCATTATTATATGGTCGTTTCTCGTGCGTTTGGTGTTTCGGTCCCTCCGATCTTCGTCTGAGTAGTGTTGATAACTCAGATCTTGAGAAGCGCTGCGGTTATGTTTCTTGTTGTATCGCCGTTCTGGCGATTTCTCGTGTCTGTGGTCGCGTGAGGAGCTGCGACCGTCTCTTCTGTCGTGTCGTCGGGTTGGCGACCTACCGCGGCGAGACCTTGATCTGGAGGTTGCATGGCTTCCATGTTCGTTGTTGTGTTTTTCTTTATTGGTTATCTTGCCTTCGAGTTCCTGAACCCGGAGGCAGAGATCCTGGATGATCTGTGCCGCTTTGTCCCTGGCTTTCTCAGGATGTCGTCGATTCGTGACGTCGTGGTCGTTCGCGTTTTGGACAGTACTCGCTATTCTCGCTTGGTTTGTGACCTCTCGGTGCTCGGGGGTTGGGTTAATCGGTTGAGAGTCATCCTGGCTTGAGGGGGTTTCCTCCAGGACGTCCCCCATCGGGCCCAGCTGGCGCAGGTTCCCCACAGACGGCGCCAATGTACGAGATGTCTCCGGTACGGATTGAAGGGTGGATCGGGAACCCGCAGGCAGGGCTGGAACCGGATTGCTTGACTGGAGCGATGGGGGGTGGTACCTGCAAAGACACTCCGACGCTCGAGTCAGAATGGATCTGAGAGGTATGAGGTGTCAGGAATGAATGATACCTGAAGGGACTTGGGTCCTCCTTTTATAGGTGATGGCCGTTATCTTATCTTATCTTGTTTGATTAAGATAAGAGAGATATTTGAATTCGAAAGTTGGTTAGGAGCTTTGAAGGGCTGGTTCTGGGCCTTTGGGTCGAGACGGGTTGTCCCCGGGTAACCGGGTATGCGGGATCCGTGGGTCGGATCCGTAACAGTTACCAAACATTTTCGTATCTCAAATTACGATATTCCAAAAGGCTTCATATAGCACTTGAACGTGTAAATAAAAAATTTTAAAAAAATAACAAATTAATCCTTGATTTTTTAGTTTGCGTATATTTAAATTCTTGAAAATTTAAAAATATGTTTGAATTTTTCACTTTTTTTTTAATTTGGACATATCAATTCTGAGTCTAATTTGTCTTATTTTAAAATTTTTTTCACATATACATCCGTATTAATCAGGTTAATATAACGAGAATCATATTTGATTTTTCTATTAAGTCTGACAAACTCAAATGAACATGAAAAATCAATATATTTAAATTTTAAAAAGTCAAAAATTTAAATATATTTTTAAATTCTAAAAAATTTAAATACATATAAAAAATCAAAAACCTATTTATCATTTTCTTAAAAATCTATAAAAACCTGTACATAACAATCCCAAGTCCAAAGATATTAAACATATATAAAAATTTCAAAATTTATTTGAATACTTTACAACACAAAAGCGGGTATTTAGGCTGCGTTTGTTTACAGAGACAGGACATTGAGACAAGGACACTGAGACACAAAATCGTATTTGGCAGATGAGATATGGACAGAGACAATGTGTTAATGTGTCCAGAGACACTGAATTAGTGTATTTTGTGTCCATCCTAACAGAAAGGACACAAAGACACTAACAAGAGACATAACTTATTTTTTATTTTTTCTTTCATTATTCTTGTTAATTTTTCATAATTATATTTTTTATTGTTATATTTTTTATCTCAAATTTTTGGACTACAAAAAAATGAGAATAAATTGAATTTTCATAATTTGTTCTAGTTTATCATCAAATAAAATATAAAAATACAAAATTTTATATCTTTATCCATCAATGTCTTATTCTATCATATTTTCAGTGTCTTGTCCTATCATGTTTTTAAAAACAAACGCAGCCTTACAGAATACATCCCGAGTGGAGTCAAGTTACACATTCAAACAAAACTTATTCATGAAGGTAAACACGCGTCCTAATCTCCAGCTGCCACGAACCCAAAAAGGACAAGGCTCCTAGTTAGCCTCTTTCCCAAAGGCTTATGCTAAAACTCACCTTTAGAAACTGTGTTGTGTAGAATCCACGTCTTTTTTGGTCAAGAATCCCCACTTTTTTTGTATGATTGCCTAGTGTAGAGGATGCACTAAAAATGCTAAGTCCAAATAACACTAGTTGGATTCTGGTTTTCATTATCTTATACAAAATAGTATAAAGATAAAAAAAATAATGCTTGTACTATTTTTTATGGCTTTTATAACATGAAATATAAATTTTTTATTAATCATTTTTAACAAAAGATAAAAAATATACAAAAATATGTATACAAAAATAGTAGATATAATATTCTTTCATAGACTATTAGACCACTTATTTAGAAAATTATGCCACTGGAGGCTTGTAAGTTACTATAAAATTCACCTTGTCTTCAAAACAATTGGCAAGAAGTTATTTTTAAAAGTTTATCATGGCCAGCAACTATAGTTTATTCACGTTATTGTAACCAAATAGTCCAAAATCCGAAAGAGAAAAAAAAACGGATAATATTTTACTGAGATACCAACTACCGAAAATGAAAAAGTTTGCATAAATAATTGAAAAGAAATCTGAATAAATAGGATAACGTATTCAATTACAATTACAGAATTTCAGATCATAGACTTACATAAGTAAATAAGAGACAGTCTTAAAAATCAACATTTTTATTAAAATTTTGTCAACACTTAATTAATTAAAAAAATAATAAATTTCACACTATTAGATATAATTTTATACTATTAAAAATATTAGTGATAACTAATTAATAGGAACAAATCACAAAAACCGCTGACTTTAAGTAATCCAAAAGAAATCTGAATGAATCAAAAGTGGTAAGTTATTCAATTACAAAATTTTGAGAGGCAACAAAAGTTGGAAATTGGAAATTGCAAGAGATTCCATGCTCTTCTTCCGTTCTTCGTTCAAATCTTTTATACACATTGCTAAAGTCTATGGAGTATAGACAATTTTGAAAGAATATATACAATACAATATAACCAACTGAGATTTATCCTAGAAAAACCCATCAACAAATCACATGGGCAACAACACCACAATTATAACCCAGCATACTCTAACCCTCTATCCCAAAAAATAAAAAAATAAAAAACAACAAAAAAAAAGAAAAATATACAACACCCAGATCTCACTAATCACACTACAGAGTACAAGTCCAACTCATCTAAAAAAAATCCAGCAAAATGGAAAATAACCAACACACTCAAAAAGTCAAGAAAACCAATAGTTTTCTTTTCAATTCTATATCCCGAAAGAAAAAGAAGAAAATTTTTCTTACTGAAACTCTGTACTGGAAAAGAACTCCAAATTATATAAATTACACCCCAGAAAGCGGAGAAAAAAATTCTCTTTCTTTTTTTCTGCTGAATCCAAGAACCGGCACTACCGTACCGAGTTAGCTCAACGATCCAGACCGAGTCCGGATCGGAGCAAGAACACACTGAGTTCCTGACCCGGTCCCTCGTCCGGGTTAATGAGATGAAACGACTCGGAGTCGGCGCTCCCAACCACGTGCTCAAAGTTCGCCCTCATATACATAAGCTCCTCCGATCTCGAGCCTTTACCCGAATGTTGACCCGACCCGAATCCTGCTGGTATGACGCCCGCCCCGACAGATACGCACCGCATGGTCTTGAGAACAGACCGGACGCGCTCCCCGGCGCGGCGTCGTGCCGCGAACCCGCTTTTTCGGCCATTGCAGAATACGGTCCAGACCGGAACGGAGCGGAGGGGACACCTGGCGAGGTCTGGGCGGTGGGGATTGCATTCGAGTGCGATGCGGAGAAGGCCGTTACGCATTTCGCGAACGAGGTCGTTGGTGGAGATGGGGAATTCGAGGAGGAGGGAGGGTTTTGTAGAGAGGCGGTCGTGTTGGACGCAGAACCAGACGTGGCCGCCGCGGTTGCCGAAGATGGTGCCTATCACCATGGATTTGGAGGGGCGAGGTGGTGCCACGGTGGCTGCGGCTCTGGAGGAGGTGGAGGAGGAGGTTGTGGAGGACGAAGGAGAGGTTGCTGTTGTGGTGGTGGGAGGGCGGTGGCGGAGGGAGGAGGTGCTGAAGCGTTTCTTGGTTGAAGTGGCGGAAGAGAAGGGTGTTTTGGGGGTGGCAGGGGTTTTGGTGGTGGTGGAGGTGGTTGTGTTTGCGGTGGATGATGGGAAGAAACAAGGGAGGAAGAATCGACGGAGGAAGTCGATGGTCATGGTGGGTGGTGCAATGAGGTTTCTTGAAGGAAGGGTTTGAGTTGAAGGGAATGGATGTGAGACAGCAGAGATGAGAGTGTAAGAGAAAGAGAGCATGTGTGTATGAATTGTGAAAGGTGGGCTGGCTGGGCATGTGCATGGGTCGTGGTACGGTCCGTGCATGTAGGTTTTATTAACTTTTTTATATTAATATTTAATTTAACATTTTATTTAATTATTTTTATGGATATCCTGATATAGTACATGACTATATCTCTTTTTTGTGACAATAGTACATGACTTATATATTACATGATCGGAAATTTTTTAAATAAATAAAATAAATTCGATATTTATTTATAGTTTATTTTGATATATTTATAGTGTAAAATATTTTACACAATCAATTAATCATATCTATTTTTTTTTAATGATCATTTACATAATCAATATAAAATATAATTATTTTATTGATATAGCACTACACAATTAGATGTACTATTAAACGATATTTGATCGTATACCAAAAGGTTCGTTAAAAGGAAAAAACACTTACCTTTGATTTAGCACGTTTTATTTATTTTATTCAAATTTTAATTTATAGGTATAATTGAGTCAAGTTATAGCTAAATGAATCACAGCCCTTAAATTTGATCTGTAATATTTTTCAATAGGACAAGTTGCGCATAATAATAATAGTCCCTAAACTTAACTTGTTGGATTGAAAAGAAAGAAACAAGAAAAATATTCATAGTGAAAAGTTATATTAAAAGATTGTAAATGATCAAATAGATGAAATAGATAAACAAATAAATAAGTAAATAAATAAATAAAGATGAATAAAAAAAATTTAGAAAATGAGAGAGTTATATCCATCTATAAATTGGTTATGTAATGAGTGGTAGCCTCCAAATTTAGTCGGTTATTACATTGATACTTATTCAAAAAAAAATTAAATAATAAAAATTATTCGATCAATTATGTTAAGAAGTTCACTTAAGAGATATCAAAAAAATAAAAGTACAAACTTTTCCACTATCAAAACTTACAACATAATTTTAATATGATCATTTGTTTCACATTTCAAATAAACTCTATTGTTTCCCATGATTATTATGATATATTCTATATTGTGATTTCTCCTTTTAATTTTTTTAGTCCAATAAAGATTTATTTGTTATAAATTTAAATTTTATTTAAAAATTTATTATAGGTCAATAAATTACTGTATATATAAGATAAGATTCAAATTTTCAATACTTACTTAATTGAATTAGTAAACTAACCACTAAATCAATCTAAGTTGGTTCATTTCCTCCCTCCAATTAATGCATACTAAGTACATTTTAATTTTTACATATCGACGTAAGTGTGCATGATCAAAGCTACGCATAAAGTGCTTTTTTTTATTATTTGTTAATACTATCAGTGCATATATATAGACAGATAGATAGACACATACAATAAATGGAACCCTCCAAAGGAGAGAAGAATGTGAAATGCTTTAACTAGAATAATGCTAAAGTAAGGTAGCTTACAAGAAAATAGCAGCTCATGCTTTTGAATTATTGCCTAAATACTTTATAATAATCCCACAAGGAAAACCACTTTCCAATATCAAACTCAAATCATGCAACCTTAGACCAGGCACTAGCACAAGAAAACCCCTTTGGTCATCATGGGACAATCAATGAACCTGTGATGGAAATCAGCAATGTATGGTTTTCATTGATGATTCCATTTTACTAGAAACATAACATCTTCAAGCTACATTAAAACAAGATAAAGCAGTTACTGCACCCCACTCCACCTAGCCCAGTCAACAAACTGCATACCACCATACACATTGTTGGCGAAACGCACGCCAACGGTGAAAGTCATGGCAACTGCGGGGACTTGTTTCGCCACCGGTGACGCTTCAACCAAGCGTTCAAGTCCATTAATGATCTGGTATCGGGTGTTAGAAGACAAACCGAGGAAGACACCTAAATGTTGATGAAGACAAGAATCAAGTTCATTACATACAGGAATAGAACAGAATAGAATACAAGTCAATATTAGTATATTATCTACTAATAAGCAATGATCAAAATAGAAGCTATTTAAAGAAAAACAGAATCTTGGAAAAGAAACCGACTAGATTGCACATAATTGAACCAATATAAAACGGCTGTTCCAAAGAGATGAAATACAAGTTTCTAAACAACTATGGTAAATAAGCTGTCCAAATAATATTACTAATCGCTCACTAAATCATGTTTCTACCATTCATATGAAAACATTTAATTTAAATAACAAATCCTTCTAGTTTGCCAAACATGGGTAAATTTTATTGTCTAGCAATATCAGTATGGAAAGTCAAGGGTATCAAATTTGGTCTCATAAACGAACTCATTGGCACTGAAACTGAAAATAGTCATACTAGCACAACAAAAACAGAGATATTTTCTAGCAGCATAGTGAAGAAAAGCTAGAAAACATGAACCAATTTTAAACAATGAACACTTGCATACCCCAAAGAGCTGCACTCTTCACAAGAGGTGGCACAGGTACATGATCCTCTGATTTCTTTATGTTCCTGATATATCATAATAGCAGGTCAGAAATTTTTCACTAAAGAAGGATTCATACACTGCAAACCTAGATTTTTTTCATTAATAAACCTTATGGTGCCACCTGCTCAAAAATCCACTATAACTTCTCATTTCAAGTGAGTATCCTTAATCTCTCCAATGATTTTTGGTTTATAATTTATATATTGTAGAGTTTTAAATGGATGAATAGTGGATCAAATATATCATAGAACTTAGGACAATCAGCCAACTTTAAAATCATATTTACGCCATTAATCTTAGAAAGATAATAACAGATTTCAAATAAATGTTCAAACCTTTACATGCTCAATTATTGCAAAGAAGAAAAAAACAAAAACAAGAAAATAATGATTTCCAGTTGAATCTTTTATTTATGACAAAAACATTCGTTATTAGAAGCCCAAATGTCATATACATAATTACAAAATCCTTACAGAACTTTTCTATTGAGGCCAGGGGTAGAAGTGATTGATCAAGGCGGGGTCAGAACAGGGAAAGTAACATTTGTTCCTATTGCCACACAGGTCATCTAAAAATGAATTCTAAAGAGAACAAAACCATACCGTTTTGCAGTCATGATCATATTGGCAATGCCTTGGCCTATAATGCCACATCCAAATCCAACGGCTCCATACATTATGCCCTGAAATTAGAAACATGCTTAAAAATTAACTGAAATGAAACTTCAATAATAAATGGACCAACGACATGACTCGTCCTCACCTTGAAGAAGTATGTTCCGAGTCTTTGCTGTACGGAAAACCTACATCCTGGCCTTTCAGCTTCAAATACACTGTGTAAAGAGAGCAGAAAAGGTTAGACAAAATTCATGCGGTAAAGATACAAGCAGTTCATATAATATTATTTCCATTTGTCTTTTTTAGATGGGCAACAATTGATACTCAACACAAAAGAAACCTATATAAAAAGTTATCGATATGAAAGGAAGCCATTCAATGGCGTGAATTCTTAGATGGAAACTTCTTCACATTAAGAAGACACAATATAAGACATGGAAAGCATTACTACAATGTCTTTTGTAGATAGAGACCTGTTGATATCTCAACACGTAAGAAACGTACACAAAAGATAATGACATGAAAATAGGTCATTTAATGGCATGATGTGTAACCTGCTAGGCAAAGAGGCATAGGCTTTCTGTAGTCTTCCAAGGAATCCACTAGATACTGATGGTTTCCCGATTCTGGCATAGGGTGCCAACATACCTACCAAAGCAATGTTGACAACCAAACCAACCAAAAGATCCGCGACATACAACTCAAATTCAGACCAAAAGTCGTCACCTCTCTTTTGAACTTCGGCAAAAGTAGCACAACAAGAATCAATGACAATCTGCATATCACAAGAGAGTAAAGTTTAAATTTGAAATAAGCATTTTTACAAGTCAAAAATCTATTGAGTGGCAAAGAACACAAAAATTTCACATAAAGCAGACGGCAAGCGTAATTATTATGTACTACTAGTCACAATCTCTATTCGAGGGATATAGCTCATTGCTTTAGCATATAAATACCTTATTGACTAGGTAAGTTGAGCAGACAAAGAACGAGTAAAGCATGAGCTAGTTCCTCAATAAATCATAGCAGGTTATTATATGATAATTCTAAACATTGATCACTAAAAGTTATACATTGTAGAAGAGTTAGATAATTCAATAACTTTAGTCAAGGAACTGAAACATGCAAAATATAAATTATGGTTATTAAGAGATAAACCCTACCAACCTCTGAGCCAATTTTGAAAAGAAACGACGGATCAGCCAGCATTCGATTGCGAAGTGCAGACCAATATTTCATGGCAAATCCCAAAGGCCAGAAAGATCCCTGCAGTTCAAGTATCAATGGAACAACAACATTAAGGTCTAAGGTCCAAGCGACTTTTAATCCTGTCTTACTCAAGATTTGACAATCCATTAGATAATTGCTACCATGAAATAAAAGGGAAAGAAAAGCATGGATATTGGAAACTTTACCTGCATGTCCAAATATCTAAGAAGAAGCACCTTGCGGATTCCCACAGTCTTAGCAGCCTCCAACATATCCGAAGGAAGGGTAGCCCCACGAGCCTGTGTCTCTCTCATTACCTCCTCGTATTTCAATATTGGCCCAAACTCATCTTCTTCTTTGTTACCTCCATCATCATCACTACCGCCACCACCACCACTTCCATCTCCAGCTCCACCGCCTCCAAAGCTCCCGTTACCACCACTACTATCAATCACAACTCTGTTATTATCATCTCTATTAGTTAAAGAGTCCCCAAATTTATGGTCATTATCCATGACACTCTCGCCTCCCCCTTTCGAAACCTTTATTGTAGTTACATCGGATTGTGATTCAGGTGGCAACTGTGACATACTCATTATGAAAAATGTTTTTTTCTTCCGTAGAGATCTATTGCACTTGTTAAGACAAATGATTGGAAATGCAGATTCTTTCAAAACCCTCCTGAAACTCAACCTGTCCAAACTTGAATCTTGACTTACCAGTTTCATCAAAACGGATTCTCTCCTTACACTAACCGGATGTGCCACCCCAAAATTCGAAGAACAACCTGCCATTATCCTCAAAGATTGTAGCTTTGTAGCTTTGTAACTTTGTAGCTCTAACCCAGAAAAGTCGACAAATTCTTAGTTTCTACTTAGCACTCAGCAGCTTAACCAATAAAATTAGGAGAAAAAAAAAATTCAGAACACGCACCAAAACTACTTGAGGCATTGACAGACACTCCAACAAAAACACAATGACTGAACCAAAAGGAAATGCATGTTTCTAGGAATATTCGAAACATTAACTAGAACTCTCAAGCAATGCAATATTTTTTCAAGCGATATCTCACTAACAACGTAAAATAAAACAGCTGAATAACATGATTGAAAACTGCAAAATAAATAAACAAACAATTAGAAAGGGAGAAAAACGGTACCTGTTTGTGGAGGAATAGTGGGAAATGAGTTAGGGGAATATACGGCGGAGTGAGTGGTTCCCCCTATTTCAGACTTTATATATTTGGGAAATTCGCCATGAATTGAATTGAATTAAAGTACTTCATACTTCATAGTTCATGCTACTAAAATATTCAGCAATAATTAATTGTAGAATCCAACACGTGGGGTATGTAATGTATTGCTGATTTCTTGGCCCGCGTGAGATATTTATATCCCAATTTGATTTGATTTGATTTGTACAGGCAGAGAAAATAAAATGATGTTTTTTTATTGGAAGAAAGAAGGAATGGTGTCAGTTGTGTCATGTCATGTGTGGGTGAATTTTGAAGAAAAAAATTTTCTGAGTTATTTTTTAAAAAAAATAAAAATAATTTTATGTTTAAATATTTTATATAAAAATATTATTTTATTTATTTATTATATAAAAAATAATATATTTTAACAAAAATATAAATTTTTATTTTTATTATTAAAAATTTGTCAAATACATTAAAAAATTAATAATTTAATTACACTCAAACAAGTTCAAAATTCCTTATGTTATTGAAAAAAATTGATTAATTTGGATTGAGTAAAACTACACTTTTTTATTTTACATATTGGGGAGGAGTTGGTGTATAATAAGGTTATGGGCGTCCATGGTGCTTCACGCAGTTGTGACGGCTGCGATGAAGAAATCGGACGGACCGATTTCATCACGGTAATCGGACGGTCCGTTTTCGGGACTGGGAGGGTAAACAAATCGGACCGTCCGATTTGTGCCCCCAGTCAGGTGTCACGCATGCAAGTGTCCCCCACCAAATTGTAGCAACATTTTGGTGATTGCTGAACGCCCCCTCCCCATTCTCTTTCACTTTCAGCAACACCAAACTCTCTTCTCCTCCAACCCCACCAGCTTCTTCCATGGCCCTCTATTCATAAAGCTTTAATGTAAAAAAAATTGGAGCACTCCTTGACAATGCCTAGAAGAAGAAGAAGAATAAAAGATGTTAATCGTCCGGAGCTCCACATTGCTAATTATCTTGATCATCATAACTATGTAAGTTTTTATTTTATTTTAAAAATTTTTATTTTAATTAAAATAATAATTATTATTATGTTAGAGATTAATAATTTATTATGATGATAATGTTAGAAATTAGTGTAGTAATAGTGTTTGAATATTTTAATCTGATTAAAATAATTTTAGGGATTAGTAGTAATGTTAGATTATAATGCAGAAATTAGGAGATTAGTGTAATAATATTATTTAGACGGAAGGATTATAGTACATTATGATAATATAATAAATTAATTATTGTTATTAGTAAGATAATTAAAATAATGATAATAATAATAATAATACTGTTATTAAAAATGGAGATATGATAAATAAAATAATATTACCGAATTTATAATAATAATAATAATAATAATAATAATAATAATAATAATAATAATAATAATAATAATAATAACTGTTACTGATGGTTTAATTATTTTTATTAGAATACGGCACTAATAGATCAACGTGTGATAATGATAATGATAATAAATTATTTAATTAGTATTAATTGTTAGTAATAAATAATTTTTTTGTAGTAATAATATTTATTTATGATTAAACGTTCGTAGGATACTAAAATAAATATTATGATTTAAAAATTATTAAATTAACTATTTTTGTTATAAGTATAACATAAATATTTAATAAAGAATTAATGATTGATTTATTATGTATGTTGTTAGAACATAATTGAATAGTTACTTGAGTATTAGTATATAATATAATAGTTATTTATTTAATAGTTATTTTTATTGGTTGTGGTTGTGGATATGTTTTACTGGTTATTTGGTAATGAAAGTTTGAGTTGATAAATTTAGTTTGTTAATTATTTAATATTATGTTTGTGTTTAGGGTTCTCGAATGTTGCAATGTGACCACTACATGCCGCCGGATCGGTACAATCCAATAGTGGAGGGGTATTTACGAGACACAGGCTTTTATCATGTTTCACAGATTAGAGTTGTCCAATGTCAGTCGGCATTGGTTAATGCTCTGGTCGAGAGATGGCGCCCTGAGACCCACACGTTTCACTTTCCGGTTGGTGAGTGTGCCATGACACTGGAGGATGTGGCGTTAATTCTTGGTCTTCCAACAAATGGTTTGCCAGTTACGGGACCAACACTGAGCAGTTATGAGGCTTTAGAGGCTGAATGCTTGGATCAGTTTGGTGTTGCACCTATGAAGGCAGACTGCAGGGGAAGTTTCATCAAGTTGGTTTGGTTTCGAGCATTGAAAGATCAATTAGTGTTGGTTGATGATATCCAGATTCAAAGGTACGTGAAGTGTGTAACAACCCTAATTTTCGAGTACGCGAGATCATTTCTAAAGACACAGATTTCTCCGAAAGATCAGTAAAGGGAATACCTCTTCTGTATCATCAAGCATCTCAATCCTCATTGTCATTATATTATCTTTAACTCAGGACCTTAGTTAAGGCAAGCTCGATAACGCGGTCACAAAGAACCTAGTTTTTGAACCGTATCGGTTAGGAGTTTTGATTCGGTTTTTCGTAAATAGTCTCAGTTTAACGAACCGGACTCGATTCATGATAGAAGAGAGATAATAGTATAATATTAGTATTATATTAGTATTAGAAGATGATTGAATGATATTATAAGGTTACCTGGTCTATTTTAGTTAAAAACAGGAAATTGGTTTAACCAGGTTTACGGTTTACTGGTGCAGCTTAGCACCAGCACTCTCTGATGACTTTAGCAATGCTAAGGCCTCATTATACATGTTTTATTCTCATAATAAATATTTTACTAGTGTCATTTATGCTAGTAGCTCAGAAAATAATTTTTAGAGATGTTTTTACAAGTGTTCCGATACATCTAGTTTTAGTAGTTGTACACCTGAGATATTTTAATATTATTTTAATCCACCTCCAAGCCAACCAATCACAACTCACCTTACACCCCCCAAGACCTCCAAGGCTGTCTCATTTCATCATTTTGGCTGAAAATAACAAGAAAGAAAAGAGAGAAATTTTCATGAACACTTAATCTTCAAAGCTTGATTTCTTCTGAACTAAAACTCAAATCAAAACTCCGATTTCACCAAAATGAACCTCTCTTCTTCCTCTACATAACCATGTAACTTATCAAGGATAAAAATAAGGTGAGATGGCTGTCTCCCTCCCATTTCAATTCGGTTTTCAAGGAAAACCATGCAAAACATGTGTTTTCTTGATGTTCTTCCTTAGGAATCATGCTTAACTTGACTTGAGGGCCAAGAAACATGAATTTTCAGCAAGTCTAAGGTGAGATATCTATTCCTAACATACTGAGTGAGATTTGGTCAGTTGAGAGTTTTTGGATTTAAAGTTATTTTTGACGTGATTTAGGAGGAAAAAGTGCTAAAGGACCACCTGAAAGTCTAACTGAATTAGGAGCAGCAAAACCAGGTAGGGATTGACGAATTTAATCTTGATTGATTGTGTTTGAGTTGTGTTATTATGATATGGTTTGGCTGTGCTTGAAATTGATTGTTTGTATGAATAATTCTTGTTGAAACTTTGGTAAAAATTTGATGAAATTTGATGAAATTCAAGCTATGAATGTGTGTTCTTGTGGCTGCTGGAAAACGAAACCTAGAGCTTAAATTGAGGTTCAATTTGTGTTAAAATCATGTAGAAAAGATGAGGTTTTAGTGGCTGAAAATTTATTTTGAATTTTGGTAAAAATCGGTTGCTGAAAAGACTGAAAAACGGGTAAAAACAGAGAAAGAATTTGAAGAATATACGAAGAACACGAAGAACACTTTGAGTGTGGTGAAGAACATTGAAGAACACCTTTTAGATCTTAGAAAGGGCAAGGAAGTAAAATTTTTTATGTTTAAGGGGTTATATGGTAATTTCTGAAAGTTAAGGTGGTAAAAGTAGAAATATTAAAAGTTACGGGTGGTAAAAGATGAATTTTAAAGGTTAAAAGTAAAAGGTAAGTTAATTTTCGAAAATTTAGTATTAAAATAATAAATAATAATAAAATATTAAATAATAATATTTAATTAAAAATAATATTTTAATAAAAATAATAAAATAATGCGAAAAAGGCAGTTTTCTATAAAAGCTTTAGAAAGACAACTTTAAGTGCAGAATCTCATAATTACCTTCATAAAACACTTAGGGAGTGGTAATAACATGATAGTAAGGCAAAGATAAAGAAAAGATAAAAAGTTAAAGAAAAGATAAAAACCAAAGAAAATTCTGTAAAGTTTTAATAACAGAAAAACAAACAGAGACTAGTGAAAAACTAGGGCAACATAGTTAGTCCTTGAGTTGCGACTAGGGTTAGGTATTATATAAAAAGTTAAACTGTTTCAGTATAGACTTAATGAACCTATACTTGGGACAGGCTAACTATTCATACCGAAATTTACATAAGCTTTAAATACATACGTTAAGCAGAGAAATCAGAGCAGAGTAAAGAAAACACAGATAACAGAGTAACCAGAGAAAAGTAAAGAGATACAGAGAAAAGAGTAATCAAAGCAGAGTAAAAAAACAAAGTGAAAAGAGTAATATGATAAAGAGAAATGGTTTGAGCCAAGATATTGTGAAAGTGAAAGATATAAAGTTTGTATAGTATGATTGAATAGAGAAAGAAAGAAGTACTGCATAAGAATGTGAAAGTGATGATGAATAATGAGAATGATATTGAATGATGATAATGAGAAAAGAGTAATATAACAAAGATAATAGAGGAGAAGAGTATAAAAATAAAGAGTTAAGCCTTGTGGCATGATATTCTATTATATGTTCATCTGATACTTTTCTATTGGCCCTAGAGGTCCTGTAGGCCCAAGTTCACCTACAGTAAGTTGTTATTCCTGTAGGCCGAAGTTCACCTGCAGTGAATATCAATTGTGTATCTCAGGGTGTTGCTCCTGTAGGCCGAAGTTCACCTACAGAGAGTTGTGATACCTGTAAGCCGAAGTTCACTTACAGGGGCGCTATTTCTGTAAGCCGAAGTTCACTTACAGAGGTGCTATTTCTGTAGGCCAAAGTTCACCTACAGAAAGTTGTTGTGATTAAACCATTTCTGTAAGCCGAAGTTCACTTACAGAGGTGTTATTTCTGTAGGCCGAAGTTCACCTACAGAAAGTTGTTGTGTTGTGTTTAGACTATTCCTGTAAGCCGAAGTTCACTTACGGGAGTGCTATTTCTGTAGGCCGAAGTTCACCTATAGAAAATAAGCCATATCTAGGACTAGTTCCTGGGTAATGTCGGGCTGCAGGGTGTAAACCGACACGTGAGCTCATGGCCTGCATAGGACAGACATGCATCATACTTGGTTGCGCATTTCCTCTATTATGATTGTTGTTTGAATGTATGCTTTCTTTGTTTTCATTCTATTCTCTGTGTTTGTGTTTTGTTTTCTTGTATTCTTTTGTTTGTGTTTTGCTTTCTATTTTCTCTATTTATTTGTTTCTTCTGTCTACTGCTTCTCGGTATTCTGCTATTTATCTGCTAAATAACACGAAATTAATGAACTTAACTAATAACCCCGACCCTACTAAGAACTCCCCAGTTCTTACCCCCTTCTCTCTCCCTTCCCCCTTCAGATGGAAGTAAGAGTACCTTACCATAGTTCGCTGATGACCGTTCGCAAGAAGAGGATTCTGCTCTAGATAGTCTTCTGAGTCTAGGGTGAATATCATTCTCTGATTATATGTATATACTGTGAGACCAGCCAACGTCTGCACCCCGTTCGTATGCGCACTTTAACCTAAATCCTGTGTACGAGATTCCTATTGTGTGGCTACTTCATGAGGTACCAGAGAGACGTCTTGTGGAAAAGTCTGATCGTGCAAAGGAGTAGCAGATGATGTTCTATCTTTTGATGACGTTCCACCTGTCTTGAGTTTTGAAGACTTAGAACGTACTTTCCCTCGCTTTAGTAGTTTAGAGGGACTAGGTGAGTATAGAGTCTAGGCTAGCCTAGGTGCCAACTTAGGGACCTCTTGAACAGGTCAGGACCTAGGATGCTGTATGTATATATATGTATATAGTTATTATCTAGCTATACCTAGGGGTGTTCTAACTAAAGGTCCATACTCTAACAAAGGCTGGATCCCTAAATGTTGCTAGCTACTTGTGATGTATTTATGTGTGGTTGCTTATAACTATTTTATCTGTTATCAGTTGTGAATTGATTATGAATGATTCTGTCTGTTAATACAAACGTTTTCAAAAAAAAATACCCTGCAAATTAACTACGCTTTTAACAACGAATCAGGCTCAAATGATAAATAATAGATAATAATTAGGAAGACAAATTGGTAGCGCTCAATTTCCAGTATGATCTAGACATATTGAAAATTGGGTCGTTACAATTTGGTATCAGAGCAGTTCGTTCCGAATAAAGCCTAGGGAGTGGATTGACTATGCTTCATTGCATACTCTGCTTGTGTGTCCCATGCTGTTAGGGTATCTTCAAGATACATTTGGCATGAATGTCTATGAGTGCTCATTTTAGGAATGTTCGTGTCTAACTTGAGATATTAAGACTGATCACCTTAATATTGATTGTTTGGTGCGGATAAGACCTCAATGACTATGAATAGGCATGGTTTAATCGAGTTCCGAACGATAAATTTGTGAGAGGCACAACTATTCTTATAGCTGTTATGATCTCCATGGCCATGGCTATGTGATATTTAGATGCTGTAAGGAACGAACTGATATCTTCGTCAGGATGGCTTGAAGGAAATAGACTTCTTGAAAATGGATTCTTGCATGCGGCTAAAATTTTGAGGGTAAAATTTTCTTTTAGGAGGGTAGAATGTAACAACCTTAATTTTCGAGTACGCGAGATCATTTCTAAAGACACGGATTTCTCCGAAAGATCAGTAAAGGGAATACCTCTTCTGTATCATCAAGCATCTCAATCCTCATTGTCATTATATTACGCGGTTACAAAGAACCTAGTTTTTGAACCGTATCGGTTAGGAGTTTTGATTCGGTTTTTCGTAAATAGTCTTAGTTTGACGAACCGGACTCGATTCATGATAGAAGAGAGATAATAGTATAATATTAGTATTATATTAGTATTAGAAGATGATTGAATGATATTATAAGGTTACCTGGTCTGTTTTAGTTAAAAACAGGAAATCAGTTTAACCAGGTTTACGGTTTACTGGTGCAGCTTAGCACCAGCACTCTCTGATGACTTTAGCAATGCTAAGGCCTCATTATACATGTTTTATTCTCATAATAAATATTTTACAAGTGTCATTTATGCTAGTAGCTCAGAAAATAATTTTTAGAGATGTTTTTACAAGTGTTCCGATACATCTAGTTTTAGTAGTTGTACACTGAGATATTTTAATATTATTTTAATCCACCTCCAAGCCAACCAATCACAACTCACCTTACACTCCCAAGACCTCCAAGGTTGTCTCATTCCATCATTTTGGCCGAAAATAACAAGAAAGAAAAGAGAGAAACTTTCATGAACACTTAATCTTCAAAGCTTGATTTCTTCTGAACTAAAACTCAAATCAAAACTCCGATTTCACCAAAATGAACCTCTCTTCTTCCTCTACATAACTATGTAACTTATCAAGGATGAAAATAAGGTGAGATGGCTGTCTCCCTCCCATTTCAATTCGGTTTTCAAGGAAAACCATGCAAAACATGTGTTTTCTTGATGTTCTTCCTTAGGAATCATGCTTAACTTGACTTGAGGGCCAAGAAACATGAATTTCCAGCAAGTATAAGGTGAGATATCTCTTTCTAACATACTGAGTGAGATTTGGTCAGTTGAGAGTTTTTGGATTTAAAGTTGTTTTTGATGTGATTTAGGAGGAAAAAGTGCTAAAGGACCACCTGAAAGTCTAACTGAATTAGGAGCAGCAAAACCTGGTAGGGATTGATGAATTTAATCTTGATTGATTGTGTTTGAATTGTGTGATTATGATATGGTTTGGCTGTGCTTGAAATTGATTGTTTGTATGAATAATTCTTGTTGAAATTTTGGTGAAAATTTGATGAAATTTGATAAAATTCAAGCTATGAATGTGTGTTCTTGTGGCTGCAGGAAAATGAAACCTAGAGCTCAAATTGAGGTTCAATTTATGTTAAAATCATGTAGAAAATATGGAGTTTTAGTGGCTAGAAATTTATTTTGAATTTTGGTAAAAATCGGTTGCTGAAAAGACTGAAAAACGGGTAAAAACAGAGAAAGAATTTGAAGAATATACGAAGAACACGAAGAACACTTTGAGTGTGGTGAAGAACATTGAAGAACACCTTTTAGATCTTAGAAAGGGCAAGAAAGTAAAATTTTTTGTGTTTAAGGGGTTATATGGTAATTTCTGGAAGTTAGGGTGGTAAAAGTAGAAATATTAAAAGTTACGGGTGGTAAAAAGTGAATTTTAAAGGTTAAAAGTAAAAGGTAAGTTAATTTTT
Source organism: Arachis ipaensis (assembly GCF_059453495.1). Taxonomy (NCBI): domain Eukaryota; kingdom Viridiplantae; phylum Streptophyta; class Magnoliopsida; order Fabales; family Fabaceae; genus Arachis; species Arachis ipaensis. Next base: position 98,598,123 of record NC_142439.1, read on the forward strand.
GAAAATTTAGTATTAAAATAATAAATAATAATAAGATATTAAATAATAATATTTAATTAAAAATAATAATTTAATAAAAATAATAAAATAATACAGAAAAGGCAGTTTTCTGTAAAAGCTTTAGAAAGACAACTTTAAGTGCAGAATCTCATAATTACCTTCATAAAACACTTAGGGAGTGGTAATAACATGATAGTGAGGCAAAGATAAAGAAAAGATAAAAAGTTAAAGAAAAGATAAAAACCAAAGAAAATTCTGTAAAGTTTTAATGACAGAAAAACAGACAGAGACTAGTGAACAAACTAGGGCAACATAGTTAGTCCTTGAGTTGTGACTAGGGTTAGGTATTATATGAAAAATTAAACTGTTTCAGTATAGACTTAATGAACCTATACTTGGGACAGGCTAACTATTCATACCGAAATTTACATAAACTCTAAATACATACGTTAAGCAGAGAAATCAGAGCAGAGAAATCAGAGCAGAGAAAAAAAACACAGAGAACAGAGTAACCAGAGAAAAGTAAAGAGATACAGAGAAAAGAGTAATCAAAGCATAGTAAAAATACAAAGTGAAAAGAGTAATATGATAAAGAGAAATGGTTTGAGCCAAGATATTGTGAAAGTGAAAGATGTAAAGTTTGTATAGTATGATTGAATAGAGAAAGAAAGAAGTACTGCATAAGAATGTGAAAGTGATGATGAATAATGAGAATGATATTGAATGATGATAATGAGAAAAGAGTAATATAACAAAGAGAATAGAGGAGAAGAGTATAAAAATAAAAAGTTAAGCCTTGTGGCATGATATTCTATTATATGTTCATCTGATGCTTTTCTATTGGCCCTAGAGGTCCTGTAGGCCCAAGTTCACCTACAGTAAGTTGTTATTCCTGTAGGCCGAAGTTCACCTGCAGTGAATATCAATTGTGTATCTCAGGGTGTTGCTCCTGTAGGCCGAAGTTCACCTACAGAGAGTTGTGATACCTGTAAGCCGAAGTTCACTTACAGGGGCGCTATTTCTGTAAGTCGAAGTTCACTTACAGAGGTGCTATTTCTGTAGACCGAAGTTTACCTACAAAAAGTTGTTGTGATTAAACCATTTCTGTAAGCCGAAGTTCACTTACAGAGGTGTTATTTCTGTAGGCCGAAGTTCACCTACAGAAAGTTGTTGTGTTGTGTTTAGACTATTCCTATAAGCCGAAGTTCAGTTATGGGAGTGCTATTTCTGTAGGCCGAAGTTCACCTATAGAAAATAAGCCATATCTAGGACTAGTTCCTGGGTAATGTCGGGCTGCAGGGTATAAACCGACACGTGAGCTCATGGCCTGCATAGGACAGACATGCATCATACTTGGTTGCGCATTTCCTCTGTTATGATTGTTGTTTGAATGTATGCTTTCTTTGTTTTCATTCTATTCTCTGTGTTTGTGTTTTGTTTTCTTGTATTCTTTTGTTTGTGTTTTGCTTTCTATTTTCTCTATTTATCTGTTTCTTCTGTCTACTGCTTCTCGGTATTCTGCTATTTATCTGCTAAACAACACGGAATTAATGAACTTAACTAATAACCCCGACCCTACTAAGAACTCCCCAGTTCTTACCCCTTCTCTCTCCCTTCCCTCTTCAGATGGAAGTAAGAGTACCTTACCATAGTTCGCTGATGACCATTCGCAATAAGAGGATTCTGCTCTAGATAGTCTTCTGAGTCTAGGGTGAATATTGTTCTCTGATTATATGTATATACTGTGAGACCAGCCAACGTCTGCACCCCGTTCGTATGCACACTTTAACCTAAATCCTGTGTACGAGATTCCTATTGTGTGGCTACTTCATGAGGTACCAGAGAGACGTCCTGTGGAAAAGTCTGATCGTGCAGAGGAGTAACAGATGATGTTCTATCTTTTAATGACGTTCCACCTGACTTGAGTTTTGAAGACCTAGAACGTACTTTCCCTCGCTTTAGTAGTTTAGAGGGACTACGTGAGTATAGAGTCTAGGCTAGCCTAGGTGCCAGCTTAGGGACCTCTTGAACAGGTCAAGACCTAGGATGTTGTATGTATATATATATATATATATGTATATAGTTATTATCTAGCTATACCTAGGGGTGTTCTAACTAAATGTCTATACTCTAACAAAGGCTGGATCCCTAAATGTTGCTAGCTACTTGTGATGTATTTATGTGTGGTTGCTTATAACTATTTTATCTGTTATCAGTTGTGAATTGATTATGAATGATTCCGTCTGTTAATACAAACGTTTTCAAAAAAAATACCCTGCAAATTAACTACGCTTTTAACAACGAATCAGGCTCATATGATAAATAATAGATAATAATTAGGAAGACAAATTGGTAGCGCTCAGTTTCTGGTATGATCTAGACATATTGAAAATTGGGTCGTTACAAAGTGCCCCATAATGTTATTATTTGGGACCGTTATGTTTAGAGATAAGTCTGCAGCAGGGGTGCACTAAAAGTTTCTACCGTTACTCCGTAACTTTGCCGGGATCATACAGTTCAGTTGGGGATCGGTCTGCCTGGCACACCTGTATAGATCGTTGTGTAGAGAAACTCGTGTCGACTGTAAGGAGATTGATGGTCCGCTGACACTGTTGCTTGCCTGGGCTTGGACCCGTCTACCATTCATTGCGCCGATTCCAAGCAATCCTCGAATCTTTCCGATTGCAAATAGGTAAATTTAATTACTAAATGCTTTGAAATAGTGTATTTTAAATTGTATCTATAAATGTAAGTTAGCGAATCGCTTGATGTCAGGTGGCATAACTGGGAACGTGAGAATCGACCTTACAGATTTCGTACCCTTGAGAACTATAGGAGAGAACCGGATGTTCTGCAAGAAGGACAGGTTTGTTGTAATAAATAAGTAGTTCTTTTTGTTTATCCGTGTTATTATTCTGTGTGTAATCCTCGGTTACTTGCATAATGTGTGCAGTTTGTTTGGGAGCCTTATGCAATTGGAAGAACCGATCCGGACGTGATTCCTCCTGACATCCGTCAGCATTCTGCTATTTAGAGTGCCACAGTTCCACTTATATCTTTTGAATGTATTGAGTGGCATGCATCTGATAGACTGAGGAGGCAATTTGGCTTGACTCAGGGCGTTCCTAATCAGGAGCGAGACCTAGGTGAAGCACACGGCGAAGTTCTGACGGGTCCGAAGAATCAAGATTGGTCTGGAACCCACTCATTCTGGGTTATGCATTGGATGAACCGGTATAGTCATGTTCTTGTCGATGACACGGTGCCCTCACAGCATCAGGCAGATATCTACTTGCATTGGTACTGAGGTACATATGGTGACCACTTGCATCTGTCACAGATCAAACCGCAAGAGAATCAGCACGGTGATCCTATGCATAATCAGGAGAACCAACAAGTACAATCACCGCCACCACCATCGCCACCGCAACCACCACCGCCCCCCTCACAAACACAGGCATAACAAGAGCATGAGCAGTTCACTCCATACATTCCTGACACGTATTCTGCGAATTACTTGACTCCACCAGTATATCAGCAGTACTGGAATGTCCCGCACCAAGAATCAGGTGAACAGGATTCGTTTAGCCAGCTACTTGGTTTCATGGCTCCTGTGCCAGGTTACTCATATCCAGCTTACAGAGACATTCCCACCGACCAGATGGCCCAACCGAGTGGGATTGATCCAGGTAGATTGTCATTGGATACAAGACCTCGACATCTCACTTCCTCTAGTACTTCCGAAGGTAGACTTTCTGTTGACTCTAGTATGAGTGATGATGTGACGAATGGATTTTTGATGGTATAGAATTTCACAAATGAATTCTCGTTGCAAGTATAGTTTCTAAACCAATCAAAAATCCTTTCATACAAAAGATTGTTTGTCACAAGTAACAAACCCCTAATTTTATAAACCGAAGTATTCAAACCTCGGGTCGTTCTCCCTAGGAATTACAATGAAGTGTCTTGTTATTGGTTATGGATTGTATTTTGGGGTTTTGGGAGAAGAGACATGAAATGTAAATGACAATGAAAATAAACTAACAACTAAAAAGCACTTGGCAAGGTTGTGAGAATTAGAAGTCCTATCCTAGTTATCCTCCTCGATTGTGACCACAATTGTCCATTGCTACCACTTAGTTAACCTCTATTAATGGAGGAAAGTCAAGTGGATGAATCAACTTGATTCCACAAGTCCTAGCCAACTCCCAAGGGAAAGACTAGCTTTAGTGGTATCTAAATCAATTAGCAACTTCTAATTATCAATCAACAAAGACATTAGATAACTCAAGCGTCACTAATTACTCTACCATAGCCAAGAGGAACAAAATCTATACTAAAATCCAACCAAGCATTTCATCAAACACTTGGAAGGCATAAAAGAAAAGCAAAGTAAATTGATAACAAAAATAGAATCTAACAACAATTATGGCAATGAATTAACAACAACAATCAAAAGGAACACAATTATTATGAATTACCTCTAATTGAATTGAAAGAAAATAGAAGGAGCAAAAGTAGATCTACAACAAAACATAAGAACAACATAAAGAAAATTACAACGAAAGAGTAGAAGAAAATTGAATGTAGCAACAAAGAATTAAGAGATAGAAGTGGAAGTAAGCAAGGATTAAAACCTAGATCTAAGAACTAAACCTAATCCTAATCCTAATTCTAGAGAGAAGTGAGAGCTTCTCTCTCTAAAACTCTAAACTAGAAGTGATTGGTCAAAAATTGATGTTATGTCTTATGTGATGGTGTGTTGTGTTCCCCTTAATCCTTCATCCTTTTATTCCTTTCCCTTAGCAATTTGGCGCCAAAAATGGGTTCAGAAACCCTCTCAAATCGCCAGGCACGTGTTGCATTAATGAGGTCATGTGCCATCATCGGCGCGTGCGCGCATGGTACGCGTGCGCGTCCTTGGCTAGTTCTGCGATGTGTGCGCGAGCGCCTTGTGCGCGTGCGCGTGCATGGCTGACTTTGCTTCTTTGACTTTTTATGCTTCTCTCCACTTGTATGCTTCCTTCCTTGCTTCCTTTGATCCATGCCTAGCCTATTTCAATCCTGGAATTACTAGCAAACACATCAAGGCATCTTATGGAATCAAAGAAGAACTAGAATTCATCAAAATAAGGCTTAGAAAGCATGTTTTTACACTTAAGCACAAATATGGGAGAGATAACAAAATCATGCTAATTCCTAGGCTAAATGTGATAAAAGGTTATCAAAATACTCTAAATTCAATGCAAAACAAACCGTCAAATTGGGGTTTGTCAACCTCCCCACACTTAAGCCTTAGCATGTCCTCATGCTAAAATAAGAAGGAACTAAGGGTTATGACATTTATTGAATACAACTAAACTATATGAGTCTTATCTAAATGCAATTATCTAAAGCAATTGGAAATGCTTAGTTTAAACAAATCAATTCTCAAGAGAGCATGTGTAAGCACAAGAGCTAGGTAATAAGGACTAAGTCCAAACCACAATTGTATTGAATTGTCAAAAAGAGTTCAAACTTGCAAGAATATAGATAATATGGGTGAACACATGTGACTGAACTTTTGAACCCTCACCGGATGTGTATCTGCTCTATTCACTCGAGTGTTTAAGGGTCAATTCACTCAATTCCTTTCTAATCATGTTTTCCAAAATTTGATTTTCTTCTAACAATCAACACTTATTCAATGCATGCATACATTCATCATGAGGTCTTTCATTTAGGTTGTAATGGGGTTAGGGTCAAGGTAGGATCATTTATGGTCAAGTGGACTAGGATTTGAATCTTTGATTAGCATAGACTTTCCCACCTAACCTATTTAATGACCTATACAAATGCAAGCTATTCTAACTACCCATTCTTCACTTTTTCTCACGTATTCATGCATTCTTATTTGATTCACAATACCTATGCATTGATTCCTTTTTTTATTGACTTCACTTTGGGGCATTTTGTCCCCTTTTATTATTATATATATATATATATATATTTTTTTTCATTTTTCTTTTCTTTTCATCATTTTTTTTTCTTTCTTTCAAACTAAATACAAGAACATCAATGCATAAGGTCTCTACATTTGATCAATACATGAATATGTGCCCAATTCCTAAACATAAAAGTGTACTGCCCCTTTTTATCCCATCCAATGTTCCCAAGCCTCACCAACTTTGAATAATAAAACACTCTCACTAGCCTAGGTCAATCAAAGATCCAAACAAGGACTTTTCATTGGTTTTCCGCCTTAGGCTTGTAATGTGCTAAAATAAGAATGAGTTGGTTAAGCATAGGCTCAAAATTGGCTAACAACGGAGAGTAAAAGGTTGGCTATTTGGGTAAGTGGCAAATGAAATAATGGCCTCAATCATACAAATGCATGAATACAAGAAATAAATGGACATATAAAATCAAGTAAATCAAGGATCACACTCATAGAAAGGGAACAATTGCACACAAAAATGGAAAATAAGTGATTATAAAATGTAACCACTTCAATAGGCTCAAGTCTCACAAGCTTGTGTTCTCAATTCAATACATGCTTCACAAAGTATAAAATTCAAGCAAGTTGCGCCAAAAGTTTCCTTCAATCAATTGGGTTAATACCCTATATTTAAACTTCTTGAAAAATCTCAATGTTTGACTAAGCATTGTTGTGATTGAAAAATTCAAAAATTTTCCTTAGTTTACCCTTTTCTTTTTCACTCAAAACCAATTTCTTATGCAAAAAGGGTGACTAAGTTTCACTTAAAACATGATTTCTAATCACAACCACAAACTAAAAAGAAGAATATACAAAAGAAGATATGCAAAAATGTATAAAGAAAAAATCCAACTAAAATATGGAATCTATCATCCAAAATATCTAAAAATACCCAAAAGCATCAAGATATCTAAAATCCAAAATAAGCAATAAAAGTATCCAAAGCAAACTAGAAATGCATCAAAATATATACAAAAATGTGCAAAATGAGATAACTAGGCCGAAAAAGTTCACCGGTTCCCAAATAATGCTACCGGTGCCCTCCCCACACTTAAAACCAAGCATCGTCCTCGATGCTAAATCGGAGGATCAGTGGGAGGTACAACGATAGGCTCTGGCTCTGACTGTGGCTGTGGGACCGGCTCCTCCTGAGTCTGTGGCGGCTCTGTAGTGTCAGGGGCATCCTGCTGAACCGGCGCCTCCGCGTCCTCCTCCTGATGATCCAGCTCATCGGAGGCCGGAGAATCGGGAAGCGGAGGTAGCTCGGCGCCCAGAGAGAGAAGTGCCTGGTCCATCCGATCCAAACGGCGTCTGACATGGCGTCGCTCTCGCTCTAAGAACCGGAAGAGATGCTGGACCAGGAGATAGGTAGGCTCAGGTGCTGCTGGAGGGCCTGTAGATGATGAAGGAGCTGCGGTCGTAGAGGATGATGGGCCAGCTGTAGGGGCTGGTGGTGAAGGTGTCCCTACGACAGCTCTAGCCCGAGAGCGGTGTCTAGCAGGTGGCTTCTCGTGCACCCAAACACCCCAAGGGATAGTAACCTCCCTGTCATCTGCATCAGCTGGTGGTGGTCGCACATCGTCATCTGACCACGGGACATCAGCTAAGGCCGCCATACTCGTGACCAATGTAGGAAATGGAAGTAGGCCACGAATATGCGCCCGCCACATGCACTGTCGGATAAGTCTAGGGAAGGAGACATCCTTCCCCTCCATAACACACCCGATCAGCAGAAGCATCTCCATGGGGACCTCAGAAAAGTGGGTGGTAGGCAGGACGTAGTGGGCGAAGATCATCTGCCAAGTCCTGGCCTCCCTAGTCAAATGAGTGAATAACATCCCCTTTGGCTTGGTGTTGCCCGCATCCATAACCCATGAAGCATCCGGTATCCCAATCACACGCCGAAGCGCCTCATAATCAAAAGTCATGGTATGGATGGCTATCTCAGCCTGATGATGGGCACACAGGTCATGCGGAATGTGTCGGCAATGTAATGCCTCCCCAATGGCGGTCTCGGTGACCATAATCTCTCTACCCCGCACCTGAACTGAATCCAAGGTCGGACGGAAGAAGTTGCAGTAGAATTCCTTTACCCAAGATATATTTATGTCACCCAAATCCCGGTCAACAAAGTCAATACCTAACTCAAGGATCCGACTGGTAATGCGCCGTCTCACATCATTAGGTAGGAGCAACTTCTTCTCAATATTTAGCTTCGTTGTTCGATATCTAGAGAACCAAAGCTCACAGTAGAGATTGGGGAATTTGTCCGGATTGGTAGAAGGCAATTGCTGATTCTCTTTATCCTCGTCATGCAATGGATTCTTAGCATAGTTCTTGTAGATGGAAGGAATGGAGGGGGTAGAGTGTTTTCTCTTCTTAGAGGCGGTGGCTATGGCTTTGCCTTTATCCGACATCCTGAAAAATATGATAGAATATATAAAATATTTAGCATGTAACAAAGAAGGCATGTTCAGGATACAATTATCAAAGAGCAATCATGATGTTGCGCTGAATATGTAAAAGTGAACAGGTAAGCATAAGTGAATGAACCAAGACTGTAATCTTCATTAAAGGCAACATCTCATATTCAAAAGGCAATAATATCATCATATTTTTGAAAGAATTGTTAAAGAGGGTTAAAGGTGAGTGGAAGTGAAACGGTTAAGGGATTAGTAAGTTAGAAAAGTGGATTAGTGATATGATGATATATAGGCTCAATTTGAACGAGAAGTTGCGGTTCATGTTCACAATGATTGTGCAAATCCGGGAAGTCAAAAAGGAAACGGAAATGTGCCCAAAACTGAAATAAAGATCAAGATGAAACTAATTTCCTTGAAAATCGGACAGCATTCCGGCTTAAAATTGGACGTTCCCGGATAGCAAAATAGCACAATTAGCACAAAAATTGACATCAATCACGCACAATTAGCACAGCAGCAAACCGATACTATTTGGCAACACATATTGCATGGAATATCAAACCAAAACCAACATACCGTACTCAAGGAAGCAAGCAGCAGATATGCACATACGGAGCAATTATCAGGCCTAGAATCCTCTATCCAGCCCTAGCTACCTAGCAGCAATTATATCTATCTAACCTAACATACAAAATTCGAATTTAGCTAACTAACATGCAATTCTAGGGACTAACATAAGAGATAACAGAAATGGAGCAGGAACCTGGGAGCCGGGAAAAACTGAGAATGGAACGGGAATTCGGGAGTAGGGCCACAGAATCAGAAATTGCGCCGCCGTCAACGGTGGCGGTTATGGCAGAGGAGCGGCGGCGGAGATGGAATGGGTGGGTGAGAAACTGAGGGGAAGAGGGAGAGGAGGTCAGAGGGAGAGAGGACGGGTGGGTGGTGGTGAGAAGGGAAAAGGGAGTGAATGGATGAGAGAGAGAGGATTTATGGTGAACGGTGGTGGTCGGCGTCCGTTACTGCTGCTGCGACGGTAGTTGGGGGAGAGAAGAAGAAGAAGATGGAGGTTGGGGAAATGGGGTGCGCGACTGCGCAGTGTGCATCGCGTGCTAGGGTTATCCCTATTTTTGAATCGGCGCGCGCGCGCACCTTGCGCGTCCGCGTCCATTGAAAAAAAACGTGGGCCCTACGCGTGCGCGTACAACGCGCTTAAACGGGGGTGAGCAAAATAGGGAAGGACGCGTGCGTGTACCGTGCGCGCACGCGTGCATGGAGTTGGGCTAGGGGCTTAGAGTTGGCCCAACTCAGGCCTAACTCTCTGGAGAATGGCCTGGGAGTCGCGCCACTAGATTTGCGCGCACGCAGCAAGTACGCGTCCGCGTGCATTGAGGGGAATGGAGATCCACGCGTGAGCGTGCAATGCGCGCTAACGTGGGGTGGCATATTAGGCAGGAGCGCGTGCGCGTATCTTGCGCGCACACGTACATGAGATTGGGCCTGAGGCTTAGAATGGGCTTGAGGCACGCCCAACTCTTTGGTCCGTGGCCCTGGGTGATGCTAATACGCATCGACGCGCACGCGCACTGGGCGCGTTCGCGTGAGCTGCTTGATCTTATTGGATGGGTGCGGAGGCGTGAAGTGCGCCAACGCGTGAACAGCGAGGGGTGCGGACGCGTACAGCGTGCGTTCGCGCGAGTGGAGTTGAGCTGGGGGCTTAAAAGAGGCCCAGATCCAGCGCAACTCGCTGGAAATTGGCCCAGAAGTTCTAGCAGCGAGTCGACGTGTACGCGGCAGATGCGCGTACGCATGCGTTTCCCTATAGCTTTATAGGCGCGCACGCGTGTGGTGCGCATCAGCGTGGAATGAATTGCGCTCGAGGCACAAGGCTGGCCTAAGAGAGGCCCAACTCTCTGGAAAATGGGTGATGATGTGTCCTCTCAGGGGCGCGTGCACGTACGCTGTGCGCGCGCGTCCCCCCTCCCCCTTTTTTTTTTTTTTTAAGCAGAAAAATTATGCCCAGGAGCTCCCTAGACTACTTACAGCTCTTTATTCAATCAACCATCACACAATTTGCAAAAATGCAATTTGACATTATTCATCTACTACGAAACACAACATACATGTGACTAGGCTAACAATTGAGTTGTACAAACAAAGTATGTGAAACATCTACCTACAATGGTAACTCAATTCACTTATTAGGCAAATTTAAAAGAGAATGGAAAGAGTTTACCATGGTGGGGTGTCTCCCACCTAGCACTTTTAGTTTAAGTCCTTAAGTTGGACATTTTGAGATGCTTATTGTCATAGTGGCTTATGTTTGTACTCATCCTTGAATCTCCAAGGATCTTTGCTCCTCAATTGGTTGACAGAATTTCCAACCCTTTTCATCAAGCTCGGGCAAAGTTCTACCCAGGATATGAGTTCCCATAGTTGGTCTTCACGTAGCGAACCGGGATCCCATATCTTGTCTTCACACCCATCCGTTAGTTGAGTTTCATGGTTTTGTCGGATGAGCGGTTGACATAAAGGTGATTGACACAGAGAATTCTCTTTACTCCACCAATGCTTCCTCCTAGATCCATATAAAGCAATCCTTGTCCCAACATCATCCCTATACCTTGAGGCCTTGGCCTTGATAAGCTTAACACCTATTTTCCAACCACTACACAACTCGTTTTTACGTTTAATTCCACAAAGAGTTCTAAGTTGACCATCATTTTCAAGCAAACCATATTCAAGCGAGAAAGTAAAGCTTATGGATAAGAATTTTACCCACTTGAAAGTTGTATTGGATGGTAATTTGGGGAGAGAGGCTTCCCCACACTTAGACCATGCAAAGTCTACTTCCTTGTGCTCTTCTTTGTGTATTTCCACCTCTTTGCGAGCTTCCTTGATTCCAACCTTTTCCCTTTTATCACATAGCTTGGTGTTGTCTTCAAGAACTTTGATTTCTTGCCTAATGGGAGGTGATTCAATTTTGGATAGGAACTCATTGATGAATAAATCCATTTCTTGGTCAACCTCTTCATATTCTTCAATTTCGATATACACCATGCTAATGGTATCCTCTTGGTAGCTCTCTTTCTCATTGCTCACCAAGGGTATGGGAGGTTGTGCACACTCTTTTATACTTTCAACTCCATGTCCAATGGGAGAGGATTCCATTGTAGAGATCAATTCATCTATGATTGAATCCATTTCTTGATAAACCCCTTCCAAGTCTCCAACGATGATATGTCTTGGAGATTGTGCACCTTCTTCAACTTCAATATCAAGCTCCTTGGAAGAGTGCTCCATGAGACTACATTCCCTTGGACTTTCAACATCTCCTAAATCTTCAACCACCTCTTCCTTTTCTTCAATGATCATAGGCTCCTCCAATTGTTCCAACACAAAATTTGACTTCTCCTTTTTCACCGAATTTTCCAATCTCTCCTTCATGCTTTGCTCTTCTTTTGACTTTTCCCATGTGGTCGCGGAAGTACCTTGAGTACTCAAGCATTGGTGGGCTAAAGTGTGCACCACCTTGGTCAAATTGGTCACGAATTCAAGTGTATCCCGTTTCATGGCCTCTTGTCCTTGAAGTAACAAAGTGAGAGAATCGTCTATTGGGGCTTGTGGTGGGTAGGAAGGTTCGTTGTTTTGGAGAGAGAGTTCATAATAGGAAGGTGGTTCTTTTTGGTAAGGTTGTGGAGATTGTGTGTATTGAGGTGGTTCTTGGTAGTGATCTTGATATGGTTGTGGTGATTTTAGAGGTTCTTGCTCATAATGGCCATAAAAATATGGTATGGATGATTGGTTATATGATGGATATGGATCATAGGGTGGTGCTTGGTGATGAGAGGCTTGTGAGAATGGTTGAGGGTCATGTTGAGGATGAGATTCATAGGCATATGGTGGCGGTGCTTGGAAGTCACAAGATGATTCACCATAGCCATTGGATTGGTATGCATCATAGAATGGCTCTTCTTCATAGTGCATTGGTGGAGGTTGTTGCCATGAAGATTGATCATATGCATATGGCTCCTCCCACCTTTGGTCATCCCATTCTTGATACACATCTTCATTATAGTCCTCATTTCCTACAACATGTTGATAACCAAACTCATAGCCAAGGTGAGAATTCATGATAGCAAGAAGAAAATGATAACAAAATCAAATAAGAAACAAGAAAATTAAATCCTAAAACTAGCAAGAGCTAACACAAGCAAACATATTCACACTATTCACATATGTACAATAACCAATAACATAACACCATTGCAATCCCCGGCAACGGCGCCATTTTGACGAATGGATTTTTGATGGTATAGAATTTCACAAATGAATTCTCGTTGCAAGTATAGTTTCTAAACCAATCAAAAATCCTTTCATACAAAAGATTGTTTGTCACAAGTAACAAACCCCTAATTTTATAAACCGAAGTATTCAAACCTCGGGTCGTTCTCCCTAGGAATTACAATGAAGTGTCTTGTTATTGGTTATGGATTGTATTTTGGGGTTTTGGGAGAAGAGACATGAAATGTAAATGACAATGAAAATAAACTAACAACTAAAAAGCACTTGGCAAGGTTGTGAGAATTAGAAGTCCTATCCTAGTTATCCTCCTCGATTGTGACCACAATTGTCCATTGCTACCACTTATTTAACCTCTATTAATGGAGGAAAGTCAAGTGGATGAATCAACTTGATTCCACAAGTCCTAGCCAACTCCCAAGGGAAAGACTAGCTTTAGTGGTATCTAAATCAATTAGCAACTTCTAATTATCAATCAACAAAGACATTAGATAACTCAAGCGTCACTAATTACTCTACCATAGCCAAGAGGAACAAAATCTATACTAAAATCCAACCAAGCATTTCATCAAACACTTGGAAGGCATAAAAGAAAAGCAAAGTAAATTGATAACAAAAATAGAATCTAACAACAATTATGGCAATGAATTAACAACAACAATCAAAAGGAACACAATTATTATGAATTACCTCTAATTGAATTGAAAGAAAATAGAAGGAGCAAAAGTAGATCTACAACAAAACATAAGAACAACATAAAGAAAATTACAACGAAAGAGTAGAAGAAAATTGAATGTAGCAACAAAGAATTGAGAGATAGAAGTGGAAGTAAGCAAGGATTAAAACCTAGATCTAAGAACTAAACCTAATCCTAATCCTAATTCTAGAGAGAAGTGAGAGCTTCTCTCTCTAAAACTCTAAACTAGAAGTGATTGGTCAAAAATTGATGTTATGTCTTATGTGATGGTGTGTTGTGTTCCCCTTAATCCTTCATCCTTTTATTCCTTTCCCTTAGCAATTTGGCGCCAAAAATGGGTTCAAAAACCCTCTCAAATCGCCAGGCACGTGTTGCATTAATGAGGTCATGTGCCATCATCGGCGCGTGCGCGCATGGTACGCGTGCGCGTCCTTGGCTAGTTCTGCGATGTGTGCGCGAGCGCCTTGTGCGCGTGCGCGTGCATGGCTGACTTTGCTTCTTTGACTTTTTATGCTTCTCTCCACTTGTATGCTTCCTTCCTTGCTTCCTTTGATCCATGCCTAGCCTATTTCAATCCTGGAATTACTAGCAAACACATCAAGGCATCTTATGGAATCAAAGAAGAACTAGAATTCATCAAAATAAGGCTTAGAAAGCATGTTTTTACACTTAAGCACAAATATGGGAGAGATAACAAAATCATGCTAATTCCTAGGCTAAATGTGATAAAAGGTTATCAAAATACTCTAAATTCAATGCAAAATAAACCGTCAAATTGGGGTTTGTCATGATGCCATGAGGGGTATCATACAAAGCGGAATTGATCGTCGTGTTCCGATGAATCTTATTCTAGAGAGCTACCAGCCAGTTGATGAGGGCAATGATGACTTCCTAGTTGACCATCCACATGGGGATGAGGTTGCGGATGAGGATGAGGATGAGGACGACAATGAGAATGAGGCGGATGGTGAGGATGAGGATGATGCATCTGATGGTCCGGATGATGATTCAGCGCCTACTACAGGTAAAACAATTTGTTGGTCATTGATTATTTGACTTGATTATTGATTATTCGAGTTGATTATTGAATTATTGATTATTCGAACATGGTTATTGATTATTGATTATCTGAGTTGTTTGTTGAATTAGTTGGTTATTGATTATTTGAGTTGATTAGTTGATTTGATTAGTTGGTTATCGAATGTTTTCATAGGTACAACCACTAGCGAAAAAGGAAAATGATACAACCTTAGAGCTGACCCCCTCAGCGGAGCGCTAGTCGGTATACTCCATCCGCTTTTAAGAAGGTTGCAAAGAAATGCAAGAAATTAGTCAAAGATGTAAAATGGGCGATGAGAAAATGATGTTGGACTTACTTATGTATCTTGTCGTGGACTTATTTATATAGCATGTGTTGGACTTATTTATGTATCATGTCTTGGACTTATTTATCGAACTGGTTCAATTTAGTAGAATGTTTGAGATTTGGAAATGGTTGAGAACAAGTTTGAGAAATGTTTGGATGGGACCCGAATAGGGTGGCAAAGTCCGAGTTTTAGAGGAGATGCTGCCGAAATTTTATAAAATTGAAAGTTTTAGAGGAGATGCTGCCGATTTGGGTGCTCTACAATTTTTTTGAATGCAGCCCTCAAATCGGTAGGTCCGATTTCCTTGGGCAAAATATAAAAACCCTCTGCATGCTACAAATCGCATGGTCCGACTTCCATGCATGCAACATCACCACGCACAAATCGGACGGTCCGATTTGTGCCCCCTCACCCCTGCAAGAAATCGGACCGTCCGATTTTTCTCCGTCAGCTAACCGCCGTCACACACTTGTTAAACACCTCTGAGCTCCATAAACGGGCGTTACACCAAACCTTGGATCATATCCGAAAAAATTAGCCAGTAAACTACCGATTCCACTTTTAAATTATCAAAACAAATGATTAAAATGACTTCAATTTTTGTTAATGATAAAAATATTTCTCAAATATTACAAAAATATCCAACTATAAAAAAAAAGTCTATTATGTTAATGGAATTAGTTGAGTTGTTATTCTATTAAGGTAGTGTTTGATGGAGAGATAGAGACAGAAAGACTGAGACTGAGAGATAGAGACTAAGAGACAGAGATTGAAATAAATCTCAATATTCTGTTTGATGCAAAATGGGAGACAGAAATCAAAACAAGAATGAAACTCTAATTTAATTTGCACAAAGGGTAAAATTAGAATTAATTAATTGAAATGAGGGTATTTTAGGTATAAAATGTTATTAAAGTTTTAGTCTCCATCTCTAAAAATTTTAGTCCTATGTGTCCCTATTTTTTGGAGTTACTGAAATACTGAAACTTTGGAGACAAAGATAGAACTTTGAACCAACAAACATGATACTGAGTCTCAGTTTCTCAATCTCTGTCTCAGTACCATCTCCTCTTTTTTTTTCTCCCTTACTCGCCAAAGCAACTGCAATAAGAACAAATAACATTTTAGTCATTGCCTCCCTCTCTCAAGCCTCTCTCTCTTTATTTCCTTCTCCTCGATTCGGCAACGGTGACGGCAACAACAATGACCTTATTCGTCGCCAACGTTATCTTATTTAGCCACTTCTCCTT
This sequence comes from Arachis ipaensis, assembly GCF_059453495.1. Classification (NCBI taxonomy): domain Eukaryota; kingdom Viridiplantae; phylum Streptophyta; class Magnoliopsida; order Fabales; family Fabaceae; genus Arachis; species Arachis ipaensis. The sequence goes on from NC_142439.1 coordinate 98,614,139, forward strand.
CTTCGATTCTTCTCTCTTGTGGCCTTTCTTTCTCCTTCTTATTCTGCTTCTTTCTCTCTTTATTCATCTTTTTTCGCAACAATGATACTGGAGGTGATGTTGTTCTCTTTTTCTATTTTATTTTTGTTGGATTTTTTGTTTTTTTTCTATTGTGTTCTTTTGTTCTCTTTCATGGAGTGTTATAACTGAATATAAGAGTAAAATAAAAAAATTAAAATTTTAAAATTGTCAATGAATTAAAAATTTGTTTGCCATCTCAATTAATTCTGTTAATGAAATATTTTTTTTATGGTTAGATATTTTTGTAGTGTTTTTTTATATTTAAGAGGTATTTTTATTGTTGATAAAAATGAAAGTATTTTTATCAGTGTTCTGAAATTCAAGAATCGAATTAATAATTTAGTCATTTGAATTTTATAGTATAAATAAGTTGATTTTAACTTTTATTATTATGTATCTAAATAGTGTAGTTGATGATTATATATACGTAGATATTTTTAGATGTTTAAAATTTAAATAAATCTGATCTAATTTAATAAAATTAAATATGATTTAAATTAGTTATTAATTTATTATATATTTAGATATCTAAAATTTAAATTAAATATAATATCATCTGCAAAATAAAATCTAAATTTAAATCATAGCTCGTCTAAATTTATTTTTTTTTAGTGGAGTGCAACATCCCAATAAAATAAAATAAAATACATTAAAGACAATCACGCATTGTAACTTTTCCTTCTTATTAGCACCATAAGATCAAAACCTCTTCTAAAAATTTTTTTAAATATCTTCGCATTTTTTAGATAAGACTATATTTAACCGTAAAGTTTGGAACAACTTATAAAATAAAAAGTAATATAATTTATTATGATTTGGATTGTATAGTTTTGATTTTGATTTTTTAATTTTATTCAAATATTATAATTTGTATGGTATCAATTTATTTTTTTAATATAATAATTCTACCCAAATGGTTGTGATTTAGATTAAATTATGAGTAAATAATTATTTTTTATCATGAAAGATTTAGTTGTTGATAAATTTATTTATAAAAAAATAAAATTGATATTGTACCCATAAAAAATAGATTTCGAATGACAAATCTATCCAAATTTTAAAAAATTATTCAAAATTTTTAAATTACCCCTTCTTGACCTAACCTAATCTCACTTAATCTAAACTCTTAATTATAATTCTAATCTTTAATCTTTATCACACCCCCTATCCTTAACCTTTCACTACTCCACCTCCTCCACCTGCAACCACCACGGCAAAGACAAAGAAAATATTCAGCTCCAATTAAATTTAAAAGAAAATTGTTCAGCCACAAATGGATTCGGTTTTAGAAAAATTTCAATTTTTAACTTCAATTTAAATTAACTATTTCTCTCAAAATCACAAATTTAACCCCAATTTTATTTAATCATCTTTATACAAGCACAATTTCAGGGTGGAGAATTCTTCAGGCACGACGCCTTCAAAAAGCGCCCTCACAACTGTTCCTTCACTAGCGAGAGTGATAAACACCCAAACATAAAGCTAAGTTATCCTTCAGCTTCTGGATTTTTCTTGTCAAGGCAGAAGTAGATCGTCCACTGATGCAAAAAGCGTCGCTCACGGTGTGTATATTTTTCAATTTCTAAACACTTTCGCTAAAGAGAAACTTTGGATAATGAACTTTTGCAAGCCATTCAGCAGCGTCTATGTTACTGGCTGCGAGTTTGTCGAAGATATTAATGTCATTGCCAACTTCTCTGACACCGTTGAAGTTTTATACATGGTGGTTGATTGTTTGTTCTCTATTATTAGAGTCGCAGCTTCATGCGATATAAAATGACATTGGAGAACAAATTTAGTTTAATCTAAAATTGAATTGAAATTGAAATGGAAATGAAAACAAAAGGCAGATAGATTTGGAGAATATGAGAAATTTGAAATTTAAATTCTAATTTTTACTTTTATTTAATTTAATTTTTTTATTAGATTACGAGAGATAATTTAAAAATTTTGAATAATTTTTTAAGATTTGGATTGATTTGTCAATCAGAGTATTTTTTTTATGAGTACAATATCATTTCATTTTTTATGAATAGATTTATCAGCGATTAAATCTTTCATGGTCAAAAATAATTATTTAGTCTTAATTATTTATGTTTTATCTGAATTTTAAAAGTTTTGTAATTCCAAAATTTTAAATTATTATTTTCCTTCTAAAAAATTTAATCTGAATCAATATGAATTGATACAATAGTCATCAATAAAATTTAAAATTTGGATTGAATTTTCACAATCAATCACAATTAAAAAGTTGAGAATCAACTTTTTCAGTAATAGTAGGCTGCAACTTCCTAAAAAAATAATAAATTATTATTTTAGTCCTTAATATTTAGGTTAAATTTTAATTTACCCTCTAATATTTTAAAATTCTATTTTAGTCCAAAAATTTTTTAAATTAATTTAATGTTGTTCTACCTTTAAGTTTGATAAGAATAATTAACGGAGTGAGTCTCAAAACCTTCTTGTAACACTTCCTCTTTTCATTCTCTTTTTCGTATAAAATCTCAAATCCCAGCAATCAATCATCAACGCTCTAAAATCTAAGAAAAATAATTTATGATGGATATCAATGGCTTAGAAAAAGGGGGTTGAATTTAGGCCTTTTTTTTTTAATTTTGCTTGAGTAATCTTAGAACTGGATAAAATTTTTGAATTTTGTATAGTTACCTCGGGTGAAAGATAGGAGATGTTTTTATTTTGTCTCTAGTTAAAGGATGAGTCAGAATAAAATTGAGTGCAAGGTGTATAGTTGTGAAGTCTAGCTAGATAGAATAAGTAGGAGATTATTTTATTTTGTCTCCTAAAGTATAAAACCAGAAAATGAGAAGAGAAAGAGAAGTGACACATCCATATATCTTGGTTCAGCTACTCATGTAATGTAGCCTACATCTAGTCTCTATCACAACAATGATGAAATTTCACTATCTTTAAACAAGATTACATTCACCAACTTCTACCCAAGCCAGATTTGAGTAGAAACTCACCCACTTGTAAGGAAATTCTCTTAAGATCATCAAAATAAAACAGAAATACATACAAAATATTTCTAAAATAAACATTGATTTTTTTCAAGTCTAACTCTCTCTCCCTTTTTTCACTCAATGGTTCTTTCTTACATTCTTCCCTGTAGTGTCTTTTACCAAAGTTTGAACCTTGACTTGAACATGTTTGACTTCTTCTTTCCCAATATCAGCAGCAGTAGCGGCGTCACAGAAGAGAGATGGGTAGTAGAAACAGTGATTTAACAGTACATGCATCTATACCTTCCATCTTCTCTTTCATTCTTTTTCATATTACTTCTTGAATCTGAGCCCTTTATTTGTGCTTTGACTCAAACTAACTTTTCTGATAATTGATTTCTTACAAAACTCCATAACCTCCAATTTTTTGAGCATTTCGATTCGGTGTATGTATAAAGAAGGTTTTTTCACAAGTTTCAATGTTGCACAAAGATAAAAAGATTTCTTCTGATGAGATTTCGGATGAGATCTTTACTTTTAGCCTTAACTTCTTTAACTTTCTACTTCTTTGATTGAAATTAGTAACCTACTTTTTGTACTTTGATTTAAACTTAATAAGAGCTTCTTCTGTTTTTTATTTTACTTCTATGATTTCACGTGAGTGATGAAAAAGAGAGAAGAGAGAGTTTGATTCGGTGATGTGATGGAATAGTTCAAATAAAAGTGGAGTTCTATTCTTTAGTCAGCAACTAACTGTAGTGTATAGAATTGGATCACCAAATAAGAGAATGGATTTGGAGGTCATGGGCTTAATTCATCAATTGTGGCCTGAAGCATTCTTTTGTTTCTGAAGAGAATTTAGGTTTAATTACTCTGTTGGTCCCTATAGTTTTGCGAAATTTTCAATTAGGTCCCTATACTTTTTTTCCTTTTAATTGGGTCCCTATACCTATTTTTTTTTCAATTAGGTCCCTATCGTGACCAAACAGTTAGATTTAACGGAATATTCCATTCCTAAATTAAAGATTCTCTAACTTTTTGTGAAATCCCTATTTCTCTTTCACTCAGATTTTCTGAAATACAAATTTACCCTCCCACACTTAGAAGAAAACTGTTCGTTCTCTTCTCCCAAACTTAGAGAAAAAACTCATTCACATTTGTTGGTTGTCCACTCCCTCAGCTGCTGAGATCAACTCCACTGGAATATTGTTGGAGGGTTTCGTGTCTCTGATGTCATTGCCGTCGTCGTAGGTGTTGGTGTTGCCTCTAGGTAAGACAACGCTTAACCTTTCAGTCGTTGAAGGGTTTTTCTTTTTTTCTCCTGGGAAAATTTGCCACATTGTTTATTAGAGCTTCCTTTTGTTTCTGAAAATGTTTGAAGAGGGATTTATGAAATTTTTTTTGTATGCAGTTATGGGTGATTCGGATTTCACTATCGAAATACACCATGGTGGCAAATTTGTTGACAATGGACAATGATTAGAGTATTTAGGAGGAATGGTTGTGGAGGATTTACATTTTGACGTTGATGAATGGTCATTGCAAGAGATTGTCAGTCAGCTAAAGCAACTAGGGTATAAGGGTTTCGCCAGGGTATGGTACAAGGAACCTGGGATAGATTTGAAGTTAGATCTTAGAGAGATGAAGTCCGATGGGGATGCGATGAGAATGGCTAGGTCACTGATGTCAAGTTCCTGCAAACATTGCGAGGTATATGTTGTCGATGGAGCCAGAGAAAGTAACGGAATTGAAATCACTTCAAGTGATGCTGATTATGTGCCAGAGGAAGGTGAAGACAGTGGCACTGGGTTGATAGAGGTTGAAGTGGATGCTGAGTCAGAGCCTTCTACTGAAGAAGAGGTATTTGACGATAATGCTGATGATGGTGACCATGAGGATCACTTTGGGTTTGAGGTGGAGGATAATGATCCAAAATCAAATGTATTTGGGGAATTTACTGGCCCACTAAATGATGAGGGAACTGCAGCAGCTAGAACAACTGGAGGTGATGAAGGTTTAAGGGAGGGTGATGAGCAAGTTGGGGGCATATCTGATGAATATGAGACTGATGATATAGACAGTTATGAGGGAGACTCTGATGATATGATAAAAAAGAGGAGGTTTTCTAAATACAATAAGGCAGAGATGAACAGAGAGTATGAATTTCAAGTGGGGCTGGAATTTAAATCACTTAGTCAATTCAAAGAGGCTGTTAAGGAGCATGCCCTATTGAATGGTAGGGACATTAGGTTTCGAAAAAATGATAAAGTGAGGTGTAGAGTTGTTTGCAAAGGAAGAAAGGGAAAGTGCAAGTGGATTTGTTTTGCAAGTAAGGTTGGGGGTTCTGACTGTTTCAGGATCAATACTTTGAATGGAAAGCATACATGTGGAAAGAACTATAGCGGAAGACTTGCATCAAGTAGTTGGATCTCAAAGAAGATTGCCAACAACATCAGTAGAGGCGAGGAGATGAAGCTTGCGAAAGTTATTCAGACTATCCAAGACAAATACATGGCCAATATCAGTGTTGGTAAGGTTTACTGGGCAAGGAGGAAGGCAAGAGAAGAGGTACATAGGCAGCCAATCCAACAGTATGCTAAGCTAAGGGATTATTGTGCAGAGATACTTAGGGCAAATCCAAGATTTAGTCTGAGCATATTGGTTGATAGGCCTTCTCTTACGCACCAGCCCCGATTTATGAGAATGTACATGTGCCTTGATGTAGTCAAGAAAGGCTTTTAGTATGTTTTTAGTAGGATCTAGTTACTTTTAGGGATGTTTTTATTAGTTTTTATGTTAAATTCACATTTCTAGACTTTACTATGAGTTTGTGTGTTTTTCTGTGATTTCAGGTATACGCTGCAGTCTGGAGTTAAACGCCAGAAACACGTCACGAACCAGAGTTGAACGCCAGAAACATGTTACAAACTGGCGTTCAACTCCAAGAATGACCTCTACACGTGTAAACTTCAAGCTCAGCCCAAGCACACACCAAGTGGGCCCCAGAAGTGGATTTATGCATCAATTACTTACTTCTGTAAACTCTAGTAACTAGTTTAGTATAAATAGGACTTTTTACTATTGTATTTACATCTTGGATCCTGGATTGTATTTTTGATCCTGTGATCACATTTTGGGGGCTGGCCTCTCGGCCATGCCTGAACCTTTCACTTATGTATTTTCAACGGTAGAGTTTCTGCACTCCATAGATTAAGGTATGGAGCTCTGCTGTTCCTCATGATTTAATGCAAAGTACTACTGTTTTTCTATTCAATTCAACTTATTCCGCTTCTAAGATATCCATTCGTTCCCAAGAACATGATGAATGTGATGATTATGTGATGCTCATCATCATTCTCACTCATGAACGCGTGCCTGACAAACACTTTCGTTCTACATGCAAACAAGCTAGAAGGAATATCTCTTAGATATCTAATACAGGGGACTGAGTCCGAGTTATTAGTATCTTCGTGGTATAAGTTAGAACCCATGGATGGCCATTCCTGAGATCCAGAAAGTCTAAACCTTGTCTGTGGTATTCCGAGTAGGATCTGGGAAGGGATGGCTGTGACGAACTTCAAACTCGCGAGTGCTGGACGTAGTGACAGACGCAAAAGGAGGGTGAATCCTATTCCAGTATGATCGAGAACCTCAGATGATTAGCCGTGCCGTGACAGAGCATTTAGACCTTTTTCACAAGAGGATGGGATGTAGCCATTGACAACGGTGATGCCCTTACATAAAGCTTGCCATGGAAAGGAGTAGGACTGATTGGATGAAGACAACAGGAAAGCAGAAGTTCAGAAGAATGAAAGCATCTCCATACGCTTATCTGAAATTCCCACCAATGAATTACATAAGTATTTCTATCTTTATTTTCTATTTATTTATTATTTATTTTCGAAAACTCCATAATCAATTACTATCCGCCTGACTGAGATTTACAAGATGACCATAGCTTGCTTCATACCAACAATCTCCGTGGGATCGACCCTTACTCACGTAAGGTTTTATTACTTGGACGACCCAGTGCACTTGCTGGTTAGTTGTGCGAAGTTGTGAAGTTATGTGTGGACCATGGTATTGTGCACCAGTTATTGGCGCCATTGCCAGGGAGAGAACGAATAACAAATTTTACAACCTCAGAGTAACAATTTCGCATACCAAGTTTTTGGTGCCGTTGTCGGGGATTGTTTGAGTTTGGACAACTGACGGTTCATCATGTTGCTCAGATTAGGTAACTTTCTTTTCGTTTTATTTTCAAAAACCAAAAAAAAAAATATAATATATTTTTTTTAAGTAATGTTCTTCAGAATTTTTAAGAATGAATTCTAGTGTTTCATGAAGCACGTTGAAGCCTGGCTGGCTATAAAGCCATGTCTAAATTTATTTGGACTGGGGCTTCCAACCCAACATTATCAAGAGCAAGCTAGTTGTTGCTAATCCACCTGATGCTGTTCCTGATCCACCTGATCTAGGGGTGCACAAGACCCGATCCGGCCCGAAGACCTGGACCGGACCCGATGACTTCGGGGCTAATTTGACCCGGCTTCGTTATGGCCCAGTCAGACCCGAAGTTTCAATAGATGGCCCGGTTATTTATTAAATCGGGTTCGGGCCAAGCCTCGGGTCACCCGGCCCCAGCCCGTTGGACCCGTGTAGTTGTTTGCTACTTAATATTTTGTTGTTATTGGTTGGTATGACGCTATAAATTATTATTATTATGTTAATCTTGTGTTGGTTGTTAACTTTGTTTTAATTATCTTTTGAACTTTGAATGTTTAATGTGTAATTGATATAATTATTATTATGAAACTTTAAATTATTATTATTAGATTCTAAATTATTATTATGCGAATATTGCATTGTTCTGGAATAATTATTTTTCAAAATTTAGAGGTTCAAAAGATTTAGAATCTAATTTTTGGTGATGTCGTGATAAAGTTGATCAAGACCCGGGCTTCACCCGGTCTAGACCCGGCTTAAGTGTGGCTCGAAAGTAACATGATTTCATCGGGTCTAGGGTCGGGTAAGGGTCTCATAAATAGACCCGGTCATTATTTAGGATCGGGTTCGGGTCACGGCGAACCCGGCTTCACCCGGCCCCGTGTGCACCCCTAACCTGATTTACATGCTGAAGCTTGGCTGGCCATTGGCCATGTCTAGTGTTTTGGACCGGAGCTTTCACAAAAGCTTGGCTGGCTAGTGAGCCATGTCTAATTCCTGGACTGAAGCTTTAGACTAAGAATGCAAGATTCCTGGAATTCATATTAAAAATTTTGGAATCCTTATTTTTCTTTTTCAAATTAATTTTCGAAAAATATAAAAAAATTTAGAAAATAAAAAAAATCAAAAATATTTCATGTTCTTGTTTGAGTCTTGAGTCAAATTGTAAGTTTGGTGTCAATTGCATACTCATTTTGCATTTTTCGAAAATACATGCATTCATAGTGTTCTTCATAATCTTCAAGTTGTTCTTGGTAAATCTTCTTGTTTGATCTTGATGTTTTCTTGTTTTGTGTCTATTCTTATTTTTCATGTGCATTTTTGCATTCATAGTGTCTGAATATGAAAGATTTCTAAGTTTGGTGTCTTGCATGTTTTCTTTGCATATAAAATTTTCAAAAATAATTTCTTGATGTTCATCATGATCTTCAACGTGTTCTTGGTGTTCATCTTGACATTCATAGCATTCTTGCATGCATTCATTGTTTTGATCCATAACTTTCATGCATTGAGTCCTTTCCATGTTTTTCTCTTTCATCATTAGAAATTCAAAAATAAAAAAAATATATTTCCCTTTTTCACTCATAAATTTCGAAAATTTGAGTTGACTTTTTCAAAACTTTTTAAAACTTAGTTGTTTCTTATGAGTCAAATCAAATTTTCAATTTAAAAAATCTTATCTTTTTCAAATCTTTTTCAAAAATCATATCTTTTCTATTTTTTATTAATTTTCGAAAATTTCAAAAATCTTTTTCAAAATATTTTCAAAATATTTTTCTTATTTTTATATCATATTTTCGAAAATCACATCATCAATTAATGTTTTGATTCAAAAATTTCGAGTTTGTTACTTACTGGTTAAGAAAGATTCAAACTTTAAATTCTAGAATCATATCTTGTGATTTCTTGTGAATCAAGTCATTAATTATGATTTTAAAAATCAAATCTTTTTCAAAATAATTCTAATCATATCTTCCTATCATATCTTTTTTTAAATCTTATCTTTTTCAAAAAATTGATTTTCAAATATCTTTTCTAACTTCTTATCTTCTTATCTTTTCAAAATTGATTTTCAAATCTTTTTCAACTAACTAATTGACTTTTTGTTTGTTTCTTATCTTTTTCAAAACTACCTAACTAACTCTCTCTCTCTAATTTTCGAAAATCTCTTTCCTCTTTTTCAAAAAATCTTTTTAATTAACTAATTGTTTCAATTTTTAATTTTAATTTGATTTCATTCCTAATTTTCGAAAATCACTAACCCCTTTTCAAAATTTTATTTTCGAAAATCCTCTTTCTCTCTCATCTCCTTCTATTTATTTATTCATCTACTAACACTTCATCTCACCCAAATTCGAACCCCCTCTTCCATCTGTGTTCGAATTTTCTCTTCTTCCCTTCTTTACATTACATTCTTTTCTTCTTCTACTCACACAGGGGAACCTCTATACCTGGATAAAAAGGATCTCTATTATTATTATTTTTCTGTTCCCTCTTTTTCATATGAGCAGGAGCAAGGACAAGAACATTCTTGTTGAAGCAGATCCTGAACCTGAAAGGACTCTGAAGAGGAAACTAAGAGAAGGTAAAATACAACAATCCAGAGATAACCTTACAGAAATTTTCGAACAGGAAGAGGAGATGGCAGCCGAAAATAATAATAATGCAAGGAGGATGCTTGGTGACTTTACTGAACCTAATTCCAATTTACATGGAAGAAGCATCTCCATCCCAGCCATTGGAGCAAACAATTTTGAGCTTAAACCTCAACTAGTTTCTCTGATGCAACAAAACTGCAAGTTTCATGGACTTCCATTTGAAGATCCTTTTCAGTTCTTAACTGAATTCTTGCAGATCTGTGATACTGTTAAGACTAATGGAGTAGATCCTGAAGTCTACAGGCTCATGCTTTTCCCGTTTGCTGTAAGAGACAGAGCTAGAATATGGTTGGATTCTCAACCTAAAGATAGCCTGAACTCTTGGGATAAGTTGGTCACGGCTTTCTTAGCCAAGTTCTTTCCTCCTCAAAAGCTGAGTAAGCTTAGAGTGGATGTTCAAACCTTCAGACAGAAAGAAGGTGAATCCCTCTATGAAGCTTGGGAGAGATACAAGCAACTGACCAAAAAGTGTCCTTCTAACATGCTTTCAGAATGGACCATCCTGGATATATTCTATGATGGTCTGTCTGAATTAGCTAAGATGTCATTGGATACTTCTGCAGGTGGATCCATTCACCTAAAGAAAACGCCTGCAGAAGCTCAAGAACTCATTGACATGGTTGCTAATAACCAGTTCATGTACACTTCTGAGAGGAATCCTATGAGTAATGGGACGCCTCAGAAGAAGGGAGTTCTTAAAATTGATACTCTGAATGCCATATTGGCCCAGAATAAAATATTGACTCAACAAGTCAATATGATTTCTCAGAGTCTGAATGGAATGCAAGCTGCATCCAACAGTACTCAAGAGGCATCTTCTGAAGAAGAAGCTTATGATCCTGAAAACCCTGCAATAGCAGAGGTGAATTACATGGGTGAACCATATGGAAACACCTATAATCCCTCATGGAGAAATCACCCAAATCTCTCATGGAAGGATCAACAAAAGCCTCAACAAGGCTTTAATAATGGTGGAAGAAACAGGTTTAACAATAGTAAACCTTTTCCATCATCCACTCAGCAACAGACAGAGAATTCTGAGCAGAATCCATCTAGCTTAGCAAATTTAGTCTCTGATCTATCTAAGGTCACTGTGAGTTTCATGAATGAAACAAGGTCATCCATTAGAAATTTGGAGGCACAAGTGGGCCAGCTGAGTAAGAAGATCACTGAAACCCCTCCTAGTACTCTCCCAAGTAATACAGAAGAAAATCCAAAAAGAGAGTGCAAGGCCATTGACATAGTCAACACGGCCGAACCTAGAGAGGAAGGGGAGGACGTGAATCCCAAGGAGGAAACCTCCTGGGACGTCCATTGATCAATAAGGAGTTTCCCTCTGAGGAACCAAAGAAATCCGAGACTCATCTAGAGACCATAGAGATTCCATTGAACCTCCTTATGCCATTCATGAGTTCTGATGAGTATTCTTCTTCTGAAGAGAATGAGGATGTCACTGAAGAAAAAGTTGCCAAGTTCCTTGGTGCAATCATGAAGCTGAATGGCAATTTATTTGGTAAAGAGACTTGGGGAGATGAACCTCCCCTGTTCACCAATGAACTAAATGCATTGGATCGACTGAGATTGCCTCAGAAGAAACAGGATCCTGGAAAGTTCCTAATACCTTGCACCATAGGCACCATGACCTTTGAGAAGGCTCTATGTGACCTTGGGTCAGGAATAAACCTCATGCCACTCTCTGTAATGGAGAAACTAGAAATCTTTGAGGTACAAGCTGCTAAAATCTCGATAGAGATGGCAGACAATTCCAGAAAACAGGCTTATGGACAAGTAGAGGACATATTAGTAAAGGTTGAAGGCCTTTACATCCCTGCTGATTTCATAATCCTAGATACTGGGAAGGATGAGGATGAATCCATCATCCTTGGAAGACCCTTCCTAGCCACAGCAAGAGCTGTGATTGATGTTAACAGAGGTGAACTAGTCCTTCAATTGAATGAGGACTCCCTTGAGTTTAAAACTCAAGGACATCCTTCTGTAAACATAGAAAAGAGGCACAGTAAGCTTCTCTCAAAACAGAGTCAACCAGAGCCCCCACAGTCAAACTCTAAGTTTGGTATTGGGAGGCCACAAATAAACTCTAAGTTTGGTGTTGAACTCCCATATCCAAACTCTAAGTTTGGTGTTGGGAAGTCTCAACAATGCTCTGAACATCTGTGAGGCTCCATGAGAGCCCACTGTCAAACTATTGACATTAAAGAAGCGCTTGTTGGGAGGCAACCCAATTTTTATTTATCTAATTTTAATTTATTTTTATTGTTATTTCATGTTTTATTAGGTTCATGATTATGTGGAGTCACAAAATAAATATAAAAATTGAAAACGGAATCAAAAACAGCAGAAGAAAAATCACACCTTGGAGGAGGATCTTACTGGCGTTTAAATGCCAGTAAAGAGCATCTGGCTGGCGTTCAACGCCAGAACAGAGCATGGATCTGGCGTTGAATGCCAGAAATAAGCAGCATCCTGGCGTTCAGACGCCAGAAATGCACACTAAGGAAGAGCTGGCGCTGAACGCCAGAAACAAGCATCTGGCTGGCGTTCAACGCCAGAAACATGCTACATCTGGGCGTTGAACGCCCAGAACAAGTATCAGTTCGGCATTTAAATGCCAGAATTGCATGCAAAGGCATTTTACATGCCTAATTTATGCAGGGATGTAAATCCTTGACACCTCAAGATCTGTGGACCTCACAAGATCATCTCAGGATCTGTGGACCCCACAGGATCCCTGGTGCACGAAATTGTGATCATCAATGGCGCCATCAACATGGTATGCACAATTGTAATCTCAACTTTTTATCACAACTTCGCACAACTAACCAGCAAGTGCACTGGGTCGTCCAAGTAATAAACTTTACGTGAGTAAGGGTCGATCCCACGGAGATTGTTGGTATGAAGCAAGCTATGGTCATCTTGTAAATCTCAGTTAGGCGGATTCAAATGATTATGGATGATGAATGATTAAAAGATAAATAAAACATAAAATAAAGATAGAGATACTTATGTAATTCATTGGTGAGAATTTCAGATAAGCGTATGAAGATGCTTTGTCCCTCCCGTCTCTCTGCTTTCCTACTGTCTTCATCCAATCCTTCTTACTCCTTTCCATGGCAAGCTGTATGTTGGGCATCACCGTTGTCAGTGGCTACAATCCCGTCCTCTCAGTGAAAATGTTCAACGCACTCTGTCACAGCACGGCTATTCATCTGTCGGTTCTCGATCATGTCGTAATAGAATCCAGTGATTCTTTTGCGTCTGTCACTAACGCCCCACAATCACGAGTTTGAAGCTCGTCACAGCCATTCAATCCTTAAATCCTACTCAGAATACCACAGATAAGGTTTAGACCTTCCAGATTCTCAAGAATGCCGCCATCAATTCTAGCTTATACCACGAAGATTCTGATTAAGGAATCCAAGAGATAAACACTCAATCGAAGGTAGAACGGAGGTGGTTGTCAGGCACACGTTCATAGGTGAGAATGATGATGAGTGTCACGGATCATCACATTCATCAAGTTGAAGAACAAGTAATATCTTAGAACAAGAACAAGCTGAGTTGAATAGAAGAACAATAGTAATTGCATTGATACTCGAGGTACAGCAGAGCTCCACACCTTAATCTATGGTGTGTAGAAACTCCACCGTTGAAAATACATAAGAACATGGTCTAGGCATGGCCATGAGGCCAGCCCCAAAACGTGATCTAAGGTAGCATAGAACTACTCAAAGATTAGACTCCAAATACAATAGCAAAAGGTCCTATTTATAGAGAACTAGTAGCTTAGGGTTTACAAAAATGAGTAAATGACGTAAATATCCACTTCCGGGTCCACTTGGTGTGTGCTTGGGCTGAGCATTGAAGCATTTTCGTGTAGAGACTTTTTCTGGAGTTAAACGCCAGCTTTTGTGCCAGTTTGGGCGTTTAACTCCCACTTTGGTGCTAGTTCCGGCGTTTAACGCTGGGAATTCTGATGCTGACTTTGAACACCAGTTTGGGCCATCAAATCTTGGGCAAAGTATGGACTATTATATATTGCTGGAAAGCTCTGGATGTCTACTTTCTAACGCAATTAAGAGCGCACCAATTGGGCTTCTGTAGCTCCAGAAATTCAACTTCGAGTGCAGGGAGGTCAGAATCCAACAGCATCTGCAGTCCTTTTCAGACTCTGAATCAGATTTTTGCTCAGGTCCCTCAATTTCAGCCAGAAAATACCTGAAATCACAGAAAAACACACAAACTCATAGTAAAGTCCAGAAAAGTGAATTTTAAATAAAAACTAATAAAAATATAATAAAAACTAACTAAAACATGCTAAAAACATACTAAAAATAATGCCAAAAAGCGTATAAATTATCCGCTCATCACAACACCAAACTTAAATTGTTGCTTGTCCCCAAGCAACTGGAAATAAAATAGGATAAAAAGAAGAGAATATACAATGAATTCCAAAAACATCTATGAAGATCAGTATTAATTAGATGAGCAGGGCTTTTAGCTTTTTGCTTCTGAACAGTTTTGGCATCTCACTTTATCCTTTGAAGTTCAGAATGATTGGCATCTATAGGAACTCAGAATCCAGATAGTGTTACTGACTCTCCTAGTTAAGTGTGTTGATTCTTGAACACAGCTACTTTATGAGTCTTGGCCGTGGCCCTAAGCACTTTGTTTTCCAGTATTACCACCGGATACATAAATGCCACAGACACATAACTGGGTGAACCTTTTTAGATTGTGACTCAGCTTTGCTAAAGTCCCTAATTAGAGGTGTCCAGGGTTCTTAAGCACACTCTTCTTTTTGCTTTGGACCTCGACTTTAACCGCTCAGTCTCAAGTTTTCACTTGACACCTTCACGCCACAAGCACATGGTTAGGGACAGCTTGTTTTAGCCGCTTAGGCCAGGATTTTATTCCTGTGGGCCCTCCTATCCACTGATGCTCAAAGCCTTGGATCCTTTTTATCACCCTTGCCTTTTGGTTTAAAGGGGTATTGGCTTTTTCTCTCTTTTTTTTTGCATATATCTTTTTTTTCTGCAAGCTTTTCACTGCTTTTTCTTGCTTCAAGAATCAATTTTATGATTTTTCAGATCATCAGATAACATTTCTCCTTTTCCTTTCATTCTTTCAAGAGCCAACAATTTTAACATTCATAAACAATCAAATTCAAAAATATGCACTGTTCAAGCATTCATTCAGAAAAATAATAGCATTGCCACCACATCAAGATAATTAAACTATTTTAAAATTTGAAATTCATGCACTTTTTTTTCTTTTTCAATTAAAAACATTTTTCATTTAAGAAAGGTGATGGATTCATAGGACACTCATAGCTTTAAGGCATAGATACTAAGACACTAATGATTATAAGACACAAACATAGATAAACATAAGCATAAAAAATTCGAAAAACAGGAAAGTAAAGAACAAGGAGATTAAAGAACGGGTCCACCTTAGTGATGGCGGCTTGTTCTTCCTCTTGAAGATCTTATGGAGTTCTTGAGCTCCTCAATGTCTCTTCCTTGCCTTTGTTGCTCCTCTCTCATGATTCTTTGATCTTCTCTAATTTCATGGAGGAGGATGGAATGTTCTTGGTGCTCCACCCTTAGTTGTCCCATGTTGGAACTCAATTCTCCTAGGGAGGTGTTGATTTGCTCCCAATAGTTTTGTGGGAGAAAGTGGTTTGAATTTGGATGGTGAGGTAGGTGGGGTTTTATGAAGGATGGATGTGAGTGATGAAGAGAATGGTGGGATTTGATAGGTGAGGGGTTTTTGGGGAAGAGGTATTGAGGTGATTGGTGAATGGGTGAAGAAGAGAGAGAGTGGTGGGGTAGGTGGGGATCCTGTGGGGTCCACAGATCCTGAGGTGTCAAGGATAGCTCATCTCTGCACCGAGTGGCGTGCAAAAATGCCCTTTCTGCCAATTCTGGCGTTAAACGCCGGGCTGCTGCCCATTCCTGGCATTAAACGCCAATCTGGTGCCCCTTTCTGGCGTTAAACGCCCAGAATGGTGCCAGACTGGGCGTTAAACGCCCATTTACTGCCCTTACTGGCGTTTAAATGCCAGCAAGCTTTTTCTATAGGGTGTGCTGTTTTTTTCTCTGTTTTTCATTCTGTTTTTGCTTTTTCAATTATTTTTGTGACTTCACATGATCATCAACCTACAGAAAACATAAAATAACAATGAAAAATAGATAGATATAACATTGGGTTGCCTCCCAACAAGCGCTTCTTTAATGTCAGTAGCTTGACAGTGGGCTCTTATGGAGCCTCACAGATGTTCAGAGCAATGTTGGAACCTCCCAACACCAAACTTAGAGTTTGAATGTGGGGGTTCAACACCAAACTTAGAGTTTGACTGTGGGGGCTCTGTTTGACTCTGTTTTGAGAGAAGCTCTTCATGCTTTCTCTCCATGGTTACAGAGGGATATCCTTGAGCCTTAAACACAAGGGATTCTTCATTCACTTGAATGATCAATTCTCCTCTGTCAACATCAATCACAGCCTTTGCTGTGGCTAGGAAGGGTCTGCCAAGGATGATGGATTCATCCATGCACTTCCCAGTCTCTAGGACTATGAAATCAGCAGGGATGTAGTGGTCTCCAACCTTTACCAAGACATCCTCTACAAGTCTATAAGCTTGTTTTCTTGAATTGTCTGCCATCTCTAGTGAGATTCTTGCAGCTTGTACCTCAAGGATCCCTAGCTTCTCCATTACAGAGAGAGGCATGAGGTTTACACTTGACCCTAGGTCACACAGAGCCTTCTCAAAGGTCATGGTGTCTATGGTACAAGGTATTGAGAACTTCCCCGGATCCTGTCTCTTTTGAGGTAATCTCTGCCTAGTCAAGTCATCCAGTTCTTTGGTGAGCAAAGGGGGTTCATCCTCCCAAGTCTCATTACCAAATAACTTGTCATTTAGCTTCATGATTGCTCCAAGGTACTTAGAAACTTGCTCTTCAGTGACATCTTCATCTTCTTCAGAGGAGGAATACTCATCAAAGCTCATGAATGGCAGAAGTAAATCCAATGGAATCTCTATGGTCTCAGTGTGAGCCTCAGATTCCCATGGTTCCTCATTAGGGAACTCATTGGAGGCCAGTGGACGTCCATTGAGGTCTTCCTCAGTGGCGATCACTGCCTCTTCCTCCTCTCTAAATTCGGCCATGTTGATTGTATTTATGGCCTTGCACTCTCCTTTTGGGTTCTCTTCTGTATTGCTTGGAAGAGTACTAGGAGGGAGTTCAGTAACTTTCTTGCTCAGCTGACCCACTTGTGCTTCCAAATTTTTAATGGAGGACCTTGTTTCAGTCATGAAACTCTGAGTGGTTTTAATTAGATCAGAGACCATGGTTGCTAAGTCAGCGTGGTTCTGCTTAGAATTCTCTGTCTGCTGTTGAGAAGATGATGGAAAAGGCTTGCCATTGCTAAACCTGTTTCTTCCACCATTGTTGTTGTTGAAGCCTTGTTGAGGCCTCTGTTGGTCCTTCCATGAGAGATTTGGATGGTTTCTCCATGAAGGATTGTAGGTGTTTCCATAGGGTTCACCCATGTAATTCACCTCTTCCATTGATGGGTTCTCAGGATCATAGGCTTCTTCTTCAGATGAAGCGTCCTTAGTACTGCCTGGTGCAGCTTGCATTCCAGACAGACTTTGAGAAATCATATTGACTTGCTGAATCAATATTTTGTTCTGAGCCAATATGGCATTCAGAGTATCAATCTAAAGAACTCCTTTCTTCTGACTTGTCCCATTATTCACAGGATTCCTCTCAGAAGTGTACATGAATTGGTTATTTGCAACCATTTCAATGAGTTCCTGAGCTTCTGCAGGCGTCTTCTTCAGATGAAGAGATCCTCCAGCAGAGCTGTCCAATGACATCTTGGACAGTTCAGACAGACCATCATAGAAGATACCTATGATGCTCCATTCAGAAAGCATGTCAGAAGGACACTATCTGATCAATTGTTTGTATCTTTCCCAAGCTTCATAGAGGGATTCACCTTCCTTCTGTCTGAAGGTTTGGACTTCCACTCTAAGCTTACTCAATTTTTAAGGTGGAAAGAACTTTGCCAAGAAGGCATTGACTAGCTTTTCCCAAGAGTTCAGGCTTTCCTTAGGTTGTGAATCCAACCATATCCTAGCTCTGTCTCTTACAGCAAAAGGGAATAGCATAAGTCTATAGACCTCAGGGTCAACCCCATTAGTCTTGACAGTGTCACAGATTTGCAAGAATTCAACTAAGAACTGATGAGGATCTTCCAATGGAAGTCCATGAAACTTGCAATTCTGTTGCATTAGAGAAACTAATTGAGGCTTAAGCTCAAAGTTGTTTGCTCCAATGGCAGGGATTGAGATGCTTCTCCCGTAGAAATCAGGAGTAGGTGCAGTAAAGTCACCAAGCACCTTTCTTGCATTGTTGGCATTGTTGTTTTCGGCTGCCATGGTTTCTTCTTCCTTGAAGAGCTCTGTTAGGCCCTCTAAAGAGAATTCTTCTTCAGCTTCTCTTAGCTTTCTCTTCAAGGTCCTTTCAGGTTCAGGATCAGCTTGAACAAGTATGCCTTTATCTTTGTTCCTGCTCATATGAAAGAGAAGAGAACAAGAAAGTAGGGAATCCTCTATGTCACAGTATAGAGATTCCTTGAGGTGTCAGAGGAAAAGAAGAATAGAAGGAGGAGGTGGAGAAGAGGGAATTCGAACTTATCAAGAGGGATAGAGTTCGAATTGCACCTTGATGAGGAGTCTTAGTCCTTTAAATAGAAGGATGTGAAAAGAGGGGAAGAATTTTCGAAAATTAATTAAAAGATTTTAAAAAGAAATTTGAAAATTTGATTCAGATTTTCGAAAACTAAGATTGGGAAAGAAATAAAGTGATTTTTGAAAAAGATTTTGAAATTAGAAAAAAATATGATTGAAAAAATTAATTTTGAAAAAGATGTGATTGAAAAGATATGTTTGAAAAGATATGATTGAAAATCAATTTAGAAAAAGAAATTTTTTAAAATTAAAGTTGATTACTTGACTATCAAGAAATTAAAAGATATGATTCTAAAATTTAAAATTTGATCCTTTCTTAATAGGCAAGTAACAACTTGAAAATTTTTGAAGTAAATCTTGAATTGAAGGAAGGATTTTTGAAAATGGTAAAAATAAATATAAAATGGAAAGAAATTAATTTTGAAAGAGATATGATTGAAAAGATATGATTTGAAAAAGATTTGATTTTGAAAAAAAATGAAAACTTGAAAAAAAATGTGAATTAAAAACAAAATCTTTCCTCTAGTGTCATCCTGGTGTTAAACGCCCAGAATGGTGCCCATTCTGGCGTTTAACGCCCAAATCTCTACCTTTTTGGGCGTTAAACACCCAGCTAGGTACCCTGGCTGGCGTTTAAACGCCAGTTTTCCTTCTTCACTGGGCGTTTTGAACGCCCAGCTTTTTCTGTTTGATTCCTCTACTGAATGTTCTGAATCTTCAATTCTCTGTATTATTGACTTGAAAAGACATAGTTTTGAAAAATATTTTTGAATTTTTTGATGATGAGAAACAATAAAAATGCAACTAAGATCAAATAAACAATGCATGCAGGACACCAAACTTAAAAATTTTCATATAGGAGACACTAACAAATTGAGAATGCATATGAGAAACAACAAAATACACTAAACAAGAGAATTTAAAGATCAGAGCAAGGAAATCATCAAGAACAACTTGAAGATAAATGAAGACACAAGCATGTAATTTTCGAAAAATGCAAGAAAAATAGAAACATGCAATTGACACCAAATTTAAAAATTAATACTAGACTCAAACAAGAAACATAAAATATTTTTGGTTTTTTTTTGGTTTTATAAATTTTTTGTGATTTTCGAGAATTATATAGAGAAGAAAATAAAGAGAATCAAAACTTTTAATAAGAATTCCAGGAATGATTGCAATGCTAGTCTAAGACTCCGGTCCAGGAATTAGACATGGCTTACTAGCCAGCCAAGCTTTCAATGAAAGCTCCGGTCCAAAACACTAGACATGGCCAATGGCCAGCCAAACTTTAGCAGATCATTGCTTTCAACAGCAAAATTGATAGAAATCAACAAGCTCTTGTGATGATAAGTTGAAACCTCGGTCCAAAAGATTAGACATGGCTTCTCAGCCAGCCAGACTTCAACAAATCATCATGAAACTCTAGAATTCATTCTTAAAAACTCTGAGGAACAAAATAGAAAATCTTTTTGTATTTTTGAAATTTTTTTTCGAAAAATAAAAAGGAAAAGTACCTAATCTAAGTAACAAGATGAACCGTCAGTTGTCCAAACTCGAACAATCCCCGGCAACGGCGCCAAAAACTTGGTGCACAAAATTGTGATCATCAATGGCGCCATCAACATGGTACGCACAATTGTAATCTCAACTCTTTATCACAACTTCGCACAACTAACCAGCAAGTGCACTGGGTCGTCCAAGTAATAAACCTTACGTGAGTAAGGGTCGATCCCACGGAGATTGTTGGTATGAAGCAAGCTATGGTCATCTTGTAAATCTCAGTCAGGCGGATTCAAATGATTATGGATGATGAATGATTAAAAGATAAATAAAACATAAAATAAAGATAGAGATACTTATGTAATTCATTGGTGAGAATTTCAGATAAGCGTATGAAGATGCTTTGTCCCTCCCGTCTCTCTGCTTTCCTACTGTCTTCATCCAATCCTTCATACTCCTTTCCATGGCAAGCTGTATGTTGGGCATCACCGTTGTCAGTGGCTACAATCCCGTCCTCTCAGTGAAAATGTTCAACGCACTCTGTCACAACACGGCTATTCATCTGTCGGTTCTTGATCATGTCGGAATAGAATCCAGTGATTCTTTTGCGTCTGTCACTAACGCCCCACAATCACAAGTTTGAAGCTCGTCACAGTCATTCAATCCTTGAATCCTACTCAGAATATCACAGACAAGGTTTAGACCTTCCAGATTCTCAAGAATGCCGCCATCAATTCTAGCTTATACCACGAAGATTCTGATTAAGGAATCCAAGAGATAAACACTCAATCGAAGGTAGAACGGAGGTGGTTGTCAGGCATACGTTCATAGGTGAGAATGATGATGAGTGTCACAGATCATCACATTCATCAAGTTGAAGAACAAGTGATATCTTAGAACAAGAACAAGCTGAATTGAATAGAAGAACAATAGTAATTGCATTGATACTCGAGGTACAACAGAGCTCCACACCTTAATCTATGGTGTGTAGAAACTCCACCGTTGAAAATACATAAGAACATGGTCTAGGCATGGCCATGAGGCCAGCCCCAAAACGTGATCTAAGGTAGCATAGAACTACTCAAAGATTAGACTCCAAATACAATAGCAAAAGGTCCTATTTATAGAGAACTAGTAGCTTAGGGTTTACAAAAATGAGTAAATGACGTAAATATCCACTTCTGGGTCCACTTGGTGTGTGCTTGGGCTGAGCATTGAAGCATTTTCGTGTAGAGACTTTTCCGGAGTTAAACGCCAGCTTTTGTGCCAGTTTGGGCGTTTAACTCCCACTTTGGTGCCAGTTCCGGCGTTTAACGCTGGGAATTCTGATGCTGACTTTGAATGCCGGTTTGGGCCATCAAATCTTAGGCAAAGTATGGACTATTATATATTTCTGGAAAGCCCTGGATGTCTACTTTCCAACGCAATTGAGAGCGCACCAATTGGGCTTCTGTAGCTTCAGAAAATCCACTTCGAGTGCAGGGAGGTCAGAATCCAACAGCATCTGCAGTCCTTTTCAGTCTCTGAATCAGATTTTTGCTCAGGTCCCTCAATTTCATCCAGAAAATACCTGAAATCACAAAAAAATACACAAAATCATAGTAAAGTCTAGAAAAGTGAATTTTAAATAAAAACTAATAAAAATATAATAAAAACTAACTAAAACATGCTAAAAACATACTAAAAACAATGCCAAAAAGCGTATAAATTATCCGCTCATCAATCCCCACCTTCCCTCCTCATAATCCTAGTTTTTTCCACATCTTCTTCTTCATCTATTCTTTCTTCTTTTGCTCGAGGGCGAGCAACATTCTAAGTTTGGTGTGGTAAAAGCATAGCTTTTTTTTAAGGGAAGACAAAAGCTTCCATCAAGGGTCTATAACTCAGTGGTATAACATTTGACTGCAAATCAAGAGATCCCTGAGATACCTCAGGGGATACATTTTCCCCCACACAATTATTGGGAGCAACTAAGGGTGGAACATCAAGAGCACTCCATCATCCTCCATGAAATTAGAGAAGATCAAAAAGCAATGAGGGAGGAGCAACAAAGACAAGGAAGAGACATAGAAGAGCTCAAGGACATCATTGGTTCCTCAAGAAGGAAACGCCACCATCACTAAGGTGGACTCATTCCTTGTTCTTAAATTTTCTGTTTTTCGTTTTCTTTATGTTAAGTGCTTATCTATGTTTGTGTCTTCATTACATGATCATTAGTATTTAGTAACCATGTCTTAAAGTTATGAATGTCCTATGAATCCATCACCTCTCTTAAATGAAAACTGTTTTAATTCAAAAGAACAAGAAGTACATAAGTTTCGAATTTATCCTTGAACTTAGTTTAAGTATATTGATGTGGTGACAATACTTTTTGTTTTCTGAATGAATGCTTGAACAGTGCATATGTCTTTTGAAGTTGTTGTTTTAGAATGTTAAATATGTTGGCTCTTGAAAGAATGATGACAATGAGACATGTTATTTGATAATCTGAAAAATCATAAAAATGATTCTTGAAGCAGGAAAAAGCAGTGAATACAAAAGCTTGCAGGAAAAAAAAAGAAAAAAAAAGTGAAAGCAAGCAGAAAAAGCCAAAAGCTCTTAAAACCAAAAGGCAAGAGCAAAAAGCCAATAACCCTTAAAACCAAAAGGCAAGGGTAATAAAAAGGATCCCAAGGCTTTGAGCATCAGTGGATAGGAGGGCCTAAAGGAATAAAATCCTGGCCTAAGCGGCTAAACCAAGCTGTCCCTAACCATGTGCTTGTGGCGTGAAGGTGTCAAGTGAAAACTTGAGACTGAGCGGTTAAAGTTAAGGTCCAAAGCAAAGACAGAGTGTGCTTAAGAACCCTGGACACCTCTAATTGGGGACTTTAGCAAAACTGAGTCACAATCTGAAAAGGTTCACCCAATTATGTGTCTGTGGCATTTATGTATCCGGTGGTAATACTGGGAAACAAAGTG
Organism: Arachis ipaensis; assembly: GCF_059453495.1. Lineage (NCBI taxonomy): Eukaryota > Viridiplantae > Streptophyta > Magnoliopsida > Fabales > Fabaceae > Arachis > Arachis ipaensis. The sequence continues at coordinate 98,637,280 of NC_142439.1, forward strand.
CTTAGGGCCACGGCCAAGACTCATAAAGTAGCTGTGTTCAAGAATCAACATACTGAACTAGGAGAATCAATAACACTATCTGAACTCTAAGTTCCTATAGATGCCAATCATTCTGAACTTCAATGGATAAAGTGAGATGCCAAAACTATTCAAGAGGCAAAAAGCTACAAGTCCCGCTCATCTGATTGGAGCTATGTTTCATTGATAGTTTGGAATTTATAGTATATTCTCTTCTTTTTATCCTATTTGATTTTTATTTGCTTGGGAACAAGCAACAATTTAAGTTTGGTGTTGTGATGAGCGGATAATTTATACGCTTTTTGGCATTGTTTTTAGTAGGATCTTGTTACTTTTATGGATGTTTTTATTAGTTTTTATGTTAAATTCACATTTTTGGACTTTACTATGAGTTTGTGTGTTTTTGTGTGATTTCAGGTATTTTCTGGCTGAAATTGAGGGACTTGAGCAAAAATCAGATTCAGAGGTTGAAGAAGGACTGCTGATGCTGTTGGATTCTGACCTCCCTGCACTCAAAGTGGATTTTCTGGAGCTACAGAACTCAAAATGGCGCGCTTCCAATTGCGTTGAAAAGTAGACATCCAGGGCTTTCTAGCAATATATAATAGTCTATACTTTGGTCGAGTTTAGACAACGCAAAAGGACGTTGAATGCCAGTTCTACGCTGCAGTCTGGAGTTAAACGCCAGAAACACGTCACGAACCAGAGTTGAACGCCAGAAACACGTTACAAACTGGCGTTCAACTCCAAGAATGACCTCTACACGTGTAAACTTCAAGCTCAGCCCAAGCACACACCAAGTGGGCCCCGGAAGTGGATTTATGCATCAATTACTTACTTCTGTAAACCCTAGTAACTAGTTTAGTATAAATAGGACTTTTTACTATTGTATTTACATCTTGGATCCTGGATTGTATTTTTGATCCTGTGATCACGTTTTGGAGGCTGGCCTCTCAGCCATGCCTGGACCTTTCACTTATGTATTTTCAACGGTAGAGTTTCTGCACTCCATAGATTAAGGTGTAGAGCTCTGTTGTTCCTCATGATTTAATGCAAAGTACTACTGTTTTTCTATTCAATTCAACTTATTCCACTTCTAAGATATCCATTCGTTCCCAAGAACATGATGAATGTGATGATTATGTGACGCTCATCATCATTCTCACTCATGAACGCGTGCCTGACAAACACTTCCGTTCTACATGCAAACAAGCTAGAAGGAATATCTCTTAGATATCTAATACAGGGGACCGAGTCCGAGTTATTAGTATCTTCGTGGTATAAGTTAGAACCCATGGATGGCCATTCCTGAGATCCAGAAAGTCTAAACCTTGTCTGTGGTATTCCGAGTAGGATTTGGGAAGGGATGGCTGTGACGAACTTCAAACTCGCGAGTGCTGGGCATAGTGACAGACGCAAAAGGAGGGTGAATCCTATTCCAGTATGATCGAGAACTTTAGATGATTAGCCGTGCCGTGACAGAGCATTTGGACCTTTTTCACAAGAGGATGGGATGTAGCCATTGACAACGGTGATGCCCTTACATAAAGCTTGCCATGGAAAGGAGTAGGACTGATTGGATGAAGACAGCAGGAAAGCAGAAGTTCAGAAGAACGAAAGCATCTCCATACGCTTATCTGAAATTCCCACCAATGAATTACATAAGTATTTTTATCTTTATTTTCTATTTATTTATTATTTATTTTCGAAAACTCTATAATCAATTATTATCCTCCTGACTGAGATTTACAAGATGACCATTGCTTGCTTCATACCAACAATCTCCGTGGGATCGACCCTTACTCATGTAAGGTTTTATTACTTGGACGACCCAGTGCACTTGCTGGTTAGTTGTGCGAAGTTGTGAAGTTATGTGTGGACCATGGTATTGTGCACCAGTTATTGGCGTCATTGCCAGGGAGAGAACGAACAACAAATTTTACAACCTTAGAGTAACAATTTCGCATACCACAGACCTATTATTGGCGTGGATGGTTGTCACTTGAAGGGCAACCATGGACAGCAGCTGCTAGTTGCTATTGGCAGAGATCCGAATAACAATTACTTTCTGATTGTCGTAGCTGCAGTAGAGGCAGAGACTAAGGACAACTGGGGGTGGTTCCTGGAGATGCTGTTAAATGACATTGGAGAATCAAGAAAATGGGTTTTCATGAGTGACCAACAAAAGGTATCACAAATGGATTAATTAAGTTGTTTGCACTTAATTTTTTTCCAATTAATTTGATTTGAATATAAATCTACTATGTATATGATCATATATGCAACTGGAGGCTTGTGAATATTAATCTGATGTATATATGATCATATATGCAATTGCTTTGTTTGTGAATATAAATCTGATATGTATATGATCATATATGCATTGGAGGCTTGTGAATATTAATCTGATATATATATGATCGTATATGCAATTGAATTGTTTGTAAATATTAATCTGCTTCAAAATTTGCTATGTTTGTGAACATTAATCTGCTATGTTTAGATGCTACATTAATATGTTACATGGGTATATTGTCTTCTGCACTGAAACTATAAATCAGGGGCTGATGTAAGTGTTTCAAGAGGCATCACCAACACTAGAGCATAGGCTTTGTTTGAGGTATTTATATCCCAACTGTAAAAAAGTATATGGGGGTGGTACTGTACTAAGGGATCTCATTCTATCTATTGCCAAAGCTACCTATGTGGAAGAATGGGAAAGAAGGATGAATCACCTAAAGGAGATCAACAGAGACTGTTATGACAAGTTGTTTACTTTGGATCCAAAATTGTGGACAAAGAGTCACTTCACATTTCTGGCCAAGAGTGACATGCTGATGAATAACATCTCAGAGGCATTCAATGGAAGAATCCTAGAGGCAAGAAACAAGCCAATTCTGACTATATTTGAATGGATTAGGTGCTACTTGATGACAATGTTTGTAGAGAAAAAGAAGAAGGCAGAGAAGTATAAGGGCTCTGTTTTGTCAAAACCCAAGAAACGGCTAGATATCATTGCGGTTAGAGCCATGGAGTGGCAAGCTAAATGGGCAGGAGACCTCAAGTTTGAAGTCCACCATAAGAATAGGATGATCATGAAAAGGTTTGTGATCGATTTGATGGCTGGAAGGTGTAGTTGTAGGTTATGGGGCTTATGTGGTATGCCCTGTCCACATGCTTGCTGTGCTATCTTTGAGAAGGGTGACAACCCGGAAGATTATTGTAGTAACTATTACAGCAAGGCAGCATACCTTGCTACATATGGGCAGTCAATATCACTAATCAATGGAGAAAACATGTGGCCAAAGATACAATGTGATACCATCATCCCTCCAATTTTCAGAGTTAAACCAGGAAGGTGATGAGCGGATAATTTATACGCTTTTTGGCATTATTTTTAGTATGTTTTTAGTAGAATCTAGTTACTTTTAGGGATGTTTTCATTAGTTTTTATGTTAAATTCACATTTCTGGACTTTACTATGAGTTTGTGTGTTTTTCTGTGATTTCAGGTATTTTCTGGCTGAAATTGAGGGACTTGAGCAAAAATCAGATTCAGAGATTGAAGAAGGACTGCTGATGCTGTTGGATTCTGACCTCCCTGCACTCAAAGTGAATTTTCTGGAGCTACAGAACTCAAAATGGCGCGCTTCTAATTGTTTTGAAAAGTAGACATCCAGGGCTTTCCAGAAATATATAATAGTTCATACTTTGGCCGAGTTTAGATGACGCAAAAGGGCGTTGAACGCCAGTTCTACGCTGCAGTCTGGAGTTAAACGCCAGAAACACGTTACGAACCAGAGTTGAACGCCAAAAATACGTTACAACTTGGCATTCAACTCCAAAAGTAGCCTCTGCACGTGGAAAGCTAAAGCTCAGCCCAAGCACACACCAAGTGGGCCCCGGAAGTGGATTTATGCATCAATTACTTACTTCTGTAAACCCTAGTAGCTAGTTTAGTATAAATAGGACTTTTTACTATTGTATTAGACATCCTGGATTGTATTTTTGATCCTGTGATCACGTTTTGGGGGCTGGCCATTCGGCCATGCCTGAACCTTTCACTTATGTATTTTCAACGGTAGAGTTTCTACACTCCATAGATTAAGGTGTGGAGCTCTGCTGTTCCTCATGAATTAATGCAAAGTACTACTGTTTTCTATTCAATTCAACTTATTCTACTTCTAAGATATCCATTTGCACCCAAGAACATGATGAAGGTGATGATTATGTGACGCTCATCATCATTCTCACTTATGAACGCGTGCTTGAGAAACACTTCCGTTCTACATGCAACCAAGCTAGAATGAGTATCTCTTAGATATCTAATACAGGGGACCGAGTCCGAGTTATTAGTATCTTCGTGGTATAAGTTAGAACCCATGGATGGCCATTCCTGAGATCCGGAAAGTCTAAACCTTGTCTGTGGTATTCCGAGTAGGATCTGGGAAGGGATGGCTGTGACGAACTTCAAGCTCGCGAGTGCTGGGCGTAGTGACAGACGCAAAAGGATAGTAAATCCTATTCCTGTATGATCGAGAACCTCCAGATGATTAGCCATGCCGTGACAGAGCATTTGGACCATTTTCACAGAGAGAATGGGATGTAGCCATTGACAACGGTGATGCCCTTACAGAAAGCTTGCCATGGAAAGGAGTTGGACTGATTGGATGAAGACAGCAGGAAAGCAGAAGTTCAGAAGAACGAAGGCATCTCTATACGCTTATCTGAAATTCTCACCAATGAATTACATAAGTATTTCTATCTTTATTTTCTATTTATTTATTATAATTCGAAAACTCCATAACCATTTGATATCCGCCTGACTGAGATTTACAAGGTGACCATAGCTTGCTTCATACCAACAATCTCCGTGGGATCGACCCTTACTCACGTAAGGTTTTATTACTTGGACGACCCAGTGCACTTGCTGGTTAGTTGTGCGAAGTTGTGAAGTTATGCTTGGACCATGGTATTGTGCACCAGTTATTGGCGCCATTGCCAGGGAGAGAACGAACAACAAATTTTACAACCTCAGAGTAACAATTTCGCATTACCAAGTTTTTGGCGCCGTTGCCGGGATTGTTCGAGTTTGGACAACTGACGGTTCATCTTGTTGCTCAGATTGGGTAATTTTCTTCTTATTTTATTTTCAAAAAGTGTTCAAAATTTTTTCAAAAATACTTTCCTCTTTTTCGTTTTTCCCAAAAAAAATATTTTCAAAATATATATATATATATATATATATATATATATATATATATATATATATATATTTTCTTCAGAATTTTTAAGAATGAATTCTAGAGTTTCATGAAGCATGTGAAGCCTAGCTGGCTGCAAAGCCATGTCTAATTCTTTTGGATAGGGGCTTCCAACCATCAGCATAGAGGCAAGTTAATTTGAATATCAGCTGTTGCATGCCTGATTTATATCCTAAAGCTGACTGGTTATTAAGCCATGTCCAACCCTTTGATTGGAGCTTTGGGCTAATATTGAAAGATTCCTGGAATTCTTCTTAAAATTTTTCGAATCCTTATTTTTCTTTTTCAAATTAATTTTTGAAAAATCCAAAAAAATTTATAAAATCATAAAAATAAAAAATATTTTGTGTTTCTTGTTTGAGTCTTGAGTCAATTTTTAAGTTTGGTGTCAATTGCATTTTTTTCTAAAAATTTTATGCATTTTTCGAAAAATTCATGCATTCATAGTGTTCTTCATGATCTTCAAGTTGTTCCTGACCAGTCTTCTTGTTTGATCTTGATGTTTTCTTGTTTTGTGTCTTTTCTTGTTTTTCATGTGCATTTTTGCATTCATAGTGTCTGAACATGAAAGATTTCTAAGTTTGGTGTCTTGCATGTTTTCTTTGCATTGAAAATTTTTCAAAAATATGTTCTTGATGTTCATCATGATCTTCAAAGTGTTCTTGGTATTCATCTTGACATTCATAGCATTCTTGCATGCATTCATTGTTTTGATCCATAACTTTCATGCATTGAGTCTTTTTCATGTTTTTCTCTTTCATCATTGAAAATTCAAAAATAAAAAAAATATCTTTCCCTTTTTCACTCATAAATTTTGAAAATTTGAAGCAAAGCAACCTAGAGCATATATTAACAAGAAACCCACCTCAAAAGGAGGAAATTCAGTTTCACCATTTAAGTTAAATGCTGAAATTTCAGTCAACAATCTCAACAGAGACGGAATATCACAATAATAAACCAACAATGCGAGAACATAATTATACCAATTAGAACGCAAGGAAAACCTTTGAGCCTTTGTGTTTTGTAGCAATAAGCCAAATTCTATAGAAGCAAAGTCCCATAAAAACGAAATTGGAGGTTGAAATTACTAGAGTATTGATTGCACATGACGTATAGAAACCAAAGGTGCTATCAACTGCTTTGGCCCAAACACTGTTTGGTTCAGGCTTGCAGTACCAAACGAATGGCCGTGCATTTTTTCTCTTTCTTTACGAGTTCTTCGACGACGGCAAGGTGTGCCGGCAAAGTTCGCGTCTCCTCTCTTTCTCGCGAGCTCTTTCTTCCTTTGGTTTTAATTTCCGATGGTGACAGTGGCTCCAAACCTCACTGGCGCCGTCCCCCCTTTCCCTGTCTTCCTTTTCTTCCTTTTTCTTCCCTTTCCCTCCTCCTTCTTCTTCCCTCCCCTCGCGATCCCCTTTCTCCTCTCCTTTCTCTTTTTTTTCTTTTTTCCATTTTTTTATTTATAATTTGTTTGGTTAGAGATAATTTGGTAATAAAAATTAAAATTTTGGTAAAATAGATGATTTTAAAACTAAGTTAAACCTTAGAAACGTTTAAAAAAAAAGTTGGAAACAAAAAAATTTCGGCCTATACCTTAGAGACCAAAATTGTACTTAACCTAAAATTTATTCTTGGCATAAAAATGATGTATTTTGAAAAATTAAGAGTACATTAAATTAGATAAATTATTATAGATAAATAAATGATAGGTACTAAGTACATTAAGTTAATCAGAGTACTTGACACAAAATGTTGATGATCGGCGTTCTGGGTATATTTGTGACATTTTCTAATGAGATTGTCATATTAGTTAGACCACTTGATGTATCAACTTACTTTTTTAGTCTAATACTCTCTCGGTAACTTGCACGTCTTGTGGCCAGGTTGCTGCCTCTATTCTTCGCTCATGTTTTGTCTTTGTCGCCTAGCATAGTCTTGCGAAATCAGTTGGCGACTTCTGTGTGAATCTTTCATTGATATACTTGTCACTGTAATTAACCAAAACATTCATATAAGCATAGTTTTATATTTTTGTTTAACAACGGAAAGCAAATAAAAATAGGTTTTACATTATATTTATGTGAAATGAGAAGAAGAGAAGATGAATAAAAGAATAAGAAAGTTTTTTTATGCTGTAGTAACAGTAATGTGAGATGAGAGATACTAAAGTAGAAAAGATATAATTATAGAAGTTTCATGAACGAGAATGTATGACGTAAGAGAGAAGATGAGGGAGTGGAAGTATAAAAGTTCGTTGAAAATGAATGTATGTGATAAAAAAGAAGATACAGTGAAAGTTTCTTAACGTAGAATAAGTGAGATATAGTGAAAAAAATTATTACGAAAGACAAAATTGGAAAAATTTTGGACATCAAAATTATTTTGCTATTCTATATTGTTATAGATAAAAAATCCTAAAATTCTTTCACGTTGAAATATTTTATTTGGTGCTGATGAAAAAATTAGGATGAATACCTATTCTGGTCCATGATCATTTTTTCGAATGATTTCGAAGCCTTCGACAAAAAAATATTCTTTTTCGCCCTTGATATTTAATTTCGTGGGATTGATTAATCCTTATGTTAATAATCTCTTTTTAAAACATATTTATGTGACACGTTAATTATTAATATATCCTCTATTTAATTTTTGTAGGTAAAAATAATTTAAAAATTACTAATATTTTTTAGTTTTACATCATAAATTTAGTTAATCTATTTAAAAAAAGTAAAAAAATATAAAAAATAAACGATATTGACAATTATCTTTTAAAAATAACGAGATATCCAACAAAAAAATTTTACCAATCTTAATTAATTTTTAGTAAATAAATTAATAATTTAACATATTATGTAGACTTATTTTATTAATATAAAAATATTAATAAAATAATTAATCAATTTCATAAAAATAAAATTAAGCCTTTAGGTTTTTTCTCAAAAAAAATTAAAGCGATTTAGCTTTCTCCTAAAAGAAAAGAAAGAGCTTGGTATAGTCAAGAACTGCTTTCTGGCTTTCTGGCTTTGATCATCGTTTTTGTTCTCCTTCTTCATATCTGCCTCTTCCCCTCTTTTTCAACATGCGTCACACTCGCCGCTTATTCTGTCACGTGCCTGCAGCGTAAAGGGAGGGAAGCGACCACTTGAGTGTAGGGCTTGTCGTTGTTGATGAAGGTATGTATTACAATTTTGAGGTTAGAGCTCAGTTCCATTACCAACTCTGATTTCAATTCCTTGACTTACATTGATTACAAATAGGGACTTAATTAGTTTAATAAGAATTACTGGGGTTCGCAAACGCCGTGTCCGGGCGAGTTTAGTAATGATAAAAAAATACACGAAGATTTGGCTTTTTTTTTTTTAAGTAATGACAAAAACATATTGAAAAAGAAAAATTCTTGGAGGCAGCAATTTTTAGAATTTTGGCTATCACTTGACCACCACAAACATTAAATTATTTTTAACAAATAAATTTTACTAATTCATGTGTTCAACCTCAGAAAAATGTGGGTGCAAACGGTATTAGTTCATGTAGGCAAACTCTGATAAATATAGTGCAAATTTTATGCTTTTTGTGTGCGAAACTCCTGTCAATATAGGTGCAAATTATTACTGGTTAAGTACTGGCAAAAAATGATAATATTTGCTGGCCATGTGGCATAGCTCATTAAATAATAATAATTGCTTTTTTCATTGCTAGAGAATGGAGCATGGATACATTCTTGCATTGCCTGCCCCGAAACAGAAAGAAGATGTGATTAGTGAGGTGAAGTCCAATTGGAAGAAGAGAGTAGTGGATTCCAAGGTGACGACACCAGTTGAAGATTACATCCAAAGGAGTGGCAATGAAATTGGAACTGGAGAGACCAAACCCAAAAGAGAGTTTGAATCAGCCACATGGATAAGTGCAATTCCAAAGTATGGAGAGGAAGTTGCAACAGGAAGCAGAAAAGCCAACCGGAAGAGATCCACTAAGAAGAATGCGTTGGTGGAAGATAGCATGGTTCTTCCTCTCTTTCAAAGCAATAATGAGAATGTTGATGCTGATTTAATAGATTATGACACTGAGGTTGGATCCATTGCATTGCCAGATTCGGGTATAAGCTTCCTTAAGGATAAGCCGCTACAGGAGATTGGAAGTGAATTTGAAGCTGGAAATGTTAAATTTGAGAAGAAAAAAAGGAAGAGAGCTGGTGACGGGAAGATGCAAGATAGTGGGAATGATGCTGAAGAGGCCGATGCTAAGAAAGCAAGACCACTTGCTACTTTTAGATACGTCTCCCCATACTTTCATAATGATGGTGGGAAGAAGATTAAACAACTGGGATTTGAAAGTTGTGATGATTCTGTTGCTCTGACTGCAACTTCTAGAGACTTCCCTGAAAATGAACAGCGAGAAAGTGGAAAAGATGTTGCAAACATTGCAGTTAGGCCCAAAGGGAGGAGAAAGCCCAAGTATGAAGAAATTTCCAAGGAGCATTCTGAGGTTCGAAGGGTTTCTCCATACTTTCAGAATAATAATATGAAGAAAACAGTTTATGAGGAAGTGGCTGACAAGAAACATGATTTTCAGCTTGTCCCTTCAGTGGGTACCCATGGAGACATCTTACAAGACAATTTGGGTGATAATGAAGATATACTTGTAAATAGCATGATCAAATCGAAGAAGCATGAGCCTGTGGAGGAGCATCAAATTCAAAGGGTGTCCCCTTTCTTTCAAATTAACAGTGAGAAGCTTGATTCCAAATCACATTGGCATGACTGTGAGACTAGATCTGTTTCTTTAATATACACCAATGGGTGCTTCCTTGAAGCTAATTTGACTCAGAATGGAAAGATTAAATCCAAAAAGAAGCAAACAGGCACCGCAGATAAGCTGCATGAGAACAGAAGCGCTGCTGAAACAAGTGGTGTTTCACCAAAGACGAAAATGTTTGATCAGGAAATTATAGCCCATGATGCTGTTATACCTGTTTTCCCTTGTTCAAATAAAGATGGGGTTGCAATTAAATCTAGGAAGAGGAGAAAGGCTGTGAATCAGCGAACTGATGTTGAACAGGATGAGATCCGGAAGGTTTCTCCTTACTTTCTTAAATACAATGAGAAGAAGACTGTTAGTGTAGAATCACTTGACCACGAAGGTAAATTTGATTCTGTTGCTTCAGGTGCTTGTGGAGTCATTATAGAAGACAATGAACATATTGCAAAAAGGATCAAACCCAAAGTGAAGAAACCTTCTAAGAAGCACACTATGTTTCAGCATGCTCATACTAGAAAGGTTTCCCCTTTCTTTCAAAGTGGCAATGAGTGGAAGGCTGATGATGAATCATGTTATAGTGGTGAGATTGGATTTATTGCTTTGTCAGGTTCTGGTGGAAGCTTCCCCAAAGATATGCTGCTGGAGGATCTAAATGGAAAGATTAAATCCAAAGAGAAGAAGAAAACCATTGCAGATAAGCTGCAAGAGAATGGAAATAAGATCGAAATTAGTAATATCAATTATAAGAAGAAAGTACCCAAGGTTAGGAAAATTTTAGTCAATGGTGCTGTTAGATATGTCTCCCCATATTTTCATAATGCTAGTGGGAAGAAGAATAATGTTAAAACCTTGAATGATGAAGGCAAGTCTGAAGTTATTGCTTTACATACCTCTCAAAACATAATGGATGATATATCGCAGGAAACTCATAACATGAGGAAGCATAAACAACGGGGCAAACATGAAAGCCATCTGGGTTCTGTTGCCTTAACTGCTGCTTCTGGAAACTTATTTGAGGCTGGACTACAAGAAAGTAAAAATGAAGTTGGAACAGTTAAAATTCTCCCCAAGAAGAGAAAAAGTAAAAGACCAAAAGCATTGCAAGATGCAGATATAAAGGTTTCCCCTTACTTTCAGAACCAGTGGTTAGTAGGATGTGAACAAGTTGACAAGGCTAAGAAAGGGCGGAAAAAGTGTAACATAATTAATAAGCAACTTTCAGCTGAAGAGAAGAAGGATGAGGCATACAAAAAAAGAACTCCTGATAATACATGGAAACCACCACGTTCGCCCTTCAATCTCCTTCAAGAACCTCATGCTTATGATCCTTGGAGGGTGTTGGTTATATGCATGCTTTTGAACCGTACTACTGGTGGACAGGTACATTCTTATAATTTTCTACTTATATAATACCAGGTGGAGGCTCTGATTCTTTGCATTATTACTTCCCTAATTAGTCCCTATTGTTTGTGAATGTATAAATATTTTCCTTGGCATATATTTGGTGTGAAGCTTATGATCTTCATAGGGGAACTTCCCTCTCAAACATGTTGAGATATTTTTTTGGTTGCTTTGCTTGGCTTTTGTATAGGGAAACTCTTATTCCCAATTTTGTATCATCCTTCTCCTCATCCTAATGAATATTCTTTACACAAAAAAAAAAAAAAAAAAAAGATTCCTTGGCATAAATCGAGCTATTGCGCTTTTTCATAATAGCAAGAATATATATGTAGGAAGAAGTCTGTTTTTCAATCACATACTCCTTGCAGTGGTTTTTAGCCATGCCATTTGTTGCTATGCTTTAAGGGCGGTATAAATTTGGGCCTAACTATTAGAGCTAAGAGAAGTAGATATTCTTTTGAGAGATACTAAAAAGTATGTTTATAAACATGTAAACAGTCTTAAGTGAAAACATTAAATACAGGAGCTTGAAAGTTGCAATATCTATACCCAGATGGGAAGAACATAAGGTGCGATTGTCTTGAGTTCTTGAGTAGAGGTGGATTTCAAAGTGGTTTCTCTCCCTCTCTCTTCTTTCAGACTGTAAGAACCTGATACCACAGCAAACAGACTAGATAGAAGTAGCAGAACATGAGAATCAGAGTGTATAAGATTTAAGTATTAGAGAAGAGAGTAGAAGAGAGAATGAAGGAACAGAGGAGCTGGAAGGTTTCATGGCGGTACCATTCCATTTTATGTGAGTGTATTAATGTAAGTAAGAAATGCAGACAAATAGAGAACAAGGTAGCATTAGAATGGCTTCCACTCTCTTAGAGTCCTCTCTTAAATACATTGTCGATTCTCTCCCCTATAACCAAATTCACCCCTCATCCATGCTCTTCCCATTAACTTTTACAGCTGTCCTATTTGTCGCAACAGCTGGTTCCTCTCTGTTTTCGCCCACAACTCTCTTTTCTTCCAAATTAACTCTGTCTTCATTTGGGTGTTTAATGCAGACATTCATCATGATGGAAGTTCTCTCTTTAGTCCGTAAAAGAGAAACTTAAATATGTCACTCAATTTGGAAAAGAGAGGACTATCTTTGTATGTGTCTATCACTCAATTTGGAAGGGAGAGGACTTTGTATGTGTCTATCTTTTAATCTGATGTGTCCACCAAAGTGTTGGCATCATGTTCGGACCCCAAATATTAGTATTGGTAGTAATTCCCATTTGCAAGTTGCAACTAATGTTCTCCCATTTGAGAGTATTTTACTGTTAGGAACCTGTTAGAAAGAGAAGTAAGTGGACTGGTGTCAAAGGGGCCTTAATTGTAATTAAGTGTAAGTTGGGATGGGTATTGTAACTAACTGGAGAGAGAATGTTTAGCTTTCAAGGGAAGGTGGATGACTGTATAGGTAAGGGGAGAGATATTGAGGGGGAATATCTTAGATTTCGAATTGGAACTCTTTAATACCTAGCAACTTTTTATTCTAGAGTAATACAAACACACAGATGCTTCCATTTTCTTCTTCATCTGATACTAGGTTCTTATCACACAGATGAGATTAAATCATAAACTAGTGAGCATAGATCACCAAAAGAAGTTTTTAAATAATAACTACGAACATTACTGGCATATTTATTCATTTGTCCTTTTTGTTCATGCACTCGGTTAATGTGTGGGTTCTAGAAAATAGATGGAATAGTTTTTGTTTTTGGCTTTCCAAACTGTTTATTTAGGTATATTACCCATTAATTCTTGGAAAAGAATGCTGTATTCAATATGAGATTGAAATGAGATATAACCAGTTGCTGTTTTATTCTCTCCAGTTCTTGTGCTAAGTGGTAGAATTGTCTCTTCCAATGGACATCTAAGGATGACTTAATGGTTTTAGTTCTTATTAATGCTGATGTAATTAATTGTACTCTTAGTTCTTTCTCCTTTTTTGTCAACATTAGTGATATGCTCCAGCTTTGGAATCTTATGCCTATTACAAGAGAAATACTTTGTCTCCATGATATATTATTGTAAATATATCAAATTTAGGGATATGTATTGTTTTGGTCCCTAAAGTTTGGGGTCAAAATCAAAATCGTCTTTAATCTTTTTTCTAATTCAAATTCTAATTCAAAATCGTCTTCAATGTTGCATTTCGAATTAAAATCATCCTTTTAACAATTTTCAGACAAAAATGCCCTCTTCTTTGTTCTAACTCCAATCTGATCATCTACTACCACCCTTACCATCACCAATACCAACGCCCCTTTACTCCACCACATACCAGCACTCAAATTCAAGAACACAGCAACAATATAGCATTCAAATTCAAACATCTATCTATTTCATCCATTATCAACAACAGCACAACATCCAAATTCAAGAACAACATAATCTATTGCAACCTAATCTTTTAAATTTAACAACAACAACAACAACACAGCAGTCATTTTTTTTTGAAAGAAAGAAAGAAAGAAAAAATTAGTAGAGAGAGAGACAAGAGAGAGAGAGTGACGGAGGACGAAGAAGAAGAAGAAGAAGGAGAAATGGAGAGTTGGGCAGTGGCGGTGATGGAATCCGCTGCCACTGCCACTGGTTGGGTCACTAGAAAGAGCTGCTGAAATCGCCGTTACCACTGCTGCTGAAATCGTCGTGGTCGTTGCTGGTTCTCCGAAATCGCTGTCGAAAAAGGGAAGAAGAGGAAACCACTGCTGCTGAAATCATCATGGTCGTTGCTCTGGTTCTCCAAAATTACTGTTGAAAAGGGAAGAAGAGGAAATCTAGAACCACAGCCGCCGCTGCTCTTGCTCTCTCTCTCTGATTGCTGCGTCAATGGCAACGGCGACAATCAATTCCACCGGCACCGTCCCTTCTCCTCCACTCTTCTTCTTCCTCCTCCTCCTCCTCATCCTCCTCCTCCTCCTCCTCCTCCTCCTCTTCTCATTCACGCTCTCTTCTTCTCTCTTCTTTTCTTTTCTTCTGATTTCTGAATGTATGTGAGTGAGAAGAACATTAGAAGAAGAAAGAATGGGTGATGGAGATGGTGATAGGGTTAGTGAGGTAATGGTAAAATAGTCAAAAGGATGATTTTAAAAATAATTTTAACATTGAGGACGATTTTGAATTAAAAAAACAACAAACCCCAAACCTTAGGGACTAAAACGGTACTTATTCCTCAAATTTATTATATGGCTTCAGTTTGTTTCAAAGTTTGGCGAAATCTTCTTAGTAATAATGTGCTAAAGCTTTAAATACTCTGTTTAGCAAATATCCTTGATTTCCTGTACACCAGAGCTATAATTTATAATAAGTAATGCACTTTGTATCTTTGTCCAAACATTTCATTCATAAGGCCTGCTTAATCTTTAGCTGATGCGTATTAGATGTGGTTCTGGTGTCTTTGAAAATTGTTTTCCTAAATTATGTTTACTGCCATATAGAATTACATTTAATCATATTGGACCATGTAAAAAGTTGATGTAATCATGTATTATTTTGCACATTGCAGGCAGGACCGGTTATATTGGACCTGTTCAATTTATGTCCGGATGCAAAATCTTGCACTCAAGTTGAGCAAGAGAAAATAGAAGAAATAATAAAGAGCCTAGGTCTCCAAAAGAAAAGGTCAAGAATGTTACAGCGCTTTTCTGAGGAGTACTTGAATGGAAATTGGACTCATGTAACTCAATTGCATGGGGTTGGAAAGTAAGTGGGCACATCTTGTTTATTCAGGTAGTGCATCCCATTATTCTTCCCTTTTGTTGATATTGGTTCTCTTTCAATCAGGTACGCAGCTGATGCTTATGCTATATTTTGTACGGGAAAGTGGGATCGAGTAACGCCCACTGATCACATGTTAAACCATTATTGGGAGTTCCTTCATGAAACCCATGGGATGGGATATGATAAGGAGCTTGATGTAATGAAAATACCGGGAGAGAATGTAATTTCTAACATGTGAATCACTCGTGAAAATACCACATTAAGGTATACCTGCTCCAGTTGTGTTATTGTTAATAACAAAAGTCATTATCTTCTATTCCTGTTTTATCCCTTCCCCCCTGTTTTTTTTTTTAAGTAAATGTTTGGTTTTAGTATATCATCAATTGCAAATGCGTCCCCCGCCCTCTCTCCCCCAAGAACTTGGAAACGTAATAACTTATGATATAGTATGTGTTTGGATTGATACATAAAATTGATTTTGCAAATTTTATTTTGATTAAAAGTAAGTTGGTATTAACATAATTTATGTTTAAAAATTTTTATATTAAAATGAATTGTAGTAAACTAAATATTGTGCTTATTTGGATGAGTTTCTATGAAAAAAATTTTTTCAAGTGATTTTTTAAAGAGATCTTTTAGAAAAATAAAAGTAATTTTATGTTTGGATATCTCATAAAAAAATATTTTTTTATTTAATAATTATATTTGAATACAATAATATAAAAATATATTTTTTCTTATTTATTTGTTAAAAATATTTTTTAAATAAAAAATATAAATTGTAGCTTTAAAAACGTTTTTTTAATTTTTATTACTAAAATTTTGTTAAACATACTAAAAAATAAAAATAAAATATTTTTCTTTGAAAAAATATCTTTTTCTAGCCGTTAATAATACTCAAATAAGTTCGTTATTTGGATTATATTGTTCAAAATTATTTTTGAATAAATTACTGAAAATGATATGAATTTAAATAGTTATTTTATAGTATCGTATTATTTTAGAGTAATTCACCAAATTAGTTTCTTAAAATTTTTAAAATTGAACACTTTAGTCATTCAGGTTTTAAAATACATAAAACAGTCTTCAACATTTATTTTTATTGGATAATATTTGGATTGACTTTTTTGAGTAAAAAAGTACTTTTCTTAAAAAATAAATTATTTTTATTTAATTTAAAACATATTTGGATACGTTTTTTAAAAAAAAATACTTTTATTAAAAAAAGTGACTTATTTATTTTTTCTAAAAATTAACAATACCTTGCTTTTAAAAAAGCAGAAGTAAAAGACATTTTTGATACTTTAAATTTTTTTAAAAAGCCTATCTAAATGTAAAATAATTTTTGTCTATTAAATTTTTTTTAAAAGATAAAAAATTAAATACCATTTTTTAAAAGCCTATCTAAATATGAAATAATTTTTGTCTGATAATTTTTTTTAAAAGAAAAAAATTAAGTACTTTTTTTCAAAAGCTAATCCAAATTGACCCTAAGTCGTACACGTAGTCTTTAAGTATTTATGTGTACGAGTTGGACAAATCAATTTCCAAAATAATACAATAGATTTGAATATCAAACGTAAAAAAGAAAAAAAGACGGCAAAAATGAAAATTCAAACATTCCACTGTATAATAATACATTGTAACTCATCAAAAAATATAGCTGGAATGTATGATTAATTGATGATTTACATAAACAAATTGCAACAAATAATACATGAACACATACCTATTGTAATGAATACATGACTAAAATTATGAAACATTCAATGAGTGTTTGTCTACAATTATCATAAAGTGATTTTTTCAACATTTACTACATAAATATGCTAATATGCACATATATCAAATTCATAGTATTTTAATAAAAAGTTAATCTATTCATTCATTGCTTTCTGTAAAATCAAAACCAAGAATTAAATTTAAAGATTTAAGACTAACTTCTCTTATAACAGAAATAATTTAAAATATAAATAAGCGAATTTAAAATATCTCCAGAAGAGAGCTAATTCACAAATAGCGACTATCCTTATAATACAAGATCAATACTAATTATTCTCTCTAAATTACTAAGCAAAATAGTAACCCAAACCTCATCCAAAGAGCTGAAGATGTCAGCTATAAATAGTAACTTTGGACATTAAGCACAGTCTCCTTTTTACTTCCTTCGGAATCCTTTTCTCAAGATCCTGAAAAATTATGAATAGCATAATTGATCAGAAATTCGAAATTCAAAAAATCAATAATAATAGTTCACTGATCTGATCAAATTTAGCCAAAATTATTTAAAAATAAAATATATTAAAAAGATATAGCTGAAGAAGAAAGTTTGTAAAATGATAAAGCCAACAAACTTTTTTATTGTTATGCTTGGAAAAGACACTCTCATCCACCCACCTATTTTCCTTCTCAAAAACAATTTAATGACATATTTGAGAACTTAAAAACTCAACTTTTCTTCAAAATTATAAACATGAATTCATATAACATGAGACAAAAACAAAAACAAAATAAACAAAAAAGAGTTCTAAATATGAAATAAATCCAATTACAAAAATAGAAAAAAAATCATGAATTTGAGAGAGAAGAATGTACTCAGAAATTTATAGGAGTATAAGGGAAACTTTTCGAATATACCAAACACTAATATAGCTGAGAATCCATTGCGTGCTCTCTCCCTGTGAGCTACACCGTGTTACTCCAATACTTTCTAAGAGTTGGGGTAATCAAATACTCCAAAGTCCAAATTAAACAATCGACACTAAATTGCATAATCACAAAGTAAATTTTAATTGTAGGGTGCGCCACAATGCCCTGCACCACCATCACGACGACGGATTGAAAAAATTAAGAAACGGGATGAACAACTAAAAAGCTTCGGTGAACAATAAAATTAAGTAATTATAAATAAGTAAGAGTAATACATATGATGCATGATAGTTAAATTTAAAATTTGAAAATTAATAAAAAAAATTGAAAAATAAATAAAAAGGACATTAATTAAAATAAGGAAGAGAATACAACACATTATTGGTAATGAAAGAGAATAAGTGGAGGAGTTGTGCGAAGACATTACAAACATTGAAACTAATATTACTTCCTCATAATCCAATATTGATGCAGAAGAGAGCACCATAATCCATATATGATACAATTCTGCACAGAGAGCACCATAATCAATGTAACTCTCAAGCTTTCTCTTTTAAGACACGTGAGATTTTCATTATTAATAATTTCGTATTAGATTTAACTATTTATTATTATTATTAGACTAATTATCATCTATACTCATGAAAGTTGAAAACATTGACATATCTATCTGTAAAAGATGGAAATTATCATTTATACGCATAAAAAATTAGATTTTGCAAGTAAAATTATTCAAACTCTAAATAATTAAATAAAATTTCTAAACTACCATTGGTGAGTCTCATCCTCTTCAATTCTTCATCTATAGCTCTTTTCCTGTGTCACAACTTACTCGTAGCTAAAACATTTTACCCCAATTTGTTTTTCAATCATTCACTCGGATGAAAGAGAAAAATGGAAAGAGGAGAGGGAAGGAAGAGGCGAAGCGGAAAGCCACTACTGCCATTGTAAGACCCATAAAAATTATAAAAGGATTAATTGGATAATTAATCATTAAATTAAAATAGTTAAACGCGCTCGGATGGGTCAAAAATTAAAACTTAGAAATTTAAAATTGTAACGATGATATTTGAATTTGGAGAATTTTTTCAAGTGAAAAAATATAATTTTCTGTGAAAAAATGCGTAAAAATGCATACTGGTATTTTAGTCGGCAGTATTGGCTTAAGTTTGTATATTTAGAATAAAAATCCAAACTATTATTTTAATGATTTTGACCCGAGATAGGGCCAATGGTAAAAACCACAACGGGCGCACAAAATAAACCATTCTCCCCCATTTCTTTGAGAGATACACGGTTAAAGAAGAGAGAAGAAAACACAAAGCCCTAACTCCACAAACTTCAATCTTCCATAAATTTTGATCCAGGGTTTCGATTGCCGTACCGTTTGTGACCAAAATTTTGGTAAGCATCTCCCTCACCAAACTGTAGTTTCATTTTTCCATGAGAATCATATTTTTGGCTTGTGTGTTCATGAAACTTGGTAATTCTTGTATTTAAGGGAGCTCTAGTTTGAGTTCTAGTTAGGTTTCATTACCAATTTTAGTGGGTAAAGATTCGCTACTATTTCCATGTGTTCATAAAGTTTTATGAAGTCCTAGAGATTGAGTATTGTGTTATATGAAAATAGTGTAGATTGGTATAGAGGCATTAAGTTGATCATTGGTGGTGCTTGAGTTTGGTGAAGGTGAATTTAGAGCTTTAATTTGGTGAAATTCAAGAATTGAGAATTTGATCTTGGCTTTCTAGAGGAACGGTTTAAGTTTCATTAAACTACCATGTAATGTGATATGAAATCCTAGGTTAGATGCCTCTAGAAATAAGCTTGAATTGTGTAATTGGACGTAATTGATATGTTGAAATTGATACATTGTTAGATTTGATTTTGGTTGGTGATTGTGTGTTTATGAATTATGAGTTGAGTTGATAAATTTTAGGTTAGAGGCCGTGAAAGGTAAGTTTAGTAAGATGATGAAATGCATTGAATGTTTATGCATGATATTGAGGTATGAAAATGATGATTTAGAGTAGTAACATGTAAATTAAGTAGGCTTGAACTTGGTTGATAATAAATGAGTGAATTGGAATAGTTGGGAGGTATTATATTGATGTAGAAAACTGATGTGAAATTAACCAAGACCTCTGATAAAAAATAAAAAGTTGAATAAGAAATCTATAAAGTTATAAAGCTAGATTAATTAACACCAAAAAATACTTCTAATTAACATTCACATAAGAAATTAACTTAAATAAAAATATTTACTTAATAAATTAACTTAAAAAATATTTAATTAATTAATTAATAACTTTATTAGTACACATGTACTTAATAAATAATTTAAATTAAATAAAAAATTATAATAAATAATTAATAACCAAGATACTACACAACTAATTAATTAATAACTAAATCAATAAATAAGTAGAAATAAATTTGACAAATGAGTAGAAATATTTATTTAATAAATTAACTTAAATAAAAATATTTACTTAATTAATTAATAACTTTATTAGTAAACATGTATACTTAATTTAAATAAAAAAATCATACTAAATAATTAATAACCAAAATACTACACATCTATTGAATTAATAAAAAAATTAATAAATAAGTAAAAACAAATTCGACAAACGAGTAGAAACATTTACTTAGTAAATTAATAAACATCAAATTAATAAATAAATTTAAATTACCAAAAGCAAACTCTATCAATCCTTCCTAATAATACATTCATTCAACTAACATGTCATATGTCATGTACACTAGTTCTATAAAAGTACCATAACTATGGCTTCACTCATACATGCTCTAACATAAACACAAAGACAACAACACTAACCTCGAAGTCGGCTGTCCCTGCGATGTGTCATGTCGCGTTCAGACGGTTGATGTCTGGATTATGTGCATCTGCGTGCGCCATGTACGCTTAGTGAGTCGATAATACGGTCAGAAGAGGATAGAAGTTGGAGAAAATTTGAAGAAATAGATGAAAACCAACTCCAAATGGCACTGTAAATGAATTGTATATATAGGCCGCATTTACTTTTATCTCGTTTATAATATAAACGAGATAAGGCCCTTACACAACACATATATAAATGTGATATGGCCACACTCTTTCGTGCCTTATCTTATTTACAGTGTAATCGTGATACGTGCAATCTTATTTTGTTTACACTGTAAACGAAAAAATGTGCATTTTCATAAAATTGCTACAAATTACATATTTTAGTAAATAAAATATTTATTTTATTTATTTAAAAAAATCCCAACAGGAGATGGTTTAACAAAGTATATGTTCCAATTTTGTGAGTATGGTCTGAGCAATTCTAAAATGGACTTGCCTAATTGTGATAACCAGCTGGATGTTGCCGTTAGGAAGACATCTCTGAGAGATCTATAGAGTGATGATAAAATGACAAAGCCCACCTTTGTAAGCTCTTCATTGTTGAAGGATAAAGGTGTTGGCCCTAATTCTAATAATGTTTCTGGCTCCAAGAGACTCTTGCCTGATTTCCCAGTGAATCACCTTATTCAACAATCTACCGGAAATAATGCTGCAAATGGACATCTTGTGTATGTCCGCAGAAAATCAGAGGCAGAATTGGGCAAGAGCACTGCTTGTGAAAATCCAAGTATTAATGCTTATTGTCAGCATTTGAGCCAGCTTTGTTGTGAACAGGAGACTGCTCAACTAAAGCCTCTGATAAAGGCGCCAAAGGTTTCATGTTTTCCAGCATTTGCACCTTTTCCATTGACTTCCTCAATGAGCTCATCCAGAAAGCCTTTGGTTCCTATTTCTCTTGGGAAATCTCCCCTGAGGCTACCCCCGGTTGAGTCGAATTATATGACAACTTCTTCTGGCCTTGCCAGTGGTAATCTAAAGGGATTGAAAAGTGTGCATTGGGAGGAGCGATACCAACAATTGCAGATGTTTTTAAGGAAACTAGACCACTCTGACCAAGAAGAATATATCCTAAGTATGTCCATAAACCATGAAATAATCCCTTAACTCCTTTGTTATTAAATTAATGAATTTGTAGATGGCTGACAATGTCCTTTGAGAGTTCTTCGGTCACTTTCTTCTGTGGAACTTAGCAGACATGCGATAGAGCTGGAGAAGAGATCAATTCAGCTATCACTAGAGGAAGGTAATGAAATCTTTTTGCTTAATTTTTTCTGTTTTCATTGGGGGTTTGGTTGATGCAAAACAACGTTATCTACATGTGATGTGGAGTTGGACATTAGCTCTAATGATGCTAATCATCGGAAAAAAGCTAAAAGCAGATATGCTGAAACAAAATGCATTGTCATTGCTATTATGCTTGGGAACTTATCTGCTCATGCTGTATTGTATTATGCTATTTTTAGAATTTTGTCAACTTTTTACTTGTAGATGTATTATTCTTCCTCCTCCCTTTAGTTTGAATTATAGTTGATGCTCTTCAAAGTCAACCGCATCCATTTTGCTTTTGTTTTTCTTCTTTACTTTATTTTCTTTTAAATCTATGTCATTCCTATGATGAGTAATTTTAGAATGTGGGTGGTAGTATGTGGTCACAAGGACAAGATTTACATATAGTTTTGCATTTATTCATAGTTGCTGCTGTCAGTTAGCATCCCTATCCTGCTTACATGCATTCATGTCCATAATTTAAATTTCAGCATCTACTGTTTCCGTTTTATTTACCAAGCATCATATATTTTCAGATATTAGAAAGCTGATGATCTATTTTTTCTCATGTTTTTGCATTATTATGGTGACATCGAATAGTGTGCTGCTGTTTTAGATGTCTTGGAAAAATCAATGAAGAAATTCAAAGAACCTGAAGACACTGTTGAGTGATCAAATAAGTTGAAGATATCCTCATGATCATCCTAGCAGTTAAGCTCTTATTAACTTAATGAAGCTATAGAAATTTTATGACTGATGCCTTTTGTGCTTGTATGTTTCATGGATTTCTCTAGTAGACTACGAATTTCTCTATTTTTACCGGAAAATTACATAAACATATAACAAAAGGAATTTTGATAACTCTTTTTTTTTTTCCGGAAGCTACATGACATTCAAATAAGCATTAATCACTATTGGTATAGTAGATTTACTAGATTGAATCATGATCAACATTTTTTTTTTTTGTAGTATTACTCCCTATTCTTTGGGAATAGTTAAAAGTTAAAAGCCTGTTGTCTCTTTGAAAGACTTGATATTGACAACTGGATACTATTTTCTTGATAGCCAAAACATTAAACTTGAAAGTATAATATCTAGTTTACGTGAGGATTTTTTTTTTTTTTTTAGAGTTCATCCTTAAAATGGTATCCCAAAGATTCATTGAATCAAAATAATCTTAAAGATACAAACAATAAATTTATGTGTGATAAAGGATGAGGTAGTAAATTCTAAAAGTTACATAATTGCGTGACATTGTTATTTATGTGTAAAACTTCAAATCCAAAATCCCAAAATAAAAAGCCGTTTGCGACCACCTTGAGAATGTTGGTTGCGCATCCAGAGCAGGAGTTCACGGTGAGTTTGCAACGGGTTTAGAAGTTAAGACGTGTATAGTATATGATTTTTTTAAATAAATAAAAAAAAATTATTTAATGAAATAAATAATTTGTAAAATAATTACAAAAGTACGTCGCATCAGTGTAAACGAGATAAGATAGATCAAATGACATGTGTATATCTCATTTACAGTATAAACGAGATATGTGTAAACTTATCTTGTTTACACTGTAAATGAGATAAGAGTGGGTGCGGCCTATATATACATATCGTTCACAGTGATGTTTCCGGCCCATTTTCAACCTCTCAACCACTTTTTTCTCTCTTCTATTCTTTTCCGACCATATTATTGAGTAACTCTAAGATAGCGTGCGCAGATGCACGTGATCCGGACGTCAATCGACTGAACGCGACATAGCACGTCATCGGGGCAGCCGACTTCGCGGTTAATTTTGTTATCTTCACGTTTATGTTATCGCATATATGTATAGCCATGGTTAGGATACTTGCCAATCATTAGTATACAATTTATGGTTTAGGTGGCTGAATGTATCATTAGCAACAGTTCACTGATAAGGTACGATTTTAGGTATTACTGAAACTCCATTTGTTACGTACGTGTTAATGAATGTGGTTCTGATTTTTTTTGTAATTAAGTTATTAAGCACATAATTATTAATTTAGATATTAAATGTTGTGGTAGATATTTTCTTGAAGTTAATTTATTAATTTAGTTATTAACTATCCAAATAAAAGTTATTTTTTAACTTAATTTACTATGAGACTAAGCAAATATATGTATTTAGATGTAACATTAAGTTAGTCGTTAATGAAGTTAATTTGTTAAGTAAACAATTATGTAATTTTATTTTTATCTAAATTAAATTATTGAGTGAAAGTTTGTTAATTAGATTATCAATTGCTTTAGTAAATATTTTTATTTTAATTAACGTATTGAGAAGATGTTTATTAATTAACTTAGTAATTATTAACGTACAAAGTTTTATTTAAATAAATTTAGTTAGTACATATTTGTAAACTTTTGCTAAATAAATGTACATAATAGTTAAATCAGTTTGTTATGTTAATGCTTATTGGGATTTTATTTTTCTAATTTTTCTAATTTATTTTTTGTCAGAGGCCTCACCTACTTCTTTCTCGGCGAGTGAGTCACACACTTGCACCACCGAACGCCATCGTCCCTTATTTGAGGGAGGTTGGCTTCGATGACACGGTGCCACTTAGGGACTTCGTCTTTGACAACTCCTTGATCATGACATTTATGGAGTGCTGGCGTCTGGAGACTCACATGTTCCACCTGCCATTGGGTGAGTGGACTATCACCCTGCAGGACGTTGTGTACTACCTCGGGCTACTGATGCATCTCTATTTCGTGGTACATTTTATGCTTAATTAAGTGGATTTTATCAACTTTTTCCACATTTATTCAATGAAATAGCATGGTTTCATGATTTTCTCCTAATTTGTGCTTAAGTGTGAAAACATGCTTTTTAGGCCTTTAATTTACTAATTTTAATTCACATTTGATTCCACTAGATGCCTTGATGCGTTTGTTAGTGAATTCAGGTTGAAAAGGATAGGAATGGATTAAATGAATGAAGAGAAAAGCATGCAAAGTGGAGAAATTATGAAAAATCAAAGATTTGGGATGCATTCATCGACGCACATGCGTGGAACGACGCGCACGTGTGAATTTGAAGTCGCATTGCGACGCATATGCGTGACCCATGCTTGGAAGGATGTTAGAGTAGATTTTTGTGTTCTTGGCTTGGGATGGTAACTTAGGTGAACTTGAGTTGCTAATGTCCAAGTCTTGACAATTGGTGTCCATTGACTCTAGCTTTCACAAAGTTAATTAGTGAGTGGTTAGGACTTATGGATTAAGATTGGTGTAGCTCATTTGACTTTCCTTCACTTGTTAGAGGATGACTTAATGAGATTGATCCTTACAATTATCATGTTGTGGTTAGTAATAAGGATAAAGATCCTTAACCATCAACCCTTGCCAAGACCTTTTTATCATTTGAGTTTCATTTACTTTCTTGCAAATTATCTTTCATGTCCCTTATTCAAAATCCCAAAATACTTGTCCCATAACCAATAACAAGAACACTTCCCTGCAATTCCTTTGAGAGATGACTCGAGATTTGAATACTTCGATTATTATTTTTATTGGGGTTTGTACTTGTGACAAACAAATTTTTGTATGAGAGGATTATTTGTTGGTTTAGAACTATACTTGCAATGAGATTTCATTTATGAAATTCTATACCATCAAAAATCCCTTCATCAAAATGGCGCCGTTGCTGGGGAATTGCAAATGTGCGCTTGTTATTGGTTATTGTATATATGTGTATATGTGAGTATGTTTGCCTTTTGTCTCTTTGTTAGTTTTTGCTAGTTTTAGGATTTAGTTTTCTTGTTTCTTATTTGATTTTGTTTTCACTTGCTCTTGCTATCATGAATTCTCATCCTTTTGGCTATGAGTTTGGTTACAACTATGTTGTAGGAAGTGGAGATTACAATGAGAATATGCACCAAGGATGGAACAATCAAAGGTGGGAGGAGCCTCAAGCTTATGGACAATCTTCTTGGCAACAACCTCCTCCGATTTCGTATAGGTATACTTCCACTCCTTATGCATATCAATCTAGTGGATGTGGTAATCTTCATTGTACTTGTCAACAACCATCACCACATGCCTATGAGCCTCATCCTCAACATAGTCCTCAACCATACTCACAAGCCCCTTTCTACCAAATGCCTTCCTATGACCCTCATCCATCATATAACCAATCACCCTTACCTCATTCTTGTGACCATTATGTAAGAAAATCCCTAGAGCCACCACAATTCCAACATCAATACTCCCAAGGACCACAAATTTCATATACACCACCTCCATACCTTTACCAAGAAGAACCACCTTCCTATTATGAACCCTTTATCCAAAAAAATGAACCCTCCTATCCACCCCAATCTCCAATAGATGAAACCCTTAGTCTTATCCTTTAAGGGCAAGAAGAGATGCAAATGGAGGTACTAGAGTTCACGACCGCCTTAAATGAGGTAGCAAGTCGATTGGCCTCCCAATGCTTGAGCATTCAAGGAACTCCCATGGCCACATGTGGAGAATCATTTGAAGAGCATAGTATGAAGGAGAGATTAGAAACTCCGGTGGAGAATAAGGAGTGAGATTTTGTATTGGAACAATTGGAGGAAGTTATGATTGTTGAAGAAGAGGAAGAAGTGGTAGAAGATTTAGGAGATGTTAAAAATCCATGGGAATGCAGCATCATGGAGCCCTCTTCCACGAAACTTGAAATTGATGTTAAGGAGGGTGTACAACCTCCAAAACATATCATGGTTGAAGATTTTGAAGAGGTTAATCAAGAGATGGATTCAATCATTGGTGAATTCTTATCTACAATTGAATCCTCCCCCATTGGACTTGACATAGAGATTAAAGAAGAATTGGTACGACCTCCCATGTCCTTGGTAAGCAATGAAGAAGAGATTGAGTTGAAAGGAAGCTATCAAGAGGAAGAGGTTGGAATTGAAGAAGCTTGCTTAGAGGTGGAAGTAATCAAGGAAGAACACAAGGGAGTGGAGCTTGTAAGGGCATTGGAAACACCTCTTCCCAAACCATCACCATCCATTCTTTCATTCAAGTGGGTAAATCTCTCATCTTTAAGCTTAATTAGCCCACTTGAATATAATTTACTTGAGACAGATGGACAACTTAGAGCTCTTTGTGGCTTTAAGAGCAAAAGAAAGATGGTTAGTGGTTGGCATTGTGAATCAAAGTTCATGATAGTTGCATGCTCAAGGCTTAAAAAAGCAAGGGTTGCTTCATTGAGAATTCATCTTGCTTAGCACCCGGATGGACTAATGATGATCAATTTAAAGACGAGTGTCAAAACAAAGTGTGAGATCCCGGATCGCATAAGGAGAATCAATTTTGGGAGCTCATGGTTTGTGAAGAACTCCATCAAAGCTTAGAGCTATTGATTTTGAAGAATGGAGCTTATTGGAGACTCAAGCATTGGTGGATGTTCACAGATGGCTTCAAGCACAAGCCACCTTGATGAGGAGCTCCCCATAAGTCTAACTTAAGGACAATAAATAAAAATGTTAGGTGGGAGACACCCTACCATGGTAACATCTTTTCATTTTTCTCTTTTGTAAATATTGGTAGAATTGGTTTAATTTCTTGTTTTGATTGGTTTGTTGAGTTTATTTGGTAGTTTGGTATGTTAAATAAGGTTTTATGGTGTTTTAGTAGCTGTTTGGAGGTTTGGAATGCTTGGTTTGGTGCAAGAACTTGGAAATTTTTTGAAAAAACAGAGCACCATCCACGCGTACGCGTCACCCACGCGTACGCGTGCCCCCAAGCTTTTCGACCATCCATGCGCACGCATCATTCACGTGTATGTGTGGATCCAAAATTCTCACCTTCATATAAAATCCAGAGATTTATGCCTACTTTGTGCACGTTTTGTGCGCGAGGCACAAGCCTACCCACGCGTACGCGTCGTCTCTCTGAATAAGCCGTACGCGTGACACACGTGTACGTGTGATACACACGTACGCGTCGCTCCCATTTCACCATCCCACGCGCACGCGTCGCTGCACGCACACGCGTGGATTGCACTTCTTCATCACCTTCTTTTCTCATCTTCTCTCCATTTCTTTCCTTCTTCTCTCTTCTTCTCTTCTCTTACCCATCATCCAACACTACCAAACACCATTTACAACCATTCCTTTTAGATAGTTTGTTGTTTAGTTAGTTTAATTTTCATCAATTTTTTGTTTTTCATAATAAGTGTTGGATTATTAATATTGTTTGCTGTTTATTGCTACTTATTACTAACTGAATGCTATTTTAGCATTAATGATTTTGGATATTCATTGTTGGATTTTATTGTTGAGGTTATATTTTGATACTTGGTTTTGAGTCTCTTTGTTGCACAACTGTGAATACCAAGTGAATGACATTGCCTTCAAGCTTTTTTAGTCTTTTGAATTACATGATTTGGCCAACATGTGATTTGAATTCTTTTATTTGAGCAGGCAATTTCTTGATGGATGTTGTGCATTTATTTTAATGCATTGTTTTTCTTGATCATATGCATCCACATGTTTTTGGCTTGAATGCTTTCATGCTTCTTTATTGCTTGTGTGGTTGTTTTGATCTACGAGTTTAGAGCATCTCAAGCACACTAGAATGATTGAAGTGCATGTTCTTTTTTGTGTAATTGTGACATAGCTTCCATGCTAGTGGGTGTTCTAGACCGCATGCATCTTAGAATTCACACACTTACTTTTATCCATGTCACACTTTGGGTCACTCACTTCATTCTAGTGATCATTACCTCATTCCAACAATTTATGCTTCCTTACTTTTGCATTTACTTTTCTTACTATCCTATCTTCTATTTTCAGGATGAGTCATTATAAGCTAAAACGGAAGCGGGACAAAGAACATGCAGCAACTGGTTGATCCACCAGCTGAAGGTGGCAACTCGGCAAGTCGCCGTACCCCCTTGCTCATCTTTGAATGCACCGAGGACGGTGTAAACTTTTAAGTGTGGAGAGGTCGTCCGACCAGTCGGCGCTTTTGGGTGACAAATTTCTAATCCCAACACTTTTGCATTTCATTTTTAGTCTTTTAAGATTTTTTGTTGCATTTTCTTATTTCGCATATATATATATATATACATAATAAGCTTAGTCAAAATAATGAAATTTTTCAAAAATTTTATCTATTGAGCACCCTAATTGATTTGAGTAAAAATTTTTCATCGAACTTGCTTGAACTATACATTGTGGAACATGTTTCGAGCTAAGAACACAAGCTTGTGAGATTTGAGCCTAATTGTGTGGTTACATCTTATAACCACTATTTTTCCTTCTTGTGTGATTATTCTCTTTCTTTGATTGTAATCTTTGATTTGTTTGATTCTTTATGTCCATTATTTTGTGTAGACATGTATTTATATGATTGATGCCATTGTTTCAATTAGCTCACTTACCCAAACAGCCTTACTTTTTATCTTCCATTGTTAACCAACTTTGAGCCTACGATTAACCCACTTGTTCTTAATATTAGCACATTACAAGCCTTGAAGCGAAAAATCATAAATATCCGTTATTTGGATCTTTGATAGCTTAGGTTAGTGAGTGTGTATCATTCAAGTGTGGGGAAACTTGGGACATTGGTTGAAAAAAAGGTGTGTTTGGTATTTTCATTAAAGATCTTGGAAAATGGGTACATACTCATGTGCTAATTAAATGTAAAACCATATGCATTGATACTTTTGTATATACTTTATTGCGAAACGAAAAAAAATGAGAAAAAAAAAAGAAAAAAAAAATATATATATATAAAAAGAAAAAATAGAAAATAAAAGAAAAAGAAAAGTAATAAAAAGGGGACAAAATGCCCCAAAGTAAAGTTCAATAATATCAATGCATATGAGTTGTGATCAAGAAAAGAATGCATGAGTGTGTGAAAAAAGTGAAGAATGGGTAGTTAGGTTTGTTCAGAATTGTATAGGTTATTATATAGGTTAGGTGGAAAGTTTAAGTTAATCAAAGATTCAAATTTCAAGCTCACTTGATCATATGCACCCTACCTTGACCCTAGCCCCATTACAACCTTGTGGAAAGACCTCATGATATTTGTATGCATGCATGAAATAATTGTTGATTGTTAGATGAAAAACAAGTCTTGGAAAGCATGATTAGGGGAGAATTGAGTGGATCAACACCATACACTTGAGTGATTAGAGCGGATACACATCCGGTGAGGGTTCGATCGCTCAATTACATGTTTTCACCTAGAATCATCACTTTTCTTGTAAGTTTGTAAAATCTTTAATAACTCAATTCAATTGTGGGTTTAGCTTGGTTGTTAATACCTTTAGCCCATATGCTTATATATGCTTTCTTGGAAGCTGATTTATTTTGACTAAGTAATTGCATCCATTTAGGTAGTTGCATATAGGAAGATTGCATATAGTTTATTTGTATTGAATAAATGATGATATCCTTTGTCTCTTTCTTGGTTTAGCATGAGGACATGTTTGGTTTAAGTGTGGGGAGATTTGATGCACCACTATTTCGTGGTACATTTTATGCTTAATTGAGTGGATTTTATCAACTTTTCCCATATTTATTCAATGAAATAGCATGGTTTCATGATTTTCTCCTAATTTGTACTTAAGTGTGAAAACATACTTTTTAGGCCCTTAATTGGTTAATTTTAATTCATCTTTGATTCCACTAGATGCCTTGATGTGTTTGTTAGTGAATTCAGGTTCAAAAGGCTAGGAATGGATCAAAGGAATGAAGAGAAAAGCATGCAAAGTGGAGAAATCATGGAAAATCAAGGATTGGGAGTGCATTCACCGATGCGCACGCGTGGGTTACGCGCACGCGTGAATATGGAGTCGCATGGCGACGCGTACGCGTGGGAAGTAAAAATGCCAATCGACGCATACGCGTGACCCATGCGTACGCATCGATGCTCGCACGTGACTTCATTAAAGTAAAAACGTTTGGGGCGATTTCGGAGCTTCCCCAGGCCCAGATCCAACTCATTTTCTGAGCCTATTACATGCAGAAATCAAGAGGAGTCAAGGGGGGAGGGGGAGCACATAGTTTAGTTTTTCATCATGCTTTAGTTAGTTTCTAGAGAGAGAAGCTCTCTCTTCTCTCTAGAATTAGGTTAGATGTAGATTAGGATTTCTTAGATCTAGGTTTAATTCATGCTTTGATTTACTTTTCCTTTCTAATTTCTTGTTCCCTTACTTTTACTCTCCTTGTTTAGTATTTTGCTTCTTGTAATTGTTTACTTTGTTGTTAATGCACTTTGTTCCTTTTATTTTTCTTTAATGCAATTTATGTTTCATGTTCCTTTATTGTTGATTTGAGTTGTTGTTGTTAATTTCTTGCAATTGGTAGTTGTAGATTTAAATTTCTTGCAACCTTATCTTGCTTTCCTTTTATGCCTTCCAAGTGTTTGATTAAATGCTTGAAAGGATGTTAGAGTGGATTTTTGTGTTCTTGGCTTGGGATGGTAACTTAAGTGAACTTGAGTTGCTAATGTCTAAGTCGTGACAATTGGTGTCCATTGACTCTAGCTTTCACTAAGTTAATTAGTGAGTGGCTAGGACTTATGGATTAGGATTTGTGTAACTCATTTGAATTTCCTTCACTTGTTAGAGGATGACTTAATGAGATTGATCCTTACAAGTATCATGTTGTGGTTAGTAACAAGGATAAAGATCCTTAACCATCAATCCTTGCCAAGACCTTTTTATCATTTGAGTTTCATTTACTTTCTTGCAGTTTATCTTTCATGTCCCTTATTCAAAACCCTAAAATACTTGTCCCATAACCAATAACAAGAACACTTTCCTGCAATTTCTTTGAGAGACGACCCGAGATTTGAATATTTCGGTTATTATTTTTATTGGGGTCTATACTTGTGACAAACAAATTTTTGCATGAGAGGATTGTTTGTTGGTTTAGAACTATACTTGCAACGAGATTTCATTTGTGAAATTCTATACCATCAAAAATTCCCTTATCAGCTACGCGCGCATGGAGAGCCAGTGGGGTGCTTCCATGATTTCTACAGATGGTACGGCACTGAGACCTGGGAGTTGGTGGAGAAACTATTTGGTGGCAGGCCTCCAGTGATTCAGCAGCAGGAAGCGCAGAGGAAGGAGTCTTTCTCCTTGAAGCTGACATGACTTCAGGAGCGAGTCTGACATATGCCCGATACCGTTAATCCAGACACCCTCTGAGAGTATGCGAGGTGTTACATCATGTTAGGTGTTACATCATGTTACTGATGGGGGTTACCTGATGACTAACAAGTCGAACAATTTGGTCCATCTCTGGTGGCTGCAACTACTTGCCGACTTTCAGACGTGCTGTGGTCTGTCTTGGGGTTCGGCAGTGCTTGCATAGACCAACCATTTTCTGTGCTCTACAGCACATCGAGGCACGATAGAATAGCTGGCTACACTCCGCTATTAATGTCTTGGATATATACCAGGGATTTTCATCGACAGAAACAAACGGTTTGCAATGCATGAAAGCCCAATACAAAATGAGAAGGCCCAGAATACTTTGTCAAATATGCTACAGTCATGGACCATAAGGTGCCCATCATAGTAAGGTAAGACCCTGAACTCACATATTGTTCCAGAACAAAAACTCTGCGGTACGTGTAGCAGCTTCGGCACTTTGTTGTATGACTCCTCCCAGTCCCTGTATATTTGTGCAGTTGCCTTTTGCTTCGCCATCCAGACCTTTCTATATGAGGGTTTGAAGTGATAGCTTTGCCGAACTACATCCTGTAGGACAGGAATGCTGATGGATGGGTTGGACTATATCAACGATAAGATGACATTGCAGATGAGGGTGTTGTCCAACTGTCGGTGGTCTTGGGACATATTGGGTGCTAAACACGTATGCGATCCACCAATCCTCCGGACCTCCCTAACGAAATAAAACATTTATGGTTGGAAACTACACCAGATATAACAATCATAAATGAGTAAATATGCCACAATTAAACTTGACCTCACCAATATTCGAGATTCTGTTAGAGGGCTACATGGAGACTCCAAGGACATCCAGCTACAGATTGGTGGCAATGCACATGGTACTTTAATAGATCCGATTCGACAACTTGGTACTTAGGACTTCTGCAAATGCTGTAGTTTTTTACACCCTACATTACTGCATCTCTACTTTTGAATCTGTAGCCGGCCCAAAACTCCACCCCACTGTTTAGGTTGTAATAATCTTCTCCAGTGTTAGAAAACAAAGATTTCTCATGCATTGCGTCAATATGCAATGCATGATAATGACTTGGTACATTTGATAACGTCGAAATCGGGTGGGAGGGGGAGGGCGAAACATAGCGGACTGCTGCCTCGGCTGACGTCTTTTGCACAAACTCCTCCTCCTCCTCATCTTCAGAAAAACCACTATCGTTGCTATCCGCAAAATACTCCTTGCCAGAGTCTTCATAATCCACATTCATGTCTTTCACTGGACTAGCAACATGAATTAATGGTGGTGCAAGAGGTGGGTCATCCATCACAAAGGTCGAGTGGACAGATCCACTGCCACCAACATCACTAACCTCCGCAGAAAGCTCCATTACTTGTTCCGCCATGATTCTCCCATGGATGTCAAACATGAGGCGCACATACTCGTCGTCATGGAGGCGACATAGACGAAACCGAAAAACTCTATTTTTGAACGGTGCTAGCAACCTATACCCTACCTCTTCCGATCTCTTTTCTCTCTAAACCACCAAAGTTACTCAATATTAGACTATTCAACTCAGACAAGGAACTTACTCACCGAGTGTGTAACAGCAATGGATTATCACACTCAAATATCACCCCATTGTCACTGTTTCTTATACAATAATTGGGATACACACAGACAACCACATATCCACTACTACTGGACATTTTTGTCTATTTTTTGGAAAAAAAAAACGGAAGAGAAGAAGATATGAAATATATGTGGAGAATATCAAGGGTTGCACATTCTTTTATAGCTGTTAAAAATATCTTACTGTATTTCATTTACACTGTAAACATTATAATTTATCACGTATCAATTTACACTGTAAACGAGATAAGAGATGCGACCTATTTTCGTAATTATTTTATAAATTATTTATTTCAGTAAATAAAATATTTTTTTATTTATTTAAAATGAAAATCCTATAGTATACACTTATCCCGCTGGTCTCATACATTAGAGGTTTCGGGTTCGAATCCGGGCTCAAACATCTATGAAATCAATTTTTCTGATACATTTTTAAAAATCTTAAAAATATGAACAAAGAATACAAGTCAAGCAACACAAAATAGAATAGAAAACAATCTCGCTTTGTTTTTTGGCCCCCCCTTCATTTCCCTTGTTTTCTTCACTCTTCAGTTTTCTTATTAACTTTGAACACTTCCTTCTTCCCCTTCCTTCGATTTCTTGTATTCAATTTGATTCTCGCATAGCTAGGGTTTTTTTTCTCTCGCATCAATCATACAGAGAGAGAGAGAGAGAGGCAGTCATGGATTGGGGAAATGTTACAGCGGAGGATCTGGTGGACGCTCTCCGGGAGGTGGACTGGTCGTCGCCGCCGCGTCCCTTGTCGGAGTTCTTCTCGCGGTTCACGGTGCCGAGATCCTCCTCCAAATGGGATAGCCGCTTCAAATGCAATCTCTACTAGTACCTTACTTCTTGTTCCCTTACAAACAATCTTGTTTATAATTCAGTTGTCATCTTAACAATCATTACAATTTCGAAAATTTGAAACTGGAATTTTATTGTATGATTCACCCAAAGGAACTAAATTTTGTTATTGAAATCACTGAAAAAGCTTCAGATTTTAATAGCTTAACTAAAATTATTAGGATGCGAAATGTAATTTATTTTATCTATTTGTTATTTTAATCATATCTTGTTATTTTAATCATATCTTGTGTCCTTAACCTTTTTCCACATCTTGATGAGTTTCTTTATATGATATGATAGGATATCTTTTTCTTTTCTTTTTTTTTTTTCCAGCAATAATAATTTCTTGATGTGTTTGTGTTTGTGGCAAATAGCTTACTATCACTAAGGGAAGGTATTTTGGATTGGACAATAATGTTGTTATGCTTGTGTTTGCAGCTATCGGACCAACTACTTCCTTTTGATTGTTTCTGTTCTCAGTAAGTAGTTATAATGAAATATCATTTGTTCATTTTCAAGGTTTTGATGAAATCCTTCCTGTCTCACATCTGAGGTTCAAATTGCAGTATTGGGTTTTCTTCGGAGGCCACTGGCTATAGTAGCTGCGCTTCTTACCGCCCTTAGCATCGCTTTCCTAAATGACAGGTTAGCTGTGTTACTCTTCATAAATAAAACAACAAAATACGATTGTTTTCAGAGTTCACTTGTTTTAACAAACATTAGGTAAGTCCAATGGTGCTGGACTAGTTAGGGGGCAAAACTTTTGTATCTGTTGAACATTTTGCATTTTGGTTTCTTTTGCCTACTTTAGGCTTGGTATCCAGACACTGGATTTTATAGTTGTGCAAAAATAGTAACACATGCCTCAATTTTAGATCAAATAGCCCAAGATCATACTTTAGCGATACAGTTCAATCAAGAATCCACCAATTTATATTTTATGTTTATGCAATGCAGATGCCATATTTTGCTGGGTATAGCTATGATGATATAATTAATGTGTTTATGCATCTTTTATTTACAATATTATTGTGTAATCTTCATAGTGTAACTTCATACAGAAACATGCTTCTTAGAAACCTTAAGGAAAAAAGTTTAATATGGACTGGTTTTTTGTAGCTGGCCAGCTGGTCCTACCTAGTGAGATAAAGCTATGTTATTTGTTGTTGTTACATAACTTACAACAGGATCAGTACCCATCATGCATCATAATGAATATAATGTTAAATCCATTTTTTGACTTCTTCGTCCTTGCATTTGTTTTGAGGATAATAAGAAAATTATGGTTATAGTACCTTTATACTGACAAATTATGGTTAGGTCGCTATAGTGGGTAAATCTTAAACGTAAATCTCATGGTACAACCATTAGAGCAGTAATGTTGCATAGGGAAATGGGGATGCTTAGATGGATGAGTGGGAAGCAAATAGAAAAGATTAGAAAAGACTGCATTAGAGTTGAGGTGGTCTTATGGTTAGATGTAGAGGGTGGTCCAAGAAAATTAGTAACGGGCTAATGATTTGTTTAGTTTTGACTATTGAGAACTTCAACATGGCATTTTTCATTTGATCTTTTTGGAAAATAGATCAGGGATTTGTATCCATGGAAAGAGAGTTCTATAAATTCATGGAAAAATAAAATAGTTTATCTTTGGCTGCGATATTGATAAGAAGGAAAGGAGAGATGGATAAAAACGAGATATATTAATATTTGGTTATTCTCAAATGGCAAGGGCTTAAAAGAGTAAAGTTCCTGATAAGATTTACCTCTGTACAATTTCTAAAATATTTTAACTGATGTTATACATAAATCAGTGGATCTATCAGTTTGCGAAAGTTTAAACTATGAAGTCTTCAACTTATCTGTCACATTTTTACTTTGTAAAAGTGCTTAACTGATTGCTACTTTTTTCCCCCCTCCTTTTATATATATATATATATATATATATATATATATATATATATATATATATATATATATACTAGTGTATTAATAAGTATTAATGATTAAATGTAAACAATAATAAAAAATTTGAGTTTAGCCAGGATAGTATGTTATACTAAAATCAAAAGGTCATGGGTTCAACTCTTGGATTTAACAAAACTTCTTTTATAAATTGTATATGATGAAGGGTATTTAGGAAAGAATGTGTAACCAAATCCTTTCCAATTCCTGTTATATATATACACACATTATTCTTTTCATATCTGATTTGTAGTTTTTCGCAGCTTTGCAGGTACCTTTAGTGAGAGAGTGACAAGAACAGTTAGGCAGTTTTCACCACATTTAGCTGCCAAGATGAGACCTCCCCTTACGTAAGTATCTCTGATTTATATTGTCATTGGAGATCTTTGGACTCTAGTGCACCCTTGGTAACGATTGAAACTTCAGGCCTGTTATACGGGGACGTCCATCATCTAAGAGAGCGATTTATATATGTGGTCGGCCACGTTGGGTGTTTGTCTTGATATTTTCTTCTGGTAAATGATTACTTTCTTTCTAATATAATAGCTCGTGTTATTGTTTCAAATGTCATTCTTTAGACCTTTGTTGTTTAGATAACTTTGCTAATAGTCCTTCCCCTTTTCATGCAGCAAGTTTCATCCTTTGGTTTGTCTCTGCTGGTCTTCTAACTGTTTTGTGGGCACTTGCATTTGGTCTTCTTGGTAAATTTCATGCTCAGAAATTTTAATATTTTTCATTGCTAGCATTTAACTTCTTATTTAACTTCTTACTTTTTTGTTGATTATTGTCCTCACTCTTTTCAGCTACCATCCTGCATGCAAGCTTTAGAACCCCTAACTTGAAAGCACGTCTAAACACATTCCGAGAAGAATTTCGTGCAGTATGGCGCAATTATAGTGAGCTATAGGCTGTAGCTTACATAATCTTTTTGGTTTTGGATGTGAGTGCTTTCTACCTTCGTGTTTTCACAGGTTAAATTATTTTGTAAATTGTGTTCTACAACATTTGTGAAATGCTACTTGTTGAAATGTGCCTCTCAAGTCCTAGTTGCATTTTTGTTTTCAACTCTTATAGCAGATTTGATACATCAATCTCTGTATTCTGTGGAACCTCTGGGATATAGACATAGAATGCACTTTCATTGTCAAATGGGGGTTAGTTTCACAGTTGTTCAAATAGGTTGAACTTGAGGAGCTACCTGCATGGTATATTGGTATAACCAAAAAAATAGTTAAATCTCATCTTTAGCAATATACAGTATCACTCTTTAGGTTTTGAATTTGTGCAGTTATTGGGGGTTTTCTATTATTGTATTGGGGAAAGAGAGTTTCATGAGTATGACTTTGTGCTTATCTATGTCTTGATCCTTGCACTGTTAGAAGTTTTGACTTGTTAGGATTGCACGTAAGGGGTGGATTGAGGGAAAATGTAACTGTCCCCATGGGATAACATGAATCTAATGCTAGGAAAGTAAGTCGAGTAGGAAGCTTGCATAGCTTTTGCATTAATCCAATTTTCCAATCAAATGAACCAAAGTTACAGTGACGCAATATAGTTTTACAAAAGATAAGATTTCTTTAGGCTTTAGTTTAGCCTTCTTTAGGGTAGAGTCAGAGATTCTTGGAAGTTTATTTACTATAATTTAGGACATGAGTGACATGGACTGCAACAAGGCAAAATTATTTGCCCAAATTGTGAACTCTGCTTCATTCGTGTTATTGTTAGAAATAACTAATGGCATCAAATTTCCATGTTTTTGGCATCTGTCTTTGTATTTGGTCGTTTTAATTTTTATCAATAATTAGGCTAGCCACCCTTAAACCATGTTTTTGGCATCAGTCTTTGTATTTGGTCGTTTTAATTTTTATCAAAAATTAGGCTAGCCACCCTTAAATACGCTGTATTTGGATTGTCTCATGATTAGAGGTTGAATTAAAATACAAAATTTCTTCAACCTACGTGGTGTTTTCTTTTCAGCTTTACACTAATCTGTAGGTCTATCAACATTAGAGATTTAGAGGTTGTTGTATGGCTAGTGTCATGTGGGAGCAATGGTTCTCATGGATTGATTTGTTAACTGGAACATGAAGATACCACATGGAGCAGATCAGCAGAGAAGAGAAGAGGAAAGACAAGAGACAACAATAAAAGAGGGGGAAAAGGGAGGGGGTGGTGGGGATTCAATTGTTTAAAGTCTTTGGTATTACTGTATCTTAAGTTTGCATTTGGGGTGATGCTTTGATGGATTTCTTGTTCAAAACATTGTTCTGACCCTGAACGCAAAGAGGCCTAGATGATGATTGGGCGTGTGCTTTAAGATGAGATGATGTAGAATGCAAACACCGTTATGATTCTTATCTTGTACTGTATGAGTTATGCATTGACAAGTTAGAAGTGGATTTTGGTGTAGAGCCTATCACATGTTCAGTTAAGTGTGGAATTAGCTCCGAAGTTCAATGAAATTTTAATCAATAGATTTAAGAGAGAAACTAGGAAAATGAGCTTGAGATTTTGTGTTGACCCACAATTTTAAGATAATGAACATGAGTCTTGTAGTTTTCAATTATAAGATAACATCAGAATCCTTCCTATAAATGTGGGGAACATTTTCAAATTTTCATCCTAGCCAACCACCATTTTCAAAAACATTAGCACAGGCAAGGCGGTGAAGAGAACCTAAAGTTGTGTCAGTCTCGACCAAGAGGCTTAAGAGAGAAAATTTGATAGTATTCCTATGTCCTAATTATGCATTATTCCGTTTTTGTCCAATGCAGGACTGATTAGTGATGATCCTTGGGATTCCAACAGATCGTTTTTCGATTTGGTGGCTGTTTAAGTATTTAAGAGTCTCTGAATTTCGTTGTCAAGGATGGCAGGTTCTGAGTTTATGGACATTCTAGAAGAGGTGATACTTAATGCAGGCCAAAAGGTTGGGCTTGTTATTGGAGATAAAGACTCCAGTATAGAATGTGTTGTGAAGAGGCCTAGGAATCCTGATTGTGGCAGTGACTAGATGTTAGAGCTGGTGGTGATAAGAAATGGTCCCTGTTGACAGTAGTGCCTGATAAATATGCCAATGGTCAAGGTGAGCTGGAAGACAAAACCAATGAGGGGTCTTCCAGATAATATTTTTTGATAGGTTTTGTGGTACTAAGGATTTTCCAAAAATGAATGAAGCTGACCTCCAATTATCTGATTATTCTGTATTAAAATTATAGGAGTTCTTGATAGGGTTAACATATACATCATTTGTGGGAAGTGCTGACAGTTATGTAGAAGAATAAGTCGTATGGCTCTCTGAAGAAGTATGGAAGGATCAAGGTCGATAGGGATAAGGTTCAAATAATTGAAGAATGAGCTACTCTGAAAACTTTAGTCAAACTTCGGAGTTTTCATGGTTGGTTCATTGAGGGAGGAGGTGATCAGATTTACAAGGGGTGGAGCCGGGCACATAGGTCTTTTCAGGATTGTTGTCGGAGAGAGATTCTAGTAGTGACATTTGGGGACAGATTTTTTGGTTGCCCACGGTATCCCCCAGCCCGACAGGCCAAGGACTAATCCGTCGCGGATCGGAGCTCCATTTAAGGGTTTGCCGCTGGCCATTTGGGGACAGATTTTGGTATATGTTTAAAACTTTAATTTTCATTCCGTGGAAGTCTAGTGAACCCTTACTCCAAGATATCTTGGGCAACTTGAGGTTGAGGCGTTGCCCAAACTTTTGGCCTAATTTATGTCAATTCTCTTCTTGTTAGATTGATTTTTGCATTAATTCCCATAATTTAGGTTACCCATAGAAAATTGAATTCAGAACATTCTTAATATTCCAGGCTGAATTAAAATGACCATGTGGCACGTTGACATATCTTGCTCCTTTCAGGGTATCAAAATTTTCAGTATAATTGTGGCGTTGGGTATCTTGTGCGAATTTCAGGTTTCTAACCTTTTTTTTTTTGCTTGAGTTGACTATTGTAGTGCCAAGTTTATTGCAAAACTGATGTAGTTTCTGTTTGAACAAGATTGAAAACACATTGATATTTTGATAGCCCTAAAAACAGAAACAAAAATGATAGTTTTGATGGTAATCTTGTTTTAGGTGCTGCTGCTGTTCAGTTAATGTAATGTTCAATTGGAATGGACACTTGTGAAGAATGCATATCATTGGAAGTTATCAGCAGACAGTAAATTTCCAAGGTTCTTGCGTTTGTAAAGTACACTGTTTTCATTGCTTATTATATGAATAGGAGGCATTTGGAGGTTATTTATAATATCATTGACAAATGCTGTAAGCTAGACTGTCACCACAGGAGCACCCCTAATTGAAAATTTAATTGCAAAATGTAAGAGATCGGTGATGCAAACTTGCAAGATTCTCAGTTTCTTTTTTATTATTGATTTTCCTTCATTTTGAGCTATGATTGCTGTTTTGGTAGACTACAAAATGATCGCTTGCCATGTATGGTGGTGTTTCATATATACGGTGTACCTGTGCTGCTGTGCGAGTTCATATTAAAGGAAAGAAGATAAATTGGTTCATTAATTGCTCCAACGATAAACTTGAAATTAATATATTTTAATGAAATCTAGTGGTGTCAATATGTTTGGCCTTATAGGGCTGTGGTCTTGTGGTCTTACTTTAGAATTAGTCCACGGGCCACCAAATCTTTCTTCTTTTATGTTACTTTCAATAAACCTATTAAAGTCATTGGCTTCTTTTATCTCTTTATCATTTTTTTTATATAAAAAATAACGAAATTGAAAAATAGATATCAAACTAAATACAAACTAAAAAATACTTTCATCATTTTTGCTCTTTAATAATGTTTCTATTAGAAAATCAAAATACCTACAGAATTTAAATTATGAATTAAAAGTACAAATTTATCACTCAATAAAGTTTACATAAAAACAAATCTAAAATCAGGAATGTAAAGGGGAATGCATCGACTCCTTTAATACTTCTTTCTCGTAAATTTTACCAATGTCTTCATTTAAAAGCAATCAATTAAAAAACAATTAGAATTGGATAAGAATATTATACCGAGGAACACAAACTTCCATCAGAAAATACATTTACAGGCACCATTAAGATTAATCAAGTTAAAAATAACATAATTAAATATTCTATCTTTCCCCATTTAGTTCCAGAAAGAAAGTGCCAAAAGCAGGAAAAATTTCATGCAACAGGAAAACTGGAAGAACTTAAAGTCAACGAAACGAGCTTCAGGCAAAAAATATAACGCCATAAGGTTTTACAACTAGAAGATGTTTTGCTAGATTTCGGTTTTTCAACTATTAGTTTTATTTTGACGAGTCGGTTATGGATTTCGAAAATAAAATAAATAATAATGTAATATTATTATTATTATGTTATTATTTTATTTTACATGCTATAATTAAAATAGAGTTTTGACAATAATATTATTATCAGGTTTGATATCCGCGATATAAGTGAATATTGGTATTCTTGATGAATTT
Source organism: Arachis ipaensis (assembly GCF_059453495.1). Lineage (NCBI taxonomy): Eukaryota > Viridiplantae > Streptophyta > Magnoliopsida > Fabales > Fabaceae > Arachis > Arachis ipaensis. Next base: position 98,679,379 of record NC_142439.1, read on the forward strand.
AGAGTTGCTAATGCTTCATCATATATTTTTATTTCTTATAATTATTATGTTACTAATGTTATTTATAGTAGTAACTTATATATATTTATCTCCATATGTATTATTACTTGTGTTCTAATAAATTTACTTTTATAATTATCCATTTAACATATTTATGACTTGAATCTTTGATTCAGCAGCTTCCAAAACATGACACATGCCCCACTTACTTGACAACTCACCATTCACTTAATTAAAACTCATCTAACCATCATCATTCATTCATTTAACGGAACTAGATGAGGCGTATGTTCCCGCACTTCAGCTTGATGGGATCTTCCTTCCGAGCCAATTACATCACTTTTGCGAGGGCGTAGTTAGGAGATCAGCTGAGTCCTTCAGTAGAGGGACTAGAGCAGATGCCAGTGGACAGACCTGTGTTCGCTAGTGGACCTGTACACGTAGATCAGTGTAGTGACAACGGTACCCGAGATTCATGTGAGATCATGCAGATATATGATGATGACGAGGAGGATCCTGAGGAGTATCTGGAGGTAGTGGAGATTTTGTCTTCTGATAGCGATGTTTGACTGCAGAAAATTAAGATTTGGTAGCTCGTTTTGATGGCACTTCAGCTTAGCACTGGCATTTGGGTTTAAACTCTTACTTTTGGTTAGACTCACAGAGAGACTAGTATTTTATTAGACTTGCTTGGCTAGTTCGGGTGCTAGACTAGGGGCTTCCTATATAGGCCATGTCCCAGAGTCTCAAGTGTTTATATATGTATGTTTTGGATAAAGAGTGTATAAAGATGTAATAACTGACTTCTTTTTTATGATGTTTTTGTGTATATATACATGATGTATATTATTATGACTACCTTGCTTATTCCTGTATTTTAATTTCTGTACCATTATTCATGTATGTTGATTTTGTTTTCCGTATCCTTTTGTATAAAGAAAGAAAAAAAATGTTTTCGAAAAATTGATTATGCGCTAACAAGGTTACAAGCTTACTATTAAATAATAATTATATCTAGGAAGCAAATTGTTAGCACTCGATTTTCGGTATGATCATGACGTACTGGAAATTGGGTAATTACAATTTGGTATCACAGTAGTTTGTTTCTGTTAGAGCCTGAGGAATGGACTGAATCATGCTTTATTGTATACTCTATGTTGTGTCTCATGCATTTAAGATATCATTGTGATATGCATTGCATGATAGTTGCTGTGTATCCATCTTAGAATCTATTCACACTTTACCTGAAATATTAAGACTGATTACCTTAATATTGAATGTTAGGTGTAAACAGGATCTTGATTGCTGCACGGAGACGAGGATGCAGTAGGCAAGGTGGGAATTTGGAGAATATTCTGATGAGAGATACGAATGCGTTTATAGCTACGGTAAACACCATGGCTGATGTTGTGCATGAAACGGCAACTACTATGACGCGAGCAATTGACCCTTTTGGGGAACGTAACAGTGACCGTAATGAAAATCGTAATGGCGAGCATAACGATGAGGAAGATGCTGTGAATCACGATAAACCGATGACGTTGGCCATTTTTCTGAAGATGAATCCGTCTAAGTTTAAGGGAACGCTTGTTGAGATTGATGGTAACAATTGGTTTCGAGGTATCGAGAAGTCGTTGCGAGCGCAACATGTAGAGTTTGCAACTTATATGCTGGAAGGAGAAGCTGAGCACTGGTGTCATGGAGTGCAACATTTGCTACGGCAAGAAGTGAGAGAGATTCTTTGGGATGCTTCTAAAGAAGAGTTCTACAAGAAGTATTTCTGTAGATCAGTTCGTGATGACAAGGAGATGGAACTGATGCAATGGAAGCAGGGGGTATGACGGTGGCTGAGTATACCTGAAGATTCGAAGATCTGTGTTGTTTCTCTAAAATCTGTTAAGGAATCCATAAGGTTTCGAAGAATGGAAGTGTTTGAAGTTCGAAGGAGGGCTCCATGATGAGTTGATGCATTCATTGGTACCATTAGAGATACGAAATTTCGCAGAACTTTTCAGTAAGAGTTAGCTGATGGAGGATTGCGAGAAGCAGATGGCTGTATTGGGGGCGACTCGTCAGAATTTACCACTGAGAGACTTTAATAGTTTTAATTGGTATGTGGCTCACCAGAGGGTGAATTTCAAGGCATCTAGGATACCTTTTCATGGGAAAGAGCAAGCTAAGAATGATCCTGCACGCTCTACTATTGGGAATGGAAATAGGCTAAGGCAGAATGCTGGCAAACAACCTCAGCGGATCCAACTAGACCCGACATGTAAGTGATGTGAAAAATGTAAAACCCCGATAAATGCTGAATAATTAATTAATAAATTAATTATAAGCAAAGATTATTAGAAAATTAGAAATTTATAATTTGGAGAAATGCCAGTGAAAATTTAATTCAGAAAATAAAATTGAGTGCAAAAATATAACTAATTGCGGAAAAAATGTGTACTGGCATTAAAAATATTTAAAACAAAAGTCTGATCACTTATCTTAAAGGTTTTGGCCCAAGATAGGGCCAACGGATCAAAAATCACAAAACAGGTCCATGTTAGGCCCAAGGCCACACATATACAAACTCATAACTTAACATTTCAGCACCCAAAATCCCTCATTTTGAGAGAGAGCTTGTGGAGAAGAGAAGAGACAAAGGGGAGGAACAAACCCTAACTTCATCACCTTCAAATCACCATAACTTTTGTTACGGAGCTCCGATTGCCGCACTATTTGTGGCCACGTGAAGTTTATCTCTTCCTTTTTAATTATTGATTAGTTTGTAAAGTAACTCAAAATTCCAGCTCCAGTTTCTCATTCAAATCTTATTTCGTATTTTGAGTTTGGGTATTGAGGATTTTTTGTGATTTTGATGTTATATGAGTTCTCTAGCTTGTATTCTTGGTGATTTCTATCACCAAATTCAGTGGGCTATGGTAAGAAAGCCTAATCCCTTTATTTCCCTAATTATGTATGAAGTCCTAGCTTGAAAAATATGTAACATTGGTTTAATTAGATTTGGATAGAGTTGCTCGATGATTTTGGTGCAAGTTGGATTGCCTGATTTGAGTTGTTACAGAATTTGGAGTTAGGATTGCTTTTAGAGCACTCGATTGAGGCTCGGCAGTGTCGATTGTGGCTTGGGTCCATCCGGAGCAAAAATCCAAGTGTCAGAAAACCACCGTCATTAAGGTATGTGTCTTAATTTCGGATAAGCACTGTGTAACACTATGTGAAAATCTAGGTTAATTGCCCTAGGTTAGTGTTGAATCTTGTGTGTTAATGATGAGATGTGATTTAGCATGATTATGTAAATTGTGTGCTTAGTGAGTAGTTTATGAATGTATGAGTGGAATTGGAAATGAATGTTGTGATATTATTGTTATTATATTGATTAGTGTGGAATTGGACTGAAGGCCGTGATAGGGTGAGGTATCCCTTATGAGGTAAGCTATGGTAAGTTGCACAACTGTCATGTTGTGATTTTTTGTGAAATTGGTGAGATTTGATTGAATAAGTGTATTGTTGGTATTGATTTGGATTAAAAATTTAGGAAATGATAAATTGAATCGAAGTGAGGCCATTGACGGATTCAGTTGGTTGATTAGATTTTAAATGGCTAGGGAATAAATTGAAATCGGTAGTTTTGTATTAGGATGGAATAAATTGAGAAAATTGGTAAATGAGCATTATGCAGAGAATTAGTAAATTGTGGTTTTCAATCAACTTCGATAGGCCATAACTTGGTGCTCAGAGTTCGGAATTGAGTGATATTTACCTTAAATTAAAGGTAATAAAAAGACCTTTAAAACCATCTAAAATTTAGGAAAAATGAATAAATTCACAAAGAGTTATAGAGGTTTAAATTTAGAGGTTAAAAAAAAAATTGAATTTTGCAAAAGTTACATAAAGTTGGGGTCATGTGTACGCACAACCCATGCGTAAACATGAGGGGTGTTACAGAAGTGAAATGGTGTGTGCGCATACCACGTGTATGCACAAAAGAAAAATCATGTGTACGCATGACCCATGCGTACGCACAACTTGCATGACAGAATTGAATGACATTTGTGTGCGTTTTGCACGTATGCGCCAAAAAGGGACTTGTGCATACGCATGACTGTCATGTTTTTCAAGAAAATATTGATTCTAACTTTTTTTCCTATCCAATTTGCTTTTTCACCTCTATAACCCCTATTTAAGGTCTGAAAACTAGTTTTTAGGCTCTGGAATGAGTAAGAGTATTGATGGAGATAGAAATCGGCCAATTAAGAAATCAATATAAGGAATACATTGCGAGTATAGTTCTTAACCAGAAAAAATCCGCTTATCAATTTAGAAAGGTTATCACAGAATTAGAATAAAAATACTGGGAGTATGAATCCCAAGTCGTCTCCCAACGAGTTGACAAAAGGGTGCTATCTTATTAATCAGGAGTTTTTCGAGAAATTTTGAGAGTTGAATAACAGAAAATAAATAATTATAAATTAACGCAATGAAAATTAGAAGAGATTTATATATTCAAAATAAAAAGCCTTGACTGGGGGAATGATTAATTGGAAGTTCTGTCCTTGTTGGAATTCTCTCAAGTGTAGTATTGAGAGGGTGTTGTTTTCACTTAGTTAACACTTACTAAATAAAGGAAAGTCAAGTGATTGAGCTAACTCTTATTTGCAAATCCTAGTCCTCTCCTTTGGGAAGGTCTATCGTTAGTAAATAGAGAATTAGCCAACAACTTCCAATTTAACTAATCACTTGAGCATTCCAACTCTAGGGTCTCCATTTAATCAACCCCCAGATTAAGTTGGGAGTCTACTCTATTGACATAAAAATTACTTGCACAGAATTAAAAAGGGAATAAAAGGAAGACATGATAAATAATAACTGAAAATTAATTAAAAGTAAAAGTAATCCTTTGCATTAATAAATTCTAAAAATAATCCAATTGTAACTCTGAAAAAAGATTAAGGATATAGAAGAGTAAGGGAATAAGAAAACAAACTAGAATAATAGCAACTTCAACGGAGGTAATGACTCTTCTCAATATCCAAAGCAAAAGCATAAACTATAAAATTATGAATGTGTAGAAAACCTAGAGGAAGAGTAATTTTTCTCTAAGATCTAAATCTAAAACTAAAACTATGCTAATGAGAATGTGTGTTGAGTCTCTGCATGTCCCCTGGCTCTAGTATGTGTTTCTGGGCCGAAAACTGGGTCCAAACTCGGCCCAAAATCACCCCAGCATTTTCTGTGATTTCTGCAGATCGCGCATGTCACGCGTACGCGTCAGTCACATGTACGCGTCGCTGATCATCTTCGCGTTTCACGCGTGCGCATCAGGCACGTGCAAGCGTCGTCGTGCAAAACTCCAATCCACGCACACGTGTCAGGTACGCGCGCGTGTCACTGTGCAGATTTTCAAATCATGCGCACGCGTGATCCATGCGTGCACGTCGATGCTCACTGGTTATCTCCTTTATTTCTTGTGCTCCTTCCATTTTTGCGAGCTCCTTCTCCATCCTCTAAGCCATTCCTGCCCTATAAGGCCTGAAAACACTGAACACACAGATCACGACATCGAATGGTATAAAGAAGGATTAAAATACACAAATTAAAGGCTTAGGAAGCAAGTTTTTCGACCATAAAACAAAACTAGGAAGGAATTGTTAAACCATGTAATTCGTATGAATAAGTGTGCAAAGACTTGATGAAACCACTCAATTGAGTACACGATAAACCATAAAATAGTGGTTTATCAAACTTCCCACACTTAAACATTAGCATGTCCTCATGCTAAGCTCAAGGAGATATAAAGAATAAATGGGGAAAAGTAAGACTCATGAAATGCAATCTATGAATGCAACTATATGCTAAGATGATTCTGTCTACTTGGTTAAAAGTAAATAAGTTCTTCAAGACAAACATAAATCAGATATCACTAATTAAAATCATACAGTAAGGAAAAATAGACTTGTAAGTAGACAGCTCATGAAAGCAGGGAACATAGAATTAAGCATTGAACTCTCACTGGTAGTGTATGTACACTCTAATATCTCAAGTGTATAGGGTAGTCCACTCTAGTCTTCTCTAGTCATGCTTTCTAAACTTTGTTCTTCACCTAACTAATCAACAAGTATTTAATGTACCAATTCAAACATCATGAGGTCTTTTCAAGGTTGTAATGGGGCTAAGGTAAAGGTGAGGGTATATATATGGCTAAGTGAGCTATAAATTGAATCCTTGACTAACCTAAGCTCTCACCTATACATACACTCTATATACTTTTTTAAATCATGCCTAGCTACCCAAAATTTCTATTTTTGCATCTCATACTCATGCATCAACTTTTTTTTTTAATTTTATCACATATGCATTGATCTTTCATTAACTTAACATTGGGGTAATTTTTTCCCCTTATTTATTTATTGAATATTTTTGGGGTTTTTTTTAATAGACATAACATATTTTTTTTTTATTTTTCTGGTCTCACATGAGTAGGTACCCAAATTTCTAATATTTTATCATAACACATTCTCTATTAACCCATGTTCCTACAGTTTTCCCACACTTAGTTGATACGCAATCTCTATCTTAAGCTAACCAAAGATTCAATTGGGGTGATTACTTGTTTTTATGCTTAAGGCTAGTGATGTGGTAAAATATAGAACAAATGGGGATTAAAAAGCTCAAGGTGGCTAACAAAGGTAATTGAAAGGGTAGGCTATTTGGGATAAGTGAGTTAATGACAAGTGATGGCCTCAATCATATGCATGCATATAAATACATTAAACATTGGACATATAGAATGGAACAAAATATAGATTGCAGTCATAGAGAAGAAAACACACAAGAATAAAATACCATGGTTAGATTATGTAACCATACAGTTAGGCTAAAAAATCTCACTGGGTTGTGTGTTCTTAGCTATAATTCATTTTCCAGTTTACAATCTTCAAACAAGGTTAACAAAAACGTTTTAATTTAAATTAGTGAAATATTATAAAATAAAGTCTTGAAAAGAATTTTATAACTTTAACCAAGCAAACATACATGCAAACAATTATTATCATGGAATCTATTCTATCTAACAAAAGAAAAACTAAAATGTTTGTGTTAAGAGAGAGAGAGAGAGATTACCTCCGGAAGTCAGGTATTAACCGACCTCCCCACACTTAAAGCTTGGCACCGTCCTTGGTGCCATCAGTTAGGAACAAAGGGGGGCTTGTAACAGCATCTCCAGCGTTGGGGTCGTCATGGCTCCCGGTGATGGTAGATGAGGTGGAGTCCGGGGTGTCTGGTTCTTCATCAGGTGGGTGGTTGCCAACAATCAGCTCCTTGAGGTTTGTAAATCAGTGCTTGTTATGGTGCTCCATTCGCTTTGCCTGCTGGTCTAACCGGTCCAACTTCTGAAGTATCTGTAGGAGAAGCTGATTTGTTGAAGGTGCTTGTGATGCGGAAGGAGAAGGAGTATCTCCGGCCGGGTCTACGGTCCGACTGATAGTGGCTGCTGGAGGTTTGATGTAATTCCCGTTGGGGACAATCTGATCATCCCGCGGAAGTGTGGTCTTGGTGTCCCCAGCTCTATAGGAGACTCCGGCTACCGAGACTAGATCTGAAACTAAGGCGGGAAAGGGTAGGTTGCCCGCAATCTAGACGTGTCCCATGGCGTGCCGGAGGTGTCTTGGTAAGTTGAGAGGCTAGTCTATAAGGATACACCAGAGGAGCACAACCATATCTGCAGTGAAGGAGGACTCGTGAGTGCTCGAAAAGACGTAGTGGGACATAATCTGTGCCCACACTCGAGCCTCCAGGGTAAGTACTGAAACCAATATGCCCTTAGGTCGGGATCGATGGTATCTATAGATCCATCTGCTGCCAGGTTGTGCTATAACTCTGAGGACGGCGTCCCAGTCAAATTGGTATGTCTGGCATTTGAAAGAGGCTTCTTGGTATGCGTCCAATCCTTTTGGGGCAGGGGGGAGATCTAAGGCTCGCTGAATAGCCTCTTCGAAAATAGGGACTTGGTTCTGACAGACATAGACAAACTGCAGGGTTGGCATGTGAAAATTGGAGTAGAATTTAACTACTCATGAAAGGTTAACCTGCCATGGCTGTCTCCGTAAGAATCCCTATTGTCTGCGCTCAATGCGGGGCTCAACAAACTCAACAATGTGTGTAGGGAGGATGAGTAGGTGCTCATTGTTGCAGCTCCGCTTAGCCAGGATGGGGAACATCTACTCACAGTAGCGGTTAGTGAACCGCGCAGTGTCCCTTGCTGGAAAGGCTTTCTCTGTTTCATCGACCTTGATGATCCTCTTGACTCGCTTTGTGGATGACTTGACTGATGTTGAGGATGGTTCCGCAGCTGGTGCTCTTTTTGTTCCTCTTCTTGCCTGTAGTTTGGGAGCAGCTTTTTCTTTACCCTTCTTTGTGGCCATCCTGAAAAGGGAAAAGGAAAGTAACATGTAAAGCCAAGGGTTAAAGCAAGGAGGAGGACATTACAAGTGATAATTAATGCCAAGGTAAAGAAGGATGTCGTTAACACATGGTCTCGACTACATGTGATCAGTTCATCAATGGAAATATAGCAAGTGCATATTATGGCAAGTAGATGCAAGATGTTTATTAGCATGCCGGCAAAGGCATGAGTAGCATAGATCAAGCATCAATAGCTAAAATGTATTATCACTCGTAACAAACTAACAATCACGTTTGTATTGACAATTACATTCAATTAATAATATATTGAAAGGATTTTGTGAAAAACAGGCATTAGAGTAGAAGGATAGAATAATTAAAATGCACAATGTCATACGGGCTTTTCCACAAACACTTAGTATGCATAGTAAATATGTTATTGAAAGTATTAAATTTGAACATGAAAGCAACCCAAATATAATTAGTGATAATTGTCAAATAACTCCTTAATAATCCACAAGAAATTATGAAAGAAAATAATCACCCAATTAGATTTCTAACACCAAGTAAAATAATGCAAAAATAAATAAATAACAAGAAGAGAAGAAAGAAAATAGAAAGAAAAAACCTTGAGAAGAAGGTGACAAAGAGATGTAATGGAGGAGGTGAGGTGAAGAAAATATGATGGAAGGGGAAAGAAGAAGAAAAGTGTAAAGAAAGAAGAAGGAGAAAAAGGATGTAGAATAAAGAAGAAAGAAGAGAAAGAAAGAAGAAGGAAGAAAGAAGAAAGAAATTAGGATTGGAAAAGAAAAGATAAGAAAAGTGGCGGCGCAGGGATCTGATGGTGTTGCGCGAGTGACGCGCACGCGTACTCCACGCGTACGCGTGGGTCGTGCAAATGGGGAGGCGACGCATAGGCGTCGGTCACGCGTACGTGTGACCGTGTTTGTGCTACTTGCGTGAAGGCAGCCTTGCGTGCGCACAACTCTCTGTTCGTCTTGGGGTGTGTGCCAAAATGGTATACGACGCATGCGCATCATTGACGCGTACGCGTGAGTGTGCAGAATTTGAAAATGACGCGCATGCGTCAGGGACGCGTACGCATGAGTGACTTAGTGCCTTGGGCACAGTTCCCGCCCCAGGCCATCACATCTTTCGGCCTGACACCTTTTTATGTCGATTTTCCAAGGTCACGCGTGCGTGTCATTGACGCGTACGCGTGAGGTGCCAAATATTCAAATGACGCGCACGCGTGCGCGTGGTGATACTTGTGCGATTGGCACACTTGCTGCATGGCTTCCACGCAACTTTCTGCCACATTCTCCCCCCCCTTTTTTTTGCAGAATACAGATGTAGATGCAGACTATATGTAGAAATCATGAAAAGAGTCACTAACTGAAATTAAGAAGAGAGAAAAGAATGATCATACCATGGTGGATTGTCTCCCACCCAACACTTTGCTTTAACGTCCTTAAGTTGGACGGTTCACAAGCTCAATCTGCTTCTGTTGGTGGATCTTCCAAGAGTAAGACCTCTAGCTCTTTGTGTTCCTTTATCTTCTCATCATGATAAAGCTTTAAGAGATGTCCATTGACCTTGATGCAATTGAAACTTGAAGGATGATGCAGGTGGAAGACTCCATATGGCTCTGCTTTCTCCACTCTGTAGGGATCTTCCCATCTGGATCTCAGCTTTCCTGGCATGAGTCTCAGCCTGGAGTTGTAAAGGAGAACCAGATCTCCAGGTATGAACTCTCTTCTCTTGATATGCTTGTCATGCACATCCTTCACTTTCTCTTTGTATAATCTGGAGTTGTCATATGCTTCGAGTCGAAGGGTCTCTAGTTTTGCTAGTTGCAGCTTCCTTTCAGCGCCAGCTTTCTCAAATCCCATGTTGCACTCCCTTACAGCCCAGAAAGCCTTGTGTTCCACCTCTACTGGAAGGTAGCAAGCCTTTCCATACACTAAGCGGAAGGGACTCATCCCAATGGGTGTCTTGTACGCTGTCCGATACGCCCAGAGCGCATCAACAAGTCTGGTGCTCCAGTCCTTCCTATGAGGCTTTACTATCTTCTTCAGAATGTACTTTATTTCTCTGTTAGACACCTCTGCTTGCCCATTGGTCTGGGAATGGTAAGCTGTTGCCACTTTGTGAACAATCCCATGTTTCTTCAGTAAACCTGCTAATCTTCTGTTACAAAAGTGAGTGCCTTGATCACTCACGATTGCTCGTGGTGATCCAAAATGACATATAATATGATTTCTAACAAAAAAGACAACAGTGTTAGCATCATCAGTGCGGGTAGGAATTGCTTCCACACATTTAGAAACATAATCTACAGCTAACAGTATATATAAGAAACCACCAGAGTTTGAGAATGGACCCATGAAGTCAATGCCCCAAACATAAAAAATTTTACAGAATAGCATAATCTGTTGGGGCATCTCATCCCTCTTGGATATATTATCAAACCTCTGGCATGGAGGACAAAATTTACAGAAGGCAACAGTATCCTTAAAAAGAGTGGGCCACCAGAATCCACAGTCTAAAATTTTTCTAGCTGTTATTTGAGGGCCAAAATGTCCACCACTCTCAGAGGAGTGGTAGGCCTCTAAAATGGACTGGAATTCTGATTGGGACACATACCTTCTAATTACCTGGTCAGCACCACACCTCCATAAATATGGGTTATCTCATATATAATATTTAGACTCGCTTTTCAGCTTGTCTCTTTGATGCTTAGTAAAATTAGGAGGGAAAGTATGTCTAACTAGATAATTAGCTACATGTGCATTCCAAGGAACTACTTCAGATACTATGTGCAAGCTATCAAATGTTAAAGCATCATTGATAGGAGTGGAGTCAGTCTTAATGTGCTCAAGGCGACTCAAGTGGTCTGCCACTAAATTCTGGTTACCACTCCTATCCTTAATTTCTAAATTAAATTCTTGTAGCAACAGTATCCAACGTATTAACCTTGGTTTGGACTCTTTTTTAGCTAATAAATATTTTAGAGCTGCATGATCCAAGTACACTACCATTTTAGTACCAATTAAATAGGCTCGGAATTTATCCAGAGCAAAAAAATAGCCAGAAGCTCTTTTTCAGTGGTAGTGTAATTTGACTGAGCAGCGTCTAAGGTTTTGGAGGCATAAGCAATTACGAAAGGATCCTTAACTTCGCGCTGAGCCAGCGCCGCTCCTACTGCATGGTTGGAAGCATCACACATAATCTCAAATAGCAAGGGGTAATGATCCTTGCGAGTAGCTTGGTTGAGACGCCTGTAATCAATGCAAACTCTCCAAGAGTTCTGCACTCTAGTTGTTAGGAGCTCTCCATGCTCATTCTTTACTGTTGTGACTCCAGAATTCTTGGGCACCACTTGTACTGGACTGACCCATTCACTATCTGAGATGAGATAGATGATGTCTGCTTCAAGTAGCCTGGTCACTTCTTTCTTGACAACTTCTAAGATGGTAGGATTCAGTCTTCTTTGGGGTTGGCGAACAGGCCTTGCTCCCTCTTCTAAAATATTCTGTGCTTGCAAACTTGAGGGCTGATGCCTACTATATCCACCAAGCTCTACCCAATTGCTTTCTTGTGTCTTCTCAGCACAGTAAGCAACTGCTCTTCTTGTTGGGATGTGAGTTCCTTTGCAATGATAACTGGGAGCTTCTGATTATCCTCAAGGTAAGCATACTTGAGGTGGGGTGGAAGGGACTTTAATTCTAATTTCTGCTCATGGCTAGGCACTTGATCATCTAGAGTCAGTGATGGTTGTAACTTGTCTTCATCTTGTCCAGGGGGGTGTCCCCACACTTGCATCATGCTCCATGTGCCTCTCTTTTACTTTCTCCCGGTGAACTGCAGCTACCATCTCATCAATGATGTCGCACTGGAAGATGGAATGATCTTCAGGAGGATGCTTCATAGCTTCATCCAGATTGAAGCTCACTGCTCTGCCATCTATCTCAAAAGAGTAAGTTCGTGAGAAGGCATCCAGCTTGAATTTTGAAGTCTTCAGGAATGGCCTTCCAAGCAGGATGGATGATGGTCTTCCTGAGTCATTAGGGGGAATTTCCAAAATATAGAAGTCAATAGAAAATGTGAGCCCCTTAATGCTCACCAGCACGTCCTCAGCAATTCCAACCACAGAGATAATGCTTTTATCTGCTAAAACAAAACGAGCTGCCGACCTTTTTAAGGGAGGGAGCCTCAAAGCATCATATACAGACAATGGGATTATACTAACACACGCTCCTAAATCACAAATACAGTCAGGAAATTTCACACCATCTATAGTAATAGTAACCATGCATGGACCTAGGTCACTACATTTTTCTGGTATATCACCCACCAATGCAGAAATGGAACTACCTAGAGGAATAGTTTCTAAATTCTGTAATTTATCTTTATGCATGTACAAATCCTTTAGAAATTTAGCATATTTAGGTACCTGCTAAATGGCATAAAAAAGTGGAATGGTTACCTCAACCTTTTTGAACATTTCTATCATTCTAGGGTCTAGTTCCATCTGCTTTCTGGACTTCCTAGCAAGGTGTAGAAATGGGATAGGAATGGTGCCACTTGCAGCTCCTGTGTCTCTTGGTGCTCCATTCCTTGGTTGAGCTGTTTCTTCTTCAACCAAGTCTTGTACTACATCCTCTTCTTCAGCATCTTCTGCCTCCACAACGCCTTCAACTTGTATGTTTTCCTTTGAGCTTAGCTCCTTATGATTCCTCTCTTGCAGTGTGGTTCCGGACCTCAAAGTAATGGCATTGATGCCACCTTTGGGGTTGGATATAGGTTGAGAAGGAATTGTACTGGAGCTTGAAGGTTGAGTGTTGGAGGTGCTTGACGATCCCATATGAGAGACGAGAGCTTGTATAGCAGAAGTCAGACCAGTAAGTGGGTTTTCCATGGTCGTTTGTCTTTGTGCAAGAGAGTGAAGCAACTCATCATTGGGAGAGGAAGATGGGTAAGTGATTTGAGGGACCTGCTGTTGGTTGTTCTGAGGCGCTTGGGACTGCCTTTGGTAAGGTGCTCTGTAAGGCTGGTTTTGGTTTTGCTGTCTGTTGTTGTTGTTCCACCTCTGATTTTCATTGTTGTCTCTGCCTCCTCTGTTGTAGTTGTCCCTCCATCCTTAGTTGGAATTATCTCTCCACCCCTGGTTGGAGTTGTCTTGCCAACCTTGATTGTGATTTCCACCTTGGTTGTAATTGCTGCCTTGTTGATTGTATCCTTGATTCGGGTGGTCATAGAAATTATGAGTAGCTGCCAAGGTGTTGTCTTCTTGTTGGAGCTGTGGACAATCATCAGTGTAATGAGTGTAATCAGCACATATTCTGCATACTCTTTGAGGAACCAACTGTTGACTTTGTTGTGGTGAGGGAGGCTGAGGTTGTTGTTGATTTAGCTGTATCTGCTTCAGTAGGTTGGTCATCTCACATATAGCCTGTGTGAAGGCAGTAGTCTCACTACTAGAGGAAACCTCTGCAACAGCCTTGGGGTGGTTGTTCCTATGCCTGTGATTCCGAGTGGACTCAACTAGGTCGCTGATCAGTTGCCACGCTTCATCTGCGGTCTTGTACTTTTTCAGGGAACCATTACTTGCACCATCCAATGTGGTTTTATCCCGAGGCTTCATGCCTTGAGTGAAGTAGCTGATCAATACCAACTTGTCAATCATGTGATGGGGGCATGCGTCCATAAGATTCTTAAAGCGCTCCCAATACTCATAAAGAGTCTCTGATTCGCCTTGAATAATGCAAGGGATCTCCTTCCTTAGTCTATCCGTAACTTCAGCTGGAAAGTATTTTTCCAAGAATTCTCCCCTGAGCGTGTCCCAGTTAGTAACAATCGCTTCAGGTTGGGAGTAGTACCACTCCCTCGCCTTTCCCTCAAGAGAAAACGGGAAGGCGGTTAGTAGAATAGAAGTTTCATCTGCACCATGACGCCTAACAGTAGAATAGGCTGTCTGAAAATCCATGAGGTGTTTGATAGGCTCCTGAGCAGGTAAGTGGTGCGCAGAAATTGTGATCACACTTTAATTATGTAAATTTCATCGCTCTTTCTTTCCCTGGTAATGGCGCAAAAAAAAAACATGATGCCAATACCATGGTTCACAACTTCGCACAACTAACCAGCAAGTGCACTGGGTCGTCCAAGTAATACCTTACGTGATGAAGGGTCGAATCCCACGGAGATTGTTGGTATGAAGTAAGCTATGGTCACCTTGTAAATCTCAGTCAGGCAGATATAAAATAGTAATGGGGTTTTCGAAAATAATTAATAAAATAGGGATAGAAATACTTATGTAAATCATTGGTGAGAATTTCAGATAAGCGAATAGAGATGCTTTCGTTCCTCTGAACCTCTGCTTTTCTGCTATCTTCATCCAATCAGTCTTACTCCTTTCCATGGCTGGCTTTATGTGATACATCACCATTGTCAATGGCTACTTTCGGTCTTCTCTCGGGAAAATGATCCAAATGCCCTGTCACGGCACGGCTAATCATCTGGAGGCATCACCCTTGTCAATGGCTTCACCTTATCCTCTCAGTGAAAATGGTCAACGCACCCTGTCACGGCACGGCTATTCATCTGTCGGTTCTCGATTATGCTGGAATAGGATTTACTATCCTTTTGCGTCTGTCACTACGCCCGGCAATCGCGAGTTTGAAGCTCGTCACAGTCATTCAATCATTGAATCCTACTCGGAATACCACAGACAAGGTTTAGACTTTCCGGATTCTCTTGAATGCCACCATCATTCTAGCTTACACCACGAAGATTCTGGTTAAGAGATCTAAGAGATACTCATTCAATCTAATGTAGAACGGAAGTGGTTGTCAGGCACGCGTTCATAGGGAATGATGATGATTGTCACGTTCATCAGATTCAGGTTGGAGTGCGAATGAATATCTTAGAAGCGAAATAAGATGAATTGAATAGAAAACAGTAGTACTTTGCATTAATCTTTGAGGAACAGCAGAGCTCTACACCTTAATCTATGGAGTGTAGAAACTCTACCGTTAAAATTACATAAGTGAAAAGTCCAGGCATGGCCGAGATGGCCAGCCCCTCTGATCTAAGAACTAGGCGTCCAAAGATGTCTAATACAATAGTAAAAGGTCCTATTTATAATAAACTAGTCACTAGGGTTTACAGAAATAAGTAATTGATGCATAAATCCACTTCCGGGGCCCACTTGGTGTGTGCTTGGGCTGAGCTTGAGTGATGCACGTGTAGAGGTCCTTCTTGGAGTTGAACGCCAGTATTTGTGCCAGTTTGGGCGTTCAACTCTGGTTTTGGATCCTTTTCTGGCGCTGGACGCCAGAATTGGGCAGAGAGCTGGAGTTGAACGCCAGTTTGCGTCATTTATTTTTGGCCAAAGTATGGACTATTATATATTTCTGGAAAGCCCTGGATGTCTACTTTCCAACGCAATTAGAAGCGCGCCATTTTGAGTTCTGTAGCTCCAGAAAATCTACTTTGAGTGCAGGGAGGTCAGAATCCAACAGCATCAGCAGTCCTTCTTCAACCTCTGAATCTGATTTTTGCTCAAGTCCCTCAATTTCAGCCAGAAAATATCTGAAATCACAGAAAAACACACAAACTAATAGTAAAGTCCAGAAATGTGAATTTAACATAAAAACTAATGAAAACATACCTAAAAGTAACTAGATTCTACTAAAAACATACTAAAAACAATGCCAAAAAGTGTATAAATTATCCGCTCATCACAACACCAAACTTAAATTGTTGCTTGTCCCCAAGCAACTGAAAATCAAATAGGATAAAAAGAAGAGAATATACTATAAATTCCAAACTATCAATGAAACATAGCTCCAATCAAATGAGCGGGACTTATAGCTTTTTGCCTCTTGAATAGTTTTGGCATCTCACTTTATCCATTGAGGTTCAGAATGATTGGCATCTATAGGAACTCAGAGTTTAGATAGTGTTATTGATTCTCCTAGTTCAGTATGATGATTCTTGAACACAGCTGTTTTATGATTCTTGGCCGTGGCTCTAAGCACTTTGTTTTCCAGTATTACCACCGGATACATAAATGCCACAGACACATAATTGGGTGAACCTTTTCAGATTGTGACTCAGCTTTGCTAAAGTCCCCAATTAGAGGTGTCTAGGTTTCTTAAGCACACTCTTTTATCTTTTTGCTTTGGACCTTGACTTTAATCGCTCAGTCTCAAGTTTTCACTTGACACCTACACGCCACAAGTACATGGTTAGGGACAGCTTGGTTTAGCCGCTTAGACCAAGATTTTCTTCCTTTAGGCCCTCCTATCCACTGATGCTCAAAGCCTTGGGATCCTTTTTATTTGCCATTGCCTTTTGGTTTTAAGGGTTATTGGCTTTTTGCTCTTGCCTCTTGGTTTTAAGAGCTTTGGCTTTTTATGCTTGCTTTTTCTTTTTTTTCTATTTTTTTTCGCCTTTTCTTTTCTGCAAGCTTTGTTCTTTGCTGCTTTTTCTTGCTTCAAGAATCATTTTTATGATTTTTCAGATTATCAAATAACATGTCTCCTAGTCATCATTCTTTCAAGAGCCAACATATTTAACATTCTTAAACAACAACTTCAAAAGATATATGCACTGTTCAAGCATTCATTCAGAAAACAAGAAGCATTGTCACCACATCAATATAATTAAGCTAAGTTCAAGGATGAATTCGAAACTCATGTACTTCTTGTTCTTTTGAATTAAAACAGTTTTTCATTTAAGAGAGGTGATGGATTCATAGGACATTCATAACTTTAAGACAAAGTTACTAACTACTAATGATCATGTAGTGAAGACACAAACATAGATAAGCACATAACATAGAAAACAAAAAACAGAAGAAATAAGAACAAGGAATGAATCCACCTTAGTGATGGTGGCGTTTCCTTCTTGAGGAACCAATGATGTCCTTGAGCTCTTCTATGTCTCTTCCTTGTCTTTGTTGCTCCTCCCTCATTGCTTTTTGATCTTCTCTTATTTCATGGAGCATGATGGAGTGCTCTTGATGTTTCACCCTTAATTGTCCCATGTTGGCACTTAATTCTCCTAGGGAGGTGTTGATTTGCTCCCAATAGTTTTGTGGAGGAAATTGCATTTGAGGCATCTCCGGGATCTCATGGTGATGAGCTTCTTGCGCCTCTTGAGCTCCATGAATGGGCTCTCTTGCTTGCTCCATTTTTTTCTTAGTAATGGGCTTCTCTTCCTTGATAGGAATGTCTCCTTCTATGAAAGCTCCAGCTGAGTAACATAGATGGCAGATAAGATGAGGAAAAGTTAGCCTTGCCATGGGGGATGACTTTTCGGCTATTTTGTAGAGTTCATTAGAGATGACTTCATGAACTTCTATTTCCTCTCCAATCATGATGCTATGAATCATGATGGCCCGATCCACAGTAACTTCAGATCGGTTGCTAGTGGGAATGATTGAGCATTGAATGAACTCCAACCATCCTCTAGCCACAAGCTTGAGGTCCAATCTTCTTAGTTGAACCGGCTTGCCTTTGGTGTCATTCTTCCATTGAGCTCCTTCCACACATATGTCCATAAGGACTTGGTCCAACCTTTGATTAAATTTGACCCTTCTAGTGTAGGGGCGTTCATCTCCTTGCATCATAGGCAAGTTAAACGCCAACCTCACATTTTCCGGACTAAAATCTAAGTATTTCCCCCGAACCATTGTAACATAGTTCTTTGGATCCGGGTTCTTACTTTGATCATGGTTCTTGGTGATCCATGCATTGGCATAGAACTCTTGAACCATTTGGATGCCGACTTGTTGGATGGGGTTTGTTAGAACTTCCCAGCCTCTTCTTTGAATTTCATGTCGGATCTCCGGATACTCATTTCTTTTGAGTTTGAAAGGGACCTCGGGGATCACCTTTTTCTTGGCTACAACATCATAGATGTGGTCTTGATGGGCTTTGGAGATGAACCTTTCCATCTCCCATGACTCGGAGGTGGAAGCTTTTGTCTTCCCTTTTCCTTTCTTAGAGGATTCTCCGGTCTTAGGTGCCATCAATGGTAATGGAAAAACAAAAAGCTTATGCTTTTACCACACCAAACTTAGAATATTGCTCGCCCTCGAGCAATAAAAGAAAGAATAGAGGAAGAAGAAGAAGATATAGAGGAAAGAGGGAAGGTGTTGTGTTTCGGCCAAGAAGGGTATAGGGGGTTGTGTTATGTGAATTTGAAGAAGAATGGAGGGCTTTATATAGGGAAGGGAGTGGGGGTTAAGGTTCGGCCATTTAGGGTGGGTTTGGGTGGGAAATTGGTTTTGAATTTTGAAGGTAGGTGGAGTTTATGAGGTAGGTTTATGGGGAAGAGTGGATGGATTTGAGTGGTGAAGAGGTGATGGGGAAGAGAGATTGAGGTGATTGGTGAAGAGTTTTGGGGAAGAGTGTTTATGAGATTGTGTGAAAGAGGGGTGAGAAGAAGTGAGTGGAGGTAGGTGGGGATCCTGTGGGGTCCACAGATCCTGAGATGATCCTGTGGGGTCCACAGATCCTGAGATGATCCTGTCGAGTCCACAGATCCTGAGGTGTTCAAGGATTTACAACCTTGCACAACATTAGGCATGTAAAATGCCCTTGCACACAACTCTGGGCGTTCAGCGCCAGGTTGGTGCCCATTTTGGGCGTTCAACGCCCATTTGTTGGCCATTTCTGGTGTTGAACGCTAGAACCATGCTTGTTCTGGCGTTCAGCGCCCAGATGCTGCCCATTTTGGGCGTTCAGCGCCAGAACCATGCTTTGTTCTGGCGTTGAACGCCAGACAGATGCTCCTCCAGGGTGTGATTTTTCTTCTGCTATTTTTGATTCCGTTTTTAATTTTTTTGTTTATTTTGTGACTCCACATGATCATGAACCTATAAAGACATATAACTAAGAAAAATATAGTTAGATAAATAAAAATTGGGTTGCCTCCCAACAAGCGCTTCTTTAATATCAATAGCTTGACAGTGGGCTCTCATGGAGCCTCACAGATGTTCAGAGCATTGTTGAAACTCCCCAACACCAAACTTAGAGTTTGGATATGGGAGTTCAACACCAAACTTAGATTTTGGTTGTGGCCTCCCAACACCAAACTTAGAGTTTGACTGTGGGGGCTTTGTTTGACTCTGCTTTGAGAGAAGCTTCTTCTGCTTCCTCTCCATGGATGCAGAGAGAGATCCTTGAGTTGTAAACACAAGGTTGTCCTCATTCAATTGAAGGATCAATTCTCCTCTGTCCACATCAATCACAGCTCTTGCTGTGGTTAGGAAAGGTCTTCCTAGGTTGATGGATTCATCCTCTTCCTTTCTAGTATCCAGGACTATGAAGTCAGCAGGGATGTAAAGGCCTTCAACCTTTACTAACACGTCCTCTACTTGTCCATAAGCCTGTTTTCTCGAATTGTCTGCCATCTCTAATGAGATTTTAGCAGCTTGCACCCCATAGATTCCCAGGTTCTCTATTACAGAGAGGAGCATGAGGTTTATTCCTGAACCAAGATCACACAGAGCCTTAAAGATCATGGTGCCTATGGTACAAGGTATTATGAACTTTCCAGAATCCTGTCTCTTCTGAGGCAATGTCAGTTGATCCAGATCACTTAGTTCATTGATGAACAAGGGAGGTTCAACTTCCCAAGTATCAATGCCAAATAATTTGGCATTTAGCTTCATGATTGCACCAAGAAACTTGGCAGTTTGCTCTTCAGTAACATCCTCATTCTCTTCAGAAGAGGAATACTCATCAGAGCTCATGAATGGCATAAGGAGGTTTAATGGGATCTCTATGGTCTCTAGATGAGCCTCAGAGTCCTTTGGTTCCTCAGAGGGATGCTCCTTATTGATCACTGGGCGTCCCAGGAGGTCTTCCTCATTGGGATTCACGTCCTCCTCTCCCTCATTGGGTTCGGCCATTTTGGTTATGTCAATGGCCTTGCACTCTCCTTTTGGATTTTCTTCTGTATTGCTTGGGAGAGTGCTAGGAGGGATTTCAGTGATCCTTTTACTCAGCTGGCCCACTTGTGCTTCCAGATTTCTAATGGAAGACATTGTTTCATTCATGAAACTTACAGTGGCCTTAGATAGATCAGAGACTAAGTTTGCTAAATTAGAAGTATTTTGTTCAGAGTTCTCTGTCTGTTGCTGAGTGGATGATGGAAAGGGTTTATTATTGTTAAACCTGTTTCTTCCACCATTATTAAAGCCTTGTTAATGCTTTTGATCCTTCCATGAGAAATTTGGATGATTTCTCCATGATGAGTTATAGGTGTTTCCATATGGTTCACCTAAGTAATTCACCTCTGCTATTGCAGGGCTCTCAGGATCATAAGCTTCTTCTTCAGGAGAAGCCTCTTGAGTACTGTTGGATGCAGCTTGCATTCCATTCAGACTCTGAGAAATCATATTGACTTGCTGAGTCAATATTTTATTCTGAGCCAATATGGCATTCAGAGTATCAACTTCAAGAACTCCCTTCTTCATAGGCGTCCCATTACTCACAGGATTCCTCTCAGAAATGTACATGAACTAGTTATTAGCAACCATGTCAATGAGTTCTTGAGCTTCTGTAGGCGTTTTCTTTAGGTGAATGGATCCACTTGCAGAAGTATCCAATGACATCTTTGATAGCTCAGATAAACCATCATAGAATATATCCAGGATGGTCCATTCTGAAAGCATGTCAGAAGGACACTTTTTGGTCAGCTGCTTGTATCTTTTCCAAGCTTCATAGAGGGATTCACCTTCTTTCTGTCTGAAGGTATGAACATCCACTCTAAGCTTGCTCAGCTTTTGAGGAGGAAAGAACTTGGCTAAGAAAGCCGTGACCAGCTTATCCCAAGAGTTCAGGCTATCTCTGGGTTGAGAGTCCAACCACACTCTAGCTCTGTCTCTTACAGCAAAAAGGAAAAGCATGAGCCTGTAGACTTCAGGATCTACTCCATTAGTCTTAACAGTATCACAGATCTGCAAGAATTCAGTTAAGAACTGAAAAGGATCTTCAGATGGAAGTCCATGAAACTTGCAGTTCTGCTGCATCAGAGAAACTAATTGAGGTTTCAGCTCAAAATTGTTTGCTCCAATGGCAGGGATGGAGATGCTTCTTCCATGTAAATTGGAATTTGGTGCAGTAAAGTCACCAAGCATTCTCCTTGCATTATTATTATTTTCGGCTGCCATCTCCTCTTCTTGTTCAAAAATTTCTGAAAGGTTATCTTTGGATTGTTGTATTTTAACTTCTCTTAGTTTTCTCTTCAGGGTCCTTTCAGGTTCTGGATCTGCTTTAACAAGAATATTCTTGTCTTTGCTCCTGCTCATATGAAAAAGAGAGAACAGAAAAATAATAATAATAGGGGTCCTTTTTACCACAGTATAGAGGTCCCAGTGTGAGTAGAAGAAAATAAGAAGAAGAAATTCGAACACAGATGGAAGAGGGGGTTTGAATTTGGGTGGGATGGAGTGTTAGTAGATGAATAAATAAATAGAAGGAGATGAGAGAAAAGAAAAATTGTCGAAAATAATTTTTGAAAAAGAGTTAGTGATTTTCGAAAATAGTTTTTGAAAAATGTTAGTAATTTTCGAAAATTAAGATTTAAAATTAAAATAATTAGTAAATTAAAAAGAAATTTTGAAAAAGGGGGGAGATATTTTCGAAAATTAGAGAGAGAGAGTTAGTTAGGTAGTTTTGAAAAAGATAAGAAACAAACAAAAAGTTAGTTAGTTGGTTGAAACAAATTTTTGAAAAGATAAGATTTTCAAATTGAAAATTTGATTTGACTCATAAGAAACAACTTGATTTTAAAAATTTTTGAAAAAGTCAATCCAAATTTTCGAATTTGATGAGAGAAAAAGGGAAAGATATTTTTTTTTTGATTTTTGGATTTTTATGATGAGAGAGAAAAACAAGTAAAATGATGCAATGCATGAAATTTTTAGATCAAAACATGTGATGCATGCAAGAATGCTATGAATGTCAAGATGAACACCAAGAACACTATGAAGATCATGATGAACACCAAGAACAAATTTTTGAAAAAAAATTTAATGCAAGGAAAACATGCAAGACACCAAACTTAGAATTCTTTAATGCTTAGACATTAAGAATTCAAGAATGCATATGAAAAACACCATACAACACAAAAAAAATCATCAAGATCAAACAAGAAGACTTACCAAGAACAACTTGAAGATCATGAAGAACACTATGAATGCATGAATTTTTGAAAAAAAATGCAAGATGCATATGCAATTGACACCAAACTTATAACATGACACATGACTCAAACAAGAAACAGAAAAATATTTTTGAGTTTTATGATTTTCTAAATTTTTTTTTTGGATTTTTCGAAAAATTAATTGAAAAAGAAAAATAAGGATTCCAAAATTTTTAATATGAATTCCAGGGATCTTGCATTCTTAGTCTAAAGCTTCAGTCCAGGAATTAGACATGGCTCACTAGCCAGCCAAGCTTTCAATGAAAGCTCCGGTCCAAAACACTAGACATGGCCAATGGCCAGCCAAGCTTCAGCAAACATAGATACCTCTCATGTATACAACAACTGATATTTCATCCAATTTCATATACTTATAAATGGAAGCCTCGGTCCAAAAGAATAAGACATGGCTTTACAGCCAGCCAGGCTTCACATGCTTCATGAAACACTAGAATTCATTCTTAAAAATTCTGAAGGAAAATATATTTTTGAAAACATTTTTTTTTTCGAAAACAAAGGAGAAATTTTTGAAAAGAAAACGAAAAGAAGGTTACCCAATTTGAGCAACAAGATGAACCGTCAGTTGTCCAAACTCGAACAATCCCCGGCAACGGCGCCAAAAACTTGGTGCGCAGAAATTGTGATCACACTTTAATTATGTAAATTTCATCGCTCTTTCTTTCCCTGGTAATGGCGCCAAAAAAAAAACATGATGCCAATACCATGGTTCACAACTTCGCACAACTAACCAGCAAGTGCACTGGGTCGTCCAAGTAATACCTTACGTGAGTAAGGGTCGAATCCCACGGAGATTGTTGGTATGAAGCAAGCTATGATCACCTTGTAAATCTCAGTCAGGCAGATATAAAATAGTAATGGGGTTTTCGAAAATAATTAATAAAATAGGGATAGAAATACTTATGTAAATCATTGGTGAGAATTTCAGATAAGCGAATAGAGATGCTTTCGTTCCTCTGAACCTCTGCTTTTCTGCTATCTTCATCCAATCAGTCTTACTCCTTTCCATGGCTGGCTTTATGTGATACATCACCATTGTCAATGGCTACTTTCGGTCTTCTCTCGGGAAAATGATCCAAATGCCCTGTCACGGCACGGCTAATCGTCTGGAGGCATCACCCTTGTCAATGGCTTCACCTTATCCTCTCAGTGAAAATGGTCAACGCACCCTGTCACGGCACGGCTATTCATCTGTCGGTTCTCGATAATGCTGGAATAGGATTTACTATCCTTTTGCGTCTGTCACTACGCCCGACAATCGCGAGTTTGAAGCTCGTCACAGTCATTCAATCATTGAATCCTACTCGGAATACCATAGACAAGGTTTAGACTTTCCGGATTCTCTTGAATGCCGCCATCATTCTAGCTTACACCACGAAGATTCTGGTTAAGAGATCTAAGAGATACTCATTCAATCTAATGTAGAATGGAAGTGGTTGTCAGGCACGCGTTCATAGGGAATGATGATGATTGTCACGTTCATCAGATTCAGGTTGGAGTGCGAATGAATATCTTAGAAGCGAAATAAGATGAATTGAATAGAAAACAGTAGTACTTTGCATTAATCTTTGAGGAACAGCAGAGCTCTACACCTTAATCTATGGAGTGTAGAAACTCTACCGTTAAAATTACATAAGTGAAAAGTCCAGGCATGGCCGAGATGGCCAGCCCCTCTGATCTAAGAACTAGGCATCCAAAGATGTCTAATACAATAGTAAAAGGTCCTATTTATAATAAACTAGTCACTAGGGTTTACAGAAATAAGTAATTGATGCATAAATCTACTTCCGGGGCCCACTTGGTGTGTGCTTGGGCTGAGCTTGAGTGCTGCACGTGTAGAGGTCCTTCTTGGAGTTGAACGCCAGTATTTGTGCCAGTTTGGGCGTTCAACTCTGGTTTTGGATCCTTTTCTGGCGCTGGACGCCAGAATTGGGCAGAGAGCTGGCGTTGAACGCCAGTTTGCGTCGTCTATTCTTGGCCAAAGTATGGACTATTATATATTTCTGGAAAGCCCTGGATGTCTAATTTCCAGCGCAATTAGAAGCGCGCCATTTTGAGTTCTGTAGCTCCAGAAAATCCACTTTGAGTGCAGGGACGTCAGAATCCAACAGCATCAGCAGTCCTTCTTCAACCTCTGAATCTGATTTTTGCTCAAGTCCCTCAATTTCAGCCAGAAAATACCTGAAATCACAGAAAAACACACAAACTAATAGTAAAGTCCAGAAATGTGAATTTAACATAAAAACTAATGAAAACATCCCTAAAAGTAACTAGATTCTACTAAAAACATACTAAAAACAATGCCAAAAAGCGTATAAATTATCCGCTCATCACAACACCAAACTTAAATTGTTGCTTGTCCCCAAGTAACTGAAAATCAAATAGGATAAAAAGAAGAGAATATACTATAAATTCCAAACTATCAATGAAACATAGCTCCAATCAAATGAGCGGGACTTATAGCTTTTTGCCTCTTGAATAGTTTTGGCATCTCACTTTATCCATTGAGGTTCAGAATGATTGGCATCTATAGGAACTCAGAGTTTAGATAGTGTTATTGATTCTCCTAGTTCAGTATGATGATTCTTGAACACACCTGTTTTATGAGTCTTGGCCGTGGCCCTAAGCACTTTGTTTTCCAGTATTACCACCGGATACATAAATGCCACAGACACATAATTGGGTGAACCTTTTCAGATTGTGACTCAGCTTTGCTAAAGTCCCCAATTAGAGGTGTCTAGGGTTCTTAAGCACACTCTTTTTTTTTGCTTTGGACCTTGACTTTAACCACTCAGTCTCAAGTTTTCACTTGACACCTACACGCCACAAGCACATGGTTAGGGACAGCTTGGTTTAGCCGCTTAGACCAGGATTTTCTTCCTTTAGGCCTTCCTATCCACTGATGCTCAAAGCCTTGGGATCCTTTTTATTTGCCCTTGCCTTTTGGTTTTAAGGGTTATTGGCTTTTTGCTCTTGCCTCTTGGTTTTAAGAGCTTTGGCTTTTTATGCTTGCTTTTTCTTTTTCTTTCTATTTTTTTTTGCCTTTTTTTTTCTGCAAGCTTTGTTCTTTGATGCTTTTTCTTGCTTCAATAATCATTTTTATGATTTTTCAGATTATCAAATAACGTGTCTCCTAGTCATCATTCTTTCAAGAGCCAACATATTTAACATTCTTAAACAACAACTTCAAAAGATATATGCACTGTTCAAGCATTCATTCAGAAAACAAGAAGGATTGTCACCACATCAATATAATTAAGCTAAGTTCAAGGATAAATTCGAAACTCATGTACTTCTTGTTCTTTTGAATTAAAACAGTTTTTCATTTAAGAGAGGTGATGGATTCATAGGGCATTCATAACTTTAAGACAAAGTTACTAACTACTAATGATCATGTAGTGAAGACACAAACATAGATAAGCACATAACATAGAAAACGAAAAACAGAAGAAATAAGAACAAGGAATGAATCTACCTTAGTGATGGTGGCGTTTCCTTTTTGAGGAACCAATGATGTCCTTGAGCTCTTCTATGTCTCTTCCTTGTCTTTGTTGCTCCTCCCTCATTGCTTTTTGATCTTCTCTTATTTCATGGAGCATGATGGAGTGCTCTTGATGTTCCACCCTTAATTGTCCCATGTTGGCACTTAATTCTCCTAGGGAGGTGTTGATTTGCTCCTAATAGTTTTGTGGAGGAAATTGCATTTGAGGCATCTCCGGGATCTCATGGTGATGAGCTTCTTGCACCTCTTGAGCTCCATGAATGGGCTCTCTTGCTTGCTCCATTTTTTTCTTAGTAATGGGCTTCTCTTCCTTGATAGGAATGTCTTCTTCTATGAAAGCTCCAGCTGAGTAACATAGATGGCAGATAAGATGAGGAAAAGCTAGCCTTGCCATGGGGGATGACTTTTCGGCTATTTTGTAGAGTTCATTAGAGATGACTTCATGAACTTCTATTTCCTCTCCAATTATGATGCTATGAATCATGATGGCCCGATCCACAGTAACTTCAGATCGGTTGCTAGTGGGAATGATTGAACATTGAATGAACTCCAACCATCCTCTAGCCACAGGCTTGAGGTCCAATCTTCTTAGTTGAACCGGCTTGCCTTTGGAGTCAATCTTCCATTGAGCTCCTTCCACACATATGTCCATAAGGACTTGGTCCAACCTTTGATTAAATTTGACCCTTCTAGTGTAGGGGCGTTCATCTCCTTGCATCATAGGCAAGTTAAACGCCAACCTCACATTTTTCGGACTAAAATCTAAGTATTTCCCCCGAACCATTTTAACATAGTTCTTTGGATCCGGGTTCTTACTTTGATCATGGTTCTTGGTGATCCATGCATTGGCATAGAACTCTTGAACCATTAGGATGCCGACTTGTTGGATGAGGTTTGTTAGAACTTCCCAGCCTCTTCTTTGAATTTCATGTCGGATCTCCGGATACTCATTTCTTTTGAGTTTGAAAGGGACCTCGGGGATCACCTTTTTCTTGGCCACAACATCATAGAAGTGGTCTTGATGGGCTTTGGAGATGAACCTTTCCATCTCCCATGACTCGGAGGTGGAAGCTTTTGTCTTCCCTTTTCCTTTCTTAGAGGATTCTCCGGTCTTAGGTGCCATCAATGGTAATGGAAAAACAAAAAGCTTATGCTTTTACCACACCAAACTTAGAATATTGCTCGCCCTCGAGCAATAAAAGAAAGAATAGAGGAAGAAGAAGAAGATATGGAGGAAAGGGGGAAGGTGTTGTGTTTCGGCCAAGAAGGGTATAGGGGGGTTGTGTTGTGTGAATTTGAAGAAGAATGGAGGGCTTTATATAGGGAAGGGAGGGGGTTAAGGTTCGGCCATTTAGGGTGGGTTTGGGTGGGAAATTGGTTTTGAATTTTGAAGGTAGGTGGAGTTTATGAGGTAGGTTTATGGGGAAGAGTGGATGGATTTGAGTGGTGAAGAGGTGATGGGGAAGAGAGATTGAGGTGATTGGTGAAGAGTTTTGGGGAAGAGTGTTTATGGGATTGTGTGAAAGAGGGGTGAGAAGAAGTGAGTGGAGGTAGGTGGGGATCCTGTGGGGTCCACAGATCCTGAGATGATCCTGTGGGGTCCACAGATCCTGAGGTGTTCAAGGATTTACAACCTTGCACCACATTAGGCATGTTAAATGCCCTTGCACACAACTCTGGACGTTCAGCGCCAGGTTGGTGCCCATTTTGGGCGTTCAACGCCCATTTGTTGGCCATTTCTGGTGTTGAACGCCAGAACCATGCTTGTTCTAGCGTTCAGTGCCCAGATGCTGCCCATTTTGGGCGTTCAGCGCCAGAACCATGCTCTGTTCTGGCGTTGAACGCCAGACAGATGCTCCTCCAGGGTGTGATTTTTCTTCTGCTGTTTTTGATTCTGTTTTTAATTTTTTTGTTTATTTTGTGACTCCACATGATCATGAACCTATAAAGACATATAACTAAGAAAAATATAGTTAGATAAATAAAAATTGGGTTGCCTCCCAACAAGCGCTTCTTTAACGGAAGTGGTTGTCAGGCACGCGTTCATAGGGAATGATGATGATTGTCACGTTCATCACATTCAGGTTGGAGTGCGAATGAATATCTTAGAAGCGAAATAAGATGAGTTGAATAGAAAACAGTAGTACTTTGCATTAATCTTTGAGGAACAGCAGAGCTCTACACCTTAATCTATGGAGTGTAGAAACTCTACCGTTAAAATTACATAAGTGAAAAGTCCAGGCGTGGCCGAGATGGCCAGCCCCTCTGATCTAAGAACTAGGCGTCCAAAGATGTCTAATACAATAGTAAAAGGTCTTATTTATAATAAACTAGTCACTAGGGTTTACAGAAATAAGTAATTGATGCATAAATCAACTTCCGGGGCCCACTTGGTGTGTGCTTGGGCTGAGCTTGAGTGCTGCACGTGTAGAGGTCCTTCTTGGAGTTGAACGCCAGTATTTGTGCCAGTTTGGGCGTTCAACTCTGGTTTTGGATCCTTTTCTGGCGTTGGACGCCAGAATTAGGCAGAGAGCTGGCGTTGAATGCCAGTTTGCATTATTTATTCTTGGCCAAAGTATGGACTATTATATATTTCTGGAAAGACCTGGATGTCTACTTTCCAACGCAATTAGAAGCACACCATTTTGAGTTCTGTAGCTCCAGAAAATCCACTTTGAGTGTAGGGAGGTCAGAATCCAACAGCATCAGCAGTCCTTCTTCAACCTCTGAATCTGATTTTTGCTCAAGTCCCTCAATTTCAGCCAGAAAATACCTGAAATCACAGAAAAACACACAAACTAATAGTAAAGTCCAGAAATGTGAATTTAACATAAAAACTAATGAAAACATCCCTAAAAGTAACTAGATTCTACTAAAAACATACTAAAAACAATGCCAAAAAGCGTATAAATTATCCGATCATCAGTAAGCCATGAAACTTGGGCATCAAGTTGATTACTGTAATCTTCAGTTCAAAATTTGCAGCCAGATTTGGATGAGGCACTTGATACGGTTGCAGAGTAAAGTCTGGGGCTCCTGCCTCCTGGAGAGTAGTCCTCCTGGGCTCCGCCATATTACCTGCACACAAATCAACCGAATTAGTAGAAAAGGAGCTTGTTTCTTCCTCAGATGGCACTTCAGATTCGGCTTCAGATAAGATTGGTGAATTGATAACAACCACTTCAGCACCCTTAGAGGCTAACCTACGCCGAGCTCGCTTAATACTTGAAAGAGTCCTTTCAATTTCAGGATCAAATGTGGCTAAGCTCGGATCAGGTAACGAACGCGTCATTCAATGAAAGAAACATACAGCTCATGGTAATAAAATAAAATAAAATACACAAAAATTAAAAATATGTACACTAACTAATAATTTTGCACACAATTGCAACTCCCCGGCAATGGCACCAAAAATTGATGGAGGCAGAAATCGGCCAATTAAGAAATCAATGTAAGGAATACGTTGCGAGTATAGTTCTTAACCAGCAAAAATTTGCTTATCAATTTATAAAGATTGTCACAGAATTAGAATAAAAATACTGGGAGTATGAATTCCAAGTCGTCTCCCAACGAGTTCACAAAAGGGTGCTATCTTATTAATCAGGAGTTTTCCTAGAAAATTTGAGAGTTAAATAACAGAAAATAAATAATTGTAAATTAACACAATGAAAATTAGAAGAGATTTATATATTCAAAATAAAAAGCCTTGACTGGGGGAATGATTAATTGGAAGTTCTGTCCTTGTTGGAATTCTCTCAAGTGTAGTATTGAGAGGTTGTTGTTTTCACTTAGTTAACCCTTACTAAATAAAGAAAAGTCAAGTGATTGAGCTAACTCTTATTCGCAAATCCTAGTCCTCTCCCTTGGGAAGGTCTAGCGTTAGTAAATAGAGAATTAGCCAACAACTTCCAATTTAACTAATCACTTGAGCATTCCAACTCTAGGGTCTCCATTTAATCAACTCCTAGATCAAGTTGGGAGTCTACTCCATTGACATAAAAATTACTTGCACAGAATTAAAAAAGGAATAAAAGGAAGACATGATAAACAATAAATGAAAATTAATTAAAAGTAAAAGTAATCCTTTGCATTAATAAATTCTAAAAATAATCCAATTATAACTCTGAACAAAGATTAAGGATATAGAAGAGTAAGGAAATAAGAAAACAAACTAGAATAATAGCAACTTCAACGGAGGTAATGACTCTTCTCAATATCCAAAGTAAAAGCATAAACTATAAAATTATGAATGTGTAGAAAACATAGAGGAAGAGTAATTTTTCTCTAAGATCTAAATCTAAAACTAAAACTATGCTAATGAGAATGTGTGTTGAGTCTCTGCATGTCCCCTGGCTCTAGTATCTGTTTCTGGGCCAGAAATTGGGTCCAAACTCGGCCCAAAATCATCCCCAGCATTTTCTGTGATTTCTGCAGATCGCGCATGTCACGCGTACGTGTCAGTCACGCGTACGCGTCAGTCACGCGTACACGTCAGTCACGCGTACGCGTCACTGATCATCTTCGCGTTTCACGCGTGCGCATCAGGCACGTGCAAGCGTCGTCATACAAAACTCCAATCCACGCGCACGCGTCAGGTATGCGCACGCGTCGCTATGCAGATCTTCAAATCACGCGCACGCGTGATCCATGCGTGTGCGTCGATGCTCGCTAATTATCTCCTTTATTTCTTGTGCTCCTTCTATTTTTGCAAGCTTCCTCTCCATCCTCTAAGCCATTCCTGCCCTATAAGGCCTGAAAATACTAAACACACAGATCACGGCATCGAATGGTATAAAGAAGGATTAAAATACACAAATTAAAGGCTTAGGAAGTAAGTTTTTCAACCATAAAACAAAACTAGGAAGGAATTGTTAAACCATACAATTCGTATGAATAAGTGTACAAAGACCTGATGAAACCACTCAATTGAGCACAAGATAAACCATAAAATAGTGGTTTATCAAGTATATGGAAGGTATTAAGTTGAATTATTCTCAGATAAACACTTAGTTGACTGGAGAAAACATTGCGGGGATGGTGGGTTTATCCCGCCTGCGGTGAGGAAGGTGGTGTTATTCCGCTCAAGAGAAAACAAAATTAATTACTTAATGATGAATTGAGATTAATGAATCTAAGTTTGATAATGGATAAAGGATTGTGGTTAATAAATATTATAACTTGTGAAATTGGTTAAAGACACTGATGTTGACGGAGTATGGCCTGAATGGCTGGATTGGCAAGGATGGTCACTTGCGTATTGATTTGGCACCTGCACCAGGCAAGGACTGTGATTCCATCCCCCTTGTTTCGTGGTTGCGGTGTGACTTGGGGAAGGTGACATGGCACTCTCCCTCTGAGACTAGCTTGTGATAAGCTGAGAATATTCCTTTTTGGGGATGTGGTGGGTTATTTTATCCACGTTCTCTCTGATTGTAAGGTGACAGTTGGTGCGGTATTTCAAAACTACAAACTAACTGGCAAGTGCACCGGATCTTACCAAGTATATCTGTCAGTGCATCATAGCTTGATAACTCCATTAATTTTGCAACAGGATCTCCAAAAGACACTTGGCATCTCCTAGGATTAAAGCTGATACAACAACCCTAAGTTATTGGCTAAGTTGGATGGTGTATCTTTGTAGCATATGCCTCTTACTCCTAGCAATCTTATCAAGATTGCTTATATGGAAATATCAAAGTTTTCGAAAGCTGACAAGATATGGTAGCATGGAAAGCCAAAAAGAAGAAGAAGAAGAAGAAGAGTGGAAGGTACATAATAATGCAGATCAAAAAGAGATATTGTATTAATGATTCAGAAGAGTAATTACAAGGAAATTAGAACTATATGAGTTTGAAGTATTACTTGAAGAAAATTAAATCAATGAAACAGTGGTATGAACTAAGAAAAGAAAGTGAAGCAGAAATGCAATGATGCTCGTCATGCATGATGTAACACCCTAATTAGCCTAAGATTTACCTCGCATCGTAAAGCAAAGGTTAATCAGTGATTACGACAGTTCTATGCTCATACATAGTATATATATGGAAAGAATAGTATAATCTAGAAGCCCGATGAAGGATATAGCTCAAAAACCAGATTTCAAAAGCGCAAAACGTACTAACGAAGCTACTAGCTTAAGGCACAAGAAACAGATAAGATACAACAAAATATAAGAATATAGTATCATAGGAAACTAGCTATAGCTCGCGGAGTTTAAGCCGGCTAGCCATATACAAGTATACAGAACCATACAGTGAAAACAGCTTATACAAGTTTTGTTCTCTCAAATGTAAGCCTCTAGGCAAAACAAAATACAAAAGGAGAGATGTATAAATAAATTAAACCAAAAAGACTCCAAAAGAATCCACAATTCTCCGCTTCTGTCACCATCCAAAGCAACTCACCGAGGTGGGTTGCGACCTACATCTGAAAAACACACCAAAGATATGGTATAAGAACCGGGGGTTTTCGATATGGTAACAGTGCCCAGTGATGTAGGATATAAGACCCCGTGGGTTCTACTCTAACCAAACACCGCTGTCCCACAGCCTTCACCAACCTATCCTCCATGCGATCCCATCGCCACCGCCTTCCGAACCTCCTCAATCCTAGTAGAAAACACATATAATATACAATGCAAGTAAAACACAAGTATAAGCGTATAAGGCAAATAATTCAGATAGCAATTAGGCATGTTATTTAATTAGGCAAGCCATTATAAATAATCAAAGCATACAAACAGATAGAAAATGCATATGATGAATGCCTACCCTACTGGCTGTGATATCACATTGTCGGTTCAACTGCCAACCCGACACATTTCCATGGAGACGTCACCCTTCGGCTTTTTCATATGGGAACCCCCGAGATATAGTGCCCGGATCACTGTCCAGGTACCGGCGCCTGCACGCCTATAGATCCGAAGGGATGCGAGCGGGATACTCTTGCCTCAGACCTCACATCTCAACGTAAGCAGGATTAACCACCGTCCTTACGCTGCCGCTGCTACCTCGACAGGCGGGATTAACCACCGTCCCTGCCGGGCGCATAGCGTTTCATAATCTCAGTAAAAACATTATTTCAGTGGTTAAAAAAAAAACATTTTTCAGCATACAGAGATCCATCATCTCAATCCGAGTCCTTGACTCATGTCAACCATTGTCCACTCATAACTCAGTTTCCAAATATGAAAAGTTCATCATTCCTCATCTCATATATCCATCATCCTTCACCTAACGTCAAACCCTTCTCAGCACGCCAGAAACCTAGGCCTCCGTTTTTTAATTTATCAAAAAATCATGTACTAGAACCCTTAAATTATATCCCATGTTCTAATACTCGAAACTAGGCCCAAAAGTCTTAAAATGGTGTTATAGAAGCTTACAACCTTGTTGGAAAGGTAGAATAGTTGAAAAACAAGTAAAATTTGAGAAACAGGACGTGTGCGGCCGCACAAGAGTATGCGTGCGCACGCCCAGGAAATTTTAAGATGTGTGCGTACGTACAGGGGTGTGTGTATGCACACATGGCAAAACTTACAGAATCTGTTCACTTGCACAACCTGTGCCAACGCCCTAACAGACTGGCCTTCCCAACGTGTGCGTCTGCACAGGTTGACATTCTTCCTTAGATATGCGCGCGCACAAGCTGTGCTAGCGCTGCAAACAGAATGCACTTTCCTGCCTGTGCGTGCATACAGATTTGTGCATCCGTACAGGTCAAAATTTTTACAGGGTTTGTGTCTGCACGAGGGTGTGCGCTCGCACATATCAGAAAACATGAAATTCTGCAACTTTGCAGAATTTCAGATTTTTAACACCAACTTTGAATGATCATAACTCCCTCCACAAAATTCCAAATTTCACAAACTTTATATCGATTTAAAGGATTTTCAAAGAACTTTAATTCCAGATAAGTTTCATCAATTTTTAAAAATTGAGGCAAAAATTATGATCGAACAAAATTTACCAAAAATTTCATTTTACCAAACTTCACAATTTACACAATTTCTTACCATACACATTCCAACTCATACCAAACCATTCAAAAACTCCATCTTTCATCAAAATTGACCTATTGTGCCCTAATACATCAACATTACTACATTTTTCTTCACATTTCATCATCTCCAATATCAACACCAATATATCACAATTTTTCAACCATAATGCCAATTCATCAAATCCAACATCACTTATATCATCATTATGCCCTTTCAATTTACACAATCAATCATCATTATCATATTATTATCACTCATCATACTCAAACCCAACAATCATTAATTCATCATAATTCACCACATATCATCATTTAACAAATCAACAACCATTTAAATTCAAACCTATCCTATGGGTCACTAGCCTAAGTGTCCATGAATATTATATACTACATAGAGGAAACCGAAACCATACCTTGGCCGATCCCCTATATGTCCAAAACTCGAAAATTGATCACCAAGAGCTTTCAACCAAACTCGAAGCTTTCACTTCCACTCGACTAAGCACAATTAAGTTGCAAAAGTTCCCAAAGCCACAATAATCAAACTATATACATATAAATCATCTCAAATCAACCTAGGGTTCCAGTTAAACATAAATTCACTAGAGTTTAATGGCTCTTACCTCTTCCAACAGATTTGGATGTCAAAACCCAAGGCTAAGCAAGGCTTAGAGCAAACCTAAATATCCAAAATTACAAAAACTCACTTAATCACAAACCCTAAGAACCGAAATTTTGGAGAGAAGAATAGAAAGAATTTCGTGGTTACCTCCCTGGTTTCTTGTATGTATTTTATAGAGCTCTTCACGAGGAATGGGTAGCCGCAAACGGTGCGACGATCAGAGCTCCGTAGATCAAGATATGAGCTAGAGAAGAAGAGGGTAAATAGTGTTTCTTCTTCCCCTTCTCCCCTTTCTATTTTCTGCTGTGTGTTGTGTTTTATGAGTGAAAAAGGGTTCACTAAAGTTCTTATATATGTTGGGCTTGGGCCCAGTCCAACCAGTTAGCATTTTTAGCCCGTTTGGCCCAACTTCGGGCCAAACCTTTAAAATTAACGTCCGGTTTTAACTTCTAATATTTTTCTATGGTTTTTTCTGGTTTTCACTTTTTCTCATGCGGTACCGGGCAGACTTGAACCGGTTTAACCGGTTCAACTGCCGGTTCGCAGTTTTTTGCATAAAGCATATTTTCTGACTCAGAAAGACTTACTGAGTCCAAAAATCACCTTTAAATCCTCCAATTCTCACTATAACTTTTCGGAATCTAATTTGGGAAATTAATCACTTAATTAACCGGTTGATTAGTTACGATTATTACATTCTCCCCATCAAATAAGAAATTTTACCCTCAAAATTTGAATTACCTGATAAAAGCTCGGGATAATCTTTTCGCATTTCAGACTCCAATTCCCACGTCTGCTCTTCTACTCCTGCTCGCTCCCAAGCAACTTTAACCAATGAAACGTCCTTTCCTCGCAGCTTCTTCACACTAGTGTCGTTGATCTTCACTGGCATTACTTGGAAAGTTAAGTTCTCCTTCAACTCAACCGACTCAGGCTCCAACACATGAGTCGCATCCGATGTGTACTTACAGAGTTGTGACACATGGAATACGTCATGCAAGTTAGACAGATGGGGTGGCAAGGCAACTTGATACTTCACTGGCCCGAATCTCTTCAAAACCTCAAACGGTCCTATGTATCTTGGGTTCAACTTCTTGGTCTTGATTGCTCTTCCAATCCCAGTTGTCGGTGTAACCCTAAGAAATACATGCTCTCCCACTTCAAACTCTCACGGCTTCCTTTTCTGATCCGCATAACTCTTTCGTCGACTTTAAGCAGTTAGAATCCTTGCACGAATCTTCTTAATGTTCTCAGTAGTCTCTGCTATCACCTCAGGACCTAAAACACTTGCTTCACCAGATTCATACCAACAAAGTGAAGATTGGCACTTCCGTCCATACAAGGCTTCATACGGAGCCATCCCAATGCTCGCATGAAAGCCGTTGTTGTACGCAAACTCCACTAGTGGCATGTAGTGATCCCAACTTCCAGGTTGATCCAATACACATGCTCTTAGCATATCTTCCAATGTCTGAATAGTCCTTTCTAACTGTCCATCAGTTTGCGGATGATATGCGATACTGAGACATAGCTTCGTTTCGAAAGCTCTTTGGAAAGCTCCCCAAAACCTTGAAGTGAATCAGGGATCACGGTCTGACACTATGTTCGACGGCACACCATGCAACCTTACTATCTCCTTGATGTACAATCTTGCTAACTCCTCCATAGAACAGTTTACTCGGATAGGCAGAAAGTGAGCAGATTTGGTTAAGCGATCTATAATTACCCAAATTGCATCAAATCCTGACCTAGTCCTTGGTAAACCGGTCACAAAATCCATCGCGATTCCTTCCCACTTCCACTGAGGAATCTCAAGTGGCTATAACATTCTCGATGGTTTCTGATGCTCTATCTTCACTTTCTGACAAGTCAAACACTTGGATAGCACAATTGCTACATCACGCTTCATCCCAGGCCACCAGAACATCTTCTTTAAGTCATAATACATCTTCATGCTTCCGGAATGAATAGAAAACCCACTGTTGTGAGCATCCGACAGCAAGTCTCGCCTCAAACTCCCAACATCTGGTACGTAAATTCTTCCCTTGTATCTCCATAACCCTCCATCATCCTTAGTGAATTCTTCGCGCCTCTTATCACCAACTGGTTAAAACTATTGCTAAAGCTTCTGCTCATCTTGCTGAGCCCTTTGTATTTCTAATTTAAACGTGCTTGAGATTTGCAACTAATTTAAACAAGCCCTTTCTGTAACTTCACCAATATCCAGCTTAAGATCCACAAACTTATCTACTAACTCCTCTTCCTTAATCCTCATCCAAGCTATTGTCAAGGACTTCCGACTCAAAGCGTCTGCTACCATATTCGCCTTTCCAGGGTGATAAATCAACTCAAAATTGTAATCTTTAAGCAACTCCATCCACCTCCTCTGGCGCATATTAAGCTCTTTCTGATCAAAGATGTACTTGAGACTCTTATGATCAGAAAAGACTCTAAACCTTACTCCGTACAAGTGGTGCCTCCAAATCTTCAATGCAAACACAATCGCTGCTAATCCCAAGTCATGAGTGGGGTAATTCACCTCATGCGGTCTCAGCTGACGCGATGCGTAAGCCACCACATTCTGGTGTTGCATCAACATGCAACCCAAACCTTTCAGTGATGCATCACAATATACTTTGAATGGTTCATGCGGTTCTGGCAAAATCAAAACTGGCGCTGAAGTTAACTTCTGCTTCAAAGTTTGAAAAATCTCTTCACACAAATGACACCTCTTTCCTTGTTAATTTCGTCATTGGTAGTGCAATCCGAGAAAATCCTTCGATAAATCTTCGGTAATATTCGGCTAAACCCAAAAAGCTTCTGACTTCCATCACTGTTGTCGGTCTTTCCCATTCCATCACTGCCTCTACCTTAGAAGGATTTCAGCTATTCCTCCTTTGCTCACCACGTGGCCTAAGAACTTCACCTCTTCCTTCCAGAACTCGCACTTTGACAACTTAGCGTACAACTTTCGCTCCTTTAAGATTTGCAACACAGTCCTCAAGTGTTCCTCATGCTCCTTTGCTGTTTTATAGTAAACCAAGATGTCATCTATGAAAACCACCATGAATTTTTCCAAAAAGGGACGAAACACTCTGTTCATGTAATTCATGAAAACAGCAGGTGCATTCGTTAACTCAAAGGACATTACCGCAAACTCGTAGTATCCATAGCGTGTCCTAAACGCAGTCTTAGGGATATCATCCTCATTCACCCTTATCTGATGGTAACCGGATCTCAAATAGATCTTGGAAAACACTCCAGCTCCTTGCAATTGATCCATCAAGTCATCTATCCTTGGTAGCGGCTACTTGTTCTTCACGGTCACCTTGTTCAACTGTCAGTAATCCACGCACAAGCGCATTCCTCCATCCTTCTTCTTTACCAATAAAACTGGTGCTCCCTACGGTGATACACTCAGTCGAATGAACCTCTTATTCAGAAGCTCTTCAAACTGAGTTTTTAACTCTGGCATCTCTATCGGAGCCATTCTATAAGGCGCAATCGACACTGGTCCGGCTCCCGGCACCAGTTCAATCGCAAATTCAATTTCCCATTGAGGTGGGAACTCAGGGATATCTTCCGTAAACACTTCTGGAAAATCTTTAACCACCGGCATCTGATCTAAGTTCTGGGCATCCCCCAACGCATTAGCAGCCAAAAGAATATAACCCTGACACTCCTCCCCACTACAGTGCACCATTACAGAGTTAAGGTAATATCCCGTAGCTACTACTGCTCCATTTTCTCCTTCTGGCATAAACCAAATGGTCCGCTCAAAGCAGTCCAACAAAACCCGATTCTTCGACAACCAATCAAACCCCAAAATCATCTCTAGCCCCACCATTGGTAAACAGATCAAATCATGCACAAAGTCTCTACCCTCAAGTTTGAAACCTACTTGTCTACAACCTGATCTAGTCAAAACTATCTGATGCGGAGTATGTACATGCAGATCAAAAGGTAACTCTGACACTTTTAAACCTAATTCCTCAACTTTAGTAAACGAAATAAACGAATGCGAAGCTCTAGTATCATATAATGCAACTAAGGACTTATCACCAATTAGACATATACCTCTCATCAACGGATCCACCTTAGAAGCATCGTTGGCATTCACAGCAAAGACTCGACCTTGATGCTGACTCTGGCCAGCATTCTGGTTCCTCCCACGAGTACAATTCCTCGCAATGTGGCTAGGCAACCCACAACTGAAGCAACCACCTAAACCAATTTTGCATGAGTCATAAGGATGGAAACGCCCACAACGTACACAAGTGAAATCCGGAGAATTCTTACTTTGATTTTCTCTCCCCTTAGCATACTGAAACTGAGTCTGAGTGTTCTTCCTGAAACCTCCTTGACCTTGAGGCGTATATCCTCCTCTTTTGAAGCTTTGACCTCTAGGATGGAAATACTTGCCATGCCCCCGACTAGAGCTCCCTCCATGAGTGTCCTTGGATGAAGTTACCGTCTTGGCATATTCTTCCATCACTCTCGCCTTGTTCACCAAGTCAGAGAAGACAAGGATCTCTATAGGAGCCACAGCAGTCATAATACTATCCTTTAAACCCCTCTGATACTTAATTCACTTTCAGCTCTCGCAAGTCTCCGGGGCACCTTGACATACCCTAGAAAACCTACAGAGTTCCTCAAACTTGTTGGTATAATCTGCCATAGATAGGAAACCTTGCTTCAGCTGCATTAGTTCCATCTCCTTTGCTTCCCTTGCAGACTCAGGAAAATACTTCTTATAGAAGGCCGTTTGGAACACCTCCCACGGAATGTCGGCTTCTGAAGTTGTAGTAAGCAACACTCAGCTTGCCACCAGGGCTGAGCCTCTCCCGCTAGCTGATAAGCGGCAAACTCGACATACTGATTGAGGGGAACATGCTGCACCTGTAAAGCACGCTCCATAACCTGTCCGTTTCAGTAGGATTTGTGGATCCTCAGAAAGTTGGCGGGTGAACCTTGAGGAACGTCGCCAAGGTCATCAGAACTCCTCCCGTGTTATCGCCGTTTCCCTTAGCATTATCATTGGCATTCCCTTCACCATTCCCATTGCCATTTGCCTCCGGTTGGCCTAACCTCTGCATAGCTTGCAGAGTCGCAGCAGCATTAGCTTCCATGGTGTTCGCTAAGTTAGCCATGGCCGCCATGAATTCAGCATGGTTATCAGCCGGTTGCTCATTCTTACTTTCTCGTGTACATGTCCAACCTCACTTGCCAGTGGCCATTAGGGTTCATGTCTACACCAAACAATCGATATCAAGGTGATCAGTCTCAATATCAAAAGGCTAGTGCTTCAATTATCCCAAATAGGCACTCACAAACAAGCATGCTATGCAATATCAAACAGATAACCTAATAGCATCAAAG
The DNA here is from genome assembly GCF_059453495.1 of Arachis ipaensis. Classification (NCBI taxonomy): domain Eukaryota; kingdom Viridiplantae; phylum Streptophyta; class Magnoliopsida; order Fabales; family Fabaceae; genus Arachis; species Arachis ipaensis. Next base: position 98,719,536 of record NC_142439.1, read on the forward strand.
AAAAGACACATAGAGTATGCAATGAAGCACAATCGGTCCATCCCTCAGGCTCACGAGGATGAATTGCTCTGATACCACTAAATGTAACACCATAATTAGCCTAAGCTTTACCTCGCGTCGTAAAGCAAAGGTTAATCAGAGATTACGACAGTTCTAAGCTCATACATAGTATATATATGGAAAGAATAGTATAATCTAGAAGCCCGATGAAGGATATAGCATAAAAATTGGATTTTAAAAGCACAAAATGTACTAACGAAGCTACTATCTTAAGGCACAAGAAACAGATAAGATACAACAAAATATAAGTATATAATATCATAGGAAACTAGCCACAGCTTGCAGAGTTTAAGCCGGCTAGCCATATACAAGTATACAGAACCATACAGTGAAAAACAGCTTATACAAGTTTTGTTCTCTCAAATGTAAGCCTCTAGGTAAAACAAAATACAAAAGGAGAGATTTATAAACAAATTAAACCAAAAAGACTCCAAAAGAATCCATGATCCTCTGCTTCTGTCACCATCCAAAGCAATTCACCGAGGTGGGTTGCGACCTGCATCTGAAAAACACAACAAAGATATGGTATGAGAACATGGGGTTCTCAGTATGGTAACAGTTCCCATTGATGTAGGATATAAGACCCCGGGACGCCAAAGGCAATCCTAAGCTCCATATCCATCACAAGATTCAAACTTAAAGCATTCTAAAACAAATAGGCATAATTATAACAACATTAACTTAAATAAACCGGGTAATCTATCTTAGAGATTTCTACTCTAACCAAACACCGCTGTCCCACAGCCTTCAATCCCAGTAGAAAACACAGATAATATACAATGCAAGTAAAACACAAGTATAAGCATATAAGGAAAATAATTCAGATAGCAATTAGGCATGTTATTCAATTAGGCAAGCCATTACAAATAATCAAAGGATACAAACAGATAGAAAATGCATATGATGAATGCCTGCCCTACTAGCTGTGATATCACATTGTCAGTTCAACTGCCAACCCGACACATCTCCATGGAGACGTCGCCCTTCGGATTTCTCATATGGGAACCCCCGAGATATAGTTCCCGGATCACTGTTCAGGTACCGGCGCCTACACGCCTATAGATCCGAAGGGATGTGAGCGGGATACTCTTGCCTCAGACCTCACATCTCAACGTAAGCGGGATTAACCACCGTCCTTACGCTGACGCCGCTACCTCGACAGTCGGGATTAGCCACCGTCCCTGCTGGACGCATAGTTTCTCATAATCTCAGTAAAACATTATTTCAGTGGTTTTCAAAAAAAAAAAAAAACATTTTTCAGCATACAGAGATCCATCATCTCAGTCCAAGTCCTCGACTCATCTCAACCACTGTCCACTCATAACTCAGTTTCCAAATATCAAAAGTTCATCATTCCTCATCTCATATATCCATCATCCTTCACCTAACGTCAAACCCTTCTCAGCACGCCAGAAACCTAGGCCTCCATTTTCTAATTTATCACAAAATCATGAACTAGAAACCTTAAGTTATATCCCATTTTCTAATACTCGAAACTAGGCCCAAAAGTCTTAAAATGGTGTTATAGAAGCTTAAAACCTTGTTGGGAAGGTAGAATAGTTGAAAAACAAGTAAAATTTGAGAAACAGGACGTGTGCGACCGCACAAGAGTGTGCGTGCGCACGCCCAGAAAATTTTAAGATGTGTGCGTACACACAGGGGCGTGCGTACGCACAGGTGGCAAAATTTACAGAATCTGTTCACTCGCACAACCTGTGCCAGCGCCCCTAACAGACTGGCCTTCCCAACATGTGCGTTCGCCCAGGCCCGTGCGTCCGCCCAGGCCCGTGCGTCCGCATAGGCCCGTGTGTCCGTACAGGTTGACATTCTTCCTTAGATATGCGCGCGTACAAGCTGTGCTAGCGCTGCAAATAGAACGCACTTTCCTGCCTGTGCGTGTGCACAGGTGTGTGTGTCCGCACAGGTCAAAATTTTTACAGGGTGTGCGTCCGCACGAGGGTGTGCGCTCGCACATATCAAAAATCATGAAATTCTGCAACTTTGCGGAATTTCAGATTTTTAACACCAACTTTGAATGATCATAACTCCCTCCACAAAATTCTAAATTTCACAAACTTTATATCGATTTAAAGGATTTTTAAAGATCTTTAATTCTAGACAAGTTTCATCAATTTTTGAAAATCGAGACAAAAGTTATGATCGAACAAAGTTCACAAAAAACCCCAGTTTACAAAACTTAACAATTTACACAATTTCTTACCATACACATTCCAACTCATACCAAACTATTCAAAAACTCCATCTTTCATCAAAATTGACCTGTTGTGCCGTAAGACACCAACATTACCATACTTCCCTTCACATTTCATCATCTCCAACATCAACACCAATATATCACAATTTTACAACCATAATGCCAATTCATCAAATCCAACATCACTTATATCATGATTATGCCTTTTCAATTTACACAATCAATCATCATTATCATATTACCATCACTCATCATACTCAAACCCAACAATCATTAATTCATCATAATTCACCACATATCATCATTTAACAACTCAACAACCATTTAAATTCAAACCTATCCTATGGGTCACTAGCCTAAGTGTCCATGAATATTATATACTACATAGAAGAAACCGAAACCATACCTTGGCCAATCCCCTATATGTCCAAAACTCAAAAATTGATCACCAAAGAGCTTTCAACCAAACTCCAAGCTTTCACTTCCACTCTACTAAGCACAATTAAGTTCCAAAAGCTCCCAAAGCCACAATAATCAAACTATATACATATAATCTCAAATAAACCTAGGGTTCCAATTAAACATTAATTCAATAGGGTTTAATGGCTCTTACCTCTTCCAACAGATTTAGATGTCAAAATCCAAGGCTAAGCAAGGCTTAGAGCAAACCTAAATATCCAAAATTATAAAAACTCACTTAATCACAAACCCTAAGAACCAAAATTTTGGAGAGAAGAATAGAAAGGATTTCGTGGTTACCTCCCCAGTTTCTTGTATGGGTTTTGTAGATCTCTTCACGAGGAATGCGTAGCCACAAACAGTGCGGCGATCGGAGCTCCGTAGCTCAAGATATAAGCTAGAGAAGAAGAGGGTGAATAGTGTTTCTTCTTCCCCTTCTCCCCTTTCTATTTTTTGCTGTGTGTTATGTTTTGTGAGTGAAAAGGATTCACTTAAGTGCTTATATATGTTGGACTTGGGCCCAACTTGGGCCCGGTCCAATCCGTTAGCATTTTTAGCCTGTTTGGCCCAACTTCGGGCCAAACCTTTAAAATTAACGTCCGCTTTTTAACTTCTAATATTTTTTTAAGGTTTTTGCCGGTTTTCACTTTTTCTCATGCTGTACCAGGCAGACTTGAACCGGTTCAACCGATTTAACTGCCGGTTCGTAGTTTTTCACAGAAAGCACATTTTCTGACTCAGAAAGACCTACTGAGTCCAAAAATAACCTTTAAATCCTCCAATTCTCACTCTAACTTTTTGGAATCTGATTTGCACAATTAATCACTTAATTAATTGGTTGATTAGTTGCGGTTATTACACATGAGGACCTAAACGAAGAGAAGAATTAATTAGAACATATACAATGAATTCGACGTAACTAGAAAGGGGAGGACCAGAATGATAGAATGACACCATACCAGGCTCAAACTGTCGTGCATAATTGGTGCACGAAATTGTGATCATCAACAATGGCGCCAAAGACTTGGAGCTCTCAAACGTGAATCACACTTTGTCACAATTTCGGACAACTAACCAGCAAGTGCACTGGGTCGTCCAAGTAATAAACCTTACGTGAGTAAGGGTCGATCCCACGGAGACTGTCGGCTTGAAGCAAGCTATGGTCATCTTGTAAATCTCAGTCAGGCGGATTCAAAAGGTTATGGAGTTTAAGGTGATGAAAATAAACATAAAATAAAGATAGAGATACTTATGTAATTCATTGGTGGATTTCAGATAAGCGTGTGAAGATGCTTTGTTCCCCTTGAACCTTTGCTTTCCTATTGCCTTCTTCCAATCATTCATACTCCTTTCCATGGCAAGCTTTATGTTGGGCATCACCGTTGTCAATGGCTACATCCCGTCCTCTCTATGAAAATGGTCCTGATGCTCTGTCACAACATCGGCTAATCAGCTGTCGGTTCTCGATCATGTCGGAATAGGATCCATTGATCCTTTTGTGTCTGTCAAACGCCCCACAATCGTGAGTTTGAAGTTTGTCACAGTCATCCCTTCCCAGATCTTACTCGGAATACCACAGACAAGGTTTAGACTTTCCGGATCTCAGGAATGGCTGCCATTAATTCTAGCCTATACCACGAAGATTCCAATCTTAGATTAGAAACCCAAGAGATACGCATTCAAGCCATTGCTAGTAGAACAGAGGTGGTTGTCAGGCACATGTTCATAGGTGAGAATGATGATGAGTGTCACAGATCATCACATTCATCAAGTTGAAGAACAAATGAATATCTTGGAGAAGAAATAGACTTGAGTTGAATATAAAAACAATAGTACTTGTATTAATTCATGAAGAACAGCAGAGCTCCACACCTTAATCTATGGTGTGTAGAAACTCCACCGTTGAAAATACATAAGAACAAGGTTCAGGCATGGCCATGAGGCCAGCCTCCCAAAACGTGATCAAGTGTATCAAAAAGTATGAGTAAAGATGAAAATACAATAGCAAAAGGTCCAATTTATAGAAAACTAGTAGCCTAGGGTTACAGAAATCAGTAATTAATGCAGAAATCTTCTTCCGGGCCCACTTGGTATGTGCTTGGGCTGAGCATTGACACTTCCATGTGTAGAGACTTTTCTTGGAGTTAAACGCCAGCTTTTGTGCCAGTTTGGGCGTTTAACTCCAGCTTTTGTGCCAGTTTTGGAGTTAAACGCAAGAATTCTTGTGCTGACTTGGAACGCCAGTTTGGGCCATCAAATCTCGGACAAAGTATAGACTATTATATATTGCTGAAAAGCCCAGGATGTCTACTTTCGAACGCAATTGAGAGCGTGCCAATTGGGCTTCTGTAGCTCCAGAAAAGTTACTTTAAGTGCAGGGAGGTCAGAATCCAACAGCATCTGCAGTTCTTTTTCAGCCTTTGAATAAGATTTTTGCTCAGGTCCCCCAATTTCAGCCAGAAAATACCTGAAATCACAGAAAAATACACAAAATCATAGTAAAGTCCAGAAGAGTGATTTTTATTTAAAAACTAATAAAAATATAATAAAAACTAATTAAAATATACTAAAAACATACTAAAATTAATGCCAAAAAGCGTATAAATTATCCGCTCATCACAACACCAAACTTAAATTGTTGCTTGTCCCCAAGCAACTGAAAATTAAGTAGGATAAAAAGAAGAGAATATACAATGAATTCCAAAAACATCTATGAAGATCAATATTAATTAGATGAGCGGGGCTTTGAGCTTTTTGCTTCTGAACAGTTTTGGCATCTCACTTTATCCCTTGAAGTTCAGAATGATTGGCATCTATAGGAACTCAGAATCCAGATAGTGTTATTGATTCTCCTAGTTAAGTATGTTGATTTTTGAACACAGCTACTTTATGAGTCTTGGCCGTGACCCTAAGCACTTTGTTTTCCAGTATTACCACCGGATACATAAATACCACAGACACATAACTGGATGAACCTTTTTAGATTGTGACTCAGCTTTGCTAGAGTCCCCAATTAGAGGTGTCCAGGGTTCTTAAGCACACTCTTCTTTTTGCTTTGGACCTCGACTTTAACCGCTCAGTCTCAAGTTTTCACTTGACACCTTCACGCCACAAGCACATGGTTAGGGACAGCTTGGTTTAGCCGCTTAGGCCAGGATTTTATTCCTGTGGGCCCTCCTATCCACTGATGCTCAAAGCCTTGGATCCTTTTTATCACCCTTGCCTTTTGGTTTAAAGGGGTATTAGCTTTTTCTGCTTGCTTTTCTTTTTCTCTTTTTTTTTTGCCTCTTTTTTTTCGCATATATCCTTTTTTTTTCCAAGCTTTTCACTGCTTTTTCTTGCTTTAAGAATCAATTTTTTTTAAATTTTTAGATCATCAGATAACATTTCTCCTTTTCCTTTCATTCTTTCAAGAGCTAACAATTTTAACATTCATAAACAATCAAATTCAAAAATATGCACTGTTCAAGCATTCATTCAAAAAGACAATAGTATTGCCACCACATCAAAATAATTAAACTGTTTTAAAATTTAAAATTCATGCACTTCTTTTTCTTTTTCAATTAAAAACATTTTTCATTTAAGAAAGGTGATGGATTCATTTTCATAGCTTTAAGGCATAGACACTAATGATCTTGTAATAAAGACACAAACATAGATAAACATAAAGCATAAATTTCGAAAAACAGGAAAATAAGGAACAAGGAAGTTAAAGAACGGGTCCACCTTAGTGATGGCGGCTTGTTCTTCCTCTTGAAGATCTTATGGAGTGCTTGAGCTCCTCAATGTCTCTTCCTTGCCTTTGTTGCTCCTCTCTCATGGTTCTTTGGTCTTCTCTAATTTCATGGAGGAGGATGGAATGCTCTTGGTGCTCCTCCCTTAGTTATCCCATGTTGGAACTTAATTCTCCTAGGGAGGTGTTAATTTGCTCCCAATAGTTTTGTGGAGGAAAATGCATCCCTTGAGGTATCTCAGGGATTTCATGATGAGGAATTTCCTCATGCTCTTGATGAGGTTCTCTTGTTTTCTCCATCCTTTTCTTGGTGATGGGTTTGTCCTCATCAATGAAAATGTCTCCCTCTATGTCAATTCCAACCGAATTGCAAAGGTGACAAATGAGATGAGGGAAGGCTAACCTTGCCAAAGGAGAGGACTTGTCCGCCACCTTGTAGAGTTCTTGGGATATAACCTCATGAACTTCTACTTCCTCTCCAATCATGATGCTATGTATCATGATAGCCCGGTCTATAGTAGCTTTGGACCGGTTACTAGTGGGAATGATTGAGCGTTGGATGAACTCCAACCATCCCCTAGCCACGGGCTTGAGGTCATGCCTTCTTAGTTGAACCGGCTTCCCTCTTGAATCTCTCTTCCATTGAGCGCCCTCTTCACATATGTCCATGAGGACTTGGTCCAACCTTTGATCAAAGTTGACCCTTCTAGTGTAGGGGTGTGCATCTCCTTGCATCATGGGCAAGTTGAATGCCAATCTTACATTTTTTGGACTAAAATCTAAGTAATTCTCCCGAACCATTGTAAGCCAATTCTTAGGGTCCGGGTTCACACTTTGATCATGGTTCTTGGTGATCCATGCATTGGCATAGAACTCTTGAACCATTAAGATCCTGACTTGTTGAATGGGGTTAGTGAGAACTTCCCAACCTCTTCTTCGGATCTCATGTCGGATCTCCGGATATTTGCCCTTTTTGAGCTTAAAAGGGACCTCGGGGATCACCTTCTTCTTGGCCACAACTTCATAGAAGTGGTCTTGATGCACCCATGAGAGGAATCTCTCCATCTCCCATGACTCGGAGGTGGAAGCTTTTGCCTTCCCTTTCCTCTTTCTAGAGGTTTCTCCGGCCTTTGGTGCCATAAATGGTTATGAAAAAATAAAAAGCTTTAGCTTTACCACACCAAACTTAGAAGGTTACTCGTCTTCGAGCAAAAGAAGAAAGAAGAGAGTAGAAGAACAAGAAATAGAGGAGATGGGGCTTTGTGTTTTGGCCAAGGGGGAGAAGTGGTGTTTAGGTTGTGTGAAAATGAAGGAGTGAAGATGGGTTTATATAGGAGTGAGAGGGGTGTGTATGGTGCGGCCATAGAGGGTGGGTTTGGGAGGGAAAGTGGTTTGAATTTGAATGGTGAGGTAGGTGGGGTTTTATGAAGGATGGATGTGAGTGGTGAAGAGAATGGTGGGATTTGATAGGTGAGGGGTTTTTGGGGAAGAGGTATTGAGGTGATTGGTGAATGGGTGAAGAAGAGAGAGTGGTGGGGTAGGTGGGGATCCTGTGGGTCCACAGATCCTGAGGTGTCAAAGATATCTCATCCCTGCACCAAGTGGCGTGCGAAACGCCCCTTTCTGCCAATCCTGGCGTTACACGCCAGGCTGCTGTCCATTTCTGGCGTTTAACGCCAGCTTCTTGCCCATTCCTGGCGTTAAACGCCAGTCTGGTGCCCTTTTCTGCCGTTAAACGCCCAGAATGGTGCCAGACTGGGCGTTTAACGCCCATTCTGCTACCTTTACTGGCGTTTAAACGCCAGTAACTGTCTCCTCCAGGGTGTTCTATTTTTCATTCTATTTTTCCTTCTGTTTTTTTGCTTTTTCAATTGTTTTTGTGACTTCACATGATCATCAACCTACAGAAAACATAAAATAACAATAGAAAATAGAAATTTAACATAGATAAGTAAAGATTGGGTTTCCTCCCAACAAGCGCTTCTTTAATGTCAATAGCTTGACAGTGGGCTCTCATGGAGCCTCACAGATGTTCAGAGCATTGTTGGAACCTCCCAATATCAAACTTAGAGTTTGGTTGTGGCCTCCCAACACCAAACTTAGAGTTTGACTGTGGGGGCTCTGTTTGACTCTGTATTGAGAGAAGCTCTTCGTGCTTCCTCTCCATGGTGACAGAGGGATATCCTTGAACTTTAAACACAAGGGAGTCTTCATTCACTTGAATGATCAATTCTCCTCTGTCAACATCAATCACAGCTTTTGCTGTGGCTAGGAAGGGTCTGCCAAGGATGATGGATTCATTCATACACTTCCCAGTCTCTAGGACTATGAAATCAGTAGGGATGTAATGGTCTTCAACTTTCACCAAGACATCCTCTACAAGTCCATAAGCCTGTTTCTTTGAATTGTCTACCATCTCTAGTGAGATTCTTGCAGCTTGTACCTTAATGATCCCTAGCTTCTCCATTACAGAGAGAGGCATAAGGTTTATGCTTGACCCTAGGTCACACAGAGCCTTCTCAAAGGTCATGGTGCCTATGGTACAAGGGATTGAGAACTTTCCAGGGTCCTGTCTCTTTTGAGGTAATCTCTGCCTAGTCAAGTCATCCAGTTCTTTGATGATCAATAGAGGTTCATCCTCCCAAGTCTCATTACCAAACAACTTGGCATTTAGCTTCATGATTGCTCCAAGGTACTTAGCAACTTGCTCTTCAGTGACATCTTCATCCTCTTCAGAGGAAGAATACTCATTAGAGCTCATGAATGGCAAAAGTAAATTTAATGAAATCTCTATGGTCTCAGTCTGAGTCTCAGATTCCCATGGTTCCTCATTAGGGAACTCCATGGAGGTCAGTGGACGTCCATTGAGGTCTTCCTTAGTGGGAATCACTGCCTCTTCCTCCTCTCCAAGTTCGGCCATGTGAGATGTGGTTATGGCCTTGCACTCTCTTTTTGGATTTTCTTCTGTATTACTAGGGAGAGTGCTAGGAGGGAGTTTAGTAATTTTCTTACTCAGCTGATCCAATTGTGCCTCCAAGTTTCTAATGGAGGCTCTTGTTTCAGTCATGAAACTTTGAGTGGTTTTGATTAGATCAGAGACAATGGTTGCTAAGTCAGAGGGGCTCTGCTTAGAATTCTCTGTCTGTTGCTGAGAAGATGATGGAAAAGGCTTGCTATTGCTAAACCTGTTTCTTCCACCATTATTGTTGTTAAAACCTTGTTGAGGTCTCTGTTGATCCTTCCATGAGAGATTTGGATGATTTCTCCATGAAGGATTATAGGTGTTTCCATAGGATTCTCCCATGTAATTCACCTCTTCCATTGCTGGGTTCTCAGGATCATAAGCTTTTTCTTCAGAGGAAGTTTCCTTAGTACTGCCTATTGCTGCTTGCATTTCAGACAGACTCTGAGAAATCATATTGACTTGTTGGGTCAATATTTTATTCTAAGCCAATATGGCATTCAGAGTATCAATCTCAAGAACTCCCTTCTTCTGAGTTGTCCTATTATTCACAGGATTCCTTTCAGAAGTGTACATGAATTGGTTATTTGCAACCATTTCAATGAGTTCTTGAGCTTCTGCAGGCGTCTTCTTCAGATGAAGAGATCATCCAGCAGAGCTATCCAATGACATCTTGGATAGTTCAAACAGACCATCATAGAAGATTCCTATGATGCTCCATTCTGAAAGCATGTCAGAAGGGCACCTTCTAATCAATTGCTTGTATCTCTCCCAAGCTTCATAAAGGGACTCACCATCCTTCTGTCTAAAGGTTTGGACTTCCACTCTAAGCTTACTCAATTTTTGAGGTGGAAAGAACTTTGCCAAGAAGGCATTGACTAGCTTTTCCCAAGAGTTCAGGCTTTCCTTAGGTTGTGAATCCAACCATGTTCTAGCTCTGTCTCTTACATCAAAAGGAAAGAGCATAAGTCTGTAGACTTCAGGGTCAACCCCATTGGTCTTGACAGTGTCACAGATTTGCAAGAACTCAGCTAAGAACTGATGAGGATCTTCTAATGGAAGTCCATGAAACTTGCAATTCTGTTGCATTAGAGAAACTAATTGAGGCTTAAGCTCAAAGTTGTTTGCTCCAATGGCAGGGATAGAGATGCTTCTCCCATAGAAATCAGGAGTAGGTGCAGTAAAGTCACCAAGCACCTTCCTTGCATTGTTGGCATTGTTGTTTTCGGCTGCCATGGTTTCTTCTTCTTTGAAGAGCTCTGTTAGGCCCTCTAAAGATAATTGTTCTTTAACTTCTCTTAGCTTTCTCTTCAAGGTCCTTTCAGGTTCAGGATCAGCTTGAACAAGTATGCCTTTATCTTTGTTCCTGCTCATATGAAAGAGATGAGAACAAGAAAGTAGGGAATCCTCTATGTCACAATATAGAGATTCCTTGAGGTGTCAGAGGAAAAGAAGAATAGAAGGAGGAGGTGGAGAAGAGGGGAAGAAATTTTCGAAATTAAAGTAAGAGATTTTGAAAATTTGGTAATTGGTTTTCGAAAACTAAGATTGAGAAAGAAATCAAGTGATTTTTGAAAAAGATTTTGAAATTAGAAAAAGATATGATTGAAAAAATTAATTTTGAAAAAGATGTGATTGAAAAGATATGTTTGAAAAGATATGATTGAAAATCAATTTAGAAAAAGAAAATTTTTAAAATTAAAGTTGATTACTTGACTAACAAGAAATTAAAAGATATGATTTTAAAATTTAAAGTTTGATCCTTTCTTAATAGGCAAGTAACAACTTGAAAATTTTGAAGTAAATCTTTAATTGAAGCAAGGATTTTTGAAAATAGTAAAAATAAATATAAAATGGAAAGAAATTGATTTTGAAAGAGATATGATTGAAAAGATATGATCTGAAAAAGATTTGATTTTGAAAAATTATGAAAACTTGAAAAAAATGTGAATTAAAAACAAAATCTTCCCTCTAGTGTCATCCTGGCGTTAAACGCCCAGAATGGTGCCCATTCTGGCATTTAACACCCAAAACTCTACCTTTTTGGGCATTAAACGCCCAGCCAGGTGCCCTGGCTGGCGTTTAAACGCCAGTTTTCCTTCTTCACTGGGCGTTTTGAACGCCCAGCTTTTTCTGTTTGATTCCTCTGCTGAATGTTCTGAATCTTCAATTCTCTGTATTATTGACTTGAAAAGACATAGTTTTAAAAATATTTTTGAATTTTTGATGATGGAAATCAATAAAAAAATGCAACTAAGACCAAATAAACAATGCATGCAAGACACCACACTTAAAAAATTTGTATACTAAGGACTATAACAATGTAAAAATGCATGTAAGAAACAACAAAACATACAAAACAAGAGAATTTGAAGATCAAAGCAATGAAATCATCAAGAACAACTTGAAGATCAATGAAGAACAATATGCATGTATTCAAAAAATGCAAGAATAAAAACATGCAATTGACACCAAAATTAAAAATTGATGCTAGACTCAAACAAGAAACATAAAATATTTTTGGTTTTATGATTTTAAAATTTTTGTGTATTTTTTTCGAAAACTATATAGAAAAGAAAATAAAGAGAATCAAAAATTTTAATAAGAATTCCAGGAATCATGCAATGTTAGTCCAAAGCTTCAGTCTAAAAGATTAGACATGTTTGGCCAAGCTTCAGCAGGACATTACATTCAATAGCTAAATTGATGAGAATCAATCAGCTTTTGTGATGGTGGGAACATCACCTTGAAACTCTAGAATTCATTCTTAAAAATTCTGAAGAAAAGATACCTAATCTAAGCAACAAGATGAACCATCAGTTGTCCAAACTCGAACAATCCCCGGCAACGGCGCCAAAAACTTGGTGCACGAAATTGTGATCATCAACAATGGCACCAAAGACTTGGAGCTCTCAAACGTGAATCACACTTTGTCACAATTCTGCACAACTAGCCAGCAAGTGCAATGGGTCGTCCAAGTAATAAACCTTACGTGAGTAAGGGTCGATCCCACAGAGACTGTCGGCTTGAAGCAAGCTATGGTCATCTTGTAAATCTCAGTCAGGCGGATTCAAATGGTTATGGAGTTTAAGGTGATGAAAATAAACATAAAATAAAGATAGAGATACTTATGTAATTCATTGGTAGATTTCAGATAAGCGTATGAAGATGCTTTGTTCCCCTTGAACCTCTGCTTTCCTATTGCCTTCTTCCAATCATTCATACTCCTTTCCATGGCAAGCTTTATGTTGGGCATCACCATTGTCAATGGCTACATCCCGTCCTCTCTATGAAAATGGTCCTGATGCTCTGTCACAACATCGGCTAATCAGCTGTCGGTTCTCGATCATGTCGGAATAGGATCCATTGATCCTTTTGCGTCTGTCACACACTCCACAATCGCGAGTTTGAAGCTCGTCACAGTCATCCCTTCCTAGATCCTACTCGGAATACCACAGACAAGGTTTAGACTTTTTGGATCTCAGGAATGGATGCCATTAATTCTAGCCTATAGCACGAAGGTTCCAATCTTAGATTGGAAACCCAAGAGATACGCATTCAAGCCATTGCTAGTAGAACAGAGGTGGTTGTTAGGCACATGTTCATAGGTGAGAATGATGATGAGTGTCACAGATCATCACATTCATCAAGTTGAAGAACGAATGTATATCTTGGAGAAGAAATAGACTTGAGTTGAATAGAAAAACAATTGTACTTGTATTAATTCATGAAGAACAGCAGAGCTCCACACCTTAATCTATGTTGTGTAGAAACTCCACCGTTGAAAATACATAAGAACAAGGTTCAGGCATGGCCGTGAGACCAGCCTCCCAAAACGTGATCAAGTGTATCAAAAAGTATGAGTAAAGATGAAAATACAATAGCAAAAGATCCTATTTATAGAAAACTAGTAGCCTAGGGTTACAGAAATCAGTAATTAATGCAGAAATCTTCTTCCGGGCCCACTTGGTGTGTGCTTGGGCTGAGCATTGACACTTCCATGTGTAGAGACTTTTCTTGGAGTTAAACGCTAGTTTTTGTGCCAGTTTGGGCGTTTAACTCCAGCTTTTGTGCCAGTTTTGGAGTTAAACGCCAGAATTCTTGAGCTGACTTGGAACGCCAGTTTGGGCCATCAAATCTCGGGCAAAGTATGGACTATTATATATTGCTGGAAAGCCCAGGATGTCTATTTTCCAATGCAATTGAGAGCGCGTCAAGTGGACTTCGGTAGCTCCAGAAAATCCACTTTGAGTGCAGGGAGGTCAGAATCCAACAACATCTGCAGTCCTTTTTCAGCCTCTGAATTAAATTTTTGCTTAGGTCCCTCAATTTCAGCCAGAAAATATCTGAAATCACAGAAAAATACACAAACTCATAGTAAAGTCTAGAAGAGTGATTTTTATTTAAAAACTAATAAAAATATAATAAAAACTAATTAAAATATACTAAAAACATACTAAAAACAATGCCAAAAAGCGTATAAATTATCCGCTCATCAATAATCCTTCCATTTGGTATTTATGATGCATTTTCTGATGCTTCTACGCACGTTCGAAGGAGGTGGTTCATCAGCCACGTGTCTCTGCTCTTTAACTAACTCCCCCTTAGTAGAATTGCTTGCATTAGAGTGCTCACTCCCTTCCAATTTCTTTATTCTCTTTCTTACATTTCCCTCTCCATTTAGATCAACCATGTCCTCAAGGTTGATAGTAGGGTATAGTCTAGTTATGTCTGTAACTGGTTTCCCTGATGTTTTTGTAGTGTCTCCAATTTCCCATTGCACATGGACCTAATGTTCTGGTTTTCCATGTTTGAGAATGGTGCAAAATGCCAGAACTCGAAAAGGCTCAAGTATAGGACTCTTGGCACTAGTTTGTAGAGGCAATGGCATGTAATGAACAATGTTATCTCTGCAGAATCTCTTTAACACTAAAATGTGGAACACATTATGAATCTTAGCCTCTGGAGGAAGTTTAATTCTATAGGCCACCGGGTTAAGTTTCTTGACAATGCAAAATAGTCCAAAGTATCTCATTTGCAACTTCTGATTTTTCTTCAAAGCCACTGAGTGTTGGTAGTAAGGTTGTAAATGAACCAGTACCATATCATTCTTTTCAAATTCAGCATCTCGATGATTTTTATCAGCAAACGTCTTCTATATTGTTGGGTACGACTGAGGTTGGCCTTAAGCTGTTCAATCAATGTGTCTCGATTGGTTATCAGCTCTGGCAATAACGATTTTTCAGCATGAGAGAACTCATATCTAATGAGATTTGGGGGGCACGACCATATAGATCCATGTAAGGAGACATTTTGATGCTTCTACGATGAGAAGTGTTATACCAATACTGGGCCTAAGGTAGCATATCGAATGATAACCTGGGATTCTCGAAATAATAAAAACGAAGATACATCTCCAATGTCTTATTCACAACTTCACTTTGCCCGTCTGTTTGTGGGTGGTATGTTGAGCTCATGGATATAGTAGTGTCTTGCAACTTAAATAATCTCCACCAAAAGTGACTCATAAAGATTCGGTCCTTATCTGAGACAATGGAGCTAGGAAAGCCATGGAGTTTGACAATATTCCTGATGAATGCCTTTGCCACTGAACGACTGTCAAAGTCATGTTTCAAGGGTATAAAATGAGAAAATTTTGTCAATCTATCAATGACCACCATGATGATCGTATACCCATGAGACTGTGGAAGAGCTGTGATGAAATCCATGCAGATAGCCTCCCACACTTGTGATGGTATTGGGAGAGGTTGGAGCAACCCTGCAGGTAGTCGGGCCTCTGTTTTGGCGCATTAGCAAGTGGAGCAGGAAAGAACAGAAGCTTTTATATCTCTTTGCATATTCGGCCAGTAGCAGGTAGAGCAAATCCGTTCCACAATCTTGGCAATGCCAAAATGACCTCCAATCATGCCATCATAGTATTCGTGCAAAATTGATTGCATCAATGAACTTCCTTTTGGAACCACCAACCTATTCCTCCATAGTAGGACTCCATTCTGAACAGAATAGTTGGGGTTCTTATGTGAGTGATGGAAGGCCAAATGTCGGTTTATAATTTTTCAAAAAAATTTGCTTCATCAATAGTATAGTCCCAAACCAACAATTGAACCTAATCAAAGTTTAAATAAAGACTGTCACAAAATAAATCAAATAACCAGGAGTTTTAAGTCCCGAGTCATTCTCTCACGGAATTACAGTGAGGTGTGCGTATCATTGGCTATGAGAAAATGAGAGTTTTGATTGCAATAAACGAAAATATAAATAGCAAGAAATTAAATGAGCAAGTAATAACTAAATGGCAAAGGAAACTAAACTAAGACAATTAAGGAACTAACTAAGAAAGATCTTGGTAAGGGTTGATGGTTAAGGATCACTATCCTTGTCACTAACCATAACATGATAATCACAAGGAGGAAACCCAATTCATCAACCTCTAAACGGTGAGGAAAGTCAACCGGGCTTACTTAATCCTAATCCATAAGTTGAATTAGCAAAAGATTAGCGTTAATAGAAACAAGAATAATTAAAATCTCTAAATTATCTCAACTTGGACATTAGTAACTCAAAGTCACCCAAATTACCAACCCAAGCCAAGAAGCAAAATTCTACTAAAAAACTAAAAAAGATATTTTATCAAACACTTGGAATGAAGAAAAGAAAAACATCATAAATTGCATGAGTTATAAAAGCTATAACTATCAAATTCAAGAAAGAAATAACAACAATTCAATTAAGCATCAATAACATGAAAAAGATCAAAATTGCATTAATAGAAAACCAAAATTCAACATGGGTTCATAAACTAAAATAATATAAAACAAGAAACTAACAATAAAATCTAAGTGAACTAAGAGGATAGAATAAGAAAATATAAAGAAAACTACATTAAAACAAGATTAAAATCTAAAATTAGAGAGAAAACTAAGCTAAAACCCTAAAATTCTAGAGAGAAGTTGGAGCTTCTCTTTCTAGAATCACCTAAAACATGATAAAAACCTCAACTATGACTACTTGGTTCATCCCCTTCAATTCTTGGTTCAATATCATAAAAAATGAGTTAGATTGGGTCCAAAATGGGCAAGAAATTGTGGGTCATATGCTTCATTAAATGAGGCATGCATTCAGATGCATGCGTACGTACATAATGGTGTGTGTGCATGCACAACTCAATGTCCACTATAGACATATGCATATTATTTTGAAGCCTCAAATGTTAGCTTTCTAATCCCACTAAAACCGCCTCATTTGGACCTCTATATCTCAGGTTATGATCAATTTAGTACGAAAAGGTTAGGATTGACAGCTTTGCAAATCCTTCATTTCTTGAATTCTTCCACTTTGCATGCTTTTCTTCTACTTATTCAAGCTATTCTTGCCTTCAAAAATCTTAAATCACCCAAACAAACATATCAAGGCATCGAATGAGAGAAAAGTGAATTAAAATTGATAATTTAGAGCATAAAAAGCATGTTTTTAACAATTAAGCACAATTAAGAGAGAATTCATAAAAGCATGATATTTCAATGAATAAGTACAAGTTTATGTGATAAAATCCACTCACTTCAAGCAAAAAATTATCATCAAATATGGATTCATCAATTCTGCTACATTTAAACAATAACATGTCCTCATGCTATGCATCAAGAAGGATAAGACTAAGGGATGCCCCACTTATTACAAGTAAGCTATCTATATCTATTCTATCTATGTCTAACTATTTATTTGCTTGTATCTATTTATGCCTACTTGGTCAAAATAAATCAATTTCCAAGAAAACATATAAACATAGTGGGTAAAATGATATGACAATTAAAGCAGTCCCATAAATCAATTTGAGTTCTTAAAATAATGAACAACTTGCAAGATAAGAGGTCATAATAGGTGAAAAAATAGAATTGAGCAATCGAACCCGGTAAGTTACCCCTCACCGGATGTATATGATCTTTAATTGCTTAAGTGTATAGGGTTGATTCACTCAATTCTCTTCTAGTCTTGCTTTTTAAGATTTGTTCTTCTTCTAACAATCACTCCAGGGACCTTTGTGATCTCACGTTCAACGTGAAATAAGCCACGTCCCACGTGAAGTTCTAAGGGACTACCTCCAGGGCATTAGATCATTCACGTACCACATGAATTTGATCATGTTGCACGCCATAACACCCACCTCCCATTTCACGTTCCACATGAAAGCCCTAGCGTTCCACGCTAGGCTTTATACTACACTCCAGGGCAAAGACTTCTTGGGCGTGCAACGTGCTCACCCTAAAGTACCACGCCACCCTTAGGACACCACTCTAAACTTCACTCTCCTTGCATTATTATTCTTAATTTCGGTTTATTCACACCACAACCAAACTAAGTTTGGTGTGGTGGCCTTCATGCATGCACTTTGGAGGCACACATAACCCCCCTACATCTTGCACCTCGTGCATGATTCTTTTCTTTTCTTTTTCCTTTGTTTTATATTTGTTTTTCCTCTGTGGTTATCACTTGAATTTGTCTTTTTATGTATTGCTTGTGACTATTCAGGAAATCTCTGCAAGCTCCATACCATTGTTCTTATCAAGGCACATGCATTTGTTCTTTTGTATGCTTACCCTTAGTGACGGATCCAAAAAATTTTGATTGTGGGAGCAAAATATATATAGCATGATAATTTTTATAATAAAAATATTTTGTTTACATAGAAAATTAGCTAGCAAATTATCTACTATAAATTTGTGTGTGTATATATATATATATATTATTTAACTTATTTTCAATATATATTTTGTATTTCAAAATTTATTTTGTACAAATAATTACTTTTTATGTATACGTAACATAATTGTTGGTATAATTATATTTTGTTATTATAAAATATGATTAGTCTTCAGAATATCCAATTATAAATTAAAAAACTAAAATAATAATTTAAATAATAACATATAATTTAAAATTTTATTTTTTTATATTTTATATTTTAAAAAGATTGAATAATTTTTCATTAACAATATAATCAAAATGTCTCTTTTTTATATATATGTTGTTAAACAATTATTTAAAAATATTTAAACCCTACCTTTCATACAATTAGCTTTGATCTTAATGATATTCATAGTTAAAAAAGTTCATTCAATTAGTGTAATCGTTATGAAAAAAATTAAAACTAATTTCAAAAGAAAAAAACACTAATGGATAAATAATATTCTTTCAAGTCGATTTTTAAGAAAGAACACCAATCTCATTTAAATTTGAAAATTTATCATTATAATGCACATCTAATATGAAGTTTTTAAATTGACTATCAAGTGTCAAAAATTGAATAAAAATTTATTGTGCGGTCAAATTTAATAATTTAATGGAGGCAAATAAATATTATTATCATGTACTATTCAAAAAAATTCTGCCCCCACTACAATATAAGTAGATCCGTCCCTGCTTACCCTAAAGGATTCCCCCTACAACTCAATTCATAAAGAAAGCTACGCATGTTCTCACCTTCCAAGCCACATATTAAGTACACATGTATTGGTTTGCTCTCTCTTACATGCATTGGCTTTCTTTTTCCTAGGCTATGATTCACCACACACTATCACCGTCACAAAGCTTGTCCTTATCTCTTCAAGCCTCGGACACACCATCTTAGAACATGCATCCCTTGGATTTCATCTTCTAATCCTCACCATTCATTTCCCAACCCTAAATCACTATAAATACCACCATCTCTCATCTATTCATGCATCAAGTCTCAACATCTTCTATCATTACCACCGTAGCCTTCTATACTTCTCTTCATAGTTACCACCATTCATTTACCTCTCAACCTTCCTCCCTTCACTTCACATTCTGTCTTTCTTTTCTTTGTTTGAGGATAAGCAATTTCTCTAAGTTTGGGATTGGTTTTGATCTAGCAAGCCATATCAAAGAAAATGGCCCCTAAGAAAGCCTCTGCTTCAAGCAAAAGAAAGGGAAAGAAACCAGTGGAAGCTTCATATGATTCCACAAGGTTCCTCTTCAGCTTTCATGAAAACTTATTCTACACTGTTATGTGCGGCGAGAAATTCATCTATGAAGGACCATTTCATCTAAGAAGAGGAGAGTATCTTAAAATCATGGACCAAACAGGAATCAAAACGTGGAAAGTACTCTATGTCCCTATTTGAAAGGTATGACAATTGATGATTCAAGAATTCTATGTCAATGCATGCCTCACCAATGCACAGACACATGATGAAAGACCTTTGAATTACAAGAGCCTTGGAAGAGGCAAAGAAATTGACTTTAGTCCGGAAAGCATCTGGAGGGTCCTAGGGTTGAGAATCTCAACCTCATCATCTTCAGAGGTTACATATGCTGAGAGGAAAAAGCATGACCCGAGGCTTGATGAAGTGATTCGAGATCTTGCCTTGCCGGGTGCAAAATGGATCATGGGAGCTTCGAGAAAGGCACTCTATTTGAGAAGGCAGGACCTCAAGCCCAAGGCAAGAGGTTGGATGGAATTCGTCTATCGTTCAATCTCACCCACAAGTAACTGATCTGAACTTAGTATTGCTAGAGCAATCATGATTCACTGCATAACGATCGGTTAAGAAGTGATATTTGATAAAATAATTCCAAATGAGATATACCATTTTCTTCCAATCTAAGTTCAAGATCTCCACTAGGGTTCCCTAGCATTATTTATCATCTCTGTGAAGCGGCTGGTGCTTTAATAGAGAATGGCATTCCAATTTTACTAGGACACCCAATCACTAAGAAAATAATGGAAAGAGTCAAAGCACAACCTCCTCAGGAAGCTCATGAGGAAGAGGTCTAGGGAGTTGAAGAGTAAGAACAAGAGGCTCAAAAGGAGGAGCAAGAGGATCAAAAAGCTCAAAATCAAGGTGGACCACATCAACATGCTCCAATCCCTCAACAACAAGGAGTAGAGTGGCAACAAATGTACACTATAATACAGGAGCTCTCATCACAACAAGACCACTTTATGAGGGAGTTCCAAGAATATAAAACCCTGCAAGAAGTTCATCACAAAGAGTTTCAAGATTTCAGGGCCTTGCAGAGGGCAAACCACCAAGAGTTCCAGGAATACCGAGTCCTCTATGAAGCCCAGCATGATACTGAAGAATCGTAGCGACTGCACTTGCACGCCGGGATGAATTACAATATTTGGGCTCAAAACAAAGCACATTCGGACATCACGCCATTTGAAAAATTAGCTGGCATTTTTGGGAAAGAAGCTACAATAATAAGCAAGCAGTGCGTTGAGTGGAGGGAGAATGAATTAAAAAAAATGGTCTGTGGAACCAAAAAGATAAAGCTAGTTAATCTGAAGCCAGAATTTGGAAGCCAAGAGGAGCACAGGAAGAAGAAGATTATGAAGAAGGGAACAATAATAATGAATGAGGTTGTCAAGTTCCCTTCTCTTTTATCATCATTCTCTGTTAAGCTATTATAATCTATTTGTTTTGCTTTATGTTATTATATCTGCTTTAATTATGTGTGAACATCCTTTGTTGTACCTACTTAACTTAATCTTCATAATTCAATGTCCCCTTGAATATGGACAATGAATCATGTGCTAAGAAAGAAACAAAAAGAACAAGGACTGATCATAAAGAGCATGACAAATTGAGTTTAGAAAGCCAAACTAACTAAGAATGTTTAACACAATTTGAGCCAAATTGCTTGAGGTTTTAGTCTAGAGGACTATTATGGGATCTTTACACTTGACAAAACCTTAGAGAAACAAGGATATAAGAAACAATAAGTAAGAAAAATGGGTTATAAGAGAAACCAAAGGCTCTGAGGACCACTGACTAAGGAAATTGAAAGAAAAATAAGCTAAAAGAGCATCCTAGTCAAGTGCTTGTGGTGCTTATGTATCAAGCCAAAAGCTTGAAAACAAGGCATTCAGAGTCATGGTTAAACTCAAGGTGCAAAGCACCCCCCTAAAATGAGAAAGCCAAAGGCTCTGAGCACCAATAGTGGGAAAGAATGAAAAGACAAAATAAGCTCAAAGAGCTCCCCAATTATGTGCTTGTGGTGTTTCTATATCGAGCAAAGCTTGAGACAAAACATTTAGAGTCACGGCTAGGCTCAAGGTGCAAAGCACCCAATGAACTTAAATGATGGAAACAAAGTAAATAAGCTTGCTTTTCTTCAAGGTGATGATTCAAGGAATGATTCTATAATCTAATCTGGGCAGAAGCCTTGAAAGATTATGATCAATTGTGTTGAATGGCGCATGAGTGAAACGGCTTACCAAACTCATTGAGATTTCAATCATTCACCCCTGTATCATGAGGTTAAGACTAAGTCATGGTTCTTTTCTTACTTGAGGACAAGCAAGATCTTAAGTTTGGTGTTGTGATGCATGACGAACAGAACTCTCGCGTGGTCTAGAATTTTCACAATTAAGTTCTCGTTGCAAGTATAGCTTCTAGACCGACAAGAAATCCTTTCGTGCAAAAGTTTTGGTTGTCACAAGTAACAAACCCCTAATAAAATTGATAACCGAAGTATTGGAACCTCGGGTCGTCTCTTAAGGAATTGCAGGGAAGTATGATTTATTATTGGTTATGGAAAAGTATTTTTTTGGGTTTTTGAATAATGAACAGGAAAAGTAAATCGCAGGAATTAAAGTAATAACTAATAAAGCTCTTAGCAAGGTATGAGAACTGGAAATCCTATCCT
The DNA here is from genome assembly GCF_059453495.1 of Arachis ipaensis. Lineage (NCBI taxonomy): Eukaryota > Viridiplantae > Streptophyta > Magnoliopsida > Fabales > Fabaceae > Arachis > Arachis ipaensis. Next base: position 98,741,658 of record NC_142439.1, read on the forward strand.
AGTTATCCTTATCAATTGTGATGAGAATTGTTCATTACTCCCACTTAGTTAACCCTTACTAAATAAAGGAAAGTCAAGTTGACTAATCAATTTGATTCCTCAAGTCCTAGTCAACTCCTAAGGAAAGACTAGCTTTAGAGGGATCCAAATCAACTAGCAAATTCCAATTATCAATAAAGAAAGGAGTTTGATAACTCAAGTGTCACCAATTACTCAACCAAAGGTTAGAATTTAAAAACCTAAATTAAAATCATAAATATGAAATACCTCAAATTGCATTAAATATAAAATCAAATCTAACATTGAAATGTTCAAAAACTAAATTGGAAAAATAAGTAATTAACAAGTGAAATAGATAAACCAAAGTTCTAAAATAAATAAAAGTAGAAGAGAAACTAAATTAAAGGAACATTGAACCTGGAATTGAGAAGAAGAAGAAATCCTAATGCTAAAACCTAAGAGAGAGGAGAGAGCCTTTCTCTCTAGAAAACTACATCTAAAACCTAAAATTGTGAATAATGAATGTTCCTTGTGAATGAATGGATTCCCCCACTTTATAGCCTCTAATCTGTATTTTCTGGGCCAAAAACTGGATTAGAAACAGCCCAAAAATCGCCCCAGCGATTTCTGATACATCCAGCACGCGGCACTGTCACGCGTACGCGTCGTCCACGCGTACGCATGGCTTGCATTTTCTCCAGGTCACACGTACGCGTCATTCATGCGTACGTGTCACCTATCTTTAGAGCAGCTATGGAAAATTATATATTGTTGCGAAGCCCCGGATGTTAGCTTTCCAACGCAACTAAAACCGCCTCATTTGGACCTCTATAGCTCAAGTTATTGTCGAATTAGTACCAAGAGGTCACACTGGACAGCTTAGCAATTCTTTTAGTTTCTTGTATTTCTTCCACTTTTGCATGCTTCCTTTCCATCCTCTAAGCCATTCTTGCCCTATAAACTCTGAAATCACTTAACACACATATCAAGGCATCGAATGGTAATAAGATGGGATTAAACATAGCAAAATTAAGGTCAAAGAAGCATGTTTTCAATCAAAGCATAGAATTAGGAAGGAAAATGTAAAACATGCAATTTACATGAACAAGTGTGAGAATAGTGGATAAAATCCACTAAATAAGCACAAGATGTACCACGGAATAGTGGTGCATCAAATCTCCCCACACTTAAACATTAGCATGTCCTCATGCTAAGCTCAAGGGAAACTATAAGAGTGAAGAGGAATGGTAAAACTTATGAAATAAAACCTATCTATATGAATGCAACTAAATATAAAAATACTCCCACCTACTTGGTTAAAAGTAAATAAATTCTCCAAGACAAACATAAATCAGATTTCACTAATTCAAATCATACAGTAAAAGACAAGTAAACTTGTAAGAAGACAGCTCATGAAAGCAGGGAACATAGAATCAAGTATTGAACCCTCACTGGTAGTGTATATGCACTCAAATCTCTCAAGTGTCTAGGGTTAATTCACTCTACTCTTCTCTAGTCATTGATGAGCGGATAATTTATACGCTTTTTGGCATTATTTTTAGGTAGTTGTTAGTATAATTTAGTTAGTTTTTACTATGTTTTTATGCAAAAATCACATTTCTGGACTTTACTATGAGTTTGTGTGTTTTTCTGTGATTTCAGGTATTTTCTGGCTGAAATTGAGGGACCTGAGCAATAATCTGATTCAGAGGCTGAAAAAGAACTACAGATGCTGTTGGATTCTGACCTCCCTGCACTCGAAATGGATTTTCTGGAGCTACAAAAACCCAATTGGTGAGCTCTCAATTGCGTTGGAAAGTAGACATCTAGGGCTTTCCATCAATATATAATAGTCTATACTTTGCCCGAGTTTTGACGACGCAAACTGGCGTTCAAATGCCTACTTCCTGTCCTATTCTGAAGTTAAACGCTAGAAACAGGATACAAACCAGAGTTAAACGTCACAAACAGGCTGCAACCTGGCGTTTAACTCCAAGAGAAGTCTCTACACGTGTAAAGCTCAATGCTTCGCCTAAGCACACACCAAGTGGGCCCGGAAGTGAATTTCTGCATCATTTACTCATTTCTGTAAACCCTAGGTTACTATTTTAGTATAAAAACTACTTTTAGAGATTTATTTTACATCTTTGGACGTTTAGTCCTTAGACCCTAGGTCTTGGTCATTCTAGTTCCCTCTCTGGGGCCGAAGCCAATGAACACCATTATCACTTATGTATTTTCAATGGTGGAGTTTCTACACCCCATAGATTAAGGTGTGGAGCTCTGCTGTTCTTCATGAATTAATGCAAACTTGATGAGCGGATATTTTATACGCTTTTTGGGGTTAATTCCATGTAGTTTTTAGGATGTTTTAGTTAAGTTTTTAGTATATTTTCATTAGTTTCTTGGAAAAATTCATATTTCTGGACTTTACTATGAGTTTGTGTGCTTTTCTATAATTTCAGGTATTTTCTGGCTGAAATTGAGGGAGTTGAGCAAAAATCTTATTCGGGCTGAAAAAGGATTGCTGATGCTGTTGAATTCTGACCTCTCTGTACTCGGAATGGATTTTTTGGAGCTACAAGAGTCCAATTGGCGCGCTTCCAATTGCATTGGAAAGTAGACATCCAGGGCTTTCCAGCAATATATAATAGTTCATACTTTATTCAAGGATAGATGACGTAAACTGGCATTCAACGCCAGTTCTATGTTGCAGTCTGGCGTCCAGCGCCAGAAACAGGTTACAAGTTAGAGTTCAACGCCAGAAACAGGTTACAACCTGGCGTTGAACGCCCAAAACAGTCCAGGCACGTGAGAAGCTTTGGTCTCAGCCCCAGCACACACCAAGTGGGCCCCAAAAGTGGATTTCTGCACTATCTATCATAGTTTACTCATTTTCTGTAAACCTAGGTTACTAGTTTAGTATTTAAACAACTTTTAGAGATTTATTTTGAATCTCATGACATTTTAGATCTGAAATTTGTACCTTTTGGCAGCATGAGCATCTAAACCCCATTGTTGGGGGTGAGGAGCTCTGCAGCGTCTCGATGAATTAATGCAAGTACTTCTATTTTCCATTCAAACATGCGTGTTCCTATATAAGATATTTATTTGCGCTTAATTATGGAGAAGGTGATGATCCATGACACTCATCACCTTCTTCAACCCATGAATGTGTGCATGACAACCACCTCCGTTCTATATTAGATTGAATGAGTATATCTTAGATTCCATAATCAGAATCTTCGTGGTATAAGCTAGAATTGATGGCGTCATTCAGGAGAATTCGGAAAGTCTAAACCTTGTCTGTGGTATTCCGAGTAGGATTCTGGGATTGGATGACTGTGACGGGCTTCAAACTCGCGAGTGCTGGGCGTAGTGACAGACGCAAAAGGATAGTAAATCCTATTCTAGTATGATCGAGAACCTCTAGATGATTAGCCGTGCTGTGACAGAGCATTTGGACCATTTTCACTGAGGAGATGGGAAGTAGCCACTGACAACGGTGACACCTTACTTAGAGCTTGCCATGGAAGGAACTTTGCACTTTTGCATGCATGAGGGAAGAGGAATACAAGAGAAAAGCTGAAATTCAGAAGACAAAGCATCTCCAAAACCCCAACATATTCTCCATTACTGCATAATAAGTATTTATTTCATACTCTCTTATTTTTCGTGATTCAATTTGATAAGTGAATTGTTTTCCTGACTAAGAGTTACAAGATAACCATAGATTGCTTCAAGCCAACAATCTCCGTGGGATTCGACTCTTACTCACGTAAGGTATTATTTGGACGACCCAGTGCACTTGCTGGTTAGTTGTGCGGAATTACATAGTGTGAAGTAATTTTCGTGCACCAAAACTACTATTGTTTTTCTATTCAACTTAAGCTTATTCTTATTTTAAGATATTCACTCGCACTTCAACCTGTTGAATGTGATGATCCGTGACACTCATCATCATTCTCGCCTATGAATGCGTGCCTGACAACCACTTCCGTTCTATCTGCAATAGCTTGAGTGTGTATCTCTTAGCCTCCTGGTTCACAATCAGAGTCTTCGTGGTATAGGCTAGAATCAATTGGCGGCCATTCCTGAGATCCAGAAAGTCTAAACCCTGTATGTGGTATTCCGAGTAGGATCTGGGAAGGGATGACTGTGACAAGCTTCAAACTCGCGAGTGTTGGGCATAGTGACAAACGCAAAAGGATCAATGGATCCTATTCCAACATGAGTGAGAACCGACAGATGATTAGCTGTGCGGTGACAGCGCACTTGGACCATTTTCACTGAGAGAACGGACGGTAGCCATTAACAACGGTGATCCCCCAACATACAGCTTGCCATGGAAAGGAGTATGAACGATTGGATAAAGACAATAGGAAAGCAGAGGTTCAGAAGGAATAAAGCATCTCCATACGCTTATCTGAAATCCCACCAATGAATTACATAAGTATTCCTATCTTATTTTATATATTTTAGTTATATTTTAATTATCAAAACCTCATAACCGTTTGAATCTGCCTGACTGAGATTTACAAGATGACCATAGCTTGCTTCAAGCCGACAATCTCCGTGGGATCGACCCTTACTCACGTAAGGTTTATTACTTGGACGACCCAGTACACTTGCTGGTTAGTTGTGCGGAGTTGTGAAAAGGAGTTGAGATTACAATCGTGCGTGCCAAGCTTTTGGCGCCGTTGAGATCACAATTTCGTGCACCAGTTATGCTTTCTAAAACTTTGTTCTTCATTTAACCAATCAACATAAATTTAGTATACCAATGCAAATATCATGAGGTCTTTTCAAGGTTGTAATGGGGCTAAGTTAAGGGTAAGGATATATGTATGGCCAAGTGAGCTATAGTATGAATCTTTGACTAACCTAAGCTTTCACCTAACATACACACACTCTATGTAATTCCAAAATTCATGCCTAGCTACCCATAATTCCCACTTTTGTATCACATACTCATGTCTCAAATATTTCTTTAGTTTCACCACATATGCAATGATATTTTATTAAACTGAACATTGGGGTAATTTTGTCCCCTTATTTATTTATTTATTTATATGGATATTTTTGGTTTTGATTTTTTTTCTTTTTTTTTTTCTCTTTTTTTTTGAAATATAAAAGTAAACATAACATATTAATGCACATAGATTCTTAATTTTTCTGGTCTCACATGAGTAGGTACCCAAATTCTTAATATTTTATCATAACACATTCCCTATTAACCCATGTTCCCACAGTTTCCCCACACTTAGTTGATATACAATCTCTATCTTAAGCTAACCAAAGATTCAATTGGGGTAATTAATTTGTTTTTCTGCTTAAGGCTAGTGATGTGATAAAATATAGAACAATTGGGGATTAAAAGGCTCAAAGTGGCTAACAAAGGTAATTGAAAGGGTAGGCTATTTGGGATAAGTGGCTAATAACAAATGATGGCCTCAATCAAATGCAAGCATGTAAACACACTAAATAATGGACATATCGAATGCAACAAAGTAAAGTCTACAATCATAGTGAAGAAAACACACAAGAATAAAATATTATGGTTAAATAATGTAACCATGTAATTAAGATCAAGTCTCACAGGTTGTCTGTTCTTAGCTATAAACTATGTTCCAAATACAATCTTCAAACAAGTTTAACAAAAATGTTTTAATTTAAATTGGTGAAATACTATAAAATAGGATCTTGAAAAAGAAAATATTACTTTAACCAAGTAGTGGTGAAACATGCACAAAATCAAACAAACATGCAATCAAACATGCAAATACAACAATGAACTAACACAGAAAATAAAACATTGGTGTTGAGAATAAAATAACTAAACCATGGAAGTCGGTATTGACCTCCCTACATTTAAAGATTGCACCGTCCTCGGTGCATGCTAAGATGTGCAAGTGGATGGGGTGGCTCCAACTGATGCCTTTCTCTAAAGATTGTGCAGATGGACTTGTTTGTCTCCCCATATAGAAATTCTTTTCCTTTCCTTTCCTGGTGGTCATCCTGAAAGAAGAGGAAAAGAAGAAAAGTAACCCAGAAACAAAGATAGAAAACAAATAAAATATGGGTGTTAATGCCAAATAATAAGGGTCACAATTACATGGTAGCTACAACATGCATGTGAGAAAATAGTAGAAGCAAATGACATATGAATAGTGCAAAATTTGCAATAATGGGAAAAAGATAGTATAAATTCATGTCAATACAAAAGGAACACAGGTATAAAAAAAATTTGCATTTGACAAATAAATAATATCACCCAACAATGTTAAACAAGTCACTAAGTACCAAAGTAATACAAAAAAAGACACAACAGTTGAATAAGAGCATGTGACACCAAAAAAGAATAACTTTAGAAAAGAAAATAAAAATATGCACACAATTAAAATACAAGGAATGAAAGTATGCAAATAAATTAAGTAAAATAGAATGACAGAGAATAAGGATGAGAAGTTAAAGAATTTAAAGAAGAAAGTGAGAAAGGAGGAAGAAAGAAGTAAGAATTTAGAAACGAGGCGTGAAGCGTACGCGTGCATCATGCGTACGCGTGAAAACTGAGTTGGCCGTTCGATGAGTCAGCATTGCCCACGCGTACGCGTGGGATGTCTGAAAGCGAACTGACGCGCACACGTCAGGGATGCGTACGCGTGGGTAATTTTGTGCCTCTAGCACAGTTCCATCGCAAGGGCAGCACAACTCTCGGGTCAGCACGCTTTTATGCCGATTTTCATGCCCACGCGTACGCGTCGCTGACGCTTACGCGTGGGTTGAAATTTCTACAAGGGACGCGTACGCGTGCGGTATGCGTACGCGTGGTGTGGCTTGTGCGCCACGCACCCCTCCCGCGCGTCTCTTGCGCAACTCTCTGTTTGGTTGTTAATACACAAACGACGCATGCGCATCGTAGACGCTTGCACGTCGATCCCCCCTTCTTTTTTTAATGCAGTATGTAGAATGCAAAATACAGATGCGGATGTAGACATTATGAATGAACACTAAGAAAAATAGAATAAAATAAAACTAGGAATAAAACAAAATAAAACTAAGACTGAAAAGGAACGATCATACCATGGTGGGTTGTCTCCCACCTAGCACTTTTAGTTAAAGTCCTTAAGTTGGGCATTTGGTGAGCTCCTTGTCATGGAGGCTTGTGCTTGAATTCATCCAGGAATCCCCACCAATTTTTGTACTTCCAATAGCCTCCAGGGTCCCAAACTAGGCACATAAAGCCTTCAAAAAAGTTAAAGCAAGTGACAAGGCCCCAAGAGTGTGGATTGTTGGAATGAATTCTGGGGTCCCAAACCTTGCTTTTGCACCTGTCTTCTTGTTGGTCATCATTTTTTCACTTGGGTGGTGAGCAATCAGAATTCTCACTGAGATATCCAAACAACTTCCTAGACCCATTCAATTGAGAATTGTACCAACCTTTGTACTTCAATTTGGAGCATGCAACCATATTGAACCTTGCATGACAATTCCTACCACTAACCATCTCTCGCTTGCTCTTATAGCCACAAAGAGCTCTAAGTTGCCCATCCGTCTCAAGCAAAGCATATTCAAGTGGGCTAATTAAGCTTAGAGATGAAAGATTTACCCACTTGAATGAAGGAATGGATGTTGATGGCTTTGGGGGAGAGGTCTCCAATAACCTTGGCAAGGTGATCTCCAGCTCCATTCCCTTGGACTCCTCTTTGACAACTTCCACCTCTTTGCAAGCTTCTTCAATATCAACCTCTTCCTCTTGGTAGCTTTCTTCCAATTCGATCTCTTCTTCATTGTTCACCAAGGGCATGGAAGGTTGTGCTTCTTCTTCTTTAATCTCCATGTCAAGTCCAATGGGAGAGGATTCAAATGTAGATAAGAATTCATCAATGATTGAATCCATCTCTTGATCATCCCCTTCAAAGTCTTCAACCATGATATGCCTTGGAGGTTGTACACCCTCCTCAACATCAAATTCAAACTCCTTAGAAGGGGGCTCTATGACTGGGCTTTCCCATGGACGTTCTGCATCTCCTAAGTCTTCGACCACTTTTTCCTCTTCAATAATTCTGGCTTTCTCCACTTGTGATAAAATATAGAACAATTGGGGATTAAAAGGCTCAAAGTGGATAACAAAGGTAATTGAAAGGGTAGGCTATTTGGGATAAGTGGCTAATAACAAATGATGGCCTCAGTCATATGCAAGCATGTAAACACACTAAATAATGGACATTTAGAATGCAACAAAGTAAAGTCTGCAATCATAGTGAAGAAAACACACAAGAATAAAATATTATGGTTAAATAATGTAACCATGTAATTAAGCTCAAGTCTCACAGGTTGTGTGTTCTTACCCCACTACTGCTTCATATGGGAGTAGTATCTGTATACCCTCCATTGGAGTCAGTAGCTTTGAGTTGAATCCTCAGCTCATTATCATGGTGCAGCAAAGTTGCCAATATTCTGGTCTTCCACAGGAAGAACCTACAGAGTTTCTGGCACAGTTTTTACAGATTGCTGACACAGTACATGATAGGAAAGTAGATCAGGATGTCTACAGATTATTACTGTTTCCATTCGCTGTAAAAGACCAAGCTAAGAGGTGGTTAAATAACCAACCTAAGGCTAGCATAAGGACATGAAAACAACTGACAGAAAAATTTCTGAATCAATATTTCCCTCCAAAAAGGATGACACAGCTAAGGCTGGAGATCCAAGGCTTTAAACAAGGAGATAATGAATCTCTTTATGATGCCTGGGAGAGATACAGAGAGATGCTAAGAAAATGCCCCTCTAAAATGTTTTCAGAGTGAGTTCAGCTAGACATCTTCTATTATGGGCTTACAGAAAGAGCTCAGATGTCTCTAGACTACTCAGCTGGTGGATCTATCCACATGAGGAAGACAATTGAAGAAGCTCAAGAGCTCATTGATACAGTTGCCAGAAATCAGCATCTGTACTTAAGCAGCGAACCTTCCATGAAAGAAGTGGCTAAAACAGTGACTACTGAACTCAGTCTTGCTAAACAAGCTACTGAATTCAATCAGCAATTGGATTTTCTAACAAAACAGTTAGCCGAATTCAAGGAGAGACTACAAGAGACAAGGATGGCTAATATAAATATAGAAGAACAATTAAAGCAAACAAAGCAGCAGTTGTCAAAACAAATAATAGAAGAATGCTAAGCAGTTCATTTAAGAAGTGGAAAAACATTAAATACCCCATCTCAAGGCAGTAGGAAGCCAAGAAATGAGCAAACTACCCAAATTCCATCTGAGGACAGTAAGAGCCCGGGGAAAAATAATTCTGGCGCTAAAACGCCAGAAATTGGGTGGAAGGCTGGCGCTGAACGCCCAAACCATGCTCAGGACTGGCGTTCAATGCCAGAAACAAGCAAGGAACTGGCGTTGAATGCCCAAAGGAAGCACAGTTCTGGCGTTCAGACGCCAGGAACAGATGAGGAGTTGGCATCTAACGTCACTCCAGCTTCCAACCCTGGCACTCAATTGCCAGTGAGGGATCAGACACACACAAGTGCTGATGACAACCCCTCTAAAAGGGCTTCTTCAGCCACTTCTGTAGGAAATAAACCTGCAGCAACCAAAGTTGAGGAATATAAAGCCAAGATACCTTATCCTCAAAAACTCTGCCAAGAGGAGCAGGATAAGCAATTTGCTCGCTTTGCAGATTATCTCAGGACTCTTGAAATAAAGATTCCGTTTGCAGAAGCACTTGAGCAAATACCTTCTTATGCCAAGTTTATGAAAGAGATCTTAAGTCATAGGAAGGATGGGAGAGAAACTGAAAGAGTTCTCCTCACCGAAGAATGCAGTGCAGTCATTCTGAAAAGCTTCCCAGAAAAGCTTAAAGATCCCGGAAGCTTTCTGATACCATGCACATTAGAGGGTAATTGCACTAGGGCAGCTCTATGCGATCTTGGGACAAGCATCAACCTAATACCTGCATTCACCATCAGAAAGCTTGGTTTAACAGAAGAAGTTAAACCGACCCGGATATGTCTCCAACTTGCTAATGGCTCCATTAAATACCTATCAGGCGTGATTGAGGACATGATTGTCAGGGTTGGGCCATTCGCCTTTCCCACTGACTTTGTAGTACTGGAGATGGAGGAGCACAAGAGTGCTACTCTCATCCTAGGAAGACCTTTCCTAGCAACTGGACGAACTCTCATTGATGTCCAAAAGGGGGAAGTCACCTTGAGAGTCAATGAGGATGAATTTAAGTTGAATGCTGTCAATGCCATGCAGCATCCAGACACACCAAAAGACTGTATGAAAGTTGATCTTATTGACTCTTTGGTGGAGGAGATCAACATGGCTGAGAGTCTCGAATCAGAGCTGGAAAACATCTTTAAAGATGTTCCGCCTGATCTAGAAGATTCAGAGGAATTAAAAGAGTCTCTGAAATTTCCTCAGGAAGAGGAAAAACCTCCTAAACCCGAGCTCAAACCATTACCACCATCGCTGAAATATGCATTTCTGGGAGAAGGTGATACTTTTCCAGTGATCATAAGCTCTGCTTTAAATCCACAGGAAGAGGAAGCACTAATTCAAGTGCTAAGGACGCACAAGACAGCTCTTGGGTGGTCCATAAGTGACCTTAAGGGCATAAGCCCAGCTAGATGCATGCACAAGATCTTATTGGAGGACAATGCTAAGCCAGTGGTTCAACCACAGAGGCGGCTAAATCCTGTAATGAAGGAAGTGGTGCAGAAAGAGGTCACCAAATTACTGGAGGCTGGGATTATTTATCCTATTTCTGATAGCCCCTGGGTGAGCCCTGTTCAAGTTGTCCCCAAAAAGGGAGGCATGACAGTGGTTTATAATGAAAAAAATGAACTGGTTCCTACAAGAACAGTTACAGGGTGGCGCATGTGTATTGACTACAGAAGGCTCAATACAGCCACCAGGAAGGATCATTTTCCTTTACCATTCATAGACCAGATGCTAGAGAGACTAGCAGGTCATGATTATTACTGCTTTTTGGACGGCTATTCAGGCTACAACCAAATTGCAGTAGATCCCCAGAATCCAGAGAAAACAGCATTCACATGTCCATCTGGACTATTTACTTACAGAAGGATGCCATTTGGGCTGTGTAATGCACCTGCAACCTTTCAGAGATGCATGTTCTCTATTTTCTCTGATATGGTGGAAAAATTTCTGGAAGTCTTCATGGATGACTTCTCAGTATATGGAGACTCATTCAGCTCCTGTCTTGATCACCTGACACTGATTTTGAAAAGATGCCAAGAGACCAACCTGGTTTTAAACTGGGAAAAATGTCACTTTATGGTGACTGAAGGGATTGTCCTTGGGCATAAAATTTCAAACAAGGGAATAGAGGTGGATCAAGCTAAAATAGAGGTAATTGAAAAATTACCACCGCCTGCCAATGTTAAGGCAATCAGAAGCTTTCTGGGGCATGCAGGATTCTATAGGAGGTTTATAAAGGATTTTTAAAAAATTGCAAAATCTCTAAGCAACCTGCTAGCTGCTGACACGCTATTTTTGTTTGACACAGAGTGCCTGCAGGCGTTTGAAACTCTGAAAGCTAAGCTGGTCACAGCACCAGTTATCTCTGCACCAGACTGAACATTACCATTCGAATTAATGTGTGATGCCAGTGATCACGCCATTGGTGCAGTACTGGGGCAGAGGCATGACAAACTTCTGCATGTCATTTATTATGCTAGCCGTGTTTTAAATGATGCCTAGAAAAATTACACAACCACAGAAAAGGAATTGCTTGTAGTGGTCTATGCCATTGACAAGTTTAGATCATACTTAGTAGGATCAAAAGTGATTGTGTACACTGACCATACTGCTCTTAAATATCTACTTACAAAGCAGCGTTCAAAACCCAGGCTTATAAGATGGATATTACTTCTGCAAGAGTTTGATATAGAAATAAGAGACAGAAAAGGGACAGAAAACCAAGTGGCTGATCATCTGTCCCGAATAGATCCAGTAGAAGGGGCGCCCTCCCCCTCTATTGAGATCTCTGAAACCTTTCCGGATGAGCATTTGTTCGCCATTTAGGAAACACCATAGTTTGCAGACATTGCAAACTATAAAACTGCAAGGTTCATACCCAAGGCGTACAGCAGGCAACAAAAGAAAAAATTAATTTCAGATACAAAGTACTACTTATGGGATGAACCCTATCTCTTTAAGAGATGTACAGACGGAATAATTCGTAGGTGTGTGCCTAGAGAAGAAGCACAGAGCATCTTATGGCATTGCCATGGGTCACAATATGGAGGTCATTTCGGAGGTGAGCGAACAGCCACCAAGGTCCTCCAATGTGGTTTCTACTGGCCTACACTCTACAGAGATTCTCGAGAGTTTGTATGTAACTGTGACAGTTGCCAGAGAGCTGGTAATTTGCCTCGTAGTTACGCCATGCCTCAACAAGGAATCTTGGAGATTGAGTTGTTTGATGTATGGGGAATTGATTTCATGGGGCCTTTCCCACCATCATACTCAAACACTTATATTCTGGTGGCAGTTGACTATGAATCAAAATGGGTAGAGGCCATTGCCACACCCACCAATCATACTAAAACAGTGCTGAAGTTCCTCCAGAAACATATATTTAGCAGGTTTGGTGTCCCTAGGGTACTAATTAGTGATGGGGACACTCACTTTTGCAACAAACAGCTTTACTCTGCCATGGTCCGGTATGGGATTCGCCACAAGGTGGCGACTCCATATCATCCATAGACAAATGGGCAAGCTGAAGTTTCTAACAGAGAACTAAAAAGAATCCTGGAACGGACTGTAAGTACCCGTAGAAAGGATTGGGCACGAAGCTTGGATGATGCTCTGTGGGCTTACAGAACAGCATTCAAGACCCCTATAGAGACCTCTCCATACCAACTTGTGTATGGTAAGGCTTATCACCTACCTGTGGAACTGGAATATAAGGCCTACTGGGCAACCAGATTCCTAAACTTTGATGCCAAGTTAGCTGGAGAAAAAAGATTGCTCCAGCTGAATGAGCTAGAGGAATTCAGATTCACTGCTTTCGAAAATGCCAAGTTTTATAAAGAGAAATAAAAAAGATAGCATGACAGAAAGCTGTCATCTAGAATCTTTGAGCCAGGACAAAAGGTTCTATTGTTTAACTCTAGGCTCAGGCTATTTCCCGGGAAACTGAAATCCCGGTGGAGGGGACCATATGTGATTACAAGTGTATCACCATACGGTTATGTGGAGCTTCAAGACATTGACTCTGATAGGAAGTTCATTGTTAATGGACAGAGAATCAAGCACTATCTTGAAGGTAATGTTGAGCAAGAGTGCTTAAGGCTGAGGGTAGATTAAAAAGCTCAGCAAGGTCCAGCTAAAGACAATAAAGAAGCGCTTGCTGGGAGGCAATCCAGCCATTGGCATCACTTTCTCTGGCATTTTGCCCTATTCTTGATTTTATTTGTTTATATAAAGTTCATTGTTAATAAGGTAAAGAGTCAATTGTATAAGTTCACAGGGTTACAGAAGGATTCAGCACACAAAAATAGAGAAAGAGATCTCACTGGCAAGAAAACGCCAGTAAAAGTCTGTTTTGGGCGTTCAACGCCCAAAAGAAGCATCCACTGGGCGTTGAACGCCAGTAAGGATAGCTATCTGGGCGTTAAACGCCAGAAAGAAGCATCTTCTGGGCATTGAACGCCAGAAAGAAGCTCCTTTTGGGCGTTTAACGCCAGATTTACAGCGTCCTGGGCGTTCAGAAAAACGCCCAGTGACAAAGGAGTTCCTGGCGTTCAACGCCAGAAAGAAGCAACAGCTGGGCGTTGAACGCCCAGGAGAAGTAGCATTTGGGCGTTAAACGCCCAAAACATGCAGTATTTGGGCGTTTAACGCCAGGATGGTGGGGAGGAGGTAAATTCGTTTTTACTTCATATTTTTCATTTTAATTTTAATTTTCATGTTTCAATTCATGATTTCTTGCATAAACATGTTACAAACCCTGATTTCTAAAATCCCTAATTTCTAAAAACCCTACTTTAAAAATATCAAATGTATCTTAATCCATAAACACAAATTCTTTTTCAATCCAATCCAACTCTTTCTCAAATTTTCAAAAACAAATCTATCTCTTTTCCTTCTAAAATCTTTTCAACTCATCAATATCTTTTTCAAATCTCCACATTATCTTTTTCAAAATTCAAATTTATCTTTTTCAAATATCTTTCATATCTTTTCAATTTTAAATCCCATTTTTTTCAAATCATATCTTCTATCTTATCTTTTTAAAATTTTCGAAAACCCACCCCCCTCCCTTTTAAATCCACATTCGGCCTCCCTCCTCTCATCCACCATTCGACACTAACTCTCCTTCTATCCCTCTCCTTTCTTTTTTTTTTGCTTGAGGACAACCAAACCTCTAAGTTTGGTGTGTTTATCCGTGATCACTAAATTATACCCACTAAGATCATGGCTCCTAAAGGAAAACAACCTACTCCAAGAAGCAAGAAAGAGAGTATTCCAAAACCACTTTGGAATCAGGGGAAGTTCTTAACCAAAGAACATTCAGACCATTACCATAAAATAATGGGTCTAAGATCAGTGATCCCGAAAGTCAAGTTCGATCTGAAGTCACCGTCAAAAGAGCAGTGATGATCCATTGCATTATGTTAGGAAAAGAAGTGGAAGTTCATCAACTGATTCCATCTGAATTCTACATACTTGCAAACAAGAACTCCAAAGATGCCAGGTTGGCTTATCCAAGCCTAATCTCTATGCTCTGCAAAGATGCTGGAATAAGGATGGGAATAACGGAGTACATCTCAGTGGAGCAACCAATCACTAAAACCACAATGGAAAAACAACAAATGCAGGATGACTCCATCAAGAGGAGGGCGCAAGAATTCCTCCCGGAAGTCCCTCAATTTGAATATTGGGAACAGCTTGAAGCATCTGTTACCAAGTTGCAAGAATCTATGGATCAAATAAAGGAAGAACAGCAAAATCAAAACAGTATGCTCTGCAAACTGCTCAGGGAAAAAGAAGATCAAGGGCGTGACTTAAAGGAACTAAAGCGTTAGAAGTTATCTCTTGAAGGACCAAGCACTCCACAGACTAGAGGAACATCCATATCCCAAACTCAAGGTTGTTGAGTTCTAATCTTAGCCTTAACTCTGTGATAATTGTTCTTATTTGAGTTTTACCTTAGAAGTTATAGTAGTAATTAGTAGTTATTTTATCTCCAATTAAGCTATAATTTATTTTTCTCATCATCATTAAACATGAATAAAATAGAAGATTTTCTTTAGAATAAGGAGGCAATATTTTTCGAGTTTTTAATAAAGGAAATTCTAATTAATTACATGTGGTGGCAATGCTTTCTGCCTTCTGAATGAATGCCTGAACAGAGCATATGTCTTTGGAATTTGATGTTCTTGAATGTTAAATATGTTGGCTCTTGAAAGAATAATGAACATGAGACATGTTATTGATAATCTGAAAAATCATAAAAATGATTCTTGAAGCAAGAAAAAGCAGTGAATACAAAGCTTGCAAAAAAAAAAAAGAAGCAAGCAGAAAAAGCCAATAGCCCTTAAAACCAAAAGGCAAGGGTAATAAAAAGGATCCAAGGCTTTGAGCATCAGTGGATAGGAGGGCCTAAGGGAATCAAATCCTGGTCTAAGCGGCTAAACCAAGCTGTCCCTAACCATGTGCTTGTGGCGTGAAGGTGTCAAGTGAAAACTTGAGACTGAGCGGTTAAAGTCAAGGTCCAAAGCAAAAAGAAGAGTGTGCTTAAGAACCCTGGACACCTCTAATTGGGGACTTTAGCAAAGCTGAGTCACAATCTGAAAAGGTTCACCCAATTATGTGTCTGTGGCATTTATGTATCCGGTGGTAATACTGGAAAACAAAGTGCTTAGGGCCACGGCCAAGACTCATAAAAGTAGCTGTACTCAAGAATCAACATACTGAACTAGGAGAATCAATAACACTATCTGAATTCTAAGTTCCTATAGATGCCAATCATTCTGAGCTTCATTGGATAAAGTGAGATGCCAAAACTGTTCGGAAGCAAAAAGCTACTAGTCCCGCTCATTTAATTAGAATCTGAGCTTCACTCAAAAACTTTGAGATATTATTGCTTCATGACTTATTTGTATTCTATTTTATTTGTCTAGTTGCTTGGGAACAAGCAACAGTTTAAGTTTGGTGTTGTGATGAGCGGATATTTTATATGCTTTTTGGGGTTAATTCCATGTAGTTTTTAGGATGTTTTAGTTAAGTTTTTAGTATATTTTCATTAGTTTCTAGGAAAAATGCATATTTCTGGACTTTACTATGAGTTTGTGTGCTTTTCTGTAAATTCAGGTATTTTCTGGCTGAAATTGAGGGAGCTGAGCAAAAATCTGATTCGGGCTGAAAAAGGATTGCTGATGCTGTTGGATTCTGACCTCTCTGCACTCGGATTGGATTTTCTGGAGCTATATGAGTTCAATTGGCACGCTTCCAATTGCGTTGGAAAGTAGACATCCAGGGCTTTCCAGCAATATATAATAGTTCATACTTTGCTTAAGGATAGATGACGTAAACTAGCGTTCAACGCCAGTTCCATGTTGCAGTCTGGCGTCCAGCGCCAGAAACAGGTTACAAGTTGGAGTTCAACGCCAGAAATAGGTTACAACCTGGCGTTGAACGCCTAAAACAGTCCAGGCACGTGAGAAGCTTTGGTCTCAGCCCCAGCACACACCAAGTGGGCCCCAGAAGTAGATTTCTGCATTATCTATCATAGTTTACTCATTTTCTGTAAACCTAGGTTACTAGTTTAGTATTTAAACAACTTTTAGAGATTTATTTTGAATCTCATGACATTTTAGATCTGAAATTTGTACCTTTTGGTAGCATGAGTCTCTAAACCCCATTGTTGGGGGTGAGGAGCTCTGCAGCGTCTCGATGAATTAATGCAAGTACTTCTATTTTCCATTCAAACATGCGTGTTCCTATCTAAGATATTCATTTGCACTTAATTATGGAGAAGGTGATGATCCGTGACACTCATCACCTTCCTCAACCCATGAGCGTGTGCATGACAACCACCTCCGTTCTATATTAGATTGAATGAGTATCTCTTAGATTCCATAATCAGAATCTTCGTGGTATAAGCTAGAATTGATGGAGTCATTCAGGAGAATCTGGAAAGTCTAAACCTTGTCTGTGGTATTCCGAGTAGGATTCTGGGATTGGATGACTGTGACGGGCTTCAAACTCGCGAGTGTTGGGTGTAGTGACAGACGCAAAAGGATAGTAAATCCTATTCCAGTATGATCGAGAACCTCTAGATGATTAGCCGTGCTGTGACAGAGCATTTGGACCATTTTCACTGAGGAGATGAGAAGTAGCTATTGACAACGGTGACACCTTACATAGAGCTTGCCATGGAAGGAACTTTGCACTTTTGCATGTATGAGGGAAGAGGAATACAAGGGAAAAGCTGAAATTCAAAAGACAAAGCATCTCCAAAACCCCAACATATTCTCCATTACTGCATAATAAGTATTTATTTCATACTCTCTTATTTTTCGTGATTCAATTTGATAAGTGAATTTTTTTCCTGACTAAGAGTTACAAGATAACCATAGATTGCTTCAAGCCAACAATCTCCGTGGGATTCGACTCTTACTCACGTAAGGTATTACTTGGACGACCCAGTGCACTTGCTGGTTAGTTGTGCGGAATTACATAGTGTGAAGTAATTTTCGTGCACCAAAACTACTATTGTTTTTCTATTCAACTCAAGCTTATTCTTATTTTAAGATATTCACTCGCAATTCAACCTGTTGAATGTGATGATCCGTGACACTCATCATCATTCTCGCCTATGAACGCATGCCTGACAACCACTTCCGTTCTATTTGCAATAGCTTGAGTGTGTATCTCTTAGCCTCCTGGTTCATAATCAGAGTCTTCATGGTATAGGCTAGAATCAATTGGAGGCCATTCCTGAGATCCAGAAAGTCTAAACCTTGTATGTGGTATTTCGAGTAGGATCTGGGAAGGGATGACTGTAACAAGCTTCAAACTCGTGAGTGTTGGGCATAGTGACAGACGCAAAAGGATCAATGGATCCTATTCCAACATGAGTGAGAATCGACAGATGATTAGCTGTGCGGTGACAGTGCACTTGGACCATTTTCACTGAGAGAACGGACGGTAGCCATTGACAACGGTGATCCCCCAACATACAGCTTGCCATGGAAAGGAGTATGAATGATTGGATAAAGACAATAGGAAAGCAGAGGTTCAGAAGGAATAAAGCATCTCCATACGCTTATCTGAAATCCCACCAATGAATTACATAAGTATTCCTATCTTATTTTATATATTTTAGTTATATTTTAATTATCAAAACCTCATAACCGTTTGAATCTGCCTGACTGAGATTTACAAGATGACCATAGCTTGCTTCAAGCCGACAATCTCTGTGGGATCGACCCTTACTCACGTAAGGTTTATTACTTGGACGACACAGTACACTTGCAGGTTAGTTGTGCGGAGTTGTGAAAAGGAGTTGAGATTACAATCGTGCGTGCCAAGTTTTTGGCGCCGTTGAGATCACAATTTCGTGCACCAGTCATGCTTTCTAAAACTTTGTTCTTCATCTAACCAATCAACAAAAATTTAGTATACCAATGCAAATATCATGAGGTCTTTTCAAGGTTGTAATGGGGCTAAGGTAAGGGTGAGGATATATGTATGGCCAAGTGAGCTATAGTATGAATCTTTGACTAACCTAAGCTTTCACCTAACATACACACACTCTATGTAATTCCAAAATTCATGCCTAGCTACCCATAATTCCCACTTTTGTATCACATATTCATGTATCAAATATTTCTTTAGTTTCACCACATATGCAATGATATTTTATTAAACTGAACATTGGGGTAATTTTGTCCCCTTATTTATTTATTTATATGGATATTTTTGGTTTTGATTTTTTTTCTTTTTTTTCTCTTTTTTTTTTTGAAATATAAAAGTAAACATAACATATCAATGCACATAAATTTTTAATTTTTCTGGTCTCACATGAGTAGGTACCCAAATTCTTAATATTTTATCATAACACATTCCCTATTAACCCATGTTCCCACAGTTTTCCCACACTTAGTTGATATACAATCTCTATCTTAAGCTAACCAAAGATTCAATTGGGGTAATTAATTTGTTTTTCTGCTTAAGGCTAGTGATGTGATAAAATATAGAACAATTGGGGATTATAAGGCTCAAAGTGGCTAACAAAGGTAATTGAAAGGGTAGGCTATTTGGGATAAGTGGCTAATAACAAATGATGGCCTCAATCATATGCAAGCATGTAAACACACTAAATAATGGACATAAAGAATGCAACAAAGTAAAGTCTGCAATCATAGTGAAGAAAAAACACAAGAATAAAATATTATGGTTAAATAATGTAACCATGTAATTAAGCTCAAGTCTCACAGGTTGTGTGTTCTTAGCTATAAACTATGTTCCAAATACAATCTTCAAACAAGTTTAACAAAAAGGTTTTAATTTAAATTGGTGAAATACTATAAAATAGGATCTTGAAAAAGAAAATATTACTTTAACCAAGTAGTGGTGAAACATGCACAAAATCAAACAAACATGCAATCAAACATGCAAATACAACAATGAACTAACACAGAAAATAAAACATTGGTGTTGAGAAGAAAATAACTAAACCATGGAAGTCGGAATCGAGCTCCCCACATTTAAAGATTGCACCGTCCTCGGTGCATGCTAAGATGTGCAAGTGGATGTGGTGGCTCCAACTGATACCTTTCTCTAAAGATTGTGCAGATGGACTTGTTTGTCTCCCATATAGAAATTCTTTTCCTTTCCTTTCCTGGTGGTCATCCTGAAAGAAGAGGAAAAGAAGAAAAGTAACCCAGAAACAAAGATAGAAAACAAATAAAATATGGGTGTTAATGCCAAATAATAAGGGTCACAATTACATGGTAGCTACAACATGCAAGTGAGAAAACAGTAGAAGCAAATGGCATATGAATAGTGCAAAATTTGCAATAATGGGGAAAAGATAGTATAAATTCACTGAGAGAACAAAAGGAACACAGGTATAAAAAAAATTTGCATTTGACAAATAAATAATATCACCCAACAATGTTAAACAAGTCACTAAGTACCAAAGTAATACCAAAAAAGACACAACAGTTGAATAAGAGCATGTGACACCAAAAAAGAATAACTTTAGAAAAGAAAATAAAAATATGCATAAAATTAAAATGCAATGAATGAAAGTATGCAAATAAATTAAGTAAACTAGAATGATAGAGAATAAGGATGAGAAGTTAAAGAATTTAAAGAAGAAAGTGAGAAAGGAGGAAGAAAGAAGTAAGAATTCAGAAACAGGGCGCGACCCGTACGCGTGCATGATGCGTACGCGTGAAAACTGAGTTGGCCGTTCGACGAGTCAGCGTTGCCCACGCGTACGCATGGGATGTCTGAAAGCGAACTGACGCGCACGCGTCAGAGACGCGTACACGTGGGTAATTTTGTGCCTCTAGCACAGTTCCATCGCAAGGGCAGCACAACTCTCGGGTCAGCACGCTTTTATGCCGATTTTCATGCCCACGCGTACGCGTCGCTGACGCTTACGCGTGGGTTGAACTTTCTACAAGGGACGCGTACGCGTGCGGTATGCATACGCGTGGTGTGGCTTGTGCGCCACGCACCCCTCCCGCGCATCTCTTGCGCAACTCTCTGTTAGGTTGTGCATACACAAACGACGCGTGCGCGTCGTAGACGCTTGCACGTCGATCCCCCCTTCTTTTTTTAATGCAGTATGTAGAATGCAAAATACAAATGCGGATGCAGACATTATGAATGAACATTAAGAAAAATAGAATAAAATAAAACTAGGAATAAAACAAAATAAAACTAAGACTGAAAATGAACGATCATACCATGGTGGGTTGTCTCCCACCTAGCACTTTTAGTTAAAGTCCTTAAGTTGGGCATTGGTGAGCTCCTTGTCATGGAGGCTTGTGCTTGAATTCATCCAGGAATCCCCACCAATGTTTGTACTTCCAATAGCCTTCGGGGTCCCAAACTAGGCACATAAAGCCTTCAAGAAAGTTAAAGCAAGTGACAAGGCCTCAAGAGTGTGGATTGTTGGAATGAATTCTGGGGTCCCAAACCTTTTGCACCCGTCTTCTTGTTGGTCATCATTTTTTCACTTGGGTGGTGAGCAATCGGAATTCTCACTGAGATATCCAAACAACTTCCTAGACCCATTCAATTGAGAATTGTACCAACCTTTGTACTTCAATTTGGAGCATGCAATCACATTGAACCTTGCATGACAATTCCTACCACTAACCATCTCCCGCTTGCTCTTATAGCCACAAAGAGCTCTAAGTTGACCATCCGTCTCAAGCAAAGCATATTCAAGTGGGCTAATTAAGCTTAGAGATGAAAGATTTACCCACTTGAATGAAGGAATGGATGGTGATGGCTTTGGAGGAGAGGTCTCCAACAACCTTGGCAAGGTGATCTCCAGCTCCATTCCCTTGGACTCCTCTTTGACAACTTCCACCTCTTTGCAAGCTTCTTCAATATCAACCTCTTCCTCTTGGTAGCTTTCTTCCAATTCGATCTCTTCTTCATTGTTCACCAAGGGCATGGAAGGTTGTGCTTCTTCTTCTTTAATCTCCATGTCAAGTCCAATGAGAGAGGATTCAAATGTAGATAAGAATTCATCAATGATTGAATCCATCTCTTGATCATCCTCTTCAAAGTCTTCAACCATGATATGCCTTGGAGGTTGTACACCCTCCTCAACATCAAATTCAAACTCCTTAGAAGGGGGCTCTATGACTGGGCTTTTCCATGGACGTTCTGCATCTCCTAAGTCTTCGACCACTTTTTCCTCTTCAATAATTCTGGCTTTCTCCACTTGTTCCAGTACAAAGTCATGTTCCTTACTGTCCACCGGAGTTTCTAGTGTCTCCTTCATGCTACGTTCTTCATTAGATTCTCCACATGAAGCCATGGGGGTTCCTTGAGTGTCTGAACGTCGGGAATCTAATTGATTTATCGCTTGCTCCAGTTGATGAAGGGTTGCATGAAATTGATCCACTGTTTTCTCCACGACCTCTAGCCCAACATATAACTAATCACGGCCTCCTCCCCAAAATAAAATCAAACCATACTATCTAGCCCAACATATAATCAATCACAGCCTTCGACCCAAGCAAAACAATCAATACTCAACCACCACAATCCGGACCATCCTGTCACAATCACATAGACAGTCAAACAATCACACATAGAGAGTAAGTATGACAAATAGTACAATTAGCAATTAACAGGATGCCAATTAGGCAAGCAAAGTAATTATACAGACTCAAGCAAATACAAACAAATGCAGTATAATGCATGTTTGTCCTACTCGCTATGAGCTCACGTGTCGGTTAAATCGCCAGAACCTGACACATCCGGTAGCTAATGCATATATAGTCTCTAGTTTATGCATCCCCAGGAGGAATACAACTGAAGGAGAGTGCCTTTCCACCTTTTTTTGGTGGTATTACGAAGGAGTGTGCCTTTCCATATCTAAGGAGTGTGTCTTTCTACCTTGCAATCAGAGAAAGATGTAGGAGAAAATAATACGAAGGAGAGTGCCTTTCCACCTTTCCCACATCCATACCACGATAAGAGAAGAAATTTTTCATCCTCAACTTGCCAAATCCATTAGCGGGACAAAGCCACCGACCTCACCGTGGGCGGAACAAAACTACCATTCCCCCAATATCAATTATAATCATTTTCATCATTAACATAATCAAGACCACAATCAAATCTTTATTAATCATAAAGACACAAGCGAGACAAACCTCCGTCCTTTCCAAAACAGATATCTAATCAACACGGAAACAGGATTCCACCTAGAACTTGCCAATCCAGCCATTTAGGCCACAATTAGTCAATATCAATGGCTTTCAGTAATATCTTAAGTTATTATACTTATTAACCCCAATTCATTATCAATTTACCAATTCCATTTACTCATAAGTGGGATAATACCATTGTCCTCACCGCGGACAGGACGAACCACCATCCCCGCAACCATATCATCTGGTTTAACTAAGCGTTTATCCGGGAATAATTCAATTTAACTAATTATAATCCTCTCCAGTGTATTCAAAGCTTATAAATTAGTGATTCGACTTCACACTGGGGTAAACAGGGGTTATAAATATGTTGACAAGGTTAAATAGTTCAAAAATAGCATTTTTGAAAGATCAACACACTCGTGCGTACGCTGCCTCGTGCGTACTCACGATTTCAATTCGGGTTGCACATCATGCGTACGTGCGATTTCAATTCTTTTTCACATTCATGTGTACGCATGACCCATGTGTATGCACAAGATTCAGTTTTTAAACTGATTTTTCAAAACTCATAACTTTTGGTACAAAATTCATTTTTCACCCGTTCTTAGACTGTTTTAAAGATCTCTTCCCCAATTTTAATTCAATATAAATTTCACCCAAATTCAATCTCCAACCACCAAATTATGGCCTATCAAAGTTAGTCAAAAACCCATTTTACCTAAAATTCTGCATAATTCTCTTTTCACAAAATTTTCATTTTATCTCTTTCAAGATCAACATAGCCAAATTCCTTACCCCGAATAAATCAACATAAAATGTATCTATCTATTTCAATCTACAAAATCATTAATACCAAATTTCACCTTATTCTCAAGTTTTATCTTTACACTATCTTCTAATCATCAACAACCAAACCTCACAAAAATCAATTTCATACATTCCTCATTCCAATTCCATTTTCAACCATCATCTCCCACACGCAATGACTCATACCAATACTTAAATCCAACCAAATCGAATCCAAATTATCATTTCCCATACAAGATTAAATTTCAATCAATAATCATACCAATTAACAAATCCAAGCAAGGCAAACATTGAACCATTATCAATATCATCAAACCAACATTGTCCTAATGTCAACTTACCAAAAATTATCCAAATACGGCCTTAGAGCCAAATTCTCCCATCGAACCTTATTCAACTCAATTCCATAGCTCATTACGAGGTAATCAAAATCACAAAATTTACACTAATTCATCATTCAAACACAAACAATTATCCATTCACAATCACAATCAAATATACTAATTCATCAAACTCACATAATCACTAAAAATATAATTTTCATATCGATATCTATTTATAATAATTCTTAGTAATAAAATTATTTTAAGAAAAATCCCTACCTTGTTGATGGCAGTTCCTAACCCCTGAATTCCCTTTTCGATCAAAACCACGCCTCAACTAACGGCACCACGCCTCCACTAAGAGCTCCACAATCAATTCAAGCATCCAACATTCACCAAAATAGGCTACTCTATATCATCTAATTACATCAATTATCCAAATATTTACACTAGGATTTTCACTCAAAATGGGGATAATCAAAGGGAAAGGTTTCTCTTACCTTGTACGACGTATTCATGGGTCAAAACTCCACTAGAACTCAAGGTTAAGCTTCCTCTAAATATCAAAATCACAAAATCTCAACACCAAACTAACCAAAATATGTTTTCAGTGAAGAAACAGAAAATGGGGCAAGAATTTCGAAATTTCTTACCACAATAGCTAGACAAAATTGAAGAGAGAGCCGAGATGAACGCATAGTCATAAACGGGTCGTCAATCGGAGCTACGGTTTGGAAGTTATGTGGATTTGAAGGTGGTGAGTGAATAGTGAAACTTAGAGCACCCTCTCTTCTCTTTCTCTTCTCTCTTCGTTGCTCTCTCAAGAATGGGGGAGAAAGTCGCTGAAATGCTAAGTTTAGATGGCTTATAAGTTTTGGGCTTAGGCCCAACATGGGCCCATTTACAATTTTGAGCTCGTTGGCCCTATCTTGGATCAAAACCTTTAAAATAAGTTCTCGAATTTTTATTCTAAATATTTTTCTTATCTTTCATAAAACAAAGTTCAAAATCTGAAATAACTTGTATTTTAATTTTAAAAAAATAAAAAATCCGAGGTCTTCAATTATTATTTAAAATCATCTCTCCCTGACAAAAAAAAAAGAGTTTCTAATGTTATTAAAATGTTTGAATATTATCCTTCTTTTAAAATTATCGCTTCTTTTTTAACATCATTTTTAATTTATTACCATCACTACTCCAACCACACCATCTCGCCGCTACCATTACTACCATGCCATAGCCAACACAACAACAAGATGAAAAATCAATAATCAAACTACCAAATCCGCTAAAATCAACAAGTTGGTGGTGGTGATTAGGGTTAGAAAAGAGTAATGAAGAAAAGATATGACATTATGAGAGGAGAATGGGGATATTATTAGAAATAAAAATTAGGGATCAATTTAAAAAACATGAAAATTTTTTTATTTTAAGTTCAAATAGGACTAAAATAATATTTTATTCCTATGAAGCACGGACACTTTGTTGAGTTGTCGTGCCCACTTGTCGGACACTTTTGGATATGACACTTGTCCGACATGCATGTCTATTGTGTCCAACTGTGTCTTAATAAAAAATAAAAAATTCTTCTCTGGACACACCTAAATACCATCATGTGTCAGTGTGTCCAACCTTATTCTGAACATGTATTCTTGAAATGAGTTTAAAAATAATATATATTATTATTTATTAAAAAATATTTTAAATACTTTATATAATTAAAAGAATATATAAAAAATAGTTAAAAAATTATTTTCTATTTTAATATGAATAAAATATCAAAATATCTTTGTAATTTATCTAAAAAATACTTTATATTTTATATATATGGCATGTACTCATGTCTTATAAGATTTTAAAATTTGTGATTTGCATATCCCGTATCTCGTATTGTATCGTATTCCGTGTCCGAGTCAGTTTCTTTTAAGAATAAAGTTTAAAAGAATTAATAGTTATAAATTTTTAAGTCAAATTCTTATGACTTTGCAAATTTAAGTCCATAATTGAGTGTACTCTTCTAAGAATACATTCTTACAAGTTTACTAGTTAAGTTTTATGATTCAAGTTTTGTGAGATATATTTTCAAAATGTATGAAAACTTATGTTTGAAAAGTTGCATCTTTTTATGAAGTTGTGACTTATTCAAAAGTTGCAATTTATTAAAAGGTTGTCACTCATTGAATAGTTATATCTATTGAAATAAATATTTTATTTATGAGTACATAGTTGCATGTTGCATGTACTCAGTGCCTATAAATTCTCCTTTTTATTTTATTATTTATGTGGAATCCACCTCCACACTTTCTTTATGCACAGAAGAAAGAATAGAGAATATCATTTTGTAAACTATCATTTTAGTGTAAAGCTTGACTGTGTGAGTACAGAAACAAGTCAACTGTTCTTCATTATATCCTGCAAAAAATTCACCAGTAACCCATTTTGCACACAATAGTAAATTGATAGGGGCAAATTAAGCCTAAAGAAAAATGTGTGTAACACATCCCTTGAAGAGTTGTGCTATTATATTCTCTATTCTTTTTGTTGCAATACTCACAAGTTTATTTATATTTCATGAGTTTAGGTACTCTCTCATTTGATCCTGCTTCCCTTTGCTTAAATTTTCATATTTTATAAATTAATTTCAAGATTCAGACTAGGGATGCAATTCTTCCAAGCGGGGGAGTATCCATGGGAATTTACCCGCCGGAGAGCAGGTTTGTGGAGCGTTTTCTCTCCACGTAAGATGGGTACGGGTACCCGTGTAATAAACGGGACAGGGGGATAGAGGTACCCGCCCCGTGGGTACCCGTTTAATATCTATATATGTATAATTATTAATGAGCGAATATTTTATATGCTTTTTGGCATTGTTTTCATATAGTTTTTAGTATGTTGTTTTGTTTAAGTTTTATTAAGTTTTCATAGGTTTAAGTGCAAAATTCACATTTTTGGATTTTACTTTGAGTTTGTGTATTTTCATGCAATTTCAGGTATTTTCAGGCTGAAATTGAGGAGCTTGGGCAGAAGTCTGATTCAGAAGCAGAAAAAGGACTGCAGGTGCTGTCAGGATCTGACTTCCGTGGACTCGAAGGAGTTTTTCTGGAGTTATAGAGGTTCAAATGGCACGATCTTAATGCCTATATGAAGCTAACATCCAGGGATTTCCTGAAATATATATTAGTCCATGCTTTGTTTCGGAAATGAAGGCCCAAAACTGGCGTTCAACGCCAGCCACCAGCCCAATTCCTGGCGTCTAGCGCCCACAAGGGAGCAACTGGAGTTCGACGCCCAAAAGGGGGTCCCTAGCTAGCGTTCAACACCCTTAGGTGACACTAGCACGTGGGAGACACTCAAGCTCTACCCAAACACTCACCAAGTGGGCCCCAGAAGAGGACTTTCGTACTATTAGACTAGTTTATCATATTTCTGTAATCCTTAGTTATTAGACTAGTATATATAGGAGAAGATCAACCATGTTTAAGAGATCTCTTTAGCATATCATATTTTCAAATACTATCATGTACAGTATGAGTCACTAAACCGCCTAGGTTAAGGTTAGGAGCTCTGCTGATTTTCATGGATTAATAAAAGTACTACTATTCTATTCAATTTGTGTGTGACTCTATTCTAAGATGTATCTTCGTTCTTCAACCTTATGAATGGGATGATCCGTGACAATCATCTTCATTCTACATGGGTTCAGTGTGAGTCCTAACCAGAGATCACGGAACCACCTGCTTGATTATACATCTCTTAGACGACTAATCTATGACTTCGTTGGAGATTTCTCGAGACACCAGTTTAGCCAAGGTATGGGGAGATTAGGGTCTTCGTGGTAGAGGCTAGAACCAAAGTCACAACATTCTCTGATCTGAAAGATTCGACCTTGTCTATGGCATTTTGAGTAGGATCATCAATAGGATGAATTGCAGGAGCTTCACCCTCCTTCAGATTGGGCGCACACTAAACCTGGCGTTCGGCCTGAGAGAGGAAGATTCAGCGGCCGTGACCATATGACGTTGATCACTTACAGCCTGCCATGGATGAAATCACTCACAGTTGGAGAAAGACAGTAGGAAAGGTTGATCTAGAAGAATGAAGCATCTCTAAAGCCTCAACCGTTCTCTTATCACTGGTTTCATTCAAATTAAGTAATTTCATTCCTATTTATGTTTTATGCGTTTATCTCAACAAATTATCTTTCTAATCGCCGGACTAAAATCTACAAGCTGTCTATAGCTTGCTTCTAAACAACAATCCTTGTGGGATCGATCTTGACTCACCTAAGGTATTACTTGGATGACCCAGTGCACTTGCTAGTTCACTTGTGTGGAGTTAATTTTCGTGCACCAATTACAAAAACCTAATTCACAATTTCACACCTAAACCTAATTCAAAATTTCACACCGTCACTTCTTTTTGTTGCCCTCTCACGCTCTCTCACAGGAGCCTCACTCTCACATTCACAATCTCACTAGTCACCACCTCCTTCAATCCTTCTTCCTTCTCACTACATTGCCAGCGTTCTTCCTCTCAGCCGCTCACGTCGTCGTCCCTTTCCTTCCTTCGTCACCACCACCGCTCACTTTCTTCCTCTCATTGCGTCGCTCGCACATCACAGCTTTGTCGTCGCCTCCGCCTCTGCTATGTGCGACGGCTCAAATCTACGACATCAATGACAACTCTGCTCTAACAATGCCTCTTCAACACGACGCCTATGCTCCACAATGCCTCTGATTTGTGACGACCCCTCAAATCTGCAATGTAGACGACAACTGTTCTCCAACGTTGCCTCTGCGTGCTCAGCAAAGTCGATGATGACTCAGCTCCATATCTAGTTTCTGTTGATTGATGAAATTGGTTTTAATATATATTTTGATTTTTCATTGATGAAATTGGGTTTAGGGTTTGATTATGGGTTTAGGATTATGGTTTTGAATCTGTTAGTTGTTAAATTTAAATTCAGAGTTAGATTCTTTTATTGTAAAATTTGATTTAGGGTTTGGATTTGTAAAATTGGGACATATACTGATTTTATTTTGAACTATTTTTGAAATTTTTATTAATTCTATTTTCTTTCCTTCAAACTCGTGGATATCTGTGGATATCCGAATATTCGGAGGGTACCAGGTCCCCGTTATCCGTCACGGGGATGGGATGGGGATGGAGAGTGTTTTTGGAGGCGGGGGCGGGGGGCATGTCCACACCCTATGGGGACCCGTTGCCATCCCTAATTCAGACATTTAAAGCTCAACCATGGGGCATGGAACTTTATAATCTTTCCTTTACGGTCATACTTGATAAATAAATTTCGCACCTAGCCCAACATTTTTTTCTCACAAATACTAATAAGCACTTAAAGAAATAAACATATCTTGCCATTGATGATGCAAATATTTGCAGTAATGAATGGAGGACCTGCAGAAGGATCATGGTTTGATTAAAGGCATGGAACTTACAAGCAAACTACATGTTTGGCTTTGTTTTTTCTTTCCATTTTCACTTTCAATGTTTATGTTTTCAGAATTTTGTAATAAAAAAAATTAAGAACAAAATGAATAAAATTTTATTTTCTATTTTTGTTTGATTTTATTTGAAACAGATCAAGCTTAAGTTTAAGACTCTCAAGAGAGCTGAAAACTTCTAGCATTATGTCCAAGCAACTACTAATAGGCCAACAAAGAATGTGTTTACCTTGGGTTTGAAAAGGTCGGTTATTTGAATTAAACAACGCCATATGTCATGTGATAAATTTTAATAGACAAATTATTTATTCAACTTTGCATTTAATTGTACTGAAAGGATGAAGGAGTGTAAGAATATGCTCTGAATGAACAAAAGGAATTAGGTGGAAATTCTTAGAAGGGAATAGGATCATTAATATACCTTTTTCCTCAAAATTGCACGTTTTTCCCCAACACAAAGAACTGAATCTTTAGGAACAAACTCTCTCACTTGATCGATTTGTGTAGCTGAGCGACTTAGATTAAATATGATAGGACCCCTACCCTTCATAATATCAAAGGGTATGTTCATTCTAGAAAGTGGGGAAAGAATGTCCGAGAATAAAATCACCTATCATACAATCAAACCAAGCAAAATGAAAATCACATCACATGGCATAAATAAATATAGAAAGGAGTGTTAAGAGAGTTATCTTACCCCATCAGCCTTTGATGAGTCCAATTCACACCCCATTCAAAAATTGGTGAATTAGTTCTTTTGGCAAGCGCACCAAAATTATCGTCAAGTAATAACCCACAGTGGAGTGGGATCGTATCCACAGAGATTGGCAAATTCGAGCAGTTTTTATTAATTGATGAATTAGTCAAGCGGATCAATAAGATTGCGAAGTGCAGAATTATAAATGACATAAATGTAAATGACTAGAATATAAAGAAAAGCAATAAAGTACAAAAATAGAAATGGCAGAATGTAAAGTGCAGGATCATAAATGACTTGAATGTAAATGGGAATAGGGAATTGCTGAATATAAAATTAAGCTAAAAAGAGAAAAGGGTAGATAAGAATGGGAAAATTCATTGAGATCAGGAGATGTTGTCTCTTTGGATCAAATTTAGCTTATATCCTCTTCAATCATGCAACTCATTGACCTCTTGGCAATTATGATTGATTGAGCCCCAATCCCTTGGTGACTCAATCTCTCAGATCTTGATCAATAGCCAATTCCTTAGTCTAATTGCTCATGAAGAGAGATATGCTTGGTCCCTGATTATACCACACACCATCATAGGTCCAAGTAGAGGGAGGATTATTTGTCACATATCCAAACACCAAAACCCAGATTCTACTCAAGTGTGAGAAGGGATTTCAAGCATGGTTTCATGTTTTCTTTCCCAAGGTTCCCATGAAACCTAATTACAATCAATCTCTTTTCCAAGATAATTGAACACTAAGCATTAAGAACGAAATTCCTTCTAGAAAATCAAAGAGAAGATGAAGAGAAGAAGAATTTCACTATTATCAATCCATCAAGTACAACAGAGCTCCCTTCCTCAATGAAAGGGAAGTTAGCTACTCATAGCTCAAAAAGTACTCAAGAGTGAAGTGTAAAAGTGGATCTAAAAGTAACAGCTTAACCCCTTTCTTCAGTACTCCTTGGGGGTATTTATACTACTCCTAGTAAAATAAAAGAATTACAAAAGTGAAAAAGGAAAATTACATTTTGGAGGGCAAAGAAGCTCAATAAGTGTGACCTCCAAGCTAGCGTGTGATTGGCGCTCTAGTAGCGTGTCACGTGCTCTTTAATTTTAGCTTGGCGTGCCACGCCCAGCCCTTCAAGTGGCACGCTCGTCTTTCTAACAACCTTGGCGTGCCATGCCTTCGACCTCAAGTGGCACGCCTTAGCCTTTTTCCCTGTCTCTTTTCCTCTGGAAACTTGAACTAGCGTGGCACGTATAGGGTCTGGCGTGCCACGCCCTTGCTCTATGCTTAGCTAAGCTTCTCTGGAAAGTTGCACTAGCGTGGAATGCCTAGGGTCTAGCGTGCCACGCCCCTTTGCGAGTGAGTGGTTCCTCTGTTTGGCGTGCCACGCCACGAACTCAAGTGGCACGCCCCAATGCTTCTTTGCTCTCTGAATGACACTGACGTGACACGCCTGGGATTCAAGTAGCACGCCTAAGTGAAGAATAGTGAGTGGCGTGCCATGCCTTCGACACCAAGTGGCGCGCCCCATGTAATTGCCCTCCTTCATCCTCTCTGGAAACTTATACCAGCATGCCACGCCTAAAGGCTGGCGTGCCACGCCCATGATCTTGCCTTGGTTCCAGTAGCTGGCGTGCCACGCCTCAGCTTTCAAGTGGCACGCCATAGTGAGATGCTTGGGTTGGCGTGCCACGCCTTCGATACCAAGTGGCACGCCCAGTCCTTGCTTTCGTTCTCTTTGTGTATTGGCGTTCCACGCTTGGTTGCTCAAGTGGCATGCCTAAGTGAGATTGAGAGGTTGGCGTGCCACGCCCTCGACTTCAAGTGGCACGCCCAGTCTTCAATTGCCTTCAGCCCCTTCTCTGGATTATTGTACCAGCGTGCCACGCCATGCTGTTCAAGTGGCACGCCCATGGATTTGTGAACTCTTCAAGCTTGGCGTGTCACGCCTGGGTTCTTAAGTGGCACGCCCAAGTGACTTCTTGGAGCTGGCATGCTACGCCTTCGATACCAAGTGGCATGCCATAGAGGAGGTTCTTCTTGGAATGGTGAGTTGGCGTGCCACGCCCCTTTGCTCAAGTGGCACGCCCATAGTAGTTGATGGATTAGGCATTCCACGCCCAACCTGGCGTGCCACGTCCCTTTTGTGTCCTCCATTGTTGCTCTCTGGAACTTTGTACTAGCGTGCCACGCCCACATGCATGTTTGGACTTCCCCTCTGGAATTTAGTACTGGCGTGCCACACTAGTACATTTTTGTGGCGTTTGCTCCCAAGTGGCACGCCAGTTTCACACTCCCAGTTTCTTGTTTGTCTTCTACCCATTTTTGATGTCTTTTTCACCTGAAATTCAGCACAACTCATCTCAAAGTAGTGTACCATAATATTCATCAATTAATGCATGAATTATACTGATAAAATGGGATTTATGCTCTTTTATGGTCTTCTTTATGCAAGAAAGAAGGGTAGATGATGCAAGTCATCAGCCTTGAAAACATTTATGGTTGTAGTGAAATTTCTCACAGATGATGTGGTAACTCTGTTTAATAAAGTTAAGCAAATTAGAACTATTTTCAGTGAAGAAGAAAACACATACCGCAGTGAAGTGTGCATACTACAATCAACTATATTTCAAGCCACAAGAATCTAAAAGCAAAATATTAGTACCTAAACCTACAAAGCACAGTTCATGCGAGATGAAAACCAAGCCGAAAACTAGTCATTGTAAAAGGAATTCAAATTTTATTCTCCAAGAATCAATTGTTTGCTTAAACAATCGATTGGACAATCGATTCTAACCTCAAAACAATCGATTCTCACATATGAGAGATGCCTAGATGCAATAAAATATTTGTGCGATTGATTTTACATAGAACAATCGATTCTTTCCTCTATTTTGGCATTCTCAGTGTTTTAAAAATGTTTCGGCCATAGTTTATAAAAACCTATGATTGTAAACCAATTTTTACCTTTTTTAAGGACTCATACTTTAAAAACACTTTGGTGTGTGTGTGAGAAAAAGAAAGAGAGATAGATAGATAGAGAGAGATGCGCAAAATCTCAAGTCCAATTGTCGTAATTCATTGATACCTAAATACTTTGAACTTTTTTATATGAACCTTTGGTTACACTTTTCAAAGGTATAAACTTGGGTATAGTTTATATAATCCCCATTTCTTAAGTCAGATTAGCATTTAAAGGGTTTTTTAAGTTTTGTTTGAGTGGTGTTTCAAAAATACGAAGATATGTAGGGTTCATATAATTCCTCTTTCCCAATCAGGTTAACAGTTATAGGTTGGCTAAGCTTGATTTGAGCTCTTCGGTTTTAGAAAAATTAGGATTTTAAATCATTAGAATTGGTTATTGTAATTGATTAATTATAGTAAAAAATTCTACCATATTTGTGGTGAAAATTGGATATAGGTTTTATTGTACTTAGATGTTAAACCAGGATATATAGTTGTGTCATTCTCTCGTTCGTTCTTTGCTCTATTATGCAATATGAGATAAAATTGGAATAATCTCTTACATAATTAACTTTAATGCACTTTGGCCAAAATGGGATAAAGTTTAAAGCAACCTTGATGCAACCCCCTTTTTCAAGATCTAGGAAAACCATCAGTCGCAAGCATGCAATATGGCTATATACTTCATGGATACAATACTTTGAGAACAACATTGTTATAAATGGAGAAGGAGAATATTGTAAGAATTCTTCAACTAATAAAAAGTTTATGAAGCTCAAAAGGAGTTACTATTGTTACTAATGGGTGGACAAATTCATAAAGAAGACTTTTGGTTAATTTTATGGCCGTGAGGGATCGAAGTTCTTATTTTTCTTTAAAACTATTGACAGGAGTCTAACACTAAACAATGATAGATACTATATGGGTCTCTTATTCAAAAAAATAATTAAGGAGGTTGAAGTTTGAAATACGGTACAAATCATAACTGACAATGCAGTTTGTTGCTGAATTGCTTACTGAACAAGATTAAATTACATTTTCTGAACTCTATGTTACGTTGTGGTGTGACACACACTAAACTTGGCTTCGAAAAATATATGTTCTGCAAAGAATATAGAATAATTTTATGTTATAATTAAAAAATATTTTTCTAAGAGATAAATTGTGAAATTTAATGGGTGTTGGTATGGACAACGCATATTGAATTATATAACAATTGTGCTATACAACTATATTACTTAGAAAAGAAGACTTGCGAAACAAAGAAAAAATAAAAATAGCTTACTTCAGTTTAAAAATCTAATACAAATGAACAAAATATAATTAATATTGGACAACAGATTATAATATACAAAAGTAAATATCTGTCCATTCATCTTCAACATTTCTAAATCAAGATATAAAGGTCTCATAATAAAAAGCACCCAAAAAATCCAACCCTTTGAAATTTAAATAACAGAAAACCTAATATTATGATTAATATAGACCCCTCAAGTCATAAAAAAAACTCTCAAAGCGTCCCTACCATACTAAGACAGATCATGAATAAGACTATAGTTCATAACTAACGCTGAAATGTTTCTTTAATATTGTCATATTGCTCAATTGTTGTTCTGTGTTTGTAATTAGTATACCTTTTGCAGTTCAATGCTCTGACTGAATCCCTTAACCTTGTTCTTCAGTTCCTCAATTTTGGATCGCAGTTCCCTTTCCTTCTCTAAAAAAGAGGAAGTTGACGCTTCTAATGCAGTTTTCTTTAACTAGGAGCTTATCAAGAGCCATGGCTGAAGCTAAATTCAATTCCACAAGTAATCCACTTTCCTCCATTCGAAATGATAATCATTGCCGACAAGCCATTAGCAGAAAAAATCATATGATGAAACTTTGAATGATGAAAAAAGAGAAAATTAAAAGAAAGAAGTTTACAACTTCAATTGAGTTGAAAATGGGCACAGTAGAAGATGGGTGCACAAGCCGAACCCTAAATTTCAATTCTTACGTGAAGATCAGTGTGGTGCAGTAGAATAAATTGAGGAACACGAGCACCACGAAGCTAGTGACAGGTTAAATAAAATTTACCAAATCACAAATCAAAATAAAACAATCATCATCATCAACATACCTTAATTGTAAAATGCACGGAATTAAAATTACAAAAATATAAAACCTTGAAGATTAACTTGTGCCAATGAGAATTCTCTTGATAATTGCGTCAACTTGGAGAGTGTAAGATCTAGAACTTTTGAAAAGTTATTACAAACTAATTGCAACTTATATATATATTTACAGTTTTAAGTTCATAAATTATTTTATTGAAGATAATTAAAGGTAGTTTTGATTAATTGGATTTAAAAGAAATTAAGATTTTTATCCAAACTCTATAATTTTGGATTATTTTCCTATTTACTATTTAAAAGTCTTAGAAATTCAATAATAATGATGTTTGAAAATTTAAATTAGAATTTTATCTAATTTTATAATTATTGAATTATTTTCTATATTTAAATTATAAAATTAGTAGTTGTAAAATAATAAGACTTTATATGATAATATTTTTATAAATAAATACTTTAGGTTTTGTTAATAAAGAAAATTAATTGTATTGTATTATATTTTTAATTAGAGTATTTGATTCCAAGCCAAATAGTATTTTGATACAATTAAAGTAATTTTAGAGATTCAATTAGTTTCAAATTAAACCTAAAATTCCAATTTTTATACACAAACCCTAATTTTATTAAAACACAATTCTCCCCTTCATCCAATGAAACCCTAGCCGCTGCCCCATCTTTCCCTTCCAGCAAACCACACAACACAGCATCAGCTTCAGAAAAGTAAAAGGCAAATAGAAAGGGAAAAAAATGGAAAGGAAGAAAGGGAGAAGAGGGATCCGCGGAAGAGGGAAAAGGAGAGAAAGAGGACGGCGCCGGCGGGCGTCACTGCCGTCGCGCCGTTGTGTCGCCACCAGGAAGGAAGATAGAGAGGAAGCCGAGGAAGGAGAGGAGAAGAAGCCGCCACTGGCGCGCGTCTGTCGTCGTCTTCGCGGGGTCCCTAGCACCGCCGTCGTCCCTGCCGTTCTGCCGTCAGTGTTGAGCCTCGACCGTCGCCGTCAGAGGAGCTGCTTCTAGCCATTGTCATCACTGCCGTTCGAGCCGATGTCACTGGAGAAGCCCGTGGAGAGAAGGGGAGACCGTGTCCTGCTGCTGCCACCATCGGTCTTGGGTGCTGCCGTCAAGCTCGCAACTACAATCGCCATGGAGACCACCAACATCATCTCTGAAGTCACGTTGTCGATTAGGGCAGACAGAAGGGGAAACACGATGGTGCACGAAATTGTGATCTCAGGCAACGGCGCCAAAAACTCTGTACGTACGTCTTAATCAATCGTTTTTCATTCACAACTTCGATACAACTAACCAGCAAGTGCACTGGGTCGTCCAAGTAATAAACCTTACGTGAGTAAGGGTCGATCCCACGGAGATTGTTGGTATGAAGCAAGCTATGGTCACTTTGTAGATCTCAGTTAGGCGGATATAAAATAGTTATGGAGTTTTCAAAAATATATAATAAAATAAGGATAGAAATACTTATGTAGATCATTGGTGAGAATTTCAGATAAGCGTATAGATATACTTTTCGTTCCTCTGAACTTCTGCTTTCCTGCTATCTTCATCCAATCAATCTTACTCCTTTCCATGGCAAGCTTTATGTAAGGACATCACCATTGTCAATGGCTACTTTTGATCCTCTTTGGAAAATGGTTCGATGCGCTGTCACTGCATGGCTAATCGTCTGGAGGCATCACCGTTGTCAATGGCTGCATTCCATCCTCTTGTGAAAATGGTCCAAATGCTCTGTCACAGCACGGCTAATCATCTGAGGTTCTCAATCATGCTGGAATAGGATTCACCCTCCTTTTGCGTCTGTCACTACGCCCAGCAATCGTGAGTTTGAAGTTCGTCACAGCCATCCCTTCCCAGATCCTACTCGGAATACCACAGACAAGGTTTAGACTTTCCGGATTTCAGGAATGGCCATCCATGGGTTCTAAATTATACCACGAAGACACTAATAACTCGGACTCGGTCCCCTGTATTAGATATCCAAGAGATATTCATTCAATCGAAGGTAGAACAGAAGTGGTTGTCAGGCACGCGTTCATAGGGAATGATGATGATTGTCATGTTCATCACATTCAGGTTGAAGTGCGAATGAATATCTTAGAAGCAGAATAAGTTGAATTGAATAGAAAAACAGTAGTACTTTGCATTAATCTTTGAGGAACAGCAGAGCTCCACACCCCAATCTATGGAGTGTAGAAACTCTACCGTTGAAAATACATAAGTGATGAAGGTCCAGGCATGGCTGAATGGCCAGCCCCCAAACGTGATCAATAGATCAAAATGTAATCCAAAGATCTTCCAAAGATGTCTCTTACAATTGTAAAAAGTTCTATTTATAATAAACTAGCTACTAGGGTTTATAGAAGTAAGTAATTGATGCATAAATCCACTTCCGGGGCCCACTTGGTGTGTGCTTGGGCTGAGCTTGAATGTTACATGTGTAGAGGTCATTCTTGGAGTTAAACGCCAGTTTGTAACGTATTTCTGGCGTTCAACTCTGGTTTGTGACGTGTTTCTGGCGTTTAACTCCAAACAGTAGCGTAGAACTGGCGTTCAACGCCCTTTTACGTCGTCTAAACTCGGCCAAAGTATGGACCATTATATATTGCTGGAAAGCCCTGGATGTCTACTTTCCAACGCAATTGGAAGCGCGCCATTTTAAGTTCTGTAGCTCCAGAAAATCCACTTTGAGTGCAGGAAGGTCAGAATCCAACAGCATCAGCAGTCCTTCTTCTACCTCTGAATCTGATTTTTGCTCAAGTCCCTCAATTTCAGCCAGAAAATACCTGAAATCATAGAAAAATACACAAACTCATAGTAAAGTCCAGAAATGTGAATTTAACATAAAAACTAATGAAAACATCCCTAAAAGTAACTAGATTCTACTAAAAATATACTAAAAACAATGCCAAAAAGCGTATAAATTATCCGCTCATCACAACACCAAACTTAAATTGTTGCTTGTCCCTAAGCAACTGAAAATCAAGTAGGATAAAAAGAAGAGAATATACTATAAATTCCAAACTATCAATGAAACATAGCTCCAATCAGATGAGCGGGACTTGTAGCTTTTTGCCTCTTGAATAGTTTTGGCATCTCACTTTATCCATTGAAGTTCAGAATGATTGGCTTCTATAGGAACTCAGAGTTCAGATAGTGTTATTGATTCTCCTAGTTCAGTATGATGATTCTTGAACACAACTCTTTTATGAGTCTTGGCCGTGGCCCTAAGCATTTTGTTTTCCAGTATTACCACCGGATACATAAATGCCACAGACACATAACTGGGTGAACCTTTTCAGATTGTGACTCAGCTTTGCTAAAGTCCCCAATTAGAGGTGTCCAGGGTTCTTAAGCACACTCTTTTTTTTGCTTTGGACCTTGACTTTAACTGCTCAGTCTTAAGTTTTCACTTGACACCTACACGCCACAAGCACATCGTTAGGGACAGCTTGGTTTAGCCGCTTAGGCCAGGATTTTATTCCTTTAGGCCCTCCTATCCACTGATGCTCAAAGCCTTGGGATCCTTTATTACCCTTGCCTTTTGGTTTTAAGGGCTGTTGGCTTTTTGCTCTTGCCTCTTGGTTTTAAGAGCTTTTGGCTTTTTCTGCTTGCTTTTGCTCTCTTTTTTTTTCGCTATTTTTTTTTTCTGCAAGCTTTGTTCTTTGCTGCTTTTTCTTGCTTCAAGAAACATTTTTATGATTTTTCAGATTATCAAATAACATGTCTCCTTGTCATCATTCTTTCAAGAGCCAACATATTTAACATTCTTAAACAACAACTTCAAAAGACATATGTACTGTTCAAGCATACATTCAGAAAACAAGAAGCATTGTCACCACATCAATATAATTAAACTAAGTTCAAGGATAAATTCGAAACTCATGTACTTCTTGTTCTTTTGAATTAAAACATTTTTCATTTAAGAGAGGTGATGGATTCATAGGATATTCAAAACTTTAAGACATAGTTACTAACTACTAATGATCATGTAATGAAGACACAAACATAGATAAGCACTTAACATAGAAAACGAAAAACAGAGAGTGTAAGAACAAGGAATGAGTCCACCTTAGTAATGGTGGCGTTTCCTTCTTGAGGAACCAATGATGCCCTTGAGCTCTTCTATGTCTCTTCCTTGTCTTTGCTGCTCCTCCCTCATTGCTTTTTGATCTTCTCTAATTTCATGAAGGATGATGGAGTGCTCTTGATGTTCCATCCTTAGTTGTCCCATATTGGAACTTAATTCTCCTAGGGAGGTGTTGATTTGCTCCCAATAGTTTTGTGGAGGGAAATACATTGGAGGCATCTCCGGGATCTCATGGTGATGAGCTTCATGCGCCTCTTGAGCTCCATGAATGGGCTCTCTTGCTTGCTCCATCCTTTTCTTAGTGATGGGCTTCTCTTCCTCAATGGGAATGTCTCCTTCTATGAAAGCTCCAGCTGAGTAACATAGATGGCAAATAAGATAAGGAAAAGCTAGCCTTGCCCAGGAGAGGGCTTTTCGGCTATTTTGTAGATTTCAAGGAAAATGACTTCATGAACTTCTACTTCCTCTCTAATCATGATGCTATGAATCATGATGGCCCGATCCACAGTAACTTCGGATTGGTTGCTAGTGGGGATGATGGAGCGTTGTATGAACTCTAACCATCCTCTAGCTACAGGCTTGAGGTCCAGTCTTCTTAGTTGAACCGGCTTGCCTTTGGAGTCAATCTTCCATTGAGCTTCTTCCACACATATGTCCATGAGGACTTGGTCCAACCTTTGATTAAAGTTGACCCTTCTAGTGTAGGGGCGTGCATCTCCTTGCATCATAGGCAAGTTAAACGCCAACCTCACATTTTTCGGACTAAAATCTAAGTATTTCCCCCGAACCATGGTGAGATAATTCTTTGGGTCCGGGTTCTTACTTTGATCATGGTTCCTAGTGATCCATGCATTGGTATAGAACTCTTGAACCATTAGGATGCCGACTTGTTGGATGGGTTTTGTTAGAACTTCCCAACCTCTTCTTTGGATTTCATGTCGGATCTCCGGATACTCATTCTTCTTGAGCTTGATAAGGACCTCAGGGATCACCTTCTTCTTGGCTACAACATCATAGAAGTGGTCTTGATGAGCTTTGGAGATGAATCTTTCCATCTCCCATGACTCGGAAGTGGAAGCTTTTATCTTCCCTTTCCCTTTTCTAGAGGATTCTCCGGTCTTAGGTGCCATCAATGGTAATAGACAAACAAAAAGCTTATGCTTTTACCACACCAAACTTAGAATATTGCTTGTCCTCGAGCAAGAGAAGAAAGAATAGATGAAGAAGAAGAAGAAAATATGGAGGAGAGGAGGGATGTGTATTCGGCCAAGAAGAGAAGAAAGGGTTGTGTTGTGTGAAAATGAGGAAGATTGGAGGGCTATATATAGGGAAGGGAGGGGGGGTAAGGTTCGGCCATATAGGGTGGGTTTGGGTGGGAAATTGATTTTGAATTTTGAAGGTAGGTGGAGTTTATGAGGTAGGTTTATGGGGAAGAGTGGATGGATGTGAGTGGTGAAATGGTGATAGGGAAGAGAGATTGAGGTGATTGGTGAAGAGTTTTGGGGAAGAGTGTTTATGGGATTGTGTGAAAGAGGGGTGAGAAGAAGTGAGTGGAGGTAGGTGGGGATCCTGTGGGGTTCACAGATCCTGAGGTGTTCAAGGATTTACAACCTTGCACCAAATTAGGCATGCAAAATGCCCTTGCACACAACTCTGGGTGTTTAGCGCCAGATTGGTGCTTGTTCTGGGCGTTGAACGCCCATTTGTTGCCCATTTCTGGCGTTGAACGCCAGAACCATGCTTGTTCTGGGCGTTCAGCGCCAGCTCTTCTCCAGGGTGCAATTCTGGCGTTCAAACGCCCAGATGCTGCCCATTTTGGGCGTTCAGCGCCAGAACCATGCTCTGTTCTGGCGTTGAACGCCAGCCAGATGCTTCTTACTGGCGTTTAAATGCCAGTGAGATCCTCCTCCAGGGTGTGATTTTCTTCTGCTGTTTTTGTTTCCGTTCCCAATTTTTTTGATTTATTTTGTGACTCCACATGATCATGTACCTAATAAAACATGAAATAACAATAAAATAAAATAAAATTAGAGAAATAAAAATTGGGTTGCCTCCCAACAAGCACTTCTTTAATGTCAATAGCTTGACAGTGGGCTCTCATGGAGCCTCACAGATGTTCAGAGCATTGTTGAGACTTCCCAACACCACACTTAGAGTTTGGATATGGGAGTTCAACACCAAACTTAGAGTTTGGTTGTGGCCTCCCACACCAAACTTAGAGTTTGACTGTGGGGGCTCTGGTTGACTCTATTTTGAGAGAAGCTTTTT
Organism: Arachis ipaensis; assembly: GCF_059453495.1. Classification (NCBI taxonomy): domain Eukaryota; kingdom Viridiplantae; phylum Streptophyta; class Magnoliopsida; order Fabales; family Fabaceae; genus Arachis; species Arachis ipaensis. Next base: position 98,783,298 of record NC_142439.1, read on the forward strand.
GTGCTTCCTCTCCATGTTTACAGAAGGATGACCTCGAGTTTTAAACACAAGGGAGTCCTCATTCAATTGAAGGATTAGTTCACCTCTGTCAACATCAATCACAGCTCTTGCTGTGGCTAGGAAGGGTCTTCCAAGGATGATGGATTCATCCTCATCCCTCCCAGTATCTAGGACTATGAAATCAGCAGGGATGTAAAGGCCTTCAACCTTTACTAACACGTCCTCTATTTGTCCATAAGCCTGTTTTCTTGAATTGTCTGCCATCTCTAATGAGATTTTAGCAGTTTGCACCCCAAAGATTCCCAGTTTCTCTATTACAGAGAGGGGCATGGGGTTTATCCCTGACCCAAGGTCACATAGAGCCATCTCAAAGGTCATGGTGCCTATGGTACAAGGTATTAGGAACTTTCCAGGATCCTGTTTCTTCTGAGGCAATCTTAGTTGATCCAGATCACTTAGTTCATTGGTGAACAAGGGAGGTTCATCTTCCCAAGTCTCAATACCAAATAATTTGGCATTCAGCTTCATGATTGCACCAAGGTACTTGGCAACTTGCTCTTCAGTAACATCCTCATTCTCTTCAGAAGAGGAATACTCATCAGAGCTCATGAATGGCATAAGGAGGTTTAATGGAATCTCTATGGTCTCTAGATGAGCCTCAGATTCCTTTGGTTCCTCAGAGGGAAGCTCCTTATTGATTACTGGACGTCCCAGGAGGTCTTCCTCCTTGGGATTCACGTCCTCCCCTTCTTCCTTGGATTCGGCCATGATGGTCATTTCAATGGCCTTGCACTCTCCTTTTGGATTTTCTTCTGTATTGCTTGGGAGAGTACTAGGAGGGATTTCAGTGATCCTTTTACTCAGATGGCCCACTTGTGCTTCCAAATTTCTAATGGAGGACCTTGTTTCATTCATGAAACTCACAGTGGCCTTTGATAGATCAGTGACTAAATTTGCTAAATTAGAAGTATTTTGTTCAGAGTTCTCTGTCTGTTGCTGAGTGGATGATGGAAAAGGCTTGCTATTGCTAAACATGTTTCTTCTACCATTATTAAAGCCTTGTTGAGGCTTTTGTTGATCCTTCCATGAGAAATTTGGATGATTTCTCCATGATGAGTTATAGGTGTTTCCATAAGGTTCACCTAAGTAATTTACCTCTGCTATTGCAGGGTTTTCAGGATCATAAGCTTCTTCTTCAGAAGATGCCTCTTGAGTACAGTTGGATGCAGCTTGCATTCCATTCAGACTCTGAGAAATCATATTGACTTGCTGAGTCAATATTTTGTTCTGAGCCAATATGGCATTCAAAGTATCAATTTCAAGAACTCCCTTCTTCATAGGCGTCCCATTACTCACAGGATTCCTCTCAGAAGTGTACATGAACTGGTTGTTAGCAACCATCTCAATGAGTTCTTGAGCTTCTGCAGGCGTTTTCTTTAGGTGAATGGATCTACCTGCAGAGGTATCCAATGACATTTTAGCTAATTCAGACAGACCATCATAGAATATGTCTAGGATGGTCCATTTTGAAAGCATGTCAGAAGGACACTTTTTGGTCAGTTCTTTGTATCTCTCCCAAGCTTCATAGAGGGATTCACCTTCTTTCTGTCTGAAGGTCTGAACATCCACTCTAAGCTTACTAAGCTTTTGAGGAGGAAAGAACTTGGCTAAGAAAGCTGTGACCAGCTTATCCCAAGAGTTCAGGCTATCTTTGGGTTGAGAGTCCAACCACACTCTAGCTCTGTCTCTTACAGCAAAAGGGAAAAGCATGAGCCTGCAGACTTCAGGATTTACTCCATTAGTCTTAACAGTATCACAGATCTGCAAGAATTCAGTTAAAAACTGAAAAGGATCTTTAGATGGAAGTCCATGGAACTTGCAGTTCTGCTGTATCAGAGAAACTAGCTGAGGTTTCAGCTCAAAATTGTTTGCTCCAATGGTAGGGATGGAGATGCTTCTTCCATGTAAATTGGAATTAGGTGAAGTAAAGTCACCAAGCATCCTCCTTGTATTATTATTATTTTCGGCTGCCATCTCCTCTTCCTGTTCGAAAATTTCTGAAAGGTGCTTGCTGGATTGTTGTAATTTAGCTTCTCTTAGTTTCCTCTTCAGAGTCCTTTCAGGTTCTGGATCTGCTTCAACAAGAATATTCTTGTCCTTGCTCTTGCTCATATGAAAAAGAGGGACAGAAAAAACAATAATAATAGGGGTCCTTTTTACCACAGTATAGAGGTCCCTGTATGAGTAGAAGAAAAGAAGGAGAAAAAAATTCGAACACGGATGGAAGAGGGGGTTCGAATTTGGGTGAGATGAAGTGTTAGTAGATGAATAAATAAATAGAAGGAGATAAGAGAGAGAGAATTTTCGAAAATAATTTTTGAAAAAGAGTTAGTAATTTTCGAAAATTAAAATTAAAGATTAAAATAATTAGTTAATTAAAAAGAAATTTTGAAAAAGAGGGAAGGGATTTTCGAAAATTAGAGAGAGAGTTAGTTAGGTAGTTTTGAAAAAGATCAGAAACAAACCAAAAAGTTAGTTAGTTAGTTGAAACAAATTTGAAAATAAATTTTGAAAAGATAAGAAGATAAGAAGTTAGAAAAGGTATTTTAAAATCAAATTTTTGAAAAAGATATGATTTTGAAAAAGATAAGATAAAAAGATATTTTTTGAAAAGATATGATTGAAATTAGTTTTGAAAAAGATTTGATTTTTAAAATCACAATTAATGACTTGATTCACAAGAAATCACAAAATATGATTCTAGAACTTAAAGTTTGAATCTTTCTTAACAAGTAAGTAACAAACTTGAAATTTTTGAATCAAAACATTAATTGATGATGTTATTTTCGAAAATTAGGAGATAAAATTAAGAAAAAGATTTTTGAAAAATATTTTTATAATTTTCGAAAATAACGAAGAAAAATGAAAAAGATTTTGAAAAAAGATAAGATTTTTAAATTGAAAATTTGATTTGACTCATAAAAACAACTAGATTTTAAAAATTTTGAAAAAGTCAATTCAAATTTTCGAATTTGATGAGAAGAAAAAGGGAAAGATATTTTTTTTTATTTTTGACTTTTTAATGATGAGAGAGAAAAACATGAAAATGATGCAATGCATGAAAATTTTGGATCAAAGCAATGAATGCATGCAAGAATGCTATGAATGTCAAGATGAACACCAAGAACACTATGAAGATCATGATGAACATCAAGAACATATTTTTGAAAAATTTTTAATGCAAAGAAAACATGCAAGACACCAAACTTAAAATTTTTTCATGTATAGACACTATGAATGCAAGAATGCACATGAAAAATAAGAAAAGACACAAATCATGAAAACATCAAGATCAAACAAGAAGACTTACCAAGAACAATTTGAAGATCATGAAGAACACTATGAATGCATGAATTTTTCGAAAAATGCAAGATGAATATGCAATTGACACCAAACTTTCAACTTGACTCAAGACTCAAACAAGAAACATGAAATATTTTTGATTTTTATGATTTTATGATTTTTTTGTATTTTCTTTTAATTTTTTTTTTCGAAAATCATTTTGAAAAAGAAAAATAAGGATTCCAAAATTTTTAATATGAATTCCAGGAATCTTATGCTCTTTAGTCTAAAGCTCCAATCAAAGGGTTAGGCATGGCTTAATAGCCAGCCAAGCTTTAGTATGTAACTCAGACATGACACGCCTAACATGCCCTATCCAGAAGAATTAGACATGGCCTTACAGCCAGCCAGGCTTCAACATGCTTCATGAAACACTAGAATTCATTCTTAAAAATTCTGAAGAAAAATATATTTTTGAAAACATTTATTTTAAAAAATTTTTCGAAAACAAAGGAGAAATTTTTGAAAGGTTTTTGAAAAACTTTTGAAAACAAAACAAAAAGAAAATTACCTAATCTGAGTAACAAGATGAACCGTCAGTTGTCCAAACTCAAACAATCCCCGGCAACGGCGCCAAAAACTTGATGCACGAAATTGTGATCTCAGGCAACGGCGCCAAAAACTCTGTACGCACGTCTTAATCAATCATTTTTCATTCACAACTTTGATACAACTAACCAGCAAGTGCACTGGGTCGTCCAAGTAATAAACCTTACGTGAGTAAGGGTCGATCCTACGGAGATTGTTGGTATGAAGCAAGCTATGGTCACCTTGTAGATCTCAGTCAGGCGGATATAAAATGGTTATGGAGTTTTCGAAAATATATAATAAAATAAGGATAGAAATACTTATGTAGATCATTGGTGAGAATTTCAGATAAGCGTATAGAGATGCTTTTCGTTCCTCTGAACTTCTACTTTCCTGCTATCTTCATCCAATCAATCTTACTCCTTTCCATGGCAAGCTTTATGTAAGGACATCACCATTGTCAATGGCTACTTTTGATCCTCTTTGGAAAATGGTCCGATGCGCTGTCACTGCATGGCTAATCGTCTGGAGGCATCACCGTTGTCAATGGCTGCGTTCCATCCTCTTGTGAAAATGGTCCAAATGCTCTGTCACAGCACGGCTAATCATCTGAGGTTCTCGATCATGCTGGAATAGGATTCACCCTCCTTTTGCGTCTGTCACTACGCCCAGCAATCGCGAGTTTGAAGTTCGTCACAGCCATCCCTTCCCAGATCCTACTCGGAATACCACAGACAAGGTTTAGACTTTCCGGATCTCAGGAATGGCCATCCATGGGTTCTAACTTATACCATAAAGACACTAATAACTCAGACTCGGTCCCCTGTATTAGATATCCAAGAGATATTCATTCAATCGAAGGTAGAATGGAAGTGGTTGTCAGGCACGCGCTCATAGGGAATGATGATGATTGTCACGTTCATCACATTCAGGTTGAAGTGCGAATGAATATCTTAGAAGCGGAATAAGTTGAATTGAATAGAAAAACAGTAGTACTTTGCATTAATCTTTGAGGAACAGCAGAGCTCCACACCTCAATCTATGGAGTGTAGAAACTCTACCGTTGAAAATACATAAGTGATGAAGGTCCAGGCATGGCTGATAAACCACTATTTCATGGTTTATCTTGTGCTCAATTGAGTGGATTTTATCAACTCTTTACCCACTTATTCATAATATTTGCATGCTTTTATATTTCCTTCCTAATTATGTGCTTTGATGGAAAACATGCTTCTTTGATCTTATATTTGCTAATATTAAATCCTCTCTTATTACCATTAGATGCCTTGATATGTGTGTTAAGGAATTTTTAGATATTACAGGGCAGGAATGGCTCAGAGGATGAAAAGGAAGCATGCAAAAGTGGAAGGAATACAAGAAGTTAGAGAAATTGCTAAGCTGTCCAGCCTGACCTCTTTGCACTCAAATGGCTATAACTTTAGCTACAGAGATCCAAACGACACGGTTCCAGTTGCGTTGGAAAGCTAACGTCCGGGGCTTCGATTTGATATATAATATGTTATAGTTTCCCTGACGCTAGGTGACGCGACCGCATGATCCATGCGGCCGCATCGCAGTGACGGAAATCCAGCGTGGCAAAATTCGAAACCAGCGAATTCTGGACTGTTTTTGACCCAGTTTGTGGCCCAGAAAACACATATTAGAGGCTATAAAGTGAGAGAATACATCCATTCATGGGGAGGCTTTCACATTCAGAATTTTAGGAGTAGATGTAGTTTTTAGAGAGAGAGGTTCTCTCCTCTCTCTTAGGATTAGGATTTAGGACTTCTCTTAGTTTTAGGAGTGACTCTCAATCCCAGGTTCAATGTTCTTTTACTTTATATTTATCTCTTACTTTCAGATACTTTGATGCTTATATTAGTTATGTTGCCTATTTGGCCTATGCTACATTCATGTTATGATTTTCTTAATTAATATTATTTGAGGTATTTCAGATTTATGATTGCTTTCTTTTATTTATATAGATAATTTAGATTTTCCCCTTTTGGTCTTGGTTAAGAAATCAGTAACTCAACATTATCAAACTCAGCATAATTGATAATCGCTATCTTGCTAATTGAACTGAACTTCAATAATCCCAACTTTTTCTTAGGAAATAAATAGGATTCGAAGGTCAAACTAATTAGTCTCTTGACTTTCCTTTGCTTTAAAGGTTAACTAAGAGGAATTAAGATTCAACTTTCATTATTGTTGAGAGAGATAACCAAGTTGGACTTCCAATTTCTCATACCTTGCCAAAAGCTTATTTTACAGTTATTTATTTATTTTATTTGTCATATAACATATTCCCACCTTACTTCCAAAACCCCAATTTACAAACTCATATCCAATAATAAGAACACACCTCCCTGTAATTCCTTGAGAAGACGACCCGAGGTTTAAATACTCGGTTATCAATTTTAAAGGGGTTTGTTACTTGTGACAACCAAAACGTTTGTAAGAAAGGTTGATTGCTTGGTTTAGTAACTATACTTACAACGAGAGTTTACTATAACTTCTAAACCATCAATCTTCAGTTCTTCAAAAATGGTGCCGTTGCCGGAGAATTGCAAACGTGTGCCTTATTATTGGTTATTGTAAATATTTTTTTTATTTTTGCTTGTTTATTTGTTTTTATTTTGGTTTTTATTTTTGCTTTTCCATAAATTAAGAGGTTATTTGTTTTTATTTAGTGATTAAAAAAATTTTTTTTTTCAAAAATTTGTTCTTAGTGTTCATCTTGATCTTCAAGTTGTTCTTCACGTTCATCTTGACCTTCAAGCTGTTCTTAGTTGTTTTCTTCGTTTTGATCTAAAAATTTTTAAGTTGTTGTCATTTAATTGTTTTTCTCTTTCCTTATTAAATTCAAAAAAAAATTCAAAATTTAAATAACCTTTTAATTTAAATTTGTTTTTATTTTTGTTTTTAATTTTTTTTTGCTATCATGAACTCTCACCCCTTTGGCTATGAGTCTGGTTACAATAATGTTGCAGGAAGAAGAAATTACAATGAGAACAGGCATCAAGGTTGGAACAATCAAAGATGGGAGGAGCCACAAGGATTTGATCAACCCTCATGGCAACAACCACCTCCAATGGACTATCAACAACCGCCACCATATGCCTATAAACCCTTTTCTCAACATGACTTTGGACCACCATACTCACAAGCCCCTTTCCGCCATTCACCTCCATATGACCCTAACCCACAACCACCATACCAACCACCTTATGAACCAAATGAACCATACATAGATCCACCCCAAACCTCCATGGAGAAGGCATTTGCCGATCTAAACTCTACTATACAAGCTCTCTTCACCCAAATCAGACCACCAATTACCTTCAACAATCAACCCTCAAGCTCGAGTGCACTTCCTTGTCAACCACAGAATAATCTCTCCATCCCATCACCACCATCCATGGAAGAGCACCCACATCCATCAATCCAAGAGCAAGATGATCCCAATTATGCTATTGATATGGAACAGGAAAGAAGGAATCATCTTCACGAATCCATACTTTATAAAGAGCTAGAGGAGGCCCTACGGGTAAGGGTAGGAGAGACCCTTGAAGATGAAAGAATAGTTGAAAGGAGTTGTCATAGAAAGAAAAATATCGAGGATGAGTACGGTTTTATACTTAAACAACTGGACAAAGCAGCAATTATTAAAAAGGAAGAAGTGGTTGCAGACTTAAGAGATGCTGTACCTCCATTGGAAAGCCCAGTCACAGAGCCTCCTTCCACGGTGTTTGATGTTGATATTGAGAAGAGCGTACAACCTCCAAGGTAGATCATGGTTGAAGATTTTGTAGAGGTTGATCAAAAGGTAGAAGATGTCAAAGAAGAGCACAAGAGAGTGGAGCTTGAAATTACCTTGCCAAAGTTGTTGGAAACCCCTCCCCCTAAGTTGCCATCATCCTTCACAACATTCAAGTGGGTAAAATTCATATCCCATAGCTTTCTAATCCCACTTGAGTATGGGCTACTGGAGACGGATGGTCAACTTAGAGCTCTTTGTGGCATTAAGAGTAAGAGGAAGACAGCCAGTAATAAGAATTGTCAAGCAAGGTTCAACATGGTTTTGTACTCAAAGTTTAAATGCAAAGGTTGGTGTAAAGCTCAACTGAATGGGTCTAGGAAGCTGTTTGGTCGCTGCAGTGAGAATTTAGATCACCTTTCACCCGGCTGGAAAAATACAGATCCCGACAAGGATGGGTGTAAAAGCAAGATTTGGGATCCTGGAATCTGCTCTGACACTTGTTACCCCGGGAGCCTAAGAATCTTTTTGAAGCTGCTCAAGGGTTTTACATGCCTAGTTTGGGACCCCGGATGTTACTGGAATCACAAACACTGGTGGAGATTCCTGGATGAGTTCAAGCATAAGCCACCATAACAGGAAGCTCATCAAATGTCCAACTTAAGGACTTTAACTAAAAGTGCTAGGTGGGAGACAACCCACCATGGTATGATCGTCCTTTTTCATTTTTATTTAGTTTTATTTGTTTTTGAATTTTATTTTATTTTGTTATATTGAACCTGGAGTTTTGCATCACATTCATATTAACACTGTATTCTGCATCTTTTCAGATTAAAAAAAAAAAGAGCGAGCACGCGACGCGACCGCATCAGCAACGCGTCCGCGTCGCAAGGAGATGAGAGAATAATAAATTGAATAGAAAGTTACGCAGGAGCAGCGCCGGAGGCGTGCCAATGGCACAAATCACCCCACGCGACCGCGTCGCTGACGCGACCGCGTCATATGGGAATAATGGCCTCCCACGCGACCGCGTCACCCACGCGGCCGCGTGACCTGAAATCGGCATAAAAAGGGTGCATGGCCGAAAGTTGTGCTGAAGTTGGGCTGGACTCGTGCTGGCAGCCCAAGCCCTCCCACGCGAACACGTGCCCCACGCGTCCGCGTCATATTGGAAATAAGGCCACTCACGCGATCGCATGCCCCACGCGACCGCGTCACCCAGGATTTTGGCAATACTAAGTTTTGAACAGAGAGTTGTGCGACCGCGAGGCTGCACTCGCGCCACTAGCACAAATCGAGTCACGCGATCGCGTGCCCCACGCGTCCACGTCACCCAACCTTATCGCGCACCACGCAATCGCGTCACCCACGTGACCGCGTCGCCAGCGTCGCACAACCTATCCAGATCAGTGCCAATTTTCTTATCTTTTCTTCTCCGAATCCTTATTCTTCTTATCTTTTCTTATTTCTTTCTTCTTGCTTTCTTATGTTCTCTCACTTCCATTCTATTTTATTTAATTTATTCATTCATTGCATATTTTTATTTTTCTAAAATTATTATTGGTGTTCAAATGATTGCATCTTCTCTTGAATTATTTTGGGTACTTAGTGACTTGTTTTATTTTGAATAGGTAATATTATTTATATCAATGCCAATCTTTTATACCTGTATTACTTTTACATTGATATGAATTTATATTATCTCTCCTTACCCACACTCTCCCTCATTGTTGCAACATTTTTGCACCACTGGTATGTCATGTGCTTCTATTGTTTTTTCACTTGCATGTTGTAGCTACTATGTAATTGAGACCTTCATTATTCGGCATTAACCAACCCAGGCTTTAATTGTTTCTTATCTTTATTTCTGGGTTACTGTTCCTCTTTTCCTCTTCTTTCAGGCTGGCCACCAGGAAGAGAACCGGAAGACGTTTACATGGGGAGACAGACAAGTCCATCTGCACAATTCTTAGAGAAAAGCAACAGTTGAAACAACCCGTCCACCTGCACATCTCAGCATGCACCGAGGACGGTGCAATCTTTAAGTGTGGGGAGGTCGATACCGATCTCCGTGGGTTAGTACATCCCTGTCTCAACACCAATGTTTTAAATTTTCTTTGTAGATTAGTTGTTGCATCTGCATGTTTGTTTGATTTTTGCATATTTTACCACTTGGTGGAAGTAATATTTTCTTTTTCAAGAAAATTTTTAGAGAATTTCACTAATTTGAATAAAATTTAATGCTACACTGGTTTGAAGAGATATTATACTGGAACATGGTTTAGAACTCGAACACACAAAACCTGTGAGATTTTAAGCCTATTTGAATTGGTTGCATTTTATCAACTAAAAATTTTGTTTTAGTTTGTATTTTTCTCTCTAAAATTGTGATCTTTATCTTGCTTAATTCTATATTTCCATAATTTGATGTATGCATACACTTACATGATTGAGGCCTTTGTTTCACTGAGCTTACATACCCATATGGCCTTACTTTTCATTATTCTTTGCAAACCAATTTGAGCCTATTATACCCCTTTGTTCCTTACTTTAGCACATCATTAACTTTAAGCAAAAAACAATAATGTCCTTAATTTGAATCCTTAGTTAGCTTAGACTAGTGAGAGTGCTCATAAATTAAGTGTGGGGAAGCGAATTTGAAAACAATTGGTTTGAAGAATTGAGTATGTTAGAATTTTCTGAAAATGTGAAAAAAATGTTTAGGACATGATTCATGCATCCAATAATTTAATCATATGCATTGAGAAAAATAAAAGAAAAAGAAAAATTATGTATAAAAAAAAGAGAGGAAAAAGAGCAAATAAGAAAAAGGGGACAAAATGCCCCAAAGTAAATGTTGAAAACAATGCATATGAATTGTACTTGAAATTAGAATGCATGAATATGTGGAAAACATGGTTAATGGATGGTTAGATGTTGTATTATGATTACATGGATTGTTTAAGTTAGGTGGGAAAAGTTCAAGTTAATTAAGGATTCAGATTTTAGTCCACTTGACCAAATACAATCCTACCTTGACCCTAACCCCATTACAACCCTTAAAAGACCTCTTGATTTGTGTATTTGTGCATTAAATTTTTGTTGATTGTTAGATGAAGAGCAAGCTTTAGAAAGCAAGGTTAGCAGAAGAATTGAGAGAATTGAACCTTAAACACCTGAGTGATTAGAGTATATACACTACCAGTGAGGGTTCGATGCTCAATTCCTTGTTCCCTGCTTTCATGAGCTATTTTCTTCTTGCAAGTCTATTTGTACTTCATTTTTATGATTTGAATTAGTGAAATCCAGTTCATACTTATTCTTAAAAGATTTGTTTACTTTTAACCAAGTAAGTAAAAGCATTCTGCATGTTGTTACATTCATAGATTACATTTCATATCATTCCTCTTCATCTTTATAGCTTCTCTTGAGCTTAGCATGAGGACATGCTATTGTTTAAGTGTGGAGAGGTTGATAAACCACTATTTCATGGTTTATCTTGTGCTCAATTGAGTGGATTTTATCAACTCTTTACCCACTTATTCATAATATTTGCATGGTTTTATATTTCCTTCCTAATTATGTGCTTTGATGGAAAACATGCTTCTTTGATCTTATATTTGCTAATATTAAATCCTCTCTTATTACCATTAGATGCCTTGATATGTGTGTTAAGTGATTTCAGAGATTACAGGGCAGGAATGGCTCAGAGGATGAAAAGGAAGCATGCAAAAGTGGAAGGAATACAAGAAGTTAGAGAAATTGCTAAGCTGTCCAGCCTGACCTCTTCGCACTCAAATGGCTATAACTTTAGCTACAGAGGTCCGAACGATGCAGTTCCAGTTGTGTTGGAAAGCTAACGTCCGGGGCTTCGATTTGATATATAATATGTTATAGTTTCCCTGACGCTAGGTGACGCGACCGCGTGATCCATGCGGCCGCATCGCAGTGACGGAAATCCAGCGTGGCAAAATTCGGAACCAGCGAATTCTGGACTGTTTTTGACCCAGTTTGCGGCCCAGAAAACACAGATTAGAGGCTATAAAGTGGGGAAATACATCCATTCATGAGGAGGCTTTCACATTCACAATTTTAGGAGTAGATGTAGTTTTTAGCAATGTTCTGAGAACCGGACCGGACCGGCCGGTTCGACCGGGTTAACCGGAAACCGGCCATCTTACCGGTCCGGTTGATGCCAAAAACCGATCTGCAAAAAACCGGTCAAAAAACCGGTCAAACCGGTGGTTAACCGGTGAACCGGGTGAACCAGTCCGGTTTTTTGGAGTGCCGGTTAGCTATTTCTAATCAAAACTGCACCATTTTGATTAATAATAATTGGGGAAACTGAAAAGAAAGCCCAAACAGGCAGAGACAGACACCCCCCACCCTCTTTCCCTTCTCTCTCTCTCACCAAAATCCAACCCTAAAGCCAAAACCTTGCTAACACACACCAAAGTCGCGCTGAAGGAGAAGGCGGCGAGAGGCAGAAGACGACGATAGAGCTCACGTAGTGGGGGACAGAGGAACTCGCAGCTTCAATCTCTGGGAGAGGAAGCGCATGCACCGTCGGAGATGAGGGAGACGATCACGACGGAACAGAAAGGACGGCGGAGTCTAGAGAAGAACTGGACGCTGGTGGCTTCTGCAGAACGGGACGGTGTTGGCCTTCTGGGAGTGTGGCGGACTGGAGATGGCGACTGGACAGTGAAGAAGAAAGGGTATTGATCGAACTGGACTAGGTTACAGGCGAGACGAAAGGTTCGAATTGATGGCGCTCAGTCGCGGAAAAAAATCCAATAAACGGCGGTGAACGATCGCCTCGATCACTGTCGAGTGACCAAATTGATTTGGGGATTAGGGTTTCTCTGTCCATCGTTGCCTCTCTGTTTTTCGTTGCTTGCTTCTTCGACGTCGTCAACGGTAAGCTCCTCCAGTGCTTCTTCAGTTTGATTTCTGGGAGTTGATTGCTGTTTTTCTGGATATGTTTATCGCGAATCGTTTTTTTCTGGGTTATATGCTTGTTCATTGTTGTTGTGAAGAGAGCTGGATTGTTGGTATTTGTTCTGACTTTTGGACTATTATTGTTGATTATATATAATGTTCTGAGTTATTTTTGTGTTATTGTTCTGATTTTTGGAGTACTATTGTTCTGACTTCTGGTATTTGTGCTGATTCTGAATTAATTTATTTGTTATTGAGTTGTTGCTGAGTAAAATTATTTAGGAATTTTTTATTTTGAAGATGGAATAATGAGATAGTGATCACCAAGTTAAAAAATTTAATATATTTATTTTAATATTTAATTAAACCGGTTCAACCACGGTTTAATCACGGTTAACCATTAAACCGTTGAACCAGTACCTCTACCGGTTTATTGACCGGTCCGGTTCTCAGAACCTTGGTTTTTAGAGAGAGAGGTTTTCTCCTCTCTCTTAGGATTAGGATTTAGGACTTCTCTTAGTTTTAGGAGTGACTCTCAATCCCAGGTTCAATGTTCATTTACTTTATTTTATCTCTTACTTTCAGATACTTTGATGCTTATATTAGTTATGTTGCCTATTTGGCTTATGCTACATTCATGTTATGATTTTTTTAATTAATATTATTTGAGGTATTTCAGATTTATGATTGCTTTCTTTTATTTATATAGATAATTTAGATTTTCTCCTTTTGGTCTTGGTTAAGAAATCAGTAACTCAACATTATCAAACTCAGCATAATTGATAATCGCTATCTTGCTAATTGAACTGAACTTCAATAATCCCAACTTTTTCTTAGGAAATAAATAGGATTCGAAGGTCAAACTAATTAGTCTCTTGACTTTCCTTTGCTTTAAAGGTTATCTAAGAGGAATTAAGATTCAACTTCCATTATTGTTGAGAGAGATAACCAAGTTAGACTTTCAATTTCTCATACCTTGCCAAAAGCTTATTTTACAGTTATTTATTTATTTTATTTGTCATATAACATATTCCCACCTTACTTCCAAAACCCCAATTTACAAAATCATAACCAATAATAAGAACACACCTCCCTGCAATTCCTTGAGAAGACGACCCGAGGTTTAAATACTCGGTTATCAATTTTAAAGGGGTTTGTTACTTGTGACAACCAAAACGTTTGTAAGAAAGGTTGATTGCTTGGTTTAGTAACTATACTTACAACGAGAGTTTACTATAACTTCTAAACCATCATTCTTCAGTTCTTCAATGGCCGAATGGCCAGCCCCCAAACGTGATCAATAGATCAAAATGTAATCCAAAGATCTTCCAAAGATGTCTCTTACAATTGTAAAAAGTTCTATTTATAATAAACTAGCTACTAGGGTTTACAGAAGTAAGTAATTGATACATAAATCCACTTTCGGGGCCCACTTTGTGTGTTCTTGTGCTGAGCTTGAATGTTACACGTGTAGAGGTCATTCTTGGAGTTGAACGCCAGTTTGTAACGTATTTCTGGCGTTCAACTCTGGTTTGTGATGTGTTTCTGGCGTTTAACTCCAGACAGCAGCGTAGAACTGGCGTTCAAAGCCCTTTTATGTCATCTAAACTCAGCCAAAGTATGGACTATTATATATTTCTGGAAAGTCCTGGATGTCTACTTTCCAATGCAATTAGAAGCGTGCCATTTTGAGTTCTGTAGCTCCAGAAAATCCACTTTGAGTGCAGGGAGGTCAGAATCCAACAACATCAGCAGTCCTTCTTCTACCTCTGAATCTAATTTTTGCTCAAGTCCCTCAATTTCAGCCAGAAAATACCTGAAATCATAGAAAAACACACAAACTCATAATAAAGTCCAGAAATGTGAATTTAACATAAAAACTAATGAAAACATCCCTAAAAGTAACTAGATTCTACTAAAAACATACTAAAAACAATGCCAAAAAGCGTATAAATTATCCGCTCATCACACGACCAACCAGGAAGAGGAGAAGAAGAACGCTGGTGGGTGTTTTCTTAGCTATCACCGCCGAGAGAAGCTCTGCCACAGTTGTCTCCTCCGTCATTACCACGGTCGTCGTTCCGGTCCCCATTCTCAAAACCGTAACTCCTCTCATCTTTGTTCTTTTTTAAATTTTGTTTCTCTGCTGTAGTCCTGTTTTACTCATGGTAGCATATACCTCTATTTTGGTTCAGCCCTTTTGCTTCGTCTGTTTCCCTATTGCAGTCATCTAAAGTATTGGTGTTGATGCTATTAAGGAACTCTTAGAGCAGCTGTTGGTGAGTCTGATAATACTACCTTAATTTTGGTTTAGTCTTCTCCTTGATTATGGTCCTTTTATACATTTCATTATCACTGCCATGCTTGTTTTGATTTAATTCTAGTATATACCCTATTTTGAATTTCCCAGGGCTGTGCTCACTTTCGATTCCTATTCAATTTAAATTCTCTATTCTGCTGTAACTATCATTACTGTCGGGGTATTATCGCTGCTACCGGCATAATCGGAGTTGGTGCTGCTGCCGCCGTTCTAGATTGCGTTGAAATTGACGCTATTGTTGTTCCAGTTGGTGCGGCTGCCACTGTCCTTGGTTGCAGTAGGATTGTCACTGCTGAAATTAGAAATGAAATGGAGGCTGTCTTGTTCAAATTATGTGATTGCAACAACTGAGGTAGGAGCTTTTCTAAAAAGCTATTTTATATATGGAATTGTTATAAATGGATACTGGTGTGAGAGTTATATACTTATAGTGATTGTACCAGTCTTATGTATTGTTTGGCTATTCTGGATGAATATGATTATATGTTTTGATCAGATTATTGTTTGGTTTTGATAAATGAATGGTTGCTGAACTGTTTCTTTAAAGTTTTGAAAATGAGTTTAATCGGTTGGTAATGATTTGATCCTGAAACGGTTTCCTTGAGATATAAAAATGGAGCGACTGTTGGATTTAGCTTGCTTTTGAACCGATCTTGGGTTTTGGACCGTCGAAAAGGATTGTGGAATGGTTTGGTTGGGACTCAAAAAGGGTGGCAAAGTCCAAGTTTTAGGGGAGGTGCTGTCGAAATTTCTATAAAAATCTTATACTTTATTTGAAAAGTTATTTAGAAAGGTTTGAATTTGAGAAATTGTATTATTTGATTTATTAAGAAAATAGTTATGTTTTCAAGTTTAATTTATTTAAATAAACTATATGTCTGGGGTTCGATTTATTTAGAAAGGAATTATTTTTCCATTTTGAATCACTGAAAGAAGTATTATGTTCTAATATTGATTTTTAATGTAAAAAGGGCCTATGCTTTTAGTTAGACTTAAGGATTTCGTTAAGAGGAGCTTTTAGTGATTTTAAAGGAAATTAGACTTTTGACTGAATAATTACATTTCAGACATTTTGGAAGAAGTCAGAGAATTGGTTTCAAGAAGTAACCTGAAAGTGGTTTTGATTCAAATGGATTGGTTCCGTTTCAAGTGAATTGGTTTTGGATTGGGTTGGGACCTGTGACTATATATGATTCGGTTTTATAATAAATTCGGTTTTTATTTACTTGAACCAAGAATCTATGATTTTAAGGGTTTCAATGAATTTTTGGAAAATTGAGATAGGTTGTCCTCCCCTAAAGTCTTGAGATTCTACTGAGAATTTTTCTATTACCAAATTCTGTTTTAAGATGACTGATTCTTGAATCTTTCAAAAGAGATTTTTGATTTGGCCTAGTTGAATCGTTTGGAAGTGTTAGAAGGATGTTGCGGAAATGTGAATGGTTTTGGTAGAGGAAATCTCTTTTGAGAAAGATGGCTTATAAGCTAGAAGTGATTTGAGAAATGTGTTTTTAAAAGTTAAGGCTGGAAAGAATTGATTTTTGATTTCAAAGTAAAGCGAATTGAGAAAAAGTGATTTATGGCTTGAATGATGATTTTATGAGTTTGATAATGTTGGATGGTGGAAGTGCTATTATGTTATGAGCCGGAATAGCTGTATATGATAAAGAATTATGACTGTTTGTGAAATATGTTATGAACTGGAATGGCTGTATATGATAATGTATCATGGCTGGTTGTGGAATATGTTATGAGTTGGATGGCTGAATATGAATGGTTATTGAATTGATAAAGTGATTGTTGCACTTCCAATTATCTGAGATACGAGTTTACCTGGGTAGAAGCAGTGGCTAGCCACCAAGTGCTCAAGGTTGAGACTCGATACTCTGCTGACCCTATGTCGTAAGTCTGGCCGGACACTGTGAAAGTTTCGGATGAGTTCACCCCCGTGAATATACACCAGTGAAGGTGTTGGATGTGAATTATGATTATGATTGTGAATAACTCGAGTTGGGGATGCACGACAGAAGGACAGTCTAATGGTTAGTGATAAACCCCGATTTTGTGGTTTATCTTGTGCTTAATTTGGGGGATTTTATCACCTTTTTTCACATTTATTCAATGAAATAGCATGGTTTTGCAATTCTCCCTTGATTTGTGTTTAAATGTGAAAACATGCTTTTTAGGCCCTAAAATTGGTGATTTTAATTCACCTTAATTCCATTCAATGCCTTGATGCATTTGCTAAGTGATTTCAGGTTCATAAGGCAAGTATTGGATGGAAGAATTGAGGAGAAAAGCATACAAAGTGGAGAATGCATGAAGAAACAAAGATTGGGAATGCATCAATCGACGTGCACGCGTATAAGGCGCGCACGCACAGAAGTGGTTTTGCATAGAGACGCGCACGCGTACATGCCGCGTCCCTGCGGATGAAGAATTTGCCAATCGACGCGCACGCGCACATGGCGCGCATGCGCCGATACTCTCACGTGACCCACTTAAAGGCAAAATGCTGGGGGCAATTTCTGAGCTGCCCAGGCCCAAATCTAACTTGTTTCTGAGTGTATTTCATGCAGAATTGAAGTCCAAGTAAGGGGGAGCAATTGTTTGGTAGTATAGCATCATGTAGGTTAGTTTCTAGAGAGAGAAGCTCCCTCTTCTCTCTAGAATTAGGTTAGGTTAATCTCTCTTAGATCTAGGTCCAATTTCATGTTTTCATCTTGTTTCCTTTATGAATTCTTGCTTCTACTCTTTCATTCTCATGATTTGTAGTGTCAATTTTACTTTTATACCTCTTTTATATTCATGAACTCTTGTTGGATCTTAATTCTCCTTAATGCAATTTTATGTTTCCATGCTCTTCTATGTTTATCTTCATTGTTATTGTTGATTTCTTGCTTATGATAGTTATGGGTTTTGTTAATTCTTGCAATTTGTGATGCTTATTTTTCTTGCACATTAGGTGTTTGATAAAATATTTTCTCTAGTTTTTGAGTAGTTTTGTTTACTCTTGGCCTAGGCTAAGGGAATTGAGTGACCTTGAGTCATTGGGTCTCATTGAATTGGTGATTTGAGAACCCTTGGTGATCAATTTGATATCCATTAATACTAACCCACTACTAATCTAATTAGTAGATAGGTTGGGACTTATGGATTGATGTGATCAAGCCTATTTGACGTACTTCAAGCTTAGGAGTAGATATTACGTACTTAAAGCTTTTGGAAGTAGACTTAATAGGTTGGTACCTCATAATTATCAATGTATGGTTTGTAGACAAGGATGGTGATCTCAATTACCTAAGTCTAGCCAAGAGTTCCACTTTCTTTTATTTAGTCAATTGTTCTTTTACTTTGCTTGCCATTATTTTCTTGCCAAATTATAAAACCAAACCCCCTTGCATTTTCATAGCCAATAATTAAACACTTCATTGCAATTCCTTGTGAGACGACCTGGAGTTTAAATACTTCGATTAATTTTCATTTGGGGTTTGTACTTGTGACAACCAATATTTTTTATGTGAGAATTGTTTGTTGGTTTGGAGCTATGCTTACAACGTAGTTCTTATTTCTATAAGAAGAAAATCTAGACCATCGAGCAATTCTCATCTATCAAAATGCCGCCGTTGCCGGGGAGTTGTAATGGTGTTATATTATTGGCTATTGTGAATATTGTGAATATGTTTGCCTTTTGCTTATTTGTTAGTTTTTGTTAGCTTTAGGACTTTGTTGCTTATTTTTGTTAGCTTTTGTTTTTATTTGCTGTTATAAATTCTCAACACTTTGGCTATGAGTTTGGCTCAAATTATGTTGTAGGGAATGGAAGCTACAATGAGGATGTGCATCAAGGATGGAACAATCAAAGATGGGAGGAGCCTCAAAGGATTGATCAACCTTCTTGGCAACAGCAACCTCTGGACTCTTATGGGTATAATTCCAATCCTAATGCATATCAATCTAATGGATGTGGTGACCCTTATTGTGATTGTCAACAACCACCACATGCCTATGAACCACCCCCTCAACATGACTTTGAACCACCTTACTCACAAACCCCATATCACCAAACACCTCCATATGACCATAATCTTTATCTACCATACCAACCACCTATTGAGCCATATGAACCATACATAGAACCACCACAATTCTAACACAATTACTCTCAAGAACCACCTCAATATACACCATCTCCATACCCTTACCAATATGAACCACCTTCCAACTACAACACCTTTTCCCCTAAATAATGAACCTTCTATTCCACCATCACCTTCCGATGAAGCCTGATAAACCACTATTTTATGGTTTATATTGTGTTTAATTGTGTGGTTTTATCATGATCCTTACCCACTTATTCATTAATTTAGCATGCATTTATATTTCCTTCCTGAAATTATTACATGATTGAAAACTGCTTCCTAGGGACTTTTAATTATGCATTTTAATTCTCCTTTATTCCATTCGATGCCATGATCTATGTGTTAAGCATTTCAGGCTTTATAGGGCATGAATGAGTTAGAGATTGGAAAGGAAGCTAGCAAAAATGGAAGGAACACAAGAAATTGAGGAGATAACCAGCGAAAAGTGATGCGGTCGCATGGCTCACGCGACCGCGCGAAAGAGGAGAAATCGCAGTGACGCGGCAGCATGGCTCACGCGACCGCTGGTGTACGAAATTGTGATCCCTGGTAATGGCTCCAAAAACTTGGTGCTCTAATCTTAATTCATAATTTTTCACAACTTCGATACAACTAACCAGCAAGTGCACTGGGTCGTCCAAGTAATAAAACCTTACGTGAGTAAAGGTCGATCCCACGGAGATTGTTGGTATGAAGCAAGCTATGGTCACCTTGTAAATCTCAGTCAGGCAGATATCAAATAGTTATGGAGTTTTCGAAAATAAATAATAAATAAATAAAAAATAAAGATAGAAATACTTATGTAATTCATTGGTGGGAATTTCAGATAAGCGTATAGAGATGCCTTCGTTCTTCTGAACTTCTGCTTTCCTGCTGTCTTCATCCAATCAGTCCTACTCCTTTCCATGGCAAACTTTATGTAAGGGCATCACCGTTGTCAATGGCTACATCCCATCCTCTTGTAGAAAAGGTCCAAATGCTCTGTCACAGCACGGCTAATCATCTGAGGTTCTCGATCATACTGGAATAGGATTCACCCTCCTTTTGCGTCTGTCACTACGCCCAACACTCGCGAGTTTGAAGTTCGTCACAGTCATTCAATCCCTGAATCCTACTTGGAATACCACAGACAAGGTTTAGACTTTCTGGACTCTCATGAATGCCGCCATCAATCTAGCTTATACCACGAAGATTCTGATTAAGAGATCCAAGAGATATTCATTCAATCTAAGGTGGAACGGAAGTGGTTGTCAGGCACGCGTTCGTGGGGGAATGATGATGATTGTCACGTTTATCACATTCATATTGAAGTGCGAATGAATATCTTAGAAGCGGAATAAGTTGAATTGAATAAAAAACAGTAGTACTTTGCATTAATTCATGAGGAACAGCAGAGCTCCACACCTTAATCTATGGAGTGTAGAAACTCTACCGTTGAAAATACATAAGTGATGAAGGTTCAGGCATGGCCGAGAGGCCAGCCCCCAAACGTGATCAATATGATCTAAAGATGAACTAAAAATCATAAGATGATATAAATACAATAGTAAAAAGTCCTATTTATACTAAACTAGCTACTAGGGTTTACAGAAGTAAGTAATTGATGCATAAATCCACTTCCGGGGCCCACTTGGTGTGTGCTTGGGCTGAGCTTAAAGTTTACACGTGCAGAGGCTTCTTTTGGAGTTGAACGCCAAGTTGTAACATGTTTTTGGCGTTCAACTCTGGTTCGTGACGTGTTTCTGGCGTTTAACTCCAGACTGCAGCGTAGAACTGGCGTTCAACGCCCTTTTGCGTCATCTAAACTCGGCCAAAGTATGGACTATTATATATTGCTGGAAAGCTCTGGATGTCTACGTTTCAACGCAATTGGAAGCGTGCCATTTTGAGTTTTGTAGCTCTAGAAAATCCACTTTGAGTGCAGGGAGGTCAGAATCCAACAGCATCAGTAGTCCTTCTTCAACCTCTGAATCTGATTTTTGCTCAAGTCCCTCAATTTCAGCCAGAAAATACCCGAAATCACAGAAAAACACACAAACTCATAGTAAAGTCCAGAAATGTGAATTTAACATAAAAACTAATGAAAACATCCCTAAAAGTAACTAGATTCTACTAAAAACATACTAAAAACAATGCCAAAAAGCGTATAAATTATCCGCTCATCACAACACCAAACTTAAATTGTTGCTTGTCCCCAAGCAACTGAAAATCAAATAGGATAAAAAGAAGAGAATATACTATATATTCCAAACTATCAATGAAACATAGCTCCAATCAGATGAGCGGGACTTGTAGCTTTTTGCCTCTTGAATAGTTTTGGCATCTCACTTTATCCATTGAAGTTCAGAATGATTGGCATCTATAGGAAAGTTAGAGTTCAGATAGTGTTATTGATTCTCCTAGTTCAGTATGTTGATTCTTGAACACAGCTACTTTATGAGTCTTGGCCGTGGCCCTAAGCACTTTGTTTTCCAGTATTACCACCGGATACATAAATGCCACAGAAACATAATTGGGTGAACCTTTTCAGATTGTGACTCAGCTTTGCTAAAGTTCCCAATTAGAGGTGTCCAGGGTTCTTAAGCACACTCTGTTTTTGCTTTGGACCTTGACTTTAACCACTCAGTCTCAAGTTTTCACTTGACACCTTCACGCCACAAGCACATGGTTAGGGACAGCTTGGTTTAGCCGCTTAGGCCTGGATTTTATTCCTTTAGGCCCTCCTATCCACTGATGCTCAAAGCCTTGGGATCATTTTTATTTACCGTTGCCTTTTGGTTTTAAGGTTTGTTGGCTTTTTGCTCTTGTATCTTGGTTTTAAGAGCTTTTGGCTTTTTCTGCTTGCTTTTTCTCTTTTTTTTCGCTATTTTTTTCTTTTTTTTTTTTGCAAGCTTTGTTCTTTGCTGCTTTTTCTTGCTTCAAGAATCATTTTTATGATTTTTCAGATTATCAAATAGCATGTCTCCTTGTCATCATTCTTTCAAGAGCCAACATATTTAACATTCTTAAACAACAACTTCAAAAGACATATGCACTGTTCAAGCATTCATTCAGAAAACAAAAAGTATTGTCACCACATCAATATAATTAAACTAAGTTCAAGGATAAATTCGAAACTCATGTACTTCTTGTTCTTTTGAATTAAAACATTTTTCATTTAAGAAAGGTGATGGATTCATAGGACATTCATAACTTTAAGACAAAGTTACTAAATACTAATGATCATGTAATAAGACACAAACATGGATAAGCACTTAACATAAAGAAAACGAAAAACAGAGAATTTAAGAACAAAGAATGAGTCCACCTTAGTGATGGTGGCGTTTCCTTCTTAAGGAACCAATGATGTTCTTGAGCTCTTCTATGTCTCTTCCTTGTCTTTGTTGCTCCTCCCTCATAGCTTTTTGATCTTCTCTAATTTCATGAAGGATGATGGAGTGCTCTTGATGTTCCACCCTTAATTGTCCCATGTTGGAACTTAATTCTCCTAGGGAGGTGTTGATTTGCTCCCAAAAATTCTGTGGAGGAAAGTGCATCCCTTGAGGTATCTTAGGGATTTCTTGATGGTGAGCTTCCTCATGCGTTTCTTGAGCTCCATGAGTGGGCTCTCTTGTTTGCTCCATCCTTTTCTTAGTGACGGGCTTCTCTTCCTCAATGGGAATGTCTCCTTCTATGAAAGCTCCAGCTGAGTAACATAGATGGCAAATAAGATGAGGGAAAGCTAGCCTTGCCAAGGGGGAGGGCTTTTCGGCTATTTTGTAGAGTTCAAGGGAGATGACTTCATGAACTTCTACTTCCTCTCCAATTATGATGCTATGAATCATGATGGCCCGATCCACAGTAACTTCAGATCGGTTGCTAGTGGGGATGATGGAGCGTTGGATGAACTCCAACCATCCTCTAGCCACAGGCTTAAGGTCCAGTCTTCTAAGTTGAACCGGTTTGCCTTTTGAGTCAGTCTTCCATTGAGCTCCTTCCACACATATGTCCATGAGGACTTGGTCCAACCTTTGATCAAAGTTGATCCTTCTAGTGTAGGGGCGTTCATCTCCTTGCATCATAGGCAAGTTGAACGCCAACCCCACATTTTCCGGACTAAAATCTAAGTATTTCCCCCGAACCATTGTAATATAATTCTTTGGATTCGAGTTCTTACTTTGATCATGGTTCTTAGTGATCCATGCATTAGCATAGAACTCTTGAACCATTAGAATTCCGACTTGTTGGATGGGTTTTGTTAGAACTTCCCAACCTCTTCTTTGGATTTCATGTCGGATTTCCGGATACTCATTTCTCTTGAGTTTGAAAGGGACCTCGGGGATCACCTTCTTCTTGGCCACAACATCATAGAAGTGGTCTTGATGGGCTTTGGAGATGAATCTTTCCATCTTCCATGACTCGGAGGTGGAAGCTTTTGTCTTCCCTTTCCCTTTTCTAGAGGATTCTCCGGTCTTAGGTGCCATGAATGGTAATGGAAAAACAAAAAGCTTTATGCTTTTACCACACCAAACTTAGAATATTGCTCACTCTCGAGCAAGAAAAGAAAGAATAGATGAAGAAGAAGAAGAAATGGAGGAGAGGGAGAGAGATGTGTTTCGGCCAAGAGGAGGAGGAGGGGGTTGTGTTGTGTGAAATTGAAGAAGAATGGAAGGGTTTATATAGTGAAGGGAGAGGGGTTAGGTTCGGCCATTTAGGGAGGGTTTGGGTGGGAAAGTGATTTTGAATTTTGAAGGTAGGTGGGGTTTATGAGGTAGGTTTATGGGGAAGAGTGGATGGATGTGAGTGGTGAATGGGTGATAGGGAAGAGAGCTTGAGGTGATTGGTGAAGGGTTTTGGGGAAAGGTATTTATTGGGAAGAGAGGATGAATGAGAAGAGGGAAGAGAATGAGTGGTGGTAGGTGGGGATCCTGTGGGGTCCACAGATGCTCAGTTGATCCTATGAGGTCCACAGATCCTGAAGTGTCAAGGATTTGCATCCCTGCACCAATTAGGCATGTAAAATGCCTTTGCATGCAATTCTAGCATTTAAACGCCGAATTGATGCTTGTTCTGGGTGTTCAGCGCCCAGATGCAGCATGTTTCTGGTGTTGAACGCCAGTTCTATGCTTGTTTCTGGCGTTCAGCGCTAGCTTTCCTCAGTGTGCATTTCTGGCGTCTGAACGCCAGATGCTCCTTACTGGCGTTTAAACGCCAGTAAGTCCTTCCTCCAGGGTGTGATTTTTCTTCTGCTGCTTTTGATTCTGTTTTTAATTTTTTGATTTATTTTGTGACTCCACATGATCATGAACCTAATAAAACATGAAAGAACAATAAAATAAAAAATAAAATTAGATAAATAAAAATTATGTTGCCTCCCAACAAGCGCTTCTTTAATGTCAATAGCTTGACAGTGGGCTCTCATGGAGCCTCACAGATGTTTAGAGCATTGTTGAGACTTCCCAACACCAAACTTAGAGTTTGGATATGGGAGTTCAACACCAAACTTAGAGTTTGGCTGAGGCCCCACCAAACTTAGAGTTTGACTGTGGGGGCTTTAGTTGACTCTGTACTGAGAGAAGCTTACTGTGCCTCTTTTCCATGTTTACAGAAGGATAACCTTGAGTTTTAAACACAAGGGAGTCCTCATTCAATTGAAGGACTAGTTCACCTCTGTCTACATCAATTACAGCTCTTGCTGTGGCTAGGAAGGGTCTTCCAAGAATGATGGATTCATTATCATCCTTCCCAGTATCCAGGATTATGAAATCAGCAGGGATGTAAAGGCCTTCAACCTTTACTAACATGTCCTCTACTTGTCCATAAGCCTATTTTCTGGAATTGTCTGCCATCTCTAATGAGATTTTAGCAGCTTGTACCTCAAAGATTCCCAATTTCTCCATTACAGAGAGTGGCATGAGGTTTATTCCTGACCCCAGGTCACATAGAGCCTTCTCAAAGGTCATAGTGCCTATGGTACAAGGTATTAGAAACTTTCCAGGATCTTGTTTCTTCTGAGGCAATCTCAGTTGATCTAATGCATTTAGTTCATTGGTGAACAGGGGAGGTTCATCTCCCCAAGTCTCATTACCAAATAAATTGGCATTCAGCTTCATGATTGCACCAAGAAACTTGGCAACTTGTTCTTCAGTGACATCCTCATTCTCTTCAGAAGAAGAATACTCATCAGAACTCATGAATGGCATAAGGAGGCTTAATGGAATCTCTATGGTCTCTAGATGAGTTTCAGATTCCTTTGATTCCTCAGAGGGAAACTCCTTATTGATCACTGGACGTTCCAGGAGGTCTTCCTCACTGGGATTCACGTCCTCAACCTCCCTTCAGGTTCGGCCATGGTAATTAATTCAATGGCCTTGCACTCTCCTTTTGGATTCTCTTCTGTATTGCTTGGGAGAGTACTAGGAGGGGTTTCAGTGATTCTTTTACTCAGCTGGCCCACTTGTGCTTCCAAATTTCTAATGGAGGACCTTGTTTCATTTATGAAACTCATAGTGGCCTTAGATAGATCAGAGACTAAGTTTGCTAAATTAGAGATATTTTGTTCAGAGTTCTCTGTCTGTTGCTGAGTGGATGATTGATGCGCATAAACTTGTTATGCTACGATTTAGGAAATTGCGCGATCGGCAAAATTCCTTCCGGCAAGTGCACCGGTTATCGTCAAGTAAAAACTCACAATAGAGTGAGGTCGAATCCCACAAGGATTGGTTGAGTGAGCAATTCAGATTAGAAGTGTGTTCTAGTTGAGCGGAATCAAGATTTAGATGAGAATTGCGGAATGTAAAATTGGCGGGAAAAGTAAATGACAAGAAATCAAAATGGCGGAATCTTAAATGGCATGAATTAAAGAGCAGAAACTAAATTGCTGAAATTAAAAGGGGAATGGGGATGATTGCATGAATTGAGTGGCAGAATGTAAAGAGAAAGTGGAAATCAGAAATGGGGAATTCATTGGGTTATAGGAGATATTGAGATCTCCGAATCAAAACATGTTTATCTCTTCCTCAACCAATGCGTTCATTGAATTTTGCTTGGCAATCTTATATGATTGGATCCCAATCCCTTGGCTCACCAATTCTCTCTAAAAACAAACAAATTCCCAATCCCTTGGTTTAAATGTTCATAAGAAGAGATGATGCTTGATCACTGATTATACCACACAGTTTCATGAACCACAATTTGGTAGGATTACATGTCACAATATCCATCCAAACCCCAATCCAATTCACTGTGAGAAAGCTTCTCTAGCATGAATCCTCCATTCCTTTCCCAAGGTTCCGAAGGATTCCAAGTATGGGTAGTTTCTTTCCCAAGACAACTACTCAATGGAATTAGATCGAGAAGCTTTCTAACAAAATTCAAGAGAAAAGATTGAAGAAGAAGATAAACTATTATTGATTCATTGAATTACAATAGAGCTCCCTAACCCAATGAAAGGGGGTTTAGTGAATCATAGCTCTGAATTCAATTACAAAGAAAAGGAAAACTAGCTAAAAGTGAAAGTAAAAAGTTCTCTCTAACTTAACTTCTATCCTATTTATACACTTTCTATATTGAGCTTCAGTTGTGCTTCTTGGGCTTTGAGGCCTCTCCTTGCTTTCCTTTTGCCTTGGGTTTATGATCCAAAATCTTGATGAGGCTGTTGATCCAAATTCTGTAACATTCATTGAGCCAACTTAGTGATAATCAAATAATGACACATGACTCAATAAATTGAGATTTCAAACTCATCAATCCTTCAGGCCCAATCCCATAAACCATGATATTCAATTGGGTTTCATACCAAAGTAAGTTTAAGTTAATATTTGTGCTCAAAGACTAACTTAAATCACAATATTTTTGGCCCAGAAACCTTTTCCAAGAGTGGCGTTTAAGTTGCAGTTTAAGCTTAAACTGCAGCTTAAACGCCAGACACTTCCAGTGAGGCCTTTTGTAGAAGCACGTTTAAGCTTCAGTTAAAGGTTAAACTGAAGCTTAAACGTGGAAATGGAAGGAGGTAGCCCTGGAGAGTCATGTAGTCGAACACGTTTAAGCTTCAGTTTAAGGTTAAACTGAAGCTTAAACGTGGAGATAGGAAGGGCAGCCCTGGAGGTCGAACACGTTTAACCTCCAGTTTAAGGTTAAACTGGAGGTTAAACGTGGAAAAGGGTGGAGGCATACTGGAGGTCGAACACGTTTAACCTCCAGTTTGAGGTCAAACTGGAGGTTAAACGTGGAAGCTTAGAATGGTAACCCTGGAGGTGTCGAACACGTTTAACCTCCAGTTTGAGGTCAAACTGGAGGTTAAACGTGGAAATGGAGAGAGCAACCCTGGAGGAGAAAAGCTGTCGAACACGTTTAAGCTCCAGTTTGAGGTCAAACTGGAGCTTAAACGTGGAAATGGCTCCCTGGTGCTCTTCCTACTTCTGGCGTTTAACCTCCAGTTTGAGGTCAAACTGGAGGTTAAACGTGGAACTCCTTCCTGAGTGGCATTATCATTCTGGCGTTTAACCTCCAGTTTAAGGTCAAACTGGAGGTTAAACGTGGAATGCTTCTTTAGTGAGGCTTTTCATTCTGGCGTTTAACCTCCAGTTTAAGGTCAAACTGGAGGTTAAACTTCAATTCCAGCATTTCTTATCCTTCATGATTTTGGCGTTTAAGCTCCAGTTTAGGCTTAAACTGGAACTTAAACTCCACATGTGATATTCAAGCTTCCTTTATTGATTTTGTTGCTTCCTTGCTTAGCCTCTTCTTCCCTGAAATCATCCAAACAATTGCATCAAAGTCTTGCAAAATTTCATGAGAAATCTTCCATTCATAGTATTTAAGTAATATAACTAAAACTCATGGAATTTGCATCAAAATCATATTGTTTGGATGGTTCATTGCTTTGTTCTTCATTTAACCATTTTTGGTTACTTTAAGCTCAAGAAAATGCATAAAACAACTAAAACTAACAGAAAAATGCTAGTGAAACTAGCCTATGATGCCTTGGCATCACAACACCAAACTTAATACTTGCTTGTCCCTAAGCAAGTCCTGAGTTATTTGAGAAGAAAGTATGAAACAGAAAGCAATTACATTGGCTATATTAGCAAGCATTTGAAGTTCATCAGAAGGGTTTTATGCAGAAAGTTGCAGCATCACTTTTTCATACTTATCAGGTAGGATTATCACTTTTTCATTGCATCCATCAAACATTGCTATGGCCTCTTGTTATTCTTATGTCTTTGGCACTTTTCTCTTCTTTGTTTTTCTTTTCTTTTTCTTAGAGCTTCTTTTGCTCCTTGTTTGCTTAGTGTCATGTGTTGCACAAGCCTTTGGCATTTTCTTTTTCTTATCAGTGCACTACACATATCCACTTTAGGCATTTTAGTTCACATTTCTTCTTGAGACATTGGTGCCCAGCACCTCTTTGTGTGACTAAATGTTTTGTATTTAGGTTGCTCTTGATCATGGACTTTTGGTTGATAATCCCGGATTAGTTAACCCAAGTTACCAAGTGTTGAAACACTCCTCAGAACCTATTCATCCAAGCATATCCTTAATACATAAACACCACAGGCATTTGTCTCAGAAGATCAAACCATTGGTGCCTAGCTTATTTTCTCAATTTTTTTGCTTTTTGG
The DNA here is from genome assembly GCF_059453495.1 of Arachis ipaensis. Taxonomy (NCBI): domain Eukaryota; kingdom Viridiplantae; phylum Streptophyta; class Magnoliopsida; order Fabales; family Fabaceae; genus Arachis; species Arachis ipaensis. The sequence continues at coordinate 98,811,993 of NC_142439.1, forward strand.
TTGCCTTTTTTCAGTGGCTTTTTCTTTTTCTTTTTCTTTCTTTTTCATGGCCAAAGACATTTATTCATCAAGATCCATAGACAGTTTTCAATTTCTACACAAAGAATGATAATTCTACACTCTAATTCTAGTGATCTGACTAAACAATCAAGCATGCATACCACCACTTAATTCTACTTGATTTGTCACTAATTTAGCCAAGTTACTTTTGTTCAAACTTTTCTTTTATTTTTGGAAACAGAACAAGCATGGCAAGCACTCGTTTAAGAAGGTGAAGTTATATCCAAACATCTAGGCATTCACTTTATTCAAAGCAAATAACAAACACACATACTAGAAACTTCACATTAAAACTTAAATGACTCATAATGAAAGAAAGCTCATAAAGACAATTCACCAATTATCATTTGATTATTAAGGAACGAGACCACCTCTTATTTATTGCTTGGTTCTTCTTAATTCTTAGGATCCTGCTTCTTCTTGCTTCCTGCCTCTTTTTGACCACTTGTGCTTCCTTTGTCTTTTCTCATGAGCTTTTTCCAGAATCCAGCCTTTTTCATCGTTTCTTCCACTCCTTTTTCAAGGATCATTGCCTTGTTTATTTCTCCTTCTTTCCTCCCTTTGAAATACTCATCATAAGCTGGGAATGCTGGGTCCATCTTGTGTAGATGTTCCCCTATGTAGTTAAGCTTGATTTGCGAACTGATGTTGTAATCAGCTTGGACTGAGTATCTTGCATTCTGTAAAGTGGTGGCTTCCTTGATTGCCAAGACATTGGCATCTTGGGGTTGGCATATGTGGCTGAAGGATTCCTGTAAGTGTAAATTTTGTTCCCTTTGCAGATCGAAGAATCTTGATTCAAAGTTCCTTTGTATATCCATCATTTTTAGGTGAAAGTCCTCTTGTCTCTCCTGAGACCTCATGTATTGTTGAGACATTCCTTCCATGATTTCCTGCATTCTGCTCATATCCATGGGGTCTCTGGGAATTCGTTGTCTTCTTTCAGGAGTTGCTTGCTCTTCTTGCTCTTCTTCTCTGTCTTCTCCTTCCTGTCTTTCTTGTTCTGCTTCTTGCTCGGCTTCCACTTGTTGCCCTTCTTCATTTCTTCTTCTTGTATGTCTTGGAGGAGTTGGGCCAAGAGTCATTCTGTGCGCAGTTATGGCCAATCCAGGATATAGCCAATTAGGTCTTTCATCCTCAAGTGGTACTTGGGCATCGATGCATAGTCTAATGATAGTGCTAGGGAAGTGGAGCCAGGATTCAGGGTCACTTTTCTCACTAAACTCTTGTATCTGTTCAGCAATGAGTTTATGAACTTTGATCTCCCCTCCCACCATAATGCAATGTAGCAAGATGGCTCTTTTAGGGACTATTTCTGAAGAGTTTGCAGTGGGTAGGATGGATCTCCTAACTATTGCATACCACCCTTTAGCTTCAGGTGTTAGGTCTCCCCTTCTCAAGACTCTTGGAGCCCCTCTTGTTTTTCTCACCCATTCAGCTCTGATGGCACAAAGGTCCTCAGCAATAGTTCCATAGTCAGGTTCTCCTATCATCATTTCTTCATAACTTGCTTGGCTGAAATGTATGTTTTTCAGGCCAAGAGTTTTCATGATTGCTTTGGGACTGAAGTCAACTTCCACCCCTCTCACATAGCTTTTGTATGTGGGTTTCTTGGTTGGATCCTCCCTTACTGCATTTGCATAAAACTCTTTCACCAAGTTGATGTTGATTTTAGTGATTGGCTTAGTCAGGAGCTCCCACTTCCTCTTTTTGATCTTTTCCCAAACACCTGGGAACTCATCCTTTTCAAGGTCAAAGGGAACCTCAGCTAGTACCGTTTTAGGTCTCATCCATTCGGCTTGAATCTCATGGAAAACTGATCTGTATCTCCATGCATCGAATTCCCTGTTTTCCTCCATTGGCTGCTTGTCTTTTCTTCTTTTGTGGCTAGATGAAGCTGCCATTGGTTCTTTAGTTTTGGTAAGTGACAAGCTGAAGTTGACAAGGTGAAGCAAGAAGTGTTGTTGGAAGTGTGGTAAGGTTGTTTTCGGCAAGAGATAGTTATGCTATGATGAAGGAAAATGTGTATGAAGGAGAATTGGTGGTGTGGGACTCGTTCCCCAAGTGGTTCTTTATAGTGCCCATAAGTGAAAAATGGACGGCTAGGGTGGTTTGTGAAGGGTGGCTTGATGGTAAATATATGAATTATGGAGAAGGACGATTTGCTTTTCATTTTCTTGGAAGTATTATGGGTGCATTAGGTTGTACATGTAGCTTTCTTTTCTTGCAGAACTTCCTTTTCCCATGTGTTAGTTTCAAAGACTTGTGAATTTTCTTTTTGACCAAGCACGTACCTCCCTTTGTCTTTTTCCTCCATTTTTGTCTTTTCTTTTGTACCTGCACAACAAACAAGTTTGCTATCATTTTTCGGTCCATGTGAATTATGAATAGTACTTGCACATGTAAATCAATGATTGTCTTTATGAGCTTATAGCCGTGACTTCTACATGTATGCACACTTATTATTTGGACACCAAACTTAGTGTTTGGTAAAGTCTCCTAATGACATGAAATCCATATTGGTTGTCCTTAATGAGTGTGCATAATTCTAATAAATCATAGTCACCTTGGCTCTTTGATTCTAAACAAAGTTACTACCCTAAGTAATTGAAACCAAAGTATTAAAACATGCGAATGGTATACTTGTCATGAATTTTGAAATCCAGAGGAACTTCTTGCTTTTCATAAACCGTGTTCAAAGAGGAACACCAAACTTAATCTTTGGTTGTGCACTAAAAATTGAATGCATTTTGAATAAAATTTGGGGTGCTTTCAGGCACACCAAACTTATTTTATATGCAAAGTGTCAGTGCACTCTTTAAGAAGTTGTCCTGAGGATTCAAGTTCATGCATAAGAAACCATGCTTTATTAGATGCACAACAAAACAAAAAAAAAATATAAGGATATTAAAACATGGGTTGCCTCCCATGAAGCGCTTCTTTAACGTCACTAGCTTGACTGTTGTCCCTTGTTAGGGTGGATTGTAGTGCTTGACGTCTTCTCCTCTCACTATTAAAACGTCCCCACTTGATTCATTCATGACCTCTAAATGTTCCATAGAAAGAACTTTCCTGATTGTGAACACTTGAGGGAGCTGGGAAGGAATGGTTTTGAGGCCAGGTGGGATTGGCAGATAATGACTTGATATCACGTTATCTCCCGGAGAAAAACCTTCAGTGGGAATTTTCTTGTTTCTCCACCCTCTTGGCAATCTCCCTATCACTCTTCCCTTTCTCTTGAGGATTTCTTCATTGACCCTTATGTCAGGAGGATCCTTCTGATCTGTTTCCACTGATTCTTGTGGCTTTAACTCTTGCAGCTCTTGTTTGCCTTCCAAGAACTGTTTTAGAGTTTCAGCTGCTGGATTACTTTCCTCCAGACACAGATGGCTACTATCATCCTTAGGCTTTTCAGGTTCTGGTTCAGGCTCAGATGCAGGTTTGAAAACTTTGAAAATGAGCTGTTCATCATGTATTCTCAGAATTAGCTCTCCTTGTTCTACATCTATGAGGGCTCTAGTAGTGGCTAGAAATGGTCTGCCCAGAATGATAGGGTGTAAGTAGCTTTCCTCCATGTCCACAATGACAAAGTCTGTGGGGAAGTAATAATCCCCCACTTTCACCAGCACATTTTCAACTACTCCTTCAGCTTGCTTCTGAGTTTTGTCAGCCAGTTGTATGATTACATCAGTGGATCTTACTTCATTCAGTTGTAGCCTCTTCATAAGAGTTAGAGGCATCACATTTATGCTTGCTCCTAGATCACAGAATCCTCTGTCAATTTTTGTTTCCCCTATGATGCAAGGGATATGAAAACTTCCTGGGTCCGTTTTCTTAGAGAGTGTGTCCTTCTTGATGAGAGCACTGCATTCTTTGTTCATTGTTACCGTTTGTCCTCCCTTCAAAACTCTTTTCTTGCTTAACAATTCCTTTAAATACTTGATGTGTGTGGGCATTTGATGAAGAATCTCAAGAAAGGGAATATTGACATGAAGAGAGTTAAATGTCTCTAGAAACCTTGAATAGGTTTTCCTTTTTTCACCTCCTCCTAACCTCTCAGGAAATGGTGCTTTTGGTTGGTATATTTCCATCATGCCTTTTTGCAGTTCCTTGGCTTGCTCAGTTCCACCTTCCTGCTTAACTTCTTCCACACCTTCCTTCAAGATTTCTGGTTCCTGCTCTGAGGGCCTGATTCCTTCTTCTTCTGAGACTTCCTTCAATATGGTGATGGCCTTGCATTCTTCCCATCTTACTCTCTTTTGTTCCCCTTTAGGATTCTTTTCTGTGTCACTAGGGAACACTGCAGTTGATTTGGGTGCCTGTTGAGATAGCTCTCCTACTTGAGATTCCATCCTCTTGAGTTTTTCACCATGGTTTCTTAAGGTAGTTCTCACATCATCCCTGAAGCTCTTCAATTCAATTATGTCTTGACTCATGGTTGCCATCATTCCTTCTATCCGGTTTAATTGATCTTGAAATTGTTGGTTCGGATTAGGTTGGGTATGTTGATTAATTTGGCCAAGATATGGTGGTTGGGAGTAGGTGTTTTGTGTGGCTTGGTATGATCTTTGGTTGGAGTTTTGGTATGTGGAATTGTTATGTTGGTTGTGGTTGTAAGGTTTGTGGTTTTGTGGTTGGGTTTGTTGGTTTCCCCACCCAAAGTTTGGGTGGTTTCTCCAGCCTGGGTTGTAAGTGTTGGAATGTGGATCATATGATTGCCTTTGTTGGTTTCCCACATAGTTGGCCTCATCCCAATCACCTCCTTCAATGCTTACTTCCTCTTGATCTTGTGTGTGTATTGCAGCTACTTGCTTTGTTTCTAATTGCCTGGTAAGCTCTGCTAGTTGCTTGGCAAACACCTTGTTTTGGGCTAGAATTGTATCAACATGGTTCAGCTCCATGACTCCCTTAGTGTTGTGCCTCTCTGATGCATAGTAGTACTCATTCTCAGCCACTGTCTCAATCACTTCAATGGCCTCTTCCACAGTCTTTTTCCTGTTCAAAGAACCTCCTGATGAATGGTCTACAGCCTTCCTTGATTCATAAGAGAGTCCATCATAGAAAATATGCAATTGCACCCAGTCATGGAACATGTCCGGTGGGCATTTCCTTGTCAAATCCTTGAATCTCTCCCATGCCTCGTAGAGGGTTTCACCATCTTGTTGTCTAAAAGTTTGAACCTCAGATCGAAGCCTATTGACCTTTTGTGGGGGGTAGAAACGTGCCAGAAATTTGCTTTCCACCTCATCCCATGTTGTTAGACTCCCCCTTGGGAATGATTCCAGCCACTTAGCTGCTTTGTCCCTAAGTGAAAATGGGAACAAAAGCAATTTATAGGCATCTTCCTGGACTCCATTGGACTTCACAGTGTCACAAATTCTCAGGAATTTTGTGAGATGTTGGTTTGGGTCTTCATTAGCACTTCCTCCAAAGGAACAATGATTCTCCACAAGTGATATTAGCTGTGGCTTGAGCTCAAAATTGTTGGCCTGAATGGGTGGTTTCTGGATGCTACTACCACAATTCCCAGAGGTTGGGTTTATGTATGAACTAAGAACCCTCCTCTCAGGAATGGCATTGTTTCCATCAGCTCTCTCATGGTTGTGAACTTCTCTATCCATGTTGAGATCTAGAGCTTCCTCAAAATTGTCCTCAGATTCTCCTTCAGATTCCTCTTCTCCCACTACTCTCTTCCCTCTTGCTTCCCTTCTCAGTCTATGAAGGGTCCTCTCTGGTTCGGTATATGGAGGAGTTGATGTCTCTCCTCTCCTACCTGTCATACAAGAACACAGCTCAAACACAAACAAGTGAAATACTCTTGGTTAATGGAAGAGTATGGTTAGCTCAATTGAGGAATTAATTCAAACAGTTAGTGAGTCAGTGAGTTAGTTGCATGAATTTAAAGGCATAAAGAAGGAAAGCATGTAACCGAGTGCAGAAATTAAAATTCAACAAGTATCTTGAACAGAATTAACAAAGCAAGAGAAAATTGCTCAATCTAGTTAGCTTCCAATTTGAGAATTGTCAATCGAAAACCAATCCCCGGCAACGGCGCCATAAACTTGATGCGCATAAACTTGTTATGCTACGATTTAGGAAATTGCGCGATCGGCAAAATTCCTTCCGGCAAGTGCACCGGTTATCGTCAAGTAAAAACTCACAATAGAGTGAGGTCGAATCCCACAAGGATTGGTTGAGTGAGCAATTCAGATTAGAAGTGTGTTCTAGTTGAGCGGAATCAAGATTTAGATGAGAATTGCGGAATGTAAAATTGGCGGGAAAAGTAAATGACAAGAAATCAAAATGGCGGAATCTTAAATGGCATGAATTAAAGAGCAGAAACTAAATTGCTGAAATTAAAAGGGGAATGGGGATGATTGCATGAATTGAGTGGCAGAATGTAAAGAGAAAGTGGAAATCAGAAATGGGGAATTCATTGGGTTATAGGAGATATTGAGATCTCCGAATCAAAACATGTTTATCTCTTCCTCAACCAATGCGTTCATTGAATTTTGCTTGGCAATCTTATATGATTGGATCCCAATCCCTTGGCTCACCAATTCTCTCTAAAAACAAACAAATTCCCAATCCCTTGGTTTAAATGTTCATAAGAAGAGATGATGCTTGATCACTGATTATACCACACAGTTTCATGAACCACAATTTGGTAGGATTACATGTCACAATATCCATCCAAACCCCAATCCAATTCACTGTGAGAAAGCTTCTCTAGCATGAATCCTCCATTCCTTTCCCAAGGTTCCGAAGGATTCCAAGTATGGGTAGTTTCTTTCCCAAGACAACTACTCAATGGAATTAGATCGAGAAGCTTTCTAACAAAATTCAAGAGAAAAGATTGAAGAAGAAGATAAACTATTATTGATTCATTGAATTACAATAGAGCTCCCTAACCCAATGAAAGGGGGTTTAGTGAATCATAGCTCTGAATTCAATTACAAAGAAAAGGAAAACTAGCTAAAAGTGAAAGTAAAAAGTTCTCTCTAACTTAACTTCTATCCTATTTATACACTTTCTATATTGAGCTTCAGTTGTGCTTCTTGGGCTTTGAGGCCTCTCCTTGCTTTCCTTTTGCCTTGGGTTTATGATCCAAAATCTTGATGAGGCTGTTGATCCAAATTCTGTAACATTCATTGAGCCAACTTAGTGATAATCAAATAATGACACATGACTCAATAAATTGAGATTTCAAACTCATCAATCCTTCAGGCCCAATCCCATAAACCATGATATTCAATTGGGTTTCATACCAAAGTAAGTTTAAGTTAATATTTGTGCTCAAAGACTAACTTAAATCACAATATTTTTGGCCCAGAAACCTTTTCCAAGAGTGGCGTTTAAGTTGCAGTTTAAGCTTAAACTGCAGCTTAAACGCCAGACACTTCCAGTGAGGCCTTTTGTAGAAGCACGTTTAAGCTTCAGTTAAAGGTTAAACTGAAGCTTAAACGTGGAAATGGAAGGAGGTAGCCCTGGAGAGTCATGTAGTCGAACACGTTTAAGCTTCAGTTTAAGGTTAAACTGAAGCTTAAACGTGGAGATAGGAAGGGCAGCCCTGGAGGTCGAACACGTTTAACCTCTAGTTTAAGGTTAAACTGGAGGTTAAACGTGGAAAAGGGTGGAGGCATACTGGAGGTCGAACACGTTTAACCTCCAGTTTGAGGTCAAACTGGAGGTTAAACGTGGAAGCTTAGAATGGTAACCCTGGAGGTGTCGAACACGTTTAACCTCCAGTTTGAGGTCAAATTGGAGGTTAAACGTGGAAATGGAGAGAGCAACCCTGGAGGAGAAAAGCTGTCGAACACGTTTAAGCTCCAGTTTGAGGTCAAACTGGAGCTTAAACGTGGAAATGGCTCCCTGGTGCTCTTCCTACTTCTGGCGTTTAACCTCCAGTTTGAGGTCAAACTGGAGGTTAAACGTGGAACTCCTTCCTGAGTGGCATTATCATTCTGGCGTTTAACCTCCAGTTTAAGGTCAAACTGGAGGTTAAACGTGGAATGCTTCTTTAGTGAGGCTTTTCATTCTGGCGTTTAACCTCCAGTTTAAGGTCAAACTGGAGGTTAAACTTCAATTCCAGCATTTCTTATCCTTCATGATTTTGGCGTTTAAGCTCCAGTTTAGGCTTAAACTGGAACTTAAACTCCACATGTGATATTCAAGCTTCCTTTATTGATTTTGTTGCTTCCTTGCTTAGCCTCTTCTTCCCTGAAATCATCCAAACAATTGCATCAAAGTCTTGCAAAATTTCATGAGAAATCTTCCATTCATAGTATTTAAGTAATATAACTAAAACTCATGGAATTTGCATCAAAATCATATTGTTTGGATGGTTCATTGCTTTGTTCTTCATTTAACCATTTTTGGTTACTTTAAGCTCAAGAAAATGCATAAAACAACTAAAACTAACAGAAAAATGCTAGTGAAACTAGCCTATGATGCCTTGGCATCAATGATGGAAAAGGTTTGCTATTGCTAAACCTGTTTCTTCCACCATTATTAAAGCCTTGTTGAGGTTTTTGTTGATCCTTCCATGAGAGATTTGGGTGATTTCTCCATGAGGGATTATAGGTGTTTCCATATGGTTCACCCATGTAATTCACCTCTGCTATTGCAGGGTTTTCAGGATCATAAGCTTCTTCTTCAGAAGATGCCTCTTGAGTACTATTGGATGCAGCTTGCATTCCATTCAGACTATGAGAAATCATATTGACTTGCTGAGTCAATTTTTTATTCTGGGCCAATATGGAATTCAGAGTATCAATTTCAAGAACTCCCTTCTTCTGAGGCGTTCCATTACTCACAGGATTCCTCTCAGAAGTGTACATGAATTGGTTATTAGCAACCATGTCAATGAGTTCTTGAGCTTCTACAGGCGTTTTCTTTAGGTGAATGGATCCACCTGCAGAAGTATCCAATGATATCTTAGCTAATTCAGACAGACCATCATAGAATATATCCAAGATGGTCCATTCTGAAAGCATGTCAGAAGGACACTTTTTGGTCAGTTGCTTGTATCTCTCCCAAGCTTCATAGAGGGATTCACCTTCTTTCTGTCTGAAGGTTTGAACATCCACTCTAAGCTTACTAAGCTTTTGAGGAGGAAAGAACTTGGCTAAGAAAGCCGTGACCAGCTTATCCCAAGAGTTCAGGCTATCTTTAGGTTTAGAATCCAACCATATTCTAGCTCTGTCTCTTACAGCAAACGGGAAAAGCATGAGCCTGTAGACTTCAGGATCTACTCCATTAGTCTTAACAGTATCACAGATCTGCAAGAATTCAGTTAAGAACTGAAAAGGATCTTCAGATGGAAGTCCATGAAACTTGCAGTTTTGTTGCATCAGAGAAACTAATTGAGGTTTCAGCTCAAAATTGTTTGCTGCAATGGTAGGGATGGATATGCTTCTTCCATGTAAATTGGAATTAGGTGCAGTAAAGTCACCAAGCATCCTCCTTGCATTATTATTATTTTCGGCTGCCATCTCCTCTTCCTGTTCGAAAATTTCTGTAAGCTTATCTCTGGATTGTTGTATTTTAGCTTCTCTTAGTTTTTTCTTCAGAGTCCTTTCAGGTTCAGGATCTGCTTCAACAAGAATGTTCTTGTCCTTGCTCCTGCTCATATGAAAAAGAGGGAACAGAAAAATAATAATAATAATAGGGATCCTTTTTACCCAGGTATAGAGGTTTCCCTTTGTGAGTAGAAGAAGAAAAGAATTTAATGTAAAGAAGGGAAAAAGAGAAAATTCGAACACAGATGGAGGAGGGGGTTCGAATTTGGGTGAGATGAAGTGTTAGTAGATGAATAAATAATTAGAAGGAGATGAGAGAGAAGGAGGATTTTCGAAAATAAAATTTTGAAAAGGGGTTAGTGATTTTCGAAAATTAGGAATGAAATCAAATTAAAATTAAAAATTGAAACAATTAGTTAATTAAAAAGAATTTTTGAAAAAGAGGAAAGAGATTTTCGAAAATTAGAGAGAGAGTTAGTTAGGTAGTTTTGAAAAAGATAAGAAACAAACAAAAAGTCAATTAGTTAGTTGAAAAAGATTTGAAAATCAATTTTAAAAAGATGAGAAGATAAGAAGTTAGAAAAGATATTTGAAAAAGATAAGATAAAAAGATATTTTTGAAAAAATATGATTGAAATTAGTTTTGAAAAAGATTTGATTTTTTTTTTAAATCACAATTAATGACTTGATTCACAAGAAATCACAAGATATAATTCTAGAACTTAAAGTTTGAATCTTTCTTAACAAGCAAGTAACAAACTTGAAATTTTTGAATCAAAACATTAATTGTTGATGATATTTTCAAAAATTATGATATAAAAATAAGAAAAAGATTTTGAAAATATTTTGAAAAAGATATTTGAAATTTTCGAAAATAAATAAAAAATGGAAAAGATATGATTTTTGAAAAGATAAGATTTTTAAATTGAAAATTTGATTTGACTCATAAGAAACAACTAAGTTTTAAAAATTTTTGAAAAAGTCAATCCAAATTTTCGAAATTTATGAGAGAAAAAAGGAAAGATATTTTTTTTTATTTTTGAATTTTTAATGATGAAAGAGAAAAACATGAAAAGGACTCAATGCATGAAAATTTTGGATCAAAACAATGAATGCATGCAAGAATGCTATGAATGTCAAGATGAACACCAAGAACACTTTGAAGATCATGATAAACATCAAGAACATATTTTTGAAAATTTTTATATGCAAAGAAAACATGCAAGATGATGACAAGTCATCTGAGCCTATTTTAGCTAGTCTTTTTCTTTAGTTTTCATTAGAATTATGCACTTTCTTGAACTACAAGCAAGCTAATTGAGTAGATTTTCATGTTTCCCTTGATTGAACCAACCATATATGAATTTATGTCATTTCATGAGGTTTTATGCTATATTTGTTGCATATTATGAAAGAATGAATATCTCATGATTTTGAGCATAGCTTTGATAAGTTTGGTTGATTAATGATAGGTGAAGAAAGCTTGGAGAAAGGTTGAAGCAAAGAGGAATGGCTAGAAGTGAAGAGAGGACAATGGAATAAGTGAAATTGAACCAGGAAGCATGAAGTTAGCCCCAACGTTAGCCCCCTAACTTGGAGGCTAACGTTGGAACTTGATTTTTCCTCCCTGGCCATCCCACGTTAGCCCCAACGTTAGCCCCCTAACTTGGAGGCTAACGTTGGCACATGAATTCCTCCCTGGCCATCCAACGTTTGCGCCAACGTTAGGGGTCTAACTTTGACCCTAACGTTGGCACATGAAAACACAAGGGAGAGGGGCCAACGTTTGCGCCAACGTTAGCCCCCTAACTTGGAGGCTAACGTTGGCGCCACACACCACAAGGCATACAAGGGGTATACTTCCAACAAGAATAACTTGAGCTACAGAGCTCCAAATGAGGTGATTCAAGAAGCATTGGAAAGTAGGAATCAAGAGCTTTCCAAGCATATATGGCACTGCATGGTGGACACTAAAATTGAGGGAGAAAACTGCCCCGCAATGTGCATAAACGAACATGGTGGCAACCTGCAGTGAGGCCAACTGACCTCTGCACCTTCAAAGGAGTATAACTCGAGCTGTAGAGCTCCAAATAATGTGCTCCCAACGGCATTGGAAAGTAGACATCCAGGACTTTCCAACAATGTATAATAGTATGGGGTGGACAATACATTTGAGCCTCCAGAACTGGCGTTTTCGCCAACGTTTGAGGGCTAACGTTACCTCAAACGCTGCACACCAAAGCCAGCGACCATGCCCTCTTCAAATGATCATAACTTGAGTTGTAGATGTCCAATTGAAGTGATTCCAAGTGGGTTAGAAAGCTGACATTCAGAGCTTTCCAACCATATATGATAGTCTATATTGGGCATAAAATTGGCAACATGACAAGAGGACAAAGTTGGCCCCATAAACTAGCACCAAGGCATTGCCAACGTTAGGGTCAAAGTTAGACCCCTAACGTTGGCACCAACGTCCATACCAGCAGAATGTGCTTTGCTGCTATGAAAAGTTGGAGCCAAAGTTAGACCCCTAACTTTAGCTCAAACTTTAGGTCCAACTTTGGCTAACCTCAAACCCGGTTCAATTGGTTCACTTTGGTTCTTCTTCAAACTTCAAGAGCAATCAACCAAGGCCTCTTTCAACACAATTCCATCAAGAGCAAAGGCCCAATTGACACCACTCAGAGGCACAAGAGATAGTTAGAATAGAAATTTCATTTTAATTGTAATTTGTTTTGAATTTCATTTTCATTTTGTAAAAATGCCTATAAATAGGCATCTGTTTCATATTTGTGAGGAGGCTGGCTCCACTAGGGAGCATTAGGATTTGAGAGCTCTCTCTTAGTTTTCAATTTCGTTTTGAATCTTGGGTTGAGAATTGAAGAAATTCTGTTTCAATCTCACCTTGAGAATTTTCTTGTTTACTTTCTCTGCACAATTGAATTTCCATTCCTGTTTACTACTTCACCTTCTCTTGGCTTCTGCAATTTACTTTTCTTTAATTTCTCTTGCAATTGTTCTTGTTGGATCTAGGAAGGCATTGAGATCTAGACTTGGTTATCTAGTCTCTTGGGTCCTGAGATCTTAATTCCAATTTTACATTCTCTGTTTATTGCTTTTCATGTTTATTTACATTTCTGTTTTGGTTCCGAATCAATCAAATCCATCTTTTACTTCTCTGCTTGTTGCAATTTAACTTTTCCTTGTTTAATTTCTGCAAATCCAATTCCCAATTCCCTTTACATTTAATGCAATTTACATTTCTTGCAATTTAAGTTTCTGCAATTTACTTTTCTTGCACTTTAAGTTTCTGCACATTTATTTTCTGCAACTTTAAATTCTCTGCATTTTACATTCTGCTCTCAAAATTTCACCCAACCACTCAATGTTAGCTTGACTAAACTAATCACCCACTAAAATTGCTTGATCCATCAATCCCTGTGGGATCGACCTCACTCCCGTGAGTTTTTATTACTTGATGCGACCCGGTGCACTTGTCGGTTAGTTTTGGGTGTTTTGGGAGAGATTCGTTTCTCATCAAAATATCTCATCAAGTTTTTGGCGCCGTTGCCGGGGATTGATTAGATCAACAATGATTAAGTGGGTGAGAAGTCTAGATCAAGCATTTTCTTTGTTTTTGTTCTCTGTTCTAAGTTGAAACCAAGGTGTTTGAGTTATTGCCTCACTAAGAAATTCTCATCTCTGATATGAGTAATTTCAATTTTCCTTGGTTGTGTGTTTTACAAAACTCAAATGGAGTTCAACTCATCTTATGATCAAACAAATTCTATGGGATATCACCCACCATCACCAATCTCTAATGATGGCTGGGGATATCACCAAGAAACTTCAAATTTTGGGCACTCCAATTCATGGAGCTATGCTTCAGAAACACAAGATGAGCAAGAGAATCATATGGGATACCAACTACCACCCCAAAATGATTCATATCATTATCCTCATGGAAGATGGAAGTGTCGCCAAAGAATGGAAGAGCAGCCACCCTCACGTCCTAGTTTCTCATTTAAAAATTCTTCATCACTTGATTATGCCTCAACACAAAATTTCCTCCAAAATCCATACCAGTCATCCCATCGATCACACAACTCATTCCACACCCCTCAACACAAATTCACCACAACACATTCACGTCACCAGAATTACTCTCAACCTTCATCCCTTGGATTTACAGATGAGGAATACCTTGAAGCCATTGAAATACAGAGAAAACTAGTGGAAATACACACAAAATCCCCATCTTGGAAAGAATTCGTATTCAAGAAGATGAATGAGTCCTCAGAGCAATCAAGGGGGGACTTAGAACCATCAAACAGTGAAGATGAAGACCAATTTGTGAGTGAGAAAGTGGAAAAACAAGATGAGGAGGCTACTGCATCAAGTGAACTTTCAATAAAGAATGAGGAGGTTGAAAATGAAACTACACTTGAGGTGACAAAAGAACCTGAACACTCACAACCTCCACAAACTTCCATGAACCACTCAAGGCTTTCAGAGCTTGAGTCCAAGCTCGAAAAATATGCGAAAGAAGCACAAATGTTCGAAAAAAGGCAAGAGGCTGTCTTCAAAAATATGAATGGAGAAGTAGAGAAAATAAGGAGGAGCTTAGAACCACTGAGCAAGAAAAATGAAGGCCAATTGATGAGTGTAAAAGAGGAAGTGGAGGAGCAAGAAAGTGAAGAAGTCATTCCAAACTCAAGTGAGGCAGAAAAGTACATAAAGGAGGAGTTCATGGAACCACCAATACAAGAGGCCCTGAATGAAGAAATCACTCCAATAATCACACAGCAACCATGTCTTGACATCCGAGAAGTGAAGGCAATTAACAAAAGCACCAAGAAGAGGATTGTGACCAAGACACCAAGGACAACATTCATGAGAAGGTCAACTGCAAACAATCCTCCCCCTGATCCAGCAAGCAAGATCAATCAAGCCAATTTCACAAGGAAGCTTGCTGAGGAGAGACCAAGACAGGGGGCACTAGCTGAAACTTCTCCTCCTTTGAAGTCATTTCTCTTAACAAATTGGAAGAAAAGGAAGAAAGTAAAGAACAGGTAGACAGTAGGTACAATTCTTCTCCTTGCTTTGTTTAAATTTCAATAAATTGGCATATGATTACATTCTAAGTTTGGTGTTGCCCTGCAACAAACTGTTTTCCATTTTCATGGATGATTGCATCAATTTTACATGAAAGTGACACACCAAGATTCTAAGTTTGGTGTGCCACCTATTTTTCTATGCAATTCAATCCAGCAACATCACTTGTCTGCATAATCATATTGCCTTTTACAGTGTTATTTTTCTTCTTAGTTGGATAATTTTTGTTTTCCCTTTGTTTCATTTATTTACTTGTTTTTAATGCTTTCCTTCATTAACTGTTTTTGTTAATACATCACCAAGACATCCTTATTCATAACAGACTCTTCATTTGGTGATTGTATTTAACATATAACAGTTTCTTTTGTTTAGTTTTAGTTCAAATAAATTGACATAGGATTGCATTCTAAGTTTGGTGTTGCTATGCAACACAGTTTGCTTCAAATCTTTACTGGATACTTGCATTGATTCCAAGTAAAAGTGTCACATTAAGTTTGGTGTGCCACTTATTCTTTATGCAAAGTATTATGCTCACCTTCTTAAGCTTGCAATCACAATGTCTCTGTCTCTTGTGCCTTGATTATTATCTTTAATTTTGCTTGCTTGAAACACATGTACTACTAACATTTCTTGTGAAAGACATTCATGATCCATCTTAGCCCCATAGCCACGGTTCTAATAGTTGCTTGAGGATGAGCAAGCATTCTGAGTTTGGTATGGGAAGGAGGAGAATGGGAGGAAAATGACAACAATAGAGAAGATGAACTACAAGGTTGTAAAGTTCCTTTTCCTCTCATTTGTTTCAAGCACTATGAACTGCATGATTGTCTTTACCTTCTCTGTATGCATGTGTGTATGAAAAGGCATAGTTTGATTTCTAAATTGCAACATGGTGCTATGTCATTATGATTTCCAACTTGAGTTTTGTGAATTCAAAAGCAACAAAAGTATCATGATCATAAACAAACAAGGCATTAAAGAAGATTTTAGCATGTGCATAAAAGTATTGGTAAGCTAGTATGTTTGATTGTTGCTTAATTGCATTAGATTTTATTTAATTGAAGTTTTCATCTAGGACATTTTGTGAAATCTTTTAAAATCATGAAAACCTTGAAGAAGCAAATGCAAAATAAAGCAAGAAAAGAAAAAGGGAAAGAATGAGAAAGCTGAAGGCTCTGAGTACCAATGGCAATTTATTTGCTAAGTACTTGTGGTGTTTATGTATCAAGCCAAATGCTTGAAAACAAAACACTTAGAAGTCAAGGTTAGGCTCAAAGTGCAAAAGCACTCCCTCAAAGCTCAAGGCTCTGAGCATCAATGATTAGAGAGTCAAGAAAAGAAAAGAAAAATGAGCTTAATGAAGTCCTCTAATCAAATGCTTGTGGTGCTTATGTATCAAGTGGTAATACTTGAAAACAAAGCATTTAGAAGTCGTAGCTTTGTTATCAACTCATGGGGCAAAGCACCCAAAAAGGAGAAGCTAATAAGAAAATCAAAAGCTTGTTTCAAGGAAGAAATATAAGAAAAAGATTTCATAAATTGAGCTAGATGGAAGCATCAATCATTTACATTTCTTTTGTGATTGTAGTATGCTTAGAAAACTAGCTTACCATGAACATTGAGTTGCTATTCTTCTTGCCTTGGATTGTCAATCTTTATTGCATGATTCTTTTCTTGCTTGGGGACAAGCAAGCTTTAAGTTTGGTGTTGTGATGACAAGTCATCTGAGCCTATTTTAGCTAGTCTTTTTCTTTAGTTTTCATTAGAATTATGCACTTTCTTGAACTACAAGCAAGCTAATTGAGTAGATTTTCATGTTTCCCTTGATTGAACCAACCATATATGAATTTATGTCATTTCATGAGGTTTTATGCTATATTTGTTGCATATTATGAAAGAATGAATATCTCATGATTTTGAGCATAGCTTTGATAAGTTTGGTTGATTAATGATAGGTGAAGAAAGCTTGGAGAAAGGTTGAAGCAAAGAGGAATGGCTAGAAGTGAAGAGAGGACAATGGAATAAGTGAAATTGAACCAGGAAGCATGAAGTTAGCCCCAACGTTAGCCCCCTAACTTGGAGGCTAACGTTGGAACTTGATTTTTCCTCCCTGGCCATCCCACGTTAGCCCCAACGTTAGCCCCCTAACTTGGAGGCTAACGTTGGCACATGAATTCCTCCCTGGCCATCCAACGTTTGCGCCAACGTTAGGGGTCTAACTTTGACCCTAACGTTGGCACATGAAAACACAAGGGAGAGGGGCCAACGTTTGCGCCAACGTTAGCCCCCTAACTTGGAGGCTAACGTTGGCGCCACACACCACAAGGCATACAAGGGGTATACTTCCAACAAGAATAACTTGAGCTACAGAGCTCCAAATGAGGTGATTCAAGAAGCATTGGAAAGTAGGAATCAAGAGCTTTCCAAGCATATATGGCACTGCATGGTGGACACTAAAATTGAGGGAGAAAACTGCCCCGCAATGTGCATAAACGAACATGGTGGCAACCTGCAGTGAGGCCAACTGACCTCTGCACCTTCAAAGGAGTATAACTCGAGCTGTAGAGCTCCAAATAATGTGCTCCCAACGGCATTGGAAAGTAGACATCCAGGGCTTTCCAACAATGTATAATAGTATGGGGTGGACAATACATTTGAGCCTCCAGAACTGGCGTTTTCGCCAACGTTTGAGGGCTAACGTTACCTCAAACGCTGCACACCAAAGCCAGCGACCATGCCCTCTTCAAATGATCATAACTTGAGTTGTAGATGTCCAATTGAAGTGATTCCAAGTGGGTTAGAAAGCTGACATTCAGAGCTTTCCAACCATATATGATAGTCTATATTGGGCATAAAATTGGCAACATGACAAGAGGACAAAGTTGGCCCCATAAACTAGCACCAAGGCATTGCCAACGTTAGGGTCAAAGTTAGACCCCTAACGTTGGCACCAACGTCCATACCAGCAGAATGTGCTTTGCTGCTATGAAAAGTTGGAGCCAAAGTTAGACCCCTAACTTTAGCTCAAACTTTAGGTCCAACTTTGGCTAACCTCAAACCCGGTTCAATTGGTTCACTTTGGTTCTTCTTCAAACTTCAAGAGCAATCAACCAAGGCCTCTTTCAACACAATTCCATCAAGAGCAAAGGCCCAATTGACACCACTCAGAGGCACAAGAGATAGTTAGAATAGAAATTTCATTTTAATTGTAATTTGTTTTGAATTTCATTTTCATTTTGTAAAAATGCCTATAAATAGGCATCTGTTTCATATTTGTGAGGAGGCTGGCTCCACTAGGGAGCATTAGGATTTGAGAGCTCTCTCTTAGTTTTCAATTTCGTTTTGAATCTTGGGTTGAGAATTGAAGAAATTCTGTTTCAATCTCACCTTGAGAATTTTCTTGTTTACTTTCTCTGCACAATTGAATTTCCATTCCTGTTTACTACTTCACCTTCTCTTGGCTTCTGCAATTTACTTTTCTTTAATTTCTCTTGCAATTGTTCTTGTTGGATCTAGGAAGGCATTGAGATCTAGACTTGGTTATCTAGTCTCTTGGGTCCTGAGATCTTAATTCCAATTTTACATTCTCTGTTTATTGCTTTTCATGTTTATTTACATTTCTGTTTTGGTTCCGAATCAATCAAATCCATCTTTTACTTCTCTGCTTGTTGCAATTTAACTTTTCCTTGTTTAATTTCTGCAAATCCAATTCCCAATTCCCTTTACATTTAATGCAATTTACATTTCTTGCAATTTAAGTTTCTGCAATTTACTTTTCTTGCACTTTAAGTTTCTGCACATTTATTTTCTACAACTTTAAATTCTCTGCATTTTACATTCTGCTCTCAAAATTTCACCCAACCACTCAATGTTAGCTTGACTAAACTAATCACCCACTAAAATTGCTTGATCCATCAATCCCTGTGGGATCGACCTCACTCCCGTGAGTTTTTATTACTTGATGCGACCCGGTGCACTTGCCGGTTAGTTTTGGGTGTTTTGGGAGAGATTCGTTTCTCATCAAAATATCTCATCAAGTTTTTGGCACCGTTGCCGGGGATTGATTAGATCAACAATGATTAAGTGGGTGAGAAGTCTAGATCAAGCATTTTCTTTGTTTTTGTTCTCTGTTCTAAGTTGAAACCAAGGTGTTTGAGTTATTGCCTCACTAAGAAATTCTCATCTCTGATATGAGTAATTTCAATTTTCCTTGGTTGTGTGTTTTACAAAACTCAAATGGAGTTCAACTCATCTTATGATCAAACAAATTCTATGGGATATCACCCACCATCACCAATCTCTAATGATGGCTGGGGATATCACCAAGAAACTTCAAATTTTGGGCACTCCAATTCATGGAGCTATGCTTCAGAAACACAAGATGAGCAAGAGAATCATATGGGATACCAACCACCACCCCAAAATGATTCATATCATTATCCTCATGGAAGATGGAAGTGTCGCCAAAGAATGGAAGAGCAGCCACCCTCACGTCCTAGTTTCTCATTTAAAAATTCTTCATCACTTGATTATGCCTCAACACAAAATTTCCTCCAAAATCCATACCAGTCATCCCATCGATCACACAACTCATTCCACACCCCTCAACACAAATTCACCACAACACATTCACGTCACCAGAATTACTCTCAACCTTCATCCCTTGGATTTACAGATGAGGAATACCTTGAAGCCATTGAAATACAGAGAAAACTAGTGGAAATACACACAAAATCCCCATCTTGGAAAGAATTCGTATTCAAGAAGATGAATGAGTCCTCAGAGCAATCAAGGGGGGACTTAGAACCATCAAACAGTGAAGATGAAGACCAATTTGTGAGTGAGGAAGTGGAAAAACAAGATGAGGAGGCTACTGCATCAAGTGAACTTTCAATAAAGAATGAGGAGGTTGAAAATGAAACTACACTTGAGGTGACAAAAGAACCTGAACACTCACAACCTCCACAAACTTCCATGAACCACTCAAGGCTTTCAGAGCTTGAGTCCAAGCTCGAAAAATATGCGAAAGAAGCACAAATGTTCGAAAAAAGGCAAGAGGCTGTCTTCAAAAATATGAATGGAGAAGTAGAGAAAATAAGGAGGAGCTTAGAACCACTGAGCAAGAAAAATGAAGGCCAATTGATGAGTGTAAAAGAGGAAGTGGAGGAGCAAGAAAGTGAAGAAGTCATTCCAAACTCAAGTGAGGCAGAAAAGTACATAAAGGAGGAGTTCATGGAACCACCAATACAAGAGGCCCTGAATGAAGAAATCACTCCAATAATCACACAGCAACCATGTCTTGACATCCAAGAAGTGAAGGCAATTAACAAAAGCACCAAGAAGAGGATTGTGACCAAGACACCAAGGACAACATTCATGAGAAGGTCAACTGCAAACAATCCTCCCCCTGATCCAGCAAGCAAGATCAATCAAGCCAATTTCACAAGGAAGCTTGCTGAGGAGAGACCAAGACAGGGGGCACTAGCTGAAACTTCTCCTCCTTTGAAGTCATTTCTCTTAACAAATTGGAAGAAAAGGAAGAAAGTAAAGAACAGGTAGACAGTAGGTACAATTCTTCTCCTTGCTTTGTTTAAATTTCAATAAATTGGCATATGATTACATTCTAAGTTTGGTGTTGCCCTGCAACAAACTGTTTTCCATTTTCATGGATGATTGCATCAATTTTACATGAAAGTGACACACCAAGATTCTAAGTTTGGTGTGCCACCTATTTTTCTATGCAATTCAATCCAGCAACATCACTTGTCTGCATAATCATATTGCCTTTTACAGTGTTATTTTTCTTCTTAGTTGGATAATTTTTGTTTTCCCTTTGTTTCATTTATTTACTTGTTTTTAATGCTTTCCTTCATTAACTGTTTTTGTTAATACATCACCAAGACATCCTTATTCATAACAGACTCTTCATTTGGTGATTGTATTTAACATATAACAGTTTCTTTTGTTTAGTTTTAGTTCAAATAAATTGACATAGGATTGCATTCTAAGTTTGGTGTTGCTATGCAACACAGTTTGCTTCAAATCTTTACTGGATACTTGCATTGATTCCAAGTAAAAGTGTCACATTAAGTTTGGTGTGCCACTTATTCTTTATGCAAAGTATTATGCTCACCTTCTTAAGCTTGCAATCACAATGTCTCTGTCTCTTGTGCCTTGATTATTATCTTTAATTTTGCTTGCTTGAAACACATGTACTACTAACATTTCTTGTGAAAGACATTCATGATCCATCTTAGCCCCATAGCCACGGTTCTAATAGTTGCTTGAGGATGAGCAAGCATTCTGAGTTTGGTATGGGAAGGAGGAGAATGGGAGGAAAATGACAACAATAGAGAAGATGAACTACAAGGTTGTAAAGTTCCTTTTCCTCTCATTTGTTTCAAGCACTATGAACTGCATGATTGTCTTTACCTTCTCTGTATGCATGTGTGTATGAAAAGGCATAGTTTGATTTCTAAATTGCAACATGGTGCTATGTCATTATGATTTCCAACTTGAGTTTTGTGAATTCAAAAGCAACAAAAGTATCATGATCATAAACAAACAAGGCATTAAAGAAGATTTTAGCATGTGCATAAAAGTATTGGTAAGCTAGTATGTTTGATTGTTGCTTAATTGCATTAGATTTTATTTAATTGAAGTTTTCATCTAGGACATTTTGTGAAATCTTTTAAAATCATGAAAACCTTGAAGAAGCAAATGCAAAATAAAGCAAGAAAAGAAAAAGGGAAAGAATGAGAAAGCTGAAGGCTCTGAGTACCAATGGCAATTTATTTGCTAAGTACTTGTGGTGTTTATGTATCAAGCCAAATGCTTGAAAACAAAACACTTAGAAGTCAAGGTTAGGCTCAAAGTGCAAAAGCACTCCCTCAAAGCTCAAGGCTCTGAGCATCAATGATTAGAGAGTCAAGAAAAGAAAAGAAAAATGAGCTTAATGAAGTCCTCTAATCAAATGCTTGTGGTGCTTATGTATCAAGTGGTAATACTTGAAAACAAAGCATTTAGAAGTCGTAGCTTTGTTATCAACTCATGGGGCAAAGCACCCAAAAAGGAGAAGCTAATAAGAAAATCAAAAGCTTGTTTCAAGGAAGAAATATAAGAAAAAGATTTCATAAATTGAGCTAGATGGAAGCATCAATCATTTACATTTCTTTTGTGATTGTAGTATGCTTAGAAAACTAGCTTACCATGAACATTGAGTTGCTATTCTTCTTGCCTTGGATTGTCAATCTTTATTGCATGATTCTTTTCTTGCTTGGGGACAAGCAAGCTTTAAGTTTGGTGTTGTGATGACAAGTCATCTGAGCCTATTTTAGCTAGTCTTTTTCTTTAGTTTTCATTAGAATTATGCACTTTCTTGAACTACAAGCAAGCTAATTGAGTAGATTTTCATGTTTCCCTTGATTGAACCAACCATATATGAATTTATGTCATTTCATGAGGTTTTATGCTATATTTGTTGCATATTATGAAAGAATGAATATCTCATGATTTTGAGCATAGCTTTGATAAGTTTGGTTGATTAATGATAGGTGAAGAAAGCTTGGAGAAAGGTTGAAGCAAAGAGGAATGGCTAGAAGTGAAGAGAGGACAATGGAATAAGTGAAATTGAACCAGGAAGCATGAAGTTAGCCCCAACGTTAGCCCCCTAACTTGGAGGCTAACGTTGGAACTTGATTTTTCCTCCCTGGCCATCCCACGTTAGCCCCAACGTTAGCCCCCTAACTTGGAGGCTAACGTTGGCACATGAATTCCTCCCTGGCCATCCAACGTTTGCGCCAACGTTAGGGGTCTAACTTTGACCCTAACGTTGGCACATGAAAACACAAGGGAGAGGGGCCAACGTTTGCGCCAACGTTAGCCCCCTAACTTGGAGGCTAACGTTGGCGCCACACACCACAAGGCATACAAGGGGTATACTTCCAACAAGAATAACTTGAGCTACAGAGCTCCAAATGAGGTGATTCAAGAAGCATTGGAAAGTAGGAATCAAGAGCTTTCCAAGCATATATGGCACTGCATGGTGGACACTAAAATTGAGGGAGAAAACTGCCCCGCAATGTGCATAAACGAACATGGTGGCAACCTGCAGTGAGGCCAACTGACCTCTGCACCTTCAAAGGAGTATAACTCGAGCTGTAGAGCTCCAAATAATGTGCTCCCAACGGCATTGGAAAGTAGACATCCAGGGCTTTCCAACAATGTATAATAGTATGGGGTGGACAATACATTTGAGCCTCCAGAACTGGCGTTTTCGCCAACGTTTGAGGGCTAACGTTACCTCAAACGCTGCACACCAAAGCCAGCGACCATGCCCTCTTCAAATGATCATAACTTGAGTTGTAGATGTCCAATTGAAGTGATTCCAAGTGGGTTAGAAAGCTGACATTCAGAGCTTTCCAACCATATATGATAGTCTATATTGGGCATAAAATTGGCAACATGACAAGAGGACAAAGTTGGCCCCATAAACTAGCACCAAGGCATTGCCAACGTTAGGGTCAAAGTTAGACCCCTAACGTTGGCACCAACGTCCATACCAGCAGAATGTGCTTTGCTGCTATGAAAAGTTGGAGCCAAAGTTAGACCCCTAACTTTGGCTCAAACTTTAGGTCCAACTTTGGCTAACCTCAAACCCGGTTCAATTGGTTCACTTTGGTTCTTCTTCAAACTTCAAGAGCAATCAACCAAGGCCTCTTTCAACACAATTCCATCAAGAGCAAAGGCCCAATTGACACCACTCAGAGGCACAAGAGATAGTTAGAATAGAAATTTCATTTTAATTGTAATTTGTTTTGAATTTCATTTTCATTTTGTAAAAATGCCTATAAATAGGCATCTGTTTCATATTTGTGAGGAGGATGGCTCCACTAGGGAGCATTAGGATTTGAGAGCTCTCTCTTAGTTTTCAATTTCGTTTTGAATCTTGGGTTGAGAATTGAAGAAATTCTGTTTCAATCTCACCTTGAGAATTTTCTTGTTTACTTTCTCTGCACAATTGAATTTCCATTCCTGTTTACTACTTCACCTTCTCTTGGCTTCTGCAATTTACTTTTCTTTAATTTCTCTTGCAATTGTTCTTGTTGGATCTAGGAAGGCATTGAGATCTAGACTTGGTTATCTAGTCTCTTGGGTCCTGAGATCTTAATTCCAATTTTACATTCTCTGTTTATTGCTTTTCATGTTTATTTACATTTCTGTTTTGGTTCCGAATCAATCAAATCCATCTTTTACTTCTCTGCTTGTTGCAATTTAACTTTTCCTTGTTTAATTTCTGCAAATCCAATTCCCAATTCCCTTTACATTTAATGCAATTTACATTTCTTGCAATTTAAGTTTCTGCAATTTACTTTTCTTGCACTTTAAGTTTCTGCACATTTATTTTCTGCAACTTTAAATTCTCTGCATTTTACATTCTGCTCTCAAAATTTCACCCAACCACTCAATGTTAGCTTGACTAAACTAATCACCCACTAAAATTGCTTGATCCATCAATCCCTGTGGGATCGACCTCACTCCCGTGAGTTTTTATTACTTGATGCGACCCGGTGCACTTGCCGGTTAGTTTTGGGTGTTTTGGGAGAGATTCGTTTCTCATCAAAATATCTCATCAAGTTTTTGGCGCCGTTGCCGGGGATTGATTAGATCAACAATGATTAAGTGGGTGAGAAGTCTAGATCAAGCATTTTCTTTGTTTTTGTTCTCTGTTCTAAGTTGAAACCAAGGTGTTTGAGTTATTGCCTCACTAAGAAATTCTCATCTCTGATATGAGTAATTTCAATTTTCCTTGGTTGTGTGTTTTACAAAACTCAAATGGAGTTCAACTCATCTTATGATCAAACAAATTCTATGGGATATCACCCACCATCACCAATCTCTAATGATGGCTGGGGATATCACCAAGAAACTTCAAATTTTGGGCACTCCAATTCATGGAGCTATGCTTCAGAAACACAAGATGAGCAAGAGAATCATATGGGATACCAACCACCACCCCAAAATGATTCATATCATTATCCTCATGGAAGATGGAAGTGTCGCCAAAGAATGGAAGAGCAGCCACCCTCACGTCCTAGTTTCTCATTTAAAAATTCTTCATCACTTGATTATGCCTCAACACAAAATTTCCTCCAAAATCCATACCAGTCATCCCATCGATCACACAACTCATTCCACACCCCTCAACACAAATTCACCACAACACATTCACGTCACCAGAATTACTCTCAACCTTCATCCCTTGGATTTACAGATGAGGAATACCTTGAAGCCATTGAAATACAGAGAAAACTAGTGGAAATACACACAAAATCCCCATCTTGGAAAGAATTCGTATTCAAGAAGATGAATGAGTTCTCAGAGCAATCAAGGGGGGACTTAGAACCATCAAACAGTGAAGATGAAGACCAATTTGTGAGTGAGGAAGTGGAAAAACAAGATGAGGAGGCTACTGCATCAAGTGAACTTTCAATAAAGAATGAGGAGGTTGAAAATGAAACTACACTTGAGGTGACAAAAGAACCTGAACACTCACAACCTCCACAAACTTCCATGAACCACTCAAGGCTTTCAGAGCTTGAGTCCAAGCTCGAAAAATATGCGAAAGAAGCACAAATGTTCGAAAAAAGGCAAGAGGCTGTCTTCAAAAATATGAATGGAGAAGTAGAGAAAATAAGGAGGAGCTTAGAACCACTGAGCAAGAAAAATGAAGGCCAATTGATGAGTGTAAAAGAGGAAGTGGAGGAGCAAGAAAGTGAAGAAGTCATTCCAAACTCAAGTGAGGCAGAAAAGTACATAAAGGAGGAGTTCATGGAACCACCAATACAAGAGGCCCTGAATGAAGAAATCACTCCAATAATCACACAGCAACCATGTCTTGACATCCAAGAAGTGAAGGCAATTAACAAAAGCACCAAGAAGAGGATTGTGACCAAGACACCAAGGACAACATTCATGAGAAGGTCAACTGCAAACAATCCTCCCCCTGATCCAGCAAGCAAGATCAATCAAGCCAATTTCACAAGGAAGCTTGCTGAGGAGAGACCAAGACAGGGGGCACTAGCTGAAACTTCTCCTCCTTTGAAGTCATTTCTCTTAACAAATTGGAAGAAAAGGAAGAAAGTAAAGAACAGGTAGACAGTAGGTACAATTCTTCTCCTTGCTTTGTTTAAATTTCAATAAATTGGCATATGATTACATTCTAAGTTTGGTGTTGCCCTGCAACAAACTGTTTTCCATTTTCATGGATGATTGCATCAATTTTACATGAAAGTGACACACCAAGATTCTAAGTTTGGTGTGCCACCTATTTTTCTATGCAATTCAATCCAGCAACATCACTTGTCTGCATAATCATATTGCCTTTTACAGTGTTATTTTTCTTCTTAGTTGGATAATTTTTGTTTTCCCTTTGTTTCATTTATTTACTTGTTTTTAATGCTTTCCTTCATTAACTGTTTTTGTTAATACATCACCAAGACATCCTTATTCATAACAGACTCTTCATTTGGTGATTGTATTTAACATATAACAGTTTCTTTTGTTTAGTTTTAGTTCAAATAAATTGACATAGGATTGCATTCTAAGTTTGGTGTTGCTATGCAACACAGTTTGCTTCAAATCTTTACTGGATACTTGCATTGATTCCAAGTAAAAGTGTCACATTAAGTTTGGTGTGCCACTTATTCTTTATGCAAAGTATTATGCTCACCTTCTTAAGCTTGCAATCACAATGTCTCTGTCTCTTGTGCCTTGATTATTATCTTTAATTTTGCTTGCTTGAAACACATGTACTACTAACATTTCTTGTGAAAGACATTCATGATCCATCTTAGCCCCATAGCCACGGTTCTAATAGTTGCTTGAGGATGAGCAAGCATTCTGAGTTTGGTATGGGAAGGAGGAGAATGGGAGGAAAATGACAACAATAGAGAAGATGAACTACAAGGTTGTAAAGTTCCTTTTCCTCTCATTTGTTTCAAGCACTATGAACTGCATGATTGTCTTTACCTTCTCTGTATGCATGTGTGTATGAAAAGGCATAGTTTGATTTCTAAATTGCAACATGGTGCTATGTCATTATGATTTCCAACTTGAGTTTTGTGAATTCAAAAGCAACAAAAGTATCATGATCATAAACAAACAAGGCATTAAAGAAGATTTTAGCATGTGCATAAAAGTATTGGTAAGCTAGTATGTTTGATTGTTGCTTAATTGCATTAGATTTTATTTAATTGAAGTTTTCATCTAGGACATTTTGTGAAATCTTTTAAAATCATGAAAACCTTGAAGAAGCAAATGCAAAATAAAGCAAGAAAAGAAAAAGGGAAAGAATGAGAAAGCTGAAGGCTCTGAGTACCAATGGCAATTTATTTGCTAAGTACTTGTGGTGTTTATGTATCAAGCCAAATGCTTGAAAACAAAACACTTAGAAGTCAAGGTTAGGCTCAAAGTGCAAAAGCACTCCCTCAAAGCTCAAGGCTCTGAGCATCAATGATTAGAGAGTCAAGAAAAGAAAAGAAAAATGAGCTTAATGAAGTCCTCTAATCAAATGCTTGTGGTGCTTATGTATCAAGTGGTAATACTTGAAAACAAAGCATTTAGAAGTCGTAGCTTTGTTATCAACTCATGGGGCAAAGCACCCAAAAAGGAGAAGCTAATAAGAAAATCAAAAGCTTGTTTCAAGGAAGAAATATAAGAAAAAGATTTCATAAATTGAGCTAGATGGAAGCATCAATCATTTACATTTCTTTTGTGATTGTAGTATGCTTAGAAAACTAGCTTACCATGAACATTGAGTTGCTATTCTTCTTGCCTTGGATTGTCAATCTTTATTGCATGATTCTTTTCTTGCTTGGGGACAAGCAAGCTTTAAGTTTGGTGTTGTGATGACAAGTCATCTGAGCCTATTTTAGCTAGTCTTTTTCTTTAGTTTTCATTAGAATTATGCACTTTCTTGAACTACAAGCAAGCTAATTGAGTAGATTTTCATGTTTCCCTTGATTGAACCAACCATATATGAATTTATGTCATTTCATGAGGTTTTATGCTATATTTGTTGCATATTATGAAAGAATGAATATCTCATGATTTTGAGCATAGCTTTGATAAGTTTGGTTGATTAATGATAGGTGAAGAAAGCTTGGAGAAAGGTTGAAGCAAAGAGGAATGGCTAGAAGTGAAGAGAGGACAATGGAATAAGTGAAATTGAACCAGGAAGCATGAAGTTAGCCCCAACGTTAGCCCCCTAACTTGGAGGCTAACGTTGGAACTTGATTTTTCCTCCCTGGCCATCCCACGTTAGCCCCAACGTTAGCCCCCTAACTTGGAGGCTAACGTTGGCACATGAATTCCTCCCTGGCCATCCAACGTTTGCGCCAACGTTAGGGGTCTAACTTTGACCCTAACGTTGGCACATGAAAACACAAGGGAGAGGGGCCAACGTTTGCGCCAACGTTAGCCCCCTAACTTGGAGGCTAACGTTGGCGCCACACACCACAAGGCATACAAGGGGTATACTTCCAACAAGAATAACTTGAGCTACAGAGCTCCAAATGAGGTGATTCAAGAAGCATTGGAAAGTAGGAATCAAGAGCTTTCCAAGCATATATGGCACTGCATGGTGGACACTAAAATTGAGGGAGAAAACTGCCCCGCAATGTGCATAAACGAACATGGTGGCAACCTGCAGTGAGGCCAACTGACCTCTGCACCTTCAAAGGAGTATAACTCGAGCTGTAGAGCTCCAAATAATGTGCTCCCAACGGCATTGGAAAGTAGACATCCAGGGCTTTCCAACAATGTATAATAGTATGGGGTGGACAATACATTTGAGCCTCCAGAACTGGCGTTTTCGCCAACGTTTGAGGGCTAACGTTACCTCAAACGCTGCACACCAAAGCCAGCGACCATGCCCTCTTCAAATGATCATAACTTGAGTTGTAGATGTCCAATTGAAGTGATTCCAAGTGGGTTAGAAAGCTGACATTCAGAGCTTTCCAACCATATATGATAGTCTATATTGGGCATAAAATTGGCAACATGACAAGAGGACAAAGTTGGCCCCATAAACTAGCACCAAGGCATTGCCAACGTTAGGGTCAAAGTTAGACCCCTAACGTTGGCACCAACGTCCATACCAGCAGAATGTGCTTTGCTGCTATGAAAAGTTGGAGCCAAAGTTAGACCCCTAACTTTGGCTCAAACTTTAGGTCCAACTTTGGCTAACCTCAAACCCGGTTCAATTGGTTCACTTTGGTTCTTCTTCAAACTTCAAGAGCAATCAACCAAGGCCTCTTTCAACACAATTCCATCAAGAGCAAAGGCCCAATTGACACCACTCAGAGGCACAAGAGATAGTTAGAATAGAAATTTCATTTTAATTGTAATTTGTTTTGAATTTCATTTTCATTTTGTAAAAATGCCTATAAATAGGCATCTGTTTCATATTTGTGAGGAGGCTGGCTCCACTAGGGAGCATTAGGATTTGAGAGCTCTCTCTTAGTTTTCAATTTCGTTTTGAATCTTGGGTTGAGAATTGAAGAAATTCTGTTTCAATCTCACCTTGAGAATTTTCTTGTTTACTTTCTCTGCACAATTGAATTTCCATTCCTGTTTACTACTTCACCTTCTCTTGGCTTCTGCAATTTACTTTTCTTTAATTTCTCTTGCAATTGTTCTTGTTGGATCTAGGAAGGCATTGAGATCTAGACTTGGTTATCTAGTCTCTTGGGTCCTGAGATCTTAATTCCAATTTTACATTCTCTGTTTATTGCTTTTCATGTTTATTTACATTTCTGTTTTGGTTCCGAATCAATCAAATCCATCTTTTACTTCTCTGCTTGTTGCAATTTAACTTTTCCTTGTTTAATTTCTGCAAATCCAATTCCCAATTCCCTTTACATTTAATGCAATTTACATTTCTTGCAATTTAAGTTTCTGCAATTTACTTTTCTTGCACTTTAAGTTTCTGCACATTTATTTTCTGCAACTTTAAATTCTCTGCATTTTACATTCTGCTCTCAAAATTTCACCCAACCACTCAATGTTAGCTTGACTAAACTAATCACCCACTAAAATTGCTTGATCCATCAATCCCTGTGGGATCGACCTCACTCCCGTGAGTTTTTATTACTTGATGCGACCCGGTGCACTTGCCGGTTAGTTTTGGGTGTTTTGGGAGAGATTCGTTTCTCATCAAAATATCTCATCACAAGACACCAAACTTAAAAATTTTTCATGTATAGACACTCTGAATGCAAGAATGCATATGAAAAACAAGAAAAGACACAAAACAAGAAAACATCAAGATCAAACAAGAAGGTTTACCAAGAACAACTTGAAGATCATGAAGACACCATGAATGCATGATTTTTTTTTTTCGAAAAATGCAAGATGAACATGCAATTGACTCCAAACTTAAAATCTGACTCAAGACTCAAACAAGAAACACAAAATATTTTTTATTTTTATGATTTTCAAAATTTTTTTGGTATTTTTTGAAAATTATTTGAAAAAGAAAAATAAGGATTCCAAAATTTTTAATATGAATTCCAGGAATCTTGCACTCTTAGTCTAAAGCTTCAGTCCAGGAATTAGACATGGCTCACTAGCCAGCCAAGCTTTCAATGAAAGCTCCGGTCCAAAACACTAGACATGGCCAATGGCCAGCCAAGCTTTAAGTGACAAATCAAGCATACAGCAGCTGATGGATTAGCAACAACTAGCTGGCTCTTGATAATGTTGGGTTGGAAGCCCCAGTCCAAAAGAATTTAGACATGGCTTTATAGCCAGCCAGGCTTCAACATGCTTCATGAAACACTAGAATTCATTCTTAAAAATTCTAAAGAACATAAATAAAAAAAAAATTTTTTGAAAAGAAAACGAAAAGAAAGTTACCTAATCTGAGCAACATGATGAACCGTCAGTTGTCCAAACTCAAAACAATCCCCGGCAATGGCGCCAAAAACTTGGTGTACGAAATTGTGATCCCTGGTAATGGCTCCAAAAACTTGGTGCTCTAATCTTAATTCATAATTTGTCACAACTTCGATACAACTAACCAGCAAGTGCACTGGGTCGTCCAAGTAATAAAACCTTACGTGAGTAAGGGTCGATCCCACGGAGATTGTTGGTATGAAGCAAGCTATGGTCACCTTGTAAATCTCAGTCAGGCGGATATCAAATAGTTATGGAGTTTTCGAAAATAAATAATAAATAAATAGAAAATAAAGATAGAAATACTTATGTAATTCATTGGTGGGAATTTCAGATAAGCGTATAGAGATGCCTTCGTTCTTCTGAACTTCTGCTTTTCAGCTGTCTTCATCCAATCAGTCCTACTCCTTTCCATGGAAAACTTTATGTAAGGGCATCACCGTTGTCAATGGCTACATCCCATCCTCTTGTGGAAAAGGTCCAAATGCTCTGTCACAGCACGGCTAATCATCTGAGGTTCTCGATCATACTGGAATAGGATTAACCCTCCTTTTGCGTCTGTCACTACGCCCAGCACTCGCGAGTTTGAAGTTCATCACAGTCATTCAATCCCTGAATCCTACTCGGAATACCACAGACAAGGTTTAGACTTTCCGGACTCTCATGAATGCCGCCATCAATCTAGCTTATACCACGAAGATTCTGATTAAGAGATCCAAGAGATATTCATTCAATCTAAGGTGGAACGGAAGTGGTTGTCAGGCACGCGTTCGTGGGGGAATGATGATGATTGTCACGTTCATCACATTCATATTGAAGTGCGAATGAATATCTTAGAAGAGGAATAAGTTGAATTGAATAAAAAATAGTAGTACTTTGCATTAATTCATGAGGAACAGCAGAGCTCCACATCTTAATCTATGGAGTGTAGAAACTCTACCGTTGAAAATACATAAGTGATGAAGGTTCAGGCATGGCCAAGAAGCCAGCCCCCAAACGTGATCAATATGATCTAAAGATGAACTAAAAATCATAAGATGATATAAATACAATAGAAAAAAGTCCTATTTATACTAAACTAGCTACTAGGGTTTACAGAAGTAAGTAATTGATGCATAAATCCACTTCCGGGGCCCACTTGGTGTGTGCTTGGGCTGAGCTTAAAGTTTACACATGCAGAGGCTTCTTTTGGAGTTGAACGCCAAGTTGTAACGTGTTTTTGGCGTTCAACTCTGGTTCGTGACGTGTTTCTGGCGTTTAACTCCAGACTGCAGCGTAGAACTGGCGTTCAACGCCCTTTTGCGTCATCTAAACTCGGCCAAAGTATGGACTATTATATATTGATGGAAAGCTCTGGATGTCTACTTTCCAACGCAATTAAAAGCGCGCCATGTTGAGTTCTGTAGATCCAGAAAATCCACTTTGAGTGTAGGGAGGTCAGAATCCAACAGCATCAGCAGTCCTTCTTCAACCTCTGAATCTGATTTTTGATCAAGTCCCTCAATTTCAGCCAGAAAATACCTGAAATCACAGGAAAACAAACAAACTCATAGTAAAGTCCAGAAATGTGAATTTAACATAAAAACTAATGAAAACATCCCTAAAAGTAACTAGATTCTATTAAAAATATACTAAAAACAATGCCAAAAAGCGTATAAATTATCTGCTCATCAACCGCGCGGATTGGAAAATCACAAGCGACGCGGAGGCGTGGACGACGTGAACACGTGACAGGGAAAAGCGCGAATGACCCGTCCGCATGGATGACGCGATCACGTGACATACGCGATCTGCATAATCTGTAGAATTCGTTGGGGGCGATTTTGGACCCTATTTTGACCCAATTTTCGGCCCAGAACAGCAGACTAGAGCCAGAGAACATGCAGAAACCAGAGACATCATTCATTCTACACAGTTTTAGTTTTAGATCTAGTTTTTTTACTCCTCCTCTAGGTTTTTCTCTCTGCACATTCATAGTTCTTAGGATTTTAATTTTCTCTTGCTTTTTGCATTGGGATATTGAGAAGAGCTATTACCTCATCAAGACTTCGTCATTCTAGTTCGTTCTCTTTACTTGGCTTTACTCTTCCATGTCCTTTGCTTTATTTAATTTTACTATTGGAATATTTTTAGGATTATTTAATACAAGGATCACTTTTATTTTTAATTAACTATTTTGATTTTTATTTACAATGTCTTTCTTTAATTCCTTTTTATATGCTATGAAATTTACATTCACAATGAGCGAGTAATTCCCTAACTTGATGGGGAGTTGATTGAAAGTAACCCTTGAGTTGGAAAGCTTAAAAGAAAAATTGTAATTGGGTTTATGGTTGGATTGCCTTCTAGTCACTAACACCAATTTCTTTTAAATAAGTGGATTGCAACTTGTGAACAAACGTAGCATTCCAACTTATTTGACCTTCCCTTACCTAGTAAAGGATAACTAAACAGGACAACCTTTAATTGTCAATTAATCTTGAGAGTATTCCAACAATAATAGGGATTCCAACTAATCAACTCCCAGTCAAGGCTTTTATTTACATTATTCAAATTCACCAATTTAATTTCCTATTTACTCAACTTAAACCTTTTTGAAAACATCTGATTAATAAAATAGCACACTTTTCTGCAACTCGTTGGGAGACGACCTGGGACTCATACTCCCAGTATTTTAATTTCAATTTTCTGTGACACCTTTTTAAATTGATAGGCAGATTTCTGGCGAGTTAAGAACTATACTCGCAACGTATATATTTTAACAATTTTTAATTCGCCAATTTCTGCTCGCATCAATTTTTGGCGCCGTTGTCGGGGAGTTGCAATAGAGTGCTAAAGTTATTAGTTAGA
Organism: Arachis ipaensis; assembly: GCF_059453495.1. Taxonomy (NCBI): domain Eukaryota; kingdom Viridiplantae; phylum Streptophyta; class Magnoliopsida; order Fabales; family Fabaceae; genus Arachis; species Arachis ipaensis. The sequence goes on from NC_142439.1 coordinate 98,845,496, forward strand.
ATTTATTTATTCGCATTTTATTTTATTTTGCTACTATGAGCTGCATGTTTCTTTCGTCAAATGATGCGTTAACTTCCTGATCCAAGCTTGCCAATATTCGATCCTGAAATTGAAAGGACTATTTGACGAATAAGGCGAGCTCGGCATCGGTTAGTCCTCTCTGAGGGCGGATCTGAAACGTCAGTTGAAGAAGAAACCAGCCCCCGTTCTATTGATTTGGTTGATTCACGTGCAGACGACATGGCAGAACCTAGGAGAATTACTATCCAGGAGGAAGGAGCCCCTGATTTTACAATGCAACCATTTCAAGCGCATCACCCAACGGTGGCTACAGATTTTGAAATAAAGACCGCACTGCTCAATTTGATGCCCAAGTTTCATGGCTTACCTGCTCAAGAGCCTATCAAGCACCTGAGAGATTTCCAAGCAGCCTGTTCTACTGTCAGGCGTGATGGTGCAGATGAAACTTCAATTTTGCTGAAAGCTTTCCCGTTTTCTCTTGAGGGAAAAGCAAGAGAGTGGTACTACACTCAACCCCTAGCGAATGTATCCAACTGGGATACACTCAGAAAAGAATTTTTGGAAAAATTCTTTCCATCTAAAGTTACTGATAAACTGAGGAAAGACATTTCCACGATTGTTTAGGATGACAACGAGACTCTCTTTGAATACTGGGAGCGCTTTAATAATCTTCTGGAAACATGTCCCCACCACAGGATTAACAAGATAGTGTTACTCAGCTATATCACACAGGGTATGAGGCCCCAAGATAAGAAGACATTGGAAAGTGCTAGCAATGGGTCTATGAAGAAGTACAAGACCACTGATGAGGCATGGCAATTGATCAGTAACTTAGCTGAATCTACTAGGAACCACAGGCAGAAACAAGGCCGTTCAAAAGCCGTTGCAGAAGTATCCTCTAGCAGAGAGACTGCTGCTCTAGCTCAAAGTATCTGTGAAATGACCAACTTGCTGAAGCAAATGCAATTGAATCAACAACAAGTTCAGCAAGCTCAACCTTCTCCAGCACAGCAAAGCCAACAGTTAGGCCCATAGAGAGTCTGCGGAATTTGTGCTGATTATAGCCATTATACTGATAAATGCCCGCAACTCCAACAGGAAGACAACATGGTGGCATCCACTCGTAACTTCTATGACCGCCCCAACCAAGGGTACAATCAAGGTGGAAATCATAACCATGGATGGCAGGATAATTCTAACCAGAATTGGAGGGACAATAATAACAGAGGAGGCAGAGATAATCAGGAAAATCAGAGGTAGAATAATACCAACAACAAGCAGCAGAATCAACCTTACAGAGCACCTCACTTGAGGCAATCCCAAGGACCACAGAATACCCAACAACAGACTTCTCAATTTACTCATCTTTCTTCATCTCCTAATGAAGAGTTACTACAATCTTTTGAGCGAAGACAACAGACCATGGAAAATAACATTATGAATAACATTAATGCCAGTTTGAATGGTCTGGCCTCTACTTTGCAAGCTCTTGTCTCATAGATTGGATCAATGCAAAATTCCAGTAACCAACCTTCGAGCTCCACTAGAATCCCCTCTCAACCATTACCTAATCCAAAGGGAGGCATTAATACCATCACCCTAAAGTCCGGAACCACACTGCAGGAGAGGAATCAGGAGGAGCCAAGCTCACCAGAACACGCCTCAGCTGAAGAGATAGTGGAGATAGAAGATGTTGAAGAGGAAGAGGACATACAGGACATAGCTGAAAAAAAAGAAGCTCAACCACAGGAGGAAGCACCAAAAGGCGCAGACACTGCAGAAAACACCACTCCCATTCCATTTCCACAACTTGCAAGGAAACCCAGGAAGCAGCTGGAACCCGATCCCAAAATGGTAGAAATATTCAAAAAGGTTGAGGTAATTGTTCCTCTTTTTGATGTTATTCAACAGGTACCTAAATATGCAAAGTTTCTAAAAGATTTATGTATACATAAAGACAAAATTAATGACTTAGAAACTATTCCTTTAGGTAGTTCCATATCTGCTTTAATGGGAGGATTACCTGAAAAGTGCAGTGACCCAGGTCCTTGTATAGTTAGTTGTACTATTGGTGGTATAGTAATTTATGACTGCATGTGTGATTTAGGAGCATGTGTTAGTATAATGCCTTTGTCTATATATGATATTTTGAGGCTCCCTCCCTTAAAAAGGTCGGCAGCTCGTTTTGTGTTAGCAGATAAAAGCATTATTACAGTGGCTGGAGTTGCTGAAGATGTTTTAGTGAACATTAAAGGGCTTACATTTTCCACTAATTTTTATATCTTGGAGATGCCCCATAATGACTCAGATAAGCCATCATCAATCCTACTTGGAAGACCATTCCTGAAGACATCAAAATTCAAATTAGATGCTTTTTCAGGAACATACTCTTTTGAAATAGATGGCCGAATAGTAATCTTCAATATGAATGGAGTCATAAACAACCCTCCAGAAGATCATTCTATCTTCCAGTGTGATGTCATAGATGAAACTGTAGCTGAAGTTCACAAGGAAGAGTTAGAAGAGAGGCACACTGGACAAGGTCCAAGTGTGGGGACCCTCTTAACTGACAATGAGGGCACTTCAGCATTTTCACAAGCTCCAGACAATCCAGAGCCTGCCCATGATCAGAAGTTGGAATTAAAACCTCTTCCTCCACATCTCAAATATGCTTATCTTGAAGATGAGCAGAAGTTTCCAGTTATCATTCCAAGGGAACTTACTTCTCAACAAGAAGAGCAGTTACTTGATGTAGTGAGGAGGCACAAGAAGGCAATTAGGTGGAGTTTGGCAGACATAGTAGGCATCAACCCTCAAGTATGTGAGCACAGAATATTTTTAGAAGAGGGAGCAAGACCTGTCCGTCAACCCCAAAGAAGATTGAATCCCACTATCTTGGAAGTTGTCAAAAAGGAAGTGACCAGACTATTGGAAGCAGGTATCATCTATCCCATTTCAGATAGTGAATGGGTTAGCCCAGTACAAGTGGTGCCCAAGAAGTCTGGAGTCACTACAGTGAAGAATGAGCATGGAGAGCTCATAGCAACTAGAGTTCAGAATGCTTGGAGAGTCTACATTGATTACAGGCGTCTCAACTAGGCCACCCGTAAGGATCACTACCCACTTCCATTCATTGATCAAATGCTGGATCGCCTGTCAGGTAAATCACATTATTATTTTTTAGATGGTTACACAGGTTATTTCCAGATTCATATAGCTCCTGAGGATCAGGAAAATACCACTTTTACATGTCCTTTTGGGACTTATGCTTACAAGAGAATGCCCTTTGGCTTGTATAATGCACCAGCTACTTTCCAAAGGTGTATGATGAGTCTTTTCTCTGATCTTATTGAGGACTGTATGGAGGTTTTTATGGATGATTTTAGCGTTTATGGTGATTCTTTTAGCCTTTGCTTAGATGGATTATCTAGAGTATTAGATAGATGTGTTAATACAAACCTTGTATTGAATTTTAAAAAATGTCATTTTATGGTAAAACAAGGGATTGTATTAGGACATGTGGTATCTAATAATGGAATTTCTGTAGACCTAGCAAAGGTGAATGTTATTTCTAGTTTACCTTACCCCTCCTCTATGAGGGAAGTCCGTTCGTTCCTTGGCCATGCAGGTTTTTATAGGAGATTTATTAAGGACTTTAGTAAGGTAGCACTTCCCTTATCCAGATTACTGCAGAAGGATATTGAGTTTGAGTTCAGTGAGGATTGCAAACAAGCGTTTGATAAGCTGAAGGCCGCCCTGACTCAAGCCCCAATTGTGAGAGGACCAGACTGGAGCCAGCCGTTTGAAATCATGTGCGATGCTTCCAACCATGCAGTAGGAGCAGCGCTGGCTCAGCGTGAAGGTAAGGATCCTTTTGTTATTGCTTATGCATCTAAGACTTTAGACGCTGCCCAGTCCAATTATACTACTACTGAGAAAGAGTTTCTTGCTATTGTTTTTGCTCTGGATAAATCCCGAGCTTATTTACTTGGTACTAGAGTAGTAGTGTATTCGGACCATGCAGCTTTAAAGTATCTATTATCTAAAAAGGAGTCCAAACCAAGGCTTATACGTTGGATCCTACTATTACAAGAATTTGATTTAGAAATAAAGGATAGGAGTGGTAACCAGAATTTAGTGGCAGACCACTTGAGTCGCCTTGAGCACATTAAAGATGATTCTACTCCCATAGATGATAATTTTCCATTTGATAACTTGCAAGCAGTATCTGAGGTATTTCCTTGGTATGCACTTGTAGCTAATTATCTAGTTAGCCGCACATTTCCTCCAAACTTTTCTAAGCATCAAAGAGACAAGCTGAAAAGCGAGTCTAAATATTATATATGGGATGACCCATATTTATGGAGATGTGGCGCTGATCAGGTAATTAGACGTTGTGTGTCTCAATCAGAATTCCAGTCCATTTTAGAGGCCTGTCACTCATCTGAGAGTGGAGGGCATTTTGGCCCTCAACGAACAGCTAGAAAGATCTTAGATTGTGGACTATGGTGGCTTACTCTTTTTAGAGATGCTGCTGAGTTTTGTAAATCCTGTCTCCCATGCCAAAAATTTGGTAATATATCCAGGAGGGATGAGATGCCTCAACAAATTATGCTTTTCTGTGAAATTTTTGATGTTTGGGGCATTGACTTCATGGGTCCATTTCCAAATTCTAATGGTTATTTTTATATATTGTTAGCTGTGGATTACGTTTCCAAATGGGTGGAAGTAATTCCTACCCGCACTGATGATGATAACACTGTTGTTTCCTTTGTGAGAAACCATATTATTTGCCGCTTTAGATCACCACGAGCAATCGTGAGCGATCAAGGCACCCATTTTTGTAACAGGAGACTAACAGGATTAATGAAGAGGCATGGGATAATTCATAAGGTTGCAACAGCATACCATCCTCAGACCAATGGGCAAGTCGAGGTGTCAAACCGAGAAATAAAGCGTATCTTGTAGAAGATAGTCAAACCTCATAGAAAAGACTGGAGCACCAGGCTACAAGATGCACTCTGGGCATATAGAACAGCATACAAAACACCCATTGGGATGAGTCCTTTCCGCTTAGTTTATGGAAAAGCTTGTCATCTCCCAGTTGAAGTAGAGCACAGAGCCTTTTGGGCAGTCAAGGAGTGCAACATGGGAATGGAGAAAGCCGAAGCTGAAAGGAAGTTGCAACTGCAAGAACTGGAGAGCCTTCGCCTACAAGCTTATGAGAACTGAAGACTATACAAGGAGAAGATGAAGGCTGTACATGATCAGCACATCAAGAAAAAAGAGTTCCAACCTGGGGATTTAATCCTCCTTTACAAATCTCGACTGAGGCTCATGCCGGGTAAGTTGAGATCAAGATGGGAAGATCCATACAGAGTAGAGAAGGCTGAACCGTACGGAGTTTATCACCTAAGTCATCCTTCAAGTTCTGAACTTATCAAAGTTAATGGACAACGCCTGAAGCTATACCATGGCGAGAAGATGCAGAAAAATAAGGAGCTTGAGATCTTCCTCTTGGAAGATCCCCACATAGCAGAAGATTGAGCTAGTGGAGCGTCCAACTTACGGACGTTAAAGTAAAGTGCTAGGTGGGTATGATCGTTCTTTTCTTTATTTTTAGTTTTTTTCAATAACTCTTCTCTTTATCAGTACATTTCGTGCATCTGCATTTGCATATTTTTATTTAAAAAAAAGGGTGCTGCGCGACGCGACCGCATCAGCGATGCGTCCGCGTCGCAAGGAGAGGGGAGAAAATAAAAAAACGAACAGAGAGTCACGCTGGAGCGTGGCTGGAGGCGTGCCAGTGGCACAAATCGTCCCACGCGACCGCGTCGCCGACGCGTCTGTGTCACATGGGAATAATGGCCTCCCACGCGACCGCGTGACCCACGCGGTCGCGTGCCCTGATTTTCGACGTAAAAAGGGTGCACAACAAATTATTGTGCGAGAGTGGTGCTGAACGCACAATTCTACCCACGCGGATGCATGGCCCACGCGTCCGCGTCATTCCTTTCTGAAGCCCACTCACGCGATCGCATGCCCCACGCGATCGCATCACCCCAAATTTAGCAAATATATCAATTCGAACATAGAGTTGTGCAGGCGGGAGGCTGCACTCGCGCCAGAAGCACAACATGGGTCACGCGATCACGTCACCTGAACTAAAGCGCAATCACGCGAACGCGTGCCCCACGTGGCCGCGTCGCTTGCGCCGCACAGCTCAAACTTAATTGCCAAAATATCTTATCTTTTTCCTCTCTAAATCCTAATTTTTCTTTTCCCTCCTTATTTCTTCCTTCTCCCTTCTTCCTTCTATCTCCCCTTTCACTCTCTCTCTCTCACCTCCATTAACAAGGTTTTATTTTCTTCCTCCCTCTTTCCTTTTCTACCATTCTTCTTATTTTATATGTTATTTTCTTTTCTTTTCTTTTTCTTTTCATTCTTCATATTTTCTTTCTTCTTCTTTCCTTTTTACATGGTGTTAGAATTTTATTTGAGTCATTATTCTTCGTTATATGCTTGTGGATTGTTGCAAATTGTTTTGCAATTATATATTATTTTCTTGAAAGGGTTGCTTGCATGTTCACTTTAATACTTCTATACCTTATTCACCATGCATGCTATGTGTTTGTGAAAAAGCCCATATGGCATTATGCACTTCTCTACATTATTCTATTCTACTATTCAATGCTTGCTTTTCATAAATTCCCTCTACTATTGTATTAATTAAATTTAATTGTCAATACAACGTAATGGTTTGCTACAAAGTGATGCTTAATCTATGCTACTCATGCCCTTTTCCGGCATGCCAATAAACACCTTGCATTCACTTGTCATTATATGCACTAGCTATTTTCCACTGATGACTTTTCACATGTACTCATGAGCGTGTGTTAATGTCAGTTACCTCCTAATGTGCATCCATCACCACCTTTTCCGTTCTCTTCCTTGCTATATATCTCTTTGAATTTAATTTACTTTCTCTTCCCTTTTTCAAGATGGCCACCAAGAAAGGAAAAGAGAAAGCTACTCCCAAACCCCCAGCAAGAAGAGGAACTAAAAGAGCACTAGTGGCAGAGCCTTCTTCAACTGCAGTCAAGCCCTCAACAAAAAGAGTTAAGAGGATCATCAAGGTTGATGAAAAGGAGAAAGCCTTTCCAGCAAAGGACACTGCGCGATTTCCAAATCGCTACTGTAAGCAGATGTTCCCTATTCTGGCTGAAAGGAGCTACAACAACGAACACCTTCTTATCCTCCCGCCCAATATTGCTACTTTTGTTGAGCTACAAATTGAACGAAGACAATGGGGTTTTCTACAGAGACAGCCAAGGCAGGTCAATCTTTCTTGGGTAGTCGAGTTATACTCTAACTTCTACCTGCCAACCCTGTAGTCTGTCTATGTCCGTCAGAAGCAGGTCCCCATTGTAGAAGAGGCCATTCAACAAGCTCTGGGTCTCCCCCTATTCCAGAAGAAATGGACGCCTTTCAAGAAGTCGCACTCAAGCGCCAGAAGTACCAATTTGACTGGGACGCCGTTCTCAGAGTTATCGCATTACCTGGCAGCCGTTGGATCTACGGATACCATCGTACCCGCCCTAAGGGAATATCGGCTTCAGCATTTACCTTGGAGGCTCGCGTATGGGCACAGATCATGTCCCATTACATCTTTCCGAGCACTCACGAGTCCTCCTTCACTACAGACATGGCCGTTTCACTATGGTGCATCCTTACAGACCAACTTCTGAGTCTACCAAGACATATTCGGAATGCCATGGGACACGTCCAAATCGCGGGCAACTTACCTTTTCCCGCCTTGGTCTCAGATCTTGTCTCAGCAGCCGGAGTCTCCTACAGAGCTGAGGACACCAAAGCCATGCTTCCACGGGATGATCAGTATGTCCCTAACGGGAAATACCTCAGACTTCCAGCAGCCACTACAAGCCTTCCTACTGCACCGGTTGAAGACATTCCTTCTTCAACACCACAAGCACCTACAACAGCCCAACTGCTCCATCAGATACTTGAAAGGTTAGATCGGCAAGAACACAAAGCTAAGATGAGAGAGCGCCATAACGAGCGCCGATTCAAACACCTCAAGGAGCTACTCAAGGGACACTTCAAGGACTCAGACACCCCGGACTCCACTTCTTTTACCAGCATAGGGAGCCATGATGGTCCCAACTGTAGAGATACTACTACCAGCCCACCCCTGTTCCTGACAGATGGCACCGAGGATGGTGTAAAGCCTTAAGTGTGGGGAGGTCGGTCAGTACCTGACTTCCGGAGGTAATTTCTCTTCCCTAGCAAAAAAAATAAATTAGGATATTTTAGTTAGATTTTCTTTCTTTTATAAAATAGGATAAATTGCATAGTAATAGGTTAGTTGCATGCATGCTCTACTTGATTGAAAAGACAATAAGTTTCTTCTAAGACTCTATCTTTGGAAGAAAATTTCACTAATTTTTAAAAAAATTTATGATAAATCTGCTTGAAGTTGTATTTGGAACATGATTTTTGAGCTAAAGAACACACAACCTGTGAAGATTTGAGCCTTTATGCATGGTTACATTATTTAACCATAATTATTTTATTCTTGTGTGTTTACTTCTCTATGATTGTAATCTATATTTTGTTTCATCCTATATGTCCAATATTTATTATATTTGTATGCTTGCATATGATTGAGGCCATTATTTGTTTAAACTCACTTATCCAAATTAAGCCTACCCTTTTCAATTACCTTTGTTAACCACTTTGAGCCTTTAAATCCCATTTGTTCTATATTTCACCACATTACTAGCCTTAAGCAGAAAAATAATTGTATATCCCAAATTGAATCTTTGGTTAGCTTAAGATAGAATTGTGTGTGCTAGTTAAGCATAGGAAATTGTGGGAACAAAAGTTATTAAGGGAATGTGTCATGATAATACAATGGGAATTTGGATACCTACTCATGTGAAACTATAAGAATTAAAAATCTATGTGCATTGATAAGTTATGTTTATTTTTATGTCTATATATAAAAAAAATATAAAAAAATAAATATAAATAAAAAAATCAATAAATAAATAAGGGGACAAAATTATCCCAATGCTGAATTAAGAATTCAAAGATCAATGCACATATGATAAAATTAAAATAAAAAGTTGATACATGAGTATGGAATGTAAAAGGGAATTCTGGGTAGCTAGGTATGAATTCTAAGGTTACACTAAATATATATAGGTTGGGTTAAAGCTTGGGTTAATTAAAGATTCAATTTATAAGCTCACTTAACCATATATGTATCCCTACCCCTACCTTGGTGTTCATACCCTGGGTCGAGCTATCCGACCTGGGATGATTAACGACAAAGTGACCGACCTCTTTAGGTCAAGCGGACCGACTTCTTCTTAAAGAACTCGGCCAAATCGACAGGAAAGCCCATAAAGGGCCCAAGTAGAGGAACACGACCCAAATCCAAAGGCCGTCCAAGCCTATTGGGATAAGGGTGGTTCCCTTGAAGATAAGCTGACCTCAACTCAAAGATAAAGATAAGATAAGATAACTAACTTATCTTATCTAGAAAGGTCACTCTACAACTACTATAAATACACTGGAGCACCCAGGTATAACTCATACTCTGATTCTACATAAAACCTGCTTAATACCCATGCTAACTTAAGCATCGGAGTCTCTTGTAGGTACCCCCACCCTCTGGTGACGAAGGATCAGCAGTGCAGTCAATCCAACAAGTCGGACGCACCCGCTCCGGCCGTCATCCACCGACCGGACACGTCGGCTCCGACCAGTGCAGAAGATCTCATCCGAGATCGACCTCCAATTTCAGGTAACCCCCGGAACATTGGCGCCGTTGCCGGGGACCTGGAAGTCATCCCAACACCATGGCGGACGACCATGACAATGATCACGATTCAGATCTAGAAAACAGAACGCCGCACAAAAACGCGAACACCCCACTAAAAGACACCCCGAAATCCAACGGAGACAAAAATCCAGCAAATCCGGGAGCAATAGAAGCACTTCAAGATCGCTTGAAGCAACTTGAAAAAGAAACCCAACAACAACGAGAAATTGGGAAGGATCTACAAAGAGAGATACGGCGACGTCGAGAATTGGAAGAAAAATTACAGCAATTAGAAGCCGATCTCAAATCGAAGGCCCCTCGGATCACTCCTGAGGAAAGCTCACGTAAAGAACAGGATCCATTCACCAGGGAGATCATGAAAACCAAAATCCCAAAGGACTTCAAACTCCCAGATATGACTTTATATGACGGTACCACAGATCCCAACTACCATCTCAGCAATTTCAGAAGCAGAATGTACCTTACCGACGCCTCAGACGCCGTTCGCTGTAAAGCTTTCCCAACAACTCTCACGAAGACAGCAATCCGATGGTTCGACAACTTACCTCCAAAGTCCATCTCAAACTTCGACGACCTGGCCAAAAGGTTCCTGGCCAGATTCTCCATCCAGAAAGATAAAGCCAAGCACGCCCCCAGTCTACTGGGGATCAAGCAAGGAGATCGGGAGAGCCTCCGCAACTACATGGAAAGATTCAACAAAACATGCATGGACATACAAAGCTTACCAACAGAGGCCGCCATCATGGGACTCATCAATGGCCTACGAGAGGGACCATTTAGCCAATCTATATCAAAGAAGTACCCTACCTCATTAGACGAAATACAGGAGCGAGCAAAAAAATACATCAACATGGAAGAAAACGCTCGGTTGGGAGAAACCTCAAAATCTGGGAACCCCTACCAAGATAAAGACAAGGAATCCAAAAAGAAAGAAGATCGACAGGGGGAGAAAATCAAAAAGTACCATAATTACACTCCTCTCAGGGCATCCCTGGTCGACGTGTACAAAGAAGTCTGACATACAGAGAAAATCCCCCCGGCGCGACCACTCAAAGGCAAAAGGGGAGGGGGAAACCGAAAGGAATATTGTGAATACCATCGAGTTTGAGGGCACTCCACCAACAAGTGCTTCGACTTAAAGAATATCATAGAAAAATTGGTGAGAGAAGGAAGATTAGATCGATTTCTGGCTACCCGAGATGATGACCAAAGAAAAAGACGAAGGGACGAGGATGACGGACGAACTGAACGATCACCTCGGACACCAGAAAGACACGTCCACATGATACACGGCGGATTTGCAGGAGGAGGGATCTCCAAATCATCTCGAAAAAGATATCTCAAAGAAGTATATCAGGTCGAGGGAAAGGAGGAAGCACCCGACATCCCTGCGATAACATTCACTAAAGAGGACGCATCTGGCATCATCTCGGGACACGATGATCCCATGGTCATCACTGTCATACTGGCAAACGCCACTCTGCATCGCACACTAGTGGACCAAGGGAGTTCTGCCGACATCTTATTCAAAACAGCCTTCGACAAACTCGGCTTAGACGAAAAGGAGCTTAGAGCATACCCGAACAGTCTGTTCGGATTAGGAGATACCCCAGTACAACCACTGGGATACATATAGCTACACACAACCTTCGGAAAAGGGAGCCAATCTCGGACCCTCAAGATAGACTACATCGTGGTCGACGTAAGTTCAGCCTACAATGCTCTAATAGGTCGGACAACACTTAATCAACTCGGCGCAATAGTCTCAACTCCACATCTATGCATGAAATTCCCAACCACATAGGGGATAGCCACGATAAAAGCAGATCAAAAGATGGCACGCCGCTGTTATAACGAAAGTCTAAACCTTAGAGGCAGGGGAGAAGAGTTTCATACAATCGAACTGGGCGGAGTCCAGCGACGAGAAGAACTCCGTCCGCAACCAGAAGGCGAGATAGAGAAGATTCAAATCGGAGACACCTCGGACAAAACGACCAATATTGGCACGATCCTCAGAGGAAACTCAAAAGAATTACTGATACAATTCTTATGAGATAATGTCAATCTCTTCGCATGGAAAGCCGCGGACATGCCAGGCATAGACCCTAAGCTAATGTGCCACAAGTTGGCGGTCTACCCAGGATCTCGGCCGGTGCAGCAGAGACGAAGGAAACTCGGGCCAAAACGATACAAAGCTGTGGAAGAACAAGTACAAGCACTACTGGAGGCAGGATTTATAAGAGAAGTCAAGTACCCACTATGGCTAGCCAACGTCGTCTTGGTGAAAAAATCAAACGGGAAGTGGCGAATGTGCACCGATTACACCGATCTCAACAAAGCCTGCCCAAAAGATCCATACCCACTCCCAAGCATCGACGCCCTGGTAGATGCTTCCTTCGGATACAGATACCTTTCGTTTATGGACGCATACTCGGGATACAACCAAATTCCCATGTATCCACCAGATCAGGAAAAGACCTCGTTCTTAACACTAAAGGCAAACTACTGCTACATCGTGATGCATTTCGGTCTCAAGAACGCAGGAGCTACTTATCAAAGGCTAATGAATAAAGTCTTCTCAGATCACATCGGAAAAATCATGGAAGTTTATGTAGACGACATGTTAATAAAGACACAAAGCGAAGACACATTATTATCCGACCTGGCTCAAGTATTCGACACCATAAGGAAGCACGACATGCGACTCAATCCCGCAAAATGCACCTTCGGAGTAGAAGCAGGCAAATTCTTAGGTTTCATGCTCACACAAAGGGGAATTGAAGCAAATCCAGACAAATGTCAAGCCATACTCAACATGAAGAGCCCAACCTGTGTCAAAGAAGTACAACAACTCAACGGGAGATTGGCCGCCCTATCCCGATTCTTAGCAGGAGCTGCGATAAAATCCCTCCCCTTCAATGCTACTTTAAGAAAGGGAAAACAGTTCGAATGGACGACAGAATGTGAGCAAGCCTTCCAAGACTTCAAGGAGTTCTTAGGACGGCCACCTATCCTATCCTGACCACGAGAAGGAGAACCGCTGGTGCGCAGAAATTGTGATTACACTTTAATTATGTAAAATTCATCGCTCTTTCTTTCCCTGGTAATGGCGCCAAAAACATGATGCCAATACCATGGTTCACAACTTCGCACAACTGACCAGCAAGTGCACTGGGTCATCCAAGTAATACCTTACGTGAGTAAGGATCGAATCCCACAGAGATTGTTGGTATGAAGCAAGCTATGATCACCTTGTAAATCTCAGTCAGGTAGGGTTAAATATGATTGGATTAGATAATTAAAAGAATAATAATAAAAGAGGGATAGAAATACTTATGTAATTTATTGGTGAGAATTTCAGATAAGCGAATAGAGATGCTTTCGTTCCTCTGAACCTCTGCTTTCCTGCTATCTTCATCCAATTAGTCTTACTCCTTTCCATGGCTGGCTTTATGTGATACATCACCATTATCAATGGCTACTTTCGGTCTTCTCTCGGGAAAATGATCCAAATGCCCTGTCATGGCACGGCTAATCGTCTGGAGGCATCACCCTTGTCAATGGTTTCATCTTATCCTCTCAGTGAAAATGGTCAACGCACCCTGTCACGGCACGGCTATTCATCTGTCGGTTCTTGATCATGCTGGAATAGGATTTACTATCCTTTTGCGTCTGTCACTACACCCAGCACTCGCGAGTTTGAAGCTCGTCACAGTCATTCAATCATTGAATCCTACTCGGAATACCACAGACAAGGTTTAGACTTTCCGGATTCTCTTGAATGCCGCCATTATTCTAGCTTACACCACGAAGATTCCGATTAAGAGATCTAAGAGATACTCATTCAATCGAAAGTAGAACGGAAGTGGTTGTCAGGCACGCGTTCATGGGGAATGATGATGATTGTCACGTTCATCACATTCAGGTTGAAGTGCAAATTAATATCTTAGAAGTGAAATAAGATGAATTGAATAGAAAACAGTAGTACTTGCATTAATCTTTGAGGAACAGCAGAGCTCTACACCTTAATCTATGGAGTGTAGAAACTCTACCGTTAAAATTACATAAGTGAAAGGTCTAGGCATGGCCGAATGGCTAGCCCCTCTGATCTAAGAACCAGGCGTCCAAAGATGATCAAAGGATCAAAAGATAATCCAAAGATGGTTCAAAAGATATCTAATACAATAGTGAAATGTCCTATTTATAATAAACTAGCTACTAGGGTTTACAGATGTAAGTGATTGATGCATAAATCCACTTCCGGGGCCCACTTGGTGTGTGCTTGGGCTGAGCTTTGAGTGTTGCACGTGTAGAGGTCCTCCTTGGAGTTGAACGCCAGCTTTTGTGCCAGTTTGGGCGTTCAACTCTGGTTTTGGCTCCTTTTCTGGCGCTGGACGCCAGATTTGGGCAGAAAGCTGGCGTTGAACGCCAGTTTGCATCATCTATTCTTGGTCAAAGTATGGACTATTATACATTTCTGGAAAGCCCTGGATGTCTACTTTCCAACGCAATTAGAAGCGCGCCATTTGGAGTTCTGTAGCTCCAGAAAATCTATTTTGAGTACAAGGAGGTCAGAATCCAACAGCATCAGTAGTCCTTCTTCAACCTCTGAATCTGATTTTTGCTCAAGTCCCTCAATTTCAGCCAGAAAATACCTGAAATCACAGAAAAACACACAAACTCATAGTAAAGTCCAGAAATGTGAATTTAACATAAAAACTAATGAAAACATCCCTAAAAGTAACTAGATACTGCTAAAAACATACTAAAAACAATGTCAAAAAGCGTATAAATTATCCGCTCATCACAACACCAAACTTAAATTGTTGCTTGTCCCCAAGCAACTGAAAATCAAATAGGATAAAAAGAAGAGAATATACTATAAATTCCAAACTATCAATGAAACAGAGCTTCAATCATATGAGCGGGACTTATAGCTTTTTGCCTCTTGAATAGTTTTGGCATCTCACTTTATCCATTGAAGTTCAGAATGATTGGCATCTATAGGAACTCAGAGTTTAGATAGTGTTATTGACTCTCCTAGTTCAGTATGATGATTCTTGAACACAGCTATTTTATGAGTCTTGGCCGTGGCCCTATGCACTTTGTTTTCTAGTATTACCACCGGATACATAAATGCCACAGACACATAATTGGGTGAACCTTTTCAGATTATGACTAAGCTTTGCTAGGGTCCCCAATTAGAGGTGTCCAGGGTTCTTAAGCACACTCTTTTTTTGTTTTGGACCTTGACTTTAACCGCTCAGTCTCAAGTTTTCACTTGACACCTACACGCCACAAGCACATGGTTAGGGACAGCTTGGTTTAGCCGCTTAGACCAGGATTTTATTCCTTTAGGCCCTCCTATCCACTGATGCTCAAAGCCTTGGGATCCTTTTTATTTGCCCTAGCCTTTTGGTTTTAAGGGTTATTGGCTTTTTGCTCTTGCCTCTTGGTTTTAAGAGCTTTTGGCTTTTTCTGCTTGCTTTTTCTTTTTCTTTCTATTTTTTTTTCGCTATTTTTTTTTTCTGCAAGCTTTGTTCTTTGCTGCTTTTTCTTGCTTCAAGAATCTTTTTTATGATTTTTCAGATTATCAAATAACATGTCTCCTAGTCATCATTCTTTCAAGAGCCAACATATTTAACATTCTTAAACAACAACTTCAAAAGACATATGCACTGTTCAAGCATTCATTCAGAAAACAAGAAGCATTGTCACCACATCAATATAATTAAACTAAGTTCAACGATAAATTCGAAACTCATGTACTTCTTGTTCTTTTGAATTAAAATATTTTTCATTTAAGAGAGGTGATGGATTCATAGGACATTTATAACTTTATGACAAAGTTACTAACTACTAATGATCATGTAATGAAGACACAAACATAGATAAGCACACAACATAGAAAACGAAAAACAGAAGAAATAAGAACAAGGAATGAATCCACCTTAGTGATGGTGGCGTTTCCTTCTTGAGGAACCAATGATGTCCTTGAGCTCTTCTATGTCTCTTCCTTGTCTTTGTTGCTCCTCCCTCATTGCTTTTTGATCTTCTCTTTTTTCATGGAGCATGATGGAGTGCTCTTGATGTTCCACGCTTAATTGTCCCATATTGGAACTCAATTCTCCTAGGGAGGTGTTGATTTGCTTCCAATAGTTTTGTGGAGGAAATTGCATTTGAGGCATCTCCGGGATCTCATGGTGATGAGCTTCTTGCGCCTCTTGAGCTCCATGAATGGGCTCTCTTGCTTGCTCCATCTTTTTCTTAGTGATGGGCTTCTCTTCCTTAATAGGAGTGTCTCCTTCTATGAAAGCTCCAGCTGAGTAACATAGATGGCAGATAAGATGAGGAAAAGCTAGCCTTGCCATGGGGGATGACTTTTCGGCTATTTTATAGAGTTTATTAGAGATGACTTCATGAACTTCTATTTCCTCTCCAATCATGATGATATGAATCATGATGGCCCGATCCACAGTAACTTCAGATCGGTTGCTAGTGGGAATGATTGAGCATTGAATGAACTCCAACCATCCTCTAGCCACAGGCTTGAGGTCCAATCTTCTTAGTTGAACCGGCTTGCCCTTGGAGTCAATCTTCCATTGAGCTCCTTCCACACATATGTCCATAAGGACTTGGTCCAACCTTTGATTAAAGTTGACCCTTCTAGTGTAGGGGCGTTCATCTCCTTGCATCATGGGCAAGTTGAACGCCAACCTCACATTTTTCGGACTAAAATCTAAGTATTTCCCCCGAACCATTGTAACATAGTTCTTTGGATCCGGGTTCTTACTTTGATCATGGTTCTTGGTGATCCATGCATTGGCATAGAACTCTTGAACCATTAGGATGCCGACTTGTTGGATGGGGTTTGTTAGAACTTCCCAACCTCTTCTTTGAATTTCATGTCGGATTTCCGGATACTCATTTCTTTTGAGTTTGAAAGGGACCTCAGGGATCACCTTCTTCTTGGCCACAACATCATAGAAGTGGGCTTGATGGGCTTTGGAGATGAACCTTTCCATCTCCTATGACTCGGAGGTGGAAGTTTTTGTCTTTCCTTTTCCCTTTCTAGAGGATTCTCCGGTCTTAGGTGCCATCAATGGTAATGGAAAAACAAAAAGCTTATGCTTTTACCACACCAAACTTAGAATATTGCTCGCCCTCGAGCAATAAAAGAAAGAATAGATGAAGAAGAAGAAGAAAATATGGAGAAGAGGGGTGAAGTGTGTTTCGGCCAAGTAGAGAGGAGAGGGTTGTGTTGTGTGAAAATGAGGAAGAATGGAGGGCTATATATAGAGGAGGGAAGTGGGTTAAGGTTCGGCCATTTAGGGTGGGTTTGGGTGGGAAATTGGTTTTGAATTTTGAAGGTAGGTGGAGTTTATGAGGTAGGTTTATGGGGAAGAGTGGATGGATGTGAGTGGTGAAGAGGTGATGGGGAAGAGAGATTGAGGTGATTGGTGAAGGGGTTTTTGGGGAAGAGTGTTTATGGGGTTGTGTGAAAGAGAGTGGTGAGGGATGAGAAGAAGTGAGTGGAGGTAGGTGGGGATCCTGTGGGGTCCACAGATCCTGAGATGATCCTGTGGGGGCAACAAATCCTGAGGTGTCAAGGCATTTACATCCCTGCACTAATTTAGGCATGCAAAATGCCCTTGCACACAACTCTGGGCGTTCAGCGCCAGGTTGGTGCCCATTTTGGGCGTTCAACGCACATTTACTAGCCATTTCTGGCGTTGAACGCCAGAACCATGCTTGTTCTGGGCGTTCAGCGCCAGGATGCTGCCCATTTTGGGCGTTCAGCGCCAGAACCATGCTCTGTTCTGGCGTTGAACGCCAGGCAGATGCTCCTCCAGGGTGTGATTTTTCTTCTGCTGTTTTTTATTCTGTTTTCAATTTTTATATTCATTTTGTGACTCCACATGATCATGAACCTATAAAGACATATAACTAAGAAAAATATAGTTAGATAAATAAAAATTTGGTTGCCTCCCAACAAGCGCTTCTTTAATGTCAATAGCTTGACAGTGGGCTCTCATGGAGCCTCACAGATGTTCAGAGCATTGTTGAGACTCTCCAACACCAAACTTAGAGTTTGGATATGGGAGTTCAACACCAAACTTATAGTTTGGTTGTGGCCTCCCAACACCAAACTTAGAGTTTGACTGTGGGGGCTTTGTTTGACTCTGCTTTGAGAGAAGCTTTTTCTGCTTCCTCTCCATGGATGCAGAGAGAGATCCTTGAGTTGTAAACACAAGGTTGTCCTTATTCATTTGAAGGATCAATTCTCCTCTGTCCACATCAATCACAGCTCTTGCTGTGGCTAGGAAAGGTCTTCCTAGGATGATGGATTCATCCTCTTCCTTTCCAGTATCCAGGACTATGAAATCAGCAGGGATGTAAAGGCCTTCAACCTTTACTAACACATCCTCTACTTGTCTATAAGCCTGTTTTCTTGAATTATCTGCCATCTCTAATGAGATTCTAGCAGCTTGCACCCCATAGATTCCCAGTTTCTCTATTATAGAGAGGGGCATGAGGTTTATCCCTGAACCAAGGTCACACAGAGCCTTAAAGATCATGGTGCCTATAGTACAAGGTATTATAAACTTTCCAGGATCCTGTCTCTTCTGAGGCAATGTCAGTTGATCTAGATCACTTAGTTCATTGATGAACAAGGGAGGTTCAGCTTCCCAAGTATCAATGCTAAATAATTTGGCATTCAGCTTCATGATTGCACCAAGAAACTTGGCTGTTTGCTCTTCAGTAACATCCTCATTCTCTTCAGAAGAGGAATACTCATCAGAGCTCATGAATGGCATAAGGAGGTTTAATGGGATCTCTATGGTCTCTAGATGAGCCTCAAAGTCCTTTGGTTCCTCAGAGGGAAGCTCCTTATTGATCACTGGACGTCCCAGGAGGTCTTCCTCCTTGGGATTCACGTCCTCCTCTCCCTCATTGGGTTCGGCCATTTTAGTTATGTCAATGGCCTTGCACTCTCCTTTTGGATTTTCTTCTATATTGCTTGGGAGAGTGCTAAAAGGGATTTCAGTGATCTTTTTACTCAGCTGGCCCACTTGTGCTTCCAAATTTCTAATGGAAGACCTTGTTTCATTCATGAAACTTACAGTGGCCTTGGATAGATCAGAGACTAAGTTTGCTAAGCTAGATAGATTCTGCTCAGAATTCTCTGTCTGTTGCTGAGTGGATGATGGAAAGGGTTTATTATTGTTAAACCTGTTTCTTCCACCATTATTAAAGCCTTGTTGAGGCTTTTGATCCTTCCATGAGAAATTTGGATGATTTCTCCATGATGAGTTATAAGTGTTTCCATAAGGTTCACCTAAGTAATTCACCTCTGCTATTGTAGGGTTCTCAGGATCATAAGCTTCTTCTTCAGAAGATGCCTCTTGAGTACTGTTGGATGCAGCTTGCATTCCATTCAGACTCTGAGAAATCATATTGACTTGCTGAGTCAATATTTTGTTCTGAGCCAATATGGCATTCAGAGTATCAACTTCAAGAACTCCCTTCTTCATAGGCGTCCCATTATTCACAGGATTCCTCTCAGAAGTGTACATGAACTGGTTATTAGCAACCATGTCAATGAGTTCTTGAGCTTCTGCAGGCGTTTTCTTTAGGTGAATGGATCCACCTACAGAAGTATCCAATGACATCTTTGATAGCTCAGATAAACCATCATAGAATATATCCAGGATGGTCCATTCTGAAAGCATGTCAGAAGGACACTTTTTGGTCAGCTGCTTGTATTTTTCCCAAGCTTCATAGAGGGATTCACCTTCCTTCTGTCTGAAGGTTTGAACATCCACTCTAAGCTTGCTCAGCTTTTGAGGAGGAAAGAACTTGGCTAAGAAAGCCGTGACCAGCTTATCCCAAGAGTTCAGGCTATCTCTGGGTTGAGAGTCCAACCACACTCTAGCTCTGTCTCTTACAGCAAAAGGGAAAAGCATGAGCCTGTAGACTTCAGGATCTACTCCATTAGTCTTAACAGTATCACATATCTGCAAGAATTTAGTTAAGAACTGAAAAGGATCTTCAGATGGAAGTCCATGAAACTTGCAGTTCTGCTGCATCAGAGAAACTAATTGAGGTTTCAGCTCAAAGTTGTTTGCTCCAATGGCAGGAATGGAGATGCTTCTTCCATGTAAATTGGAATTAGGTGCAGTAAAGTCACCAAGCATTCTCCTTGCATTATTATTATTTTCGGCTGCCATCTCTTCTTCCTGTTCGAAAATTTCTGAAAGGTTATCTCTGGATTGTTGTATTTTAGCTTCTCTTAGTTTTCTCTTCAGAGTCCTTTCAGGTTCTGGATCTGCTTCAACAAGAATATTCTTGTCCTTGCTCCTGCTCATATGACAAAGAAGAGGGCACAGAAAAAATAATAATAATAATATGGATCATTTATACCACAGTATAGAGGTCCTTGTGTTAGTAGAAGAAAAGAAGAAAAAATATGAACTCAGAGAAAGAGAGGGTTCGGATTTTTGGTGGTGTGAGGAAGAGATGTTAGTAGATGAATAAATAAATAGAAGGGGATGAGAGAGAAGGAATTTTCGAAAATAATTTTTGAAAAAGAGTTAGTGATTTTTGAAAATAGTTTTTGAAAAATGTTAGTAATTTTCGAAAATTAAGATTTAAAAATTAAAATAATTAGTTAATTAAAAAGAGATTTTTGAAAAAGAGGGAAGATATTTTCGAAAATTAGAGAGAGAGAGTTAGTTAGGTGGTTTTGAAAAAGATAAGAAACAAACAAAAAGTTAGTTAGTTAGTTGAAACAAATTTTGAAAAGATAAGAAGTTAGGAAGTTAGAAAAGATATTTTGAAATCAAATTTTTGAAAAAGATAAGATGAGAAGATATTTTTGAAAAGATATGATAGAAATTAGTTTTGAAAAAGATTTGATTTTTAAAATCACAATTAATGACTTGATTCACAAGAAATCACAAGATATGATTCTAGAACTTAAAGTTTGAATCTTTCTTAACAAGCAAGTGACAAACTTGAAATTTTTGAATCAAAACATTAATTGTTGATGTTATTTTCGAAAATAACTGAGAAATTTGAAAAAGATTTGATTTTTGAAAAAGATTTTGAAAAAGATAAGATTTTCAAATTGAAAATTTGATTTGACTCATAAGAAACAACTTGATTTTAAAAATTTTTGAAAAAGTCAACTCAAATTTTCGAATTTGATGAAAGAAAAAGGGAAATATATTTTTTCTTTGATTTTTGAATTTTTATGATGAGGGAGAAAAACATGAAAATTATGCAATGCATGAGAATTTTAGATCAAAACATGTGATGCATGCAAGAATGCTATGAATGTCAAGATGAACACCAAGAACACTATGAAGATCATGATGAACATCAAGAACATATTTTTGAAAAATTTTTAATCCAAAGAAAACATGCAAGACACCAAACTTAGAATTCTTTAATGCTTAGACACTAAGAATTCAAGAATGCATATGAAAAACAAGAAAAGACACAAAACATGAAATCATCAAGATCAAACAAGAAGACTTACCAAGAACAACTTGAAGATCATGAAGAACACTATGAATGCATGAAAATTTTCGAAAAATGCAAGATGTACATGCAATTGACACCAAACTTATAACATGACTCAAGACTCAAACAAAAAACACAAAAAATATTTTTGATTTTTTTTTTTGATTTTCTAATTTTTTTGGATTTTTTTCGAAAATTATTTGTAAAAGAAAAAAAATAAGGATTCCAAAAGTTTTAATATGAATTCCAGGAATCTTGCCATATTAGTCTAAAGCTTCAGTCCAGGAATTAGACATGGCTCACTAGCCAGCCAAGCTTTCAAAGAAAGCTCCAGTCCAAAACACTAGACATGGCCAATGGCCAGCCAAGCTTCAGCATGTAAATCAGGAACAGCAGCAGGTGGATTAGCAACAACTAGCTTGCTCTTGATAACAAATTGCAAGCCTCAGTCCAAATAAATTAAGACATGGCTTTACAGCTAGCCAGGCTTCACATGCTTCATGAGACACTAGAATTCATTCTTAAAAATTTTGAATAAAATTTTTGAAAACATTTTTAATTTTTTTTTTTCAAAAACAGATGAGAAAATTTTTGAAAGATTTTTTTGAAAAATATTTTTTTTTTATTTTCTTTTTTGAAAATAAAATAAAAAGAAAATTTGTAAGACCCAGAACCTTTGAAGAGCCTTTTTATGATCAAGTCTCAAATCATATAGTTATTTATAGCCTTAATTTCAGAAATTGTTTTATTAAAGATAATTAAGGCAAGTTTTGATTTATTGAAATTGAGACGAGTTATGATCTTTATCCAATTTTATAATTGTTGGGTTATTTTCTATATTTAAATTATAAATTTAGCAGTTGTGAAATAATAAGGATTTTATATGTTTTGGACTAAGTAACTAATATTTTAAATATTAGTACTGCTATTTTGGAAAATAGAGAAATTAATTATATTATTTCTAATTTTTAGATTTGGACATTTTATTGAAAGTAATTTGTAAAAATTGATGATCAAATAGTATTTTCTATATATAATTAGCATTAGACTTAATTTGGGTCTCAATTAATATATTATTCCCATTTTTGTTTGAAAATACCAAATTGCCCCTAACCCTAAGTTTCAAAAGTGAAACCCTAACCCAGTAACCCGATACCCGACCCGGTTCCCTCTTCACCCACACCCAGCCGCCGCATCCTATCTGTTTCCCTTCCTTCTCTCAGTAACGCAACACACACAGCAGCAACAACTGCAAAAGGAAGCCAAGCAAAGAAAGGGTTAGGGGGAAAAACGGGAAGAAGGAGGGGGAAGAGGGGAAGGACGGCGCCGGCGAGGAGCCACTATCGCTGCCGCCGCATCGTCACTGGGTCTCGGAGGGAGACTGTGCTTGGGGCTGTCGTCGTCAAGTCACCACGAGCCTCCGATCGCGCTCCAGTTCAGCTCGCCGACCAGCCGCATTCTGCCACCACGTCCAGCTCCTCGCCGTCGCGCTACCGATTTGTCGCCGATTTCGTCATCTGCGTCGTCGTCCTTACTGCGAGACCAGCACCGCCGTTGCCATCCTTGCACGAGAATAGGTAGAGGCTAGCAGTAGAGGGCGGCGCATGAGAGGGAGTTTGCGGTGAAGGGAGAGTGGCGCCGTCTTGTACGTCGCCGGAGCTAGGTAGTCATTGTCCTTGCCAGCAGCGAAGAAGAAGAAGCGAGATGAAACCCCCTTGTTTGCTGCTTCGGTTCGCTAAGAAAGAGCTTGGCGCCGCCGGAGTTGCTGTCTGTCTCTGCCTCGGGGTTCTGCGAGTTGCCGGAGCCCACTGTCACCGGAGCTGCCCAGAACCACCACTGTGGCTGCCGCTGGGATCGTGAACGGAAGGGGGAGAAGCTGGTTCTGTCATAGCCATTCCCGGGGGAGAAATCAATCGTGCCATCGTGCCCTGGCGCTGGGAAACGCCACTACCGCGACCAAGCTCCACCGCCGGAGCTTCTGACTACTTCTGCCGTCGCCAGAAAAGTTGCCGTTGATCCACCGAAGCTTCTGGCCGCCGCCGGAGCTGTTGCCGGGGCCGATTCGGAATCGCAGCTGCCTTATTGTGTTATTTCGGTAAGAAATTATGTTTCGAATAATCTCGCGTTAGTATTCTGTTATGTTTGGTTAATGAATGAGTATTGGTAACGTGGGATCGAGTCCTGATTATTATATGTTGCAATTAGTGTTGCTATGATTATTGCAAAAGTGGCTGGGAGCTGAGGCTTTAGTTCCTGTCAGTTCGGTTTGAGGCGGAAAGGACTTGATGAGGCATTTGGGCTATGGTTTTGCGTTTTGAGGTAGGGGCGCTTTCCAAAAACTGTTTTATGTATTGGAATTATTACATATGGATACTGATGTGAGATATTGTGTATTTGGTGATTGTATCTGCCTTATGTATTATTTGATTGACTCGAATGATTATGGATGTTGATTTGGCGGAATTGTTGTGCGGCTTGTGAAATGTAATGTTTTGAAGTTGATTCTTTAAAGCTTTGAAATCGAGTTTAATCCGTTGAGGATTGATTTGAGTTAATTTTCTTGGGAATGTGAAAAATAGAATGTACTCTTGAATTCAGCCTGGTTTACTTTAATTGACTTAGTTTTGGATAAATGATTTATTGCTGAACCGATTCTTTAAAGTTTTGGAAATGAGTTAAATCGGTTGATATTGAGTTGATTTTGAAATGGTTTCCTTAAGATACGCCACTGAGGCCATTGTTGGATTTAGCTTGCTTTGAATTGATTTCTGGTTTTGAGCTGTTGAAAAGGAATGAGGAATGGTTTAGTTGGGACCCGAACCGGGTGGCAAAAGTCCAAGTTTTAGGGGAGGTGCTGCCGAAATTTCTACAAAATCCTACTCTTGTTTGTAAAGTTATTTAAAAAGGGTTGGATTTGAGAAATTGTATTATTTGATTTATTAAGAGAATATTTATGTTTTCAAGCTTAATTTATTTAATGAACTTTATGCGTTGAGTCCGGCTTATTTAGAAACGAACTATTTTTACCGTTTGAATCACTGAAGGAAAGAATGATGCTCTAATATTGATTTCAATATAAAAGAAGCTTTTAGTGATTTCAAAGGAATCTAGACTTTTGATTGAGTAATTAAGTTTGAGGCATTTTGGAAGAGTTAGAAAAATGGGTTCCAAAAAGAAACCAGAAAGTGGTTTGATTCAAATGAATCGGTTCCTTTTCAAATGAGTTGATTTTTGGACCGGGTTGGAACTTGTGATTTTGTATGGTCAGTTTCATAATAAATTCAGTTTTATTTACTTGAACCGAGAATCCATGATTTTAAGAGTTTCAATGAATTTTAAGGAATTTATATAAGTTGACCTTCCCTAAAGACTTGGGACTCTGGCAAGAAACTTTTGTTATAAAATCCCATTGTTGGATGGGTGATTTTGAATGTTCCCAAAAAGAATCTTTAACTTTCCATGGTTTTGGAAGTTTTGGAAAGAGAATGCCGAGAGTGGCTTTGATTTAAAAAGGGAACTCACTTTTAGAAAATTTGGCTTATGAGCCTGAGATGATTTGAGAAATGAGATCTTTAAAGCCAAGGCTGAAAAGAGTTGAAATTTGATTTTTAAGTGAATGAATTGAGAAAAGTGATTTATGGCTTAAATGCCGATTTATGAATTTGATGATGTCGAATGGTGGAAGTGCTATTTTGTTATGAGCCGGAATGGCTGTGTATGCTATTGAACTATGGCTGATTCCCAAATGAGTTGTGAGCCGTATGGCTGATTATGAATTATGAACTTAAGCCGAAGGGCTGTATTTATTGATAAATTGGCTGATTCTGGATTGAACCGTGAGCCGGATGGCTGAGATGGATGGTGATCCATGGTTGAGTACAAATGCATGTACGCAATCGAATGAATTGTGAATTTAAGCCGGATGGCTGAGATGAATGTTGTATGCGAGTATGCTTGTGTTTTCTCTTTGGTTGTAAGGGTGACAGGGCACCGATACCCTCTAATGGCGGCAGGGCGCAGATATCCTCTAATGGCGACAGGGCGCAGATACCCTCTAATGGCGACAGGGCGCAGATACGCTCTAATGATAATAAAGCGCAACAGAGAGATTGTGTCCGGGTTAGCTACCGGACACGTCGGGTTGGCTTGGTAACCGACAGATGATATCATCAGCCACTAGGACAGGCATGCATCATATGCATCTATGTGACATTGTTTGGGTGTGCATATTGTACGTGGTTTGCCTTTGTGATCAACTGCTAATTGTTCTACTTGCTGTAACTGTTTGTTTGTGCTTGCATCTTCCTATTTGTGTTTGCTACTGGGACTCTGTTGGACTGTGGTGATTGGTTGATGGTTGGATTGTTTGGGCCTAGAGCCGTGGTTGGAATGAGATGAACCGATGGTTGATTTCGGTTTTGTGTTTCTGGTTTGGAATAAAATATGAAAGGCTATTTTGGTTCAGCATAGATAAACCGTTTTGAAAAGCTTTTGAGTTTTTGAGAATTGAACGGTCCTCCTTTCAGAAAAGATTTTCAGACTTTACTTTTGTTGTAAACCGTTGTTTTTGAAAAGGAGGTATAAGACGGTTATTAATCACTGGTACGGTTTATCTTCACGTATCCTATTACAGTAATTCCCAAAAATCCTCTACTGAGAACCCTTTCGAGGATGATGTTCTCACCCTCCTACATTTTTCCCCTTTCAGGATATGGGCGCAGAAGTTACGAAGAGCTTATTTAATTGTTGTTGTGATGCTCTGTATTGTTTTAGTTATGGTTTATTGTACCCTCGCCTTTATCTTGATATATATTCTGCAAGAGGGATAGTTGTATTGGTTAATGCTTGTAATAATATTTATATATATGTATGTATATATATATATGTATGTACTCTTTATGAGTTTCTGTACGTTGTATGGTATGCATGGATGTACGTTGTATAGCAAAGTATCTTTTGGATCGGTATTGCGGTTTAAAGTTTTAAACAGGCTCATATTTTAGTATTAAATATTATAAGTGTCGTCGTAATGTCCGAGCTATCAGAGTC
Organism: Arachis ipaensis; assembly: GCF_059453495.1. Classification (NCBI taxonomy): domain Eukaryota; kingdom Viridiplantae; phylum Streptophyta; class Magnoliopsida; order Fabales; family Fabaceae; genus Arachis; species Arachis ipaensis. Next base: position 98,871,966 of record NC_142439.1, read on the forward strand.
GCACAGCCGGAAGTGTGAGCTTTGGTAGTTAGGGTGTTACAAAATTACCTAATCTGAGCAACAAGATGAACCGTTAGTTGTCCAAACTCGAACAATCCCCGGCAACGGCGCCAAAAACTTGGTGTTGTTGCCGGATCAAACTTGGCACTGATGTTACCGGACCAAAAGCTTGCCGAAAACTCGAACAATCCCCAGCAACGGCGCCAAAAACTTGGTGCGCAGAAATTGTGATTACACTTTAATTATGTAAAATTCATCGCTCTTTCTTTCCCTGGTAATGGCGCCAAAAACATGATGCCAATACCATGGTTCACAACTTCGCACAACTGACCAGCAAGTGCACTGGGTCGTCCAAGTAATACCTTACGTGAGTAAGGGTCGAATCCCACGGAGATTGTTGGTATGAAGCAAGCTATGGTCACCTTGTAAATCTCAGTCAGGTAGGGTTAAATGTGATTGGATTAGATAATTAAAAGAATAATAATAAAAGAGGGATAGAAATACTTATGTAATTCATTGGTGAGAATTTCAGATAAGCGAATAGAGATGCTTTCGTTCCTCTGAACCTCTGCTTTCCTGCTATCTTCATCCAATTAGTCTTACTCCTTTCCATGGCTGGCTTTATGTGATACATCACCATTGTCAATGGCTACTTTCGGTCTTCTCTCGGGAAAATGATCCAAATGCCCTGTCACGGCACGGCTAATCGTCTGGAGGCATCACTCTTGTCAATGGTTTCATCTTATCCTCTCAGTGAAAATGGTCAACGCACCCTGTCACGGCACGGCTATTCATCGGTCGGTTCTCGATCATGCTGGAATAGGATTTACTATCCTTTTGCGTCTGTCACTACGCCCAGCACTCGCGAGTTTGAAGCTCGTCACAGTCATTCAATCATTGAATCCTACTCGGAATACCACAGACAAGGTTTAGACTTTCTGGATTCTCTTTAATGCCGCCATCATTGTAGCTTACACCACGAAGATTCCGATTAAGAGATCTAAGAGATACTCATTCAATCGAAAGTAGAACGGAAGTGGTTGTCAGGCACACGTTCATGGGGAATGATGATGATTGTCACGTTCATCACATTCAGGTTGAAGTGCAAATGAATATCTTAGAAGTGAAATAAGATGAATTGAATAGAAAACAGTAGTACTTGCATTAATCTTTGAGGAACAGCAGAGCTCTACACCTTAATCTATGGAGTGTAGAAACTCTACCGTTAAAATTACATAAGTGAAAGGTCCAGGCATGGCCGAATGGCCAGCCCCTCTGATCTAAGAACCAGGCGTCCAAAGATGATCAAAGGATCAAAAGATAATCCAAAGATGGTTCAAAAGATATCTAATACAATAGTGAAATGTCCTATTTATAATAAACTAGCTACTAGGGTTTACAGATGTAAGTAATTGATGTATAAATCCACCCACTTGGTGTGTGCTTGGGCTGAGCTTTGAGTGTTGCACGTGTAGAGGTCCTCCTTGGAGTTGAACGCCAGCTTTTGTGCCAGTTTGGGCGTTCAACTCTGGTTTTGGCTCCTTTTCTGGCGCTGGACGCCAGATTTGGGCAGAAAGCTGGCGTTGAACGCCAGTTTGCGTCGTCTATTCTTGGCCAAAGTATAGACGATTATACATTGCTGGAAAGCCCTAGATGTCTACTTTCCAACGCAATTAGAAGCGTGCCATTTTGAGTTCTGTAGCTCCAGAAAATCCATTTTGAGTGCAGGGAGGTCAGAATCCAACAGCATCAGCAGTCCTTCTTCAACCTCTGAATCTGATTTTTGCTCAAGTCCCTCAATTTCAGCCAGAAAATACCTGAAATCACAGAAAAATACACAAACTCATAGTAAAGTCCAGAAATGTGAATTTAACATAAAAACTAATGAAAACATCCCTAAAAGTAACTAGATACTGCTAAAAACATACTAAAAATAATGTCAAAAAGCGTATAAATTATCCGCTCATCAACCGCTCATATTGTATCTCGCAGTAGGGAACCTGGAAATAGCCTCGGCACTAGTCAGAGAAGATGAAAATGGGCAACAACCTGTCTACTTCATTAGCAAGGCACTACAGGGATCCGAGCTGAACTACCAGAAAATAGAAAAATTTGCCTATACTCTTATCCTAACATCTCGACGACTCCGCCCGTACTTCCAGGCTCACACCATTAAGGTTCGAACTAACCAGCCCATAAAAGGAATATTACAGAAAACAGATCTAGCAGGCGGAATTCTACAATGGGCAGTCGAGTTGTCAGAATTTGATCTCCAATATGAAGCTCGGACGGCAATCAAATCACAATATTTGGCCGACTTTATCGCAGAATTCACAGATGCCCTAGAAACCCCCACAAAATGGAACCTTTATGTGGATGGTTCTTCAAATAAAACTGGAAGTGGCGCAGGCGTGATAATAGAAAGCAACCAAGGAACCCAAGTTGAGCTCTCCCTCAAGTCCGGGTTCCCGACCTCAAACAACCAGGCGGAATATGAAGCATTATTAGCTGGTTTGAAGCTGGCTAAAGAGGTCGGAGCTCAAAAACTCAACATTTACAGCGATTCACAAGTGGTTACATCACAAATAACAGGGAGCTACCAAGCCAAAGATCCCACCATGAAAAAGTATTTGGATAAAACCAAGGAACAGCTCGGACAAATCGGGGAGTATAAGATCTGCCATATACCCCGCGAACAAAATGCCCGAGCTGATGCACTCTCAAAACTAGCCAACACCAAACCAGGGGGTAACAATAGAAGCCTCATCCAGGAAATGTTGCAGAACCCGTCAATCTCGGAAGAGGAAAAAGTCCTGACTATAACAAGTCAGGACCAAGGATGGATGACCCCTATAATCAACTACCTCAAAACAGAAACGCTCCCCATAGAAGAAAAGGAGGCAAAGAGGTTAAAAAGGGAGGCACAGTACTACACCATCATAAATAACATCCTGTACAAAAGAGGAATCTCAACACCTTTACTAAAATGCGTGCCGACCTCCAACACAAGGGAAGTGCTAGAAGAAATACACGGCGGTATTTGTGGCAATCATCTCGGAGCACGAGCTCTCGCCAAAAAAGTACTCCGGGCGGGATTTTATTGGCCAACTCTACAGAAAGAAGCCACAGAATTTGTAAAGACACGCCCACCATGTCAGAAATATGCCAACTTTCACATCGCCCCGCCAAAAGAGCTCATCAGCGTGACCTCACCTTGGCCGTTTGCAAAATGGGGACTCGATCTTCTCGGCCCCTTCCCACAGGGATCAGGACAAGTTAAATTCCTCATAGTAGGGGTAGATTACTTTACAAAGTAGATCGAGGCAGAACCCCTAGCCAATGCCACCGCTCAAAGAAGCCGGAAATTCTTATATAGAAACATTGTCACGAGGTTCGGAGTTCCATATTCAATAACCACAGACAATGGCACTCAATTCACAGATGCAGGCTTCAGAAAACTAGTAGCCGACTTGAATATAAAGCACCATTACACCTCCGTTGAACATCCACAAGCCAACGGACAGGCCGAAGCTGCTAACAAAGTCATACTGGTCGGATTAAAACAGAGATTACAAGATGCAAAGGGAGCCTGGGCAGAAGAGCTTCCACAGGTCCTATGGGCATATCGAACAATGCCATATTCCACCACGAAGGAATCCCCCTTCCGATTAGCATACGGAATAGAGGCGATGATTCCAGTAGAGATTGAGGGAGCAAACTCCCAACTTCAGAGAGAAGAGCTCGACTTGTTACCCAAACTCCAGGAAAGAGCTCGGATCAGGGAAAAAGCTCTAAAGCGCCGAATGGCTTCCAGATATAATCAAAAGGTAGTGCCGAGAAGTTTTGCAGAGAATGATCTCATCCTAATCCGAAATGATATCGGAACAACTCGACCAGGAGAAGGAAAGCTGGCAGCAAACTGGAAAGGACCCTACCGAGTTGTAGAAGTACTTGGAAAGGGCTACTACAGACTGTCTGAACTCGATGGACGAGAGCTTCCCAGGTCGTGGTACGCTTGCAACCTAAGAAGGTACTACAGTTAAGAAGAGATAAAAGATCTCATCATTGGATGCACTCTTTTTCCTGAAAAGGTTTTTTAATGAGGCACCAAGTTGAGACTCAGACAATCCCATATGTATCTATTTGCACTTTTCCTTTAAATAAAATATATTTTAGATATTCTACAAAGATTTCAAGACGCATTAATCTGAAGCATTCATCGTCCGATTATAAAGCAACAGATCGGCAGAAAGTGAAAAAGAATTTCACTGCACGATCACGATAAAGACAACCGTCCGATAAAGGTGAAAACGCGATTCACCCAAAGGACGATCTAGAGATGACAACCACTTTCTACAAATCGGCAAAGATGAACACAGAATAATGTAAGAAGTTATCGAAAGTGATCTAAAAAAGAACCTGACGAGGTCTTACGGATCGCTAAAATAATAACTTAAAGACTGGTCGAACATTAAGAAGTCGAACCAAGTCAAACCAAGTTATAATTAAACCCTGGAAAGAGGTCTGGCCAACCCTATTAAAGAGGATTACTTTAACTTAGAAGGGCCCGACATAACAAAGTCAGCCCAAAACGAAATAAAAGTTATTAAAGTAGTCCCTGAAAGAGATCTGACAAAGATCTAAGAAAGAGGACTATAAAAAATAACTTAAGGGAGACCGACATAACCAAGTCGGACTCCTACTACCAAAAAGTTATCAAAGTAGTCCCTGAAAGAGATTTGACAAAGATCCAAGAAAGAGGACTACAAAAAATAACTTAAGGGAGACCGACATAACCAAGTCGGACTCCTACTACCAAAAAGTTATCAAAGTAGTCCCTGAAAGAGATCTGACAAAGATCCAAGAAAGAGGACTACAAAAAATAACTTAAGGGAGACTGACATAACCAAGTCGGACTCCTACTACCAAAAAGTTATTAAAGTAGTCCCTGAAAGAGATCTGACAAAGATCCAAGAAAGAGGACTACAAAAAATAACTTAAGGGAGACCGACATAACCAAGTCGGACTCCTACTACCAAAAAGTTATCAAAGTAGTCCCTGAAAGAGATCTGACAAAGATCCAAGAAAGAGGACTACAAAAAATAACTTAAGGGAGACCGACATAACCAAGTCGGACTCCTACTACTAAAAAGTTATCAAAGTAATCCCTGAAAGAAACCTGACAAAGGTCCAATAAAGAGGATTACAAAAATAACTTAAAAAGAGATCAACCTGACGAAGTCAATCTCCTACAAATAAGTTATAAAAGTAATCTCTGAAAGAGAGGATTACAATAATAACTTAGAAAGAGACCAACGCAAAGAAACCGGTCACAAATACGGAAAACCGAGAAACAAGTTGGACCCTACAAATCGTAACCTCAAAGGATTCAAGCTACAAACAACAAAATAACCCAAGGAGGTCGAGCCGCAAGATATCACACATCAGTAGAAAATAGAAAAATGTCAAATCAAAAGGCATTATATAAAATCTACAAAAGTTGCAAAAGCCTCGAAGGCCAGCAAAATCTAAGGATGGCGAGCTACCTTTTTTGTTTTTCAAAATAAAAGTTGCTAGAAAAGCAACTAGGAAAGTGTCAGTAAATAAATAAAAAAGTTTTAAAAAGCCCACAAGCCGGGCCAACTACATAAATTCCCAAGAAAGAGATCAGCAAGCATCAGGAGCCTTCTTGGCAGCATCAGGACAAGGAGAAGGAGGACGAGTCTGAATCGGTACAGCGTCTACAGTTCCATCCTCCCGGTTCAGAATCTGGCAATCCGAATCAGGGGCAACCGGAGGAGCAGAAGAGGTCGGCACTTTGGTGAACTTGCTCCTTCAAGTTCTCGTAAGCAGCAGTCACGCTGCCAACGAGATGACCTTGAAGCTCAGAATAATCTTCCCGGGCATGGTCGAGCTCCCTTCTCAGGCGCATCACCTCTCGATAAGATGTAATGTAACTATCCTTATGCATCAGGACTGCGTCCTCAGCCAATCTCAAAGAAGCCGCCAGTGATTGAGAACTCGCCTCCTCGTTCTTCAAGTCCTTCTCCAGCTTGGCTACCTTTATCTCAAGCTCCTCCTTTAACTCCTTCATTCGATCAAACTCTTGTTTTGCCTCCTCCATAAACGCTTTAGTAGCGTTGAGAGGGAGATTCTGAGCAGTCCGATATATGGCAGCTGACATATACGCCATCTTCATATGATTTCGGGCCATAAATTCCAAGTGATGGAGGATGGACACATCGTCCATGGAGAGAACACCGTAGGGACCGATTTGTTGATCCATGAATTCAATAGCATTAAAATCAGGAGCATCGAGGTCAAAGGGCTCAGCAGTCTTTTGTTTTTTATTGGGAGGAGCAACAGAAGGAGCAGCAGAGGTGACGTGAGGATCTACCAACGAACTCGGGGTGTAGGGATCACCTTCTTCACCCCGGCGGAACTCTGCACTGATGGCTTCTCGCGCACTTGGGAGGATCCCTCCCCAGCCGCCTTGGCAGCAACATTTCTGGCAACAGTCACCCTCTGCGCCCTCTTAAAAGCTTTCATGGATTCACTATTCTTCATTGCCTCTGAAAATAAAACAGAAAATCAGTTACAAGTCGGACAAGTCGGAAAGACAGCTACAAGCAACATACACGGATAATAAAGAAAACACAAAGATACCCAGTTCAGTTTGAAGAAGAGAAGGATTGGTTAGAAATTTCTTTGTGTCGAGATGGGGAGGTTGACCCCAGTGTTCTTCCAAGATAGTCACAAAGGCTCGCTCAGCATCATCCAACATCTCCCACGAATACCTGGAGACCCTCACGTCTTTTTGCCATTCCAAGAGAAAAGCAGGTTCGTCATTTTCATCCAGAAAAAAGGGCCGAGCTCCTTCAACAGCTCGGACCTTGAAAAAGTAGTTTTTAAAATCACGGAACGACTCGTCAAACATGGAAAAGACCTTCTTTCCCTGGGTAGAACGAAAGGAGACCCAAGCTGACTTCTTTTTTACCACACCGGGCTTAGTCAAGACAAACAGATAGAAAAAGAGAGATTGGGAAGCAGGAATACCAAAACCATTGCACAGCAATTGGAAAATTTTAATAAAAGCCCAGGAATTGGGGTGAAGTTGAGAAGGGCAACATTACAAGACCATAACAGGTCGGTTTCAAATTTGGTAAAAGGAAGGGTGATACCCAGCTGACCAAAGAAAAAATCATAAGCATAAAAGAAAGGGCGACCATCAACAACCCGAGTTGAAAAGCAGACTCTCTCGTCAGAAGAGGGAGGGACAAGTTCATAGTTCTTCTCATCACCAGAATTGCTACAGACACTATGAAACTACCTAAGCTGAGCACAAAATTCAGAATCAACTAGCGAGACACACATGAGAACCATGGAGTCCACCCAATCGGCCATACCCGCGGGAACCTGGGAAGGCATCTCTACAACGTTATTTCGGAAAGACATGAGGTCAACTAAATCCTACAAAAAGAAAAGAATAATGGATTACTTAAAAATATCTCGGACAGAGGGCAAAACATCTCGACGGACGGATAAACAAAAAGGAAAAACCCCAAGACTCAAGACAAAGGTCTTGGGGCATCCCTTGGAGGCAGTAAAATAAGCAAGGTCTTTAAGTTATTTCTACAACCTACATCCCGGCACTCATCAAAATAAAATCCAGAAAGTAAACAAAGGAAGCAAAAAATGCAAAAGGTCCACCCTCCTACAGTTTATCAGCGGAAAGCACTATTTCCACAGTTTATCAGAAATTCCAAAAAGGGTCAAGCGGAAAAACAGCAAAGGCGCAAACTTTTTCGAAATCAAGCAAAAAATCATCAGCAAAGAGCAAGCACTAACACCGAACACGCCAAGTAGAAATCATCAAAGGTACAAACTTTGTCAGAATCAAAAAGAAATCTCCAAACAAAGCGAGGAACAGATGCAGATTCTCTATCGATATCAGACAGGAAACAACCAGAAGCAACAACAAAACCCTAGAAAGCCTCGACGAAAATGCCAAGAGAATGCATAAAAGAAATTCAGGAAAAACACATTACAGTGACAAGCAAATACAGGACCACAAAAAAGATTCAAACTTTCAAACATGCAAAATCAAAGCTTCACTAAAAAACTGAAGACGAAGCTATGAAAGAAGCAAGAAAGCTAGTACCAACCTGGAAAAAGTAGCAAAGCTTCAGGGAAATTAAGGATGGAAGACGAAATCTGGAATTTCCCTCTCACGAGCAAAAAGCACGAACAAAAGCAGTATCACAGAGAGAAATGCGAAACTACAAAACTCCAGGCAAAAACAGAAGCTTCAAAAAATCACCAAGCGACGTCGCAAGAAAAGCTGAAATGTGGGTAAAAGGCAGAAAATGAATAAGTGCGAAGAAGTTATGAAAAGGGCGAAGGAGAGAAACCGTTTCTTGAATGCAAAATTCAAAAAAAGAGAAGTTAGGGGAAACGGGGCAATTAAATGCCAATTAAATGTGGATATTAAAACCGCTTGCATTCCCAAAAAAGCGCTAATACAAAAGCGCGCACTTATAGAGGAAAAACGTTCTACATTCAAAAGCTGCTACAAAAAGGAGTCGACAAAATGCTTGAGTTCGGCTTCGCTACAAGAAGGACCGAAGTTAAGGACTCGACCTCGACAAAGAAGACCGAGCTCAAGCAGGGGCACTGTTCATACCCTGGGTCGAGCTATCCGACCTGGGATGATTAATGACAAAGCGACCAACCTCTTTAGGTCAAGCGGACCGACTTCTTCTTAAAGAACTCGGCCAAATCGACAGGAAAGCCCATAAAGGGCCCAAGTAGAGGAACACGACCCAAATCCAAAGGCCGTCCAAGCCTATTGGGATAAGGGCGGTTCCCTTGAAGATAAGCTGACCTCAACTCAAAGATAAAGATAAGATAAGATAACTAACTTATCTTATCTAGAAAGGTCAATCTACAACTACTATAAATACACTGGAGCACTCAGGTATAACTCATACTCTGATTCTACATAAAACCTGCTTAATACCCATGCTAACTTAAGCATCGGAGTCTCTTGTAGGTACCCCCCACCCTCCGGTGACGAAGGATCAGCAGTGCAGTCAATCCAACAAGTCGGACGCATCCGCTCCGGCCATCATCCACCGACCGGACACGTCAGCTCCGACCAGTGCAGAAAATCTCATCCGAGATCGACCTCCAGTTTCAGGTAACCCCGGAACACTTGGCCCCATTACAACCTTGAAAAGATCTCATGATGTTTGCATTGGTATATTAACTGTTGTTGATTAGTTAGGAGAAAAACAAAAGTTAGAGAGCATGATTAGAGAAGGATAGAGTGATTACCCTATACACTAGAGAGATTAGAGCGTACATACATCATCAATGAGGGTTCAATGCTTGAATTTCCATGTTCCCTGCTTTCATGAGCTATCTTCTTGCACTTTTATCTGTCTTATTGTATAATGATAGAATTAGTGGAATTTGATTTGCAATTGTTTTGAAGAGCCTATTTACTTTTGATCAAGTGGGCAAGAATCATATAGTTGCATTCATATATATAGGATTGCATTGCATTGCATGAGTTTCTACATGTTCATACTTATTTATTTTATCTCCTTCAATTAAGCATGAGGACATGCTAATATTTAAGTGTGAAGAGGTTGATAAACCACTATTTTATGGTTTATATTGTGTTTAATTGTGTGGTTTTATCATGATCCTTACCCACTTATTCATTAATTTAGCATGCATTTATATTTCCTTCCTGAAATTATTACATGATTGAAAACTGCTTCCTAGGGACTTTTAATTATGCATTTTAATTCTCCTTTATTCCATTCGATGCCGTGATCTGTGTGTTAAGCGTTTCAGACTTTATAGGGCATGAATGAGTTGCAGATTGGAAAGGAAGCTAGCAAAAATGGAAGTAACATAAGAAATTGAGGAGATAACCAGCGAGAAGTGACGCGGTCGCATGGCTCATGCGACCGTGCGAAAAAGGAGAAATCGCAGTGACGCGGCAGCATGGCTCACACGACCACGCGGATTGGAAAATCACAAGCGATGCGGAGGCGTGGACAACGCAAACGCGTGACAGGGAAAAGCGCGAATGACGCGTCCGCATGGATGACGCGATCGCGTGACATGCGCGATCTGCATAATCTGCAGAATTCGCTGGGGGCGATTTTGAACCCTATTTTGACCCAGTTTTTGGTCTAGAACAGCAGACTAGAGCCAGAGAACATGCAGAAACCAGAGACATCATTCATTCTACACAGTTTTAATTTTAGATCTAGTTTTTTTACTCCTCCTCTAGGTTTTTTTCTCTACACATTCATAGTTCTTAGGATTTTAATTTTCTCTTGCTTTTTGCATTGGGATATTGAGAAGAGCTATTACCTCATCAAGACTTCGTCATTCTAGTTCGTTCTCTTTACTTGGCTTTACTCTTCCATGTCCTTTGCTTTATTTAATTTTACCATTGGAATATTTTTAGGATTATTTAATACAAGGATCACTTTTATTTTTAATTGACTATTTTGATTTTTATTTACAATGTCTTTCTTTAATTCCTTTTTATATGCTATGAAATTTATATTCACAATGAGCGAGTAATTCCCTAACTTGATGGAGAGTTGATTGAAAGGAACCCATGAGTTGGAAAGCTTAAAAGAAAAATTGTAATTGGGTTTATGGTTGGATTGCCTTCTAGTCACTAACACCAATTTCTTTTAAATAAGTGGATTGCAACTTGTGAACAGACGTAGCATTCCAACTTGTTTGACTTTCCCTTACCTAGTAAAGGATAACTAAACAGGACAACCTTTAATTGTCAATTAATCTTGAGAGTATTCCAACAATAATAGGGATTCCAACTAATCAACTCCCAGTCAAGGCTTTTATTTACATTATTCAAATTCACCAATTTAATTTCCTGTTTACTCAACTCAAACCTTTTTGAAAACATCTGATTAATAAAATAGCACACTTTTCTGCAACTTGTTGGGAGACGACCTGGGACTCATACTCCCAGTATTTTAATTTCAATTTTCTGTGACACCTTTTTAAATTGATAGGCAGATTTCTGGCGAGTTAAGAACTATACTCGCAACGTATATATTTTAACAATTTTCAAAGCCCCCACACAAGAATTGAGAGATCTTGAATCTCATATCCTAAGGTGACATGAGGAGGATGAAAAGAAGTTTGCAGAGTTAAGAGCAAAAATGGCTATCATGGTAGAAGCCGTTAGCAACATGGTCTCCTCCCGACTAAGCCTAAGCAACCAAAGCACTCCCATTGACGAATGTGGAGAAGCAACCAAGGAGCATAGTGAGGGAGTGAGTTTAGAGCTTCAAGGTGAAGAAGAGGAGTTGAAGCAAGAATTGCCACACGGGGAGGAAGTTGAGCCAATTGAGCCAAAAGGAGTGGTTGAAAATCTAGGGGATGTTGGAAGTCCATGGGAATGTAGCATTAGAGAGCCCTCTTCCAAGATACTTGATGTTGATGTTGAGGAGGGTGTACAACCTCCAAAGCATATTATGATTGAAAACTTTGAAGAGGTTGACCAAGAGATGGATTCAGTCATTGAGGAGTTCCTATCTACAATTGAATCCTCTCCCATTGGGCTTGAATTTGAGATCAAAGAAGAAGATGCACAGCATCCTATGCCCTTGGTGAGCAACGAAAAAGAAATTAAATTGAAAGCAAGCCACCAAGAGGAAGAGGTTAAAGTTGAGGAAAGTTGCAAGGAGGTGGAAGATGCAAAGGAAGAGCACAAGGGCGTAGACCTCGCATTGGCTAAGTGTAGGGAGGTCCCCCTTCCTAAGTCACCATCCTACACAACATTAAAGTGGGTAAAATTCTTATCTCTAATCTTTACTTTCCCACTTGAATATGGTTTGATTGAAAATGATGGTCAACTTAGATCTCTTTGTGGAGTTAAGAGTAGGAGAGAGTTGTGTAGTGGTTGGACATATCACTCTAAGTTCATGATGGTTGCATGCTCGAAGTTGAATAGCAATGGTTGGTATAGAACCAAATTGCATTGGGTCTAGGAGAATGTTTGGGTGCTTAATTGAAAATTATAAGGTCATGCCACCCAATTGGAATCATGATGATCAATTTGAAGATGGGTGTCAAAACAAAGTGTGGGATCCTGGATCGCACAAGGAGAATCAAATTTGGGAGCCCATGGCTTGTGTGGAACTCCATCAAGACTTGGAGTTATCATCTTTGAAGACTAAAGCTTATTGGAGATTCAAGCATTGGTGGATGTTCAAGGATAGCTTCAAGCACAAGCCACCTTAAGAGGAGCTCCCCATAAGTCCAACTTAAGAACAATAAACAAAAGTGCTAGGTGGGAGACACCCCACCATGGTAATACCTTTTCATTTTTCTCTTTTGTAAATATTAGTAGAATTAGTTTAAATTCAAATTTAGAGTAGTTTGTTGAGTATAATTGGTAGTTTAGTAGGTTAAATAAGGTTTTAGGGTGTTTTGGTAGCTGTTTGGAGGTTTGGAAGGCTTGGTTTGGTACAAGAAATTGGAAAAAATTTAAAAAACAGAGCACCAACCCGCGCGTGCGCGCACCTGGCGCGTACGCGCACCCCAAGCATTTACGATCATCCACGCGGACGCGCCATGTACGCGTACGCGTGGATTGAAAAATTCATCCCTCTATACATTGACCCGAGAGTTGTGCCTACACTGCGCCAGCACCATGCCTAAGGCACAAACCAACCCACGCGTGCGTGCACCTTGCGCGTACGCGCCCATAAGCTAAATGCGTAATGCACGCACACGCATGCCGTGCGCGCGCGCGCTGATAGCGTCACCTACCCCCTGGTATAAAAACCAGAGAGTTGCACCAAAGTTGTGCCTACTCTGTGCCCGCGACTGACGCGCAGGCGCACTTTATGCGTCCGCGCCGATCGCCACCTTCGTCAGGCACGCGCCCGCGTATTGTGCGCATCCGCGTCGCAGAAAAAAAAGTTTTTTTTCTTCTCATCTTCCATTTTCTTTTGTCCATTTCATTCGCATACTTTTATTCTTTGTATTTTCATTTTGTTTTTATAGCCTGTTTTTACTTTCTTTTTTTTTTAAACTTCTTATTTTAATAATGGTGTTGAATTCTCTTACTCAATTGTTGAGAATTTCTTGGTTATTCTTGGTGCTTCTTGACTTGTTTGATATTGTTGGGTGATGAAACTTTTAAATCAATGCTTAATCTTGTATGACTCTTATATTCTTTGTCCATTGATATGAACTTGCATGTCTTTCATGACCCACTCTTTCTAGTCGAACTTGATGCTTTTGAGTGCTCTTCATGCTTTGACTTTACTCTTGCATCAAGTGTTAGTTAATATGCCTTAGCTTATATTGTTTTCTCACTTACATGCGTAGCTAACATGTGGTGAGAACCTTACTCTTATTTGGCATTAGCCCTCGCCTATGTTCTAATTGCTTTCATATCTTTGTTGTAGGCTTAATTTTCTTTCTTTTTCTTTCCTTTTAGGTTGGCCACCAAGAGGGAAAGGAAACGCTTCTAAATGGGGCAACAAACAAGTTCACTCGCACAACCTTTTGAAGGAGCTCATCAATTGTAGCAACCCGTCCACTTTACTCTTCTTTGCATGCACCGAGGACGGTGCAATCTTCAAGTGTGGGGAGGTCGTCCGACCGATCTCCATGGGTAACAATTTTCTTTTTTCAACACCAATTTTTAATTTTTGTCTTTGTTAGATTAGTTGTTGCATTGCATGATAGATTTTATGTTAGTTAGAAATTGTACATATTTCACCACTTCTTTTTATGTTAGGACTACTTGGGTGATGATTTCTTTTCCAAGAAAAATTGTTTTAGGGCACCCTACCAATTTGAAAAAATTTTTTGTGACAAACTTGCTTGAAGAATTTATTTTGGAACATGGTTTTTGAGCTAAGAACACAAGCATGAGAGTTTTGAGCCCAATTGTGTGGTTACATCATATAACCACTTATTTTCATTCTTATGTGCACTGTTCTCTTTCTATGATTGTAATCTTTGATTTGTTTAATTCTTTATGTCCATTATTCCATGTATACATGCATTTATATGATTGAGGCCATCATTGCATTTAGCTCACTACCCAAATAGCCTACCTTTCATCAACCATTGTTAGCCTACTTTAAGCATATTCAATCCCTTTTGTTCTTAATTTTAGCACATTACAAGCCTAAAGCGAAAAACAATAAATATCCCTTAATTTGGATCTTTGATTAGCTTAGACTAGTGAGAGTATGTATCATTTGGGTATGGAAAACTTGGGACATTGGTTGAGGTAAAAAGTGTAATTTTTTTTTTGTTAAAAATATTGGGAATTGGGTACATATTCATGCACTATATGTAAAACCATATGCATTGATACATTTGTATATACTTTAGAAAAAAAATGATAAAGAAAAAGAAAAAGAACATATACATATATAAAAGAAAAAAAATATAGAAAAAGAAAAAAAAGTAAAAGAAATAAAAAGGGGACAAAAATGCCCCAAAGTAAAGTTCAATAAAAATCAATGCATATGGAATATGAATTAAAGAGAATGCATGAGTATGTGAAAAAGTGGGAATCATGGGTAGCTAGGTACTATATTAGAATTGTATAGGTTGTTACATGTGTTAGGTAAGAGCTTAGGCTAATCAAAGATACAAATTTCAAGCTCACTTGACCATATACATCCTTACCTTTACCCTAACCCCATTACAACCTGTGAACATGTCCTCATGATGAATGTATGCATGCATTGAGTAATTGTTGATTGTTAGATGAAAAACAAATCATAGAAAGCATGATTTGAAGAGAATTGAGTGATCGACCCTATACACTAGAGCGGACACACTTCCGGTGAGGGTTCGATGCTCAATTCCTTGTTCCCGGCTTTCATGAGCTTCCTTCTTGCAAGTCTGTTTGAACTTTATTTTGATATTCGAATTGGTAGGATTCATGAATCGTCATATGATCTTAGCCCTACTTGCTTATATATGTTCTTGGAGATTGATTTACTTTTAACCAAGTAGGTAGAATTATTTTGCATTTAGTTACATTCATATAGATAAGTGCATATAGTTTATTTGCATTGAATAAATGTTCATACCCCTTTTCTTGTCCTTCTTTATTCTTAGCATGAGGACATGCTTGGTTTAAGTGTGGGGAGATTTGATAAACCCCGATTTTGTGGTTTATCTTGTGCTTAATTTAGGGGGATTTTATCACCTTTTCTCACATTTATTCAATAAAATAGCATGGTTTTGTAATTCTCCCTTGATTTGTATTTAAATGTGAAAACATGCTTTTTAGGCCCTAAAATTGGTGATTTTAATTCACCTTAATTCCATTCGACGCCTTGATGCATTTGCTAAGTGATTTCAGGTTCATAAGGCAAGTATTGGATGGAAGAATTAAGGAGAAAAGCACACAAAGTGGAGAATGCATGAAGAAATAAAGATTAGGAATGCATCAATCGACGCGCACACGTACAAGGCGTGCACGCGCAGAAGTGGTTTCGCATAGAGACGCGCACGCGTACATGCTGCGTCCGCGCGGATGAAGAATTTGCCAATCGACGTGCACGCGCACATGGCGCGCACGCGCCGATACTCTCACGTGACCCACTTAAAGGTAAAATGCTGGGCAATTTTTGAGCTGCCCAGGCCTAAATCCAACTTGTTTCTGAGTGTATTTCATACAGAATTAAAGTCCAAGCAAGGGGGAGCAATTGTTTGGTAGTATAGCATCATGTAGGTTAGTTTCTAGAGAGAGAAGCTCCCTCTTCTCTCTAGAATTAGGTTAGGTTAATCTCTCTTAGATCTAGGTCCAATTTCATATTTTCATCTTATTTCCTTTATGAATTCTTGCTTCTACTCTTTCATTCTCATGATTTGTAGTGTCAATTTTATTTTTATACCTCTTTTATGTTCATGAACTCTTGTTAGATCTTAATTATCTTTAATGCAATTTTATGTTTCCATGCTCTTCTATGTTTATCTTCATTGTTCTTGTTGATTTCTTGCTTATGATAGTTATGGGTTTTGTTAATTCTTGCAATTTGTGATGCTTATTTTCCTTGCACATTAGGTGTTTGATAAAATGTTTTCTCTAGTTTTTTAGTAGTTTTCTTTACTCTTGGCCTAGGCTAAGGGAATTGAGTGACCTTGAGTCATTGGGTCTCATTGAATTGGTGATTTGAGAACCCTTGGTGATCAATTTGATATCCATTGACACTAACCCACTACTAATCTAATTAGTAGATGGGTTGGGACTTATGGATTGATGTGATCAAGCCTATTTGACATACTTCAAGCTTAGGAGTAGATATTACGTACTTAAAGCTTTTGGAAGTAGACTTAATAGGTTGGTACCTCAAAATTATCAATGTATGGTTTGTAGACAAGGATGGTGATCTCAATTACCTAAGTCTAGCTAAGAGTTTCACTTTCTTTTATTTAGTCAATTGTTCTTTTACTTTGCTTGCCATTTATTTTCTTGCCAAATTATAAAACCAAACCCCCTTGAATTTTCATAGCTAATAATTAAACACTTCATTGCAATTCCTTGTGAGACGACCCGGAGTTTAAATACTTCGATTAATTTTCATTTGGGGTTTGTACTTGTGACAACCAATATTTTTTATGTGAGAATTGTTTGTTAGTTTGGAGCTATGCTTACAATGAAGTTCTTATTTCTATAAGAAGAAAATCTAGACCATCGAGCAATTCTCATCTATCAGTTAGCTACCAAGACTTGTTGGGTTGGCTTTATAACTGACAGATGAGACTCATCAGCCACTAGGACAGGCATTCATGATATGCATCTATGTGACATTGTTTGGGTGTGCATATTTTACTTAGTTTGCCTTTGTGATTACTTGTGATTAACTGCTAATTATTCTACTTTCCTATTTGTGTTTGCAACTGAGACTCTGTTGGACTGTGGTGATTGGTTGTTGTTTGGGTTGTTTGGGCCTAGACCCGTGGTTGATTATGAGGTGGGCCGAAAGTCATGTCTGGTTGATGTTTCTGGTTTGGAAAAGTATGAAAAACTAATTTAGTTCAGCATAGATAAACCTTTTTAAAGGCTTTTGAATTTTTTTAGAAATGAATAGTTCCTCTTTCAGAAAAGATTTCAGATTTTTATTTTATAGTAAACCTTTGCTTTTGAAAAGATGTATAAGGCGGTTATTAATCACCGTAACGATCTTATCTCGTGTATCCTATTATAATAATTCTGTAACCCTATAGTGAGAACTATTTCGAGGATGATGTTCTCACTCCCCTACAGGTCTTTTCTTTTTCAGGTTACGGATGACGAAGTTTGGAAGAGCTTATTTCTTTTCTGATAGACGTTATTTCTGTATTGTTTTAGTATTTATATTTTCCCTAGCCTTTAACTTTGCGAGTTCTGTAAGAGGGATAGGAATTGTATTAGTTAATGCTTGTAAAATTATTTAATATATATACATATGTATGTACTCTTTGTGAGTTTTGTAAGTTGTATGGTATGTATGGATGTACGTTACCTAACAAAAGTATTTTGGAGCAGTATTGCAGTTTAAAGTTTTAAACAGGCTCATATTTTAGTATTAAATATTATAAGGGTCGTCGTAATACCCGAGCTATCAGAGTGGTGAAGCCGGAAGTGTGACATTTTGATAGTTAGGGTGTTACATTATGGTATCAGAGCGGTCCTTCCTGTAGAGCCTGAGGAATGGACCGACTATGCTTCAATTGCATACTCTGAGTGTTTGTCATGTAGTAGGTTGACGTCGGGTTTTCTACCAGTAAAGAAATTCATAGAAACGGTTGCGTTGTAGATATAGTTTCTAAACCGGCAAAAATCCCTTCGTACAAACGTGTTGGGTGTCACAAGTAACAAACCCCTTTAAAAATTGTTAACCGAGTATTCAAACCTCGGGTCGTCTTCTCAAGGAACTGCGAGGAAGTATGTTCTTATTATTGGCTATAAAGGTTGTAATCGGGGTTTAGAAGGTGAGAAGCAAGTAATTTAAATGACGAGTGAATTAAATGGCAATTAAGAATAAATAATAACTGTAAAGCAACTTTTTAGCAAGGTAGAGAAGTTAGAGGTCCAACTTAGTTATCTCTCTCAACAATAATGAAAGTTGAATCTAAACTCCACTTGGTCAACCTTCACCAGGGCAAAGGAAAGTCAAGGGACTAATTAAATTGGCTTTCGAATCCTAATTATTTCCTCAGAAAAGGTTGGGATTATTTAAGTTAAGCTCAATTAGCAAGATAACGATTATCAATTATGTTGAGTTTAATAACTGTTGAGTTACTAAATTCTTAACCAGAACCAAAAGGAGAAAAGTAAAATTGCTGGAATGATAAAGAGGTCCTTAGATGGGAAGCAATGGTAACTTAAATCAAAGAGAACAATCATAAACTGAAAATACCTCAATTATCATTAATTCAAATAATAGTCTGTAACATGGGAGAATTCATAAATCAATTTATAATAATCAATTCAAATGTTGGAATAAATAAATAGAAGTAATACTAAAAGAACATTAAACCTGGGATCCAGAGTTACTCTTAAACAAGAAGAAATCCTAAATCCTAAAAGAGAGAGAGAAGATCTCCCTCTCAACTAAATCTAAATCATTGAAAGGTAAAAATATGCGAGCTCCCTTTGAATGGATGCATTCCCACACTTTATAACCTCTGGTCTATGCTGTCTGTACTTGGATCTGGGCCAAAAAGGGCTTCAGAATTCGCTGGGGGTGTATTCTGTAATTTCTGGTGCGTGACCTCTGTCACGCGTCTGCGTGGGTTACGCGGTCGCGTCATTCGGAGCTTTCCTTGCCACGCGGTCGCGTCAATCATGTGTATTCTGCTTAAGGCGCGCGGTCGCGTCAGTCATGCGGCCGCGTCGCTGCTGATTCGTGCTTGGCACGCGATCGCGTCATCCATGCGATTGCGTGGATACCAGTTTCTTTAAAGCTCCGTTTTGCTTCCTCCTTCCATTCTAGTATGTTTTCTTTTTCATCCTTTAAGTCATTCCGCCTTAGAAAATCTGAAACTACTCAACACACTAATCACGGCATCGAATGGAAATAAAGGTAATTAAAATAATTAATTTTTAAAGCTTAGGAAACATGTTTTTCACAACATGACATAATAAGGAAGGGAAAGTAAAACTATGCAATTAATGTGAATAAGTAGGTGAAGAGTTGAATAAATCACTCTAATTAAGCACAAAAGAACTCATGAAATATGGGTTTATCAACCTCCCCACACTTAAACACTAGCATGTCCTCATGCTAAATCCAAGGTAAATAATTAAGGTTAAAGTGATGGAATGTTATGAAATGCAACCTATGCTAAATGCATCTACCTAATGAGTCATGCAATTCTAATTCATCCACTCATATATAAAGCTTACATGTAGCTAAGTTAATTTACATTCTCAAGGAGTTATGTATATATATATATAGCTAACCCTTAAATAATAAAGCACTTTAGCAAATGAGATGGGAAAGAAAACATTGTACAAACTTGCAAAACAATTAGTAAATTTTAAGCACAGATATATGTTGATGAGTTATAGAACCCTCACTGGATTTTGTGTCTACTCTCTAGTTACTTAGTGTTTATTGGGTTTATTCACTCTATTTTTTTTTATTCTTAATTTCTACAGATTTGTTTTTCATCTAACCAATCAACAATTATAGAATATAGTTATACCAAAAAGTCATGAGGTCTTTATTGAGGTTGTAATGGGGCCAAGGTAAAGGTAAGGATTTATGTATATGGTTAAGTGAGCTAATAAGTGAATCCTTAATTAGACTAAGATCTCACCTAACATACATATTTAGTAAAATAAAATTTCTTTACCTATTTTCCCATATTTTCCACTTATTGTTACATGCTCATGTTTCACTTTTTATTTTTATCCCATGTGCATTGTTTTTATTTTGCATTGGGGAGTTTCTTTTTGTATCCCCTTTTATTTAAATGCTGAAAAAAAATAACTTTTTTTTTTATGCACATGGTAATTGAATCACTTTGATTTTCTCATGAGCATGCTTCCCAAATTTATTTTTATTTCTTTTAACTTCTCTACCTTTTTGTTTCTATTACTCATGTTCCCAAAAGGTTTTCCACATTTTACTCTATTCATAATTTGCTATCTTAAGCTAACTAAGGATTCACTTGGGATTTTTCTTTGTTTTTCTGCTTAAGGCTAGTAATTTGGCTAAATAGAATAAAGGGGTTTTAAAAGACTCAAGGAGGTTAACAAGGGTGATGTAAAAGGCAGGCTAATTTGGGGTGAGTGAGCTAAAATCAAATGATGGCCTCAATTATTCTCTTGGTATGTATCTATTCTATATTCTATAATTGGACATATAGATTAAAGCAAAGGAAAGAACATCAGAATAAAAAGAAATGTAACACACAGAAATGAAATTATGGTTTGAATGCAACCATACAATTTAAGCTCAAGACTCACAGGCTGTGTATTCTCTAACTCAAGCATCATATATCATTCATATATTGTATGCAGGTTTAGTTAAAAATTCCCATTATTCTCATAAAAAAATTGTTTAGGGTAGCTTTTAAAGTTTTAATGTTCCTCCTTGATGAAATGTTGTCACTAACATGTAATGCTATATATACAAGGTGTGGGTTATTTTGATTCTGTTAAAGTTTCTAGTTTACTTCCTTTTTATATTTTTCTAATTAAACTATACTATCTTATGCTAAAAAGGGTAAACTATACTAATTAATCCACTAATAAATCAGAATTGCAAACTAAACTAAATAACTAACATGAACTAAATGACTAAAATATGAAAAAAAATGCAAAATGCAGAAAATAGAGTAAAATACACAAGTAGCAATGTATAAGTACTCAGAAAATAATAATAAAAGAAAAAGAGAAAAATACAGAAAAATATCCAAAATAAAAGAAAAAGTATGTAGTGGTTCACCAAAATAAACGCCAGAGATGGCGACCTCCCCACACTTAAAATGAAGCATCGTCCCCGATGCTCAATCAAGCCTGGTGTGAAGGAGTGTCATCAATGGTAGGGATGGTAGCTGGGGTCTCCGTGGCGGTGGTGGGTGACAAACCCCAATTTGACGGTTTGTTTTGCATTGAATTTAGAACATTTTGATAACCTTTTGTCACATTTAGCCTAAGAATTAGCATGGTTTTGTTATCTCTTCCATAATTGTGCTTAAGTGTAAAAACATGCTTTTTAAGCCTTATTTTGGTGAATTCTAGTTTCTGTTTGATTCCATAAGATGCCTTGATGTGTTTGCTAGTAACCTCAGGTTGAAATAGGCTAGGCATGGATCAAAGGAAGCAAGGAAGGAAGCATACAAGTGGAGAGAAGCATAAAAAGTCAAAGAAGCAAAGTCAGCCATGCACGCGCACGCGCACAAGGCGCTCGCGCGCACATTGCAGAATCGACCAGGGACGCGCACGCGTACCATGCGCGCACGCGCCGATGATGGCACATGACCTCATTAATGCAACACGTGCCTGGCGATTTGAGAGGGTTTCTGAACCCATTTTTGGCGCCAAATTGCTAAGGGAAAGGGATAAAAGGATGAAGGATTAAGGGGAAATAATCATTCATTACTATAACATCACTTCTAACTAACTAATCACTTTAGTTTAGAGAGAGAAGCTCTCACTTCTCTCTAGAATTAGGATTAGGATTAGGTTTAGTTCTTAGGTCTAGATTTAGATTCATGTTCTTCTACTTCTACATCTCAATTCCTTGTAATGACATTGATTCTTCTTCCATTCTTTTATTGCAACTTCCTTCATGTTGTTCTTATACTTTGTTGTAGATCTACTATTGTTCATTCCATTTTCTTTCAATTCAATAAGAGGTAATTCATAATAAATGTGCTTTCTTTGCTTTTCTATTGTTGATCTCTTGCTTTTGTAGTTGTAGATTCCTTTAATTCTTGCAATTAATAATGTTTACTTCTATTGCACTCTATGTGTTTGTTGAAATGCTTCTTTTAGTTTTAGTGTAGATTTTGTTCCTCTTGGCCTAGGTAGAGTAATTAGTGACTCTTGAGTTATCTAATTCCTTTGATTGATTGATAATTAGAAGTTGCTAATTGATTTGAATGCCTCTAAAACTAGCCATTCCTTAGGAGTTGATTAGGACTTGAGGAATCAAATTGATTCATCCACTTGACTTTCCTTTAATTAGTAAGGGTTAACTAAGTGGTAGCAATGAACAATTCTCATCACAATTGAGAAGGATAACTAGGATAGGACTTCTAGTTCTCATATCTTGCCAAGAGCTTTTATAGTAGTTAGTTTATTTCCATTGCCATTTACTTTTCATGCCTCTCATCCAAAACCCCAAAATAACTCATAACCAATAACAAGACACTTTATTCTAATTCCTAGGGAGAACGACCCGAGGTCCAATACTTCGGTTTATAAATTTTAGGGGTTTGTACTAGTGACAAACAACTTTTTGTATGAAAGGATTAGTGATTGGTTTAGAAACTATACTTGCAACGAGAATTCATTTGTGAAATTCTAAACCGTCAAAAATCCGTTCGTCAAAATGGCGCCGTTGCCGGGGATGAGCAATGGTGTTATGTTATTGGTTATTGTACATATGTGAATAGTGTAAATAGCTTGTCTTTTGCTTGTTTACTAGATTTTGTTAGCTTTATTTTTGTTTTTCCATTATGAATTCTCACTTTGGCTATGAGTTTGGCTCTAATTGTGTTGTAGGGAATGTGAACTTCAATGCTAACATGTACCAAGGTTGGAACACTCCAAGATGGGAGGAGCCTCAAGGAATTGATGACTCCTATTGGCATCAACCTCCGGACACTTATAGGTATAATTTCCATCCTAATGCATGCCAATTTAATGGCTATGGTGGCTCCTTTTATGACAACCAACCACCACCATATGCCTATGACGCGTACCCTCAACATGAACCTCAACCATTCTCACAAGCCTTTCATCACCAAACACCACCCTATGATCCATATCCATCATATAACCAATCATCCACACCATGTCCTTATGGCCATTATGAGCAAGAACCCTTAGAACCACCACCCTATCAAGATCACTACCAAGAACCACCTCAAATCTCACCATCTCCATACCTTTACCAAGAAGAACCACCTTCCTACTATGAATCCTCTCTTCAAAATAATGAACCTCCATATTCACCCCAAGCCCCAATAGACGATCCTCTCACTTTGTTACTCCAAGGACAAGAAGCCATGAAGCGGGATACACTTGAGTTTGTGACCAATTTGACCAAGGTGGTGCACACTTTAGCCCACCAATGCTTGAATACTCAAGGTACTTCCATAACCACACGTGAAAAGTCAAAAGAAGAGCAAAGCATGAAGGAGAAATTGGAAAATTCGGTGGAAAATGAGGAGTCAAATTTTGTGTTGGAACAATTGGAGGAGCCTATGATCATTGAAGAAAAGGAAGAGGTGGTTGAAGATTTAGGAGATGTTGAAAGTCCAAGGGAATGTAGCATCATGGAGAACTCTTCCAAGAAGCTTGATATTGATGTTGAGGAGGGTGCGCAATCTCCAAGGCATATCATCGTTGGAGACTTGGAAGAAGTTTATCAAGAAATGGATTCAATCATAGATGAATTTCTCTCTACAATGGAATCCTCACCCGTTAGACATGGAGTTGAAATTATAGAAGAGTGTGCACAACCTCCCAAGGAAGATGAGAAGGGCATGGTGTATATTGAAATTGAAGGATATGAAGAGGTTGATCAAGAGATGACCTCATTCATCAATGAATTTCTATCCAAAATTGAATCGCCTCTCATTAAACAAGATGAAGTTCTTGAAGATAACACCAAGCCAAGTAAAAGAGAAAAGGTTGAAATTGAAGAAATTTGTCAAGAGGTGGAAATACACAAAGAAGAGCACAAGGAAGTAGACCTTGCATTGTCTAAGTGTGGGGAAGCCCCTCTTCCCGAGTCACCATTCAATACAACATTCAAGTGGGTAAAACTCTTATCCCTTAGCTTTAATTTCTCACTTGAATATGGTTTAATTGAAAATGATGGTCAACTTAGAGCTCTTTGTGGAGTTAAAAGTATAAGAGAGTTGTGCAGTGGATGGAAACATCATTCTAAGCTCATGATGGTTGTAAGCTCAACATTCAAGAACAATGGTTGGTGTAGAACCAAATTGCATGGGTCTAGGAAGTTGTTTGGAAGCTTCTTTGAGAATTCTACATGTCAACCACACTTATGTCAACCACCCGGAAAGAAAATGTATGAAGATCGAATCGAAGATGGGTGTGAAGATAAGATATGGGATCCCGGTTCGCTATGTAAAGACCAACTATGGAGACTCATATCTTGGGTGGAACTTTGCCCAAGTTTGATGAATATGGTTGGAAATTCTGTCAACCAATTGAGGAGCAAAGATCCTTGGAGATTCAAGGATGAGTACAAACATAAGCCACCATGACAATAAGCATCTCAAAATGTCCAACTTAAGGACTTAAACTAAAAGTGCTAGGTGGGAGACACCCCACCATGGTAAACTCTTTCCATTCCCTTTTAAATTTGCCTAATAAGTGATTTGAGTTACCATTGTAGGTAGATGTTTCATACAAATTTGTTTGTACAATTTAATTGTTAGCTTAGTCACATGCATGTTGTGTTTAGTAGTAGATGAATAATATCAAAAAATTGCATTTTTTGTGAATTCTATGATGGTTGAGTGAATAAGAGTTGTGAACACTAGGGGGAGCACCCAGCAAAAAAAAAAAAAGAAGAGGGGGAGCGCAGACGCGCACTACGTGCGGGCGCGCCGACTGTTAGATCCTGGAAGTTCGCGCGGACGCGCACCTGCCGCGTCCGCGCCGATTTGCTGCTGCAAATGATTGGGCCAAACCCCAGAGAGTTAAGCCATTTCTGGGCTAGCTCTAGGCCCCAGGCCCAACCCCATCTGCGCGAGCGCACGAATCGCGCCAGCGCGCCATTTCACAAATTCGTCAATGTACGCGGACGCGCACTTGCCGCGCGCGCGTCCTTGCGTGGTGCCACCAAACTAGGCCAGGGACCAGAGAGTTGGGTGTGCCTCAAGCCCATTCTAAGCCTAAGGCCCAATCTCATGTACGCATGCGCGCATGGTACGCGCACGCGCCCCTGCCTCATATGCCACCCCACGTTAACGCGCACTGTACGCTCACGCGTAGATCTCCATTCCCCTCAATGCACGCGGACGCGTATATGCCGCGTGCGCGCAAACCTCGTGGCGCGACTCCCAGGCCATTCTCCAGAGAGTTAGGCCTGAGTTGGGCCAACTCTAAGCCCCTGGCCCAACTCCATGCACGCGTGCGCGCACGGTACGCGCACGCGTCCTTTCCTCTTTCTGCTCATCCCCGCTTAAGCGCGTTGTACGCGCACGCGTAGGGTCCACATTCTCTCAATGGGCGCGAACGCGCAAGGTGCGCGCGCGCGCCAATTCAAAAATAGGGATAACCCTAGCTCGCGAAGCACACTGCGCAGTCGCGCACCTCAACCCAACCTCCAACCTCATCTTCTTCTTCTCCTTGCCCCAACTGTCATCGCAGCAGCTACACCGGCCGCCGCCGCGCCATCTTCACCGCCGGCGACTCGCCCTCTCTCATCATCACCTTCTCTTCCCCCTCTCACCACCACCCATTCTCTCTCTCTCTCACTCCTCTCTTCCTCCTCCCGGCCGAACTCCCACCGCGCCACCGCCACCGCCTCCGCGCCACCATCACCGCCTTCCTCTCTCTCTCTTCCCTTCTCTCTTACTCCTCTGACCGACTCACCCTCTCACCATCGCCGTTCCTCCGCCCTTCAGTTTCTCGAACCACCGCGCCACCGTTCACGGCGGTGCCAATCTGTCTCTGCTGCCCTATCGTCGTTTCCCCCCTTTTCCATTTTCAGTTTTTCCCGGCTCCCAGGTTCCTGCTCCATTTCTGTTAATTCTTTTCTATTTTTCCTTTTTATTTGTTCATTCATGTTCGTTCCTAGAATTGCATGTTAGTTAGCTAAATTCAACTGTTGTATGTTAGGATTAGTTAGAAATACTTGCGGTTAGGTAGCTAGGACTGGATAGAGGATTCTAGGCCTGATAAGTGCTCTGTATGTGTTTACTTGCTGTTTGTCTGTTTAAATGTTGTATGCTGATTTTGGACTGCTTTTTATGCACTTCTTGTTGCCTGAATGCTGTACCACTGCTGCTGTGCTTAATTGATGCTGCTTTTTTACTGTTTGTGCTATTCTGCTATCCGGGAACGTCCAATTTTAAGCCGGAATGCTGCCCGATTTTCAAGGAAATTAGTTTCATTTTGACCTTTATTTCAGTTTTGGGCAAATTTCCGTTTCCTTTTTGACTTCCCGGATTTGCACAATCATCGTGAACATGAACCGCAATTTCTCGTTCAATTGGGCCTATATATCATCATATCGCTAATCCACTTTTCTAACTCACTAATTTCTTTCACCATTTTACTTACACTCACTTTTAACCCTCTTTAACAATTCTTTCATGAATATGATGATATTAGTGCCTTTTGCATATGAGGTGTTACCTTTAATGAGGATTACGGTTTTGGTTCATTCACTTATGCTTACTTGTTCACTTTTACATATTCAGTGCAACATCATGATTGCTCTTTGATAATTGTATCCTGAACATGCTTTCTCGTTACATGCTACATGTTTTATATATTCTATCACATTTTTTTCAGGATGTCGGATAAAGGCAAAGCCATCGCCACCGCCTCTAAAAAGAGAAAACACTCTACCCCCTCCATTCCTTCCATCTACAAGAACTATGCTAGGAATCCATTGCAGGACGAGGATAAAGAGAATCAGCAGTTGCCTTCTACCAATCCTGGCAAATTCCCCAATCTCTACTGTGAGCTTCGGTTCTCTAGATATCGGACCACGAAGCTAAATATTGAGAAGAAGTTGCTCCTACCTAATGATGTGAGACGGCGCATTAATGGTCGGATCCTTGAGTTAGGTATTGACTTTGTTGACCGGGATTTGGGTGACATTAATATATCTTGGGTGAAGGAATTCTACTGCAACTTCTTCCGTCCGACCTTGGATTCAGTTCAGCTGAGGGGTAGAGAGATTATGCTCACCGAGGCCGCCATTGGGGAGGCATTACATTGCCGATACATTCCGCATGACCAGTGTGCCCATCATCAGGCTGAGATAGCCATCCATACCATGACTTTTGATTATGAGGCGCTTCGGCGCGTGATTGGGATACCAGAGGCTTCATGGGTTATGGATGCGGGCAACACCAAGCCAAAGGGAATGTTATTCACTCATTTGACTAGGGAGGCCAGGACTTGGCAGATGATCTTCGCCCACTACGTCCTGCCTACCACCCACTTTTCTGAGGTCCCCATGGAGATGCTTCTGCTGATCGGGTGTGTTATGGAAGGGAAGGATGTCTCCTTCCCTAGACTTATCCGACAGTGCATGTGGCGGGCGCATATTCGTGGCCTACTTCCGTTTCCTACATTGGTCACGAGTATGGCAGCCCTGGCTGATGTCCCGTGGTCAGATGATGATGTGCGACCACCACTAGCTGATGCAGATGACAGGGAGATTACTATCCCCTGGGGTGTTTGGGTGCACGAGAAGCCACCTGCTAGCCGCCGCTCTCGGGCTAGGGCTGTCATAGGGACACCTTCACCACCAGCCCCTGCAGCTGGCCCATCCTCTTCTACAGCCGCAGCTCCTTCACCATCTACAGACCCTCCAGCAGCACCTGAGCCTACCTATCTCCTGGTCCAGCGTCTCTTCCGGTTCTTAGAGCGAGAGCGACACCATGTCAGACGCCGTTTGGATCGGATGGACCAGGCCCTTATCTCTCTGGGCGCCGAGCTACCTCTGCTTCCCGATTCTCCGGCCTCCGATGAGCAGGATCATCAGGAGGAGGACGCGGAGGCACCAGCTCAGCAGGATGCCCTTGACACTACAGAGCCAGCACACCTGGAGGCACCACCTCGGACACAGGAGACTCAGCCGGTCCCACTGCCACAGTCAGAGCCAGAACCTATCATTGTACCTCCCACTGATCCTCCGGTTTAGCATCGAGGACGATGCTTAATTTTAAGTGTGGGGAGGGCACCGGTAGCATTATTTGGGAACCGGTGAACTTTTTTTCAGCCTAGTTATCTCATTTTGCACATCCTTGTATATATTTTGATGCATTTGCATTTCTAGTTTGCTTTGGATACTTTTATTGCTTATTTTTTTAGACATTTTGATGCTTCTAGATATTATTGGATGCTTTTGGATATTTTTAGATCTTTTGGATGATAGATTCCGTACTTTTAGTGGATTCTTCTTTATACATTTTGTTTATCTTTGTTTTTAGTTTGCGGTTGTGATTAGAAATCATGTTTTAAGTAAAACTTAGGCACCCTTTTTGCATATTATATTGATTCTAAGTGAAAAAGAAAAGGGTGAACTAAGAAAATTTTTGAACTTTTCAATCACAACAATGCTTAGTCAAACATTGAGGTTTTTCAAGGAGTTAAATATAGGGCATTAACCCAATTGATTGAAAAAAGAATTTTTGAAACTTGCTTGAATTTCATACCTTGTGAAGCATGTATTGAATTGAGAACACAAGCTTGTGAGACTTGAGCCTATTGATGTGGTTACATTTTATAACCATTTATTTCCCATTCTTGTGTGAAATTGTTCTCTCTCCATGATTGTGATCCTTAATTTGCTTGATTCTATATATCTGTTTAATTCTTGTGTTTGTGCATTTATATGATTGAGGCCATTATTTCATTTGCCACTTACCCAAATAGCCAACCTTTTACTCTCCATTGTTAGCCAATTTTGAGCCTATGCTTAACCAACTCATTCTTATTTTAGCTCATTACAAGCCCAAGGCGGAAAACCAATGAAAAGTCCTTGTTTGGATCCTTGATTGGCTTAGGCTAGTGAGAGTGTTTTATTATTCAAAGTTGGTGAGGCTTGGGAACATTGGATGAGATAAAAAGGGGCAATACACTTTTATGTTTAGGAATTGGGCACATATTCATGTATTAATCAAATGTAGAGACCTTATGCATTGATGTTCTTGTATTTAGTTTGAAAGAAGAAAAAGAAAAAAAAAATATATATATATATATAAAGGAAAGAAAAAAAAATGATGAAAAGAAAAAAATAAAATGAAAGAAAAAGAGAAGAAAAAAAAAGAGAAAAAAATAAAAGGGGACAAAATGCCCCAAAATGAAGTCAATAAAAAGGAATCAATGCATAGATGTTGTGAATCAAATAAAAAAAAAAAACAAATGCATGAGTATGTAAGAAAAAGTGAAGAATGGGTAGTTAGAATAGCTCGCATTTGTATAGGTCATTAATTAGGTTAGGTGGGAAAGTCTATGCTAATCAAAGATTCAAATCCTAGCCCACTTGACCATAAATGATCCTACCTTGACCCTAACCCCATTACAACCTAAATGAAAGACCTCATGATGAATGTATGCATGCATTGAATAAATGTTGATTGTTAGAAGAAAATCAAATTTTGGAAAACATGATTAGAAGAGAATTGAGCGAATTAACCCTTAAACACTTGAGCGAATAGAGCGGATACACATCCGGTGAGGGTTCAAAAGTTCAATCACATGTGTTCACCCACATTATCTATATTCTTGCAAGTTTGAACTCTTTTTAACAATTCAATACAATTGTGGTTTGGACTTGGTCCTTATTACTTAGCTCTTGTACTTACACATGCTCTCTTGGGAATTGATTTGTTTGAACTAAGCATTTCCAATTGCTTTAGATAGTTGCATTTAGATAGGACTCATATAGTTTAGTTGCATTCAATAAATGCCATACCCCTTAGTTCCTTCTTATTTTAGCATGAGGACATGCTAAGGCTTAAGTGT
Organism: Arachis ipaensis; assembly: GCF_059453495.1. Taxonomy (NCBI): domain Eukaryota; kingdom Viridiplantae; phylum Streptophyta; class Magnoliopsida; order Fabales; family Fabaceae; genus Arachis; species Arachis ipaensis. The sequence continues at coordinate 98,901,916 of NC_142439.1, forward strand.
GGGGAGGTTGACAAACCCCAATTTGACGGTTTGTTTTGCATTGAATTTAGAACATTTTGATAACTTTTTGTCACATTTAGCCTAAGAATTAGCATGGTTTTGTTATCTCTTCCATAATTGTGCTTAAGTGTAAAAACATGCTTTTTAAGCCTTATTTTGGTGAATTCTAGTTTCTGTTTGATTCCATAAGATGCCTTGATGTGTTTGCTAGTAACCTCAGGTTGAAATAGGCTAGGCATGGATCAAAGGAAGCAAGGAAGGAAGCATACAAGTGGAGAGAAGCATAAAAAGTCAAAGAAGCAAAGTCAGCCATGCACGCGCACGCGCACAAGGCGCTCGCGCGCACATTGCAGAATCGACCAGGGACGCGCACGCGTACCATGCGCGCACGCGCCGATGATGGCACATGACCTCATTAATGCAACACGTGCCTGGTGATTTGAGAGGGTTTCTGAACCCATTTTTGGCGCCAAATTGCTAAGGGAAAGGGATAAAAGGATGAAGGATTAAGGGGAAATAATCATTCATTACTATAACATCACTTCCAACTAACTAATCACTTTAGTTTAGAGAGAGAAGCTCTCACTTCTCTCTAGAATTAGGATTAGGATTAGGTTTAGTTCTTAGGTCTAGATTTAGATTCATGTTCTTCTACTTCTACATCTCAATTCCTTGTAATGACATTGATTCTTCTTCCATTCTTTTATTGCAACTTCCTTCATGTTGTTCTTATACTTTGTTGTAGATCTACTATTGTTCATTCCATTTTCTTTCAATTCAATAAGAGGTAATTCATAATAAATGTGCTTTCTTTGCTTTTCTATTGTTGATCTCTTGCTTTTTTAGTTGTAGATTCCTTTAATTCTTGCAATTAATAATGTTTACTTCTATTGCACTCTATGTGTTTGTTGAAATGCTTCTTTTAGTTTTAGTGTAGATTTTGTTCCTCTTGGCCTAGGTAGAGTAATTAGTGACTCTTGAGTTATCTAATTCCTTTGATTGATTGATAATTAGAAGTTGCTAATTGATTTGAATGCCTCTAAAACTAGTCATTCCTTAGGAGTTGATTAGGACTTGAGGAATCAAATTGATTCATCCACTTGACTTTCCTTTAATTAGTAAGGGTTAACTAAGTGGTAGCAATGAACAATTCTCATCACAATTGAGAAGGATAACTAGGATAGGACTTCTAGTTCTCATATCTTGCCAAGAGCTTTTATAGTAGTTAGTTTATTTCCATTGCCATTTACTTTTCATGCCTCTCATCCAAAACCCCAAAATAACTCATAACCAATAACAAGACACTTTATTGTAATTCCTAGGGAGAACGACCCGAGGTCCAATACTTCGGTTTATAAATTTTAGGGGTTTGTACTAGTGACAAACAACTTTTTGTATGAAAGGATTAGTGATTGGTTTAGAAACTATACTTGCAACGAGAATTCATTTGTGAAATTCTAAACCGTCAAAAATCCGTTCGTTAGTGGGCTGGGGGTCTGGCTGCTGTGGAGGTGGGACGGACTGGAGTAGGATCTCCGGATCTGCAGCCTCTATCTGGGGCATAACCTCCTGATGCGGGGCAGCCTGCTCTGTGGCTGCCTGCTGATGAGTCTCCGCCTGGGAATGAGGCTCCTCCTCATGCTCATCCTCTGATGGCTCTGAAGGGGTGTCGGGCTCGGAGGGGATGTCGGTGCCCTGTCTGATCAGCAGCTTCAGATGGGAATAGCGTCGCCTGCTGCGGCGCTCTAATCTCTCATACCGGCGCCTGTTACGGCGCTCCATCTGATCAAGCTGGCGGAATAGACGGTGCACGAGGCGATAGACCGGCTCAGAGGCGAGTGGAGGTGCAGTGGTGGCAGCAGGGGCAGCTGGGGCAGCTGTGGATGAAGAGGGTCTAGCAGACGGAGGGGCTGTCTCGTCAGTAGCAGGGACAGGTGGTGGTCTGTAGCCCAAGGCAAGGAAGTTCCTGCTGTGCGGGATGATCTTCCTGCAGTCCGCTGCTGGTGGTCGCTCATCGGCATCCTCCCAAGGCACATCAGCCTGACGGCCTAGCCGTGTAACCAGGTAAGGAAAGGGGAGGGTGCCTCGGACGTGGGCCCTGGCCATATAATGCCGGATAAAAAATGAGGCAGATAAATGTCCTTACCCTCCAGCACACACCAAAGGAGGATGATCATGGTAGCCGGGATCTCCGTCTCGTGAGTACTCGGCATCACAAAATTACTCAAGATCTGATGCCATAGCCGAGCCTCATCATTTAAGTACACTCTCTTGATCCCTCGAGGCATAGTGGTGTTCTGACCCATCTCCCAAGGAACAGTAGGGTCGAGAGCAATCCGTGCCTTCACAGCATCCCAGTCAAACTGCATCTGGCCCATGTCCTCCTCAGCCTGTGCAAAACCATCTGGCTGATCGGACTTGGCTGGGAGCTGGAGAATGGTCTCTATGGCCTCCTCAGTGACCAGAATTTGCTTTCCCCTCAAGTTCACTGCATCTAGGGTAGTAAGGTAGTAGTTGCAATATAATTCTCGTACCCAAGATGCATTCACCTCTGTCAGTTGTCTCTCCAGAAAGAACCAGCCCCGTTGTTTGATTTGCTCAGTAGTGTACTGCTGGAGGGCCTCTGGAATCTTCCAGGTACGTTCCAGGTATAGGTTTCTAGAGTTTGCAAAAGCCGGGTACTTCAGTTCACAGTACCGGTTTGCAAATTTTATAGGATCATCTGCAGGAAGCAGCTGGTTAGCTTTCTCCTGCTGTGTGAAGTTCTTCTCCCGCCATGATGAATCGTGCATTAGAGCAATGATGGATTGGGAGGAATCTCCTCTCTTGCGCTTGCCAGTAGCCTTGCCTTTGCCTTTCCTCTGTGAGGCAGACATCCTGAAAAATAGAAAACTAGGAAATGGATAAAATAGGAAAGCAAATAGGCAATTTAAACAAAGGAAACTCAAAGCGGTAAGGGAGGAATAGAATAAGGAAAATGAGTATATGAAATGTGATTGAATTTATGTTAAATGGAAAAAATTAAGCAATATGCCATGGTTAGAAAGTTAGAGGAAAGTGAAAATAATCAAAAAAGAGATCAAAAGGGTTAGTATGGTTAGGATTTGAAAAAGAAATTAGGAAATTAAAATCAGTGAGTTAGTAAAGTGCAGGTTAAAGTAAGTGGCATAGAGAAAAAAACCATATAACAAGGATTCACTGGTAAGAATAGAAGTACTCATAATTGAACAAGCAGTTTATGAACCAGGAAATCAAAAAGGATAAGAAAGTCTGCCATAGCATTCATGTAATGGTTTGGGTAAAGCAGAGTAAAACAGATTTCAGAAATGCCAAACCAAAACATGAATGAAAACAATTTTTAAAAAAATGTGGGCAGCATTCCGGCTAAAATTGGATTATCCCAGAAAATAAACAGCAATCATATCAGTTCATATGAGTTAAAAGAAAGCAAGCTGCATGTACATAGATATAAAATAAACATAAAAACTCAATGTAAACAGCAGCAACATACAAGAAAGCATCGTATGAATCATGAATATAGCAGCAACAAGTAAGAACAGTGCAAGTAAACAAGCCTAGATCCACTAACCACAGCCTAAGCTACCTAACAACCTAAAAATCCACTACAACATGCAAGTCTAGCTATCCTAATCATGAACATAAACGGAATAAAAATAGAAAAGTGACGAACGGATAAAAAGGGTTGCGTGTTGCGGAACCTGGTAAGCGGAAGGGGTGGAACAGGGAAGAAGGTGGCTGCGGCGGCGTCCGGTGCGGTGGTGGTGCACGGTGTCGCGGTGGCGACTGAGGGGGGCAGTGGCGGCGAGGGTTTTTGGGTTGGGGATAGAAGAAGGGGGGTGTGGTTGGGTGGCGGAGCGCGGCTGGGTGGCGGTGGTGGGGGGGCGGTGGTCGCGGTGGCAGTGGCGGAGAGAGGAGGGCGGTGGTCGCGGAGGCAGTGGCGGAGAGGGGAGGGGAGAGGAGGAAGGGAGAAGAAGGGAGGGGAGGGGGTTGGGGCGGCGGCGTACGGGGTGGCGGCGGCATTGCGGTGGTGGTGTGGTGGCTGGCCGGCGGTGGCTGGGAAGAAGAAGAAGAGAGAAGGAGAAGAGGGTTGGGGGTGAAAAGGGGGGGCTGCGCGACTGATAGGGTTCGCAGGCTGGGGGGGTTATATTTTCGAATCCACGCAGCCGCGTGGGGCACGCGGTCGCGTGGTTGGGACGAGAATGGGAGTGACGCGATCACGTGGGGTGCGCGATCGCATGAGAGCGGGGAAAGAAGGGTGACGCGATCGCATGGGTCGCGCGATCGCGTTGCTAGAAGTTGTGCTAAACGCACGACTCCAGCGCCGTTTTAGCGCAACTTTCTGTCTCCTTTTAGGGTGATGTGCAATCCATGTGACGCGATCGCGTCGCTCACACGGTCGCGTGGGATTGGTATTGGGTAAGTGACGCGATCGCATGGGGCATGCGATCGCGTGGGCTAATTTGTGCGAAACGCACAAGGGCCGCACGATTCCAGCCCAACTTTCTGTTCGTTGGATCCTTACGCCGATATATATATCACGCGGCCGCGTGGGTCACGCGGTCGCATGGGTGGTGTTTTTCGCGATATGACGCGATCGCATGGGGCATGCGGTCGCGTCGTGCAACCCCTTTTTTTTTTTAAACTGAAAAATGCAGGATGCAGTGATGGACATGAATGCTATGCATGATTCCAGGTTTAATAAATTAAAATGAAAAAGGAAAAATGAAAGCAATTAACAAGAAATAAGTTGAAAAAGAGGCTACCATACCATGGTGGGTTGTCTCCCACCTAGCACTTTTAGTTAAAGTCCTTAAGTTAGACATTAGAAGAGTATCCTGTTATGGTGGCTTGTGTTTAAATTCGTCCAAAAATCTCCACCAGTGCTTGGAATGCCAATAGCCTCCGGGGTCCCAAACTAGGCATGTAAAGCTTCTGAGCAGCTTCAAACAAATTTTTAGGCTCCTGGGGTAACAAATATCAAAATAAACCTCAGGATTCCAAGCCTTGCATTTAAATCCGCCTCCGTCTTGGTCTACATGTCTCCATCCGGGCGGCTTAAAAAGTAGAATCTCACCGTGGTGACCAAACGTCCTCTGTGATCCATGCAATTGAGCATGATACCAATCCGTGTACTTCGAGGTGAAGCGTGAAACCTTATTGAACCTGGTGCACCAGCTCTGAATACGAGCCATTTCCCTCTTACTCTTAAAGCCGCAGAGAGCTCTAAGTTGGCCATCTGTTTTAAGCAAATCATATTCAAGTGAATAAGTAAAATTATAAGTTAAGGATTGTACCCACTTGAAGCTTGTATTGGGTGGTAATGGCCTTGGGATAGGTGTTTTTGGTGGTTCTGCAAGTTCCGTTTCCTTGTGTTCTTCTGCGAATTCTTTTACTTCCTTGCAAAGATCCTCAATTGTATCTGTATCCTGGTCAAAGCCTTCTATGTCTTCCTCATCACTCGAGTCATAGATTGGAGGTTGAGAGAAATCTACCTTCGCATCATCTTCATATTCACTTGAGGAAGATTCTTCGATCTCAGAGAATTCACTTGCGGACGCAAGTTCATCACCAGGAGAACTAGACTTGTGACTATCATCATCAAGGAAATTTGTTTCTTGGATTATTCCGTCTGATTCTTCATAAACGACTTGCCTTGGAGATTGTACGGTATCCTCCTTAGCATCAACTGTGGCATCTTGGACGGAGTTTTCCTCAATTTTGGATTCCCAAGGAAGTTCAGCATCGCCTAGATCTTCAACCAACTCTTCTTCTTGAACAATGACAGCTTCTTCCACTTGTTCTAGTACGAATTCATTCTCTGTCTTGTCCACTGGAGTCTCTAATATTTCTTTCATGCTACGCTCTTCGTCGGGCTGTCCACATGGAGCTGTGGTTGATCCTTGTATATTTGAGCGCCTGGTGGCCCATTGAATTAGTGCTTGCTCCAGTTGTTGAACGGTTGTTTGAAATTTAATTACTGTTTCTTTTAGGCGATCCTTTGCTTCGCGGTTTGCCAGACTTGGACATGATACAAAGGAAGGTGGTGATGATTGGGAACGATTGGATTGGTTTTGGGGTAAGGAAGGATCATATGATGGCGAATGGTGAAGAAAAGCTTGTGAGTGTGGTGGTTCGAGGTTATGTTGAAAGGATGGTTCATATGCACGGGGTGGGGCTTGTTGGTAGTTACAAGGTGGTCCACCATGTCTTTCAGCTGGGTATGCACGGTAGAATTGTCTCTGCCCAGGATATCTCGGAGGGTATTGTTGCCAGAAGGGTTGATTAGATCCTCTTGGTTCCATCCATCCTTGATTGGTCTGACCTTGATGCACATTCCTGCTATAACTTCTATTTCCTTTAATAATATTAGAACCAAACTCAAAGCGAGAGGGGTGAGAGTTCATAGTAGCAAATAAAGAGAAAAAAAGAAAAACAAAAATAAATAAACAAGTAAAAGAAAAATATTTACAATAACCAATAATAAGGCACACGTTAGCAGTTCCCCGGCAACGGCGCCATTTTGACGTCGGGTTTTCTACCAGTAAAGAAATTCATAGAAACGGTTGCGTTGTAGATATAGTTTCTAAACCGGCAAAAATCCCTTCGTACAAACGTGTTGGGTGTCACAAGTAACAAACCCCTTTAAAAATTGTTAACCGAGTATTCAAACCTCGGGTCGTCTTCTCAAGGAACTGTGAGGAAGTATGTTCTTATTATTGGCTATAAAGGTTGTAATCGGGGTTTAGAAGGTGAGAAGCAAGTAATTTAAATGACGAGTGAATTAAATGGCAATTAAGAATAAATAATAACTGTAAAGAAACTTTTTAGCAAGGTAGAGAAGTTAGAGGTCCAACTTAGTTATCTCTCTCAACAATAATGAAAGTTGAATCTAAACTCCACTTGGTCAACCTTCACCAGGGCAAAGGAAAGTCAAGGGAGTAATTAAATTGACTTTCGAATCCTAATTATTTCCTCAGAAAAGGTTGGGATTATTTAAGTTCAGCTCAATTATCAAGATAACGATTATCAATTATGTTGAGTTTAATAACTGTTGAGTTACTAAATTCTTAACCAGAACCAAAAGGGGAAAAGTAAAATTGCTGGAATGATAAAGAGGTCCTTAGATGGGAAGCAATGGTAACTTAAATCAAAGAGAACAATCATAAACTGAAAATACCTCAATTATCATTAATTCAAATAATAGTCTGTAACATGGGAGAATTCATAAATCAATTTATAATAATCAATTCAAATGTTGGAATAAATAAATAGAAGTAATACTAAAAGAACATTAAACCTGGGATCCAGAGTTACTCTTAAACAAGAAGAAATCCTAAATCCTAAAAGAGAGAGAGAGAAGATCTCCCTCTCAACTAAATCTAAATCATTGAAAGGTAAAAATATGCGAGCTCCCTTTGAATGGATGCATTCCCACACTTTATAACCTCTGGTCTATGCTGTCTGTACTTGGATCTGGGCCAAAAAGGGCTTCAGAATTCGCTGGGGGCGTATTTTGTAATTCCTGGTGCGTAGCGTCTGTCACGCGTCTGCGTGGGTCACGCGGTCGCGTCATTCGGAGCTTTCCTTGCCACGCGGTCGCGTCAGTCATGCGACCGCGTCATGTGTATTCTGCTTAAGGCGCGCGGTCGCGTCAGTCATGTGGCCGCGTCGCTGCTGATTCGTGCTTGGCACGCGATCGCGTCATCCATGCGATCGCGTGGATACCAGTTTCTTTAAAGCTCCGTTTTGCTTCCTCCTTCCATTCTAGTATGTTTCCTTTTTCATCCTTTAAGTCATTCCGCCTTAGAAAATCTGAAACTACTCAACACACTAATCACGGCATCAAATGGAAATAAAGGTAATTAAAATAATTAATTTTTAAAGCTTAGGAAACATGTTTTTCACAACATGACATAATAAGGAAGGGAAAGTAAAACTATGCAATTAATGTGAATAAGTAGGTGAAGAGTTGAATAAATCACTCTAATTAAGCACAAAAGAACTCATGAAATATGGGTTTATCATAGGTCTTGTTCGGATAACGAGAATTAGTGCTTTATGCACATGACAGTCTATTGATTAATGCCATTAGTCTCGCATTGCATAATTCCTGGTATTAAGTTTGGCCGGCTTAATACTAGTGAATTATGTATATGAAAGCACTAATGGGTTATCATAGATGATATATGAGTTACAGGTAAATCAAATTGTGGGTTTTGGGAACGCTAGAAACTATTTCTCGAGGTTACTCAGTTATGTGTCTTGAATTTAGTTGGAGTCATGTAACTTATTCTTTCCTAGCCTATTTTGAAGTTCTTGTTGTCCTTTCTTTTAGAAAGTGGTTCGATCTTTCCAACCCTATTCCTCTGTTTATATGCATTCTTATTTGATCCTACTTGCATATGCCTATTTGAAATTCTTGGTGTATCTGTCTTTCTCTGTTGAAGCTCTTCCTCTTGAATTCATTTGCTCCTTGATGAAATTTTGAACTTGCTTAATGCCTCAAAAAGGTCCTTGGAATTCTTGAGAAATACTTGATTTAAGTTTATTTCTCGAAATGTGAATAAATTTTCTTCCTTACATCTCTCGATCTTTTTGAATATCCTTATGATGTTGCGATTTCAATGATACATTCAAAATTTTGGTTTTAGATGAGGATGTTTTGAATTTAGCACGCCCTTACTCAAATGAATTTTTGCAGGCTTATGTACTTTGAGACTCTACCTCAATTTCTCCTTCTTGGACAACATTTAAATTCCTTTCAACTTTACCGCAATTTCACTATATGCCTCTAATTGACTAAATACCTAAGTACCTTTTTTATTTTTGAGGAATTACTTTTGGTCCTTAGCCCATTTAAAATCCATCTTTCCAACTTCACATATTCTATCTTTACCTTAGAAACAATTTTGACGTAAAACAACTTCATCTTTTCTTCCGACCCTATTACAATTTATGCATATCTTGTTTAGTTATGTACCTAAGTATACTCTAAGTTTCTTGAAGGAAGATTATGTTTCTATTCTAAATGACCTTCATTTTACAACCTTCATGTAACTTATTTCAACCTGAATATGTTTCAAGGTAATGCAAACATTTATACTTTGTTAAGTTTCCTCAATTTTTTATTTCATATCTTCCCTTTTTACTAGGTAAGATGATCTTCCTCTTAAGTTTATCTATTCCGTGTGGACATTTCACTCGATTGCGTTCCTACACATTCTCTTGGATTTTGTAAATGACGTTCTTGACTTTGGCCACTTTCTTGTGAGTCTTGTACTTTGATTCAGCTTGAATTCAATTCTAACGAATGCACCATTTTCTTCTCATCGTCTCCATTGAAGTTCTTTAATCTTTCCATACGTCTGCCTCTTATTTGTAAACTACTATCTGAATCTTTAAGAACGTCTATCCTTGTCATTATACTTCTCTTTATGAATCTTGTACTCTTTGACATGACATTGAAATTTTTTTGGGTACGACGCTGACCCTTGGATCTTTGAAAATGTAAAGCGCCATTTTTATTTATGCTGTATTGGCTTATGCGTTATAAATCGTGCCGTTCAATTTGATGTGTTGTTTATCCTTCTCTTTTTCTTGAGATGTAAATTAAATTTACTTGCTTCACCATTTGTACCTTACGCATATCTTGATCTGCTTACACTTCTGACTATGTTAAGACTCTTGCAACACGGCTATTGATTCCATACTCGTGATCATTTGATGTTGTTTCGCAGCAATGTGTCACCATAGTCTTCAATAATTTCTCTTGTATGAAATCTCATACTTCTTCGACTCAGTTGGAATATGTTTCAAACTAATGCGTTGATTTTCTCTTTATTGATCCTATTGAATTTCTTTTATCCAACGGTTATCTTTGAAGTTGTCAATTGATTTCTTTCTAGCAAGCTTCATTGCTTGAGCATCCTTGTTTACCTGGAATTGTATTCATTCTTTCAAATCTATGAGTATTATCCTTGAAATTTGTCTCTCCTTTCTAAAATCTTGTATCCTTTTGAGTAAACTCGAGATTTGTTTGTGTCACGTGCGACCTTTAAATACAACAAGAGATGCATTAGTTCTTAAGACACGGTTGGGGATGCGAAAAGTGAAACTTGTAAGTGTGCGATACTGCAAGATGTTGTGGAGCCTTGTTTCACACGAAAGAGTTTTGTGCATGTTGGACTTGAGACCGATGGTGGGCGTACGAAGGGAGTAGAGAGGTCGAGAACTCTCGGACGAGTTTCTTGATATAGTATGGTTGGTAAGGGTGGAGATGCATCTGGACGGAGTTGAAAGTTGAAGTTCTGAAGTGGGTACGATATCTGTGGGCGAATGCTATATCTAGTGTTCTAATACTAGCCTGCTTCGTAGCTTTTTGCCACATTAGCTATAGCCTTACTTTGTGAACGCCTATCTTGTATCTTCTGCCTTACACCATACTATACCCTTATATTTAATCTTAAAGTTATTCAGTATTTGAACATCTATATATATATATATGCTAAACTTTCTTGCATATCTAAAAAGCATTTAGAAATTAGAGTACTGATTCTTTGTATTACCTTATCTATTCCTTTAATTTTCGAGGACGAAAATTTTTATAAGGTGGGTGGAATGTAAGATCCAGAATTTTTGAAAAGTTATTACAAACTAATTTCATATTATATATATATATATATAGTTTTAAGTTCATAAATTATTTTATTGAAGATAATTAAAAGTAGTTTTGATTAATTGGATTTGAAAGAAATTAAGATTTTTATCCAAACTCTATAATTTTGGATTATTTTCCTATTTACTATTTAAAAGTCTTAGAAATTAAATAATAATGATATTTAAAAATTTAAATTAGAATTTTATCTAATTTTACAATTATTGAATTATTTTCTATATTTAAATTATAAAATTAGTAGTTGAAAAATAATAAAATTTTATATGACAATATTTTTATAAATAAATACTTTAAGTTTTGTTAATAAAAAAATTAATTATATTGTATTATATTTTCAATTAAAGTATTTGATTCCAAGCCAAATAGTATTTTAATACAATTAAAGTAATTTTAGAAATTCAATTAATTTCAAATTAAACCCAAACTTCCAATTTTTATACACAAACCCTAATTTTATTAAAACACAATTTTCCCCTTCATCCAATGAAACCCTAGCCGCTGCCCCATCTTTCCCTTCCAGCAAACCACTCAACACAGTAGCAGCTTCAGAAAAGTAAAAGGAAAATAGAAAGAAAAAAATGGAAAGGAAGAAAGGGAGAAGAGGGATCTGCGGAAGAGGAGAAAGGGGAGAAAGAGGATGGCGCTGGCGGTCGTCACTGCCACCGCGCCGTCGTGTCGCCACCAGGAGGGAAGAGAGAGAAAGCCAAGAAAGGAGAGGAAAAGAAGCCGCCACTGGCGCACGTCCTTCATCGTCTTCGCGTGGTCCCTGGTGCCGCTGTCGTCCTCGCCGTTTTGTCGTCAGTGTTGAGCCTCGCCCGTCGCCGTTAGAAGAGCTGCTTCCAGCCATCGTCATCGCTGCCGTTCGAGCCGCTATCGCCGGAGAAGCCCATTGAGAGAAGGGGAGACCGTGTCCTGCTGCTGCCACAATTGCGCTTGGGTGCTGCCGTCAAGCTCGCAGCTACCATCGCCATGGAGACCGCCACCATCATCTCTGAAGTCGTGTTGTCGTTTAGGGAAGACAGAAGGAGAAACACGAACAACCGGGAAGATGAGAAGAAGAACGTTGGTGGGTGTTTTCTTAGCTATCACCGTCGAGAGAAGCTCTGCCACGGTTGTCACCTCTGTCATTACCACGATCGCCGTTCCGGTCCCTATTCTCAAAACCGTAACTCCTCTCATCTTTGTTCTGTTTTAAATTTTGTTTCTCTGCTATAGTTCTGTTTTACTCATGGTAGCATATACCTCTATTTTGGTTCAGCCCTTTTGCTTCGTCTGTTTCCCTATTCCAGTCATCTAAAGTATTGGTGTTGATTCTATTAAGGAACTCTTAGAGCAGCTGTTGGTGAGTCTGATGCTACTACCTCAATTTTGGTTTAGTCTTCTCCTTGATTACGGTCCTTTTATACATTTCATTATCACTACCATGCTTGTTTTGATTTAATTCTAGTATATGCCCTGTTTTGAATTTTCCAGGGCTGTGCTCACTTTCGATTCCTATTCAATTTAAAGTCTCTATTACTATCATTACTGTCGTGGTATTGTCGCTGCTACGGGCATAATCAGAGTTGGTGCTGCTGCCGCCGTTCCAGATTGTGTTGAAATTGACGCTGTTGCTTTTCCAGTTGGTGCGGCTACCACTATCCTTGGTTGCAGTAGGATTGTCACTTCTGAAATTAGAAATGAAATGGAAACTGCCTTGTTCAAATTATGCAATTGCAACAATTGAGGTAGGGGCTTTTCTAAAAAGCTATTTTATATCTAGAATTGTTATAAATGAATACTGGTGTGAGAGTTATATACTTTTAGTGATTGTACCAGTCTTATGTATTATTTGGCTATTCTGGATGAATATGATTATATGTTTTGATCAGATTATTGTTTGGTTTTGATAAATGAATGGTTGCTGAATTGTTTCTTTAAAGTTTTGAAAATGAGTTTAATCGGTTGGTAATGATTTGATCCTGGAACGGTTTCCTTGAGATATGAAAATGGAGTGACTGTTGGATTTAGCTTGCTTTTGAACTGATCTTGGGTTTTGGACCGTCGAAAAGGATTGTGGATTGATTTGGTTGGACCCAAAAAGGGTGGCAAAGTCCAAGTTTTAGGGGAGGTGCTGCCGAAATTTCTATAAAAATCTTAGACTTTGTTTGAAAAGTTATCTAGAAAGGTTTGAATTTGAGAAATTGTATTATTTGATTTATTAAGAAAATAGTTATGTTTTCAAGTTTAATTTATTTAAGTAAACTATATGTCTGGGGTTCGATTTATTTAGAAAGGAATTATTTTTCCATTTTGAATCACTGAAAGAAGTATTATGTTCTAATATTGATTTTTAATGTAAAAATGGCCTATGCTTTTAGTTAGACTTAAGGATTCGTTAAGAGGAGCTTTTAGTGATTTTAAAGGAAATTGGACTTTTGACTGAATAATTATGTAACACCCTAACTACCAAAGCTCACGCTTCCGGCTGCGCAACTCTGATAGCTCGGACATTACGACGACACTTATACTATTTAATACCAAAATATGAGCATGTTTAAAACTTTAAACCGCAAAACCGCTCCCAAAAATACTTTCGTTCGACAAAGTATATCCATAGATACCATACAACTTACAAAAACTCATAAAGAGTACATCCATATATATATATATATATATAAGCATTAACCAATACAATCCCTATCCCTCTTACAGAACATCTCAAGATAAAGGCGAGGGTACAATAAATAATAATTAAAATAATACAGAGTATCTCAACAACTAAATAAACTCTTCGTAACTTCTGCGTCCATATCCTGAAAGGGGAAAAATGTAGGGGGGGTGAGAACATCATCCTCGAAAGGGTTCTCAGTAGAGGGTTTTTGGGAATTACTGTAATAGGATACATGAAGATAAACCGTACCAGTGATTAATAACCGTCTTATGCCTCTTTTCAAAAACAACGGTTTACAATAAAAGTAAAGTCGGAAATTTTTTCTGAAAGAGGAACCGTTCAATTTTCAAAACATCAAAAGCCTTTCAAAAAGGTTTATCTAAACTGAACCAAAATAGCCTTTCATATTTTATTCCAAACCAGAAACACAAAACCAAAATCAACCATCAGTTCATCTCATTCCAACCACGACCCTAGGCCCAAACAAATCAACAACAACCAATCACCACAGTCCAACAGAGTCCTAGTAGCAAACACAAATAGGAAGATGCAAGCACAAACAAACAGTTATTGCAAGTAGAACAATTAGCAATTAATCACATAGGCAAACCAAGTATAATATGCACACCCAAACAATGTCACATAAATGCATATGATGCATGCCTGTCCCTAGTGGCTGATGATATCATCTGTCGGTTATATAGCCAACCCGACATGTCCTGGTAGCTAACCATGGACAGAAACACCCATCGCGGAGCAAGTAGGTTTGAGCTACAACCCCATTATTACTACCCGCTCAACCCAGAGCCAGTGGAATAACCACTACTGTGGCTACTACCCAGGCGGGTGTTTAAAAGCTCAACTTGGAGCGAGTGGAATCACCACTACTACCGCTACTACCCAGGCATCACAGTCTCTAACCTGGAGCAAGTGGGACGAACCACAACCCTTGCTACTACCCAGGTATCTCAAGCATATATTCATTCAGTCCCAACCATGGATCATCATCCATCTCAGCCATCCGGCTTAAATTCATAATTCATAGTCAGCCATACGGCCCATAACTCATTCGGCAATCAGCCATAAATCAGTATCATACACAGCCATTCTGGCTCACGGTTCAATCCAGAACCAGCCAATATTCATAATCATACACAACCATTCCGGCCCATAACAAAACAGCACTTCCACCATCCAACATCATCAAATTCATAAAAACGGAATTTAAGCCATAAATCACTTTTTCTCAAATCGCTTCACTTGAAATCAAGTTTCAACTCTTTTCAGCCTTGGCTTTAGAAATCTCGTTTCTCAAATCATCTCAGGCTCATAAGCCAAATTTACTCAAAGTGAGTTCCCTTTTTAAAACAAAGCTACTCTCGGCATTCTCTTTCCAAAACTTCCAAAACCATGGCAAGTTAAGGATTTATTTCAAAGTATTCAACATCACCCATACAACAATGGGATTTTATAACAAAAGTTTCTCGGCAGAGTCCCAAGTCTTTAGGGAAGGTCAACCTATATCAAATTCCTTAAAATTCATTGAAACTCTTAAAATCATGGATTCTCGGTTCAAGTAAATAAAACTGAATTTATTATGACACCGACCATACAAAATCACAGGTTCCAACCCGGTCCAAAAATCAACTCATTTGAAAAGGAACCGGTTCATTTGAATCAAACCACTTTCAGGTTTCTTTTTGGAACCCATTTTTCTAACTCTTCCAAAATGCCTCAAACTCAATTACTCAATCAAAAGTCTAGATTCCTTTGAAATCACTAAAAGCTCCTTTTTATATTGAAATCGATATTAGAGCATCATTCTTTCCTTCAGTGATTCAAACGGTAAAAATAGTTCATTTCTAAATAAGTCAAACTCAAGGCATAAAGTTTACTAAATAAATTAAGCTTGAAAATATAAATATTCTCTTAATAAATCAAATAATACAACTTCTCAAATCCAATCCTTTTTAAATAACTTTTTAAACAAGACTAGGATTTTGTAGAAATTTCGACAGCACCTCCCCTAAAACTTGGACTTTTGCCACCCGGTTCGGGTCCCAACTAAACCGTTTCTCATTCCTTTTCAACAGCTCAAAACCAGAAATCAATTCAAAGCAAGCTAAATCCAACGGTCGCCTCAGTGGCATATCTCAAGAAAATCATTTCAAAGTAAACTCAATATCAACCGATTTAACTCATTTCCAAAGCTTTAAAGAAACGGTTCAGTAACAAATCATTTGTCCAAGATCAAGTCAATTAAAGTAAACCAGGCTGAATTCAAAAGTGCATTTGACTTTTCACATCATCAAATAGTTTACTCAAATCAAATCAATCCTCAACGGATTAAACTCAGATTTCAAATCTTTAAAGAATCACTTTAAAACATTACATTTCACAAAGCCGCACAACAATTCAGCCAAACGAACATCCATAATCATTCGAGTCAATCAAATAATACATAAGGCAGATACAATCACTAAATACACCATATCTCACATCAGTATCCATATGTAATAATTCCAATAATAAACTATAGTTTTTGGAAAGCGCCTCTACCTCAAAACGCAATTCCATAACCCAAACGCCTCACCGAGTCCTTTCCGCCTCAACCCGAACTGACGACAACCAAAACCTCAGCTCCCAGTCACGTTCGCAATAACCATAGCAACACTATTCGCAACATACAATAATCAGGACTCGACCCCACGTTATCAAAACTCATATTCATTAATCGAACACAACAGAATACTAACGCGAGGCTTTCCAAAATATAAATACTTACTGAACTAGCGAAATGAAGCAGCTGCGATTTCAAACAGGCCCGGCAACAGCTCCGGCGGCGGCCAGAAGCTCTGGTGGATCAACTATAAAAACCACGCAGCATTAAAACCTTCTTGAAATCCAAAAAGGCAGAAACCTCACTTAAAACCCTTACCGGCAGAGTTTTCCGGCAACGGCAGCGGTGTTTTCCGGCAGCCAAGCACGGCGGCGTGGTTTCCTCCTTTGGTAGCGACACTCGTGGCGACAACCTTCCACCATGGCGAGCCCAGCCACGCGGTGCGACAGCAACCCCGCGACGTCTCCCTCTCGCGTCTCATCTCCCTCTGCGTGCGAGTTCAGTGACGACGCACAGCCCCTGCCGAGCTCCGTTTGCCATCTGAGGAATGCTTCCCTTCCCGATCTCTTACAGCAGATCCGGCCAACACGACTCCACCGACGGCACCCGAAAGCACGAGGCTGACAGCGGCGCTCGTGATGGGCTTCACGGCGAGGAGCGATCGCAACAACTCAAGCCGCAAAGACGACAGCAGCAGCGGTGGCATTTCTCGGTGACCCATTATCTGCAGCGGCGCTGGGCAGAGACGGCGACGACGCGCATACTGGCGACGAGCTTGGTCGACGATGGTAGCACGAACAGTAGAGGCGGCACGACCAGGATGGCTCCATGATGCTGCAGCTTAGGGACGGTGACTCGCGACACTCCCTTTCCCTCCATGGTTTGGTGATGGCACGACGGCGGCGGTGAGGTCCAGCTCGCCGGCGCGGTCTTCCCTTCTACTTCTGTAGGTGTGTCGTATGATGAAGGTGACGGCAGGTGGGATAGCGACACTGGGTTAGGGATTAGGAGTGTGGCTGTGCTTTGATTTTAGGAAGGGGAGAGTGTTGCCGCTGCTGGGTTCAAAGGGGTTGGGTTTCGGCTGAGGCAAAAAGGGTGTTAGGGTTTCACTTTTGAAAATTAGGGTTAGGGTTACTTCTCTAATTTCAAATAAAAGTAGGGGTAATATAGTAATTAGGGACAATTTTAATCCAACAAAACTAATGTATAAAAATACTATTTGCCCATCAATTTTACAAATTATTTTCAATAAAATGTCCCAACCAAATAATTAGAAATAATATACTTATTTTCTTCATTTTCCAAAATAGCAATATCAATATTCTAAAATATTAATTATTTAGTCCAAAATCATATAAAAATTCTTTTTATTTCACAACTACCAACTTTATGATTTAAATATAGAAAATAATCCAATAATTATAAAATTGGATAATAATCATAACTTATCTCAAATTCAATAAATCAAAACTCGCCTTAATTATCTTTAATAAAATAATTCCTGAAATTAAGGCTATAAATAACTATATGATTTGAGACTTGATAATAATAAGACTTTTCAAAAGTTCTGGGTCTTACATTCTACCCACCTTATAAAAATTTTTGCCCTCGAAAATTGATACAAAACGAAAGAAATTTCATACAGTTCACCCTTGAACACATTTAAGGAAGAAGCAAAAATATCTCATCATATAAACATATATACGATTTCCAAATACTTTGATTGTCACATAAGGATGTAGAGGTAGGAGTGTGATTACAAAGAAAACGTTATATGATAGGCTCAATGCACAAGGTCATATGATCTCAAAGCTTTACAAAAACTTGAGGTGCCAAAATAGGGTGCAAATCAAGATAGGCATTCATAAAGCAAAGTGGTAATTAGTGTGGTAAAAGGCTGCAAAGCATGTTGGTATTTAAACAGCGACATAACGTTCGCTGACAATTCTCGTTCCCACTTCAGAACTTCAATTTTCCAACTCCACCAATTATTTTACAACCACATAGCCAATCATAAGCCTAACAACCACAAACCCGTTCGCAAGGAACAGAACACCCACAACTCATAACATTTTACACCTACCGCTTCACCTTCCATACATACATATCACGTCTTAAAGAACTAACGTATCGCACTACTACGTCTACAAGTTGCACGTGATATCAGAACAATTCTCGAGTCTACTCAGAAGGATACAAGATTCTAGAAAGGAGAGTCAAGGATAGTACTCATAGATTTGAGAGAATGTATCCAATTCCAGGTAAACAAAGACACTCAAGCAATGAGGTTTGCTAGAAATAAATCAATTGACAACTTCAAAGATAACCCTTGTATCAAAGAAATCCAACAGGACCAATAAGAAGAAAATTCAGCGCATTATTTTGAAGCAAACTCAAGCTGAGTCGAGGAAGCATGAGGTTTACAGAAGAGAATATTTCAAACCCAAGACAAAGCTCACAGAACTCAAGAGCATGATTAAAAATACTTTCGAATACATTGTTCATGAAAGAGTCGAAAACTTGCGAAAAAGCCACTTTGCAGTCTAGAAGAAAAGTTGAGCAACAAACATTCTTCAAGAGAGTAGCAAAAGCATAAACGTGGCTTTACTTCAATACAATTTCATGTTGAAGCAGATTATGTAAAGTTTTAAAAACAAAATGCACACAAGTTTGGCTAAGAGCTAAAATATTTTCATCAAATATTTTAGAAAATTAGTTAAGTGCACAATCTTAACCAAAAGTAATTCACAAAACTCAGGAGAGAAATCAAATGCTTGTTCAGAAACTCCCAAAGTCCATATTCAAACAAGCGTGTATGAAAGTCTTAGCAAGGACGAAAGAGAAAGTTAAACTCTACTTGGAAGAGAAAATCCGAGGTAAAAGTTTGCGTATAAATTGGTAAAGGAAATAAGTGGTGCGTTACAAACGATCCGGTTTCCACTAAACAAGGAAGCTTTCCAAAACCTCATTTAAAATAGCGCATGCCAACTTTAAATTAACTTCGTCAAAATTGAACAATGGTTTTGATCTCAGTCAAGAAATAGAAAATAAATTCCGTTTAAAACTTCTTACAAGAGAATTCAAAACTTCTTTAAAAAGTTCAAAACAAGACTCCAAAAGTGTTCTTGAAATCACCATCTCAGAAGAACATTCAAGTTTAAGATGTACTAAAAAGAAGTCAAGCCATGCAAGAAAGGATCTTAAACCAAGATAGCTCAACAAGATCCACTAGGCATGAGACATCAAACAAGCTTTCAATTGATTCAAAAGAATACAAAAGTCATAGAAAAAGACAACTCAACCATTAGTAATTTCTCAAGGATAAATCTTTGACTAAAAACTCTTGTAGAGATAATGAGAGGATAGACGATGCACGAAATGGAAACAAATCAAGTTGACTCACATAAGAGTGAGATTCACAAGAGAGAAAAAATCAAGATCAATGGTAATGTTCACAAGATGTAAAAGATTAGTTAAAAAATAAAGTCAAACATGACATTCATGGAGATGGAAAGCTTAAGAGAGAATGAGTCCGTTCATAAGAAGAAAGCTGCGAGTCCAACACTTTCAAAAGAACAACAATGGCATGAATCATATAGCATGCTAAATCAAACTCAATTCAAAATAAGTTGAGTAAAGCTTACCAAACAAAACTCAACCGGAGTAAAAGCGAAAAATTCTTTCTTTCCGGAATTTTGAAAAATATCCAAATACATAATCAAATGAATATGTGCACTGGAGCTTTAGTAGAATTACTAGAAAGTCAATTTACTTTTAAAGTAAGTGCAGTTCCGTAAACCAGTAAAAGTACATGCGAGATATTAGAGATAAATAGTTATTAAACTGTATAAGAAATCTTCAAGGTTTCATATATAGACAAGTATGTATCTATTCAACAGCAATTTTTATAAAAATCTCAAAATTGGTTGCGATCACTGTCAAATAAGAGAAAAACTGAATCAACAAGTTCTCTAAGAATGAACTCAGAACCCGAAGTTAAAAGTCACAGCACATTAAGACAAGTTCAAAGCTACATCAAGGAACACGTGAATCAAGAAAAACTCAAACAGAAGAAGATAGATGCAACAAGGATTCCAAACAAGCATATGCAATTAAGATAAAAAAAGAATGCATATGAATAGAGGAATAGAGTGGAAACATCCAATTACTTTTCAAGAGGAATAGCAAACAAGAACTTCAAGTTAGGATATGAAAGAACAGGTCGACTCGAATAGAATTCAAGACACACAACTGAATAGCCTCGAGAAATAGTTTCTAGCGTTACCAAAACCCGCGATTCGCTTTACTCAAAACTCGCATATCATCTATGATAACCCATCAGTGCTTTCATATACATAATTCACTAGTATTAAGTCAGCCAAACTTAATACCAAGAATTTTGCAATGCAAGACTAACAGCGTTAATCAATAGACCGTCAAGTGCATAAAGCTCTAATTCTCGTCATTCGACAAGACCTAATACATGACAAACGCTCAGAGTATGCAACTGAAGCATAGTCGGTCCATTCCTCAGGCTCTACAGGAAGGACTGCTCTGATACCATAATGTAACATCCGAAATCCGCTTATCAATTTAAAAAAGATGTCACAGAAATTAAAATTAAAATACTGGGAGTATGAATCCCAGGTCGTCTCCCAACAAGTTACAGATAGGTGTGCTATTTTATTAATCAGATGTTTTCAAAAGAGTTTGAGTTGAATAGACAGTAAATTAAATTAGAGAAATTAAGTAATTTAAATAAAAGCCTTGACTGGGAGTTGATTAGTTGGAAGCCCTATTCTTGTTGCAATACTTTCAAGATTAATTGATAATTGGGGATTAATCTGTTTAGTTATCCCTTACTAGGTAAAGGAAAGTTAAACAAGTTGGAATGCTGTTTCTATTCACAAGTCCCAATCCGCTTATTTGGAAGGACTGGCATTAGTGACCAGAGGGCAATCCAATAATAAACCCAATTACAATCTTTCTTTTGAGTATTCCAACTCAAGGGTTCCTTTCAATCAACTCCCCATCAAGTAAGAGAACTACTCGCTTATTGTGAATGTAAAACTCATAACATAAGAAAGGGAATTAAAGAAAGACATGATAAATAAAATTTAAAGGAGTAAATTAAAAATAAAAGTAATTCTTGTATTAATAAATTCTAAAACAATCCAATAGTAAAATTGAGTAAATTAAAGGACATGGAAGAGTAAAGCCAAGTAAAGAAAACAAACTAGAATGACGAAGTCTTGATGAGGTAATAACTCTTCTCAAAATCCCAATGCAAAAAGCAATAGAAAATAAAAATCCTAAGAACTATGAATGTGTGTGTAGAGAGAAAACCTAGAGGAGAGTAAAACTAGATCTAAAAACTAAAAACTATATGGAATGAATGTTCTGTTGGTTTCTGCATGTTCCCTGGCTCTAGTATGCTTTTTTGGGCCGAAAACTGGGTCGAAACAGGGCCCAAAATCGCCCCCAGCGATTCTGCAGATTATGCAGATCGCGCACGTCACGCGATCGCGTCACCCATGCGGACGCGTCATTCGGCGTTTTGCTTCTCCACGCGGACGCGTCGTCCACGCCTCCGCGTCACTTGTGCTATTCCAATTCGCGCGGTCGCGTGAGCCATGCGGCCGCGTCACTGCGATTTTCTCTCTTTCGCGCGGTCGCGTGAGCCATGCGGCTGCGTCACTTCTCGCTGGTCATCTCCTTAATTTCTTGTGTTCCTTCCATTTTTGCAAGCTTCCTTTCCAATCTCCAACTCATTCGTGCTCTATAAAGCCTGGAACACTTAACACACAGATTACAGCATCGAATGGAATAAAGGAGAATTAAAATACATAATCAAAAGTCTCTAGGAAGCAAGTTTTCAATCATGTAATAAATTTAGGAAGGAAATATAAATGCATGCTAATCATATGAATAAGTGGGTAAAGATCATGATAAAACCACACAATTAAACACAATATAAACCATAAAATAGTGGTTTATCAACCGCCCCACACTTAAACATTAGCATGTCCTCATGCTTAGTTGAAGGAGATAAAATAAATGAGTAGGAACATGTGAAACTCATGCAATGCAATGCAACCTATATATGTAAATGCAACTATATGATTCTTGTCCACTTGATCAAAAGTAAATAAGCTCTTCAAAACAATTACAAATCAAATTCCACTAATTCAATTCTTATACAGTAAGAACAGCTAAAAATGCAAGAAGACAACTCATGAAAGCAGGGAACATAAAATTTCAAGCATTGAACCCTCACTGATGGTGTATGTACAATCTAGTCTCTCTAGTGTATAGGGAAATTACTCTATCCTTCTCTAATCATGCTTTCTAAATTTTTGTTCTTCTCCTAACCAATCAACAACATTTAATATACCAATGCAAACATCATGAGGTATTTTCAAGGTTGTAATGGGGCCAAGGTAAGGGTAAGGATACACATATGGTTAAGTAAGCTTATAAACTGAATCTTTAATTAACCCAAGCTTTAACATAACCTATACATATATTCTATATAACTTTAGAATTCATACCTAGCTACCCAGAATTTCCCTTTCACATTCCATACTCATGTATCAACTTTTTTTTTATTTTAATTTTATCATACATGCATTGATCCTTGAATTCTTAACTTAGCATTGGGGTAATTTTGTCCCCTTATTTATTTATTGAATATTTTTGGATTTTTTTTCATAAACATAAACATAGCTTATCAATGCACATAGATTTTTAATTCTTATAGTTTCACATGAGTAGGTACCTAAATTCCCATTATATTATCATGACACATTCCCTTATTATCTTTTGTTTCCACAATTTCCCATACTTGATTGACACACACAATTCTATCTTAAGCTAACTAAAGATTTAATTTGGGATATATACTTATTTTTCCGTTTAAGGCTAGTAATGTGGTAAAATATAGAACAAATGGGATTTAAAGGCTCAAAGTGGCTAACAAAGGTAATTGAAAGGGTAGGCTTAGTTTGGATAAGTGAGCTAAACAATTAATGGCCTCAATCATATGCAAACATATAAATATAATAAACATTGGACATATAGGATGAAACAAAATATAGATTGCAATCATAGAGAAGTAAACACACAAGAATAAAATAATTATGGTTAAATAATGTAACCATGCATAAAGGCTCAAATCTCACAGGTTGTGTGTTCTTTAGCTCAAAAATCATGTTCCAAATACACTTCAAGCAAATTTAACATAAAAATTTTAATTAAAATTAGTGAAATTTTGTTCCAAAGATAGAGTCTTAGAAGAAACTTATTGTCTTTTCAATCAAGTAGAACATGCATGCAACTAATCTATTACTATGCAATTTATCCTATTCTACAAAAGAAAAAAATCTAACTAAATATCCTAATTTATTGGTATTTAGGGAAGAGAAATTACCTCCGGAAGTCAGGTACTGACCGACCTCCCCACACTTAAGGCTTTGCACCGTCCTCGGTGCCATCTGTCAGGAACAGGGGTGGGTTGGTAGCAGTATCTCCACAGTCGGGACCATCATGGCTCCCTGTGCTGGTAAAGGAAGTGGAGTCCGGGGTGTCTGAGTCCTTGAATTTTCCCATGATCAGCTCCTTGAGGTATGTGAATCGGCGCTTGTTAGGGCGCTCTCTCATCTTAGCTTTGTGTTCCTGCCGATCCAACCTTTCGAGTATCTGGTAGAGCAGTTGGTCTGTGGTGGGTGCTTGTGATATGGAAGGAGGAATGTCCTGAGCCGGTTCAGTAGGCTGGCTGATAGTGGCGGCTGGAGGTCTGATATATTTCCCATTAGGGACGTATTGATCATCCCGTGGAAGTATGGCTTTGGTGTCCCCAGCTCTATAGGAGACTCCAGCGGCTGAGACAAGATCTGAGACCAAGGCGGGAAAAGGTAAGTTGTCCGTAATTTGTACGTGTCTTATGGCATTCCGGATGTGTCTTGGTAGGTTCAGAGGCTGGTCTGTAAGGATGCACCACAGTAGAACGGCCATGTCCGCAGTGAAGGAGGACTCATGAGTGCTCGAAAAGACGTAATGGGACATGATCTGTGCCCATACGCGAGCCTCCAAGGTAAGTGCTAAAGCCGAAATTCCCTTAGGGCGGGTATGATGGTATCCGTAGATCCAACGGCTGCCAGGTAGTGTGATAACTCTGAGAACGGCGTCCCAGTCAAATTGGTACAGTTGGCACTTGAGTGCGGCTTCTTGAAAGGCGTCCAAACCTTCGGGAATAGGGGAAAGACCTAGAGCTCGTTGAATGGCCTCTTCTGTAATGGGGACTTGCTTCTGACGGACAAAGACATACTGCAGGATTGGCAGGTGGAAGTTAGAGTAGAACTCGACTACCCAAGAAAGATTGATCTGCCTTGGCTGTCTCTGTAGGAAACTGCATTGTCTTTGTTCAATTTATGGCTCAACAAAAGTAGCAATATTGGGCGTGAGGATAAGAAGATGTTCGTTGTTGTAACTCCGTTCTGCCAGGATAGGGAACATCTGCTCACAGTAGCGATTGGAAAATCGCGCAGTGTCCTTTGCTGGGAAGGCTTTTTCCTTTTCATCAACCTTTATAATCCTCTTAATCCTTTTTGTTGAGGGCTTGACTACAGTTGAAGAAGGCTCTGCCACTAATGCTCTCTTTGTCCCTCTCCTTGCTGTTGATTTGGGAATGGCTTTCTCTTTTCCTTTTTTGGTGGCCATCCTGAAAAAGGGAAGAGAAAGTAAATTAAATTCAAAGAGATAGAGCAAGGAAGAGAACGGAAAAGGATGGTTATAAAGGCACATTAAAAGGTAAATGATGTTAACAGACGCTCATGAGTACATGTGAAAACTCATTAATGGAAACTAGCCAGTGCATATGATGACAAGTGAATGCAAGGTGTTTATTGGCATGCCGGCAAAAGGCATGAGTAGCATAGATCAAGCATCACTCGTAACAAACCATCACGTTTGTATTGACAATTAATTTCAATTAATACAATAGTAAAGGGAATTTGTGAAAAGCAAGCATTGAATAGTAGGATAATGTAGAAAAATGCATAATGCCATATTAGCTTTTTCACAAACACATAGCATGCATGGGAAATAGGGTAAGGAAAGTATTAAATTGAACATGCAAGCAACCCTTTAAAAAGTAATATATAATTGCCAAACAAATTTAGAACAATCCACAAGCATATAATGAGAATTAATGACTTAAATAAAATTCCAACACCAAGTAAAAAGGGAAAAAGAAAGAAAAAGAAAATATGAATAATGAAAGTAAAACAAAAAGAAAAGAAGATAACATATAAAAATAAGAAGAAAAATAGAAAAGTAAGGAGAGGAGAAGAAAAGAAAACCTTGTTAATGGAGGTGAGAAAGGGAGTAGAAAGTGTAAAAAGTGAGAGAGAAGGAAGAAGGAAGAAGGGGGAATTAAGGAGGGAAAAAGAAAAATAGGATTTGGGGAAGAGAAAGATAAGGTAAGTGGCAAATCAGGGAAGCTGTGTGGCGCAATCAACGCGGTCACTTGCACTGATACTGATTGACGCGGTCGTGTCGGTCACGCGGTCGCGTGACCCGTTTTATGCCACTGGCGCGAGGGCAGCCTCGCACTCGCACAACTCTCTGTCCAAAATCATTAATTGCCAAATATTGGGCGACGCGATCGCGTGGGGCATGCGATCGCGTAAGTGGCCTTTTAGAAGTATATGACGCGGTCGCGTCGCTCACGCGGCCGCGTGGGAAGGATTAGGCGCTCAGCACCAATCCAGCACCACTCTAGCACAACTTTCGGTCGTGCACCCTTGTTACGTCGAAATCCAGTTCACGCGGCCGTGTGGGGCACGCGGTCGCGTGGGAGGCCAGTATTCCCACTTGACACGGACACGTCGGCGATGCGGTCGCGTGGGACAATTTATGCCATTGGCACGCCTCCAGCCACACTCCTGCGTGACTCTCTGTTTGTTTATTATTTTCTCCCATCTCCTTGCGACGCGGACGCGTCAATGATACGGTCGCGTTGCGTAAAATTTTTTTAAATAAAAGCATGCAAATGCAGATGCACGAAATGTATTAATAAAGAGAAGAGTTATTGAATAAGAAAATTAAAAATAAGGAAAAGAACGATCATACCATGGTGGGTTGTCTCCCACCTAGCACTTTGCTTTAACGTCCGTAAGTTGGACGCTCTACTAGCTCAGTCTTCGGCTATGTGGGGATCTTCCAAGAGGAAGATCTCGAGCTCCTTGTTTTTCTTCAGCTGCTCGCCATGGTACAGCTTTAAATGATGTCCATTAACTTTGATAAGTTCAGAGCTTAAAGGATGGCTTAGGTGATAAACTCCGTACGGTTCGGCCTTCTCTACTCTGTATGGACCTTTCCATCTTGATCTCAACTTGCCTGGCATGAGCCTCAGTCGAGATTTGTAAAGGATGACTAAATCCCCATGTTGGAACTCTTTTCTCCTGATGTGCTGATCATGTACAGCCTTCATCTTCTCCTTGTATAGTCTTGAGTTCTCATAAGCTTCCAGGCGAAGGCTTTCCGATTCTTGCAGTTGCAATTTTCTTTCAACTCCGGCTTCCTCAATTCCCATGTTGCACTCCTTTACTACCCAAAAGGCTTTGTGCTCTACTTCAACAGGGAGATGACAAGCTTTTCCATAAACTAAGCGGAAAGGACTCATCCCAATGGGTGTTTTGTATGCTGTTCTGTATGCCCATAGTGCATCTTGTAGCCTGGTGCTCTAGTCTCTTCTATGAGGTTTGACTATCTTCTGCAAGATACGCTTTATTTCTCTATTTGACATCTCGGCTTGCCCATTAGTCTGAGGGTGGTATGCTGTTGCCACCTTATGAATTATCCCATGCTTTTTCATTAATCCTGCTAGTCTCCTGTTACAAAAATGGGTGCCTTGATTGCTCACGATTGCTCGTGGTGATCCAAAGCGACAAATAATATAGTTTCTCACAAAGGAAACAACAGTGTTAGCATCATCAGTGCGGGTAGAAATTGCTTCCACCCATTTGGAAACGTAATTCACAGCTAACAATATATATAAATAACTATTAGAATTTGGAAATGGACCCATGAAGTCAATGCCCCAAACATCAAACATTTCACAAAAAAAGCATAATTTGTTGAGGCATCTCATCCCTCCTGGATATATTACCAAATTTCTGGCATGGAAAACAAGATCTAAAAAATTCAGCAGCGTCTTTAAAAAGAGTAGGCCACCAGAATCCACAGTCTAAGATTTTTCTAGCAGTTGTTTGAGGGCCAAAATGCCCTCCACTCTCAGATGAGTGGCAGGCCTCTAAGATGGACTGAAATTCTGATTGAGGCACACACCGTCTAATTACCTAGTCAGCGCCATATCTCCATAAATATGGGTCATCCCATATATAATATTTAGACTCACTTTTCAGCTTGTCTCTTTGATGCTTGGAAAAGTTTGGAGGAAAGGTGCGGCTAACTAGATAATTAGCCACAGGTGCGTACCAAGGGACTACCTCAGATACTGCTTGCAGGCTATCAAATGGGAAATTATCAGCTATAAGATTAGAATCATCCTTAATGTGCTCAAGGCGACTCAAGTGGTCTGCCACTAGATTCTGGTTACCACTCATATCCTTAATTTCCAAATCAAATTCTTGTAATAGAAGTATCCAACGTATAAGCCTTGGTTTGGATTCCTTTTTAGCTAATAAATACTTTAGAGCTGCGTGGTCTGAATACACTACTACTTTAGTACCAATTAAATAAGCTCGGAATTTATCCAGAGCAAAAACAATAGCAAGAAGCTCTTTCTCAGTAGTAGTGTAGTTAGACTGAGCGGCGTCCAAAGTCTTAGATGCATAAGCAATGACAAAAGGGTCCTTACCTTCACGCTGAGCTAGTGCTGCTCCTACTACATGGTTGGAAGCATCGCACATGATTTCAAATGGTTGGCTCCAGTCTGGTCCTCTCACAATTGGAGCTTGAGTCAGGGCGGTCTTCAGCTTATCAAACGCTTGTTTGCAATTTTCACTGAACTCGAACTCAATATCTTTCTGCAGTAGTCTGGATAAGGGAAGTGCTACCTTACTGAAGTCCTTAATGAATCTCCTGTAAAAACTTGCATGGCCAAGGAACGAACAGACTTCCCTCACAGAGGAGGGGTAAGGCAAGCTAGAAATAACATCCACCTTTGCTGGATCTACAGAAATGCCAGTATTAGACACAACATGTCCTAGCACAATACCTTGTTTTACCATGAAGTGACATTTCTCAAAATTTAATACAAGGTTTGTACTGACACATCTATCTAATTCTCTAGATAAACTATCCAAGAAAAGGCTAAAAGAATCACCATAAACGCTAAAATCGTCCATAAAAACTTCTATACAGTCCTCAATAAGATCAGAGAAGAGACTCATCATGCACCTTTGGAAGGTAGCTGGTGCATTGCACAAGCCAAAGGGCATTCTCTTGTAAGCATAAGTCCCAAAAGGACATGTAAAAGTAGTCTTTTCCTGATCCTCAGGAGCTATATGAATCTGGAAATAACCTGTATAACCATCTAAAAAGCAATAATGTGATTTACCTGACAGGCGATCCAGCATTTGATCAATGAATGGAAGAGGATAGTGATCCTTACGAGTGGCTTGGTTGAGACGCCTGTAATCAATGCAGACCCTCCAGGCGTTCTGAACTCTGGTTGCTATGAGCTCTCCATGCTCGTTCTTTACTGTAGTAACTCCAGACTTCTTGGGGACCACTTGTACTGGGCTCACCCATTCACTGTCTGAGATGGGGTAGATGATATCTGCCTCCAGTAGCCTGGTCACTTCCTTCTTAACAACCTCTAAGATAGTGGGGTTCAGTCTTCTTTGGGGTTGACGGACAGGTCTTGCTCCCTCTTCTAAAAATATTCTGTGCTCACATACTTGAGGGTTGATACCTTCTATATCTGCCAAACTCCACCCAATTGCCTTTTTGTGCTTCCTCAACACACTAAGTAATTGCTCTTCTTGTTGAGAAGAGAGTTCTCGTGCAATGATAAATGGAAACTTCTGCTTGTCCTCAAGGTAGGCATACTTGAGGTGTGGGGGAAGGGGTTTCAACTCTAGCTGCTGCTCATGGTCAGGATCTAGATTATCTGAAGCTGGTGAAAATGACGAAGTGCCCTCATTGTTGTCCAAGAGTGTCCCCACACTCGGACCTTGTCCTGTGTGCTTCTCTTCTAACTCCTCCTGGTGAACTTCAGCTACAGTTTCATAAATGATGTCACACTGGAGGATAGAATGATCCTCCGGAGGATGCTTCACAACTCTATTCAGATTGAAGATTACTACTCGGCCATCTATTTCAAAAGAGTATGTTCCTGAAAAAGCATCTAATTTAAACTTTGAGGTCTTCAGGAATGGTCTTCCTAGTAGGACTGATGATGGCTTCTCTGAGTCATTTAGGGGCATCTCCAGAATATAAAAATCAGTGGGGAATGTGAGTCCCTTAATGCCCACTAAAACATCTTCAGCAATTCCAACCACTGTAATAATGCTTTCACTACAAGAAAAATGGCCTATGGCCACGCTTTTTTCTTGCCACGCTTTAAAAGTGTGGCCAAAAGTAGTCAATGGCCACGCTTTTATGAGGGTGGCGATTGATTAGAGATTTGGCCACGTTTTTTCTTATTACGCTTAAAAAGCGTGGCAAATGGGGTTTATGGCCACACTTTTATGAGGGTGGCAATTAATTTGAGATTTGGCCACGCTTTTTTTTTGCCACGCTTCAAAAGCGTGGCCATAAAGAGAAACAGAGACACTTCTAAAGCGTGGCGAAAAGCTTTTGATCTTGGTACGTTTTTAAAGTGTGGCCATATCCAATAACTCTATTGGCACCCCTAAAAAAGGGTGGCGAAAAGGTTTCCACTCAAAAAAGAAACTCCAAGTCCCAAACGCGCTACACTAATCAAACTTCTGCGCTTCTCGCCTGTAACCCTATTACACTAAGGCTCTGAAAACCCTAACACTCAGACAGAGCTTATCGTCGGCGCTTGCACACTCTCATCTGCCGGCGCTCCCTCCGTCGTCTCCCCTAACCCGTCTTTGCTGGCGTTCGCACTCCCTCGGCGCTCATTACTCACTGTGTCGGTCAGCCAACGGAGGTTGCCTTTCCTTTCTCCGCACTACCAGTCTCTGCCCTCCTTCCTCTATCGTCTCTTCTCATCTTCTCTATCACCTTCTCAGCCAACGGGAACGGTGGAAGTTTTGGTTCGGTGAACGAGGACCTTCTCCAGAATATTCTGGCGAGGCTCCCGGTTCGTTGGTTCGCTTCCGCTGCTTGCGTTAGCAAATCATGGAGCTCTGTCTGCAATCGAATCCTTACTCGTCCAAAGCTCTCTTCTGCTCTTTCTCTCAATCCTTCACTTTCCGTGAGTTTCACCTATTTCCCCCAAATCAAAACATTTCTTAAAAGCTAGGGTTAATTGAAAATGGAAATGGAGCTTCGTGATTCTATCAGCTTGTTTTTGCAGTAAGATTTTCAAATTTGTACTCAAAACGATACATGTTATGTTCTGACGAACTTAGGAAGTTTGCATTTTTCCCTCAAATTGGTGATATATATGGAAATGAATTTAGTGCTTGAATTTATGATAAAGACTAATTTTATGTCTAGCATTTTTTCTGAGTTACCAATTTGCATTTACTTTTAGTATTTATCTTTTTGATAACTCAAATTTATCATCAAATGTGAAAAAATTTGGTCTGTGTTTCGACAGAAACGATGTTTGTGTGCATGTGTTGAGATTCTTAAATGAATGGCATGGAATAGTCTGCATGTGTTGAATTTCTGGCATGGCGCGGAGGTTGTTGGCGGCACTGGCAGCCATTTCCAAAACCGTCGCCGCACTTTTTGGAGATTCCTTTGACTGCTTCGACAGTGGCGGCAAATCCGAACCACAGTTCAGTCTCTGCGACGAGCTCATTCTCCCCGCCGGTTACCCCTCTTCCGAATACATGGTAACCCCTCACTCTCTAGACCTTACTTCAACAACCAATTCACTCAACCTCTTTTTTCCTTCTCTTTTATCGAATATTTGATATTTTAAATTGGATATTATTAGCAGTTGCTGAAATTCAACCTTTAATACTTTGATTTGTTAATGCTAAAATTGGATTATTCAGATTATTTATTCATTTGTTGTTATTATTGTCATTATTTATTCAACCTTTAATGCTTTGATTTGTTAATGCTAAAATTCAACCTTTAATGCTTTGATTTGTTAATGCTAAAATTGATAACCGTGTGTTTGTTTTCTTTTTATTTTCTGGGCGTTTCTTATCCACCATCCCTTGTGTGTGTGTGTGTGTGTGAGAGAGAGAGAGAGAGAGAGAGAGAAGAATTAAGTGGAGTGAGGAACAGTCTTTTCATGTGGACAGGCATTCACACACCTAACCTGATTTGCCTGCCCTCCTTTTTTGTCACTTCACTTCCCTTTTCCAGCATTACTTGACACAAGCTCAGTTAGTAGTTCATAAGCTCTCTTGGTTTTTGAGGGGCCATTTTGCAAATAGTATTTTGATTTGGAGTAAATGGCGATTTCGAGTGCAAAGGGATCCTCGAAGGCTACAACGCTGTCGTTGCCGTCCCCGAAAGCGCCGCCTGGCTACCCGGATTTATACGGGAAGCGTCGCGAGATCAGCAGACTTCATATGCTTGAAAGAGAGATAAGTGTTCTTGAGGTGCCTATTTCTCATTCTACATACTCTACACTCTAAAATTTTGTTTTCTTCTTTCATTCGATCCTGCTACTGCATAATCTGTAACATTGCTTCCTTAGTTCTTTTAATAAAAAATATCATAAAAATAGGTTATCACATGCATTTTCTTTATAAATTTTAGTAAAAATATTTGTTTCTCCTCCAATTTTACCCTCCACAACAAAAATTCCCAATTTGTGAGGTATTAGATTCCAATGACGCTGTTCACTGAATTTCTTTAATTATTATTATTTTGTTTCTCTAATAATTTGGGATGAAAAATTGGGAAGGAAAAAGAAATTAGTTCTCGAGTCAGTTGAGTGTGTAAATTGAACCACTAATGAGTACAATTTTAATTGGAGTTAAAAAAAGATCAACAAAGAAACTTGGTTAGCGGTATACTTGGGAAATTGAATTTTGTAATTGCATGAAGCATGAACGAATCTGAAAGTGTTCTCTGTGAACCGTGAAGTGTAGCAGTTTTCATAAATTTATAATAATTTTACAAAAAATTGCAGTTGTCGATGTGAGGAAAGTGGCCAATCATTTTTCTCATTTCCTTATACTTTAACAGGCAAATGGTGGATTTATTATGAGTGCTAGCCAGAATTCTGGAGGGCCGGAATATGATTGGGGTATTAAGGTGACTTAATATTTTTTAATTATAGGTCAATTGTGCATTGACTAATAGGTTATTTGGTATTCCATAAACATAATAAATACAGCTCTGTCGCATAAAGAAGATTTGTCTTGGTATATCTATAGCTAATTTCCATGTTGTGTGTATGTTTGCTAGTTGGTGTTTCTGACAAATCCTATTTTATTTACTCTAGTTTAATTACAGAAGTGGGCACCCTGCTCCAGAATCCATTACTCTAGAATTAATTTGTTGGTAATTTTTTTCTTTTTTCATTTCTTCATTTTCTTTTTTCTTGAATGGTGCTATTAATGCATCTAAAATCTTGCACACAATTTTGCATCATCAGCCTACTCTGTTCCTAATTACTCTAGTTAGCCACTAACATGTGCTATCTTTTTTTTCCCTTCTGGTGAACACATAACTTGAGCTAGGCATGAAGAAAAATAGTTAATATTGATTGGGATGCTCATGGAGGAGCATGACCTAGTGACCTGTGCTTTTTTTACCTTAAAAGTTTAATGAAATTTCTATTATATTGGGGTTAAATATTCTGCATTCATGCAGATATCTAAGATAAAGCTCGCTGACATTCCTGATGCAGAGTGTATTTGATTTTCAGCTAATAAGGAGTCTTATTTCAAGGCCAGATTTTAGGTACAATTTTCTTCATATCTGAATTGCTAATGTCAACATTATGGGATTGCATGTCCCATTTTGTTTTGTAGTGTACTTGTATTTCTGCAGGGGATATTAAGCGTGAGAATGTGCTGATTACATCCTCAAATTGGTTGTACCTTGCGAACTTTGCATCTTTCAAACCTACTTACATTCCATATGATGACCCATCGGATTTTTCTTTTTTCTTTGACACTGGTGGAAGAAGACTCTGTTATCTAGCACCCAAGGTTGGCCTCCTTTGATATCTGTTTAATTTATTTTATTATCTATCTTACTATATTTTGTTGGCTCAACCATGATGTTTAATGCTAATCTTGTGTTAAATGCTTGGTTCTTGCATGTTCTTTTGAAACTATTCCATATGATAGTGCTGTGTTTTGTGTTCTTCCTTTTTGTAATTGATCTGAATGTCATTATACACGGGCAAGTGGTCTTATAAGATAACTTAATATTAGAGGCTTAATTAATAAGAGAATTTGGCAAATGTTAAATGGCTTTGAAACAATTTATGACCCTTATATTCTAGTGGAGAAGTTAAATTTTTATTTGAGGATTTTGAACAAAATAATATTGATATTCAGGTAAGCTCACTATTTTATTAATTTCAGTAGTCCTACTTACAACATGAAGTTGCTACAAGGTTATAGGATTAGTTCTTTTATGAAAAATTTTCTAGTTCTTAGTCCTGGTGCGTTGGGTTATTTTTTGCTGTAAAATATGTAATGATTCCTATTTATTGATTGATTTATTATGTTTGCAGACTGATTTGAGGTTCCAGAGCCATGCTGTCCTTGCTTTCCACGAAGCTGCTGAAGCCTTGATGCGTGGAAAACTTGTCTCTCAACAAATCTCCCTTCGGCAAGTGTACCAAAGTTGTCGTCAAGTAAAAACTCACAATAGAGTGAGGTCGAATCCCACAGGGATTGATTGATCAAGCAACTTTAAAGAATGTTCTAGTTGAGCGAATCCAGAATTTGGGTTGAGAGTTGCAGAAAATAAAATGGCGGGAATGTAAATAACAGAAAAGTAAATGCTAGAATTAAAGGACTGGAAGTAAATGACTGAAAATAAATTGCAGAATTGTAAATGGGAATGGGGGATTTGCTCATAAAAGTAAGTCGCAGAAATTAAAGAGAATGGGTAAGATTAGAGATGGGGAGTTCATCGGGCTTAGGAGATGTTGCAATTCTCCGGATCAAGTTCATTTTCATCTCTTCCTCAATCAATGCACTCATTGATCTCCTTGGAAATCTTAAGTGATTGAATTACAATCCCTTGCAATTCAATCTCTCAAATCTTGATCAATAGCCAATTCCTTGGTTAATTGCTCATGAGAAGAGATGAAGTATGGTCACTGATTATACCACATGCATTTCCCAAACCAAGTATTGAGAGAGTTACAGTCACATACCCATCCAAACCCAATTTGGTCCAGCATGAGAAAGCATTTCTAGCTTGATCTCTTCATTCCTCTTCCAAGGTTCAAAAGAGATCCAAGTTTGAATAGCTTCTCTTCCAAGATAACTACTTAATTGGATGAAGATCGAAAGCTTTCAAGTAAAATCAAGAGGAAAGATAGAAGAAGAACAATAAAAATTAGTATTGATCCATCAAATTACAACAGAGCTCCCTAACCCAATGAAAGGGGTTTACTTGTTCATAGCTCTTGAAAATGAAAACAAAGATGGAGAATACATCATAAAACTAGAAATTGCAAAGAAAGTAAATACAGAGAGTAATTCTTCAGCCTCCAGAACTCTTTTACAATTCAAAGCTACTCCTATATATACTACTCTTCTCAGCTTCTAGTTCACTCTTCAAGTCTTGGGCCTTTGGATCTTGAGTTTGAAGCAGTTCCTTTCTTTATTTGGGCTTGGCTTTACTTGCAGAGAGAAAGTGCGGAGTGGGCAGAGACTTAAGCTCAGGGCGTAAGGAGTGTTAATCATTTAGTGAAAGTCCAAGTTCAGGAGCGTTAGTGACACTTAACATTGTCACTAACGTTCCAATGCACCCCTTTTGCCTTACGTTAAAACCCACGTTAACTAGGTTAACGTGGCTTTTAACGTTGCTTTGTCAACCTTCGAGAACGTTAGTGACACTCAACATTGTCACTAACGTTCCAGTGTGCCCCTTCTTGCTTCACGTTAAAGCTCACGTTAACTAGGTTAACGTGGCTTCTAACGTGGCCTTTGCCATCCTTTGAGAACGTTAGTGACATTCAACATTGTCACTAACGTTCCAATGTGCCCCTAGGTCTCACGTTAGAGTTCACGTTAACTAGGTTAACGTGGCTTCTAACGTGGCCATCTTTTAGCCATCCCAACGTTAGTAACAATGTTGAGTGTCACTAACATTGGCTCATCCTTCATTTCTCATCGTTAGCTTCCACATTAACCAAGTTAACGTGGAAGTTAACGTGACTCTTGGGGGTTGTGTGGTTGCTTCAACGTTAGTGACAATGTTGAGTGTCACTAACGTTGTCGACAACTCTTCATCCTCTACGTTAGTTCCCACGTTAACCAAGTTAACGTGGGAGTTAACGTGGTACTTAGCATCATAGGCCAACGTTAGTGACAATGTTGAGTGTCACTAACGTTGGCTTCTCTCCCTCCCCCTTAATGTTAGAGGCCACGTTAACTAGGTTAACATGGCTTCTAACGTGGCC
This sequence comes from Arachis ipaensis, assembly GCF_059453495.1. Lineage (NCBI taxonomy): Eukaryota > Viridiplantae > Streptophyta > Magnoliopsida > Fabales > Fabaceae > Arachis > Arachis ipaensis. Next base: position 98,937,611 of record NC_142439.1, read on the forward strand.
ACTTATGAGTAATTGCCAACGTTAGTGACAATGTTGAGTGTCACTAACGTTGGCTCAACTTCTTTTCTCCACGTTAGAGTTCACGTTAACTTGGTTAACGTGACTCTCTAACGTGGGCATTGATGGCTTTTTGAGAGTGTTATTGGCAATCACTTTTCTCATTAATCTTTGCAAGTTACCTCCCCTTTTCTTGCTTCTTTTTGGTCCTGAAATCAAGCAACAAAGTGCATCAAAGCTCTAGTCCAAGTGATGAGTAATGCAACATAATATTTGTCACTAAACTTATGCAAAATCCTCATGAAATCATGTAAAATGCACAATGTATGCTTGAGTCAAGGCATAAGTGAATATTTACCCAAAACTAGCTTATTTCCTAAAGAAATGTATGAAACTAACCTAAAAACAGTAAAGAAAAGGTCAGTGAAACTGGCCAAGATGCCCTGGCATCACAACACCAAACTTAAAGCTTGCTTGTCCCTAAGCAAGTACTGGAACAAGAAAATGATGAATGGAATATCCAGAGGCATGAGTCATTCTTGTGGAAGTCATATTACTGATTTTATGGTGGTTTCATGCATAGCAATTTAGGTTCATTCCATTACTGGTTTTCAGACCTTTATCATGTCCCTAAACACTTACTTTGTTTATATTTCATGAGACTTTTATTCATTGATCCTTTTATTGTTATTTCAAGGGTTATTTGTGTTATTTAGGCTAAGTACTCTGTAAGGGGGTAACTCTTTAAGATAAGTTTTCAGCCAACACTCCCGAACCAGTTGGTTCAAGGTGCTAGGTGTTGAAGCACCCCTAAGGACTTACTCCCTCAAGTCTCTCCCCCATACATACACACCACAGGCATATAGTTTATTTATTTTCTTTTCTTGAGACCTTGGTGTCCAGCACCTCTTTGGGTTACTAAATGCTCTGTAGTGAGGGTTACTCTTGATAGTGGATTTTCAGCTGATAATCCCGGGTTAGTTAACCCAAGTTACCAAGTGATAAAGCACCCCTAAGAGCTTATTCATCCAAGTAGATCCCTCACACAGGAGCACCACAGACACTTGCCTCAAGCTTAAAACCATTGATGCCTAGCCTTATTGCTTACTCTTTTTCTTTTGTTTTTTACTTCCATTGTTCTTTCCCTTTTCTCTTCTTAGGATCTTGTTATTAACTTAGTCTCATGAGTGTATCCAAAGAAAGGTATTCAGGATAGATAGTTGTCTTCCTAACCTTGTGGTTGAACCAACTTAGCTAACTTATGACTACCCCAAAGATTCATGAATGCACTTCAACAATATCAACTCCACCCTGGTCTTTTGTAAAACAATCATTTTCTTCTTCACTTGATTTAAAATGGACAAGCTTACAAGTAAATAAGGGAATGATGCAGTGACATTTAAACCAGAAATCATGGACCTATTCAGAAAGAAAACTTAAAAGACAAAATTTTTTAAAAAAAAGTTCAACTGCAAGTAACTACAAATCAAAAGTGCCATTCGGACCTCCAACTTTCAACAATTCTAAGTACAATGGAATCAGGTAACAATACAACCTTCGGGTGATGATCTCTGGTCCCCCTCTCTCTTTGTCATCCTCCTAGTTTTTGTTGCCTCGCTTCTTTGGGTGAAAGTGCACCATTTCCTTATAATATTCCTACAAGGTCACTGGAAGTTGCTTGTTCCCAAAGCACTTGAGACATAGTTAGCTTATATGTATGCTTGTGCCTCTTGAACTCAGTTTGGTGTGTGAACACCAAACTTAGTTCTTTGCCCAGTACACAATATTGCATATATGCAGAGACCCTCATATCTTATTATCAACAAAGCAATGATCACCTATAGTTTAACTACACCTAAGTGGTTTCTCTTGGTTGGATGGAGCTAGCAATGTTCTTTTGGGAGTGGGATGTAATTCTAACCAATGTCCTTTAGTGGAACACCAAACTTAGAATTACACCATAACTCTTGGATTGTTCTGGTGTGGAACACCAAACTTAGCTCCTTTCAATACAGGGGAAACCACTTGTGACTTTTATTGAAATAAGGATGAAATTGAAACTACCTGAGGTTAGGTTGCCTCCCAACAGAGCGCTCTTTTATCGTCGCTAGCTCGACGAGTTCTTAATTATTTGAGATGGTACTTTACTCTGGGGTCTTCCCCCATGTTGCTGGTGCACGAATTGTGAATCACACTTTTCACAACGCGTACCACTAACCAGCAAGTGCACTGGGTCGTCCAAGTAATACCTTACGTGAGTAAGGGTCGAATCCCACGGAGATTTTTGGTTTGAAGCAATCTATGGTTATCTTGTAAATCTTAGTCAGGAAGTCAATTATGTTTATCAATTGAATTGTGAGTAACCAGTAGAGCATAAATTAAAAGTTACTTGTTGTGCAGTAATGGAGAATATGTTGGAGTTTTGGAGATGCTTTGTCTTCTGAATCTCTGCTTTCCTCTGTCTTCTTGTTCACGCACGCACGTCCCCCTATGGCAAGCTGTGTGTTGGTGGATCACCGTTGTCAATGGCTACCTTCCATCCTTCCAGTGAAAACTACGCTCACGTGCTCTGTCACAGAACGGCTAATCACCGGTTGGTTCTCGATCCGGTTGGAATAGGATTTACTATCCTTTTGCATCTGTCACTAATGCCCAGCCTTCAGGAGTTTGAAGCTCGTCACAGTCATTCAATCCTTGAATCCTACTCGGAATACCACAGACAAGGTTTAGACTTTTCGGATTCTCATGAATGCTGCCATCAGTTCTAGCTTATACCACGGAGATTCTGATTAAGGAATCTAAGAGATACTCATTCAATCGTATATAGAACGGAGGTGGTTGTCAGGCACACGTTCATGATTTGAGGAAGGTGATGAGTGTCACAGCTCATCACCTCCATCACAGTTAAGCGCGAATGAACATCTTAGATAGGAACAAGCGTGTTTGAATGGAAAACAGAAATACTTGCATTAATTCATCGAGACACAGCAGAGCTCCTCACCCCCAACAATGGGGTTTAGAGACTCATGCCGTCAGAGAATATAAAGTTTAGATCTGAAATGTCATGAGGTCCAAAATAAGTCTCTAAAAGTTGTTTAAATACTAAACTAGTAGCCTAGGGTTACAAAATTTGGATAAACTATGATGGATGATGCAGAGATCCACTTCTGGGGCCCACTTGGTGTGTGCTGGGGCCCACTTGGTGTGTGATGGGGCTGAGACTTAAGCAATTCACGTGCAGAGGCCATTTGTGGAGTTGAACGCCAGTTTTTATGCCAGTTTGGGCGTTCAACTCCAGCTTTTGATCCTTTTCTGGCGCTGGACGCCAGAATTGGGCAGAGAACTGGCGTTGAACGCCAGTTTACGTCGTCTATCCTTGTGCAAAGTATAGACTATTATATATTTCTAGAAAGCCCTGGATGTCTACTTTCCAATGCAATTGGAAGCATGCCATTTCGAGTTCTGTAGCTCCAGAAAATCCACTTTGAGTGCAGGGAGGTCAGAATCCAACAGCATCAGCAGTCCTTTTTCAGCCTGAATCAGATTTTTGCTCAGCTCCTTCAATTTCAGCCAGAAAAATACCTGAAATTACAGAAAAACACACAACTCATAGTAAAGTCCAGAAATATAAATTTTTCCTAAAAACTACTAGAAATAGACTAAAAACTAACTAAAACATACTCTAAACTATATGAAATTATCCCCAAAAAGCGTATAAAATATCCGCTCATCACAACACCAAACTTAAACTGTTGCTTGTCCTCAAGCAACTAGACAAATAAAATAGAAGACTAGTAGGTTGAGAAGCAATAATATCTCAGAGTTTTTTTGCATGAAGCTCAGATTCTAATTAGATGAGCGGGACTAGTAGCTTTTTGCTTCTGAACAGTTTTGGCATCTCACTTTATCCATTGAAGCTCAGAGTGATTGGCATCTATAGGAACTTAGAATTCAGATAGTGTTATTGATTCTCTTAGTTTAGTGTGATGATTCTTGAACACAGCTTCTTTATGAGTCTTGGCCGTGGCCCTAAGCACTTTGTTTTCCAGTATTACTACCGGATACATAAATGCCACAGACACATAACTGGGTGAACCTTTTCAGATTGTGACTCAGCTTTGCTAAAGTCCCCAATTAGAGGTGTCCAGAGTTCTTAAGCACACTCTTCTTTTTGCTTTGGACCTTGACTTTAACCGCTCAGTCTCAAGTTTTCACTTGACACCTTCACGCCACAAGCACATGGTTAGGGACAGCTTGATTTAGCCGCTTAGGCCAGGATTTTATTCCTTTTTGGCCCTCCTATCCACTGATGCTCAAAGCCTTGGGATCCTTTTTATTACCCTTGCCTTTTGGTTTTAAGGGCTTTGGCTTTTTGCTCTTGCCTTTTGGTTTTAAGAGCTTTGGCTTTTTCTGCTTGCTTTCTCTTTTTTTTTTTTTTTCTTTCTTTTCTGCAAGCTTTGTTCTTTGCTACTTTTTCTTGCTTCAAGAATCATTTTTATGATTTTTCAGATTCTCAATAACATGTCTCATGTTTATCATTCTTTCAAGAGCCAACATATTTAACAGTCTTAAACAACAAATTCAAAAGATATATGCACTGTTCAAGCATTCATTCAGAAGACAGAAAGCATTGCCACCACATTTAACTAATTAGAATTTCTCTTATTAAAACTCGAAATTTTATTGCTTCTTATTCAAAAGATCTACTACTTTATTCATGTTTGCTGATGATGAGAAAAATAAACTATAGCTTAATTGGAGATAAAATCAAAATAGATACTAATTACTACTATATGACTCCTAAGGTAAAATTAAAATAAGAACAATTATCACAGAGTTAAGGCTAAGATTAGAACTCAACAACCTTGAGGTTTGGGAAGTGGATGTTCCTCTAGTCTGTGAGGTGCTTGGTCCTTCAAGAGAAAATTTCTGGCGCTTCAGTTCCTTTAAATCACGCCCTTGCTCCTCTTGGAGTGGGTTGTTTTCCTTTAGGGGCCATGATCTTAGTGATCACGGACAAGCACACCAAACTTAGAGCTTTGCTTGTCCTCAAGCAAAAGAAAAAGAAGGAGATGGGTAGAAGGAGAGCTCCTCCCCACCATCCTGGCGTTTGAACGCCCAAACACTGCCTGTTTTGGGCGTTCAACGCCCAAATGCTGCTCTCCTGGGCGTTCAACGCCCAGTTGTTGCCCTTTTCTGGCGTTGAACGCCAGATAGCTATCCTTACTGGCGTTCAGCGCCCACTGGATGCCCATTTTGGGCGCTGAACGCCCAAAATGGCCTTCACTGGTGTTTTCTTGCCAGTAAGCTCCCTATCTCTGTTTTGTGTGTAGATTCCTTCTGTAACCCTGTAAACTTATGCAAATGATTCTTTACCTTAGTGTCAGTGAACTTTATATAAACAAATAAAAATAAAAATAGGGCAAAATGCTTAGAGGATTGTTGCCCCATGGCTGGGTTGCCTCTCAGCAAGCGCTTCTTTAATGTCCTTAGCTGGACCTTGCTGAGCTTTTAATCTAGCTTCAGCCTTGAGCATTCTTGCTCAATGTTGCCTTCTAGATAATGCTTGATTCTCTGTCCATTGACAATGAACTTCTTATCAGAATCAATATCTTGAAGCTCCACATAACCATATGGTGATACACTTGTAATCACGTATGGTCCCCTCCACCGGGATTTCAGTTTCCCGGGGAATAGCCTGAGTCTAGAGTTAAACAACAGAACCTTCTGTCCTGGTTCAAAGATTCTAGATGACAGCTTTCTGTCATGCCACTTTTTTTATTTTTCTTTATATAGCTTGGCATTTTCGAAAGCTGTGAATCTGAACTCCTCTAGCTCATTCAGCTGGAGCAATCTTTTTTCTCCTACTAATTTGGCATCAAAGTTTAGGAATCTGGTTGCCCAGTAAGCCTTATGCTCCAGTTCCACGGGCAGGTGACATGCCTTACCATACACCAGTTGGTATGGAGAGGTCCCTATAGGGGTCTTGAATGCTGTTCTGTAAGCCCACAGAGCATCATCCAAGCTCCTTGCCCAATCCTTTCTACGGGTATTTACTGTCCGTTCCAGGATTCTCTTTAATTCTCTGTTAGAGACTTCAGCTTGCCCGTTGGTTTGTGGATGATATGGAGTGGCCACCTTGTGGCGAATTCCATACCGAACCATGGCAGAGTAAAGCTGTTTATTGCAGAAGTGAGTGCCCCCATCACTGATTAGTACTCTAGGGACACCAAACCTGCTAAAAATATGTTTCTGGAGGAACTTCAGCACCGTTTTAGTATCATTGTTGGGTGTGGCAATAGCCTCAACCCATTTTGATACATAATCCACTGCCACCAGAATATAAGTGTTTGAGTATGATGGTGGGAAAGGTCCCATGAAGTCAATTCCCCATACATCAAACAACTCTATTTCCAAGATCCCCTGTTGAGGCATGGCGTAACCATGAGGCAGGTTACCAGCTCTTTGGCAACTGTCACAATTACGTACAAACTCTCGGGAATCTTTATAGAGTGTGGGCCAATAGAAGCCACATTGGAGGACCTTGGTGGCTGTTCGCTCACCTCCGAAATGGCCTCCATATTGAGATCCGTGGCAATGCCATAGGATTCTCTGTGCTTCCTCTCTGGGGACACACCTACGGATAATTCCGTCTGCACATCTCTTAAAGAGATAGGGTTCATCCCATAAGTAGTACTTTGCATTAGTAACTAATTTCTTCTTTTGTATTCTATTGTACTCCTTGGGTATGAACCTTGCAGCTTTATAGTTTGCAATATCGGCAAACCATGGTGCTTCCTGAATGGCAAATAGATGCTCATCAGGGAACGTCTCAGAGATCTCAAGAAAGGAGAGGGACGTCCCTTCCACTGGCTCTATCCGGGACAGATGATCAACCACTTGGTTCTCTGTCCCTTTTCTGTCTCTTATTTCTATATCAAACTCTTGCAGAAGCAATACCCATCTGATGAGCCTGGATTTTGAATCCTGCTTTGTGAGTAGATATTTAAGAGCAGCATGGTCAGTATACACAATCACTTTTGATCCTACTAAGTATGATCTGAACTTGTCAATGGCGTAAACCACTGCAAGTAGTTCTTTTTCTGTGGTTGTGTAATTTTTCTGGGAATCATTTAGAACGCGACTGGCATAATAAATGACATGCAGAAGCTTGTCATGCCTCTGTCCCAATACTGCACCAATGGCATGATCACTGGCATCACACATTAACTCAAATGGCAATGTCCAGTCTGGTGCAGAAATGACTGGTGCTGTGACCAGCTTAGCTTTCAGCATTTCAAACGCCTGCAGGCATGCTGTGTCAAACACAAATGGTGTGTCAGCAGCTAGCAGATTGCTTAGAGGTTTTGCGATTTTTGAAAAATCCTTTATAAACCTCCTATAGAATCCTGCATGCCCCAGAAAGCTTCTGATTGCCTTAACATTGGCAGGTGGTGGTAATTTTTCAATTACCTCTATTTTTGCTTGATCCACCTCTATTCCCTTGTTTGAGATTTTATGACCAAGAACAATTCCTTCAGTCACCATGAAGTGACACTTTTCCCAGTTTAAAACTAGGTTGGTTTCTTGGCATCTTTTCAGAACAAGTTTCAGGTGATCAAGACAGGAGCTGAATGAGTCTCCATATACTGAGAAGTCATCCATGAAGACTTCCAGAAATTTTTCCACCATGTCAGAGAAAATAGAGAGCATGCATCTCTGGAAGGTTGCAGGCGCATTACATAGCCCAAATGGCATCCTTCTATAAGCAAACACTCCCGATGGACATGTGAATGCTGTTTTCTCTTGATCCTGGGGATCCACTGCAATCTGGTTATAGCCTGAATAGCCATCCAAAAAGCAGTAATAATCATGACCTGCTAGTCTCTCTAGCATCTGGTCTATGAATGGTAAAGGAAAATGATCCTTTCTGGTGGCTGTATTGAGCCTTCTGTAGTCAATACACATGCGCCACCCTGTAACTGTTCTTGTAGGAACCAGTTCATTTTTTTCATTATGAATCACTGTCATGCCTCCCTTTTTTGGGACGACTTGAACAGGGCTCACCCAGGGGCTATCAGAAATGGGATAAATAATCCCAGCCTCTAGTAATTTGGTGACCTCTTTCTGCACCACTTCCTTCATGGCTGGATTTAGCCGCCTCTGTGGTTGAACCACTGGTTTGGCATTATCCTCCAATAGGATTTTGTGCATGCATCTAGTTGGGCTTATGCCCTTAAGGTCACCTATGGACCACCCAAGAGCTGTCTTATGTGTCCTTAGCACTTGAATAAGTGCTTCCTCTTCCTGTGAATTTAAAGCAGAGCTTATGATCACTGGAAAGGTGTCACCTTCTCCTAGAAATGCATATTTCAAGGATGGTGGCAGTGGCTTGAGCTCTGGTTTAGGAGGTTTTTCCTCTTTCAGAAGAAAGTTCAGAGGCTCTTTCATGTCCCCTGAATCCTCCAAATCAGGCTGAACATCTTTAAAGATGTCTTCCAACTCTGATTCGAGACTCTCAGCCATGTTGATCTCTTCTACCAAAGAATCAATAAGGTCAACTTTCATGCAGTCTGTTGATGTGTCTGGATGCTGCATGGCTTTGACAGCGTTCAACTTGAACTCGTCATCGTTGACTCTCAGGGTTATTTCCCCCTGTTGGACGTCAATGAGGGATCGTCCAGTTGCTAGGAAGGGTCTTCCTAGAATGAGAGTAGCACTCTTGTGCTCCTCCATTTCCAGCACAACAAAGTCAGTGGGAAAGGCGAATGGCCCAACTCTGACAATCATGTCCTCAATCACGCCTGATGGGTATTTAGTGGAACCATCAGCAAGTTGGAGACATATCCGGGTTGGTTTAACTTCTTCAGTTAAGCCAAGCTTCCTGATAGTGGATGCAGGTATTAGGTTGATGCTTGCCCCAAGATCGCATAAGGCTGTCTTGGTGCAATCACCTTCCAATATGCATGGTATGAGAAAACTCCCAGGGTCTTTAAGCTTTTCAGGAAAGCTTTTCAGAATGACTACACTGCATTCTTCAGTGAGGAGAACTCTTTCTGTTTCTCTCCACTCCTTTTTATGACTCAAGATCTCTTTCATGAACTTGGCATAAGAAGGTATTTGCTCAAGTGCCTCTGCAAAAGGAATCTTTATTTCAAGAGTCCTTAGATAATCTGCAAAGCGAGCAAATTGCTTATCCTGCTCCTCTTTCCGGAGTTTTTGAGGATAAGGTATCTTGGCTTTATATTCCTCAACCTTAGTGGTTAAAGAAGCCTTTTTAGAGGGGTTATTATCAGCACTTGTGTGTGTCTGATCCCTCACTGGCAATTGAGTACCAGAGTCAGAAGCTGGAGTGACGTTAGACGCCAACTCACTGTCTGTTCCTGGCGCCTGAACGCCAGAAATGTGCCCATTTTGGGCGTTCAACGCTGGATTATGCCCCCTTTGGGCGTTCAACGCCAGATTCTTGCCCATTTCTGGCGTTGAACGCCAATCCTGCCTTGTTTCTGGCGCTGAACGCCAGTTTTGGGCATGGTCTGGGCGTTCAGCGCCAGCCTTCCACCCATTTTCTGGCGTTTTAGTGCCAGAATTATTTTTCCCTGGGCTCATACTGTCCTCAGGTGAATCTTTGGTGGGTCGCTCATTTCTTGAATTTTTGATGCCTTGAGGTGGGGTATTTAATGTTTTCCCACTTCTTAGTTGAACTGCTTGGCATTCTTCTGCTATTTGCTTTGATAGCTGCTGCTTTGTTTGCTTAAACTGTTCGTCCATATGTATATTAGCTATCCTTGTCTCCTGTAACCTGTTTTTGAATTCAGCTAGCTGCTTTGTTAGAAAATCTAATTGCTGATTGAATTCAGCAGCTTGTTTTACAGTACTGAATTCAGCAGTTACTGTTTTAACCTCTTCATTCATGGAAGGGTTGTTGCTTAGATACAGATGCTGATTCCTGGCAACTGTATCAATGAGCTCTTGAGCTTCTTCAATTGTCTTTCTCATATGGATAGATCCACCAGCTGAGTAATCTAAAGACATCTGAGCTCCTTCTGCAAGCCCATAGTAGAAGATGTCTAACTGAACCCACTCTGAAAACATTTCAGAGGGGCATTTTCGTAGCATCTCTCTGTATCTCTCCCAGGCATCATAAAGAGATTCATTATCTCCTTGCTTAAAGCCTTGGATGTCCAGCCTTAGCTGTGTCATCCTTTTTGGAGGGAAATACTGATTCAGGAATTTTTCTGTCAGCTGTTTCCATGTTCTTATGCTGGCCTTAGGTTGGTTATTTAACCACCTCTTAGCTTGATCTTTTACAGCAAATGGAAACAGTAATAGTCTGTAGACATCCTGATCTATTTCCTTATCATGTACTGTGTCAGCAATTTGTAAAAATTGTGCCAGAAACTCTGTAGGTTCTTCCTGTGGAAGACCGGAATACTGGCAACTTTGCTGCACCATGATAATGAGCTGAGGATTCAACTCAAAGCTACTAACTCCAATGGAGGGTATGCATATGCTACTCCCATATGAAGCAGTAGAGGGGTTAGAATATGACCCCAGAGTCCTCCTGGACTGTTCATTTTCACTTATGTCCATGATGGATGTATGGATATAACTTGGACTGATTTATCTTTTTATTTATTTTATTTTATAAGAAGTAAACACTTAAATAAAATAAAATAACTAAAAAGAATTTGAATTTTGAAATTAAATTTTTTTTTCGTAAAAAAAATAAAAAATAATTAGTTAAAAAAAACAGAAATTTTTGAAAAAGAGGGAAGATATTTTCGAAAATTAGAGAGAGAGAGAGTTAGTTAGGTAGTTTTGAAAAAGTTAAGAAACAAACAAAAAGTTAGTTGAAACAAATTTTGAAAAGATAAGAAGTTAGGAAGTTAGAAGAGATATTTTGAAAAGATATTTTTGAATTTAGTGAGGAGAGAGAAAAACAATAAGATAGTACAAGATTTAAAATTTTTAGATCTAATGCTCCTTGTTTTTGAAAATTTTGGAGGGAAAACACCAAGGAACACCAAACTTAAAAATTTTAAGATCAAGACACAAGGAAAACTCAAGAACACTTTGAAGATTCACAAGAACACAAGAACATGAAGAAAGAACACCAAACTTAAAATTTTTAGAAAACCAAACCAAAATTTTCGAAAACCAAAGGGAAACCAACAAGAAAACACCAAACTTTAAGTTTGGCACAAAATTTAATAGAGAAAATATTATTTATGAAAAAGAAGGTTTTGAAAAGAATATAAAAGACTCTAACCCAATTACCAAGAACACAGATTAACGCTCTAGCCAAATGAGTTATGGGACCTTCAAAAATTTTAAGAAAGATTATTTTTGAAAACAACAAACTTAAAGTTTGGCACAGGATTTAATAGAAAAATTATTTTTGAAAAGGGTTTTAAAAAAATATGATAGCCAATTATCATGAACATAAACACCACGTTCTAAATAACTGAGCTATAAGTTTAAAGTATTTTAACAAGGGATAAATAATAAAAGACTCTAAACCAAAAAAAGAAAGATTTTTCCTAATCTAAGCAACAAAATAATCCGTCAGTTGTTCAAACACGAACAATCCCCGGAAACGGCGCCAAAAACTTGGTGCACGAATTGTGAATCACACTTTTCACAACGCGTACCACTAACCAGCAAGTGCACTGGGTCGTCCAAGTAATACCTTACGTGAGTAAGGGTCGAATCCCACGGAGATTGTTGGTTTGAAGCAATCTATGGTTATCTTGTAAATCTTAGTCAGGAAGTCAATTATGTTTATCAATTGAATTGTGAGTAACCAGTAGAGCATAAATTAAAAGTTACTTGTTGTGCAGTAATGGAGAATATGTTGGAGTTTTGGAGATGCTTTGTCTTCTGAATCTCTGCTTTCCTCTGTCTTCTTGTTCACGCACGCACGTCCCCCTATGGCAAGCTGTGTGTTGGTGGATCACCGTTGTCAATGGCTACCTTCCATCCTTCCAGTGAAAACTACGCTCACGTGCTCTGTCACAGCACGGCTAATCACCGGTTGGTTCTCGATCCGGTTGGAATAGGATTTACTATCCTTTTGCATCTGTCACTAACGCCCAGCCTTCAGGAGTTTGAAGCTCGTCACAGTCATTCAATCCTTGAATCCTACTCGGAATACCACAGACAAGGTTTAGACTTTCCGGATTCTCATGAATGCTGCCATCAGTTCTAGCTTATACCACGGAGATTCTGATTAAGGAATCTAAGAGATACTCATTCAATCGTATATAGAACGGAGGTGGTTGTCAGGCACACGTTCATGATTTGAGGAAGGTGATGAGTGTCACAGCTCATCACCTCCATCACAGTTAAGCGCGAATGAACATCTTAGATAGGAACAAGCGTGTTTGAATGGAAAACAGAAATACTTGCATTAATTCATCGAGACACAGCAGAGCTCCTCACCCCCAACAATGGGGTTTAGAGACTCATGCCGTCAGAGAATATAAAGTTTAGATCTGAAATGTCATGAGGTCCAAAATAAGTCTCTAAAAGTTGTTTAAATACTAAACTAGTAGCCTAGGGTTACAAAATTTGGATAAACTATGATGGATGATGCAGAGATCCACTTCTGGGGCCCACTTGGTGTGTGCTGGGGCCCACTTGGTGTGTGCTGGGGCTGAGACTTAAGCAATTCACGTGCAGAGGCCATTTGTGGAGTTGAACGCCAGTTTTTATGCCAGTTTGGGCGTTCAACTCCAGCTTTTGATCCTTTTCTGGCGCTGGACGCCAGAATTGGGCAGAGAACTGGCGTTGAACGCCAGTTTACATCGTCTATCCTTGTGAAAAGTATGAACTATTATATATTTCTGGAAAGCCCTTGATGTCTACTTTCCAATGCAATTGGAAGCATGCCATTTCGAGTTCTGTAGCTCCAGAAAATCCACTTTGAGTGCAGGGAGGTCAGAATCCAACAGCATCAGCAGTCCTTTTTCAGCCTGAATCAGATTTTTGCTCAGCTCCTTCAATTTCAGCCAGAAAAATACCTGAAATTACAGAAAAATACACAACTCATAGTAAAGTCCAGAAATATAAATTTTTCCTAAAAACTACTAGAAATAGACTAAAAACTAACTAAAATATACTCTAAACTATATGAAATTATCCCCAAAAAGCGTATAAAATATCCGCTCATCAGTTGCCCAGATAATGCTTGAGTCTTTGTCCATTCACTGTAAAAGTTCTCTTTGAACCTTCATCCGTGATTTCGATATGGCCATATGGTGACACTTTTGTAACCAAGAAAGGTCCGGACCACCTTGACTTGAGTTTCCCTGGGAACAGTCTTAATTTAGAATTGTAAAGGAGTACTTGCTGCCCTTTTTCAAAACTCCTGGGTGCCAAGTGCATGTCATGTTTTCTTTTTGCCTTCTCTTTATACATCTTAGTGTTTTCATAGGCTTGTGACCTGAATTCCTCCATCTCTTGCAACTGCAAGATTCTTTTTGCACCAGCAGCAATGCTGTCAAAATTTAGTATCTTGATAGCCCAAAGAGCTTTATGTTCCAGCTCCAGTGGTAAATGACAAGCTTTCCCATAGACTAATTGATATGGAGACATTCCAAGTGGGGTTTTGAATGCTGTTCTGTATGCCCACAGAGCATCATCCAACTTCTTTGACCAATCCTTTCTAGATGCACCCACAGTCTTTTCCAGGATCCTCTTCAACTCTCTGTTGGATATCTCAGTTTGCCCACTTGTTTGAGGATGGTAAGGTGTGGCTACTTTGTGTTTTACCCCATATCGTAAGAGGAGAGCTTCCAGTGGTTTGTTACAAAAGTGGCTCCCTCCATCACTGATGAGGGCTCTTGGGACTCCAAACCGGCTAAAGATATTCTTCCTGAGGAAGTTCATGACTACCTTGTTATCATTAGTTGGGGTTGCAATAGCCTCTACCCACTTGGAAACATAATCTACTGCTACCAAGATGTAATTGTTTGCATATGAGGTTGGGAATGGTCCCATGAAATTAATTCCCCACACATCAAACAGTTCAAGTTCCAAGATGAAATTTTGTGGCATGGCGTTTCTTTTGGGCAGGTTTCCAGATCTTTGGCATTCATTGCAACTTTTTACTAGCTCTTTGGCATCCTTGAAAAGAGTGGGCCAAAAGAATCCGCTTTGTAATACCTTTGCTGCAGTTCTGTCCCCTCTAAAGTGCCCGCCATAGCATGAACCGTGGCAGTTCCACAGGACTTCTCTCCCTTCCTCTTCCGAGACACATCTTCTAAGAATTCCATCTGAACATTTCTTGAAGAGATATGGCTCGTCCCAGACAAAGTATTTTGCATTATTCATGAGCTTCCTCTTTTTATGCTTATTGATCCCTGGGGGTAATGCTCCAGTTGCCTTGAAATTTGCAATATCTGCGAACCATGGTGCTTTATGAACTGTCATCAACTGCTCATCAAGGAAGAGCTCGTTAACACTTGTATCATTTTCTCCACCTTGATCATGAGGGATTCTAGATAAGTGATCTGCCACCTTGTTCTCCACTCCTTTCTTGTCTCTGATTTCAATATCGAATTCCTGCAACAGTAAGATCCACCTTATTAGTCTTGGCTTCGATTCTTGCTTGGCAAACAAATATTTAAGTGCTGTGTGATCTGTAAAAATGATCACTTTAGCACCAATGAGGTATGATCTAAATTTGTCAAATGCAAAAACTATTGCTAGCAATTCCTTTTCAGTAGTGGTATAATTTCTTTGAGTTTCATTAAGGACTTTGCTAGCATAGTATATCACACGAACTAGGTTATCTTTCCTTTGTCCTAACACTGCCCCAACTGCAAAATCAGATGCATCGCACATCAATTCAAATGGTAAGTTCCAATCAGGTGGGGAAATGATAGGAGCAGAGGATAACCTCTTTTTCAAATGTGTAAATGCTAGCATGCAGGTTTCATCAAAGATGAATGGTGTATCAAACACAAGGAGATTGCTTAAGGGCTTGGCTATCTTTGAAAAATCTTTAATAAATCTTCTGTAAAAACCAGCATGCCCTAAAAAACTTCTAATTGCCTTGACATCACTGGGTAGGGGTAGTTTTTCAATAAGTTCCACTTTAGCTCTATCAACCTCAATGCCTTGGCGAGAGACTTTGTGACCAAGGACTATTCCCCCTGTCACCATGAAGTGGCATTTTTCCCAGTTCAAGACCAAATTGGTCTCTTGGAACCTTTTCAATACCAAGGCGAGGTGATGTAGGCAACTAGGAAAAGAATCTCCGAATACCGAGAAATCATCCATAAAAACTTCAATGAATTTTTCTATCATATCTGAAAAGATAGAAAGCATGCAGCGTTGGAAAGTTGCAGGGGCATTACACAACCCAAATGGCATGCGCCTATAGGCAAACACTCTATACGGACAGGTAAATGAGGTTTTCTCTTGGTCTCTTGGATCAACCACCATTTGGTTGTATCCTGAATAACCGTCGAGAAAACAATAATAAGCGTGCCCTGCAAGTCTTTCCAACATCTGATCCATGAATGGAAGGGGAAAATGGTCCTTTCGTGTAGCCTCATTGAGCTTCCTGTAGTCTATGCACATCCGCCATCCTGTGACGGTCCTTGTAGGTATGAGCTCGTTCTTCTCATTGGTAACCACAGTGATCCCTCCCTTCTTCGGTACGACATGTATGGGGCTAACCCAAGGGCTGTCCAAAATTGGGTATATGACTCCTCCTTGCCAAAGCTTCATAACCTCTTTCTATACCACTTCCTTCATGATTGGGTTCAGCCTTCTTTGGGATTGAATGGATGGCTTGGCGTCATCTTCCAACAGTATTTTATGCATGCATATGGCTGAACTGATTCCCTTCAAGTCAGCAAGGGTCCATCCAATGGCATCCTTATGCTTCCGCAGCACCTTGAGTAGCTCGTCCTCTTGATCTTGACTGAGGGATGAATTTATGATCACTGGGTAGTTTTTATTTTCTCCTAGATATGCATATTTGAGAGTGGGTGGCAATGCTTTGAGTTCAAGTTTGGGTGCTTCTGATTTTTTGCTCCCTTCCTTTGGTGCATCTGGTATATGTGTTTCTGTTGTAGCTACCTCTTCACTTGATTCAGATTCTTCCTCCACCAATCTCTCGTTCTCTTCAGGTTCATCTTCTTCAAAATTCTCATGCACTTCATCCTCAAGTGCATCTAACCTCATGCATTCCCCTAATTGTTCCGGTGGATAACTCATGGCCTTGAACACATTGAATGTCATCTTTTCATTGTGTAATCTAAGGGTGAGGTCACCCTTTTGAACATCAATGACAGCTCCAGCAGTAGCCAAGAATGGCCTTCCCAAAATGATGGAGGTTTTGGCGTCTTCCTGCATGTCCAGCACCACAAAATCTGCTGGGAATATGAAATCTCCTACTTTTACTAGCAAATCCTCCACTATCCCATGAGGGAATTTGAACGATCGGTCTACCAGTTGTAGAGCCATTTTTGTTGGTTTAGCCTCCTCAATTTTCATCTTTCTCATTATAGCTACTGACATCAAATTGATGCTGGCCCCTAAGTCACAAAGAGCCTTTTCTACTGTGATTTCTCCTATAATGCAAGGGATCTGAAAACTCCCAGGATCCTTCAGTTTCTGAGGTAGTTTATGCTGAATGATAGCACTGCACTCTTCAGTTAGTATCACAGTCTCATTGTTCTTCCAGCTTCTTTTCTTAGTCATTAGCTCCTTCAAAAACTTGGCATAAAGTGACATTTGTTCTATGGCTTCAGCAAATTGTATGTTGATTTGTAGCTTCTTGAAGATTTCCAAAAATCTCAAGAACTAGTTGTCATCTTCCTTTTTCTTCAATAGCTGGGGGTATGGAGCTCTTGAGATGTTGAGTTGGGGTATCTTTTTCTCTTTCTGCAAACTTGGAGTGGGGGGTTGCATTCCATCTTGCTCCTCTTCCTTTTCAATTGAGCTTTCTTCTAGTGGTTTTTGGGGATGTTCCTTCAGTTCCTTCCCACTCCTAAGTGTGATAGCTTGACACTCCTCCCTTTTGCTTGAATGGGTATCATAGCAAAAATTGTGGTTCGGAAGCTGCTTAAAAAGATAGTTGATTTGTGTCTCCAGTTTTGTGATGGCAGCATTTTGATTCTGCATGTTTGACTGCACTTCCTCTCTGAATGCTTTACTGTCTTGAATGTCTCTACATATTCCTTCAATGAATGTTTCAATCTTAGAGAGCTTGTCATCAATTGATGAGTGGTTCGGAGCAGATGTGCTGTTTTGGTTTTGATAAGTATGTGGAGAGTTGTTGTTGTGGGGGTGTTGAGATGTCCTCTGGGTGAATTGTTGGTGAGCTGCATTGTTGTTGGAGTTGTAACGTCTCTGGTCTTGGTTTTGATCTTGCTCACTTCCCTACCCAAAGTTCGGGTGATTTCTCCATCCAGGGTTGTAAGTCTTGGAGTATGGATCATAGTTTTTCCTTGGTGAATTCCCAATGTAGTTGGCTTGCTCCTGACTCCCTTCTGCTTCTTGGTTTACTCCTTCTTGTGTTGTTGATGAAGTGGAGATTGCTGCTACTTGGTTCATCTCCATCTTCTTGGTGAGGTCAGCCAGCTGCTGAGTAATGAGCTTGTTTTGGGCCAACAGAGCATCTATATTGTTTAGCTCCATCACTCCTCTTGTGTTCCCTCTTTTGGAAGCATAGAAGTAGTCGTTTTCTGCTACTGTTTCAATAACATCTATGGCTTCCTCAATGGTCTTCTTCTTGTTCAAGGACCCTCCAGATGAATGGTCTACTGCCTTCTTTGACTCATAAGAGAGTCCTTCATAGAAAATGTCCAGCTGGACCCATTCGTTGAACATGTCAGGTGGACACTGGTGCACGAATTATGAATTACACTTTTCACAACTCGTACCACTGACCAGCAAGTGCACTGGGTCGTCCAAGTAGTACCTCACGTGAGTAAGGGTCGAATCCCACGGAGATTGTTGGTTTGAAGCAATCTATGGTTATTTTGTAAATCTTAGTCAGGAAGTCAATTATGTTTATCAGTTGAATTGCAATTAAACAATAGAGCATGGATTAAAGGTTACTTGTTATGCAGTAATGGAGAATATGTTGGAGTTTTGGAGATGCTTTGTCTTCTGAATCTCTGCTTTCCTATGTCCTCTTGATCACGCACGCACGTCCTCCTATGGCAAGCTGTGTGTTGGTGGATCACCGTTGTCAATGGCTACCTTCCATCCTTCCAGTGAACACTACGCTCACGCGCTCTGTCACAGCACGGCTAATCACCGGTTGGTTCTCGATTCGGTTGGAATAGGATTTACTATCCTTTTGCGTCTGTCACTAACGCCCAGCCTTCAGGAGTTTGAAGCTCGTCACAGTCATTCAATCCTTGAATCCTACTCGGAATACCACAGACAAGGTTTAGACTTTCCGGATTCTCATGAATGCCGCCATCAGTTCTAGCTTATACCACGGAGATTCTGATTAAGGAATCTAAGAGATACTCATTCAATCGTATATAGAACGAAGGTGGTTGTCAGGCACACGTTCATGATTTGAGGAAGGTGATGAGTGTCACAGATCATCACCTCCATCACAGTTAAGCGCGAATGAACATCTTAGATAGGAACAAGCGTGTTTGAATGGAAAACAGAAATACTTGCATTAATTCATCGAGACACAGCAGAGCTCCTCACCCCCAACAATGGGGTTTAGAGACTCATGCCGTCAGAGAATACAAAGTTTTGATCTGAAATGTCATGAGATACAAAATAAGTCTCTAAAAGTTGTTTAAATACTAAACTAGTAGCCTAGGGTTACAAAATATGAGTAGACTATGATGGATGATGCAGAGATCCACTTCTAGGGCCCACTTGGTGTGTGCTGGGCTGAGACTTAAGCAATTCACATGCAGAGGCCATTTGTGGAGTTGAACGCCAGTTTTTATGCCAGTTTGGGCGTTCAACTCCAGCTTTTGATCCTTTTTTGGCGCTGGACGCCAGAATTGGGCAGAGAACTGGCGTTGAACGCCAGTTTACGTCGTCTATCCTTGTGCAAAGTATGGAGTCCTTGTGCAAAGTATGGAGTATTATATATTGCTGGAAAGCCCTGGATGTCTACTTTTCAACGCAATTGGGAGCATGCCATTTCGAGTTCTGTAGCTCCAGAAAATCCACTTTGAGTGCAGGGAGGTCAGAATCCAACAGCATCAGCAGTCCTTTTTCAGCCTGAATCAGATTTTTGCTCAGCTCCTTCAATTTCAGCCAGAAAAATACCTGAAATTACAGAAAAACACACAACTCATAGTAAAGTCCAGAAATATGAATTTTTCCTAAAAACTAATGAAAATAGACTAAAAATTAACTAGAACATACTCAAAATTATATGAAATTAACCCCAAAAAGCGTATAAAATATCCGCTCATCACAACACCAAACTTAAACTGTTGCTTGTCCTCAAGCAACTAGACAAATAAAATAGAAGACTAATAGGTTGAGAAGCAATAGTATCTTAGAGTTTTTGATTGAAGCTCAGATTCTAATTAGATGAGCGGGACTAGTAGCTTTTTGCTTCTGAACAGTTTTGGCATCTCACTTTATCCATTGAAGCTCAGAGTGATTGGCATCTATAGGAACTCAGAATTCAGATAGTGTTATTGATTCTCTTAGTTCAGCGTGATGATTCTTGAACACAGCTTCTTTATGAGTCTTGTCCGTGGCCCTAAGCACTTTGTTTTCCAGTATTACCACCGGATACATAAATGCCACAGACACATAATTGGGTGAACCTTTTCAGATTGTGACTCAGCTTTGCTCAAGTCCCCCGTTAGAGGTGTCCAGGGTTCTTAAGCACACTCTTCTTTTTGCTTGGACCTTGACTTTAACCGCTCAGTCTCAAGTTTTCACTTGACACCTTCACGCCACAAGCACATGGTTAGGGACAGCTTGGTTTAGCCGCTTAGGCCAGGATTTTATTCCTTCGTGGCCCTCCTATCCACTGATGCTCAAAGCCTTGGGATCCTTTTCATTACCCTTGCCTTTTGGTTTTAAGGGCTATTGGCTCTTTGCTCTTGCCTCTTGGTTTTAAGAGCTTTTGGCTTTTTCTGCTTGCTTTTTCTTTTTCTTTCTATAATTTTTTTCACTTTTTTTTTTCTGCAAGCTTTGTTCTTTGCTACTTTTTCTTGCTTCAAGAATCATTTTTATGATTTTTCAGATTATCAATAACATGTCTCATGTTCATCATTCTTTCAAGAGCCAACATATTTAACAGTCTTAAGCAACAAATTCAAAAGACATATGCACTGTTCAAGCATTCATTCAGAAGACAGAAAGCATTGCCACCACATTTAACTAATTAGAATTTCTCTTATTAAAACTCGAAATTTTATTGCCTCTTATTCAAAAGATCTACTACTTTATTCATGTTTGCTGATGATGAGAAAAATAAACTATAGCTTAATTGGGGATAAAATCAAAATAGACACTAATTACTACTAATGATCATGTAATGAAGACACAAACATAGATAAGCACTTAACATAGAGAAAATGAAAAACAGAGAAAGTAAGAACAAGGAACGAGTCCACCTTAGTGATGATGGCATTTCCTTCTTGAGGCACCAATGATGTTCTTGAGCTCTTTTATGTCTCTTCCTTGCCTTTGTGGCTTGATTCCTAGTGATTTTTGGTATTTCTATCCTCAGTTGCTTCCAATAATTATGTGGAGGGAAGTTCATCCCTTGAGGTATCTCTTGATTTGCAGCCACATGTTCTACCACTGAGCTATAGATCCTTCACATAATTGTTTTACTGGTACGCGGAATCGTGATTACACTTTAATTATGTAAAATTCATCGCTCTTTCTTTCCCTGGTAATGGCGCCAAAAACATGATGCCAAGACCACGGTTCACAACTCCGTGTAACTGACCAGCAAGTGCACTGGGTCGTCCAAGTAATACCTTACGTGAGTAAGGGTCGAATCCCACGGAGATTGTTGGTATGAAGCAAGCTATGGTCACCTTGTAAATCTCAGTCAGGCAGATATAAAGTGATAATGGTGTTTTCGAATATTAATTAATAAAATAGGGATAGAGACACTTATGTAATTCATTGATAGGAATTTCAGATAAGTGAATGGAGATGCTTTCGTTCCTCTGAACCTCTGCTTTCCTGCTATCTTCATCCAGTCAGTCTTACTCTTTTCCATGGCTGGCTTTATGTGATACATCACCACTGTCAATGGCTACTTTCGGTCATCTCTCGGGAAAATGATCCAATGCCCTGTCACGGCATGGCTAATCGTCTGGAGGCATCACCCTTGTCAATGGCTTCATCTTATCCTCTCAGTGAATAATATGCTCACGCACCCTGTCACGGCACGGCTATTCATCTGTCGGTTCTCGATCATGCTGGAATAGGATTTACTATCCTTTTGCGTCTGTCACTAACGCCCTGCAATCGCGAGTTAGGAGCTCGTCACAGTCATTCAATCATTGAATCCTACTCGGAATACCAAAGACAAGGTTTAGACTTTCCGGATTCTCTTGAATGCCGCCATCATTCTAGCTTACGCCACGAAGATTCTGGTTAGGAGATCTAAGAGATATTCATTCTAGCTTATTTCATGTAGAACAGAAGTGTTTGTCAGGCACGCGTTCATAAGGGAGAAGGATGATGAACGTCACACATAATCATCACCTACATCACGTTCTTGGGTGCGAGTGGATATCTTAGAAGCGAAATAAGATGAATTGAATAGAAAACAGAAGTACTTTGCATTAATCTTTGAGGAACAGCAGAGCTCCACACCTTAATCTATGGAGTGTAGAAACTCTACCGTTGAGAATACATAAGTGAAGGTTCAGGCATGGCCGAGATGGCCAGCCCCCAAAACGTGATCACAGGATCAAAATACAATCCAGGATGCCTAATACAATAGTAAGAGGTCCTATTTATAATAAACTAGCTACTAGGGTTTACATGAGTAAGTATTTGATGTATAAATCCACTTCCGGGGCCCACTTGGTGTGTGTTTGGGCTGAGCTTAAGTGTTGCACGTGCAGAGGCCATTTGTGGAGTTGAACGCCAGTTTTTGTGCCAGTTTGGGCGTTCAACTCTGGTTTTGGATCCTTTTCTGGCGCTGGATGCCAGATTTGGGTAGAAAGCTGGCGTTGAACGCCAGTTTACGTCGTCAATTCTTGGCCAAAGTATGGACTATTATATATTTCTGGAAAGCCCTAGATGTCTACTTTCCAACGCAATTGGAAGCGCGCCATTTCGAGTTCTGTAGCTCCCGAAAATCCACTTTGAGTGCAGGGAGGTCAGAATCCAACAGCATCAGCAGTCCTTTTTCAACCTCTGAATCTGATTTCTGCTCAAGTCCCTCAATTTCAGCCAGAAAATACCTGAAATCACAAAAAAACACACAAACTCATAGTAAAGTCCAGAAATGTGAATTTAACACAAAATCTATTAAAAACATCCCTAAAAGTAACTAGATCCTACTAAAAACATACTAAAAACAATGTCAAAAAGCGTATAAATTATCCGCTCATCACAACACCAAACTTAAATTGTTGCTTGTCCCCAAGCAACTGAAAATCAAAATAGGATAAAAAGAATAGAATATACTATAAATTCCAAACTATCAATGAAACAGAGCTTCAATCATATGAACGGGACTTATAGCTTTTTGCCTCTTGAATAGTTTTGGCATCTCACTTTATCCATTGAGGTTCAGAATGATTGGCGTCTATAGGAACTTCAGATTTCGAATAGTGTTATTGACTCTCTTAGTTCAGTATGATGATTCTTGAACACAGCTTCTTTATGAGTCTTGGCCGTGGCCCTAAGCATTTTGTTTTCCAGTATTACCACCGGATACATAAATGCCACAGACGCATAATTGGGTGAACCTTTTCAGATTGTGACTCAGCTTTGCTAAAGTCCCCAATTAGAGGTGTCCAGGGTTCTTCAGCACACTCTTTTTTTTGCTTTGGACCTTGACTTTAACCGCTCAGTCTCAAGTTTTCACTTGACACCTACACGCCACAAGCACATGGTTAGGGACAGCTTGGTTTAGCCGCTTAGACCAGGATTTTATTCCTTTAGGCCCTCCTATCCACTGATGCTCAAAGCCTTGGGATCCTTTTTAATTGCCCTTGCCTTTTGGTTTTAAGGGTTATTGGCTTTTTGCTCTTGCCTCTTGGTTTTAAGAGCTTTGGCTTTTTCTGCATGCTTTTTCTTTTTCTTTCTATTTTTTTTTCGCCTATTTTTTTTTCTGCAAGCTTTGTTCTTTGCTGCTTTTTCTTGCTTCAAGAATCATTTTTATGATTTTTCAGATTATCAAATAACATGTCTCCTAGTCATCATTCTTTCAAGAGCCAACATATTTAACATTCTTAAACAACAACTTCAAAAGACATATGCACTGTTCAAGCATACATTCAGAAAACAAGAAGCATTGTCACCACATCAATATAATTAAACTAAGTTCAAGGATAAATTCGAAACTCATGTACTTCTTGTTCTTTTGAATTAAAATATTTTTCATTTAAGAGAGGTGATGGATTCATAGGACATTTATAACTTTAAGACAAAGTTACTAACTACTAATGATCATGTAATGAAGACACAAACATAGATAAGCACATAACATAGAAAACGAAAAGCAGAAGAATTAAGAACAAGGAATGAATCCACCTTAGTGATGGTGGCGTTTCCTTCTTGAGGAATCAATGATGTCCTTGAGCTCTTCTATGTCTCTTCCTTGCCTTTGTTGCTCCTCCTTCAGTGTTTTTAGATCTTCTCTGATTTCATGAAGGATGATGGAGTGCTCTTGATGTTCCACCCTTAGTTGCTTCCAATAATTGTGTGGAAGAAAATGTATCCCTTGAGGTATCTCAGGGATCTCTTGATTTGCAGTCAAATGTTCTACCACTGAGCTATAGACCCTTGATGGAAGCTTTTGTCTTCCCTTTCCTCTTTCTAGAGGTTTCTCTGGCCTTAGGTGCCATCAATGGTTATGGAAAAAACAAAAAAGCTATGCTTTTACCACACCAAACTTAGAATGTTGCTCGCCCTCGAGCAAAAGAAGAAAGAATAGAAGAATAAGAAGAAGATATGGAGGAGATGGATGGGAGTGTGTATTCGGCCATATGGGTGGGATTGGGTGGGAGAGAGATGTTGAATTTTTTAAGGTAGTGGGTGTATGGATGTGAGTGGTAAATGGAAAAAAAAAAGAAGGGATGATCATGAATGGAAAGAGAGATGATGAGGTAGGTGGGGATCCTGTGGGGTCCACAGATCCTGAGATGATCCTGTGGGGTCCACAGATCCTGAGATGATCCTATGGGGTCCACAGATCCTGAGGTGTCAAGGCATTTACATCCCTGCACCAATTTAGGCATGTAAAATGCCCTTGCACACAACTCTGGGCGTTCAGCGCCAGGTTGGTGCCCATTTTGGGCGTTCAACGCCCCTTTGCTGCCATTTCTGGCGTTGAACGCCAGAACCATGCTTGTTCTGGGCGTTCAGCGCCAGGATGCTCCCATTCTGGGCGTTCGGCGCCAGAACTATGCTCTGTTCTGGCGTTTGAACGCCAGACAGATACTCCTCCAGGGTGTGATTTTTCTTCTGCTGTTTTTGATTCCGTTTACAATTTTTATATTTATTTTGTGACTCCTCATGATCATGAACCTATAAAGACACATAACTAAGAAAAATATAGTTAGATAAATAAACATTGGGTTGCCTCCCAACAAGCGCTTCTTTAATGTCAATAGCTTGACAGTGGGCTCTCATGGAGCCTCACAGATGTGCAGAGCTTTGTTGAGACTCTCCAACACCAAACTTAGAGTTTGGATATGGGAGTTCAACACCAAACTTAGAGTTTGGTTGTGGCCTCCCAACACCAAACTTAGAGTTTGACTGTGGGGGCTCTGGTTGACTCTGCTTGGAGAGAAGCTTTTTCTGCTTCCTCTCCATGGTTGCAGAGGGAGATCCTTGAGTTTTAAACACAAGGGAGTTCTCATTCCATTGAAGGAATATTTCACCTCTGTCAACATCAATCATAGCTCTTGCTGTGGCCAGGAAAGGTCTTCCTAGGATGATGGATTCATCCTCTTCCTTTCCAGTATCCAGGACTATGAAATCAGCAGGGATGTAAAGGCCTTCAACCTTTACTAACACGTCCTCTACTTGTCCATAAGCATGTTTTCTTGAGCTGTCTGCCATCTCTAATGAGGTTTATTCCTGAACCAAGGTCACATAGAGCCTTAAAGATCATGGTGCCTATGGTACAGGGTATTATGAAATTTCCAGGATCCTGTCTCTTCTGAGGCAATGTCAGTTGATCCAGATCACTTAGTTCATTGATGAACAAGGGAGGTTCAACTTCCCAAGTATCAATGCCAAATAATTTGGCATTCAGCTTCATGATTGCACCAAGAAACTTGGCAGTTTGCTCTTCAGTAACATCCTCATTCTCTTCAGAAGAGGAATACTCATCAGAGCTCATGAAGGGCATAAGGAGGTTCAGTGGAATCTCTATGGTCTCTAGATGAGCCTCAGAGTCCTTTGGTTCCTCAGAGTGAAGCTCCTTATTGATCACTGGACGTCCCAGGAGGTCTTCCTCCCTGGGATTCACGTCTTCCACTCCCTTATTGGGTTCGGCCATGGTGCTTATGTCAATGGCCTTGCACTCTCCTTTTGGATTCTCTTCTGTATTGCTTGGAAGAGTACTAGGAGGAATTTCAGTGATCCTTTTACTCAGCTGGCCCACTTGTGCTTCCAAATTTCTAATGGAAGACCTTGTTTCATTCATGAAACTTACAGTGGCTTTAGATAGATCAGAGACTAGATTTGCTAAATTAGAAGCATTTTGTTCAGAGTTCTCTGTCTGTTGCTGAGTTGATGATGGAAAAGGCTTGCTGTTGTTAAACCTGTTTCTTCCACCATTGTTAAAGCCTTGTTGAGGCTTTTAATCCTTCCATGAGAAATTTGGATGATTTCTCCATGATGAGTTATAGGTGTTTCCATAAGGTTCACCTAAGTAGTTCACCTCTGCTATTGCAGGGTTCTCAGGATCATAAGCTTCTTCTTCAGGAGAAGCCTCTTGAGTACTGTTGGATGCAGCTTGCATTCCATTCAGACTCTGAGAAATCATATTGACTTGCTGAGTCAATATTTTATTCTGAGCCAATATGGCATTCAGAGTATCAACTTCAAGAACTCCCTTCTTCATAGGCGTCCCATTACTCACAGGATTCCTTTCAGAAGTGTACATGAACTGGTTATTAGCAACCATGTCAATGAGTTCTTGAGCTTCTGCAGGCGTTTTCTTTAGGTGAATGGATCCACCTATGACATCTTTGATAGCTCAGATAAACCATCATAGAATATATCCAGGATGGTCCATTCTGAAAGCATGTCAGAAGGACACTTTTTGATCAACTGTTTGTATCTTTCCCAAGTTTCATAGAGGGATTCACCTTCTTTCTGTCTGAAGGTTTGAACATCAGCTCTAAGCTTGCTCAGCTTTTGAGGAGGAAAGTACTTGGCTAAGAAAGCCGTGACCAGCTTATCCCAAGAGTTCAGGCTGTCTTTGGGTTGAGAATCCAACCATAATCTAGCTCTGTCTCTTACAGCAAAAGGGAAAAGCATGAGCCTGTAGACTTCAGGATCTACTCCATTAGTCTTAACAGTATCACATATCTGCAAGAATTCAGTTAAGAACTGAAAGGGATCTTCAGATGGAAGTCCATGAAACTTGCAGTTTTGCTGCATCAAAGAAACTAATTGAGGTTTCAGCTCAAAGTTGTTTGCTCCAATGGCAGGAATGGAGATGCTTCTTCCATGTAAATTGGAATTAGGTGCAGTGAAGTCACCAAGCATCTTCCTTATATTATTATTATTTTCGGATGCCATCTCCTTTTCCTGTTCGAAAATTTCTGAAAGGTTATCTCTGGATTGTTGTATTTTAGCTTCTCTTAATTTTTTTTTCAGAGTCCTTTCAGGTTCTGGATCTGCTTTAACAAGAATGTTCTTGTCCTTGCTCCTGCTCATATGACAAAGAAGATGGCACAGAAAAAATAGTAATAATAATATGGATCCTTTATACCACAGTATAGGGATCCTTGTGTTAGTAGAAGAAAAGAAGGGAAGAAAATCTGAACTCAGAGAGAGAGGGGGTTCGGATTTTTGGAGAGTTGAAGGAAAGATGTTAGTATATCAATAAACAAATAGAAGAAGATGAGAGGGGGAAGTGAATTTTCGAAAACAATTTTTGAAAAAGAGTTAGTGATTTTTGAAAATAGTTTTTGAAAAAGGTTAGTATTTTTTTTCGAAATTTTTTTTTTATAAAAAATAAAAATAATTAGTTAATAAAAAAGAAATTTTTGAAAAAGAGGGAAGATATTTTCGAAAATTAGAGAGAGAGAGAGTTAGTTAGGTAGTTTTGAAAAAGTTAAGAAACAAACAAAAAGTTAGTTAGCTAGTTGAAACAAATTTGAAAAGATAAGAAGTTGGGAAGTTAGAAAAGATATTTTGAAAAGATATTTTTTTTGAAAAAGATAAGATAAGAAGATATTTTTGAAAAGATATGATTGAAATTAGTTTTGAAAAAGATTTGATTTTTAAAATCACAATTAATGACTTGATTCATAAGAAATCACAAGATATGATTCTAGAACTTAAAGTTTGAATCTTTCTTAACAAGCAAGTGACAAACTTCAAATTTTTTAATCAAAACATTAATTGTTTATGTTATTTTCGAAAATTTGGTATAAAAATAAGAAAAAGATTTTTGAAAAATATTTTTTTGAATTTTCGAAAATAACTAAGAATTTTGAAAAAGATAAGATTTTCAAATTGAAAATTTGATTTGACTCATAAGAAACAACTTGATTTTAAAAATTTTTGAAAAAGTCAACTCAAATTTTCGAACTTGATGAGAGAAAAAGGGAAAGATATTTTTTTATTTTTTGAATTTTTATGATGCAAGGGAAAAACAAGAAAAATGATGCAATGCATGAAATTTTTAGATCAAAACAATGAATGCATGCATGAATGATATGAGTGTCAAGATGAACACCAAGAACACTTTGAATGTCAAGATGAACATCAAGAACATAATTTTGAAAAGTTTTTAATGCAAAGAAAACATGCAAGACACCAAACTTATAACATGACTCAAGACTCAAACAAGAAACACAAAAATATTTTTGATTTTTATGATTTTCTAATTTTTTTGTATTTTTATTTATTATTATTTTTTTTTTGAAAATTATTGTGAAAAATAAAAATAAGGATTTCAAAATTTTTAATATGAATTCCAGGAATCTTGCCATGTTAGTCTTAAAGCTCCAATCAAAGGGTCAGGCATGGCTTAATAGCCAGCCAAACTTTAGCATATAATTACATGGACTAGAGTGATTAGTTGAATGCCAATCCCAAAGTAGTTTGGGTATGGCTTTACAGCCAAATAGGCTTCAACATGCTTCATGAAACACTAGAATTCATTCTTAAAAATTCTGAAGAAAAATAATATTTTTGAAAACATTTTTTTTTTCGAAAACAAAAGAAAAATTTTTGAAAGATTTTTTTTTTGAAAAATTTTTGAAAATAAAATAAAAAGAAAATTACCTAATCTGAGCAACAAGATGAACCGTCAGTTGTCCAAACTCAAACAATCCCCGGCAACGGCGCCAAAAACTTGGTACGCGGAATCGTGATTACACTTTAATTATGTAAAATTCATCGCTCTTTCTTTCCCTGGTAATGGCGCCAAAAACATGATGCCAAGACCACGGTTCACAACTCCGTGTAACTGACCAGCAAGTGCACTGGGTCGTCCAAGTAATACCTTACGTGAGTAAGGGTCGAATCCCACGGAGATTGTTGGTATGAAGCAAGCTATGGTCACCTTGTAAATCTCAGTCAGGCAGATATAAAGTGATAATGGTGTTTTCGAATATTAATTAATAAAATAGGGATAGAGACACTTATGTAATTCATTGATAGGAATTTCAGATAAGTGAATGGAGATGCTTTCGTTCCTCTGAACCTCTGCTTTCCTGCTATCTTCATCCAGTCATTCTTACTCCTTTCCATGGCTGGCTTTATGTGATACATCACCACTGTCAATGGCTACTTTCGGTCATCTCTCGAGAAAATGATCCAATGCCCTGTCACGGCACGGCTAATCGTCTGGAGGCATCACCCTTGTCAATGGCTTCATCTTATCCTCTCAGTGAATAATATGCTCACGCACCCTGTCACGTCACGGCTATTCATCTGTCGGTTCTCGATCATGCTGGAATAGGATTTACTATCCTTTTGCGTCTGTCACTAACGCCCTGCAATCGCGAGTTAGGAGCTCGTCACAGTCATTCAATCATTGAATCCTACTCGAAATACCACAGACAAGGTTTAGACTTTTCGGATTCTCTTGAATGCCGCCATCATTCTAGCTTACGCCACGAAGATTCTGGTTAGGAGATCTAAGAGATATTCATTCTAGCTTATTTCATGTAGAACAGAAGTGTTTGTCAGGCACGCGTTCATAAGGGAGAAGGATGATGAGCGAAACACATAATCATCACCTTCATCACGTTCTTGGGTGCGAGTGGATATCTTAGAAGCGAAATAAGATGAATTGAATAGAAAACAGAAGTACTTTGCATTAATATTTGAGGAACAGCAGAGCTCCACACCTTAATCTATGGAGTGTAGAAACTCTACCATTGAGAATACATAAGTGAAGGTTCAGGCATGGCCGAGATGGCCAGCCCCCAAAACGTGATCACGGGATCAAAATACAATCCAGGATGCCTAATACAATAGTAAGAGGTCCTATTTATAATAAACTAGCTACTAGGGTTTACATGAGTAAGTATTTGATGTATAAATCCACTTCCGGGGCCCACTTGGTGTGTGTTTGGGCTGAGCTTAAGTGTTGCACGTGCAGAGGCCATTTGTGGAGTTGAACGCCAGTTTTTGTGCCAGTTTGGGCGTTCAACTCTGGTTTTGGATCCTTTTCTGGCGCTGGACGCCAGATTTGGGTAGAAAGCTGGCGTTGAACGCCAGTTTACGTCGTCAATTCTTGGCCAAAGTATGGACTATTATATATTGCTGGAAAGCCCTGGATGTCTACTTTCCAACGCAATTGGAAGCGCGCCATTTCGAGTTCTGTAGCTCCAGAAAATTTACTTTGAGTGCAGGGAGGTCAGAATCCAACAGCATCAGCAGTCCTTTTTCAACCTCTGAATCTGATTTCTGCTCAAGTCCCTCAATTTCAGCCAGAAAATACCTGAAATCACAGAAAAACACACAAACTCATAGTAAAGTCCAGAAATGTGAATTTAACACAAAATCTATTAAAAACATCCCTAAAAGTAACTAGATCCTACTAAAAACATACTAAAAACAATGTCAAAAAGCGTATAAATTATCCGCTCATCACATCTTCTTGGCCACAACATCATAGAAGTGGTCTTGATGGGCTTTGGAGATGAACCTTTCCATCTCCCATGACTCGGATGTGGAAGCTTTTATCTTCCCTTTCCCTCTTCTAGAGGATTCTCCGGTCTTAGATGCCATCAATGGTAATGGAAAAACAAAAAAGCTATGCTTTTACCACACCAAACTTAGAATATTGCTCGCCCTCGAGCAATAAACAAAAGAATAGAAGAAGAAGAAGAAGAAATATGGAGAGGGAGAAGGAGATGTGGTTTCAGCCAAGAGGAGTGGAGAGGGGTGTGTTGTGTGGATTTGATGAAGAATGGAGGTCTTTATATAGGGAAGGGAGGGGGGTATTGGTTCGGCCATATGGGTGGATTTGGGTGGGAAATTGGTTTTGAATTTTGAAGGTAGGTGGAGTTTATGAGGTAGGTTTATGGGGAAGAGTGGATGGATGTGAGTGGTAAATGGAAAAAAAGAAGGGATGATCATGAATGGAAAGAGAGATGATGAGGTAGGTGGGGATCCTGTGGGGTCCACAGATCCTGAGTGAATCCTGTGGGGTCCACAGATCCTGAGGTGTCAAGGCATTTACATCCCTGCACCCATTAGGCATGTAAAAATGCCTTTGTACCCAACTCTGGGCGTTCAGCGCCAGGTTGGTGGCCATTTTGGGCGTTCAACGCCCATTTGTGTGCCATTTCTGGCGTTGAACGCCAGAACCATGCCTGTTCTGGCGTTCAGCGCCTAGAAGCTGCCCATTTTGGGCGTTCAGTGCCAGAATCATGCTCTGTTCTGGCGCTGAACGCCAGACAGATGCTCCTCCAGGGTGTGATTTTTCTTCTGCTGTTTTTGATTCCGTTTTCAATTTTTATATTTATTTTGTTACTCCACATGATCATGACCCTAAGAAAACATGAAAAACAATAAAAATAAGAATTAGATAAACATTGGGTTGCCTCCCAACAAGCGCTTCTTTAATGTCAATAGCTTGACAGTGGGCTCTCATGGAGCCTCACAGATGTGCAGAGCTTTGTTGAGACTCTCCAACACCAAACTTAGAGTTTGGATATGGGAGTTCAACACCAAACTTGGAGTTTGGTTGTGGCCTCCCAACACCAAACTTAGAGTTTGACTGTGGGGGCTCTGGTTGACTCTGCTTGGAGAGAAGCTTTTTCTGCTTCCTCTTCATGGTTGCAGAGGGAGATCCTTGAGTGGTAAACACAAGGGAGTCCTCATTCCATTGAAGGACTATTTCACCTCTGTCAACATCAATCACAGCTCTTGTTGTGGCCAGGAAAGGTCTTCCTAGGATGATGGATTCATCCTCTTCCTTTCCAGTATCCAGGACTATGAAATCAGTAGGGATGTAAAGGCCCTCAACCTTTACTAATACATCTTCTACTTGTCCATAAGCCTGTTTTCTTGAGCTGTCTGCCATCTCTAGTGAGATTTTAGCAGCTTGCACCCCATAGATTCCCAGTTTCTCTATTACAGAGAGGGGCATGAGGTTTATTCCTGAACCAAGGTCACACAGAGCTTTAAAGATCATAGTGCCTATGGTACAGGGTATTATGAACTTTCCAGGATCCTGTCTCTTCTGAGGTAATGTCAGTTGATCCAGATCACTCAGTTCATTGATGAACAAGGGAGGTTCGACTTTCCAAGTATCAATACCAAATAATTTTCGAATGCAAGATTCCTGGAATTCATATTAAAAATTTTGGAATCCTTATTTTTCTTTCTTTCTAAATAATTTTCGAAAAAAATAAAATAAAAATCCAAAAAATTTAGAAAATCATAAAAATCATAACTAAGAAAAATATAGTTAGATAAATAAATATTGGGTTGCCTCCCAACAAGCGCTTCTTTAATGTCAATAGCTTGACAGTGGGCTCTCATGGAGCCTCACAGATGTGCAGAGCTTTGTTGAGACTCTCCAAAACCAAACTTAGAGTTTGGATATGGGAGTTCAACACCAAACTTAGAGTTTGACTGTGGGGGCTCTGGTTGACTCTGCTTGGAGAGAAGCTTTTTCTGCTTCCTCTCCATGGTTGCAGAGGGAGATCCTTGAGTTTTAAACACAAGGAAGTTCTCATTCCATTGAAGGAATATTTCACCTCTGTCAACATCAATCACAGCTCTTGCTGTGGCCAGGAAAGGTCTTCCTAGGATGATGGATTCATCCTCTTCCTTTCCAGTATCCAGGACTATGAAATCAGTAGGGATGTAAAGGCCCTCAACCTTTACTAATACATCTTCTACTTGTCCATAAGCCTGTTTTCTTGAGCTGTCTGCCATCTCTAGTGAGATTTTAGCAGCTTGCACCCCATAGATTCCCAGTTTCTCTATTACAGAGAGGGGCATGAGGTTTATTCCTGAACCAAGGTCACACAGAGCTTTAAAGATCATAATGCCTATGGTACAGGGTATTATGAACTTTCCAGGATCCTGTCTCTTCTGAGGTAATGTCAGTTGATCCAGATCACTCAGTTCATTGATGAACAAGGGAGGTTCGACTTCCCAAGTATCAATACCAAATAATTTGGCATTCAGCTTCATGATTGCACCAAGAAACTTGGCAGTTTGCTCTTCAGTAACATCCTCATTCTCTTCAGAAGAGGAATACTCATCAGAGCTCATGAAGGGTATAAGGAGGTTCAATAGAATCTCTATGGTCTCTAGATGAGTCTCAGATTCCTTTGGTTCCTCAGAGGGAAGCTCCTTATTGATCACTGGACGTCCCAGGAGATCTTCCTCCTTGGGATTCACGTCCTCTCTTCTCCTCACAGGTTCGGCCATGGCGCTTATGTCAATGGCCTTGCACTCTCCTTTTGGATTCTCTTCTGTATTGCTTGGGAGAGTATTAGGAGGGATTTCAGTGATCCTTTTACTCAGCTGGCCCACTTGTGCTTCCAAATTTCTAATGGAAGACCTTGTTTCATTCATGAAACTTATAGTGGCCTTAGATAGATCAGAGACTAGATTTGCTAAATTAGAAGCATTTTGTTCAGAGTTCTCTGTATGTTGCTGAGTGGATGATGGAAAAGGCTTGCTGTTGCTAAACCTGTTTCTTCCACCATTATTAAAGCCTTGTTGGGGCTTTTGATCCTTCCATGAGAAATTTGGATGATTTCTCCATGTTGAGTTATAGGTGTTTCCATAAGGTTCACCTAAGTAATTTACCTCTGCTATTGCAGGGTTCTCAGGATCATAGGCTTCTTCTTTAGAAGATGCCTCTTGAGTACTGTTGGATGCAGCTTGCATTCCATGCAGACTCTGAGAAATCATATTGACTTGCTGAGTCAATATTTTATTCTGAGCCAATATGGCATTCAGAGTATCAACCTCAAGAACTCCCTTCTTCATAGGCGTCCCATTACTCACAGGATTCCTTTCAGAAGTGTACATGAACTGGTTATTAGCAACCATGTCAATGAGTTCTTGAGCTTCTGCAGGCGTTTTCTTTAGGTGAATGGATCCACCTGCAGAAGTGTCCAGTGACATCTTTGATAGCTCAGATAAACCATCATAGAATATATCCAGGATGGTCCATTCTGAAAGCATGTCAGAAGGACACTTTTTGATCAACTGTTTGTATCTTTCCCAAGTTTCATAGAGGGATTCACCTTCTTTCTGTCTGAAGGTTTGAACATCAGCTCTAAGCTTGCTCAGCTTTTGAGGAGGAAAGTACTTGGCTAAGAAAGCCGTGACCAGCTTATCCCAAGAGTTCAGGCTGTCTTTGTGTTGAGAATCCAACCATAATCTAGCTCTGTCTCTTACAGCAAAAGGGAAAAGCATGAGCCTGTAGACTTCAGGATCTACTCCATTAGTCTTAACAGTATCACATATCTGCAAGAATTCAGTTAAGAACTGAAAAGGATCTTCAGATGGAAGTCCATGAAACTTGCAGTTCTGCTGCATTAGAGAAACTAATTGAGGTTTCAGCTCAAAGTTGTTTGCTCCAATGGCAGGAATGGAGATGCTTCTTCCATGTAAATTGGAATTAGGTGCAGTGAAGTCACCAAGCATTCTCCTTGCATTGTTGTTGGGTTCGGCTGCCATCTCCTTTACTTGTTCAAAATTTTCAATCAAGTTGTCTCTGGATTGTTGTAATTTAGCTTCTCTTAATTTTTTCTTCAGAGTCCTTTCAGGTTCTGGATCAGCTTCAACAAGAATGCCTTTTTCTCTGTCCCTGCTCATAAGAAAGAGGAGAGAAAAAGAAAAGAAGAGGAATCCTCTATGTCACAGTAAAGAGGATCCTTATTGTTAGTAGAAGAAAAGAAGAAGAAATTCGAACATAGATAGAAGAGGGGGTTCGAATTTGGTGATGATGTGAGGAAGAGATGTTAGTTAATGAATGAATAAATAGAATAGGATGAGAGAGAAGGAGGGAATTTTCGAAAATTATTTTTGAAAAGGAGTTAGTGATTTTTGAAAATTGGTTTTTGAAAATTGTTAGTATTTTCGAAAATTTTTGAAATAAAAAATAAAAATAATTAGTTAATTACAAAGAAATTTTTTGAAAAAGGGGGAAGATATTTTCGAAAATTAGAGAGAGAGAGTTAGTTAGGTAGTTTTGAAAAAGTTAAGAAACAAACAAAAAGTTAGTTAGTTAGTTGAAACAAATTTTGAAAAGATAAGAAGTTAGGAAGTTAGAAAAGATATTTTGAAAAGATATTTTTGAAAAAGATAAGATAAGAAGATATTTTAGAAACAAATTTTGAAAAAGATTTGATTTTTTTTTTTTAAAAAAATCTCAATTAATGACTTGATTCACAAGAAATCACAAGATATGATTCTAGAACTTAAAGTTTGAATCTTTCTTAACAAGCAAGTAACAAACTTCAAATTTTTGAATCAAAACATTAATTGATTATGTTATTTTCGAAAATTTGGTATAAAAATAAGAAAAAGATTTTTGAAAAATATTTTTGGAATTTTCGAAAATAACTAAGAATTTTGAAAAAGATTTGATTTTTGAAAAAGATTTTAAAAAAGATAAGATTTTCAAACTGAAAATTTGATTTGACTCATAAGAAACAACTTGATTTTAAAAATTTTTGAAAAAGTCAACTCAAATTTTCGAATTTGATGAGAGAAAAAGGGAAAGATATTTTTTTGATTTTTGAATTTTTATGATGCAAGAGGAAAACACTAAAAGGATGCAATGCATGAAATTTTTAGATCAAAACAATGAATGCATGCAAGAATGCTATGAATGTCAAGATGAACACCAAGAACACTATGAATGTCATGATGAACATCAAGAACATATTTTTGAAAAATTTTTAATGCAAAGAAAACATGCAAGACACCAAACTTAGAATTGTTTAATGCCTAGACACCAAGAATTCAAGAATGCATATGAAAAACACTATACAACACAAAACAAAAATTCATCAAGATCAAACAAGAAGACTTACCAAGAACAACTTGAAGATCATGAAGAACACTATGAATGCATGAAATTTTCGAAAAATGCTAGATGCATATGCAATTGACACCAAACTTATGATATGACTCAAGACTCAAACAAGAAACAGAAAAATATTTTTGATTTTTATGATTTTCTAAATTTTTTGGATTTTTATTTTATATTTTTCGAAAATTATTTAGAAAGAAAGAAAAATAA
This sequence comes from Arachis ipaensis, assembly GCF_059453495.1. Classification (NCBI taxonomy): domain Eukaryota; kingdom Viridiplantae; phylum Streptophyta; class Magnoliopsida; order Fabales; family Fabaceae; genus Arachis; species Arachis ipaensis. The sequence continues at coordinate 98,973,696 of NC_142439.1, forward strand.
GGATTCCAAAATTTTTAATATGAATTCCAAGAATCTTGCCATGTTAGTCTAAAGCTTCAGTCCAGGAATTAGACATGGCTCACTAGCCAGCCAAGCTTTCAATGAAAGCTCCGGTCCAAAACACTAGACATGGCCAATGGCCAGCCAAGCTTCAGCAAACATATGAGTGTAATTCATTCAATTTTAATCCAAAACCTCAGTCCAAAAGAATTTAGACATGGCTTTACAGCCAGCCAGGCTTCACATGCTTCATGAAACACTAGAATTCATTCTTAAAAATCTTGAATAAAATTTTTGAAAACATTTTTATATTATTTTCGAAAACAGATGAGAAAATTTTTGAAAAATTTTTGAAAATAATTTTTTTGAAAAGAAAACAAAAAGAAAATTACCTAATCTGAGCAACAAGATGAACCGTCAGTTGTCCAAACTCAAACAATCCCCGGCAACGGCGCCAAAAACTTGGTGCACGAAATTGTGATGTCCAGGCTCAAATTATTCCTGGCACGTGAGCAACTTGGTATGCGTAATCATAATTGTCACAACTTCGATACAACTAACCAGCAAGTGCACTGGGTCGTCCAAGTAATACCTTACGTGAGTAAGGGTCGAATCCCACGGAGATTGTTGGTATGAAGCAAGCTATGGTCACCTTGCAAATCTCAGTCAGGCAGATATAAAGTGATAATGATGTTTTCGAATATTATATAATAAAATAGGGATAGAGATACTTATGTAAATCATTGGTAGGAATTTCAGATAAGCGAATGGAGATGCTTTTCGTTCCTCTGAACCTCTGCTTTCCTGCTATCTTCATCCAATCAGTCTTACTCCTTTCCATGGCTGGCTTTATGCAAGGGCATCACCGTTGTCAGTGGCTACATCCCCTCCTCTCAGTGAATAATATGCTCACGCACCCTGTCACGGCACGGCTATTCATCTGTCGGTTCCCGATCATGCTGGAATAGGATTCACCCTCCTTTTGCGTCTGTCACTAACGCCCAGCACTCGCGAGTTTGAAGCTCGTCACAGTCATTCAATCATTGAATCCTACTCGTAATACCACAGACAAGGTTTAGACTTTTCGGATTCTCTTGAATGCCGCCATCATTCTAGCTTACGCCACAAAGATTCTGGTTAGGAGATCTAAGAGATATTCATTCTAGCTTAATTCATGTAGAACAGAAGTGTTTGTCAGGCACGCGTTCATAAGGGAGAAGAATGATGAGCGTCACACATAATCATCACCTTCATCACGTTCTTGGGTGCGAATGGATATCTTAGAAGCGAAATAAGATGAATTGAATAGAAAACAGTAGTACTTTGCATTAATCTTTGAGGAACAGCAGAGCTCCACACCTTAATCTATGGAGTGTAGAAACTCTACCGTTGAAAATACATAAGTGAAGGTCCAGGCATGGCCGAGATGGCCAGCCCCCTATTGTGATCTAAGATAGCATACAACTGATCAAAAGATGCCTCATACAATAGTAAGAGGTCCTATTTATAATAAACTAGCTACTAGGGTTTACATGAGTAAGTAATTGATGCATAAATCCACTTCCGGGGCCCACTTGGTGTGTGTTTGGGCTGAGCATAAGTGTAGCACGTGCAGAGGCCATTTGTGGAGTTGAACGCCAGTTTCTGTGCTAGTTTGGGCGTTCAACTCTGGTTTTGGATCCTTTTCTGGCGGTGGACGCCAGATTTGGGTAGAAAGCTGGCGTTGAACGCCGGTTTACGTCGTCTATTCTTGGCCAAAGTATGAACTATTATACATTGCTGGAAAGCCCTGGATGTCTACTTTCCAACGCAATTGGAAGCGCACCATTTCGAGTTCTGTATCTCCAGAAAATCCACTTTGAGTGCAGGGAGGTCAGAATCCAACAGCATCAGCAGTCCTTTTTCAACCTCTGAATCTGATTTTTGCTCAAGTCCCTCAATTTCAGCCAAAAAATACCTGAAATCACAGAAAAATACACAAACTCATAGTAAAGTCCAGAAATGTGAATTTAACATAAAAACTAATGAAAACATCCCTAAAAGTAACTAGATCCTACTAAAAACATACTAAAAACAATGTCAAAAAGCGTATAAATTATCCAAATGGGTTGTGGCCAGTTTGGGCATTCAACTCTGGTTTTGGATCCTTTTCTGGCGCTGGACACCAGATTTGGGTAGAAAGCTGGCGTTGAACACCAGTTTACGTCGTCTATTCTTGGCCAAAGTATACGCTTTTTGACATTGTTTATACGCTTTTTGACATTGTTTTTAGTATGTTTTTAGTAGGATCTAGTTACTTTTAGGGATGTTTTCATTAGTTTTTATGTTAAATTCACATTTCTGCACTTTACTATGAGTTTGTGTGTTTTTCTGTGATTTCAGGTATTTTCTGGCTGAAATTGAGGGACTTGAGCAAAAATCAGATTCAGAGGTTGAAAAAGGACTGCTGATGTTGTTGGATTCTGACCTCCCTGCACTCAAAGTGGAGTTTCTGGAGCTACAGAACTCGAAATGACGCGCTTCCAATTGCGTTGGAAAGTGGACATCCAGGGCTTTCCAGAAATGTATAATAGTCTATACTTTGGCCAAGAATAGACGACGTAAACTGGCATTCAACGCCAGCTTTCTACCCAAATCTGGCATCCAGCGCCAGAAAAGGATCCAAAACCAGAGTTGAACGCCCAAACTGGCACAGAAACTGGCGTTCAACTCCACAAATAGCCTCTGCACGTGCTACACTTAAGCTCAGCCCAAACACACACCAAGTGGGCCCCGGAAGTGGATTTATGCATCAATTACTTACTCATGTAAACCCTAGTAGCTAGTTTATTATAAATAGGACCTCTTACTATTGTATGAGGCATCTTTTGATCAGTTGTATGCTATCTTAGATCACAATAGGGGGCTGGCCATCTCGGCCATGCCTGGACCTTCACTTATGTATTTTCAACGGTAGAGTTTCTACACTCCATAGGTTAAGGTGTGGAGCTCTGCTGTTCCTCAAAGATTAATGCAAAGTACTATTGTTTTCTATTCAATTCATCTTATTTCGCTTCTAAGATATCCATTCGCACCCAAGAACGTGATGAAGGTGATGATTATGTGTGACGCTCATCATCCTTCTCCCTTATGAACCCGTGCCTGACAAACACTTCTGTTCTACATGAATTAAGCTAGAATGAATATCTCTTAGATCTCCTAACCAGAATCTTCGTGGCGTAAGCTAGAATGATGGCGGCATTCAAGAGAATCCGGAAAGTCTAAACCTTGTCTGTGGTATTCCGAGTAGGATTCAATGATTGAATGACTGTGACGAGCTTCAAACTCGCGAGTGCTGGGCGTTAGTGACAGACGCAAAAGGAGGGTGAATCCTATTCCAGCATGATCGGGAACCGACAGATGAATAGCCGTGCCGTGACAGGGTGCGTGAGCATATTATTCACTGAGAGGAGGGGATGTAGCCACTGACAACGGTGATGCCCTTGCATAAAACTTGGTGCACGAATTATGAATTACACTTTTCACAACTCGTACCACTGACCAACAAGTGCACTGGGTCGTCCAAGTAATACCTCACGTGAGTAAGGGTCGAATCCCACGGAGATTGTTGGTTTGAAGCAATCTATGGTTATTTTTTAAATCTTAGTCAGGAAGTCAATTATGTTTATCAGTTGAATTGCAATTAAACAATAGAGCATGGATTAAAGGTTACTTGTTATGCAGTAATGGAGAATATGTTGGAGTTTTGGAGATGCTTTGTCTTCTGAATCTCTGCTTTCCTCTGTCCTCTTGATCACGCACGCACGTCCTCCTATGGCAAGCTGTGTGTTGGTGGATCACCGTTGTCAATGGCTACCTTCCATCCTTCCAGTGAACACTACGCTCACGCGCTCTGTCACAGCATGGCTAATCACCGGTTGGTTCTCGATTCGGTTGGAATAGGATTTACTATCCTTTTGCATCTGTCACTAACGCCCAGCCTTCAGGAGTTTGAAGCTCGTCATAGTCATTCAATCCTTGAATCCTACTCGGAATACCACAGACAAGGTTTAGACTTTCCGGATTCTCATGAATGCCGCCATCAGTTCTAGCTTATACCACGGAGATTCTGATTAAGGAATCTAAGAGATACTCATTCAATCGTATATAGAACGGAGGTGGTTGTCAGGCACACGTTCATGATTTGAGAAGGATGATGAGCGTCACACATAATCATCACCTTCATCACGTTCTTGGGTGCGAATGGATATCTTAGAAGCGAAATAAGATGAATTGAATAGAAAATAGTAGTACTTTGCATTAATATTTGAGGAACAGCAGAGCTCCACACCTTAATCTATGGAGTGTAGAAACTCTACCGTTGAAAATACATAAGTGAAGGTCCAGGCATGGCTGAGATGGCCAGCCCCCTATTGTGATCTAAGATAGCATACAACTGATCAAAAGATGCCTCATACAATAGTAAGAGGTCCTATTTATAATAAACTAGCTACTAGGGTTTACATGAGTAAGTAATTGATGCATAAATCCACTTCCAGGGCCCACTTGGTGTGTGTTTGGGCTGAGCCTGAGTGTTGCACGTGCAGAGGCCATTTGTGGAGTTGAACGCCAGTTTCTGTGCCAGTTTGGTCGTTCAACTCTGGTTTTGGATCCTTTTCTGGCGCTGGACGCTAGATTTGGACAGAAGGCTGGCGTTGAACGCCAGTTTACGTCGTCAATTCTTGGCCAAAGTATGGACTATTATCAATTTCTGGAAAGCCCTGGATGTCCACTTTCCAACGCAATTGGAAGCGCGCCATTTCGAGTTCTGTAGCTCCAGAAAATTCACTTTGAGTGCAGGGAGGTCAGAATCCAACAGCATCAGCAGTCCTTCTTCAACCTCTGAATCAGATTTTTGCTCAAGTCCCTCAATTTCAGCCAGAAAATACCTGAAATCACAGAAAAAGACACAAACTCATAGTAAAGTCCAGAAATGTGAATTTAACATAAAAACTAGTGAAAACATCCCTAAAAGTAACTAGATCCTACTAAAAACATACTAAAAATAATGTCAAAAAGCGTATAAATTATCCGCTCATCACAACATCAAACTTAAATTGTTGCTTGTCCCCAAGCAACTGAAAATCAAATAGGATAAAAAGAAGAGAATATACTATAAATTCCAAACTATCAATGAAACAGAGCTTCAATCATATGAGCGGGACTTATAGCTTTTTGCCTCTTGAATAGTTTTGGCATCTCACTTTATCCATTGAAGTTTAGAATGATTGGCATCTATAGGAACTTCAGATTTCGAATAGTGTTATTGACTCTCCTAGTTCAGTATGATGATCCTTGAACACAGCTTCTTTATGAGTCTTGGCCGTGGCCCTAAGCACTTTGTTTTCCAGTATTACCACCGGATACATAAATGCCACAGACACATAATTGGGTGAACCTTTTCAGATTGTGACTCAGCTTTGCTAAAGTCCCCAATTAGAGGTGTCCAGGGTTCTTAATCACACTCTTTTTTTTGCTTTGGACCTTGACTTTAACCGCTCAGTCTCAAGTTTTCACTTGACACCTACACGCCACAAGCACATGGTTAGGGACAGCTTGGTTTAGCCGCTTAGACCAGGATTTTATTCCTTTAGGCCCTCCTATCCACTGATGCTCAAAGCCTTGGGATCCTTTTTATTTGCCCTTGCCTTTTGGTTTTAAGGGTTATTGGCTTTTTCTGCTTGCTTTTTCTTCTTTTTTTTTTCTATTTTTTTTCTATTTTTTTTTTCGCCCCTTTTTTTTTTTGCAAGCTTTGTTCTTTGCTGCTTTTTCTTGCTTCAAGAATCATTTTTATGATTTTTCAGATTATCAAATAACATGTCTCCTAGTCATCATTCTTTCAAGAGCCAACATATTTAACATTCTTAAACAACAACTTCAAAAGACATATGCACTGTTCAAGCATACATTCAGAAAACAAGAAACATTGTCACCACATCAATATAATTAAGCTAAGTTCAAGGATAAATTCGAAACTCATGTACTTCTTATTCTTTTGAATTAAAACATTTTTCATTTAAGAGAGGTGATGGATTCATAGGACATTCATAACTTTAAGACATAGTTACTACTACTAATGATCATGTAATGAAGACACAAACATAGATAAGCACATAACATAGAAAACGAAAAACAGAAGAAAGAAGAACAAGGAATGAATCCACCTTAGTGATGGTGGCGTTTCCTTCTTGAGGAACCAATGATGTCCTTGAGCTCTTCTATGTCTCTTCCTTGTCTTTGTTGCTCCTCCCTCATTGCTTTTTGATCTTCTCTTATTTCATGGAGCATGATGGAGTGCTCTTGATGTTCCACCCTTAGTTGTCCCATATTGGAACTCAATTCTCCTAGGGAGGTGTTGATTTGCTCCCAATAGTTTTGTGGAGGAAAGTGCATTTGAGGCATCTCAGGGATCTCATGGAAGTGAGCTTCTTGCGCCTCTTGAGCTCCATGACTGGGCTCTCTTGCTTGCTCCATCTTTTTCTTAGTGATGGGCTTGTCCTCTTTGATGAGGATATCTCCCTCTATGTCAATCCCAGCCGAATTGAATAGGTGGCAAATGAGGTGAGGAAAGGCTAACCTTGCCATGGTGGAGGACTTGTCAGCCACCTTGTAGAGTTCTTGAGGTATAATCTCATGAACTTCCACCTCTTCTCCAATCATGATGCTATGGATCATGATGGCCCGGTCTTGAGGTCCAATCTTCTTAGTTGAACCGGCTTGCCTTTGGAGTCAATCTTCCATTGAGCTCTTTCTACACATATGTCCATAAGGATTTAGTCCAACCTTTGATCAAAGTTGACTCTCCTTGTGTAGGGGCGTGCGTTCTCTTCCATGTATGGCAAGTTGAACGCCAACCTCACATTCTCCGGACTAAAATCTAAGTATTTCCCCCGAACTATTGTAACATAGTTCTTTGGATCTGGGTTCTTACTTTGATCATGGTTCTTGGTGATCCATGCATTGGCATAGAACTCTTGAACCATTAGGATGCCGACTTGTTGGATGGGATTTGTTAGAACTTCCCAACCTCTTCTTTGAATTTCATGTCGGATCTCCGGATACTCATTTCTTTTGAGTTTAAAAGGGACCTCAGGGATCACCTTCTTCTTGGCCACAACATCATAGAAGTGGTCTTGATGGGCTTTGGAGATGAACCTTTCCATCTCCCATGACTCGGATGTGGAAGCTTTTATCTTCCCTTTCCCTCTTCTAGAGGATTCTCCGGTCTTAGATGCCATCAATGGTAATGGAAAAACAAAAAAGCAATGCTTTTACCACACCAAACTTAGAATATTGCTCGCCCTCGAGCAATAAACAAAAGAATAGAAGAAGAAGAAGAAGAAATATGGAGAGGGAGAAGGAGATGTGGTTTCGGCCAAGAGGAGTGTAGAGGGGTGTGTTGTGTGGATTTGATGAAGAATGGAGGTCTTTATATAGGGAAGGGAGGGGGTATTGGTTCGGCCATATGGGTGGGTTTGGGTGGGAAATTGGTTTTGAATTTTGAAGGTAGGTGGAGTTTATGAGGTAGGTTTATGGGGAAGAGTGGATGGATGTGAGTGGTAAATGGAAAAAAAGAAGGGATGATCATGAATGGAAAGAGAGATGATGAGGTAGGTGGGGATCCTGTGGGGTCTACAGATCCTGAGGTGTCAAGGCATTTACATCCCTGCACCAATTTAGGCATGTAAAATGCCCTTGCACACAACTCTGGGCGTTCAGCGCCAGGTTGGTGCCCATTTTGGGCGTTCAACACCCCTTTGCTGCCATTTCTGGCATTGAACGCCAGAACCATGCTTGTTCTGGGCATTCAGCGCCAGGATGCTCCCATTCTGGGCGTTCAGCGCCAGAACTATGCTCTGTTCTGGCGTTTGAACGCTAGACAGATGCTCCTCCAGGGTGTGATTTTTCTTCTGCTGTTTTTGATTCCGTTTTCAATTTTTATATTTATTTTGTGACTCCTCATGATCATGAACCTATAAAGACACATAACTAAGAAAAATATAGTTAGATAAATAAACATTGGGTTGCCTCCCAACAAGCGCTTCTTTAATGTCAATAGCTTGACAGTGGGCTCTCATGGAGCCTCACAGATGTGCAGAGCTTTGTTGAGACTTTCCAAAACCAAACTTAGAGTTTGGATATGGGAGTTCAACACCAAACTTAGAGTTTGGTTGTGCCCTCACAACACCAAACTTAGAGTTTGACTGTGGGGGCTCTGGTTGACTCTGCTTGGAGAGAAGCTTTTTCTGCTTCCTCTCCATGGTTGCAGAGGGAGATCCTTGAGTTTTAAACACAAGGAAGTTCTCATTCCATTGAAGGAATATTTCACCTCTGTCAACATCAATCACAGCTCTTGCTGTGGCCAGGAAAGGTCTTCCTAGGATGATGGATTCATCCTCTTCCTTTCCAGTATCCAGGACTATGAAATTAGTAGGGATGTAAAGGCCCTCAACCTTTTCTAATACATCTTCTACTTGTCCATAAGCCTGTTTTCTTGAGCTGTCTGCCATCTCTAGTGAGATTTTAGCAGCTTGCACCCCATAGATTCCCAGTTTCTCTATTACAGAGAGGGGCATGAGGTTTATTCCTGAACCAAGGTCACACAGAGCTTTAAAGATCATAATGCCTATGGTACAGGGTATTATGAACTTTCCAGGATCCTGTCTCTTCTGAGGTAATGTCAGTTGATCCAGATCACTCAGTTCATTGATGAACAAGGGAGGTTCGACTTCCCAAGTGTCAATACCAAATAATTTGGCATTCAGCTTCATGATTGCACCAAGAAACTTGACAGTTTGCTCTTCAGTAACATCCTCATTCTCTTCAGAAGAGGAATACTCATCAGAGCTCATGAAGGGTATAAGGAGGTTCAATAGAATCTCTATGGTCTCTAGATGAGTCTCAGATTCCTTTGGTTCCTCAGAGGGAAGCTCCTTATTGATCACTGGACGTCCCAGGAGATCTTCCTCCTTGGGATTCACGTCCTCTCTTCTCCTCACAGGTTCGGCCATGGCGCTTATGTCAATGGCCTTGCACTCTCCTTTTGGATTCTCTTCTGTATTGCTTGGGAGAGTATTAGGAGGGATTTCAGTGATCCTTTTACTCAGCTGGCCCACTTGTGCTTCCAAATTTCTAATGGAAGACCTTGTTTCATTCATGAAACTTATAGTGGCCTTAGATAGATCAGAGACTAGATTTGCTAAATTAGAAGCATTTTGTTCAGAGTTCTCTGTATGTTGCTGAGTGGATGATGGAAAAGGCTTGCTGTTGCTAAACCTGTTTCTTCCACCATTATTAAAGCCTTGTTGGGGCTTTTGATCCTTCCATGAGAAATTTGGATGATTTCTCCATGTTGAGTTATAGGTGTTTCCATAAGGTTCACCTAAGTAATTTACCTCTGCTATTGCAGGGTTCTCAGGATCATAGGCTTCTTCTTTAGAAGATGCCTCTTGAGTACTGTTGGATGCAGCTTGCATTCCATGCAGACTCTGAGAAATCATATTGACTTGCTGAGTCAATATTTTATTCTGAGCCAATATGGCATTCAGAGTATCAACCTCAAGAACTCCCTTCTTCATAGGCGTCCCATTACTCACAGGATTCCTTTCAGAAGTGTACATGAACTGGTTATTAGCAACCATGTCAATGAGTTCTTGAGCTTCTGCAGGCGTTTTCTTTAGGTGAATGGATCCACCTGCAGAAGTGTCCAGTGACATCTTTGATAACTCAGATAAACCATCATAGAATATATCCAGGATGGTCCATTCTGAAAGCATGTCAGAAGGACACTTTTTGGTCAACTGTTTGTATCTTTCCCAAGCTTCATAGAGGGATTCACCTTCTTTCTGCCTGAAGGTTTGAACATCAGCTCTAAGCTTGCTCAGCTTTTGAGGAGGAAAGTACTTGGCTAAGAAAGCCATGACCAGCTTATCCCAAGAGTTCAGGTTGTCTTTGGGTTGAGAATCCAACCATAATCTAGCTCTGTCTCTTACAGCAAAAGGGAAAAGCATGAGCCTGTAGACTTCAGGATCTACTCCATTAGTCTTAACAGTATCACATATCTGCAAGAATTCAGTTAAGAACTGAAAAGGATCTTCAGATGGAAGTCCATGAAACTTGCAGTTCTGCTGCATTAGAGAAACTAATTGAGGTTTCAGCTCAAAGTTGTTTGCTCCAATGGCAGGAATGGAGATGCTTCTTCCATGTAAATTGGAATTAGGTGCAGTGAAGTCACCAAGCATTCTCCTTGCATTGTTGTTGGGTTCGGCTGCCATCTCCTTTACTTGTTCAAAATTTTCAATCAAGTTGTCTCTGGATTGTTGTAATTTAGCTTCTCTTAATTTTTTCTTCAGAGTCCTTTCAGGTTCTGGATCAGCTTCAACAAGAATGCCTTTTTCTCTGTCCCTGCTCATAAGAAAGAGGAGAGAAAAAGAAAAGAAGAGGAATCCTCTATGTCACAGTAAAGAGGATCCTTATTGTTAGTAGAAGAAAAGAAGAAGAAATTCGAACATAGATAGAAGAGGGGGTTCGAATTTGGTGATGATGTGAGGAAGAGATGTTAGTTAATGAATGAATAAATAGAATAGGATGAGAGAGAAGGAGGGAATTTTCGAAAATTATTTTTGAAAAGGAGTTAGTGATTTTTGAAAATTGGTTTTTGAAAATTGTTAGTATTTTCGAAAATTTTTGAAATAAAAAATAAAAATAATTAGTTAATTAAAAAGAAATTTTTTGAAAAAGGGGGAAGATATTTTCGAAAATTAGAGAGAGAGAGTTAGTTAGGTAGTTTTGAAAAAGTTAAGAAACAAACAAAAAGTTAGTTAGTTAGTTGAAACAAATTTTGAAAAGATAAGAAGTTAGGAAGTTAGAAAAGATATTTTGAAAAGATATTTTTGAAAAAGATAAGATAAGAAGATATTTTAGAAACAAATTTTGAAAAAGATTTGATTTTTTTTTTTAAAAAATCTCAATTAATGACTTGATTCACAAGATATGATTCTAGAACTTAAAGTTTGAATCTTTCTTAACAAGCAAGTAACAAACTTCAAATTTTTGAATCAAAACATTAATTGATTATGTTATTTTCGAAAATTTGGTATAAAAATAAGAAAAATATTTTTGAAAAATATTCTTGGAATTTTCGAAAATAACTAAGAATTTTGAAAAAGATTTGATTTTTGAAAAAGATTTTAAAAAAGATAAGATTTTCAAACTGAAAATTTGATTTGACTCATAAGAAACAACTTGATTTTAAAAATTTTTGAAAAAGTCAACTCAAATTTTCGAATTTGATGAGAGAAAAAGGGAAAGATATTTTTTTGATTTTTGAATTTTTATGATGCAAGAGGAAAACACTAAAAGGATGCAATGCATGAAATTTTTAGATCAAAACAATGAATGCATGCAAGAATGCTATGAATGTCAAGATGAACACCAAGAACACTATGAATGTCATGATGAACATCAAGAACATATTTTTGAAAAATTTTTAATGCAAAGAAAACATGCAAGACACCAAACTTAGAATTCTTTAATGCCTAGACACCAAGAATTCAAGAATGCATATGAAAAACACTATACAACACAAAACAAAAATTCATCAAGATCAAACAAGAAGACTTACCAAGAACAACTTGAAGATCATGAAGAACACTATGAATGCATGAAATTTTCGAAAAATGCTAGATGCATATGCAATTGACACCAAACTTATGATATGACTCAAGACTCAAACAAGAAACAGAAAAATATTTTTGATTTTTATGATTTTCTAAATTTCTTGGATTTTTATTTTATATTTTTCGAAAATTATTTAGAAAGAAAGAAAAATAAGGATTCCAAAATTTTTAATATGAATTCCAGGAATCTTGCCATGTTAGTCTAAAGCTTCAGTCCAGGAATTAGACATGACTCACTAGCCAGCCAAGCTTTCAATGAAAGCTCCGGTCCAAAACACTAGACATGGCCAATGGCCAGCCAAGCTTCAGCAAACATATGAGTGTAATTCATTCAATTTTAATCCAAAATCTCAGTCCAAAAGAATTTAGACATGGCTTTACAGCCAGCCAGGCTTCACATGCTTCATGAAACACTAGAATTCATTCTTAAAAATCTTGAATAAAATTTTTGAAAACATTTTTATATTATTTTCGAAAACAGATGAGAAAATTTTTGAAAATATTTTTTTTGAAAAGAAAACAAAAAGAAAATTACCTAATCTGAGCAACAAGATGAACCGTCAGTTGTCCAAACTCAAACAATCCCCGGCAACGGCGCCAAAAACTTGGTGCACGAAATTGTGATGTCCAGGCTCAAATTATTCCTGGCACGTGAGCAACTTGGTATGCGTAATCATAATTGTCACAACTTCGATACAACTAACCAACAAGTGCACTGGGTCGTCCAAGTAATACCTTACGTGAGTAAGGGTCGAATCCCACGGAGATTGTTGGTATGAAGCAAGCTATGGTCACCTTGCAAATCTCAGTCAGGCAGATATAAAGTGATAATGATGTTTTCGAATATTATATAATAAAATAGGGATAGAGATACTTATGTAAATCATTGGTAGGAATTTTAGATAAGCGAATGGAGATGCTTTTCGTTCCTCTGAACCTCTGCTTTCCTTCTATCTTCATCCAATCAGTCTTACTCCTTTCCATGGCTGGCTTTATGCAAGGGCATCACCGTTGTCAGTGGCTACATCCCCTCCTCTCAGTGAATAATATGCTTACGCACCCTGTCACGGCACGGCTATTCATCTGTCGGTTCCCGATCATGCTGGAATAGGATTCACCCTCCTTTTGCGTCTGTCACTAACGCCCAGCACTCGCGAGTTTGAAGCTCGTCACAGTCATTCAATCATTGAATCCTACTCGGAATACCACAGACAAGGTTTAGACTTTTCGGATTCTCTTGAATGCCGCCATCATTCTAGCTTACGCCACGAAGATTCTGGTTAGGAGATCTAAGAGATATTCATTCTAGCTTAATTCATGTAGAACAGAAGTGTTTGTCAGGCACGCGTTCATAAGGGAGAAGGATGATGAGCGTCACACATAATCATCACCTTCATCACATTCTTGGGTGCGAATGGATATCTTAGAAGTGAAATAAGATGAATTGAATAGAAAACAGTAGTACTTTGCATTAATCTTTGAGGAACAGCAGAGCTCCACACCTTAATCTATGGAGTGTAGAAACTCTACCGTTGAAAATACATAAGTGAAGGTCCAGGCATGGCCGAGATGGCCAGCCCCCTATTGTGATCTAAGATAGCATACAACTGATCAAAAGATGCCTCATACAATAGTAAGAGGTCCTATTTATAATAAACTAGCTACTAGGGTTTACATGAGTAAGTAATTGATGCATAAATCCACTTCTGGGGCCCACTTGGTGTGTGTTTGGGCTGAGCCTGAGTGTTGCACGTGCAGAGGCCATTTGTGGAGTTGAACGCCAGTTTCTGTGCCAGTTTGGGCGTTCAACTCCAGCTTTTGATCCTTTTCTGGCGCTGGACGCCAGAATTTGGCAGAGAACTGGCGTTGAACGCCAGTTTACGTCATCTATCCTTGTGCAAAGTATGGACTATTATATATTGCTGGAAAGCCCTGGATGTCTACTTTCCAACGCAATTGGGAGCATGCCATTTCGTATTCTGTAGCTCCAGAAAATCCACTTTGAGTGCAGGGAGGTCAGAATCCAACAGCATCAGCAGTCCTTTTTCAGCCTGAATCAGATTTTTGCTCAGCTCCTTAAATTTCAGCCAGAAAAATACCTGAAATTACAGAAAAACACACAACTCATAGTAAAGTCCAGAAATATGAATTTTTTCTAAAAACTAATGAAAATAGACTAAAAATTAACTAGAACATACTCAAAATTATATGAAATTAACCCCAAAAAGCGTATAAAATATCCGCTCATCACAACACCAAACTTAAACTGTTGCTTGTCCTCAAGCAACTAGACAAATAAAATAGAAGACTAATAGGTTGAGAAGCAATAGTATCTTAGAGTTTTTGATTGAAGCTCAGATTCTAATTAGATGAGCGGGACTAGTAGCTTTTTGCTTCTGAACAGTTTTGGCATCTCACTTTATCCATTGAAGCTCAGAGTGATTGGCATCTATAGGAACTCAGAATTCAGATAGTGTTATTGATTCTCTTAGTTCAGCGTGATGATTCTTGAACACAGCTTCTTTATGAGTCTTGGCTGTGGCCCTAAGCACTTTGTTTTCCAGTATTACCACCGGATACATAAATGCCACAGACACATAATTGGGTGAACCTTTTCAGATTGTGACTCAGCTTTGCTCAAGTCCCCAGTTAGAGGTGTCCAGGGTTCTTAAGCACACTCTTCTTTTTTCTTGGACCTTGACTTTAACCGCTCAGTCTCAAGTTTTCACTTGACACCTTCACGCCACAAGCACATGGTTAGGGACAGCTTGGTTTAGCCGCTTAGGCCAGGATTTTATTCCTTCGTGGCCCTCCTATCCACTGATGCTCAAAGCCTTGGGATCCTTTTCATTCCCCTTGCCTTTTGGTTTTAAGGGCTATTGGTTCTTTGCTCTTGCCTCTTGGTTTTAAGAGCTTTTGGCTTTTTCTGCTTGCTTTTTCTTTTTCTTTCTATAATTTTTTTTCACTTTTTTTTTTCTGCAAGCTTTGTTCTTCGCTGCTTTTTCTTGCTTCAAGAATCATTTTTATGATTTTTCAGATTATCAATAACATGTCTCATGTTCATCATTCTTTCAAGAGCCAACATATTTAACAGTCTTAAGCAACAAATTCAAAAGACATATGCACTGTTCAAGCATTCATTCAGAAGACAGAAAGCATTGCCACCACATTTAACTAATTAGAATTTCTCTTATTAAAACTCGAAATTTTATTGCCTCTTATTCAAAAGATCTACTACTTTATTCATGTTTGCTGATGATGAGAAAAATAAACTATAGCTTAATTGGGGATAAAATCAAAATAGACACTAATTACTACTAATGATCATGTAATGAAGACACAAACATAGATAAGCACTTAACATAGAGAAAACGAAAAACAGAGAAAGTAAGAACAAGGAACGAGTCCACCTTAGTGATGATAGCATTTCCTTCTTGAGGCACCAATGATGTTCTTGAGCTCTTTTATGTCTCTTCCTTGCCTTTGTGGCTTGATTCCTAGTGATTTTTGGTATTTCTATCCTCAGTTGCTTCCAATAATTATGTGGAGGGAAGTGCATCCCTTGAGGTATCTCTTGATTTGCAGCCACATGTTCTACCACTGAGCTATAGATCCTTCACATAATTGTTTTACCACACCAAACTTAGAATGTTGCTCGCCCTCGAGCAAAAGAAGAGGGAATAGATGAAAAAGAAGATGTGGAAAGAAAAAAACTAGGATTATGAGGAGGGAAGGTGGGGATCCTGTGGGGTCCACAGATCTTGAAATGATCCTGTGAGGTCCACAGATCTTGAGGTGTCAAGGCATTTACATCCCTGCACCAATTTGGGCATGCAAAATGCCCTTGCACACAACTCTGGGCGTTCAGCGCCAGGTTGGTGCCCATTTTGGGCGTTCAACGCCCATTTACTAGCCATTTCTGGCGTTGAACGCCAGAACCATGCTTGTTCTGGGCGTTCAGCGCCAGAACCATGCTCTGTTCTGGCGTTGAACGCCAGACAGGTGCTTCCTCCAGGGTGTGATTTTTCTTCTGCTGTTTTTGATTCCGTTTTCAATTTTTAATATTTATTTTGTGACTCCACATGATCATGAACCTAATAAAACATGAAAAACCATGAAAGTAAATAAAAATTGGGTTGCCTCCCAACAAGCGCTTCTTTAATGTCCTTAGCTGGACCTTGCTGAGCTTTTAATCTAGCTTCAGCCTTGAGCATTCTTGCTCAATGTTGCCTTCTAGATAATGCTTGATTCTCTATCCATTGACAATGAACTTCTTATCAGAATCAATATCTTGAAGCTCCACATAACCATATGGTGATACACTTGTAATCACGTATGGTCCCCTCTACCGGGATTTCAGTTTCCCGGGGAATAGCCTGAGTCTAGAGTTAAACAACAGAACCTTCTGTCCTGGTTCAAAGATTCTAGATGACAGCTTTCTGTCATGCCACTTTTTTTATTTTTCTTTATATAGCTTGGCATTTTCGAAAGCTGTGAATCTGAACTCCTCTAGCTCATTTAGCTGGAGCAATCTTTTTTCTCCTGCTAATTTGGCATCAAAGTTTAGGAATCTGGTTGCCCAGTAGGCCTTATGTTCCAGTTCCACGGGCAGGTGACATGCCTTACCATACACCAGTTGGTATGGAGAGGTCCTTATAGGGGTCTTGAATGCTGTTCTGTAAGCCCACAGAGCATCATCCAAGCTCCTTGCCCAATCCTTTCTACGGGTATTTACTGTCCGTTCCAGGATTCTCTTTAATTCTCTGTTAGAGACTTCAGCCTGCCCATTGGTTTGTGGATGATATGGAGTGGCCACCTTGTGGCGAATTCCATACCGAACCATGGCAGAGTAAAGCTGTTTATTGCAGAAGTGAGTGCCCCCATCACTGATTAGTACTCTAGGGACACCAAACCTGCTAAAAATATGTTTCTGGAGGAACTTCAGCACTGTTTTAGTATCATTGGTGGGTGTGGCAATAGCCTCAACCCATTTTGATACATAGTCAACTGCCACCAGAATATAAGTGTTTGAGTATGATGGTGGGAAAGGTCCCATGAAGTCAATTCCCCATACGTCAAACAACTCAATTTCCAAGATTCCTTGTTGAGGCATGGCGTAACCATGAAGCAGATTACCAGCTCTTTGGCAACTGTCACAATTACGTACAAACTCTCGGGAATCTTTATAGAGTGTGGGCCAATAGAAGCCACATTGGAGGACCTTGGTGGCTGTTCGCTCACCTCCGAAATGGCCTCCATATTGAGATCCGTGGCAATGCCACAGGATCCTCTGTGCTTCTTCTCTAGGCACACACCTACGGATAATTCCGTCTGCACATCTCTTAAAGAGATAAGGTTCATCCCACAAGTAGTACTTTGCATCAGTAATTAATTTCTTCTTTTGTATCCTGTTGTACTCCTTGGGTATGAACCTTGCAGCTTTATAGTTTGCAATATCGGCAAACCATGGTGCTTCCTGAATGGCGAATAAATGCTCATCAGGAAACGTCTCAGAGATCTCTAGAGAAGGGGGGGACGTCCCTTCCACTGGCTCTATCCGGGACAGATGATCAGCCACTTGGTTCTCTGTCCCTTTTCTGTCTCTTATTTCTATATCAAACTCTTGCAGAAGCAATACCCATCTGATGAGTCTGGGTTTTGAATCCTGCTTTGTGAGTAGATATTTAAGAGCAGCATGGTCAGTATACACAATCACTTTTGATCCTACTAAGTATGATCTGAATTTGTCAATGGTGTAAACCACTGCAAGTAATTCTTTTTCTGTGGTTGTGTAATTTTTCTGGGCGTCATTTAGAACGCGACTGGCATAATAAATGACATGCAGAAGCTTGTCATGCCTCTGTCCCAATACTGCACCAATGGCATGATCACTGGCATCACACATTAGCTCAAATGGTAATGTCCAGTCTGGTGCAGAAATGACTGGTGCTGTGACCAGCTTAGCTTTCAGCGTTTCAAACGCCTGCAGTCACTCTGTGTCAAACACAAATGGCGTGTCAGCAGCTAGCAGATTGCTTAGAGGTTTTGCGATTTTTGAAAAATCCTTTATAAACCTTCTATAGAATCCTGCATGCCCCAGAAAGCTTCTGATTGCCTTAACATTGGCAGGTGGTGGTAATTTTTCAATTACCTCTATTTTTGCTTGATCCACCTCTATTCCCTTGTTTGAGATTTTATGCCCAAGAACAATTCCTTCATTCACCATGAAGTGACACTTTTCCCAGTTTAAAACTAGGTTGGTTTCTTGGCATCTTTTCAAAACAAGTTTCAGGTGATCAAGACAGGAGCTGAATGAGTCTCCATATACTGAGAAGTCATCCATGAAGACTTCCAGAAATTTTTCCACCATGTCAGAGAAAATAGAGAGCATGCATCTCTGGAAGGTTGCAAGCGCATTACATAGCCCAAACGGCATCCTTCTATAAGCAAACACTCCTGATGGACATGTGAATGCTGTTTTCTCTTGATCCTGGGGATCTACTGCAATCTGGTTATAGCCTGAGTAGCCATCCAAAAAGCAGTAATAATCATGACCTGCTAGTCTTTCTAGCATCTGGTCTATGAATGGTAAAGGAAAATTATCCTTTCTGGTGGCTGTATTGAGCCTTCTGTAGTCAATACACATGCGCCACCCTATAACTGTTCTTGTAGGAACCAGTTCATTTTTTTCATTATGAATCACTGTCATGCCTCCCTTTTTTGGGACGACTTGAACAGGGCTTACCCAGGGGCTATCAGAAATAGGATAAATAATCCCAGCCTCCAGTAATTTGGTGACCTCTTTCTGCACCACTTCCTTCATGGCTGGATTTAACCGCCTCTGTGGTTGAACCACTGGTTTGGCATTATCCTCCAATAGGATTTTGTGCATGCATCTAGCTGGGCTTATGCCCTTAAGGTCTCCTATGGACCACCCAAGAGCTGTCTTGTGTGTCCTTAGCACTTGAATAAGTGCTTCCTCTTCCTGTGAATTTAAAGCAGAGCTTATGATCACTGGAAAAGTGTCACCTTCTCCCAGAAATGCATATTTCAAGGATGGTGGTAGTGGCTTGAGCTCGGGTTTAGGAGGTTTTTCCTCTTTCAGAAGAAAGTTCAGAGGCTCTTTCATGTCCTCTGAATCCTCCAAATCAGGCTGAACATCTTTAAAGATGTCTTCCAACTCTGATTTGAGACTCTCAGCCATGTTGATCTCTTCTACCAAAGAGTCAATGAGATCAACTTTCATGCAGTCTGTTGATGTGTCTGGATGCTGCATGGCTTTGACAGCGTTCAACTTAAACTCATCATCATTGACTCTCAGGGTTATTTCCCCCTGTTGGACGTCAATGAGGGATCGTCCAGTTGCTAGGAAGGGTCTTCCTAGAATGAGAGTAGCACTCTTGTGCTCCTCCATTTCCAGCACAACAAAGTCAGTGGGAAAGGCGAATGGCCCAACTCTGACAATCATGTCTTCAATCACGCCTGATGGGTATTTAGTGGAACCATCAGCAAGTTGGAGACATATCCGGGTTGGTTTAACTTCTTCAGTTAAGCCAAGCTTCCTGATAGTGGATGCAGGTATTAGGTTGATGCTTGCCCCAAGATCGCATAAAGCTGTCTTGGTGCAATCACTTTCTAATATGCATGGTATCAGAAAACTCCCAGGGTCTTTAAGCTTTTCAGGAAAGCTTTTCAGGATGACTGCACTGCATTCTTCAGTGAGGAGAACTCTTTTTGTTTCTCTCCACTCCTTTTTATGACTCAAGATCTCTTTCATGAACTTGGCATAAGAAGGTATTTGCTTAAGTGCCTCTGCAAATGGAATCTTTATTTCAAGAGTCCTTAGATAATCTGCAAAGTGAGCAAATTGCTTATCCTGCTCTTCTTTCCGGAGTTTTTGAGGATAAGGTATCTTGGCTTTATATTCCTCAACCTTAGTGGTTAAAGAAGCCTTTTTAGAGGGGTTGTTATCAGCACTTGTGTGTGTCTGATCCCTCACTGGCAATTGAGTGCCAGAGTCAGAAGCTGGAGTGACGTTAGACGCCAGCTCACTGTCTGTTCCTGGCGCCTGAACGCCAGAAATGTGCCCATTTTGGGCGTTCAACGCTGGATTCTGCCCCATTTGGGCGTTCAACGCCAGATTCTTGCCCATTTCTGGCGTTGAACGCTAATTCTGCCTTGTTTCTGACGTTGAACGCCAGTTTTGGGCATGGTCTGGGCGTTCAGCGCCAGCCTTCCACCCATTTTCTGGCGTTTTAGCGCCAGAATTATTTTTCCTTGGGCTCTTACTGTCCTCAGGTGAATCTTTGGTGGGTTGCTCATTTCTTGAATTTTTGATGCCTTGAGGTGGGGTATTTAATGTTTTCCCACTCCTTAATTGAACTGCTTGGCATTCTTCTGCTATTTGCCTTGATAGCTGCTGCTTTGTTTGCTTAAACTGTTCGTCCATATGTATATTAGCTATCCTTGTCTCCTGTAGCCTGTCCTTGAATTCAGCTAGCTGCTTTGTTAGAAAATCCAATTGCTAATTGAATTCAGCAGCTTGTTTTACAGTACTGAATTCAGCAGTTACTGTTTTAACCTCTTCATTCATGGAAGGGTTGCTGCTTAGGTACAGATGCTGATTCCTGGCAACTGTATCAATGAGCTCTTGAGCCTCTTCAATTGTCTTTCTCATATGGATAGATCCACCAGCTGAGTAATCTAGAGACATCTGAGCTCCTTCTGCAAGCCCATAGTAGAAGATGTCTAACTGAACCCACTCTGAAAACATTTCAGAGGGGCATTTTCGTAGCATCTCTCTGTATCTCTCCCAGGCATCATAAAGAGATTCATTATCTCCTTGTTTAAAGCCTTGGATGTCCAGCCTTAGCTGTGTCATCCTTTTTGGAGGAAAATACTGATTCAGGAATTTTTCTGTCAGCTGTTTCCATGTTCTTATGCTGGCCTTAGGTTGGTTATTTAACCACCTCTTAGCTTGATCTTTTACAGCAAATGGAAACAGTAATAGTCTGTAGACATCCTGATCTATTTCCTTATCATGCACTGTGTCAGCAATTTGTAAAAATTGTGCCAGAAACTCTGTAGGTTCTTCCTGTGGAAGACCGGAATACTGACAACTTTGCTGCACCATGATAATGAGCTGAGGATTCAACTCAAAGCTACTAACTCCAATGGAGGGTATGCAGATGCTACTCCCATATGAAGCAGTAGAGGGGTTAGAATATGACACCAGAGTCCTCCTGTACTGTTCATTTCCACTTATGTCCATGATGGATAAAGGGATATAACTTGGATTGATTTACCTTTTTATTTATTTTATTTTATTTACTAAAATTTTTTTTTTGAAAATAAAATAAAAATAAAAATAAATAAAAGTGGGTGAAGATTTTCGAAAAATTGAGGAGAGAGGAAATGGTTAGGAAGTTTTGAAAAAGATATGATTTTTTTTTTTAAAAAAATGATTTTCGAAAAAGATGCTTTAAAAATAGAGGGAAAAGATATTTTTGGATGTTTAAGGGAAAAGGGAGAAACAAAAAGATAGCACAGGATTTAAAATTTTTAGATCTAATGCTCCTTATTTTTCGAAAATTTTTGGAGGGAAAACACCAAGGAACACCAAACTTAAAAATTTTAAGATCAAGACACAAGAAAAACTCAAGAACACTAGGGAAGAACACCAAACTTAAAATTTTTTAGAAAACCAAAAGAAATTTTTGAAATTTTTTTTTTTTTGAAAAATCAACAAGAAAACACCAAACTTAAAGTTTGGCACAGGATTTAATAAAAAAAAATATTTTTGAAAAAGATTTTAAAAATATGATAGCCAATTACCATGAACATAAACACCACGTTCTAACTAATTGAGTTATAAATTTAAAGTGTTTTAACAAGGGATAAATAATAAAAAGACTCTAAACTAAAAAGAAAAATTTTTCCTAATCTAAGCAACAAAATAAACCGTTAGTTGTCCAAACACGAACAATCCCCGGTAACGGCGCCAAAAACTTGGTGCACGAATTATGAATTACACTTTTCACAACTCGTACCACTGACCAGCAAGTGCACTGGGTCGTCCAAGTAATACCTCACGTGAGTAAGGGTCGAATCCCACGGAGATTGTTAGTTTGAAGCAATCTATGGTTATTTTGTAAATCTTAGTCAGGAAGTCAATTATGTTTATCAGTTGAATTGCAATTAAACAATAGAGCATGGATTAAAGGTTACTTGTTATGCAGTAATGGAGAATATGTTGGAGTTTTGGAGATGCTTTGTCTTCTGAATCTCTGCTTTCCTCTGTCCTCTTGATCACGCACGCACGTCCTCCTATGGTAAGCTGTGTGTTGGTGGATCACCGTTGTCAATGGCTACCTTCCATCCTTCCAGTGAACACTACGCTCACGCGCTCTGTCACAGCACGGCTAATCACCGGTTGGTTCTCGATTCGGTTGGAATAGGATTTACTATCCTTTTGCGTCTGTCACTAACGCCCAGCCTTCAGGAGTTTGAAGCTCGTCACAGTCATTCAATCCTTGAATCCTACTCGGAATACCACAGACAAGGTTTAGACTTTCCGGATTCTCATGAATGCCGCCATCAGTTCTAGCTTATACCACGGAGATTCTGATTAAGGAATCTAAGAGATACTCATTCAATCGTATATAGAACGAAGGTGGTTGTCAGGCACACATTCATGATTTGAGGAAGGTGATGAGTGTCACAGATCATCACCTCCATCACAGTTAAGCGCGAATGAACATCTTAGATAGGAACAAGCGTGTTTGAATGGAAAACAGAAATACTTGCATTAATTCATCGAGACACAGCAGAGCTCCTCACCCCCAACAATGGGGTTTAGAGACTCATGCCGTCAGAGAATACAAAGTTTTGATCTGAAATGTCATGAGATACAAAATAAGTCTCTAAAAGTTGTTTAAATACTAAACTAGTAGCCTAGGGTTACAAAATATGAGTAGACTATGATGGATGATGCAGAGATCCACTTCTAGGGCCCACTTGGTGTGTGCTGGGCTGAGACTTAAGCAATTCACGTGCAGAGGCCATTTGTGGAGTTGAACGCCAGTTTTTATGCCAGTTTGGGCGTTCAACTCCAGCTTTTGATCCTTTTCTGGCGCTGGACGCCAGAATTGGGCAGAGAACTGGCGTTGAACGCCAGTTTACGTCGTCTATCCTTGTGAAAAATATGGACTATTATATATTGCTGGAAAGCCCTGGATGTCTACTTTCCAACGCAATTGGGAGCATGCCATTTCGAGTTCTGTAGCTCCAGAAAATCCACTTTGAGTGCAGGGAGGTCAGAATCCAACAGCATCAGCAGTCCTTTTTCAGCCTGAATCAGATTTTTGCTCAGCTCCTTCAATTTCAGCCAGAAAAATACCTGAAATTACAGAAAAACACACAACTCATAGTAAATTCCAGAAATATGAATTTTTCCTAAAAACTAATGAAAATAGACTAAAAATTAACTAGAACATACTCAAAATTATATGAAATTAACCCCAAAAAGCGTATAAAATATCCGCTCATCAGACACCTCCTTGTTAAGTCTTTGAACCTCTCCCATGCTTCATACAGAGTCTCACCATCCTGTTGCCTGAAGGTTTGAACCTCAGCTCTCAGCCTATTGATTCGTTGAGGAGGGTAGAATCTTGCTAAGAATTTGTTCACCACATCCTCCCAAGTTGTCAAGATCTCCCTTGGGAAGGATTCCAGCCACTTGGCTGCCTTGTCTCTGAGTGAGAAGGTAAATAAGAGCAATCTATAGGCGTCAGGATGAATGCCATTAGATTTCACTGTGTCACATATTCTCAGGAAGGTGGTCAAATGTTGGTTGGGATCTTCTTGAACACTTCCTCCAAACGAACAGTTGTTTTGAACAAGGGTGATGAGCTGTGGTTTAAGTTCAAAGTTGTTGGCATGGATTGTTGGCTTTTGGATGCTACTTCCACAATTGCCTGGGTTTGGATTAATGTAAGAGCCTAAAACTCTTCTATCCTCCCTAGCATGATTTGCTCCACCTCCTCTGCCATGGTTGTGAGTTTCTTCTTCATGATGATTTTCCATGTTTTTTTCCATGTTTGGTTCAAAGTATTCCTCAAACTGT
This sequence comes from Arachis ipaensis, assembly GCF_059453495.1. Classification (NCBI taxonomy): domain Eukaryota; kingdom Viridiplantae; phylum Streptophyta; class Magnoliopsida; order Fabales; family Fabaceae; genus Arachis; species Arachis ipaensis. The sequence continues at coordinate 98,997,537 of NC_142439.1, forward strand.
TCCTCTTCTTCTTCAGCACCAACTACTCATTTTTCTCTTGCCTCCCTCCTTAGTCTAAGGAAGGTTCTCTCTGGTTCAGAATCAAAGGAAGTTGAAGCCCCGCTTCTTCTCCCTGTCATACAACCAACAAGTACAAGCAAAGAAAATAGGCGCAGATAGTATTTGTGTCAGAGTTATTGTTAGTTGTGGGTGATGCAATATATCAAACAGTTAGTGGGTTAGCAAACAGAATTTGAAAATAACAAAGAGAAACAAAAGAGTAGAGGAGAAGGGAAGAAGTTTAGCTAAAACAAAAAAGTAAATCTCTCAAACAGAAAATGAAATACACAAAATAAAATGCTCAATCTAGTGATCTTCCAATCTAATCATTGTTGATGCACAATCAATCCCCGGCAACGGCGCCATAAACTTGGTGCGTGGAAAACTTGTCTCTCAACAAATCTCCCTTCGGCAAGTGTACCGAAGTTGTCGTCAAGTAAAAACTCATAATAGAGTGAGGTCGAATCCCACAGGGATTGATTGATCAAGCAACTTTAATTAGAAGAATGTTCTAGTTGAGCGAATCCAGAATTTGGGTTGAGAGTTGCAGAAAATAAAATGGCGGGAATGTAAATAACAGAAAAGTAAATGCTAGAATTAAAGGACTGGAAGTAAATGACTGAAAATAAATTGCATAATTGTAAATGGGAATGGGGGATTTGCTCATAAAAGTAAGTCGCAGAAATTAAAGAGAATGGGTAAGATTAGAGATGGGGAGTTCGTTGGGCTTAGGAGATGTTGCAATTCTCCGGATCAAGTTCATTTTCATCTCTTCCTCAATCAATGCACTCATTGATCTCCTTGGCAATCTTAAGTGATTGAATTACAATCCCTTGCAATTCAATCTCTCAAATCTTGATTAATAGCCAATTCCTTGGTCAATTGCTCATGAGAAGAGATGAAGTATGGTCACTGATTATACCACATGCATTTCCCAAACCAAGTATTGAGAGGGTTACAGTCACATACCCATCCAAACCCAATTTGGTCCAGCATGAGAAAGCATTTCTAGCTTGATCTCTTCATTCCTCTTCCAAGGTTCAAAAGAGATCCAAGTTTGAATAGCTTCTCTTCCAAGATAACTACTCAATTGGATGAAGATCGAAAGCTTTCAAGTAAAATCAAGAGGAAAGATAGAAGAAGAACAATAAAAATTAGTATTGATCCATCAAATTACAACAGAGCTCCCTAACCCAATGAAAGGGGTTTACTTGTTCATAGCTCTTGAAAATGAAAACAAAGATGGAGAATACATCATAAAACTAGAAATTGCAAAGAAAGTAAATACAGAGAGTAATTCTTCAGCCTCCAGAACTCTTTTACAATTTAAAGCTACTCCTATATATACTACTCTTCTCAGCTTCTAGTTCACTCTTCAAGTCTTGGGCCTTTGGATCTTGAGTTTGAAGCAGTTCCTTTCTTTATTTGGGCTTGGCTTTACTTGCAGAGAGAAAGTGCGGAGTGGGCAGAGACTTAAGCTCAGGGCGTAAGGAGTGTTAATCATTTAGTGAAAGTCCAAGTTCGGGAGTGTTAGTGACACTTAACATTGTCACTAACGTTCCAATGCACCCCTTTTGCCTTACGTTAAAACCCACGTTAACTAGGTTAACGTGGCTTTTAACGTTGCTTTGTCAACCTTCGAGAACGTTAGTGACACTCAACATTGTCACTAACGTTCCAGTGTGCCCCTTCTTGCTTCACGTTAAAGCTCACGTTAACTAGGTTAACGTGGCTTCTAACGTGGCCTTTGCCATCCTTCGAGAATGTTAGTGACATTCAACATTGTCACTAACGTTCCAATGTGCCCCTAGGTCTCACGTTAGAGTTCATGTTAACTAGGTTAATGTGGCTTCTAACGTGGCCATCTTTTAGCCATCCCAACGTTAGTAACAATGTTGAGTGTCACTAACGTTGGCTCATCCTTCATTTCTTATCGTTAGCTTCCACGTTAACCAAGTTAACGTGGAAGTTAACGTGACTCTTGGGGGTTGTGTGGTTGCTTCAACGTTAGTGACAATGTTGAGTGTCACTAACGTTGTCGACAACTCTTCATCCTCTACGTTAGTTCCCACGTTAACCAAGTTAACGTGGGAGTTAACGTGGTACTTAGCACCATAGGCCAACGTTAGTGACAATGTTGAGTGTCACTAACGTTGGCTTCTCTCCCTCCCCCTTAACGTTAGAGGCCACGTTAACTAGGTTAACGTGGCTTCTAACGTGGCCACTTATGAGTAATTGCCAACGTTAGTGACAATGTTGAGTGTCACTAACGTTGGCTCAACTTCTTTTCTCCACGTTAGAGTTCACGTTAACTTGGTTAACGTGACTCTCTAACGTGGGCATTGATGGCTTTTTGAGAGTGTTATTGGCAATCACTTTTCTCATTAATCTTTGCAAGTTACCTCCCCTTTTCTTGCTTCTTTTTGGTCCTGAAATCAAGCAACAAAGTGCATCAAAGCTCTAGTCCAAGTCATGAGTAATGCAACATAATATTTGTCACTAAACTTATGCAAAATCCTCATGAAATCATGTAAAATGCACAATGTATGCTTGAGTCAAGGCATAAGTGAATATTTACCCAAAACTAGCTTATTTCCTAAAGAAATGCATGAAACTAACCTAAAAACAGTAAAGAAAAGGTCAGTGAAACTGGCCAAGATGCCCTGGCATCAAGCCTACTTGGTTGGTTTGTTTGAGCACACCAACTTGTGTGCCATCCATGCCAGGAGGTCACCATAATTCCCAAAGACATTCAGCTTGCTCGCCGCATCCGTGGTGAACGTGCTTAGGCTGATTGATTTCATGCTCCTTGTTCGTTTCGGAATACACCTTGTGTTACTAGTTTAGTATTGTTCAAGTTTCCTATGCCATTGTATAGTTCTTGACAACCTTTTAGGTTTCAATTGATGTCTCTAGAATGATTATTTTGGTTATGGTACAGTAGATCATAGAAAGATACTACTAATGGAATGATTTGATTATTGGTGTAAGACAGTTTATTTTGGATTTAGCTCTTAATAATTAATATTAACTTTGATACAATTCTAAATGTGTTGGGTATTTGATATGTGAACTTTAGTAGAATTTCTTTTTTACCATAACAGCAATGATAGTGAGCTTTGTGATTTAATGGCCGTATCTCTTGTTATTGCCACGCTTTAAAAGCGTGGCCGTATCTAACCCTATGGCCACGCTTTTAAAGCGTGGCCGTATCTAACCCTACGGCCACGCTTTTAAAGCATGGACGTATCTCCCTCTGTTGTCACGCTTTTAAAGCGTGGCCGTATCTCCCTCTATTGCCACGCTTTAAAAGCGTGGCCATATTTTTCACATACGGCCATACTTTAAAAGCGTGGCCATATCTCTCACCTACGGCCACGCTTTTAAACGTGACAATCTACAAAAAGCGTGGCAAAAAGAAAAGCGTGGCGATAGGCTTGAAAAGGCGTGGCGACAGAGCAATCACCACCCTTTGATAGGTCACCCTTTCAAAAGCGTGGCAGTAGCTCAAAAAGCGTGGCAAAAAGCTATCGCCACGCTTTTTTCAGCTTTTCGCCATGCTTTAAAAGCGTGGCAATAGAGCTGTTTTTTTGTAGTGTTTTATCTGCTAACACAAAACGAGCTGCCGACCTTTTTAAGGGAGGGAGCCTCAAAATATCATATATAGACAAAGGCATTATACTAACACACGCTCCTAAATCACACATGCAGTCAGAAATTATTACACCACCAATAGTACAATTAACCATACAAGGACCTGGGTCACTACACTTTTCAAGTAAACCTCCCATTAAAGCAGATATGGAACTTCCTAAGGGAATAGTTTCTAATTCATTAATTTTGTCTTTATCTATACATAAATCTTTTAGAAACTTTGCAGATTTAGGTACCTGTTGAATAACATCAAAAAGAGGAACAGTTACCTCAACCTTTTTGAATATCTCTACCATTTTTGGATCAGGTTCCAGCTGCTTCCTGGGCTTCCTTGCAAGTTGTGGAAATGGAATAGGAGTGGTGTCTTCTGCAGTGTCTGCGCCTTTTGATGCTTCCTCCTGTGGTTGAACTTCTTCTTTTTCAGTTATGTCCTATATGTCTTCTTCCTCTTCAACATCTTCTATTTCCACTATCTCTTCAGCTGAGGTGTGTTCTGGTGGGCTTGGCTCCTCCTGGTTCCTCTCCTGCAGTGTGGTTCCAGACCTTAGGGTGATGGCATTAATACCACCCTTGGGATTGGGTAATGGTTGAGAGGAAATTCCACTGGAGCTCAAGGGTTAGTTATTGGAGTTATTCATTGAACCATTCTGTGAGACAAGAGCTTGCAAAGTAGCGTTCAGACCATTCAGAGTGGCATTAATGTTATTTTCTATGGTCTGCTATCTCCGATCAATAGATTGTAGTAAGTCATCATTAGCAGAAGAAGAAGGATAGGTAATTTAAGAGGTCTGCTATTGGGTATTCTGTGGTCCTTGGGATTGCCTCAGGTGAGGTGCTCTGTAAGGCTGGTACTGGTTCTGCTGCTTGTTATTGTTGTTATTCCACCTCTGATTTCTCTGATTATCTCTACCTCCTCTGTTGTTGTTGTCCCTCCAATTCTGGTTAGAATTATCTTGCCATCCATGGTTGTAATTGCCACTTTGATTGTACCCTTGGTTGGGGCGGTCATAGAAATTATGAGTGGCTGCCACGGTGTTGTCTTCCTGCTGGAGCTGCGGACATTCATCAGTATAATGGCTATAATCAGCACAAATTCTGCAAACTCTTTGTGGGACTAACTGTTGGTTTTGCTGTGGTGGAGAAGGTTGAGCTTGCTGAACTTGTTGTTGGTTCAATTGCATCTGCTTCAGCAAGTTGGTCATCTCACAGATACTCTGAGTTAGAGCAGCAGTCTCTCTGCTAGAGGATACTTCAGCAACGGCTTTTGCACGGCCTTGTTTCTGCCTGTGATTCCTAGTAGATTCAGCTAAGTCGCTGATCAATTGCCATGTCTCATCAGTGGTCTTGTACTTTTTCATAGACCCATTGCTAGCACTTTCCAATGTGGTCTTGTCTTGGGGCCTCATGCCTTCTGTGACGTAACCGAGTAACACTATCTTGTCAATCATATGGTGGGGCATGCTTCCAGAAGATTATTGAAGCGCTCCCAGTACTCATAGAGAGTTCCAGAGTCATCCTGAACAATCATGGAAATATCTTTCCTCAGGTTATCAGTAACTTCAGCTGGAAAGAACTTTTCCAAGAATTCTCTTCTCAGTGTATCCCAGTTGGATACAGTTGCTGTGGGTTGAGTGTAGTACCACTCTCTTGCCTTTCCCTCAAGAGAAAACGGGAAGGCTTTCAGCAAAATTGAAGTTTCATTTGCACCATCACGCCTGACAGTAGAACAGGCTGCTTGAAAATCACTCAGGTGCTTCATAGGCTCTTGAGCAGGTAAGCCATAAAACTTGGGCATCAAATTGAGCAGTGCGGTCTTTATTTCAAAGTCTGTAGCCACCGATGGATGATGCGCTTGAAACGGTTGCATTGTAAAATCAGGGGCTCCAGCCTCCTGGATAGTAACTCTCCTAGCTGCTGTCATGTTACCTGCACGTAAAACAACCAAATCAGTAGAATGGGAGCTGGTTTCTTTCTCAAGTGATGTTTCAGATCCGCCCTCAGAGAAGACTAACCGACGCCGAGCTTGCCTTATTCGTGAAATAGTTCTTTCAATCTCAGGATCGAATACTAGCAAGCTTGGATCAAGAAGCGAACGCGTCATCCAACGAAAGAAACAAGCAGCTCATAGTAATAAAATAAAATAAAATGCAAATAAATAAAATCCAATCAATAACTTTAGCACTCTATTGCAAGTCCCTGACAACGCCGCCAAAAATTGATGTGGCAGAATTTGGCGAGTTAAGAATTGTTATAAGATATGCGTTGCAAGTATAGTTCTCAACCAACCAGAAATCCGCTTATCAATTTAAAAAGGATGTCACAGAAATTAAAATTAAAATACTGCGAGTATGAATCCCAGGTTGTCTCCCAACGAGTTGCAGAAAGGTGTGCTATTTTATTAATCAGATGTTTTCAAAAGAGTTTGAGTTGAATAGACAGTAAATTAAATTAGAGAAATTAAGTAATTTAAATAAAAGCCTTGACTGAGAGTTGATTAGTTGGAAGCCCTATTCTTGTTGCAGTACTTTCAAGATTAATTGATAATTGGGGATTAATCTGTTTAGTTATCCCTTACTAGGTAAAGGAAAGTCAAACAAGTTGGAATGCTGTTTCTATTCACAAGTCCCAATCCGCTTATTTGGAAGGACTGGCGTTAGTGACCAGAGGGCAATCCAGCAATAAACCCAATTACAATCTTTCTTTTGAGTATTCCAACTCAAGGGTTCCTTTCAATCAACTCCCCATCAAGTAAGGGAACTACTCGCTTATTGTGAATGTAAAACTCATAACATAAGAAAGGGAATTAAAGAAAGACATGATAAATAAAATTTAAAGGAGTAAATTAAAAATAAAAGTAATTCTTGTATTAATAAATTCTAAAACAATCCAATAGTAAAATTGAGTAAATTAAAGGACATGGAAGAGTAAAGCCAAGTAAAGAAAACGAACTAGAATGACGAAGTCTTGATGAGGTAATAACTCTTCTCAAAATCCCAATGCAAAAAGCAATAGAAAATAAAAATCCCAAGAACTATGAATGTGTGTGTAGAGAGAAAACCTAGAGGAGAGAAAAACTAGATCTAAAAACTAAAAACTATATAGAATGAATGTTCTGTTGGTTTCTGCATGTTCCCTGGCTCTAGTCTGCTTTTTTTGGCCGAAAACTGGGTCGAAACAGGGCCCAAAATCGCCCCCAGTGATTCTGCAGATTATGCAGATCGCGCACGTCACGCGATCGCGTCACCCATGCGGACGCGTCATTCGGCGTTTTGCTTCTCCATGCGGACGCGTCGTCCACGCCTCCGCGTCACTTGTGCTATTCCAATTCACGCAGTCACGTGAGCCATGCGGCCGCGTCACTGCGATTTCCTCTCTTTCGCGCGGTCGCGTGAGCCATGCGGCCGCGTCACTTCTCGCTGGTCATCTCCTTAATTTCTTGTGTTCCTTCCATTTTTGCAAGCTTCCTTTCCAATCTCCAACTCATTCGTGCCCTATAAAGCCTGAAACACTTAACACACAGATTACAGCATCGAATGGAATAAAGGAGAATTAAAATACATAATCAAAAGTCTCTAGGAAGCAAGTTTTCAATCATGTAATAAATTTAGGAAGGAAATATAAATACATGCTAATCATATGAATAAGTGGGTAAAGATCATGATAAAACCACACAATTAAACACAATATAAACCATAAAATAGTGGTTTATCACCACCACGTGCTCCAGGTTGAGACTCGATACTCTGTTGACCCTATGTCGTAAGTGTGGCCGGACACTGTGAAAGTTCCGGATGAGCTCGCCCCCGTGAATATACACCAGTGAAGGTGTTGGATGTGAATTATGATTATAATTGTGAATAACTCGAGTTGGGGATACACGACAGAGGGACAGTCCAATAGTTAGCAACCAGGACTTGTCGGGTTGGCTTTATAACCGACAGATGAGACTCATCAACCACTAGGACAGGCATTCATCATATGCATCTATGTGACATTGTTTGGGTGTGCATATTGTACTTGGTTTGTGATAAACCCATATTTTATGATATAATTTATACTCAATATAAGTGATTTATTCAATTCTTCACCCACTTATTCATGTAAATTGCATGGTTTTACCTTTCCTTCTTTATTTTATGATATATGTGAAAAATATGTTTCCTATGCTTTAAAAATATTAATTTTAATTATCCTTTATTACCATTCGATGCCGTGATTTTTGTGTTAAGTATTTTCAGATCTCATAGGGCAGGAATGGCTCAAAGGACAAAAAGGAAACATACAAAAATGGAAGGAAAAGCACAAAAAATGGAGTTTTGAAGAAAAGGGCAGCTATGCGAACGCATGGATGACGCGAACGCGTGCCTAGCACGAAAAAGCAGCGACGCGAATGCATGGATGACGCGGACGCGCGCCTTGAGCAGAACGCAATTGACGCGTACGCGTGACCGACGCGTACGCGTGACAAGGAAAACTCCCAGATGACGCGAACGCGTGACAGACGCCACATACAAGAATCTGCAGAAAACGCCCCCAGTGATTTCTGGACCCTTTTTCGGCCCAAATCCAAGCTAGAAACACAGATTATAAGCCAGAGAATAGATGAATCAAGAGAGAAGAGTAATACAACGTTCATAATTCATAATATTAGGTTTTAGATGTAGTTTTTAGAGACAGATGTTCTCTCCTCTCTCTTAGGATTAGGATTAGGATTTCTCTTATTTTTAGGATTGTTTCTACAATCACAGGTTCAATGTTCCTTTAATTTACTTTCTAGTTTTATTTACTTCATTACTTTAATTGATATTTATCTTTCAGATTTGGCTTATGAACCATTCATGTTATGATTCTCTTAACTAATATATTTTCAGGTGTTTCAGAATTAAGATTGCTTTGCTTTATTTATGTTATGAATGATTTCAATTCAATTTAGATTTATTTTCCCATTTTGGTTTTGGTGTTAAGTACTTAGCAACACTTGAGTTATCAAACTCAACTGTTGAATGAAATTGGAATTCTTTGCTGGTTAATTTGCACTCCAATAACTCTAGTCTCTCCATAGGAGTTGACTAGGACTTGAGGATCAAATTAATTTGTCCACTTGACTTTTCTTTGTTTAGCAAAGGTTAATTTAAAAGTGGGAGCAGAATCCAATTCTCTTCACACCTGATAAGGATAACTAGGATAGGACGTCTAGTTCTTATACCTTGCCAAGAGTTTTATTTATTTAAATTAATTCCTACAGTTTACTTTCTTGCCATTTACTATTCTTGATTTTTATCTTATACATTAAAAACCCAAAAATACACTTTTTCCATAACTAATAATAAATCATATTACCCTGCAACTCCTTGAGAAGACGACCCGAGGTTTAAATACTTCGGTTATTTATTTTTATTGGGTTTTGTTACTTGTGACAACCAAACTTTTGTAAAAAAGGAATTCTTGTCGGTCTAGAAGCTATACTTACAACGCAAATTTATTTGTGAAAATTCTAGATCGCGCGAGAGCTTCGTTCTTCAAAATGGCGCCGTTGCTGGGGAGTTGTAACTGTGTGCCTTATTATTGGTTATTGTAAATATTTTCTTTTGCTTGTTTATTTCTTTTTATTTTCACTTTTAATTTTTATTATTTACTATGAATTCTCACCCCTATCGCTTTGAGTTTGGTTCTAATAATGTTGAAAGGAATGGAAGCTATAACAGGAACATGCATCAAGGTCAAAACAATCAGAGATGGACGGAACCACGAGGATCTGATCAACCCTTTAGGCAACAACACCTTCCAAACTATCATGGACGACGACCATTCAACAATGCATGTCAGAACATTAGTTATGGTGGACCCCCTTGTAATTACCGACAAGCCCCATCATACGCCTATGAACCACCTCCTCAACACAGCTTTGAACCACCACACTCACAAGCCAACTGCCACCATTCACCTCCATATGACCCTAACCCTTATCCACCCCAATTCCAACCCAATTACTCCCAAAACCACCACTTCCCTATGCACCACATCCATATCCATCTCTCCAAGAATCTAGGGAGCAACTCAAGGAAATATTTGAAAAATTTCACGCCACACTTCACCAATTGAATCAAGCAATAAATAGACTATCTCCCCGATGTTCGGACACTCAAGGAACCCCCATGGCTTCATGTGGGCAATCTAATGAAGAACGCAGCATGAATGAGATACTAGAGACCCTACTGGACAACACGGAGCATGACTTTGTACTGGAACAAGTGGAGGAAGCTGAAATTATAGAAGAAGAAGAATTGGTTGAAGACTTAGGAGATGCTGAACCTCCATGGGAATCCAGAATTGTGGAGGATTCCGTCAAGAAATTTACAATTGATGCTAAGGAGGATAGTGCACAACCTCCAAAGCAGGAATCTTATGAAGAACTGGACGGAATAACTCAACAACCAAGTTTCTTTGATAATGAAGATCACGAGTCAAGTTCTCCTAGTAATGAACTTGCATTCGCAAGTGAATTCTTTGAGATGGAAGAATCTTCCCCAAGTGAATACGAAGATGATGCGGAGGTAGACTTTTCGCAACCTCCAAATTATAATTTGAGTGATGAGGAAGATACCGAAGACTTCGATCAAGATATGGTTACAGCTGAAGAAAACTGCAAAGAAATGGAAGAATTCACAGAAGAATACAAGGGAATAGAGCTTGCAAAACCATTGGAAACACCTATTCCAAGGCCATTACCGCCCAATACAAACTTCAAGTGGGTAAAATCCTTAGCTTTTATCTTTACTTTTCCACTTGAATATGGTTTACTTGAAACAGATGGTCAGCTTAGAGCTCTTTGCGGCTTTAAGAGTAAAAAGGAAATGGTTCGTGCTCAAGGCTGGTATGCAAGATTCAATAAGGTTCCACGCTTCAATCTGAAGTGTAAGGATTGGTTTCGAGTTCGATTGAATGGGTCTCGGAGAATGTTTGGCCATCTTGGTGAGAATGCAACTTCCAAACCGCCCGGCTGGAAAAATATAAATCAAGACAAAGGCGGATATAAGAGCAAGGTTTGGGATCCTGGAATCTATTCTGATATTCAACATTCCGGGAACCTAAGAGCTTGTTTGAATTTACTCAAAGGCTGTACATGCCTAGTTTGGGACCCTGGAGGCTATTGGCATTCCAAACAGTGGTGGAGATTTTTGGATGAATTCAAGCACAAGCCACCATAACATAGGACTCCCCAAATGTCCAACTTAAGGACTTTAACTAAAAGTGATAGGTGGGAGACAACCCACCATGGTATGATCGTTCCTTTCTCAATTTTATTTCGTTTTGCTTATTTTTATTCTATTTTATTTTCATTGAACCTGGAATTATTCATAGCATCTACATCAGCATTGCATATTGCATACTGCACAATTGCATAAAAAAATCACCCCACGCGAGCGCGCAGGCCACGCGTGGGCGTCGAATGGAAATCGGTGTAAAGATCCGATGCCCAGAAAGTTGCGCTGGAATCGTGCGGCTGGTGTGCGTTTAGCACAAATCGGCCCACGCGTTCGCGTCCCTGACGCGAACGCGTCACTCGCACTACCCACATCCCACGCGAAAGCGTGAGCGACGCGTACGCGTCGCGTGGATTTTATGGACCCTTTTGGAAATAGAGAGTTGCGCCAAAATGACCCTGAAACTGTGCGTTTAGCACAATTTTCAGCGACGCGTTCACGTGTTTCACGCGTACGCGTCCCTTACCTTTTACCCAATTCACGCGATCGCGTCAATGACGCGTTCGCGTCAACACCCTTTTCGCCCAAATCACGCGATCGCGTGCTCCACGTGTTCGCGTGGATTCAAAAACACTAACCCCCATTCCTGCGAAACCCTACCCATTCACGCGAAAACCCCCCACCCCCCTCTGCAACTTCTCTTCTCCAAACCCCCCCTCCCCAACCACCACCTCTCCCAGCCACCCAGACCTGCCGCCGCAACGCCATCCCAGCCGCTGGACCGCCGCCGACACCACCCCCCCTTCTTCACCACACCATGAGGAGCCCCACCAGATCCAGGCCTCAGATCCGGAGATTCCTCTACAGACAGAGCCTCCGCGTCAGCAGGCAGCTCCTCCTACACTTACCAAGACTGCAGATCCTCCGCCTACCACAGAGTCACCGGTAGCCCATCCTTCCAGAGATGACACTTCTCACACCCAGCCTGAGTGAGCATCGAGGACGATGCTATTATTTAAGTGTGGGGAGGTCGCCATCTCTGGCGTACTTTATTTTGGTGAACCACTCTTTAGACACTCTTTTTATCCTATTTTGTTTATTTTTCTGTATTTTTATCTTTATTTTTATTTTTATCTTATCTTGTCTTTCAGTACTTGCACATTTTTCTGTATTTTTACAGTATTTTTGTATTTTGCACTTTAGTTCATATACTTATCTCAGATATTTAGTTTAGTCTAGTTGTAATTTTAGTTATTAAGTTGTGATATAGAATATATGGATTAATTAGTTTAGTTTACCCTTTTAGCATACGATAACTTGGATTAATTGAAAATAAAAAGAGTAAACTAAAAACTTTAGTATAACAGAATCACAACAATCCACACACTGTATATATAGCAATAAATGATTGGTTAATTTACACAACATTTTTCAAGGAAGAACTCTAAGATTTTAAGGGCCACCCTAAGATTCACATTGAGAATAATGGGAACTCTTGATTTCTACTTGCATGACATACATAACTGATATATGGTTTTTGAGCCAGAGAACACACAGCCTGTGAGTTTTTGAGCTTATTTGTATGGTTACATTATTTAACCATAATTATTTTATTTTTGTGTGTTCGCCCTTCTTTTTTATTCTGGAAATCTTTACTTTATTTTAATCTATATGTCCAATATAGAATATAGATACATACCAAGAGATGATTGAGGCCATTATTTAAATTTTTTCTCACTTATCCCAAATAAGCTTACCTTTTACATCACCCTTGTTAGCCCCCTTGAGCTTTTAATCCCCTCTTGTTCTATAACCACATTACTAGCCTTAAGCAGAAAAACAAATTAAAAATTCCAAGTTGAATCCTTGGTTAGCTTAAGATAGAGATTGTGTATCCACTAAGTGTGGAAAAACATGGGAACATGGGTTGATAGGAAAGGATTAATTCAATAAGGATTTTGGGAGCATGCTCATGTAAAACAAATTTAAAATACCATGTGCATTGATATATGTTCTGTTTATATTTCAAAAAAAAATTCTTTTTAGTTAAATAAGTAAATAAGGAGACAAAATTACCCAAATGATAAGTTTAGTAAAGAAATCAATGCACATGAGATAAGAATCAAAATTGAAATTGGTACATGAGTATGTATTAAGAAAGAGAAAAATTGAGAACCCCAAGGAAGTTATAAATTATATAGAATATGTATATGTTAGGTGAGACCTTAGACTAATTAAGGATTCAACTTATAGCTCACTTGGCCTTATATATATACCCTTACCCTTACCTTGGCCCTATTACAACCTTTAAAAGACCTCATGATCTTTGTATGTCTGTATTCAATATTTGTTGATTGGTTAGATGAATAACAAAGTTTTAGAAAGCAAGAATAGAAAATAATAGAGTGATTAACCCCAAACACTGAGTGACTAGAGAATAAACACAAAATCCAGTGAGGGTTCAATAGCTCATCACCATATATCTCTGTTTAATTATTTAATTGTCTTGCAAGATTATGAAATATTTTAACCCAACTCAATTGTGACAGTGCTTTAACATGATCTAGGTTTGGCTATACATATATAATTCCTTGAAAATATGAAACAAATTAACCACATGTAAGCTCTATATATATATATAGGTGGGTGATAATTAAAATTGCAAGATTCATGTAGGTAGTTTGCATTTAGAATAGATTGCATTGCATGAAATTCTACCATTCTAACTTTACCCTTTCTCTTGGATTTAGCATGAGGACATGCAATTGTTTAAGTGCGGGGAGGTTGATAAACCCATATTTTATGATATAATTTGTACTCAATTTAAGTGATTTATTCAATTCTTCACCCACTTATTCATGTAAATTGCATGGTTTTACTTTCCTTCCTTATTTTATGATATATGTGAAAAACATGTTTCTTATGTTTTAAAAATATTAATTTTAATTATCCTTTATTACCATTCGATGTTGTGATTTGTGTGTTAAGTATTTTCAGATCTCATAGGGCAAGAATGGCTCAAAGGACAAAAAGGAAACATACAAAAATGGAAGAAAAAGCACAAAAAAATGGAGTTTTGAAGAAAAGGGCAGCGACACGAACGCATGGACGATGCGAACGCATGCCTAGCGCAAAAAAGTAGTGACACGAATGCGTAGATGACGCGGACGCGTGCCTTGAGCAGAACGCAATTGACGCGTACACGTGACCGACGCATATGCGTGACAAGGAAAACTCCCAGATGACGCGAACGCGTGACCCAAGCGAACGCGTGACAGACGCCATATACAAGAATCTGCAGAAAATGCCCCCAGTGATTTCTGGACCCTTTTCGACCCAAATCCAAGCCAGAAACACAGATTATAAGCCAGAGAATAGAGGAATCAAGAGAGAAGAGTAATACAACATTCATAATTCATAATATTAGGTTTTAGATGTAGTTTTTAGAGAGAGAGATTCTCTCCTCTCTCTTAGGATTAGGATTAGGATTTCTCTTATTTTTAGGATTGCTTCTACAATCACAGGTTCAATGTTCCTTTAATTTACTTTCTAGTTTTATTTACTTCATTACTTTAATTGATATTTATCTTTCAGATTTGGCTTATGAACCATTCATGTTATGATTCTCTTAATTAATATATTTTGAGGTGTTTCAGAATTAAGATTGCTTTGCTTTATTTATGTTATGAATGATTTCAATTCAATTTAGATTTATTTTCCCCTTTTGGCTTTGGTTAAGTACTTAGCAACACTTGAGTTATCAAACTCAGCTGTTGAATGAAATTGGAATTCTTTGCTAGTTAATTTGCACTCCAATAACTCTAGTCTCTCCATAGGAGTTGACTAGGACCTGAGGATCAAATTAATTTGTCCACTTGACTTTCCTTTGTTTAGCAAAGGTTAATTTAAAAGTGGGAGCAGAACCCAATTCTCTTCACACCTGATAAGGATAACTAGGATAGGATGTCTAGTTCTTATACCTTGCCAAGAGTTTTGTTTATTTAAATTAATTCCTACAGTTTACTTTCTTGCCATTTACTATTCTTGCTTTTTATCTTATACATTAAAAACCCAAAAATACACTTTTTCCATAACAAATAATAAATCATATTGCCCTGCAACTCCTTGAGAAGACGACCCGAGGTTTAAATACTTCAGTTATTTATTTTTATTGGGTTTTATTACTTGTGACAACCAAACTTTTGTAAGAAAGGAATTCTTGTCGGTCTAGAAGCTATACTTACAACGCGAATTTATTTGTGAAAATTCTAGATCGCGCGAGAGCTTCGTTCTTCAGTTTGCCTTTGTGATTACTTGTGATTAACTGCTAATTATTCTACTTGCAGTAATTGTTTGTTTGTGCTTGAACTTTCCTATTTGTGTTTGCGACTGAGACTCTGTTGGACTGTGGTGATTGGTTGTTGTTTGGGTTGTTTGGGCCTAGAGCCGTGGTTAATTATGAGGTGGGCCGAAAGCCATGTCTGGTTGATGTTTTTGGTTTGGAAAAGTATGAAAAGCTAATTTGGTTCAACATAGATAATCGTTTTGAAAGGATTTTTGAATTTTTTTTTAGAAATGAACAGTTCCTCTTTCAGAAAAGATTTCAGATTTTTCTTTTATAGTAAACATTTGCTTTTGAAAAGATGCATAAGGTGGTTATTAATCACTGTAATGATCTTATCTCGCATATCCTATTATAGTAATTATGCAACCCTATAGTGAGAACCTTTCGAGGAAGATGTTCTCACTTCCCTGCAGGTCTTTTCTTTTTCAAGTTACGGACGACGAAGTTCGAAAGAGCTTATTTCTTTTCTGATAGACGTTATTTCTGTATTGTTTTAGTATTTATATTTTCCCTTGCCTTTAACTTTGCGAGTTCTGTAAGAGGGATATGAATTGTATTAGTTAATGCTTGTAAAATTATTTAATATATATACATATGTTTGTACTCTTTGTGAGTTTTGTAAGTTGTATGGTATGTATGGATGTACGTTACCTAACAAAAGTATTTTGGAGCGGTATTACAGTTTAAACAGGCTCATATTTTAGTATTAAATATTATAAGGATTGTTGTAATACCCGAGCTATCAGAGTGGCGAAGCCGGAAGCTAAATTTGTAACAACTTGCTCACAATAAAATTTGCAGCTAAATTCGCAACATAAATTCACAATTAAATCCACAAATTTTGTTGCTGCAGAATTAGCTGTGAATATAACATGGTCTAAACATATTGCCAAATTTCCTAAGGATTTAGCTGTGGTTATTTACTTGCTTATGTTTACACAGCAAATATTCAAAAGCAATATTTTTTGTCTTATTGTGCAAGAATAAGTCATGAAATTTGATGTGAATTTTAAAATTTGCAGCAAACATTTTACAACTTTTCCATAAATGATAATTTTGTAGCAAAATTCACAACGAATTCTGGTAAAAAAATTTGCAAGAAAAATCTACCGCTATTTTGCTTTTTTTAGTAGTGTATGATAAATATCACTAGAACACAGAGGTGCATGTTGATGTCGTCTTTCTAATAAAATTCATCATGAACTACTCAATTGATACAGAAAAAGTGATAAACAAAAGGACAATTATTGACATTGAAAAACAAAAGATAAATTGAAATAGAAAATAAAAAAGGATAGATTAAAATTGAATATAAAAAGACACTATATTTTTTTATCCAATTTCTTAATGCAATAAGAAAGGGACTCACTCAACCTAACTTGTTCACACCATAATTTGGAAATTGAATCGAAAAGAATCATTCAACCTTCTACGAAATTTTCCGATGCAATAAGAAAGTGACTTACTCGACCTCATTTGCCCACACTATGGTTTTATCTCGAAACCAAAAAGTGCTTTGATACTCCTCTAATCACTTTATGATGGCTACAATAGTTTATGAGGTATTTATAATCTCTTACTAAGTTAAACTAAAGAAAACCTTAAGCCCAGAAACATAAAGTCTAATCTAGTAACTTATAACACCCTACCACACAAAGCCTTACGGATAGTCGTAAATCAGAGGTGGTGACGTATTATGGTACCTAAAGATGAAGAATAATGATATAACTAGGAGCCTATGAAGGAAAGATAAACAAAATCGACAACCATTATACACACATGAAACGTGAACGTAAGAAATGTCAAATATAAGAACAAAATAGATATATAAATATACATAAGTTCTGGAATAGGATACATAAAGTTATTAGTCTCGACCCACGAAGAAAAGGCAGCTAGAATATTACAAAAATCAGAAAGTATACAAAATAGAAATCCTGTTTCTCCAAATAAGAACCTTTAAGAGGAAATATACAATAAGGTTTTCAAAGTGGAGAAAGTGCTAAGTAAATCAAAATAACTTCAAAAGAGTCTTCTTCACTTTGCCAATAGAATCCTACACACTAATCGAGGGGTATCATGCTCTGCATATGAAAAACAGAAAACCCACGACGGATAAGAACCCAAAGGTTCTTAGGAGGGTAATAGTTCCAAATAAAGACTGTATAAATAGAATAAACCCACTAGGCAATCATAAATCTCTAATATCACAAAAATTCCAGCCTAGGTTTTAATTAATTCCATCAGGGTTAGGTCGCTAACTCTCAACTCCGTAACTACCTCTAGTATCAATATCTCAATATATCATCATCTTTACTCCCAACATTCAATTGCTCAGTTCAGTATTTAGTTCAGTAATGTCAATCACAAATAATAATCAATACAAAACAAACACAATTAGAGAGCATGTATGGTAAGAATCACAATTAGTAATTAAACAGAAATATACAGTTAGGCAAACCAAAACAAATATGCACAATCAAACAATAGCAAACAAATGCACATAATGCATGTCTGTCTTACTGGTCATGAACTCACGTGTCGGTTACACTGCCAAAACCAATACATCCGGTAGCTAACTTGAATATCATCTTTTTTGTCGTGCATCCCCAAGAGGTAATTATCTCATGCATGTATATATAAAATAGTCTCACAGGAGAGTGCCTGTCCACCTTCTCTTGAAGGCTAACTAATCCAGGGATTGCGTGTCCGCCCACACTTGCGAACAAAAAGAATGTGGGCGGGACAAAACTACTATTTCCACATCTACACCGCAACACTGAACAAGCAAGACAAACCAACATCCTTGCATCTATCAGGTGCAGGTGTCTCATCGCAACACTAAGCAAGTGGGATAATACCACCATCCTTGCATTTACCAGGTGCAGGTGTCTCATCAAAATGCAAGCAGAATAATACCACAGTCCTTGACAATTCAATTTTTATATCACATTCAGCCATAATTGCCAACTCATTTCATTTCAAAAGTTATATTGTATAATAACCCCATTCGCTCATCAATTAGTAAATGTTATTATCTTGTGAGTGGGACTAAACCACCATTCTTACCGTGGGCAAGAAAAACCACCATTCCCATAATATTTTCTTTCGGTTAATCAAGTCTTTATATGAAAATTAATCAATTCAATTCATTAGATTTACCCATATTCTTTTCAAAGCTTAAAAATTAGTTATCGGATGTGATATGGAAGTTACAAGGGGTTAAAAGTTTGTTAGGAAGGTTAAACAGTAAAAAAATACATTTTACAAAACACAGGACATGTGCACACACATAGACCAGAGACCTCCCCGAAGCTTGTGCGCACACACACCCCGTGTGCACGCACACTAGCAAAAACTCTGGTATGCTGCAAAATATGAAATTTCTAATTTTTGACACTAATTTTTAAACCTCTATAATTTTTGCTAAAAAATTCATTTTTTTTCTCCATCCTTAGGCGGTTTTAAAGTACTCATCACCAATTTTAATTCAAGACAAGTTTCACTCAAATCCGAACTCCAAGCGCTAAGTTCTGACCCATCAAAGTTAGCTAAAAATCACTTTTTATCTAAATTTTCTGCATAACTCAAATTCACCATTTCTCAATTCCACCTCTTTTATCACCATGATAAACCAAATCTCACCCATCATTTACGCTCTATCAAGTCACCCACCTCCAATTTACATCAATTCCAAGCACAACATCATACCACAACACAATTCAATATATCAATACCAACAAACTTACCAAAACTTATCCAATTACGATCTCCGACCCAATTTTCATTCAATAGCCTTTCACTAATCAAATCCATATAATTAACTATCATTCAACACAATCCAACATATATCGCTCAACCTCAAAACATACCAAAACACATAATTCATTTGATTAAGGCCTCTGACCATAATTTCACTCACAATCATCAATTATCCGTGATAAGCATTCACACTAAACCAATATCATCACAACACCAATCATACCATTTTAATACTATCCTAAAGTCGTCTAACCTAGATTTTCATATAACGTTATATAATGTTTACCTGAAACTAAAATCTGTACCTTCATTGACGGCGGTTTCAAATTCCTTGAATTTTCTCTCCAATTAAACCCAAACCTCAATCAATGGAATCAAGCCTTAGCCAATCCTCCTCCAATCAAGTGATATACCTAATTTCGCACCAAATGATCAATCAAGCAACTCTACTCAATCTAATTACACCAATATTACACATTTTAAGCTAGATTTTCGCATATAATTAAAAAAAATCAACGGAAAAGAGTTTTCTTACCTTATACCACGTAATCTTGGGTCAAAACCTACTAGAAGTTGAGACTGAGCCTCTCCTAAAGCATCAAAATCACAAACTTCAACCCCATATATACCAAAACGCGAAAACAAAGGAAAAATCAAAAATGGATAAGAGTTCTTGCGAGTACTCACCGCAAAAGTTATATAGAATCGAAGAGAATGATGAGGTGATCGTGTGGCTACAAACAGATCTTTGATTGGAGCTCCAATTTGAGAGAAAAGTGAGATTAACGTTGAGTGTGAATAGTGTTAAGGGCTTGGTTCTCTTCTCTCTCCTCTTCTTCGTTGCTCTCTTTCACTCTCAATGGAATATGATTGAAATTTTGTAAGTAAGAGGGTGAGTCACGTTTTGTATTAAGTGGACGAGAGACATTTTTGTCCTTTCGCCCATTTGCCCCACCTAAAGCCAAAATCTTTAAGATAAGTGTTCAGGTTTTTATTCTAAATATTTTTCTAGTTATTTTCACAGTTTTATTTTTCTCATACGCAGTATCGGACAGATTTAAGCCTGTACAGTTAATTATAATGCTGGTACACGTTTTTCCACAATTATTTTTATTTTTGCACTCCAATTGATTTTCTAAATTAAATTTTTATTGGTAATTTTCCAAATTTTAAATTTTAAATTTTCGTAGCCTTTTTTATTCACTTTTAATTTATTAATTAATTATTTATTATTTATTCAGGTTTTATATAACTAAATAAATAAAATTAAAATATAATAAATTAAATTAAATATTCTATAAATATAAATTAATAATTTTTAAATAATACTTAAATTCTTTCTATCACAAATATTTAAAGAACGTATTAGTTTATGAATATATTTTTCTAATGTTGAGGATATAAAGAAAGTTGCTCTCAAGTTATCTAAATTTTCTATGTTTAAAGGTTTTTTCTTTTTTTTTTTTTTTTCTAATTTTGACTCAAGTGTCACTCGACGAGAGTTGGACAACAATCTTGATAAATAATTTTTAGTATGTACATGACATTTTTGTCTGTCTACTGATTTTTTGAACGTCATAAAAGTATTATTTTGTTTTGAGGAATTTATTTCTTAGTTCATTGTTGTTAAGAGTTTTTGCGCAACAAGCTGAAACGCAACAAGTTTGACTTTACGAGCTTTTGAAATAAAAGAAGTATATCTAATAATTATATATTTAGAATATTATTATATAGCTAGTATAACGTTACGTGATCATATTAAGGAATTATATTTAACGATTATAATCTTCTACACCGCTACACCCGAGACGCTAGGAAATGCAATTCGATTACTTTTCTTTTTCTCTACTCTTTTCAAGTTGACACAAAATCAGAATGCAACTTCAACGTTCAACCCACATGCTTTTGTAGACCCTAAATAACGAAAGTGACCTTGTAGCATCATTAGTTGACGATAGAAATCAGCCAAAGTGTTGACTGTGTTGTGTATTATTATAATTATTATTAGAATAATATTAGATAATTATTTTTTCAATCAACATCAGTTAATTATTTTAAAATTATTTTATTTATTTTAAATTTTAAATTATAAAATTTAAATTTTAAATCCTAAATTGTACCTATCTAAATTCCAAAATTGATTAATATTAACTAACTAATAAAAATTGGTTCGCTATATTTAATCTTATTATTATATTATTTACTACTATTATTATTATTGTACAGTCAAGAAAGGCTGCACTATGTGGTTCAGCTATGCAAGTAAACTACATCAAATACATTTTGTCGAAACAATATAGTATATATGTATATATATGTATATAATAGACCCATATAACTATTATATATTTGCGCCATATTATTGATGAATAGAGGAGCGAATTGAAATCATTATTGCGCGCTATTAACTATGGCGGTGGGGATACTGACAGCGGCGAGCAGTGGAAGAGAATACGGCGGCAGGATTACTTCTTTTGTGATTATGTCTTGTATGGTGGCTGCCACTGGAGGCATTATCTTCGGTTATGATATTGGAATTTCAGGTTTGTATTACTCAACTGAACTTCAATTTTATATAACATTCATACTTAATTTTAGTATAGTACGTACTTTTACGACCTCCAGTAATGGAAATATAAAAGAGGAAACGAAACTGTTATGTTGGCCGATTTGAGAGATTTTGACAAAAAAAAGGGAATTTCTATGTGCAACTAATAAATTGAAAATTCAGTTGAGGTCTACTTTAATAGACTGATAGTTGTCTCTTGTAATGAATTTGTAAGTTGTAATATAATTCATAATTTTCTGTAATAATATTATGGAAGGATTTGCTTATTTATTGATTTTTTTAAATAAAACACATGTCTGTTTAATTTTTATTATGAAATAAAAAATTTAATAATATATGCTAATATAGTGATTAATTTTTAATAATATAATTATTATGTTAATTATTTTTTACTTATAATCTATTCAATATGAGACACTTTAACCAACATTTTAGTACTTTATATATTGAAATGTAATCATGTTACGTGTACATTAAAATCAGCCACTAATATAAAATATATGTTGAAATATAAAATATATAATAAAAATAAGTTAAATAATATATGTATTTATACATAAATATATGATGATTGATTTTAATGACTAATTTTAATATACAAATAACATTTTTGATTCAAATAGAAACTAAATATTCAACACTTTGTTTACATTAGAGAGAGAAAAAAAAATTTTTGGTTAAGGAGAATATATAAATTTGATATACCAAATTTCATCCACAATATTTTGTTTTATCAAATGGATTAGATAGTCTCCAATTTTAAGTATTACAAATTCATTCATATTATAGCCACAAACAAAATATTAGGAGCTCCATTCATTTGGCATCGGTCAAGTTTTTGAACTTGAGTGAACTAATTAAAAAACATAAATAATGACTACTAAACCAAGGTCTTTTTGTTTAAAATTTTCAATCTAACTCCAAGCCCAAAACAAAAAATGTGCCTCCAAGGCTTTAAGTCCAAAGTCCAAATACCAAGTTAAAAAGCCTGCATCGTCTAGAAAATTGATAGGAATTTACCAAAAAAAAATGAAAATTATTAGGAAAATCCTTTCTTTACTTTATTTGAATTCATAACTGAGACCAAAAAATCATAATCAGTCATTATGTAATAAAACTGAAACCGAGTCCGTACAATGCAGGAGGGGTAACATCAATGGCATCATTCTTGGAGAAATTCTTCCCACATGTATACACGAAGATGAAAGAAGACACCCACATCAGCAACTACTGCAAATTTGATAGCCAGCTTCTTACAACATTCACCTCATCACTCTACATTGCTGGTCTCATATCAACCTTCTTTGCCTCATCGGTCACCAGAGCCTTTGGTAGAAGATCATCAATTCTTGTAGGTGGTGCTGCATTCCTCATGGGTGCTGCTCTTGGTGGTGCTTCCCTCAACATTTACATGCTAATCATTGGTCGAGTTCTTCTCGGAGTTGGAGTTGGCTTTGCAAATCAGGTAACTTTATTCTTTCAACTAAGGGAGACAATACTGCATGGGGATCAAATTTAAGAGTAATTCACCTTAAACTCACAATAATAGTGGATCTTAACAAACCAACTTGAGTTGGTTAGTCTATTAGTTTATTTAAACAAGTGTTGTAGAAAGTTTAAATTCAAATTAAAAAAAATGGATCTTAACTTTATTATTTTTCACTTTTTTTTTTCTTTTTCCGAATTAATGCTTATTTCTTATTAACTTTACCGCGAGTTTGAATCCTTCTTAAATATTTTAGTCTTATTTTTACAGATATACTAATATCACTCGCCTTTTATCATGATTTTAAAAATTAAATCAGTAATCGAACTAGTAATATTAAAAATTAAAAAATTTAAAAGTTCAACCAAAATTTAATCAAAGTTAATTCAGATATAATAAAATAATATATTTATTCATAAAATATATAAATTATTTTAAAAAATAATTCTTTTATATTTTATTATTTTGAATTAATATTAAAAAATCGAATCGGTTTAATTAATTAATTGATAGTTTAATTGGTTTTTTGAATTTTTTTTCATCAATTCATTGTTGACCAATTTTTATCTTGAACCGGATCGATTCAGTGATTGCTTCTCAGTTAACTAGACCAATTCGTGATTAACTGGACAGATTTTCAATTTTTAATCTCGTACTTAGAACAATACCTTTTTTTGGAAAAAAGAAAAAAAAAAGAAAGAGCTTTTAAGAGGCTATTAGTATTACTATGGACTATGGAGAACTAAAGAAAGCAACGAAATAAAATAGAATGCTATGCCATGTGTTATAAGACGTGTCACATCTAAGATGCTTAATAACGATAACAATTAAGCACAGCTGCAAGTCTGCAACAACAATTCAAAGCATAACTATCATTAGATGAGCATAATGCACATACATTGCTTATTTTTCCAATATTTTGTTTTGATTGTTTTGCACTTTGCAGTCAGTCCCATTATATCTCTCTGAAATGGCACCACCAAGATACAGAGGAGCATTCAACAATGGCTTCCAACTATGTGTCGGAATCGGTGTTCTCTCAGCCAATCTGATCAACTACGGCACAGAAAAGATCAAAGGCGGTTGGGGCTGGCGAATCTCTCTAGCGATGGCGGCAGTTCCAGCTTCAATGCTCACTATTGGGGCTATTTTCATGCCAGAAACACCCAACAGCATAATGCAGCATAGCAATGACCATGAAAAAGCTAAACAAATGCTGCGAAAAATCCGAGGCACCTTGAACGTCGAAACAGAACTCCAAGACCTCATCGAAGCAAGCAACGTTTCGAATTCCATCAAGCATCCATTCAAGAACATACTAGAAGCAAAGTATAGGCCTCAGCTAGTTATGGCAGTTGCCATACCCTTCTTCCAACAATTCACAGGAATCAATGTCATTTCGTTCTATGCTCCAATCTTGTTTCTGACTATTGGATTGGGCGAAAGCGCTTCACTCTTGTCCGCGGTGGTGACGGGGCTAGTAGGCACCACTTCAACCTTCATATCAATGCTGTTGGTTGACAAGGTGGGAAGAAGGACATTGTTCATAGTTGGAGGAATCCAAATGTTCTTCTCACAAGTAATAATTGGAAGCATTATGGCGGCCGAGCTCGGCGACCATGGCGAAATAACAAAGGAATATGCTTATCTAGTTCTGCTTTTGATATGCATATATGTTGCCGGGTTTGGCTGGTCATGGGGTCCGCTGGGATGGTTGGTTCCCAGCGAGATTTTCCCGCTCGAAATTCGCTCGGCGGCGCAGAGTATCAATGTTGCGGTTAACTTTCTGTTCACGTTTATCGTTGCTCAAACTTTTCTGAGTATGTTGTGCCATTTCAAGGCTGGAACTTTCTTCTTCTTTGGCGGTTGGGTGGTTCTGATGACTGCTTTTGTGTATTTCTTGTTACCTGAGACAAAGAATGTGCCAATTGAGCAAATGGAGAAAGTTTGGAGGGAACATTTCTTTTGGAAGAGGATTGTCGGAAACAAGAGTAGTAGTGGTACCTTGATATAATGTGATGTTTGAAAATGTGACTAGCTAGTTAGTAATGACCGCAGTTTAATTGCTATATACTATATTCTTAAGCTTGCAGGAAAATGTATGTACGTTAACGTATGTCCAAATTTTAGGGACCAGGCCCATTTTTTGTTTTTTGGATTTTTTTTTAGGCTTTTTGAGCGCCAAAACTCTTTTTGAAAGGAAGCTGTTCAGTTTTTTAAACCATTTTGTTCTCCCTTGGATTTTCAAACCGTCACCTATACTTCTTTCTCTCTTTCCATCGATCAATTAATTAATGAAATATTAACCCTTTAATAATAAGAGTGAGTTTCACTTCCCTTTGCTTCGCTTCTTATTTTACGCTTGTTTCTGAAGAACACTTTTCATCTTCTGAAAGAGAAAGCCTCTTCTTCAGTTGCCGAGGGTTTTTTTTGGGCGCCCGAGACTTCCTTCCTCCTTCTTGTGGTTGTTATTTTTGTTAGGTAAATTTTGTTTCCTTCATTCTTCTTGTTCGCTTCGTTGCTATATGTTTTGTGAAAATGCATGTAATCATTCTTAGAACGTTTGTTTTTGCTTCATTGTTTGGTATTCTTTGTTGCTTGTTTTTTTTCTCGAGGCATGGATAATTCACAGAGTTCTTGTTTGTGGATTTTATGGTGGTTTTAGGATAGAGACTCCCTTTTCTATAGGAAAGAAAAAGAAATTTTCTCTCCATGACATAATGGTGGTGGTGCCCCTGTAGGTATTCCGAGATGCCGAGGAAAAAGGTGGTTGCCTCTCAAGAGCGTGTTGGGACGTCATCCTCTAGGCCAGCTCCACATCCTCCGCACCGTGCAGGTCAACGTGTGGACCCGTATTCATGAATTTTCGAGGAAGTGAGATCCACTCCTTGTACTATCACCAAGGACGAGCTCAAAGCTCTACGAGTGGCTGGGGTCATTTTTAATTTTGATGAAAGGAATTTATACGTGCTTTCTATTCCCCCTAGATGATCGTCTTTGTCACTTTAATCATCACGCGGGATCCCGACTTAAATGGCTATGGATGTATGAGACGTTGTTTACACGTCTTAGAGTTCACCTTCCATTTTCTGACTTCCAACGAGATATTCTAGGCTATACTGATTGTGCGCCTTCACAGCTACACCGCAACACTTGGCCTACCATCTGGGGCTTCGAGTTGTTGTGTTCGTTCTTAAGGTTGACCGCTTCTTATAGGGTCTTTTTCTATTTTTTTACGTTAACTATGCCTTTTAGCTCCCAGGGTCGCAGATTTATCTCTTTCTAAGGTATCTTGAATAGGAGGATCTTTACCCTTCTTGAGGATTCTTATCATGGTTTTGGAGAGAAGTTTTTTAAGATCGAGAGGGTAGAGGGGACCACACCTTTTTTCATGACTTTAGAAGATGAAAGAAGTTTAACTTATATTGGAATTTTCATGTGTCGTTTCCCAATATTCAATTGCAAGGTGTCAACACTTCCGAGTTTGCAAGTATCCAAATGCTTTTGGAACTTTGGGGTGAAAACCCTATCTCTCTTTAGACTGTTTGCCAACGAGCATGCTGCTCGGAATGCTATTGGTAAGTGCTTTGTTGTGTGTTTTTTACCTTTACTATTCTAACGACCTTTAATACCTGTGGATCTGATGAACTTGCTTTTATTTCTTTATAGTTGATATGGCTGGTGGCTTGGAGATTATTATAGTAATGAAGAGGAGGTTGGCTTCTGAAGCTAACGTTGCTCCGAACCCAGGTAGTGGTGATCGGGTTTCTTCCTCTACTACATTAACTAATATGCCCCCTCCATTAAAAGTTACTTCGGGAGCTGGCCCCGAGGTTCACTATGTTGAAGATGTCTCACCTCTTCCTTCTCCCACCAAGCCGGTAGCTGAAATTCCTTCTCCGACTTCCTTTGGTTGTATTTTAAAAAAAGAGTTTCAGGCTCCCGAGTTTGTCGATGAATATTTTTTTTCTGAAAAGACAAAGTCGGGTTTGGCTAAACTCCCTCTAGAAGAAATTATTCCTCGGGTTTAGAGAATGTTACTTCACTCTGCTACGTACATTAGAGATGCCGAGAAGGAGATAGCCATCTTTCGATCTGAGGTATCTGAGCAGGAAAAGGAACTGAAAGAGGCGAGGTCAGAAGCTGAAATCCAGAGTAGATCTGTAAAAGTTCTTAAAGAAGAAAAACAGAGTTTAAAATCCAAAGCTAAAGTCACTGGAAGAGGCGAAGGTGACTTCTGATGCTAGGAAGGAGAAATATAAGAAACAAGTTTCCGAACTTATGCAACGAATTGACGACCTGTCCCTCTCGGTTAGAAAGGCCGAACAAGCTGCTGTGGAAAGAGACTTTAACATTGAGAAGAATTAGACCAAATCAAACTTATAGCTCCCGACTTGGACGTTTCCAAGGTCGGGGTCTTTAAGAAAGTGGTAAATGGGAAGATAGTTGATATAATATAATTTTTCTTTATAGGATTTCCTAAGTGTAACTTATTAGTTAGCTCGGAACTTCTTAGATGACATTTTACTTGTTTGTCTTTTTTCAGTGGCTTTAATATTTATATTTTGTCACTTTGTGCTATTTGAATGCTATATCGTTTCCTCGGATGCAATTTGAACATTTTTCTATTTACCGTTTTCTCGGTTATGTTTTTAAGTGCTTCTTAATGTCTATTATCGTTGTACTAAGCCATTTTTTCAGACAAACTAAATAAAAAATTAATATAACAAATTAAGTAGTTTCCAATAATTTGAGTTTACCATAAATTGTTTCCATACAATGAATTCATATTGAGGCCTCATTAAAAACCTATATTGATAGAAAAAGAGTACCCCTTATTATAGAAATATTTATAGGAAGACTTTTACAAAAAAACTTTCCCAAAGGATAATACTTCTTCAGGTGAATTACATTCCATGATCCCAGGACCTCGGTGCTATCCAAACTCTCCAACTTATAAGCTCCTTTTCCCAAATTTTCCTTGACTTTCTATAAGGGCCTTTCCATGCTGGGGCTAACTTTTTCAGAATTCTTGATGCTCTAGCGTCAGCTTGTCTTAACATCAGGTCCCCATCTTGGAAGCTTTTAGGCTTTACATTGGTGTTGTACCTTTTGACAATACGCTATTTTAGTGCTTTCTTCGTCAGGTTGGCTACAGATCTTATCTCGTCAATAAGATCCAGCTCAACATGATTCTCAGCATTTTCGAGAAGGAGCCTTGGGTTGGGTTCGCCAATTTCGACAAGTATCACGAATTCCTCCCTATAGGTAAGTTAGAAAGGCGTTTCACCTGTGGTGGATTGGGGGTAGTGCGATAAGACCATAGCACTGACCATAACTCGTCAGACCACGACCCCGAAAAGTTATCCAACCTTTTTTCAAACACTTTAGGATTATTTTGTTTGCAGGTTCAACCTGTCCGTTCGCCTGGGGGTGCTCTACTGAGACAAACCTTGTCGGATTCCCAAATTAGTCAGAAATTGTTGTAATTTAGTGTTTGCAAATTGAGTCTCATTATCAGTTACAATTACCTCAGGAATGCTAAACCTTGTGAGGATATCTTTCCATACGAATTTTTGGCATTGGGGGGTTGTTATCTTTGATAGTGGAGCGGCTTCAATCTACTTAGTGAAATAATCAATTGCCACTATAAAAAATTTTACCTGGTCGGATCCTTGGGAAAAAGGTCTGAATAGGTTTATTCCCCATTTGGCAAAGGGTTTCGCCGGTATCACAGAAACAAGTTCCCGGGGTGGAGCTTCATAAAGGTTGCCATGGATTTGGCATTTTTGGCATTTTTTAACATATTCCATTGCATCCTTCATGATAGTGGGCCAGTAGTACCCGGCTCTTATGACTTTTTGAGCCAATGACTTGCTCCCATGTGGTGTCCACAACATTCTTCGTCTACCTCCTGCAACACATAATTAATTTGCTGAAGTTTTAGGCATTTAAACAGGGATTGTGAGATGCCCCTTTGATACAACTGGCCATTGATCATTGTGTATGTTTCTGATTTCAAACGAGTTTTCTGGCCTCTTTAGGATCATCGGGAAGGATCCCGTGCTCTAGGTACATGCATATGGGATCCAACCAAGAGGGGGTGCTGTCAGATGGTACAATCGTGACATAAGGGTGGCCTACGGATGGATTTGAGAGCACTTTCTAAATTAAACTCCTATTCCCATTACTCGACTTGGTATTGGCTAACTTGGACAAGACATCAGCTCGGGTGTTTTGCTCCCGAGGTACATGCTTAAAACAAATTTTTTAAAAATTTGGAATTTCATTTTGTACTAGTGCGCGGAATTGAACTCCGCACAACTGAACCGGCAAGTGCACCGGGTCGTCCAAGTAATACCTCAAGTGAGTGAGGGTCAAATCCCACGGAGATTTTCAGATTGAGCAAGCAATGGCTATGTTGTAAATCTTAATTAGGCGATTAGATAAGATGGTTGTTTATTAAGAAGCATAAATAAAAAGTAAAGAACAAAATACCAGATTAGTGTAAAAGCAATTATGGATAATTAGTTAAAGCTTTGAAGATGCGTATTCTTTCCGGATTAACCTTTCTTACTGTCTACTTCAACAACGAACGATTCATTCAATGGCAGCCGTAATTGACTAACTCATGTAGTATCATCATCAAGTTAGTCTCTTCTAAACTATAGCAGTCCACCATACCATAGCAACTCATGTAGCATCCTCATCAAGTTAACTCATGGCTTCCCACTATAGTCGAAGGTGAAGACCTAAGTAATCCACTCCCCTTCACGATCCTACTCAAAACGCCACAGACAAGGTCGGATCTTCTAGATCAGGGAACGCTGCTTCTTATGCTCTAGCCTTAATGCCACAGAAACCTCAGTAACCCACGATCAACGAGATTATATGTCACATATCCAAAGTTGTCCAAGCACGCTCTTGGAATCCACAGTGTATTCTCTAGCTTGTGGTTCAATGCTATCCGGGCAGGACTAACACGGAACCCATGTAGAATAAGGATGATTGTCACGGGTCATTCTCAATTCATCAGATGAAGAACAAAAGTGTACAAGAGAATGGAATCAAACATGTGTTAAAATAAAACAGTAATATTATTAATCCATCAGAATCAGCAGAGCTCATAACCTTAACTTAGGAGGTTTAGTTGCTCATGCTTTACAGAAAGTAAAACGTGAAAAGGTAAAGATGAGGCAGAAGATCCTAAACATGGGTGATCTTCTCCTTTAAATACTAATCTAATGACTAAGAAGTACAAAAAGTATGACAGACTAGACTAGAGGTGCGAAAATAAATCCTTGGGCCCACTTTGGTTGAGTACTTGGGCTGAGCTTGGCGTCCAACTTTGAGGAATGGGTGTTGAACGCCCATTAGGGGGTGATTGGCGCTGCCTTGTGTCTTGGTGGGCATTGAACGCCAGCCAGGGGGTAGCTCCTTGGCGTTCAACGCCCAGTATGGGCAAGCTCCTTCGAAGAAAAGTATAAACCATTATATATTACTAGAAATATCTGAAAGTTAGCTTTTCAACAGCATTGAGAATGCATCATTTAGATTTCTGTAGCTCTAAAAATGCTTGTTTAAGTGAACAGAGGTCAGATCCTGACAGCATCTACTATACTTTCCTTGCCTCTGAATCAGACTTTGCCAAAGCTCCTCAATTTCAGTCATAAATTACCTGAAATTATCATAAAACACAACAACTCAAATTAGAATAAAAAAATGTGAATTTTGCACTAAAACCTATGAAAATATAATGAAACTTAAACAAAACATAACTAAAACTATATGAAAATGATGCCAAAAAGCGTATAAAATATCCGCTTATTAGAACACCAAACTTAAACTGTTGCTTATCCCCAAGCAACCAAAACAAAGTAGGATCAGAAAGAAGAGAAGGATACAACAAATCTCAGAGTTTTCAATAAAGCTCAGTCCCAATTGATGAGCGGGGCTAGTAACCATTTACTTCTGAACAGTTTTGGCATCTCACTATCCTTTAAAGCTCAAAAGTGTTGGTGTCTTTAGGAATTCGGAATCCGGATAATATTATTGACTCTCTTAGTTTAGTTCTTTTTTATTCTTGTACACAGCTTCTTTCAGAGCCTGGCCGTGACCCTAAACGCTTTGTTTTCCCGTATTACCACCGGATACATAAACGCCACAGACACTTGACTGGGTGAACCCTTTTGGATTGTGATTCAGCTTTGCTAGAATCCACAGCCAGTGGTGTCCAGAGTTCTTAGGCACACTCTTTTGCTTTTGGAATCACGACTTTAACTGCTCAGTCTCAAGCTTTTCACTTGACACCTTTACACCACAAGCATTTAGTTAGGGAAGGAGCTCATTTGAACTTTTTAGGCCAAGATTTTGTTTCTTTTAGGCCCTCCTAACCATTGATGCTCAAAGCCTTGGATCCCTGCTCTTGCCTTTTGGTTTAAAGAACTATTGGGTTTTTCTCTTTCTTTCTTTTTCTTGCTCTTGTCTTTTAGTTTAAAGAGCTATCGGCTTTTTCTCTTTTTTGTTTTTTCGTTCCTTTCTCTTTTTCTTTCTTTTTGCTGCTTTTTCTTGCTTCAAGAATCAATAATTGGATTTTTCAGATTACCAATAATACTTCACTGTTTCCATCATTCTTTCAAGAACCAACATTCTTTACTCCAACATCAAATATGCACCTGTTGATTCATGCATTCAGAAAGTAAAAGTAATGCCACCACATCAATTAATTGTACTATTCCTATTATATAACTCGAGTTCATGCATCTTACTTCTATTTTTCAAATAAAATTTTTCTTTTAAGTATGGTGAGAGATGCATGGAATATTTCATAGCTTAAGACAAAACAAAGAATGATCATTCACTTAGAAACAGGAAATAGACAATGAAATACAATGGAAACAGAAAAATAACATAAACAAAGGGGGATATGGAACGTGACCACATTAGTGATGGCGGCTACTGCTTCCTCTAGAGAATCCAATAGAGCACTTGATTTCTTCTATGTCACGCCCCTGTCTCTGTTGCTCCTCTCTCATAGCTCTTTGATCTTCTCTTATTTCATGGAGGATGGTGGAATGCTCTTGGTGTCCCATCCTCAGCTGATCTATGTTGGAGCTTAATTCTCCTAGAGAAGTGCTCAGTCGGTCCCAATAGTCTCCAGGAGAAAAATGCATCCCTTGAGGCATCTCAGGGATTCCTTGTTGAGGCAGCTCCACATGCTCTTGCTATGGTTCATCTGCCGGCTCTCTAACATGCTCCATCCTTCTTTTAGTGATGGGCTTGTTGCTGCATGGCAGAAATTATGCCAATTAAAAGATTGTAATATAAGAATAGCATTGTGAGTATAGCTCTTAACCAGCTAAAATCTGCCTCACCAATTTAGAAAGGTGTCACAAAGTTTAAAATAAAAATACTGGGAATATGAGTCCCAGGTCGTCTCCCAACGAGTTGCGAGAAAGGGTGCTAAGTTATTAATCAGGAGTTTTCTGAGAATTTTGAGAGTTGAATGACAGAAAATAAATAATTATAATTAAGTGCAATGAAAATTAAAAAGAATTTATATTATTCAAAATAAAAGAAAGCCTTGACTGGGGGAATGATTAATTGGAAGTTCTATCCTTGTTGGAATTCTCTCAAGTGTAGTATAAAGATGTTGTTATTTTCACTTAGTTAACCCTTACTAAATAAAGGAAAGTCAAGTGATTGAGCTAACGCTTATTCGCAAATCCTAGTCCTCTCCCTTAGGAAGGTCTAGCGTTTGTAAATACAGAATTAGCCAACAACTTCCAATTTAACTAACCACTTGAGCATTCCAACTCAAGTGTCTCCTTTTAATCAACCCCCATGTCAAGTAGAGAATCTACTCTATTGACATGGATATCATCTTTGTTATTGGGAGTTTGGAATAGAAAAGAGACATAATAATTTAAATAAAATAGAGATTCAAAATTAATTAAAAGTAAAAGTAATCCTTTGCATTAACAATCCATGAAAATAATCCAATTACCACTCTAAACAAGAATTAAGAATATGGAATAAATAAAAGAGTAAGTAAGGAAACAAACTAGAATAGTATCTTCAACGGAGGTGATGACTCTTCAATATCCGAAGGCAAAAGCAATAAACTATGAATGTAAAGAGAATCTAGAGGAAGAGTAATTCTCTCTCTAGATTCAGATCAAAAAACCTAAAAACTATTCAATGTACCAATGCAAATATTATGAGGTCTTTTCAAGGTTGTAATGGGGCCAAGGTAAAGGTGATGGTATATATATGACTAAGTGAGCTATAAATTGAATCCTTGATTAACCTAAGCTCTTACCTCTAGCTACCCAAAATTTTCACTTTTACATTACATACTCATGAATCAACTTTTCTCTCAACTTTGTATCACACATGCATTGATTTTTTATTAAACTTAACATTGGGGTAATTTTGTCCCCTTATTCATTTATTTAATTATTTAATTACTTGAATATTTTTGGATTTTTTTAAAGCATAAAAATAAACATAACATTATCAATGCACATGAATTTTTAATTTTTCTAATTTCACATGAGTAGGTACCCAAATTTCTAATTAATTCATTGATGTAAAAACATGACATATTTCCTTGTTAACCCATGTTCCCACAGCTTTCCCACACTTTATTGACACACAATCTCTATCTTAAACTAACCAAAGATTCAATTTAGGGTATTTAATTTATTTTTCTGCTTAAGGCTAGTGATGTGGTAAAATTTAGAACAAATGGGATAAAAAGGCTCAAAGTGGATAACAAAGGTAAATGGAAGGGTAGGCTATTTGGGATAAGTGAGCTAATAAAATAATGGCCTCAATCATATGCATGCATATAACACATTAAACATTGGACATATAGGATGGAACAAAATATAGATTACAATCATAGAGAAGCAAACCACAAGAATAAAATTTTTATGGTTAAATAATGTAACCATGTAATTAAGCTCAAATCTCAAGGAACTTGGCAACTTGCTCTTCAGTAACATCCTCATTCTTTTCAGAAGAGGAATACTCATCAGAGTTCATGAATAGCATAAGGAGGTTTAATGGAATCTCTATGGTCTCTAGATGAGTCTCAGATTCCTTTGGTTCCTCAGAGGGACACTCCTTATTGATCACTGGACGTCCCAGGAGGTCTTCCTCCTTGGGATTCACGTCCTCCCCTTCCTCCTTGGATTCGGCCATGATGGTTATATCAATGGCCTTGCACTCTCCTTTTGGATTTTCTTCTGTATTGCTTGGAAGGGTACCAGGAGGGGTATCAGTGATCTTCTTACTCAGCTGGCCCACTTGTGCCTCCAAATTTCTAATGGAGGACCTTGTTTCATTCATGAAACTCAGAGTGGCCTTAGATAGATCAGAGACTAAGTTTGCTAAATTAGAAGTATTTTGTTCAGAGTTCTCTGTCTGTTGTTGAGTGGATGATGGAAAAGGCTTGCTATTGCTAAACCTATTTCTTCCACCATTATTAAAGCCTTGTTGAGGCTTTTGTTGATCCTTCCATGAGAGATTTTGGTGATTTCTCCATGAGGGATTATAGGTGTTTCCATATGGTTCACCCATGTAATTCACCTCTGCTATTGCAGGGTTTTCAGGATTATAAGCTTCTTCTTCAGAAGATGCCTCTTGAGTACTGTTGGATGCAGCTTGCATTCCATTCAGACTCTGAGAAATCATATTGACTTGCTGAGTCAATATTTTATTCTGAGCCAATATGGCATTCAGAGTATCAATTTCAAGAACTCCCTTCTTCTAAGGCGTCCCATTACTCACAGGATTCCTCTCAGAAGTGTACATAAACTGGTTGTTAGCAACCATGTCAATAAGTTCTTGAGCTTCTACAGGCATTTTCTTTAGGTGAATGGATCCACCTGCAGAAGTATCCAATGACATCTTAGCTAATTCAGACAGACTATCATAGAATATATCCAGGATGGTCCATTCTGAAAGCATGTCAGAAGGACACTTTTTGGTCAGTTGCTTGTATCTCTCCCAAGCTTCATAGAGGGATTCACCTTCTTTCTGTCTGAAGGTTTGAACATCCACTCTAAGCTTACTAAGCTTTTGAGGAGGAAAGAACTTGGCAAAGAAAGCCGTGACCTGCTTATCCCAAGAGTTCAGGCTATCTTTAGGTTGAGAATCCAACCATATTCTAGCTCTGTCTCTCACAGCAAAAGGGAAAAGCATGAGCCTGTAGACTTCAAGATCTACTCCATTAGTCTTAACAGTATCACAGATCTGCAAGAATTCAGTTAAGAACTGAAAGGGATCTTCAGATGAAAGTCCATGAAACTTGCAGTTTTGTTGCATCAGAGAAACTAATTGAGGTTTAAGCTCAAAATTGTTTGCTCCAATGGTAGGGATGGAGATGCTTCTTCCATGTAAATTGGAATTAGGTGCAGTAAAGTCACCAAGCATCTTCCTTGCATTATTATTATTTTCGGCTGCCATCTCCTCTTCCTTTTCGAAATTTCTGTAAGGTTGTCTCTGGATTGTTGTAATTTAGCTTCTCTTAGTTTCCTCTTCAGAGTCCTTTCAGGTTCAGGGTCTGCTTCAACAAGAATGTTCTTGTCTTTGCTCCTGCTCATATGAAAAAGAAGGCAACAGAAAATAATAATAGGGATCCTCTTTGCCACAGTATAGAGGTTCTCTTGTGTGAGTAGAAGAAAAGAAGAAAGAGTGTGAAGAAGAGAAAAATTCGAACTCAGAAGAGAATTTTTGGGTGAGGCGAAGTGTTAGTAGATGAATAAATAAATAGAAGGATATGAGAGAGAGAATTTCGAAAATTAAATTTTGAAAAAGAGTTAATGATTTTCGAAAATTAAAGGAGAATTGAAATTAAAATTAAAATTTAAACAATTAATTAATTAAAAAGAATTTTTGAAAAAGAGGGAGGTATTTTCGAAAATTAGAGAGGGATAGTTAGTTAGGTAGTTTTGAAAGAGATAAGAAACAAGCAAAAAGTTAATTAGTTAGTTGAAACAAATTTTAAAATTCAATTTTTAAAAAATAAGAAGATAATAAGTTAGAAAAAATATTTGAAAAAGATATGATATGAAAAGGTAGGATTAAAAAGATATGATTTTGAAAAAGATAAGATAAAAAGATATTTTTGAAAAGATATGATTGAAATTAGTTTTGAAAAAGATATGATTTTTAAAATCACAATTAATGACTTGATTCACAAGAGATCACAAAATATGATTTTAGAACTTAAAGTTTGAATCTTTCTTAACAAGCAAGTAACAAACTTGAAATTTTTAAATCAAAACATTAATTGTTGATGATATTTTCGAAAATTATGAGATAAAATTAAGAAAAAGATTTTTAAAAAATATTTTTAAAATTTTCGAAAATAAATAAGAAAAAATGAAAAAGATTTGATTTTTAAAAAAAAGATTTTGAAAAAGATAAGATTTTTAAATTGAAAATTTGATTTGACTCATAAGAAACAACTAAATTTTAAAAAGTTTTGAAAAAGTCAACTCAAGTTTTCAAAAATTTATGAGTGAAAAAAGGGAAAGATATTTTTTTTATTTTTGAATTTTTAAAGAAGAAAGAGAAAAACATGAAAAAGACTCAATGCATGAGAATTTTTAGATCAAAACAATGAATGCATGCAAGAACACTATGAATGTCAAGATGAACACCAAGAACACTTTGAAGATTATGATGAACATCAAGAACATATTTTTGAAAAATTTTTTATGCAAGAAAAAATGCAAGACACCAAACTTAGAAATCTTTAATATTTAGACACTAAGAATTCAAGAATGCATATGAAAAACACCATACAACACAAAACAATATAATATGAAGATCAATCAAGAAGGTTTATCAAGAACAACTTGAAGATCATGATGAATGCAATGCATGAATGCAATTTTCGAAAAAAATGCAAGATGAGTATGCAATTGACACCAAACTTAAAATTTGACACAAGACTCAAACAAACAACATAAAATATTTTTTGATTTTTATGATTTTATTAAATTTTTTTTTGGATTTTTGTATATTTTTTTTTCGAAAAACATATAGGAAAAAGAAAATAAGAAATTCAAAAATTTTTAATAAGAATTCCAGGAATCTTTCAATGTTGGCCTAAAGCTCCAATCTAAGGGTTGGGCATGGCTTAATAGCCAGCCAGCTTTAGGATATAAATCAGGCATGCAACAACTGATATTCCAATTAACTTGCCTCTATGCTGATGGTTGGAAGCCACAGTCCAAAAGAATTAGACATGGCTTTACAGCCAACCAGGCTTCAACATGCTTCATGAAACACTAGAATTCATTCTTAAAAATTTAGAATAATTTTCGAAAACAGATGAGAAATTTTTGAAAGATTTTTGAAAATTTTTTGAAAATAAAACAAAAAGAAAATTACCTAATCTGAGCAACAAGATGGACCGTCAGTTGTCTAAACTCGAACAATCCCCGGCAACGGCGCCAAAAACTTGGTGCACGAAATTGTGATCCCTGGTAATGGCTCCAAAAACTTGGTGCTCTAATCTTAATTCATAATTTGTCACAACTTCGATACAACTAACCAGCAAGTGCACTGGGTCGTCCAAGTAATAAAACCTTACGTGAGTAAGGGTCGATCCCACGGAGATTGTTGGTTTGAAGCAAGCTATGGTCATCTTGTAAATCTCAGTCAGGCAGATATCAAATGGTTATGGAGTTTTCGAATAATAATAATAAATAAACAGAAAATAAAGATAGAAATACTTATGTAAATCATTGGTGAGAATTTCAGATAAGCGTATAGAGATGCTTTCGTTCCTCTGAACCTCTGCTTTCCTGCTGTCTTCATCCAATCATTCCTACTCCTTTCCATGGCAAGCTTTCTGTAAGTGCATCACCGTTGTCAATGGCTACATCCCATCCTCTCTGTGAAAATGGTCCAAATGCTCTGTCACGGCATGGCTAATCATCTGGAGGTTCTCGATCATGCTGGAATAGGATTCACCCTCCTTTTGCGTCTGTCACTACGCCCAGCACTCGCGAGTTTGAAGTTCGTCACAGCCATCCCTTCCCAGATCCTACTCGGAATACCACAGACAAGGTTTAGACTTTCCGGATCTCAGGAATGGCCATCCATGGGTTCTAACTTATACCACAAAGATACTAATAACTCGGACTCGGTCCCCTGTATTAGATATCTAAGAGATATTCATTCTAGCTTGTTTGCATGTAGAACGGAAGTGTTTGTCAGGCACGCGTTCATAAGTGAGAATGATGATGAGCGTCACATAATCATCACATTCATCATGTTCTTGGGAACAAATGGATATCTTAGAAGCGGAATAAGTTGAATTGAATAGAAAAACAGTAGTACTTTGCATTAAATCATGAGGAACAGCAGAGCTCCACACCTTAATCTATGGAGTGTAGAAACTCTACCGTTTGAGAATACATAAGTGATAATGGAGTTCATTGGTCTCAGCCCCAGAGGGGAACCGGAGTAACCAAGACTAAAAATGATCCGAAGATGTAACTCAGGATGTCAATACAATAGTAAAAAATCCTATTTATACTAAACTAGCTACTATGGTTTACAGAAGTAAGTAATTGATGCATAAATCCACTTCCGGGGCCCACTTGGTGTGTGCTTGGGCTGAGCTTGAAGTTTACACGTGCAGAGGCTTCTTCTGGAGTTGAACGCCAAGTTGTAACGTGTTTTTGGCGTTCAACTCTGGTTCGTGACGTGTTTCTGGCGTTTAACTCCAGATTGCAGCGTAGAACTGGCGTTCAACGCCCTTTTGCGTCATCTAAACTCGACCAAAGTATGGACTATTATATATTTCTGGAAAGCCCTGGATGTCTACTTTCCAACGCAATTGGAAGCGCGCTATTTTGAGTTCTATAGCTTCAGAAAATCGATTTTGAGTGCAGGGAGGTCAGAATCCAACAGCATCAGCAGTCCTTCTTCAACCTCTGAATCTGATTTTTGCTCAAGTCCCTCAATTTCAGCTAGAAAATACCTGAAATTACAGAAAAACACACAAACTCATAGTAAAGTCCAGAAATGTGAATTTAACATAAAAACTAATAAAAACATCCCTAAAAGTAACTGGATCCTACTAAAAACATACTAAAAACAATGCCAAAAAGCGTATAAATTATCCGCTCATCACAACACCAAATTTAAATTGTTGCTTGTCCCCAAGCAACTGAAAATCAAATAGGATAAAAAGAAGAGAATATAATATAAATTCCAAACTATCAATGAAATATAGCTCCAATCAGATGAGCGGGACTTGTACCTTTTTGCCTCTTGAATAGTTTTGGCATCTCACTTTATCCATTGAAGTTCAGAATGATTGGCATCTATAGGAACTCAGAGTTCAGATAGTGTTAGTGATTCTCCTAGTTCAGTATGTTGATTCTTGAACACAGCTACTTTATGAGTCTTGGCCGTGGCCCTAAGCACTTTGTTTTCCAGTATTACCACCGGATACATAAATGCCACAGACACATAACTGGGTGAACCTTTTCAGATTGTGACTCAACTTTGCTAAAGTCCCCAATTAGAGGTGTCCAGGGTTCTTAAGCACACTCTTTCTTTTTCTTTGGACCTTGACTTTAACTGCTCAGTCTCAAGTTTTCACTTGACACCTTCACGCCACAAGTACATGGTTAGGGACAGCTTGGTTTAGCCGCTTAGGCCAGGATTTTATTCCTTTAGGCCCTCCTATCCACTGATGCTCAAAGCCTTGGGATCTTTTTTATTTACCCTTGCCTTTTGGTTTTAAGGGCTATTGGCTTTTTGCTCTTGCCTTTTGATTTTAAGAGCTTTTGGCTTTTTCTGCTTGCTTTTTCTTTTTCTATTTTTTTCGCCATTTTTTTTTCTGCAAGCTTTGTATTCACTGCTTTTTCTTGCTTCAAGAATCATTTTTATGATTTTTCAGATTATCAAATAACATGTCTCCTGTTCATCGTTCTTTCAAGAGCCAACATATTTAACATTCTTAAACAACAACTTCAAACGACATATGCACTGTTCAAGCATTCATTCAGAAAACAAAAAGTATTGTCACCACATCAATATAATTAAACTAAGTTCAAGGATAAATTCGAAACTCATGTACTTCTTGTTCTTTTGAATTAAAAACATTTTTCATTTAAGAGAGGTGATGGATTCATAGGACATTCATAACTTTAAGACAAAGTTACTACATACTAATGATCATGTAATAAGACACTAACATAGATAAGCACTTAACATAAAGAAAACGAAAAATAGAAAATTTAAGAACAAGGAATGAGTCCACCTTAGTGATGGTGGCGTTTTCTTCTTGAGGTACCAATGATGTTCTTGAGCTCTTCTGTGTCTCTTCCTTGTCTTTGTTGCTGCTCCCTCATTGCTCTTTGATCTTATCTAATTTCATGAAGGATGATGGAGTGCTCTTGATGTTCCACCCTTAGTTGTTCCATGTTGGAACTCAGTTCCCCTAGGGAGGTGTTGATTTGCTCCTAAAAGTTCTGTAGAGGAAAGTGCATCCCTTGAGGCATCTCAGGGATTTCTTGGTGATGAGCTTCTTCATGCGTCTCTTGAGATCCATGAATAGGCTCTCTTGTTTGCTCCATCCTTTTCTTAGTGATAGGCTTATCCTCATCAATGAGGATATCTCCCTCTATGTCAATCCCAGCTGAGTTGCATAGATGGCAAATGAGGTGGGAAAAAGCTAACATTGCCATAGTGGAGGACTTGTCAGCCACCTTGTAGAGTTCTTGAGGTATAATGTCATGAACCTCCACCTCTTCTCCAATCATGATGCTATGGATCATGATGGACTGGTCTATAGTAACTTCAGACCGGTTGCTAGTGGGAATGATTGAGCGTTGAATGAACTCCAACCATCCTCTAGCTACAGGCTTAAGGTCCAGTCTTCTCAGTTGAACCGGTTTGCCTTTTGAGTCAATCTTCCATTGAGCTCCTTCCACACATATGTCCATGAGGACTTGGTCCAACCTTTGATCAAAGTTGACTCTCCTTGTGTAGGGGCGTGCGTTCTCTTCCATCATTGGCAAGTTGAACGCCAACCTCACATTTTCTGGACTAAAATCTAAGTATTTCCCCCGAACCATGGTGAGATAATTATTTGGGTTCAGGTTCTTACTTTGATCATGGTTCCTAGTGATCTATGCATTAGCATAAAACTCTTGAACCATTAGAATTCCGACTTGTTGGATGGGGTTTGTTAGAACTTCCCAACCTCTTCTATGGATCTCATGTCGGATCTCTGGATACTCATTTTTCTTGAGTTTGAAAGGGACCTCGGGGATCACCTTCTTCTTGGCCACAACATCATAGAAGTGGTCTTGATGGGCTTTGGAGATGAATCTTTCCATCTTCCATGACTCGAAGGTGGAAGCTTTTGTCTTTCCTTTCCCTTTTCTAGAGGATTCTCTGGTCTTAGGTGCCATCAATGGTAATGGAAAAACAAAAAGCTTTATGCTTTTACCACACCAAACTTAGAATATTGCTCGCCCTCGAGCAAGAGAAGAAAGAAAAGATGAAGAAGAAGAAGAAATGGAGGAGAGGGGGAGAAGGTTGTGTTTCGGCCAAGAAGGGGAAGAGAGGGTTATGTTGTGTGAAAATGAAGAAGAATGGAAGGGTTTATATAGTGGAGGGAGAGGGGTTAGGGTTCGGCCATATGGGGTGGGATTGGGTGGGAAAGTGATTTTGAATTTTGAAGGTAGGTGGGGTTTATGAGGTAGGTTTATGGGGAAGAGTGGATGGATGTGAGTGGTGAATAGGTGATAGGGAAGAGAGCTTGAGGTGATTGGTGAAGTGTTTTGGGGAAGGGTGTTTATTGGGAAGAGAGGATGAACATTGAGAAGAGGGAAGAGTATGAGTGGAGGTAGGTGGGGATCCTGTGGGGTCCACAGATGCTGAGATGATCATGTGGAGTCCACAGATCCTGAGGTGTCAAGGAATTGCATCCCTGCACCAATTAGGCATGTAAAATGCCTTTGCATGCAATTCTGGCGTTTAAACGCCGAATTGGTGCTTGTTCTGGCGTTCAGCGCCCAGATGCAGCATGTTTCTGGCGTTGAACGCCAGTTCTATGCTTGTTTCTGGCGTTCAGCGCCAGCTTTCCTCAGTGTGCATTCCTGGCATCTGAACGCCAGGATGCTGCTTGTTTTGGGCGTTCAATGCCAGATCCATGCTCTGTTCTGGCGTTGAACGGCAGCCAGATGCTCCTTACTGGCGTTTAAACGCCAGTAAGTCTTTCCTCCAGGGTGTGATTTTCTTCTGCTGTTTTTGATTCTGTTTTTAATTTTTTTAATTTATTTTGTGACTCCACATGATCATGAACCTAATAAAACATGAAAGAACAATAAAAAAAATTAGATAAATAAAAATTGGGTTGCCTCCCAACAAGCGCTTCTTTAATGTCAATAGCTTGACAGTGGGCTCTCATGGAGCCACACAGGTGATCAGGTCAATTTTATAGACTCCCAACACCAAACTTAGAGTTTGACTGTGGGGGCTTTAGTTGACTCTGTACTGAGAGAAGCTTACTGTGCCTCTTTTCCATGTTTACAGAAGGATGACCTTGAGTTTTAAACACAAGGGAGTCCTCATTCAATTGAAGGACTAGTTCACCTCTGTCTACATCAATCACAGCTCTTGCTGTGGCTAGGAAGGGTCTTCCAAGAATGATGGATTCATCCTCATCCTTCCCAGTATCTAGGATTATGAAATCAGCAGGGATGTAAAGGCCTTCAACC
The DNA here is from genome assembly GCF_059453495.1 of Arachis ipaensis. Classification (NCBI taxonomy): domain Eukaryota; kingdom Viridiplantae; phylum Streptophyta; class Magnoliopsida; order Fabales; family Fabaceae; genus Arachis; species Arachis ipaensis. The sequence continues at coordinate 99,040,363 of NC_142439.1, forward strand.
TTTACTAACACATCCTCTACTTGTCCATAAGCCTCTTTTCTTGAGTTGTCTGCCATCTCTAATGAGATTTTAGCAGCTTGCACCTCAAAGATTCCCAGTTTCTCCATTATAGAGAGTGGCATGAGGTTTATTCCTGACCCAAGGTCACATAAAGCCTTCTCAAAGGTCATGGTGCCTATGGTACAAGGTATTAGGAACTTTCCAGGATCCTGTTTCTTCTGAGGCAATCTCAGTTGATCTAATGCATTTAGTTCATTTGTGAACAGAGGAGGTTCATCTCTCCAAGTCTCTTTACCAAATAAATTGCCATTCAGCTTCATTATTGCACCAAGGAACTTGGCAACTTGCTCTTCAGTAACATCCTCATTCTCTTCAGAAGAGGAATACTCATCAGAGCTCATGAATGGCATAAGGAGGTTTAATAGAATCTCTATGGTCTCTAGATGAGTCTCATATTCCTTTGGTTCCTCAGAAGGATACTCCTTGTTGATCACTGGACGTCCCAGGAGGTCTTCCTCCTTGGGATTCACGTCCTCCCCTTCCTCCTTGGATTCGGCCATGATGGTTATATCAATGGCCTTGCACTCTCCTTTTGGATTTTCTTCGGTATTGCTTGGGAGGGTACTAGGAGGGGTATCAGTGATCTTCTTACTCAGCTGGCCCACTTGTGCCTCCAAATTTCTAATGGAGGACCTTGTTTCATTCATGAAACTCAGAGTGGCCTTAGATAGATCAAAGACTAAGTTTGCTAAATTAGAAGTATTTTGTTCAGAATTCTCTGTCTGTTGCTGAGTGGATGATGGAAAAGGCTTGCTATTGCTAAACCTATTTCTTCCACCATTATTAAAGCCTTGTTGAGGCTTTTGTTGATCCTTCCATGAGATATTTGGGTGATTTCTCCATGAGGAATTATAGGTGTTTCCATATGGTTCACCCATGTAATTCACCTCTGCTATTGCAGGGTTTTCAGGATTATAAGCTTCTTCTTCAGAAGATGCCTCTTGAGTACTGTTGGATGCAGCTTGCATTCCATTCAGACTCTGAGAAATCATATTGACTTGCTGAGTCAATATTTTATTCTGAGCCAATATGGCATTCAGAGTATCAATTTCAAGAACTCCCTTCTTCTGAGGCGTCCCATTACTCACAGGATTCCTCTCAGAAGTATACATAAACTGGTTGTTAGCAACCATGTCAATAAGTTCTTGAGCTTCTGCAGGCGTTTTCTTTAGGTGAATGGATCCACCTGCAGAAGTATCCAATGACATCTTAGCTAATTCAGACAGACCATCATAGAATATATCCATGATGGTCTATTCTGAAAGCATGTCAGAAGGACACTCTTTGGTCAGTTGCTTGTATTTCTCCCAAGCTTCATAGAGAGATTCACCTTCTTTCTGTCTGAAGGTTTGAACATCCACTCTAAGCTTACTCAGCTTTTGAGGAGGAAAGAACTTGGCTAAGAAAGCCGTGACCAGCTTATCCCAAGAGTTCAGGCTATCTTTAGGTTGAGAATCCAACCATATTCTAGCTCTGTCTCTCACAGTAAAAGGGAAAAGCATGAGCCTGTAGACTTCAGGATCTACTCCATTAGTCTTAACAGTATCACAGATCTGCAAGAATTCAGTTAAGAACTGAAAGGGATCTTCAGATGAAAGTCCATGAAACTTGCAGTTTTGTTGCATCAGAGAAACTAATTGAGGTTTAAGCTCAAAATTGTTTACTCCAATGGTAGGGATGGAGATGCTTCTTCCATGTAAATTGGAATTAGGTGCAGTAAAGTCACCAAGCATCTTCCTTGCATTATTATTATTTTCGGCTGCCATCTCCTCTTTCTTTTTGAAATTTCTGTAAGGTTGTCTCTGGATTGTTGTAATTTAGCTTCTCTTAGTTTTCTCTTCAGAGTCCTTTCAGGTTTAGGGTTCGCTTCAACAAGAATGTTCTTGTCTTTGCTCCTGCTCATATGAAAAAGAAGAAAACAGAAAATAATAATAGGAATCCTCTTTGCCACAGTATAGAGGTTCCTTTGTGTGAGTAGAAGAAAAGAAGAAAGAGAGTGAAGAAGAGAAAAATTCGAACTCAGAAGAGAAGAAGGGGTTCGAATTTTTGGGTGAGGCGAAGTGTTAGTAGATGAATAAATAAATAGAAGGATATGAGAGAGAGAATTTCAAAAATTAAATTTTGAAAAAGAGTTAATGATTTTCGAAAATTAAAGGAGAATTGAAATTAAAATTAAAATTTAAACAATTAATTAATTAAAAAGAATTTTTGAAAAAGAGGGAGGTATTTTCGAAAATTAGAGAGGGATAGTTAGTTAGGTAGTTTTGAAAGAGATAAGAAACAAACAAAAAGTTAATTAGTTAGTTGAAACAAATTTTGAAATTCAATTTTTAAAAAATAAGAAGATAAGAAGTTAGAAAAGATATTTGAAAAAGATATGATATGAAAAGGTAGGATTAAAAAGATATGATTTTGAAAAAGATAAGATAAAAATATATTTTTGAAAAGATATGATTGAAATTAGTTTTGAAAAAGATTTGATTTTTAAAATCACAATTAATGACTTGATTCACAAGAAATCACAAGATATGATTCTAGAACTTAAAGTTTGAATCTTTCTTAACAAGCAAGTAACAAACTTGAAATTTTTAAATCAAAACATTAATTGTTGATGATATTTTTGAAAATTATGAGATAAAATTAAGAAAAAGATTTTTAAAAAATATTTTTAAAATTTTCGAAAATAAATAAGAAAAAATGAAAAAGATTTGATTTAAAAAAAATTTTGAAAAAGATAAGATTTTTAAATTGAAAATTTGATTTGACTCATAAGAAACAACTAAATTTTAAAAAGTTTTGAAAAAGTCAACTCAAATTTTCGAAAATTTATGAGTGAAAAAGGGAAAGATATTTTTTTTATTTTTGAATTTTTAATGAAGAAAGAGAAAAACATGAAAAAGACTCAATGCATGAGAATTTTTAGATCAAAACAATGAATGCATGCAAGAACACTATGAATGTCAAGATGAACACCAAAAACACTTTGAAGATTATGATGAACATCAAGAACATATTTTTGAAAAATTTTTTATGCAAGAAAAAATGCAAGATACCAAACTTAGAAATCTTTAATATTTAGACACTAAGAATTGATGTCAGGGCATTTTGGCCAGTTTCACTGACCTTTTCTTTACTGTTTTTAGGGTAGTTTCATGCATTTCCTTAGGAAATAAGCTAGTTTTGGGTAGATATTCAATTACATCTTGATTCAAGTATACATTGTGCAGTTTACATGATTTCATGAGGATTTTGCATGAATTTAAGGACAAATTGGATGTTGCATTTCCCATGACTTGGACTAGAACTTTGATGCACTTTATTGCTTGATTTCAGGACAAAGGAAGCAAAGAAGAACCACATTAGTGGCTACGTTAGTTACACTAACGTTAACACTAACGTGGAATGGGAGTAACTTGCAAAGTTAATGAGAAAAGTAATTGCCAATAACGCTCTCGAAGCCATCATTGCCCACGTTAAGAGTCACGTTAACTAAGTTAACGTGAACTCTAACGTGGAAGAAAGGAAATGGAGCCAACGTTAGTGACACTTAACATTATCACTAACATTGGACCAAGCTCATAAGTGGCCACGTTAGTTGCCACGTTAACTTAGTTAACGTGGCCTCTAACGTTAAGAAGTAAAGGGGAATCCAACGTTAGTGACATTCAACTTTGTCACTAACGTTGGCCAAGTCACAATAAGCCACGTTAACTTCCATGTTAACCTAGTTAACGTGGAAGCTAACGCGAGGAGACAAAGTGGTCGACAACGTTAGTGACACCAAACATTGTCACTAACATTGGAAGGAACCCACACAAGCCCCAATAAGCCACGTTAACTCCCACGTTAACTTAGTTAACGTGAAGAAGGGAGGTGATCGCCAACGTTAGTGATACCCAACATTGTCACTAACGTTGGAATTAGCCCACATAAGCCACTATGAGCCACGTTAACTCCCACGTTAACTTAGTTAACGTGGAAGCTAACGTGGATAAGGGAATGATGAGCCAACGTTAGTGACACTCAACTTTGTCACTAACGTTGGAGATGGCTAGCATGGCCACATTAGAAGCCATGTTAACCTAGTTAACGTGGACTCTAACGTGAGAAATAGGGGCACATTGGAACGTTAGTGACAATGGTAAGTGTCACTAACGTTCTCGAAGGTTGGCAAGCCTACGTTAAAAGAGCCACGTTAACTAAGTTAACGTGGTCTCTAACGTAGGGAAGGGGAAGACTTCTCAACGTTATTGGGAAAGGCAAGTCCCAATAACGTGTGCGAAGGACAAAGAGGCAACGTTAGTGGCAACGTTTGTGCCACTAACGTTGACGATAACGTGGCTCTTACTTGGGTGAGGAACGTTAGTGAAAAAGGTGATTGTCACTAACGTTCTCGAACCCATATTTTCACTGAACGTTAACACCACTAACGTCTTGAGCTAAAGTCTCTGCCCACTTCACACTTTCTCTCTGCAAGTAAAGCCAAGCCCAATGAAGAAGAGAACTGCTTCAAATTCAAGATTCAAAGGCCCATACCCAAGACTTGAAGAGCCAACTAGAAGAACAGAAGAGTAGTATATATAGGAGTAGCTTTGAATTAAATTAAGAGTTGAAAATTATAGGGAGCCTCTTGGAATAGAACTACTCTCTGTATTTTACTTTCTCTGCACTTCTAGTTTCATCATGTATTCTCCATCTTTGTTTTCATTTTCCAGAGCTATGAACAACTAAACCCTTTTCATTGGGTTAGGGAGCTCTGTTATAATTTGATGGATCAATACTAGTTTTCATTATTCTTCTTCTATCTTTTCTCTTGATTTTACTTGAAAGCTTTCGATCTTCATCCAATTGGGTAGTTATCTTGGAAAAGAAGCTATTCATACTTGGATCTCTTCTGAACCTTGAAAGAGGAATGAAGAGATCATGCTAGAAATGCTTTCTCATGCTGGACCAAATTGGGTTTGGATGGATATGTGACTATAATCCTCTCAACACTTGATTTGGGAAATGCATGTGGTATAATCAGTGACCATACTTCATCTCTTCTCATGAGCAATTGACCAAGGAATTGGCTATTGATCAAGATTTGAGAGATTGAATTACAAGAAATTGTAATTCAATCACTTAAGATTGCCAAGGAGATCAATGAGTGCATTGATTGAGGAAGAGATGAAAATGAAATTGATCCGGAGAATGCAACATCTCCTAAGCCCAATGAACTCCCCATTTCTGATCTTACCCATTCTCTTTAATTTCTGTCATTTACTTTTATGAGCAATTTCCCCATTCCCATTTAAGATTCTGCAATTTACTTTCCGTCATCTACATTCAGCTCTTATTACTTTTCTGTTATTTACTTTCCCGCCATATAATTTTCTGCAATTCTCAACTCAAATTCTGATTCTCTCAACTAGAACATTCCTCTAATTAAAGTTGCTTGATCAATCAATCCCTGTGGGATTCGACCTCACTCTATTGTGAGTTTTTACTTGACGACAAATTCGGTACACTTGCCGAAGGAAATTTGTTGCGAGACAAGTTTTCCGTGCATCAAGTTTATGGCGCCGTTGCCGGGGATTGATTGTGCATCAACAATGATTAAATTTGAGGATAACTAGATTGAGCATTTTATTTTTGTTTGATTTAATTTTCTGTTTGAGTCATTTACTTTCTGTTTTAGTTAATTTCTTCCCTTCCCCCTACTTTTTCTTTGTTATTTACCATTCATTTCACTAACCCACTAACTGTTTGATATATTGCATCACTCACACTAACAGTAATTCTGACAGATATACTTTCTGCACCTATTCTCTTTGCTTGTACTTGTTGGTTGTATGACAGGGAGAAGAAGCAGGGCTTCAACTTCCTTTGATTTTGAACCTGAGAGAACCTTCCTTAAACTAAGGAGGGAGGCAAGAGAAAAACTTGTAGTTGGTGCTGAAGAAGAGGAGGAACACTTTGAGGAATACTTTGAACCAAACATGGAAGAAAACATGGAAAACCATCATGAAGAAGAGACTCACAACCATGGCGGAAGAGGTCGAGCAAATCATGCTGGGGAGGATAGAAGAGTTTTAGGCTCTTACATCAATCCAAACCCAAGAAACTGTGGAAGTAGCATTCAAAAGCCAACCATCCATGCCAACAATTTTGAACTAAAACCACAGCTCATCACCCTTGTTCAGAACAACTGTTCGTTCGGAGGAAGTGTCCAAGAAGACCCCAATCAACATCTAACCACCTTCCTGAGAATATGTGACACAATGAAGTCTAATTGTGTTCATCCTGACGCCTATAGACTGCTCTTATTTCCATTCTCACTCAAGGATAAGGCAGCCAAGTGGCTAGAGTCTTTCCCAAAGGAGAGCTTGACAACTTGGGAAGATGTGGTGAAAAAATTCTTAGCAAGATTTTACCCCCCTCAACGAATCAATAAGCTGAGAGCTGAGGTCCAAACTTTCAGGCAACAAGATGGTGAGACTCTATATGAAGTATGGGATAGGTTTAAAGACCTAACAAGGAGGTGCCCACCAGATATGTTCAATGAATGGGTGCAGCTGCACATTTTCTATGAAGGGCTCTCTTATGAGTCAAAGAAGGCCGTACACCATTCATCCGGAGGATCTTTGAACAAGAAGAAGACCATTGAGGAGGCCATAGATGTTATTGAAACTGTAGCAGAGAATGACTACTTCTATGCTTCCGAAAGAGGGAACACAAGAGGAGTAATGGAACTAAACAATGTAGATGCTCTGCTGGCCCAAAACAAGCTCATTACCCAGCAGCTGGCTAACCTCACCAAGAAGATGGAGAGGAACCAAGTAGCAGCAATCTCCACTTCATCAACAAACCAAGAAGGAGTGAATGAAGAAACAGAGGGTAGTCAGGAGCAAGCCAACTACATTGGGAATTCACCTAGGCAAAACCATGATCCATACTCCAAGACCTACAACCCTGGATGGAGGAATCACCCAAACTTTGGGTGGGGAAATTAACAAGACCAAAGCCTTGATCAAAGATGCCCAAATCCCAACAATGCAAGCCACCAACACTTCACATCTAGACCATATCAACACCCCAATAACAACACCTCTCCACATCCACATCAAAACCAAAATAACTTACCTCATCCTTCCACCTCTAATCCCGATCTACAATCATTTGATGACAGACTCTCAAGGATTGAGAATCTACTTGAAGGCATAGGCAAGGAGATTCAAGACAACAAGGTGTTCAAGGAGGAAGTGCGAGCCAGTTTCAAGAACCAGGGAGACACAATCAAGAGGTTGGAATCTCAAGTGGGGTATCTCTCTGAGCAAATTCCCAAACCCACAGAAGGATTCCCAAGTGACACTGAGAAGAATCCGAGAGGTGAAACAAAGAAAGTAAGATGGGAAGATTGTAAGATGGTCACTATAAGTGATAAGGAGACTGAGGACAAGCCAAGCAAGCTGACAGAACAACCTGAAGATACCTCAGTAGAGAAGAAGGAAAAAGATCATCAAGAACCAGAAATCTCACAACAGGAGCTACTGAGACTCTACGCACCTTTTCCCCAACTGCTCAATGGTGCTGTGGAGAAGAGAATATACTCAAGGTTTCTAGATTTGTTTGCATCTCTGTATGTCAACATACCATTCATCAAGACTATTCAACAAATGCCTGCATACATCAAGTATATGAAGGAGCTGCTTCCCAGGAAAAGCTCACTCAAGGGAGGCCAAACTATAGTAATGAACAAGGAGTGCAGTGCCCTCATTCAACCACAGTTGCCTACGAAAAGAAAAGATCCAGGGAGTTTTCATGTCCCCTGTGCCATAGGAGAAACAATGTTTGATATAGCACTCTGCGATTTGGGAGCAAGCATCAACTTAATGCCCTTATCCCTGGTGAAGAGGCTGCAGATCAATGAGATATTGCCCACAGATGTAGTCATCAGGCTGGCTGACAAAACTAAAAAACAAGCAATAGGGGTGGTGGAAAATGTGTTGTTAAAGGTTGGGAAATACTTTCTTCCCACAGACTTTGTCATCTTGGACATGGAAGAGAGTCACACTCACCCAATCATATTGGGAAGACCATTCATAGCTATAGCCAGAGTACTCATAGATGTGGAGCGAGGGGAGCTAATATTGAGGATCCATGATGAACGACTCAGCTTTAATGTCTTCAAACTGTCACAAGAAGCAGACCAAGAAAACAAAGAACTAAGCAAAGATCATAATGAGATGTTGACAGAGGAAGCAAGCACTGAAGCACAACCAGCCCATCTGGGAAAGCCCTTGGTTGATGAACAAGGAAATAAGCAGTTGTCAGAACTCAAGGAAAAGCTGGAGAAACCTAAACCACCAGAGACATGTGAAGACAACAACAAAATTCCCTTAGAAGAAGAAGAAGTCACCAAGAGCAAGGCAACATCAAAAGGGACAAAGAAGAAGGTACCAAGGGGGTGGAGGAACAAGAAGATCCCTACGGAAGACTTCTCTCCAGGAGATAAAGTGATCTCAGCTTACTTCCCAGATATCCCCCCTAATCTCCCCACTGTACCATCTCAGTTACCTAAGGTCTTCACTATCAACAAAGTTCTCTCCTTGGAACATGTAGAGATCATTGATACAACCAATGGATATAAGTCCAAGGCAAGAGAGGAGGACTTGAAGCATTATCAACCTCCCTAATGAAGGAGAAACGTCAAGCTAGTGACGCTAAAGAAGCGCTTCATGGGAGGCAACCCATGTTTTATGAGCTTTTACTAGTGAATAAGTCAATATTCATGAATTTCAACCCAAACTTGACAAACACTTGGTGAAATCCTTATATTGCAGTATATAGTGAAGAACAAGTTTGGTGTTCAAAGCGTGCCAAGAAAGCATGAATGCAACTGAGAGCATGCTAGTCTTGGAGCTTTGAACAGAACTTTTCATCACAGTACTCCAAACTAAGTTTGGTGTCACCCCATGGTGCCACCAATGTGCATATAAGGATACACAGTTAGTTAGTTAGTTAGTTAGAGTTCATGAATAAACAAAATCTTTTCTTCTTTTTATTATTTTAGCCGTAAAGTTTAAATACTTTTTAGGACATTAATTTTTCTTATTTTATAGGGAAAAGGAGAGGAGCATTGAAGGAGATTTATTGGACAATTGAATGAGAAAGGCTCGGCCACTTCATGAAGAGGGACTACACACTTGTTCTAAAAAGGGAAGGCATTGGAAAATGTTGCCATGCAACATTGAAAATAATGGGACCCTTGAAGACCGAGCAATCTCCATCATAAAGTGATGATCCTTGTCCTTTCTCCATGCACAACCCCAACCGTCCATCAAACAACCACTCCATCAATCCATACCCTCCATTCACTCACAACCTCTCTATATAAGTGATCCTTGTTTCGTACCCCACTCTGCACACCTCTCCATTTCGGATTCCCCTTCACTCCCTTCATTGCACTCAACCCTAAACAACCAAAAGTCTCCACACCATTGCCAACTTCCCACATTAACCCTCATTTATGGCATCTTCGAGCTCTAAAAGAAGGAAGGGAAAGGAACCTATGGAGCAACACCTGTATGATGAAAAGAGATTTAGAAGCTTGCACCATGCATTGCAATACGGGTGGATGGTGGATAAAGAGATCATTTATGAGCTGGGATTTCAAGTTAGGAAAACTGAGTGTCCCGAAATCACAAAGAAGGTAGAAAAGAGAAGATGGGAGCTCCTCACTGATCCGGTCATTAAGGTGAATGCAAATCTTATAAGAGAGTTTTATGCAAATGCGGTCTGATATGATAAGGCAGATAAGTCATATACAAGCTTTGTGAGAGGAAAGATTGTGGATTTTGGTCCCATGAGTGTCATGAAGGCATTAAAACTGCGGTCCATACCGTTTGAAGAAGAGAGTTATCATTCAAGAATGGACAACAACCCTAATCATGACCAGATTGTGCAAGACATTTGTGTACCAGGAGCTAACTGGGAAAGATATGCAGATAGGAGACCAAGGTTCATCGAGAGAGCAGATCTCACTCCGGAAGCAAAGGGGTGGTTCAAAATTGTAAGGAGGTCCATCTTCCCAGCAGCGAACAACTCGGAGGTGAATCTCAAGAGAGCCACACTGGTACACTGTATACTCAAAGGAGGAGAGATCAAGGTCCATGAACTCATAGCAGAAGGCATTAGAAAAATGGCAGAGAAAAGCGACTCAAGAGGAACGTTAGGCTACCCCAGCACTATTTACCGACTGTGCAAGAAAGCTGGGGTGGTGTTTGAAGATGAGGACCCCGTGTGGATAAAAGAGGGCATTCCAATAACCGTTCGACGAATACATGCTACCGCATCCCCCCTGCCTCAACGGAAGCAAAGGAAGAGGATAGCCCCTCAAGTAGTGGAAGGACAAGTCTTAGAGGGGCAAGCACCAGCCACCTTGGATATGCACAAATTGCAGGAAGCCATTGATGGGCTATCTCGACAATATTTGGAAAGCCAAGGAGCACAGAGAGAGCTTAAACTACAAATGATGGGGCAGCAAGAGGAGTCACTCTCAAGATGGATGACTCAACAAGGGGAGTGGCAAAAGCAAATGATGGATCAGCAACTTAGTCAAGGGCAACGATGGAGTGAAATATTCCACATGATGGAACAAAGGCAAAATGAGCAACAAGAATCCATCCAGAGGCTAATCAATATCCAAGCACATCAAGGTGCACATATACATGAGATGCATCGAAGACAGATAGAACAGGCAGAACTATTGGACGAGCAAAGGGCATTCGCAGAAGGAGTTTACCTGAGCAAGACTGGGCATCATATAAATACTCAAGCCAGGCTCGGTTACTTGGTAGGACAGCTACCTATATTGCATCCAGGAATCACAAGGTATGAAGAAATGAGGGATGAATTAGCACGAGAAGAAAGATAAAAGGTGGAAGAGAGTCATGAATCAGTGAGGAAGGCACTTGAGGATTGGAAGCAAGCAAGATTGGCACGGATGCGAGGGAATGCAAGAGGACACAAAGAAGACAAACAAGGAGGAAAGCATGGGCATCCACAAGAGTAAAAGGTGGTGACGTTCCTTCTTTGGTCCATCTTTTTCTATGCTTTGAATAAGGAAGATCTTGTATGAAATAGAACTTGCTTCCATGTTATGTTTAAACCTTTTTAAATTCTGTCTTTTATGTTTTTGTGAAAAAAGGTCTATGTTTGCTGGTCTTTATGTCACTGTACCCTTACTTTGCTTACTTGTATGTTTGTCCCTTTAAATCAAATGAAAAGAGAATGAGTGTTTTTAAAAGACCAGTGAGGAGTTCATACTATGGAGTAAGTTCATGAGTTTATGGTGTGGTCATAAGTTAGCTAAGTTGGTTCAACCACAAGGTGGGAGGACAACTATCTGTCATGAATACTATACTTGAGACACACCCCATGAGACTAGCTAAATAAGAAGATCCTAATAAGAAAAAGGGAAAGAACAATCAAAGTTGAGGAATAAAAGAAAAAGAACAAGCAATAAGGCTAGGTACCAATGGTTTTTAATCTTGAAGCATGTGTCTGTGGTGCTCCTGTGTGAGGGATCTACTTGGATGAATAAGCTCTTAGGGGTGCCTTATCACTTGGTAACTTGGGTTAACTAACTCGGGATTATCAGCTGAAAGTCCACTATCAAGAGTAACCCTCAATACAGAGCATTTAGTAACCCAAAGAGGTGCTGGACACCAAGGTCTCAAGAAAAGAAAATAAATAAACTATGTGCCTGTGGTGTGTATGTATGGGGGAGAGACTTGAGCAAGTAAGTCCTTAGGGGTGCTTCAACACCTAGCACCTTGAACCAACTAGTTCGGGAGTGTTGGCTGAAAGCTTATTTTAAAGAGTTGCCCCCTTACAGAGCACCTAGCTTAAGAACAAAAATAAGCCCTGAAATAACAACAAAAGGATCAATGAATAAAAGTCTCATGGGATGCAATCACAATGAGTATTCTAGGACATGATAAAGGTCTGAAAGCCAGGAATGAACCTAAGTTGCTATGCATGAAACCACCATAAAACCAGGGACATGACTTCCACAAGAATGACTCATTTCTCTTGGCATTCCATTCATCATTCTCTTGTTCCAGTACTTGCTTAGGGACAAGCAAGCTTTAAGTTTGGTGTTGTGATGCCAGGGCATTTTGGCCAGTTTCACTGACCTTTTCTTTACTGTTTTTAGGGTAGTTTCATGCATTTCCTTAGGAAATAAGCTAGTTTTGGGTAGATATTCACTTACATCTTGATTCAAGTATACATTGTGCACTTTACATGATTTCATGAGGATTTTGCATGAATTTAAGGACAAATTGGATGTTGCATTTCCCATGACTTGGACTAGAACTTTGATGCACTTTATTGCTTGATTTCAGGACAAAGGAAGCAAAGAAGAACCACATTATTGGCTACGTTAGTTACACTAACGTTAACACTAACGTGGAATGGGAGTAACTTGCAAAGTTAATGAGAAAAGTAATTGCCAATAACGCTCTCGAAGCATCATTGCCCACGTTAAGAGTCACGTTAACTAAGTTAACGTGAACTCTAACGTGAAAGAAAGGAAATAGAGCCAACGCTAGTGACACTTAACATTATCACTAACGTTGGACCAAGCTCATAAATGGCCACGTTAGTTGCCACATTAACTTAGTTAACGTGGCCTCTAATGTTAAGAAGTAAAGGGGAAGCCAACGTTAGTGACATTCAATTTTGTCACTAACGTTGGCCAAGTCACAATAAGCCACGTTAACTTCCACGTTAACCTAGTTAACGTGGAAGCTAACGTGAGGAGACAAAGTGGTCGACAACGTTAGTGACACCAAACATTGTCACTAACGTTGGAAGGAACCCACACAAGCCCCAATAAGCCACGTTAACTCCCACGTTAACTTAGTTAACGTGGAAGTTAACGTGAAGAAGGGAGGTGATCGCCAACGTTAGTGACACCAAACATTGTCACTAACGTTGGAAATAGCCCACATAAGCCACTATGAGCCACGTTAACGCCCACGTTAACTTAGTTAACGTGGAAGCTAACGTGGATAAGGGAATGATGAGCCAACGTTAGTGATACTCAACTTTGTCACTAACGTTGGAGATGGCTAGCATGGCCACGTTAGAAGCCACGTTAACCTAGTTAACGTGGACTCTAACGTGAGAAATAGGGGCACATTGGAACGCTAGTGACAATGGTAAGTGTCACTAACGTTCTCGAAGGTTGGCAAGCCTACGTTAAAAGAGCCACGTTAACTAAGTTAACGTGGACTCTAACGTAGGGAAGGGGGAGACTTCTCAACGTTATTGGGAAAGGCAAGTCCCAATAACGTGTGCGAAGGACAAAGAGGCAACGTTAGTGGCAACGTTTGTGCCACTAATGTTGAAGATAACGTGGCTCTTACTTGGGTGAGGAACGTTAGTGAAAAAGGTGATTGTCACTAACGTTCTCGAACCCATATTTTCACTGAACGTTAACACCACTAACGTCCTGAGCTAAAGTCTCTGCCCACTTCACACCTTCTCTCTGCAAGTAAAGCCAAGCCCAACGAAGAAGAGAATTGCTTCAAACTCAAGATCCAAAGGCCCATACCCAAGACTTGAAGAGCCAACTAGAAGAACAGAAGAGTAGTATATATAGGAGTAGCTTTGAATTAAATTAAGAGTTGGAAATTATAGGGAGCCTCTTGGCATAGAACTACTCTCTGTATTTTACTTTCTCTGCACTTCTAGTTTCATCATGTATTCTCCATCTTTGTTTTCATTTTCCAGAGCTATGAACAACTAAACCCCTTTCATTGGGTTAGGGAGCTCTGTTGTAATTTGATGGATCAATACTAGTTTTCATTATTCTTCTTCTATCTTTTCTCTTGATTTTACTTGAAAGCTTTCAATCTTCATCCAATTGGGTAGTTATCTTGGAAAAGAAGCTATTCATACTTGGATCTCTTCTGAACCTTGAAAGAGGAATGAAGAGATCATGCTAGAAATGCTTTCTCATGCTGGACCAAATTGGGTTTGGATGGATATGTGACTATAATCCTCTCAACACTTGATTTGGAAAATGCATGTGGCATAATCAGTGACCATACTTCATCTCTTCTCATGAGCAATTGACCAAGGAATTAGCTATTGATCAAGATTTGAGAGATTGAATTACAAGAAATTGTAATTCAATCACTTAAGATTGCCAAGAAGATCAATGTGTGCATTGATTGAGGAAGAGATGAAAATGAAATTGATCCGGAGAATGCAACATCTCCTAAGCCCAATGAACTCCCCATTTCTGATCTCACCCATTCTCTTTAATTTCTGTCATTTACTTTTATGAGCAATTTCCCCATTCCCATTTAAGATTCTGCAATTTACTTTCCGTCATCTACATTCAGCTCTTATTTCTAGCATTTACTTTTCTGTTATTTACTTTCCTGCCATATAATTTTCTGCAATTCTCAACTCAAATTCTGATTCGCTCAACTAGAACATTCCTCTAATTAAAGTTGCTTGATCAATTAATCCCTGTGGGATTCGACCTCACTCTATTGTGAGTTTTTACTTGACGACAAATTCGGTACACTTGGCGAAGGAAATTTGTTGCGAGACAAGTTTTTCGTGCATCAAGAATTCAAGAATGCATATGAAAAACACCATACAACACAAAACAATATAATATGAAGATCAATCAAGAAGGTTTATCAAGAACAACTTGAAGATCATGATGAATGCAATGCATGAATGCAATTGTCGAAAAAAATGCAAGATGAGTATGCAATTGACACCAAACTTAAAATTTGACACAAGACTCAAACAAACAACATAAAATATTTTTTGATTTTTATGATTTTATTAAAATTTTTTTTTTATTTTTGTATATTTTTTTTTCGAAAAACATATAGGAAAAAGAAAATAAGAAATTCAAAATTTTTAATAAGAATTCCAGGAATCTTTCAATGTTGGCCTAAAGCTCCAATCCAAGGGTTGGGCATGGCTTAATAGCCAGCCAGCTTTAGGATATAAATCAGGCATGCAACAACTGATATTCCAATTAACTTGCCTCTATGCTGATGGTTGGAAGCCACAGTCCAAAATAATTAGACATGGCTTTACAGCCAGCCAGGCTTCAACATGCTTCATGAAACACTAGAATTCATTCTTAAAATTTTAGAATAATTTTCGAAAACAGATGAGAAATTTTTGAAAGATTTTTGAAAAAATTTTGAAAATAAAACAAAAAGAAAATTACCTAATCTGAGCAACAAGATGGACCATCAGTTGTCTAAACTCGAACAATCCCCGGCAACGGCGCCAAAAACTTGGTGCACGAAATTGTGATCCCTGGTAATGGCTCCAAAAACTTGTTGCTCTAATCTTAATTCATAATTTGTCACAACTTCGATACAACTAACCAGCAAGTGCACTGGGTCGTCCAAGTAATAAAACCTTACGTGAGTAAGGGTCGATCCCACGGAGATTGTTGGTATGAAGCAAGCTATGGTCATCTTGTAAATCTCAGTCAGGAAGATATCAAATGGTTATGGAGTTTTCGAATAATAATAATAAATAAACAGAAAATAAAGATAGAAATACTTATGTAAATCATTGGTGAGAATTTCAGATAAGCGTATAGAGATGCTTTCGTTCCTCTGAACCTCTGCTTTCCTGCTGTCTTCATCCAATCATTCCTACTCCTTTCCATGGCAAGCTTTCTGTAAGGGCATCACCGTTGTCAATGGCTACATCCCATCCTCTCTGCGAAAATGGTCCAAATGCTCTGTCACGGCATGGCTAATCATCTGGAGGTTCTCGATCATGCTGGAATAGGATTCACCCTCCTTTTGCGTCTGTCACTACGCCCAGCACTCGCGAGTTTGAAGTTCGTCACAGCCATCCCTTCCCAGATCCTACTCAGAATACCACAGACAAGGTTTAGACTTTTCGGATCTCAGGAATGGCCATCCATGGGTTCTAACTTATACCACAAAGATACTAATAACTCGGACTCGGTCCCCTGTATTAGATATCTAAGAGATATTCATTCTAGCTTGTTTGCATGTAGAACGGAAGTGTTTGTTAGGCACGCGTTCATAAGTGAGAATGATGATGAGCGTCACATAGTCATCACATTCATCATGTTCTTGGGAACAAATGGATATCTTAGAAGCGGAATAAGTTGAATTGAATAGAAAAACAGTAGTACTTTGCATTAAATCATGAGGAACAGCAGAACTCCACACCTTAATCTATAGAGTGTAGAAACTCTACCGTTTGAGAATACATAAGTGATAATGGAGTTCATTGGTCTCAGCCCTAGAGGGGAACTGGAGTAACCAAGACTAAAAATGATCCGAAGATGTAACTCAGGATGTCAATACAATAGTAAAAAGTCCTATTTATACTAAACTAGCTACTATGGTTTACAGAAGTAAGTAATTGATGCATAAATCCACTTCCGGGGCCCACTTGGTGTGTGCTTGGGCTGAGCTTGAAGTTTACACGTGCAGAGGCTTCTTCTAGAGTTGAACGCCAAGTTGTAACATGTTTTTGGCGTTCAACTCTGGTTCGTGACGTGTTTCTGGCGTTTAACTCCAGATTGCAGCGTAGAATTGGCGTTCAACGCCCTTTTGGAAAGTATGGACTATTATATATTGCTGGAAAGCCCTGGATGTCTACTTTCCAACGCAATTGGAAAGTGCGCTATTTTGAGTTCTATAGCTCCAGAAAATCCATTTTGAGTGCAGGGAGGTCAGAATCCAACAGCATCAGCAGTCCTTCTTCAACCTCTGAATCTTATTTTTGCTCAAGTCCCTCAATTTCAGCCAGAAAATACCTGAAATCACAGAAAAACACACAAACTCATAGTAAAGTCCAGAAATGTGAATTTAACATAAAAACTAATAAAAACATCCCTAAAAGTAACTGGATCCTACTAAAAACATACTAAAAATAATGCCAAAAAGTGTATAAATTATCCGCTCATCACTTTCCTTGCCGGTCAAGCCGGTCCAATCTCTCAAGTATCTGATGGAGCAGTTGGTTTATTGAAGGTGCTTGTGATGTGGTAGGAGAAGGGATATCTTCCGTTGGTTCTGTGCTCCGGTTGATAGTGGTTGCTGGAGGTCTGATATACTTCCCATTAGGGACGATCTGATCATCCTGTGGAATCATGGCCTTGGTGTCCCCAGCTCTATAGGAGACTCCGGCTGCTGAGACTAGATCTGAAACTAAGGCGGAAAAAGGTAGGTTGCCCGTAATCTGTACGTGTCCCATAGTATTCCGGATGTGTCTTGGTAAATTGAGAGGCTGGTCTGTAAGGATACACCAGAGTAAAACAGCCATGCTGCAGTGAAGGAGGACTCGTGAGTGCTTAGAAAAATGTAATGGGACATGATCTGTGCCCATACTCGAGCCTCCAAGGTGAGTGCTGAAGCCAATATACTCTTAGGTCGGGATCGATGGTATCCATAGATCCATTTGCTGCCAGGTTATGCTATAACTCTGAGAACGGTGTCCCAGTTAAATTGGTATGTCTGGCGTTTGAATGAGGCTTCTTGGAATGCGTCCAATCCTTCTGGAGTAGGGGAAAGATCTAAAGCTCGTTGAATGGCCACTTCAGTTATGGGAACTTGCTTCTGACGGACATAGACAGACTGCATGGTTGGCATGTGAAAATTGGAGTAGAATTCAACTACCCATGAAAGGTTAACCTGCCGTGGCTGTCTCCGTAGGAATCCCCATTGTCTTTGCTCAATGTGGGACTCAACAAATTCAATAATGTGGGTTGGGAGGATGAGAAGGTACTCATTGTTATAGTTCCTTTCAGCCAGGATGGAAAACATCTGCTCACAGTAGCGGTTAGTGAACTGCGCAGTGTCCTTTGCTGGAAAGGTTTTTTCTTTTTGATCGACCTTGATGATCCTCTTGATTCTCTTTGTTGAGGGCTTTACTGTTGTTGAAGATGGCTCTGCAGCTAGTTCTCTTTTTGTTCCTTTCCTTGCCGGTGGTTTGTGAGTAGCTTTCTCTTTACCCTTTTTGATGGCCATCCTGAAAAGGGAAGAGAAGGTAACATGTAAAGCTAAGGGTTCAAGCAAGGAAGAAGATAGTACAAGTGATAATCAATGCACGGTAAAGAAGGATGTCGTTAACACATGGTCGCGAATCCATGTGAAAAGTTCATAAATAGAAATATAGCAAGTGCATGTTGTGGCAATAAGATGCAAGATGTTTATTGGCATGCTGGCAAAGGCATGAGTAGCATAGATCAAGCATTAATTGTCCAATTTGATTATCAACTCTTTCAAACTAACAACCTGTTTGTATTGACAATTATATTCAATCAATAATATATGAAAAGGAGTTTTGTGAAAAACAGGCACTAGAGTAGTAGAATAATTTAAAAATAGTGCACAATGCCATAGGGACTTTTTCACAAACACTTAGCATGCATGGTAAATATGTTATTAAAAGTATTGAATTTGAACATGCAAACAACCCTTAAGAAGTAATATTAATTGTCAAACAATTCCTTAATAACTCACAAGCAAAATATAGAAGAAAACAATCACCCAAGTAAATTTCTAACATCAATTAAAATAATATAAAAAGAAAAAGAAAGAAAAAGGAAACATAGAGTATGAAAGTAAAAATTAAAAGAAGAAGAAAACATAAAAAAAAAATAAAAAAAAAATAATAATAATAATAATAATAATAATAATAATAATAATAATGGAAAAGTAAAAAAGAAAGAAGAAAAGAAAAGAACCTTGATAATGGATGTGAAAAAGAGGGGAAAAAAAGGTAAAAAGTAAGAAAGAATAAAGAATAAAGAATAAAGAATAAAGAAGAAAGAAGAAAGAAATAAGAAGGAAAAGAAAAGATTAGGATTGGGGAACAAAAGATAAAATATCTGGCGCTGATCTGGATAAGCTGTGCGGCGCAGGCGACGCGGATGCATGGTGCACGCGTTCGCGTGATTAGCGCTATGTTCAAGTGACGCGGACGCGTGGGTCACGCATTTCCGTGGTTTGTGATATTTTCAGGTGACGCGATCGCGTGGGTGACGCGCACGCGTGACCTGATTTATACTATTGGCGCGAGTGTAGCCTCGTGCACGCACAACTCTCTGTTTTGTTCTCATATTGCAAAAATTCTGGGTGACGCGTGCGCGTGGGTAACGCGCAAGCGTGAATGGCCTCTTTTTGAAAAATGACGCAGACGCATGGGGCACGCGTTCGCGTGATAAGGCTTGTGCTTCTAGCACCATTCCAGCCCCACTCCATCATAACTCTCTGCCATACACCTCTTTACGTTGATTTCGCAGGGTCACGCGTGCGCATGGTCGACATGTACGCGTGGGAGGCTATTTTTTTCAAATGACGCGGACGCATCAGGGATGCATTCGCGTGGGCATGTTTGTGCCTAAGGCACACCTCCAGCCACACTCCCGCGTAACTCTCTGCTTCTTTTCTTCCTTGTTTCGAATGCACCTATGACGCGGACGCGTCAGCGACGCTTGCGCTTCGCGTGCAAAAAATTTTTTTATATGCAGAATGCAAATGCAAATGCAGGCTATATGCAGAGATTATGAGAAGAGTCACTTAAGAAAATAAAGTAAAATAAAATGAAACAAAACTAAGACTGAAACAGAACGATCATAGTATGGTAGGTTGTCTCCCACCTAGCACTTTGCTTTTTACGTCCTTAAGTTGGACGGTCTTCAAGCTCATTCTACTTCTGTTGGTGGGTCTTCTAAGAGGAAGACATCTAGCTCTTTGTGATCCTTAATCTTTTCTCCATGATAAAGTTTTAGGCGATGTCCATTGACCTTGATGAATTTTGAACTAGAAGGATGACGCAGGTGAAAAACTCCGTATGGCTTTACCTTCTCTACTCTGTAGGGACCTTCCCATCTTGATCTTAGTTTGCCTGGCATAAGCCGTAGTCTGGAGTTATAAAGAAGAACTAATTCTCCTGGTCTAAATTCTCTCCTTTTTATGTGCTTGTCATGGACAGCCTTCATCTTCTCTTTGTATCGCCTAGAGTTGTCATATGCTTCTAGGCAAAGGTTCTCTAATTCTGCTAGTTGCAACTTCCTTTCAGCACCAGCTTCTTCAAAATTCATGTTGCACTCCCTCACAGCCCAGAAAGCCTTGTGTTCCACCTCTACTGGAAGGTGGCAAGCCTTTCCGTACACTAAGTGGAAAGGACTTATACCAATGGGTGTCTTGTATGCTGTTCAATATTCCCAGAGTGCATCTTATAGTCTGGCACTTCTGCTTGTCCATTGGTCTAGGGATGATAAGCTGTTGCTACTTTGTGAACAATCCCATGCTTCTTCAGTAATCCTGTTAGTCTCCTGTTACAAAAGTGAGTGCCTTGATCACTCACGATTGCTCGTGGTGATCCAAAGCGACAGATAATATGGTTTCTAACAAAGGAAACAACAGTGTTAGCATCATCAGTACGGGTAGGAATTGCTTCCACCCATTTAGAAACATAATCTACAGCTAACAGTATATAAAGGTAACCATTAGAGTTTGGAAATGGTCCCATGAAGTCAATGTCCCAAACATCAAAAATTTCATAGAAAAGCATAATCTGTTGAGGCATCTCATCCCTCTTGGATATATTACCAAACCTTTGGCATGTGAAATAGGATTTACAAAATTCAGCAACATCTTTAAAAAGAGTAGGCCACCAGAATCCATAGTCTAAGATTTTTTTAGCTGTTCTTTGAGGGCCAAAATGCCCCCCACTCTCAGAGGAGTGGCAGGCCTCTAAAATGGACTGAAATTCTGTTTGAGGTACACACCTTCTAATTACCTGGTCAGCTCCATACCTCCATAAATATGGGTCATCCCATATATAGTATTTAGACTCGCTTTTCATCTTGTCCCTTTGATGCTTAGTAAAATTTGGAGGAAAAGTATGGCTAACTAGATAATTAGCTATAGGTGCATACCAAGGAACTACTTCAAATACTGCATGCAAACTATCAAATGGAAACGCATCATTGATTGGAGTGGAGTCATCCTTAATGTGCTCAAGGCGACTCAAGTGGTCTGCCACTAAATTCTGGTTACCACTCCTATCCTTAATTTCTAAATCAAATTCTTGTAGCAGCAGTATCCAACGTATCAACCTTGGTTTGGACTTTCTTTAGCTAATAAATATTTTAGAGCTGCATGGTCTGAGTATACTACTACCTTAGTACCAAGTAAATAGACTCAAAATTTATCCAGAGCAAAAACAATAGCAAGAAGCTCTTTTTCAGTAGTAGTGTAATTAGACTGAGCAGCATCTAAGGTCTTAGATGCATAAGCAATTACGAAAAAATCCTTACCTTCACGCTGAGCCAGCATCGCTCCTACTGCATCGTTGGAGGCATCACACATAATCTCAAATGGCTAGCGCCAGTCTAGTCCTCTCACAATTGGAGCTTGAGTCAGGGCGATCTTCAGCTTATCAAATGCTTGCATGTAATCCTCACTGAACTCAAACTCAATATTTTTCTGCAACAGTCTGGATAAAGGTGATGCTACCTTACTGAAGTCCTTAATGAATCTCCTGTAAAAACCTGCATGGCCAAGGAACGAATGGACTTCCCTCACGGAGGAGGGGTAAGGTAAAATAGAAATGACATCCACCTTTGCTGGATCTACAGAAATACCCATATTAGAAACAACATGTCCTAGAACAATCTCTTGTTTTACCATAAAGTGACATTTTTCAAAATTCAATACAAGGTTTGAACTAACACACCTGTCTAAAACTCTAGCTAAACTATCCAAGCAAAGGTTAAACGAATCACCATATACGCTAAAATTATCCATAAATACTTCCATACAGTTCTCAATAAGATTTGAAAAGATACTCATCATGCATCTTTGGAAAGTAGCCGGTGCATTACATAAGCCAAAAGGCATCCTCTTATATGCATACGTTCCAAAGGGACATGTAAAAGTAGTCTTCTCCTAATCTTCAGGAGCTATATGAATTTGAAAATAGCCTGTATAACCATCTAAAAAGCAATAATGGGATTTACCTGACAGGCAATCAAGCATCTGGTCAATGAATCGCAAGGGGTAGTGATCCTTGCGAGTAGCTTGGTTGAGACGCCTATAGTCAATGCAAACCCTCCATGAATTCTGCACTCTAGTTGTTAGGAGCTCTCCATGCTCATTTTTTACTGTTGTGACTCCAGACTTCTTAGGCACCACTTGTACTGGACTGACCCATTCACTATCTGAGATGGGATAGATAATATCTGCTTCAAGTAGCCTTGTCACTTCCTTCTTGACAACTTCTAAGATGGTGGGATTCAATTTTCTTTGGGCTTGACGGACGGGTTTTGATTCCTCTTCTAAGTATATTCTGTGCTCACAGACTTGAGGGCTGATGCCTACTATATCTGCCAAGCTCCACCCAATTGCCTTCTTATGTTTTCTCAGCACACTAAGTAGCTGCTCCTCTTGTTGAGAAGTGAGTTTTCTTGCAATGATAACTGGGAACTTCTGATTATCCTCAAGGTAAGCATACTTGAGGTATGGAGGAAGGGGCTTCAATTCTGATTTCTTCTCTTGGATAGGCTCTGGATCATCCGGGGCTAATAATAATGGCAAAGTGTCCTCATTGTGTTCAGAGGGTGTCCCCACACTTGGACCTTGCTCCATGTGTTTCTCTTCTACTTCTTCTTGGTGAACTTCAACTACAGTTTCATCAATGATGTCGCACTGGAAGATAGAATGATCTTCCGAAGGGTGCTTCATAGCTTCATTTAAACTGAAACTCACTGTTCTGCCATCTATCTCAAAGGAATAAGTTCCTGAGAATGCATCCAGCTTGAACTTTGAAGTCTTCAGGAATGGTCTTCCAAGCAGGATTGATGATGGTCTTCCTGAGTCATTAGGGGGCATTTCCAGGATATAGAAGTCAATGGAAAATATGAGCCCCTTAATGCTCACCAATACATCTTCAGCAATTCCAACTACTGTAATAATTTTTTTATCTGCTAACACAAAACGAGCTGCCGACCTTTATAAGGGAGGGAGCTTCAAGTTATCATATATAGACAATGGCCTTATACTAATACATGCTCCTAAATCGCACATGCAATCAAAAAATATTACACCTCCAATGGTACAGTTTACCATACATGGACTTGGATCACTACATTTTTCAGGTATACCTCCCATTAAAGCAGATATAGAACTACCTAAAGGAATAGTTTCTAATTCATTAATTTTATCTTTATGTATGCATAAATCTTTTAGAAACTGTGCATATTTAGGTACTTGCTGAATAACATCAAAATGGGGAACATTTACCTCAATCTTTTTGAAAATTTCTACTATTTTGGGATCAAGTTCTGTCTGCTTTCTGGACTTCCTTGCAAGGTGTGGAAATGGGATATGAATGGCGCCATTTATAGCTTCTGCATCCTTTGGTGCTCCATTCTTTTGCTGAGCTAGTTCTTCTTCAACCTTGTCTTGTACTTTCTCTTCCTCTTCAGCATCTTCTACTTCTACCATATCCTCGGCTGGAGTGTGTTCTAGTGCGCTTGGCGCCTCTTGGTTCCTCTCTTGCAATGTGGTTCCGGACCTCAAAGTGATGGCATTGATGCTACCCTTGGGATTAGGTAAGGGTTGAGAAGGAATTACACTGGAGCTTAAAGGTTGGTTAGTGGAAGTAGGTAATGAATCTATCCGGGCGGCGAGAGCTTGTAAAGTGACATTCAGACCGTTTAGAGTATAGTTCAGTATAGTCTGCATGTCTTGTTGTCCTTGTGCAAGAGAACGAAGCATCTCGTCATTTGATGAGGAAGTAGGATAAGTGATTTGTGGGACCTGTTGTTGGTTGTGCTGGGATCCTTGTGACTGTCTCAGGTGAGGTGCTCTGTAGGACTGGTTCTGATTCTACTATCTGTTGTTGTTATTCCACCTCTGGTTTCCATTATTATCTCTGCCTCCTCTGTTATAGTTATCCCTCCAGCCATGGTTGGAATTATCTCTCCAACCTTGGTTGGAGTTGTCCTGCCATCCTTGGTTATAGTTCCCACCTTGGTTGTAGTTGTCTCCTTGTTGATTGTATCCTTGATTCGGGTGGTCATAGAAGTTATGAGTAGCTACCACAGTGTTGTCTTCTTGTTGGAGCTGCGGGCATTCATCATTATAATGACTATAATCAACACAGATTCCGCATACTCTTTGGGGAACTAACTGTTAAATTTGTTGTGGTGGGGAAGGCTAAGCTTGTTGTTGTTGGTTCAACTGCATTTGTTTCAATAGGTTGGTCATTTCACATATACTCTGTGTAAGAGCAGTAGTCTCAGTGCTAGAGGAAACTTCTGCAACAGCTTTTGAGTGGCTGCTCCTGTGCCTGTGATTCCTAGTAGACTCATCTAAGTCACTGATCAGTTGCCATGCTTCATTTGCGATCTTGTACTTCTTCAGAGAACCATTACTGGCACCATCTAGTGTGGTTTTGTCCCGAGGCTTCATGCCTTGAGTGAAGTAGCTAATTAACACTAGCTTGTCAATCATGTGATGGAGGCATGCGTCTAGAAGGTTCTTAAAGCGCTTCCAGTACTCATAGAGAGTCTCTGATTCTCCTTGAATAATGCAAGAGATCTCTTTTCTCAATCTATCTGTGACTTCAGCTGGAAAGTATTTTTCCAAGAATTCTCTCCTGAGCGTATCCCAGTTGGTAACAGTTGCTTCAGGTTGGGAGTAGTACCACTCCCTCGCCTTTCCCTCAAGAGAAAACGGGAAGGCGGTTAACAGAATAGAAGTTTCATTCGCACCATGACGCCCAACAGTAGAACAGGCTGTCTGGAAATCCCTTAGGTGCTTGATAGGCTCCTGAGCAGGTAAGCCATGAAATTTGGGCATCAAGTTGATTAATGCACTCTTCAGCTCAAAATCTGTAGCCAGAGTTGGATGATGCACTTGATACGGCTACAGTGTAAAATCTGGGGCTCCAGCTTCTTGAAGAGTAATCCTTCTAGGTGCTGCCATGTTATCTGCACGTGAATCAACTGAATCAGTAGTAAAGGAGCTTGTTTTGCTCTCAGATGATGGTTCATATTCGCCCTCAGATGAGACTGGTGAATCGATAACAATCACTTCACCACCCTCAGAGGCTAACCGACGTCGAGCTCACCTAATACGTGAAATAGTTATTTCAATTTCAGGATCAAATGCAGCTAAGCTCGGATCAGGCAACGAACGCGTCATTCAATGAGAGAAACATATAGCTCATGGTAAAAAAGTAAAATAAAATACGCAAATAAAATAAAATATATACACTAATTAATAATTTAGCACACAATTACAACTCTCCGGCAACGGCACCAAAAATTGGTGCATGGCAGAAATTAGGCCAATTAAAAGATTGTAATATAAGAACAGCGTTGTGAGTATAGCTCTTAACCAGCTAAAATCTGCCTCACCAATTTAGAAAGGTGTCACAAAGTTTAAAATAAAAATGCTGGGAGTATGAGTCCCAGGTCGTTGATAAACCCATATTTTATGATATATTTTGTGCTTAAATTGAGTGATTTATTCAATCCTTCACCCACTTATTCATATTAATTGCATGGTTTTACTTTCCCTTCCTTATTATGTGATGTATGTGAAAAACATGTTTCCTATGCTTAAAAAATTAATTATTTTAATTACCCTTATTATCATTCGATGCCATGATTAGTGTGTTGAGTAGTTTCAGATCTTCTAAGGCAGGAATGACTCAAAGGATGGAAAGGAAACATACAAAAAATGGAAGGAAAGCACAAAACGGAGTTTTGGAGAAACTGGCATCCACACGACCGCATGGGCGACGCGGACGCATGCCAAGCGCGAATCAACAGCGACGCGGCCGCATGACTGACACGACCGCGCGCCTTAAGAAAAACACATATGACGTGGCCGCATGACTGACGCGACCACGTGACAAGAAAAGCTCCGAATGACGCGACCGCGTGACCCACGCGGATGCGTGACAGAGGCCACACACCAGAAATTGCAGAAAACACTCCCAGCAATTTCTGAAGCCCTTTTTGGCCCAAATCCAAGTCCAGAAGGCATAGATTAGAGATTATAAAGTGTGGGAATGCACCCATTCAAAGGGAGCTCGCCAATTTAGTTACTTCTCATGATTTAGATTTAGTTTTGAGAGAGGTTCTCTCCTTTCTCTCTTAGGATTTAGGACTTCTCTTAGTTTTAGGAGTGACTCTCGATCCCAGGTTTAATGTTCCTTTACTTTAAGCTTCCCTTTCACTTTTATTCATTCCATTACTTTAGTTGATTTTTCACTTTTGCCATTTAATTTATGAATTCTTATATGTTCCAGATTATTTGAATTAATGTTATTTGAGGTATTTCAGTTTACTATTGCTTTCTTTTATTTATGTCACCATTGCTTTCAATCTGAAGACATTTTTATTCCAGCAAATTTACTTTTTCCCTTTTGGTCTTGTTAAGAAATCAGTAACTCAGGAGTTATCTTAGCTCAATATAATTGATAACTGTTATCTTTGCTAATCGAATTGAACCTCAATAATCCCAACCTTTTCTTAGGAAATAAATAGGATTCGAGGATCAAACTAATTAGTCCCTTGACTTTCCTTTGCTTTAGTAAGGGTCAACTAAGTGGAATTAAGATTCAACCTTCATTATTATTGATAAGGATAACTAAGTCTGGACTTCCAATTTCTCATACCTTACCAAAAGTTTATTTTACAGTTATTTATTTATTTTTAATTGCCATTTAAATTATTTGTCATATTTGTTCCTCATTCTTGAAACCCCTAATTTACAATCTCCATAACCAATAATAAGAACATACTTCCCTGCAGTTCCTTGAGAAGACGACCCGAGGTTTGAATACTTCGGTTATCAATTTATTTAGGGGTTTGTTACTTGTGACAACCAAAAAGTTTGTATGAAAGGACTTTTGAAGGTTTAGAAACTATACTTGCAACGAGGATTTATCCGCAAATTTCTAGACCACGCAAAAGTTCCTCTCATCAGTCGTCTCCCAACGAGTTGCAAGAAAGGGTGCTAAGTTATTAATCAGGAGTTTTCCGAGAATTTTGAGAGTTGAATGACAGAAAATAAAAATTATAATTAAGTGCAATGAAAATTAAAAGGAATTTATATTATTCAAAATAAAAGAAAGCCTTGACTGGGGGAATGATTAATTGGAAGTTCTATCCTTGTTGGAATTCTCTCAAGTGTAGTATAAAGAGGTTGCTATTTTCACTTAGTTAACCCTTACTAAATAAAGAAAAGTCAAGTGATTGAGCTAACTCTTATTCGCAAATCCTAGTCCTCTCCCTTAGGAAGGTCTGGCATTAGTAAATACAGAATTAGCCAACAACTTCCAATTTAACTAACCACTTGAGCATTCTAACTCAAGTGTCTCCTTTTAATCAACCTCCATGTCAAGTAGGGAATCTACTCTATTGACATGGATATTATCTTTGTTATTGGGAGTTTGGAATAGAAAAAAGACATAATAATTTAAATAAAATAGAGATTCAAAATTAATTAAAAGTAAAAGTAATCGTTTGCATTAACAATCCATGAAAATAATCTAATTACCACTCTAAACAAGAATTAAGAATATGGAATAAATAAAAGAGAAAGTAAGGAAACAAACTAGAATAGTATCTTCAAAGGAGGTGATGACTCTTCAATATCCGAAGGCAAAAGCAATAAACTATGAATGTAAAGAGAAACTAGAGGAAGAGTAATTCTCTCTCTAGATTCAGATCTAAAAACCTAAAAACTATCCTAATGAGAATATGTGAGTATGTCTCCGTCTATCTCTTGAGTATCTGCATGTTCTCTGGCTTTATTCTGTGTTTCTGGGTCAAAAACTGGGTTAAAACGCGGCCCAAAATCGCCCCCAGTGTTTTTTGTTAATTCTGCAGATCGCGCTTGTCACGCGTATGCGTCAGTCACACGTGCGCGTCATTTGGTGAATTTCTTTGTCACGCTTACGCGTCGTCCACGCGTGCACGTCTTTTGTGCAGACTCCAATCCACGCGTATGCGTCAGAAACGCGCACGCGTCGCTGTAATTCCTCCATTCCGCGCGCTCGCGTGATCCATGCGTGCGCGTCGGTGCTCGCTGGTCATCTCCTTAGTTTCTTGTGTTTCTTCCATTTTTGCAAGCTTCCTCTCCATTTTCTAAGCCATTTGACGTTAGGATTTTTGCCAGGAAAGAATTTCATAAAAATAGTCGCGTTGTAGATATAGTCTCTAAACCGACAGAAATTCCTTCGTACAAATGTTTTGGTTGCCACAAGTAACAAACCCCTTTTAAATTGATAACCAAGTATTTAAACATCGGGTCGTCTTCTCAAGGAATTGCAGGGAGGTATGTTCTTATTATTGGTTATGAGTCTTGTAAATTAGGGGTTTTAGAAAGTAAGGAAGCAGTATGTTGCATAAGAAGAATAAGATAAATAAATAACTATAAAATAAACTCTTGGCAAAGTATAAGAACTGAAAGTCCTATCCTTATCAATTGTGATGAGAATTGGATTTTAATCCCACTTGGTCAGCCTTTACTAAACAAAGAAAAGTTAAGTGGGCTGATTGGCTTGATTCTCAAGTCCTAGTCAACTCCTGTGGAGAGACTAGCTTTAGAGCAATCCTAGTTCAATCAGAATCTGCCAATTTCAACCACTGTTTTATTTGACAGCTCAAGCGTCACCAATTACCTTAACCAAAGCCAAGAATGTAGAAAGCTAAATTAAAATCATAAATATCTGGAATACCTCAAATAAAATACATTCAAAGTAGTAAAATCTAACATGGAAAAGTTCATAAGCCAATTGGAAAAATAAATAAAAATAAAGAACCTGGGATTGAGAGTCACTCCTAAAACTAAGAGAAGTCCTAAATCCTAATCCTAAGAGAGAGGAGAGAACCTCTCTCTCTAAAAACTACATCTACTCTTAAATTTGTGAATATGAGAGCCTCCTCATGAATGGATGCATTCCCCCACTTTATAGCCTCTAATATGTGTTTTCTGAGCCGCAAAATGGGTCAAAAACAGTCCAGAATTCGCTGGTTTTGAATTTTGCCACGCTGATTTTTCGTCACTGCAACACGGCCGCATGGATCACGCGGTCGCGTCATCTAGCGTCAGGGAAAATATATCATATTATATATCAAATCGAAGCCCTGGACGTTAGCTTTCCAACGCAACTGGAACCGTATCATTTGGACCTCTATGGCTAAAGTTATAGCCGTTTGAGTGCGAAGAGGTCAGGCTGGACAGCTTAGCAATTTCTCCAACTTATTGTATTCCTTCCACTTTTATATGCTTCCTTTCCATCCTCTGAGCCATTCCTACCCTATAATCTCTGAAAACACTTAACACACATATCAAGGCATCTAATGGTAATAAGAGAGGATTAATATTAGCAAATATAAGTCCAAAGAAATATGTTTTCAATCAAAGCACATAATTAGGAAGGCAAATGTAAAACCATGCAAATAGTATGAATAAGTGGGTAAAGAGTAGATAAAAACCACTTAATTGAGCACAAGATAAACCATGAAATAGTGGTTTATCAACCTTCCCACACTTAAACACTAGCATGTCCTCATGCTAAGCTCAAGAGAAGCTATAAAGATGAAGAGGAATGGTAGGATGTATGAAATGCAATCCTATCTATATGAATGCAACTACATGCAAAATATTTCTATCTACTTGGTTAAAAATAAATAAGTTCTCCAAGACAAACATAAATCAGATTTCACTAATTCAAATCATAAAATAAAAATCAGGTAAACTTGTAAGAAGACAGCTCATGAAAGCAGAGAACATAGAATCAAGCATTGAACCCTCACTGGTAGTGTATATCACTCTAATCTCTCAAGTGTATAGGGTTATTCACTCTACTCTTCTCTAGTCATGCTTTCTAAACCTTGTTCTTCATCTAACCAATCAACAAATATTTAATGTACCAATGCAAACATCATGAGGTCTTTTCAAGGTTGTAATGGGGCTGAGGTAAAGGTAAGGATATATGTATGGCCAAGTGAGCTATAATATGAATCTTCAATTAACCTAAGCTCTCACCTAATATACATATACTCTATATACTTTTAAATTCATGCCTAGCTACCCATAATTCTCACTTTTGTATAATTTCCATACTCATGTACCAAATTTTTCTTTAATTTTTATCACATGTGCATTGATCTTTTATTAAACTTAATATTGGGGTAATTTTGTCCCCTTATTTACTTATTTATTGAGTATTTTTGGATTTTTCTCTTTTTTTTTCTTTTTTTTTTCTTTCTTTTTTTTTTGTAGAGAAACAAACATAACTTATCAATGCACATGGATTTTCTATTATTTTTCTATTTTGGTTTTTCATGAGTAAGTTCCCAAATTCCTGATATTCAAATAAATTAGAAACATTATACTTTTCCTTTATTAACCCATGTTCCCACAGTTTCCCCATACTTAATTAACACACTATCTTAAGCTAACCAAAGATTCAATTGGGATATTTAATTGTTTTTCTGCTTTAA
The DNA here is from genome assembly GCF_059453495.1 of Arachis ipaensis. Classification (NCBI taxonomy): domain Eukaryota; kingdom Viridiplantae; phylum Streptophyta; class Magnoliopsida; order Fabales; family Fabaceae; genus Arachis; species Arachis ipaensis. The sequence continues at coordinate 99,070,988 of NC_142439.1, forward strand.
GGCTAGTGATGTGGTAAAATACAGAACAAGAGGGGGTTAAAAGGCTCAAAGTGGCTGACAAGGGTGATTTAAAGGGTAGGCTTATTTGGGATAAGTGAGCTAAAATCAAATAATGGCCTCAATCATATGCAAACATGTAAATACACTAAATAATGGACATATAGGTTGGAACAAAATATAGATTACAATCATAGAGAAGGGAACACACAGGAATAAAATATTTATGGTTAAATAATGTAACCATGTAAATAAGCTCAAAGTCTCACAGGTTGTGTGTTCTTTGACTCAAAAACCATGTTCCAAATACAACTTCAAACAAATTTAACACATAAAAATTTTTAAAAATTTTTATTTAAATTAGTGAAATTTTTTTTCAAAAATAGGATCTTAAAAAGAGATTTATTATTTTAACCAAGTAGTAACTAAATGCACAAAATCAAATAAATATGCAATCAAATATGCAGATGCAATAATGAACAAATAAAGAAAATAAGATTATTGGTGTTGAAAAGAAAGTACTAACCCACGGAGATCGGTATCGACCTCCCCACACTTAAAGGTTGCACCGTCCTCGGTGCATGCTAAGATGTACAAGTGGACGGGCTGTTCCAACTGATGCTTTTCTTCAAGGATTATGCAGATGGACTTGTTTGTCTCCCCTTTTAAGCGTCTTCCGGTTCTCTTCCTGGTGGCCATCCTGAAAGAAAAAGGGAAGAAAGGTAACCCAATAATAGAGATAAGAAAATAAATGAAGTATGGTTGGGTTAATGCCAAATGATAAGGGTCTCATTTACATGGAAGCTTCAACATGTACGTAAGAAAACAAATAAAAGCACATGGCAATTGAAGAGTGCAATAATTTGCAACAATAGGGAAGAGAGTGTGGGTAAGGAGAGGTAATGTAAATTCATGTCAATGCAAAAAGTAGTACAGGTATAAAAGATTGGCATTGATATAAATAATATAACCTATCCAGAATAAAACAAGTCACTAAGCACCCAAAAATAATTCAAGGGAAGATGCAACAGTTAAATATGAAAAAAAAATTTTAACACCAAAGGAAAAATAATTAATTTAGAAAAGAAAATAAAAATATGCACAAAATTAAGATGCAATGAATGAAATATGCAAATAAAATAGAATGGAGGTGAAAGAAAATAAGAAAGGAAGAAGAAAGAAATAAGAAAAGATAAGAAAAATAAGGATTAGAGAAGAAAAGATAAGAAAATTGGCTTATCTGGATATTCTGTGCGCCGCTTGTGACGCGGACGCGTGAGTGACGCGGTGGCGTGGTGCGCGAGAAGGTCAGGTGACGCGGACGCGTGGGTCACGTGATCGCGTGGCCTGTTTTGTGTGATTGGTGCGAGTGCAGCCTCGCGGTCGCGCAACTCTCTGTTCAAAACTTTTTTTGCCAAAATTCTGGGTGATGCGATTGCGTGGTTGACGCGGTCGCGTGGGTGGCCATCTTTTGAAAACGACGCGAACGCGTGGGACACGCGTTCGCGTGGGAGGGCTTGGGCTTCCAGCACAACTTTCGGCCAAGCACCCCTTTTTCACGTCGATTTTCAGGGCACGCTGCCGCGTGGGTAATGCGGTCGCGTGGGAGGCCAAAGTTCCTACGTGACACGAACGCGTCGGCGACGCGGTCGTGTGGGTCGGTTTGTGCCACTGGCACGCCTCCAGCCACGCTCCAGCGTGACTCTCTGTTCATTTTTATTTTCTCCACTCTCCTTGCGACGCGGACGCGTCGCTGATGCGGTCGCGTCGCGTGGCATTTTTTTTTATAATCTGAAAAATGAAGAATGCAGTGTTAATATGAATGTGATGCAAAACTCCAGGTTCAATATAATAAAATAAAATAAAATAAAACTAGAAAACAAATAAAACTAAATAAAAATGAAAAAGGAACAATCATACCATGGTGGGTTGTCTCCCACCTAGCACTTTTAGTTAAAGTCCTTAAGTTGGACATTGGATGAGCTTCCTGTGTTATGGTGGCTTGTGCTTGTACTGATCCAGGAATCTCCACCAATGTTTGTGATTCCAATGGCCTCCGGGATCCCAAACTAAGCATGTAAAGCCCTTAAGAAGCTTCAAACAGATTTTTAGGCTCCCGGGGTGACAAATCCCAGAACAGATTCCAGGATCCCAAACTTTACTTTTACACCCGTTTTTGTCTCGATCTGCATTTTTCCAGCCGGGTGAAAGGTGATCTGAATTCTCACTGCAGCGACCAAACAGCTTCCTAGACCCATTCAGTTGAGCTTTATACCAACCTTTGCGTTTGAACTTAAAGCTTCCAACCATGATGAACCTTGCAGGACAATTCTTACCACTGGCCATCTTCCTCTTACTCTTAATATCATAAAGAGCTCTAAGTTGACCATCCGTCTCCAGTAGCCCATATTCAAGTGGGGTTAGAAAGCTAAGGGATATGAATTTTACCCACTTGAATGTTGTGAATGATGATGGCAACTTAGGGGGAGGTGTTTTTAATGAAATTGCAAGCTCCACTCCCTTGTGCTCTTCTCTGATAATTACCACCTCTTTGCAAGCTTCTTCAATTTCAACCTCTTCCTCTTGGCAGCTTTCTTCCAATTCAATCTCCTCTTCATTGCTTTCCAAGGGCATGGGAGGTTGTGCTTCTTCTTCTTGAATCTCCATCTCTTGATCAACCTCTTCCAAGTCTTCAACTGTGATATGCCTTGGAGGTTGTACACCCTCCTCAGCATCAATTTCAAACGTCTTGGAAGGGGGTTCTATGACTGGACTTTCCCATGGAGGTTCTGCATCTCCTAAGTCTTCAACCCACTCTTCTTCTTGAATAATGACAGCTTCTTCTACTTGTTCTAGTACGAATTCATTCTCTGTCTTATCCACTGGAGTTTCTGGTATCTCCTTCGTGCTACGCTCTTTGTTAGACTGTTCACATGGGGCTGTGGCTGATCCTTGTGTATTTGAGCGCCTAGAAACCCATTGAATTACTACTTGCTTCAGTTGTCGAATGGTTGCCTGAAATCAATCCACTGTTTCCTTGAAACGATCCTTTGTCTCTTGATGCACTCAGCTTTCATAAATAGGATCATAGTGCTCTTGGATTGATGGATATGGAGATGATGAATATTAAAGTGGTGGTTCTTGTGAGTAATTGGGTTGGAATTAGGGTGGTTCTATATATGGTTCATATGGCTCATAAGGTGGTTGGTATGGTGGTTGAGGGTTAGGGTCATATGGAGGTGAATGGCGGAAAGGGGCTTGTGAGTGTGGTGGTCCAAAGTTATGTTGAGGAAAGGGTTCATAGGCATATGGTGGTGGTTGTTGATAGTCCATTGGAGGTGGTTGTTGCCATGAGGGTTGATCAAATCCTTGTGGCTCCTCTCATCTTTGATTGTTCCAACCTTGATGCCTGCTCTCATTGTAATTTCTTCTTCCTGCAACATTATTGTAACCAGACTCATAGCCAAAGGGGTGAGAGTTCATAGTAGAAAATAAAAATTAAAAAAATAAAAATAAATTGAAATTAAAAGGTTATTTAAATTTTGAATTTGAAAATTAAATTTTGAAATTTGAATTTTAAATTTTTGAAATTTGAATTTTTTTTGAAATTTGAAATTTGAAAAAAAAAATTTAATTTGAATTTTAAAAAAAAATTTAAATTTGAATTTTGAAATTTGACTTTTGAAATAAGATAAGATAAGATAAAAATTTTAAAATAAAAATCAATAACCTCTTAATTTAATAAAAATAAAAATAAAAACAAATCAAAAAGCAAATATTTACAATAACCAATAATAAGGCACACGTTTGCAATTCCCCGGCAACGGTGCCATTTTGACGTTAGAGTTTTTGCCAGTAAAGAATTTCATAAAAACAGTCGCGTTGTAGATATAGTCTCTAAACCGACAGAAATCCCTTCGTACAAACATTTTGGTTGCCACAAGTAACAAACCCCTTTTAAATTGATAACCGAGTATTTAAACATCGGGTCGTCTTCTCAAGGAATTGCAGGGAGGTATGTTCTTATTATTGGTTATGAGTCTTGTAAATTAGGGGTTTTAGAAAGTAAGGAAGCAGTATGTTGCATAAGAAGAATAAGATAAATAAATAACTATAAAATAAACTCTTGGCAAAGTATAAGAACTGAAAGTCCTATCCTTATCAATTGTGATGAGAATTGGATTTTAATCCCACTTGGTCAGCCTTTACTAAACAAAGGAAAGTTAAGTGGGCTGATTGGCTTGATTCTCAAGTCCTAGTCAACTCCTGTGGAGAGACTAGCTTTAGAGCAATCCTAGTTCAATTAGAATCTGCCAATTTCAACCACTGTTTTATTTGACAGCTCAAGCGTCACCAATTACCTTAACCAAAGCCAAGAATGTAGAAAGCTAAATTAAAATCATAAATATCTGGAATACCTCAAATAAAATACATTCAAAGTAGTAAAATCTAACATGGAAAAGTTCATAAGCCAATTGGAAAAATAAATAAAAATAAAAAACCTGGGATTGAGAGTCACTCCTAAAACTAAGAGAAGTCCTAAATCCTAATCCTAAGAGAGAGGAGAGAACCTCTCTCTCTAAAAACTACATCTACTCCTAAAATTGTGAATATGAGAGCCTTCTCATGAATGGATGCATTCCCCCACTTTTTAGCCTCTAATCTGTGTTTTCTGGGCCGCAAACTAGGTCAAAAACAGTCCAGAATTCGCTGGTTTCGAATTTTGCCACGCTGGTTTTTCGTAACTGCGACGCGGCCGCATGAATCACGCGGTCGCGTCGCCTAGCGTCAGAGAAACGATATTATATTATATATCAAATCGAAGCCCCGGACGTTAGCTTTCCAACGCAACTGGAACCGCGTCATTTGGACCTCTGTAGCTAAAGTTATAGTCGTTTGAGTGCGAAGAGGTCAGGCTGGACAGCTTAGCAATTTCTCCAACTTATTGTATTCCTTCCACTTTTGCATGATTCCTTTCCATCCTCTGAGTCATTCCTGCCCTATAATCTCTGAAAACACTTAACACACATATCAAGGCATCTAATTGTAATAAGAGAGGATTAATATTAGCAAATATAAGTCCAAAGAAACATGTTTTCAATCAAAGCACATAATTAGGAAGGCAAATGTAAGACCATGCAAATAGTATGAATAAGTGGGTAAAGAGTGGATAAAAACCACTCAATTGAGCACAAGATAAACCATGAAATAGTGGTTTATCACCATTCCTGCCCTATAAAGACTAAAACACTTAACACACGGATCACAGCATCGAATGGTATAAAGGAGGATTAAAATATACTAATTTAAGATCTCTAGGAAGCAAGTTTTCAATCATAAAACAATATTAGGAAGGGATTATAAAATCATGCAAATCATATGAATAAGTGGGTAAAGGCTTGATGAAAACCACTCAATTAAACACAAGATAAACCATAAAATAGTGGTTTATCACTTGTCCTCCTCAATGGGAATGTCTCCTTCTATGACAATTTCATCTGAATTGCATAAGTGACATATGAGGTAAGGGAATGCCAACCTTGCTTGAGTGGAGGGCTTTTCTGCCACCTTGTACAGCTCTTGAGGTATCACCTCATGTACCTCCACCTTATTCCCAAGCATGATGCAATGAATCATGATGGCTCGGTCAATGGTCACTTCGGACTGGTTGCTAGTAGGGATAATAGAACGTTGGATGAATTCCAACCATCCTCTAGCTACGGGCTTGAGGTCAAGCCTTCTTAGTTGGATAGGCTTGCCTTGAGCATCCCTTCTCGATTGTGCTCCTTTCACACAAATATTTGAAAGGACTTTGTCCAGCCTTTAATCAAAATTGACTCTTCTAGTGTAAGGGTGTGGGTCTCCTTGCATTAATGGTAGATGGAGTGCCAACCTTACACTTTCCGAACTGAAATCCAAGAGACGCCCTCGGACCATGGTGTGCCAATTTTTGGGGTGTGGGTTCACACTAGTGTCATGACTTTTGGTGACCCACGCATTGGCATAAAACTCTTGCACCATTAAGATTCCAACTTCCAGGATAGGGTTGGTCAGAACTTCACAACCTCTTCTCCGCATTTCTTGTTGGATCTCCTGGTACTCATTCTTTTTTAGCATAAAGGGGACTTCAGGAATTACCCTCTTCTTTGCCACTACTTCATAGAAGTGGTCTTGATGAGCTTTAGTAAGGTATCTCTCCCTTTTCCAAGGTTCGGAGGCAGAAGCTATGGCTTTTCCTTTCCTCTTTCTAGAGGATTCTCCGACTTTGAGTGCCATAAGTGTGAATGAAAAGCAAAAAGTAAGGCTTTTCCAATACCAAACTTAAAATCTTTGCTCGCCCTCAAGCAAATATGAACAAAAGGAAAGAATAGAGTAGAAAAAGAAGAAAATAGTGGGATAAAGAGAGAGAGAGTGATTCAGCCAAGTGGGGGGCTTAAGGTGTATGAGGGTTGTGTATGTGTGGGTATGAAGGGGTGATGGAGTGGGTATTTATAGGGGGGTTTGTGTTAGGGTTCGGTTATGGGGTGGGGGAATTGGGAGGGAAATGTTTTGAATTTGAAGTGGGTGGGGTTGGTGAGAATGGTTGGATGGTAGTGATGAAAGGTGTTGGGAAGAGAAAAAGGTGATGTATATGTGATTGGTTGAGGGTGTATGGGGAAGGGTGTATATGGAGAAGAGGGAATGTAACAGAGAGAAGAATGTGGGGTAGGTGGGGATTCTGTGAGACCCACTGATCCTGAAGGGCAAGGGAATTCAAAGTCCCTGCCCCCTTGTGGGCGTTGAACGCCCAGCTTCTACTCCCTGGCTGGCGTTCAATGCCAACGTCCTGCTCCTTTTTAGGCATTGAATGCCCAGCCTCTGCTCCCTGGCTGGCGTTCAAGGTCAGCTTCTTGCTCCATATAGGGCATTGAACGCACAGCCTCTGCTCCCTGATTGGCGTTCAACGCTAGCTTCTCGTTCCTTCTTGGGCATTGAATGCCCACACTATCCCTTGTGTGGCGTTCAATGCCAGCTTCCTCACCCATTAGGGCGTTGAACGCCCCTCTTGCCTCCTTGTCTGGCATTCAACGCCAGCAAGGGGTGTACTCCAAGGTGTTCTGCTTCCATCTCTAAATGTCTTTGTCTCTGTTCAAACTACTGCACATGATCAAACTAAAAAAAATTATGAAAATAAACTTCATATTAGATAAATAAACTTAAAAAAAACAGGAAGACTCTAGTTATGGTTGGGTTGCCTCCCAACAAGCACTTCTTTAACGTCACTAGCTTGATGGTTAGCCCCTTTATGGGGATGGATAGGGGCTCAGGACTTTGCCCCTTACAGTGAACTTCTTCCCTGTGCTCTCATGGATGAGCTCCACGTGTTCTAGAGACAGGATCTTGTTCACAGTGTGCGAAATCACTGGGCTGTCTGTGAAGACAACTCTCATGCCAAGTGAGAGGCCTTCAGTGGGGATTTTTTTATCCCTCCAACCTTTAAGTACCTTCTTCTTAGTACCCTTATCCTCAGTGCTTGTGGATGGTTTCACAACACCAAACTTATATTTGGTGTTTGGGGACTCTGCACTAAGAGAGAGGATTGAAATACTAAGTGTTGCACAGTTGTCTCTCCCTTAGGGAAGGTGTTAGGTTTGGGCATCTTGAATAAGATGTGGTCCTCCCATAATTGCAGAACTAGCTTTCTCTTCGCCACATCAATTATGCCATTGGTTGTAGCTAGGAAAGGTCTTCCAAGGATGATGGCTTCATCCTTGTCCTCTCCAGTATCTAAGATGATAAAATCTGCATAGATGTAAAAGTTTTCAACCTTTACTATGACATCCTCTACCAGACGATATGCCTTTTTCAGTGACTTGTCTGCCATCTCCAAAGAGATCTTAGCAGCTTGCACCTTAAAGATTCCTAGCCTTTCCATTATAGAGAGAGGCATGAGGTTTATGCTTGATCCTAGGTCACATAAAGCTTTATCAAAGGTAATTGTCCCTATGGAGCAGGGAATTAGGAAGCGTCTGGGATCCGGCAGTTTCTGAGATAGTTTCTTTTGAACCAAGGCATTGAGTTCCTTGGTGAGCACTGGAGGTTCTTCCTCCAATGTCTTTGTTCCAAATAATTTGGCATTCAGCTTCATCAGAATTTTGAGGTACCGAGCAACTTGCTCTTCCCTAGTCTCTTCTTCCTCATCAGAGGAGGAGTATTGTTCAAATTCTATAATCTGCAACCAGGTATTTAAGGGAACCTCTATAGTCTCCTTATTATCCTTGGTTTCCTTCAGTTCTTCAACAAGGTGATCCTTAGTGGGCGTTGAACGCCCAGCTACTCCTATTGTGGCGTTCAACGCCAGGATTTTTCCCTCTTTAAGCGTTGAACGCCCAGTCTCTACTCCATTACTGGCGTTCAATGCCAATAACTGCTCCTCCTTGGGCGTTGAACGCCTAGCTACTCTCTTGCTGGCGTTCAATGCCAGCTTCTCCTCTTCAGTTTTGGCTTCAACTTTTACAGTGATGGCCTTGCACTCTTCTCTTGGATTTACTTCAGTGTTACTAGGAAAAGTGTTAGGAGGAGTCTCAAGGATTCTCTTACTCAACTAACTAATCTGTACCTCCAAATTTCTAATGGAAGATCTTGTCTCAGTAATAAAACTATGAGTCTTTTTAAAGAGATTGGAGACTATAGTGGCTAGGTCAGAGAAGCTCTGCTTGGAAGTCTCCATCTATTACTGAGAAGGTAGGAATGATCTATTATTAAACCTATTATGGGTTTTTTCACCTTGGTTGTTATTGAAACCTTGCTGAGGCTTCTGTTGATCCCTCCATGAAAAGTTAGGATGATTCCTCTATGATGGGTTGTAGGTGTTTCCATAAGGCTCATTATTGGGATTTCCTGAGGACTTTCCCAAATAGTTTGATGGTTTATCAGTGGCTAAGAGAAGTGGGTTGAATCTTAGCCCCTTTTTTGCTTAATAACACTTGCTGTCCTTTCAGAACACTTGAGGAGATATTTCTTATTTTTGTCTCGTGCTTAGTCAAGAGATTTTTTCTTTTTGTCTCGTAACCAGACAAGAGATATTTTTCAGTTTTGTCTCCTATGCAGCAGAAAACAGAAATGGAGTAGAAGAGAGAGAAAATCACACCAAGATGTATCCTAATTCAGCTGCCAAGTGCAATGCAACCTACATCCAGTCTCCATCACAACAATGATGGAATTTCACTATAATCATCATGATTACATACACCAATACTCCCTAGGAACTACCCTTCCTATCCGGGACAAGTCCAGAATCTAATCCCAATCCTGAACTTGACTTGGTTACCTACCAAGGTTTCAACTGTTAAGTGCTAACCCAACTTGCAAGGGATTCCCACAGAATCATGAAAGACAACACAGATGTACAAAGGATCTCTAAGGACATCTATGGCTTTTTCTTTTAATTTTACACTCTTTGCCTTTTTCCGCTCTATGGCTTTTTCTTACAAACCTCACTGTTTGCCTTTTTCCATGAGACTCAAGACAGACAAAATTAAACAGAAAAATTACAAAATGAAAACACTAAAGGAGAAGAACTTCTATTAGTTTAGGTAGCTATGAGAACTCTGTGCCTTGCACTCTCACTCCTTGCTTTAAGCCCTGGTTGTTCACCCTTATTTATAGAAGGGGAAGCCTCCACGGTTGAAACTGTTGAACCAAGCTAAACTTCTTCTTCTTCAAACCAAAACCGGTTCGGCCAGAGAGAGAGGAGAGGAAACCGTATGTAAAACCCAACATGCAATTACCTATGTGTCCTCCCTTTACACCAAGCTTCATCAATCCGGGCCTTCCATCTTGACTTTCACTCCAAGAAGGATTCCTAGCCCTTGATGAGTTCTTAATGATGACAGCTTCTTCTGCTCTAACTTCTGCCTCATCCTCCACGTAGCTACAGTAGCTACCTCCTGTAGTGGTTGAGCAAAAGCAGAGACAAGCCATCCCTCCAAGGATCTTCTTCCTCTGACCGAATGGATCTCTATCCTTTTTGAATATAGAAGGCTTGAGTCTTCTTCACCACATCTTACCATAAATGGCAAAGATCTCAGTCACACCATACTTCAGATTTTCTTTTTCTTGATGCCATTATCACTATGGCTTCAAGCTTGCTTCTAGCTTCATCACTTCTTTCTCTGTTGGCTTGTTTCTTCATTTTTCTTTCTGACAGAGAAGTGACCGAAAGTTTGAGAGAGAGGAGAGAGTAGAAAGAAAAATATTCAATGGATTTGAACAAATGAATTAAAATGAATTAATTTTACTTCCCTCTTGCTTTAGGTAGTGTGTAGCACTAATGATAGCAATCAAATCAATTGCTATTTTTTCTCTCATGGTTCCAATGCAATTAAAGCAAGTTAATTGAATTTGAAATCCATCACAAATTGAAAGTGGGATCCGTTGGAAGCAAGGAACTTTGCTTTCTTTCAATATTGGTTTCGGACCAAGCTTTGGTCTTAGTAGCAAAGATTTAAATGGGCTTGTTTCAACAATATACTGGCCCAACTAACAAAAACTTGCTCCAGCCACAATAATTAAATCAATTTGTTCTAAGGCTGAATTTCTTTATTATACCGGGCTTGCTATTTTTCGGCCCAATAGCAAAATCTGCACAGTAAAATTATTTAATTAACACATATGAACCAAAATCAAATTAATAATTTTGCAATTAATCATATTAATAATGTTTAGTCATCACTATTTTAATTTTGAGCTTTCCAAACTCATCAATCTCTCCCTTGATGGCAAACATTATTAAAGATTGAAATGGAAAGAAATCAAAGATTAGAGTACTCCCTTTAAGGATTAAGATTCCTTCACCTTTTAAATTGTTACATGGATCCCCCTTAATATATGTCATTTTACCAAGGGAAGCATTACCTGTAACAATTTTATCAAGCCTAAGGCAACTATGTTATTCAACATATGGAATTTTGAGATGTTGAATGGCTTGATTTATGAGCAGAAATAACATGATAAACACAACTTGACTTGTTATCATATAAATGATTTTCTACTCAATAACAATCAAAAAATGCTTTGAGTATAGAGTACATGAAAAATAGTTGATAATTCCCAAATAATTTGATTAAATGAACAATATTTTCCAGCCATCATATCAGAGCAAAAAATTATCAGTTTATAGTAAGGAAAATATTTTCAACTTAAACAGAATCATATCAGAGCATAAGGAATATATCAATGTATCAAAGCTTAAAGAGATTATCAAGTCACAACTAAAACCCAATTTCAAAAAAAAATATTTCAACAAAATAGAGCATGAGGCATCAACACAGCAGAACATAAAGGAATTGTCAAAAATAACTAAGTTCTAAATACAGCAACCATTTCAACAAAACATATCATAATCATTGGAATAGGGATGATCATGAATCACAAGAGATTTCAGTCCCTATTTCTTTCAATTTTTCAATTTTTCAGCTTTCTTCCCCCTTTTATCATCAAAGGGGAACCTGCAAAAAATGACACCAAAATATCCAGTGTTTAACAGAATATCAGAGGTCTAGAGTATCCAAACAGCCTATAAAGTACCAAAACAAACCAAACAGAACCAGAATTCAACAAGAGACAATTAAATCAATCATCAGAGAGGTTGTACTCAGATCCAGATTCATCATCCTTATCTGCAGCCCCTATCTCTTCTTCGAAATTCTGAAGCATCAGACTAACTCTTTCTTGGCACTTTGTCCAAGCTTTTTCATTTTCGTATGCTTGCTTTCGAGCGGCCTTGTAAGATTCCACCATCAGTTTGGACATATTAGAAAACTTGGTGAGGACTTCCTTAATCGATTCTGTCACCTTGGATGGTTCAGCTGGGCGGCTCTCAAGATCACTGTCAGAGGGCATTGACCGTTTGCCTTTGGTGCCTTTCATAGTACCTGAAACTCCTCCTCCCTTAATTGATGAAACTTTATTCTCTACATCTTCATTAGTTAGTTTAACATTGAAGTATTCAAAGATGCAAGTAAGAAATATGCCATAGGGAAGGTTAGCCTTTTTGGTGCTCCTAACACATTCCCACATATGCCTTATCATGAGATATGCAAAGGAAATAGGAGATAAAGTAATAATGGCAAAAAGCACAAAGGAATCATAAATGGTTACTCTATTGTGTGAGCCACTTTGTGGAGTCAGAATGTGAGTAATGATCCTGTGTATCAATGCTCTTTCTGGACCAAGGGCCTTGTGAGTTGGAACCGTGCCATCCAGCCCAGACAGATTTTCACAGATTTGTTGCAGAGCAATCTGATATGTGACTCCAACATGAGAATCCCATTTTTCTGACATATAAGCTGCTGGACCTTCATCAACATAACCTAGGGTAGCGCTTATTATTTCTCTGATCAGAGTCATGTAAACCCGCTTCACAAAGGAATGAATTGCACCATCGATCAGCCTCATGTTTGCATAAAATTCTCATACCAAGGCAAGGTATACAGGTTTCTAAATTTTGAACAAGGGCGACCACTTCATATTCTCAAAAAGAGTGATAAAATTGATTCCTTTAGCAGCAAGAGAATCCAGGTTCACTATGTGTGAAGTACACAAGTGACGTTTCTTTAGCACATCTTTGTGAAACTCATAAGATGCACAAGAATTAAACCTTCCTGGATCAAAATGTGAATATTTTTGTTGTATTTATTATTGAAGTCCAGGGATTCCAGATTCGGTGGTTCTTTTGTGTTACGTAGCACGTAACCTTTGATCTTCTGAGAGCTTCGGGCAGAAGTATGTGGGGTTGCTTTCTTTGGAGATGAATGAGGTATAGATGTATGAGACTCCTCTTCCTCCTCTTCAATTGGATCTTTCTCTTTTCCCAGCTTTCTTCTGGATGAAGATTTCTTTTCTATCACCTTTCTTCTCATAGTGTCTGTTTGTTTAGAGGAGGGTGAGGGGGATGAAGAAGATGTGAAGTATATATGAATGTGCATGTGTGTTTGAGGGGTTGAGAATGAAGGATTTTTGGGAAAGGGGGTTCGGCTACTCTTCCTTGGTGCAACTTTCTTTTTCATGTTAAGAAAAAAATAGAGAAGGGAGAGGGAAGATGAATAGAGGCCGAAGAGAGTGGAGAGAGGTGGGGGGTTATGGAAGCAATAAATACTGAGTGGAGAGAGAAGATTAGGTGGTTAATGACCATTAAGTTGATTGGAGAGAGGGGGTTATGTGCGGTTATCAACAAGGAAAGAGTTTAAAATTAAAAACTGAAAAGTTAGCTCCTAGAAACAAGGGATGAGAGAAGGGAAAAGATTTGATTTGACAACAATACTTTCCTACAAGATTTGATATGACACCTTCCAAAAAGTATGATTAAAAAATATGAGAAACTCAAAACGGGTTAGAGTAAGGTCAAAGAGATTTGGTGGGGCCCAAGATAATTAAAATCAGTTCAGTCTCCCCCTGAGTCATGGTCCGTTCATCACATCCTAAAATTTGTCTCCTGTTTACCTACGAGACAAAACCAAACAGAGTCAAAAAATTTCATAAATTATCAACAGAACTTAATTCTATCATTCCCAAACTGTTTCTCAAGGAACAGAATCTGTCTTCACACAAGGGCTTAGTAAAAATGTCTGCAAGTTGTTCTTCGGATTTTACAAATGGAATATCAATAGTACCTTTTTACACATGTTCTCTAATAAAATGATATTTGATCTCAATGTGCTTGGTTCTTGAGTGCAAAACAGAATTTTTTGAGATATTTATAGCACTCATGTTGTCACAAAACAAGGGTATACTATTGATTTTTAATTTGTAATTCTCCAATTGAGTTTTCAACCAAATTAATTGTGAACAACATGCATATGCAAAAATGTATTTAGCTTCGGCTGTGGATAGAGCTAATGTGGCTTGTTTCTTGCTTGACCACATGTTGAGTGAGCTTCCAAGGAAGCAACACATGCTGCATGTGCTCCTTCTATCCACCCGATCTCCCGCATAATCTGCATCACAAAACCCTACTGCACAAAAATCATCAGATTTTGGATACCATAAGCCATAATCACTAGTTCCCTTAATGTATATAATGATGCATTTAACGGCCGAAAGATGGGATTCTTTTGGGTGAGATTGAAATCTTGAACATACACCCACACTTTGAACAATGTCCGGTCTAGAGGAGGTAAGATACATGAGTGAACCTATCATTCCTCTATACCGGGTTTCATCCACATCTTTGCCATCATCATCTTTATCAAGCTTAGTGTTTGGATGCATTGGTGTTCCCATAGGTTTGGAGTTTTCTAGGTCAAATTTCTTGATTAATTCTTTAGCATACTTTCCTTGGTGAATAAAAGTGCCACTAGGAGTTTGTTTGATTTGGAGACCAAGGAAGAAGGTTAATTCTCCCATTAAACTCATTTCAAACTCACTAGTCATAAGTTTTCCAAACTCTTCACACAAGGATTCATTGGCCAATCCAAACACTACATCATCCACATAAACTTGAACAAGAAGGATGTTATCATTAGATACTTTAATAAATAAAGTAGTATCGGTGGTACCCTTTAAAAGTGATTTTCCAATAAGAAGGCACTAAGCCTTTCATACCAAGCTCTTGGAGCTTTCATAAGGCCATAAAGAGCCTTTAAAAGTTTGAAAACATGATTAGGAAATTCTTTATCTTCAAAACCATGGGGTTGTGCCACAAACACTTTTCTATCTATAAAGCCATTAAGGAAAGCACATTTGACATCCATTTGGAACATTTTAAAACCTTTATGGGCAGCATAGGCAAAAAGCAACCTAATTGCTTCCATTCTTGCTACCGAAGTAAAAGACTCATCAAAATCAATACCCTCTTCTTGATCGTAACCTTGGGCCACTAATCTAGCCTTGTTACAAACAACTTTACCATCCTCACCCAATTTATTTTTGAAAACCCGCTTAGTACCTGTCACCTTCTTACCATTCGGATGAGGTACTAGTGTCCAAACCTTATTCTTGTCAAATTGAGCTAGCTCTTCTTGTATAGCTTTGACCCAAGAAGGATCTTCAAGAGCTTGCTTCACATTGTTAGGGTCCATTTGGGACATGAAAGCAACATTACTTGGCTCGACTTGCTTCTTGGGTGAGGATCTTGTGGTTACTCCTTGGGAAGGGTCACCTATGATAAAATCATGAGGATAACCCCTCATAGACTTCCATTCTCTTGGTTTTCGGAGTAGGGTTGAGCTTTGATGAGTTTTAGCAGACGGTTCTGTTCCAGATTCTCTTACTGGCTTAGGAGACAAAACAGAAATATCTCCTCCATCCTGACGAGACAAAACTGGACGGACAGATTCTTCGCTTGGGATAGCATTGGGACGTTCTTTACTTGGTTAATGGCTTGTTTCTGCTTCACTACCTGTATCATCATCTAAAGGAGCACTGGGAATTGCATTAGTATCACCAAAAGAAATGTGTATGGATTCCTCTATGGTCCTATGCTCTTTGAGGTAAATTCTATATACTTTGCTAGGGGTAGAGTATCCAACAAACATTCCTTCATAGGATTTTGGATCAAATTTACCAAGATTCTCTTTATTATTAAGTACAAAGCATTTACATCCAAAAATGTGCAAATACTTAAGATTTGGTGGGGTTCCTTTCCATAGCTCATAAGGTGTTTTCTTTAAACCCTTCCTAATGATTGTTCTATTCAAAATATAACAAGCTGTATTTACAGCTTCAGCCCACAAAAATTTTGGAACATCATTTTCACAAAGCATAGCCCTAGTAATTTCTTGAAGGCTTCTATTCCTTCTTTCAACTACCCCATTTTGTTGAGGAGTTCTAGGGCATGAAAAGTTATGAGCAATTCCAAAATCATCACAAAATTTTTCAAAGTCTTGATTTTCAAATTCTTTTCCATGATCACTTCTCAAGTGAGCAATTTTCAAATCTTTTTCATTTTGAATTCTTTTACAAAGGGTTGAGAAAGCATGGAAAGCATCATTCTTATGAGCAAGGAAAAGTACCCAACCGAATCTAGAGTAATCATCTACCACTACTAAGCCATAGTATTTACCTCCTAAGCTTTGAGTTCTTGTGGGACCAAAAAAATCAATGTGCAACATTTCTAATGGCCTCTTGGTAGAAATTCCATCTTTTGGTTTAAAAGAGGTTTTTACTTGTTTACCTAATTGACAAGCATCACAAGTAATATCCTTATCAAATTTAATGTTTAGAATTCCTCTTACCAAGTTTTTCTTAACAAGTTTAAAAATTTGGTACATGCTTGCATGACCCAATTTCTTATGCCATAGCCATTTTTCATATTCAAGAGAGGTAAAGCATGTTACATTTTGATCTTTTAAATCTTCAAGAGTCAATCCATACACATTGTTACATCTCTTAGCTTCAAACAAAATATCCCCAGATTTTTCACAAATAACTAAGCATACCAATTTTCTAAAAATAACTTCATATCCAAGATCACATAATTGGCTTACACTTAGTAAATTGTGTTTCAAACCATCAATAAGAAGAATATCATTTATAGAAGATGAGAAGCTTTTACCAACTTTTCCAATGGCCACTATTTTTCCTTTACCATCATCACCAAAAGTGACAAACCCTCCATCATACTCATCAAGCATAATGAAGAAGGTTGCCTTTCCGGTCATACACCTAGAGCATCTACTATCCATGTACTACATATTGTCCTTCCTCTTGGATGCTAGGCACACCTACAAAATAAGCTCAAGTGACCTTAGGTATCCAAATCTTCTTGGATCCTTTCACGTTAAACCATCTTCTTTGTCCCAATCCATTGTAGTCAAAAACAACTTTGCAAACTTTGTTACAAATCATTCTTTTACCAAAGAAACATTGAATGCGAAAGTGACCATTTTGGTTGCATAGTCTACAAAATCTTGGAGTTGCTGTTTTGTTAAAGCTTGTTGGGTTTTGAAACCTTGTATCATTAGAAGATGAAGCTATATTTTCAAAAGAAGGTTCTTCAATAGTTTTGAAAGTTTTGTGAAAACCCAAACTAGCTTTATCACAAAGAGGTTTTTGACTAGCCAATATTTGATTTAGATTTTCAGAACTTTGAGTGAACTTGGCTAAGTCTTCTTTAAGCTTTTTAACCTCTTTAAGAAACTTTTCATTTTCTTTAAAACATTTTACATATGCTACCACAGAATGATTACTTTCACAGCTCTTAAGTTGAGCTCTTAACTGCTTGTTTTCTTCAACAAGATCAACAGTAGTTTCAGCCTCCCTTAATTTATTTTTGAGGAAACCATTTTCAACTTTAAGAATGGTGATTTGTTGTTCAAGATCTTGGTTATCAAGCAAAAAGCATCTAATTTTTTCAGAAAGGTGGTCTATTATAAGATGAAGATCTTCAGTGTCAGGGTTATGAGAGACTACCTGTTCGACGTGATCTGCCATGAGACATGGTTGGGACTTGATTTCTGATTCTTCATCATCTTCTGAATCATTTTCCAAGTCCTCCCGAGAAGCCATTAGTCCTTTCTTCCTTCCCTTCTTTGGCTTCTCTTCCTTTTTCAACTTAGGACAATCAGATTTGAAATGGCCAGTCTCTTTATAGTTGTAACAGATCATTTTGCTGAAATCTTTCTTTTGTTTTCTAGAACTGCCTCATTTGCTTCTTTTCTTGAGTTTCACCATTTTCCTAAATTTTTTGGCAAACAAAACAAATTCATTTTCAGAAGAATAATCATTGGATTCATCATCCAGGGGGTTAGTAACAGATGTGAAAGCTATTCATTTCTTTTTTGTATCTTTTTTCAAATATGTATTTTCAAATGCAAGTAAGTTTCCTCTCAAATCATCATATGTCATGGAATCAAGACCACTACTCTCAGATATTATTAATGCTTTTGTTTCCCACTCTTTTGTGAGACATCTCAAGACTCTTCTCACAAGCACAGAATCAGGATACTTTATTCCCATAGCATCCAAGCCAACAATGATGATGTTGAATCTTTCAAACATTTCATCTATAGATTCTCCTTCCTTCATTGAGAACATTTCATATTCTCTGTTCAGCATGTCTATCCTGGTCTTCTTTACTATGGTGGTTCCTTCATGACTGACTTGAAGTTTGTCCCAAATTTCCTTTGCCGTTGTGCATCGTGATACTCTTCGGTATTCCTCAAAGCTGATTGCACAGTTGAGCAAGTTAATAGCCTTGGCATTGAGCTCCACCTTCTTTCTGTCTTCTTCGGTCTAACTGGCTTCTGGTTTAAGTAAGACTACTCCTTCAACACTTGTGGTGGTTGGATATTGAGGACCCTCCAGGATGATCTTCCACAATGTGTAATCTACTGCTTGCACAAAAATCTTCATTCTCTCCTTCCAATAGGTATAGTTTTTTCCATTGAAAAGAGGAGGTCTATTGCTTGACTGTCCTTCTGTCAGATTATAGGACACCAAGTTTGAGCCACTGTTTTCTGCCATCTGAATTTTTTCTCCAAGCTACAAAGCTTGATCTCTTTGAGACCAAGCTCTGATACCAATTGATGGTTCATCAGTGGCTAAGAGAATGGGGGGTTGAATCTTAGCCCCTTTTTTGCTTAATAACACTTGCTGTCCTTTCAGAAAACTTGAGGAGATATTTCTTATTTTTGTCTCGTGCCTAGTCAAGAGATTTTTTCTTTTTGTCTCGTAACCAGACAAAAGATATTTTTCAGTTTTGTCTCATATGCAGCAAAAAATAGAAATGGAGTAGAAGAGAGAGAAAATCACACCAAGATGTATCCTGGTTCAGCTGCCAAGTGCAATGCAGCCTACATCCAGTCTCCATCACAACAATGATGAAATTTCACTATAATCATCATGATTAAATACACCAATTCTCCCTAGGAACTACCCTTCCTATCCGGGACAAGTCCAGAATCTAATCCCAATCCTGAACTTGACTTGGTTACCTACCAAGGTTTCAACTGCTAAGTGCTAATCCAACTTGCAAAGGGATTCTCATAGAATCATGAAACACAACACAGATGTACAAAGGACCTCTAAGGATATCTATGGCTTTTTCTTTTAATTTTGCACTCTCTGCTTTTTTTCGCTCTATGGCTTTTTCTTACAAACTTCACTGTTTGCCTTTTTCTATGAGACTCAAGACAGACAAAATTAAAATTACAAAATGAAAACACTAAAGGAGAAGAACTTCTATTAGCTTAGGTAGCTATGAGAACTCTGTGCCTTGCACTCTCACTCCTTGCTTCAAGCCCTAGTTGTTCACCCTTATTTATAGAAGGGAAAGCCTCCACGGTTGAAATTGTTGAACCAAGCTAAACTTCTTCTTCTTCAAACCAAAACCGGTTCGGCCAGAGAGAGGAGAGGAAACCGAATGTAAAACCCACCATGCAATTACCTCTGTGTCTTCCCTTTACACCAAGTTTCATCAATCCGGGCCTTCCATCTTGACTTGCACTCCAAGAAGGATTCCTAGCCCTTGATGAGTTCTTGATGATGACAGCTTCTTCTGCTCTAACTTCTGCCTCATCCTCCACGTAGCTACAGTAGCTACCTCTTGTAGTAGTTGAGCAAAAGCAGAGACAAGCCATCCCTCCAAGGATCTTCTTCCTCTGACCGAATGGATCTCTATCCTTTTTGGATATAGAAGGCTTGAGTCTTCTTCACCACATCTTACCATAAGTGGCAAAGATCTCAGCCACACCATACTTCAGATTTTCTTTTTCTTGATGCCATCATCACTATGGCTTCAAGCTTGCTTCTAGCTTCATCACTTCTTTCTCTGTTGGCTTGTTTCTTCATTTTTCTTTCTGACAGAGAAGTGACCGAAAATTTGAGAGAGAGGAGAGAGGAGAGAGTAGAAAGAAAAATATTCAATGGATTTGAACAAATGAATTAAAATGAATTAATTTTACTTCCCTCTTGCTTTAGGTAGCGTGTAGCACTAATGATAGCAATCAAATCAATTGCTATTTTCTCTCTCATAGTTCCAATGCAATTAAAGCAATTTAATTGAATTTGAAATCCATCACAAATTGAAAGTAGGATCCGTTGGAAGCAAGGAACTTTGCTTTCTTTCAATATTGGTTTCGGACCAAGCTTTGGTCTTAGTAGCAAAGATTTAAATGGGCTTGTTTCAACAATATACTGGCCCAACTAACAAAAACTTGCTCCAGCCACAATAATTAAATCAATTTGTTCCAAGGCTGAATTTCTTTATCATATCGGGCTTGCTATTTTTCGGCCCAATAGCAAAATTTGCACAGTAAAATTATTTAATTAACAAATATGAACCAAAATCAAATTAATAATTTTGTAATTAATCATATTAATAATGTTTAGTCATCACTATTTTAATTTTGAGTTTTCCAAACTCATCATAGTTAATCTCATCCATCATGGGTTGATCTGGATCATATGCCTCTCCTTCATAGGAGGTTTCTTGAGTGTTGTCATCTGTAGCTTGTGATCCAGTCAAATGCTGAGAGATCATGTTAACCTATTGGGTCAGGATCTTTTTCTAAGCCAATATGACATTCAGAGTGTCAATCTCCAGGACTCCTCTCTTATGAGCTACCCCAGTATTTATAGGGTTCTTCTTAGAAGAGTACATAAATTGGTTGTTAACAACCATGTTAATGAGTTCCTGTGCCTCTTCAGGTATTTTCTTTAAGTGGAGTGATCCACCAGCAGAGTGGTCTAAAGCCATCTTAGATAATTCAGATAGACCATCATAGAAGATATCTAACATGGTCCAGTCTGAAATCATGTTAGGAGTGCACTTTCTGATCAATTGCTTGTACCTCTCCTAGGCTTCATAGAGGGAGTCACCCTCTTTCTGCCTGAAGGTCTGAACTTCTACCCTGAGCTTGCTCAACTTCTGAGGTGGAAAGAACTTGGTTAAGAATGCATTGACCACCTTTTTTCAAGAGTCTAGGCTTTCCTTAGGTTGAGAATCCAACCATAACCTATCTATGTCCCTTACAGCAAAGGGAAAAAGCATAAGCTTGTAGATTTCAGGATCCACTCCATTAGTCTTGACAGTATCACAGATCTGCAAGAAATCAGAGATGAATTTGTTGGGATCTTCCTGTAAAAGTCCATAAAACTGGCAGTTCTGTTGAACTAAAGTGACCACTTGAGGCTTCAGCTCAAAGTTATTTGCACCAATTGCAGGTATAGAGATGCTTCTTCCATAGAAGTCAGAAGTGTGTGCAGTAAAGTCACCTAGGACCTTCCTTGTGTCTCCTCCACCATTAGGATTGGCTGCCATGTTTCTATTTTTAGCTTCTTGTTCAAAAAGCTCTGTGAGATTTCCTCCGAAGTGCTATGCTCTTACTTGTTGTAAACGCCTCCTTAGAGTCCTCTCAAGTTTAGGGTCAGGATCAAAGAGAGGTTCTTTATCCCTATTCCTGCTTATAAACAAGAAGGAAGAATGCAAGAAAAAAAAAAGAAGAAAAGGATTCTCTATGTCAGAGTACAGAGGTCCTTTGAGAGAGTTAGATCAGAAGAAAAGAAAAGAAAGATATCTTTTAAATTAAAAGAGTTTTTGAAAAATAAATAAAAAAGAAAAAGAAGATTTTTGAAAATAGAAGAGAGAGAGAAAGAGGTAAGAATTTTCAAAAAAGGAGAGAGAGAAAGAAGTAGAAAGTTTTCAAAAATAGAAGAGAGAGAAAGATGAATTAAAGAGATACCAAACTTTTAAAAATAAAATAAGATAAAACAAGTAACTAACTAACTAACAAGAATTGAAAACAATTTAAAAGATTTGATTTTGAAATTTAATTTTAAAAGAAGGTAAAGATTTGAAATTTAAAAGTTTTAAAATTTAAAAGAAGATAAGTTAGGAAGGACTTAAAAGTAAGAAGATATGATAAAGATTTGAAAAAGATTTGCAAAGATAAGTTTTGAAATTTGACTTTTGAAAAATATTTAATTTTGAAATTTGAAATTTGAATTTTTAAATCTTAAATTTTGAAATTGAATTTTAAAATTTGAAACTAAAGTAAGATAAGATAGGATTTTTGAAATTTAAAGAAAGATAAAAAGATAAGATAAAGATTTGAAAAAGATTTGAAAATATAAGATTTGAAATTCAAAATTTAAACTTTACTAACAAGAAAACACCAAACTTAAAATTTTTAAATCAAGAAAGGGAAGGTTAGTCAAGATTTTCGAAAAATTAAAGAAAGATAAAAGAAAAATTTTTTTGATTTTCGAATTTTAAGAAAAAAGAAAAAAAAACTAAGAGACACCAAACTTAAAAATTTAAGATCCAAGGAAACCAATTTTCGAAAATTTGAAAGAAAAACACCAAAAAGAAACCAAACTTAAAATTTTTGAAATCAACAAGAAAAATTACCAAGAACAATTCGAATACTAAGATGAACACTCAAGAACAATTTGGAAAATTTAAAGAAAAGATGAACACAAAAAGGGACACCAAACTTAAAAACTAACACAAGACTCAAATAAAGAAAAAGATTATTAAAAAAAAGAAAAAGTTTTTGAAAATATTTTTGAAAAAGAAAATAAAAGACACGAACAAAAGAGTAACTAAACCTTAAAAAGTACCTAATCTAAGCAACAAGATAGTCCAGTAGTTTGTCAACCTCAGAACAATCCCCGGAAATGGCGCAAAAAACTTGGTGCGCGGAATTGAACTCCGCACAACTGAACCGACAAGTACACCGGGACGTCCAAGTAATACCTCAAGTGAGTGAGGGTCGAATCCCACGGAGATTGTTGGATTGATCAAGCAATGACTATCTTGTAAATCTTAGTTAGGCGATTAGAAAAGATGGTTCTTTGGTTGGAAGCATAAATGAATAGTAAAGAACAAAATACCAGATTGATTGTGAAAACAGTGATAAGGATTCAGTTAAGGCTTTGGAGATGCGTATTCTTTCTGGATTAACTTTTCTTACTGTCTACTTCAATAACGAGTGATTCATTCAATGGCATTCGTAATTGTCTAACTCATGTAGCATCATCATCAAATTAGCCTATTCTAAACCATAGCAATCCACCATATCCGAGCAACTCATGTAGCATCCTCATCAAGTTAACTCATGGCTTCCTACTATAGCCGAAGGTGAAGACCTAAGTAATCCACTCCCCTTCACAATCCTACTTAAAACGCCACAGATAAGGTCAGATCTTCCGGATCAAGGAATGTTGCTTCTCAGACTCTAGCCTTAATGCCACAGAGACCTCAGCAACCCACAGTCAACGGGATTTTATGTCACTTATCCAAAGTCGCCCAGGCACTCTCTTGGAATCCGTAGTGCATTCTCTAGCTGTGGTTCAATGCTATACGGGTCAGGACTCACACGGAACCCATGTAGAACAAGGATGAATGTCATGGTTCATCCTCAATTCATGAGATAAAGAACGAAAATGCACAAGAGAATGGAATCAAACGTGTATTGAAATAGAAATAGAAACAGTAATACTATTAATCCATGAGAATCAGCAGAGCTCCTAACCCTAACTTAGGAGGTTTAGTTGCTCATACTTTATAGAAGTAATAGAAGTAATGTGTCTGTGCTTCTCTCCTCCTGGGAAGCATGATCCTCAAGAGGAAGGAAGTTTCTAACCCTAACTTAGGCACGATCCTCATACTAAGCTAAAGGGTGCGAAAATCCACTTCTAGGCCCACTTGGTGAGTGTTTGAGCTGAGTTTAGGATGAATTCACGTGCTTGGACTCCTCTTGGGGCGTTGGACGCCGAGTTTGATCCCTTTTGGGTGTCCAAACGCCAAGCTTGCTCCCTTAAGGGGTTGAACGCCAGAAACGGGGTGTTTTGGGCGTTCAACACCCGTTTTAGACCTTCATTTCCAAAAACAAGTATAAAATATTATATATTGCTGGAAAGCCCTGAAAGTTAGCTTTTCAACGCCATTGATAGCGCATCAATTGGACTTCTGTAACTCCAAAAATGCTTGTTTGAATGTACGGAGGTCAGGAGTTGACAGCATTTGCAGTTCTTTCTTTGTCTCTGAATCAGACTTTTCCAAAACTTTCCAGATTCATCCAAAAATCACCTAAAATCATAGAAAAACCACAAAGACTCAAAGTAGCATCCAAAAAGTGATTTTTTCACTAAAACCTACTAAAACATAATAAAACTTAACAAAACATACTAAAAATACTGAGAAAATAGTGCCAAAAACTATATAAAATATCCGCTCATCAATGCTCTTAGACGTATATAAATAGTTAATATTGTAACATTCTCCTTTAATAGTAGAATGATGGTTACAAACTTACAATGTAACAATTAACCTCATAAAATTGAGTTATTAGGCATTAGAATGGGTTATGAGGAGTTAATGTCTTCTTTGTAACATATTCTTTGGAATCCAAGAGCATACTTAATTATCAAATCGGTTTCTTAGAACTTCTTATACTCTTGAACTCGGTTTTTAGTATTGGACTTATAGAAATATTCCAAAACAGACCACCGAAATCAATATGCTTTTCTTTTGAGAAAGATTTTTTGAGTTTCAGATCTCAGCCTAAACGTGTTATTCTTTAAGATGGAGCTTTCTATTTTGCTTATTTTTTTTATAAAATCCAAACTCTGATCATAACTTCTATCAATCGTAGGTTAGTACTCGATTTATGAGTTTGGGAGTTAGATTTTTAATCAAAGTTTGCATATTGTGATTCTAGGATCAAGAGTCAATATTTTCATTCCTTGAATGTCAGATTGATTTTTTTTTCGTTTTTTTTTTTCGGTTTCATCATGGATTTTCCGCTGTGGCTACCCCCAACTCGTAGCTTGTAAGCTCGAGCGTCCGAGTTTTTGAGATTCCGACGAAGATATATCAAAATAAATTCAAGTTATTAGTTATAATTATTAAATTTATTGTGGATGAAATAGTAACTCAATCATGAAAATATTGAGTTTAAAATAAAGGAATTATTTCTCTTAAAATAATTGCATAATGAATTTTTTTTATTTAAGTACAATCTATCTAAATGAAACTTTTTTCAATCTAAAGCAATTATTTGGACAATTGAATGACGGATTTTTATAATTTAGATTAGTTGACTCGTGATTTTTTTCAATAAACAATTATTCAGAGATTATTCCTTTATTTCTACCATAAATTTTCATATTATTATTATTTTTTAAATAATAATATGCTTTAAAATATTTTATAAAATTTAAATGAAATAAATCATACCTTTACGTGTCTAAGTATGAATGTGGTTTGCCTTCAAGGAGCTTAATTAGGACTTTTAACATGAGAATGAGTTTCCTTCGTCTGGCTTTATTTTTTAAAATTTCGATCTTTGGGTGTTAAGTTGTAATTTTTGTGGTAAATTTGTAAAAACTTTTTTTTTTTTTGGATTTCTTACTTCACAACTTTTACATTATTACTAGGCTTCCAAATCATTGACCATTTAATTATTTTAGCCATTATAAGAATTTGAAGCGTATAGTGATATAGTCACAAATTTAAATTTGTAAATTCAATCTCTTTGGTGAAATTTTTATAGTATGTGCTTCAATGTTTGTCTTTTGTGACCATGCATTTTCTACTCTTTTTCTTACATCGTTCATCTTGTGAATATGTGTTGTGCTGGATTCATCTCGGAGTAGAACTTAGAATGAAGAGAATGTGACAAGCGATATGTCCTCACAGACGGTGCCAAATGTCCGTACCTAAATTGGGTTACATACTTATGAGAATCCGAGATCCCGATATTGATTGTTCAGAGATCAGGCCAGGAGGGCAACCTGCAATTACACTCTAAATTTTAAGTCAGTTGATATATCCTTATTTGCCGTTCGGAGCCCCCATTTTATATATTTCATAAGTATCTGTTGAGCATTTATTGCGTCAAATTGTTGTTTATATTGTTCGACATTACTTACGTTATCCATATTTCTCGCGTGATGTCAATATCGCCCAATTTTGGGTATATAGTAACCCGTAATTGTCTATAACAACATGTTCGTGTATCTATATTCTACTATTTTAAAACTTTTATGTTGTTGAGGGTCAATATCAATATATATACCCATATTTCATATCATGAAAGTCATATTTTGTTGTTATTATCATCTATGAATCTATAAAGCACGGCCATTTCGCTTAATTGTTGTATTTGTGTGTTGAATAAATTTCGGATAAAACAATCATTGACACTCGTCCAACACGTATATCTATTATGTCTAATCGTATCTTAATAAAAAATAAAAAATTCTTATTCAAACACATTTGAACAAATCTAAATACATATCTATTATGTATCAACATATCTAATATTATATTTAACGTACATTCTTAAAATAAATTTAGAAAAATAAATATATTTTATTTATTAAAATAAAAAAATATTTTAAATACTTTATATAATTTAAAAAAAACATTAAAAATAACTAAAAATTATTTTATATTTTAATATCAAATATTAAAATATTATTATAATTTATCTAAAAACTACCTCATATTTTATACCTTCTGCGTGGTAAATACCTGATACACCAAATGGTACAACTGTTAACAAGAGTGAAATTAACTAACTTCGTCCCCTTATGATTTCTATGCCAAAAAAGATGAGATTGGTCAGATAAAACTGAATTTCAATTCAACCTATTTATTTTAGTTCAACTAAAAAATAAGTAGTACTATGCAATGGAATAAAGTAAGCACCTTTTTGCCCATTGTGACAACTGCTAGTATTAGTGATGCAGTGCATTCAAACATGAGCATGGCTCCTAGTCTTTGCCGAAAGTAATAAAAAAAACGAGTAAAGAGATCATCAAGTCCAAAAGCAACCAGTGACCACCTCTCTTTTATTCTGTTACATTTTTAAAAAATTGGTAGATAGATTAAATTATCATAATAGTCATGTATTGTTGCGTATATGCTATGGACTAAGAGTTACCCAAAGTTTTAGTGGTTGAACCAAATGATTACCATTTACCACCAAGAGACTCACAGGGTCACCAAGCAAAATCAATAGTCAAAAAGAAGAAACTAAAATTTGTATACATATGAACAGTTGTTACTCAGTTGAACCAATCTCAAATTTTGTGCTAATTAGACATTTCTTTATGTTATTATATCCCCTGTTGCTTAATTTTTCTTCATGTTAATTGAAGTTTAGTAACAAGATTCCCTTTAAGCATTTATGGTAGATATGATTTTGTAAGGAACAAACACAACACATTAAGATGCGGCTTTAACAGATAATATGATTGGAGGTGTCTATGTAAAACTCACAGGTTGGCGCATGTTATTTGGGACTCTTTTAAGCTCATCATACCATGTGTGACACCATGTCTCACAAAATTTTCATCATTATTATCTTCCCAATTGTTACCTTTAATTCACACATGATATGAGGCTATGAAAGGAGTAGTTGAAGAACATTCCAAACAAGGTAATGGAGAAATACTTGAGTTGGGCACAGGCTTTGGCTTCTGCATGGGGATTCATGCTTTTGGTTGCTCTAATGTGTTGTTGCCTCAGCACCAAACCTCAACAAGATGGTGATGTTCTTTCCGGTAACGGCGGTTGCACTTGTGATGGTGGTGGCCATGCTTGTGTTTGATGCTTCCATTTTTACGGATCAGTAGCGTTACAAAATTTTTATTTAAATTCATATTTCTTGGATGGAAAATGCAAATAGGCGAGTTAGGATCACATATGTTATAGTTGCTGGATAATTTCAAGTTGGTGATATACTTTTTTTTTTGGTGATATACTTTTTTTTGGTGATGTACTTATATATGCATAACATTGTATTGAATTTGAGGTTTGTTATGTATAGAGATGATGTTTCGTTCTTCTTCATTCGTTTTAAATGTTTTTCTTTTCCAGGTAATTGGATCTCTGTTTTCCTTTCTACTTTTAATATCCAAAAAGTTTGCGTTCCTAACAAAAATAATCCTAAAATATAGAGATGATAAATAAATTATTGAAAAATTTAAAAATGTTAGTAAAATAATTATATATTAAATATATATTTAAAAGAATAAAAATTAAATTTTGATATAATTTTTTATAAATATTATTAAAAAATAAAAACTTTTTATTTTTAAAATTTAATAACTTTATGCTAACAATAAAGTGAATTTCTTTAAAAAAAATTATTTTTTTTCTCTTGGTGGTTTCTTTTTTCTCTTTGTTTAGTTTTATTTTAGAGTAAAGTAACAATTAGATCCCTAAATATTTTTATTTTAGACTAATTAGTCCAAAAAAAAAAATACCAACTTGGTGCTTGACGATAGCAAACAATGGACACATGATGTCTTTCTATAGATTCATCACGTAAAAATTAAAGGTAGTACTTATATGTACCGTTACCTAATGTGATGTGTTTATTTTTAGAGCAAAATTTCACTTGTTTTAATAAGATTCATGATAAATAGAGAGCAATCGATAAAAATTATATAAAAACTCAAAAAAATAATAAATATTTCGCTGTCCAAATTTACGCCGTTTCTATATTCATGTGGCTGTAACGGAGCACGCACCACTATAAATAATAATACATGGACAACTCTATTTTATTTCGTACTATTTATTAATAAAAAGACATATATATGTATTGTTTATTATTGTAAAAAACTTAATTAATACTTTTATTTCTTTAAGAATTAATTAGTCCAAAGTCAAAATTCTTAAAAATCTAATTGTTACTTTACCTTTTATTTTATTTTCTCATTAGCCACCCATTTCAGGCAGATTATTGGAATATATCAATATTCAATAGCAACTTTCTTCAAATTTTCTCCCCCAATGAAAAGAATTTTGGGTATTTATAGGTTGCTAAATTAAAAGGTGAACTTTGCCTTTCCTTTCACCAACTGAACAATAATTTAGTCATCCTTAAGAGCAAGCTTAAACCTCACTCAATCATTGTCCTTTTCTTTTCCTTGGAGAATCTTTTAAATCTAACCATATTTTTTTGTATACCAGTAAAATTTCATGTATACCAGTAAAATTTCAAACTAAATAACTATTTTAAAAAAACATAAATTATTGAGTGCTTGATGGAAGGGTTAATATTAGTCTAGAAATTTTCAATAGAATTTCGTTATAAATATAGTCTAAACTAATAATTAACTCTCAATCAAAATTTAAAAGGTTGTCACAATATAAATTAAAATAATCAAAAATATTAATCTTGGATCGTTCTCCTTTAGAATTGCAATCAATTGCTCAATTATTAGCTATGAGAAAATCAGACATTTTAGTTGAAATAAACAAGAAATGTAAATAACAAAAAATTAAAAAAGCAAACAATAACTAAATATCAAAAGCAATTAAACTAAGACAATTAAAGAAATCAAAATGCCAAAAGACCTCTTGACAAGAGATGAGAATCAAGGTTTTCTATCCTAGTCATTGACCAAAAACGTGGCAATTGTGAAGAGTTAATCCCACTTAGTCAACCTCTATACATTGAAGAAAGTTAAATAGGTATAATTGATCTCAATCAACAAATCCTAGCCAATTCACTAATTAACTTAGTAAAAGACGCGTTAGTGAAAACCAAATCAACTAACAATCCTAAATTACCAATCAATATTGCACATCAATGACTCAAAGTCACTTAAGTCCTCAATCCCATGCCAAGAGTATGAAAAACTATACTAAAACTAAAAGAGGCATTTTATCAAATACTTGGCATGCATAAAAGGAAATACATAGTAAATTGCATGACTAAAAAAATCTATAACTATCAATTGCAAGAAAACAATAATAACCACTCAACTAAACAACAATAAACATAAAAATATCAAATTGTATTAAATGGAATCAAAATTAACAAGAGTTTATAAGCATGGAAGCAACAAAATAGAGGAAATTAACAAGTAAACTAAGAGAATTAGAATGCTAAAATAATAAAAGTAAAGAAAATTAACTTAAAACAAGATCAAACTCTAAATCTATGGAAAGAAATAAACCTAAAATCCTAAATTCTAGAGAGAAGAGAGAGCTTCTCTCTCTAGAAATATAATTTACAACATAACAAAAACCTATCCTAATTGCTCTCTCTTCATCCTCCTTGAGTTTGGCTTGAAATACTTCAGAAATGAGTTGGATTGGGTCCAAAAAAGCTCTGAAATCGCAACCCACATGTTCACTTAAGTGAAGTCACGTGCTAGCAATCATGCGTACGCATGAGGCATGCGTATGCATGAATTCGCAAATTTCCGAAACGTGCGTACGCATGAGGCATGCATATGCACAACTTGACATTCATGCGTACACATGAGGCGTGCGTGCACATGATCCTGAAATGCTCAAAACTCCATTTTTTCATGAATTCTCCACTTTTGCATGCTTTTTTCTTCACTTCTTCAATCCATCCTTACCTTGTAAGCCTAAAATCACTCAACAAACACATCAAGACATCGAATGAGATTAAAGTTAATTAAATTTAGCAAATTAAGAGTCTAAAATGCATGTTTTTAATTTTAAGCACAATTTAGGTGGAATTCACAAAACCATGCTATTTCAATGAATAAATGTAGGATAAGTTGATGAAATTCACTCATTTCAATACAAAATAAATCATAAAAATTGTGGTTTATCAAATTTTCCACACTTAAACAACAGCATGTCCTCATGCTAAACATAAAAAAAGATAAAAAATAGTATCAACATTTATTCAATGCAAACTATCTATATACAATCTATCTACATGTATGTAACTACTCTAACTAATACTATCTAGTTATCTACATGTATCTACTTAGTCAAAGTAAATCAATTTCTAAGAATACATATATAAATATAAGGGCTAAAGCAATAGCAACCAAGTCAAATTTACAATTGAATTGAGTCATGAAAAAGAATTTACAAATTTGCAAGATAAGAGATAATCATAGGTGAAAACATGGAATTGAGCAATCAAACCCCTCACCAGATGTGTATACGCTCTAATCGCTCAAGTGTATAGGGTTAATTCACTCAATTCTTCTTTAATCATGCTTTCTAAGATTTGTTCTTCATCTAACAATAAAAAATTATTCAATGTATGCATAAAAATATCATGAGGACTTTTCAAGATTGTAATGAGACTACGGGCAAAGGTAAGGATATATATGGCTAAGTGAGCTAAAATTTAAATCTTTAATTAACCTAAGCTCTCACTAAAGACATATAACAACCTATACAATTATAATATCAAGCCTAGCTACCCATTATCTCACTTTCACACACACACCCATGCATTCAATTCAATCACACACATATGCATTGTCCTTATTACTTTCCTTTTAGACCTTTGTCCCCTTTTTATTGCTTTCTTTTTTATTTTTTATTTTCTCTTTTTTTTCTTTTTTTTTCTCAAACTAAAATATATTCACAATCATATACACAATTAATACATGAGCATGTACCCAATTTCTAAAAATTTCAATACAAATATAAACCATATTTTTATCAACCACTATTCCCAATTTTTCTACACTTAGATATTACACAATTTCACTAGCCTAAGCTAATCAAAGATCTAAATTAAGGACATTTATTATTTTTTGCTTAAGGCTAATAATGTGCTAAAATTTAGAATAAAAGGGATTAAAAAGGCTCAAAATTGGATAACAATGGTAAATAGAAAGGGTAAGGCTATATGGGTAAGTGAGTTATGATGAAAGAATGGCCTCAATCACATAAATATATATATACACTAAATAATGGACATAAAAAATCAAACAAACCAAAGATTGCAATCATAGAAAGAGACTAACACACAAGAATGAAAATAGTGGTTAATATAATGTAACCACACATTAAGGCTCAAAAATCACAAGGTTGTATGTTCTTGACTCAAAAATCATATTCCACAATGTATAATTCAAGCAAGTTTTAATGAAAAATATCAACTCAATTCAATTAGAATGTCAATGCTCTGTATAAAAAGAACTTTTTTTGGAAATTTCATTAAATTGACTACACTTATTATATATCTATGCGTGTGCGTGTGCGTGATTGGATGAAAAATAAAAAATCCTAAGTTCATTTCCAAATCAATCAACCCAAATCATCAAGTGTATAGGAAGCTAAACTAGGTACAATCATCACATTATTTAATCACAAACAACAACTAGAGACCAAAAAGTATATATACAAGCCAAAATAAAAGAAAGTATAAATATATGCAATACTAAAAAAGAAATCTAGATTATCTACAAACAAAGATAGAAAGTACAATAAATTAAGAAAAAAGTGTTCAAAATAACACAATATATACAAAATATCTAAAAAACATAATAAAATCTAAAGTTAAAGTGTTTAGAATGGAAGAATTGTCACCCAAAATGCATCGCCAATGGTAAGATGACCTCCCCACACTTAAGATCTAGCACCATTATCGGTGCTTATGAAGTCATGCGGAGTGGAAAGAGTCGTTATCGTTGTCTCCACCCTCAGCTGGTGGGTCGTGCTCCTCCTCCTCGCACCCTGGTTGGTCGTTCTCCTCCTCCTTACTGTGCTCGGAGGGGGTGTTCGGCTCCTCTATCGCCGTGTTCCAAGCCGGGTGTTGTCTCTTAATGTTCTAATAGCTCCGTTTGGAGCGGCGCTCCCAATGGGCTATGTCCTCTACTAGCCGGTGGATCAGACGGTAGAGTGGCTGTGATGATGATGCTGCTGGTGCTGAGGGGGCTGTTGAAGCTGAAGGCCCTGCCTCTGAAGGAGATACTGCCTAATGTCTACCTCAGCGTCTGGAGGTCGACTGAGGTCCAAACTATTTGCCATGAGAAATTACCTTCTTGCTGCCTGCGATGGTCGGCCTCTCATAATTGGTTAGCCAGATAACCTCGGCCTCCATAGCTAGCTCAATGATCATACACAGAAAGGCCAGGTTGCCAATATGGTGAGTCTGCCTCATGTTCTTTCTGATGGACCTTGGAAGGTATAGTTTTTTACCTTCCAAGACACACTAGACAAGACTACCATGTCGGCAATGATGTGGGTCTCGTGGGTGTTCGGCATTATATAATTGGCCAAGATTTGCTGGCAAATCCGTGCCTCGATGGTCAAAGCATGGACTAAGATAGCCTTGGGAGTCATCTTGTCAGCTCCATAAATCCATGAACTCCTAGGCTTGGCAATCACACCCAATACCTTATCCCAGTCAAAATTCATCATCTTTCTTTCACTTTCTGCCTCTTCAAAAGCATCTTTTCTACTGGGCCTAGGTGAAAAGTGAAATGTACGCTCTATAACCTGCTCAGTAACCAGAATCTTCCTGCCTTGTAGGTGAACTGCATCGAGGGCCCCTGTGTAGTAGTTGGAATAGAATTCTGGACTCATGATGCATTCATGGCCACAAGTTCCCTCTCCAGGAAACTCCATCCCCACTGAGCAATCTGATGCTCAGTAAACTTTTGCAGCCCAGCGGGTATTTGGAGCTTTCTCTCAACATGGAGGCTCCTTTTCTAAAGGAAATCGAGGAACTTAAGCTCCGAGTAGAGGTTGCTGAACTTGTATGGATCAGTGGGAGGTGTATTCTGATAAGCTCTATCTCTCTCACTGATCCGTCTCTCATAGAATGCCACATCTCCTGTTTCAGCAGTCTGTAAAGTCCGCTTCCTTTTACCGGACTCCATGGCCTTATCCTTTTCTTTCCTGTCAAATATCCTGAAAAGAACAGAGAAAACAGACATATGAAATGTATTCTAAAGGCACACAGAGAAAAATGATGTGACAACCAGGCAAGAAGCAGAAAACTAAGGTAAATCACAACATATATGTAAAGTAAACGGGTAATATAAAATTGATTGGAAGCATACGTGAAATTCAAAATAAAATCAAACAGAAACACTTTTCAATCAATCAAATTAATCAAAGTTAGTTAACTTCCTTGTTCATCAAAAATAAAGAGAGGAAAGCAGCATTGTTGCTATGCATGAAAAAAAAGAAAATAGTTAGTTAAAAAGAAAAGAAAAGTTAATGGTTGTGTGCATAGTAAAAATGGTACTTAATCCTGAAAGGTTTCAAAAAATTCAAAACAAGTAAGATCACATTCAATTCACTACAATGCAATATGCCAAAGTGAGTGATGCAAAGGTATGTGTAGAGTACATAATCAAATGAATAATGGTCACAAGACACTTAGCATAAGCTTATGCAATTGGTGTTGAAAACGCTAAAGCATTGATTAACAAAGCAATTAAGGAAATTCAAACACCAAGAATGCATTCAAGCACTAAATTCACAAGTTTGAAACAGGAAATAGAAAATTTATGCCCTATGTAACTTAAAGCAGTTTTAGCATGGTGAAAGCGGATAAAACTTGTCACATAGGTTAAGAATCCTCAATTTTGTGAATTCATACAAAAGAATCTCTAATCACAAAAGAATCTAAGTTTTTTGTAAATTTTAAAATCAATTCTAGCCATTCAATGCTTATGAATATATTAACATGAAAACAAGCAAAGGCTTACAAGGTATGACCAAAATTTGCAATAAAGCTTCTTTGAGGCAACTTTTCAAAAGCAAAAGTAGCGTAATGTCAAACTCAAGTAATCACTCATACCAAGAATGAACATTGAAAACCAATTCAAAGCAATAAACCATCAATGTCATACATTCACTCAATAAAATAAGTTTCCATATGAATGCAACAACAACAGACACAATTCACATATCAATTCATAGGAATTAGGGAAATAAACGCAATTGAGTGGAGCAATAAAGTTCAGTATAAGCAACATGAACATTGAACCAACAATCAAGCATAAAAAAATTTCAAAAAAAAAAATCAATCCAAACACAGTCACAGTATCAAAATTAAACAGGCCTAGAATCCACTACATAATATGTTCATCTTATCTAACCACCTAAAAATCCACTAAAACATGCAATTCTAACTAATTCTAATCTAGTCAAAATTGACTAACTAACTTAATTGAACTAAATAGAAGCAGAAATTAATATGTTTTGTATAAATAATCTAGGTAAATTCTATGTAATCTAGGTGAATATGGTGACTATTATCAGTGTAGAGATAGTAGTTATAAAATTTTAGTAATATTCAAAAACTGTTTAAAATTAAAGTTATATTTTTTATTAGAGAAAATGACAAATAGGTCTCTGACTTTTTGCCCCATGGACATTTTTGTTCCTGACCATTTGAAAATACTTTTAAGTCTCCCACCTTCATAAAAGTTGGACGGATTAATCCCTCCGTGCAAATACCTCCGTTAGACTCAACGAAAAAGTCTGACGTGGCTCCCGCTCTGATGACCTGGCGTTACGGCTGCACACGTGGCACATTAGTGGAAGGATAATTTTAAAAATTGGACAAGAAAACCCCTCTCCCTCAACACCACAATCAACCTCCTCCTCCGCCTCAATCACACCACCAAAAGCAACCGCCACCTCCGCGGCAGCAGCAGCAACAATAATCTCCAACAGCACTGGATCCCACCGTCGCATTAATGGGTCCCACAATTTCATTTGTACCCCCGTCCCCATGGCAATCCAACGGTTATGATCACCCCATCCCTTAGTTCCATCACCATCACCATCATTAACAACAACAGAAACAACAGAACCATCTTCAGTTTCCTTGGCCCCACACCCTCTTACCTGCAAAATCTCTTTTGGTTGACTCATAATCCGTTTGCCCCTCCTCCTGGTGTACCCCAAACTCAAACCCTAACCTCAATTCCCAATTCCAATATTAGAATCGACGATCTCAGGAGATTAGAGTTTCTAGTCGAAACTGCCGCTACTACTACTACTAATATAAGCAATAACAGCAATATTAGAGTTTATGCTTTTGTTTAGCAGCAGAAGTTGAAGCTAAAGTTCGGGTCTTTGCCTAATGACGCTTTTGCTCATGAAGTTTCACCTAATGGGGTAGTGGATTTGTTACTATACTTGAAGCTGAACAATGGAAACTTGAACTTCCATGTTGAACCGCATAAACAAGGTCCAAATTTTTTTTAATTTTGCTACAAATTTAGATGCTGTTGAACAAGATAGGAGAGGGATTGAGAGGAGAAAAAACAACAACAACATCAATATTAATAACAATAATTTTCATAATGGTGGAGGAAATCTTAGGTCTGAGACTAGTAGGACTCCTCTGCCAGGGTTTGGGAACAAGCAAAGGGGAAAGGGTCATTGGGGCTCTGCAGGGAGAAGGAAGGGTTCAGAGGTTTAAGATGATCGAGTGATGCTTATTGATTTTGGGGAATTGGGTGGTAGGATTGAGGGTATGCACCCTAGGAAGGAAAATTTCAGGATGGTGTCTAATGGGAAAGGGACTATCTTGTCCAGTTTTCAAAACTACCCTTTCTTTAATATGCCACGTGTGCAACCATAATGTCAGGTCATTAGAACGGGAGTCACGTCAGACTTTTCTGTTGGGTCTGATGGAGGCATTTCCACAAAAGGACTAATCCGTCCAACTTTTAAGGAGGTGAGAGAGTTTAAAGTATTTTCAAATGGTCAGAAACAAAAATATCTGTAGGACAAAAGGTGTGAGATCTATTTGTCTTTTTCTCTTTTTATTATTTAATAATGTTTTTATATTTAATTATACATTTTAATGCTTTTTCTTTCATTTCATCTTTAAATTAAAATGTAGATTAAATAATATAAAAAAATATAATTTTAAGTTTAATTATATTTTTTAGGTATTATTAAAATTTGATTATTACTAACCAATGTCAAAGTACTTATACCATATATAAGTCATCTTTCGTAGGTACAAGATTTTTTTTTTCTATAAATACATTGGCGAACATTTTTATCTTTTATATATACAAATAATTTTTTATTCCCTAATAACTTTTATAATAATAGTGATCATAAAATTTATCATTATGATCATCTAATATAATGTAACAGACTATTAGTTTTTTTTTTCTTTTATATATAGATACCCTGTTTTACATGAAACAAATTTGAATAATTCGGATTTTAGTCTCTTATCAGTAACTTTTTAAATAAATAAAATAAATAAAATATGTAAAAAAAAAATATGTTTACCCTGCAAAATACTGTTTAAATATCAAATTTTGTAATTCAAATATTTTATTTATTTTAAAAGACATCCCTTATCAAATTGCTTAGTGTAAAACTTATATAAAAAACAAAAATAATATAAAATATTAGTGTTATTAATAATATGTCATGATAATTACATTTAAGCATCATTCAAATAGAAATTTATTATTCTATTATATATTACTAATTTTATAATTAAAATGTGTCACGCAGTGAGGGACCCAGGAAATTTTAGGAGTGGGGCAAAAAAAAAAAAAATATATATATATATATATATATATATATATATATATTAAATATATTTTGTTAAATATTATTAATTATATGGAGATATAAAAATTAAAAAGAGTTAGCGAACACTTTTATTCTTAAAATACTATTTATTATATATAATTTATAAAAATATTTTTTTATTTCTAAAATTTAAAATTAAAATATTTTAATTAAATTATAGATAATTTATTATCCTAACTAATCTTTTTATACACATTTAATAATAAAAGACTGAATTAACTGGCATATTAGCGCCTAATAATACATTAATATTTATAATTTGAAATTAGAATTATATATAAATACTAGAAAAATTAAATCTTTATATGAAAAGTATGTTTATATAAAATAATAAAAACATAATTTTTATAATTTTTTTTATTTTTTAAAATAATTAAATTTGTTATATATTTTTTAATTTAATTTTGATATAATGTTAGATAAAATATTTTATGTATCTGTTTAATTATATATTATAATTAAAATATTTTTTATCATTATTTTTAAAAATAAAAAATATATTCTAAATTAGTAAATTAATCAGTTCATTTTAAAATTTTATATGCAACATAGGTATATATAATAGAACAAAAGATAAAAAATAAGTAATAAGGATGAATAAATCGAGAATAAAATAAAATATATAAAGTCACGAAAAAAATAAAATATTTGATTGATACCTAAACTATAATTGTTTGAATTAAAAATTGCAATTGAAAATATCAAAAAGAAAAATAATGAAATTGAAAGATACATAGAGTCATAGAGAGCTATATAAAAAAATTGGAGAATTTAAAATTTACTTTTTGATGAAGAGAAGATGACCATTAGACAAGAAATAGAAAAAGAAGGTTGAAAATATAAAAATAAGAAGAGGGTTTAAGAGAATAAAAAATTGACGGTACAATAATTAAATTTGATTAGGTTAAATAATAGTCAAAATGATAAAAAAAATAAAAAAATAAATTTAAAACTTTAACTAATTGAATTTATTTTATTTGTAGTGGAGTCATTTAAAATTTGAAGTGGGGGCATATTATATATAATTATATCTTTTAAACAAAAATTAAAAATATCATGGGGCAAGTGCCCCCTCATTTGTATGCTTGGGTCCGTCCATGGTGTCACGTGTCACTTTTTTTTATTATAATTGAAATTAAATTTTTTTTCTAAAACTAAGAGTTCTCTCCTCTTCTGATCTCTCCCTCATTTTCTATTTTTCTCATTTCTTCACCTACTTTATCTCTCTTATATATCATTATTAATTACTAATTATAAATTTAACAATCAAAATGTGCAACATGATATTTTTTAATTATAATTAAAATTAAATTGAAATTAAAAAATAAAAATTGAAAGTAAAATTAAAATATAGCAATATTATCTATAACAATATATAATGCCAAAACAGAATTTTTGGTGTCCAACTTTAGGTTCCAATATTGCCCTTAATGATAGAAGAAGTTCTCTGTACATGCATGTGTCAGTTACTTTAAATAAAAAAACTTCCACCGTTAACAACAACA
This sequence comes from Arachis ipaensis, assembly GCF_059453495.1. Taxonomy (NCBI): domain Eukaryota; kingdom Viridiplantae; phylum Streptophyta; class Magnoliopsida; order Fabales; family Fabaceae; genus Arachis; species Arachis ipaensis. The sequence continues at coordinate 99,109,751 of NC_142439.1, forward strand.
ACACATATTCTTCTATCTCATTTCATTCTGTGTTTTCACTAGTAACCGTAGAAACGCGTAACCTCTTCTTCAATTCTTCATTTCAATAATTTATCCTTTTCAATTTTTCTTAATTCTCTTCTCCATTCTGAATGTGCTTCTCTGTATATAACAATTATTTGGATGAATTTTTATGGTTTTATGAACTAAATAACGATGATGCCAAATGTTGATTTTCGATGTCAGGTATAAAAGGAGGAAAAGAATAATTAGCAGTGATAAATATTTTTTTATAGATCTTATCATTTTGTTTTGGGTATATTCTATATGTGAGTACTTTATACCAAGAGTTTGATCTCATTCTTCTGTTATTAATTTTTTTTTATCTCATTATTGAATTCGTAGTTCTTTTACTCTCACCATTAGATGCACTTTTACTATAAATAATAAAAAAACAGAAGAAATAAAAATGCTTATTTTTTTGTTTTTAAATATCAAACTATAAGAATAATTAATAAACAAAATAGAAGAATATAAAAACTATGTACCTGAGAAAAATTTTCGTAATTCATCATACATCTCTTTATCAATAATTTTTTGAGTCTTGAAAGACTGTCAGATTTATTGACCATAGAAATAACTATATAAAGCTTCAAGATTATTCAATTAAATTGATTTCTTATTATAGGGATGAATTCAATTAATTATAGATTTGATAAAATAATTTAAAGATTAAAAATAAAAAATATTTAAAAATAAATATAAAAATTTTATAAGTTATTTAACTTTTAGGATGTTAAAATTTAAAAATTTAAATTAAATACGATATTAAAAAATTTATCATGTTGTTATTATGTGTAATAAAATCAAGATAAATATTTATAAAGTAATTATTTATAAATATTATAAAATTTATTTATTTATTTTTTTAACAGTGTTTAATTTAAAGTAAAGATAAAAATTTACATTCAAGGTATTTTTTTTTTAATTTTATATTTATAATTCTAATAGATAAAAAAATATTTTATTTTTTAAATTTTATTTTCAATTTATTAAATTATCTTTAATTTTATTATTTTTTTAATTATTAATTTATATTTTTATTATATCTCCTTATTGTATCACACATTATTATTTTCTCTTACTATTATTTTCTATATCACACACTATTATTGCCTTGTTCTCCTTCTCATTTTCTTCTTCTCCTCCTACCTTCTCTTCACCCGATCGTAATTAATGATCATCAAGTACCATTATCGCAACTTTCAATCTTGTCTATCACTTTGATCTATAATCATTTATGGTGTTAACTTTTATCAGTCATTAAAGTGTTGTTAAAAGAATTGATTTTTGTGTCTTTTGAATATCTAGATGTATAAAAATAATAGTTTTTTCTTGATGTGCATTTTAAGTTGTCTTATTATTCTATTAAAAAAGATGTACGACATAAAACATTCAAAATTTTTGCTCAAATTATCAAAATTTGATGTTAATAATCCATAAAAATAATATCAAAATATATTACTTTTAACTAATTTAATAAAAATAGTACATTATTATAAGTTTTTAACTAATAATTATAAATTTAAGTTGCAATTTAATATAGGCCCTTAGAATAAAAGACTGTTATTGTTTCTTATATTTGACTACTTTTATATAAGTTACACATTTGTTTAAACTATATTAATTAAACTAATTTTATTATAATATTTTGCATGTTTTGAAATAATGCGATCCTACTATAAGGATGACATTAGTTTTCATAATCTAATATGAACCTTCTTATTATTTTGTTTATTACTTAAATACTATCTATAAAAAAAGTAATTACTTAAGGTGAAACATTGTAAAAAGAGAAAAAAATTTTTGAATCTAGAGTTTTAATTTGTTTATTAATCATCACTTGATATAACGCAAATTTAATATGTTAAAAAATTCTCTCTATCTCTCACTCACTCATATTCTTAACTTCTTCTATAATAAATTTTTTAAATTATTTAATATACAAAAGGTCACATCTTTACATTTATCTTAAAAGTTAAAAGTTAAAAGTAAATGATATTAGTATTTTTAACAAAATTAAAATAAAAAAAATAGAAGGCTCTTGCTATGTTCTTTTGCCCTAGAATATTACAGTTTATTATATTATTATTTTATCTTTGTACCACAAAATAAAAAGTAAGATTTTATATCTTCTTGTTTTTATTTATTTTACTTTATTTTTATTACAATTTATTATATTATTATATCATCTTTGTACCACATAACAAAAAGTAAAATTCTATATCTTCTTGTTACTTATTTTACTGTGTTTTGGCTATCTAGATTAGGCTGTATAATATCATGAAAGTTGAAATGTTAAAAAATATATAATAGAAAATTTAGATGTTTATTGTGTTATCAGGTTATTTAAAAAAATTAATTAATAAATATTTTTATTCTACTACATCTTCAATGTTATATGTTATCTAATATTCAGTAAAAAAAAATAATATTAACCAACATAGAATTGATTAAAAATTAAAAAAGAATTAGCAAAATTTTCATGAGAATTTTTTTACTTTACCATGTAGGTACAGATTTTTTCGCGTCTTTTATATGCCAATCAAATAATTAGTACCATATGTCAAATGAATAATATTAAATTAATAAATTTTTTTGCAATATAAGTTATTTATTTTAATTTAATTATGAACGAATTTGCAAGTACTTGAATATCAGTACTCTACATCATTAATTGTTTAAGAAATAAACATATTAATATTTTAACAAATCATTGGTAGGTGTAATTTTTTTTTTTTGCGTCTTTTCTATGTTAATCAAATAAGAATTTAATTTTGATGTTATTTTTTTTTTTTTTTTTGCGTCTTTTCTATGTTAATCAAATAAGAATTTAATTTTGATGTTCTATTAGTGTAAAATAGTTTGACATGCATCTAATTATACAACACTATCAAAATTAAACTCATCAAATAATGAGGGTTATATACCAAACAATATTGTGGAATACAAAATCATTAAATTTTTTGTTATATAATTTATTTAATTTAATTTAAAAATAAATATTTATATACTCAAATTTTAATCACAATACTTTACATAATCAATAATTTAAAAAAATAGAAAAAATAATAGCATTCAATACAAAAAAAATTTTAAAAATTGAGATTTAACTAAAAGGTAATAATTTGTAATTGTAGTGAATGGAGGCGATACAATCACGATGTTGAAAGAAGGATAATAATGGCAATAGTAAAAATATAGAAAAGTGCATCTAGTGGTGAGAGTAAAAGAACTACGAATCTAATAATGAGATAAAAAAAATTAATAACAGAAGAATGAGATCAAACTCTTGGTATAAAGTACTCACATATAGAATATACCCAAAACAAAATGATAAGATCTATAAAAAATTATTTATCACTGCTAATTATTCTTTTCCTCCTTTTATACCTGGCATCGAAAATCAACATTTGACATCGTCGTTATTTAGTTCATAAAACCATAAAAATTCATCCAAATAATTGTTATATACAGATAAGCATATTCAGAATGGGGAAGAGAATTAAAAAAAATTGAAAAGGATAAATTATTGGAATGAAGAATTGAAGAAGAGGTTACGCGTTTCTACGGTTACTAGTGAAAACACAGAATGAAAATGAGATAGAAGAATATGTGTTGTTGTTAACGGTGGAAGTTTTTTTATTTAAAGTAACCGACACATGCATGTACGGAGAACTTCTTCTATCATTAAGGGCAATATTGGAACATAAAGTTGGACACCAAAAACTTTGTTTTGACATTATATATTGTTATAGATAAATTTAAGTTACAATTTAATATAGGCCCTTAGAATAAAAGACTGTTATTGTTTCTTATATTTGACTACTTTTATATAAGTTGTACATTTGTTTAAACTATATTAATTAAACTAATTTTATTATAATATTTTGCATGTTTTGAAATAATGCAATCCTACTATAAGGATGACATTAGTTTTCATAATCTAATACGAACCTTTTTATTATTTTGTTTGTTACTTAAATACTATCTATAAAAAAATAATTACTTAAGGTGAAACATTGTAAAAAGAGAGAAATTTTTTTGAATCTAGAGTTTTAATTTGTTTATTAATCATCACTTGATATAACGCAAATTTAATATGTTAAAAAATTCTCTCTATCTCTCACTCACTCATATTCTTAACTTCTTCTATAATAAATTTTTTAAATTATCTAATGTACAAAAGGACATCTTTACATTTATCTTAAAAGTTAAAAGTAAATGATATTAGTATTTTTAACAAAATTAAAATAAAAAAAATAGAAGGCTCTTGATATGTTCTTTTGTACCAGAATATTACAGTTTATTATATTATTATTTTATCTTTGTACCACAGAACAAAAAGTAAAATTTTTTATCTTCTTGTTTTTAGTTATTTTATTTAATTTTAAATTTTTACCGCTTATCTGTAATTTATATTTTTATTTTTCTTCTTTCAAATATTTATTATATATAATTTAGAGAGAATATTAGTGTAGTGATTAATAATTAGAATCAAGATTCAATTATTTTAAAAAATATTAATTTTGAGTTAATTTTATAATTATTAAATATGAATTTTTTTATTCCTAATTATATTGTATATACATAAGAAAAAAATATTATTTTTAAATAACAAACATAAAATTAATTATTTTTATTTATTTATGCAATAAACTTAGCACCGTACAAATATAAAAGTATACACATTAAATTTTTTAAGTTTTAAATAATAAATATTAAAATTAATTATTAATAAAAAATTAAACTCTTTCACATAAAAATAATAATAAAACAGTTTATTATTCAATTTTTTATTTATTTATGAAGACTCTGGTCTTTTTATCCACAGAAACTTTTATCTCTTAAGACCTTTTTTTAAAAATAGTTTAATTTTATAAATTTTTTGTGTCATAATCTATAATGTCATGTCAAAATAAAATCAACATAATTCTAAAATATTTATATTTCCGTAATATTATTACACGAAAAAACACTAATTCATAAAACTAAATTTATTTACAAAGATCTTTACTCCGATCACTCTTCAATGTGATAAATATTTTCACGTTGAGAATCATTACTATTACCATCACGTTAATGGCCATCAGAGTATGTAGCTTTCTAAAGAAACAACCAAAATTGGTTGTTGCTCAACTATTATCGTAGTATAACTAATAATATATTACAAAATATAAAAGATGTTAAATTTCAGCATACTTAACATACATCATACATATATCACACTTTTGGCCTAACATCATATAGTTTGTTTACAAAATTAAAGTCTTCTTGTTCTTCATCTCTTTTCTTTTACCTTTCTGTTACATATATTTTTAAATTTATTATACACAATTTATTCTTATTGCCAACATACAACAAGATCACCGCACACAAGTAGCTAGTGATAGCATTATTTCCCATAACATGGTAGCACCCAAGCTTTTAACTTAGATGGTTATTATAGAATTGTACTTAAATTAAAGCAGGGAAAGAGGGTCTTTAGGTAGTGTTTGGATTGTGTCAAATACAAAAAGAAAGAGATCTATTTAAAAGACATTCTCTCAGTGTCTGTTCCGTTGTCTCCATATTTGCATTCCAGAACACAATCCAAACAGAGCCTAAGGATGCACAACGGCTCTCATCGTTTTCTTGGAAGCACCAGCATTATCGGAATCAAGGGGGAAGAAAAAGGGGTAAAGCTCATATCTAACATAACAAGAACTATATAGCACTCTACAGCCTTTACGATTGTTGCAAAACGTGGGAAAGTTGCTCACCGAAATAGCCAAACACTGGGCACAAGATATCTCAGACAAGTCCCTTGTGCATTGCACCAACGCATAAAGCGTTACAAATGGGGACAGTTTGGTCTTTCCCTTCCCTAGCCCTTCCTGTTTTGGCACAACAGCCTCTGCTCTAATCTCATCCATCAGGGATCCAAGTTTGTTGTTGAAAGTTTTGGGATCTGTTACGTTCTCCACGTTGTAATAGAATATGCCGAATGAAGTATCGACTTGGCTGGCGAAAGTCTTGTTGTTGTACCTCAGGAAGCAGAAGTCATACCAGATTCTTGCGTCGGCTTGGTTCGGACACCGTTGCCGGATTTGTTTGGCTGCATCTTCAATGCAAATGGAGCAGTCTTGGGTGCTAACATCTCCCCTGCATTGAGCCAGGCCATAAACTTGGTCTTTCTCTTTACCTATGTTCACAAACATAAACACAAATACCAATCATCTATACACAAATGCCAATCATCTATATTAAGTCTATACCAATTATTACCAAAACAACTGTGCTACACTAAAATCAGTATATTATCTATATATTATACGTATTGAAATACAAAATATATAATAAAAAAAATAATATATATATTATTATAGTTGATTTAGTAATAAAGTTTTTAATGTGCATATAATATTATTAAAGAAAAATAGTGTTATTGTTTTTTGTCATTATTTTATTATCAACTTAATTTTTTTAATTCAATAATTCATCAATATATTTTATTCCATACTTTTAAATATTAATAGTTATCTAATAAAAAAAATAATAAATTTTAATGATCTTTTAATATTTTTTATTTTTAAATACCAATACTAAGTATGATGATCTACAATATGTTAACCAGAGATCACCGATATTGGGGTATAATGTCGAAAAATGTCCATACCAAAAAGGGGGAAAAAAAAAGTTGTTAGCGTCTGTTTTGTGTCCCTCGTTCTTCTTTGTATTTTTTTCTTCGTATTTTCATTTTCTATTAAAGCTTTATGGAAAAATTAGTATAATATAAATAAAAAATAGAATTTATTATTTTCATTTTTTTACAAAATATTAAAAATGGAAAATATAAATTAAAAACAAACAGAACTTTGGTTACTTACTAGGGAGCAGTATATAGATGACGATGCATATGCATATGTTATTGTGCATGAGTAAAAATAATGAAGCAGTTGGGTTTCACAAGTATTTACCAAATGTGGTAGCAAGAAAACCAGTGGAGGGAGTCTTGAGGACTAATTCGGATAATAAGTTGTTGATATTAGATGATACTTTCCCTCCAATGCTTATGTTAGTCTCTTTATTGCAGAATTCCCCTAAGGGATCTTGAGATTCTGCATCTGAAAAAGTAATGCACAGAAGTAGTAAGAAAATGGTTTTGCATAAAAGGAGATACATGATTTATTTTTCTCTGGCCTTCTGGGTTTCCATGGACTTCTTATTATGAAGGAGAAAATTATAATGGGAAATGGTTGAATATGTGGAATCCATTTAGCAGGCAATTTTGACTTGTAATTTGTAAACTTGCCCCAATCATGAGTACAGGAGGCGTGGTCGTTTCATTGACTTTTTGAAGTCCAATTAAAATATACATAATTTTTTCTTTAATTTTTAGTTTTTGATATCATGCTATTATTAACAGGACATTCATTTTAGTTATTATCAAGTATTAATCCAAAAACTAAAAATAAAAAACAGCCGTCGAGTATATATATATATATAACAAATCCTCTATAAACTCTTTTTTCTTATAGAAAAATTGATTAATAATAGATTCTAGTATGTTTATTTTAGGGTAGTTACAATAGTTAAAAAAAATATTTCTAAAATTAAAATAATATTTTTTAATTATTTAACAATATTTTTTGTTCATTATTTAAATAAAAAATATATGAATTTAATTTTATATCATAACTATCATAAATATAAGCATACTATAATTAGAATACACTTCTTTTAATATATCTCTATTCTAGTATCATAGTTTCCAAGTGTGATCTAAAGTTGTATCTTCAAAAAACAGTGTGATTAGATAAAATTTCACTACTGGAAAATAAACTCCTTATTTTTGTCCTTTACCACGAGATTTATAAAGGCCCCTTCGAAATAAGCCTTATACACATTCTAGATCTTATAATTACCGATCCATCCCCTCAGTGTAAAAGTAATATGTTTTTAAGAATTATAATTTTTAAATATTATAAAACTTGTTTGTTTAATATTAAAAAAGAAGATTATTTTTAATATCTTAAAAATTCAAATGGATTACATATATACTAAAAATTAACTATCAAATCAATCACCAATATAAAATATATATTAAAAATAAATTAATATATATTTATATATAAATATATGATGGCTAATTTAATAATTAATTTTTAATGTGCATAAAAGAACATTTTTGTTCAAAATTAAACTATGAGCATATTTGATGATTTATAATGCATAATTTTAGAAGTATGATGTAAAATTTCCAAAATACTCTATTATTATATATTGATTAGTGCATTGGACACAAAATTATTCTTACAACTTAATTTTAATTAATTCTTTTATCTCAAGAATATTAAATACTAAATAGTCACTATTTTTTTTTAAATTAATATTTATGAAATGTAATTTGTTTTGTGAATAAGTTTATTCTAAAAGTCCATTTTTAAATGTAAAAGTATATTCATATACTATTTCTAGGAAGAAAACTGAAATGACTTTAAACAAACATTACCTAGAAGCTTAATATATCCATAACTAAACTCACTCTCTTTAAATAAAAATATTAGATGTTCATATATTTGTTATTAGCATTGTCTTTAAATTTAAACAAACACTATTTAATTCTTTATTAATTTTTGCTAAAAATATGATGCCCTAAAGTTTGTTGGTGGCTAAGTTTAATGTGTATAAAATATTTTTAAATTCATAGTCATTGTTTAATGATGAGTGCCCAGCCCCAAAAATATTTAAATGAACAGAACGATACATGAAGAACAAATAGAATGTTTTCCTTTAAGAGAGAAAACAATCATCAATTACCTAATTTAAACTTAGTACCAATCCACTATACTACAAATAATTCATAATCCAATGACTACCTCCGTTTACTTCAAATAAATAATACCAATCAACGGAATTTGTAGTTCGCGTGCTTGATATTGTGGATTTGCTCCATGTTTCTCGTTTGGTGCAAGTAGTGGAGCTTGTGTTTTTGTTATCGGAAAAAGATTTCATCATCTCAAGAATAATTTGGGACCATAAATAATCTAGAGAGGTTGGCGTAAGATCAGATTGCATTGATGTATGTGGTGAATAATAGAATAGAAAAGAAGCAATATGCATGGATGACAAAGAGAGCATATGACTAGGACCAACAAAAAATAGTACCCAATTTTTTTTGAGTTTTGCTATTTTAATAACTTTAAATATATTTACCACCATGATTCAGAAAATCAGATAGGACCATAAATCAAGAATTTCTATGGTTTAATTCTTCACATAAAATTGCTAATTTAAAAACCGAACATGAGCCGTTGAATCGGCTGGGAATTGACCGGTTTGCACGAAACGATGCCTTTCGCTTAAAAAAAAAAAAAAAAATCAGAATGCGCGTGCCTACCCTATGCCTCCACAACTTCTCCAAATTCATTCCTTCCTTCCTTCAGAGTTCAGAAAGCTCAACATAACCAAAGAAAAAGTGAAAACTCTCTACCGCCGAACGGAGTGAGCCATTGCCACCGTCTGTTGCAGTATCGGGCTTCTCTCTTTGTCCTATGGGCATTCTCCAAGTCCAACCCTGTTCGCTCTCACTAGTTGCAGATGCACAACTTCTTCCTCAAGCTCGGCGTTTGTCGTCTTCGTCTGCTCACCGTCCAGCTCGTCATCATCTAATCGCCGTCGTTCGTCGCGCTCAACCGCTCTCCATTGTGCTCAACCGCTCTCGAAGGTCAGTGGCAGTGCTCACTTGTTCTTCATTTTTTTTTATTCTCTGTTTCGAAATCATTGAATGATTATTGAATATTTTGTTTTTTGGTCGAATGATAATTTGATTATTGATTAGCTTTGGCTCAAACCAAGCTTTTTCCCCCCAAAACAAACCTTAGATGACAGTAGCCTCCCCCCACCGCAAGGAGGAAACTCACTGCCATCGTCTGTCGCGCTTAGCCACCACCGTCGTCGACCGGTCATCCATGCTTCTTCCTTATTCGCCAATCACACCTTCTTCCTCAAGCTTGACGTTAGTCCTTATCTTCGTCTGCTCTGTCACACTCCTGCTGCCGTCCGTCACGCTCAGGCACCACCGTCTTTGTTTCGTCCTCGTGCTCAAAGTCTTCAACCCACCAATCGGAATCAAGGTTTAGGATTTTGCTAGTGCTATTTATATTGGTTTCTTTGGTTTTTTTTCTAATTTTTAATTCTTGGTTCTTTGTTCTTCGGTTAGGATTCTTTGTTCTTGATTCTGCTTATGCTAGTGCTACTCAAAGTGAATTGTTGAATGATTAGCTTTGCTTACTATTGTTGTGCTGTGTTGTACTCTATTTTGTTGCTTTTTGTTTGTGCTGTGCTGAAAAAAATTGCACTGAAATCCTAAAACCTTGAAATCTTTCTTGTTAATCTTTGAAAAAGTGTGTTAATCTTTGTTGAAAGTATGCTGAAACCTTGTTAAAATTGTGACCAGTCTGCTATATGCTGAAAATATTGTTAATCTTTGTTAAAATTATGCTGAAGTATGAGCTTTGATTTGTTCAATATAATTAGCCTTTTGTTAGGGAAGGAATAAATTGGTTACTCTTTTGTCTTTGTTGTTGTTGTTGTATGTTTATTTTACTTAAGGTGGATAAGAACCCATCGCCATTGCCGAAGTTGTGAACTCATAATAAGGTTCATGTACTTGAAAACTCGAGAGCTACAAGGATCAGTACCACATTGGAGAGAAACAAGCTCATATACCTAATGTAAAGGAAGTAAAAAAGAGCATTGATTGTTCAAACAAGAGAAAATCAGGAGATAATTATGGTTTCATCATCAAATAAGTCCCTTGATGGTTCATCCAAGTTTTCCAAGTTATTTTAAAAAACAAACAGATAGTTAAAATAAAATTTAGTATATGATATTTTAAAAAATGTGATGCCTTGCTCAGTTAATAATTATAATTGCAAGGATATTGAAAAATCAAACCCAACAACAGTTTGAAAAAAGTTAAAAATAAGTAACCATTGCACCAATTTAATTTTTGCAATAGCTCTCAGTATTAACATTGGAAAAAGGCCCATTAAGGTTCTCTAGATGCTCTGCTAAGGTTTGAGGTGCTCAGGTGGTTCTAGGTGCTGCGAAGTCAATCCTTGGGAGAAATCCTTCTTATCACAGTCAATAGAATCCTTGTTCAAAGCTTAATTCTATTGGCTAGTGCAATGAAGATTGCTGGCAAGGATACAGTGAGTGAGGAGGAAAGGAAGAGATTGAAGGCTGTAGGAGTGATATTACTTGATGACTCATACATCAAGGACGGACTGGAGGTTTGTGGGAGGAGTTTGGTAGGAAGAATTATGGCAGACAAGCCCTTTAGCATTGGAACCATTGAACCTGCCATGTTCATAATATGGAGACAACCTGAAGGGTTTCGAGTCGTTGCTCCTGGAGACAATACCTTCCGATTCTTCTTTAAAAAAGAACAAGAACTGATTCGTGTGGAGAAAGAAACTCCATGGCTGCTGAAAAATTACATCGCTAATATTAGACGATGGAGTAAAGATATGGAGATTTTGGCAATTGATTTTTCTTATATCCCGATCTAGATTTAATTGTGGGGCTTACCGGAACAATACAAGACATCGATTTGGGGAGAAAAATTGGTTGTGCAGTGGGGGAAGTAATGGAGGTCGGAATTTTCTCAATGAAGGGCAAAGAGAATAGAATAATCAAAGTGAAGGTGAACCTTGATGTGACTCATAAACTCAAACAGCATATCAAAATTGCAGGATCCAATGGCAAAGTTATGGAAATTCAGCTGTAATATGAGAGGATTAGTTGTTATTGTGCTTACTGTAGCTGTCTGGGACATGAAACATGTAATTACAACTCGTTACTAGATGATACAATTTGTGGAGAAGTTAAGGAGGAAGGATGGGAGGGAGTGGCTGAAGGCTGAGTAGATTGGTAAACGTATTGACCTAATGAAGAAGGAGAACCAACAATCGAATTATTTCTCAATAGCCAACCATAATAAGAATAATTCAATGAAACCTACTCCGGTTAATATTCTAAGGAGTTTGGAGGCTTTGTCAATGGAAGATAAAAATTAGAAGCAAAATTGTGATGCTGATGGAGGTTTCGGACTTTTTTTTTTTTGAAGTAAAGGGAGCTCAATACAACAGAGTGGAGCAATGAAAATAGCTACAAGCAACATAAATATTCAAAATACAACTAACTCTCTAGTCATCTTCGGCATGGCTATTAACAACTAAAGGGTTCACCACCAATCCATTCCTCGAAATACGTAAATGACCTGTTGATAATTTAATTTCCACCACACTTGAGGCATGATTTCGGAAAAGCCTACCATTCCTTTCTAGCCAGATTGTCCAGATAACAGCAAAGAATCCAATGAACCACCTCTTTCTGTCAACCTTCCTTTGTGATGAATTCGTCCAGCTTTCACAGTGATGCTTTAGTGTACCTGGAAAGCTCCACCTCCTTTCAAAGGCGAGCAGCCAAGCACACCACACCTGCCAAATGATCTCACAACCAAGAAATAAATGAAAAGTCCTTTCCACAGACTTACAGCATAACACACACATATTATCAATGACACGTAATCTACACACTCTATCCTTAGTATTCACTCTGCCGACCAACACAAACCAAGAAAAAAAACTCAACCCTCGGAGGGACGAACCCTTTCCAAACAGCACTAGTGAAGCTATAGCTTGTGATTTTCTCCAGTAGAACTTCCGTCTACAATACCTGCACAAAGGAATTAGTTGAATAAACACATGTCTTATCAAATTTCCATACCACTCTATCCTCTCTCTCAGTTGTGAGCTTGAATGATTGTAATATCTCATGAAGTTGGCTTACTAAATCTAACTCCCATTGGAACAACTCACTCCTCCATTGGAAACTCCAAATCCACTCTAACCCATCCCAAAACCCACAATCCCCTATAACAGATCCGTTAAGGTTTGAAATCGAAAAGAACCTAGGGAACAAATCTTTCAACACCCCATTAGGTAGCCAGCTATCCTCCCAGAATCGGATTGTTCTACCATTCCCGAGGTCCATAGACAACCCTCTGATCATCTTTTCTCTCACTTGCGGCTCGCTTATTTGTAACTGATAGATATCCATCCAAGGACCCCCTCTTGTGGGTACAGGCTGGCCTCTCAGCATCACCAACTCCCAATCCACCTGCCTTCTTGGGAGCCATTACTACTTCCCATTTCATGAGCGGTAACCCGTGCCTCCCATCCTCTGAACTCCACAAGAACCGTCGTTGTAGGGAGATCAACTTCTCTGCCACTGTCTTCGGCATCTTATATAAGCTGAGATAGTAAATAGGCAGGCTACTAAGAACAGACTTAATGAGGACTAGCCTGCCCGCTTTGTTGAGGGTCTTTGCTTTCTACAGACTCATCTTTTCTTCCACTTTGTTAATTACTGGTTTTCATGTCTTAACCAGTCTCGGATTTGCTCCCAAGGGAATGCCCAGATATCTTACTGGTAGTGACGCCTCCCGACAACCCAATAAAAGACACATTCTACAGAACCACAGCCTATCACAATTGATCGGGATGAAGCTGGATTTCTCAAAATTAATGCTCAATCCTGACATCAGTTCGAAGCATCAGAGCAGCCGCTTATAATTCCTGATGGTCTCCTCTTCAGTCGGGCAGAAAAGAATAGTATCATCCGCAAACTGCAAGTGTGACAACTCAATGTTATCCCTTCCAACTAGTAACGGAGAGATACGTCCATTTCTTACCGCCTCTCCAATCATCCGATGAAGAACATCAACAACTAATACAAACAGAAAGGGAGACAGTGGGTCTCCTTGTCGCAAACCCTTTTCCATTTTGAAAGGCTTCGAAGGTGATCCATTGACAGGTACCGACACAAATGCAAAGCAGACACACTCCTTGATTATTAGTTTTTTTTTATTAAAAATCACATTTCTGGACTTTACTATGAGTTTGTGTGTTTTTCTATAATTTCAGATATTTTCTGGCTGAAATTGAGGGACCTGAGCAAAAATCAGATTAAGAGGTTGAAGAAGGACTGCAGATGCTGTTGGATTCTGACCTCCCTGCACTCAAAGTGGATTTTCTGGAGCTACAGAACTCCAAACGGTGCGCTTCCAATTGCGTTGGAAATTAGACATCCAGGGCTTTCCAGAAATATATAATAGTCCATACTTTGCCCGATTTTAGATGACGTAAACTGGCGTTGAACGCCAGTTCCATGCTGCAGTCTGGCGTCCAGCGCCAGAAACAAGTTGCAAAGTGGAGTTCAACGCCAGAAACACGTTACAAACTGGCGTTCAACTCCAAGAATGACCTCTCCACGTGTAAACTTCAAGCTCAGCCCAAGCACACACCAAGTGGGCCCCGGAAGTGGATTTTTACATCAATTACTTATTTCTGTAAACCCTAGTAGCTAGTCTAGTATATATAGGATATTTTACTATTGTATTAGACATCTTGGGACGTTTAGTTCTTAGATCATGGGGGCTGGCCATTCGGCCATGCCTGAACCTTTCACTTATATATTTTTCAACGGTAGAGTTTCTACACACCATAGATTAAGGTGTGGAGCTCTGTTGTTCCTCAAAGATTAATGCAAAGTACTACTGTTTTTCTATTCAATTCAACTTATTCCGCTTCTAAGATATTCATTCGCACTTCAATATGATGGATGTGATGATCGTGACAGTCATCATCATTCTCACTTATGAACGCGTGCCTGACAACCACTTCCGTTCTACCTTAGATTGGATGGATATCTCTTGGATATCTAATACAGGGGACCGAGTCCGAGATATTAGAGTCTTCGTGGTATAAGTTAGAACCCATGGATGGCCATTCCTGAGATCTGAAAAGTCTAAACTTTGTCTGTGGTATTCCGAGTAGGATCTGGGAAGGGATGGCTGTGACAAGCTTAAAACTCGCGAGTGCTGGGCGTAGTGACAGACGCAAAAGGATCAATGGATCCTATTCCAGTATGATCGAGAACCGACAGATGATTAGCCGTGCCGTGATAGAGCATTTGGACCTTTTTCACTGAGAGGATGGGATGTAGCCATTGACAACGGTGATGCCCTACATACAGCTTGCCATGGAAAGGAGTAGGACTGATTGGATGAAGACAGCAGGAAAGCAGAGATCAGAGGAACGAAAGCATCTCTATACGCTTATCTGAAATTCTCACCAATGAATTACATAAGTACCACTATCCTATTTTATATTTTATTTACTTTCATCCACTATAATTTCTTAATACAATTTAATCTGCCTGACTGAGATTTACAAGATGACCATAGCTTGCTTCAAGCCGACAATCTCCGTGGGATCAACCCTTACTCACGTAAGGTTTATTACTTGGACGACCCAGTGCACTTGCTGGTTAGTTGTACGAAGTTGTGAAACAGATATAAGATCATGAACGTGCGTATTGAATTTTTAGCGCCGTTACCAAGGAATGGAATGATCACGATTTTGCACACCAAGTTTTTGGCGCCGTTGCGGGGGATTGTTCGAGTTTGGACAACTGACGGTTCATCTTGTTGCTTAGATTAGGTAACTTTATTTTAATTTTAAGTTTTTGTTTTTATTCCTTTAATTTTCGAAAAAAAATTTTCCAAAAAAAAATAAAATATATTTTTCTTCAGAATTTTTAAGGATGAATTCTAGTGTTTCATGAAGCATGTTGAAGCCTGGCTGGCTGTAAAGCCATGTCTAAATTCTTTTGGACTGAGGCTTCCAAACCATCAGCATAGAGGCAAGTTAATTTGATGACTTAGTTGATGAATGTCTGATTTACATGCTGAAGCTTGGCTGGCCATTGGCCATGTCTAGTGTTTTGGACCGGAGCTTTCATTGAAAGCTTGGCTGGCTAGTGAGCCATGTCTAATTCCTGGACTAAAGCTTTAGACTAAGAGTGCAAGATTCCTGGAATTCATATTAAAAATTTTGGAATCCTTATTTTTCTGTTTCAAATAATTTTTGAAAAATACCAAAAAAAATTATAAAATCATAAAATCAAAAATATTTTTTAGTGTTTCTTGTTTGAGTCTTGAGTCAATATCAAGTTTAGTGTCAATTGCATGTTTTAAATTTTGCATAAAAATTTTTGAAAAATTCATGCATTCATAGTGTTCTTCATGATCTTCAAGTTGTTCTTGGTAAGTCTTCTTGTTTGATCTTGATATTTTCTTGTTTTGTATCTTTTGTTATTTTTCATGTGCATTTTTGCATTCATGGTGTCTAAGCATTAAAGATTTCTAAGTTTGGTGTCTTGCATGTTTTCTTTGCATCAAAAATTTTTTCAAAAATATGTTCTTGATGTTCATCATGATCTTCAAAGTGCTCTTGGTGTTCATCTTGACATTCATAGTGTTCTTGCATGCATTGTGTGTTTTGATTCATAATTTTTATGTTACGAGTCTTTTTCATGTTTTTCTCTTTCTTTATTAAAAATTCAAAAAAATCAAAAAAATATCTTTCCCTTTTTCTTCTCATAAATTCAAAAATTTGAGTTGACTTTTTCAAAATTTTTTAAAATTTAGTTGTTTCTTATGAGTCAAATCAAATTTTCAATTTAAAAATCTTATCTTTTTCAAAATCTTTTTCAAAAATCAAATCTTTTTCATTTTTCTTATTTATTTTCGAAAATTTTAAAAATATTTTTTAAAAATCTTTTCTTAATTTTATCTCATGATTTTCGAAAATATTATCAACAATTAATGTTTTGATTCAAAAATTTCAAGTTTGTTACTTGCTTGTTAAGAAAGATTCAAACTTTAAGTTCTAGAATCATATCTTGTGATTTCTTGTGAATCAAGTCATTAATTGTGATTTTAAAATTTAAATCTTTTTCAAAACTAATTTTAATCATATCTTTTTATCATATCTTTTTAAATCATACCTTTTTCAAAAATTTGATTTTAAAATATCTTTTCTAACTTCTTATCTTCTTATCTTTTCAAAATTAAATTTCAGATCTTTTTCAACTAACTAATTGACTTTTTGTTTGTTTCATATCTTTTTCAAAAACTACCTAACTAACTATCCCTTTCTAATTTTCGAAAATACCTCCCTCTTTTTCAAAAATTCCTTTTAGTTAATTAATTGTTTAAATTTTAATTTTAATTTTAATTCTCTTTTAATTTTCGAAAATCATCAACTCCTTTTCAAAAATTATTTTCGAAAATTTCTCTCTCTCATCTTCTTCTATTTATTTAATTACTTACTAACACTTCTCCTTACCTCATATCTCTGCTCCTATCCTCACCCTTGTGTTCGGATTATCCATTCTTCTTCACTCTTATTCCCTTTCTTCTTCTACTAACAACAAGGAAACCTCTATACTGTGGTAAAAAGGATCCCTATTATTATTTTATGTTCCCTTCTTTTTCATATGAGCAGGAGCAAGGACAAGAACATTCTTGTTGAAGCAGACTCTGAACCTGAAAGGATTCTGAAGAGGAAACTAAGAGAAGCTAAATTACAACAATCCAGAAACAACCTTACAGAAATTTTCGAAAAGGAAGAGGAGATGGCAACCGAAAATAATAATAATGCAAGGAAGATGCTTGGTGACTTTACTGCACCAAATTCCAATTTACATGGAAGAAGCATCTCCATCCCTACCATTGGAGCAAACAATTTTGAGCTTTAGCCTCAACTAGTTTTTCTGATGCAACAAAACTGCAAGTTTCATGGACTTCCATCTGAAGATCCTTTTCAGTTCTTAACTGAATTCTTGCAGATATGTGATACTGTTAAGACTAATGGAGTAGATCCTGAAGTCTACAGGATCATGCTTTTCCCTTTTGTTGTAAGAGACAGAGCTAGAATATGGTTGGGCTCTCAACCCAAAGATAGCCTGAACTCTTGGGATAAGCTGGTCACGGCTTTCTTAGCTAAGTTCTTTCCTCCTCAAAAGCTGAGTAAGCTTAGAGTGGATGTTCAAACCTTCAGACAGAAAGAAGGTGAATCCCTCTATGAAGCTTGGGAGAGATATAAGCAACTGACCAAAAAGTGTTCCTCTGACATGCTTTCAGAATGGACCATCCTGGATATATTCTATGATGGTCTGTCTGAATTAGCTAAGATGTCATTGGATACTTCTGCAGGTGGATCCATTCACCTAAAGAAAACGCCTGCAGAAGCTCAAGAACTCATTGACATGGTTGCTAATAACCAGTTCATGTACACTTCTGAGAGGAATCCTGTGAGTAATGGGACGCCTCAGAAGAAGGGAGTTCTTGAAATTGATACTCTGAATGCCATATTGGCTCAAAATAAAATATTGACTCAGCAAGTCAATATAATTTCTCAGAGTCTGAATGGAATGCAAGCTACATCCAACAGTACTCAAGAGGCATCTTCTGAGGAAGAAGCTTATGATCCTGAGAACCCTGCAATAGCAGAGGTGAATTACATGGGTGAACCCTATGGAAACACCTATAATCCCTCATAGAGAAATCACCCAAATCTCTCATGGAATGATCAACAAAAGCCTCAAAAAGGATTTAATAATGGTGGAAGAAACAGGTTTAGCAATAGCAAGCTTTTTCCATCATCCACTCAGCAAAAGACAGAGAGTTCTGAGCAGACCCCATCTAGCTTGGCAAACATAGTCTCTGATCTATCTAAGGCCACTCTATGTTTCATGAATGAAACAAGGTCCTCCATTAGAAATCTGGAAGCACAAGTGGGCCAGCTGAGTAAAAGGATCACTGAAACCCCTCCTAGTACTCTCCCAAGCAATACAGAAGAAAATCCAAAAGGAGATTGCAAGGCCATTAAAATGACCATCATGGCCGAAACCACAAAAGAGGAGGAGGACGTGAATCCCAGTGAGGAAGACCTCCTGGGACGTCCAGAGATCAATAAGGAGTTTCCCTCTGAGGAACCAAAGGACTCTGAGGCTCATCTGGAGACCATAGAGATTCCATTAAACCTCCTTATGCCATTGACGTTGGAGATTTCTACCAGTGAAGAGAGTCATAGAAACGGTCGCGTTGTAGATATAGTCTCTAAACCGACAAAAATCCCTTTCGTACAAACGTTTTGGGTGTCACAAGTAACAAACCCCTTTAGAAATTGTTAACCGAGTATTCAAACCTCGGGTCGTCTTCTCAAGGAACTGCGAGGAAGTATGTTCTTATTATTGGCTATAAAGGTTGTAATCGGGGTTTAGAAGATGAGAAGCAAGTAATTTAAATGACAAGTAAAGTAAATGGCAATTAAAATAAATAAATACTGTAAAGCAAACTTTTGGCAAGGTAAGGGAAGTTGGAGGTCCAACGCAGTTATCTCTCTCAACTATAATGAAAGTTGAATTTAAACTCCACTTGATCAACCTGTACTAGGGCAACGGAGAGTCAAGGGACTAATTAAATTGACCTTTGAATCCTATTTATTTCCTAAGAAAAGGTTGGGATTACTTAAGTTTAGCTCAATTAGCAAGATAACGATTATCAATTATGTTGAGTTTAATAACTGTTGAGTTACTGAATTCTTAACCAGGACCAAAAGGGGAAAAAGTAAAATTGCTGGAATGATAAAAATATCCTTTAGATGGGAAGCAATGGTAACTTAAATCAAAGAGAACAATCATAAACTGAAATTACCTCAATTATCATTAATTCAAATAACAGTCTGTAACATGGAAGAATTCATAGATCCAATTATAAAGGTAAATAGCCAACTCAGATATTGAAATAAATAAATAAAGTGAAAGGGAAATTTAAAACAAAGAAATATAAAACCTGGATTGAGAGTCACTCTTAAAATAAGAAGAAATCCTAAATCCTAAGAGAGAGAGAGAGAGAGAAGATCTCCCCCTCAACTAAATCTAAATCATTGAAAAGTAAAATATGCAAGCTCCCTTTGAATGGATGCATTCCCACACTTTATAACCTCTGGTCTATGCTGTCTGTACTTGGATCTGGGCCAAAAGGGGCTTCAAAAATCGCTATGAGCGTTTTATGCAATTTCTGGTGCGTGGCCTCTGTCACGCGTCCGCGTGGGTCACGCGGTCGCGTCATTTGGAGCTTTTCCTTGCCACGCGGTCGCGTCAGTCATGCGATCACGTCATGTGCGTTCTGCTTAAGGCGCGCGGTCGCGTCAGTCATGCGGCCGTGTCGCTGCTGATTCGTGCTTGGCACGCGATCGCGTCATCCATGCGATCGCGTGAATACCAGTTTCCTTCAAAGCTCCATTTTGCTTTCTCCTTCCATTTTTGTATGTTTCCTTTTCCATCCTTTAAGTCATTCTGCCTTAGAAAATCTGAAACTACTCAACACACTAATCATGTCATCGAATGGAAATAAAGGTAATTAAAATAATTAATTTTTAAAGCTTAGGAAATATGTTTTTCACAATATGACATAATAAGGAGGGGAAAGTAAAACCATGCAGTTAATATGATAAGTAGGCGGAGGATTGAATAAATTACTCAAATTAAGTACAAAAGAACTCATGAAATATAGGTTTATTAACCTCCCCACACTTAAACACTAGCATGTCCTCATGCAAAATCCAAGGTAAATAATTAAGGTTAAAGTGTTGGAATGTCATGCAATGCAACCTAATTTAAATGCAACTATCTAAATGAATGATGCATCATGCAACTCCAATTTATTCACTCATATATAAAGCTTACATGTAGTCAAGTTAATTCACATTCTCAAGGAGTCATGTATATATATATAGCCAGCCCTTAAATAATAAAGCATTTTAGCAAATGAGATGGGAAAGAAAACATTTGTACAAACTTGCAAAACAATTAGTAAATTTAAGTACAGATATATGTTGATGAGTTATTGAATCCTCACTGGATTTTGTGTTTACTCTCTAGTCACTCAGTGTTTATTGGGTTTATTCACTCTATTTCTCTTTTTATTCTTAATTTCTATAGCTTTGTTTTTCATCTAACCAATCAACAATTATAGAATACAGTCATACCAAAAAGTCATGAGGTCTTTAATTGAGGTTGTAATGTGGTCAAGGTAAAGGTAAGGATTTATGTATAGGGTCAAGTGAGCTAATAAGTGAATCCTTAATTAGACTAAGATCTCACCTAACATACATATTTAGTAAAACAAAAAATCTCTTTACCTAATTTCCCATATTTCCCACTTATTGTTACATGCTCATGTTTCACTTTTTAATTTTTTTATTCCATGTGCATTGCTTTTATTTGCATTGGGGAATTTCTTTTGTATCCCCTTTTATTAAAAAAATTTTGTTTTTTTTTTTGTTTTTTTTTCAAGGCACATGGCAATTAAATCACTTTGATTTTCTCATGAGCATGCTTCCCAAATTTATTTTATTTCTTTTAACTTCTCTACCTTTTTGTTTCTATCATCCATGTTCCCAAAAGGTTTTCCACATTTAACTCTATTCATGATTTTCTATCTTAAGCTAACCAAGGATTCACTTGGGATTTTCTTTTGTTTTTCTGCTTAAGGCTAGTAATTTGGCTAAATAGAATAAAGGGGTTTTAAAAGGCTCAAGGGGGCTAACAAGGGTGATGTAAAAGGTAGGCTTATTTTTGGCGTAAGTGAGCTAAAATCAAATAATGGCCTCAATCATTCTCTTGGTATGTATCTACATTCTATAATTGGACATATAGATTAAAGCAAAGTAAAGAACATCAGAATAAAAAGAGATGAAACACACAGAAATGAAATTATGGTTTGAATGCAACCATACATTTTAAGCTCAAGACTCACAGGTTGTGTGTTCTCTAACTCAAGCATCATATATCATTTATATATTGTATGCAGGTTTAGTTAAAAATTCCCATTATTCTCATAAAAAAATTATTTAGGGTAGCTTTTAAAGTTTTAATGTTCCTCCTTGATGAAATGTTGTCGGCTTAACTACATCATGTAATGCTATATATAAGATTCGTGGATTTAAATCTGATATGTTCAATTTCCTAGCTTACTTCCTTTTTATATTTTTCAATTTAAACTATACTATCTTATGCTAAAAAGGGTAAACTATGCTAATTAATCCACTAATAAATCAGAATTGCAAACTAAACTAAATAACTAAAATAAACTAACTGGCTAAAATGTGAACTAAAGATGCAAAATGCAGAAAATAGAATAAAAATACATAAGAGCAATGTATAAGTACTCAGAAAATAACAGTAAAAGAAAAAGAGAAAAATACAGAAAAATATCCAAAATAAAAGAAAAAGTATGTAGTGGTTCACCAAAATAAACGCCAGAGATGGCGACCTCCCCACACTTAAAAGGAAGCATCGTCCCCGATGCTCAATCAAGCCTGGTGTGAAGGAGTGTCATCACTGGGAGGGATGGTAGCTGGAGTCTCAGTGATGGTAGGCTGAGGGTCTGGCTGCTGTGGAGGAGGTGCTGACTGGATCGGGATCTCAAGATTTGCAGCCTCAATCTGATGTGGGACCGCTGTCTGTGGTGCGGCTGGTGCTGCCTCATGGGGATGGGTCTCTACCTCGGGTGCATCCGCCTTCTCCTCAGATGCCTCGGACGGTGTGTCGGGCTCGGAGGGGATGTCACCGGATCGTATCATCAGCTTTAGGTGCTCATAGCGCCGCTTGTTGCAACGCTCCATCTGGTCAAGTCGTCGGAACAAGCGGTGCACCAGATGATAGACGGGTTCTGTGGCAGGTGGAGGTGCAGTGGTGGTAGCAGGGGTAGGTGGTGCAGCAGTGGAGGAAGAGGGTCCAGCAGACGGAGGGGCTGACTCATCAGTAGCAGTGAATGGTGGTGGTCTGTGGCCCAAGGCTAAGAAGTTCCGGCTGTGCAGAATGATCTTCCTGCAATCCGCTGCTGGTGGTCTCTCATCGGCAGCCTCCCATGGCGCGTCAGCTCGACGGCCAAGCTGTGTAACTAGATATGGAAAGGGGAGGGTGCCTCGGACGTGGACCCTGGCCATATAGTGCCGAATGAAACGTGGCAGATAAAGGTCCTTACCCTCCAGCACGCATCAAAGGAGGGTGATCATAGCAGCCGGGATCTCTGTCTCGTGAGTACTCGGCATCACATAATTACTCAGGATCTGATGCCATAACTGAGACTCATCATTTAAGTACGCTCTCTTGATCCCTCTAGGCATGGTAGTGTCCTGACCCATCTCCCAAGGAACTATCGGGTCGAGAGCAATCCGTGCTTTTACAGCATCCCAATCAAACTGCATCTGACGCATGTCCTCTTCAGCCTTTGAATAACCATCAGGCTGATCGGACTTGGCTGGGAGCCGGAGAATGTCCTCTAAGGCCTCTTCAGTGACCAGAATTTGTTTTCCTCTCAGGTTCACTGCATCTAGGGTAGTGAGATAGTAGTTGCAGTAGAATTCCCGTACCCAAGATGAATTGACCTCTGTCAATGTTCTCTCCAGAAAGAACCAGCCCATTTGCTTGATTTGCTCAGTGGTGTACTGCTGGAGGGCTTCTGGAATCTTCAGAGTTCGTTCCAGGTATAGATTTCTGGAGTTTGCAAAAGCCGGGTACTTCAGCTCACAGTACCGGTTTACAAATTTTATAGGATCATTTGCAGGGAGCAGCTGGTCAGCTTTTTCCTGCTGTGTGAAGTTCTTCTCCCGCCATGAAGAATCGTGCATTAGAGCAATGATGGACTGGGAGGAATCTCCTCTCTTGCGCTTGCCAGTAGCCTTGCCTTTTCCTTTCCTCTGTGAGGCAGACATCCTGAAAAACAGAAAACCAGGATATGGATAACATAGGAAAGCAAATAGGCAATTAAACAAAGGAAACTCAAAGCAGCAAGGGAGAAATAAAAAAAAGGAAAATGAGTAAATGAAATGTGATTGAATTTATGTTTAATGGAAAAATAATCAATATGCCATGGTTAGAAAGGTAGAGGAAAGTGAAAATAATCAGAAAAGAGATTAAAAGGGTTAGTATGGTTAGAATTTGAAAAGGAAATTAGTGAGTTAGTAAAGTGCGGGTTAAAGTAAGTGGCATAGAAAAATTCTATATAACAAGGATTCACAGGTAAGAATAGAAGTACTCATAATCGAACAAGGAAAACAGGGTGATGCTGATTCGAATAGAAATAAAGAAAGCAAAAATTGGAATCAGTGAATCACAAATGCAGTTCATGAACCAGGAAATCAAAGAGGATAAGAATGTCTGCCATAGCATTCATGAAATGGTTTGGGTAAAGCAGAGTAAAACAGAGTTCAGAAATGCCAAACCAAAACAAGAATGAAAACAATTTTAAAAAATTTTTGGGCAGCATTCTGGCTAAATTTGGGTTGTCCCGGAAAATAAACAGCAATCATAGCAGTTCATATGAATTAAAAACATGCTGCAGTTACCTAGTAATGAATAGAAACAGGAAAATTTGGAGTAACAAGCAGCAATTGCAAGAAATCATAGCATATGAATGAGGTCACAGGAACAACAGAATTGCAGTTATGATAAAACATAAACAGGAACAGTGCAAGTAAACAGACCTAGATCCACTAACCACAGCCTAAGCTACCTAACAACCTAAAAATCCACTACAGCATGCATATCTATCTATCCTATTGATGAACAGAAACGGAAAAAATTATAGAAAAACGACGAACGGATAAAAGGGGGTTACGTTTTGCGGAACCTGGTAGGCGGGAGGGGTGGAACGGGAAAGAAGGTGGCTGCGGCGGCGTCCGGCGCGGTGTCGCGGTGGCAGATGATGGGGGCAGTGGCGGATAGAGGGTTTAGGGTTAGTGATAGAAGAAGGGGGGTTTCGGGTGGGTGGCGGAGAGAGGGGGCGCGGCTGGGTGGCCGGCGGTTGGGGGCGGTGGACAGTGGTAGAGAGGGGAGGAGAGAGGAAGAAGGGAGAAGAAGGGAGGGGATGGGGCTGCGGCGGCGGCGCCCGACGTGGTGGCGGCGTCTGGGTGGTGGCGCAGTGGTGGCTGGGTGGTGCTGGATGGTGGTTGGAGGGAGAGGGAGCAGAGAGGGAGAAGAGGGTTGGGGGTGGGGGGGCTGCGCGACTGATAGGGTTCGTGGGCTAGAGGGGTTATATTTTCGAATCCACGTGGCGGCCTGGGGCACGCGGTCGCGTGGTTGAGGCGAAAATGGGAGTGACGCGATCGCGTAGGCGGCGCGATCGCATGAGAGGGGGGAAAGAGGGGTGACGCGATCGCGTGGGTCGCGCGATCGCGTCGCTGGAATTCGTGCTAAATGCACGACTCCAGCGCCGTTTTAGCGCAACTCTCTGTCTCCTTTTGGGGTGATGTGCAATCCATGCGACGCGATCGCGTCGTTCACGCGGTCGCGTGGGATTGGTATTGTGCAAGTGACGCGATCGCATGGGGCATGCGATCGCGTGGGCCAATTTGTGCGAAACGTACAAGGGCCGCACGATTCCAGCCTAACTTTCTATTCGTTGGATCCTTACGCCGATATATATCACGCGGCCGCGTGGATCACGCGGTCGTGCGGGTGGTGTTTTTCACAATATAACGCGATCGCATGGGGCATGCGGTCGCGTCGTGCACCCTTTTTTTTTATATGCATGAAAAATGCAGAATGCAATGATTAACATGAATGCTATGCATGATTCCAGGTTTAATAAATCAAAATGAAAAAGGAAAAAAATGAAAGCAATTAACAAATAAATTGAAAAAGAAGCGACCATACCATGGTGGGTTGTCTCCCACCTAGCACTTTTAGTTAAAGTCCTTAAGTTGGACATTGGAGGAGTATCCTGTTATGGTGGCTTATGTTTAAATTCGTCCAAAAATCTCCACCAGTGCTTGGAATGCCAATAGCCTCCGGGGTCCCAAACTAAGCATGCAAAGCTTCTGAGCAGCTCCAAACAGATTTTCAGGCTCCCGGGACTACGAATGTCAGGATAGAGTCCAAGATTCTAAGCCTTGCTTTTAAATCCGCCTCCGTCTTGATCTACATGTTTCCATTCGGGCGGGTTAAAAAGTAGAATCTCACCTTGGTGACCAAACATTTTCCGTGATCCATGCAATTGAGCATGATACCAATCCGTGTACTTTGAGGTGAAGCGTGGAACCTTATTGAACCTTGTGCACCAGCTCTGAGTACGAGCCATTTCCCTCTTACTCTTAAAGCCACAGAGAGCTCTAAGCTGGCCATCTGTTTCAAGCAAACCATATTCAAATGAATAAGTAAAGTTATAAGTTAAGGATTGTACCCACTTGAAGCTTGTATTAGGTGGTAATGGCCTTGGGATAGGTGTTTTTGGTGGTTCTGCAAGTTCCGTTTTCTTGTGCTCTTCTGTGAATTCCTCCACTTCTTTGCAAAGATCTTCAATTGTATCTGTGTCCTGGTCAAAGTCTTCTATGTCTTCCTCATCACTTGAGTCATAGATTGGAGGTTGAGAGAAATCTACCTCTGCATCATCTTCATATTCAATTGGGGAAGATTCTTCAATCTCAGAGAATTCACTTGCGGATGCAAGTTCATCACCAAGAGAGCTAGACTTGTGACTATTATCATCAAGGGAAATTGCTTCTTGGATTATTCCGTTTGATTCTTCATAAACGACTTGCCTTGGAGATTGTACTGTATCCTCCTTAGCATCAACTGTAGCATCCTGGACGGAGTTTTCCTCAATTCTGGATTCCCATGGAAGTTCAGCATCTCCTAGGTCTTCAACCAACTCTTCTTCTTGAACAAAGACAGCTTCTTCTAATTGTTCTAGTACAAATTCATGCTCTGTCTTGTCTACTGGAGTTTCTGGCAATTCCTTCATGCTCTGCTCTTCATTGGGCTGTCCACATGGAGCTGTGGCTAATCCTTGTGTATTTGAGCGCCTAGAAGTCCATTGAATCATTGCTTGCTCCAGTTGTTTAATGGTTGTTTAAAATTTAATTACTGTTTCCCTTAGGCGATCCTCTGCTTCTTGGGTTGCTGGACTTGGACATGATACAAAGGAAAGTGGTGGTGATTGGGGGTGATTGGATTGGTATTAGGGTAAGGAAGGATCATATGGTGGCGAATGGTGAAGAGAGGCTTGTGAGTGTGGTGGTTCGAGGTTATGTTGAAAGGATGGTTTATATGCACGGGGTGGGGCTTGTTGGTAGTTACAAGGTTGTCCACCATGTCTTTTAGCTGGGTATGCACTGTAGAATGGTCTTTGTCCAGGATATCTCGGAGGGTGTTGCTGCCAAAAGGGTTGATTAGATCCTCTTGGTCTCATCCATCCTTGATTGGTCTGACCTTGGTACACATTCCTGCTGTAACTTCTATTTCTCTTAACAACATTAGAACCAAACTCAAAGCGAGAGGGGTGAGAGTTCATAGTAGCAAATAAAGATAAAAAGGAAAAACAAAAATAAATAAACGAGCAAAAGAAAAATATTTACAATAACCAATAATAAGGCACACGTTAGCAGTTCCCCGGCAACGGCGCCATTTTGACGTTGGAGATTTCTACCAGTGAAGAGAGTCATAGAAACGGTCGCGTTGTAGATATAGTCTCTAAACCGACAAAAATCCCTTTCGTACAAACGTTTTGGGTGTCACAAGTAACAAACCCCTTTAGAAATTGTTAACCGAGTATTCAAACCTCGGGTCGTCTTCTCAAGGAACTGCGAGGAAGTATGTTCTTATTATTGGCTATAAAGGTTGTAATCGGGGTTTAGAAGATCAGAAGCAAGTAATTTAAATGACAAGTAAAGTAAATGGTAGTTAAAATAAATAAATACTGTAAAGCAGACTTTTGGCAAGGTAAGGGAAGTTGGAGGTCCAACGCAGTTATCTCTCTCAACTATAATGAAATTAGAATCTAAACTCCACTTGATCAACCTGTACTAGGGCAACGGAGAGTCAAGGGACTAATTAAATTGACCTTTGAATCCTATTTATTTCCTAAAAAAAGGTTGGGATTACTTAAGTTCAGCTCAATTAGCAAGATAACGATTATCAATTATGTTGAGTTTAATAACTGTTGAGTTACTGAATTCTTAACCAGGACCAAAAGGGGAAAAAGTAAAATTGCTGGAATGATAAAAATATCCTTTAGATGGGAAGCAATGGTAACTTAAATCAAAGAGAACAATCATAAACTGAAATTACCTCAATTATCATTAATTCAAATAACAGTCTGTAACATGGAAGAATTCATAGATCCAATTATAAAGGTAAATAGCCAACTCAGATATTGAAATAAATAAATAAAGTGAAAGGGAAATTTAAAACAAAGAAATATAAAACCTAGATTGAGAGTCACTCTTAAAATAAGAAGAAATCATAAATCCTAAGAGAGAGAGAGAAGATCTCCCCCTCAACTAAATCTAAATCATTGAAAAGTAAAATATGCGAGCTCCCTTTGAATGGATGCATTCCCACACTTTATAACCTCTGGTCTATGCTGTCTGTACTTGGATCTGGGCCAAAAGGGGCTTCAGAAATCGCTATGAGCGTTTTCTGCAATTTCTGGTGCGTGGCCTCTGTCACGCGTCCGCGTGGGTCACGCGGTCGCGTCATTTGGAGCTTTTCCTTGCCATGCGGTCGCGTCAGTCATGCGACCGCGTCATGTGCGTTCTGCTTAAGGCGCGCGGTCGCGTCAGTCATGCGGCCACGTCGCTGCTGATTCGTGCTTGGCACGCGATCGCGTCATCCATGCGATCGCGTAAATACCAATTTCCTTCAAAGCTCCGTTTTGCTTTCTCCTTCCAGTTTGGTATGTTTCCTTTTCCATCCTTTAAGTCATTCTGCCTTAGAAAATCTGAAACTACTCAACACACTAATCACGGCATCGAATGGAAATAAAGGTAATTAAAATAATTAATTTTTAAAGCTTAGGAAACATGTTTTTCACAATATGACATAATAAGGAGGGGAAAGTAAAACCATGCAGTTAATATGAATAAGTAGATGGAGGATTGAATAAATTACTCAAATTAAGCACAAAAGAACTCATGAAATATGGGTTTATCAGCCCTTCATGAGCTCTGATGAGTATTCTTCTTCTGAAGAGAATGAAGATGTTACTGAAGAGCAAGTTGCCAAGTACCTTGGTGCAATCATGAAGCTGAATGCCAAATTATTTGGTAATGAGACTTGAGAAGAAGAACCTCCCTTGCTCACCAATGAACTAAGTAATCTGGATAAACTGACATTGCCTTAGAAGAAACAGGATCCTGAAAAGTTCTTAATACCTTGTACCATAGGCACCATGACCTTTGGGAAGGCTCTATGTGACCTTGGGTCAGGGATAAACCTCATGCCCCTCTCTGTAATGGAGAAATTGGGAATCTTTGAGGTACAAGCTGCCAGAATCTCACTAGAGATGGCAGACAACTCAAGAAAGCAGGCTTATGGACTAGTAGAGGACATGTTAGTAAAGGTTGAAGACCTTTAAATCCCTGCTGATTTCATAATCCTAGACACTGGGAAGGAAGAGGATGAATCTATCATCCTTGGAAGACCCTTCCTAGCCACAGCAAGAGCTGTGATTGATGTAGACAGAGGAGAATTGATCCTTCAACTGAATGAGGACTACCTTGTGTTTAAAACTCAAGGACCTCCTTCTGTAACCATGGAGAGGAAGCATGAAAAGCTTCTCTCACTACAGAGTCAACCAAAGCCCCCACAGTCAAACTCTAAGTTTGGTGTTGGGAGGCCATAACCAAACTCTAAGTTTGGTGTTGGGAGGTCCCAAACTTGCTCTGATTATCTTTGAGGCTCCATGAGAGCTCACTATCAAGCTATTGACATTAAAAAAATGCTTGTTGGGAGGTAACCCAATGTTATTTAATCATATCTATTTTATTTTCTCTTTATTATTTCATGTTTTATTAGGTTGATGATCATATGGAGTCACAAAAACTACTGAAAAATCGAAAACATAATGAAAAACAGCATTGAAAATAGAACACCCTGGAGGAAGAACTTACTGGCGTTTAAACGCCAGTAAAGAGCATCTGGCTGGCGTTCAACGCCAGAACAGAGCATAGAGTTGGCGCTGAACGCCAGAAACATGCTGCATCTGGGCATTGAACGCCCAGAACAAGCATCAATTCAGCGTTTAAACGCCAGAATTGCATGCAAAGGCGTTTACATGCCTAATTGGTGCAGGGATGTAAATCCTTGACACCTCAGGATCTGTGGATCCCACAGGATCTCCACATACCTCCACTCACCTTCCCTCCTCATAATCCTATATCACCCTTTCCCAAGAACCCTTCATCAATCACCTCAATCTCTCTTCTGTTTTCCATTCACCACTCACATCCATACACCCCACCTACCTTCAAAATTCAAAATCTCTTTCCCACCCAATCCCACCCATATAGCCGAATACACACATCCCTCCATCTCCTCCATATCTTCTTCTTCTTCTTCTATTCTTTCTTCTTTTGCTCGAGGACGAGCAAACATTCTAAGTTTGGTGTGGAAAAAGCATTGCTTTTTTATTTTTCCATAACCATTGATGGCACCTAAGGCCAGAGAAACCTCTAGAAAGAGACAAAAGCTTCCATCAAGGGTCTATAGCTCAGTGGTAGAACATTTGACTGCAAATCAAGAGATCCCTGAGATACCTCAGGGGATGCATTTTCCTCCACACAATTATTGGGAGCAACTAAGGATAGGAGCACCAAGAGCACTCCATCATCCTCCATGAAATTAGAGAAGATCAAAGAGTTATGAGGGAGGAGCAACAAAGACAAGGAAGAAACATAGAAGAGCTCAAGGACATCATTGGTTCTTCAAGAAGAAAACGCCACCATCACTAAGGTGGACTCATTCCTTGTTCTTAAATTTACTGTTTTTCGATTTTTGAGCTTTATGTTTATTTATGTTTGTGTCTTACTACATGATCATTAGTATTTAAGTGTCTATGCCTTAAAGTTATGAATGTCCTATGAATCCATTACCTCTCTTGAATGAAAAATATTTTAATTACAAAAGAACAAGAAGTACATGGTTTCGAATTCATCCTTGAAACTAGTTTAATTATTTTGATGTGGTGACAATACTTTTTGTTTTCTGAATGAATGCTTGAATAGTGAATATGTCTTTTGAAGTTGTTGTTTAAGAATGTTAAATATGTTGGCTCTTGAAAGAATGATGAATAGGAAAAATGTTATTTGATAATCTAAAAAATCATAAAAATGATTCTTGAAGCAAGAAAAAGCAGTGAATACAGAAAGCTTGCGAAAAAAAAAAGAAGGAGAAAGAAAAAGAAAAAGCAAGCAGAAAAAGCCAAAAGCTCTTAAAACCAAAAGGCAAGAGCAAAAAGCCAATAACCCTTAAAACCAAAAGGCAAGGATAAATAAAAAGGATCCCAAGGCTTTGAGCATCAGTGGATAGGATGGCCTAAAGGAATAAAATCCTGGCCTAAGCGGCTAAACCAAGCTGTCCCTAACCATGTGCTTGTGGCGTGAAGGTGTCAAGTGAAAACTTGAGACTGAGCGGTTAAAGTCAAGGTCCAAAGCAAAAGAAGAGTGTGCTTAAGAACCCTGGACACCTCTAATTGGAGAATTTCGCAAAGCTGAGTCACAATCTGAAAAGGTTCACCCAGTTATGTGTCTGTGGCATTTATGTATCCGGTGGTAATACTGGAAAACAAAGTGCTTAGGGCCACGACCAAGACTCATAAAGTAGCTGTGTTCAAGAATCAACATACTGAACTAGGAGAATCAATAACACTATCTGAACTCTAAGTTCCTATAGATGCCAATCATTCTGAACTTCAATGGATAAAGTGAGATGCCAAAACTATTCAAGAGGCAAAAAGCTACAAGTCCCGCTCATCTGATTGGAGCTATGTTTCATTGATATTTTGGAATTTATAGTATATTCTCTTCTTTTTATCCTATTTGATTTTCAGTTGCTTGGGGACAAGCAACAATTTAAGTTTGGTGTTGTGATGAGCGGATAATTTATATGCTTTTTGGCATTGTTTTTAGTATGTTTTCATTATGATTTAGTTAGTTTTTAGTATATTTTTATTAGTTTTTTTATTAAAAATCATATTTCTGGACTTTACTATGAGTTTGTGTGTTTTTTATATGATTTCAGGTATTTTTTGGCTGAAATTGAGGGACCTGAGCAAAAATCAGATTCAGAGGTTGAAGAAGGACTGCAGATGCTGTTGGATTCTGACCTCCCTGCACTCAAAGTGGATTTTCTGGAGCTACAAAACTCCAAATGGCGCACTTTTAATTGCGTTGGAAAGTAGACATCCATAGCTTTCCAGCAATATATAATAGTCCATACTTTGCCCGATTTTAGACGATGCAAACTGGCGTTGAACGCCAGTTCCATGCTGCAGTCTGGCGTCCAGCGCCAGAAACAAGTTGCAAAGTGGAGTTCAACGCCAGAAACACGTTACAAACTGGCGTTCAACTCCAAGAATGACCTCTCCACGTGTAAAATTCAAGCTCAGCCCAAGCACACACCAAGTGGGCCCCGAAAGTGGATTTTTACATCAATTACTTATTTTTGTAAACCCTAGTAGCTAGTCTAGTATATATAGGACATTTTACTATTGTATTAGACATCTTGGGATGTTTAGTTCTTAGATCATGGGGGCTGGCCATTCAGTCATGCCTGAACCTTTCACTTATGTATTTTTCAACGGTAGAGTTTCTACACACCATAGATTAAGGTGTGGAGCTCTGTTGTTCCTCAAAGATTAATGCAAAGTACTACTGTTTTTCTATTCAATTCAACTTATTTCGCTTCTAAGATATTCATTCGCACTTCAATATGATGGATGTGATGATCATGACAGTCATCATCATTCTCACTTATGAACGCGTGCCTGACAACCACTTCCGTTCTACCTTAGATTGGATGGATATCTCTTGGATATCTAATACAGGGGACCGAGTCCGAGATATTAGAGTCTTCGTGGTATAAGTTAGAACCCATGGATGGCCATTCCTGAGATCTGAAAAGTCTAAACTTTGTCTGTGGTATTCCGAGTAGGATCTGCGAAGGGATGGCTGTGACAAGCTTAAAACTCGCGAGTGCTGGGCGTAGTGACAGACGCAAAAGGATCAATGGATCCTATTCCAGTATGATCGAGAACCGACAGATGATTAGCCGTGCCGTGATAGAGCATTTGGACCTTTTTCACTGAGAGGATGGGATGTAGCCATTGACAACGGTGATGCCCTACATACAGCTTGCCATGGAAAGGAGTAGGACTGATTGGATGAAGACAGCAGGAAAGCAGAGATCAGAGGAACGAAAGCATCTCTATACGCTTATCTGAAATTCTCACCAATGAATTACATAAGTACCACTATCCTATTTTATATTTTATTTACTTTCATCAACTATAATTTCTTAATACAATTTAATCCGCCTGACTGAAATTTACAAGGTGACCATAGCTTGCTTCAAGCCGACAATCTCCGTGGGATCGACCCTTACTCACGTAAGGTTTATTACTTGGACGACCCAGTGCACTTGCTGGTTAGTTGTACGAAGTTGTGAAATAGATATAAGATCATGAACGTGCGTATTGAGTTTTTAGCGCCGTTACCAAGGAATGGAATGATCACGATTTTGCACACCAATCAACAATTTCCAATTATCAATCAACAAGGGAGTTTGATAACTCAAGTGTCACCAATTACTCAACCAAAGCTAAGAATGTAAAATAGATAAACTAGAGTACTAAGACAAATAAAAGTAGAAAAGAAACTAAATTAAAGGAACATTGAACATGTTATCAATTGTGATGAGAATTGGTTATTGCTCCCACTTAGTTAACCCTTACTAAATAAAGGAAAGTCAAGTGGACTAATCAATTTGATTCCTCAAGTCCTAGTCAACTCTAAGGAAAGACTAGCTTTAGAGGGATCCAAATCAATAAGCAATTTCCAATTATCAATCAACAAGGGAGTTTGATAACTCAAGTGTCACCAATTACTCAACCAAAGCTAAGAATGTAAAATAGATAAACTAGAGTACTAAGACAAATAAAAGTAGAAAAGAAACTAAATTAAAGGAACATTGAACCTGGAATTGAGAAGAAGAAGAAATTCTAATCCTAAAACCTAAGAGAGAGGAGAGAGCCTATTTCTCTAGAAACTACATCTAAACCTAAAAAATTATGAATAATGAGAATGTGTGCTGAGTCTCTGCTATTCCCTGGCTCTAGTCTGTGTTTCTGAGCCAAAAATTGGGTCCAAACTCGGCCCAAAATCGCCCCTAGCATTTGCTGTTATTTCTGCAGATCGCGCTTGTCACGCGTACGCGTCAGTCACGCGTACGCGTCGCTGGTCATCTTCACGTGTCACGTGTACGCGTCAGGTATGCGCACACGTCGTCTTGCAGAACTCCAATCCACGCATACGCATCAGGTACGCGCACACGTCGCTGTGAAAATCTCCAGATCACGCGCACGCGTGAGCCATGCATGCGCGTCGATGCTCGCTGGTTGTCTCCTTCATTTCTTGTGCTCCTTCCATTTTTGCAAGCTTCCTCTCCATCCTCCAAGCCATTCCTGCCCTATAAAGTCTGAAACACTGAACACACGGATCACGGCATCGAATGGTATAAAGGAGAATTAAAATACATAAATTAAAGACTTTAGGAAGCAAGTTTTCAATCATAGAACAAAACTAGGAAGGAATTGTAAAACCATGCAATTTGTATGAATAAGTGTGCAAAGACTTGATAGAAACCACTCAAATGAGCATAAGATAAACCATGAAATAGTGGTTTATCAAGCTTATTGGCTTTTTCTTAAGAATTCTCTTTTTTTTTTTCGCATGCATGTATATATATATATATATATATATATATATATATATTTCTTTTATTACAACATATTTTTCTTTTCTTTTTTCTGCTTTTTCTTGCTTCAAGAATCAATTTTTGGATTTTTCAAATCACCAATAATACTTCTCCTTTTTCATTATTCTTTCAAGAGCCAACATCCTTAATTCCAATTTCAAATATGCATTGTTCATTCATACATTTTGAAAACAAAAGCAATGCCACCACATCAAGATAGTTGAACTATTCTTAAGGTAAAACTTGAAATTCATATATCTCTCAATTCTTTTTCAAATAAAATTTTCTTTTAAGTAAGGTGAGAGATATATGGAACATTTTATAACTTTAAGACATAGATAGAAATGATCATGCAGTAAGAACACGAGAACAGAAAACAAAACATAATGAAAAACAGAAAAATAACATAAAAGCAAGGGGTGATGGAACAGGACCACCTTAGTGACGGCGACTACCACTTCCTCTAGAGAATCCAATAGAGTGCTTGATGTCTTCAATGTCACGCCCTTGTCTCTGTTGTTATTCCCTTATAGCTCTTTGATCTTCTCTAATTTCATTGATGATAATTTCATTGATGATAGTGGAATGCTCTTGATGCTCTATCCTCAGCTAATTCATGTTAGAGCTTAATTCTTCCATGGAAGTATGCCATTGATCCCAATAGCTTTGAGGAGGAAAATACATCCCCTGAGGCATCTCAGGGATTTCATGTTGAGGCGGCTCCACATGCTCATGTTGTGGTTCATGTGCTGGCTCTCTAGTATGCTCCATCCTTCTTTCAGTGATGGGCTTGTCTTCCTCAATTGGAATGTCACCTTCTATGACAATCCCAACTGAATTGCATAGGTGACAGATAAGATAAGGGAAAGCTAACCTTGCTTGGGTGGAGGGCTTGTCCGCCACTTTGTACAACTCTTGAGGTATCACCTCATGTACTTCCACCTCAGTTCTGAGCATGATGCAATGGATCATTGGTGTACGAAATTGTGATTCACACTTTTCACAACCCCGCACAACTAACCAGCAAGTGCACTGGGTCGTCCAAGTAATACCTTACGTGAGTAAGGGTCGATCCCACGGAGATTGTTGGCTTGAAGCAATCTATGGTTACCTTGTAAATCTTAGTCAGAAGATTAATTATGATTATCAGTTTGAATTGCGAAAAATAAAAGAGCATGAAATAAATACTTATTATGCAGTAATGGAGAATATGTAGGGGTTTTGGAGATGCTTTGTCTTCTGAATTTCAGCTTTTCCCTTGTTTTCCTCTTCCCTCATGCATGCAAAAGTGCAAAGTTCCTTCCATGGCAAGCTGTATGTTGGTGGATCACCGTTGTCAATGGCTACCATCCGTCCTCTCAGTGAAAAAGGTCCACGTGCGCTGTCACTACACGGCTAATCATCTGTCGGTTCCCACTCATGCTGGAATAGGATCCATTGATCCTTTTGCGTCTGTCACTACGCCCAACACTCGTGAGTTTGAAGCTCGTCACAGCCATCCAATCCCATAATCCTACTCGAAATACTGATGAGCGGATAATTTATACGCTTTTTGACATTGTTTTTAGTATGTTTTTAGTAGGATCTAGTTACTTTTAGGGATGTTTTTAATAGATTTTGTGTTAAATTCACATTTCTGGACTTTACTATGAGTTTGTGTGTTTTTCTGTGATTTCAGGTATTTTCTGGCTGAAATTGAGGGACTTGAGCAAAAATCAGATTCAGAGGTTGAAAAAGGACTGCTGATGCTGTTGGATTCTGACCTCCCTGCACTCAAAGTGGATTTTCTGGAGCTACAGAACTCGAAATGGTGCGCTTCCAATTGCGTTGGAAAGTAGACATCCAGGGCTTTCCAGAAATATATAATAGTCTATACTTTGGCCAAGAATAGACGATGTAAACTGGCGTTCAACGCCAGCTTTCTACCCAAATCTGGCGTCCAGCGCCAGAAAAAGATCCAAAACCAGAGTTGAACGCCCAAACTGGCACAAAAACTGGCGTTCAACTCCACAAATGGCCTCTGCACGTGCAACACTTAAGCTCAGCCCAAACACACACCAAGTGGGCCCCGGAAGTGGATTTATACATCAAATACTTACTCATGTAAACCCTAGTAGCTAGTTTATTATAAATAGGACCTCTTACTATTGTATTAGGCATCTTTGGATTACCTTATGATCCTTTGATCACGTTTTAGGGGGCTGGCCATCTTGGCCATGCCTGGACCTTCACTTATGTATTTTTAACGGTAGAGTTTCTACACTCCATAGATTAAGGTGTGGAGCTCTGCTGTTCCTCAAAGATTAATGCAAAGTACTACTGTTTTCTATTCAATTCTTCTTATTTCGCTTCTAAGATATCCATTCGCACCCAAGAACGTGATGAAGGTGATGATTATGTGTGACGCTCATCATCCTTCTCCCTTATGAACGCGTGCCTGACAAACACTTCCGTTCTACATGAATTAAGCTAGAATGAATATCTCTTAGATCTCCTAACCAGAATCTTCGTGACGTAAGCTAGAATGATGGCGGCATTCAAGAGAATCCGGAAGGTCTAAACCTTGTCTGTGGTATTCCGAGTAGGATTCAATGATTGAATGACTGTGACGAGCTCCTAACTTGCGATTGCAGGGCGTTAGTGACAGACGCAAAAGGATAGTAAATCCTATTCCAGCATGATCGAGAACCGACAGATGAATAGCCGTGCCGTGACAGGGTGCGTGAGCATATTATTCACTGAGAGGATAAGATGAAGCCATTGACAAGGGTGATGCCTCCAGACGATTAGCCATGCCGTGACAGGGCATTGGATCATTTTCCCGAGAGATGACCGAAAGTAGCCATTGACAGTGGTGATGTATCACATAAAGCCAGCCATGGAAAGGAATGAGACAGATTGGATGAAGATAGCAGGAAAGCAGAGGTTCAGAGGAACGAAAAGCATCTCCATTCGCTTATCTTAAATTCCTACCAATGAATTACATAAGTATCTGTATCCCTATTCTATTATTTATTATTCGAAAACTCCATGATTATTTTATATCCGCCTGACTGAGATTTACAAGGTGACCATAGCTTGCTTCATACCAACAATCTCCGTGGGATTCGACCCTTACTCACGTAAGGTATTACTTGGACGACCCAGTGCACTTGCTGGTTAGTTGTATCGAAGTTGTGACAATTATGAATTAAGATCAGAGCACCAAGCTCTGGAGCCATTACCAGGATTTGTTCGAGCCTGGAGATCACAATTTCGTGCACCAAGTTTTTGGCGCCGTTGCCGGGGATTGTTTGAGTTTGGACAACTGACGGTTCATCTTGTTGCTCAGATTACGTAATTTCTTTTTATTTTATTTTCAAAAAAAAAAAATTTCAAAAATCTTTCAAAAATTTCTCATCTGTTTTCGAAAAAAAAAATATATTTGTTTTCAAAAATAAATTATTATATGGCTTCAAAATTTTTAAGAATGAATTCTAGTGCCTCATGAAGCATGTTGAAGCCTATCTGGCTGTAAAGCCATACCCAAACTGCTTTGGGATTGGCTTTCAACTAATTACCTCAGTGGAGTCATGTCCAATTCTTTTGGATAGGGCATGTTAGGCTTGTCATGTCTGAATTACACTCATATTTTGATTAAAGCTTGGCTGGCTATTAAGCCATGCCTGACCCTTTGATTGGAGCTTTAAGACTAACATGGCAAGATTCCTGGAATTTATATTAAAAATTTTGGAATCCTTATTTTTATTTTTTTTACAATAATTTTCGAAAAAATTAAAAGAAAATACAAAAAAATTAGAAAATCATAAAAATAAAAAATATTTTTTGTGTTTCTTGTTTGAGTCTTGAGTCATGTTATAAGTTTGGTGTCAATTGCATATGCATCTTGCATTTTTTCGAAAATATCATGCATTAATAGTGTTCTTCATGATCTTCAAGTTGTTCTTGGTAAGTCTTCTTGTTTGATCTTGATGATTTTTGTTTTGTGTCTTTTATTGTTTTTCATATGCATTCTTGAATTCTTAGTGTCTAAGCATTAAAGAATTCTAAATTTGGTGTCTTGCATGTTTTCTTTGCATTAAAATTTTTCAAAATTGTGTCTATGATGTTCATCTTGACATTCATAGTGTTCTTGGTGTTCATCTTGACATTCATAGCATTCTTGCATGCATTCATTGTTTTGATCTAAAAATTTCATGCATTGCATAATTTTCATGTTTTCATAAAAATTCAAAAAATCAAAAAAAATATCTTTCCCTTTTTCTCTCATCAAATTCGAAAATTTGAGTTGACTTTTTCAAAAATTTTTAAAATCAAGTTGTTTCTTATGAGTCAAATCAAATTTTCAATTTGAAAATCTTATCTTTTTCAAAATCTTTTTCAAAAATCAAATCTTTTTCAAAATTCTTAGTTATTTTCGAAAATTCCAAAAATATTTTTCAAAAATCTTTTTCTTATTTTTTGTCCAAATTTTCGAAAATAACAACAACAATTAATGTTTTGATTCAAAAATTTGAAGTTTGTTACTTGCTTGTTAAGAAAGATTCAAACTTTAAGTTCTAGAATCATATCTTGTGATTTCTTGTGAATCAAGTCATTAATTGAGATTTTAAAAATCAAATCTTTTTCAAAATTAGTTTCTAAAATATCTTCTTATCTTATCTTTTTCAAAAATATCTTTTCAAAATATCTTTTCTAACTTCCTAACTTCTTATCTTTTCAAAATTTGTTTCAACTAACTAACTAACTTTTTGTTTGTTTCTTAACTTTTTCAAAACTACCTAACTAACTCTCTCTCTCTAATTTTCGAAAATATCTTCCCTCTTTTTCAAAAATTTCTTTTTAATTAAATAATTATTTTTATTTTTCATTTTTTATTTTTGATTTCAAAAATTTTCGAAAATTACTAACATTTTTCAAAAACCATTTTCGAAAATCACTAACTCTTTTCCAAAAATATTTTCGAAAATTCCCTCTCTCCCATCTTATTCTATTTATTCATTCATATCCTAACATCTCATCTCACATCTCTAGCCTCCTCACAGTTGTGTTTCTTCCATTATATTACATTATTTGTCTCCCCCTCTTTTTCTACTCACACAGGGATCCCTATACTGTGGTATAAAGGATCTCTATTATTATTATTATTTTTCTGTGCCTTCTTCTTTGTCATATGAGCAGGAGCAAGGATAAGAACATTCTTGTGAAAGCAGATCCAGAACCTGAAAGGACTCTGAAAAAAAAAATTAAGAGAAGCTAAATTACAACAATCCAGAAATAACCTTTCAGAAATTTTCGAATAGGAAGAGGAGATGGCAGCCGAAAATAATAATAATATAAGGAAGATGCTTGGTGACTTTACTGCACCTAATTCCAATTTACATGGAAGAAGCATCTCCATTCCTGCCATTGGAGCAAACAACTTTGAGCTGAAACCTCAGTTAGTTTCTCTGATGCAGCAGAACTGCAAGTTTCATGGACTTCCATCTGAAGATCCTTTTCAGTTCTTAACTGAGTTCTTGCAGATATGTGATACTGTTAAGACTAATGGAGTAGATCTTGAAGTCTACAGGCTCATGCTTTTCCCTTTTGCTGTAAGAGACAGAGCTAGATTATGGTTGGATTCTCAACCCAAAGATAGCCTGAACTCTTGGGATAAGCTGGTCACGGCTTTCTTAGCCAAGTACTTTCCTCCTCAAAAGTTGAGCAAGCTTAGAGCTGATGTTCAAACCTTCAGACAGAAAGAAGGTGAATCCCTCTATGAAGCTTGGGAAAGATACAAACAGTTGACCAAAAAGTGTCCTTCTGACATGCTTTCAGAATGGACCATCCTGGATATATTCTATGATGGTTTATCTGAGCTATCAAAGATGTCACTGGACACTTCTGCAGGTGGATCCATTCATCTAAAGAAAACGCCTGCAGAAGCTCAAGAACTCATTGACATGGTTGCTAATAACCAGTTCATGTACACTTCTGAAAGGAATCCTGTGAGTAATGGGACGCCTATGAAGAAGGGAGTTCTTGAGGTTGATACTCTGAATGCCATATTGGCTCAGAATAAAATATTGACTCAGCAAGTCAATATGATCTCTCAGAGTCTGCATGGAATGCAAGCTGCATCTAACAGTACTCAAGAGGCATCTTCTGAAGAAGAAGCCTATGATCCTGAGAACCCTGCAATAGCAGAGGTAAATTACTTAGGTGAACCTTATGGAAACACCTATAACTCAACATGGAGAAATCATCCAAATTTCTCATGGAAGGATCAAAAGCCCCAACAAGGCTTTAATAATGGTGGAAGAAACAGGTTTAGCAATAGCAAGCCTTTTTCATCATCAACTCAGCAACAGACAGAGAACTCTGAACAAAATGCTTCTAATTTAGCAAATCTAGTCTCTGATCTATCTAAGGCCACTGTAAGTTTCATGAATGAAACAAGGTCTTCCATTAGAAATCTGGAAGCACAAGTGGGCCAGCTGAGTAAAAGGATCACTGAAATCCCTCATAGTACTCTCCCAAGCAATACAGAAGAGAATCCAAAAGGAGAGTGCAAGGCCATTGACATAAGCGCCATAGCCGAACCTGTGAGGAGAGGAGAGGACGTGAATCCCAAGGAGGAAGACCTTCTGGGACGTCCAGTGATTAATAAGGAGCTTCCCTCTGAGGAACCAAAGGACTCTGAGGCCTATCTAGAGACCATAGAGATCCCATTGAACCTCCTTATGCGCTTCATGAGCTCTGATGAATATTCCTCTTCTGAAGAGAATGAGAATGTTACTAAAGAGCAAACTGCCAAGTTTCTTGGTGCAATCATGAAGCTGAATGCCAAATTATTTGGCATTGATACTTGGGAAGTTGAACCTCCCTTGTTCATCAATGAACTAAGTGATCTGGATCAACTGACATTGCCTCAGAAGAGACAGGATCCTGGAAAGTTCATAATACCCTGTACCATAGGCACCATGATCTTTAAGGCTCTGTGTGACCTTGGTTCAGGAATAAACCTCATGCCCCTCTCTGTAATAGAGAAACTGGGAATCTATGGGGTGCAAGCTGCTAAAATCTCATTAGAGATGGCAGACAGCTCTAGAAAACAGGCTTATGGACAAGTAGAGGACGTGTTAGTAAAGGTTGAAGGTCTTTACATCCCTGCTGATTTCATAGTCCTGGATACTGGAAAGGAAGAGGATGAATCCATCATCCTAGGAAGACCTTTCCTGGCCACAGCAAGAGCTGTGATTGATGTTGACAGAGGTGAAATATTCCTTCAATGGAATGAGAAGTCCCTTGTGTTTAAAACTCAAGGATCTCCCTCTGCAACCATGGGGAGGAAGCAGAAAAAGCTTCTCTCCAAGCAGAGTCAACCAGAGCCCCCACAGTCAAACTCTAAGTTTGGTGTTGGGAGGCCACAACCAAACTCTAAGTTTGGTGTTGAACTCCCATATCCAAACTCTAAGTTTGGTGTTGGAGAGTCTCAACAAAGCTCTGCACATCTGTGAGGCTCCATGAGAGCCCA
Source organism: Arachis ipaensis (assembly GCF_059453495.1). Classification (NCBI taxonomy): domain Eukaryota; kingdom Viridiplantae; phylum Streptophyta; class Magnoliopsida; order Fabales; family Fabaceae; genus Arachis; species Arachis ipaensis. Next base: position 99,152,028 of record NC_142439.1, read on the forward strand.
CTGTCAAGCTATTGACATTAAAGAAGCGCTTGTTGGGAGGCAACCCAATGTTTATCTAATTCTTATTTTTATTGTTTTTCATGTTTTCTTAGGTTCATGATCATGTGGAGTCACAAAATAAACAAAAAATTCAAAAACGGAATCAAAAACAGCAGAAGAAAAATCACACCCTGGAGGAGCATCTGTCTGGCGTTCAAACGCCAGAACAGAGCATAGTTCTGGCGCTGAATGCCCAGAATGGGAGCATCCTGGCGCTGAACGCCCAGAACAAGCATGGTTCTGGCGTTCAACGCCAGAAATGGCAGCAAATGGGCGTTGAACGCCCAAAATGGGCACCAACCTGGCGCTGAACGCCCAGAGTTGTGTGCAAGGGCATTTTGCATGCCTAAATTGGTGCAGGGATGTAAATGCCTTGACACCTCAAGATCTGTGGACCTCACAGGATCACCTCAGGATCTGTGGACCCCACAGGATCCCCACCTACCTCCACTCACTCTCTTCTCTCTTCTCAATCATCCTCTATTCCCAATAAACACTCTTCCCTATTAACTCTTTACCACTCACATCCAAACACCCACTTTCCTTCAAAATTCAACATCTCTTTCCCACCCAATCCCACCCATATGGCCGAATACACATCTCCCTCCATCTCCTCCATATCTTCTTCTTATTCTTCTATTCTTTCTTCTTTTGCTCGAGGGCGAGCAACATTCTAAGTTTGGTGTGGTAAAAAGCATAGCTTTTTTTGTTTTTTCCATAACCATTGATGGCACCTAAGGCCAGAGAAGCCTCTAGAAAGAGGAAAGGGAAGACAAAAGCTTCCATCAAGGGTCTATAGCTCAGTGGTAGAACATTTGACTGCAAATCAAGAGATCCCTGAGATACCTCAGGGGATACATTTTCTTCCACACAATTATTGGAAGCAACTAAGGGTGGAACATCAAGAGCACTCCATCACCCTTCATGAAATCAGAGAAGATCTAAAAGCAATGAAGGAGGAGCAGCAAAGACAAGGAAGAGACATAGAAGAGCTCAAGGACATCACTAAGGTGGACTCATTCCTTGTTCTTACTTTCTCTGTTTTTCATTTTCTATGTGCTTATCTATGTTTGTGTCTTCATTACATGATCATTAGTAGTAGTAACTATGTCTTAAAGTTATAAATGTCCTATGAATCCATCACCTCTCTTAAAAAAAAATGTTTTAAATCAAAAGAACAAGAAGTACATGAGTTTTGAATTTATCTTTGAACTTAGTTTAATTATATTGATGTGGTGACAATGCTTCTTGTTTTCTGAATGTATGCTTGAACAGTGCATATGTCTTTTGAAGTTGTTGTTTAAGAATGTTAAATATGTTGGCTCTTGAAAGAATGATGACTAGGAGACATGTTATTTGATAATCTGAAAAATCATAAAAATTATTCTTGAAGCAAGAAAAAGCAACAAAGAACAAAGCTTGCAGAAAAAAATAAAAAAAAAATAGGCGAAAAAAAAAATATATAGAAAGAAAAAGAAAAAGCAAGCAGAAAAAGCCAAAAGCTCTTAAAACCAAGAGGCAAGAGTAAAAAGCCAATAACCCTTAAAACCAAAAGGCAAGGGCAAATAAAAAGAATCCCAAGGCTTTGAGCATCAGTGGATAGGAGGGCCTAAAGGAATAAAATCCTGGTCTAAGCGGCTAAACCAAGTTGTCCCTAACCATGTGCTTGTGGCGTGTAGGTGTCAAGTGAAAACTTGAGACTGAGCGGTTAAAGTCAAGGTCCAAAGAAAAAAAAGAGTGTGCTTAAGAACCCTGGACACCTCTAATTGGGGACTTTAGCGAAGCTGAGTCACAATCTGAAAAGGTTCACCCAATTATGTGTCTGTGGCATTTATGTATCCGGTGGTAATACTGGAAAACAAAGTGCTTAGGGCCACGGCCAAGACTCATAAAATAGCTGTGTTCAAGAATCATCATACTGAACTAGGAGAATCAATAACACTATCTGAACTCTGAGTTCCTATAGATGCCAATCATTCTGAACCTCAATGGATAAAGTGAGATGCCAAAACTATTCAAGAGGCAAAAAGCTATAAGTCCCGCTCATATGATTGAAGCTCTGTTTCATTGATAGTTTGGAATTTATAGTATATTCTATTATTTTTATCCTATTTTGATTTTCAGTTGCTTGGGGACAAGCAACAATTTAAGTTTGGTGTTGTGATGAGCGGATAATTTATACGCTTTTTGACATTGTTTTTAGTATGTTTTTAGTAGGATCTAGTTACTTTTAGGGATGTTTTTAATAGATTTTGTGTTAAATTCACATTTCTGGACTTTACTATGAGTTTGTGTGTTTTTCTGTGATTTCAGGTATTTTCTGGCTGAAATTGAGGGACTTGAGCAAAAATCAGATTCAAAGGTTGAAAAAGGACTGCTGATGCTGTTGGATTCTGACCTCCCTACACTCAAAGTGGATTTTCTGGAGCTACAAAACTCGAAATGGTGCGCTTCCAATTGCGTTGGAAAGTAGACATCCAGGGCTTTCCAGCAATATATAATAGTCCATACTTTGACCAAGAATAGACGACGTAAACTGGCGTTCAACGCCAGCTTTCTACCCAAATCTGGCGTCCAGCGCCAGAAAAAGATCCAAAACCAGAGTTGAACGCCCAAACTGGCACAAAAACTGGCGTTCAACTCCACAAATGGCCTCTGCACGTGCAACACTTAAGCTCAGCCCAAACACACACCAAGTGGGCCCCGGAAGTGGATTTATACATCAAATACTTACTCATGTAAACCCTAGTAGCTAGTTTATTATAAATAGGACCTCTTACTATTGTATTCGGCATCTTTGGATTACCTTATGATCCTTTGATCACGTTTTAGGGGGCTGGCCATCTTGGCCATGCCTGGACCTTCACTTATGTATTTTTAACGGTAGAGTTTCTACACTCCATAGAATAAGGTGTGGAGCTCTGCTGTTCCTCAAAGATTAATGCAAAGTACTACTATTTTCTATTCAATTCTTCTTATTTCGCTTCTAAGATATCCATTCGCACCCAAGAACGTGATGAAGGTGATGATTATGTGTGACGCTCATCATCCTTCTCCCTTATGAACGCGTGCCTGACAAACACTTCCGTTCTACATGAATTAAGCTAGAATGAATATCTCTTAGATCTCCTAACCAGAATCTTCGTGGCGTAAGCTAGAATGATGGCGGCATTCAAGAGAATCCGGAAGGTCTAAACCTTGTCTGTGGTATTCCGAGTAGGATTCAATGATTGAATGACTGTGACGAGCTCCTAACTCGCGATTGCAGGGCGTTAGTGACAGACGCAAAAGGATAGTAAATCCTATTCCAGCATGATCGAGAACCGACAGATGAATAGCCGTGCCGTGACAGGGTGCGTGAGCATATTATTCACTGAGAGAATAAGATGAAGCCATTGACAAGGGTGATGCCTCCAGACGATTAGCCGTGCCGCGACAGGGCATTGGATCATTTTCCCGAGAGATGACCGAAAGTAGCCATTGACAGTGGTGATGTATCACATAAAGCCAGCCATGGAAAGGAATGAGACAGATTGGATGAAGATAGCAGGAAAGCAGAGGTTCAGAGGAACGAAAAGCATCTCCATTCGCTTATCTGAAATTCCTACCAATGAATTACATAAGTATCTCTATCCCTATTCTATTATTTATTATTCGAAAACTCCATGATTATTTTATATCCGCCTGACTGAGATTTACAAGGTGACCATAGCTTGCTTCATACCAACAATCTCCATGGGATTCGACCCTTACTCACGTAAGGTATTACTTGGACGACCCAATGCACTTGCTGGTTAGTTGTATCGAAGTTGTGACAATTATGAATTAGGATCAGAGCACCAAGCTCTGGAGCCATTACCAGGATTTGTTCGAGCCTGGAGATCACAATTTCGTGCACCAAATACCACAGACAAGGTTTAGACTTTCCAGATTCTCATGAATGCCGCCATCCATCTAGCTTATACCACAAAGATTCTGATTAAGGAATATAAGAGATACTCATTCAATCTGATGTAGAACGGAGGTGGTTGTCAGACACACGTTCATGGATTAAGGAAGGTGATGAGTGTCACAGATCATCACCTTCTCTATAATTAAGCACGAATGAATATCTTATATAGGAACACGCATCTTTGAAAGGAAAATAGAAATACTTGCATTAATTCATCGAGACGCTGCAGAGCTCCTCACCCCCAACAATGGGGTTTAGAGACTCATGCTGCCAAAAGGTACAAATTTCAGATCTAAAATGTCATGATCCCCAAAATAAATCTCTAAAAGTTGTTTAAATACTAAACTAGTAACCTAGGTTTACAGAAAATGAGTAAACTATGATAGATAGTGCAGAAATCCACTTCTGGGACCCACTTGGTGTGTGCTGGGGCTGAGACTTAAGCTTCTCACGTGTCTGGGCTATTTTGGGCGTTCAACGCCAGGTTGTAACCTGTTTCTGGCGTTGAACTCCAACTTGTAACCTGTTTCTGGCGCTGGATGCCAGACTGCAACATGGAACTGGCGTTGAACGCCAGTTTACGTCGTCTATCCTTGAGAAAAGTATGAACTATTATATATTGTTGGAAAGCCCTAGATGTCTACTTTCCAACGCAATTGGAAGCGCGCCAATTGGACTCCTATAGCTCCAGAAAATCCATTCCGAGTGTTGAGAGATCAGAATCCAATAGCATCAGCAGTCCTTTTTCAGCCTGAATCAGATTTTTGCTCAGCTCCCTCAATTTCAGCCAGAAAATACCTGAAATTACAGAAAAACACACAAACTCATAGTAAAGTCCAAAAATATAAATTTTGCCTAAAAACTAATGAAAATATACTAAAAACTAACCAAATCATACTAAAAACTACATGAAATTAACCCCCAAAAAGCGTATAAAATATTCGCTCATCAATCATGATGGCTCGGTCTATGGTCACTTCGGACTGGTTGCTAGTAGGGATGATAGAGCATTAGATAAATTTCAACCATCTTCTAGCTATGGGCTTGAGGTCAGGCCTTCTTAGTTGGATAGGCTTGCCTTGGGATTTCCTTTTCTACTGTGCTTCTTCTACACAGATGTCTGAGAGCACTTGATCCAGCCTTTGATCAAAATTGACTCTTCTAGTATAAGGATGTGGGTCTCCTTGCATCAAAGGCAAGTTGAACGCCAACCTCACACTTTCCAGGCTAAAGTCTAAGATTCTCCCTCGGACCATGGTGCTCTAATTTTTAGGATGAGAGTTCACACTAATGTCATGATTTTTTGTGACCCATGCATTAGCATAGAACTCTTGCACCATTAAGATCTCAACCTCTTGGATGGGATTGGTTAGGACTTCCCAACCTCTTTTTCGGATTTCATGTTGGATCTCCGGATACTCATTCTTCTTAAGCTTAAAAGGGACCTCAGGGATTACCTTTTTCTTTGCCACTACTTCATAGAAGTGGTCTTGGTGGGCTTTGGTGATGAATCTCTCCATCTCCCAAGATTCGGAGGTAGTGGTTACGGCCTTTCCTTTCCTCTTTCTAGAGGGTTCTCTGGTCTTGGGTGCCATAAGTAGGAATGAAAAGCAAAAAGCAAGGCTTTTCCAACACCAAACTTAAAGCTTTGCTCGTCCTCGAGAAAAAATAAACAAAAGAGAAGAATAGAGTAGAAGAAGAAGAAAATAGATGAAGATGGAGGGAGAAAAGCAATTCGGCCAAGTGAGGGTTAAAGGTGTCTGAGTAGTGTGTGGGATAAGTGGAATGAGGGGGGTATTTATCTGTATGTATATCTTGCGCTTCGATTAGTGTAGCTTCGTGTGAATGTTTTTCACTTTTGAACTCTGTTTTTGAGCTTAATTCTTCATCAGGCTTCTAGAATTATTATTTCTTTCTATATATATTTAAGTACAAGTTTTAGAATTGTCGTAACCTTTGATTAACCTTTGCTTTACGACGCGAGGTAAGGCTTAGGGTAATTAAGGTGTTACATATCTCAGTGCCATTGGAGCACTCATGTATCTTGCTAATAATACACAGTCTGGCATATCATTTGTTGTGAATTTACTAGCAAGGTATAGTTCCTCTCCAACCAGAAGACATTGGAATGGAATCAAACAAATCTTTTGATATCTTCATGGAACGGTTGATATGTGATTGTTTTATCCATATGGATCCAAGTCACAATTAGTTGACTATATAGATGCTAGATACTTGTCTGGTCCACACAAAGGGAGATCTCAAATAGGATACCTATTCACGTATGGTGATACAGGTATATCATGGAGGTCCACGAAACAGACGATAGCAGCAACCTCCTCTAATCATGTCGAAATACTAGCGATACATGAAACAAGTCACGAGTGTTTTTAGTTCAAGAGTCTGATCCAATATATTATATCATCATGTGGACTAATTGATCAGAAGATAGCTCCAACTGTCCTGTTTAAAGATAATACAGCATGCATTACTCAACTTAAGGGTGGATACATCAAAGGTGATAGAACAAAGCATATTTTACCCAAATTCTTTTTCGCTCATGATCTTCAAAATTAAGGAATAATTGATGTCCAACAAAGTCACTCCAAAAATCCTCTTTTGAAAGATTGGTACATCAAATTGGGATGCGCCGATTTCAAGATATTAAATCATGTCTACAAGAAGGGGAGACTGTACTCTTTTTTTCTTGGTCAGATTTTTTTCCATTGGGTTTTTCTTGACAATATTTTTAATGAGTCAGTCCCCATCACAAAGGATTTTGTACTCTTTTTTCTTCACTAAAATTTTTTCCATTGGGTTTTTCTTTAGTAAGGTTATAACAAGGCATAATGCTAAATGGACATCCAAAGGAGAGTGTTGTGATAAGGTTGATTATGTGAATGTCCATTCTCAAGAGAGAATGAATTTAATAACGTTGAAAATATAACATTTTATATGTGTATAAATAGAAAATTAAGCCTCTGTTAATAACACACAACAGTAACAATAAAATCACTCTTTCCTTCTTCATATACTGTTCTTCTCTTTCTCTCGTTTACAAATAAGTTACTACATATATACATATATATATATATATATATATATATATATATATATATATATATATATTATCTTTATTATATTGAGATAATTATATTGGTGATTATTAATATTAAATTTATCTATTTACGTTTCTTTATTTTATATCTATTTTTTCTTCCTTATTTATTTATTTATTTTACAGTACTCTCATTCTTTATTTATCTTTTTGTAGAAAATGCAGGTGAAAGATTTCAAATCTATAACACCACAATCATGATAATGGAGTGTAATTGTCAAGTCATTTGTTTATTTTGTTAACTATTTGAATAATAATTGACATTATATTACTATTATATCTAGATTGTATTTATTAAAATAAATACAATTATAGGAGGTTTCAAAAAGCATTTGAATGCTAAAATTCTTTCCAACAATAAAGTTTGGATAAAAGAAAAAAAATGCAAAATCATAAAAAGCAAGCAGAAAAGCACATAATTTGTCAAGAAAGGTGAAAGAGTTTACATATCCAAATTTGTGACCCAATTATCATATCTTTTAGTTAGATACATAAAAGTATAATTTATGTTTATTTAAATTTTCATAAAATATTTTAAACATATAGAAAAAAATGATGTGAAATTTTGCAGCACAAGTGAAATAATAATTTTTTGTACAATTATTTATCGAAAAAAATTCATGAACCAACTAATTTAAATTGAATACTTTATCATTTAATTGTCTAAATAATGGCTTTAAGTCGGAAAAAAAAAATTATTTGCATAGATTACATTTAAATGGATAAAATTTATTAAGCAGTTGTTTTAAAAGAAATAATTTTTTTTATTTTAAACTCAACATTTTTATGATTGAGTTATTATTTCATCCATAAAAATTGTATTTAGATTTAGCTCTTGAAAATTTTAAATCTTTTATTCCACTACTTAATTGGAGCTTTCAACAACTTCATTTTGTCTGTGACTAGAATGTTAGATTTTCCACTCATTCTTTGATGAGGTCAATGAAAGTGAGATCAAAGGATTTTAATGGTTTATGACCTTACTTTCAAGCAATGGTCAAATATATCGGTCAGAAATTAAACTAAGCTCATTAATAAGTTATATTCAAATTGAAAAAGATGCTTTGAATAATTAATCCTACAAGCTTAGTTTAAGAAAAGCAATATTAGATATGTAGTTATCATTGATCAAGTTGCTAGAATATTGTAGAAGCTTTAAATATAACAACTTATATCCAAGTATTTAAGATAAGTGCAAATTGAATTCATCAATATTGATAAGGGCAAGAAGATTATAAAAAATTATAAAAGTTATATAATTTGACTAAGTCAAAACAAGTTGCCAACTTGTTATGCTAGAACCTTATAGAAATATTAGTTGGAGTTGATTAGGAATGACTTAGTGATTGAGAAACTTAGCATATTAAAGTCTATAAATGGGCATCATATATAATGGTTAAATGGTATCATTCACGTGAAGATATAGAGTTATGTTGAGAATTTTCTCTTCCCTTCTATTAAGGGAGTATAATAGACAATAGAGAGAGATGTATTATTGTTGTAGTATTATTCCTCTTTCTAGTATATTGTGTTATTATTATTGAGAGAAAATTATATTGAAGTTATATTGTATTGTTCTTCAAGTAGTTGTATGAGAGCGTGATCCAGGGCAAATTAAATTTGTGTGATATTATAACTGGTTTTATTCAGCACTAATTATTTGAGAGTTTGTGAAAAAGGAGAGTCCTCATGTAGTTCTTTGTTTATCGAGTCAATTCAATTTAGGGTGGTCAATTTGTGAACAATTGGAGAATTAGTGAGAATAGCTTGCTCACTTTAAAGTGTTTATGAAAATAAAAGTGTTCTTGTTAGAGAGGTTTTTAAGCAAAAGAGTTTTTACTAGAGCGTTCTCATGTTGATTTATTATAGTCATGATATTGATGTTTCCAAATCAACAGAAAAGCAAAGCATTTAGGAGATATATAATCTCTACTCAGAAAAAGTTTGTAATCTTTGAAGTCTTGTTGATAAAAGTTTATGAAAAGAAGTTGATGTTATAGCTTAGAAGAATATTTAATTGCCACTATAATAAAAATTATAGTAGAAAAAATTCTTCACATGATACTAGTAAGGTACAATCACATAGATAGTGACTATACAGCAAGTCCTACATTAGAAATATAAAAAAATTTGACGCAGATTATATGAAATAGAAAATGTTTTAAAGTTTGTTATACGAGAAAAGGAATCAGTATCATCATCAACTATAACAAATTTAAAGAGTGAAAAAAATTTGACATTATATTCCGTAAATATTAAAAAGAAATCATGAGTTCAATTTTTAAAGCAAAAGCTCAAGGTCAGTAATAAGACCATTTGCAAAGAACTAAATTCAGAAAAAGGTTTGAATATTCAAAAAGATTTTGTTCATAAAGATTGAAAATTTTCGAACCAACATGAGTAAAGAGATTATTAGTATTATCCTCACGATGATCAAGTTGAAGAAAGAAAAAGATTTTATTAATTTTAGTTTAAAAAGAGATGTTGAAGATTAAACTAAGCTCATTAATAACTTACAAATTGAAGATGCTCGAAATAATTAATTTTACAAGTTTAGTTTAAGACAAGCGATGTTAGCTAGATATGTAAATAAGCTTGTTATCATTACTAGAAGATTATTGAAATTTTAAATATGACACCGCATTCAAATATCTAAGAGAAGTGCAAATTAAATTCATCAACGTTGATAGGAACAAGAAGATTATAGAAAACTACAAGAGCTCATTTGAAATACTAGGAATTTAATTTACTCAAGAATTGAATTTTTTTTTGACAACTAAAAATAAATGATTTAAATTTCTTTGAGAATTTTAATTTTTATTTTTTCTTCATTTGTAAATGAGCCAAAAAAAACTTTTTTTAAATAAATATTTTATTAATCGAAATATGTAATTTGTGGCATTTTTACAAAAATACACCTTATGTTTTATTTCGTTTACCGTGTAAATAAAATAAGAATACACGTATCTCGTTTATACTATAAACGAGATCAGGCATGAAAATGCATGGTCGTATCATATTTATACACGTGTTGTGTAAGGGCCTTATCTCATTTACATTATAAACAAGATACGTGCAATTTTATTTCGTTAACACTGTAAATGAGATAAGGCTAAACGCAGCCTATATATACAATTCATTTATAGTGCTCTTTGGAATTGTTTTTCACCCATTTCGTCAACTTTTCTCTAATACGGTACAGCCCTAATCTCACATATCGTTCCAGGACAACAACTTTGCAGTGCCTGCATCAACCTCAGCACCTTATTATATGACTCCTCTCAATCACCATGTATCTGCACAATTGCCTTTTGTTTCACCATCCAGATCTTTCTGTACGAGGACATGAAGTGATAGCTTTGCCTAGGACAAAGATACTGACGAATGGCGACAATTGTATCAACAGGATGATCACACGGCAGATGAGACTACTGTCCAACTGTTGGTAGTCCTGAGACATGGTGAGTGCTAAACAGGCGTGCACTCCTCCCACCCTACGTGACTTCCTAACGAAATAGAACAACCGTGGTTCAATTGTACAAGCATAACAATGATAACTGAGAATGTATAACACAAGTAAACTTGAGCTTACCAATATCCAAGATTCTGTCGGAGAGCAACACGGAGACTCCAAGGGCAGCCTGCTTCATATTGTTGGCAACGCATATGGTACTTTAATCGATCCAATTCTGTAACTCGGTACTCAGCACTTTTACGAATGCTGTAATTCTTTACGCCCTACAATACTGCATCTCTGCTTTTGAATCTGTGACCAACCGAAAACTCCACACCACCGTCTAAGTTGTAATCGTCTTCACCGGTGTTGTAAAATGAATTTTTCTCTTGCATTGTGTCAATGTCCAATGTATGATAGTGACTGGTACATATGAAAAGGCCAAAATTAGGTGCCGGGTAGGCAGAAGATACCGACGTGATGGCTCGACTAGGGTCTCCGATACAAACTCCTCCTTGTCATCATCTTTAGAAGAATCGCTATCGTTGCTATCTGCAACATACACCTCGTCTAAGTCCTTATTGTCGACATCCATGTCCTCTATTGAACGAGCAACATGTAGCGGTGGTGGTGCGAGAGGTGGGTCATCTTGCACGAAGTCTGAAGAGCTAGGTCTGCCCACCAATATCACCAACATCCGCAGAAAGCTCCGTCACTTATTCAGTCATGATTCTCCCATGGATGTCAAACATCAAGCACACATGTTCGTTGCCATGGAGGCAAAATAGGCGAAACCAAAAAAATCCTATTTTTCATTGGTGCTAGCAACCTACACCCCACCCTTCCAATCTCTTTTCTCCCGCTACCACCGACGCTACTCAATATAGACTCTTCAGCTCGGACAAAGAATTTAATCGCCAGGTACGCAATAGAACAGGATTCTCATACAACAATTGGGATACACTTACAATCAAATATCCACTACTAATAGACATTGTCTTATTTTCGACATAAAAAGGTAGAGAAGAAGTAGTGAAATGTTTGTGGAGAATACAAAGAGTTGCACATCGTTTTATAGCGGTTGAAAATTTGTCGTAACGTACCTCGTTTACACAGTAAACGTCATAATTATTCACATATCTCGTTTACAGTGTAAACAAAATAATACTACATGTATCTCATTTACACTGTAAATGAAATATGTACATCATAATCATATAGTCTTATCTCGTTTACAGTGTAAACGATATATGTGTAGTATTATTTCGTTTACACTGTAAACGAGATATAATATCCGATACATTTTGATAAAAACGGTAGAAATTATTTATTTCGATAAAGAAAATATTTATTTTATTTATTTAAAAAAATCCAACAAAAAAGATCTAATTTTCAAATTAATTCTCACATTATTTAAACTTAATATGTCAAATTAATTATCAAGGATAAAATTAAAACAAAAAAATTAATTCAAATAAAAATTATTCCTAACTAAAGAATTAGGAGTGGCAATGGGTAGGGTAGAATAGGGTTTGGAGCCAACCCTAACCCTACTCGCAGGTTGAGATTTTTATATAAACTCAACCCTAACCATATCCGCTCTTAACCCGCGGGTACCCGACCCTATCCGCGGGTTACAAAAAAGATACAATATTATTATATAACTTGATGATAATTTAAAATAGAACTGACTTTTATGTTAAAAAAATATATTAAATTATCAATTAATGATCTTCTTTTAATGACTAAGGATCTTTTGTATTTAATAAGAGGTCTTTGCTTCAACATCCACTTAAAACATATTTTCGTATAAGTATATAATATTATACATATATAGGGTGCGGGTTGGTCGGGTAGGATTGAGACTCAACCAGCACCCTACCCGACCCGCACGAGAACCCTACCCGCACCCTACCTTACCCGTTGCGGATCGGGTTGGCAACCCTACCCGACTGGGTGGAGTCGGGTTGGATACCCACGGGTAGGGTACATGTTGCCACCCCTATAAAAAATTGAATATCAATCTATTAATATATTAAGTCATTCCAAATCATAAAATTAGGTTTTAAATAAAAATAAATTCTTTTTTTTAAATAAAATTCTTTTTTCATATTAAATGGTTTCAAACAAACGGTAAAAATTATATAATTGTGATTAGGGGTGTTCGTGGTGCAGTTTGGTTTGGTTATTTAGAAAAAAGCCATCCGATCCGATCGTTTATTAAATCTGTGGTTCGGTTTAGTTCGATTTTTTTGCTGAGACCATCCGAACCAAATCAAACCAATTAAAATCGGTTTGGTTCGGTTCAGTTTATTCGATTTTTTTAATTATTCAAAAAGATAAAAAATAAAAAAAATTACATTTAACAGAGACCAAACCCTAAATTCATTATTATGATACAAATGTCCCAATTTCACAAACCCTAGCCTCAATTTCACAAACCCTAGAATCTAACTCGATCCAAATTTATCAATTACAGAATTCAAACCCTAAACCTAATCCTAATTTTACATTAATAGAATTCAACCATAGCAATTTCACCAATCAAAAATCAAAACATGTATTAAAATCATTGACAACGGCAGAACAGAGGCAGAGGTGGTGGTGAAGCTGAGTGCTGAGCACTGAGCAGGACGCAGTAAGCAACAAACTGCATAATTACGCAATTCACAAAATCACAAAAACAGAATTAAAGATCACTTGTAAAAACAAAATCATAGAAAAACAAAAGGAGCAATCAAAATAAAATCAAAGAAAAATAGATGCAGAAGCACAAAAAAGTAAAATCACTAACAGAATCATAAAACAATTAAAAATAAAAAATGTAAACACAGAATCATAGAAAAACATAGGCAGAAGCACAACAAAATAAAATCACCAACAGAATAATAAAAACAGAAATTGAATACCTAACTTGGAGGCAATGTCATGGACGACGACGGCGCCTGCTTGTGCGTGGAGGAGACGGTGGCTCCAGTGCGTGGAGGAAGACAAAAGCTCCTGGTGCGAGGAGGCTAGAGAGACACCGCGTAGAGGAGACGGCGGCTACAGTGCATTGAGGACGACGAACGGAGGGAGAAAAAGAGCCGCGCCGAGGAAGGGAGGGATTGAAGGAGGACCACGCCGAGAAGATGGAACCGCGACGAGGAAGGGCCGCCGCGAAGGTGCTGTCCGCGATTCCAGGGGCTGAGAGGACGGCGACTTTGTGAACGGTGGGAAGAGAGTGTGTGAGAATGGGGAGTGGAGAGAGTTAGGGAATAGGGGCTTTACGGTGAATGGCGGCTAGGTCATCTAAGGGGAAGGGGGTTTTGCTTATTTATATTAGGGTTTTTAAATAAACCGGTTTGATTCGGTTTGGTTAGGGTTTTCACTAACAAAATCAAAAACCGAACCGAACCGCAAAAAAACAGCAAAAAATTATTTTTTCGGTTTTTTCGATTTTTGGTTTATTCGATTTTCGATTTTTTTGGCTCAGTTGATCGATTTTGTTTGGTTTGGATCGGTTTTGAACACCCCTAATTGTGATCGATTCTAACTATAAATTTTGACTATTGCTTTTGCAATTTGATTAATTTTAACTTGTCAACTAGGAGTGTTTATGGGGCGACTGAAACCAGGTTTTATGTGATCCAGACTCGACCCGAAATATATATCGAGCCTATTTGTTAGACCCGAACCCGACCCTGAACCCGATGAAACCTACACACTTTCGGATCACAATTATTTCGGGTGAAAACTGGCCATTAACATTACATTAACTTGATACTTTCTTGTAAACTAGCATGTGAAAATATCCAAATTTTCAAAACTCTAACTAGCATTTGATATGGTAAAATTCACTTAAAAAATATAACAAGAACCAACTCTTCTCCAAAATTAAAGTATAACCACAATCAATAATAATATTGTCTGATAATACCAAATATTTAAGTCAATACAAATAACACAATATTATGTATTAGTCTAAAGTCTTATGCATTCTAAACATAAAACATTAACTTATAGTATTATAATGACTAATAACACAATATTAAGATTTACAATACTTAAATTCCACATAAAAATAGCAATCATCCATTCTAAACATAAAATATTAACATAAGAATGTTAATTGTATATGATAATCAGAACCAGATCCAGATGACCTGAGCTATGGCCTAATCCGAATTAACCTCGGGTCACTTTGAACTCGGGTCTTTATAGTCCCAAATCCTTCAAATCCGGGCCAAATCTTCAAGTTGGATTGGACCGTGCACATCCCTATTGTCAACTATATAATTTTTATAATTATCTTGCTCTTATCAAGATCAAGAAGAAATTTAATTTGCACTTTTCTTATACACTTAAATAGAGTTGTCAAAACTTTTATAATCTGCGAACAATTTGATCAATAATAACAAACTTGTTTACATATCTAACAATATCTATAATCAAAGCAATAAATTTTAAATCTAGGAATTTATCTTCTGAGATACTTGCAGATGTTCCAAAATGCGCTTTTTTTTTACTTCAGCTTCCAAAACATCATTAAAATCACTCGTAAGATATTATGGCACTAACCTTTTTCAACGTGACACATCATTTAATTATGATAGAAGGACTAATTTTAGTGGCAACTTTAAGTACTATTAAATAATGATAAAAATTAATTAATCTAAAATTTTTAGCAAAAATCAATCGCTTATTAATTTATCTAATAAAATAAATGTTAAAACTAATTTGATAATTAAATTGTTTAAAACTAAAGTACTGAATACATTAATAAAAGAACTTATTTAGAATATTGATCTAACAAATCAATAGTACGTAAGTTTAATAGCACACAAGACCTTTTATAGAATTTTCTTTCAGTTTATACATTATATAATAGGAATTCTCTTTCCTGGTATCTAATATTCTGTGTTTTCCCCTTCTAAATATATATATATATATATTTGGGAGTAAATGTAACGTTATTGAATATTGTAAAATCTTAATCTTTTGGGAAAAATACTTAAATGTTTAATTCATTAGCGGAATAGAAGAACAAAATAGGCTAATAACTGAAAAACTGTTATGTAAAGGCAATGCCGTATAACTGAAAATGAAACGAAGAACAAAATGGTTATAATGTGGTATTATCTTAAACAATAGAAATACATTCACAACATAATAAAAAACAATTAGATTGAAAGAGAAGAAGGAACCATCAGAAACCAGAATTTTGTCCCCAGCAGCCATATAAGCTGTACGGTCCGCATCATGGTTAGGGTCACATAACCCCCATCACTTGGTCCCTTCTTCCAATTTCATTAAACACTGTCCACAACACATATTGCAACAGATATAACAATAAAATCGAACAGTAAAAAAGGAAAATAATGTTTTGTATAGAAAAGAGGGCTCAGGTTTAATGGGTATGAGAAACTTATCAACACTTAATCATCAGAGTGGTGCATGACTTTCTCTAATACTCATCACAGCCCACAAAAATTCAATTATCAATGCAAACACAAAATTTCAAGAGCGAAACAAAGATAGAGAAGAGTAAAAAAAAAATCATGTATGTTACGAGAGAGAATGGAGAAAAAAGAGTGAGGTCGAGAGAAAAATTAATGTAGTTGCGGGATCTTTATAATAAGGGGGAATAGAGAGAGAATTGAGAAGAAAGAGGAGTATTTGACTATCTATGCGGCGCAAGACTTGAGCTTCAGATGATGGCAAGCATAACTGTATTAGGGTAACCTTTTTTTAGGTCCGGAGGCTTACTTCATTTTGGATTATAGGCTTTGGGGTTTGAATTTTGAGGCCTAATTTTTGTTTTTGGTCTTCTGAACGAGCCTTGGCACTTGTTTACGTTTTTTTTTTGTTAGGCATGTTTTTTTTTTTTTTTTTTTTTTAGTATCTCCTAGTTTAAGGAATCAAATATTCACGTCCAAAAAAAAAAAAGGAATCAAATATTAATTCATTGCAGATCAAAATTTTATTTAAGAGATGCTGCTAATCAATAAATTACTACCTGCACAACCAAAAAATCCATGCCCAAGTTTGTTGTCTTGTTTACTCAAACTCTTTCACAAAATCAAACAAATATATTAATTATTATAGTATATTAAAATTAATGATATTTGACTTATTTTATATATACTTTAGATACAAATATTTTTAAATATAGAATGACACATATTTATTTAAGATTTTTTTTTTTAATTCAAAACCTCATACCAAACACTTTTAATGAGACAACACTAGTCTCATCAACAATTGTAAGTTATATTTTGTACCTACATACATTTATGTATAGATTCATACATTAAAATAAGGGTTAAGTACTATTTGGTTCTTAAGGAACTGAAATTTTTTTTTATCCTCAACCTTTTTTTGCTTATAAAATTGTCTCTAAGAATTAACTTAGTTTTAAAATCGTGCATTTTACCAAATTTTTTAATTTTATTACCAAATTACTCCTAATTAAAAATATATATATATATATATATATATATATATATATATATATATAAAGAAAGAAAACGGAAAAAAGAGAACTGGAGAAGAGAATCACGCTGTGGTGTTTTTTTAAGGAAGAAGAGGGGAAAGAGAAGGTGAAGAAGGGAAAGGAAAGGGAATCCGCCACCGCCGCTGCTCCTCGTCGTTCGGTCGTCGCCGCCGCCATTACTCCTCGTCGTTCGGTCCTCGCTGTTGGATCTCACCGCCAGATCTTGCAGTTTTCATTCTTCCTCAGCACACACTCACACTAACGCTTAGGGAGGAGAGAGCAGAGGGAGAGAGAAAGAGAAGCGGATAGGAAGAGAAGAGAGGAATGGAGGTGCTGAGGGAGACCGCATCCAACTCGCCACGTCTTGCCGCCACCGAGCCATGTCCCGTTGCCGCCGCCGAAGTGAGGTCACGTTGGCGCCAGCAAATCCGTGAGGTTGGACGGTCATCGATGCTCCTCGCTGGTCGCCGCAGCTCCTCGTCTTCCTTGCCAGTTGTTGTTGTTATGATTCCATTATCCATTGTTGTTGTTCTTATTCTGATTCTGGTTGTTGTTGTTGTTTCATTGTTGTTGCTTCTGCTTCTGCTTTTTGCTTCTGCTTCTTCTTCTATTTTTGTTTCTGCTTGTGCTTCTACTTTTGTTGTTGTTCTGATTCCATTATCCATTGTTGTTGTTGTTCTTCTACTTCTGGTTGTTATTGTTTCATTGTTGTTGCTCCTGTTTCTGCTTTCTGCTTCTGTTTCTATTTCTGCTTTTGCTTCTGCCTCTACTTTTGGTTGATTTTGGGAAAAAAGAAAAATAGTATTTTGGTCTAAATGACGATTTTAAAACTAAGTTAAAGCTTAGAGACAATTTTATAAGTAAAAAAAGGTTGGAGACAAAAAAAATTTCAACTCCTACCTTAAAAACTAAAATCATACTTAACCCTTAAAATAACATATCTTACTAATCGCATCCTCTTTTTAAATTTATGAATTGGATTCACATTCATACACTTAAGCGAGAACTCAAAATATTCTTCTCCATATCTATCACACATGTATTTTTCTCCGCATACTTCAAAGATATAACACATAACTCATATTTGCAACAACGATATCACCAGTCATATTCGGTCTTAACTCTCAACTTCTTTAACTGTTCCAATTGTGACATAAAATTCATTCCAACAAAAGAAAGTATCATTAAGAAACATGTGAAATTTTGTGTCAAGAAAGAACACATATTTATATAAATATGTAGAATCTCTTTGAGATTGGTAATTGGTTTATATTCTATTACTTTTAAGAAATCTTCTTTTATTAATTAGTATGCTTGGGATTGCAACAGTAGAGTGAAGTTTTAATTTGAGTTTGAAACTCCTTAAAAAAGGCCAGAAGTTATTATTTCAATAAATAATTTCATATATATTGATTTTAAACTTTTTTTCTAAAAATATAATTATTGCGTATGTATCTTGTTTTAAATTCATGCACCTGTAAAAATTCTCCATTAATAAAAAATTAGAATAATTACTCATATCAGCTTTTGAGATTTTTTAATATTAAATATTTTAGTCCCTTAAATTTTAATATATACAAATTAATGTTTAACGTCTACTTCTATTAGATAATATAGTCCCCTTAATTTAACCTGTTTAATAAAAATGTCCGTGTTAGAATTTTTAAAATATTTTAAGGATTATTTTAAAATATTTTAAATTTTTTGAGGTCTATTTTATACTTCAATCTTTGAATCAAATTAGAACAAAATTGTATTATCTAATATAGATTAATGCCAAATTCTATTTTATATATTTTGAAATTTTGAAGACTAAATTACTCTTAAAGTATAGTCCCATAGTTGACATTTAAAACTCTCTTCAATCGTAATTAAAAAAAATTACTTTTATAAGACAACACACATATAGTAGAATACACACACATATATATGATAAAAAATAATCTAGGAAAAAGGAAGTATTTATAGTCAAAATTCTTAAATTTTTCAAATTACAATATAACGATATATATTATTTATTTGGGTGATTATGCATATATTTGAACTGTTTTACAAAATTCTCTTACAATATGAATTTTAACTTAGGTCTACTCCTATAATACATTAAGACAAATTTATAAACAACATAGCTTCTTATTACATCAAATTTAAAAATATTTTCACAATTATTTTAATTTACTGTAAGTCATCAATTTCTAACCCAATAAAAGATATCGTATTGTCAAATTTATTAGAGACTTTTAAGTTTTCTTTTTTCAGTTAAAAATTTTACTACATCTATAAATTAAAAACTTATTTTTAAAAAACTCATAAAAATATATTTAAATTAACTAATTTAAATATGAATTATATAACTCTTATCTATTAAATATGAGTTTTATTTTTTTCTTAGAATATTTTTTGATGTGGTTCAAAGCAAAAGAAAAAAATTTGTTAAAATTGAAGATCCTTTTAACTGAGTGTAAAAATGGTATCCTTCTTCAAATAAATTCTATATTTATTTTTAGTTGGCTTGAACTTAATCTTGTTTTGACCAGCATTAAAATTGTTCATAACTTAGCATAAACTTTTTTTTAGATATTTTTTTTATCAAATAGAGATATATCTAAAAGAGAAATTCTCCACATACAAGTCTTTTCACATACAAGTCATACAAGTCATTTATTTCTTCTTCTTTTTTTTTTCTCCATGCTTCTTCTTCTTCTTCTTCTTCTTCTTCTTCTTCTTCTTCTTCGTCGTTTCTGCACGTTCTTCTTCCTCTTCTTCTTCTTCTTACCTCCTCTTTCTCCTTCTTCATTTATGTGCTTTTTTCTCTGTTTTCTTTCTTCGTTATTCTCAATTTCTATTATTTTTTGACATCAAACTCTGAAATCTTTTTTGAAGAAGATGAGGAGGAGAAAGAGAAAGAGTTCTGCATAAGGTGTACTTCAACAAATTTTGGGTGTATTTCTTAAATCCTTTGGGTGTATTTCTGTAATCCTTTGGGTGTATTTTTATAATCGTTTGGGTGAATTCCTATAACCGTTTGGGTGTATTTCTGTAATTCTTTGGGTGTATTTATGTAATTGTTCGGGTGTATTTCTGTAATCGTTTGGGTGTATTTCTGAAGTTCCATTATCTTCAAAATGATTTCAAAGCTTGATTTCAGAAACCATGAAAATTGAAAAAAAAACGAAGCAAGAATACCAGTGATAAACACAGATAAAACAACGAATGAAAAGACAAAGAGAGAACGTACAAAGGAGATCAAATTTGACAAGAAATTCGTTTTCATGGAAGAAGAAGAAGAAGAGTAGGAGAAGAAGAAGGAGAAGAAGAAGAAGAGGAGGAGAAGAAGAAGGAGAAGAAGAAGGAAGAGGAGAAGGAGAAAAAGGAGCACGCCATGGAAATCGTATATGGGTCAGCGTGTTTTTTGTTAAGTTTATCCTAACTTGTATGATGACTTGTAAACCAAATGACTTGTATGTGTAACACTCCTCTATCTAAAATTTTAATTGTAAACTATATAAGGCACCCTTATTAATAGAGTATCGAAAGAAAAATTTAATTACGAATAGAATAAAGTATCTAATTGATTTAAAATTGATATATAATTACAATGACCACTCTATTAATCAGAACAATTTCGATTGAAACTCTCTGTGTCTATGTTTTAAATTATTTATATTATACAATTAAGGGATAAGTATGATTTTGGTCCCCAACGTAGGGGCTGAAAATTTATTTCGTCCCTCGCCTTTTTTTCGCTCCAAAATGGTCCCCAAGGTTTCAGTTTATTGTAAAATGGTCCTTCGGACAAAAATACCCCTCCCTCCCTACCTCCCCTCTTCTTCCTCAACCAGAAACAGAAGCAGAATCGCAAATGCAGGCAGAGGAGGAGCAGCAGCGTGGAGCGGCGGCGGCGTGGAGCTGCTGCGACGGCGACCTTCCCCCTTCCCCCTTTCCCCTCTTCCCGAAACAACACCCCCCTCCCGCTTCTCTTTCTCCCCCCTCCCCCCGTCTCGGCAGCGCTGTGTTTTCTCCCACCACCACCACCAGAACCCACCACCACCACCACATTATCATCATGGTCATCATCATCATCATCATCACCATCATCATCAGAAGAACAGCACCTAAACCACCAGAACAAAACCACCACTACCACCAGAACCCACCACCACCACATTATCATCATGGTTATCATCATCATCATCATCATCATCAGAAATCCACAACAATATTCCACAACAAATTTCAACAACAACAATATTCCACAACAAATTTAAAAAAAAAATCCAAAAATTTCACAAACAAATCAAGTTCACAGAAGAAGAAGAAAGAAGAAGAAGAAGAATTGATGGTGCGGTGGTGAGGCGGAAGAAGAAAAAGAAGAAGAAGATGGTGGTGGTGCGGCAGGGGCGATGGTGCGGTGGAAGAAGAAGAAGAAGAAGAAGGAGGTGGTGGTGGCGATGCGGTGCGACAATGGGTGCGGCGGCGGGAAGAAGAAGAAGAAGTAGTGGCGGATGGCGGTGGGTGTCGGGCGGCGGTGCGGCGACGGGAAGAAGAAGAAGAAGAAGCGGCGAGCGGGGGCGGCGGTGCGGCGGCATGGGTCCCCTTTCTCTCCCCCCTCCACCCTCCCCCTCCCCCCTTTCTCCCCACCCACCCGCTTCTGTATCCCCCCTTTCTTCTTTTTTTCTTTTTTTATTTATTTATTTTATATTTATTTTATTTTATAATTTTTTTAATAAAGGGTAATTTGGTAATAAAAAAAATATAATTGGTAAAAAGGACGATTTTAAAACAAACTAAAACTTTGGGGACCATTTTAGAGCAAAAAAAAGGCGAGAGACGAAATAAATTTTCAGCCCCTACGTTGGGGACCAAAATCATACTTATCCTTACAATTAAAGTACTCTAACATTAAGTTTTCAAATTTTATGTTTAAAGATTGTCTTGACATTCTTAATAAAATTATTTAACAATATATTAAACTAAATGTTAGAATATAACCTGGTAATCATCACAATTGTTAAACAAAAATATAAGAATTATTAGACTATTATCTTTCTTCTAATAATATAATCATATATTTTTCTTTCACAATTGATTTAAAATATTAAAATAGTTTTAATCTACTTTAAATTTAGAAATAAATTATTAATTAATAATATGAGAATTTAATTTTTTAATTTTAAAAAAATCTATATAATTATCGTACAATTTATATATAATTCACAATTAATGCATGTAATTAATAATAAATTAGAATATTACATTTTTCTAATAATATAATCATATACTTTGCTTTCACTAATTGATACAAAATATTAATACACACATTTTAATTTTAATCAGTATAAGGTATTTAATTTTAGACCTTAAATACATATATATACATTAGAATGATTTTTATAATGACAACTAATGAAGATAATTTGATTAGATTGAATATGTAAAATCTGTATAATTCAGACTATTCTCTTATTAAATAAACATCATCTGCAAGTCTCTGAATTTTTGGAAATTTAATAAAAAATTATTTAAAATTTATTATATTTATTTAAGATTACATTTTTAGATATTTTTATATATAAATCGGACAATTTTTTATTTATAATTTAGAACTTTAATAATTGAAAATAATGAAAATTTTATGTTCTTTAATTTAAATATTTAGATTTTAAACTTTATTTATGATTTTAAAAGAAATTAATTTGATTATCTCTAATTTTTGAATTCGAGTATTTATTTGAAAATAAATTGTAAATTGATGAATAAATAGTATTTTCTTTAAAAATAATTTTATTGGGTTAAAATTAGTTTTCAATTACTACATTACTCTTAATTTTATTAAATATTACAAATTACCCTTATACCTAATTTTACCCTAACTTTAACTAAACACAACACACCCATACCCTCCTTTTTCCCGTTAGCACCCGCCACGCCCATTTTCCCTTTCCCCCTCATGTAACACACAACACACATAGTAGAGAGAGGAGAGAGCTCGGGAAGGAAGAAGAGAATAGAGGAGGGAGACCACGCCGGTGCTGGGAGCTCGCGGCCGTCACACGCGTTGCACCATTTCGTCATTGAGCCACCGCCGAGTCAAGAGCGAGAGAGAGAGAGAGAGAGAGAGAGAGAGAGAGAGAGAGAGAGAGAGAGAGCTTGCCTTCATTGTCGCCGTCGTGGAAGAGGGAGACACGTGAGGAAAGAAGGTCAAGGAGAAGGAGGCATTGCCTGCGCCATTGCTCACGATGTCGCCTCCAGCTGCATCGCCATCGAGCTGTTGCACCCCGTCGCCGCCGTCATTGAGCTCGTTGCCGTCCACCATGGCCGTCGGGAGTCAAGATGCGAGGGAGAGAGGAGGAGCTCGTTCCCACCGGCGTTGTGTTGCTCCTGTCGCCATTAGATTAGCCATCATCATTGACGGAGCTCACCGGAGTTGCTCGGAGCTTGACACCGTTGCTGGAGCTCGCAGGAGTCAACCATTAAAGCTGTGGTTGCTCGGTTCTTGGTTCTTTCTTGGTATAGTAAGTCATTTTTGTAACACCTTACCATTAAAATCCTTATGCTCGAGTCATAAGTCAATGATAATAAGGTGGTACGACTCAAGTTGGAGTTATAATATTTATATAATTAGAAGAATTTATTAAAACAAGAAGCCTGAAAGGAATAAAAGAAAATCGCGAGCGCAAACACATACGTATCGAAAAGTATCGCGTTCAGATAAGCGAGGTAAAATAAAACTTAAAGGAGGAATAGAGTAAAGACAGAATATATATAGTTATGTATAATAGCCACTAGTCACAACTCGCGATATTTAGGTCGGCTAGAGTTACAAAAATAAAATTAGTTGATAACAATTTCCTATCTCTCCCAAACATACAACATAGCCTCTATAGGCAAGTTTTCAAAATAAATATACATACATATACATTGTTAAAGTTTTCCAAAATAAAGATGGAGAGAATCTAAACAAAATAAAACATAGAACTCAAGATGGCTTCGCCGTCTTTCAGACGAACTTTAGCTCACCGCGAAGCACTAAGACCTGCATCTGAAAATAATGGATACATATGGAATGAGAACCTATGACCCATGGATTTCCAGTACGGTAAAAATGCAAAATAGATACAATGTAAAGTAACAAGAACTATCTAAGCAATCTTAAACTCCCATACATCAGTCGTTCCATCCTGGGTTCTCACTAATCCATAATTAGGCAACTATCATAGGGGATTCTAATCTAATTCACTTTTATCAAAGTTTTCACAATCATTTACCTCAAAGTTTCTTCCATCCTCTAAACTCCAAATAGAACAGCCCTCAATGTCAACCAACACCAATATGAGAAACCTTTTAGTCATACACACACAAGCAAGGCAAACAAGTAATACACAAGTAATTTCAAGTAAAGCAATTAGCATATAGTCATTCAATATGTACAAATAAACAAGCCATGACAACAGCAAACCTAAACAAATCAATCAAATTCAGATGATGCATGTTTGCATTGTCCTACTGGCCATGAGCTCACGTGTCGGTTACTTTGCCATAACTGACACATCCAGTAGCTTACCTGAATATCGTTCTCTTGAAAACCGGTGGGCGGTACACCCCTACGATCCCCACTTGGTGAGTGGTACACCACTACGATCCCTGATGAGCGGATATTTTATACGCTTTTGGCATCACTTTCATATAGTTTTTGTTATGTTTTGCTTAAGTTTTATTATATTTTCATAGGTTTTAGTGCAAAATTCACATTTTCGGATTCTACTATGAGTTGTTGCGTTTTATAATGATTTCAGGTAAATTTTGGCTGAAATTGAGAAGCTTTGGAAAAGTCTGATTCAGAGACAGAGAAAGGACCGCAGATGCTGTCAGATTCTGACCTCCATGCACTCAAAGAAGAATTTCTGGAGCTACAGAAGTCTAAATGGCACGTTCTCAATGGCTATGGAAAGCTAACATCCAAAGCATTTGAGCAATATATAATAGTTTATACTTTGCTCTGGAAATGAAGGCTAAAAACTGGCATTCAACGCCAGCTACCAACCTCATTCTTGGTGTTGGACGCCCAAAAGAGAGCAGCTAGCGCCCAACGCCCAAAAAGGAGTCCAAAGCTGGCATCCAACGCCCCAGAGGGAGTACCAACTCGTGGCTTCACCCCAAGCCCAGCCCAAGTACTCAACCAAAGTGGGTCCAAAGATGGATTTCGCACCTCTAGTCTATTCTATCATATTCTTGTACTTCTTAGTTATTAGATTAGTATATATAGAACGAGGATCACCCTTGTTCAGGACCTTATGCTATATTTTTGAATACATCACTACTTTCTATAAGCTGAGTCACTAACCTCCTAGGTTAAGGTTAGGAGCTCTGCTGATTCTTATGGATTAATAATATCATTGTTCTATTTCAATCTACGTTTGATTCTATTCTGAGATGTATCTTCGTTCTTCATCCTAATTAATTGGGAGTGTAACTTGACCGTCATCCCTGTTCTACATAGGTTCTTGCGAGTCCTTGACGGGATAGTACTAAACCACAAGCTTGATTATACATCTCTTAGACGGCTAATCCACGACTTCGTTGGGGACTTGGAAACATCAGTTCAGCCGAGGTACAGGGTGATTAGGGCCTTTGTGGTATAGGCTAGAATCATGAAGCAGCATTCTCTGATCCAGAAGATCCAACCTTATCTGTGGCGCTTTGAGTAGGATCACCAAGGGAATGGACTGCTGGAGCTTAACCTTGTTCATATTGGATGACCACTGACCTGACGTTTGATCTGAAGCAGAGCAGATTAATGACCACTGACCTAGCGTTAATCACTTACAACTTGCCATGGAATGAATCATCAGAAGTTGAAGTAGACAGTGAGAAAGGTTGATCCAGAAGGAGGAAGCATTTCTGAAGCCTCAACTATTCTCTTATCAATTGATTTCAAATCTATCCAGTAATACTTTATTTATTCTGTTTTTATGCGTTTTTCCACAATAACTATATTTTCTATCTGCCTGACTAAGATCTACAAGATAGCCATTGCTTGTTCAAACCAACAATCTCCGTGGGATCGACCTTCACTCACCTGAGGTATTACTTGGATGACCCGGAGCACTTGCCGGTCTATCTGTGTGAATATTGCAGAGTCAATTTTGTGCATCAAGTTTTTCGTATCGTTGTCGGGGATTGTTTGAGTTTGACAAACTACCGAACTATCTTGTTGTTTAGATTAGGTACTTTTTACAGATTTAAAGAGCTGTTAAACGGTAATTTTATCTTTTAATTGTGTTTTTTGTTTTCCTTTTCAAAAATTTACCAAAATCCATATTTTCTTTGTCTTTTGTTTGAGTCTAGTGTCAGTTCTTAAGTTTGGTGTCTCGTCTGTTTTCATCTTTTTCTTTAAAATTTTCGAAAATTAAAAAGAGTGTCCTTTTTTATATTCAAGTTGTTCTTGTTTCTTTTCTTTGTTTGATCTACAAATTTTTACTTTTGGTGTCTTTTGGTGTTTTTCTTTCTAATTTTTGAAAAACTAGTGTTTTTGATCTAAAAATTTTAAATTTGGTGTCTCTTAGTTGTTTTTCTCTTTCTTCATTAATTCGAAAAAAATATCAAAAAAATATCTCATTTATCTTTATGCAAATTTTCGAAAATCTTAACTATCTTTTCTTATCATGATTTAAAAATTTTAAGTTTGGTGTTTTCTTGTTAGTAAAGTTAAATTTTAAATTTCAAATCTTATCTTTTTTTACTATCTTTTCAAATCTTTTCATATCATACTTTTCCATCTTATCTTTCTTTTAATTTTTAAAATCTCAAATCTTTTCAAATTTGATTTTCAAATCTTTTTAATTTAAATCCTATCTTTTGAAAAAAAAAGTTAAAAGAGATCACCTTCTTTTTAAATCTTCATCTTATCTTTCTCTTTTAATTTTAAAACTTACCTAATTTCTTTCTTTTATTCAAAACTTTTTCAATTTCAAATCTTTCTTTCTTCTTTTTTCGAAAATCACCTTTCAAATTTCAATTCCTTTTAGTTAATTTGCTTTTAATTTCCTTCTTGTTTTTTGAATTTAATAAACAAATAAAATAAAAACAAAAATATTTTCATTTTAGTTTCTCTTTTATTCTCTTAAAATTCAAATTCTTCTACCCTCATTCTTCTTTCTTCTTCTTCACATCTCACGGAGAGTTCTCTATACTTTGACATAGAAACTCCCATTCTGTTTATTTCTTGTTTTTCTTTTTCTTGTTTATGAGCAAGAATAGAGATAAAGAACCTCTCTTTGATCCTGATCCTGAACCTGAGAGGAACCTAAGGAGGCTTTTACAATAAGTTAAAGCACAACATTCCAGAGAAAACCTCACAGAACTTTTCTAACAAGAAGCTGAAAGTACAAACATGGTAGACAATCCAAATGATGGAAGAGATGCAAGGAAGGTTCTTGGTGACTTCACTGCACCCACTTCTGACTTTTATGAAAAAAACATCTCTATACCTGCCATTAGATCAAATAACTTTGAGCTTAAGCCTCAGTTAGTCTCTCTAATGCAACAGAATTACAAATTTCATGGACTTCCACAGGAAGATCTACATCAATTCCTATCTGAATTCTTGCAAATCTGTGATACTGTTAAGATTAATGGAGTGGATTCTGAGGTCTACAGGTTTATGCTTTTCCCTTTTGCTGTTAGAGACAAAGCTAGGATATGGTTGGATTCTCAACCCAAAGAAAGCCAGGACTTTTAGAAAAAATTGGTCAATGCATTCTTGGCCAAGTTCTTTCCACCTCAGAAGATGAGCAGGCTCAGGGTGGAAGTTCAAACCTTCAGACAAAAAGAGGGTGAATCCCTCTACGAAGCTTGGGAAAGATACAAGCAACTGATCAGGAGATGTCCTCCTGACATGCTCTCAGAATGGACTATCCTTGGTATCTTCTATGATGGTCTATCTGAGATGTCTAAGATGTCCTTGGACCATTCTACTGGTGGATCAATCCACTTGAAGAAAATGCCTAAAGAGGCACACGAACTTATTGAAATGGTTGTAAACAACCAATTTATGTACACTTCTGAGAGAAACCCTATGAACAATGGGGTAGCTCAGAAGAAAGGAGTCCTGGAGGTTGAAACTCTAAATGCCATATTGGCTCAAAACAAGATCTTGAACCAACAGGTCAATATGATCTCTCAGTATTTGACCGAAATGTAAGCTGCAGCTGGCAGCATTCAAGACACCTCCTATGAAGGAGATGCTTATGATCCAGATCAACCCATGATGGAGGAGGTGAATTACGTGGGAGAACCCTATGGAAACACTTACAACCCCTCATGGAGAAATCCTCCTAACTTCTCATGGAAGGATCAACAAAAGCCTCAGCAAGGCTTCAACAATAATCAAGGTGGAAGAAACCAGAATAGGTTTAATAGTAATAAACCATTCCCATCTTCTCAGAAACATGTGGAGACTTCTAAGCAGAGCCTCTCTGACTTAGCAACCATAGTCTCTGAACTCTCTAAGACCACTCATAGTTTCATAACAGAAACTAGGTCCTCCATCAGAAATTTGGAGGTACAAGTTGGTCAGCTGGGTAAGAGAATTTCTGAGACCCCTTCTAACACTCTCCCAAGTAACACTGAAGTAAATCCAAGGGAAGAGTGTAAGGCCATCACTGTATACGTTGAGGTCAAATTTGAAGGGGATGCTCTGGCATTGAACACCAGTAATGGAGTCCTTACTGGGTGTTCAACGCCCAAAGAGGAGCCATCCCTGGCGTTAAACGCCAGTAAAGGAGCCCTTACTGGGCGTTCAATGCTCAAAATGGCACAATAGCTGGTGTTGAACGCTAATAATGGGGTAGCTGGGCATTCAACGCCCAATAAAACTTTTCTATTGAAGATCTAAAGGCAACTAAGGCTCATGAGGATACTATAGAAGTTCCATTGAATGCTTTGTTACAAATTATGGATTATAAAGATCACTCCTCCTCTGATGAGGAAGAGGAAACTAGGGAAGAGCAAGTTGCTCGTTATCTAGGAGTCCTCATGAAGCTAAATGCCAAGTTATTTGGAACAGAGACATTGGAGGAAGAACCTCTAGTGCTCACCAAGGAACACAATGCCTTGGTTCAAAAGAAACTACCTTAGAAGCTGCCAGATCCCGGACGCTTCCTAATTCTTTGCACCATAGGCACTATTACCTTTGAGAAGGCTCTGTATGACCTAGGGTCAAGCATAAACCTCATGCCACTCTCTGTAATGAAGAAAATGGGAATCTTTGAGGTGCAAGCTGTAAGAATCTCACTAGAGATGACATACAAGTCAATGAAAAAGGCATATGGTTTTATGGAAGATGTCCTAGTAAAGGTTGAAAACCTTTACATCCCTGAGGACTTTATAATCTTGGATACTGGGGAAGAAGAGGATGAATCTATCATCTTTGGAAGACCCTTCCTAGCCACTGCCAATGCCATCATTGATGTAGCAAGGGGAGAGCTAGTCCTGCAATTAAATGAGGACTGTATCTTATTCAAGATACCTAGCCCTAACTCTCCCCCTGACAAAAGAGAGACAATTGTGCAACATTTAGTATTCCAACCCTCTCTCTCGATGCTAAGATGTACAGAGCCCCCAGACACCAATTCCAACCCTTCCTTGCCAGCGTTGAATACCAGACAAAGGGGCAAAAATGGGCGTTCAACGCCCAAAAAGAGTAGCCAAGCTAGCGTTGAACGCCACACAGGGTATCCCTAATGGGCATTCAACGCCCAAGAAGAGCAGCATTCCTGGTGTTGAATGCCAGCCAAGGAGCAGAGGCTGCGCATTCAACGCCCCAAAGGAGGTAGTAACCTGACGTTGAACGCTAGGATGGAGATCCCCTATGGGCCTCCAACGCCCTATGAGGAGCATAAAGCTGGCGTTGAACGCTAGCTAGGAGCAAGAGCTGGACGTTCAATGCCCACAAGGGGGTAGGAAATTCAAATTCCCTAGCCTCTCAGGACCAGTGGGTCCCACAGAATCTCCACCTACCCCACCTTCTTCTCTCTCTTACTTTCACTCTTTCCCACACACTCTTTCCCATAAACCCTCAACCAATCACATCCATATCTCTTCCTAAAACCATCATAACTCCCACCAAGTCCCACCCACTTCAAATTCAAAATTTCCCACCCAATTCCCCCTCACATTCGAACCCTACCCCATCCCACCCTTATAAATACCCCTTCTTTCAACCCTTTCAACACACAATTCATACACATAAGCCCCACTTGGCCGAACCCCTCTCTCCCTCTTTCTTCACCCATTCTCTTTTTCTTCTACTCTTTTTTTCCATTTTCTTTCTCGAGGACGAGCAAAGCTTTTAAGTTTGGTGTTGGAAAAGCCTTGTTTTTTGCTTTCCATTCACTTATGGCACCCAAAGTCAGAGAATCCTCTAGAAAGAGGAAAGAAAAAGCCATATCTTCTGCCTCTGAACCTTGGAAAAGGGAGAGATTCCTTACTAAGGCTCATCAAGACCACTTCTATGAAGTAGTGGAAAAAAAGAGGGTGATCTTTGAAGTCCCATTTAGGCTAAAAAAGAATGAGTACCCAGAGATCCGACAAGAAATCCAGAGGAGAGGTTGGGAAGCTCTAACCAATCCTATCCCAGAAGTTGGAATCTTGATGGTGCAAGAGTTCTATGCCAATGCATGGGTCACTAAACATCATAATACAAGCGTGAACCCAACTAGGTCAAAAGAAGCTGTGTTCAAGAATAAAAAGAACTAAATTAGGAGAGTCAATAAGATCATCTGGATTCTGAGTTCCTAAAGATGCCAATTATTTTGAGCTTCAAAGGAAAGTGAGATGTCGAAACTATTCAAAAGTGAATAGCCACTAGTCCCACTTATCTAATTGAAAACTGAGCTTCATTGAAAACTCTGAGATTTATCGTATCATTCTCTTCTTTTAATCCTTCTTTATTTTTGGTTGCTTGGGGAGAAGCAACAGTTTAAGTTTGGTATTCTGATGAGCGAATATTTTATACGATTTTTTGCATTATTTTCATATAGTTTTTGTTATGTTTTGTTTAAGTTTTATTATATTTTCATTGGTTTTAGTGCAAAATTCACATTTTTGGATTCTAATTTGATTTGTTGTGTTTTATGATGATTTCAGGTAAATTCTGGCTAAAATTTAGAAGCTTTGAAAAAGTTTGATTTAGAGACAGAGAAAGGACTGCAAATGCTGTCAAATTTTGACCTCCATGCACTCGAAGGAGCATTTCTAGAGCTATAGAAGTCCAAATGGTGTGCTCTTAACGGCCATGGAAAGATAACATCTAGATATTTCAAGCAATATATAATAGTCTATACTTTTCTTTGGAAATAAAGGCCCAAAACTGGCGTTCAACGCCAGCTACCAACCCCATTCCTGGCGTTGGACGCCCAAAAGGGAGCAGTTGGCACCCAACGCCCAAAAAGGAGTCCAAAGTTGGCATCCAACGCCCCAAAGAGAGTGCCAACTTGTGGCTTCACCCCAAGCTCAGCCAAAGAACTCAACCAAAGTGGGCCCAAAGATGAATTTCGCAGCTTTAGTCTATTATATCATATTCTTGTACTTCTTAGTTATTAGATTAGTATATCTAGAACAAGGATCACCCTTGTTCAGGACCTTATTCCATATTTTCGAATACATCACTACTTTCTGTAAGCTATGAGTCAGTAACCTCCTAGGTTAAGGTTAGGAGCTCTGCTGATTCTTATGGATTAATAATATCGTTGTTCCATTTCAATCTATGCTTGATTCTATTCAAGATGTATCTTCATTCTTTATCCTAATGAATTGGGAGTGTAACTTGACCGTCATCCCTATTCTACATAAGTTCTTGCGAGTCCTTGACGGGATAGTATTGAACCACAAGCTTGATTATACATCTCTTAGACGGCTAATCCACGACTTCGTTGGGGACTTGGTGACATCAGTTTAGCCGAGGTACGGGGCGATTAGGGCCTTTGTGGTATAGGCTAGAATTAGGAAGTAGCATTCTCTGATCCGGAAGATCTGACCTTGTCTGTGGTGCTTTGAGTAGGATCACCAAGGGAATGGACTGCAGGAGCTTCACTCCCGTTCAGATTGGATGACCACTGACCTGACGTTTGATCTGAAGCATTGGAGATTAATGACCACTGACCTGGCATTAATCACTTACATCCTGCCACGGAATGAATCATCAGAAGTTGAAGTAGACAGTAAGAAAAGTTGATCCAGAAAGAGGAAGCATCTCCGAAGCCTCAACCGTTCTCTTATCAATTGATTTCACATCTATCCAGTAATACTTTATTTATTCTGTTTTTATGCATTTTTTTATAATAACTATATTTTCTATCTGCTTGACTAAGATATGCAAGATAGCCATTGCTTGTTCAAACCAACAATCTCCGTAGGATCGACCCTCACTCACCTGAGGTATTACTTGGACGATCCGGTGCACTTGCCGGTCTATCTGTGCGAATATTGCGAAGTCAATTTCGTGCACCAATCCCTTACGAGGGACAAACGTCGGTTTAGAATTTTCATAAAAAGAATTGTGTTGCAAGTAAAGTTCCAAACCAACAAATGTTCCTAATCAAAGTTTAAAAAGTTGCCACAATTTAAATCAAAATAACCTGAAATTTTAAGTCCTGGGTAGTTCTCTACGGAATTGCAGTGAGATATGTACATCATTGGCTATGGAAAATGGGGGTTGATAACAATAAACAAGAATTTAAAGGGCAAGAAAGTAAAGAAAAGACAATTAAACTCAAAGTAATTCATCAAAGGAAAGGAAATTCAAATGGCAAAAAGGGTCTTGGTAAGTGTAAGACCCGGTTAATTAACGGCTAATTAACCCATAAATGAGAATTTATTCTAGAAAAGCCAAAAATGTTATTTTTATGGCTAAATATGATAGAGGAGATTGAGACGAGAATTTCGGTACCAATTTTATAGAAATCGGACCAAGATTAGACCGAACGGGCTAAACCGGGCCAACCGGACCCAAAGTGGGCCCTTGGCCCAACTAAACTAAACCAAAACCCTAGTTTTCAGCATTCTCTCTCCTCACAACTCTCTCAAACACGCTGAAAATCAATATGGAGGGGGGAAGAACACTCTCTCAAGTTCTCTCCCTTGGTTGATCTTCAAACCACCATAACTTTTGATCTAGAGCTCCGATTGCCGCTCCGTTTGCGGCCACGCGTTCACCGCGGAGAGCTCTACAAAACCCATACAATCAATCTTGAAGTAAGCCACGTTTTACTGTTCGAAATTCCAGCCCTTGATTTCGAGTTTCATGGGTGAAATGTTGAGATTTTGGGTTCTTTGATGTTATAGGACCCAACTCTCTTGAAGGAGAAGGTTAATCTTGTCTCCTTGGACCTTGGGTGTGGTAAGATTCTCAACCCTAGTGTAATTTGTTGATTCTATGATGTTTGGGTATTGAGATGTTGTGTATGGGTATGATGATTGTGGCTTAGGTTGTGTATATGTGAATATTGGAGCTTGATTGGTGATTTTGGAAAGCTTGAAAGGGGGTTTTGTGTGATAAAATCTGTTCTTGGAGGTGTTGATACCTTGAGAGCTTGTGGACAAGTGGTTTGGAAGTGCTCCGGTTGAGCTTGGGAAATCGGCTAAGGTATGGTTTCGGTTTCCCGTATCTAATATGTAATGTGGTAGGAAATACTTAGGCTAGAGGCCCTAAGATAGGCATTGGATTGTTGATGTTGTTGAATGGTTGAGATATATGATGTGTTCATATATGTGATTATGAATATTGATGCCTTGATTGTGTGGTATATGAGAAATGCATGTTGTGATATATGCTTGATGGATGATTGAGGTTGAATTGATGGGTGGTACCATGTTGATGGTGAGTATGATGTTGATCATGTATAATGATGGTTGATTGGAAATGGTATTATTGGAAATTGGGATGAGGAAGGATGTATGACATGATATTGTGTTTGTCCTTTAGCCATTTGATTGAGAAGTGTTAAAATGGTTGGATGTGGTTTTGGAAATTTTGGGTAAAATGTCAATGTGTGAGTTGAGGATGGCTTGATGTTGATTTTGGTACATTTTGATTGATTTCAAAGAAAATGGATGAAATTGGCATGTTTTGATTGATTTTGAAAAGAGTTGAAAGTGACTTGTTTTGAAAATGGCACTTTGTGGTTTTGAATGAAAACATGGTTTTTGGGCATACTTTGACGGGACATAACTTGGGCTACGGATCTCTGATTTGAGCCAAATCTGTTTAGAAATGAAATTGGATCCGGGATGTCCATGCCGTTCGAAGAACGGGTGAAAAACGATTTAAAATGAGGAAGTTATGTCCGTCGGAAGATTGGGGGTTGAATCTGTAAATTCTGCAGCTTTTAACTTAGAAAATTTTTAGCAGAATGACCCTCCGCGCGTAGGCGCACTTGGCGCATACGCGCCGTTCTTCCAGGAAACGCCATCCACGCGTGCGCGTGATGTGCGCGGGCGCGCCGAATGTGCTGCACCCAATGCCCAGCCATTTTCCAGAGAGTTGTGCCAGAGTTGTGCCAGTTTTGTGCCTGGGGCGCAAGAGTACCCACGCGTACGCGTGGCTGACGCATGCGCGTCGTTTGGCTAATTTTCAACCCGCGCGTTCGCGCGTATGACGCTTGCGCGTCGATGAGCTTTAAGGCCATCCGCGCGTGCGCGTGGAGTGCGCGTACGCGTGGACCTGTTTTCATCCCAAAGTTGATTTTTGAGTTTTAAAAGCCAAATTTCATACTTCTAAGCCTCCGATCTCACCACTTATGTCTTGAATCATTATGATATGCCTAGCATGAGGAAAAGGGCTAGTGAATGTGGTAACTTGCGAGTGAAGCAAGGGGAAAAATGAATGATCATTGATGATCAAAGATGATTATGTGAGATGCGGAGAATGGCGGTGGAAGTGCTTGTTGTGCCATGGGCCGAAGGGCCGTAATTGTTAATGAATTGGCTGGTTATGGATTTAACCGTGAGCCGGATGGCTAGATTATTGCCGTGTTACGGCGGAGCCATGTTTATGGCCAAGTATAAATGCATATATGCTGTTGATTGAATTGTGAATG
The DNA here is from genome assembly GCF_059453495.1 of Arachis ipaensis. Classification (NCBI taxonomy): domain Eukaryota; kingdom Viridiplantae; phylum Streptophyta; class Magnoliopsida; order Fabales; family Fabaceae; genus Arachis; species Arachis ipaensis. The sequence continues at coordinate 99,187,164 of NC_142439.1, forward strand.
TTTGCACTTCCACCATTGGAGATGAGGGTTTCCCTGGGTAGTAGCAATGGCTAGCCACCATGTGCTCCAGGTTGAGACTCGAAGCTCTGTTAACCCAATGTCGTAAGTGTGGCCGGGCACTGTGAAAGGCCCGGATGAGCTCGCCCCCATAAATATTCACCAGTGATGGTGATGGATAAATATTCACCAGTGATGGTGATGGATATGGATCATGATTATGATCAAGTTTATGATGAGTATAACTCGAGTTGGGGATGCACGACAGAGGGACAGTCCAATGGTTAGCTACCAGGACTTGTCGGGTTGGCTCTATAACCGACAGATGATATCATCAGCCACTAGGGACAGGCATGCATCATAAGCATACTACATGAATTGTTTGAGATTGCCTATTTGACTGCATATTACTTGCTAATTGCCTAAATGCCTTAATTGTTCTTATTTGTATATCTCTTGTTTGATATAACTGTGGTTGCTATATTATACTCCTGCTGGTGGTTGGGAGGTCTGAAGGAATTGGAAAGGGAAGTATTAGTTAGACTGAAGGATCTTTAGTCAGTTGCCACTTACGGTTTAGCTTGTTTATAAGCTTTGATATTATTTGGAGGAAGTTCTAGGATTGCCTTCGGCTTTCCTCTATTATTATGTATTATATATGTGGAAGCTGTTACCGTACTGGGGACCTCTGGTTCTCACCCATGCGGATTTTGTGGTTTTCAGATGCAGGACGCGAGGCTTCTCGTTAAGGCATGCTGGAGACTTCTGGATTAGCGAAGATCCTTGTTCTCGGGACTCTATTTTGATTTATGTATCTTTTTTAGATACTTTTATCTCCATTGAATAATACACTGTGATGACTCCTTCTAGAGGGGACTTTGGAGAATAGGTTTTATGTATTTGTGTCCCTTTGGGTTTCCTTTGGGGTTTTCCTTATTTTATTATTTGTATATATTATTATGCTCGGACCGGTCATCTTCGCAACCGAATTTTGAGTCTTGATATTCCTGTTTGTGACACTCCTTTGTATATATGATCTTGCGTTAGCTTATCCCTTGCTCGTTACGTTATCGATCGGAGTGTTGCGCGTTCGAGTTACGGTTTTTGTTTACCCCTTTTTCTGCAAAGGCTCCTAGTTATAATCAATTATTCATACTACTATACGTACTAAATTTTTGTTTTAGAGGTCGTAATACCTTGCCATCTCTGAATTATGACTTAAGCATAAGACTCTGTATGGTAGGGTGTTACATTATGGTATCAGAGCAGTTCGTTCCTGTAGAGCCTGAGGAATGGACTGACTATGCTTCTGTGCATTCTCTGTATGTGTGTCATGTGCTGTTAGTATATCTGCTTGATATAATTGGCATAAACGTTCATGAGCATGCATTTGGGACTTTGAAGCACTAAACTTCCGATATTGAGACTGATCAACTTAATATCGATTGTTTGGTGTGTATAGGAACCAGATGGCGCCTCATGGACGCGGTAGAGGTCGTGGGAGGAGTCGTAATAATGCTCGTGCGCTGGAGACTAACCCTAATGACCCGGTGAACTTTATGACTGCGTTGGAGAACATGGCTGCTGCTATGCAAGCCACTGCCGAGGCTCTTGGCCAACAGATGAACAACCGTGGTAATGACGGAGGTGGAGTTCAGGGCCCGATGACACTGGCAAACTTTTTGAAGGTTAATCCACCTAAGTTCAAGGGAACTACTAGCCCGACTGAGGCCGATACATGGTTTCAGGCTATAGAGCGAGCACTGCAAGCACAAGTGGTACCTGAAGGACAGCGTGTCGAGTTCGCTACTTATATGCTCACAGGTGAAGCGTCGCATTGGTGGCAAGGTATCCATCGTCTCCTGCAGCAGGGTGATGATTACATCACCTGGGATGTTTTCCAAGAGGAGTTCTATAAGAAGTACTTTCCGACTTCTGCTAGGACGGCCAAGGAGCTTGAATTGTTGCAGCTGAAGCAGGGTACTATGTCCGTATCTGAGTATACTGACAAGTTTGAGGAGCTGTTCAGATTCTCTCGTATGTGTCAAGGGACTCCGGTGGAATATGAGGAATGGAAGTGTGTTAAGTACGAAGGAGGACTCCGGAGCGATATTTTCAGTTCAGTGGGACCAATGGAGATTAGGACTTTCTCCGAGTTGGTGGACAAGTGTAGGGTCGCTGAAGAGTGCGTGAAGAGGGCAACCGTTGAGAAAGGAAGTCACAAAGGATCATTCCCACAGAACCGAGGGAAGAGCTTTGCACCTAGAGGTCCACCCTTTAAGAGGGGAGGTTCTTTTAGGAAGCCCAACAACAACTACTCCCAAGGGAAAAAGTTTGAGAAGCAGCCTCAAAATGATCAAGCTTGTACTAGGTGTGGGAGTCACCATCCGGGTGTACCATGCAAGGCCGGATGGGGTTTGTGCTACAATTGTGGAAAGGCGGGGCATAAAGCCGCAAGTTGTCCGGAGAAGCAAAAGCAATGTGCTGGGAAAGCACAACAGACTGGTCGGGTGTTCACCACCTCAGCTGTGGGTGCAGAAGGATCTGAGACTCTCATTCGAGGTAACTGTGAAATGGCTGGTCAAACTTTAAATGCTTTATTTGATTCGGGAGCATCGCATTCATTTATTGCATTTGAGAAAGCCCATGAGTTAGGATTGAAGATCGTAACCTTAGGTTATGACTTAAAAGTGTATAATGCTACCCATGAAGCCATGGTAACTAGGCTAGGATGCCCGAAAGTTTCGTTTAGGTTCAAGCAGCGTGATTTTGTCCATAATTTAATCTGCTTACCGATGATCGGTCTTTATCTTATCTTGGAATTGGACTGGTTATCTGAGAACCATGTCCTGCTCGATTGTTCTACAAAGTCGGTGTACTTTATGCCAGAGGATACAGAAGGGCCGGTTGTGGTGAATAATTATTACTTGAATTCGATGATGGTGAACTGTTCTGGAATCGAATGTCAGGGTATCCTGTTGTTAACCGCTGGTGTTTCGGGTGATGATCAAAGGTTGGATCAGATTCCGGTAGTGTGTGAGTTTTCGGAAGTGTTTCCCGATGATATTGAGGAATTTTCACCTAACCGAGAGGTCGAGTTTGCTATTGAGTTGGTGCCTGGGGCGGGACCAATCTCAAGTGCTCCTTATAGTATGTCACCGTTAGAGATGGCCGAGCTAAAGTCTCAGTTAGAGGAATTGTTGGGTAAGAACTTTATCCGACCAAGTGTTTCCCCGTGGGGTGCTCCAGTGTTACTGGTAAAGAAGAAAGATGGAAGTATGCGGCTCTGTGTGGATTACAGGCAGCTGAACAAGGTCACCATAAAGAATAAGTACCCATTGTCGAGGATTGATGATCTCATGGATCAGTTACAAGGAGCTGGGGTTTTCTCCAAGATCGATTTGCGATCCGGTTATCACCAGATAAGGGTGAGGGGCGAGGATATCCCTAAGACCGCTTTTAGGACTCGTTATGGTCATTACGAGTACACAGTGATGTCTTTTGGGTTGACGAACGCTCCTGCAGTGTTTATGGATTACATGAATAGAGTATTCCGTCCGTTTCTGGATAAATTCGTTGTTGTCTTCATTGACGACATACTGATTTACTCCAAGACTAAAGAAGAGCATGCGGAACACTTGCGGACCGTGTTGCAGATTTTAAAGGAGAAGAAACTCTATGCGAAACTGTCTAAGTGTGAGTTTTGGAAGAGTGAGGTAAAGTTTTTGGGTCACGTGGTGAGTAAGGAGGGAATAGCCGTAGATCCATCCAAGGTGGAAGCTGTGATGGATTGGAGGCAACCAACCACAGTGACTGAGATAAGGAGTTTTCTGGGTTTAGCTGGCTATTATCGAAGGTTCATCAAAGGCTTTTCGCAATTAGCCTTGCCGTTGACAAAATTAACCCGCAAAGACACTCCGTTTGTTTGGACTCCTGAGTGTGAAGAGAGCTTTCAGGCATTGAAGAAAAAGTTGACCACTGCACCTGTGTTAGTGTTACCTGAGCCGAACGAGCCTTTTGAGGTGTACTGTGATGCCTCACTAAAGGGTCTAGGATGCGTGCTGATGCAGCATCATAATGTGGTGGCGTATGCCTCACGGCAATTGAGACCTCATGAAGTTAGTCACCCTACGCACGATCTGGAACTCGCTGCGGTCGTGTTTGCCTTGAAGGTGTGGAGGCATTATCTCTATGGGGTTAAGTTCCAAGTCTTCTCCGATCATAAGAGCTTGAAATATCTCTTTGATCAGAAAGAGCTTAATATGAGGCAGAGAAGGTGGATGGAATTATTGAAGGACTACGACTTTGAGTTGAATTACCATCCAGGAAAGGCGAATGTAGTGGCGGATGCGTTAAGTCGGAAGTCGTTATATGCGTCTTGGATGATGCTTCAAGAGGAGAAGTTGCTCAAGGGATTCGAGAGTCTAAAAATTGGTGCTCGAGAAGTATCTGGAACCTTGTGTTTGAGCCGATTAGAAATCTCAAGTGACTTTAAGTCCGAACTCCTAAAGGCTCATGAAAATGATGAAGCGTTATGGAAGGTGTTACCGGCTATCGAGCAAGGAAAACAGTGGAGAGTGTCGGAAGAAAAAGATGGGTTATGGAGATTCAAGGGTAGGATCATTGTGCCGGATGTTGGTACTTTGAGGCAAGATATCTTAAAGGAGGCACACAAAAGCGGATTCTCCATTCACCCGGGAAGTACTAAGATGTACCATGATTTAAAGGCGATGTTTTGGTGGCCGGGTATGAAGAATGATGTGGCGGAATATGTTTCAAAGTGCTTAACTTGTCAAAAGGTAAAGATTGAACATCAAAGACCTTCCGGGATGTTGCAACCTTTAGAGATTCCGCAATGGAAGTGGGAAAGTATTGCAATGGACTTTGTGTCGGGATTGCCAAGGACTAGGACTGGTTTTGATGCTATCTGGGTGATCGTGGACCGACTGACGAAGTCAGCTCACTTTTTACCCGTTCGGATGACTTATACCCTTGAGGAGCTAGCACGGTTATACATAAAGGAAATTGTGAGACTTCATGGTGTACCTGCTACTATAATCTCTGATAGAGATCCTCGTTTTACTTCGAGATTCTGGGGTGCATTTCAGAAAGCTTTTGGAACCCGATTAAGCTTGAGTACAGCTTACCATCCTCAAACAGATGGTCAATCCGAGAGGACGATCCAAACACTAGAGGATATGTTGAGAGCTTGTGTTTTGGACCAACCGGCGAGTTGGGATCGGTATATGCCGTTAGTGGAGTTTGCATACAATAATAGTTACCATGCGAGCATCGGAATGGCTCCTTATGAGGCATTGTATGGGAGGAAATGTCAATCTCTGCTATGTTGGTATGAAGCTGGAGAAAAAGGCTTGTTGGGGCCGGAAATGATAGCTGAGACCACAGAACAAGTCAAGAAAATCCGAGATAGGATGCTTACGGCGCAGAGTCGCCAGAAGAGTTACGCCGATCAGAGGCGGAAGCCCTTGGAATTCAAGGCAGGAGATCATGTTTTCCTGAAGGTTACTCCGACCACAAGAGTAGGTAGGGCGATTAAAGCGAAGAAGTTGAATCCTCGATACATTGGTCCATTTCAGATCCTGGAGAGGATTGGACCGGTGGCGTATCGGGTGGCCCTACCACCTCATCTTTCGAACCTGCACGACGTATTTCACGTGTCGCAGCTTCGGAAGTACACCCCTGATGCTAGCCATGTGTTAGAACCCGAATCGGTTCAGTTAAGGGAAGATTTGACGCTTCCAGTGGCTCTAGTCAGAATTGATGATACTAGTATCAAACAATTGCGTGGAAAAGAGGTTTCATTAGTCAAAGTGGCTTGGAGTCGAGGCGGTGTTGAGGAACACACTTGGGAACTTGATTCGGAGATGCGAACGGATTATCCGCATTTATTCTCAAGTAATTGAATTTGAATTTTGTGGGCAAAATTCCCAATTAGGTGGGTAGAATGTAAGACCCGGTAAATTAACGGCTAATTAACCCATAAATGAGAATTTATTCTAGAAAAGCCAAAAATGTTATTTTTATGGCTAAATATGATAGAGGAGATTGAGACGAGAATTTCGGTACCAATTTTATAGAAATCGGACCAAGATTAGACCGAACGGGCTAAACCGGGCCAACCGGACCCAAAGTGGGCCCTTGGCCCAACTAAACTAAACCAAAACCCTAGTTTTCAGCATTCTCTCTCCTCACAACTCTCTCAAACACGCTGAAAATCAATATGGAGGGGGGAAGAACACTCTCTCAAGTTCTCTCCCTTGGTTGATCTTCAAACCACCATAACTTTTGATCTAGAGCTCCGATTGCCGCTCCGTTTGCGGCCACGCGTTCACCGCGGAGAGCTCTACAAAACCCATACAATCAATCTTGAAGTAAGCCACGTTTTACTGTTCGAAATTCCAGCCCTTGATTTCGAGTTTCATGGGTGAAATGTTGAGATTTTGGGTTCTTTGATGTTATAGGACCCAACTCTCTTGAAGGAGAAGGTTAATCTTGTCTCCTTGGACCTTGGGTGTGGTAAGATTCTCAACCCTAGTGTAATTTGTTGATTCTATGATGTTTGGGTATTGAGATGTTGTGTATGGGTATGATGATTGTGGCTTAGGTTGTGTATATGTGAATATTGGAGCTTGATTGGTGATTTTGGAAAGCTTGAAAGGGGGTTTTGTGTGATAAAATCTGTTCTTGGAGGTGTTGATACCTTGAGAGCTTGTGGACAAGTGGTTTGGAAGTGCTCCGGTTGAGCTTGGGAAATCGGCTAAGGTATGGTTTCGGTTTCCCGTATCTAATATGTAATGTGGTAGGAAATACTTAGGCTAGAGGCCCTAAGATAGGCATTGGATTGTTGATGTTGTTGAATGGTTGAGATATATGATGTGTTCATATATGTGATTATGAATATTGATGCCTTGATTGTGTGGTATATGAGAAATGCATGTTGTGATATATGCTTGATGGATGATTGAGGTTGAATTGATGGGTGGTACCATGTTGATGGTGAGTATGATGTTGATCATGTATAATGATGGTTGATTGGAAATGGTATTATTGGAAATTGGGATGAGGAAGGATGTATGACATGATATTGTGTTTGTCCTTTAGCCATTTGATTGAGAAGTGTTAAAATGGTTGGATGTGGTTTTGGAAATTTTGGGTAAAATGTCAATGTGTGAGTTGAGGATGGCTTGATGTTGATTTTGGTACATTTTGATTGATTTCAAAGAAAATGGATGAAATTGGCATGTTTTGATTGATTTTGAAAAGAGTTGAAAGTGACTTGTTTTGAAAATGGCACTTTGTGGTTTTGAATGAAAACATGGTTTTTGGGCATACTTTGACGGGACATAACTTGGGCTACGGATCTCTGATTTGAGCCAAATCTGTTTAGAAATGAAATTGGATCCGGGATGTCCATGCCGTTCGAAGAACGGGTGAAAAACGATTTAAAATGAGGAAGTTATGTCCGTCGGAAGATTGGGGGTTGAATCTGTAAATTCTGCAGCTTTTAACTTAGAAAATTTTTAGCAGAATGACCCTCCGCGCGTAGGCGCACTTGGCGCATACGCGCCGTTCTTCCAGGAAACGCCATCCACGCGTGCGCGTGATGTGCGCGGGCGCGCCGAATGTGCTGCACCCAATGCCCAGCCATTTTCCAGAGAGTTGTGCCAGAGTTGTGCCAGTTTTGTGCCTGGGGCGCAAGAGTACCCACGCGTACGCGTGGCTGACGCATGCGCGTCGTTTGGCTAATTTTCAACCCGCGCGTTCGCGCGTATGACGCTTGCGCGTCGATGAGCTTTAAGGCCATCCGCGCGTGCGCGTGGAGTGCGCGTACGCGTGGACCTGTTTTCATCCCAAAGTTGATTTTTGAGTTTTAAAAGCCAAATTTCATACTTCTAAGCCTCCGATCTCACCACTTATGTCTTGAATCATTATGATATGCCTAGCATGAGGAAAAGGGCTAGTGAATGTGGTAACTTGCGAGTGAAGCAAGGGGAAAAATGAATGATCATTGATGATCAAAGATGATTATGTGAGATGCGGAGAATGGCGGTGGAAGTGCTTGTTGTGCCATGGGCCGAAGGGCCGTAATTGTTAATGAATTGGCTGGTTATGGATTTAACCGTGAGCCGGATGGCTAGATTATTGCCGTGTTACGGCGGAGCCATGTTTATGGCCAAGTATAAATGCATATATGCTGTTGATTGAATTGTGAATGTTTGCACTTCCACCATTGGAGATGAGGGTTTCCCTGGGTAGTAGCAATGGCTAGCCACCATGTGCTCCAGGTTGAGACTCGAAGCTCTGTTAACCCAATGTCGTAAGTGTGGCCGGGCACTGTGAAAGGCCCGGATGAGCTCGCCCCCATAAATATTCACCAGTGATGGTGATGGATAAATATTCACCAGTGATGGTGATGGATATGGATCATGATTATGATCAAGTTTATGATGAGTATAACTCGAGTTGGGGATGCACGACAGAGGGACAGTCCAATGGTTAGCTACCAGGACTTGTCGGGTTGGCTCTATAACCGACAGATGATATCATCAGCCACTAGGGACAGGCATGCATCATAAGCATACTACATGAATTGTTTGAGATTGCCTATTTGACTGCATATTACTTGCTAATTGCCTAAATGCCTTAATTGTTCTTATTTGTATATCTCTTGTTTGATATAACTGTGGTTGCTATATTATACTCCTGCTGGTGGTTGGGAGGTCTGAAGGAATTGGAAAGGGAAGTATTAGTTAGACTGAAGGATCTTTAGTCAGTTGCCACTTACGGTTTAGCTTGTTTATAAGCTTTGATATTATTTGGAGGAAGTTCTAGGATTGCCTTCGGCTTTCCTCTATTATTATGTATTATATATGTGGAAGCTGTTACCGTACTGGGGACCTCTGGTTCTCACCCATGCGGATTTTGTGGTTTTCAGATGCAGGACGCGAGGCTTCTCGTTAAGGCATGCTGGAGACTTCTGGATTAGCGAAGATCCTTGTTCTCGGGACTCTATTTTGATTTATGTATCTTTTTTAGATACTTTTATCTCCATTGAATAATACACTGTGATGACTCCTTCTAGAGGGGACTTTGGAGAATAGGTTTTATGTATTTGTGTCCCTTTGGGTTTCCTTTGGGGTTTTCCTTATTTTATTATTTGTATATATTATTATGCTCGGACCGGTCATCTTCGCAACCGAATTTTGAGTCTTGATATTCCTGTTTGTGACACTCCTTTGTATATATGATCTTGCGTTAGCTTATCCCTTGCTCGTTACGTTATCGATCGGAGTGTTGCGCGTTCGAGTTACGGTTTTTGTTTACCCCTTTTTCTGCAAAGGCTCCTAGTTATAATCAATTATTCATACTACTATACGTACTAAATTTTTGTTTTAGAGGTCGTAATACCTTGCCATCTCTGAATTATGACTTAAGCATAAGACTCTGTATGGTAGGGTGTTACAGTAAGGATTGAGAGTCAAGGTTTCCTATCCTAGTCATTAACCATAAACATGAAAATTATGAAGAGAATCCCATTTAGTCAACCTTAATATTGAGGGTAAGTCAAATAGGCATAATTAATCTTAATCTACAAATCCTAGCCAACTCACTAATTAGCTTAGTGAAAGACTAGCATTAGTAGAAACAAAATCCACTAGTAACCCTAAATCACCAATCTATATTGGACATCAATGACTCAAGGTCACCTAAGTCCTCAATCCCAAGTCAAGAGTGTGAAAAACTACTCAATAACTAAAAGAGGCATTTTATCAAACACTTAGAGGGCTATAAATAAAACATTATAAATTGCATGAATTATAGAAGCTATAACTACCAAACTCAAGAAAACAATGAAGATAACTCAAGTAAGCATCAATAACATGAAAAACATCAAAATTGCATTAATAGAAAACTAAAACTCACAAGAGTTCATGAAACTAAAATAGCATAAAACAAGAAACTAACAATAAAAGCTAAGCGAATTAAGAGGATAGAACAAGAGAATATAAAGAAAACTAAACTAAAACAAGATTAAAACCTAAATCTAAAGACAAATTAAACTAAGTAATCCAAAATTCTAGAGAGAAGTTGGAGCTTCTCTTTCTAGAATTGGCCTAAAACATAATATAAAACTAAACTAACACTATGTGGTTCATTCTCCCATCAATCCTTGGTTCAATAACATAAAAAATGAGTTGGATTAGTCCCAAAATGGGCTCCAAATCATGAGTCACATGCTTCTTTAATAAAGCACGTTTTTGGTGTCCCGCGTACACGAGATTTGGCTGCATATGCGGATGGCTTAACTCAATGTCCACTAGAGACATATGCATATTATTTTGAATCTCTGGATGTTAGCTTTCTAATGCCACTGAAACCGCCTCATTCGAAACTCTATAGCTCAAGTTATGATCACTTTACTACGAAAAGGTCAGGATTGACAGCTTTACAAATCCTTCACTTCTTCATGAATTTTTCATTTTTGCATACTTTTTCTTCATCCTTCCAAGGCATCCTTGCCTTCTAAAACTTAAATCACTTAAACAAACACATAAAAGCACCAAATGGAATAAAGATTGATTAAATTCAACAATTTTAAAGGCATAAAAGGCATGTTTTTCACAATTAAGCACAATTAGGAGAAATTCACAAAGTGTGCATTTTCGATAAATAAATGCAAGATAAGTTGATAAATTTCACTCTTTTCTAACCAAAATTCATCGTAAAATATGGGTTAATCAATCCCCACCATTGTGAGTGGTACACCATCACGATCCTCACAAGATTTTTAATTGAGAAACCCATGGGCAGTAAATAACCATGATCCCTACCTCAACTGCAACCCTGGACAAGCGGTACACCACCACGATCCTTGCCATGTGCATAAATCACAATTTCACAACCCGTATGCGGTAAACAACCACGATTCCCATGTCCATTGCGACACTGGATAAGCAGTACACCACCATGATCCCTTCCAGGTCAAATCTCATAATCTCCGTGAGCGAGATGAAACTACCATCCTCGCTAAACCCGGAGCAAGTGGCATAATGCCACTGCATCTACTTAGGCAGCTATATCTCAATCAAATTCAATCCCGTTATCAAATTCATCCTCAATCATATTCAATCATCGTCATTTCTCCTCATCTTAATCACCCTCATCCTATGTCAATCATACTTAATCATTCTCATCTCTCAATATCATAATCACCTTCATCATACTTCAATCATAATCATTCATCATCATTTATCTTATTAAATTTAATCTTAAATTCACTGTCTCAACACATTATGTCTCATTCTTGACTCCTCTACCCTTTAATACACCAGCTCTAAACTCACAATAGAAAATATCCCTTTTTAATTTATCCAATACACTCTAGCTCGTTCCAAAGCCTAAAATTAGCTAGGAAATCTTAAACAATGATTATGGAGGTTTAGAAAGCTAGAGGAATGTTTAAAAATACAAAAATACAATTTATACAAAATAGGGTGGTCAGGCTTACGCATGCCCCTTTCCGTGTACGCGAGGGTGTTTAACAGAAGCACTTTTTCGCATACGCATGACAATGATGCGTACGCATGATTTCAAAAATTCCAAAGTCGTATACGCAGAACTGTGTCGCATATGCGAGAGTACTGGACAGAACTAGATGCTTGTGTTGCATGACACCTCCGCGTACGCATGCATGCTAGATTTTAGAAAAGCTGTTACACTACAGAAAATTTAGTTTTTCGATCAAACTTCAAACGCGCATAATTTTTTTGTTGAAAATAATTTTTCGTCCGTTCTTCGAGCGTCGTAAGCTACACTGACCCAATTTTTAGTTGAAACTAATTTCAAAAAGTTTGAGGGTTTGGTAACCAAGTTATAACCTGTCGAAATTGGTCAAAAAAGGTTTTTACCAAATTTTCTAAAATTCTCTAGTTTTCAAAACTCTCAATCCAAACCAAATCAACCACACTCAATTCAATACCACTTTCATTCCTTGGCACTCCTCCATATTTCCAATTACTCATTCATTAACTTCCAACCATCCAACCCCTCCAACACCTAACAATTCATTTTCAAACCATTTCAATTCACAATTCAAAATCCAACAACCCTTCACATACTCAATACAAACTTCCATAATTACCAAATTAAGAATATATTACACCAAATTTCACACATTCCAATTTCATCGTACTTACCCGGACTTACCTAGTCACGGTCTCTGACCCAATCTTTCATTTCATTACTCAATCTTAATACTAAGCACAACATTTCATTCAATCATGATTATGTCATATTCTCAAGTAATTAATCACACATTCAATCATTATATTCATAACACATACTAACACAAAGTCCATCCAATTACACAATTCAATCTTATTTCTAGGGGCATCTAACCTAAGACTTCATGTCACATTACATGGTATTTAAATAAAACTTAAACCGTACCTTACCTGATTTTTCTCCAAACTCAAAACCACCAAAAAAGACCTCTTCCTCACAAGCTTTCAAGTTTAGCCACAAAAAATCAACTCCAAGCAATCCAACTCATCAAATCAACTCCAATCAACACCAATTTCAATCTAATACCATACAATTATCAAAAATCAACATTAGGGCTCATAAATCCCATAAATCACTAGGATTTAGAGTTGTCTTACCTTATTCACTGAATTTGGGATAAAACTTACTAATCACCCAAGCTAGCTAACACCTAAATGCTGAAATCATGAAGATTCTCAACATCTCAAAGCTAAAAATCCAAATTGTCATAGAATAGAGAACTGGAGCAAGGAATTTGAATTTCTTACCACTTTTCGATTAGAATTCAATAGCTCCATGAGATGAATGCGTGACTGTAAACGACAAGTCAATTGGAGCTCCATATCAAAAGTCATGATCCAAGAAAGAAGAAATTTATACACTCATTAATTGATTCTCCTCACTCACAGTGCCGGACAATTTAAGTCGGTATGCGTCCTTTCGCGATTAATTGGATTTTTACATTAAATTTTATTTTCACCATTAAATTTCTAATTTAATATTTATCACTTTCAACCTATTCCGGAAACTTAAATTATTATTTTATTTTAATTAAATGGTTAATTAATTTTTTAGTTCTTATAGTTTTGCTCCGAAAAACCCTCTCTGTCGCTTTTCTATTATATATATTACTGAAGATTTCACAACGTTAATGTCTTAGAGTTGAGTTGTCGAGGTTGCATGCTGCGTTCGTTGCTCGCACCATTACGGCGGAGTTTCTGTGGAGGTTGTGGCTGCCACTGATTACGGGTCAAGTGATGCGTGAGCATCTTATACCCTTTTTCATAGCATTTTCTAGTTTTTTAGTTAGATTTTATTAATTTTTAGTATGTTTTAGTAAAAAATTTATCTTTGGATGCTACTTTGAGTTTTGTGTTATTTTTATGATTTTAGGAGAATTTTGGGTGAATTTGGCAGAATCTTGTTCAGAGACGAAGAAAGGATAGCAGATGCTATCAATCCTGACCCTTGTACATTCCAATGAGCGTATCTTGAGCTATAGAGATCCCATTGACATAGTCTTAATGGCGTTAGAAAGCTAACTTCCAGAACTTTCCAGCAATATATAATAGTCTATACTTCTTCTCTAGAATCACTTCCAGAACTGGCGTTAAACGTCCACACCTGGCGTTTAACGCCTAAGAAGGAGGAACCCTTGGCACTGAACGCCCAAAACTGGGATTCAACGCCAGCTAGGGAGCAGAAGACCAGCAAGCTTGATAAACCACTATTTTATGGTTTATATTGTGTTTAATTGTGTGGTTTTATCATGATCCTTACCCACTTATTCATTAATTTAGCATGCATTTATATTTCCTTCCTGAAATTATTACATGATTGAAAACTGCTTCTTAGAGACTTTTAATTATGCATTTTAATTCTCCTTTATTCCATTCGATGCCGTGATCTGTGTGTTAAGCATTTCAGGCTTTATAGGGCATGAATAAGTTGGAGATTGGAAAGGAAGCTAGCAAAAATGGAAGGAACACAAGAAATTGAGGAGATAACCAGCGAGAAGTGACACGGCCGCATGGCTCACGTGACCGCGCGGACTGGAAAAGCACGAGCAACGCGGAGGCGTGGACGACGCGAACGCGTGGCAAGGAAAAGCGCGAATGACGCGTCCGCATGGATGACGCGATCGTGTGACATGCGTGATCTGCATAATCTGCAGGATTCGCTGGGGGCAATTTTGGACCCTATTTTGACCCAGTTCTCGGCCCAGAACAGCAGACTAGAGCCAGAGAACATGCAGAAACCAAACACAACATTCATTCTACACAGTTTTAGTTTTTAGATCTAGTTTTACTCCTCCTCTAGGTTTTTCTCTCTACACATTCATAATTCTTAGGATTTTAGTTTCTCTAGCTTTTTGCATTGGGATATTGAGAAGAGTTATTACCTCATCAAGACTTCGTTATTCTAGTTCATTTTCTTCACTTGGCTTACTCTTCCATGTTCTTTGCTTTGTTTAATTTTACCATTGGAATACTTTTTTAGGATTATTTAATACAAGGATCATTTTTATTTTTAATTGACTATTTTAATTTTTATTTACAATGTCTTTCTTTAATTCCTTTTCATATGCTATGAATTTTACCTTTACAATGAGTGAGTAGTTCCCTAACTTGATGGGGAGTTGATTGAAAGGAACCCTTGAGTTGGAAGGTTCAAGAGAAAGATTGTAATTGGGTTATTGTTGGTTTGCTCTCTAGTTCCTGACACCAATCCTCCCAAGAGTGGATTGGGACTTGTGGATAGAACAGTATTCCAACTTGTTTTACCTTTCCTTACTTAGTAAGGGATAACTAAACGAAATAATTCTCAATTGTCAATTAATCTTAAGAGTGTTCCATCAAGAATAGGGCTTCCATGTAATCAACTCCCAGTCAAGGCTTTTATTTACATTATTCAACTTCATCAATTTAATTTCCTGTTTACTCAACTCAAACCTTTTCGAAAACATCTGATTAATAAAATAGCACCATTTTCTGCAACTCGTTGGGAGACGACCTGGGATTCATACTCCCAGTATTTTAAATTTCAATTTTCTGTGACACATTTCTAAATTGAGCGGTGGATTTCTGGCGAGTTAAGAACTATACTTGCAACGTATATATTCTAATAATTTTTAATTCACCAATTTCTGCCCGCATCAATTTTTGGCGCCGTTGCTGGGGAGTTGCAATAGAGTGCTAAAGTTATTAATTAGAATTTATTTATTTACATTTTATTTTATTTTGCTACTATGAGCTGCATGTTTCTTTCGCTAGATGACGCGTTCACTTCCTTATCCACGCTTGCCAGTATTCGATCCTGAGATTGAAAGAACCATCTCACGAATAAGGCGAGCTCGGCATCGGTTAGTCCTCTCTGAGGGCAGATTTGAAACGCCATCTGAGGAAGAAACCAACCCCCATTCTACTGATTCGGTTGATTTACGTACAGGTAACATGATGGCAGCCAGAAGAGTTACCATCCAGGAGGAAGGAGCCCCTGATTTTACAATGCAACCGTTTCAAGCGCATCACCCAGCGGTGGCTACAGATTTTGAAATAAAGACCGCACTACTCAATTTGATGCCCAAATTTCATGGCTTACCTGCTCAAGAGCCTATCAAGCACCTGAGAGATTTTCAGGCAGCCTGTTCTACTGTCAGGCAAGATGGTACAGATGAAACTTCAATTCTGCTGAAAGCTTTCCCGTTTTTTCTTGAGGGAAAAGCAAGAGAGTGGTACTACACTCAACCCCTAGCAAATGTATCCAACTGGGATACGCTCAGAAAAGAGTTTTTGGAGAAATTCTTTCCATCTGAAGTTACTGATAAACTGAGGAAAGACATTTCCACGATTGTTCAAGATGACAACGAGACTCTCTTTGAATACTGGGAGCGCTTCAATAGTCTTCTGGAAGCATGCCCCCACCACATGATCGACAAGATAGTGTTACTCAGCTATATCACACAGGGCATGAGGCCCCAAGATAAGACCACATTGGAAAGTGCTAGCAATGGGTCTATGAAGAAGTACAAGACCACTGATGAGGCATGGCAATTGATCAGCGACTTAGCTGAATCTACTAGGAACCACAGGCAGAAGCAAGGCCGTTCAAAAGCTGTTGTAGAAGTATCCTCTAGCAGAGAGACTACTGCTCTAACTCAGAGTATCTGTGAAATGATCAACTTGCTGAAGCAAATGCAATTGAGTCAACAACAAGTTCAGCAAGCTCAATCTCCTTCACCACAGCAAGGCCAACAGTTAGTCCCACAGAGAGTTTACGGAATTTATACTGATTATAGCCATTATACTGATGAATGCCCGCAACTCCAACAGGAAGACAACATGGTGGCATCCACTCATAATTTCTATGACCGACCCAACCAAGGGTACAATCAAGGTGGAAATAATAACCATGGATGGCAGGACAATTCTAACCAGAATTGGAGAGACAACAATAACAGACAACAACAGGCAACAAAACCAACCTTACAGAGCACCTCACCTGAGGCAATCCCAAGGACCACAGATTACCCAACAGCAGACCTCTCAATTCACTCACCCTTCTTCGTCTCCTAATGAAGAGTTACTAAAATTTTTTGAGTGAAGTCAACAGACCATGGAAAATAACATTAATGCCAGTCTGAATGGTCTTACCGCTACTTTGCAAGCTCTTGTCTAACAGATTGGATCAATGCAAAATTCCAATAACCAACCTTCAAGTTCCACTGGAATTCCCTCTCAACCATTATCCAATCCGAAGGGGGGCATTAATGCCATCACCCTAAGGTCCGGAACCACACTGCAGGAGAGGAATCAGGAGGAGCCAAGCCCACCAGAGCTTGCCTCAGCTGAAGAGGTCGTGGAAATAGAAGATGTTGAAGAGGAAGAAGACATACAGGACATAACTGAAAAAGAAGAAGCCCAACCACAGAAGGAAGCACCAAGAGGCACAGACACTGCAGAAAAACACCACTCCCATTCCATTTCCACAACTTGCAAGGAAGCCCAGGAAGCAGCTAGAACCCGATCCCAAAATGGTAGAAATATTCAAAAAGGTTGAGGTAACTGTTCCTCTTTTTGATGTTATTCAATAGGTACCTAAATATGCAAAGTTTCTAAAAGATTTATGTATACATAAAGACAAAATTAATGAATTAAAAACTATTCCCTTAGGTAGTTCCATATCTGCTTTAATGGGAAGATTGAGAAGTGTAGTGACCCAGGTCCTTGTATAGTTAGTTATACTATTGGTGGTGCAGTAATTTATGATTGCATGTGTGATTTAGGAGCCCGTGTTAGTATAATGTCTTTGTCTATATATGATATTTTGAGGCTCCCTCCCTTAAAAAGGTCGGCAGCTCGTTTTGTGTTAGCAGATAAAAGCATTATTACAGTGGCTGGAGTTGCTGAAGATGTTTTAGTGAACATTAAAGGGCTTACATTTCCCACTGATTTTTATATCTTGGAGATGCCCCACAATGATTCAGATAAGCCATCATCAATCCTACTTGGAAGACCATTCCTGAAGACATCAAAATTCAAATTGGATGCTTTTTCAGGAAAATACTCTTTTGAAATAGATGGCCGAATAGTAATCTTCAATCTGAATGGAGTCATAAACAACCCTCCAGAAGATCATTCTATCTTCTAGTGTGATGTCATAGATGAAACTGTAGCTGCGGTTCACAAGGAAGAATTAGAAGAGAGGCACACTGGACAAGGTCCAAGTGTGGGGACCCTCTTGATTGACAATGAGGGCACTTCGGCATTTTCACAAGTTCCAGACAATCCAGAGCCTGCCCATGATCAGAAGTTGGAATTAAAACCTCTTCCTCCACACCTCAAATATGCTTATCTTGAAGATGAGCAGAATTTCCAGTTATCATTGCAAGGGAACTCACTTCTCAACAAGAAGAGCAATTACTTAATGTACTGAGGAGGTACAAGAAGGCAATTGGGTGGAGTTTGGCAGACATAGTAGGCGTCAACCCTCAAGTATGTGAGCACAGAATATTTTTAGAAGAGGGAGCAAGGCCTGTCTGTCAACCCCAAAGAAGATTGAATCCCACTATCTTGGAAGTTGTCAAAAAGGAAGTGACCAGACTATTGGAGGCAGGTATCATCTATCCCATTTCAGACAGTGAATGGGTTAGCCCAGTGCAAGTGGTGCCCAAGAAGTCTGGAGTCACTACAGTGAAGAATGAGCATGGAGAGCTCATAACAACTAGAGTTCAGAACTCTTGGAGAGTCTGCATTGATTACAGGCGTCTCAACCAAGCCACCTGTAAGGATCACTACCCACTTCCATTTATTGATCAAATGCTGGATCGCCTGTCAGGTAAATCACATTATTGCTTTTTAGATGGTTACACAGGTTATTTCCAGATTTATATAGCTCCTGAGGATCAGGAAAAGACCACTTTTACATGTCCTTTTGGGACTTATGCTTACAAGAGAATGCCCTTTGGCTTGTGCAATGCACCAGCTACTTTCCAAAGGTGTATGATGAGTCTTTTCTCTGATCTTATTGAGGACTGTATGGAGGATTTTATGGATGATTTTAGCGTTTATGGTGATTCTTTTAGCCTTTGCTTAGATGGATTATCTAGAGTATTGGATAGATGTGTCAGTACAAACCTTGTATTAAATTTTGAAAAATGTCACTTTATGGTAAAACAAGTGATTGTACTAGGACATGTGGTATCTAATACTGGCATTTCTATAGACCCAGCAAAGGTGAATGTTATTTCTAGTTTACCTTACCCCTCTTTTGTGAGGGAAGTCCGTTCGTTCCTTGGCCATGCAGGTTTTTACAGGATATTTATTAAGGACTTTAGTAAGGTAGCACTTCCCTTATCCAGATTACTACAGAAGGATATTGAGTTCGAGTTCAGTGAAGATTGCAAGCAAGCGTTTGATAAGCTGAAGGCCGCCCTGACTCAAGCTCCAATTGTGAGAGGACCAGACTGGAGCCAGCCGTTTGAAATCATGTGTGATGCTTCCAACCATGCAGTAGGAGCAGCGCTGGCTCAGCGCGAAGGTAAGGATCCTTTTGTTATTGCTTTTGCGTCTAAGACTTTAGACGCTACCCAGTCCAATTATACTACTACTGAGAAAGAGTTTCTTGCTATTATTTTTGCTCTGGATAAATTCCGAGCTTATTTACTTGGTACTAGAGTAGTAGTGTATTCGGACCATGCAGCTTTAAAGTATCTATTATCTAAAAAGGAGTCCAAACCAAGGCTCATACGTTGGATACTGCTATTACAAGAATTTGATTTAGAAATAAAGGATAGGAGTGGTAACCAGAATTTAGTGGCAGACCACTTGAGTCGCCTTGAGCACATTAAGGATGATTCTACTCCTATAGATGATAATTTTCCATTTGATAACCTGCAAGCAGTATCTGAAGTATCCCCTTGGTATGACCCATATTTATGGAGATGTGGCGCTGATCAGGTAATTAGACGGTGTGTGCCTCAATCAGAATTCCAGTCCATCTTAGAGGCCTGTCACTCATCTGAGAGTGGAGGACATTTTGGCCCTCAAAGAACTGCTAGAAAAATCTTAGACTGTGGATTCTGGTGGCCTACTCTTTTTAGAGACGCTGCTAAATTTTGTAAATCTTGCCTCCCATGCCAAAAATTTGGTAACATATCCAAGAGGGATGAGATGCCTCAACAATATATGCTTTTCTGTGAAATTTTTTATGTTTGGGGCATTGACTTCATGGGTCCATTTCCAAATTCTAATGGTTATTTTTATATATTGTTAGCTGTGGATTATGTTTCCAAATGGGTGGAAGCAATTCCTACCCGCACTAATGATGCTAACACTGTTGTTTCCTTTGTGAGAAGCCATATTATCTGTCGCTTTGGATCCCCACGAGCAATCGTGAGCGATCAAGGCACCCTTTTTTGTAACAGGAGACTAACAGGACTAATGAAGAAGCATGGGATAATTCATAAGGTTGCGACAGGATACCATCCTCAGACCAATGGGCAAGCCGAGGTGTCAAATAGAGAGATAAAGTGTATCTTACAGAAGATAGTAAAGCCTCATAGAAGAGACTGGAGCACCAGGCTACAAGATGCACTCTGGGCATACAGAACAGCATACAAAACACCCATTGGGATGAGTCTTTTTCGCTTAGTTTATGGAAAAGCTTGCCATCTCCCGGTGGAAATAGAGCACAAAGCCTTTTGGGCAGTCAAGGAGTGCAACATGGGAATTGAGAAAGCCAGAGCTGAAAGAAAGTTGCAACTGCAAGAACTGAAGAGCCTTCGCCTAGAAGCTTATGAGAACTCAAGACTACACAAGGAGAAGATGAAGGCTGTACATGACCAGAACATTAAGAGGAAAGAGTTCCAACCGGGGGACTCAGTCCTCCTTTACAAATCTCGGCTGAGGCTCATGCCAGGCAAGTTGAGATCAAGATGGGAAGGTCCATACAGAGTAGAGAAGGCCAAACCGTACGGAGTCTATCACCTTAGCCATCCTTCGAGCTCGGAGCTTATCAAAGTTAATGGACATCGTTTAAAGCTGTACCATGGCGAAAAGCGAAAGAAAGACAAGGAACTCGAGATCTTCCTCTTGGAAGATCCCCACATAGCCACAGACTGAGCTAGTGGAGTGTCCAACTTACGGACGTTAAAGCAAAGTGCTAGGTGGGAGACAACCCACCATGGTATGATCGTTCTTTTCTCTATTTTTAGTTTTCTTATCCAATAACCCTTCTCTTTATTAGTATATTTCGTGTATCTTCATTTACATACTTTTATTTAAAAAAAAAAAAAGAGGAAAATGCCACGCGACGCGACCGCATCAGCGACGCATCTGCGTCGCAAGGATAGAGGAGAAAAAAAAACGAACAGAGAGTCACGCTGGAGCGTGGCTGGAGGTGTGCCAGTGGCACCAATCGACCCACGCGACCGTGTCGCCGACGCGTCCGCGTCATATGGGCATAATGACCTCCCACGCGACCGCATGCCCCACGCGATCGCGTGCCCTGATTTTCGACGTAGAAAGGGTGTAGAGCTGAAAGTTGTGCTAGAGTGGTGCTAAACTGGCGCTGGACGCGTAGTCCCCCTCACGCGACCGCGTCCCTCACGCGACCGCGTCCCTCACACGACCGCGTCGTACCCGATAAACTGCCCACTCACGTGATCGTATGCCCCATGCGATCGCGTCACCTAAAATTTGGCATTTAATGATTTTGAACAGAGAGTTGTGCGAGTGCGAGGCAACCCTCGCGCCACTAGCACAAACTAGGGTCACGCGACCGCGTGACCGACGCGACCGCGTCAATCACCCTAAGCGCAAGTCGCGCGACCGCATGCCCCATGCGACCGCGTCGCTTGCGGCGCACAGTTTTCCTAATTTTGCCAAATATCATATCTTTTTCTCTCCAAATCCTATTTTCTCTTTTCCCTCCTTATTTCTTCTTCCTCCCTTCTTCCTTCTATCTCACCTTTCACTCTCTCCCCCTCACCTCCATTAACAAGGTTTTCTTTTCTTCTTCACCTTTTTCTTTTCTATCATTCTTCTTATTTTATATGTTATTTTCTTTTCTTTTATTTTTCTTTTCATTATTCATATTTTCTTTCTTCTTCTTTCCTTTTTACATGGTGTTAGAATTTTATTTGAGTCATTATTCTTCATTATATGCTTGTGGATTGTTGCAAATTGTTTGGCAATTATATATTATTTTCTTTAAAGGGTTGCTTGCATGTTCACTTTCATACTTTCTATACTTTAGTTAGCTTGCATGCTATGTGTTTGTGAAAAAGCCCATATGGCATTATGCACTTCTCTATGTTATTCTCATATTCAATGCTTGCTGTTCACAAATTCTCTTCACTATTATATTAATTGAATTTAATTATTAATACAAACGTGATGGTTTGTTACAAAGTAATGCTTGGTCTATGCTACTCATGCCCTTTTCCGGCATGCCAATAAACACCTTGCATTCACTTGTCATTATATGCACTAGCTATTTTCCTTTGATGACTTTTTACATGTACTCATGAGCATCTGTTAATGTCAGTTACTTCCTAATGTGCATCTATCACTACCTTTTTCGTTCTCTTCCTTACTATATATCTCTTTGAATTTAATTTACTTTCTCTTCCCTTTTTCAGGATGGCCACCAAGAAAGGAAAAGAGAAAGCTATTCCCAAACCACCAGCAAGAAGAGAAACTAAAAGAGCACCAGTGGCAGAGCCTTCTTCAATTGCAGTCAAGCCCTCAACAAAAAGAGTTAAGAAGATCATCAAGGTTGATGAAAATGAGAAAGCCTTTCCAGCAAAGGACACTGCGCGATTTCTCAATCGCTACTGTGAGCATATGTTCCCCATCCTGGCTGAAAGGAGTTACAACAACGAACACCTTCTTATCCTCCCACCCAATATTGCTACTTTTGTTGAGCCACAAATTGAACAAAAACAATGGGGTTTCCTGCAGAGACAGCAGAAGCAGGTCAATCTTTCTTGGGTAGTCGAGTTCTACTCTAACTTCTACCTGCCTACCCTGCAGTCTGTCTTTGTCCGTTAGAAGCAAGTCCCCATTATAGAAGAGGCTATTCAACAAGCTTTGAGTCTTCCCCCTATTCCAGAAGGATTGGATGCCTTTCAAGAAGCCGCACTCAAGCGCCAGATGTACCAATTTGACTGGGAAGCTGTTCTCAGAGTTATCGCACTACCTGGCAGCCGTTAGATCTACGGATACCATCGCACCCGCCCTAAGGGAATATCAGCTTCAGCACTTACCTTGGAGGCTCGCGTATGGGCACAGATCATGTCCCATTACGTCTTTCCGAGCACTCACGAGTCCTCCTTTACTGCAGACATGGCCGTTCTACTATGGTGCATCCTTATAGACCAGCCTCTGAATCTACCAAGACATATCTGGAATGCCATGGGACACGTACAAATTGCGGACAACATACCTTTTCCCGCCTTGGTCTCAGATCTTGTCTCAGCAGCCGGAGTTTCCTACAGAGCTGGAGACACCAAAGCCATGCTTCCACGGGATGATCAGTATGTCCCTAATGGGAAATACCTCCGACTTTCAGCAGCCACTACAAGCCTTCCTACTGCACCGGTTGAAGATATTCCTTCTTCAGCACCACAAGCACCTACAACAGATGAACTGCTCCAGCAGATAATCAAAAGATTGGATCGGCAAGAATAGTAAGCGAAGTTCAGAGAGCACCGTAACGAGCGCCGATTCAAACACCTCAAGGAGCTACTCAAGGGACACTTCAAGGACTCAGACACCCCGGACTCCACTTCCTTTACCAGCACAGGGAGCCATGATGGTCCCAACTGTGGAGATACTGCAACCAGCCCACCCCTGTTCCAGACAGATGGCACCGAGGACGGTGCAAAGCCTTAAGTGTGGGGAGGTCGGTCCGTACCTGACTTCCGGAGGTAATTTCTCTTCCCTAGCACCAATAAATTAGGATATTTTAGTTAGTTTTTCTTTCTTTTATAGAATAGGATAAATTGCATAGTAATAGGTTAGTTGCATGCATGCTCTACTTGATTAAAAAGACAATAAGTCTCTCCTAAGACTCTATCTTTGGAACAAAATTTCACTAAATATTCAAATTTTTATGATAAATTTGCTTGAAGTTGTATTTGGAATACGATGTTTGAGCTAAAGAACACACAACCTGTGAAGATTTGAGCCTTTATGCATGGTTACTTTATTTAACCATAATTATTTTATTCCTGTGTGTTTACCTCTCTATGATTGTAATCTGTATTTTGTTTCATCCTATATGTCCAATATTTATTATATTTATATGCTTGCTTATGATTGAGGCCATTATTTGTTTAAACTCACTCATCCAAATTAAGCCTACCCTTTTCAATTACCTTTGTTAACCACTTTGAGCCTTTAAATCCCAATTGTTCTATATTTCACCACATTACTAGCCTTAAGCGGAAAAATAATTGTATATCCCAAATTGAATCTTTGGTTAGCTTAAGATAGAATTGTGTGTGCCAGTTAAATATGGGAAATTGTGGGAACAAAAGTTTTTAAGGGAATGTGTCATGATAATTTAATGGGAATTTGGATACCTACTCATGTGAAACTATAAGAATTAAAAATCTATGTGCATTGATAAGCTATGTCATTTTTATTTAAAAAAAATCAATAAATAAATAAGGGGATAAAATTACCCCAATGCTGAATTGAGAATTCAAAGATCAATGCACATATGTAAAAAAAAAAATTAAAATAAAAAGTTGATACATGAGTATGGAATGTAAAAGGGGAATTCTGGGTAGCTAGGTATGAATTCTAAGGTTATGCAAGTTATATCGGTTGGGTTGAAGCTTGGGTTAATTAAAGATTCAATTTATAAGCTCACTTGACCATACATGTATCCCTACCTACCTTGGTCCCATTACAACCTTGAAAAGACCTCATGATGTTTGCATTGGTATATTAACTGTTGTTGATTGGTTAGGAGAAGAACAAAAGTTAGAGAGCATGATTAGAGAAGGATAGAGTGATTACCCTATACACTAGAGAGATTAGAGCGTATATACATCATCAGTGAGGGTTCAATGCTTGAATTTCCATGTTCCCTGCTTTCATGAGCTATCTTCTTGCACTTTTATCTGTCTTACTGTATAATGATAGAATTAGTGGAATTTGATTTGTAATTGTTTTGAAGAGCTTATTTACTTTTGATCAAGTGGACAAGAATCATATAGTTGCATTCATATATATAGGATTGCATTGCATTGCATGAGTTTCTGCATGTTCATACTTATTTACTTTATCTCCTTCAATTAAGCATGAGGACATGCTAATGTTTAAGTGTGGGGAGGTTGATAAACCACTATTTTATGGTTTATATTGTGTTTAATTGTGTGGTTTTATCATGATCCTTACCCACTTATTCATTAATTTAGCATGCATTTATATTTCCTTCCTGAAATTATTACATGATTGAAAACTGCTTCCTAGAGACTTTTAATTATGCATTTTAATTCTCCTTTATTCCATTCGATGCCGTGATATGTGTGTTAAGCGTTTCAAGCTTTATAGGGCATGAATGAGTTGGAGATTGGAAAGGAAGCTAGCAAAAATGGAAGGAACACAAGAAATTGAGGAGATAACTAGCGAGAAGTGACGCGGCCGCATGGCTCATGCGACCGCGCGAAAAGGAGAAATCACAGTGACGCGGCCGCATGGCTCACGCGACCGCGCGGACTGAAAAAGCACGAGCGACGCGAAGGCGTGGACGACGCGAACGCGTGGCAAGGAAAAGCGCGAATGACGCGTCCACATGGATGACGCGATCGCGTGACATGCGCGATCTGCATAATCTGCAGGATTCGCTGGGGGCGATTTTGGACCCTATTTTGACCCAGTTCTCGGCCCAGAACAGCAGACTAGAGCCAGAGAACATGCAGAAACCAAACACAAGATTCGTTCTACACAGTTTTAGTTTTTAAATCTAGTTTTACTCCTCCTCTAGGTTTTTCTCTCTACACATTCATAGTTCTTAGGATTTTAGTTTCTCTAGCTTTTTGCATTGGGATATTGAGAAGAGTTATTACCTCATCAAGACTTCGTAATTCTAGTTCGTTTTCTTCACTTGGCTTACTCTTCCATGTTCTTTGCTTTGTTTAATTTTACCATTGGAATATTTTTTTAGGATTATTTAATACAAGGATCATTTTTATTTTTAATTGACTATTTTAATTTTTATTTACAATGTCTTTCTTTAATTTCTTTTCATATGCTATGAATTTTACCTTTACAATGAGTGAGTAGTTCCCTAACTTGATGGGGAGTTGATTGAAAGGAACCCTTGAGTTGGAAGGTTCAAGAGAAAGATTGTAATTGGGTTATTGTTTGTTTGCTCTCTAGTTCCTGACACCAATCCTCCCAAGAGTGGATTGGGACTTGTGGATAGAATAGTATTCCAACTTGTTTTACCTTCCCTTACTTAGTAAGGGATAACTAAACGAAATAATTCTCAATTGTCAATTAATCTTAAGAGTGTTCCATCAAGAATAGGGCTTCCATGTAATCAACTCCCAGTCAAGGCTTTTATTTACATTATTCAACTTCATCAATTTAATTTCCTGTTTTACTCAACTCAAACCTTTTCGAAAACATCTGATTAATAAAATAGCACCCTTTTCTGCAACTCGTTGGGAGATGACCTGGGATTCATACTCCCAGTATTTTAAATTTCAATTTTCTGTGACACCTTTCTAAATTGAGCGGTGGATTTCTGGCGAGTTAAGAACTATACTTGTAACGTATATATTCTAATAATTTTTAATTCACCAATTTCTGCCCGCATCAAAGCTCACCCCCCAATGAGCGTTCAATGCGCAAAACCCAAGTTGAACGCCAAGCACGACACGAAGCACATGACCAAGTGGGCCCCAAAGTGGATTTTAGCACTCCTTAGCTTATCTAGTCTTATCCTTATAACTTTCAAATTTAAATTAACATAGTTTAGGGTTAGTATTTACTATTTAAAGAGGAGATCACTTAGGTTTAGGGAAGAGGTGATTTTGGATCTTCTTTTCTATTTTCTTTGTAAGTCTTGAGCAACTAAACCTCCTAGTTAAGGTTAGGAGCTCTGTTTATTTCTATGGATTAATATCATTACTCTTCTATTTTAATATATGTTTGATTCAATTCTAAGGTGTTGTTTTCGTTCTTCATCCAAATGAAACTGGGTATGTCCCTTTTTCTACATGAGTTCCTGTGATGCTCTGACCAAGGTCACTTGAACTACAACTTGAAAGCACTCCTCCTAAACTGCAATTCATCTGGGCTAATTAGATATGTGACATATAATCCGGTTAGATTTGGGTAATTGAGGTTTCTGTGGTGCTAAACTAGAATGTTGAGTTTCACTCTCTGATCCAAAAGATCTGACCTTATCTGTGGCACTTTTAGTAGGATTGGAGGAGATTAAATCGTTAGGAAAATAGGTTTTAATCACTTACAGTTTGCCGTAGAATGAATCACTCATTGTTAAAGTAGTTGGTAAGAAGTATTAATCCGGAAAGATAAACATCTCTGAGGCCTTAACTGTTTTTCATTATTGTTTCTACTCCAATTTTTTACTGCTTTCTCTATTATTTTGCTTTATACAAATTCAACAACAACCACTCTTTCTCTATTTGCCTGACTAAGTCGAGCACGATAACTATTGCTTGTTCAATCCAACAATCCTCGTGGGATCGACCCTCACTCACCTGAGATATTACTTGGACGACCCGATGCACTTGCCGGTGAAGTTGTGCAAGTTTTAATTTCGCGCACCTAATTTTTGGTACCGTTGCTGGGGATTGTTCGTGATTGACAACTACCAGTTGTCTTGTTGCTTAGATTTGGTACTTTTACTAGTTTTTCATTTAATTGTTTTTTCCTTTTCAATTTTCGAACCTTCTTTGTTTATTTTCTTAAAATTTTTCAAAAATTCATCTTAGTCATCTTCTTCTCTTTTTCGAACTTTGTTTCAAATTTTAAGTTTGGTGTCTTTTAGTCTTTGTTAATTTTTCCATTTCTTGATTTTCGAATTTGATCTTGTTTGCTTTCTTAAATTTTTTATTTCTTTCTTGTTTATCTTTTGCATTTGATTTTTTAAAATTATTGCTATCTTCTTTTTACGTAATTTCAAATTTTAAGTTTGGTGTCTTTGAAGTGTTTTTCTTCTTTTGGTTTATTTCGAAAAAAAAAAATTTTTTTTTTTAATTTTTGAAAATTTTGAATATTTTTCTTATCTTGATTTAAATCTTTAAGTTTGGTGTCCCGCTAGTGATGTTTTTGTTTAATTTAATTTTCTTTAAACACATCTTGTTTATCTTTTTTGATCTTTGATCTTTATCTTATCTTTTTTCTTGATTTTCAAATTTTGTTACCTTATTTTATCTTTATTTTAAAATTCAAATTTTAAGTTTGGTATTCTCTTTAATTTTTCTTTCTTTCAAATTTGAATTTCAAAATCTTTATTTGACTTTCTCTCTCTCTAATTTTTTGAAAATTTTAAATCACATCTTCCATCTTTAATTTCACATCTTGTTAGTTAATTAGTTGCTTTATCCTATTTTAGTTTTAAAAATTTGGTGTCTCTTTAATTCCTCTTTTCTTTCATCTTTTTCGAAAACTTCTTGACTTCTTTCTTTCTCTTTATTTTCGAATTTTTTTAAATTGAAGACACCTTTATTTTCAAATTTCCTTTACTTTATCTCATTTGATTTCTTTATTAGAGTTTCCCAGAGGGAGCCCTCTATACCCTGACATAGAGACTCCCTTCTTTTTCTTTTCTTGTTTTATTTCTTCTTGTTTATGAGAAGGAACATAGATAAGGAAGCCCTTCTTGATCCTGATCCTGAACCTAAGAAGACCTTGACGCGGCGTTTGCAACAAGATCAACTATGCAGAACCAAAGGGAATCTCACAGAATCTCTAGAGCAAGAAGCTGAAGATACAGCTATGGCAGCTAATCCAAATGCTGGAGGAGATGCAAGGAAGGTCCTTGGCTCTTACACTGCACCCACATCTGACTTCTATGGGCGCATCATATCTATACCTACCATAGTTGCCAACAACTTCGAGCTTAAGCCTCAATTGGTCACTCTAGTGCAATAGAATTGCCAGTTTCATGGACTCCCGCAGGAGGATTCCAATAAGTTTATATCTAATTTCCTGTAGATCTGTGATACTGTTAAAACAAATGGAGTGGGCTCAGAAGATTACAAGCTCATACTCTTCTCTTTTGCTGTAAGGGACAGAGCAAAGCTATGGCTGGATTCTCAGTCTAAGGAGAGCCTGGACACATGGGAGAAGGTGGTCAATAGATTTCTGACCAAGTTCTTTCCACCTCAGAAGCTGAGTAAGCTTAGCGTGGAAGTTTAAACTTTCAGACAAAAAGAGAGAGAGTCCCTCTATGAAGTCTGGGAGAGGTACAAGCAGCTGATCAAGAGATGCCCTCCCGACATGATCTCAGAGTGGACCATGTTGGAGATCTTCTATGATGGTCTCTCTGAAATATCCAAGATGTGATTAGATCACTCTGCTGGTGGCTCACTCCACATGAAGAAGATGCCTGAGGAGGCACATGAGCTCATTGAAATGGTTGCCAACAACCAATATATGTACACTTCTGAGAGAAATCCCGTGAACTCTAGGATCACTCAGAAGAGAGGAGTCATGGAGGTGGACACTCTGGATGCCATTTTGGCCCAGAACAAGCTCATGTCCTAGCAGATCAACATGATCTTCCTGCAGTTGAGTGGGATGCAAGCCTCAGCTGTCAACTCCCAAGAGGCATCCTATGAGAGGGACGCTGGTGACAATGCTTAGACCACTATGGAGGAAGTAAACTACATAGGAAATTCCTCCAGAAATCCCAATAATAATCCCTATTCGAATACTTTTAATAAGGGATGGAGGAATTACCCTAACTTCGGGTGGAGAGATCAACAGAAGCCTCAGCAAGGCTTCAATAGTAATCAGGGTGGCACTAACCAAAATAGGTTTAATAACAGGCAGTTCCAACCCTCTCGGCAGCAGATGGAGATGCCCACATAGAGCCTCTCTGACCTGGCTACAATAGTCTCTAACCTCTCCAAGACCACTCATAGTTTTATGGCAGAAACTAAGTCATCCATTCGGAATTTGGAGATACAGGTAGGTTAACTGAGCAAGAGGATATCCGAGGCTCCCTCCAACACTCTTTCAAGTAACACGGAAGAAAATCTAGGGAAGAGTGCAAGGCCCGCACTATGGAAGCTGAGGCCGAACCCAAGGAGGAACCTGCTACTGAAGAATTGAAGGAGAACAAGGCTCAGGAAGAGACTGGGAGTGTTACCACACACGCCCCCATGAGGATGAAAGAGCCTGAAAACCAACCCTCTCTAAACGTGCAAAAGGAAACTTAGGATGAGGAACTTGCTCAATTCTTGGCAATCCTTAGGAAGCTACAAGTTAATATCTCTTTTGCTAAGGTATTGGAGAAAAAACCTCCCTATATGGCCAGTTTGAAAAGTATAATCTCTGAAAAGACGGCCCTGAGGTGAGATGAGACTGTGTTGCTAACCAAGGAATGTAGTGCCTTGGTCCAAAAAAATCTGCCTCAGAAGCTGTCAGATCCCAGAAGCTTCCTGATTTCCTGTACTATAGGGACTATCACATTTGAGAAGGCACTATGTGATCTGGGATCAAGCATCAATCTTATGCCTCTCTCTGTGATGAGAAGCTGGGGATCCAAGAGGTGTAGCCTACCAAGATCTCACTAGAGATGGTAGATAAGTCCCTGAAACGGGCACATGGACTGGTAGAGAACATCCTTGTAAAGGTCGAAGACCTTTACCTCCCTGCAGACTTCATGACACTTGACACCGGAGAGGACAAGAATAACTCCATCATCCTTGGAAGGCCTTTCCAAGCTACTACGAAGGCCTTCATTGATGTGGAGAAGGGAGAGCAAATTCTGAGGCTATGGGAGGATCATATCCTGTTTAAGATTCCCAATCCTCACTCTCTCTCGAATAAAGGAGGTACTACTGTGCAACACTTAGTGTTCCAGCCTTCTCTCTCAGTGCAGAGCCTTATAGAGTCCCCAAATATCAAACCTAAGTTTGATGTTGGGCATCCATCATCAACCACTGAGGAAGGAGGCACTAAGAAGAAAGTACCGAAGGGCTGGAGGAACAAGAAAATTCCAAATGAAGACTTCTCACCTGGCATGTGAGTTGTCTTCACTAGAAGTCCTGTCATTTCACATATTGTGAACCAGATCCTATCTTTGGAACATGTTGAACTGATCCATGAGAGCACAGGAAGGAAGTTCACCATGAGGGGTAAAGATCTGAGTCCCTATCAACCTCTATAAAGGAGATGTCCGTCAAGCTAACGACGGTAAAGAAGCGCTTGTTGGGAGGAAACCCAACCATCTGTACAGTTTATCTTAATTTTATATCATTTTGGTTTTGATTTCATATCATTTTATTTTCTATTATTTTTCATAGTTTTCCTCTTCTTTTTAACGTTTTTGATCATGTGTAGCACCTAGAACAGAAGCAGAAACGCATAGGAGTGAAAACAAAACACCTTGGAGGTACCCCCTTACTGGCGTTGAACGCCAGAACTGGCGCCCAGCGCCAGAAGGGAGAGGAAGCAAGGGCGTTCAACGCCGATTTAGGAGCACCTAGGACCATATTTTTGGTCCCATTTGGGCGTTGAACGCCCCACCATCCAATAAAAAAAGTGTTCTACCCCTGGCGTTGAACTCCCAAGGGGCAGGGGCACTCAATTTCGAAGCTTCATAAAGCTAGTAGGTCCCACCCAACTGCCACTATCCCACTTTTCATCCACTCTCTTCCTTCTCTCTCCTCTTACTCCTACCTTTCTATCCTCATTCCCATCAATTTGCTTGATTCCTGCACCCCACCTTTTCCTCTTCACCCACTCACAAATCCCATCAAATCATTTTCCCACCCACCCAACCCACTTCAAATTCAAAATCTCCCTATTTTTCCATTCCATATGACCGAACCCCAATCCCTCCACCCCTATAAATATCCCTCATTACATTCAATCTCACTACACCATTCCATACTCTTCCCTTCTTCCACATTATTCTACACACAATTCCCTTCTTCCTTCTTCTTACCCCAAAGGTCGATGCCTCATCCCCCTCTCCCCTCTATATTTTTCTTCTTTCTTCTCCTATTTTTTTATTCTTTTATTTTTATTTGCTTGAGGATGAGCAAATTCTTAAGTTTAGTGTTGAAAAGCTCCGCTTTTTTTTCTTTCTACAAGCAAATTTTTATTTTCTACCACCTCCACAGAAGATACCAAAGATGCCTCAAGGGATGTACTTCCCTCTCCATGACTATTGGGATCAATTAAACACATCTCTAGGAGAGCTGACTTCATCTGTTGATTAGATGAGGATAGAACATTAAGACCGGTCTGCCATCCTCCATCAGATAATGAAAGATTAGAGGAGCATGAGGGAGGAACAGCTGAGGCAGGGGCACGACATAGAGGAGCTTAAACGCTCTAGAGGATTCCCCGGAGGGAGCAGTGGCCGCCATCAATGAGGTGGTCAAGTTTCATTCTCCCTTTATCTATTTTATCTCTGTTTTTGTTGTACTTTATTTTATTATCTATTTTTTATTCTAGTGCATGATCACACTTAAGATTTTGCCCTCATCTAGTATTATTTTATTTTATTTTTTTTGTTTCATTATAAGATGCCTTGTGTATCCCAAATCATGCTTAAAAGAAAATTTATTGAAAAGAGAAGCAGTGAAATACACAAGGTCTCGAGTTATATCCTAAGTTATTCCAATTACTTTTGATGTGGTGGCCTTATCTTTATTTTTTGAATGTATGAATAAACTGTGCATAATTGACATTGGGGTTGAGCATATTGACTCGTGAAGAACAATGAATTTAGAGAAGTATTATTGATTCTCTGAAATATCAAAAAGATTGATTCTTGAAGCAAAAGAGGCAGCAACAATAAAAAGAAAAAGAAAAATCAAAAGAACGAGGGTCCAAGGCTTTGAGCATCAATGGTTAGGAGGGTCAAAATTGGCCTAAAAAGCTCAAAAGAATTGCTATCCCTAACTATGTGCTTGTGGTGTGAAGGTGTCAAGAAAATCTTAAGACTGAACGTTTAAAGTCGTGATCCAAAGCTAATAAAAAGTACGCTTAAGGCTCTGAGCACCACTATCTGGGAATTTAAGTAAAGCTAAATTCAAATCCAAAGGGTTATCCCAGTTAAGTGCTTGTGGAGTTTATGTATCAGGTGGTAATACTTGAAAACAAAATGCTTAGAGTCACGGCTAGGCTCAAAGGTGCAAAGCACCAAAAGAAAAGAAAAGCTGTGGCCAAGAATCAAGAAAAACTTAAATAAGAGAATCAACAATATATCCGGATCCTAGTTCCAAGGGATGCCAATATTTCTGAGCTTCAAAGGAAAGTGAGATGCCAAAGCTATTCAGAAATAAAGAGCTAATAGCCCTATTCAGTAATTGGAACTAAGCTTCATTGACAACTCTAAAACCTAATGTACTTTGCTCTTCCAATTAGTCCTATCTTGTTTTTGGTTGCTTGAGGACAAGCAACAGTTTAAGTTTGGTGTTGTGATATGTGAGCATTTTATACCCTTTTTCATAGCATTTTCTAATGGTTTTTAGTTATATTTTATTAGTTTTTAGTATATTTTAGTGAAAATTTCATCTTTGGATGCTACTTTGAGTTTTTGTATTATTTTTATGATTTTAGGGGAATTTTGGGCGAATTTGGCAGAATCTTGTTCAGAGACGAAGAAAGGATAGCAGATGCTGTCAATCCTAACCCCCGTGCGTTCCAACAAGCATATCTTGAGATATAGAGGTCCAATTGACATGGTCTTAACGATGTTAGAAAGGTAACTTCTAGAGCTTTCCAGAAATATATAATAATTTATACTTCTCTTCTAGAATCACTGTCAGAAATGGCGTTAAACGTCCACACCTGGCGTTTAACACCCAAGAAGGAGGAACCCTTGGCACTGAACGCCCAAAACTGGCGTTCAACGCCAGCTAGGGAGTAGAAAACTGATGAGCGGATATTTTATACGCTTTTTGGCATCATTTTCATATAGGTTTTAGCATATTTTGTTTGAGTTTTATTAAATTTTCATAGGTTTTAGTGTAAAATTCACATTTTTGGATTCTACTTTGACTTTGTGTATTTTTGTGCAATTTCAGGTATTTTCTGGCTGAAATTAAGTAGTTGGAGTAAAAGTCTGATTCACAGGTAGAGAAAGCACTGCAGATGCTGTCCGGATCTAACCTTCTTGCACTCGAAAGAGCTTTTTGGGAGCTACAGAAGTCCAAATGGAGCGTTCTCAACAGCTTTGGAAAGCTAACTTAAAGAGCTATCCAGAAATTTATAATAGTTCATACTTTACTTCAGAATTAAAGGCTCAAAATTGGCATTCAACGCTAGTCTTCTGCCCTATTCTAGCATCCAGCGCCCACAAGGAGGAGACCATCATCCAAACGCTCAAAGAGGACCCCTAGCCATCGTTCAACACCCTAGAGGCCTCCTAGCATGTAGATCTCAATCAAGCTCAGCCTAAACACTCACCAAGTGGGTCTCAGAAGTGGATTTTAGCACTAAAAGACTATTTTACCCTTTCTTATATAATCCTTAGTCATTAGCTTAGTATTTAAAGAACTTTTACACGATCTTTAGGGAGGACATCTGCCATGTTTTGTTTTTCACATTGTATTTTCTATCAGTATGAGTTTCTAAACCTCCTAGGTTGAGGGGAGGAGCCCTGCTGAGTTTCATAGATCAATAAAAGTATTACTGTTTCTCTTCAATTTGTATTTGATACAATTCTAAGATGTATCTTCGTTCTTCAACCTGATGAATGGGATGACCAGTGACAATCATTTTTGTTCTTCAATCTAAGACCGCGTGCCTGACAACCACCCGTGTTCTTCTTGGGTTCGTGTGAATACGCAACTGGAAATCATTGAACCACTAGCTTGATTATACATCTCTTAGACGGCTAATCCACGACTTCATTGGGGACTTCTTGAGACACCAGTTCAGCCGAGGTATGGGGAGATTAGGGTCTTTATGGTAGAGGCTAGAACCCAAAGGCACAACATTCTCTGATCCGGAGGATCCGACCTTGTCTGTGGCGTTTTGAGTAGGATCATTAAGGAGAATGGACTGCAGGAGCTTCACCCTCAATCAGAATGGATCCATACTAACCCTGGCGTTCAAATCTGGAGGAGCATTGGCAACCTCTCAACCGGCATTGATCACATATAGCCTGCCATAGAAGAAATCATTCACAGTTGAAGAAGACAGTAAGACCAGAGTTAATCCAGAAGGAAAAAGCATCTCCAAGCCTTAACCATCTTCCTATCATTGTAAATAGGTCAATGTAGTTAAGATCTCTTTATTTTCTTTTTATGCATTTAAACAAATCCAACAACTTTTCTATCCGCCTGACTAAGATCTACAAGATAACCATAGCTTGCTTCAAACCGTAATCCTCATGGGATCGACCCTGACTCGCTCAGGTGTTACTTGGACGACCCAGTGCACTTGCTGGTACAGTTGTACAAAGTGTAGGTATTCGTGTACCAAGTTTTTAGCTCCGTTACCGGGGATTGTTTGAGTTTGGACAACTGACAGATTATCTTGTTGCCTAGATTAGGTATCATCTTTAATTTTGTTAGAGTCTTTTATTTTCTTCTTCTTCTTTTTTATTCGAAAAAATAAAAAACCTTTTCAAAAATCTTTTCTTTCCTTTATTTAATCTTTGTTCTTGGTTCGAATTCTTTGAGACTCTTTTCAAAAAACTTTCAAAATTAGTGTCTTTTGTTTGAGTCTGGTGTCAATCTTTAAGTTTGGTGTCTTCTTGTATTTTTCTTTTATAATTTTCGAAAAATTTGTCTTTGGTTTTCAAAATTTTTAAGTTCTTTATCCTTTGCATGTTCTTGTTTTCTTTGAATTATTTGAGTTTTATTCTTGGTGTTCTTCTTGATCTTCAAAGTGTTCTTGTTTTTCTTTTTGTTTTGATCGTAAAATTTTTAAGTTTGGTGTCTCTTTGTGTTTTTCTTCTTAATTTTCGCATACTAGGTGTTATTAGATCTAAAAATTTTAAGTTTGGTGTCTTTTTGTTATTTTTCTCTTTCTTCATTAAATTCAAAAATAAAAAAACATCTTTTCTATCTTTATTTTAATTAAATTTTTGAAAATTACAATAAAAATTCAGATTTTAATTTCAAATTATTATCTTATCTTATCTGAATTTCAAATTTCAAAATCAAATCTTTTCAAAAATCATATCTTTTTATCTTTTTCAAATCTTTATCTTATCTTGTTTCAAATTCAAAATTCAAAAATCTTATCTTATCTTATTTCAAATTCAAATTTTAAAATTCAAATTCAAAATTTAAAATTTAAAATTTCAAAATCAAACCTTTTTCAAAATTCAAATTTCAAATCTTATCTTCTTCAACTTCTTTTCAAATCTTTTCTTTTAAAAATTTAATCTTTTTTGTCTTATCTCTGTTTTAAAATTTAAATCTTTTTAAATTAGAAACTAACTTTTTTATTTTGATTTTAAATCTTTTTTATTTAAAACTTATCTTTTCTTAACTTCCTTATCTTATCTTTCTTACCTAACTTATCTTATCTTTAATTTAAAATCTTTTCTATCTTATCTTCTTTAAAATTTTAAAATTAAATCTTTTCAAATTCTTATCTTATCTTGTTGACTATTTCAAATATTTTTAAATTCAAATCTTTTCTAATCTTCTATTTTATCTTGTTTTCAAATCTTTCTTAATTAGTTACTTGTTTTCTCTCTCTTCTTTTTCAAAACTTCATAACTAATTCCTCTCTCTTCTAATTTTTAAAATTTTGTCTTCTATTTCTCTCTCTTCTTTTTCGAAATTCATTAATTAATTTTCAATTCCTTTTAATTAATTAACCTTTATTTTCAAATTCTTCTTCTCCTTCTTCTATCTTCATTCTTCTTTCTCTTCTTATTCACATCTCACAGGGAGTCCTCTGTTCTTGAACATAGAGCTCACATTATCCTTCTTCCTTGGTTTCTTCTTTTCTTGTTTATGACCAGGAACAAGGATAAAGAACCTCTCTTTAATCTTGATCCTGAACCTGAGAGGACTTTAAGAAGGAGCTTACAACAAATTAAAGCACAGCACTCCGGAAGAAATCTCTCAGAAATTTTTGAACAAGAAGCTGAAGACATGGACAAACCTAATCAGGAAGGAGAGGCAAGAAAGGTTCTTGGTGACTTCACTATACCTACCTTTAATTTCTATGGCAGAAGCATCTCTGTACCTGCCGTTAGAGCTAACAACTTTGAGCTTAAGCCTCAGTTAGTCTCTCTTCTGCAACAGAATTGCAAGTTCCATGGACTTCCACTGGAAGATTCACATCAGTTCCTAGCTGAATTCTTGCAAATTTGTGACACTGTTAAGACCAATTAAGTGAATCCTGAGGTCTACAGACTTATGCTCTTTCCCTTTGCTGTAAGAGACATAGCTAAGATATGCTTGGATTCTCAACCTAAAGAAAGCCTAGACTCTTGGAAAAAGCTGGCCAATGCTTTCTTGGCCAAATTCTTTCCTCCTCAAAAGATGAGCAAAATCAGAGTGGAAGTTCAAACCTTCAGACAAAAAGAAGGTGAACCCCTCTATGAAGCTTGGAAAAGATACAAGCAATTGATCAGGAGGTGTCCTCTTGACATGCTCTCAGAATGGTCTATCCTAGAAATTTTCTATGATGGTCTTTCTGAGATGTCCAAAATATCATTGGACAGCTCTGCAGGTGGATCACTCCACTTAAAGAAAATACCTACAGAAGCAAGAGAACTCATTGAGATGGTTGCAAACAACCAATTCATGTACACCTCTGAGAGAAACCTTGTGAACAATGGGGTCCCTCAGAAGAAAAAAGTTATTGAAGTTGACACTCTGAATGCCATATTAGCTCAGAACTAGATCTTGACCCAGCAGGTCAATATAATCTCTCAGCATTTGACTGGAATGCAAGCTGTAGTTGGCAGCACTCAGGAAGCTTCTTCTGAAGTAGAAGCTTATGATCCTGATCAACCCACCCTGGAGGAGGTGAATTACATGGGAGAATCCTATGAAAATACCTACAATCCTTCATGGAGGAATCATCCTAACCTTTCATGGAAGGATCAACAGAAGCCTCAGCAAGGCTTCAATAATAATCAAAGTGGAAAGAACCAGAATAGGTTCAACAACATGCCACCATTCCCATCTTCTCAAGGGAATATGGAGACTCCTAAGCAGAGCCTTTCTAACTTAGACATTCTAGTCTCCAACCTCTCTAAGACCACTTATAGTTTCATAACTGAAACAAGGTCCTCCATCAGAAATCTGGAGGTACAAATTGGTCAACTGAGCAAGAGGATCCCTGAGACTCCTCCTGACATTCTTCCTAGTAACATTGAAGTGAACCCAAGAGAAGAGTGCAAGGCCATCACCACTGAGGCAGAGGCCGAATCTGGAGAGACTGGGAAGGCATTGAATGCTAGTGAGGAAGATTTCACTGGGCGTTCAATGCCCAAAATGGCTAAGATCTTGGCACTGAACGCCAGTGAAGAAGCCCTCACTGGGTATTCAACGCCCAACCAGGCATTTAAGCTGGCACTGAACACCAGTGAGGAAGCCCTCACTGGGTGTTCAATGCCCAAACAGGTAGGGAAGTTGGCATTGAACGCCAGCAAGGACATCCCTGCTGGGCGTTCAACACCCAAAATGGTAAGGGAACTGGTGTTTAACGCCAGTAAGGGTATGTATCATGGGCGTTCAATGCCTAAAGAGCCATCAGAGCTGGCGTTGAATGCCAGTAAAGGCACAACCTCTGAGTGCTCAATACCTACTCAAGAAATCCCTATCCAAGAACTAAAGGGAGCCAAGGTTCATATAGAGAACATAGAGGTTCCTTTGCATGCACTTCTGCAGGGCTTGAGTTCTGATGACTACTCATCCTCTGATGAGGATGAAAATACTAGGGAAGAGCAAGTTGCTCAGTACTTAGGAGCTCTTATGAAGCTGAATGCCAAGCTATTTGGTACAAAGCCTTTGGAGGAAGAACTCTAGTGCTTTCCAAAGAACTCAAAGCTTTAGTTCAGCAGAAGCTACCTTAGAAGCTTCCAGATCCTGGACGCTTCCTGATTCCCTGCACCATAGGCACTATGACCTTTGAGAAGGCTCTGTGTGACCTAGGGTCAAGCATAAACATCATGCCACTCTCTGTAATGGAGAAGCTAGGAATCTTTGAGGCACAAGCTGCAAACATCTCACTAGAGATGGCAGATAAATCAATGAAGAAAGTATATGGCTTAATAGAGGATGTCTTGATAAAGGTTGAAGACTTGTACATCCCTGCAAACTTCATAATCTTAGATACTGGGAAAGATGAGGATGAATCCAACATCCTTGGAAGACCTTTCCTAGCCACTGCCAATGCTATCATTCATGTAGCTAAGGGAGAACTGATCCTACAACTAGGGGAGGATCACATCTTGTTTAAGATGCCTCACCCCAACTCTCCCTCTGAAAATAGAGAGATAACTGTACAACACTTAGTATTCTAACCATCTCTTTCAGTGCAGATCTTTACTAAGCCCCCAAACATCAATTCTAAGTTTAGTGTTGGACAACTATTAACAAGCACTGATAACAAAGGTACTAAGAAGAAAGTACCTAAAGGCTGGAGGGACAAGAAAGTCCCCACTGAAGGCCTCTTACCTGGCACGAGAGTTGTCTTCTCTAAGAAGCCAGTCATACCACATACAGTGAGTCGTGTCCTGTCTCTAGAGCATGTGGAGCTCATTCATGAGAAGACAAGAAGAAAGTTCACTATAAGGGGCGAAATTCTGAGCCCATACTCACCTCCGTAAGGAGCTAACTGTCAAGCTAATGACGTTAAAGAAGCGCTTATTGGGAGGCAACCCAACCCTAATTAATTATTTCTATTTCTTTTAATTCCTTAATTTTGTTTTCCATTAAGTTATTTTCTTTAGGTTCATGATCATGTGCATCAGTCAGAACAGAGTCAGAAAGGTTCAGCAATGAAAATAGACCTCTCTGGATGGAGTGTGTTGCTGGCGTTGAACACTAGCCAGGGAGCACTGGCTGGGCGTTTAACGCCCCAAATGGCAACAAAGCTGGCATTCAGGGAGTAGACCCTGGGCATTCAACGCCAATGCAGAGGTCAAGGATTCTGAATTTCCTAGCCTCTCAGGACCAGTGGATCCTACATCATCTTTACCTACCCCACTTCATCCTTCTTACTTTCACACTTTTCCATACACTCTTCCCTATAAATCCTAGCCCAATCACATCTATATCACTTCCCCAAAACCATTATAACTCCCACCAACTCCCACCCACTACAAAATCAAATTTTCCTCCCATTTACCCCACCCATGACCGAACCCAAACCTAGCCCACTCATATAAGTACCCCCTGTTACTAACCCTTCATACACACACTTCATACACATCATAGTCCCCTTGGCCGAATTGCTTCCTCCCTCTATCTTCTTCTATTTTCTTCTTCTTCTACTCTATTCTTCTCTTTTATTTATTTTTGCTCGAGGACAAGCAAAGCTTTTAAGTTTGGTGTGGGAAAAGCATTGCTTTTTTCTTTCTATTACCACTTATGGCACCCAAGGTTGGAGAATCCTCTAGAAAAAGGAAAGAAAAGTCCGTAGCTGCCACTTCCAAGATGGAGAGATTCATCACCAAAGCCCACCAAGACCACTTTTATGAAGTAGTTAGCAGAGAAGAAGGTAATCCCTAAGGTCCCTTTCAGGCTTAAGAAGAATGAGTATCTGAAAATCCGGAGAAGAGGTTGGGAAGTCCTAACCAATCCCATCCAATAGGTTGGGATCTTAATGGTGCAAGAGTTCTATGCTAATGCATGGGTCACAAAAATCCATGACATTAGTATGAACCCAAATCCCAAGAATTGGAGCACCATGGTCCGAGGGAGAATCTTAGATTTTAGCCCGGAAAGTTTGAGGGTGGCGTTTAACTTGCCTTTGATGTAAGGAGACCCACATCCTTACACTAGAAGAGTCAACTTTGATCAAAGACTGGATCAAGTGCTCTCATACATCTGTATGGAAGGAGCACAGTGGAAAAGGGATTCCCAAGGCAAGCCCACTCAACTAAGAAGGCTTGACCTTAAGCCTGTAGCTAGAGGATGGTTGGAATTCATCCAACACTCTATCATCTCTACTAGCAATCGGTCAGAGGTGACCATTGACAGAGCCATCATGATTCATTGCATCATGACTAGGAGTGAGGTGGAAGCACATGAGGTGATACCTTAAGAATTGTACAAGATAGCTAAAAAGCCCTCCACCAAAGCAAGGTTGGCTTTCCCTCACCTCATTTGTCACCTATGCAATTCAGCTGAAATTTTCATAGAAGGAGACATCTTCATTGAGGAAGACAAGCCCATCACTAAGAAGAGGATGGAGCAAACTAGAGAGCATGCACATGAGCCTGTGCAGTCGCCTCAGTATGAGATCTCTGAGATGCCTCAAGGGATGTATTTTCCTCCTCAAAGCTATTGGGATCAATGGCATACTTTGTGGGAGAATTAAGCTCCAACATGAATAAGTTGAGGATGAAACATCAAGAGCATTCCACCATCCTCAATGAAATTAGAGAAGATCAAAGGACTATGAGGGAAGAACAACAAAGACAAAGGAGTGACATTGAAGAGATCAAGAACTACATTGGATCCTCAAGGAAGAGCACTAGCCGCCACCATTAAGGTGGATTCGTTCTCTTAATCCCCTCTCCTTATGACATTTTTTTCTGTTTTCTGTTATGTTTTATTGTCTGTTCTCTTGTTCTTATTGTATGATCATTTCTATCTATGTCTTAAAGTTATAAAATGTTCAACATGTCTCTCACTATTACTTAAAAGAAAATTTTATTTGAAAAGAATTGAGATACATGAATTTAAAGTTTATCATAAGAATAGTTCAATTATCTTGATGTGGTGGCATTACTTTTGTTTTCTGAATGTATGAATAAACAGTGCATATTTGAAATTGGAATTTTAGAATGTTGGCTCTTGAAAGAATAACGAAAAAGAAAAAGTATTATTGGTAATCTAAAAAATCCAAATAAATTGATTCTTGAAGCAAGAAAAAGCAGCAAAAAGAAAAAGAAAAAGCATGTTGCAATAAAAGAAAAAGAAAGCATGCAAAAAAAAGAGAAATAAAAAAGTAGAAAAAGCCAATAGCTCTTTAAACCAAAAGGCAAGAGTAAAAAGCCAATAACCCTTTAAACCAAAAGGTAAGGGTAAAAAGATCCAAGGCTTTGAGTATCAATGGTTAAGAGGGCCTAAGGGAAACAAAATCCTGGCCTAAGCGGCTCAACCAAGCTGTCCCTAACCATGTGCTTGTGGTGTGAAGGTGTAAAGTGAAAAGCTTGAGATTGAGCAATTAAAGTCGTGATTCAAAGCAAATAGAGTGTGCTTAAAAACTCTGGACACCTCTATCTAGGGATTCTAGCAAAGCTGAATCACAATCCGAAAGGGTTCACCTAGTTAAAGTGTCTGTGGCATTTATATATCCGGTGGTAATACTGGAAAACAAAGTGCTTAGGGTCACGGCCAAGACTCTAAAAGCTGTGTTCAAGAATAAAAAAGAACTGAACTAGGAGAGTCATTAATATCATCTGGATTCTAAGTTCCTAAAGAGACCAACACTTCTGAGTTTCAATGGTTAGTGAGATGCCAAAACTATTCAGAAGCAAAGCTACAAAGTCCCGCTCATCTAATTGAAACTGAGCTTCATTGGAAACTCTGAGATTTATTGTATCTTACTCTTCTTTTTATCCTACTTTGTTTTTAGTTGCTTAGGGACAAGCAACAGTTTAAGTTTGGTGTTGTGATGAGCGGATATTTTATACGCTTTTCGGTATCATTTTCATATAGTTTTTAGCATGTTTTATTTGAGTTTTATTAAATTTTCATAGGTTTTAGTGTAAAATTCATATTTTTGGATTCTACTTTGAGTTTTTGTGTTTTTGTGCAATTGTAGGTATTTTCTGGCTGAAATTAAGGAGCTGGAGCAAAAGTCTAATTCAGAAGCAGAGAAAACACTGCAGATGCTGTCCAGATCTAACATCCTTTCACTCGAAAGAGCTTTTTTGGAGTTATAGAAGTCCAAATGGAGAATTCTCATCGGCTCTGAAAATCTAACTTAAAGCGCTTTTCAGCAATATATAATAGTCCATACTTTGCTTCAGAATTGAAGGCCCAAAATTGGCGTTCAACACCAGCCTCCTGCCCTATTCTGGCGTCCAGCGCCCACAAGGAGGAGACCAGCGTCCAAATGCCCAAAGAGGACCCCCTAGCCAGCGTTCAATGTCCTAGAGGCCTTCTAGCACGTGGATCTCAATCAAGCTCAGCCCAAACACTCATCAAGTGGGTCCCAGAAGTGAATTTTAGCACTAAAAGATTATTTTACTCTTTCTTATGTAATCCTTAGTCATTAGCTTAGTATTTAAAGAAATTTTACATGATCTTCAGGGAGGAGATCTGCCATATTTCATTTTTCACATTGCATTTTCTATCAGTATGAGTTTCTAAACCTCCTAGATTGAGGGGATGAGCCTTGCTGAGTTTCATAGATCAATAGAAGTATTACTATTTCTCTTCAATTTGTATTTGATTCAATTCTAAGA
Organism: Arachis ipaensis; assembly: GCF_059453495.1. NCBI lineage: Eukaryota > Viridiplantae > Streptophyta > Magnoliopsida > Fabales > Fabaceae > Arachis > Arachis ipaensis. Next base: position 99,230,523 of record NC_142439.1, read on the forward strand.
TGTATCTTCGTTCTTCAACCTGATGAGTAGGATGACTAGTGACAATCATCTTCATTCTTTAATCTAAGATTGCGTGCCTGACAACCACCCATGTTCTTCTTGGGTTCGTGTGAATACGTAACTGGAAAGCATTGAACCACTAGCTTGATTATACATCTCTTAGACGGCTAATCCACGACTTCATTGGGGACTTCTTGAGACACCAGTTCAGCCGAGGTATGGGGAGATTAGGGTCTTTATGGTAGAGGCTAGAACCCAAAGGCACAACATTCTCTGATCCGGAGGATCCGACCTTGTCTGTGGCGTTTTGAGTAGGATCATTAAGGAGAATGGACTGCAGGAGCTTCACCCTCAATCAGAATGGATCCATACTAACCCTGGGGTTCAGATCTAGAGGAGCATTGGCTACCTCTCAACCGGCATTGATCACATATAGCCTGCCATAGAAGAAATCATTCACAATTGAAGAAGACAGTAAGACCAGAGTTAATCCAGAAGGACAAAGCATCTCCAAGCCTTAACCATCTTCCTATCATTGTAAACAGGTCAACATAGTTAAGATCTCTTTATTTTCTTTTTATGCATTTAAACAAATCCAACAACTCTTCTATCCGTCTGACTAAGATCTACAAGATAATCATAGCTTGTTTCAAATCACAATCCTCGTGGGATCGAACCTAACTCACTTAGGTATTACTTGGACGACCCAGTACACTTGCTGGTATAGTTGTACGAAGTGTGGAGATTCGTGCACCAAAGACCAGCAAGTTCACCCTCCAATGGGCGTTCAACGCCCAAAACCCTAGTTGAACGCCAAGCACCATACGAAGCACATGACCAAGTGGGCCTCAAAGTGGATTTTAGCACTCCTTAGCTTATCTAGTCTTATCCTTGTAACTTTTAAATTTAAATTAACATTTTTTAAGGATAGTATTTACTATTTAAAGAGGAGATTACTTAGGTTTATGGAAGAGGTGATTTTGGATCTTCTTTTCTGTTTTCTTTGTAAGTCATGAGCAATTAAACCTCCTGGTTAAGGTTAGGAGCTCTGTTTATTTATATGGATTAATATCATTACTCTTCTATTTTAATATATGTTTGATTCAATTCTAAAGTGTTGTTTTCATTCTTCATCCAAATAAAATTGGGTATGTCCCTTTTTGTACATGAGTTCCTGTGATACTCTGACCAAGGTCACTTGAGCTACAGTTTAAAAGCACTCCTCCTAAACTGAAATTCATCTGGGCTAATAGATATGTGACATATAATCCAGTTAGCTTTGGGTAATTGAGGTTTCTGTGGCGCTAAACTAGAATGCTGAGCTTCACTCTCTGATCTGAAAGATTTGACCTTCTCTGTGGCACTTTTCGTAGGATTGGAGGAGATTAAATCGCTAGGGAAATAGGTTTTAATCACTTACAGTTTGCCATAGAATGAATCACTCATTGTTAAAGTAGTTGGTAATAAGTATTAATCCGGAAAGATAAACATCTCTGAGGGCTTAACTGTTTCTCATTTTTGTTTCTACACCAATTCTTTACTGCTTTCTCTATTATTTTGCTTTATGCAAATTCAACAACAACCACTCTTTCTCTATTCTCCTGACTAAGTCCAGCACAATAACTATTGCTTGTTCAATCCAACAATCCTCGTGGGATCGATCCTCACTCACCTGAGGTATTACTTGGATGATCGGGTGAACTTGCTGATGAAGTTGTGCGAGTTTTAATTTCGCGCACCATTAAGAGAAAAGGGTTTCTTTGACACGTTTACGATTGCATAAGTCTTATGGATTGAACTGAGTTGCTTTGAATAAATGTAATTGCTTGCTTGGTTGGTTGTTGTTGAAGTGGTCACTTGATGGTTATCTCAGTTTCTTGATTGTGTTGGAGTCATTGAGAAATCTGATTTATTGATTTATTTTGTTAAATTGGTGCACTACAAGAAAAAAGGTCTGTCGGCACACTTTTTTTTGCCACGCTTTTAAAGCGTAGCCAAAAGTGGTCAATGGCCACGCTTTTGTGAGGGTGGCCACTGATTTGAGATTTGGCCACGTTTTTTTTTGCCACGCTTAAAAAGCGTGGTCATAGAGGGAAATCGGCACGCTTTTACGAGGGTGGCCACTTATTTAAAATTTGGCCACGCTTTTTTATTGCCACGCTTGAAAAGCGTGACCATAAAAGGAAATCGGCACGCTTTTACGAGAGTGGCGACTGATTAAAATTTTGGCCACCCTTCTTTTTTGCCACACTTCAAAAGCATGGCCATAGAAAGAAACAAAGATACTTTTAAAAGCGTGGCAAAAAGTTTTTGATCTTGAGATGTTTTTAAAGCATCCCCATTTTCAAAAACTCTATTGGCATCCCTTAAAAAAGCGTGGCGAAAAAGTTCCCACTGAAAAAAAGAAACTCCGAATCCCAAACGCGCTACACTAACTCATCAGACTTCTACTCTTCTCCTCTATAACACTATTACACTAACACTCTGAAAACCCTAACACCCAGCAAATCATGGAGCTCTGTCTACAATCGAATCCTCGTCCAAATCTCTCTTCTTACTAACACTCGCATTCAACTTCACCTCTTTCTACGCAACTTCAATAATGGCCACCGCACATTCACAAACCCTTTGAATCTTTTCACTTTCATCTTCCAGATCTCTTTCTCTCTCCTCTGCCTTGTCCATCTCCTTCCTCTCCAGCCACCGCGCCTCCTGCCTCCTCGTCATCTTCGTCTCCGTGGTCTCGACGCAAAACCCACGGTTCTCATCACCGAGGATCCAACCTCATGTTATCTGCTCTAAGCTTCTCATTTTTCGCTCTAAGCTGTGAGTTCTCACTTCTTTTAGTTTGAGACTGCAACAAAATTTAAGTTATTCAAACACATACACTTTGTTTTTAGTTTGCTTTATCAACACCACACCCAATTGTATTAAAATTTACCTTTACTTGAGTGCATTTGCCTCTTTGAATATTGAGGACTTTGCTGATTTGAAAATTGCAAAGAATACCTTATCCTTATTTGTAGTTTGCTTTGTAGAGTAAGTACTATGTACTATGTAGGGTCTGAAATCTGTGTTAGCCATAGCAACTCAGTTAAATGCAATTACTACTACATCTGTTTGTATATAATTCACTAATGCAGTCATATTAAAATTGAGTGAGTCACAATTTTATTTTTTGATTTGTGTTTTTTGTTCTAATGGTTGAATATGCATTATTGCGGGACCTAATTAAAGTTGCCTTGGAATTTTTATTTGTAATCAATTTGGATTTGGATTTGGAATTGGATTTGTTGGACTTAATTAAAGTAGCTTTTATAACATGCACTAACACAAGATTATTTAAAATTTTGCAGGGCAGTGGTGAAAGAACTGGAGATTGATGGTTTAGAAGTTATAATAAATACTCGTTGTAAGTATAGTTACGAAACCAAGCAATCAACCTTTCTTACAAAAGTTTTGGTTGTCACATGTAACAAACCCCTTTTTAAAATTGATAACCGAGTATTTAAACCTCGGGTCGTCTTCTCAAGGAATTGCAGGGAGGTATGTTCTTATAATTGGTTATGAGTCTTGTAAATTGGGAGTTTTAAAAGTAAGGAAGCAGTATGTTGAATGATAGTAAGAATAAAATAAATAACTAACTAACTATAAAATAGACTCTTTGGCAAGGTATGAAAACTGGAAGTCCTATCCTGGTTATCCTTATCAATTGTAATGAGAATTGGATTTTTCTCCCACTTTGTTAACCTCTAACTATGAAGGTAAGTTAAGTGGATGAATTAATTCTGATTCCTCAAGTCCTAGTCTTTCCTTGGGAAAAGTTAGAGTTATTGGAACTCGAATTAATTCTTGAAGAATTCCAATTTTCAATCAACAATGAGTTTGATAACTCAAGCGTCTCCAATGACTCAACCAAAGCCAAAAGGGAAAAATCTAAATTATTTATATAAATAAAAGAAAGCAATCATAATTCTAAAATACCTCAAATTATATTAAATAAAGAAATCAATTCTAACATGGAGTTCATAAGCCAATTAGGCAACATAACTAATACAAGCATTAAAGCATCTGAAAGTAAAAGAGAAATATAAAATAAAAGGAATATTGAACCTGTGACTGAAGATGAGTTGAACTAAACTAATAGAAATCCTAAAATCCTAAATCCTAAGAGAGAGGAGAGAACCTCTCTCTCTAAAACTACATCTCAATTATGAATTATGAGCTTATTATCATGAATGAATGGATTCTCCCACTTTATAGCATCTAATCTGTACTTTCTGGGCCGAAAACTGGGTCAGAAACAGCTTAGAAATTGCCCCCTGTGATTTTTGTTATGTTCAGGTCGCGGGAAAGTGATGCGGAGGTGTCGTCCGCGCGGATTGAAGTTCGCAGATGCGATGCGGGCGCGTCATTCACGCGTTCGCGTCGCCTAACTTCGGGTCAGATATGGCAAATTATATATCGTTGTGAAGCCCCAGACGTTAGCTTTCCAACGCAACTGGAACCGCATCATTTGGACCTCTGTAGCTCAAGTTATAGCCGTTTGAGTGCGAAGAGGTCAGGCTGGACAGCTTAGCAATTTCTCCAACTTCTTGTATTCCTTCCACTTTTGCATGCTTCCTTTCCATCCTCTGATCCATTCCTGCCCTATAACCTCTAAAATCACTTAACACACATATCAAGGCATCTAATGGTAATAAGAGAGGATTAAATATAGGGAACTTAAGGCCAAAGAAGCATGTTTTCAATCAAAGCACATAATTAGGAAGGCAAATGTAAAACCATGCGAATAGTATGAATAAGTGGGTAAAGAGTTGATAAAAACCACCTAATTGAGCACAAGATAAACCATAAAATAGTGGTTTATCAACCTCCCCACACTTAAACATTAGCATGTCCTCATGCTAAGTTCAAGAGAAACTATAAAGGGGTGAAGAGGAATGGTAGAATGTATGAGATGCAACCTATCTATATGAATGCAACTACATGCAAAATGTTTCTACCTACTTAGTTAAAAGTAAATAAATCTTTTCAAGACAAACATGAATCAGATTTCACTAATTCAAATTACATAGTAAAAGACAAGTAAACTTGTAAGAAGATAGCTTATGAAAGCAGGGAACAGAGAATTAAGCATTGAACCCTTACTGGTAGTGTATATTACTCTAATCTCTCAAGTGTCTAGGGTTAATCGCTCTACTCTTCTCTAGTCATGCTTTCTAAACTTTGTTCTTCATTTAACCAATCAACAAAAATTTAATGTACCAATGCAAACATCATGAGGTCTTTTCAAGGTTGTAATGGGGCTAAGGTAAGGGTGAGGGTATATATATGGCTAAGTGAGCTATATACAGTGAATCCTTGATTAGTCTAAGATCTCACCTAACATATACATACTTTATATAATTTTAAAATGCTTTACCTAGCTACCCAAATTTTTCCCACTTTTGTATTACATGCTCATGTATCAAACTTATTTTTGAATTTTGTCCTATGTGCATTGATTCTTTTTATTTTGTATTTGGGGTAATATTATTTTTCTCTTTTATTTTTCTCTCTTTTTTTTGTATCCCCTTATTTAATTACTTAATATTTTTTTTCAATGCACATGGTAATTTAATTATTTTGATTTCATATGAGCATGCTTCCCAAATTTTCAAATAACTTATTCAATTTAATTCCCTACTTTTTCATATCATCCCATGTTCCCATAAAATTCTCCACACTTAAATTATACACAATATCTATCTTAAGCTAACCAAGGGTTCAACTTGAGATTTTTATTTTGTTTTTCTGCTTAAGGCTAGTAATGTGGTTATGAAATAGAAGGGGGTTAAAAAGTTCAAAGTGGCTAACAAGGGTGATGTAAAAGGTAGGCTTATTTGGGATAAGTGAGCTAATAACAAATAATGGCCTCAATCATATGCAAGCATGTAAATACACTAAATAATGGACATATAGAATGGAACAAAGCAAAGATTGCAATTATAGAGAAGAAAACGCACAAGAATAAAAATTTATGGTTAAATCATGTAACCATGTAAATAAGCTCAAAATCTCACAGGTTGTGTGTTCTTTGGCTCAAAAACCATGTTCCAAATGCAACTTCAAACAAATTTAACAAAAACTTTTTCAATTTAAATTAGTGAAATACTATAAAAATTTCTTGAAAAAGAAAATATTACTTCAACCAAATAGTAACTAAATGCACAAAATCAAACAAACAAAATATGCAAATGCAACAATGAACAAATAAAGAAAATAGAGTATTGGTGTTGAAAAGAAGGTAACTAACCCCTGGAAGTCGGTATCGACCTCCCCACACTTCAAGATTGCACCGTCCTCGGTGCATGCTAAGATGTGCAAGTGGATGGGGTTGTGGTTCCTCAACTGGGGCTCTTTTTGGTCCTTTCCTTGCCGGTGGTTTGGGAGTAGCTTTCTCTTTACCCTTCTTGGTGGCCATCCTGAAAAGGGAAAAAGAAAGTAACTTTTAAAGCTAAGGGTTAGAGCAAGAAAGAGAGCGGAAAAGGTGGTAATCAATACACAATAAAGAAGAATGACGTTAACACATGGTCATGACTACATGTGAAAAGGTCATCAATGGAAATATAGCAGGTGCATGTAATAACAATTAAATGCAAGATGTTTATTGGCATGCTGGCTAAGGCATGAGTAGCATAGATCAAGCATTCAATGTCCAAGTTAGATTACCAAGTCTTTCAAACTAACAACATGTTGGTAATAATAATTATATTTAAATAATAAAATAAAAGAAGGGTTTGTGTGAAAAGCAAGCAATTAGAGTAGTAGATTAAAAGAAATCTCAAAATGGTGTATACTGCCATATGGGCGTTTTCACAAACACATAGCATGCATGGTAAATAAGCTATTGAAAGTATTAAATTGAACATGCAAGCAACCCTATAAAATTAATATATAATTGTCAAACAATTCCCTTAATAATCCAAATAAATTTCTAACACCAATAATGCAATGAATGAAAGTATGCAAATAAATTAAGTAAAATAGAATGAAGGTGAAAAGGAATGAGAAGTGAAAGAAATAAAGTAAGAAAGAAAGAAGAAAAGATAGAAGAAATTAGGATTAGAAAAGAGAAGAGAAGGTAATTGGCGCTGATTTGGATGAGTTGTGCGGCGCAGGCGACGCGGACGCGTGGGGTACGCGTTCGCGCGGATGGCGCTTAGAGGAGACGACGCGGTCGCGTCGGTCACGCGGACGCGTGACTCGTTTTTTGCTACTGGCGCGAGGGCAGCCTTGCGCTCGCACAACTCTCTGTTCAAAATTTAGTATTGCCAAAATCCAGGGTGACGCGGTCGCGTGGTCGACGCGATCGCGTGTGTGGCCATTATGGGGGTATGACGCGGACGCGTGAGCCATGCGTCCGCATGGTAAGGCTTGTGTGTTCAATACCAGTCCAACACCACTCTTACACAACTTTCAGTCGTGCACCCTTTTTTACACCGAATTTCAGGTCACGCATCCGCGTGAGTGACGCGAATGCGTGGGAGGCTCTTTTGCCACATGACGCAAACGCGTCAGCGATGCGGTCGCGTGGGATGATTTGTGCTAAAGGCACACCTCCAGCCACGCTCTCGCATAACTCTCTGTTCACTTTTCTTTTCCCCAACGCAATGGTGACGCGGACGCGTCAGCGACGCTACCGCGTTGCGTGCATTTTTTTTATGCAGTATGCAGAATGCAATGCTAATATGAATGTTATGCAAAACTCTAGGTTCAATAAAATAAAATAAAACTCGAAAACAAATAAAACTAAGTAAAAAAATGAAAAAAGGAACGATCATACCATGGTGGGTTGTCTCCCACCTAGCACTTTTAGTTAGAGTCCTTAAGTTGGACATTTGGTGAGCCCTATTATGTGGCTTATGCTTGTATTCATCCAGGAATCCCCACCAGTGTTTGTACTTCCAGTAACCTCCGGGATCCCAAATCTTGTTTCTACACCCGTCTTCAAGTTGATTATCATGATTCCATCCGGGTGGTTCAGCTTTAGAATTCTCAGTGAAGCGTCCAAACAACTTCCTAGACCCATTCAATTGAGCTTTACACCAACCCTTGCATGTAAACTTTGAGCTTTCCACCATGTTGAACCTTGCTTGACAACTCCAACCACTAACCAGCTTCCTCTTACTCTTAATGCCACAAAGAGCTCTAAGTTGACCATCCGTCTCTAGTAGCCCATATTCAAGTGAGAAAGTAAAGGTCAAAGATAAGAATTTTACCCACTTGAAAGTTGTGTTGGACGGTAATGGCCTTGGGAGAGGTGTTTCTAATGAACTTGCAAGCTTCACTCCCTTGTGCTCTTCTCTGACAACTTCCACCTCCTTGTAAGCTTCTTCAATTTCAACCTCTTCCTCTTGGCAGCTTTCTTCCAATTCAATCTCTTCTTCATTGCTCACCAAGGGCATGGGAGATTGTGCTTCTTTTTCTTGAATCTCCATATCTTGATCGACCTCTTTCAAGTCCTTAACCATGACATGCCTTGGAGGTTGTACACCCTCCTCAACATCAAATGCAACCGTCTTGGAAGGAGGCTCTATGTCTTGACTTTCCCATGGAGGTACAGCATCTCTTAAGTCTTCAACCACTTCTTCCTTTTTAATAATTGCTGCTTTGTCCAGTTGTTTAAGTATAAAATCGTACTCATCCTCGATGATTTTCTTTCCATGACAACTCCTTTCAACTACTCTTTCATCTTTAAGGGTCTCTCCTACCCTTACCCATAGGGCCTCCTCTAGCTCTTTATGAAGTATGGATTCGCGAAGATGATTCCTTCTTTCCTGTTCCATATCAATAGCATAATTGGGATCATCTTGCTCTTGGATTGATGGATGTGGGTGCTCTTCCATGGAGGGTGGTAATGGGATGAAAAGATCATTATGTGGTTAAAAAAGAAGTGCACTAGAGCTTGAGGGTTGAATTTTGGAGGTAGAGGGTTGGTTCATGCGGGATATAAGATTTTGGAGTGTAGAGGTGAGACCAATGATGTTAGAGATGAGTGTATTGTTATCCAATGGAGGTTGGGGTGGATCTATGCATGGCTCATTCGGTTCATAGGGTGGTTGATATGGTGGATGTGGGTTAGGGTCATATGGAGGTAAATGGTGTAAAGGGACTTGTGAGTTTGGTGGTTCAAAGGTATGTTGGGGAGGTGGTTCATAAGCACAGGGTGGGGCTTGTTGGTAATTACAAGGGGGTCCACCATATCTATCAGCTTGGTATGCATTGTAGAGCGGTCCTTGCCCATGATATCTTGGAGGATGTTGTTGCCTAAAGGGTTGATCAGATCCTCTTGGCTCCATCCATCTTTGATTGCTTAGACCTTGATGCATATTCCTGTTATAGCTTCCACTCCCTTCAACAGATTTAGAACCAAACTCAAAGTGAGAGGGGTGAGAATTCATGGTAGCTAATAACAATTAAAAACAAAAATAAAAACAAATTTAAATTAAAAGGTTATTGAAATTTAAATTTTGAAAATTAAATTTTGATTTTAAAATTTGAAATTTGAAAATTTTGAAATTTGAATTTTTAAATTTTGAAATTTAAATTTTGAAAAAGTCAACAATATAAGATAAAAATTTGGAAAAGATTTAAATTTTGAAAATGTTTGAAGAGCAATAACCTCTTAATTTACGAAAAAGCAAAAATAAAAACAAAAATAAAAACAAATAAACAAGCAAAAAGCAAATATTTACAATAACCAATAATAAGGCACACATTTGCAATTCCCCGGCAACGGCGCCATTTTGAAAGAACTGGAGATTGATGGTTTAGAAGTTATAATAAATACTCGTTGTAAGTATAGTTACTAAACCAAGCAATCAACCTTTCTTACAAAAGTTTTGGTTGTCACATGTAACAAACCCCTTTTTAAAATTGATAACCGAGTATTTAAACCTCGGGTCGTCTTCTCAAGGAATTGCAGGGAGGTATGTTCTTATAATTGGTTATGAGTCTTGTAAATTGGGAGTTTTGAAAGTAAGAAAGCAGTATGTTGAATGATAGTAAGAATAAAATAAATAACTAACTAACTATAAAATAGACTCTTTGGCAAGGTATGAAAACTGGAAGTCCTATCCTGGTTATCCTTATCAATTGTAATGAGAATTGGATTTTTCTCCCACTTTGTTAACCTCTAACTATGAAGGTAAGTTAAGTGGATGAATTAATTCTGATTCCTCAAGTCCTAGTCTTTCCTTGGGAAAAGTTAGAGTTATTGGAACTCGAATTAATTCTTGAAGAATTCCAATTTTCAATCAACAATGAGTTTGATAACTCAAGCGTCTCCAATGACTCAACCAAAGCCAAAAGGGAAAAATCTAAATTATTTATATAAATAAAAGAAAGCAATCATAATTCTAAAATACCTCAAATTATATTAAATAAAGAAATCAATTCTAACATGGAGTTCATAAGCCAATTAGGCAACATAACTAATACAAGCATTAAAGCATCTGAAAGTAAAAGAGAAATATAAAATAAAAGGAATATTGAACCTGTGACTGAAGATGAGTTGAACTAAACTAATAGAAATCCTAAAATCCTAAATCCTAAGAGAGAGGAGAGAACCTCTCTCTCTAAAACTACATCTCAATTATGAATTATGAGCTTATTATCATGAATGAATGGATTTTCCCACTTTATAGCATCTAATCTGTACTTTCTGGGCCGAAAACTGGGTCAGAAACAGCTTAGAAATCGCCCCCTGTGATTTTTGTTACGTTCAGGTCGCGGGAAAGTGATGCGGAGGTGTCGTCCACGCGTCCGCGCGGATTGAAGTTCGCAGATGCGATGCGGGCGCGTCATTCACGCGATCGTGTCGCCTAACTTCGGGTCAGCTATGGCAAATTATATATCGTTGTGAAGTCCCAAACGTTAGCTTTCCAATGCAACTGGAACCGCATCATTTGAACCTCTGTAGCTCAAGTTATAGCCGTTTGAGTGCGAAGAGGTCAGGCTGGACAGCTTAGCAATTTCTCCAACTTCTTGTATTCCTTCCACTTTTGCATGCTTCCTTTCCATCCTCTGAGCCATTCCTGCCCTGTAACCTCTAAAATCACTTAACACACATATCAAGGCATCTAATGGTAATAAGAGAGGATTAAATATAGGGAACTTAAGGCCAAAGAAGCATGTTTTCAATCAAAGCACATAATTAGGAAGGCAAATGTAAAACCATGCGAATAGTATGAATAAGTAGGTAAAGAGTTGATAAAAACCACCTAATTGAGCACAAGATAAACCATAAAATAGTGATTTATCAAGTGGTAAAAAAAATGGAGCTCATAATGGATGATCACACTACTCATGAAATTTGATATTTTGTAACTAAGTATATAAAAGAAGTAGATATCTGACACTTGTTGGAATTGCAATTTTTATTTACTTGTTATGACTTTACTTTTTGGTACTTTGTCTTCAAAGTCTACTTTTGTGGTGAAAAATTATATATATATATATATATATGAGGAAGTTTATGTATATGTTGGATTAGTTCAATATACATAATTATTTTGGTATATGATTTTAAAATTATATATGAATTTTGCACGAAATATTAGGAAGATTAATTAAAAAAAATTCTGACCAAACTTATGGCCACGCTTAAAAAGGGTGGCTATATCTTAATGTTGGGCTCAACAGGCACGCTTAATAAATGTGGCCATAGCTAGGCAACCGACACGCTTTAAAAGTGTACCCATATCTTCATATATTGGCACGTTTTTAAAGGGTACTCAAAACATTCTGGAACGTTTTAAAAGCATGGCGATATGTGCATTTTTTGGTACACTTTTTAAGCGTACCTATAGGTTAAGACCTATGGCCACGCTTTTTAAGCGTGGCAAAAGATGAAAGCGTGCCAACAAAAAAATGTGGCGATAGATCCACAAAAGCATGGCGATAGAGCAACCGGCACGCTGGCGGATGTGACCCTTTCAAAAGCGTGCCGATAGCTCGAAAAGCGTGGCAAAAAGCTATCGGCACGCTTTTTTGCACTTTTTGGCACGCTTTTAAAGTGTGGCAGAAAGTCTATTTTCTTGTAGTGGTGGCTGCTGAAATGATTTGAGATTTGTAAATATTTTGATATTGAAAATGATTTGAGATATGGAAATGATTTGATTTTGGAATCGGTTTGATTTTGAAATGGTTTGACATCGAAAATGATTTGATATTTGGAAGTTTGAATTTTGTTTTATTGGAAAATGATTTGGTTTTGAACCCGTTGGAAAAAGGTTTGAGAAATGGTTTGGTTGAGACCTTTGAAGGGTGGTAAAGTCCAAATTTCAGAGGAGATGCTGCCGAAATTTTTATAAAAATTAGAGACTTTGTTTGAAGTGTTACTTAGAAAAATTTAGATTTAAAAATTATATTATTTAATTTTAATTTATTAAGAAAAGAATGAATTATGTTGAGTTTGAATTATTGAGAAAATAATTATGTTTTGAGTTTTATCTATTAAGAAAAGAATTATGTTTCGAATTTGATTTATTTAAGAAAAGAATTTTGTTTCGAGTTCAATTTAATATGAAAAGACTTATGTTTTGGGTTTGACTAAAGAATTACATTTGGAGAAGTTTTTGTGAATTTATAGTATTAGAATTTGATTGGCAAGGAGGAATAATTTTTGGGACTTTTGGAAAGTTATTAAACTTGAGAATGAAGTTGAAAGAAGTTTTATGCAATTATTTCAAATCTAAGAGTTATGCTTTGGAAATTTTAAAATGGAATTGAAGAATGGATTTTTTATGTTAATCTGAGACTTTTGATTTGGTGAAAATGAGGTTTATTAAAGAAAAATGTATTTAACTTACTTTTAAAAGAGATTTATTTATTTAGTTAATTATTCAAAAAGTTAATTAATTATTAATCTAAGAGTTTTGGGAATAGGCAAGTTGAGGTTGAGAATTTTCTCTCTTGTTGCGGTGGACAAGATTAAGGTTGAGGATTCCTGATAAACCCCAATTTTGTGGTTTATCTTGTGCTTAATTTAGGGGATTTTATCAACTTATCTCACATTTATTCAATGAAATAGCATGCTTTTGTAATTCTCCATAATCTGTGCTTAAGAGATAAAAACATGCTTTTTAGGCCTTTAAATAGCCAAATTTAAGTCACTTCAATTCCATTCGATGCCTTGATGTGTTTGTTGAATGATTTCAGGTTCAAAAGGCAAGTGTTGGATGGAATAAGTGGAGAGTAGAGAATTCATGAAGAAATGAGCATTTGAAAAATTCAGGGCCACACGCACGCGTCATCCACGTGTACGCGTGAGAAGGACATTTGCAAAGCCACGCGCACGCGTCACCCACGCGTACGTGTGAGGAGGAAATTCGCCAGCGACAGGCACGCATCGACCATGCGCACGCATGACGTTGGTCACGTGACCTCATTAAAGTGAATTCGTTGGGGGTGATTTCTGAGCTTTCCAAGCCCAGATCCAACTCATTTCTGAGGCTATTTGATGCAGAACTCAAGATGGGTCAAGGGGGGAGCAATTAGTTAGTATAGGAAACATGCTTTAGGTAGTTTCTAGAGAGAGAAAATTCCTCTTCTCTCTAGAATTAGGGTAGATCTAGGGTAATTTCTCTTAGATTTAGTGTTTAATTCTTGTCTTCATCTAGTTTTTCTTGTAATTTCTTGTTCCTACATCTTTGTTCTCTTAGTTTACATTGTTAATTTCTCTTTTATGCCTCTTTTATGTTGATGAACTCTTATTAGATATGGATCCCCTTTTAATACAGTTTAATGTTTCTTTGTTTATTGTTGCTTTCTTTAGTTACTATTGTTATTTTCTTGCATTGGGTAGTTGTAGATTTAATATTCTTGAAATTTTATGATGCTTTCCTTTTATGCCTTCCAAGTGTTTGACAAAATGCTTGGTTGGATGTTAGAGTAGCTTTTTGAGCATTTTTGGCTTGGAAAGAAAAATTAGGTAATCTTAAGTCATTAATACCCAACTCATGTTGGTGATCTAGGGTTGTTAGTTAATATTGTTTTCGTTGACTCTAATCTCTTGCTAATTCAATTAGTAAGTTGATTAGGACTTTTAGATTGAGATTAACTAGTCTTATTAGACTTTCTCTCAATATGAAGATAACATTATACCTTCTTCCTATGTTGGAGATGACGAAATAGGATTAGCTCTTGTTAATCATTGTATGATAATAAATGACTAGGATAGAAAACCTATAATCTCAATCCTTACCATGAATGTTTCTCTTTATATTATTTGCTATCTTTAGTTGCTTGCTTTACTTTTGTTGCCTTTTTAATTTCTTGTTTTATTAACCCAACCCCCATGATACTCATAACCAATAATTGAGCACTCGATTATCATTCCTAGGGAGAATGACCCGGGACTAATACTCTCGGTTATCTTTATTGAGTTGGACTTGTGACAACCAAAACTAAACTTTGATTGAGCATTACTTGTCGGTTTGGAACTATACTTGCAACGAAGTTATTTCCTCTAACCGAGAAGAAATTCTAAACCGACGGTTTTGCTCTTTCAAGTTTTTGGCGCCGTTATCGGAGAGTTGCAATGTGTGCTTGTTATTGGTTATTGTATATATGTGAATGATGTGAATAGCTTGATTTTTGGTTTGCTTGCTAGTTTTAGGATTTGGTTTTTTTTTTCTTGTTGGTCTTTGTTTTTATTTTCCCTTGCTACTATGAATTCTCATCACTTTGGCTATGAGTTTGGTTTAAACTATGTTGTAGGAAATGGAAGCTTCAATGAGGATGTGCATCAAGAATTTGGGAATCAAAGGTGGGAGGAGCCTCAAGCATATAGATAACCTTCATGGCAACAACCTCCTCCGATTTCTTATGGGTACAATTCAACTCCTAATGCATATCAACCTAATGGATGTGGTGACCCTCATTGTGGTTGTCAACCATAATCACCACGACCCCTTTCCTCAACATAGCCCTTATCAACCTCACTCACAAGCCTCATACCACCATTCACCTCTATATGATCCTAACCCATACATACCACACCAACCACCATATGAACCATAGTTAGAGCCACCACCATTCCAACACTAATACTCCCAAGAACTACCATCTCCATATACACCACCTCAATACTCTCACCAACATGAGCCACCTTCCAACTATGACACCTCTCCTCCAAATAATGAACCTTCTTTTCCACCTCCACCTTCATAGGACGAATATCTCCAACCCCTAATGCAAGAACAACAAGAACTCCTAACTCGTTGCCAAAAGCAGGGGGAAGTGGTGGCTAGCTTAACCAAAATGATGAGCCAGTTGGCATCATTGTGCTCAACTATCAAAGACACCCTTATTGTTAAATGTGGAGGATTAGTTGAGGAGCACAATGAGAAGGAGAAGTTGGAGCTTCAAGGTGAAGAAGAGGAGTTAAAGCAAGAATCACAACCAAGGGAGGAAGTTGAGACAATTGAGCCGGAAGGAGTGGTTGAAGATTTGGGAAATGTTGAAAGTCCATGGGAATTTAGACTTATAGAGCCCTCTTCCAAGAAGTTTGATATGGATGTTGAGGAGGGTGTACAACCTCCAAAGCATATCATGGTTGAAGACTTTGAAGAGGTTGATCAAGAGATAGAGTCAATCATTGATGAGTTTTTATCTACAATTAAATCCTCCCCAATTAGACATGAAATTGAGGTCATAGAAGGATGTGCACAACCTCCCATACCCTTGGTAAGCAATGAAGAAGAGATTGAATTGGAAGAAAGCTACCAAGAGGAAGATGTTGAAATTGAAGAAGCTTGCAAGGAGGTGGAAGTTGTCAAGGAAGAACACAAGGGAGTAGAGCTTGCAAGGACATGGGAGACACCTCTTCCCAAGCCATCACCATCCATCCTTTCATTCAAGTGGGTAAATCTCTTATCTCTAAGCTTTATATTCCACTTGAATATGGTTTGCTTGAGATGGATGGACAACTTAGAGCTCTTTGTGGCTTAAAGAGCAAAAGGGAGATGGTTAGTAGATGGGAACATCATTATATGTTCAATATGGTTGCATGCTCAAAGTTGAATTGCAAGGGTTGGAGTTATGTTACATTGAATGGTTCTAGGAGAATAGCTTGGTGGCTAAATGAGAATTCCAAGGCTAAACCACCCGGATGGAATCGTGATGATCAACTTGAAGACGGGTGTGAAAACAAAGTGTGGAACCCCGGATTACAAGAAGAGGATCAATTTTGGGAGCTCATGGTTTGTGAAGAACTCCATCAAAGCTTGGAGCTATTAATTTTGAATGATGGAGCTTATTGGAAGTTCAAGCATTGGTGGATGTTCAAGGAAGAATTCAAGCACAAGCGACCTTGATGAGATCTCCCCATAAGTCCAACTTAAGAACAATAAAAAAAAAAGTGCTAAGTGGGAGACACCCCACCATGGTAACATATTTTTCATTTTTCTCTTTTGTACATATTGGTAAAATTAGTTTAATTTCATGTTTTATTTAGTTTGTTGAGTTTATTTGGGAGTCTAATATGTTAAATAAGGTTTTATGGTGTTTTGGTAGCTGTTTAGATGTTTGGAATGCTTGGTTTGGTGCAAGAATTCAGAAAATTTTGAAAAATAGAGCACCCAGCCGCGCGTACGCGTCACTCACGCGTAGGCGTGACCCCCAAGTTTCTAGCTTCCCATGCATACGCCTCGCCCACGCGTATGCGTGGTCCCCAAATTTTCAAGACCCAGTACAAATTCTAGAGAGTTGCGCGGGTGGGATGCTGAAATTGTGCGTCTAGCAAAATTTTGACCCACGCGTATGCGTCACCCACATGTACGCGTCATCTATCTCTCTCTGCACTATCATGAGTATGCGTGACCTGACGCGTACGTGTGACCCCTGCCCTGTTTCACCCACCTTCTTTTCTTCTCTTCTTTCCATTTCTTTCCTTCTTCTCTCTTTTCTTCTTTTCTTTCCACCCTTCAACCATTATCCAACACTACCAATCACCATTTATATCACCATCTCTTTTAGTTAGTTAGTTAGTTATTCATTTAGTTAGTTTAATTTTTGTTTAATATCCTGCTTTTCATGATAAGTGTTGGATTATTGATTTTATTTGCTATTCATTGCTGCTTATTATTAACTTGATGCTATTTTAGCATAATTGTTTTGTTAATTTTAACTGTTAGATTCCTTTATTGAGGTTACACTTTTTGTTACTTGGTTTTGAATTTTTTATGCTTAACATTTTTGAATACCAAGTACATGTGACAATGCCCTAAAGTATCCTAAATCTGTTGAATTGCATGTTTTGGCCAGCATGTGATTTGATTTCATTATCTATGATGAGGCAATTGTATATTATCAATGCATTTTTTGTTAGGTGATGCTTGTTTATGATTGTCCTTCATTCACATCACCTATTTCATGCATTGAGATTTGTGGAATTGTGAAATTAGATCGTAAGCTTACCTAGTGGAATATTTTTGAGCTTTTTAAAGCTTTGTGGACCATGATTGTTATGTGATTGATTTTAATTTCTATTTTCTTTTTTCTAAGTTCCATAGCATCCATGTCTTCCACCTCTATGTCACTTAGATGTTTCAAACAAACTTTAATATGTGTCATTGTTTGATGTGTGAGCTTTATATTTCAATTGGTTTACTAAGTTTACTTGCACATAAATCAATGTCCATTCATTATCCAATTCACAATTGCTTGATTTTTGCTTGAATACTTTTATGCTTCTTTATTGCTTATTTGGTTGTCTTATCCTACAAGTTTTCTTTGAAGTATCTCAAGCACACTAGAATGAGTGAAGTGCACCCTTCTTTTGTATAATTGTGACATGATTTTTAAATACTAGGGTGTGAGTTCTAAACCGCGGACAATCTTAGAACTCACACACCTATTTTTCATCAAGGTCACACTAATTCACTCACTCAATTCTAGTGATTTACCTCATTCAACAATTTCCGCTTCCTTGTTTTTGCATTTTCTCATCTTACGATATTATTTTCTATTTTTCATAGATGAGTCATCATAAGCAAAAACGGAAGCGGGAGAAAGAACACGCAGCAGCCGATTAATCCACCAGTTGAAGGTGGTAATCCGAAAAGTCGCCGTACCCCCTTGCTCATCTTTGAATGCACCGAGGATGGTGCACACTTTTAAGTGTGGGGAGGTCGTCCGACCAATCGGCCGTTTTTGGGTGACAAATTTCTAATCCCAAC
This sequence comes from Arachis ipaensis, assembly GCF_059453495.1. Taxonomy (NCBI): domain Eukaryota; kingdom Viridiplantae; phylum Streptophyta; class Magnoliopsida; order Fabales; family Fabaceae; genus Arachis; species Arachis ipaensis. The sequence goes on from NC_142439.1 coordinate 99,248,750, forward strand.
ACTTTCGCATTTCATTTCTAGGACTTTTAGGATTTTTAGTTGCATTTCCTTAGTTTGCATATATATATATATATATATATCCAAGGATTTTATCTATAGGGCACCCCAATTGATTTGAGAAAAAAAATTCGTTAAACTTGCTTGAATTATATATTGTGCATCATGTTTTTGAGCTAAGAACACATAAGCATGTGAGTTTTGAGCCTAATTGTGTGGTTACATTATATAACCACTATTTTCCTTCTTGTGTGTATTATTCTCTTTCTATGATTGCAATCTTTGATTTGTTTGATTCTTTATGTCCATTATTTTGTGTATGAATGCATTTATATGATTGAGGGCTTCATTTTATTGAGCTCACTTACTTAAATAGCCTACCCTTTTTATCTTCTATTGTTAGCCAACTTTGAGCCTATGCTAAACCTATTTGTTCTTAATTTTAGCATATTACAAGCCCTAAGTGAAAAACAATAAATGTCCCTTGTTCGGATCTTTGATTAGCTTAGGCTAGTGAGAGTGTTTATCATTTAATTGTGTGAGAGTTGAGAACATTGGGTGAGATAAAAGTATATTTTTGTATTTCTGTTAAAAATTTTGGAAATTGGGTACATACTCATGCATTAAATATTTAAACCATATGCATTGGTACCTTTGTATATAATCTAAAGAAAGAAAATGAGAACAAGAAAATAAAATAAAAATAAAATTAAAAAAGAAAAAAATAGAAAAAGAAAAAAAAAGTAATAAAAAGGGGACAAAATGCCCCAAAGTAAAGTAATAATAATCAATGCATATAGGTTGTGATAAAAAAGAGAATGCATGAGTGTGTGTAAAAAAAAGTGAAGAAGGGGTAGTTAGATTTGTACTTGAATTAAATAGGTTGTAGGTTAGGTGAGAGCTTAAGTTAATCAAAGATTCAAAATTCAAGCTCACTTGACCATATGCATCCTTACCTATACCCTAGCCCCATTACAACCTATGGATAAGTCCTCATGATATTTGTATGGATGCATTGAATAATTGTTGATTGTTAGATGAAAAACAAATCTTGAAAATCATGATTAGGGGAGAATTGAGTGGATCAACCCTATACACTTGAGCGACTAGAGCGGATACACATCCGGTAAGGGTTCGATTGCTCAATTACATGTTTTCACCTATGATCATCTCTGTTCTTGCAAGTTGTTAAAATCTTTTCAATAACTCAATTCAATTGTGGATTTGATTTGATTATGATTGCTTTAGCCCTTGTGTTCATATATGTAGTCTTGGGAATTGATTTATTTTGACCAAGTAGTTGCATGCATATAGATAGATTGCATGTAGATAGGTTGCATATAGATAGTTTGCATTGAATAAATGTTGATACCCTTTGTCTCTTTCTTGAGTTTAGCATGAGGACATGCTTAGTTTAAGTGTGGAGAGGTATGATAATTCCTAATTTTGTGGTTTATCTTGTTCTTAATTTAGGGAATTTTATCAACTTATCTCACATTTATTCTATGAAATAGCATGCTTTTGTAATTCTCCCTAATCTGTGCTTAAGAGATAAAAACATGCTTTTTAGGCCTTTAAATAGCCAAATTTAAGTCACTTCAATTCCATTCGATGCCCTGATGTGTTTGTTGGGTGATTTCAGGTTCATAAGGCAAGTGTTGGATGGAATAAGTGAAGAGAAAAACATGCAAGTGGAGAATTCATAAAGAAATGAGCATTTGGAGAATTCAGGGACATGCACATGTGTCATCCACGCATACGCGTGAGAAGGACATTTGCAAAGCCACGTGCACGCGTCACCGACGCGTACGCGTGAGGAGGAAATTTGCCAGTGACATGCACGCATCGACCACGCGCACGCGTGACGTTGGTCACGTGACCTCATTAAAGTGAATTCGCTGGGGGCAATTTTTGAGCTTTTTAGGCCCAGATCCAACTCATTTCTGAGGCTATTTGATGCAGAACTCAAGATGGGTCAAGGGGAGAGCAATTAGTTAGTATAGGAAACATGCTTTAGGTAGTTTCTAGAGAGAGAAACTCCCTCTTCTTTCTAGAATTAGGATAGATCTAGGGTAATTTCTTTTAGATTTAGGATTTAATTCTTGTCTTCATCTAGTTTTTCTTGTAATTTCTTGTTCCTACATCTTTGTTCTCTTAGTTTACATTGTTAATTTCCATTTTATGCCTCTTTTATGTTGATGAACTCTTGTTGGATTTAGATCCCTTTTTAATGCAGTTTAATGTTTCTTTGTTTATTGTTGCTTTCTTTAGTTGCTATTGTTATTTTCTTACATTAGGTAGTTGTAGATTTAATATTCTTGCAATTTTATGATGCTTTCCTTTTATGCCTTTCAAGTGTTTGACAAAATGTTTGGTTGGATGTTAGAGTAGCTTTTTGAGCATTCTTGGCTTGGAAAGAGAAATTAGGCAATCTTGAGTCATTAATACCCAACTCATGTTGGTGATCTAAGGTTGTTAGTTAATATTGTTTCCATTGACTCTAATCTCTTGCTAATTCAATTAGTAAGTTGATTAGGACTTTTGGATTGAGATTAACTAGTCTTATTTGACTTTCTCTCAATATGAATATAACATTATACCTTCTTCCTATGTTGGAAATGACGAAATAGGATTAGCTCTTGTTAATCATTGTATGATAATTAATGACTAGGATAGAAAACCTAGAATCTCAATCCTTGCCATGAATGTCTCTCTTTTTATTATTTGCTATCTTTAGTTGCTTGCTTTACTTTTGTTGCCTTTTTAATTTCTTGTTTTATCAACCCAACACCCTTGATACTCATAACCAATAATTGAGCACTCGATTGTAATTTCTAGGGAGAACGACCCGAGACTAATACTCTCGGTTATCTTTATTGGGTTGGACTTGTGACAACCAAAACTAAACTTTGATTGAGCATTACTTGTCTGTTTGGAGCTATACTTGCAACGAATTTATTTCCTCTAACCGAGAAGAAATTCTAAGCAAACGGTTTTGCTCATTCAATTCCCTCTCTTGTTGCGGTGGACATGATTGAGGTTGAGGATTCCCTCTCTTGTCACATTGGGAAGTTGAATAGAAGGTTGAGGATTTTCTTTGGTTCAGTTTTATATTATTAATTCGATTTTTAGTTATAATTATGAGGAGTTGTAATGAAAATGAGTATAAAGGCTCACGTTTCAATTATGATTATGAATTGAGTTTGATTACGATTTTTGTGCCTAACTGATGGTGAATATTATTGAAACTATTGGTAAGTCACTATGTGCCTAGCAAGGACGGTTGGTTAATCCCGCTTGTCGAGGTTGCAGTGCTAGCGTAGGGGCTGAGGCAGTCTCCTGTCGCATCCTTTCATATCACAAGAGTGATCTCAGGAACTATATCCCGTAAGAGTGAGTTAGGTCACTATAACCCAGGGCGCACATTTATGTACATGACAAAAAGGTGACGTCCCGAAGGGATATATCGATTTGATAGTTGAACCGACAAGTGATATCACGGCCAATTAGGATAGATATTCATCATATACATCTATATAACATTGTTTAGGTATGCATATTGTATTTGGTTTGCCTATCTGAATATTTATGTTTAACTATTAACTGCTATACTTGCTGTAATTGCGCTTGATTGTGCTTGAATCTCACCCACCTAGGTTGAGTAGTTGGAGGTAGATTTAAAGCCCGATGAGGTGTCTATTCCCGAGGTTGGGCCAGTTATGATAGAGTTGTTCGGAGATTATTCCGGAGTTTGACATAGCTAATCTTCTACTCTTTTTGGTGATCTGTAGTGTTATTTTCCCTTGCTTTTGTAGTATTTTAGAGGGATAGAATCTTTTAGTAGACCGGTTCTAGTTTAGGAGACCTGTGTGAGGGTTGGGACTATCTTTCTTATTTTGTCTATGTATATATCTTTGAAGTAGTACTCTGTATTTTGAACTTTGGCATGTATCTCCAAAACTCATCTTATATTTATATATATGTATCTTCTATTATCATGTATCTATCTGTGATGTTGCTGTAAGTATTAACTTTGCAAAAAAAAAAACTAAATGAATTTTACGAAAAGTAGTTTTTAATCACGGTAATCCGACAAAGACTTATAATAACACCTAATAATGAAATTCTGAATCTAGAGCCATTTAGATCCATACAACAACTAATACATAAATGTTTGGCATTGGTCATGACGTGTCAAAAATTAGGTCATTACACCTAGGGTCTTTCTAAACCAATCAGGATAATAAAATACTAAATCTCAGCTAATACATGCTCTCAGGTTTCCAATTCCTCTCAATTCAAGTCATAAGCCTTCTCATTATCACAATCTCCAATCATTACATTCTCTTCAAGAATAAACCCTCAGCATCACCACTGCTAGCTTGAGAGATCTCTCAGTTATGCAGATACATACAAATCAATACAAAAAAATACACAGATAGAGAAAACATATAAAGCAATTAGATCAAATAGCATATAGGTACAATTAATTTAGAAGGCAAACCAATTACAAGATGCACACCAAAATAATAGATACAAATGAAAATAATGCATGTCTACCCTATGGCCAATGAGCTCATTTGTCAGTTATACAGTCAAACCTGACATGTTCAGTAGCTAACTCTAGACAGTCTCTCGATACGCGCATATCTCAAGAAGAATTCACATCTCTTAGAGGAATTATCCGGAAATGTCTAAGTGTCTGGCCACATCTTGCAACGGAGGGTCAACAAAGTCTTAAAATCTCAACTTGGAGTAAGTGGAGAGAACCACTGCGTCTACCCAAGAAAACTTGCAACTCGGATATCTCAAATCAAATTAAACTCATACATGAGCGGGAAAACATCCATACCTTGCCATCAACAGATATTCAATAGTACACAAGCAGAATATTATCCAGACCTTACCATCTCAGCCAATCTGCCATACTCAATCATCATCAATCTCATCATCCATGCCTTATATCAATTTAGTGTTCAGTAAGTTCATTACTCACAAGCTTTCATCAATATTCACTAACTCAAATCCATAATCTCATCCAAAACCTCAACTCAACCTAACCCATATGTTCACGCTCGTTCCAAAGACTAAAAACAAGTCTCCGAACCTTAATTAGGGGTTACAGAAGTTTACAAGTTTGTCGGAAAAGGCAAACAGTTGAAAATAAAGTTTAAGTGTAAAAACAAGGCTTGTGCGTACGCATCATACTGTGCATACGCACGCACCCGAGCGGCATTCCCAGCTTGTGCGTACACATGAACCCTGTGCGTACAAACAACTTACGAAATTTTTGGGCATGCGCAGGCACTATTGTGCGCGTGGGCACACATACCAGAAATTCTGATTTGCTGCAAAACCGCAGAATTTCAGTTTTTAACCCTAAACTTCAAACGCGCATAACTTTTTCGTTAAAAAATATTTTCGTCCGATTTTCAAACTTTATAAACTATTCAAACCCAGTTTTCTTTAAAACAAGTTTCACAAAATTTGAAGGTCCGAGAGACAAGTTACGGCACGTCGATGTTGGTTAAAAACTGATTTTTACCAAAATTTGCACAATGCTCATTTTGACAAATTCTACAATCCAACTTGTTCCAAACCATACCAATACTATTTCTAGGCCTTCCAACTTATTGTCTCAATCTATCAGCAGTAGCTTGCATAGCAGCATCCATGTTCTCTAATGCGGCTATAAAGTTCACCGGATAACCTCGTTCACGTCCACGAGACGCCATTTGGGTCTTGTCCACACCGAACAATTGATATTAAGGTGATCAATTATAATATCTCAAGTTAGTACTTCAAATTCCTAAAATTATGCTCATAAATATTCATGCTATATATGTCAAGTAAACATCCTAAATAGCATGTACACACAACCTAGAGTATGCTCACAAATATAGTCAGTTCGTCTCTTAGTCTCTATGGAAACAAACTGCTCTGATACCATAACGTAACAACTACAATAGTAGAAAAAAATTCTGTATGTTTTAAACAAAAATTTTGTGTTTTGTAATTAAATTTTTTTGTTTTTTATTATTTCATAGAACTTTATAATTTTTATTTTTTTTAATTTCTTCTTCTGTTTGACAGTATGTATAGAAACTTTTAAAAGAAAATATTAAATTTATAAATTACATAGAAATTATATATATTTTTTACTTTTCTTTCTTTTCCTTTGTTTATTTTGTATATATAATTATTTTGTGTTTAGTTTTATAAATTGTGTTTAATTTCATAAATTTCTTTTTTCTATAAAATTCTATAATATTTTTTTAATTATTTTTGTATTCTTCTCGGATAATAAACGCAAAAAAATTTTAAAAAATATATAATTTTATAAATAATACAGAAATTCTACATTTTGTGTCCTGCTCTTCTTTCTCTAATCTTTTTTTATTCCTTCTTCTAAAAGAAACCAAAAAATAGAAAGAAAAAAAAGTGCGATTCACACATAATTTGCATAAGTAATTTTTATTGAACTAATTAATAATTAAACTAATGTAATTAAATTTAATTATTAAAAATTCTTGTATAAGTACTTTTTTATTTGTATATATAAGTATTTATACAATTTTTTAATAATATAAAAATTAAACTACTTTTAATTAATTTATAGAGGATGCTCCTATAAATAAAGACGCATAAAACGTCTTTTTGTAAAAACACTTATGTGTCGCATTATTATTGAACGTATTAATGAATCAGTTATTTTTGAATTTTTTAATAAACTAGAATAAAATCGATTTTTTTATAATCATAGCAATAAACTCAATTGTTATTAGATCCGATCGAACCGACCAATTTACATAACCCACTGGATCATGTTTTTATTTTCTTTCTTTTAAACAAAAATCGGGAATATATTTATCTTTTTATCAAAAAATTTAAATATGATTCGGTTTAGATTGTGTAAATCAATCGGATCTAATAATTATAATGTGAACAATTGAATTTATTATTGTTACTATAATAAATCGATTTTGTTCTTATTTATTAAAAAATAAATTATTAACCGAATTAATAAAGATATCTAATTATATCATGACACATATAAACGTCTTTAAAAAAAGATATTTTTAATCTCTTTATCGAAGTGGTATCTTTAATTTATTTATTGATGCAGAATTTATTTTTGAAGAATGCTAGGGAGCCAGCAATTTTGGTGTTTTGTAACTATCAATTGGCCATCAATAGTATTTTTAATGATGTGAGATTATATCTAAGGAAAAGTATGAGGAGCCAAAGTGAAAGATCACTCACTTTTATTTTGATGGTTAAGTGTTGGCCAAAAAACACAAAAGTTGCTGGCCCTAGACTTTTTCTTTATTTTTTTGTTTTTACCTCTTATCAATAACAAAATGCTTAAACAAATATGATGCCTAAAATATTCGTCCGAATTTAACTTACATTCCCAAACATTTTCACTTTCCAACTCCATAAAGAAGGCGGATTGCTTAGGTTGATTAGGTGAACCCATTGATTATTAATATAAGTGAACTCTTCGGTCCACCCTACATCATTCTCTCTCTCTTTCCCTCTTCCTCTCACACACACTCTCTCTCTCTGCACTGCAACAAACAACAATGGCAACTATCACACAAGAAAAAGAGTTAAAACACGAGTTCAACTTCTTCCGCGTCTACAAAGACGGCACCGTCGAGCTCCTCCGTCCTCCACCAACAATCATTCCTCCCTTCGACGACCCCACCACCGGCCTCCGCACCAAAGACGCCGTCATCACCGCCAACCCACCCCTCTCCGCTCGCCTTTTCCTCCCAAAAACCACCAACCCCAACACCAAACTCCCCGTCTTCCTCTTCTTCCATGGCAGCGGCTTCTGCGCCAGGTCCGCCTTCACTCCGGAATACCACAACCACGTTGCCGCAATCGCCAACGAAGCCAACGTACTCGCTGTCTCTGTAGAGTACGCCAAGTTTCCGGTTCGGCCACTGCCCGCATGCTACTACGACGCCCGGAGCAGCCTCCAGTGGGTCGCGTCTCACGCGGGTGCGACAGGGCCGGATTCCTGGCTAAACGAACACGCCGATTTGCATCGTGTTTTCGTAGCTGGGAACAGCGCCGGCGGTAACCTTACCCATTGGGCAGTTAGCCAAGTGGGAAAAATAGGTTTAGCGCCGGGTGTGAGGATTGCGGGGGCGATCCTCGTCCATCCTTTCTTCGGAGGCACAGGGGACGACAGTCAGTGGCTGTACATGTGTCCGGAAAACGAGGGGCCGGAGGATCCGAGGCTGAAGCCGGCGGCGGAGGATTTAAGGAGGCTTGGATGTGAGAGGGTGTTGGTATGTGTGGCGGAGAAGGATCCATTGCTGGTTGCTGGAGAGAAGTACGTTGAGGCGCTGAAGAAGAGTGGCTGGAGTGGGAGTGTTGAGCTTGTTGTGAATTTGGGTTTAGGACATTGCAACCATGTTTATGAGCCAGACGAAGACAATGCTCGTGAGGTTTTACGAAAGATTGCTTCTTTCATCAATCAACAATAAAGCGCAGTTAGCTGTTCTTCATTTCTCATGACATACACATTAGAAATGAGGTTCTTGGAATGCTAATTTTATCTACCAATAATTCAATAAAAATGTTGGTTATGCACTAAAATTAATTAATTAGCTATTATTGTATTTTTTATAAAAAATTTATTTTTAATATATATTTATATTTTAACATATATTTTATATTAATAATTAATTTTAGTGATTAATTTTAATATATAAACAACATAGTTCATACTAAAAAGACAAAAAATAATTGATTTAAATGGTGTGAACTTATTTTGTTTAATATTTACTTATTACAAAATATATTAAATAAAATAAAAATAATAAATTTTAATAATTTTTGTTTAATATATTTTAGTTATTAAATATTTTTAGTGTTTGCTACGGTACGATGATAAATTCATACGTACTGATACATTTAAAATATGGACAAATAATAATAAGACACGTGGAATTTATTTTCCACATCAGCATTTGAGTTTTTCTTTTTAAAATATATATTATATCACCACTTTTACTAATATACCCTTTTAATTAAATAAAAATAAAAAATATTTTTTGTTTAATTTTATAAAAAGTCTTAAACATCCTTATTTTATTTGATTAGACAAAAATACCCTTTTAAATTAATCAAATTTTAGAATTCAATTAATCCTAATTTTAAAGTTTCAAATAATTTAAACAACTAAATAAAAACATAAAAAAAAACTAAAAATCAATCATTCTTTATCTTCTCTAATTTCCCTAATTATTCGTCCCCTCACTCTGAAGCAAAGCAAAACATATAAAAAAAATAAAAAATCAATCGTTCTTCGTCTTCTCCAATTCTCCTAATCATTCTTGCCCCTTCTAAAGCAAAGCATTGAAAGTCCCAAACCAAAACGCCAAAACCTTAGCCCTAGGTTCTTTGCCGCGGCCGTCCCCAGGTTCTCAGCGCTTCAGCTTCTTCCTCTTCCCCCTTTCCGCAACCCAGGTAGCTCAGCACGTCGTCCCCATCCTCGTTGGCTTCTCTGTCCGTGGCTTGGACCATCTCGCCTTCGGGTCACCGCTTGCCATCGTCTCTGCTCTCGCCGTCGTCTTGCTGGTTGCCGCCGTGTCTCCGTTGAAGGTTAGTGGCCCTGCTTTGACAAAAAATGCATGTTTCAAAGAAACGATTGGTAAAAGGCGTTTCGGTTATAGAGATTGCGATGCTTTTCATGATGCAGGTATATATATCTTGGGCTATTCGACAGTGAAGTAGAAGCTGCAAGGTCCTAGTGAAACTTGATAACAGTCTCACAATTGTTCTTTTGCTGGTGTAATTGCTGATAAGTGCAATGTTGTTTGCCAAATCTATTCACAGTTTGTTCTAAGTTAATTCTAAACTTTAGTTTGCCAAAATTTCATGAGATCATCTATTATGGGGAATATATATTTTTCTTTGTTTTCCTAATATCATAGTGTTGTTCTTGAACTATTATTAGGTCACATGAACATTTAATTTAGGGGGTCAGAAAATGACATAATTATTTGGTGAAAAAAAACTGGGTTCTCTATGCTATTTGAAGTTCATATATATCATCCATAAAATTGTCTTATTAATATCTCCAACTTGGGGGTAACTCATGGTATGTGGTAGTGGTTTTCGTGTTGCTATACTTGTTGATACAAGTTTTATATGAAAATAGCATGTTCACTACATCCTTTACCTACTCTGACAGAATCAGAGGAACCAAAGAAAAATTAAAAACGTCAAAAGGGGAGAAATCAGGTTTTCTTGCACCTCTTCAACTATCTGATGCCCTTGTAAATTTCCTTGGTACCGGAGAAAGTGAGTTATCAAGAGCTGAGGTTATAAAAAGAATGTGGGATTACATAAAAGGAAACAACCTTCAGCTATGTCACTTCTTTAAGTTGTTCACTAGCCGAACATTGTTTAATTAAAGCTCTAATGATCTCTCCTTTAAATAGCCATTTCAAAAGCTTGAAAAGATGAATTCAAACCATCTTACATTTTTGGCTGCATAACATAATATTAGCTACATCAAAGTTATCATAGCCATTTCAAATGGCACACCTCAAGCAATGCAATGTTCAGATTTCTAGATAGCTTGTGCCATATGCAGTGTTGTGGAACTCAAGATGCAGAATTGTGTTTCAAGTTTGATGTAAACCAAAGGCCTCTGACTTCTCTTAATCAAGTCAATCAGTGCTGTTTGACTTTATCATATTCTTCTACTAATGATTCAAATAAACTTCTTGTTACAGCCTTTAGAGCCTAGAATTTGATAATAAATTCAATAGGTATATTCATTGTGATTTGTGACCCATGAATCAGTTGGCCAGAACTTCTATCATGCATTTGCAATGTCAATGTGCAAGATTCATCATTTCATTGAACTTAAGATTTACAAATAATTTTGATTTCTTTTTTCTTTTCAAATCCAATCACACTTAAGCTGCATGTCCATACTTAATGTAGCTTTGTTCAATTTTACTGTTCAATTCATATGAAGAAAGAAACAAATGCAGAAATAATGTGAAAACAAGCTGATAAAAAAACAGAAAGTATAATTTATATTAAATAATTTAAAATTATAGAGATAAGATTGGCAACAAATCATAGAAAGTAGTGATTTGTTATGAAGTTGGCTCGTGACCCTTTTTTTTTTTACCCTATGCAATACCAAAATGAATGAGAAAGATCCAAACTATAACAAACAAGTTTGCAACTAATAATGGCAAGTAGAAACAACTATGCTACTAGTGCAATATGAGAATGAAAACAAGAGACCATTTTATCAATGGATATAACTATTGATTTGCCAATTCCACAAAACACCCTCAAAATTTTTAAATATATAATAGCCTGCAGTTTCAACTAAACTGGCACTTATGAACTTAATTGAAGAGTATACACAAGCCTAGCTCAAGCAAGCCTGCATAACTAAACAAGAATGGTAGTCATGACAATCTAGGTTGCATACAGTTGTTAGAGTAGTTTTATGTTTGACCAAAGCATGATTATACATGGAATTGGAAACTAAAATCCTAGGAAATAGCTTTCCCAGAGAATTACAATTTCATTTATAGTAAATGATATTATACCTTCCTGCTATTGTTTTTGTATATGTAACTACTGTAAGTGTAATATATGAAGTTTAGTTTCTCACAAACAAGTTCTTAACCACATTATGTTTCTAACATTTATGCTTTGTACTAAACATTGAAAGTCATGTAGAATGAGGTTCATTGGAAGATTGTTAATGTATGTAATGAAGAGCAGAGGTAAATTTAAGCATTTAAGAATTAGCTCTTCACGGAAAGCTGTAATAGTCAAGTTGTGTAACACCCAGATTTTTAAAAATTAAATAATTAATTGAATTATTATATTTGTTGAAATTTTGTTTTTAAAAAAATTATTTTACCAAAAATAATTAAATAAAATTTTATGATTATTAAAGTTTAATTTAATTATGACTTATTCTATTAGTTTGAATTATTTATTAAGAACTATTTCGATAGACAAAAATTTAAATTTATTATTATTATTATTATTATTATTATTATTATTATTATTATTAAAGTTTAAAAGAAAAAGAAAAAGAATACTAGGCCGAAGACATTAGGAGAACAAAAGGAAAAGAAACATTGGTAATGTATATATATACCCATGCATTAACATAACAATGACACATATGATTAGAAGATAAGGGTCAGAATCTGATAACAGAATTCATTTTTCTGATGAAGGAGAACCAGCTTTCTGAAATTCTGGATGCCAAAGTGCTTAAGGAAGCAAGGGAAGGTCACATTCTTGCCATTGCAAATCTTGCAATGATATGCTTGAGACTCAGTGGGAAGAAAAGACCAACCATGAAAGAAGTTTCAGCAGAACTAGAAGCATTGAGAACAGCACAGAGTTCCGTACTTATCGACCTTGACCGCATCTCACCGGAAGATGGTGGATCACCTAACCACACCACCAGGGGACCAATTCAAGAATCTGGCGAGGAAAGCATTTTACTATCCCTACAAATGGAGTCCACATCCTTCTAAGATGCCTGATTGACACCCCAGATATTTGTTCATGAAAATGTTGGCTACATTATAGAGGAAACCCTTCAGTTGTATATGTATTTGGTTATGACAGAGAATTTTTTTTCAAATTTTTTTAGCAAGGCTAGAAACTCGGCTTATCACATATGTTGTTAAAATATTAGAACTGCTCCTATCACATGTGGTAAATAGTTCTGGATATTTCTGATAAATTCTCTGGCTGTGAAGCAGTTCCCATTCTCTTTTCCTCCCATTGGTAAATTTTAAGCATTTGAAGCTTAGGAAGCCCTGATAATTTCAATTAAAATAAGAAAAACAACATTCACTTAGCATAAGGTCCACATGATCCCCTACATTTTTACAAATTACTGATCTATAATTTGGAACATTCCCCTACAACCTTTTTCTACAGCTAAGAGCATAAATTAAATAAGGTTATCCACATCAAACACATATTTATTGGTGTTTGTTATAAGCTGGAACGGTTATCATCAAATATGGTCTCTTCAGAAGATGTGTCACTATTTCTTAACATTGGTTTTCACCTGCAAACGACAAGAGCCCGACATGTTATGATCACTAGGTAGGACAAAGACGTGAAGAATTAATAGAACTATACAACAAACCTTCAAAAAGAGAAAGCCATATTTGAATGAAGGCTTGTGAAAGCATAATTTTGAATGAACCTTAAAAAATGTAGATTTGATGTTCAACTGTACCATTGTTCTTCCAGCATGCATGCTGTAAGGGACCCAGGGGAACTGGAGTTGCCCCCTATCTTCTTTCAGACCATGTCCTGGAGTTGCTATGCCCAAATTAAGTTCAAGATTAGGAATGCCACCTGTAGAAAACAAACACAAATTCAATTTTACAGTGACATTAGTCACTTGTACATTAAGAGGAGCAAAATAGATCATTGTTATACCTTCATTGATGGCTGGAGATTTCATCTCTCCTTCATATGTACTTGGCTCAAAGTTAGTCACTGCTTCTCTTCTATTGCATTTGATAGCAGCCTTGTCATAAGCCCTGAATTCCAGAAAATCAAAAGGGATACACGTGTTGGATTGGAGCCCTAGTGAGCTTGAAAATTCAGGGTAATAAATTCAGTGCAGGTAGAATATAATTCACGTATCACTAGGACCTTGCAGCTTCTACTTCGCTGTCGAATAGCCCAAGATATATATACCTGCATCATGAAAAGCATCGCAATCTCCATAACCGAAACGCCTTTTACCAATCATTTCTTTGAAACATGCATTTTTTGTCAGAGCAGGGCTACTAACCTTCGACGGAGACACGGCCGCAACCGGCGAGATGACGGCGAGAGCAGAGACCATGGCAAGCGGTGACCCGAAGATGAACTGGTCCAAGCCACGGACAAAGAAGCCAGCGAGGATGGGGACGACGTGCCGAGCTACCTGGATTCCGGAATGGGGGAATAGGAAGAAGCGGAAGTGTTGAGAACCTGGGGACGGCGGCGGCAAAGAATCTAGGGCTAGGGTTTTGCCGTTTTGGTTTGGGACTTTTAATGCTTTTCTTCAGAAGGGGGCACGAATGATTAGGAGAATTCGAGAAGATGAAGAACAATTGATTTTTTGTTTTTTTGATACGTTTTGCTTTGCTTCAGAGGAAGGGACGAATGATTAGGAAAATTAGAGAAGATAAAGAACGATTGATTTTTAGTTTTTTTTTTTATGTTTTTATTTTGTTGTTTAAATTATTTGAAACTATAAAATTAGGATTAATTAAATTCTAAAATTTGATTAATTTAAAAGGGTATTTTTGTTTAATCAAATAAAGTAAGGATGTTTAAGATTTTTTATAAAATTAAATAAAAAATATTTTTTTATTTTTATTTAATTAAAAGGGTGTATTAGTAAAAGTGGTGATATAATATATATTTAAAAAAGAAAAAATTAAATGCTGATGTGGAAAATAAATTCCACATGCATTGTTATTACTTGTCCATATTTTAAATATATCGGTACGTATGAATTTATGATCGTACCATAGCAAACACCAATATTTTTTATTACTAAATCATCACCTATTGATACTCCATCCCCGTTTTATTTTCAATCTTTTTCTTCCCTTATTAATAGGTTGGAAGGATGCTTTCATAAATACGCGTAAAATGTGACATTTATGTGTTGTATTATTATTAGACGTATTAATGAATCGGTTATTTTTTAATTTTTTAATAAACTAGAATAAAATCGAATTTTTTATAACAATAACAATAAACTCAATTGTTATCAGATCAAGTCGAACTGATCAATTTACGTAACCCACTGGATCATAGTTTTTTTTAAAACAAAAATTAGGGATATATTTATTTTTTTATCAAAAAATTTAAACATGATTCGATTTAGATTATGTAAATCGGTCGGATCAAATCAGGTCTAATAGTTATAGTGTGGACAATTAGGTTTATTATTATTACTATAATAAACCAATTTTATTCTGGTTTATTAAAAATTAAATTATTAACCAGTTTAATAAAAATGTCCAATAATATCATGACACATGTAAACGCCTTTAAAAAAATATATTTTAAATGTCTTTATCAAAATGTTCTTCTTAATTTAGTAGGATGTTAAATTAATGTTTTTTTTTATTTTAAATAAAGACGTTTTCATGCAATATATCAAGTATTCAGATCTTAGTTATTTATTTTCGTGAGATATTTTTTTAATTTTATTTTACTCTGTTGTGTGTACTAAAATTAATTACTAAAATCAGTCATTAATATAAATATATATTAAAAGTTGTCACATGTCATATGTATATTTTATACATAAATATATTAATAATTGATTTTAGTGTATGAATAATATTTTTAAATTTTATTAGATGGTACAAGTTTAACCATTTTTAGATATATTTAAAAACTTTAAAAGAAAAAAAAAACTTGTCCTAATTTATCAATTTGATGTGAATTTCACAGACGCATGCACACACATCAACAGTTAGGATGCAATACCACATGGAGTGGACATTATTTAGAAGATAAAATTAAACCATATAGCGAGATAATGTCACTTTAATACATGTCCTTATTCCAATTCCGGATGTCATCGTTTAAATTTTATAGAGATTTAAAATCAAACAATTTCATATAAATACATAAAAATAAAGATAGAAATGTGTATGTAATTATTTTTATATGAAGTTGATATCATGTGAATTAAAATTAATAATTAAAAATTATTCGATGATATTTATACATAAATCTCCACTTAAAAATAAAGATATTTTTAATATAAAATATTTTTAAAAAATGAAATATAGTGAAATTGGAAACAATTAATTTATTTCTTTATGCTTCTGTTGAAACATATTATTCAGAATTTAATTCAAACCATTTCAATTTTATTTCTTTCAATAGTGCTAGAAAATTAGTATATTTTGTAATTTATAATTATTAATTAATTATTATTAATATTTTTAATAATATAAAATTATATTTAATAGTATAAAATTATATATTTTTTTAATAATTAAATGTGAATTAAATTTTAATAAAACTACTAATTTCTGAAATTTTTTTCTATTTTTTTTGCAATCCAAACACGCTCTATCACTTGTCGTCAAAATTTTAGAATAATTAAAAGGACTATCTTTCAAAGTAATTTGACTAATTTACTAACTTCATAAGTAGTAGTGGTTGGATAAATATAGTTTAACTAGGGTTTCGCCGACCAACGTTTTTATATTTCTATGCGACAAGTATTATGAATCCGTATTCCATTGAAAAAAAATAAAAGAATCCACTTGGTTGTTTAACAAATAATTAAAGCTGCAACGTGTTGCGCAATTATTGTACTGTGCAGCAGAAGGGGTAAAAATATACAGATAATTCTGTTTGTTTAATTTGTTTAAACCAAATTCAATTAATAGACTAACTTTTGACTTATAATTTATGAAGTTATTTGATCATGTGTTATTTTTATGAATTTCACCAAACAATCATTAAGTAGCCAATGGATGGAACCTTTTAATAGTCTGGTTTAACCACCGTTTAGGACCAATTGAGAAGAAAAAAAAATGACATCGAAATAGGGTTGTAAAGCTTGTGAAGGATTTGTTTCAGTTTATCCTATGGTAGTTCACACGAATACCACTCATTTCGAATACCGAAAAAAAAAATTACAACTCATTTCATTTATAGGTCGTCAAGGAAAACAAAATGTGCAAGGACTAGAGGTCTTCTATATTGAAAAAGTTTGAAGCCAGTATTTTTATTAAAATTTGACTAATATTTAATCAGTAAAAAAAATGAATAATTTTATATTATTGGATAAAATCTCACACTATTAAAAACATTAATAAGAATTGTTTTAACCCGGTTCAGCTGACATGATGCCCCGGCCCAGCTGGCATGGTGCCCCGCCCGAGCGGCCGACCAGACGAACGCGCGATGCCTGAACTGCGAGGAATACCCGGACACCTCCTCTCTCCCAGCCAGTTATATGACAGCTGAGAGAGGAAATTTTCTAGAAAGTAGGTCAGTACTGTGGGACTTGCTCTAGACGCAGAGTATATAAGAGGAGGGCCCTACCCCTCCCACAAGGTACGTCACGATTTCCTCACTTTTACTGCCACCTGTCTTGAGCGTCGGAGTCCTTTTTGTCGGTGGCTCCCCCTCATCCAATCACCAGCTCGGGAAGTTGTGAAACCCCAGTCCTCACGCGCCAGAACCTATCCGGGAGGTCCATCCACGCACCAATGACCCAGATCCAAGCTGGTTCCCACCATCACACACTCAAAGCATCTCCGACCCGTTCGGGACCCGAAGTCACGAACATTGGCGCCGTCTGTGGGGATCTGGCCTGAATGGATTTTCTGTTGGGACCACCACGTGCATTGCCGAAGCAAAGCACCCGATCAACTTGCTGGGGGTGACGCAAAGAAGCAGGGAACCGACTAGGAAGTATCTGGACAAGTTCAATGACGAATGCCTAGAGATTGACGGCCTGACCGACTCGGTGGCCAGCCTGTGTCTGACAAACGGGCTATTGAATGAAGACTTCAGGAAACACCTCACCACCAAACCCGTGTGGACAATGCAAGAAAACCAAATTGTGGCTCGAGAGTATATCAACGACGAGGAGGTCAGCTAAGTCATAGCAGCTAACAAGCGGCAACCCACCTATCACCCTACTCGTCAGCCCGGTAATGGGAAAAGGCCTAAGGAGCACTCCAAACACGGAGGGCCAGCTAAAACCTTCAAGCCATTCCCCCAGGTAGGGAGGTTCACTAACTACAAGCCCCTGACTGCCCCGATCGTTGAGGTGTACCAGCAGATAGCCGACAAAGGCATCTTGTCGAAGCCTCGCCAGCTCAAGGACAGAATCGGAGGGAACAAGAACCTCTACTGCGACTACCATAAGGGCTTCGGCCATAAAACCCAAGATTGTTTCGACCTGAAGGACGCTCTGGAGCAGGCGATCCGGGAAGGTAAGTTCGCAAAGTTCTCTCACCTCATAAGAGAACCCAGAAGGCGAGAGCGCGACCGATCTGGTGACGATAGAAGCCGCGCCGTCAAACCAAGGCAAGAGCCCGAAGAGGACGACCGTGGCCTCACCATCGTGAATGTCGTAGTCGGGAGTGATGTTGTAGCAAGGTCTAAGTCGGCAACAAAGAAAGACGTTAAGGTCTTGGCTATGTCGTCGGCTAACCAAGGGCATTTCCCTAGGAGAATCCCGACGATATCGTTCGGACCGGAGGACCAATGGTTCCACGACCTCCCGGAGAACCCTCCCATGGTAATCACAGCAAGAGTAGGAACCGGTTTGGTCAGGCGAATTCTCGTTGACACCGGAGCTGACTCAAACATTATGTTCCGAAACGTGTTTGACGCCCTGGGTCTTCGAGAAGCCGACTTAAGAACTCACCACCACGGTGTGGTTGGCTTAGGGGATAATTTTATCAAGCCTGATGGAATAATCTCCCTCCCGGTGTACATTGGGGGAAGCCAAGGAAAAAGGTCACTGATGGCAGAGTTTGTTGTTATGAAGGACTCCACGGCTTACAACCTTATCTTAGGGAGGAAGACGATCAACGAGTACGGGGCGGTAATATGTACCAAGCTGCTGACAATGAAGTTTATAGCCGACGATGAGTCGGTGGGATCCATCAGGGGAGATCTAGAAACGGCTGTCGCGTGCGACAATGCCAGCCTCTCCCTAAGGAAGAAGTCAAAGGAGGCATCTGGGGTTTTTCTAGCTGACCTGGACGCTAGGATTGACGACAAACCAAGGCCAAAGCCTGAAGGAGACCTGGAGAAGTTCAGAGTCGGCGACTCAGAAGATAAGTTCACCTTTGTGAATAGAAACCTCCCCTACAACTTGAAAGAGCCTTTGATGGAAATGATTCGAGAAAATGGCGATCTGTTTGCCTGGACACCAGCCGACATTCCGGGGATCGACCCCCAATTCATGTTGCACCACCTGGCCGTGAAGGCAGACGCCAAGCCCGTAGCCCAAAGACGAAGGAAAATGTCCCAGGAGAGAGCCAACGAGGTGGCAAAGCAAATGGCAGCCTGTTAGAAGCATGATTCATCCAAGAACTAGACTACTCGACCTGGTTGTCGAACGTGATCCTGGTTAAGAAGGCTAATGGGAAGTGGAGGATGTGTGTAGACTACTCCGACCTCAACAAGGCATGCCCTAAGGACTCATTTTCCCTCCCCAACATTGATGCTTTAGTGGACGGGGCCGCGGGATATCGCTTTCTGAGTTTCATGGACGCATATTCTGGGTACAACCAGATCCTGATGCACCGACCAGATGAAGAAAAAACGGCGTTTATAACGCCAAGTGGCACCTATTGCTACAGGGTAATGCCGTTCGGATTAAAGAATGTGGGAGCAACCTACCAAAGGCTAATGAGAAAAGTCTTCAGCAAACTTATCGAGAAGTCAGTAGAGGTGTATGTGGATGACATCCTGGTAAAGACCGGCCAGTCGGAAGACCTAATTGGGTACCTAAAGACTGTGTTCGTGTCCCTCCGACGACACAATATCAGACTTAACCCTCTCAAGTGCACCTTTGCCATGGAAGCCGGAAAGTTCTTGGGTTTCATGATAACCCAGAGGGGAGTCGAAGCCAACCCGGAGAAGTACGAAGCGATTTTGCGGATGTCGAGCCCGGGGTGCATTAAGGACGTACAGAGGCTGGCCGGAAGACTCACGGCCCTATCTCATTTTCTCGGAGCGTCGGCGGCCAAAGCCCTTCCATTTTTCAACTTGATGAAAAAAGGAATAGTTTTTGAGTGGACCCCAGCATGTAAGGAGGCCTTCAACCACTTCAAGAGCATACTCTCGGCACCTCCAGTCCTTGGCAAACCTATGGAGGGGGAGGTGCTTTTCTTATATTTGGCAGTGACAGACGAGGCCTTGGCGGCCGTCTTGGTGCAGCAAGAAGGGAAAACCCAACAGCCGGTCTACTTTGTTAGCAAAGCATTGCAAGGGGCAGAGCTGAGGTATAGTAAATTGGAAAAGCTGGCGTATGAGCTCTTAACCTCGTCTCGAAGATTGCGGCAATACTTCCAAGGACACCGGATAATCGTCAGAATAGATCAAGCGATCCGCCAAGTCTTGCAGAAGCCCGACCTGGCGGGAAGGATGATAGTTTGGGCAATCGAGCTATCCCAGTAGGACCTGCAGTACGAACCCAAACATGCAATTA
Organism: Arachis ipaensis; assembly: GCF_059453495.1. Lineage (NCBI taxonomy): Eukaryota > Viridiplantae > Streptophyta > Magnoliopsida > Fabales > Fabaceae > Arachis > Arachis ipaensis. The sequence goes on from NC_142439.1 coordinate 99,268,992, forward strand.
AGGGCCAGGCGATGGCCGATTTCTTGGTGGTAGTGACGGGAGACACTTACGAGATCCCGAACACACGATGGAAACTCCATGTAGACGGAGCCTCCAACCAAACGTTCGGAGGAGCAGGGATCATCCTAGAAAGCCCCGCTGGAGTGGTATATGAGCAGTCAATCAAGTTCAAGTTCCCGGTCTCGAACAATCAAGCAGAGTATGAAGCCCTCATTGCTGGCCTGCTCTTAGCAAAAGACGTCGGGGCAACCAAGCTGGAGGTGAACAGCGACTCCCAGGTCATCACGTCCCAAATCAACGGGGCATATCAAGCCAAGGATTCCCTACTACAAAAATATTTGGAATGGGTAAAAAGTCTGAAGGAAGAATTCGATGAGGTCGTGGTGTGGCATGTTCCAAGAGAAAGAAATACCCAAGCCGACCTCCTATCGATGTTGGCCAGCACGAAGCCGGGGACAGAAAACCGGTCTCTGATCCAAGGATTGATAAAAGAGCCAACAGTTGCCCTATGTGTGACCCGAGCAGACGTCGTTCGCTCATGGATCGACGCAATTACGGACTTTTTGGAAAACAGCAAGCTTTCTGACGACCACAAGACTGCGAAAGCGCTAAAGAGGGAGGCAGCCAAGTACGTCGTTATACAGGACCAGCTATTCAAGAGAGGACTGAACCAACCCCTATTGAAATGCCTACGACCTGACCAAACGGACTATGTCTTAAGGGAAGTCCATGAGGGGTGCTGCGGCCACCACATCGGGGGAAGGCTCTAGCGCGGAAGCTCGTCAAGGCCGGTTACTTCTGGACCTCAATGATGTCAGACTCACAAGAGTTCGTAAAGAAGTGCAGGAAGTGCCAGGAAAACGCCAATTTCCACAAAGCCCCAACAGCGGAGCTGAATCTACTGATGGCCTCACGTCCCTTCTCTCAGTGGGGGATCGACCTATTGGGACCCTTTCCCGTTGGCCCTGGACAGATCAAATACCTAATTGTTGCCGTTGACTATTACACCAAATGGGTAGAAGCTGATCCATTAGCCAGCATATCCTCAGCAAACTGTTGGAAATTCTTGTGGAGGCAGGTAATCGCCAGGTTTAGAGTCCCAAAAGTTGTGATATCAGACAATGGGACGCAGTTCGCCGACAAGAGGTTCGGGGAGTTCCTTTCCGGCTTGGGGATAAAGCAGAAGTTCTCGTCCATCGAGCACCCTCAGACCAACGGCCAAATCGAAGCGGCGAACAAGGTCATCCTCCAGGGTCTTAAGAAACGACTCGACCAGAGGAAGGGAGCCTGGGCGGACGAGCTAGCATCGGTTCTATGGTCCTATCGTACAACACCACAATCCTCCACCAGCGAGACGCCATACCGGCTCACCTATGGAGTCGACGCAGTAATACCCGTGGAGATAGGAGAGTCGAGCCCCTGGCTACTCCTTGGCGGGGTAGAAGAAGCCATTGAAAAGGATCTGATCGATGAAACCAGGGAAATGGCACACTTGTCGGAAGCGGCGTTGAAACAAAGGATAGCCTTGAGATACAACGCCAGGGTGTTGAGGAGGAATTTCGAACCAAACGATTTGGTTTTACGGCGAAATGACGTGGGCACCCCAACACCGGGAGAAGGAAAGTTGGCAGCCAATTGGAAAGGCCCGTACAGGATAACGGAAGTGGTCGGCGGCGGAGCATATAGGCTGGAACGACTCGGCGGGAAAGAGGTACCCAGAACATGGAATGCGGGGAACTTAAGGAGGTTCTACTCTTAGAAGCCTCATCAGTCCCGAAAGTCAGACGACATCCCGACTTAGTAACACCCATGCTCCCTTGATTAATATTTATGTTCATTTGTTGTTGATTACATTTCATTAGTTTCATGTTTACTCGATTCACTTGTTGATATTCGCATTTGTCATTATATATTTACGTTTGTTTAGTTCGTGAGTTTAATATACTTTAATTTCTCCTGACGAATGTCTATGGTTCTTTTTTACCGACTTACTGCTTCAGGCATCATACGGTTACTAACAACCAGTCGATTTAATAAGATTACGGCATTTCGGGGTTGATCACCCCGATAGCCATCGACATCATGAAGTACTATACTAAAACGGCTACGAAAAGGTTGCCATAAAAGTACTTAGAAAATAAAGCCAATATCCGTCTTTGCTTGTTAGTAATAACGCGACGAAACGATAAACCGTTTTACAAAAACAAACCACGAGCTACTAAGAGTTTACAACACAGCCATGTCAGCAGTAATCTTGGTTTCGTGGGTACTTGGCATGACATAATTGGCCAAGATCTGCTGCCACAGGTTGGACTGAATAGTCAAAGCTTTTACCGCAACAAACCAATCTGATGATAGTTGCTACAGTCTCATATATATTTCGTGGCGACATAGGTGGCAATGACGATGACGTGAATAGCAACCGTGGCAGAGGATGTGATGGGGACAACAGTAGCAGCAGATTCGACGAGCACGTCTAGCGGCGGTGACAATAGGTGCTCCAGACGCGGTGGTGAGATCGGTGGCAACGTGCTACTCAGTGGCAGTAGGAGCAGACGAAGAGAGAGAGAGAGAGAGAGAGAGAGAGAGAGAGAGATCATACAAGTGAGGGAAAAGGGTTGTGTTTGAATTTAGCCCCAATTTTACCGTCAATAACTCACTAAAACGACGCGTTTTATTAAACAAGGATACCGTCGGATTTTTTCTCGCTATTGACGGTATAATTGGCATGCGTGATTTCCGTTTTTGCACCAACAATTATCGTCGGATTTAGCGAGGAAAAATCTGTTCTGACGATAATTTTTTATGGCGATGAATTCCTTCTCCTTTCCAACAAAAAATCTTACGCGAAATCCACTAGTACATATCGACGCTAATTCCGACAGTAAATTCGACAGTGCTCAATATTTTTCTTGTAGTGATTGTCTACAATACAAAAGAAAAGAAATATATAAGCATTCACAACGTAACATATTCTCATCAATACAAATTAATAGACAAACATATCTATCTTTCAAAGAGAATAGTGAATGAACCACCTCCCAGTATTACTCACTGTTCCAGATTATAACAATATCACGTACTATCCACACAAGCATCTCCCAAACAAATTCTTCTCTGGATTCCTCTCGGAAGATGAAGTCATATCTCCGTTGAAGGTACCATTATATTTGAAGCACAAGAGTTGGATCTACTGTGCACATTATTGTCATTCTAGGATTTTCAATTTGGGACAAATGGAAGAAAAGGATAGTATTATAACAATAATATTTTTGACACCTTAGAATAGTAATAATATGCCACATCCTCATTTAACGTGCCATGTTAGACTCTCACTTAATGTTTCTAATGTATCTTTGATGTTAGGTACTTTTGGTAAACGGGGCTAAATTTTTATGGATACAAAATTTGTTTTGATCTATCAAAAATAATTTTGTCACTTTTTGTACAAGTGCATCTTTTACGGATATAAATAATTATTTTTTCTAAAATAAAATAACATAGCATTGAATGAACGAGACAAGAAAAAATAACAAAACAAAAAAGAGTAGATATGGAATAAAATGGAGGAATAAAAAATTGTCTTTTATAGACAGAACCCCAGAGCAGGTGGACCATTAGTAATTTGCACCTAAGAAAAAAAAATACGTGATTAAAAATAGTTTTTTTTTTGTTTTAAAAAATAAAAAAATTATTTTAATTGATTTTGAAAAAAAATTCACTTCCTTGAAACTGTTACATCTTCTAAATCAAGTTGTTCACTCCATTCTTTGATAGCGATATTTTGAATTTTCAAATTTGAATGGGATGTAAATGTATAATTTAAATTGAAAAGTTTTTTAAATTTAAATTTTAATAAAAATATAATTCAATTGTTTAAATAATTAATAATAAAAAATTTTTAATTATAAAATTTAAAATTTAAATAGAAAATATAAGTCGTTCAAATTTAAACCACAATAGTTTGAATTCAATTGGCTTAGTAAAATCAAGCCATATTATTCAAGTAGTTACAAATTGTATCCATTTTGTCTTTTAAATCAATGTAAAGTTCTAAACGACAATATAAATACCGATTATATTGTAATTAGCAAATGTTTTATCACAATACGTGTACAAAAACGCCTTTAATAAGCTTAGCCTTTTCTAGGAAAAAGTGTGTTTGTGTTTCAGTAAGCATGTCAAAATATAATAACAACGAGAAAACATTTAAAGGTCAATATTTTTATTAAAATTTAAATATTTAATTAATAAAAAAAATAAGTAATTTTATATTAATAGATATAATTTTATATTATTAAAAATATTAATAATAATTAATTAATGATTATAAATTATAAAATCTACTACCCTCCTAACATTCTTCTAATAACAAATGCTACCGTGATAAAATAATAACTCCTGAATAAATAATTAAAAAGATTAATATTTTAATAATAAATTTTAGAAATGATCACTTCTTAGTTAAAAAGCCATGATTAGGAAGTTGTGTAATTACTAATTAGAACTTACAAATGCAATGTAACACGTGCATTTAAACTCCACGTACATAAATTTTTTTTTTTTTACATAAATAACTTTGTTAAATAAAAAAAAAGATTATTAGCTCTTTTGAAAATTAGCTTTAATAGCCATAATCCTCTTTAAATATTATCCAGGTAAACTCTTCTTAATAATTGTTACGGATCCGACCCACGGATCCCGCATACCCGGTTACCCGGTACAACCCGTTTCGACCCGAAGGCCCAGAACCGGCCCTCCCAAGCTCCTAACCAACTTTCGAATTCAAACATCTCCCTTATTTCAGCCAAATAAGATAAGATAAGATATTCGCCATCACCTATAAATAGAGGACCCAGGTCCCTCCAGGTATTCATCCATTCCACATACTTTCTGCCTCTTAAATCCATTCTGACTTGAGCGTCGGAGTGTCTTTGCAGGTACCACCCCCCGTTGTTCCAATCAAACAATCCGGTTCCGGCTTCGCCCGCAGGTTCCCGATCCACCCTTCAAACCGTACCAGAGACATCTCGTACATTGGCGCCGTCTGTGGGGAACCTGCGCCAGCTGGGCCCAATGGGGGACGTCCTAGAGGAAACCCCCTCAAGCCAGGATGACTCACAACCGATTAACCCAACCCCCGAGCACCGTGAAGTCACAAACCAAGCAAGAATAGCAAGCACTATCCAAAACGCGAACGATCACGACCTCACGGACCGACGACATCCTGAGAAAGCCAGCGACAAAACAGCGCAGATCATCCAGGATCTCTGCCTCCGAGTTCAGGATCTCGAAGGCAAGATAACCAATAAAGGAAAACACAACAACGAGCACGGAAGCCATGCAACCTCCAGATCAAGATCTCGCCGCGGTAGGTCGCCAACCCGACGACACGACAGAAGAGACGGTCGCAGCTCATCACGCGATCACAGACACGAGAAATCGCCAGAACGGCGATACAACAAGAAACATAACCGCAGCGCTTCTCGAGATCTGAGTTATCAACACTACTCAGACGAAGATCGGAGGGACCGAAACACCAAACGCACAAGAAACGACCATATAATAATGGGAGCTACACCCTTCACAGAAAGAATCCTAAGGGCAAAACTCCCCAAAGGCTTCGACAAACCTACCGATATGAAGTACGATGGAACTAAGGATCCCCAAGAACATCTAACGGCTTTTGAGGCCAGAATGAACCTAGAAGGAGCGGCCGACGCGGTCCGATGCAGAGCCTTCCCGGTAACTCTCGCCGGGCCAGCGATCAAATGGTTCAACGCCCTCCCGAACGGATCCATAGCCAGCTTCCACGATATTACACGAAAGTTCATGGCCCAGTTCACTACTAGGATCACCAAAGCCAAACACCCCATCAGCTTACTAGGGGTCACGCAAAAACAAGAAGAATCCACAAGAAAATACCTCGACCGCTTCAACGACGAATGCCTAACGGTCGACGGACTCACGGATTCCGTCGCAAGCCTTTGCCTGACCAATGGGCTAATGAACGAAGATTTTCGCAAACACCTCACCACCAGATCGGTATGGACCATGCATGAGATCCAGAACGTCGCCAAAGATTACATCAACGACGAAGAAGTCAGCCAGGTCGTCGCCGCCAACAAGCGGCAGCACGGCAACGCCCAGCGCGGCAATTCGGCTTCTCACCAAAACCCAACACTCAAAGAGAATCAACGGGACCACCCCAGGCCGACTAGCCGACCACCGAGAATAGGCAAATTCTCTAATTACACGCCCCTGACAGCACCAATTACTAAGGTATACCACCAAATAGCAGATCGAGGCATCATTCCGAAAGCCCGGCAACTCAAAGAAAGGACAGGAGGCAACAAAACCCTTTACTGCGAATACCACCGAGGTTACGGTCACAGAACACAAGATTGTTTCGACCTTAAAGACGCCCTTGAACAAGCCATACGAGACGGCAAACTCCCAGAATTTGCCAAAATCATCAGAGAACCGAGACGCGCGGAGAGAGATAGGTCGTCGGAGAGGGAAGGACGTAACCCGAGAACCCAAAAGCAACCCCCCAGGGAAAGCCCAGAGGAAGATCCAACCATCATAGTAAACGTCATCACAGGCAAGGACGTATCAAGCAAGTCAAAACTAACAATGAAGAAAGACCTCAAGGTAATGGCTATAAGGAACCAAGTCCCAATCTCCGCGGCCGACAATACGATAACGTTCTTACCAGAGGACTGCCAACACGGCACCTCAGCCGAGGATGCCCCTTTCGTCATCTCAGCTAGAATCGGAACAGGACTCGTACGAAGGATACTGGTAGACACCGGGGCAGACTCAAACATCCTTTTTCGAGGAGCCTTCGATAAACTCGGACTCCGCAACGACAACCTCCAAACACACCGCCACGGCGTCACGGGACTCGGAGACAACTTCCTCAAACCAGATGGCTCAATCACACTTCCCATCACCATAGGAACGAGCAGCCAGAAGAAGACAATCCTATCTGAATTCGTAGTCCTAAAAGACTCCACAGCCTATAACGTGATCCTCGGAAGGAAAACAATCAACGACTTCTCCGCAGTTATCTTTACCAAATACCTCCTTATGAAATTCAGAACCGACGACGGCTCCGTCGGCACCATCCACGGGGACCGAGAAGTCGCAGCCGAATGCGATAACACCAGCCTAGCCCTAAGGAAGAAATCCCGAGATGCGGCTGGAGTATTCCTAGCCGATCTGGATGCCCGACAAGACGGCCAACCCAGGCCAGAGCTAGAAGGGGATATGGAAAAACTACAAATAGGGCCAACCAAGGAAGAATACACCTTCATTAATAGGAACCTCCCATATGACCTCAAAGAGGAGCTCTCTCAACTCCTGAAACAAAATAGAGACCTGTTTGCATTCACACCAGCCGACATGCCGGGAATAAACCCCGACCTAATGTCTCACCGTCTAGCCGTGGACCCCAAAGCTAAACCAGTAGCACAAAGGAGAAGAAAAATGTCACCGGACCGAGCCATCGAAGTCAAAAAACAAGTTAAAGCCCTACTCGAGGCCAACTTTATCCGAGAACTCCTCTACACGACCTGGCTAGCCAACGTCGTACTAGTGAAAAAATCTAATGGGAAATGGCGCATGTGCGTCGACTACACGGACCTCAACAAAGCTTGTCCGAAGGACGCCTTCCCCCTACCAAACATCGACGGATTGGTAGACGCTGCATCCGGTCACCGATACCTCAGCTTCATGGACGCATATTCCGGATACAACCAGATTCCGAGACTTATCCGGTAACAAATTAGAAGTCTACATAGACGACATGCTCGCCAAGACCGAATCCAGCAAACAACTAACCAACGACCTCGAGGTCATAATGAACACCCTACGAAAGCACCAAATGCGACTCAACCCGGCAAAATGTGCCTTCGGAATGGAAGCAGGAAAGTTTCTCGGCTTCATGATTATACAACGCGGAGTCGAAGCAAACCCAGAGAAATGCCGTGCCATCCTTGAAATGACAAACCCAAAAAACCTCAAAGAAATCCAAAAGCTCACCGGCAGATTAACGGCGTTATCACGTTTTCTCGGGGCATCGGCTCAAAAGGCAATCCCCTTCTTCAAACTGATGAAAAAAGGAACACTTTTCAAATGGGAAACGGAATGCGAAGAAGCTTTCCAACATTTCAAAAAAGTTCTAGCGGAACCACCAATCCTCGCCAAACCTCAGACAGGGGAAACACTGTACATATACCTCTCCATAACGGAGGAGGCACTTGCAGCAGCACTAATCTGAGAAAACGAGAAAAAGATCAAAAACCCATATACTTCATAAGCAAAGTCTTACAAGATGCGGAAGCTCGCTACTCACGCATAGAAAAGCTAGCTTACGCACTCCTTATAGCCTCCCGACGCCTACGACAATACTTCCAAGCTCATTCCATGACGGTCCGAACCGACCAAGCGGTCAAACAGGTACTACAAAAACCCGACTTAGCAGGAAGAATGCTAGCATGGTCCATCGAACTATCCCAGTTCGATATCAAGTTCGAACCTCGATACGCGATCAAAGCACAGGCCATGGCCGACTTTATCGCCGAAATGACACCAGGAGACTCCACCCCGAATCGTGGAAGCTACACGTTGACGGCTCCTCGAATACCACCTCCGGAGGCGCCGGGGTCATTCTCGAAAGCCAAAACGGAGTCGTGATCGAACAATCAGTGAGATACGAATTCCCGGTCTCAAACAACCAGGCAGAGTACGAGGCCCTCTTGGCAGGCCTATCCTTAGCCAGGGAAGTCGGAGCAAGGGTCCTAGAAGTAAATACCGATTCTCAGGTAGTCAGTTCCCAAATTAACGGAGACTACCAGACACGAGATCCCCTACTCCAACAATACCTCGCCAAGGTAAACAAACTAAAGGAAGGATTCGAGCACATTACCATACAGCACATCCCTAGGGAACGAAATGCCAGGGCAGACCTACTCTCCAAGCTAGCCAGCACCAAACCCGGACACAGTAACAAGTCGCTGATCCAGGAAGTTGTCAAGACACCCTCCGTGTCAACAACGACCGACGCTCATCTGACAATCTCAAACCGGGGATCTTGGACCTACCCTATCCTGCAATACCTCCTCGATGGAACACTGCCACCAGACCCCAAAGAGGAAAAACGAATAAAAAGGGAAGCCGCCAACTATACCATTGTCGCAGGACAGCTATACAAACGTGGATTCTCGCAACCCCTGCTCAAATGCATCGAACCCGAGAACACGGAATACATACTCCGTGAAATCCACGAAGGCTGCTGCGGTCACCACGTCGGGGGCAAAACATTAGCCCAAAAAATCATCAGAGCAGGCTACTTCTGGCCCACGGTTATCCGGGATTCCATACAAATAGTTAAAAACTGCAACAAATGCCAAAGGCACGCCAATATTCACCAAGCCGCACCGCACCAGCTCAGCACCATATCGGCAGAACGGCCGTTCGGCACTTGGGGCATCGACCTCGTCGGACCCTTCCCAACGGCACCCGGCCAGCTTAAATACCTCATCGTCGCCATAGACTACTACACTAAATGGATCGAAGCCGAACCCCTGTCCTCCATAACGGCAACCCAATGCCGAAAATTCCTTTGGCGTCAGATCATCACCCGATTCGGGATCCCCGAGATCGTTATCTCGGACAACGGAACTCAATTTACCGACAAAAAATTCAGAGAATTTTTAGAGGGGCTACATGTATCCCACCGTTTCAGCTCGGTAGAACACTCTCAGACAAACGGACAGGTGGAATCCGCGAACAAAATAATTGTCAAAGGACTTAAAAAGCGGCTCGACGAAGCCAAAGGACTATGGGCCGACGAACTCGGGTCGGTCCTATGGTCATACCGAACCACACCTCAAACAACAACGGGAGAAACACCTTTCCGACTAACATACGGTGTTGAGGCGGTCATCCCGGTAGAGATCGGAGACCCAAGCCCCAGAAAAACGGTCGGAGGTAACGACGAGGAAGCAGAACGAGACCTCATTGACGAAACAAGAAGCATAACCCATCTCAGAGAGCTAGCCCTAAAGCAAAGAATCAGCCTGAGATACAATCACGGAGTCATCCGGCGAGAATTCGCGGCCAACGACCTCGTCTTACGACGAAACGACATCGGTCCCCCGACCCCAGGAGAAGGGAAGCTCACCCCCAACTGGGAAGGACCATACAGAATCAAGGCCGTAATCGGAAAAGGAGCGTACAAACTCCAACGGCTCAACGGCGACGAAATCCCGAGAACATGGAACGCCGCCAACTTGCGACGATACTACGCCTAGACCAACCCACAAGGTCGCACCCTTGCCCTCATTTCTGTTTTTGTACTTCTCCTACCAGTTTACAAATTCTAAAGTTTTATTTCATCTAAGTTTTAAACACGGGTACTCTTTCCCGCCAACAACGGAGGGTTTTAACGAGGCCCAACCATCAATAAAAATTCCATTAAAACAGCTATTTATATTTTCCTAAATGTCTCAAAAACGGAACGGAAACACGGCCACAATTGGGGGACTGATCACCCCCCAGGCCCAAAACACGCGGATATCCATGAAAAAACCCGACCAAACGACGGTCCGAGGGAACAAAATAGCCTAAAAACGGAATATAAAGAAGGCCCGGACGGCCCAAAAACAATATAACAACGGAACATACAAAAAGGCCCGAACGGCCGATAAACACTAATAAAACGAAAGTTCGGTGTTCCAAAATCCCAAAATACACGGCCCTTGGCCATCCAAAAGTATCCAAAAACACAGTCTGAAGAAAAATCCAAAAAAGATAAAGATAGAAAGCTACTCGAGGTCAACGATCTGGCCATCACGAACAATCTTGAAGGCCCCCATCACGGACACATCCGCACCAGGAGCCAGCACTAAGGCCTGAGCCCTCATCGTCTCCTCGGTAGCCGCAATCGCACCCTTTGCATCAGCCAATAACTCCGCCTTCTCCCTCCTCAAGGCAGCAACCTCGGCCTTCAAAGTCTCTGATTCACTGAGAAGCACGGCCGCCTGAGAACCCGCATCAGAAGCCCGTTGCCGCTCCTCCGCCAGTTGAGAAAGAAGCGAAGTCTCAACCTCGGAAAGCCGGAGAATCTCCGCCCCGGCTTCCTCAGATGACTTCACCGCCTTCTCCCTAGCAACCCCGGCAGCCTCAAGCTCCTCCTTCAGCTTAGCCACCTCAGCCTGAGAATGACGGAGCTTCTTGTCCAACAAGCCAACTTGTGCCATCACGGGCTCGGCTTTCCGAACAACAACGGCAGATCGGAGAAGAGCACGATACACCGACTTAGCCTGGAACGAAACATCGCAGCCATCAAAAAACGGCTCCGTCCCAGGCATCAAGTGCTGATCAATAAACCCCGGAGCATCGAAACGTCGGTCCATCACACTGGGCACCAAACCTTCATCCTCGAAGGTCTCGCTGCTCGGATCCTCAGGCCTTCTTCTCTTCCGAGAAGCCTCAGCAGCCGTCACCACAATGACTTCAGGAGAGTTCGTAGGCTCTGGAGAAACTTGAGCCTCGGCCCGCGCACCCGAGGAAACCACCTCCTGAGAAACTGGCTGAGAATCCACGGCAGGGTGAGAAACAGGAGTAGCCGGAGACGACAACCCCTCCTCCAGGGCCATCGCCGCCTTCAAACGAGCCAAGGATGTCAAGCCACCAGCCATCTCTACTGCAAACAATACAAAAAATCCCAAGTTACAAAAACGGGAAACAAAACATAAAAACCAAAGAAAAAACAGACACACACCAACATATGACCGGTAAGCAACCGGATCACCCATCACGTCCCGGGGATTAAGAGGACGCTCTCCAAACAACTGCCACAGAACGAGAGCAATATCCCGCTCCTCCGAGGACAGGAACTCTTTCGAAACCCGAGTAAAAACCGACGGACCCGCCTTAAAATTCCAGTAAGTGGGGAACCGGCGATCACCCTCCAACGTCAACCAAAAGGGATGATGTCCCTCCGCGGGACGAACCTTAAAATAACCACTCTTAAAACCGTGGAAGGAGTCTTCATACAAACCGAAAATCCGACGATGGGGCTGAGCTCGGAAAGATACATACCCCTTTTTATGCTTCCCCTCCTTAGTCAGAAGAGTACACAAGAAAAGGAAAAGAAAAACGTTTACTGAGGCAGGTAACTCTAAATAATCACAAAGGAGTTCAAAAGACCGTATTGCCGCCCAGCTGTTCGGATGTAGCTGGGACGGCGCCACGGAGCACCGATTCAACAACTGCTGAACAAAAGGAGAAAAGGGAAGCCGAACACCAAGCCGGGTGAACATCGCCTCATACACCCACATCCAATCCGGCACTGTCGAGGAGTCGAGATTGGTATAGCAAACCCTCTCGTCAACCCCAGGGAGGGCAAGCTCGTAGTAACGTTCGGCATCGCCACCCCCACAAACAGCCCCTTCATCACGGAGCCGTTGGAGGTCCGCCTCCGTCATCCGCGACGGCGTCCCCCAAACATCACTGGTGACCCAAGAAAAAAGGTCAGGGACACCCCCCTCCGGGGCCACCGGAGCCCTCACACCCTCCGTCCGTCGGCGAGCCATACCTAAAATATCGGCGAAGCACCACCGTCAGCCAAACCTCACGGCAGAAAATGACGGCGGGTAAAAAACCAAAAAATACTGCCACCGCACACCACCAATTATACGGTGGCACTCGCCCCAACCCTTTTTCTAGGAACCCAACAGAACTATCTAACCACCATACAAACACCACAAAACTACTCTAAAAACAGCTACACTTAGCAAAAACAAAAACAAAATACTACAGAAAACAAAGCAGAAGAAGCAAAAAGAAACAAGAGAAATGCTAACCTGATAAATCGAAGGAAGACAACCCAAAGGAAAGACGCTGCAAAAGAAGACCAACCAAAACCACGGAAAGCAAAAATGAAGAATGAGGAATGCTCTGGTTGGAAAAGGAAGCAATAGAGAAGTAAAAGCAGAACGAGGGAACTGAAGGAGGAAAACCAAAACGGTTTCGAAAAAAGCAAAATGGCAAAAATACCCTTAGAGAGCAAAGCAAACGCAAGGGCAAAAAAGGAAAAGCGCAGCTCGCAATAAATACCCCCCTCGAAAGCAGATAACGCCTCGAAGAACGCAACAGACGCGACTGATACGGAAGAGTCACGTCAGATCTAAACGGTCAGACGAATCTACCACAATACGAAAACCGAGGCACCGACCTCATCCCAAAGTGATCAGACGGGCACCCGAGAAAAAAAAATCGAGCCCATAACAAACGTCTCCCAGCGACAGACCGATCTCGTTCGCTCTCCCGCTGCGGGGGCAACTGTTACGGATCCGACCCACGGATCCCGCATACCCGGTTACCCGGTACAACCCGTTTCGACCCGAAGGCCCAGAACCGGCCCTCCCAAGCTCCTAACCAACTTTCGAATTCAAACATCTCCCTTATCTCAGCCAAATAAGATAAGATAAGATATTCGCCATCACCTATAAATAGAGGACCCAGGTCCCTCCAGGTATTCATCCATTCCACATACTTTCTGCCTCTTAGATCCATTCTGACTTGAGCGTCGGAGTGTCTTTGCAGGTACCACCCCCCGTTGTTCCAATCAAACAATCCGGTTCCGGCTTCGCCCGCGGGTTCCCGATCCACCCTTCAAACCGTACCAGAGACATCTCGTACAATAATTTTAATTTAATTTTTTTTAATAAATAATTTTTGTTAGTTGTCTTTAAGAGTAATTTCCTCTGTCCCTAGCTATCTATTCTTTTACGACGAATTTCATCATTCACATTTTTTTTTCTACCAAAGATAGGAGACTCGAACCCGCAATCTCTTAATTGAGTATGGGGAGACTATGCCATTTGAGCTATTACTCATTGGCAAATTGGAAAGATATGTGACTTGAACCCGCGACCTCTTAATTGAGTATGGGGAATCTATGCCATTTGAGCTATAACTCATTGGCTCAAAAATTTGGAAAGATAGGAGACTCAAACCCGCAACCTCTTAATTGAGTATGGGGAGTCTATGCCATTTGAGCTATTACTCATTGGCTAAAATTTGGAAAGATATGTGACTCGAACCCGCGACCTCTTAATTGAGTATGGGGAGTCTATGCCATTTGAGCTATAACTCATTGGCAAATTTGGAAAGATAGGAGACTCGAACCCGCAACCTCTTAATTGAGTATGTCTATGCCATTTGAGCTATTGCTCATTGGCAAAATTTGGAAAGATAGGAGACTCGAACCCGCAACCTCTTAATTGAGTATGGGGAGTCTATGCCATTTGAGCTATTACTCATTGGCAAATTTGGAAAAATAGGAGACTCGAACCCGCAACCTCTTAATTGAGTATGGAGAATCTATGCCATTTGAGCTATTACTCATTGGCAAATTTGGAAAGACATGTGACTCGAACCCGCGACCTCTTAATTGAGTATGGAGAGTCTATGCCATTTGAGCTATAACTCATTGGCCAAATTTGGAAAGATAGGAGACTCGAACCCGCAACCTCTTAATTGAGTATGAGGAGTTTATGCCATTTGAACTATTACTCATTGGCAAAATTTGGAAAGATTCACATTTGATCAGGCAGAAAATAAATAATAAATTCGCGAGTGTTTAAGTTTTAAATTTCTCAAATATTTAATACTTACTCAAAAAATTCATTCATAAATGAGAAGATAGGATAGATACCATTGACACGGCAAATCTATTTTTAACGAGTCTTAGATAACACGTTTAGGAAATTAATAAAAAAAAGTTATAAGTAAAGAAGATTCCTAATCCCTATCCTATACCTATTCCAGGTGTTCTGATACAAATAAATGTAATACATAAGAAATTGTCAGAGTACATAAAAGAATATCACATTGACGAACTTCGAAGTAGTTTTCGTGGAAGCGTGGTGCTTGATTTGATTGCATTTAATTTGGGGTATATATAAGGAAAGAGGATAGAGGAAAATAATAGGACTCGTCATTAGAATCTGCAATATTATTAAGTAACGAACTATGGGTTGTTTTTGTTTCGGTGGTGGTGGAAAGAGGAATGCTCAAGAGAAAGTAGATAATAAGAGAAGTGAAAGAATTTATAAGGATGCACGTACAACAAAAACTGCAACTACAACTAACTCCACTACTGCTCCAAAACCAAAATCTCATAGAAGCGGTAGCGGCGGAACCAAAGACGGTGACTTAGTTATTATGACAGCTGCTGCCTTCGACAACACCGCAACTACTTCTGCCGCTTGCGGTGGCGGAGGGGGTGGTCAGCATCATCATCATCATCATCATGAACACGGTGGAGGTGGTGGTGGAGGGGGTGGTCAGCATCATCATCATCATCATGAACACGGTGGAGGTGGTGGCGGTGGAGGTTGTGGTGGTGGCGGTGGCAGCGGAGGAGGTTGTGGTGGTGGCGGCGGCGACAATGGCGGTAGAGGAGGTTGTGGTGGTGGCAGCAGCGGTTGTTGAAGTTTTATTTTGAATATATATTCTGTTCTTTTTAGTTTTCAGTTTGAGAATTTTTATTTTATAATAATGTTTGAAAAATAATAAAAAATCAATTTAAATAATTTAAAGTTGTGTTATTTAAAATTCATTACTTATAGTTAAAATAATTATATAATTTTAAATGTAATAAATATGTAATTATGAATATTATACATATAAAATAATATTTTAAAAATTAGATTGGATCGGTTGGTTAGATTGGACTAAACGGGAATTAATCTTTTAACCGATCCAGTTTATATTTAAAACTGGCTTGCGATAAATCAATGAAAAATTAGTCAAATTGGGGGTTAATCGGTGAATTAGCTAAACTGAACCGATTTTTTGAAGAGTTGGTTTGCTCTTTCGCATTAAAACGGTGTCATTTTGATTCCTTCTCCCAAAAAAAAAAAAAAAAAATCCAAACCAGCATCTCTCTCCCCAAAATTCCTAGTTTCTAATTTATGTGATCAAAAGCAAACATATCCCCTTCTTCCTTCTCTTTCTTTTTCTCCCCAAAATCTAATTCTAATTTTTTTAATCCTATCAAAGCAAACAGCAAAGCCACACCAGCATGCCCTTCTAGATGCGAATTTTATAACCCACAAAACACCGGCAAATACACTAAGTCGTACCCAGTAATAAATCACGGTGAGTGAGTATCGATCCCACAAGAATTAACAGATTAAACATGCAATGGTCAATTAATTACTCTAATCAGACAATTAATAATAAGGGTTTTCAAAGACAATTGCATAAAGAGGCAGTGAATTGAATAAAAACAAGTTGTAAGTGACTGAGAAGAAAAATATTATTCAAAAGAGTTAAGGTTTCAGAGATATTAAAACTTCCGGAAAAACGTTTTTCACTTTCCACCTTCATTAAATAATGATGTTTCTATGGCAAATCATAAATAATTAAACTCCAATTCCTTGGTAATTCAATTTCTCTAATCCTAATCAATTATCAATTCCTTGATTAATTAATTGTGACAAGAGGTCAAGAACATTCACTGATTTTAAAACCATATAACTCTCAAGAACCAAACTTGGTTGATTCGATGTCACTTATCAATTCCAAATTCAAAACTTAAGAATCATGAGAAGAAGTTTTCAAGCTCAATTCAATTAATTAACTTTTCCAAGATATTAATAGAATTCAAATGAGAAGAGAATTGTTTTTCAACACATTCAATTTCTTAGGATGAAGAACGAATATTTTTTATTAAGAAAACATCAATGCATTAATCAAGATAGAAAAGCTATAATATTAATCCATAGGAATCAACAGAGCTCCTAACCTTAACTTAGGAGATTAGTGGCTCATGCTTCAAAATCAAGACAAACAAAGTATGGAAAACTGCGAAGGTTCCGAAGGTTCTCTCAAAGTGTTTTTAGAACCGTTATATACTAAAAACAAAAACCAAACCTAATTATTAAATTTGAACTTAAATTCAAAACAAACAAATCAAATCAAATCTAATCTTCCGCATTAAATTCTCAGCTTTGTGTCTTCCCTTTAAGGCTTTAGTGGTCCTAAGTGTGAAATTCTGAATGGGCTTGAAAAGTGGCCAAAGTGGCTTGTGGAAACTGGACCAAGGGAGCAAGTGAAATACCCATATGTGTGGCATGTGAAACGCCACTCTTTGTATGTGCAATGCCACGTTTTGCATGCAAAATGCCACGCTTTCCTAGAGCTTGTCCTCTGGCGTTTGAAACGCCATCCTTTTGCGTGCGAAACGCCAATCTTTCCTTCATTAGGCGTGCTTGCATGTGAAACGCCAATATGTGGCATTAAACGCCCGTCTTTTATGATCCCTGGAGCTCTTCTTTCTTTGGCGTGTGACACACCCTTGTTGTGGCGTGTAAAACGCCCAAATGAGTCTTTGAAGTGGTCTTATAAAAAGTTGGCCCAACGTGTAACGCCGAGCTGCGGCATGTGGAACGCCACTCAACAACCAAGGTCCTAGGAGTGTGACCTTGGCGTGTGACACACCACTGAGTGGCGTTTAAAACGCCCATATAAATGCTCCAAGACAAGCCTTCGAAGGGGTATAGTTCTTCATCGCCCATTGTTTATGGCATTCAAAATGCCCACTATTCACTGACTTGTGCGTACGCACAGGCGTGTGCATGCGCACACATGCACATATTTTCACTTGTACGTACGCACAGAGGTGCGTGCGTATGCACAAGTCTCAAATCTTCCATTTTTTTGTGCATCGAAGCCGTGTGAATGTTGAACACTCATTGTTTTTGGGATTGTGCATACACACAGGCGTGTGTGCATACGCACAGATGCTTAAACTTCAAAGGGCATTTGCAAACTGCACACCCACTGTTCAGGGCGTGTTAAACGCCAGCTATGCACGTCAAGGAATGCTCTTCTCTTCATGGCGTGTTGTATGCCCATTTCTTGCTCAAATTGCCTTCGATCTAATACTCTGGAAAGCTGGCCTAGCGTGTAACGCCGTGTCTTGGTGTGTTGCACGCAAGGTTCTTCATTGGGCGTTTGAAATGTCAATTTCTCGGCATGTCAAACGTTACGGTAAGAGACAAACTGGGAGTGTGCTTAGTAGGTGTTTTGCAACGCCCAACATGCAGCATGTGACATACCATACATGCAATTTCTTTGGAACTTTGGCTTAGCGTGTAATGCCCCTATGTGGCATGTGAAATGCCAGGTCCCCTGTTTCTCATTCATGGGCGTGTTGCACGCCCCCTGTCGGCGTGTAAAACGCCAGCCCTCTGCCTCCTGTCGAATGCTTTTCTGGTTGCTTTCTTTTGCTTGTACTCTGCTTCTCTTTCGCCTTCATTTTTCTGTTATTGAATCAAAAATCAAAGGACTCAAAGTACTAATAAAATTTCATATAAAAGCCTATGATAACAAGCAACAAGCAGTGAATTCCATCTAGAAATATCCAAGAAAAGTACTTAAGATGCTCATGCATCACAACACCAAACTTAAGCTCTTGCTTGTCCTCAAGCAAGCAAAAAACCATGCTTTAATTATCAAAATATTAAAGCTTAAAATTACAAGGGTGAATGGTAGCAATCCAAATGGTTTTGGTTGTCTGTTTTACTTATGCACAATTCAACATATATGGTAATAATCTTTCAAGACCTCTATTTGAATTAGATTATGGAGTCCTTACTCAACTCATTACCTTGAAACAAGCTTATTTACTTTCCTTTCACATCTTATTTTGTTTGGTGCTTTGTACCTTGAGCCTATCCGTGACTCTAAATGCTTTGTTTTCAAGTTCTACTTGATACATAAGCACTGCAAGCACTTGATTGGGGGCTCTTTGAGCTAATTTTTCTTTTGATTTTTTCCATCAGTGGTGCTTAGGGCCTTTGGCTTCTCGTCTTTTGGGGGATGCTTTGCATCTTTGAGCATGGCTGTGACTTTAAATGCTTTGTTTTCAAGCATTTTTCTGATACATAAGCACCACAAGTACTTGAGTTAGGAGGGCTCTTTGAGCTTATTTTTTTTTTATTTCCTTAGTCAGTGGTGCTCAAAGTCTTTGCCTTCTCTTTTCAACCCTTTTTGTTAATTACTGTTCATTATATTTTGCTTCCCCAAGGCTTTGTCAAGTGTATGAATCCCATAATAGTCCTCTAAACTGAGGCCTTAAATAGTTCTTGCTCAATAAGTATTGAATATTTTAGTTAATTTGTCTTTTCCAAACTCATTCTCGTGCCTTAGGTTTATACCTTGTTTTGTGGTATTTCTTTCTTTCCACATGCTCTTTACTTGCTTTGAATGACAAGTACAATTGTGATTTGTTGATTGTGATGGATAAGTCATGGTAAGCACTTAAGAGACAGAGATCATAATTACATTAATTGAAAGGAAGATAACATGCATGAATTTAAAATAGGGTAAGGCAATAAAAACACAAAGCATAAGAACATATAACCAGAACTTCACCACCTTAGTTGTCGCTTTCATCATCTTTCTCATTGTCTTCCTCCTCATCTCCTTTATCTCCTTCATCATTATCTTGTTGAGGTTCTCTGGTCCTCCATATCTCTTGGTGTTGCTCAAGAGTTTGTTGAGTGATGTTGACATTTCCTTTGTAGAGTTGATTATGGATCCATTCACTAACTTATGGGATATGGGGCCATTACTGAATTTGCTATTTGTTGTCCCACACAAAGATAATTCAACTTTATCTCAAATCTTAACTTCAAGTTGTAGATTGCAAATCATTGGCTCTCTTGCTCATGCATCATATGGTTGATGAGCCTTCCTTGATTTAGTTGCTCCATCCTCAGTTGGTCCATGCATGAGGCTAGTTATTGCCAATATTCTAGAGGAGACAAAGATGAAGCTTGAGGCATGGAAGTTTGAGCTTCTTATATTTGTGGAGGTGGAGTGGTTGATAGAGCCTCCCTTCTTGGTTGAGATCTTGGTCTTGGTGTTCTTGGATTGATAATGACCCTCTTCATACTTTCAGGTGTAATGAGATTATCCCTCTTGACTATTTCATCACCAAAATCAAGATCCATCCCTGCATGCTCACATAATCTATAAATGAGGCTTAGAAACCCAAACCTTATGTTCTTTTGAATGTTCTCTGCTATCTTCTGAATGTTAGGTGGGATAAATATGCTATATCTACCTTTTCTCCAGTCATAATGCAACGAATAAGTATGGCTCTTTCCTTAGTAACCTCCGAATTATTTGAGGAAGGACTAATAATTCTTCTTACAAACTCAAACTATCCTCTTGCTATTGGAGAAAGATCACTTCTTTTCAATTGGTTTGGAAGCTCATCCTTATCCTTGATCCATTCGATCTCAATGACACAAATATCACTAATAACATCACCGTACCTTTGGTAGGCACTCACTCTTTGTGTATAGCTCATAGTAGATGATGAGGAAGAGACAGAGAAAGCAGAGGAGTCTCTTAACCTTAGGACTCTTCTGATTGCTCCGGGTCTAAAGTCCACCATCTTCTTTCTCACATAACTGAAGTAAGTAGGTTCCTTTCGTCCGTCCATAGTGGCATTGACATAAAATTCACGGACAATCAAGGTTGTGACCTTTCTTAGTGGCTCACATAGAAGTTGTTACTTCCTCTTTAGGATTTATCTTCGTATTTCTAGATATAAATTCTATGGAATCTCAAACTCCACCTCATAGATCACTATCTTACTTGCCACCTATCCATAGAATTGAAGTTCACAGAAAGGGGAACGGAACTTCTCCTCCTCGTCTTGAGGTTCGGCAAGTGCCTTTTTCTTTCTCTTCCTTGAGGATGATGCATCATTGCGAGGAGCCATAAAGTGAATGAGTATTAATGTAATGGGTAAACCACACCAAACTTAAAAGTTTTTTTTATCCTCAATCAAGAAGAAGAATGTAAGCAGAATGTAAGAAAAGAAAGGAAGGATGTAGATGGTGAAGGGATGGTGGTGAAGTGTGGTATTTATAGGGAAGGGCTGGGGGTATACGAATGGTGGGGATGGCAAAGAGACATCCAAGGGTGTTCAGACTCTCTTGAAAATAGAAAATGATGTAAGAGTGTGTAAGTGAAGGGGATTAGGTGTGGGTTACAATGATGGTGAGGCTAGTGTATAGGGTGTAAGGTTAAGGGAAGGGTGAGTAGGTGGTGGAAAGGTAAGGGACAAAACATGTAAGAGTGAAGTTATGATGGTTAGTGGCACAGTCATCAATGTCATAAGTGAGGTGAAGACTTATGCGTGCAAGGCTATTATGATAATGATGACCACTATATGATATACTTGAAATCTACTTTAATGAGGCATGTGAATGAAGCATGAGTATGAGGTGCATGCAAAAAGGGTATAGTAGCATGAATAAGTGGTGCATGCAAGAAAGTATGCATGGAATGAACCATAATGCACGTGTATGCATGCATGGGGTGTTCCTTAGAATGCCTTCCTTCCTTATGTACCTTGTTATCTGGGGATACACTTAGTAAACTTGTGCAAGTATTCAAAGTAATCAAAAGTAATAAACATAATACAGAAGATAAGAGACTAAATAAAAATTATAAACTAAGAGAAAGAATTAAAACTATGGGGGTTTGCATGAACCAAGCTTAGTGAGTGGTGTTAATACCAAACTTAGTTCTGAGCCAAGTACCTAAAGAGTATAACACCATGCAAGAGTGGTACACCAAACTTATTTCATACAAACCTCCTAGAATTAAACTATTGAAATTAAAATATTGAAATAAAGCGTAACAAAAGTTGGGTTGTCTCCCAACAAGCTCTCCTTTAATGTCACTAGCTTGACGGTTGAACTTCTCTAGGTGAGGAGTTGGATTGTTCTCTGGCAATCTATCTCCCCTTCAAGATAATACTTAAGTCTCTGGCCATTTACAGTGAAGGTCCTTCCTGAGCTTTCTTCCAAAAGCTCCACATACCCATATGGTGAGACTTTAGTGATGGTGAAGGGTCCACACCACCTTGATTTCAATTTATTTGGGAAGAGTTTCAACCTTGAATTGTAGAGCAATATCACTTTCCCAGGTTCAAAAGTCTTTGAAGCTACTCTTTTATTATGCCATATTTTTGTTTTCTCCTTGTAAATCTTGGCATTCTCATAAGCTTCCATTCTGAACTCATCAAGTTCATTTAGCTGGAGCAATCTTTTCTCCCCCACATCCTTGGCATCAAAGTTGAGAAAACTTTTTGCCCAATATGCTTTATGCTCCAATTCCATAGGAAAGTGGCAATCATTGCCATAGACAAGTTGATATGGTGACATTCCAATAGGGGTCTTGAAAGCCGTTCGGTAAGCCCAGAGGGCATCATTAAAGTTTCTTGTCCAATCCTTCCTTGACGCTCCCATGGTATTTTCTAATATTCTCTTGAGTTCTCTGTTAAAAATCTCTACATATCCACTAGTTTGAGGATGATATGCGGTGACCACTTTGTGTTTAACTCCATATCTTTAGAGGAGTGTGTCTAGTTGTTTGTTGCAAAAGTGGTTACCACCATCACTAATCAATGCCCTTGGAACACCAAATCTACTAAAGATATTGTTGAGTTAAGAAATTAACTAAATTAATTAGTGATGACAAACATTATTTTTGGCAAAATAAATAATTAGAGTTGTTTAATTAATAAGTATATGTTGCTAATTATTTATTATATGTTGCAGGCCAAAATCTGATTTACAGCCCAAATTTGAATGGAAAATAAAACAAGGCAAATGGGCTGAATGGTAAGTGTGAATAAAGACAAGCCTAAGTCATTCATTTCAAACAAAATTCATCAAAGAAGCATAGCAAGGCACCAACGGGCTGAAGTAGAGAAGAACCCGATCCAAGCCTGAAATTGTTTTTCAATTTCCCACCATCTTGCTCCAACCAAAGCAACGTTCCTCTCCTCTCTAATCAAGTCAAATCAAGACTTCAGAAAAGTAAGAAAGAGAAAGAAAAGAAAAGCTTCCTCCATAAGCCAGTAACCAAAGAAGCAAGAAAGAGAAAATCTAAGCTTGAAGCACAGAAGCTAAAGCAGAAAATCTAATCCAAATCAAGCTTAGGTTAAAGGTAATCCATCTCATCTTGCATGCATCAGATCTTCATCCCTTCTTCCCAACTCTCTGCTCTATCCGAAAATGGCATTCAAGGGAAAGTTGATCTCTGTTCTTCACTGCTACAAATCTACGGTCACAAAAGATTCTTGGGGACCAAGTTGCATCTCTATGGTTCAGATTTGGTTGACCATTGGAAGAAAATTTTGGTTACTCTTATATGGCTTTCGGTCAAGTTGGAGAAGTCAGAAGCAAAGTTTCCATTGTGAGGTTTAATGGGAAAAAGTGAGACAGTGTGTTGTTGAAGCTCAAGGCTCAAGGTGTTGACCTTGGAAGAAGAAATCAGCCACATGCAAGGAGATAAAAGAAGCTTGCTGTTCATTCAGAAAGCAAGGAGAGAAAACCAGTGAATAGAGGTTATTGTTCTGAGAGAGCTCTTTGAAGAAGTTCAACTAACTGGACAGTGTAACCTAATCAAAGGTGCATTCCGCCAGTATGAAGAACTGAATCAGAGGCTTGCTAATCTGGTTTTTCGCATAGCACAGAGGCTGTTGATGAAGTCAATCTCCTTCATGTTTTACCGATTGTAATATACTTTTCTATGTTTATCTTTCTGTAATTTCTTGTGAGAAAAGGCATTGTGAGAAAGCTCAAGTAAAAGCCATGAGTGGAAAAAGGCTGAGTGATACACTTGAGAGAAAAGCCTAGAGTTATTTTCAGATTTCTTTAGGTGTGTTTATGTCTTGTATCTTGTACCTGTGAGGTATCCCTTTCTTAGTTGGGTTAGCACTAAGAGTGAATAGTTAGGTATAAGCATAGCCAATGTCAAGTTAGGTTAGAACTTGAGTGTGAAAGGATTGGGTCAATCCTGAGTTATTGGTGTATGTAATACTGTTAACTATAGTGAAATTCTTCCATAGTTGTGGAGGAGACTGGATGTAGGTTGTATAGCACAAGGCAACCGAACCAGGATACATGCTGGTGTTAGCTTTTCTCTTCTCTGCTGTGTTCTGTTTTCTGATATTCATGAGACAAAAATAAATTGTCTCATAAAATTTCTGCTGCTAAGTTTAAACAGAATCAGAATTGCAAATCTGTTTTAAAAGGGTAACAACAGCAACTAAAAGGAAGGCATAGATTCAACCCCCCTTCTCTAAGCCTACCACAACCTTCAATTGGTATCAGGAGCTAAGGTCTCAAGAATCAAGCTTAACCGCTTGGAGCAAAGATCCAATGGCGAACAACCTGGGCACAACCACAGTTGCCTACACCCTCACTGAAGGCCAGTCAAACAACCGGCCACCTTTCTTTAACGGAAAGAACTATTCCTACTGGAAAGAAAGGATAAGGATCTTCATCCAATCCATTGACTACAACTTATGGAAGATCGTTGTGAGTGGTCCCAAGATCCCAACAAAAACAAGTGCTGATGGAGTGGTGACTCCGAAAGAAGAAGCTGAATGGAATGAAGATGACAAAAAGAAGATAGAGCTGAACGCTAAAGCAATCAACCTTCTTCATTGTGCTATCAGCTTTGAAGAGTACCGGAAGGTGTCTAGATGCAAGACAGCCAAAGAAATCTGGAAAAAACTCCAGGTTACACATGAAGGCACCAAACAAGTAAAAGAAACGAGGATTGATATGCTGCGAAAAGAGTACGAGATGTTTAGCATGAAGGATGGAGAAAGCATTGATGAAGCATTTGAGAGATTCTCAATCATAATCAACAACCTTGATGCTATGGGTACAAATTATGCAGAACAAACCTTGGTGAGAAAACTCCGTAGAAGCCTCACAAAAGAGTGGGAAAACACTGCCACTGTCCTAACCGAGAGTAACAACATAAGTCCCATAACCTATGATGAGCTGAGAGGAAAACTCCTTGCCTATGAAGCCACACACACAAACACAGACTCAAAGAAAAAGGGAATAGCCCTCAAGTCACAAATAGAACCGAAAGAGAGTGAGTCTAGTGATGGTATTTCAGATGACAAGCTTTTGTTTTTTGCTAGGAGATTTAGAAGGATGATGAAAAGTAAGGGCAAATACAAGGGTTCAAGTTCAAAGGAGCAAAAGATAGACTTGAGCAAGGTGACGTGTCATCATTGCAAGGAGGCTGGGCACTTCAAGTCAAACCGTCCAAAGCTCAAAAAGGAGGACAAAGGCAAGAAGGAAAGGAAGAGAGTACTCATGGCATCTTGGGAAGATCTTGAGAATGACTCAAATGAAGAAGAAGAATCTGAAGGAGATGACAAAGACTGCTTCATGGCTGGAAACAACAATCTTGATGAGGTAAACTACTATGATTTAACCATTGAGGACTTGCATGTTATTATTGATGATCTCACTTTAAACACATCAAAACTGCTTGATAAATACAATGAGTGCAGATCTGAAAGAGATGTGTTAAGAGCTGAAAATGATTTTTTAAAAGAAAAAGTGAAGGAAACTGAAAGTGCTTTAGACATCATTGAAGAAAACAGATTTTTAAAATCTGAACTTGAAAAATTAAAAGGAAAGCACATTGTGGATCCTTCTCATGAGTTAATTGCTGAAAATAAAAGATTAAATGATATGATTAAAAGGCTGAATGGTGACTTAGCAAAATTTGCTCAAGGTTCTAGCAACTTGGACAAATTACTTGCAAGTCAAAGACCATTGTTTGAAAAATCTGGTTTAGGCTACATAGCCAAGGAAGATGTAGTTTCTAACACTTCCCCTATAAAATTTGTGGCCTCTTCATCAAATACCAAATCCATACCAAACAAATCAGGTATCGGATATGTTTCAACATGTGAAGAAAAATCTGATGAAGAATACACAATTAAAACTGAGCCTTCACCAAAAACTGAACCGAGTTCAAACCGGCCAGGTTTGGGTTATATTTCGAAAAATGAGGCTGCTTTCAAGAAACCAACCTTTTACAACAAAACCTCATTTTCGAAAGGCAAAAATATTCAAAAAAATTCTGGTGAAAATGCTTTTGCAAAGAGGAATAACTTTATTAAAAATTAGTTTGTCAAAAGAAATGCATCTCCTCCAAGAACCAGAAAATTTCAAAGCTTTAATCATTTCAAGCAATATAACTCACATCAGTTTCAGCAACACACACCAGAAAATCATTGTGTTAATTGCAAGAAATTTGGTCACTCATATGCACAATGCTTCATTGAAAAGAGAGTTGTAGGAAACAAAGTCTACAATGTTGTTTGTGATTTCAATGCACTTGGGCAACCAAGATGGATTAACTTCAAAGGATCCAAATTAATTTGGATACCTAAGGCTACTTGAAACTCATCATACAGATTTGCCTAGCATCCAAGAACAAAAAGAACATGTGGTACATGGATAGTGGATGTTCGAGGCACATGACTGGAAGGTCAACCTACTTCATCAAACTAAATAAGTATGATGGAGGTTTTGTGACCTTTGGAGATGATGGTAAAGGTAAAATCATTGCTGTTGGAAAAGTAGGTAATGAGCAATCTACTTTCATTGATGGTGTGCTTTTGGTTTGTGGTTTAAATCACAATCTTTTGAGTATAAGTCAGCTGTGCGATTTAGGATATTTAGTTATTTTCAAAAAGTTTGAATGCTGTGTTGTTAATGAAAAAACAAATGAAGTGATGTTTATTGCCAAGTGTTTCAATAATATGTATAGACTTACTCTTGATGAACTAAAGAATCAAAATGTAGCTTGTCTTCACTCTAAAGAATCTGAAAAGTGGTTATGGCACAAGAGATTGGGCCATGCAAGTATGTTTCAAATAAACAAACTTGTAAAGAAAGAATTAGTAAGAGGTCTTCCTTTGATAAAGTTTGACAAAGACATCACTTGTGATGCTTGCCAAATGGGAAAATAAACAAAAAGTTCTTTTAAACCAAAGGAAGACATCTCTACTAAAAGACCACTTAAGTTACTACACATTGATTTATTTGGTCCAACAAGAACTCAAAGCCTAGGTGGTAAACATTATGGTTTAGTAATTGTGGATGACTATACTAGGTTTGGTTGGGTTTTATTTCTTGCACACAAAAATGAAGCCTTTTCGGCTTTTGAACCTTTTTGCAAGAAAATTCAAAATGAAAAGGATTTGAAAATCTCTTCTATAAGAAGCGATCATGGAACTGAATTTGAAAATAATTTGTTTGAATCCTTTTGTGAGGAATTTGGAATATCTCACAACTTCTCTTGTCCAAGAACACCACAACAAAATGGTGTTGTGGAAAGAAGAAATAGAAGCATACAAGAGATGACAAGAGCCATGCTTTGTGAGAGTAATGTTCCAAAATTCCTTTGGGCTGAAGCAGTTAACACAGCTTGCCACATTTTAAATAGAACAATCATAAGGAAATTTTTGAAGAAAACCCCTTATGAACTTTGGAAAGGGTACCCACCAAACTTAGATTACTTGCACATCTTTGGATGCAAATGTTTTGTTTTAAATAACAAAGAAAATTTGGGAAAATTTGATCCAAAGGCTTATGAGTGTTTGTTTGTAGGATATTCCACAACTAGTAAAGCATATAGGGTTTATCATCAAGATGCTAGGATTATTGAGGAGTCCATACATGTTACATTTTGTGATACTAACTTGGTACAAAGCTTTTTGGAAGAATGTGATGCAGGGAATCAAGCTCAAAAGGAAGGTGAAGCTGCTCAAAATCAAGAAAAAGAGAGTTCTGGACAAGCTGAACCAGAAACTGCTAATGCTGAGAATTCAAAGAGATAATTCCATTTTGTCTCATGAATCTGAAGAAAATTCTGCAGTCAGCAGCGTTCAGAATCCCTTGGTGAATGAATCTGCCTCCAAGTCCACCAGACCTTGTGAATGGAGATTCTTGAAGAATTATCCTAAGGAATTTGTCATTGGGGACGTCTCTCATGGAGTGCAAACAAGGTCTTCCACTAGAAAGGCAAATGAAGGATCAAACATTGCCCTTCTTTCACAAATAGAGCCTCAAAACATCAAGGAAGCACTTAGTGACCCTTCTTGGGTTAAAGCTATGGAGGATGAGCTTCTTGAGTTTGAAAAGAACCAAGTATGGACTTTGGTTCCAAGGCCAAGTGGAAAGAAAGTGACCGGCACCAAGTGGATTTTTTCGGAACAAGTTGGGAGAAGATGGTAGCATTGCAAGAAACAAGGCAAGGCTAGTGGCTCAAGGATATGACCAAGAAGAAGGAATAGACTTTGATGAATCCTTTGCCCCTATTGCCCGAATGGAAGCCATAAGACTTCTCTTAGCTTATGCTGCATTTTGTGGTTTTAAATTATACCAAATGGATGTGAAATGTGCATTTTTGAATGGAGTGATAGATAGAGAAGTGTATGTGGAGCAGCCTCCTGGTTTTGAAAATAAAGAGCATTTTGATCATGTTTTCAAACTATCTAAAGCTCTCTATGGTTTAAGACAAGCTCCTAGAGCTTGATATGAGAGACTTAGCTCTTTTCTTTTGAAAAATGGTTTTCAAAGAGGCACCATTGACACAACTCTATTCATCAAGAACTCTAATGATTCTTTTATTCTAGTCCAAATATATGTTGATGACATTATTTTTGGATCAGCAAATGAATCCCTTTGTTCTGAATTTGGAAAACTCATGACAAGTGAATTTGACATGAGTATGATGGGTGAACTTAATTTTTTCCTTGGGCTGCAAATTAAACAAACTGAAAAAGGTATTTTCATTCATCAAGAGAAGTATGCCAAGGAATTAGTTAAGAAATTTGGTATGGAAAATGCCAAACCCATGGGAACTCCCATGCATCCTAATTCTAAATTAGATAAGGGAGAAACTGAGAAAGATGTTGATGAGACTAGGTATAGAGGAATGATTGGCTCTCTTATGTACTTAACTTCCTCTAGACCCGATATTGTGCAAAGTGTTGGATTGTGTTCTAGGTTCCAATCCAAACCAAAAGAGTCACATCTTTCTGCAGTTAAAAGGATCATTAGATATGTTCATGGCACATCCAATTTTGGTCTTTGGTATCCTAAGATTGATGATTTTTCTGCAGTTGGTTATTGTGATGCAGATTTTGCTGGTGATAGAGTTGATAGAAGGAGCACTTCTGGTTTATGTTGCTTCCTTGGGAAGTCCTTAAATGTATGGTCAAGTAAGAAGCAACCAACAGTGGCCCTTTCCACTGCAGAGGCTGAGTATATAGCTGTTTCCTCTTGTTGTTCTCAGCTTTTATGGTTAAAAACGCAACTTGCTGATTACAAATTAAATGCTAAAAATATTCCCCTGTTGTGTGATAATATGAGTGCCATTAATATCTCTAAAAATCCAGTTTTGCACTCTAGGACTAAACATATTGAAGTGAAATTTCACTCAATAAGAGAACATGTCCAAAAGGGGGATATTAGTATTCAATTTGTTAAATCAGAGGAGCAATTAGCAGATATTTTTACAAAATCATTAGTTGAGGACAGATTCTGCATGCTTAGGACTTGTCTAGGAATCTTGAGTTATGATTCTTTGTTTGAAAAATGCTGATGTATTTGCTGGAGCTTTTTGTCTCATAAACAGGCATGAGACAATTCTGGGCAGGTGATGAATGTTTCCATCAAGTCAGCGTGTTCTGGGCTTATCTCAAATGAACCTCAATCTGGGCCAACCTCAATATTCAGATCAAGAGTGGTCGAAATGTGTTTCATTAATCTCATATCACTTCAAGGCCCTAACATGAATGTTACAATCTTGTTTGTTATTTTTGATGACTTGTGTGTTTCATAAAAGGTTTTCAATAAATGTTTTGTGGCCCAAAAGGTTTTCAAGAGGATTTAATTTTGGCCCAAAAAGGTGTTTCAGGTAATTTTGTTGTTTTTTCTCAAATTTTAAAATTAACTTCCCTTTTATTTTTTAAAATCAAATAAAATCCTTATTTTATGAGGTCATGTCTTTTCAAGTCTTTTCAAATGGTGATGCAGTTGCATGGTTTTAGAAATTTACTTTTGGGTACGGTTACCAATACTCCCTCTCTTCCCTCCATAACTTCTCCACACACTCTTCGGTTTCATCCCACTCACTTTACTGCATCTCTTCCCTTAAAAGATTGAAACTAACCAAATGAGGAAGAAAACCATTGCAAAAAGGGCTCCTCGTGAAAAGGTTTTCAAGCTACCCACAAAGCCTTCCACTCGCTCTCAAGACTGCACCTTTACCCCTTCTCCTTCTCCTCCTACCTCTCCTCATCGCTGTGACCCCATGGCTCGGACCAAAAACACTCCAAGGTTTCCTGCCTCTGTCAAGCCGACGCCACCACCGAAGGCCACACCTTCCAAGCCTGGCTCCTCAAAACCAAGTTCAGCAAAGCATGGCTCCTCCAAAGGCAAACGTCAGGCGATTGAGGAACCCATACCCGAACCAACACAACCAAAATCCAGGTCAGTTCCAATGCGCTCTCAACGAGGTAACACTCGAGTCCCTCTCCAGAATGTTAAAGAACCAGACATTGGACCTTTTGATCACAAAGCTCACTTTTTGACTTCTCATTCGAACTATAACCCTTATAGATTCAAATCTTCCATGAACAATGATTTTTATGAGAAGGTTATCCAGTATCGTACCCTATGTCCCTCTTTTCTCGCTGATTTACCATCTTTGAAAAGAAAAGGTTTTCCTTTTGTTGATAACTTGATTTTTCTGGACTGGAATCACCTTTTTGATATCAAAAAACCTGTTTATCCCTTGTTGGTCAAAGAGTTTTATGCAAACATGACTTATCATGAAGGCACTGCTCATTCGTATGTCAAGGGC
Source organism: Arachis ipaensis (assembly GCF_059453495.1). Classification (NCBI taxonomy): domain Eukaryota; kingdom Viridiplantae; phylum Streptophyta; class Magnoliopsida; order Fabales; family Fabaceae; genus Arachis; species Arachis ipaensis. Next base: position 99,299,802 of record NC_142439.1, read on the forward strand.
CGAGATATCGTTTTAAACAATGAGACCATCAGTGATGCTTTGAAGTATACTGATGTTGGGCCCTGTGCCTACACGTCAGTTAAGTGGGATGAAGGAGTTGGTGTTTCTTACAATGATGCCCTGGCTAGTATTTGTGAACATATCTCTTTAATAGATGGCATTACACCCACTCACAAAGCCCTAGGATATGAGCGTGCTCAACTGCACCGAATAGTCAATCATATTATTCTGCCTCAAAGCGGCTCATATCAAAGGGTTTCCTACACTGATACTCTTGTTTATGCCCTTCTCACCAAAACTGAAATTTCATTTGCTTATTTGATGGTTAGATACATGTTTGACTCTGTTAGAAGTGAAAAGGACAAAGCTCTTCCTTATGGCATGTTTCTAACTTGTATTTTTGAGTATTTTGGTGTTGACTTGACCAATGAGAAATATGAAAATAGACATTCATATCTAAAGGGAGGTGGTTCAGTGAAACAGCAAAAAGGACCAACTTGATCTGAGAGAGTGGTTCTAGATGATGATGATGAAGAGTTCCTTTTAGATGATTCTACTGCTCCTTCCACTGAGGGTACTTCCATCTCCACTGGGAAGAAATCCACTCTGCTGAATGTGGTCAGGGATGTTGCTCAAGAGTTTGTCTCCCAATCAAATCACTTGATTGAATTGAGCAAAGAGAAAAGGAAGCTGGCTAGCAAGCATGAGAACTTTCTGAAGAAATCAAGGGATAGGGTGGCTGTACTGATGACCTTCATTGACAACCTTCAAAATGATGAAGACATTGCCACGGATGTTGAAGAGGAAGCCGCTTCGGAGGGGAATGGTTCTGATGCCTAGGATTTGTCTCATAAAAACTGTTGTTGCTGCTCTTTTTTTGTCTCATGAATTCTGCTTCTTTAGTACTTTTAAACTGTTTCATTTTGGATGACTGTAATAACTCTGGATATAACTGCACCTTTGGTAGTTTAGTTAGCACTTTGAACTGTGCTCTAACTCTTTTCTGCAGGATACAAGACTTTGTTTTTGTTGATCTTGTTTATAATCCGCCCTTGATGACAAAAGGGGGAGTAATAGCAATAGGACCCTAGTATTTTTTGGGATTTTTGCTGCATCCATACTTGAGTTTGCATGTTGAATAATCTTTGCTACATTAATACTTGTTTTCACATGCTGAATCTGTTTGCTGATGGTAATAGCTTGATGTTGGGTTGATTATGATATGTTGCTATCTGATTCTGACCCTGATGTATTAAAACTCTATTTTGGCCATTTAAACTATCACTGTTTGCTATACTTTTGGTTGGTACATAGCATCTGTTTAGTTCCATATAAGTATATGTAAACAGGAAAGAAGAGAAGAGCATAAATTCAGGGGGAGCTATCCTTGAAAAGGAAAGGGGGAGCAACATAAAAGCAAATGACAAAAATCAAAGGGAGTTTTCTAAACCTGACTCAAACTCATTTCCTTTTGATTATAGCTTAAATCATGTTTGTCATCAAGGGGGAGATTGTTGAGTTAAGAAATTAACTAAATTAATTAGTGATGACAAACATTATTTTTGGCAAAATAAATAATTAGAGTTGTTTAATTAATAAGTATATGTTGCTAATTATTTATTATATGTTGCAGGCCAAAATCTGATTTACAGCCCAAATTTGAATGGAAAATAAAACAAGGCGAATGGGCTGAATGGTAAGTGTGAATAAAGACAAGCCCAAGTCATTCATTTCAAACAAAATTCATCAAAGAAGCAGAGCAAGGCACCAACGGGCTGAAGTAGAGAAGAACTCGATCCAAGCCTGAAATTGTTTTTCAATTTCCCACCATCTTGCTCCAACCAAAGCAACGTTCCTCTCCTCTCTAATCAAGTCAAATCAAGACTTCAGAAAAGTAAGAAAGAGAAAGAAAAGAAAAGCTTCCTCCATAAGCCAGTAACCAAAGAAGCAAGAAAGAGAAAATCTAAGCTTGAAGCACAGAAGCTAAAGCGGAAAATCTAATCCAAATCAAGCTTAGGTTAAAGGTAATCCATCTCATTTTGCATGCATCAGATCTTCATCCCTTCTTCCCAACTCTCTGCTCTATCCGAAAATGGCATTCAAGGGAAAGTTGATCTCTGTTCTTCACTGCTACAAATCTACGGTCACAAAAGATTCTTGGGGACCAAGTTGCATCTCTATGGTTCAGATTTGGTTGACCATTGGAAGAAAATTTTGGTTACTCTTATATGGCTTTCGGTCAAGTTGGAGAAGTCAGAAGCAAAGTTTCCATTGTGAGGTTTAATGGGAAAAAGTGAGACAGTGGGTTGTTGAAGCTCAAGGCTCAAGGTGTTGACCTTGGAAGAAGAAATCAGCCACATGCAAGGAGATAAAAGAAGCTTGCTGTTCATTCAGAAAGCAAGGAGAGAAAACCAGTGAATAGAGGTTATTGTTCTGAGAGAGCTCTTTGAAGAAGTTCAACTAACTGGACAGTGTAACCTAATCAAAGGTGCATTCCGCCAGTATGAAGAACTGAATCAGAGGCTTGCTAATCTGGTTTTTCGCATAGCACAGAGGCTGTTGATGAAGTCAATCTCCTTCATGTTTTACAGATTGTAATATACTTTTCTATGTTTATCTTTCTGTAATTTCTTGTGAGAAAAGACATTTTGAGAAAGCTCAAGTAAAAGCCATGAGTGGAAAAAGGCTGAGTGATACACTTGAGAGAAAAGCCTAGAGTTATTTTCAGATTTCTTTAGGTGTGTTTATGTCTTGTATCTTGTACCTGTGAGGTATCCCTTTCTTAGTTGGGTTAGCACTAAGAGTGAATAGTTAGGTATAAGCATAGCCAATGTCAAGTTAGGTTAGAACTTGAGTGTGAAAGGATTGGGTCAATCCTGAGTTATTGGTGTATGTAATACTGTTAACTATAGTGAAATTCTTCCATAGTTGTGGAGGAGACTGGATGTAGGTTGCATAGCACAAGGCAACCGAACCAGGATACATGCTGGTGTTAGCTTTTCTCTTCTCTGCTGTGTTCTGTTTTCTGATATTCATGAGACAAAAATAAATTGTCTCATAAATTTCCGCTGCTAAGTTTAAACAGAATAAGAATTGCAAATCTGTTTTAAAAGGGTAACAACAGCAACTAAAAGGAAGGCATAGATTCAACCCCCCTTCTCTAAGCCTACCACAACCTTCAGATATGCTTCTTGAGAAAGTTAAGCACCACTTTAGCATCATTGGTAGGCAAGGAACTGCCTCTACCCACTTGAAAACATAGTCAATGGCTACTAGAATGTAACTATTTGAATATGAGAAAGGGAATGGTCTCATGAAGTCTATGTCCCAAACATCAAACAACTCCACTTCTAGGATGAGGTTTTATTCCTCTTTAGCAAGTTCCCAGTCCTTTGGCAGGCATCACAATACTTCCTAAATTTTCTTGTATCTTTAAAGAGGGTAGGCTAATAGAAGCCACATTGAAGAACTTTTCTTGTTGTCCGTTCTCCACCAAAATGCCCACCATATTCGGAATCATGACAATGCCAAAGAATTCTTTGAGTCTCCTTCTCTGAAACATATCTTCAAATTATTAGGGGTGGCAACGAGGCGGGTAGGGGCGGATTTTTGCTCTACCCGACCCCGCTCCGTCCTACAAAAAATTCGCATAAAATCTGCCATGGATAGTAAAATGTTAAACCTTAATCCGCCCATGCAGGTACCCGTCCCGCCCCTGCGGGTACCCGCCCCGCCCCTACGGATACCTGCCCCACCCTTATAATTATTAAATCCAACAAATAAAATTAAATTTTAAAAATTATATAACCACCATTTACATACATAACATAAATTAAAGTAAAAATTTATATATGATATAATATTATTAATCATTTTACTAATTATTTTATATATATATATATATATACCGGGGCGGGTTTAACCTAAACCCGACTCCGCCCCGCCCGCCCAAAAACCTGCCCCACTAAAACCCGCCCCGGTGCGGGGGCGGGTAATTACCCTCCCCGAGCGGGTAGGGATGGGGTGGGTATCCGCGAGTTCGGGTAGTGTTGCCACCCCTATAAATTATGCCATCCGTGCATCTTTTAAACAAATAGAGATCATTCCAAAGAAAGTACCTAGCATCATGATATAGTTTCTTGAGTTGTTGCTTGGTAAATTTCTTTGGTACTATCCCGCCAGCTTTGTAATTAGCCATGTCTGCAAACCATGGTGTCTTGTGAAGCACAAAAAGTTGCTCATCAGAAAATTTTTCATGCAAGGGAGGTGGATTGCTTTGAGTCTTCAATTGGTCAAGTCTAGAGAGGTGATCTACCACTTGATTTTCAGAGCCCTTTCAGTCCTTAATCACAATGTCAAACTCTTGTAGAAGAAGCACCCACCTAATCAACATTGGCTTAGAATTCTTCTTAGTCAAAAGGTATTTAAGAGTAGAGTGATTAGTGCAAACAATAACCTTTAAACCAACTAAATAGAATCTACATTTATCAAATACAAAAATAATAGCTAGCAATTCCTTTCCTATAGTGGTATAATTCCTTTAAACCTCTTTGAGCACCTTGCTTGCATAGTATATAACATGCATGAGCTTGTCTTGTCTCTGTCCCCCAACACAGCCCCTATTGCAAAGTCACTTGCATCACTCATTAGTTCAAATGGTAATGCCCAATTTAAAAGAGCAATAATGGGTGCAGAAACAAGCTTGGCCTTGAGAGTTTCAAAGGGATGCAAGCATTCATCATCAAAGTAAAAAGGTGCATCAACAACTAGGAGGTTGCTTAATGACTTTGCTATTTTAGAAAAATCTTTAATGAATCTTCTATAGAAGCTTGCATGGCCCAAGAAACTCCTTATGCCCTTTGCATTTACAGGGGGTGAAAATTTCTCAATTACCTCTATTTTGGCCTTGTCAACTTATGTACCCTTGCTTGAGATGCAATGGCCAAGAACTATGCCTTCAGTAACCATAAAGTGGCATTTTTTCCAATTTAAAACAAGGTTAGTTTCTTAACACCTTCTCAACACTAAGGCTAGATGTTGCAAGCACTCTTCAAAGGAATCACCAAAAATAAAGAAGTCATCCATAAAAACCTCAATACATATTTCAATCATATAAGAAAAGACGGAAAGCATGCACCTTTGGAATGTCGCAGGAGCATTACACAAACCGAAAGGCATACGGCGGTAAGCAAAGACTCCAAAGGGACATGTGAATGCCGTCTTCTCTTGATCCTGAGGGTCTAAAACTATTTGGTTATAGCCGGAGTATCCATCTAAGAAGTAATAAAAATCATGTCCGGCCAATCTTTCTAGCATTTGATCAATAAAGAGAAGAGGGAAGTGATCCTTTCTTGTAGCTGTGTTGAGCCTTCTATAATCAATGCACATCCTCCAACCGATTATGGTCCTAGTAGGAATGAGTTCGTTCTTGTCATTAGCCACCACATTCACGCCTCCTTTCTTGCAAACAACTTTTATTGGACTCACCCAAGAGTTATCAGAGATTGGATAAATTATGCCGATTTCTCATAGCTTCATCACTTTCTTTTGAACCACCTCCTTCATTGTAGGATTAAACCTCCTTTGTGCTTGCACCACTGGTTTAGTATCCTCTTCAAGCAAGATCTTGTATATGCACATTGCAGAACTTATTTCTTTGAGGTCACCAATAGTCTAATTCAGTGTTGTTTTGTGTTTTTTTAGCACCTTAAGTAATGTCTCTTCCTCACTAATATTCAATGAAGAATTGATGATCACTGGATATGTCTCTAATTCTCCAAAAAAGCATAAATTGAAAAAATATTCACAACCATATAATTGTTAGTGTGTATATATCTGTTAGACAATAAAATAAAAAAAATATTAATAAAAATATTAGATTTGATATTAAAATAAAAGAAAGAAGTAAACAGAAATTTTTGATAAAGAATTACTCAAACATTAATAGACAATAAATTGAATCAAATAATATATATTTAAATTAATTAAATTAAATATTTGATTAAAATTGTTTGACTTAATAAAATAAGTTAAATAAATAAATAATTATCTTATAAATATGTCACGTAAAAATTATAATACTTTTAAAAACTATTATTTATAATACATAAAATAAAAAGATTAATGCAAATTAGAAGAGAAAGTTAAAGAGAAAAGATATAGAAAAAGAAAAAGATACACTAAAAACTAATTGCGTAAGATAAGAAAGAAAACATGTTTGGAGATGTTTAGCTAGACTTTGTTACAAAATTAATGTGGTCACCCAATATTTCTATCTTTTAAATAGATATATTTGTCTTTAATTTTTTAAAATATAGGAGAATAAATTTATAATTTTAATCTTTTTGCAAACTTTTTTTCTTTTTAACTACCTCTATTTCTAGCGGAAGCAAGTCCATAGATTTGTTTGTATAAACTTCTAAAAAGATATATTTTTTTAAGTAATTTTTTTAAAAAAAATTTAAAAAAATAATAATAATTTTTTGTTTGGATATTTCATATAAAAATATCTTTTTATTTATCAATTATATTTCGATCGGATTCAATAATATAAAAGTTTTTTATTTATAATGTTAAAACATCTATTTCAAGGTAAAACAAAAGTCTTTCTAAAGAAGATATGAATTGCAACATTTGAAAAAAAATATTTTTATTTTTATTTTCTTATTTTTTTATTTTACTATTAAAATTTTACTAAACACACTAAAAAATAAAAAAAATTCATTGAAAATAATATTTTTTTTAACTTAAAAATACCCAAATAAACTTTATATTTGCTTTTGAGATAAATTATTATTTTCGTCCCAGACTTTTAGAGTAAATACCAAAATGATTTCTAATCTTTTCTTTTCATCCATTTGTGTCCTATATATTTTAAAAGTGACTCAATACTATCTTCTCTTTTTAACCCTTATAAAAAATACTAATGAAAGATATATATATTTTCTAACACTAATTTTTCTATAATTTAGTATTTAAAATTAAAAAATCTTATATACATATAGGAATTTGATGATGGTGTGGAGTGAGAAAGAGGATCATATAATATCATGAATATTTTATAAGTTGAATTTCCTTTGTTTTTAAAAATAGTGACTATGTAATCCTTTTTTTTTCTTTTCGATGTTTCTGTTCCATTATTTATAAAAAAATATTGAATCACTTTTAAAATGTTTGAAACACAAATAAGATAAATAAATAAAGCTATTAAGAACTACTTTTATATTTATTCAAATACTTGAGATAAAATAATAATATTTTATTCTTTTAAAAAAATACAAATAAACAACTCAGAAAATATTTGTTTTTAAACAAAATGTAGTTTTGTCTTCATATAATGCACAAATGAATTAATATCTATCATTTAAAATATATTTTATGATAAATTAAGCAACTATCTTAAAATATATTAGTATTTTTTGTATATGCTCACATAATGAGTAAAGAGTCGTTTTGATACTCGAAAGAATTCAATTTTTAATAAAATAGACCAATATTTATTTTTATAAAATGACCTCTGAAAATATAATTAGTTAGAGAAAGTGACCGAGACGTTTGGTCAAAAATTTATTCTTCCGGTCATTAAATTTCAAAGAAATTATTAATCTATTCATATCATTATCATCATTCTCACTCTATCACAATCTATCCTTTTTATCCGTCTCATTCCTCTTTCACTACTCATGTCCACCATCTATGATATGTACTCAGGAGGGCATTTTCGTCATTTTAAAGTTAAAGGGTAGAATGATAATCTTATCATATTCAAGGATCTGAATACTAGAAGAATTGTACTATGCCAGTCTTGGACATCAAAAAGATCAAGAGTCCGTCTCAAAAACAGTAGTACTAAAAGGGTGACAACTCATAAGGCCCAATAGGCTAAGTCAGGACAGCAAGAAACCCAATAATACTTTTCAAAGCTAAAGTCCCAAAGAACTTCAAAAGATAGAAAAGTTCGCCTATGCCCTCATACTAACTTCTCGACGACTTTGCCCACATATTTTCAAGCTCACACCATCAAGGTTAGGACCAATCAACCCATAAAAGGCATTCTACAGAAGACAGACTTAGCTGGAAGAATTCTACAATGGGCAATCGAGCTATCTGAGTTTGACCTCAAATATGAAGCTCGGACTGCTATTAAGTCTCAATATTTGGCCGACTTCGTCGCTGAGTACACTGACACCCCGGGAACTCCTACAAAATAGAATCTTTATGTAGATGGCTCTTCAAACAAATCCGAGAGTGGTGCGGGTGTGATAATAGAGAGCGATCAGGGAACCCAAATCGAACTCTCCCTAAAATTCGATTTCCCTGCTTCAAACAACCAGGCTGAATACGAGGCATTGCTAGCTGGTTTGAGGCTGGCCAAGGAGGTTGGAGTTCAAAAGCTTATCATCTTTAGCGATTCCCAAGTAGTCACTTCACAAATAGTAGGGAGCTACCAGGCTAAGGACCCTACCATGAAAAAGTACCTGGACAAAACCAGGGAACAGTTCGGACAACTCAGGGAATATGAGGTCTGCCACATACCTCGGAAACAGAATGCTCGAGCTGATGCACTCTCAAAATTAGCCAGCACCAAACCAGGGGGCAATAATAAAAGCCTCATCCAGGAAATACTGCAGAGCCCATCAATTTCAGAGGAAGAAAAGGTCCTAACCATATCAGATCAAGATCAGGGATGGATGACCCCTATAATCAACTACCTCAAATCAGAGACACTCCCTACAGATAAGAAGGAGGCAAAGAGGCTAAGACGAGAGGCACAACACTACACCATCATAAACAACATTATATACAAGAGAGGGATTTCAACACCCCTATTAAAATGTGTGCCGACCTCCAACACAAAAGAGGTTCTATAAGAAATACACAGTGGCATATCTGGCAACCATCTGGGAGCACGAGCTCTCTCCAAAAAAGTACTCCGAGCTGGGTTCTTTTGGCCGATTTTACAAAAAGAAGCAACCGAGTTCGTTAAGACATGCCCACCATGTCAGAAACAAGCTAACTTTCATATCGCCCCACCAGAGGAGTTCATCAGCGTAACATCACCCTGGCCATTCGCAAAGTGGGGACTCGACCTCTTAGGACCCTTTCCCCAAGGATCAGGACAAGTAAAGTTCCTCATCGTAGGGGTAGATTACTTCACAAAATGGATTGAGACGGAGCCCTTAGCTAATGCCACTGCTCAAAGAAGTCAGAAGTTCTTGTACAGAAACATTATTACAAGGTTTGGGGTTCCTTACTCCATCACCACAGACAATGGCACCCAATTCACGGATACAGGCTTCAAGAAGTTGGTAGCAGACTTGAAATTAAAGCACCAATTCACATCCGTAGAATACCCACAAGCCAATGGACAAGCAGAAGCAGCTAACAAAGTCATATTGGCTGGGTTAAAACGGAGATTACAGGACGCAAAGGGAGCTTGGGCTGAAGAGCTCCCACAAGTCCTATGGGCATATCGGACAACTCCACACTCCACCACAAAGGAATCACCTTTCCGATTGGCCTACGGAATGGAAGCAATGATCCCGGTAGAAATCGAGGAAGGATCCCCCAGAATAATCTACTACAATTAAGAGGCCAGCTCCCAAAATCAAAGGGAAGAGCTCGACCTACTTCCAGAAATCCGAGAAAGAGCTCGGATCAAGGAAGAGACGTTATGTTAAGTTAAGAAATTAATTAATAAAATTGATGATGACAAACATTTGATTAGTGGGCTAATCACCAAATTAGTTTTGATTATTTTTGATAAGTGATGCAGGCTAAAAACAAGTGTTGCAGCAGCCCAACATCAAACAAAAGACATATGCTAATGGGTTGAATGGTAAGAAAAACAAGCCCAAGTCTTTCATCTCAAGCAAAAGTCTTCCAAGAAGCAAGGCAAGGCATTAACGGGCTGAACTTGAGAAGAACCCGATCCAAGCCCGAATTGATTTTCAATTTCCTCCATCTTGCCTTACCAGAAGCAACGTTCCTCTCCTCTCTAATCAAGTCAAATCAAAGCTTCAGAAAAGTAAGAAAGAGAAAGGGAGAAAAAGCTTCTTCCATAAGCTAGTAACCAAAGAAGCAAGAGAGAGAAAGTTTAAGCTTGAAGCACAGAAGCTAAAACAGAAAATCCAAACCAAATCAAGCTTAAGTTAAAGGTAATCAATCTCATCTTGCATGCATCAAATCTTCTTCTCTTCTTCCCAACTCTCTGCTATATCCGAAAATGGCTTATGGGAAGCAGAAGCTGGTGAATTAAAAATTTATTAAAATGGTTACGTTGCAAGTATAGTTCTTAACTCACCGAAAATCTGCTTATCAATTTAGAAATATGTCACAGAGAGTTTAAATTAAAATTACTGGGAGTTTTAAGTCCCAGGTCGTCTCCCAACGAGTTGCAGAAAAGTGTGTTGTTTTATTAATCAGATGTTCCAAGAAGTTGAGCTAAGTAAATTGGAATTTAAATTGAGGATTTTTAAATAATATAAATAAAAGCCTTGACTGGGAATTGATTGGTTAGAATCTCTATCATTGATGGTGTGATTGTAAGATTAATTTGTAATTAATGGTTGTTCTGTTTGGTTATCCTTTACTAGGTAAGGGAAAGTCAAACAAGTGGGAATGCCAGATCTGTTCACAAGTTGCAACCCACTTAGTTCAAAGGGATTGGCGTCGGTGACAGGATAGCAATCCAACATTTAACCCAATTACAAATTTTCTTTCAATCCTTCCAACTCAAAAGTTCCTTTTAATCAACTCCCCATCAAGTAAGGAAACTACTCACGCATTGTAAATAAAGAATCCATAGCGCATGAAGGGAAATTAAAAGAAGACATGATTATTGGAATTGAAATTGAATTAAAAAGAAATAATCCTTGCATTAAATAATCATAAAAATATCTGAATGACAAAATTGAACATAACAAAGAACATGGAAGAATAGAACCAAGTTAAGAGAACAAACTAGAATGATGAAGTCTTCATGAGGAAATAACTCTTCTCACTGTTCCAATGCTAAGACCAATTGAAAATTAAAATTCTAAAAACTAGAGAGAAAAACCTAAGAGAGTGAAAAACTAGATCTCAAACTACTGAATGAATGTCTTTTTTGTTTCTGCATATTCTCTAACTCTAGTCTGCTGTTCCGGGCTGAAAACTGGGCCGAAATAAGGTCCAAAATCGCGCCCATCGAATTCTGCAGATTATGCAGATCGCGCATGTCACGCGATCGCGTCGTCCATGCGGACGCGTCGCTTGCGCTTTTTCCTCTCCACGCGTTCGCGTCGTCCACGCTACCGCGTCGCTTGCGCTTTCCAATCCGCGTGGTCGCGTGAGCCATGCGGCCGCGTCACTGTGATTTGCGCTCCTTCGTGCGGTCGCGCAAGCCATGCGACCGCGTCACTTCTCGTTGGTTATCTCCTCAAATTCTTGTGTTCCTTCCATTTTTACTAGCTTCCTTTCCAATCTCCAACTCATTCATGCCCTATAAAGTCTGAAACACTTAACACACAGATCACGGCATCGAATGGAATAAAGGAGAATTAAAAATAAATAATTAAAGTCTCTAGGAAGCAATTTTCAAACATGTACTGAATTTAGGAAGGAAATCTAAATGCATGCTAAATTGATGAATAAGTGGGTAAGGATCATGACAAAACCACACAATTAAACACAATATAAACTATAAAATAGTTGTTTATCAACCTCTCCACACTTAAACATTAGCATGTCCTCATGCTAAATTGAAGGAGACAAGGAAATAAGTATGAACATGTAGAAACTCATGGAATGCAATGCAACCCTACATATATAAATAAATGCAACTATATGATTATTGTCCACTTGATCAAAAGTAAATAAGCCCTTCAAAACAGTTACAAATCAAATTCCACTAATTCTATCATTATACAATAAAACCGATAAAAGTGCAAGAAGACAGCTTATGAAAGCAGGAAACATGAAAATTCAAGCATTGAACCCTCACTGATAATGTATGTACGCTCTAATCTCTAGTGTATAGGGTAATGACTCTATTCTTCTCTAGTCATGTTTTCTAACTTTTGTTTTTCTCCTAACCAATCAACAACAGTTAATATACCAATGCAAACATCATGAGGTCTTTTCAAGGTTGTAATGGGGCCAAGGTGCAGGTAAGGATATACATATGGCTAAGTGAGCTTTATAAATTGAATCTTTAATTAACCTATGCTCTCACCTAATATACATATATTCTATATACTTTTAAATTCATGCTTAGCTACCCATAATTCCCTTTTTCAACCCATACTCATGTTTCAACTTTGTATTTTAATTCTATCATATGTGCATTGATTTTTGAATTCTGAATTTAATATTGGGGTAATTTTGTCCCCTTATTTATTTGTTTATCATTTTTTTTAATTGAAATAAATAAAGCTTATCAGTGCACATAGATTTTTGATTCTTATAGTTTCACATGAATGGGTATCCAAATTCCCTTTAAATTTTCATGACACATTCCCTTAACAACTTTTGTTCCCACAATTTCCCATACTTAACTAGCACACACAATTCTATCTTAAGCTAACCAAAGATTCAATTTGGGATATATAATTGTTTTTCGGCTCAAGGTTAGTAATGTGGTAAAATATCGAACAAATGGGAATTAAAGGCTCAAAGTGGTTAACAAGGGTAATTGAGAAGGGTAGGCTTGATTTGGATAAGTGAGTTTAAACAAATAATGGCCTCAATCATGTGCAAGCATGTAAATATAATAAATATTGGACATATAAGATAAAACAAAATATAGATTACAATCATAGAGAAGTAAACACACAAGAATAAAATGATTACGGTTAAATAATATAACCATACATAAAAGCTCAAATCTTTCACAGGTTGTGTGTTCTTTAGCTCAAACATCATGTTCCAAATACAACTCAAGCAGATTTGTCATAAAAATTTTGAAAAATTAGTGAAATTTTGTTCCAAAGATAGATTTTTAAAAGAAACTTATTGTCTTTTCAATCAAGTAGAACATGCATGCAACTATTCTAACCTATGCAATTTATTCTATTCTATAAAAGAAAGAAAATCTAACTAAAATGTCCTAATTATTGGTGCCAGAGAAGAGAATTTACTTCCGGAAGTCAGGTACTGACCGACCTCCCCACACTTAAGGCTTTGCACCGTCCTCGGTGCCATCTGTCAGAAACAGGGGTGGGCTGGTAGCAGTATCTCCACAGTCGGGACCATCATGGCTCCCGGTGCTGGTAAAAGAAGTGGAGTCCGGAGTATCTGAGTCCTTGAATTTGCCCATGATCAGCTCCTTGAGGTATGTGAATCAGCGCTTGTTACGGCGCTCTCTCATCTTAGCTTTCTGTTCATGCCGATCCAACTGTTCAAGTATCTGCTGGAGCAATTTCTCAGTGGTGGATGCTTGTGGTGTTGAAGAAGGAATATCTTCAACTGGCTCAGTAGGCTGGCATGTAGTGGCTGCTGAAAGTTTGAGGTATTTCCCGTTAGGGACATATTGATCATCCCGTGGAAGCATGGCTTTGGTGTCCCCAGCTCTGTAGGAGACTCCGACTGCTGAGACAAGATCTGAGACCAGGGCGGGAAAAGGTAGGTTGCCCGCGATTTGTACATGCTCCATAGCATTCCGGATATGTCTTGAGAGATTCAGAGGTTGGTCTGTAAGGATGCACCATAGTAGAACAGCCATGTCTGCAGTGAAGGAGGACTCATGAGTGCTTGAAAAGACGTAATGGGACATGATCTGTGCCCATATGCGGGCCTCCAAGGTAAGTGCGGAAGCCAAGATTCCCTTAGGGTGGGTACAGTGGTATCCGTAGATCCAACGGCTGCCAGGTAAAGCGATGACTCCGAGAACGGAGTCCCAGTCAAATTGGTATCTCTGGCGCTGAAGGGTGGCTTCTTGAAAAGCATTCATTCCTGCTGGAATAGGGGGAAGACTCAGAGCTTGCTGAATGGCCTCTTCTGTGATGGGGACTTGCTTTTGCCGGACATAAACAGACTGCAGGGTCGGTATGTAAAAGTTGAAGTAGAACTCAACTACCCAAGAGAGATTGATCTGCCTCGGCTGTCTCCGTAAGAAACCCCATTGTCTTCGCTCAATTTGCGGCTCAACAAAGGCGGCAATATTAGACGGGAGGATAAGAAGGTATTCATTGTTATAGTTCCTTTCTGCTAGGATAGGGAACATCTGCTCACAGTAGCGATTGGGAAATCGCGCAGTGTCCTTTGCTGGAAAGGCTTTCTCCTTGTCGTCCACCTTTATTATCCTCTTAACTCTTTTTGTTGAGGGCTTGACTGCTGTTGAAGAAGGCTCTGCCACTAATGCTCTTTTAGTTCCTCTTCTTGTTGGTGGTTTGGAAGTAGCTTTCTCTTTTCCTTTCTTGGTGGCCATCCTGAAAGAAGGGAAGAGAAAGGAAATTAAATTCAAAGAGATAAAGCAAGGAAGAGGGTATTGTAAGTGATAGTCAATGCACAATAAAGATAAATGGCATTAACACATGGTCCGGATTACATGTGAAAAGCTCATCAATAGAGATATAGCAAGTGCATGTAGGACAATAGAATGCAAGAGGTTTATTGGCATGCAGGCAAAGGCATTAGTAGCATATATCAAACATTCAATGTCCAGTTTAGATTACCATTTGTAACAAACTATCACGTTTGTATTGACAATTAAATCTAATTAATAAAATAATAAGGGAAATTTGTGAAAAGTAAGCATTGAATAGTATAGCAACATAGAGAGGTGCATAATGCCACATGAGCTTTTTCACAAACATATAGCATGCATGGTGAATAGGATATAGAAAATATGAAGATAAACATGCAAGCAATCCCTTAAATAGGAGAAAAATAATTGTCAAACAATGTGCAATAATCCACAAGCATATAATAGGGGATGATGACTCAAAAGGTTTCTAACACCATGTAAAAGGAAAAGAAGAAGAAGAAAAATAAAAGTTTGAAAAGAAAAAAGAAAAGAAAAAGAAAATAATAATATATATACATAATAGAATAAGAATGATAGAAAAGAGAAAAAGGAAGAAGAAGGTAAAACCTTGTTAATGGAGGAGAGAGAGAGAGTGAGATAGAAAGGGGAAGGGGGAAAAGAAGAAAGAAGGAGGGAAAAGAAAAATTAGGATTTGGAGGAAAGAAAGATAAGATAATTTGGCAATTGGGGTTTAGCTGTGCGGCGCATGCGACGCGGCCGCCTGGGGCATGCGTTCGCGTGAGGACGCGTCAGGGAAGGGGACGCGATCGCGTCGGTCACGCGGTCGCGTGACCTGTGTTGCGCTGCTGGCGCGAGTGCGGCCTCGCTCCAGCACAACTCTCTGTTCGATTCATTTTAATTGCCAAAATTGGGTGACGCGATCGCGTGGGTCATACGATCGCGTGAGTGTGCGTCAGAAAGTAATTGACGCGGCCGCGTTGGCGACGCGGCCGCGTTGGCGATGCGGTCGCGTGATAAGGATTGTGCTTCCAGCACCAATCCAGCACCACTCTCGCACAATATAACATTGTGCACCTTTTTACGTCGAAAATGCAGGGCACGCGGCCGCGTAGGGCACGCGGTCGCGTGGGAGGCTATGATTCCCATTCGACGCGAACGTGTCAGGGACGCGGTCACGTGGGTCAATTTGTGCCATTGGAACGACTCCAGCGCTCCTCCTGCGTAACTTTTTGTTCATTTTTATTTTTCTTTACTCCCCTTGCCACGCGGACGCGTCGCTGGTGCGATCGCGTCGCGCGGCGAATTTTTTTTTCTTTTAGAGGAAGATATGTAATTAAAAGAGCACGAAAGCACTAATAAAGAGAAGAGTTATTAAAGAAGAAAAACTAAGAGTGAAGAAAAGAACGATCATACCGCGGTGGGTTGTCTTCCACTAAGCACTTTGCTTTTAGTCCGTAAGTTGCACGCTCCAATAGCTCAATCTGCTGCGATGTGGGGATCTTCCAGGCGGAAGATCTCAAGCTCCTTATTTTTCTGCACTTTCTCACCATGGTACAGCTTCAGGCGGTGTCCATTAACCTTAATAAGTTCAGGGCTTGAAGGATGGCTTAGGTGATAGACTCCGTACGGTTCAGCCTTCTCTACTCTGTATGGACCTTCCCATTTTGATCTCAACTTACCGGGCATGAGCCTCAGTCAAGATTTGTAAAGGAGAACAAAATCTCCAGGTTAGAACTCTCTCTTCTTGATGTTTTGATCATGCACAGCTTTCATCTTTTCCTTGTATATTCTGGAGTTCTCATAAGCTTCCAGGCGAAGGTTCTCCAGTTCCTGCAGTTGCAACTTTCTTTCAGTTCCAGCATTCTCAATTACCATGTTGCACTCCTTAACTGCCCAGAAGGCTCTGTGTTCTATTTCAACTGGGAGATGGCAAGCTTTTCCATAAACCAAGCGGAAGGGACTCATCCCAATGGGTATCTTGTATGCTGTTCTGTATGCCCACAGTGCATCTTGTAGTCTGGTGCTCCAGTCTTTTCTATGAGGCTTTACTATCTTTTGCAAGATACGCTTAATTTCTCTATTTGACACCTCGGCTTGCCCATTAGTTTGGGGATGGTAAGCTGTTGCAACTTTATGGATTATCCCATGCTTTTTCATCAAGCCTGTTAGTCTCCTGTTACAAAAATGGGTGCCTTGATCGCTCACGATCGCTCGTGGTGATCCAAAGCGGCATATAATATGGTTTCTCACAAAGGAAACAACAGTGTTAGCATCATCAGTGCGGGTAGGAATTGCTTCCACCCATTTGGAAACATAATCCACAGCTAACAATATATAAAAATATCCACTAGAATTTGGAAATGGACCCATGAAGTCAATGCCCCATACATCAAAAATTTCACAGAAAAGCATATATTGTTGAGGCATCTCATCCCTCCTGGATATGTTACCAAATTTCTGGCATGGGTGACAAGATTTACAAAACTCAGCGGCATCTCTAAAAAGAGTAGGCCACCAGAATCCGCAGTCTAAGATCTTTCTAGCTGTTCTTTGAGGGCCAAAGTGTCCTCCACTCTCAGATGAGTGACAGGCCTCTAAAATGGACTGGAATTCTGATTGAGGTACACAACGTCTAATTATCTGGTCAGCGCCACATCTCCACAAATATGGGTCATCCCATATATAATATTTAGACTCGCTTTTCAGCTTGTCTCTTTGATGTTTAGAAAAATGTGGAGGAAATGTGCGGCTAACTAAATAATTAGCAACAGGTGCATACCAAGGGACTACCTCAGATACTGCTTGCAGGTTGTCAAAAGGAAAATTATCATCTATAGGAGTAGAATCATCCTTAATATGTTCAAGGCGACTCAAGTGGTCCACTACTAAATTTTGATTACCACTCCTATCCTTTATTTCTAAATCAAATTCTTGTAACAGCAGTTTCCAACGTATAAGTCTTGGTTTGGATTCCTTTTTAGCTAATAAATACTTTAGAGCTGCATGGTCTGAATACACTACTACTCTAGTACCAAGTAAATAAGCTCGGAATTTATCCAGAGCGAAAACAATAGCAAGTAGCTCTTTCTCAGTAGTAGTATAATTGGACTGGGCAGTGTCTAAAGTCTTAGACGCATAGGCAATAACAAAAGGATCCTTACCTTCACGCTGAGCCAGCGCTGCTCCTACTGCATGGTTGGAAGCATCGCACATGATCTCAAACGGCTGGCTCCAGTCGGGTCCTCTCACAATTGGGGCTTGAGTTAGAGCAGTCTTCAGCTTATCAAATGCTTGTTTGCAATCTTCACTGAACTCGAACTCAATGTCCTTCTGCAGTAATCTAGATAAGGGAAGTGCCACCTTACTAAAGTCTTTAATAAATCTCCTGTAGAAACCTGCATGGCCAAGGAACGAACAGACTTCCCTCACAGAAGAGGGGTAAGGTAAACTAGAAATAACATTCACCTTTGCTGGGTCTACAGAAATACCATTATTAGATACCACATGTCCTAATACAATCCCTTGTTTAACCATAAAGTGGCATTTTTCGAAATTCAATACAAGGTTTGTATTAACACATCTATCTAATACTCTAGATAATCCATCTAAGCAAAGGTTAAAAGAATCACCATAAACGCTAAAATCGTCCATAAAAACTTCCATACAGTCCTCAATAAGATCAGAGAAAAGGCTCATCATGCACCTTTGGAAAGTAGCTGGTGCATTGCACAAGCCAAAGGGCATTCTCTTATAAGCATAAGTCCCAAAAGGACATGTAAAAGTAGTCTTTTCCTGATCCTCAGGAGCTATATGAATTTGGAAATAACCTGTGTAACCATCTAGAAAGCAATAATGTGATTTATCTGACAGGCGATCCAGCATTTGATCAATGAATGGAAGTGGGTAGTGATCCTTACGAGTAGCTTGGTTGAGACGCCTGTAATCAATGCAGACTCTCCAAGCATTCTGAACTCTAGTTGCTATGAGCTCTCCATGCTCATTCTTCACTGTAGTGACTCCAGATTTCTTGGACACCACTTGTACTGGGCTTACCCATTCACTGTCTGAAATGGGATATATGATACCGGCCTCCAATAGTCTGGTCACTTCCTTTTTGACAACTTCCAAGATGGTGGGATTCAATCTTCTCTAGGGTTGACGGACAGGTCTTGCTCCTTCTTCTAAAAACATTCTGTGCTCGCATACTTGAGGGTTGATTCCCACTATGTCTGCCAAACTCCACCCAATTGCCTTCTTATGCTTCCTCAGTACATCAAGTAACTGCTCTTCTTGTTGAGAAGTCAATTCCCTTGCAATAATAACCGGAAGCTTCTGCTCATCCTCAAGATAAGCATATTTGAGATGTGGAGGGAGAGGTTTCAATTCTAACTTTTGATCATGGGCAGGCTCTGGATTATCTGGGGCTTGCAAAAATGGCGAAGTGTCCTCATTGTCAGTTAAGAGGGTCCCCACACTCGGACCTTGTCCAGTGTGCCTCTCTTCAAACTCTTCTTTTTGGACTTCAGCCACACTTTCGTCTATGACATCACACTGGAAGATAGAACGATCTTCTGGGGGGTTGTTAATGACTCCATTCAGGTTGAAGATCACTATGCGGCCATCTATTTCAAAGGAGTATGTTTCTAAAAAAGCATCCAATTTGAATTTTGATGTCTCAGGAATGGTCTTCCAAGTAGGATTGATGATGGCTTATCTGAATCATTATGGGGCATCTCCAAGATATAAAAATCAGTGGGAAATGTGAGCCCTTTAATGTTCACCAAAACATCTTCAGCAACTCCAGCCACTGTAATAATGCTTTTATCTGCTAACACAAAACGAGCTGCCGACCTTTTTAAGGGAGGGAGCCTTAAAACATCATATATAGACAAAGGCATTATACTGACACATGCTCCTAAATCACACATGCAATCATAAATTACTACACCACCAATAGTACAACTAACTATGCAATGACCTGGATCACTACATTTTTCAGGTAATCCTCCCATTAAAGCAGATATAGAACTACCTAAAGGAATAGTCTCTAATTCATTAATTTTGTCTTTATGGATACATAAGTCTTTTAGAAACTTTGCATATTTAGGTACCTGCTGAATAACATCAAAAAGGGGAACAGTTACCTCAACCTTTTTGAATATTTCTACCATTTTAGGATCAGGTTCCAGCTGCTTCCTGGGCTTCCTTGCAAGTTGTGGAAATGGAATGGGAGTAGTGTTTTCTAAGGTGCCTGCGCCTTTTTGTGCTTCTTCCTGTGGTTGAGCTATCTCTTCTTCAGCTATGTCCTGTATGTCCTCTTCCTCTTCAACATCTTCGATTTCTACCACCTCTTCAGCTGAGGCGTATTCTGGTGAGCTTGGTTCCTCCTGATTCCTCTCCTGCAGTGTGGTTCTAGACCTCAGGGTGATGGTATTAATGCCTCCCTTTGGATTGGGTAATGGTTGAGAGGGGAATCCAGTGGTGCTTGAAGGTTGGTTACTGGAATTTTGTGCTGAACCAAGTTGTGTCATAAGGGCTTGCAGAGTAGAGGTGAAACCATTCAGACTGGCGTTAATACTGTTCAAGATGGTATTTTCCATGGCCAGTTGTCTTTTCTCAAAAGCTTGTAATAAATCTTCATTAGAAGATACAGAAGAATGAGTAAATTGAGAGGTTTGCTGCTGATTGTTCGGTGGTCTTTGGTTTTGCCTCAGGTGAGGTGCTCGGTAAGGTTGATTTTGCTGCCTGTTGTTGTTATTATTCCACCTCTGATTTTCCTGATTGAGCTCAACCTACTTCCAGAAATCCGAGAAAGAGCTCGGATCAAGGAAGAGGCGTTATGTTAAGTTAAGAAATTAATTAATAAAATTGATGATGACAAACATTTGATTAGTGGGCTAATCACCAAATTAGTTTTGATTATTTTTGATAAGTGATGCAGGCTAAAAACAAGTGTTGCAGTAGCCCAACATCAAACAAAAGACATATGCTAATGGGTTGAATGGTAAGAAAGACAAGCCCAAGTCTTTTATCTTAAGCAAAAGTCTTCCAAGAAGCAAGGCAAGGCACTAACGGGCTGAACTTGAGAAGAACCCGATCCAAGCCCGAATTTATTTTCAATTTCCTCCATCTTGCCTTACCAGAAGCAACGTTCCTCTCCTCTCTAATCAAGTCAAATCAAAGCTTCAGAAAAGTAAGAAAGAGAAAGGGAGAAAAAGCTTCTTCCCTAAGCTAATAACCAAAGAAGCAAGAGAGAGAAAGTTTAAGCTTGAAGCACAGAAGCTAAAACAGAAAATCCAAACCAAATCAAGCTTAAGTTAAAGGTAATCCATCTCATCTTGCATGCATCAGATCTTCTTCTCTTCTTCCCAACTCTCTGCTATATCCGAAAATGGCTGATGGGAAGCAGAAGCTGGTGAATTAAAAATTTATTAAAATGGTTACGTTGCAAGTATAGTTCTTAACTCACCGAGAATCTGCTTATCAATTTAGAAATATGTCACAGAGAGTTTAAATTAAAATTACTGGGAGTTTTAAGTCCCAGGTCATCTCCCAATGAGTTGCAGAAAAGTGTGCTGTTTTATTAATCAGATGTTCCAAGAAGTTGAGCTAAGTAAATTGGAATTTAAATTGAGGATTTTTAAATAATATAAATAAAAGCCTTGACTGGGAATTGATTGGTTAGAATCTCTATCATTGATGGTGTGATTGTAAGATTAATTTGTAATTAATGGTTGTTCTGTTTGGTTATCCTTTACTAGGTAAGGGAAAGTCAAACAAGTGGGAATGCCAGATCTGTTCACAAGTTGCAACCCACTTAGTTCAAAGGGATTGGCGTCGGTGACAGGATAGCAATCCAACATTTAACCCAATTACAAATTTTCTTTCAATCCTTCCAACTCAAGAGTTCCTTTTAATTAACTCCCCATCAAGTAAGGAAACTACTCATGCATTGTAAATAAAGAATCCATAGCGCATGAAGGGAAATTAAAAGAAGACATGATTATTGGAATTGAAATTGAATTAAGAAGAAATAATCCTTGCATTAAATAATCATAAAAGTATCTGAATGACAAAATTGAACATAACAAAGAACATGGAAGAATAGAACCAAGTTAAGAGAACAAACTAGAATGATGAAGTCTTGATGAGGAAATAACTCTTCTCACTGTTCCAATGCTAAGACCAATTGAAAATTAAAATTCTAAAAACTAGAGAGAAAAACCTAAGAGAGTGAAAAACTAGATCTCAAACTACTAAATGAATGTCTTTTTTGTTTCTGCATATTCTCTGACTCTAGTCTGCTGTTCCGGGCTGAAAACTGGGCCGAAATAAGGTCCAAAATCGCCCCCATCGAATTCTGCAGATTATGTAGATCGCGCATGTCACGCGATCGCTTCGTCCATGCGGACGCGTCGCTTGCGCTTTTTCCTCTCCACGCGTTCGCGTCGTCCATGCTACCACGTCGCTTGCGCTTTCCAATCCGCGCGGTCGCGTGAGCCATGCGGCCGCGTCACTGCGATTTGCGCTCCTTCGCGCGGTCGCGCAAGCCATGCGACCGCGTCACTTCTCGTTGGTTATCTCCTCAAATTCTTGTGTTCCTTCCATTTTTACTAGCTTTCTTTCCAATCTCCAACTCATTCATGCCCTATAAAGTCTGAAACACTTAACACACAGATCACGGTATCGAATGGGATAAAGGAGAATTAATAATAAATAATTAAAGTCTCTATGAAGCAATTTTCAAACATGTACTGAATTTAGGAAGGAAATCTAAATGCATGCTAAATTGATGAATAAGTGGGTAAGGATCATGACAAAACCACACAATTGGTGAAGCTCAAGGCTCAAGGTGTTGACCTTGGAAGAAGAACCCAGCAACATGCAAGGAGATAAATGAAGCTTGGTGTTCATTCAGAAAGCAAGGAGAGAAAACCAGAGTTTGGTGAGTTGTGTTCTGTGAAGAGTTCCCTGTGAAGTTCCTCTACTTGGATAATGCTTTCTATTAAAGAAGCATTCGGCCAATACTGAAGAACAGAATCAGAGGTTTGCAAAGCTGGTTTTTCACATAGCAAAGAGGCTGTTGATAAAGTCAATCTCCTTCATGTTTTACAGATTGTAATGTACTTTTCTATGTTTATCTTTCTGTAATTTCTTGTGAGAAAAGGCATATTGAGAGAGCTCAAGTAAAAGCCATGAGTGGAAAAAAGCTGAGTGAAACACTTGAGAGAAAAGCCTAGAGTTATTTTCAGATTTCTTTAGGTGTGTTTATGTCTTGTATCTTGTACCTGTGAGGTATTCCTTTCTTAGTTGGGTTAGCACTAAGAGTGATTAGTTAAGTATTAGCATAGCCAATGTCAAGTTAGGTTAGAACTTGAGTGTGAAAGGATTAGGTCAATCCTGTGAAATTGGTGTATGTAATACTGTTAACTATAGTGAAATTCTTCCATAGTTGTGGAGGAGATTGGATGTAGGTTACATAGCACAAGGCAACCGAACAAGGATACATGCTGGTGTTAGCTTTTCTCTTCTCTGCTGAGTTTTGTTTTTTGATATTTATGAGACAAAAATAAATTGTCTCATAAATTTCCACTACTGAGTTCAAACAGAACCTGAATAGAAAGTTTGTTTAAAAAGGGTAATAACAGCAACTAAAAGGAAGGCATAGATTCAACCCCCCCTTCTCTAAGCCTACCACAACCTTCAATTGGTATCAGGAGCTAAGGTCTCAAGAATCAAGCTTAACTACTTGGAGCAAAGATCCAATGGCGAACAACTTGGGCACAACCACAGTTGCCTACACCCTCACTGAAGGCCAGTCAAACAACCGGCCACCTTTCTTCAACGGGAAGAACTACTCCTACTGGAAGGAAAGGATAAGGATCTTCATCCAATCCATTGACTACAACTTATGGAAGATTGTTGTGAGCGGTCCCAAGATCCCAACAAAAATAAGTACTGATGGAGTGGTGACTCCAAAAGAAGAAGCTGAATGGAATGAAGATGATAAGAAGAAGATAGAGCTGAATGCCAAAGCAATCAACCTTTTTCACTGTGCTATCAGCTTTGAAGAGTACCGGAAGGTGTCTAGATGCAAGACAGCCAAAGAAATCTGGAAAAAACTCCAGGTTACACACGAAGGCACCAAACAAGTAAAAGAAACGAGGATTGATATGCTGCGAAAAGAGTACAAGATGTTTAGCATGAAGGATGGAGAAAGCATTGATGAAGCGTTTGAGAGATTCTCAATCATAATCAACAACCTTGATGCTATGGGTACAAACTATGCAAAACAAACCTTGGTGAGAACACTCCTTAGAAGCCTCACAAAAGAATGGGAAACCACTGCCACTGTCCTAACCGAAAGTAACAACCTAAGTCCCATAACCTACGATGAGATGAGAGGAAAACTCCTTGCCTATGAAGCCACACACACAAACACAGACTCAAAGAAAAAGGGAATAGCCCTCAAGTCACAAATAGAACCGAAAGAGAGTGAGTCTAGTGATGGTATTTCAAATGACGAGCTTTTATTTTTTGCTAGGAGATTTAGAAGGATGATAAAGAACAAGGGCAAATACAAAGGTTCAAGTTCAAAGGAGCACAAGATCGACTTGAGCAAAGTGACGTGCCATCACTGCAAGGAGGCTGGACACTTCAACCTAAACTGTCCAAAGCTCAAAAAGGAGGACAAAGGAAAGAAGGAAAGGAAGAGAGTACTCATGGCAGCTTGGGAGGATCTTGAGAATGACTCAAATGAAGAAGAAGAATCTGAAGGAGATGACAAAGACTGCTTCATGGCTGGAAATAACAATCTTGATGAGGTAAACTATTATGATTTGACCATTGAGGATTTGCATGCTATTATTGATGATCTCACTTTAAACACATCAAAACTGCTTGATAAATACAATGAATGCAGATCTGAAAGAGATGTGTTAAGAGCTGAAAATGATTTTTTAAAAGAAAAGGTGAAGGAAACTGAATGTGCTTTGGACATCATTGAAGAAAACAGATTTCTAAAATCTGAACTTGAAAAATTAAAAGGAAAGCACATTATGGATCCTTCTCATGAGTTAATTGCTGAAAATAAAAGATTAAATGATATGATTAAAAGGCTGAATGGTGACTTAGCAAAATTTGCTCAAGGTTCTAGTAACTTGGACAAATTACTTGCAAGTCAAAGACCATTGTTTGAAAAATCTGGTTTAGGCTACATAGCCAAGGAAGATGCAGTTTCCAACACTTCCTCTATAAAATTTGTGGCTTCTTCATCAAATACTAAACCTATACCAAACAAATCAGGTATTGGATATGCTTCAACTTTTGAAGAAAAATTTGATGAAGTATACACAAGTGAAACTGAGCCTTCACCAAGAACTGATCTGAGTTCAAACCGGCCAGGTTTGGGTTATATTTCGAAAAATGAGGCTGCTTTCAAGAAACCATTTTTCTATAACAAAACCTCATTTTCGAAAAATCCAAAGAGTTTTAAAAATTCTGGTGAAAACATTTTTGCAAAGAGGAACAATTATAACAAAAATCAGTTTGTTAAAGGAAATGCGTCTCCTCCAAAAACCAGAAAATTTCAACCATTTAATCACTTCAAGCAATTTAACTCACCTAAGTTTCAGTGACACACATAAAAAAATCATTGTGTTAATTGCAAGAAAGTTGGTCACTCATATGAACAATGCTTCATTGAAAAGAGAGTTGTAGGAAACAAAGTCTACAATGTTGTTTGTGATTTCAATGCACTTGGGCAACCAAGATGGATTAACTTCAAAGGATCCAAATTAATTTGCATACCTAAGGCTACTTGAAACTCATCATGCAAATTTGCCTAGCATCCAAGAACAAAAAGGACATGTGGTACATGGATAGTGGATGTTCAAGGCACATGACTGGAAGGTCAACCTACTTCATCAAACTAAACAAGTATGATGGAGGTTTTGTGACCTTTGGAGATGATGGTAAAGGTAAAATCATTGCTGTTGGAAAAGTAGGTAATGAGCAATCTACTTTCATTGATGATGTACTTTTGGTATGTGGTTTGAAGCACAATCTTTTGAGTATAAGTCAGCTGTGTGATTTAGGATATTTAGTGATTTTCAAAAGATTTGAATGCTGTGTTGTTAATGAAAAAACAAATGAAGTGATGTTTGTTGCCAAGCGTTTCAATAATATGTATGGACTTACTCTTGATGAACTAAAGGATCAAAATGTAGCTTGTCTTCATTCTAAAGAATCTGAAAAGTGGTTATGGCACAAGAGATTGAGCCATGCAAGTATGTTTCAAATAAACAAACTTGTAAAGAAAGAATTAGTAAGAGGTCTTCCTTTGATAAAGTTTGACAAAGATATCACTTGTGATGCTTGCCAAATGGGAAAACAAACAAAAAGTTCTTTTAAACCAAAGGAAGACATCTCTACTAAAAGACCACTTGAGATGCTACACATTGATTTATTTGGTCCAACAAGAACTCAAAGCCTAGGTGGTAAACATTATGGTTTAGTGATTATGGATGACTATACTAGGTTTGGTTGGGTTTTATTTCTTGCACACAAAAATGAAGCCTTTTCGGCTTTTGAACCTTTTTGCAAGAAAATTCAAAATGAAAAGGATTTGAAAATCTCTTTTATAAGGAGTGATCATGGAACTGAATTTGAAAATAATTTATTTGAATCCTTTGTGAGAAATTTGGAATATCTCACAACTTCTCTTGTCCAAGAACACCACAACAAAATGGAGTTGTGGAAAGAAGAAATAGAAGCATACAAGAGATGACAAGAGCTATGCTTTGTGAAAGTAATGTTCCAAAATTCCTTTGGGCTGAAGCGGTTAACACGGCTTGCCACATTTTGAATAGAACAATCATAAGGAAATTTTTGAAGAAAACCCCTTATGAACTTTGGAAAGGCTACCCACCAAACTTAGACTACTTACACATCTTTGGATGCAAATGTTTTGTTTTGAATAACAAAGAAAATTTGGGTAAGTTTGATCTAAAGGCGTATGAGTGTTTGTTTGTAGGATATTCCACAACTAGTAAGGCCTATAGGGTTTATCATCAAGATGCTAGGATTATTGAGGAGTCCATACATGTTACATTTTGTGATACTAATTTGGTGAAAAGCATTTTGGAAGATTGTGATGCAGGAAATCAAGCTCAAAAGGAAGATGAAACCACTCAAAATCATGAAAAAGAAAATTCTGGTCAAACTGATCCGGAAACTACAACAGTTGAAAATTCGAGAGACAATTCCATTTTGTCTCATGAATCTGAAGGAAATTCTGAAGCCAGCAGCACCCAGAATCCCTTGGCTTCTCAAACTGCCTCCAAGTCCACCAGACCTCGTGAATGGAGATTCTTGAAAAATTATCCTGAGGAATTTGTCATTGGAGACGTCTCTCATGGAGTGCAAACAAGGTCTTCCACTAGAAAGGCAAATGAAGGATCAAACATTGCCCTTCTTTCACAAATAGAGCCTCAAAACGTCAAGGAAGCACTCAGTGACCCTTCTTGGGTTAAAGCTATGGAGGATGAGCTTCTTGAGTTTGAAAAGAACCAAGTATGGACTTTGGTTCCAAGGCCAAGTGGAAAGAAAGTGACCGGCACCAAGTGGATATTTCGGAACAAGTTGGGAGAAGATGGTAGCATTGCAAGAAACAAAGCAAGGCTAGTGGCACAAGGATATGACCAAGAAGAAGGAATAGACTTTGATGAATCCTTTGTCCCTGTTGCCCGAATGGAAGCCATAAGACTTCTCTTAGCTTATGCTGCATATTGTGGTTTTAAATTATATCAAATGGATGTGAAATGTGTATTTTTGAATGGAGTGATAGATAGAGAAGTGTATGTGGAGCAGCCTCCTGGTTTTGAAAATAAAGAGCATTCTAATCATGTTTTCAAATTATCTAAAGCTCTCTATGGTTTAAGACAAGCTCCTAGATCTTGGTATGAGAGACTTAGCTCTTTTCTTTTGAAAAATGGTTTTCAAAGAGGCACCACTGACACAACTCTATTTATCAAGAACTCTAATGATTCTTTTATTCTAGTCCAAATATATGTTGATGACATTATTTTTGGATCAGCCAATGAATCCCTTTGTTCTGAATTTGGAAAACTCATGACAAGTGAATTTGACATGAGTATGATGGGTGAACTTAATTTCTTCCTTGGGCTGCAAATTAAACAAACTGAAAAAGATATTTTCATTCACCAAGAGAAGTATGCCAAGGAATTAGTTAAGAAATTTGGTATGGAAAATGCCAAACCCATGGGAACTCCCATGCATCCTAGTTCTAAATTAGATAAGGGAGAAACTGAGAAAGATGTTGATGAGACTAGGTATAGAGGAATGATTGGTTCTTTTATGTACTTAACTTCCTCTAGACTCGATATTGTGCAAAGTGTTAGATTGTGTTCTAGGTTCCAATCCAAACCAAAAGAGTCACATCTTTCTGCAGTTAAGAGGATCATTAGATATGTTCATGGCACATCCAATTTTGGTCTTTGGTATCCTAAGATTGATGATTTTTCTGCAGTTGGTTATTGTGATGCAGATTTTGCTGGTGATAGAGTTGATAGAAGGAGCACTTCTGGTTTATGTTGCTTCCTTGGAAAGTCCTTAAATGTTTGGTCAAGTAAGAAGCAACCAACAGTGGCCTTATCCACTACAGAGGCTGAGTATATAGATGCTTCTTCTTGTTGTTCTCAGCTTTTATGGTTAAAAACACAGCTTGCTGATTACAAATTAAATACTGAAAATATTCCCTTAATGTGTGATAATATGAGTGCCATTAATATTTCTAGAAATCCAGTCTTGCACTCTAGGACTAAGCATATTGAAGTGAAATTTCACTCAATAAGAGAACATGTCCAAAAGGGGATATTAGTATTCAATTTGTTAAATCAAAGGAGCAATTAGCAGATATTTTTACAAAACCATTAGCTGAGGATAGATTTTGCATGCTTAGGACTTGTCTAGGAATTTTGAGCTATGATTCTTTATTTGAAAAATGCTGATGTATTTGCTGGAGCCTTTTGTCTCATAAACAAGTATGAGACAATTCTGGGCAGAAGAAGAGCGTTCCCCCTTAATCAGCGTGATCTGAGCCTGTTTCAAGTGAACATCAATCTGGGCCAACTTCAAAATTCAGATCATGAGTGGCTCAAATGTGTTTCCTTAAGTCCAACCATCTCTGGGGCCCAAACATGAATGTTACAATTTTGTTTATTGTTTTTGATGGCTTGTGTGTTTGAGTTTTCATGAAAGGTTTTCATTTAATGATTTGTGGCCCAAAAGATTTTCAAGTGGATTTTTTTTTCCCAAAAAGTGTTTCAGGTTAATTTTGTTGTTTTTCAAAATTTAAAATTAATTTCCTGTTTTAATTTTTAAATCAAATAAAATCTTTCTTGTATGAGGTCATGTCTTTTCAAGTCTTTTCAAATGGTGATGCAGTTGCATGGTTTTGGAAATCTTCTTTTTGGGTACAGTTACCAACACTCCCTCTCTTCCCTCCATAACTCCTTCTCTATCCCTTCGGTTTTCACCACTACCCTCATTTCTCTTTTCTTCTTAAATCAAAAAAACCACCAAATGAGGAAGAAAACCATAGCACACAAACCTCCTCGTGAAAAGGTGTATAAACTTCCATCCAAACCCTCCACTCGCTCCCAAGACCGAACCTTCACCATCTCCTCCTACCTCTCCTCCTCGCACTGCTCCCATGGCGCGAACCAAGACTACACCACGATACCCTGCCCCTGCCAAGCCGACGGCACCACCTAAGGCAACGCCATCCAAACCAAGCTCTTCGAAACCTGGCTCATCCATTGGTAAGCATCCTACTGTTGAAGAACCTGTTCCTGAGACAGCAAAACCTAAGTCAAGGTCTGTTCCTGTCCGCTCACAAAGAGGTAACCCTCATCGCCCTCTCAAATCTGTTAGAGAACCAGACATTGATCCTTTTGCTCACAAATCACACTACATGACATCTCACTCAGACTATAACCCTATCGTTTCAAATCTGCCATGAACCATGATTTTTATGAGGGAGTTGTTCAGTATCATACTCTATGTCCATCTTTTCTTGCTGATTTACTTGATTTGAAAAAGAAAGGTTTTCCTTTTGTTGAAAATTTAGAATTTTTAGACTGGAATCACCTTTTCAAAATCAAAAAACCTGTATATCCTCAGTTAGTCAAAGAATTTTATGCAAACATGACTTACCATGAAGGAAGTGTGCATTCTTATGTTAAGGACAGAGACATTATCTTGAATAATGAAACTATCAGTGATTCCTTGAAGTACACTGATGTTGGGCCGTGTGCTTATACATCTGTGAAGTGGGATGAAGGTGTTGGTATCTCTTACCATGATGCTCTGGCTCACATTTGTGAACATGTTTCCTTAATTGATGGCATCACACCCACTCACAAAGCCCTAGGATATGAATGTGCTCAGTTGCACCGTATTGTCAACCACATCTTGATTCCTCAAAGTGGTTCATATCAAAAGGTTTCTTACACTGACACACTTATTTTGTATGCCCTAATCACTAAAATAGAAATCTCTTTTGCCTACTTGATGGCTAGATACATGTTTGATTCTGTTAGAAGTGTAAAAGATAAAGCACTACCTTATGGCATGTTTTTGACTTGCATATTTGAAAATTTTGGTGTTGACCTGTCAAATGAGGATTATGAAAACAGACATTCATACCTAAAAGGGGGTGGTTCAGTGAAACAGCAAAAAGGACCAACTAGATCTGAGAGAGTGGTTCTAGATGATGATGATGAAGAGTTCATTCCAGATGACTCTCCTCCTCCTTCCACCGAAGGTACTTCCATCTCCACTGGGAAGAAATCTACTTTACTGAATGTGATCAAGGATGTCGCTCAAGAATTTGTTTCCCAATCAAATCACATGATTGCCATGAGTAAAGAACAAAGGAAGCTTGCTAGCAAGCATGAGAACTTCCTGAAGAAATCAAGGGATAGGGTGGCTGTGCTCATGACCTTCATTGATAACCTACAAAATGATGAAGACATTGCCACTGATGTTGAAGAGGAAGCTGCTTCGGAGGGAAATGGTTCTAATGCCTAGGATTTGTCTCATAAAAACTGCTGCTGCTCTCTTTTTGTCTCATGAATTCTGTTTCTTTAGCTACTTTTGAACTGTTTCATTTTGGATGACTGTAATAACTCTAGATATTGCTGCACCTTTGGTAGTTTAATCAGTACTTTGCACTATGGACTAACTCTTTTCTGCAGGATGTAAGACTTTGTTTTTGTTGATCTTGTTTATTATCCACCCTTGATGACAAAAGGGGGAGTAATAGCAATAGTATAGCAGATCCTAGTACTTCTTTTGGGATTTTAGTACTTCTTTTGGGATTTTTTTTGCTGCATTAATACTTGATTTCACCTGCTGAAGATATTAGCTTAATGTTGGGATGATTATATAGTGTTGTTTGTTTGATATCCCTTAGACAAGATAATTGTGAATAGCTCTCTATTGTGTTATCTTTTAGTACAATGTAAAACAGGAATAAAGAAGAAAGCATAATTCCAAGAGGAGCTAATCTTGAAAAGGAAAGGGGGAGCAACACTAAAGCAAGAAACATCAAAGGGAAGTTTTCTAACCTTACTAAAAATTTAAATTCCTTTGATCATTACTTGATTATGTTTGTCATCAAGGGGGAGATTGTTAAGTTAAGAAATTAATTAATAAAATTGATGATGACAAACATTTGATTAGTGGGCTAATCACCAAATTAGTTTTGATTATTTTTTATAAGTGATGCAGGCTAAAAACAAGTGTTGCAGCAGCCCAACATCAAACAAAAGACATATGCTAAAGGGTTGAATGGTAAGAAAGACAAGACCAAGTCTTTCATCTCAAGCAAAAGTCTTCCAAGAAGCAAGGCAAGGCACTAACGGGCTGAACTTGAGAAGAACCCGATCCAAGCCCGAATTTATTTTCAATTTCCTCCATCTTGCCTTACCAGAAGCAACGTTCCTCTCCTCTCTAATCAAGTCAAATCAAAGCTTCAGAAAAGTAAGAAAGAGAAAGAGAGAAAAAGCTTCTTCCCTAAGCTCGTAACCAAAGAAGCAAGAGAGAGAAAGTTTAAGCTTGAAGCACAGAAGCTAAAACAGAAAATCCAAACCAAATCAAGCTTAAGTTAAAGGTAATCCATCTCATCTTGTATGCATCAGATCTTCTTCTCTTCTTCCCAACTCTCTGCTATATCCGAAAATGGCATTCAAGGGAAAGTTGTTCTCTGCCCTATTCTGCTTCACATCTACGGTCACAAGTGATACTTGGGGACCAAGTAGTTTCTCAATGGCTAAGATCAAGTTGACCATGAGAAGATTTCTATGGTTACTGCTTTGTGGCTTTTGGTCAAGATGAAGGAGTCAGAAGCAAAGTTTCTACTCTGAGGTTTAATGTGAAAAAGTGAATCTGTGGGTTGGTGAAGCTCAAGGCTCAAGGTGTTGACCTTGGAAGAAGAACCCAGCAACATGCAAGGAGATAAATGAAGCTTGGTGTTCATTCAAAAAGCAAGGAGAGAAAACCAGAGTTTGGTGAGTTGTGTTCTGTGAAGAGTTCCCTGTGAAGTTCCTCTACTTGGATAATGCTTTCTATTAAAGAAGCATTCGGCCAATACTGAAGAACAGAATCAGAGGTTTGCAAAGCTGGTTTTTCACATAGCAAAGAGACTGTTGATAAAGTCAATCTCCTTCATGTTTTACAGATTGTAATGTACTTTTCTATGTTTATCTTTCTGTAATTTCTTGTGAGAAAAGGCATATTGAGAGAGCTCAAGTAAAAGCCATGAGTGGAAAAAGGCTGAGTGAAATACTTGAGAGAAAAGTCTAGAGTTATTTTCAGATTTCTTTAGGTGTGTTTATGTCTTGTATCTTGTACCTGTGAGGCATCCCTTTCTTAGTTGGGTTAGCACTAAGAGTGATTAGTTAAGTATTAGCATAGCCAATGTCAAGTTAGGTTAGAACTTGAGTGTGAAAGGATTAGGTCAATCCTGTGAAATTGGTGTATGTAATACTGTTAACTATAGTGAAATTCTTCCATAGTTGTGGAGGAGACTGGATGTAGGTTGCATAGCACAAGGCAACCGAACCAGGATACATGCTGGTGTTAGCTTTTCTCTTCTCTGCTGAGTTCTATTTTCTGATATTCATGAGACAAAAATAAATTGTCTCATAAATTTCCGCTGTTGAGTTCAAACAGAACCTGAATAGAAAGTTTGTTTAAAAAGGGTAATAACAGCAACTAAAAGGAAGGCATAGATTCAACCCCCCCTTCTCTAAGTCTACCACAACCTTCACGTTAAAATGCCGAATGGCCTCAAGATACAATCTGAGAGTCGTCCAGTGAAGTTTTGCCAACAATGATCTCATTTTAATCCGAAATGACATCGGAATAGGTCGACTAGGAGAAGGAAAGCTCGCAGCTAACTGGAAAGGACCCTACCGAGTCATAGAAGTATTGGGAAAAGGCTACTACAAAGTGTCCGACCTTTAGGGGCGAGAGCTACCAAGGTCATGGCATGCCTGCAACCTAAGAGGGTATTATAGTTAGGAGGTAATAAAAGATCTTAGGTCAAGGTGCACTCTTTTTCCTGAAAAGGTTTTTTAACGAGGCACCAAGCCAAGATCCGCTAAATTTCCTGACTTAGAAGGGTAAGTACCCACATGTATATATTTTGTTTGCCTATATGTCTACTTTCTATTTGAATAAAACCTTTCAGATTCTCTACAAAGTTTCTCTACCAAGACGCATTAATCAGAACGCAAAAAATATCGCCCGATTACAAAGCTACAGGTCGGCAAGGTGAAAACCAAATTCACCGCCCGATCACGATGAAAATCAAATTCATCATCCGATTTTGACAAAGGTCGACAAGGTGAAAACCGCATTCACCGCCCAACTTTGACAAGGTCGGCCAAGTGAGAACTAAACTCACCGCCCAATTTCTACAAAATTGGCAAGAGGAATAAGCGATTAAAACGGATTAATGCAAGAAGTTATAAAAAGTAATCCATAGAAAGAGGCGTGACGAGGGCTGAGAAAAAATGGATTGCTAAAAATAACTTAGGATGGACCGGCATGAAGAAGTCGGACCAATCGACATGAAAGCGACAAAAGTTATAAAAAGTAATCCATAGAAAGAGGCCTGACGAGGTATGAGAAAAAAATGGATTGCTAAAAATAACTTAGGATGGACCGACATGAAGAAGTCAGACCAATCGACATGAAAGCGACAAAAGTTATAAAAAGTAATCCATAGAAAGAGGCCTGACGAGTTTTGAGAAAAAATGGATTACTAAAAATAACTTGGGACGGACCGACATAAAGAAGTCGGACCAGACTAATCAAAGCGACAGAGTTATAAAAAGTAATCAATAAAAAGAGGCTTGGCCAAGCCTGATTAAAAATAGATTACTAAAAATAACTCAAAAAAGAATCGACAAGAGAAGTCGGATCAACAAAAGGCGTGCGCTAGAAAGGACACAGCCCGACCTAAAAAGCCACGACCACACAAGAGCTATCAGAAATGTTCAGACTAAAAAGGTTCCACGAGAACACTAGCAAGTCATCGAACAAAGCCAGCCTCGAGGATCACTTCAACTAACGCAGGGAATAAGCAAACATAATGGAAATCAAAAAAGAAGTCGGACAGCAAAATCCAACACTCTAAAGATTCCTGGAAGTGACAAAAGTTGCAAGCAAACATATCAAACAGAGCTACTATAATAAAGACTCAAGAGGCCACCTAAAGGGTGACCTCAAGAGTTCGAAAGCAGTTGATTTTCCTAAATAAAATTGCTAAGAAAAGCAACTAAAGTGTCAAACCCACACCGGGCTCAACTACAAAAATCAGGAGTTTAGAAACCCACAAACCGGGCTGTACAAAATACATCAAGAAAAGTCACAGGGAATCCAAGTTCTCCTCTGTGGCAGCACTCTGAGTGGTTGTGGGAGGAATAGTCTTTATAGGAATCGCATCTACAGTTCCGTCCTCCCGATTCAGAATTTTGACGTCAGGGTCGGACTCAGGACGGCCAACCTCAGCAGCAAGAGTCGAAGAAGTCGGCACATCAGGAGCTTTGACTGGGGGCTTAGGGGGAGGACCATCCTCCTCATCTTCATCTGGGACAGGAACTATCTTACCATCTTCGATGACGTTATCCAAACTAAAAAGACTCAGGTCAAGCTCGAGAGCAAGAACTCGGACCTGAGCTTTTAGGTTCTCATATGCATCCGTCACACTGCCTACGAGATGGCCCTGAAGCTCAGAATAGTCAGCATAGGTCGACTCAAGCCTCTCTCTGACCTCCAACAACTCGCCATAAGTACGGGTATAACTCTCCTTCCACTTCTTGGCCATCTCCTCGGCCAGATTCATAGCAGCTTCCGCAGCAACAGCCCAGGATTTCTCCTTATCTACATCCAGTTCCAACTTGGCCACTTTGGCGTCCAGCTCATCCTTCAATCCCTTGATCCTGTCAAACTCTAACTTGGCTTCCTGCATAAAGGCCTTCGTCGCACGGACAGGAGAGTCTTGGATTGAGCGCAACAAAGCTGCACCCATATGTGCCATTCGAACACTACTACTGGTGATAAAATCCAGGTGGTGCAGGATGGACACGTCATCCATAGGAAGTCGGCCATAAGGAGCAATCTGGTCATCCACAAACCCCACAGAATCAAAGTCAGGGGCATCCAAATTAAAGGGTTCAACAGTCCTCTGCTTCTTTGGAGGAGGGCCGGCAGCAGATGGAGAGGATGCACTAGAGGTCAGCTGAGGAGGGTCAGAAGGAGCCATGCGAACCTGAGGAGTCGGTATGATCTTCCTCGGCCCAGAAGTGTCCGAGGTCGACCTCCTCAGAGTAACTTTTGAAGATCCCTCTCCAGAACCTTTGGCCGAGATGTCCTGGGCCGCGGTAGCCTTTCTCACCCTCTTAAAAGCCTTCATGCCATCAGTAGTCTTCACCATCTCTGAAAAAAGAAAGCAGTAAAAGCCAGAGTTACAAATGAGAAAGGGATGCATCGACAAAACTGACAAATAAAACAAGAAGAAAAAGCTAATAAAGAAATCAGCAACTACCCAATTCAGCACGGAGAAGTGAGGGATCCCCTAAAAACCTTTTCGTGTCGAGATGGGAAGGTTGCCCCCAATTTTCCTCCAGCACATGAACAAAGGCCTGCTCGACCTCATCTAACATCTCCCAAGAATACCTAGACACTACCACATTCTTTTGCCAGCATAAGGGGAAGGCAGGTTCATTATTCTGTTCCAAGAAAAAAGGCCGAGCTCCTTCAACAGCTCGGACCTTGAAGTAATAGTTCTTAAAATCCCTAAAGGACTCATCATACGTAGAAAAAACTTTCTTCCCCTGGGCAGCTCGGAAAGAAATCCAGGAAGCCTTCTTCTTAGCTATCCCAGGTTTTGTCAAGACAAAAAGATAAAGAAAGAGAGTTTGAGAAGGACGAACATCCAGTTCCTGACACAACAATTGAAAGATCTTTATGAAACCCCACGAGTTCGGATGGAGTTGGGATGGGGCTACGTTACAGGACCACAACAAGTCGGTTTCAAAGGAAGTAAAAGGGATGGTGATGATCATTTGGCTAAAAAAGTAGTCATAAGCGTAAAAGAAAGGATGTTCCCCCTGAGTTAGAGAAGGAAAATAGACCCTCTCATCTGGATCCGGCGCTACCAACTCGTAATTCTTCTCGTGATCTCTACTACTACAAACCCGGTGATGCCTCCTAAGTTGGACGCAATATTCAGAATTCACCACAGAAACACACATCAAAACAAGGGAGTCCAACCAGTCAGACATGCCCTCAGGGACTTTTAAAGACATCTCGACAATATTTTTGCGAGAAGACATAGGTCAACTAGTCCTAAAGTGAGAAAAAGAAAAAATGGATTACTAATCAAACAGCTCGGATAAATATAGATATAACTCGGACAAAAGCATACGAATGTTAGAAATCAGATACAGCAGTGAAAGGAAGCCCCAGGACTCACACCAAGGTCCAGGGGCATCCTGTGGAGGCAGTAATAGAGTAAAGATTCAGGAAAAATCTTGCAGTCTAAACCCTAAAAACACAAAGAAGATCAAAACTTCTCTGACGAAGAAGAGAAAGCCATCGACATCAAAACATACTACGTAGAAATCATCAAAAAGATGTAACCTTTTTTACAGTCCAAGCTACAAACAAAAATGATCTATGCCAAAGTAAAAAGGGGCAGAAACAAGTGATAAATTGAAGAAGCCCTAAAATAGCGCACATTACAGCGATGATCAGACACAACAAACGCAGAGAAAGATTCAAACTTTCCAACATGAATTCAAGCAAGATCAAAACTTTCCTAATTTGTTTCGCTTGTTGCATGGAGAAGATTGAGTGATTCAATTTTCATCCCTCTGATCTAGGTTGTCAAAGACAAGTTCTTTGAAAGTCTAGTAGGGAATCCTTTCCGATGATTTAGGTTGCTAAGAACAAGTTTTTTAGAGGTCTAGTAAAAAAAAATGTTATCTATCTTTTATGTTTCCGCTGTATCTCTTTATGCGAATAAATTTCTTTTCTTGTTGCCATTCTTTTCTTGTCCCTTTTTACTGAATAATCCTTATCTATTGTGATATAACCCCTAAATTCTAAGCTAAATTCTTTATCAACCTAACTCCATCCACTGCATCATCATCATCATCATCGCCGTCACTTCTACCCACCTCTTTTTTTTTTTTTTTTTTTTTTTATTCCATCACTCCCACCCCATTTTACCGTCCTCAGTCCTCAGTCCTCACCCACTAGCATCACCGGCAACTTCATTACCACCATCTAAAAAGTATTCACCTTAAATTAGAGCTAACATTATTGTACTTTCAAATTGCAACAAAAATACTCCCTATTTGCATTCCTGGTTCATCAATAAACGAAAACACATGGATACACCAACCTACAAGAATTGAATATTAAAATTTGTTCACAGTATCTATTTAGAAACAAAACTAAAACCATTGAGTTTCTTTATATATATATATATATATATAATTTTTTTATTAAAATAAGTTACGTATTTTTTTTTTCATTTCATGCTTTTTCGTTGTCAAGAAAAAAAAAGTGTAATGATCATAATTCATTAACAAATTTATTTACAAATTGTAAAACTCAAATTGAATACCCGAAAGAAAAGAGGAAGAATAATGAAGGAGGAGAAAGAGAGAAAAATTACAAGCTACACTATAAAGTATAAATATCAGTTCCCATTCAAACTGATGAGTCTAGAGTGTGTGTGTGAGAAGAAAAAACCTAATGAGTAATAGGTGATAAGAATGGAGGCGCCGTAAATGGTGAATGGTGAATGGTGAGTAAGAGAGTGATTCAGAATTTGTGGAATGTGATTAGATGGGATTATGAAGGAAGTGGATTGGGAATAGGGTTATAATTAGTAATCAATGAAAAAATGATAATAGGTAATGGTGATGAAAAAAGAGTAAATAAAAGTATTTTTATTAAAAAAAATTAATAATTGATTATGTAAATTAACTATTAACCAATATTTGGGTCATTTTATTAAATAAAATATATTTTTTTTAAATTATTTTATCAAAAATAAATATTAAAGTCTATTTTATCAAATTAAATCTTTTGAATATTAAAATGATTGTTTACTCTTCATGGTATTAGTATCATAATAATATTATAAAAATATTTTTAAATATATTAATATATTAATGTTTCAGTCATTTTTAATAGTTAATTTTAATTATATATATTATATATATTTTTTATAACTAAGATAAACAGTTAAAAATTAGTAAAATACAGGTGTATCTTGAAAATTTTCCAATACTATATGTTTTTGAGTATTGCTCCTCTGAACAGAAGATAGAGCTCGATCATCTACTCGTCCGGTAAGAGGTCTACACGTGTGCTCATTTCTAATTCACATCGGAATAGTTCCAATTTCTAACACCAGACCTAACATGTATTATATATAAAACCCAAATACGCTATAGTACTTATTAATTCATTTTTCTCAATTTTGTATACAAGAAAAATCATTATGAACATAAAAAATATTGTAGGACACTCAATATCATACAAAATATTATATAAATTGAACAATACAATAATAATAAGACAACCATTCTAACGTCCTTCCAATGTAACAATCTTTGTTCAATCTTTTAGGAATTGCTTGAAGAGAACCATGTGAGTTGGTGCCTTCGCAATTTGGTTTGGTGAGAGACACGATTGGATTAAAAAGAAAAATATTAAAATTTAAAAAAAATTTGTAATTTCAGATAAAAATTATGGATTTAAAGCAGCTTATGTTTTCACCAAACTTAATTTTTAGAGCCTATGTTTTTCAGTTCCCTTTCTATGTTTTAAGGCAACCAATATTATCCTCAGCCTAATTTTTATTGATAAAAGTAAAAAGCATTTATAATTTTAAAGTATTTTTTTATGGAAAGGAAATAAACCACCAAATTAACATTTAAAAAAATTGTAACTAACAAAATAACCCCTAAAGAAATAAAATATCATTAACAGCAGTCGTATTAAATCGTTATATCACCATTTTTTGTAATACATTAACTTTAATCAACCATAAATCACTAAATATCAAGTGAGAAAATCCTATTTACCAGTACATATGTCCCCAAATTTCTAATCAGTAAAATTTTATATCCAAGTCATAACCCTAAATAAGTTCAACCAAATATTTCAAATTCACGCGTGTCTGCCGTCGCTTATTTCGTTATCGTTATCACTAACAACACTTTCTTTTTTCATTATCGATATCACCAACAACACCACCACCTTATCCTTCTTTTCTCATTTAAATTTCTTCTTTTTCTCCTTTTCTCTTCTCCTCTTCTTCCATCACCATCATCATAATCATTATCATTATCGTTATCATCATCTTCTTCTTATACATATCATAATTATTGTTATCGTCGTTATTGTTATTATTATTGTTGAATTTTTGACATGTTAATAATGTTGTCTAATCCAAAATTGATTTTTGATGTGTTTTTGTTCGTGATTCTGTCTTGTTTGTGATTGTGATATTGTTTTTAACTGAGTTAATTGTGTCGCAATTGTTATGTAATTTCGGTTCGTTTCTGAGTTAATTGTGACTCATTTCTGAGTTACATGTGTCGCAATCATTATATAATTTCGGTTCATTTCTGAGCGAATTAAGGTGCATTTGGACTCCTTTTCCTGCACAATTCAAACATCTTTCTCCTCTTTCTCCTCATCTTCTACTGTTTCTTCTTCTTTTTCATCTTTTTCTTCTTCATCTTTACCTTGTTTCATTTTCTCAAAATTCTTTTTGATTTACTCTTTTGAGAAGAATAAAACTAAGAAAATGAGAAGAAAATATCAAACAAAAAAGAAGAAGAGACATTAATGACGTCTGATCCAAAATTGATTTTGAATGTGTTTTTGTTTATGATTCAGTCTTGTTTGTGTGCTTGTTTTCGAATCGAGTTTATGTGTCGCAATCATTATGGTAAATTTCGGTTCATTTATGAGTTAATTGTGTCGTAATCATTATATAATTTTTGGTTCATTTCTGAGTGAATTAAGCTGCATTTGAACTCGTTGTCCTGCACAATTCAAAACTATTTCTCCGCTTCCTCCTCATTTTCTATTGCTTCTTCTTCTTCTTTTTCATCTTCTCCTTCTTATTTCATTTTCTCAAAATTCTTCTTGATTTACTCAAATTTAACACGATTTCTGAATTTATGTGTTAAATTTGAGTTTAGCTCTTGGACAAGGTCTTAGAAAGCCAATAAAATTAAATAGAAAAAAACATAACAAGAAATAATGAATACAATGAATATTTTCCAAGTATTCTACAAAAACAAAGAAAAGCGTATTTCATCAACTTTTACAACCCCAGAAAATGAAATCTCGCAAATAGTTCTGATATGAATTATAAATTTAATATAAGAGATACCATGAATATACTCCTTTTCTCTAAAAGACCTTTTTCAAAAATCTTTTCCTCTGTTGTAGCTAAATTCTCCTCAGTTGAACTTGCAATCCCCATGCAAAAATCTCTAAGTTCATGTTGAAAATCTTTTATTATTAACATCCATTACTTCTCAAACCTGCAGATTCTTTACTTGGCTTCTTTTTGTTTCTGAATTAATTGTGTCACAATCATTATGTAATTTCGATTTATTTGTGTTAATTGTGTCGCAATTCATTGCGCAATTTCGGTTCATTTCTGAGTGAATTAAGATGCATTTGGATTCGTTGTCCTGCATAATTCAAAACTTTCTCCTCATCTTCTACTGCTTCTTCTTCTTCTTTTTCATCTTTTTCTTCTTCATCTTCTCCTTCTTATTTCATTTTTTCAAAATTCTTCTTGATTTACTCTCTTGAGAGGAATAAAACTAAAAAAAAAAATATCAAACAAAAAAGAAGAAACATATTAATGACGTTGTCTGATCCAAAATTGATTTTAGATGTGTTTTTATTCATGATTCCATCTTGTTTGTGTATTTGTTTTCGAACCGAATTTATATATCACAATTGTTATGTAATTTCGGTTCATTTATGAGTTAATTGTGTTGTAATCATTACATAATTTTGGTTCATTTTTTAGTGAATTAAAATACATTTGGACTCCTCATTCTACATAATTCAAAACTCGGAGAAGAAAACAAGCGAAGAAGAAGAAGGAAAAGAAACGCGGAGAAGAAGAATTAAAAAACGATGACGATAATGTAAAGCTATGGTCGTGAACGTAAATAACTTGGTTGGAAGAATAATATATATGCGTGTAACCACACTCTTTTTAATGAGAGTGATTTTTGTAAGGATTGAGCCTACTTTGTTAGACTTCGATGGCAATATTACTTGGATGTGTACAGGCCTAATTCCTAATTTCATACTATGTGGGACTATTGTGTATTGTCACAGTTAACGCCTTAAGAAAATCACGTCATCAAGAAATTTCATTCGCTCAAACTATTGTCAAAACATTATATCTTTTCAAAATCACAGAATAGCTTCATTTTCTTGGTGACAAGTTTTCAAGTGCAATCTTGTTTCATTGAAAACATTTTTTCAAAAACAAACGAGCACAAAGTTTCAGGTCGCTTTTTTTCTTATATATTGGTCATGTGCTGGACATCTTAAGAAGCCTGCAAATGAGTGACTATGGACGAAAGTATCATATTCATTGTGAAGAGTGAAGACAACTTTTCAATACATGAAAACACTAAAGCATTGATACATCATGATCGGAAAAGAAACCCTAAGTACCAAACAATTCAAGAGACTCAAAAATGGTTTAAAATACTTGCCTATTTAGTCCTACACACTTTGGTACATGTCTGGAGGCTGGAGCTTCATCAAGCACACCTAGGAAAATCACCTAGATTTTTTACCCTAGAACCCAACATTGAAGAAATTCGCGAGGCTATAGGAATACTACAAAATCCTTGCTCTACTCCTGAAAAAAAATGTAATGAAAATTGATGACAAGCCAAGAAACACAGACAACTGCAATATTCATCAACTCAAAGCAGTTCAAAGGAAATTAAACTTCTTTAGAAGCATTTTTTCTTCAAGAAAATATAGAAACCAACTTTTAGTTGGCCAATCTTAGCCAACTTAAGGATTTAGGTTTATAATTTAAGATATAGGGTTAAGAGTTATAATTTAAGGTCTAGAATTTCAGACAGATAATTTATTAAAAAAATTGGCTGATATTGGTCGAAAAAAGTTGGTTCCTTAGCATTACTCAAACTTCAAATAATTCATAGTGCAATGGATGCCCCGTATATCATTGCATGCTCT
The DNA here is from genome assembly GCF_059453495.1 of Arachis ipaensis. Lineage (NCBI taxonomy): Eukaryota > Viridiplantae > Streptophyta > Magnoliopsida > Fabales > Fabaceae > Arachis > Arachis ipaensis. Next base: position 99,342,142 of record NC_142439.1, read on the forward strand.
CTATTTTCAATGCCTAATATGATGGTTAGAAACATGAACAGATCTAGTACAAGATGAGAACAAAAGAATATACACTATATATGGATATAAAACAATTAGGCAACTGCAACAGTAATAAGAACTACATGCACTCATTCTTCTAGAGTTGAGATATTTTATATCTATAACCTTTTGCAAACCATTGAATGCATACTTCTAAGCCTCCACTCATTTATTCCTTTCATGATTAAAAATGGAATGAAAGAAGTAAACTACAGTTGTGACAAACAAGCAACAACATAATATTGTAATTTTAGTTTTTGAACTAATTATTTAGTTTTGCATACTAGAACCAAATAAAACTGCTAGGTACTACATACAGAAGATATATGTTCGACAGGAGCATAATATGGTATCATACCTGTTCCATTGGAGAAGTATCAGTATCCTTCTGCTCTTTCGTATCATCAGATTCACCGTCAGCTTGATCTTTGCTTTCTTGAATCGTCTCCTCATGCTTTTCATGAGCATTATCCAACACCATATTGTCATTCAAACCTTCAAAATCGGCTGGAAGCTGACCAGACTTCAGTGCCTGTCACCATATCACCAAATCAAATGTGTTGCATTAGCATCAATTTTTAACCATAGATAAGAAATTGAAGTTAGATGAAAAGAAATCCTCAACGAAGATAACAGCCAAAGGAAATATCATATCAAGGCTTCCCATAATTGTGTGCTCCGCAAGTTTAGGGGAACTATCAATTTTGATTACCCTTGTAGCAAGAATCTAAAATAGTTTTCTTTCATTTTCTAGACAGCATTCTGCTTCACCTAAACACACATACTCAAGTTTAGGGCCGCTATTGAGCTTACCTTGTTAACAAGAACTAAATAGTTTTTCTTCTTTTTACGAACAAAGATCTTGTCTATAAACTTTTAAGGCTAGCAAACAGTTAAAATAACAGGTCATTTGAGATCTCATTTTATTATTAACTTTGAAAATCATGGTATGATGTTCTTGACAATCTCAATGATTTTTTTGTTTTGTGATTAAAGAGAAAATTAGACAGCAGAGGAGGAATACAAAGGACAACAGATTCTCTTTACAAAAATGAGCAATCAGAAGAAAAGGTCATCTAAGAAGTAAACAGCTGAGAGCAAAAATTAAAATTGAACAAGTGAACATCAGATCTAGAAATGCAAGGACCTTTTCAAGTCTTGCAACTTCTTCAAGGGTCTGTGAATTCACAATGGCAGCCTGCACACAGCAGAAATATGTTAAAACACACATAACAGAGTTAACAACTTGTTGCACCAGATTCACAGATAATTTGAAATTTATAGCTCATCAAGATAATCAATTACTAAAATCTAAAACAACAATGATTTCTTAATTCAGATAATATCTCATATGCATGAAAGATGATTTATTAGACAATGATTAACTATTAAAAGAACTTGTGAAATGAATCAATGGTGGGCAAAAATGAGACCCTTACACTAACTTAAAAGATAATGAATTGTGCAGTACAAAGTTACTTTCCAAGGTCCTGTAATATATTTAGTTGGGGACATCACTTGCATATCCGTGGCATTTTCTATGCATGCGACAAAATAAAACTAAAGCAGAACAGATTAAGAAGTTTCATCCATCCAAAATGTTAATATTATGCAGAACAAATCAAGAAGCAAAACTGCAACAGTCTAAGCTCAAGATTTTTTCTGCAGTCTGCAAACGGTGGTGAATAGTAGTAATACCTCAATGCTATTGACAAATATCATCACAAATTCAAGAGAGAAAAAAAATAAAAGAAACTCATTTGAGTCATGTAAGGTGACTTCTTCTATATGGAACAAATCTATATGGGATTCAAGGTTGTCACTGTGTGTCTCCCTTCACTTTGGAGCAGCTGGCTATAGATAGTTAGTTGTTAAGCTATGGGTGAAAAGAAGTAGCTAACCATCTCATCTACAAATTTTCAGTCAAGTAGCTTCAAATGCATTAATTATAGATCTGAATCAAAAATGTAAGTGCATGTCACATGATCACACCTATTAGCAATAAGGCTCACAAAAGCTACGTTCACTTCTCTTTATAGTTTATACCTTAATAGCAATGATTTGCTCTGGTGTGGGAGCAACCACTTTGGGCGTCTGTTGTTCTTCAGCAACTTCTGGAACATTTGGAGTTTCAGGAGGTGAAATTCTTTTTGGCGGTGACTTTTGAACTTCATCTATAGCTTCCCTTGAATCAAACAAGCGCTTTGCCTCCAATCTTTCCTATTAATTTCAAAGAACAATCCTTAGTCCTATAATTAATGGGGGAAGTGGAGTTGGTAATAAGAAATAAACCCAACAATATATTGTTAATTTCCTTAACAAAGCTGAGAAGAATGAAAAGTGGAGAAGGGCTAAATATTTTACTTATATATTTCTCAGACACACTCTGAATAACAACAACATAAACATACAAGACATATAAATAGTTAGGGAATTTCTTGGTGAGGAGTAGAATTAGGTGAAGAGTTAAGATTTTTACTAAATTTAGAACATTGCACATGACAAATTTTTTTGGTGGGTTTTTTCTCTACTAAAAGAAATAATCTTCACTCTTCACCATAGCATCACCCAAATAGTTATACACACAGATAAGATGATGATATCTAAGATAATCCTATAACAAGTAAATACAAGATAAACCTTATGAATTATGAATAGATATCCTAAAGCAGATTATATAAACCATATCAACATACATCATCATCATCCAATAGACATTGCAATTTATGGCAATGTCCAGTTTAATTTTCAAGTCACTTAGCCAAAGAATGCTTAACCAGAGTAAAAACTATAGCTGCCTAATAAAAAATTTATACACAGTAAAGCTAACACATGGAATCAACGTGTTCAAGGTTTACTTCTGGTTTTCTAGCTGAAACCGTTAATTTATTAATTGAAAGTAGGCATTATCAAAATTTCATAACTGTCATATTCCAAAGAAAAATCTAGGGACCAAACTATCAAAAGCGACAAAAATGATAACCTATACCTTGTTTTTCACTTTCTTGAAATCTAAAACCCTAAGAGACTTCAGCTTGTGAATAACATAAAGCCTGTAATTCTGCTTCTTCGTAATGTTGTTGTCTAGCAAGCTAAGGTACTGGAGCTTCGGAAGGGACGCGAGGGGATCAATTTCGACTAAGTTGACAATCCTGTTGTTCGTGAGAACTAGCGTATGCAACTTTGGCAAGAATTCTGCATTGTAAAAAATCACAAGGCAAGTAAGTTACATGCTGTATAACCAAGTGCAACATTGATATGAACAATGCAAAGCTAAAACTGTACCTCCAATGTTAGGGTTAATTCTGGTAATTCTATTATTATTTATGAGCATAGTTCCCAACCGGTTAAGATAGGGTAAATTTTCTAGCTTCACAATCTCATTGTCAGATAAATCAATGGTGTCAAATTGATCCTGCAAGAAACACAAAATTTACCAACACCAAGGGGAACCAAAACCAATGCTACATTTGGAACGAAAAATAGGAAAAGTCAACCTAATATATTACTTGAAGCATAAAAAATAAAAACTTCAAAGCAAAAGACCGAAATTTTGTGCACCTCAGTAGCTCCCAAGTTTTCGATTACAGGGATCTTGTTGCCTGAAAACAAAAAAGAGAAGCAATTTAATTAATTAAAGAGAGGAAAAGAGTGAGAAATGGAGAAATATATAATATACCTCGAAGGTCTAACTCGCGTTCTTTGACGGCATTGAAGAAATGAGGGCTTTTCCAGATCAAATCAGCGGTGAGCCTCACCATATCTCTCTTCTTCTTTTCTGAGTGTAAGAAAGGGTTTAGCTGTTTAGGTTAGGGTTTAGATGCTGTGAGAACAAAAAAAAATGAGTTGAGATATATGGGAAACGTTGAAAGCGAGAAAAAGAAGAAAACGAATTGAAAGACTGGTTGGTGTTTAGAGTACCGCGAAAGAGAAGGAGGAGATGCGAAGAAGGTGCTTTGGGTCGGCACCGGTCACCTCTGCGGCTGTAGCTTCCTAGTAAGGCGGCACGCACGACTCAAGAGTGATATTGAAGTGCTGGCTCTGTAGCAACCTGAGAAAAAAAATGGCACAGAATTATTTATTAAGTCTCAAAGAATTTGGTTACTCAAGTAAAATTCAAGATAATAAAACAGTCATTTAATAATAGAAGATATAAAAAGGTATAAATTAAAAACAGAATAAAAAGTACAAAAATTTTTATTATATAAACACATAAAGTTCAGTGGTTGTGCCAAAAAAATTTTCTATATCTATTATAAAAATATTTGTATTTTGTATTTCTTCTAATTTTTTCTTTTTTTTTTTTCTGTCTTACTTCTTTAATTTTTTTTTTCATAAAATTTATAGTGAAATAAACATAAAAAGAAAAAATATAAAAAAATACAAGACAAGATAAGAAATATAAAAAAAGAAGTTATAGAAGAATAAAAAAATGAGAAAATACAAAATATTAAAAATTCAATTGAGATTGTACAAGTAATATATATATATATATATAAGTATTTTGTTACATATATTATTTAGTCACATAATATTTTTATTTGGATTAATACTAAGATAAGAAACCGAACCAATATTAAATTGGTCAAACTAAGGACTATGATGTTGTAAAATAAATAAATAAAGAAGAGAAATAAATATAAAATATAGAAATATAAATATGCTCGTATCTCACTATAATGTAAGAAATTTATCTATTCACTTAATATTATATGATGTAATGTATATAAAATAAGAGAGGGATATATATATAATGAGAAAGAGAAATATTGCTCAGTAAAATAAGAGAGAGAATTGATTTGTGATTTATTACTTGCTTGCTTTTTTCGGAGACAAAGGCCCCTATTTATACATGTATGAGGGGGATCAATTTCAACATCATTAATTATTATTCCTTCTTTGAGAATGTGAGTACTGCATGAGAATGGGCATCTACGTCCCATTCTTATCACAACACTCCTCCTTGGATGCCCATTTAGGATTATTGCCTCATTAAAACCTTACTAAAGGAAAACCCTGTGGGAAAAACCTTAGTGAAGGAAAAAGAGTATAATATCTTTTGTGATGGGGACTGCCTCATTAAAAACCTTGTCGAGAAAAACCCAATGGGAAAAAAAAACTTAACCAAGGAAAAAAGAGTACAGTCTCCCCCTCTTGCCGACATCATTTAATGTCTCAAAATCAGCGCATCCCAATCTCATGTACCAATCTTTTAAAGGAGGATTTTGGGAGTGACTTTGTAAATAAATCTGCCAGATTGTCACTTGAGCGGATCTGTTGGACATCAATTGTCCCTTGATTTTGAAGATCATGAGTGAAGAAGAATTTGGGAGAAATATGCTTTGTTCTATCACCTTTGATGTATCCACCCTTAAGTTGAGCAATGCATGCTGTATTATCTTCAAACAGGACAGTTGGAGCTATCTTATGATCAATCAGTCCACATGATGACAGAATATATTGAATCAGACTCCTCAGCCAAAAACACTCGCGACTAGCTTCATGAATTGCCAGTATTTCAGCATGATTAGAGGATGTTGCAGCAATTGTCTGTTTCGTGGACCTCCAAGATATAGCTGTACCACCATATGTGAACAGGTATCCTGTTTGAGATCTCCCTTTATGTGGATCAGACAAGTATCCGACATCTGCATAGCCAACTAGTTGTGACTTGGATCCATAGGGATAAAATAATCCCATATCAACCGTTCCATGAAGATATCGAAAGATTTGCTTGATTCCACTCCAATGTCTTCTGGTTGGAGAGGAACTATACCTTGCTAGTAAATTCACAGTAAATGATATATCAGGTCTTGTATTATTAGCAAGATACATTAGCGCTCCAATGGCACTAAGATATGGTACTTCAGGACCAAGGATATCTTCATTTTCTTCTTTATGACGGAATTGATCCTTCTCCACATCCAAAGATCTTACGATCATTGGGGTACTCAAGGGATGTGACTTATCCATATAAAATCTCTTCAAGATCTTTTTTGTGTATGTTGTTTGATGAATAAAGATCCCATTTTTTTATATGCTCGATCTGCAGGCCGAGACAAAATTTAGTCCTTTCAAGATCTTTCATCTCAAACTCTTCTTTTAGAGTTTATATTATTGTTGGAATCTCTTCAGGAGTCCCAATGATATTTAAATCATCAACGTACACAGCAATAATAATGAATCCAGATGTAGTTTTCTTTATGAAAACTCATGGACAGATATCATCATTCTTGAATCCATTTTTGGCCAGATACTCAGTAAGACGATTTTACCACATTCGTTCAGATTGCTTCAGACCATATAAAGATCTTTGCAATTTGACTGAGTATAACCCTTGCGAATATTCATTGGATGGTTTAAATATCTTTAGTCCTTCAGGGACTTTCATATAGATATCCCGATCTAATGAGCCGTATAAGTAGGCTGTTACCACATCCATTAAATGCATATGCAGTTTATGATATGCAGATAAACTGACCAAATAACGCAATGTTATCGCATCCACTACAGGGGAATACGTTTTTTCATAATCTATACCGGGCCTTTGTGAAAAACCTTGTGCCACAAGTCGGGCTTTATAGCGCACAACTTCATTTTTCTCATTTCGTTTTCTCACAAATACCCATCGGTATCCAACAGGTTTTACATCTTCAGGTGTACGGACTACAGGTCCAAAAACTTCACGTTTTGCAAGTGAGTCTAATTCAGCCTTCATGGCTGCTTCCCATTTTGGCCAATCATTTCTTTGTCGACATTCTTCGACTTATCTTGGCTCAAGCTCCTTACTTTCATGCATGATATTTAATGCCACATTATATGCAAATATTTCATTGACAATTGTCTTATTTCGATCCCATTTCTCTCCTGTAAAGACATAATTTATTAAGATCTCGACATTTTCACTATTTTCAGGTACCTGAACGTCTTCTGGCGTTAAAACTATATCAGAATTTTGGACAACTGCAGATGTCTCTACTATGTCTTTTTCAATAGGAATAATATTTACCTCTTTTCTCTTTCGAGGATTTTTGTCTTTGGAACCGACAGGCCTGCCACGCTTCTGGCGTGTATTTGCTTCGGTGGCAATTTGTCCAACTGGGACATCAATTCGTATTGGGGCATTTTTCGCTGGTATATAAGATTTGGTTATCCTCTTTGTATCGGAAAATGCATCAGGCAATTCATTTGCTATTCTTTGCAAATGTATAATCTTTTGAACTTCGAGTTCACATTGCCCTGATCGAGGATCTAAATGCATCAAGGATGATGCATTCCAATTAAGTTCCTTTTCAGGAAGCTTATTCTCTCCCCCCAATGTTGAAAATTTTGATTCATCAAAATGACAATCCGCAAAACGGGCTTTAAATACATCTCCAGTTTGTATCTCAAGATACCTCACTATAGAGGGAGAATCATATCCAACATATATCCCCAATTTTCTTTGGGGTCCTATTTTAGTGCGATTAGGTGGTGCAATGGGAACATATATCGCACACCTAAATATTCTTAAATGGGAAACATTTGGCTGCTGGCCAAAGGCTAATTGCATAGGAGAGAACTCGTTGGCCTCAAACGAATAAGTGTTGCGGCATGTAAAATAGCATGCCCCCAAACCGAGGTTGGGAGATTTGTTCTCATAAGCAAGGGTCTAGCAATTAATTGGAGGCGTTTAATAAGCGATTCTGCTATAACCCATTTTGTGTGTGAACATAAGCTACTGGATGTTCAACACTTATTCCATTAGCCATACAATAAGCATAAAAAATTTGGGAAGTAAATTCACCAGCATTTATCAAGACGAATTGCTTTAATTGGATTTTCTGGAAATTGTGCTTTTAATCGAATAATTTGAGTCAATAATCTCGCAAACGCCAGGTTGCGAGAAGATAATAAGCACACATGTGACCATCTTGAAGATGCGTCTATTAGGACCATAAAATATCTAAAAGATCCACATGGTGGATGAATAGGTCCACATATATCACCTTGAATCCTTTCTAGGAATTCAGGGGACTCAAATCCAATCTTTACCGGTGATGGCCTTAATATTAACTTTCCCTAAGAACATACAGCACAACAAAATTCACTAGTTTTAAGAATCTTCTGGTTCTTTAGTGAATGTCCATGGGAGTTTTCAATAATTCTCCGCATCATGGTTGTTCCCGGATGACCCAATCTATCATGCCAAGTTATGAATTCATTTGGTCTAGTAAACTTCTGGTTTACAGTGGCATGTGATTCAATTGCACTAAGTATGGTATAATATAACCCAGATGAAAGTGAGGGTAATTTTTCTAATATAAATTTTTTATTTGAATCATGAGTTGTGATACATAAGTACTCATGATTTCCCTCATTCATAGTCTCAATATGATATCCATTTCGGTGAATATCTTTAAAACTCAACAAGTTTCTTCGAGACTTGGTAGACAACAGTGCATTATTTATTATAAATTTTGTTCCTCCAGGAAACAAAATTATAGCTCTTCCGGAGCCTTCTATCACATTGCCTGAGCCAATAATAGTATTAACATATTCTTCTTTTGGCACAAGATTGGTAAAATATATATCACTTTTGAGAATAGTGTGCGAACTTGCACTATCCGCAAGGCATACATCTTCATTACATATCCTTGTCATTCTCTTCAAAGACAAATAATAATAATAAAATGAGTAGTATGTACAGTTAAATTGAATATTTGATCGGAATTATTTTCCTAAGAAATACTGTACATAACAATAATATCATATACTAAAATTTTATTTTAAAACATAACACATTTAATGATTTCAAAATTCATAAACATTAATATTTCATTATTTATATACATTACTTTTGAAACTTAAATACATATAAAATAAAACTTAATAAGTTCTTTACATTATTTATTTACATGGATACGTAACAATCCTACATTTTAAACTATTCCATCATTGATCAAATGACCAATATTTCCTTTAGAATCCTCAAAGAAATCAGATACATCATAATGAGTGGTGGAATTTTCAGCATCATTTGAAACGAAATTCGATTCTTTTCCCTTGTCGTCCTTTTTCAAGGATGCTTGGTAAAGATCGACTAGGTGCCTTGGGGTACGGCAGGTACGTGACCAATGGCCCTTTCCACCACAACAGAAACACTTATCCTCTGTTAATTTATTCTGTCCGATATTTCTTTCTTTGTCCTACTTCTGTTGAGATCCTCTCTTTTGAATATAATTTCTTTTTCTTCCATAATTTTTCTTGTTATTAAAACCTTGCCATTTACCTCTTCTGGGGTAATTTTCCGCATTTACTTCAGGAAATGGGGCGGTGCCAGCCGGGCATGCTTCATGATTTTTCAATAGCAATTCATTGTTGCGTTCAGCAACAAGAAGGCAAGAAATTAACTCAGAATGTTTTTAAACCCCTTTTTCTCGATACTGCTGCTGTAGGAGCACATTCGAGGCATGGAAGGCTGAGAAAGTTTTCTCCAACATATGATGATCAGTTATCTTTTCCCCACATAATTTCATTCGTGAGGTGATTCGAAACATTGCAGAATTATATTCATTTATAGATTTAAAATCTTGTAAACGCAAGTGCGTCCATTCATATCGAGCTTGAGGAAGTATCACCGTTTTCTGATGATTATACCTTTTTTCAAGGTCTTTCCAAAGATCTACATGATCTTTTAATGTGAGATATTCATTTTTCAATCCTTCGTCAAGATGACGACGAAGAAAAATCATGGCTTTGGCTTTATCCTTCTGGGATGCATTATTTTCAGTCTTAATGGTATCTCCAAGATCCATTGAATCAAGATGGATTTCAGCATCTAATATCCATGATAAATAATTGTTTCCAGATATATCAAGAGCATTGAATTCAAGATGAGAGAGCTTCGACATAATGAAAATTTGTTACCTGAGTCTTCCTTAAAAATTTGATCAGAGTCTCGTACTGATAACGTGTTGTAAAATAAATAAATAAAGAAGAGAAATAAATATAAAATATAGAAATATAGATATGCTCGTATCTCACTATAATGTAAGAAATTTATCTATTCACTTAATATTATATGATGTAATTTATATAAAATAAGAGAGAGATATATATATATATATATATATATATATATATAAAATGAGAAAGAGAAATATTGCTCAGTAAAATAAGAGAGAGAATTGATTTGTGATTTATTATTTGCTTGCTTTTCTCGGAGGCAAAGGCCTCTATTTATACATGTATGAGGGGGATCATTTTCAACATTCATTAATTATTATTCCTTCTTTGAGAATGTGAGTGCTGCATGAAAATGGGCATCCACATCCCATTCTTATTACAACATATGAGAAGTTTATTAAGCAAACTAATTCGATAAGAGTTTTAATAAAATTCACCTAAATTATAATAAAAATTAAAAATTTTATAGCTATTATCCGTTTATTCTATCATTTTTTTTGTTCATATAATACTATTTAGCAGTATCAACCTAGGTTGATCTTCAAAAATTAAATATTTTTATTCAACTAGAATCTTCGAGTCAAATAGAGGTAATATCTGCAAGTGATTCCAACAATTAAGTTAATAATTATAAAAGAGATATTAGGATTAGAATAAATGGCATAACTGTTAGTGCGGAATTTCAACTTATATATATATATATATATATATATATATATATATATATATATATATATATGAAATTGTTTTGTCGATTTTTAGTAAATTGATAGTGATTCGATTCTAATAGTTTGGGAGCAAAACCTACTCCTCTTTTGCAGGTACCAGTTTTCTATAAGTGCATCAAAGTTTCTTCGATTAGATTAGTATTAAAATAACAAGTAAATAAAAGTTTTGTAAAAAGATAAAAGAAGTTAAAAAGCAAGCAATTCAAAAGTTAAATTGATTGAAATCGAAAAGATTGCATTGAAATTAAAGGAAAACGGTAAAGATGCCTTCGGCTGGGTCAAAGGACTTTTGACATGAAAATTAAAGGTACTAGAATGTAAATTGCATTTGAAATTTAAATTGTTACTTGAAACATAAATTTGACAAGAAAAGTAAAGTTTACAAAAAATGTAAATGGAATTTAAAGACAATAGAAGGAACCCTACAGAAATTAAACTCGAATGCAGACTCAGGAATTCGGTGGGATATGAGTGTGCTTGAGTGTATTTCTGGAGAAAGGTTCCAACCTTCATTCCCTAAAACTTTCTAATATTTATAGTCTACTCATTGTAACCGATTATTGATTACATGGTGCTGTCTTTAATGCACACTACTTGGTAACCGTTCCCACTCTTTTGCTAATGAAACGTCACCCATCAATTCCTCACATGGTGAAAGCCTCCAACTTCTCCACTCACGTAACTGCTCGATCTACTATTCGAACCACTATTCGATTTCTTCCTTAGAATACTTACTTCGATTGGACCCGTTCGATTTAATAAAGTGTTTAAAATCGAGTCTGTGTCAGGTACCTTCAACCAATTCATGCACGTGTATTTCTTCGACAATAGCTCACATCTCGATCGACCTTTTCACTACCTCGAACCAACTTATCTCGATTCGATCAACAAATTGCCCCCATTGGATTAATGTGTTTGTCTTCAATAGCATTATTTGAAAGATGAAACACTTAATCCAAATTCAAATTTCAATCTCTTAAATCAGTAATAATTACCATTTAACTTCCCCATTAATACTGATCCACTCGACATGTTTTCCGAGACTTGCACTTTCTCTTTCCACCACTTTACCTTCCTCACAAAGTTATCTCTTTTTGCATTCCTTCTGTGATAACAGTTACAGTAACACTTCCTTTAAATTCGACATTTTCGCCCTCGTTCAATTTTTCTCGAACCATTGCTCTCTGAATTCCTCTTGCATCAATCTTTCTTGCATAACCCTTAACCTTTCAAACTTCCTTTTTCTCTGTTCTGCAATGACCGTTTCCTCTTCTCATGCTGCTGCCCAAGATAAGGGTAACGGTCTGGTGGTCGCACCACCAGCTCCACCAGCCCTTCATGTGCTGAATCAAGTCAATGATGAAGTTATTGACGATCCACAGCTTCAAGTTAATGATACTAGAATCCTGATCCCTTTCACAGTGGGTGAAGATACACATTGTTTCCTTGGGCCTGTCGAATCCCTAGAAAGGGCGAATAAGAAATCACCTTTCTTCCCTAGTGCCCAGGGAGAAGATCTGTTGATCAACCAAGCCCTCGATATCTCTTTCTTCATTAATCAGAAACCTTTCAGGAATAATCCAAAGATTAATCCTCGGGGTACCGACTTCACGGCCTGGCTTTAGCGCCTTGCTCCTACAAAAAGCACTGCTTGGGGGCTCTAGGTATTCAAGAACTCCAAAAGCTCTCTCACTTCTCACCTTCAACGCTCCCTTGGATGATTGGAGTTGTAACCTGTTTCTAGAATAGGACAACCAATAATTTTCACCTCCCTTATGGAATGATTGGTATGTCTCTCTTGGATGTGGCCGCTATTACAGGACTTTCCATAAATCCTCCAGACTGCACTCCCGACATGCAACCCAAACGCTACTACAACATTGCCCCTACCAGTTCTTATAGTGATTTCATTGCTCACCACATCGGCAAAGAGGGCACTGCCGTCACAGATGACGAGCATGTAGCCTTTCTATTCTATTGGCTAAATGCCATTATTTTCTGTTCTCAAAGTGTCCAGATGTCAAAGTTTTTCCTTCCTTTGGCTGCTCTGCTTCATGAAGGAAATACCCTTAATTTGGCCAAGCTTCTTTTCGGGCAAGTTTTCGAAGAGCTAGGACAATTTGTACATTGTCTCCGAAACAATTGTCTGATCAGTACTGGTGGCCCCCTCTGACTTCTCCAATTATGGCTTAATGCCATTTTCGAAAAGTATATGACAAAGTCTGGGGGTGGTGCTACTGACAAGCAACACATTGAAGGCTTCTGATTGGCTGACTACAAGCCAAACTTCCCAGATACACAATAAGATAAAAACCGATTTTGGGCTGTTTTTTCTCTCTTCCATTCTTGTAAAGATTTTTACAATGAAAAGATCACTTTCGCCCCCTTTTTGTCGAAATTGTGGTCCTGCATGGCTCAATCGCTTGCTTTTTCCACATGATACTGAAGAAAATGAACTGGCTAATCGAAATTGGGCAAACTTGCTAGCCGTTCAAGTAATCCCTACAGGGCTACCCCAGCACAAGAAGGAAAAATTCAAGGTGACCCTGTACGCCCTTCACTTCACAGCTAGGCAACTGGGATTCTCACAGGCCATTCCAACCCCTCTTCCTCGAAACAACAAACCATTTTGCCATATCATTTTGACTTCTCAAAGTGAACTTGATTTCCTCCTCTCGACAAATCAACAACAAAGGGAACATTTTAATTTCCTTGTTTATGATCGCAGCTCATATATCACCAAGTCTTGTCTCGAATGGTGGACCGCTTACTACTATAGGTACAGTCGCACTTTAGAGGAGATTCAGCAATCTGCCATTCGAACAGACCCTGCTGCTGAAGGTTCTCCCAAAAAATCTCAAAAAAGAAAAGCTGACACCACAGCCTCTTCTCGATAACCACAACATAAAAGTCGAAGGACTCCCACCAAGACTTCCAGAAGGGTAACTATTTTTACACACACCCATGTACTTCGAATTAGAATATTTCGAAAATCATATCTGTTTAACAATTCTTGATTTTGATTTTTTCCTTCAGCTATAGTTGCAACCATCAAGTGAAAGCTCTGATGGAAGTGAGCAAACCATCCGGAACATTCTTGCAGCTTCCTCTCAATCAGAGGATACAACTGATTTAGACCCTGGTGTTAAGTTAATTCGAAAGCCAAGACTCATTCTGGTAACATCATCATTTCTATATATATTTCATTTGAATTAGAATAAATCTTAACTTATAATTGTGTACTTTTTATATCAGCCTACTACTGCTGCTGACTCAATCACATCCCTGTGGCACTTGATCAACCACTTCTGCAACAACACCTGGATTTGGGACATTTTACATCTCATGATTCAATTCAAGCTACAGAATCTGTCGAACCACTACAAGTTGCTTTTCCTCGTCCCTCTAGAACACAGGTGATTGATTTGACAAAAGACCCTACACATCATTCTCCAACACAAACTCAAACCCTTGGACCAACCTCACCAAACAATCAAACTGCACTTTCTGCTGAAAACTAAGTGGCTCCAGACTCTGACTCTGTCTCACGAGTTGTTAAGACTACCAATTCAGATTCACTTCGATCTAAATTCTTAGAAACTCCTTAGGGATTCTCCAGTCCCCCTCAACAGGCTAAATTTCAAACTCCTCCCGGTCAAGAGTCTAGAGACTTGGGCACTTCTACCACACCTACAAGTGCTACATTGGCTAACCTGATCTCCGTCTTAAATCGAGTTATCCAAGAGGACGAAGCGCCTGTTCCCGCACCAACACTTTCTAGACCATCTTCATCTAGTCCTCCATTCGAACTGGATGTTGACACTCGAGAACAGCTTCGGTCACTTCTTAAACTCTTGGATCATCCAGCTGCTGCATGGATCAAGGATGCCCTTCTCAACCAGCTTTTATCTGATCTTTTGAATTCTACCTTTGAATTTTCGGCTTCTACTCCATATTCTGCCATAATCCAACAATTCAAACAGTTGGCCAACAACAGTGTAGCTTTTCAAAATAAACTCCAAGAGATCAAAAATGAAGAGGCTAAGATCAAAACTGAAGTAGATAATTGTGCCTCTGCTCTTCAACCGAAAAAAGCTTCTCGTGAAGAATTCAATTTGAGAATCTCTCACACTATTTATATTCAAGCTTTTTATGACAAGGAAGAGATAAAACTTGAAACTAAATTGGCCCGAATCAATGAAAAGCTTGCCAAAATACGCGAGAGACGGGCTGAAATAGCCGTACCTCTAACTACTGCACAGCAAGAACAACAACAAATCATTCAAGAAATTATTTCTATTGAGACCAAGCAAGAAGAATATGAAAAATAACTTGTCAAGGTCCAATATGAAAAGTTCAAGCATGCTGAGACACTTTCAACTTTGAACAACAATAGGGAAAAGCTACGCTCAGACTTGGCAAGACTCCTAGCAGCTGGCACCTCATTCCTCTTAGATTTCAGTATTGATTTCAGTATTTGTAATAATTTTACTTTCTTTTGGACTTATGCATCTTGACTTCAATTTGGCGAACAAAAATATGGCTTTAAATATTTCCCATTAATCGAGTCAATTATATTTCCCGATTCGATATCTTTTATCCAATATGCATTTTCCGAATACAATCCTATCACTTGGACTCCCAAGTATAGGACCATTTGCCAAGAAATTTCGATTTTTTTCCATTGGCAAAATGGCTTTTAAAACCAATTCACCTATACTAAAACACTTTTCTTTTATTCGACGATTATAACTTTGAGCAACACCTTCTTTTTGTCGAATCATACTCTCAAGTACTAGGATTCGCTCTGAATCTAGTTCATTCAATTCATCAAACATTGCATTCCAATAATCATCTACTGGCAAATCATTTTGTTTCAATACTCTCAAGGTATTTAAATTAATTTCTAATGGCAACACTGCATCATGGCCGTAAACCAATTTATAGGGTGAAGTACTTGTTGACCCCCTTGGTGAATTTCGATAAGCCCATAATACTTCGCATAAAGTTTCATGCCACGTTCGGGATTTATTCCCGATATGCTTCTTTATCAGACTTATTAGGATTTTATTTGCTGCCTCTCCTTGCCCATTAGCCTGTGCATAATAAGGAGTTGAGATAACCATATTGATATCCCTCGAGACCGCAAAATTTTTAATTCACTGACCAGTAAACATAGTCCCTTAATCAGTGCTCAATGTTTGAGGAATTCCAAACCGATGGATAATATGTTCCTCAATGAAGTCTATTATTTCATTTTGCCCAACTTCTATTAGAGGAATTGCTTCAACCTACTTTGTGAAGTAATCAATTGCTACTAAGATAAATTTATGCTTTTTTTGATGAAGGAGGGTGGATCAACCCAATCAAATCTAAAGCCCAACCTCTAAATGGCCATGGTTTTATTATCGAATGCAACTCAGATGATGGAATCTGTTGTATCAAACCATGTTTCTGGCATTCTTGACATGCCTTTGCATAATCGATACAATCTTTTATTATAGATGGCCAATACACATGATTGCGATATAACAACCACTTTATCTTCTTTCCAGCCTGATGGGCATAACATATCCCATTATGGACTTCACCCAAAGCAATACTTTGATCATCTAGGCCTAAGCATTTCGACAAACTTCCATCGATTCCTTTCTTATACAATTCATCATCCATTAAGACAAAACTCATCGCTTGCAATTTTATCTTTCTTTCAACTGAGGTATTGGGATTTTTCAAATACTCAGCAATGAGCTTCCTCCAATCATCATCTTCCCATTCATCTATGCACAAAGCCTCTCTTTCATTTGCAGGCACTAATATTTGATGAATACTAGCCAATTTTTTAAGAGTTTCTAGATCGATTCTATATCTCGAAGCAATTTGGACTAATTCATTAGCAATTTCATTATGCTTGGAATGTGAACCAAGGAAACTTTTCAAAAGGATGTTAACAACTCCCAAGCAGTTGTTAAATACTTTTGCAACTTCTCATTATTGCATTTAAACTCCTTTGATAACTGCTTCAAAACTAACTGGGAATCTCCTAATATCTGGACTTCCAAAGCCCCTTTACTAATTAATATTTTGAGACCCAGAATTAAGGCTTCGTACTCTACCACATTATTTGAGCAAGGATATTTTAATTCGAAAGAATTCTGATAGAATCCTCTCTGGTGAGATAATAAGAATTTCAACCCCTGCACCATCTTCGTGCTTCAATCCATCAAAATACAACTTACAATAATCGACTTCAATGTCGATTACATTTGCCCCCTGGTCATTCAGATTATTCGAATTATTGACAAGAAAATCTACAATGACATGACCTATCACAGCTTTGACTGGGACATATTGTAAATCAAACTCAGTCAAAGCTAGCCTAGCATCCATTTTCCTAAACGTCCTCGTAACATTAGGAAACTTAACATATATTTGATGATATCAGTTTGTGCTATAACTTTCACCGATTTAGCCACCATATAACATTTTAATTTCATACAGGCATAGTATAAAGACAAGCATAATTTCTCTATCGGGGAATACCTTGTCTCGATTTCAGTTAAAATTCGACTAAGGTAATAAACAATCCGTTCATGTCCATTTCCATCATCTTGGGCTAGCATACACCCAATTGTGTTTATAGATGCCGCGATGTACAATTTTAAGGGCTCATGTGGGCGAACGCTTGCCATAATCGGGGACTTAGATACCTTAATTGAGTCGAATGCTGACTGATGTTCATTCGTCCATTCGAACTGTGAATTATTCTTTAGCTTCACTAAAGATGCAAATATTCGAGTTCGATCAGAAAGACTCAAAATAAACCTTCTGAGATAATTTAACTTTCTTAGGAATGATTGCACTTCTTTTGTTGATTTAGGTGCAGATAATGCCAAAATTGCATCTGTCTTATTTTTATCGATTGCAATTCATTTTTTATGAACAACAAAACCTAGAAAGTTTCCAGCTGACACCCCAAAAACATATTTTAAAGGGTTCATCTTTAGTCCCTTCTTCCTCATGGTGACGAAGGCTTTTCATAGGTGATTAATATGTTGATTCACCGAAATCGATTTTACCATGACATCATCGATATACACCTCCATAAATTTTCAATAAACTCATGGAATATAGCAATCATTGCTCGTTGATAAGTAGCACCAGCATTTTTCAAACCAAATGGCATAACTACCCATTCATAAGTGCCTAACGCCCCAGGACAACGAAAGGCAGTTTTGGACATATCATCTTCTGCAATGAAGATTTGGTTATATCCTGAATAACCGTCCATAAAACTTAAAATTTCATTTTTCGCTGCAGAATTGATCAACATATCTGCAATTGGCATGAAGTATTCATCCTTTGGAGTAGCATTATTCAAGTCTTGAAAATCAATGCATACTCTTAACTTTCCATTTTTCTTCATCACAGGAACAATATTCGAAACCCATTCCACATATTGTGCAGTTCGAATAAATTTTGTCTTTAATTAAGCGTTCTATCTCGTCTTTAATCTTTTGATTAATTTCTGGAGTAAAATGACGAGGGGTTTGTTTTATAGGTCGAGCATCTGGTTTTAATGCTAATCGATGCTCTACAAAAGAACGATCGAGACCAGGCATCTCATGATAATCCCAAGCAAAACAATCTTTAAATTTATGTAAAAGATGGAAAAGTTCTGTTCGAAAAGGATCGACAAGATCTTTACAAATATATGTAATTTGAACATCATCCGGAGTCCCCAAATTAATTTCTTCTAAGGGATCTTGAGATTCAAACCCTTTGAAATGATCATCATCTTTTACTGAATATTTTTCAAAACCCAAAGGTTCGAGATCATAGATGCAATCAAAAGAAAAATTTAACAGGCTCATTAGGAAGTGAATGTACTTGATCATTTATTAAATTAACATCAACTTGATTTTCAATACCATGTACTTCTGCTACCACATCAGCAGTTCAGTGTGCAACATCATTTGGATTACAGAAATAAGAAAAACGAAAGCCATGACAAAACTCGATAGAAGGCATCGAGTTACTACAATCACTTAAAGAACTTACATTCCTAAATGATTCCACTTCATCAAAGGAACCACTTTTATTCTCTACAGAAAGTGAATTACTTAAATAATTATTTAAAGTTACCAGGTAATCCGAAATTTCCTCAACCTGTTCCATAGGGTAACTGTTCAAGAGATCTTCAAGAGAGACAATCCCAACCAGTTGGAGTAAAGTCCAACTCTGGGTAGCACAACTTCACTGCCAAACCTTCCGAGGACAAGTAAGAACCTTCACAATTATAAGAGTTCAGTGTCCTGTCAACATTCAAAGACTTCAACTTAGGATTATACATTTTGAAATCAATATATAGCTATTCGACATAAAGGGTCGAATATGCCTTAATGACTTCAGGCTTGCCATCCTTCGTCCAAAGAAGAACACTTTGATGCACGGTAGAAGGTACAGCCCCCACACCATGGATCCAATCTCGCCCTAACAAAGCATTATAACTTGCTTTTGAGGAAACCACCACGAACACAGTATTTTGTTCAGATGATCCAACCCTAACACTCAGAGTGACCAGACCTTTTGTTGGAGTCGAAGTCCCACTAAAGTCAGTTACAGCAATGTTTGTGGGGACCAAATCATCAGGATGTTTTCTAACCTTCATCAACATCCTTTCTGGCAGTAGACTGATTGCCACCCCACCATCAATTAGGACTTTATTTACTTTGATCCCACTCAAAGTTGTGCTTATATGGAGTGGGAGGAGATGAGACATTTGTTTTTTAGTAGGTCAAAGAAAATATCCCGGCTCATCTTCGATTCGGATGAAAGAAAAAGCATCCTCATCCTCCATATCATAATCTTCCTCTAGGTCACCTGCATATTCACCCAGATATTTAGTTGGAATGATCGAAATCATTCCAATCATATTATCATCCCTTTCTTCAAAATATTCTTCGTCAACATCAACCTCTTTGCCTTTGTTGACCCCTGAAGACTTGGCCACTGCTT
Source organism: Arachis ipaensis (assembly GCF_059453495.1). Taxonomy (NCBI): domain Eukaryota; kingdom Viridiplantae; phylum Streptophyta; class Magnoliopsida; order Fabales; family Fabaceae; genus Arachis; species Arachis ipaensis. The sequence continues at coordinate 99,361,878 of NC_142439.1, forward strand.
TACCTTTTTCCATCTTTGCAGGTGATGAAATTCCCTTTGGACTCGTCTCTCCATCAGAAGGAAAGACAATTCAGGAATGTACGGAAGGCGTTGCCCCCTTGCTTACTTCTGCCTGAGGCCTCTTATTTTGATTGAAGTTTCTTCTTCCTCTTCTACCTCTTGGATACCCTCTAGTTCAACCACGATAGTGGGTATATTGGTTTCGAGGAGGTCCCCGATGTCCCCACTGTGGGTTGCATCGATAAAGAGCATCCCATTTTTGGAACTCTTGACAATTCTGAATCCATTGAACACCTATGGCCTGAGATCGGCTCAAAGGTGGAACCACATTTTGTTGAAGGGTCTTAGAACTCTGACCCTCTATACGCCTAACTGGCTGTCTCTGTCGAGCCTGCTCTTCTCTATAAGCCAGCTCTTTCTTCATTCTCTCTTTTTTAAAGATCGCTGCGGCTTCAGCATCAAAGACTGCATTACACCGTGGACACAGAGATACATCCCAGTCTTTAATCTTCTGCTGTACCAAGAAATCTAGCAAACCATCTCCTGCTCGAGGGTACACCGATCAAATTTGTGACTCAAAATCATCAAGAGCCACATCAAAATCGTAAGACATGCCAACCATATTCACTCCAAAACATGGTTCAACAAAGTTGGCATCAACATTGAAGGGATCAGTATCAACCTTCATCTCTTTCTTACCATCGTCGAATTTCAAACGTCCCTCCATAATAGCTTCCTGAATTAAATCCCTGAAACGAACACATCTATTAGTCGAATGACTGGTTGCTTGGTAAAATTTACAATAAGGTTTCCCTTTCAAATCTTTCATCGAAAGTAAAGTTATACCCTCAGGCAGAATTAATTGTTTATCTTTAAGCAACACATAAAAAATCTGATCAGATTTTGAAATATCAAAACTATACTTTTTGCCACTTTTCAGTTTTGATTCATTCGACTTTTCATTACTAGGAAGATTTTAAAGTAAAGAGCAAACATATGGAGGGCCCTTCTTAAGTTCAGCCAAATCGACTTCTGCCTCGAAATCGAGTTCCTCCTCTGAGGACTCCATAGTTATATAAGCAACTTTTTCTTTTCGAGTAAAAGGTTTACTCTTTGATCTTTGCTCACTCCTATATTTCTCCTTCTCCTTTTTCATGAGTTCGGTCTGCCGAACCTTTTCAGGCAAATGGGCCAAATCGGGGATATGCACATTAAGCAACTTTCGGCGCATATAAAACCCCATCCCCATAATTACTATTTTCACAACTTTATTCTCAAGTAATGAAACATAGCATCTACTTCTAGCATTTTTGAAACGTATCATATAATCATCAATGGTTTCACCATCTTCACATTTCAAAGCAACCAGATCGGTAACTGCCACATTCATTTTCCCTCGATAAAATTGAGCATGAAAAGCAGTTTCTAACTGATTCCATGTCGTTATCGAATTTGGCCTAAGATTTGAAAACCAAGTAAACGCATTCTTCGTTAACGAAGAAGGAAAAAACTTCATTTTCAAATTCTCATCATTAGCTAAATTTCCAATCTCAACCAAATATCGAGCGACATGTTCAGTGGTCGACTCTCCAACTTCTCTTGCAAACTTTGTGATTATTTTTGCATTAAAAGAATATGGCCGATTAGCTACCACAAAAAGAGTCGTAAAATTATCGCTAATCTGACGCAAAATATAATTTGTGACGGATTAGCTACCATTTAGCAACTAATGCTTTCGTCGCTAATTACAAGTCACAGATCAGTGAGGCAAACATAGCAGTCGCTAATTCATCGAAAAGTTTTTTAGCTACCGAATAGATAATCGTAAATTCATCCCTAAAGTAAAAGCTAATTCCATAGAAGAAATAGACTAAACGGTAGTCACTAATTAGCGACAAACTCTACTGCAGCAGGCTCATCGCTAAATGCAAGCTAACTTCGTAGACAAAATGGAATGCTTAGTTGATGCTAATTAGCGAGAAATTTTTCTGTACCTAAGTCGTCGCAAATTGTTCTCTAATATGATCGCAAATCTATCACATTTTATAGCAAATCTATAGCTAATCTTTTAAAAATCCTTAATCAAATTTGTAGGAATTTTGTCGCTAAACCAAAGCTATTCTAAATGAGAAAGTAGAGTTATGAAATAGTCACCAATTTGCTAGGGAATAATGTGTAGTCAATTAGTTGCAATACTATCACAAAATGTCATTGCAAATTCCTTTTAAACTAGTAACAAATCGATAGATATCTCATATATGTTTCAGTCACAATAAAGTCTTTAATTTGTCACCATCATCAACAGCGAATATGTCGCTAATTTTTCTAGAATATTAGTTAGAATGTCAATTTCATCAGTATACTAAAACAAACCTCATTTTTTTTTTTTAATCATTGAACTAAAAGATTATAATGCATACAAATATAATTAGTTCATCAAAATTATACACGTTTAAAAAAATTCAACCCATGTTTAAAGAAATTAGGTATTGAAGCTTAACCTAATAATAACCAAGCCTTAGGATTGATCAAATGCTTATTCTATCTATTCAATAGCTCTAAAAAACGTGACTTAATTAGTAAACTAATAAAGAGAAAAGCTAAATTACAATATCATGTAAAAGTAAGTATTCACTCACTTATTTAGATATGTTTTAATTTGGCTACATAAATGTGATCCTACTTCTATAAATTCATTATACATTATACATCTTGTAAGACCCAAGACTTTTGAAAAGTCCTATTTTAAACTAATCTCAAATTATATATATTTATTTATAGTTTTAATTTCAGAAATTATTTTTATTGAAAAATAATTAAAGGCAATTAATTAGATTTGAAGTAAATTAAGGTTTTTATCTAAACTATATTCCTAAGTATTATTTTCCTATTTATGATTTAAAGTTCTAGAAATTTGAAAATAATGGGGTTTGGCTATTTAAATTAGAATTTTGTCTAATTTTATAATTATTGATATAAAATTGGTAGTTATGAAATAATAAGAATTTTATATGATTGGATTTTAGATAATTTAATTTATATCATTTAATACTTTAAGTTAAAGATAAAGAAAATTAATTATATTATCATGAATTTTCAATTAGAATAATTTATTGAGAAAATCAATTAGTATTTTTATACCACAAATAATATTTTAAAATAATTTTAGAGATTTAATTAGATTTCAAAATTTATACTCCATGCCTCAATTTTATTATAATTACTTTACTATAATTTAAATCCAAAATCTTAATTTTATACACATACCCTAATCCCAATTAAATTACAATTTTCCCTTACTCCTAATGAAACCCTAGCCGCCATTAGCCTTCACCAACAGCAGCTGAAACCCCCCCTTTTGTCTAACCAAAATACGCACCCATCAGAAAAAAAAAAAGAGAAAGAAAGGGGAAGAAGGAAGGGGACCGAGGAAGGAAGGAGAGGGGGGGAGAAGAGTGAGGCGGCGCGGTGGGTGTCACTGCCACCGTTGCCGCCGCTGCTGACAGAGGAGAGAGGAGATCTGAGAGAGAAGGAGAGTGTCGCGAGGGAGCCGCTGCGTCGCGTCGCCGTTTGCGCCAGTGCCGAGGAGGACCGCGCGAGGAGGAGGCGCCACCGTCGCTGTCTTCATCGCGTGTGGAGTCGCCATTGCCGACAAGCCCAGCCGCCGCCTGGTTGTGTCGCCGCCATGAAGACCTCGCCGACGTCTTCCCCTTCGCAGATTGTCGCCGTCTTTGGAGCAGAGCAAAAGAGATCTCACGGTGGAGGAAACAGGGTGGCGCCGCCGTGCAGCGAGAAGCTACCGCCGCCGCAAAGTTACCACCGCCGTTGCGCGCTCCGTCACCGCTACTGCTGGGGCTGCGCCGCTGTGACCGAGCTTCTGCCGCTCGAAACCCGCCGCCACTGCCACTAGAAATCGCCACCGAGGCCTAAGTCAGTTTGGTAAGCTCTGATCTTGCCTCAGATATTCTTTTCTGTTAAGTTGCTTCTACCGTGAGTTGTTACTGAGGTTGTTTGCATCGGATTATACCGTCACTGCTGCTGCAGGACCATCAGAGCTTCCGGCCGTTATTAGAGCTGTTGTCCGGTCAATTTTGAAGCTGCTACTGTGTCGTTCTATTCTATTTATCATGGTAAGATTATGCTGTTCCGTTCTTGTTTATCGCAATACTCCATTATCGATCATGTTCTAATATCCCTCAATATCCGTCCCGCGTTAATTCTAAATTATGTCAGATATGTGGTTGTTGTTGTGATCCCTGCGGTTGATTGGGAATTTCTGCGGTTGCTGCCGATTAACATGAGAATAAGGATTTAATGGGTTTAATTATGCAACTTGCGACTAATTGAGGTAGGGGTTTTTCTTAAATCTATTTTACATTACAGGGTTGTTATAAATCGATATTAACACGTAAAATACATTTTTGTGATTTCGTGAGTCTTATGAACTGAATTGAGTTGTTTTGGTTGAATGAGATCATTAGTTTGATTTGATATTAAACCCGATTTGATATTGGAATTTGATTTTAAAATAAACTTGGAAAAGACTTGATATTTGAAAACGGGTTATTTATTGAGAATGATTTGCTATTTTAGAAATGATTCGAAAAGTGTTTGAAGGGATGGTTTGGTTTGAAACTGTTTGAGAAGACCGAGAATTCTTAACTATTGATTGATGGTGTTGGTTGAAGTCGGTTTAAATTGTGATTTATAGGATTGGTTGATTGAATTCTGGATTTTGTATTTTCCTTGGGTTGAGTACTGTTGTTATGATAATGGTTGTTATAAGTGATTTGACTGATTAACAGGTGTTTGGTTTGGTTTGGTTGGGACCCGAACAGGGTGGCAGAATCCGAGTTTTAGAGGAGATGCTGCCGAAATTTTATAAATTTAGAAGTTTTGTTTGAAGTAATTGTTTAAAAAGATTTAGTTCTTAAACATTATTTGTTTCGGATTGATTTATTTGAAAAAGAAAGAATTATGTTTTGAATTGAGATTGTTGATTAACGGAAAGAAGGATGATGAGGATTGATTTGAAATATGATTTTTGAATGAATTTGGAAATGGGATATGGATTGACGAATGATGATGATATTGAGAATGGCTTAGATATTGATGAATGATGAATGAATTATTTATGTGGCTTATGAATTTGAAATATCTGAGATACGAGGTTCCCTGGATTAAGTGCCGTGGCTTGCCACCACGTGTACCAGGTTGAAAACTCGATACTCTGTTGACCCTACGACGTAAGTGTGTGACCGGGCACTATATAAATTCCCGGGAATGTTACCCCCATTGAGTAATATTGATTATTTGAGAAAAAGCTATGCATAGACTCTTGGTAATGCACGTCGGGGGACAGTCTAAGTACAATTCAGACTTGTCGGGTTGGCTGGATAACCGACAGATGAGCCTCATCAGCCATAGGACAGGCATGCATCATATGCATTTGTATGCTTTGCTTGAGTTTGAACTTGTTTTGGTTTGCCTAATTGCTAAACTGTTCGTAACTGTTACTTGAACTATTTGCTGTAACTGCTGCCTACTTGTGCTTTCCTTGTCTGCTTTGCCTGTGTTTGTCCTGGCGTGCTACATTTGAGATTGAACTTTGGTGCTGAATTAATGATTGTGTTGTTTGATTGCGTGGTTGGTTTCTGATTGAGATTTTCTTATAAGAAAGGAAATGTTTCGGATTTCTGAAAGATTAAACATTGTTTCTTTGAAAAGGTTTTGAACGATTACCTATTGGTTTTTTAAAAGATTCATAAGGCAATGATAATCACTGAGCTTGAAAATAGTTTTCCTAATAAATATCTTCTTATGACAACTTTGAAACTCTATGGTGAGACCGTGTGGTTAGGTTCTCACCCCCTACAGCTTTACCCTTTTCAGGAACCAAATGAAGAGGCATTAAGGAGAGTTATACTGCGTTTGGTTTATATGTTGTTGTATTAATTAGATTATTTTCTTCCCTCGTCTTTGTTATTACGAATTTGTAAGAGGGATAGGAGTTGTATGTTTTATATGTATATTATATTATGAGTTATTATGTAAGGAGTTTTGTATATGAATCTATGCCTGCTTGTATTTTTCTTAAGATAAAGTATTTATTTCCGGTTTTCAAAGAAATCAGCGATACAGTGTCGAGTCACAGGCTCCTATTTTAGTATTTAGTATGTAAAGTAGTCGTAATACTTCTTCCTATCAGAGTGGCGCAGCCGGAAGCGTGACTTCTGATAGTGAGGGTGTTACACATCTAAGTTCCTCATTGCACATTAAAATTTTTAAAAAACTGAAAAATACAAATAAACAACACCTAAAGCTTGGTAATTGATACAGTGAGATAAATGTATTAAGTCACATGCTTCTTCAAAACTATAAGTATCTATATTAGTATCTATGTTTGCAAACATAGTTGGTTGATTTGCTTAGATCCTGGGCAAGGTAGAAATATTATTATATGAGAAGAACCATCTATTTTAGTAAACCTGGAGGCATGAACAAGAAAATGAAAAGAAGATAAGCCTATGCATTAGGTGAATTATTTTTCAAGGAATAGTGCAAGTAAATATATTCCACGTTCAACATGAAGTATATCATAATGAGTTTTTTTTAGCCTAATGTGTAATGATTTACTTACCAATATAGAAGTGCATGTGCTTACCATTTGGACCTGCATAATGAAGCAGCCAATTTTCAATAATTCTCATCAACAAAACAAAACATGTCATCACAAGACAAAAGAAAATGAATTAAAAATGGCAGATAAAAAGCATGGCATCAATACATAAGACTTAACATTGACAAAGAGACATACACATGACATGAAGCAAAGGAAGTAGAAGCATAGTACCGTGAAGGTGTTATCCTATTTTATTATTAGATCTACCATGATGTTGGGCATAAAATTTCAATGTGTTCATTGCAGTCTTTAAGGAGATGTTTGGCAGCTTTCAAAATCTACATAACTATGTACAATAAAACAGAACCGGTGATGTAAGAAAAATGAATGCTTTTCTTCGTCATACAGTTTGGTTTCACACATGAAAATTAATTGAAAATTACAAAAAGAAATATTTATCAGCATTGTGTGTGTGTATTGGTGTACGAAATTGTGATCCTTAACAACGGTGCTAAAAACTTGGTGCTCGGAACGTAATTCACACACTTTGTCACAACTTCGCAGAACTAACTAGCAAGTGCATTGGGTCGTCCAAGTAATAAACCTTACGTGAGTAAGGGTCGATCCCACGGAGATTGTTGGCTTGAAGCAAGCTATGGTCACCTTGTAAATCTTAGTCAGGCAGATTCAAATGGTTATAGAGTTTTAATAATTAAAAGATAAATAAAACGTAAAATAAAGATAGAGATACTTATGTAAGTAATTGGTGAGAATTTCAGATAAGCGTATAGAGATGCTTTCGTTCCTCCTAAACCTCTGTTTTTCTGCTGTCTTCATCCAATCATTCCCACTCCTTTCTATGGCAAGCTTTGTGTAGGGCATCACCGTTGTCAATGGCTACTTTCCATCCTCTCAGTGAAAATGGTCCAAGATGCGCTGTCACCACACGGCTATTCATCTGTCGGTTCTCGATCATACTGGAATAGGATTCAGTAATCCTTTTGCGTCTGTCACTACGCCCAGCACTCGCGAGTTTGAAGCTCGTCACATCCATCCTTTCCCAGATCCTACTCGGAATACCACAGACAAGGTTTAGACTTTCCAGATCTCAGGAATGGCCGCCAATAGTTCTAGCCTATACCACGAAGACTCTGATCTCACGATCAGAAGGCTAAGAGATACACATTCAAGCTTGTTTGCATGTAGAACGGAAGTGTTTGTCAGGCACGCGTTCATAAGTGAGAATGATGATAAGCGTCACATAATCATCACATTCATCATATTCTTGTGTGCGAATGAATATCTTAGAGAAGAAATAGGCTTGAATTGAATAGAAAAACAGTAGTACTTTGCATTAATTCATGAGGAACAGCAGAGCTCCACACCTTAATCTATGGTGTGTAGAAACTCTACCGTTGAAAATACATAAGAACAAGGTCCAGGCCTGGCCGAATGGCCAGCCTCCCCAAATGGCATATGAATTCAAAATTAAGGGAAAAAGGACCCCCAGTACAATAGTAAAGAGTTCTATTTATGCTAAACTAGTTACTAGGGTTACAAAAATAGGTAAATGATGCAGAAATCCACTTCCGGGCCCACTTGGTGTGTGCTTGGGCTGAGCATTGCAGCTTTCACATGTAGAAGTCTTTCTTGGAGTTGAACGCCAGTTTACAACCTGTTTCTGGCGTTTAACTCTGCTTTGCAACCTGTTTCTGGTGTTTAACTCCAGAATAGGGCAGAAAACTGGCGTTGAACGCCAGTTTGCATCATCTAAACTCGATCAAAGTATGAACTATTATATATTGCTGGAAAGTCCTGGATGTCTACTTTCCAACACAATTGAGAGCGCGCCATTTGGACTCCTGTAGCTCCAGAAAATCCACTTTGAGTGCAGGGAGGTCAGAATCCAACAGCATCTGCAGTCCTTCTTCAACCTCTGAATCTGATTTTTGCTCAAGTCCCTCAATTTTAGACAAAAAATACCTGAAATTACAGAAAAACACACAAACTCATAGTAAAGTCCAGAAATGTGATTTTTATTTAAAAACTAATAAAAATATATTAAAAACTAACTAAATCATACTAAAAACTATGTAAAAACAATGCCAAAAAAACGTATAAATTATCTGCTTATATATATATATATATATATATATATATATATATATATATATATATATATATATATATATATATATATATTACCGTTCATCCAATTTTGTTGGGGCTAAAATGGTACGTAGTTCAATATGGCTGATTTTCATGAACCATTTTGTTGTTTTTGATGCCATGATGACGTTTGAGGATGCATTCTCTAATGAATTGTGCTCCATGTTACCCACCTTAAAGGTTAAAGCTAAGGAAGGTCAACAAATTAAAACCTTTATACAGTTAGAAATTAAATTACAATATGCATCTTGCAACACCTAAATACCGAAGTCCATGCTCAGCAAACTTATTAATCACTTCATGAACCTTCTTCCTGACATCCTCTTTGCAGTTGCAAAGGGTTATGATCTAAATAAAAAGAAAAAAAAAAGCATTGGTCATCCTTATAACCATCATAAGAAGGTGCCAATGAAACAGGTTTTTACCTTCTCCGGAGCCCCTTTTCTCACACGGGGCCAATTTCCATCAGAATCAATGTAAGTTAGAGCAATCCTCTTGTCTACAGGATTGAATGGAAGAAAATGGACCCCCTGATTCCAGCTTGAGCCTGGTCAATCAAAACATTAAAATTATGAGTTAAATCAAAATATTTTATCTGTATCCTTCTTGTCCTAAAGAGAGTGGTTTTACTATATTTACCTCCTTTGGATCAGCAAGCATCCCAACAATTGCAGCACCTATAGCAACCTAATTTTCGTCATAGAGGCCCTTGCAGTAAGAAGGATAACATACTCCTTCTCAACACCCTTAGCAAATACCTCAATCAAGATTCTATCAACACTGAGCTTATTCAAGGTTAAGGTTACAGTTTTGTCACTGTAGAGGAGATCCATCCCAGCCATTTCCTCAATAGTCGTCATACGTTTCGAGCAATTGAGCAAATGCAGAAGTTACCAATTACTGTAAGCACTTTCTGGAAGTGTCCAACTTGGTTAGCGCTGTCCACCAAGTGAGCCGCTTTACCAAAGAAGGCATGTACACCAGTGGCAATCACAACTGCTTCTATCTCACCCTTCTTGACTGTTGATCCAGAAAATATTTCATCAGTTGGATTCTTGGTCACTAGAAGAGATTCTCTTATTAAAGCAGACTGATCAACACTTAGAGGATTGCCCTCGAGAAGACAAGCATCAGCCGGAATGATATCTCCTAATTTAATGTTGATTATGTCTCCTGGTACTAAAATTGCAGCATCTTGTTCACTCCAATGGCCATCTCTTAAAACATGCAATAGAAAAAACATAACTTGCACTGAACAAATGACGAAGTAACAATAACTAATTGACCATTCAATTAGATCTAAAATCATTTTAGATTTTGACAAAGAAAATAAGAAATATTTTAAAATTAAAAGTAAAATTTTCATAAGGTTTCAATTTGTTAAGCAAGCATATGTAATTAGATGCGCCAAAAGCAAACAACTTCATCTCATGCACCCAACTAAAGAAAACAAAAACTTTGTATGCAATTCAATTTACTAACCATAGAATAACTAAGTTTGCAATACAGTTCACCTTACTTATCAATCCTTAGTATGAATAACTATAATACCTGAAGAACATGACGCAGCAAACAGTGCAATATTGTTTATGCTTGAGGAAAGGGCTCAAAACATGGAAATTCTGAACCAACTGAAAATGACATTTTCTGAGAAATACCAACTACTACACCAGCATTTGGAAGAAATCCTAGAAGGTATACTTCATGATCAAACTCTAGCTCTGGATCCAACTAAAATATTGAGTCCCAAATCAGCAAATTTAACTGATTCCAGAATAAAGGAATGGTTGAATTTTTTCAATGGCTAGAAGAATTGTTTATCTTGATAGTAAATATATCTAGCAAATATATTTAAGTTGATGAGAGCATCTTTCAATAAACATAAGCAGAAAGAAACAGAACAGAACAACACAACTTCCTAACCAAGTGAATAGCAGTGATCAGAATACCAGTGAAGATAAAGTAAATTAAAATCAAGAACAAAAACAATAGCAGGAGCAGGAGCAATTAGCCAGCCACATTATAGTGTCAGCTTCATATCCATTGCTTTATTCTCCTCGATCATTTGTGGAGGAATACACTTTCCACCTCCTCCCATTACTCTCTACTAAACAAACAAGAAGGTGAAATCAAATGTTGTTCAGTAATAATCAAGTACAAATCAGAAGTTCAGACCACAGAACAATAATTAGAAATATTATAACAACAATAATCTAAAAAATCAACAATAATCACAACAACTAAAATAAGAACAAATAAGGAGAAAACAAATGGAGAAACCTTATAATAACAATAATCAAAACAACAAATTCACCTTATAATAAAAAGTTCAGAACAAACAACCAGAGGAATAATCAGTTTACTGGTAATCAGAATTCAAAACAATAATCAATTTACTAATAATCAAAACAATTATCTGAAATTCAAAACAATAATGGAAACAATAAACAAAACTTTGTTCCCAAGCTCAACCCAAATAATCAGTAATTTAGAACATCAATCAGAAGTTCAGAATCAATCTTAATTAATTTCTTTTTTAAAATGAAAAAAGAAAACATTGGTTTACCTGAGTTTGAGAACAGGGGAAGGGGTGGTCGAGCAGAGGTGGTGGCTGACTGAGCTTCACAGGGGCTTCTAGTGGTGGCTGGGCTAACCTTCGCGTGATTGGTGGTGGCAAAGAAGAAGGGGGCAGCACCGGCGCATTGACTGTCGCACCTTGCAGCCACTGTTGGTGGCGTCGTTATTGAGGGTCATCGGGGAGCAGTGCAGCGCGTAGAATCAATGCAGCACCGAGAAGTATCTTTGACGCAGAGAAGAAGATTCTACCCATCATTTGATGCAGACAAGAAGATTTTGAGGAGCTTTGATACGATGAAGAAGACTCTGAGGCTGGAAGCACAAGGGAGTGAGTGAGAGAATGCCGAGATAAGATGAGAGACGACTGAGACTCTTGAGAGAGGGCAAGGGAGTGAGCTGAGAGAGGGCTAAAAGCTTGAAATCGTGCCCTAATTTTTAATCTCTGATTTAATTTAAAGCACTAAAAATGAAGTTTATTATGCAATTTTTTATTTGAAAGTATGGAGAAGGCGCTTATATATATGTGTTTTTTCAATTTTTGAAATTAAATATTTTTTAAATTAATATAACTTGTTTTGTTTTTTGAGTTATTGTTTTTTTTTTCAAATTTTTATTTTAATTTTTTAAAAAAGAATTTAAATTTTAAAAACTCTTTTATAAGATAGATAAGATTTTTTTAATAAACACAAAAATATTTATGTAAATGTCAATGATCTTATATTAAAATAAAAAAATTAGATAATTTGTATTACTCTTTTAATTTAAGAATATTTTATATTTTATAATTTATGTTTTTACAACTAAAATTTTACAAATTAGTTAAATTTAAATATATATTATTGGATATTTTGTATATAATAAAATTTCTTTGAAATATAATTTATAGAACAATATATATCATATAAACAAATAGTAAGCAAGTATTTGACATTTGAATCTTATTTCATGTATGCAACAATTCATTGACTAGTGACAAATTGTTAAACAAACTGTTAAATAGTAAGCAAGTATTAGGCTTGCATTTTTACGAGGAGGACGACGGAACACACTAGATGGTGAGACGATGAAAATGATGGGGCTGGAAACAGAGATACGATAGCGCGTCAGTGGCTACGAAGATGAAAAACTGGAGGGACGTCACGACTTCAACAACGTAGATGAAGGGTCACACGAATAGCATGGCTTCAATGATGGCAAACCAAAAACCAGAGACGAAGGCCCAGATGGCTGGAGCATGATGGCAATTCGGTTGTCGGAGACGGAAGGTGCAAGAAGAAGGGCTCGCTCAGTCGCTCTATGTGCGTGACAGTAGTGGCAGCAGCGCTGCTCGCGGAGTCACGGTGGCAGTGGCGCTGAGTGAGGAAACGATTGTGAGTGAGTGAGTGAGTGAGTGAGTGAGTGAGTGAGTGAGTGAGTGAGTGAGGGAACGATTGTGAGAGCGAAGAGGGTGATGTGTGTCATTTGTGAGTGCAGCGTTGTGTGTATGTTAGTGATGTGTTAGGGTTAGGTTTAGTTAGGAAAAGGGTATTTTTTGGAGTTTTGTTGGTTCGGTTCCTCAGTTTGTAAGTTATTAGTTATTAAAAACTAGCTAACTAATTATTAGTCACAACTTTGGGACTTTAATTATTCCCTCATTTAAAATAACTTTAGATTAGTGACAAAATTGTGACAAATTATATTATAGTGTTTAGTAAAATAATATAGTATATATAATGATAAGCATTAATTCTATTGAAGATTCACCTGTCACAGTGAGATGGGGGCTTTTACTCACTCTCAAGTGTAAGGATTGAACCTTAAAAAGCTACTTTTTGAAGGGAATTCAAATAGATGCTTTTACAGTGATCCACACACGCAGGTCTATATGTGGAGTGTGCGGATCAAGGAGGAAGTGCGGGTCAACTGCCTAAACCGAGTCCGGTTCGCAACAAAACTGTCCGATTTCAACTTTTGACCGCCATTGATTGAGTTAATTGCAAGTCCGATCTTAATAATGAACCGAACCGGATAGGACATCAATTCACTTTTTTCCGTCGAACCGATCGGTCCGATCCGATTCGGTTCTAATAACTATGACAAAGTCGTTTAGACTTGCATTTTTTATGAGTTTGATTTTAGAGTCAAATATCCATGTTTTACTCACTCTTAAGCTCAAGGATCGAATCTTAGAGACGCCACTTTTGAAGGGGATTCAAATAGATGCTCTTATAGTGATCCACACCACCATTGGTCTACGTGTAGAGTACGCGGGTCAAGGAGGAAGTGCGGGTCATCAACTGCTTAAATTGAGTCCAGTTCGTGACAAAATCATCTGGTTTTTAACTATTTGACCGCTATTGACCAAGTCAATTGCAGGTCTGGTCTTAATAATGAACCGAACCGGATAGGAGGACTTTATATAAATCTAGTTGCCCTGTTTCGATTTACATGCCATTGATTTATTAGGGTGATTTGTAACAATAACAATAACAATAACAATAACAATAACAATAATAATAATAATACGTATTCAGGATCACAAAAAATTATTTTCTATAATATTTTTTTAAAAAAAATAATAAATATTTAAAGAATAATTGAATACGTGTTCACATTGAAATAACATTAAATATTATATTAATATAATTTTGCTTTAATTATTTAAATATTAAATTTTATAATTTAACATTTTTATTCTACTTAAATTATCATCATTAAGCTATGGACAAAAATAAATATTTAAATATAAAGTTAAAATTAATATAAAAAACTAATAGTAAAGAGTACAATCAGTTAAAAAAATACTTACAAATTTCATAAAAAAATTTATACTTATTCGATGGAATTATTATTATTATTATTATTATTATTATTATTATTATTATTATTATTAAATACTATAGAGACTGCTGGATGGTAATGTTTACTTCTAGATAAATATGAGATTAGGGTTAAAAATTTATTTGGATTTTATTCTCTCAAACCTATATAAATAATTAAGTACATATTCAAATAATTCAAACTCCAAATGTTTAATATATAAATAATTGAGTATATGTTAAAAAAAGTTGAGTACTAGTGCATTAATTTTTTAAATCTATTTATAAAATACATATTTGGTATTTATAAGTGATAATAATAATAATAATAATAATAATAATAATAATAATAATAAATAAGTAAATAAATTATTATTATTATTTAAATTTACGTAGAAGTAAACATCACCATTCAACAATCTCTATAGTATTTAATAATAATAATAATAACAATAATAATAATAATTCAATCGGATAAGTATAAATTTTTTTTATGAGATTTTTAAGTATTTTTTTAGCTGGCTGTACTCTTTACTATTGAATTTTGGATATTAATTTTAATTTTACATTTAAATATTTATTTTTGTCCATAGCTTAACATAATTTAAGTAGAATAAAAATGTTAAATTATAAAATTTAATATTTAAATAATGAAAACAAAACCATAATAATATAATATTCAATGTATTTTTATGTGAGCACGTATTCAATTATTCTTTAAATATTTATTATTTTTGCTTAAAAAATATTATAGAAAATAATTTTTTGTGATTGTGAATAATAATAATAATAATAATAATAATAATAATAATAATTTAGGACAAATCATCCTAATAAATCAATGGCATGTGAATGAGCTATAGCTCAAATGGCATAGTCTCTTCATACTCATCTAAGATTTATATAAAGCCCTCCGTCCTATATAAATTGAATTAGGCTGGTTAGATTTATTTGGAAACATACCACCCATGCCCATGCATAAATCTGGCTAGCTTGATTCGATTCGATTTACATGTGAATGTGTAAATCGATATTACCTGTTTCGATTTATGTGTAGTTAAAGCTCACCTAATAAATCTATTTAGTCTAATTTGATTTACTACTAAAATTTGTGAATGTAATTATCCTTATTCAATTGGTATAAAAAACGCTTTTGGAAGATTCACGTATCATTTCTTGCTTTGGGTGATAAAGTAATATTTGCATGCATTTGGTTTATTTAAGTATTTTACCCTATATTTTGTGATTGAAAATATCAACATTATACTCTCATTTTCTAAAAATATTGAATTTTTAATTTATCTTTAAAATATATTAATTTTAAACTTCAATTCAAATTAACAGCAAACTTTCCATTAAAAATAACGACAAATTTGTGATCTAATAGGGAAAAAATATTTTTTAAGAAAAAGCTTTTGATTTGAGTTGTTTGTAAAATTTTTGAGAATGGACTTCTTGCTAGAATATTGTAAATTATTAGTTATTAAAAATTAGCTAGCTAATTATTAGTCACGACTTTGAGACTTTAATTATTGTCTCATTTAAAATTGCTTTAGATTAGTGACAAAATTGTGACAAATTACATTAGCGTGCTTGGCAAATTTGCTTCAAACTTTTCATAAATTTTTCATGGATTTATATAGACGTTAGTGATTAGTAGCAACATGGAATAAGGACTAACACTTTTCTGATAAATTAGTAGCAACATGAAATAAGCGAGAAAAGTCTATCAGTTGTTAAACGGTCGCTAATTCCTCACTAAATAAGCTTTTGATTAGTGACTCAATTGCGACTAGTTACTTCTAAAATTTTCTCGATTAGCTTTGGATTTGTTATAACTTTGCGACTGATTTCCAACGAGGTTAGCGAGTAATTTGCTACAAAATAGGTAGGATATAGCTTTTGCTTTGCGACAAGATTATAGTTGCCAAGTCGCTGGCTAAATTAAACTTGCAACAACTTAGCTACAAATGTATTTCGCCCGCTAATCAGGGACTTGAAATCAGCGAACGAAGTGTGTCAGTTGTTAAACGGTCGCAAATTTCTCGCTACTTAGGTCTTAGGCACTCAATATCCGTATTTTCACTTTAGGGACTAATTAGCAAGGAACACTTTCCTAGCTGAATGATATATCTGTTGCGACGAGTTAGCGACGACTATTTTCTGTCGCTACCCTAATTTTGAATTTTACAATATTATGCGACAAATTAGCGAGAAATGAATTGCTCGCTAAAAATAAAAACTTTGGCGACAAATTAGCTAGGAATTTGTCCATCGCAGAATACATTTCAAGTCTTTGTGACGGATTAGCTAGGGACATTGTTCCTCACTAATTAGCCTTTTCACACAAAGTTTATTTAGCGGTAAACTAGTGTGTGAATTGTTTCTCGCTAATTGTATATCAAACACTTGCGGCGGAATAGTGACAATAATATCCTCGCTACTTTACTTTTATTCGATTGAACTCCTAAGTGACTGATTTACTAGAACATTGTCTCTCGCTAATTAATTTGCGAGAAATTAGCAAGAAAATTTTCCTCGCTCTTTTTTAGCTACAAAAGTCAATCTGCGAGAAACAAACTTACTTGTAAATCTCTCGCTAATCAGTCGTTTTTCTCAAGTTCGGGTATTTTGTGACCGCTCATTAATTTTGTCGTTAGTGCGTCACTAATTCCTCGCAAGTTAGTGACGGATTAGTGACAATAAATATTTCTCGCAAAAATTCGTTGCTAATTTGTCAAATTCTTGTAGTGTTGGATTTTTCACCCCTCTTGGCACTTCAGCCATTTGGACAACTTGAGGGAAAGCAGACACAAAATGAGGTTGATTCATAAAACCAACATTTAGACCGACTTGATTGAGCACTTCTTCTACAATTCTGGTGACTTGATAACGTTCACCATCATGATTAGCACGTAATCTGGCTAGAACTTCATCAGCATTTTCACCATGGGAAACTATATGAGGATTTCCTCTATTCAAAACATTGTTTTTATTTTGGAAAACATTTTCGAATACTTCATTATTTCCCCTGGCATCATGCCTTTCACCTTCCTTATAATCTACGATTCGGGAAATTCGTTCGACTTGTCTAGCAAGACGTTCAAATTTTGATTCGTGATCAGCTATCATTGGATTTAGAATTGTGGTCATCTGTTGAGTCAGCAAATTGACCAAGTCATGATGACTTTCCTCTACTTGCTGTCGATATACTGCCATCGAATTAGCGGTATTCGAAGTAGAGCCCATGTTATAATCACGAGAGTACTCGGAATGTTGATGTGGGTTTTGAGAATTATTTCCTCCATTTACACTCCCAAATCGAACAGGAGGAACAAAACTACCCACCGATGGAGTATAACCAGGAGGAAGGCCATGAGGGGGCCAACCGATAGTTATTGAAGGAGGTGGCAAATTACCACATAGACAAATATTATGTCCAGCATTTCCAGTTTGCACAGTGGTAACCGCTATGCTTTCACTTCCAATTGTACCTTCCGAACGTGAAGTCACGTCTGCTTATTGCACAATTATTGGTATGCTATCATTAGTGGAGGAACCACCATTCACATTTGACACTTCATCAGCCATGTGAATGATTTTCCCACTTCTCAATCGCATACACCGAATGATATAAAAACTTTTTGACACACTTTAAGTTTAAAATAGTCCCACCGGGCATGCCAATTTGTTTTGTCGATTTTTAGCAAATCGATGGTGGTTCGATTCTAATGGTCTGGGAGCGAAACCTACTCCTCTTTTGCAGGTACCAATTTTCTATAAGTGCATCAAAGCTTATTCAATTAGACTAGGATTAAAATAACAAGTAAATAAAAGTTTTGTAAAAAGATAAAAGAAGTTAAAAAACAAGCAATTCAAAAGTTAAATTGACTGAAATCGAAAAGATTGCGTTGAAATTAAAGTAAAGCGGTAAAGATGCCTTCGACTGGGTTAAAGGGCTTTTGACATGAAAATTAAAGGTATTGGAATGTAAATTGCATTTGAAATTTAAATTGTTGCTTGAAACATAAATTTGACAAGAAAAGTAAAGTTTACAGAAAATATAAATGGAATTTAAAGACAATGGAAGGAACCCTAAAGAAATTAAACTCGAATGCAGACTCAAGAATTCGCTGGGGATATGAGTGTGCTTGAGTGTATTTCTGGATAAAGGTTCCAACCTTCATTCCTTAAAACTTTTTAATATTTATAGTCTACTCAATGTAACCGATTATTGATTACATGGTGCTGTCTTAAATGCGCACTACTTGGTAACCGTTCCCACTATTTTGCTAATGAAACGTCACCCATCAATTCCTCATGTGGTGAAAGCCTCCAACTTCTCCACTCACGTAACTGCTCGATCTGCTATTCGAACCACTATTTGATTTCTTCCTTCGAATACTTACTTTGATTGGACCCGTTCGATTTAGTGAAGTGCTTAAAATCGAGTCTATGTCAGTACCTTTAACCAATTCCTGCACGTGTATTTCTTCGACAATAGCTCACATCTCGATTGACCTTTTCACTACCTCGAACCAACTTATCTTAATTGAAAATATTTTTCGATTAACAAAAATAAATTTGTACTAAATATTTATCAAATTAAACAGAATATATTAGAGATAAAATTGATTTAAACCAAGTAGTAGAATCTTCATGAAAAATATTAACTAGTCAAAATAAGATAAATGTTATCCTAAATCGACGGCAAATGATGATAACAACACAACTTGAAGTTAAAGAAGAAAAAGTAGAGTCAAGCATATAAAAAGCTTTACAATATTCACTTTAGTGTCTATTATCATTCTCAATGTAAAAACTGCGACTAATTAGTCTCTTAATTAAATTAAACTAATTGCTCAAAATAGCATCCAAAAATATAGAATATTAATTAGAAAATTTAAATAGGATTTTTGGACTCAATAGATTTCTCTGAGTTGAAAAATGTAATTTTCTGCGAAAAATTGCGTAAAAAATGTGTATAGATAAATTAGCCGGCAGTACTGGATTAAATCAATCCGGTACTGTGTAAAAGTAGTAAAAACTGTAGAAAAACTTAGGAAAATAATTAAAGTTGAAAACTGGACGCTAGTTTTAAAGGTTTGGTCCAAAGTTGGGCCAAACGGACCAAACACGCGAACGGGTTGGACCAAGTCCAAGTTGGGCCCAAGCCCAACATATAAAAGCACATTAATGAACCCTATTCAACCACCAGAACCCTTAGAGAGTGAGAGTTTCAGCTGAAGTGAGAAGAGAGGAGGTGTTTCAAAAATGCTATTCACATCCAACTTCGTTTGATCATAACTCGAGCTACGGTGCTCCGATTCGCATGCCGTTTGCAGCTAAGTTCTTGCCGAGCTGTTAGTTCTATCTAACTTTTGTAGGTAAGATTTCAGATTTCACTCCCCATTCTGCTACTCTAAGAAATTCAAAATTTAAAGTTTTGGTTTTGAGTGGATTTTATGTTTTCAATTGATTAGGTGGTATCTAAGATTGGACAATTGGTGGTTTGTGCCCCAAACACCATAAAAAATGGTAAGAAAACTTTTTATCCTTGTGAAATTGTGTATTTAGAAACCTTAGGTATTAATTTGTGATAAATTATGTATGTCTAGCTTGAAATTGTGATTATTGGAGCATTGGTTCTTGAATTGGTGGCTTGTTGGTGAGTTGAGGCTTGTTGGAGTCCAATTTTGGTGTTTTGCACATATTGAGAATTGTCCAAGGTATGGTTTCGATTTTCTCTATGTAATATATAATATTTCTGGACACTTATGCTAGTGGATCATAGGATAGATTTGAATCATTGATAGTGGATTATGATTATTGATGTTTGTGATGATTTGATGATTTTTGATAATTTTAATGAATTATGCAGTTGTTGTTGGTAAATGATGTTGAATATTAAGATTGAAGTTGAATGATGCTAATTATGATGATTGGTAATGATAGAATTATATTTGATGAGTGTGTTAGTTGAGAAATGGTTTTAGTATGAGGAATTTGATGATTGGGGTTGAGAATTATGAGAATAGTGTATTGTAAATGTAAGAGTGGTGAATTGAGACAAAAAATGGTAAGTTCTGATGTGAATTAATGGGTGTTGTGGTTTGGAGTTGGTTTGGTTCAAAGCTTTGAAAGTTTGAGAACCTTGTTAGATTTTGTGAACCTTGATTTTTACCAACTTTGGCGGATCATAATTTGAGCCTCAGTTTTCGAAATTGGTTGAAATTTGTCTTAAATTGAAGTTCACTTAAAAATATTTAAATTGATATAAAGTTTGAGGAAAATAGAATTTTGTAGAGGAAGTTATAAACGTTTAAAGTTTGGTGTTTAAAACTGATTTTTGCAACTTTACAAACTTTTACAAATCTGGAAAGGCATGCGTACGCGGGTGAAGAACTGAAGATTGATGGTTTAGAAGTTATAGTAAACTCTCGTTGCAAGTATAGTTGCTAAACCTAGCAATCAACCTTTCTTACAAACGTTTTGGTTGTCACA
Source organism: Arachis ipaensis (assembly GCF_059453495.1). Lineage (NCBI taxonomy): Eukaryota > Viridiplantae > Streptophyta > Magnoliopsida > Fabales > Fabaceae > Arachis > Arachis ipaensis. The sequence goes on from NC_142439.1 coordinate 99,382,548, forward strand.
AGTAACAAACCCCTTAAAAATTGATAACCGAAGTATTTAAACCTCGGGTCGTCTTCTCAAGGAACTGTAGGGAAGTATGTTCTTATTATTGGTTATGAAGATTGTAAATTGGGGTTTTGAAGATGAGGAACAAGTAATTTAAATGACAGGTAAAATAAATAAATAACTGTAAAATAAACTTTTTTGCAAGGTATGAGAAATTGGAAGTCCTATCCTAGTTATCCTTATCAATGATGATGAAGATTGAATCTTAATTCCACTTAGTTAGCCTTTACTTAAAGCAAAGAAAGGTCAAGTAACTAATTAGTTTGATCTTCAAATCCTACTTAATCCCTAAGGAAAGATTGGGATTATTGAAGTTCAATTCAATTATCAAAGATAACAATTATCAATCATGTTGAGTTTATAACTCCTGAGTTACTGATTTCTTAACCAAGACCAAAAGGAAAAAAGTAAATCTATTCGAATAAAAATGTCTTCAGATTGGAAGAAACAGTAACATAAATAAAAGAGAGCAATAATAAACTGAAATACCTCAGATAACATTAATTAAAAGAACAATCTGTAACATAGAAGAATTCATAAATTAAATTGAGAAAATAAGTAATTAAAAAGGAATATTGAACCTGATAAAAAGAGATAATCCTGAAAGCAAAAGAAATCCTAATTCTAAATCCTAAAAGAGAGAGGAGAGAACCTCTCCCTCAAAACTACATCTAAATCATGAAAAGTAACTAATTGGAGACTCTCCTCTGAATGGATGCATTTCCCCACTTCATAACCTCTGATCTGTGCCTTCTGAACTTGGATTTGGGACAAAAAGGGCTTCAGAAATCGCTAGGAGCATTTTCTGTAATTTCTAGTGCGTGGCCTATGTCACGCGTTCGCGTGGGTCACGCGTTCGCGTGGGTCACGCGGTCGCGTCATCTGGAGTTTTCCTTATCACGCGGTTGCTTCAGTCATGCGTCCGCGTCATATGCGTTTCACTTAAGGCACGCGATCGCGTCAATCACGCGGTCGCGTCACTACCAGTTTCTCCAAAAACTCCGTTTTGTGCTTTCCTTCCATTTTTGTATGTTTTCTTTCCATCCTTTAAGTCATTCTTGCCTTAGAAGATCTGAAACTACTCAACACACGAATCACGGCATCGAATGGAAATAAAGGGTAAATAAAATAATTATTTTTAAAGCATAGGAAACATGTTTTTCACATACATCACATAATAAGGAAGGAAAAGTAAAACCATGCAATTTATATAAATAAGTGAGTGAAAGATTGAATAAATCACCTAAATTGAGCACAAAATATATCATAAAATATGGGTTTATCAACCTCCCCACACTTAAACAATAGCATGTCCTCATGCTAAATCCAAGATAAAGAGTAAGGTAAGGCTGAAGTGGTGGAATCTCATGCAATGCAATCTATTCTAAATGTAACTACCTAAATGAATCATGCAATTCTAATTTTTATTCACTTGTATATAAAGATTACATGTAGTTAAATTAATTCACATTCTCAAGGATATATATATATATAGCCGCCAAACCTTAGATAATGATAAAGCACTTTTACAATTGAGATGGGAAAAAAAAATATTTTACAAACTTGCAAGACAATTAACAATTTAAGCAGAGATATATGTTGATGAGCTATTGAACCCTCACTGGATTTTGTGTTTACTCTCTAGTCACTCAGTGTTTATCGGGTTAATCACTCTATTCTTCTTTTTATCCTTACTTTCTATAACTTTGTTCTTCATCTAACCAATCAACAATTATAGAATATAGGCATACAAAAATCATGAGGTCTTTAATTAAGGTTGTAATGGGGCCAAGGTAAAGGTAAGGGTATATGTATAAGGCTAAGTAAGCTAATAAGTGAATCCTGGATTAGTCTAAGATCTCACCTAACATACATACTTTGTAAGGCAAGAATTTCTTTACCTATTCACCCAAATTTTCCCACTTTTGATGTTACATGCTCATGCATTAGTTTTAATTTTGCCCCATGTGCATTGCTTTATTTTGCATTTGGGGAATTCTTTTGTATCCCCTTTATTCAAATACTGAAAAATAAAAATTTTTTTTAATGCACATGGTAATTCAATTATTTTAATTTCACATGAGTATGCTTCCCAAAATTTTTATTTTGAATTATTTTATTCTTTTTAACTTTCTACCCTTTGTTTTTTATCATCCATGTTCCCAATAGGTTTCCCACACTTAAACAATACACACTTTCTATCTTAAGCTAACCAAGGATTCAACTTGGGATTTTTATTTTGTTTTTCTGCTTAAGGCTAGTATTGTGGTTTATAGAATAAGAGGGGATTTAAAGGCTCAAGGGGGCTAACAAGGGTGATGTAAAAGGTAGGCTAATTTGGGATAAGTGAGCTAGAATCAAACAATGGCCTCAATCACTTTCTTGGTATGTATCTATATTCTATAATCGGACATATAGATTAAAACAAAGTAAAGAACACCAGAATAAAAAAGAAGGGCGGAACACACAGGAATAAAAATTATAGTTTGAATGTAACCATACAATTAAGTTCAAAACTCACAGGCTGTGTGTTCTCTAACTCAAAAATCATATATCAGTTATATATGTCATGCAAGTAAAAATTAAGAGTTCCCATTATTCTCAATGTAAATTTTAAGGTGGCTTTAAAGTTTTAGTGTTTCTTCTTGATGAAATGTTGTTAACTAACTAACATGTAATGCTATATACAAGGTGTGTGGATTGTTTTTATTATGTTAAAGTCTCTAGTTTACTTCCATTTTATATTTTCAATTTAAACTAAGTTATGTTATGCTAAAAAGGGTAAACTATATTAATTAATCCACATTTTCTATAACTAATAAGTTAGAATTGCAACTAAACTAAATGGCTAAAATATTAACTAAAGTGCAGCATGCAGAAATATAGTAAAAATACATGAAAATAGCAATGTATAAGTATTGAGAAAATAAAAAATAAAAAGAAAAATACAGAAAAGTAGCAAAATAAAGTAAAAGAGTGTGTAGTGGTTCACCAAAAAATACACCAGAGATGGCGACCTCCCTACACTTAAAATGAAGCATCGTCCCTGATGCTCACTAAAGCAAGGTGTGAAGGGGTGTCATCACTGGAAGGATGGGTAGCCGGAGTCTCTGTGGTGGTGGTCTGAGGATCTGCCTGTTGCAGAGGAGGTGCTGACTGAATAGGAATCTCTGGGTCTGCAGCCTGAATCTGAGGCGGGGCCTCCGGCTGTGATGCAGCCTGCTCTGTGCCTGCCTGCGCAGCCTCTCTCTATGAATGGGTCTCCGCCTCGTGATCATCCGCCTCCTCCTCAGATGGCTCTGATGTAGTGTCAGGCTCGGAGGGGATGTCGCTGCCAGAACGGATCATCAGCTTCAGGTGCTCATAGCGTCGCTTGCTGCGACGCTCAGATCTCTCATATCGGCGCCGGTTGCGGCGCTCCATCTGGTCTAGCTGCTGAAACAGGCGGTGGACTAGGTGATAAACTGGCTCTGAGGCAGGTGGAGGTGCAGTGGTGGTAGCAGGGGTAGCTGGGGTAGCTGTAGAGGAAGAGGGGCCAGTAGACGGTGTGGCTGTCTCACCAGGAGCTGTGAGGAATGGAGGTCTGTAACCCAAAGCCAGAAAGTTCCTGCTGTGAGGGATAACCTTCTTGCATTCTGCAGCAGGTGGCTTCTCATCAACATCCTCCCAAGGCACGTCAGCTCGACGGCCTAGCTGTGTAATCAGATATGGAAAGGGGAGAGTGCCTCGGACGTGGACCCTGGCCATGTAGTACCGGATGAAGCGTGGCAGGTACGGGTCCTTACCCTCCATCACACACCATATGAGGGTGATCATAGCGGCAGGTAGCTCCGTCTCATGGGTACTCGGCATAACAAAGTTGCTCAGGATATGATGCCATAGCTGAGCCTCATCATTTAAGTAAATCCGCTTGATTCCCTTAGGCATGGTGGTGTTCTGACCCATGACCCATGAAACAGTCGGGTCAAGGGCTATCCTTGCCTTAACGGTATCCCAGTCAAATTTCATGAAGCGCATGTCCTCCTCAGCCTTTTGATAACTATCTGGCTGATCAGATTTAGGCAGAAGCTTCAGAATATCCTCAATGGCCTCTTCAGTAACCAGTATCTGCTTCCCTCTTAGGTTCACTGCATCTAGGGAAGTTTTGAAGTAATTGCAGTAAAACTCTCTTACCCAAGAAGCATTGACCTCAGTCAGGTTTCTCTCCAGGAAGAACCAGCCTCTTTGTTTGATCTGATCAGAGGTGTATTGCTGGAGTTCTTCCGAAATTTTCAGAGTCCGCTCCAGGTACAGGTTCCGGGAGGTTGCAAACACCGGATACTTTAACTCATAGTATTTGTTTGCAAACTTGATGAGATCAGTAGCAGGGAGTAGCTGGTCAGCCTTCTCCTGCAGGGTAAAGTGTTTCTCCCGCCAGGAGTCATCATGCATGATGTCCAGGATGGACATAGAGGATTCTCCTCTTTTACGTTTGCCAGTTGTTGCCTTACCTTTTTCTTTTCTTTGGGTGTCAGACATCCTGAAAAACAGAAATCAAGGATATAATAAAAATAGGAAAATAAGGAGGCAAATAACAAAAGAAGCACATAATGGCAAAGGAGCAGTGGAATGATGAAAATGAGTTAAGTAAATGTGCATTAAGGATTGTATAGGAGTTAGACAACTGAGAAGAAAAATTCACAATCCAAAATGTAAGATCCATAGAATTCATGTTAATTAGGAAAACCACAAACATGCCTTGATTTAAAATAAAAGTAAAGAGTGAGTCAAAAAGCAGAGGGGGTTGTTAGAAAGTTAAAAGTGGTGTGAAATTGAAAAAGAGGTTAGAAATAAAAAATCAGTGAGTTAGTAAAAAGAAAGTTAAGGTAAGCGGCATGATGATTGGTTATCTAAGTAACAAGGATTCACAATTATAAGCTACAGGCAACTCATATTCAAACAAGGAAGTTGATGATGATTCATATGGATATAGAAATAGCAGAAATTGGAATCTAAACATCAGAAATGCAGATTATTATCCAGGAAATTAAAAAGAATAAGAAAGCTGGCCCTAGTAATCATGAATTGGTTTGGTAAAAGCAGAGTAAAGCAGAGTTCAAAGTGCCAAAACCAAGACATGAATGGAAACAAAATAGTTTACAGAAAATTGGGCAGCATTCCGGCTAAAATTAGATGTTCCCGGAAAATAAACAACAACAGAATAGTTCATATAAAATAAAACAAACTGCAATTAGGTATGAACAAGAAAGAACATTCGCAATAGCAGCAGGAACAGTAAGAACAGCATATGAACAATACTAACATCACAGCAACAGCAGAATTACAAAAATTATAAAACAAGAAGCACGAACAGCGCAATTAATCAGGCCTAAATCCACTAACCACATCCTAGGCTACCTAACCACCTAGAATCCACTACAACATGCATATCTAACTAGCCTAATTATGAACATAAACAAAAAATTATGGTATTAACTATGAATTGAAAGAAGGGTGGCGTTCGGTAGAACCTGGTAGGTGTATAAATGAAAGTGGGGGCAGAGAGATGGTAGGGGGTGGCTGCGGTAGTGGTTGACGCGGCGGTGGTGGCTGTTTGGAGGCAGGGGGTTTTGGGTAGGGTAATGGGGGTAGGGTATAAGGGGGAAGGAATGGAAGGGGGCGTGGGTGGTGTGTGGAGGCGCGGGGGTGACGGCGGCGCGGTGGGGTGGTGGTCGCGGAGGGGGTAGCAGTGGTGGAAGGAAGAAGAGGAAAGAAGAAGAAGAAAGAGAGGGAAGGAAGATGGGGTGGCGTTGCGGTGGGGTCTGGGTGGTCGACGGTGGGGCGGTGGTCGGTGATGGTGGCTGGAAGTTGGTGGTGGTTGGTTGCAGAGAAGAGAGGAAGGAGAAGGGGGTTGGGAGGGCGCGAATGGGTAGGGTTTCGCGTGGCTGGGTGTTATCGAATTTGAATCCACGCGATCGCGTGGGGCACGCGGTCGCGTGGCTGGGGTGGAATGAAGGGGTGACGCGATCGCGTGGGTGGTGCGATCGCATGGAATGGGTAAAAGGATGAATGACGCTGTCGCGTGAGGCATGCGACCGTGTCGCTGGAAATTGTGCTAAACGCACAATTCCAGCGTCGTTTCAGCGCAACTCTCTGTCTCCTTTGGGGTGTTGTGCAATCCACGCGACGCGATCGCGTCGCTCACGCTTTCGCGTGGGATGGGTGTTGTGTAAGTGACGCGATCGCGTCAGGGACGCGACTGCGTGGGTTGTTTTGTGCGAAATGCGCAACAGTCGCACGATTTCAACCCAACTTTCTGGGCGTTGGATCCTTACGCCGATTTCCATATCACGCGGCCGCGTGAATGACGTGGACGCATGGGAAGTGTTTTTCGCAACTGACGCGATCGCATGAGTGATGCGGTCGCGTCGCGCGCCCTTTCTTTTTTTTTATGCAGGTATGCAATTATGCAGTATGCAATTCGAGTGAATAATATTCAGGTTCAATTGAAGAAGAAATAAAAATAAATAACACGAAATAAAACTGAAAAAGGAACGACCATACCATGGTGGGTTGTCTCCCACCTAGCACTTTTAGTTAAAGTCCTTAAGTTGGACATTGGATGAGCTTCCTGTTATGGCGGCTTATGCTTAAATTCATCTAGAAATCTCCACCAATGTTTGGAATGCCAATGGCCTCCGGGGTCCCAAACTAGGCATGTAAAGCTTCTGAGCAGCTTCAAACAGATTCTCAGGTTCCCGGGGTGGCGAATGTCAGAATAGAATCCAGGATCCCAAACTTTGCTTTTAAATCCGCCTCCATCTTGATCTATATTTTTCTATCCGTGCAGTTTAGAAAGTAGATTCTCACCATGGTGACCAAACGTTTTCTGAAATCCATTCGATTGATCATGATGCCAATCCGTGCAGTTCGAGTTGAAGCGTGGAACCTTATTGAACCTTGTGCACCAGCTCTGAGTACGAGCCATTTCCTTCTTACTCTTAAAGCCGCAGAGATCTCTAAGCTGGCCATCTGTTTCAAGCAACCCATATTCAAGTGGAAAAATAAAGCGAAAGGTTAAGGATTGTACCCACTTGAAGCTTGTATTGGGTGGTAATGGCCTTGGGATAGGTGTTTCCAGTGGTTCTGTAAGTTCTACTCCCTTGTGCTCTTCTGTGAATTTCTTCACTTCCTTGCAGACTTCTTCAAATGCATCCATGTCCTGATCAAAGCCTTCTATGTCTTCCTCGTCACTTAAGTCATAAACGGGAGGTTGAGAGAAATCTACCTCCGCATCATCTTCGTATTCACTTGGGGAAGATTCTTCGATCTCAGAGAATTCACTTATGGATGCAAGTTCATTACTAGGAGAACTTGACTTGAGATTATCATCATCAAGGAAACTTGCTTCTTGGATTATTCCGGCTAGTTCTTCATAAAAGACTTGCTTTGGGAGTTGTGCACTATCCTCCTTAGCATCAATTGTAACGTCCTTGACAGATTTTTCCACAATTCTGGATTCCCATGAAAGTTCAGCTTCTCCTAAGTCTTCAACTAACTCTTCTTCTTTTACAATGATAGCTTCCTCTACTTGTTCCAGTACGAAGTCATGCCCTGTTCTGTCCACTGGAGTTTCTAGTATCTCCTTTATACTACGCTCTTCATTAGATTGTCCACGTGGGGCTATGGGAGGTCCTTGAATGTTCAAACGTCTAAAAGATAATTGACTTACTGCTTGCTCCAGTTGATGAAGGGTTGTTTGAAGTTGATCTACTGTTTCCTTGAGGCGAACCTCTGATTCTCGGGGTGATGGATTTGGACGTGGTACATGGGGAAGTGGTGGTGTTTGGGAGTAATTGGATTGGAATTGGGGTAAATGAGGATCATATGGTGGTGAATGGTGAAAATGAGCTTGTGAGTGTGGTGGTTCGAAGTTATGTTGAGAGGATGGCCTATAAGCACAGGGTGGGGATTGTTGGTAACTACAAGGTTGTCCACCATGTCTATTGGCTTGGTATGCATTGTAGAATGGTCTTTGTCCATGATATCTTGGAGGGTGTTGTTGTCTAAAGGGTTGATCAAATCCTCTTGGCTCCATCCATCTTTGATTGCTCTGACCTTGATGCATGTTTTTGTTATAACTTCCACTCCTTTCAACAATATTAGAACCAAACTCAAAGCGAGAGGGGTGAGAATTCATAGTAGCTAATAAAAATAAAACAAAAAAGGGAAAATAAAGACAAATAAACAAGCAAAAGAAAATTATTTACAATAACCAATAATAAGGCACACGATTGCAGTTCCCCGGCAACGTCGCCATTTTGAAGAACTGAAGATTGATGGTTTAGAAGTTATAGTAAACTCTCGTTGCAAGTATAGTTACTAAACCAAGCAATCAACCTTTCTTACAAACGTTTTGGTTGTCACAAGTAACAAACCCCTTAAAAATTGATAACCGAAGTATTTAAACCTCGGGTCGTCTTCTCAAGGAACTGTAGGGAAGTATGTTCTTATTATTGGTTATGAAGATTGTAAATTGGGGTTTTGAAGATGAGGAACAAGTAATTTAAATGGCAGGTAAAATAAATAAATAACTGTAAAATAAAATCTTGGCAAGGTATGAGAAATTGGAAGTCCTATCCTAGTTATCCTTATCAATGATGATGAAGATTGAATCTTAATTCCACTTAGTTAGCCTTTACTTAAAGCAAAGAAAGGTCAAGTGACTAATTAGTTTGATCTTCAAATCCTAGTTAATCCCTAAGGAAAGATTGGGATTATTGAAGTTCAATTCAATTATCAAAGATAACAATTATCAATCATGTTGAGTTTATAACTCCTGAGTTACTGATTTCTTAACCAAGACCAAACGGGAAAAAGTAAATCTATTCGAATAAAAATGTCTTCAGATTGGAAGCAACAGTAACATAAATAAAAGAGAGCAATAATAAACTAAAATACCTCAAATAACATTAATTAAAAGAACAATCTGTAACATAGAAGAATTCATAAATTAAATTGAGAAAATAAGTAATTAAAAAGGAATATTGAACCTGATAAAAAGAGATAATCCTGAAAGCAAAAGAAATCCTAATTCTAAATCCTAAAAGAGAGAGGAGAGAACCTCTCCCTCAAAAATACATCTAAATCATGAAAAGTAACTAATTGGAGACTGTCCTCTGAATGGATACATTCTCCCACTTCATAACCTCTGATCTGTGCCTTCTGGACTTGGATTTGGGCCAAAAAGGGCTTCGGAAATTGCTAGGAGCGTTTTCTATAATTTCTGGTGCGTGGCCTCTGTCACGCGTCCACGTGGGTCACGCGGTCGCGTCATCTGGAGTTTTCCTTATCACGCGGTTGCTTCAGTCATGCTTCCGCGTCATATGCGTTTCGCTTAAGGCGCGCGATCGCGTTAATCACGCGGTCGCGTCACTGCCATTTCCCGCTGGCATACGGCCGCGTCGTCCATGCGATCGTGTCACTGCCAATTTCTCCAAAAACTCCGTTTTGTGCTTTCCTTCCATTTTTGTATGTTTCCTTTCCATCCTTTAAGTCATTCCTGCCTTAGAAGATCTGAAACTACTCAACACACGAATCACGGCATCGAATGGAAATAAAGGGTAATTAAAATAATTATTTTTAAAGCATAGGAAACATGTTTTTCATATACATCACATAATAAGGAAGGGAAAGTAAAACCATGCAATTTATATGAATAAGTGAGTGAAGGATTGAATAAATCACCTAAATTGAGCACAAAATATATCATAAAATATGGGTTTATCAGTGGGCACCCCCATACACGGGCGTGCGTCTCTGCCAAGCATTCTTGTGTACGCGGCCTATGCATGCGTACGTGGGATGGGCCAAAACCCAAGGATGCGTAAGCGACCCCATGCACCATACGCAGGTGATGGTCTCTGTCCAGCACCCCTGTGTACGTGACACGTGAGCGCGTACGCGTAATGGTACAAAATTGAAGTGTGCGTGCACACACTTGGGCGTTCGTACGCACATATCTTGTTTTGTTGAAAAATAATTTTTCTTCGTTTTTAAGGATTCTCTAACTTTCTAAACTTTTTTAAATTGCTGTTTTAAGAGTATTATCTAGTAATTAGGCCCTAAGCTTAATAGAGAAGAATTAGTCACTTAAATAGGTGAATTTTACATAAATTTAGAAGACGGAGTCTTAGGTTTCTGGAATACTGAGGATGGATTAGTTGAGTGAGGTGGTAGAGTCCTGTAATGACGATTGATATGATGAATTGTGGAGTTATGGATTTGATGATGTTTGAGACGAGTCTAAGACTCGGAGTGGAATGATGGCTTTACTGAATACTGAAAATGATTTTCGAAAACCACTGATATATTATTTTATACTGAGATTGTTGAGACACTATGCGCCTGGCAAGGACGGTTGGTTAATCCTGCTTGTCGAGGTGACGGCGGCAGCGTAAGGACAGTTGCTTTACCCCGCTTATGTTGAGATGTGAGGTCTGTGGCAGAGTATCCCGCTCGTATCCTTTCGGATCACAGGAGTGTGCCAGGCACTACATCCGTGAGGGGTTCCTATAGCTATATTCGTGATCGAAAGGCGACATTCCCTTGGGAATGTGTCAGGTTGGAAGTTGAACCGACGATGTGATATCACAGCCAAATAGGACAGGCATTCATCATGTGCATATTCTATATGTTTGCTTGCTTTGCCGACTTGCATTGTTTGCCTAATTGTATAACATGCTTAATTGTTTATTGAATTACTTGATATACATGATTATACTTGTGTTTTACTTGCATTGTTATTACTTGTGTTTTCTACTGGGATTGAGGAGGTTCAGAAGGCGGTGACGATGGGATCGCATGGTGGCTAGGCTGGCAAAGGCTGTGGGACAGCAGTGTGAATGTTAGTTTAGAAATTCCTTAAGATAGAATACCCTATTTCATTATAGTTTTTAAAGTTATGGTTTTAAATTTAGTTATGCCTTAAGTTTGAATCTTATGCTTAATGTGAAGTTCTAGGATTGCTTCTGGCATTCCGAATCTTATATTTTATATTACTGGGTACTGTTACCATATTGAGAACCTCCGGTTCTCATACCATATTCTGTTGTTATTTTTCAGATGCAGGTTGTAACCCACCTCGGTGAGTTGCGTGGTGGTGACAAAGCGGAGGATCTTTTATCATCTTTTGCATTTTGATTACTTTTATTTAGTACTCTCACTTTTGTATTTTAATTGCCTTAGAGGCCAACTTTGAGAAAGATGCTGTATATGCTATTTAACTTTCAAAACTTTGTATGTCTGTATATAACTAGTCGGCCTAAACTCCGCAAGCTGCGGCTAGTACTTTATGACTATTCTACTTACATATCTATATATGTCTTGATATTTTGTATCTATATCATGTGCCTTATTGCTTTTGTAACTCTATTTTTGAGCTTATTTCTTCATCGGGCTTCTAGAATTACTATTTCTTTCTATATATATTATTGTATAAGTCTTAGAATTGTTGTGACGTTTAATTATCCTTTGCTTTACGGCATGAGGTAAGGCTTAGGGTAATTAGGGTGTTATACTTAATGGTTAAAAATTATTGTTTTATTAGTAAATCTTGCTTATAAAAAACACGAACCTATTATCTCTCCATGAATCAAAAAATATTTTGTACGAGTGTTAGAAATTCTCCTCTATTTCATGAGAATCAGTAGTGAGTTTGAATAGAAAAGAATGATAATACTGTTTATGTAAGTAATCTTGGGCTAATTAATTGTAGGATATTATACTTATATTTGGTATCAGAGTTGGTCTCATACAACGTCAATTATTTGAGAGTTTGTGAGGTGTGGGAGAGTTCTCACATAGTTTGTTCATAGCAAGGTTTTGAAAATCGAATCGGTCATCGAACCGCTCTAGTTACTGGTTTACTGGTTTATAGGTTCAACTGGTTCGACCGTGGTTAAACCGAAAAAATTGTTTTATAATAAAATAATAAATAAAATATAAATAAACACATTAAAACATAATTATAGTTTAATATAGACTTTAAATATCATCCAAATTAAAAGTACTATATAAACCAGAATGTTATGATCTCATTCAAATACAAACTCAGAACTCAAATAAAAAAACAACCAACTAAACATGAAATGCCAACATCCAAGTTTGTCATCAATCATATTTATTTATATTCACAATTTTATCACATTCATTCATATTCACAATCCCTTGCCTTATTCAACAGCACAAAAATTGAATTCAGTGAAACAATTCATCCACTTGAAATGAAACTGCTCTGAGAACATCAGCAACAGCATCCTTTACTGATTTTGCATATATACTTCTGATATCATAAATAGTGGCCACTACATGTTACGATTTAATATTAGGAAGGGTACTAGTTATGCCCATTAGAATTACTTAGTCTTTCAAGAGTATAAATAAGAGACTTTTATCAATGTATTATAAGAAATTAATGAATTGATATTGAACTTAGTTCAATTTGGAGTTTCTCTCCCTAACTCGAAGAGGGGGTTCTAACATTGGTACTCTCGTTGAGAGGTTTCTTTCATTTTTCATTGAAAAATAAATAACTCAACAATCTGAAGATACATTTCCAATATTTGATGGAAACGATGGTTATGGATGGACAATATGTACTAAGTAATACTGGAATGCTAGAGAAACACCTGAGGAAAAAGAATTTATAGAGGTGAAAAGGGGTTTGAAAGGGAAAGCTCTGAGATGGTTTCAGTTATGAAAGGCGCTCAATCCATTTGCCAATTTAGAAACATTCGAAATTGCATTTTATCATCGCTACCAACTGGATATGCATCCAATCTTGCCAGAAATTTGCTGGAATGAAGTTGCAGAATGGAAAATTGAGTGGGAAGAGATTAAAGCTAGACTAAGGCAACAATAGCAACCACCATAAATCGATCAAGAAGCAACCAAACTCAGCTATCAATAGAACAAGAAATTGCAGCAGCATCAACAGAAATTCAAGAAAAAAGAGAAGTCGAAATTAATGCAAATTCAGATTCAACAAGCAATTTAGCAACAAATCCAACAACAGATCACAAATTCAATTTCACGAGATCAGTTCACAAATCAACAAGTCCAGAAAATGAAATTGACGAAGAAGAAGAATCAGATTTCAATTTTGAATTTCAACCACAACAACAACAAGAAGAATCAATAGAAATTGTAGATCAAGCAGAAATTAAAAATTCAAATAAAAAAATTCAATAAAAAATAACTCTAAATCCAGAAAATCAAGTACGCTTAGAGACAATTGCAAAGAAAGTAGCAGATCGCAACAATAGTGGGGAAATCAGAACAACTTTCAAAGATTCAAGCATAACCGCTTTTATCATGGTGTCTTCAGCAGCGGCTTTCGGCGGGGTGCCTTCTCCTCTCTCACAACTTTGGTCTCTCTCGCTTCCTTCCTCACGTGACAGCGATGACGATGGCTTTGCGCAGCTCCAACAAACCCTAGCAGCGGCGGTGATGGATTGGCAGCAATGGAGGCACGGTGGCGACACAAAAGAGGCTCCCTCCTCTCCTGCGGTGGCTGCGATTTTTGAAGGCTGACTTCATGACGGTTCGTGGCTGCACGAACAGAGCTAGCTGATGTTAGCACAACGGAAGTTGCGATGGCGGCGGTGGCTAGACGAAATTTACACCGAAAGCTCGAGGTGAGTCAGACTGGAGACGAGAGAGGTGAGAGTGGAGGCTCGAGAGGAGTTGGGTGAGTTCGTGAGTGGGTTTGTGCCTCTGTGGGTGACTAGGGTTCCCCTTTAGCCCTTTCAACATGCAAAGCGCAGCGTTTTGCCTAAATTTAAAAAACCGGCCGGGTCACAGTTCGGTTTGATTGACCAGTTCTCTACCGATTCGATGGTCCAACTCTGGTTTTTAAAATTGGTGGTTTTACTTTCTGTTCTAACGGTATTTGTTAGCGGTTCCCGGTTCGAACCGATTTTTAAAACATTGGTTCACAGAGTCAATATGATAAACATTTTCAATATTGCAAGAAGGAACTAATGCAGCCTACTAAAGAAGAGGTCATTTAGTGCTATCTTAAATTCATCAAACGACAGATTATATGGTGTTTGGTAAAATAGCAAATGTAAAAAATACAACAAAAGTATGGAACACATTGAAGTTGTCATACAAAGGTGTAGATAAGGCCTAGGAAATAAAGTTACAATCCTTACAAAGAGAATATGAAAAGTACGAGATGTCTAGCTCAAAAACTATTAAGTAATATTTTACACGTGTTACAAATCTTGTCAATAAAGATGAGAGTTCATGGAAAAGATATGTCCGATAGCAAAATAGTGGAAAAAATTCTTCACAATACCAATGAAGTATGACTGTGTGGTGACTACAATATTAGAATTCCAAGATATAGATACCATGCATTGTAGAATTGTAAGGAACCATGAAAAGCCACATCAGCAAAATATTGACGACGTTAGAAAAATTAATCAAAGAAGTCTTAAAAAATTAGGTGAACTTAAATAATTTGGCAAAATCAAGCCATACAGAAAAAAGAAGAGGTAGTACTTTCAATTATCTAAATAGAGAAAAAGAAAATTTCAGATGAAAAGGTTGTGGCAATTACAACCAAGGAAGTAATAATAAATTTGCACCATCTAATCAAGGAAGAGGTGAAATAAATTTCAATCCTGCCAATCAAGTGTGAGGTCAATGCAACTTTTATCTAGAAAGAACCAATTTCAATTGCTTTCACTGCAAAAAGTATATACCCAAAGCAGTAGATTGCAGATTAACAATGATGAATAACAATAAAATAAATGTTACAGAAAATTAGTATCGAAATACATGTAATAATTCTAGATTCAAACTTTACTTTTAAAAGGAATTCATCTATTGAAGATGAAAATATATAATACTTAGATAATGCATATAACAATCATATGTGTGATAGACAAGATTTATTTCTTCACTAGATGAGTTAGTTAAATAACTAGTAAAATTTGGTGATAATACTAAAATTCGGTATTTTATGGAAGGTCGAAACATATTGATATTTGGTTTTATAAAATTAGAGAATTGGTGAATGAGAATAAATTATTAATCAAGTATTGCTAACTGAAAAATAAGTACTAAAATTTAAGGGATGCACTGTTACATATTATTTGGATTTGAAGATTTTGGAAGGAAGGAAAATGAAAGTGAAGAAAATGGATGGAAAAGTCCATTTTCCGTTGTTTGGATCAGAGAAAAAAATGAGTGGAAAACAAAAAAGTAGGCATGGGGCTCATGTAAACATTTTCTTCTCAATGTTACGAAAAAAACTGAGGAGAGAAGTCCAAACAAGGTTAAAATTCCATATTTACCCTTTCAATAACAAAAAGAAAAATCCCTAACACACTCTCTCTGAAAAATTGATTTAGGTGTTTTCTCTTCTCCTATTTTGCCGTCGTCCTCAACAGCGCCATCGTAGTTTTCCACCGTCATCAACATTGCTACAGTAGCTTCGTTGTCGTGACAGCTCCACCGCATCTTCATCCGTGCATCCGCATCACAAAGGTGAGTCCTTTTCTTGCACATAATGGTCTGTATTCTTTTTTTTTGTTTTTCAACAAAGATGTTCTGATTTTACATTCCATGGATGCTTCTCATCTTTGTAGTGGAAAAATAAGCTATTCCTTTTTCTCTGTTTTCAAATGAGTCCTTCATTATAATTCCAAAATTCCACAGACCTTATGTTTCACTGAACTAGTTTATTTTGGTCCAAGAAGGAAGAAATTTTAACTCATTAAGTATTGACATGATTCATCCTTCTTTTCAAAATATGAGATTTTTTTTAAAAGCTATGAAGTCATCTATTCTGTTATCAAGGCCTATGATAGTCATTGCTCTATGACGAACAGATTTTTGCTAGTAAAGAATTTCACAATTGAAATCTCGTTGCTAGTATAGTTTCTAAACCAACAAAGAATCCTTTCGTACAAAAACTTGTTTGTCACTAAGGCAAACCCAATAAAAATAATAACCGAAGTATTTAAACCTCGGGTCGTCTCTCAAGGAATTGCAGGGAGGTGTATTTATTATTGGTTATGGAAGATTATCTTTTTGGGGTTTTTGAATAAGGAACAAGAAAGATAAATTGCAAGAAAGGAAATTAATAATTAAGAAAACTCTTGGCAAGATATGAGAATTAGATGTCCTATCCTAGTTATCCTTATCAATTGTGATGAAAATTGTTCATTGCTCCCACTTAGTTAACCCTTACTAAATAAAGGAAAGTCAAGTGGACTAATCAATTTGATTCCTCAAGTCCTAATCAATTCCTAATGAAAGACTAGCTTAGAGGGATCCAAATCAACCAGCAACTTTTAATTATCAATCAACAAGGAGTTTAATAACTTAAGTGTCTCCAATTACTCAACCAAAGCCAAGAATGTGAAAAGCTAAATTGAAATCATAAATATGGAATACCTCAAATTGCATTAAATAAAGAAATCAAATCTAACATGGAGTTCATAAACCAAATTAGGAAAATAAATAAACTATAATGATAAAGTAAATAAAAGTAGAAGAGAAACTAAATTAAAGGAGTATTGAACCTGGAATTGAGAAGAAATAAACCTAAAACTAAGAGAAATCCTAAAATCTAGAGAGATAAGAGAGCCTCTCTCTCTAGAAACTACATCTAAAACCAAAATTGTGAATAATGAATGAATCAATGTCGTATGAGTTGTCCCCGTGTTCCTTCCATTCTGCAGCTCTTATTATGTGTTTTTCGGGCTTGGAACTGAGCCAAAAGGAGCCCAGAAATCGCCCCCAGCGCTTTCTGCAACTTTCTGCACGTGGTGCATGTCACGCGTGCACGTCGTTTGGCGAAATTCCTTGTCACGCGTACGCGTTAGTTACGCGTACGCGTCGCTCGTCTTCTGCGCTAGGCACGCGTACGCGTCGTCCACGCGTGCGCGTCGCTGCCAGCTTCTCTAAACTTTATTTTTGCACGTTCCTTCCACTTTTGCATGTTTCCTTTCCATCCTCTAAGCCATTCCTGCCCTATAAATCCTGAAAACACTCATTACACAGATCACGGCATCGAATGGTAATAAAGGATAATTAAAATTGACAGTTTAAAGGCATAGGAGACATGTTTTCAATTATATCACAGAATTTGAAAGGAATTGTAAAATCATGCAAATTATATGAATATGTGAGGAAAGAATTGATAAAAACCACTCATGTAAGCAGAAGATAAACCATAAAATAGTGGTTTATCACTCTACCCGATTCTTTGATGATCAAGTCTTGAATACCCGTTCTCCCTAGGCAGTACACTATCTTTCCCTACACCTTGTCCTTCTGTAGTGTCCCATAAACACAAGAACTGCATCATAATAATTTATTATTAGATAAATACACAAGTTCTTTTAAATCTCATGGAATGGTCCAAATAAGAAGGAAAAGGATTCACCAGTGATTATGAAATCTACATACATTATGAATAATAATGCTATGAAAAGTGGGTGTGTGAAAAACAAGTAGAAAATGCCAAAAGCTTTACCTCTTGAGTGTTCCTGTATATTTAAATAATTTAAAATAAATCTGAATTAAATTAGTTTAATCAAAGATTGGTGGTGGATAAATTCATCACAAATGGTAGATATTTTAGATGGTAGATATTAAAGTAGAGATAAGTGATGAGCGGATATTTTATACGCTTTTTGACATCAGTTTCATATAGTTTTTAGTAGTTTTTATTTAATTTTTATTGAGTTCTTATAGGTTTTAGTGTTAAAATCATATTTTTGGATTCTACTATAAGTCTTTGTGTTTTTGGATAATTTCAGATATTTTCTGGCTGAAATTGAGGAGGTGGAACAGAAGTCTGATTCAGAGACAGAGAAAGCACTGCAGATGCTATCCAGATCTGACCTACCTGCATTCAGAAGACCTTTTCTGGAGCTACAGAAATCCAAATGAAGTGCTCTCAATGACAATGGAAAGCTGACTTTTAGAGCTTTCCAGCAATATATAATAGTTCATACTTTGCTTCCGATTAGAAGGCCCAAAACTGGCATCCAACGCCAGCCTTCTGCCCCCTTCCAGGCATCCAGCGCCCAAAGAGCAGAGACCAGTGTACAAACTCCCAAAGAGGATCTCATCAAGAGACCTCATAGCATGTGGATCTCATCAAAGCTCAGCCTAAACACTCACTAAGTGGGCCCCAGAAGTGGATTTTAGCACTAAATAGACTGTTTTACCCTTACTAGTCATCTGTTTAGTATTTAAGGGACTAAATTTATGTAATTCAGACCTTTTCATTTCTATCATTGTTTTCACTTCAGCATGAGTTTTTAAACCTCCTAGGTTGAGGGGTGGAGCCCTGCTGAGTCCTATGAATTAATAAAAGTATTACTATTTCTTCTCCGATCTGTATTTGATCTGTTTCTAAGATGTATAATCCGATCTTCACCGTGGTGAATAGGATGATCTGACAAATTAGCTCTGTTCATCACATTAAGACGAACGTGCCTGACAACTCCTAATGGAAGACTAGCTTTAGTGAAATTCAAGTTAATTAGCAACTTCCAATTATCAATCAACAAAAGAGTTTGATAACTCAAGAGTCTCTAATTACTCAACCAAAGTCAAGAGGAGAAAAATCTACACTAACATCCTTCCAAGTATTTAATCAAACACTTGGAAGGCATAAAAGGAAAGCAAGGTAAAATTGCAAGAAATATAGATCTACACTACTCAAAGCAAGGAATCAACAACAACAATTCAAATCAACAATAAAGGAAATCAAACACGAAATTGCATTAAAGAGAAGTAGAAGAAAGAAGAGTGCATCAACAATAAAGTAAACAAATACAAAGATTAAAATGCTAAACTAAGAAAGCAAAGGTAGAGGAACAAGAATTTGTAAAGGAAAAGTAAATCAAGGCATGAATTAAACCTAGATCTAAAAAATCCTAAACTACATCTAACCTAATTCTAGAGAGAAGAGAGAGCTTCTCTCTCTAGAAACTAACTAAAGGATGATAAAACTAAACTATTTGTTCCCCCTGGCTCCTCGTGATTTCTGGATGTAATAGGCTCAGAAATGAGTTAAATTTGGGCCTGGGAAGCCCAAAAATTGCCCCCAGCATTTTCACTTTAATGAGGTCACGTGCGAGCATCGACGCGTACACGTGGGTCACCCGTACGCGTCGCTTGACATTTTTGCTTTCCATGCGTACGCATCACGTACGCGTACGCGTCGCCATACGACTTCATATTCACGTGCGTGCGTCTGCTACGCGTGCGCGTCGATGAATGCATCCTAAATCCTTGATTTTCCATGATTTCTCCATTTTGCATGCTTTTCTCTTCACTCCTTTAATCAATTCCTAGTCTTTTCAACCTAAATTCACTAACAAACACATCAATGCATCTAGTGGAATCAAAGGTGAATTAAAATTAACCAATTAAGGGCCTAAAAAGTATGTTTTCACTCTTAAGCACAAATTAGGGAGAATTTATAAAACCATGCTATTTCATTGAATAAGTGTAAGAAAAGGGTGATAAAATCCCCTAAATTCAGCATAGAATGCACCACGAAATAGTGGTGCATCAATGCCCAACCAAGAGAGAGTCTTGACTCTTGGAAAAGCTTGTAAATGCTTTTCTGGCTAAGTTCTTTCCTCCTCAAAGGATGAGCAAGATTAGAGTGGAAGTTCAAACCTTCAGACAAAGAGAAGGTGAATCCCTCTATGAAGCGTGGAAAAGATACAAGCAACTGATAAGGAGATGTCCTCCTGATATGCTCTCAGAGTGGTCCATCATAGGCGTGTTCTATGATGGCCTATCTGAGATATCCAAGATTTCCTTGGATAGCTCTGCAGGTGGATCCCTCCACTTGAAGAAAACACCTGCAGAAGCAAGAGAACTCATTGAAATGGTTGCTAACAACTAGTTCATGTACACTTCTGAAAGAAACCCTGTAAACGATGAAATCTCTCAGAAGAAAGGAGTTCATGAAGTTGAGAATCTGAATGCCATCCTGGCTCAGAATAAGATCATGACCCAACAGGTCAACATGATCTCTCAACATATGAATGGGATGCAAACTATAGCTGACAGTACTCAGGAAGCTTCTGTTGAAGAAAAAGCTTATGATCCTGAGCAACCCACCATGGAGGAGGTGAATTTTACGGAAGAACCCTATGGAAACACTTACAACCCTTCATGGAGGAATCATCCTAACCTCTCATGGAAGGATCAACAGAAACCTCAGCAAGGTTTCAATAACAACCAAGGTGGTAGGAACCAGAATAGGTTCAATAATAGACCACCATTCCCATCTTCTAAAGGGAATATGGAGACCTCTAAATAGAGCTTTTCTGACTTAGCCATTTTGTTCTCCAGCCTCACTAAGACCACCCACAGTTTCATTAATGAAACAAGGTCCTTCATTTGAAATTTGGAGGTACATGTTGGTCAACTGAGCAAAAGGATCCCTGAGATTCCTCTTGAAACTCTTCCTAGTAATACTGAGGTTAATCCTAGAGAAGAATGCAAGGCCATAACCATGGAGGTTGAGGCCAAATTGGAGGAGAGTGGGAAGGCGTTGAACACCAGTGAAGAAGCCTTCACTAGGCGTTCAACGCCCACAATGGCAGTAAGTCTGGTGTTAAACGCCAGTGAGGAAGCCCTCACTGGGTGTTTAATGCCAATCCTAGCAGAAAAGCTAGCGTTGAACGCCAGCCAGGGAGCACTGGCTGGGCGTTCAACGCCCAAATAGGAAGGCTTTCTGGCGTTGAACGCCAGTGAAGAACCCCTCACTAGGCATTCAACGTGCAACCAGGCAGCCATTCTGGCACTGAACGCCAGTGAGAAACCCCACACTGGGCGTTCAACACCCACTAGCCCAGGGAAGCTGGCGTTGAACGCCAGTAAGGACATCCCTGCTGGGCGTTTAACGCCTAGAATGCTAGAGGAAATGGTGTTTAACGCCAGTTAGGGTGGACAGCAAGGGTGTTCAATGCCCAATAAGCTAACAGAGTTGGCGTTGAACGCCAACCAAAGCACACTCTCTGAGTGCCTAAATCCCACTAAAGAACCCTCTAGCCCAGAACTAAAGGAAACCATAAAGACACTTGAGGTTCCTTTGAATGCACTTTTGCAGTGCATGAGTTCTGATGCCTACTCATCCTCAAGTGAGGATGAAGACACTAGGGAAGAGCAAGTTGCTCGTTTCCTAAGAGCTCTAATGAAGCTGAATACCAAGTTATTTTGTACAAAACCTCTGGAGGAAGAACCTCCAATACTGACCAAAGAACTACATGCTTTGGTTCAGCAAGAGCTACCTCATAAGCTTCCAGATACTGGATGCTTTTTGATTCCTTGCACCATAGGCACTATGACCTTTAAAAAGGCTCTGTGTGACCTAGGGTCAAGCATTAAACTCATGCCACTCTCAGTAATGGAGAAGTTAGGAATCCTTGAAGTACAACCTGCACACATCTCACTAGAGATGGCAGACAAGACCATAAAGAAGCCATATGGCTTAGTGGAGGATGTCTTGGTTAACGTTGAAAACCACTACATTTCTGTAAATTTCATTGTCTTGGACATTGGAGAGGATGAAGATGACTGTGTCATCCTTGGAAGACCCTTCTTAGCTACTTCAAAAGCATTGATTAATGTAGCTAAGGGAGAAATGGTTTTCCAATTAGGAGAGGACTACATCTTATTTAAGATGTCCAATCCTAATTTTCCCTCCAATAAGAAAGAGACAAATATGCAACACCTAGTGTGCCAACCCTCTCTTTCTATACAGAGCTTTACAGATCTCCTAGACATCAATTATAAGTTTGGTGTTGGGCAGTCCTCAACAAGCTCTAAGCACAAAGGTACTAAGAAGAAATTACCTAAAGGCTGGAGGAACAAAAAAGTTCCTACTGAAGGCCTCTCACCTGACATGAGAGTTGTCTTCACTAAGAATCCAGTTCTACCACAAACAGTGAGTCGTGTCCTATCTTTAGAGCATGTAGAGCTTATTCATGAGAGAACAGGAAGAAAATTCACTGTCAGGGGAAAAAATCTGAGCTCATACTCTCCTCTATAAGGAGCTAAGTCAAGCTAGTGACTTTAAAAGAGCGCTTATTGGGAGGCAACTCAACCTTACTCAACTGCATTTATTTTGTTTTTCTTTCAGTTGTTAGAGTCATGATCATGTACATCAGTCAAGAGACAGAATTCACAACAGTAAAAACAGAGTACTTTGGATGGAGTGTCAAAGTTGAACGCCAGTGAGGAAGCCCTCACTGGGTGTTCAACGCCCCAAGAGGGGAGCATTGCTGGCGTTGAACGCCAGCCAGGGAGCAGCCTGAGGCGAGCGAATCCGTCGATTAAGAAATCCTTCTCAGTAAAGGAGAAATAACCTCGTTGCAAGTATAGTTCTCAACCAACAAGTAACGCTCGATCAAAGTTTACAATTTCTAATCTAAACCGAGAGTCTTTTAACCTCGGGTCGTTCTCCCTAGGAATCCAAATAAAAATGTTACGCTTTCGGTTGTTAAGAGGACAAAGAGGGGTTTTGCAATCAAAGAACAAAAAATTAAAAGAACTACGCGATGAAAGAACTAAGCAATGTCCTAAATTGATGTAAATGCAAGTAAAGAGAAATAAGATCAAAACTTAGTGAAAATGCTATAAATGCAATAAAGAGCCTTGACTTGGGAATGTGTATCCAAGGAATCCTGTCATCGCCATAACCACAACTATGGTAATTATGATGAGTCACTCTCGCCTAGTCAACCCTAACCATCGAGGAGTAAGTCAAGCAAGCATAATTGACCTTAATCCATAAATCCTAACTAACTTACCAAACTAGTTGATAAAAGGCTAGCATCAATGGAAACAAGAATCAACTAACTACCCAAGAATTACCACTAAATGTCGGACATTATGACTCTAGTATCTTAGGAACTCAAACCACAAGCCAAGGCGGGAAAATCTACTCAAAATCTAGAGTTGGCATTTTCACAAACACCTTGTATGCATAAAAGTAAAACATGAAAAATTGCAAAGTGAAATGGAAAACTATAACCAACTATCGACAAAACCAAATATAAACAAGCAATCAAACATAAAGGAAGCATGAAACATTAAATTCATTAATCAAAAGTTCAAGTAACACAAAATTGCAAATATGAACAAGTAACTTGAACCAAAAGGAAATGAGAGTAAAGACAATGTAATTAAAGAGGAAATTTAGAGTACTTCCAATTGAAGAGGTAAAAATCCAAAATTAAAGCTTGCTATAAAATGCTACAATGGAAATTGATAAACCCTAGGAGAGCTCTCTACTCTACACTACTCCTACTCCTAATTACTATGCAAAACTATGTAAAAATTATGCTTCAATTCCCCCTTTGATAAGTGTTGAAGTCTCCTTTATATAGCACTCCAAAACAACATTTCAGCCTTCCAAAAATGAGCCAAGGGCCTCCAAATTCGCGCAGCATGTGTTTCATTAATGCAATCACGTGCAGGGACCCGTGCAGACGCACAGATGTATGTCCGCACACTCGGCTAAAAATTGACCTGTGCATATGCACAGGTGCATGCGTACGCACACATGGAAATTCTCGCTTGTGCGCGCGCACGCACACTTTGCTGTGTGTGCTTTTCTTATTTTCTTCATGTTTTCTCCCTTGTACATGCTTTCTTCCGCTTTTGCCCATCCATTCTTGCCTCCAAGGCCTAAAATCACTCACAAACCATATCACGGCATCGAATGACATAAAAGCGGAATTAAAAATCACTAATCTAAGCATTAAAATGCATGTTTTCACATTTAGAATCAAATTAGGGATCAAACACAAAGGTATGCTATTTGAGTGCTTAAGTGTGAGTTCATGTGCTAGAATCCATCCAAATCAAACCAAAATATATCAGAAAAGATGGAATCATCACAGCCCCTGGGCGTTCAAACGCCAGTGTAAGAGAGCAGAGAATCTGGAATTCCCTAGCAGAACCTGTGGGTCCCACAGCATCTCAACCTACCCCACTTAACCCCACCTACTTTCACACTTCCTCATGAACCCTAGCCCAATCAAATCCATACCATTTTCCCACAACCATTATAACTACCACCTACCCCCACCCACTTCAAAATCAAATTTACCACCCAAAACCCACCCTATGGCCGAACCCTAACCCTACCCACTCCTATAAATACCCATCTCCATCACCCTTCATACACACACCTCTCATACACTAAAATACCCACAAGACCGAGCCATCTCTCTCCCTCTCCCTCCTTCTATTTTCTTCTTCTTCTACTCCATTCTTCTATTTTCTGCTCGAGGATGAGCAAAGTTTTAAGTTTGGTATTGGAAAAGCATAATTTTTTTTCTTTCCATTACCATTCATGGCACCCAAGGTTGGAGACTCCTCTAAGAAGAGGAAAGGAAAGGCAGTAGCCAATCCCTCTGAATCCTGAGAGATGGAGAGATTCATCACCAAAGCTTATCAAGACCACTTCTATGAAGTAGTGGCTGAGAAGAAAGTGATCCATGAGGTCCCTTTCATGCTCAAGAAGAATGTGTATCCAGAAATCCAAAGAGAAATCCGGAGAAGAGGTTGGGAAGTCCTAACCAATCCTATCCAAGATGTTGAAATTCTTATGGTGCAAGAGTTCTATGCTAATGCATGGGTTACCAAAAACTATGACACTAGTGTGAACCCAAATCCAAGGAATTGGATCACCATGGTCCGAGGAAGAATCTTAGATATCAGCCCGAAAAGTGTAAGGTTGGCGTTCAACTTGCCCCTATTGCAAGGAGATCTTCATCCCTACACTAGGAAAGTCAACTATGATCAGACATTGGATCAAGTGCTCTCAGATATCTGTGTAGAAGATGCATAGTGGAAAAGGGATTTCCAAGGCAAGCCTATTCCGCTAAGAAGGGTTGACCTTAAGCCCATAGCTAGAGGATGGTTGAAGTTCATCCAAAGATCCAACATCCCTACTAGCAACCGGTCAGAAGTGATTTTTGACAGAGCCATCATGATTCATTACCTCATGATTGGAACTGAGGTAGAAGTTCATGAGGTAATTCCTCAAGAACTATAAAAGGTAGTTGAGAAGCCTCACACCAATGCCAGGTTGGCATCCCACACCTCATCTGTCACCTATGCAATTCAGCTGGAATTGTCATAAATGGAGATATCTCCATTGGGGAGGATAAGCCCATCACTAAGAAGCGAATGGAGCAAACCAGAGAGCATGCACAAAAGCCTCTGTATCCGCCTCATCATGAGATCCCTGAGATGCCTCAAGGGATGTATTTTCCTCCCCAAAGCTATTGGAATCAATGGCAAACTTTTCTTAGAAAATTGAGCACTAACATGGAGCAATTGAGGATGGAGCATCAAGGACATGCCACCACCCTCAATGAAATAAGAGAAGATCAAAGAGCCATTAGGGAAGACCAAAGGGCTATGGGAAAAGAGCAACAAAGGCAAAGGGATGATATAGAAGAGATCAAGCAGCACAATGAATCCTCAAGGAGGAGCACCAGACGCCACCCTTAAAGGTGGATTCATTCTCTTTATAACCCTTTCCTGTTATTTTTCTATTTTCTGTCTGTTTATTTATCTGTTTTCTTGTCCTAGTTGCATGATCATTTGCATTGATGTCTTAAAGTTGTGAAATGTTCCATATATCTCTCACCTTGCTTAAATGAAAATTTTTATTGAAAAGAACTGAGAAATGCATGAATTTCAAGTCTAAAATAAGATTAGTTTAATTAGTTTGATGTGGTGTCATTTGCTTTTGTTTTCTGAATGTATAAAATAAATAGTGCAAATTTGAAGTTGAAATTTTAGAATGTTGGCTCTTGAAAGAATAAGGGAAAAGGAAAAATATTATTGATAATCTGAAAAATCTGAAAATTTATTCTTGAAGCAAGAAAAAGCAGCAAAAAGCAAAAGAAAAAGCATGTTGCAAAAGAAAAAAATTATTATGCATGCGAAAAAGAAAAAAATGGCGAAAAGAAAAAAAAAGCAGAAAAATCCATTATTGCCCAAAAATGCAAGAAAAGGATGGTAGATTGAAAAAGCTAGTAACCCTTTAAACCAAAAGGTAAGGGTAAAAGGACCCAAGACTTTGAGCATTAATAGATAGGAGGGCCCAAAGGAAATAAAATCCTGGCCTAACCGGCTAAACCAAGCTATCCCCAACCATGTGCTTGTGGCATGAAGGTGTCAAGTGAAAAGCTTGAGACTGAGCGGTTAAAGTCGTGGTCCAAAGCAAAAAGAGTGTACTTAAGAACTCTGGACACCTCTATCTGGGGACTCTAGCAAAGTTGAATCACAATCTGAAAAGGTTCACACAGTTAAAGTGTCTGTGGCATTATTGTATCCGGTGGTAATACTGGAAAACAAGGTGCTTAGGGTCACGACCAAGACTCTGAAAGCTGTGTTCAAGAATCAAAATAAGCTTAACTAAGAGAGTCAATAATATCATCTGGATTCTAAGTTCCTAAAGATGCCAACCATTCTGAGTTTCAATGGATAGTGAGATACCAAAACTATTCAGAAGCAAAAATCTACTAAGTCCCGCTCATCTTATTGTAACTAAGCTTCATTTGAAACTTAGAAATTTATTGTATCTTAATTTTCTTTTCTATCCTACTATGTTTTTAGTTTCTTGGGGACAAGCAACGGTTTAAGTTTGGTGTTGTGATGAGCGGATATTTTATACGCTTTTTGATATTACTTTCATATAGTTTTTAGTAGTTTTTATTTAATTTTTATTGAGTTTTTATAGGTTTTAGTGTTAAAATCAGATTTTTGGATTCTACTATGAGTTTTTGTATTTTTGAACAATTTCAGGTATTTTTTGGCTGAAATTGAGGAGTTGGAGCAGAAGTCTGATTTAGAGACAGAGAAAGCACTGTAGATGCTATCCAAATCTGACCTGCCTGCATTCGGAAGAGCTTTTCTAGAGCTACAGAAGTCAAAATTGAGCGCTCTCAACGGCTATGCAAAGCTAACGTCTAGAGCTTTCCAGCAATATATAATAGTTTATACTTTGCTTCGGATTAGAAGGCCTAAAACTGGCATCCAACGCCAGCCTCCTGCTCCCTTCCAGGCATCCAGCGTCCAAAGAGCAGAGACCAATGTACAAACGCCCAAAGAGGACCCTCTAGTTGGCGTTCCATGCCTAAGAGACCTCATAGCACGTGGATCGCATCAAAGCTCAGCCCAAACACTACCAAGTGGGCACCAGAAGTGGATTTTAGCACTAAATAGACTGTTTTACCCTTACTAGTCATCTGTTTAGTATTTAAGGGACTAAATTTATGTAATTCGGACCTTTTCATTTCTATCATTGTTTTCACTTTAGCATGAGTTTCTAAACCTCCTAGGTTGAGGGGAGGAACCCTACTGAGTCCTATGAATTAATAAAAGTATTACTATTTCTTCTCCGATCCGTTTTTGATCTGTTTCTAAGATGTATAATCCGATCTTCATCGTGGTGAATAGGATGATCCGAAAAATTAGCTCTGTTCATCACATTAAGACGAATGTCCCTGACAAACACCCGCGTCTACTTGGGTTCGTGTGAATACGTGACTGGAAAGCATGAGCCAACAATTATGTTTATACATCTCTCAGACGGTTAATCCACGACTTCGTTGGGGACTTCTCGAGACACCAGTTTAGTCCTACCTAATTTATCTGTCTGTTGTATATATCATAGGCAGAGAGTTGCACGAAATTGAACTCGCACAACTTCACTGACAAGTGCACCGGGTCGTCCAAGTAATATCTCAGGTGAGTGAGGGTCGATCCCATGAGGATTGTTGGATTGAGCAAGCTGTAGTTATCCTACAGATCTTAGTCAAGCAAATAAAAAGATAGTTGTGGTTGTAGGCACATAAAATAAACAATCAATAAAGAAAAGACATAGAAATAATGATAAGAAATTAGTTAAGGCTTTGGAGATGCCTTATCTTTCTGGATTAATAAGTCTTACATACTGCTTCAACAATAAATGATTCATTCTATGGCAAAGCTGTAAGTGATTAACTCATGTCCTTTCATCAAGTTAATCTCCCCTAAACCATAGCAAAGCTGGCAGAAATTAACTCATGTCCTCTCATCAAGTTTAACTCATGGTCGTTCACTATGGCTGAGGATGAAGCCTGCACAATTCATTCTCCTTTGTGATCTGATGAGTGGATAATTTATACGCTTTTTGGCATTGTTTTTAGTATGTTTTTAGTAGGATCTAGTTACTTTTAGGGATGTTTTTATTAGTTTTTTTATGTTAAATTTACATTTCTGGAATTTACTATGAGTTTGTGTGTTTTTCTGTGATTTCAGGTATTTTCTGGCTGAAATTGAGGGACTTGAGCAAAAATCAGATTCAGAGGTTGAAGAAGGACTGCTGATGTTGTTGGATTCTGACCTCCCTGCACTCAAAGTGGATTTTCTGGAGCTACAGAACTCAAAATGGTACGCTCTCAACGGCGTTGGAAAGCAGACATCCATGGCTTTCTAGCAATATATAATAGTTCATACTTTGCCCAAGTGTAGACGACGAAAAAGGGCGTTGAACGCCAGTTCTATGCTACAGTCTGAAGTTAAACGCCAGAAACACGTCACAAACCAGAGTTGAATGCCAAAAACACGTTACAACTTGGCGTTCAACTCCAAAAGAAGCCTCTGCACGTGTAAACTTCAAGCTCAGCCCAAGCACACACCAAGTGGGCCCTGAAAGTGAATTTCTGCATCAATTACTTACTTCTGTAAACCCTAGTAGCTAGTCTAGTATAAATAGGACATTTTACTATTGTATTTACATCTTCGGATCATCTTATAATTTTTAGTTCATCTTTGATCAGTTTTGTGCGATCTTAGACTTTCATGGGGGCTGGCCATTCGGCCATGCCTGGACCATCATCACTTATGTATTTTCAAACGGTAGAGTTTCTGCACTCCATAGATTAAGGTGTGGAGCTCTGCTGTTCCTCATGATTTAATGCAAAGTACTACTGTTTTTCTATTCAATTCAACTTATTCCGCCTCTAAGATATCCATTCGCTCCCAAGAACATGATGAATGTGATGATTATGTGACGCTCATCATCATTCTCACTCATAAACGCGTGCTTGACAAACACTTCTGTTCTACATGCAAACAAGCTTGAATGAATATCTCTTAGATATCTAATACAGGGGACCGAGTCCGAGTTATTAGTGTCTTCGTGGTATAAGTTAGAACCCATGGATGGCCATTCCTGAGATCCGGAAAGTCTAAACCTTGTCTGTGGTATTCCGAGTAGGATCTGGGAAGGGATGGCTGTGACGAACTTCAAACTCGCGAGTGCTGGGCGTGGTGACAGACGCAAAAGGATAGTAAATCCTATTCCGGTATGATCGAGAACCTCCATATGATTAGCCATGCCGTGACAGAGCATTTGGACCATTTTCACAGAGAGGATAGGATGTAGCCATTGACAACGGTGATGCCCTTATAGAAAGCTTGCCATGGAAAGGAGTAAGACTGATTGGATGAAGACAGCGGGAAAGCAGAGATTCAGAGGAACGAAAGCATCTCTATACGCTTATCTGAAATTCTCACCAATGAATTACATAAGTATTTCTATCTTTATTTTTTGTTTATTTATTATTAATTTTCGAAAACTCCATAACCATTTGATATCCGCCTGACTGAGATTAACAAGATGACCATAGCTTGCTTCATACCAACAATCTCCGTGGGATCGAACCTTACTCACGTAAGGTTTTATTACTTGGACGACCCAGTGCACTTGCTGGTTAGTTGTGCGAAGTTGTGAAGTTATGTTTGGACCATGGTATTGTGCACCAGTTATTGGCGCCATTGCCAGGGAGAGAACGAACAACAAATTTTACAACCTCAGGGATCACAATTTCGTGCACCAAGTTTTTGGCGCCGTTGCCGGAGATTGTTCGAGTTTGGACAACTGACGGTTCATCGTGTTGCTCAGATTGGGTAATTTTCTTCTTATTTTATTTTCAAAAAGTTTTCAAAAACTTTTTCAAAAATATTTTCTTCTTTTTCGTTTTTCCCAATTAATTTTCGAAAAA
Organism: Arachis ipaensis; assembly: GCF_059453495.1. NCBI lineage: Eukaryota > Viridiplantae > Streptophyta > Magnoliopsida > Fabales > Fabaceae > Arachis > Arachis ipaensis. The sequence goes on from NC_142439.1 coordinate 99,412,700, forward strand.
AAAATATTTTTCTTCAGAATTTTTAAGAATGAATTCTAGTGTTTCATGAAGCATGTAGAAGCCTGGCTGGCTGTAAAGCCATATCCAAATTCTTTTGGATTGAGGCTTCCACTTGTCAACATAAAAGGCATGTATATGAAGTTGGATGAAGTATCAGCTGTTATATGCCTGATTTGTATCTTCTAAAGCTTGGCTGACTATTAAGCCATGTCTAACCCTCAGATTGGAGCTTTAGACTAAAGAGCAGAAGATTCCTAGAATTCATATTAAAAAATTTTGGAATCCTTATTTTTCTTTTTCACATTAATTTTCGAAAAATCCAAAAAAAATCATAAAATCATAAAAATAAAAAATATTTTGTGTTTCTTGTTTGAGTCTTGAGTCAATTTTTAAGTTTGGTGTCAATTGCATTTTTCTAAAAAATTTATGCATTTTTCGAAAATTCATGCATTCATAGTGTTCTTCATGATCTTCAAGTTGTTCTTGGCCAGTCTTCTTGTTTGATCTTCATATTTTCTTGTTTTGTGTCTTTTCTTGTTTTTCATATGCATTCTTGCATTCATAGTGTCTATACATGAAAAATTTCTAAGTTTGGTGTCTTGCATGTTTTCTTTTCTTAAAAATTTTTCAAAAATAAGTTCTTGATGTTCATCTTGACATTCAAAGTGTTCTTGGTGTTCATCTTGACATTCATAGTGTTCTTGCATGCATCATGTGTTTTGATTCATATTTTCATGTTGTGAGTCATTTTTTTTTGTTTTTCTCTTTCATCATTAAAAATTAAAAAATCAAAAAAATATCTTTCCCTTTTTCTCTCATAAATTTCAAAAATTTGGATTGACTTTTTCAAAAATTTTTAAAACTCAATTGTTTCTTATGAGTCAAATCAAATTTTCAATTTAAAAAATCTTATCTTTTTCAAAATCTTTTTCAAAAATCATATCTTTTTCATTTTTCTTATTTATTTTCAAAAATTTTAAAAATATCTTTTTTTAAAAATCTTTTTCTTAATTTTACATCATATTTTCGAAAATATCATCAACAATTAATGTTTTGATTCAAAAATTTCAAGTTTGTTACTTACTTGTTAAGAAAGATTCAAACTTTAAGTTCTAGAATCATATCTTGTGATTTCTTGTGAATCAAGTCATTAATTGTGAATTTAAAAATCAAATCTTTTTCAAAACTAATTTCAATCATATATTTTCAAAAATATCTTTTTATCTTATCTTTTTTTCATATCTTTTTAATCATATCTTTTTAAAACATATCTTTTTCAAAAATTTGATTTTAAAATATCTTTTCTAACTTCTATCTTCTTATCTTTTCAAAATTAATTTTCAAATTTGTTTCAACTAACTAATTAACTTTTTATTTGTTTCTTATCTCTTTCAAAACTACCTAACTAACTACCCCTCTCTAATTTTCGAAAATACCTCCCTCTTTTTCAAAAATTCTTTTTAATTAATTAATTATTTAATTTTTAATTTTAATTTCAATTTTCCTTTAATTTTTGAAAATCATTAACTATTTTTCAAAATCAATTTTCGAAATTTCCTCTCCCTCATCTCCTTCTATTTATTTATTCATCTACTAACACTTCTCTTCACCAAAAAAATTCGAACCCCTTCTTCTCCTCTGAGTTCGAATTCTTCTCTTCTACATTCTTATTCTTCTTTTCTTCTACTCACCCAAAGGAATCTCTATACTGTGACATAGAGGATTTCATATTTTCTTTGTTATTCCCTTCCTTGTCATATGAGCAGGAGCAAGGACAAGAACATTCTTGTTGAAGCAGATCCTGAACCTGAAAGGACTCTGAAAAGGAAACTAAAAGAAGTTAAAATACAACAATCCAGAGACAACCTTATAGGAATTTTCGAACAAGAAGAGGAGATGGCAGCCGAAAATAATAATAATGCAAGGAGGATGCTTGGTGACTTTACTGCACCTAATTCCAATTTACATGGAGGAAGCATCTCCATCCCTACCATTGGAGCAAACAACTTTGAGCTGAAACCTCAATTAGTTTCTCTGATGCAACAAAACTGCAAGTTTCATGGACTTCCATCTGAAGATCCTTTTCAGTTCTTAATTGAATTCTTGCAGATATGTGATACTGTTAAGACTAATGGAGTAGATTCTGAAGTCTACAGGCTCATGCTTTTCCCTTTTGCTGTGAGAGACAGAGCTAGAATATGGTTGGATTCTCAACCTAAAGATAGCCTGAACTCTTGGGATAAGCTGGTCAAGGCTTTCTTAGCCATGTTCTTTCCTCCTCAAAAGCTGAGTAAGCTTAGAGTGGATGTTCAAACCTTCAGACAGAAAGAAGGTGAATCCCTCTATGAAGCTTGAGAGAGATACAAGGAACTGACCAAAAAGTGTCCTTCTGACATGCTTTCAGAATGGACCATCCTGGATATATTCTATGATGGTCTGTCTAAATTAGCTAAGATGTCATTGGATACTTTTGCAGGTGGATCCATTCACCTAAAGAAAATGCCTGCAGAAGCTCAAGAACTTATTGATGTAATAACCCCGATTTTCGAGTACGCGAGATCTTTTCTGAAAGTACGAATTTCTCCGGAAGATCAGTAAGGGGAAAACCTTTGATATATCATCAAGAATCTCAATCCTCATTGTCATTATGTCATCTTTAAGTTAGAACCTTTCCCGAGGCAAGCTCGATGATGCAGTCGCGAAGAACCTAGTTTTTGAACCGTATCGGTTAGGAGTTTTAATTCGGTTTTTCGTAAATAGTCTCAGTTTGACAAACCGAACTCGATTTATGAGAGAAGAGAGATAATAGGATGATATTATCATTATATTAGTATTAGAAGCTTCTTGAATAATATTATAAGGTTACCTGGTCAGTTTTAGTTAAAAATAGAAAACCGGTTTAACCGGGTTCACAATTTACTGGTGCAGCTTAGCACCAGCACTCTCTGATGACTTTAGCAATGCTAAGGCCTCATTATACATGTTTTATTCTCATAATAAATATGTTACTAGTGTCATTTATGCTAGTAGCTCAGAAAATAATTTTTAGAGATGTTTTCACAAGTGTTCCGATACACCTAGTTTTAGTAGTTATACATCTGAGATATTTTAATATTATTTTAATCCACCTCCAAGCCAACCAATCACAACTCACCCTACACCCCCAAAACCCCCAAGGCTGGCTCATTTTCACTTTGTGGCCGAAAATAGGTAGAGAGAAAAAGAGAGAAAAGTTCTTAGTTCCAAATCTTCAAAGCTTGATTTCTACTGAACTAAAACTCAAATCAAAATTCCAATCCGACCAAAATGATCCTCTCTTCTTTCTCTACATGATTATATGACTTATCAAGGCTGGGATCAAGGTGAGTTGGCTGCACCATCTCTCTTTTGATTCAGTTTCAAGGAAACATGCTTAAATATGTGTTTTCTTGATGTGATTTAGGAGGAAAAAGTGCTTAAGGACCACCTGAAAATCTAACTGAATTAGGGGCAGCAAAATCAGGTAGGGTGCCACGAAATTAATCTTGATTATTTGTGTTTGAGATGTGTGAATGTTGTATAATTTGGCTGTGCTAAAAGTTGGTTGCATATATGATTGATTCTTGGTGAAAATTTGGTGAATTTTTATGAAATTTGATGAAATTCAAGCTTTAAAGTTCATGTTCTTGGGAAGCTGGAAAAACGAAACCCTAAGATTAAATTGAGGTTCAATTTGTGTTGAAATCATGTAGAAAAGATGGGATTTTAGTGGCTGCTAATTTATTATGAATTATAGTAAAAATCGGTTGCTGAAAAGATTGAAAAACGGGTAAAAACAGAGAAAGAATCTGAAGAATTTATGAAGAACATGAAGAACACTTTGAGTGTGGTGAAGAACAATGAAGAACACCTTTTTTATTCATAAAAGGGCAAATAAGTAATTATTTTGGTGTTTGAGGGGTTATTTGGTAATTACTGAAAGTTAGGATGGTAAAAGTAGAAATATTAAAAGTTACGGATGGTAAAAAGTGAATTTTAAAGGTTAAAGGTTAAAGTAAAGTTAATTTTCGAAAATATATTAATAAAATAATAAATAATAATATTTAATTAAAAATAATATTTTAATAAAAATAATAAAATAATACGAAAAAGGCAATTTTCTGTAAAAGCTTTAGAAAGACAACTTTAAGTGCAGAATCTCATAATTACCTTCATAAAACACTTAGGGAGTGGTAAAAATATATTAGTGAGGCAAAGATAAATAAAAGATAAAAAGTTGAAGAAAAGATAAAAATCGAAAAAAAAAGTCTGTAAGATTTTAATGACAGAAAAACAGACAGAGACTAGCAAACAAACTAGGGCAACATAGTTAGTCTTTGAGTTACGACTAGGGTTAGGTATTATATGAAAAGTTAAATTGTTTCAGTATAGACTTAATGAACCTATACTTGGGACATGCTAACTATTCATACCGAAATTTACATAAGCTTTAAATACACAGATTAAACAGAGAAATCAGAGCAGGGTAAAGAGACTAAGAGCAGAAGGCTTATTGAAAGGTTAATTGTTGCTTAAGGCAACCCAAGAGATATTGTTTGCTTATTCGTTGCTTAATGCAACCTAAGAGATAATATTTATTATCTGTTGCTTTAAGCAACCCAAGAGTTTCTGTAGGGAAACTTGGATACCTATAGCAATTTTCCGTTCCCAAGAGTATATTTCCTGCGAGTAGAAAGCAGAGGCTGTCTCAATAGAGCTGCTAATAATTATATGCGCATTTATTTGAACGGAAGATCGTATCCAGGAAATCGTGAACTCGTGACCGGATAAATGTCGGGAATGCAGGTGCTAACCGACACATGAGCTCATGGCCTGTACTAGGGCTAGACATGCATCATTCTTGTCTGCGCATCATTCTCTGTTGCTTTCCTTCTTGTGAGTGAACTATTTCTTTATGTTTGTCTGCTTGAGTGTTATGTCTGTGCTTTATTTCCTTGTGTTCTTCTGTTTGTGTTCTGTTTTCTGTTTTCCTATCTATTTTAACTACTGTTTACTACTTTATTGTATTCTAATATCTATCTGCTAATTGGAATCAAATAAATGAACGTAACTAATAACCCGGACCCTACTAAGAACTCCCCAGTTCTTACCCATTCTCTCCCTTCCTCCCCCTCAGATGGAGACGGGCGTGATCTTCTATGAGTTCGAGGACCCTTACGTCTACGAGGATCCGGTACATCACAGTTACTTCATTATGGGTTTGGAGCCTCGTATTAGACAATATGCGTTACCTAATCGAGCTTTTCAACATCCTCTGTCTAGCCCGCATTTTGACCCCGATGCTCCTTACGACTTTCCCTTATCCTGGTTACATCCTGACGCACCTGGACATCCTTTTCCTGATAATCCCGGGCACCCTATACCAGCTCAACCTTTGAATGAGGCGGTACCTGAGCCTATCATTCCTGATGAGCCTGAGTTAGCTGATGACTACGTACCTGTGATACCACCAGAGTGGGATTTTTCCCCTGAGCCGATCCCTAACTTTCCACAGTGGTGCACGAAATTGTGATCTCCAGGCTCGAACAATCCCTGGTAATGGCTCCAAAAACTTGGTGCTCTGTTCTCAATACATAATTGTCACAACTTCGATACAACTAACCAGCAAGTGCACTGGGTCGTCCAAGTAATACCTTACGTGAGTAAGGGTCGAATCCCACGGAGATTGTTGGTATGAAGCAAGCTATGGTCACCTTGTAAATCTTAGTCAGGCAGATATAAAGTGATAATGGTGTTTTCGAATATTATATAATAAAATAGGGATAGAGATACTTATGTAAATCATTGGTAGGAATTTCAGATAAGCGAATGGAGATACTTTTCGTTTCTCTGAACCTCTGCTTTCCTGCTATCTTCATCCAATCAGTCTCACTCCTTTCCATGGCTGGCTTTATGTGATACATCACCACTGTCAATGGCTACTTTCGGTCATCTCTCGGGAAAATGATCCAATGCCCTGTCACGGCACGGCTAATCGTCTGGAGGCATCACCCTTGCCAATGGCTTCATCTTATCCTCTCAGTGAATAATATGCTCACGCACCCTGTCACGGCACGGCAATTCATCTGTCGGTTCTCGATCATGCTGGAATAGGATTTACTATCCTTTTGCGTCTGTCACTAACGCCCTGCAATCGCGAGTTAGGAGCTCGTCACAGTCATTCAATCATTGAATCCTACTTGGAATACCACAGACAAGGTTTAGACTTTCCGGATTCTCTTGAATGCCGCCATCATTCTAGCTTACGCCACGAAGATTCCGGTTAAGAGATCTAAGAGATACTCATTCTAGCTTATTTCATGTAGAACAGAAGTGTTTGTCAGGCACGCGTTCATAAGGGAGAAGGATGATGAGCGTCACACATAATCATCACCTTCATCACGTTCTTAGGTGCGGATGGATATCTTAGAAGCGAAATAAGAAGAATTGAATAGAAAACAGTAGTACTTTGCATTAATCTTTGAGGAACAGCAGAGCTCCACACCTTAATCTATGGAGTGTAGAAACTCTACCGTTGAAAATACATAAGTGAAGGGCCAGGCATGGCCGAGATGGCCAGCCCCCAAAACGTGATCAAAGGATCATAAGGTAATCCAAAGATGCCTAATACAATAGTAAGAGGTCCTATTTATAATAAACTAGCTACTAGGGTTTACATGAGTAAGTATTTGATGCATAAATCCACTTCCGGGGCCCACTTGGTGTGTGTTTGGGCTGAGCTTAAGTGTTGCACGTGCAGAGGCCATTTGTGGAGTTGAACGCCAGTTTCTGTGCCAGTTTGGGCGTTCAACTCTGGTTTTGGATCCTTTTCTGGCGCTGGACGCCAGATTTGGGCAGAAGGCTGGCGTTGAACGCCAGTTTACGTCGTTTATTCTTGGCCAAAGTATGGACTATTATATATTTCTGGAAAGCCCTGGATGTCTACTTTCCAACGCAATTGGAAGCGCGCCATTTCAAGTTCTGTAGTTCCAGAAAATCCACTTTGAGTGCAGGGAGGTCAGAATCCAACAGCATCAGCAGTCCTTTTTTCAACCTCTGAATCTGATTTCTGCTCAAGTCCCTCAATTTCAGCCAGAAAATACCTGAAATCACAGAAAAACACACAAACTCATAGTAAAGTCCAGAAATGTGAATTTAACATAAAAACTAATGAAAACATCCCTAAAAGTAACTAGATCCTACTAAAAACATACTAAAAACAATGTCAAAAAGCGTATAATTTATCCGCTCATCACACAGCCTGATGAGCCGGCACTACCAGACGGTGGGGTAGCTCCTATATACGCGAACGGACCTGTGCTCGCGAATGGTTTTGTACATAGTGACAACAGTGTTTCTGGTGGATCTGAGGGTATAGCTGTAGCTGCGGATGATGATGAGGAGGAGGATCCTGAGATAGAGATAGAGTAGGATGAGGAGATGGACGGGCCTCACGGCGATTCTCTGAATGGCCACGTGTAGATATAGCTTGACTGCGGAAGGGGCATTCTTTTGATGACACTCTAGTCTGACATTATCTGTTAGTTAGTCTCTCACTTGTGTTAGTACACCCGAGAGCTAGGAGCTATATAGTGGTTAGGCTAGCCTGGGTGCCAGTTTAGTGGCTTTTTGTATGGGCCAGGCCCTGGGAGTGTCGTGTATATATTAGCTACGTAGGATGACGAGGATGTAAACTGACTTGATCTTGTGTAAACGCTGCATGTGTTTGTTATAGTGTACATGATGTATATTATCAGTTGTATTTCTATGTTTCTTTATGCCGCTTTTCTATTACTCTCAATGTATGCTTGTTTATTTTACCTTGTTATCTGCAACGATACGATATAAAAAAAAGTTACCCGTAAAATTGGCATCGCTCTAACAAGGAACAGGCTTATATAGTAAATAATAGTTAATAATTAAGAGGGAAAAGTTAGTAACACTTAGCTTCTTGTATGACCATGGCATACTGGGAGTTGGGTCGTTACAAGTTGGTATCAGAGCAGTTCGTTCCCAATAGAGCCTGGGGAGTGGACTGACTATGCTTCATTGCATACTCTGTTGTGTGTCTCATGCTTATAGGATATCTATGTGATATGTGTTGCATGATTGTCTCTGTATTTTCATTCTGGGAGTGTTCACACTTGACTTGAAGTGTTAAGACTGATCACCTTAATAATGATTGTTTGGTGTGAACAGGACCACAATGGGTTCACAGAGATGAGGCGTACGGGAAGGAATTCCTAATGTTAACTACGAGAGGGAGCAGGAGACGTTTATGACTACCATGAATGCCGTGGCTGAGGCAGTGCGTGAGGCTGCAGTAGCAGCGGCTAGGGCTGTTGATCGTCTTGGAGTGAGAAACGGGAATGAGAATGAGCATGGGGAAGATAGTGGAAATGATGAGAATAACTTGGGGCATCTCAAAAGACTTATGACCCTTGCGACTTTTCTGAAGGTTAAACCGCCTAAGTTTAAAGGTACACTCGTTGCGACTGATGCTGACAACTGGTTTCGAGCTATCGAACGATCACTGCGAGCGCAGCATGTTCCGGAAGGCCAGCACGTGGAGTTTGCTACTTATATGCTGGAAGGAGAAGCTGAGCATTAGTGGCAGGGGATACAGCGACTGTTGCAACAAGGTGAAGGCAATATTCCTTGGAATATTTTTAAGGATGAATTTTATAAGAAGTATTTTCCGAGGGCAGCTCGTGATGCTAAGGAGATGGAACTTATGCAGCTGAAACAGGGTAACACAACTGTTGTAGAATATGCCCGTAAGTTTGATGACTTGTGCCGTTTCTCCAAGATCTGTCAAGGGAATCCTGCTGACTTTGAAGAATGGAAGTGTTTGAAGTTCGAAGGGGGCCTTCGTGAGGATCTGATGAGTTCAGTAGTTCCATTGGAGATACGAGATTTTGCTGAGCTGGTTAATAAGTGCAAGTTAGTGGAAGAATGTGCTAAGAAGGTAATTGCCTCTAAAGCAAGTCGTCAAGGATTTCCACCAAGGAACTACAATAATTATAATTGGCAACCACGAAGGACAAACTTCAAGACACCTGGTGTGCCACAGCGAAGAAACCCACAGGCTGGTAACATCCCTGCTCGCCCTACGGGTGGAAACGGAGGTAGACCAAGGCAGGATAATGGTAAACGACCCCAACAGGCACAGGTGAATACTGCATGTAGGCAGTGTGGGAAAGATCATGGTAATAGACCCTGCTTGTTTGGGACATCTAAGTGTTATATTTGTAATGAACCAGGACATATGGCTAAGAATTGCCCGAAGAGGTTTACTCGGAATCCATCGCGAACCCAGCAACAAGGTCGAGTGTTTGCCATGACTGCTAATGATGCTATGCAATCAGACGCCCTGATCCAAGGTCAGTGTTACGTCAAGAATCGATTTCTAACTGTACTGTATGATTCGGGTGCATCGCATTCCTTTATTTCTTTAACTGTTGCTCGTGAGTTGGGACTAGATTTCTCTGAGTTGAACTTTGATCTAATTGTCCATACACCTGCATCCCAAAATGCTTTGACTAGTTTAGTGTGCCTACAAGTACCATTCGCTATTAGGAACAGAACTTTTATACAAGATCTAATCTGTTTGCCTCTATGTGGTTTAGAAGTTATTCTAGGGTTAGATTGGTTATCTAAGTATCATGTTTTCCTTGATTGCTATGAAAGAACTGCTGTTATTCCGTCTGATAGTTTAGATATTAAACTATTTCTATCTCATACTTTATATCTGAATTCTATAAGAGTTACATTAGAGGGGAGTGATTGTGAGGGGTATGTTCTGTTAGCGGTTAGCTCGAATGATAGTGAACTAAGCTTAGAACGAATCTGAGTGGTGAAGGAATTTCCTGATGTTTTACCGGACGACATACCTGAGTTTTCTCCTCAGCGAGAGATAGAATTCAGCATTGAACTAGTACCTGGAACCGGACCGATTTTCATAGCACCGTACCGGATGTCATCATTGGAACTTGCAAAGTTGAAGAAGCAGTTGGATGAGCTACTTGGAAAGAAATTTATTCATCCCAGTGCATCACCTTGGGGAGCTCCAGTATTGCTAGTAAAGAAAAAGGATGGTAGAATGCGACTTTGCGTGGATTACCGGCAGTTAAATAAAGTCACCATCAAGAACAAGTATCCACTTCCACGGATAGATGATTTAATGGACCAGTTGAAAGCTGCAACTGTGTTCTCGAAGATTGATTTGCGATCGGGCTATCACCAGATTCGAGTGAAAGAGTCGGATATACCGAAGACTGCATTTAGAACTCGATATGGTCACTATGAGTATACGGTTATGTCGTTTGGACTAACTAATGCTCCTGCGATTTTCATGGATTACATGAATCGTATTTTTCGTCCGTACCTTGATCAGTTCGTAGTAGCTTTCATAGACGATATTCTCATTTATTCGAAGACAGAAAGAGAGCATGAAGAGCATCTAAGAACTGTATTGCAGATACTAAGGACTCGGAAGTTATATGCTAAACTATCAAAGTGCGAGTTCTGGACAGAGAAGATGACATTTTTGGGACACGTTATATCACAGAGAGGAATTGCAGTGGATCCTTCAAATATTGAAGCAGTAGTGCAATGGGAACCACCTACGACCATTACAGAAGTTCGGAGTTTTCTCGGACTAGCTGGATATTACTGGAGGTTTATTAAAGGGTTTTCTCAGATAGCCTTACCTCTGACTAGCCTTACACGAAAGGAAGTTCCGTTCGTTTGGACGGCTGAGTGTGATAGAAGTTTCAAGATGCTTAAGGAAAAGTTAACAACTGCACCTGTATTAGTACTACCCGACCCACAGAAACCTTTTGAAGTATACTGTGACGCTTCTCATAAAGGACTTGGATGTGTGCTGATGCAAGACAAAAATGTGGTGGCTTATGCTTCCCGGCAGCTGAGACCTCATGAACGAAATTATCCGACGCATGACTTGGAGTTGGCTGCAGTAGTGTTTGCTCTGAAGATCTGGAGGCACTATTTGTATGGCGCTCAACTAGAAGTTTTCTCTGACCACAAAAGTTTAAAGTATATCTTTGACCAGAAGGATCTAAATATGCGACAGCGAAGGTGGATGGAGTTCCTGAAGGACTATGATTTTAAGTTAAGTTATCACCCAGGAAAAGCGAACGTGGTGGCAGACGCCTTGAGCAGGAAGAATTTGAGTATCTCTTGGATGATGATAAAGGAAGAGAAGCTACTTGCGGAATTTGAGGACCTTAAGTTGGCTATGACTGAGACGTCAAGTGGAGTCCGTTTGGCCCAATTGCATATAACACCAGATTTTAAGATTAGGATTCAACAAGCACAAGCACAGGATTTAGAAATGATGACGATGCTGAGACGGATGAAAGTAGAGGAACCAGAAGCTGTAAGACTAGATCGTAGCAGTCTCTGGAGATACAAGAACAGAATTTGTGTGCCTAGCTCTGGAGATTTACGGCAAAGGATTCTTGCAGAAGCCCATCAAAGTAGATTCTCTGTGCATCCTGGGGTAACAAAGATGTATCAAAATTTGAAACAAATGTTCTGGTGGCCGGGCTTGAAGAAAGAGGTAGCTGATTATGTCTCAAAATGTTTAACCTGCCAGAAGGTGAAGGTGGAACACCAGAAACCGTCAGGAACCCTGCAACCCTTAGAAATACCACAATGGAAATGGGAGCAGATCACTATGGATTTTGTCACGGGATTGCCAAGGACCTCAACTGGACACAATGCTATTTGGGTAATTGTGGACAGGTTGACGAAGTCAGCGCACTTCCTTCTGATTCGAGTTGACTATACATTAGAAAGGCTGGCACGGATATATATTCAAGAAATCGTACGATTACACGGAATACCTTCGTCAATTGTTTCAGATCGAGATCCGAGATTTACTTCCAGATTCTGGGGAGCTTTCCAGAGAGCGTTGGGAACAGAATTGCATATGAGTACAGCATACCATCCTCAGACAGATGGACAATCAGAGCGGATAATCCAGACATTGGAAGACATGCTAAGATCTTGTGTGATGGATAACCAAGGCAGTTGGGATAGGTATTTGCCATTGGTCGAGTTCGTCTACAACAACAGTTACCAACAAAGTATCGGGATGGCACCATATGAAGCTCTCTACGGAAGAAGGTGTCAGACACCATTGTGTTGGAATGACGACGGAGAAGCTAGTGTCTTAGGTCCAGACTTAGTGCAAGAAACTACTGAAAAGATAAAGGGGATTCGCCAGAAGATCCAGACAGCACAGAGCCGTTAAAAGAGCTATGCCGATAATAGACGTAGACCCTTAGAGTTTAGTGAGGGAGACCATGTCTTTCTTAAAGTAACCCCGACTACTGGAATAGGTAGAGCCCTTAAGACTAAAAAGCTTAACCCTCGATACATAGGACCTTTCCAAATACTTAAAAGAGTCGGACTAGTAGCTTATCAAGTAGCCCTTCCTCCATATCTGTCAAACCTTCATGATGTTTTTCATGTCTCGAAACTTAAGAAATATATTCTCGACGAGAGTCACATTTTACAACCAGAGACAGTACAGTTACGAAACGATTTGACATATCAAGCATCACCAGTTCAGATCGTAGAAAGAGGTGATAAGCAGCTAAGAGGAAAAACTGTTCGCTTAGTCAAAGTAGCTTGGGGACAAAGAGGAGAAGAAGAGCACACTTGGGAACTGGAAGATAAGATGAAAGCCGATTACCCGCATTTATTCTCAGGTAACTGAAATTTTGAGGGCAAAATTTTCTGTTAGGAGGGTAGAATGTAACAACCCCGATTTTCGAGTACGCGAGATCATTTCTGAAAGTACGAATTTCTCCGGAAGATTAGTAAGGGGAAAACCTTTGATATATCATCAAGAATATCAATCCTCATTGTCATTAGGTCATCTTTAAGTTAGAACCTTTCCCGATGCAAGCTCGATGATGCAGTCGCGAAGAACCTAGTTTTTGAACCGTATCGGTTAGGAGTTTTAATTCGGTTTTTCGTAAATAGTCTCAGTTTGACAAACCGGACTCGATTTATGAGAGAAGAGAGATAATAGGATAATATTATCATTATATTAGTATTAGAAGCTTCTTGAATAATATTATAAGGTTACCTGGTCAGTTTTAGTTAAAAATAGAAAACCGGTTTAACCGGGTTCACAATTTACTGGTGCAGCTTAGCACCAGCACTCTCTAATGACTTTAGCAATGCTAAGGCCTCATTATACATGTTTTATTCTCATAATAAATATGTTACTAGTGTCATTTATGCTAGTAGCTCAGAAAATAATTTTTAGAGATGTTTTCACAAGTGTTTCGATACACCTAGTTTTAGTAGTTATACATCTGAGATATTTTAATATTATTTTAATCCACCTCCAAGCCAACCAATCACAACTCACCCTACACCCCCAAAACCCCCAAGGCTGGCTCATTTTCACTTTGTAGCCGAAAATAGGTAGAGAGAAAAAGAGAGAAAAGTTCTTAGTTCCAAATCTTCAAAGCTTGATTTCTGCTGAACTAAAACTCAAATCAAAATTCCAATCCGACCAAAATGATCCTCTCTTCTTTCTCTACATGATTATATGACTTATCAAGGCTGGGATCAAGGTGAGTTGGCTGCACCATCTCTCTTTTGATTCAGTTTCAAGGAAACATGCTTAAATATGTGTTTTCTTGATGTGATTTAGGAGGAAAAAGTGCTTAAGGACCACCTGAAAATCTAACTGAATTAGGGGCAGCAAAATCAGGTAGGGTGCCACGAAATTAATTTTGATTATTTGTGTTTGAGATGTGTGAATGTTGTATAATTTGGCTGTGCTAAAAATTGGTTGCATATATGATTGATTCTTGGTGAAAATTTGGTGAAATTTTGATGAAATTTGATGAAATTCAAGCTTTAAAGTTCATGTTCTTGGGCATCTGGAAAAATGAAACCCTAAGCTTAAATTGAGGTTCAATTTGTGTTGAAATCATGTAGAAAATATGGGTTTTAGTGGCTGCTAATTTATTATGAATTATAGTAAAAATCGGTTGCTGAAAAGACTGAAAAATGGGTAAAAACAGAGAAAGAATCTGAAGAATTTATGAAGAACATAAAGAACACTTTGAGTGTGGTGAAGAACAATGAAGAACACCTTTTTGATTCATAAAAGGGCAAGAAAGTAATTATTTTGGTGTTTGAGGGGTTATTTGGTAATTACTGAAAGTTAGGATGGTAAAAGTAGAAATATTAAAAGTTACGGATGGTAAAAAGTGAATTTTAAAGGTTAAAGGTTAAAGTAAAGTTAATTTTCGAAAATATATTAATAAAATAATAAATAATAAAAAAATATTAAATAATAATATTTAATTAAAAATAATATTTTAATAAAAATAACAAAATAATGCGAAAAAGGCAGTTTTCTGTAAAAGCTTTAGAAAGACAACTTTAAGTGCAGAATCTCATAATTACCTTCATAAAACACTTAGGGAGTGGTAAAAACATATTAGTGAGGCAAAGATAAATAAAAGATAAAAAGTTGAAGAAAAGATAAAAATCGAAGAAAAAGTCTGTAAGATTTTAATGACAGAATAACAGACAGAGACTAGCAAACAAACTAGGGCAACATAGTTAGTCTTTGAGTTGCGACTAGGGTTAGGTATTATATGAAAAGTTAAATTGTTTCAGTATAGACTTAATGAACCTATACTTGGGACATGCTAACTATTCATACCGAAATTTACATAAGCTTTAAATACACAGATTAAACAGAGAAATCAGAGCAGGGTAAAGAGACTAAGAGCAGAAGGCTTATTGAAAGGTTAATTGTTGCTTGAGGCAACCCAAGAGATATTGTTTGCTTATTCGTTGCTGAATGCAACCTAAGAGATAATATTTATTATCTGTTGCTTTAAGCAACCCAAGAGTTTTTGTAGGGAAACTTAGATACCTACAGCAATTTTCCGTTCCCAAGAGTATATTTCCTGCGAGTAGAAAGCAGAGGTTGTCTCAATAGAGCTGCTAATAATTATATGCGCATTTATTTGAATGGAAGATCGTATTCGGGAAATCGTGAACTCGTGACCGGATAAATGTCGGGAATGCAGGTGCTAACTGACACATGAGCTCATGGCCTGTACTAGGGCTAGACATGCATCATTCTTGTCTGCGCATCATTCTCTGTTTCTTTCCTTCTTGTGAGTGAACTATTTCTTTATGTTTGTCTGCTTGAGTGTTATGTCTGTGCTTTATTTCCTTGTGTTCTTCTGTTTGTGTTCTGTTTTCTGTTTTCCTATCTATTTTAACTACTGTTTACTACTTTATTGTATTCTAATATCTATCTGCTAATTGGAATCAAATAAATGAACGTAACTAATAACCCCGACCCTACTAAGAACTCCCCAGTTCTTACCCCTTCTCTCCCTTCCTCCCCCCTCAGATGGAGACGGGCGTGATCTTCTATGAGTTCGAGGACCCTTACGTCTACGAGGATCCGGTACATCACAGTTACTTCATTATGGGTTTGGAGCCTCGTATTAGACGATATGCGTTACCTAATCGAGCTTTTCAACATCCTCTGTCTAGCCCGCATTTTGACCCCGATGCTCCTTACGACTTTCCCTTATCCTGGTTACATCCTGACGCACCTGGACATCCTTTTCCTGATAATCCCGGGCACCCTATACCAGCTCAACCATTGAATGAGGCGGTACCTGAGCCTATCATTCCTGATGAGCCTGAGTTAGCTGATGACTACGTACCTGTGATACCACCAGAGTGGGATTTTTCCCTTGAGCCGATCCCCGACTTTCCACAGCCTGATGAGCCGGCACTACCAGACGGTGGGGTAGCTCCTATATACGCGAACGGACCTGTGCTCGCGAATGGTTTTGTACATAGTGACAGCAGTGTTTCTGGTGGATCTGAGGGTATAGCTGTAGCTGCGGATGATGAGGAGGAGGAGGATCCTGAGATAGAGATAGAGCAGGATGAGGAGATGGACGAGCCTCACGGCGATTCTTCGAACGGCCACGTGTAGATATAGCTTGACTGCGGAAGGGGCATTCTTTTGATGACACTCTAGTCTGACATTATCTGTTAGTTAGTCTCTCACTTGTGTTAGTACACCCGAGAGCTAGGAGCTATATAGTGGTTAGGCTAGCCTGGGTGCCAGTTTAGTGGCTTTTTGTATGGGCCAGGCCCTGGGAGTGTCGTGTATATATTAGCTACGTAGGATGACGAGGATGTAAACTGACTTGATCTTGTGTAAACGCTGCATGTTTTGTTATAGTGTACATGATGTATATTATCAGTTGTGTTTCTATGTTTCTTTATGCCGCTTTTCTATTACTCTCAATGTATGCTTGTTTATTTTACCTTGTTATCCGCAACGATACGATATAAAAAAAAAGTTACCCGTAAAATTGGCATCGCTCTAACAAGGAACAGGCTCATATAGTAAATAATAGTTAATAATTAAGAGGGATAAGTTAGTAACACTTAGGTTCTTGTATGACCATGGCATACTGGGAGTTGGGTCGTTACAATTGACATGGTTGCTAACAACCAGTTTATGTACACTTCTGAGAGGAATCCTGTAAGTAATGGGATGCCTCAGAAGAAAGGAGTTCTTGAAATTGATACTCTGAATGCCATATTGGCTCAGAATAAAATATTGACTCAGCAAGTCAATATGATTTCTCAGAGTCTGAATGGAATGCAAGCTGCATCCAACAGTACTCAAGAGGCATCTTCTGAAGAAGAAGCTTATGATCCTGAGAACCCTGCAATAGCAGAGGTAAATTATATGGGTGAACCTTATGGAAACACCTATAACCCCTCATGGAGAAATCACCCAAATTTCTCATGGAAGGATCAACAAAAGCCTCAACAAGGCTTTAATAATGGTAGAAGAAACAGGTTTAGCAATAGCAAGCCTTTTCCATCATCCACTCAGCAACAGACAGAGAATTCTGAACAAAATATCTCTAATTTAGCAAACTTAGTCTCTGATCTATCTAAGGCCACTCTGAGTTTCATGAATGAAACAAGGTCCTCCATTAGAAATTTGGAGGCACAAGTGGGCCAGCTGAGTAAGAAGATCACTGAAATCCCTCCTAGTGCTCTCCCAAGCAATACAGAAGAAAATCCAAAAGGAGAGTGCAAGGCCATTGATATAACCATCATGGCCGAATCCAAGGAGGAAGGGGAGGACGTGAATCCCAAGGAGGAAGACCTTCTGGGACGTCCAGTGATCAACAAAGAGTTTCCCTTTGAGGAACCAAAGGACTCTGAGGCTCATCTAGAGACCATAGAGATTCCATTAAACCTCCTTATGCCCTTCATGAGCTCTGATGAGTATTCCTCTTCAGAAGAGAATGAGGATGTTACTGAAGAGCAAGTTGCCAAGTTCCTTGGTGCAATCATGAAGCTGAATGCCAACTTATTTGGTAAAGAGGCTTGGGGAGATGAACCTCCCCTGTTCACCAATGAACTAAATGCATTGGATCAACTGAGATTGTCTCAGAAGAAACAGGATCCTGGAAGGTTCCTAATACCTTGTACCATAGGCACCATGACCTTTGAGAAGGCTCTATGTGACCTTGGGTTAGGAATAAACCTCATGCCACTCTCTGTAATGGAAAAACTGGGATTCTTTGAGGTACAAGCTGCTAAAATCTCATTAGAGATGGCAGACAATTCCAGAAAATAGGCTTACGGACAAGTAGAGGACATATTAGTAAAGGTTGAAGGCCTTTACATCCCTGCTGATTTCATAATCCTAGATACTGGGAAGGATGAGGATGAATCCATCATCCTTGGAAGACCCTTCCTAGCCACAGCAAGAGCTGTGATTGATGTTAACAGAGATGAACTTGTCCTTCAATTGAATGAGGACTCCCTTGAGTTTAAAACTCAAGGACATCCTTCTGTAAACATGGAAAAGAGGCACAGTAAGCTTCTCTCAAAACAGAGTCAACCAGAGCCCTCACAGTCAAACTCTAAGTTTGGTGTTGGGAGGCCACAACCAAACTCTAAGTTTGGTGTTGAACTCCCATATCCAAACTCTAAGTTTGGTGTTGGGGAGTCTCAACAATACTCTGAACATCTGTGAGGCTCCATGAGAGCCCACTGTCAAGCTATTAACATTAAAGAAGCACTTGTTGGGAGGCAACCCAATTTTTATTTATCTAATTTTATTTTTATTTTTGTTGTTCTTTCATGTTTTATTAGGTTCATGATCATGTGGAGTCACAAAATAAATAGAAAAATCAAAAACAGAATCAAAAACAGCAGAAGAAAAATCACACCCTGGAGGAAGGACTTACTGGCATTTAAACGCCAGTAAGAAGCATCTGGCTAGCGTTCAACGCCAGAACAGAGCATGGATCTGGCATTGAACGCCCAAAACAAGCAGCATCCTGGCATTCAGACGCCAGAAATGCACACTGAGGAAAGCTGGCGCTGAACGCCAGAAACATGCTGCATCTGGGCGCTGAACGCCCAGAACAAGCACCAATTCGGCGTCTAAACGCTAGAATTACATGCAAAAGCATTTTATATGCCTAATTGGTGTAGGGATGCAATTCCTTGATACCTCAGGATCTGTGGACCCCACAGGATCATCTCAGTATCTGTGGACCCCACAGGATCCCCACCTACCTCCACTCATACTCTTCCCTCTTCTCAATGTTCATCCTCTCTTCCCAATAAACACCCTTCCCCAAAACCCTTCACCAATCACCTCAAGCTCTCTTCCCTATTACCTATTCACCACTCACATCCACCCACTCTTCCCCATAAACCTACTTCATACACCCCACCTACCTTCAAAATTCAAAATCACTTTCCCACCCAAACCCACCCTAAATGGCCGAACCTAACCCCTCTCCCTTCACTATATAAACCCCTCCATTCTTCTTCAATTTCACACAACACAACCCCGTCCTCCTCTTCTTGGCCGAAACACATCTCTCTCTCTCTCCCTCTCCACCATTTCTTCTTCTTCTTCATCTATTCTTTCTTTTCTTGCTCAAGGGCGAGCAATATTCTAAGTTTGGTGTGGTAAAAGCATAAAGCTTTTTGTTTTTCCATTACCATGGCACCTAAGACCGGAGAATCCTCTAGAAAAGGGAAAAGGGAAGACAAAAGCTTCCACCTCCGAGTCATGGGAGATGGAAAGATTCATCTCCAAAGCCCATCAAGACCACTTCTATGATGTTGTGGCCAAGAAGAAGGTGATCCCCGAGGTCCCTTTCAAACTCAAGAGAAATGAGTATCCGGAAATCCGACATGAAATCCAAAGAAGAGGTTGGGAAGTTCTAACAAAACCCATCCAACAAGTCAAAATTCTAATGGTTCAAGAGTTCTATGCTAATGCATGGATCACTAGAAACCATGATCAAAGTAAGAACCCGAACCCAAAGAATTATCTCACCATGGTTCGGGGGAAATACTTAGATTTTAGTTCGGAAAATGTGAGGTTGGCGTTTAACTTGCCTATGATGCAAGGAGATGCACGCCCCTACACTAGAAGGGTCAACTTTGATCAAAGGTTGGACCAAGTCCTCATGGACATATGTGTGGAAGGAGCTCAATGGAAGATTGACTCAAAAGGCAAACCGGTTCAACTGAGAAGACTGGACCTTAAGCCTGTAGCTAGAGGATGGTTGGAGTTCATTCAACGCTCAATCATTCCCACTAGCAACCGGTCTGAAGTTACTATAGACCGGGCCATCATGATCCATAGCATCATGATTGGAGAAGAGGTGGAGGTTCATGAGATTATACCTCAAGAACTCTACAAGGTGGCTGACAAGTCCTCAACTATGGCAAGGTTAGCTTTTCCTCACCTTATTTGCCATCTATGCAATTCGGCTGGGATTGACATAGAGGGAGATATCCTCATTGATGAGGACAAGCTCATCACTAAGAAAAGGATGGAGCAAACAAGAGAGCCTATTCATGGATCTCAAGAGACGCATGAAGAAGCTCATCACCAAGAAATCCTTGAGATGCCTCAAGGGATGCACTTTCCTCCACGGAAATTTTGGAAGCAAATCAACACCTCCCTAGGAGAACTGAGTTCCAACATGGGACAACTAAGGGTGGAACATCAAGAGCACTCAATCATCCTTCATGAAATTAGAGAAGATCAAAGAGCTATGAGGGAGGAGCAACAAAGACAAGGAAGAGACATAGAAGAGCTCAAGGACATCATTGGTTCCTCAAGAAGAAAACACCACCATCACTAAGGTGGACTCATTCCTTGTTCTCAATATTTTCTGTTTTTTGTTTTCTTTATGTTAAGTGCTTATCTATGCTAGTGTCTTATTACATGATCATTAGTATTTAGTAACTTTGTCTTAAAGTTATAAATGTCCTATGAATCCATCACCTCTCTTAAATGAAAAATGTTTTTTTCAAAAGAACAAGAAGTACATGAGTTTCGAATTTATCCTTGAACTTAGTTTAATTATATTTATGTGGTGACAATACTTTTTGTTTTCTGAATGAATGCTTGAACAGTGCATATGTCTTTTGAAGTTGTTGTTTATGAATGTTAAATATGTTGGCTCTTGAAAGAATGATGACAAGGAGACATGTTATTTGATAATCTGAAAAATCATAAAAATGATTCTTGAAGCAAGAAAAAGCAGTGAATACAAAGCTTGCAGAAAAAAATGGCAAAAAAAATAGAAAAAGAAAAAGCAAGCAGAAAAAGCCAAAAGCTCTTAAAACCAAAAGGCAAGAGC
The DNA here is from genome assembly GCF_059453495.1 of Arachis ipaensis. NCBI lineage: Eukaryota > Viridiplantae > Streptophyta > Magnoliopsida > Fabales > Fabaceae > Arachis > Arachis ipaensis. The sequence continues at coordinate 99,433,465 of NC_142439.1, forward strand.
AAAAAGCCAATAACCCTTAAAACCAAAAGGCAAGGGTAAATAAAAAGGATCCCAAGGCTTTGAGCATCAGTGGATAGGAGGGCCTAAAGGAATAAAATCCTGGCCTAAGCGGCTAAACCAAGCTGTCCCTAACCATGTGCTTGTGGCGTGAAGGTGTCAAGTGAAAACTTGAGACTGAGCGGTTAAAGTCAAGGTCCAAAGCAAAAACAGAGTGTGCTTAAGAACCCTGGACACCTCTAATTGGGGACTTTAGCAAAGCTGAGTCACAATCTGAAAAGTTTCACCAAATTATGTGTTTGTGGCATTTATGTATCCGGTGGTAAAACTGGAAAACAAAGTGCTTAGGGCCACGGCCAAGACTCATAAAGTAGCTGTGTTCAAGAATCAACATACTGAACTAGGAGAATCAATAACACTATCAGAACTCTGAGTTCCTATAGATGCCAATCATTCTGAACCTCAATGGATAAGTGAGATGCCAAAACTATTCAAGAGGCAAAAAGCTACAAGTCCCGCTTATTTGATTGGAGCTATGTTTCATTGATAGTTTGGAATTTATAGTATATTCTCTTCTTTTTTATCCTATTTGATTTTCAGTTGCTTGGGGACAAGCAACAATTTAAGTTTGGTGTTGTGATGAGCGGATAATTTATACGCTTTTTGGCATTGTTTTTAGTATGTTTTTAGTAGGATCTAGTTACTTTTAGGGATGTTTTTATTAGTTTTTATGTTAAATTCACATTTCTGGACTTTACTATGAGTTTGTGTATTTTTCTGTGATTTCAGGTATTTTCTGGCTGAAATTGAGGGACTTGAGCAAAAATCAGATTCAGAGGTTGAAGAAGGACTGCTGATGCTGTTGGATTCTGACCTCCCTGCACTCAAAGTAGATTTTCTGGAGCTACAGAACTCCAAATGGCGCGCTCTCAACGGTGTTGAAAAGTAGACATCCAGGGCTTTCCGGCAATATATAATAGTCCATACTTTGTCTAAGTTTAGATGACGAAAAAGGGCGTTGAACACCAGTTCTACGCTGCAGTCTGGAGTTAAACGCCAGAAACACGTCACAAACCAGAGTTGAATGCCAAAAACACGTTACAACTTGGCGTTCAACTCCAAAAGAAGCCTCTGCACGTGTAAACTTCAAGCTCAGCCCAAGCACACACCAAGTGGGCCCCGGAAGTGAATTTCTGCATCAATTACTTACTTCTGTAAACCCTAGTAGCTAGTCTAGTATAAATAGGACTTTTTACTATTGTATTTACATCTTCGGATCATCTTATGATTTTTAGTTCATCTTTGATCAGTTTTATGCGATCTTAGACTTTCATGGGGGCTGGCCATTCGGCCATGCCTGGACCATCATCACTTATGTATTTTCAAACAGTAGAGTTTCTGCACTCCATAGATTAAGGTGTGGAGCTCTGCTGTTCCTCATGATTTAATGCAAAGTACTACTGTTTTTCTATTCAATTCAACTTATTCTGCCTCTAAGATATCCATTCGCTCCCAAGAACATGATGAATGTGATGATTATGTGACGCTCATCATCATTTTCACTCATGAACGCGTGCCTGACAAACACTTCTGTTCTACATGCAAACAAGCTTGAATGAATATCTCTTAGATATCTAATACAGGGGACCGAGTCTGAGTTATTAGTGTCTTCGTGGTATAAGTTAGAACCCATGGATGGCCATTCCTGAGATCTGAAAAGTCTAAACCTTGTCTGTGGTATTCCGAGTAGGATCTGGGAAGGGATGGCTGTGACGAACTTCAAACTCGCGAGTGCTGGGCGTGGTGACAGACGCAAAAGGATAGTAAATCCTATTTCAGTATGATCGAGAATCTGCAGATGATTAGCCATGCCGTGACAGAGCATTTGGACCATTTTCACAGAGAGGATGGGATGTAGCCATTGACAACGGTGATGCCCTTACAGAAAGCTTGCCATGGAAAGGAGTAAGACTAATTGGATGAAGACAGCAGGAAAGCAGAGATTCAGAGGAACGAAAGCATCTCTATACGCTTATCTGAAATTCTCACCAATGAATTACATAAGTATTTCTATCTTTATTTTCTGTTTATTTATTATTAATTTTCGAAAACTCCATAACCATTTGATATCCGCCTGACTGAGATTAACAAGATGACCATAGCTTGCTTCATACCAACAATCTCCGTGGGATCGACCCTTACTCACGTAAGGTTTTATTACTTGGACGACCTAGTGCACTTGATGGTTAGTTGTGCAAAGTTGTGAAGTTATGTTTGGACCATGGTATTGTGCACCAGTTATTGGCGCCATTGCCAGGGAGAGAACGAACAACAAATTTTATAACCTCAGGGATCACAATTTCGTGCACCGTGATCCTACTCAAAACGCCACAGACAAGGTCAGATCTTCCAGATCGGAGAATGATGCTCTATGATTCTAGCCTTAGCGCCACAAGAACCTCATCACCCATAACTAACCGGATTATATGTCACCTATCCTCGATTAGCCCAAGTGAATTATTGGTTCAGGTGATGTATTCTCAAGCTTTAGCTCAGTACTATCTGGGTCAGGACTCATAAAGAACTCATGTAGAGAAAGGGACATACCATTGGTGAGAGAAAAGAGTGACTCGAAGTTGTCGCGATGGGAGAGGATGTAGGATTGGACCTTAGATCAGATCTGAAGGGAATACGATTAGTCACTGGATAAGGAGGCGGAGATTTAGTGTAGAAAGCGGCGTTGTTGGATTGGAGAGGTCGTGCTCGAGAGGAGATCTCGGGTGTTGATCGCGTCAAAGATCGAGTCCATCGGATGATTGAGAGAGGGAGAGATGGATTGACGGTGCCGGCAGCTTCAGGTGGATAAAATGGAGGCTTACGGTGGTGATTTTTGTAACTGGATTTTTTTTAACGTAAATATTATAAATACGTTTTATCTATCACACAATTAGTGGATATGCATTAAGCCCATAACGTATTCTATATTGATTTTAAATTTGTCTTTCTTCTATTAGATTCTGTAAGAAAAAATATAAAATATTAGAAAAATTTTAACTGATAAAATAAAAAAGTTATGAGGGACATTTATGAAAAATTTTCAAATGTTAGTTTTGACTGTAATAAAATATATTTATCTTATTTTAAAAAAAATAAAACACTAATTAATAAATTTATAAAGTAATTTTATTAATCACAATAATATGATATGAGAAATTAATAATTGTTAGATTAATTTTATTATTCACTCGTTGTCGACCATGCGGGAGTATGTACTCCTCATCTAGCGCCCCATGGGTTCGTCCACGCTCTGCTAGGGTTTCGCTGTGCCGCCTCCATGGTTACACCTTTCTTTGTCTTTTCTTCGTCAAAATATTTTCCATCTTCTTCTACTTTCTTCTCTTAATTTCTTTTCTCCTTCTAATTCACCTCCATTTGGTTCCCTAATTTTTGTTTCCTTTTCCAATTCATTCCTATGTTGGATTTCTCTTTTAATTCACTTCGTTTTCTAATTCACTTATTCTGTATATCTTATTTCTCTCCGAAATCATCAAATACCAATTCTGATTTTCTCTACACCATGAGCAACCAATCAAAAACTCAAAACCCCATATAATTGACAATGATCAGGAGGATGATTTGATCATTTTAGCTTATGAAGATGTTTCTTAAGGAATTCAAGCATGTACACGGAGACTGTCTGGAAGGATTTTTTTAGATCGGATCTTTTCCGTAGGTACTATTGAAGTAGCCCTCTATGCAATATGGAATGAACCAGAAGGATTCAGAGTAGTCGAAAAATCCAGGAACCAGTTTTAATTTTTCTTTGAGAATGACTCTGATGTGACTCGAATTGAGAGGGGTTCGCCTTGGTTATTCAAGAGTTTTGTTCTTTACGTTTGCGGATGGAAGCAGTCAATAAACATGGAGAATAATCACATCTCTTCTTTTCCTGTATGGGCACAATTTTGGAGATTGCCTAAACAATACAAAACGCTTGAGGTTGGCCGAAAATTGGGTGAGAGACTTGGTCAAATTGAAGATGTTGCTCTGTTTGAAGTTAAAGGCAAAGATACACGCATAGTAAAGGCTAAAGTGGAACTGAACGGTGATAAAAGAGTGAGCGATACATTGAAATTGCTTAATCCTAATCAGAAAATGCTGGAAACTGGAGTACACTATGAACATATAGTTGTGTTCTATACTTATTGTGAAAAATTGGGGCATGAATCTAAGAACTGCCAATTTTTTATTGATGATTTTGCCCAAAACAATATCAAGGAAAATAGAGTTGGTGAATGGCTTAAGGCAGATCAAGTCGGTAGGCGTTTAACTGAAAAGAGAGCTTCTTTCAATCCTAATCAACGTCGTGATGGTTCTATTCCAGCTCAACCTAAGAAAAAATCTCCACCTGCTTGACTTTTTGATAGTTTCTCAAACTTGAGTGTGCAAGATGATCAGAAAAAATAGAATAATGAAAAAGTTGCTGCCAATTCGGGTTCTAGAGCAGAAAATGAGGGTGAATAAGAAAATACTAGTACGACTACTGATACTAATTCTTCTTCTAATGCTTTATTAGAGATATCCTATCCCATGAATAATGTCTAACACAATAACGTCATGTCCAAGCTTAGAAAGGAGAACAAAAAGCCAAACCTAAAATAACTTGCCAGAAAGTCTGTGATAGGTTTCAAATGGAGGAGTGGAGGTAACGTTACTGAAGATATTTCAAAGAAAATTTGTCTCAATGATATTTTTTCTGATGCTATGATGGTGGAGGGTGCTAGCCTTCAAGTGGTACCCAAAGAATTATGAAACTGCTCTCATAGAATTGTTGGGATTTAGGGAGACCCCTGACAATCCACAATCTTAAAGGGATTTGCAAATCCTACTCCCCCGAGGGTGGTTTTATCTGTGAAACAAAAAATCAATCTTGACACGTTGAAGGAAAACTAAGATCTTGTGGTTTCAAAGAATGGTTTATTGTTGATTCGGATGGATTATTTGGGGGTTTGGCAATGGCATGGAAGGATGGCTATACTGTTCAGATTTTATAGCATGGTAGATTCTTCATTGCGGCATCAGTTCTGACAGCTGGTTCTAATGATCCCTATGGTGTTCTAGGTGTTTATCTCAATTCAAATGATCAACATAGAATGGCTCAATTTGCTAAATTAACTTCAGTCACCCAACAGTTCGATTGTAAGGTTGTGTTAATGGGTGATTTTAATGCCATTTCTAATCAATTGGAGAAAGTAGGTGGGGGTGTTAAATCTCCTTCTTCTATTGAAACTTTTAATATTTTTATTTATGATAATTCTCTGATTGATATTGGTATGGTCGGAAGACCATTCACTTGGTCGAATAGGCGGAGTGGTGATGAGTTGATACAAGAAAGACTGGACCGATTCCTGGTAGGAGTTGATTGGCAGCAACTCTATCCCAATGCATCGGTTCTTAGATTGTCAGAATCAGGTTCGGATCACTCTCCTCTTCTCTTAGACTCTAATCCGAGAACTGAGAGATCTAAACGGCGATTCAAATTTTAAGAAAGATGGTGTTCCAATGATGAAATAAGGTAGATTGTTAGAGGGGTTTGGCATGAACAGATTGATGGTTTAGCCATGTATATCCTAGCTCAAAAAATAAAGCATTGTCAGCATAAGATTGTCAGATGGCAGCAAGAACACAGATCTAATTCGAAGGTGGAGATTGATTTGCTACAGTATGAATTAGAGGAACTTCGTTTAGCAGGAATTTATGGAGGCGACATCATTTTAGAAATAGAGGACAAACTTGAAAAAGTATTGCAAAATGAGGAATCTTATCGGAAAGATAAGTCTAGAGTCAAATGGCTCAAATCCGGTGATCAGAATACAGCTTTCTTCCATCAGAAATTTAGAAATCGAACCCAAAGGAATAAAATTTGGCAAATAACCGGCAGTGATGGTGAAGTGGCTACTTCAAATGCTGGTAGTGCTTCTGTGGCTGAATCTTATTTCAAGGACATCTTCTCCTCCACTTGTCATGAGAATCCTGAACCTCTGTTTACTGATTTTGAACTTAAGGTTACAGCTCACATGAACTGTAGGCTTCAAAGGCCAGTGACTATGGAAGAAGTGAAATGTACAACATTTAGCATTCATCCTAAAAGTGCTCCAGGAGATGATGGTATGACAGCAAAATTTTTTCAAAGCTTCTGGAACATACTTAGAGGTGATGTGTTTCGAGCAGTTAAGAGCTTCTTTTTCGGGGGCAGAATTTTGAAGGGTTTTAACCATACTCAGATCTGTCTTATTCCCAAGATTTCTGATGCTAAAGATATGACTCAAGTAAGACCAATAAGTCTATCCTCAGTCTTTTACAAGATTATCTCTAAAGTACTTGTATAGACTTCAGGGTATGATGAATAGACTAATTAGCCCTACGCAAAGTGCTTTTATTAAAGGTAGATTAATCTCTGATAATACCCTAATTGCTCATGAGTGTATACATTACTTGAAGAACAAAAAAAGGGGACTCAAAAATGAAATAGCGCTAAAATTAGATATGAGTAAGGCATATGATAGGGTGGAATGGCACTTTCTCTAGTTTATATTGGAGAAGTTTGGTTTTGACTCCCGGTGGATCATGTGAATTCGAGAATTAGTGACAACTGTTTCTTATTCTGTCATTGTGGAAGGATAACCCTATGGTTTCTTCAAACCAAATAAAGGTATTCGACAAGGAGATTCTATCTCTCTATCTTTTTCTTTTCTGTGCAGAAGGTCTCTCCTTCTTGCTACACAAGGCAGAACAAAACAGACTAATTCAGGGTCTTTAGATACATAGGCGATGTCCCAAGGTCAACCACCTCCTCTTTGCTGACGATTCCATCTTATTCTGTAAGGCTAATCCTGAAGCATGTTTAAAGATCTTGCATTTATTGAATTCTTATGAAAGCATCAGTGGCCAGAAGGTAAATCTTAATGAATTTGTTATATTCTTTAGCCACAACACTCCCTCCACTACTCGTACACTACTAGCTAACTCTATGAATATTAATCATGTTGGGGCTCAGGATAGATACCTTGGTTTGCCTTCTACAATCTCTAAATCGAAAAAGGCTTCCTTTAGTATGATCAAAGAGAAGGTTCGGAAAAGAATCGAAGGGTGGAAGCGCAATCTTCTATTGTCAGGTGGTAGACAGGTATTGCTTAAGGCAGTGGGAGAAGCTATTCCTATTTATACATTGTCTTGCTTCAACTTTCCTAATGGTTTAATTTTGGAAATTAACTCTCTACTTTCTCAGTTCTAGTGGGGACTAGTGTGGAATTTAGAATACCACAACTGAACTGGCAAGTGCACTGGGTCGTACCAAGTAATACCTCAAGTGAGTGAGAGTTGATCCCACAAGGATTAATGGATCAAGCGAAAATAGTTAATTGATTATTCTAGTCAGGCAATCAAAATTTAGGGTTTCAATAGCAAATAACATAAAAACACAAAATTAAATAAAAGCAAACTAAAATTGGTTAAGAAAATAATATGATAAAAATAGTTAAGGTGTCAGAGATATTTAAATTTCTAGATTAATATTCAATGTTAACTACCTTGATCATGTAAAGATTATGTTCATGGCAAACTATATGGACTAAACCCTAATTTCTTAGACCTTTTTAGTCTCCTCTAACCTTCATCGACTGCCAATTCCTTGGTCACTTGATTCCGATTAGAGGGATAAGTTCAAAACTAGTTTATGAGCCACACAAACCCTAGATACCCAAAAATAAGATGATTATATGTCACGTATCATGTTAAATCCAGATAAATAGAGAGTTGTGATAAATTGATTTCAAGATGTAATTCTAATGATATAACGTTTCCAAGATTCAAATAGAATTCAAGTTGAATTAGAGTTATTTTCCAATAATAATTAATTCTTAGGATGAAGAACGAAATCAATTCTTAAACAATAATCAAAACAGTAATCAAGAGTAGAAGAACAAATAATTATTAATCCATCAAAGTAAATAGAGCTCCTAACCTTAACAATGGAGGCTTAGTTCCTCATGGAGAAAATAAACCCTAGTAGAGAAAAGTATGAAATTGTGGAATGAAAATTAAGAGAGAAGCCTCGGTCAAGATCTCTTCTCCTTTTATATCTAATCTTAATTAATGTAAAATATAGGGATAAGTATTGTTTTGGTCCCTCACGTTGAGGGTCGGAATCGAACCCGTCCCCGATGTATATTTTGATTTAAAATCATACTTAACGTTTTTTTTCGTATTAAAATCGTCCTTTTAATTTTTTTTGGACAAATATACCCTCACCACTACCAGCACAATTACCTCCTCCACCACCACCACCAACACCAACACCAACACCAACACCACCACCACCACCACCACCAACACCACCACCACAACCAGCACCACAGCCAGCACCACCACAACCACCACCACCACCACCACCACCACCACCACCACCAACACCAACACCAGCACCAGCACCAGCACCACAGCCAGCACCACCACAACCACCACCACCACCACCACCACAACCAGCACCACAGCCAGCACCACCACAACCACCACCACCACCACCAAGAACACCAAACAACAGCAACAACACCAAACAACACCAAACCACACCAAACAAAAAGCAGAAACAGAAACAGAAAGTAAGACCACCACCAACACCAACACCAACAACACCACCACCACCAAGAACACGAAAAACAGAAAGCAAAAAAAAAAACAGAAAGCAAGAAAGCAGAACGGCGGTGATGGGCTTGTGCTTAGTGGGCTCGACGACAACAGCCATGGAAGCTTCTCGGATGGCGATAGAGGCGCGAACGGCAGTGATGGGCTTCTGCTCAGTGGGCTCGACGGCGGCGCAGCGAGGACGACGACGACTGGGTGGCGCGATCCTTCTCCTCGTGGCTCTCTCTCTCTCTTCATTGTTGACTTGCGATGGCGGCTCGTGGCGGATCAGCAGCGACTCCCCATAGACGGCGAAGCAGCACGGCGGCGGGGAACTGACGCGGTGGCAGGGCGCGGACAGCATCCCTTCCTCTTCCTCTCCTTCTCCTCGGCGGCGGCAAGGGCGTCTGGAGGTGGCGGCGCGCTTCTCTGCTCCCTCAACTCCACGCTCTCTCTCTCTCCCTCGGATCTCCCTCCTAACGGCACAGCGGCGGCGACGGTGGCAGTGATGCCCACCCTTCCCCTTCCCCCTTCTCTTTCCCCCCTTCCCCCTTTCCCTCCCCCCTCCCTTCGAATACCCTTTTCTCTTCCCCCTCACCGTGTTTTCTTTTATTTTTTTTAAATTTTATAATTTTTTTATTATAGGGGTAGTTTAGGAATAAATTAAAAAAATTTTATTAGAAAGGACGATTTTAAATTTAAATAAGACTTTAAGGATGATTTTAAATCAAAATATACATCAGGGACGGGTTCGATTCCGACCCTTAACGTGAGGGACCAAAACAATACTTATTCCTAAAATATATCTTCTAAAACTAAATAATATCTTTTCCTATTTATAATAAAAATAAATGTTTTAATAAAAAATTAATTAAAATCCTCGTGCCACTGCTTGATGGATGTGGGGACCATGGCTTGTCCTTGAACTGGCGCCTAACTTCAAGAAAGTGAAGTTAGGTGCTTGATAAACCTATATTTTATGATGTATTTTGTGCTCAATTTAAGTGATTTACTCAATCCTTCACCCACTTATTCATGTAAATTGCATCGTTTTACTTTTCCTTCCTTACTTTATGATATATGTGAAAACATGTTTTCTTATGCTTTAAAATATTAATTTTTAATTATCCTTTATTACCATTCGATGCCGTGATTCGTGTGTTAAGTATTTTCAGGTTTCATAGGGCATGAATGGCTTAGAGGACAGAAAGAAAACATACGAAAATAGAAGGAACGCACAAAAATGGAGTTTTGAAGAAAAGGCAGCGACGCGAACGCATGAACGACGCGGCCGCGTGCCTTGAGCAGAACGCAAATGACGCGTACGCGTCACCGACACGTACGCGTGACAAGAAAAACTCCCAAATGACGCGAACGCGTGACCCACGCGAATGCGTGACAGACGCCACGTACCAGATTCTGCAGAAAATGCCCCCAGCGATTTCTGGACCCTTTTTCGGCCCAATTCTGAATCCAGAAACACAGAATATAAGCCAGAGAATGGAGGAAAAAAAGGAAAACTTATCATACATTCACAATTCAGAATTTGAGATTTAGATGTAGTTTTTAGAGAGAAAGGTTCTCTCCTCGCTCTCTTAGGATTTAGGATTAGGATTCCTCTTAAAGGAATTAGGATTTCTTCTTCTCAATTTCCAGGTTTAATATTCCTTTTATTTATTTTCTCAATTTAGTTATTGAACTCTTTATGTTTGGATTGATTTTCTTTTATTAATGCAATTTGAGGTATTTCAGAATTATGATTGCTTTCCTTTATTTATCTAAATAATTTAGATTTTTTCCCTTTTGGCTTTGGTTGATTAATTGGTAACTCTTGAGTTGTCAAACTCATCGTGATTAATAATTTTTATCTTTGCTGATCGATTTAAATTCCTATAACTCTAGTCTTTCCTTAGGAGTTGACTAGGACTTTAGGTGTTAAATTGATTTATCCACTTGACTTACCTTCATAGTTAGAGGTTGACTTAGTGGGGAGCAAAATATAATTCTCATCACCATTAATAAGGATAACTAGGATAGGACTTCTAATTTTTATACCGTCCCAAGAGTTTTATTAGCTATTGATTTATTAATTCCTGCACTCTATTTTTCTCATTCAAACCTTTTTTAAAAACCCAAAAATACTGTTTTCCATAACCAATAATAAATCGTACTTTCCTGCAATTCCTTGAGATACGACCCAAGGTTTAAATACTTCGGTTATAAATTTTATTGAGTTTGCTTAAGTGACAACCAAAACTTTTGTACGAAAGGATTCTCTGTTGGTTTAAAAACTATACTTACAACGCGATAATATTTGTGAAAATTCTTTACCGATAGAAATCAGATCGTCAAAAATGGCTCCGTTGCCGGGGATTTGCAACTGTGTGCCTTATTATTGGTTATTGTAAATATTTTCTTTTACCTGTTTATTTGTTTTTATTTTTAATTTTTATTATTTACTATGAATTTTCACCCCTCTCGCTTTGAGTTTGGTTCTAATATTGTTGAAGGGAATGGAAGCTATAGCAGGAACATGCATCAAGGTCAGAACAGTCAAAGATGGATGGAGCCACGAGGACTTGATCAACCCTTTAGGCAACAACACCCTCCACAGTACCACAGACGACGACCATTCTACAATGCATGCCAAGGCAATAGATATGGTGGATCCCCTTGTAGTTACCAACAAGTCCCACCCTGTGCTATTGAACCACCCTCTCAACATAGCTTTGAACCACCATACTCGCAAGCCCCCTACAACCAAACACCTCCCGACGACCCTAATCCATATCCACCCCGACTCCAATCCAATTACTCCCAAGAATCACCACATTTTTATGATGAACCGTTCCTCCAAAATAATGATCCCTCATATCCACCCCAATCTCCAATGGATGACACCCTTCGTGTTCTTCTTCAAGGACAAGCAAAGATGCAAAGGGATGTACTGGAACTCGTTACTGCCTTAACCGGGGTAGTAAATAAATTAGCCTCCCAACATCTGAGCACTCAAAGTACTCCCATGGCTACATGTGGAGAATCCAAAGAAGAGCGTAGCATGAAGGAGACACTAGAAACTTCGGTGGACAATGAGGAGCATGGCTTTGTATTGGAACAAGTGGAGGAAGCCATAATAGTTGCAGAGGAAGAAGTGGTTGAAGATTTAGGAGATGCTGAACATCCATGGGAATCAAGAACTATAAAGGATTCCGCCGAGAAGTTCGAAATTGATGCCAAGGAGGATAGTGCACAACCCCCAAAGCAGGTATTTTATGAAGAACTGGACGGAATAACCCAAGACGCAAGTTTCCTTGATGATGATAATCACAAATCAGGTTCTCTTCATAATGAACTTGCGTCCGCAAAGTGAATTATTTGAGATAGAAGAATCTTCCCCGAGTGAATACGAAGATGATGCTGAGGTAGATTTTTCTCAACCTCCAACTTATGACTTGAGTGATGATGAGGAAGAAATCGAGGACTTTGATCAAGACATGGTTGAATTTGAAGAAGTTTGCAAAGAAGTGGAGGAATTCACAGAAGAATACAAGGGAGTAGAGCTTGCAGAACCACTGGAAACACCTACCCCAAGGCCATTACCGCCCAATACAAGCTTCAAGTGGGTACAATCCTTAACATTTATCTTTACTTTTCCACTTGAATTTGGTTTGCTTGAAATAGAGGGCCAGCTTAGAGCTCTCTACGGCTTTAAGAGTAAGAGGGAAATGGCTCGTACTCAGAGCTGGTGTGCAAGATTCAATAAGGTTCCACGCTTCAATTTGAAGTGCAAGGATTGGTATCAAGTTCAATTGAATGGGTCTCGGAAGGTGTTTGGTCATCTTGGTAAGAATACAAATTACGTACCGTCCAGCTGGAAAAATGTGGATCAAGGCAAAGACGGTTACATAAACAAAGTTTGGGACCCCGGAATTCATTCTAACAATCAACATTCGTGGAGCCTAATCACTTGCTTTAACTTGCTTGAGGGCTTTATATGCCTAGTTTGGGACCCCGAAGGCTGTTGGCATTTCAAACACTGGTGGAGATTTTTGGATGAATTCAAGCATAAGCCACCATAGCAGAAAGCTCATCAAATGTCCAACTTAAGGACTTTAACTAAAAGTGCTAGGTGGGAGACAACCCACCATGGTATGATCGTTCCTTTCTCAAATTTATTTCGTTTTGTTTGTTTTTATATTATTTTATTTTCATTGAACCTGGATATTATTCATAGCATTTACATTAGCATTGCATATTGCATACTGCATAATTGTATAAAAAAAGAAAAAAAAAGAAAAAAAATCAACCCACGCGAGCGCGCAGGCCACGCGTGGGCGTCGATTGGAAATCGGCGTAATGATCCAATGCCCAAAAAATTGGGCTGGAATCGTGCGGCTGGTGTGTGTTTAGCACAAATGGCCTATGCGTCTGCGTCAACGACGCGAACACGTCACTTACAATTCACACACACCACGCGAAAGCGTGGGCAACGCGTACGCGTCGCGTGAAAATCTTTGCCCCTATAGAGTGAACAGAGAGTTGTGCCAAAAAGACGCTGGAACTGTGCGTCTAGCACAATTTACAGCAACGCGTTTGCATATATCACGCGTCCGCGTCACGTACCTTTTACCTAATTCACGCGATCGTGTCAATGACGCCACCGCGTCAGTTCCCTTTTGCCCCTATTACGCGATCGCGTGCTCCACGCATTCGCGTGGATTCAAATACACTAACCCCTACCCACGCGAACCCTAACCATCTCGCGTCCCCCAAACACCACCCCCAACCTCCTCTGCACTCTCTCCTCCTCTCCCCTGCCACCACCGCACCACCCTCACCAAGCCCCCATCACCATCGCCGACCAACCCTGCCACGCCACCCTCGCCAGAATCGCCGACCACCACCACAGCCCAATATCTTCGCCCCCAATCTTATTCCTCACTCCTCCCTTAAACCTAACCCAACACCACAAACACAACCCTCCGCCACTGCCCCCATCCAAACCACCACTGTGCCACCGCCGTGCAGCCACAAGCGCCACTACCCCCCTCTCTGTCTCATATTCTGATCCTAACCACACCAGGTTCCACCGAACACCGTTCCCTTTACCAGTTCATTAGTTAGTTAGTTGCATATTTTTCAGATTCTGTTCAAATTAGGATAGTTAGAGATGCATGTTTGTAGTGGATTCTAGGTGGTTAGGTAGCTAGGATGTGGTTAGTGGATTTAAGCCTGATAATTGTGCCGTTCCTGCTACTTGTTTTCTCTTTTTCGCGATTCTGATTTTGCTATGATGATCATATTGTTCATATATTGTTCTTCCATGTTTCATGCTGCTGTTACACTGTTCTTTCATGTTCATGATATTTGTGTCTCTTTGCAGCTGTAATTAATTTTATATGAACTGATTTTTCCTACTGTTTATTTCCCGGGAACACCCAATTTTAGCCGGAATGCCACCCAATTTTCTACAAATTGTTTCATTTTTCCATTCATGTATTGGTTTTGGCAATTTTGAATTTTGCACTCCCTGGCTACAACCTAACCAATTCATGCATGCACGGGCTAGCATTCTTATTCCTTTCGATTCCCTGGTTAATAAATTGCATTATTGACAATTTCATTTTAATTTTTGCTACTCTTGTATCTATATGAATTATCATCAATAACCTGATATCCTTGCTTGAATATGAGTTGACTGTTCTTTAAATTTGTGAATCACTTGTTACATAGGAAAACGATTATCATGCCACTTACTTTAACTTTCTTTTTACTAACTCACTGTTTTAACTTTCTAGCTCCCTTTTCACTTCTTAACCATTTCAACTTTCTGACTTCTCTTTTTACATGACTACCTTAACTTTCTAACTCAGGGCGTGATAATTGTTTTTCCTTATTAACTTGAATTCCACTTATCATATATTTTGGATGGTGATTTCTATTTTCAGACTTTTTCACTTGAACACAATCCAAAATGCACATATATTTGACTCATTTCATGCTTCCCTTGCTCTTTTGTCACTCTGTGCTTATATTGCTATTATTCTATTTGCCTACTTGTTTTCCTACTTTTGTTCTTCAATTATATCCTGGAATTTCTACTTTTCAGGATGTCTGACCCTCAATACAAAGGAAAGGGCAAAGCAACCACTGGCAAAAGGAAAAGAGGCGAATCCTCTATGACCATCCTCGATATTTTGCATGATGATTCCTGGCGGGAAAAGAACTTTACCCCGCAGGAAAAGGCTGACCAGCTCCTCACCGCCACAGACCAAGTCAAATTTGCAAACAGATACTGTGAGCTCAAGTATCCAGTGTTTGCCACTTCCAGGAACCTGTACTTGGAGAGAACTCTAAAAATTCCAGAATAACTACAACAGTACACCTCCGAACAAATAAAACAGAGAGGCTGGTTCTTCTTGGAACGAAACTTGACAGAGGTCAATACTTCCTGGGTCAGAGAATTTTACTGTAACTATTTCAAGACCTCCCTGGATGCAGTGCACCTCAGAGGGAAACAGATTTTGGTCACTGAGGAAGCTATTGAGGACATCCTCCACCTTCAGCCTAAGTCCGATCAGCCTGACAGCTACCAAAAGGCTGAAGAGGATATGAGATTTATGAGATTTGACTGGGATGCTGTCAAGCAGAGAATAACCCTTGATCCTACTGTCCCATGGATCATGGGAAAGAATACAGTGATGCCTAAGGGAATCAAGCTGATATATTTGAATGATGAGGCTCGGCTCTGGTACCAGATTCTGAGCAACTATGTGATGCCGAGCACTCATGAGACAGAGCTGCCCGCTGCTATGATCACCCTCATCTGGTGTGTGATGGAGGGTAAGGACCTGTATCTTCCACGTTTCATCCGGTATTATATGGCCAGGGTCCATGTCAGAGGCACTCTCCCTTTCCCTTATCTGATCACCCAGCTAGGTCGCCGAGCTGACGTGCCTTGGGAGCTGGCCGATGCGAAGCCGACTGCTGCTGATTGCAAGAAGATCATTCCTCACAGCAGGAAGTTTCAGGCTTTAGGCTACAGACCCCATTCCTCACCGCTTCTGATGAGGCAGCCACACCTTCAGCTGCCCCTTCTTCATCCACTGCTGCACCAACTACCACCACTGCACCTCCACCTGCTCCTGAGCCCATTTATCATCTGGTGCACTGCCTCTTCGCCCGCCTAGATCATATGGAGCGTCGCGACAAGCGACGCTATGAGCACCTCAAGTTGATTATCCGATCCGGCGGCGACATCCCCTCCGAGCCCGACACACCTTCAGAGGTATCTGATGCGGAGGCGGATGATCATGAGGAGGAGACACATGCCCAGGCTGAGCAGGCAGGACCAGAGCACACTGCACCACACCATGAGAAGCACCACCAGATACAGGCCGCAGATCCGAAGATTTCTCTACAGACAGATCCTCCTACACTCACAAGACTCCAGCAGCCCATTCTTCCGTAGATGACACTTCTTTACACCCAGCTTGAGTGAGCATCAAGGACGATGCTATTATTTAAGTGTGGGGAGGTCACCATCTCTAGCGAATTTTTTTTGGTGAACCACTATAAGACTCTTATATCTTATTTTGTTCATTTTCTATATTTTTATTTTAGTTTTATCTTTCAGTACTTTCACATTGTTCTTTTGCTGTATTTTTACTTTATTTCCGCATTTTTCACCTTAGTTTATATCTTAGATATTTAGTTTAGTTTGCAATTCTAAACTTATTAGTTATAGAATATATGGATTAATTAGTATAGTTTACCCTTTTAGCATATAATAGTTTGATTTAATTGAAAATAAAAGGAGTAAACTAGAGACTTTAACAGAATCAAAACATCCACACACCTTGTGTATATATATATATATATATATATATATATATATATATATATATATATATATATATATATATATATATATATATAGCATTACATGTTAGTTAATTTATACAACATTTTTCAAGGAACAACACTAAGATTTTAAGGGCCACCCTAAGATCCACATTGAGAATAATAGGAACTCTTGATTTCTACTTGCATGACATACATAATTGATATATGGTTTTTGAGCCAAAAGAACACACAACCTGTGAGTTTTTGAGCTTGATTGCATGGTTGCATTTAACCATAAATTTCATTCCTGTGTGTTTCGCCCTTCTTTCTTATTCTGGTGTTCTTTACTTTGTTTTAATCTATATGTCCAATATAGAATATAGATACATACCAAGAGATGATTGAGGCCATCATTTGAATTTTTTCTCACTTATCCCAAATTAGCCTACCTTTTACATCACCCTTGTTAGCCCCCTTGAGCCTTTTAATCCCCTCTTGTTCTATAACCACATTACTAGCCTTAAGTAGAAAAACAAATAAAAATCCCAGGTTGAATCCTTGGTTAGCTTAAGATAGATATTGTGTATAATTTAAGTGTGGGAAATTTCATGGGAACATGGGATGATAGAAAAAGTGGGAAATTGAAATTGAATAAGTTATTTGAATATTTGGGAAGCATGCTCATGTGAAATCAAATTAATTAAATTACCATGTGCATTGAAAAAAAAACTTTTAAGTAATTAAATAAGGGGATACAAAAAAATTACCCCAATGCAAAGTAAAAGAATCAATGCACATGGGACAAAATTCAAAAGTAAATTTAATACATGAGCATGTAACACAAAAGTGGAAAAAGTTTGGGTAGCTAGGTAAAGCATTTTAAATTATATAAAGTATGTATATGTTAGGTGAAATCTTAGACTAATCAATGATTCACTTTGTTAGCTTACTTAGCCTTATACATATACCCTTACCTTTACCTTGGCCCCATTACAACCTTGAAAAAGACCTCATGATCTTTGTATGTCTATATTCAATATTTGTTGATTGGTTAGATGAAGAACAAGGTTTTAGAAAGCAAGGATAGAAAAGGAACAGAGTGATTAACCCAATAAACACTGAGTGACTAGAGAGTAAACACAAAATTCAGTGAGGGTTCAATAGCTCATCACCATATATCTCTGCTTAATTGTTAATTGTCTTGCAAGTTTGTGAAATACTTTTACCCATCTCAATTGTAAAAGTGCTTTAACATTATCTAAGGTTTGGCTATGTATATATGATTCCTTGAAAATATGAAGCAAACTAACCACATGTAAGCTTTATATATATAGGTGGATAATAATTAGAATTGCATGATTCAAGTAGGTAGCTTGCATTTAGAATAGGTTGCATTGCATGAGATTCCACCATTCTATCTTCACTTTTTCCCTTGGATTTAGCATGAGGACATGCTATTGTTTAAGTGTGGACAGGTTGATAAACCCATATTTTATGATATATTTTGTGCTCAATTTAAGTGATTTACTCAATCCTTCACCCACTTATTCATGTAAATTGCATGGTTTTACTTTTCCTTCCTTACTTTATGATATATGTGAAAACATGTTTTCTTATGCTTTATTACTATTTGATGTCGTGATTCGTGTGTTAAGTATTTTCAGGTTTCATAGGGCATGAATGGCTTAGAGGACAGAAAAGAAACATACGAAAAAGGAAGGAAAGCACAAAAATGGAGTTTTGAAGAAAAGGCAGCGACGTGAACGCATGGACGACGCGGCCGCGTGCCTAGCGCGAAAAGGCATCGACGCGCACGCGTGACTGACACGCACGCGTGCCTTAAGAAGAACGCAAATAATGCGTATGCGTGACCGACGCATACGCGTGACAAGGAACACTCCCAGATGACGCGAACGCGTGACCCACACAAACGCGTGACAGACGCCACGTACAGAATCTGCAGAAAATGCCCCCAGCGATTTCTGGACCCTTTTTCGGCCCAATTCTGAATCCAGAAACACAGAATATAAGCCAGAGAATGGAGAAAAAAAAGGAAAACTTATCATACATTCACAATTTAGAATCTGAGATTTAGATGTAGTTTTTAGAGAGAGAGGTTCTCTCCTCTCTCTTAGGATTTAGGATTACGATTCCTCATAAAGGAATTAGGATTTCTTCTTCTCAATTTCCAGGTTTAATATTCCTTTTATTTATTTTCTCAATTTAGTTATTGAACTCTTTATGTTTGGATTGATTTTCTTTTATTAATGCAATTTGAGGTATTTCAGAATTATGATTGCTTTCCTTTATTTATCTAAATAATTTAGATTTTTTCCCTTTTGGCTTTGGTTGATTAATTGGTAACTCTTGAGTTGTCAAACTCATCGTGATTGATAATTGTTATCTTTGCTGATCGATTTAAATTCCTATAACTCTAGTATTTCCTTAGAAGTTGACTAGGACTTTAGGTGTTAAATTGATTTATCCACTTAACTTACCTTCATAGTTAGAGGTTGACTTAGTGGGGAGAAAAATATAATTCTCATCACCATTGATAAGGATAACTAGGATAGGACTTCTAATTTTCATATCGTGCCAAAAGTTTTATTAGCTATTGATTTATTAATTCCTGCACTCTATTTTTCTCATTCAAACCTTTTTCAAAAACCAAAAAATACTGTTTTCCATAACCAATAATAAATCATACTTCCCTGCAATTCTTTGAGATACGACCCGAGGTTTAAATACTACGGTTATAAATTTTATTGGGTTTACTTAAGTGACAACCAAAACTTTTGTACGAAAGGATTCTCTGTTGGTTTAGAAACTATACTTACAACGCGATAATATTTGTGAAAATTCTTTACCGATAGAAATCAGATCGTCAGCGCTGCCTTGGCCCAATGGAGTTATGCTTACGTTCTTCCTGGTGCCTAACTTGGGAAATCCCAAGTTAGGCGCTGCCTTGGCAGCACGCATTATAAGCTTTTGTCTTCCTCCGACGAATAACTTGGGATTCACCAAGTTAGGCGCCAATATGTCCATACAGGTTGGAGAATAAGTATATATTATTATATATCGTTGGAACTCTCTAGAAGTTTGCTTTCCAATGCCACTAAAATCATGTCAATTGGTCCTCTATAGCTCAAGTTATTTTCGTTGGAGTGCAAGGAGGTCAAGGTTGACAGCATCATTCACTTTCTCCCTTTTCTACCACAAAAGCTTACCAAATCCATCCGAATGCTACGTGAAATAAACAAAATTTCACACAATTTAAAGTAGCATTCATTGTGGTTCAAAAATACTTAAATCTTGATTAAACTTACAAATTCGAATGCAAATTTACTAGAAAAAGATAGAAAAAATGCTCACGCATCAGGGACAAAAAGGTTCTGAAAGGCGGATGGCTTGGATTAGCTGGGACACTATGACTCGCCTATGAAGAGAAGGAGGCCTTGGATTTAAAGATCTCAGAATCCAAAATCTGGCACTTTTAGGCAAATAGGTTTGGCAACTCGTAACACAGCCTAATTCCCTATTATCCAAAATCCTAAGAGGTAAATACTTTAGCAATGGTAATGCTATAACAGCAGAAACTGGAGTCTTATCTTCTTCGGGATGGAGGAGCATACTAGAAGGCCGAAAGATTGTTGATAAAGGTCTTAACTGGACTGTGGGTACTGGAGAGAATATCCGAACCTTTGAGGATCTTTGGCTACCTCCTCCGTATCCTTTAATAATTTCTGACATGCCAAACAGAAAGGCTATTTCTGAGTTGGTTCCAAGAGTTAAAGATCTAATTATTAAAGATAGAAATTGGAATCAGAATCTCATTCAAGAATTATTTCTCCAAGACATTGCATACAAGATTTTGTCAGTTAAAATTCAGCAGAGTAGGGACAAATTGCAATGGGATTTGAACAAAACCAAGCAATATGATACAGCTTCAGGTTGTAGAATTGGCTATTTATTTTGCCATCCGCCTCTGGAGCTTTGTCTTAATTATATGCAGTAGAAAATGCCGTGGATTGATCTATGGAAGTTGAACTTGCCTCACAAAATTAAGCTATTTATTTGGAAAGCTCTCTATGGCCGGCTTCTGGTACTTTCTCAGATTCATCACCGCATCCCATCTATATCGCCAATATGCCCTTACTATCATGAAGCAACAGAAACAATCACTCATTGTTTGATTAATTGCTCTAGAATTAAAGAAGTATGGTCTCAGAGTTGTCTTCGTGATTGTTTTCCCCCTCAGAGTCCTAACGACTTTTGGATATGGTGGACTGCATCAACAGAGATGCTTAACCTGTTGAAGAATTCTGACTGTAATCCTCAATCGCTTGCCATCATTTGCTGGAACTGCTGAAAAGCTCGCAACCAGTTAATTTTTTTAAGGTTCTACTTCAATGCCGTCTGCCATTCTAGCAAGCTCTGTCAAGTTGCTCCGTAAAATCCAAAGAACTCCCAGTTTAGATCATCATCTCATGAGGCGAACTCTTAGTTTTATTCAATTTGATTTATCATTCTTTCTTCTTTAAGATTTTTCTTCGTTTTTCGACTATGCACCGTTGGATGAATACCTTCAGTGTATTGTTTTGGAAAATCTCCACCTTTTATTATGCTGTCCTTCTTTTGGACATCTTTGTATTTTATTTTTCAATAATTAATGAAATAAAACCTATTATCTTTGGAAAAAAAGATTAATTTTATTAATTATAGTGACATGTTATAAAAAAATCATTAATTATTTAGAATATTAATTTTAGTAAGATGCTATGAAAAATTAGTACTTTTTAGATTAATTTTATTAAATTGATAGGGTTGACGACTTGGAGAATAAATCAAAAATGAAAAAAAAAATATATGTAGTAAGTTATAAGATTCAAATGAAAGGATGAACATATATCAAGGATAAGAAGAAGAAAAAGAAACCCTAAATCTTAAACCCTACACCATAAAGACATAAATCATAAATCCTAAATCCAAAACAATAAATTCTAAATTAGTATATATATATATATTAGAAATTAGTAATTTTGTTACATTAATTTTATTAACTATAGTTAAATGATATGGAGAATAATTTTATTTTATAGGTTTCAGTAATATAATTTAGGAAATTAGTTATTTTTTTAGTAATTTTATTAATTATAGTAATATAATCTAAGAAATAATTTTTTTAAATAATCTTATTAATTATGTTAATATGATATGAGAAATTGACTATTATATTAAATTAATTTTATTAATTATAGTGATATGTCATGGAAAATTATTAATTATATAGAGTATGAATTAAAATAACGATATAAAGTTTAAAAAAAACAATACCGATATAAAGTTTTTAAATTAAAAATAAAAAATTTTAAATTTTAAATGGATGTAAAAAATCAATACAAAGGACCGTTGATAACTCAAGTGTTACCAATTAATCAACCAAAGCTAAAAGGAAAGAAAATCTACTCGAATGAAAATAATTTGGATAAATCGAAAACATCAATAACATAAATAGAATAAAACGATCTTATATCTGAAATACCTCAATTTGTATAAATTAAGAAAATCAATCCTAACATGGAGTTCATAAACCAAATTGAAAAGATAAATAACAATTAAAGTAATAGAATAAATAAAAATAGAAAATAAATTAAAGGAACATTGAACCTGGAATTGAAAAGAAGTAGCCTAATCATAATAGAAATCCTAAATCATAATCCTAAGAGAGAGGAGAGAGCCTCTCTCTCTCTAAAACTACATCTAAAACCTAAAATTGTGAATTATGAAAGTATTATGAGTTGACTCTCCGTTGTTGTATCAGTTGTTCAATGATGAATGGATACATTCTTCCACTTTATAGCATCTAATCTGTGTTTTTTGGGCCGAGAACTGGGCCAGAAACAGCCCAGAATTCGCTGGTTGCGAATTCAAACACACTGATTTTTGTCACTGCGACGCGTCCGCGTGGAGCACGCATTCGCGTTGCCTAGCTGTACGGCCACTATAACAAATTATATATCATTTTGAAGCTCCAGACGTTAGTTTTCTAACGCAACTAGAACCGCATCATTTGGACCTCTGTAGCTCAAGTTATGACTGTTTGAGTGCAAAGAGGTCAGGCTGGACAGCTTTAGCAGTTCCTTCAATTTCTTGTATTCCTTCCACTTTTGCATGCTTCCTTTCCATCCTCTGAGCCATTCTTGCCCTGTAATCTCTGGAATCACTTAACACACATATCAAGGCATCGAATGGTAATAAGAGAGGATTAATAATTAGCTAAATTAAGACCAAAGAAACATGTTTTCAATCATAGCACAAAATCAGGAAGGAAAACATAAAACATGCGAATTGTATGAATAAGTGAGTAAAGAATTGATATAAACCACTCAATTGAGTATAAGATAAACCATAAAATAGTGGTTTATCAATCTCCCCACACTTAAACATTAGCATGTCCTCATGCTAAGCTCAAGAGAAACTATAAGAGTGAAGAGGAATGGTAGGATGTATGAAATGCAACCTATCTATATGAATGCAACTATATGATTCTTGCCCACTTGGTTAAAAGTAAATAAGTTCTTCAGGACAAATATAAATTAAATTCTACTAATTCAAATTATACAGTAGAAATAGGTAAAATTGTAAGAAGACAGCTCATGAAAGCAGGGAACATAGAATTAAGCATTGAACCCTCACTGGTAGTGTATATGCACTCTAATCTCTCAAGTGTATAGGATAATTCACTCTAGTCTGCCCTAGTCATGCTTTCTAAACTTTGTTCTTTACCTAACCAATCAACAATATTTAATGTACCAATGCAAACATCTTGAGGTCTTTTCAAGGTTGTAATGGAGCTAGGGTAAGGGTGAGGATAAATGTATGGCCAAGTGAGCTATATTATGAATCTTTGATTAACCTAAGTTCTCACCTAACACACACATATACTCTATGTAACTCTAAATTCATGTCTAGCTACCCATAATTCCCACTTTTTCATCTCATACTCATGCATCAACCTTTCTTTTAATTTTTATCACATATGCATTGATCTTTTCCTTAACTTAACTTAGTATTGGGGTAATTTTGTCCCCTTATTTATTTAAATATTTATTGAATATTTTGGATTTATTTTATTTTATTTTATTTTATTTTTTTTACTAGAAAAATAAACATAGCTTATCAATGCACATGGATTTTTAATTTTTCTAGTTCACATGAGTAGGTACCCAATTTTCCATTATTTTATCATGACACATTCCCTTATTAACCCTTGTTCCCACAATCTTCCCATACTCAATTAACACACAATTTCTATCTTAAGCTAACCAAATATTCAATTGGGATATTTAATTATTTTTCTGCTTAAGGCTAGTAATGTGGTAAATATAGAACAAATGGGATTTAAAAGGCTCAAAATGGCTAACAAAGGTAATTTAAAAGTAGGCTTATTTGGGATAAGTGAGTTAAACAAGTAATGGCCTCAATCATATGCATGCATATAACACATTAAACATTGGACATATAGGATGGAACAAAATAAAGATTACAATCATAGAGAAGTAAACACACAAGAATAAAATATTTATGGTCAAATAATGTAACCATGTCATTAAGCTCAAAATCTTACGGGTTGTGTGTTTTTAGCTTTTAACTATGTTCCAAATATAGCTTCAAACAATTTTAATACAAAATTTTTTATTTAAATTAGTGAAATTTAAAAAAAAATAGGGTCTTAGAAGAAACTTATTATTTTTCAATCAAGTAGAACATGCATATAATTAACCTATTACTATGCAATCTATCCTATTCTATAAAAGAAAAACTAACTAAATATCCTATTTTATTGGTGTTTAGGGAAGATAAATTACCTTCGGAAGTTAGGTACTGACCGACCTCCCCACACTTAAAGCTTTGCACCGTCCTCAGTGCCATCTATCAGGAACAAAGGGGGGCTGGTAGCAGTATCTCCACAATCGAGACCGTCATGGCTCCCTGTGCTGGTAAATGAAGTGGAGTCTGGGGTATCTGAGTTTTTTTCAAGTGGGTGGTTATCAACAATCAGCTCCATTTGTTTTGCCTGCTAGTCTAGTTGGCCCAATCTCTGAAGTATCTGAAGGAGCAGCTGATTTGTTGAAGGTGCTTGTGCTTTTCATTCCTCTCCTCGCCAGTGACTTGTTAGAGGCTCTCTCTGTACCCTTCCTGGTGGCTATCCTGAAAAGGGAGAAGGAGGAAGTAACCTGTAAATCCAAGGGTTAAAGCAAGGAAGAGGACACAGTACAAGTGATAATCAATGCCAAGGTAAAGAGGGATGTCGTGAACACATGGTCGCGACTACATGTGATCAGTTCATCAAAGGAAATATAGCAAGGGCATATTATGGTAACTAGATGCAATATGTTTATTAGCATGCCAGCAAAGGCATGAGTAGCATAGTTCAAGCATAAAAAAATGTATTATCACTCGTAACAAACTAATCACGTTTGTATTGACAATTAATTTCAATGAATAAAAAGATTTGTAAGGATTTTATGAAAAACAGGCAATGGAGTAGAAGAATAGGGTAATTAAAAATGCACAATGCCATAAGGACTTTTCACAAACACTTGGTATGCATGTAAAATATGTTAGGGTAAGTATTAAATCTGAACATGCAAGCAACTCAAAAAAAATCAAAATTAATTATCAAATAACTCCTAAATAATCCACAAGCAATTATAGAAGAAAACAATCACGTCAATTAAATTTTTAACACCAATGAAAAAAATAATAAAAAGAAAAAGAAAAAGAAAGAAAAAAGAAAACATATATAATAAAAGTAAAAAGAAAAAAAAAAAAAAGAAAACATTAATAAAAATAATAATGGAAAAGTAATAAGGGAAGGAAGAAAGGGGAAGAAAGAAATAAGAAGGGAGAAGAAAACTGATACAACAACTGTGCATTGAAATTGGAGTTGCTAATTGATTCGAATCGCTCTAAAGCTAGTCTTTCCACAGGAGTTCACTAGGACTTGAGGATCAATTTAATTAGTCCACTTGACTTTCCTTTATTTAGTAAGGGTTAACTAAGTGGGAGAAAATCCAATTCTCATCACACCTGAGTTTGATAACTCAAGTGTTACCAATTAATCAACCAAAGCCAAAAGGAAAGAAAATCTACTCGAATGAAAATAATTTGGATAAATCGAAAACATCAATAACATAAATAGAATAAAACGATCTTATATCTGAAATACCTCAATTTGTATTAATTAAGAAAATCAATCCTAACATGGAGTTCATAAACCAAATTGAAAAGATAAATAACAATTAAAGTAATAGAATAAATAAAAGTAGAAAATAAATTAAAGGAACATTGAACCTGGAATTGAAAAGAAGTAGCCTAATCATAATAGAAATCCTAAATCCTAATCCTAAGAGAGAGGAGAGAGCCCCTCTCTCTCTCTAAAACTACATCTAAAACCTAAAATTGTGAATTATGAAAGTATTATGAGTTGACTCTCCGTTGTTGTATCAATTGTTCAATGATGAATGGATGCATTCCCCCACTTTATAGCCTCTAATCTGTATTTTCTGGGCTGAGAACTAGGCCAGAAATAGCACAGAATTCGCTGGTTGCGAATTCAAACACGCTAATTTTTGTCACTGCGACGCGTCCGCGTGGAGCACGCGTTCGCGTCACCTAGCTGTACAGCCACTATAGCAAATTATATATCATTTTGAAGCCCCGGACGTTATTTTTTCAACGCAACTGGAACCGCATCATTTGGACCTCTGTAGCTCAAGTTATGACCGTTTAAGTGCAAAGAGGTCAGGCTGGACAGCTTTAGCAGTTCCTTCAGTTTCTTGTATTCCTTCCACTTTTGCATGCTTCCTTTCCATCCTCTGAGCCATTCTTGCCCTGTAATCTCTGAAATCACTTAACACACATATCAAGGCATTTAATGATAATAAGAGAGGATTAATAATTAGCTAAATTAAGACCAAAGAAACATGTTTTCAATCATAGCACAAAATCAGGAAGGAAAACATAAAATATGCGAATTGTATGAATAAGTGAGTAAAGAATTGATATAAACCACTCAATTGAGTATAAGATAAACCATAAAATAGTGGTTTATCAACCGTATTCATATTATTCTTCGTATGAACTTTGGTTATTTCTAACTTAGAGAATATTTGTATTTTATTTAGTTTATTAAAACAAAAAAGTTAAGGAAAAAAGAGGAGGGAATGAATTAATATTTTCCTCCAAAAATAAAAATTTATAGTAAATTTGATTGTAAAAATAAAAGCAATTAATTTATAAAAAGATATTATTATGTTGGTGTAAATGCTAATGTGTTTTAAAATTAAAAAATTAAATTTTAATTTAATTTATGCACTCTAAAATTTCTATTTTGTTAGTATGATAAAAAAAATTTAACCCCTAACCCTAAAATGCCAACCCAAAATCCTAAACTCCAAATTTTAAACTCTAATTCCAAAATCTTAAACGCCAAAATCTAAATCACAGACTTGCTCTTAACTCTAAACCTCCAACTCCCCAATCCCCAGGACCCCAAACCTCCAACTTCAACCTCCAATCCCTAACTCTTAAACTCCAAATTCTAAACCTTAAACTCTCGTAATTAGTGTTTTATTTTTTTTAAATAAGATAAATATATTTTGTTATAGTTAAATATTTGAAATTTTTATAAATATTTAATTTTATCAATTAAAATATTTTTAATATTTTCTAAAAATTGTTTTGTTTTTTTCACAAAATCTAATAAATGAAAGATAATAAAAAAAATAAGAGTAATATTTGTATATATAAAATAAGAGTAATATTTAGATATATAAAACATATCTTTTTTAAAGTAAGATGTTCTGAAAAATTAATAATATTTTGAGTAACTTAATTAATTATAGTAATATATATTAAAAATTAGTGATTTTGTTACGTTAATTTTATTAATTATAGTTAAATGATATCGAGAATAATTTTATTAATTATAGTAAGATGTCATGTGAAATTAGTATTTTTTAGAATAATTTTATGGACTATAGTAATATAACTTAGGAAATTAGTTTTTTTTAGTAATTTTATTAATTAAAGTAATATGATCAGAGAAATTAGTAAATTTTTAAAGTAATTTTATTAATTATATTAATATGATATGAGAAATTAATAATTATGTTAAATTAATTTTATTAACTATAGTAATATGTTATGAAAAATTATTAATTAT
Organism: Arachis ipaensis; assembly: GCF_059453495.1. Lineage (NCBI taxonomy): Eukaryota > Viridiplantae > Streptophyta > Magnoliopsida > Fabales > Fabaceae > Arachis > Arachis ipaensis. The sequence goes on from NC_142439.1 coordinate 99,461,219, forward strand.
ATAGAGTATTAATTATAGTAAGATACTATAAAAGTTAGTGCATAGAGAGTATAAAAATCACGCAATGTTCGTCGAAGAGTTGAATCACGCAACGCATTTTATGGATATTGTTGGGATTGCTTTGAAATTTTGAACTCTGGACTTAGTAGTGATTTAAAATTGAAACCGTATCTGTATATATTTTGGTCGTTGTGATGCTGAAACAGTAATTTGAATCTGAAATCTTGTTTGATTTGGGAGTATTGGGGTTTTTAAGAATTTTAAGGAATTGGAGTAATATGAATTGTATTGAGCATTCTTCTTAAGCAGGTTCTGGTGAGTATAGTGGTCAATTAGTAAAAAAGGGAGGTTTTTATCGAGATGGGAGATGCTATATGCAAACTTTCCCTCCAAGGTGTGGTGGTGGATCAAGGAATACTAGTCCTATCGGTTGCGCCAACTCAAAGAACACTAGCCCTTCGCGGCAGAAGTTGTTAAGACGAAACTAAGGAGTTTGGATGAAGAAACACTTACTACATTTGGTAAAGCAGTGGACTTCGACGAAGTGTGGACAGTAGACTTTGGGCGTGCCGAAAAAGATGATGCCAAAGCCACCATGATTGAGTGGGAAGGAGAAGGAATTGGTAGTGCAATGAAGAAGCGAGTAGAAGAAACAGTGGGAAGGTTTGAGTTAGTTGTTGTCAGCAGTGGAAATAATAGAAGGGACGGTGCGCTTGCGACGGTAGAAGAAGAGAAAGAGGAAAAAGAAAACCAAGAGGAGAAGGGAGCAGCCGTAATAATTAACTAAATACTGATGATGCAACTAATTTTAACAACTAAACTAAATATATTCATTTAAAAATTAATAAATAACCCTTTATTTTTTATGTAATTGTAAAAAAAGATTCCATTAAAATGAACATTTTCATTTTGCGGTGTCTGATTGACCGGTAAGCCAAATATATTTTTGGCGTTTCAGAGCGTAAACATATTAGACATACCAAATCCGTACTCCTGTTGTATATAGAGACAACTCTTTCAATTCAGTGATCTTTCTACTATATGATAACATGAGGGTTTTGAAATATGACTTGATTAAAATAGTAGAGTAGTCCTTTACATCTTTATCATAGGACACACTCTAACTTAGACTCTGACGAGTGTGTTACATGCCTAAAGCTAATAAAGAGCATGATTTTGTTTATCATATGCATCTCCTAACCATTATGAATATATGGAATCAACTGTGGCTTTTAATATTCTTTTGTATTCTTCTCTTCTCTTGTATTAGTTAATGCAATTGTTGATGAGTATGCATCCATATATGATCCGTGGCCTTAAGTTTAAAGTTTTAGATTTTGAAGATATGGCTTTGATTAATGCAATAGAGAATGTAGGAAAACATGTTTCAAATTCCAGTTAGCCTCTAATTTGACGCCTGATTAACATATTAATTCAAGTTGAGTTAATCATTACTCCCAGATGTATGTTACGATATTCTTTTTTTTTTTTTTTTAATATATGAATTATAAATCTTTGTCTTTATATATCATATATTTCTATCCCTTTATCTTCTAATCTTTTTTTCTAGTAAATTAAATCTTGAGATAATATACATAAAAATTATTATTTTTATATTATTCTTCATGTTGAAGCAGGAATGAGGTTATATTTTTCTTTTTTTGGTTTCTCTAAACTTGTTTTAAATTCTTTTTGTATGATAATTCTCAAAGTCAGTGTTGTCTGTAGGGTTGGCAATGGGTTAGGGTAGGGTACCCTAACTCTATTCGCGGGTTAAAAATTTTATTAAAACTCTATCTTACTCTACCCGCGAGTTGAAAATCTCTCAACCCTAATCCTACCCGCACCCTAAAATTCTAAACCCTACCCTACCCTATCCTACCCGCAGAAATTTCAATTTTTTTTAAAGTAAATATAAAATTCAATCATTTCGAATTTTATACATATTAATAACATAAAAAATAAAAAACTAATGCTCTAAATTACTACATTAACTAACTAGTTTTAGTGGTTGTTTACTTATTGTAAGTCATCATATAAGGGAAGTTGTGGGTTCAACTCTCACTTCCTTCACTATATACCTAATTTTTATAAAATATGTGTTATATATAAGGTGCGGGTAGAATAGGGTAGGATAGGGTATACCCTAAACCCGTACCCTATCCTACCCACAAGCATATTCAGACCGTACTCTATCTTACCCACAGCGGGTCAGATAACCTACCTTACCCAAACGGGTTGGATCGGATTAGATACCCACAGATAGGATATAAATTGTCAATCCTAATTGTCTGTACTTTGCTTTTTTTCTCTTATCTCTCAGCTTTCTAGAACTAAGACAGTATAGGGGACGGGCAACCATTCCCAATGACCTCAATTTCCAAAAATATGAGTTAAAAATGGTTTACTAATATTGTATAGAGCTTTGCTAATATGATACTACTTTGATCAATAATTGAATATCATCATTTCCTTATTTTTTTTAATCATATTTACAAATTATACCCTTTGTTGTAGAAATTGTAAAAGAGCGCAAAAAGAATTAAGCAGGTTTTTTGGAACGAGCAACGACAAATAAGCATTATCTTTTTCTAATGATGTTATATTTAATGTTTTATTAAGTTTATGATTGTTGATTATTACAAAATTTTAAACAAAAAAGTTGTTGGTTTAATATGGTAAAAATAGCAATATTAACTGCCATTTTAAACGAGCAAAAGCTAATATTTTAATCTAATAAAAAATAGTATAAAATTATCATTTTAAATAAATAAAAACGATTATTAAAATTATTATTTTTAACGACATAAAACTGCGTGTTATTTTAATTAGATAAAAATGGCGATTAAAACTACCGTTTTAAACTAAAAAAAATTGTCATTTTAATAGATAAAAATGACAATTTTAACTTCCACCTTAAACGAAAAATGTCATTTTACTTGATAAAAAAATATTTTAACCAATAAAAATGGTGTTTAAAATCGTAAACTATCGTTTTAAATAATTAAAAATTGCCATTTTATTCGATTTGACCATCATTTTAAATGTAGCAAAGATCGCCGTTTTAACTGGAAATTGTTGTCATCTTTGAAAAATTGCCATAATATTTAAAATGACGCTCATAATTACGGTATTTCTTGAAAATGTCATTCTAGGAAATAATGGCGATTAAAATCACCAAAATTATCTCCAAAAATACACTATTTTAACCAAAGTTTTTTTGTAGTGTATAGATGCCAACATTGATAATATTAAATTTAATATGATTAATTTACTACTTATTTAGTGTTGAACCTATATATGGGGACACACAGTAATTAACCAATGTTCTAATATTTGTTAAATGCTTAAATAAATATTTAATTATTATTTTAATTTAATCAAATAAATAATTATTTTATTTTAAAATAATATTATTATATTTTTTAATAATAATAATAATAATAATAATAATAATAATAATAATAATAATAATAATAATAATAATAATAATAATATGATAGAATAAAGCTCTACATACAAGCAAAATTCTTATCCAAGTCTATCCAAGTTATTGTAACAACTTTTTAAATCACGTGCTCCTTCTCCGTTTTTTTTCTTCTTTCTCATTTCTCCTTCTCCTTCTCTTTCTCCTCCTCCTCCTCGTATTCTTCTTCTTCTTCTTCTTCTTCTTCTCCTCCTCATCCTTATCCAAGTCTATCCAAATTGTTGTAACAACTTTTCAAATCACCCACTCCTTATCTATTTCTTTCTCATTCTCCTTCTCCTCCTCCTCGTATTTCTTCTTCTTCTTCTTCTTCTTCTTCTTCTTCTTCTTCTTCTTCTTCTTCTTCTTCTTCTTCTTCTTCTTCTTCTTCTTCCAAATTCGTGTAGGTTATTCTTCTTCTTCTCCTCCTCCTCCTCCTCCTCCTCCCCCCAAATTTGCACACGCAAGTTTTTCTTCTTTCCTTCTTTTTCTCCTCCTCTTTCTTCTCCTCCTCTTAGAGATTATCAATTCAGAACACCTGCATGCATTCAATTCAATTCATAATGAACTGAAGATGTTATTAAGGTAAAATAATTGTATAGTATTGTTTTGTCAATTTTTAGCAAATCGAAGGTGGTTCGATATCTAATAGTTTGGGAGCAAAATCTACTCCTCTTTTGTAAGTACCGATTTTCTATAAGTGCATCAAAGTGTCTTAAATTAGACGAGTATCGAAATAAAAATAAATTAAGATTTATAAAAGAATAAAAGTAGGTAAAGACAAAGCATTCGAAAAGTAAATTGACTGAAATCGAAAAAAGGTTGCTTCGAAATTTTAAAAAAAAAACAGAAAAGGTGCCTTCGACTGGGCCAAAGAGCTTTGACGTGCGGAAAATTGCCGATTAAGAATTTATAGTGAAAATAGAGTTGCAAGTACATTTCTTAACCGACGAAAATTCCGCTTATCAATTTAAAAGGGTTGTCACAAATTAAGAATAAAATACTAGGAGTAGAATTCCCAGGTCGTCTCCCAACGAGTTGACACAAGAGTGCTATTTTATTAGTCAGGAATTTTTTCGAGAAATTTTTGAGTTGGAGAACAGGAAATTAAAATAATTATGAATTAAAGCAATGAAAATTAACGAGAGAATTTATATAATTAAAATAAAAGCCTTGACCGAGAGAAGATTAATCTTAAGATCTATCTTTGTTGGATTTTCTCAAGTATGATAGTAAGAGGTTGTTGTTTTTACTTAGTTAACCCTTACCGAATAAAGGAAAGTCAAGTAATTGAGCCAACTCTGATTCACAAGTCCTAATCCTCTCCTTATGGAAGGATTAGCGTTAGTGACTAGAGAATTGGCCAACAATTTCCAATTAAAATCAACACTTGAGTATTCTGACTCAAGGGTCTCCTTTTAATCAACTCCCAAGTCAAGTTGGGAGTCTACTCCATTAACATGAATGCCATTTTCATAAACAATAAATGGGGAAGAAAAGAAGACATGGAAATTCAAATAAAATAATAACAGAAAATTAATTAAAGATAAAAATAGTTCTTTGCATTAATAAATTCCAAAACCATAAATATCCATATCTGAACAGGGTTAATGGGTGATTAAAAGAGTAAGAGAATAAGGAAACAAACTAGAATAATGAAAACTTCAACGGAGGTAGTAACTCTTCTCAATATCCAAATCAAAAGCATAAAACTAGAAATCTATGAATGTGAAGAAAACCTAGAGGAAGTAGTATTCTCTCTCTAAGATTCAAAACTAAAACTAAAAACTGTGTAAAAGTGAATGTGTGTTGAGTCTCTGCTTGTCCTCTGGCTCTAGTCTGTGTTTCTGGGTCGAAAACTGGGTCCAAACTCAGCCCAAAATCCCCCAACGTCTTCTGCGTTTTCTTCACGTGGCGCACATCACGCGTACGCGTCCGTCACGCGTACGCGTCGATGGTTGACGATCAGATTTCTGCTAATTTAGAATTTTATAAAAATAATCGCGTTGATAGTATAGTTTCTGAACCAACAGAGAATCCTTTCGTACAAAAGTTTTGTTTGTCACTAAAGCAAACCCAATAAAAAAATAAATAACTGAAGTATTTAAACCTCGGGTCGTCTCTCAAGGAATTGCAGGGCGGTGTGATTTAATATTGGTTATGGAAAATTGTATTTTTGGATTTTGAAATAAGGAACAGGTAATTTAAATGACGAGAAAAATAAATTAATAATTATATATATCTCTTGGCAAGGTATAAGAAATTGAGGTCCTATCCTGACTATCCTTATCAGGTGTGATGAGAATTGGATTTTTGCTCCCACTTTTATTAACCTTTACTAACAAAGGAAAGTCAAGTGGACTAATTAATTTGCTCCTCAGGTCCCAGTCAACTCATATGGAAAGACTAGAGTTATTGGAGTACAAATTAATCAGCAAAGAATTCCAATTTCAATCAACAGCTGAGTTTGATAATTCAAGTGTTACTAATTACTCAACCAAAACAAGAGGGAAAATAAATCTAAATTTAAATTGGAAGCAATCATAAATAGAATAAAACAATTATTAATCTGAAATACCTCAAAATATATTAATTAAGAAAATCATAACATGAATGATTCATAAGTCAAATTGGAACATTAACAAGTAAAAGTATTGGAATAAATAAAAATAAAGGAGAAATATTAATTGAAGGAAAATATTGAACCTGATATTGAAGTGGTAAAAACAAAAGGAATCCTAATCCTAAAACCTAAGAGAGAGGAGAGAACCTCCCTCTCTAAAAACTACATCTAATCCTAAAATTATGAATTTTGAATATTGTATTATGTATATGTCCTTTGATTCCTCCATTCTCTGGCTTATATTCTGTGTTTCTGGCTTGGATTTGGGCCAAAAAAAGGGTCCAGAAATCGCTGGAGGCATTTTCTGCAGATTTTTGTACGTAGCGTCTGTCACGCGTCCGCGTGGGTCACGCGTTCGCGTCATCTGGGAGTTTTCCTTGTCACGGGTACGCGTCGATCACGCGTACGCGTCACTTGCGTTCTGCTCAAGGCGCGCGCCCGCGTTATCCACGCGTTCGCGTCGCTGCATTTTCGCGCTAGGCACGCATTCGCGTCGTCCATGCGTTCGCGTCGCTGCCTTTTTTTTCACAACTCTATTTTTGTGTTTTCCTTCCATTTTTGTATGTTTCCTTTTTGTCCTTTGAGCCATTCCTGCCCTATGAGATCTGAAAATACTTAACACACACATCACGTTATTGAATGGTAATAATGGATAATTAAAATTATTATTTTTAAAGCATAGGAAACATGTTTTTCACTTATATCATAAAATAAGGAAAGAAAAGTAAAATCATGCAATTTACATGAATAAGTGGGTGAAGGATTGAATAAATCACTTAATTTGAGCACAATTTATATCATAAAATATGGGTTTATCAACCTCCCCACACTTAAACAATAGCATGTCCTCATGCTAAATCCAAGAGAAAGAGTGAAGTTAGAATGGTGGAATCTCATGCAATGCAATCTATTCTAAATGCAAACTACCTACATGAATCATGCAATTTTAATTATCACCCACCTATATATATAGAGCTTACATGTGGTTAATCTAATTCATATTTTCAAGGAATTATATATGTATAGCCAAACCTAGATCATGTTAAGGCACTGTCACAATTGAGTTGGGTAAAGGTATTTCATAAGCCTGCAAGACAATTAAATATTTAAACAGAGATATATGGTGATGAGCTATTGAACCCTCACTGGATTTGTGTTTACTCTCTAGTCACTCAGTGTTTGGGGTTAATCACTCTATTCTTTTCTATTCTTGCTTTCTAAAACTTTGTTCTTCATCTAACCAATCAACAAATATTGAATACAGATATACAAAGATCATGAGGTGTTTTAAAGGTTGTAATGGGGCCAAGGTAAAGGTAGGGGTATATATATAAGGCTAAGTGAGCTAACAAAGTTGAATCCTTAATTAGTCTAAGATCTCACCTAACATACACATATTCCATATACATTATAATTTCCTTGGGATTCCCAATTTTTTTTAATACATACTCATGTACCAAATTCAAATTTTTTTTATTCTTATATCATGTGCATTGATTTCTTCACTAAACTTATTATTGGGGTAATTTTATTCCCTTATTTACTTATTTACTTATAAACAGAACATATATCAATGTACATGGTATTTTTTTATTTATTTTGATTTTATATGAGTATGCTCCCAAAATCCTTATTACTTTATTGAATCAATCCTTTCCTATCAACCCATGTTCCCATGTTTTCCCATACTTAGTGGATACACAATCTCTATCTTAAGCTAACCAAAGATTCAACTTGGAATTTTTTAATTTATTTTTCTGCTTAAGGCTAGTGATGTGGTTATAGAACAAGAGGGGAATTAAAAGCTCAAGGAGGCTAACAAGGGTGATATGAAAGGTAGACTTATTTGGGATAAGTGAGCTAAAACAAGTAATGGCCTCAATCATTTCTTGGTATGTATCTATATTCTATATTGGACATATAGATTAAAACAAAGTAAAGATTACCAGAATAAAAAAGAAGGGCGAACACACAAGAATGAAATAATTATGGTTAAATAATGTAACCATACAAATAAGCTCAAAAACTCACAGGCTGTGTGTTCTCTAGCTCAAAAATCATATATCAGTCATGTATGTCATGCAAGTAGAAATCAAGGTTTCCATTATTCTCAATGTGAATCTTAGGGTGGCCCCTTAAAATCTTAGTGTTTTTCCTTGAAAAATTTTGTCAACTTAACTAATATGTAATGCTATATATATACAGGGTGTGTGGATTATTGTGATTCTGTTATACTAAAGTCTTTAGTTTACTCTTTTTATTTTCAATTAATCCAAGTTATCGTATGCTAAAAGGGTAAACTTAACTAATTAATCTATATGTTCTATATCACAATTTAATGACTAAAATTGCAACTAAACTAAACTAAATATCTAAGATAAATATATAAATAAATCTAAGTGCAAAATGCAGAAAAAAAATGTGCAAGTACTGAAAGATAAATAAGATAAGGTAAAATAAAAATAAAATTACAGAAAAATAAGCAAAATAGGATAAAAAGTGTCTGAAGAGTGGTTCACCAAAATAAAGTATGCCAGAGATGGCGACCTCCCCACACTTAAATGATAGCATCGTCCTCGATGCTCACTCAGGCTGGGTGTGAGAAGTGTCATCTTCGGAAGGATGGGCAGTAGGTGTCTCGGTGGTGATCTGGGGCTCTGCAGTCTGGATAAGTGTAGGAGGGTCTGTCTGCTGCAGCGGAGGCTCTGTCTGTATAGGGATCTCCGGATCTACGGCCTGGATCTAGTAGGGCTCCTCGTGGTGTGGTGCAGCCTGCTCAGGTCCTCCCTGCTCTGCCTGGGCATGTGCCTCCTCCTCATGATCATCCGCCTCCGCATCAGATGGCTCAGAAGCGGTGTCAGGCTTAGAGGGGATGTCACTGCCAGATCGGATCATCAACTTGAGGTGCTCATATCGTCACTTCTGGCGACGCTCCATACGATCTAGGCGTGCGAAGAGGCGGTGCACCAGATAATAAATGGGCTCAGGAGCAGGTGGAGGTGCAGTGGATGGGGCTGGTGCAGCAGTGGATGCAGAAGAGGCATATGAAGATGTGGCTGCCTCACCCGAGGCAGTGAGAAAAGGAGGTCTGTACCCTAATGCCAGAAACTTCTTGCTGTGAGGAATGATCTTCTTGCAGTCCGCAGCAGTTGGCTTCTCATTAGCCAGCTCCCAAGGCATGTCAGCTAGGCGACCTAGCTAGGTGATCACATAGGGGAAAGGGGGAGTGCCTCTGATATGGACTCTGGCCATATAATACCGGATGAAACGTGGAAGATACAGGTCCTTACCCTCCATCACACACCAGATGAGGGTGATCATAGCAGCGGGCACCTCTATCTCATGAGCGCACGGCATCACATAATTACTCAGGATCTGCTGCCAAAGCCGAGCCTCATCATTCAAGTAAATCAACTTGATTCCCTTAGGCATCACTGTGTTCTTTCCCATGACCCATGGAGCAGTAGGATCAAGGGCTATTCTCTGCTTGGCTGCATCCCAGTCAAATCTCATATATCTCATATCCTCCTCAGCCTTTTGGTAACCGTCAGGCTGATCTGGCTTAGGCTGAAGCTGGAGGATGTCCTCAATAGCTTCCTCAGTGACCAGAGTCTGTTTCCCTCTGAGCTGCACTACATCCAGGGAGGTCTTGAAATAGTTACAGTAAAATTCTCTAACCCAGGAGGCATTGACCTCAGTCAAGTTCCTTTCCATGAAGAACCAGCCTCGTTGTTTAATCTGTTCGGAAGTGTACTGGGTGAGTTCTTCTGGAATTTTAAGAGTTCTCTCCAGGTAGAGGTTCCTGGCAGTGGCAAACACTGGATACTTGAGTTCACAGTATCTGTTTGCAAATTTTATTGGATCTGTGGTAGTGAGAAGCTGGTCGGCCTTTTCCTGCGGGGTAAAGTTTTTTTTCCGCCAGGAATCGTCGTGGAGGAGATCCAAGATAGAGGTGGTAGATTCTCCTCTTTTTCATTTGCCTGTAGTTGCCTTGCCTTTTCCTTTTCTTTGGGGATCAGACATCCTGAAAAGCAGAAGTAGCAGGATATAATTGAAGAATTAAAGCAGGAAAACAAGTAGGCAAGTAGGAATTTATCAATGTAAGCATAAAGGCAAAAAGAGCAATAGAAGCAGAATATGAGGTAAATATATGTATATTTTTGATTGAATTTGAGTTAAAAAGCTGAGATGAAAAATCACAATCCAAAATATAATAAAAGTGGAATTCAAGTTAACTAGGAAAAATAGTAATCATACCTTGGGTTAGAAAGGTAAATTAGTTAGGTAAAAAACCAAAAGAAGTTAGAAAGTGGAGCTGGTTAGGGGTTAAAAAGGAAGTTAAAGTGAGTGGCATGAGAATTGTTGTTCTAATTACCAAGAAATTCACAGAGTTGAGGAACAATTAACTCATAATCAAGCAAGGAGTGCAATTTATTGATGATAATTCCTATAGATAAAGGAAGTTTAAAATGAGAATAAAATCATCAATAAGCAATTTAGGACGCAGGGAACCAAAAGGAATAAGAATGCTAGCCTGTGCATTCATGAATCAATTTGGGTGTAGCCAAGTAATGCAAAATAAAGAGTATTCAAACCAATACATGAATGGAGTAGATTAAACCAATTTGCAAAAAATTTGGCAGCATTCCGGCTAAAATTTGATGTTCCCGGGTAGTAAAACAGCAGAAAAATTCAGTTCATATGAAAGTAAATAGTGCTGAAAAGATTAACAAATAGCAGAGACAGTAAAGAACAATTTACCAGCAACATGAAATATGAAGAATAACATATGAACAACACATCAATACAGCAAATTCAAAATTGCAAATCAGATAAAAACGGTTAGCAAGAACGGTGCAATTATCAGTCCTAAATCCATTAACTACATCCTAGCTACCTAACCACCTTAAATCCACTACAACATGCATCTCTAACTATCCTATTTCGAACAAAAATTGTAAAATATGCAACTAATTGACTAATGGAAAAATGAAAGTGGTGGTCGGCGGAACCTGGTGTGTAGGAACAGAAAGTAGGCTTAGAGAGATGGTGGTGGTGTTGGTAACGTAGCGGTGATGGGTGGCGGCGTGGTGGCGGTCGTAGGTGGGGCAGGGGCAATGGTGGTTATGGGTGGTGATTTGTTGAGGGGGGAAAGAGAGAAGGGAGGTAAGGGTTGGGGTGTGGTGGCTGGTGGCGGCGCGGTGATGGGGCGCGGTGATGCGGGCGGCGGCGTGGTGGTTTGTTGGATGTGGAGGGAGGAGGAAAGGGGAGAAGAGGAGGGAGGAGAAGAAAGGAAAGAAGAAGTAGGGGGTTGCGTTGGCAGCAGTCTTGGTGGCGCGGCAGCGGGTCTGGGCGGCTGGGAGGGGTGGTGGTTGGGGGGATGTGGGAGAAGAGAAGTTGCAGAGGGGGGTGGGGGGGTTTCTCGTGAATGGGTAGGGTTTCGCGTGACTGGGGGTTAGTGTTTTTTGAATCCACGTGAACGCGTTGGGCACGCGATCGCGTGATTTTTAGGCGAAAAGGGTGTTGACGCGAGCGCGTCGTTGACGCTTTCACGTGAATTGGGAAAAAGGTAAGGGACGCATACGCGTGAAGCACGCGAATGCGTCTCTGAGAATTATGCTAAATGCACAGTTCCAGCGTTGTTTTGGCGCAACTCTCTGTTTCCAAGGGGGTCCACAAAATCCACGCGATGCGGACGCGTCGCTCACGCTTTCGCGTGGAATGTGCATAGTGCAAGTGACGCGTTCGCGTTAGGGACGCGAACGCGTGGGCCGATTTGTGCTAAACGCACACCAGCCGCACGATTCTAGCCCAACTTTCTGGGCGTTGGATCTTTATGCCGATTTTCATTTGACGCCCACGCGTGGCCTGCGCACTCGCGTGGGGTGACTTTTTTTTTCTTTTTTTTAATGCAAAAGTGCGGTATGCAATATGCAATGCTAATATGGATGTTATGACTAATTCCAGGTTCAATGAAAAATAAAATAAAATAAAATAAAATAAAAATAAACAAAATGAAATAAAATTGAAAAAGAAACGATCATACCATGGTGGGTTGTCCCACCTAGCACTTTTGGTTAAAGTCCTTAAGTTGGACATTTGGGGAGTCCTTTGTTATGGTGGCTTGTGCTTGAATTCATCCAAAAATCTCCACCACTGTTTGGAATGCCAACAGCCTCCGGGGTCCCAAACCAGGCATGTAAAGCCCTTGAGCAGCTTCAAATAGATTCTCAGGTTCCCGGGATGTTGAATGTCAGAATAGATTCCAGGATCCCAAATCTTACTTTTATATCCGCCTTTATCTTGATTTTTATTTTTCCATCCAGGCGGTTTGGAAGTTGCGTTCTCACTAAGATGGCCAAACATCTTCCTAGACCCATTCAATCAAACTCGAAACCAATCCTTACACTTCAAAGTGAAGTGTGGAACTTTATTGAGTCTTGCGTACCAGCCTTGAGCATGAACCATTTTCCTTTTACTCTTAAAGCCGCAAAGAGCTCTAAGCTGGCCATCTGTTTCAATAAACCATATTCAAGTGGAAAAGTAAAGATAAAAGCTAAAGATTTTATCCACTTGAAGTTTGTATTGGGCGGTAATGGCCTTGGAATAGGTGTTTCCAGTGGTTTTGCAAGCTCTACTCCCTTGTATTCTTCCGTGAATTCTTCCACTTCCTTGCAGTTTTCTTCAATTTCAACCACATCTTGATCCAAGTCTTCGATATCTTCCTCATCGCTCAAATCATAAGTTGGAGGTTGCAAAAAATCTACCTCTGCATCATCTTCGTATTCACTTGGGGAAGATTCTTCCATCTCAAAGAGTTCACTTGCGGATGCAAGTTCATTACTAGGGGAATGTGGCTCGTGATCATCACTATCAAGGAAACTTGCTTGTTGAGTTATTCCGTCCAGTTCTTCATAAGATTCCTGCTTTGGAGGTTGTGCACTATCCTCCTTAGCATCAATTGCAAAATTCTTGACGGAATTCTCCTCAATTCTGTCTTCCCATGGAGGTTCAGCATCCCCTAAATCTTCAACCAATTCTTCTTCTTCTATAATTTCAGCGTCCTCCACTTGTTCTAGTACAAAGTCATGCTCTGTACTGTCCAGTGGGGTTTCTAGTATCTCCTTCATGCTGCGTTCTTCATTAGTTTGTCCACATGTAGCCATGGGGTTCCTTGAGTGTCCGAACGTCGGAAAGGTAGTCTATTGATCGCTTGATTCAATTGGTGAAGTGTGGCATGAAATTTTTCAAATGTTTCCTTGAGTTGCTCCCTTTATTCTTGGAATGATGGATATGGACATGGTGCATAGGAAAGTGGTGGTTCTTGGGAGTAATTGGGTTGGAATTGGGGTGGATACGGGTTAGGGTCATATGGAGGTGAATGGTGGTAGTTGGCTTGTAAGTGTGGTGGTTCAAAGCTGTGTTGAAGAGGTGGTTCATAGGCGTATGATGGGGCTTGTCGGTAATTACAAGGGGGTCCACCATATCTATTGTTCTGACATGCATTATTGAATGGTCGTCGTCCATGATAGTTTGGAAGGTGTTGTTGCCTAAAGGGTTGATCAGATCCTCATGGCTCCGTCCATCTCTGATTTTTTTGACCTTGATGCATGTTCCTGTTATAGCTTCCATTCCTTTCAACATTATTAGAACCAAACTCAAAGCGATAGGGGTGAGAATTCATGGTAAATAATAAAAATTAAAAGTGAAAATAAAAACAAATAAACAAGCAAAAGAAAATATTTACAATAACCAATAATAAGGCACACAGTTGCAAATCCCCGGCAACGGTGCCATTTTGACGATCGGATTTCTGCTAATTTAGAATTTTATAAAAATAATCGCGTTGATAGTATAGCTTCTGAACCAATAGAGAATCCTTTCGTACAAAAGTTTTGTTTGTCACTAAAGCAAACCTAATAAAAAAATAAATAACCGAAGTATTTAAACCTCGGATCGTCTCTCAAGGAATTGCAGGGCGGTGTGATTTAATATTGGTTATGGAAAATTGTATTTTTGGGTTTTGAAATAAGAAACAGGTAATTTAAATGACGAGAAAAATAAATTAATAATTATATATATATCTTGGCAAGGTATAAGAAATTGAGGTCCTATCCTGACTATCCTTATCTGGTGTGATGAGAATTGGATTTTTGCTCCCACTTTTATTAACCTTTACTAACAAAAGAAAGTCAAGTGGACTAATTAATTTGCTGCTCAGGTTCCAGTCAACTCATATGGAAAGACTAGAGTTATTGGAGTACAAATTAATCAGCAAAGAATTCCAATTTCAATCAACAGCTGAGTTTGATAATTCAAGTGTTACTAATTACTCAACCAAAACAAGAGGGAAAATAAATCTAAATTTAAATTGGAAGCAATCATAAATAGAATAAAATAATTATTAATCTGAAATACCTCAAAATATATTAATTAAGAAAATCATAACATGAATGGTTCATAAGTCAAATTGGAACATTAACAAGTAAAAGTATTGGAATAAATAAAAATAAAGGAGAAACGTTAATTGAAGGAAAATATTGAACATGATATTGAAGTGGTAAAAATAAAAGGAATCCTAATCCTAAAATCTAAGAGAGAGGAGAGAACCCCTCTCTCTAAAAACTACATCTAATCCTAAAATTATGAATTTTGAATATTGTATTCTGTATATGTCCTTTGATTCCTCCATTCTCTGGCTTGGATTTGGGCCGAAAAAAGGGTCCAGAAATCTTTGGGGCGTTTTCTGCAGATTTTAATACGTGGCGTCTGTCACGCGTCTGCGTGGGTCACGCGTTCATGTCATCTGGGAGTTTTCCTTGTCACGCGTACGCGTCAATCACGCGTACGCGTCACTTGCGTTCTGCTTAAGGCGCGCGTCCGCGTCATCCACGCATTCGTGTCGCTGCATTTTCGCGCTAGGCACGCGTTCGCGTCGTCCATGCGTTCGCGTCGCTGCCTTTTTCTTCACAACTCTATTTTTGTGTTTTCCTTCCATTTTTGTATGTTTCCTTTTTGTCTTTTGATCCATTCCTGCCCTATGAGATCTGAAAACACTTAACACACACATCACGGCATCGAATGGTAATAATAGATAATTAAAATTATTATTTTTAAAGCATAGGAAACCTGTTTTTCACTTATATCATAAAATAAGGAAGGAAAAGTAAAACCATGCAATTTACATGAATAAGTGGGTGAAGGATTGAATAAATCACTTAATTTGAGCACAATTTATATCATAAAATATGGGTTTATCAATAGTCATCTTCGCGTGTCACGCGTATGCGTCAAGTACGCGCACGAGTCGCTATGCAATCTCGCTTATCACGCGTACGCGTTAGGTACGCGCACGCATCGCTGTAAAAATCTTCAATCACGCGCACGCGTGAGCCATGCATGCACGTCGATCCTCGCTGGTTATCTCCTTTATTTCTTATGCTCCTTCCATTTTTGCAAGCTTCCTCTCCATCCTTTAAGCCATTCCTGCCCTATAAAGCCTAAAAACACTTAACGCATGGATCGCGGCATCGAATGGTATAAAGGGTAATTAAAATTGACAATTTAAAGACTTAAGAAGCAAGTTTTCAACCATAGAACAAAATCGGGAAGGAATTGTAAAATCATGCAAATTGTATGAATAAGTGTGCAAAGACTTGATAAAAACCACTCAAATTAGCACAAGATAAACAATAAAATAGTGGTTTATCAATCTCTCCACACTTAAACATTAGCATGTCCTCATGCTAAGCTCAAGGAGACAAAAGGAATGAATGGGGGAAAGTAAGACTCATGTAATGCAACCTATGTATGTGAATGCAGATATGCTAAGATATTTCTATCTACTTGGTTAAAAGTAAACAAGTTCTCCAAGACAAATATAAATCAGATTCCACTAATTCAAGTCATACAATAAAAGACAAGTAAACTTGTAAGAAGACAGCTCATGAAAGCAGGGAATATAGAATCAAGCATTGAACCCTCACTGGAAGTGTATATGCACTCTAATCTCTCAGGTGTCTAGGGCCAATCACTCTACTCTTCTCTAGTCATGCTCTCTAAAATTTTGTTCTTCATCTAACCAATCAACAAATATTTAGTGTACACATGCAAACATCATGAGGTCTTGTCAAGGTTGTAATGGGGCTAAGGTAAGGGTGAGGATATATGTATGGCCAAATGAGTTCTAATATGAATCTTTGACTAACCTAAGTTCTCACCTAACATACACACACTCTATATATATATATGAAATTATTCCTAGCTACCCATAATCCCACTTTTTCATATTTCACATACTCATGTATCAAATTTTCTTTAATTTCACCATATATGCATTGATCTTTAATTATACTTAACATTGGGGTAATTTTGTCTCCTATTTATTTATTTATATTGTAATAATAAATATTTTTTTTTGAACATGAAAGCAAACATAACATTTTAATGCATATAGTTTTTCTGGTCTCACATGAGTATGCACCCCAATTCCCAATACTTTTATCAATAAAACACAACACAATTTCATCAAACCAAGTTCCCACAATTCCCCACACTTAATTGATACACAATCTCTATCTTAAGCTAACCAAAGATTCAATTAGGGTAATTAATTATTTTTTCGCTTAAGGCTAGTGATGTGGTAAAATACAGAAAATGGGGATTAAAAAGCTCAAAGTGGCGAACAAAGGTAATTGAAGTGGTAGGCTATTTGGGATAAGTGAGATAATAACAAATGATAGCCTCAATCATATTTATGCATACAAATATACTAAACAGTAGACATATAGAATGGAACAAAGCAAAGATTGCAATCGTAGATAAGAAAACACACAAGAATAAAAATTCATGGTTAAATAATGTAACCATATAATTAAGCTCAAATCTCACAGGTGGTGTGTTCTTAGCCATAATTCGTGTTCCAAATTACAATCTTCAAACAAATTTAACACAAATTTTCAATTTAAATTAGTGAAATATTATAAAATAGGGTCTTGAAAAGAAACTCATTACTTTAACCAAGCAAAACATACATGCAAGCAACTATTATCATGCAATCTATCCTACCTAACAAAAGAAAAACTAAAATGTTGGTGTCAAGAGAGAGAGATTACCTCCGAAAGTCAGGGACTGACCTTCCCACACTTAAGGCTTGGCACGGTCCTCCGTGCCATCAGTACGGAGCAAGATAGGGCTGGAAGCATCGCCTCCGCTGTCTAGTTCGCCATGGCTCCCTGTGCTACTAGGTGAAGGGGAGTCTGGGATGTCATTCTGTTCCGGAGGTGGGTGAGTACCAACAATGAGTTCCTTCAGATACTTGTATCGGCGCTTGTTACGGTGCTCCATTTGCTCCATCTGCCGGTCTTGCCAGTCAAACCTTTCAAGGATCTGAAGGAACATCTGATGGGTGGATGGTGCTTGTGGTGTGGATGATGGTGGAGTAGAAGAAGGAGGAGTATCCAAAGATGGGCATGCAGGCCGGCTCGTAGAAGGAACTGGTGGCCTGATGTACTTCCCATTTGGGACATACTGGTCAGCCCTAGAGATCATGACCTTCGTGTCTCCTGCCCGATAGGATACATCTGCTGCAGAGACTAAATCTGAAACCAATGCGGGAAAAGGCAGGTTACCCACTATCTGTACGTGTCCCGTGGCTTGTCGGATGTGCGGGACAGGTTGAGGGGTTGCTCTGTCAGGATGCACCAGATAAGGACAGCCATGTCCACTGTGAAGGTGGACTCGTGAGTGCTCGGAAAGATATAGTGGGACATAATCTGTGCCCACACGCGAGCCTCCAAGGTAAGTGACTGGGCTGAGATGCTCTTAGGATTTGACCGATGCGGCCCATTGATCCAGGTGCTGCCAGGTTAGGCTATAACTCCAAGGACGCTATCCCAGTCGAACTGATACATCTGGCGCTTAAGAGAGGCCTCTTGATATGCATCCAATCCCTCTGGGCTGGGTGGAAGATCCAGCGCTCTCTATATGGCACTCTCGAAGACAGAGACTTACTGCTGACGAATATAGACAGTCTGCAGAGTAGGCGAGTAGAAATTAGAGTAGAATTCAACTACCCAAGATAGGTTGGCCTCTCGCGGCTACCTCTTCAAAAATTCCCACTGTCTCCTCTCTATGCGGGGCTTGACAAAATCAACAAAGTGTGTTGGGACAATGAGTAGATGCTCATTATTGTAGTTCCTCTCAGCTAGGATGTGGAACATCTGCTCGCAGTAACGGTTAGTGAACCGTGTGGAGTCTCATGCGGGAAGGGCTTTCTCTGCTTCATCAACTTTAATGATCTTCTTCACTCGCTTTGTTGGCGGCTTAACACTGGTAGATGGTGGTGGCTTAGCCGGTGTTCTCTTGGTTCCTCGCCTTGCGGGTGTCTTATCAGTGGCCTTCTCTTTTCCTTTCTTGGTACCCATGCCTAAGGAAGAAAGAAAGAGGAAGATTGTTAAATAAATAGAACCAAAAATCGGAGGGAGAAAATTTCAAGTGATAATGAATGCCAAAGAAAAGATAATAGCTTAAATACATGGTAGCTACAACATGTAGGTAAGACATCAATTAAGATCTAGTAGGCAATTTAGAATAATTAGATGCAAGAGGGTAAAAGCATGCAAGTAATAGGCATGAGAAGCATAACTCAAGCATCAATTAATAAATGTGCCAAATTAAAGAGCACTTGTATGATGACAATTTTGAATGATAATCCCAAATACATGTGGATTCCAAATGTTGTGAAAAAGAGGCATTCAAGTAAAAGAGTAAAAGAAAATAGGGTTCAAAATGCCATAAGAGCTTTTTCACAAACACTTGGTGTGTAAGTTAAAATAGGAATGAAAATAATGAATCCAAATGTATATGAGAGCTAAATTTAAATGTCAATTGTCAAATCACTCCTCATAAGATCCACAAGCTCAATGATAATAAGGTACATCCAAATAAAACTCCAACACCAACATAAAATAATGCATGATAAAAGAAAGAAAAAGAAACCATAAATAACTAAGCTAAAAGAAAAATTGAGAAGAAAGAAAAATAAATAAATGCAGTAATTGAAAGAAGAATGAAGGAGTAGAGGGGAGGAAGAAAAGAATCTGATGTAGAAGATGAAAAAGGGAAGAAGAAAGTAGTAGATAGTAAGAAGGAATAAGGAAGAAAGAAGGAAGAAGAAAGAAGAAAGAATTAGGAATGAAAAAGAATTAGGATTGGGGGAGGGAATAATTGAAATCTAGCGGCGTACTGGTGTAACCACGCGGCGCATGCGACGCATACGCGTACGGCACGTGTACACGTGGGTCGCGCAAGTTTTAAACGACGCGTATGCGTGACAGTGGTTGTGCCAATCGCGCGAAGGCAGCCCCGCGCACGCACAACTCTCGGGTTGAAACGCTTGAGAGCCAAAAAGGCATATGACGCGTGCACGTCAGGTACGCGCACGCGTGGATAGCCACATAGTGAAACTGACGCGCACGCGTCAGGGACGCGTACGCATGACTAATTTTGTGCCTCTAGCACAGTTCCAGTGTGGGGGCAGCACAACTCTCTGTGCAGCATATTATTTACGCCGATTTCCAGGGTCACGCGTACGCGTCAAGGATGCTTACGCGTGGGTTGCTGAAAGCGCAAGCGACGCGCACGTGTGGGGTACGTGTATGTGTGGGCTTGGTTGTGCACAAAGCACGCTTTCGTCACCACTTCTGTGCAACTCTCGGGTCAATTCCTCGGTGTTACGAGATCACGCTTGACGCGCACGCGTCAGGGACGCTCGCGCGTCGAACACCTTTTTTTATGCAGAATGGAGAATGCAGATGATTATGCAGAAATTATGAAGAATACTGTGAAAAACAAAATAAAATAAAACTAGGAATGAAAAGGGACGATCATACCATGGTGGGTTGTCTCCCACCTAGCACTTTGCTTTTACGTCCTTAAGTTGGACGGTCCATAAGCTCAGTCTGCTTCTGTTGGTGGATCCTCCAAGAGGAAGATCTCCAGCTCCTTGTTATGCTTCATGGTTTTACCATGATACAGCTTCAAGTGATGTCCATTGACCTTGATGAATTTGGAGCTTGAGGGATGACTCAGGTGGAAGACTCCATATAGCACTGCCTTCTCTACTCTATAGGGGCCCTCCCATCTTGAACGCAGCTTGCCTGGCATGAGCCTCAGCCTTGAGTTGTAAAGGAGAACTAGCTTTCCAGGTCAGAATTCTCTTCGCTTGATATGCCTGTCATGCACAACCTTCACCTTCTCTTTGTATAGTCTGGAGTTGTCATATGCTTCGAGTCGAAGGGTCTCCAGTTCTGCTAGTTGCAGCTTCCTTTCAGCACCAGCCTTCTCAAATCCCATGTTGCATTCCCTTATAGCCCAGAAAGCCTTGTGTTCCACCTCCACTGGGAGGTGACAAGCCTTTCCGTATACTAGACGGAAGGGACTCATTCCTACGAGTGTCTTGTATGCTGTCGATAAGCCCAAAGCGCGTCTACAAGCCTGGTGCTCCAGTCTTTTCTATGAGGCTTGACAATCTTCTCCAGTATGCGCTTTATCTCTCTGTTAGACACCTCGGCTTGCCCATTGGTCTGAGGGTGGTAAGCTGTTGCTACCTTGTGAACAATGCCATGTTTCTTTAGTAGACCTGTTAATCTCCTATTACAAAAGTGAGTGCGTTGATCACTCACGATTGCTCGGGGTAATCCAGAGCGACAGATGATATGATTTCTAACAAAGGAGACAACAACGTTAGCATCATCAGTACGGGTAGGAATTGCTTCCACCCATTTAGAAACATAATCTACAGCTAACAATACGTATAAGAAACCACTAGAGTTTGGAAATGGACCCATGAAGTCAATGTCCCAACCATAAAAAATTTCACAGAATAGCATAAGTTGTTGGGGGCATCTCATCCCTCTTGGATATATTCCCAAACCTTTGGCATGGGGAACAAGATTTACAGAAAGCAATAGCATCCTTAAAAAGAGTGGGCCACCAGAATCCACAGTCTAGAATTTTTCTAGCTGTTCTTTGAGGGCCAAAATGTATACCACTCTCAGAGAAGTGGCAAGTCTCTAAAATTGACTGGAATTCTGATTAAGGCACACACCTTCTAATTATTTGGTCAACACCATACCTCCATAAATATGGGTCATCCTGATGGGGGCGGAAATTGGCGAGTTAAGAATGATTATAAAATATGCGTTGCAAGTATAGTTCTCAACCAACCAGAAATTCGCTTATCAATTTAGAAAGGTGTCACAGAAATTAAAATTAAAATACTGGGAGTATGGATCCCAGGTCATCTCCCAACAAGTTGCAGAAAAGTGTGCTATTTTATTAATCAGATGTTTTCAAAAAGGTTTGAGTTGAATGGCAGAAAATTAAATTAGAGAATTTATATAAATTTAAATAAAAGCCTTGACTGGGAGTTGATTAGTTGGAAGCCCTATTCTTGTTGCAGTACTCTCCAGATTAATTGATAATTGGGGGTTATTCTGTTTAGTTGTCCTTTACTAAGTAAGGGAAAGTTAAACAAGTTGGAATGCTGTTTCTATCCACAAGTTCCAATCCGCTCTTGGGGGGATTGGTGTTAGTGACTAGAGAGCAATCCAACAATAAACCCAATTACAATCTTTCTCTTGAGCATCCCAACTTCAAGGGTTTCTTTCAATCAACTCCCCATAAAGTTAGGGAACTACTCGCTCATGGTAAATGTAAAATTCATAACATAAGAAAAGGAATTAAAGAAAGACATGATAAATAATGATTAAAAGATTAATTAAAAATAAAAGTAATTCTTGTGATGGTTTCAGTGGCTAAGAGAAGGGGGGGTTGAATCTTAGCCCCCTTTTTGCTTGATTACACTTGCTGATTTCTGGAGACCTTTTTGATTTTTGTCTCGTCCCTAGCCACAAGACTTTTCTTTTTGTCTCGTCACTTGGCACGAGATATTTTTCAGTTTTAGCTCCTGTGCAGTAGAAACAGAAATGGAGTAGAAGAGAGAGAAAATTACACCCAGATATATCCTGGTTCAGCTGCTAAGTGCAGTGCAGCCTACATCCAGTCTCCATCACAACAATGATGAAATTTCACTATAATCAACCTGATTACAAACTGTAAAGTTCTAACCCAACTTACAAGGGAATTTCCACAGAATCATGATACACAACTCAGATGTACAAAGGAACTCTAAGGACATCTATGGCTTTTTCTTTTAATTTTGCACTCTCTGCCTTTTTCCGCTCTATGGCTTTTTCATACAAACCTTACTGTTTGCCTTTTTCCATGAGACTCAAGACATGACAAAATTAAACAGAAAAATACTAAACAGAATACATTGAAGGAGAAGAAAATCTGTAAGCTTAGGTAGCTCTGAGAATCCTGTGTCTTGCACTCTCACTGCTTACTTTTAACTCCTTGCTCCAAACCGTGGCTGTTCACTCTTTTTATAGAAGAGAGAAGCCTCCACACTTGAAGCCAAAATCCAAGCCAACTTCTTCTTCCTTCAAGAAACAGATTTGGTTCGGCCATACAGAGAGAGAAGAGATAACCATGCAATAACCAACATGCAATTACCTCTAGTCCTTCCTTGGTCATCACTCTTCATCAATCCGAGCTCTCCATCCTTGGCTTGCTCTCCAAGATGGATTTCTGGCCCTTGATGCTTCGTGATGATGATGACTTCATCTGCTTCAATCTCTGCCTCTACCATCACTTCGTCACTCTAGCTACTTCCCGTGGTGGTTGAGCAGAATCAAAGACAAGCCATGCCTCCAAGAATCTCTTCCTTGCTGGCCGAATCTTCTTCTTTCTTTTTGAGTATGAAGAGCTCGAGATTACCTCACCAAATCTTACCATATTTGGTGAAAATCTCAGCCACAGCATACTTTTATTTTGTTTTTCATGCCATCATTTTGATGGTCTTGTAGCGTGCTTCTTTTTCTCTTTGGTGGCTATGCTTAGCTTCCATGGTTTCTCTGTGTTATGACCGAAGGTTAGAAGCAAAAGAGAGAAGAAAGGAAGGTATGAACATTAACTAAAGGATTTAGACAAAATAAATTAAATGTCCATTTCCTTTTTATTTCTTCGTAGCGTGCCTTTCATTAAAGGCTATCAATCAAATCAATGAAACTTTCTCTCTCATATTTCCCATGTATTTATTAGCTTTACTTAATAAAATTTTGAATTCCACTTCATGATGAGTAAAGAAGTTCCGTTGGAAGCAATGGAACTTTGCTTTCTATACTTAGTGGATTCGGATCATGCATTGGGTCATGTAGCATCAATATTAATTTGGGCTTGTAGCAATAATAACTTCAATTTGGCCCAAATAATATCACAACAATTCAGCCATACTTCTTTGAACATTTTTTGAATCAAAGCTGAATTAGAAATAAAATCACACTTGGGCTTGTAGCAATTATATTTTGTTTTTGGCCCAATTATAAAACCTACAAAATTATTAATTAACATATGTTAGATGAAAATCAAATTAATCATTTTGTAATTAATTATTTTAATAATATTTAGTCATCACAAATATTAATTTAGAGCTTTTCAAACTCATCAATCTCCCCTTGATGACAAACATTATTAAAATTGAAATGGAAAGAAATTTAAAGATTTGAGTATAAAGTACTCCCTTTGAAGATTTGAATTTCTCCCCCTTTCTAATTATCACATGGCTCCCCCTTAATATATGCTGTTTTTACCAAGGGAAGCACTAACCTGTAACAATTTTAATCAAGCTTCAAGTAACAATGTTATTCAACATATTAATTTTGAAAATGTTGAATGGCTTGATTTATGAGTAGAATTGGATGATAATCAAAACTCATTTGTTATCAATAATTTGATTATCTGCTCAATCTATAATCAACCAAAAAGTCTTTTGAAAATAAATTGTTGTTTAAAATATTTTTCATTCAAATAAGAGCAAAGTAATTATGATAAGGAAAATATTTTTAATCAAGCTTGATCCTTTCAAACCATAGCAATTTTCAAACTTTATGTTTATATCACAGTTTAAAGGAACTGCCGAAGACAATTCAAAACAACAACCTAAACAACAATAATTTTATCAAGGTAAGTCAAATGTCACACAACAAACATTTTACCAAGATAAATATTAAATTACAAACTTCAAAGCTTCAAGCATCAACTCAAAACAGCAAGCATCAATCAGATGCATTAATAACATCAAACACATAACAAAATATTGAAACTTAAAACAAGGGAGGTCATGAATCCAAACAAGAATTTTATCCCTGTTTTGTTAATTTCAATTTTCAGCACTTTCTCCCCCTTTTGGCATCAAGGGGCACTACAAAATAAATGAGAATAACATACAAAAGGCAAAATATTTATTTTTCACCAAAACACAATGGTCCAGTCAGCACACATGCATTTGAGCAAATGACAATCAAAGCTTAACTCGAAATTAATCCACTTACACAGAGTGTTCAAAACAGAGCCAGATCAGAGCATAAAATAAAGCAAAGCAGGGCAACACATTATACAAAGCAAAACAAGTTAATGAAACATAACAGTTTCAATTCAACCCTTTTTCTCTTCTCCCCCTTTTGTCATCAAGGAGGGACCCTGCAAAGCAATGCAATCCATAATAATTCAAGCATAAAACAAAACAGCATCGAGTTAAGTTTGGTACAGTCATCCAAGACACATGAAAATAGTTTCCCTGAGTCAAATACACATAGAGCAAAATAACAGAGCATTCGGCAGCAGCAACAGGTAACCAAAACTCAGCATGTTCAAAAATATTTCCTGCCAAACAATTCAATCAAGCAAAAATATCCAGCAACATAAAGTTCAGCCAACATATAAGATCAAATAAAATTGGCAGGCAATAAACATCAGAAAATTCAGAGTATCATTAGATCAGTCACTCTCTTTTTCTACTATCCTCTCCTATTAAGATATGATGTGATAATCTCCAAAAATTATTATTATTATTATTATTATTATTATTATTTAATAAAAATATGATGAAGAACTCAAACGGGCCAGAGTCATAGAGTGGGTAAAAGAAATTGGTTGCGCCCATGATTATTAATATCAGAATCTGTCTCCCCCTGTATCAGTGCCAGTTCATCACGTCCTCAATTTTGTCTCCTGATTTCCTACGAGATAAAAACAAACAGAATCAAAAAATTTACAAATTCTCAACAGAACTTAATTCTACATTCCCAAACTATTTCTCAAGGTGCAGAATCTGTCTTCACAGAGGGGCTTAGTGAAAATATCCGCAAGTTGATCTTCAGATTTTACAAATTGAATATCAATAGTTCCCTTTTGTACATATTCTCTAATGAAATGATATTTTATCTCAATGTGCTTTGTTCTTGAGTGCAAAACAGGATTTTTTGAAATATTTATGGCACTCATGCTGTCACAGAACAAGGGTATACTATTGATTTTTAATTTGTAATCTTCCAATTGTGTTTTTAACCAAATTAATTGAGAGCAACATGCAGATGCGGAAATGTATTCTGCTTCAGCCGTGGATAATGCTACTGTGGCTTGCTTCTTGCTTGACCACATGTTGAGTGAGCTTCCAAGGAAGTAACACATACCGGATGTGCTCCGTCTATCCACTCTATCTCCTACATAATCTGCATCACAAAACCCTACTGCACAAAAGTCATCAGATTTAGGATACCATAATCCAAAATTACAAGTCCCCTTAATGTATCTAATGATGCGTTTAACAGCCGTAAGATGAGATTCTTTTGGGTGAGATTGAAACCTTGAGCATACACCCACACTTTGAACAATATCCGGTCTAGAGGAGGTAAGGTACATAAGTGAACCTATCATTCCTCTATACCTTGTTTCATCCACATCTTGGCCATCATCATCCTTTTTAAGTTTTGTGTTAGGGTGCATTGGTGTACCCATTGGTTTGGAATTTTCTAGGCCAAACTTTTTGATAAGTTCTTTTGCATACTTTCCTTGGTGAATAAAAGTACTACTAGGAGTTTGTTTGATTTGGAGGCCAAGAAAGAAAGTAAGCTCTCCCATTAAACTCATCTCAAACTCACTAGTCATGAGTTTTCCAAACTCTTCACACAAGGTCTCATTAGCCGAACCAAACACAATGTCATCCACATAAACTTGAACTAGGAGAATATCATCATTAGATGCTTTAATAAATAAAGTAGTGTCGGTGGTACCCCTTTGAAATTGATTTTCCAATAAGAAGGCACTAAGCCTTTCATACCAAGCCCTAGGAGCTTGCCTAAGGCCATAAAGAGCCTTTGAAAGTTTGAAAACATGATTTGGAAAATCCTTATGTTCAAAACCGGGGGGTTGTACCACATACACTTTTCTATCAATAAAGCCATTAAGGAAAGCACATTTAACATCCATTTAAAACATTTTAAAGCCCTTATGGGCAGCATAGGCTAGAAGCAACCTAATTGCTTCCATTCTAGCTACCGGAGCAAAAGACTCATCAAAATCTATACCCTCTTCTTGATCGTAACCTTGGGCCACTAGTCTAGCCTTGTTACGAACAACTTGTCCATCCTCACCAAGTTTATTTTTAAACACCCACTTAGTACCCGTAACTTTCTTACCATCCGGATGAGGTACTAGTGTCCAAACCTCATTCTTGTCGAATTGAGCAAGCTCTTCTTGCATGGCTTTGACCAATGATGGATCTTCAAGAGCTTGTTTCACATTATTGGGCTCCATTTGTGACAAGAGTGCAAGGTTGCTTGGTTCGGATTGTCTTTTGGTTGAGGATCTTGTTGTCACTCCTTGGGAGGGATCACCAATGATGAAGTCATGAGGATAACCCCTCATTGACTTCCATTCTCTAGGCTTCCTTTGTGGTGTTGAGCTTTGATGAGTTTCTGTTGGTCTCACTGTTTCAGTTTCTCGTGCTGGTTCAGGAGACAAAATGGAAATGTCTCCTCCAATCTGACGAGACAAAATTGGACTGGCAGATTCTTCAATTTGGGTAGACTTGGGATTCTCTTTGCTTGTTCCAGCTTCTTCACAATCTGAATCATTATCTATCACAGTGCTGGGAATTAAATTAGAATCACAAAAAGTAACATGTATGGATTCCTCTATGGTTCTATGTTCTTTAAGGTAAATCCTATAGGCCTTGCTAGTGGTGGAGTATCCAACAAATATTCCTTCATAAGACTTTGGATCAAACTTACCAAGATTTTCTTTGTTGTTAAGCACAAAACATTTGCATCCAAAAACATGAAAATACTTAAGATTTGGAGGGGTTCCTTTCTATAGTTCATAAGGAGTTCTTTTCAACCCTTTTCTAATTATTGTCCTATTCAAAATATAGCATGCTGTATTTAAAGCTTCAGCCCATAGAAATTTAGGAACCTCATTCTCACATAACATAGCTCTTGTCATTTCTTGAAGGCTTCTATTCATTCTTTCAACAATCCCATTTTGTTGAGGTGTTCTAGGACATGAAAAGTTATGAGAAATTCCTAAGTCATCACAGAATTTTTCAAAATCTTGGTTTTCAAATTCTCTTCCATGATCACTTCTCAAATGGAAAATTTTTAAATCCTTTTCATTTTGAATTTTCTTGCAAAGAGTTGAGAAGGCATGAAAAGCATCATTTTTATGAGCAAGGAAGAGTACCTAACCAAATCTAGAGTAATCATCTACCACCACAAGACCATAGTGTTTACCTCCTAAACTTTGAGTTCTTGTTGGGCCAAAAAGATCAATGTGCAACATCTCTAATGGCCTTTTGGTTGAGATTCCATCTTTAGGTTTAAAAGAGGATTTTACTTGTTTGCCCAATTGGCAAGCATCACAAGTGAGATCCTTATCAAATTTGATATTTGGAATTCCTCTAACCAAATTTTTCTTGACTAGCTTGGAAATTTGGTACATGCTTGCATGACCCAACTTTCTATGCCATAGCCATTTTTCAGATTCAAGAGATGTAAAACTTGTCACATTTTGTTCTTTCAAGTCCTCAAGAGTCAATCCATACACATTATTGCACCTTTTAGCTTCAAATAAAATATCTCCAATTTTCTCACAAACAACTAAACATACAGACTTCCTAAAAATAACTTCAAAGCCTAAATCACACAATTGACTAACACTAAGTAAATTATGTTTCAAACCATGTACAAGAAGAACATCATACAAGATGAAAAGCTTTTACCAACTTTTCCAACGGCCACTATCTTTCCTTTACCATCATCACCGAAAGTGACAAGTCCTCCATCATATT
Organism: Arachis ipaensis; assembly: GCF_059453495.1. NCBI lineage: Eukaryota > Viridiplantae > Streptophyta > Magnoliopsida > Fabales > Fabaceae > Arachis > Arachis ipaensis. The sequence goes on from NC_142439.1 coordinate 99,489,557, forward strand.
CATTAAGCTTTATGAAGAAGGTTGTCTTTCCGGTCATGTGCCTAGAGCATCCGCTGTCCATGTACCACATATTTTCCTTCCGTTTGGATGCTAGGCATACCTACAAAATAAGCTCAAGTGACCTTAGGTATCCAAATTTTCTTGGATCTTTTCACGTTAAACCATCTCCTATGTCTCAAACCATTATAATCAAAAACAACTTTGTAAACTTTATCACCAATCATTCTTTCACCAAAAAAACATTGAATGGGAAAGTGTCCATTTCGGTTGCATAGTCTACAAAACCTTGGAGTTGCTGATTTGTTAAAGTAGGTGGGATCTTGAAACCTTGTGTCATTAGAAGATGAAGCTTTATTTTCAAAAGAAGGTTTCTCATTTGATTTGTAAAACCCCAAACCAGCTTTATCAAAGAGTGGTTTTTGACTAGCCAATATTTGATTTAAATTTCCAGAACTTTGAGTAAACTTGGCTAAGTCATTTTCCAGATTTTTAACCTTTTTTAGCAACTCTTCATTCTCCTTAAAACAATTTACATATGCAACAACAGAATGGTTACTTTCACAACTTCTAAGTTGGGCTTTTAGCTGCTTATTTTCTTCAACAAGTTCACAAGTAGTTTCGGCCTCCCTTAGCTTTTCTTTAAGAAAACTGTTTTCAGTTTTAAGAATGATAATTTGTTGTTCAAGATCTTGGTTATCAAGCAGAAAACATCTTATTTTTTCAGAAAGGTGGTCTATCATAAGATGAAGATCTTCGGTGTTAGGATTGTGAAAGACTACCTGATCTATGTGATCCGCCATGAGACATGGTTGAGACTTGGTCTTGGATTCCTCATCATCATCATCTGAGTCATTTTCTAAATCCTCCCATGAAGCCATCAGCCCCTTCTTCTTTCCTCTTTTTGATTTTTCCTCCTTCTTTAACTTGGGACAATCGGATTTGAAGTGCCCCATTTCCTTGCAGTTGTAACAAGTTACTTTGCTAAGGTCTTTCTTCATTTTTCTTGAGCTGCTGCCTTTGCCTTTGAGCTTCACCATTTTCCTGAATTTTTCGGCAAACAACACAAATTCATTTTTAGAGGAGTTATCACTGGATTCATCATCCAAGGGGTTAGTTACAGAAGAAAAAGCAATTCCTTTCTTTTTTGACTCTTTTTTCAAATAAGTATTTTCAAAAGCAAGAAGGTTTCCTCTCAAATCATCAACTGTCATGGAATCAAGGCTACTGCTCTCAGAAATAATTAAAGCTTTTGTTTCCCACTCTTTAGTGAGACATCTCAGCACTCTTCTCACAAGCACAGAATCAGAATGTGTTATTCCCATAGCATCCAAGCCAACAATGATGGTGTTGAACCGTTCAAACAGTTCATCAATGGATTCTCCTTCCTTCATTGTAAACATTTCATACTCCCTGTTTAACATGTCTATCTGAGTCTTCTTTACAATGGTGGTTCCTTCATGAGTGATTTGCAATTTATCCCAGATTTTCTTTGCCATTGTGCATCGTGATACCCGTCGGTATTCCTCAAAGCTGATAGCACAATTGAGAAGATTTACAGCCTTGGCATTTAGCTCCACCTTCTTTCTATCTTCCTCGGTCCAACTTGCTTCTGGTTTAAGAGTGACTACTCCTTCAACATTTGTGTTAGTTGGAAACTGAGGACCCTCTAGGATGATCTTCCAAAGCCTGTAGTCTACTGCTTGCACAAAGATTTTCATTCTCTCCTTCCAATAGGTATAGTTTTTCCCATTGAAAAAAGGCGGTCTGTTGCTTGACTGTCCTTCTGTAAGGTTGTAGGACACTAGATTTGAGCCACTGCTTTCTACCATCTGGATCTTTTCTCCAAGCTGCAAAGCTTGATCTCTTTGAGACCAAGCTCTGATACCAATTGATGGTTTCAGTGGCTAAGAGAAGGGGGTTGAATCTTAGCCCCCTTTTTGCTTGATTACACTTGCTGATTTCTGGAGACCTTTTTTATTTTTGTCTCGTCCCTAACCACGAGACTTTTCTTTTTGTCTTATCACTTGGCACAAGATATTTTTTAGTTTTAGCTCCTGTGCAGTAGAAACAGAAATGGAGTAGAAGAGAGAGAAAATTACACCCAGATATATCCTGATTCAGCTGTTAAGTGCAGTGCAGCCTACATCCAGTCTCCGTCATAACAATGATGAAATTTCACTATAATCAACCTGATTACAAACTGTAAAGTGCTAACCCAACTTACAAGGGGATTCCCACAGAATCATGATACACAACACAAATGTACAAAGGAACTCTAAGGACATCTATGGCTTTTTCTTTTAATTTTGCACTCTCTGCCTTTTTCCGCTCTATGGATTTTTCATACAAACCTCACTGTTTGCCTTTTTCCATGAGACTCAAGACATGACAAAATTAAACAGAAAAATACTAAACAGAATACATTGAAGGAGAAGAAAATCTGTAAGCTTAGGTAGCTCTGAGAATCCTGTGTCTTGCACTCTCACTGCTTACTTCTAACTCCTTGCTCCAAACCGTGGCTGTTCACTCTTTTTATAGAAGAGAGAAGCCTCCACACTTGAAGCCAAAACCCAAGCCAACTTCTTCTTCCTTCAAGAAACAGATCCGGTTCGGCCATACAGAGAGAGAAGAGATAGCCATGCAATAACCAACATGCAATTACCTCTAGTCCTTCCTTAGTCATCACTCTTCATCAATCCGAGCTCTCCATCCTTGGCTTGCTCTCCAAGATGGATTTCTGGCCCTTGATGCTTCATGATGATGATGACTTCATCTGTTTCAATCTCTACCTCTACCATCACTTCGTCACTCTAGCTACTTCCTGTGGTGGTTGAGTAGAATCAAAGACAAGCCATGCCTCCAAGAATCTCTTCCTTGCTGGCCGAATCTTCTTCTTTCTTTTTGAGTATGAAGAGCTCGAGATTACCTCACCAAATCTTACCATATTTGGTGAAAATCTCAGCCACAGCATACTTTTATTTTATTTTTCGTGCCATTATTTTGATGGTCTTGTAGCGTGCTTCTTTTTCTCTTCGGTGGCTATGCTTAGCTTCCATGGTTTCTCTGTGTTATGACCGAAGGTTAGAAGCAAAAGAGAGAAGAAAGGAAGGTATGAACATTAACTAAAGGATTTAGACAAAATAAATTAAATGTCCACTTCCTTTTTGTTTCTTGGTAGCGTGCCTTCCATTAAAGGCCATCAATCAAATCAATGAAACTTTCTCTCTCATATTTCCCACGCATTTATTAGCTTTACTTAATAAAATTTTGAATTCCACTTCATGATGAGTAAAGAAGTTCCGTTGGAAGCAATGGAACTTTGCTTTCTATGCTTAGTGGATTCGGATCATGCATTGGGTCTTGTAGCATCAATATTAATTTGGGCTTGTAGCAATAATAACTTTAATTTGGCCCAAATAATATCACAACAATTCAGCCATACTTCTTTGAACATTTTTTGAATCAAAGCTGAATTAGAAATAAAATCACACTTGGGCTTGTAGCAATTATATTTTATTTTCGGCCTAATCATAAAACCTACAAAATTATTAATTAACATATGTTAAATGAAAATCAAATTAATTATTTTGTAATTAATTATTTTAATAATGTTTAGTCATCACAAATATTAATTTAGAGTTTTCTAAACTCATCATCTTGTATTAATAAATGCTAAAATAATCCAATAGTAAAATTAAGTAAATTAAGGAACATGGAAATGTAAGAGACAAGTAAAGAGAACGAACTTGAATTTCGAAGTCTTGATGAGGCAATAACTCTTCTCAATATCCCAATGCAAAATCAATGAACATAACAAATCCTAAAAACTATGAATGTGTAGAGAGAAAACCTAGAGGAGAGGAAAACTAGATCTAAAAACTTAAAACTATGCGGAATGAATGTCTCCCTTGGTTTCTGCATGTTCTCTGGCTCTAGTCTGCTTTTTTGGGCCAAAAACTGGGTCAAAATAAGGCCCGAAATCGCCCCCAGCGATTCTGCAGATTATGCAGATCGCGCATGTCACGCGGACGCGTCGCCCATGCGGCCGCGTCACTGCGATTTCCTCTCTTTCGTGCGGTCGCGTCATCCATGCGGCCGCGTCGCTTCTCGCTGGTCATTTCCTCAATTTCTTGTGTTCCTTCCATTTTGCAAGCTTCCTTTCCAATCTCTAACTCATTCATGCCTTATAATGCCTGAAACACTTAACACACATATCACGGCATCGAATGGAATAAAGGAAAAATAAAATACATAATTAAAAGTCTCTAGGAAGCAAGTTTTCAATCATGTAATAAATTTAGGAAGGAAATATAAATGCATGCTTATTTAATGAATAAGTGGGTAAAGATCATGATAAAACCACACAATTAAACGCAATATAAACCATAAAATAGTGGTTTATCAACCTCCCCACACTTAAACATTAGCATGTCCTCATGCTTAGTTGAAGGAGATAAAATAAATGAGTAAGAACATGTAAAACCTGTGCAATGCAATGCAACCTATATATATGAATGCAACTATATGATTTTTGTCCACTTGATCAAAAGTAAGTAAGCTCTTCAAAATAATTACAAATCAAATTCTACTAACTCAATTCTTATATAGTAAGAACAGATAAAAATGCAAGAAGATAGCTCATGAAAGCAGGGAACATAGAAATTCAAGCATGGAACCCTCACTGATGGTGTATGTACACTCTAGTCTCTCTAGTGTATAGGGTCATCACTCTATCTTTCTCTAATCATGCTCTCTAATTTTTGTTCTTCTCCTAACCAATCAACAACATTTAATATACCAATGCAAACATCATGAGGTCTTTTCAAGGTTGTAATGGGGCCAAGGTAAGGGTAAGGATGCATATATGGCTAAGTAAGCTTATAAATTGAATCTTTAATTAACCCAAGCTTTAACACAACCTATATATATTCTATATGACTTTAGAATTCATACCTAGCTACCCAGAAATCTCTTTCACATCCATACTCATGTATCAATCTTTTATTTTGATTTTATCATACATGCATTGATCTTTGAATGCTTGACTTAGCATTGGGGTAATTTTGTCTCCTTATTTATTTGTTGAATATTTTTGGATATATATATATATATATTTTTTTTTTCATAGAAACATAAAAATAACATAGCTTATCAATGCACATAGAGTTTTAATTCTTATAGTTTCACATGAGTAGGTATCCAAATTCCCATTATATTATCATGACTCATTCCCTTATTATCCTTTGTTCCCACAATTTCCCATACTTGATTGACACACACAATTCTATCTTAAGCTAACCAAAGATTCAATTTGGGATATATACTTGTTTTTCCGCTTAAGGCTAGTAATGTGGTAAAATATAGAACAAATGGGATTTAAAGGCTCAAAGTGGCTAACAAAGATAATTGAAAGGGTAGGCTTAATTTGGATAAGTAAGCTCAACAAATAATGGCTTCAATCATGTGCAAACATATAAATATAATAAACATTGGACATATAGGATGAAACAAAATGTAGATTATAATCATAGAGAAGTAAACACACAAGAATAAAATAATTATGGTTAAATAATGTAACCATTCATAAAGGCTCAAATATCACAGGTTGTGTGTTCTTTAGCTCAAAAATCATGTTCCAAATACAACTTCAAGCAAATTTAACATAAAATTTTTAATTAAAATTAGTGAAATTTTGTTCCAAGGATAGAGTCTTAGAAGAAACTCATTGTCTTTTCAATCAAGCAGAACATGCATGCAACTAATCTATTACTATGCAATTTATCCTATTCTATAAAAGAAAAATCTAATTAAATATCCTAATTTATTGGTGCTAGGGAAGAGAAATTACCTCCGGAAGTCAGGTACTGACCGACCTCCCCACACTTAAGGCTTTGCACTGTCCTCGGTGCCATCTGTCAGGAATAAAGGTGTGCTGGTAGCAGTATCTCCATCGTCGGGGCCATTGTGGCTCCCTGTGCTGGTAAAGGAAGTGGAGTCCGGGGTGTCTGAGTCCTTGAATTTTTCCATGATCAGCTCCTTGAAGTATGTGAATCGGCGCTTGTTACGGCGCTCTCTCATCTTAGCTTTGTGTTCTTGCCGATCCAACCTTGCAAGTATCTGCTGGAGCAGTTGGTCTGTAGTAGGTGCTTGTGGTGTTGAAGAAGGAATATCTTCAACTGTTTCAGTAGGATGGCTGATAGTGGCTGCTGGAAGTCTAAGGTACTTCCTGTTAGGGATATACTGATCATCCCGGGAGAGCATGGCTTTGGTGTCCCCAGCTCTGTAGGAGACTCCGGCGGCTAAGATAAGATCTGAGACCAAGGCAGGGAAAGGTAAGTTGTCCGCAATTTGTACGTGTCCCATGGCATTCCGGATGTGTCTTGGTAGGTTCAGAGGCTGGTCTGTAAGGATGCACCATAGTAGAACGGCCATGTCCGCAGTGAAGGAGGATTCATGAGTGCTCGGAAAGACGTAATGGGACATGATCTGTGCCCATACGCGAGCCTCCAAGGTAAGTGCTGAAGCCAAAATTCCCTTAGGGCGGGTACGATGGTATCCGTAGTTCCAACGGCTGCCAGGTAGTGCGATAACTCTGAGAACAGCGTCCCAGTCAAATTGGTACATCTGGCGCTTGAGTACGGCTTCTTGAAAGGCATCCAATCCTTCTAGAACAAGGGGAAGACTTAGAACTTTTTGAATGGCCTCTTCTGTAATGGGGACTTGCTTCTGACGGACGTAGACAGACTGCAGGGTTGGTAGGTGGTAGTTGGAGTAGAACTCGACTACCCAAGAAAGATTGACCTGCCTTGGCTGTCTTTGTAGGAAACCCCATTGTCTTCGGGCAATCTGCGGCTCAACAAATGTAGCAATGTGGTTTGGGAGGAGAAGAAGGTATTCATTGTTGTAACTCCTTTCTACCAGGATGGAGAACTTCTGCTCACAGTAGCGATTGGGAAATCGCACAGTGTCCTTTGCTGGGAAGGCTCTTTCTTTATCATCAACCTTTATAATCCTCTTAATCTTTTTTGTTGAGGGCTTTACTGCGGTGGAAGAAGGCTCTGCCACTAATGCTCTCTTCGTTCCTCTCCTTGCTGTTGATTTGGGAATGGCTTTCTCTTTTCCTTTCTTGATGGCCATCCTAAAAAAGGGAAGAGAAAGTAAATTAAATTCAAAGAGATAGAGCAAGGAAGAGAATGAAAAAGGATGGTTATAGGTTCACATTAAAAGGTAAATGATGTTAACACACGCTCATGAGTACATGTGAAAACTCATTAATGGAAAATAGCTAGTGCATATGATGACAAGTGAATGCAAGGTGTTTATTGGCATGCCGGCAAAGGGCATGAGTAGCATAGATCAAGCATCACTCGTAACAAACCATCACGTTGGTATTGACAATTAAATTCAATAAATAAAATAGTAAAGGGAATTTGTGAAAAGCAAGCATTGAATATTAGAGTAGAAAAATGTAGAGAAGTTCATAATTCCATATGGCTTTTTCACAAACACATAGCATGCATGTAGAAGAAGCTTTTGAAAATAAGGATTTGAACATGCAAGTGATCCCTTAAAAAGCAATATATAATTGTCAAACAAATTTATAACAATCCACAAGCATATAGTAATAAATAAGGACTCACATAAATTGATAACACCAAGTAAAAAGGAAAAAAAAAAGAAAAAGAAAATATGAATAATGAAGGTAAAAAGAAAAGAAAAGAAGATGGCATATAAAAATAAGAAGAATAATAGAAAAGTAGGGAGAGGAGAAGAAAAGAAAACCTTGTTAATGGAGGTGAGAGAGAGAGTAGAAAGTGTAAAAAGTGAGAGAGAATAAAGAAGGAAGAAGGGGAAATTAAGGAGAGAAAAAAGAAAAATAGGATTTGGGGAGAAAAAGATAAGATAGTTGGCAAATCAGGGAAGCTGTGCGGCGCAATCGACGCGGTCGCATGGGGCATGCGGTCGCGCGACTTGCGCTGATACTAATTGACGCGGTCGCGTCGGTCACGCGATCGCGTGACCCGTTTTAGGCTAATGGCACGAGGGTAGCCTCGCACTCGCACAACTCTCTGTTCAAAATCATACAATGCCAAATTTTAAGTGACGCGATCGCGTGGGGCATGCGATCGCGTGAGTGGGCTTTCAGAAGGATGTGACGCAGACGCGTGAGGCACGCGATCGCGTGAGAGGGATTGCGCGTCCAGTGCCAGTCCAGCACCACTCTAGCACAACTTTCGGGTGTACACCACTTTGACGTCGAAATCCTAGTCAAGCGTGTCGCGTGGGAGGCCATTAGTCCCATATGACGCAGTCGCGTCAGCGACGCAGTCGCGTGGGGTGATTTGTGTCATTGGCACGCCTCCAGCCCTGCTTCTGCGTAACTCTCTGTTCATATTATTATTGTCTCCCATATCCTTGCGACGCGGACGCGTCAATGAGGCGGTCGCGTCGCATGATGATTTTTTTTTTTTTTTGAAAATAAAAGTATGTAAATGCAGATGCACGAAATGTACTAATGAAGAGAAGGGTTATTGAATAAGAAAACTAAGAATAAAGAAAAGAACGATCATACCATGGTGGGTTGTCTCCCACCTAGCACTTTGCTTTAACGTCCGTAAGTTGGACGCTCCACTAGCTCAGTCTTTGGCTATGTGGGGATCTTCCAAGAGGAAGATCTCAAGCTCCTTGTTTTTCTTCAGCTTCTCGTCATGGTACAGCTTTAAACGATGTCCATTAACTTTGATAAGTTTAGAGTTTGAAGGATAGCTTAGGTGATAAACTCCGTACGGTTCGGCCTTCTCTACTCTGTATGGACCTTCCCATCTCGATCTCAACTTACCTGGCATGAGCCTTAGTCGAGACTTGTAAAGGAGGACTAAGTCCCCAGGTTGGAACTCTTTCCTCTTGATGTGCTGATCATGTAAAGCCTTCATCTTCTCCTTGTATAGTCTTGAGTTCTCATAAGCTTCTAGGCAAAGGCTCTCCAGTTCCTGCAGTTGCAACTTCCTTTCAGCTCCGGCTTTGTCAATTCCCATGTTGCATTCCTTTACTGCCCAGAAGGCTTTGTGCTCTACTTCAACAGGGAGATGACAAGCTTTTCCATAAACTAAGCGGAAAGGACTCATCCCAATGGGTGTTTTGTATGCTGTTCTGTATGCCCAGAGTGCATCTTGTAGCCTGGTGCTCCAATCTCTTCTATGAGGTTTGACTATCTTCTGCAAGATACGCTTTATCTCTCTATTTGACACCTCGGCTTTCCCATTAGTCTGAGGATGGTAGGCTGTTGCAACTTTATGAATTATCCTATGCTTCTTCATTAGTCCTGTTAGTCTCCTGTTACAAAAATGGGTGCCTTGATCGCTCACGATTGCTCGTGGGGATCCAAAGCGACAAATAATATGGTTTCTCACAAAGGAAACAACAATGTTAGCATCATCATTGCGGGTAGGAATTGCTTCCACCCATTTGGAAACGTAATACACAGCTAACAATATATAGAGATAACCATTAGAATTCGGAAATGGACCCATGAAGTCAATGCCCCAAACATAAAAAATTTCACAAAAAAGCATAATTTGTTGAGGCATCTCATCCCTCCTGGATATATTACCAAATTTCTGGGATGGGAAACAAGATCTACAAAATTCAGCAGCGTCTCTAAAAAGAGTATGCCACCAGAATCCACAGTCTAAGATTTTTCTAGCAGTTCTTTGAGGGCCAAAATGTCCTCCACTCTCAGATGAGTGACAGGCCTCTAAGATGGACTGGAATTCTGATTGAGGTACACACCGTCTAATTACCTGGTCAGCGCCACATCTCCATAAATATGGGTCATCCCATATATAATATTTAGACTCGCTTTTCAGCTTGTCTCTCTGATGCTTAGAAAAGTTTGGAGGGAAAGTGCGACTAACTAGATAATTAGCTACAGGTGCATACCAAGGGACTATCTCAGATACTGCTTGCAGGTTATCAAATAGAAAATTATCAGCTATAGGAGTGGAGTCATCCTTAATGTGCTCAAGGCGACTCAAGTGGTCTGCCACTAAATTTTGGTTACCATTCCTATCCTTAATTTCTAAATCAAATTCTTGTAATAGCAGTATCCAACGTATAAGCCTTGGTTTGGACTCCTTTTTAGATAATAAATACTTTAGAGCTGCGTGGTCTGAATACACTACTACCTTCGTACTAAGTAAATAGGCCCGGAATTTATCCAGAGCAAAAACAATAGCAAGAAGCTCTTTCTCAGTAGTAGTGTAATTCGACTGAGCGGCATCTAAAGTTTTAGACGCGTAAGCAATAACAAAAGGATCTTTACCTTCACGCTGAGCCAGTGCTGCTCCTACGTCATGGTTGGAAGCATCACACATTATTTCAAATGGTTGGCTCCAATCTAGTCCTCTCACAATTGGGGCTTGAGTCAATGCAGTTCTCAGCTTATCAAATGCTTGTTTGCAATTTTTACCGAACTCGAACTCAATATCTTTCTGCAGTAATCTGGATAAGGGAAGTGCTACCTTACTGAAGTCCTTAATGAATCTCCTGTAAAAACCTGCATGGCCAAGGAAAGAACGGACCTCCCTCACAGAAGAGGGGTAAGGTAAACTAGAAATAGCATCCACCTTTGCTGGATCTACAGAAATGCCAGTATTAGACACAACATGTCCTAGGACAATCCCTTGTTTAACCATAAAGTGACATTTTTCAAAATTTAATACAAGGTTTGTACTGACACATCTATCTAATACTCTAGATAATCCATCTAAGCAAAGGCTAAAGGAATCACCATAAACACTAAAATCATCCATAAAAACCTCCATACAGTCCTCAATAAGATTAGAGAAAAGACTCATCATGCACCTTTGGAAAGTAGCTGGTGCATTGCACAAGCCAAAAGGCATTCTCTTGTAAGCATAAGTCCCAAAAGGACATGTAAAAGTAGTCTTTTCCTGATCCTCAGGAGCTATATGAATCTGGAAATAACCTGTGTAACCATCTAGAAAACAATAATGCGATTTACCTGATAGGCGATCCAGCATTTGATCAATGAATAGAAGAGGATAGTGATCCTTACGGGTTGCTTGGTTGAGGCATCTGTAGTCAATGCAGACCCTCCAGGCGTTCTGAACTTTGGTTGTCAGGAGCTCTCCATGCTCATTCTTCACTGCAGTGACTCCAGACTTCTTTGGCACCACTTGTACTGGACTTACCCATTCACTGTCTGAGATAGGATAGATGATATCTGCCTCTAATAGTCTGGTCACTTCCTTTTTGACAACCTCTAGGATAGTGGGGTTCAGTCTTCTCTGGGGTTGACAGACAGGTCTTGCTCCCTCTTCTAAAAATATCCTATGCTCACAGACTTGGGGATTTATGCCTACTATGTCTGCCAAACTCCAATCAATTGCCTTCTTGTGCCTCCTCAGCACACCAAGTAGCTGCTCTTCCTGTTGAGAAGTGAGTTCCCTTACAATGATAACCGGAAACTTCTGCCCGTCTTCAAGGTAAGCATATTTGAGGTGTGGAGGAAGGGATTTTAATTCTAACTTCTGATCATGTTCAGGCTCTGGGTTGTCTGGAGCTGGTAATAGTGGTAAGGCACTGTCATTGTCCTCTGAGAGTGTCCCCACACTTGGACCTTGTCCTGTGTGCTTCTCTTCAAATTCCTCTTGGTGAAATTCAGCCACGGTTTCATCTATAATGTCACACTTGAGGATAGAGTGATCCTCTGGAAGATGCTTCACAACTCCATTCAGATTGAAAATCACTACTCGGCCATCTATTTCAAAAGAGTATGTTCCTGAGAAAGCATCTAATTTAAACTTTGAGGTCTTTAGGAATGGTCTTCTGAGTAGGATTGATGATGGCTTGTCTGAGTCATTCTGGGGCATCTCCAGGATATAAAAATCAATGGGAAATGTGAGCCCTTTAATGCCCACTAAGACATCTTCAGCAACTCCAGCCACTGTAATAATGCTTTTATCTGCTAACACAAAACGAGCTGCCAACCTTTTTAAGGGAGGGAGCCTCAAAATATCATATATAGACAAAGGCATTATACTTACACATGCTCCTAAATCACACATGCAATCAGAAAACACTACACCACCAATAGTACAATTAACCATACAAGGACCTTGGTCACTACACTTTTCAGGTAAACCTCCCATTAAAGCAGATATGGAACTTCCTAAAGGAATAGTTTCTAATTCATTAATTTTGTCTTTATGGATACATAAATCTTTTAGAAACTTTGCATACTTAGGTACCTGTTGAATAATATCAAATAGAGGAACAGTTACCTCAACCTTTTTGAATATCTCTACCATTTTCGGATCAGGTTCCAGCTGCTTCCTGGGCTTCCTTGCAAGTTGTGGAAATGGAATAGGAGTAGTGTCTTCTGCAATGTCTGCACCTTGTAATGCTTTCTCTTGTGGTTGCACTTCTTCTTTTTCAGCTATGTCCTGTATGTCCTCTTCCTCTTCAACATCTTCTATTTCCACTACCTCTTCAGCTGAGGCGTGTTCTGGTGGGTTTGGCTCCTCTTGTTTCCTCTCCTGCAGTGTGGTTTTGGACCTTAGGGTGATGGCATTAATACCACCCTTGGGATTGGGTAATGGTTGAGAGGAAATTTCACTGGAGCTCAAAGGTTGGTTATTGGAGTTGTTCATTGATCCAATCTGGGAGACAAGAGCCTGCAACGTAGCGGTCAGACCATTTAGAGTGGCATTAATGTTATTTTCCATGGTCTGCTTTCTCTGATCAATAGATTGTAGTAAGTCATCATTGGCAGATGAAGAAGGATAGGTAATTTGAGAGGTCTGCTGTAGGGTATTCTGTGGTCCTTGGGATTGCCTTAGGTGAGGTGCTCTGTAAGGCTGATTCTGATTCTGCTGCCTGTTGTTGTTATTATTCTACCTTTGATATCCCTGATTATCTTTGCCTTCTCTATTGTTGTTGTCCCTCCAATTCTGGTTAGAATTGTCCTGCCATCCATGGCTGTAGTTGCCACCTTGATTGTACCCTTGGTTGGGGCGGTCATAGAAGTTATGAGTGGCTGCCACGGTGTTGTCTTCCTGCTGGAGCTGCGGACATTCGTCAGTATAATGGCTATAATCAGCACAAATTCCGTAAATTCTCTGTGGGACTAACTGTTGGTTTTGCTGTGGTGGAGAAGGTTGAGCTTGCTGAACTTGTTGTTGATTCAATTGCATCTACTTTAGCAAGTTGGTCATTTCACAAATACTCTGAGTTAGAGCAGTAGTCTCTCTGCTAGAGGATACTTCTGCAACGGCTTTTGAACAGCCTTGGTTCTGCCTGTGATTCCTAGTAGATTCAGCTAAGTCACTGATTAATTGCCATGCCTCATCAGTGGTCTTGTACTTTTTCATAGACCCATTGCTAGCACTTTCCAATGTGGTATTATCTTGGGGCCTCATGCCCTGTGTGACATAACCGAGTAATACTATCTTGTCAATCATATGGTGGGGGCAAGCTTCCAGAAGATTATTGAAGCGCTCCCAGTACTCATAGAGAGTTTCAGAATCATCCTGAACAATCATGGAAATATCTTTCCTCAGTTTATCAGTAACTTTAGCTGGAAAGAACTTTTCCAAGAATTCTCTTCTCAGTGTATCCCAGTTGGATACAGTTGCTGCAGGTTGAGTGTAGTACCACTCTCTTGCCTTTCCCTCAAGAGAAAATGGGAAGGCTTTCAACGAAATCAAAGTTTTATTTGCACCATCACGCCTGACAGTAGAACAGGCTGCTTGAAAATCTCTCAGGTGCTTGATAGGCTCTTGAGCAGGTAAGCCATGAAACTTGGGCATCAAATTAAGCAGTGCGGTCTTTATCTCAAAGTCTGTAGCCACTGCTGAGTGATGCGCTTGAAACGGTTGCATTGTAAAATCAGGGGCTCCTTCCTCCTGGATAGTAACTCTTCTGGCTGCTGCCATGTTACCTATACGTAAATCAACCGAGTCAGTAAAATGGGAGCTGATTTCTTTCTCAAGTGGCGTTTCAGATCCGCCCTCAGAGAGGACTAACCGACGCCGAGCTTGCCTTATTCGTGAAATAGTTCTTTCAATCTCAGGATCGAATACTTGCAAGCTTGGATCAGGAAGTGAACGCGTAATCTAACGAAAGAAACAAGCAACTCATAGTAGCAAAATAAAATAAAATGTAAATAAATAAATTCCAATTAATAACTTTAGCACTCTATTACAACTCCCTGGCAACGGCGCCAAAAATTGATGGGGGCGGAAATTGGCGAGTTAAGAATGATTATAAAATATGCGTTGCAAGTATAGTTCTCAACCAACCAGAAATCCGCTTATCAATTTAGAAGGGTGTCACAGAAATTAAAATTAAAATACTAGGAGTATGGATCCCAGGTCATCTCCCAACGAGTTGCAGAAAAGTGTGCTATTTTATTAATCATATGTTTTCAAAAAGGTTTGAGTTGAATGGCAGAAAATTAAATTAGAGAATTTATATAAATTTAAATAAAAGCCTTGACTGGGAGTTGATTAGTTGGAAGCCCTATTCTTGTTGCAGTACTCTCCAGATTAATTGATAATTGGGGGTTATTCTATTTAGTTGTCCCTTCCTAAGTAAGGAAAAGTTAAACAAGTTGGAATGTTGTTTCTATCCACAAGTTCCAATCCGCTCTTGGGGGGATTGGTGTTAGTGACTAGAGAGCAATCCAACAATAAACCCAATTACAATCTTTCTCTTGAGCATCCCAACTTCAAGGGTTTCTTTCAATCAACTCCCCATCAAGTTAGGGAACTACTTGCTCATGGTAAATGTAAAATTCATTACATAAGAAAAGGAATTAAAGAAAGACATGATAAATAATGATTAAAAGATTAATTAAAAATAAAAGTAATTCTTGTATTAATAAATGCTAAAATAATCCAATAGTAAAATTAAGTAAATTAAGGAACATGGAAGAGTAAGAGACAAGTAAAGAGAACGAACTAGAATGTCGAAGTCTTGATGAGGCAATGACTCTTCTCAATATCCCAATGCAAAAACAATGAACCTAACAAATTCTAAAAACTATGAATGTGTAGAGAGAAAACCTAGAGGAGAGGAAAACTAGATCTAAAAACTTAAAACTATGCGGAATGAATGTCTCCCTTGGTTTCTGCATGTTCTCTGGCTCTAGTCTGCTTTTATGGGCCGAACCAGAAATCGCCCCCAGCGATTCTGCAGATTATGCAGATCGCGCATGTCACGCGGACGCGTTGCCCATGCGGCCGCGTCACTCGTGCTATTCCATGCTGCGCGGTCGCGTCGTCTATGCGGCCGTGTCACTGCGATTTCCTCTCTTTCGCGCGGTCGCGTCATCCATGCGGCCGCGTCGCTTCTCGCTGGTCATCTCCTCAATTTTTTGTGTTCCTTCCATTTTGCAAGCTTCCTTTCCAATCTCTAACTCATTCATGCCTTATAAAGCCTGAAACACTTAACACACATATCACGGCATCGAATGGAATAAAGGAGAAATAAAATACATAATTAAAAGTCTCTAGGAAGCAAGTTTTCAATCATGTAATAAATTTAGGAAGGAAATATAAATGCATGCTTATTTAATGAATAAGTGGGTAAAGATCATGATAAAACCACACAATTAAACGCAATATAAACCATAAAATAGTGGTTTATCACATCCCATATATAATATTTTGACTCGCTTTTCAGCTTGTCCCTTTGGTGCTTAGTAAAATTAGGAGGGAAGGTATGACTAACTAAATAATTGGCTATAGGTGCATACCAAGGAACTATCATAGATATTGCGTGCAAGCTATCAAATGGAAAAGCATCATTGATAGAAGTGGAGTAATTCTTAATGTGCTCTAGGCGACTCAAGTGGTCCGCCACTAAATTCTGGGAACCACTCCTATCTTTAATTTCTAAATCAAATTCTTGCAGCAACAATATCCAACGTATTAACCTTGGTTTGGACTCTTTTTTAGCTAACAAATATCTTAGAGCTGCATGGTCTGAGTATACTACCACCTTAGTACCAAGTAAGTAGGCTCGGAATTTATCCAGAGCAAAAACAATAGCCAGAAGCTCTTTTTCAGTGGTAGTATAATTAGACTGAGTAGCATCTAAGGTCTTAGAAGGATAAGCAATTATAAAAAGGTCCTTACCTTCGCGCTGGGCCAGCGTCGCTCCTACTGCATGGTTGGAGGCGTCACACATGATCTCAAATGGCTGGCTCCAGTCGGGTCCTCTCACAATCGGAGCTTGAGTTAAGGCGATCTTCAGCTTATCAAACGCTTCCACGCAGTCCTCACTCAGCTCGAACTCAACATCCTTCTGCAGTAGTCAGAATAAAGGCAATGCTACCTTACTGAAGTCCTTGATAAATCCCCGGTAGAAACCTGCATGACCAAGGAACGAACGGACTTCCCTCACGGAAGAGGGGTAAGGTAAACTAGAAATCACATCTACCTTTGTTGATCTACAGAAATACCAGTATTAGAAACAACGTGTCCTTGAACAATACCTTGTTTTACCATAAAATGACATTTTTCAAAATTTAATACAAGGTTTGAACTAACACACCTGTCTAATACTCTAGCTAAACTATCCAAGCAAAGGTTGAATGAATCACCATACACACTAAAATCATCCATGAAAACTTCCATACAGTTCTCAAGAAGATCTGAGAAAAGGCTCATCATGCACCTTTGAAATGTAGCCGGTGCATTACATAAGCCAAAAGGCATCCTCTTGTATGAATACGTTCCAAAGGGACATGTAAAAGTAGTATTTTCCTGATCTTCAGGAGCTATATGAATTTGAAAATAACCAGTGTAACCATCTAGAAAACAGTAGTGTGATTTACCTGACAGGTGATCAAGCATTTAATCGATGAAGTGCAGAGGGTAGTGATCCTTGCGAGTAGCCTGGTTGAGGCGCCTGTAATCAATGCATACCCTCCAGGAATTCTACACTCTAGTTGTCAGGAGCTCTCCATGCTCATTCCTCACTGTTGTGACTCCAGACTTCTTTGGTACCACCTGTACTGGGCTAACCCATTCGCTATCTGAGATGGGGTAGATGATGTCAGCTTCAAGCAGTCTGGTCACTTCCTTCTTGACAACCTCTAGAATGGTGGGCTTCAGCCGCCTTTGAGGTTGACGAACAGGCCTTGCTCCCTCTTCTAAAAATATCTAGTGCTTACAAACTTGAGGGCTGATGCCTACTATATCTGCTAAGCTCCACCCAATTGCTTTCTTGTGTCTTCTCAGCACACTAAGCAGCTGCTCCTCCTATTGGGAAGTGAGTTTTCTTGCAATAATAATTGGGAGATTTTGATTATCCTCAAGGTAAGCATACTTGAGGTGGGGTGGAAGGGGCTTCAACTCCATTTTCTGCTCGTGGCTAGGCACTTGATTCATCTGGAGCTAGTGATGGTGGCAAGGTGTCTTCATCTTGTTCAAAGGGCTTCCCCACACTTGCACCTTGCTCCATGTGCACCTCTTCTACTTCTTCTTGGTGAACTGCAGCTATAGTTTCATCAATGATGTCACACTAGAAGATGGAATGATCTTCCGGAGGGTGCTTCATAGCTTCATCCAAGTTGAAACTCACCGCTCTGCCGTCTATCTCGAAAGAGTAAGTTCCTGAGAAGGCATCCAACTTGAACCTTGAAGTTTTCAGAAATGGCCTTCCAAGGAGGATGGAAGATGGTCTTTCTGAGTCATTAGGGGGCATCTCGAAGATGTAGAAGTCAATAAGGAATGTGAGCCCCTTAATGCTCACCAGCACGTCCTCAGCAATTCCTACCACCGAGATTATGCTTTTATCTGCCAAAATAAAATGTGCTACCGACCTTTTTAAGGGAGGGAGCCTCAAGGCATCATATACAGATAATGGCATAATACTCACACATGCGCCTAAATCACACATGCAGTCAGAAAATTTTACACCCTCTATAGTAATAGTAACCATGCATGGACCCGGATCACTACATTTTTCTGATATATCACCCATTAAAGCAGAAATAGAGCTACCTAGAGGAATAGTTTCTAAATCATGTATTTTATCTTTATTCGTGCATAAATCTTTTCGAAACTTTGCATATTTAGGTACCTGGCGAATCGCATAAAAAAGGGGAATAGTTACTTCAACCTTTTTAAAGATCTCCACCATCTTGGGGTCGAGCTCCATCTGCTTTCTGGATTTCCTAGCAAGGTGTGGAAATGGAATGGGAATGGCTTCTCTTGTAACTTTATCTTCTTTTGGTGCTCCATTCCCTGGTTGAGCTGCTTCTTCTTCAACCATGTTTTGTACTTCATCTTCCTCTTCAACATCCTCTACCTCAACAACGTCTTCAACTTGAATGTCTTCCTTTGAACTTGACTCCTCATGACTCCTCTCTTGCAGTATGGTTCCGGACCTCAAAGTGATGGCATTGATTCCACCCTTGGGGTTGGGTAAAGGTTGAGAAGGAATTGCACTAGAGCTTGAAGGTTGATTATTGGGTGTAGATAATGAATCCATCCGAGAGACGAGCGCTTGTAAAGTAGCGTTCGGACCGTTTATAGTAGAGTTAAGTGTATTCTGAATGTCTTGTTGTCCTTGCGCAAGAGAGCGAAGTATCTCATCATTAGAAGAGGAAGGGGGTAAGTGATTTAAGGGGCCTACTTTCTGAGGTGCTTGGGACTGCCTTAGGTGAGGTGCTTGGTAAGGCTGGTTTTGGTTCTGTTGTCTGTTGTTGTTGTTGTTCCACCTCTTATTTCCACCGTTGTCTCTGCTTCCTCGGTTGTAGTTGTCCCTCCATCCTTGGTTGAAATTATCTCTCCACCCTTGGTTGGAATTGTCTCTCCAGCCTTGGTTGGAGTTATCTTCCCAACCTTGATTGTAGTTCCCACCTTGGTTATAATTACTGCCTTGTTGATAGTATCTTTGATTCGGGCGGTCATAGAAATTATGGGTAGCTGCCAAGGTGTTGTCTTCTTGTTGGAGCTGCAAACACTCATCAGTTTAATGAGTATAGCAGGCACATATTCCGCACACTCTTTGAGGAACCAACTGTTGACACTGTTGTTATGGGGGAGGCTGAGGTTGTTGTTGATTCAGCTGTAGCTGCTTCAGTATGTTGGTCATCTCTCCTAGATTTTGTGTGAGAGCAGCAATCTCACTACTAGAGGAAACCTCCGTAATAGCCTTGGGATGGTTGTTTCTGTGCTTTGCATTTCGGGTAGACTCAGCTAGATCGGTGATCAGCTGCCATGCTTCTGTCGCTGTCTTGTACTTCTTTAGAGAGCCATTACTTGCAGCATCTAATGTAGTCTTATCTTGAGGCTTCATGCCTTGTGTGAAGTAGCTAATCAACACCAACTAGTCAATCTTGTTGTGGGGGCATGAGTCTAGGAGATTCCTGAAGTGTTCCCAATACTCATAAAGAGTCTCTGATTCGCCTTGAATAATGCAGGAAATTTCTTTCCTCAGTCTATCTGTAACTTCAGCTGGAAAGTATTTCTCCAGGAATTCCCTTCTGAGAAGGTCCCAATTAGTAACAACTTCTTCAGGTTGGGTGTAGAACCACTCCCTTGCCTTTTCCTTAAGAGAAAATGGGAAAGCATATAGCCAAATAGTAGTCTCATCTGCACCATGATGCCTAGCAGTTGAATAGGCTGTCTGAAAATCTCTGAGGTGCTTGATAGGCTCTTGAGCAGGTAAGCAATGAAACTTGGGTATTAGGTTAATCAGCGCAGTCTTCAGTTCAAAATCTACAGACAAATTTGGATGACGCGCTTGATACGGTTGCAGTGTAAAGTCTGGAGCTCCTACTTCTTGGAGAGTAAATCAACAGAATCAGTAGAAGAGGAGCTTGTTTCTTCCTCAAATGGCACTTCAGATTCGCCTTCAGAAGAGACTGATGAATTGGTAGTAACCACTTCACCATCCTCAGAGGCTAACCGACGCCGAGCTCGCCTAATACGTGAAATAGTTCTTTCAATTTCAGGACCAAACGCGGCTAAGCTCGGATCAGGCAATGAAGGCGTCATTCAATGAAAGAAACATACAGCTCATGGTAATAAAATAAAATAAAATAAAATATGCAAATATGTAAAATTAAATATTTACACAACCAATAATTTAGCACACTGTTGCAACTCCCCGACAACGGCGCCAAAAATTGATGTGTGGAAAATTGCCGATTAAGAATTTATAGTGAAAATAGCGTTGCAAGTACAGTTATTAACCGACGAAAATTCTGCTTATCAATTTAAAAGGGTTGTCACAAATTAAGAATAAAATACTGGGAGTAGAATTCCCAGGTCGTCTCCCAACGAGTTGACAAAAGAGTGCTATTTTATTAGTCAGGAATTTTTCTGAGAAATTTTAGAGTTGGAGAACGAGAAATTAAAATAATTATGAATTAAAGCAATAAAAATTAACGAGAGAATTTATATAATTAAAATAAAAGCCTTGACCGGGAGAAGATTAATCGGAAGTTCTATCCTTGTTGGATTTTCTCAAGTATGATAGTAAGAGGTTGTTGTTTTTACATAGTTAACCTTTACCGAATAAAGGAAAGTCAAGTAATTGAGCCAACTCTGATTCACAAGTTCTAATCCTCTCCTTATAGAAGGATTAGCATTAGTGACTAAAGAATTGGCAAACAATTTTCAATTAAAATCAACACTTGAGTATTCCAACTCAAGGGTCTCCTTTTAATCAACTCCCAAGTCAAGTTGGAAGTCTACTCCATTAACATGAATGCCATTTTCCTAAACGATAAAAGGGGAAGAAAAGAAGACATGGAAATTCAAATAAAATAATAACAGAAAATTAATTAAAGATAAAAATAGTTCTTTTTGCATTAATAAATTCCAAAACCATAAACATCCATATCTGAACAGGGTTAATGGGTGATTAAAAGAGTAAGAGAATATGGAAACAAACTAGAATAATAGAAACTTCAACGGAGGTAGTAACTCTTCTCAATATCCAAATCAAAAGCATAAAACTAGAAATCTATGAATGTGAAGAAAACCTAGAGGAAGTAGTATTCTCTCTCTAAGATTCAAAACTAAAACTAAAAACTGTGTAAAAGTAAATGTGTGTTGAGTTTCTGCTTGTCCCCTGGCTCAAGTCTGTGTTTCTAGGCCGAAAACTGGGTCCAAACTCAGCCCAAAATCGTCCCCAGTGTCTTCTGCGTTTTCTGCACGTGGCGCACGTCACGCGTACGCGTCCATCACGCGTACGCATTAGGTACGCGCATGCGTTGCTGTGCAATCTCGCTTATCACGCGTACGCGTCAGGTACGCACATGCGTCGCTGTAAAAATCTTCAATCACGCGCATGCAGAGCCATGCGTGCGCGTTGATCCTCGCTGGTTATCTCTTTTATTTCTTGTACTCCTTCCATTTTTGCAAGCTTCCTCTCCATACTTTAAGCCATTCCTGCCCGATACAGCCTAAAAACACTTAACGCATGGATCACGGCATCGAATGGTATAAAGGGTACTTAAAATTGACAGTTTAAAGACTTAGGAAGCAAGTTTTTAACTATAGAACAAAATCGGGAAGGAATTGTAAAATCATGCAAATTATATGAATAAGTGTGCAAAGACTTGATAAAAACCACTCAAATTAGCACAAGATAAACAATAAAATAGTGGTTTATCAAGCTTTAAGCATGAAAATTAAAAATATTGGAATGTAAGTGTTGCTTGAAAGATAAACTTGCTTGATAGATACAATTTGCAGGAAATGTAAATGGAAAGTAAAAACATGTGGAAGGAACCCTACAGAAAATTGACTCGAAGCAGACTCAGAAAGTCCCTGGGATGTGAGTATGCGTGAGTAATTTCTGAAGTAAAATTCCAACCCTCATTTCCTAAAGCTTTCTAATATTTATAGCCTATTTCTATAACTGATCATTAATGGCATAATGATATCCCGTACGCACACTCTCAAGTAACCGTTCCTGCTCTCTTGTTAATAAACGTTACTCATCAATTCATCACATGGTGGAAACCTTCAACTTCTCGCCACAATATAACTGTCTGATTTTTCTTTTGTGCTCTGATGAGCGGATAATTTATACGCTTTTTGGCATTATTTTTACATAGTTTTCAGTATAATTTAGTTAGTTTTTGGTATATTTTTATTAGTTTTTAATTAAAATTCACATTTCTGGACTTTACTATGAGTTTGTGTGTTTTTCTGTGATTTCAGGTAATTTCTGGCTAAAATTGAGGGACCTGAGCAAAAATCTTATTCAGGCTGAAAAAGAACTGCAGATGCTGTTGGATTCTGACCTCCCTGCACTCAAAGTAGATTTTCTGGAGCTACAAAACTCCGAATGGCGCGCTCTCAATTGCGTTAGAAAGTAGACATCCAGGACTTTCCAGCAATATATAATAATCTATACTTTGCCCAAGTTTAGATGACTCAAACTGGCGTTGAACGCCAGTTCCATGCTGCATTCTGGAGTTAAACGCCAGAAACAGGTTGCAAAGTAGAGTTAAACGCCAGAAACAGGTTACAAACTGGCGTTCAACTCCAAGAGAAGCCTCTACATATGTAAAGCTCAATGCTCAGCCCAAGCACACAACAAGTGGGTCCCGGAAGTGGATTTCTGCATCATTTACTTATCTCTATAAACCCTAGTAACTAGTTTAGTATAAATAGGACTTTTTACTATTGTATTTACATCTTCGGATCATTTTAAGTCTTGGTTACTCCGGTTTCCCTCTGGGGCCGAGACCAATGAACTCCATTATCACTTATGTATTTTCAACGATAGAGTTTCTACACACCATAGATTAAGGTGTGGAGCTCTGCTGTTCCTCATGAATTAATACAAAGTACTACTGTTTTTCTATTCAATTCAAGCTTATTCCGCTTCTAAGATATTCATTTGCACCCAAGAACATGATGAATGTGATGATTATGTGACGCTCATCATCATTCTCACTTATGAACGCGTGCCTGACAAACACTTCCGTTCTACATGCAAACAAGCTAGAATGAATATCTCTTAGATATCTAATACAGAGGACCGAGTCCGAGATATTAGAATCTTCATGGTATAAGTTAGAACCCATGGACGGCCATTCTTGAGATCCGGAAAGTCTAAACCTTGTCTGTGGTATTCCGAGTAGGATCTGGGAAGGGATGGCTGTGACGAGCTTCAAACTCACGAGTGCTGGGCGTAGTGACAGACGCAAAAGGATAGTAAATCCTATTCCAGTATGATCGAGAACCGACAGATGATTAGCCATGCAGTGACAACGCGTTGGACCATTTTCACAGAGAGGATGGGATGTAGCCATTGACAACGGTGATGCCCTACATAAAGCTTGCCATGGAAAGGAGTAGGAATGGTTGGATGAAGACAGCAGGAAAGCAGAGGTTCAGAGGAACGAAAGCATCTCTATACTCTTATCTGAAATTCTCACCAATGAATTACATAAGTATCTCTATCCTATTTTAATTATCTTTTAGTACACTATAATCTCTTAATACATTTGAATCCGCCTGACTAAGATTTACAAGGTGACCATAGCTTGCTTCAAGCCGACAATCTCCGTGGGATCGACCCTTACTCACGTAAGGTTTATTACTTGGACGACCCAGTGCACTTGCTGGTTAGTTGTGCAAAGTTGTGACAAAGAATTATGAGTATGAACGTGCGTATAAAGTTTTCAGCGCCGTTACCAAGGAATGGAACCGTCACGATTTCTGCGCACCAAGTTTTTGGCGCCGTTGCCTGGGATTGTTCGAGTTTGGACAACTAACGGTTCATCTTGTTGCTCAGATTAGGTAACTTTATTTTAATTTTAACCTTTTTGTTTTTATTATTTTTATTTTCGAAAAAATTTTCAAAAAAAAATATATTTTCAAAAAAATATATTTTTCTTCAGAATTTTTAAGAATGAATTCTAGTGTTTCATGATGATTTGTTGAATCCTGGCTGGCTGTAAAGCCATGTCTAAATTCTTTTGGACTGAGGATTCAACTAATCACTTCAATGCATGTAATATCCTGCTGAAGCTTGGCTGGCCATTGGCCATGTCTAGTGTTTTGGACCGAAGTTTTCACTGAAAGCTTGGCTGGCTAGTAAGCCATGTCTAATTCCTGGACTGGAGCTTTAGACTAACAATGCAAGATTCCTAAAATTCTTATTAAAAATTTTGAAATCCTTATTTTCTTTTTCAAAATTTATTTTCAAAAAATACAAAAATTTAATAAAATCATAAAACCTAAAATATTTGATGTTTCTTGCTTGAATCTAATGTCAAGTCATAAGTTTGGTGTCAATTGCATATTTATCTCTTTCTTGCATTTTTCGAAAATCCATGCATTGCATCCTTCATGATCTTCAAGTTGTTCTTGGTAAGTCTTCTTGTTTGATCTTTAAAATTTCTTGTTTTGTGTCTTTTCTTGTTTCTCATATGCATCTTTGAATTATCAATGTCTCAACATTGAAAATTTCTAAGTTTGGTGTCTTGCATGTTTTTCTTTTCCTAGAAATTTTTCAAAAATAAGTTCTTGGTGTTCATCTTGACATTCATAGTGTTCTTGGTGTTCATCTTGAGACCCATAGTGTTCTTGCATGCATCTTTTATTTTAATCCAAAATTTTTATGTTTTGCATCAATTTTATGTTTTTCTCTTTCTTCATTAAAAATTCAAAAATCAAAAAAATATCTTTCCCTTATTTCACTCATAAT
Source organism: Arachis ipaensis (assembly GCF_059453495.1). Lineage (NCBI taxonomy): Eukaryota > Viridiplantae > Streptophyta > Magnoliopsida > Fabales > Fabaceae > Arachis > Arachis ipaensis. The sequence continues at coordinate 99,514,271 of NC_142439.1, forward strand.
TTTCGAAAATTTGATTTGATTTAGTCAAAAGTTTTTAAAATTTAGTTGTTTCTTATGAGTCAAGTCAAATTTTCAATTTAAAAATTCTATCTTTTTCAAATCTTTTTCAAAAATCAAATCTTTTTCATTTTTCTTTCATAATTTTCGAAAATTTTAAATTGATTTCCAAAAATCTTTTCCTTATTTTGTTCATAATTTCAAAATCTTTACTAACCATTAATGTGATTGATTCAAAAATTTTAAGTTTGTTACTTGCCTAGTAAGAAAGATTCAATCTTTAAACTCTAGAATCATATCTTTTTAGTTTCTTGTTAGTCAAGTAATCAACTTTAGTTTTCAAAATCAAATCTTTTTAAATTTCTTTTTCAAATCTTTTTCAAAATAAATGTCAATCACATCTTTTTCAAAATTAATTTCAAAATCTTTTCTAACTTCTTATCTTTTCAAAAATTAATTTTCAAATCTCTTTCAATTAACTACTTGATTTTTTTTTTGTTTGATTTTAAAAGTTTACTATTTCAATCATATCTTTTTCAATTTCAATCATATCTTTTTCAAAAACAATTTTCAAATCTTTTTCAATCAATCTTATCTTTTTGTTTCAATTATATCTTTTTCAAAACTACCTAACTAACTCTCTCTTTCTAATTTTCGAAAATACCTTCCTTCTTTTTCAAAATTCCTCTTTAATTAACTAATTGTTTTAAACTTTAATTTAATTTAATTTAATTTTTCTTTTTTTTAAATTTTCGAATTTCAATTTTAATTTTAAAATTAAAACCAAAACTATTTTTCTTTTCTTTTCAACTATTTTCGAATTCTTCTCTTCCTCACCTCCTTCTATTTATTTATTCATCTACTAACACTTCTCCTCCACCCAAAAATTTGAACCCCATCCCCCTCTCTGTGTTCGAATTTTTCCTCTTCTCCTTCTTACATTCTTCTCTTCTTATACTTGCATAAGGAATATCTATACTGTGACATAGATGATTCCATGTTTTCTTTTGTGTTCTTCTCTTTTTCATATGAGCAGGAACAAGGATAAGAACATTCTTGTTGAGGCTGATCCTAAACCTGAAAGGACTCTGAAGAGGAAGCTAAGGGAAGCTAAAGCTCAACTCTCTGGAGAAAATCTGACAGAAATTTTCGAAAAGGAAGGAGACATGGCAAAAAATAATAACAATACAAGGAAGATGCTTGGTGACTTTACTGCACCAAATTCCAATTTACATGGAAGAAGCATCTCAATCCCTGCCATTGGAGCAAACAATTTTGAGCTGAAACCTCAATTAGTTTCTCTGATGCAACAGAACTGCAAGTTTCATGGACTCCCATCAGAAGATCCTTTTCATTTCTTAACTAAATTCTTGTAGATCTGTGACACTGTTAAGACCAATGGGGTTGATCTCGAGGTCTACAGGCTTATGCTTTTCCCGTTTGCTGTAAGAGACAGAGCTAGAGTATGGTTGGACTCTCAACCTAAAGATAGCCTGAACTCTTGGGATAAGCTGGTCAAGGCTTTCTTAGCCAAGTTCTTTCCTCCTCAAAAGCTTAGTAAGCTTAGAGTGGATGTCCAAACCTTCAGACAGAAGGAAGGTGAATCCCTCTATGAAGCTTGGGAGAGATACAAGGAACTGACCAAAAAGTGTCCTTCTGACATGCTTTCAGAATGGACCATCATGGATATATTCTATGATGGTCTGTCTGAGCTATCAAAGATGTCACTGGACCACTCTGCAGGTGGATCTATTCACCTAAAGAAAACGCCTGCAGAAGCTCAAGAACTCATTGACATGGTTGCAAATAACCAGTTCATGTACACTTCTGAAAGGAATCCTGTGAGTAATGGGACGCCTATGAGGAAGGGAGTTCTTGAAATTGATACTCTGAATGCCATATTGGCTCAGAATAAAATATTAACTCAGCAAGTCAATATGATCTCTCAGAGTCTGAATGGATTGAAGGAATCATCCAACAGTACTATAGAGGCATCTTCTGAAGAAGAAGCTTATGATCCTGAGAACCCTGCAATAGCAGAGGTGAATTACATGGGTGAACCCTATGGAAACACCTATAATCCCTCATGGAGAAATCATCCAAATTTCTCATGGAAGGATCAACAAAAGCCTCAACAAGGCTTTAACAATGGTGGAAGAAACAGGTTTAGCAATAGCAAGCCTTTTCCATCATCCACTCAGCAACAGACAGAGAATTCTGAGCAGAATCCATCTAGCTTAGAAAATATAGTCTCTGATCTATCTAAGGCCACTTTAAGTTTCATGAATGAAATAAGGTCCTCCATTAGAAATCTGGAGGCACAAGTGGGCCAGCTGAGTAAAAGAGTTACTGAAACCCCTCCTAGTACTCTCCCAAGCAATACAGAAGAGAATCCAAAGAGAGAGTGCAAGGCCATTGATTTAACCATCATGGCCGAACCTACAAGGGAGGGAGAGGACGTGAATCCCAGTGAGGAAGACCTCTTGGGACGTCCAGCAATCAATAAGGAGTTTTCCTCTGAGGAACTAAAAGAATCTGAGGCTCATCTAGAGACCATAGAGATTCCATTAAACCTCCTTATGCCCTTCATGAGCTCTGATGAGTATTCTTCTTTCGAAGAGAATAAGAATGTTACTGAAGAGCAAGTTGCCAAGTACCTTGGTGCAATCATGAAGCTGAATGCCAAATTATTTGGTAATGAGACTTGGGAAGATGAACCTCCCTTGCTCATCAATGAACTGAGTGATCTGGATCAACTAACATTACCTCAGAAGAAACAGGATCCTGGAAAGTTCTTAATACCTTGTACCATAGGCACCATGACCTTTGAGAAGGCTCTATATGACCTTGGGTCAGGGATAAACCTCATGCCACTCTCTGTAATGGAGAAACTGGGAATCTTTGAGGTGCAAGCTGCTAGAATCTCATTAGAGATGGCAGATAACTCAAGAAAACAGGCTTATGGACAAGTAGAGGACGTACTAGTAAAGGTTGAAGGCCTTTACATCCCTGATGATTTCATAATCCTAGACACTGGGAAGGATGAGGATGAATCCATCATCCTTGGAAGACCCTTCCTAGCCACAGCAAGAGATGTGATTGATGTGGACAGAGGAGAATTGATCCTTCAACTGAATGAGGACAATCTTGTGTTTAAAACTCAAGGATCTTCTTCTGTAACCATGGAGAGGAAGCATGAAAAGCTTCTCTCACTGCAGAGTCAACCAAAGCCTCTAAAGTCAAACTCTAAGTTTGGTGTTGGGAGGCCACAACCAAACTCTAAGTTTGGTGTTGGGAAGTTCTAACCTTGCTCTGATTATCTGTGAGGCTCCATGAGAGCTCACTGTCAAGCTATTGACATTAAAGAAGCGCTTGTTGGGAGGCAACCCAATGTTATTTAATCATATCTATTTTATTTTCTCTTTGTTATTTCATATTTTATTAGGTTGATGATCATGTAAAGTTACAAAAACTACTGAAAAATCAAAAACAGAGTGAAAAATAGAATGAAAAACAGCACACCCTGGAGGAGAACAGTCTGGCGTTTAAACGCCAGAAACAAGCATCTGTCTGGCGTTTAACGCCAGAAACAAGCATCTACCTGGTGTTAAATGCCAGAACAGAGCATGGAAGTGGCGTTTAACGCCAGAAACAGGCAGCAGTCTGGCGTTAAACGCCAGGATTGCATGTATAGGGCGTTTTACACATCTGAAAGGTGCATGGATGAACAATCCTTGACACCTCAGGATCTGTGGACCCCACAGGATCACCACAGGATCTGTGGACCCCACAGGATCCCCACCTACCTTTCTTCTCTTCACACCTTTTCATAACACTCTTCCCCAAATACCCCTCACCAATCAACTCAATCACTCTTCCCCATCACCTCTTCACCACTCACATCCATCCTCTCTTCCCCAAAAAACCCACCTACCTTCTAATTCAAAATATTTTCCCTCCCAAACCCAACCCTAAATGGCCGAAACCTAAACCCCTCCCCACTTCTATATAAACCCCTCATTCCTTCTTCTATTTCACACAACACAACCCTCTCTTCTTCCCCTTGGCTGAAACCATATCTTTCTCCCTCTCCTCCATTTTTCTTCTTCTTCTACTTCTTTCTTTCTTCTTTTGCTCGGGGACGAGCAAATATTTTAAGTTTGGTGTGGTAAAAGCATAGCTTTTTGTTTTTCCATAACCATTTATGGCACCTAAGGCCAGAGAAACCTCTAGAAAGAGGAAAGGGAAGGCAATTGCTTCTACCTCTGAGCCATGGGAGATGGAGAGATTCATCTCAAAGGTCCATCAAGACCACTTCTATGAAGTTGTGGCCAAGAAGAAAGTGATCCCTGAGGTTCCTTTCAAGCTAAAAAAGAATGAGTATCTGGAGATCTGACTTGAGATCTAAAGAAGAGGTTGGGAAGTTCTCACCAACCCCATTCAATAAGTCGGGATCCTAATGGTTCGAGAGTTCTATGCAAACGCATGGATCACTAGGAACCATGATCAAAGTGTAAACCCGAATCCGAAGCATTGGCTTACCATGGTTCGGGGGAAATACTTAGATTTCAATCTGGAAAATGTAAGGCTGGCGTTCAACTTGCCAATGATGGAAGAAAATGCACGCCCCTACACAAGAAGGGTCAACTTTGATCAAAGGTTGGACCAAGTCCTCATAGACATATATGAGGAAGGAGCTCAATGGAAAATTGACTCAAGAGGCAAGCCGGTTCAACTAAGAAGGCATGACCTCAAACCAATGGCTAGGGGATGGCTAGAGTTCATTCAACGCTCAATCATTCCTACTAGTAACCGGACTGAAGTTACTATAGACCGGGCCATCATGATCCATAGTATCATGATTAGAGAAGAGGTGGAAGTTCATGAGATTATACCTCAAGAACTTTACAAGGTGGCTGACAAGTCCTCCACTTGGGTAAGGTTAGCCTTTCCTTACCTCATTTGCCACCTCTGCAATTCGGCTGGAATTGACATAGAGGGAGACATCCTCATTGAAGAGGACAAGCCCATCACTAAGAAAAGGATGGAGCAAATAAGAGATCATGGACCTCAACATGAGCATGAGGAAATTACTCACCATAAAATCCCTGAGATGCCTTAGGGGATGCACCTTCCTCCACAAAACTATTAGGAGCAAATCAACACCTCCCTAGGAGAATTAAGTTCCAACATGGGACAACTAAGGGTGGAGTATCAAGAGCACTCCATCATCCTCCATGAGATTAGAGAAGATCAAAGAGCTATGAGGGAGGAGCAAGAAAGACAAGGAAGAGACATAGAGGAGCTCAAAAGCACCATTGGTTCTTCGAGAAGAGGAAGATGCCACCCTCACTAAGGTGGACTCATTCCTTAATCTCCTTGTCTATTTATTTTACTATTTTTCGGTTTTTGAGCTTTATGTTTATTTATGTTTGTGTCTTTATTACATGATCATTAGTGTCTAAGTGTCTATGCCTTAAAGTTATGAATATGAATCCATCACCTCTCTTGAATGAAAAATATTTTAATTACAAAAGAACAAGAAGTACATGGTTTCGAATTCATCCTTGAAACTAGTTTAATTATTTTGATGTGGTGACAATACTTTTTGTTTTCTGAATGAATGCTTGAATAGTGCATATGTCTTTTGAAGTTAATGTTTATGAATGTTAAATATGTTGGCTCTTGAAGAATAAGGAAAAATGAGAAATGTTATTTGATAATCTAAAAAATCATAAAAATGATTCTTGAAGCAAGAAAAAGCAGTAAATACAAAAGCTTGCGAAAAAAAAAAGCCAAAAGCCCTTAAAATCAAAAGGCAAGGGTAATAAAAAGGATCCAAGGCTTTGAGCATCAGTGGATAGGAGGGCCTAAAGGAATAAGATCCTGGCCTAAGCAGCTAAACCAAGCTGTCTCTAACCATGTGCTTGTGGCGTGAAGGTGTCAAGTAAAAACTTGAGACTGAGCGGTTAATGTCAAGGTCCAAAGCAAAAAGAAGAGTGTGCTTAAGAACCCTGGACACCTCTAATTGGGGACTTTAGCAAAGCTGAGTCACAATCTGAAAAGGTTCACCCAATTATGTGTCTGTGGCATTTATGTATCTGGTGGTAATACTGGAAAACAAAGTGCTTAGGGCCACGGCCAAGACTCATAAAGTAGCTGTTTTCAAGAATCAACATACTGAACTAGGAGAATCAATAACACTATCTAAATTCTGAGTTCCTATAGATGCCAATCATTCTGAACTTCAACGGATAAAGTGAGATAACAAAACTATTCAAGAGGCAAAAAGCTACAAGTCCCGCTCATCTGATTGGAGCTAAGTTTCATTGATATTTTGGAATTTATAGTATATTCTCTTCTTTTTATCCTATTTGATTTTCAGTTGCTTGGGGACAAGCAACAATTTAAGTTTGGTGTTGTGATGAGCGGATAATTTATACGCTTTTTGGCATTATTTTTACATAGTTTTCAGTATAATTTAGTTAGTTTTTGGTATATTTTTATTATTTTTTAATTAAAATTCACATTTCTGGACTTTACTATGAGTTTGTGTGTTTTTCTGTGATTTCAGGTAATTTCTGGCTGAAATTGAGGGATCTGAGCAAAAATCTGATTCAGGCTGAAAAAGGACTGCAGATGCTGTTGGATTCTGACATCCCTGAACTCAAAGTAGATTTTTTGGAGCTACAGAACTTCAAATGGTGCGCTCTCAATTGCGTTGGAAAGTAGACATCCAGGGCTTTCCAGCAATATAGAATAGTCCATACTTTGCCCAGGTTTAGATGACGCAAACTGGCGTTGAACGCCAGTTCCATGCTGCATTCTGGAGTTAAACGCCAGAAACAGGTTGCAAAGTGGAGTTAAATGCCAGAAACAGGTTACAAACTGGTGTTCAACTCCAAGAGAAGCCTCTACACGTTTAAAGATCAATGCTCAGCCCAAGCACACAACAAGTGGGCCCCGAAAGTGGATTTCTGCATCATTTACTTATCTCTGTAAACCCTAGTAACTAGTTTAGTATAAATAGGACTTTTTACTATTGTATTTACATCTTCGGATCATTTTAAGTCTTGGTTACTCTGGTTCCCCTCTGAGGCCAAGACCAATGAACTCCATTATCACTTATGTATTTTCAACGGTAGAGTTTCTACACACCATAGATTAAGGTGTGGAGCTCTGCTGTTCTTCATGAATTAATACAAAGTACTACTGTTTTTCTATTCAATTCAAGCTTATTCCGCTTCTAAGATATTCATTCGCACCCAAGAACATGATGAATGTGATGATTATGTGACGCTCATCATCATTCTCACTTATGAATGCGTGCCTGACAAACACTTCCGTTCTACATGCAAACAAGCTAGAATGAATATCTCTTAGATATCTAATACAGAGGACCGAGTCTGAGAAATTAGAATCTTCGTGGTATAAGTTAGAACCCATGGACGGCCATTCTTGAGATCCGGAAAGTCTAAACCTTGTCTGTGGTATTCCGAGTAGGATCTGGGAAGGGATGGCTGTAATGAGCTTCAAACTTGCGAGTGTTGGGCGTAGTGACAGACGCAAAAGGATAGTAAATCCTATTCCAGTATGATCGAGAACCGACAGATGATTAGCCATTCAGTGACAGCGCATTGGACCATTTTCACAGAGAGGATGGGATGTAGCCATTGACAACGGTGATGCCCTACTGGTGCACGAAATTGTGATGTCCAGGCTCGAACAATCCCTGGCAACGTGAGCAACTTGGTACGCGTAATCGTGATTACACTTTAATTATGTAAAATTTATGGCTCTTTCTTTCCCTGGCAATGGCGCCAAGAACACGGTGCCAATACCATGGTTCACAACTTCGATACAACTAACCAGCAAGTGCACTGGGTCGTCCAAGTAATACCTTACGTGAGTAAGGGTCGAATCCCACGGAGATTGTTGGTATGAAGCAAGCTATGGTCACCTTGTAAATCTCAGTCAGGCAGATATAAAATAATTATGGAGTTTCGAATAATAAATAATAGAATAGGGATAGAGGTACTTATGTAAATCATTGGTAGGAATTTCAGATAAGCGAATGGAGATGCTTTTCGTTCCTCTGAACCTCTGCTTTCCTGCTATCTTCATCCAATTAGTCTTACTCCTTTCCATGGCTGGCTTTATGTGATACATCACCACTGTCAATGGCTACTTTCGGTCATCTCTCGGGAAAATGATCCAATGCCCTGTCACGGCACGGCTAATCGTCTGGAGGCATCACCCTTGTCAATGGCTTCATCTTATCCTCTCAGTGAATAATATGCTCACGCACCCTGTCACGGCACGGCTATTCATCTGTCGGTTCTCGATCATGCTGGAATAGGATTTACTATCCTTTTGCGTCTGTCACTAACGCCCTGCAATCGCGAGTTAGGAGCTCGTCACAGTCATTCAATCATTGAATCCTACTCGGAATACCACAGACAAGGTTTAGACCTTCCGGATTCTCTTGAATGCCGCCATCATTCTAGCTTACGCCACGAAGATTCTGGTTAAGAGATCTAAGAGATATTCATTATAGCTTATTTCATGTAGAACGGAAGTGTTTGTCAGGCACGTGTTCATAAGGGAGAATGGTGCTGAGCGTCACACATAATCATCACCTTCATCACGTTCTTGGGTGCGAATGGATATCTTAGAAGCGAAATAAGATGAATTGAATAGAAAACAGTAGTACTTTGCATTAATCTTTGAGGAACAGCAGAGCTCCACACCTTAATCTATGGAGTGTAGAAACTCTACCGTTAAAAATACATAAGTGAAGGTCCAGGCATGGCCGAGATGGCCAGCCCCCTAAAACGTGATCAAAGGATCATAAGGTAATCCCCAGATGTCAAATACAATAGTAAGAGGTCATATTTATAATAAACTAGCTACTAGGGTTTACATGAGTAAGTAATTGATGCATAAATCCACTTTCGGGGCCCACTTGGTGTGTGCTTGGGCTGGGCTTAAGTGTTGCACGTGTAGAGGTCCTTCTTGGAGTTGAACGCCAGCTTTTGTGCCAGTTTGGGCGTTCAACTCTGGTTTTGGCTCCTTTTCTGGCGCTGGACGCCAGGTTTGGGTAGAAAGCTAGCGTTGAACGCCAGTTTACATCATCTATTCTTGGCCAAAGTATGGACTATTATATATTTCTGGAAAGCCCTGGATGTCTACTTTCCAACGCAATTGGAAGCGCGCCATTTCGAGTTCAATAGCTCCAGAAAATCCACTTTGAGTGCAGGGAGGTCAGAATCCAACAGCATCAGCAGTCCTTTTTCAACCTCTGAATCTGATTTCTGCTCAAGTCCCTCAATTTCAGCCAGAAATACCTGAAATCACAGAAAAACACACAAACTCATAGTAAAGTCCAGAAATGTGAATTTAACATAAAAACTAATGAAAACATCCCTAAAAGTAACTAGATCCTACTAAAAACATACTAAAAACAATGTCAAAAAGCGTATAAATTATCCGCTCATCACAACACCAAACTTAAATTGTTGCTTGTCCCCAAGCAACTGAAAATCAAATAGGATAAAAAGAAGAGAATATACTATAAATTCCAAACTATCAATGAAACATAGCTGCAATCATATGAGTGGGACTTATAGCTTTTTGCCTCTTGAATAGTTTTGGCATCTCACTTCATCCATTGAGGTTCAGAATGATTGGCATCTATAGGAACTCAGATTTCAGATAGTGTTATTAACTCTCCTAGTTCAGTATGATGATTCTTGAACACAGCTTCTTTATGAGTCTTGGCCATGGCCCTAAGCACTTTGTTTTCCAGTATTATCACCGGATACATAAATGCCACAGACACATAATTGGGTGAACCTTTTCAGATTGTGACTCAGCTTTGCTAAAGTCCCCAATTAGAGGTGTCCAGGGTTCTTAAGCACACTCTTTTTTTGCTTTGGACCTTGACTTTAACCGCTCAGTCTCAAGTTTTCACTTGACACCTACACGCCACAAGCACATGGTTAGGGACAGCTTGATTTAGCCGCTTAGACCAGGATTTTATTCCTTTAGGCCCTCCTATCCACTGATGCTCAAAGCCTTGGGATCCTTTTTATTGCCCTTGCCTTTTGGTTTTAAGGGCTATTGGCTTTTTGCTCTTGCCTCTTGGTTTTAAGAGCTTTTGGCTTTTTCTGCTTACTTTTTCTTTTTCTTTCTATATTTTTTTTTTGCCCCTTTTTTTTTTCTGCAAGCTTTGTTCTTTGCTGCTTTTTCTTGCTTCAAGAATCATTTTTATGATTTTTCAGATTATCAAATAACATGTCTCCTAGTCATCATTCTTTCAAGAGCCAACATATTTAACATTCTTAAACAACAACTTCAAAAGACATATGCACTGTTCAAGCATACATTCAGAGAACAAGAAGCATTGTCACCACATCAATATAATTAAGCTAAGTTCAAAGTTAAATTTGAAACTCATGTACTTCTTGTTCTTTTGAATTAAAACATTTTTCATTTAAGAGAGGTGATGGATTCATAGGACATTCATAACTTTAAGACACAGTTACTAGCTACTAATGATCATGTAATGAAGACACAAACATAGATAAGCACATAACATAGAAAATGAAAAACAGAAGAAACAAGAACAAGGAATGAATCCACCTTAGTGATGGTGGCGTTTCCTTCTTGAGGAACCAATGATGTCCTTGAGCTCTTCTATGTCTCTTCCTTGTCTTTGTTGCTCCTCCCTCATTGCTTTTTGATCTTCTCTAATTTCATGAAGCATGATGGAGTGCTCTTGATGTTCCACCCTTAGTTGTCCCATATTGGAACTCAATTCTCCTAGGGAGGTGTTGATTTGCTCCCAATAGTTTTGTGGAGGAAAGTGCATTTGAGGCATCTCTGGGATCTCATGGAAATGAGCTTCTTGCGCCTCTTGAGCTCCATGACTGGGCTCTCTTGCTTGCTCCATCTTTTTCTTAGTGATGGGCTTGTCCTCTTTAATGAGGATATCTCCTTCTATGAAAGCTCTAGCTGAGTAACATAGATGGCAAATGAGGTGAGGGAAGGCTAACCTTGCCATAGTGGAGGACTTGTCAGCCACCTTGTAGAGTTCTTGAGGTATAATCTCATGAACTTCCACCTCTTCTCCAATCATGATGCTATGGATCATGATGGCCCGGTCTATAGTAACTTCAGACCGGTTGCTAGTGGGAATGATTGAGCATTGAATGAACTCCAACCATCCTCTAGCTATAGGCTTGAGGTCCAATCTTCTTAGTTGAACCGGCTTGCCTTTGGAGTCAATCTTCCATTGAGCTCCTTCTACACATATGTCCATAAGGACTTGGTCCAACCTTTGATCAAAGTTGACTCTCCTTGTGTAGGGGCGTGCGTTCTCTTCCATGTTTGGCAAGTTGAACGCCAACCTCACATTTTTCAGACTAAAATCTAAGTATTTCCCCCGAACCATTGTAACATAGTTCTTTGGATCCGGGTTCTTACTTTGATCATGGTTCTTGGTGATCCATGCATTAGCATAGAACTCTTGAACCATTAGGATGCCGACTTGTTGGATGGGATTTGTTAGAACTTCCCAACCTCTTTTTTGAATTTCATGTCGGATCTCCGGATACTCATTTCTTTTGAGTTTGAAAGGGACCTCGGGGATCACCTTTTTCTTGGCCACAACATCATAGAAGTGGTCTTGATGGGCTTTGGAGATGAACCTTTCCATCTCCCATGACTCGGATGTGGAAGCTTTTGTCTTCCCTTTCCCTCTTCTAGAGGATTCTCCGGTCTTAGATGCCATCAATGGTAATGGAAAAACAAAAAAGCTATGCTTTTACCACACCAAACTTAGAATATTGCTCGCCCTCGAGCAATAAACAAAAGAATAGAAGAAGAAGAAGAAGAAATATGGAGAGGGAGAGGGAGATGTGGTTTCGGTCAAGAAGGGTGTAGAGGGGTGTGTTGTGGGAATTTGATGAAGAATGGAGGGTTTTATATAGGGAAGGGAGGGGGGTTAAGGTTCGGCCATATGGGTGGGTTTGGGTGGGAAATTGGTTTTGAATTTTGAAGGTAGGTGGAGTTTGTGAGGTAGGTTTATGGGGAAGAGTGGATGGATGTGAGTGGAGGTAGGTGGGGATCCTGTGGGGTCCACAGATCCTGAGTGGATCCTGTGGGGTCCACAGATCCTGAGGTGTTCAAGGAATTACATCCCTGCACCCATTAGGCATGTAAAAATGCCTTTGTACCCAACTCTGGGCGTTCAGCGCCAGGTTGGTGGCCATTTTGGGCGTTCAGCGCCCATTTGTGTGCCATTTCTGGTGTTGAACGCCAGAACCATGTCTGTTCTGGCGTTCAGCGCCCAGAAGCTGCCCATTTTGGGCGTTCAGCGCCAGAACCATGCTCTGTTATGGCGCTGAACGCCAGACAGATGCTCCTCTAGGGTGTGATTTTTCTTCTGCTATTTTTGATTCTGTTTTCAATTTTTATATTTATTTTGTGACTCCACATGATCATGAACCTAAGAAAACATGAAAAACAAGAATAATAGAGTTAGATAAATAAACATTGGGTTGCCTCCCAACAAGCGCCTCTTTAATGTCAATAGCTTGACAGTGGGCTCTCATGGAGCCTCACAGATGTTCAGAGTATTGTTGAGACTCTCCAACACCAAACTTAGAGTTTGGATATGGGAGTTCAACACCAAACTTTAGAGTTTGGTTGTGGTCTCCCAACACCAAACTTAGAGTTTGACTGTGGGGGCTCAGGTTGACTCTGCTTTGAGAGAAGCCTTTTCTGCTTCCTCTACATGGTTGCAGAGGGAGATCCTTGAGTTTTAAACACAAGGGATTTCTCATTCCATTGAAGGACTATTTCACCTCTGTCAACATCAATCACAGCTCTTGCTGTGGCCAGGAAAGGTCTTCCTAGGATGATGGATTCATCCTCTTCCTTTCCAGTATCCAGGACTATGAAATCAGCAGGGATGTAAAGGCCCTCAACCTTTACTAACACGTCCTCTACTTGTCCATATGCCTGTTTTCTTGAACTGTCTGCCATCTCTAATGAGATTTTAGCAGCTTGCACCCCATAGATTCCCAGTTTCTCTATTACAGAGAGGGGCATGAGGTTTATTCCTGAACCAAGGTCACACAGAGCTTTAAAGATCATGGTGCCTATGGTACAGGGTATTATGAACTTTCCAGGATCCTGTCTCTTCTGAGGCAATATCAGTTGATCCAGATCACTTAGTTCATTGATGAACAAGGGAGGTTCAGCTTCATGATTGCACCAAGAAACTTGGCAGTTTGCTCTTCAGTAACATCCTCATTCTCTTCTGAAGAGGAATACTCATCAGAGCTCATGAAGGGCATAAGGAGGTTCAATGGGATCTCTATGGTCTCTAGATGAGCCTCAGAGTCCTTTGGTTCCTCAAGGGGAAGCTCCTTATTGATCACTGGACGTCCCAGGAGGTCTTCCTCCTTGGGATTCACGTCATCTCCTTCCCTTACAGGTTCGGCCATGGTGCTTATGTCAATGGCCTTGCACTCTCCTTTTGGATTCTCTTCTGTATTGCTTGGGAGAGTACTAGGAGGGATTTCAGTGATCCTTTTACTCAGCTGGCCCACTTGTGCTTCCAGATTTCTAATGGAAGACCTTGTTTCATTCATGAAACTTACAGTGGCCTTAGACAGATCAGAGACTAAGTTTGCCAAATTAGAAGTATTTTGTTCAGTGTTCTCTGTCTGTTGCTGAGTTGATGATGGAAAAGGCTTGCTATTGCTAAACCTGTTTCTTCCACCATTATTAAAGCCTTGTTGAGGCTTTTGATCCTTCCATGAGAAATTTGGATGATTTCTCCATGTTGAGTTATAGGTGTTTCCATAAGGTTCACCTAAGTAATTTACCTCTGCTATTGCAGGGTTCTCAGGATCATAAGCTTCTTCTTCATAAGAAGCCTCTTGAGTACTGTTGGATGCAGCTTGCATTCCATGTAGACTCTGAGAGATCATATTGACTTGCTGAGTCAATATTTTATTCTGAGCCAATATGGCATTCAGAGTATCAACTTCAAGAACTCCCTTCTTCATAGGCGTCCCATTACTCACAGGATTTCTTTCAGAAGTGTACATGAACTGGTTATTAGCAACCATGTCAATGAGTTCTTGAGCTTCTGCAGGCGTTTTCTTTAGGTGAATGGATCCACCTGCAGAAGTGTCCAGTGACATCTTTGATAGCTCAGATAAACCATCATAGAATATATCCAGGATGGTCCATTCTGAAAGCATGTCAGAAGGACACTTTTTGGTCAACTGTTTGTATCTTTCCCAAGCTTCATAGAGGGATTCACCTTCTTTCTGTCTGAAGGTTTGAACATCAGCTCTAAGCTTGCTCAGCTTTTAAGGAGGAAAGTACTTGGCTAAGAAAGCCGTGACCAGCTTATCCCAAGAGTTCAGGCTGTCTTTGGGTTGAGAATCCAACTATAATCTAGCTCTGTCTCTTACAGCAAAAGGGAAAAGCATGAGCCTGTAGACTTCAGGATCTACTCCATTAGTCTTAACAGTATCACATATCTGCAAGAATTCAGTTAAGAACTGAAAAGGATCTTCAGATGGAAGTCCATGAAACTTGCAGTTCTGCTGCATCAGAGAAACTAATTGAGGTTTCAGCTCAAAGTTGTTTGCTCCAATGGCAGGAATGGAGATGCTTCTTCCATGTAAATTGGAATTTGGTGCAGTAAAGTCACCAAGCATTCTCCTTGCATTGTTGTTGGGTTCGGCTGCCATCTCCTTTACTTGTTCGAAATTTTCAATCAAGTTGTCTCTGGATTGTTGTAATTTAGCTTCTCTTAATTTCCTCTTCAGAGTCCTTTCAGGTTCTGGATCAGCTTCAACAAGAATGTCTTTTTCTCTGTCCCTGCTCATAAGAAAGAGGAGAGAAAAAGAAAAGAAGAGGAATCCTCTATGTCACAGTAAAGAGGTTCCTTATTGTTAGTAGAAGAAAAGAAGAAGAAATTCGAACACAGATAGAAGAGGGGGTTCGAATTTGGTGATGATTTGAGGAAGAGATGTTAGTAGATGAATAAATAAATAAAATAAGATGAGAGAGAAGGAGGGAATTTTCGAAAATTATTTTTGAAAAGGAGTTAGTGATTTTTGAAAATAGTTTTTGAAAAATGTTAGTAATTTTCGAAAATTAAGATTTAAAAATTAAAATAATTAATAAAATAAAGAAATTTTGAAAAAGAGGGAAGATATTTTCGAAAATGAGAGAGAGAGAGTTAGTTAGGTAGTTTTGAAAAAGTTAAGAAACAAACAAAAAGTTAGTTAGTTAGTTGAAACAAATTTTGAAAACCAATTTTGAAAAGATAAGAAGTTAGGAAGTTAGAGAAGATATTTTGAAATCAAATTTTTGAAAAAAGATAAGAAGATATTTTTGAAAAGATATGATAGAAATTAGTTTTTGAAAAAGATTTGATTTTTAAAATCACAATTAATGACTTGATTCACAAAAAATCACAAGATATGATTCTAGAACTTAAAGTTTGAATCTTTCTTAACAAGCAAGTAACAAACTTCAAATTTTTGAATCAAAACATTAATTGATTATGTTATTTTCGAAAATTTGGTATAAGAAAAAGATTTTTGAAAAATATTTTTGGAATTTTCGAAAATAACTAAGAATTTTGAAAAAGATTTGATTTTTGAAAAAGATTTTGAAAAAGATAGGATTTTCAAATTGAAAATTTGATTTGACTCATAAGAAACAACTTGATTTTAAAAATTTTTGAAAAAGTCAATCCAAATTTTCGAATTTGATGAGAGAAAAAGGGAAAGATATTTTTTTGATTTTTTGAATTTTTATGATGCAAGAGAAAAACACTAAAAAGATGCAATGCATGAAATTTTTAGATCAAAACAATGAATGCATGCAAGAATGCTATGAATGTCAATATGAACACCAAGAACACTATGAATGTCATGATGAACATCAAGAACATATTTTTGAAAAAATTTTAATGCAAAGAAAACATGCAAGACACCAAACTTAGAATTCTTTAATGCCTAGACACCAAGAATTCAAGAATAAATATGAAAAACACTATACAGCACAAAACAAAAAATCATCAAGATCAAACAAGAAGACTTACCAAGAACAACTTGAAGATCATGAAGAACACTATGAATGCATGAAATTTTCGAAAAATGCTACATGCATATGCAATTGACACCAAACTTATAACATGACTCAAGACTCAAACAAGAAACACAAAAATATTTTTGATTTTTATGATTTTCTAATTTTTTTGGTATTTTTCGAAAATTATATGTAAAAGAAAAATAAGGATTCCAAAATTTTTAATATGAATTCCAGGAATCTTGCATTCTTAGTCTAAAGCTTCAGTCCAGGAATTAGACATGGCTCACTAGCCAGCCAAGCTTTCAATGAAAGCTCCGGTCCAAAACACTAGACATGGCCAAAGGCCAGCCAAGCTTCAGCATGTAATTCTGACATGACACGCCTGACATACTCATTCCCAAAGGAATAGGACATGGCTTTACAGCCAGCCAGGCTTCAACGTGCTTCATGAAACACTAGAATTCATTCTTAAAACTTTTGAATCTAAAATTTTTTGAAAACATTTTTATATTAAATTTTTTTTTTTCGAAAACAAAGGAGAAAATTTTGAAATATTTTTTTGAAAAATTTTTGAAAAGAAAACAAAAAGAAAATGACCTAATCTGAGCAACAAGATGAACCGTCAGTTGTCCAAACTCAAACAATCCCCGGCAACGGCGCCAAAAACTTGGTGCACGAAATTGTGATGTCCAGGCTCGAACAATCCCTGGCAACGTGAGCAACTTGGTACGCGTAATCGTGATTACACTTTAATTATGTAAAATTTATGGCTCTTTCTTTCCCTGGCAATGGCGCCAAGAACATGGTGCCAATACCATGGTTCACAACTTCGATACAACTAACCAGCAAGTGCACTGGGTCGTCCAAGTAATACCTTACGTGAGTAAGGGTCGAATCCCACGGAGATTGTTGGTATGAAGCAAGCTATGGTCACCTTGTAAATCTCAGTCAGGCAGATATAAAATAATTATGGAGTTTTCGAATAATAAATAATAGAATAGGGATAGAGGTACTTATGTAAATCATTGGTAGGAATTTCAGATAAGCGAATGGAGATGCTTTTCGTTCCTCTGAACCTCTGCTTTCCTGCTATCTTCATCCAATTAGTCTTACTCCTTTCCATGGCTGGCTTTATGTGATACATCACCACTGTCAATGGCTACTTTCGGTCATCTCTCGGGAAAATGATCCAAGGCCCTCTCACGGCACGGCTAATCGTCTGGAGGCATCACCCTTTTCAATGGCTTCATCTTATCCTCTCAGTGAATAATATGCTCACGCACCCTGTCACGGCACGGCTATTCATCTGTCGGTTCTCGATCATGCTGGAATAGGATTTACTATCCTTTTGCGTCTGTCACTAACGCCCTACAATCGCGAGTTAGGAGCTCGTCACAGTCATTCAATCATTGAATCCTACTCGGAATACCACAGACAAGGTTTAGACCTTCCGGATTCTCTTGAATGCCGCCATCATTCTAGCTTACGCCACGAAGATTCTGGTTAAGAGATCTAAGAGATATTCATTCTAGCTTATTTCATGTAGAACGGAAGTGTTTGTCAGGCACGTGTTCATAGGGGAGAATGGTGATGAGCGTCACACATAATCATCACCTTCATCACGTTTTTGGGTGCGAATGGATATCTTAGAAGCGAAATAAGATGAATTGAATAGAAAACAGTAGTACTTTGCATTAATCTTTGAGGAAAAGTAGAGCTCCACACCTTAATCTATGGAGTGTAGAAACTCTACCGTTAAAAATACATAAGTGAAGGTCCAGGCATGGCCAAGATGGCCAGCCCCCTAAAACGTGATCAAAGAATCATAAGGTAATCCCCAGATGTCAAATACAATAGTAAGAGGTCCTATTTATAATAAACTAGCTACTAGGGTTTACATGAGTAAGTAATTGATGCATAAATCCACTTCCGGGGCCCACTTGGTGTGTGCTTGGGCTGGGCTTAAGTGTTGCACGTGTAGAGGTCCTTCTTGGAGTTGAACGCCAGCTTTTGTGCCAGTTTGGGCGTTCAACTCTGGTTTTGGCTCCTTTTTTGGCGTTGGACGCCAGGTTTGGGTAGAAAGCTAGCGTTGAACGCCAGTTTATGTCGTCTATTTTTGGTCAAAGTATGGACTATTATATATTTCTGGAAAGCCCTGGATGTCTACTTTCCAACGCAATTGGAAGCGCGCCATTTCGAGTTCTGTAGCTCCAGAAAATCTACTTTAAGTGCAGGGAAGTCAGAATCCAACAGCATCAGCAGTCCTTTTTCAACCTCTGAATCTGATTTCTGCTCAAGTCCCTCAATTTCAGCCAGAAAATACCTGAAATCACAAAAAAATACACAAACTCATAGTAAAGTCCAGAAATGTGAATTTAACATAAAAACTAATGAAAACATCCCTAAAAGTAACTAGATCCTACTAAAAACATACTAAAAACAATGTCAAAAAGTGTATAAATTATCCGCTCATCACCTACATAAAGCTTGCCATGGAAAGGAGTAGGAATGGTTGGATGAAGACAGCAGGAAAGCAGAGGTTCAGAGGAACGAAAGCATCTCTATACTCTTATCTGAAATTCTCACCAATGAATTACATAAGTATCTCTATCCTATTTTAATTATCTTTTAGTACACTATAATCTCTTAATACATTTGAATCCGCCTGACTGAGATTTAAGCTTGCTTCAAGCCGACAATCTCCGTGGGATTGACCCTTACTCACGTAAGGTTTATTACTTGGACGACCCAGTGCACTTGCTGGTTAGTTGTGCGAAGTTGTGACAAAGAATTAAGAGTATGAACGTGCGTATAAAGTTTTCAGCGTCGTTACCAAGGAATGGAACTGTCACGATTTCTGCGCACCATGCTCCTGTTCGATATCTCAACTGATCTCTCATTCGATTTACAAAGATGACTAAATCGAATACATGCAGAATAACTCCCAATAAATGCCTGGACACGTGTCATTTAATTGACCTTTATTCTCACCTTAACCTCTTTTCGAAGCTTCGAATTGGCTTGTCCTAGTCAAAAATATTTTCGACTAAAAAGTACTAAATGAACGGAATATTATCCATTATATAAAATCAAAATCAAATTCAAACATCTTTTTGCAAAATGAACTGAACATGTTATTAAGGTGAAACAATTGCATAGTACTAAATGAATGGAACATTATCCATTATAAAAAATCAAATTCAAAACACCTGTGTCTACAATTTAGAGATTATCAATTCAATTCAATTCAGAACATCTGCGTCCATTCAATTCGATTGAAAAAATAATCTATTAACAAAATGTTGGTGTTGTTGGTGATGACGATAATGAAAGAAGAGGAGGAGAAGAAGAAGAAGAAGAGAAGGAGGAGGAGAAGCAGAAGAAGAATCTGCGTGTGTGAAGAAGAAGGAGGAGGAGAGGAGAAGGAGGAGGAGGTATGTGTGAATTTGAAAGAAGAAGAAGAGGACGTATGCGTGTATTTGAAAGAAGAAGCACGTGTAATGACCCTCTTTTAATGAGAGTGACTTTTGCTGGTGTTAGACCTACTTAGATAAATTTGGATAAAAAAATACTTGAATGTGTAGCAATCCTGAATATGATAATTGAGAATATTAAATAAAGATAAAAAATAATTAGTTATTCTACTATAAATTTTAAACTTTAAATTTTAAATTTTGATAATATCCTAACTGAATTTATTTTAAATTAAGATGTGATATGATTCAATTTGAAATAAGATAAAATTCAAATTTAAAATAAGAAACAATACTATATTATATGACACATTGACACTAGTAAAAATAAAACAGACACATTTTGTTCGGTTATTTCTATATACATAAATATATATGATTCTAATTCTTGAAAAGAGAATTTTGGTTGCAAGAAGTTGCAAAATAATTTTTTAATTTAAATTTGACTTTTATTGATCAAATAGTTAATAACAAAAATTAGACTCATTGTAAATGCACATAGGGTCTTTGTACAATCTAAAACAAAAGTTTTTATTAATAATTATTAAAATATCTTCAAATATTTGGTTTAATAAAATCTTAAACCCAAAATAGATCACTATATATTCCTTTATTATTTTCGTCGGGTGTTATTACGAATACTAGTAATCGTTAGTCGAAAATCGAAATTGATCAAATTTCTATATTAATACGTAGATACCAATATATAGTTGAATATACGAAGGGAAAGAAACGCTTGCAGTTGCAGGTACTTGAAAGAGCTTAATTATTTAGAAGAGAAATTCTCCACATACAAGCGTTTTTTTATACAAATCTTTATAAGTATACCTTCTTCTTCTTCTTGCGCACGTTCTTCTTCCTCTTTTTCTTCTTTTTTTTCTTTCGTTTCTTGCCTTCTCTTTCTCCTTCTTCAACCATTACTGCACGTTTTCACTGCACCTTCTTCTTCTTCTTACTGCACGTTCTTCTTCCTCTTCCTTTTCTTCTTCTTCTTTTCTTTCGTTTCTTGCTTTCTCTTTCTCATTCTTCAACCGTTACTGCACGTTTTCACTGCACCTTCTTCTTTTTCTTGCTGCACGTTCTTCTTCTTCTTCTTCTTTTCTTTCGTTTCTTGCCTTCTCTTTCTCCTTCCTCATTTATGCGCTTTTCTCTCTGTTTTCTTTCTTCGTTATTCTCGATTCCCATTATTTTTTAATATCAAGCTCTGAAATCGTTTTTGAAGAAGAAGAAGTAGTAGAAGATGAGGAGGAGAAAGAGAAAGAATTCTGAATTATGCATAAGGTGTACTTCAACGAATTTTGGTGTATTTCTTAAATCTTTTGGGTGTAGTTTTTGTAATCCTTTTGGTGTATTTCTGTAATCCTTTGGGTGTATTTCTATAATCGTTTGGGTGAATTCCTTTAATCATTTGAGTGTATTTCTATAATCCTTTGGGTGTATTTCTGTAATCGTTTGAGTGTATTTCTGTAATCGTTTGGGTGTATTTCTGAAGTTCCATTATCTTCAAATTTAGCAAGAAACTCGTTTTCATAGAGGAGGAAGAAGAAGAGTCGTTTATAATGTATGGTGAGTAGCGCGCTTTGGAAACAGGAAGTGGTTGAATAACGTGCGTTTATTTACTCTTGAATGTGGGAGTGTAATGCGTGTTTTTTGTTGAGTTTGTGCCAACTTGTAAGACTTGTAAGCCAAAAAGACTTGTATGTGTAGCAGGCCTCTATTTAGAATAGTTCAGAATTTAGATAGAGTCCAATAATTATAAAAAACTTATTTATTTACGTAATAGGAACTTTTAATATCTTTCTAATTATTAATTGAGGGAAAATTCGACTATTTTTGAAAGGTTTCAAATATGAAAGTGTCTATTTATTTTATTTTTGTAGGGTCTTTGTTTTATTTCATTTAATATTTTGAAGAATGAATTTTTTCAAGACAATATCATAATCTATAAAGCATAAATTAAATTTGGCTCTAGATCACTAAAGTGTAAAATCTAGCAGCTGGTTAAATGGGTGGTTTATAGTAGATTAAAAATTTAGTCTTCAATAGAGAGTAGAGACGGAGTAACATGAAATATGATCACATTTCAATTACAATTTTTGACTCCCTCAATATGAGTAATTGAAAAAGAAAAATGAGAAAATTAATAAAATTACCTAATTAACATAGAGTTTCATATTTTGACTAGCGACTCTTAGAAATCGTACTCGAAATGAAATTGGAAACTTTCAGTCTTGCTATAAAACAACAAAGCCAACGCTGAATTATCAAAACTTTGACCAAATAAAGTTCATGATCAACCTTATTAGCTTGAAACTATAGTGCTCCACAAGATTCTGAAAACCGAATCGATCATCGAATCGTCCTAAATATGGATTTATTAATTTATTGGTTTAATCAGTTCGATTATGATTTAACTAAAAAATCGTTTTATAATAAAATAATAAATAAAATATAAATAAACACATTAAAATATAATTATAGTCTAATATAATTTTAAAAATATCATCTAAATTAAAGTACTACATAAACCACAATATTATGATCTCATTCAAATATAAATTCAAAAGTCAAATAACAAATACAAGTATACAACCAACCAAACATAAAATACCAATATCAAAATTTATCATCAATCATCAAAATCCGCCATAACTTACTGGAGATTTGAAGCAATAGAATTCGAAACCGAATTATTTTCTCTAGGTGTTTCTTGGTTGATACTCTCGTCCATACCTAAAAATTACTAATAATAATAATCCAATAATAATACAATCCAATTACATTATCACATGCAGCAACCCACTCCAACCCAATAATCTCAGCAGACAACAGTCAAAATTATTTAAAATTATTCAACAATTATCCAATTATTTAATTATTAATCAATTATTCAACAATTAATTAACGCTTCAACAGCAAGATTTAGCACCCAACAACTAATCAATGTTTCAACAATTAATCAATAATTAATGCTTCAACAGCAAGGTTAACTAACAACAATTAATCAATTATTCAACAGTTATTATTATAAAGAAAAAATTAATACCTAGGAAAGCTGGAAGCCTGAAAAAAAAGTAGATCTAACGGGGACAGTGGCTGACAAGAGTTAAGATAGTGACTGACGGGGTGGAAGTGTGGAACAGAGTTGGCGTTGGCAGGAAGTGGCTACACGACGGAAAGTGACGCTAGCGGTGGTATCAATTTTCGAAGATCAAACAGAACTGGCTGCGCGACGGAAAGTGGCCGCTGCGCGAACAGAGCTGGCTAAGGTTGACTGGACGGAAATTGCACCAGAAGTTCGAGGTCCAGTCGTCCAGGTGAGTGCTGCTTCGTGTTCTACTTCTACCTATTGTGAAGACTGGAAAAGAGAGGGGTAATTGATAGGAAACTTAGAGAGTTGGGGAAATAGGATTCAGCAACCAAAACATAACCATTTTTGACACAATTTAAAAACCGGTTGAGTTATAGTTCAGTTCGACCGACCGATTTTCAACTAGTTTGGCAATCTAATATCGGTTTTTTAATTTGACAATTTTGACTCAACCGTATTTAGTAACAGTTCACAATTTGACCGGTCCATCCAGCCGACCCGAACCAATTTTTAGAACCTTAGTACTCCATGTTTCACTATATTTGTTCCGAAAAAAAAAAGGTGTAACAACCACCCCTTCTAGAAACAAAATTAAATTCGAAGTTTGAAAATCGGTTAGGAGATAAGATTAGAATTTTGAAATTTCGGATAGGAACCTAGTAACCACCCTCAGTTTGAAATTTAAAATACCCCAACCACCCCATCCCCAAACGTATATAAATAGGGGAGCACCCATAGGTAGAAAATCACTCCTCTCAAATACTAATCCTCTCCCTTCTCTCTCTACAAAAAAATAATATTCCGTGGGCAAACACAAGAGGCAAGCTCGAAGAAACGTTAGGAAAAAGTGTAGGGAATTATGTTTTTAAAATGCTTGGCATGTGTTATGTTCCATTTTTATTTTTCTTCCATTCACGAATGTTATCATGGCATTTATTATCTTTCACTCATCCTTTATTCATGTTGATCATGTCTGTCCACCATGTCATTCATATCTTCTTGAATCATTAGTATATGTCTCCTTGTGATGTTCATTCAATTATTCACTATACTCATTTTGTGCTCTTTCATATGATTATATTATTAATATCCCCTTAGGGCCGAGAGTACATGCCTTCTTATACTGTCTTGTTCAACATACCATATTCTATTATATGCATATGTGTGATCTCTTACATTATTATATTATTATTTATAATATTTTATTCAAATATTTAATATACCTTATTCTATCTTGTGCATCTATGTGACCTGTTATATCATTATGTCATTATTACTCTTTTAAAGTCAAGAGTACATGCTTTCTTAAATATTTTATTCAAATATTTAATATACCCTATCCTATTATGTGTATATCATTATGTTATTATTACTCCTTTAAAGTCAAGAGTACATGCTTTTTTAAATATTTTATTCAAATATTTAATATACCCTATTCTATTGTGTGCATATCATTATGTCATTATTACTCCTTTAAAGTTAAGAGTACATGCTTTCTTAAATATTTTATTCAAATATTTAATATACTCTATTCTTATTATGTACACCCATATGATCGTTTGCACCATTATATTATTCCTTTAGGATCGAGAATACATAATTTCTTTAATATTTTGTACAATTATTTAAAATGCCCCCTATTTTCTGCACTTTGATAGGACCTCTTTCAATCCATGTTATTATATTACCAAGATCTTTTAATTAGAAAATCCATACACATGCTAGAGACTCATGATTTTCATATATCGCTTTATTATCACAATTGTCCCTTTTCTTGCATGATCTCTTCTTATATGATTTTTCTCTCGTATATGTTTAAACAACCTAATTGTAAATCGAACTGAGGGAATGATCCTTCGGTAAGGGAAGGTGACCCCCAAAGACAAGATATCGATATGATCCTTCGGTAAGGGAAGGTGATCGATCGAGATGATCCTTCGGTAAGGGAAGGTGATCGAAAAACGTTTGAGATAAGAACCTTCGGTAAGGGAAGGTGACTATCCCATCAATTTTATATAATAATATATCTTTTTTATATGACTCTCTTCTTGTGTATGTCTAAATAACCTTGATTGTAAATTAAACTGAGGGAATGATCCTTCGGTAAGGGAAGGTGACCCCCAAAGACAAGATATCGATATGATCCTTCGGTAAAGGAAGGTGATCGATCGAGATGATCCTTCGGTAAGGGAAGGTGATCGCCAAAACGTTTGGGATAAGAACCTTCGGTAAGGGAAGGGGACTCCCACTTATACCGGTTTGAGCTCAATACCCTCCATAAAAGTTATAAATTAAGAAAGGAGAAGGCACGAATGAAAGTTTGATTTCTATGTTTTTCTTTTATATTTAATTATGATTATGTTGATGTCACTTAAGATGTTATCCTTCTATTTTCCTATATGCTTTCCTTTTTTTTTGCACACATGTTTTACAAGAAAGATGCATATTACATGCCATGTTATACGCACGTTTTTTTAAAATCCCGCACGTGGGCTGGAGATGGATATGGAGGTGTTGCATAGCACTCCCACTGAGACGTTAGGTTCTCACTCCCTTTCTTTTCCCATACTGTCTCCAGAGGAACATGGCACAGCGGATAGAGACGACGCAGTGCCCCCCGAGGGTAACTTCTGAGTATGATCCCTCGAAACACGCGTGGGTAGTTACGACCACTACTACCGTACTCCAAACTATCTACTTAGGTCGAGAGTTCGTGGAAGGAGAATCCCAGCTGCCCATCGAGTCCTAGTTCATCCCACACAACGAAACCAGATCTTCACTGCGTGAAAAGGTGTTGGAAGAAAACCCTTGGTACCTCGATTCATGAATAACTGAAGAGTCCTGATCAAGGATAGGATAGGATGCAAGTATGGGGGCCTCTTCGACGAGATTAGTTTAGGATGTAATTAGTTTCTTTTCTTGTTTCCTATAAGTATTTTGAAACGTACTCATGGTTAAGATGTTATTTCACTTTTATTCAAATTCCAACGTTTTAGTGCTACTCATCTTCCGCTCTACGCGCATTTACTCCTTCCTTGCGCAATGATTAAGTCAATATTTTTCTTGATCAAGTGTGGCACCTTATTTAAAGACCCTCAATGATAGGATATGACTTAGGTTGTTACATTAATGGTATCAGAGCGAAGTCAATCCTAGGAGATATGACCAATGAAACCTCTTCCTATGGTTATCCATAAACAGGGGACCCATGGCAAGTCGTGGACGCCCGCGTGGATCGAGCTCGAGCTCCTCAGCCCTAGCGAAGCAGATGAAGGAGATGGCCAAGGCAATGAAGGAGCAAGCCCAAGTCACTACTCTGATGGCTCATCAACTGTCCACTGGGGACAGGGATCCCAATACTCCCAGACTGGAGGAGGGACAAACTCGTACGACTTTTGCTGATTTCAACAAGATTGGTCCGCCTGAATTCTGTGGGGCCCTCGACCCTGATAAGGCAGAGGAATGGCTGACAGAAATGGAGAAAGTATTCACAATTTTTCCATGCACTGAGGTGCAGCAAGTGAATTACGCTACCTTCATGCTCAAAGCTGATGCCGAATTCTGGTGGGATGGAGCAAGACGGTTGTTGGAGGATGCTGGAACAGATCTCAGCTGGGCCACCTTCAAGGAAGCTTTCTACAAGAAGTACTTCCCCCTTTCTGCTCGAGAGTCCAAGGAGATGGAGTTTCTTCAACTGAAGCAAGATAGGATGAGTATTGCAGAGTACACAGAGAAGTTCGAGAGGCTCTGCAAATTTTCCGCAATGTATAAGGCTAATCCAGATGAAAAGTGGAAATGTATGAAGTATCAAGGAGGGCTCAATACAGAGATCTTAACCGCAATAGTCCCACTGGAAATCCGGGAGTTCTCCTCCCTTGTTAGCAAGTGCCAGGTGATCGAGGAATGCACCAAGAAACTAGCGTCAGAAAGAAGCGAGGCTTTCAAGAACAGGCAGCTAAATCAAGGATCTTCTCAGCAGCTGTCGCAGAAGAAGGCCTTTCTTGGAAGACCTGCAGGAAGACAATCTCAACAGGGCACGAACCGCCAGAAACCTCCCACTGACACCTCACCAAAGGCCACCGAACTCAAGGAATGTGCCTCGTGTGGAAAGCAACATAGGGGCAGGTGCCTTGCTGGGAAAAATGTCTGCTTCCGGTGTTTCTAGCCAGGGCATATCGCCAGGGAATGTCCAGCAGTTCCCCCACCCTCTGCCGATGCACCCCAACGTCAAGGACGAGTCCTTGCCCTCAGCAGCGAGGAAGCCCACCAGTCAGAAGATCGAATCGAGGGTAAGTGCACAATTAATGGAGCTCCTTTAACTATCCTATACGATACAGGTGCTTCTCATTTATATCTCTCTCTGCTACTAGTAGAATCAGTTTATGCATGACCAAACTACCATATGTCCTACTAGTGACCACCCCAGCCGGTAAGAGTGTCGAAACTCAGCAGGTTTGTCAGAGGGTTTGCATCCTCATTTCAGATAGATCATACCTTGCTGACCTAGTGTGCCTTCCTTTAGTAGGATTAGACATCATCCTAGGAATGGATTGGCTCAACGAAAATCGAGTCCTGTTAGATTGTTTTGAGAGAAAAGTCATCTTCCCTTCTCAATCCATACAAGACACACGTGATCTTCCAAGATCCTCCGAAGACACAAGTACGAGGCAAGAATATGCCTTGCTAAATTCGGTAAAAGCAGATTCCCATCGAGAGTTCTGTGAGATACCAGTAGTACAAGACTTTTCAGATGTCTTTCCCGAAGATATACCCTCGTTTCCCCCAACACGAGAGGTTGAGTTCTCCATAGAACTGATGCCTGGGACAGGGCCAATCTCCATAGCCCCTTACCGGATGGCTCCATTGGAGCTCACTGAACTGAAGAACCAACTAGAGGAGCTGCTGCAAAAAGGATTCATCCGACCAAGTGCCTCTCCCTGGGGAGCTCCAGTATTGTTTGTGAAGAAAAAGGACGGCAGCATGTGTCTCTGCGTGGACTATAGGCAACTCAACAAAATCATGGTGAAGAACAAGTATCCTCTCCCAAGAATAGATGACTTGATGGACCAACTACAAGGTGCAACAGTGTTCTCAAAGATTGACCTGAGATCAGGGGTATTGCAACCCCTTGGCATCCCGGAGTGGAAATGGGAGGACATATCAATGGATTTCGTCATGGGACTACCTCGTACTCAAGCAGGGCGTGACGATATATGGGTCATCGTGGACCGGCTTACAAAGACTGCCCACTTTCTACCAGTTAAGGCGACCGACTCATTGGAAAGACTAGCCACGCTATATATCAAAGAGATCGTAAGGTTACATGGGGTACGAACAACCATAGTCTCGGACAGAGACCCAAGATTCACCTCGAGGTTTTGGAACGCACTGCAGAAGGCATTCGGGACAAAATTGTGCCTGAGCACGTCATACCACCCGGAAACAGATGGACAAACGAAGAGGACCATCCAGACGTTGGAAGACATGTTACGAGCTTGTGTCCTGGACAGACCAGGAAAGTGGGAGAGTCACCTACCACTTATCGAGTTTGCTTATAACAACAGTTACCATGGTAGCATCGGGATGGCACCATATGAGGAACTGTACGGGCGAAGATGCCAATCTCCTTTATGCTGGTACGGACCAGAAGATAAAGGCTACTTAGGACCGGAGTTAGTAAGACAGACCACAGAAGATATCAAGAGGATAAGAGAAAGAATGCGCACCGCCCAAAGTCGACAAAAGAGTTATACAGATCAACGAAGAAAACCCCTCGAATTTCAGGAAGGCGATCACATATTCCTAAAAATCACCCCACCACCGGAGTAGGGAGGGCTCTTAAGGTACAAAAACTAAGCCCCCGGTACCTGGGTCCATTCCAAATCCTCCGGCGTATAGGAAAGTCGGCATACCAGCTTGCCCTACCACCAAATCTATCAAGACTACACAACATATTCCACGTGTCCCAACTCCGAAAATACCAGCACGATCCAAGCCATGTGTTGCAGCAAGAGGATGTAACACTCAAAGATGACCTGACTTTTGAACTACCGGTCATAGAGATTATAGACAGAAGCATGAAGCAACTAAGGAGCAAGACGATACAACTGGTAAAAATGGCATGGGGTAGCGGCAATTCCAGAGACTACACGTGGGAAAAAGAGGCAGACATGAGACAGAAGTTCCCGAACTTGTTTACAGGTAACAATCGTGGTGAGGATCTCCTTTTCTCCCCAACAATAGCAAATTTTAGTAAGACCCCTAAGTTATTTAAAACGACCCTTATCGACCAAGTTTAGACAGAAAATTTGGGGACAAATTCTTTTCTTACGGGGGTGATAATGTAACAACCACCCCTTCTAGAAACAAAATTAAATTCGAAGTTTGAAAATCGGTTAGGGGATAAGATTAGAATTTTGAAATTTCGGATAGGAACCTAGTAACCACCCTCAGTTTGAAATTTAAAATACCCCAACCACCCCATCCCCAAACGTATATAAATAGGGGAGCACCCATAGGTAGAAAATCACTCCTCTCAAATACTAATCCTCTCCCTTCTCTCTCTACAAAAAAAATAATATTCCGTGGGCAAACACAAGAGGCAAGCTCGAAGAAACGTTAGGAAAAAGTGTAGGGAATTATGTTTTTAAAATGCTTGGCATGTGTTATGTTCTATTTTTATTTTTCTTCCATTCACGAATGTTATCATGGCATTTATTATCTTTCACTCATCCTTTATTCATGTTGATCATGTCTATCCACCATGTCATTCATATCTTCTTGAATCATTAGTATATGTCTCCTTATGATGTTCATTCAATTATTCACTATACTCATTTTGTGCTCTTTCATATGATTATATTATTAATATCCCCTTAGGGCCAAGAGTACATGCCTTCTTATACTGTCTTGTTCAACATACCATATTCTATTATATGCATATGTGTGATCTCTTACATTATTATATTATTATTTATAATATTTTATTCAAATATTTAATATACCTTATTCTATTTTGTTCATCTATGTGACCTGTTATATCATTATGTCATTATTACTCTTTTAAAGTCAAGAGTACATGCTTTCTTAAATATTTTATTCAAATATTTAATATACCCTATCCTATTATGTGTATATCATTATGTTATTATTACTCCTTTAAAGTCAAGAGTACATGCTTTTTTAAATATTTTATTCAAATATTTAATATACCCTATTCTATTATGTGCATATCATTATGTCATTATTACTCCTTTAAAGTCAAGAGTACATGCTTTCTTTAATATTTTATTCAATTATTTAATATATTCTATTCTTATTATGTACACCCATATGATCGTTTACACCATTATATTATTCCTTTAGGATCGAGAATACATAATTTCTTTAATATTTTGTGCAATTATTTAAAATGCCCCCTATTTTCTGCACTTTGATAGGACCTCTTTCAATCCATGCTATTATATTACCAAGATCTTTTAATTAGAAAATCCATACACATGCTAGAGTCTCATGATTTTCATATATCGCTTT
The DNA here is from genome assembly GCF_059453495.1 of Arachis ipaensis. Classification (NCBI taxonomy): domain Eukaryota; kingdom Viridiplantae; phylum Streptophyta; class Magnoliopsida; order Fabales; family Fabaceae; genus Arachis; species Arachis ipaensis. Next base: position 99,544,496 of record NC_142439.1, read on the forward strand.
ATTATCACAATTGTCCCTTTTCTTGCATGATCTCTTCTTATATGATTTTTCTCTCGTATATGTTTAAACAACCTAATTGTAAATCGAACTGAGGGAATGATCCTTTGGTAAGGGAAGGTGACCCCCAAAGACAAGATATCGATATGATCCTTCGGTAAGGGAAGGTGATCGATCGAGATGATCCTTCGATAAGGGAGGTGATCGAAAAACGTTTGGGATAAGAACCTTCGGTAAGGGAAGGTGACTATCCCATCAATTTTATATAATAATATATCTTTTTTATATGACTCTCTTCTTGTGTATGTCTAAATAACTTTGATTGTAAATTAAACTGAGGGAATGATCCTTCGGTAAGGGAAGGTGACCCCCAAAGACAAGATATCGATATGATCCTTCGGTAAGGGAAGGTGATCGATCGAGATGATCCTTCGGTAAGGGAAGGTAATCGCCAAAACGTTTGGGATAAGAACCTTCGGTAAGGGAAGGGGACTCCCACTTATACCGGTTTGAGCTCAATACCCTCCATAAAAGTTATAAATTAAGAAAGGAGAAGGCACGAATGAAAGTTTGATTTCTATGTTTTTCTTTTGGATTTAATTATGATTATGTTGATGTCACTTAAGATGTTATCCTTCTATTTTCCTATATGCTTTCCTTTTTTTTTGCACACATGTTTTACAAGAAAGATGCATATTACATGCCATGTTATACGCACGTTTTTTTAAAATCCCGCACGTGGGCTGGAGATGGATATGGAGGTGTTGCATAGCACTCCTACTGAGACGTTAGGTTCTCACTCCCTTTCTTTTCCCATACTGTCTCCAGAGGAACATGGCACAACGGATAGAGACGACGCAGTGCCCCCGAGGGTAACTTCTGAGTATGATCCCTCGAAGCACGCGTGGGTAGTTACGACCACTACTACCGTACTCCAAACTATCTACTTAGGTCGAGAGTTCGTGTAAGGAGAATCCCAGCTGCCCATCGAGTCCTAGTTCATCCCACACAACGAAACCAGATCTTCACTGCGTGAAAAGGTGTTGGAAGAAAACCCTTGGTACCTCGATTCATGAATAACTGAAGAGTCCTGATCAAGGATAGGATAGGATGCAAGTATGGGGGCCTCTTCGACGAGATTAGTTTAGGATGTAATTAGTTTCTTTTCTTGTTTCCTATAAGTATTTTGAAACGTACTCATGGTTAAGATGTTATTTCACTTTTATTCAAATTCCAACGTTTTAGTGCTACTCATCTTCCGCTCTACGCGCATTTACTCCTTCCTTGCGCAATGATTAAGTCAATCTTTTTCTTGATCAAGTGTGGCACCTTATTTAAAGACCCTCAATGATAGGATATGACTTAGGTTGTTACATTAATGGTATCAGAGCAAAGTCGATCCTAGGAGATATGACCAATGAAACCTCTTCCTATGGTTATCCATAAACAGGGGACCCATGGCAAGTCGTGGACGCCCGCGTGGATCGAGCTCGAGCTCCTCAGCCCTAGCGAAGCAGATGAAGGAGATGGCCAAGGCAATGAAGGAGCAAGCCCAAGTCACTACTCTGATGGCTCATCAACTGTCCACTGGGGACAGGGATCCCAATACTCCCAGACTGGAGGAGGGACAAACTCGTATGACTTTTGCTGATTTCAAGAAGATTGGTCCGCCTGAATTCTGTGGGGCCCTCGACCCTGATAAGGCAGAGGAATGGCTGACAGAAATGGAGAAAGTATTCACAATTTTTCCATGCACTGAGGTGCAGCAAGTGAATTACGCTACTATCATGCTCAGAGCTGATGCCAAATTCTGGTGGGATGGAGCAAGACGGTTGTTGGAGGATGCTGGAACAGATCTCAGCTGGGCCACCTTCAAGGAAGCTTTCTACAAGATGTACTTCCCCCTTTCTGCTCGAGAGTCCAAGGAGATGGAGTTTCTTCAACTGAAGCAAGATAGGATGAGTATTGCAGAGTACACAGAGAAGTTCGAGAGGCTCTGCAAATTTTTCGCAATGTATAAGGCTAATCCAGATGAAAAGTGGAAATGTATGAAGTATCAAGGAGGGCTCAGGGCAGAGATCTTAACCGCAATAGTCCCACTGGAAATCCGGGAGTTCTTCTCCCTTGTTAGCAAGTGCCAGGTGATCGAGGAATGCACCAAGAAACTAGCGTCAGAAAGAAGCGAGGCTTTCAAGAAAAGGCAGCTAAATCAAGGATCTTCTCAGCAGCTGTCGCAGAAGAAGGCCTTTCTTGGAAGACCTACAGGAAGACAATCTCAACAGGGCACGAACCGCCAGAAACCTCCCACTGACACCTCACCAAAGGCCACCGAACTCAAGGAATGTGCCTCGTGTGGAAAGCAACATAGGGGCAGGTGCCTTGCTGGGAAAAATGTCTGCTTCCGGTGTTTCCAGCCAGGGCATATCGCCAGGGAATGTCCAGCAGTTCCCCCACCCTCTGCCGATGCACCCCAACGTCAAGGACGAGTCCTTGCCCTCAGCAGCGAGGAAGCCCACCAGTTAGAAGATCGAATCGAGGGTAAGTGCACAATTAATGGAGCTCCTTTAACTATCCTATACGATACAGGTGCTTCTCATTTATATCTCTCTCTGCTACTAGTAGAATCAGTTTATGCATGACCAAACTACCATATGTCCTACTAGTGACCACCCCAGCCGGTAAGAGTGTCGAAACTCAGCAGGTTTGTCAGAGGGTTTGCATCCTCATTTCAGATAGATCATACCTTGCTGACCTAGTGTGCCTCCCTTTAGTAGGATTAGACATCATCCTAGGAATGGATTGGCTCAACGAAAACCGAGTCCTGTTAGATTGTTTTGAGAGAAAAGTCATCTTCCCTTCTCAATCCATACGAGACACACGTGATCTTCCAAGATCCTCCGAAGACACAAGTACGAGGCAAGAATATGCTTTGCTAAATTCGGTAAAAGCAGATTCTCATCGAGAGTTCTGTGAGATACCAGTAGTACAAGACTTTTCAGATGTCTTTCCCGAAGATATACCCTCGTTTCCCCCAACACGAGAGGTTGAGTTCTCCATAGAACTGATGCCTGGGACAGGGCCAATCTCCATAGCCCCTTACCGGATGGCTCCATTGGAGCTCACTGAACTGAAGAACCAATTAGAGGAGCTGCTGCAAAAAGGATTCATCCGACCAAGTGCCTCTCCCTGGGGAGCTCCAGTATTGTATGTGAAGAAAAAGGACGGCAGCATGCGTCTCTGCGTGGACTATAGGCAACTTAACAAAATCACGGTGAAGAACAAGTATCCTCTCCCAAGAATAGATGACTTGATGGACCAACTACAAGGTGCAACAGTGTTCTCAAAAATCGACCTGAGATCAGGGGTATTGCAACCCCTTGGCATCCCGGAGTGGAAATGGGAGGACATATCAATGGATTTCGTCATGGGACTACCTCGTACTCAAGCAGGGCGTGACGCTATATGGGCCATCGTGGACCGGCTTACAAAGACTGCCCACTTTCTACCAGTTAAGGCGACCGACTCATTGGAAAGACTAGCCACGCTATATATCAAAGAGATCGTAAGGTTACATGGGGTACCAACAACCATAGTCTCGGACAGAGACCCAAGATTCACCTCGAGGTTTTGGAACGCACTGCAGAAGGCATTCGGGACAAAATTGTGCCTGAGCACGTCATACCACCCGGAAACAGATGGACAAACGGAGAGGACCATCCAGACGTTGGAAGACATGTTATAAGCTTGTGTCCTGGACAGACCAGGAAAGTGGGAGAGTCACTTACCACTTATCGAGTTTACTTATAACAACAGTTACCATGGTAGCATCGGGATGGCACCATATGAGGCACTGTACGGGCGAAGATGCCAATCTCCTTTATGCTGGTACGGACCAGAAGATAAAGGCTACTTAGGACCGGAGTTAGTAAGACAGACCACAGAAGATATCAAGAGGATAAGAGAAAGAATGCGCACCGCCCAAAGTCGACAAAAGAGTTATACAGATTAACGAAGAAAACCCCTCAAATTTCAGGAAGGCGATCACGTATTCCTAAAAATCACCCCCACCACCGGAGTAGGGAGGGCTCTTAAGGTACAAAAACTAAGCCCCCGGTACCTGGGTCCATTCCAAATCCTCCGGCGTATAGGAAAGTCGGCATACCAGCTTGCCCTACCACCAAATCTATCAAGACTACACAACATATTCCACGTGTCCCAACTCTGAAAATACCAGCACGATCCAAGCCATGTGTTGCAGCAAGAGGATGTAACACTCAAAGATGACCTAACTTTTGAACTACCAGTCATAGAGATTGTAGACAGAAGCATGAAGCAACTAAGGAGCAAGACGATACAACTGGTAAAAATGGCATGGGGTAGCGGCAATTCCAGAGACTACACGTGGGAAAAAGAGGCAGACATGAGACAGAAGTTCCCGAACTTGTTTACAGGTAACAATCGTGATGAGGATTTCCTTTTCTCCCCAACAATAGGAAATTTCAGTAAGACCCCTAAGTTATTTAAAACGACCCTTATCGACCAAGTTTAGACAGAAAATTTGGGGACAAATTCTTTTCTTAGGGGGTGATAATGTAACAACCACCCCTTCTAGAAACAAAATTAAATTCGAAGTTTGAAAATCGGTTAGGGGATAAGATTAGAATTTTGAAATTTCGGATAGGAACCTAGTAACCACCCTCAGTTTGAAATTTAAAATACCCCAACCACCCCATCCCCAAACGTATATAAATAGGGGAGCACCCATAGGTAGAAAATCACTCCTCTCAAATACTAATCCTCTCCCTTCTCTCTCTACAAAAAAAATAATATTCCGTGGGCAAACACAAGAGGCAAGCTCGAAGAAACGTTAGGAAAAAGTGTAGGGAATTATGTTTTTAAAATGCTTGGCATGTGTTATGTTCCATTTTTATTTTTCTTCCATTCACGAATGTTATCATGGCATTTATTATCTTTCACTCATCCTTTATTCATGTTGATCATGTTTGTCCACCATGTCATTCATATCTTCTTGAATCATTAGTATATGTCTCCTTGTGATGTTCATTCAATTATTCACTATACTCATTTTGTGCTCTTTCATATGATTATATTATTAATATCCCCTTAGGGTCGAGAGTACATGCCTTCTTATACTGTTTTGTTCAACATACCATATTCTATTATATGCATATGTGTGATCTCTTACATTATTATATTATTATTTATAATATTTTATTCAAATATTTAATATACCTTATTCTATCTTGTGCATCTATGTGACCTGTTATATCATTATGTCATTATTACTCTTTTAAAGTCAAGAGTACATGCTTTCTTAAATATTTTATTCAAATATTTAATATACCCTATTCTATTATGTGCATATCATTATGTCATTATTACTCTTTTAAAGTCAAGAGTACATGCTTTCTTAAATATTTTATTCAAATATTTAATATACTCTATTCTTATTATGTACACCCATATGATCGTTTACACCATTATAATATTCCTTTAGGATCGAGAATACATAATTTCTTTAATATTTTGTGCAATTATTTAAAATGCCCCCTATTTTCTGCACTTTGATAGGACCTCTTTCAATCCATGCTATTATATTACCAAGATCTTTTAATTAGAAAATCCATACACATGCTAGAGTCTCATGATTTTCATATATCGCTTTATTATCACAATTGTCCCTTTTCTTGCATGATCTCTTCTTATATGATTTTTCTCTCGTATATGTTTAAACAACCTAATTGTAAATCGAACTGAGAGAATGATCCTTCGGTAAGGGAAGGTGACCCCCAAAGACAAGATATCGATATGATCCTTCGGTAAGGGAAGGTGATCGAAAAACGTTTGGGATAAGAACCTTCGGTAAGGGAAGGTGACTATCCCATCAATTTTATATAATAATATATCTTTTTTATATGACTCTCTTCTTGTGTATGTCTAAATAAACTTGATTGTAAATTAAACTGAGGGAATGATCCTTCGGTAAGGGAAGGTGACCCCCAAAGACAAGATATCGATATGATCCTTCGGTAAGGAAAGGTGATCGATCGAGATGATCCTTCGGTAAGGGAAGGTGATCGCCAAAACGTTTGGGATAAGAACCTTCGGTAAGGGAAGGGGACTCCCGCTTATACCGGTTTGAGCTCAATACCCTCCATAAAAGTTATAAATTAAGAAAGGAGAAGGCATGAATGAAAGTTTGATTTCTATGTTTTTCTTTTAGATTTAATTATGATTATGTTGATGTCACTTAAGATATTATCCTTCTATTTTCTTATATGATTTCCTTTTTTTTTGCACACATGTTTTACAAGAAAGATGTATATTACATGCCATGTTATACGCACGTTTTTTTAAAATCCCGCACGTGGGCTGGAGATGGATATGGAGGTGTTGCATAGCACTCCTACTGAGACGTTAGGTTCTCACTCCCTTTCTTTTCCCATACTGTCTCCAAAGGAACATGGCACAGCGGATAAAGATGACGCAGTGCCCCCCGAGGGTAACTTCTGAGTATGATCCCTCGAAGCACGCGTGGGTAGTTACGACCACTACTACCGTACTCCAAACTATCTACTTAGGTCGAGAGTTTGTGGAAGGAGAATCCCAGCTGCCCATCGAGTCCTAGTTCATCCCACACAACGAAACCAGATCTTCACTGCGCGAAAAGGTGTTGGAAGAAAACCCTTGGTACCTCGATTCATGAATAACTGAAGAGTCCTGATCAAGGATAGGATAGGATGCAAGTATGGGGGCCTCTTCGACGAGATTAGTTTAGGACGTAATTAGTTTCTTTTCTTGTTTTCTATAAGTATTTTGAAACGTACTCATGGTTAAGATGTTATTTCACTTTTATTCAAATTCCAACGTTTTAGTGCTACTCATCTTCCGCTCTACGCGCATTTACTCCTTCTTTGCGCAATGATTAAGTCAATCTTTTTCTTGATAAAGTGTGGCACCTTATTTAAAGACCCTTAAAGATAGGATATGACTTAGGTCGTTACAAAAGGCACCAAGAAAATAAAGAAAACCATCTTGATAATAGTAGAAATTTGTATAACTACTAAATAGACTGAATTATATTAACTCTGTATAAAAAAACTTTGATTAATATAGTGTTAATAGTACTCTTATTTTCTTCTTAAAATTGCATCATCGTAGAAAAATTATAATAAATTTAGAAAAATAATGCTTATTAAATGTTATAAATGTGACAAATAATTGAAAACATTAAAATATGTAAACGGAACCTATTAGAAATCAAACACATGCACGAAGTAAAACATTGGCACTTTACAATTTACATAGTATATGATTCAGGATTGTTCAATACAACATTTTATGAATCATGCAATACAAAGAAATTTAAATGTTTTTAAAGTTTCAAAGTAACACTTATTCAAATGGATAATATGATATTCGAGAAGTATAGAAAATTTTCAAACGAGACTTGGTCATTCTTGCACATTGTCAACATTCTTGCACATTTTCAACAAAACCAATGCGCCACAATATTAGCAACTTGTGTTGCACAAATAAACAAAACACGATAACATATACATACATTTCAACGAGTTAGTTCCTTAAACACACAAGAAAACAATAGCACAAGAAAACGACCCTATGTTGACGAGGTAAACATATTGCGACTATAAAAGCAACTAAGATGAAAGAATGTTTTAAATTAACGTGCAACTGGGCAAATAGTATTATTTGAGAAGATGGAACCATTTGTAATATTCATCATCGTAGCTGTCTCAATATTCGCCTGTGTTTTAATGTTGAGTCTATTGTGCCGAGCAGTAGGAGCAAGTTTCGGATCTGATGGTGGTTGTTTTATTCATCGCAATAACCATCATCATCATATTCATGGTGGTATTGTAGCGGGTGGGATTATTGGGGTCGATGCTGGTGCTACTGGAGCTGGGGGTGGATGCGGTGGTGGCGGTGGCGGTGGCGGTGGCGGTGGAGGAGGAGGTGGGGGTGGATGTGGCGGTGGGGGAGGAGCTGGGGGTGGATGCGGTGGTGGCGGTGGCGGTGGAGGAGGAGGTGGGGGAGGAGCATGTTAAGCTTCAAAGTTTAAACAAAATTTGAAAGCAACATAGGTTATTTGTGATTCGGATGTGTTTATTAGGAATTGTATTGCCGCAAACCTTCAGCTTATTTTTCTTGAAGTTGTAAACTTGTAATTATCTATCTTATTTTTTGTTCAGGATTTTTTTCATTTAAATTAATTAAACATATTATTTACCAAAATTCATAACTCACACAATTATTTATTAATATATGCAATTTTACACGTTTCGAATACTGTGACCCAAGGCACAATAAACATTAAACACATATATGATTCAACAAAAATTGTACTTGAAATATGGCACAACTGCTAAGTTCCAATAAAGTGTTGTCTTTGTAAACAAACCGGTACAAGCATTATGATACGTATCCGGAGTATTATTATAACATTTAACTATAATATTATGTATTCGTATTATTCAACTTGTATATAATTAATTAAAAGGTTAAGTATGATTTTAATTCCTAAGGTATATGTTAAGATTTTTTTTTATTTTTAATTTTTTTTTTGCATACAAAATGATCCCTAAAGTTTAATTTGGTTTTAAATTTTTGGTGGCAGAAACGGAGACAGAAATGAATCGTGGATAGCTTCTTCTTCTTCCCTTTCCCATCTTCTTCTTCTCTTTCTCCTTTGCACGCAAAAACAGAAATACTCTCATTCTCTTATTATTTTTTTATTTTATAATTTCTTTGTTATGGATAATTTGGTCTAAAATTTTAAGGTTTAAGTAAAAAGGGCAACTTTAAACTTGGTTTTAAACCTTAAGGACGATTTTATGTACAAAAAAAGTTGAGGACAAAAAAAATTTTCAACCTAAACAAAAATCGTACTTAACCCTTAATTAAATATTCAATTTAAAAAAAAGGATTTAAATTTTTTATATTAAAAAATGATATATACAAAATCTCTTTGATACATCGAAATAATGGTATTCGTATATATAAAAAAGTTAATTCTAAAATAAAAAACAGACATTTATGGTATAATTTGTTACGAATTAAATAGTATTTATTTAATTTTATTTACCAATTTAATTAAATTTTATTTAAAGATATCAATTTAAATTTAATTTTGAATTTGGTCTAATTTAAATTATTGGGATTAGATTGAATCTATTTAAATTTAAGATTTATGAAAAAGAAAAAATGGTAACGAAACTTGTAGTTATTTAAATTATTTAGAAAAATAACAGCTCATTTAAATAATTGCAAGCTTTGTTGTCATTTTCTCTTTTTTATAAATTTTAAATTTAAATAGATTCAATCCAATTACAATAATTTAAATTACACCAGATTCAAAAATAAATTTAAATTGATATCCTTGAATAAAATTTAATTAAATTAATAAAAAATTAAATAAATACTTTTAAATTTTAACAAATTATACCATATAATCTTTTTTATATTTTGGAATTAAATCTTTTTATACCTATATATATCATTATATCGACATATCAAGAGATTTTGCGCTTATCGTTTTTTAATTTAAAAAAATTAAATTGTTAATTTTTAATTTAAAAATTTAAATCATTATTTTTAAATTGAATATTTAATTAATCATACGAGTAGAATAATATGAATATGTAATATTATAGTTAAACGTTATGTTGAGTTTAGAACAAAATTAATTTAATGATAATGACAAGCATTGATTAGTTGGGCTAAACATCTAATTGGTTTTGATTGCTTTGATTAGTGATACAGGCCCAAAAACAAAGGTTGTAGCAACCCAACAAATTAAAACAGAAAAAATAATAATAAAGGCTGCTGAAGATTAGTTGATCCACAAACAAAGCCCATCAAAAGAAAACAAAGAAATCTAGTGGGCTAAATGAATTGTGATCCACCAATCAAGCCCAATGTATCTCAAGAGAAAGGTAACTACAATGCTAAGTCCCAGCATTGTTTCCATTCGGACAAATGCAATAGATAGAGAGAGAAAGCTTCTTCTTCTGGTTCATACACTAGAGAAGAAAGAAAGAGAAAGGTTAAGTAAGAAAGCGTTGTCAAATCATACTAATCAAAGACATGTTAAGCTAAGTCAACGGTTAAAGGTAAATAATTTTTTTTGCATATAAATTGATTTCTTCACTTCTTCTCCTACTCTCTGCAATACCATTTTAAAAAAATTAAAGAAAATAGTGGCTGAACATTCCTACTGTATATCAATGGTCAAAAATATTTTTTAGGGTCAAAGCACAAATCTAATGGTTTTTATTTTGATAAGTTTATTGAAAAAGTTGATTGGTGATACTACTGTGTCTGCTACGGTGATATGATCAATTTCAAAATTCCTAATTTTTGGGGTTGATTGAAGAAAGAGAAGGCATGATCTCTGAAATCTCAAAGTCCAAGAACTTGACTTTGAAGGAACTCAAGCCATGATCCAGAATAAGGTACAAAAAGAAAAATGATTCTGGTTAGAAGACAAGGAGAGAGAACTCGAATAGAGAGCTGTGTGTGAAACCTCACTACTGAGTTTGAAGTCTTGGAAGCATTGCACCTACACTAAAGGGAGCACTCCGCCAAGATGAAGAACAAAGTCCTGAGTTCTGTTGTTGGGTTATGTTCATAGTGTTAATGCTGTTATTCATCATCTCCTTCATGTTTTATGATTTTGTATTTCAGTTTCAATGTATACCTTTCTGTGTTTTCTTTGAGAGGTAAACGGCAAGAAAGAGAGACATTGAAAAAAAGCCAATGAGTGAAAAAAAGACTAAGAGAAATACTTGAGAGAAAAGCCAAGAGTGATTTCAGATTTCTTTTGGTTGTAATTTTCTGTCTTGTACCTGAGAGGTGTCTCTTGCTAAGTTGGGTAATCACTTATTGTAAAGAGTTTAGGTATTAACATTACTAAGTCAAGTTTAGGTTGAAACTTGTGTACCCAGATAGGATTATGTGAGTCCTAGGAAATTGGTGTATGTAATACTTTGATTATAGTGAAAATTTCACCAACGTTGTGGTAGAGACTGGATGTAGGTTGCATTACACAAGACAATCGAAGCAGGATACATGACTGTGTTAACTTCTTCCTTTTTGTTTTATTCTGTTTTTTGAAATTTATGAGACAAAAAGAAATTGTCTCCTAAATATTCCGCTGCGCAGTTCATACAGAGTTCTGGTATTAAAGGCTTAATCTATTAAAGCAAAAGAAGGTCACAGATTCAACCTCCCTTTCTCTAAGCCTTCTGTAACCTTCAATTGGTATCAAGAGTCAAGGTCTCAAGAATCAAGCATCACAGCTTGGAGCAAAGGTTCAATGGTGAACAACTTGGGCATAACCATAATTGCCTGAAGAGTGAATATTTTATACCCTTTTATAGAATTTTCGAGTTATTTTTAGTTAGATTTTATTTATTTTTACTTGATCTTAGTGCAAAAATCCTCTTTAGATGCTACTTTGAGTTGTTTTGGAATTTTTATGATTTCAGGTGAAATTCGGGAGAATTTGGCAGAGTTTTGTGCAAAAACAAAGAAAGGATAGTAGATGTTGTCAACCCTGACCTCCTTGTATTCCAACGAGTATGCCTTGAGCTATAAATGTCCAATTGATGCGGCTCTAACGGCGTTAGAAAGCCAACTTCCCAAGCTTTCTAACGATATGTAATAGTTTATACTTTTCTTTTGGAATCACTGCCAAATCTGGCACTAAATACCAAGCCTGGCGTTTAGCACCTAATAGGGACATAACCAGCGCCAAAACTCGTCCTCCCTGGGCGTTTAACACCCAAACTGGCGTTAAACACTAGCAGCTGTCCGGAATCACCCTTTTTTGGGCCTCCAAGTGGATTTAGCATATATTAGTTATATTTTATTTTCTTTTTAATTTTTAATTACAAACAATATCTTTTAGGTTTAGAATTCAATATTTTATTTTAGTTTCAAATCAAAAGATTTGATTTGATCTAGATTTGATTTTGTTTTGATTTGGTTTGAATTTGAATTCTAGATTTAGTCTTAGAGAATTTTACTATAAATAGGGGACTTCCTTCCTCCCCAGAGGACACCCAATCTCTCCTCTAGGAGGGGGACTTCTCACTTTTGCATTTTCACATTTTTTCTTTGTAAGTCATGAGCCACTAAACCTCCTTGGTTAAGGTTAGGAGCTCTGTTTATTTCAATGGCTTAGAACTATTATTCTTCTATTTTAATTTATGTTTGATTCAATTCTAAGGATTGTTTTTGTTCTTAATCTTATGAACTGGGTGGAACAAGAGTATGACCATTTTCTACATGAGTTCTTGTGATTCTCGAGAGAGTTATCTCGCTTGAACTACAGCTTGAAAGCGCTCCTCTTAGACGGCTAATTACACAAACCGATGGGGATAAGTAACATCTATTTAGCCGGTTTGGGGGGTGGATAGTGTAAGACCCAAGACTTTGAAAAGTCTTTTTATGATCAAGTCTCAAATCATATAGTTATTTACAGCCTTAATTTCAGAAATTATTTTATTAAAGATAATTAAGGCAAGTTTTGATTTATTGGATTTGAGATAAGTTATGATTATTATCCAATTTTATAATTATTGGATTATTTTCTATATTTAAAGTATAAGGTTGATAGTTATGAAATAATAAGGATTTTATATGATTTGGATTAGATAAGTAATATTTTAAATATTATTACTGCTATTTTGGAAAATGAAGAAATTAAGTATATTACTTCTAATTATTTGATTTGGACATTTTATTGAAAATAATTTGTGAAATTGATGAGCAAATTGTATTTCCTGTATACAATTAGTGTTGGACTTAATTTGGGTTTCAATTACTATATTATTCCCAATTTTATGTGAAATTACCATAATGCCCTTAACCCTAATTTTTACTCTAAAAGCTAACCCTGAAACCCTAGCCACTTGACCCCTACCCAGCGCCGTTCTTTCCCCCAAGGTTTGAAATGTGTTGCCACCCAAAACCCCTCCAACGGAAATAGAAACAGAAAGGGAAGTGGGGTGAGGGATACACGGAGAAGGAAGGAAGGAAGAGGGGAGGGAGGAGCGTCGTCGGTGCGTCAGGCCTCACCACCGCCGTCGCGCCGCCTTGGAGTCCGCAGTCAGAGTCGTGTCGCGCAGAGAAGAGGAGAAGAGGAACTCATCGCGTCGCCGCCACCCACGGAGCTGCGAGCTGCGCCCAGTTGCCGTCGAGGTCACCGCGCCATCGTCCTTGCCAGCTCCAAACGAGAAGCACGATGGAGCTCCGCTTCTGCTTCCCTGGTTCGCCGTAAGTGAGCGTCGTGGGAGAGAGGACGACGCGAGTTGGAGGCTCGGTTGCTGCTGTGCTATGGAGTAGACTGAACCGCGCCGCGCTGTTGGGGTTCTCACTGTCGCCGGAAAAGGATTCCGGCCGCCGCAGGTGTCGCGGTCGGAAGAGAAAGCTGTGCCCCTGTGTTTTGACCGCCTGGAGTGGTTCTGTCACTTCCGGGATCACCGCCAGAGCTCCGGGCTGAGCCTCTGCCGCTTGAGACCCTGCTGTCGTCGCCAGAAAAGGCTGCCGGTAAGGCTTTTAAGTTGAGTTTCCTGGAACTTCATCGTCGCTGCGTGTGGTTCAGATCGCCGCTGCTGCTTGGGGCTGACTCCCGGGTTGTCGCCGAACCGGTTCGGAGACCGCCGCTGTTTCGGTTCAACCGTTTCTTCTTCGGTTCGGTAAGCGTTTCTATTTGAAAGCCCTTTAGTTACTGTCCTGTTATCATACGCTGAGGTTTGTGGCATTAATCGCTATACGATTGAGTTCTGGTTGTTGTATGTTGCGATTAGTGTTGCTATGGTTATTGTGAACGTGGCTGAGAGCTGAGGTTTTGGTTGCTGTCAGTTCGGGTTGAGGCGGAAATGGGCTTGATGAGGCGTTTGGATTATGGAATTGCGTTTTGAGGTAGGGGCGCTTTCCGAAACTATAGTTTATTATTGGAATTATTACATATGGGTACTAATGTGAGATATTGTGTATTTGGTGTTTGTATCTGCCTTATGTATTATTTGATTGACTCGAATGACTATGGATGTTGGTTTGGCTGAATTGTTGTGTGGCTTGTGAAATGTAATGTTTGAAGTTGATTCTTTAAAGATTTGAAATGAGTTTAATCCGTTGAGGATTGGTTTGAATGGAGTCAATTATTTTGATGATGTGAAAGATAGAATACTTTTGAAATTCAGCCTGGGTTGCTTTAATTGATTTGGTTTTGATAAATGATTTATTGTTGAACTGATTCTCTAAAGCTTTAGAAATGAGTTAAATCAGTTGGTATTGAGTTGATTTTTGAAATGGTTTCCTTGAGATATGCCACTGAGGCGACTGTTGGATTTAGCTTGCTTTTGAATTGATTTCTGGATTGAGCTGTTGAAAAGGAATGAGAAACGGTTTAGTTGGGACCCGAACCGGGTGGCAAAAGTCCAAGTTTTAGGGGAGGTGCTGCCGAAATTTCTATAAAATTCGAGTCTTTATTGAAATGTTGTCTAGAAAATGATGAGTTAAAGACTTCTGCTATTTTATTTGAATTATCAAGAAAAGGATGATTCATGCTTTCGAAATGAGTTAGTAAAGATGAAATTGTGATTTAGTCTTGCTTCTTAAGAAAGGTATTGTATCTCTTTCAAGAGAAAGTTATTTAGATGAAACTTGTGTTTTAAAGCTGTTTGAATGCGAAAAGGGTTTATGCCTTTGAATTTGACTTGGGGGTTTCAATTAAAGAAGTTTCAATGACTTTGAAAGAACCTGAATGTCTATTGACAAGTTTTATTTTGAAATGTTTTGAGAAAGGTTTTAAGTACACTTTGAACTCTGAACTTTTGCAAGACTAAAACAATTTTGAACAGTTGAAATGCTTTAGAATTTATCATGGGGGTTGAAGCTGGTTTTGCCTAAGTAAAGGAAACGGCTTTGAAAGAAGTAAATGATTACGTGACTCGGTTCGGCTTAGATCCTATTTTATTACTCAAATCGGAAAGCCAAGGTTTTAATGATTTTAAATGAATTCGGCGAAATGAGTTATGCTATTCTCCCCTAAAGACTTGGGACTCTGCCGAAAAACTTTGTTATAAAATCCCATTGTGGGATGGGTGATATTGAATGTTCCCAAATTGAATCTTTAACTTTCCATGGTTTTGGAAGTTTCGGAAAGAGGATGCCAAGAGCGGCTTTGTTTTAAAAAGGGAACTCACTTTGAGTAAATTTGGCTTATGCGCCTGAGATGATTTGAGACACGAGATTTCTAAAAGCCAAGGCTAAAAAGAGTTGAAGTTTGATTTCAAAGTGAAATGGCTTGAGAAAAGTGATTTGTGGCTAAAATGCCGGTTTTATGAATTTGATGATGTTGAATGGTGGAAGTGCTATTTTGTTATGGGCCAGAATGGCTGTGTATGATTATGGATATTGGCTGGTTCTGGATTGAACCGTGAGCCGGAATGGCTATGTATGATATTGATTTATGGCTGATTGCCGAATGAGTTATGGGCCATATGGCTGACTATGAATTATGAATTTAAGCCGGATGGCTAAGATGGATGTTGATCCATGGCTGGGACTGAATGAATATATGCTTGAGATACCTGGGTAGTAGCAAGGGTTGTGGTTCGCCCCACTTGCTCCAGGTCAGAGACTGTGACGCCTGGGTAGTAGCGGTAGTAGTGGTGATTCCACTCGCTCCAGGTTGAGCTGTTAAACACCCGCCTGGGTAGTAGCCGCAGTAGTGGTTATTCCACTGGCTCTGGGTTGAGCGGGTAGTAGCAATAGGGTTGTAGCTCAAACTTACTTGCTCCGCGATGGGTGTTTCTGTCCATGGTTAGCTACCAGGACGTGTCGGGTTGGCTATATAACCGACAGATGATATCATCAGCCACTAGGGACAGGCATGCATCATATGCATCTATGTGACATTGTTTGGGTGTGCATATTGTACTTGGTTTGTCTATATGATTAACTGCTAATTGTTCTACTTGCTGTAACTGTTGTTTGTGCTTGAACTTCCTATCTGTGTTTGCAACTGGGACTCTGTTGGATTGTGGTGATTTGGTTGATGGTTGGATTGTTTGGGCCTAGGGCCGTGGTTGGAATGAGATAAACCGATGGTTGATTTCAGTTTTATGTTTCTGATTTGGAATAAAATATGAAATGCTATTTTGTTTCAGCATAGATAAACCGTTTTGAAAGACTTTTGAGTTTTTGAGAATTGAATGGTTCCTCTTTCAGAAAAGATTTCCGACTTTACTTTTATTGTAAACCGATGTTTCTGAAAAGAGGCATGAGATGGTTATTAATCACTGGTACGGTTTATCTTCAAGTATCCTATTACAGTAATTCCCAAAAACCCTCTACTGAGAACCCTTTTGAGGATGATGTTCTCACCCCCTACATTTTTTCCCTTTCAGGATATGGGCGCAGAAGTTACGAAGAGCTTATTTAATTGTTGTTGTGATGCTCTGTATTGTTTTAGTTATGATTTACTGCACCCTCGCCTTTATCTTGATATAATCTGTAAGAGGGATAGGAATTGTATTGGATTATGTTTGTAATATTATTTATATATATTTATGTATATATATGGATGTACTCTTTATGAGTTGTTGTAAGTTGAATGGTATTTATGGAGGTACGTTATCGAACGAAAGTATTTTTGGGAGCGGTATTGTGGTTTAAAGTTTTAAACAGGCTCATATTTTAGTATTAAGTAGTATAAGTGTCGTCATAATGTCCGAGCTATCAGAGTCGCGCAGCCAGAAGTGTGAACTTTGGTAGTTAGGGTGTTACATTATGGTATCAGAGGAGTTCTTCCTGTAGAGCCTGAGGAATGGACTGACTATGCTTCAGTTGCATACTCTGAGCGTTTGTCATGTATTAGGTCTTGTCGAATGACGAGAATTAGAGCTTTATGCACATGACAGTCTATTGATTAACGCTGTTAGTCTTGCATTGCATAATTCCTGATATTAAGTTCGGCCGGCTTAATACTAGTGAAGTATGTATATGAAAGCACTGATGTGTTATCATAGATGAAATCCTAGTTTTGAGTAAGGCAAATCGCGGGTTTTGGAAAAGTTGGAAACTACTTCTCGAGGCTATTCAGTTGTGTGTCTTGAATTCTGTTCGAGTCGACATGTTCTTTCATATCCTAACTTGAAGTTCTTGTTTGCTAGACCTTTTGAAAAGTAATTTGATGTCTTCACTCTATTCCTCTATCCATATGCATTCTTGTTTGACCTTAAGTGCATATGCTGGTTTAAGATCATTGTTGCATCTATCTTCCTCTGTTTGAGTTCTTCTTGATTCAAGTATTCTTTGATATAGCCTTGAACCTGTCTTAATGTGCTGTGACTTTTAACTCCGGGTTCTGAGTCCATTCTTTGAGAAATTGTTGATTCAGTTTTTCTCTTACTTGACAGTGATCACAGCCAATTTTGAGATTTTATAAATTGCTGTTGATTAGATATATACTTTTCTATATATGAGACTTTGAAATTATTTATACAGTTTAACAACTATTTCTTTCTAATACCTTCCCTGTACTTTTACTGGTTTACGCAATTGCACTTACTTTAAAAGTAAATTTTGACCTTCTAGTAATTTTACTATAGTTCCAATGGACATCTTTATTTGATTGTGTATTTGGATATTTTCCGAAATACTGAAAAGAAAGGATTTTTCGCTTTTATTCCGGTTGAGTTTCGTTTGATAAGCTTTACTTAACTATTTTGAATTGAGTTTGGTTTAGCATACTACATGGTTTATGCCATTGTTGTTCTTTTGAAAATGTTGGATTCATAGCTTTCTTCTTATGAACGGACTGGTTCCTTCTTAAGCTTTTCACCTCTATGAATGTCATACGTAATTCTGTTTTTAACTAATCTTTTACATCTTGTGAACATTACCATTGATCTTGGTTTGTCCCCTCTTGTGAATCTCATCCTTATGTGGGTCAGTTTGATTCGTTTCAAGATAGTGCATTGTTTATTCTCCCATTATCTCTACAAGAGTTTTTAGTTAAAGATTTATCATTGAAAAATTACAAATGATTGAGTTGTCTTTTTCTATGACTTTTGTATTCTTTTGGATCAATTTAAAACTTGTTTGATGTTTCATGTCTAGTGGATCTTGTTTGAACTACTTTAAATTAAGATCCTTTCTTGCAAGGCTTGACTCCTTTTTAGTACATCTTAAACTTCTTGAATGTTCTTCCGAGATGGTGATTTCAAGAACGCTTTTGGAGTCTTGTTTTGGACCTTTTAAAGAAGTTTCGAATTCTCTTTGACGAAATATTAAATGGAATTTATTTTCTGTTGTTTGATTGAGATTAAAACCATTGTCCAATTGTGACGAAATTAATTTAAAGTTGGCATGCGCCCTTTTAAATGAAGTTTTGGAAAGCTTCCTTGTTTAGTGGAAACTGGTTTGTTTGTAACACACCACTTATTTCCTTACCAGATTGTGTGCAAATTTTTACCTTGGAGTTTCTTTTCTAAAAGGAGTTTAATTTTCTCTTTCATCCTTGCTACGAATGTTATACACGCTTGTTTGAATATGAACTTTGAGAATTTTTGAACAAGCCTTTGATTTCTCTCCCGAGTTTTATGAACTACTTTTGGTTAAGTTGTGCATCTAATTATCTTTCTAAAATATTTGAAGAAATATTTTAGCCTTTAGCCAAACCCGTGTGCACCTTGTTTTTAGAACTCGACAAAATCTATTTCAACATGAACTTGCATTAAAGCAAAGCCACGATTATGCTTTTGTTACTCTCTTGAAGGATGTTGTTAATTAACCTTTCTTTTAGATTGCGAAGTGGTTTTTCCGCAAGTTTCAGTTCCTTTATGAACAATGTATTTGGAAGTACTTTTAATCTTGCTCTTGAGTTTTGTGAGCTTTGTCTTGGGTTTGATATTCCTTTTTGTAAACCTCCTACTTCTTCGACTCAACTTGAATTTGTTTCGAACTAAGGCGCTGGTTCTCTTCTGATTGGTCCTATTGGATTTCTTGGATCCAAGTGTTTTCTTTGGAATTGTCAATCAATTTATTTCTAGCAAACTCCTTTGCTTGGACATCTTTGTCTATCCGGGGATTGGATACATTCTCTCGAATCTATGAGTATTATCCTTGACATTTGACTCTCCTTTTTAAATCTTGTATCCTTCTGAGTAGACTCGAGAACTGTTTTGATATCACGTGCGATTTGTAGACGTAGTAACACGATGCGTTAGTTCTTTAAGACGTGATATGTGTATATGGAAGGTGAAACGGTAGGTGTACCATGTTATGAGTTGTGGATGTTTTGTTCCTTGCTAACGGGTTTGCGGTTGTTAGGCTTATGATTGGCCATGAGGTTGTAAAATGATTGGTGGAGTTGGGAGGTTGAGGTTCTGAAGTAAGAACGAGATTTGTCGGCAAACGTTGTGGCCATTGTTTTATTACCAACCTGTTTTGGTAGCCTTTATGTCACATTGATATCGCCTTATTTTGTGAACGCCTATCTTGGTTTGCACCATATTTTGTTACCTCAAGTTTTTGTAAAAGTCTTGAGATTATGTGACCTTGTGTATTGAGCCTACCTTGTAACGTTTGCTTTGCAATCACACTCCTACCTTTGCACCCTTATGCATATGACAATCAAAGTATTTGAAAATCGTATATATGATTATATTTTGAGATATTTTTGCTTCTTCCTTAAATGTGTTCAAAGGTGAACTGTTATGGAATTTCTTTCATTTTGTATCAATTTTCGAGGGCGAAAATTTTTATAAGGTGGGTAGAATGTAAGACCCAGGACTTTGAAAAGTCTTTTTATGATCAAGTCTCAAATCATATAGTTATTTACAGCCTCAATTTCAGAAATTATTTTATTAAAGATAATTAAGGCAAATTTTGATTTATTGGATTTGAGATAAGTTATGATTATTATCCAATTTTATAATTATTGGATTATTTTCTATATTTAAAGTATAAGGTTGATAGTTATGAAATAATAAGGATTTTATATGATTTGGATTAGATAAGTAATATTTTAAATATTATTACTGCTATTTTGGAAAATGAAGAAATTAAGTATATTACTTCTAATTATTTGATTTGGACATTTTATTGAAAATAATTTGTGAAATTGATGAGCAAATTGTATTTCCTATATACAATTAGTGTTGGACTTAATTTGGGTTTCAATTACTATATTATTCCCAATTTTATGTGAAATTACCATAATGCCCTTAACCCTAATTTTTACTCTAAAAGCTAACCCTGAAACCCTAGCCACTTGACCCCTACCCAGCGCCGTTCTTTCCCCCAAGGTTTGAAACGCGTTGCCACCCAAAACCCCTCCAACGGAAATAGAAACAGAAAGGGAAGTGGGGTGAGGGATACACGGAGAAGTTAGGAAGGAAGAGGGGAGGGAGGAGTGTCGCCGGTGCATCAGGCCTCACCACCGCCGTCGCGCCGCCTTGGAGTCCGCAGTCAGAGTCGTGTCGCGCAGAGAAGAGGAGAAGAGGAACTCATCGCGTCGCCGCCACCCACGGAGCTGCGAGCTGCGCCCAGTTGCCGTCGGGGTCACTGCGCCATCGTCCTTGCCAGCTCCGAACGAGAAGCACGATGGAGCTCCGCTTCTGCTTCCCTGGTTCGCCGTGAGTGAGCGTCGTGGGAGAGAGGACGACGCGAGTTGGAGGCTCGGTTGCTGCTGTGCTATGGAGCAAACTGAACCGCGCCGCGCTGTTGGGGTTCTCACTGTCGCCGGAAAAGGATTCAGGCCGCCGCAGGTGTCGCGGTAGGAAGAGAAAGCTGTGCCCCTTTGTTTTAACCGCCTGGAGTGGTTCTGTCACTTCCGGGATCACCGCCGGAGCTCCGGGCTGAGCCTCTGCCACTTGAGATCCTGCTGTCGTCGCCGGAAAATGCTGCCGGTAAGGCTTTTAAGTTGAGTTTCCCTTCTGTTGAGTTTCCTGGAACTTCATCGTCACTGCGTGTGGTTCAGATCACCGCTGCTGCTTGGGGCTGACTGCCGGGTTGTCGCCAAACCGGTTCGGAGACCGCCGCTGTTTCGGTTCAACCATTCCTTCTTCGGTTCGGTAAGCGTTTCGATTTGAAATCCCTTTAGTTACTATCCTGTTATCATACGCTGAGGTTTGTGGCATTAATCGCTATACGATTGAGTTCTGGTTGTTGTATGTTGCGATTAGTGTTGCTATGGTTATTGTGAACGTGGCTGGGAGCTGAGGTTTTGGTTGCCGTCAGTTCGAGTTGAGGCGGAAATGGGCTTGATGAGGCGTTTGGATTATGGAATTGCGTTTTGAGGTAGGGGCGCTTTCCGAAAACTATAGTTTATTATTGGAATTATTACATATGGGTACTGATGTGAGATATTGTGTATTTGGTGATTGTATCTGCCTTATGTATTATTTGATTGACTCAAATGACTATGGATGTTGGTTTGGCTGAATTGTTGTGTGGCTTGTGAAATGTAATGTTTGAAGTTGATTCTTTAAAGATTTGAAATGAGTTTAATCCGTTGAGGATTGGTTTGAATGGAGTCAATTATTTTGATGATGTGAAAGATAGAATACTTTTGAAATTCAGCCTGGGTTGCTTTAATTGATTTGGTTTTGAAAAATGATTTATTGTTGAACTGATTCTCTAAAGCTTTAGAAATGAGTTAAATCAGTTGGTATTGAGTTGATTTTTGAAATGGTTTCCTTGAGATATGCCACTGAGGCGACTGTTGGATTTAGCTTGCTTTTGAATTGATTTCTGGATTGAGCTGTTGAAAAGGAATGAGAAACGGTTTAGTTGGGACCCGAACCGGGTGGCAAAAGTCCAAGTTTTAGGGGAGGTGCTGCCGAAATTTCTATAAAATCCGAGTCTTTATTGAAATGTTGTCTGGAAAATGATGAGTTAAAGACTTCTGCTATTTTATTTGAATTATCAAGAAAAGGATGATTCATGCTTTCGAAATGAGTTAGTAAAGATGAAATTGTGATTTAGTCTTGCTTCTTAAGAAAGGTATTGTATCTCTTTCAAGAGAAAGTTATTTAGATGAAACTTGTGTTTTAAAGCTGTTTGAATGCGAAAAGGGTTTATGCCTTTGAATTTGACTTGGGGGTTTCAATTAAAGAAGTTTCAATGACTTTGAAAGAACCTGAATGTCTATTGACAAGTTTTATTTTGAAATGTTTTGAGAAAGGTTTTAAGTACACTTTGAACTCTGAACTTTTGCAAGACTAAAACAATTTTGAACAGTTGAAACGCTTTAGAATTTATCATGGGGGTTGAAGCTGGTTTTGCCTAAGTAAAGGAAATGGCTTTGAAAGAAATAAATGATTACGTGACTCGGTTCGGCTTAGATCCTATTTTATTACTCAAATCGGAAAGCCAAGGTTTTAATGATTTTAAATGAATTCGGCGAAATGAGTTATGCTATTCTCCCCTAAAGACTTGGGACTCTGCCGAAAAACTTTGTTATAAAATCTCATTGTGGGATGGGTGATTTCGAATGTTCCCAAAATGAATCTTTAACTTTCCATGGTTTTGGAAGTTTCGGAAAGAGGATGCCGAGAGCGGCTTTGTTTTAAAAAGGGAACTCACTTTGAGTAAATTTGGCTTATGAGCCTGAGATGATTTGAGAAACGAGATTTCTAAAAGCCAAGGCTAAAAAGAGTTGAAGTTTGATTTCAAAGTGAAATGGCTTGAGAAAAGTGATTTGTGGCTAAAATGCCGGTTTTATGAATTTGATGATGTTGAATGGTGGAAGTGCTGTTTTGTTATGGGCCAGAATGGCTGTGTATGATTATGAATATTGGCTGGTTCTGGATTGAACCGTGAGCCGGAATGGCTATGTATGATATTGATTTATGGCTGATTGCCGAATGAGTTATGGGCCGTATGGCTGACTATGAATTATGAATTTAAGCCGGATGGCTAAGATGGATGTTGATCCATGGCTGGGACTGAATGAATATATGCTTGAGATACCTGAGTAGTAGCAAGGGTTGTGGTTCGTCCCACTTGCTCCAGGTCAGAGACTGTGACGCCTGGGTAGTAGCGGTAGTAGTGGTGATTCCACTCGCTCCAGGTTGAGCTGTTAAACACCCGCCTGGGTAGTAGCCGCAGTAGTGGTTATTCCACTGGCTCTGGGTTGAGCGGGTAGTAGCAATGGGGTTGTAGCTCAAACCTACTTACTCCGCGATGGGTGTTTCTGTTTATGGTTAGCTACCAGGACGTGTCGGGTTGGCTATATAACCGACAGATGATATCATCAGCCACTAGGGACAGGCATGCATCATATGCATCTATGTGACATTGTTTGGGTGTGCATATTGTACTTGGTTTGTCTATATGATTAACTGCTAATTGTTCTACTTGCTGTAACTGTTGTTTGTGCTTGAACTTCCTATCTGTGTTTGCAACTGGGACTCTGTTAGATTGTGGTGATTTGGTTGATGGTTGGATTGTTTGGGCCTAGGGCCGTGGTTGGATTGTTTGGGCATAGGGCCGTGGTTGGAATGAGATGAACCGATGGTTGATTTCAGTTTTATGTTTCTGATTTAGAATAAAATATGAAATGCTATTTTGTTTCAGCATAGATAAACCGTTTTGAAAGACTTTTGAGTTTTTGAGAATTGAATGGTTCCTCTTTCAGAAAAGATTTCCGACTTTACTTTTATTGTAAACCGATGTTTCTGAAAAGAGGCATGAGATGGTTATTAATCACTGGTACAGTTTATCTTCAAGTATCCTATTACAGTAATTCCCAAAAATCCTCTACTGAGAACCCTTTCGAGGATGATGTTCTCACCCCCCTACATTTTTCCCCTTTCAGGATATGGGCGCAGAAGTTACGAAGAGCTTATTTAATTGTTGTTGTGATGCTCTGTATTGTTTTAGTTATGATTTACTACACCCTCGCCTTTATCTTGATATAATCTGTAAGAGGGATATGAATTGTATTGGATTATGTTTGTAATATTATTTATATATATTTATGTATATATGGATGTACTCTTTATGAGTTGTTGTAAGTTGAATGGTATTTATGGAGGTACGTTATCGAACGAAAGTATTTTTGGGAGCGGTATTGTGGTTTAAAGTTTTAAACAGGCTCATATTTTAGTATTAAGTAGTATAAGTGTCGTCGTAATGTCCGAGCTATCAGAGTCGTGCAGCCGGAAGTGTGAACTTTGGTAGTTAGGGTGTTACAGATAGGGCCTTCGTGGTATAAACTAGTATTCTGAACTTCACCCTCTAATCTGAGTTAAGTGACCACGAGAGTGGCGGTTGATGAAGGTTAGAGGAGGCTAAATCGCTAAGATATTAAGGTTTAGACACTTATGATTTTCCATAGAATAAATCATTCATTGTTAAAATAGTTGGTAAGACATTTTAATCCGAAAAAGTAAACATCTCCGAAACCTTAACCGTTTTCTCACTATTTTTACATCAATACTCTTATTTGCTTTCTTATTCACTTATTTACTGTTTTATGCAATTTCAAACCACCAAATAGTCTTTTCTGTTTGCCTAACTAAGCCAATCATTCAACCATTGTTGCTCAGTCCATCAATCCTCGTGGGATCGACCCTCACTCACTGGAGGTATTACTTGGATGAGCCGGTGCACTTGCAGGTTAAGTTGTGGGTATTCCAAAAATCCACACCAAATTTTTGGCGCCGTTGTCGGGGATTGACTATAATTGACAACTATTAATTGTTTGATTGCTTAGATTAGGCGTTTTTAGTTTTTGATTTGTGTTAATTTTGTTTTTTCTTTTAATTTTCGAAAATTTGAGTTTTATTTTAGTTAAAGTTTTTCTTTAATTTTTGAAATTAAGTTTGGTGTCCCCATAGTAACTTTTCTTTTGAAAATACTAGTATTTTTCTTTTTTTTTTTTAATTTTTTAATTTTTAGTTTACCTCTTCGCATTTATTTTTGAATTTTTTTTACTTTTCTCTATTTTATTTCTTTAAAAATAAATAAATAAATAAATTTTTCTGTTCTTTCTTCTTTGCTTTTCTGTTTACCACATGGTGCATTTAATTTTGTTTGGTGTTTTGTGCTGAGGAACAATAATAGAGAGGGATCACATGGTTACTACTCACATCCAAGCAGTGATTCAAATTACTATGGATGGAGGAATTATCTGGACTTTGGTTGGGAAAGTCAAGACTAAAGAAACTTCAGTGCTCCGTATTCCATCTATCAAGAACCATCATCTTCTCACTCATATCAAGAACCACCATCTCCATATTCATACTAAGAACCATACTCCTTTTAGTCATATCAAGAGCCACTTCTCATTATTCATATCAAGAATCATCATCTCCTTATTCATATCAAGAACTATCAGCTTTAGAGCTCACCATGAAAGAATTAAGGGAGGCCACTCAAAGATGCATACATGATATGAGAATGAGTGTCAAAAATATAGAGGGGCATGTGGAGGTGATTACCAAGCATTGGGTAGAAAAACAAGCAAACTCCCTCACAAGAGAAGCAATGCAAATCTCTACAAAAGAATGTGACAGAATCATTCAAAGGAGTCCATCCTCCAATAAATCAGAGAGGTGCATAGAGGTTGATTTAATTGAACCATCAATTCAAGAGGCTCTTGATGAAGGGGTCTTTCCAAATACTGCACAAAGCCCCGAAAAAAAAAAAAGAAGAGTTAGAAGAGCAAGACCAATAGACCCTTGTACTAAGTGAAATTCCAATTAAGAAGGAGGTCGTGGAGGAATACAAGCCTAGGATTCCATATCCTCAGAAGCTACAAGAGGAAGATGCACAAATAAAGGAGGAAGTCATGCACACTCCATGCTTGAACCTTCCAATAATTAAGGAGGAAGCCATACAAATTCCTTTTAATCAATGCATGCAAGCCTCCAGAAAGAAAAATCTGAATGCACCACCCACATTTGAATTGAAGTCTTCTCCCCCAACATATGAATATGCTTTCTTTAGTCCTAATGAATCAAAGAGTTATATGCGGATGGCTTTTAGGTGGGTATCTTTTTTCTCCTCTTCTCTCTTAAAGTCATTTCTCTTAACCAACTGGAAGAAGAGGAAGAAAATTCAACCATCAACCGTCAAGCTAATGACGGTAAAGAAGCACTTGTTGGGAGGCAACCCAACCATAAGTATCCTTAAGTTTATTTCAGTTTTATTTCAATTTTATTTTATTTTGATTTCATTTTTTATTGATTTCCATAGTTTTCCTAGGTTTAATCTAGTTTATGATCATGCACAGTGCTTAGAACAGGGACAAAAGAACTCAGAGTGAAGAACAGAATGTCTTGGAGAAAAACAGTCGTGGGCGCTAAATGCCCTCTCTGGTGTATAGTGCCAAGAGAGGGAGCTTTGGCTTGGGGGTTTAACGCTCAAAAGGGGGCATTCCAGCACTACTTTTTGCTCCCCCTAGGGCATTTAATGCCCTTTCCTAGCGTTTATTTAAAACTTTTTTTCCCTTCTATCACTCCTATCTTCTTTTGTATTATTTTTACTCATCCATGTGCTCTTCATGTCCCTTACATTTTTAGTTTTCCTTGCTTGGGGACAAGCAAATTTTAAGTTTGATGTTGCAGAACAAGTCCTCAGGTTATATTATCATCAATGGCACCAAAGAAAGATGAATCATCTTCATGGAAGAGCACAATCTGAAGAGGGAGCAGCAACCACCATGACTGAGGTGGTTGAGTTTCATTATTCCTTACCTTATCTTATCTTCTGTTTTTCCAGTATTTTTAGCTTATTTCCTGTTTCCCATTCTAAGTTTGCAGTAGTATTTTCTTGCTTTCTAGTTTAGTTCCTTATTTTGTTATTTTATGTTTATTTTGAAAGATATCTCATGTATTGCTCACTAAGTTTAAAAAGAAAAATCTATTGAAAAAGAAGTAGTAAAATGCATGAGATCTTGAGTCATATTATGAGTTATTGTAAGACCCAGAATTTTTGAAAAGTTATTACGAACTAATTTCAAGTTATGATATATATATATATATATATTTACAGTTTTAATTTCCTAGATCATTTTATTTTATTAAAGGTAATTAAAGGTAGTTTTGATTAATTTGGATTTGAAATAAATTAAGATTTTTATCCAAATTCTATACTTTTGGATTATTTTCTTATTTACTATTTAAAGCCTTAGAAACTTAAAAATAATGCTATTTGGATATTTAAATTAGAATTTTATCCAATTTCTAATTATTGAATTAATTTCTATATTTAAATTATAAAATTAGTAGAGGTAAAATAATCCGATTTTTTTATATGATAATGTTTTATAAATAAATACCTTAAGTTTAGTTAATAAAGAAAAATTAGTTATATTATGATATATTTTCAATTAGAGTATTTGAGTGAAAATCAAATAGCAGTTTGATGCAACAAATAATATATTGTAAAGTAATTTTAAGGTTTCAATTAATTTTCAAATTTAGTCCCAAAATCCCTAATTTCATACATAAACCCTAATCTTAATTAACACACATTTTTCACTTTTTCCCCAAAATGAAACCCTAGCTACCCATCAGTCCCCCTCCCTTCTAACATCACCCACAAATGCACACAGAAACGGGAAAAAGAGAAGAAAGGGGAAACGGGAAGGGGACTGCCGAGGAGGAGGAGAGGAAGAGGAGGCGAGTTGTCTGCGCCACCACCCAGTAGCCGCCACCATCAAGTCAGTGCCTCACCGCCGTCATACTTGCTGGCATGGAGGAAGCCCTTCGCTGCCGCTGCTACCGTGAAGCCGACGCCATCGTGGGTCAGAACTAAGGTGAGAGAGAAGACTGCGGAGGAGGAGGAAACCGCGCCATCCAGTTGCCATCTGTGAAGCTTGGGCCACCGTCTATGCTCGCCGCCGCCGTTCGTCTTTCCCACTGCCAGATGTCGTCGCTGTTCACGAAGAGGAGAGGGAGCTCGCCTTACCTTCAGGTCCGCCATCAGATCCGCCATTGGAGTCGCGAACAGAGGACGTGAGAGAGAGAACTGTCGTAGAGCTGCTGCATCGCTGGAGCTCCACGGCGCCGTTGCTGCCGCTGGGAACCACCACCACTGAGACCCACTACCGGTAAGGGTTTATAAGTTGGCTTTCGCTCCTTTTAAGTTTCCGAAATGTTTTTCATCACTGCATGTTTATTACAGTCGCCGTCGCCCGAGTTCTGGCCGCCGCTGCCGCTCAAGGTGGTTACCGGGGCTGCCGCCAAATCGGTTCAGTGTCCGCTGCTGTTTCATTTTCTTAGTTCGGTAAGTATTTATGTTTCGGAAACCCCTACATTAGTATTCTGTTATGTTTGGTCATAAACTCTGAGGTTCTGGTAATGTAGGGTCGTGTTCTGAGCATTGCCTGTCGCTTTAAGTTGTTGTGAGTTCTGTGAAAGTGATCAAGGACTGAGTTGTGGTTGCTGTTGATTTCGGGTTAAAAGGAAAGGTTTCGTTGACACGTTTTGGGTTATGGTTTCGACGAGTCGAGGTAGGGTTTTTTATACAAACTAATTTATTTAAATTAGAATTTGTTATAAATAGATATGCTGGGCGAAATGTATTTCTGGTGATTATGCGAGTCTTATGAATTGTCTGATTATGTCTTGGATGAATATGGTTGCGTGTTTTGAGTGAAATAATGTCTGATTTTGATAAATTGGAGATTTTAGACTGATTGATTTGAAATGGCTTTGATAGTCTGAAAATCTGAGTTTTGTTTATTTGAAACTGATTTGGTCTTGAACTAGCTGAGAAGGGTTGATGATTGGTTTGGTTGAGACCCAAAAAGGGTGGCAAAGTCCAAGTTTTAGGTGAGATGCTGCCAAATTTCTACAAAAATCCAAGACTTTATCTGAAACAATATTTTAAAAGAATGGGTTATGCCTTGAATTGAATTACTGATAAATGAATTAGGTTTGAACTCTTTTATTAAGAAAATTATTATATTTTGAATGTAAACTATTTTAGAAAAAGAATTATGTTTTAAGATCGATTTAAAGATGAAAATAATCATGTTTTGAAGTTTGATTAAGTAAGCAAATTTTGGAGGAGTTTTAATGGATTTAAAAGTAACTTGGATTTCGATTAAATAATTTTACCTTATGACATTTTAGGAAAAATTTGAAGTATTCTCTAAAACTTTGATTTAGTAAAACTGAACAATTTTCTGAGCCTTTGGAAACAGATTTAAGAATGAAATTAAAATTAGTTTTTGGTTTAAATGATTTGGTTTTGGTTTAAGTTCTATTTTATTTATTCAAATCAAGAAGTTAAGGTTTCAGAGGTTTTCAATGAATTTAAGAAAATGAATTAGGTTATTCTCCCCTGAATTCTTGAGACTCCACTTAGAAATTTTATGACCAAATCCTAATTTAGAAATGAATGATTTTGAGTCTTTCAAAAGTAATTTTGAATTTGGCATGGTTTTGAGATTGTCTGGGAGTTTTAGAAAGATGTGAAAAGTGGCTCCGTTTTGAAATTTGATTCTTGGTAAGATGTGAATTGAATACATTTGTTATTTAAAAGAAAATGGACCAAGAATGATTTTGAAATAAGATATTGAGCCTGATTGATTATGGATATTATTGAGATTGATGAGATATTGTTTGGTAAGCGTAACGGCCGGGTTCGTCCCGCTTACGCTGAGTTGTAAGCATAAGGGCCGGGTTCGTCCCGCTTATGCCGAGAGATTTGATATTGATGAGATTGTTGATAAGTTGCTTGCGCCTGGCAAGGATGGTGGTTAATCCCGCTTGTCGAGGTTGCGGCGCCCGCGTAAGGACGGTGGTTAATCCTGCTTACGTGTAAATGTGAGGTCGGAGGCAGAGTATCCCGCTCACATCCTTTCGGATCACAGGAGTGTGCAGGCACTGACATCCTGGACCGTGTGCTGGGCACGTTATCCCAGGGGATTCCCATTTATTCGTGACCGAAAGGCAACATTCCCATGGGAATGTGTCGGATTGGCAATCACAGCCAGTAGGACTGACATTCATCATTTGCATCTATGTGACATTGTTTGGGTATGCATATTGTAATTGGTTTGCCTATGTGAATAATTATGTTAACTGCTAACTGTTATACTTGTTGTAACTGCTCTTGATTGTGTTTGAACTACATTAATTGTGATTATGTTTGATTGGGTGGTTTGTGATGAGTTGGTTGATGATTGAGTTGTTTGGGGCAAGGCCGTGTTGGATTGGATAGGCCTGAGGCTGTGGTTAGTATGTTTGAGGTCTAGCTCTGTATAAAGTATCAAACTGGTTCAACATAGACTTAATGAACCTATGCTTGGGACAGGTTGGTCATTTATACTGTCTAGGAAAGATTTTAAGATTTTTATACCAAAGGAGAAAGTTTTCCAAGCTTTGGATAATTATCTTATTTCCTCTTTTGAAATGGATTTTTGGATGTTAACTCAATGGATTTCAAAAAGGCACATAAGCCGAGCATTGATCATCGTACTTTAAAAATAGTTTTATTTTACGTATCTTGTTATAGCAATTTCTGTAATCCTATAGTGAGAACAAGCGAGGACAACGTTCTCACTCCCCTACAAGTTATTCCTTTTCAAGATATGGACGACGAAGCTTCTGAAGAGTTATATTCCTTTTCTGTTCATTCGGTATTTTTGTATTATCATAGTAATGATTTTTCCCTCGCCTTTATCTTTATTAATTTTGTAAGAGGGATAGGAATTTGTGATATGTATGTTTATAGAGTTAGTGATTTGTATATATATAGATTACGGTATTGTATCTGGTTTGTATGTACATCTATGTTTATGTTTTCAACTAAAAAGTTTTTTAGAAAGGTTATGCGGTTTTAAGTTTAAACAGGCTCCTATTTTAGTATTAAATATGTTTAGAGTTGTCGTAATATCCAAGTTATCAGAGTGGCGCAGTTGGAAGCGTGACATTCTGATAGTGAGGGTGTTATAGTTATTCTAATTGCTTTGATGTGGTGGCCTTATCTCTATTTCTGAATGTATGAATTAATTGTGCATATTTGATATTGGAGTTGAGTATATTGGTTCTTGAGGAACAGGAACTTAGAGAAATATTATTAATTCTCTGAAAAAAGAAGAGATTGATTCTTGAAGGAAAAGAAATAGCAAAAAATTGAAAAGAAAATAAAAATAAAAAAGAAAAGGTCAAAGGCTTTGAGCATCAATGGGTAGGAGGGTCAAAATTGATCTAAAGATCAAAAGAGTGGTTTTCCCTAACCATATGCTTGTGGTGTGAATGTGTGAAGCAACCCTTAAGACTGAATACTTAAAGTTGTGACCCATTGCTGTTACAGAGTATGCCTAAGGCTCTGAGCACCACAGTCTAGGAGAAGTAAAAAGAAAAATTAGAACTCAAAGAGTTTCCCAGTTAAGTGCTTCTGGTGTTCTTGTATCAAGTTAAGCTTGAAGACAAAACACTTAGAGTCACGGCTAGGGTCAAGGTGCAAAGGACCATAGAAAAGAAAGAAAAAGCTGTGTTCAAGAATCAATTAGAGCCTAAAGAAGAGAATCTATAATATCATCCGAGTTCTAGTTCCGAAGGATGCCAATATTTCTGAGCTTCAAAGGATAGTGAGATGCCAAAACTATTTAGAGTAGAGTATCATTAGCCCCACTTAATAACTAGACCTGAGCTTAAATGACAACTCAAGTCTCAGACATTTTCTCTTCTTGGTCTTACATTGTTTTGGTTGCTTGAGGACAAGCAATAGTTTAAGTTTGGTGTTTTGATGTGTGAATATTTTATACCCTTTTTTTCTTATAGCATTTTCTAGTTATTTTTAGTTAGATTTTATTTAGTTTTACTTGATTTTAGTGAAAAATCCTCTTTAAATGCTACTTTGAGTTGTTTTAGTATTTTTATGATTTCAAGTGAAATTCGAGCGAATTTGACAGAGTTTTGTGCAAAAACAAAGAAAGGATAGTATATGTTGTCAACCCTGACCTCCTTGTATTCCAACGGACATAACCTGAGCTATAGAGGTTCGATTGATGCGGTTTTAATGGTGTTGGAAAGCCAACTTTCAGAAATTTTCAACGATATATAATAGTCTATACTCTTTTTTTTTTCTGGAATCACTGCTAAATGTGGTGCTAAACGTCGAGCCTGGCATTTAGCACCCAACAGGGACAAGACCAACGCCAGAACTCCTCCTCCTTGGGCGTTTAATGCCTAAACTGGCGTTAAATGCCAGCAGCTATCTGGAATCACCCCTCTTTGGGCCTCCAAGTGGATTTAGCACCTATTAGTTATATTTTATTTTCTTTTTAATTTTTAATTACAAACAATATCTTTTAGGTTTAGAATTTAATATTTTATTTTAGTTTCAAATCAAAAGATTTGATTTGATATAGATTTGATTTCGTTTTGATTTAGTTTGAATTTGAATTCTATGTTTAGTCTTAGAGGTTTTTACTATAAATAGGGAAATTTCTTCCTCCCCTGAGGACACTCGATCTCTCCTCTGGGAGGGGGACTTCTCACTTCCGCATTTTTACATTTTTTCTCTGTAAGTCATGAGCCACTAAACCTCCTTGGTTAAGGTTAGGAACTCTGTTTATATCTATGGATTAGAACTATTATTCTTCTATTTTAATTTGTTTGATTCAATTCTAAGGATTGTTTTCATTCTTAATCTTATGAACTGGGTGGAACGAGAGTATGACCCTTTTCTACATGAGTTCTTGTGATTCTCGAGAGAGTTATCTCACTTGAACTATAGCTTGAAAGCACACCTCTTAGATGGCTAATTACATAAACCGATGGGGATAAGCAATATCTATTCAGCTGGTTTAGGGTGGTTAGGGCCTTCGTAGTATAAATTAGTTTTCTGAACTTCACCCTCTAATCTGAGTTAAGTGACCACGAGAGTGGCAGTTGATGAAGGTTCGAGGAGGCTAAATCGCTACGAGATTAGGATTTAGACACTTATGGTTTTCCATAGAATGAATCATTCATTGTTAAAATAGTTGGTAAGACATTTTAATCCGGAAAAGTAAACATCTCCGAAGCTTTAACCATTTTCTCAATGTTTTTACATCAATACTCTTTTTTGCTTTCTTATTTACTTATTTACTGTCTTATGCAATTTCAAACCACCAAACAATCTTTTCTGTTTGCCTAACTAAGCTAATCATTCAACCATTGTTGCTCAGTCCATCAATCCTCGTGGGATCGACCCTCACTCACCTGAGGTATTACTTCGACGACCTGGTGCACTTTTCGGTTAAGTTGTGAATATTTTAAAAATTCCCACCATTGCCTACACTCTAACAGAAGGCCAGTCAAACAACAAGCCTCCCTTCTTCAATGGGAAGAACTATGCCTACTGAAAAGAAAGAATGCGAATCTTCATTCAATCCATCGACTACAACATATGGAAAATAGTTGTGAATGGTCCCAAAATGCCAACAAACACCAGCGCTGATGTAGTAGTGGCCCCAAAAGAGGAAGCTGAGTGGAATAATGATGACAAAA
Source organism: Arachis ipaensis (assembly GCF_059453495.1). Taxonomy (NCBI): domain Eukaryota; kingdom Viridiplantae; phylum Streptophyta; class Magnoliopsida; order Fabales; family Fabaceae; genus Arachis; species Arachis ipaensis. The sequence goes on from NC_142439.1 coordinate 99,578,014, forward strand.
AGTGGAGTTGAATGCTAAAGCCATTAACTTACTACACTGTGCTATCAGCTTTGAGGAGTACCGAAAGGTGTCTAGATGCAAGACGGCCAAAGAAATCTGGGAGAAACTCCATGTTACACACGAAGCCACCAAACAAGTCAAAGAAACAAGGATTGATATGCTACGAAAAGAGTATGAGATGCTTACCATGAAGGATGGAGAAAGTATTGATGAAATGTTTGCAAGATTCTCAATCATTATCAACAGCCTTGATGCTATGGGCTTAACACACACTAAACAAAATTTAGTAAGAAAAGTATTTAGAAGCCTCACAAAAGAATAGAAAACAAAAGTCACTATTCTAGCCGAGAGTAACAACCTAAGTCCTATAACCTATGATGAGCTAAGAGGAAAACTTCTTGCCTATGAAACCACAGACAGAAGCCAAGACTCAAAGAAAAAGGAAATAGCCCTTAAATCAAAAGTTGAACCAAAAGAAAGTGAATCTAGTGACAATTTTTCAAATGAAGAACTTGTGTTTTTTTCTAGGAGACTTAGAAGGCAAATGAGAAACAAAAGCAAGTACAAGGGCTCGAGCTCAAAGGAGTACAAGAAAGATTTGAGCAAAGTAATTTGCCACATCTGCAAGGAGGCTAGACACCTTAAATACAACTGCCCAAAACTCAAGAAGGAGGACAAAGGGAAGAAAAAAAAGAAGAGAGTGCTCATGGCATCTTAGGAAGATCTTGAGAATGATTTGGATGAGGAAGAAGACTCCGAATGTGAAGCTCAAATATGTTTCATAGCTGGTGAAGATCAACTGGATGAGGTAAATTACTATGACTTGTCCATAGACGATTTACATGTTATCATTGATGATCTCACCTTCCATTTTGAGAAATTTCTAAACAAATACAATAAATGCAATTTTGAAAAGGATACATTGAAAGCTGAAAATAATTTTTTGAAAGAAAAATGAAGGAAATCGAATGTGTAACAACCCTGATTTTCAAGTACGCGAGATCTTTTCTGAAAGTACAGATTTCTCCAGAGGATCAGTAAGGGGAGAAGCTCTGATATATCATCAAGTATCTCAATCCTCATTGTCATTATGTCATATTTAAGTTAGAACCTTTTATGAAGCAAGCTCGATAACACAGTCACGAAGAACCTAGTTTTTGAACCGTATCGGTTAGGAGTTTTGATTCGGTTTTTCGTAAATAGTCTCAATTTGATGAACCGGACTCGATTCATGAGAGAAGAGAGATAATAGGATAATATCATCATTATATGAGTATTAGAAGCTTCTTGAATGATATTATAAGGTTACCTGGTTAGTTTTAGTTAAAAATAGAAAATCGGTTTAACCGGGTTCACAGTTTACTGGTGCAGCTTAGCACCAGCACTCTCTGATGACTTTAGCAATGCTAAGGCCTCATTATACATGTTTTATTCTCACAATAAATATGTTACTAGTGTCATTTATGCTAGTAGCTCAGAAAATAATTTTTAGAGATGTTTTTATAAGTGTTCTGATACACCTGAGATATTTTAATATTATTTTAATCCACCTCCAAGCCAACCAATCACAACTCACCCTACACCCCCAAGACACTCCAAGGCTGTATCATTTCTTCATTTTGGACGAAAATAACAAGAGAGAAAAGAGAGAAACTTTCATGAACACTTAATCTTCAAAGCTTGATTTCTCCTGAACTAAAACTCAAATCAAAACTCCGATTTTACCAAAATAATCCTCTCTTCTTTCTCTACATAACCATGTAACTTATCAAGGCTGGAAATAAGGTTAGATGGCTGTCCCTTTCCCATTTGAATTCGGTTTTCAAGGAAACATGCTTAAACAAGTGTTTTCTTGATGTTCTTCCTTAGATCTCTTGCTTAGCTTGACTTGTGGGCCAAAGATATTTGATTTCCTGCACGTTTAAGGTGAAGATAACCTTTCTAAGATGCTGCTGAAGTTCGTTTAGTTGATGGTTTAGAGTTTTAAAGTTGTTCTTGATGTGTTTTAGGAGGAAAAAGTGCTTTAAGAACACTTCAAAGAGTAACCGGATTTGGAGCAGCAAATCAAGGTATGGTTTGACGAATTTAATCTTGATTGATTGTGTTTGAGTTGTGTGATTATGATATGGTTTGGCTGTGCTTGAAATTGATGATTTATATGAGTGATTCTTGTTGAAATTTTGGTGAAAATTTGATGAAATTTGATGATATTCAAGCTATGAAACATGTTCTTGAGTGCAGCTGGAAAAACGAACCCTAATCATTAAATTGGGGTTCAATTTGTGTTGAAATTATGTGGAAAAGATGGGGTTTTAGTGGCTGGGAATTTATTATGAATTTTGGTAAGAATTGGTTACTGAAAAGACTGAAAAACGGGTAAAAACAGAGAAAGAATCTGAAGAATATACGAAGAACATGAAGAACACTTTGAGTGTGGTGAAGAACATTGAAGAACACCTTTTAGATCTTAGAAAAGGCAAGAAAGTAAATATTTTGGTTTTGAGGGGTTATTTTGTAATTTCGGAAAGTTAAGGTGGTTAAAGTAGAAATATTAAAAGTTACGGGTGGTAAAAAGTGAATTTATAAAGTAAAAGGTTAAAGGAAGGTAATTTTCGAAATTATATTAATAAAATAATAAATAATAATAAAATATTAAATAATAATATTTAATTAAAAATAATATTTTAATAAAAATAATAAAATAATGTGGAAAAGGCAGTTTTCTGTAAAAGCTTTAGAAAGACAACTTTAAGCGTAGAATCTCATAATTACCTTCATAAAATACTTAGGGAGTGGTAAGAACATATTAGTGGGGCAAAGATAAAAGAAAGATAAAAAGTTGAAGAAAAGATAAAAGTCGAAGAAAAGTCTGTAAAGTTTTAATGACAGAAAAACAGACAGAGACTAGTGACAAAAGACCATTGTTTAAAAAATATGGTTTGGGCTTTGTGACAAAAGAAGAAGTAGTTTTTGAAAAAACCCATTACAAAATTCATGACTTCTTCGAAAACGAAACCCACTTGTAACAAAGCTGGTATTGGATATGTTCCCATCTATGAAGATGAACTTGAAAAACCTCATTTTGATGAAACAACATCATATTCAAGAACAGAGCCTATTTTGAACAAGTGGGGTCTGGTCCATGTCTCAAACAATGAGATTGCTTTAAAAAAACCACAATTTCACAAGAGAACGTCTTATTCAAGAAGCCCATATGCTTTCAAAAATTTTGGTCTGAGTGAATTTGCGAAAAGAGATGCTAATAATAAAAATAATTTTGTAAAAAAAATGCATCTTTTTCAAAAATCAGAAAATCTCACTCTTTTGATCATTTCTAGCATAAAAACACAAATCAATTTTAGCAACATGCACCAGAAAATTATTGTTTTAATTGTATAAAAATTGGTCACTCTTACTTACAATGCTTTATCGAAAAAAGAAGAGTAGGAAACCAAACTTACAATGTTGTTTGTGATATTAATGCACTTGGGCAACCAAGGTGGATGGTAGCACAGAATTACACTTCGCACAACTGAACCAGCAAGTGCACTGGGTCGTCCAAGTAATACATGAGTAAGTTAGGGTCGATCCCACGAGGATTGTGATTTGAAGCAAGCTATAGTTATCTTGTAGATCTTAGTCAGGTGGATCAGGTGGATAGAAGAGTTGTTTGTTTGTTTAATTCACATAAAAGGAAAATAAATAAAACGTTACTCAGTTGATGGTGAATGCAATGATATGAAGATGGTTAAGGCTTGGAGATGCTTTGTTCTTCTGGATCAATCTGGTCTTATTGTTTTCTTCAACTGTGAATGATTTCTTCTATGGCAGGCTGTATGTGATCAATGCCTTTCTTAAGAGATCACCAATACTCCTCCAGATCTAAACCCCAAGGTTAGTGCGGATCCAGTCTGATTGAGGGTGAAGCTCCTGTAGTTCATTCTCTTTAGTGATCCCAATCAAAATGCCACAGACAAGGTTGAATCTTCTGAATCAGAGAATGCTGCACCTTTGGTTCTAGCTTCTACCACAAAGACTCTAATCTTCCCATACCTCAGCTAAACTGGTGTCTCGAGAAGTCCCCAATGAATTCGTGGATTAACCGTCTAGTAGATGTATAATCAAGCTAGTGGTTCATCATTGTCCGATGAAAGACTCACTCTAAACCCATGTAGAATCAGATAACCTTGTGCCGGTTCAACGCATTCATAATGATGAAGAGCGGATATACATCTTAGAATAGAGAATCAAACACGTATTGAGATAGAACAGTAGTACTTTATTAATCCATAAAACTCAGCAGAGCTCCTCCCCTCAACCTAGGAGGTTTAGAAACTCATACTGATAGAAAATACAATGATAAATGTGTAGAGTGGTGGTAGCTTCTGAAAAGTGTAAAAGTTCTCAAATAAATACTAGACTAATGACTAAGGATTACATAAGAAGGGTAAAATAGTCTTTTGGTGCTAAAATCTACTTATGGGGCCCACTTGGTGAGTATTTGGGCTGAGCTTGAATGAGATCCATGTGCTAGGAGGCCTTTAGGGCATTAAACGCATGCTTGGGGGTCCTTCTTGGGCGTTGGAATGCTGGCTACACCCTTGTGGGCGTTGGACGCCAGGATAGGGAAGATGGCTGGCGTTAAACGCCAGTTTTGGGCCTTCAATTCTGAAGTAAAGTATAAACTATTATATATTTCTGGAAAGCTCTGAATGTTAGATTTCTATAGCCGTTAAGAACGCCCCATTTGGACTTCTGTAGCTCTAGAAAATCTCTTTTGAGTGCAAGGAGGTCATATCCGGACAGCATCTGCAACACTTTATCTGTCTCTGAATTAGACTTTTGCTCCAGCTCCTCAATTTCAGCCAGAAAATACCTGAAATTGCATAAAAACACACAAACTCAAAGTAGAATCCAAAAATGTAAATTTTACACTAAAACTTATGAAAACTTAATAAAACTTAAACAAAACATGCTAAAAACTATATGAAAATGATGCCAAAAAGTGTGTAAAATATCCGCTCATCACAACACCAAACTTAAACTGTTGCTTGGGGAAGTAGGATAAAAATAAGAGTAAGATAATATAAATCTCAGATTTTTCAATGAAGCTCAGTTTCAATTAGATGAGTGGGACTTAGTAACTTTTTGCTTCTGAATAGTTTTGGCATCTCACTATCCATTGAAACTCAGAAGTGTTGGCCTCTTTAGGAACTTAGAATCCAGATGATATTATTGACTCTCCTAGTTTAGTTCTTTTTTATTCTTGAATACAGCTTTTTAGAGTCTTGGCGGTGACCCAAAGCGCATGTTTTCTAGTATTACCACAGGATACATAAATGCCACAGACACTTTAATTGGGTGAACCCTTTCGGATTGTGATTCAGCTTTGCTTGAATCCCCAGATAGAGGTGTCCAAAGTTCTTAAGCACACTCTTTTTGCTTTGGATCACGACTTTAACTGCTCAGTCTCAAGCTTTTCACTTAACACCTTCACACCACAAGCATATAGTTAGGGATAGCTTGGTTGAGCTGCTTAGGCCAAGATTTTATTTTTTTTAGGCCCTCCTAACCATTGATGCTCAAAGCCTTGGATCCTTTTACCCTTGCCTTTTGGTTTAAAAGGTTATTGGCTTTTTGCTCTTGCCTTTTGGTTTAAAGAGCTATTGGCTTTTTTTGTTTTTTATTTTTATTTATTTATTTATTTATCGCATGTATTTGTTTTTCTTTTTATTGCAACATGCTTTTTCTTTTTCTTTTTGCTACTTTTTCTTGCTTCAAGAATCAATTTTTAGATTTTTCAGATTACCAATAATATTTCACTTTTATCCTCATTCTTTCAAGATCCAACATTCATGATTCCAATTTTAAATATGCACTATTCATTCATACATTCAAAAAATAAAAGCAATGCTACCACATCAAAATAATTGAATTATTCTTAAGATAAACTTGAAATTCACGTATCTCTCAATTCTTTTTCAAATAAAATTTTCTTTTAAGTAAGGTGAGAGATATATGGAACATTTTATAACTTTAAGACATAGATAGAAATGATCATGCAATAAGAACATGAGAACAGACAATAAAACATAATGAAAAACAGAAAAATGACATAAAAGAAGGGGATTAAGAGAACGAATTCACCTTAATGATGGCGACTACTACTCCTCCTCAAGGATCCAATGTAGTGCTTGATCTCTTCAATGTCACACCTTTGTCTTTCTTGTTCTTCCCTCAAAGCCCTTTGATCTTCTCTTATTTCATTGAGGGTGGTGGAATGCTCTTGATGCTCTGATGAGCGGATATTTTATACGCTTTTTGGGGTTAATTTCATATAGTTTTGAGTGTGTTTTAGTTAGTTTTTAGTCTATTTTCATTAGTTTTTAGGAAAAATTCATATTTCTGGACTTTACTATGAGTTGTGTGTTTTTCTGTAATTTCAGGTATTTTTCTGGCTGAAATTGAGGGAGCTGAGCAAAAATCTGATTCAGGCTGAAAAAGGACTGCTGATGCTGTTGGATTCTGACCTTCCTGCACTCAAAGTGGATTTTCTGGAGCTACAGAACTCGAAATGGCATGCTTCCAATTGCGTTGGAAAGTAGACATCCAGGGCTTTCTAGAAATATATAATAGTCTATACTTTGCACAATGATAGACGACGTAAACTGGCGTTCAACTCCAGTTCTCTGCCCAATTCTGGCGTCTAGCGCCAGAAAAGGATCAAAAGCTGGAGTTGAACGCCCAAACTGGCACAAAAACTGGCGTTCAACTCCACAAATGGCCTCTGCACGTGACTCACTTAAATCTCAGCCCCAGCACACACCAAGTGGGCCCCAAAAGTGGACCTCTGCATCATCCATCATAGTCTACTCATTTTTTGTAAACCTAGGCTACTAGTTTAGTATTTAAACAACTTTTAGAGACTTATTTTGTATCTCATGACATTTTAGATCAAAACCTTGTATTCTCTGATGGCATGAGTCTCTAAACCCCATTGTTGGGGGTGAGGAGCTCTGCTGTGTCTCGATGAATTAATGCAAGTATTTCTGTTTTCCATTCAAACACGCTTGTTCCTATCTAAGATGTTCATTCGCGCTTAACTGTGATGGAGGTGATGATCTGTGACACTCATCACCTTCCTCAAATCATGAACGTGTGCCTGACAACCACCTCCGTTCTATATACGATTGAATGAGTATCTCTTAGATTCCTTAATCAAAATCTCCGTGGTATAAGCTAGAACTGATGGCGGCATTCATGAGAATCCGGAAAGTCTAAACCTTGTCTGTGGTATTCCGAGTAGGATTCAAGGATTGAATGACTGTGACGAGCTTCAAACTCCTGAAGGCTGGGCGTTAGTAACAGACGCAAAAGGATAGTAAATCCTATTCCAACCGGATCGAGAACCAACCGGTGATTAGCCGTGCTGTGACAGAGCGCGTGAGCGTAGTTTTCACTGGAAGGATGGAAGGTAGCCATTGACAACGGTGATCCACCAACACACAGCTTGCCATAGGAGGACGTGCATGCGTGAACAAGAAGACAGAGGAAAGTAGAGATTCAGAAGACAAAGCATCTCCAAAACTCCAACATATTCTCCATTACTGCATAACAAGTAACCTTTAATCCATGCTCTATTGTTTATTTGCAATTCAACTGACAAACATAATTGACTTTCTAACTAAGATTTACAAGGTAACCATAGATTGCTTCAAACCAACAATCTCTGTGGGATTCGACCCTTACTCACGTAAGGTATTACTTGGACGACCCAGTGCACTTGCTGGTTAGTGGTACGAGTTGTGAAAAGTGTGATTCACAATTCGTGCACCAAGTTTTTGGCGCCGTTGCCGGGGATTGTTCGAGTTTGGACAACTAACGGTTTATTTTGTTGCTTAGATTAGGAAAAATTTCTCTTTTTTTTTGTTTAGAGTCTCTCTTTTTTTTGTGGTGTTAGAATCTTAGAATCCTTATTTTCTTTTTAAAATCTCTTTCAAAAAAAAATAATTTTTCTATTAAATTCTGTGCCAAACTTTAAGTTTGGTGTTTTCTTGTTGATTTTTCTGTGTTTTTCGAAAATTTATTTTGGTTTTCTAAAAATTTTAAGTTTGGTGTTCTTCCTTTGTGTTCTCGTGTTCTTGTGAATCTTCAAAGTGTTCTTAAGTTTTTCTTGTGTCTTGATCTTAAAATTTTTAAGTTTGGTGTTCCTTGGTGCTTTTCCCTCCCCCCAAAATTTTCGAAAAATAAGGAACCTCAGATCTAAAAATTTTAAATCCTGTGTTATCTTATTGTCTTTCTCTCTCCTCACTTTTTCGAAAATCTTTTACTCATTTTTATTTATTTTATTTTGATTTATTTTATTTTTGAAATAAATTAATAAATAAATAAATAAAAATATTTTTTCTATTTTACATCATCTCCCTTTCTCCATCATGGACCTAAGCGGAAATGAACAGTCCAGGAGGACTCTGGGGTCATATTTAAACCCCTCTACTGCTTCATATGGGAGTAGTATCTGCATATCCTCCATTGGAGTCAGTAGCTTTGAGTTGAATCCTTAGCTCATTATCATGGTGCAGCAAAGCTGCCAGTATTCTGGTCTTCCATAGGAAGAACCTACAGAGTTTCTGGCACAATTTTTACAAATTGCTGACACAGTACATGATAAGGAAATAGATCAGGATGTCTACAGACTATTACTGTTTCCATTTGCTGTAAAAGATCAAGCTAAGAGGTGGTTAAATAACCAACCTAAGGCCAGCATAAGGACATGGAAACAGCTGACAGAAAAATTTCTGAATCAATATTTCCCTCCAAAAAGGATGACACAGCTAAGGCTGGACATCCAAGGCTTTAAACAAGGAGATAATGAATCTCTTTATGATGCTTGGGAGAGATACAGAGAGATGCTACGAAAATGCCCCTCTGAAATGTTTTCAGAGTGGGTTCAGTTAGACATCTTCTACTATGGGCTTACAGAAAGAGCTCAGATGTCTCTAGATTACTCAGCTGGTGGATCTATCCACATGAGAAAGACAATTGAAGAGGCTCAAGAGCTCATTGATACAGTTGCCAGGAATCAGCATCTGTACCTAAGCAGCAACCCTTCCATGAATGAAGAGGTTAAAACAGTAACTGCTGAACTCAGTCCTATAAAACAAGCTGCTGAATTTAATCAGCAATTGGACTTTCTAACAAAGCAGCTAGCCGAATTTAAAGACAGGTTACAAGAGACAAGGATGGCTAATATACATATGGACGAACAGTTTAAGCAAACAAAGCAGCAGCTGTCAAAGCAAAATAGCAGAGGAATGCCAAGCAGTTCAACTAAGAAGTGGGAAAAGATTAAATACCCCACCTCAAGGCAGCAAAAAGCTAAGAAATGAGCAAACCACCCAAAATTCACCTGAGGACAGTAAGAGCCCAGGGAAAAATAATTCTGGCGCTAAAACACCAGAAAATTGGTGGAAGGCTGGCGCTGAACGCCCAGATCATGGCCAAAATTGGCATTCAACGCCAGAAATACAATAGGACTGGCGTTCAATGCCAGAAATGGGCAAGGATCTGGCGTTGAACGCCCAAAATGGGCAGGATCTGGCGTTGAACGCCCAAAAAGGGCACAGTTCTGGCGTTCAGACGCCAGGAGCAGACAAGGAGCTGGCGTCCAGTTTCACTCCAGCTTCTAACTCTGGCACTCAAGTGCCAGTGAGGGATCAGACACACACAAATGCTGATAACAACCCCTCTAAAAAGGCTTCTTCAACCACTTCTGTAGGCAATAAATCTGCAGCAACTAAGGTTGAAGAATATAAAGCCAAGATACCTTATACTCAAAAACTCCGGAAAGAGGAGCAGGATAAGCAATTTGCTCGCTTTGCAGATTACCTCAGGACTCTTGAAATAAAGATTTCATTTGCAGAAGCACTTGAGCAAATACCTTCTTATGCCAAGTTCATGAAAGAGATCTTGAGTCATAAGAAGGACTGGAGAGAAACAGACTCCTCACTGAAGAATGCAGTGCAGTCATTCTGAAGAGCTTTTCTGAAAAGCTTAAAGACCCTGGGAGCTTTCTGATACCATGCATATTAGAAGATAATTGCACTAAGACAACTTTATGCGATATTGGGGCAAGCATCAACCTAATACCTGCATCCACTATCAGGAAGCTTGGCTTAACTGAAGAAGTTAAACCAACCCGGATATGTCTCCAACTTGCTGATGGTTCCACTAAATACCCATCAGGCGTGATTGAGGACATGATTGTCAGAGTTGGGCCATTCGCCTTTCCCACTGACTTTGTTGTGCTGGAAATGGAGGAGCACAAGAGTGCTACTCTCATTCTAGGAAGACCCTTCCTAGCAACTGGACGATCCCTCATTGACGTCCAACAGGGGAAATAACCCTGAGAGTCAACGATGATGAGTTCAAGTTGAACGCTGTCAAAGCCATGCAGCATCCAGACACATCAACAGACTGCATGAAAGTTGATCTTATTGACTCTTTGGTAGAAGAGATCAACATGGCTGAGAGTCTCGAATCAGAGTTGGAAGACATCTTTAAAGATGTTCAGCCTGATTTGGAGGATTCAGGAGACATGAAAGAGTCTCTGAACTTTCTTTTGAAAGAGGAAAAACCTCCTAAACCCGAGCTCAAGCCACTACCACCATCCTTGAAATATGCATTTCTAGGAGAAGGTGACACTTTTCCAGTGATCATAAGCTCTGCTTTAAATTCACAGGAAGAGGAAGCACTTATTCAAGTGCTAAGGACACACAAGACAGCTCTTGGGTGGTCCATAGGTGACCTTAAGGGCATAAGCCCAGCTAGATGCATGCACAAAATCCTATTGGAGGATAATGCCAAACCAGTGGTTCAACCACAGAGGCGGCTAAATCCAGCCATGAAGGAAGTGGTGCAGAAAGAGGTCACCAAGTTACTAGAGGCTGGGATTATTTATCCTATTTCTGATAGCCCCTGGGTGAGCCCTGTTCAAGTCGTCCCAAAAAAGGGAGGCATGACAGTGATTCATAATGAAAAAAATGAACTGGTTCCTACAAGAACAGTTACGGGGTGGCGCATGTGTATTGACTACAGAAGGCTCAATACAGCCACCAGAAAGGATCATTTTCCTTTACCATTCATAGACCAGATGCTAGAAAGACTAGCAGGTCATGATTATTACTGCTTTGTGGATGGCTACTCAGGCTATAACCAGATTGCAGTAGATCCCCAGGATCAAAAGAAAACAGCATTCACATGTCCATCCGGAGTGTTTGCTTATAGAAGGATGCCATTTGGGCTATGTAATGCGCCTGCAACCTTCCAGAGATGCATGCTCTCTATTTTCTCTGACATGGTGGAAAAATTTCTGGAAGTCTTCATGGATGACTTCTCAGTATATGGAGACTCATTCAGCTCCTGTCTTGATCACCTGAAACTTGTTCTGAAAAGATGCCAAGAGACCAACCTAGTTTTAAACTGGGAAAAGTGTCACTTCATGGTGACTGAAGGAATTGTTCTTGGGCATAAAATCTCAAACAAGGGAATAGAGGTGGATCAAGAAAAAATAGAGGTAATTGAAAAATTACCACCACCTGCCAATGTTAAGGCAATCAGAAGCTTTCTGGGGCATGCAAGATTCTATAGGAGGTTTATAAAGGATTTTTCAAAAATCGCAAAACCTCTAAGCAATCTGCTAGCTGCTGACACGCCATTTGTGTTTGACACAAAGTGCCTGCAGGCGTTTGAAACGCTGAAAGCTAAGCTGGTCACAGCACCAGTCATTTCTGCACCTGACTGGACATTACTATTTGAGCTAATGTGTGATGCCAGTGATCATACCATTGGTGCAGTATTGGGACAGAGGCATGACAAGCTTCTGCATGTCATTTATTATGCCAATCGCGTTCTAAATGATGCCCAGAAAAATTACACAACCACAGAAAAAGAACTACTTGCAGTGGTTTACGCCATTGACAAGTTCAGATCATACTTAGTAGGATCAAAAGTGATTGTGTATACTGACCATGCTGCTCTTAAATATCTACTCACAAAGCAGGATTCAAAACCCAGGCTCATCAGGTGGGTATTGCTTCTGCAAGAGTTTGATATAGAAATAAGAGACAGAAAAGGGACAGATAATCAAGTGGCTGATCATCTGTCCCGGATAGAGCCAGTGGAAGGGACGTCCCTCCCTTCTCTTGAGATCTCTGAGACGTTTCCTGATGAGCATTTATTTGTCATTCAGGAAGCACCATGGTTTGCCGATATTGCAAACTATAAAGCTGCAAGGTTCATACCCAAGGAGTACAACAGGATACAAAAGAAGAAATTAATTACTGATGCAAAGTACTACTTGTGGGATGAACCTTATCTCTTTAAGAGATGTGCAGACGGAATTATCCGTAGGTATGTGCCTAGAGAAGAAGCACAGAGGATCCTATGGCATTGCCATGGATCTCAATATGGAGGCCATTTCGGAGGTGAGCGAACAGCCACCAAGGTCCTCCAATGTGGCTTCTATTGTCCCACACTCTATAAAGATTCCCGAGAGTTTGTACGTAATTGTGACAGTTGCCAAAGAGCTGGTAATCTGCCTCATGGTTACGCCATGCCTCAACAAGGAATCTTGGAAATTGAGTTGTTTGACGTATGGGGAATTGACTTCATGGGACCTTTCCTACCATCATACTCAAACACTTATATTCTGGTGGCAGTTGACTATGTATCAAAATGGGTTGAGGCTATTGCCACACCACCAATGATATTAAAACAGTGCTGAAGTTCCTCCAGAAACATATCTTTAGCAGGTTTGGTGTCCCTAGAGTACTAATCAGTGATGGGGGCACTCACTTCTGCAATAAACAGCTTTACTCTGCCATGGTTCGGTATGGAATTCGCCACAAGGTGGCCACTCCATATCATCCACAAACCAATGGGCAAGCTGAAGTCTCTAACAGAGAATTAAAGAGAATCCTGGAACGGACAGTAAATACCCGTAGAAAGGATTGGGCACGGAGCCTGGATGATGCTCTGTGGGCTTACAGGACAGCATTCAAGACCCCATAGGGACATCTCCATACCAACTCGTGTATGGTAAGGCATGTCACCTGCCCGTGGAACTGGAACATAAGGCCTACTGGGCAACCAGATTCCTAAACTTTGATGCCAAATTAGCAGGAGAAAAACGATTGCTCCAGCTAAATGAGCTAGAGGAATTCAGATTCACAGCTTTCGAAAATGCCAAGCTTTATAAAGAAAAATAAAAAAAATGGCATGACAGAAAGCTGTCACCTAGAATCTTTGAACCAGGACAGAAGGTCCTGTTGTTTAACTCTAGACTCAGGCTATTCCCCGGGAAACTGAAATCCCGATGGAGGGGACCATACGTGATTACAAGTGTGTCACCATATGGTTATGTGGAGCTTCAAGATATTGATTCTGATAAGAAGTTCATTGTCAATAGACAGAGAATCAAGCATTATCTTGAAGGCAACATTGAGCAAGAATGCTCAAGGCTGAAGCTAGATTAAAAGCTCAGCAAGGTCCAGCTAAAGACAATAAAGAAGCGCTTGCTGGGAGGCAACCCAGCCATGGGGCAACAATCCTCTAAGCATTTTGCCCTATTTCTATTTTTATTTTTATTTGTTTATATAGAGTTCATTGATAACAAGGTAAATAATCATTTACAGAAGACCTCGGCACACAAAACAGAGAAAAAGATCTCACTGGCAAGAAAACGCCAGTAAAAGTGCATTTTGGGCGTTCAACGCCCAAAATGGGCATCCACTGGGCGCTGAACGCCAGTAATGGTAGCAGCTGGGCATTCAACGCCAGAAAGGGGCACCCACTGGGCGTTGAACGCCAGTAATGGCAGCAGCTGGGCGTTGAACGCCCAGGAGAGCAGCAATTGGGCGCTGAACGCCCAAAACAGGCAGTGTTTGGGCGTTCAAACGCCAGGAAGGCAGGGAGGAGCCAAATTCATTTTTTCCACACGTATTTCCATTTTAATTTCAAATTTTATGCTTCAATGCATGATTTTTACATGAACATGTCAAGAACCCTGATTTCTAAAATCCTTAATTTCTAAAAATCCATCTTTCCAAATTCAATCCAACTCTTTTCAAATCTTTCCTGAAAACAAATCTATCTTTTTCACTCTAAAATCTTTTCAACTAATCCATATCTTTTTCAAATCTCCATATTATCTTTTTCAAAATTCAGATTTATCTTTTTCAAAAATCTATCATATCTCTTCAAAATTAAACTATATCTTCTATCTTATCTTTTTCAACTCAATCTTCTTATCTTATCTTTTCCAATTTTTCGAAAACCCACCCCCCATCCCTTTAAATTTGGGTTTGGCCTCCCTCCTCCTCCATCAACAATTGCACCTAGCTCTCCTTCTATCCCTCTCCTTTCTTTTCTTTTGCTTGAGGACAAGCAAACCTCTAAGTTTGGTGTGTTTATCCGAGATCACTAAGATCATGGCTCCTAAAGGAAAATAACCCACTCTAAGAGGCAAGAAAGAAAGCGTTCCAAAACCACTTTGGAATCAAGGGAAGTTCTTATCTAAAGAACATTCAGACCATTATCTTAAAGTAATGGGTCTGAGATCAGTGATCCTGGAAGTTAGATTCGATCTGAAAGAAGATGAATATCCGGAGATCCAGGAGCAAATTCGAATCAGGAACTGGGAAGTCCTAGCTAATCCTGAAACGAAAGTGGGAAGGAACATGGTCCAGAAGTTCTATGCTAATATGTGGCAAACTGACAAGCAAAGACTATCTGGAACTGCATTCTATGAATTTCGGACATGGTCAGAGGAAAGATTGTTCATACCACCCCTGACAAGATCAGGGAGATCTTAAAGCTGCCTCAGCTAAAGGATGATCCAGACTCCTTCAACAGGAGGATGATGAGAGCAGACATTGACCTGGATAAGATTCTAGAGGACATATGTATCCCTGGAGCCAGGTGGAGCACCAACACAAAGGGTGTCCCAAATCAACTCAAGAGGGAGGATCTCAAACCAGTCGCCAGAGGATGGCTGGACTTCATTGGGCGTTCTCTGTTGCCTACTAGCAACCGTTCTGAAGTCACAGTTAAAAGAGCAGTGATGATCCATTGCATCATGATGGGAAAGGAAGTGGAGGTTCATCAGCTGATTTCAACTGAACTCTACAAAATTGCTAACAAAAATTCAAAAGAGGCCAGGTTGGCTTATCCAAGCGTGATTTCTCTGCTCTGTAAGGACGCTGGAGTAAGGATGGGAATAACTGAGTATATCCTAATTGAAAAGCCAATCACCAAAGCATCAATGGAAAAACAACAAGCATAGGATGATCCCATCAAGAAGAGAGCACATGAATTCCTCCCAGAGATCCCTCAATCTGAATACTGGGAGTATCTTGAGACGTCTGTTACCAAGATACGGGAAGCTATGGAGCAAATAATAAAAGAACAAAAGGAACACAGTCAAATGCTGACCTATATGTTTAAAGAACAAGAGGAGCAAGGGCGTGACTTAAGGGAATTGAAGCGCCAAAAGTCCTCTCTTGTAGGACCAAGCACCCCAAGGATCAGAGGAACCCCCGTGCCCCCAGAATAAAGGTTGTTAATTTCCAATTTCTGCCTTAACTTTGTGACAGTGTCCTTATAAAAGTTTACCTTAGGAGTCATATAGTAGTAATTAGTATCTATTTTGATTTTATCTCCAATTAAGCTATAGTTTATTTTTCTCATCATCAGCAAACATGAATAAAGTAGTAGATCTTTTGAATAAGAGGCAATAAAATTTTGAGTTTTAATAAGAGAAATTCTAATTAGTTAAATGTGGTGGCAATGCTTTCTGTCTTCCGAATGAATGCTTGAACAGTGCATATGTCTTTTGAATTTGTTATTTAAGACTGTTAAATATGTTGGCTCTTGAAAGAATGATGAACATGAGACATGTTATTGATAATCTGAAAAATCATAAAAATGATTCTTGAAGCAAGAAAAAGCAGCAAAGAACAAAGCTTGCAGAAAAAAAAAAAAGAGAGAGAAAGAAAAAGAAAAAGCAAGCAGAAAAAGCCAATAACCCTTAAAACCAAAAGGCAAGGGCAAATAAAAGGGATCCCAAGGCTTTGAGCATCAGTGGATAGGAGGGCCTAAAGGAATAAAATCCTGGTCTAAGCGGCTAAACCAAGCTGTCCCTAACCATGTGCTTGTGGCGTGAAGGTGTCAAGTGAAAACTTGAGACTGAGCGGTTAAAGTCAAGATCCAAAAGCTAAAAGAAGAGTGTGCTTAAGAACTCTGGACACCTCTAATTGGGGACTTTAGCAAAGCTGAGTCACAATCTGAAAAAGGTTCACCCAATTATGTGTCTGTGGCATTTATGTATCCGGTGGTAATACTGGAAAACAAAGTGCTTAGGGCCACGGCCAAGACTCATAAAGAAGCTGTGTTCAAGAATCATCACACTGAACTAAGAAAATCAATAACACTATCTAAATTTTAAGTTCCTATAGATGCCAATCACTCTGAGCTTCAATGGATAAAGTGAGATGCCAAAACTGTTTAGAAGCAAAAAGCTACTAGTCCCACTCATCTAATTAGAATCTGAGCTTCAATCAAAAACTCTGAGATATTATTGCTTCTCAACCTATTAGTCTTCTATTTTATTTGTCTAGTTGCTTGAGGAAAAGCAACAGTTTAAGTTTGGTGTTGTGATGAGCGGATATTTTATACGCTTTTTGGGGTTAATTTCATATAGTTTTGAGTGTGTTTTAGTTAGTTTTTAGTCTATTTTCATTAGTTTTTAGGAAAAATTCATATTTCTGGACTTTACTATGAGTTGTGTGTTTTTTTGTAATTTCAGGTATTTTTCTGGCTGAAATTGAGGGAGCTGAGCAAAAATCTGATTCAGGCTGAAAAAGGACTGCTGATGTTGTTGGATTCTGACCTCCCTGCACTCAAAGTGGATTTTATGGAGCTACAAAACTCGAAATGGCATGCTTCCAATTGCGTTGGAAAGTAGACATCCAGGGCTTTCCAGAAATATATAATAGTCCATACTTTGCATAAGGATAGATGACGTAAACTGGCATTCAACGCCAGTTCTCTGCCCAATTCTGGCGTCCAGCGCCAGAAAAGGATCAAAAGCTGGAGTTGAACGCCCAAACTGGCACAAAAACTGGCGTTCAACTCCACAAATGGCCTCTGCACGTGACTCACTTAAATCTCAGCCCCAGCACACACCAAGTGGGCCCCAAAAGTGAACCTCTGCATCATCCATCATAGTCTACTCATTTTTTGTAAACCTAGGCTACTAGTTTAGTATTTAAACAACTTTTAGAGACTTATTTTGTATCTCATGACATTTTAGATCAAACCTTGTATTCTCTGACGGCATGAGTCTCTAAACCCCATTGTTGGGGGGTGAGGAGCTCTGCTGTGTCTCGATGAATTAATGCAAGTATTTCTGTTTTCCATTCAAACACGCTTGTTCCTATCTAAGATGTTCATTCGCGCTTAACTGTGATGGAGGTGATGATCTGTGACACTCATCACCTTCCTCAAATCATGAACGTGTGCCTGACAACCACCTCCGTTCTATATACAATTGAATGAGTATCTCTTAGATTCCTTAATCAAAATCTCCGTGGTATAAGCTAGAACTGATGGCGGCATTCATGAGAATCCGGAAAGTCTAAACCTTGTCTGTGGTATTCCGAGTAGGATTCAAGGATTGAATGACTGTGACGAGCTTCAAACTCCTGAAGGCTGGGCGTTAGTAACAGACGCAAAAGGATAGTAAATCCTATTCCAACCGGATCGAGAACCAACCGGTGATTAGCCGTGCTGTGACAGAGCGCGTGAGCGTAGTTTTCACTGGAAGGATGGAAGGTAGCCATTGACAACGGTGATCCACCAACACACAGCTTGCCATAGGAGGATGTGCGTGCGTGAACAAGAAGACAGAGGAAAGCAGAGATTCAGAAGACAAAGCATCTCCAAAACTCCAACATATTCTCCATTACTGCATAACAAGTAACCTTTAATCCATGCTCTATTGTTTATTTGCAATTCAACTGACAAACATAATTGACTTTCTAACTAAGATTTACAAGGTAACCATAGATTGCTTCAAACCAACAATCTCTGTGGGATTCGACCCTTACTCACGTAAGGTATTACTTGGACGACCCAGTGCACTTGCTGGTTAGTGGTACGAGTTGTGAAAAGTGTGATTCACAATTTGTGCACCATGCTCCAACCTCAATTGCTCCATATTAGTGTTCAATTCTCCAAGAGAATTATGTAATTGGTCCCAATAGCCTTGAGGAGGGAATTGCATCCCTTGAGGTATCTCAGGGATCTCATGTTGAGGCAGTTGCACAAGCTCATGTGCATGCTCACTAGTTTGCTCCATCCTCTTCTTAGTGATGGGCTTGTCCTCATCAATGAAGATGTCTCCCTCTATGACAATTCCAACTGAATTTCATAGGTGACAAATGAGGTGAGGGAATGCTAACCTTGCTTTGGTGGAAGGCTTCTCAGCAATCTTGTACAATTCTTGAGGTATCACCTTATGTACTTCCACCTCACTCCCAATCATGATGCAATGGATCATGATGGCTCTGTCAATGGTTACTTCTGACCAATTTCTTGTAGGGATGATAGAGCGTTGGATGAATTCCAACCATCCTCTAGCTACAGGCTTGAGGTCAAGCCTTCTTTGTTGAGTAGGCTTTCCTTGGAATCCCTTTTCCACTGTGCTCCTTCCATACAGATGTCTGAGAGTACTTGATCCAGTCTCTGATCAAAGTTGACTCTTCTAGGGTAAGGATATGGGTCTCCTTGCATCAAAGGCAAGTTGAACGCCAACCTCACACTTTCCGGACTAAAGTCCAAGATTCTCCCTCAGACCATGGTGCTCCAATTCTTGGGATTTGGGTTCACACTAATGTCATGGTTTTTTGTGACCCATGCATTAGCATATAACTCTTGTACCATTAAGATCCCAACCTCTTGCATGGATTGGTTAGGACTTTCCAACCTCTTCTCTGGATCTCTGTTTGGATTTTCGGATCTCATTCTTCTTAAGCCTGAAAGGGACATCAGGGATCACCTTCTTCTCTACCACTACTTCATAGAAGTGGTCTTGATGGGCTTTGGTGATGAATCTCTCCATCTCTCAAGATTCGGAGGTGGTGGCTATGGCCTTTCCTTTCCTCTTTCTAGAGGGTTCTCCAACCTTGGGTGCCATAAGTGGTAATGGAAAGCAAAAAGCAATGCTTTTCCCGCACCAAACTTAAAAGCTTTGCTCGTCCTCGAGCAAAAATAAATAAAAGAGAAGAATGAAGTAGAAGAAGAAGAAAAATAGAAGGAGAAGGAGGGAGAAAGCAATTCGGCCAAGGGTGCTTTGATGTGTATGAAATGTGTGTGTATGAAGGGTTAGTAAAAGGGGGTAGTTATAGGAGTGGGCTAGGGTTGGGTTTGGTCATGGGTGGGATAAATGGGAGGAAAATTTGATTTTAAAGTGGGTGGGGGGTGGTGGGAGTTATGATGGTTTTGGAAAAGTGATATGGATGTGATTGGGCTAGGGTTTATAGGGAAGATTGTATGGAGAAGTGTGAAAAAGAAGAGTGAAGAAGTGGGGTAGGTAAAGATACTGTGGGACCTACTGGTCCTGAAAGGCTAGGGAATTCAGAATCCCTGTCCTCTGCATGGGCGTTGAACGCCCAACATTATGCTCTTGGCTGGCGTTCAATGCCAGCTTTGCTGCCATTTGGGGCATTGAACGCCCAGCCAGTGCTCCCTGGCTGGCGTTCAATGCCAGCTATGCTGCCAATTTGGGCGTTGAATGCCCAGCCAGTGCTCCCTGGCTGGTATTCAACGCCAGCAAGACACTCCTTCCAGAGTGTTCTATTTTCATTGCTGAACCTTTTTGTCTCTGTATTGATTGCTGCACATGATCATGACCCTAAAGAAATAACTTAAGAAAAAACAATTTAAGGGATTAAAAGAAATAGAAATAATTATTTAGGGTTAGGTTACCTCCCAATGATGAAGGAAAATTGAGTATTGGTAAAGAATTTCATAATTGAATTCTTGTTGCAAGTATAGTTCTAAACCAACAAACAATCCTCAATCAAAAATTTGTTTGTCACAAGTACAAACCCTAATAAAATAACCGAGAGTATTAATCTCGGGTCGTTCTCCCTAAGAATTACAATGAAGTGTTTTATTATTGGCTATGAAGGAATATTTTGGGGTTTTTGTAATAAGAGACAAGGAATGTAAATAACAAGAGAAATAAGCTAATAACTAAGAAAGCTCTTGGCAAGGAATGAGAATTAGAAGTCCTATCCTCATTATCATCATCAATTGTGACAAGAATTGTCCATTGCTTCACTTAGTTAACCTCTAACTATGAAGAAAAGTCAAGTGGATATAATCAACTTGAGTCCACAAGCCCTAGTTAAATCATAGTGAAAGACTAGCTTTAGTAAAATTTAAGTCCACTAGCAACTTCCAATTATCAATCAACAAAAGAGTTTGATAACTCAAGAGTCTCCAATTACTCAACCCAAGCCAAGAGGAGAAAAATCTACACTAAAATCCAACCAAGCATTTTATCAAACTCTTGGAAGGCATAAAATAAAAGCGTAGTAAAATGACAAGAAATATAAAATCTACACTACCAAATGCAAGGAAATAACAAGAACAAAGCAATTAAACAATAAAGGAACATAAAATATAAATTGGATTAATTGAAATCAAAGAAAACAAAAGTGCATGAACATAAAAATGACTAGAATAAGAAATTAACAAAAGGAACTAGAAGAGTAAAGATGTAGCAACAAGAAATTGAAAGGAAGAGTAGATGAAAACAAGAATTAAAATCTAGATCAAGAAGAGATTTGAATCTTTCTTCTCTCTCTAGAATTCTAACCTAAAACATGATAAAAACTAAACTATGACTACTTGGTTCATTCCCCCTTCAATCCTTGGATTCAATAGCATCAGAAATGAGTTGGATTGGGCCCAAAATGAGCTAGAAATCGCTGGCCACGTTTTCCCCTAAAATGGCCTACGCTGATCTGCGATGCGTGCGCGTGGATTGACGTGTACGCATCATCAAACGCAAGGAAACTATGAAAAACTTTATATCATTTTGAAGCCCCGGATGTTAACTTTCCAACATAACTGAAACCGTCTCATTTGGACCTCTGTATCTCAAGTTATGATCATTTTAGTACGAAGAGATCAGGATTGACAACTTAGCAATTCCTTCATTTCTTCATGAGTTCTCCATTCTTACATGCTTTTTCTTCATTCCTTCAATCCAATCTTTGCCTTCTAATCCTGAAATCACTTAACAAACATATCAAGGTATTGAATGGAATTAAAGTGAATTAAATTTATCAATTTTTGGGTCTAAAAAGCATGTTTTCACTCTTAAGCACAATTTAAGGAGAATTTACAAAACCATGCTATTTTAGTGAATAAATGTGGAAAAAGTTGATAAAATCCCCTAAATTAAGTACAAGATAAACCACAAAATTGGGGTTTATCATATCTTCCCACACTTAAACCAAGCATGTCCTCATGCTAAGAATAAAGAAGGACCAGAAAAGGGGCATGAACATTTATTTAATGCAAAGAAATTATACAAACCAATCTACATGCATGCAACTAAATGCAAAGTGATTCTACCTTCTTGGTTAAAAGTAAATCAATTCTCCAAGAATGTATATGAACAAATAGGGCTAAGATCATATGATGATTCATGAATCCCACCAATTCAAATATAAAAAATGAAGTTCAAATAGACTTGCAAGAAGAAAGCTCATGAAAGCCGGGAACAAGGAATTGAGCATCGAACCCTCACCGGATGTGTATCCGCTCTAGTCGCTCAAGTGTATAGGGTCGATCCACTCAATTCTCTTCTACTCATGCTTTCCACAACTTGTTTTTCTTCTAACAATCAACAATTATTTAATGCATGTTTACATATATCATGAGGTCTTTTCATAGGTTGTAATGGGGCTAGGGTCAAGGTAAGATTATATATAGCTAAGTGAGCTCGAAATTTGAATCTTTGATTAACCTAAGCTTCCCACCTAACCTAACAACCTATAAAAATCTAATACAAGCCTAACTACCTATTCTTCACATTTTCACACTCTCATGCATTTTCCTTTTTTATCACATCCCATATGCATTGATTATTATTGAACCTTACTTTGGAGCATTTTGTCCCCTGTTATTTCTTTCTTTTTTTCTTTTCTATTATTTTTTTCTTATATATATATATATTTTTTTTTTTTTTCTCATTCATTTTTTTTTCAAGCTAGAATATATACCAAAGCATCAATGCGTATGGTTTAAACATAATTAATACATGAGTATGTACCTAATTCCCATGATTTTCAATGAAAATACAAAACACCCTTTTACCTGAACCAATGTCCCAAGTTTTCCCACACTTGAATGATACACAGTCACTAGCCTAAGCTAATCAAAGATCCAAATAGAGGACATTTATTGTTTTTTGCTTTAAGGCTTGTAATGTGCTAATATTAAGAACAAAGTGGGTTAATCGTAGGCTCAAAGTTGGCTAACAAAGGAAGATAAAAGGTAAGACTATTTGGGTAAGTGAGCTAATTGAAACAATGGCATCAATCATATAAATGCATGTATACACAAAATAATGGACATATAGAATCAAATAAATCCAAGATTACAATCATAGAAAGAGAATAATCACACACAAGAATGAAAATAAGTAGTTATAAGATGTAACCACATAATTAGGCTCAAATCTCACATGCTTGTGTTCTTAGCTCAAAAACCATGTTCCAAAATAATTTCTTCAAGCAAGATCAACAAAATTTTTTTCAAATTGGTAGGGTGCCCTAAAAACAGTTTCTTGGAAAATCAATTATCACCCTAACCAAGTAGTCCTAATAAGAAAGAAGTGGTAAAATATGTATAAATTCTAACTATCATGCAACCTATCATGCAATGCAATAACTAATCTAACAAAGAAAATTGAAAATTGGTATTGAAGAAGAAAATTATTACCCACGGAGATTGGTCATCAACCGAACCTCCCCACACTTAAAGATTGCACCGTCCTCGGTGCATCTAAAGATGAGCAAGGTGGACGGGTTGCTACAACTGATGAGCTTCCTCAAAGGATTGTGCGGGTGGACTTTTTTGTTGCCCCATTTAAAAGCTTTTCCTTTTCCTCTTTTGATGGCCAACCTAAAAGAAAAGAAAAAGAAAGAAAATTACGCCTACAATGAAGATATCAAAGTAAATAGAACATAGGCAGGGGCTAATGCCAAATAAGAGTATGGTTCTCATCTACATGGTAGTTACAACATGTGAGTGAGAAAACAATATAAGCTAAGGGCATATCAACTAATACTTGATGCAAGAGGAAAGTCAAAGTATAAGTGAATAATATGAAGAGCATGTTGCATCAAGTTCAAGCAAGAATTGACATGAACAAGATTAGTGATAAGCATGAAAGCATTTGGTCCCATCCTAACTCAATGATAATAAGGTACAAAAACAAAGAATAATGAATTAGGAAGGACTAAAGCACTAATCTTGTATGTGGATGCAAAAAAATGAAACCCTAGCATACAAGAACTCTACTATCATCAACTACCATAATCAACTACAGTCCCCCAAAGTTTCACTGATGAAGTAGAGCGAAAAAAATGAAGAACAATCCACAACCAACATTTTGCAAAAACCAGAGCATCGTATATTAAGAGCAACAATTTTGTTACTAACTTGTTTTTGAAGAGATGGTGGTTCCCAGGTAATTAGTCTTCACAATGGGGGGTGTTCATACCCTGGGTCGAGCTATCTGACCTGGGATGATTGGCGATAAAGCGACCGACCTCTTCAGGTCAGGCTACCCGACCTCATCTCAAAGAGGTCGGCCAAATCGACAGGAGAGCCCAATAAAGGGCCCAAATAGAGGAACACGACCCAAATCCAAAGGCAACCCAAGCCCATAGAGATAAAGGCGGTTTCCTTAAAGATAAGCTGACTTCACTCAAAATAAGATAAGATAAGATAAGATAACTAAATTATCTTATCAGAAAGGTCAGCCCACACTACTATAAATACACTGGAGCACCCAAGTATAACTCATACTCTGATTCTACTAAAAACCTGCTTAATACCTGTGCTAACTTAAGCATCGGAGTCTCTTGCAGGTACCCCCCACCCTCCGGTGGCCAAGGATCAGCAGTGCAGCAAGTCCAACAAGTCAGATACAACAGCTCCGGCCACCACCCGCCAGCCGGACACGCCATCTCCGACCAGTACAGAAGATCTCATCCGAGATCGACCTCCAGTTTCAGGTAACCCTCGGAACTTTGGCGCCGTTGCTGGGGAACCTAGAAGTCACTCCATCACCATGGCGGACAACCATGACAATGACGACGATTCAAATCTAGAAGATAGAACACCGCACAAGAACGTGGACACTACATTGAAGGATGCTCCGGAATCCAACGGAGACAAAAACTCATCAAATCCGGGAGCAATAGAAGCACTTCAAGATCGCTTAAAGCAACTTGAGAAAGAATCCCAACAACAATGGGAGATCGGAAAGGATCTGCAAAGAGAGGTATGGCGACGTCGAGAATTGGAAGAAAAATTATAGCAATTAGAAGCCGATCTCAAATCAAAAGCTCCTCGGACCGCTCCTAAAGAAAATTCACGCAAAGAACAAGATCCATTCACCAGGGAAATCATGAAAACCAAAATTCTAAAAGACTTCAAGCTCCTGGATATGATTTTGTATGATGGCACCACAGATCCCAACCATCATCTCAGCAATTTCAGAAGCAGAATGTACCTTACCGACGCCTCAGATGCCGTTCGCTGCAAAGCTTTTCCAACAACTCTCACGAAGACAGCAATCAGATGGTTCGACAACCTACCTCCAAAGTCCATCTCAAAATTTGACGACCTGGCCAAAAAGTTCCTGGCCAGATTCTCCATCCAGAAAGATAAGGCCAAGCACGCCCCCAGTTTACTAGGGATCAAGCAAGGAGAACGGGAGAGCCTCCGCAACTACATGGAGAGATTCAACAAAACATGCATGGACATTCAAAGCTTACCAACAGAGGCCGCCATCATGGGACTCATCAACGGCCTACGAGAGGGACCTTTTAGCCAATCTATATCAAAGAAGTACCCTACCTCCTTAGACGAAGTACAGGAGCGAGCAGAAAAATACATCAACATGGAAGAAAACGCTCGGTTGGGAGAAACCTCCAAATCTGGGGTCCCCTACCGAGATAAAGACAAGGAATCCAAAAGGAAAGAAGATCGGCAAGGGGAGAAAATAAAAAAATACCACAATTACACTCCTCTCAAGGTATCCCTGGTTGACGTATACAAAGAAGTCTGCCACACGGAGAAAATACCCCCAACTCGGCCACTCAAAGGCAAAAGAGGGGGAGGAAATCGGAATGAGTATTGTGAATACCATCGAGTGCAAGGTCACTCCACCAATGAGTGCTTCGATTTAAAGAACATCATAGAAAAGTTGGTGAGGGAAGGAAAACTAGACCGGTTTCTAGCAACCCGAGATGATGATCAAAGAAAGAGACGAAGGGACGAAGATATCGGACGAACCGTGTGATCACCTCGTACACCAGAAAGACACGTCCACATGATACATGGCGGATTCGCAGGGGGAAGAATCTCCAAATCATCTCGTAAAAGATATCTCAAAGAAGTATATCATGTTGAAGGAAGGGAGGAAGCACCTGACATCCCTGCAATCACGTTCACTAAAGAGGACGCATCTGGAATCATCTCGGGACACAACGACCCCATGGTCATTACCATCATACTAGAAAACGCCAATCTCCATCGTACACTAATAGATCAAGAAAGCTCCGCCGACATCTTATTCAAAAAAGCTTTTGACAAACTAGGTTTAGAAGACAAGGAGCTTAAGGCATACCCAAACAGTCTGTTTGGACTGCGAGATACCCCGGTACAACCATTAGGATACATATCATGGCATACAACCTTCGGAAAAGGGAACCAATCCAGGACCCTCAAAATAGACTACATTGTGGTCGACGTAAGTTCAGCCTATAATGCTCTAATAGGTCGGACAACACTCAATCAACTCGGCGCAATAGTCTCAACCCCACATCTATGCATGAAATTCCCAACTACAGAAGGGATAGCTACAATAAAGGCAGATCAAAAGATGGCGCGCTGCTGTTATAACGAAAGTATAAACCTCAGAGGCAGAGGAGAAGAGTTTCATACAATTGAGCTTGGCGGAGTGCAGCGACGAGAGGAACTCCGTCCGCAGCCAGAAGGCGAGATAGAGAAGGTTCAGATCGGAGACACCTCGAATAAGACAACTAATATCGGAACAATCCTAAGAGGAGACTCAAAGGAATTACTGATACAATTCTTACGCGATAATGTCGATCTATTCGCATGGAAAGCCGCAGACATGCCAGGCATAGACCCCAAGCTAATGTGCCACAAGTTGGCGGTCTATCCAAGATCTTGGCCGGTGCAGCAAAGACGAAGAAAACTTGGACCGGAGCGATCTCAAGCTGTGGAAGAGCAGGTACAGGCACTACTAGAGGCAGGATTCATAAGAGAAGTCAAGTATCCACTATGGTTAGCCAACGTCGTCTTGGTGAAAAAATCAAATGGGAAGTGGCGAATGTGTACTGACTACACCGACCTCAACAAAGCCTGCCCAAAAGAGCCTTACCCACTCCCAAGTATCGACGCTCTGGTAGATGCTTCCTCCAGATATAGATACCTCTCGTTTATGGACGCATACTTTGGATACAACCAAATCCCCATGTATCCACCATATCAAGAAAAGATCTCGTTTTTAATGCCGAAAGCAAATTACTGCTACATCGTGATGCCCTTCGGTCTCAAGAACGCGGGTGCTACTTATCAAAGGCTGATGAACAAAGTCTTCTCAGACCACATCGGAAAAATCATGGAAGTCTATGTGGACGACATGTTGATAAAGACACAAAGCGAAGACACATTACTGTCCGACCTGACTCAAGTGTTCGACACTATAAAGAAGCACGACATGCGACTCAATCCTGCAAAATGCACCTTTGCGGTAGAAGCAGGCAAATTCCTAGGTTTCATGCTCACACAAAGAGGAATTGAAGCAAACCCGGATAAATGCCAAGCCATACTCAACATGAAGATCCCCACCTGTGTCAAAGAAGTACAGCAACTCAACGGGAGATTGGCCGCCCTATCCAAATTCTTAGCAGGGGCAGCGATAAGATCTCTCCCCTTCTATGCTACTTTAAGGAAGGGAAAGCAGTTCGAATGGACGACAGAATGTGAACAAGCCTTCCAAGACTTCAAGGAGTTCTTAGGACGGCCGCCTATCTTATCTCGACCACGAGAAGGAGAACCGCTCATATTATATCTCGCAGTCGGAAGCCGGGCAATAGCCTCAGCACTAGTCAGAGAAGACGAAAGTGGGCAACAACCCGTCTACTTCATTAGCAAAGCGCTACAAGGATCCGAGCTGAACTATCAGAAGATAGAAAAGTTTGCCTATGCTCTCATTCTAACATCTCGACGACTTCGCCCGTACTTCCAGGCTCACACCATTAAGGTTCGAACCAACCAACCCATAAAAGGAATACTGTAAAAAATAGATTTAGCAGGCAGAATTTTACAATGGGCAGTCGAGTTATCAGAATTTGACCTCCAATATGAAGCTCGGACAGCCATTAAATCACAGTATCTGGCCGACTTTATCGCAGAATTCATAGATGCCTTGGAAACCCCCACAGAATGGAATCTCTACGTGGACGGTTCTTCAAATAAGACTGGAAGTGGCACAGGCGTGATAATAGAAAGCAACCAAGGAACCCAAGTTGAACTCTCCCTCATGTTCGGGTTCCCGGCCTCAAACAACCAGGCGGAATATGAAGCGTTATTAGCCGGTTTGAAGCTGGCTACAGAGGTTAGAGCTCAAAAACTCAACATTTACAACGATTCACAAGTAGTCACCTCGCAGATAACAGGGAGCTATCAAGCCAAAGATCCCACCATGAAAAAGTATTTGGATAAAACCAAGGAACAGCTCAGATAACTCGGGAAATATAAGATCTGCCACATACCCCGCGAACAAAACGCCCGAGCTGACGCACTCTCAAAACAAGCCAGCACCAAACCAGGGGGCAACAATAGAAGCCTCATCTAGAAAATGCTACAGAACCCGTCAATCTCGGAAGAGGAAAAAATCCTAGCCATAACAAGTCAGGACCAAGGATGGATGACCCCCATAATTAACTACCTCAAAGCAGAGACGCTCCCCACAGAGGAAAAGGAGGCAAAGAGATTAAAAAGGGAGGCACAGTACTACACTATTATAAACAACATCCTGTACAAAAGAGGGATCTTAATACTGCTACTAAAATGTGTGCCGACCAACAACACAAAGGAAGTGCTAGAAGAAGTACACGGCGGCATGTGCGGCAACCATCTCGGAGCACGAGCTCTTGCCAAAAAAGTACTCTGAGCGGGATTTTATTGGCCAACCCTACAGAAAGAAGCTATAGAATTTGTAAAGACATGTCCACCATGTCAGAAACATGCCAACTTCCACATCGCCCCGCCAGAAGAGCTCATCAGTGTAACCTAGCCCTGGCCATTTGCAAAATGGGGACTTGATCTTCTCGGACCCTTTCCCCAGGGATCAGGACAAGTAAAATTCCTCATAGTCGGAGTAGACTATTTTACAAAATGGATTGAGGCAGAGCCCCTAGCCAACGCCACCGTTCAAAGAAGCCGGAAATTCCTATACAGGAACATTGTCACGAGGTTCGGGGTTCCATACTCCATCACCACAGACAATGGCACTCAATTCACAGACGCAGGCTTCAGGAGACTAGTAGCCGACTTGAATATAAAGCACCAGTTCACCTCCGTCGAACACCCTCAAGCCAACGGATAGGCCGAAGCTGCCAACAAAGTCATATTGGCTGGGTTGAAACGGAGACTACAAGATGCAAAGGGAGCTTGGGCCGAAGAACTTCCACAAGTCCTATGGGCATATCGAATAACGCCACACTCCACGACAAATGAATCACCCTTTCGACTAGCATATGGAGTGGAGGCAATGATCCCAGTAGAGATCGAGGAAGGGTCATCCAGAGTAGTCCACTACAATGAAGAGGCCAACTCTCAACTTTAGAAGGAAGAAATCGACCTACTACCTGAAATCCAGGAAAGAGCTCGGATCAGGGAAGAAGCACTAAAACGTCGAATGGCTTCCAGATTTAACCAGAAGGTAGTGCCGAGAAGTTTCATAGAGAACGATCTCATCCTAATCCGAAATGATATTGGAACAACTCGACCAGGAGAAGGAAAGTTGGCAGCAAACTGGAAAGGACCCTACCGAGTTGTAAAAGTACTTGGGAAGGGCTACTACAGACTGTCCAAACTCGATGGATGAGAGCTTCCCAGATTATGGCACGCCTGCAACCTAATAAGGTACTACAGCTAGAAAAGTAAAAGATCTCACTATTGGATGCACTCTTTTTCCTGAAAAGGTTTTTTAATGAGGCACCAAGTTGAGACCCAAACACTATTCGACATAAAGGGATGAAAAATTCCCACATGTATATATTTGCACTTTCCTTTGAATAAAATATATATTCTAGATATTCTACAAGTATTCAAGACGCATTAATCTGAAGCATTCATCGTCCGATTATAAAGCAACAGATCGGCAGAAATTGAATAACAATTTCACTGCACGATCACGATAAAGACAATTGTCCGATAAAGGTGAAAATGCGATTCACCCAAAAGACGATCTAAAGATAGCAACCACCTTCTACAAATCGGCAAAGATGAACACAGAATAATGTAAGAAGTTATCGAAAGTGATCTAAAAAAGAACCTGACGAGGTCTTACGGATTGCTAAAATAATAACTTAAAGACTGGCCGACGTTAAGAAGTCGGACCAAGTCAACCCAAGTTATAAGTAAACCCTGGAAAGAGGTCTGGCCAACCCTATTAAAGAGGATTACTTTAACTTAGAAGGGCCCGACATGACAAAGTCAGCCCAAAATGAAAAAGTTATAAAAATAATCCCTGAAAGAGATCTGACAAAGATCCAAGAAAGAGGATTACAAAAATAACTTAGAAGAGACCGACATAACGAAGTCGGACTCTTACTACTAAAAAGTTATAAAAGTAATCCCTGAAAGAGATCTGACAAAGATCCAAGAAAGAGGATTACAAAAATAACTTAGAAGAGACCGACATAACGAAGTCGGACTCCTACTACTAAAAAGTTATAAAAGTAATCCCTGAAAGAGATCTGACAAAGATCCAAGAAAGAGGATTACAAAAATAACTTAGAAGAGACCGACATAACGAAGTCGGACTCCTACTACTAAAAAGTTATAAAAGTAATCCCTGAAAGAGATCTGACAAAGATCCAAGAAAGAGGATTACAAAAATAACTTAGAAGAGACCGACATAACGAAGTCGGACTCCTACTACTAAAAAGTTATAAAAGTAATCCCTGAAAGAGATCTGACAAAGATCCAAGAAAGAGGATTACAAAAATAACTTAGAAGAGACTGACATAACGAAGTCGGACTCCTACTACTAAAAAGTTATAAAAGTAATTCCTGAAAGAGATCTGACAAAGATCCAAGAAAGAGGATTACAAAAATAACTTAGAAGAGACCGACATAACGAAGTCGGACTCCTACTACTAAAAAGTTATAAAAGTAATCCCTGAAAGAGATCTGACAAAGATCCAAGAAAGAGGATTACAAAAATAACTTAGAAGAGACCGACATAACGAAGTCGGACTCCTACTACTAAAAAGTTATAAAAGTAATCCCTGAAAGAGATCTGACAAAGATCCAAGAAAGAGGATTATAAAAATAACTTAGAAAAGGACGACGTAAAGAAGTCGGCCTACTACAAAGAAAGTTACAAAGGTAACCCCTGAGAGAAACCGGACAAAGGACTACCAAAATAACTTGGAGGACCAACTTGAAGAAATTGGTTATAGATCATTAGAAATACAAGCAAGAGCGAGAAAACCAAAAAAAAAGTTGGACCCACATAACCATAACCTCAAAGGATCCAAGCTACAAACAATAAAGCAAATCCGAAGAGGACGAGCGGCAGGGTTCCAACATCCTCAGAAAACAAAAAAGATACCAAGTTAAGCGCGAAAGCATGATATAATCTACAAAGTAATAAAACTACAGAGGCCACCAAAATCTACCTCGAAAGCTAGAAAGTTACTTTTGTTTGTCAAAACAAAAAGTTGCTAGGCAAGCAACGAGAAAGTATCAGCAGTTAACAAAACATAAAGAGTTTAAAAAGCCCACAAGCCGGGCTAACTACATAAATATCCAGAATAAATGGGCTAAGGGTCAGAAGACTTTTTAGCAGCATCATTCCGAGGAGACGGAGGACGAGTCTGGAGAGGAACAGCATCCACAGTACCGTCATCCCGGTTTAAGATCTGGCAGTCAGGATCAGAAGCAGGAGGGCCGACCTCGGCAGGAACAGCAGGAGTTGACACGTTGGCAGAGGACACAGGGGGAGGTTCAACATCATCATCATCCTCGTCATCAGGGACAATCTTGCCATCCTTGACAACGTTATCTAGGCTGAAGAGGGTCAGGTCGGCCTCGGGAGCAATAACCCGAACTTGTTCCTTCAGGTTCTCATAGGCAGCAGTTACACTACCAATGAGATGACCTTGGAGCTCGGAGTAATCAGGTCAAGCACTCTCCAACTCCTCCCTCAGGCGCAACACCTCCCGGTAAGATGTCACGTAACTATCCTTATGCCTCATAGCCGTGTCCTCGGCCAGCCTCACAGAAGCCGCCAGAGAGATGGAACTTGCCTTCTCATTCTCCAAATCTTTTTCCAACTTGGCCACCTTCACTTCAAGCTCCTCCTTCAAGCTTTTTATCCGATCAAACTCCTGTTTGGCCTCCTCCATAAAAGCTTTAGTGGCATGGAGAGGAAGACTTTGAGCAGTTCGATATAGGGCCACTCCCATGTGTGCCATCTTGACACTACTCCGAGTTATATAATCAAAATGATGAAGAAGCGACACGTCATCCATAGGGAGGACACCATAAGGGCCGATTTGTTGATCTACAAATTCGACTGCATCAAAGTTAGGAGCATCAAGGTTAAAAGGCTCAATCGTTTTTTGCTTTTTACTAGGAGGAGCACCAGAAGCTGCAGCAGAAGACTGGGGAGGCTCCACCGGACGAACCCGAGGAGTGGGGATCACTGATAAACCCATATTTCATGAATTCTTTTGTGCTTAATTAGAGTGATTTATTCAACTCTTCACCTACTTATTCACATTAATTGCATGGTTTTACTTTCCCTTCCTTATTATGTCATATTGTGAAAAACATGTTTCCTAAGCTTTAAAAAAATTAATTATTTTAATTACCTTTATTTCTATTCGATGTCGTGATTAGTGTATTGAGTAGCTTCAGGTTTCCTAAGGCTGAATGACTTAAAGGATGAAAAAAGGAAACATACAAAAATGGAAGGAGAAGGCAAAACGGAGCTTTAAGGAAACTGGTATCCATGCGATCGCATGGACGACGCGATCGCGTGCCAGAAGCAAAGAAGCAGCGACGCAGCCGCATGACTGACGCGACTGCGCGTCTTGAGTAGAACACCCATGACGCGGACGCGTGACTGACGCGACCGCGTGGAAAGGAAAAGCTCCAGATGACGCGACCGCGTGACCCACGCGGACGCGTGATAGAGGCCACGTATCAGAATTTACAGAATACGCCCCCAGCAATTTTTGAAGCCCTTTTTGGCCCAGATCCAAGTACAGAAAGCATAGATTAGAGGTTATAAAGTGGAGGAATGCATCCATTCAAAAGAGGAGCTCGCCGATTTCTAGTTTTCATGATTTAGATTTAGTTTAGAGAGAGATTCTCTCTCTCTCTCTCTCTTAGGATTTAGGACTTCTTGTTTTGGGAGTAACTCTGGATCCAGGTTTTAATGTTCTTTTATTTCAATTTTACTTTTATTTATTTGATTCCAATATTTGAATTGATTATTATAATTTAAATTATGAATTATTCCATGTTACAGATTTCTATTTGAATTAATGATATTTAAGGTATTTTTCAGTTTATGATTGTTCTCTTTGATTTAAGTTGCCATTGCTTCCCATCTAAGGACACTTTTATTATTCCAGCAATTTTCTTTTTCCCCTTTTGGTCTTGGTTAAGAAATCAGTGACTCAACATTATCGAACTCAGCATAATTGATAATCGTTATCTTGCTAATTGATCTGAACTTCAATAATCCCAACTTTTTCCTAGGAAATAAATAGGATTCGAAGGTCAAACTAATTAGTCCCTTCACTTACCTTTGCTTCATAGGTTAACTAAGTGGAATCAAGATACAACTTTCATTATTGTTGAGTGGGATAACTAAGTTGGACTTCTAATTTCCCTTATCTTGCCAAAAGTTGTTTTACAGTTATTATTTATTTTTAATTGCCATTTAATTCACTCGTCATTTAAATTACTTGCTTCTCACCTTCTAAACCCCGATTACAACCTTTATAACCAATAATAAGAACATACTTCCTCGCAGTTCCTTGAGAATACGACCCGAGGTTTGAATACTCGGTTAACAATTTTTAAGGGGTTTGTTACTTGTGCACCCAAAACGTTTGTACGAAAGGGATTTCTGTCAGTTTAGAGACTATATCTACAACGCGACTGTCATTGTTCAAGAAGAAGAGTTGGTTGAAGATCTAGGAGATGCTGAACTTCCTTGGGAATCCAGAATTGAGGAAAACTCCGTCCAAGATGCTACAGTTGATGCTAAGGAGGATACCGTACAATCTCCAAGGCAAGTCGTTTACGAAGAATCAGACGGAATAATCCAAGAAGCAAATTTCCTTGATGATGATAGTCACAAGTCTAGTTCTCCTAGTGATGAACTTGCGTCCGCAAGTGAATTCTCTGAGATCGAAGAATTTTCTCCAAGTGAATATGAAGATGATGCGGAGGTAGATTTCTCTCAACCTCCAATCTATGACTCGAGTGATGAGGAAGACATAGAAGACTTTGACCAGGATACAGATACAATTAAAGATCTTTTCAAGGAAGTGGAAGAATTCACAGAAGAGCACAAGGAAACGGAACTTGCAGAACCACCAAAAACACCTATCCCAAGGCCATTACCACCTAATACAAGCTTCAAGTGGGTACAATTCTTAACTTATAATTTTACTTATTCACTTGAATATGGTTTGCTTGAAACAGATGGCCAACTTAGAGCTCTCTGCGGCTTTAAGAGTAAGAGGGAATTGGCTCGTACTCAAAACTGGTGCACCAGGTTCAATAAGGTTCCACGCTTCACCTCGAAGTACACGGATTGGTATCATGCTCAATTGCATGGATCACGGAGAATGTTTGGTCACCACGGTAAGATTCTACTTTTTAACCCGCCCGAATGGAAACTTACAAATCAAAACGGAGGCGGATCTAAAAACACAGCTTGGGATCATGGATTATATTCTGACATTCGTCACCCTGGGAGGCTGAATATCTGTTTGAAGCTGCTCAGAAGCTTTACATGTCTAGTTTGGGACCCCGGAGGCTATTGGCATTCCAAGCACTGGTGGAAATTTTTGGACGAGTTTAAACATAAGCCACCATAACAGGATACTCTTCCAATGTCCAACTTAAGGACTTTAACTAAAAGTGCTAGGTAGGAGACAACCCACCATGGTATGGTCGCTTCTTTCTCAATCTATTTCTTGTTTATTGTTTTCAATTTACCCTTTTTTTATTTTAACATTAACCTGGAATCATGCATAGCATTCATGTTAATCACTGCATCCTGCATTTTTCAGTTAAAGAAAAAAGGGGTTGCACGACGCGACCGCATGCCCCATGCGATCGCGTCATATCGCGAAAAACACCACCCATGCGACCGCGTGACCCACGCGGCCGCGTGATATATATATCGGCGTAAGGATCCAACGAACAGAAAGTTGGGCTGGAATCATTCGGCTCTTGTGCGTTTCGCACAAATTGGCCCACGCGATCGCATGCCCCATGCGATCGCGTCACTTACCCAATACCAATCCCACGCGACCGCGTGAGCGACGCGATCGCGTCGCATGGATTGCATATCACCCCAAAAGGAGACAGAGAGTTGCGCTGAAACGGTGTTGGGGTCGTGCGTTTAGCACGAATTGCAGCGACGCGATCGCGCAACCCACGCGATCGCGTCACCCCTCTTTTCCCCCTCTCATGCGATCGCGCACCCCACGCGATCGCGTCTCCCCCATTTTCACCCCAACCACGCGACCGCGTGCCCCACGCAGCCGCATGGATTCAAAAATATAACCCCCCCAGCCACGCGAACCCTATCAGTCGCGCAGCCCCCCTTCACCCCCAACCCTCTTCTCCTTCTCTGTTCTTCTTCCCCCAGCCACCGCCGGCTAGCCACCACGCCATCACCCCGACACCGCCGCCGCCCAGACGCCACCGCCGTACCATCCCCTCCCCTTCTCTCTTCTTCGTTCTTCCTCTCTCCTCCCCTTTCCACCACAGCAACCTCCGCGAGCGCCGGCCAGACGCCGCCGCCGTACCATCCCCTCCCCTTCTCTCTTCTTCCTTCTTCCTCTCTCCTCCCCTTTCTACCACAGCCACCTCCGTGAGCACCGCCCAGCCACCGCTGGCCATCCAGCCACGCCCCCCTCTCCGCCACCCACCCCCTTCAGCCAGCAACAACCACCGCCCTCCCTTCCCCTATCCTCTTCCTCTCTCACTAACCCTAATACCTCCCTCCGCCACTGCCCCCTCAGCCACCACCGCGACGCCGTGCACCACCACCGTGCCGGACGCCGCCGCAACCACCTTCTTCCCTGTTCCACCCCTTCCGCTTACCAGGTTCCGCAACACGCAACCCTTTTTATCCGTTTGTCACTTTTCTGTTTTTTTTTTCATTTATGTTCATGATTAGGATAGCTAGACTTGCATGTTGTAGTGGATTTTTAGGTTGTTAAGTAGCTTAGGCTGTGGTTAGTGGATCTAGGTCTGTTTCCTTGCACTGTTCTTACTTCTGTTTTATCCTATGTGCAAATCTGTTGCTGCTATAATCATGATTCATATGCTGCTTTCTTGTATGTTGCTGCTGTTTACATTGAGTTTTTATGTTTATTTTATATCTCTGTACATGCAGCTTGATTTCTTTTAATTCATATGAACTGATATGATTGCTCTTTATTTTCCGGGACAGTCCACTTTTAGCCGGAATGCTGCCCAAATTTTTTGAAAATTGTTTTCATTCTTGTGTTGGTTTGGCAACTCTGTTTTACTCTGCTTCCGCCAAACCATTTCATGAATGCTAGGGCCACTTTCTTATCCTCTTTGATTTCCTGGTTCATAACCTGCATTTGTGATTCACTGATTCCAATTTCTGATTTCTTTATTTCTATTCGAATCATCATCACCCTGTTTTCTTTATTCGATTATAAGTACTTCTATTCTTACCTGTGAATCCTTGTTATATGGAATTTTTTCTATGCCACTTACTTTCCTAACTCACTAATTTAATTTACTAATTTCTTTTTACCATACTAACCCTCTTGATCTCTTTTCTGATCACTTTCACTTCCTCTAACTTTCTCACTATGGCATATTGATTTTTTTTCTTTCCATTTAACATTAATTCAATCACATTTCAATTACTCATTTTCCTTATTCTATTTCTCCCTTACCGCTTTGAGTTTCCTTTGTTTAAATTGCCTATTTGCTTTTCTATTTTATCCATTTCCTGGTTTTCTATTTTTCAGGATGTCTGCCTCACAAAGGAAAGGCAAAGGCAAGGCTACTGGCAAGCGCAAGCGAGGAGATTCCTCCCAGTCCATCATTGCTCTAATGCACGATTCCTCATGGCGGGAGAAGAACTTCACACAGCAGGAAAAAGCTGACTAGCTGTTCCCTTCGACTGATCCTATAAAATTTGCAAACCGGTACTGTGAGCTGAAGTACCCGACTTTTGCAAACTCCAGAAATCTATACCTGAAATGTACCTTGAAGATTCCAGAAGCCCTCCAGCAATACACTACTGAGCAAATCAAGCAAAGGGGCTGGTTCTTTCTGGAGAGACCACTGACAAAGATCAATGCATCTTGGGTATGGGAATTCTATTGCAACTACTACCTTACTACCCTAGATGTAGTGAACCTGAGAGGAAAGCAAATTCTGGTCACTGAGGAGGCCATAGAGACTGTTCTCCAGCTCCCAGCCAAGTCCGATCAGCCAGATGGTTATGCACAGGCTGAGGAGGACATGGGCCAGATGCGGTTTGATTGGGATGCTGTAAAGGCACGGATAGCTCTCGACCCTGCTGTTCCTTGGGAGATGGGTCAGGACACCACTATGCCTAGAGGGATCAAGAGAGTGTACTTGAATGATGAGGCTCGGCTATGGTATCAGATCTTGAGCAACTATGTGATGCCAAGTACTCATGAGACTGAGATCCCGGCTGCCATGATCACCCTCCTCTGGTGTGTGCTGGAGGGTAAAGACCTGTACTTTCCTCATTTTATCCGGCACTACATGGCCAGGGTCCACGTCCGAGGCACCCTCCCCTTTCCTTATCTGGTTACACGGCTAGGCCGTCAGGCTGATGTGCCTTGGGAGGATGCCGATGAGTGACCACCAGCAGCGGACTGCAGGAAGATCATCCCTTACAGCAGGAACTTCCTTGCTTTGGGCTACAGACCACCACCTGTCACTACTACTGATGAGACAGCCCCTCCGTCTGCTGAACCCTCTTCATCCACAGCTGCCCCAGCTGCCCCTGCTGCCACCACTGCACCTCCACCCGCCTCTAAGCCAGTTTATCGCCTCGTGCACCGTCTATTCCGCCAGCTTGATCAGATGGAGCGCCGTAACAGACGCCGGTATGAGAGATTGGAGCGCCGCAGCAGGCGACGCTATTCCCATCTGAAGCTGATGATCAGACAGGGCACCGACATCCCCTCCGAGCCCGACACACCATCAGAGCCATCAGAGGAGGAGGAGGATGAGCACGAGGAGGAGCCTCATTCCCAGGCGGAGACTCATCAGCAGGCAGGCACAGAGCACGCTACACCACAGCAGGAGGCCCCACATCAGCTTGAGGCTACAGATCCGGAGATCCCGACCCAGTCAGTCCCCCCTCTACAGCAGCCAGACTCTCAGCCCACCACCGCCACAGAGACCCCAGCTACCATCCCTACCAGTGATGACACTCCTTCACACCCGGCTTGATTGAGCATCGGGGACGATGCTTCATTTTAAGTGTGGGGAGGTCGCCATCTCTGGCGTTTATTTTGGTGAACTACTACATACTTTTTCTTTTATTTTGGATATTTTTCTGTATTTTTCTCTTTTTCTTTTATTATTATTTTCTGAGTACTTATACATTGCTACTTGTGTATTTTACTCTATTTTCTGCATTTTACATTTTTTGTTCATATTTTAGTTATTTAGTTCATTTTAGTTATTTAGTTTAGTTTGTAATTCTAACTTATTAGTGGATCAATTAGTATAGTTTACCCTTTTTACATAAGACAGCTTAGTTATAGCTTAGTTTAAATTGACAAATATAAAAAAAGAGTAAGCTAGGAACTTGAACATAATAGATTTAGATCCATAAAACCTTGTATATATAGCATTACATGATGTAGTTAAACTGACAACATTTCATCAAGGAGAAACATTAAAACTTCAAAGGCTACCCTAAATTACTTTTTAAGAGAATAATGAGAATTTTTAACTAAACCTGCATGACATACATAAGTGATAAATGATTTTTCAGCTAGAGAACACATAGCCTGTGAGTTTTGAGCTTAACTGTATGGTTACATTCAAACCATAATTTTTATTTCTGTGTGTTCCAACCTTCTTTCTTATTCTGGTGTTCTTTACTTTGTTTTAGTCTATATGTCCGATTATAGAATATAGGTACATCTCAAAATAATGATTGAGGCCATCATTTGATTTTAGCTCACTTATCCCAAATTAGCCTACCTTTTACATCACCTTTGTTAGCCCCCTTTGAGCTTTTTAAAAAAAAACCACCTTATTCTATTTTAGCCAAATTACTAGCCTTAAGCAGAAAAACAAAAGAAAATCCCAAGTGAATCCTTGGTTAGCTTAAGATAGAAATTTATAAATAGAGTAAAATGTGGGAAACTTATTGGGAACATAGTTAATAAAGACAAAAGGTAGAAAAATTAAAAAGAATAAAGCAACTCAAAATTTTGGGAAGCAGGCTCATGAAAATTCAAATTAATTAAAATTACCATGTGTATTCAAAAAAAAAGTTAGTTTTCAAGCATGTAAATAAGGGGATACAAAAAGAACTCCCCAATGCAAAATAAAAGGCAATGCACATGGGATAAAAACAAGAATTGAAACATGAGCATGTGACATCAAAAGCGAGAAAATAGGGAGAATAGGTAAAGAAGCATTGTTTTACTAAGTATGTATGTTAGGTGAGATCTTAGTCTAATTAAGGATTCACTTATTAGCTCACTTAGCCTTATACATATATCCTTACCCTTTGCCTTGACCCTATTACAACCTTAATTAAAGACCTTATGAGTTTTGGTATGACTGTGTTCTATAATTGTTGATTGGTTAGACGAAAAACAAAGTTATAGAAAGGAAGAATGAAAAGAAGAATAGAGTGATTAACCCAATAAACACTGAGTGATTAGAGAGAAAACACAAAATCCAGTGAGGGTTCAAAAGCTCATTAAACATTTATCTCTGATTGTCTTGCAAGTTTTTTTCTCTCATATCATTTGCAAAAAAATGCTTTATTATTTGAGGGTTAGCCATATATGTATATATATCTCCTTGAGAATGTGAAATAATTTGACTACATGTAGACTTTATATATGAGTGGATGAATTAGAATTGCATGACTCATTAGGTAGATGCATTTAGCATAGGTTGCATTTCATAACATTCCATCACTTTAACCTTAATTATTTACCTTGGATTCAGCATGAGGACATGCTAGTGTTTAAGTGTGGGGAGGTTGATAAACCCATATTTCATGAGTTCTTTTGTGCTTAATTAGAGTGATTTATTCAACTCTTCACCTACTTATTCACATTAATTGCATGGTTTTACTTTCCCTTCCTTATTATGTCATATTGTGAAAAACATGTTTCCTAAGCTTTAAAAAAAATTAATTATTTTAATTACCTTTATTTCCATTCGATGCCGTGATTAGTGTGTTGAGTAGCTTCAGGTTTCCTAAGGCTGAATGACTTAAAGGATGAAAAAAGGAAACATACAAAAATGGAAGGAGAAGGCAAAACGGAGCTTTAAGGAAACTGGTATCCACGCGATCGCATGGACGACGCGATCGCGTGCCAGAAGCAAAGAAGCAGCGACGCGACCGCATGACTGACGCGACCGCGCGCCTTGAGTAGAACACCCACGATGCAGACACATGACTGATGCGACCGCGTGGAAAGGAAAAGCTCCAGATGACGCGACCGCATGACCCACGCGGACGCGTGACAGAGGCCACGTATCAGAATTTACAGAATACGCCCCCAGCAATTTCTGAAGTCCTTTTTGGCCCAGATCCAAGTACAGAAAGCATAGATTAGAGGTTATAAAGTAGAGGAATGCATCCATTCAAAAGATGAGCTCGCCAATTTCTAGTTTTCATGATTTAGATTTAGTTTAGAGATAGATTCTTTCTCTCTCTCTCTTAGGATTTAGGACTTCTTCTTGTTTTGGGAGTAACTCTGGATCCAGGTTTTAATGTTCTTTTATTTCAATTTTACTTTTATTTATTTGATTCCAATATTTGAATTAATTATTATAATTTAAATTATGAATTATTCCATGTTACAGATTTCTATTTGAATTAATGATATTTAAGGTATTTTTAAGTTTATGATTGTTCTCTTTGATTTAAGTTGCCATTGCTTCCCATCTAAGGACACTTTTATTATTCCAGCAATTTACTTTTTCCCCTTTTGGTCTTGGTTAAGAAATCAGTGACTCAACATTATCGAACTCAGCATAACTGATAATCGTTATCTTGCTAATTGATCTGAACTTCAATAATCCCAACTTTTTCCTAGGAAATAAATAGGATTCGAAGGTCAAACTAATTAGTCCCTTGACTTACCTTTGCTTCATAGGTTAACTAAGTGGAATTAAGATACAACTTTCATTATTGTTGAGAGGGATAACTAAGTTGGACTTCTAATTTCCCTTATCTTGCCAAAAGTTGTTTTACAGTTATTATTTATTTTTAATTGCCATTTAATTCACTCGTCATTTAAATTACTTGCTTCTCACCTTCTAAAACCCGATTACAACCTTTATAACCAATAATAAGAACATACTTCCTCGCAGTTCCTTGAGAAGATGACCCGAGGTTTGAATACTCGGTTAACAATTTTTAAGGGGTTTGTTACTTGTGACACCCAAAACGTTTATACGAAAGGGATTTTTGTCAGTTTAGAGACTATATCTACAACGCGACTATTTTTATGACATTCTTTACTGGCAGAAATCACGTTCGTCAATCACCTTCCTCGGACCGGGAGAACTCGGCACGAGCGACTTCATTGAAACTTGCGAAGATCCCTCCCCAGCCGCCTTGGCCGAGATGTTTCGAGGAGCAGTTTCCTTTTTCACCTTCTTGTAGGCCTTCATGGAATCATTATTTTTCGACATCTCTAAAAATATAGAATCAACCACAAAAGACAAGTTATAACATAGGAGAAGAAAAGCTCAGAAGCAAGTATAAAAACAAGTCAGACAGTACCCAAAGCAGTTCGAACCAAAGATAGGTCACTCAAGAATCTCTTCGTATCCAGTTGGGGAGGTTTCCCCCACAAATCTTCAAGAACAACTACAAAGGCCTGCTCAACCTCATTAAGCATCTCCCATATATAACGTGGCACTCTCACATTCTTTTGCCATTCTAGAGGAAAAGCAGGCTCGTCATTTTCATCAAGAAAAAAGGGGCGGACCCCCTCAATAGCACGGACTCGGAAGAAATAGTTCTTAAAATCTTTAAACGACTCATCATACATGGCAAAAACTTTATGCCCCTGGGCCGATCTGAAAGAAACCCAGGAAGCTTTCTTTTTGGAGGAACCCCCGGGCTTGGCCGAGACGAAAAGATAAAGGAAAAGAGTTTCAGAAGGTGTTATGCCTAACTCTTGGTAAAGCACTTGAAATATTTTGATAAAACCCCAGGAATTCGGATGAAGCTGGGATGGAGCAATATTACAAGATCACAACAAATCGGTTTCGAAAGTAGTAAAGGGAAAGGTAATGTCCAACTGGCTGAAGAAATACTCATAGGCATAGAAAAAGGGACGCTCCCCCTCGACCGAAGTAGGAAAACAAATTCTCTCATCAGAATCGGGCGCTACAAGCTCATAATCCCTCTCTCAGGCGCCATGATAAACCCATATTTTATGATATATTTTGTGCTTAATTTGAGTGATTTATTCAATCCTTCACCCACTTATTCATATTAATTTCATGGTTTTACTTCTCCTTACTTATTATGTGATGTATGTGAAAAATATATTTCTTATGCTTTAAAATTAATTATTTTAATTACCTTTATTTCCATTCGATGCCGTGATCAGTGTATTGAGTAGTTTCAGATCTTCTAAGGCAGGAATGACTCAAAGGATGGAAAGGAAACATACAAAAATGGAAGGAAAGCACAAAACGGAGTCCTCGAAGAAACTGGCATCCATGCGATCGCATGGACGACGCGATCGCGTGCCAAGCGCGAAGAAGCAGCGACGCGGCCGCATGACTGACGCGACCGCGCGCCTTAAGCAGAACGCACATGACGCGGTCGCATGACTGACGCGACTGGGTGGCAAGAAAAGCTCCGAATGACGCGACTGCGTGACCCACGCGGACGCGTGACAGAGGCCACGCACCAGAAATTGCAGAAAATGCTCCCAGCGATTTCTGAAGCCCTTTTTTGGCCCAAATCCAAGTCCAGAAGGCATAGACCAGAGGTTATGAAGTGAGGGAATGCATCCATTCAGAGGGAGCTCGCCAATTTTTACTTTCCATGAATTAGATTTAGTTTAGAGAGAGATTCTCTCTCTCTCTTTAGGATTAGGATTTAGATTTAGGATTTTTATTCACTTTTATGATTATCTCTTTTGATCAGGTTCAATATTCCTTTTATTTACTTTTGCAAGCTACTTTATGAATCCTTTCATGTTACAGATTATTTGAATTAATGTTATTTGAGGTATTTCAGTTTAATATTGATTTCTCTTATTCATGCTATTGTTACTTTTACTCTGAAGACATTTTTATTCCAAGTAGATTTATTTTTCTCCTTTTGCTTTTGGTTAAGAAATCAGTAACTCAGGAGTTATCCAATTCAACAGCATAATTGATAATTGTTATCTTTGTTAATTGAATTGAACTTCTATAATCCCAATCTTTTCTTAGGAAATAAATAGGATTCGAAGATCAAACCAATTAATCCCTTGACCTTCCTTTATCTTAGTAAAGGTTAACAAAGTGGAATTAGGATTCAACCATCATCATCATTGCTAAGGATAGCTAGGATAGGACCTCTAATTTCTCATACCTTACCAAAAGTTTGCTTTACATTATTTATCTATTTTCAATTGCTATTTAATTTACTTGTCATCAAATTACTCGTTCCTCATTCTTGAAACCCCAGTTTTACAATCTCCATAACCAATAATAAGAACATACTTTCCTGCAGTTCCTTGAGAAGACGACCCGAGGTTAAATACTCGGTTATCAATTTTAAGGGGTTTGTTACTTGTGACAACCAAAACGTTTGCACGAAAGGGATTTTTTTTGGTCTAGAAACTATATCTACAACGCGACTATTTTTATGATATTTTTTACTGGCAAAAAATCCTTAACATCAAAATGGCGCCGTTGCCGGGGAACTGCTAACGTGTGCCTTATTATTGGTTATTGTACATATTTTTCCTTTACTTGTTTATTTATTTCTGTTTTTCCTTTTTAATTTTATTTGCTACTATGAACTCTCACCCCTCTCGCTTTGAGTTTGGTTCTAACTTTGTTGAAGGAAATAGAAGTTGCAGCAGGAATATGCATCAAGGTCAAACCAATCAAGGATGGATGGAGCCAAGAGGATTTAATCAACCCTTTAGGCAACAACACCCTCCAAGATATCATGGACAACGACCATTCTACAATGCATCCCCAGCTGATAGATATGGTGGACAACCTTGTAACTACCAACAAGTCCCACCCCGTGCCTATAGACCAACCTCTCAACATAACCTCGAACCACCACACTCACAAGCTTCTCTTCACCATTCGCCACCACATGATCCCTATTTACCCCAGCTCCAATCCAGTCACTCCCAAGCACCACCACTTTCCTATGTACCATGTCCAAATCCATCACCCCGAGAATCAGAGGTTCGCCTCAAGGAAACAGTAAATAAGCTTCAAGCAACCATTCGACAACTGGAGCAAGCAGTAATTCAATTAGCTTCTAGACGCTCGAACATTCA
Organism: Arachis ipaensis; assembly: GCF_059453495.1. Taxonomy (NCBI): domain Eukaryota; kingdom Viridiplantae; phylum Streptophyta; class Magnoliopsida; order Fabales; family Fabaceae; genus Arachis; species Arachis ipaensis. Next base: position 99,622,665 of record NC_142439.1, read on the forward strand.
AGGACCAACCATAGCCCCATGTGGACAATCTAATGAAGAGCGTAGCATGAAGGAGACACTAGAAACTCCAGTGGACAGGACAGAGCATGAATTCGTACTAGAACAAGTAGAAGAAGCTGTCATTGTACAAGAAGAAGAGTTGGTTGAAGATCTAGGAGACGCAGAACCTCCATGGAAATCCAGAGCTGAGGAGAAATCCGTCAAGGACATTATAGTTAATGCTAAGGAGGATAGCGCACAATCCCCAAGGCAAGTCGTTTATGAAGAATCAGACGGAATAATCCAAGAAGCAAATTCCCTTGATGATGATAGTCACAAGTCAAGCTCTCTTAGTAATGAACTTGCATCTGCAAATGAGTTCTCTGAGATCGACGAATCTTCCCCAAATGAATACAAGGATGATGCAGAGGTAGATTTCTCTCAACCTCCAATCTATGACTCAAGAGATGAGGAAGACATAGAAGACTTTGACCAGGGTGATGATGCATTTGAAGATCCTTGCAAAGAAGTGGAGGAATTCACAGAAGAGCACAAGGGAGTAGAACTTACAGAACCACCAGAAACACCTTTCCCAAGGCCATTACCACCTAATACAAGCTTCAAGTGGGTACAATCCTTAACTTTTAACTTTACTTATTCACTTGAATATGGTTTACTTGAAACAGATGGCCAGCTTAGAGCTCTCTGCGGCTTTAAGAGTAAGAGGGAAATAGCTCGTGCTCAGAGCTGGTGCACAAGGTTCAATAAGGTTCCACGCTTCAACTCGAAGTGCACGGATTGGCATCAAAATCAATCGAATGGATCTCGGAAAACGTTTGGTTACCATGGTGAGAATGTACTTTTTAAACCGCCCGGATGGAAACATCGAGATCAAGACGGAGGCGGATTTAAAAACAAGGCTTGGGATCCTGGAATCTATTCTGACATTCGTCACCCCGGGAGCCTGAAAATCAGTTTGAAGCTGCTCAGAAGCTTTACATGCCTAGTTTGGGACCCCGGAGGCTATTGGCATTCCAAGCATTGGTGGAGATTTTTGGATGAATTTAAACACAAGCCACCATAACAGGAAGCCCTTCCAATGTCCAACTTAAGGACTTTAACTAAAAGTGCTAGGTGGGAGACAACCCACCATGGCGTGATCATTCCTTTTGCAATTTTAATTTTATTTCGTTTTGTTTATTTTTGAATTTTATTTTTATTTTATTGAACCTGGAATCATGCATAGCATTCACATTAAGCATTGCATCCTACATTTTGCATAAAAAAAAAAGAAAGGGGTGCGCGACGTGACCGCATCATCCATGCAATCGTGTCAAATGGTGAACTACACTCCCCACGCGACCGCGTCATCCACGCGGCCGCGTGATCTGGAATTCGGCGTAAGGATCCAACGTCCAGAGAGTTAGGCTGGAATCGTGCGGCCATTGTGCGCCTAGCACAAAATGGCCCACGCGATCGCATGCCCCATACGATCGCGTCACTTGCACACAATCAATCCCACGCGACTGCGTGAGCGACGTGACCGCGTCGCATGGATTGCACGAACACCCCCTAGGAGACAGAGAGTTGTGCTGAAACGACGCTGGATTCGTGCATTTAGCACAAATTACAGCCACGCGATCGCATGCCCCACGCGATCGCATGCCCCACGCGATCGCATCATTTACTCTTTTTGCCCTCCGCGCGATCGCGTAACCCACGCGATCGCATCAACCATCCATTTCGCACCAGCCACGCGACTGCGTGCCCCACGCGGCCGCGTGGGTTCCAATTATAACCCCCCAGGTCACGTGAAACCCTATTCTCGTGCCCCCCTGAACCCACCCCCTTCCTTCTCTCCTCCTCCAAACCACAACCACCACCCAGCCACCACCGCGCCACCACCCCGACGCCGCCGACCACCCAGACGCCGCCGCCACCCAACCCTCTCCCTCCTTCCCCCTTCTTTCTTCCTCTTTCTTCTTTCTCCCTCCTCCTCCACCACTGCTCCCCTCCGCACCACCACCCACCGCTGCCAACCGTCCCAACCGCGCAGCCTCCCACCACCACCCGCAACCCCCAACCCTCTCCCCTATTTCCCCCATTACCCTTCCCAAAGCCCCTACCCCCTAACAGCAGCAACCGCCGTGCCCACCGCCGCTAGCCGCCGCGCCGGACGTCACCGCCACCACCCCAGCCACCTCTGTACCCCAACCTCCTTCTTTCGCCTTCCAGGTTCCGCAACACGCAATCCTTTTTATCCGTTCGTAGTTTATTCTTATTTTTCCATTTATGTTCATGTTAGGATAGTTAAATATGCATGTTGTAGTGGATTCACTACAACAAATAAGGATTTTTGCAACGGTCAAAAACCGTTGTCATAGATTAGAAAACCGTTCCTAAAACTTTAGGTAACGCTTTGGCAACGGTTTTTGACCTGTGGTATATGCAGCCGTTACCAATGCTCAAAGGAAACGGTTTTATACCTAAGGCAACGACAACCAAAAAACCGTTGCCATAGTTACTAGCATAGACAACGGTTTTGACAACAATTTTTAAAGAACGGTTTAGAACCGTTACTGGATAGGCAACGGTTTAAAATCGTTCTCTTTGATGACGTAACGGTTTAAAACCGTAACTGGATAGACAATGGTTTTAAATTGTTGTAATTTTGTTGTTCATAAAGACAACGGTTTAAAAGCGTTGCCTTTGGTGGTGTTTTTTGCAACGGTTTTTAATACCATTGTCATTTTGTAGCTGTCTTTGACAACGGTTTTAATACCATTGCCTTTTGTGACTTTTGACAACAATTTTTTATAACTATATTATTCTTTATTTACAATAGTTTTCTCATGTTGCATTGAAATTAGTTCCAACTATTTTTTTTAAATTTAATGTCAATAAACAAGGTTAAACTATTTGAATCAAATTACTAAAGAAAACTAATTGAACACTTACCATAGAAAAATAAACATTTATATACTTAGTGAACCAAAAATTTCCGGATACAATATAGTTGTATCAGTGTTGGTTACAAGTAATTCCGGATATTTTCTAATTATCCCAGGAAAATAAGCTTAAAAAACGCCAACCCTAGAAAGGAATTCAATCTTCCTCTAAAGAGTTTTATCAATGCTGGCAGCGAAAAATAATTCTCCCAATAGTTTCTTTATCCAAGCCCATATTTTCAAAAAACAGAACCACCTGCAGACAACAAGGAATACAAGCTTTTTAACTGGGAAAAAAAATGAAGCATTTTGAATCAGTAAAATACAAAATAAAGAACAATGGCATGCATATAACACGTATCACTAGCATAATGGATACAAGCACATAGGTACTTAACAAATTCAATTCTTAATAAGGCATCAAAAGGATCAAACAACTATAGTGTAGTTATTTTCAAGCATGATTGTTACAACCAGTAAGAAAAGCAATATTTGCATTGCTAATAAATAAGCTTCTTAATACATCAAATCAAAAGGTTGTAATTTATAAAAGATATTAAATCCAAGAACTTCTTTGCACTAAAAGCACCACATAAGGTCACAAGACCCACCTCCCCCTCCTGTCGCCTCCTTTGACACTACCAGAAGGTAAACCAACAGTAGCAATAAATATAATAGCAAATTTTAGACTTCAGATTCAAGCATACTTATTCAAACATACCTAAAAGAAACCAGTCTCATCATGGACCGCTTTGTCAACATCAGCAGTTGCTTTGCTTAGTATAGTCTCTCACACAAAGCAGAAAACTTAGACCACCAGCCCCACCTTGCGGTAGCCAGTTAAACATGAAATCTTATCCACTAAATTAAATTGATAGCACATGAACTCTTATTTCTTCCATGTAACTGCAAAGAGATGATTAAACAAGATTAAATATGAATGGAAAAGGTTTAGAACTAAACAAATTGCAACTGAAGCTCAGCTTGTGTTGCCCCTAAATACATAATGAAAATAGAACAGTCTCATAATAAAAAAAATAACATTCTTCAAGAGTGTAGTGTTGTCAGCTCAAGATAAAGCCAAATTATGACCAGCCTAAGTGTAAATCGATGACTATGCACACTGATAAAAGAAGAATGTTTCCAAGTACCCACATGAACTATAAATTCTATACTCACAGGTTGTTTCTATTGAAATGATTAGATTATGTGCACAACAAACAAACAAAAAAGTGCCAAAAGAAAAAAGAAAAAATAATACAATGGTGCTAACTTGTTCAAGGTAAATCAATCATGGATGAAGACAGAGTCTATGACATTTCAAACAAGCAGCTTTACAGGTAAGCTACTAAGGTTGAAATGCTGGTCAACACAGAGGAATTAAATAGAAATTGAAATGATCAAGAGAAGGTTAAAAGGAGACACACCTAGTAAAATGCTGTCAATTCCACCATGCTAGGACTGTTTATCTTCAAGGATTATCAACTATTGTAGCTGTAATTCGTAATTGTCTTGTCTATTCTTACTCTCCATTCCGCTTCCAGAAAGCTCTTCTCCACCAAACTTCAAATCCTCTTTGAATATTTGGGCAATCTTCTCCAGAATTCTAAGATTTTTACTTGAGTCATTCAGGCCATCAAAATCAAATGCAGCAATTTTACTTGAGTCATTCAGGCCATTGAGAGAATCAACTTAGAATTCCCAGCCACTTTACATGCTTACAAAATAAACCAACCAACAATTAAGAAACAACCATTAACATTAACATTATTCTCCATAAAACAACTTAGCTTAATTTCAAACTAAATTGAATTAAAATAAAACTTCTATGCTTAACTTTTTACATAGAGAGAACATGTTCAGCTAAATAACTCTCTGATTTATAACAGAAAATAACCTTAATCCAAACACATACCGTAACCGAACCTCAGCGGACGAGGTGGGGGACGGCGTAGTGGACGCAAGCGGAGGGAGAGCACGGAACAGCAGCAGATGACAGAGTAGGAACTGATGACAAAGCAGAACTATTTTCTCCTAACATTGCTCAGAACAAAATCTCATTAAAGAAAAAAATTCAATCAACAAAGTAACTAATGGCAGAACAAGCCAACATCATCATAGTAACAATCAACAATCAACAAAATTCATAATAAGCAAAACCAATTCATAAACCAAAGAAAATGAAATCATGTGGTTCTTTCCAAAAGATTTTACCATAATAGAAGAATAGTCTTTATAGTTTATACCTCAAAGCAAACAAGGCAATTGTGATGCATTGCTCTTTTCAAACAGCAATGACCATCTTCAAATCATTTAGAGTAAGAGCACCCTAAAACATAAAATAATTAATTTACAAGGATCAGCAATCATCAAACAAACAGGTTCTCAATAATCAACATATTTTATCACCATTTGGTTCCACTCATTGTAAAATTATTTATAAACCATAAAAATTACTACTTTTAGTTAAGAAATCAATTTTAGGTACTTAGTTTAGAAATCTAAACTCAATCTATTTATCATTCATCAAGCCTCAATCTCATAAATTACTCATTATAATTTGATTCAACCACCAATCACAACATTATTAAGTAAAAAAAAAAAAACTGAACTTTCGACAAGCATTCATCCCCAAACAACCTTGCAAGATGCACACAAGAGCTAAACAAATTTCAATTCACACGCACGTAATCATCATCATACCAGTCACATTCACAGCCATAACCTAAACTCAATAAACTAATTGAAACACTAGAACATCATCTCAAAAACTAATCCAAATTTTACATCCTCAAACCAAGCTTATTTCTACCAATTAATCACACAAGACATTTATAAATTATTTGCAGATACTCACTAAACTTCAATGATATTCATAAATTAAAACGGTTAATTTTAAAATAAATCATCTACCTCTGAGTGTCGAAATTAGAAGAAATTTGAGACGGGTTGTGGCGGCAATGGCTGAACCAGCATAAACAGCAACAGAAACAGGGGCCGAGCACGGACAGTGGCTCCAATAGTGGCATTCTCCAGCGTCAATGGCGGTGTTCCCCGGCGACCAGCGGTGCGGCAGCAAAACCTCCCTTTTCTCTACGAGTTTCTCCTCCCTCTTCACGTTCTGTTCATCCCATCAACAGTAGCAACTTCTAATCATTGGCGATGAGACAGCCTCGTTCTCCTCCTTCTCCGTCAGAGCATCCTTCGCGCGTCACTCCCCTGGTTCTCTCTCTCTCGGACGCGTCTTCTTCAGCAGCAGCGACAACCCCGAGCAGAAACGGTGACGGCTTCGCAGCTTCCTTCTCCCTCTTCTGTTCGCGCATCCTTCCTCCTTCTCTGCCACAGCGTCGACGGCGACTGCGATGGCTAGGGTTCGACAGTGACGGCGGTGGCGTCTTTGACGGCGAGCTCGACAGGGAACAGGCGCCACAGATCTGGCGGCGTCCTCTCCACCATCGCGTTTCCCACAGCGGCAGCTCTCTCCCTCGCACGGTTCAGATTGACGGTGACATGACGGCGGCGACGCGTGTGATGGGCTCTACGGCGGTGAGGCGCGACGCCGGCGCGCTCTTCTCCCTCTCCTTCCTTTCTTCTTCCTCGCGGGGTTTAGCTTTCTCTCTTCTCTCTGCGTTTCTCTTTTCTCAGTAGGGTAGAGTTCTAAGGTTAGGTTTTTCAATTTAGGAACTAGAATTTTTTATTTAATTTAAAAATTTAGCATTAGAGTTAAAGAGTTATAAAATATAGATAAAATAGATATTTTAATAAAATTATTGAATACAATAATAATTTTAAAATTAAATATATTTTATTTAAAATTATTTAAAGATATTATTTATTAATATATTATTAAATAAAAATAATTATTTTTAATTTAAATTATAAATAAATATATTAATTATGATTTATTAAATAGCATTTAAATTTAAAATATTAATTATTTAAATTAAATTATGTAATTTTTTATTATAAAAATTTTAATTTTAAATTATATAAAATAATTAATTATAATAAAATTACATAAAAATATTAACTAATTTAAGTTTAAAATATTTATAAAAATTAATTTAATCATTCTTAAAAGCTTATTTTTTAAAAATAAAAAATTTAAATTAAATCATAAATTATTTAAATTAAATTATATAATTTTTTTTATTTTTTAATTATTAAAATTATAATTTTAAATATACTAAATATCCAATTATAATAAATATTATATAAAAATTTTAATTAATTTAAATTTTAATTATTATAAAAAATTACATATTACTCCTAATTACTTTAGATTCAGTATATATTTAATTATTTTTAGTAAAGAGAGTTCCTCCAAATTTGGTTATGTTAGGGTTTAGAGGAAGTTAAAATAAAAAAATATTAATATTTATTATAATTTTATTTTAATTTTATTTTTTTAATTTATTTTAATTTTATTTTTTAAAATAATATTTGTTATATATTTATAACAAAAATATATAATATTTATTATAAATGTATTTTAATTTTGTTTTTTTTAAATAATATTTGTTATATATTTATAACAATAGCTTTGAGTATTCTATAAATTATAGTATTTATAGAAAAAATTGTTTAAATTTATATGATTATTTATAATTATTTTTATATATATCTTTTAATTTCGATAATTATTTAAATAATATTAAAAAATTATTATTTGATAAAAAATTGTTGTAGTAGTTATAAAATCGTTCTTTAAAATAGTCAAAAAGAACGGTTTTATTTTATTGCTATAACGTAATGAAAAACTGAACTTCAACAGCAACACTGTAAAAATCGTTGTCTAAGACCATCTAATAGAACGGTTTTAAAGTGTAGCATTTTGGCAACGGTTTTTATGCGTTTCTTTTGTACAATTATTTAAACAACAATAAAAAACTGTTGCTTAAAAATAAATCTTGGTAACGGTTATAAAACCGTTCTTTAAAATAGTCAAAGAGAACGGTTTTAGTTTGTTGCTAAAAAATAATGAAAAATTGAATTCATTGGTAACACACAAAAAAACCGTTGTCTAAAACTATCTAAGAGAACGGTTTTAAGGCGTTGCAAAATTTGGCATTGCTAAAGCCCATATTTGTTGTAGTGATTTTAGGTTATTAGGTAGCCTAGGATGTGGTTAGTGGATGTAGGTCTGTTTATTTGCACTGTTCTTGTTTCTGTTTTATCAAGTCTGTAATTCTGCTGTTGCTGTGTTCATGTTCACATGCTGTACCTTCCTGCATTTGCTGCTCTTTACATTGAACTTTCATGTTTATATTCCGTATATGTAATTGCAAGCTTTAATTTGGATTCATATGAACTGCTTGATTGCTGTTTATCTTCCGAGAAAGTCCTATTTTAGCCAGAATGCTGCCCAAATTTCTGTAAAATATTTCTGTTCATGTCTTGGTTTTGGCATTTTCAACTGTGCTTTCCTATAATTTCACCAAACCAATTCATGAATGCTTAGGCACGCATTCTTATTTTCTTTGATCTTCTGGTTCATAAATCGCAATTTTGATGTTTGATTCCTATTTTTGCTTTCTTTATCTCTATTTGAATCATCATCAAACTGTTTTACTTGTTTGTATATGAGTTACCTATAGCTTCTACCTATGATTACTTGTTACTTGGACTATTTTCATTATGCCTCTTACTTTAACCCATTTTTCACTAACCCACTAATTTTAACTCTAACCAACCTAACCTTTTCAAAACTTCTTTTTTTTTGCTTTTCTTTCACTTTCTTTTAACATTCTAACCAAGGCGTGATGTTAATTTTTCTATTTAACTTGTATTCAACTACATTTTGGATTGTGATTTCTTCTTTTCAGACTTTTCACTCATATACAATCCTAAATGCACATTTTACTTAACTCATATTCATTACCCTATTGCTCCTTTGCCACTTTGTGTTTTCTTTGATTATTTGCCTATTTGCTTTCCTATTTTTATTATATCCCGGTTTTCTATTTTTCAGGATGTCAGATTCCCAGAGAAGGGGAAAAGGCAAGGCCACTTCTGGCAAACGGAAAAGAGGAGAAGCCTCTGTGTCTATCATCGACCTCATGCATGATGTCTCCTTGCGGGAGAAAGCCTTTACCCCGCAGGAGAAGGCCGACCAGCTACTTCCCGCCAATGACTCAGTAAAGTTTGCAAACCAATACTGTGAGATGAAGTATCCGGTGTTTGCAAACTCCAGGAACCTATACCTGGAGCGGACTTTGAAGATCCCAGAAGAACTCCAGCAATATACCTCTGATCAGATCAAACAAAGAGGCTGGTTCTTTCTGGAGAGACCTCTGACTGAGGTGATGCCAGGGCATTTTGGCCAGTTTCACTGACCTTTTCTTTACTGTTTTTAGGGTAGTATCATGCATTTCCTTAGGAAATAAGCTAGTTTTGGGTAGATATTAACTTACATCTTGATTCAAGCATACATTGTGCATTTTACATGATTTCATGAGGATTTTGCATGAATTTAAGGACAAATTGGATGTTGCATTTCCCATGACTTGGTCTAGAACTTTGATGCACTTTATTGCTTAATTTCAGGATAAAGGAAGCAAAGAAGAACCACATTAGTGGCTACGTTAGTTGCACTAACGTTAACACTAACGTGGAATGGAAGTAACTTGCAAAGTTAATGAGAAAAGTAATTGCCAAAAATGCTCTCGAAGCCATCATTGCCCACGTTAAGAAATAGAGCCAACGTTAGTGACACTTAACATTATCACTAACGTTGAACCAAGATCATGAGTGGCCACGTTAGAGTCCACGTTAACCTAGTTAACGTGGCCTCTAACGTTAAGAAGGAAGGGGGGAGCCAACGTTAGTGACACTCAACATTGTCACTAACATTGGCCAAAGCACATTAAGCCACGTTAACTCCCACGTTAACCTAGTTAACGTGGAAGCTAACGTGAAGGAACAAAGTGGTCGACAACGTTAGTGACACCCAACATTGTCACTAACGTTGGAAGAACACAAGCCCCCAATGAGCCACGTTGACTCCCATGTTAACCTAGTTAACGTGGAAGCTAACGTGAAGAAAGAAGGTGATCGCCAACGTTAGTGACACCCAACATTGTCACTAACGTTGGAAGGAACCACACATGCCACCATGAGCCACGTTAACTCCCACGTTAACTCAGTTAACGTGGAAGCTAACGTGGATAAGGGAAGGATGAGCCAACGTTAGTGACACTCAACTTTGTCACTAACGTTGGAGATGGCTAGCAAGGCCACGTTAGAAGCCACTTTAACCTAGTTAACGTGGACTCTAACGTGGAAAATAGGGGCAATTTGGAACGTTAGTGACAATGGTAAGTGTCACTAACGTTCTCGAAGGATGGCAAGCCTACGTTAAAAGAGCCACGATAACTAAGTTAACGTGGGCTCTAACGTAGGGAAGGGGGAGGCTTCTCAACGTTATTGGAAAAGTTGAGTCCCAATAACGTGTGCGAAGGACATAGCGGAAACGTTAGTGGCAACGTTTGTGCCACTAACGTTGAGGTTAACGTGGCCTTTAACTTTGGTGAGGAACGTTAGTAAAAAAAGTGATTGTCACTAACGTTCTCGAACCCATATTTTCACTGAACGTTAACACCACTAACTTCCTGAGCCAAAGCCCCTGCCCACTTCATACTTTCTCTTTGCAAGTAAAAGCTAAGCCCAATGAAGAAGAGAACTGCTTCCAACTCAAGATCCAGAGGCCCAAGACTTGAAGAATCAACTAGAAGAACAGAAGAGTAGTATATATAGGAGTATCTTTGAAATATTTTGGGGAGTTGGAAATTATAGGGAGACTCTTAGCATAGAACTACTCTCTGTATTTACTTTCTCTGCACTTCTAAGTTTTCATCATGTATTCTCCATCTTTGTTTTTATTTTCCAGAGCTATGAACAACTAAACCCATGTCATTAGGTTAGGGAGCTCTGTTGTAATTTGATGGATCAATACTAGTTTTCATTATTCTTCTTCTATCTTTTCTCTTGATTTTACTTGAAAGCTTTCGATCTTCATCCAATTGAGTAGTTATCTTGAAAAAGAAGCTATTCATACTTGGATCTCTTCTGAACCTTGAAAGAGGAATGAAGAGATCAAGCTAGAAATGCTTTCTCATGCTGGACCAAATTGGGTTTAGATGGATATGTGACTATAATCCTCTCAACACTTGGTTTGGGAAATGCATGTGGTATAATCAGTGACCATACTTCATCTCTTCTCATGAGCAATTGACCAAGGAATTGGCTATTGATCAAGATTTGAGAGATTGAATTACAAGAAATTATAATTCAATCACTTAAGATTGCCAAGGAGATCAATGAGTGCATTGATTGAGGAAGAGATGAAAATGAAATTGATCCGGAGAATGCAACATCTCCTAAGCCCAATGAACTCCCCATTTCTGATCTTACCCATTCTCTTTAATTTCTGTTATTTACTTTAATGAGCAATTCCCCCATTCCCATTTACAATTCTGCAATTTACCTTCCGTCATTTACTTTCAGATCTATAATTCTAGCATTTACTTTCCTGTCAATTACCTTCCCGCCATTTTATTTTCTGCAATTCTCAACTCAAATTCTGGATTCGCTCAACTAGAACAGTCCTCTAATTAAAGTTGCTTGATCAATCAATCCTTGTGGGATTCGACCTCACTCTATTGTGAGTTTTTACTTGACGACAAATTCGGTACACTTGCCGAAGGGAATTTATTGTGAGACAAGTTTTCCGTGCATCAAGTTTATGGCGCCGTTGCCGGGGATTGATTGTGCATCAACAATGATTAGATTGGAGGATAACTAGATTGAGCATTTTATTTTTGTTTGATTTAAATTTCTGTTTGAGTCATTTACTTTCTGTTTTAGATAACTTCTTCCCTTCCCCCTTACTTTTTCTTTGTTATTTACTATTCATCTCACTAACCCACTAACTGTTTGATATATTGCATCACTCACACTAACAGTAATTCAGACAGATATACTTTCTGCACCTATTCTCTTTGCTTGTACTTGTTGGTTGTATGACAGGGAGAAGAAGCGGGACTTTAACTTCCTTTGATTCTGAACCTGAGAGAACCTTCCTTAGACTAAGAAGGGAGGCAAGAGAAAAATGTGTAGTTGGTGGTGAAGAAGAGGAGGAACACTTTGAGGAATACTTTGAACCAAACATGGAAGAAAACATGGAAAACCATCATGAAGAAGAGGCTCACAACCATGGCAGAGGAGGTGGAGCAAATCATGCTGGGGAGGATAGAAGAGTTTTAGGCTCTTACATCAATCCAAACCCAGGGAACTGTGGAAGTAGCATTCAAAAGCCAACCATCCATGCCAACAATTTTGAACTGAAGCCACAGCTCATCACCCTTGTTCAGAACAACTGTTCGTTCGGAGGGAGTGTCCAAGAGGACCCCAATCAACATCTAACCACCTTTCTGAGAATATGTGACACAGTAAAGTCTAATGGTGTTCATCCTGACGCCTATAGACTGCTCTTATTTCCATTCTCACTCAGGGATAAGGCAGCTAAGTGGCTGGAGTCTTTCCCAAGGGAGAGCTTGACAACTTGGGAAGACGTGGTGAACAAATTCTTAGCAAGATTTTACCCTCCTCAATGAATCAATAGGCTGAGAGCTGAGGTCCAAACTTTCAGGCAACAAGATGGTGAGACTCTATATGAAGCATGGGAGAGGTTTAAAGACTTAACAAGGAGGTGCCCACCAGATATGTTCAACGAATGGGTGCAACTGTACATTTTCTATGAAGGGCTCTCTTATAAGTCAAAGAAGGCCGTAGACCATTCATCCGAAGGATCTTTGAACAAGAAGAAGACTATTGAGGAAGCCATAGATGTCATTGAAACAGTAGCAGAGAACGACTACTTCTATGCTTCCGAAAGAGGGAACACAAGAGGAGTAATAGAGCTAAACAATGTAGATGCTCTGCTGGCCCAAAACAAGCTCATTACCCAGCAGCTGGCTGACCTCACCAAGAAGATAGAGAGGAACCAAGTAGCAGCAGTCTCCACTTCATCAACAACCCAAGAAGGAGTGAATGAAGAAGCAGAGGGTAGTCAGGAGCAAGCCAACTACATTGGAAATTCACTTAGGCAAAACCATGATCCATACTCCAAGACCTACAACCCTGGATGGAGGAATCACCCAAACTTTGGGTGGGGAAATCAACAAGACCAAAGCCTTGATCAAAGACGCCCAAATCCAAACAATGCAGCCACCCAACACTTCACATCTAGACCATATCAACACCCCCATAACAACACACTACAACATTTTGGGTCTATGGCCACGGTTTTTTTAGTCACGGTAAAAAACCGTGACCATAGAGGGTCTATGGTCACGGTTTTTTAGGGTGACAAAAAAAAAGCTATGGTCACGGTTTTTTAAAAAAGGGTGGCCTAAAAGGGTCTATGGTCACGGTTTTGAGGGGTGACCTAAAGGGGTCTATGGTCACGGTTTTTTACAGTGACCAAAAAGGGTCTATAGTCACAGTTTTTCAAAAAAGGGTGACCTAAAAGGGTCTATGGTCACGGTTTTGGGGGGTGGCCTAAAGGGGTCTATGGTCACGGTTTTGGGGGGTAGCCTAAAAGGGTCTATGGTCACGGTTTTGGGGGTGACCTACAGGGGTCTATGGTCACGGTTTTCTACAGTGACCAAAAAGGGGCTATGGTCATGGTTTTTCAAAAAAGGGTGACCTAAAAGGGTCTATGGTCACAGTTTTGGGGGGTGACCTAAAGGGGTCTATGGTCACGGTTTTGAGGGTGGCCTAAAAGGGTCTATGGTCACGGTTTTGGAGGGTGTCCTAAAGGGGTCTATGGTCACGGTTTTGGAGGGTGGCCTAAAAGGGTCTATGGTCACGGTTTTGGGGGTGACCTAAAGGAGTCTATGGTCACGGTTTTTTACAGTGACCAAAAAGGGGCTATGGTCACGGTTTTTCAAAAGGGTGGCCTAAAAGGATCTATGGTCATGGTTTTGGAGGGTGACCTAAAGGAGTCTATGGTCGCAGTTTTAATCATTTGAGTTTAAATTAATGAAGATTTTTATATATTTTTATAATTTTAAATATTTTATCTTTTAAAAATTTTAATAATTAAAAACTAATAATAATTTTATATAATTTATTTTAAATATTAAAATTTTAAATTTAATTTTATAAATAAAAAATTAAGTTGAATACTATTAATTTTAAATTAAAAATTATTCAAAACATAAAACTAAGTAATAGTTGACAAAAAATATTATATTTTTAAAATAATTTAAATAAATTATGATTGATTTTCAATTATTATTCTACTTTTTAATTTTACTAAATTTTTTACATTACTTTAATTCTAACCCTAACCTTAAGCCTAATTACTATTTAAGAATATTTTTATAACTAAACTAAGTTTTGATAATTTGAATTTAAATTAATTTAAATATAAAAATTTTAATAATTAAAAAATTTAAATTGATATCTTCAAATTTAATATTTTATAAGTTGTGATTAGTAGAGTTATTTTATAATTTAAATTAAAAATAATTATTTAAACTCAATAATATATTAATAAATAAAATTATATGTTTTGAAATTAATTTTTAAAATATTATATTTAAATTTTAAATTATTAATCTATCTTAAATATTTTATAAAATTATTATATTACTCATATATATTTTATCCTAATACTAAATTCTCAATTCACAACTTAACATTACCCTACTATCACAAAATTCCTAATTTATACCCTAATTTCACAAAACGCACAATGCACAAAGAAACGAGAAGCAGAGGGGAAACGGGAAGAAGAAGAGAAGAGGAGGGGAAGGGAGTCGCCGCCGCCTTGCCCGCTCGTCGCCGTGCCTTGCCCGCCCGTCGCCGCGCCTTTCCCGCCCGTCGCCGCCGTTCCGTGGAGTCCGCCTTGGTCCCGGTTGAACAGGGATGAAGGAGAGGCGTCGAGAGAGAGACGCGATGGAGGTCAGAAGGAGGAGCTGCCATCACTGCCGTCCCGTCCATGGAGCCGCCTTCGCGTCGCCGTCGTGCTTCGAGGTCATCGCTCTGTGTCACTGAGAGAAGCCCGAGATGGAGATGAGGGAGACGCGAGCCAAGGACTGCGACGAGGAGGAAAAGCCGCCATCACCTTCACTGGAGCCGCGATCGCTGTCACCGTTCTGCCTTTCCCTGAGCCGCTAATACCACCATATTCTTCCAATTCCATTCCTGTTCCGTGAGAGTTGGCTACTGCAGTTTCTGTTTTGGGGTTTTCTGCCATTGAAGCTACCATCAACAGCGCCACTCTCCATTTTGATTCTAATTCTGTAATTCAAAAACCTGTAATGTTCTCTACCCTTAATATTGCTGTATTTTGTTTATCTCTGCATTCTTATTTTGATTCCATTAGTAAGCACCTCTGTTATAGGGTTTTTCAGTTATCCTTGAAGAATGACTATTTTACTATGTTGCATATATGAAGCAAAACAATATTTTCAAGGCTCATGTGGAGAAGTACAAATCAAGAATAAATGCACTTGAAACTCTTGCGGCTGGGGCCACTGAAGAGAATAAGGTAGTTTCTTTGTTGATTGAGCTGGGGGTGTGGAACTTTGCTATAGGGAATAGAAGTGCATATGAGTTCTGTTGCTGAGAAGGTATTACTTTATAGATCCTCATTTTTGTTAGAAGTTAAAACTTGAAGTTGTTATTTTCAGCATGATTAAGTAGCTCAAATTGATTGGACTGTCAGCTCATGTTGCTTATTATACACAAAGCTAGTTTTTATGTAAATTTGTTTGAAACTATGCAGCATTGTTACCTTTGTATATAATAAAGTTCCTATAAGTTAAAACTTGAAGTTGTTATTTTCAGCATTGTTACCGTTGTCATCGCCAGGTTACTTGTTCTGATTAGTAATTTAGGATTATTGAAACTTCAAATTGTTACTTGTATTTGGTTTTGTCAATGATATTTGCCTCTTTGTTAAACAACACCATTATACTTTGTCATAAATCATGTTCATATACAATACTTCTACAATTTATGCAGTTCTGTGAATATAATCTTAGTGTTATTAACTGATTTTTCTGTTGAATATTCCAAAAAATCCAAGTTAAGTCTTCCTCTCATGAAAATCCTTAAGGAAAATTTTATGGGGACTCATACTCCTGAACCATAATTAATGAAAATTTTATGCTGCTCTTCTTCTCTTCATTCTCATCACTCTTTTATAAATTTACCTGCTTTAATTTGTTCTTTGATCCTATCATGTTCATATGCTACAGAGAATTGATTAATTAATTAATTGTGTATAGTTAATATTGATCTTCTTGTTAATGAAGAGTAGATTAATTGATCATTTCTACCATTGACATTTTTCTTGGTTTTGTAGATCTGTGATCTGGTTGCTGTTGCTAGGTTTTTAAATGCAACTCTCATAATTCCTGAAATTCAAGAAAGTACTCGCTCAAAAGGAATTAGGTATATGTGGCTAAGTATCTGCATTCATTACCGTGCCGTTGGGATTTATATATTAATATTTTCTTAATAATATATTCATATACACAATTTATGTTTTCTTACTATTTTTTCAGCTCTAAGTTCAATAGCTTTTCCTATATCTACAATGTTGATCAGTTCATAGCCTAAAGCAATCTAAGTTCTGCCAGAAGGTCTGATGGAAAGGAGAAGAAAAAATAAAATTCCTTCATTTAAGACTACAAGTTCTGCTTCTCCAGACTTTTACCTGGATCAAATTTTACCAATGCTAAAGCAATCAAAGGTTATCAGATTAATTATTACAAATGGTGGGGCTCTGCAGGTATTACATATTACATTATTCTAAAATTGTTAATTAAAGCAATTGTTGTGGTCTTGTGGATTCGGTGCTTGTTATACTTTAGGACTTCTATACCTGTCATGGACTTAAATACATATACTTTAGCATCACTCTTATGCAAACTAAAGAAGTTGGAATAAGTTAATATATGTGCAGTAGAGGGGATGTAGCTTTTTAAGTATTTTACCTTTGCTGAAAACCTTCATTGCCAAAGAATCATGTGTTGTTCTATTTTTGTTGAGCTTAAAGCTTCCTAGGTACCCACACTTTTTACTCATGATGTCTCAATTGCTTGTCACTTGGTATTTTTTTGAGAACTTAATTGTCGGTTATTATAACAACAATCTCTATATGAATATTTGCCAAGGTTTACTTGCTGGTGATTTGTAACATTATTTAAAAATGAATCCCACTTTTTATGTGCCAACTAATTATTAAATTAATAGTATTAAGTGATCACTGATTAGCACATAATTCGAACTTGGAATGGAAGTGAAAAATGAATTCGAATAAAGAAAAAGGAGTTTGACTCGGAAGAAAATTCAGCATATTAAAATAATGGTTGTGAATAATTCTTGAGTGTTGCTGTGGATGAATGTTTCCCTTCTTTTGCTGCATATGTACTGCATCATTAAAAGCATTTTTACTCTGTTCTAACATGTTTATTGTTTTTTTGCGTGCAGGAATACATGATGTGATGAAGAAAATATGTTCCATACAAATATCACATGGGATGGGTCTTACAAATGACCTTAGTTATGTAAATGTAATATTTTGATGTGTTATGTACTTTTTGAGATACATGTAATTGGAAAACTACACTCTATTTTGATTTGTGTTGTTTAGACTAAAAATTAAATATATCTATCTTATAATGAAACTTTTATGATTTAGATTTGTTGAATTTATTATTTTGTTTATTTTGTGATTATTATCATTTTGGAATGTGATTATAATTTAAAAAAATTGAATCTCATAAACAACAACAGGCTATAGTCACCGTTTTAAAAAACCGTGACCATAGATAAGGCTATGGTCACGGTTTTAAGGGGGGTGACCATAGAGGCTATGGTCACGGTGAAAAACTGTGACCATAGATAAGGCTATGGTCACGGTTTTTGGGGGGGTGACCATAGAGGCTATGGCCACGGCAAAAAATCGTGGCCATAGATAAGGCTATGGTCACGGTTTTGAGGAGGGGTGACCATAGAGGCTATGCTCACAGTGAAAACCGTGACCATAGATAGGGCTATGGTCACGGTTTTAGGTGGGGTGACCATAGAGTCTATGGTCACGATGAAAACCGTGACCATAGATAAGGCTATGGTCACGGTTTTAAAGAAGGGTGACCATAGCGGCTATGGCCACGGTGAAAACCGTGATCATAGCCTTATCTATGGTCACGGTTTTAAGGAGGGGTGACCATAGAGGCTATGGTCACGGTGAAAACCGTGACCATAGATAAGGCTATGGTCACGGTTTTCACCGTGACTATAGATTAACCTATGGTCACGATAAAAAAACGTGGCCTAAAGTGTCAGATTTTGAAAATTGAAACCGTGACCATAGATAAAAAAACCGTGACCATAGACCTATGGCCACGAGAGAATAGGCCACGGTAAAAAACCGTGACCATAGGTCCAAAACCGTGACCATAGATCTATGGTCACCCTTTTGACTAGCTATGTAGGCCTTTTTTTTTTTGTAGTGACACCTCCCCACATTCATATCAAGGCCAGAATAACCCTACTCAGCCTGACCTGTCATCATTTGATGAAAGAATCTCAAGGATTGAGAATCTACTTGAAGGCATAAGCAAAGAGATTCAAGATAGTAAAGCATTCCGAGAAGAGGTGATATCCAATATGCAGAATCAGGATGCTGCCAACAAGAAACTTGAGAAATAAATTGGCTACTTATTCAAACAAATCCCCCGCCACAACCTTCGCAGCAAGACTAGCTCAACACAAAGGGAGGAGTGTCAGGCTATCACCCTTAGGAGTGGGAAGGAACTGAAGGAAACCCCCCAGAAACCACAAAAAGAGGACTCAACTAAAGAGGAAGAAGAGCAGGACAAAGCTCGAGTTCCCACTTTGAATTTACAAAAAGGGGAAGGAGTGCTGAAGCCAGACGCCCCAAGAGTCCCATACCCTCAGCAATTAAGGAAGAAAGGGGATGACAATCAGTTTTCGAGATTTCTGGAAATCTTCAAGAAACTGCAAATCAACATACCCTTTGCTGAAGCAATAGAACAAATGCCACTCTACGCCAAGTTCTTGAAGGAGCTCATGACTAAGAAGAGAAGCTGGAAGAACAACGAGACTGTGATACTAACTGAAGAATGTAGTGCTATCATTCAGCACAAACTACCCCAGAAATTGAAGGATCCCGAGAGTTTTCAAATCCCTTGTATTATAGGGGAAATCACAGTGGAAAAGGCTCTGTGTGACTTAGGAGCCAGCATCAATTTGATGTCAGTAGCTATGATGAGAAAGATGAAGATTGAGGAAGCTAAACCAACAAAGATGGCCTTACAATTGGCAGACAGATCGTTCAAGTTCCCGCATGGCGTCGTAGAAGATTTGCTGGTGAAGGTGGGAGATTTTATCTTCCCAGCAGACTTTGTAGTGCTGGACATGCAGGAGGAAGCCAAGGCTTCCATTATTCTGGGAAGGCCATTCTTGGCCACTGCTGGAGCTGTAATTGATGTACAAAAAGGAGATCTCACCCTGAGATTACACAAGGAAAAGATGACGATCAATGTGTTCAAGGCCATGAGTTACCCACCAGAGCAAATGGGAGAATGTATGAGGTTGAACTCACTTGAAGACACAGTGCAGGAAAGTTTTGAAGAAGAAGAACCTAAAGGTATAATAGAGGAGGAGTCTACGTGTAGTGAAGAGGTTGCAACAGCAGAAAGTCAAATACAAGGTGCACCAAAGGAAGAGAACGAAAAGTCAGAAGCACCCAAACTTGAACTCAAAGCATTGCCACCCTCTCTCAAATATGCGTACTTAGGAGAAGATGGAAATTACCCAGTGATTATAAGCTCTTTCCTCAGCCAAGATCAAGAGGATGAACTGCTCAAAGTACTGCGAAACCACAAAGATGCTATTGGTTGGACTCTTGCTGACTTGAAGGGGATAAGTTCGGCCATATGTATGCACAAGATACTGCTGGAAGAAGATGCCAAACCATCCATTCAATCCCAAAGGAGGTTGAACCCAATCATGAAGGAAGTGGTACAGAAGGAAGTTATGAAGTTGTGGCAAGGAGGGTAATTTACCCAATCTCAGACAGCCCCTGGGTTAGCCCCGTGCATGTCGTCCCAAAAAAGGGAGGAATTACCGTGGTTCCCAATGAGAAGAACGAACTAATTCCTACAAGGACAGTCACAGGATGGTGGATGTGCATAGACTACAGGAAGCTCAACGAGGCTACACGAAAAGATCATTTCCCCCTTCCATTCATGGATCAGATGTTGGAAAGACTCGCAGGGCACGCTTATTATTGTTTTCTCGACGATTATTCAGGATATAACCAAATAGTGGTTGATCCCAGAGATCAAGAGAAAACCTCATTCACTTGCCCATATGGAGTGTTTGCCTACAGGCGCATGCCATTTGGGCTATGTAATGCACCTGCGACTTTCCAACGCTGCATGCTTTCTATCTTTTCAGATATGATAGAAAAATTCATTGAAGTTTTTATGGATGACTTCTCGGTATTCGGAGATTCCTTTCCTAGCTGCCTACATCACCTTGCCTTGGTATTGAAAAGATGCCAAGAAACCAATCTGGTCTTGAACTGGGAAAAATGTCACTTTATGGTGACAGGAGGAATAGTCCTTGGTCACAAAGTTTCTAACCAAGGCATTGAGGTTGACAGAGCCAAAGTAGAACTTATTGAAAAACTACCTCCACCCAGTGATGTCAGGGCAATTAGGAGCTTTTTAGGGCATGCTGGTTTTTACAGAAGGTTTATTAAAGATTTTTCAAAGATAGCCAAGCCCTTAAGCAATCTTCTTGTATCCGATACACCATTTATCTTTGATGAAACATGCATGTTAGCCTTTGAAAATTTGAAAATGAGGTTGTCCTCTGCTCCTATCATTTCCCCACCTGATTGGAATTTACCGTTTGAATTGATGTGTGACGCATCGGATTTCGCAGTTGGGGCAGTGTTGGGACAGAGAAAAGATAACTTAGTCCACGTGATATACTATGCTAGCAAGGTCCTTAATGATACTCAAAGAAATTATACCACTACTGAAAAGGAGTTGCTAGCAATAGTTTTTGCATTTAACAAGTTTAGATCATACCTCATTGGTGCGAAAGTGATTGTTTTTACAGACCACACAGCACTTAAATATTTGTTTGCCAAGCAAGAATCAAAACCAAGACTAATAAGATGGATCTTATTGTTGCAGGAATTCAATATTGAGATCAGAGACAAGAAAAGAGTGGAGAACAAGGTAGCAGATCACCTATCCAGGATTCCTCATAATGAAGGTGGAGCACATGATACAAGTGTAAACGAACTCTTCCCTGATGAGCAGTTGATGACAGTTCACAAAGCACCATGGTTCGCAGACATTGCCAACTTCAAGGCATCTGGAGCATTACCTCCAGAGATCAATAAACATCAAAAAAAGGAAGCTCATGAATGATGCAAAGTACTTTGTCTGGGATGAGCCATATCTCTTCAAGAAGTGTTCAGATGGAATCCTTAGACGATGTGTTTCGGAAGAAGAAGGACGAGAGGTCCTATGGAACTGCCACGGCTCATGTTATGGTGGCCACTTTGGAGGAGACAGAACAGCAGCAAAAGTGTTACAAAGCGGATTCTTTTGGCCCACCCTTTTCAAGGATGTAAAAGAACTGGTAAGGAGCTGCAATGAATACCAAAGATCTGGAAACTTGCCCAAAAGAAATGAGATGCCACAGAATTTCATCTTGGAACTGGAACTGTTTGATGTGTGGGGAATTGATTTCATGGGACCATTCCCAACCTCATATGCAAACAATTACATCTTGGTAGCAGTAGATTACGTCTCCAAGTGGGTAGAGGCTATTGCAACCCCAACAAACGATAACAAGGTGGTCATGAACTTTCTCAGGAAGAATATCTTTAGCCGGTTTGGAGTCCCACGAGCACTCATCAGTGATGGAGGAAGCCATTTTTGTAACAAACCACTAGAAGCTCTTCTCCTACGATATGGGGTAAAACATAAGGTAGCCACACCATACCATCCCCAAACAAGTGGACAAACTGAGATATCCAACAGAGAGCTAAAGAGGATTCTGGAAAAGACTGTGGGTGCATCAAGAAAGGATTGGTCGAAGAAGCTGGATGATGCTCTTTGGGCATACAGAACAGCATTCAAAACACCACTTGGAATGTTCCCATATCAACTGGTGTATGGTAAGGCTTGTCATTTACCACTAGAGCTGGAACACAAAGCTCTCTGGGCTATCAAGATACTAAACTTCGATAGCATTGCCACTGGTGCAAAGAGGATCTTACAGCTGCAAGAGATGGAGGAATTCAGGTCACAAGCCTATGAAAATACCAGGATATACAAAGAGAAGGCAAAGAGAAGACATGACCTGCGTCTTACACCCAGAAGTTTCGAAAAGGGGCAGCGAGTACTTCTCTACAATTCCAAATTGAGACTGTTCCCAGGAAAACTCAAATCAAGGTGGTCCGGACCTTTTCTTGTCACAAAAGTATCGCCATATGGACACATCGAAGTCATGGATGAAGGTTCAGAGAGGACTTTTACAGTTAATGGACAAAGACTCAAGCACTACCTAGGCAACATGGGGGAAAACCCCAGAGTAAACTATCATCTCAAGTGAAGGAGGAATCGTCAAGCTAGTGACGATAAAGAAGCGCTTTGTTGGGAGGCAACCCAACCTCAGGTATTTTCCTTTTCACCTTTATTTCAATAAAGATCACAAGTTGTTTCCCTTGTATTGTAAGGAGCTAAGTTTGGTGTTCCACACCAGAACAATCCAAGAGTGATAGTGTAATTCTAAGTTTGGTGTTTCACCAAAGGACAGTAGTTAGAATTACACTCCACTCCCAAAACACATTGCTAGCTCCAACCAATCAAGGGAAACCACTTAGATGTAGTTAGACTTCAGTTAATAAGTGTTTTGTTAACAATAAGATATGAGGTTCTCAGCATATATACAAGGTTTGGTACTAGGCACGGAACTAAGTTTGGTGTTCACACACCAGATTAAGTTCAGAAATCACAAGCATACATGCAAGCTAACTATTTCTCAAGTGCTTTGGGAACAAGCAAATTCAAATAACTTTGCAGGAATCTTATGAGGAAATGGTGCACTTTCACCCAAGGAAGTGAGGTTGCAAGGATTAGGATAGTGACAAAGAAAGAAGGCAACTAGAAATCGTCACCAGAAGGTTGTATTGTTACTTAATACCATTGTACCCAGAATTGTTGAAAATTGGAATTCTGGATGCACTTTTGATTAATAGTTGCTCGTAGTTTGAACTTTATTTTAATTCTGTCTTTTAAAGTTTTGATGCATAGGTCTTTTGTCGCTGGTCTTTATGCTACTGCATCATTTCTTTACTTACTTGTATGCTTGTCCCTTTTGAATCAAATGAAAAGAGAATGATTGTTTTCAAAAGACCAGAGTGGAGTTCATACTAGGGAGTAAGTCCATGAGTTTGTGGTGTGGTCATAAGTTAGCTAAGTTGGTTCAACCATAAGGTGGAAAGACAACTATCTGTCATGAATACTATGCTTGAGACACACCCCATGAGACTAGATAAATAAGAAGATCCTAATAAGAAAAAGGGAAAGAACAATCAAAGTTGAGGAATAAAAGAAAAATAGTAAGCAATAAGGCTAGGCACCAATGGTTTTAATCTTGAAGCATGTGTCTGTGGTGCTCCTGTGTGAGGGATCTACTTGGATGAATAAGCTCTTAGGGGTGCCTTATCACTTGGTAACTTGGGTTAACTAACCCGGGATTATCAGCTGAAAGTCCACTATCAAGAGTAACCCTCACCACAGAGCATTTAGTAACCCAAAGAGGTGCTGGACACCAAGGTCTCAAGAAAAGAAAATAAATAAACTATGTGCCTGTGGTGTGAATGTATGGGGGAGAGACTTGAGCAAGTAAGTCCTTAGGGGTGCTTCAACACCTAGCACCTTGAACCAACTGGTTCGGGAGTGTTGGCTGAAAGCTTATTTTAAAGAGTTGCCCCCTTACAGAGCACTTAGCTTAAGAACAAAAATAAGCCCTCAAATAACAACAAAAGGATCAATGAATAAAAGTCTCATGGGATGCAATAACAAGTGAGTATTCTAGGACATGATAAAGGTCTGAAAGCCAGGAATGAGCCTAAGTTGCTATGCATGAAACCACCATAAAACCAGGACATGACTTCCACAAGAATGACTCATGTCTCTTGGCATTTCTTTCATCATTCTCTTGTTCCAGTACTTGCTTGGGACAAGCAAGCTTTAAGTTTGGTGTTGTGATGCCAGGGCATTTTGGCCAGTTTCACTGACCTTTTCTTTACTGTTTTTAGGGTAGTTTCATGCATTTTCTTAGGAAATAAGCTAGTTTTGGGTAGATATTCACTTACATCTTGATTCAAGCATACATTGTGCATTTTACATGATTTCATGAGGATTTTGCATGAATTTAAGGACAAATTGGATGTTGCATTTCCCATGACTTGGACTAGAACTTTGATGCACTTTATTGCTTAATTTCAGGACAAAGGAAGCAAAGAAGAACCACATTAGTGGCTACGTTAGTTGCACTAACGTTAACACTAACGTGGAATGGGAGTAACTTGCAAAGTTAATGAGAAAAGTGATTGCCAATAACGCTCTCGAAGCCATCATTGCCCACGTTAAGAAATAGAGCCAACGTTAGTGATAGTTAACATTATCACTAACGTTGAACCAAGATCATGAGTGGCCACGTTAACCTAGTTAACGTGGCCTCTAACGTTAAGAAGGAAGGGGGAGCCAACGTTAGTGACACTCAACATTGTCACTAACGTTGGCCAAAGCACATTAAGCCACGTTAACTCCCACGTTAACCTAGTTAACGTGGAAGCTAACGTGAAGGAACAAAGTGGTCGACAACGTTAGTGACACCCAACATTGTCACTAACATTGGAAGAACACAAGCCCCCAATGAGCCACGTTGACTCCCACGTTAACCTAGTTAACGTGGAAGCTAACGTGAAGAAAGAAGGTGATCGCCAACGTTAGTGACACCCAACATTGTCACTAACGTTGGAAGGAGCCACACATGCCACCATGAGCCACGTTAACTCCCACGTTAACTTAGTTAACGTGGAAGCTAACGTGGATAAGGGAAGGATGAGCCAACGTTAGTGACACTCAACTTTGTCACTAACATTGGAGATGGCTAGCAAGGCCACGTTAGAAGCCACGTTAACCTAGTTAACGTGGACTCTAACGTGGAAAATAGGGGCAATTTGGAACGTTAGTGACAATGGTAAGTGTCACTAATGTTCTCGAAGGATGGCAAGCCTACGTTAAAAGAGCCACGTTAACTAAGTTAACGTGGGCTCTAACGTAGGGAAGGGGGAGGCTTCTCAACGTTATTGGGAAAGTTGAGTCCCAATAACGTGTGCGAAGGACATAGTGGAAACGTTAGTGGCAACGTTTGTGCCACTAACGTTGAGGTTAACGTGGCCTTTAACTTTGGTGAGGAACGTTAGTAAAAAAGGTGATTGTCACTAACGTTTTCGAACCCATATTTTCACTGAACGTTAACACCACTAACTTCCTGAGCCAAAGCCCCTGCCCACTTCATACTTTCTCTCTGCAAGTAAAAGCTAAGCCCAATGAAGAAGAGAACTGCTGCCAACTCAAGATCCAAAGGCCCAAGACTTGAAGAATCAACTAGAAGAACAGAAGAGTAGTATATATAGGAGTATCTTTGAAATATTTTGGGGAGTTGGAAATTATAGGGAGACTCTTAGCATAGAACTACTCTCTGTATTTACTTTCTCTGCACTTCTAAGTTTTCATCATGTATTCTCCATCTTTGTTTTTATTTTCCAGAGCTATGAACAACTAAACCCCTGTCATTGGGTTAGGGAGCTCTGTTGTAATTTGATGGATCAATACTAGTTTCCATTATTCTTCTTCTATCTTTTCTCTTGATTTTACTTGAAAGCTTTCGATCTTCATCCAATCTAGTAGTTATCTTGAAAAAGAAGCTATTCATACTTGGATCTCTTCTGAACCTTGAAAGAGGAATGAAGAGATCAAGCTAGAAATGTTTTCTCATGCTGGACCAAATTGGGTTTGGATGGATATGTGACTATAATCCTCTCAACACTTGGTTTGGGAAATGCATGTGGTATAATCAGTGACCATACTTCATCTCTTCTCATGAGCAATTGACCAAGGAATTGGCTATTGATCAAGATTTGAGAGATTGAATTACAAGAAATTGTAATTCAATCACTTAAGATTGCCAAGGAGATCAATGAGTGCATTGATTGAGGAAGAGATGAAAATGAAATTGATCCGGAGAATGCAACATCTCCTAAGCCCAATGAACTCCCCATTTCTGATCTTACCCATTCTCTTTAATTTCTGTTATTTACTTTAATGAGCAATTCCCCCATTCCCATTTACAATTTTGCAATTTACCTTCCGTCATTTACTTTCAAATCTATAATTCTAGCATTTACTTTCCTGTCAATTACCTTCCCGCCATTTTATTTTCTGCAATTCTCAACTCAAATTCTGGATTCGCTCAACTAGAATAGTCCTCTAATTAAAGTTGCTTGATCAATCAATCCTTGTGGGATTCGACCTCACTCTATTGTGAGTTTTTACTTGACGACAAATTCGGTACACTTGCCGAAGGAAATTTGTTGTGAGACAAGTTTTCCGTGCATCATGAGGTTAATGCATCTTGGGTTAGGAAATTCTACTGAAACTACTTCAAAACTTCCCTAGATGCAGTGAACCTTAGAGGGAAGCAGATTCTGGTTACTGAGGAGGCAATAGAAGAGGTTCTGAAATTTCTGCCTAAGACTTCTCAGACAGATGGCTATCAGAAAGCTGAGGAGGATATGCGCTATATGCGATTTGACTGGGATGCAGTCAAGGCCCGGATCGCCCTTGACCCGACAATTCCTTGGATCATGGGTCAGAACACCACCATGCCCAAAGGGATCAAGCGGATTTACCTGAACGATGAGGCTCGGCTATGGCATCAGATATTCAGCAACTACATTATGACGAGTACTCACGAGACTAAGATACCAGCCGCTATGATCACCCTCCTTTGGTGTGTGATGGAGGGCAAGGACCTGTACCTGCCATGCTTTATCCGGCACTATATGGCCAGGGTCCACGTCCGAGGCACTCTTCCACTTTCCTATCTGGTTACACAGCTGGGCCGTCGAGCTGACGTGCCATGGGAGGATGCTGATGAGAGGCCACCTGCTGCAGAGTGCAAGAAGCTTATCCCGCACAGCAGGAACTTCCTGGCCTTGGGCTACAGACCTCCATTCCTGACTGCCACTGCTGATGATACAGCTACACCATCTGCCGGTCCCTCTTCCTCCACTGCTGCACTATCCACCCCTGCCACCACCACTGCACCTCCACCTGCCACAAAGCCTGTCTATCATCTAGTGCACCGCTTGTTTCGACGACTTGACCAGATGGAGTGTCGCAACAAACGACGCTATGAGCACCTGAAGCTGATAATACGATCCAGCGACATCCCCTCCGAGCCTGAAACACCTTCTGAGGCATCTGAGGAGGAGGCGGATGCGCCCGAGGCAGAGACCCATCCCCAGGCAGACACTGAGCAGGCGACACCACAGGCAGAGGTCCCACATCAGATCCAGGCTGCAGATCCTGAGATCCCCATTCAAACAGCCCCTCCTCTACAGCAGCCAGACCCCAGCCAGCTACCACAAAGACACCAGCTATCATCCCTTCCAGTGATGACACCCCTTCACACCCTGCTTGAGTAAGCATCAGGGATGATGCTTCATTTTAAGTGTGGGGAGGTCGCCATCTCTGGCGTATTATTTTGGTGAACCACTATAGACTCTTTTTCTTTTATTTTGGATATTCTTCTGTATTTTTCTCTTTATTCTTATTTTTATTTTCTGAGTACTTATACATTGCTACTTTTATGTATTTTTACTCTATTTCTGCATTTTGCACTTTAGTTCATATCTTAGTTATTTAGTTTAGTTTGCAATTCTAACTTATTAGTGGATTAATTGGTATAGTTTACCCTTTTTATCATAAGATAGCTTAGTTTAAATTGAAAATATAAAAAGGAAGTAAGCTAGGAACTTGAACATAACAGATTTAAATCCATAAACCTTGTATATATAGCATTACATCATGTAGTTAAGTTAACAACACTTCATCAAGGAGAAACACTAGAACTTTAAAACCATTCAATATAAGTTTTACATTGAGAATAATGAGAATTTTTAACTAAACCTGCATGACATACATAAGTGATAAATGATTTTTGAGCTAGAGAACACATAGCCTGTGAGTTTTGAGTTTAATTGTATGGTTACATTTAAACCATAATTTTTATTCATGTGTGTTCCGCCCTTCTTTTATATTCTAATGTTCTTTACTTTGCTTTAATCTATATGTCCAATTATAGAATATAGAATATAGAATATAGAATGTAGATATATACCAAGAGAGTGATTGAGGCCATTATTTAATTTTAGCTCACTTATCCCAAAATAGCCTACCTTTCACATCACCCTTGTTAGCCCTCTTGAGCCTTTAAATCCCTTTTATTCTATTAGCCACACTACTAGCCTTAAGCAGAAAAACAAAATAAAATCCCAAGTTGAATCCTTGGTTAGCTTAAGATAGAAAATTATGAATAGTTTAAAATGTGGGAAACCTATTGGGAACATGGATAATAAAAACAAAAGGTAGAAGAGTTGAAAAGAATAAAATAACTCAACTTAAGAAATTTTTGGGAAGCATGCTCATGAGAAATCAAAGTGATTAAATTACCATGTGCAATAAAAAAAATTTCAGTATTTAATAAAGGGGATACAAAAGAATTCCCCAAATGCAAAAATAAAAGCAATGCACATGGAATAAGAACAAAAGTTGAAACATGAGCATTAACATCCAAAAGTGGGAAAAATATGGGAAAATAGGTAAAGAAGTTTTGTTTTACTAAGTATGTATGTTAGGTGAGATCTTAGTCTAATTAAGGATTCACTTATTAGCTCACTTAGCCTTATACATATATCCTTACCTTTACCTTGGCCCCATTACAACCTTAATTAAAGACCTCATGATTTTTGGTATGACTGTATTCTATAATTGTTGATTGGTTAGATGAAGAACAAAGTTATAGAAAGGAAGAATAAAAAGAGGAATAAAGTGATTAACCCAATAAACACTGAGTGACTAGAGAGTAAACACAAATCCAGTGAGGGTTCAATAGCTCATTAACATTTATCTCTGTTTGAATTATCTAATTGTCTTGCAAGTTCATAAAATGCTTTTTCTCCCATCTCAATTGTAAAAGTGCTTATTGATTATCTAAGGCTTGGCTACATATATGACTCCTTGAGAATGTGAATTAATTTAACTACCTGTAAGCTTTATATATGAGTGAATAAATTAGAATTGCATGATGCATTATTCATTTAGGTAGTTGCATTTAGATTAGATTGCATTGCATGACATTCCATCACTTTAACCCAACTTATTACCTTGGATTTAGCATGAGGACATGCTATTGTTTAAGTGTGGGGAGGTTGATAAACCCATATTTTATGATATATTTTGTGCTTAATTTGAGTGATTTATTCAATCCTTCACCCACTTATTCATATTAATTTCATGGTTTTACTTCTCCTTCCTTATTATGTGATGTATGTGAAAAACATGTTTCCTATGCTTTAAAATTAATTATTTTAATTACCTTTATTTCCATTCGATGCTGTGATCAGTGTGTTGAGTAGTTTCAGATCTTCAAAGGTAGGAATGACTCAAAGGATGGAAAGGAAACATACAAAAATGGAAGGAAAGCAAAAAACGGAGTCCTTGAAGAAACTGGCATCCATGCGATCGCATGGACGACGCAATCGCGTGCCAAGCGCGAAGAAGCAGCGACACGGCCGCATGACTGACGCGACCGCGCGCCTTAAACAGAACGCACATGACGCGGTCGCATGACTGACGCGACCGCGTGGCAAGAAAAGCTCCGAATGACGCGGCCGCATGACTCACGCGGACGCGTGACAGAGGCCACGCACCAGAAATTGCAGAAAACGCTCCCAGCGATTTCTGAAGCCCTTTTTTGGCCCAAATCCAAGTCCAGAAGGCATAGACCAGAGGTTATAAGTGAGGGAATGCATCCATTCAGAGGGAGCTCGCCAATTTTTACTTTTCATGAATTAGATTTAGTTTAGAGAGAGATTCTCTCTCTCTCTCTTTAGGATTAGGATTTAGATTTAGGATTTTTATTCACTTTTAGGATTATCTCTTTTGATCAGGTTCAATATTCCTTTTATTTACTTTTGCAAGCTACTTTATAAATCCTTTCATGTTACAGATTATTTGAATTAATGTTATTTGAGGTATTTCAGTTTAATATTGATTTCTCTTATTCATGCTATTGTTACTTTTACTCTGAAGACAATTTTATTCCAAGTAGATTTATTTTTCTCCTTTTGGTCTTGGTTAAGAAATCAGTAACTCAGGAGTTATCCAATTCAACAGCATAATTGATAATTGTTATCTTTGTTAATTGAATTGAACTTCTATAATTCCAATCTTTTCTTAGGAAATAAATAGGATTCGAAGATCAAACCAATTAATCCCTTGACCTTCCTTTATCTTAGTAAAGGTTAACAAAGTGGAATTAGGATTCAACGATCATCATCATTGCTAAGGATAGCTAGGATAGGACCTCTAATTTCTCATACCTTGCCAAAAGTTTGCTTTACAGTATTTATCTATTTTCAATTGCTATTTAATTTACTTGTCATCAAATTACTCGTTCCTCATTCTTGAAACCCCAGTTTTACAATCTCCATAACCAATAATAAGAACATACTTCCCTGCAGTTCCTTGAGAAGACGACCCGAGGTTAAATACTCGGTTATCAATTTTAAGGGGTTTGTTTTGTGACAACCAAAACGTTTGCACGAAAGGGATTTTTGTTGGTCTAGAAACTATATCTACAACGCGACTATTTTTATGATATTCTTTACTGGCAAAAAATCCTTAACGTCACGCCACTACCACAAATCCTATGATGTTTCCTCAGCTCTACACAAAAATCAGCATCCACCACAGAGACACACATCAAGACAAAGGAGTCCAGCCAATCAGACATCCCCTCGGAAATTTTAGAAGACATCTCTACAATGTTATTGCGAGAAGACATGAGGCCAACTAATCCTACAATAAGAAAAGAAGATGGGATTACCAAAAAACATCTTGGACAAGGGGCAAAATAACTCAACTAGTATACAGAAGAACAAACAGAAAAGGAAAACCCCAAGACTCAAACCAAAGTCCTGGGGCATCCTTTGGAGGCAGTAACAAAGCAAGGTTTCAGGAAAAATCTATAGCTTACGTCTTGGCATCCCCCAAACAAGAAAAGAAGAATTCAAATAGCAAGCATTTTCATAGGAGAAAAGACAAAACACAAAAAAAGTACAAAAAGTCAAAGCCACTGTCTTTTTACAGTCTATTAGCAAAAAGCTTCGACAACACCAAACATGCCAAACAGAGAATCGTCAAAGACACAACCTTTTTAAACCAAGCAAAAAACCATCATCAGAAGCACAAGCTAAAACGGCGACAACATGCAGAAAAACCCTAAAAGCATCAAGCAACAGGAAAGGCGAAAAAATACGAAGAAACTCCAGAATACGCAACAATCAGGCGCGAAAAAAGCAAAAAGATCCAAACTTTCTCCAAGCAAAAATCAAACTCAGGCATAAAAATGACAGAGGAGGAAAAATCGAACCTGGAAAATAAAAAAAAAAATCTCGAAAGAAAGCTGAAGAGCAAGAAGCGACAGAGCCACCCTTCGAACGGAAAAAATTCGCCGGAAGAAGACAGAAGGAGAAACCCAGAATCACTCCTTTTCCACAGAAAGCGGTAGAAGAGCAGGCATCACAGGAAGAAACTGTGAAACTCTAAGGAAAAATAGAAAATGAGAGAGTAAAGGGAGAAGTTACGAAGAGGAACGAAGAAGAGAAACCGTTTCTGATGGCAAAATTCAAAATAAAACCAAGGGAAACGGGGCATTTGAAGTCAATTAATGAGGGTATTAAACCCTCGCACGTTTCCAAAGCGCCGATATAAAAGCGCGCGCTTTTAAAGGAAAACGTTCCACATTCAAAAAGGCTCTACAAAGAAAGGAATCGACAAAATGCTTGAGTTCGGCTTCGCCAGAGAAGGACCGAAGTCAAAGACTCGACCTCAACAAAAAGACCGAGCTCAAGCAGGGGCACTGTTCATACCCTAGGTCGAGCTATCTGACCTGGGATGATTGGCGATAAAGCGACCGACCTCTTCAGGTCAGGCTACCCGACCTCTTCTCAAAGAGGTCAGCCAAATCGACACGAGAGCCCAATAAAGGGCCAAAATAGAGGAACACGACCCAAATCCAAAGGCAACCCAAGCCCATAGAGATAAAGGCGGTTCCCTTAAAGATAAGCTGACTTCACTCAAAATAAGATAAGATAAGATAAGATAACTAACTTATCTTATTAGAAAGGTCAGCCCACACTACTATAAATACACTGGAGCACCCAGGTATAACTCATACTCTGATTCTACTAAAAACCTGCTTAATACCCGTGCTAACTTAAGCATCGGAGTCTCTTGCAGGAACCCCCCACCCTCCGGTGGCCAAGGATCAGCAGTGCAGCAAGTCCAACAAGTCGGACACAACAGCTCCGGCCGCCACCCGCCAGCCGGACACGCCATCTCCGACCAGTACAGAAGATCTCATCCGAGATCGACCTCCAGTTTCAGGTAACCCTCGGAACAGGGGGCGAAATAGGTAGGAAAAGCTTCAAACCTCAGTTACAGTGACAACCATAGTTCTTCTCTGAAGGTACGTATACGAGGGGAGGAGAAGGAAGAAGAGAGGTCAATTGGGGTTTCACTTTTCAAGTGGTTAACGTTTGGATTTTGGTTTAACCTCTTTCTCATGTCACACGACATCGTTTCTAAGTATTTTCAGTGCCAAGAGTTAAACGACGTCGTTTTGACAGTGACAGGTGTCATTTAAAATTGCCAGGTCAGTTTTCTGGTGATGGAAAACGATAGAAGGGCCAAATTGAGGCACGGGTCAAAATTTCAGAGTATAATTAGAGTCAATTGAAACTTTGAGAACTAAATTGAGTCGGGGTCAAATTTCAAGGGCCATTTTGAGTATTAACTCCCAACATAACATAAAAAAGTGATAAATTTTTATTATTGGACAATAACTAAGTTAAATATTTTTATTAAAGTTATAAACTTTGAGTGTGCAAATTGAGTTTAAACAAAAATTATACAGAACTTATTCTTATTGTACTATATCATCACCACGTGACCACTTGTCATTAATTTGAATTATCATAACGAGATCAGTGAACTTGACATTTTTAGACTTTTTACAAATCCCGCAGGGACTCATAAGTCATAACTAATACAATGCTTTACATACAATTAAATTATGGCAAATTAAAAGTAAATCTAGTAGAGAGACGTAATAAACAATATCATTGGCCTTTCTTATTATTTTTTGAAGTTTATAAAGTCACGTTTTAAATTAAGGTTTTGGACTTTTAGGATTAACGTCCATATATCATTCAATTAATCTTCTTAGTTATAGTATAGTCCTAATCCGTCCATCCTTTGTATATATATGTTGAGATAAGCTTTCGGAACCTCGACGGGTCTTTATATATTTCGTAAAAGGAATCGATAAGTAAATAATATATAATTATATGTTGAAAAATTTTTATATTATCATTCGGCACCTATGTTACGATAGTTATTGTATTTTAAAAAATATTACTAAAATTAAAGTAATATTTTTTATTAATAATAATATTGTTTATAAAATATTATTAAAATATAAAAAAATATAATTTTAATTTTAATAATATTTACATAATTATTATAGCTACTGTAATATATTCATATTAAAATCACACACACAAAATATATATATATATATAAAATTATGTGTGAACAATATTATATAATTAAGATTAATTGTGTAACTCACGGTATTTTTTCTGAAAAAAATAAATTTTTATTTATAAAAAAATCAAATGACACTTATACAATATAGAAAAAATATAAAATTTATTTCTAATAAAAAATATAAATATTTCCTATCATAAACTATCATCTGATAAAAGACATAACATTCAATTCTAAAAAAATTTAATGAGTAAAAATAAAAGAGTAATATTTTAAATAAGTCTCTAAAGAATTCACCTTCGAACAGATTTGTCTCCAACAAAATTTAACTAAGATTTTAATATTGACTTTTAAGTTATACACCAAATACGTCTCCACGCCAGTTTGACTCGGTCAGGACTAACATTGACAAGATTAACAAGCTGACTTGTCCGATTAAATTCGACGTGTCATCTCCAGGACATTTTGGTCCCCATCCAAGCTGGACAAAACGACGTCTTATTGGAGCAGAGGAGAACGACGTCGTTTTGTGGAGGACAAATACGTCCCTGCCATGGAGGGAAATGCAACTAAATGATGCCGTTTTAGTTGGGGGATCAATTTGATGTACAAATCTTCTCATATTCAATCGTTTGGTAAAATTACTCCATACCCAATTAGCTCTGCTAGGTTTTACATAGAAAACCCTTCCATAACTCCATCAACGTTGTCCATACTCATTGCTCTATTTGATTGTGAAAGTGGTTGTGAAGAGAGTCGTGACGGCAGTTGATTCCATACCCAATTGATCAAGGTTAGTAAAAAGTATTTTTCACTTGATTGTTTTTGAAATTTCTGATTTTGTATACATGCATTGTTATGATAGTTGTAGTGATCAATGATATTGGATAAAATAGGAAAGGTTTAATTACTCTGTTGATCCCTATAGTTTCGCAAAATTTTCAATTAGGTCTCTATACTTTTTTTCCTTTTAATTGGGTCCCTGCACTAATTTTTTTTTCAATTGAGTCCCTACAATTTTTTTTCCTTTTATTTGAGTCCCTGCACTATTTTTTTTTAATTGGGTCCCAATCAAATTAAGCCAATTACTACCAAGAAGGACCTAATTGAAAAAAAAATTTGGTGTAGAAACCCAATTAAAAGGAAAAAAGTATAGGGATCTAATTGAAAATTTCACGAAATTATAGGGACCAATAGAGTAATTAAACCAATAGAAAATGAGTTGTACTTCTTTATTTGTTGGCATTTAGATGTCAGAAGATGTGGTCTCTGTGTTTTATCATGGTAGAAGCTTTGTTCGAGATAACAAAAGTGTCTTGGTGTACATTAATGAAAACGTGAAAAGGTTTTTCCCAATGGATGTTGAGCTCATTTGCTTCTTTGACTTGAAAAAAAAATTTTTAGACTTGGGATACCATGACTACAAAACTATGTACTGGTATGATCCCACATCTACAACTCTGGAATCTATTCTACACTCTATTCATGGAGTTAAAGAAATCAGAACCTTGCAGAAGAATAAAATACAGAATCAAAATATGGATGAATGTTATATATATTTTGACCAATAATACTGGGTTGGACAATGATGTAGATATTGAGAATAGTTCAAGTGATGATGATGGGTATGAATCTTACAGAAAATGAGTCCTATAAACCCCACCCTCAAGCTATGATTTTTTTTTTTATTTAAGTGAAGATGAGGAGTGTGGCAAAAAAATGTTGGAACGGAAGCCAAAAAAAGTGATAAGAGAAAGAAGAATACTACAATAAAAGCTACAAAGCTAAACGTCAATGTTAGCAGAGTTGCCAAGGCTAAGACCTAAGATAAAAGGGCAAGGTATAAGAAAGTTGATTGTGCTGTAAGTGGTGGAAGTGTGTTTGATGTAAAGAAGAAGAGTGATGCTGGGCCAACTGCCTTTGGGCCTATATACTTGTGCGGTCCTCCAACTAAAACAGCGTGGTTTGGTTGTACTGTCTTTCATGGTGGGGACGTAACGACGTCGTTTTGTCCAACTTGGATGGGGATCAAAATGTCTTGAAAGTGACACATGGCATTTAACCGAACACGTCAACTTGTTAACCTCCACATAGGACATCAATATTAGTCCTGATCAGGTCAAACTGACGTGAGGACGTATTTAGTATTTAAGTCAAAAAGTTAAGACTAAAATCTTAGTTAAATTTTTATTGGGGACAAATCTATCCAAACGTAAATTTTTTAGAGATCTATTTGAGATATTACTCGATAAAAACATATCCAGGTTTCTTTCATTTCTAAATTTACATAAACATGCTGCGCTACAATAGAATTTTTTTCCCGAATAAATTTAAATATTTTTTAAATCTGCAATAATAACTTTTATGAATAACAAGTTTTTCTCGTATAATGTTTCTTCCATAAAACCCATGCTACCAAAACTATAACAGGAAAACTATTATCACCACAATTATTTCATGAAGAAAACACAACTTGCAAGCCATGCTTGGCAAAATATAGTATAATAACAAAAAAATTAAAAATCAAAGGAATCATTAATCTATATAAAATTTGCAACTTGGGTGTTTACTGTTTACTCATTGCTTAGCTTGGGCAGAAACATGTATGTGTCCGGCGGGTCTGCGGCTAAATGGCAAAAGCCGTAGTGGCAGAGCGCAAAACGACGACCCGTGATCTGTACGCATTTGCTGGGTGGCAAAGCAGAAGCCACATGGCACATACATGTCGTTTTCAGGGTTTCCTCCGGGTCGGGGATGTCGTTTTCCCCAGAATCCGGAGGATTTTGTGGAAACACGAATCGGGCTGTGATTTGAACATGATTGTGATGCGATCATTGCAGTTGTTGATTAATAATTCGATGACCTCATTACTTAGTGCAGAGAAGATAAGAAATTCACGACTCTTATGCTTATAATTGTTCTGCTCGATCTCACGTTATAAAAATCCACATCAATAATGTTTAGTACTATAGTTCTCAAAGTCAAAAAGTTTATGCAACATGATAATTTTCTTTTTGGACAAAAAATTATAAATAGTAGAAATTGAAGGACGAAAGTGTGTGTGT
Organism: Arachis ipaensis; assembly: GCF_059453495.1. Lineage (NCBI taxonomy): Eukaryota > Viridiplantae > Streptophyta > Magnoliopsida > Fabales > Fabaceae > Arachis > Arachis ipaensis. The sequence goes on from NC_142439.1 coordinate 99,659,703, forward strand.
CTCATTGTTTATGGGGTCCCATCCCAAGTGCCATGTGTGGATAGAGAGAATCTAGAAAGGTCCTAGGATGGTGATATGCCGTGTTCTGATGTTCATGCTCACATATGATGCTGGATGAATTAGACGCCATTAGCATCATCACAAAGATATTTATTATTATCTTTGGTCAGTAGATACTTGACACACACAAATACACAACAATGTGTGTTTGTCGCTTTAAAGAGACGTGGCAATTCGGAGCCTCATTTTTCAAAGAGCAATAATTGTGAATGTGTTTATACTCGACCATGAAGAATTATTCGAGTCATAGTCTTCTTTTAGCTAAATTGGATGCTAACTGGAATTTTAATACATTTCCGATCTAAGGGCTATAACAATAAAGACTATTCATGGCTTTTCCATGCCAGGACCAATATAAAACATACAACCCAACAATAATTTACTTGATACTAGTTTGATGACGGACAAGATAAAAGGTTGCCAATTAATCAATTTGGTTGGTCTAATAATTAATGGATTCGTCTAACTAAACAAATATTCAGAATTTGAATATCGTTTTGTATAGATATTAGATAGTAATTGTTGTGAAACTCATATTTACAATAAATTAATTTTTAATTTATTAAATTATAAAATATAATAGAAAATTGTAAAAAAATCCAAAAAGTTGGATCACTTAATTTTAGGTTGTGATAAATATAAATATCCTCTTATTTTATAATTTTTTTTAAGAGAAAAAAGTGTGCCAATGATTATTTAAAAATGTGTTTGGATTAATAGTTTATTATAGAAAAACATGTTACAAGAATATTTTTTTAATTCTAATATGTAAATTCGATATTCGTAATTCATTACACTAACTTAAGTTTATTATTTATTATTCATCATCCATATGTTACAAATATTTTTAAAATTTCTTATAAATAAGTATTTAATAGTATATACAAATTAAATCCTTGAGTTAATTATAAGTAATACCTTATATGCAATAAAACTAATTATCCAAATTTACTCCAGACATTAATTTATTCTTAATCACTTACATCACGTGATTTAATAAATTTTAAAAAGTTGAATTAATAATTGCTGAATAGAAATTGAAGTATTAAAATATTATCTAATCAAAAGAATTATCTTTAGTATTTTATATCATCAAAATACAAAGTGACCATGATTAAAAGTTATATATATCACAACTTATATTTTAGAAGAGGTTAATTTTAATGTACTAATAGTATAAACATATTTTATACATTCGTATAATTATAATTTTTTTTAGATGACTATTTATGTTATTAATATAAAAAAAAACTGTTATTTTTACTAATATATCGTTACATAATTAAATACAGATGTAAAATTATTTTACACTAATAATATATAAAAATTGAATTCTTTTTAAAAAATCACAAACTCCTCATATTCTTAAATGAATAATGGTCGTTTAATGGTATTTTTTTTTTCTTTTGAGTATTTTTTTGTCAACTTTTTTATCTTTAGTTCAAAAAAAGAAGTTAAAAAAAAGAGAGAAGAAGAAAGAAGAATACTTTTGGATTAAAATATTAATTTTAGAAAAAAAGTTCAAAGTAATTCTTTAAATTGACGTGGACACTAAAATTATCACTGATAGTTAAATTGCACGAAAAATATCTTTGAGATTGGCCAACATAACTCGTGTTAGTCCATAACCCATTTTTCATTAACAACATGTTGATATGACTTGATAACGTGGGTCGTTAATGATACATGGACAAATAGTATTGTGACATGTGCCACAAATGTCCACATTAACATGTCACGTATCAAAGATCATCCTGTCATCATAGGGAACATGGCCAAATCATGCATAATGTGACATGTGTCGCTAATAACTCGCATCCTCAAGCCATGTCAACAAGTCGTTAACAGAAAACATATCAAAGATTAAAGTGGTCACATTGGCCCAACTTAGGGTCCTTTTTGGTGCAATTTGAATCTAAGAAAATAGTTTGATACCTAGCATCAAGTTCAACAATCACTTTGGGACTTTAGTCATTAACTTTGGGAATAAATTTTTGTCTTTTTAATAGACCATTGGTGTTCTAAGCATTACCTAGAACTAATGTGATTTGCGCTTAAACGTGAGGTCCAAACTCCTTTTGACGAGGGTTCCGACATCTTTGCAACGAGGCAAAGCCGTCTGAGCTCTTTGAGTAAGGATGGTGGGTGGTACCTACAAGGAACTCTAATACTTTAGTTAGCAGGAATTTTAGGCAGGTTTAAGTGAATTAGGATTGAGAGATACTATGTTCGATGGGATATTTTTACAGCTAGGATGGTGGCTTGACCATCACTCTGTAATTCTTTCACTATAGTGTGGATAGTTATTTCTCAATATTTAGAAAATTATTGTTATCCGACGTTTCAAATAGTGGGTGAGTTTGTAGGCAGGTGTGTTAGTGTAGTTGAGGCCTTTTCTTCCTGCTCAGGTCGGGTCGAACTTGGACCAAAGGATCCAGGCTCCAGATAAATTGCGTAGCTTAATAATGTGAATATTCTATAGACTCTTTTGAATTTTGTGTGGAGTGAGGTTATTCATTATGGTCTTAGCTTTAATTGTGAGTTAGGATATGAACTGTGCCCCTGCTTGAAATCGAGTTCATGCAAGTCGGGTTCGAGCAAGCAGGTAAGTGAGTCGTGTAGTTGGTAAAGTCATGTGTTATTCTGCTGCCATTATTTCTTCAGCTTGATTTTCTCAACGTGATTTGGTTGAAGAAGTCAATTGACTCGACCTGATTTTAATTGGTAGACGTCCCATATTTCTATAACTATGCGCCTTTTATTTTTCTTGGTAACTATGTAGCATTTAAAGCATGATAATTTTACCTCTTTGCCCCCTACTTATAACTATATAAGTTTGGTTCTTCCTCTTCTTCTTCTTTTTCCTTTTATTTTCTTTACATAAATTCTTCTTCTTCTCTCCACACAAAAAATCTACTTCTTTGCTGAATTTATTTTTTCCTACCAAGTTTCTTTCTTTCTTGCAAAATTTAAGTGCTACCAAATTTCAATATCACACTTGTAGTGCTTCTCTGTCTCTGAAAATATAATATCTGAGAATGTTGTTTCTGGAAGTACAATTTTGTGAGTTCTTATTATTGGGGAATATTGTTTTTGTCATAGTGACATTTTTGTTAAACCTTACTATTATACATGCTCCTTTTGGGAGTCACCCTGCCCCCTCAGTGATGCTATTGTAACCTTTTATGATATCATCACTAAGATCTTGTGAACATTGGCTATGTTTTGGCCTCTTCCATTACTTAAGAATGGACAAAGTTATTTGAATGCTCTTTGTTGAAGATGATCTGACCTAATGTGCTCTGTTTTGACTGACTTCTAGTGTTTTACATGGCTAGTTATTTTTCTTTTGTAGGTACACGACCTTTATATCTCGATTTATAATCTAAATAATGCCTTCTAGAATTTCCAAAGACTTAGATTGGGAAGATAGTATAGTATTAGCGGCTGTCTCAGTGACAAATAAAGAAACTTTAGAAAACTTCCGTCTTAAATATCCTATCTGTATGAATTACGAGGATGAAGAGAATTAAGTTTTAGTAGTTCCTAACCTTGAAGAAAGAGTTTGCTATACCGACTTGACAAATTGGAACAACACGTTCAATTCATGTATGAGTTCCTTTTCCTTAGGCTTGGTGTGAGGATCCCTTTTACGGATTTTGAACAAGATGTGTTGTTATCTTCTTGGATTGTCCCTACCCGATTTTATCCAAATTCTTAGAGTTTTATGAAAATCTATCAATTGGTTAGCTGTGTCCTCAACCTTTCTCTATCTCTCAAATTTTTTTTTTACCTGTTTCAGTTGACTAAATCTTTTACTTCTAAAAAGCAACAGTGGGCCTCTTTTCGAGCTATTCAAGACAGAAAAATATTTTCTATTTTTGAAGAATCTTTTTTTACTTCAAAAATTATTACTTTAAAATCCAATCTCAGGAGGGTGTTTGACTTTTCTATATTAATGAAAAATCTTAATATATGTTATGTTTGTACTGGGAAGAGGAGTCGATGGTCATGAAGTACGATTTTGAGGATCTTGATGAGGAGGAACAATTGATTGTGAATTTCTTTCAAGAGTGTTGGGGTCGAGCTCCTAATTTCAATGCTAAAAAATTTCTGATAACCAAATTGACTTATCTACGGACTGAGTAAGGTAGATAGTTTTATTATTTATAAATAGTTTTTCCCATATTATTTTCACCCTCTAAGTCTTCTCTTGGCTTTTGTAGAAAAAATGGCCAATAGCTCAAACACCTACAAAAACTTAAGCAGGCTAAGAAAAATATCGATGCTCGCTAGGCCAAGCAACTAGAGGCCGAGAAGTCAGGTGGTCGCTCGACTCCTCTTCCTGAGTTAGGCCCGACCTCTCTTCTCAAGAAGATAAGTCTGCATAACCCCCTGCATTTCTTTATAAGGGACCTTTTCTCCTCAGGTGATCGTCTGGTTCTTCCTTCGAAGGATTCAAAGTCCGAATCTTTCCACAGCAAAAAACTTCTTCTAACAAATGTGGAAGAATTTTTTACCAAGGTTTGATGCTCTAGGATTTAGTTAGGAGTTTATCATGCTAGGAAGTTCAATTAGTATAGACAATGCCAGTATAGAGAGGAACCTGGAGGTGTTAGTTAAGGGCGGCATCTAAGCTACTAGGGTCCGCATAGCCCTTATCAAGAAACTTTGTCAAAACTCTCCCAAATGCTCTTCAAAGTGAGGTCACCGACGTTTGTGCCAAAGTGATCAAGCTTGAAAAAGCCAAATCCAAGTGGGAAGCCAAAAAGATAGTTATGAAGTCGAATGCCTCCTGACTTCCTAAAATGATCAAATGAGCAGATGAAGACCGTGGAAAGGCTGTGAAGGCCCAAAAGAAGGCATAAGACTACTATGTCCATGCCTTCAAGGAGAAGGTCGAGTTGGATAGGCAGTTTGAGGAGCTAAGACAAAAGTACGAAGAATTGGAAGATACTTCTGTAAAAGGATTGGATGATACTGTAGATAACTTGAAGGCCAAATTCCAAGTGCTTGCACCCGAGATTGACATCTCTCAACCGTAGATCCGGACAAGGTCATTCTAGATGGTCTGATCATCCTTATCCTAGATGAGTCCGATAAGGAAGACCGAAGACTTCTACTGGCCACAAAGACCTGAAGACTTTTGCTTCCATTGCTGATGATGCCTCCCAACCTCCCAAGGACCAAACTACTGATTCTTAGTTTTTGTTTGTTTCAATGCCTCTTTTTTGTATCCGATCTTGTTCTCAAACCTTTGGTAGGAAATCGAGTTCTTCCTTATGTGCTTGGATGTTTCTAACTTCATTGTAGAATCTTACTCTTGGAATTTCTTCATTTACTTCAATAGGACTTATAGTATATATCCATACGCAAGCCAGAATAGAGACTCTCCAGTGGTCAATTAGGGAGTTGTTCGATATGCCCATAGTAGTTGTAGAAGCTCCTCTGCCCATTCTCCTTTTGCTTCTTCTAGTTTGTTTTTGAGGCCATAGAATGACCTTATTCATAGCTTATGCTTGCATGTTGGCTTGGGGGGTGTTTTTACCACGTGAATTGGTGTTTGATTTTCAATTTTGCTACCAATTTTGAAAGGGGGAGTCGGTGAATTGAGTACCATTGTCAGTGGTAATTGAGAATGATACTCCAAATCTCGTCACAATGTTCTTATAAAGAAAATTTTGACTTCTTTGAGCTGTGATATGTAACACCCTACCACACGGAGCTTTATGCCTAGGACGTAAATCAAAGGTGGCGAGGCGCTACGATCTCTAAAAGTAAAATACATACACATATAGCAAGAGTAATATAGCTAGGAGTCTTGGAGGAAAAAGGGTAAGATCAAAATGAAACCGAAGATGCGTCGCTCGGGAAAAACGATAAGACAGAAGGCTTATACAGGAAACCAAATGACATATATATATATATATATATATACAACCCTAAAACATTATTCAAACTACAATATAAACTCTTGTTTCTCCATAAGCAACCTCTAAGAGAGCAAATTACAGAATATACATGTGGAGAATCTATATATATATACACATAGCTTAAAACAGAATATACAACCACCCAAAAGATAGTTCTTTGCTTCCAAGAGTCTCCATAATGCTCAACGAGGTGCCTCTCGACTGCATCTAAAAACAACAATATATATATATATATATATATATATATGAGAACTGAGGGTTCTTATCATGGTAAAGGTGTCTGCATAGTTAATATAAAAGGTCCCGGAAAAGCCAGAGAAAATCTTAAAACTTCGACACTCAGATTTAAACTTAAGATCCAACTAAACCAGAAATTCGGTAAAACTCTCTAAGGTATTCAAGTTCTAATGTAACTTTAACCCAACATTTCACTTTCTGACTCCTCCAACCCGAATCACCAGAGGAACTACCCTCAGCGTCACCTACACCAGTGTAAGGGATCTCTGATGAGTGGGTATTTTATACGCTTTTTGGCATCATTTTTATATAGTTTTTAGCATATTTTGTTTAATTTTTATTAAGTTTTTATAGGTTTTAGTGCAAAATTCACATTTTTGGATTCTACTTTGATTTTGTGTGTTTTTATATAATTTTAGGTATTTTCTGACTGAAATTGAGGAGTTGGAGCAAAAGTCTGATTCAGAGACAAAGAAAGCACTACAGATGTTGTCCGGATCTGACCTCCTTGCACTCGAAAGAGCTTTTTTGGAGCTATAGAAGTCCAAATAGAGCGTTCATAACGACTATGGAAAGCTGACTTCCAGAGCTTTCCAACAATGTATAATAGTTCATACTTTGCTTCAGAATTAAAGGCCCAAAACTGGCGTCCAACGCTAGCCTCCTGCCCCAGTCCAGGCGTCCAACACCCAAAGGAGGAGACCAGTGTCCAAACGCCCAAAGAGGACCCCCTAGCCAATGTTCAATGCCCTAGAGGTCTCCTAGCACAAGGATCTCATCAAAACTCAGCCCAAACACTCACCAAGTGTGCCCGGAAGTGGATTTTAGCACTAAAAGACTGTTGTACCCTTTTTTATGTAATCCTTAGTCATTATTTTAGTATTTAAAGAATATTTTACATAATCTTAGGGGACCTTTATGCCATATTTTTGTTTATCATTGTGTTTTCTATCAGTATGAGTTTCTAAACCTCCTAGGTTGAGGGGTGGAGCCCAGTTGAGTTTTATGGATTAATAAAAGTACTACTTTTCTTTCTCAATTCGTGTTTGATTCTTTATTCTAAGATGTATCTTCGTTCTTCATCAATATGAATTCGTTGAACTGGCATAAGGTTATCACATTCTACATGGGTCCAGAGTGAGTCTTTCATCGGACAATGATGAACCACCAGCTTGATTATACATCTCTTAGACAGCTAATCCACGACCTCGTTGGGGACTTCTCGAGACACCAGTTCAGCCGAAGTACGGGGAGATTAGGGTCTCTGTGGTAGAGCCTAGAATCCAAAGGCGCAACATCCTCTGATCCGTAAGATTTGACCTTGTCTGTGGCGTTTTGAGTAGGATCACCAAGGAGAATAAACTACAGGAGCTTCAACTTCAATTAGACTGCATCCGCACTAACCCTGGGGTTCATATCTGGAGGAGTATTAGCGATCTCTTAAAAAAATGTTAATTACATACAGCTTGCCATAGAAGAAATCATTCACAATTGAAGAAGACAGTAAGACCAGAGTTAATCCAGAAGGACAAAGCATCTCCAAGCCTTAACCATCTTCTTATCACTACTTATAATTAAACCTTGTAATTCCATCTTTATTCCTTTTATGCTTTTAACTAAACGCAACAACTCTTCTACTCGCCTGACTAAGATCTGCAAGATAACCATAGCTTGTTTCAAACCACAACCCTCTTGGGATCGATCCTGACTCGCTCAGGTATTACTTGGACGACCCAGTGCACTTGCTGGTACAGTTGTACGAAGTGTGGGGATTCGTGCACCAAATTTTTGACACCGTTGCCGGGGACTATTTGAGTCTAGACAACTGACGGATTATCTTGTTCCTTAGATTAGGTATTGCCTTTAATTTTGTTAGAGTCTTTTATTTTATTTTATTTTCTTCTTCTTTTTTTGAAAAAATAAAAAAAAGACACTTTTTCAAATTTTTTTTCTTTTCTTTGTTTAATCTTTGTTTTTTGTTTGAATCTTTTGTTTTTGTTTTTGTTGAAATTTTCGAATTCTTTGAGTCTTTCTTTCAAAATATTTTCAAAAATAGTTTCTTTTGTTTGAATCTTGTGTCAATCTTTAAGTTTGGTGTCTTCTTGTGTCTTTTCTTTAAATTTTTGAAAATTGTGTGTTTGGTTTTCAAAAATTTTAAGTTTGGTGTCTTTTGTGTGCTTTTGTTTTCTTTGAATTCTTTGAGTTTTGTTCTTGGTGTTCTTGTTTTTCTTTTTGTTTTGATCTTAAAATTTTTAAGTTTTGTGTTTTTTTGTGTTTTTCCTTCCAATTTTCGCATAGTAGGTGTTTTAGATTTAAAAATTTTAAGTTTAGTGTCTTTTTGTGGGTTTTCTCTTTCCTCATTAAATTCAAAAAAAAATATCTTTTCTATCTTTATTTTAATTAAAATTTCGAAAATTACAATAAAAATTCAGATTTTAATTTTAAATTATTATCTTATCTTATCTTAGTTTTCAAATTTCAAAATCAAATCTTTTCAAAAATCATATCTTTTTCAAAAAATCTTATCTTTTTATCTTTCTTAAAAGTTCAAAAATATTATCTTATCTTATTTCAAAATTCAAATTTTAAAAATTCCATTTCAAATTTCAAAATTTAAAATTTCAAAATCAAACCTTTTCAAAAATCAAATCTTTTTCAAATCTTTATCTTATCTTGTTTCAAATTCAAAAATTTAAGATTTAAGATTTCAAAATTTAAACTTCAAATTTTAAATTCAAACATTTTCTAATCTTCTATCTTATCTTATTTTCAAATCTTTCCTAATTAGTTACTTATCTTCTCTCTCTTCTTTTTCAAAATTTCCTAACTAATTCTTCTTTCTCCTAATTTTTGAAAATCCCTCCTCTATTTCTCTCTCTCCTTTTTCAAAATTGGTAATTAAATTTTCAATTCCTTTTAATTCATTAACCTTTATTTTCGAATTACATAAATAAATAAAACAAAAAAAATATTTTAATTCTTTTTTATCTTTTCTACTTCTAATTCTTCTCCTCTTAACTTCTATTTATTCAAATTATTCTTTTCCTTCTTCTATCTTCATTCTTCTTCCTCTTCTTTCTTTACATCTCACAGGGAGTCCTCTATTCTTGAACATAGAGCTCACATTCTCCTTTGTCCTTAGCTTCTTCTTTTCTTGTTTATGACCAAGAACAGGGATAAAGAACCTCTTTCTAATCTTGATCCTAAACCTGAGAGGACTTTAAGGAGGAGTTTACAACAAGTTAAAGTACAACACTCCAGAAGAAACCTCTCAGAAAATTTCGAACAAGAAGCTGAAGACATGGTCGAACATGAAAGAGAGGCAAGAAAGGTTCTTGGTGATTTCACCATGCCTACCTCTGAATTTTATGGCAGAAGTATCTCTGTACCTGCCATTGGAGCTAACAACTTTGAGCTTAAGCCTCAGTTAGTCTCTCTTCTACAATAGAATTGCAAGTTTCACAGACTTCCATTGAAAGATCCACACTAATTCTTGTCAGAATTCTTACAAACCTGTGAGACCAATGGAGTGGATCATGAGAACTACAGACTCATGATATTTCCCTTTGCTGTAAGAGACAGAGCTAAGATATGGTTGGATTCTCAACTTAAAGAGAGCCTAGACTCTTGGAAAAAGTTGGTCAATGCTTTCTTGGCTAAATTCTTTCCTCCTCAAAAGATGAGCAAAATCAGAGTGGAAGTTCAAACCTTCTGACAAAGAGAAGGTGAATCCCTCTATGAAGCTTGGGAAAGATACAAGCAACTGATTAGGAGGTGTCCTCCTGACATGCTCTCAGAATGGTCTATCCTAGAAATTTTCTATGATGGTCTGTATGAGATGTCTAAAATATCATTGGACAGCTCTACAGGTGGATCACTCCACTTGAAGAAAACGCCTGCAGAAGCAAGAGAACTCATTAAGATGGTTGCAAACAACTAATTCATGTACACCTCTGAGAGAAATCCTGTAAAAAATGGGGTCTCTCAGAAGAAAGGAGTTCTTGAAGTTGATACTCTGAATGCCATATTGGCTCAGAACAAGATCTTGACCCAGCAGGTCAATATGATCTCTCAGCATTTGACTGGAATGCAAGCTGCAGCTGGCAGTACTCAGGAAGCTTCTTCTGAAGTAGAAGCTTATGATCCTAATCAACCCACCATGGAGGAGGTAAATTACATGGGAGAATCCTATAGAAACACCTACAACCCTTCATGGAGGAATCATCCTAACCTTTCATGCAAGGATCAACAGAAGCCTCAGCAAGGCTTCAATAACAATCAGGGTGGAAGGAACCAGAATAGGTTCAACAACAGGCCACCATTCCCATCTTCTCAAGGGAATATGGAGACCACTAAGCAGAGCCTTTCTGACTTAGTCACTCTGGTCTCCAGCCTCTCTAAGACCACTCATAGTTTCATAACTGAAACAAGATCCTCCATTAGAAACTTGAAGATACAAGTTGGTCAGTTGAGCAAGAGGATCCCTGAGACTCCTCCTGACACTCTTCCAAGTAACACTGAAGTGAACCCAAGAGAAGAGTGCAAGGCCATCACCACTAAGGCTGAGGCCAAATCTGGAGAGACTGGGAAGACATTGAACGCCAGTGAGGAAGATCTCACTGGGCGTTCAACGCCCAAACAAGCTAAGAGCCTGGCGCAGAATGCCAATGAGGAAGCCTTCACTGGGCATTCAACGCCCAACCAGGCAGGAAAGCTGGTGTTGAACGCCAGCCAGGACATCCCTGCTGGGCGTTCAACGCCCAAAATGGTAAGGGAACTAGCATTTAATGCCAGTAAGTGTATACAGCATGGGCGTTCAACGCCCAAAGAGCCATCAGAGATGGCGTTGAACGCCAATAAAGATACACCCTCTGAGTGCTCAATGCCTATTCAAGAAATCCCTATCCAAGATCTAAAGAAAGCCAAGGCTCATATAGAGACCATAGAGGTTCCTTTGCATGTACTTTTGCAATGCATGAGTTCTAATGAACACTCATCCTCTAATGAGGATGAAAATACTAGGGAAGAGTAAGTTGCTCAATACCTGCTAGGAGCTCTCATGAAGCTGAATATCAAGCTATTTGGTACAAAGCCTTTGGAGGAAGAGCCTCTAGTGCTTTCCAAAGAACTCAATGCTTTGGTTCAGCAGAAGCTACCTTAGAAGCTTCCAAATCCTGGATGCTTCCTGATTCCTTGCACCAAAGCCACCATGACCTTTGAGAAGGCTCTGTGTGACCTAGGGTCAAGCATAAATCTCATGCCACTCTCTGTAATGGAGAAGCTGGGAATCTTTGAGGTACAAGCTGTAAATATCTCACTAGAGATGGCAAACAAGTCAATGAAGAAGCCATATGGATTAGTAGAGTATGTCTTGGTAAAGGTTGAAGACCACTACATCCTGGCAAACTTCATAGTCTTGGATACTGGGAAAGATGAGGATGAATCCATCATCCTTGGAAAACCTTTCCTAGCCACCGCCAATGCTATCATTGATATAGCTAAGGGAGAACTAATTCTACAACTAGGGGAGGATCACATCTTGTTTAAGATACCTCACCCTAACTCTCCCTCTGAGATAATTGTGCAACACTTAGTGTTCTAACCATCTCTTTCAATGTAGAGCTTTACTAAGCCCCCAAACATCAATTCTAAGTTTGGTGTTGGGCAACCATTAACAAGCACTGAGAACAAAGGTACTAGGAAGAAAGTACCTAAAGGCTGGAGGGACAAGAAAGTCCCCACTGAAGGCCTCTCACCTGGCATGAGAGTTGTTTTCACCAAGAAACCAGTCACACCACATACAGTGAGTCATATCCTGTCTCTAGAGCATGTGGAGCTCATTTATGAGAAGACAGGAAGAAAGTTCACTATAAGGGGCGAAATTCTGAGCCCATACTCACCTCCATAAGGAGCTAACCGTCAAGCTAATAACGTTAAAGAAGCGCTTGTTAGGAGGCAATCCAACCTTAATTAATTATTTTTATTTTCCTTAATTTTGTTTTTTTTTAATTTATTTATTTAGGTTCATGATCATGTGCAGTAGTTAAAACAGAGACAGAAAAAAATTTAGCAGCGAAAACAGAACACTCTGGATGGAGTGTTGCTGGCGTTGAACGCTAGCCAGGGAGCAGACCTTGGGCGTTCAATGCCAATGCAGAGGGTAGGGATTCTGAATTCCCTAGCCTCTCAGGACCAGTGGATCCCATAGTATCTTTACCTACCCCACTTCTTCCCTCTTTCTTTCACAATTCTCCATACACTCTTCCCTATAAATCCTAGCCTAATCACATCCATATCACTTTTCCAAATCCATCATAAATCCCACCAACCCCCACCCACTTCAAAATTAAATTTTCCTCCCATTTACCCCACCCATGATCGAACCCAACCCTAGCCCACTCCTATAAATACCCCTCTTATTAACCCTTCATACACACACCTCATACACATCAAAACCCCATTGGCCAAATTGCTTTCTCCCTCGATCTCCTTCTATTTTCATCTTCTTCTACTCCATTCTTCTCTTTTCTTTATTTTTGCTCGAGGATGAGCAAAGCTTTTAAGTTTGGTGTTGGAAAGCGTTGTTTTTTGCTTTCCATTACCACTTATGGCACCCAACATTGGAGAATCCTCTAGAAAGAGGAAAGGAAAGGCAGTAGCCGCCACCTCTGAATATTGAAAGATGAAGAGATTCATCACCAAAGCCCACCAAGACCACTTCTATGAAGTAGTGGCAGAGAGGAAGGTGATCCCTGAGGTCCCTTTCAGGCTCAAGAAGAATGAGTATCCAGAAATCCGAAGAGAGGTCTGGAGAAGAGGTTGGGAAGTCCTAACCAATCCCATCCAAGAGGTTGGGATCTTAATGGTGCAAGAGTTTTATGCTAATGCATGGGTCACGAAAAACCATGACATTAGTGTGAACCCAAATCCTAAGAATTGGAGCACCATGGTTGGTACACAAAATTACAATCACACTTTTGCAACTCCGCACAACTAACCAGCAAGTGCACTGGGTCGTCCAAGTAATACCTTACGTGAGTAAGGGTCGATCCCACGGAGATTGTCGGCTTGAAACAAGCTATGGTTATCTTGTAACTCTTAGTCAGGATATCAATAATTCTCATATTTAATTGTAAAAAGTAAAAGAACATGAAATAAATACTTGTTGTGCAGTAATGAAGAACATGTTGAGGCTTTGGAGATGCTTTGTCTTCTGAATCTCTGCTTTCCTACTATCTTCTTCTTCATGCACGCAAGGCTCCTTCCATGGCAAGCTTTATGTTGGGCATCACTGTTGTTAATGGCTACTTCTCATCCTCTCAGTGAAAACGTTCCAAATACGCTGTCACCGCACGGCTAATCATCTGTCGGTTCTCGATCATGTCGGAATAGGATCCATTGATCCTTTTGCGTCTGTCACTACACCCAACACTCGTGAGTTTGAAGCTCATCACAGTCATCCCTTCCCAGATCCTACTCAGAATACCACAAACAAGGTTTAGACATTCCAGATCTCAGGAATGGCCGCCAATAGTTCTAGCTTATACCACGAAGACTCTGATCTGAATCATGAGGCTAAGAGATATGCATTCAATCTAAGGTAGAACGGAGGTTGTTGTCAGGCACGCGTTCATAGGTGAGAATGATGATGAGTGTCACGGATCATCACATTCATCAGGTTGAAGTGCGAATGAATATCTTAGAATAGAAGCAAGCGTGATAGAATGGAAAACAGTAGTAATTGCATTAATTCATGAAGAACAGCAGAGCTCCTCACCTTCAACAATGGGGTTTAGAGACTCATGTCGTAGAGGATACAATATGAAACGTGTAGAATGTCATCAGGTACAAGATGAATCACTAAAAGTAGTTTTTATAGTAAAGTGGTGACCTAGGGTTACAAAAAATGAGTAAGCTAGGGTGTTTAGTGTAAAATTCCACTTTCGGGGCCCACTTGGTGTGTTCTTGGGCTGAGTATTGAAGCTTTTATGTGTAGAGACTTTTCTTGGAGTTAAACGCCAGCTTTTGTGCCAGTTTGGGCGTTTAACTCCAGCTTTTGTGCCAGTTCTGGAGTTAAACGCCAGAATTCTTGAGCTGACTTGGAACGCCTGTTTGGGCCATCAAATCTCGAGCAAAGTATGGACTATTATATATTTCTGGAAAGCCTAGGATGTCTACTTTCCAACGCAATTAAGAGCGTGCCAATTGGAATTCTGTAGCTCTAGAAAATTCACTTCGAGTGCAGGGAGGTCAGAATCCAACAACATCTGCAGTCCTTTTTCAGCCTCCGAATCAGATTTTTGCTCAGGTCCCTCAATTTCAGCCAGAAAATACCTGAAATCACAGAAAAATACACAAACTCATAGTAAAGTCTAGAAAAGTGATTTTTATTTAAAAACTAATAAAAACATAATAAAAACTAACTAAAGTATACTAAAAACATACTAAAAACAATGCCAAAAAGCGTATAAATTATCCGCTCATCACAACACCAAACTTAATTTGTTGCTTGTCCCCAAGCAACTAAAAATCAAATAGGATAAAAAGAAGAGAATATACAATGAATTTCAAAAACATCTATGAAGATCAGTATTAATTAGATGAGCGGGGCTTTTAGCTTTTTGCCTCTGAATAGTTTTGGCATCTCACTTTATCCTTTGAAGTTCAGAATGATTGGCTTCTATAGGAACTCAGAATCCATATAGTGTTATTGATTCTCCTAGTTAAGTATGTTGATTCTTGAACACAGCTACTTTATGAGTCTTGGCCGTGACCCTAAGCATTTTGTTTTCCAGTATTACCACCGAATACATAAATGCCACAGACACATAACTGGGTGAGCCTTTTCAGATTGTGACTCAGCTTTGCTAGAGTCCCCAATTAGAGGTGTCCAGAGCTCTTAAGCACACTCTTTTTGCTTTGGACCACAACTTTAACCGCTCAGTCTCAAGTTTTCACTTGACACTTTCACGCCACAAGCACATGGTTAGGGACAGCTTGGTTTAGCCGCTTAGGCCAGGATTTTATTCCTGTGGGCCCTCCTATCCACTGATGCTCAAAGCCTTGGATCCTTTTTATCACCCTTGCCTTTTGGTTTAAAGGGGTATTGGCTTTTTCTGCTTGCTTTTCTTTCTCTTTCTCTTTCTTTTAATATTTTTTTCTGCAAGCTTTTCACTGCTTTTTCTTGCTTCAAGAATCAATTTTATGATTTTTCAGATTATCAAATAACATTTCTCCTTTTTCTGACATTCTTTCAAGAGCCAACAATTTTAACATTCATAAACAATAAAATTCAAAAATATGCACTGTTCAAGCATTCATTCAGAAAACAAGAGTATTGCCACCACATCAAAATAATTAAACTGGTTTAAAATTCGAAATTCATGTACTTCTTTTTCTTTTTCAATTAAGAACACATTTTTTTTATTTAAGAAAGGTGATGGATTCATGGGACATTCATAGCTTTAAGACATAAACTTTAAATTTTATTGATTATGGACTAAAAATAAGACTCAAAAATAAATATAAGAGCAGACCCATAATAATAGAAGACAAAAAATTAAAAGCAGAAAAATGAATGACTCTTAAAATAAACTCTTAATAATAAAGGTTATCACAGAGTTAGGACTCAACAACCTTGATTTTGAGAAGTGGATGCTCCCTCAATCTGTGGGGTGCTTGGTCCTTCAAGGGAGAGCTTCTGGTGCTTCAGCTCCTGTAGCTCATGCCCCTGCTTTTCCTGTTCCTTCAGCAGCTTGCAGAGCATGCAGTTTTGATTCTGCTGTTCCTCCTTAAGTTGTTCCATAACTTCTTACAGCTTGGTAACAGATGCTTCTAGGCAGGTCCAGTAGCCAATTTCAGGAATTTCTGGGAGGAACTTCTGCGCCCTCCTTTTGATGGAGTTGTCTTGCACTTGTCCTTCCATTGACTTATTGGTGATTGGGTTTTCGATTGGGATGAATTCATCTACTCCCATCCTCACCCCAGCATCTTTACATAGCAGAGAAATTAAGCTTGGGTAGGCCAGTTTGGCTTCAGTGGAGTTCTTGTTTGCAATTGTGTAAATCTCACAAGAAATCAGATGATGAATCTCCACTTCTTTCCCCAGCATAATGCAATGAATCATCACTACTCTTTTGACAGTGACCTCAGAGCGGTTGCTAGTGGGCAATATAGAATGCCCAATGAAGTCCAACCAGCCTCTTGCAACTGGTTTGAGATCTCCCCTCTTGAGTTAGTTTGGGACACCTTTTGAATTGGTTATCCACTTAGTTCCAGGGAGGCATATGTCCTCTAGAACTTGATCCAACCCCTTATCTACTCTCACCATTCTCCTATTAAAGGATTCTGGATCATCTTGTAGTTGAGGCAGTTTGAAGACCTCTCTTATTTTGTCCAGATGGAAGTAAATAAGCCTCCCTCTGACCATAGTTCGGTAGGTGTGAAAGGCGGTTCCAGTTATTCTCTGCTTATCTGTTAGCCACAGATTTGAGTAGAATTCCTGAACCATGTTTCTTCCAACCTTTGTTTCAGGATTAGCTAGAATTTCCCATCCTCTGTTTCGAATTTGCTCTTGGATCTCCGAATACTCATCTTCTTTCAGATTGAATTTAACTTCCGGGATCACTGACCTCAGACACATTATTTTGTGGTAATGGTCTGCATGTTCTTTGGTTAGGAACCTCTCTTGATTCCAAAGACTCTTTGGAGTATTCTCTTTCTTGCCTCTTGATTTGGTTTGTTTTCCCTTAGGTGCCATGATCTTGATGAGTCTTAGCTCAGTGATCACGAAAAAATACACCAAACTTAGAGGTTTGCTTGTCCTCAAGCAAAAGAAAGGAAAGGGGAGAGAGAGGAGAAGAGGCAAATTCGAATGGTAGAGAGGAGGGGATGGCTGAATGTGTATTTATAAGAAGAAGGGAGGGATTTCGAAAATTTTGAAAGAGATATGCCATAGAGATATGATTGGTGGAAGAAAATAAAATCATGATATGAAAAAGATGAGATTTTCAATTGAAAAAGATATAAAGAGGTTAAATCTTAAAATTTGGTTATGCATCTAAGAATTAAGAGATGATATGATGAGTTGAAAAAGATTTGGAAAGAAATTAAGAAGATAATTGAGTTTTTGAAGAAGATTTGGGAAGGATTTGAAAGAAAATTGAAAAGAGATTTAGAAAATTGTTGAATTTTTGAAAATTGAGGGTGAATGATGAAAGTTTGAAACATGTTTATGCAGAAAATTATGGGTCAAAACATGAAAATTTGAAAAAATTTGAAGTTGGAAACAAAATCTCCTCCCCCTGCCTTTCTGGCGTTAAATGCCCAGAATGGTATCCATTCTGGCGTTTTAACGCCCAATTGTTGGCCATTATGGGCGTTTAACGCCCAGCCAGGTACCCTGGCTGGCGTTAAACGCCAGAAACCCCTTTATTACTGGGCGTTTTTCTGAACGCCCAGGATGCTGCAATTCTGTCGTTAAACGCCCAGAATGGTACCCATTATGGCGTTTAACGCCCAAAATGCCCTTTACTGGCGTTTTCTTGCCAGCAAGCTCCTTTTCTCTGCTTTTTGCACTGAATCCTTCTGTAACTCTGTGAATTCCTTTAATTTTGATGATTAACCCTTGAAGAAAAATGTATATCAAACTTCTACAAGTATTAGTTAAAACAAATAACTTGCTAATGGCTGGGTTGCCTCCCAGCAAGCGCTTCTTTATTGTCTTTAGCTGGACCTTTACTGAGCTTCATTCAAGCCTCAGTTTTGAGCATTCTTGCTCAAAATTGCTTTCAAGATAATGTTTGATTCTCTGTCCATTAACAATGAACTTTTTGTCAGAATCAATATCTTGAAGCTCAACATATCCATATGGTGACACTCCTGTAATCACATATGGTCCCCTACACCGGGATTTTAATTTCCCAGGGAATAATCTGAGCCTAGAGTTGAACAGCAGAACTTTTTGTCCTGGCTCAAAGACTCTGGATGACAATTTCTTGTCATGCCATTTTTTTGCTTTTTCCTTATAAATTTTTGCATTTTCAAAAGCATTGAGTCTGAACTCTTCTAGCTCATTTAGCTAGAGCAATCTTTTCTCACCAGCTAACTTAGCATCCAGGGTTAGGAATCTGGTTGCCCAGTAGGCTTTATGTTCCAGTTCCACGGGCAGATGACAGGCCTTGCCATACACAAGCTGGTATGGATAGGTTCCTATAGGAGTCTTGAATGCTGTTCTGTATGCCCATAGAGCATCATCCAAGCTCTTTGCCCAATCCTTTCTACGGGCAATTACAGTCCGTTCTAGGATTCTCTTTAGTTCTCTATTAGAGACTTCAGCCTACCCATTTATCTGTGGATGATACGGAGTTGCTACTTTGTGGCTAATTCCATATCGAACCATAGCAGAGTAAAGCTGTTTATTACAGAAATGGGTGCCCCCATCACTAATTAGTACTCTGGGAACACCAAATCTACTAAAAATATATTTTTGGAGGAACTTCAGCACAGTCTTGGTATCATTAGTGGGTGTGGCAATTGCCTCCACCCATTTAGATACGTAGTCTACTGCCACCAGAATGTAAGTGTTTGAGTATGATGGTGGGAAAGGACCCATGAAGTCAATACCCCATACATCAAACAACTCAATCTCTAAGATCCCTTGTTGAGGCATGGCATAATCATGAGGCAAGTTACCAGCTCTTTGGCAACTGTCACAGTTACGCACAAACTCTCGGGCATCTCTATAGAGAGTAGGCCAATAGAAGCCACATTGGAGGACTTTAGTGGCTGTTCGCTCACTTCCGAAATGTCCTCCATACTGTGATCCATGGCAATGCCACAGGATCTTCTGTGCCTCCTCTCTAGGGACGCATCTGCAGATCATTCCGTCTGCGCATCTCTTAAAGAGATATGGTTCATCCCATAAGTAGTACTTTGCATCAGAAATTAGTTTTTTCTTTTGCAACCTGCTGTACTCCTGGGGTATGAACCTCACAGCTTTATAATTTGCAATGTCTGCAAACCATGGTGCTTCCTGAATGGAAAAAAGTTACTCATCCGGAAAGGTCTCAGAGATCTCAGTAGGAGGGAGGGACGCCCCTGCTACTGGTTCTATCCGGGACAGGTGATCAGCTACCTGGTTCTCTGTCCCTTTTCTGTCTCTTATTTCTATATCAAAATCTTGCAGAAGCAACACCCATCTTATGAGCCTGGGTTTTGAATCTTGCTTTGTGAGTAGATATTTAAGAGCAGCATGGTCAGTATACACAATCACTTTTGAACCTACTAAATAGGATCTAAACTTGTCAATGGCATAAACCACTGCAAGTAACTCCTTTTCTGTGGTTGTGTAATTCTTCTGTGCATCATTTAGAACACGACTGACATAGTAAATGACGTGCAGAAGCTTGTTATACCTTTGTCCCAACACTGCACCAATGGCATGGTCACTGGCATCACACATTAATTCGAATGGTAATGTCCAGTTAGGTGCAGAGATGACTAGTGCTGTGACCAGCTTGGCTTTTAGGGTCTCAAATGCCTGCAGACACTATGTGTTAAACACAAATGGTGTGTCAGCAGCTAGCAGGTTATTTAGAGGTGTTGCAATTTTTGAAAAATCCTTTATGAACCTCCTATAGAATCCTGCATGCCCCAGAAAGCTTCTAATTGCCTTAACATTGGCAGGTGGTGGTAATTTCTCAATTACCTCTACCTTGGCTTGATCCACCTCTATCCCCTTGCTTGAAATTTTGTGCCCAAGGACAATTCCTTCAGTCACCATAAAGTGACATTTTTCCCAGTTTAAGACCAGGTTAGTCTCTTGGCACCTTTTCAGGACAAGTGCTAGATGATCAAGATAGGAGCTGAATGAGTCTCCAAATACTGAGAAGTCATCCATGAAGACTTCCAGGAACTTCTCTATCATATCAGAGAAGATAGAGAGCATGCACCTCTGAAAGGTTGCGGGTGCATTGCACAGACCAAAAGGCATTCTTCTGTAAGCAAATACTCCAGATGGACATGTGAATGCTGTTTTCTCTTGGTCTTGAGGATCCACTGCAATTTGGTTGTAGCCTGAATAGTCATCCAAAAAGCAGTAGTATTCATGGCCTGCTAGTCTCTCTAGCATCTGGTCTATGAATGGTAAAGGAAAATGATCCTTTCTGGTGGCTGTATTGAGCCTTCTGTAGTCAATACACATACGCCACCCTGTAACTGTTCTTGTGGGAACCAGTTCATTCTTTTCATTATGAACCACTGTCATGCCTCCCTTCTTGGGGACAACTTGGACAGGGCTCACCCAGGGGCTATCAGAAATAGAATAAATACTCCCAGCCTCTAGTAACTTAGTGACCTCTTTCTGCACCACTTCCTTCATGGCTGGATTTAGCCGCCTCTGTGGTTGAACCACTGGCTTAGCACATCCTTCAATAGGATCTTGTGCATGCATCTTGCTGGGCTAATGCCCTTAAGATCACTTATGGACCACCCAAGAGCTGTCTTGTGTGTCCTTAGCACTTGAATTAGTGCTTTCTCTTCCTGTGGATTTAAAGCAGAGCTTATGATAACTGGAAAAGTGTCACCCTCTCCCAGAAATGCATATTTCAGGGATGGTAGTAGTGGTTTGAGCTCTGGTTTAGGAGGTTTCTCCTCTTCCT
Source organism: Arachis ipaensis (assembly GCF_059453495.1). NCBI lineage: Eukaryota > Viridiplantae > Streptophyta > Magnoliopsida > Fabales > Fabaceae > Arachis > Arachis ipaensis. The sequence goes on from NC_142439.1 coordinate 99,680,593, forward strand.
GAGGGATTTTTAGAGGTTCTTTTATTTCCTCTAGTTCCTCCAAATTAGGCTGAACATCTTTAAAGATGTCCTCTAGCTCTGATTCAAGACTCTCAGTCATATTGATCTCTTCCACCAAAGAGTCAATAATATCAGTGCTCATGCAGTCATTTGATGTGTCTGGATGTTGCATAGCTTTGACAGCATTTAACTTGAACTCATCCTCATTGACTCTCAGGGTCACTTCCCCTTTTTGTACATCAATAAGAGTTCGTCCAGTTGCTAGGAAAGGTCTTCCTAGAATGAGAGTTGCACTCTTGTGCTCCTCTATTTCCAGCACTACAAAGTCAGTGGGAAAGGCGAATGACCCAACCTTGACAATCATGTCCTCAATGATGCCTGATGGATATTTAATGGAGCCATCAGCAAGTTGAAGACATATCCGGGTTGGTTTGACTTCTTTAGTCAACCCAAGCTTTCTGATAGTGGATACAGGTATTAGGTTGATACTTGCTCCAAGGTCACATAGAGCTGTCTTGGTGCAAGCACCCTCTAATGTGCATGGTATCATAAGCTTCCTAGATCTTGAAGCTTTTCTGGTAAGCTTTTCAGAATGACTGCACTGCATTCTTCAGTGAGAAACACTCTTTCAGTTTCTCTCCAATCCTTCTTATGACTTAAGATCTCTTTCATGAACTCAGCATAAGAGGGTATTTGCTCAAGTGCCTCTGCAAACGGGATCTTTATTTCAAGAGTCCTGAGATAGTTTGCAAAGCGGGCAAATTGTTTATCCTGTTCCGCTTGGTGGAGCTAATGAGGATAAGGCATCTTGGCTTTATATTCTTCAACCTTAGTTGCTGCAGGTTTATTCCCTACAGAAGTGGTTGGAGAAGCCTTCTTAGAGGGGTTACTATCAGCACTTGCAGGTGTCTGATCCCTCATTGGCATTTGAACGCCAGGATTGGGTGCTGGATGGGCGTTTAACGCCAGCTTCCCACCCTTTTCTGGCGTTTTAACGCCAGAACTGGACAAGGAATGGGCGTTTAACGCCAACTTTTCCCCCTTTTCTGACGTTTGAACGCCAGAGTTATTCCTCTATGGGCTCTTAGTGTCCTCAGAGAGATTTTGGGCAGTGGTTTGGTCATCCTCTGTCATTTGTTCCTTTCTTGACTTTTTGCTACTTTGAGCTGAGTTATTCAATGTCTTCCCGCTCCTTAGTTGGACAGCTTGGCATTCTTCTGTTATTTGTTTAGATAGCTGCTATCTTGTCTGATTCAATTGTGCTTCTATATTCTTGTTAGCATTTTTAGTGTCTTAGAGCATCTCTTTGAATTCTGCTAATTGTTTTGTCATAAGGAGTAATTGCTGATTAAGTTCAACAATCTGTTCTTGAGGATTAGGATCAGTAGTTACTGCCATAGCCTCTTCTTTTATGGAGGACTCACTGTTTGAGTACAGATGTTGATTTCTAGCAACTGTATCTATGAGTTCTTGAGCCTCTTCGATTGTTTTTCTCGTGTGTATAGATCCACCAGCTGAGTGGTCTAGAGATATTTGAGCTCTTTCTGTAAGCCCATAGTAAAAGATGTCTAACTGTACCCACTCTAAAAACATTTCAGAGGGGCATTTCCTTAGCATCCCTCTATACCTCTCCCAGGCATTATAAAGGGATTCATTATAACTGTCTCCATGTTTTTATGCTTGCTGTGGGTTGATTATTTAACCACCCCTTAGCTTGATCTTTTACAGCAAATGGAAACAGTAATAATCTGTAGACATTCTGATCCACTTCTTTATCACGTACTGTGTCAGCAATATGTAAGAACTATGCCAGAAACTCAGTAGGTTCTTCCTGTGGAAGACCGGAGTACTGGCAATTTTGCTGCACCATGATAATGAGCTGAGGATTTAGCTCAAAACTACTTGTTTTGATGGGAGGTATACAGATGCTACTCCCATATGCAGCTGTAATGGGGTTAGCATATACCCCAGAGTCCTTCTGGACTGTTCATTTCCACTTATGTCCATGATGGAGAAAAGGGAATTGATATGAATTGCAAATAAATTATATTTTTTTATTTAATTAAAAGTGACCGAAATAGAATAAAATAAAATAAATGGAAAATAAAATAAAATAAAATTTCGAAAAAAAAATAAAATAAAAGCAAATTGAAGACTAAATTAATTAATTAAAAAGTTTTGGAAATTAGCAATAAAAAAGATATGATTGAAAATTATTTTGAAAAAGATATGATTGAGAAGATATGATTGCAAATTAAAAAAAAGATATGATTGAAAAGAGATGATTGAAGAAATTAAAAAGATTTGATTTTTGAAAAAGATTTGAAAGGATCAATTTTTGAAATTTGAATTTTGACTTGACTAAAAAAAAGATATGATTTTGAAAATCTTTGACTAATTTAATGCAAAATTTCGAAATTTATGAGTAAAATAAGGAAAAGATATTTTTTTGATTTTTGAATTTTAATGAGGAAAGAGAAAAACAACAAAATGACACTAAACTTAGAAATTTTAGATCAAAACAAGAGAACAAACAAGAAAACTTTGAATGTCAAGATGAACACCAAGAACACTTTGAAGATCAAGATGAACACCAAGAACAAATTTTTGAAAAATTTTTAAGTAAATAAAAGCACAAAAACACACCAAACTTAAATTTTTTAGAAAATCAAATACAAATTTTCGAAAAATTAAAGGAAAACACAAAGAAGACACCAAACTTAGAATTTTTAAAAATCAAGAAAGAACTAAGGACATGCAATTTCGAAAATTTAAAAGAAAATAAAATCATGCAATTGACACTAAACTTAAAATATGAAACTAAACTCAAATAAAGACTATAAACCAACAAAAATAAATTATTCCTAATCTAAGCAACAAGATAAACCGTCAGTTGTCCAAATTCGAACAATCTCTGGAAACGGCGCCAAAAACTTGGTGCACGAAATTATAATCACACTTTTGCAACTCCGCACAATTAACCAGCAAGTGCACTGGGTCGTCCAAGTAATACCTTACGTGAGTAAGGGTCGATCCCACGGAGATTGTCGGCTTGAAGCAAGCTATGGTTATCTTGTAACTCTTAGTCAGGATATCAATAATTCTCATATTTAATTGTAAAAAGTAAAAGAACATGAAATAAATACTTGTTGTGCAGTAATGAAGAACAGGTTGAGGCTTTGGAGATGCTTTGTCTTTTGAATCTCTACTTTCCTACTATCTTCTTCTTCATGCACGCAAGGCTCCTTCCATGGCAAGCTTTATATTGGGCATCACCGTTGTCGATGGCTACTTCCCGTCCTCTCAGTGAAAACGTTCCAAATGCGCTGTCACCGCACGGCTAATCATCTGTCGGTTCTCGATCATATCGGAATAGGATCCATTGATCCTTTTGCGTCTGTCACTACACCCAACACTCGCGAGTTTGAAGCTCGTCACAGTCATCCCTTCCCAGATCCTACTCAGAATACCACAGACAAGGTTTAGACGTTCCGGATCTCAGGAATTGCCGCCAATAGTTCTAGCTTATACCACGAAGACTCTGATCTGAATCATGAGGCTAAGAGATATGCATTCAATCTAAGGTAGAACGGAGGTGGTTGTCAGGCACGCGTTCATAGGTGAGAATGTTGATGAGTGTCACGGATCATCACATTCATCAGGTTGAAGTGCGAATGAATATCTTAGAATAGAAGCAAGCGTGATAGAATAGAAAACAGTAGTAATTGCATTAATTCATAAAGAACAGCAGAGCTCCTCACCCCCAACAATGGGGTTTAGAGACTCATGCCGTAGAGGATACAATATGAAACATGTAGAATGTCATCAGGTACAAGATGAATCACTAAAAGTAGTTTTTATAGTAAACTGGTGACCTAGGGTTACAGAAAATGAGTAAGCTAGGGTGTTTAGTGTAAAATTCCACTTCCGAGTCCCACTTGGTGTGTGCTTGGGCTGAGCATTGAAGTTTTCATGTGTAGAGACTTTTCTTGGAGTTAAACGCCAGCTTTTGTACCAGTTTGAGCGTTTAACTCCAGCTTTTGTGCCAGTTCTGGAGTTAAACGCCAGAATTCTTGAGCTGAGTTGGAACGTCTGTTTAGGCTATCAAATCTCGGGCAAAGTATGGACTATTATATATTGCTGAAAAGCCCAGGATGTCTACTTTCCAACGCAATTGAGAGCGTGCCGATTGGGCTTTTGTAGCTCCAAAAAATCCACTTCGAGTGCAGGGAGGTCAGAATCCAACAGCATCTGCAGTCCTTTTTCAGCCTCTGAATCAGATTTTTGCTCAGGTCCCCCAATTTCAGCCAGAAAATACCTGAAATCACAGAAAAATACACAAACTCATAGTAAAGTCCAGAAAAGTGATTTTTATTTAAAAACTAATAAAAACATAATAAAAACTAACTAAAGTATACTAAAAACATACTAAAAACAATGCCAAAAAGCGTATAAATTATCCGCTCATCAATGGTCCAAGGGAGAATCTTAGATTTTAGCCCGGAAAGTGTGAGGTTGGCGTTTAACTTGCCTCTGATGCAAGGAGATCTACATCCTTACACTAGAAGAGTCAACTTTGATCAGAGACTAGATCAAGTACTCTCAGACATCTGTGTGAAAAGAGCACAGTGGAAAAAGGATTCCCAAGGCAAGCCTATTCAACTAAGAAGGCTTGACTTCAAGCCCATAGCTAGAGGATGGTTGGAATTCATCCAACGCTCTATCATCCCTACTAGTAACCAGTCAGAAGTGACTATTAAAAGAGCCATGATGATCTATTGTATCATGATTGGAAGTGAGGTGGAAGTACATGAGGTGATTCCTCAAGAATTGTACAAGATAGCTGAGAAGCCTTCCACCAAATCAAGGTGGGCATTCCCACACCTCATCTGTCATCTATGCAATTCAGCTGGAATTGTGATAGAGGGAGATATCTCTATTGAAGAGGACAAGCCCATCACTAAGAAGAGGATGGGGCAAACTAGAGAGCATGCACATGAGCCTGTGTAGCCGCCTCAGCATGAGATCCCTAAGATGCCTCAAGGGATGTATTTTCCTCCTCAAAGCTATTGAGATCAATGGCATACTTCCATGGGAGAATTAAGCTCTAACATGAACCAGTTGAGGGTGGAGTATCAAGAGCATTCCACCATCCTCAATGAAATTAGAGAAGACCAAAGGACTATGAGGGAAGAACAACAAAGGCAAAGGAGTGACATTAAAGAGATCAAGCACTACATTGGATCCTCAAGGAGGAGCACTAGCCACAACCATTAAGGTGGATTCGTTCTCTTAATCCCCTCTCCTTATGTCATTTTTTCTGTTTTCTGTTATGTTGTATTATCTGTTCTCTTGTTCTTATTGCATGATCACTTTTGTCTATGTCTTAACACTATAAAATGTTCCATATATCTCTCACCTTGCTTAAAAGAAAATTTTAATTGAAAAGAATTGAGAGATACATGAATTTCAAGTTATAAAATAAGAATAGTTCAATTATTTTGATGTGGTGGCATTACTTTTGTTTTTTGAATGTATGAATAAACAGTGCATATTTGAAGTTGAAATTAAGAATGTTGGCTCTTGAAAGAATGATGAAAAAGGAAAAGTATTATTGGTAATCTGAAAAATCCAAAAATTGATTCTTGAAACAAGAAAAAGCAGAAAAAAGAAAAAGAAAAAGCATATTGCAAAAGAAAAAAAAAAAATATATATATATATATATATATATGCATGCAAAAAAAATAAAAATAAAAATAAAAATAAAAAGCAGAAAAAGCCAATAGCTCTTTAAACCAAAAGGCAAGAGCAAAAAGCCAATAACCCTTTAAACCAAAAGGCAAGGGTAAAAGGATCCAAGGCTTTGAGCATCAATGGTTAGGAGGGCCTACAAGGAAAAAAATCCTGGCCTAAGCGGCTCAACCAAGCTGTCCCTAACCATATGCTTGTGGCGTAAAGCTGTCAAGTGAAAAAGCTTGAGACTGAGCAATTAAAGTCATGATCCAAAGCAAAAAGAGTGTGCTTAAGAACTCTGGATATCTCTATCTGGGGATACTAGCAAAGTTGAATCACAATCCAAAAGGGTTCACCCAGTTAAAGTGTATGTGGCATTTATGTATCCGGTGGTAATACTGAAAAACAAAGTGCTTAGGGTCACGGCCAAGACTCTAAAAGCTATGTTTAAGAATAAAAAAGAACTAAACTAGGAGAGTCAATGATATCATCTGGATTCTAAGTTGCTAAAGAGACCAACCATTCTGAGTTTTAATAGATAGTGAGATGCCAAAACTATTTAGAAGCAAAAAGCTACTAAGTCCCACTCATTTCATTGAAACTGAGCTTCATTGGAAACTCTTAGATTTATTTTATCTTACTCTTCTTCTTTTTTTACCCTACTTTATTTTTATTTGCTTTGGGACAATCAATAGTTTAAGTTTGGTGTTGTAAGGAGCATATATTGTATACGCTTTTTGGCATCATTTTCATATAGTTTTAGCATGTTTTGTTTAATTTTTATTAAGTTTTTATAGGTTTCAGTAAAAAATTCACATTTTTGAATTCTACTTTGAGTTTGTATGTTTTTGTACAATTTCAGGTATTTTCCAGCTGAAATTGAGGAGCTGGAGCAAAAGTCTGATTCAGAGATAGAGAAAGCACTGCATATGCTGTCTTGATCTGAGCTCCTTGCACTCGAAAGAGCTATTCTGGAGCTACAGATATTTAAATAGAGCATTCTCAACGGCTATGGAAATCTGACTTCCAGAGCTTTCTAGCAATGTATAATAGTTCATACTTTGCTTCAGAATTAAAGGCCCAAAACCGGCATCCAACGCCAGCCTCCTGCTCTAGTCCAGGCGTCCAGCACCCAAAGGAGGAGACCAGCGTCCAAACGCCCAAAGAGGATCCCGTAGCCAGTGTTCAATGCCCTAGAGGTCTTCTAGCACAAGGATCTCATCAAAACTCAGCCCAAACACTCACCAAGTGGGCCCCGGAAATAGATTTTAGCACTAAAAGACTGTTTTACCCTTTCTTATGTAATCCTTAGTCATTAGTTTAGTATTTAAAGGATATTTTACATAATCTTAGGGGACCTTTATGCCATATTTTCGTTTATCATTTTATTTTCTATCAATATGAGTTTCTAAACCTCCTAGGTTGAGGGGAGGTGCGCAGCTGAGTTTTATGGATTAATAAAAGTACTACTGTTCTTTCTCAATTCGTGTTTGATTCTCTATTCTAAGATGTATCTTCGTTCTTCATCAATATGAATGCGTTGAACTGGCATAAGGTTATCACATTCTACATGGATTCAGAGTGAGTTTTTCATCGGACAATGATGAACCACCAGCTTGATTATACATCTCTTAGACGGCTAATCCACGACTTCGTTGGAGACTTCTCGAGACACTAGTTTAGCCGAAGTACGGGGAGATTAGGGTCTCTGTAGTAGAGCCTAGAACCCAAAGGCACAGCATCCTCTGATCCGGAAGATTCGACCTTGTCTGTGGCATTTTGAGTAGGATCACCAAGGAAAATGAACTGCAGGAGTTTCACCTTCAATCAGACTGGATCCGCACTAACCCTGGGGTTCATATCTGGAGGAGTATTAGCGATCTCTTAAAAAAGACGTTAATCACATACAGCCTTCCATAGAAGAAATCATTCATAATTGAAGAAGACATTAAGACCAGAGTTAATCTAGAAGGACAAAGCATCTCCAAGCCTTAACCATCTTCTTATCACTGCTTATAATTAAACCTTGTAATTCCATCTTTATTCCTTTTATGCTTTTAACCAAATCCAACAACTCTTCTACTCGCCTGACTAAGATCTGCAAGATAACCATAGCTTGTTTCAAACCACAATCCTCATAGGATCGACCCTAACTCGCTCAGGTATTACTTGTACGACCCAGTGCACTTGCTGGTACAGTTGTACGAAGTGTGGGGATTCGTGCACCAATCTCTTAGTTGCAAAGATATACAATACAATCAAGGAAAGCACAAATAGAGGTATAGATATGGCAGTTAAAGCAAATAGCAATTCATCATATATAAGCATTTAGTCAAACCAAAATAAAGCACACTCAAGCAAAACATACAAATGCATATGATACATGCTTATCCTACTAGCCATGAGCTCACGTGTCGGTTACTTTGCCAAAACCTGACACACCCGGTAGATAACCCAAATATTGTCTCTCTGATATGCATCTACACTCATGGGATATAGTGTTTGCCACACTCACGGGATATAGTGCCCACCGCATTTTCCGGAATAAAGTGTTTTCACACTCTTGGGATATAGTGCCAGCTGCACTCTTAGGATATAGTGCCTGTCACACTTTTCAACCATAATCATTATCCTCATAATCACTTTCAATCATTCTCATCGTTCTTCTTCCTTATTTCTTACCCAGAGCAAGTGGACAATGCTATTACATCTTACCCGGTATCTCAACTCTTACTCTGAGCAAGTGAAAATGCCACTGTCTCTTACCCGGGGTCTCAAACCCTTACCCGGAGCAAGTAGACAATGACACTGCATCTTACCCAGAGGTACATCTCATTCAGAGTCAGTTTCACCCTCAACTCCATTCTCAATATCATTCCAATTCTTTTTAAACTCATAATTACAATCGATTCTCATCATCAGCATCAATCATATTTCATTCAGCATTTCTAACACTTTATTAATTAAATTCTTCTCTTTGCAAACCTCCTTCAATATCAAACTAACTTCCTCAATAATTTCACTATTCTTTTATAATCTAGAACCAGCCTTCAGGCTTTAAATTGTAGTTACCGAGGTTTGAAAAGCTAGAGGCATGGTTTCAAAACTAACATAATTTTCAGCCAAAACAGGGTTCTACGTACGCGGAAGTGTGAAATCTTCCATTCTCGCATACGCGACCCTTGTCCGCGTACGTGGGATGTCTGGACGAATCCCAGGATACATGTCGCATGCATGTCCGCGTACGCATGGACTACAGAATTGGCAAAAAGCTGCTAAGTACATAAAAATCAGTTTTTTTTACACCAAACTTCGAACACGCATAACTTTTTCGTTAAAAATCATTTTTATTTCCTTCTTCGAATGTTATGAACTTTATAGACCCAATTTTCATTCGAGATATTTACAAAATTTGGAGGGTCTGGAAGTCAAGTTATAACCCGCAAAAGTTAGTTAAAAATTCAGTTTTTACTAAAAACCTCAAAACCTCTAATTTTCCAAAACCTTCTAAACAAACCAAACCCTTCATACCAAAATCAATCCAAAACACTTCCATACTATACCTAAACCTAATCAGACCAATTCCAATTTATCCATCCCCTTCGTTATCAAATTCTCAATATCAATCATTCTTTCATCAAATTTATCACACATCATATACATACATATATATATATATATATATATATATATATATATATATATATATATATATGTATATTCATTCACCTTACTCAGCACACATATAAATACATATAACCCACTAAATTCACCAATCCAAATACACAGTACACCAAACTCAGTTCATCATAACACATATATACACATTTATTCACTAATCACATCAACAACCAAATTCAATCCAAGCTTATCCTATGGTCAATTAGCCTAAGTTTTCATGCGATATTATATATTAACTACGAGAAACCAAAACTACACCTTGGCCGATTCCTCCCTAAACTCGGAACACCTCAAATATCCACTGATCCTCAAGCTCCAAAGCTCCAATTCCTCTCCAAATGAAAACTTAGCTTTCAAGGTTCACTCCCAAGCATCTAATTTCACCAATTCAATCTCTAATTCAACATAAATTCATTCTAATACATACAATTCTATACATAGCCACAATTCAATACCTGAACTTCACAAAATCAAAGTATTCACAAGGGATATGAGTTTTTCACCTTTCTCACAGATGTTTTGGGCAAAACCCAATGAATACCCACTGTTAGAGTTCACCTAAACCATCAAATTACACAATCCCTTAATATCAATAATCCAAAATTCACAAAATTGAGGAGGAGAATAACTGGGTGAGAAATGCAAATTTGTTACCACTTTGTTCAGATAGAATTGAAAGTGGATTGAAAGTTAATTGAATCTCAAATCTTAAACCCTAATCACGCTGACGGCTCGTCAATTGAATCTCCGGATTGAAAGTTACAAGGATTTGAAAGTGGAGGTGATTTTAGGGTTAGGGTTTCTCCTTCAATCTCTCTTCTTTCAGCGTGATTCCATCTTTGTTGAAGGGAGGAGTCGCTGAATTGAATTTATATATGTTGGGCCATGGGTTTGGTTTGGATCCAATCGGTTCGGCCCATTAGCCTATTTTTGGGCCAAATTCTTTAAAATGAGTGTTTTAATTCCTATTCTAAATATTTTTTTATCACTAAATTATAAAATTTAATTTCTTAATGTGTTTTAATAATAATTAATTTATTAGCTAATTATTCACTAATTACTCGGGGTTTACATGATAGATGCCAAAGGTTCTGCCTTGATCCATTTGGTGAAGTAATCTCCCACTATAAGGTATTTTACTTGTCTAAGTGCTTGAGAAAATGGTCAAAGTAGACCCAGTCCTCATTTTGCAAAAGATTAAGGTGAAGTGATCCTGATAAGTTCTTTTGAAGGTGCTACATGGAAATTTGGGTGTAGTTAACAAGGTGTACATTCTTTTACGAAATTGGTAGCATTATTTTACAAAGTTGGCCAACAGAAATTAGCTCGTAACATTTTCTTTGTCAATGATTTTGCCCTCAAATGATTTTTGCAAATGCCACTATGGACTTTATCTATAAGAGTTCTTCGATCTTCGAGTTTGGGACACATTTTAACAAAGGTGTAGATATCCTTCTTTTGTAAAGGACAATTTGAACTAAGGTATAGTTCTGAGCTTCTTTTATTAACTTATTTGCTTCCCTTTCCTTCTGAAGGAGGATATCAAACTTAAGGTACTCTATGATAGGAGTCATCCAATCCAGGTTATGTTAGAGACTGTTAATATGCCCAACGTCTCGAATTCTTTCGCTATTGATGATAGCTGCAACATTTCTTGAATCAAACTTTTGTTATTACCTCTTGACTTTGTGCTAGCTAGTTTAGGGCATCGGCTCATCCATTCAATTTTTGAGTTAAATGCCTAACCTTAGCCTCTTGGAATTTAGCTAATGGTGCTAACATCTTCTCCAGATATCTTTTCATGTTAGGATCTGTTCATACCCAGGGTCGAGTTATCCGACCCGGACTGATTAAGACAAAGCAACCGACCTCTTCAGGTCATATCTCCCGACCACTACTTTAAAAGAGTTCGGCCAAATCGTCAGAAGAGCCCAAAGCAGGCTCAAACAAAGGGACACAGCCCAATCTAAAGGCAGCTAAAGCCTAGAAAAGATAAAGGTGGTTCCCCTTAAAGATAAGATGACTTCACTAAAAGATAAGATAAGATAACTAACTTATCTTATCTAAGAATGTCAGCCCACACTACTAATAAATACATTGGAGCACCTAGGTATAAATCATACTCTGATTCTACTAAAAACCTACTTTAAGCCCATGCTAACTTAAGCATCGGAGTCTCTTGCATGTACCACCACCCTCCGGTGACGAAGGATCAGAAGCATCTCCAGCTCCACCAGTTCCAACAAGTCAGACACGACAGTTCCGGCCACCATAGCAGATCTCATCCGAGATCGACCTTTAGTTTCAGGTAACCCTCGGAACATTGGCGCCGTTGCCAGAGATCCTGGAAGTCATCCCATCATCATGGAGGACAACATTGATAATGACCGCGAGTCTGATCTAGAAAACAAGATGCCGCACAAAAACGCGGACATCACTTCCAAAGATACACCTCAAAACGGAGGAGATAAATAACCCCCAAACACAGAAATTCTAGCTGCCCTACAAGCTCAACAGGAACATCTCAAACAACTCGAAAAAAAAAGCCGAAAACCAGCGCGAAGCCGAGAGGGACCTTGACGTTAGGGATTTTTGCCAGTAAATAATTTTATAAAAACAGTCGCGTTGTAGATATAGTCTCTAAACCAACAGAAATCCCTTCATACAAACGTTTTGGTTGTCACAAGTAATAAACCCCTAAATAAATTGATAACCGAAGTATTCAAACCTCGGGTCGTCTTCTCAAGGAACTGCAGGGAAATATGTTCTTATTATTGGCTATGGGGATTGTAAATTGGGGTTTTGAGAATGAGGAGCAAGTAATTTAAGTGGCAATTAAAGTAAATGAAGAACAAGTAATTTAAATAGCAAGTGAAATAAATAAATGACTGTAAATAAACTTTTGGCAAGGTATGAGAAATTAGAGGTCCTATCCTGGCTATCCTTATCAATGATGATAATAATTGAATCTTAATTCCACTTTGTTAGCCTTTACTAAGATAAAGGAAGGTCAAGGGATTAATTGGATTGATCTTCGGATCCTATTTTATTTTCTAAGAAAAGATTGGGATTCTTGAAGCTCAATTCAATTAACAAAGATAACAATTATCAAGCATGTTTGAGTTTGGTAACTCCTGAGTTACTGATTTCTTAACCAAAACCAAAAGGAGAAAAGTAAATCTACTGGAATAAGAATGTCTTCAGATTGGGAATAATTGTAACTAATAAATAAAAGAAAGCAATATTAACTGAAATACCTCAAATAACATTAATCCAAAATAATAATCTATAACATGGAAGAATTCATAAATTAAATTGCAAAAGTAAATAATCAACTAAAGTAATGAATAAAAGTAAAAGAGAAGCTTAAAGTAAAGGAACATTAAACCTGGGATCGAGAGTCACTCCCAAACTAAGAGAAATCCTAAATCCTAATCCTAAAAGAGAGAGAGAATCTCTCTCTAAACTAAATCTAAATCATGAAAACTAAAACTAAAAGTCGTCTCTCTATGAATAGATGCATTCCCTCACTTCACAACCTCTGGTATATGCCTTCTGGACTTGGATTTGGGCCAAAAAGGGCTTTAGAAATCGCTGGGAGCGTTTTCTGCAATTTTTGGTGCGTGGCCTCTGTCACGCGTCCGCGTGGGTCACGCGGTCGCGTCATTCGGAGCTTTTCTTGTCACGCGGTCGCATCAGTCATGCGGCCGCGTCATATGTGTTTTGCTTAAGGCGCGCGGTCGCGTCAGTCATGCGGCCGCGTCGCGTTGATTCGCGCTTGGCATGCGTCTGTGTCGCCCATGCGATCGCGTGGATGCCAGTTTCTTTAGAAACTCTGTTTTGTGCTTTCCTTCCATTTTTGTATGTTTCCTTTCCATCCTTTAAGTCATTCCTGCCTTAGAAGATCTGAAACTACTCAACACACTAGTCACGGCATCGAATGGAATTAAAGGTAATTAAAATAATTAGTTTTAAAGCATAGGAAACATGTTTTTTCACATACATCACATAATGAGGAAGGGAAAGTAAAACTATGCAATTAATATGAATAAGTGGGTGAAGGATTGAATAAATCACTCAAACTAAGCATAAAATATATCATAAAATATGGGTTTATCAGACCTCCGGAGAGAAAATAGACGACGCCGAGAGTTAGAAGACAAACTCTTAAAGCTCGAAGCTGACCTCAAAGATAAAACAGTTCAAACCAATCGCAATGACAACTCCCACAGAGATCAAGACCCATTCACCAAAGAAATCATGAAAACTAAAATCCCAAAAGACTTCAAAGCTCCTGACATGATTTTATATGACGGCACATCAGACCTAAGCCACCATCTTAGCAACTTCAGAAGCTGAATGTACCTCACCAATGCCTCCGACGCCCTTCGATGCAAGGCCTTCCCGACCACCTTAACAAAGACAGCCATAAAGTGGTTCGACAGCTTATCCCCTCGATCCATCACCAGTTTTGACGACCTAGCCAAAACATTCCTCGCCAAGTTCTCCATCCAGAAGAACAAAGCCAAACATGCCCCGAGCCTGCTAGGAATCAAGCAAGGAGATCGGGAAAGTCTTCGCAACTACATGGAAAGATTCAACAAAACATGTCTGCAAATACAAAGTCTGCCCACAGAAGCAGCCATTATGGGGCTCATCAATGCCCTGAAAGAAGGGCCTTTTAGTCACTCCATATCAAAAAAGCTTCCAACGTCCCTGAACGAATTGCAAGAACGGGAAGAGAAGTATATCAACATGGAGGAGAATTCTCGATTAGGAGGAACTTCAAGATCTGGATTCTCCTACCCCCCTCGAGACAATGATAAAGAGTCCAAGAAAAAAAAAGATCAACCTAGTGAAAGACTCAGAAAATACCACAGTTACACCCCTCTTCGGGTGTCCCTTGTGGATATTTACCGAGAAATATGCAACACTGAGAAGCTCCCGCCACCTTGCTCGATTAAAAGCAAGAAAGGAGGGGCAAATCGGACAAAGTACTGCGAATACCATCAAATTTATGGACATTCTACTAATGAATGCTTCGACTTAAAGAATGTCATAGAAAAATTGGCGAGAGAAGGACGACTAGACCAATACTTAGCCAACAAATCAGATGAGCCAAGAAAAAGAAGGGATGAAGAGGTCGGACGGGCTGAACGACCACCTCACACTCTTGAGAGATATGTTCACATGATAAATGGAGGATTCGCAGGAGGAGAGATCTCTAAATCATCTCGTAAAAGATACCTTAAAGAGGTATATCATATTGGGGAAGGAGAGAGGTCATCCAACCTCTCCACTATTACCTTTACCCAAGAAGATGCAGCAAGCATCATCCCGGGACATGATGACCCCATGGTCATTACTATCATACTAGCCAACGCAAATCTCCATTGAAAGTTAATAGACCAAGGAAGCTCCGCAGATATCTTGTTTAAATCCACCTTCGATAAACTTGACCTACAAGATAAAGAACTCAGAGCATATCTGAACAGTTTGTTCGGACTAGGAGACACTCTAATCTAACCACTTGGATATGTTTCACTGCACACAACCTTCAGAAAGGGAACCCGGTCAAGGACACTTAGCATAGACTACATCGTAGTCGACGTGAGCTCAGCTTATAATGCCTTAATAGGTCGAACAACACTGAACCAGCTCGCCGCAGTAGTTTCAACTCCACATCTATGTATGAAGTTCCCAACCCCAGAAGGGATCGCCACGATAAAAGGAGACTAGAAAATTACGCGACGCTGTTACAACGAAATTTTGAACCTTAGACGCAAAGGAGAAGAGATCAACACTATTGAACTCGGGGGAGTTCGGGCTCATGAGGAACTTCGACCGCAACCTGAAGGCGAGACTGAAGAGGTCCAAATCGGCAATGCCTTTGATAAGACAACAAAGGTCAGGGCAACCTTAAAAGAAGACCTAAAAGAATCTTTAATTCAGTTCCTAAAGGATAACGCCGATCTCTTCGCATGGAAGGCCGCAGACATGCCGGGCATAGATCCCAATCTAATGTGCCACAAACTAGCGGTGTACCCAGGATCTCGACCAGTACAGCAGAAGCGTAGGAAACTCGGACCAGAAAAATCCCAAGCTGTGGAAGAACAGGTACAAGCTTTGCTGAAGGCGGGGTTCATAAGGGAGGTCAAATACCCACTATGGCTAGCCAACGTTGTCTTGGTAAAGAAGTCAAACGGAAAGTGGCGGATGTGCACTGACTACACCGATCACAATAAAGCTTGCCCGAAAGATCCCTACCCACTCCCAAGTATAGATACTCTAGTAGACGCTTCCTCGAGATACAAGTACCTCTCCTTCAAGGACGCCTATTCAGGATACAATCAAATCCTGATGTATCTACCTGACCAAGAAAAGACCTCGTTCATAACCCCAAAAGCAAATTACTGTTATATCGTTATGCCATTCGGACTAAAAAATGTAGGAGCTACCTACCAAAGGTTGATGAACAAAGTCTTTGCAGACAACATTGGGAAACTGATGGAGATTTACGTGGACGATATGCTAGTAAAGACACAAAATGAGGAAACAATGTTGCCCGACCTCGCCAAAGTATTCAACACCATCAGAAAGCATGGTATGCGACTTAATCCCGCAAAATGCACCTTTGCGGTAGAAGTTGGCAAATTCCTGGGCTTCATGCTCATGCAAAGAGGAATAGAGGCAAACCCAGATAAGTGTCAGGCTATACTCAACATGAAAAGTCTGACCTGCATCAAAGAAGTACAGCAGCTCAACAGAAGACTTGCAGCCCTGTCCAGGTTTCTGGCCTGGTCAGCCATCAGATCTCTCCCCTTTTACGCCACATTAAGGAAAGGAAAGAGATTTGAATGGACAATAGAGTGTGAACAAGCCTTCCAGGATTTCAAGAAATTTTTGGGGCAACCACCCATTCTTACTCGACCACAGATAGGAGAAGCACTCATATTATACCTCGCAGTGGGAAATCGGGCAATAGCCTCAGCGCTAGTCAGAGAAGATGAAAGTGGGCAATAACCCGTCTACTTCATCAGCAAAGCGTTACCTGGGGCCGAAACGAACTATCAAAAGATAGAAAAATTCGCCTACGCACTCATACTCACTTCTCGACGACTCCGCCCGTACTTTC
This sequence comes from Arachis ipaensis, assembly GCF_059453495.1. Taxonomy (NCBI): domain Eukaryota; kingdom Viridiplantae; phylum Streptophyta; class Magnoliopsida; order Fabales; family Fabaceae; genus Arachis; species Arachis ipaensis. The sequence goes on from NC_142439.1 coordinate 99,697,142, forward strand.
AAGTGCACACTATCAGGGTTCAGACCAATCAGCCCATAAAGGGCATCTTACAGAAAACAGAATTAGCTGGAAGAATCTTGCAGTGGGCGGTCAAGTTGTCCGAATTTGACCTTCATTATGAAGCTCGGACCGCCATCAAATCACAATATCTAGCCGACTTCATCGCCGAGTACACTGATACCCCAGGAAAACCCACAAAATGGAATCTCTATGTTGACGGTTCTTCAAACAAAACCGGGAGTGGCGCAGGTGTGATAATAGAAAGTGATCAGGGAACCCCAAATCGAACTCTCACTAAAATTCGAAATCCCTGCTTCAAACAATCAAGCTGAATACGAGGCATTACTGGCTGGTTTGAGGCTAGCTAAGGAGGTAGGAGTCCAAAAACTCACCATCTTCAGTGATTCGCAAATAGTTACCTCTCAAATAGAAGGGAACTACCAAGCTAAGGATCTCACCATGAAAAAATACCTAGACAAAACCAGAGAACAGCTCGGACAACTCGGGGAATATGAGGTCCAACATATACCCCGAGAGCAAAACGCCCGAGCTGATGCCCTCTCAAAATTAGCCAGCACCAAACCAGGGGGCAATAATAGAAACCTCATCTAAGAAAAGCTGCAAAGCCCATCAATCTTAGAAGAAGAAAAAATTCTAACCATATCAGGTCAAGATCAAGGGTGGATGACCTCCATAATCAACTACCTCAAGTCAGAGGCACTCCCCACATATAAAAAGGAGGCAAAAAGGTTGATACGAGAAGCCCAGTACTACACTATCGTGGGCGACATCTTATATAGGAGAGGGATTTCAACACCCCTCCTAAAATGTGTAGTGCCTTCAAATACAAGGGACGTCCTGGAAGAAGTACACAGTGGCATGTGTGGCAACCACTTGAGGGCACGAGCTCTTTCCAAAAAGGTACTACGAGCTGGATTCTTCTGGCCAACCTTACAAAAAGAAGCGACAGAGTTTGTCAAGACATGTCCACCATGTCAGAAGCATACTAACTTTCACATCACCCCACCAGAGGAGCTCATCAGTGTAATCTCACCTTGGCCGTTTGCAAAGTGGGGGCTAGACCTCCTTGGACCCTTTCCCCAAGGATCGGGACAAGTCAAGTTCCTCATTGTAGGGGTAGACTATTTCACAAAATGGATTGAGGCAGAGCCCCTAGCTAATGCCACCGCTCAAAGAAGTCAGAAATTTCTATATAGGAACATTATTACAAGGTTTGGGTCCCATACTCCATTACCATGGATAATGGCACTCAATTTACTGATACAGGTTTCAGGAACTTGGTAGTCGACTTGAAAATAAACCACCAATTCACATCCGTAGAACACCCACAAGCTAATGGACAGGCAGAAGCTGCCAACAAAGTCATACTAGTTAGGTTAAAATGGATACTACAGGACGCAAAGGGAGCCTGGGCTGAAGAGCTCCCCCAAGTCCTATGGGCATATCGGAAAACTCCACACTCCACCACAGCAGAATCGCCCTTCCGACTTGCTTAGGAATAGAGGCAATGATCCCAGTAGAGATAGAGGAAGGATCCCCTAGAAGGATCCTCTACAATGAAGAGGCCAACTCCCAAAATCAACGGAAAGAACTCGACCTACTTCCGGAAGTCTGAGAAAGAGCTCGGATTAGAGAGGAAGCGTTAAAGTGTCGAATGACTTTAAGGTACAATCAAAGAGTAATCCAGTGAAGCTTCGCCAACAACGATCTCATCCTAATTCGAAACGACATCGGAGCAGGTCGGTCAGGAGAAGGAAAGCTAGCAGCTAACTGGAAAGGTCCTTACCGAGTTGTATAGGTACTGGGAAAAGCCTACTACAAGGTGTCCGACCTCGAGGGACAAGAGCTACCAAGGTCATGGCACGCCTGTAATTTAGAAAGGTACTATAGTTAGAAAGTAATAAAGATCTTAGGTCAATGTGCACTCTTTTTCCTGAAAAGGTTTTTTAATGAGGCACCAAACCAAGATCTATAGAATTGCCCGACTTAGAAGGGTAAACACCCATATGTATATATTCCTGTCTACATGCCTATTTTTCTACTTGAATAAAGTTTTTCAGATCCTAAAAATTCCTTACCAAGACGCATTAATCTGAGTGCAAAAATTCACTGCCCGATCAAAACAAGGTCGGCGAGGTGAAAACCAAATTCACTGCCCGATCACGATAAGGTCGGCAAAGATGAAAACAGAATTCATCGTCCGATTTCGACAAGCTCGGCAAAAGTGAAAACAGAATTCATAGCCCGATTTCGACAAAATCGGCTAAGATGAAAGCGATAAAAATAGATTAATGCAAGAAGTTATAAAAATTAATCCATAAAAAGTGGCCTGACGAGGTCTAACTAAAAATGGACTACTAAAAATAACTTACAAAGAGGTCGGACAAAACGACCAATGCAAGAAGTTATGAAAAGTAATCCATAAAAAGTGGCCTGACAAGGTCTGACTAAAAATGGATTACTAAAAATAACTTATGAAGGATCGACATAAGAAGTCGGACCAACAAAAAGCGTGCGCTAAAAGGGACACAGCTCTGCCTAAAAAAGCCACGACTCCACAACAAGGCTATCAAAATTGTTCAAAGACTAACTAAAAAGGGTTCTGCCAGAACACTAAAAAGTTGTCAAACAAGATAGCCCTAAAGGACATCTCGCCCAACCAAGAGAGAAATAAAAGATCTAATCAAAATGAGGACGGACAATTAGAGCACCAACACTCCATAAAGACCTACACAAAAGTTGCAAAGGCATGAACAAGCATGTCAAGAGAAATATACCCATCAAAATAAAAACATTTAAGAAACTCAAGAGGCCACTTGAGAAGCAGCCTTTGAGTTTAAAAGTGTTTCGTTTTCAAAATAAAGTTGCATAGGAAGCAACTGAAAGTCAGAGAGCCAAACCACAAACAAATTACAAAAGGAGAGTTTTAAAAGCCAACAAATCGGGCTGTACAGATAAAACAGAGATATCATAAGGGGTTCAATGTTTCTCTATTGGTAGCATCAGTGGCTGAAGGAGGAGGTATGATATTCACAGGGATAGCGTCCACGGTCCCATCCTCACGATTAAGAATTTCGCAATCCGGATCAGGTTGAGAATGGTCGACCTCAGCAGAAGGATTTGAAGAAGTCGTGGCTACAGAAGCCTTGGCTGGTTGTTCAAAAGGAGGAGGCTCATCATCCTCGTCATCTGGGGCAGGCACTATCTTACCATCTTACACTACATTGTCCAGGCTAAAGAGTGTCAGGTCGAGTTTAGGAGCAAGAACTCGGACCTGAGCCTTTAGATTCTCATAAGCACCAGTCACGGAATCCACCAGATGGCCCTGAAGATCGGCATAGTTTACAAGAGCAGATTCAAGCCTCTCCCTTAGCTCCAATACCTCAGCGTAAGTGCGGGTATAACTTTTCTTGTGTTTCTTCATCATCTCCTCCACCAATTTTGCAGTCGCCTCAGCCTCGACAGCCCGCGACTTCTCCTTCTCCACGAGCTCCAATTTGGCCACCCTAGCATCAAGCTCATCCTTCAACCCCTTGACTCTATTGAATTCCGACTTGGCATCCTCAAGAAAAGCTTTCGTAGCATGAATTAAGGAGCCCTGAACAGTACGGAATAGAGCTGCGCCCATATGAGCCATCCGAATACTGTTACTGGTGATAAAATCCAAATGGTGAAGGATGGACACTTCATCCATAGGAATTCAACCAAAGGGGGCGATCTGATTATCAATAAATCTCACAGCATCAAAATCTGGGGCATCCAAGTCATAAGGTTTAGCAGTCTTTTGTTTTTTAGGAGGTGGGCCAGCATTAGAAGAAGCGGCAGCACCAGTGGATGGTCGAACTGGGTCAAAAGGAATAATTCGGACTTGAGGGGTAGGAATAATCTTCCTCGTCCCAGAAGCACTTGATGTTGGTTATTGTGGAGGAACCTGAGAAGACTCTCCTTCTACAGTCTTAACCGAAATGTTGGAGGCAGCGGTCGCCTTCTTAGCACGATGATAAGCCATCATGGAATCTGCATGCTTCACCATCTCTGAAAAGGAAAAACACCAAAATTAAATAACCAATAAGAAAGGTATAGATCAGCAAATAAATACAGAAAAGCTAAAAGGACGTCAACAACTACCCAATTCAGCCTTAAGAAGGGAAGGATCTCCTAGAAACTTTTTTGTGTCAAGATGAGGAGGCTCTCCCCAATTTTCCTCCAACACATTCACGAAGGCCTGCTCGACCTCATCCAGACTTTTCCAGGAGTACTTAGCTACAACTACATTCTTCTGCCAGCAAAGAGGGAAGGTAGGCTCATCATTCTCATCCAAAAAGAAGGGTCGAGCTCCGTCAACAGCTCGGACCTTGAAATAGTAGTTTTTAAAGTCCCTAAAGGACTCGTCATACATAGAGAAAACTTTCTTTCCTTGAGTAGCTCAGAAGGAAACCTAGGAGGCTTTTTTCTTCGCTACCCCAGGCTTCGTCAACACAAAAAGGTAAAGGAAGAGAGTTTGGGTAGGTCGGATATCCAGTTCTTGGCACAACAATTGGAAGATCTTTATGAACACCCATGAATTCGGATGAATCTGAGAAGGAGCTACGTTGCAAGACCACATCAACTCGGTCTCAAAAGGGGTAAAAGGAATGATAATATTCAACTGACTAAAGAAATAGTCATAAGCATAGAAAAAGGGACGTTCTTCTGGAATCAAGAAGGGAAAACTAACCCTCTCCTGAGGTTCAGGTGACACTAGCTCATAATTTTTCTCTTGATCCCTATCGCTACAAATTCTATGGTGCCTCCTAAGCCGCACACAATACTCAGAGTCAGCAACAGTAACACACATCAACACAATACTCAGAGTCCAGCCATAATACTCAGAGTCCAGCCAGTCCGACATGCCATCAGGGATCTTAGTAGACATCTCAACAATATTTTTGTGAGAAGACATAGGCCAACTATTCCTACAGGAAGAAAAAGAAACCATGGGTTACTACCAAACAACTCAGACAAATATGAAAACAGTTCGGATTTTATTATGTATGAACGACAAGAAGCAGACACGGTAGCAAAAGGGAAACCCCAGGATTCACACTAAAATCCAGGGGCACCCTTTGGAGGCAGTAACGAGGCAGGAACTAGAAAAGAAGGAAACCAACGGACCATGCCCTAACTATCTCACAAATAATCCTCTTCTAGTAACATCACAAAGCAGCAAGAATTTTCATCATCATCAACAAGGACTATCAAGACTACAATCTTTCTTCATCAAAAATGGTTCAAACAAAGTAGTAAACCCAAAAACGAAGACACGCAGAAATGAAGGATGCAGGAACGGCCCTAATAAAACCTTAGGAAAGCAAAAATCATCAGGCATACATCATAGCAAAGGAAATACAGGGATCATCACAAAAGATGCAAGCTTTTTCAGATAACCATCATTCATTCCGTGAGAAGGTCAAAGATTCTCAGAGACAAAGCACATGCAACAGCGGAGACACATAAAAAAGTGATTAAATAAAAAATAATAAAGGGAAGAGAAAATACCAACCTGTATAGGAAGAAAAGACGAGCGTGAGGGAAGGGTCTGGAGGAAACGGTGGAGATTAAACACCCTTGAATCGAAGCAGACAGAAGGGAGGAAGCACTTCAAGCGAAACGACGAAACACAAAGGGTTGAGAGAAACAAAGCGAACCAGAAGCAAAAAGAAAGGAAGCAAGAAACTGAAAGATGAGACTTGAAAATTCAAAGTGAAAGGAAAAGAGGGAAAGAAGGGAAACGGCAAAAGGGGAGTTAATGAGCATTTAAAACCTCGCACGTTCCCAAGGAAGCACAACGCACGCAGTAATTAAACAAGGGAAAAGAAAAAACGCTCCGCATTCAAAGGAGACCAGCAGGAGTTATACGAAGGTCGACAAAAAGGCTAAATGCTCGAGCTCGACTTCTCCAAAAGATCGATGTCGGAAGACGCGACCTTAAAAGGTAAAATCGAGATCAAGAAGGGGCACTGTTCATACCCAAGGTCGAGTTATCCGACCCGGACTGATTAAGACAAAGCAACCGACCTCTTCAGGTCATATCTCTCGACCTCTACTTTAAAAGAGTTCGGTCAAATCGTTAGAAGAACCCAAAGCAGGCCCAAATGAAGAGACACAGCCCAATCTAAAGGCAGCTAAAGCCTAGAAAAGATAAAGGCAGTTCCCCTTAAAGATAAGATGACTTCATTAAAAGATAAGATAAGATAACTAACTTATCTTATCTAAGAAGGTCAGCCCACACTACTATAAATACACTGGAGCACCCAGGTATAACTCATACTCTGATTCTACTAAAAACCTGCTTTAAGCCCATGCTAACTTAAGCATCGGAGTCTCTTGCAGGTACCACCACCCTCCGGTGATGAAGGATCAGCAGCATCTCCAGCTCCACCAGTTCCAACAAGTTGGAGACGACAGCCCCGGCCACCACAGCAGATCTCATCCGAGATCGACCTTCAGTTTCAGGTAACCCTCGGAACAAGATCCTTAGCCCGATAGTCATCATCCATTTTTGAGGTTATTACTTGAGAATCGCTAAATAGGACCACTCTTGAGGCACCGACTTCTTCAACCATTTAAAGTTAGCCAGAATGACTTTGTATTTAGCTTGATTGTTAGAAGCCAGGAAATTAAATTTGAGGGATAACTTCAGCCGAGTTCCATCCTCGCTTTCTAGGATAAGTCCTACACCGCGAACAACCTTATTGATGAACCATTCACATACAAACTCCATGTAGTCGAGCATTTTGTATGTTTTTTTGCATATTCGGCAATGAAGTAGGCCATACATTGTGACTTGATAGCTATCCGATCCTCATATCTCAAGTCGAACTCGAATAGCTCAACAACCCACTACAACAGTTGCCTTGTAATGTCTGTTTTCTGTAAGATGTGCTTCATGGGTTAATTAGCTTGGACCATCATGGTGTGGGCTTGGAAATAGAGTCATAGTCTTTTGGAATCCAAAACGAGGACATAGGAAAACTTCTCAATTCTTTGATAATTTAACTCGATTCCTTGCAACACTTTACTTGTAAAATAAACAGGCTTTTGCCCTGTTTCATCTTCTCGAACAAGTGCAGAAGCTATAGCATTATCTGCTACAACTAAATATAGGACGAGTTCTTCTCCTACCTCTGATCGGGTAAGAATAGGAGGTTGAGATAGAAACCACTTGGATTTTTGAAAATTTTGTTCACATTCTTGAGTCCAAGTGAAATCACCTCCTTTTTGGAGTATTGCAAACAATGGTAATAACTTTAGAGCTGATCCAGCTAAGAATCTTGAGAGAGCTACCAGCTTGCCATTCAATTACTGAATTTCTTTCAAGCAGATCAGACTTCTTATATCTAGGAATACTTTGCACTTGTCTGGATTAGCTTCAATTCTCCTTTGGTTGAGCATAAATCTAAGAAATTTCTCTCCTTCTGCTGCAAAGGTGCATTTTGTGAGATTTAGTCACATGCCATGCTGTCTTATGCTATTGAAAACCTCAGATAAGCCAGTCAGTAGGCTAGCTTCACTTTGGGTTTTGACAAGCATGTCATCTACACAGACTTCTATTAATCTTTATAAGTGAGGTGAGAACACCTTATTCATCAATTGCTGGTATGTTGCCATTTCCCTTTTCAACCTGAAACGCATGACTACGTAATAATAATTGGCCTTGGGAGTGATGAATGACATTTTCTCTTGATCAGGCTCGTATATTGGTATTTGATTATATCCCGAGTAAGCGTCCATAAACAAAAGAAACTTGTACCTTGATGGTGAATTCACCAAGGCATCAATGCTAGGTAAGGGATAAGGATCTTTGGGGCAAGCTTTGTTGAGGTCTATATAATCCATATAATCCTTAATTTCTTGTTTTGCTTCTTTATTAGAACTACATTTGCTAGTCATAAAAGGTACTTTACTTCTCTTTTATAAATCCAGCTTCCAAGAGTGCTTGAACTTGTGCTTCCACAACTGGTACTCTTTTAGGGCCAAGTTTTCATCATCATTGATGTACAGGTCGAAATCCTGGGTAAACAACCAGATTATGACATATGAGGTCAGGTTGTATGCCGAGCATGTCTGAAGCTTTTCTTGCAAAGAGGTTAGCATTCTCCTTTAATAAGAAAATGAGGTCCTCCTTTAACTTCTGTTCTAGATTAGCTCCCATATTGGTTATCTTTCCGACTTTATCACCTATATGAATCTCTTCCATTTTTCCTTCAGGCTGGAGTCTCATGTCTTTTCGCACTTGAACACCTCTAAGATTTATTGAATGGACCTCTTTGCCTTTTGAGCAGCCTTGCAGGTTTAAACTTTTATTATAATATATTCTCCCCAGCTTCTGATCTCTTCTTATGGTAGCTATTCTCTCCTAAGTGGAAAATTTCATGCAAAGGTGAAGAGTCGATACTACTATGGTAAGTTGTTTTAAAGTTGCCTAACCTATCAAGGTTGGATAATACAACATCTACTATAATATAGTTGAGGCTTACTATTCGCGCTTTTAATCCCTTGCCAAAGGTGGTATAAAGGGTGATATATCATAAAGGTTGGATAGGAAAATCTACCAACTTAAAGAGAGTATCTGGGTATACTTTCAAGTGTTTTCTTCCAAAACAGAGCTTATCAAAGGCTAGCTTAAATAGGATATTTGCTGAATTTTCTTAATCTACCAACATTCTATGAAGATTGGCATTGGCTAGAATCATTGTTATCACTACTGGGTCATCATATCCAGGGATCACACATTTTGCATCTTTCTTCATGAAAGTTATTGTGGGCAGATTAGGCATGTTTTCATTCTCCCAGACTTGATAAACCTCTTTCAAATGCCCTTTGCAGGAGGACTTAGTTATCCCTTCTCTTATGAACCCGCCAGTAATCACATGAATGTGTCTCTCAGGTGCTCTTGCTGGTCACTGTTGCTTTTCTCTATCTTCTTCCTCTATTTTTCTTTTGTTAGCTTCATCGCCCTTCTGACAAGGTACTCATCCAACCGTCCCTCTCTGGCTAGCTTTTCTATCACATTCTTCAAATCATATATAGCAATTATTAGAAGAATGGTTGTAAATTTTATGGTATTCACAGTATTCTGATCGATTTTTTCCTTTCTTGCTTTGAATTAGCCTTGGAGGTGATATCTTTTCAATGTGGCATATTATCTGCAAACATCGACCAAAAAAACTTACAACGGAGTATAGGAGTGATATTTATGAGGCCTATCCGAGCTATACTCTTCTTTTTTATTCTGCTTATTTTCCTTGTCTCGGGGTTGATATTGGTTGCCTTGTCCTGCTGTAGGTTTTCTTAATTGAATATTTTTCTCCATGTTAATATACTTTTCATCTCATTCCTAAATTTCATACAAAGAGGTTGGGTGCTTCTTTGATATGGATTGTGAGAAGGGACCTTTTCTGAGACCATTGACAAGTCCCATGATAGCTGCTTCAGTAGGTAAATTTTGGATTTTCAAAAATACTTTGTTATACTTCTCCATGTAGGCCCTAAGGACTTTTCGACCTCTTGTTTGACACCCAAAAGACTCGGAGTGTATTTGGCATTGTCTTTCTAAATGAAAAATTACGTGAGAAATCTTTTGGCCAAGTCGTCAAAACAAGTGACTGGCCTAGATGGGAGGCTATCAAACCATTTCATTGATACTTTGGTTAACCTAGTCGAAAATGCCTTGCACCTTGTTGCATCAAATGCATCCGCTAGATACATATGAATTTTAAAATTTCTTAGATAATATCGTGGGTCCGAAGTACCATCATAGAGGTTTATTTCTAGGCTTTTGAATAATGTCATGGGTCCGAAGTACCATCATAGAGGTCCATTTCTAGGCTTTGAAACTCTTTGGTACTCTAGCCCACATGATTTCTTCTGAGAATGGGTCATCTCTTCCTAAAGGGGTTGTATCATGATTAGCCCGAGATTTTTTGCCTTTAAGGTTGGACTTCAATCTCTTCAATTTTTCTTCAAGCTCTATATGGCTTTGTAGCTCCTTTCGTAGTAGTCGTTCAAATTTATGTTGTCACTCTAACTCTATCTTCAATTGTTCTAAATGACCTTGATGACCATGGACCAATTCTATGATTTTCGTTGCATCTCTATTTCCTGACGCTTCGAGAATATGGATCAAGGAACCTAACCTTTGCCCCCCTTAAGTTGCTTCTACCTTTGTCATCAGTGGTACCTTTACCCTTCTCCGAGTGTTTGGGTATAAAGATTATTTGATCATTATTTGGACACTCCGCACTATGGGATTCTAAATCAGATGTAGTACGTTCATTTTTTAGATGACCTTTTGCCATGGTTTAGTGTTGACTTCCAGGTCTCTAGCAACGGTGTCAATATTTCGAGGGTTACCTGAAACTAATGTGATTTGGGCCTAGATATAATGTACAGACTCCTTTTGATAAGGGTTCCGACATCTTTCCAACGAGGCAAAGTCGTCCAAGGTCTTTGAGTAAAGATGGTGGGTTGTATCTGCAAGGGACTCCAATACTTAAGTTAGCAAGGGTTTTAGGCAAGTTTAAGTGAATTAGGGTTGAGAAATACCTATGTTTGATGGAGTACTTATATAGTTGGGATGATGACTTGACCATCACTCTGGAACTCTTCCATCTATTGTGGTGGGTAGTTATTTTCTAACATTTAGAGAATTATTGTTATCCCTTGTTTTAAATAGTAGACAAGTTTGTAGGTGGGCATGTTAGTGTAGTTGAGACCTCTGTTCCTTCTCAGGTCGGGTCGTGCTTGGACCAAAGGATCCAGACTCCAGATAAGTTGGGTAGCTTGGTAATGTGAATCTTCTAGACTCTTTTAAATTTTGTAGGCTGAGCTTATTCATTTTGGTCCTGGTTTTAATTATGAGTTAGGATATGAACAATATTTGGTTTAAAATTGAAATACTTTCTTTGAAACTTAAAATTTTTGGGTTGGATTGTAAAAAAAAAAAAAAGATATTAAAAATATTATAAAAAATTAAAAAAAATTTAATGGGTTAAACAGGTTCGCCGGTTTATTTCACGGGACTAACCCGTAATTCATGAGTTAATTTGAGCAATTAAAATCTTGCTTTTATAAGTCTATTTTCGGAGGAAAAAACCCTATTTAAGCGGTTAAATGGCTAATCCGACAAAATCTAATAAAATTTAAAGAGTACGCAAAGATGAAAAAGGTTGTGTTATGTATTTGTTAATTGAAAAAATTACAAAGGTAAAGCTAAATATATAGGTTGAAATTGTAATCAAAATAATTCTATTGGGCTAAATTTATAGGTCCATGTAAGACTTCTTTATTGTTGTCATGGGCTAAAGTGGAAGAGTAGTTTAATACGCCCCTGCAAGCTGGAGGATAAAAGATGTCAAGAACACCGAGCTTATTGAGATTAAGATGGAAGACTTAAGAAGACAAAGGCTTGGTGAAGATGTCAGCTAGCTGCCCAGAAGAGGGAATGGGGAGAAGTTTCATCAGTCCAGCTTGAGATTTCTGTCAAACTAAGTAACAATCAACCTCTAAATATTTTGTCCGTTCATGAAAAACCAGATGAGCAGCAATATGAAGGAAATTCTTATTATCACAATATAAAACTAGTGGACAAATAGGAGAGATGTATAAAAATTATAACACATTTAGTATCCATTGAAGTTCACAAGTTGTGTTGGCAAGTGCACGATATTCTGCTTCAATGGATGAGCAGGCGATAGTGGTTTGTTTCTTGGTATTTTCAAGAGGTTAAAGAGCTGCCCAAGAAGAAACAATAGCCTGTTAAAGATAACCAAGTGTCAAGACATCTGGCCCAATCAGAGTCACTAAAGCTGAGAAGCTGAATTTCTGATTCTCTTGGAAAAAAAGTCCTTTGTCGGGGCTAAGTTTCAAAAATCGTAACACACGCTTGGCAGCTTGAACATGAAAGTCAGTAGGAGATGTCATAAATTGACTTAATTATTGAGTGTCATACATGATGTCAGGTCAGGTAATGGTGAGATAGATAAGACGTCAAACCAAACAGCGATAAACAAAATGGTCAGATAGCAGGGGATAATTGTCTTAATATAGTCTTGTGGCAGAATCCATTAGAACAGAAGCAGGTTTAGCACCTAATAAACCAGAATCTTCTAAAAGATCAAGACAGTATTTTCTCTAAGATAAGTAAATTTTCTTTACTGATTGAGCAACCTCAATACCCAAAAAATATTTTAATAGGTCCAAGTCTTTAATTTGGAAGTGTGGTGCAAAATAGACTTAATGACAACAAGTTCAGAAATGGAATTACCAGTGAGAACAATGTCGTCAACATGGACTCGAAGGATAGAAATTTGAGCACTAGTGAATTTAACAAATAGCACTACAAGATACACGGCAAATGCCGGCCGCGAATTACCAGCCCTTTCTGGAACCGTCGCCAATTAACGGAATAGCAGCGGTGATGGGAGTGTGCACCTGAAGCGTTGCTGACTGATGAGATCAGTGGCGTTTTTGTCTCCCAACCGCCTCAAAGAACATATTTTTGGACTATTTAATAAATTTTTTGGCAAAAAACAGAAGACGCTACTCTTTCACTTTTCGTTCGAACCTTAGGGGAGGAAAGGTGCCAATCACCTTCTCTAAGATACACTGCCGCCGTGACTCATTCCCTCTGTCAGTTCCAACAACTTTGTCCATGTCGTCGTTCTTCTCCGTCACTGGTGTGCTCCCTACGCCGTCGAGCTCGGTCGCGCGAAAGGAAACTGAAAGCGGTCGTCCAAGTCTCCTCAATCCGCGGTGCCAGTCCGTGTCGTCGTCGGCGTCCGTCCCATCCGTCCATCCTGGTGTCGTCGTCGGCACCCTCCCCATCCCGCTGTTGTATGTTGCTCGATCGCTCCCCTTTCCCTCTCTCTGGTTCGTTCTTCCCCTTTCTACTTTTCCCCCAATTTAATTCTGCCCTAATTTTGCTGCTCCCAATTTTGCCCTAATTGTATAACTATACAGAATTAAGAAAAAAAAACTTTCTATCTACATCATCTAACATGGTGTTGTTGTTAGATTCTGTGTATAACATGGTGGTGATGTTAGATTCTATGTATGGAAAGCTTTTTGAAATGTGTCAAATTTAAAATTCCTAGTTTAAATTTTGAACTAGAGTTATATTTTCTGTTCCTATGTGTTTTTTTTTTTTGTATTAAAATTGTTAGCTGGAAAGAAAATTTTGTTACATTAAGCAAGAGCTAGATGCTGGATCCCAATTTCAATAATAGTAGTTATCATTGCAACACATTCTAGATCAATGTTTTGAGTTTACTAGCAAAGATATAATTGACTTAGGTCCACCCATGTCAGTTTTCAAGGATCTCAGTTCAGCATGCAAGTTAGATAAGATGGTATTAATGAATTCTTGAAATAAAGAATTCTCTTGGATAGAAATCTGCATTGCTGGGTTTAAAGTGTAAGCAAGGAAGCACAGAGCATAAGAAAATAGTGACTACTCTTCACCGTTTATCGTTCTTAAAGGAAATCAATGAGGCCAATTAATAGGCTTAGCACTATGCATTCATCTTTGGAAACCCTGTTTAGTGAATGTCAGCATGTTCAAAAGAATGTACGAGTCTTGTAGTTCAGGTGATGAGATTAAAATTATTTTATAAGAGGTTATAAAGAAGAGAGAGTGGATGTATGGCTATATTAATTTGTTAGTTCTCTGCTTTACTCTCAATCCCTATTTGTGCATAATTTCTTCAGCTCAAGTGTCATTTATCTTTGTTACTTTGCAATTTGATATTGGAATCTATTTTTTGCACTTTCAAAATCAGTTCATGGATTTTCCTGTGCTCAATGAAAGCTTTATATGAGTTAAGAATAAATACGCATACACCCAAGTGGTGGATCCCAATGCAAGCTTTACTACAGGTATCTATTTATTTATTTATAAATTACTAAAGCTTAGTTTTTGTGTTTAATAATACTGGGTTTGTGTGTTTGAGTTATTAGATATGCTAAAATACGGAGGTCTAGCTAAGTTATACTTTGAAGAACAACTATCATCTGAGGTACAATTAATAATTATATATGCATTGAGTATTGTTTAATTTGATAAATTACAAAATTGAATAATGTGTAAATAAAATTAGGAAAAGGTTATAAGAATGGAATATCATGCATTTGAAAGCAGCAATGTGTTCTGCACTGGACTCGCCTTTGTCCCTAAAGAAGAAGGGGTTAACGAAATGGAAGAAGAAGAAGATGATGGTTGGACCATTGCTTTTGTTCACTATGAAGACACTAACTTATCACAAGTAGGAACTACTTCTTCTTAATTATGTACCATGCCATATATATGTAGAATAATAATAATTATTATAACTGCATGCATGAATGCAGGTTCATATAATTGAAAGAAAGAAGTTAAGTGGTGAGGCAGTTGCTAAGATTACATTGCCATGCAAAGTTCCTTACGGATTTCATGAAGCTTTCATGCCAATCTCTTTTTAGCCCCAACTCCCTCATCATAGCTTTATTTATGTTATGTATATATGTCATTGCTATTTTGCCATCATATTATACTTTTAATATAATAAAGCCAACACAATACAATGCTTGAATATAATTATATTTCAATCTTATAATGTCAAGATTAGAATAGTTGAGGTTCCATTCCGAGCTGTACGTTAAAGAGAGATGAAAGAGTCAAAGTTAGTTAGAGTAATAGCAAGTTAGTTAAAAATTCTGTTTTCAGTTAATGCTAGAGTAGTCAACTTTTCTCTTTGGTCCTTTGAGTATATATACTCCGACAGAGTAGATCACTTTGCTTTTGACCAGAATTTTATCTTTAACTTATTATGATATTACTGAATCCAGAGGATCAGAGTTTATGAGTTTTTAGACGGTCTTTTTTGTAAACTTATACTTCAAGTAATTAGTATTAGTCTTTTCTAGCTCAGCTGTGTTGTATGGTTGTACTTGAAATATGTTCATTGCTTATATTAGTATAATTTAAATGCAGCCATCATCAATTCATCATCATGGTATTATCTATATAATTTAGATTTGCCAGTGCCTGCTCTTTTTTCAATTAGTGTTACACTTCGTGTATTGTATTATTAAGAATCTTTTGATCTCTTCTGATAATTATAATAAAAATCAGTTGAACCTGTCTCTAATTTCTTTTGCCAATTGTTTTATAGATGGACCCCCTTGATGGTTACTCATTCATGGAATAAAAAATGGCTTGAAGATAACTTAAAAGAACCTCCATCAGAGAACTTAGAAGTTCTTCCTTCACCATATCTCTCTCTTTCACTTATGAGCATTGTCAAAATTGCTAGGTATGTGTTCATAGAACTATCCTAACTAATCTTGGGAGATTCAACCAATGTAGACCTTTTTATTTTACATGTACATTTCTTAGAGCAAACATTAGTCTTGAGAATACTGCAGAAGTTTAACATTGAATTTTATCCACTTGATTGTGTTAAGCTACATATCTATGCCTTAAACTTTGTATATTCTATGGCTTACCACTACTAATCTATCTTTCTTTGGTGTTTATGCATAATAGAGAATGTGGACGGAAGACAAATGAATTAACACCGTGTCTAGATCCATGTGCGGTTTGTCTAGAAAAGAAGTGTACGGTTGCTGTAGAAGGTATTCTCCTCTTATATTGAAATGACAAATAAAACATGTGATTCTTTAATAAAAGAATTTTGTAAAGAGAGTAGGTTATAGTAAAGAAAAATGGCCTAAACTATTGTAATTATTCAGTTTTTTTATAAGCTCATGTATGAAATTGCGGCGGTTTAAAACCGTTCACATTTTTTTTAAAACACGTTACATAGATTTGTAGCGGTTTTAAAACTGCCACAATTTTTTTTCAAATTCACTGACCAAATAGCGGCAGTTATGCCAGCGGTTCCAATACCACAAAATCAAATCTCCACCCCTAATAGGCAACGCTTGTGGAACTGCTAGAATTTTTGTTTTGCAGCGGTTTAAAACCGCCGCAAATCCCTAAATAAACCGCCGCAGATTCCCAGCTCTATTGTAGTGTAGACTATAATTAGATAAGGTGTACTGATATCCATGAGATAGCAAAAGATGAAAAATTTTGTCATACCACATATGACTAGATTGTCGTAAACCATACAATGACTTCAGCAGCTTGCAGCATTGACTCGGTCGAGGAGATGTAAATCCGGGCAACAGAGTCATATAAACATCTTTAGAAAGATCCCCATATAAGAAAGTATTATTGACATCCAACTGATGTATGGGCCAATGCTTCATAGAGACCAATACAAAAACCAATCTGATGGTGACATGCTTGACAATAGAGGAGAAGGTTTTTAAGAAATCAACACCTTAAGTCTAGGTGAATTCTTTAGCCACAAGACGTGCCTTATATCGATCAACTGAACCATCAGGCTTGCATTTGATGCGATAGATCCATTTATAGCCAACCGGCTTAACACATGCAAGGCAATCAACAATATGCCAAATTTTGTTCAACTCAAGAGCATCCACCTCATCTTTCATAGAACTACACCAATTAGAATATTGATTGGAATCTTTAAAAGACTTTGGCTCAACATCAGAATATAGAGATAAAAAAACTTATGATGAAAAGATGAAAAAGAAGAAAAAGGCATAAATGAAGATAGAGGATACTAGCATTTTGAGAGAGAGAGAGAGATTTGTGAAGGTGAGGGAGAAATTGCACAAGTAATCAAAGAGATATGCTAGAAGTCGGTGAGGTCGGTCGGAATGACGAGGACGGGATTGCTCAAGTGATGAGGAAGGTAACATTGGATGAATAGGTGATGGTAGACTAGTGTCTATTGTGGAAGGAAGGGAGGGGGTATGAGTTGAAATAGATTCAGTGGTCATGGGTTCAAGTTAGTTAGGACACGACGGTGAGGAAGAAGGAGATGTTGTTGGAGAAAAGAAAGAATTAGATGGAAGTGGGTTAATGGGTATGGGTGAGAGTCTAACTGGAAGACTAACTAAATCTTGTTTTTGACAAGGCGTGTCTGGCAATGTTGGGCCGGGTGTATGGAATTGGACATTTTTGGTAACTAAGGACAAGATCATTTCATGAAAAATCACATTTCTAGAAATCTTAATTCTTTTATCTTATAAAACATAAACAATATGTCCTTTAAAACCATGTTCAAAACCAATAAACACAGCCTTTTTTGCTCTTGGATCAAATTTTGATCTATTTGCCATTAGGATAGAAACAAAACATAAACATCCAAAATTTTTAAGGTCATGATAATTTGGTGGATGAATAAATAAAATCTCTAATGGTATTTCAAAATTAATTGCAGATGATGGAACTTTATTAAGCAAATAAACAGCATGTTTAACAGCATCAGACCAAAAAGATGATGGTAAGTTAGATTGAAATATAAGAGCACAAGCTATATTCAAAATATGTTGATGCTTGCGTTCTACCCTTTCATTTTGTTGGAGTTTCAACACAACAACATTGATGAATAATGCCCTTTGAAGCATAAAAATCATGTAAAATGAATTCTGGTCCATTATCGGAACAGACAACTTTGACCTTAGAGTTGAATTTTGATCTAAAAAATTATTAACAATAGCAAAAGTACTGAAAGAACAAAAATAATGAGTAGTTGGATTTGGCAAAAGTCCAACTTGGTTTGAAGAGCTTTAGCCTTTCTTAAAAGTGCCATGAGAGAAGAGTGTTAGGCTGAGAGAGCCAAAGGAGTCTGATGAAGTTGTTGGTCTGCCATTTCTCCTTGACCTAGGACAGAGTAGGGAGGCAAGGAGACAGTGTCGGTATTAATGGAAGAATGATTATTCATTATGGGAGGGGATTGAAGGGGTTTTAGGATCTGAATTTGTTAGTTTATCCATAGATGTCAGCAGAGTTCAAAATCGAGTTCTGATACCATAATAAAATTTAAAGAGTACGCAAAGATAAAGAAGGTTGTATTATGTATTTGTTGATTGAAAAAATTACAAAAATAAAGGTAAATATATAGGCTGAAATTATAACCAAAATAATTCTATTAGACTCAATTTATAGACAGGTGTGAGACTTTTTTGTTATTGTCATAAGTGATGAGCGGATAATTTATACGCTTTTTGGCATTGTTTTTAGTATGTTTTTAGTAGAATCTAGTTACTTTTAGGGATGTTTTCATTAGTTTTTATGCTAAATTCACATTTCTGGACTTTACTATGAGTTTGTGTATTTTTCTATGATTTCAGGTATTTTCTGGCTGAAATTGAGGGACTTGAGCAAAAATCAGATTCAGAGGTTAAAGAAGGACTGCTGATGCTGTTGGATTCTGACCTCCCTGCACTCAAAATCGATTTTCTGGAGCTACAGAACTCAAAATGGCACGCTTCCAATTGCGTTGGAAAGTAGACATCCAGGGCTTTCCAGCCATATATAATAGTCCATACTTTGCCCAAGTTTAGATGACGCAAACTGGCGTTCAACGCCAGCTCTCTACCCAATTCTGACGTCCAGCGCCAGAAACAAGTTGCAAAGTGGAGTTCAACGCCCAAAATGGCACAAAAGCTGGCGTTCAACTCCAAGAATGACCTCTCCACGTGTAGACTTCAAGATCAGCCCAAGCACACACCAAGTGGGCCCCGGAAGTGGATTTATGCATCAATTACTTATTTCTGTAAACCCTAGTAACTAGTTTAGTATAAATAGGACTTTTTACTATTGTATTAGACATCCGGAGTTTTATCTTTGGATCATCTTTGGACGCCTGGTTCTTAGATCAGAGGGGCTGGCCATTCGGCCATGCCTGGACCTTTCACTTATGTATTTTCAAACGGTAGAGTTTCTACACTCCATAGATTAAGATTGAATGAGTATCTCTTGGATCTCTTGATCAGAATCTTCGTGGTATAAGCTAGATTGATGGCGGCATTCATGAGAGTCCGGAAAGTCTAAACCTTGTCTGTGGTATTCCGAGTAGGACTCTGGGATTGAATGACTGTGACGAACTTCAAACTCGCGAGTGCTGGGCGTAGTGACAGACGCAAAAGGATAGTAAATTCTATTCCAGTATGACCGAGGACCTCCAAGATGATTAGCCATGCAGTGACAGCGCATCGGACCATTTTCACAGAGAGGAATAGGATGCAGCCATCGATAAGGGTGATGCCTCCAGACGATTAGCCGTGCTGTGACAGAGCATTTGGACCATTTTCCCGAGAGGATTGAAAGTAGCCATTGGCACCGGCGACATCCTTACAAAAAGCCAGCCATAGAAAGGAGTAAGACTGATTGGATGAAGACAGCAGGAAAGCAGAGGTTCAGAGGAACGAAAGCATCTCTATGCGCTTATCTGAAATTCTCACCAATGATTTACATAAGTATTTCTATCCTTATTTTATTATATTATTTTCGAAAACTCCATAACTATTTTATATCCGCCTGACTGAGATTTACAAGGTGACCATAGCTTGCTTCAGACCAACAATCTCCGTGGGATCGATCCTTACTCACGTAAGGTTTATTACTTGGATGACCCAGTGCACTTGCTGGTTAGTTGTACCGAAGTTGTGACAAATTATGAATTAAGATTAGAGCACCAAGCTTTTGGAGCCACTACCAGAGATCACAATTTCGTGCACCAAGTTTTTGGCGCCGTTGCCAGGGATTGTTCGAGTTTGGACAACTAACGGTTCATCTTGTTGCTCAAATTAGGTAATTTTCTTTTTATTTTATTTTCAAAAATTTTTCAAAAATCTTTCAAAAATTTCTCATCTGTTTTCGAAAAAAAATAAAAAAATGTTTTCAAAAATATATTTTTTTCAGAATTTTTAAGAATGAATTCTAGTGTTTCATAAAGCATGTTGAAGCCTGGCTGGCTGTAAAGCCATGCCTGTAGGGCATGTTAGACGTATCATGTCTGAGTTACATACTAGAGCTTGGCTGGCTATTAAGCCATGCCTGACCCTTTGATTGGAGCTTTAGACTAAAGAGCATAAGATTCCTGGAATTCATATTAAAAATTTTAGAATCCTTATTTTTCTTTTTCAAAATGATTTTCGAAAAAAAAAATTTAAAAGAAAATACAAAAAAAAATTCATAAAATGATAAAAATAAAAAATATTTCATGTTTCTTGCTTGAGTCTTGAGTCATGTTATAAGTTTGGTGTCAATTGCATATTCATCTTGCATTTTTCGAAAAAATCATGCATTCATAGTGTTCGTCATGATCTTCAAGTTGTTCTTGGTAAGTCTTCTTGTTTGATCTTTGCATTTGCATGTTTTGTGTCTTTTCTTGTTTTTCATATGCATTTTTGAATTCTTAGTGTCTAAGCATTAAAGAATTCTAAGTTTGGTGTCTTGCATGTTTTCTTTGCATTAAAAGTTTTTCAAAATTATGTTCTTGATGTTCATCATGATCTTCAAAGTGTTCTTGGTGTTCATCTTAACATTCATAGCATTCTTGCATGCATTCATTGTTTTGATCCAAAATTTTCATGCATTGCATCATTTTTGTTGTTTTTCTCTCTCATCATAAAAATTCAAAAAAAATAAAAAAAATATCTTTCCCTCTTTCTCTCTCAAAATTTCGAAAATTAGATTTGACTTTTTCAAAAATTTTTAAAATCTAATTGTTTTTATGAGTCAAATCAAATTTTCAATTTAAAAATCTTATCTTTTTCAAAATCTTTTGCAAAAATCAAATCTTTTTCATTTTTCTTAGTTATTTTCGAAAATTCTAAAAATATTTTTCAAAAATCTTTTTCTTAATCTTACATCAAATTTTCGAAAATAACATCATCAATTAATGTTTTGATTCAAAAATTTCAAATTTGTTACTTGCTTGTTAAGAAAGATTCAAACTTTAAGTTCTAGAATCATATCTTGTGATTTCTTGTGAATCAAGTCATTAATTGTGATCTTAAAAATCAAATCTTTTTCAAAAACTAATTTATATCATATCTTTTCAAAAATATCTTCTTATCTTACCTTTTTCAAAAATTTGATTTCAAAATATCTTTTCTAACTTCCTAACTTCTTATCTTTTCAAAATTTGTTTCAACTAACTAACTAACTTTTTGTTTGTTTCTTATCTTTTTCAAAATCACCTAACTAACTCTCTCTCTCTAATTTTCGAAAATATCTCCCTCTTTTTCAAAAATTTCTTTTTTTTTTTTAATTTTTGACTTTTGAAAAACTACTAACCTTTTTCAAAAATTATTTTCGAAAATCCTTCTCCCTCATCTCCTTCTATTTATTTATTCATCTACTAACACTTCTCTTCATCTCACATCTCTGCTCCTATCATCACCTTTGTGTTTGGATTCTTCATTCTTCTTCACCCCTATTCCTTTTCTTCTTCTACTAACAATAAGGAACCTCTTTACTGTGACATAGAGGATTCCTCTTCTTTTCTTTTTCTCTTCTCTTTCTTATGAGCAGGGATAAAGAAAAAGGCATTCTTGTTGAAGCTGATCCAGAACCTGAAAGGACTCTGAAGAGGAAACTAAGAGAAGCTAAATTACAACAATCCAGAGACAACCTTATTGAAAATTTCGAACAAGTAAAGGAGATGGCAGCCGAACCCAACAACAATAATGCAAGGAGAATGCTTGGTGACTTTACTGCACCTAATTCCAATTTACATGGAAAGAGCATCTCCATTCCTACCATTAGAGCAAACAATTTTGAGCTGAAACCTCAGCTAGTTTCTCTGATGCAGCAGAACTGCAAGTTTCATGGACTTCCATCTGAAGATCCTTTTCAGTTCTTAACTGAATTCTTGCAGATCTGTGATACTGTTAAGACTAATGGAGTAAATCCTGAAGTCTACAGGCTCATGCTTTTCCCTTTTGCTGTAAGAGACAGAGCTAGAATATGGTTGGACTCTCAACCCAAAGACAGCCTGAACTCTTGGGATAAGCTGGTCACGGCTTTCTTAGCCAAGTTCTTTCCTCCTCAAAAGCTGAGCAAGCTTAGAGCTGATGTTCAAACCTTCAGACAGAAAGAAGGTGAATCCCTCTATGAAGCTTGGGAAAGATACAAGCAGCTGACCAAAAAGTGTCCTTCTGACATGCTTTCAGAATGGACCATCCTGGATATATTCTATGATGGTTTATCTGAGCTATCAAAGATGTCATTGGATACTTCTGCAGGTGGATCCATTCACCTAAAGAAAATGCCTGCAGAAGCTCAAGAACTCATTGACATGGTTGCTAATAACCAGTTCATGTACACTTCTGAGAGGAATCCTGTGAGTAATGGGACGCCTATAAAGAAGGGAGTTCTTGAAATTGATACTCTAAATGTCATATTGGCTCAGAACAAAATATTGACTCAGCAAGTCAATATGATTTCTCAGAGTCTGAATGGAATGCAAGCTGCATCCAACAGTACTCAAGAGGCGCCTTCTGAAGAAGAAGCCTATGATCCTGAAAACCCTGCAATAGCAGAGGTGAATTACATGGGTGAACCTTATGGAAACACCTATAATCCATCATGGAGAAATCACCCAAATTTCTCATGGAAGGATCAAAATCCTCAACAAGGCTTTAATAATGGTGGAAGAAACAGGTTTGGCAATAGCAAGCCTTTTCCATCATCCACTCAGCAACAGACAGAGAATTCTGAGCAGAATCCATCTAGCTTAGCAAATTTAGTCTCTGATCTATCTAAGGCCACTGTGAGTTTCATGAATGAAACAAGGTCTTCCATTAGAAATTTGGAAGCACAAGTGGGCCAGCTGAGTAAAAGGATCACTGAAATCCCTCCTAGTACTCTCCCAAGCAATACAGAAGAAAATCCAAAAGGAGAGTGCAAGGCCATTGACATAACCAAAATGGCCGAACCCAAAGAGGGAGAGGAGGATGTGAATCCCAAGGAGGAAGACCTCCTGGGACGTCCAGTGACCAGTAAGGAGCTTCCCTCTGAGGAACCAAAGGACTCTGAGGCTCATCTAGAGACCATAGAGATTCCATTGAACCTCTTTATGCCATTCATGAGCTCTGATGAGTATTTCTCTTCTGAAGAGAATGAGGATGTTACTGAAGAGCAAGCTGCCAAGTTTCTTGGTGCAATCATGAAGCTGAATGCCAAATTATTTAGCATTGAAACTTGGGAAGATGAACCTCCCTTGTTCACCAATGAACTAAGTGATCTGGATCAACTGACATTGCCTCAAAAGAAACAGGATCCTGGAAAGTTCTTAATACCTTGTACCATAGGCACCATGATCTTTAAGGCTCTGTGTGACCTTGGTTCAGGGATAAACCTCATGCCCCTCTCTGTAATAGAGAAACTGGGAATCTATGGGGTGCAAGTTGCTAAAATCTCATTAGAGATGGCAGACAATTCAAGAAAACAGGCTTATGGACAAGTAGAGGACGTGTTAGTAAAGGTTGAAGGCCTTTACATCCCTACTGATTTCATAGTCCTAGATACTGGGAAGGATGAGGATGAATCCATCATCCTAGGAAGACCCTTCCTAGCCACAGCAAGAGCTGTGATTGATGTGGACAGAGGAGAATTGATCCTTCAAATAAATGAGGACAACCTTGCGTTTACAACTCAAGGATCTCTCTCTGCATCCATGGAGAGGAAGCAGAAAAAGCTTCTCTCAAAGCAGAGTCAACCAAAGCCCCCACAGTCAAACTCTAAGTTTGGTGTTGGGAGGCCACAACCAAACTCTAAGTTTGGTGTCAAACCCCCATATCCAAACTCTAAGTTTGGTGTTGGGAGGTCTCAACAAAGCTCTGCACATTTGTGAGGCTCCATGAGAGCCCACTGTCAAGCTATTGACATTAAAGAAGCGCTTGTTGGGAGGCAACCCAATGTTTATTTATCTAATTTTATTTTTGTTTTTCATGTTTCCTTAGGTTCATGATCATGTGGAGTCACAAAATAAACGAAAAATTTAGAAACAGAATCAAAAACAGCGGAAGAAAAATCACACCCTGGAGGAAGCACCTGTCTGGCGTTCAACGCCAGAACAGAGCATGGTTCTGGCGCTGAACGCCCAAAATGGGCAGTATCTGGGCGCTGAACGCCCAAAATGGGCAGCATCTGGGCGCTGAACGCCAGAATTGCACCCTGGAGAAGAGCTGGCGCTGAATGCCCAGAACAAGCATGGTTCTGGCATTCAACGCCAGAAATGGGCAACAAATGGGCGTTGAACGCCCAAAATGGGCACCAACCTGGCGCTGAACGCCCAGAGTTGTGTGCAAGGGCATTTTACATGCCTAATCTGGTGCAAGGTTGTAAATCCTTGAACACCTCAGGATCTGTGGACCCCACAGGATCCCCACCTACCTCCACTCACTCTCTTCTCTCTTCTCAATCATCCTCTATTCCCAATAAACACTCTTCCCCAAAACTCTTCACCACTCACATCCACCCACTCTTCCCCATAAACCTACCCAAAAAAACTCCACCTACCTTCAAAATTCAAATCAATTTCCCACCCAAACCCACCCATATGGCCGAACCTTAACCTCCCCTCCCTTCCCTATATAAAGCCTTCCATTCTTCTTCATATTCACACAACACAACCCTCTCTTCCCCTTCTTGGCCGAAACACAACCCCTTCTCCCTCTCCTCCATTTCTTCTTCTTCTTCATCTATTCTTTCTTCTTTTGCTCGAGGGCGAGCAACATTCTAAGTTTGGTGTGGTAAAACCATAGCTTTTTGTTTTTCTATAACCATTAATGGCACCTAAGGCCAGAGAATCCTCAAGAAAGAGGAAAGGGAAGGCAATTGCTTCCACCTCTGAGCCATGGGAGATGGAAAGATTCATCTCACAAGCCCATCACTAAGAAAAGGATGGAGCAAACAAGAGAACACATTCATAGATCTCAATAGGCACATGAAGAAGCTCATCACCATGAGATCCCGGAGATGCCTCACATGCATTTTCCTCCACAAAACTATTGGGAGCAAATCAATACCTCCCTAGGATAATTAAGTGCCAACATGGGACAATTAAGGGTGGAACATCAAGAGCACTCCATCATCCTTCATGAAATTAGAGAAGATCAAAAAGCAATGAGGGAGGAGCAACAAAGACAAGGAAGAGACATAGAAGAGCTCAAGGACATCATTGGTTCCTCAAGAAGGAAATGCCACCATCACTAAGGTGGACTCATTCCTTGTTCTTACTTTCTCTGTTTTTCGTTTTCCTTATGTTAAGTGCTTATCTGTGTTTGTGTCTTCATTACATGATCATTAGTAGTTAGTAACTTTGTCTTAAAGTTATGAATGTCCTACGCATCCATCACCTCTCTTAAATGAAAAATATTTTAATTCAAAAGAACAAGAAGTACATGAGTTTCGAATTTATCCTTGAACTTAGTTTGATTATATTGATGTGGTGACAATGCTTCTTGTTTTCTGAATGAATGCTTGAACAGTGCATGTGTCTTTTGAAGTTGTTGTTTAAGAATGTTAAATATGTTGGCTCTTGAAAGAATGATGACAAGGAGACATGTTATTTGATAATCTGAAAAATCATAAAAATGATTCTTGAAGCAAGAAAAAGCAGCAAAGAACAAAGCTTGCAGAAAAAAAAAATATATATGCGAAAAAAATATAAAGAAAAAAGAAAAAGCAAGCAGAAAAAGCCAAAGCTCTTAAAACCAAGAGGCAAGAGCAAAAAGCCAATAACCCTTAAAACCAAAAGGCAAGGGTAAATAAAAAGGATCCCAAGGCTTTGAGCATCAGTGGATAGGAGGGCCTAAAGGAATAAAATCCTGGTCTAAGCGGCTAAACCAAACTGTCCCTAACCATGTGCTTGTGGCGTGTAGGTGTCAAGTGAAAACTTGAGACTAAGCGGTTAAAGTCAAGGTCCAAAAGCAAAAAAAAGAGTGTGCTTAAGAACCCTAGACACCTCTAATTGGGGACTTTAGCAAAGCTGAGTCACAATCTGAAAAGGTTCACCCAGTTATGTGTCTGTGGCATTTATGTATCCGGTGGTAATACTGGAAAACAAAGTGCTTAGGGCCACGGCCAAAACTCATAAAGAAGCTGTGTTCAAGAATCATCATACTGAACTAGGAGAATCAATAACACTATCTGAACTCTGAGTTCCTATAGAAGTCAATCATTCTGAACTTCAATGGATAAAGTGAGATGCCAAAACTATTCAAGAGGCAAAAAGCTACAAGTCCCGCTCATATGATTGAAGTTATGTTTCATTGATAGTTTGGAATTTATAGTATATTCTCTTCTTTTTATCCTACTTGATTTTCAGTTGCTTGGGGACAAGCAACAATTTAAGTTTGGTGTTGTGATGAGCGGATAATTTATACGCTTTTTGGCATTGTTTTTAGTATGTTTTTAGTAGAATCTAGTTACTTTTAGGGATGTTTTTATGCTAAATTCACATTTCTGGAGTTTACTATGAGTTTGTCTGTTTTTCTGTGATTTCAGGTATTTTCTGGCTGAAATTGAGGGATTTGAGCAAAAATCAGATTCAGAGGTTAAAGAAGGACTGCTGATGCTGTTGGATTCTGACCTCCCTGCACTCAAAATGGATTTTCTGGAGCTAAAGAACTCAAAATGGCGCGCTTCCAATTGCGTTGAAAATTAGACATCCAGGGCTTTCCAGCAATATATAATAGTCTATACTTTGCCCAAGTTTAGATGACGCAAACTGGCGTTCAACGCCAGCTCTCTACCCAATTCTGGCGTCCAGCGCCAGAAACAAGTTGCAAAGTGGAGTTCAACGCCCAAAATGGCACAAAAGCTGCCGTTCAACTCCAAGAATGACCTCTCCACGTGTAGACTTCAAGCTCAGCCCAAGCACACACCAAGTGGGCCCCGGAAGTAGATTTATGCATCAATTACTTATTTCTGTAAACCCTAGTAACTAGTTTAGTATAAATAGGACTTTTTACTATTGTATTAGACATCCGGAGTTTTATCTTTGGATCATCTTTGGACGCCTGGTTCTTAGATCAGAGGGGCTGGCCATTCGGTCATGCCTGGACCTTTCACTTATGTATTTTCAAACGGTAGAGTTTCTACACTCCATAGATTAAGATTGAATGAGTATCTCTTGGATCTCTTAATCAGAATCTTCGTGGTATAAGCTAGATTGATGGCGGCATTCATGAGAGTCCAGAAAGTCTAAACCTTGTCTGTGGTATTCCGAGTAGGACTCTGGGATTGAATGACTGTGACGAACTTCAAACTCGCGAGTGCTGGGCGTAGTGACAGACGCAAAAGGATAGTAAATTCTATTCCAGTATGACCGAGAACCTCCAAGATGATTAGCCATGCAGTGACAGTGCATCGGACCATTTTCATAGAGAGGAATAGGATGCAGCCATCGACAAGGGTGATGCCTCCAGACGATTAGCCGTGCTGTGACAGAGCATTTGGACCATTTTCCTGAGAGGATTGAAAGTAGCCATTGGCACCGGCGACATCCTTACAAAAAGCCAGCCATAGAAAGGAGTAAGACTGATTGGATGAAGACAGCAGGAAAGCAGAGGTTCAGAGGAACGAAAGCATCTCTATGCGCTTATCTGAAATTCTCACCAATGATTTACATAAGTATTTCTATCCTTATTTTATTATATTATTTTCGAAAACTCCATAACTATTTTATATCCGCCTGACTGAGATTTACAAGGTGACCATAGCTTGCTTCAGACCAACAATCTCCGTGGGATCGATCCTTACTCACGTAAGGTTTATTACTTGGACGACCCAGTGCACTTGCTGGTTAGTTGTACCGAAGTTGTGACAAATTATGAATTAAGATTAGAGCACCAAGCTTTTGGAGCCACTACCAGAGATCACAATTTCGTGCACCAATAAGTTAAAGTAGAAGAGTAGTTTAATAAACTTGACCAATTTTAACAATCTTAGTTATAATCAATTATATATTTCCTTATGATATAATTTTTGAATTTAGAAAATATTGGCAATATATAACATCAATTTTAATTCTAACCTATATATAAAATAAAATCAAATATACTAACCGAAAACTATGTAGTACACATATAAATTAATATTTAAGAAAACGTTTTTGGCATATATTGAAAAAAAAAGTAACACACACACATATATATATATGTGTGTGAGTATATATATATATTAGGGACCGATGCACTCTTCAACCAATGGGGACAAGTGTCTCCAGTAAAATTTGAAAAAGAAGTGAGTGATTTTTAGTAATATATTTTATTTGCCCCCATTACCTAATTAATTTTGACCCCCCCTCAAATCCCTAACCCCTCTCCTTCTTCCCTTTTCCAAATTTCTTTCTCTACTACTCCAGCCTTTGCCCTCCAGAGCTATTGCCACCAGTGCCGCTACTCCGCATCTCCGCCAGTGTCACTGGCTCACTGATACTATCGGCGCTGCACCGCTGCCCCCCGTTCAGCGTTTCTCCCGCATGGCTCCGTCACTGTTATAATTCTTTTTTCATTTCCTTTTACTTCTTCTGCGTGGCTGAGCATCTGAATTTGCCTTATTCTTCCGTGTTACTGGCTGTGTGGTTCTGCCACTGCGTTCCTTCGATGTCTAGTTCTACCTTCTTCTTCAGCATTTGTCACTGCGTGCCTCACTAGTTATCTGGTACTCTGGTTCTGCCTTCTTCTTCTATGTTCATCTGTTGTATTTCTCTTCAGCTTTTCTGGTTTTGCCTTCTTCTTTTGAGATCCGTCCCTCAGTCCCTGCTCTTCAGTCTTCAGCAGTTCAGCCTTCGTCTTGCAGTCCTGTTACCACTGGGCCTGGGCGCTGCACCGCTGCTGTGTTTTGCCTTATAGATTTAGCAGTTCAGCCCAGTGAAGCAATAAAGCAATACTGAAAGTTTGAAATACTGAAAGTCTGCCTCCTTGGACTCTTGATACATTCATGATTCAATGGACTCTTGCAATTCTTTGAATTCATTTTCAACTTACACTTGATGAAAAATATCTTGGGAGTTACTAATGAGTTATCTCAAGCATTACAAAGGAATGATCAAGACATTGTAAATGCTATGGCGTTGGTTAAAGTGTCTAAGCAACGGTTGCAAAATATAAGAGATGATGATTGGTCTCTTTTACTTGACGAAGTCTCATTATTTTGTGACAAACATAATAGTAATGTTCCAAAAATGGATGATATATTTGTGTCACAAGAAGATCAAGATACAAAGCTCAAAAGATCTCAAATTTGCATCATTTCCAAGTTGAGATATTCTATCAAGTAGTTGATAGACAACTTCAAGAACTCAACAATCGTTTTACAGAGATGAATACTGAATTGCTTCTTTGTATAGATTATCTGAATCCAATACACTCTTTTTTGCGTTTGATAAGGAGAAGTTGATCCAGTTAGCTCAATTCTATCTATTAGAAATTTCTTCCACTGAACTTTTGACACTTAATAGTCAACTTGAGAACTTCATATTAGATGTGTGTTCTAATGATCAATTCTCAAACTTAAATAGGATTAGTGCTCTTTCTCAGAATTGGTTGAGACTCAAAAAATATTATTTATCCATTATTGTTTCTTCTTTTGAAGTTAGTTTAGTTTTGTCTGTAGCAACTGCATCAGTTGAAAGAGCTTTCTCTGCTATGAACATCATAAAGAGTCGACTTAGTAACCGTATGGGAGATGAATTTTTAAATGATTGTTTAGTGACATATATAAAAAAAATATTTAATTGTATCGACAATAAAAAGATTATTCAATTATTTTAAAATATAAAACTCAAAATAATAAAATTTTAAATTATATATTATTATTTTAAATTATTATTTTATTAATTTAATTTATTAATTAAATAATTTAAAAAATAATTATATTTTATAACACTATAATATAATTATAAAAATTATTATTTATATCATATATATTTTCCTCCCACTTACAAAATTTTTTACATTCGCCACTATATATATATATATATATATATAAGAAAAATGTTTGGTATACATACTTTTAGTACATTGAAACATATATTATATATTATTCCCGAAATATATGTCGTATGAACTTATGGGAGGCGGCGTAAACATGTGTAGTAATAATAAGCTTAAAATAAAGCATTTGTATCATATAATTGATCACTTGAACCGGAAGGAAATTAAGTACTTGTCAAGACTCAAGAGTAGTAAATTAAACTTTGTATTTTATATAACAATGATTAATCTTAGTAGCACACGGAAACCACATAACAACAAATAAAATTCGGTTTAGCATTCTTTAACAAACATGTCTGTACATATGTATGAATAATGTATCCATATATAAATACCCAATCCTTAAAAACCAGAACCAAGTGCTTTCAGAAAACAGCACCTTAGCTTGTATTCCAAATTAATTGGAGCTTCATTTGTCTAAGGTATCAGAACCAGATAACATACACAAAGATGCAGCCTCCCGTCAAAAATGGCTTCAACATGTTTTTGGGCAACTCGACGGAGTGGCGCCTTTCGAATGGGCCGGCTTACTTGAACTCGCCGCCGGCATACATAGAACCTGAATCTGTCACCTTGGATCCTTCTCGAGCTTTCTTGAAGGATGTCAAGCGCCTCATCGTTAAGGTTAGTTATTATTTGTTAGCCCAAACAAATGAAATCTATTGACAACCATTTTTTTCTGTTACAGAACGATCATGAAATTTGAAACTATAGACCTTATACATATATACAGAACAATTGTGCACTTATCATGAGTTTTATTTTTGGTATTTGGTAATATATATTTTTTTAAATTTCTCTGTTTTGCTATTTATTTTGTTTAAGACGCGAAGTAGCTTGAAAACCATTATCACTAGTTCATCCCTACTGTCTTTGTATTTTTATTTTATTCTCCCGGGGGATGGATTTTTTCTCTATTTTTATTTGTTATTATTATTTTTTAGAAAGAAATCTGCATTGTTTGTCCCCTGCTTTGTATATAGTTTTACACAGAAAACCTTGTAAATGTTGCCCGTCTCAACTCCAAATTGGTTTTTAATTTGATTTCTTTTTTATTCGTTGCGTTTTTCTTCACGATGGCTCTTAAAACTGTGTTTTGGGTTATTTAATCTGGATATTTGGTATTTGGGGAGAAACGATGAGATTATTGAACCCATAGTGTGGTTCCACCAAGAGTAGTTCTGAGTTCACCATACTATTAGCAGCTAACGGAATATGTTATGCCTTGAAATGTCATGATCAAAGTGTCCTTGAATCTATATCATGGGTTACATGTAATTATGTTATGTAAGAAAATTTTTGGATTATGTCATTGATTCAAGAAGTTAGAACCCATCCTTATATAAGAGTTTTGTGAAGAGATCTATTTTGTATATTTATCATGTTTCGCCATTGAATTGATACATAATTTTATTTCTGAAATGCGTATGGCTGCAAACTTCATTTCATTCTAATTTTTAAAAGGATTGTATATCAAATCAATATATATATATATATGAATTGATATACAATATTACTTTATGTTCACTGATCCTTATTTTCCATTTTTCTTGTTACAATATTACTTCTTTTTATAGATGTTATAGACTTATAGCATTACTTTTGATTTATTAACGAAAATTTATAACAAGGAAAAAAGAAAACAGAAAAAGAGAAGTTACCCATCCTAAAGTAGTCCCCCTCTTTTGGACCTTATCCTAAATTAGTCTTCTGAGGGCTAAAATTTGTAGTTGCTATCCTTCGTAAAACGTACCACTATATTACAAATCTTTATCTATCTGTTGATACATCACCCTTTTATCATGAAGCTATTATTTTTTTTCTAAATTTTTTTAATCTTTCAAAATCAAAAATAAAATAAAGGTGATTTAAATTTAATATATTTTATTTTTTTATTATCATGTCTTACCAATCTCCTGGTTGGCAGATCTCTTTATGCTAATTAAAAGTCTCCAAAGCATATTCATTTTATTGAAGTGAATCATCAAAATTTTAAATTTGATATTTAAGTTTTTAATAAATTTTTATTATTTTAAAAGTTTTTAAATTTATTATTGTCAGAAAATTAATCTTTCTATCATTTAATAAATTTTTTTTAACAAACATGTTAAATATTAAAAACTTAATAAATTTTATTATAAAATAAATAAGTCATTCTTTTATCAAAAGACGGATTTGTTTAAAAACTTTTAAAATTATAAAATATAATTAAAAAATAAATTATCTATAAATTAATTTAAATATTTACTCAAAATTTTATCTTCCCCAAACATCAGCCACTCTTTGTTTGTCAGACAGAGTCTCCTGCTATCCACACAGATGACAGACCACATGCATATTTAATAAATAAATATTGGTATGAAGGACTTCTGCAAAACAATAAAGAAGATTTAAATTTAAAATCGTAAAAGAAATTGCAAGACTATGAGAGAATGAGTGAGTAAGAGATATTTATGATTAATTTTGTTAAGATATTTAGTAAAAGAAATTTTCAAGTTTTTAACAAACAAATAATAAATTATAATTTATATTCATAAAAAATATAAATGTTAATAATATATTTATTAAATATAAAAATTTTATTAAAAAAATAACAAAAATTTAGAATTTAAATGTTTTTGTTAAATTAAATTTATTTTTTATTAATATAATTTTAATTTTTTTATTTGATGAATATATTTGTTAATATTTATATCTTTTATGAATATAGATAATATTTATTTAATAAAGAAATATGCGCCAACTGGACTAACTCAGTTGAGGTCACGAAGAATGGTTAAATTCCTTTCTCTCCCAGTCCAAGTCGCATAAAATTGTAATTAAAAATAATAAATTTTAATAATTTTCTAGTATTATTGTTCTGGATCCGTCAAGGTGAGGAAGAGGATTCTTGACTCATGCTTTGTGGGTGAAATTTCATTTATGATTTATTTTTTCTAAGCTAGCTCCCACTAGCTAAGCGGTTTTGTCATAGAATTGTCTTTTTTTTTTTAATTATTAGTCAGTCAATAAAATAATAACAAAATTATATGATTAATAAATATTATTATTTTAAATTAATATTTAATAAATATATTTACAAAAAATTAAATATATATAATTTATATTTATATTTATTAAAATTTTTATATATAATTTAACATAATTTATAGTTATATTTATTAGAATTTATACTTATAAATTAATAAAATTTATTTATTAAAAATAATTTAATATTTGTAGTGGTCAATTACTAATCAAAATCACTAAAATCGGTTGATCTTCAAAACTTTCTAACAAAATAATATTTGAATTTGACATAAATATTTTTTATTAAATTTATTTCTCATATTTGTGCCACCCTAAACTAATCTAACAAAAATTAGATAAGATTAGGTCTCGATATATAATTAACATATAGTTTTAGAAATTATAGGTAATAAACTAATAAAATCTTATGCGTAAAAAATTAAATTCAAAGAATATTATATAATATTTATATTAAAATAAGTTATTATGAAACAAAAATAATATTGTATAATATAAAAGATTTCAGGTCGGATTCGGGTCTTCCTGAATTCCATCCGGAAACGACACCAAATAAAAAAAAGGCTAATCCGAATCTGTAAATATGTTTTGGGTTAATGGGTTCGTTTAGAATCCGGTCGAATCTTGTTCGATCATAATAGTAGGAAATTAGGAAGCATGGATCCCGCTCTATCCTTCGTAGCATATTCTGTTTAAGATATAAGGTAGCGTTTGGTGAAGAGACAGAGACTGAAAGACTGAGACTGAGAGACAAGGACTAAGAGATAGATAGAAATAAATTTTAGTATTCTATTTAGTGCAAAGTAGGAGATAGAAATTAAAACAAAAATGAAACTCTAATTTGATTTGTACAAAAAGTAAAATTAGAATTAATTAATTGAAATGAGGGTATTTTAGGTATAAAATGTTATTAAAATTTCAGTCTCTGTCTTTAAAAATTTCAGTCTCCTGTGTCCTTATTTTTTGGAAGTACTGAAATACTAAAATTTTAAGGACAAAGACAAAAATTTTAATATCAGTTTCTGAACCAACAAACATTATACTGAATTTCAGTCTTGGAGTCTGTGTCCTATTACTTCAAAACAAACACTACCTTAATGAATAGGAATAGCAACGTTGTTCTACGGAGATCCATGTGATGTGCAGTTTTACTAATACTATTATTATAGTATTATGGCTTTGATGACAATATTTTTGTGAAGTGATACTCCATGATAACATTTTTATATAAAGATAATATTATAGATTATTAAATGAATTGATATATTTAATTAAATATATTTAATTAATTATTCACAAATTTATAATACCATATTTTTGTGAAGATGTTATCATGTGAATATTTTTGTTTTTGTGAATATATTTCAAATGAGTAAAACAATATCTATAATAAATTAATAATGTAAGGGAACTGTCGCATTTTATTGAATATGTGCAACATAACATTAGATTTACTCATTCATTTCAGCTCAAACCATTTTCCATGCACTGATTTTTTTCTTCCTCCAAATTTCTTTATATCCCAATTTCCCAGATTTGTTAACAATTTACACGTATAAACGGTTAGGATATAGTTGTTGTTATTATTATTAAATTTTAATCATTTTATTCATCTTTATACTTTTATCGAATTTATAATTATATTTTTATATTTTTTTAATTAAATTTTTATACAATTTTAAATTTTATAATTAAATTTTTTATTATAAAAAATATTAAAATTAATTAAATATTTTTTATAAATTAAAAATATTTATAATTATAAATTTAATTAAATTTTTAATAGTATGTATTTTAAAAAAATATTAGATTAATTTTAATATTTTTAATATAAAAAATTTAATTATAAAATTAAAAGTAGTATAATGATTCAAATTAAAAAAATATATAAAAATGTAATTAAACTTTATTATTGTTGTTGTTGTTGTTGTTGTTGTTGTTGTTGTTGTTATGTAATTAACTGATTTTTTTATTTTTCTATGGTTGAAGGTTGGAACTGCGGTGGTTACTCGCAGCGATGGAAGATTAGCATTGGGGAGACTTGGAGCTCTTTGTGAGCAGGTAAACCCATAGAGCATGATGCAGTTTCAAACCACTTAGAATAATATTGACTAATACCATAGATACTCCAAACCAGATCCAAATATGGTTAAATCCTTACTCTGGTCATGTAACTTTTGTTGTGACTTTAGACTTATGTTTTCTTGCAGCTTAAAGAATTAAATTCTAGGGGATATGAGGTTATATTAGTGACTTCAGGTGCTGTCGGCCTTGGACGTCAAAGACTAAGATATCGCAGATTGGCCAATAGCAGGTTCATGCTTTCCTTACATGAATTTGTAGAATGATATTTTCTTATATCAGACATAAGAGAATCTATTGAGTTTCAATAAATTACTCTTTTTTTTTATTAGCACAATCTGAGCATGCTCCTAATTATTTAATTAGGGTTTGACCTCAATGAGATTTAAGGGATTTCATGTTTAGAATAGGTTGATTTTAAGAGAGCAAGCAAGAAAATCTTAACCATAAAATAACCGATTTAATTACTTATTATGCAGTTTTTCGGATCTTCAAAAGCCACAAGGTGAATTCGATGGAAAAGCATGTGCAGCCGTTGGGCAGAGTAGTCTTATGGCTCTTTATGATACCATGTTCAGCCAGGTGCTTAAGCATTTGAACCTATAATATGGATTCCTAATATCTTTATATCTATAACCATCACTCTTTGGTATATCCTTATGCAGATTCAAGAATGTATTAACTAGTGTTTCTTTGATTGATCTCATATAACATAGTTTCCTCCTTAGTTATTGATTATTGATGCTGATATATTATGATTTGGTTGGTGCAGCTTGATGTGACTTCATCCCAACTTCTTGTGAATGATGGCTTCTTTAGGGATGCAGGTTTCAGAAAACAACTTTCAGACACTGTGCACTCACTATTGGATTTAAGAGTTATCCCCATTTTCAATGAAAATGATGCTGTTAGTACTAGGAAGGCACCATATGAGGTATCTTGATTTTCCTTATCACATTTATTCATTTGAAATCACTCTTATATATTCATGAGCACATCTAAGATTTTCTTGTTATAAATTACATTCAACTTTCTAATATAACAAATCAATAAGTGTTACCTGTAACATCAATTAATCTTAGCGGGAGATCAATGTAATTTACTATGATTATGGTTCTGAGAACCGGACCGAATATCAGTCGGTTCAACCTAATTAATCAAAAATCAGTTATCAAATTAGTCTGAATCGAGGTAAAAAATCGTTTGGAAAGAACTAGTCAAAAATCGAAAAAATAGGTTTAAAAACTGATTAACCAATCGAATGGCTGCGATTTTTTAAGGGTTAACCGGTTTAAAATAATAAATTACAATTTTTTAAATAAATGCATATTTTATACATAAATATATTATATTATTATATCTGGTTTAGTCCCGGTTGAACATCGATTGAATCTTTGAACTTCTAATTCCACTAGTTCAATAACCGGTTCAATTTTCAGAACTTGACTATGATTGATGCATTTTAAGCCAGAGCTGTTCCTTTGTGACAAATTACATTTGAAACAAGAAACTTTGGTTATCTTGGTTTTATGACATACAATTACATTTAATTGCAAGCACTGCCCGCAGGATTCATCTGGTATATTCTGGGACAATGACAGTTTGGCTGGTTTATTAGCATTGGAACTAAAGGCTGATCTTCTTGTTCTGTTGAGTGATGTTGAAGGCCTTTATAGTGGCCCTCCATCTGACCCAAACTCAAAGCTAATTGATACATATGTGAAAGAAAAGCATCAAAAGGAAATCACTTTTGGAGACAAATCAAGATTGGGGAGAGGGGGTATGACTGCCAAAGTTAATGCTGCTGTTTGTGCTGCTTATGCTGGCACCCCAGTCATCATTACTAGGTACTCTTTTTAATTTATGATTATCATTTCTTTTGGTATGATCTTGCTGGTATAAAAAAGGGGGTTGATTGCTATGCATTTATAAACAGAGTGTAAAAGACTTTTATATTGTTTTACAATTAAATTTTCGTGTGTTGTATGACTTGATATAATAGATTATTGAATTAAACGTTTGACGTAACAATACATGATTGAATATCTATGTAACACTTACCGTAACTTTTTTTCGTTTCACATTTAAGAGAAATAATTATGTGGAAGATCGAATAAATTACGGATGAAATCAAAGAATTAAAGGAAATTTGAGAGAACGAGAAACACAAAGAATCACACAATGTCCATTATAATCAATAATCACTAATATTAATACAATTTTCTACTGTAACTATATCTATCTCTATTAACTGGTCTAATTTTTATCCCATTATAAATGTTGCATCCCATGCACTTGTTTGTCATGTTTGTTAGCCAATAAGTTTCCATTTTGTTTAGCGTGGTCAGAATTAAATTAACCAAAATGATAACAAATTAAATTTTTATTTTGAGCAATATTGATTCTTTTTATATGTACAAAATACAATCATACTTGTGGATGTTTCATTTTTTTAATGGCTTTCATTATCTTGAACCTCTTTTGAAGTGGCTATGCAACAGACAACATCATAAGAGTACTCCAAGGAGATAGAATTGGCACTGTTTTCCACAAAGATGCACATCTGTGGGCCCACATAAAGCAAGTGAGTGCACGTGAGATGGCAATTTCAGCACGTGATTCTTCAAGACGACTTCAAGTAAGTAACAAGGGTTTAGCTAACATGTATCCTAAGAACAAGTTATAGTTACTATTAGTAGAAGTTTTTAAACTTTTACTTAAATAAATGAATAACAAATACATTGAAAATTTAAACTTTGTATCTTAATCTATATAAATTTTTTTAATCAATAACATTAACTTGTGCTGGCACATATTAGCTAAATCCAAGTAACGATTGCATTTTTATGCAATTAACCTTCTAGTACTTATAGTTGCCTTTTTGGTTATTGCTAATAATGATACACTTGAATTGGTAATTGGTAGTCTCATTGGTACTATATTGGGATTTTTCTTTTTTCCACTTCAGTCTTTAAACTCTGAAGAAAGGAGGAAGATATTGCTAGCAGTGGCAGATGCACTAGAGAAAAATCTAAGCTTGATAATGGAAGAGAATGGAGTTGATATTGCTGATGCAGAGCTTGCTGGATTGGAAAAATCACTCATCTCTCGTTTGGCCCTCAAGCCTGAGAAGGCAAGAATTTTTATCACTTAAAAGTGAAAATACTGAAACATAACTATGCCCTCTTGTTTAGATCATTGACTTAAAGAGAAATGTTATATGTATATATTACGTGTGTGACATTGCTTACTATTGATTTAGTAACATGAATTCACCAATTAGGTATTGTATCGCGTACTAATTCGTGTGTATCACATACCAATTCATCTGCGAATTGAAATGTCATATACGCTTATCCGTTTTCATATTGGAATGTATTTAGTTCAATGTAATTATGAATTTAACATGTGATTCGGCACGCTGGGAGACATTGCTTACTTGGATGCGTCACTTTTGTGAATTCTTTTTTTCTTGATGTGATCATGTTCCTTGTGTCTTACCTATACTTTCTGTATTTTCAGATTGCTGGGCTTGTGAAATCTGTTCGAATGTTGGCAGACATGAAGGAACCTATTGGTCAGATTTTAAAGAGAATTGAGGTCAAAACTCCCTTATATCTACATATATTTTTTTTTTAATAAAAATACAAGTGACACTATTATTAGATCACATATGTATTCATGTCCGAATTTTCTTAAATTTGATAACCTTGATTCTTCAAGATTATATGACATGATTCAATGGTTGGATTGATAAAATTCATACAGTATGCAAAGTTATTAAAAAACGGTATAAGTTGGTAAGATTTATTATTTGCTTGCTACGTATTAGTTTCTGACTAGTGCTATTTGTATTCAGCTAGCAGATAAACTCACACTAGAGCGAATATCGTGTCCTTTGGGTGTTGTCCTAGTTATTTTTGAGTCACGACCAGATGCCCTTGTTCAGGTTAACATAAAAATACCATCCTTCTTAGTCCTTTTCATGGTGTGAATTTGTATTGTTGTGTTAAAACATTGATGATTAACATGTTTGTTGATACGGAATCATAGATTGCTGCTTTGGCAGTTCGAAGTGGAAATGGTTTATTGCTTAAAGGTGGAAAGGAAGCCAAAAGATCAAATGCTGCCTTACACAAGGTAAGTTCCTTCATTTTAGGTCATTTTTCTATTAATTGTTATTTAAAATAATATAAATCTATCAAATTTATAGTACCAAGTTGCATATTTTGGAATGATCGAAGGAGGCAATTTGCAAAGAAAGGATATAATACATTTATTTTAAATTCGATTGAGTCATACACTTTTAAATTCAAGATCTAAAGCACACATAACATAAAGCTCATGAAGATAAAATGCAAATAACCCTTTATTTTATATATGACATTGTTGTTTTATCTGATTAATCTGAATCAGAACTATGTGTTTATTTGAAACATATATCATATTTAAGATTTCATTACTTCTTGCAGGTTATTACTTCAGCTATTCCAGAAACAGTTGGTGACAAACTTATAGGACTTGTGACTTCAAGGGAAGAGATCCCGGATTTGCTTAAGGTTGATAAAAATACAAGTAATACTCCTAACAATTATTTGTCCAGATGATGTTTATCAAACTAATTATACTCTGCAACAGCTTGATGATGTGATAGATCTTGTTGTCCCCAGAGGCAGTAACAAGCTTGTTTCTCAAATCAAGGAATCAACAAAGATTCCTGTCCTCGGCCATTCTGGTAATGTGACACATCAAGTTTCTTAAAAGGCTAAAGCTTCATTTTGGTCCCCCTACATTTTTAATTGAGCATTTCTTCGTCATTATTTTAGTTCTTTCGTTAGGTATTAGTTGATGTCTCACGTTAAGTTACACATGACATTTTCAACTGATGTGACATGCCATATGTCACTTAACACGACACATTAGTAAATCCATAATGGCTAAACTAAAATAACCAATAGAATTACAATTTCAAAATATCAAGAATTAATCATATTTACAAACTCAAGGACCAAATATAAATTATGATTCTATTAAGTTTTCATTTTTTTTTTCATGCAGATGGAATTTGTCATGTGTATGTTGACAAAGCTGCTAATATTGATATGGCGAAGCAGATTGTAAAGGATGCAAAGATTGATTATCCTGCAGCTTGCAATGCAATGGTAATTACAAATCTCATCACTTGGAAATAATTGATATAAATTGTGTTAAAGGACTGTGCTTATTATAATATATTTTGTGCTGATTTTATTAGGAAACCCTTCTTGTACACAAGGATCTGTCAGAAACTGGTGGACTTAATCAACTTGTTGCTGAACTCACAAAAGAAGGTTTCAGCTTAATATAAATGGATTTAGTTATAATGAACAATATTCACTCAAAATTAATATTCTCAAGAGTTTAACTTCTATGCATTATAAACATAAAAATTTGCACAGATATCAAATCTAATGTTATCACGTAATGTAATAAAAAGAATTAATCATTTTTAATACCCTTTTTAATAATTTATTGGCAGGTGTTGAACTATATGGTGGACCAAGAGCAAGTGGCTTATTGAACATTACTAAAACAAGTTCTTTCCATAAGGAGTATAGCTCACTAGCATGCACAATTGAAATTGTTGATGATGTATCTGCTGCCATTGATCACATACATCAATATGGAAGGCATGCTAGTTTCTTTTGCTTATTTTTCATTGTTTTGATTTTTCTAAAGTCATAGACATCATTGTTATGCTAAAATTACTTTACCATGTTGCAGTTCTCATACTGAATGCATTGTTACAGAAGACCCCGAAGTTGCTGAAACTTTCTTACGTCAAGTTGATAGGTACCTATAGGTTTTTATTCTTTTTTCCATATTGTTTAACCTTTGATGTTAAATAATGGCAATAGAAAATAAGGATGCATTTAGATTCTATCTCCGAGATAGAAATACTAACACAACGACAAATAAAACAGATATAGGATTCTTCTTTTGGGCAAAGGATTAGATGGTCCCATTATGTTTGAGATTATTAAGTGGTCCTAATTAAAAACTATTAAATTCTAGTTTTAATGTATTTTTAAAATAATCCTTAGAAATTTATATTTGCAAACAAGTCCCTCTTTTTCTTTATTCATTTATCTCTAATCATAAACTTAGGATATAACAATGTTAGTTTTCCAATAGAAGAAGAAAAAAGTATTTATCAATGGTGTCCTTCATTATTCCAGGATGATATGTTCCATGAATACCATCCATGGCTTTGAAATAATTCTTTCTCTGAGACATAAAACTTTGTCTATGTTTGTGTCACCACAACCAAAGGAGTTTCTATGTTCATTGTCAATATATTTCTATTATTTAAATGCATATAATTTTGTTTGAAACATAATTCAATATCTTTACATTGAATGACATTAATGTTTCACGGAATTTCTCACATAACTTCCCCATGAATATGAATAAGTCATGTTCTTTACTTTACGTTGATAATTTTGTTTTATTTTGTCCTGATAAATAAATAGTGCTGCTGTATTCCACAATGCAAGTACAAGGTTCTGTGATGGAGCACGCTTTGGTCTTGGAGCAGAGGTGGTGTATCTTCTAGAAATGACATTGTGTTTGCAATAATCACATTTATTTTCTCAAATGTTATTCGTTTTCTTTATTATTATTATTATTGATCACTGATCAGGTTGGAATAAGCACCAGCAGAATTCATGCTCGAGGCCCTGTAGGAGTTGAGGGGTTATTAACTAGTAAATGGTATGGACTCCTGCACTTTTTTCTTGATTTATTTTTATTATTTAAAAAATAAAATAAAATATTAGCACCACCAACAGGCTAACTGAGAAAACATTTTCCGTTATTCTGTTGTATGTTCAAAAAATAAAATAAACTGTTGTATGTTTTATTATGTTTAATTTTGTTTCCTTATCTACTTTCAAGAACTTATCAACTTTTTTTAAATTACAATTGTAAACTATTTGCATGAGTTACGAAACTAATAAATACTTTTCAATTCAACAAATAATATTTACGATAAATGATACAATTTGCTGCAGGATATTGAGAGGGAGTGGGCAAGTGGTAGACGGTGATCGAGGGGTCACTTACACTCACAAGGAACTTCCAATCATAGCATGATTATATATAATCTAAAACAAAAGGATAGTTTTGAAGCTAAATATATATTGGCTATGTATTATTATTATTATTATTATTATTATTATTATTATTATTATTATTATTATTATTATTATTATTATTATTATTATTATATCATCTTCAATCCAGCAGCTTTTATCTGTTGTATTAAAATATACAGAAGTTGCTGTGATGCTAGCTAGCAGTGTACAACCTTATCACAATTTACTTCCACTTCTTCCTTTTC
This sequence comes from Arachis ipaensis, assembly GCF_059453495.1. Lineage (NCBI taxonomy): Eukaryota > Viridiplantae > Streptophyta > Magnoliopsida > Fabales > Fabaceae > Arachis > Arachis ipaensis. Next base: position 99,739,566 of record NC_142439.1, read on the forward strand.
CTTTTTTTTTTCTTTGTATGAATGATATTGTTTAACTATGTTGATCTTTGATGAAGTATTACTAGTTACTAGAGACTGTGATACTATAATGGAATAACAAAGTTGACACCACACTAGTAATGTGAAGCAACAATTGCTTGTGAACTTGAATATGTTATTATTATTACTATTATTATGTTATGAACACATGATGCAACTTCTGTTATCACATTCAACAAATAGACAGGGGCCGGAATGGGGTTTTGGTGACGGAAAAGCACGTTTCGGTGATGCTTTTCAACTCTATAGCTTCAGTTTTCACCCATCGCACCGGAGGAAATTCCGGCTTATTTACATTGTGTTGGTCAAAATGTTTAATCGCATTAACTGTTTTCTTAGGCCACTTCTTATTCCCACAAATGTGTATTATACGGTTTGTTTTGCTTTTGCAGTGAATTAATTAATTAACCATGCACCACCAAATCTAATACATATTGGTCAAAATTCATGCCAAATGCTATGGTGTAACAAAATTTACACACACGTCTACATCAAGAAATGGTTAATACAAATGCTCTATCTCTTCACTTAGGGGTTTCAGAAGCTTAGACCAAGCTGTTATATGGTAAATCTAAGCATTATCTTCAGTAGCCTAGTTTATTAGTTGAGTTAATAGTGAAAATCGTCTTCCCAAAATATCTTGATCTCCCTTTTCATTCCTGAAAAAATAAATTAATCAAATTCGTTTCTAAATAATATTTTTTAGTCAAGTTCATCCCTATGATAGTTTCTTGACGCTGCTGTTAATCTGCAACGTGAAATGACAGCGCAACATAGTAAACACTTCGTTTTGCACTCTTCATCTCCTGAACAAGCGTTCTCATTCGTTCTTCTTCTTGCACCTCTAACTGATAGAGAAGTCTCACTGCCGTTGCACAGTGTTCTCGTCACCTCCGCTGTCACTAGTTGAAGCCATCCCTGCACGCGATTCTCGTTGCTCCATCGCTCTCTCAGTCGCCTTCTCATTTTCTCACTCACGCATCAAAGAAGAAGGCTGAGCCAGGAGCATCACTCTCCTCCTCTGCTTCTCTGCTTTGCCGTGACGTCAGTTCAGGTAGGCCTTCTCTTTTGTGATTTTTTTTTTCTATTTCTGTTATGCTCTAACTGCAACTGAGATCATATATATAATAATTAATCTTAATAAGAAAATCAAGTTGGGAATTTCAGGGGAGAACGACATCCATGTCTATGGAGTTGATGGCTATGGAATTTTAGTACTGAGGAACAGAATCAGCAAGGGAGAAGATGGGTAATGAGTGAGGGTTTTTGTGTTAGAAATGTAACTCCCGGTGACGAACAGGCGACCTTGCCACTGTCCGATCGGACTTTCAATGACGGAGAAGGGAAAAGACAAGTACCCTCAGCAGCGATTGTGTTCACTCTTAATGGCAGCTACAAACACCGCTCATGGAAGGGATTAAGTTGTTTATGGTAGGAGTGTACATGGTTATGTCCGTCCAAAGACCCGACCTGGACCCGAACATAGTAGGGGTTAGTTTGGTGTAATTTCATTGGGTTTAGGTCAGGTACGGTTAAGGGTGGCAATGGATAGGGTAGGATAGGGTTTAGAGCCAACCTTAACCCTACCCGCGGGTTGAGAGTATCTCAACCCTAACTCTACTCGCTCTTAACCCGCGGATACCCGACCCTACCTGCGGGTTACAACAAAAGATGCAACTTTATTATATAACTTGATGATAATTTAAAATAAAACTGACTTTAATGTAAAAAAAAATATTAAATTATCAATTAATGATCTTCTTTTAATAACTAAGGATCTTTTTCATTTAGTAAGAGATCTTTGGTTCAACATCCACTTAAAACATATTTTTATATAAGTATATAACATATACATATATAGGGTGCGGGTTGGTCAGGTAGGGTTGATGCACAACCCGCACCCTACCCGACCCGTACGAGAACCCTACCCACACCCTACCCTACCCGCTGTGGATCGGGTTGGCAATCCTACCTGATCGGGTGGGGTCAGGTTGAGTACCCGCGGATAGGGTACATGTTGCCACCCCTAAATACATTATCTAAGTCAACTTATTGGATAAGAAGAATACAGAAAATTATTTTTTTAATGTCTCTTGTGCATGACTTGTGAATTTATATTGCAGATTACTCAAATTACCAATTAATATCAGACAAGTTAGGCATGGAATTTATATTCCAAACCAAAATTAGTACCTAAGAAACTTTCTTCATCTTATATTTATGCTTAAACTCAAAATAATCTATAATAAAAAAAATTTAATATGTAACGTATTGATTAATGTATATGATAATAGAGGATCGGATATGCTAGACCCACTATTTCTATTTTTTTAAATCACAAACTTAGAGCTCGTTGATAGCAAAAGTTACAAATAAAGTTGAGAACATTCATTGAACAATAACTGAAAATAAAAAAATATATAATAAAAGAGATATATTTTGTAAAAAAAAAAAATCAAGGAAAATTACATAAAAAGATGTACTAATATATAGGATGCGCAAAAGAAAAAACTACATAAAAAGATATACTAATATAATCAAGGAAATTATATACCAAAAAAAAAATCTGCAAGACCATATGATTAGCAATGAAATTTTTAATATGGAAACCTCATAACAATTGCGATGTACCCTGTACCGGAACTATGCATTTCAAAACAATTCACTTATATCTCTTAATCTTAGAGGTTTCGTTCAGATAATCCCACCACATATATGAAGTTGAGAAAGAATGCACAAGAAAAGAGTTGAATCGTGCAAAGATTTATTTCTGATATGAAATATGAATAAAAGTATAAACTTCTAGTGGTGATGGATTTTTTATATTTATGAAAATTTTGATTATTTTGATAAAAAAGTTTGATTATTTTATTGTCAAAACCTTGATTATATTTGTAGTCAATTATTTTATTTTAAACAATATGTAAAATAACATTTTGAAAAAATTTTAAAGGTTAGTAATTTTAATTTATATTGGCTAACATTTTTAGCCAACAATCCAACTATCTAACAAAAACTAAATGTCAATAAGGATAAACTACTAAAAATGACTTAAATACTGACATAGATCAATTATACTAGTTGATTATTTTTGTCAAATATAAAAATTATTTATAATATATTTACTTATTTTTGTCAAATTTTATAATTTTTTAAAAATATTTTAGTCATTTTGAATTTTTGAAAGAGTTTAACTTTTGAGTTTCGCTATACATCTAAGCATTTTTGTCAACTAAATTCAACCAAATTGACTCAAACCCAACAAAAATCACTTATGCAACGTGCGTGTGAATCATGCACTTCTTCTTCTTCATGATTCTTCTTTTTTAGCATGTTGTTTCCACCTCCGCTTTCTTCTTCTATTGGTACTATTTTTGCTACATTTTTTTTCTTCTCTTTTTTGTCATGTGTTATTGCATTTATTTTTTTTCTTTGTTTGATTTTTTTCTCTTTTTCTTGATTTTATTTCTCTCAACAGAGTGAAATAAGAACTATATGAGAAAATGAAATAAGAAAAATATGAAGAAGAAAAAGATGAAAAGAAAGAAGAAGAAGAAGAAGGAGTTTTGAATTGTGCAGAATTTATCGAAAAAATAATACCGAAATTTCTTAATAATAACACATAAATTTTTTAATTTTTGACACCGAGATTTTGCTACAAAAATACAGAAATGTCTTCTTTAATACTGCATTTTTTTCTTTTTAATATTTTTCTTTCTTCTTTTTTCAGGAGCATTGCTTCTCATATTAGACTTGAATGAACATGTCTGTACTGTATTGCAATCTTATTCAGTTGAATGAATATAGATTCACACTTATTGGATTGAATTTTTGTCAAAAATAAAAATAGCACCAAAATTTGTTTAAAGTGACACCAAAATTTAAATACAATGATAAAGAATGTAAAAAATAAATTATATACGAAAAGATCATTAACTCTATAAAATGAAATAAGATAGTATCAAAATTAATTAAAATTGACTCTAGAAGTTCAATAACACGAAACAAAAAATATTAAATCTTTCTAAAAAATATTACACATTGAATGAATTGAATGCTTATCTTATATATAAAACAATACATACATTTCTAAAAGATAATACCGAAATGTCTTCATTCTAATACTAAAATTTTTAACTAAATGATATGATAGAATTAAAAACTTATTTCATGAAGACTTGAGTTGCAGATTTACCAATTTTAATAGAAAAGAGAATAAGTGAGAAAATATATAGATAATGCAGCGAAATTAAGTAGAACAAATACAAAAATTCGAATACAAATGAACACTGTCATTTACATATAAAAAGACGATATTTTCAATATATAAAATAACACATAAATTTCTGAAAAAGAATACCAAATGGCATCACTCTAATACTGAAATTTTTAACTAAATGGTATAAAAGAACTAAGAATTTATTTCATGAAGATTTGAGTTGTAGATTTACAAATTTTGATAGAAAAAAAATGAGTAAAAAAATCTATAGATAATACAACGAAGTTAGCTAGAACAAGTACAAAAATTCGAAAGAGAATGAACATTATTATTTACGTATAAGAAGAAGATGATGACGATGATGATAACGATAAAGATGATGATGATGATAATGATGATTATAAAAGAGGAGGGGAAAAAGAAAGGAGGAAAAAAATTCAAATGATAAAAAAAAGAGGAGGAGGAGTAGGAGATAGTGGTGGTGGTAACAATGATAATAACAAAAGAGAAAGATGAGAAAAAGGAGGAAAAGAAGAAAAATAGCAGTAGAAATGTAAGTAAGAGCGCACGTGAATATGAAACAAATTATAACAAAATTTGGTTGAACTTAGGGGAGGAGCTTTAGTTAGACAATAAAAGATCCTAAATTTTTTTATAAAAAAATTAGTAATATATCTCTAAAAAAAATGTAATTTAGTTGACTTAAGTACTTAACTTTAATATGGGTATCTAAGTTCAATTTTCACCTCTTAATTTTAAACATTAGTAACTTGATCTTTGGACTTAAGCTGAAGAGGGTTTTCACATATTAAAGGCCTTTGTTGACTTATTCAAAGAAGACATTAGTATATCTCTAACCTTTCATTGTTCTCTCTCTCATATTTATTCTTGGTCACACTTATAAAATTAATGGTGAGTGATCACAATTTATTCGCTCAATTGTTAAAAAAATTGAGAGAATCCATTCCTATCAAAATCTTTCATTCTAGTTAAAAAAAAATCAAATCAAATCTAAAAAAATTATGTAACAAAAAAAGATAACAAAAAAATCATAATTGAATCCTTACCTCTCAACTCTCAAGAATAAAAGCTTCCTTGCCTCTGTTCAAAAAACCAAAATTCTCCGGTTCAAAAAATCAAAACACGCTATCTTTGTTCAACAAGAAAAAACAAGCAAAGTAAGTTTTTAATGGTGTCAATTATAAAAAAAAATAGGTATTTTTATTTATTTAATTTAATATTATTTTATTTTTTACTGTTTATTTGATTTAATTTTTTATATAATACAAAATATTAGAATATTCCGTAAGTATTAATGTCATTGTATTTTCATAGATTGATAGAAGAATTTACAAGTTATAACTTAAAAAGTTTCAATCTTTTAAACTAAGTTTCGAATTCAAGCAATTATAGTTTTTAGTATCATCTTTGTAAAATTAGGTAACTTTTTTATTTAATTTAGTATATTTTATATTTGTTTATTCCTTAATTGATTTTGTTTTGGCTAAAAAAATATTCAATAAATATTATAAATTTTAATATTTATTTTTCTAACTTATTTTATACATATTTTATAGGATATATATTCAATTTTTTGGACAATCATAATGATAAAAAATCAAAGAATTGATACATTTTTTTTAGAGAAAGACTAACGTTCAAAAAGGAAAAAATATAAATTCTACAATATCAACACCTACTATAGATAGTTCTTCTATTTCAATAAATAACGAAGAAAGTGAGATACATCCTTCAAAGGTTTAAAGAGTTGCATCTAATGAGTTTGACCTTAATTCTTTAAAACGAGATCCTGAAAAATGGCTTTAAATTTGGTAATATAATCCAAGCCAAAAAGATAAGGTTAGACGAGCTTATCCTGAAAAATGGCTTTAAATGGGGATAATTTTCTTAAAATGATAAAAATCATAGCATCTTACAATGATGAAGTTGTAAAACTGTGTTAGAAAATGCTCCATATAATGCTAAGTATACTTCACATTAAATTAAAAAAAATCTTGCATATTCTCTCAAACAAGGTGAGAAAGCATATTTGTGAAGAAATTGGGGATTCTAAGTTTTGTATTGTAGTAGATGAAACTTGTGATGAATCCAAAAAAGAACAAATGGCACTTGTTTTGAGATTTCTTGATATACATAATTTTATTCAAGAGCGTTTTTTTTTTATCTTGTACATGTTGAAGATATTACATCATTAACTCTGAAACATAAACAGTGTGGCATTCTTTCTCAACATGGTCTTGATGTCTCTAATATTCATAGTCAAGGATATGATGTTGTGGTATTATGACTTCTAAAATAAAATATATACACATATAATAATTGAAAGAATATAATATCCAAGGAACCTTGAAGGATAGTTAAAGTAAAATCATGAAATTAAAAGCACAACGCTCAGGAATAACGTTTACTTGCGTACGAAAAAAGTATAAGTACATATATATATATATATATATATATATATATATATATATATATATATATATATATATATATATAATGCTAAGTATACTTCACATTAAATTAAAAAAAATCTTGCATATTCTCTCAAACAAGGTGAGAAAGCATATTTGTGAAGAAATTGGGGATTCTAAGTTTTGTATTGTAGTAGATGAAACTTGTGATGAATCCAAAAAAGAACAAATGGCACTTGTTTTGAGATTTCTTGATATACATAATTTTATTCAAGAGCGTTTTTTTTTTATCTTGTACATGTTGAAGATATTACATCATTAACTCTGAAACATAAACAGTGTGGCATTCTTTCTCAACATGGTCTTGATGTCTCTAATATTCATAGTCAAGGATATGATGTTGTGGTATTATGACTTCTAAAATAAAATATATACACATATAATAATTGAAAGAATATAATATCCAAGGAACCTTGAAGGATAGTTAAAGTAAAATCATGAAATTAAAAGCACAACGCTCAGGAATAACGTTTACTTGCGTACGAAAAAAGTATAAGTACATATATATATATATATATATATATACAATGAGAGTAGAGGGTCAAAGATACAAAATATTCAAGCCCCGAGCTCAACCTACAAAACTAAGACTAGCCGGAGAATATTTACATACATACATATAAATTCCAAGTAATAAAGTATTCAAAATAACCCTAGTTCTCTATCAAAAGCCTCTACGAGGTACAAGAGTTAAGCAAAATAAGGAGAAGTCTATACAATATATATATATATAGACACACACACACATCAAAATAACCCAACAACGACATCCCAACTCCGCTGTGTCAGGAACTCTAGACGCCTAGCGAAGTGCCTCTTGACCTGCAGCTGAAAAACACAAATATCCATATGGAATGAGAATCGGAGGTTCTCAGCATGGTAAATGTGCCACATACATAAGATATAAGGTCCTGAAAAAGTCAGAGGCGATCCTAGAACTCCAACGCTCATATTATAAAACTTAAAGATTTTAAAATGGAAACCATAAATAAGGCGGTTCTCTAATGTTCTTAAACTTAACCAAACTCTAACTAAACCTCTCCAAAATCCTTCTCCTTCCTCTACAATCCTCCAAAACACCAATAGAGTCACATAGACAAACACAACAGACAAGGCAAACACAATTAGAGTGCAGTTAATGCAGGTAACAAGTATAACAAATAGCATATTGATTCACATAGGCAAACCCAATTAATGCACAAGAAGACAAAACAAGCATATGCATATGATGTATGCCTGCCCTATGACTGATGAATCTGATCTATCGGTTTTAAAGCCAACCGGACATGTTCGGCTGCTAAACCCTGGACAGTCCTCCGTGCGGCATCTCCAAGAGTCTATGCATAGCCTTTTCTCATTCATAAATAAATTCTGCTCATTGGGAGAATTTCTGGGGCATTAAAGTGTCCGGCCACATCTTGCGGCGTAGGGTCAATAGAGTATCGAGTCTCGACCTAGCGTACATGGTGGCAAGCCACTGCATACCCAGAGAAACTCGTATCTCAGATAAAGAAGTGCATAAGCCACATTCAAATTCATATTAATTCATTCATTCATATTCACCATGGCTAGTCAAATCATCATTCTTTTCATTCATATTCATTCAATTTCATTAAGGCCATATATCTCATACATACCCCATTTCTACACTTCCCATGCATAATTCGTCATGTATCAAGCTTTCTGCACCTCCAAGTTATTTTTTTTTCATAGCTTAATCTCTTCACTATACTTAAAACTAATATTTAAGGTCTAAAAGAGTAAAAATAGTGGTTTAGAGGTTTAAAATCATGTTTAAAATACAAAAAAACTCAATTTACTAAAAACAGGGCCCCACGTACATGAACCATGTCACGCGTACGCAGATGTGGTATTTTTTTCAACTCGCATACGCACTCCTTGTCTGCGCAAGTACACTGAACAAAGGCGTATGACCGCGTATGCGACCGTATTTCTGCGTACGCGAGTGCCCCTCGCGTGCACGGCACTTGCTCGCATGCGTGAGTGCACCAAACAGAAGCAAATGGCCGCGTACGCAGCCATAAGCCCGCATACGCGCCCCTTCATTTTCCTTAAAAAGTTGTTAAAGTATAAATTTCACATTTTACATCTCCAACTTCTGACATCCATACCTTCCTCTACAAAATTCTGTTTTCCATAAAATTTATACCGTTTTAAAGATTTTGAAACTGTCTTTAATTTGAAATAAATTTTATTCCAATCCAAAATTTAAGACTCCAGTTATAGACCTCCAAAATTTGTTAAAGTCAAGTTTTTCATCTAAAATAACAACCTCTATTTTTACCACATTTTTCAACTCAAACCAACACTCCAAGTTTTCAAACCATCCCCAAACAAGCTGAAGTCAATCTCAACCCTTCTCATTCATTCCATTACACATTTATATACACATACATCAATTCCAACCTCAAGAACTTATAATCAACATAATCTCATACTTACTCATTAAAATAGCATCATTATTCATTCAATACATCACCTCATCAACCATCCACCACATTCATATCATTAACCAACACACCCATTTACCCATATCCAACTCAACACATATGGCATTAACTAAAACCATTCAGCATGCACCAGACATACAATTCAACTTATGTTAAGTCATCTAGCCTAAATTTTTACAAGGCATTATATATTACATACGAGAAAGCAAAATCATACCTTAGCCGATTCCTTCCCAAAGCCAAAGACACCCAAATAGGTAAGGTCACAAGCCTCCAACACTAAAATTCCGCAACTAAGACCCAATCCAAGCTTCCAATTTCCACAATATCCTCCAATTTATATATATATGCATTCCAGAGTGGGTAAGGGCGGGTTCACCATGAACCCGACCCTGCCCCGCCCCGCTCAACTATCCGTCCCGGTTGAAATCTGTCCCGCTCCGGGTTGTGTTTATACCCATCCCGACCGGGTAGGGTGGGTTCGGGTACTCCTAAGTACCACCTTATTCATATAGCACTTACATTACCCTTACCTCATTTGAGTTTGTATTGATCTTACAAGATATTATAGAAATAACTGATATTCTTTGTCAAGCTTTATAAAAGCAATCTCAAAACATAGTTAATGTTGTGCAATTTTTTCATTCTACAAAAATACTTATCCAAAATATGAGAGATGACAAATTGAAAAAATTATTGAAAAATGTGAAATTATTTTGTGAGCAATGTGATATTCTAATTTATGATTTAAGTGCTTCTTACGTAGCAAGACAGAGACGCTCGCGTCACCAAAAAAATCATATTACAGTTGAGCACTATTTTAGAGTGAAGATATTTTTAGTCACAATTAATAAGCAATTACAAGAGTTGAATAGCAGATTCAATGATTGATGACATGTCATCATGTCATGTTTTTCTATGCTTTTTCATACAAGAAATTGATTATTTGTGCTTAAATATTGAATGCTTTTGTGCTTAAATGTTATATTTCTTTGATCTTTTGATTTGATAAATTTTGTAGAAAATAAGAAGAAAAATAAGCAAAATAGCATAAAATCAACTCAAAAAGGAGAAAAGAAGAGTTTCGGGGCACACTTTGAAGTTAGAACACACTTAGATGCCCTAGGCCACACTTTTAAAAGCGTGGCCCATGACCAAGTAGCGCTCAAACAAGGCACCAGCGCCCAAATTGAGGAGAGCGTTAAGTTAAAAGAGTTAACTTAACTTCTTCGGGCTTTTCTAAAGCCTTGTGACAGCATGACCATGCCTCCTTCAAAGGGCCATAACTTGAGCTACAGATGTCCAATTGATGCGATTTCAGTTGCGTTGGAAAACTGATGATCAGAGCGTTCCAAGGCTATATAATGATCCATATTTGGCATACAATTGAAGTACAAGTGATAGGCATCTTTAAGGCCCAAAAATCAACCAAAAATAGGCCAGCCAAGGTTCGAAGAGGGGGTCACCAAAGAGAGCAAGCCACAGCTCTCAAAATGGCTTCACCAAGTTTCGAACCTTGCACATGAGGCATAAGGGAAGTGCTACTCTTCACAAAGAAAATTGGCAAAAGTGCAACCACCAGGATTCGAACAAGGGAGCTCCTCACTTGCAAGGAAGGAACGCTACTAGTATGCAAGGAAATGAGCAAAAATTGGCTCAGCAAGGATTCGAAGAGGGAGCCTCCACTAAAAGCAAAAGGGGTGCTCAGTTAACTTAGTTAACTTAACACTATGAGGGGCATGCACAAGGAAGGTTTGGACGCAGAAAAATTGAGGGGCCTGGGCCAAGGAAACAAGCATTGTAGCGCTAAGTTAAAACACTTAACTGAGCGCTAGGATGGAAAGCAAGACACAAGGAGTGCTCCGTTACATGTTTTCACTTTTTCGGGCATGGCTCAAAACAAAAACAAGGCCTTGGGTGCTCAGTTACCTTACTTAACTGAGCGCTCCACTGGAAGCATGCCTCCAACCAGAATTAAACCAAGTGCCCCTGACCCAAGCTTCACAAAATGCACACTGATCCAATTAAATCAAGCCATCCAGATCCACTCTTCTTCAAATCCAAAGCAAGCAAAGTCCATTGACTTAAAGGCACAAGGATCAATTAGATTAGGAATTTTATTTCAATTGTAATTTGTTTTCAATTTCAATTTAGAATTTTGTAAAAAGCTTATATAAGGCATCATTTTCATTTTTGTAAGGAGGCTGGCTCTGCTAGAGAGCATTAGGAGTAGAGTAGAATAGAGAACTCTCTTTTAAATTTTCCTTGTTGAAATTGAGAATTGAAAATTAGATCTGAGTTTTCTTTTCTTTCTGTTTCATTTTTTCTTCCTCTGCAAGTTTCCCTTTCTGAAATTTCACAATTCAATTTACATTGAGCTTGATTTTAATCTTCTGTTATCATTGCTTTCTATTCCCATTGCTTCCAATTTACTTTCATGAAATTTAAATCTTCCTGTTCCTCTGTATTTTACTTTTGATGATTGCTGTGAGCTTGATTTACATTTTCTGCAAATTTATATTTTCTGCAATTGCTAAGTTACTGATTTACTGCTTTCCTTTAACTTTCCAGCACCCAGCCCCCTTTACATTTCATGCAATTTATCTTTCTTGTCATTTAAGATTTTGCCAATTTACTTTTTCTTGTTCTTTAAGCTTCTGCCAATTTAAGCTTCTGTCCAATTTACATTTTGCAATTTACAATTTATTGCAATTTACTTTCTGTTGATCAACTTCACACAATTCACTCAATGTTAGCTTGACTAAACTAATCACCCACTAAAGTTGCTTGATCCATCAATCCCTGTGGGATCAACCTCACTCTTGTGAGTTATTACTACTTGATGCGACCCGGTACACTTGCCGGTGAGTTTAGGAGTTGGAATTCCGATTCCAACCCATCAAGTTTTTGGCACCGTTGCCGGGGATTTATTTAGATCAACAATTATTAAGTGGGTGAGAGGTCTAGATTAAGCATTTTATTTATTTTTGTTCTCTGTTTTAAAGTGAAACCAAGGTGTTTGAGTTATTGCCTCACTAAGAAATTCTTCTCTGAGACATGAATTTCAATTTTCCTTGGTGTTGTGTTTTACAAAATTCAAATGGAGTTCAACTCATCTTATGATCAAACAAATTTTATGGGATATTACCCACCATCACCAATCTCTAATGGTGGCTGGGAATATCACCAAGAAAATACAAATCCTGAGCACTCCAATCCATGGAGATTTGCTTCAGAGACACAAGATGAGCAAGAGAATCATATGGGATATTTTTCTCCACCACAAAATGATGCAAGTCATTATTCTAATGGTGGCTGGGAGTATCACCAAGAAATGATAAATGATCAAGAAAATCACATGAGATATTGTCCAGAACCACAAAATAATTTATGTCATTATCCTCATGGTAGCTGGGCATATCAACAAGAGTATGAACAATCAAGTGAAATGAACTATTTTCCAGAGCCACAAAGTGACTCATATTGCTATGATACTGACATAAATTGTGGCTGGGAAGGGAATTACAATATTTCATCTTCTGTTCATCAAGGAACATCATCATTTGATTGTGTTGTCAATGCATACATGGAAAATTGTTCCCCAATGCCACAAGATGATTCATACTGTGATGAAATCAACAATTCTTCAAGTTGTGCTTGGGAGAATCAAAATCAGAAAGCATTTGACAATTCATACTCCACTTATAAAGAGCCATTATCACTTGAGCAAACCTTCAATTCATTCATGGAAAGCTGTCAAACCTCACCTCCTAGTTTTTCATCTGAAAATTATTCATCACTTAACTATCCCTTGACACAAAATCTCTTCCAAAACTCACAGTCCACACAAACTTCCATGAACCAAAGCCTTTCAAGGCTTGAAACCATGCTTGAAAGATATGAAAGGGAAGCACAGAGGTCCTGGAATGACCAAGAGAACTCCCTCAAAAACATGGAAGTGCTATTAAGTCAAATGTTAAGTGCAAGGGAGGAAGTGGAAAAACAAGAACAAAATGTCCCTGTGTCAAGTGAAATTGCAATGAAGGATGAGTAACATGAGCCAAGGATTTTATATTCATAGAAGCTAATTGAGGTGATAGAGGAATATGAAACTTCACTCCCAAAAGACTTAATGGAAGATCATGTAAAAGAAGAGGAGGAAGCTGGTGCACGAAATTGTGATCATCAACAATGGCGCCAACAACTTGGTGCTCTCAAACGTGAATCACACTTTGTCACAACTTCGCACAACTAACCAGCAAGTGCACTGGGTCATCCAAGTAATAAACCTTACGTGAGTAAGCGTCAATCCCATGGAGATTGTCGGCTTGAAGCAAGCTATGGTCACCTTGTAAATCTCAGTCAGGCGGATTCAATTGGTTATAGAGAATTGATAATTAAAACATAATTAAAATATAAAGTAGGATAGAGATACTTATGTAATTCATTGGTGAGAATTTTAGATAAGCATATAGAGATGCTTTCGTTCCTCCTGAACCTCTGCTTTTCTGCTGCCTTCATCCAATCATTCCTACTCCTTTCCATGGCAAGCTGTATGTTGGGCATCACCGTTGTCAATGGCTACATCCCGTCCTCTCTGTGAAAATGGTCCAATGCACTGTCACTGCATGGCTAATCATCTGTCGGTTCTCGATCATACTGGAATAGGATTTACTATCCTTTTGCGTCTGTCACTACGCCCAGCACTCGCGAGTTTGAAGCTCGTCACAGCCATCCCTTCCTAAATCCTACTCGGAATACCACAGACAAGGTTTAGACTTTTCGGATCTCAGGAATGGCCATCCATGGGTTCTAACTTATACCACGAAGACTCTAATATCTCGGACTCGGTCCCCTATATTAGATATCTAAGAGATATTCATTCTAGCTTGTTTGCATGTAGAACAGAAGTGTTTGTCAAGCACGCGTTCGTAAGTGAGAATGATGGTGAGCGTCACATAATCATCACATTCATCATGTTCTTGGGTGCGAATGAACATCTTAGAATAGGAATAAGCTTGAATTAAATAGAAAACAATAGTACTTTGCATTAATTCATGAGGAACAGCAGAGTTCCACACCTTAATCTATGGTGTGTAGAAACTCTACCGTTGAAAATACATAAGAACAAGGTCCAGGCATGGCCGAATGGCCAGCCCCCAAAACGTGATCAAAGGATCAAAAGACAATCCAAAGATATAAATACAATAGTAAAAAGTTCTATTTATACTAAACTAGTTACTAGGGTTTACAGAAATAAGTGAATGATGCAGAAATCCACTTCCGGGGCCCACTTGGTGTGTGCTTGGGCTGAGCATTGAAGCTTTCACGTGGAGAGGTCTTTCTTGGAGTTAAATGCCAGTTTGTAACCTGTTTCTGGCATTTAACTCCATTTTGCAACCTGTTTCTGGTGTTTGACTCCAGAATAGGGCAGGGAACTGGCGTTGAATGCCAGTTTGCATCGTCTAAACTCAGGCAAAGTATGGACTATTATATATTTTTGGAAAGCCCTGGATGTCTAATTTCCAACGCAATTGAGAACGCACCATTTGGACTCTTGTAGCTCCAGAAAATCCCCTTTGAGTGCAGCGAGGTCAGAATCCAACAGCATCTGCAGTCCTTCTTCAACCTCTGAATCTGATTTTTACTCAAGTCCCTCAATTTCAGCCAGAAATGACCTGAAATCACATAAAAACACACAAACTCATAGTAAAGTCTAGAAATGTGAATTTTATTTAAAAACTAATAAAAATATACTAAAAACTAACTAAATCATACTAAAAACTATGTAAAAACAATGCCAAAAAGCGTATAAATTATCCGCTCATCACAACACCAAACTTAAATTGTTGCTTGTCCCCAAGAAACTGAAAATCAAATAGGATAAAAAGAAGAGAATATACTATAAATCCCAAATATCAATAAAACTTAGCTCCAATCAGATGAGCGGGACTAGTAGCTTTTTGCCTCTTGAATAGTTTTGGCATCTCACTTTATCCATTGAAGTTCAGAATGATTGGCATCTATAGGAACTTAGAATTCAGATAGTGTTATTGATTCTCCTAGTTCAGTATGTTGATTCTTGAACATAGCTACTTTATGAGTCTTGGCCGTGGCCCTAAGCACTTTGTTTTCCAGTATTACCACCGGATACATAAATGCCACAGACACATAACTGGGTGAACTTTTTCAGATTGTGACTCAGCTTTGCTAAAGTCCCCAATTAGAGGTGTCCAGGGTTCTTAAGCACACTCTTTTTTTTTCTTTGGACCTCGACTTTAACCTCTCAGTCTCAAGTTTTCACTTGACACCTTCACGCCACAAGCACATGGTTAAGGATAGCTTGGTTTAGCTGCTTAGGCCAGGATTTTATTCCTTTGGGCCCTCCTATCCACTGATGCTCAAAGCCTTGGATCCTTTTTATTACCCTTGCCTTTTGGTTTTAAGGGTTATTGGTTTTTTGCTCTTGTCTTTTGGTTTAAAGAGCTTTTGGCTTTTTCTGCTTGCTTTTTCTTTTTCTTTCTCTTTTTTTCGCTATTTTTCTCTTTTTTTTTCACAAGCTTTTGTATTCACTGCTTTTTCTTGCTTCAAGAATCATTTTTATGATTTTTCAGATCTTCAAATAATATTTCTCCTTTTTCCTTATTCTTCAAGAGCCAGCATATTTAACATTTATAAACCACAATATCAAAAGACATATGCACTGTTCAAGCATTCATTCAGAAAACAAAAAGTATTATTACCACATCAAAATAATTAAACTAGTTTCAAAGATGAATTCGAAACCATGTACTTCTTGTTCTTTTGTTTTTAGAACATTTTTTCATTTAAGAGAGGTGATGGATTCATAGGACATTCATAACTTTAAGGCATAGACACTTAGACACTAGTGATCATATAGTGAAGACACAAACATAAATAAAACATAAAGCTCAAAAATAAAAAAACAGTAAAATAAATAGACAAGGAAATTAAGGAATGAGTTCACCTTAGTGAGGATGGCGTCTTCCTCTTCTTGAAGAACCAATGGTGCTTTTGAGCTCCTCTATGTCTCTTCCTTGCCTTTGTTGCTCCTCCCTCATAGCTCTTTGATCTTCTCTAATTTCATAGAGGATGATGGAATGCTCTTGGTGCTCCATCCTTAGTTGTCCCATGTTGGAGCTTAATTCTCCTAGGGAAGTGTTGATTTGCTCCCAATAGTTTTGTGGAGGAAAGTGCATCCCTTGAGGCATTAGTGGTTATGGAAAAACAAAAAAGCAATGCTTTTTCCACACCAAACTTAAAATGTTTGCTCGTCCTCGAGCAAAAGAAGAAAAAAAGGATGAGAAGAAGAAGAGATGGAGAAGATGGAGGTGTGTGAATGGTTCGGCCAGGGGGGTTTAGGTGGTAATGACATGTGAAAAGGAAAGAGTGATGGTTTGAATTTGAGTGGGTGGGTGTAGGTGGGTTGTATGATGGTTTTGGGCGAGTAATGGAGGTGATTGGTGAAGGGTATTTGTGGAAGAGAGTTATGAAAAGGTGTGAAGAGGAGAGAAGAAGTGGTGGGGATCCTGTGGGGTCCACAGATCCAGTGGGGCCAAGGACTTAACATCCCTGCTCCAATTAGGCATGTAAAACGCCCTTGCTGTGCAATCCTGGCGTTTAACACCAGACTGCTACTTGTTTCTGGCGTTAAACGCCCAAATGTAGCCTGTTTCTGGCGTTTAACGCCAGGTATATGCTTGTTTCTGGCGTTAAACGCTAGACAGATGCTTGTTTCTGGCGTTTAAACGCCAGAATGCTCCTCCTCCAGGGTGTGCTATTTTTTAATGCTGTTTTTTTTCATTCTGTTTTTTATTTTTCAGTAGTTTTTGTGACTCCACATGATCATCAACCTAATAAAACACGAAATAAAAATAAAAAAAAATAGATATAATTAAATAACATTGGGTTGCCTCCCAACAAGCGCTTCTTTAATGTCAATAGCTTGACAGTGAGCTCTCATGGAGCTTCACAGGTAATCAGAGCAAGGTTGGAACCTCCCAACACCAAACTTAGAGTTTGAATGTGGGGGTTCAACACCAAACTTAGAGTTTGGTTGTGGCCTCCCAACACCAAACTTAGAGTTTGATTGTGGGGGCTTTGGTTGACTCTGCAGTGAGAGAAGCTTTTCATGCTTCCTCTCCATGGTTATAGAAGGAGATCCTTGAGTCTTAAACACAAGGTTGTCCTCATTCAGTTGAAGGACCAACTCTCCTTTGTCCACATCAATCACAGCTCTTGCTGTGGCTAGGAAGGGTCTTCCAAGGATGATGGATTCATCCTCATCCTTTCCAGTGTCCAAGATTATGAAATCAGCAGGGATGTAAAGGCCTTCAACTTTTACTAACACGTCCTCTACTTGTCCATAAGCCTGTTTTCTTGAGTTGTCTGCCATCTCTAATGAGATTCTAGCAGCTTGCACCTCAAAGATCCCAAGTTTCTCCATTACAGAGAGTGGCATTAAGTTTATTCCTGATCCGAAGTCACACAGAGCCTTCTCAAAGGTCATGGTGCCTATGGTACAGGGTATTAAGAATTTGCCAGGATCCTGTTTCTTTTGAGGTAATTTCTACCTATCCAATGCATTTAGTTCATTGGTGAGCAAGGGAGGTTCATCTTCCCAAGTCTCATTACCAAATAGTCTGGCATTCAACTTCATGATTGCACCAAGGTACTTAGCAACTTGCTCTTTAGTAACGTCTTCATTCTCTTCAGAAGAAGAATACTCATCAGAGCTCATGAAGGGCAGAAGGAGGTTCAATGGAATCTCTATGGTCTCTAGATGAGCCTCAGATTCCTTTGGTTCCTCAAAGGAAAACTCCTTATTGGTCACTGAATGTCCCAGGAGGTCTTCCTCACTAGGATTCACGTCCTCCTCCTCCCTTGTAGGTTCGGCCATGATGGTCAAGTCAATGGCCTTGCACTCTCTCTTTGGATTTTCTTCTGTATTGCTTGGGAGAGTACTAGGAGGAGTTTTAGTGACCCTTTTACTCAGCTGGCCCACTTGTGCCTCCAAATTTCTAATGGAGGACCTTGTTTCATTCATGAAACTCATAGTGGCCTTAGATAGATCAGAGACTATATTTGCTAAGCTATATGGGTTCTGCTCAGAATTCTCTGTCTGTTGCTAAGTGGATGATGGAAAAGGTTTGCTATTGCTAAACCTGTTTCTTCCACCATTATTAAAGCCTTGTTGAGGCTTTTGTTGATCCTTCCATGAGAAATTTGGATGATTTCTCCATGAGGGATTATAAGTGTTTCCATAGGGTTCACCCATGTAATTCACCTCTGCTATTGCAGGGTTCTCAGGATCATAAGCTTCTTCTTCAGAAGATGCCTCTTTAGTACTGTTGGATGATTCCTTCAATCCATTCAGACTCTGAGAGATCATATTGACTTGCTGAGTCAATATTTTATTCTGAGCCAATATGGCATTCAGAGTATCAATTTCAAGAACTCCCTTCCTCTGAGGCGTCCCATTACTCACAGGATTCCTTTCAGAAGTGTACATGAACTTGTTATTTGCAATCATGTCAATGAGTTCCTGAGCTTCTACAGGTGTTTTCTTTAGGTGAATGGATCCACCTGCAGAATGGTCCAATGACATCTTAGATAATTCAGACAGACCATCATAGAATATATCCAGGATGGTCCATTCTGAAAGCATGTCAGAGGGACACTTTTTGGTCAGTTGCTTATATCTCTCCCAAGCTTCATAGAGGGATTCACCTTCTTTTTGTTTGAAGGTTTTAACATCCACTCTAAACTTGCTAAGCTTTTGAGGAGGAAAGAACTTGGCTAAGAAAGCCGTGACCAGCTTATCCCAAGAGTTCAGGCTATCTTTAGGTTGAGAGTCCAACCATATTCTAGCTCTGTCTCTTACAGCAAACGGGAAAAGCATAAGCCTGTAGACCTCGGGATCAACCCCATTGGTCTTAACAGTATCACAGATCTGCAAGAATTCAGTTAAGAACTGAAAAGGATCTTCTGATGGAAATCCATGAAACTTGCAATTCTGTTGCATCAGAGAAACTAATTGAGGCTTTAGCTCAAAATTGTTTGCTCCAATTGCAGGGATTGAGATGCTTCTTCCATGTAAGTTGGAATTTGGTGCAGTAAAGTCACCAAGCATCTTCCTTGCACCTCCACCATTGTTATTGGTTTCGGCCATCTCAACTTCTTTTTCGAAAATTTCAGTAAAGTCCTCTTCAGAGTGTTGTGTTTTAGCTTCTCTTAGCTTCCTCTTTAGAGTCCTTTCAGGTTCAGGATCAACTTCAATAAGAATGTCTTTATCCCTGTTCCTGCTCATATATAAAAAAGAAGAGAACAACAAGAAGAAGAATCTTCTATGTCACAGTATAGAGATTCCTTTATGTGAGTAGAAGAGGAGAAGAATAGGAGAGTAGAATGGAGAAGAGAGAAGATGAAGAATTCGAATTTCAAATTAAAAAAAAAGGAAAATATTTTTGTTTTTATTAAATTAATTAATTAAAATTCGAAAATATAAAAAGAAATAAAATAAAATTGAAATTTAAAACAATTAGTTAATTAAAAAGAATTTTGAAAAAAAATTAGTGATTTTCGAAAATTGGAGAGAGAAAAGTAGTTAGGAGTTTTGAAAAAGATATGATTGAAATAGAAAACTTTTAAAATCAAACAAAAAGTCAAGTAGTTAATTGAAAAAGATTTGAAAATCAATTTTGAAAAGATAAGAAGTTATAAAAGATTTTGAAATTGATTTTGAAAAAGATATGATTGAAATTATTTTGAAAAAGGTTTGATTGAGAAGATATGATTGCAATTTATTTTTAAAAAAAGATATGATTAAAAAGATATGATTGAAGAGGAAATTAAAAAGATTTGATTTTAAAAAAGATTTTGAAAATTAAAGTTGATTACTTGACTAACAAGAAACAAAAAATATGATTTTAAAATTTAAAGATTGAACCTTTCTTAATAGGCAAGTAACAACTTGAAATTTTTGAATATAAAAATTAAATGTTAGTGAGATTTTCGAAAATATAAAGTAAGAATAGGAAAAAGATTTTGAAAATCAATTTTAAAAAAAAATTTCGAAAATATATATAAAAATAAATGAAAAAGATTTGATTTTTGAAAAAGATTTGAAAAGATAGAATTTTGAAATTGAAATTTATGAGTAAAACAAGGAAAGATATATTTTAGATTTTTGAATTTTTAATGATGAAAGAGAAAAACACAAAATTGACACAAAACATAGAAATTATGAATCAAAACAACTAATGCATGCAAGAACACTTTGAATGTCAAGATGAACACCAAGAACACTTTGAAGATCAAGATGAACATCAAGACTTATTTTTGAAAATTTTTAAGAAAAGAAAAACATGCAAGACACCAAACTTAAAAATTTTTAATGTTGAGACACTAACAAATTGAAAATGCATATGAGAAACAAGAAAAGATACAAAACAAGAAAAATTAAAGATCAAACATAGAAAATCATCAAGAACAACTTGAAGATCATGAAGAACACATGCATGGGTTTTCAAAATTTTTAAGAAAAATTAAAAAGATGCAATTGACACCAAACTTACAAATTGACACTAGACTCAAACAAGAAACATAAAATTTTTTGTTTTTATGATTTTATAAGAATTTTTTGGTTTTTTCGAAAATTATTTTGGGAAAAACGAAAAAGAAAATTTTTTTTTGTATTATTTTCGAAAATAAGAAATAAAAAGCTTAAAAATAAAATAAAATTACCTAATCTGAGCAACAAGATGAACCGTCAGTTGTCCAAACTCGAACAATCCCCGGCAACGGCGCCAAAAACTTGGTGCACGAAATTGTGATCATCAACAACGGCGCCAACAACTTGGTGCTCTCAAACGTGAATCACACTTTGTCACAACTTCGCACAAGTAACCAGCAAGTGCACTGGGTCGTCCAAGTAATAAACCTTACGTGAGTAAGGGTCGATCCCACGGAGATTGTCGGCTTGAAGCAAGCTATGGTCACCTTGTAAATCTCAGTCAGGCGGATTCAATCGGTTATAGAGAATTGATAATTAAAACATAATTAAAATATAAACTAGGATAGAGATACTTATGTAATTCATTGGTGAGAATTTCAGATAAGCGTATAGAGATGCTTTCGTTCCTCCTGAACCTCTGCTTTCCTGCTATCTTCATCCAATCATTCCTACTCCTTTCCATGGCAAGCTGTATGTTGGGCATCACCATTGTCAATGGCTACATCCCGTTCTCTCTGTGAAAATGGTCCAATGCACTGTCACTGCATGGCTAATCATCTGTCGGTTCTCGATCATACTGGAATAGGATTTACTATCCTTTTGCGTCTGTCACTACGCCCAGCACTCGCAAGTTTGAAGCTCGTCACAGCCATCCCTTCCCAGATCCTACTCGGAATACCACAGACAAGGTTTAGAATTTTCGGATCTCATGAATGGCCGTCCATGGGTTCTAACTTATACCACGAAGACTCTAATATCTCGGATTCGGTCCCCTGTATTAGATATCTAAGAGATATTCATTCTAGCTTGTTTGCATGTAGAACGGAAGTGTTTGTCAGGCACGCGTTCGTAAGTGAGAATGATGATGAGCATCACATAATCATCACATTCATCATGTTCTTGGGTGCGAATGAACATTTTAGAATAGGAATAAGCTTGAATTGAATAGAAAACAATAGTACTTTGCATTAATTCATGAGGAATAGCAGAGCTCCACACCTTAATCTATGGTGTGTAGAAACTCTACCGTTGAAAATACATAAGAACAAGGTCCAGGCATGGCCGAATGGCCAGCCCCCAAAACGTGATCAAAGGATCAAAAGACAATCCAAAAATGTAAATACAATAGTAAAAAGTTCTATTTATACTAAACTAATTACTAGGGTTTACAGAAATAAGTGAATGATGCAGAAATCCACTTCCGGGGCCCACATGGTGTGTGCTTGGGCTGAGCATTGAAGCTTTCACGTGGAGAGGTCTTTCTTGGAGTTAAACGCCAGTTTGTAACCTGTTTCTAGCGTTTAACTCCACTTTGCAACCTGTTTCTGGCGTTTGACTCCAGAATAGGGCAGAGAGCTGGCGTTGAACGCCAGTTTGCATCATCTAAACTCGGAAAAAGTATGGACTATTATATATTGCTGGAAAGCCCTAGATGTCTACTTTCCAACGCAATTGAGAGCGTGCCATTTGAAATCTTGTAGCTCCAGAAAATCCACTTTGAGTGCAGGGAGGTCAGAATCCAACAACATCTGCAGTCCTTCTTCAACCTCTAAATCTGATTTTTGCTCAAGTCCCTCAATTTCAGCCAGAAATGACCTGAAATCACAAAAAAACACACAAACTCATAGTAAAGTCTAGAAATGTGAATTTTATTTAAAAACTAATAAAAATATACTAAAAACTAACTAAATCATACTAAAAACTATGTAAAAATAATGCGAAAAAGCGTATAAATTATCCGCTCATCAGAAGCCAATTAAAGAAGTTCACACTCAATTGAAGCAGAAAATTTCTGGAAGGAAGAGCTCACTGAACCATCAATACAAAAAGCTCTTGATGAAGAGAACACTCCAACAATCACACAACCACCAAGACTTGGATTCAAGGAAGTGAAGGCAATTAACAAAAGCACTGAGAAGAGGATTGTGACCAAGCTACAAAGCACAATATTCATGAAGAAGAGAAGGTCAACTACAAGCAATCCTCCCCTTGATCTAGCAAGCACGCACAATCAAGCCATTAACAAAAGAAAGCTTGCTGAGGTGAGGCTGATAAACCACTATTTTATGGTTTATTTTGTGCTCAATTGAGTGGATTTCATCAACTCTTTACCCACTTATTCATAATATTTGCATGGTTTTATATTTCCTTCCTGATTTTGTGCTATGATTGAAAACATGCTTCTTTGATCTTATATTTGCTTATTATTAATCCTCTCTTATTACCATTAGATGCCTTGATATATGTGTTAAGTGTTTTCAGAGATTACAGGGCAGGAATGGCTCAGAGGATGGAAAGGAAGCATGCAAAAATGGAAGGAATACAAGAAGTTGGAGAAACTGCTAAGCTGTCCAGCCTGACCTCTTCGCACTCAAAGGGCTATAACTTTAGCTACAGAGGTCCAAACAACGCAGTTCTAGTTGCATTGGAAAGCTAACGTCCGGGGCTTCGATTTGATATATAATATGCTATAGTTGCTCTGACGCTGGGTGACGCGAACGCGTGATCCACGCAAACGCGTCGCATCTGCAAACTTCAATCCGCGCGGCCGCGTGGACGACGCCTCCGCGTCACTTGTCCGCGACCTGAACGTACCAGAATACGCAGGGGGCGATTTCTGGGCTGTTTTTGACCCAGTTTTTGGCCCGGAAAACACAGATTAGAGGCTATAAAGTGAGGGAATGCATCCATTCAGAGAGAGCTCGCATTTTTATTACTTTCCATGATTTAGATTTAGTTTGAGAGGGAGATTCTCTCCTCTCTCTCTTAGGATTAGGATTTAGGACTTCTCTTAGTTTTTAAGAGTGACTCTCGATCCAGGTTTAATATTTATTTTAATTTATGTTTCTATGCTACTTTTACTTTAATGCTTTTGTTCGTATCTATAAATGTTGCCAACTTGACTTATGAACCCTTTCCATGTTATGATTTGAATTAATAATTATTTGAGGTATTTCAGTTTATTATTATTCTCTTTGATTTAAGTTATTATTGCTTCCCAGCTAAGGACATTTTTATTCCAGTAATTTTACTTTTTCCCCTTTTGGTTTTGGTTAAGAAATCAGTAACTCAACATTATCAAACTCAACATAACTGATAATCGCTATCTTGCTAATTGAACTGAACTTCAATTATCCCAACTTTTTCTTAGGAAATAAATAGGATTCGAAGGTCAAACTAATTAGTCCCTTGACTTTCCTTTGCTTTAGTAAAGGTTAACTAAGTGGAATTTAGATTCAACTTTCATTATTGTTGAGAGAGATAATTAAGTTGGACTTCCAATTTCTCTTACCTTGCCAGAAGTTTGCTTTACAGTATTTATTTATTTTAATTGCCATCTACTTTACTTGTCATTTAAATCACTTGCTTCTCACCTTCTAAACCCCAATTACAACCTTTATAGCCAATAATAAGAACATACTTCCTTGCAGTTCCTTGAGAAGACGACCTGAGGTTTGAATACTCGATTAACAATTTTTAAGGGGTTTGTTACTTGTGACACCCAAAACGTTTGTACGAAGGGATTTCTGTCAGTTTAGAGACTATATCTACAACGCGACTATTTTTATGAACTTCTTTACTGGCAAAAATCCCAACGTCAGAGGCCAAGACAGGGGACACTAGCTGGTTTATCTCTCCCCTTGAGGTCATTCCTCTTAACAAACTGGAAGAAGAGGAAGAAAGTGAAGAACATGTCAACCGTAGGTAACATTTCTTTGCTTTGTTTACTTTCTATCTTTGCTTTGTTTGAATTTTAATAAATTGGCATATGGTTGCATTCTAAGTTTGGTGTTGCCATGCAACAATTTGTTTTCAATCCTTCTGGATGATTGCATCAATTCTAATTAAAAGTGTCATACTAAGATCCTAAGTTTGGTGTGCCACTTATTTTCTATGCAAGTCATCCAGCAACACCACTTGTCTTTGTCTGCATAATCATAATACCTTTGCAGTATTATTTTTCTTTTGATTTGACACTTTCTCTTTCTCTTTGTTTTAGTCATTTTCTTGTTTTTAATGCTTTCTTTTATTAACTATTTTTGTTAATACATCACCAAGAGATCCTTATTCATGACATATTCTTATCTTGGTGATTGTACTTAACATATAACAGTTTCATTTGCTTAGTTTTAATTCAAATAACTTGACATATGATTGCATTCTAAGTTTGGTGTTGCTATGCAACAAAATTTGATTCCAATATTTACTAGATACTTGCATCAATTCCAAGTGAAAGTGTCACACTAAGTTTGGTTTGCCACTTATTTTCTCTATGCAATGTATCATACACACCCTCTTATGTTTGCAATCACAATGTCTCTGTCTCTTGTGCTTTGATTGTTATCTCTAATTTCGCTTGCTTGAAACACATGTACTGCTAACATTTCATTGTGTAAGACATTCATGATCCATATTAGTCCCATAGCCATTGTTCTAATTGTTGCTTGAGGATGAGCAAGCATTCTGAGTATTGGTATGGGAAGAAGGAAGAATAGAAGGAAAAGGACAACAGTAGAGAAGATGAATTACAAGGTTGTAAAGTCCCTTTTCCTCTCCTTTGTTTCCAGCACTTTAAATTGTATGATTGTCTTCATCTTCTCTGTTTACATGTGTGTATGAATAAGCATAGCCTGCATCTTAATTTGTAACATGTTGCCATACCATTATAACTACCAACTTAAGTTTTGTAAAGTTCAAAGCAGCAAAGTATCATGATCATAAACAAACAAGGAATTAAAGAAGAAATTATCATGTGCATAAAAGTTTTGGAAAGCTAGTATGATTAATTGTTGCTCAATTACATTAGATTTTATTTAATTGAAGTTTTCATCTAGGACATTTTGTGAAATCTTTTGAAATCATGAAAACCTTGAAGAAGCAATTACAAATTAAAGCAAGAAAAGCAAAAGGGGAAGAATGAGAAAGCTGAAGGCTCTGAGTACCAATGACATTTCATTTGTTAAGTACTTGTGGTGTTTATGTATCAAGCAAAAAGCTTGAAAACAAAACACTTAGAGTCAAGGCTAGGCTCAAGTGCAAAAGCACTCCCTCAAAGCTCAAGGTTCTGAGCATCACTGATTAGAGAGTCAAGAAAAGAAAAAATGAGCTTAAAGAAGTCCTCTAATTAAATGCTTGTGGTACTTATGTATCAAGTGGTAATACTTGAAAACAAAGCATTTAGAAGTCGTAGCTTTGTTATCAACTCATGGGGAAAAGCACTCAAAAGGAGAAGCTAATAAGAAAATCAAAAGCTTGTTTCAAGGAAGAAATATAAGAAAAAGATTTCATAAATTGAGCTAGATAGAACCATCAATCATTTACATTTCTTTTGTGATTGTAGCATGCATAGAAAACTAGCTTACCATGAACATTAACTTGCCATTCTTCTTACCTTGGATTGTCAGTCTTAATTGCATGATTCTTTTCTTGCTTGGGGACAAGCAAGGTTTAAGTTTGGTGTTGTGATAACATGTCATCATGTCATATTTTTCTATGCTTTTTCATATAAGAAATTGATGATTTGTGCTTAAATATTGAATGCTTTTGTGCTTAAATGTTATATTTCTTTGATCTTTTGATTTGATAAACTTTGTAGAAAATAAGAAGAAAAAGAAGCAAAATAGCATAAAATCAACTCAAAAGGAGAAAAGAAGAGTTTTAGGACACACTTTGAAGTTAGAACACACGTAGATACCTTAGGCCACACTTTTAAAAGCGTGGCCCATGACCAAGTAGCGCTCAAACAAGGAACCAGCGCCGAAATTGAGGAGAGCGTTAAGTTAAAAGAGTTAACTTAACTTCTTCGGGCTTTTCTAAAGCCTTGTGACAGCATGACCATGCCTCCTTCAAAGGGCCATAACTTGAGCTACAGATGTCCAATTGATGCGATTCTAGTTGTGTTGGAAAGCTGACATTTAGAGCTTTCCAACGATATATAATAATCCATATTTGGAATACAATTGAAGCACAAGTGATAGGCATCTTTAAGGCCCAAAAATCAACCAAAAATGGGCCAGCCAAGGTTCGAAGAGGGGGTCACCAAGGAGAGCAAGGCACAGCACTCAAAATGGCTTCACCAAGTTTCAAACCTTGCACATGAAGCATAAGGGAAGCTCTACTCTTCACAAAGGAAATTGGCAAAAGTGCAACCACCAGGATTCGAACAAGGGAGCTCCTCACTTGCAAGGAAGGAGCGCTACTAGTATGCAAGGAAATGAGCAAAAATTGGCTCAGCAAGGATTCGAAGAGGGGGCCTCCACTAAAAGCAAAAGGGGTGCTCAGTTACCTTAGTTAACTTAACGCTATGAGGGCATGCACAAGGAAGGTTTGGATGCAGCAAAATTGAGGGGCCTGGGCCAAGGAAACAAGCATTGTAGCACTAAGTTAAAACACTTAACTAAGCGCTAGGAAGGAAAGCAAGACACAAGGAGCGCTCCGTTACATGTTTTCACTTTTTCGGGCATGGCTCAAAACAAAAACAAGGGCTTGGGCGCTCAGTTACCTTACTTAACTGAGCGCTCCACTGGAAGCATGCCTCTAACCATAATTAAACCAAGTGCCCCTGACCCAAGCTTCACAAAATATACACTGATCCAATTAAATCAAGCCATCCGGATCCACTCTTCTTCAAATCCAAAACAAGCAAAGCCCATTGACTCAAAGGCACAAGGATCAATTAGATTAGGAATTTCATTTCAATTGTAATTTATTTTCAATTTCAATTTAGAATTTTGTAAAAAGCCTATATAAGGCATCATTTTCATTTTTGTAAGGAGGCTGGCTCTTCTAGAGAGCATTAGGAGTAGAGTAGAATAGAGAACTCTCTTTTAAATTTTCCTTGTTGAATTTGAGAATTGAAAATCAGATCTGTGTTTTCTTTTCTTTCTGTTTCATTTTTCCTTCCTCTGCAAGTTTCCCTTTCTGAAATTTCACAATTCAATTTACATTGAGCTTGATTTTAATCTTCTGTTATCATTGCTTTCTATTCCCATTACTTCCAATTTACTTTCATGCAATTTAAGTCTTCATGTTCCTTTGCATTTTACATTTGATGATTACTGTGAGCTTGATTTACATTTCCTGCAAATTTACATTTTCTGCAATTGCTCTAAGTTACTGATTTACTGCTTTCCTTTAAGTTTCCAGCACCCAGCCCCCTTTACATTTCATGCAATTTACCTTTCTTGTCATTTAAGATTTTACCAATTTATTTTTCTTGTTCTTTAAGCTTCTGCCAATTTAAGCTTCTGTCCAATTTACATTTTGCAATTTACAATTCATTACAATTTACTTTCTGTTGATCAACTTCACACAATTCACTCAATGTTAGCTTGACTAAACTAATCACCCATTAAATTTGCTTGATCCATCAATCCCTGTGGGATCGACCTCACTCTTGTGAGTTATTACTATTTGATGTGACCCGGTACACTTGCCGGTGAGTTTAGGTGTTGGAATTCCGATTCCAACCCATCAATGATCAAGTAATAGATCTACTAAGTCTAAGCTCTGGTCTCATGCCTAAGGATGCTTACAAAAATTTTGACATTGCTAAGATTTCTACCCTTGTTGATAGTTACTATCCCAAAGACTTTACTCAATTAGAGAAGATTAATTTGCCTTTTTAGTTTTAATATTTTATTCTTGATGCTTGTCAACATCCAGAAATGATGAATTTATCAATTATTCATGAATTGTGTAGATGTTTAACATAAACTAAAAAGTCAGAAGTGTATTACTTGATTGATAGATTGATTTGTCTGATATTGACTCTTCCAGTTTCTGTAGCTACTACAAAGTGATCATTTTCAACAATGAAACTAATGAAGAAAAGGTTAAGAAATAAGATGGTGGACGACTTTCTCGCAGATAGTCTGGTGATTTACATTAAGAAAGAAATTGCTGAAAAGTTTAGTTCTAATTCAATTATACAAAATTTCAAGTCATTCAAGACTCGAAAAGCACCATTATATTATATTTTTTATACATAGAATTATTTATTTATTATCTTATTAGTAACAAACTTAAAGAATAATTATATTTATAAATTTTATTTTAATATAATTATTATTATATAATTTTATGTTAAATTTTTTGCCTCCTTAAATTTTTTTTTCAAATTTCACTACTGATTGAACTTGATAAAGTATTCTGCTCAATTATAAATTTTTTTATTAATTTTTTTGTGTTGACATTATAAAATATTATATACAATGGTCCAATCACATTCATATATCAAAATTAAATTCTTGATCTAAAATTTGGAAAAAAAATTTTGAAAAAATAAAATATAAATATTTTTCAAAACAAATTTATTCATCTTTATTTTTCGAAATTTGTTTTTTTGTTTGGAAGTTGGAGCAAATTCGCCCACTGCATCGGCGAACTTGCAGATTTTGTTGAAGTTTGCCAACTGCAACAACGAACTTCATTGAAACTAACAAGTTCGCCCATTTGTGCAGCGAATTTACTCCTATTTTCGCACAATTTGGATCGTATTGGTATATTTTTATTTTTTAATTTAAAATTTAAATAGATATAATTTAAATTAAAAATTTAATTTATTTTTTATGACTATAAAAAATTTAATTTAATTTGATAACAATAAACATAGTCATATTATTGTACATGATTAATTATGTTTATTTAATTTTAAAAAAATTAACAGTTTAAAATCGATAATTTTAAATTAAAAATTAATATACTCGTATTATTTTTAAATTAAAAAATTATAAATAAAAACACTCTTATTATTTTAAAATTTATAAATTTAAATAAACATACTCATCTTATTCTAAATAAACATTCATGGCCTTCAACAAAAGAGATGGATGTATATAATTCTTCAAATTAATAACATTAGAGTGTATATGTAATCTTTTAAATATAAACTTTATCTATACATATACACTCCAATGTTATTTTTTGATAATCTACACTCTAATGTTATTAATTTGAAAGATTGTATACATCCATACCTAAGATTTTTTTTTAAAAAGATTAATATGGAGTTAATACTCAAAATGGCCCCTAAAATTTGACCTCTGGCGCAATTTAGCCCTCAAACTTTCAGTTGACTCAAATTGTATCCTGAAATTTGACCCGTGCCTCAATTTGGCCTTCTGTGATTTTTCGTCACCGGAAAGTTGACCTGGCAATTTTGAATGACACCTGACACTGTAACGGTTAGATGACGAGGCCAAATTTTTCAAGGCATCAATTTAACCCCTCACAATTTGAACATAAAACCTAGCGCAGCACCAATTCCCCGAAATCATAGTAGTCTCTCCAAAAGTTAGGAAGGATGTTAGGGAGCAGCAGTCAAGGCTCAGGTAGTGATAAACCACTATTTTGTGGTTTATTTTGTATTGAATTGAGCGGATTTTATCCATTATTCTCACATTTATACATATAATTTGCATGTTTTTTATTTTCCTTCCTAATTTTGTGCTATGATTGAAAACATATTTCTTTGGCCTTAAATTCGCTAATTTTAATCTTCTCTTATTACCATTCGATGCCGTGATATGTTTGTTAAGTATTTTCAGGATTTATAGGGCAGGAATGGCTTATAGGATGGAAAGAAAGCATGCAAAAGTGGAAGGAATCCAAGAAATTGAGAGTTTTAGAATCTGGTAGCGACGCACATGCGTCGACGATGCGTACGCGTGACTGGAGCAGGAAGGAGGAATCATTCATTCACTTTTCATTCACACAATTATTAGGTTTTAAATGTAGTTTTCTAGAGAGATGCCTCTCTCTAGGTTTTAGGATTTTTAGTTTTATTTCTTCTCCAATTTAGATTTTCATCTTGTTTTAATTTAGTTTCTCTTCTACATTCTATTATTCTAACATCTTAGTTTATTTTCTCTTGTTGATGTCCTTACTTTTCCAAATTAATTTATGAACTCTTCATGTTAGATTCAATTTCCTTTTTAATGCAATTTGAGGTATTTCATGTTTATTGCTTCTTTCTTCATTTGTTATTATTGATTCCTTGCAATTGCTGGTCTTAGATTTTACATTCTCTTATTACTTTTCTATGCTTTTATTTTGTGCCTTCCAAGTGTTTGATAAAATGCTTGGTTGGATTTTAAATTAGATTTTTGTATTCTTAGCTTGGATTGAGTAATTTGGAGATTCTTGAATTGTCAAAGTCTCTTGTTGGTTGGTGATTGAAAGTTGCTAGTTGGCTTGAGCTTCACTAACTCTAGTATTTGATTAGGACTTGTGAAATCAAGTTGATTTGCTCACTTGACTTTTCTTCAATTGTTAGAGGTTAACTAAGTGAGAGTAATTTGCAATTACCATCACAATTGACAATGATAATGAGGATAGGAATTCCAAGTCTCAACCCTTGTTAGGACTTTTCTTAGTTGTTAGTTATTTTCTTGTTATCTACATTCCTTGCTTATTAAACTCAAAACCCAAAAAGATACAATCTCATAACCAATAATAAACATACTTCTCTACAATTTCTTGAGAGACGACCTGGGGTTTAGATACTTTGGTTAATTTTATTGGGTTTGCTTAAGTGACAAACAATTTAAACATTGACCGAGGATAATTTGTTGGTTTAGAACTATACTTGCAACACGACATTTTTGTGAAAATCTTTACCGACATTTTTTCTCCGTCAAGTTTTTGGCGCCGTTGCCGGTGACTTGCAAATATGTTCCTTATTATTGGTTATCGTGAATATTGTGAATATGTTTTCCTTTTCATTTCTTTGTTAGTTGTTTCTAGTTCTAGGGGTTTATTTTCATTATTTCTTATTAGTTTTTATTTTTATTTTCTCTTGCTACTATGAATTCTCACCCCTTTGGCTATGAGTTTGGTTCAAATTATGTTGTCAGAAATGGAAGGTACAATGAGAATATGCATCAAGGTTGAGACAATCAAAGGTGGGAGGAGCCTCAAGCTTATGGACAACCTCCATGGCAACAACCCTCTCCAATGTACTACGAGCAAGAGTCATTCCAAGATGCATGCCAATCCAATGGCTATGGTGAGCATCCTTTTGATTATCAGCAACCACCACTATATGCCTATGAACCCCCTCCTTAACATAGTTTTGAACGACCATACTCACAAGCCCCTTTCCACCATTCACCTCCATATGACCCTAACCCTTATCCACCATACCAACCACCATATGAACCCTATGAACCATACATAGAACCACCCACATTCCAACATAATTACTCCCAAGAACTACCACCTCAATATACACCATCTTCATATCTTTATCAAGAAGAATCACCTTCGTATTATGAGCCCTTTCTCCCAACAAATGAACCCTCCTATCCACCCTAAGCTCCCATAGATGATACCTTTAGTGTTATTCGCCAAGGGCAATGAGAGCTTCAAACCACACTTACCTCTACTCTCACTGGTCTCACCTCTACTCTCCAAGCTCTTATATCCCGTGTGGATCCACCCTCTACCCTCAATACTCAACCCTCGAGCTCTAGTGCACTTCCTTTTCACCCATATCCATCAATCCAAGAGCAATACAATCCCAGATATGCTGGTAACATAGAACAAGAGAGAATGGATCATCTTTGGGACTTAATGGATCGGATTCATGCATCCATACTTCAAGAGAAGCAAGAGGAGGCCCAAAAGGTGGAGGTAGGAGAGACCCTTGAAGATGAAGGAATAATTGAAGAATTAGGGGAGGTTGAACAAGAAAGAAGTTCCATCATTGAAAACAACTCTACACCAAATGACAATAGAAATCTTGTTGAAGCTTCTTCTATCAGATGTGAAACCAATATTGAGAAGGAATGTATACACCCTCCAACACATGACTTGATCAATGAGGAAGAGTTGGAAGAAGTTAACAAGAAAGTGGGAAATGAAGAAAGTTGTCAAGAGGTGGAAGTCATCAAGGAGGAGCTAGATTTTGTACTAGAGCAAGTGGAGAATACCGAAATTATTGAAGAAGAGGAAGTGGTTGAAGATTTAGGTGATGTGGAACTTCCATGGGAATCTCAAGTCATAGAGCCTCCTTCCAAGACGTGTGAATTTGATGTTGAGGAGTGTGTGCAACCTCCAAGGCATATCATGGTCAAAGACTTTGAGAAGGTTGATCTTGAGATGGATTCAATAATTGATGAGTTTTTATCTACAATTAAATCCTCTCCCATTGAACTTGAGGAAGAGGTTGATATTGAAGAAGCTTGTCAAGAGGTGGAGATCATCAAAGAGAGAGTGAAGCATACATTGGCAGAGCCGCCACTGGAGACACCTCTTCCGAAGCCATCACCATCCATCCTGTCATTCAAGGTCGTAAATCTCTACTCCTTAAGCTTTAATTTCTCACTTGCGTATGGTTTGCTTGAGACGGATAGACAACGTAGATCTCTTTGTGGTTTTAAGAGTAAAAGGGGGATGGTTAGTGGTTGGCAACACAATCCTAGGTTCGTTATGGTTGGATGTTCAAGGTCTAAGGGCAATGGTTGGCATAGTTCTCAATTGATTGGGTCTAGGAAGTTGTTGGGATGCCTCAATGAGAATTTGGATTGCTTGCCACCAAGTTAGAACAATGATGATCAACTTAAAGATGGGTGTAGAAACAAGATTTGGGATCCCGGCATACAAGAGGATCAACTTTGGGAGCTCAAAGCTTGTGAAGAACTTCATCAAGGCTTGGTGAATTCACTTGAAAATGTTGGAGCTTATTGGAAGTCCAAGCATTGGTGGAAGTTTCAAGATGAGTTCAAGCACAAGCCACCATGACAAGGAGCTCACCAAATGTCCAACATAAGGACTTTAACTAAAAGTGCTAGGTGGGAGACACCCCACCAGGGAAAATTCTTTCTATTTTCTCTTTTATTTATATTGGTAATAAGTTAAATTTTTATTTTTAGTTAGGTTTATTTAGTTTACATTGTGATTTCACTTGTTTATTCATGTTTGACATTACTTTGGTAGCATGTTAATTAAAAAAGAGGAGGACTGTCACGCGTACGCGTCGACGCCCAAATTTGGTTTGTGCCCAAACCGTGCTGGAACGGCGTGACAGCGCAGCCTAGATAGAGAGTTTGCCAAGACCATGCTGGTGGGGTACTAGGCGCATAGCCAATACCACGCGTGCGCGTCACTGACGCGTACGCATCATTTGCATTTTTTTACCATCTACGCGTAGGCCTGGATGACGCGTGCGCATCAACGCCAAAATTTTGATGGTCCAGTATTAAACGCAGAGAGTTGGGCTGCCGCTGTGCGAGTGTTATGCGAGGAGCACAATTCACCTCCACGCGTACGCGTGACTGACGCGTACGCGTCACCATCTAATTTCTGCTTGTCACACGTGTGCGTGACAGACGTGTACGCGTCGCCTCATCATTTTGCAATCCACGCGTGCGCGTGGCCGATGCTTCTGCGTCGCTTCTCTTCCACTTTCTCATTTCTTTCTTCTTCCTTTTCTTCTTCCTTTCTTACTTTCTTCCTCTTCATTCCTTTTCCTTCTCATATTTATTCTCCTTCATTTATTACTTTTACATACTTTTATTTATTGCATTTTAACTTTGTTGCTTGTTTTTATTTTCTTTTCTAAGTTTGATATTATACTATTGGTGTTGATTGTTCTTACTCAACTGTTGCATATTTCTTGCATTATTTTGGGTGCTTCTTGACTTGTCTGCTATTTACTTGAAATGCCCTTCGCTACTATTATTTTATCACTCACATGTTGTAGCTACCATATAATTGAGAACCTCATTATTACTTGGCATTAGCACACATATTTTATTTGTTTGCATATCTTTGTTTGTGGGCTCTTCTTCATCTTTCTTCTTCTCTCCTTTCAGGCTGGCCACTAAGAGGAAAAAGAAAAAGTTTCTAACTGGGGCACAATAAGTCTCTCCGCACAATCTTTTGAGAAAATGCATCAGTTGTAGCCACCCGTCCACTTGCATATCTTTGCATACACCGAGGACGGTGAAATCTTTAAGTGTGGGGAGGTCAATACTGACTTCCGTGGGTTAGTTACTTTCTTTTCAACACCAATTTTTAATTTTCTTTGTTAGTTAATTGTTGCATTGCATAATAGATTGCATGTGTAGTTAATTGTTTGCATTTATGTACTACTTGGTTAAAGTAATAATTTTCTTTTCAAGAAACTATTTTATAACATTTCACTAATTTGAATAAAAATTTTTTTAACTTGCTTGAAGTATTTTATTTTGGAACATGATTTTAGAGCTCGAACACACAAAACCAGTGAGATTTTCAACCTATTTGATTGGTTGCATCTTATCAATCAATGTTTTGTTTTGGTGTGTGTTGTTCTCTCTAAAATTGTGATCTTTGTCTTGCTTGATTCTATATTTCCATTGTTTGATGTATGCATACACATATATGATTGAGGCCTTTATTTCACTAAGCTTACATACCCATATGGCCTTAACCTTTAAACATCCTTTGCAAACCAATTTGAGCCTATTTTACCCAATTTGTTCTTTACTTTAGCACATCATTAACTCTAAGAAAAAAACAATGAATGACCTCAACTTGAATCCTTGGTTAGCTTAGACTAGTGAAAGTGTTCATGATTTAAGTGTGGAAAAATTGGGTATGGTAACATTTGGTCTGGGAATTGGATATGTTATACTTTTTGTAAAAATGTGAAAAGAATATTGAGAATATGTTCATGCATTCAATACCTTAATCATATGTATTGAGAAAAAAAATAAAAGAAAAAAAGAAATAATAAAAAGAAGAAAAACAGAAAAGAAAAAGAAAAGAAAAAGAGCAAATAATAAATAGGGGACAAAATGCCCCAAAGTAAATGGTGATAGCAATGCATATGTATTGTACTCAAAATTGGGATGCATGAATATGTGGTAAACATAGTTATGGGTAGTTAGATTTTATATTATGATTACATGGATTGTCTTAAGTTAGGTGGGAAGTTTAGGTTAACTAAGGATTCAGATTTTAGTCCACTTGACCAAATATAATCCTACCTTGACCCTAACCCCATTACAACCCTTAAAAGACCTCTTGATATGTGTATTTGTGCATTAATTTTTGTTGATTGGTAGAAGAAGAGCAAGCCTTAGAAAGCAAGGTTAGTAGAGAATTGAGAGAATCAAATCTTAAACACTTGAGTGATTAGAGTGTATACACTTCTGGTGAGGGTTTGATGCTCGATTCTTTGTTTCCGGCTTTTACGAGCTTTCTTCTTGCAAGTCTATTTGTACTTCGTTTTATGATTTGAATTAGTGAGATCCAGTTTATGTTTGTTCTTGGAGAATTTTATTTACTTTTAACTAAGTAGGTAAAAGCATTTTGCATTTAGTTGTATTCATATAGATAGGTTGCATTTCATAAATTCTACCATCCCTCTTCACTCCTTTATAGCTTCTCTTGAGCTTAGCATGAGGACATGCTAATATTTAAGTGTGGAGAGATTGATAAACCACTATTTTGCGGTATATTTTGTATTGAATTGAGCGAATTTTATCCATTATTCTCACATTTATTCATATAATTCGCATGTTTTATATTTTCCTTCCTAATTTTGTGCTATGATTGAAAACATGCTTCTTTGGCCTTAAATTCGCTAATTTTAATCTTCTCTTATTACCATTCAATGCCGTGATATGTTTGTTAAGTGTTTTCAGGGTTTATAGGGCAGGAATGGCTTAGAGGATGGAAAGGAAGCATACAAAAGTGAAAGGAATCCAAGAAATTGAAAGTTTCAGAATCTGGTATTGGAGTAGGAAGGAGGAATCATTCATTCACTTTTCATTCACACAATTATTAGGTTTTAGATGTAGTTTTCTAGAGAGAGAGGCTCTCTCCTCTCTCTAGATTTTAGGGTTTTTAGTTTTATTTTTTCTCTAATTCAGATTTTCATCTTATTTTAATTTAGT
Source organism: Arachis ipaensis (assembly GCF_059453495.1). Classification (NCBI taxonomy): domain Eukaryota; kingdom Viridiplantae; phylum Streptophyta; class Magnoliopsida; order Fabales; family Fabaceae; genus Arachis; species Arachis ipaensis. Next base: position 99,776,429 of record NC_142439.1, read on the forward strand.
TTCTGTTCTACATTCTATTATTCTAGCATATTAGTTTATTTTCTCTTGTTGACGTCCTTACTTTCCCAATTTAATTTATGAACTCTTCATGTTAGATTCAATTTCCTTTTTAATGCAATTTGAGGTATTTCGTATTTATTGCTTCTTTCTTCATTTGTTATTATTGATTCCTTGCAATTATTGGTCTTAGATTTTACATGCTCTTATTACTTTTCTATGCTTTTATTTTGCGCCTTCCAAGTGTTTAATAAAATACTTGGTTGGATTTTAAATTAGATTCTTGTATTCTTAGCTTGGATTGAGTAATTTGGAGACTTTTGAATTGTCAAAGTCTCTTGTTGGTTGGTGATTGAAAGTTGCTAGTTGGCTTGAGCTTCACTAACTCTAGTCTTTGATTAGGATTTGTGAACTCAAGTTGATTTGCTCACTTGACTTTCCTTCAATTGTTAGAGGTTAACTAAGTGAGAGCAATTTGCAATTACCATCACAATTGACAATGATAATGAGGATAGGAATTCCAAGTCTCAACCCTTGCGAGGACTTTTCTTAGTTGTTAGTTATTTTCTTGTTATCTACATTCCTTGCTTATTAAACTCAAAACCCAAAAAGATACAATCTCATAACCAACGATAAAGATAGTTCCCTGTAATTCCTTGAGAGAGGACCCGAGCTCTAGATACTTCGGTTAATTTTATTGGGTTTGCTTAAGTGACAAACAATTTAAATATTGACCGAGGACAATTTGTTGGTTTAGAACTATACTTGCAACACGAGATTTTTGTGAAAATCTTTACCGACATTTTTCCTCCGTCAGGTAGTTCTAGTAGAACTCGTTCGCATGGTGGCTGGGTGAAGAACGCACACCGTGACAGAGGTGGGAAGGTTCCACATTGGTGTGGTTGTGGGTTGCGTCCTATTCTTCAGTGGTCTAGGACGGATTCTAATCCAGAGAGACCATTTTATGGATGCCCTAACTATAATGTGAGTTGGTTGAATTGTTACAACTTGATTATGTGTCTTATTTCTCAAATTCTTATTGGTTTTGTAGTTGTTCTTCCTCTCAATTTTTTTTTTTTGGATTTTTCTTGTTGTAGACTGCCGATAAGAGATGGTGTGGCTTTTTTAAATGGGCAGATGTTGAAGAAGAAGAAATCATAGTTGGCAGAAATGAAATTTCAATTAGTGAAGACCATTGAAAAATATCTCTGGGATGAAAAATTAGTGTAGTTGATGCTAAAATTAGAATCTTAAAAATGTGGAATATTATGTTGTCTGTGTTTGTCATTATTTTTGGATTTGTGATTATAGCTTATGGATTATGTGGGATAAAATATATGTAAATGTGAGATCAGTTATGTGAATGAAACATTGTTATGTGTTTGATGATAAAATAGAAATGGGGTTTTATGTTCTCTTGGGTAATGATGTATCCTGTGAAAGTTGTTTAAAACTAAGATTATATGAAAGAGGAGGTATAAAATTTGACAAAATAAGTCATTAAAAACAAAAGATAGTCATTCATTTAGTAACTCATAGTCATTAATCATCATCAATATTACAGCATTAGCAATAACAGTATCTGTAACATATCATAATGCCCTACATAACACAATTTTAAAATATCCTAAGCCAAACAAATTATCCTACATAACAGAGTATCAAAATATCAAAAAAGTATAGTTTGATCAAATACTCTCTACAAAATATGTCCTACACAACTTCTAGTCAACATTACAAATCGTTTTCCATCTTGTTGTTGGTGGTTTGAAGTCCGAGGTAGGGACGAATTTCATAAACTTTACCAAGCGTGCATCTGTCCCAGAACTTGTTCCTTGCATTGGGTCCATCTAAAAAGTTATTTTCCTCTTATTTGCAGCTTGTCAGGCCTTGTCACCTGTTGTGGAGGTGGAGGTGGAGGTGGGTCTGATAGAGGGACCTAGTGAAATTGTTAACAGAATTAGTGACCAATACAACCCAATAAAACCAATCAATATATAATCAAATAGAGTGAATCAATTGGATCTAACCAACATTTAATTGTGTATTATAAACCAATACAAACCAATCAACAGTAAATTCTCATTCAGCCCAATCAACTCATAAGTGTGATCATTGTCGTAAACCAAACTGCCATTTGGTTTGGTGACAAAACTACCTCCATGATGATACACAATCGTTATACCATCATCTATCTACAAATAAGATTAAAAAAAGACACAATGGTTAAAAACAACACTAACTTCAATATATTGAAAATAGTAATTTAGATTACAGACATTTCAATTGGGGCCTAGTTTCAATATATTAAATAAGGAGTAATTACCCAAATCAGTCCCCAAGGATTTTAGAATCGGACATTTTAGTCCCCAAGAAAAATTAATACACAGATCAATCCTTAAGATTTTACTCCGGCAGACAAATCAGTCCCTAGTTCATTTTTCGGCAGAGTAATTACATAGATCAGTCCCTAAAGATTTTAAAAACAGACATTTTAGTCCCCAAGAAAAACTAATGTACAAATCAATCCCCAAGAAAAACAAAGAGAAACGTTGGGGATTGATTTGTACATTAATTTTTCTTGGGGACTAAAATGTCCATTTTTAAAATCTTTGGGGACTGATCTGGGTAATTACTTTGCCGGAAAATGAATTGGGGACTAATTTGTCTGTCGGAGTAAAATCTTGGGAATTAATTTGTATATTAATTTTTCTTAGGGACTAAAATGTTCTATTTTAAAATTTTTGGAACTGATTTGGGTAATTACTCTTAAATAAGTTAATCAATCAAAATGCTCTCACAATCATTAAAAAAAAAGAAGTATTAAAAAGTTTGAATTCTAAAGTAGAGTATTTTATTATGTATCAAACAAGTAATTTATATTGCAAAGTGAAAAGAGTACATTCATTATGCAATCCTTTGACATCCAACATTGAGGTAGAGACACTATAACTATGTATAGGTCAATAGGTACATTCATTATGCACCACTATGTGTCTGCTACCCTATAGAATGGACCTTTCATGCTACTTACTTGGATTTCTTAAATTGTTATATGTATATATCTGTCCTTTCCTTCTTTCCACTAACTGATTTTATATTTTTGCACCATGCTTTCTCAAGTTCCATGCTTGCATTGACGGAGACTCTGGACTAGAGTGGTTTTATATTTTTGCACCATGCTTTCTCAAGTTCTATGCTTGCATTGATGGAGACTCTGGACTAGAGTGAAAAATAATATCAAATTTAATATGCAAAGTATTGGGATGCAATCAATCTTTAGAAGAATTTATACTCCCAATTTTATTATTTTTTTTTTCTAATGTCAAACTCTCCGTATGAGAGATTTGAAAGTGAAATTTTTTTGGGTTATGAAGAATCAATAACTATTTAAATAGAATTAAAAGATTCAATTGACCACAGCTAAAAACATACAAAGAAAAATAAACCCTAGCATGTAAGAATCCTACCATCACCAACAACCATAATCAACCAATATCTCTCAAAGATTCACCGATGAAGTAGAGCGAAAAAACGAAAAACAAACCTCAACTAACATTTTGCAAAAAACAGAGCATTGTATGTTGAGAGCAACGAAACCTGTTTTTGAAAAAATTGTGATTCCTAAGTACTTCGTCTTCACTATGGGGGGCGAAACCAGTGAAAAAACCTTCAAACCTCAATTATAACGACAATAATGATTCTTTTTTTACTAGACATATACGAGAGGAAGAGGAGGAAAAAGAAGGGTCAATTGGGGTTTCACTTTTGATGTGGTTAACGTTTGGATTTTTGTTTAACCCCCTCCCTCATGTCAGACAACGTCGTTTCTGAGTATTTCCTGCGCCAAGCGTTAAACGGCGTCATTTAGACAGTGCCAAGTTTCATTCAAAATTGTCAGGTCAGTTTTTCGGTGACGGAAAACGACTGAAGGGCCAAATTGAGACACGAATCAAAATTTCAGGGTACAATTTAAGTCAATTGAAAATTTAAGAGCTAAATTGCGTTGGGGTCAAATTTTAGAGACCATTTTGAGTATTAACTCAGTAATATGAGAACGTTTATTTAAAATAAGACTAGTATGTTTATTTAAATTTAAAAATTTTAAAATAATAAGAATATTTTTATTTATAATTTTTAATATAAAAATAATACGTGTACATTAATTTTTAATTTAAAATTACCGATTTTAAATGGTTAATTTTTTTAAATCTGAATAAACATAATTAATCATATACGTACAGTAATACAACTACGTTTATTGTTATCAAATTAAATTAAATTTGTAATTTACATTATATCTATTTAAGTTTTAAATTAAAAAAATAAAAATATACTAATATAATCCAAATTCTACGAAAATAAGAGCAAGTTGGCTACACCAATAGGCGAACTTGTTAGTTTTAATGAAGTTCGTTGCTACAGCAGGCGAGCTTCAACAAAATTGGCAAATTTGCTTATACATATCCCAATTAATTCATGTAATTAACAATTAAGAGAAATTTGTTTTCAAGCTGTTGTTCAAGCGAGATAACTTTAAAAGGAACTTCAGTAAAGCCTGAACAAGTAAACTTGTAACATTAATTCAATTATCCAAATATAGCTCTATGACAAAGTGGGCAAACTTGCTCCAACTTAAAATAATAAATTTTTAAAATAAAGATAAAAAAATTGTTTTGGAAAATATTTATTTTTTTTTAATTTATTTCAAAAAATTTTCCTAAGTTGGTGTGCGTTACTCGTGTTAATAACTACTTAACTAGGAATTCCCGTTGCCAAAAAGCGACTTGGGTGGAGATAACTTCTTCCCCGTCTTTTATGTTTTCATTCATTGCTCCGCATTTCTTGTTAGAGAGCAATGATCCATTTCTTATGCCTAAATCTTTGGTCCATTGCACAATAACACACCAACGTACACATTTACTTGCTTCAACAATTTAACACTTACACTTGATCATAATCATCATCATCATAAGGTATGCATTTTTATTGCATCTGATTCTTTAAGTTGGTTCGTAATTTTGTGATTTTAATTCTGATTCTCTCTCTTTAGAAGTAGTGTTTGTTGCAAATTTTTGGAAATGGATAAAAAAACAGCACACGGGCCTCTGTATTTTGATCTGAACACTGGAGGAAAGATACCGTCAGTTGGTCTTGGAACATGGAAAGCTCCTCCAGGTGAAATTGGTAATGCTGTAATTGCTGCAGTCAAGGTGCTTCTCTTTTGAATTTCTTTTGTGCATTTGCTTTGTGATTTTTGTGCCAATTTTGATTTTGTTCAATTGAAATGAAATTGTTGCAATGCTGTATGTGCAGGCTGGCTATAGGCATATAGATTGTGCTAGGGTGTATGATAACGAAAAAGAGGTAAAATTTTGGATCCTATTCCTGCAATTCTTTATTGTTAAGAGATAAATAAGTTTGTTATAACTTGAGTGTAAAATTTAATTTGATTTGATTTGTTTAACTTAGGATTAGGTTTAGTTTCAGTTATTAATCGGTTTAACCATGCTGTATGTACACAAAAAACCAACCACCAAATCATCCATATAGTATACATTTTGGAATATGAAATACACATTAAAAGTTGTATGAAATAACACATCTATATGTACACAAATCAATGGTGGCTACTTTTTTGTGTACACATAATATTTATCAGTTTACTAGGAACCAATTATTTTTTGAGTAATGCTATACATCCAAATCTTTTTATGAACCAAGTCCAACCAAGTTAAATAATAAAACTTGGAGTAATGCTACTTATAATTGATTTTTATTGATATTAGACCAACTTGGTTGGACTTGGTTAATAAAAACACTTAGATGTGTAGCATTATTCTTATTTTTTAAGGTACAATCAACCAATAAATAGTCGATGGGCAAAGGTTAAAGGTTTGAACTTTTTATTGCAGAGAGGGAAAGAGAGCTGTTGCTATTTTTTGGCGAAAAAAAGTTGATTTCTAATATTTTCTAATAATAAATTCTGGTATAACTCATACTTAAATTCAACTGTAACTTCATATATATCTAATATAAGGTGAGAATCAGTCTCAAATTCTTTGCTTTAATAAAATTCTTAGCAGGCGAAATTTCTTTTGCTTTTTGGTTAAGTTGATGCAAGGAATTTATATTTGAATTTGATGCAGGTAGGGGATGCACTGAAAAAGCTGTTTTCCAGTGGGGTAGTACAGCGTAGTGATTTGTTCATAACATCAAAGATATGGTTTGTGTTATGAACTAGTTCTTCTCTTCAATTGACCAAACTTTTTAGTCTTCAATTTGTTTTCCCTAGATCAACCCTTTGATGAAAGGACCCTTATGGATTTCATTCATTTATTTGATGTTGGATAAGGGGATTTATGTAGAAAACCTTGGAAGATATTATTAAAAGATATCTAAGCATAAATGAGTCAAACACAGATATGATCTGTGACATGATAGTGCTGTTTGATCATTTATTTGTTGTATTTGATATTGGATAAGGATCTCATTTACTATGAGTTTATGTATAAAGTGAGAGGGGGAAAATCCACTATCAGATCACAGAAATTGCTTAGCAGACGAAATTTTGCGAGGATTCTATAGCCCAAATTAAGTGGAAGGAATAAAATGGGATCAATAAGAATTTCTACCCATGATGATTTCTTGATTCAATAAGAATTTGCAAAATGTAGTCTGTTGTTAAAAGGGTGCATCATATTTCTATTGACTTTCTCACTTAAAAACAAATCCATTTTAGGGAGCCATTTTCCTTTGCTTTTAGTAATGAAATGAAAACCTGCAACTCACTTGGGATTTTATTTTATTGTGTTTTTATTCCATATAGGACTAGTGACTGTGCACCTGAAGATGTATCAAAGGCATTGACTAGGACTTTGGAGGATCTGCAGCTTGACTACATTGATCTATATCTTGTATGGTTCTTGATTTCGAACTTAGCCCTGGAACGCTGCTGAAACTAAAAGCTTCCTTTATGAAATGGGCTGATCTTGATCTTGAGAGTATTTTGTCACAGATGCATTGGCCGTTCAGGACAAAGCCAGGTTCACGAGGTTGGGCTCCCGAGATCATGGCTCCATTGTGTCTTCCAGAGACATGGAATGCAATGGAAGGTTTATATGCCTCTGGTCAGGCACGGGCAATTGGGGTGAGCAACTTTTCCACCAAGAAGCTTCAAGACATGCTCCAATACGCTAAGGTTCTACCAGCAGTTAACCAAGTCGAGTGCCACCCCGTGTGGCAACAACCTGCTCTTCACAATTTCTGCAAATCCACCGGTGTTCATCTCACAGTACTTTTCTTCCCATCTTGTAACTTTATTTGTATGTTTAAAGGGTCTATTCCCTGTGATTTTGCTAACAACAAAAACATAAAACATAAAACATAAAATGCTGTTTATATTCAGGCATATTCACCTTTAGGCTCTCCTGGGTCATGGATAAAGGGAGAAGTCTTGAAGGAACCAGTGTTGATTGATATTGCAAAACAACTTAACAAGACTCCGGCACAAGTAGCTCTTCGCTGGGGAATCCAAAGTGGTCACAGCGTTCTTCCGAAGAGTGTCAATGAATCTAGGATCAAGGAGAACCTTAGCTTATTTGATTGGTCCATCCCTCCCGAGCTCTTCTCAAAATTCTCAGAGATTCATCAGGTTTGAATTCCCCTGAAAGTTGAAAACATACGAACTAATCATTCCTGTGACATGTTTTCAAGAAGTTGTCTGTTTTACTACAATTTTCTCATTCCTTTTATGTGTGATGCAGCAACGGTTACTTCGCGGGGACACTGCGGTGCACGAAACCTGTAGTCCCTACAAAAGTCTTGAAGAGTTGTGGGATGGAGAAATATGAAGTGCAATTTCTTTCAAGAACTTATCAACTTTTTTTAAATTACAATTATAAACTATTTGCATGAGTTACAAAACTAATAAATACTTTTCAATTCAACAAATAATATTTACGATAAATGATACAATTTGTTGAAGGATATTGAGAGGGAGTGGGCAAGTGGTAGACGGTGATCGAGGGGTCACTTACACTCACAAGGAACTTCCAATCATAGCATGATTATATATAATCTAAAACAAAAGGATAGTTTTGAAGCTAAATATATATTGGCTATGTATTATTATTATTATTATTATTATTATTATTATTATTATTATTATTATTATTATTATTATTATTATTATTATTATTATTATATCATCTTCAATCCAGCAGCTTTTATCTGTTGTATTAAAATATACAGAAGTTGCTGTGATGCTAGCTAGCAGTGTACAACCTTATCACAATTTACTTCCACTTCTTCCCTTTCCTTTTTTTTTTCTTTGTATGAATGATATTGTTTAACTATGTTGATCTTTGATGAAGTATTACTAGTTACTAGAGACTGTGATACTATAATGGAATAACAAAGTTGACACCACACTAGTAATGTGAAGCAACAATTGCTTGTGAACTTGAATATGTTATTATTATTACTATTATTATGTTATGAACACATGATGCAACTTCTGTTATCACATTCAACAAATAGACAGGGGCCGGAGTGGGGTTTTGGTGACGGAAAAGCACGTTCGGTGATGCTTTTCAACTCTATAGCTTCAGTTTTCACCCATCGCACCGGAGGAAATTCCGGCTTATTTACATTGTGTTGGTCAAAATGTTTAATCGCATTAACTGTTTTCTTAGGCCACTTCTTATTCCCACAAATGTGTATTATACGGTTTGTTTTGCTTTTGCAGTGAATTAATTAATTAACCATGCACCACCAAATCTAACACATATTGGTCAAAATTCATGCCAAATGCTATGGTGTAACAAAATTTACACACACGTCTACATCAAGAAATGGTTAATACAAATGCTCTATCTCTTCACTTAGGGGTTTCAGAAGCTTAGACCAAGCTGTTATATGGTAAATCTAAGCATTATCTTCAGTAGCCTAATTTATTAGTTGAGTTAATAGTAAAAAATCGTCTTCCCAAAATATCTTGATCTCCCTTTTCATTCCTGAAAAAATAAATTAATTAAATTCGTTTCCAAATAATATTTTTTAGTCAAGTTCATCCCTATGATAGTTTCTTGACGCTGCTGTTAATCTGCAACGTGAAATGACAGTGTAGCATAGTAAACACTTCGTTTTGCACTCTTCATCTCCTGAACAAGCGTTCTCATTCGTTCTTCTTCTTGCACCTCTAACTGATAGAGAAGTCTCACTGCCGTTGCACAGTGGTCTCGTCACCTCCGCTGTCGTTAGTGGAAGCCATCCCTGCACGCGATTCTCGTTGCTCCATCGCTCTCTCAGTCGCCTTCTCCTTTTCTCACTCACGCATCGAAGAAGAAGGCTGAGCCAGGAGCATCACTCTCCTCCCCTGCTTCTCTGCTCTGCCGTGACGTCACTTCAGGTAGGCCTTCTCTTTTGTGATTTTTTTTCTGTTTCTGTTGTGCTCTAACTACAACTGAGATCATATATATAATAATTAATCTTAATAAGAAAATCAAGTTGGGAATTTCAGGGGAGAACGACATCCATTGCTATGGAGTTGATGGCTATGGAATTTTAGTAATGAGGAACAGAATCAGCAAGGGAGAAGATGGGTAATGAGTGAGGGTTTTGTGTTAGAAATGTAACTCCCGGTGATGAACAGGCGACCTTGCCACTGTCCAATCGGACTTTCAATGACGGAGAAGGGAAAAGACAAGTACCCTCAGCAGTGATTGTGTTCACTCTTAATGGCAGCTACAAGCACCGCTCATGGAAGGGATTAAGTTGTTTGTGGTAGAAGTGTACATGGTTATGTCCGTCCAAAGACCCGACCTGGACCCGAACATAGTAGGGGTTAGTTTGGTGTAATTTCATTGGGTTTAGGTCGGGTACGGTTAAGGGTGGCAATGGATAGGGTAGGATAGGGTTTGGAGCCAACCCTAATCCTACCCGTGGGTTGAGAGTATCTCAACTCTAACCCTACCCGCGGATACCCGACCCTACCTGCGGGTTACAACAAAAGATGCAACTTTATTATATAACTTGATGATAATTTAAAATAGAACTGATTTTGATGTAAAAAAATATTAAATTATCAATTAATGATCTTCTTTGAATGACTAAGGATCTTTTTCATTTAGTAAGAGGTCTTTGGTTCAACATCCACTTAAAACATATTTTTATATAAGTACAAGTGTATTAACCCGTGTCATACACGTGAATTAATAATTTGATTAATAAAAATATAACATGTTATGTATTATTTGTTTTTTCTTAAGCTAGTGTTAAATATATTAACTCTAAAATAGTTATTAATTAGTTTTAGTAATTTACTTTCTTCAATAAATCAAACATATATACTCAATGTGACCATAAATAACTTAATAATACTTAGATCCACCAACAAATTTTTATATGTTAGTTTTATTGTCAAGTAAGAACATATCAAAATTAGCTCAAAATAAATAATAAATTATTAGAGAATTCTAATGCACAAAATTCTCTAATAAACAATAAATAATTTAAATCTACTAAAAAACAACTCAACACTTTTCTTTGATGCTTGCAAAACATATACCTGGAATAATATTATATCAATGTTAGTATACAGTTTTACAATCATCGACCATATTTACTATACATGACTCTTTCTTAAAAGTTATTCTATACACGTGTGCAGTCGGAAGATAAATTAATGGACTTTATTTTATTTTTCTAAATTATTATAATTATGCATTGTTCATTAAATGCTAATTGTAATATTGTAATATAATTATAATAAAGATATTTTTCTAAAATAAATTTAGAAGAGAGAATGGTACTTTCATTTTGGTGGGAAAATAAATTCATGAGGAATTGACACCTCACTTTTATTAGTTGATAATGTATTAAATATTGATTTTATATAATTATAAATAAAAATATTTCTCTAAATTAGTATAATCATGCATTATTCGTTAAATGTTAATCGTAATATAATTATAATAAATATATTTTTCTAAAATAAATTTAGAAAAGAAAATAGTGATTTCATTTTAGAGAAAAAATGAATTCATAAGGAATTAACACCTCACTTTTATTAGTTGGAGAAAAAATCCAGTTTTAGTATATTTTGTCATTATTATACATTTTTCTCTAATCATATATCCACTGTTTTCTTTTCTTTGTTTCAGCATTTTGAACCTGGGTTTAACTTCTCATAGTTCTCACTTCTCAGTCATTCTATTAGATGTAGTTGATAACTATTGAAATTTTTTTATTAATATAGGAGAAAAATATATTATTATGTGATAGAATTAATATGAGTATATTTTATTATTAAATAAATAAAGTTAATATAAAATAAAATTATACATGAAAAAAAGCAAAGAAAATAAAATTAAAATAACAAAAGTGATAAAAAGATTATTTTTATAATTTTGTTTTGTCATTTTTATGTATAGAAAATTAGAAAATAGTAAATTTTTAACTAAATTAATTTATATTTGTTGTATTCAATTTAAATAAGTAATAAATTATCTTATTTTAATTTATTCCTTAAATTTATATATCATACAAATTAAATCAAATAATTAATATACATAATTTTAAATTGTGTGATACTTAAATATCTATTCAAATCAATTAGTTGATATAATTAATTCATCATAATGAATTGACTTTAATGAGTTAAACAAAATAAAGCAGAAGCATGCTACGTTGATTCTATCATTAAAGGTAAAAATTCGATTTTTATATAATAGAATAGATAGAATAGATAATATAATAGACGGCGAGAAAGAGAAAGATAAACATTTTAGATCCTAAGTTGTTTCATTTGGATCTTGCAATGTGGGTATCACATTATTTTACTTATTCTACCCTATGGACTCTTTTGTAACTTTATTTTCGTATCAATGGAATTTCACTACCTTTGAGTAAATTAAAATTCAAAATGAAACTGAAAAAAAAAAGTAAAGAGTATAAAATTATTGATTAAAAAACACTCTAAATAATAAAAATCCAAATTAATTTTAATATTAAATTCGTTAATACGATTTTAATTTTATATAATAGTTAACAAATAGATTAGTAAAAGCAAATGGAAGAATGGCTTTAATTAGTATTTGATAAAATATTCATTTAGAATAATTAAAAAATATAAAATTATGATATTATTAAAAATAATATATTTTTATGTTAAAAAAATTATATTTAAATAAAATATTTATAAAATATAAAATTTAGAGTAACATAGCTTCATGAACATTAATCATTAATCAATTATGAACTAACATAAAATTATAATATAATTTATTTATGAAAAAATAATTAATAATCAATATTAATAAATATAAAAATTATCCAAACACTTTGATTAAAAATATGAGTGGTTAATTATTATTCATTATTAATAATCTTTTGTTCATAACAAAAACTGAAAATATAATTATTCATATTTAGATTTTAGAAAAATAAACGTATAAGTAACAAATGATCTATTTTATCATGTATATTATAAATTAATGAATTAAACTAACTGATGTAATGAATTATAATTAATTAATTGGTATAAATTATAATAAATTATATGATATTTAAAAAAAATAAATTGAAGAAAAAAAGAAAAAGAAATAGAAGAATAGAAGACTATAATAAAATAAATTGAATGTAAGTTTTTTTTTTCTTTTTACAAATTTTATATCACATCTGCTTCAATAATAAGAAATAAAAATACATCAACTTAATATCTAAGAGAAAATGATGAGATAAAATCATAACACAATTCTAAAATAAAAGCTTAAATTAAACCATAATATCATTGCACAACACAAATTAAAAGTAATTTCGCACTACAATATACTACACAAACAGGTAAATGACTTAAGCTTAATTACGAATTTTTTTTATTTATGCAAACATGATAACACCATAGTCTATAAATGTTTAATGGATAACATATCATATATTGCTCTGAATGATGAGCACAGGAGTTGAAGAGTGTGTGCTGATTTGTGTCCATGATAGTTGCCTTCTTGTGATGATACCTCATAGGAAGAAAAAAAATTGTTGTAAAAGCTACCCAATGAAAGAGTAATTGGTAAATGAATGATATTTTCTTCTAATATATATGGTCTTTTATAGTGGTAAAATAAAAATGGAATGAATAAAATTTTGTATTTTTATATTAGAAATAGAATTTGATATTTATCTTAATAAAATTAAATAACTAATTAGTTATATTTAAATAAATAAAATAAATTAAATAAAAATATTTTTAAGAATTAATCAAATCAATTAGTCAATACAAATAATTACTATAATTAATTTTATTTGATTTATTGAATTCAAAAAAATAAATTAGAAAATAATTGATTTAATTAATTAGTTGATTTAATTAATTTATTATAATTGATTGGATTTAATGAATTAAAAAAATAAATAGAAAAATATAGGAGACAATAATTTTTTTTAACTAAGTTAATATGTATTTATTGTATTTAATCAGTATAAGTAACAAATCATCTATGTTATTATGTACCTTATAAATTAATGAATTAAAATAATTGATATAATAAATTACAATTATTTGATTGATATAAATTATAATAAATCATGTGATATTTAAATACCTAATCAAATCAATTAGTTGATATAATTAATTTACTGTAATAAATTGTATTCAATGAGTTATAAAAAATAAATTAAGAAACACGCTAAGAAGTATGTCACGCCCATCATGAAGTGCAGAAATTCAATTTTTATATAATAAAAATATACATTCTTATATATGTTATAGAAATATGATTTGATTCCATGAACTTGCTTATTTTTTTTAACTTGCCACCTATATTCAGCATGAAATTTTAATTTTTCTAAAATAAATTTAGAAGAGAGAATAGTACTTTCATTTCGGAAAAAAATAAATTCATGAAAAATTGACACCTCGCTTTCATGAGTTGATAATGCATTAAATATTAATTTTATATAATTATAATAAATATATTTTCCTAAATTAGTATAATCACACATTATTCATTAAATGTTAATTGTAATATAAAGGGATAAGTATGATTTTGGTCCCCAATGTAGAGGCTAAAAATTTATTTCGTTTCCGGCCTTTTTTTCGCTCCAAAATGGTCCCCAAAGTTTCAGTTTGTTTTAAAATCGTCCTTTCTACCAATTTTATTTTTTTATTACCAAATTACCCTTCATTAAAAAAATTATAAAATAAAATAAATATAAAATAAATATAAAATAAAAAAAAAAGAAAGAAAGGGAACGGATAAGGGGGGTGGGGAGAGAAAGAGGGGGGGAAGGGGGGACGCAGAAAGGGGTGGGGGGGCGCAAAAAGGGGGGGAGAGGAGGGGGGAAGGAGGGGGACCACCCACCACCGACCCGCCGCCCCGCCGCTCTGCCGCACCACCGCACCGCACCCCGCCGCACCACCGCACCACACCACCACCACCTTCTTCTTCTTCTTCTTCTTCTTCTTCTTCTTCTTCTGCCGCACCACCGCCCCGCTGCCTCGCCGCTCTGCCGCACCACCGCACCGCACCCCCGCCACACCACCGCATCACACCACCACCACCTTCTTCTTCTTCTTCTTTTTCTTCTCTCCGTAAATCTTTGTCTTTTGCATGGAAAGACTATCCCAATTGATAAATGCGGCAGTAGAGCATGATTTCTGGAAACCTATTCAATTAAACAGAAACAGCCCAAAACTTTCGCACCTCTGCTTTGCGGATGATCTTGTCCTCTTTGTGGAAGCTAACATGAGACAAGCTGAAGTCATTAGAAAGGTTTTGGATGCGTTTTGCTTGAGCTCAGGTCAGAAGATCAGCAACGACAAAACCAGAATTTTTTTCTCTAAGAATGTGGGGAATAGTATTCGAGAAGAGATAAGTGAATTCTTAAGCTTCAGGAGAACGGAGGACCTTGGTAAATATTTGGGTGTCCCTCTCATCCATTCCAGAGTCACAAGAAATACATATAAAGAGGTGGAAGCAAAGATTAATGCAAGACTAAATAACTGGAAAGCCTCATCCCTTTCCCTAACTGGGAGAACCACCCTGGTGAGATCTGTCCTTTCTACTATTCCGAGTTATACTATGCAAACTGCCTTTATTCCTATATCTACTTGTGATGTTATTGACCGTAAATGCAGGAATTTTATTTGGGGAGAAACTGAAAACTTAAAAAAGGTTCACCTCTTGAACTGGAAAACATTAGGTGAACCTAAGAAAGCTGGAGGACTAGGAGTGTGGCACGCTAAGGATCTTAATCGTGCATATATGATGAAAGTAGGATGGGATCTTATCGAAAAGAAGGACTCACTATGGGCTCGGGTACTTAGAGCTAAGTATCAGTGCGGAAATGACATTATTCCAAATGTGACTAGGAAACCAAATGACTCTAACCTTTGGAAAGGCATATGTTCTTCCTGGGAAGCAATTGAAAGTAATTCCATCTGGAGGATAGGAGACGGATTCCACATCAACTTTTGGAATCATCAATGGGTTCCTAGTATTGGGCGACTAGATCAACAAACTCCACAGGTAACTAATTACTCAGAGTCCGGATCTTCATTAACGGACTTCCTTTTGGTTTCAGGTGCTTGGGACATAAATAAACTGAAGGAATGGCTTCCTGAAGATACGGTACACAAGATCATTTCTATGTCCACGCCCTCTCCATGGAAGCAAGAGGACCACATTGCGTGGGCCGCAACCTCGGATGGTGCATTTAGTTTAAAAACAGCTTACCAAGCGATTAAAGGAGATGATGGATTAAATGATCAACTCTTCAAGCTGGTTTGGAAATGAAAAGTCCCAGAAAGAGGTAGATTTCTTCTATGGCTCGTGGCCCACGACGCAATCCTATCGAATGCTGAAGGGAAGAGAAGACATATGACTAATGATGCTGGATGCCCCGTTGCAACAACAATAACGAAACGGCCCTCCATGTGCTCCGAGATTGTCCGTTTGCAACCGAAATATGGAAAAGGCTGGCCTATCAAGATCATGATAGAAACTTCTTCTAACAAGATAGAAGGAATTGGTTATTGAAGAATTTGTCTAGCACTGAGGAGTGGGCAAACAAATTTGGGATGGCCATTTCTTCTATTTGGTACGAGAAAAATAAGCTTGTTTTTGATGGCGCCAATTCTCAACCTGTAAAGGTTGTTGAAGAAATCAAGTCTCGGTGTAGAGAATATACCAAGGTGATGAAGAAGCAAGGCTTGGCTCGCAAGATGACCAAGGAACCGGACAGCTTAATCCGATGGTACCCACCTGATGCTGACTACCTTAAAATTAATGTGGATGGGTCCTTCTACGCTCATAATGGTAACGCTGCTTATGGTGGAGTTGTCCGTGACAATCTTGGAAAGTTTCTGAAAGGGTTTGCTTGCAACTTAGGGAGATGCTCTATTATTCATGCGGAATTGTGGGGTATTATCAAAGGTTTGCAAATCGCTATCGACAACGGTTATAATCGTATTGTTATAGAATCCGACTCTATGATGGCCATCGGTTTCATCAAGGTAGATTGCCCGAGACATCACCCTTGCTCTCCTCTATTAGATGATATTAAGGTGTTGAGAAGGCGCTTGACTCAAGTGTCGTGGAAGCATATTCTGCATGAGGCTAATGGTGTTGCGGACATCCTTGCAAGGATAGGACAAAACCTTCCTATCGGACACCACATTTTTTATTTTCCTCCCTCTGAGATTGTTCACAGTTTATATGTCGACAGCATAGGCGCCCTCAGATTGAGGGGCTGCTAAGCTTGTCCTTGGTTTTCTTTTATTTTTCTTTTCTTTCCTGCTGGGATCTGTGATCCCCCTATTACCACAAAAAAAAATATATTGCTCTGAATGATGAGCACAGGAGTTGAAGAGTGTGTGCTGATTTGTGTCCATGATAGTTGCCTTCTTGTGATGATACCTCATAGGAAGAAAAAAATTGTTGTAAAAGCTACCCAATGAAAGAGTAATTGGTAAATGAATGATATTTTCTTCTAACATATATGGTCTTTTATAGTGGTAAAATAAAAATGGAATGAATAAAATTTTGTATTTTTATATTAGAAATAGAATTTGATATTTATCTTAATAAAATTAAATAACTAATTAGTTATATTTAAATAAATAAAATAAATTAAATAAAAATATTTTTAAGAATTAATCAAATCAATTAGTCAATACAAATAATTACTATAATTAATTTTATTTGATTTATTGAATTCAAAAAATAAATTAGAAAATAATTGATTGAATTAATTAGTTGATTTAATTAATTTATTATAATTGATTGGATTTAATGAATTAAAAAAATAAATAGAAAAACATAGGAGACAATAATTTTTTTAACTAAGTTAATATGTATTTATTGTATTTAATCAGTATAAGTAACAAATCATCTATGTTATTATGTACCTTATAAATTAATGAATTAAAATAATTGATATAATAAATTACAATTATTTGATTGATATAAATTATAATAAATTATGTGATATTTAAATACCTAATCAAATCAATTAGTTGATATAATTAATTTACTGTAATAAATTGTATTCAATGAGTTATAAAAAATAAATTAAGAAACACGCTAAGAAGTATGTCACGCCCATCATGAAGTGCAGAAATTCAATTTTTATATAATAAAAATATACATTCTTATATATGTTATAGAAATATGGTTTGATTCCATGAACTTGCTTATTTTTTTTTAACTTGCCACCAATATTCAGCATGCAATTTTAATTTTTCTAAAATAAATTTAGAAGAGAGAATAATACTTTCATTTCGGAAAAAAAATAAATTCATGAAGAATTGACACCTCGCTTTCATGAGTTGATAATGCATTAAATATTAATTTTATATAATTATAATAAATATATTTTCCTAAATTAGTATAATCACACATTATTCATTAAATCTTAATTGTAATATAAAGGGATAAGTATGATTTTAGTCCCCAACGTAGAGGCTAAAAATTTATTTCGTCTCCGGCCTTTTTTTCGCTCTAAAATGGTCCCCAAAGTTTCAGTTTGTTTTAAAATGGTCCTTTTTACCAATTTTATTTTTTTATTACCAAATTACCCTTCATTAAAAAATTATAAAATAAAATAAATATAAAATAAATATAAAATAAAAAGAAAGAAAGAAAGAAAGGGAACGGATAAGGGGGGTGGGGAGAGAAAGAGGGGGAGGGGGGACGCAGAAAGGGGTGGGGGCACAAAAAGGGGGGATGGAGGGGGGAAGTCGGGGGACCACCCACCACCGCACCCCGCCGCCCCGCCGCTCTGCTGCACCACCGCACCGCACCCCGCCGCACCACCGCACCACACCACCACCACCTTCTTCTTCTTCTTCTTCTTCTTCTTTTTCTTCCGCCGCACCACCGCATCACACCACCACCACCTTCTTCTTCTTCTTCTTTTTCTTCTCTCTGTATATCTTTGTCCTTTGCATGGAAAGACTATCCCAATTGATAAATGCGGCAGTAGAGTATGATTTTTGGAAACCTATTCAATTAAACAGAAACAGCCCAAAACTTTCGCACCTCTGCTTTGCGGATGATCTTGTCCTCTTTGCGGAAGCTAACATGAGACAAACTGAAGTCATTAGAAAGGTTTTGGATGCGTTTTGCTTGAGCTCAGGTCAGAAGATCAGCAACGACAAAACTAGAATTTTTTTTCTCTAAGAATGTGGAGAATAGTATTTGAGAAGAAATAAGTGGATTCTTAAGCTTCAAGAGAACGGAGGACCTTGGTAAATATTTGGGTGTCCCTCTCATCCATTCCAGAGTCACAAGAAATACATATAAAGAGGTGGAAGCAAAGATTAATGCAAGACTAAACAACTGGAAAGCCTCATCCCTTTCCCTAACTGGGAGAACCACCCTGGTGAGATCTGTCCTTTCTACTATTCCGAGTTATACTATGCAAACTGCCTTTATTCCTATATCTACTTGTGATGTTATTGATCGTAAATGCAGGAATTTTATTTGGGGAGAAACTGAAAACTTAAAAAAGGTTCACCTCTTGAACTGGAAAACATTGGGTGAACCTAAGAGAGCTGGAGGACTAGGAGTGTGGCACGCTAAGGATCTTAATCGTGCGTATATGATGAAAGTAGGATGGGGTCTTATCGAAAAGAAGGACTCACTATGGGCTCGGGTACTTAGAGCTAAGTATCAGTGCGGAAATGACATTATTCCAAATGGGACTAGGAAACCAAATGACTCTAACCTTTGGAAAGGCATATGTTCTTCCTGGGAAGCAATTGAAAGTAATTCCATCTGGAGGATAGGAGACGGATCCCACATCAACTTTTGGAATCATCAATGGGTGCCTAGTATTGGGCGACTAGATCAACAAACTCCACAGGTAACTAATTACTCAGAGTCCGGATCTTCATTAATGGACTTCCTTTTGGTTTCAGGTGCTTGGGACATAAATAAACTGAAGGAATGGCTTCCTGAAGATACGGTACACAAGATCATTTCCATGTCCCCGCCCTCTCCATGGAAGCAAGAGGACCACATTGCGTGGGCCGCAACCTCAGATGGTGCATTTAGTTTAAAAATAGCTTACCAAGCGATTAAAGGAGATGATGGATTAAATGATCAACTCTTCAAGCTGATTTGGAAATGGAAAGGCCCAGAAAGAGGTAGATTTCTTCCATGGCTCGTGGCCCACGACGCAATCCTATCGAATGCTGAAAGGAAGAGAAGACATATGACTAATGATGCTGGATGCCCCGCTGCAACAACAATAACGAAACGGCCCTCCATGTGCTCCGAGATTGTCCGTTTGCAACCGAAATATGGAAAAGGCTGGCCTATCAAGATCATGATAGAAACTTCTTCCAACAAGATAGAAGGAATTGGTTATTAAAGAATTTGGCTAGCACTGAGGAGTGGGCAAACAAATTTGGCATGGCCATTTCTTCTATTTGGTACGAGAGAAATAAGCTTGTTTTTTATGAAGCCAATTCTCAACCTGTAAAGGTTGTTGAAGAAATCAAGTCTCGGTGTAGAGAATATACCAAGGTGATGAAGAAGCAAGGCTTGGCTCGCAAGATGACCAAGAAACCGGACAACTTAATCCGATGGTACCCACCTGATGCTGACTACCTTAAAATTAATGTGGATGGGTCCTTCTACGCTCATAATGGTAACGCTGCTTGTGGTGGAGTGGTCCGTGACAATCTTGGAAAGTTTCTGAAAGGGTTTGCTTGCAACCTAGGGAGCTGCTCTATTATGCATGCGGAATTGTGGGGTATTATCAAAGGTTTGCAAATCGCTATCGACAACGGTTATAATCGTATTGTTATAGAATCCGACTCTATGATGGCCATCGGTTTCATCAAGGTAGATTGTCCGAGACATCACCCTTGCTCTCCTCTATTAGATGATATTAAGGTGTTGAGAAGGCGCTTGACTCAAGTGTCGTGGAAGCATATTCTGCATGAGGCTAATGGTGTTGCGGACATCCTTGCAAGGATAGGACAAAACCTTCCTATCGGACACCAGATTTTTTATTTTCCTCCCTCTGAGATTGTTCACAGTTTATATGTCGACAGCATAGGCACCCTCAGATTGAGGGGCTTCTAAGCTTGTCCTTGGTTTTCTTTTATTTTTCTTTTCTTTCTTGCTGGGATCTGTGATCCCCCTATTACCACCAAAATAAAAATATATTGCTCTGAATGATGAGCACAGGAGTTGAAGAGTGTGTGCTGATTTGTGTCCATGATAGTTGCCTTCTTGTGATGATACCTCATAGGAAGAAAAAAATTGTTGTAAAAGCTACCCAATGAAAGAGTAATTGGTAAATGAATGATATTTTTTCTAACATATATGGTCTTTTATAGTGGTAAAATAAAAATAGAATGAATAAAATTTTGTATTTTTATATTAGAAATAGAATTTGATATTTATCTTAATAAAATTAAATAACTAATTAGTTATATTTAAATAAATAAAATAAATTAAATAAAAATATTTTTAAGAATTAATCAAATCAATTAGTCAATACAAATAATTACTATAATTAATTTTATTTGATTTATTGAATTCAAAAAATAAATTAGAAAATAATTGATTGAATTAATTAGTTGATTTAATTAATTTATTATAATTGATTGGATTTAATGAATTAAAAAAATAAATAGAAAAACATAGGAGACAATAATTTTTTTAACTAAATTAATATGTATTTATTGTATTTAATCGGTATAAGTAACAAATCATCTATGTTATTATGTACCTTATAAATTAATGAATTAAAATAATTGATATAATAAATTACAATTATTTGATTGATATAAATTATAATAAATCATGTGATATTTAAATACCTAATCAAATCAATTAGTTGATATAATTAATTTACTGTAATAAATTGTATTCAATGAGTTATAAAAAATAAATTAAGAAACAGACTAAGAAGTATGTCACGCCCATCATGAAGCGCAGAAATTTAATTTTTATATAATAAAAATATACATTCTTATATATGTTATAGAAATATGATTTGATTCCATGAACTTGCTTATTTTTTTTTAACTTGCCACCTATATTCAGCATGAAATTTTAATTTTTCTAAAATAAATTTAGAAGAGAGAATAGTACTTTCATTTCGGAAAAAAATAAATTCACGAAGAATTGACACCTCGCTTTCATGAGTTGATAATGCATTAAATATTAATTTTATATAATTATAATAAATATATTTTCCTAAATTAGTATAATCACACATTATTCATTAAATGTTAATTGTAATATAAAGGGATAAGTATGATTTTGGTCCCCAACGTAGAGGCTAAAAATTTATTTTGTCCCCGGCCTTTTTTTCGCTCCAAAATGGTCCCCAAAGTTTCAGTTTGTTTTAAAATCGTCCTTTTTACTAATTTTATTTTTTTATTACCAAATTACCCTTCATTAAAAACATTATAAAATAAAATAAATATAAAATAAATATAAAATAAAAAAAAAAGAAAGAAAGGGAACGGATAAGGGGGTGGGGAGAGAAAGAGGGGGGGAGGGGGGGACGCAGAAAGGGGTGGGGGGCGCAAAAAAGGGGGAAGGAGGGGGGAGAGAAGGGGGGAAGGAGGGGGACCACCCACCACCGACCCGCCACCCCGCCGCTCTGCCGCACCACCGTACCGCACCCCGCCGCACCACCGCAGCACACCACCACCACCTTCTTCTTCTTCTTCTTCTTCTTCTTCTTCTGCCGCACCACCGCCCCGCCGCCTCGCCGCACCACCGCACCGCACCCCTGCCGCACCACCGCATCACACAACCACCTTCTTCTTCTTCTTCTTCTTCTTCTTCTTTTTCTTCTTCCACCGCACGACCGCCCCGACGCCCTGCCGCTCTGCCGCACCACAGCACCTCACCCCCCGCCGCTCTGCCGCACCACAGCACCTCACCCCGCCGCACCACCGCACCGCACCACCACCTTCTTCCGCCGCACCACCGCACTACCAACTCTTCTTCTTCTTTCTTCTTCTTCTTCTTTTGTGAACTGGATTTGTTTGTGAAATTTCTGGATTTTTTGTGAAATTTGTTGTGAAATATTGTCGTTGCTGAAATTTGTTGTGAAATTTTGTTGTGGATTTATGATGATGATGATGATGATGATGATGATGATAACCATGATGATTTTAAAATTGGTGGTGGTGGTGGGTTCTGGTGGTGGTGGTAGTTCTGTTCTGGTGGTGATGATTCTGTTCTGATGATGATGATGATGATGATGACCATGATGATAATGTGGTGGTGGTGGTGGTTCTGTTCTGGTGGTGGTGGTGGTGGTTGATTTTGGTTGATTTTGGGGTAAAGGGAGAAGGGTATTTTCGTCTGAAGGACGATTTTAAAACAAACTGAAATCTTGGGGACCATTTTGGAGCGAAAAAAAGGCCGGGGACGAAATAAATTTTCAGCCTCTACGTTGGGGACCAAAATCATACTTATCCCTAATATAAATATAATAAAGATATTTTTCTAAAATAAATTTAGAAAAGAGAATAGTGCTTTCATTTTAGAAGAAAAATGAATTTATGAAAAATTGACACGTCACTTCAATTAGTTAGGAAAAAATACAATTTTAGTAGAAGTATATTATTATTATTATTATTATTATTATTATTATTATTATTATTATTATTATTATTATTATTATTATTAAAAATATTTTCGATTGATAATTGATAAGTAGTTTAATAATGTATTAAATATGGATTTTATATAATTATAATAAAGATATTTTCCTAAATAAGTATAATTATGCATTATTCATTAAATGCATTCATTTTGGAGGGAAAATGAATTTATGAGAAATTCACACCTCACTCTCATCAGTTGAGAAAAAACTCAATTTTAGTATATTAAGTAGATTATATAAATAGAAATACTTGTTAAGTATATATAAAAGAGGAGATATATAATTATATATAATATAATTGCTATATATGTAACATATATAAATTGTTATAATTATAGAGACTTACTATAATTATGTTAAATTTAATTATGAATGTAAATAAATAAGAGTGATAATAATTAATCTTATTTTTTTATATTTAATATTTACCGTAAATATAAAAAATATTGAGAAAAAAAGTAGATACTGACTTTATTTTACGTCATGGATTTCTTTACTAAAATTAATGGAGGAAAAAAAATCTTTATGATTATATATCAATCTCAATCACAATAAAAAAGATGAATCGGTTGAGCAACTAACAAATTTAACGGGTAAATATTATTTTCTATTTATGAAAAAAATGAGGTAACATGCATGCGTATATTAATATAGGAAGAATATATACTCACAGCTTTAAAATCTTCAAGAATATTCGATTGTATTATCCTTCAAGCCAAAAAATCCATCCTTTATTTTCATTAAATATTTATATTAATTTAATTAGATGAGTGTTTTAATAAAAAAAAAGATTATTATTATTATTATTATTATTATTATTATTGAATAATAACGATAATTATCGTTATTAATATTAAATTGGTTATATATATATATATATATATATATATATATATATATATATATATATATATATTTATTGTTGCTTCTACAATCGTGCAATAATATTTCTTTTCATTTGTTAACTAATTAAACTTGGTTATTTATATTAAATATATTTAATAATTACTAAAAATTAATCATATAATTATCATTATTAATAACCAATTATTAATAATCAATTTATATTTCTCTAAAATATAATTTTTTATCTTATTATTATTATTATTATTATTATTATTATTATTATTATTATTATTATTATTATTATTATTATATAGGTCACCATTAAGAGAATAACTTGTCACTAATAAAATTTTAGGATAATGAATAAAAAATAGAATTATATCAATATAATTAAAATCAATATAATTAAAATAGTTAAAAATATTTTTGATAGATAATTAGGTTAATAATGCATTAATTATTGATTTTATATAATTATAATAGAGATATTTTTTTAAATTAGTATAATTATAAATTATTCATTAAATGTTAAGTATAATACTGTTATATAATTATAATTAAAATAATTTTCTGAAATAAATTTAAAAGAGATTAGTACAGTTATAATAAAGAGATTATCTTAAATTAGTATAATTATGTATCATTCATTATATACTAATTATAATATAATTATATCAATTAAAGATAATTTTTAAAAATAAATTTAAAAGAGAGAAATAGTGCAATCATTTTAGAAGGAAAATGGGTTCACGAGAAAGTGACACCTAACTTTCATTAGTTGGGAGAAACCCAGTTTTAGTATATTAAATAGAAGTAGATTGGTATAAATTATAATAAATTATATAACATTTAAAAATAAAATAAAATGAATAAGAAGAAAATAAAAATAAATAGAATAGATAGAAGACTAAAATAAAATAAATTGAATGTGAGAGTTTTTTTTTGATACATTTCATATCACATCCGTTTCAATAATAATAATAATAAATAAAAATACGTCAACTTGATATCTAAGAAAAAATGATGAGATAAAATCATAATATAGTTCTAAAGTAGAAGCTAAAATTAGAAGATAATATCATTACACAACACATATTGAAAGTAATTTCACACTATAATATACCACAAAGAGGTAAATGACTTAAATTTAAATACGAAACATTTTTTATTTATGCATACATGATAACAACATGGTCTATAAATACTTCATAGATAACATATCTTATATAGCTCCGAATGATGAGCACGAAAGTTGGAGAGTGTGGTAGTTTGTGTCCACGATAGTTGTCTTCTTGCAACGACGCCTCATAGGAAGAAAAAGAATTGTTGTAAAAGCTATCAAATGAAAGAGTAATTGGTAAACGAATGGTATTTTCTTCTAGCATACATAGTCTTTTATAGTGGTAAAATAAAAATAGAAGGAATTAAATTTTATATTTTTATATTAGGAATAGAATTTGATATTTATCCTAATAAAATTATTATTATCAATATAAATGGGTTAACAACTTGCCACTAATAAAATCATTGGATAATGAATAAGAATTAGAAGGATATGAATATAATTAAAATAATATAATTAAAATATTTAAAAATATTTTTGATTGATAATTAGTTTAATGATGCATTAAATATTGATTTTATATAATTATAATAAAGATATTTTGCTAAATTAGTATAATTATGCATTATTCATTAAAATAATTAAAAATATTTTTGATTAATAATTGATAAATAGTTTAATAATACATTAAATATTGATTTTATATAATTAAAATAAAGATATTTTTTTAAATTAGTATAATTATGCATTATTCATTAAATGCATTTATTTTGGAGAAAAAATGGGTTCACGAAAAAGTGACACCTCACTTTTATTAGTTTGGTGAAAAACCCAATTTTAGTATATTAAGTAGATATAACATATACATATATAGGGTGCGGGTTGGTCAGGTAGGATTGACGCACAACCCGCATCCTACCTGACCCGTACGAGAACCCTACCTGCACCCTATCCTACCCGCTGCGGATCAGGTTGGCAACCCTATCCGACTGGGTGGGGTCGGGTTGAGTACCCGCGGATAGGGTACATGTTGCCACCCCTAAATACATTATCTAAGTTAACTTATTCACAACTAGAAAATGGATTAATACAGACAGATTTACAGACAGATTTAGTCTTTATTACAGACGGATTTTTAGTTACCGATGGATTTTGTCCCTCTGTAAAAGCCTCGTCGAAAATTATTTACCGACGGATTTTTTTCCGTCGGAAAATTACCGACGGATTTTTGCCAGTTACCGACGGATTTTTCCTCTGTAAATTCTCTATCCATTTTCCTAAGACGACGAACTTTCCGACGAATTTTCTGTCTGTAATTACAGACGGATTTTCTGTCTTAAATTATAGACGGATTTTCTGACGAATTTTCCGTCTGTAACTACAGACAAATTTTTCGACAGATTTTTCATCTGTAATTACAGACGGATTTTTCGACAAATTTTTCGTCTGTAATTACAGACGGATTTTTCGACAGATTTTCTGTCTGTAATTTGAATCTTGAAAAACCATCTTACACTCTAATTACAGACATAAAATATGTCTGTAAATCCGTTGGTAAGGTAAAATAATTTTTTCTTAGATTTTTCTATTACAAAAATAAACCTGTTTTCATACAAAATAAATATAAATTTAATAAATACAATTTTTTATCTATTTTGTATTCAAATATTTGTAATATTTCAAAAAATAAACAAATTCATCGTATTATCAAAGTAAAAGAAAAGTACTATAAACAAGCAAGTTAATATAATTCAAAACATAAACAAAGTGTATTAATACATCAATTATAATTCATCACAAACAAAGTGTATTTCTAATTCAAGCTACAAGAACAAAGAATTATTTTTTTAATGTCTCTTTTGCATGACTGTGAATTTATATTGCAGATTGCTCAAATTACCAATTAATATCAAACAAGTTAGATATGGAATTTATATTCCAAACCAAAATTAGTACCTAAGAAACTTTCTTCATCTTATATTTATGCTTAAACTCAAAATAATCTATAATAAAAAAATTTAATATGTAACATACTGATTAATGTATCTGATAATAGAGGATCGGATATGCCAGACCCACTATTTCTATTTTTTTAAATCACAAACTTAGAGCTCGTTGATAGCAAAAGTTACAAATAAAGTTGAGAACATTCATTGAAGAATAACTGAAAATAAAAAAAATATATAATAAAAGAGATACATTTTGTAAAAAAAAAAATCAAGGAAAATTACATAAAAAGATGTACTAATATATAGGATGCGCAAAAGAAAAAACTACATAAAAAGATATACTAATATAATCAAGGAAATTATATACCAAAAAAAAAATCTGCAAGACCATATGATTAGCAACGAAATTTTCAATATGGAAACCTCGTAACAATTGCGATGTACCCTGTACCGGAACTATGCATTTCAAAACTGAAGGATTACCATGTGTTCATAACACGCAGCGGAAGAAAAGAAAGTAATCTTTAAAGATCTATTTTTGTGTTTAAACTTTATTCCAATAATGTACAATATATAGATCAGATCTAAATACATGAGTACGCTAGTAAAAATCTTTTTCTCCTTCGATGGTACAAAGGCGCTATGCGTATCCACACCGAGACCAACCTTTGCTGTCAACTCCTTGACCAATGGACATCTGATCTAAATTGAGAAACCTCTTGCAACTCTTTGCACGCCATAAAATTCTTCTCCAAGAATTAGGCTCACATACATTTATGTGTGTAGAGGCAAAGGAATAAAACTCTTGTTATTCTCTTCTGTTTCTCTCATCTTGGCATACATATATATAGTATGAGATTTGTTACTGATTTTAAATTTGATTCTCAATTCAAATTTAAATCATATCTTGTTATTTTAAACTTGAATCTTTCAAATTTATGAATCATATCATAACTCAATTTGAAAAAGAATCAGTTAGGATCTCATCCAAATTTAGAATTCAAGTTTAGAAATAGAATAACTAATTATTCTCAAATCTCATATAATATTCTCAGTTATCATACTATTATTATATTCTTGGTGCTAGCAAAAAATATAATAATATTCTATTTGAATTAATATAATTATTTATTTGATCAAATCAAATTAATAATTAAATAATTCTACAGCAAAGATTAGAACACTCGTTAGTGTGTGACCCCATAGGTTCAATATTAAGCGGGTAGTAAATTAGTCATACTAAATTTACTAATCAAGGTTGGCGTCTAGCAACACTCCTCAATGACCCGATAGTATGAAGTAATATATTTTTACTAAGAACCTTAGAAGAACAAAGTATAATTCCTTCCATCTTTCCAGCTCTTGGTTAACCCTTAGAGTATGGTTTAATTGTCAAACTCTAACTTGTTACCATTATTATAATGAACTGTGAATGACCTAAGAAACTCATTTCTTCAATCATTCAATCCCTTTGGCCAAGGTTTTATTCATCTCAGTCATTATAATCATAGAGCTCAAACTCTTTACCGAGAGTTGACGGATTCCTTATTGACTAATCATTAATTCTACAAGTATTTAAATCATACCCAAAATCCATTCAACTAGCACCCTAGGGTATTAGGTGTCCGGAATCAAAGTATAATAAATACATTGTTAATTACTATGACAGTCGCAGGTCAAAGGAAACTCTATTACTGTGTTCATCTTGAGAATATCCTATTGACAAATATACGGTAATTATAACCATTAGGAATTCTCAAAGTGAGTCAGTTCAATGGTCATATCTCTATATGCACCATCTATATATATAATTTAATAAATGAGATCTATTAATCTTCATCCAATAAAGACCATTATATATATATTGATCTTTCCGGATTATTAATGTCCTTTTTTAATAATCCTATGACCAAGAACAATTTAGATTAAATTATAAAAGATTTATCTCTCAATATTATGATCACTATCACAATGATAAATCTCTAAATTTAATCAAGGATCTTATTATATTAACATTTTAATATAATAACAATAAAAAATTATTTGAGACATGATTGATTGGATTGTGGTCATACTCCTTATTCTCAACAATCTCTCACTTGCACGAGAGCCAATCATGATAGATTGGATCTTGGGTATACAATTATCTCAATAATCTCCCACTTGCACTAGAGCAATCAATCATGTATATAATTTTTTAATGAACATTTGTGTTTATCAAAACTGTTTTGACCTTAAACACTTTTGTTCTTGAGCATGTTTGCTTGACCTTTTGTAAATTACACCTAGTGTATAATAAATATCACGTTTTCTCTAAACATGAAATCTCCCACTACAATAGTGTATAATTTTATTTTAAGGACAATCCTTATTGAACATGATTATAAAAAATCTAAGTAACCATTAGATCTATCTTTATAGAATTGTATCATTATACAAATAGGCTACTTTTTCAAAAAGTTAATTTGACGATCAAATCTTTTATACTTTCAAGAGAAAGTATATCCTCTATTGAGTGGTATACAATTCTAATAAAAGTAATTGTACTTCCACTCTT
This sequence comes from Arachis ipaensis, assembly GCF_059453495.1. NCBI lineage: Eukaryota > Viridiplantae > Streptophyta > Magnoliopsida > Fabales > Fabaceae > Arachis > Arachis ipaensis. The sequence continues at coordinate 99,805,989 of NC_142439.1, forward strand.
TCTTTAAGATGGAATCCCTTTTCTAAAAAAGGAGTTTAACCTCTTATCACAGACACTTTGTCATAAGAAGAGTGATAAAAATAATCTCATTATTTCTTTAGGGTAACCAATAAATCTCATTTATCGGACCTAGTGTCAATTCTATTGTTGTGCAATCTCTTAACACATATAAGACATCTCCAAACTCTAATGTTCTTGAGTTTCAGCTTATGCCTTTTCTATATCTCATATGGATAAAAAATTGATTTGGTAAAAAATTTGTTAATTTAGCAATATTTCTAAAACGTAGTCTAAATATTTAACAAATAGTGATATTCAACTAAATCAAATTTCATGTTTCTTAAACATGATGGAGTACATAGAGTACTAGTATTTATGCATGAAGAGAATCTCATGTGAAAATTAGTAAAGCTAATTTTAGAAAATATATAAATAAATAATAACTAAATAAAATGAGAGGTAATAAACAATCTTAGTTTATAACCTTAGAATTTTAGTGGTTGAAAAAGAGAAGAATTATATACCTCTAATTGACGGATGGTTCATATTGAAGAGACTCACCTATAAATTGAGTTTTTCTTTAATTCATTTCAATCAAGTCATCCAAAGAGAATAACATAATATTTCTTTGAGTAGTTTTCTTCTATATATAGAGAGAGAAGTGTGTTCTCCTTTTGTCAAGAGAGAGTGTTTTGTAGTCTCCTTGTGATAGAGAGAAGTTGTAATTCTCAAAGAAAGTTATTCAATTGTTTTCATATTTTATACAAATTTCTAATTTTTCATCTCTATATTTTGCTGTGTCATTTGTCTGGTACCTAACAGTGGTATCAGAGCCAAAGGTTGCTGATTAATATATTTTTTTTCGCTGCGAGTTACCGTCTAAAAAAAAATGGCAGCAAAGTATGAAATTCCAAAATTCAGTGGGAGTAATTTTTCCATATGGAAATTGAAGATAAAAGCCATTATGAGAAAAGATAATTGCGTGACAGCAATTGAAGGTAGAGCCACTGGAATTACAGATGAAAAATAGAAGGAGATGGACAACAATGCTGTTGCAAACTTACACTTGGCACTAGCTGATTCAATTTTATCAAGTGTAGCAGAGAAAAAGACAGCAAAGGAAATTTGGGATGCTCTCACCAAATTATATGAAGTCAAGTCACTTCACAACAAGATATTCTTGAAGAGAAGACTTTATACTCTTCGAATGAGTGAATCCACATCGGCAACAGATCACATCAACAATCTAAATACGCTATTTTCCCAACTCTCATCGTTGGAATATACCATAGCGGAAAACGAACGTGCAGAGCTCTTACTTCAAAGTCTACCAGATTCATATGATCAGCTTATCATTAACTTAACCAATAATGTTTTGACTGATTATCTTTCTTTTGATGACATGGCTGCTGCGGTTCTTGAAGAAGAATCTAGGCTCAAGAATAAGGAAGATAAATTAGAAAGCTCAAAACAAGCAGAGGCTTTGTTGATGACAAGAGGGAGATCAATGGAGCGTAGTTTCAGTGGGAGTCAAAGTAGACCAAAGTCACAAAGTAAGAAGCAGGTCAAATGCTATAATTATGGTAAGAGAGGGCACTTCAAGAAAGATTGTTGGAATAAGAAGAGTATAGAGAAGGTTCCAGAAGGATCAAGTTCTCAAGGATGTGTTGCAAGTACCTCTGATGATGGAGAAATCCTGTATGGCGAAGCAACAATTGGTTCTAAAGGCAGTAAACAGCTCACTGATGTTTGGATTGTTGATTCAGGAGCAACATGGCACATGACTCCTCATCGTGATTGGTTTTGTACATATGAATCTGTCTTGGAAGGATCTGTGTTTATGGGAAACGATCATGCCTTAGAAATTGTTGGAATGGGTACTGTCAAAATAAAAATGTTTGATGGTTCTATTCGTTCACTTCAAGGGGTAAGACACGTGAAAGGCTTGAAGAAGAATTTGTTGTCGATTGGGGAATTGGATGAACTTGGTTGTAAGACCCATATTGAAGGTGGGATCTTAAAAGTTGTTAAAGGAGCTCTTGTGGTAATAAAAGCAGAAAAGATTGCAGCAAATCTATACATGCTTATGGGAGATACTTTGCAAGAGGCAGAGGCATCAGTTGCTTCAACAAGCCAAGAAGAAATGACGATGATATGGCATTGCAAACTAGGCCACATGTCAGAACGAGGCTTGAAGATTCTTGTAGAACGTAATCTCATTCCCGGGCTCAAATCGGTAAACTTACCATTTTGTAAGCACTGCGTTACAAGCAAACAACATAGATTGACGTTTGGTAGATCAACTGCTCGGAGCAAGCACATATTGGAGTTGATTCATTCTGATGTGTGGGAATCGCCGGAGATGTCCCTAGGAGGAGCAAAATATCTTGTATCATTTATTGATGATTACTCTAGGAGGCTATGCGTGTACCCGATCAAGAAAAAGTCAGACGTGTTTGCGATGTTCAAAGAGTTCAAAGCAAAGTTAGAACTTGAATCTGGAAAGAAGATCAAGTGTTTAAGGACAGATAATGGAGGAGAATATGTTGATGGTGATTTTCTAACATTTTGCAAGCAAGCAGGTATTCAACGACAATTCACAGTTGCATATACGCCTCAGCAAAATGGTGTAGCAAAGCGAATGAATAGGACTCTCCTAGAAAGAGCACGAGCTATGTTGCAAACTGCAGGTTTAGCCAAGTCTTTTTGGGCAGAAGCTGTTAAAACCGCCTGTTATGTGATAAATCGGTCACCATCAACTGCAATTGGGTTAAAGACACCAATGGAGATGTGGCAAGATGAAAAATGCAGAGAAGGTGATCTTTCTGAAGCAGAACCACAGCACAAAGAACAAGAAGCAGAGGCTAATGACATAGAAGTTCGTCGATCCACTCGACAAAGAAGAACACCATCATGGCACTCAAATTATGTTTTGACAAACCATGATGCATATTGTCTTTTGACAGAAGATGGAGAGCCAACAACTTTTATGGAGGCTATGCACAATCCAGACGCTTCTATGTGGATGACAGCAATGCAAGAAAAAATTGAGGCATTACATAGGAACCATACCTGGAAACTTGTTGAACTTCCAGCAGGTCGGAAAGCCATTGGTAACAAATGGGTTTACAAGATCAAATGAGATAGTAATGATCAGGTGGAACGATATCGTGCAAGATTGGTTGTCAAGGGATATTCTCAGAAAGAAGGTATTGACTTCAATGAAATATTTTCTCCGGTGGTGAGACTAACTACTATTAGAGTAGTTTTGGCTATGTGTGCTGCATTTGATTTACATCTAGAGCAATTAGATGTAAAGACTGCTTTTCTTCATTGAGAACTTGAAGAAGAGATATATATGCTCCAACCAGAAGGTTTTGAAGAACAAGGAAAAGAAAACTTGGTTTGCAGGTTAACTAAATCTCTGTACGGTCTAAAGCAGGCGCCAAGGTGTTGGTACAAGAGATTTGATTCTTTCATTATTAGCCTTGGATACAACAGACTTAGTTCAGATCATTGTACTTATTACAAGAGGTCTGGTGATAATGATTTCATCATTCTACTGTTGTATGTGGATGACATGTTGGTGGTAGGTCTCAACAAAGATCAAATCCAAGAATTGAAGGCACAGTTGGCTAGGGAGTTTGATATGAAAGACTTGGGACTAGCAAACAAGATTTTAGGGATGCAAATTCACCGAGACAAAAAAGATAGGAAGATTTGGCTATCGCAAAAGAATTATTTGAAGAAAATCTTGCAACGCTTCAATATGCAAGAGTGTAAGCCAATTTCAACCCCACTTCCTATGAATTTCAAATTATCTTCAAGTATGTGCCCTAGTAGTGAAGCAGAGAGGATGGAAATGTCTCGAGTACCGTATGCATCAGCGGTGGGAAGCCTTATGTATGCCATGATCTGTACAAGGCCAGATATTGCTCAAGCAGTTGCGGTGGTAAGTCGATTTATGGCAGATCCGGGTAAAGAGCATTGAAATGTTGTTAAGAGGATCTTGAGATACATCAAAGGAACCTCAAATGTTGCATTATGTTTTGGAGGATCAGAATTCATTGTCAATGGATATGTCGACTCAGACTTTGCAGGTGATCTTGATAAACAAAAATCTACTACAGCCTATGTGTTTACACTTGCAGGAGGAGCTGTGAGCTGGCTATCTAAATTACAGACTGTTGTAGCTTTATCTACTACAGAAGCTGAATATATGGCAGCTACACAAGCATGCAAGGAAGCTATTTAGATCCAAAGGTTGATAGAAGAACTCGGGCACAAACAACAGAAGATTTCTGTGTATTGTGATAGTCAGAGTGCCTTGCACATTGCAAGGAATCCTGCCTTTCATTCAAGAACAAAACACATTGGAGTACAATATCACTTTGTTCGGGAAGTAGTAGAAGAAGGAAGTGTTGATATGCAGAAGATTCACACTAAAGATAACCTAGCAGATGCCATGACAAAACCAATCAACACAGAAAAGTTTGAATGGTGTAGATCCTCATACGGCCTATGGAATACATGAGCAACATGAATTTTGAAAATTTATCAAAATTAGCTTTAAGTGGGAGATTGTGAAAATTAGTAAAGCTAATTTTAGAAAATATATAAATAAATAATAACTAAATAAAATGAGAGGTAATAAACAATCTTAGTTTATAACCTTAGAATTTTAGTGGTTGAAAAAGAGAAGAATTATATACCTCTAATTGACGGATGGTTCATATTGAAGAGACTCACCTATAAATTGAGTTTTTCTTTAATTCATTTCAATCAAGTCATCCAAAGAGAATAACATAATATTTCTTTGAGTAGTTTTCTTCTATATATATAGAGAGAAGTGTGTTCTCCTTTTGTCAAGAGAGAGTGTTTTGTAGTCTCCTTGTGATAGAGAGAAGTTGTAATTCTCAAAGAAAGTTATTCAATTATTTCCATATTTTATACAAATTTCTAATTTTTCATCTCTATATTTTGTTGTGTCATTTGTCTGGTACCTAACATCTCATTCTCTATTCAATAGAATATCAATTAGATATTAGAGATTTTACTTTAAACTCTTATAATAAAAATACTCAATATTTTTATTATTGGTCAAACCACCCCTTAAGAACAATTTTGATTCGCATCCTCAATACTCATGTTGAATTTTTCTAAAAATATCACAAACCTTAATCACATTAAGAAAAATTTTGTTTGTAACAAAATAAATATCCAAAAATGCTTGCAAGAACAATTCTCGCTAAAGCCATTTGCCTAATGGCATTCCAACTTCTAAAGTTGTTTAATTCAAAATATATTGTCCAATACTCCCACTAGTTTAAATAAAATCTTTGATAGTCATACTATTTTACTTTGGGCACCATACATCTTCTCAAGATGTTCAGTAATAAATAGTGGGTATATGCTTTTGAAATTAGAATTCATGGTTGTCAAAACAACCCATATTATAGTAAAATAATATTTTAGATACTTCACAAGTACTGACTATTTCCATCACTAATTTTATTGGACAATATTATTTCAATAGAATTATCATGTCCATGATAACCCTTTCATACATAAGAATAATTCTCAATGTATAGCCAATTTATTACTTTTAAGTATGCCATACGAAAGATGGACATATTTAAAAATTTAAAATATGAAAGTAAATAAGAAATCTATATTTCTGACAAAATTATTTAGAATCATGAATGAGTACCTTGGTTGTCAAGTTGTTACTCATACCTATTCCAAATAAATATGATTAAATTATATCCCATATAATTATAATCCCAAATAATTATCTGGTTGTCAGATAATTATTTAACTGAATTATATTTTATACCCCTAGGTAGTCTAGGTTCAAGCATAAAATTAATTCTCCTTATACATAATCATATGCATAAATAAATTCTATCTTTGAGTACAAGTGTCCTGGTTGTCAGGTTGCTCCTTGTAAACAAGAGATAAATTTATTTTTGACAATATCCTAACTTTTAGGATTTATCTTCATTGTTAGAGAATTTCTACCAGTATTCATGGATTAAATTTTATACTCCAAGGTTGTCTAGGTAAAAATATAAAATTAAAATCCTTAATACATCAAATGTATATACTAATTATTATCTTGAAAATAAAACTCCTAGTTGTCAGGCCGCTCTTTATAGTCAAGAACATTAGAAAAACTAATTTCTAAAATTATAGTGTTCAAAACACATCAATCAAATCAAAATTTAATTTTTCATGTACTAACATTTATCCTTAAAAAATTATCAAATCAAATTTGACCTTTATATATACACTTATATATATAAGAAACAAACAAAAGATATTTTACATCTTATTCCTTTTATTATGATCAAAATCACAATAAAAATTAATAAATAAAATCAAACAAAATATTTGATTATAAATATAACTTTTATATTGAAAGAATGATAATTTAATCACAATTAAATAATTAAAATAAATTAACTATTAATTTATTAGAAAATCATCTCAATGGAAATAAATATATCACATGCTTAAAAAACAGTTTGAATTAATCCTATTAATTCACAAACTTTAAGAAAATAGGAATAAAAATTTAAACACAAAAAGCCAAAGCTCTAATACCATTGAAGGATTACCATGTGTTCATAACACGCAGCGGAAGAAAAGAAAGTAATCCTTAAAGATCTATTTTTGTGTTTAAACTTTATTCCAATAATATACAATATATAGATCAGATCTAAATACATGAGTACGCTAGTAAAAATCTTTTTCTCCTTCGATGGTATAAAGGCGCTATGCGTATCCACACCGAGACCAACCTTTGCTGTCAACTCCTTGACCAATGGACATCTGATCTAAATTGAGAAACCTCTTGCAACTCTTTGCACGCCATAAAATTCTTCTCCAAGAATTAGGCTCACATACATTTATGTGTGTAGAGGCAAAGGAATAAAACTCTTGTTATTCTCTTCTGTTTCTCTCATCTTGGCATACATATATATAGTATGAGATTTGTTACTGATTTTAAATTTGATTCTCAATTCAAATTTAAATCATATCTTGTTATTTTAAACTTGAATCTTTCAAATTTATGAATCATATCATAACTCAATTTGAAACAGAATTAGTTAGGATCTCATCCAAATTTAGAATTTAAGTTTAGAAATAGAATAACTAATTATTCTCAAATCTCATATAATATTCTCAATTATCATACTATTATTATATTCTTGGTGCTAGCAAAAAATATAATAATATTCCATTTGAATTAATATAATTATTTATTTGATCAAATCAAATTAATAATTAAATAATTCTACAGCAAAGATTAGAACACTCGTTAGTGTGTGACCCCATAGGTTCAATACTAAGCGGGTAGTAAATTAGTCATACTAAATTTACTAATCAAGGTTGGCGTCTAGCAACACTCCTCAATGACCCGATAGTATGAAGTAATATATTTTTACTAAGAACCTTAGAAGAACAAAGTATAATTCCTTCCATCTTTCCAGCTCTTGGTTAACCCTTAGAGTATGGTTTAATTGTCAAACTCTAACTTGTTACCATTATTATAATGAACTGTGAATGACCTAAGAAACTCATTTCTTCATTCATTCAATTCCCTTGGCCAAGGTTTTATTCATCTCAGTCATTATAATCATAGAGCTCAAACTCTTTATCGAGAGTTGACGGATTCCTTATTGACTAATCATTAATTCTACAAGTATTTAAATCATACCCAAAATCCATTCAACTAGCACCCTAGGGTATTAGGTGTCCAGAATCAAAGTATAATAAATACATTGTTAATTACTATGACAGTCGCAGGTCAAAGGAAACTCTATTACTGTGTTCATCTTGAGAATATCCTATTGACAAATATACGGTAATTATAACCATTAGAAATTCTCAAAGTGAGTCAGTTCAATGGTCATATCTCTATATGCACCATATATATATATATATAATTTAATAAATGAGATCTATTAATCTTCATCCAATAAAGACCATTATATATATATTGATCTTTCCGGATTATTAATATCCTTTTTTAATAATCCTATGACCAAGAACAATTTAGATTAAATTATAAAAGATTTATCTCTCAATATTATGATCACTATCACAATGATAAATCTCTAAATTTAATCAAGGATCTTATTATATTAACATTTTAATATAATAATAATAACAAATTATTTGAGACATGATTGATTGGATTGTGGTCATACTCCTTATTCTCAACAAAAACAATTCACTTATATCTCTTAATCTTAGAGGTTTCGTTCAGATAATCCCACCACATATATGAAGTTGAGAAAGAATGCACAAGAAAAGAGTTGAATCGTGCAAAGATTTATTTCTGATCTGAAATATGAATAAAAGTATAAACTTTTAGTGGTGATGGATTTTTTATATTTATGAAAATTTTGATTATTTTGATAAAAAAGTTTGATTATTTTATTGTCAAAACCTTGATTATATTTGTAGTCAATTATTTTATTTTAAACAATATGTAAAATAACATTTTGAAAAAATTTTAAAGGTTAGTAATTTTAATTTATATTGGCTAACATTTTTAGCCAACAGTCTAACTATCTAACAAAAACTAAATGTCAATAAGGATAAACTACTAAAAATGACTTAAATACTGACATAGATCAATTATACTAGTTGATTATTTTTGTCAAATATAAAAATTATTTATAATATATTTACTTATTTTTGTCAAATTTTATAATTTTTTAAAAATATTTTAGTCATTTTGAATTTTTGAAAGAGTTTAATTTTTGAGTTTCGCTATACATCTAAGCATTTTTGTCAACTAAATCCAACCAAATTAACTCAAACCCAACAAAAATCACTTATACAACGTGTGCATGAATCATGCACTTCTTCTTCTTCATGATTCTTTTTTTTAGCATGTTGTTTCCACCTCCACTTTCTTCTTCTATTGGTGCTATTTTTGTTATATTTTATTTTTATTTTTTCTCCTCTTTTTTGTCATGTGTTATTGCATTTATTTTTTTTTGTTTGATTTTTTTCTCTTTTTCTTGGTTTTATTTCTCTCAACAAAGTGAAATAAGAACTATATGAGAAAATGAAATAAGAAAAAGATGAAGAAGAAAAAGATGAAAAGAAAGAAGAAGAAGAAGAAGGAAGAGTTTTGAATTGTGCAGAATTTATCGAAAAAATAATACCAAAATTTCTTAATAATAACACATAAATTTTTTAATTTTTGACGTCGAGATTTTGCTACAAAAATACAGAGATGTCTTCTTTAATATTGTATTTTTTTCTTCTTATTATTTTTCTTTCTTCTTTTTTCAGGAGCATTGCTTCTCATATTAGACTTGAATGGACATGTCTGTACTGTATTGCAATCTTATTCAATTGAATGAATATAGATTCACACTTATTGGATTGAATTCTTGTCAAAAACAAAAATAGCACCAAAATTTGTTTAAAGTGACACCAAAATTTAAATACAATGATAAAGAATGTAAAAAATAAATTACATACGAAAAGATCATTAACTCTATAAAATGAAATAAGATAGTATCAAAACTAATTAAAATTGACTCTAGAAGTTCAATAACACGAAACAAAAAATATTAAATCTTTCTAAAAAATATTACACATTGAATGAATTGAATACTTATCTTATATATAAAACAATACATACATTTCTAAAAGATAACACCAAAATGTCTTTATTCTAATACTGAAATTTTTAACTAAATGATATGATAGAATTTAAAACTTATTTCATGAAGACTTGAGTTGCAGATTTACCAATTTTAATAGAAAAGAGAATAAGTGAAAAAACATGTAGATAATGCAGCGAAATTAAGTAGAACAAATACAAAAATTTGAATACAAATGAACACCGTCATTTACGTATAAAAAAAATGATGTTTTCAATATATAAAATAACACGTAAATTTCTGAAAAAGAACTAAGAATTTATTTCATGAAGATTTGAGTTGTAGATTTACAAATTTTGATAGAAAAAATGAGCGAAAAAATCTATAGATAATACAACAAAGTTAGCTAGAACAAGTATAAAAATTCGAAAGAGAATGAACAGTATTATTTACGTATAAGAAGAAGATGATGACGATGATGATAACGATAAAGATGATGATGATAATAATGATGATTATAAAAGAGGAGGGAAAAAGAAAGGAGGAAAAGAATTCAAATGATAAAAAAGGAGGAGGAGGAGTAGGAGATAGTGGTGGTGGTAACAATAACAATAACAAAAGAGAAAGATGAGAAAAAGGAGAAAAAGAAGAAAAACAGCAGTAGAAATGTAAGTAAGAGCGCACGTGAATATGAAACAAATTATGACAAAATTTGGTTGAACTTAGGGGAGGAGCTTTAGTTAGACAATAAAAGATCCTAAATTTTTTTATAAAAAAATTAGTAGTATATCTTTAAAAAAATGTAATTTAATTGACTTAAGTACTTAACTTTAATATGGGTATCTAAGTTCAATTTTCACCTCTTAATTTTAAACATTAGTTACTTGATCTTTGGACTTAAGTTGAAGAGGGTTTTCACATATTAAAGGCCTTTGTTGACTTATTCAAAGAAGACATTAAAATCGGAAATGGATCTTTTTAATTGTTAAAAAAAAATTGAGAGTGTAAAGTATGATCTCTAACCTTTTATTGTTCTCTCTCTCATATTTATTCTTAGTCCCACTTATAAAATTAATGGTGAGTGATCACACTTTATTCGCTCAATTGTAAAAAAAATTGAGAGAATCCATTCCTATCAAAATCTTTCATTCTAGTTAAAAAAAATCAAATCAAATCTAAAAAAATTATGTAACAAAAAAAGATAACAAAAAAAAATCATAATTGAATCCTTGCCTCTCAACTCTCAAGAATAAAAGCTTCCTTGCCTCTGTTCAAAAAACCAAAATTCTCTTGCCTCGGTTCAAAAAATCAAAACACGCCATCTTTGTTCAACAAGAAAAAACAAGCAAAGTAAGTTTTTAATGGTGTCAATTATAACAAAAAATAGATATTTTATTTATTTAATTTAATACTATTTTATTTTTTACTGTTTATTTGATTTAATTTTTTATATAATACAAAATATTAGAATATCCCATAAGTATTAATGTCATTGTATTTTCATAGATTGATAGAAGAATTTACAAGTTATAACTTAAAAAGTTTCAATCTTTTAAACTAAGTTTCGAATTCAAGCAATTATAGTTTTTAGTATCATCTTTGTAAAATTAGGTAACTTTTTTATTTAATTTAATTTAGTATATTTTATATTTGTTCATTCCTTAATTGATTTTGTTTTGGCTAAAAAAATATTCAATAAATATTATAAATTTTAATATTTATTTTTCTAACTTTTTTTATACATATTTTACAGGATATATATTCAATTTTTTGGACAATCATAATGATGAAAAATCAAAGAATTGATATATTTTTTTTAGAGAAAGACTAACGTTCAAAAAGAAAAAAATATAAATTCTACAATATCAACACCTACTATAGATAGTTCTTCTATTTCAATAAATAACAAAGAAAGTGAGATACAGCCTTTAAAGGTTTAAAGAGTTGCATCTAATGAATTTGACCTTAATTCTTTAAAACGAGATCCTGAAAAACGGCTTTAAATTTGGTAATATAATCCAAGCCAAAAAGATAAGGTTAGATGAGTTTATCTTAAATGGGGATAATTTTTTTGAAATGATAAAAATCATAGCATCTTACAATGATGAAGTTGTGAAACTGTGTTAGAAAATGCTCCATATAATGCTAAGTATACTTCACATTAAATTAAAGAAAAATCTTGCATATTCTCTCAAACAAGGTGAGAAAGCATATTTGTGAAGAAATTGGGGATTCTAAGTTTTGTATTGTAGTAGATGAAACTCGTGATGAATCCAAAAAAGAACAAATGGCACTTGTTTTGAGATTTCTTGATATACATAATTTTATTCAAGAGCGTTTTTTTTTATCTTGTACATGTTGAAGATATTACATCATTAACTCTGAAACATAAACAGTGTGGCATTCTTTTCAACATGGTCTTGATGTCTCTAATATTCATAGTCAAGGATATGATGGTGTGGTATTATGACTTCTAAAATAAATATATATACATATAATAATTGAAAGAGTATAATATCCAAGGAACTTGAAGGATAGTTAAAGTAAAATCGTGAAATTAAAAGCACAACGCTCAGGAATAACGTTTACTTGCGTACAAAAGAAGTATAAGTACATATGCACATATATATATACAATGAGAGTAGAGGGTCAAAGATACAAAATATTCAAGCCCCGAGCTCAGCCTACGAAGCTAAGGCTAGCCGGAGAATATTTACATACATACATACAAATTCCAAGTAATAAAGTATTCAAAATAACCCTAGTTCTCTATCAAAAGCCTCTACGAGGTACAAGAGTTAAGCAAAATAAGGAGAAGTCTATACAATATATATATATATAGACACACACACACACATCAAAATAACCCAACAACGACATCCTAACTCCGCTGTGTCAGGAACTCTAGACGCCTAGCGAAGTGCCTCTCGACCTGCATCTGAAAAATACAAATATCCATATGGAATGAGAATCGGAGGTTCTCAGCATGGTAAATGTGCCACATACATAAGATATAAGGTCCTGGAAAAGTTAGAGGTGATCCTAGAACTCCAACGCTCATATTATAAAACTTAAAGATTTTAAAATGGAAACCATAAATAAGGCGGTTCTCTAATGTTCTTAAACTTAACCAAACTCTAACTAAACCTCTCCAAAATCCTTCTCCTTCCTCCACAATCCTCCAAAACACCAATAGAGTCACATAGACAAACAAAACAGACAAGGCAAACACAATTAGAGTGCAGTTAATACAGGTAACAAGTATAACAAATAGCATATTGATTCACATAGGCAAACCCAATTAATGCACAAGAAGACAAAACAAGCATATGCATATGATGTATGCCTGCCCTATGACTGATGAATCTCATCTGTCGATTTTAAAGCCAACCGGACATGTTTGGCTGCTAAACCCTGGATAGTCCCCCGTGCGGCATCTCCAAGAGTCTATGCATAGCTTTTTCTCATTCATAAATAAATTCTGCTCATTGGGAGAATTTCTAGGGCATTAAAGTGTCCGGCCATATCTTGCGACGTAGGGTCAATAGAGTATCGAATCTCGACCTAGCGTACGTGGTGGCAAGCCACTGCATACCCAGAGAAACTCGTATCTCAGATAAAGAAGTGCATAAGCCACATTTAAATTCATATTAATTCATTCATTCATATTCACCATGGCTAGTCAAATCATCATTCTTTTCATTCATATTCATTCAATTTCATTAAGGCCATATATCTCATACATACCCCATTTCTACACTTTCCATGCATAATTCATCATGTATCAAGCTTTTTGCACCTCCAAGTTATTCTTTTTTCATAGCTTAATCTCTTCACTATACTTAAAACTAATATTTAGGGTCTAAAAGAGTAAAAATAGTAGTTTAGAGGTTTAAAATTATGTTTAAAACACAAAAAAACTCAATTTACTAAAAATAAGGCCCCACGTACGCTAACCATGTCAGGCGTACGCGGATGTAGTATTTTTTCCAACTCGAATACGCACCCCTTGTCTGTGCAAGTACACTGGATAGAGGCGTATGGCCGCGTATGCGACCGTATTTCCGCATACGCGAGTGCCCCTCGCGTGTGCGGCACTTGCTCGCATGCGCGAGTGCACCAAACAGAAGCAAATGGCCGCGTACGCATCCATAAGCCTGCGTACGCACCCCCTTCATTTTCCTTAAAAAGTTGTTAAAGTATAAATTTCACATTTTATATCTCCAACTTCTGACATCCATAACTTCCTCTACAAAATTCTGTTTTCCACAAAATTTATACCGTTTTAAAGATTTTGAAACTGTCTTTAATTTGAAATAAATTTTATTCCAATCCAAAATTTAAGACTCCAGTTATAGACCTCCAAAATTCGTTAAAATCAAGTTTTTCATCTAAAATAACAACCTCTATTTTTACCACATTTTCCAACTCAAACCAACACTCCAAGTTTTCAAACCATCCCCAAACAAGCTGAAGTCAATCTCAACCCTTCTCATTCATTCCATTACACATTTATATACACATACATCAATTCCAACCTCAAGAAATTATAATCAACATAATCTCATACTTACTCATTAAAACAGCATCATTATTCATTTAATACATCACCTCATCAACCATCCACCACATTCATATCATTAACCAACACACTCATTTACCCATATCCAACTCAACACATATAGCATTAACTAAAACCATTCAGCATGCACCAGACATACAATTCAACTTATGTTAAGTCGTCTAGCCTAAGTTTTCACAAGGCATTATATATTACATACGAGAAAGCAAAATCATACCTTAACCGATTCCTTTCCAAAGCCAAAGACACCCAAATAGGTAAGGTCACAAGCCTCCAACACTAAAATTCCGCAACTAAGACTCAATCCAAGCTTCCAATTTCCACAATATCCTCCATTTCATATATATATATATATATATATATATATATATATATATATATATATATCTTCCAGGGTGGGTAAGGGCGGGTTCACCATGAACCCGACCCTGCCTCGCCCCGCTCAACTATCCGTCCTGTTTGAAACCTGCCCCGCTCCGGGTCGTGTTTATACCCGTCCCGACCGGGTAGGGTGGGTTCGGGTACTCCTAAGTACCACCCTATTGACGTTAGGATTTTTTGCCAGTAAAGAATGTCATAAAAACAGTCGCGTTGTAGATATAGTCTCTAAACCGACAAAAATCCCTTCGTACAAACGTGTTGGGTGTCACAAGTAACAAACCCCTTTAAAAATTGTTAACCGAGTATTCAAACCTTGGGTCGTCTTCTCAAGGAATTGCAGGGAAGTATGTTATTATTGGTTATGAAGATTGTAAATTGGGGGTTTTGGAAGTTTGGGCAGTGCGCACAGGTATATTTTCGAGCAATAAAAATAAATAAATAACTGTAAAATAAACTCTTGACAAGGTATGAGAACCGGAAATCCTGTCCTTGTTATCCTTATCAGATGTGATGAGAATTGGATTTTAATCCCACTTAGTTAAGTCAAGTGGACTAATTGGCTTGATCCTCAAGTCCTAGTCAATCCCTGTGGGAGGGACTAGTGTTAGAGCAATCCTAGCTAAAGCAAAATCTACCAATTTCAACCACTCCTGAGTTTAACAACTCAAGTGTTACCAATTACCTAACCAAAGCCAAAAGGAAGAAAATATCTAAATTAAATTAAAAGCAAAGCAATCTTAAATCTGAAATACCTCAAATAATATTAATTAAGAAAATCATAACATGAATGTAGCATAAGCCAAATAGGCAACATAACTAATATAAGCATTAAAGTATCTGAACGTAAGAGATAAATATAAAGTAAAAGAACGTTGAACCTGGGATTGAGAGTCACTCCTAAAACTAAGAGAAATCCTAAATCCTAATCCTAAGAGAGAGGAGAGAACCTCTCTCTCTAAAAACTACATCTACTCCTAAAATTGTGAATATGAGAGCCTCCTATGAATGGATGTATTCTCCCACTTTATAGCCTCTAATCTGTGTTTTCTGGGCCGCAAACTAGGTCAAAAACAGTCCAGAATTCGCTGGTTTCGAATTTTACCACGCTGGATTTCCGTCATTGCAACGCGGCCGCATGAATCATGCGGTCGCGTCACCTAGAGTCAGGGAAAGTATAGCATATTATATATCAAATCGAAGCTCCAGACGTTATCTTTCCAACGCAATGAGAACCGCGTCATTTGGACCTCTGTAGCTAAAGTTATAGCTGTTTGAGTGCAGAGAGGTCAGGCTGGACAGCTTAGCAATTTCTCCAACTTCTTGCATTCCTTCTACTTTTGCATGCTTTCTTCCCATCCTCCAAGCCATTTCTGCCTTATAATATCTGAAAACACTTAACACACATATCAAGGCATCTAACAGTAATAAGAGAGGATTAATAATAAGCAAATATAAGATCAAAGAAGCATGTTTTCAATCAAAGCATATAATTAGGAAGGCAAATGTAAGACCATGCAAATAGTTTGAATAAGTGGGTAAAGAGTTGATAAAATCCACTCAATTGAGCACAAGATAAACCATAAAATAGTGGTTTATCAACCTCCCCACACTTAAACATTAGCATGTCCTCATGCTAAGCTCAAGAGAAGCTATAAAGATGAAGAGGAATGGTATGAAATGCAACCTATGAATGCAACTACATGCTAAATGCTTTTACTTACTTGGTTAAGAGTAAATAAGTTCTCCAAGATAAATACAAACCAATTTCCACTAATTCAAATCATACAATAAAAAGCAAGTGAACTTGTAAGAAGACAGCTCATGAAAGCAGGGAACATAGAATTTAAGCGTTGAACCCTCACTGGAAGTGTATATCACTCTAATCTCTCAAGTGTATAGGGTAATTCACTCTAGTCTTCTCTAATCATGCTTTCTAAAACTTTGTTCTTCATCTAACCAATCAACAAAATTTAGTATACCAATGCAAACATCATGAGGTCTTTTCAAGGTTGTAATGGGACTAAGGTAAGGGTAAGGATATATATATATATAAGGCTAAGTGAGCTAACAAATTGAATTTTTGACTAGTCTAAGATCTCACCTAACATATACATACTTTATACAATTTTAAAATACTTTACCTAACTACCCAAATTTTTCCCACTTGTATTACATGCTCATGTATCAAACTTATTTTTGAATTTTGTCCCATGTGCATTGATTTTTTTTTTTATTTTGCATTTGGGATAATATTATTTTTTTATTTTTCTTTTCTTTTTCTTTTTTTGTATCCCCTTATTTAATTACTTAATATATTTTTCCTCATTGCACATGGTAATTTAATTATTTTGATTTCACATGAGCATGCTTCCCAAATTTTCAAATAACTTATTCAATTTAATTCCCTACTTTTTCATATCATCCCGTGTTCCCATAAAATTTCCCACACTTAAATTTTACACAATATCTATCTTAAGCTAACCAAGGATTCAACTTGGGATTCTTATTTTGTTTTTCTACTTAAGGCTAGTAATATGGTTATAAAACAGAAGGGATTTAAAAGCTCAAGGGGGCTAACAAGGGTGATGTAAAAGGTAGGCTAATTTTTGGGATAAGTGAGCTAAAATCAAACAATGGCCTCAATCATATGCAAGCATATAAATACACTAAATATTGGACATATAAAGTGGAACAAAGTAAAGATTACAATCATAGAGAAGGGAACACACAGGAATAAAATATTTATGGTTAAATAATGTAACCATACAAATAAGCTCAAATCTCACAGGTTGTGTGTTCTTTAGCTCAAAAACCATGTTCCAAATACAACTTTCAAACAAGTTTAACACAAAAAAAAATTTCAATTTAAATTAGTGAAATATTATAAAAATTTCTTGAAAAAGAAAATATTACTTCAACCAAGTAGTAACTAAATGCATAAAATCAAATAAACATGCAATTAAATATGCAAATGTAATAATTAACAAAGAAAATAAAATATTGGTGTTTGAGACAGGAAAGTATTAACACATGGAGATCGGTATCGACCTCCCCACACTTAAAGATTGCACCGTCCTCGGTGCATACTGAGATGTGCAGGTGGACGGGTTGTTGTTTCTCAGCTTGGCTTTTTTTTGTTCCTTTCTTTGCCGGTGGTTTGGGAGTAGCTTTCTTCTTTCCTTCTTTGGTGGCCATCCTGAAGAAGGGAAGAGAAAGTAAATTAAATTCAAATAGATATATAGCAAGGAAGAGAATGGAAGAGTGGTGATGGATGCACATTAGGATATAATTGACATTAACACATGCTCTCGAGTACATGTGAAAAGCCAGCAATGAAAAATAGCTAGTGCATCGAAAGATAAGTGGATGCAGGGTGTTTATTGGCATGCCGGAAAAGGGCATGAGTAGCATAGACCAAGCATTACTTGTAATAAATTACCATGTTTGTATTGACAATTATACTCAATTAAAATAGTAAAGGGAGTTTATGAAAAGCAAGCATTAAATAGTATAAAGTATAATAGAGAAGTGCAAAATGCCATATGGGCTTTTTCACAAACACATAGCATGTATGGTAAATAAGCTATTTGAAAGTATTAAATTAAACATGCAAGCATCCTTTAAAAAGTAATATATAATTGTCAAATAATTATGCAATAATCCACAATGACCCAAATAAAATTCCAACACCAGTGAAAATAATGCAATGAATGAAATATGCAAATAAATGAAGTAAAATAAAATAAAAGATAAGAAGAATGAGAAGGGAAAGAAAGAGAGGAGAAGTAAGTAAGAAATAAGGAGGGAAAAGAGAAAATAGGATTTGGGGAAAAGAAAGACAAGATATTTTGGCGTATGAGGTTAAGGTGTGCGACGCTAGCGACGCGGTCGCGTGGGTGATGCGGCCGCGTGGTGTGCAATAAGGTCAGGCGACGTGGACGCATGGGGCACGCGATCGCGTGACTTGATTTGTGCTAGTGGCGCAAGTGCAGCCTCGCGGTCGCACAACTCTCTGTTCAAAACTTAGTATTGCCAAAATCCTGGGTGACGCGGTCGCGTGGTTGACGCGATTGCGTGAGTGGCCATTATGGGGATATGACGCGGACGCGTGGGGCACGCGTTCGCGTGGTGAGGCTTGGGCTTCCAGCACCCCAATTCCAGCTCAACTTTCGGCTATGCACCCGGTTGACGTCGATTTTCAGGTCACGCGGCCGCGTGGGTGACGCGGTCGCGTGGGGTGATTTGTGCCATTGGCATGCCTCCAGCGCTGCTCCTGCGAAACTCTTTGTTCATATTAATATTGTCTCCCATCTCCTTGCGACGCGGACGCGTCGCTGATGCGGTCGCGTCGCGTGCTCGCTTTTTTTTTTTTTTATAGATCTGAAAAGATGCAGAATGCAGTGTTAATATGAATGTGATGCAAAACTCCAGGTTCAATATAATAAAATAAAATAAAATTTCAAAAACAAACAAAACTAAATAAAATTAAAATTGAGAAAGGAATGATTATACCATGGTGGGTTGTCTCCCACCTAGCACTTTTAGTTAAAGTCCTTAAGTTGGACATTTGGAGAGTCCTTTGTTATAGAGGTTTGTGCTTGAACTCATTCAGGAATCTCCACCAATCTTTGTGATTCCAATGGCCTCCGGGATCCCAAACTAAGCATGTAAAGCCCTTAAGAAGCTTCAAACAGATTCTTAGGCTCCCGGAGTGACAAATGCCAGAACAGATTCCAGGATCCCAAACTTTACTTTTACACCCGTTTTTGTCTCGATCTGCATTTTTTCAGCCGGGTGAAAGGTGATCTGAATTCTCACTGCAGCGACCAAACAACTTCCTAGACTCATTCAGTTGAGCTTTATACCAACCCTTGCGTTTGAACTTAAAGCTTCCAATCATAATGAACCTTGTAAGACAATTCTTACCACTGGCCATCTTCCTCTTACTCTTAATGCCACAAAGAGCTCTAAGTTGACCATCCGTCTCCAGTAGCCCATATTCAAGTGGGATTAGAAAGCTATGGGATATGAATTTTACCCACTTGAATGTTGTGAAGGATGATGGCAACTTAGGGGGAGGTGTTTTTAATGAAATTGCAAGTTCCACTCCCTTGTGCTCTTCTCTGATAATTACCACCTCTTTGCAAGCTTCTTCAATTTCAACCTCTTCCTCTTGGTAGCTTTCTTTCAATTCAATCTCCTCTTCATGGCTTTTCAAGGGCATGGGAGGTTGTGCTTCTTCTTCTTGAATCTCCATCTCTTGATCAACCTCTTCCAAGTCTTCAACTATGATATGCTTTGGAGGTTGTACACCCTACTCAGCATCAATTTCAACCGTCTTGGAAGGAGGCTCTATGACTGGACTTTCCCATGGAGGTTCTGCATCTCCTAAGTCTTCAACCAACTCTTCTTCTTGAACGATGACAGCTTCTTCTACTTGTTCTAGTATGAATTCATGCTCTGTCTTGTCCACTAGAGTTTCTGATATCTCCTTCATGCTACGCTCTTCATGAAATTGTCCACATGGGGCTGTGGTTGACCCTTGTATATTTGAGCGTCTAGAAGCCCATTGAATTAATGCTTGCTTCAGTTGTTGAACGGTTGCCTGAAATTTAATTACTGTTTCCCTTAGGCGATCCTCTGCTTCTCGGGTTGCCAGACTTGGACATGCTACAAAAGAAAGTGGTGGTGGTTGGGAGTGATTGGATTGGAATTGGGGTGGTTCTATATATGGTTCATATGGCTCATAAGGTGGTTGGTATGGTGGTTGAGGGTTAGGGTCATATGGAGGTGAATGGCGGAAAGGGGCTTGTGAGTTTGGTAGTCCAAAGTTATGTTGAGGAAAGGGTTCATAGGCATATGGTGGTGGTTGTTGATAGTCCATTGGAGGTGGTTATCGCCATGAGGGTTGATCAAATCCTTGTGGCTCCTCCCATCTTTGATTGTTCCAACCTTGATGCCTGTTCTCATTGTAATTTCTTCTTCCTACAACATAATTGTAACCAGACTCATAGCCAAAGGGGTGAGAGTTCATAGTAAAAAATAAAAATTAAAAAAGAAAATAAAAATAAATTTAAATTAAAAGGTTATTTAAATTTTGAATTTGAAAATTAAATTTTGAAATTTGAAATTTGAAATTTTGAAATTTGAAATTTGAAATTTGAAATTTGAAAATTTTTAAATTTAAATTTTGAAAATTTTTAAATTTGAACTTTGAAATTTGATTTTTGAAATGAGATAAGATAAGATAAAAATTTTAAAAATAAAAATCTGAATTTTTTTTTTCGAACAAAATTAATTAAAAATATTTTTGAATTTAATGAGGAAAGAGAAAAACAATAAAATGACACCAAATTTCAAATTTTTAGATCAAAACGAAGAAAACAACTAAGAACAGCTTGAAGGTTAAGATGAACGCGAAGAACAACTTGAAGATCAAGATGAACACTAAGAACAAATTTTTGAAAAAAAAATTTTTTTAATAACTAAATAAAAACAAATAACCTCTTAATTTATGGAAAAGCAAAAATAAAAACAAAAATAAAAACAAATAAGCAAGCAAAAAGCAAATATTTACAATAACCAATAATAAGGCACACGTTTGTAATTCCCCGGCAACGGCGCCATTTTGACGTTAGGATTTTTTGCCAGTAAAGAATGTCATAAAAACAGTCGCGTTGTAGATATAGTCTCTAAGCCGACAAAATCCCTTTGTACAAACGTGTTGGGTGTCACAAGTAACAAACCCCTTTAAAAATTGTTAACCGAGTATTCAAACCTCAGGTCGTCTTCTCAAGGAATTGCAGGGAAGTATGTTATTATTGGTTATGAAGATTGTAAATTGGGGGTTTTGAAAGTTTGGGCAGTGCGCACAGGTATATTTTCGAGTAATAAAAATAAATAAATAACTGTAAAATAAACTCTTGACAAGGTATGAGAACCGGAAATCCTGTCCTTGTTATCCTTATCAGATGTGATGAGAATTGGATTTTAATCCCACTTAGTTAAGTCAAGTGGACTAATTGGCTTGATCCTCAAGTCCTAGTCAATCCCTGTGGGAGGGACTAGTGTTAGAGCAATCCTAGCTAAAGCAAAATCTGCCAATTTCAACCACTCCTGAGTTTGACAACTCAAGTGTTACCAATTACCTAACCAAAGCCAAAAGGAAGAAAATATCTAAATTAAATTAAAAGCAAAGCAATCTTAAATCTGAAATACCTCAAATAATATTAATTAAGAAAATCATAACATGAATGTAGCATAAGCCAAATAGGCAACATAACTAATATAAGCATTAAAGTATCTGAACGTAAGAGATAAATATAAAGTAAAAGAACGTTGAACCTGGGATTGAGAGTCACTCCTAAAACTAAGAGAAATCCTAAATCCTAATCCTAAGAGAGAGGAGAGAACCTCTCTCTCTAAAAACTACATCTACTCCTAAAATTGTGAATATGAGAGCCTCCTATGAATGGATGTATTCCCCCATTTTATAGCCTCTAATCTGTGTTTTCTGGGCCGCAAACTGGGTCAAAAACAGTCCAGAATTCGCTGGTTTCGAATTTTGCCACGCTGGATTTCCGTCACTGCGATGCGGCCGCATGGATCACGCGGTCGCGTCACCTAGAGTCAGGGAAACTATATCATATTATATATCAAATCGAAGCTCCGGACGTTAGCTTTCCAACGCAACTAGAACCGCGTCGTTTGGACCTCTGTAGCTAAAGTTATAGCCGTTTGAGTGCAGAGAGGTCAGGCTGGACAGCTTAGCAATTTCTCCAACTTCTTGCATTCCTTCTACTTTTGCATGCTTTCTTCCCATCCTCCAAGCCATTCCTGCCTTATAATATCTGAAAACACTTAACACACATATCAAGGTATCTAATAGTAATAAGAGAGGATTAATAATAAGCAAATATAAGATCAAAGAAGCATGTTTTCAATCAAAGCACATAATTAGGAAGGCAAATGTAAGACCATGCAAATAGTATGAATAAGTGGGTAAAGAGTAGATAAAATCCACTCAATTGAGCACAAGATAAACCATAAAATAGTGGTTTATCACCTATGCATATAGCACTTACATTACCCTTACCTCATTTGAGTTTGTTTTAATCTTACAAGATATTATAGAAATAACTGATATTCTTTGTCAAGCTTATAAAAGCAATCTCAAAACATAGTTAATGCTGTGCAATTTTTTCATTCTACAAAAATACTTATCCAAAATATGAGAGATGACAAATTTGTGAAATTATTGAAAAATGTGAAATTATTTTGTGAGCAATGTGATATTCTAATTTATGATTTAAGTGCTTCTTATGTAGCAAGACAGAGACGCTCGCGTCACCAAAAAGATCATATTACAGTTGAGCACTATTTTAGAGTGAAGATATTTTTAGTCACAATTAATAAGCAATTACAAGAGTTGAATAGCAGATTCAATGATCAAGTAATAGATCTACTAAGTCTAAGCTCTGGTCTCATGCCTAAGGATGCTTACAAAAATTTTGACATTGCTAAGATTTCTATCCTTGTTGATAGCTACTATCCCAAAGACTTTACTCAATAAGAGAAGATTAATTTGCCTTTTTAATTTTAATATTTTATTCTTAATGCTCGTCAACATCCAGAAATGAAGAATTTATCAACTATTCATGAATTGTGCAGATGTTTAACATAAACTAAAGAGTCAGAAGTGTATTACTTGATTGATAGATTGATTCGTCTGATATTGACTCTTCCAGTTTCTATAGCTACTACAAAGTGATCATTTTCAGCAATGAAAATAATGAAGACAAGGTTAAGAAATAAGATGGTGGACGACTTTCTCGCAGATAGTTTGGTGATTTACATTAAGAAAGAAATTGCTGAAAAGTTTAGTTCTAATTCAATTATACAAGATTCAAGTCATTCAAGACTCGAAAAGTACCATTATAAACTATTTTATATTTTTTATCCATAGAATTATTTATTTATTATCTTATTAGTAACAAATTTAAAGAATAATTATATTTATAAATTTTATTTTAATATAATTATTATTATATAATTTTATGTTAAATTTTTTGCCTCCTTAATTTTTTTTTTCAAATTTCACTACTGATTGAACTTGATAATGTATTTTTCTCAATTATAATTTTTTTTATTAATTTTTTTGTGTTGACATTATAAAATATTATATACAATGGTCCAATCACATTCATATATCAAAATTAAATTCTTGATCTAAAATTTAGAAAAAATTTTCTGAAAAAATAAAATATAAATATTTTTCAAAATAAATTTTTTCATCTTTAGTTTTCAAAATTTGTTTTTTTGTTTGGAAGTTGGAGCAAATTCGCCCACTGCATCAGTGAACTTGCAGATTTTGTTGAAGTTCACCAACTGCAACAACGAACTTCATTGAAACTAACAAGTTCGCCCATTTGTGCGGCGAATTTGCTCCTATTTTCGCACACTTTGGATTGTATTGGTATATTTTTATTTTTTAATTTAAAATTTAAATAGATATAATTTAAATTAAAATTTAATTTATTTTTTTTATGACTATAAAAAAATTTAATTTAATTTGATAACAATAAACATAGTCATATTATTGTACATGATTAATTATGTTTATTTAATTTTAAATTAAAAAATTAATATACTCGTATTATTTTTAAATTAAAAAAATTATAAATAAAAACACTCTTATTATTTTAAAATTTATAAATTTAAATAAACATACTCATCTTATTTTAAATAAACATTCATGGCCTTCAACAAAAGAGATGGATGTATATAATTCTTCAAATTAATAACATTAGAGTGTATATGTAATCTTTTAAATATGAACTTTATCTATACATATACACTCCAATGTTATTTTTTGATAATCTACACTCTAATGTTATTAATTTGAAAGATTGTATACATCCATATCTGAGATTTTTTTTTAAAAGATTAATATGGAGTTAATACTCAAAATGGCCCCTAAAATTTGACCTCCAGCGCAATTTAGCCCTCAAACTTTTAGTTGACTCAAATTGTATCATGAAATTTTGACCTGTGCCTCAATTTGGCCTTCTGTCGTTTTCCGTCACCGAAAAGTTGACCTGGAAATTTTGAATGACACCTGACATTGTAACGGTTAGATGACGTGGCCAAATTTTTCAAAGCATCAATTTAACCCCTCACAATTTGAACATAAAACCTAGTACAGCCCCAATTTCCCGAAATCGTAGTAGTATCTCCAAAAGTTAGGAAGGATGTTGGGGAGCAGCAGTCAAGGCTCAGGTAGTGATAAACTACTATTTTGCGATTTATTTTGTATTGAATTGAGCGGATTTTATCCATTATTCTCACATTTATTCATATAATTTGTATGTTTTACATTTTCCTTCCTAATTTTGTGCTATGATTGAAAACATGCTTCTTTGGCCTTAAATTCGCTAATTTTAATCTTCTCTTATTACCATTCGATGCCGTGATATGTTTGTTAAGTGTTTTTAGGATTTATAGGGCAGGAATGGCTTAGAGGATAGAAAGGAAGTATGCAAAAGTGGAAAAAATCCAAGAAATTGAGAGTTTCAGAATCTAGTAGCGACGTGCACGCGTCGACGATGCGTACGCGTGACTGGAGCAGGAAGGAGGAATCATTCATTCACTTTTCATTCACACAATTATTAGGTTTTAAATGTAGTTTTCTAGAGAGATGCCTCTCTCTAGGTTTTAGGATTTTTAGTTTTATTTCTTCTCCAATTCAGATTTCTATCTTGTTTTAATTTAGTTTCTCTTCTACATTCTATTATTCTAGCATCTTAGTTTATTTTCTCTTGTTGATGTCCTTACTTTTCCAATTTAATTTATGAACTCTTCATGTTAGATTCAATTTCCTTTTTAATGCAATTTGAGGTATTTCATGTTTATTGCTTCTTTCTTCATTTGTTATTATTGATTCCTTGCAATTGTTGGTCTTAGATTTTACATTCTCTTATTACTTTTCTATGCTTTTATTTTGTGCCTTCCAAGTGTTTGATAAAATTCTTAGTTGGATTTTAAATTAGATTTTTGTATTCTTAGCTTGGATTGAGTAATTTGGAGACTCTTGAATTGTCAAAGTCTCTTGTTGGTTGGTGATTAAAAGTTGCTAGTTGGCTTGAGCTTCACTAACTCTAGTCTTTGATTAGGATTTGTGAACTCAAGTTGATTTGCTTACTTGACTTTCCTTCAATTGTTAGAAGTTAACTAAGTGAGAGTAATTTGCAATTACCATCACAATTGACAATGATAATGATGATAGGAATTCCAAGTCTCAACCCTTGCTAGGACTTTTCTTAGTTGTCAGTTATTTTCTTGTTATCTACATTCCTTGCTTATTAAACTCAAAACCCAAAAAGATACAATCTCATAACTAATAATAAACATACTTCCCTACAATTCCTTGAGAGACGAACTGAGGTTTAGATACTTCGGTTAATTTTATTGGGTTTGTTTAAGTGACAAACAATTTAAACATTGACCGAGGATAATTTGTTGGTTTAGAACTATACTTGCAATGCAACATTTTTGTGAAAATCTTTACCGACATTTTTCCTCCATCAAGGTTTTGGCACCGTTGCCGGTGACTTGCAAATGTGTGCCTCATTATTGGTTATCGTGAATATTGTGAATATGTTTTCCTTTTCATTTCTTTGTTAGTTGTTTCTAGTTCTAGGAGTTTATTTTCATTATTTTTTATTAGTTTTTATTTTTATTTTCTCTTGCTACTGTGAATTCTCACCCCTTTGGTTATGAGTTTGGTTCAAATTATGTTGTCAGAAATAGAAGGTACAATGAGAATATGCATCAAGGTTGAGACAATCAAAGGTGGGAGGAGCCTCAAGCTTATGGACAACCTCCATGGCAACAACCCTCTCCAATGTACTATGAGCAAGAGTCATTCCAAGATGCATGCCAATCCAATGGCTATGGTGAGCATCCTTTTGATTATCAACAACCACCACTATATGCCTATGAACCCCCTCCTCAACATAGTTTTGAACCACCAAACTCACAAGCCCCTTTCCACCATTCACCTCCATATGACCCTAACCCTTATCCACCATATGAACCCTATGAACTACACATAGAACCACCCACATTCCAACACAATTACTCCCAAGAACTACCACTTCAATATACACCATCTTCATATCTTTATCAAGAAGAACCACCTTCATATTATGAGCCCTTTCTCCCAACAAATGAACCCTCCTATCCACCCCAAGCTCCCATAGATGATACCTTTAGTGTTATTCACCAAGGGCAATGAGAGCTTCAAACCACACTTACCTCTACTCTCACTGGTCTCACCTCTACTCTCCAAGCTCTTATATACCTTTAGTATTATGCGTGTGACAGACGCGTACGCGTCCCCTCATCATTCTGCAATCCACGCGTGCGCATGGCCGATGCTTCCGCGTCGCTTCTCTTCCACTTTCTCATTTCTTTCTTCTTCCTTTTCTTCTTCCTTTCTTACTTTCTTCCTCTTCATTCCTTTCCCTTCTCATCTTTATTCTCCTTCATTTATTACTTTTACATACTTTTATTTATTGCATTTTAACTTTGTTGCTTGTTCTTATTTTCTTTTCTAAGTTTGATATTATACTATTGGTGTTGACTGTTCTTACTCAACTGTTGCATATTTTCTGCATTGTTTTGGGTGCTTCTTGACTTGTCTGCTATTTACTTGAAATGCCTTTCGCTTCTATTATTTTCTCACTCACATGTTGTAACTACCATATAATTGAGAACCTCATTATTACTTGGCATTAGCACACATATATTTTATTTGTTTGCATATTTTTGTTTGTAGGTTCTTCTTCTTCTTTCTTCTTCTCTCCTTTCAGGCTGGCCACTAAGAGGAAAAAGAAAAATTTCTAACTGGGGCACAACAAGTCTCTCCGCACAACCTTTTGAGAAAGTGCATTAGTTGTAGCCACCTGTCCACTTGCATATCTTTGCATGTACCGAGGACGGTGCAATCTTTAAATGTGGGGGGGGTTGATACTGACTTCCGTGGGTTAGTTACTTTCTTTTCAACACCAATTCTTAATTTTCTTTGTTAGTTAATTGTTGCATTGCATAATAGATTGCATGTGTAGTTAATTGTTTGCATTTATGTACTACTTGGTTGAAGTAATGATTTTCTTTTCAAGAAACTATTTTATAACATTTCACTAATTTGAATTAAAATTTTTTGAACTTTCTTGAAGTATTTTATTTTGGAACATGGTTTTAGAGCTCAAACACACAAAACCAATGAGATTTTTAACCTATTTGATTGGTTGCATCTTATCAACCAATGTTTTGTTTTGGTGTGTGTTGTTCTCTCTAAAATTATGATCTTTGTCTTGCTTGATTCTATATTTTCATTGTTTGATTTATGCATACACATATATGATTGAGGCCTTTATTTCACTAAGCTTACATACCCATATGGCCTTAACCTTTAAACATCCTTTGCAAACCAATTTGAGCCTATTTTGCCCAATTTGTTCTTTACTTTAGCACATCATTAACTCTAAGCAAAAAACAATGAATGATCTCAACTTGAATCCTTGGTTAGCTTAGACTAGTGAAAGTGTTTATGATTTAAGTATGGGAAAATTGGGTATGGTAACATTTGGTCTGGGAATTGGATATGTTATACTTTTTGTAAAAAATGTGAAAAGAATGTTGAGGACATGTTCATGCATTCAATACCTTAATCATATGTATTGAGAAAAAAATAAAAGAAAAAAAATAATAAAAAGAAAAAAACAGAAAAGAAAAAGAAAAGAAAAAGTGCAAATAATAAATAAGGGACAAAATGCCCCAAAGTAAATGGTGATAGCAATGCATATGTATTGTACTCAAAATTGGGATGCATGAATATGTGGTAAACATAGTTAATAGGTAGTTAGATTTTATATTATAATTACATGGATTGTCTTAAGTTAGGTGGGAAGTTTAGGTTAACTAAGGATTCAGATTTTAGTCCACTTGACCAAATATAATCCTACCTTGACCCTAACCCCATTACAACCCTTAAAAGACCTCTTGATATGTGTATTTGTGCATTAAATTTTTGTTGATGGTAGAAGAAGAGCAAGCCTTAGAAAGCAAGGTTAGTAGAGAATTGAGAGAATCAAACCTTAAACACTTGAGTGATTAGAGTGTATACACTTCTGGTGAGGGTTCGATGCTCGATTCTTTGTTTCCGGCTTTTACGAGCTTTCTTCTTGCAAGTCTATTTGTACTTCATTTTATGATTTGAATTAGTGAGATCCAATTTATGTTTGTTCTTGGAGAATTTTATTTACTTTTAACCAAGTAGGTAAAAGCATTTTGCATTTAGTTGTATTCATATAGATAGGTTGCATTTCATAAATTCTACCATCCCTCTTCACTCCTTTATACTTCTCTTGAGCTTAGCATGAGGACATGCTAATGTTTAAGTGTGGGGAGAATGATAAACCACTATTTTGCGGTTTATTTTGTATTGAATTGAGCGGATTTTATCCATTATTCTCACAATTATTCATATAATTCGCATGTTTTACATTTTCCTTCCTAATTTTGTGCTATGATTGAAAACATGCTTCTTTGGCCTTAAATTCGCTAATTTTAATCTTCTCTTATTACCATTCGATGCCATGATATGTTTGTTAAGTGTTTTCAGGGTTTAGAGGGCAGGAATGGCTTAGAGGATGGAAAGGAAGCATGCAAAAGTGGAAGGAATCCAAGAAATTGAAAGTTTTAGAATCTGGTACTGGAGCAGGAAGGAGGAATCATTCATTCACTTTTCATTCACACAGTTATTAGGTTTTAGATGTAGTTTTCTAGAGAGAGAGGCTCTCTCTTCTCTCTAGATTTTAGGGTTTTTAGTTTTATTTCTTCTCTAATTCATATTTTCATCTTATTTTAATTTAGTTTCTATTCTACATTTTATTATTCTAGCATCTTAGTTTATTTTCTCTTGTTGACGTCCTTACTTTCCCAATTTAATTTATGAACTCTTCATGTTAGATTCAATTTCCTTTTTAATGCAATTTGAGGTATTTCGTATTTATTGCTTCTTTCTTCATTTGTTATTATTGATTCCTTGCAATTGTTGGTCTTAGATTTTACATGCTCTTATTACTTTTCTATGCTTTTATTTTGCGCCTTCCAAGTGTTTGATAAAATGCTTGGTTAGATTTTAAATTGGATTCTTGTATTCTTAGCTTGGATTGAGTAATTTGGAGACTTTTGAATTGTCAAAGTCTCTTGTTGGTAGTTGATTGAAAGTTGCTAGTTGGCTTGAACTTCACTAACTCTAGTCTTTGATTAGGATTTGTGAACTCAAGTTGATTTGCTCACTTGACTTTCCTTCAATTGTTAGAGATTAACTAAGTGAGATTGCAATTACCATCACAATTGACAATGATAATGAGGATAGGAATTCCAAGTCTCAACCCTTGCTAAGACTTTTCTTAGTTGTTAGTTATTTTCTTGTTATCTACATTCCTTGCTTATTAAATTCAAAACCCAAAAAGATACAATCTCATAACCAATGATAAACATAGTTCCCTGTAATTCCTTGAAAGACGACCCGAGCTCTAGATACTTCGGTTAATTTTATTGGGTTTGCTTAAGTGACAAATAATTTAAACATTGACCGAGGATAATTTGTTGGTTTAGAACTATACTTGCAGCACGATATTTTTGTGAAAATCTTTACCGACATTTTTTCTCTGTCAGGTAGTTCTAGTAGAACTCGTTCGTATGGTGGCTAGGTGAAGAACACACACCGTGACAGAGGTGGGAAGGTTCCATATTGGTGCGGTTGTGGGTTGCGTCCTATTCTTCGATGGTCTAGGACGGATTCTAATCCAGAGAGACCATTTTTTGGATGCCCTAACTATAATGTGAGTTGGTTGAATTGTTACAACTTGATTATGTGTCTTATTTCTCAAATTCTTTTTGGTTTTGTAGTTGTTCTTCCTCTCATTTTTTTTAGATTTTTCTTGTTGTAGACTGCCGGTAAGAGATGGTGTGATTTTTTTAAATGGGCAGATGTTGAAGAAGAAGAAGAAATCATAGTTGAAGACCATTGAAAAATATCTCTGGGATGGAAAATTAGTGTAGTTGATGCTAAAATTAAAATCTTAAAAATGTGGAATATTATGTTGTCTGTGTTTGTCATTATTTTTGAATTTGTGACTATAGCTTATGGATTATGTGGGATGAAATATATGTAAATGTGAGATCAGTTATGTGAATGAAACATTGTTATGTGTTTGATGATAAAATAGAAATGAAATTTTATGTTCTCTTGGGTAATGATGTATCCTGTGAAAGTTGTTTAAAACTAAGATTATATGAAAGAGGAGGTATAAAATTTGACAAAATAAGTTATTAAAAACAAAAGATAGTCATTCATTTAGTAACTCATAGTCATTAATCATTATCAATATTACAGTATTAGCAATAATAGTATCTGTAACATATCACAATACCCTACATAACACAATTTTAGAATATCCTAAGCCAAACAAATTATCCTACGTAACAGAGTATCAAAATATCAAAAAATCATAGTTTGATCAAATGCTCTCTACAAAATATGTCCTACACAACTTCTAGTCAACATTACAAATCGTTTTCCATCTTGTTGTTGGTGGTTTGATGTCCGGGGTAGGGACGAATTTCATAAACTTTGCCAAGCGTGCATCTGTCCCAGAACTTGTTCCTTGCATTGGGTCCATCTTGAAAGTTATTTTCCTCTTAGATTGCAACTTGTCAGGCCTTGTCACCTGTTGTGGAGGTGGAGGTGGGTCTGATAGAGGGACCAAGTGAAATTATTAACAGAATTAGTGACCAATACAACCCAATAAAACCAATCAATATATAATCAAATAGAGTGAATCAATTGGATCTAACCAACATTTAATTGTGTATTATAAACCAATACAAACCAGTCAACAGTAAATTCTCATCCAGCCCAATCAATTCATAAGTGTGATCATTGTCGTAAACCAAACTGCCATTTAGTTTGGTGACAAAACTACCTCCATGATGATACACAATCGTTATACCATCATCCATCTACAAATAAGATTAAAAAAAGACACAATGGTTAAAAACAACACTAACTTCAATATATTGAAAACAGTAATTTAGATTACAGACATTTCAATTGGGGCCTAGTTTCAATATATTAAATAAGGAGTAATTACCCAAATCAGTCCCCAAGGATTTTAGAATCGGACATTTTAGTCCCCAAGAAAAATTAATACACAGATCAATCCTTAAGATTTTACTCCGGCAGACAAATCAGTTCCTAGTTCATTTTTTGGCAGAGTAATTACACAGATCAGTCCCTAAAGATTTTAAAAACAGACATTTTAGTCCCCAAGAAAAACTAATGTACAAATCAATCCCCAAGAAAAACAAAGAGAAACGTTGGGGATTGATTTGTACATTAATTTTTCTTGGGGACTAAAATGTCCATTTTTAAAATCTTTGGGGACTGATCTGGGTAATTACTTTGCCGGAAAATGAATTGGGGACTAATTTGTCTGTCGGAGTAAAATCTTGAGAATTAATTTGTATATTAATTTTTCTTAGGGACTAAAATGTTCTATTTTAAAATTTTTGGAACTGATTTGGGTAATTACTCTTAAATAAGTTAATCAATCAAAATGCTCTCACAATCATTTAAAAAAAAAAAGAAGTATTAAAAATTTTGAATTCTAAAGTAGAGTATTTTATTATGTATCAAACAAGTAATTTATATTGCAAAGTGAAAAGAGTACATTCATTATGCAATCCTTTGACATCCAACATAGAGGTAGAGACACTATAACTATGTATAGGTCAATAGGTACATTCATTATGCACCACTATGTGTCTGCTACCCTATAGAATGGACCTTTCATGCTACTTACTTGGATTTCTTAAATTGTTATATGTATATATCTGTCCTTTCCTTCTTTCCACTAACTGATTTTATATTTTTGCACCATGCTTTCTCAAGTTCCATGCTTGCATTGACGGAGACTCTGGACTAGAGTGGTTTTATATTTTTGCACCATGCTTTCTCAAGTTCTATGCTTGCATTGATGGAGACTCTGGACTAGAGTGAAAAATAATATCAAATTTAATATGCAAAGTATTGGGATGCAATCAATCTTTAGAAGAATTTATACTCCCAATTTTATTATTTTTTTTTCTAATGTCAAACTCTCAGTATGAGAGATTTGAAAGTGAAATTTTTTTGAGTTATGAAGAATCAATAACTGTTTAAATGGAATTAAAAGATTCAATTGACTACAGCTAAAAACATACAAAGAAAAATAAACCCTAGCATGTAAGAATCCTACCATCACCAACAACCATAATCAACCAATATCTCCCAAAGATTCACCGATGAAGTAGAGCGAAAAAACGAAAAACAAACCTCAACTAACATTTTGCAAAAAACAGAGCATTGTATGTTGAGAGCAACGAAACCTGTTTTTGAAAAAATTGTGATTCCTAAGTACTTCGTCTTCACTATGGGGGCGAAACCAGTGAAAGAACCTTCAAACCTCAATTATAACGACAATAATGATTCTTTTTTTACTAGACATATACGAGAGGAAGAGGAGGAAAAAGAAGGGTCAATTGGGGTTTCACTTTTGATGTGGTTAACGTTTGGGTTTTTGTTTAACCCCCCTCATGTCAGACAACATCGTTTCTGAGTATTTCCTGCGCCAAGCGTTAAACGGCGTCGTTTAGACAGTGCCAAGTTTCATTCAAAATTGTCAGGTCAGTTTTTCGGTGACGAAAAACGACTGAAGGGCCAAATTGAGACACGAATCAAAATTTCAGGGTACAATTTAAGTCAATTGAAAATTTAAGAGCTAAATTGCGTTGGGGTCAAATTTTAGAGACCATTTTGAGTATTAACTCAGTAATATGAGAACGTTTATTTAAAATAAGACTAGTATGTTTATTTAAATTTAAAAATTTTAAAATAATAAGAATATTTTTATTTATAATTTTTAATATAAAAATAATACGTGTACATTAATTTTTAATTTAAAATTACCGATTTTAAATGGTTAATTTTTTTAAATCTGAATAAACATAATTAATCATATACGTACAGTAATACAACTACGTTTATTGTTATCAAATTAAATTAAATTTGTAATTTACATTATATCTATTTAAGTTTTAAATTAAAAAAATAAAAATATACTAATATAATCCAAATTCTACGAAAATAAGAGCAAGTTGGCTACACCAATAGGCGAACTTGTTAGTTTTAATGAAGTTCGTTGCTACAGCAGGCGAGCTTCAACAAAATTGGCAAATTTGCTTATACATATCCCAATTAATTCATGTAATTAACAATTAAGAGAAATTTGTTTTCAAGCTGTTGTTCAAGCGAGATAACTTTAAAAGGAACTTCAGTAAAGCCTGAACAAGTAAACTTGTAACATTAATTCAATTATCCAAATATAGCTCTATGACAAAGTGGGCAAACTTGCTCCAACTTAAAATAATAAATTTTTAAAATAAAGATAAAAAAATTGTTTTGGAAAATATTTATTTTTTTTTAATTTATTTCAAAAAATTTTCCTAAGTTGGTGTGCGTTACTCGTGTTAATAACTACTTAACTAGGAATTCCCGTTGCCAAAAAGCGACTTGGGTGGAGATAACTTCTTCCCCGTCTTTTATGTTTTCATTCATTGCTCCGCATTTCTTGTTAGAGAGCAATGATCCATTTCTTATGCCTAAATCTTTGGTCCATTGCACAATAACACACCAACGTACACATTTACTTGCTTCAACAATTTAACACTTACACTTGATCATAATCATCATCATCATAAGGTATGCATTTTTATTGCATCTGATTCTTTAAGTTGGTTCGTAATTTTGTGATTTTAATTCTGATTCTCTCTCTTTAGGAGTAGTGTTTGTTGCAAATTTTTGGAAATGGATAAAAAAACAGCACACGGGCCTCTGTATTTTGATCTGAACACTGGAGGAAAGATACCGTCAGTTGGTCTTGGAACATGGAAAGCTCCTCCAGGTGAAATTGGTAATGCTGTAATTGCTGCAGTCAAGGTGCTTCTCTTTTGAATTTCTTTTGTGCATTTGCTTTGTGATTTTTGTGCCAATTTTGATTTTGTTCAATTGAAATGAAATTGTTGCAATGCTGTATGTGCAGGCTGGCTATAGGCATATAGATTGTGCTAGGGTGTATGATAACGAAAAAGAGGTAAAATTTTGGATCCTATTCCTGCAATTCTTTATTGTTAAGAGATAAATAAGTTTGTTATAACTTGAGTGTAAAATTTAATTTGATTTGATTTGTTTAACTTAGGATTAGGTTTAGTTTCAGTTATTAATCGGTTTAACCATGCTGTATGTACACAAAAAACCAACCACCAAATCATCCATATAGTATACATTTTGGAATATGAAATACACATTAAAAGTTGTATGAAATAACACATCTATATGTACACAAATCAATGGTGGCTACTTTTTTGTGTACACATAATATTTATCAGTTTACTAGGAACCAATTATTTTTTGAGTAATGCTATACATCCAAATCTTTTTATGAACCAAGTCCAACCAAGTTAAATAATAAAACTTGGAGTAATGCTACTTATAATTGATTTTTATTGATATTAGACCAACTTGGTTGGACTTGGTTAATAAAAACACTTAGATGTGTAGCATTATTCTTATTTTTTAAGGTACAATCAACCAATAAATAGTCGATGGGCAAAGGTTAAAGGTTTGAACTTTTTATTGCAGAGAGGGAAAGAGAGCTGTTGCTATTTTTTGGCGAAAAAAAGTTGATTTCTAATATTTTCTAATAATAAATTCTGGTATAACTCATACTTAAATTCAACTGTAACTTCATATATATCTAATATAAGGTGAGAATCAGTCTCAAATTCTTTGCTTTAATAAAATTCTTAGCAGGCGAAATTTCTTTTGCTTTTTGGTTAAGTTGATGCAAGGAATTTATATTTGAATTTGATGCAGGTAGGGGATGCACTGAAAAAGCTGTTTTCCAGTGGGGTAGTACAGCGTAGTGATTTGTTCATAACATCAAAGATATGGTTTGTGTTATGAACTAGTTCTTCTCTTCAATTGACCAAACTTTTTAGTCTTCAATTTGTTTTCCCTAGATCAACCCTTTGATGAAAGGACCCTTATAGATTTCATTCATTTATTTGATGTTGGATAAGGGGATTTATGTAGAAAACCTTGGAAGATATTATTAAAAGATATCTAAGCATAAATGAGTCAAACACAGATATGATCTGTGACATGATAGTGCTGTTTGATCATTTATTTGTTGTATTTGATATTGGATAAGGATCTCATTTACTATGAGTTTATGTATAAAGTGAGAGGGGGAAAATCCACTATCAGATCACAGAAATTGCTTAGCAGACGAAATTTTGCGAGGATTCTATAGCCCAAATTAAGTGGAAGGAATAAAATGGGATCAATAAGAATTTCTACCCATGATGATTTCTTGATTCAATAAGAATTTGCAAAATGTAGTCTGTTGTTAAAAGGGTGCATCATATTTCTATTGACTTTCTCACTTAAAAACAAATCCATTTTAGGGAGCCATTTTCCTTTGCTTTTAGTAATGAAATGAAAACCTGCAACTCACTTGGGATTTTATTTTATTGTGTTTTTATTCCATATAGGACTAGTGACTGTGCACCTGAAGATGTATCAAAGGCATTGACTAGGACTCTGGAAGATCTGCAGCTTGACTACATTGATCTATATCTTGTATGGTTCTTGATTTCGAACTTAGCCCTGGAACGCTGCTGAAACTAAAAGCTTCCTTTATGAAATGGGCTGATCTTGATCTTGAGAGTATTTTGTCACAGATGCATTGGCCGTTCAGGACAAAGCCAGGTTCACGAGGTTGGGCTCCCGAGATCATGGCTCCATTGTGTCTTCCAGAGACATGGAATGCAATGGAAGGTTTATATGCCTCCGGTCAGGCACGGGCAATTGGGGTGAGCAACTTTTCCACCAAGAAGCTTCAAGACATGCTCCAATACGCTAAGGTTCTGCCAGCAGTTAACCAAGTCGAGTGCCACCCCGTGTGGCAACAACCTGCTCTTCACAATTTCTGCAAATCCACCGGTGTTCATCTCACAGTACTTTTCTTCCCATCTTGTAACTTTATTTGTATGTTTAAAGGGTCTATTCCCTGTGATTTTGTTAACAACAAAAACATAAAACATAAAACATAAAATGCTGTTTATATTCAGGCATATTCACCTTTAGGCTCTCCTGGGTCATGGATAAAGGGGGAAGTCTTGAAGGAACCAGTGTTGATTGATATTGCAAAACAACTTAACAAGACTCCGGCACAAGTAGCTCTTCGCTGGGGAATCCAAAGTGGTCACAGCGTTCTTCCGAAGAGTGTCAATGAATCTAGGATCAAGGAGAACCTTAGCTTATTTGATTGGTCCATCCCTCCCGAGCTCTTCTCAAAATTCTCAGAGATTCATCAGGTTTGAATTCCTCTGAAAAGTGAAAACATACGAACTAATCATTCCTGTGACATGTTTTCAAGAAGTTGTCTGTTTTACTACAATTTTCTCATTCCTTTTATGTGTGATGCAGCAACGGTTACTTCGCGGGGACACTGCGGTGCACGAAACCTGTAGTCCCTACAAAAGTCTTGAAGAGTTGTGGGATGGAGAAATATGAAGTGCAATTTCTTTTCTGTGTTATAGAAGTATAGGATGTAATTTTAACAGTGTCTTCTTACTAATGCAAATTGTGGTAATGTCCTTTCTTGTAGTAATCTTTATCTTGTTAAAAACAATCAACCCTTGTTCCTAGGGGTTTTCACAGATGAACAACAGATCAAAATTGTTTCATTCTTTATTTGGTTGAGACATTAAGCAATCCTTTTGTATAATGAGTTATTGTTATTTTAAGTTATTTTGGTTGAGACATTAAGCAATCCTTTCATATGCATCGAACATCGATTATAGTTAAAATAATCTGCATTATAAGAAAGTATAGAGAACCAAGTTTTAGGTAGTCAATATTAACCAATTTTAGAGTTTAAATTTATAATTTAGAAATTAGAGTCAAGGGTTTATGATTGAGGATTTACAATTTAAGAAATTAATTTTAAAAAAGTTGGTCCCTAGCATTACTCATAACAATTTTAGCAACTAAATAAAAAGTTAATAGTCAAAATTGTCTCTGCGTTAATAAAAGCTGACGTGACAGTTAAGTTATATTTCTGGATTTTTTTAGGATACTGGGCCAACAAAAACCCAAAACACTATTAGCAAACGGGTCATCCAACACCCACCTGACCCGAAACCTAACTACACCCCTGATCTTTCGTAATCAACTCCTGCAGCTTGGCATTCTTCCATTGCTGCCGTTCCAAGCTCGAACTTTGGCTGCCCACAAACTAGGGGTGCACATGGGCCAGGATAAAACCAGGTTTGTCCTAACCCAGACTCGATCCTAAATATACATTGGGTCTATTTTTTAGATTCCAACCCGACTCTAGACCCGATGAAACCTAAATATTTCGGGTTATAATTATACCGGGACCAAATCGGGTGAAAACCAGGCCTTTAAATCTCTAACAATAATTTACAAAGAAATTTATTTATGATGTACTTATTTATAAAGAAAAAACTTGTCCTTGAGAAGTTGATATCCATATTTAAACTTAAATTTGTCTATAAATTCTAATTTGACTTTGATCTATTTTTTAATTCAACAAGTGTGGTTAAAAATAAAATAAGCTTACACTTAATATAACATAATATTAAAATTAATTTAAAACATATATACCTTTTTGAGACTGGGTTCGTGTTGACCCAAACCCGATCCTAAATAATGATCAAGTCTATTTTTAAAACAGTACATTTTGAAGGTACAATACAAAAGTTGGTATGTGATAATGCCCTCATACTAGATATATATCCAAATTAAATACTAATATAAAATATATATTAAAAATAACTTAAATAACATATGTATTTATATATAAATATATAGAATCATCAAAAAATATATATATAAATATATAATAGTTGATTTTGGTATATCTAGTATTTTTGGTGATCATGTTAGTATACTTATAGCTGAGTCTTGGATCCATTTTTCTAGCATGCTGCTTTTTTTAATAAAATTTTCAACCATCTAATACTCTCTTCAATTATGCATAGCAGTAGCTCATTTAATCGTGTTATATATTTGTTAATTTAATTAAAGAATAATTCCACAATTCCACTTATTTGTTCTTTTATTCTTCAGGGTCCTTATTAGAGAATTTCATAGCAACGATAACTAGTTTTCCTCCATTATTGATCTCGGAAATGAAGATGTCATGGGTTCAATGTTAATTCAAAATGAAGAACTACTATTCTGGAAATACAACAAAAAGCATGGCATTTTTGTAATTTTGTTCCGCAGATCATATTTTTGTAATCTTTTTTTTTTGGTAAAACATATTTTGTAATTTTATAGAATAGAGTAGTGTAACTCTTGGTCAAGACAGCATAGCCAACATAAAGTTCA
Organism: Arachis ipaensis; assembly: GCF_059453495.1. NCBI lineage: Eukaryota > Viridiplantae > Streptophyta > Magnoliopsida > Fabales > Fabaceae > Arachis > Arachis ipaensis. The sequence goes on from NC_142439.1 coordinate 99,845,179, forward strand.
CCTACAAAGTATGTATGTAACTTTTACCAGTCTTATTCTCAAGAACTATTAACCATACTCTCGGTTGTTTGAGTTTTAGTCATTGCAGATGAATCTTGTGCATAGAAGCAAATCAATGAAGAGTAAATATCGTTTTTGTTCTCAATGTTTAAAGTAAGTTCTAAAGTTGTCTCAAACGTTTAATAAGTTTATTGTTAAAAACTTTCTTTATCGGTGGTGATTAAATAGAAAAAGACCATTGCTGAAAATTATGCCTCAGAAAAAGAAAAAGTAATTGCAGTACGAAAACCTTTTAAAGAAAAAAAATAGCATCGATCAAAAAATGAAATAAGATTACATTAATATTGATGATATTTGTATTAGTGATGATAATAGTAGAAGAGATAATGATGGTGATAAAATATGATTACATAATGAAAATAATAGAGATAGAAGTAATAATAATGAGGATGAAAAAAATGGTGGTAATAGTGGTAAATTATATTGTTGAAAAGAACATTGTGAGGGGGTTTAAATCTCTCACAAATTACAAATAAAACTCCCACAATCTTTATTTTGCTACTATTTATTAACAAATTTCTTAATAGAAAATCGTATTGTCCTAAAATAAAAAAAATTGAGGGCCAAATGTCATTTTTTTTTAACAAGAGAGATTTTGTCCTTCATGAAAATAGACAAAGACCGAATTAGGTCTTTACTCTAATTTTAAAACATTAGAAATTTAAATAGGACAATTTAAACATATGAACAACTTTAGAACTTATCTCAAACATTAAAGATAAAAACAATACTTTACTCAATCAATGAATTAAGGCCATGATGAATGGATTCACTGTATGTGGCAAAACTAAAACAATGCTGATTGGTGAGACATACTCAACAATTGTAGGGAAAGATAACAAATGGGAGAACCACCCATACACTATTTCATTTAAGGGTGAAATTTTAAGTATAATAACAATGGTGACCAATAATAAGGTCTATCAAAATTGTTAGTCCAGTAATCCACAGTACTTCTCATCCCATCATGATACACGAAGAAACATGCTAATGTTCCACCTAAATTTAACAAGGGATCTATCATCTTTTGATTGCCCTTTAAACAGTAACTCATTTCTAAAATCATTGCTCAACAAAGTTCTTAAGGCTCTTCAGCCACCCCAAGTATTCCTTGTTGTCTTTACTAAACATGTATTCCTGCAAGAAATTTGTTGTGCTGGGCTTGATTCCCCGGATCTCAAGATACTTGTGAAAAGCCTTTTGCAGATTTTCATCCAAATCACTGTAAGAAATAATGGAGTGGATATGTTAAAGGGAAGGGAAGAGAAAAGGAACATTATACGGTAAATAAGAAATAATAAAATATTAATAAAATGCTTACGTGAATTCTGGTCCCTCGTATGCAAGCTGGTCCTCAGATTCATTGAGATTCTTCACTGACAAGCTATCAATGGTAATCTCATCAGGGAAAGCCGTCACTCCAAACTCGAGACACACTCCATTTCCTTTGAAGACACTCACAACTAAAGGAATGCTAGATTCACTACTCTTCTCTCCTTCATCATCATCCTCCTCGTTTCCCTCAAGTGCTACATTAGGGATGTCAACTTGAACCTTAATAGTTTCATCTTGGTATTGTCTCTTAAGTTGTATGGTTCTTTCTCCAGGATTGTCTTCGATTTCAAAAGGAAAATCATCCGGGATTTCAACCTGAGAAAGGTATACAAGAACCAATATGACTGCAATACCAAACGCAACTCATTTGTATAGAAAGAACCAATGAATGATCTTTATAGCAGCTCCTCAATGCATGTTGACAAAACTATTTTGGAAGTATTAATTAAAGAACGGATGACACCAAACTAATCATAGCATACAAATTATGGATGAAAAAGAGAAAAAATGAAGCAGAAAGAAAGAATAGTCAAAATCTACTAAGGATGGGTTTTTTTTTTTGGGGGGGGGGGGGTAAGAGAGAGAGAGAGAGAGAGAAAGAAACTAGAGAGAATTTGAGAAAACCTATGAAGCACAGACACTTCGCTGAGTTATCGTGTCCGCGTGTCGGACACATTTCGGACACGACACTCACCGACACTCGTCCGACACGCGTGTCTGCTGTGTCCAACCGTGTCTTAATAAAAAATAAAAAATTCTTCTCCGGACACGTCTGGACGCACCTAAATACCATCACGTGTCCACATGTCCAGTATTATTCTTAACATATATTCTTAAAATAAATTTAGATATAGTATATATTATTATTTATTAAAACAAAAAAATATTTTAAATACTTGATATAATTAAAAACAAGACATTAAACATTTTAATTTATATTTTAATATCAATAAAATATCAAAATATCATTACAATTTATCTAAAAAATACTTTATATTTTATATATATGTGTGTCCGCGTGTCATATATGATTTTAAAATTCGCGTGTCAACGTGTCCCGTGTCGTGTCGTGTCCCGTGTCCGTGTCAGTGTCCGTGCATCATAGGAGAAAACCAATAAAGAAAACAACCAACCGATGTTCATCCTGATTTTCACATGATAAGATAGCAGAGGTTGAAGTTGCATAAGCAATATATTTCTAATATACCCACAAATAAGGTTATTGGATCCGGTCACAACATAGTTCATAGGGTAACTGGTATGTAACTAAAACCAGCAGAATTCCATCACCTATCTACACATACAAGTCAAACATACAAATGAATTAAAGACAGTACCACAACGTGGGGCGCTCAGTTTAAATACTGGAAGCAGAATATTTTGAGAAATATAATATAGGATAAGATCAGCATAATTTGAGAAAAGATATTAGCTTTGAAAATTTTGTCAAACAATGATCTTAGCTTATTAAGAGACAGAACGAAATGCAACCAACTCCTAATTATGTGTAAAAAGGACCATCATGAGTTGTTAATAACAACAATAATTTGAATTCTTAAATCTAAACTATTCCAATTCTTTCATTCAAATTACAAGTGATACCTTAGCTTCTTAACAAGTAGATATATGATATATGCATACTATGCAATTCTAGGATTCCATTTCCTATGCCTTTTCCAATGTCATGTTACAATCATTTTCTTTTTCAAACAAATTGACAGGCCAAAAGCAACAAAGCTAATACTACTTGAATACACATCTACCTAACATTCTTACTAATCAACAATAACGAAAAAGCAGTGATTAAATAAATAAAGAAAACACTTCAGAGGGGAAAATGCAACGGCTAAGCTGAAGATACTAACTTTAAAGAAAGCAACACCTATTATTCAGTGCAAAGAAGAAAATTAATAATTAATAAAAGGGGATGAACTTAATTGTTCACCACAAAGGAACAAACGAGAATCGAGAAAATTTACATGCTGTGATTGGTTATCATCGTAGGCGCATTTGATCTCAGATTCAAGGACTTGAACGAGGTTTTCATCGGCACTTGTTTTCGTCGCAAAGCTGTTAGCGACGCGAAGAGAAGGAGCTACAACAGTACGAGTGGCTGTCTGTCCGCTGAGCAAGACGCCAGCGGAGAGAACGCTGTGGAAGGTTCTGGAAGAGGATGGCGCCGTAGTACGGCGGAGAGCCAGGGGGATCACGGCGGAGGAAGCACGGCGTAGCGCGGTGTACATGGCCATTTGAGAGCTGGGGTTTGGACAGAGTAGAGGAGCAAAACGAGTAAAAGAGGGTTTAGGGTTTTAGGGTGTCACGCTTGGACTTGCAATTTATATACCCGTTACTTTTCTTTCGGGTTTTTTTTTTAAAAGATAAAGTACTTTTTACTGTCGATGCTAAAAGTGGATTGGACAACACTTTTTTATTTTAATATGGAAAAGAGATTGGTGTGATTAACATATATAATATTAAAAAATTATGTAAAAAATTATATAATGTAAAATGCATTACAAAAATATACTAATAAAGAATATATTTTAAAGTACAAAAAATATATATGTACTTTTTATTAACGAAGTGGTCGATTCCTCATTCATAAAATTCATCGATAATAAAATTTGTGTCAAATTTTTCTGCAATTTTCTTTTCAATATAATTAAAAACAATTAACAAGAAATTTATATTTCATTTTGTTTCTAAATTATTCTTCACAATATTCATAACTAAAAAAGAACTCTTAGTAGTTGAAACGGAAAAAAATTATACCAAATAAATCAAGAAGGACGCTCACAAGAAAAAAAAAATCTACTTTATGGGAATTGAAAAATTTTATTTAATTAAAAAATATTAGTAATAATATCTTTTCATATTTTTTTAATATTATTACTTACTTTTTAGATATTAGAAATCATTAATATTTATGTTAGACTGGATTTTTATTTATATTAGACTAAATACTAAATAAATTTTAAAAAAAATTAAATCGTACTTAATAACTTATTACTATTAATCTTTTTTTAAAAAAGTTGGGGCCGAGGCCTCCACTCCCCCCACCCCGCGCGCGTAAGTCTGTCCCTGGGTGTGATACGGTGTTATGAAGAATATGGGTGCTTTATCTGCATGTAGTATCAGGAATATAGAAATCGGACAGAAAAAATTCGTTAAAAGAATTCGAACAATTCGATTAGGGGACACAAATCAGACTGTCCGATTTGTGTGTTCCTTCCCCCTAGAACAGTGCTCCCTTCCTTCCCCCCTAGAACAGTGCTCCCTTATACCAACATGCTTCCCCAGCACTAACTCACTCCCTCAGTTTCCTTGAATCCCACCAGCAGCTAACTTTTTCTCTTTTTCTTCGTTTTCAGCCTCCAGAAACTCATTCTTCTTTATGCAAGTTGAAGAAAAAATTGAAAATGTCAAAGAAACAAAATTGTAAAGATGTTGATCGTTTTAAATTTTATATTATAAATTATCTCAGCCATTTGGATTATGTAAGTTTATTTTTTTAATTTTTTATATTTTAAAATTATTATTATTATTATTAAAAATTTAGGAATATATATTTAAATAAAATAAATATTATATATTTTAGAATTATTATTATGTTAGAAATTTGATTTAGGAACACGTAGGTTGAAAAATTGTTATTACCGTTAGAAATTAGAAATTTATAGTTAAAGCTATAGTTAGTTAGTGAATATTTTAATTAATGACAATATTTAAATAGATTAGTAAAAAATATACATATTTAGAATTTTTTTGGAATAATTATAAAAATTAAATTAATTATTACGTTTGATTGTGGTATAATTTTTGGGAATAGTTTTGGGAATTTTGAGTAATAATTAGGTAGGTTTTGTAAGATATAATATATTTTTGCTTCAGTAATAATTTTATGTTTGTTGTTAGATTTTTAATTGACATAAATATGTTAGTGTAGCTGGGGTTTAATAAAGTGAAATATTATTAGTTAAATAAAAATTAGATTTATTTATTAGTGGTTATTATTAGTAAAGTAGTTTGTTGTTAATGATATAGGAATTATGTATGATTACATAAATAAATAATTATGTAATTTAATGTTCAATTGGAAACAAAATGAGTAAAATATGTATGATAATAGTATCGTAATTTTAAAAATTAAAAATTATTTGAAATAATTTATAGGATTGTTAATTAAATTTTTTCAATAATGATAGTTAATTAATTGATAAGTTTGTCGTCCATGGTAATTACTAAATTTGGTATTTAACAAAAAGTTTAGCATGAGATTAATAAATTAGTTGCTATAGTTAGAAAATTATTATATTTTAGTAGTAAATTAGTAATTGTTAATGATTTTAATAATAATTTGATATGCTTTTGTAGAGTTTACGGATGTTGACATGTGATCACCATTTTCCCTTTGGATCGGTACAATGATAGGAGGGAAGAGCATTTACGATCTACTGGTTTTTATCATGCGTTCCAGATTGGAGTAGTCCAATGTCAGAAAACATTGGTAAATGCTCTAGTCGAAAGGTGGCACACAGACAAACATACCTTTCACCTTCCAGTTGGTGAATGTGCTGTGACACTGGAAGACGTGGCTATAATTCGTACGATACTTTCCAACCTCCAAATATTTTTTTTCACCGCCTTTTGCTTAGCCAACCATGCTTTTCGATAGCTGATGGTGTAATTGAACTTCGACTGTACTTCTACAATAACTGACTAACTGACTTCACCTTTATGGAGGGGTCAGCCTCAACCAACAGCTTTATTGCTTCTGCAATTGTACTCGAATCCAGTTTCAAATGATCCTAAGAAATGGTGGCTCTGGTACAAGTGTGACCACCATTATACCTTCTTATAACCCAACAGTACTTTCTGCTGATCATGCTAATCCTGATCAGCCAATCACAACCTGACCCATACTGTGTACACTTGGCATAAAATGTCAACGGCTCTGACTCATACACCCGATAGTCTACACCTCATCGAATGGTATAATCTTTCATTGCCATAATAACAGCTTTTCTGGAACTAAATTCCATTCCCACAGCAAATTCACCATCTGCAACAAGAGGAATTTCTACCACGACAACAGCAACACGATAAATATTTAATATATAAATATTTAATAAGTGAAATTAAAATTAAATTACCACCGCATTAAAAGTAAATCACTACATTACTATTAACATAAATAAACTTTAGATCAAGTTATTATCTAGATTTTAACAAAATAAAAACATAATCAAATAACAACATAAATAAATACTAATTAGTAAATACTAATTAATTTTTACCTAAATTAATAACTAACTAAAAAGATTATTATCTTAAATTCAACTAAACAAACACCCAAAGAAATGCTAATTAATATAGGCAATCACGTACCTGTATTCATATATTCTGAAAACTCGGGAGCATGCATGGCTTCCAAATCCAAAACTCGCATAAAAGATGGCTCCTCAAATGGATGTTTGTTTGCGAGTGCATTTGCCACTTCTGTCACATTTGGAGCCATAGTGCCGTCACCTTGATCTTTGTCTCTGTCTGGACCAACAACTTCATAATTACTTTCAAACTCTTCTTCACTGTCACTGTTGTAATCTTTCTGTTCAATATTCCGGTCGGCTTCCGATTGTTCAAACTCAATATACAACTCAATAAACGATATCCGGGCGCGACTTTCAATGTACATTGAAAACATCTCTTGCATACTCGCTTCATCAGTTACATATTTCGTTTCAAATTGAACGAATCCACCAAATTCTGGTATTGGATATCTGTATAAAATACATGATATTTTTCTTGACACTTCAGAATGTATCTTCTCACAAATCACACCTTTTAGTTCTTCAAATGAGATTGTGAATGGAATAACAATGTCTAATGAATTTTCACAAATAAATTTCACTTCTTCATATGTTTGTAACAAAATCTGACCGAAATAATATACCTTTAGTAAAACTCTATCATCCATTTTTCTCCCTTATATAAATATGAACTTCACTATCAAATTTTTTTCCTCATCCGAAATAACAGAGAAGGAGAAACTGAGGGAAGAAGAAGAAAATAAGTAGAAGAAGAAGGTGATGAGAGGATCTGTGAATCCGAAATACACATACTTGTATATATACATATATATATATATATATATATATATATATCACACACAGCAAATCAGACGGTCCGTGTTGAATTTCACGATATAAAAAAATTAAAACTATATGAAAATCGAACGGTCTGATTACCTTGCCCAAATTCAAATTTTCCGCCCACTCAAATCGGACCGTCCGATTAGTGGGCTTCCAAAGAACACGCATGGTCCGATTTCTCAACCCCACTTTTTAGAAAAAGCTGTCCCACAATTGAGCGTAGCACCCACACTTCCCATAACGAGGCACAACACACCAAAGCTTCCCATATAAAAAAAAATGAGCCATTGGATAAATCTGCCCATTTTTGTATTAATCATTGAAAGAAAGTATATGTACAGCATTATAAAGTATTCTCAAGAGTACAACATTTATATTTTGATATCTTAATGGTTAAAACAGAAACAATTAATTAATATGATTAGATATACATCTGATTTGATTTGATTTGATTATACAGACATGATTTAATGTATATTATTCTCCTCAAGTTAGTGTATGCAAGTTTTGAGTGCCTAACTTGTTGAATTAATTTAAAATATTGGACACCTAAAAAATTGGTGAAAATATTTGTCAGTTGAGTACGAGTAAAAACATAAGAGAGAAGGATCATATTTTGCAGTATTACATTTCGAACAAAATGACAATCAATTTTAATATGTTTTGTTCATTTATAAAAAATTGAATTTTTAGCAATGTGAAGAATAACTTAATTATCATAACAAAGAGATATGGATGAGAATGAGGGACACCAAAAAAATAAAGAACACTTTTAAGCCACTTTAATTCACAAGTAGTGTTAGTCATGGAGTGATATTCAACCTCAGCAGATGATCGTGACACAGTTTATTGCTTCTTGGTCTTTCACGGGATGGGAGAGCTACCAAAAAGAACAAACTAACCAGTGAGCGATTGGTGAATAATAGGACAACTAGCCTAATCAGAATCACACCATCCATGTAGAGTAAGATCAATGTCACGACGAAGTATAATGTCTTGCCTCGATTTTTCTTTCGAATAGCGAACTACTCGAAGAGCAGCCACCTAGTGCTCTTCACAAGGTTCCTACATGAATTGAGACAAGACATGTACACTATAAGAGAGCTCGAGTCGAGTAAAGCATAAATAGAGAAGTCGTCCTGCTAGACAACGATATTTGCTAGAGTCAGATAATAATGGTCCTTTAGCAAAAGCAAGTCAATGATTCTCTTCAAGAAGAATAGATATAGGACGAGATCCTAGCAGTCTAGTTTTAGTAAGGATATCTAGCATACTTTCGTTGGCAAAGAAAGATGCCTGTTGGTGAGCGAGTAACTTCAAATCCCAAGAAGTACTTTAATTTTTCCAGTATTTCATGTGAGAGCAATGATGCAAGTAAGCTTTAAACTTTACAATTGCCAAGCAATTATTGCCAGCAATGACAAGATCATCTACATATACAAAGACCAACGCTGCACAGTGTGTATGACGATAAACAAATAATGAGTGATCAATGGTGAACTGTTTGAATCCATATCAGAACAGGGATATAGAGAGCTTGGTAAACCAACAACGTGGAACTTGTTTTAAGCTATAAAGAGACTTGTGAAGTTTGCAAACCTGCCTTGCATTGTGAACAAAAAATCAGGAGGAAGCTTCATATACACATCTTCATTTAAACTGCCGTGCAAGTGATGCGAAATTTCAAAGCACAACTTACCAACAAGTGTATCGGGTCGTACCAAGTAATAAACTCAGGTGAGTAGGTGTCGATCCCACGAGAATTAATGGATTAAACAAGCAATGGTTAATTGATTATTCTAGTCAGACAATAAAAAATAAGGGTTTCAATAGTAAATAGCATAAAAACAGAGAATTAAACAAAAGCAAACTAAAATTGGTTAAGAAAATAATATAATAAAGATAGTTAATGTGTCAGAAATATTTAAATTTTAGGATTAACAATTATTGCTATCTACTTTGATCATGCAAAGATTGAGTTTATGGCAAATCCTAGGTGATTGAATTCCTATTCCTAGGTAATTCAATCTCCTCTAACCCAACCGACGGTCAATTCTTTGATCAATCAATTGTATTAAAAGGTTAAGTTCAAAATCCGATTTATAAGCCACACAATCCCTAAGAACCCAAAACTAGTATGATTATATGTCATATATCACATTAAATCCAGATAAATAAGGAATTGTGAGAAAATGGTTTCAAGCTTCAATTCTACTTATGTAACTTTTTCAAGATTCAAAAGAATTCAATTTAGATTAGAGTTATTTTCGAATACACACTAATCCGTAGGATGAAGAATGAAACCAATTTTTAAACATAAATAAATGCATTAATCAAGAGTAGAAGAACAAATAATTATTAATCCATCAAAGTAAACAGAGCTCCTAACCTTAACAATGGAAGTTTAGTTGCCCATAGTACAGAAAATTAAAATTCTCATAGTGCAAAAAATTGAAATCCTAATCTAATGTGTAAAACCTAAAACTAATGAATGAGATAACGGAAGGGAGAAAGCGTTCACCGTTGCTCAATCCCTTTTTTTCTTTTATATAAGCGTGGTTGGGCTCTAGTCCATGTTGCTGGGTAGCGCTAAACGCCACTTCTGAAACAAATCATGCGCTCCTTTCGGCAGGTTTGACGCTAAACGCCAGGAGTCCTGAGAAGATGGTGATGCTGGACGCGGTTTGGAGCTAAATGCCAATGTCGCGGCATTTAACGCCGTGATGCCAGAGAGCAAGCATAGACTATTATATATCGTTGGAAAGCTCTGAACGTTGGCTTTCTAATGCCACTAGAACCGCATCATTGGGACCTCTGTAGCTCAAGGTATGCTCATTGGAGTGTGAGCAGATCAGGGTTGATAGCATCCACGAATTCTCTTTGCACTTGTCTTCAATTATTGGTTCTCCCTTGTTCTTTTGCTTCTCTTTTCCTAACATTTTCCTACAAGAATCGTGAAATCAAGAAAATCAAGGTACTAATAGAATAGTACTGAAAATCATATAATTATCAAGCAAAAGTCATAACTTTTCTATAATAAATGCCAATGAAAAGTGCTTAAGATTCTCATGCATTACAACACCAAACTTAAGCTCTTGCTTGTCCTCAAGCGAGCAAAGAATCATGGCTTAGTTATCAAACTTTCCAGCCTTAAAATTCAAGGGTAGATGGTTGCAATTCAAATGAGTTTGGTTAGCCGTTTCACTTATGCACAATTCAACGCAATTGGTTATAATCTTTCAAGGTCTTTGTCCAGATTAGATTATAGAATCCTTTCTCGAATCATCATCTTGAAACAAGCTTATTTACTTTCCTTCCACAGCTTATTTTCTTTGGATTCTTTGTACATTGAGCCTAACCGTGATTCTAAATATTTTGTCTCAAACTTTACTCGACACAAAAACACCACAAGCACTTAATTAGGGAGCTCTTTGAGCTTACCATGTCCTTTTAACATTCCTATCATTGGTGCTTAGAGCTTTTGGCTTTCTCTTCATTGATACATAAGCACCACAAGAACTTAACTCGGATCCTTAATCAGTGGTACTCAAAGCCTTTGGCTTCTCTTTCAATCCTTTGTAAGCACCATAAGCTTTTTTTTTTCATTACATGTTGCTCCTTCAAGACTTTGTCAAGTGTAAAGATCCCATAATAGTCTTCTAGACTAAAACCTCAAGCAATTTGGCTTAGCTTGTATTGAACATTCTTAGTTAGTTTGGCCTTTCAAAATCACATTGTCATGCTCTTTATGATGAATCCTTTTTTATTTTTGATCTTTCTTAGAACATGATCCTTGTCCACATTTAGGAGCAAGCACAATTATAATTGTGGATTGTGATAGACAAGTAATGGTATGCACTTGACTAACAAGACTCACAAATGCATTATATAGGATAGAATAAGATAACATATGCATATAATTAAAAAGAAAGGATACAAATAGAAGTCAACAACCTTAGTTCTCATTGCCATCATCTTCCTCATATTTCTCTTCATCATCCTTTTAGGCTATGTAGAGTATAGCCTCCAACACTAAACTTAGAATGATTGCTTATCCTCAAGCAACAAAGAAAAACAATGGTGATGGAATAGGAATAATCATTATTGTCTAGTGAAAATAAGGAAGCAAGGCGAAAACTCAATCAAATAAAATAAACAAAATAAAAAAAACGAAAGGAAAGACAAAATAAAGCAAAATAACCATGTTGCTAATGTATTGGCATGGGAGGAGTGGACCTTTCATAGGTGAAGTGTGGCAATACCAAACTTGGTGTTAGAACACCAAATTTAGTGTGACACAATCAATGAGAGGCTGGGCCAAGTACCCAATGAAATGCAAGCATTATGTTGGTGTAGCAACACCAAACTTAATCCATGAAATACATATGCAACATGAAGTAAAGGAAAAAAGAAAAATAAAAAGAAATTACCTAACGTTGGGTTGCCTCCCAACAAGAACTTCTTAGATGTCACTAGTTTGATGGTTGGTTCTTGAATTTTCTTCCTCTTCTTCCAGTTGGTTAAGAGAAATGACTTCAGTGGACATGAGAAAAAGAATGATACCCACCAAAAAGCAATCCCTATACAATTCTCTAATTCACTAGGACCAAGGAAAGCATATTCAAATGTTAGGAGAGAAAACTTCAATTCAAATATGGGTGGTGCATTCAAATTTTTCTTCCCGAAAGCTTTCATGCATAGATTTGAAAGAACTTGTATGGCTTCCTCCCTAATTATTAGAATGTGCAAGCATGGAGTATGCATGGCTTCCTCCTTTATTTGTGCATCTCCCTCTTCTTCCATGTGTGAGGGTGAAGAGTTCTCTAATTCACTGAAGTATGAACTCCTTTGCTTAATTTCTTCACATTTTTCCGTAGGATTTGCATTGCTTCTCTTGGGAAAGAAGTTACGTGTTTCTTTGTCACCTATTGTAGCCTCTGAGGATATAGAATCCTAGTCTTGTATTCCTCCATTACCTTTTTTCATTGAAATTTCACTTGGTACAGGGGCCTCTTGGTCTTGCTTTTGCACTTCTATCTCCTCATTTGTAGCCTTAGTTTGATCTTCATTTTTCTTACTCATCACTCTTCCACTCTTCAACCTTATGGCCTTGCATTATTTCATTGGATTGAGAATTGTGTCACTAGACAAGGTGTTGGTAGGCCTCTCGGTAACTTGTTTGGCTAATTGACCCATTTGAACTGCCAAGTTTCTGATGGAGGCCTTAGTTTCCTGCATGAAGCTAATTGTATTTTTGGAGAGTTCTGCTAAGGCTATTTCTAAAGCCAGCTCCAGGGATGATGATTCTTGATAAGAATAAAGAGATGATGGTTCTTCATATGAATAAAGAGATGATGGTTCTTGGTATGAGTAAGAAGATGATGGTTCCTGATATATGGAATATGGAACATTATTGAATTTTCCTTGGTCTTGACTTTTCCAACCAAAATTTGGATAGTTCCTCCATCCACAGTAATATGAATCATTCCTTGAGTGTGAGTAGTAACCCATGTGATCTTTTTCCATTATTTTCCTTAGCACAAAACATAAAACTGAATCGAACGTACCATGTGATAAAAAGAGAGGAAAAGAAGAAAGAATAGAAAGAAATATTTTTTAATTTTTTAATTTTTTTTTTGAAATAGAAGAGAAATAGAAAAAAAAAGAAAAAAATGTCTAATCTAGGTAATCAATTAATCGGTAGTTTGTTAATCACAATTAATCCCCAGCAACGGCGCCGAAATCATGGTGCGGAATTTCAAACTACAACTTACCGACAAGTGTACCGGGTCGTACCAAGTAATAAACTCAGGTGAGTGAATGTCGATCCCATGAGAATTAATGGATTAAACAAGCAACGGTTAATTGATTATTCTAGTCAGACAATAAAAAATAAGGGTTTCAATAGTAAATAGCATGAAAACAGAGTACAAAAGCAAACTAAAATTGGTTAAGAAAATAATATACTAAAGATAGTTAAGGTGTCAGAGATATTTAAATTTAAGGATTAACAATTATTACTATCTACTTTGATCATACAAAGATTGAGTTTATGGCAAACCTTAGGTGATTGAATTCCTATTCCTAGGTAATTCAATCTCCTCTAACCCAACCGACTGTCACTTCTTTGATCAATCAATTGTATTAAAAGGTTAAGTTCAAAATTTGATTTATAAGCCATACAATCCCTAAGAACCCAAAACTAGTATGATTATATGTTACGTATCACATTAAATCCATATAATTAAGGAATTGTGAGAAAATAGTTTCAAGCTTTAATTCTAGTGATGTAACTTTTTCAAGATTCAAAAGAATTCAATTTAGATTAGAGTTATTTTCGGAAACACACTAATCCGTAGGATGATGAATGAAACCAACTCTTAAACATAAATAAATGCATTAATCAAGAGTAGAAGAATAAATAATTATTAATCCATCAAATTAAACAGAGCTCCTAACCTTAACAATAGAGATTTAGTTGCCCATAGTGCAGAAAATTGAAATCATCATAGTGCAGAAAATTGAAATCCTAATCTAATGTGTAAAACCTAAAACTAATGAATTGGAGAACGGAAGGGAGAGAGTGTCAGCCGTTGCCCAATCCTTTTTTTTCTTTTATATTAGCATGGTTAGGCTCTGGGCTGTGTTGCTGGAATTTAGCACCACTTTGGTGCTACTAAACGCCACTTTTGATACAAATTACGCACTCCTTTCTGCAGGTCTGGCGCTAAACACCGGGAGTCCCGAGAAGATAGTGATGCTTGACGTGGTTTGCGCTAAACGCTAATGGCGCTAAACTATTATATATCGTTGAAAAGCTCTAGATGTTGGCTTTCTAATGCTTCTAAAATCACATTATTTGGACCTCTATAGCTCAAGTTATGATCGTTGGAGTGTGAAGAGGTCAGAATTGACAGCATCCACGAATTCTCTTTGCACTTGTCTTCAATTCTTGGTTCCTCCTTGTTATTTTGCTTCTCTTTTCCTAACATTTTCCCTACAAGAATCATGAAACCAAGGAAATCAAAGTACTAATAGAATAACCTTGAAAATCATATAATTATTAAGCAAAAGTCATAACTTTTTTATAATAAATGCCAATGAAAAGTGCTTAAGATGCTCATGCATCAGCGAGCGAGAAAGCGTTATGAATATCCATTTGGTGGAGCTCCTAGTCTTTAGTAGCGGCGTGCCAAAACAGTACGAATAGTAACAATTTTTGCCACAGGTGCTAAAGTTTCATTGTAATCCAAACCCTCAACTTGATTATTCCCCAATACTACCAAACGTGCTTTGAATCTTTCTATACTTCCATTAACATGGTATTTAATGTAGTATATCCATTTAAAACCAAGAACTTTCTTTTCCATAGGTGAAGTAGTAAGGTACCAAGTCTGATTGTCATGAAGAGCTTGAATTTCACTAGTCGTAGCAGCATGCCAACATGCATCGTGCATGGCAGCATAAAAACTTTTAAGTTTAATTTCAGTCCTAACAGCTGCAATTACATACGATAGAGAGCAAAAAAATGGTCATAATTCATATAATTAGCTAGAGGATAGGACACACTTTGAAGCATGTTGAAGAGGGGAGACGGTGAGATGGGCTCATGGACATGACAAAGTTGACCACATAATCATAAAGACAAAAAAATGGTGCTTGATGTGATGTCCTCCTCCTAAGGCTTCAACGGTGTTGGGTTCCTCAAGGTTAGAAGCCACGATTTTACCATCGGCTTGGATGAAGTGGTAAGATATGGCACGGGAACGACATCGACATCATCACCCTCAAGGACGTCTTTTTTGTCCCTCAAAGTGGGCTCTAAATTTATGTCCTCATCATAAGTGGTTGTATCCATGAAAATAATCCAATTACTACCTTAAGCAAGAATTAAGAATATGTTATAAATAAATAAAAGAGTAAGTAAAGAAACAAACTAGAATAATATCTTCAACGGAGATAATGACTCTTCAATATCTGAAAACAAAAGCATTGAATGTAAAGTGAACCTAGAGGGAAAGTAATCCTCTCTAAATTCAGATCTAGAAACCTAAAAATTATTTTAATGCATCTAAAACTGTATGTCTATTATGTCTAAGATGTGTCTCCTGAGTCTCTGCATGTTTCCTGGCTTTATTCTGTGTTTCTGGGCCGAAAACTGGCTTAAAACGCGGCCCAAAATCGCCCCCAGCGTTTTCTGTTAATTCTGCAGATCGCGCAGGTCACGCGTACGCGTCATCCATGCGTTCGCGTCATTCGTACAGACTCCAATCCACGCGTACGCGTCAGGCACGCGCGCGCGTCGCTGCAATTTTTCCATTCCGCACGGTCGCGTGAGCCATGCGCGCGTATCAGTGTTAGCTGGTCATCTCCTTAGTTTCTTGTGTTCCTTCCATTTTTGCAAGCTTCCTCTCCATTTTCTAAGTCATTCCTGCCCTATGAAGCCTGAAACACTTAACACACGGATCACGGCATCGAATGGTATAAAGGAGAATTAAAATATACTAATTAAAGATCTCTAGGAAGCAAGTTTTCAACCATAAAACAATATTAGGAAGGAATTATAAAATGGGCAATTTACTTATTTAAATAAAATGGCAGAATCCTTTACCTAAATGTGCAAAACGGATTGTTGTTACCTGCATGTGCAAAAACCCATTTCTATGTAATCCGTGGCAACCCACCACGGTTTCCAAACGTGCATAAACCGTGGCAGGTCCCAGCGGTTTAGGGGCAAAAACTATAGAGTGTAAACCGTGGTAAGTCACCACGGTTTACGAAGGAGGCATGGCATGCATAAACCGTGGTAAGTCACCACGGTTTATGAGGAAAATGTGCTGGTCATAAACCCTTGTGGGTTACAACGGTTTATGTAGGATAAATAATGGCCAGAAAACCTTGTAGGTTCCCATGGTTTACAATTACGGGAACTCTATATATATGTGGGTGATTCAAGATCCATAAGAGATCATTCTCACAATGGCTAGTGAGGAAGAGAGTTTTCTTGCCTTAGTGCATTGCTCTGGGAAAATAAAAAAAAGCAAAAGCCATGGTGTGAAGTTTACCGACAGAGAACCACTGAGTATTTTTATCCGTTCATCGATGAGTTTGTCAGATTTGAAGAACAGCATCTTGGAGAAGCTTGGCGTGTTGGGTAGCAAGTGGGTGAAGAAACTATTCTACAAGATTCCCATGGCGGTTGTCTCGACCGGTGTTCATTTTGAAACCTTTGCGGTTAAGGCTGATGAAGATATTAGGGTTTTGTTCTACTGTGTAAGGAGTTTTCCGGAGATCAGAATCCATGAGTTGTTCGCGAAGTTGGAGGTTGGTGTCGATAGTTCTGGGGCATCCGCTCCAGTTCCTAGCCCAACTGCCGCGGGTGGTGCATCTAGCTCGATGCCTACGGTCAGACCGTATCTTTCGCCGGTTCAATCACCATCGTTTGCGGCTGATTTAGACCGAACGGAGGTTGTTGGTTCTGTACCTTTGGAGAATGCAGCAGTCATTGAGCCTCCCCACGTTGTGGCCACCGGTGGTGGCCTGGTACCTTATATCGAAGACTTTGGTGGACCTGATCAAGTAGAGAATGCAATGCGTGACGATGAGTCTGACCAGGAGCCTGTTGATATCGTAGGTGACAGCGACGATGACATAGGTGGCGATCCACATGCGCAGCATCGGCCTTCAGGTTCTGGTTCTCATCAGTACCCTCCACACTTCTCCACACTAAACTTGGATGCTCTTGGTCAACAGGAAGACAGTGGTAACACAGTGGGGGGATCTTCTACAGAATTTCAGATTGGGCAATCATTCCAGAGTAAAGATGAAGCTGTGCTGAGTGTCAAGGACTATAGCATCCGGCGAGGTGTTGAGTACAGAGTCATCGAATCAGATCATTTGAAGTATCATGGAAAATGCAAGGAATTCGGCAAGGGTTGTAGTTGGTTGATTCGTGTAGCGCTTCGTGCACGAAAGGGCACTTGGGAGGTTAGGAGGTACAACGGGCCACACACATGCCTCGCAACTTCTATTTCAAGTGATCACCGTCAGCTGAATTACCACGTTATCTGTTCGAGGATTCTTCCTATGGTTAGGGCAGATGCTGCGGTTACGGTAAAGGTACTTCAACAAGCGACAGAAGCCGATTACGGTTTCAGGCCTAGTTATAGGAAGGTTTGGATGGCTAAGCAGAAGGCAGTGGCACAAATATATGGAGATTGGGAGGAGTCTTACGCGGAGTTGCCACGTTGGATGCTAGGGGTCCAGGCGACAATGCCGGGAACAATCACGGTGCTGAAGACGTCTCCTGTTCGGATTGGTGGTGGGGTTGATGAGTCGACGGTGTACTTTCACCGGCTTTTCTGGACATTTCCACCCTGTATCGAGGCATTCCGGCATTGCAAGCCCCTCGTCAGTATTGATGGTACCCACTTGTATGGGAAGTATGGAGGGATGCTGCTGTTGGCGATAGCTCAGGACGGGAACTCGAACATCCTCCCGATAGCATTTGCCCTTGTGAAGGGCGAAAATGCAGAGTCATGGTCATTCTTCTTGTCCAATCTCCGAGAGCATGTGACTCCTCAGGAGGGTATCCTTGTTATCTCTGACAGGCATAATGGGATCAAGGCAGCGCTTGAGGCACCTGAGACTGGGTGGCTGCCTCCTCGGGCTTTCCGGGCCTACTGTATTCGGCATGTGGCTGTGAATTTCGCCCTAACGTTCAAAGGTAAGGACTCTAGGAGGATGTTGGTGAATGCTGCGTACGCAAAGACTGAGGCTGAGTTTTACTACTGGTTTGACATCATGCGGACTAAGAATCCAGCAATGTGTGACTGGGCCAACCGGATGGAGTATGACAAATGGACCCAACATGAGGATGCTGGTCGACGGTTCGGGCACATGACCACAAACATCAGTGAATGTGTGAACTCCGTGCTAAAGGGGACTCGCAACCTGCCGGTCACATTGTTGGTTAAGTCAACCTACGGGAGGCTTGCTCAGCTCTTTGTGCTACGGGGACAGACAGCAGAGGCACAACTCGGATCTGGGCATGAATTCTGTCAGGCATTGGTCAAGGCTTTTGATCGGAACCTAAGAGACTCTAGGTGCTTCACTGTGACATTATACGACAGGCATCAGTCCGAGTACACCGTCGTGGAGACAACACCAACCGGGAGCTTCTCGCTGGGTAGCTATAGAGTTTCCCTTAAAGATCACCGATGCGACTGTGGCCACTTTCAGGCGCTGCATTATCCTTGTTGCCACGCCATTGCGTGTTGCGCCTACTCCCGGCTTAACTGGGCGTCATATGTTCACGAGGTGTATCGTATGAGTGAGGTGTTCAACGTTTACAAGCAGGGGTTTCTCCCACCTATCCCTGAAGGACTATGGCCTCCATATGCTGGGCCTACCATCATTCCTGACCCCAATATGCGGCGTGCAAAGGAAGGTCGTCCAAAGGCCACCAGGATCCGTGGAAGTATGGATCAGTCTCAATCGAACCAGCCGAAGCGTTGTGGGCTATGCCGTCAGCCTGGGCATACGCGGAGGAACTGTCACCAGTGAAGACAAAGTGGTGGAGGGGATGCGTAGATATCATGTCATGTAAAATGCCGTCTATGCTATTTTAGTTGTTTCAGGGTCTAGATAATCTTAGTAACGTTTGGTTGGTTAAGTCTGTGACTGTCAACATGTTTCTTTAATGCAAAAATTTCTGATGAATAAATTCCTGCTATTTTACCTGTTTGATTAAACCACTTTGGTATCGTTCATATTGTGCATTATAAAATAAACCGTAGAACTACATATAAAAGAAGCTGAAACCAGTTAAACTGCTTGGTCAAAAGAAAATTAACATTTAACATAAGTCTGAAAGCCATAAGTACATACTAGCATGCTAAATACATGAACTAACAAAGGTCCTACCGGACGGGAACATATAACAAAACTAATCAGAATCCTCAATGGTGTAACTGTCATCATCGTCGAACTGGCCAAGAAGGTGACCTCCGGTGCCACACAAAGGAGGACACCTCACCCGCCTCGGTCTGTGATCTGCCGCTATTGCTGAGGGCTGTGCGGGAACCGCGCTGAAAGCAGAGGCAGATGTCCCTCCTAACGCAAACCATGGGTCAGACGGAGATACTGCAGGCTCGTTGAGGTCAACTGGCAACTGAGCCTGAACATCGTCACTCGGTGGCTGCTGATCAGCAAACTGGGCATGCTCCTTAGGCATCTGTGGCCTATAATGGGTATCATCATCATCCTTAAGCATGTCTGCTATGTCCCTGTAGAACTCGGACTCAGTAACAGGATCATCAATGTCCATCCCGACAGCCGCGGTAGTAAACTCAGCGAAAGCATGTGGGGTCACGTTCCCAAACAGCTGAGAGCTAGTACCCACGTCGAACGTCGGCTGATCCATAGCTGATGCTGATCCAACTACCTCCTCAACGAGCACATGATGAGTGCCGTCACCCTGCTCGGATGGTCCTCCGTCATGCGCACCTCGACGGTTAGGCCGCGCAGGTGGCCGTCTGCCTCTACGTCGAGGAACACGGTAGTCCACTGCATCCCTAGGCTCAGCTGCAGGAACGTCCTCCTCCAAACGGTCGGCAAACTCCCTCTACTCGCGATCGGTGGTCCGGGTCCCTACACGGCGACGCCGATCGACTCGTCTGTTATCTGGTCTGTCATAAACGTACTCTCTAGGAGGTGCCTGGGACGACCCTCTGTGACGCGCCTCCTCAGTCAAGACAATCGGCCTCGGATCCTGAAATGCTACATCTGGGGATAGGAACCTGTGCGCCACATGGCACCACCACTCCAGGTACTCTGCTGATGGTCCGGGGTCGAGGACTCGATCGACCCATATGACTGACTGAAGCCTGTTCTCCCAATGCTGGTGCTACTCCTGATAATACGTGGGAAACCACCGGTCCCCACCCCTACCATCCTTTGCATGTAGCCAATCTATGTTCAGAGCTGGCTGTGGGAGATGCTGAACACCGCCGAACTGGGGTAGAACCCTATCGACCTGGTGCCACTCGATCGCAGCAAAATATATCAGGCTAGTGACGGCCGTCCATAGCCTTCGGTGCTCGTCAGCTAGTATCTCCGGATGAATAACAGCAGCAACATCAACAGAAGAGTAAGGCTCCCACACAAACTGTATCGAAACAGTAAGAGTTTCATGAGACAATGACATTTAAGAAAAACTAGTTCTAGTATCAGCAATAAATAAATGACTCACATCGTGGACACGCAGTCGATCCAGTGTAAGGCATGCAGAAACTAATCTCTGTGCCCCTGCATCGTTCCTCGACACAAACTTATCCCACTTACAA
Source organism: Arachis ipaensis (assembly GCF_059453495.1). Lineage (NCBI taxonomy): Eukaryota > Viridiplantae > Streptophyta > Magnoliopsida > Fabales > Fabaceae > Arachis > Arachis ipaensis. The sequence goes on from NC_142439.1 coordinate 99,866,072, forward strand.
TTTTAATTGAAATGATGTCAAAACAAAGAATAACAGATGCTGTTTTTACAATTTATGAACGGAAAATACTAAACCCTACCTGGAAGCAAGAGGAAACCCGAACCGGTCAAAACCAGTGGGCCTGAGAGTGGGAAACCTCCAGAAAATCCAAGACTGTAATAGCTGTAGCGGCCCAGCCAAGTTAACGACGTTCCTGTTTGTACCACGACAAAGACACCTATACAACCAGGCCAGTGCAGCCGAGCCCCAGCTATATCTGCCCAAGTCGTCCAATGATGCCAAATAAGGCAACCAGCAAAGGTGGACCCAGTTTGCGTTCTTGTCCGCAAACAGCTGAGACGACAACAGCATCAGGATATAAGCACGTGCGTATACACGCACGGTCTCATCAGTAGCATCTGCAGGGAGAACCCGGAACCTCTCGTGGAACCATGTGTAGCACACTGTCATCTGCGTGAGTTTACTCTGTGGAGGTAACTCTCCGAACAACTCCCGGAACCACACCCATGCTGGTCTACCGTGTTCCATCAGATTCTCAAACTCAGTCAAGCACCCACTAACGGGCGCACCATCAATCGGCAAACCCAGCTGATACGCGACATCCTGTAAAGTAATGCTGCACTCACCAAACGGCATGTGGAACGTGTGCGTCTCCGGACGCCACCGCTCAATAAATGCGCTAAGGAGAGACTCATCAACCCAGAACCACTGACTGTTTAGCCTAGCCAGATGATACAAGCCCGCAGTCTCCAGATACGGTATAATCCGGTCATGTAAGGGCATATTCTGCTGCCTCCTAACGGCGCTAATAACCCTACTAGGCTGCAAAACGTGGGTAACAAAATCCCTTAACAAACAACCATTACAAACAATACCAAACATAATTTTGGTAAAAATTAGTAGAATCGTCACATTAAATTCATTGATTCTCTTATTGTGTAATAAACAATGAAATTACGAATATTATGCACTCATGATAACAATATAAATAAAGAAAAAAAATATTTCTCAATAAAATATTAACATTTATAATAAAATATTTTACAAAAATACTATTAACCAGAATAACAAAATAAATAAGCATAATAAAATATGCATTACTATCAATACCGATAATAATATTAACATTTACGTAGACAATATTAATAAACGCCTCACATTTTGATTGACAGTAACCATAATAATATCAACATTTATATAAATAACATTAATCAGAATAACAATACAAATAAACATAATAAAATATTTTTACTAACAATATTCCTAATAATATCAATTGTTATATTAGTATGAATCTTAATAACAATAATAATAACAATAATAGTAACTAACCTCTTCGTCGATATATCCTGCCACGTGAGCGACGTCATTTAGTCGATACAAGCGATCCTCACCCTCCATTGACTCCACCACCCACTCCTCCTTCACACCTCCAAAGTTTTCCCAAATCCTCTCAACACCACAACACCTTCCTTTTTTTTGTGCTGTCCCAAATGATCCGTCCCAGCGTTCAGCGGATTACTTATATAGCTACACACACATAAACCGCGGTGGGTTACCAGGTTTTATGTGCAATCCACTTTCCTCATAAACCGTGGTGACTTACCACGGTTTATGCATGCCATGCCTCCTTCGTAAACCGTGGTGACTTACCACGGTTTACACTCTATAGTTTTTGCCCCTAAACCGCTGGGACCTGCCACGGTTTATGCACGTTTGGAAACCGTGGTGGGTTGCCACGGATTACATAGAAATGAGTTTTTGCACATGCAGGTAACAACAATCAGTTTTGCACATTTAGGTAAAGGATTCTGCTATTCTATTAATTTAAGTAAATTGCCCTTATAAAATCATGCAATTAGTATGAATAAGTGGGTGAAGACTTGATGAAACCATTCAATTAAACACAAGATAAACCATAAAATAGTGGTTTATCAAATATCCAAAAGCAAAAGCATAAAACTAATAAACTATGAATGTGTGGAAAACCTAGAGGGAAAGTAATTTCTCTCTAGATTCAGATCTAAAAACTAAAAACTATGCTAATGAGAATGTGTGTTGAGTCTTTCCATGTTCCCTGGCTCTAATATGTGTTTCTGGGCCGAAAACTGGGTCAAAACTCAGCCCGAAATCGCCCCCAGCGTTTTCTGTTAATTCTGCAGATCGCGCATGTCACACGTACGCGTCAGTCACGCGTACGCGTCGCTGGTCGTTTTGGCGTGTCACGTGTTCGCGTCAAGCACGCGCACGCGTCATCTTGCAGAACTCCAATCCACGCGTACGCGTCAGGCACGCGCACGCGTCATCTTGCAGAACTCCAATCCACGCGTACGCGTCAGGCACGCGCACGCGTCGCTGCAAATTTCTCCATGTCGCGCGCACGCGTGAGCCGTGCATGCGCGTCGATGCTCGCTGGTTATCTCCTTAGTTTCTTATGTTCCTTCCATTTTTTGCAAGCTTCCTCTCCATTCTCTAAGCCATTCCTGCCCTATAAAGCCTGAAACACTTAACACACGGATCACAGAATCGAATAGTATAAAGGTATAAAGGAGAATTAAAATACACAAATTAAAGACTTCTAGGAAGCAAGTTTTCAACCATAGATCAAGACTAGGAAGGAATTGTAAAGCCATGCAAATCATATGAATACTGGGTAAAGACTTGATTAAAACCACTCAATTAAACACAAGATAAACCATAAAATAGTGGTTTATCAAAGATATCTTGGCTTAGGGCCTGTTCTTCTTCTTCTCTCTTCTCCGCACTTTTACACTCTTCTCTGCTAGGATTTTTGCGCATCATGAGCAACTAAACCTCTATTGTTAAGATTAAGAGTTCTGTTATTTTAAAGAATTAATATTATTGTCATTCTTATCTTAATCAATGCACTTGTTTATTAGTGTGAGAATTATTGTCGGTTTAGAATCAATCAAAATAAGAATCACTTCGTTAATAGCATAGTCCAAACCAACAATTAACTCTCGCAATCAAAGTTTAAATCAAAGAATTATCACAATTCAAATCAAATAACCAAGAGTACTTAAACTCCCGGGTCGTTCTCCCTATGAATTGCAATGAAATGTTCAATTATTAGCTATGAGGGATTGAGGGTTGTGATTGCAAGGAGCAAGAAGCTAAAGTGCAAGAAAGTAAATAAGCATGCAAGAAAATTAAAAGTCAAAGCAAGTAAATCAAAAATGGAATTCAAGTGACAAAAAGGAGGAACTCTTAGCAAGGATTGTGAATTAAGGATTCCTATCATAATCATAGACCACAAACATGATAATTGCTAAGAATTAATCCCAATTAGTCTATCATAACATCGAGAATAAGTCATAAGGGCATAATTGATCTCAATCCACAACTCACTAATTAACTTAGTGAAAGACTAGCGTTAGCAGAAACCAAACCAACTAACAATCCTAATCAAAATATCGAATGGACATCTATGACTCAAGGTCACCTAATTATCCAATTCCAAGCCAAGAGTGTGAAAAGCTAGGCAAAATCTAAAAGAGACATTTTATCAAACACCTAACATGCATAAAAGAAAAAATGTCATAAATTGCAATAAAAATAAATTCTATAACTACCAATTGCATGAAAATGAAAATAACAACTCAAATTGACAACAAAGAAATATAAAACATCAAAATTGCATTAAATGAAATCAAAAGTAACAAGAGTGTTCATAAAATAAAAATGACATAAAAGAGAAATTAAGAAGAAGAAGTAAGAGAACTAAGATAACAAAGCATGGAAACATAATTGAAACTACATCAAAACAAGAATTAAAGAGAGAAATTAAAGAGAGAATAAAGCTAAAAACCCTAATTCTAGAGAGAATGGAGAGCTTCTCTCTCTAGAAAACTAACAAAAACATGTAAAAACATAAACCTAAGTGCTCCCCCCTTCACATGGAGTGAGGCCTTGTCTAATATAGGAAGAATCAGCTTCAGAAGGTCCAAAAATTGGGCTCTGGAGGCCCAGAAATCGCCCCCATCGATTTGCATTAATGAAGTCACGCGCTGGTACCTGTGCGTACGCACACATGCTGATTTTTTTCTTGTGCGTACGCACAGGATGTCGTGCGTACGCACACATGATTTTGTGGCTCTTGTGCGTACGCATGGTTGGTTGTGCGCACGCACACTCCAATGTGTGCTTCTCCTTTGTTTTCTTCATGTTTTCTCCCTTTGTTCATGCTTCCTTCCTCTTTTGTCATGCCAAACTTGCCTTTAGGACCTAAAATCACTCAACAAACATGTCATGGTATTGAATGGCATAAAAGTGGGATAAAAGTGATTAAAATAAGCACAAAATAGCATGTTTTCACAATTAGGCACAATTTAGAGAGAAAACACAAAAACATGCTATTTAAGTGAGTAAATGTAGGTTCATGTGATGCAATCCATTCAAATCAAATCAAAATATATCGGAAAATATCGGCTAAGTGAGCTTGCATTTGAATCTTTGATTAATCTAAGCTAACACTTAACACACACTCAACCTATAAACTTCTAATATCAAGCTTAGCTACACATAATCTCACTTTTACATATATACACACTCATGCATCAAATTCAATCACATATGCATTGATTTTTATTAGATTTCATATTAGGGTAATTTTGTCCCCTTTTTTTATTATTATTATTTTTTTGTTATAACATATATATATATATATCAACACATCAATGCATATGGTTTCTATAATATTATTATATGAGTATGCACCCAAATTTCCAACATTTTTCAATAAGCATAAAACACATTTTCATCACCCAAAGTTCCCACATTTTCCCCACACTTAAACATTACACACTCTCACTAACTTAAGCTACTCAAAGATTCAAATAAGGGACACTTCATTGTTTTTTCGCTTAAGGTTAATGGTGTGGCAAAATAAAGAACAAAAGGGGATTAAAAAGGCTCAAAATAGCAAACAAAGGTGAATGAAATAGTAGGCTATTTGGATGAAGTGAGCTATAAAGAAGTGATGGCTTCAATCACATAATTGCATAAAAATACATTAAACAATGGATATATAGATTTGAACAAACCAAAGATTGTAATCATAGAGAAGAGCAACATACAAAAGTGAAATAAGTGGTCAAATGATATAACCACACAATAAGGCTCAAAAACTCACAAGTTATACGTTCTTTAACTAAAAAACCATATTCCACAATATATAAATCATGCAAGTTTCAAAAGATTTCAACTCAATTCAATTTGAATTTCAATGCTCTAGATAAAAAGTACGCTTCTTGGAAACTGCATTAATTTGACTAACATTTATTCTATATATATATATATATATATATAATGTGATTGGATGGAAAAAGTAAAAAAAATCCTAAGTTTAATTCCTACTTTCAATCAAACCAAAATAGTAAATGCATAGAAAATCAAATTTAAGTGCAATCATCACATCATCCCAAATCACAATCAAGACTAAAAACCAAAAAGAACATATATACAAGCCAAAATTAAGAGCAAAATATCAAAATATGCATAACTATTATATAATACTAAGTTATGTACAAACAAAATTGAATAGTGCAATAAGCTAAGTAAGTGCAATAAACTAAACTAAGAAGTCTCTCAAGAGGATGAAATATATACAAAGCAACTAACAAGTATAAAAAGAAACTAAACTAGAAGTGTTCGGAAATGAAGCTTGTCACCCAAAATGCGATGCTGAAGTTGGACAACCTCCCCACACTTAAAATGCAGCACCATCCTCGGTGCTCACGATCATGCCGAGTGGAAGGAGTTGTCACTGCCGTCGCCTTACAAAAGTGGCTGCAAGAGTGATGGTGGTGCTGAAAAGGAAAGAGCTAAGTCACAAAACAGCATATGAAGTGAATAGATAATATAAATTTGAATGGAAGCACACATGAGATTCAAGTTAGAAGAAGTAACTTCCAATCAAATAAAGGAATCTAAGAAAGCTAACTTGCTTGTTTATCAAAGAGAAAAAGAAGAAAGGAGCGTTATTGCTATGCACGAAGAAAAAGAAAACAAGTAAAAGGTTAAAAGGGAAGTTAGTAGAAAAGGAAAGGAAAAGTCAAAAGGTCGGTGAAGAAAAGAAAACAGTTGAAAAGTTAGTGTTAGTTGAAAAGAAAAAGAAAGTTAAAAGTTATGTGAGTAAAAAGAAAATAGTTAGTTGAAAAAGAAAAGAAAGAAAAGATAGTCAATAGTTATGTTAAGAAGAAAAAGTTAGTTGAAAAAGTAAACAAAGGTCAAAGTCATGTAAAGGAAATAAAAGAGTTAGTTGAAAACAAAAGAGAAAGGCAAAAGTTATGGGCATAGCAAAGACGTCCCTAAATTCTGAAAATTTCCACAGTTCCAAAACAAGCAAGTTCATGTTCAACATCTCAAAATAAAATATGCCTTATGCTTAAGTGAGTAATGCAATTATAATGGGCATATAATCAAAGAATAGTGGGCACATCCACTTAGCATAAGCTGAGACATTTTGGTGTTGACAAAGGTAAACAAGGAAAATTCAAACACCAAATTATAACGAAGCATTAAAGTCACAAGTTGAAACAAGAATTGAAAACCTCATTATCTATGTGACTTAATGTAAGTTAGGCATGAATAGAATGAATCAAATCAGCCACATAAATTAAAAACCTTTAAACTTGTGAGTTTATGCAAAAGAGGCTCAAATTTTCCAAAGAATTTCAAGTTTATGGTCAATTTAAAAATTCACCAGAACTATTCAATGTATAGAAGTAAATTAGCATCACAAGTAAGCAAAGAAAGTTAGAAGCATGACCAAAACTTGCAAAGAAGTTCTTAGGGAAATCAGAAATCATGTAGCAAACAAGGGTCTATTTTGACACAGAAATTCGTCAAATAGAACTTGTTTGCTCAAACAATACAATGCAGTTTAATTGAGCAACCAAATAGGACAACAACCAAATAGTGAATAATAAAACCCAAAGCTTCCAGCTTCCAGCAACCAAAACAGTGAAGCACTTAGCCGGATAATCAATCAATTGAGCTTAGCAACAGTTAGAAACCAAAAGCAATGAAATATCAACTCAATCAATTAATATTCAAACAGATTAAGATAAATTCAAGCAGCATTTCAGCAGTAAATTGGCTATTTCCCGAATTCACACAATCAATTCAGATGCCATAGGAATTCATTAACTAGTGAAAACACAAAAATCATATCTGAATTCATATGAACCAAACTAATAAGCCAATTATCCAGTAATAAAGCATGAACAAATAATGAAAACCAAACCAACGGTATCAAGCAACATTCTTTGAACCATGAGCAAAAGTGATGGTTCAAAATTCAGCACCACAACAGATCAACAAAGAACAATTCAGCAGCACTCTTTTTGTTCGATTCAACAACCAATCACCAGCATTCAACATGAATTTAAACAAATAAGCATGTTGGGTCAAGTGCTTAAGTGTAAACTGAAGCATAAACACAGCAGCAATAACAGTTTTAACGCAGACATTGAGCACAAATCACCATTGCACAAACACATCCGGAAATTGATCAACTGTTACAAGAATGCAGCAGAATAGTGAAAGCAGAGAAAACTCAGCTTTCAGCGACCAAATCAGTGGAGTTAACAACAGTTGAAACCAACAGCAATGAAGTGCCAACTCGACTAATCAAGTGCATTAAAGATGGATATCGAAAATAGTTAAGCAACATTGATTGCGCAACATCAGCAGCGAACAAAGATTGCAGCAGCAAGGTCAAATCAATTCCAGAAAATTATTAAAAATCATCCTCACTGCACACGCAATATTCTGAACTTATCCGTATATCAAAAGAAGGATTAAAATTCAGAAAATATTCATTCAAAACAGCGGCAATAAATTTGAACACAACAGCAAGAAACGGGGGTGCAGAAGAATCAGACAAGCCAAATTAGCACAGGGGCAAATCAATGAAACAGCAACATTTTCAATCAGCAGCATGAATCAAAACAAACCTAAATCCACTATCCAGCTCAGATTCTCTAACAACCTAATCAACTAACATGCATTTCTAACTGACTTAATCAACAAAAATTAAACTAAGCTAACAGAAAACAGATAAGGGAATAGAAAACAGAAAAGAAAATGGAACCTGGAAAGGCAGAAACAGAACAGAGAAGGGGAAGGGGAGGTGGTGGGCTGCAGCCACGGCAGCACGGCCGGCCAAGGGCAGCGTCAGAGAGGGAAGACGACACAGGGCTGGAAGACACAGGGGATACGTCGCAGCAGCTGGACTCGCTTGAGACGAAGAGAATAAAAGCTTGTACTTGCTCTCTTCTTCAACCCAGAAAGAACGAGAGGGTCTGGTGTGAGAAGGTGCGCGAAGAAGAAGAGAAAGGGGCGCGACGGTGTGGGTTGTGGTCGGCGGCGAAAACGGATGGCGACGGTGGTTCGCGGTGGTGGTTGGCGGAGCTAGGGTTCGGTGGTTTCGCGAGTGAGATGGAGAGAGGAGAAGAGGGTTGCGGCTCGCTGATGGTGGAGGCTAGGGTGATTCGCGGTGGAAAAGGGCACAGGGTCGTACAGAGGGGCCGGAGCTGCTGTTCTGTTCAATGAGGGAGCTGAGGCAGAACAGGGATGGACGGCTGGGCTTCAACGGCGCGCTGGCGGGAGCGGTGGTTGGAGGTGAGGCATCGAAAGGGGAAAGACGAAGTGACGCGAGAAGGAGAGAGGCCGGAAGGAGGCGGCGCTGCAAACAGGCGTTGGACGACAGCGCTAGGGTAGCGCAAAAAGGAGGGTCTCAGCGGGGGTTCCGGTTCGAACAGGGGGTGGTGACGGGTTGGGACGCCGAAAAGGGGTGCGGCGGCGAAGGTTGGAATCGCGGAGGTGGTTGTCGGAGAAATGTGAACAGGAAACGGGGAAGGGGAAGAGAAGAAGAGGTGAAGAAATGGGGAGAGGGGCGGCGGGTTGGTTTAAGTGATGGATGGTGATGATGGTGAAGAAGATGAAGATGATGATGGTGAATGGTTGGCTCAGAGAAGAGGGGAAGACATCAGAAGGGGTGAATTGGGGGATGCGGACGCACCAACTCTGAGAGCGCTCCCAGCACAGCGCGTGAATAAGAGTGTGCGTGCGCACGTACATACGCATAGTTGAATTTTTTTTTTTTTTTTAACAGAATTTCACCTAACATCTCAAAATATATATAAACAAGAAATTAATAAAAATATGCAACTATTTACATTAACTTTAAAATTAATTTAAAATTTTATTTTTCAAATCAAAATTATGAACTGTTCAAAGCACTTTTAATATGTACAAACAAAAGTCTACCAAAATTATTTTAATTATTCAAAAAAAATAATTAAAATTTTTAAACATTTAATTCAAGTCAAAAAGACAATTTAAACAAGATTACTAACTATTCACATATACATTTTAAAACAAAAATCTATTAAAGCAAGCTAACAACCAAGAGACATATTTACAAGCTAACAACCAAACAACTAATCAAGAGCAACCTATTCACATATTCACATATTAACAATAGCCAACAATGTAATACCATTGTAATTTCCCGGCAACGGCGCCAAAAATTTGGTGTGAGAATTATTGTCGGTTTAGAATCAATCAAAATAAGAATCAATTCGTTAATAGTATAGTCCAAACCAACAATTAACTCTCGCAATCAAAGTTTAAATCAAAGAATTATCACAATTCAAATCAAATAACCAAGAGTACTTAAACTCCCGGATCGTTCTCCCTAGGAATTACAATGAAATGTTCAATTATTGGCTATGAGGGATTGGGGGTTGTGATTGCAAGAAGCAAGAAACTAAAGTGCAAGAAAGTAAATAAGCATGCAAGGAAATTAAAACTCAAAGCAAGTAAATCAAAAATGGAATTCAAGTGACAAAAAGGAGGAACTCTTGGCAAGGATTGCGAATTAAGGATTTCTATCATAATCATAGACCACAAACATGATAATTGCTAAGAATTAATCCCAATTAGTCTATCCTAACATTGAGAAAAAGTCAAAAGGGCATAATTGATCTCAATCCACAACTCCTAATCAACTCACTAATTAACTTAGTGAAAGACTAGCCTTAGCGAAAATCAAACCAACTAACAATCCTAATCACAATATCGAATGGACATCTATGACTCAAGGTCACCTAATTATCCAATTCCAAGCCAAGAGTGTGAAAAGTTAGGCAAAAGCTAAAAGAGACATTTTATCAAACACCTAACATGTATAAAAGGAAAAATGTCATAAATTGCAATAAAAATAAATTCTATAACTATCAATTGCATGAAAATGAAAATAACAACTCAAATGGACATCAAAGAAATATAAAATATCAAAATTGTATTAAATGAAATCAAAAGTAACAAGAGTGTTCATAAAATGAAAATGACATAAAAGAGAAATTAAGAAGAAGAACTAAGAGAACTAAGATAACAAAGCATGGAAACATAATTGAAACTACATCAAAACAAGAATTAAAGAAAGAAATTAAAGAGAATAAAGCTAAAAATCCTAATTCTAGAGAGAAGGGAGAGCTTCTCTCTCTAGAAAACTAACAAAAACATGTAAAAACCTAAACCTAAGTGCTCCCCCCTTCACATGGAGTGAGGCCTTGTCTAATATAGGAAGAATCAGCTTCAGAAGGTCCAAAAATTGGGCTCTGGAGGCCCAGAAATCGCCCCAAACGATTTGCATTAATGAAGTCACGCGCTGGTACCTGTGCGTACGCAAAGGTGTGTGCGTACGCACTCATGCTGATTTTCTTCTTGTGCGTACGCATGGTTGGTTGTGCGCACGCACACTCCAATGTGTGCTTCTCCTTTGTTTTCGTCATATTTTCTCCCTTTGTTCATGCTTCTTTCCATTTTTGCCATGCCAAACTTGCCTTTAGGACCTAAAATCACTCAACAAACATGTCATGGTATCGAATGGCATAAAAGTGGGATAAAAGTGATTAAAATAAGCACAAAATAGCATGTTTTCACAATTAGGCACAATTTAGAGAGAAAACACAAAAGCATGCTATTTAAGTGAATAAATGTGGGTTCATGTGATGCAATCCATTCAAATCAAATCAAAATATATCGAAAAATATGGACTCATCATTTATTTTCAAGGATTGGTTTCATTCTTCATCCTAAGAATTAGAGTATATTGGAAGATAACTCTTTTTCTAACTTAAATCTTGTTAAATCTTAGAAAAGTTAAATCGCTTGAATAATAGCTTGAGATCAATTCCTCATAATTCCCGAATTACCTAGACTTAACATGATACATGATATATAATCATCTTATCTTTGGGTACCTAGGATTTGTGTGGCTCATAAACTAGGATTAGACTTAAACTTCTAATTTAAATTAAATGACCAAGAAATTGGCGGTTAGTTTGGTTAAAAGAGATTAAATTGCTAAGGAATTAGGGTTTAATCAACTAGGATTTGCCATGAGTTGAACCTTTGTATGATTAAAGTGAGTAATAAAAACTATTAATCCAGAAATTTAACATTTCCAAAGCCTTAACTGTTTTCTCATACTATCTTTACCAACCATTCATTACTTGCTTTCTTAAATTCTATGATTCATTGCTTTATGATACTTGGAACACAAAACACTAAATCTAGTTTGTCTGATTAGCTTAATCACTCAACTATTATTGCTTAATCCGTTAAATTCCCGTTAAATCCTCTTCTTGATTTTGATCATGAGATTGAAAGGACCATTAGAAGTCGGCAATAACAAGCTAGAGATTTTGGAGCTGTTGAAAGTCTCAGAGACAATTCTAAGGAGGAAGCTGAAGAAATCACTATGGAGCCAAACAACAACAATAATGTTGCTATTCCTAATGCTCCAGAGCAACCTTGAAGGACTCTTGGTTCTTACACTGCCGAAACCCCACTTTCTACGGAAGTAGCATTGTTGTGCCCCCTGTGAATGCCAATAATTTTGAGTTAAAGTCTCAGCTCATTACTTTGGTGCATCAAAACTATCAGTTTCATGGACTCCCACAGGAAGATCTAAACTTTTTTATCTCTAATTTCTTGCAAATTTGTGATACAGTGAACACCAATGGAGTCCACCCTGATGTTTACCGGTTGTTACTCTTTTCGTTTGCTGTACGGGACCGAGCTAAGCAGTGACTTGATGGTGCGTGAAATTAGAAATCGCACAACTTAACCGGCAAGTGCACCAGGTCATCCAAGTAATACCTCAAGTGAGTGAGGGTCGATCCCACAAGGATTGTCGGACTGAGCAAGCAATGGTTATCCTATTGGACTTAGTCAGGGAAATAGTAAAAAGAGTTATTGCTGAAAACGCATAAAACAAGTTAATAAAGAAAGCAATTAAAGGTGCGGTGTAAAATCAATATAAGAAAATAGTTAAGGTATCGGAGATATTTATCTTTTCGGATTAAAACTTCTTACTAACTATTTTAATAATGAATGATTCATTCTATGGCAAACACTCCCGTGGTCATTCAATTCGGATTGGAGGGTGAAGTTCAGAAAGCTAGTTTATACCACAAAGGCCCTAATCACCCCAATCCCGGATGAATAGATGTTGCTTATCCCCATCAGGTTGTGTGGTTAGCCGTCTAGGAGGCATGTTCTCAAGCTGTAGTTCAAGCGAGATAACTCTCCTGAGAATCACAAGAACTCATGTAGAAAAAGGATCATAATCCCGTTCCACCCAGTTTCATAAGATTAAGAACGAAAGCAACACATTAGAATTGAATCAAATATATATTAAAATAGAAGAATAATAATCTCAATCCATAGAAATAAACAGAGCTCCTAACCTTAACCAGGAGGTTTAGTTGCTCAAAACTTACAAAGAAAACAGGTTTTTGAAAAGTGCCGAAGGAAGACGCTCCTTAACCTAGGTGATGTTTTCCTTTAAATACTAACCTAATAATAAATGCTAGAGTTAAAAGATATTGTTTTTAAATAAATATTACAAAAGAAAAATAAAATAAAACTACGGAGTGCTAAATCCACTTGGAGGCCCAAAGAGGTGTGAAACGGACTGCTGCTGGCATTTAACGCCAGTTTAGGCGTTAAACGCCCAAGGAGGAGATGCGCGCTTTTGGGTTGTGCCCCCTGCTGGCGATAAACACCAGCTGGGCGTTCAGTGCCCAGAGGAAGTGCTGTTAGCATTTTCCTTTCTTGCTTCAGGCTTTTCCAAACTGCTCCGAATTTCACTTAAAATCATAAAAACACAAAAAAAAACTTAAAGTAGCATCCAAAGGTGATTTTTGCACTAAAATCAAGTAAAAATAAATAAAATCTAACTCAAAACAATATAAAAATAACTAGAAAAAGGGTATAAAATGCTCACGCATCACAACACCAAACTTAAACTGTTGCTTGTCCTCAAGCAACCAAAACAATATAGGATCAAGAAGAGAGAATACACAAGACTCGAGTTGTCATTTAAGCTCAGGTCTGGTTACTGAATGGGGCTTATGACACTCTATTTCTGAATAGTTTTAGCATCTCACTATCCCTTGAAGCTAGAAATATTAGCATCTTTTAGAACTAGAACTCGGATCATATTATAGATTCTCTTCTTTAGGCTCTAATTGATTCTTGAACACAGCTTTTTCCTTCTTTTCACTGGTGCTTTGCACCTTGAGCCTAGCCATGACTCTAAGTGTTTTATTTTTAAGCTTAACTTGATACATAAACACCACAAGCACATAATTGGGGGAACCCTTTGGGTTCAAATTTGTCTTTTGCTTTTTCTCCTAGACAGTGGTACTCAGAGCCTTAGGCATACTCTGTAACAGCAATTAGCCTCGACCTTAAGTGTTCAGTCTCAAGGATTACTTGACACTTTCACACCACATGCATATGGTTAAGAAAAACCACTCTTTTGAGCTTTAGATCATTTTTGACCCTCCTAACCATTAAGGCTCAAAGCCTTTGACCTTTTTCTTTTGATTTTTCATTTCTTTTCAATTCTTTTTGCTGTTTCTTTTTGCTTCAAGAATCAATCTTTTTCTTGTTTCAGAGAATCTATAATACTTTTCTAAGTTCTTGTTCCTCAAGAACCAATATTCTCAACTCTAATATCAAATATGCACATTTCATTCATACATTCAGAAATAGAGATAAGGCCACCACGTCAAAGCAACTAGAATAACTCCTAATATAACTCAAGATCTTATGTATTTTACTACTTCTTTTTCAATAGATTTTTCTTTTTAAGCTTGATGCGTAATACATAAGACATCTTGAAAAAATTTCAAAAGTAAACTACTAAACTATGAAGCAAATAAATCCTAAGAGTGATCATGCAAGCTAAAATAGAAAACAAATAACACAATGGAAGACTAGAAAAATAGAGATAAAATAAGGACAGAGAGAAAAAAACTAGACCACCTCAATGATGGTGGCTGCTGCTCCCTCCGAGGAATCCTTTGGAGCGTTTAAGCTCCTCAGTGTCACGCCCCTGCCTCCTTTGCTCCTCTATCATCTGGAAGAGGAGAGCTGATTGATCCTGATGCTCCAGCCTCAACTGATCAACTGATGATGTTAGATCTCCTAAAGATGTGGTCAACTGATCCCTGTAGTCACGGGAAGGGAAGTACATCACCTGAGGCATCTCCGGAATATCCTGTGGAGGCAGTGGAACTGGCTCCTACTACGGTCCCTGCACATGCTCCCTAGTGCTCTACATACCATTCCCTGTGATCGGCCTCTCCTCATTGATCAAGGTATCTCCCTCTATGTGAGCTCCAGCTACTAAACATAAGCGGTGAATGAGATGAGGGAATGCCAACCTCGCAGAGGTGGAGGGCTTGTCAGCTATTCTGTAAAACTCTTGAAGGATCACCTCATGCACCTCCACCTTGTTGTAAAGCATAATACAGTGAATCATCACTGCTCGCTTGACTGTAACCTCATAGCAGTTACTCATAGGGATGATAGAGCGTTGAATGAACTCCAACCATCCTCTAGCTACTGGCCTAAGGTCATGCCTACCCAGCTGGTAAGGTCGACCTTGAGCATCCCTCATCCACTGAGCTCCAGGTACACAGATGTCAGCAGGAACTTGATCCAATCGCTAGTCAGTATTGACCCTGCGAGTGTGTGAATGAGGGTCCTCTCGTGGCTATGGCAACTGTAGCGCTACCCTCACACTCTCCGGGCTAAAATTCATGACATGTCCTCTGACCATGGTGCGCCAATTCTTTGGCTCCGGATTCACGCTTCTATCATGCTTTCTCGTCACCCAAGAATTGGCGTAGAACTCTCGCACAATCAATACTCCAACCTCGGTCACTAGGTTGACCAGAACTTCCCAACTCCGTTTCAGAATCTGATATAGGATCTTCGGGTACTCATCATCCTTCAAGCAGAAGGGGACCTCAGGAATCATCTTCTTCTTACTCACCACATCATAAAAATGGTCTTGATAGGTTTTGGAAAAGAATTATGTGAAATTCCACGGCTCAGAAGTGGGGCTTTCTCCTTTCTTTTTCTTGAGGATTTTCCGGTTTTTGGTGCCATGGAGGTAAGAATGGAGAAGCAAAAAGCGGAGCGCCCAATACCAAACTTAAAAGTTTTGCACGTCTCCGAGCAAAATAAAAATAGAATATAAGAACAAGAAGAAAAGATAGAAGAATGAGATACAAGAGGGTGGGTATAGGCTTCGGTCTTTAGGGTGAAGAAATGGGTAAAATAAAGAAAGGGAATGTGTATGGTGAAGAGTAAGTAAGAAGGGAAGAGAAGTGTGAGGTGTGGTGAAATTGGATGAAGTGAGGGTATGGGTTGTTGGAAAGAGAGATGGATGGGATTGATAAGAGGGGATTGGGTGGAGTGAAAGGTGGGTTGAGAGAATCAAGAGAAGTGATGGATGATGGGATTGATGAATGTAGATGGAAAAGTGGGTGAAAGAGGAGAGAGAAAAGGTGTTTGAATTGGTTAAAAGGTGGTTGAGGTTTGGGGATTATCCATTGGCCAAATCAAATTCTCCATGCTGCCTCCCCCGTTGGGCGCTGAACGCCGAGCTGGCGTTTAGCGCCAGCAGGGGGATTTCCATCCCTTTTTTTTTATCCTGGCATTTAATGCTAGGAATGGGCGTTGAACGCCCTAGGGGGATCAAAAATTGGCCTTGAGATGCTCTTGTTTGGATTTTAACTATCCAACTCCTTACTCCCTCCCTGGGCGCTAAACGCCAGCCTGGCATTTGGCGCCACCAGGGGGTCTCCTCAAGGGTGTGCTGTTTTTCTTCCTATACTTCTCTGTTCCTGTTCTGAGTGCTGTACATGATCACAAACATCATAAAAATGAGGAAAACTATGAAAAACAATATAGAATGAAATAATATGAAATCAACTAAAACAACTGAGAAAAAGCTGAATTAAAACAAACTAAACTATAGGATACTAATTGTTGGGTTGCCTCCCAACAAGCGCTTCTTTACCGTCATTAGCTTGATTGACATATCCTCTAGGGAGGTTCATAGAGGCTCAGATCTTTGCCCCTCATTGTGAACTTCCTTCCTTTGCTCTCATAAATAAGTTCAACATGCTCCAGAGATAGAATTCTGTTCACAGTATGTGGTATGACTGCAGTTCTTGTGGAGACTACTCTCATACCAGGTGAGAAGTCTTCAGTAGGAATCTTCTTGTTCCTCCAGCCTTTGGGTATTTTCTTCTTGGGGCCTCCTACATCAATGGTGGGTGGTGAATGCCCAACACCAAACTTAGGTTTTATGTCAGGTGGTACTGTATGGCTTTCCACCGAGTGAGAAGGCTTGAGCACTAAGCTCTGCATTCTAGTACCTCCTGTATTCGAGAGCGGTTGAGGTTTGGAAATCTTAAACATGATATGGTCCTCCCATAACCTCAGAAGTAACCCTCCTCTCTCTACATCAATCAAGGCTTTTCCAGTGGCTAGATATGACCTTCCTAGGATGATGGAGTCATCCTTCTCCTTCCCCATATCCAGTATCATGAAGTCTGCAGGGAGGTATAGGTCTTCAACCTTTACTAGGACATTCTCCACCATTTCATATGCCCACTTCAGGGACTTATCTGTCATCTCCAATGAGATCCTTGTGGATTGTGCCTCTTGGATCCCCAGCTTCTTCATCACAAAGAGAGGCATCAGATTTATGCTTGATCCAAGGTTGCATAGTGCCTTCTCAAATGTGATGGTCCCTATAGTACAGGGAATCACAAAGCTTTTGGGATCTGGTAATTTCTGAGGTAGCTTCTTTTGCACTAGTGTACTGCACTTCTTGGTCAGCACCACCATTTCATCTCCTTTCAGGGCCCTTTTCTCAGATAATACACTTTTTAAATAGGCTATATAGGGAGGATTTTTTTTCAACACCTCAGTAAAAGGAATATTGATCTGTAACTTCTTAAATACTGCCAAGAATTGAGCAAGTTGCTCATCCTTGGCCTCTTTTTGAACATTCTGAAGGTGTTGTAATTCAGGCTCCTTCATCACCACTGGGGCGTGTACGAGTGTACTCCCAGTCTCCTCTTGAGCTTTTTTCTCCTTCAAATCCTCAGCAATATACTTCTCTTCAGGGACGGCCTCCTTGCCCATGGTGAGGGCTTTACACTCTTTCCTTGGATTTACCTCTGTATTGCTTGGAAGAGTGTTGGAAGGTCTCTTAGATATCCTGTTGCTTAACTGACCCACTTGTACCTCCAAGCTCCTAATTGAAGACCGAGACTCTTTCATAAAGCTATGAGTGGTCCTGGAGAGGTCAGAAACTATTGTGGCTAAGTCAGAGAGGCTGTGTTTTGAAGTCTCCATCTGCTGCTGAGAGGGTTGGAACTGCCTGTTGTTGAACATATTCTGATTGGTTCCACCCTGATTATTGTTGAAGCTTTGTTGGGGCCTTTGTTGTTGCTCCCTCCACCCAAAGTTAGGATGATTCCTCCATCCCTAATTGAAAGTATTTACATAGACATCATTATTGGGATTTCTAGAGAAATTTCTCATGTAATTTACTTCCTCCATGGTGGGCTGAGCAATGTCACTAACGTCCCCTTGGATGCAACTCCCACTCATGTCATAGGATGCATCTTGTGTGTTGACAATTGCAACTTGCATCCTGCTCAAGTCCTGAGAGATCATGCTTATCTGCTGGGACATGAGCTTGTTCTACGCCAAAATGGCATCAGTGTGTCCACCTCCATGACTCTTCTCTTCTGAGTAGTTCCAGTGTTCACAGGGTTCCTCTTAGAAGTGTACATATACTGGTTATTGGCAACTGGTGTGCGAAATTGTGATCATTCCTTCCTTGGTAACGTCGCTAAAAACTCAATATGCACATTCATATTCTTAATTCTGTTTCACAACTTCGTACAACTAACCAGCAAGTGCACTGGGTCGTCCAAGTAATAAACCTTACGTGAGTAAGGGTCGATCCCACGGAGATTGTCGGCTTGAAGCAAGCTATGGTCACCTTGTAAATCTTAGTCAGGCGGATTCAACTGATTTTATGAATTGATAAGTAAAAGATAAATAAAATATAAAATAGGATAGTGGTACTTATGTAATTCATTGGTGAGAATTTCAGATAAGCGTATAGAGATGCTTTCGTCCCTCTGAACCTCTGCTTTCCTGCTGTTTTCATCCAATCCTTCCTACTCCTTTCCATGGCAAGCTGTATGTTAGGTGATGAGCGGATAATTTATACGCTTTTTGACATTGTTTTTAGTATGTTTTTAGTATATTTTAATTAGTTTTTATTATATTTTTATTAGTTTTTAAATAAAAATCACTCTTCTAGACTTTACTATGAGTTTGTGTATTTTTCTATGATTTCAGGTATTTTCTGGCTGAAATTGAGGGACCTGAGCAAAAATCTGATTCAGAGGTTGAAAAAGGACTGCAGATGCTGTTGGATTCTGACCTCCCTGCACTCAAAGTGGATTTTCTGGAGCTACAAAAACTCAATTGGTGCGCTCTCAATTGCGTTGAAAAGTAGACATTTTGGGCTTTCTAGAAATATATAATAGTCCATGCTTTGCCCGAGATTTGATGGCCCAAATCGGCATTCCAAGTCAGCTCAAGAATTCTAGCGTTTAACTCCAAAACTGGTACAAAAGCTAGAGTTAAACGCCCAAACTGGCACAAAAGTTGGCGTTTAACTCCAAGAAAAGTCTCTACACATGGAAGCTTCAATGCTCAGCCCAAGCACACACCAAGTGGGCCCGGAAGAAGATTTCTGCATTAATTACTGATTTCTGTAAACCCTAGGCTACTAGTTCTCTATAAATAGGACCTTATACTATTGTATTTTCATCGATCTTTGGACATTTAGTCCCTAGACCTTGGAGGCTGGCCATTCGGCCATGCTTACACCATTATGACTTTTGTATTTTCAACGGTGGAGTTTCTACACACCATAGATTAAGGTGTGGAGCTCTGCTGTTCTTCATGAATTAATACAAAGTACTATTATTTTTCTATTCAACTCAAGTCTATTTCTTCTCCAAGATATTCATTCGCACCCAAGAACATGATGAATGTGATGATTATGTGACACTCATCACCATTCTCACCTATGAACGCGTGACTGACAACCACTTCCGTTCTACATGCAAACAAGCTTGAATGTGTATCTCTTGGGTTTCTAATCTAAGATTGGAACCTTCGTGGTATAGGCTAGAATTATTAGCGGCCATTCTTGAGATCTGGAACATCTAAACCTTGTCTGTGGTATTCTGAGTAGGATCTAGGAAGGGATGACTGTGACGAGCTTCAAACTCGCGATTGTGGGGCGTGTGACAGACGCAAAAGGATCAATGGATCCTATTCCGACATGATCGAGAACCGACAGATGATTAGTCGTGCGGTGACAGCACATTTGGAACGTTTTCACTGAGAGGACGGGAAGTAGCCATTGACAACGGTGATGCCCAACATAAAGCTTGCCATGGAAAAGGAGTATGAATGATTGGAAGAAGGCAATAGGAAAGCAGAGGTTTAGGAGGAACAAAGCATCTTCATACGCTTATCTGAAATTCCAACCAAAGAATTACATAAGTATCTCAATCTTTATTTTATGTTTTATTCATCTTTTAATTATCAATTCTTCATCACCATCTGAATTCGCCTGACTGAGATTTACAAGGTGACCATAGCTTGCTTCAAGCCGACAGTCTCCGTGGGATCGACCCTTACTCACGTAAGGTTTATTACTTGGACGACCCAGTGTACTTGCTGGTTAGTTGTGTGGAATTGTGACAAAGTGTGATTCACGTTTAAGAGCTCCAAGTCCTTTGGCGCCATTGTTGATGATCACAATTTCGCATACCAAGTTTTGGCGCCGTTGCCGGGGATTGTTCGAGTTTGGACAACTGACGGTTCATCTTGTTGCTTAGATTAGGTACGTTTCAGAATTTTTAAGAATGAATTCTAGAGTTTCAAGGTGATGTTCTTATCATCACAAAAGCTGATTGATTCTCATCAATTTAGCTGCTGAATGTAATGTCCTGCTGAAGCTTGACCAAACATGTCTAATCTTTTTAGACTGAAGCTTTAGACTAACATTGCATGATTCCTGGAATTCTTATTAAAAGTTTTGAATCTCTTTATTTTCTTTTCCATATAAGTTTCGAAAATCACAAAAAAATTTATAAAATTATAAAGATTAAAAATATTTTATGTTTCTTGTTTGAGTCTAGTATCAATTTTTAAGTTTGGTGTCAATTGCATGTTTTTATTCTTCTTGCATTTTTCGAATATATACATTATGTTCTTCATTGATCTTCAAGTTATTCTTGATGATTTCAGTGCTCTGATCTTTAAATTCTCCTGTTTTGTGTCTTTTGTTGTTTTTCATATGCATTTTCAAATTGTTATTGTCCTTAGTATACAAAATTTCTAAGTTTGGCGTCTTGCATGCATTGTTCATTTGATCTTAGTTGAAATTTTTATTGTTTCTCATCATTAAAAATTCAAAAATATTTTCAAAATTGTGTCTTTTCAAGTCAATAATACAGAGAATTGAAGATTCAGAACATTCAGCAGAGGAATCAAACAGAAAAAGCTGGGCGTTCAAAACACTCAGTGAAGAAGGAAAACTGGCGTTTAAACGCCAACTAGGGTACCTGGCTGGGCGTTTAACGCCCAAAAAGGTAGGATTTTGGGCGTTAAACGCCAGAATGGATGCCATTCTGGGCGTTTAACGCCAGGATGACACTAGAGGGAAGATTTTGTTTTTAATTCAGATTTTTTTCAAATCTTCATAATTTTTCAAAATCAAATCTTTTTCAAATCATATCTTTTCAATCATATCTTTTCAAAATCAATTTCAATTACTATTTTCGAAAATCCTTGCTACAATTAATAATTTAATTCAAGATTTTCTAGTTGTTACTTGCCTATTAAGAAAGGATCAAAAGTTTTAATTCTAGAATCATATCTTCTAATTTCTTGTTAGTCAAGTAATCAACTTTAATTTTAAAACTTTCTCTTTTTAGTTTGATTTTCAATCATATCTTCTCAATCATATCTTTTCAATCACATCTTTTTCAAAATTAATTTTCAATCATATCTTTTTAATTTCTAATTTCAAAATCTTTTTCAAAATCACTTAATTTCTTTCCTAATCTTAATTTTTGAAAATCTCAATCAAATTTTCAAATTTCTTTTCATTATTTCAAAATCTTTTACTTTATTTTCGAAAATTCTTCCCCTCTTCTCACAACCTTCTATTTAAAGGACTAACACTCCTCCTCAAGGTACAATTCAAACTCCCTCCTTCTTTATATGTTTGAATTCTCTTCAATCTACCTCCTCCTTTTATTCTTCTTTTCCTCTGACACCTCAAGGAATCTCTATATTGTGACATAGAGGATTCCATACTTTCTTGTTCTCTTCTCTTTCATATGAGCAGGAACAAAGATAAAGGCATACTTGTTCAAGCTGATCCTGAACCTAAAAGGACCTTGAAGAGAAAGCTAGAGAAGCTAAAGAACAATTCTCTTTAGAGGGCCTAACAGAGCTTTTCAAGGAAGAAGAAACCATGGCAGCCAAAAACAACAATGCCAACAATGCAAGGAAGGTGCTTGGTGACTTTACTGCACCTACTCCCGACTTCTATGGGAGAAGCATCTCAATCCCTGCCATTGGAGCAAATAACTTTGAGCTTAAGCCTCAATTAGTTTCTCTAATGCAACAGAATTGCAAGTTCCATGGACTTCCGTTGGAAGATCCTCATCAGTTCTTAGCTGAATTCTTGCAAATCTGTGACACTATCAAGACCAATGGGGTTGACCCTGAAGTCTACAGATTTATGCTTTTTTCTTTTGCTGTAAGAGACAGAGCTAGGACATGGTTAGATTCACAACCTAAAGAAAGCCTGAACTCTTGGGAAAAGTTAGTCAATGCCTTCTTGACAAAGTTCTTTCCACCTCAAAAATTGAGTAAGCTTAGAGTGGAAGTCCAAACCTTCAGACAGAAGGAAGGTGAGTCCCTCTATGAAGCTTGGGAAAGATACAAGTAATTGATCAGAAGATGCCCTTCTGACATGCTTTCTGAATGGAGCATCATAGGTATTTTCTATGATGGTCTATCTGAACTATCCAAGATGTCATTGGATAGCTCTGCTGGAGGATCTTTTCATCTGAAGAAGACGCCTGCAGAAGCTCAGGAACTCATTGAAATGGTTGCAAATAATCAATTCATGTACACTTCTGAAAGGAATCCTGTGAATAATGGGATAGCTCAGAAAAAAGGAGTTCTTGAGATTGATACTCTGAATGCCATATTGGCTCAGAACAAAATATTGACTCAGCAAGTCAATATGATTTCTCAGAGTCTGTCTGGAATGCAAGCAGCAACAGGAAGTACTAAGGAAGCTTCCTCTGAAGAAGAAGCTTATGATCATGAGAACCCAGCAATGGAAGAGGTGAATTACATGGGAGAACTCTATGGAAACACCTATAATCCTTCGTGGAGAAATCATCCAAATCTCTCATGGAAGGATTAACAGAGACCTCAACAAGGTTTCAACAACAATAATGGTGGAAGAAACAGGTTTAGTAATAGCAAGCCTTTTCCATCACCTTCTCAGCAACAGACAGAGAATTCTAAGCAAAGCCACTTTGACTTGGCAACCATTGTCTTTGATCTAATCAAAACCACTCAAAGTTTCATGACTGAAATAAGGTCCTCTATTAGAAATTTGGAGGCACAAGTGGGTCAGCTGAGTAAGAAAATTACTGAGCTCCCTCCCAGTACTCTCCCAAGCAATACAGAAGAGAATCCAAAGAGAGAGTGCAAGGCCATAAACACGTCTCACATGGCCGAACCTGGAGAGGAGGAAGAGGCAGTGATCTCCACTGAGGAAGACCTCAATGGACGCTCACTGGCCTCCAAGGAGTTCCCTAATAAGGAACCATGGAAATCTGAGGCTCACACTGAGACCATAGAGATTCCATTGAATTTACTTCTGCCATTCATGAGCTCTGATGAGTATTCTTCCTCTGAAGAGAATGAAGATGTTACTGAAGAGCAAGTTGCTAAGTACCTTGGAGCAATCATGAAGCTAAAAGCCAAGTTGTTTGGTAATGAGACTTGGGAGGATGAACCTCCATTCCTCATCAAAGAACTGGATGACTTAACTAGGTAGAAATTACCTCTGAAGAGACAAGACCCTGGAAAATTCTCAATCCCTTGTACCATAGACACCATGACCCTTGAGAAGGCTCTGTGTGACCTAGGGTCAAGTATAAACCTCATGCCTCTCTCTGTAATGAAGAAGCTAGGGATCATTGAGGTACAAGCTGCAAGAATCTCACTGGAGATGGCAGACAATTCAAAGAAACAGGCTTATGGACTTGTAGAGGATGTCTTGGTAAAGGTTGAAGGCCACTACATCCCTGCTGACTTCATAATCCTAGAGACTGGGAAGTGTATGGATGAATCCATCATCCTTGGCAGACCCTTCCTAGCCACAGCAAAAGCTGTGATTGATGTTGACAGAGGAGAATTGATCATTCAAGTGAATGGAGACTCCTTTGTGTTTAAAGCTCAAGGATATCCCTCTGTCACCATGGAGAGGAAGCATGAAGAGCTTCTCTCAATACCGAGCCAAACAGAGCCCCCACAGTCAAACTCTAAGTTTGGTGTTGGGAGGCCACAACTAAACTTTAAGTTTGGTGTTGAACCCCCACATTCAAACTCTAAGTTTGGTGTTGGGAGGTTCCAACACTGCTCTGAACATCTGTGAGGCTCCATGAGAGCCACTGTCAAGCTATTGATATTAAAGAAGCGCTTGTTGGGAGGCAACCCAATTTTTACTTATCTATGTTAAATTTCTATTTTCTTTTGTCATTTTATGTTTTCTATAGGTTGATGATCATGAGAAGTCACAAAACAATTAAAAAAGCAAAAACAGAAGGAAAAACAGAATGAAAAATAGAACACCCTGGAGGAGAAACTTACTGGCGTTTAAACGCCAGTAAAGGTAGCAGAATGGGTGTTAAACGCCCAGTCTGGCACCATTCTGGGCGTTTAACGCCAGAAATGGGCAAGAAGCTGGCGTTAAACGCCAGAAATGGGCAGCAGCCTGGCGTTTAATGCTAGGATTGGCAGCAAGGGGTGTTTTGCACACCACATGGTGCAGGGATGAGAAATCTTTGACACCTCAGGATCTGTGGACCCCACAGGATCCCACCTACCCCACCTCTCTCTCTCTTCTTCACCCATTCAGTAATCACCTCAAAACCTCTTTCCCAAAAACTCCTCACCTATCAAATCCCACCATTCTCTTCACCACTCACATCCATCCTTCATAAAACCCCACCTACCTCACCATTCAAATTCAAACCACTTTCCCTCCCAAACCCACCCTATATGGCTGAACCCAAACCCCCTCTTCATTCCTATATAAACCCATCTTCACTCCTTCATTTTCACACAACATACACACCACCTATCCCTCTTGGCCGAAACACATAGCCCCCTCCATCTTCTCTATTTCTTCTTCTTCTACTCTCTTCTTTCTTCTTTTGCTCGAGGACGAGCAACCTTCTAAGTTTGGTATGGTAAAAACTAAAGCTTTTTGTTTTTCCATAACCATTTATGGCACCAAAGGCCGGAGAAACCTCTAGAAAGAGGAAAGGGAAGACAAAAACTTCCACCTCTGAGTCATGGGAGATGGAGAGATTCCTCTCAAGGGTGCATCAAGACCACTTCTATGAAGTTGTGGCCAAGAAGAAGGTGATCCCCGAGGTCCCTTTTAAGCTCAAAAAAGGCGAATATCCAGAGATCCGACATGAGATCCGAAGAAGAGGTTGGGAAGTTTTCACCAACCCCATTCAACAAGTCGGAATCTTAATGGTTCAAGAGTTCTATGCCAACGCATGGATCACCAAGAACAACGATCAAAGTGTGAACCCGGACCCTAAGAATTGGCTTACAATGGTCCGAGGGAAATACTTAGATTTTAGTCCAGAAAATGTAAGGTTGGCATTCAACTTGCCCATGATGCAAGGAGATGCACACCCCTACACTAGAAAGGTCAACTCTGATCAAAGGTTGGACCAAGTCCTCATGGACATCTGTGAAGAGGGCGCTCAATGGAAGAGAGATTCAAGAGGGAAGCCGGTTCAACTAAGAAGGCATGACCTCAAGCCCATGGCTAGGGGATGGTTGGAGTTCCTCCAACGCTCAATCATTCCTACTAGCAACCGATCTGAAGTTACTATAGACCGGGCTATCATAATTCATAGCATCATGATTAGAGAGGAAGTAGAAGTTCATGAAGTTATATCCCAAGAACTCTACAAGGTGGCGGACAAGTCCTCTACTATGGCAAGGTTAGCCTTCCCTCATCTCATCTGTCACCTCTGCAATTCAGCTGGAATTGACATAGAGGAAGACATCCTCATTGATGAGGACAAGCCCATCACTCAGAAAAGGATGGAGCAAACAAGAGATCCCACTCATGGACAAGAGCATTCCATCCTCCTCCATGAAATTAGAGAAGACCAAAGAACCATGAGAGAGGAGCAACAAAGGCAAGGAAGAGACATTGAGGAGCTCAAGCACTCCATAAGATCTTCAAGAGAAAGAACAAGCTGCCATCACTAAGGTGGACCCGTTCTTTAATTTCCTTGTTCTTTATTTTCCTGTTTTTCGAATTTTTATGCTTATGTTATTTATGTTTGTGTCTTTATTACATGATCATTAGTATCTAAGTGTCTATGCCTTAAAGCTATGAAAATGAACCCATCACCTTTCTTAAATGAAAAAATGTTTTTTATTGAAAAAGAAAAAGAAGTGCATGAATTTCAAATTTTAAAATAGTTTAATTATTTTGATGTGGTGGCAATACAATTGTTTTTTTGAATGAATGCTTGAACAATGCATATTTTTGAATTTGATTGTTTATGAATGTTAAAATTGTTGGCTCTTGAAAGAATGATGGGAAAAGGAGAAATGTTATTTGATAATCTAAAAAATCATAAAATTGATTCTTGAAGCAAGAAAAAGCAGTGAAAAGCTTGCAAAAAAAAAAGGATATATGCGAAAAAAAAAAGAAGAAAAGAAAGAAAAAGAAAAGCAAGCAGAAAAAGCCAATACCCCTTTAAACCAAAAGGCAAGGGTGATAAAAAGGATCCAAGGCTTTGAGCATCAGTGGATAGGAGGGCCCACAGGAATAAAATCCTAGCCTAAGGGGCTAAACCAAGTTGTCCCTAACCATGTGCTTGTGGCGTGAAGGTGTCAAGTGAAAACTTGAGACTGAGCGGTTAAAGTCGAGGTCCAAAGCAAAAAGAAGACTATGCTTAAGAACCCTGGACACCTCTAATTGGGGACTCTAGCAAAGCTGAGTCACAATCTGAAAAGGTTCACCCAGTTATGTGTCTGTGGCATTTATGTATTCGGTGGTAATACTGGAAAACAAAGTGCTTAGGGCCACGGCCAAGACTCATAAAGTAGATGTGTTCAAGAATCAACATACTTAACTAGGAGAGTCAATAACACTATCTGGATTCTGAGTTTCTATAGATGCCAATCATTCTGAACTTCAAGGAATAAAGTGAGATGCCAAAACTGTTCAGAAGCAAGAAGCTAAAAACACCGCTCATCTAATTAATATTGATCTTCATAGATATTTTTGAAATTCATTGTATATTCTCTTCTTTTTATCCTATTTGATTTTCAGTTGCTTGGGGACAAGCAACAATTTAAGTTTGGTGTTGTGATGAGCGGATAATTTATACGCTTTTTGGCATTGTTTTTAGTATGTTTTTAGTATATTTTAATTAGTTTTTATAATATTTTTATTAGTTTTTAAATAAAAATCACTCTTCTGGACTTTACTATGAGTTTGTGTGTTTTTTTGTGATTTCAGGTATTTTCTGGCTGAAATTGAGGAACCTGAGCAAAAATCTGATTCAGAGGCTGAAAAAGGACTGCAGATGCTGTTGGATTCTGACCTCCCTGCACTCAAAGTGGATTTTCTGGAGCTAAAGAAGCCCCATTGGCGCGCTCTCAATTGCGTTGGAAAGTAGACATCCTGGGCTTTCCAGCAATATATAATAGTCCATGCTTTGCTCGAGATATGATGGCCCAAACTGGCGTTCCAAGTCAGCTCAAGAATTCTGGCGTTTAACTCCAAAACTGGCACAAAAGCTGGAGTTAAACGCCCAAACTGGCACAAAAGCTGGCGTTTAACTCCAAGAAAAGTCTCTACACATGGAAGCTTCAATGCTCAGCCCAAGCACACACCAAGTGGACCCGGAAGAAGATTTCTGCATTAATTACTGATTTCTGTAAACCCTAGGCTACTAGTTCTCTATAAATAGGACCTTATACTATTGTATTTTCATCGATCTTTGGACGTTTAGTCCCTAGACCTTGGAGGCTGGCCATTCGGCTATGCTTACACCATTATGACTTTTGTATTTTCAATGGTGGAGTTTCTAGACACCATAGATTAAGGTGTGGAGCTCTGCTGTTCATCATGAATTAATACAAAGTGCTATTGTTTTTCTATTCAACTCAAGTCTATTTCTTCTCCAAGATATTCATTCGTACCCAAGAACATGATGAATGTGATGATTATGTGACACTCATCACCATTCTCACCTATGAACACATGACTGATAACCACTTCCATTCTACATGCAAACAAGCTTGAATATGTATCTCTTGGGTTTCTAATCTAAGATTGGAACCTTCATGGTATAGGCTAGAATTATTGGCGGCCATTCCTGAGATCCGGAACGTCTAAACCTTGTCTGTGGTATTCTGAGTAGGATCTGGTAAGGGATGACTGTGACGAGCTTCAAACTCGCGATTGTGGGGCGTGTGACAGACGCAAAAGGATCAATGGATCCTATTCCGACATGATCAAGAACCGACAGATGATTAGCCATGCGGTGACAGCACATTTGGAACGTTTTCACTGAGAGGACGGGAAGTAGCCATTGACAACGGTGATGCCCAACATAAAGCTTGCCATGGAAAGGAGTATGAATGATTGGAAGAAGGCAATAGGAAAGCAGAGGTTTAGGAGGAACAAAGCATCTTCATACGCTTATCTGAAATTCCAACCAAAGAATTACATAAGTATCTCTATCTTTATTTTATGTTTTATTCATCTTTTAATTATCAATTCTTCATCACCATCTGAATTCGCCTGACTGAGATTTACAAGGTGACCATAGCTTGCTTCAAGCCGATAGTCTCCGTGGGATCGACCCTTACTCACGTAAGGTTTATTACTTGGACGACCCAGTGTACTTGCTGGTTAGTTGTGCGGAATTGTGACAAAGTATGATTCACGTTTAAGAGCTCCAAGTCCTTTGGCGCCATTGTTGATGATCACAATTTCGTGCACCATTAGGCATCACCGTTGTCAATGGCCACCTGTCCTCTCAGTGAAAATGGTCCAATGCGTTGTCACTGCATGGCTAATCATCTGTCGGTTCTCGATCATACTGGAATAGGATCCATTGATCCTTTTGCGTCTGTCACTACGCCCAGCACTCGCGAGTTTGAAGTTCATCACAGTCATTCAATCCCTGAATCCTACTCAGAATACCACAGACAAGGTTTAGACTTTCCAGATTCTCAAGAATGGCCGTCCATGGGTTCTGACTTATACCACGAAGACACTAATAACTCGGACTCGGTCTCCTGTATTAGATATCCAAGAGATATCCATTCAATCTAAGGTAGAACAGAAGTGGTTGTCAGGTACGCGTTCATAAGTTGAGAATGATGATGACTGTCACGATCATCACATCCATCATATTGAAGTGCGAATGAATATCTTAGAAGCGGAATAAGTTGAATTGAATAGAAAAACAGTAGTACTTTGCATTAATCTTTGAGGAACAGCAGAGCTCCACACCTTAATCTATGGTGTGTAGAAACTCTACCGTTGAAAATACATAAGTGATGAAGGTTCAGGCATAGACGAATGGCCAGCCCCTCAAACGTGATCTAAAGATGAAACTAAAGATGTAAATACAATAGTAAAAAGTCCTATTTATACTAAACTAGTTACTAGGGTTTACAGAGATAAGTAAATGATGCAGAAATCCACTTCCGGGGCCCACTTGGTGTGTGCTTGGGCTGAGCATTGAGCTTTACACGTGTAGAGGCTTCTCTTGGAGTTGAACGCCAGTTTGTAACCTGTTTCTGGCGTTTAACTCCACTTCGCAACCTGTTTCTGGCGTTTGACTCTAGAATGCAGCATGGAACTGGCGTTCAACGCCAGTTTGCGTCATCTAAACTCGGGCAAAGTATGGACGATTATATATTGCTGGAAAGCCCTGGATGTCTAATTTCCAACGCAATTGAGAGCGTGCCATTTGGAGTTCTGTAGCTCCAGAAAATCCACTTTAAGTGCAGGAAGGTCAGAATCCAACAGCATCTGCAGTCCTTCTTCAACCTCTGAATCTGATTTTTGCTCAAGTCCCTCAATTTCAGCCAGAAAATACTTGAAATCACAAAAAAACACACAAACTTGTAGTAAAATCCAAAAATGTGAATTTTAATTAAAAACTAATAAAAATATACTAAAAACTAATTAAATTATACTGAAAACTATGTAAAAACAATGCCAAAAAGCGTATAAATTATCCACTCATCACAACACCAAACTTAAGTTGTTGCTTGTCCCCAAGCAACTGAAAATCAAATAGGATAAAAAGAAGAGAATATACTATAAATTCCAAAATATCAATAAAACTTAGCTCCAATCAGATGAGCGGGACTTGTAGCTTTTTGCCTCTTGAATAGTTTTGGCATCTCACTTTATCCATTGAGGTTCAAAATGATTGGCATCTATTGGAACTTAGAATACAGATAGTGTTATTGATTCTCCTAGTTCAGTATGTTGATTCTTGAACACAGCTACTTTATGAGTCTTGGCCGTGGCCCTAAGCACTTTGTTTTCCAGTATTACCACCGGATATATAAATGCCACAGACACATAATTGGGTGAACCTTTTCAGATTATGACTCAGCTTTGCTAGAGTCCCCAATTAGAGGTGTCCAGGGTTCTTAAGCACACTCTGTTTTTGCTTTGGACCTTGACTTTAATCGCTCAGTCTCAAGTTTTCACTTGACACCTTCACGCCATATGCACATGGTTAGGGACAGCTTGGTTTAGCCGCTTAGGCTAGGAATTTATTCCTTTAGGCCCTCCTATCCACTGATGCTCAAAGCCTTGGATCCTTTTTATTACCCTTGCCTTTTGGTTTTAAGGGCTATTGGCTTTTTGCTCTTGCCTTTTGGTTTAAAGAGCTTTTGGCTTTTTCTGCTTGCTTTTTCTTTTTCTCTTTTTTTTTCACCATTTTTTTTTCTGCAAGCTTTTGTATTCATACTTTTTCTTGCTTCAAGAATCATTTTTATGATTTTTCAGATTATCAAATAACATTTCTCCTTTTTCCTTATTCTTCAAGAGCCAACATATTTAACATTCATAAACATCAAATTCAAAAGACATATGCACTGTTCAAGCATACATTCAGAAAACAAAAAGTATTGCCACCACATCAAAATAATTAAACTAGTTTCAAGGATGAATTCGAAACCATGTACTTCTTGTTCTTTTGTTTTTAAAATATTTTTCATTCAAGAGAGGTGATGGATTCATATTCATAACTTTAAGGCATAGACACTTAGACACTAATGATCATATAGTAAAGACACAAACATAATTAAACATGAAGCATGGAAACCGAAAACAGAAAATAAATAGACAAGGAGATTAAGGAATGAGTCCACCTTAGTGAGGGTGGCGTCTTCCTCTTCTTGAAGAACCAATGGTGCTTTTGAGCTCCTCTATGTCTCTTCCTTGCCTTTGTTGCTCCTCCCTCATAGCTCTTTGATCTTCTCTAATTTCATGGAGGATGATGGAGTGCTCTTGATACTCCACCCTTAGTTGTCCCATGTTAGAACTTAATTCTCCTAGGGAAGTGTTGATTTGTTCCCAATAATTCTGTGGAGGAAAGTGCATCCCCTGAGGCATCTTAGGGATTTCATGGTGAGGAATTTCCTCATGCTCATGTTGAGGTCCATGATCTTTTATTTGCTCCATCCTTTTCTTAGTGATGGGCTTGTCCTCTTCAATGAGAATGTCTCTGGCCTTAGGTGCCCTAGATGGTTATGGAAAAACAAAAAGCAATGCTTTTACCACACCAAACTTAGAAGGTTTGCTCATCCCCGAGCAAAAGAAGAAAGAAGTGAGTAGAAGAAGAAGAAAATGGAGGAGATTGAGGTGTGTGAATGGTTCGGTCAAGGGGGTTTAGGTGGTTATGATGGTTTTGGAGGAGTAATGGAGGTGATTGATGGAGGTTAATTAAGGAAGAGTGTTATGAAAAGGTGTGAAGATGAGAGAAGAAGTGGTAGGGATCCTGTGGGGTCCACAGATCCAGTGGGGCCAAGGACTTAACATCCCTGCTCTAATTAGGCGTGTAAAACGCCCTTGCTATGCAATCCTGGCATTTAACGCCAGACTGCTGCTTGTTTCTGGCGTTAAACGCCCAGATGTAGCCTGTTTCTGGCGTTTAACACCAGGCAGATGCTTGTTTCGGTGTTAAACGCCAGACAGATGCTTGTTTCTGGCGTTTAAATGCCAGACTGCTCTCCTCCAGGGTGTGCTATTTTCAATGCTGTTTTTCATTTTGTTTTTGATTTTTCAGTAGTTTTTGTGACTTCACATGATCATCAACCTAATAAAACACGAAATAACAAAAAGAAAATAAAATAGATATGATTAAATAACATTGGGTTGCCTCCCAACAAGCACTTCTTTAATGTCAATAGCTTGACAGTGAGCTCTCATGGAGCCTCACAGATGTTCAGAGCAAGGTTGGAACCTCCCAACACCAAACTTAGAGTTTGAATGTGGGGGTTCAACACCAAACTTAGAGTTTGACTGTGGGGGCTTTGATTGACTCTGCAGTGAGAGAAGCTTTTCATGCTTCCTCTCCATAGTTACAGAAGGAGATCCTTGAGTTTTAAACACAAGGTTGTCCTCATTCAGTTGAATGATCAATTCTCCTCTGTCCACATCAATCACAGCTCTTGTTGTGGCTAGGAAGGGTCTTCCAAGGATGATGGATTCATCCTCATCCTTCCCAGTATCTAGGATTATGAAATCAGCAGGGATATAAAGGCCTTTAACCTTTACTAGCATGTTCTCTACTTGTCCATAAGCCTGTTTTCTTGAGTTGTCTGCCATCTCTAATGAGATTCTGGCAACTTGCACTGATAAACCCATATTTCATGAGTTCTTTTGTGCTTAATTAGAGTGATTTATTCAACTCTTCACCTACTTATTCACATTAATTGCATGATTTTACCTTCCCTTCCTTATTATGTCATATTGTGAAAAACATGTTTCCTAAGCTTTAAAAATTAATTATTTTAATTACCTTTATTTCCATTCGATGCCGTGATTAGTGTGTTGAGTAGTTTCAGATTTTCTAAGGCAGAATGACTTAAAGGATGGAAAAGAAAACATACAAAAATGAAAGGAGAAAGCAAAACGGAGCTTTGAAGAAAACTGGTATTCACGCGATCGCATGGATGACGCGATCGCGTGCCAAGCACGAATCAGCAGCGACGCGGCCGCATGACTGACGCGGTCGCATGACTGACGCGACCGCGTGGAAAGGAAAAGCTCCAGATGACGCGACCGCGTGACCCACGCGGACGCGTGACAGAGGCCACGCACAAGAAATTACAGAATACGCCCCCAGCGAATTCTGAAGCCCTTTTTGGCCCAGATCCAAGTACAGACAGCATAGACCAGAGGTTATAAAGTGTGGGAATGCATCCATTCAAGAGAGCTCGCATATTTTACCTTTCAATGATTTAGATTTAGTTGAGAGGGAGATCTTCTCTCTCTCTCTCTGTTAGGATTTAGGATTTCTTCTTGTTTTAAGAGTAACTTTGGATCCCAGGTTTAATGTTCTTTTATTTTAGTTTTACTTTTATTTATTTATTCCAACATTTGAATTGATTATTATAATTTGATTTACGAATTATTCCATGTTACAGACAGTTATTTGAATTAATGATAATTGAGGTATTTTCAGTTTATGATTGTTCTCTTTGATTTAAGTCACCATTGCTTCCTATCTAAGGATATTTTTATTATTCCAGCAATTTTACTTTTTCCCCTTTTGGTTCTGGTTAAGAATTTAGTAACTCAACAGTTATTAAACTCAACATAATTAATAATCGTTATCTTGCTAATTGAGTTGGACTTAAGCAATCCCAACCTTTTCTTAGGAAATAAATAGGATTCAAAGGTCAATTTAATTAGTCCCCTGACTTTCCTTTGCCCTAGTAAAGGTTGACCAAGTGGAGTTTAGATTCAACTTTCATTATAGTTGAGAGAGATAACTACGTTGGACCTCCAACTTCTCTTACCTTGCCAAAAGTTTGCTTTACAGTATTTATTTATTTTTAATTGCCATTTACTTTCCCTGTCATTCAATTTACTTGCTTCTCATCTTCTAAACCCCGATTACAACCTCTATAGCCAATAATAAGAACGTACTTCCTCGCAGTTCCTTGAGAAGATGACCCGAGGTTTGAATACTCGGTTAACAATTTCTAAAGGGGTTTGTTACTTGTGACACCCAAAATGTTTGTACGAAGGGATTTTTGTTGGTTTAGAGACTATATCTACAACGCAACTCTTTCTATGAATCTCTTTACTGGTAAAAATCTCAACGTCATGCACCTCAAAGATTCCCAGTTTCTCCATTACAGAGAGTGGCATGAGGTTTAACCCTGACCCAAGGTTACATAGAGCTTTCTCAAAGGTCATGGTGCCTATGGTACAAGGTATTAAGAACTTTCCAGGATCCTGTTTCTTCTAAGGCATTCTCAGTTGATCCAGATCACTTAGTTCATTGATGAGCAAGGGAGGTTCATCTTCCCAAGTATCATTACCAAATAATTTGGCATTCAGCTTCATGATTGCACCAAGGTACTTGGCAACTTGCTCTTTAGTAACATATTCATTCTCTTCAGAAGAAGAATACTCATCAGAGCTCATGAATGGCATAAGGAGGTTCAATAGAATCTCTATGGTCTCTAGATGAGTCTCAGATTCCTTTGGTTCCTCAGAGGGAAAATCCTTGTTGATCACTGGACATCTTAGGAGGTCTTCCTCACTGGGATTCACGTCCTCTCCCTCCCTTGTAGGTTCGACCATGATGATTAAATCAATGGCTTTGCACTCTCTCTTTGGATTTTCTTCTGTATTGCTTGGGAGAGTACTAGGAGGAGTTTCAGTGACCCTTTTACTCAGCTGGCCCACTTGTGCCTCCAAATTTCTAATGGAGGACCTTGTTTCATTCATGAAACTCACAGTGGCCTTAGATAGATCAGAGACTATATTTGCTAAGCTAGATGGATTCTGCTCAGAATTCTCTGTCTGTTGCTGAGTGGATGATGGAAAAGGTTTGCTATTGCTAAACCTTTTTCTTCCATCATTATTAAAGCCTTGTTGAGGCTTTTGTTGATCCTTCCATGAGAAATTTGGATGATTTCTCCATGAGAGATTATAGGTGTTTCCATAGGGTTCACCCATGTAATTCACCTCTGTTATTGCAAGGTTCTCAGGATCATAAGTTTCTTCTTCAGAAGATGCCTCTTTAGTACTGTTGGATGATTCTTTCAATCCATTCAGACTCTGAGAGATCATATTGACTTGCTGAGTCAATATTTTATTCTGAGCCAATATGGCATTCAGAGTATCAATTT
Organism: Arachis ipaensis; assembly: GCF_059453495.1. Lineage (NCBI taxonomy): Eukaryota > Viridiplantae > Streptophyta > Magnoliopsida > Fabales > Fabaceae > Arachis > Arachis ipaensis. The sequence goes on from NC_142439.1 coordinate 99,901,289, forward strand.
CAAGAACTCCCTTCCTCATAGGCGTCCCATTACTCACAGGATTCCTTTCAGAAGTGTACATGAACTGATTATTTGCAACCATGTCAATGAGTTCTTGGGCTTCTGTAGGCGTTTTCTTTATGTGAATAGATCCACCTGCAGAATGGTCCAATGACATTTTAGATAATTCAGACAGACCATCATAAATTATATCCAGGATGGTCCATTTTGAAAGCATGTCAGAAGGACACTTTTTGGTCAGTTCCTTGTATCTCTCCCAAGCTTCATAGAGGGATTCACCTTCCTTTTGTCTGAAGGTTTGAACATCCACTCTAAGTTTACTAAGCTTTTGAGGAGGAAAAAACTTGGCTAAGAAAGCCATGACCAGCTTATCCCAAGAGTTCAGGCTGTCTTTAGGTTGAGAGTCCAACCATATTCTAGCTCTGTCTCTTACAGCAAATGGGAAAAGCATAAGCCTGTAGACCTCGGGGTCAACCTCATTGGTCTTAACAGTATCACAGATCTGCAAGAATTCAGTTAAGAACTGAAAAGAATCTTCTGATGGAAGTCCATGAAACTTGCAATTCTGTTGCATCAGAGAAACTAATTGAGGCTTTAGCTCAAAATTGTTTGCTCCAATGGCAGGGATTGAGATGCTTCTTCCATGTAAGTTGGAATTTGGTGCAGTAAAGTCACCAAGCATCTTCCTTGCACCTCCACCATTGTTATTGGTTTCGGCCATCTCTACTTCTTTTTCGAAAATTTCAGTAAAGTTCTCTTCAGAGTGTTGTGTTTTAGCTTCTCTTAGTTTCCTCTTCAGAGTCCTTTCAGGTTCCATATCAGCTTCAACAAGAATGTTCTTATCCTTGCTCCTACTCATGTGAAAAAGAAGAGAACAGAAAATATGAAATCCTCTATGTCACAGTATAGAGATTCCTTTATGTGAGTAGAAGAAGAGGAGAATAGAAGAAGGAGAAGAGAAAAATTTGAATTAATTAAAATAAAATAAAAATATTTTTGTTTTTATTTTAAATATTAATTAAAATTCGAAAATTAAAAAGAAAAATTAAATTAAATTAAAATTTAAAATAATTAGTTAATTAAAAAGAATTTTGAAAAAGGGGAAAGGAGTTTTCGAAAATAAGAGAGAGAAAAGTAGTTATGTGGTTTTGAAAAAGATATGATTGAAATAGTAAACTTTTAAAATCAAACAAAAAGTTAAGTGGTTAATTGAAAAAGATTTGAAAATCAAATTTGAAAGGATAGAAAGTTAGAAAAGATATTGAAAATTGATTTTTTAAAAAAAAAAGATATGATTGAAATGATTGAAATTATTTTGAAAAAGATTTGATTGAGAAGATATGATTGCAATTTATTTTAAAAAAAAGATATGATTGAAGAATAAATTAAAAAGATTTGATTTTGAAAAAGATTTGAAAAAGATAGAATTTTTAAATTGAAAATTTGATTTGACTCATAAGAAACAATTAAATTTTAAAAAGTTTTGAAAAAGTCAACTCAAATTTTCGAAAATTTATGAGTGAAAAAGGGAAAGATATTTTTTTATTTTTGAATTTTTAATGATGAAAGAGAAAAAAGAAAAAGATATCCTTTTGATGTTTTTCTCTCTTTTTTTTTTTAAATAGCAAGAATGAAACAAAACATGAAGAATTAAGATCAAAACCAAAAATGCATGCAAAAACACTATGAATGTCAAGATGAACACTAAGAACAGTTTGAATGTCAAGATGAACACCAAGAACTTATTTTTTGAAAAACTTTCAAGAAAAGAAAATATGCAAGACACCAAACTTAAAAATTTTTATTCTTTAGACATTAATAATTCAAGAATGCATATGAAAAACAAGAAGAAACACCAAACAAGAAATTTTAAAGATCAAACAAGAAAACTTACCAAGAACAACTTGAAGATAATGAAGAACACCATGCATGAGTTTTCGAAAAATGCAAGAAAGAGATAAACATGCAATTGACACCAAACTTAAAAATTGACATAAGACTCAAACAAGAAACATAAAATTATTTTTGATTTTATGATTTTAAAGATTTTTTTTTTTTGGATTTTTTTCGAAAATTAATTGGAAAAAGCAAAATAAGGATTTCAAAATTTTTTTAATAGGAATTCCAGGAATCTTGCAGTGTTAGTCTAAAGCTCCAGTCCAGGAATTAGATATGGCTTACTAGCCAGCCAAGCTTTCAGTGAAAGCTCCGGTCCAAAATACTAGACATGGCCAATAGCCAGCTAAGCTTCAGCATACATAATTCAAGCATGTGAGGAGTAAGCCTCAATCCAAAAGAATTTAGACATGGCTTTACAGCTAGCCAGGCTTCAACGTGCTTCATGAAATACTAGAATTCATTCTTAAAAATTCTGAATAAAAATATATTTTTGAAAATATTTATTTTTTTATATTTTTTCGAAAATAAGAATAATAAAAACAAAAAGGTTAAAATTAAAATAAAGTTACCTAATCTGAGCAACAAGATGAACTGTCAGTTGTCCAAACTCGAACAATCCCCGGCAACGACGCCAAAAACTTGGTGTGCGAAATCGTGATCATTCCTTCCTTGGTAACTTCTTATACCCTGGGTCAAGCTGTCCGGCCCGGGATGTTTAACGACATGGCGACCGACCTCTTCAGGTCCGACTAGCCGACCTCTTCTCAAAGAGATCGGCCAAACCGACAGGAGAGCCCAATAGAGGACCCAAATCGAGGAACACGACTCAAATCCAAAGGCAATCCAAGCCTATAGAGATAAAGGCGGTTCCCTTGAAGATAAGCTGACTTCACCCAAAATAAGATAAAGATAAGATAAAATAACTAACTTATCTTATCAGAAAGGTCAGCCCCATCTACTATAAATACACTGGAGCACCCAGGTAAAACTCATACTCTGATTCTACATAAAACCTGTTTAATACCCATGCTAACTTAAGCATCGGAGTCTCTTGCAGGTACCCCCAACCTCTGGTGACCAAGGATCAGGAGTGTAGCCAGTCCAACAAGTCGGACACAACAGCTCCGGCTGCCACCAGCCAGCTGGACACGTCATCTCCGACCAGTACTGAAGATCTCATCCGAGATCGACCTACAGTTTCAGGTAACCCTCGGAACATTGGCGCCGTTGCCGGGGAACCTGGAAGTCATCCCAACACCATGGCGGACGGTCACGACAACGACCACGATTCAGATCTAGAAAACAGAACGCCGCACAAGAACGCAGACACTATGCTAAAGGATACTCCGGAATCCAAAGGGGACAAAAACTCATCAAATCCCGGGGTAATAAAAGCACTTCAAGATCGCTTAAAGCAACTTGAAAAAGAAACCCAACAACAACGAGAGGTTGGGAAGGATCTTCAAAGAGAGGTATGGCGACGTCGAGAACTGGAAGACAAACTACTGCAATTAGAAGCCGATCTCAAAGCAAAAACTCCTCGGGCCACTCCTGAGGAAAATTCACGCAAAGAACAAGATCCATTCACCAGGAAAATCATGAAAACCAAAATTCCAAAAGACTTCAAACTCCCGGATATGATTTTGTATGATGGTACCACAGATCCCAACCATCATCTCAGCAATTTCAGAAGCTGAATGTACCTCACCGACGCCTCAGATGTCGTTCGCTGCAAAGCTTTTCCAACAACTCTCACGAAGACAGCAATCAGATGGTTCGACAACTTACCTCCAAAGTCCATCTCAAACTTTGACGACCTGGCCAAAAAATTCCTAGCCAGATTCTCCATCCAGAAAGATAAGGCCAAACACGCCCCCAGTTTACTGGGGATCAAGCAAGGCGATCGGGAGAGCCTCCGCAACTACATGGAAAGATTCAACAAAACATGCATGGACATACAAAGCTTGCCAACAGAGGCCGCCATCATAGGACTCATCAACGGCCTACGAGAAGGACCTTTTAGCCAATCTATATCAAAGAAGTACCCTACCTCCTTAGACGAAGTGTAGGAGCGAGCAGAAAAATACATCAACATGGAAGAAAACGCTCAGTTGGGAGAAACCTCCAAATCCGGGGTCCCTAACCGAGATAAAGATAAGGAGTCCAAAAGGAAAAAAGATCGACAAGGGGAGAAAATAAAAAAATACCACAATTACACCCCTCTCAGGGTATCCTTAGTCGACGTATACAAAGAAGTCTGCCATACGGAGAGAATACCCCCAGCTCGGCCACTCAAAGGCAAAAGAGGAGGAGGAAACCAGAATGAGTATTGTGAATATCATCGAGTGCGAGGGCACTCCACCAACGAGTGCTTCGATTTAAAAAACATCATAGAAAAATTGGTGAGGGAAGGAAAACTAGATCAGTTTCTGGCCACCCGAGATGATGATCAAAGAAATGGACGAAGGGACGAAGATATCGGATGAACCGCGCGATCACCTCATACACCAGAAAGACACGTCCACATGATACACGGCGAATTTGCAGGGGGAGGAATCTCCAAATCATCTCGCAAAAGATATCTCAAAGAAGTATATCATGTTGAGGGAAAGGAGGAAGCACCCGACATCCCTGCAATCACATTCACTAAAGAGGACGCATCCGGTATCATCTCGGGACACGACGACCCATGGTCATCACCATCATATTGGCAAATGCCAATCTGCACCGCACATTAATAGACCAAGGGAGCTCTGCCGATATCTTATTCAAAGCTGTCTTCGACAAGCTTGGCCTAGAAGACAAAGAGCTTAAGGCATATCCGAACAATCTGTTCGGACTCGGAGATACCCCGGTACAACCACTGGGATACATATCACTACATACAACCTTCGGAAAGGGAAACCAATCCAGGACACTCAAAATAGACTACATTGTGGTCGACGTGAGTTCAGCCTACAACGCTCTAATAGGTCGGACAACACTAAATCAACTCGGCGCAATAGTCTCGACTCCACATCTATGCATGAAATTCCCAACTACAGAGGGGATAGCCACAATAAAAGCAGATCAAAAGATGGCACGTCGCTGTTATAACGAAAGTCTAAACCTCAGAGCAGAGGAGAAGAGTTTCATGCAATTGAGCTTGGCAGAGTTCAGAGACGAGAAGAACTCCGTCCGCAGCCAGAAGGTGAGATAGAGAAGGTTCAGATCGGAGACACCTCAGACAAAACAACTAATATCGACACGATCCTGAAAGGAGACTCAAAAGAATTACTGGTACAATTCTTACGAGACAATGTCGATCTCTTCGCATGGAAAGCCGCAGACATGCCAGGCATAGACCCCAAACTAATGTGCCACAAGTTGGCAGTCTATCCAGGATCTTGGCCGGTACAGTAGAGACGAAGAAAACTTGGGGCAGAGCGATCCCAAGCTGTGGAAGAACAGGTACAAGCATTACTGGAGGCAGGATTCATAAGAAAAGTCAAGTACCCATTATGGCTAGCCAACGTCGTCTTGGTGAGAAAATCAAATGGAAAGTGACGAATGTGCACCGATTACACCGATCTCAACAAAGCTTGCCCAAAAGATCCTTACCCACTCCCAAGTATCGACTCTCTGGTAGACGCTTCCTCCGGATATAGATACCTTTCGTTTATGGACGCATACTCGGGATACAACCAAATCCCCATGTATCCACCAGATCAAGAAAAGACTTCATTTTTAACGCCGAAAGTGAATTACTGCTACATTGTGATGCCTTTTGGTCTCAAGAATGCGGGAGCCACTTATCAAAGGCTAATGAATAAAGTCTTCTCAAATCACATCGGAAAAATCATGGAAGTCTATGTAGACGACATGTTAATAAAGACACAAAGCGAAGAGACATTTTTGTCCGACCTGGCTCAAGTGTTCGACACTATAAGGAAGCATGACATGCGACTCAATCCTGCGAAATGCACTTTTGCAGTAGAAGCAGGCAAATTCTTAGGTTTCATGCTCACACAAAGAGGAATTTAAGCAAATCCGGATAAATGTTAAGCCATACTCAACATGAAGAGCCCAACCTGTGTCAAAGAAGTACAGCAACTCAACGGGAGATTAGCCGCCCTATCCAGGTTCTTAGCAGGATCAGCGATAAGATCTCTCCCCTTTTATGCTACTTTGAGGAAGGGAAAGCAGTTCGAATGGACAACAGAATGTGAGCAAGCCTTCCAAAACTTCAAGGAATTCTTAGGACGGCCACCTATCTTATCTCGACCACGAGAAGGAGAACCGCTCATATTATATCTCGCAGTAGGAAACCAGGCAATAGCCTCAGCACTAGTCAGAGAAGACAAAAGTGGGCAACAACCCGTCTACTTCATTAGTAAAGCGCTACAGGGATCCGAGTTGAACTACCAGAAAATAGAAAAGTTTGCCTACACCCTCATTCTAACGTCTCGACGACTTCGCCCGTACTTCCAGGCTCACACCATTAGGGTTCGAACCAACCAGCCCATAAAAGGAATATTGCAGAAAACAGATCTGGCAAGCAGAATTTTACAATGGGCAGTCGAGCTATCCGAGTTCGACCTCCAATATGAAGCTCGGACGGCCATCAAATCACAATATCTGGCCGACTTCATCGCAGAATTCACAGATGCCCTGGAAATTCCCACAGAATGGAATCTCTATGTGGACGGTTCTTCAAATAAGACTAGAAGCGGCGCAGGTGTGATAATAGAAAGAAACCAAGGAACCCAAGTTGAGCTCTCCCTCAAGTTCGGGTTCCCGGCTTCAAACAACCAAGCGGAATATGAAGCGTTATTAGCTGGTTTGAAGTTGGCTAAAGAGGTTGGAGCTCAAAAACTCAACATCTACAGTGATTCACAAGTAGTCACCTCACAGATAACGGGGAGCTACCAAGCTAAAGATCCCACCATGAAAAAGTATTTGGATAAAACCAAAGAACAGCTCGGACTCCTCGGGGAATATAAGATCTACCACATACCCCGCGAACAAAATGCCCGAGCTAACGCACTCTCGAAACTAGCCAGCACCAAACCAGGGGGCAATAATAGAAGCCTCATCCAGGAAATGATACAGAACCCGTCAATCTCGGAAGAAGAAAAAATCCTAGCCATAACAGATCGGGATCAAGGATGGATGACTCCTATAATTAACTACCTCAAAGCAGAAACACTTCCCACGGACGAAAAAAGAGGCGAAGAGGTTAAAACGGGAGGCTCAGTACTACACCATCATAAACAACACCTTATATAAAAGAGGGATCTCAATACCACTACTAAAATGTGTGCGACCTCCAACACAAGGGAAGTTTTAGAAGAAGTACACAGTGGTATTTGTGGCAATCATCTCGGGGCACAAGCTCTCACCAAAAAGGTACTGCGGGCGGGATTCTACTGGCCAACCCTACAGAAAGAAGCTATAGAATTTGTAAAGACATGTCCACCATGTCAGAAACATGCCAACTTCCACATCGCCCCGCCAGAAGAGCTCATCAGTGTAACCTCGCCCTGGCCATTTGCAAAATGGGGACTTGATCTTCTCGGACCCTTTCCCCAGGGATCAGGACAAGTAAAATTCCTCATAGTCAGAGTAGACTATTTTACAAAATGGATTGAGACAGAGCCCCTAGCCGACGCCACCGCTCAAAGAAGCTGGAAATTCCTATACAGGAACATTGTCACGAGGTTCGGGGTTCCATACTCCATCACTACAGACAATGGCACTCAATTCACAGACGCAGGCTTCAGGAGACTAGTAACCGACTTGAATATAAAGCACCAGTTCACCTCCGTCGAACACCCTCAAGCCAATGGACAGGCCGAAGCCGCCAACAAAGTCATATTGGCTGGGTTGAAACGGAGACTACAAGATGCAAAGGGAGCTTGGGCTGAAGAACTTCCACAAGTCCTATGGGGATATCGAACAACGCCACACTCCACGAAAAATGAATCACCCTTTCGATTAGCATATGGAGTGGAGGCAATGATCCCAGTAGAGATCGAGGAAGGGTCATCTAGAGTAGTCCACTACAATGAAGAGGCCAACTCTCAACTTCAGAGAGAAGAACTCGACCTACTACCCGAAATCCAAGAAAAAGCTCGGATTAGGGAAGAAGCACTAAAACATCGGATGGCTTCCAGATATAATCAAAAGGTAGTGCCGAGAAGTTTCGCAGAGAATGATCTCATCTTAATCTGAAATGATATTGGGACGACTCGACCAGGAGAAGGAAAGTTAGCAGCAAACTGGAAAGGACCCTACCGAGTTGTAGAAGTACTCGGGAAGGGCTACTACAGACTGTCCGAACTCGACGGACGAGAGCTTCCCAGATCATGGTACGCCAGCAACCTAAGAAGGTATTACAGTTAGAAAAAGTAAAAGATCTCATTATTGGATGCACTCTTTTTCCTGAAAAGGTTTTTTAATGAGGCACCAAGTGAGACTCAGACACTATCCGACTTATAGGGATGAAAAATTCCCGCATGTATATATTTGCACTTTCTTTTAAACAAAATATATTTTTAAATATTCTACAAATGTCCAAGACGCATTAATCTGAAGCATTCATCGTCCGATTATAAAGCAACAGATCGGCATAAAGTGAAAAATAATTTCACTGCACGATCACGATAAAGACAATCGTCTGATAAAGGTGAAAACGCGATTCACCTAAAAGACGATCTAAAGATAGCAACCACCTTCTACAAATCGGCAAAGATGAACACAGAATAATGTAAGAAGTTATCGAAAGTGATCCGAAAAAGAACCTGACGAGGTCTTATGGATTGCTAAATAATAACTTAAAGACTGGCCGACGTTGAGAAGTCGGACCAAGTCAACCCAAGTTATAAGTAAACCCTGGAAAGAGGTCTGGCCAACCCTATTAAAGAGGATTACTTTAACTTAGAAGGGCCCGACATAACAAAGTCGGCCCAAAATGAAAAAGTTATAAAAGTAATCCCTGAAAGAGACCTGACAAAGGTCCAAGAAAGAGGATTACAAAAATAACTTAGAAGAGGACGACGAAAAGAAGTCGGCCTCCTACAAAACAAGTTATAAAAGTAATCCCTGAAAGAGACCTGACAAAGGTCCAAGAAAGAGGATTACAAAAATAACTTAGAAGAGGACGACGTAAAGAAGTCGGCCTCCTACAAAACAAGTTATAAAAGTAATCCCTGAAAGAGACCTGACAAAGGTCCAAAAAAGAGGATTACAAAAATAACTTAGAAGAGGACGACGTAAAGAAGTCGGCCTCCTACAAAACAAGTTATAAAAGTAATCCCTGAAAGAGACCTGACAAAGGTCCAAGAAAGAGGATTACAAAAATAACTTAGAAGAGGACGACGAAAAGAAGTCAGCCTCCTACAAAACAAGTTATAAAAGTAATCCCTGAAAGAGACCTGACAAAGGTCCAAGAAAGAGGATTACAAAAATAACTTAGAAGAAGACGACGTGAAGAAGTCGGCCTCCTACAAAACAAGAGTAATCCCTGAAAGAGACCTGACAAAAGTCCAAGAAAGAAGATTACAAAGATAACTTGGTAGAAGACAACATAAAGAAATCGGTTATGAAACGCTGAAAATACAAGCAAGAGCGAGAAAACCGAAAAACAAATCGGACCCACACAGCCACAACCTCAAAGGATCCAAGCTGCAAACTGTAAAGTACAAAGCAATCCAAAGAGGCCAAGCCGCAAGGTTCCAACACTCCTAGAAACTAGAAGAGATACCAAGTCAAGCGCAAAAAAGCATGATATAATCTACAAAGTTATAAAGCTTCAGAGGCCACCAAAATTTACCTCAAAAAAGCTAGCAAGCTACTGTTGTTCTTTAAAAGTAAAAGTTGCTAGACAAGCAACTAGAAAGTGTCGGCAATTAACAAAACAATAAAAGTTTAAGAGCCCATAAGCCAGGCCAGCTGCACAAATATCCAGAGAGAAATCAGCAAACATCGGGAGCCTTCTTGGTAGCATCAGGACAAGGAGAAGGAGGGCGAGTCTGAATAGGCACAGCATCCATAGTCCCATCCTCCCAGTTCAGAATCTGGCAATCCGGATCAGACACAACCGGAGGAGCGGAAGAGGTCGACACTTTGGCAGAGGACACAGGGGGAGGTTCAACATCATCATCCTCGTCATCAGGGACAATCTTGCCATCCCTGACAACGTTATCTAGGCTGAAGAGGGTAAGGTCGGCCTCGGGAGCAATAACCCAAACTTGTCCTTTCAGGTTCTCGTAAGCAGCAGTCACACTGCCAACTAGATGACCCTGAAGCTCAGAGTAATCTACCTGGGCACTCTCCAGCTCCTCCCTCAGGCGCACCACCTCCCGATAAGACGTCACATAAATGTCCTTATGTCTCATAGCCGTATCCTTGGCCAGCCTCACAGAAGCCGCCAGAGAAAGGGAACTCGCCTTCTCAGTCTCTAAATCCTTCTCCAACTTGGCAACCTTTACCTCAAGCTCCTCCTTAAGGCCCTTCATCCGGTCGAACTCTTGCTTTGCCTCCTCCATAAATTCTTTGGTGGCATGGAGAGGAAGATTCTGGACAGTTCGGTACAGAGCATCTCCCATATACGCCATCTTAATGCTGTTTTGGGTCATAAATTCCAGATGGCGAAGGATGGACACATCGTCCATCGGAAGGGCACCATAGGGACCAATTTGCTGATCCACGTATTCAATTGCATTAAAGTCGGGAGCATCAAGGTTAAAAGGCTCAGCTGTTTTCTGTTTCTTATTGGGAAGAACGCCAGAAGGAGCGACAGAAGTCAGGAGAGGGTCAGCCAGACGAACTCGGAGAGTGGGGATCACCTTCCTCGGAGAACTCGGCATGGACGGCTTCACGCGCACTTGGGAAGATCCCTCCCCGGCCGCCTTGGCCGAGATGCTTTTAGCAGCAGTCGCCTTCTGTGCTCTTTTGAAAGCCTTCATGGATTCATTATTCTTCATTGCCTCTGCAAAACACAACAGTAAGAAATGAAGCTGCAAGTCGGAAAGGCATTTACAAGCAAAATAAACAGATAATAAAGGGAAAATCAGGAATGCAAAATACCCAGCTCGGTTTGAAGAAGAGAGGAATTGGTTAAAATTTTCTTTGTATCGAGATGGGGAGGCTGACCCCAGTGTTCTTCCAAGACGGTCACAAAATCCCGCTCAGTTTCATCCAACATCTCCCACGTGTATCGGGACACTCGCACATCTTTTTGCCATTCCAAGGGAAAGGCGGGCTCATCATTCTCATCCAGAAAAAAGGGCCGAGCTCTTCAACAGCTCGGACCTTGAAAAAGTAATTTTTAAAATCACGGAACGATTCGTCAAACATAGAAAAGACCTTCTTCCCCTGGGAAGATCGAAAGGAGACCCAAGCCGCCTTCTTTTTTACTACTCCAGGCTTCGTCAAAACAAATAAATAGAAGAAGAGAGATTGCGAGGCGGGAACACCAAAACCATTGCACAACAATTGAAAAATTTTTATGAAGCCCCAGGAATTAGGGTGAAGTTGAGAGGGAGCAACATTACAAGACCATAACAGGTTGGTCTCAAATTCAGTAAAGGGAAGGGTGATACCCAGCTGACCAAAAAAGAAGTCATAAGCATAGAAAAAAGGGCGATCTCTAACAACCCGAGTAGAGAAACAAACTCTCTCTTCAGAAGAGGGAGGGACAAGTTCATAATTCTTCTCATCGCCGGCATTACTACAGACCCTATGAAACTGCCTAAGCAGCGCACAAAACTCGGAATCAGCCAAAGAGACACACATAAGAACCATTGAGTCCACCCAATCGGCCATGCCTTCAGGAACTTGGGAAGACATCTCTACAACGTTATGGCGAGTAGACATGAGGCCAACTAATCCTACAATAAGAAAAGAAGATAGGATTACTAAAAGAAAAAATATCTCGGACGAGGGGCAAAAACAACTCGACTAATATGATACAGACGAACAAACAGAAAAGGAAAACCCCAAGACTCAAACCAAAGTCCCGGGGCATCCTTTGGAGGCAGTAACAAACCAAGGTTAAAAGGAAATTCCTACAGATTACGTCCCAGCACTCATCAAACAAGAAAAAGGTTTCAAAGGAAGTAAAATCACAAAAATCACTACCTTTCTACAGTCTATCAGCAAAAAGCATGGTCAAACATAAAAAATGCCAAGAAAAAATCATCAAAGGCCCAACCTTTTTCACAATCAAGTAAAAACCACCATCAAAGGCGCAAGCAGAAACGGCGACAACATGCAAAAGCCCTAGAAAAAGTTTAAGCAACAAGAAAAGCAAAAAGGATCTTACAGAAGATGAAGAAACCCCTAGAACACACAACAATTAGGTAAAATAAAAACAGAAATATCCAAACTTTCTCTAAAGGAAAATCAAAACTTGATCACAAAGCCAAAGCAACAAAAGAGAAAGAAAATACGAATGGAACTCACCTGGAGAAGGAAGAAGCTTCGGAGGAAAGAAGGAGGCGTAAATATGGAAGCTGCCCAGAAAATTCACCAAGCGACGCCGCAACGTGAGAAAAAGCAGAAATGAGGGCAAAAAACAAAGAGCGAGAGAACAAAGGAAGAAAATGTGAAGAAGTTACAAAGGAGCAAAGAAGAGAAACCGTTTTTGGGTTTTCAAAATCAAAAGCTTCAAAGGAAAAACGGGGCAATTAATGCTAATTAATGAAAGTATTAAATCCTCACATGTTTCCAAAGCACTGATGTGAAAGCGCGCGCTTTTAGAGAAAAACGTTCTACATTCAAAAGATTCTACAAAAAGGGAAAAATCGACGAAATGCTTGAGTTTGGCTCCACTATAGAAGGACCTAAGTCAAAGACTCGACCTCAAAAAAGAAGACCGAGCTCAAGCAGGGGCACTGTTCATACCCTGGGTCAAGCTGTCTGACCCGGGATGTTTAGCGACATGGCGACCGACCTCTTCAGGTCCGACTAGCCGACCTCTTCTCAAAGAGATCGGCCAAACCGACAGGAGAGCCCAATAGAGGGTCCAAATCGAGGAACACGACCCAAATCCAAAGGCAATCCAAGCCTATAGAGATAAAGGCGGTTCCCTTGAAGATAAGCTGACTTCACCCAAAATAAGATAAAGATAAGATAAGATAACTAACTTATCTTATCAGAAAGGTCAGCCCCATCTACTATAAATACACTAGAGCACCCAGGTAAAACTCATACTCTGATTCTACATAAAACCTGTTTAATACCCATGCTAACTTAAGCATCGGAGTCTCTTGCAGGTACCCCCCCACCCTCCGGTGACCAAGGATCAGGAGTGTAGCCAGTCCAACAAATCAGACACAATAGCTCCGGCTGCCACCAGCCAGCCAGACACGTCATCTCCGACCAGTACTGAAGATCTCATCCGAGATCGACCTACAGTTTCAGGTAACCCTCGGAACAGTAACGCCGCTAAAAACTCAATACGCACGTTCATATTCTTAATTATGTTTTACAACTTCGTACAACTAACCAGCAAGTGTACTGGGTCGTCCAAGTAATAAACCTTACGTGAGTAAGGGTCGATCCCACGGAGATTGTCAGCTTGAAGCAAGCTATGGTCACCTTGTAAATCTCAGTCAGGCGGATTCAACTGATTTTATGAATTGATAAGTAAAAGATAAATAAAATATAAAATAGGATAGTGGTACTTATGTAATTCATTGGTGAGAATTTCAGATAAGCGTATAGAGATGCTTTTGTCCCTCTGAACCTCTGCTTTCCTGCTGTCTTCATCCAATCCTTCCTACTCCTTTCCATGGCAAGCTGTATGTTAGGCATCACTGTTGTCAATGGACACCTGTCCTCTTAGTGAAAATGGTCCAATGCAATATCACTGCATGGCTAATCATCTGTCAGTTCTCGATTATACTGGAATAGGATCCATTGATCTTTTTGCGTCTGTCACTACGCCCAGCACTCGCGAGTTTGAAGCTCGTCACAGTCATTCAATCCCTGAATCCTACTCGGAATACCACAGACAAGGTTTAGACTTTCCGGATTCTCAAGAATGGCCGTCCATGGGTTCTAACTTATACCACGAAGACACTAATAACTTAGACTCGGTCCCCTGTATTAGATATCCAAGAGATATCCATTCAATCTAAGGTAGAACGGAAGTGGTTGTCAGGCACGCGTTCATAAGTTGAGAATGATGATGACTGTCATGATCATCACATCCATCATATTGAAGTGCGAATGAATATCTTAGAAGCGGAATAAGTTGAATTGAATAGAAAAACAGTAGTACTTTGCATTAATCTTTGAGGAACAGCAGAGCTCCACACCTTAATCTATGGTGTGTAGAAACTCTACCGTTGAAAATACATAAGTGATGAAGGTTCAGGCATGGCCGAATGGCCAGCCCCACAAACGTGATCTAAAGATGAAACTAAAGATATAAATACAATAGTAAAAAGTCCTATTTATACTAAACTAGTTACTAGGGTTTACAGAGATAAGTAAATGATGCAGAAATCCACTTCCGGGACTCACTTGGTGTGTGCTTGGGCTGAGCATTGAGCTTTACACGTGTAGAGGCTTCTCTTGGAGTTAAACGCCAGTTTGTAACCTGTTTCTGGCGTTTAACTCCACTTCGCAACCTGTTTCTGGCGTTTGACTCCAGAATGTAGCATGGAACTGGTGTTCAACGCCAGTTTGCGTCATCTAAACTCGGGAAAAGTATGGACTATTATATATTTCTGGAAAGCCCTGGATGTCTGCTTTCCAACGCAATTGAGAGCGTGCCATTTGGAGTTCTGTAGCTCCAGAAAATCCACTTTGATTGCAGGGAGGTCAGAATCCAACAGCATCTGCAATCCTTCTTCAACCTCTGAATCTGATTTTTGCTCAAGTCCCTCAATTTCAGCCAGAAAATACCTAAAATCACAGAAAAATACACAAACTCATAATAAAGTCCAAAAATATGAATTTTAATTAAAAACTAATAAAAATATATTAAAAACTAATTAAATTATATTGAAAACTATGTAAAAACAATGCCAAAAAGCGTATAAATTATCCGCTCATCAGCAACCATCACAATAAGCTCATTTTCCTCTTCAAGAATCTTCTTCATGTGTAATAAACCACATGCAGAGTGATCCAGTGACATCTTGGCCATCTCAGAGAGGCCATCATAAAAGATCTCCAGCCTGGTCCAATCTGAAACCATGTCGGGAGGGTATCTCCTTATCATCTACTTGTATCTCTCACAGGCTTTATAAAGGGACTCTCCCTCTTTCTGTCTGAAGGTTTGGACATCCACTCTAAGCTTACTCAGCTTTTGGGGTGAAAAAAATTTGGTCATAAATTCATTGAGCACCTTGTCCCATGTGTCCATTCTCTCCTTAGGCTGAGAATCCATCCATAGCTTTGCTCTGTCCCTTACAGCAAAAGGAAAGGGCATGAGCTTGTAAACCTCAAGGTTCACTCCATTCGTCTTAACAGTGTCACAGATTTGTTGGAAGTCAGATATAAATTTGTTGGGGTCCTTTTGCGGGAGTCCACGAAACTGATAGTTCTGCTACACCAGAGTGACGAATTGAGGCTTGAGCTCGAAATTATTGGCACCAATGGTAGGTACAGATATATTGCGCCCGTAGAAGTCAGATGTGGGTGCAGTGTATGAGCCAAGAACCTTTCTTGCTTACTCTTCAACATTCGAATTCCCTCTATTAGCTGCCATAGAGGTTTCTTCAACTTCCTTCTGAAATTTTTCCTTAAGATTTTCTCCAGCTTTGTAAGCTTTAACTTATTGCAAACGCCGCCTCAAGGTTCTTTCAGGTTCAAAATCAAACTCGAGAAGGAGTTCTTTATCCCTGTTCCTGCTCATAAACAACAAGAAACAAAGAAAAAGTGGGAGTCTCTATGTCAGAGTATAGAGAACTCCCAGTGAGATATCCTATGAAAAAAAATAGTAAAATAGAATAAAACAAGTTAAACAATTAACAAAAGGATTCGAAAATAAGTGTCCAAAATATACCCTAAAAACTTTCAAAAATTAAAAAGAAAAGGGTTCAAGAATTTTCGAAATTCAAAAAGAAAGGAAAAACACTAAAGGGACACCAAACTTAAAATAAAAAAATAAGAGAAAATAAATAAGGAAAAATTCTAAAATAAAGAGAAATAAGTAAAATTAAAAATCGAAATTTAAAAGAAAAGGTAAATAAACAAGAACTAATAAAAATACTTAATCTAGGCAACAAGACAACTGGTAGTTGTCAATCACGAACAATCCCCGGCAACGGCGCCAAAAACTTGGTGCGCAAAATTAGAACTCGCACAACTTAATCGGCAAGTGCACCGGGTCATCCAAGTAATACCTCAGGTGAGTGAGCGTCGATCCCATGAGGATTGTCGGACTGAGCAAGCAATGGTTATCCTATTGGACTTAGTCAGGCAAACAGTAAAAAGAGTTGTTGCTGAAAACGCATAAAACAAGATAATAAAGAAAGCAATTAAAGGTGTGGTGTAAAATCAATATAAGAAAACAGTTAAGGTCTCGGGGATGTTTATCTTTCTGGATTAAAACTTCTTACTAACTATTTTAATAATGAATTATTCATTCTATGGTAAACTGTAAGTGATTAAACCCTGATCCCTTAATGATTTAATCTCCTTTGATCCTCATCAAATTCCACTCCCGTGGTCATTCAATTCAGATTGGAGGGTGAAGTTCAGAAAGCTAGTTATTGCTTATCCCCATCAGGTTGTGTGGTTAGCCATCTAGGAGGCGTGTTCTCAAGCTATAGTTCAAGCGAGATAACTCTCCTGAGAATCACAAGAACTCATGTAGAAAAATGGTCATACTTCCGTTTCACCTAGTTACATAAGATTAAGAATGAAAATAATACCTTAGAATTGAATCAAACATATATTAAAATAGAAGAATAATAACGCCAGTTTGGGCATTAAACACCCAAGGAGGAGATGCGCGCTTCTGGTTTATGCCCCTCTGTTGGCGTTAAACGCCAGCGTTTTTCTTTCTTACTTCAAGCTTCTTCAAACTGCTCCGAATTTCACCTAAAATCATAAAAAAACAAGAAAAACTCAAAGTAGCATCCAAAGGTAATTTTTGCACTAAAATTAAGTAAAAATAAATAAAATCTAACTCAAAACAATATAAAAATAGCTAGAAAAAGGGTATAAGATGCTCACGCATGACATGATACACAACCCAAGGAGAGCCTGGATACATGGGATAATGTCATCAATAAATTCTTGACTAAATTCTTTCCACCTAAGAGACTGACCAAGATGAGGACTAATGTTCAAACCTTCAAGCAACAAGAGAGTGAATTTCTCTATGAAGCTTGGAAAAGGTACAAGGTTATGCTCAGAAAGTATTCTCCTGACATGTTTTCGGACTGGATATAATTGTAGATCTTCTATGATAGGATTACTCAGGCCGTCAGGACCTTTTTAGATAATGCTGCAGGGGGATCCCTTCATATGAAGAAAACCATTAAAGAGGCTCTAGAGTTGATTGAGATGGTCGCTAACAACCAATACTTATACTCTTCTGAGAGGATCGCCATGAGAAAGGAAGTCATGGTCCATTTTCATCTGAACAGGTTAATTATGTGGGCGATTCCTCTAGACCCCCAATAATGATCCTTTTTCCAACACTTACAACCCGGGGTGGAGAAATCACCCAAATTTCGGGTGGGAAAATCAACCACAGAGGCACCAGAATTTTAATAACAATCATGGCCATTAGAATAAATCTAATCAAAGTAATTTCAAAAACAACAATCCACCATCCAGTTCTCAGAGATGTTCTGACTTGGAAAGTTTAGTTGCTGAACTCTCCAAGAATACTATTAGTTTCATATAGGAAACCAGAGCTTCAATTAGGAATTTGGAGGTTCAGATGGGTCAAATAGCCACAAAAGTTGCTGAAATTGATAAGAGGTCCACCAATATCTTTCCTAGTAACATAATTCCAAATCCAAGAGAGGACGGAAGCACAAGTTATTGAGGAGCCAGTTAAAAAAGAAGCTCTGGGAAAGGCACAAGCCAAGGAGAAGCACGCCCCTGAGAGACACCCTGATAATCCTTTTCTGGATGATGTCCAGCAATACAAAGTGAAAATTCCAGTGCCTGAGTATAAACCCAAAATTCTATATCCTCAGAAGCTTCAAAGGGAGACTAAGGACAAGCAGTTTTCAAATTTCTTAGAAGTCTTCAGAAAGTTGTAAATTAATATTCCTTTTGTTAAGGTTTTGGAGTATATTCCTCTCTATGTTAAATTCATAAAGGAGTTGCTTTCCAAGAAGAGGACTTTAAAGAGAGATGAGA
Source organism: Arachis ipaensis (assembly GCF_059453495.1). Classification (NCBI taxonomy): domain Eukaryota; kingdom Viridiplantae; phylum Streptophyta; class Magnoliopsida; order Fabales; family Fabaceae; genus Arachis; species Arachis ipaensis. The sequence continues at coordinate 99,919,508 of NC_142439.1, forward strand.
CAGTGGTCCTGACCAAGGAATGTAGTGCCATAATTTAGAGCAATTTGCCAAAGAAAATACCAGATTCAGGGAGCTTTCAAATTTCATGTACCATGGAAGCACAACCTTTGAGAAATTCTTATGTGATCTTAGTGCAAGAATCAATTTAATGCCTCTATCTGTGATGAAGAAACTACAAATCAAAAAAGAGCAACCAACAAGGATAGCACTACAAATGGCAGATAAACCTTTGAAGCATGCACATGGAATAGTAAAGAATATCTTGGTCAAAGTGGAAAGTTCTTCCTCCCAGTAGATTTTGTAATTCTTGACATGGGAGAGGATGAAGATACCTCTATAATCCTAGGAAGGCCATCCCTAGCCACTGGGAAAGCTCTGATTGATGTGGAAGAAGGTGAATTGATGCTGAGGGTGCATGAGGAGCATTTGAGCTTCAAGGTTTTTAAACCCATACATCGCTCAGGTGAAGAAGGCAATTGCATGAAGACTGAGTTTATTGATCCAAGTCTCCAAGAACCCTCTGATGATGTAAAACGAAGTTGCAGCTCAAGCCTCCTTTGGTGAGAATCAATACAATTCTCCCTGACATCAAACCTAATTTTGGTATTGGGTGGGCGTCATCCACCAAAGAGGAAGTTCCCAAGAAGAAAGTGTCCGGGAGATGGAGAAACAAAAGATCCCCACTGAAGGTTTCTTTCTAGGGATGAAGGTGGTGTTGCTCGTAATCCATTGTTGCCTTATACAGTAAATAGAATCCTCTCTCTTGAGCATATTGAGCTACTTTATGGGAACACAGGGAGAAAATTCACAGTAAAAGGGGAGGAGTTGAAGCTCTATGATCAACCCCCACCTTAACAAGAAATCAACCGTCAAGCTAGTGACGTTAAAGAAACACTTGTTGGGAGGCAATCCAATCTTTAGTATTGATGAGCGGATAATTTATACGCTTTTTGGCATTATTTTCAGTATGTTTTTAGTAGAATCTAGTTACTTTTAGGGATGTTTCCATTAGTTTTTATGCTAAATTCACATTTCTGGACTTTACTATGAGTTTGTGTGTTTTTCTGTGATTTCAGGTATTTTCTGGCTGAAATTGAGGGACTTGAGCAAAAATCAGATTCAGAGGTTGAAGAAGGACTGCTGATGCTGTTGGATTCTGACCTCCCTGCACTCAAAGTGGATTTTCTGGAGCTACAGAACTCAAAATGGCGTGCTTCTAATTGCGTTGGAAAGTAGACATCCAGGGCTTTCCAGTAATATATAATAGTCCATACTTTGACTGAGTTTAGACGATGTAAAAGGGTGTTGAACGCCAGTTCTACGCTGTTGTCTGGAGTTAAATGCCAGAAACAAGTCACAAACCAGAGTTGAACGCCAGAAATACGTTACAACCTGGCGTTCAACTCCAGAAAGAGCCTCTGCACGTGTAACATTCAAGCTCAGCCCAATCACACACCAAGTGGGCCCTGGAAGTGGATTTATGCATCAATTACTTACTTCTGTAAACCCTAGTAACTAGTTTAGTATAAATAGGACTTTTTACTATTGTATTAGACATCTTTGGACGCCTAGTTCTTAGATCAGGGGGGCTGGCCATTCGGCCATGCCTGGACCTTTCACTTATGTATTTTCAACGGTAGAGTTTCTACACTCCAGAGATTAAGGTGTGGAGCTCTGCTGTTCCTCAAAGATTAATGCAAAGTACTACTGTTTTTCTATTCAATTCAACTTATTCCGCTTCTAAGATATTCATTCGCACTTCAACCTGAATGTGATGAACGTGACAATCATCATCATTCCCTATGAACGCGTGCCTGACAACCACTTCCGTTCTACCTTAGATTGAATGAGTATCTCTTGGATCTCTTAATCAGAATCTTCGTGGTATAAGCTAGATTGATGGCGGCATTCATGAGAGTCTGGAAAGTCTAAACCTTGTCCGTGGTATTCCGAGTAGGACTCTGGGATTGAATGACTGTGACGAACTTCAAACTCGCGAGTGATGGGCGTAGTGACAGACGCAAAAGGAGGGTGAATCCTATTCCAGTATGATCGAGAACCTCAAATGATTAGCCGTGCTGTGACAGAGCATTTGGATCATTTTCACAAGAGGATAGGATGCAGCCATTGACAAGGGTGATGCCTCCAGACGATTAGCCATGCAGTGACAGCGCATCGGATCATTTTCCAGAGAGGGTAGCCATTGACAATGGTGATGTCCTTACATAAAGCCAGCCATAGAAAGGAGTAAGACTGATTGGATGAAGACAGCAGGAAAGCAGAGGTTCATAGGAACGAAAGCATCTCTATGCATTTATCTGAAATTCTCACCAATGATTTACATAAGTATTTCTATCCTTATTTTATTATTTATTTTCGAAAACTCCATAACCATTTTATATCCGCCTGACTGAGATTTACAAGGTGACCATAGCTTGCTTCATACCAACAATCTCCGTGGGATCGACCCTTACTCACGTAAGGTTGATTACTTGGACGACCCAGTGCACTTGCTGGTTAGTTGTATCGAAGTTGTGAATGAAAAACAATTTATTAAGACGTGCGTACAGAGTTTTTGACGCCGTTGCCTGAGATCACAATTTTGTGCACCAAGTATCCTTTGATTTTATATTCATTTTGATTTTGTTTATGTTATTATGGTTATTTGTAGTTTTTCTTCGTTTTACATGTGTTTTGATCATGCAAAGTGTTTAAAACAGGAGTAGATGCGTTCGGAATAACGTACAAACCACCTTGGAGGGAATTGCTTTCGGGTTCCCTGGCGCCAAACTTGGCCATCTTGCGTTTGGCGCCGTGGCAGGTGTTCCAAGGGAGATTCATTCTGGATGGGTGGCGCCAAACTTGGCCATCTGGAGTTTGGCACCGTGGCACACATTCCAAGGGAGTTTTACTCTAGATAGTTGGCGTAAAACTTGGCCATCTGGCATTTGGCGCCAGAAAATTTTTTTTAAATTGAGGGTTGAGTGCCAAACACCACATCACTGGCATTTCACACTAGGTATGTCCAATGCTTCTATTCAACTCGGGAGGGTCAGTGCCAAATGCCGCATCACTAGCTTTTGGCGCCAGGTGCGCTAAAAGAGGCTCTTCATAAAAAGAATTTGATGAGCGGATAATTTATACCCTTTTTTAGCATTGTTTTTACATAGTTTTTAGTATGTTTTAGTTAGTTTTTATTATATTTTTATTAGTTTTTATGCAAAAATCACATTTCTTGACTTTACTATGAGTTTGTGTGTTTTTCTGTGATTTCAGGTAATTTCTGGCTGAAATTGAGGGGCCTGAGCAAAAATCTGATTCAGAGGCTGAGAAAGGACTGCAGAAGAGAATCCAAAGAGAAAGTGCAAGGCCATCAATATGTCCAAAATGGCCGAACCTATAGAGGGGGGAGAGGCAGTGATTTCCAGTGAGGAAGACCTCAATGGACATCCACTGGCCACTAAGGAGTTCCCTAATGAGGAACCAAGGCAATCTGAGGCTCATACAGAGACCATAGAGATTTCACTGAACTTACTATTTCCATTCATGAGCTCTAATGAGTATTCTTCCTTTGAAGAGGATGAAGATATTGTTGAAGAGCAAGTTGCTCAGTATCTAGGAGCAATCATGAAGTTAAACGCCAAGTTATTTGGTAATGAGACTTGGGAGGATGAACCTCAATTGCTCATCAATGAAATGAATGCTCTGGGTCAACTGAAATTACCTCAGAAGAAACCGTACCCTGGAAAGTTCTTAATACCCTGTACCATAGGCACCAAGACCTTTGAGAAAGCTTTGTATGACCTGAGGTCAGGAATAAACCTCATGACACTCTCTGTAATGGAAAAACTAGGGATCTTTGAGGTACAAGCTGCAAGAATCTCACTAGAGTTGGCAGACAAATCAAGGAAACAGTTTTATGAACTTGTAGAGGATGTCTTAGTGAAGGTTGAAGGCCTGTACATCCCTGCTGATTTCATAATCCTAGACACTGGAAAGGATGAGGATAAATCCATCATCCTTGGAAGACCCTTCCTAGCCACAACAAAAGCTGTGATTGATGTGGACAGAGGAGAGTAAGTCCTTCAATTGAATGAGGACTACCTTGTGTTTAAGGCTCAAGGATATTCTTCTGTAACCATGGAGAGGAAGCATGAAAAGCTTCTCTCAATACAGAGTCAACCAGATCCCCCACACTCAACTTCTGAGTATGGTGTTGGGAGGCCATCATTAAGTTCTAAGTCTCTGTGAAGCTCTCTAAGAGCTCACTGTCAAGCTATTGACATTAAAGAAGCGCTTGTTGGGATGCAACTCAATGTAATTAATTATATTTATTTGTTTTTCCATTGTTATTTTATGTTTTCTTTAGGTAGATGATCATCTGGAGTCATAAAAACAACTGCAGAATTAAAGCAGAATCGAAAACAGCATCAAAAACAGCACACCCTAGAGAACAGGCTTACTGGTGTTTAAACGCCAGTAAGGATAGTAGAATGGGCGTTTAACACCCAGTCTAGCAGCATTCTGGGCGTTAAATGCCAGAAAAGGGTGTCTGGCTGAAGGCTGGCGTTAAACGCTAGAATAGGCAGACAGACTAGCGTTTAACGCCGGAAAAGGGTGTTTGGCTGGCGTTAAATGCCAGAAAGGGGCATCAAACTACCGTTTAACGCCAAACACCTCTCTTTCTCTACTCTTCACACCTTTTCATAACACTCTTTGCCAAATACCCTTGACCAATCCAATCACCACCTCTTTCCCAAACACCATTCACCTATCAAATCCTACCCTCTTCCCTATAATCTCTTCACCACTCATATCTATTCACACCTCTCCATAACCCACCAACCCCACCTACCTCACCATGAAAATTCAAACCATTTTCCTCCCAAACCCAACCCCTCATACATGACTTTCCTCTCTCTCTCTCTCTCTCTCACCCTATAAATACCACTCCTTACCACCTTCATTTTCACACATCATACACACTTATCCCCCCTTGGCCGAACCCAACACACCCCTCCATCTCCCCTATTTCTTCTTCTTCTCTCCATTTATTTCTTCTTTTGCTCAAGGACGAGCAAACCTTTTAATTTTGGTGTGAAAAAAGCTCTACTTTTTATTTTTTCCATAACCATTAATGGCACCTAAGGCCGGAGAAACCTCTAGAAAGAGGAAAGGGAAGGCAACTGCTTCCACCTCCGAGTCATGGGAGATGGAGAGATTCATCTCAAAAGTCCATCAAGACCATTTCTATAAAGTTGTGGCCAAGAAAAAGGTGATCCCCGAGGTCCCCTTCATGCTCAAAAAGAGTGAATATCTGGAGATTCGATGTGAGATTCGAAGAAGAGGTTGGGAAACACTCACTAATCCCATCCAATAAGTCGGGATCTTAATGGTTCAAGAGTTCTATGCTAATGCATGGATCACTAAGAATCATGATCAAAGTGTGAACCCGAACCCAAAGAATTGGCTCACAATGGTTCGGGGGAAATACTTGGATTTCAGTCCGGAAACTGTAAGGTTGGCATTCAACTTGCTAATAATGAGAGGAGATCCCCATCCTTTCACTAGAAGAGTCAACTTTGATCAAAGGTTGGACCAAGTCCTCATGGACATCTGTGTGGAAGGAGCACAATGGAAGAGAGACTCAAGAGGCAAGCCGGTTCAATTGAGAAGGCCTGACCTCAAACCTGTGGCTAGGGGATGGTTGGAGTTCATCCAACGCTCTACCATTCCCACTAGCAACCGGTCTGAAGTTACTGTGGACCGGGCTATCATGATCCATAGTATCATGATTGGAGAGGAAGTAGAAATTCATGAGATCATATCTCTAGAACTATACAAGGTGGCTGACAAGCCCTCCACTTTGGCAAGGTTAGCCTTTCCTAATCTCATCTGTCACCTATGCAATTCAGCTGGAGTTGTCATAGAGGAAGACATCCTCATTGAAGGGGACAAGCCCATCACTAAGAAGAGGATGGAGCAAACAAGAGAGCCCACTCATGGACCTCAAATAGAGCATGAGGAAGTTCCTCATCAAAAAATCCCTGAGATGCCTTAGGGGATGCATTTTTCTCCACACAACTATTGGGAGCAACTCAACACCTCTTTAGGAGATTTGAGTTATAACATGGAGCAACTAAGGATGGAGCACCAAGAACACTCCATCATCCTCCATGAAATCAGAGAGGACCAAAAGGCCATGAGAGAGGAGCAACAAAGGCAAGGAAGAGACATAGAGGAGCTCAAGCACTCCATAGGATCTTCAAAAGGAAGAACTAGCCGCCGTCACTAAGGTGGACCCGTTCTTTAATTTCCTTGTCCTTATTTTTCTGTTTTTCGTTTCTATGCTTTATGTTTTGGCTATGTTTTGTGTCTTCATTACATGATCATTAGTGTTTAGTATCTATGTCTTAAAGCTATGAATGATTCCATGAATCCCTTACCTTTCTTAAATGAAAAATGTTTTTATTTGAAAAAGAACAAGAAGTGTATGATTTCGAAAATTATCTTGAAATTAGCTTAATTATTTTGATGTGGTGGCAATACTTTTTGTTTTCTGAATGAATGCTTGAACAGTGCATATTTTTTATAGTGAAGTTTATGAATGTTAAAATTGTTGGCTCTTGAAAGAATAATGAAAAAGAGAAATGTTATTAATAATCTGAAAAATCATAAAATTGATACTTGAAGTAAGAAAAAGCAGTGAAAAACACAAAGCTTGTGAAAAAAATGGCAAAAAAATAAAGAAAAAAAAGAGAAAGAGAAAGAAAAAGCAAGCAGAAAAAGCCAGTAACCCTTTAAACCAAAAGACAAGGGTAAAAAAAGGATCCAAGGCTTTGAGCATTAATGGATAAGATGGCCAGAAGGAATAAAATCTTGGCCTAAGCGGCTAAATTAAGCTGTCCCTAACCATGTGCTTGTGGCGTGAAAGTGTCAAGTGAAAAGCTTGAGACTGAGCGGTTAAAGACGTGGTCCAAAGCAAAAAGAGTGTGCTTAAGAACTCTGGGCACCTCTAACTGGGGACTCTAGCAAAGCTGAGTCACAATCTGAAAAGGTTCACCAAGTTATGTGTCTGTGGCATTTATGTATCCGGTGGTAATACTGGAAAACAAGATGCTTAGGGTCACGGCCAAGACTCATAAAGTAGTTGTGTTCAAGAATCAACATACTGAACTAGGAGAATCAATAACAGTATCTAAATTCTGAGTTACTATGGATGCCAATCATTCTAAACTTCAAAGGATAAAGTGAGATGCCAAAACTGTTCAGAAGCAAAAACCTACTAGCCCCGCTCATCTAATTGAGACTAATCTTCATTGATATTTTTGAAACTTATTGCATATTCTCTTCTTTTCATCTTATTTTGTTTTTAGTTGCTTGGGGACAAGCAACAATTTAAGTTTGGTGTTGTGATGAGCCATGAGCGGATAATTTATACCCTTTTTGGCATTGTTTTTACATAGTTTTTAGTATGTTTTAGTTAGTCTTCATTATATTTTTATTAATTTTTATGTAAAAATCATATTTCTGGACTTTACTATGAGTTTGTGTGTTTTTTTGTGATTTCAGGTAATTTTTGGCTGAAATTGAGGGACCTGAGCAAAAATCTGATTCAGAGGCTGAGAAAGGACTGCAGATGCTGTTGAAATAGGTTTGGCAATAGCAAGCCTTTTCCATCATCTTCTCAGCAACAGACAGATAATTCTAAGCAGAGCCTCTCTGACTTAGCAACCATAGTCTCTGATCTATCTAAGACCATTCTTAGTTTCATGACTGATACAAGGTCCTCCCTTAAAAATTTGGAGGCACAAGTGGGTCAGCTGAGTAAAAGAGTTACTGAACTCCCTCCTAGTACTCTCCTAATCAATACAGAAGAGAATCCAAAGAGAGAGTGCAAGGCCATCAACATACCCAAAATGGCCGAACCTATAGAGGAGGAAGAGACAGTGATCTCCAGTAAGGAAGACCTCAATGGACGTCTACTGGCCACTAAGGAATTCCCTAATGAGGAACCAAAGGAATCTAAGGCTCATATAAAGACCATAGAGATTCCACTGAACTTACTGTTGCCATTCATGAGCTCTGATGAGTATTCTTCCTTTGAAGAGGATGAAGATATTGTTGAAGAGAAAGTTGCTCAGTATCTAGGGACAATCATGAAGCTGAATGCCAAGTTATTTGGTAATGAGAATTGGGAGGATGAACCTCCATTGCTCATCAATGAACTGAATGCTCTGGTTCAACTGAAATTATCTCAGAAGAAACCAGATCCCGGAAAGTTCTTAATACCCTATACCATAGGCACCATGACCTTTGAGAAGGCTCTGTGTGACCTGGGGTCAGGAATAAACCTCATGCCACTCTTTGTAATGGAAAAACTAGGGATCTTTGAGGTACAAGCTGCAAGAATCTAACTAGAGTTGGCAAACAAATCAAGGAAACAGACTTATGGACTCGTAGAGGATGTCTTAGTGAAGGTTGAAGGCCTATACATCCCTGCTAACTTTATAATCCTAGACACTGGGAAGGATGAGGATGAATCCATTATCCTTGGAAGACCCTTTCTAGCCATAGCAAAAGCTGTGATTGATGTGAACAGAGCAGAGTTAGTCCTTCAATTGAATGAGGACTATCTTGTGTCTAAAGCTCAAGGATCTTCTTCTGTAACCATGGAGAGGAAGCACGAAAAGCTTCTCTCAATACAGAGTCAAACAGAGCCCCCACACTCAACTTCTAAGTTTGTTGTTGGGAGGCCACCATTAAGCTTTGAGTCTCTGTGAAGCTGTCTAAGAGCTCACTGTCAAGCTATTGACATTAAAGAAGCGCTTATTGGGAGGTAATCCAATTTTATTTAATTAAATTTATTTGTTTTCCATTGTTATTTTATGTTTTCTTTAGGTAGATGATCATGTGGAGTCATAAAAACAACTGCAGAATTAAAGCGGAATCGAAAACAGCATCAAAAATAACACACCCTAGAGGACATTCTTACTGGCGTTTAAACGCCAGTAAGGATAGCAGAATGAGCGTTTAACACCCAGCTTGCAGCATTCTGGGCGTTAAACGCCAGAATTGGCAGGCAGACTGGCATTTAACGCTAGAAAAGGGTGTCTCGCTGGCGTTTAACGCCAGAAAAGGTAGCAGAGCTGCCGTTAAACGCCATAATTGGCATACAGAGGGCGTTTAAACGCTAGAATAGTGCAGGGACCCAAATTTCTTGACACCTCAGGATCTGTGGACCCCACAAGATCCCCACCTACCCACCTCTCTTTCTCCCTTCTTCACACCTCTCCATAACACTCTTCCCCAAACACCCTTGACCAATCCAATCACCACCTCTTCCCCAAACACCATTCACCTATCAAATCCTACCCTCTTCTCCATAATCTCTTCACCACTCATATCCATCCAATATTCTCCATAACCCACCAACCCCACCTACCTCACTATTCAAATTCAAACCATTTTTCTCCCAAACCCAACCCCTCATACACGACTTCCCTCTCTCTCTTACCCTATAAATACCCCTTCTTACCACCTTCATTTTCACACATCATACACACTTATCCCCCTTGGCCAAACCCAACACACCCCTCCATCTCCTCTATTTTATCTTCTTCTCCTTCTTTCTTTCTTCTTTTGCTCGAGGACGAGCAAACCTTTTAAGTTTGGTGTGGAAAAAGCTCTGCTTTTTGTTTTTTCATAACCATTAATGGCACCTAAGGCCGGAGAAACCTCTAGAAAGAGGAAAGGGAAGGCAATTGCTTCCACCTCCGAGTCATGGGAGATAGAGAGATTCATCTCAAAAGTCCATCAAGACCACTTCTATGAAGTTGTAGCCAAGAAAAAGGTGATCCCCGAGGCCCCCTTCATGCTCAAAAAGAGTGAATATCCGGAGATCCGACGTGAGATTCAAAGAAGAGGTTAGGAAACTCTCACCAACCCCATTCAACAAGTCGGGATCTTAATGGTTCAAGAGTTCTATGCTAATGCATGGATCACTAAGAACCATGATCAAAGTGTGAACCAAAACCCAAAGAATTGGCTCACAATGGTTCGGGGGAAATACTTGGATTTCAGTCCGGAAACTGTAAGGTTGGCATTCAACTTGCCAATAATGAGAGGAGATCCTCATCCTTTCACTAGAAGAGTCAACTTTGATCAAAGGTTGGACCAAGTTCTCATGGACATCTGTATGGAAGGAGCACAATAGAAGAGAGACTCAAGAGGCAAGCCAGTCAATTGAGAAGGCCTGACCTCAAACCCATGGCTAGGAGATGGTTGGAGTTTATCCAACGCTCTATTATTTCTACTAGTGACCGGTCTGAAGTTACTGTAGACCGGGCTATCATGATCCATAGTATCATGATTGGAGAGGAAGTAGAAGTTCATGAGATCATATCTCTAGAACTATACAAGGTGGATAACAAGCCCTCCACTTTGGCAAGGTTATCCTTCCCTCATCTCATTTGTCACCTATGCAATTCAGCTGGAGTTGTCATAGAGGAAGACATCCTCATTGAAGAGGACAAGCCCATCACTAAAAAGAGGATGGAGCAAACAAGAGAGTCCACTCATGGACCTCAACAAGAGCATGAGGAAGTTCCTCATCAAGAAATCCCTGAGATGCCTCAAGGGATGCATTTCCCTCCACACAACTATTGGGAGCAACTCAACACCTCTTTAGGAGATTTGAATTCTAACATAGAGCAACTAAGAATGGAGCACCAAGAGCACTCCATTATCTTCAATGAAATTAGAGAGGACCAAAAGGCCATGAGAGAGGAGCAACAAAGGCAAGGAAGAGACATAGAAGAGCTCAAGCACTCCATAGGATCTTCAAGAGGAAGAATTAGCCGCCGTCACTAAGGTGGACCCGTTCTTTAATTTTCTTGTTCTTATTTTTCTGATTTTAGTTTTTTATGCTTTATGTTTTGTCTATGTTTGTGTCTTTATTACATGATCATTAGTATTTAGTGTCTATGTCTTAAAGCTATGAATGATTCCATGAATCCCTCACCTTTCTTAAATGAAAAATATTTTTAATTGCAAAAGAACAAGAAGTGCATGATTTCGAAAATTATCTTGAAGTTAGCTTAATTATTTTGATGTGGTGGCAATACTTTCTGTTTTCTGAATGAATGCTTGAACAGTGCATATTTTTTATAGTGAAGTTTATGAATGTTAAAATTGTTTGCTCTTGAAAGAATAATGAAAAAAGAAAAATGTTATTGATAATCTGAAAAATCATAAAATTGATTCTTGAAGCAAGAAGAAGCAGTGAAAAACACAAAGCTTGCGAAAAAAATGGAAAAAAAATAAAGAAAAAAAGAAAGAAAAAGAAAAAGTAGGCAGAAAAAGCCTGTAACCCTTTAAACCAAAAGGCAAGGGTAAAAAAGGATCCAAGGCTTTGAGCATTAATGGATAGGAGGGCCCGAAGGAATAAAATTCTGGCCTAAGTGGCTAAATCAAGTTGTCCCTAACCATGTGCTTGTGGCGTGAAGGTGTCAAGTGAAAAGCTTGAGACTGAGTGGTTAAAGTCATGGTCCAAAGCAAAAAGAGTGTGCTTAAGAACTCTGGGCACCTCTAACTGGGGACTCTAGTAAAGCTGAGTCACAATCTGAAAAGGTTCACCCAGTTATGTGTCTGTGGCATTTATGTATCCGGTAGTAATACTGGAAAACAAAATGCTTAGGGTCACAGCCAAGACTCATAAAGTAGCTGTGTTCAAAAATCAACATACTAAACTAGGAGAATCAATAACACTATCTGAATTCTGAGTTCCTATAGATGCCAATCATTCTGAACTTCAAAGGATAAAGTGAGATGCCAAAACTGTTCGGAAGCAAAAAGCTACTAGCCCTGCTCATCTAATTGAGACTAATCTTCATTGATATTTTTGAAACTTATTGCATATTCTCTTCTTTCCATCCTATTTTCTTTTTAGTTGCTTGGGGACAAGCAACAATTTAAGTTTGGTGTTGTGATGAGCGGATAATTTATACCCTTTTTGGCATTATTTTTACATAGCTTTTAGTATGTTTTAGTTAGTTTTTATTATATTTTTATTATTTTTATGCAAAAATCACATTTCTGGACTTTACTATGATTTTGTGTGTTTTTCTGTGATTTCAGGTAATTTCTGGCTGAAATTGAAGGACCTGAGCAAAAATCGGATTCAGAGGCTGAGAAAGGACTGCAGATGCTGTTGGATTCTGACCCTGATGCACTCGCAATGGATTTTATGGAGCTACAGAAGCCCAATTGGCATGCTCTCAATTGCGTTGGAAAGTAGACATCCTGGACTTTCCAGAAATATATGATAGTGCATACTTTGCACGAGATTTGATGGCCCAAACTGGCATCCAAACTCCCACCAGAGATTTCTGGCATAAAACACTAGAACTGGCACTAAAACTGGCGTAAAATGCCCAAACTGGCACCCAAGCTGGCGTTTAACTCCAAGAATGGCCTATGCACGTGTAAAGCTCAATGTTCAGCCCAAGCACACACCAAGTGGGCCCCGGAAGTGGATTTCTGCACTATCTGCACTTAGTTACTCATTTTCTGTAAACCCTAGTAACTAGTTTAATATAAATAGCACTTTTTACTATTGTATTGAAACTTTTATGCTATCATAGACTATCATACCTTGGACTTAGAGGCTGGCCTCACAGCCATGCCTAGACCTTTCACTTATGTATTTTCTACGGTGGAGTTTCTACACCCCATAGATTAAGGTGTGGAGCTTTGCTGTTCTTCATGAATTAATGCAAGTACTACTATTTTTCTTTCAATTCACACCTACTTCTTCTCCAAGATATACTCTTGTACTTAATTCAGTTAAGTCAAAATGAAGGGGTGACCCGTGACAATCACCCGCTATCTTCGTTACTCGCTTAGCCAAGATCCACGTGCCTGACAACCACAAGCGGTCTACATGATGTTCAACGTAGTCATTGGACGACAGCCGAAGTATATTCTCTTGGGTTTCTAATCAACGATTCACATTGTCTCTCCTAACAACAGAGTATCTGAATCTGAGATTAGAACCTTCGTGGTATAGGCTAGAACCATTGGCAGCATTCCTGAGATCCGAAAAGTCTAAACCTTGTCTGTGGTATTACGAGTAGGATCTGGGAAGGGATGACTGTGAAGAGCTTCAAACTTACGAATGTTGGGCGCAGTGACAGTGTGCAAAAGGATAGAGAGATCCTATTCCGACGCTAGCGGGAACCGACAGATGATTAGCCGTGCGGTAGCTGTACATGGTATTTTTCATCCGAGATGAGAAATTCGACAGTTGATTAGCCGTACAGAGATCGTATCTGGTATTTTTCATCCGAGAGGATCATACAGGTAGCCATGGAAGGGAGCACACATGATTGGAAGAAGGCAATAGGAAAACAGAGGTTCAGAAGCAACAAAGCATCTCCAAACGCTTATCTGAAATTCCCACCAATGAATTACATAAGTATCTTTATCTTATTTTATGTTTTATTTATCTTTTAATTATCAAAACCTCATAACCATTTGAATCTGCCTAACTAAGATTTACAAGATGACCATAGCTTGCTTCAAGCCGACAATCTCTATGGGATCGATCCTTACTCACATAAGGTATTACTTGGACGACCCAGTGCACTTGCTGGTTAGTTGTGCGGAGTTGTGAAAAGTGTGAATCACGATTTCGTTTACCAAAATTCAAATTTCAAACGCAGATCCTCCTTAATTCTCTCCCCAACTCCACACCTTTACCCCCTATCAGCTTGCTCCTTTCCCATATTTCTCTTCTATCAAATCAAATCCCCCTCCCAACATCTATCCTCTCATCAATTTTTCTTTCCTCAAATCAACTTCTCCCTTCCCCATACCAAACCCCTGATCGCACTCTCCCTCTTTTCCCCTTTATATTCTTTTTCCTTTTTTTGTCCCACCCCTTCATATATATATATATATATATACCCTCATCCCCATACCCAATACCCACAACAATAACCATCATTCTTCCTCCTCACTAAACCCTTTCAACACAATACCCCTCCATCCATTAACTCTTTGCCCTTCCTGATTCACTCCCTCCTCTTTGTTATATTCTATTTTTGCTCGGAGATGAACAATCATTCAAGTTTGGTGTTATCGCGCTACTCTTTTTTATATTTTAATTCAATGGCACCAAAGAATACTAAGACTTCAAGGAAGAGAAAAGGCAAAGAACCGGCCACCGGCTGCTTTGACTCAAGGCAGTCTCACTGCAAGTTACAAGAGGAGAACTTTTTTTAGATTACTTCCAATAGAGCCATGATTCCGGAGGTAAAATTTACACTAAAATCGGACGAGTACTCGGAAATCCGGTTCTAAATTGAGAGGCGGGGTTGGCAGTTTTTCTAATAACCCGTTGATGAGCGGATAATTTATACGCTTTTTGGCATTGTTTTTAGTATGTTTTTAGTAGAATCTGGTTACTTTTAGGGATGTTTTTATTAGTTTTTATGTTAAATTCACATTTCTAGACTTTACTATGAGTTTGTGTATTTTTCTGTGATTTCAGGTATTTTCTGGCTGAAATTGAGGGACTTGAGCAAAAATCAGATTCAGAGGTTGAAGAAGGACTGTTGATGCTATTGGATTCTGACCTCCCTGCACTCAAAGTAGATTTCTGGAGCTACAGAACTCGAAATGGCGCGATTCCAATTGCGTTGGAAAGTAGACATCCAGTAATTTCCAGCAATGTATAATAGTCCATACTTTGAACGAGTTTAGATGACGTAAAAGGGCATTGAACGCCAGTTCTACGCTGCTGTCTGGAGTTAAACGCCAGAAACAAGTCACAAACCAGAGTTGAACGCCAGAAATACGTTACAACCTGGCGTTCAACTCCAAGAATGACCTCTGCACGTGTAACATTCAAGCTCAGCCCAAGCACACACCAAGTGGGCCCCAGAAGTAGATTTATGCATCAATTACTTATTTCTGTAAACCCTAGTAACTAGTTTATTATAAATAGGACTTTTTACTATTGTATTAGACATCCTAGATTGTATTTTTGATCTTGTGATCACGTTTTGGGGGCTGGCCATTCGGCCATGCCTGGACCTTTCACTTATGTATTTTCAACGGTAGAGTTTCTACACTCCATAGATTAAGGTGTGGAGCTCTGCTGTTCCTCAAAGATTAATGCAAAGTACTACTGTTTTTCTATTCAACTCAACTTATTCCGCTTCTAATATATTCATTCGCACTTCAACATGAATGTGATGAACGTGACAATCATCATCATTCCCCCACGAACGCGTTCCTGACAACCACTTCCGTTCTACCTTCGATTGAATGATTATCTCTTGGATCTCTTAATCAGAATCTTCGTGGTGTAAGCTAGATTGATGGCGGCATTCATGAGAATCCGAAAAGTCTAAACCTTGTCTGTGGTATTCCGAGTAGAACTCTGGGATTGAATGACTGTGACGAACTTCAAACTCGCGAGTGCTGGGCGTAGTGACAGACGCAAAAGGAGGATGAATCCTATTCCAGCATGATCGAGAACCTCAGATGATTATTCGTGCTGTGACAGAGCATTTGGACCATTTTCACAAGAGGATGGGATGTAGCCATTGACAATGGTGATGCCCTTACATAAAGCCAGCCATAGAAAGGAGTAAGACTGATTGGATGAAGACAGCAGGAAAGCAGAGGTTTAGAGGAACGAAAGCATCTCCATGCATTTATCTGAAACTCTCACCAATGATTTATATAAGTATTTCTATCCTTATTTTATTATTTAAGTTTCGAAAACCCCATAACTATTTTATATCCGCCTGACTGAGATTTACAAGATGACCATAGCTTGCTTCATACCAACAATCTCCGTGGGATCGACCCTTACTCGCGTAAGGTTTATTACTTGGACGACCCAATGCACTTGCTGGTTAGTTGTGCGAAGTTGTGATAAAAAGTTGAGATTACAATTAAGCGTACCATGTTGATGGCGCCATTGATGATCACAATTTCGTGCACCAAGTTTTTTGGCGCCGTTGCCGGGGATTATTTGAGTTTGGACAACTGACGGTTCATCTTGTTGCTCAGATTAGGTAATTTTCTTTTTGTTTTCTTTTCAAAAATTTTTCAAAAAAAAAACTTTCAAAATTTTCTCCTTTGTTTTCGAAAAAAAAATATTTTCAAAAATATATTTTTCTTCAGAATTTTTAAGAATGAATTCTAGTGTTTCATGAAGCATGTTGAAGCCTGGCTGGCTGTAAAGCCATGTCTAATTCTTTTAGATAGGGCATGTTAGGCGTGTCATGTCTGAGTTACATACTAAAGCTTGGCTGGCTATTAAGCCATGCCTGACCCTTTGATTGGAGCTTTAGACTAAAGAGCATAAGATTCCTAGAATTCATATTAAAAATTTTGGAATCCTTATTTTTCTTTTTCAAAATGATTTTCGAAAAAAATACAAAAAAATCATAAAATCATAAAAATAAAAAAATATATTTTTAAGTTTGGTGTCAATTGCATACTCATCCTGCATTTTTCAAAAATTGCATTCATGCATTGCATTCATCATGATCTTCAAGTTGTTCTTGATAAACCTTCTTGATTGATCTTTATATTACATTGTTTTTGTGTTGTATGGTGTTTTTCATATGCATTATTGAATTCTTAGTGCCTAAGCATTAAAGATTTCTAAGTTTGGTGTCATGCATGTTTTCTTTGCATATAAAAATTTTCAAAAATATGTTCTTGATGTTCATCATGATCTTCAAAGTGCTCTTGGTATTCATCTTGATATTCATAGCATTCTTGCATGCATTCATTGTTTTGATCCAAAATTTTCATGCATTGCATCATTTTCATGTTTTTCTCTCTCATCATTAAAAATTCAAAAATAAAAAAAAAAATCTTTCCCTCCCTTTTCTCATAAAATTTGAAAATTAAATTTGACTTTTTCAAAAATTTTTAAAATCCAGTTGTTTTTATGAGTCAAATCAAATTTTCAATTTAAAAATCTTATCTTTTTCAAAATCTTTTTCAAAAATCAAATCTTTTTCATTTTTCTTAGTTATTTTCGAAAATTTTAAAAATATTTTTCAAAAATCTTTTTCTTATCTTTATCACATAATTTTTGAAAATAACATCATCAATTAATGTTTTGATTCAAAAATTTCAAGTTTGTTACTTGCTTGTTAAGAAAGATTCAAACTTTAAGTTCTAGAATCATATCTTGTGATTTCTTGTGAATCAAGTCAATAATTGTGATTTTAAAAATCAAATCTTTTTCAAAACTAATTTCAATCATATCTTTTCAAAAATATCTTCTTATCTTATCTTTTTCAAAAATTTGATTTCAAAATATCTTTTCTAACTTCCTAACTTCTTATCTTTTCAAAATTTGTTTCAACTAACTAACTAACTTTTTGTTTGTTTCTTATCTTTTTCAAAACTACCTAACTAACTCTCTCTCTCTCTAATTTTCGAAAATCCCTTCCCCCTTTTTCAAAATTTCTTTTTAATTAACTAATTATTCTAATTTTTTATTTTAATTTTCGAAAATTACTAACACTTTTCAAAAATTATTTTCGAAAATCACTAACTCTTTTTCAAAAATTATTTTCAAAAATTCTTCTCCCTCATCTCCTTCTAAGTATTTATTCATCTACTAACACTTCTTTTCATCTCACATCAGTGCTCCTATCCTTACCCTTGTGTTTGGATTCTTCATTCTTCTTCACCTCTATTCCTTTTCTTCTTCTACTAACAATAAGGAACCTCTTTACTGTGACATAGAGGATTCCTCTTCTTTTCTTGTTCTCTTCTCTTTCTTATGAGCAGGAACAAGGAAAAAGGCATTCTTGTTGAAGCTGATCCAGAACCTGAAAGGACTCTGAAGAGGAAACTAAGAGAAGCTAAATTACAACAATCCAGAGACAACCTTATTGAAAATTTCGAACAAGTAAAGGAGATGGCAGCCGAACCCAACAACAATGCAAGGAGAATGCTTGGTGACTTTACTGCACCAAATTCCAATTTACATGGAAGAAGCATCTCCATTCCTGCCATTAGAGCAAACAACTTTGAGCTGAAACCTCAATTAGTTTCTCTGATACAGCAGAACTGCAAGTTTCATGGACTTCCATCTGAAGATCCTTTTCAGTTCTTAACTAAATTCTTGAAGATATGTGATACTGTTAAGACTAATGGAGTAGATCCTGAAGTCTACAGGCTCATGCTTTTCCCTTTTGCTGTAAGAGACAGAGCTAGAGTGTGGTTGGACTCTCAACCCAGAGATAGCCTGAACTCTTGGGATAAGCTGGTCAAGGCTTTCTTAGCCAAGTTCTTTCCTCCTCAAAAGCTGAGTAAGCTTAGAGTGGATGTTCAAACCTTCAGACAGAAAGAAGGTGAATCCCTCTATAAAGCTTGGGAGAGATACAAAGGACTGACCAAAAAGTGTCCTTCTGACATGCTTTCAGAATGGACCATCCTGGATATATTCTATGATGGTCTGTCTGAATTAGCTAAAATGTCATTGGATACCTCTGCAGGTGGATCCATTCACCTAAAGAAAATGCCTGCAGAAGCTCAAGAACTCATTGACATGGTTGCTAATAACCAGTTCATGTACACTTCTGAAAGGAATCCTGTGAATAATGGGACGCCTATGAAGAAGGGAGTTCTTGAAATTGATACTCTGAATGCTATATTAGCTCAGAATAAAATATTGACTCAGCAAGTCAATATGATTTCTCAGAGTCTGAATGGAATGCAAGCTACATCCAACAATACTCAAGAGGCATCTTCTGAAGAAGAAGCTTATGATCCTGAAAACCCTGCAATAGCAGAGGTAAATTATATGGGTGAACCTTATGGAAACACATATAATTCATCATGGAGAAATCATCCAAATTTCTCATGGAAGGATCAAAAGCCTCAACAAGGCTTTAATAATGGTGGAAGAAATAGGTTTAACAATAGTAAACCTTTTCCATCATCCACTCAGCAACAGACAGAGATCTTTGAACAAAATATCTCTGAGCGGATAATTTATACGCTTTTTGGCATTGTTTTTAGTATGTTTTTAGTAGAATCTGGTTACTTTTAGGGATATTTTTATTAGTTTTTATGTTAAATTAACATTTCTGGACTTTACTATGAGTTTGTGTGTTTTTATGTGATTTCAGGTATTTTCTGGCTGAAATTGAGGGACTTGAGCAAAAATCAGATTCAGAGGTTGAAGAAGGACTGTTGATGCTGTTGGATTCTGACCTCCCTGCACTCAAAGTGAATTTTCTGGAGCTACCGAACTCGAAATGGCGCGCTTTCAATTGCGTTGGAAAGTAGACATCCAGGGCTTTCCAGCAATATATAATAGTCCATACTTTGAACGAGTTTAAATGACGTAAAAGGGCGTTGAACGCCAGTTCTACGCTGCTGTCTGGAGTTAAACGCCAGAAACAAGTCACAAACCAGAGTTGAACGCCAGAAATACGTTACAACCTGGCGTTCAACTCCAAGAATGACCTCTGCACGTGTAACATTCAAGCTCAGCCCAAGCACACACCAAGTGGGCCCCGAAAGTGGATTTATGCATCAATTACTTACTTCTGTAAACCCTAGTAACTAGTTTATTATAAATAGGACTTTTTACTATTGTATTAGACATCCTAGATTGTATTTTTGATCCTGTGATCACGTTTTGGGGGCTGGCCATTCGGCCATGCCTGGACCTTTCACTTATGTATTTTCAACGGTAGAGTTTCTACACTCCATAGATTAAGGTGTGGAGCTCTGCTGTTCCTCAAAGATTAATGCAAAGTACTACTGTTTTTCTATTCAACTCAACTTATTCCGCTTCTAAGTTATTCATTCGCACTTCAACATGAATGTGATGAACGTGACAATCATCATCATTCCCCCACGAACGCGTGCCTGACAACCACTTCCGTTCTACCTTCGATTGAATGATTATCTCTTGGATCTCTTAATCAGAATCTTCGTAGTGTAAGCTAGATTGATGGCGGCATTCATGAGAATCCGGAAAGTCTAAACCTTGTCTGTGGTATTCTGAGTAGGACTCTGGGATTGAATGACTGTGATGAACTTCAAACTCGCGAGTGCTGGGCATAGTGACAGACGCAAAAGGAGGGTGAATCCTATTCCAGCATGATCGAGAACCTCAGATGATTAGCCGTGCTGTGACAGAGGATTTGGACCAGTTTCACAAGAGGATGGGATGTAGCCATTGACAACGGTGATTCCCTTACATAAAGCCAGCCATAGAAAGGAGTAAGACTGATTGGATGAAGACAGCAGGAAAGCAGAGGTTTAGAGGAACGAAAGCATCTCCATGCATTTATCTGAAACTCTCACCAATGATTTACATAAGTATTTCTATCCTTATTTTATTATTTAAGTTTCAAAAACCCCATAACCATTTTATATCCGCCTGACTGAGATTTACAAGATGACCATAGCTTGCTTCATACCAACAATCTCCGTGGGATCGACCCTTACTCGCGTAAGGTTTATTACTTGGACGACCCAGTGCACTTGCTAGTTAGTTGTGCGAAGTTGTGATAAAAAGTTGAGATTACAATTGAGCGTACCATGTTGATGGCGCCATTGATGATCACAATTTTGTGCACCACCCGTACATTAATCTTGGGCAACTGATGGTTCAAGAGTTTTATGGCAACACATGGATCACTTATAATGATGTGTAAGGGGTTAATGAGAAGAACCATCAGAGCTTTGTGAGAGGAAACGTCCTTGACTTCACTCCAAGGAGTATCCGACAAGCCTTCCAATTGCCACTTGCTGAGCACACTTTGGATAGCTACAGTAAGAGGGTGAACCAAAACCAACAATTAGATTGTGTGCTTGCTCATATTTGCCTCTTAGGAGCTCAGTGGAGGTTAGGTATAGATGGTAGACCGAACCAACTAAAGAGCAGCATCCTCATTCCTTTAGCTAGGGGATGATTAGACTGTATTTGGAGGTCTATCCTTCCTACTAGCAACCGGTCAGAATACACTGTCGACCGAGCCATACTGATTTACTATATCATAAATAGAGAGTATGTGGATGTACACGGAATCATTGCACAACAGATACACAGTATTTCTTTCAACACCTTTTCAAATGCCAAGTTAGCATTTTCGCATCTCATTTACCGCCTCTGTGATGCTGCTAGAGTGAAAGTGGAGAATGATTTTTCCATTCCAGTTGAGAGACTAATCTCCAAAAAGACTATGGAGTATGTGAGGGAGTGCCAAAGAGTTTAGAAGGGAAATCAAGCCGGGGAAGAGGCTCAGCAGGACCAACCTCCTATACCTCAAGAGCACTACTTCCCACCTCAGGAGTACTGGCAGCAGCTGATATCCTCTTTTGAGCAGATAAGGATGAGCCAGGATACTTATGACGTCCTTCTCCATCAGTTGTGGCTGAGCAAGAGACTCAGTGCCATGAGCTTCTTCAGATGAGACAGGATATAGGGTTACTGAGAGGATCGTACAGAGCACAGCCTAAGGAGAGAGACACCTACCATGATGACTGAGGTGATTCAGTTCCTTTTTCAATTCCTATTTCCCTTAAGCTATTATTATGTTATTTCCCTATTTTTTTTGTTGCTTATTTTCTGTCCTTTGCATGATTTTTAGTATTTTTAATCTTCTAGCTTTAGTTAGTTGTTTAGTTATTGTTTATTTCTATCTTTTAAAAGATATCACATGTACCGCTCACTGAGGTTGAATCCAAAAAAAAAAAAAGAAAAGAAGTGGTGTAATACATGAGAAATTGAGTCATATTCATGAGTCGTCTTATTATTTAGATGTGGTGGTGTTTATTTGTGACCTTGAATTCATGATAAGAACATTGCATATTTGAATTTGAATCAAAGGATGTTGATACATGAGAGACAGAAATTTAGAGAAGTATTATGAATTCTCTAATTTAAACGAGAAATTAATCCTTGAAGCAAAAAAACAGCAAAAGAAAAAGAAAATAAAAGGCAAGGCCAAGGGCTCTGAGCATCAATGGCTAGGAAGGTTAAGAATGATCAAAAGTTTGAAGAGTTGTTTTCCTAGCTATATGATAATGGTGTGACTGTGTCAAGAACTTCTTGAGACAAAGCACCTAAAGTCAAAGTCAAGTGTAGTAAAGAGTATATATGTCAAAGGCTCTGAGCACCACTGACTGAAAAAGTTCAATCGAAAATATCAAAACTGATAGAGTCCCCCAGTTAAGTGCTTGTAGGGTTTCTGTGTCAAGCAAAGCTTGAGACAAAATATTTAGAGTCACGGCTAGGCTCAAGGTGCAAAGCACCAAAGAAAAGACAAGAACATGTTGTGTTCAAGGATTAATCAAAAGCTAAAAGAAAGAGAACTCATAATACCATCCGGATTCCAGTTCTGAATGACATTAGCACTCCTGAGCTTCAAGGGATGGTGAGGTGCCGAGACTATTCATGATTATAGTGTTGTTAACCCCCTCAAAAGATAGACAGAAGCTAAATTGAAAACTCAACTCTCATGCAAACCTGCATCTCATGTTCATATTGTTTTCAGTTGCTTGAAGACAAGCAACAATCCAAGTTTGGTGTTGTAATGCGTGAGTATCTTTCTTATCTTTTCTTAGTGAATTGCATGCAAATTTATTGAATTATTTTAAGATTTAGGTGTTTCAAGCCACCATAAATGCTACTTTGAGTTGTTTTGTAATTTGATTGATTACATGTAACATTCGAGTGAGTTTGGCAAAGTTCAGAGAGAAGAAAAGGCTTCAATTCGAATGCTGCCAGGGTGGCGCCAAACGGCACCTCACCGGCGTTTGGAGCTGAGACACAAAAAACTTCCCTTCGTTCCTGCCATGGTGGCACCAAATGCCACAACCCGGCGTTTGGCGCTTGAAGCGCAAACTAGAGTGGTCCCTACGTGAATCAGCACCAAATCCCTTGCTTGAATTTGATTTTTAAATAAATTTTCAATTAAGAAAATATATTTTGAGGTTTTAGAATTTAAATTTTGTATCAATTAGGATTAGATATAAAAGGAGAAGATATCTTAGCTTAGGGCATCTTCTTCTTCTTCTCTCTTCTCCGCACTTTTACACTTTTCTCTGCTAGGATTTTTGTGCACCATGAGCAACTAAACCTCCATTGTTAAGGTTAGGAGTTTTGTTATTTTAATGGATTAATATTATTATCATTCTTCTCTTGATCAATGCACTGATTTATTTTCAAGAATTGGTTTCATTCTTCATCCTAAGAATTAGAGTACATTGGAAGATAACTCTTTTGCTAGCTGAATTCTTGTTGAATCCTGAAAAAGTTAAATCACTTGAATAACAGCTTGAAATCAATTCCTCATAATTCTCTAATTACCTGAACTTAACATAATACGTGACATGTAATCATCTTATCTTTGGGTACCTAGGGTTTGTGTGACTTATAAAATAGGATTGGACTTAAACTTCTAATTTAAATTAAGTGACCAAAAAATTAGCGATTAATTTGGTTAGAAGAGATTAAATTGCTAAGGAATTAAGCTTTAATCAACTAGGGTTTGCCATGAATTGAAACTTTGCATGATTAAAGTGAGTGATAAGAACTATTAATCCAAAAATTTAACATCTCCAAAGCCTTAACTATTTTTTTATATACTATCTTCACCAACCATTCATTACTTGCTTTCTTAAATTTTATGATTCATTGCTTTATGATACTTGGACTACCAAACACTCAATTTTGTTTATCTGACTAGCTTAATCACTCAACTATTATTATTTAATTCGTTAATTCTCGTGGGATTGATACTCACTTACCTGAGTTATTACTTGGTACGACCCAATTCACTTGCCGATTAATTTGTGGTATTCAAAAATCTGCACCGATCAATATAACCACTTCAAAAGAGTCATTTCGTTTGTCCGTTCTTTCTCATCATTGTCATTTGTCTATTTCTTATTCAAAGTCTTTCAACAAACACAAGTTAGATACAAATCTCATGATAAATGTATTTTTTTGGGGGTTATGCTCCACAATGAAAGAATTTTAAGTGTCTTAAGTTTTTTTGAAAACATATTTATTACTAGGAATATATTTTTAATGAAAATACTTTTTCTACTATATTATGTTTCCAAATTCTATTTTATCTTCTGGTTTTCTTAATGCTAGAGATCCTACTCATAAACTATTCCTTCATCCTCAATACTAATTTTGGATATTGAAGTCCAGTTGCCAAGATTCTTTGATCTTGAGCCACAATCCATCACTAATAGAAATGATCAATTTATGATTATTGAATGAAAAAGTATATGAAACCAATTTTTAATTAGTCAAAATGGAACAACTTAATTAATTATAATTATATTAATAATTAATTTTAAATTTTTTAAATTCAAATTTTAAAAAATTTAAAATTGATTAAGTAAACCTAATTAAAACCTATAAAAACCTTCATTTTCTCTCTCACATTAACCTACCCACCTCCAACAACCACACACACAGACCTCTCTCTCACCGTCAGGCCCTCTCCGCCTCTGCCCTCATCCAAGACTCTGCAACTTCTTAGACTGAAAGTGACGCAGTAATGCATTGAGTTGCTGATGTTGCAATCCAAAGAGGGACTTTGTTTGTTGAAGGAGAGCCCAGTTTTCAGTGATGAGATCGTAGGAACCCATTTCAAGAACGCCATCGGTGGTTGGAATGTGTATCAGAGTTCGGATGCCATGCATGTAAGCTTCTTTACCTCTGTTACAGTCGCAGAATTGAAGGTCCCCGTTGAGCCAGAAGGGAGACCCCGAACCGAAGGCCTTCACGGGTAGCGAAGAATATGAAGTTTCGCCTATAGGGAAGATGCGTGTCAAAGAGATCACGTAGATATCCTTCAGTCTCTGCCTTGCACTTGGTTCAGTTTCAGGAATTGTTTAAGGAAGCAGTGGTGGAGCACGAATTGTCCTTGAACAATTATAGAAATATAAAAAAAACATTCATTTAATAGAAAAAAATCCTAATACTTAACAAAAAAAATATCCAGTTATATTTTGGCAAAAATAATTAGATATTTATAAAATTTAAAAAAAAAATTATGAAATTCTTAAAGAAATAGAGACATTCATATTTACAATATAAAAAAATTCAAAAAATATATAAAAGAACATTTATTCGGTAGGAAAAAAAAACATTCCAATATTTAGCAGAAAAAATATCCATGTATATTAACTTATTTTTATGAAGATGAGTTTTGAAGTTTAACCTATTAAAAAGTTAGCAGAAGTTGGTTAAACTCTCTCTTTAATTCCCTAGCAGAATTGTTATTGAATTTAAGAGCGTCTCTCTTCAACAAAAAGACTTCACTAATCACTATAACGGCTATAAATTGCTCCAACCCGATTATTGTGACTGCTTCTTATGTATCTTGTATTAACCAATGGTTTGTATTTCAAAAAATAACAAACAAAACTTATCACGAGTACTAGTTGTATATCGAAACTGATTGTACTCAAATTAATGGAAAATCCGTACAATTATCAATTATCGGAATTGCATAAGAGACTACAAAATCAAGAGGGTGGATGGGAACAAAAGAGCTCTCTCGTAAGATGTTTTAAATTCTTATTCAGACTATAATAAATAATCAAATTAGTTTTTAAAAGATCACTCATTCTTTAAATTGGTCTCTAAAAATTTTTTTAATCAAATTCATCCTTTAAAAAATTTAAATTAATCATATTAATCTTTTTGTTATTTCTATTACTAACGACATCCAAATTTATTGATATGGTACATTAAGTGTTGATAGGTCCCAACTAAATAAAGCCCACAAGTTAAATAAAAAAAAAAAGGTGGCTTATTAAACAGGTTCTTATTGAACTTCAGTTTTTTTAACATTAAGTAATATCACAATACACACCTAATAGTCTTAATTGACTATTAACATGATTAATTTATAACATTAAATTAAATTAATCTCAAATTGAGAAATTTCACTACCTCAAAATTTCCTCTCAATTAAATTTTTATTTGATCTAATTTCATAAATTTATTATCTTAATAGTCAATTAAAATTCTTAGATGTGTGTGGCATTACTTAACGTGTCACATTAGTAAATTTTGACGCTATCAACAAAAAAATCACAAAAAAAATTAACATGACTAATTTAAAAATTTTAAAAAATAAATTTGATTAAAAAAAATTTCAAAAGACCAATTTAAAAAACGAATAATTTTTTCTTATTTGGCTATTTATTCTTCGTACTGTCTATAATTCTGTTGTTAGATACTCTCCATAATCAACGCTAGTCTATATATATAGAAGCCTATTGCAGCATCTATAAAAAGAACCGATGACACAATTACTCAATTCAGTTACACACAATACAATTCCTTAGAATTTTCTTGTTTTTTCAGCTACGAGTTTTTTCAACCATCATTACAATCTTCCACTGCTTAGCTTTCACTTTTTTCACAAAAGTTTATTCTAATTTAACTTCTCAAACGTCTTCATCCCACATCGCTTCTCTTTCATATTTGGAGACTCCATCAGTTTCTTGGAATAAGATGCTGGCACGAAGTAATCTTACCTGTGGAAAGGGAAAAAATGTCACAAAATTACATCTCCATGAAAATCCATAAGATCAAGCACCAAGATTTCCTAGGCTTCTAGCCTTTTTATTCAAAATGAATTATTGCAAGATCTCATCAAACCGATAATTATTAGAGGATAGAAAATAAGATGTAATTTGCATGATGGGTATGGGTGATGATCTAAAACCAAACTCTTAAATATTAATAATTTAATATAGAGTACTTATCATTAAGGTAGAAAACCTCCACATTATAAGTATTGCCGCTTTAATTTGTAGCTACTTTTATACGATTCGTAATATCTCGGTTCAGTATATATATGTCATTTTCACATTTTGATATTACATTTATTAAGTACTTCTCATTATTATCCTTCATATTATTAATGTTGAATGCAATTAACAAAGAAACATGTATCCCATGGTATATCTTTAATCAAAAAATAAAAAAATAAAAAGTTCATTATTCCTAGTTTTTATTAAATTTTTAATTAGTGTGTACATGATCAAACTAACAAATATTGTAAATCTATCCAATGGATCTAACAGAAATGTCATTTGCACACTAAAAATCAGTTACCAAATCAGTTATAGTATGTATTTATATATAAATACAAATGTTGTTTAACTCAATTTAAATATGTATTTTATATTAGTGGCTGATTTGATTATTGATTTTTTGTATACACACGTAACATGATTGATGTACTAATAAAGTTTTATATTTATTTTAGTATTGAATAACATACCTGTTGAATCTGAGAAAATTTAGCAAGTAATTCATTTGGGATAGACCAGTCAAAAACATGAAAATTTTCCTTAATCCTGGCTTCATTTGAACTCTTTGGAAGTACACTATGACCCATTTGTAGTCCCCATCGTAGAGCCACCTGTGCAGGAGTCTTTTCTAATTTTTCAGCAACTTCTTTTAGAATTGGATGCTTAAGAACGTCAGTATCAAGCCAACCAGGGGATCCCAAAGGTGAATATCCCTAAACATATACATATATAAGTTGATGAGTTTAAATAACAAGAGGTCTTGGACACAAAGAAGCATAACTCAGTAACTAAGGAAGAGAAGAATTGAAAACAGAGAAGATTGAAATGTAAAAACGTGTATTGCAAGTAATGAAAGCTTAGCTACAACTGTGAACTCATCACAAGTAAATATAGTCCTCTAATGACACACACAGTATGCCACATACACTAGCATCTACACTAGCATAGCTGCACAATCGTTATTAACTGACTTAACAGATTCACATTCTAATAATAGCAATAACTGATTTTTGCTCATCAAACTACCATCACCCTTGGACAAATATAAGATAATCTCTGGGGTATGAAACTTACAGAAAAGTGAACCCCTATGGATTTGCAGAAGGCCTTCAACTTGTGTTGCTGCCATAAAGGATGACACTCAACTTGGTTCACAGCTGGAGGAACACGGGCAACTTGCAACAATTCACCAAGTTTCTTACATGAGAAATTGCTTACACCAATCGCTTTAGTCTTGCCAGACTCATACAGTGCTTCCATTGCTTTCCACGTGGCAGGTATGTCTAATGCCACTTCTTCTTCAGCCTTCATTGGAAATCCTAAGTTTCCCTTCTTCACTCTAATAGGCCAATGAATCTTAAGAAACCCAGAATTATAAACCGTTAGTGTAAATGTTTCAACTTTTTCTTTCACCTCAAAAAATATTATTTGGACAAAGCAAACATTGAGTTTTAAACCGATGGAGGCATAGACTGTGTAGTATTACGTACAAGGTATAAATCTATGTAATCAAGCTGCAAATCTCGCAGGGTGCTGTGAAATGCTTCTTGAACATCTTCTGGTGCATGATCTGAACACCTACACATGCATATGTACAGAGTAAAAGAACTAATTTTATATATGATCATCAATGATGATATGTTTGCAATTGGCATCACCTTAGTTTTAAGGTGGGAAATTAAATAATTAATTTATTATATATGCGAATAGAACCAGAGTTTCGAAGTAATCCACAAATCTTCGCGCTTCACTATTCCCTCCTCAAATAGCTTCTTCAATGTTGAACCAATCTGCCACATAGTTAAAGATATATAGGAGAGGGACAGGACAATATCTCAAAAATTCAGGCATTATAACTAAGATAATATATAGGTATGGTGAAACAAAAAAGTGTAAACATTTGTCATTAAATGACCTAATTTAGTTAGTTAAAATTATAATGATGAAAACAATGCATGAAGTAGCACAAGGGAACTTGGAAATATACAGGGAATCTACTGGGGTGGATAATGCAAGTTTTGCCACTATTTTTAAGACAAGTTTAAACAACTTAATTAAGGTCTTAATAAGTTATTTTGTATTTGGTTTGTTAGTGTTTATTTGAGCGTCATTAAATCGATAAAAAAAGATATTTTAAAAGAAAAAATGATTTTTTTTGTGTTTGTCAAATTTCTAATAGTAAAAATAAAAGCACTAAAAAAATATTTTGTTTAAAAAATTTTAATTTACATTTTTTTTAAAAGATATTTTTTCTTAAAAAAATATATTTATCACATAATAAATGAACAAAAAATATTTTTATCTTATTTTATTTAAATATAACTAATAGATAAAAAGATCTTTTTATTTGAGAATCTAAATATAAAATCACTTTTATTTTTGTAAAAGATTTTTTAAAAAAAGATTATTAACAAAAAGATCTTTTTTGAAAATAACATCCAAACAAGTTCTTAATCACAAAAGTATTTATTTTTAAAAAAATGATAAAAAAAATTTTATTATAAAAAAAGTCTTTTTTTTTTTAAAACAGCTCATGCCTCGAACTAGAATAAGATGCCGTTTCTAGAGTTTGGAGATTCTGGTTCGAACCTCCTGAGCTGGAGATCACATCTACAAGTCTAGCCAACAGCTCATGGGTTCTGACATCGAAAAACTGCTGACGATAATGGAACAAAACTTCCAAATCTTCGCCACTCCCTATGACAAACGAATCATATTTCACATCATCTCGCAAAACTAAAATCGAAATTCTATAGAATAACTTCTCAACCCGTTTCACGTCTTACAACCTCAATTTTTGGATTATAGAATTCAGGAACTCAGTAAAGCTCGTTGAAGGTTTCAGAAAAACACTAAGGGGATCCTTATCAATAAACTTAATTTTGGAACGTATTTTTTTCTTAATCGACCCTCTATAATGCACCAATACTAAAAAACAATCCTCACTAGCCATTATATTTCACTCTCATAAAGAATTCACGTTCATCTCATATTTTTATAGGTTGGCCTCACAGTAAATCGAATTCGCCTGGTTCGATTTATAAATTCATGCATAATTCGAATCAGTCTCATTCAAATTATAGAAGGAGAAAATCAGAGATAAATCGAAACAGCTTATTTCAAATTATTACAAACCTAAATTACATGCATAAATCAAATCGATGTGATTTGATTTACTAGGGGAGAATACATGCATGTAAAAATCGACTTAGATAATTTTGATTTTTATTTTTTCTATAGTAATTCGAGTTATACTTATTCGAATTAGTACGAGTTAACAAATCAAATGAGACTTATTTAATTTATATAAAAATGTGCTAATAAAAAATTTATGTAACGTTTTTTTATTTGAGTAAATTACATAATTTTGAGCTGGATTTGGTTTAATTAAGTATTTTACCCATATAATAATGTCTCATATTTTATATGTATATACATACATAAGATAATTACTTATTGTCTGACATTCATATAAGATGGGACACTAATGGAACCGCATTATTCACTGAATGAAGTCACAGTTTGCTTAATAAATTGAATGGATATAATTTGATTTATTTTTGTTAAGCTTATTCGATTTAGTATGGTTTCATTTTAATCCCATTTAATTTTTAGTAAATTAAATTAGGTAAATTCAATTTTTATACTGCATATTAATTTAATTTTAGTTGATTCTCATCTTAATTCGATTTATATAAAGATATTTAAGATAAAGTGTATAATTAATTCTAATTTAAAATATTTACCTCATTTTAAATTCTATTCATTTTATTAAGATGAATTATCCTCGCACATCTTAGTAAAATTTTTGAAATTGATTCATACGGATAAATAATATAATTTTTTATTTAATTTAAATAAAATCCCTATCTCAAAGGAAGAAAAGTATTTACTCTGGCCAACTAGAAAAAAATAGGGGTGAATGAAGATCGGATCGGATTGGATATGGTAAAAATTTTGATTCGATCCGCACTCAAATTATCAGATCGGATATCGGATATCGGATATCCACAAAATACAAAAATATTTTAAAAGATTATTTTTATTAAAAAATATCAATAAAATTCATTTTTTTATTCTCTTAAATATGTTTACTCTTAAAATAATATTAAACATACATTTCTTAAATAATAAATTAAAATAATACAACATATATGATAATTATTAGTTGAAATAAAACATAAAAAGAATATTTACTTATTTATTTTTTTATTTTGCGGATACGTGGATATGCCGATACATATACAAAATCTGCAATTTGATTTTATTACTGTGCGGATCAGAGCGGATCCGATAATCTTGCGGATCGATCCGTATAACGTAATTTTTGTATCGGATTTAGATAAATACGGTTATGCAAATCGAATCCGATCCATAAACACAAAAAAAGATATTTACTCTCAATTTATTTATATAAAAAAAAAGGTTGGGGTATGGCTCGTACCTCCTTCTCGTTGCCATAGACTTTAGCACAATCAATATGGCGGTATCCAACCTGTATAACATGATTAAATTAACGTTTAAATTAAATAATAAGTTTGTTTTCACTTGATTAGGAAGTCATTCACAACTTCGTATATAAACTTTTATTGGTAGTTAAAATGACAAACTGAAATCCTATTAAAATGCTGTAACTCATTCATTTCATTTGCATAACTAATTATTTAAAAAAATGTGAAATATATATAGAATATGGAATGAAAGATGAGATGAGAACCTCGATAGCGTGCTCTATAACATGAGCAACAACACCAGGATAAGCCTGCCAAGTTCCCAATCCAATTGAAGGGATCTTAGCTCCAGTATTCAGCTCGAAGAAACGGATTTCATTTGCCATTTTACTCGCTAGCTCTGCAATAATTGCAGCTTATATTACTTTGAAAGTTTGCAAAAACCAAAAGCATCACAGCTTATCTTTTTGTTGGAAAGAAACAAATCCATCAGGACCCACCGTACCTGCGCCTGTCCAATTAGGGTTAATGGAGCACTAGTACGTTTACTGGTTATTAAGGGTGTTGCGTAGGGCTGGCAATTTATACCCTACTTGTAAGTATTCAACCGGTCTAATTCTTTCGGGTAGAGTAGGTTACCCGACTCGCTGCAAGTAGGGTAGGATACGGTCCGGATATGCCTGCGGGTAAGGTAGGATACGGGTTTAGGGTGTACCTTATCATACCCTATTCGCACCTCATACATAACACATATTTTATAAAAATTATGTATATAATGAAAGAAGTGAGAGTTAAACCCACAACCTCCCTTATGTAATGACTTACAATAAGTAAACAATCAATAAACTAGTTAGTTAATTTAGTAATTTAGAATGTTAGTTTTTTATTTTTATGTTATTAATGTGTATAAAATTTGAAATGATTAAATTTTATATTTACTTTGAAAAGATTTGATATTTCTACGAGTAGGGTAGGGTTTAGAACTTTAGGGTGTGGGTAGGGTTAAGGTTGAGAGATTCTCAACCTGCGGGTAGAGTAGGGTAGAGTTTTAATAAAATTTTCAACCCGCGGTAGGGTTATGGTAGAATCCAAACCCTACCCTATCCTACCATTGCCAGTCCTAGTGTTGCGGTGCAATTTAAATCGATTTTAAGCTAAAAATTTATTCGATTCAAATATTAATTTTATTTGTAGTGCAATTTGGATTCGATGATTTTTAAAAGAAAATCTAATCCAATCCAATCCAATTTTAAGCGGTTTGGATTTGATTGAATTTGCGGTTTTATAAATTATAAAAATTAAATATATATAACAAATTTCAACATCAAATTTTAAGTAACTAACAATTATATAACAAGTTTTAACAATATCTTAAAAAACTAAGGATAACATAATAATAAAAATAAAATTATAGGTTAGTTAAAATAAATAAATAAATTACATTTTAAATATAAAATATTTATTAAATAATAATAATACATAAATAATATAAAAATTATAACAAATTAAACATGTTATAAGTAAAATTATAAATATAATAATAAAATAATAATATTATAGCACATTGAAGTCACCAAAAAAAAAATATTATAGCATATTGTGCGGTTTAAATTGAATTTGATCGGTTATGAGAAATAGATCCAAAATTCGATCCGATCTAACGGTTTACAAAAAATAGAATCCACTCGAATCTAAATTAGTGCGATTTTAAATTATTTTTATTTAGATTGAATTGAATGAGCAGTTTAATTTGGATCGATTTAAATTTAAATACCTATATTAATTATCATGAAATTGTGTGGGAGCCATAAAATTTCACATTTTGAAAAAGGCTCATTATAGCATTAAAAAGCTTTCAAGTTTTTTTTATGATTAAAATTAACAATTAAAAATTACTCAAACACTAGTATATCAATACACTTAAAAGTTTTTTTTATAGTATTATTTCCAAACGTGGCCCATAGAATTTATTGATTTAATAAATTATTAGACTCGGCCCAAACATATTGCTACCCGAGATATTGTATTAAGCTGAACAAGTAATTTATGATTAGGACCAGCCCAATTCATGGTTATTACGAATGTTTGTTAAACCTTTTTTTATTATTATTATTGATAAAAAAAATGAAGTCCATAATTGAGAAAAACATGAGGAAAATGTAAAATAAAATTCCTTTATTAAGACACGGTTCTTTCAAGTTGTCCTATCCCACAAAAAACCATCTAAAACAAAGCTTATTTTATTTCTATACCGCATAACAAATATATTGGCACCAACGAAAATTAAATTAACAAATATATAAATCATGTATCTATATAATTTTCATACGAAAAATAAGAGGATATAAATTCAGTCATTGGGTCAAAATAAATGATTAAATTAAATTTTGAAATAAATCAATTCATTGTACTTTTTTCAAAGGCACCATAAAATTTACCTTATTTCTTTTCCAAACAAAAAATGTTATTAAACTTGAAACCAATAAATGGTCAGCATTAAATCAAGGCTTATGAATCATCATCATCATCATCTAATTTATAAATTGGATATCATCATCATCATCTAATTTATAAATTGAATTAATAACTACATTATTACTTACTAATATATCAATATTGATAATAAATAAAAAAATTATTTAATATTTAATATTTTTATGTTATTTATTTTTATATATACTTTGATATGTTTATACGATTTTTTTTATTATTTTTATGTGTTACATGTGTTTTTATAACTCAAAATTTTTAGATCCATCGCTACGATGAGGTAATTAATATGCCTCTTATCTGTTGATGCATTTTGATAAGGGTTTCTGGAATTTTTTTTTTCTTTTTGATTTAAGTCATGTAGATTGTATTTATTATATTTTGACCATTTCACTAATTAATAATTACTGAAATTGTCCAAATAAGATTAGGTTATTTGATTTCGTTAATAAATAATAAGTCCATACACCCATTTTTAACCTCATAGACATTCATTTATTAAAAATTTATCTATCATGTATTCTAAAGATACATATTAAATTTATAAAATAAAAAAGTTTTTATTAAAAATATAAAAAATTTAAGTTTTCAATACATTTATTATTTTGAATTCAATAAATAAAAATATTTAAACCATTCCACTAATGATAAACTTATCATGTACCATAAACACATGTTAGCTAAATCTTTAAAAATTTAGCTAAAAATGCATTAAAAATAAAGCCCAACTCATTTATTATTTTCAAGAAATATGTATTGGAGGTCATAAATAAACATTAAAATGTGTAACTGAGGGACACTCTCGCCCATCTAGTATTAAAGCTTGCTTGAATAAAGGCAACACGGCGGTTGGGTATACAGAAAGAGTAGTAGCCACCATCTCTGCAACTTCGCCAAATAGAGGAGGCCCAAGCCAGTCATAATCACCGCAATGTTCAGTCCGCAACAGCGTTTGGAATATCTTCGAGTATCATAGCCACCATCAGTTGAGGGCGGCAATCGCCAGGGATACCAAGAACGCCGGTAGCGCCAGAAAAGAATGAGTACTGCGAGTAAATGAGCAGGTTCGGGGGATTTGATTTAGTGAAAGTGTTGTTTCAGAGCCATCCGCCGAGGATCAGAGCCAGTCATCCAAATTTGTGAAGTGAAACATGTCTTAAAGAGGATCATCAACCACCTAATCTTTGTCGAGAAAGGAGTAGAATATTTTATTTTTACGTAATTTTTCTAAAATACTCTCTCATGGTTGAAGGGTATAATATTAAAAAACAAAAGATGATCTTAATTTTGTTTTAGAGTAATTATCCAAATCAGTCTCCAAGAATTTTAAAAGCGGACATCTTAGTCCCAAAAAAAAATTAATATACAGATTAATTTTCAATGTTTTTTCTGTCAAACATAACAATCCCCACTCCATTTTTCTGCTTGACTCACTAACGAAAATTGCTGAGTTGACACTTTAACTCTCACACATGGTCGTTAAGTGTCCACGTGTGCGAAGAGGACAAAACAGTCCCTGGCCTGTAATCACAAAATGATGTTGTGTAGTGAGCTTCCCTCATCTCATCCCCACTTCCAAAATTCAAACCCAAATTTCACATATTCTCTCCACCTCTCCTCTCACTAACCGCTATCCCCTCTCACTCTCCATTCTCACTGAGTCAACTCATGATCATCGTCGTGCACCTGACTCAGTCAGAGGAGAACATCATCGTCGCGCGCCTTACCCAACCTGAGGAGAATGTCATCATCATGCGCCTGAGGAGAATCATCAAAGGCAAAACCATCACGTTAAAGGTAGATGGTTGCCATCTTTGTCGCGAGGATAAGCAGAGGCAAAATCATCACATGCTTGAGGAGAATCCAGAGGCAAAATTGTCGCCGTCTTTGTCGCAAGGAGAAGCAGAGGTAGAATCCCAAGGAGAATCACGCAGCCTGGTCGTCGTATGGAGGAACACATGGCATAGCAAGTGGATGAAGAAAAAGAGGAAGAAGCAGAAGCAGAAAAAGACGGTGACGATGGCGAACGCCCTTGCCCGAATCCTTAAGGAACATGTTCCCCTCTTTCTCTTATCTTTGATTCATTTTCTTTAATCCTTTGTGTTTGGTGGTGCCATTTGGTTGTGGTTTGGTAGGTGAGAAATCTAGGTATAAAAAACACAATGAAGTAAGTTTGTAAGGTTTAACACTAATGTTTGTTATTTTGACTTTGATTCATATTCAAGTAGGTAAGATGAAGTTTAGATAATTCAAGTTGTTTTCTGAATTAGAATGCCTTAAACAATTTAAACCCGAAACTGAATGGAGAGGGCTACTAATGTTTCTCCCATGGGTTTTAACATAAAGCCTTAATAATGAAGAAGACACCATAAATGATAAAGTTTTTTAGTAGATGGCTAGAGACTGTTTTGTCCTCCTCACATATGTGGACATTTAATGCCACATGTGCGAATCAAAGTGAGTCACGTTGAAAAATGGAGGCAAGATTGTTATGTCTGACAAAAAAAATGCTAAAATAACTCGTAGTAAAAATTAAATGTTATATTTTAAAAATAAAAATAACTCCCCTTACCTACTAGCTCCAAAGAGTACCAAAAACAGACAACTTGCTAATTTTTAACAATCCACTATTCACCTCCTTTAGCATCACACATAACATGTTAGATAGTTGGATTTTTGGTCTTTTAAAGTTATTAAAATTGAGCAGAATAGCAGAAAGGATACTTAACATTGAGATCCTGACCCAAAAAACAAAAGTAGGGATCTTAGAGAAGGATAGCACCATAAATAGAAACTGTTGCTTATCCCTTCTGGTGGCTCACCTCAGTACCTTCAACCTTTCCAAATATAATTAGACTACATAAACTAAGCACTACATCCACACAGTATAAGTTCCAAACTAACAATATTCATACTTAAAAATAAAAAATCAAGAACAATGACTTAACCAACACTTGGCGATACTGAAAAAGTAACAATACATCAAAGAAATGACAAAGTTGAATGAACACACATTAAAACCAAGAAAAATCCGCCAGATTCCTAACCTAAAACACTCAAACCAAGCTCGTAAGCTAAAAACACACATCCAAAGGCATATTAATCAGGCATCATCCAAATTGCAAATTCCTTAAATTAAAAATAAAAATAAACCAAATGACAGTTCAATTGACGACACAAAGCTTCAGTTGCACGAACAAGAATTAGCATTAATAGCAGAAAACTAAATTCGAAGCTTAAGAACTGGAACTGCAAGATCTAAAATAGTAAAAATATTATAAGAGAATGAAATGAAGGAGTTGTAAGAGAGAGCACAGTAGATCAAAGCTACGAACGAGTCGACTCGGCGATACCTGAAGGAGCAGATCGGAGCTGCAAGAAGGATCTGAGTCAAAGAGCGAGTTCGTGAGCCCTAAATCGAAAACCAAAAAAAAAGATAGAAAGCGATGGGTATGAGCCTTTGCTTGATCTGAACTGCGGTGGTGAGGGCGGCAACGACAGCAACGGTTACAACGAGCTTCGGCGGTGAGCTTAGGCTCTCTTCTCTAAGACCTCTTTCTTTAGTTCTCTTCATGCACAGTAAATATCCTTTCTATAGATTGTAATTTCTCTGAATCTCTTATTTCTTTAGTTTAGATAAAAAAATATCTTAATAAAAATAATACTAGCCATAATTCTATAGCCACTAAAACTTTTTTTATTAAAAAGGTAGTGATAATAATAAAAATAAATTGTCATTATAATATAATTTTAATAAGAATAATACTGGCCATAATTTTATGGCCACTAAAATTTTTTTATCAAAAATTATTTTTTTGTATTTATTAAAGGCAATAATAACAATTGTCATTATAATATATAGTAATAATGGTAAATATATAATTACCGCAAAAAAATAACTTGAATTAAGAAATTAGTGGCTATTATGTTATTTCCACTAAAAATTTGTCGCTAAAACATATTTTTCTTGTAGTGAGGTTGAAAGTGATTATGATGAATGGAGGGTGAAGGTGGCATGGAGATTGGGCAGCTTGGAAGCTGAAGCTAGAGTTTTGAAACTGCTAATGATTTTCACATTTGGGATAGTTGTAATTAGTGTTATACTTTGTTGTTTGATATGTATTTCTAAGTAAACCCAGTTATGTGAAAATGTAATGGTGTATTGAATTGCATGGCTTGAATGGGAGTAGTTATTTGAAGTTGGAAACAAGTCTTTGTCCATTATTATAAATTGTCAAATATTGTAAACAAGTCTCTACCATTGTTAATATAAGTTATGTTAAGATGATATTTTGGAATGAGGTAGGACTGTCTTGCCTTGAAGGGTGATTTTGGTGGGTTGATAGTGGGGTTTTGTGGACTGCAAAGGAGCCTTTGTGGGCTGAGAGGTAGTTTTCATGGACTTATATGTTAGTTTCGTGGGCTGAGAATTAAGATTATTGGACTTACTGGGCTGTGAGGCTGGTTTAGTGGGCTGAGAATTGGGCTTATATTACTAGACTGTGAGGCTGCTTTAGTGGGCTGAAAGGTTGGTTTGTTGGGCTGAGGGTGTATTGTAATGTGCATCTTGACAGGTTGAGAACGGTGCTTCTTAGCCTGGGAAGAATTCTTCTTCTTCTTGCTACTTCCTACTTCCAGAAAAACTATATCTTCCTCCATGTTGTCCACTACACATGGCTGTGAGATGCAATTCTCAAAGTATAGGTTGATCAAATATTGGTTCTTTCTACGATCCTTGCACATTACAAGCAAATTTGTATTTGTCACTAACTTTTTCAATCCGAATGAAATGCGAACTCCAGAAACTTTCCACCAACAGTTTTCAGTTTTAATGTATCCCAACTCCTTATAGTAATCCTTTACAAAAAATACATCAAGTGTGTCTCTTTCAACACCCATCAATACCTCTGTATTATCAGTTTCATATACTATCTCTCTATCCTCACACTTTTTAAACAACCCACCATGGTGAATCACAAATGTCATGGGAGGACCCTCCATCTACAATAACAAATACGAAAACACTATTAATAAATAGACTAGCAATAGCTACTCTCTATGTGTCACCAACGACTAAACCCAATTTATACCAATCAACCATTAACACAAAATAAACATGCAATAGAACCATCACTAAATTCAAATACCCCTAACTAAAAACCATCACAGAGCCAATTAAAGCAACACATTTTCACACACTAAAATGATAAAAGAACATTCACACAAATCCTTGGTCACTCCAAAGCCTATCCTAAATTAGACGAACACTAAGACCACGACATTAGGAATACATCACA
Source organism: Arachis ipaensis (assembly GCF_059453495.1). Classification (NCBI taxonomy): domain Eukaryota; kingdom Viridiplantae; phylum Streptophyta; class Magnoliopsida; order Fabales; family Fabaceae; genus Arachis; species Arachis ipaensis. The sequence goes on from NC_142439.1 coordinate 99,958,605, forward strand.
CCATAGAATAACTTAAAATTCATGAAAAAAGTTTCATCCTTACCTCTCACTGTCGCAATGGCTTCTTCCACTATCAATGCTGCTCTAGGATAAGATCAACTCTACATTCAATAGCAACAACTCTTCTATTATAATTGTCAACCAATACTAATGAATGTTGATGGGGTGGTTTAGAACTTGGGTGAGAGGTTTAGGGCATACCTTGAGGAAGACGATATGTTTTGGAGAAAAACAGAGAGAGATGGTTGATATGAGAGGGAGTAAGGCTTTGCAACGTTTGAATATCTCTTCTGTAGACTAAATGGCGACGTTTCAAGGCTAGGAGAGCATTGTATCAAAATTGCGTCGTTTTGATTGTGCGCCACACTGGCAGTTAACTACACATACGTCAATGAACATTTGTCAACTCACCAAAAGCGATGACGGAAGAACGAACGTGATTAGGTAGGGTATCTTTTGGAGATGAATTCGATTGATTTTATCTTTCGGGGACGAAAATAAAAAATTGAGGTATCTTTTTGGAACGATTTTGATTATTAACTCTTTTATTATAGGAGAATAATGAAACTCTTTTACAATAATATAATTAATTTTTTCATAAACGACAAATATATATTATTGTATAATAACTGATTTTTTGTGTCAATATACCGTGCTTGTATCAATTATATATGTTATAAGTAGTGAATTATATTAGGGTCACTCTAATGTATAGATACAATTTCATACAGATTTATAGATTTATATAGTTGAAGGACACGTGTAGTGAATGATTAGAGACTCTGATCAAGTTATCTGAATTCTCATAAAGTCTTGTTACCAATAGTTATCTGAATTCTAATTGACCAGCAACTACAGTAACGTGTATGATTTTTCTTTTTACCAAGAGTCGTTGTTCATATCATGTGGATTACTCTTTTAATTCACTTCATCTAAAATATTATTTTAATGTATAAATCCAACAGAAGAATGATGCGAGATCTGATTTCGAAAGTCATGACCATAAATTATTATTATTATTATTAAATACAATGAGATGCTATATACAATGTAGGGATGGCAAAATTTTTCGAGACGCAAGGATCCTTGTGGGAATTATTCTGAATGGAGATTCGACTATAGAAAATTTTTTTTGCAAGAATGGGAATGGGGGACGAAATTCTCCCGAGGCAAGCGCGGAGACCCGAACGGGAATCCCCGCCCCGTCTCCATTAATTCCCAAAATTTTAAATTTGCTTAATTGTTCTTAATAGTTTATTTCTCATATATGTCTTTTAGTCATTTCACATGTCAGAGAGAGAGAGAGAGAGAGAGAGAGAGAGAGAGAGAGAGAGAGAGAGAGAGAGAGATTCCTAATCCTTATTTGCATAATCCTTCTTTAATTCATAGATCTCTAACATCATCCATACTCAATCCAACCTCTCTACAGCCACCTCCTCGCCACTCTCCCGTCTCACCGCATCCCTCACTGTTCCATCACCCTCACCGTGTCGTTCTCTATATTCGTGGTGTTCCTTTCCGCAATTCTGTCGTCGTGTCCATTCTCCTCTTTGTTGCAGTGTCCCCTACCTCGTCTACTGCTCTGTACTCTAACTCCCCATGACGTCTCCCATTACGTCATTTTGAAAGTCACCATCTTTACGTTTGGACTTTTTGTATAAAATTTTGCTGTTTTTATATAGGATGGATACTTTCATCTCTACTATAAAAATTAATAATTAGTCAAAACCATTAGAGAGATGGGGAATGGGCCCTGTGAAAAATGGGGATGGGAGCAATATTCTCCACGGTGGGAAATAGGGACAGGGATGGGGAGTAAATCTAGGGGCGGGGATGGGGAGTAAGGAGGCCGCCCCCGCCCCGCCCTGCCCCGTTGACATCCCTAATACAATGAGCTATTGGACTTATTTAAAAATTAAAACATAAGAGTTTCATTAAATAGTTGGTACTTGAACTTCTAATTCTATAAAATTTAGGACATTTAACATTATATAATAAACTGTATAAAATAAAAATTTTACTGTTTTAGTATAATAAAATGGAGTTCAAACGAAAAATTTTAAAAATGATTCAATAGATGCCTATAGTCTGTTTAGTGGTGGAGCGCCGGCAGTCTGGACATGACGGGAAGGGACTGGAGGGAGGATAACGGGCAGTGGTGGCTCTGATTCCTTCTGCGACAGGGATTGAGGGAGGGGAAGCAGGGGAGGCTCACTGGCAGTGGTGAAGCAGGGGAGGCTCCACGTTGCTACGCGGTGTAAAGCAAGGGAGGCTCGCCGGCGAGGAGCTCTAGTTCGAAGAGGTCCGAGATAGGAAAGGAGAGGAGGGGAGAGGGTCGCGGTTGCTTTACGGTTAGCGCGAAGGGGAAAGGAGCAGCGGCGGCGGCCCTTCCCCTTCCCTTCCCCACCTTCTTTTTCCCCTCTTCTGAACCAACTCTCCCTCCCCCAGCGTGGGGAATGGATCCTTTCAATTGTTAAAAAAAAATTGAGAGTGTAAAGTGTGATCTCTAACCCTTCATTGCTCTCTCTCATATTTATTTTTGGTCCCACTTATAAAATTAATGGTGAGAGGTCACACTTTACTCCCTCAATTGTTAAAAAAAAATTGAGAGGATCCATTTCCCCCAGCGTGTGTGATCTCTTCCCCCTTCCCCCCTTATTCAATGTTTTTGTTTTTGTTTTATTTTTTTATTTAGGGGTATTTTTGAAATAAAAATTAAAATTTTGATAAAAAGGATGATTTTAAAATAAAGTGGAACCTTCAGGACCATTTTGTAGCGAAAAAAAAAGAATGGACGAAATAAATTTTCGACCTCTACAATAAAGACCAAAATCGTACTTAACCCTAGTTATAACTCTAAACTTAAACCCAAATTCTATACTCTCAAACCTTAAACTATATAAGCTAACCCTTACCCCGAAAATATATCATCTTTTTAAATACTTTCGACCATCTTCAGTATAAAAGAATTGGACTATAACTAAATATGCTATACATTTTTTACCGAAGATAGGAAGACTTGAACCCATAATCTCTTAAATGAATATGAAAAGACTATGTCATTTGAGTTATAGTTTGTTGACGCTAAATATACTATACTTATTACACTATGATCAGAATATAAAACGAACAATTTGATACTTGATTGATATGTTCTACCCAACTATTATATCTTTAAATAAAGGTGCTTTTAATAAAATATTCATTTCACAGTATGACATTTTTCCTAATTTTTTGTGATAATAAATATTTTATTCAATAGATATATTTTATTAGTTAATATTTTAATTATATTACACAATATAAATAGACTGATTATTAATTTATTACAAAACAATTATTTCAATAAACTCAAAATATATACATTAAAAAATTATTAATTATTATGTATTAAATCAGTTGTGAATAGATGTATTTTAATATATCAGAATAAAAATTATTGATTACAAATCTCAACTTAATATGGTTACGTAAATGGTAAATAGTGAATAATTTTTTTACAATATCAAAATATATAAAACCGTGTATTCCTTATAAGAAGGCTTGGTTATAAGGCTTTACTATCTCACATGTGACTAATGAGTGACTCCATCACAAGTATCACTAGCCATAGTTGGAACAAGCTCTGCCAAGCTTGGTCAAACTGCTCCCTACACAAGAAAAGAAGGGCTAGGTGTCGAATAACCATTCTACAAATGAGAATATCTTTATCTCTTTATGAAATAACATCTATATATGCTATAATCCACCGTTATATTATATAGGCTTCTGTCGTACAATTTCATAATAATCTAATCAAATTACATTCATTGGCTATTCTCATAAGCAACCATTATAAGATTAATTGTCACCGACTGAGTTTGATTAGCTAGCCCTGCAATTAAAATAAGAAACTTGAAAATTTTCAAAGCTAAAATAATAATTCTTACTAGGAACACATACATTAACTCTTGGTTTCGTAGAATAGTATTATATGTAAATACATGGCTTGTCTCATGACCAACTCATAATACATTTAGTACCAGAGGCAATGTTGACTTGAATCAAAATAAGTTCTACATCCCATTCAATAGTAAATGAGATGTGTAACGGACTATAATTCAAATAGCATGGTTTTTTTTATCTTCATTTAGAAGTGTCGGTGTCTCAAGGGGAATAGGAGCATAGTAAGTCTATAATTTGGATTTGAAACCTTGACCCTTAACAACATTAATAAGGTATTCAATTTCATCAGAAACCTCTTTCATGGAAGGCCTTTTTTGCCTCTGATCATCCAAGCATGAAGCTGCAAGATAACCCAAAGATTTCATAGTTTCCAGTTCCACATTGCTAGATCCATCTTTAAGCAACGGATCAAGAACCTCCATAAGCCTGTCCTCAACTATTTTCTTCTTAGCATACACTGCCAAGTTCACATTCTCTTCCTCCCTGTTAAAGTCAATAGCCCTCTGAGCAGTGAGTAGCTCCATTAACACAACTCCAAAGCTATAAACATCACTCTTATCGGTCAGTTGAAAGTTTCGGTAGTATTCCGGATCCAGGTATCCAAGAGTCCCCTGCGCGCTTGTAAAGATATGACTCTTGTTTTCTTCAGCTAATTCAACAAGCCTAGACAAGCCGAAATCAGAAACCTTGGCATCAAACTTGTCATCAAGAAGAATATTGCTAGATTTTACATCTCGGTGGTAGATTGGGGGCACGGCCGCAGAGTGAAGATATGAAAGTCCTTCGGCTGTTTGGTGTGCGATTTTTAGTCTTGTGTGCCATTTAAGTGGTTGCCTTTCGCCTACTCCGACCAAAGGGAGACGATGGAGGTAATCAAAGAGTGTCCCATTAGAAACATACTCATAAATTAGTAAAGGGTGCTCTAGCTCCAAGCAACAACCAAGGAGTCTCACTAGGCTTCTATGGTTAACTTGGCAGAGTACCCTAACTTCATTTTGGATTTGATCAATGCCTTTTGTGCTTCCAAGCTTGGCACGCTTGATGGCAGTTATGGATCCGTCATCAAAGGTGCCTTTGAACACTTCGCCGAAGCCACCAGAGCCGATGAGGTTTTCTTCCGCGAAGTTGTTGGTTGCTTTCCTGATCTCTCTGCCCGTGAAGATCCTTGATGACAATGGAGTTGCTTTGGCACTTGTGATTATTTCTTTCTTCTTTTTGTTCATGGTTCTCTTTGCTTTTTTCTTCATTTCAATTTGCTTCTTGTATAAAAGGGCTCCAATTACTACTGCAATGGTGATTATTCCACCTAAGGAAGCAGCCACAGCTGAAAACAACAAATTTTAGGAATCTCAATTACAAAAAAGAAGTGGTGTGATTTGAATACAAATAAATGTCTGTATGCAGTCTATAATTATATCTAATTATAAAAATGTTCAAAAGACGTATTGCTTTTAAAGAAAAAAGTTGTATTTATAAAAAAAAGAAAGAAAGAAGTTAGCATATTTATCACAAAAAGAATTTAAAAAGAAAAAACAAGGTTAGCTCAATGCATGGGAGCCATTAACCATAGTACAAAAGTGAGCTTTTATTTGATAATAGATAGAAGGCATCAATACCAGCCATGGCCATTTTCTTTTTCTGCCGAGCTTTGCAGCGGGTACCCTTTTCATGTCCTTTGCACTTTTTATCTAAAATTTCAACCATTTTTTCAAAGTGAAAATTAGCAAGGAATTGGAATTAATTAATCAAAAATATTTAATAACCAAAAAATTTTAGTTAAAATTAGTCAGAATTTATCTTGTAATAATTAATAAATATTAAATAAGATAAATTTTGATTTTTTTTATTTTTTTAATATTACTGTTAATTAATAACATTCTTTTAGCTCTAATTGTTTTCTTGCTATATATATTGTAGGAATGAGTCCAAGTTTAAACTTAGGATTTGATATGCATACTACCTAAATTACTTATAATTAACTTGTACGGTTAATCGAAAAAATATTTTGCACTAATACTTAGTGAGTAATAATTAAAAATTCTAATTCATTCTCCTAATTATCCTGTTAATGTGTCACTGTAACAAAAGTATTCGATCCACCATTATATTTTACCCCAAATAACTTGTAAACTGAAATATATAATCAATTATCAATTGACAATATAATATAAGCCTCTTTTATACTAAAACTATATATGTCAACCCAGCCCTAAGTTCTAACTGTAATGCCATTATTCTTATATATAAGTAGCCAACGAAGCATCTGTAAATCCTATAAAATTAGCAAATAATTAATCAATAAATTAAATTTTAATTAGAAAAATTAAGAATGCAAAACTAATATCAAAATAAGATAAAATTTTTTAAAACGAGAATTTTGATACTAATTTCAAAAATTTGGTCCAAAATTAGACTGGAAGAGCCGAACCGACTGAACCGGAGCACAAATCAAACCCGTAGACTCAACTGGACCCACTCTTAAAAAGGGGACAGAAGCATTTTCTTCCCCATTATCATCATAAACGCTGAACAGCGTTGAGAAGGAAGAAGAACTTCCCTAACCATCATCAATTTTCCAATTACCATAACTCCCCCGTTTAAGCTCCGATCGCCGCATTGTTCGCGGCCACGCGTCCAGCGCGTTGAGCTCTACATTTCTGTCGGATCAATTTTACCGGTAAATTCCATTTTCGTTTCAGAATCTCTATCCCCTTTCTCACGGTGAAATTGAACCCTTGTGATGAAATCTTGCCCAATTTAGTGTTTTAGGTTCGATCTAGCTTCCGAAACTTATTGGGCTTGAGTTATTATGCGTATGGGTACGGTAAGAACAACTTAAATGCTAGTCAATTTTGATTTTATTATGAAGAAGCTGAATTTGGAATATATATGTGAATTAGGTGTGAATTAAGTTTTTATATATGCTTTGGAATTGAAATGTGAACATTTGGAGGCTTGGTGGTGATTGAAGCTAAGCTTGTGGCTGGTTACTCTAAGCTTGAGGGACTGTTTTGTAGCTTGTGAGGCTGCCTTGGAGTGATCGGTCAATATATGGTTTAGGTTTCGATATAAGGTTGTGTGAAAACTTAGGCTAGAGCATTATAGGATAGATTGGAATGGTTTGATATGTTAAATGGTTAGTGTTTGTGATATTGATGAATAAATTGATATGGTATGGTGTTGAGTAATTAATAATGGGAATTAAAAGTATGTATGTGTATATGCTTGTATGTTGGTGATGAATGAAGGATGATGATTTTGGCAAGGTAATGGTGTGGTTGAGATAGTAAATGATATAATTTGGTCTTGTTGGTATTGACTTGATAATTAGTGTTGTAATGAGGATTGAAGATTTTCATGAAAATGGTATGAATGAGTATGTGTAGCAATATGTGGTTTGTGGCTAAATTGGTAAATTGGATGGAATATGATGTTATTGAGCTAAGGTTATTAGAATTGTTGTGTTATGGTTAAGGGTTGATTGTGTTGATGGTTGTGGTATGCTAAATTGGGTGGAGAAGAGGTTTGAAAGGAAAATGTGATTTTGGTGGTTTTGGTAAAAAGTTGATTTTGAATGAATTTTGGGAGTCCATAACTTGCTCCTCAAATTTTGGATGGAAATGTGGTTTGTTTCAAATGAAATGTGGTTTTGCAAACTTTTGAACGATATATATTTTGTGAAAAACGGAATTTCGTAGAGGAAGTTATGGACGATTGAAGTTTAGGGTGAAAACTGTGTTGGCAGGATATCAAAACTAGTTTGTAGCAGCTTTATGGGCATTCTGCCAATTTTTGGAAAACGTACATCCACGCGTACGCGTGGCGTGGCATTTTATCGACGCATACGCGAGTAGCCATGCGTGCGCATGAGAAGACAATGCGCATAATCACGCGTACGCATGACTCACGCGTACGCGTGACGTGCTATTCTCACCACGCGTGCGCGTGACCTCTGTTTGCTGCAAAACTTGATTTTTGGTGTTTTAAACCAGATTTTCACTTCTAAACCTCCATTTTTCTCTCTTTTAGATTTAGGGTATAGTACTAAGTCCAATAGCTAATTGGAGCTAGAAAAATAAGATAACTTGGAGATGAAGTAAGAGGTAAAATAATGAGTTATATGAAGGAGATGAGAATGTTAAATGAAGTTTATGCTATGGCTTGATAAATGATTATATATTGATTATGAAAATGTAATGGCTTATGAATGATGATATCTGAGATACGAGTTTTTTTGGATAAGAACTGTGGCTTGCCACTACGTGTTCCAGGTTGAATCTCGATACTCTGTTGACCCTACGTCGTAAGGTTGACCGGATACGTATAAATTCCCGGGTATAGATAGCCCCCATTGAGTGATTTGAATGATGAATGAATGTAAAATCTATGCATAGACTCATGGGGATGCGCGACGGGGGACAGTCTAAGGTTTTCGGACTTGTCGGGTTGGCTGGATAACCGACAGATGTGCCTCATCAGCCATAGGACAGGCATGCATCATGTGCATTTGTTTGTTTTGGTTGTTATGCACTACTTGGGATTGCCTAACTGAACATATGTATCCTGCTACTTGTATACTTGCTACTTGCACTATCTGCTTCTTACTTGTGTGTGAATCTGTTTGGTTATTTGTCTCTGCTGAATTATGGATGACGGAGGGACGGAGGAATGGTGAATTGGTTAAGTGTTAGGTGTTAGGTTTAAGGCAAGTGAGTATAGTATACTTAGAATATCTACCCCTATTTATGGCTTTTACTTAGCAATTAAGTTCTATAATTGTATGACGAAGTTCTAGGATTGCCTCTGACATTTCCAGGACCTTATTTATTATACGCGTGGCACCTTTACCATGCTGAGAACCTCCGGTTCTCACCCCATACTGTGTTATTATTTTCAGATGCAGGTCGAGAGGCTCCTCGCTAGGCGTCTGGATTCTGGAAGCGGAGTAGTCCTGGGTGTATTTTGGGCTTTATGATTGTGTATATATGACTCATGTACTTAGCTTGTTCCCCAAGAATCTTGCTTATTTTGTTCCTCATAGAGGCTACAGGAGAGCTAGGGGCTTGATTTTGTATTTTGGGTGTTGGGATATATATATATATATATATATATATATATATATGTAAATATTCTCTGGCCAGCCTTGGTTTCGCAGGCTGAGTCAGGAGCTAGTTCCTCTGTATTATTGGCACTCTTATGACTCTCTACTTATTCCTACCCTTAGCTTTTAGGTTTCTTAGCACGCAAGTAATCTTTCCTCTTGAGCGTTGCGCTTTTTATCTTCCGATTTTGTTTCACCCATTTTTCAAGACTCCTAATATATTATCTCTTTTCACTATTATATGTATATTTTAACTGGTTAGAGGTCCGTAACACCACACTACCTCTGTTCTATGACTTAAGCGTAAAACTCTGTGTAATAGGGTGTTACACAGCTTATATAGGTTGTATTTAAAAGTGAGATTGAGACCTAGAGATAAAAATTAAAAAATAAAAAAAAAAGAGATAGAGATTAAATTAAAATTTTTGTATTGTGTTTAGTATAAAATATATAGGAATGAATTATGTTTTAATATCATGTTTGATTTAAGATAAATATAAACACTAAGAAATAAATTTAAAAATTAAAAATTTAAATAAAAATATTTTAAAAAAAATATTACTAAAACTTTTCAGTTTTTGTCCTTAAAAAATTTAGTTTTCATGTGTCTCCACTTTTTAAAAATGCTAAAAAAAAACTAAACTTGTGTATTACAAATTAAAATTAAAATTTTAATTTTCGTCTCTCGTTATCAAATACAATACTTAGTTCAAATCCTCTGTTTTCTATCCTAGTTCTAGAAAACAAACATAACCATAGGGTTATACTCAATTTACTCCTAGGTTTTGCTAACAAATTGTCCTCATTAAGATACATACTTGCTAGAAATACAAAAAGGGAATTTTATTGAAAATAAGAGATTTTAAATTTTTAATGTCATAAAGCATATCAACATTTAATATTTTTTTCACTAAAAGCTTTTTTTTTTTAATTTTATATTTTCTTAGAGAATTTTCTTTTCTTGATTAAAATATATAATATAACTAGCTATACCTAATTAACATAAAAAATTCTATTTATATACTAAAATTAACTATTATATATTATATAAAAATATATTTAATTTATTTTTTAATATATATTTTATATTAATAATTGATTTTAATATACGTCTAACATAATTGAATCAATATTACCAATAGTTTTGCATATACTTTAGTATTATAATTGTTATAAACTTTCTAAAGCATGGATCAATTGAACACAAGAAAAAGTGTATTAATAATTTGGATTTAACTCAACACTGTTCTAAGAACAATAGAACATTGATTAAGAGAGTTAAAGTAAAAAAATTTACTTTTTATTTTAATATAATTTTAAGAAAAAAGGACAATAGGTTATTGACCTTTTGATTCATGGACATTTAAGTTCTCGAAAATTTGAAAATACATTTAAGTCAATGACCTTTTTAAAATTTGAACATATTGATACTTCATATTCATTTGGATATGTCAGACCCAACAAAAAATCAAATGTGACTCTCGTTGTACTGACTTGGTTGATACGAATACACATGTGAGAGAATTTTTAAAATGAGACAAATTAGACCCAAAGATTAATATGTCCAAATTTTGAAGAAATCAGGGACTTAAATGTATTTTTAAATCTTCAGAAACTTAAATGTCCGCGGATCAAAAAGTCAAGAATCAATTTCACCTTTTCTTTAATTTCAATGTATTTAATGTATTAAAAATTTAAAAAATAAACTCCAAATTAGTCCTTAAAGAATTTTAAATCGAACACTTTGATCTCTAACAAATTTTTATTAAATAGACGTCTTTGATAATTATTCTCGTCGAACAAATTGGTCTCTCCATTGTTTTGAAAAATAGGCTAATTTGTCTTTATATATAATAATATTTTTTGGACTTAATTGTCTTATAAACAAATTTGTAAGGACTTATTTGTTTAACACGGATAGAAAATATTTTATTAAAATTGATTGAAAAATCAATCTTTCAGACAAGAATAATATTTAGGACTTTTAGAAAATAATAGTTTATTGAGAGACTAAAGTGTCCTATCATAAATTTTTTAGGGACTAATTTAAATGTTTATTTTTTTAAAAATTTACGTTTTTATTAATAATCATGCTATGTGTATACTGAAATTGACAACTAGTATAAAATATATGTTAAAAAATAAAATATATATTAAAAATAAATTAAATAATAATATATTTATATATAAATATATAGTGACTAATTTTAATGACTAATTCTAATATACACTTAATATTTATTTTAACTAAAACCTTTTCTTTATAGTATCCTAATCAAGTATAAACACAAAAGGTAATTAGGTTCTTATTTTTTAACTATAGCAATTTTTTTATTTTAGAAGAGTAGTTACAATTTGATCGTGTTCTAACATACATATAGCTGATTATAATATTTAACGACGAAAAATACTAAAAGGCTATTAATATTTATTATTTTTTTCATTATTTTTAGTTATTAATTTATTTTTTTATTTAATAATTCAAGTGATAATTTTAGTTCTCGCTTTTAACAGGCTTGAGCTTGAATTTAGCTTTCAACATACTTGAAATTTGACTCTGAACTTGAGTTTGAGCTTGACCTCGACCTCCTAGACCTTGACATAACCCACTAGCAGGATCCCACTTGAAGCCAGCAATGCACAAGCACCTTTGCACCCCACCACTTGTGGGACCCACTCCACACTTGGAATTCAACAATGCATTGCAATCCATTGGCCCCTTACAAACCGGTTCCTGTGGTGCCACCCACTCAATTGCAACCCCTAACTCCGGCCACCCCTTCCCTGGTGTCCCTGACACACCGTTAAAGTCCACAAAACTCTGATACGCCGCACAACCACCACTACCGCGAACTCGAACCTCGTACTCCTTGTGGGGCCCACCGGTTTTGTAGGCACAACAAGTTGGCACGCGCTCGCACGCGTAGGCATCTTTATGGTCCTTAATGTAACTGTGGCACGGGCTACTTGCGGAGCAGTCGAGTGGCGGTGCGTGAGGCGCGTTGATGGTACAATTCAACAAAATGATAGTGTTGCCGGTGGCAATGGCAAAAGGAAGGGTTTCATTGAGGCGAATGCCTTCACAATGGAAGTCCGTCGATACACACGCGCTTCTATCCAGTGTGGCAGGTTGGATTATGATATGGCGGGTTGTCGGGTTGATGGACTTGATCATGTAGGATGACCCGGCAAGTGCATCGAACCACAATATGCCTCCGATGCACCGGATTTTATAACTCGGGTCACCGCAGTCCGGTCCGGTGCTTAACGGATATGGAACTGGGTGTGGGCCACAATTGACACACTGGCGCGTGGCAGTGCATGACAGCAATAGTGCTGCAATTGTGGCTATTAGCGTAGTAATTTTATGTTGTTTCATTAAAAAGCAATAAGTGTTGAAACCGGCCACAGAATTGTAAGAAGAAAGCAATAGTTGTTTTATATGCTCATGTTGCTAGTTGCTACATATACATTATTTTTTAAAATATCAATTTAAAGAAAAATTGAGTAGAAATGGTTTTGGAAGATAAATAATACTAGTTTGCTATGGTACGTGGGGGAACGTGAAGTTTATTTTGTTGCGTTTTTCCAAAAATATTGTGTATTTTCATGGACAAATACAGATGTAATTCCTACTATTCAGAGTATATGATTCACAATGAAGTGAATGGCAGAACTATATTAGTGGACTCTGGGAAACATTACATGCATCTACGCATCTTGTTTTAGGTTTGCCCAAAGTCAGATATATATTTCGGTTATTAAGGAAGATATGCAGGTTTACTTCTCAGCATGGATGCGACATTATTGCTAATCTTATTATCAACATTCAAAAAACCCTTTTATCTAGTCTCCTTTACAATGCATTTAGACTTGGTTTGATAAAAAGATTTTAAAGAGATGTTGCAATTTGCAAATATTTCGTTTTGTACTTGCTAAATTAAAAAATCATATATTTAAATTTATAACTTTTAAAAATTAAAAATGTTTTTCAAAATAGCTAAAAAAAATAGTGATCTTCCTCAATTCATAGAAGTTTGAAATAATCCTGTGCCATTTTTAATAATCTATTTTACCAACCAGTTTCTCTAGAAAATCAAATTTTTTTAGCTAACAATTAGTTAATAAAGTAGTACATAGACAAAAGTTCGGAGAAAAAAGAAAAATAAAAGAAAATAGAATTTTTAAAAAAATAAAGATTAACTAATTATTAATTGAAAACAATTGATTCCATTTCTTTCTTTATCGAATATTTTTCATCCACATGATATTCATGTGTTTATTGCATTCAGGTCTTGAAAGAAAAGAGAAGGAAGAAAGGGAATCAAAACGAGAGATCCAAACTTTGATGCCATCTACACACTATATAATGGATTACCAAGATATTGCCTTGGAGATATTACGTTTTACGGATTTGAGACTTGTAATCTAACAGGGACGGTTGGTGTATACACACAAGCAGAAGATTCATATAACGTAACCTACGGATTGAAAATTTTTGTTTCCGTTTTGACTTCTTTTTTTTTTTTTAATTTTTTTGGATCGTCATTTTTTATGTTAGTAAAAATATTTTTGTTATTTAATTTTTTAATTAAAGTAAAAAAATTTATTTACTCCATCAGTACTCAAAATACATAAATATTTTTTTAATTCTTTATCGTTTGCAGAAACCTTTTTAATTATAGTCAAGTTTATACTTATTCTTCCTATTATTGCTTTTTAGAACATTCATTTTAAATATCAATACATTATTTGATGAATACTTCTTGAAACTAGCTAAAAAGATCTTGTCTCACACTACATTACATTATATCTTGTTCAACTTCATAAATCATGTGACAACTAATATAATTTAAAAATATAAATAATACATTTCAAAAGATAAATATAAATAAGAATCATAACCAATATAATTTATGTATATAAAAAAGTTTTTAAATTTATCATGTTAAAATAATTTATTTCTTAGATAAAAAAAATTTATTTTACAAAAATATAAGTTGTCATTTTTCAATGTTAACAGGGCTCTATGAAAAAGAGAGAGCTAAATGCATAAAGAGATGAAGAACTTAAGGATTTGAAAAAATTACTGTTTTGGCTTTTGATTTTATTTATTTGCTTATTGAAGAAAAAGAGAAAAAGAAAGAGAAAAAGAATGGATGTCTAGATCTCCCACCAAACTTGTTACTAACTTCAACTCGTTCTTACAAATTTCTTAACAACTACCTTTTAATCTGAATCTTAACTTAGAAGAAAGAGAGAGCATTATAGAGGATGTTGCTTTACCTTTTATTTTTTCTTTTTTGATTTTTTTTTTCTATTCTTTATTCCTAAATTTTATAAAAATGACACTTGAATGAATACTCCACGACTATTGGAATGTATAAAATATAATCTATTTTGAATATACCATTTGAAACTGTTCTTGTGTAGATGAACTTCTGAAATATATCTTGTCTTAGAGAAAATTGAACTTGCCTCTTCGTCTCCAAAGGAAACGTTCAAGTCAGTATGTATTTAAGGAGTTAATACTCAAATTGGCCCCTAAAATTTGACCCCGACTCAATTTAGCCCTCAAGGTTTCAATTGACTCTAATTGTACCCTGAAATTTTGACCCGCGCCTCAAATTGGCCCTTATATCATTTTTCATCACCGAAGAGCTGACGTGGCAATTTTAAATGACACCTAGCAGTCTCAAAACGACGCCGTTTTACTGTTGGCGCCGAAATCCTTAGAAACGACGTCGTTGACATGAAAAAAGGGGTTAAATGAAATCCAAACATTAACCACTTCAAAAGTGAAACCTAATTGACCATTTCTCTTCCTTCTCTTCCCGTCGTATACGTTCTCGTCAGAGAAGCACCATGGGTGTCACAGTAATGGAGGTTTGAAGATTTTCTTACTTGTTTCGCTCCCATAGTGAAGATTAATTACCTGAGAGTCATCTTTTGAAAAACAGGTTAGTAACAAAAACACTACTCTCAACTACCATGCTATGTTTTTCTCAAAATATTGGTTGTGGATTGTTTTTCATTTTTTTCAGTCTACTTCATCAGTAAAACTTTGGGAGAATGTGGTTGATTATGGTTGTTGATGATGATAGAGTTTTTGTTTATTAGGGTTTAATTTTTTTGCATGCGTGTGACTGTGATCAACTGAATCATTCAGTTTTTTGTCCGTTTGAGCAGTCTTTGATTCTTTATATTCCATTTTAAAATAACAATTTTACACATTCATATCCTATTTTAATTTAATTGTTGACTGGGTAATTTCTTTTAAAAATAAAGGATTTTTTGTGCTGAACATTGTCTGCATCAATGACCACCATGAGTGTTTTATTATACATCTGAAATTAAGTGATAATCATAAACTGAACTTCTTGATTTTTCTTAGACATTGACATTAGTACTATGGCTTGGAGGTGTCGTTGATGATCATATTCAAGATTTCAGTGTATTTATATATTAAAATGGGATCCTTGAATTCCCGTCCCTCGACTAATGAACACACCTGACAATTTTGCTTTCATGTGTTTCCTTGTTCCTTCTTGTATTATTATTTACAAGAGTACTGATATAGTGGAAATGGAGTACTGCATTATGTAACGATCATAACAAGAATATAATTTTGATAAAAAAATTCTACTTTTATATATGAATTTTAAGGGTGTGATTACTAGTTGGAATATAATTTTGCTTAATGAACACACTTGACAATTTTGTTTTCATGTGTTTCCTTGTTCCTTCTTGTACTATTATTTACAAGAGTACTGATATAGTGAAAAGGGAGTACTACATTATGTAACGATCATAACAAGAATATAATTTTGATAAAAAAAATTCTACTTTTATACATGAACTTTAAGGGTGTGATTATTAGTTGGAATATAATTTTACTTAATGAACACACTTGACAATTTTGCTTTCATGTGTTTCCTTGTTCCTACTATTATTTACAAGAGTACTGATATAGTGAAAAGGGAGTACTGCATTATGTAATGATCATAACAAGAATATAATTTTAATAAAAAAATCATACTTTTATACATGAACTTTAAGGGTGTGATTACTAGTTGGAATATAATTTTGCTTAATGAACACACTTCACAATTTTGCTTTCATGTGTTTTCTTGTTCCTTCTTATACTATTATTTACAAGAGTACGATATAGTGGAAAGGGAGTACTGCATTATTATGTAATGATCATAACAAGAATATAATTTTGATAAAAAAAAAATCCTACTTTTATACATGAACTTTAAGGGTGTGATTACTAGTTGAAATCTTTGAGGGAAGGAATGATTTAATGATTAAAGTGGAGTCTATTTTTTTTCTCAAGAACCCTTCCCTTAAATTTGCTGCATGAGTATTTTAACACGGCACTTGTTAAAAAGAAAAAAAGGCATCTTTTTAAATGCTTAATATTTTCGATAATGCATGTGATAGTTTACTTTTTTGTACTTCCTTAATAAGTTTTTACGAGATTCATTACAAATTACTTGTTCTTGTTAAGATGTGAACATTATATTGTTATTCCATGCATAATTATTGTGCAGATTATTGCATTAAGTGGTACAGCAAATAAGCTGTTAAATGGGAAGTGAAATGGAGTTTTTTTTGCTTCTGGTGTCTGAATTATTCTGCCATTAATTATCCTTGTAAAAAGCATAATCCTTCATGTTTAGGTATTTCAAATACTTGTGACTGTTAGTTATGTAATTGATTGTGTGAAGATTTTAACTTCTTTGTTCTACTTTGGCAATCAGTTGTGAAAAATTTTTGCCCTTTTATTCTCTTTTCTTTTTTTTAGATAGGACAATGAGTTTCTCTTATTTGCTTTTCCACTTAAAGATTGAAAATAATACTCATTGGTTTTAACAATAATTAAAACGCAGATCAAGCTGGTATGTTTTGTTGAAGGTTTCCTGTTTTTATTATTATTATGGTTAAAGATACCTGGTCTCCTAGTCCCTATTCATTCTGGCCATTCATAAAGTAAAAGGGATTATACTTGTTTCATTATATTCTGTGAAGTATTGGCAATGTTGGGTAGTGTTGTATAGCATAATAGTTTGATACTTGAGCCAAAGTTGAATTTACTTTGATTAGCAAAGTTGTAATTGTATCCAAATATTGTTGATTTTACTTGCTTTATTCTTTCATGTTTCATGATTAAGGATTGCATGAGACAGATTGAAATTAAACCAAATACCTTTAACAAAATATTCATGTTTTTTAATGGTAGCCAAAACACTTTTAATTGATTAAGTTGTTTAATATATTAGAACTAAGCCCCAACTGAATTGTCTGTAATCTGAATTACTATTTTCAATTTATTGTAGTGTTGTTTTTAATTATTGTATCTCCTGAATCTTATTTATAGATGGGTGAAGGTATAACGATTGTGTATTATCATGGAGGCAGTTTTGTCACCAAACCAAATGGCAGTTGGTTTATGACAATGATCACACTGATGAGTTGACTGGGCTGGATGAGGATGTATTAGATGTATTTTCACTAAGAGAGTACTAAAAGATCCTAGGTTATGATAACATGGTTGAGTATTTGTGGCTTGTTCCTGGTAAACCTATGAAGAGTGGACTGTGAGCACTAAGTCATGACAAAGAGCTAGTAGAGATGTGCTTCTGCAAAGAACAATGGGGAAACAGTGCACATATACTATAAGCATGGAGTTTTCCAACCCATGATAGAGGAAGAAGCACCTGAATTGATAGAGCTAACACCCAATGCCACTGAAAACGTTGTCAAGGGGACCACACCTAGCCCAAAGAATGATACACCAACCATTCCATCCCATATCAAATCATCCATCAACAGCACAAGTGAAGGCCCTTCCAAAGAGGCATCCAAGTCCCTACCAGCATCTGCTTCCATCCCCCTGGTGAAGGAGATACCCCAACCAAAACCAGCACCTAAACCCACACCTAAGCCCAGGCCAGCAACTAAGGAGAAAACTAAGCCTACACCTACGCCCAAACCTGCACCTAATGAGACACCTAAGCCCATACCCAAACCTACACCTAAGCCCAAGTCCACATCCAAACCATCACCTCAACCCAATCCTACATCAAATACAATTAAGTCCGCACCCAAGTCTGGGTCCAAATCCAATCCAACACCCAAATCAGCATCCAAGCCTAATCCAACACCCAAATCAGCCCCCAAATCTAAAGCCACTTCATCCAAATCAATTGATACTTCAACAAGATCCTCTGCTAGACTAAAAGGAAGAGTAGTGGGACAAAAACAAGATACTGGCAGCAAGAAAACCTATATAAGCCTCGATGACAACAATGGCAGTGACAATGATTCACATGACTCGTACAAATCTGCAGAAGACAGCCTATACAAGCCTGGACCACAAGACAGTTCTACTGAATCAGATATTGAAGGTGGTCTTTCGGCAGCTAGGTTGAGGGAATTTAAGTTGAAGCATGCTCCAGGTGCTGCCTGGAAGAAGGGCAAGGAGAAAATATTAGAAGAAGATAACGGTCTGGTTGTGGAGAATTCTAACGAAGAAGTAGATTGGGCGCAAGTGCTGAGCAACAGAGAAAACAACCAAGAATCTTATTATGCATATGATCCAATTCACGATGATTCTAATGGAAACGACTCTTAAAAATTCGAAGAATTGAAAACCCCCCCAAACTCAGATGAGGAGTGGAGTGATGACGATGATGTTGATGATGTGCACCCAATCTTCTCTGAGGGTGGCCGATTCGGTGAACTAAAGCTACAAGTTGGAATGAAGTTCAGTAACAAGAATGAATTTATGAATGCTGTGAGAGAATTCATCATTCAAGAGGGTAGGGAGATTAAATTTAGAAGGAATGAGAGCTACATAGTCAGAGCTATTTGCAAGTGGACAACTGGAGAAGATGAGGATATGGTTAGATGTCCATGGGTTACTTATGCATCCAGGGATTCTGAGGAGACATGCTGGCAATTAAAAACATTTAAGAATGAACACATATGTCCTAGGATGAGCAAAAACAGGGCAGCCAACAAGAGATGGCTTGCTGGCAAGTTGGTAAAGAAATTGAGGAGGTATCCGAGCTTAAAGCACAGTGAAGCTAAAGCATATTTCACGAGAAGGTGTGACCTGGATCTAAACAAATCATCACTAACCAGAGCTTTAATGGATGCAAGAAATATTATTTACGGTGATGCAGCTGCCCAATATGGTTTGGTTAGAGATTATGCAGAAACTCTACTTAAGAGTAATCCTGGTTTAATAGTAAAGATTGGTACATATCTTCAAAGGGATGATACTATATTTGAAAAAATGTATGTATGCCTGGATGGATGTAAGAAGGGTTTTAAGGCTGGCTGCGGCCCACTGATCGGACTCGATGGAGCCTTCTTGAAGACTCAGTTTGGTGGACAAATACTCTCAGCAGTGGCTCAGGATGCCAACAACCATATATATCCAATTGCGTGGGCAATTGTTGATGTTGAGAATAAAGAGAATTGGAGGTGGTTTTTGGACCTGCTGCTTGATGACTTGGGTGATTACATGGCTAACAAATGGGCTTTTATGTCAGACATGCAAAAGGTAAATGAGTAAACGTATTTGTATAATTAACCTCATATATGCTGTGACGACTGTGATTAAAAAAATTTATTTGTATAATCAATTCATACTTGCTGTGAGGACTATGATTAGTAAATATATTCGTTGCGAGGGTCTGTTTGACGTCACTTAATATATTTGGGGGGTCTGTTTGAGGTCACTTAATATTTTTTGGGGGTCTGTTTGAGACACGATAATTGAAATTTCATGTGTTACTAGTTCAGGGTTTGGCTTCAGCAGTAAAGGAGCTCATGCCCAATGTACACCATCGATCTGTGTCTGGCATCTATGGAAGAATTTTAACAAACAATGAAAAGAGCAGGAGTACAGAGGACTATTATGGGAGTGTGCTAGGGAAACAACTCGCCATGGTTTTGATCAGAAGATGGATAGGTTAAAGAGACTCAACGAGGGAGCTTGGGCATATTTGGATAAGTGGCCTAGAGAAGCATGGACTAGGGCATATTTCTGATACGATAAAAAATTGATAATATTTGTAACGATGCTTGTGAGGTTTTTAACTCGAGGATCAAGGAATACAGAGCTAAGCCAATAATCACCTTGTTAGAGGAGGTTCGGATGTTTGCGATGCAGTCTATTGCAAAAAACAAGGTTAAGTTATGCCACCATGTTGGTAAGCTCCCACCAATCCAATATAGTAGATTGCAGAAAATCTGGAAAGAATCTCAAAAATGGATACCGATTTGGAGTGGAGATTAAGAGTATCAAAGATTTGAGATCCACGGTTGGCCTACCAACATGGCTGTTAACTTGGAAAGAGCATATGTACCTGTAGGTTTTGGCAAATAACAGGTACTGAGGTAGCCAATAATTACTTATTTCTATTTATTTGTATCATTTGATTAAACATAGTTTAGATTAGATAGTGACTGATTTGTATTCATTTAAGTGTTGTTATTTGTTTAACTATTTTATTTGTCTTTGGTAATTGGTCTCTATTTAAAAAGATTATTGGATAATGTTTCACCACATCTATCTTCGTAGGCATGCCGTGTGTCCATGCATGTGCAGCCATCTCCAAGATAAATCGAAATTCTGAGGATTTTTGTCATCATTGGCTGACCATGGAAGCTTATAGAGATACCTACAAGCACTCTCTCAATCCAATACCAGGACAAGATCTTTGGGAGAGAAGTGAACAAAATAGGCCTCATGTACCTAAAATGAAGTGAAAGCCAGGGCCGATAACCCAAAAAAGACGGAAGGATGTTGATGAAGAGCCATCTAGTATTAAGAAGTCAAAAACTGAAACCAAGTTAAAGAGGAAATACAAAGAATTCACATGTACTTACTGTGGTACGAGAGGGCATACAAAGAGAAGTTGCGCTCATAGGAAAGCTGATGACCTTGCTAGTGCCCTTGTTAATGCAGCAGCGGCTGTTGTTGCAAAAGAAAAAGGTTCTAAGGCTGGAGAGACTAGAGATCCAGCAAATGCTGCTACTACTAACACCCAAGCTGCTGAGATTAATGAAAATGCTCCATTAGCACCAGGGCAAGCTGTTGATGATGTAAATGCTTCAGAGATTGATCTCACCCAACCCACTTACTCACAGCCAGAAAATCAGGAACATGTAGTGATTGGTTTCTAATATTTGATTAACTGTTAACTAGTTTGTATTGGTTTATAATACATGAGTAAATGTTGGGTAGATCCAATTGATTGATACTATTTGATAATATATTGCTTGGTTTTTATTGGGTTGTATTGGTCGCTAATTCTGTTAACAATTTCACTAGGTCCCTCCATCAGACCCACCTCCACCTCCACAACAGGTCACAAGGTCTGACAAGCTGCAATCTAAGAGGAAAAAAACTTTCAATGTGGACCCAATGCAAGGAGCAAGTTCTGGGACAGCTGCACGCTTGGCAGAGTTTATGACATTCGTCCCCACCCCGGGCTTCAAACCACCAACAACAAAATAGAAAACGATTTGCAATGTTGACTGGAAGTTGTGTAGAACATATTTTGTAGAGAGCATTTGATCAAACTATGCTCTTTTGATATTTTATTACTATGTTATGTAGAGCAATCTATTTTGGTTTAGGATATTTGAAACTATGTTATCTAGGGTGTTTGAAGTATGATACAGATACTGCTATTACTAATGCTGTGATATTGACAATGATTAATGACTATGAATTACTTTATGAATTACTTATTTGTGGGTCCTCTGTCAAGTGCAAGAACCACAAAAGGTTCTATTAGATTTTCTTTTGTCACTAATGGAAGTGCATACTACATATATAATTATCAGAGCCAGCTCCTGATCTTGTCTTCATATACAGACTCATAACAGCTTGACCGATTTGATCAAACTATGCTCTTCTGATACTTATTTGGTCATAAGTTATACCTCCTCTTTTGTATAATCTCAGTTTTAAAGAATTTTTATAGGATATATCATTACCAAGAGAACATAAAATTCCATTTCTATTTTGTCATTAAATACATAACAATGCTTCATTCACATAACTGACATCACAGTTACATATATTTCATCCCACCTAATCCATAAGCTACAATCACAATTCTAAAAATAATAACAAACACAGACAACATAATATTCCACATTTTTAATATTCTAATTTCAGCTTCAACTGCACTAATTTTCCATCCCAGAGATATTTTTCAATGGTTTTCACTAACTGAACTTTCATTTCTGCCAACTATGGCTTCTTCTTCTTCAACATCTGCCTATTTAAAAAAGCCGCACCATCTCTTACCGGTAGTCTATGGTGCACGAAATTGTGATCTCTGGTAATGGCTCCAAAAACTTGGTGGTCTAATCTCAATTCATAATTTGTCACAACTTCGATACAACTAACCAGCAAGTGCACTGGGTCGTCCAAGTAATAAACCTTACGTGAGTAAGGGTTGATCCCACGGAGATTGTCGGCTTGAAGCAAGCTATGGTCACCTTGTAAATCTCAGTCAGGCGGATATAAAACAGTTATGGAGTTTTCGAAAATAATTAATAAAAGAAGGATAGAAATACTTATGTAATTCATTGGTGAGAATTTCAGATAAGCGCACAGAGATGCTTTCGTTCCTCTGAACCTCTGCTTTCCTGCTGCCTTCATCCAATCAGTCTTACTCCTTTCCATGGCTGGCTTTTTGTAAGGACTTCACCGTTGTCAATGGCTACTTTTAATCCTCTCTGGAAAATGGTCCAAATGCTCTGTCACCGCATGGCTAATCGTCTGGAGGTTCTCGATCATACTGGAATAGGATTTACTATCCTTTTGCGTCTGTCACTACGCCCAGCACTCGCGAGTTTGAAGTTTGTCACAGTCATTCAATCCCAGAGTCCTACTTGGAATACCACAGACAAGGTTTAGACTTTCCGAACTCTCATGAATGCCGCCATCAATCTATCTTATACCACGAAGATTCTGATTAAGAGATCCAAGAGATACTCATTCAATCTAAGGTAGAACGGAAGTGGTTGTCAGGCACGCGTTCATAAGGAATGATGATGATTGTCACGTTCATCACATTCAGGTTGAAGTGCGAATAAATATCTTAGAAGCGGAATAAGTTGAATTGAATAGAAAAACAATAGTACTTTGCATTAATCTTTGAGGAACAGCAGAGCTCCACACCTTAATCTATGGAGTGTAGAAACTCTACCGTTGAAAATACATAAGTGAAAGGTCCAGGCATGGCCGAGAGGCCAGCCCCCATGATCTAAGAACTAGGCATCCAAAGATGTTCAAAGATACAATCCCAGATTCAAAGATATCTAATACAGTAGTAAAAAGTCCTATTTATAATAAACTAGTTACTAGGGTTTACTGAAGTAAGTAATTGATGCATAAATCCACTTCTGGGGCCCACTTGGTGTGTGCTTGGGCTGAGCTTGAAGTCTACACGTGGAGAGGTTATTCTTGGAGTTGAACGCCAGCTTTTGTGCCAGTTTGGGCATTGAACTCCACTTTGCAACTTGTTTCTGGTGCTGGACGCCAGAATTGGGCAGAAAGCTGGCGTTGAACGTCAGTTTGCGTCGTCTAAACTTGGGCAAAGTATAGACTATTATATATTGCTGGAAAGCCCTGGATGTCTACTTTCCAACGCAATTGAAAGCGCGCCATTTTAAGTTCTGTAGCTCCAGAAAATCTATTTTGAGTGCAGGGAGGTCAGAATCCAACAGCATCAGCAGTCCTTCTTCAACCTCTGAATCTGATTTTTGCTTAAGTCCCTCAATTTTAGCCAGAAAATACCTGAAATCACAGAAAAACACACAAACTCATAGTAAATTCCAGAAATGTGAATTTAGCATCAAAACTAATGAAAACATCCCTAAAAGTAACTAGATTCTACTAAAAACATACTAAAAACAATGCCAAAAAGCGTATAAATTATCCGCTCATCACAACACCAAACTTAAATTGTTGCTTGTCCCCAAGCAACTGAAAATCAAATAGGATAAAAAGAAGAGAATATACTATAAATTCCAAACTATCAATGAAACATAGCTTCAATCAGATGAGCGGGACTTGTAGCTTTTTGCCTCTTGAATAGTTTTGGCATCTCACTTTATCCATTGAAGTTCAGAATGATTGGCATCTATAAGAACTCAGAGTTCAGATAGTGTTATTGATTCTCCTAGTTCAGTATGATGATTCTTGAACACAGCTATTTTATGAGTCTTGGCCGTGGCCCTAAGCACTTTGTTTTCCAGTATTACCACCGGATACATAAATGCCACAGACACATAATTGGGTGAACCTTTTCAGATTGTGACTCAGCTTTGCTAAAGTTCCCAATTAGAGGTGTCCAGGGTTCTTAAGCACACTCTTTTTTTGCTTTGGACCTTGACTTTAACCACTCAGTCTCAAGTTTTCACTTGACACCTTCACGCCACAAGCACATGGTTAGGGACAGCTTGATTTAGCCGCTTAGGCCATGATTTTATTCCTTTAGGCCCTCCTATCCACTGATGCTCAAAGCCTTGGGATCCTTTTTATTACCCTTGCCTTTTGGTTTTAAGGGTTACTGGCTTTTTGCTCTTGCCTCTTGGTTTTAAGAGCTTTTGGCTTTTTCTGCTTGCTTTTTCTCTCTTTTTTTTTCTATTTTTTTTTGCCTATTTTTTTCTATTTTTTTTCTGCAAGCTTTGTTCTTTGCTGCTTTTTCTTGCTTCAAGAATCAATTTTATGATTTTTCAGATTATCAAATAACATGTCTCCTTGTCATCATTCTTTCAAGAGCCAACATATTTAACATTCTTAAACAACAACTTCAAAAGACGTATGCACTGTTCAAGCATTCATTCAGAAAATAAGAAGTATTGTCACCACATCAATATAATTAAACTAAGTTCAAGGATAAATTTGAAACTCATGTACTTCTTGTTCTTTTGAATTAAAACATTTTTCATTTAAGAGAGGTGATGGATTCATAGGACATTCATAACTTTAAGACAAAGTTACTAACTACTAATGATCATGTAATAAGACACAAACATAGATAAGCTTAACATAGAAAACGAAAAACAGAGAATGTAAGAACAAGGAATGAGTCCACCTTAGTGATGGTGGCGTTTCCTTCTTGAGGAACCAATGATGTCCTTGAGCTCTTCTATGTCTCTTCCTTGTCTTTGTTGCTCCTCCCTCATTGCTTTTTGATCTTCTCTTATTTCATGAAGGATGATGGAGTGCTCTTGATGTTCCACCCTTAGTTGTCCCGTGTTGGAACTTAATTCTCCTAGGGAGGTGTTGATTTGCTCCCAATATTTATGTGGAGGGAAGTGCATCCCCTGAGGTATCTCAGGAATCTCTTGATTTGCAGCCACATGTTCTACCACTGAGCTATAGACCCTTGAGATGAATCTTTCCATCTCCCATGACTCGGAGGTGGAAGTAATTGTCTTCCCTTTCCTCTTTCTTGAGGTTTCTCTGGCCTTAGGTGCCATTAATGGTTATGGAAAAACAAAAAAGCTATGCTTTTACCACACCAAACTTAGAATGTTGCTCGCCCTCGAGCAAAAGAAGAAAGAATAGAAGAAGAAGAAGAAGATATGGAGGAGATAGAGGGATGTGTGTATTCGGCCATATGGGTGGGATTGGGTGGGAAAGAGATGTTGAATTTTGAAGGTAGGTGGGTGTATGGATGTGAGTGGTAAATGGAAAATAGAAGGGATGACCATGAATGGAGAGAGAGAGGGTGAGAAGAAGTGAGTGGAGGTAGGTGGGGATCCTTTTGGGGTCCACAGATCCTGAGGTATTCAAGGATTTACAACCTTGCACAAAATTAGGCATACAAAATGCCCTTGCACACAACTCTGGGCGTTCAGCGCCAGATTGGTGCTTGTTCTGGGCGTTGAACGCCCATTTGTTGCCCATTCATGGCGTTGAACGCCAGAACCATGCTTGTTCTGGGCGTTCAGCGCCAGCTCTTCTCCAGGGTGCATTTCTGGCGTTCAAACGCCCAGATGCTGCCCATTTCTGGCGTTCAGCGCTAGAACCATGCTCTGTTCTGGCGTTGAACGCCCAAAACATGCTTCTTACTGGCGTTTAAATGCCAGTAAGGTCTTCCTCCAGGGTGTGATTTTTTTCTGCTATTTTTGGTTCTGTTTTCAATTTTTATATTTATTTTGTGACTCCACATGATCATGAACCTAATAAAACATGAAAGAACAAGAAAAATAGATTTAGATAAAAATTGGGTTGCCTCCCAACAAGCGCTTCTTTAATGTCAATAGCTTGACAGTGGGCTCTCATGGAGCCTCACAGATGTTCAGAGCATTGTTGAGACTCCCCAACACCAAACTTAGAGTTTGGTTGTGGCCTCCCAATACCAAACTTAGAGTTTGACTGTGGGGGCTCTGGTTGACTCTGTTTTGAGAGAAGCTTACTGTGCTTCCTCTCCATGGGTATAGAGAGAGATCCTTGAGTTTTAAATACAAGGTTGTCCTCATTTAATTGAAGGATCAATTCTCCTCTGTCCACCTCAATCACAGCTCTTGCTGTGGCTAGGAAGGGTCTTCCAAGGATGATGAATTCATCCTCATCCTTCCCAGTATCTAGGACTATGAAATCAGCAGGGATGTAAAGGCCTTCAACCTTTACTAACACGTCCTCTACTTGTCTATAAGCCTGTTTTCTTGAATTGTCTGCCATCTCTAATGAGATTTTAGTGGCTTGCACCCCATAGATTCCCAGTTTCTCTATTACAGAGAGGGGCATGAGGTTTATCCCTGAACCAAGGTCACATAGAGCCTTTTCAAAGATCATGGTGCCTATGGTACAAGGTAGTAAGAACTTTCCAGGATCCTGTTTCTTCTGAGGTAATCTTAGTTGATCCAGATCACTTAGTTCATTGATGAACAAGGGAGGTTCATCTTCTCAAGTCTCAATACCAAATAATTTGGCATTCAGCTTCATGATTGCACCAAGGTACTTGGTAACTTGCTCTTCAGTAATATCCTCATTCTCTTCAGAAGAGGAATACTCATCAGAGCTCATGAATAGCATAAGGAGGTTTAATGGAATCTCTATGGTCTCTAGATGAGTCTCAGATTCCTTTGGTTCCTCAAAAGGAAGCTCCTTATTGATCACTGGACGTCCCAGGAGGTCTTCCTCCTTGGGATTCACGTCCTCTCCTTCCTTCACAGGTTCGGCCATGGTAATTAATTCAATGGCCTTGCACTCTCCTTTTGGATTCTCTTCTGTATTGCTTGGGAGAGTATAGGAGGGATTTCAGTGATCCTTTTACTCAGCTGGCCCACTTGTGCTTCCAAATTTCTAATGGAAGACCTTGTTTCATTCATGAAACTCACAGTGGCCTTAGATAGATCAGAGACTAAGTTTGCTAAATTAGAGGTATTTTGTTCAGAGTTCTCTGTCTGTTGCTGAGTGGATGATGGCAAAGGTTTACTATTGTTAAACCTATTTCTTCCACCATTATTAAAGCCTTGTTGAGGCTTTTGATCCTTCCATGAGAAATTTGGATGATTTCTCCATGATGGATTATAGGTGTTTCCATAAGGTTCACCCATATAATTCACCTCTGCTATTGCAGAGTTCTCAGAATCGTAAGCTTCTTCTTCAGAAGCGGCCTCTTGAGTACTGTTGGATGCAGCTTGCATTCCATTCAGACTCTGAGAAATCATATTGACTTGCTGAGTCAATATTTTATTCTGAGCTAATATGGCATTCAGCGTATCAATTTCAAGAACTCCCTTCTTCATAGGCGTCCCATTACTCACAGGATTCCTCTCAGAAGTGTACATGAACTGGTTATTAGCAACCATGTCAATGAGTTCTTGAGCTTCTGCAGGTGTTTTTTTTAGGTGAATGGATCCACCTGCAGAGGTGTCCAATGACATTTTTGATAATTCAGACAGACCATCATAGAATATATCCAGGATGGTCCATTCTGAAAGCATGTCAGGAGGACACTTTTTGGTCAGTCCTTTGTATCTCTCCCAAGCTTCATAGAGGGATTCACCTTCTTTCTGTCTGAAGGTTTGAACATCCACTCTAAGCTTGCTCAGCTTTTGAGGAGGAAAGAACTTGGCTAAGAAAGCCTTGACCAGCTTATCCCAAGAGTTCAGGCTGTCTTTGGGTTGAGAGTCCAACCACACTCTAGCTCTGTCTCTTACAGCAAAAGGAAAAAGCATGAGCCTGTAGATTTCAGGATCTACTCCATTAGTCTTAACAGTATCACATATATGCAAGAATTCAGTTAAGAACTGAAAAGGATCCTCAGATGGAAGTCCATGAAACTTGCAGTTCTGCTGCATCAGAGAAACTAATTGAGGTTTCAGCTCAAAGTTGTTTGCTCCAATGGCAGGAATGGAGATGCTTCTTCCATGTAAATTGGAATTTGGTGCAGTAAAGTCACCAAGCATTCTCCTTGCATTATTGTTGTTGGGTTCGGCTGCCATCTCCTTTACTTGTTCGAAATTTTCAATAAGGTTGTCTCTGGATTGTTGTAATTTAGCTTCTCTTAGTTTCCTCTTCAGAGTCCTTTCAGGTTCTGGATCAGCTTCAACAAGAATGCCTTTTTCCTTGTTCCTGCTCATAAGAAAGAGAAGAGAACAAGAAAAGAAGAGGAACCCTTTATGTCACAGTAAAGAGGTTCCTTATTGTTAGTAGAAGAAGAAAAGGAATAGGGATGAAGAAGAATGAAGAATCCAAACACAAGGGTAAGGATAGGAGCAGTGATGTGAGATGAAGAGAAGTGTTAGTAGATGAATAAATAATTAGAAGGAGATGAGGGAGAAGAATTTTCGAAAATTATTTTGAAAAAGGGTTGGTGATTTTCGAAAATAGTTTTTGAAGAATGTTAGTAGTTTTCGAAAATTAAAATCAAAAAGTAAAATAATTAGTTAATTAAAAAGAAATTTTGAAAAAGAGGGAAGATATTTTCGAAAATTAGAGAGAGAGGGAGTTAGTTAGGTAGTTTTGAAAAAGATAAGAAACAAACAAAAAGTTAGTTAGTTAGTTGAAACAAATTTGAAAATCAATTTTGAAAAGATAAGAAGATAAGAAGTTAGAGAAGATATTTTAAAATCAAATTTTGAAAAAGATAAGATAAGAAGATATTTTTGAAAAGATATGATTGAAATTAGTTTTTGAAAAAGATTTGATTTTTAAAATCACAATTAATGACTTGATTCACAAGAAATCACAAGATATGATTCTAGAACTTAAAGTTTGAATCTTTCTTAACAAGTAAGTAACAACTTGAAATTTTTTGAATTAAAACATTAATTGATGATGTTATTTTCGAAAATTAGGAGATAAAGATAAGAAAAAGATTTTTGAAAAATATTTTTATAATTTTTGAAAATAACTAAGAAAAATGAAAAAGATTTGATTTTTGAAAAAGATTTTGAAAAAGGTAAGATTTTTAAATTGAAAATTTGATTTGACTCATAAAAACAACTAGATTTTAAAAAGTTTTGAAAAAGTCAACTCAAATTTTCGAATTTATGAGAAGAAAAAGGGAAAGATATTTTTTTGATTTTTTTGAATTTTTATGATGAGAGAGAAAAACACTAAAATTGCTCAATGCATGGAATTTTTAGATCAAAACAATGAATGCATGCAAGAATGCTATGAATGTCAAGATGAACACCAAGAACACTTTGAATGTCAAGATGAACACCAAGAACATATTTTTGAAAATTTTTATATGCGAAGAAAACATGCAAGACACCCAACTTAGAAATCTTTCATGTTTAGACTCTATGGATGCAAGAATGCATATGAAAAACAAAAAAAGACACAAAACAAGAAAACATCAAGATCAAACAAGACGACTTACCAAGAACAACTTGAAGATCATGAAGAACACTATGAATGCATGATTTTTTCGAAAAATGCAAGATGAACATGCAACTGACACCAAACTTAAAATTGACTCAAGTCTCAAACAAGAAACATGAAAAATATTTTTGATTTTTATGATTTTATGATTTTTTTGTATTTTCTTTTAATTTTTTTCGAAAATTATTTTGAAAAAGAAAAATAAGGATTCCAAAATTTTTAATATGAATTCCAGGAATCTTATGCTCTTTAGTCTAAAGCTCCAATCAAAGGGTCAGGCATGGCTTAATAGCCGACCAAGCTTTAGTACAAATATGAGTGTAATTCATTCAATTTTAAGCCAAAACTTCTGTCCAAAAGAATTTAGACATGGTTTTATAGCCAGCATGCTTCAACATGCTTCATGAAACTCTAGAATTCATTCTTAAAAATTCTGAAGAAAAATATATTTTTGAAAATATTTTTATTTTAAATTTTTTTTTTTCGAAAACAAAGGAGAAATTTTTGAAAGATTTTTTTGAAAAATTTTTGAAAACTTTTTGAAAAGAAAACGAAAAGAAAGTTACCCAATTTGAGCAACAAGATGAACCGTCAGTTGTCCAAACTCGAACAATTCCCGGCAACGGCGCCAAAAACTTGGTGCATGAAATTGTGATCTCTGGTAATGGCTCCAAAAACTTGGTGCTCTAATCTCAATTCATAATTTGTCACAACTTCGATACAACTAACCAGCAAGTGCACTGAGTTGTCCAAGTAATAAACCTTACGTGAGTAAGGGTCGATCCCACGGAGATTGTCGGCTTGAAGCAAGCTATGGTCACCTTGTAAATCTCAGTCAGGCGGATATAAAATAGTTATGGAGTTTTCGAAAATAATTAATAAAAGAAGGATAGAAATACTTATGTAATTCATTGGTGAGAATTTCAGATAAGCGCACAGAGATGCTTTCGTTCCTCTGAACCTCTGCTTTCCTGCTGCCTTCATCCAATCAGTCTTACTCCTTTCCATGGCTGGCTTTTTGTAAGGACTTCACCGTTGTCAATGGCTACTTTTAATCCTCTCTGGAAAATGGTCCAAATGCTCTGTCATCGCATGGCTAATCGTCTGGAGGTTCTCGATCATACTGGAATAGGATTTACTATCCTTTTGCGTCTGTCACTACGCCCAGCACTCGCGAGTTTGAAGTTTGTCACAGTCATTCAATCCCAGAGTCCTACTTGGAATACCACAGACAAGGTTTAGACTTTCCGGACTCTCATGAATGCCGCCATCAATCTAGCTTATACCACGAAGATTCTGATTAAGAGATCCAAGAGATACTCATTCAATCTAAGGTAGAACGGAAGTGGTTGTCAGGCACGCGTTCATAAGGAATGATGATGATTGTCACGTTCATCACATTCAGGTTGAAGTGCGAATGAATATCTTAGAAGCGGAATAAGTTGAATTGAATAGAAAAACAATAGTACTTTGCATTAATCTTTGAGGAACAGCAGAGCTCCACACCTTAATCTAATGAGTGTAGAAACTCTACCGTTGAAAATACATAAGTGAAATGTCCAGGCATGAAAGTTAAATGAAAGTTAATCTAGGAGCCTTCTGAATGAAAGTTAAATGAAAGCGTTAAATAGAACAGCACATCACTCACGTAAGAGATAAACATAAGCCAGATAGGATATGAGCGAAGAAATATAAATATACATACATAGATACATGTGAAACCCAAAATACCCAAAATGCTATTTACAAAACATATTTTTCCAAGTTAACCTCTAAAAGGGACATAACTATGTATATATGCATCTAAACCAAAATGAAACCCCAAATAGGTAGAGTTCTTTGCTTGCAGAAAGCTTCCGGTATGCCTCGGCGAGGTGCCTCATGTCCTGCATCTGAAAACCACAGAATATGTTTGGGATGAGAATTGGAGATTCTCAGCATGGTAACGGTGCCCACATAACTAACATATAATGTTCCGAAAAAGTTAAAGGCAATCCTAGAACTTTTGACATTAGATTCAAACTTAAAACTGAAATTTAAAACCATAAATAAGGTAGGCTATCTAAGGTTCTTCTCTTTAATTCCTTTCTAACTTAAATCCTAATTGTTGCCTTTCCTCCAATCTTCTGAAACACCGATGCACAGACAAACAATGCATACAAAGAAAACATAAGTAGTTTATAGTTACAACAAACAGAACATATAGCAGTTAAGCATGAATATCAATTATGCAAACCCAAGAATACAAAACCAAACAAGTCACTCAAATGCATATGATGCATGCCTTTTCTACTGGCTGTGAGCTCACGTGTCGGTTACTTTGCTAGAACCTGATACATTCGGTAGCTAACCCGGATATCGTCCTCTTGACAACCGGTGAGCAGTACACCACCACGAACCCCACCTGGTGAGCGGTACACCACCATGAACCCCACCATTGCGAGCGGTACACCACCACGAACCTTGCAAGATCTTCAATTGGAAAACAATACACATATGTGGGCGGTAAACCACCATGAACCCTACATAACATTCTCTTTTAAAAATATGTGGGCAGTACACCACTACGAACCCCACATAACATTCTTTTTTAAAATTATGTGGGCGGTATACCATCACGAACCCCACATACGTCTCGACACTAGGCAAGTAGTAAACCACCACGAACCTTGCCAGGTCAAGCTCAAAATAATTTCATTTTCAAATTCATTATAAATCATTCATTCATATCCATTCATGGTCATTTAAAATCATTCACTAAGGCCAGATTCATCATATACATATTACATTTACACACTTCTTATTCATAATTCACCACGTCTCAAACTTTTTTCATCTCCAAGTTACTACTCCTCCCTACCTTCTTCTCACCACTCAACATACAACTAATATTTAATGGCTAAAAGAGTGAAAATAGAGGTTTAGAGGTTCAAAAATTACATTTTAAAACACAAAACTCACTTTGCTGATTTCAGGGGTCACGCGTACACGTGGGTCACGCGTACGCGTGGGTGCAATTTTCTTGCTCGCGTACGCATGCACTTTGGTCGCGTCATGTATAAATGGTCGCGTACGCAAATTCTACAGAGTGGGTAAAAAGTCTAAGTGCTGCAGAATTTCAGTTTTGCACACCGAACTTTCGACACATATAAATTTTTCGTTTTAAAATATTTTTCATCCGTTCTTCAAATGGTGTAAACTTCACAGACCCAATTTTGATATGAGATAAGTTTGAAAAAGATTGGGGGTTTGGAATCTGAGTTATGGTTCACCAAATTTTAGTCAAAAATTAACTTTTCACAAAAATTTCACAAGATTTCTAAACCTCAATTTTCACAACGTTTCAATTTCAATCCTTTTTAAAACATACCAATGTATATCAAGCCAAACCCAAACATTCCTTAACACACCAATTTTACTCCATATCACACCAATTTCACATATATAATCATTCTCACACAATAATTCATTTCCAACAACAATATATAACATGCCGAATATCATCCTATATCATATCCCTCACCTCCATACAAACCAATTGTGATCAATTCTCTTCCACACTACCCAATAATCACATAACATAACTCATTACTTTTTATCAAACATTACAATTATCATTGTTCAACACATACTCAGAGTCAATTCTCAACATTCACATTTTTAATCCCCACAATCCAAAATCATGCAACACAAATCACCAATACCATCAATCATCACCCAAGTTAATGATAACTCAACATTTACTTTAAGGTCACTAACCCTTAATCATACATATATGCTTCAACTTATCTTATGGTTATCTAGCCTATGTTTTTACAAGACATTACATTTTAGTTACGAGAAACTGAAACCATACCTTGGTCGATTCCCCGATAAACCCAGAACACCTCAAGCGTTTCCCACACTACAAGCTATCAACCTCAGCTATCAAAAATTGATCTCAAGCTTCAATTTCCTCAAATAAGTTCCAATTTCACAAGTTTGACCTCCAATTTGATTTTTCACCAACAACATTCAATCTAAACCATATATATCATTATAATTAATTCCTAAACTCAAAATCTCAAGAAATCTACAAGAGGGTTAGGGTTCTTACCTTGTCCATAGCTCAAGTGAGCTAAACTCAACAAAATCTGCAAGTTAATTCGAACATAAACACCGAAATTAAACAATTTTTAACATAATTGTTCAAAAAATTCAAAATTAGGAAGAAGAAAATTGAGGAAGAAAGCATGACTTTCTTACCTAATAAAGTATTGGGCTTTGTATAACTTGACGCGCTGGTCGCGTGGCTGTAAACGATGCTGCGAGCAGAGCTCCAGATCAAAAGTTATCTTGGTTTGAAGAGCAAGCTAGGTTTTGGAAACCTCCTTCCTCCTCCCCTTCTTGGTGCAGCGTGAATATCATAAGAAGGGAGGAAGAGGATGTTGAATGTTTTATTTTAATGAGTCTTGGGTTGGGCTTTGGGTCCAATACGGGCCCAGTTCGCCCGGTTCGGCAAAATTTTGGGCCAAATTTTTTAAAATTAGTGTCAAAATTTTTATTTTAATTATTCCTACCTCATTAAACTATAAAATTCTATTTTCTAATTTCTTAGATTAATAATTAATTTATTGGCTAATTATTACTAATTTTACGGGTTTTACATCCTACCCACCTAATTTAGAATTTTGTCCCCAAAATTCAACTTGCTTACGAATAAGCGCGGTTAGTCTTTCCTCATCCCAATTCAAATCCTCTGGTATGATCCTTCATACCGACTTGACTTCCATGTCACCTTTACTAATGAAACCTCTTTTCTTCAGAGTTCTTTAATGTTGACAACATCAATCTTAATTGGAGTCACTCGAAACTTTAAATCTTGTTAAATTGAACTGGTTTAGGTTCTAGGACATGAGTTGCATGGGAAAAAACACTTTTGAAGCTGCAAGGTAAGGAATACTGATGAATGGATTTTTGTATGGTCTAGAAATTCACAAATATATATTCGCATTACAAGTATAGTTTCTAAACCAAGCAATAATCCTTTCATACAAAAACTTGTTTGTCACTTAAGCAAACCCAATAAAATTGATAACCGAAGTATTGAAACCTCGGGTCGTCTTCTCAAGGAATTGCAGGGAGATATGATTTATTATTGGTTATGTAATTAGATATGTTTTTGGGTTTTTGAAAATAAGAAACAAGTAATTTAAATGACAAGAAAAATAAATTAATAATTAGAAAATCTCTTGGCAAGGTATAAGAACTGGAAATCCTATCCTAGTTATCCTTATCAGGTGTGATGAGAATTGAATTTTGCTTCCACTTAATTAACCCTTACTAAATAAAAGAAAGTCAAGTGGACTAGTTAACTTGATTCCTCAGGTCCTAGTCAACTCCTATGAAAAGACTAGCTTTAGAGGGATCCAAGTCAATCAGCAAATTCCAATGTTCAAACAACAGCTGAGTTTGACAACTCAAGTGTTACCAATTACTTAACCAAAGGCAAAAGGGAAAATCTACTTGAATAAAAATGCCTTCAGATGGGAAGCAGCAGTAACATAAATAAAAGAAAGAAATCTTAAATCTGAAATACCTCGAATTATATTAAATAGAATATTCAAATCTAACATGGAAAGATTCATAAGCCAATTTGGCAAAATAAATAATTAACAAGTAAAATCATTTAGAGTATCTAAAAGTAAAAGAGAAACATAAATTAAAGAAAATTGAACCTGGAATGAAGAAATAACCATAAACTGAGAGGAATCCTAATCCTAAAAATCTAAATCTAAATCCTAAATCCTAATAGAGAGGAGAGAGCCTCTCTCTCTCTAAAAGCTACATCTAAAACCTAAAATTATGAATTATGAAAGTATGATTCATGAATGAATGGATTCCCCCACTTTATAGCCTCTAATCTGTGTTTTCTGGGCCGAAAACTGGGCCAGAAGCAGCCCAGAAATCGCTGATTGCGAATTCTGTCACGCTAATTTTTGTCGCTGCGATGCGTCTGCGTGGAGCACACGTTCCCGTTGCCTAGCTATACGGCAACTATAGCAAATTATATATCATTTCGAAGCCCCAGACGTTAGCTTTCCAAGACAACTAGAACCGCATCATTTGGACCTCTGTAGCTCAAGTTATGACCGTTGGAGTGCGAGGAGGTCAGACTGGACAACTTAGCAATTTCTTCAACTTCTTGTATTCCTTCCATGTTTGCATGCTTCCTTTCCATCCTCTAAGCCATTCCTGCCCTATAAACCCTGAAATCACTTAACACACATATCACGGCATCGAATGGTATAAAGGGAGGATTAAAATTAATAAAATTAAGGTCAAAGAAACATGTTTTCACTCATAGCACAAAATCAGGAAGGAAAATGTAAAACATGCGATTAGTATGAATAAGTGTGCAAATACTTGATAAAAACTACTCAATTGAGCACAAGATAAACCATAAAATAGTGGTTTATCAACCTCCCCATACTTAAACATTAGCATGTCCTCATGCTAAGCTTAAGAGAGCTATAAAAGTGAAGAGGAATGGTAGAATATATGAAATGCAACCTATCTGTATGAATGCAACTAAATACAAAATGCTTTTTTCTACTTACTTGGTTAAAAGTAAACAAGTTCTCCAAGACAAACATAAATCAGATTCCACTAATTTAAATTACACAGTAAAGACAAGTAAACTTGTAAGAAGACAGCTTATGAAAGCAGGGAACATAGAATCAAGCATTGAACCCTCATTGGTAGTGTATATGCACTCAAATCTCTCAAGTGTCTAGGGTCAATCTCTCTACTCTTCTCTAATCATGCTTTCTAAAACTTTGTTCTTCATCTAACCAATCAACAAATATTTAGTATACCAATGCAAACATCATGAGGTCTTTTTAAGGTTGTAATGGGGCCAAGGTAAGGGTGAGGGTATATATATATGGCTAAGTGAGCTATAAATTGAATCCTTGACTAACCTAAGCTTTCACCTATTATACACACATACTCTATGTAACTCTAGAATCATGCCTAGCTACCTACAATTCCCATTTTTTTGTATTTTTCACATACTCATGTATCAACCTTTCTTTTAATTTTTATCACATCTGCATTAATCTCTTCATTAACTTAACTTTAGCATTGGGGTAATTTTGTCCCCTTATTTATTTATTTATATTGTAATATTTTTTTTTGGATTTTTTTGAATAGAAAAATAAACATAACTTATCAATGCACATGGATTTTTAATTTTTCTAGTTTCACATGAGTAGGTACCCAAATTCCCATTATTTTATCATAACACATTCCTTTATTAACCCATGTTCCCACAATCTTCCCAAACTCTATTGACACACAATTTCTATCTTAAGCTAACCAAAGATTCAATTGGGATATTACTTATTTTTCCGCTTAAGGCTAGTAATGTGGTAAATTATAGAACAACTGGGATTTAAAAGGCTCAAAGTGGCTAACAAAGGTAAATGGAAGGGTAGGCTATTTGGGATAAGTAAGCTAATAAAATAATGGCCTCAATTATATGCATACATTTAAATACACTAAATATTGGACATATAAAATGGAACAAAGCAAAGATTTCAATTATAGGGAAGAAAATACACAAGAATAAAAATTTATAGTTAAATAATGTAACCATATAAATAAGCTCAAAATCTCACAGGTTGTGTGTTCTTAGCTATTTAAACTATGTTCCAAATACAACTTCAAACAAGTTTTAACAGAAAAGTTTTGATTTAAATTAGTAAAATTATATAAAATAAGGTCTTGAAAAGAAACTCATTACTTTAACCAAGAAGTGGTAAATATATGCACAAAATCAAGAAAACATGCAATTAAATATGCAGATGCAACAATGAACTAATAAAGAAAATAAGACATTGGTATTGAGAAGAAAATAACTAACCCATGGAGATCGGTATCGACCTCCCCACACTTAAAGATTGCACCGTCCTCGGTGCATGCTAAGATGTGCGAGTGGACGGGTTGCTCCAACTGACGCTTTTCTCCAAAGATTGTGCAAATGGACTTGTCTATTGCCCCATATAGAAGTTCTTTTCCTTTCCTTTTCCGGTGGCCATCCTGAAAGAAGAGGAAAAGAAGAAAAATAACCCAGAAATAAAGAAAAGAAAACAAATAAAATATGGTTGGGTTAATGCCAAATAATGAGGGTCTCAATTATATGGTAGCTATAACATGCAAGTGAGAAAATAGTAGAAGCATACGGAATATCAATAGTGCAAGAATTGCAACAAAGGGGAAGAGAGTGTGGGTAATGCAAGATAGTATAAGCTCATGTCAATGCAAAAGGAATACAAGTATCAGAAAAGATCAACATTGACTTAAATAATATTACCCAACAGTGGAAAATAAGTCATGAAACACCAGAATAATTCAAGAAAAGATGCAATAGTTTGAATAAGAAAATTGTAACACCAATGGAAAAATAATAAATTTAGAAAAGAAAATAAAAATATGCACAAAATTAAAATGCAATGAATGAAAGTATGTAAATAAATTAAGTAAAATAGAATGGAAGTGAAGAAGGATGAGAAGTTAAAGAGATGAAGTAAGAAAGAAGAAAGAAGGAAGAAAAGATAGAAGAAATTAGAATTAGAAAAGAAAATATAAGATATTTGGCGCTGATTTGGGTAAGCTGTGCGGCGCAGGCGACGCGGACGCGTGGGTCACGCGTTCGCGTGTTTTGTGACATTTTCAAGTGACGCGTATGCGTGGGTGACGCGTATGCGTGACCTAATTTGTGCTATTGGCGCGAGTGCCGCCTTGCGCACGCACAACTCTCTGTTTTAAATGCATTTTGCCAAAAATCTGGGTGACGCGTTCGCGTGGTTGACGCGATCGCGTGAATTGCTGTATTTTGAAAATGACGCAGACGCGTGGAGCACGCGTTCGCGTGATAGGGCTTGTGCTTCTAGCATTATTCTAGCCCAACTCCATCATAACTCTCTGTCATACACCTCTTTACGTCGATTTTACAAGGCCACGCATTCGCGTGGGTGACGCGAACGCGTGGGGAGGCTATTTCGCAAACAACGCGGACGCGTCATTGACGCGGTCGCGTGGG
The DNA here is from genome assembly GCF_059453495.1 of Arachis ipaensis. Lineage (NCBI taxonomy): Eukaryota > Viridiplantae > Streptophyta > Magnoliopsida > Fabales > Fabaceae > Arachis > Arachis ipaensis. The sequence goes on from NC_142439.1 coordinate 99,997,626, forward strand.
CATGATTGTGCCTAAGGCACGCCTCTAGCCACGCTTTTCGAGTGACTTTCTGTTCAATTTTCTTTTCTTCAGAACGCACATATGACGCGGACGCGTCAGCGATGCTCACGCGTCGCGTGCGTAAAATTTTTTTTATATGCAGTATGCAAAAATGCAGAATGCAGATGCTGGTGCAGATTTGATGAATGAACACTAAGAAAAATAAAATAAAATAGAATTAAGAATAAAACAAAACAAAATAAAACTAAGACTGAAAAAGAATGATCATACCATGGTGGGTTGTCTCCCACCTAGCACTTTTAGTTAAAGTCCTTAAGTTGGACATTTGGTGAGCTCCTTGTCATGGTGGCTTGTGCTTGAACTCGTCTTGAAACTTCCACCAATGCTTGGACTTCCAATAAGCTCTATCAATACCAAGTAAATTTCTTAAGCTTTGATGGAGTTCTTCACAAGCTTTGAGCTCCCAAATTTGATCCTCATATATTCCCGGATCCCAAATCTTGATCCTACACCCGTCTTCAAGTTGATCATCATGATTCCATCTGGGTGGTAAGCAATCTGAATTCTCACTAAGGCATCCAAACAGCTTCCTAGACCTATTCAGTTGAGCTTTACACCAACATTTGCATTTAAACTTTGAGCTTTCCACCATATTGAACCTTGCATGACAACTCCAACCACTGACCATCTTCCTCTTACTCTTAACGCCACATAGAGCTCTAAGCTGGCCATCTGTCTCAAGTAAACCATATTCAAGTGGGAAAGTAAAGGGCAAGGATAAGAATTTTACCTACTTGAATGTTGTATTGGATGGTAATGGCCTTTGGGAAGGTGATTTCAAGCTCCATTCCCTTGTGCTCTCCCTTGGCAACTTCCACCTCTTTGCAAGCTTCTTCAAGTTCAACCTCTTCCTCTTGGTAGCTTTCTTTCAATTCAATCTCTTCTTCATTACTCACCAAGGGCATGGGAGGTTGTGCTTCTTCTTCTTTAATCTCCATCTCTTGATCAACCTCTTCAAAGTCTTTAGCCATGATATGCCTTGGAGGTTGTACACCCTCTTCAACATCAAATTCAAACGTCTTGGAAGGAGGTTCTATGACTGGACTTTCCCATGGAGGTTCTGCATCTCCCAAGTCTTCAACATCTTCTTCCTATTTAATAATTGCTACTTTGTCCAGTTGTTTTAGTATAAAATCGTACTCCTTCTTGATAATTTCCTTTCCATGACAACTCCCTTCAACTACTCCTTCATCTGCAAGGGTCTCTACTATCTCCACATTTTGGGCCTCCTCTTGCTCTAAGACAAAATCAGACTCCTCCTTGATGTCTTCCTTCTCTAATTCTTCCACCGTTTCTTTGACTTCAAGGGTCTCTATTACCTCCATCTATAGGGCCTCCTCTAGCTTCTTATGAAGTATGGATTCATGAAGATGATTCCTTCTTTCTTGTTCTATATCAATAGCATAACTGGGATCATCTTGTTCTTGGATTGATGGATGTGGGTGCTCTTCCATGGAGGGTGGTGATGGGATGGGAAGATTATTATGTGGTTGAAAAGGAAGCGCACTGAAGCTTGAGGGTTGAATATTGGAGGTAGAGAGTTGGTCCATGCGGGATATAAGATTTTGGAGTGTAGAGGTGAGACCAATGATATTAGAGATGAGTGTGTTGTTATCCAATAGAGATGGTGAATATTGAGATAGTGGTTTTGGGTGTGGTTCATATGGTGGTTGGTGTGGTTGATGTGGGTTAGGGTCATATGGGGGTGTTTGGTGGTAAGGTGCTTGTGATTATGGTGGTTCAAAGGTATGTTGGGGAGGTAGTTTATAAGCATATGGCAGGGCTTGTTGGTAACTACAAGAAGGTCCACCATATTCATCATCTTGGTACGCTCCTTGGAATGGCTCTTGACCATAGTAATTTGGTGGATGTTGGTTGTCACGAAGGGGTCCACCATATCTAATGTTTGGGCATGCATTGTTGAATGGTCGTCGTCCATGGTACTTTGGAGGGTGTTGTTGCCTAAAGGGTTGATCAGATCCTCGTGGCTCCGTCCATCTCTGATTATTTTGACCTTGATGCATGTCCCTGTTATAGCCTCCATTCCTTTCAACAATATTAGAACCAAACTCAAAGCGATAGGGGTGAGAACTCATAGTAGCAAAAAAAAAATAAAAATAAAAACTAATAAAAAAATTAATGAAAATAAACTCCTAAAACTAGAAACACTGACAACAATATAAGATAAAGATTTAAAAAATGTTTAAATTTTGAAAAGGTTTGATTTTTAAAATTTTAAATTTAAATTTTGAAATTTGAATTTTGATTTTTGGAATTCAAATATTGAAATTTGAAATTTGATTTTTTTGAAATAAGATAAGATAAGATTTTGAAAAAGATATGATTTTTGAAAAAGATTTGAATTTTGAAATTTAAAACTAAGATAAGATAAGATAAAAATTTTAAAATAAAAATCTGATTTTTTTTCGAAAAAATCAATTTAAAAGTAAATATTTACAATAACCAATAATAAGGCACACGTTTGCAATTCCCCGGCAACGGCACCATTTTGATGAATAGATTTTTGTATGGTCTAGAAATTCACAAATATATATTCGCGTTGCAAGTATAGTTTCTAAACCAAGCAATAATCCTTTCATACAAAAACTTGTTTGTCACTTAAGCAAACCCAATAAAATTGATAACCGAAGTATTAAAACCTCGGGTCGTCTTCTCAAGAAATTGCAGGGAGGTATGATTTATTATTGGGTATGTAAAAAGATATGTTTTTGGGTTTTTGAAAATAAGAAACAAGTAATTTAAATGACACGAAAAATAAATTAATAATTAGAAAATCTCTTGGCAAGGTATAAGAACTGGAAATCCTATCCTAGTTATCCTTATCAGGTGTGATGAGAATTGGATTTTGCTCCCACTTAATTAACCCTTACTAAATAAAGGAAAGTCAAGTGGACTAGTTAACTTGATTCCTCAGGTCCTAGTCAACTCCTATGAAAAGACTAGCTTTAGAGGGATCCAAGTCAATCAGCAAATTCCAATGTTCAAACAACAGCTGAGTTTGACAACTCAGGTGTTACCAATTACTTAACCAAATGCAAAAGGGAAAATCTACTTGAATAAAAATGCCGTCAGATGAGAAGCAGCAGTAACATAAATAAAAAAAAGAAATCTTAAATCTGAAATACCTCGAATTATATTAAATAGAATATTCAAATCTAACATGGAAAGATTCATAAGCCAATTTGGCAAAATAAATAATTAACAAATAGCATTTAGAGTATCTAAAAGTAAAAGAGAAACATAAATTAAAGAACATTGAACCTGGAATGAAGAAATAACCATAAACTGAGAGGAATCATAATCCTAAAAATCTAAATCTAAATCCTAAATCCTAAGAGGAGGAGAGAGCCTCTCTCTCTCTCTAAAAGCTACATCTAAAACCTAAAATTATGAATTATGAAAGTATGATTCATGAATGAATGGATTCCCCCACTTTATAGCCTCTAATCTGTGCTTTCTGGGCCGAAAACTGGGCCAGAAGCAGCCCAGAAATCGCTGATTGCGAATTTTGTCACGCTGATTTTGTTACTGCGATGCATCCGCATGGAGCACGCGTTCGTGTCGCTTATCTGTACGGAAACTATAGTAAATTATATATCATTTCAAAGCCCCGGACTTTAGCTTTCCAACGCAACTGGAACCGCATCATTTGGACCTTTGTAGCTCAAGTTATGACCGTTTGAGTGTGAGGAGGTCAGGCTGGACAGCTTAGCAATTTCCTCAACTTCTTGTATTCCTTCCATTTTTGCATGCTTCCTTTCCATCCTCTAAGCCATTCCTTAACACACATATCATGGTATCGAATGGTCTAAAGGAAGGATTAAAATTAATAAAATTAAGGTCAAAGAAACATGTTTTCACTCATAGCACAAAATCAGGAAGGAAAATGTAAAACATGTGATTAGTATGAATAAGTGTGCAAAGACTTGATAAAAACTATTCAATTGAGCACAAGATAAACCATAAAATAGTGGTTTATCTAATACGTTGTGCAGGTTTGAAAGATACGGTAGTAGATTCACTTGATATACCATCGGTTCAATTTGTTCTAACACATCAGACGGCCCAATGTACCTCGAGTTAAACTTCTTTAAGTTGATTGCTCATCTGTTATCAGTAGTTTTCTTCATATGCAAAGATCCTCCAACCGAGTTATCCAGTGAAACTCGTGAGGCGAGAGTGATCCCATCATAAAATATATGAAGTTGGACCCAGTCAGAGAACATATCTTGAGGGCACTTTCTGAGCATCTTCTTGTACCTCTCCCAAGCTTCGTAAAGGGACTCTCCTTCATGTTGTCTGAAGGTTTGAATGTCGGGTCTGAGCTTAGTCAACCTCTAAGGTGGGAAGAACTTGTTTAGGAACTTGGTGACCAAGTCCTCCCATGTGGCTATGCTCTCCTTGCGCTGATTATCTAGCCATTACTTAGCCCGGTCTCTCATAGCAAAAGGAAAGAGAAATAATCGGTATACTTCAGCCAGGATGCCATTTGTCTTGACCATGTCAAAATTTATAGGAAATTAGAGATAAACAAATTCAGATCTTTCTACGAGCTCCCACTGAACTGATAATTTCGCTGAACCAATATAACAAGCTGCGGTTTCAGTTTAAAATTGTTAGCATTGACAGTAGGTGTCACAATGCTACTTCCACAACTCCCTGGATTCGGATTAGTGTAAGATCCGAGAGTTCTCCTGAGTGGAGGGATGTTGACAGTATTGTTATCTGCCATGTCTTGTCCAGAAATCCTTCTTCAACTACCTTTTCAATCTCTTCTTCAACTCTTTAATTTCTAGTTTGTTTTCTCTGTCGCCAAAGAGTTCTTTCGATTTTGGGATCATACTGAAGTAGTTCTTTATCCTTGTTATTCTGCATAGACAAAAACAACAAGAAAATCAAGTTGTAACTCCCTTCACTGTGTGAAGAGATTTCCTAGGGGAAATTAAAATGTAACCATAAAAAAATAAAAATGTCTAATCTAGGTAATCAATTGATTGGTAGTTTGTTAACCACGATTAATCCCCAACAATGGTGCCAAAAACTTTATACGAATTTCACAATCCACAAAACACCGGCAAGTGCACCGGGTCGATCCCACGAGGATTAACAGATTAAGCAAGAAAAATCAACCGATTAATCTTGTCAGACTAGCACATTAAAGTTTTGAAAGCCTTTGAACATAAACAGCAATTGAACGAAACAAACAGTGAGTGTGAAAAAAGATGTATAATTGAAAAAGTTAAGGTTTCAGAAATATTAGACATCCGGATTAACACTTTTCCCTTTCTACTCTAATCATGCAACGATTCTTTTATGGCAAATCGTTAGTAATTAAATCCCAATCTCTTGGTAATTTAATTTCTCTTTAACCTAATCAAACGTTAATCCCTTTGTCACTTAATTAAGAAAAGAGGTAAGCACATCTCTGCTTTATAAAACCACACAATTCATAAGAACTTAACCTAGCTGATTTTATGTCACTTATCAATCTAGTTTCAAAACTTAAGAATTATGAGAATCAGTTTTCAAGCTTAATTCAATTAATCAACTTTTCTAAGAGGTTAAACGAATTCAAATCAGAGAAGAATTGTTTCTCAACATATTCAAACCCTTTTAGATGAAGAACGAAAACGGTTTCTTAAAAAGAAATCAATTGCATCAATTAAAAGTAGAAAAGTTATTGCATTAATCTATAGAACTAACAGAGCTCCTAACCTTAACTGACGAGAATTAGAAACTCATGTTCGATCTTCAAATCCTTAAGAAAATAAAACTCCAAAGTGCCGAAGAAGAGAGAAGCCCCAAACAAAGTGTCTGACTTCTCCTTAAATACTACCCTAATTTTATTCAAATTCAAATCTTAAACAGAATCAAATCTATCTAATTAATGATTTTCTCTAGCATAACTTCCAATCTGTATCTCCTTGTAATGTTCAATTAATGTCATCATCAATGGGCTTGTGATTGATCTTCCAGAAGGTTGAAAAATTAGAGAAAAGTTGATCTTGAATTGAAATCTGGGAGGGGCATCAAATCCCAAGTAGTACGTGGCTTGTACTGCGTTATACGTGAAGTACATTTTAGCTTGGAAATACACTTTCTTGGGCTCACGTACAACGTGAAATAGGCTACGTTGTACGTGAGCCACTTTTTTCAAATGTTGCCTCCCCTTTTCTTCCTTCACGTTATACGTGAGAAATTCCACGTTATACATGAAAGCCAACTTGTGCGTACCCACATATATGTGCGTACGCACACTCGTCAAAATTTCCCTTATTGTGCATGCGCACACAGACACATTGACTATGTAGTACGTGAGATTGCCCACGTACTATGTGAAATGGTAAATGATAGTTATTTGTGCGTACGCATATGTGTGTGCGTAATTTATCTTCCTTCACGTAGTACGCCATATTGTCCACGTTCTACGCCAATCACCTTCTCCTTCCAGTGAGCTTTCTGTCCTTCACAGAGCGCTTTCTGTTTGTTGCTCTCCATCCTTCTTTATGTTCTGTTTCTTTCTGTCTTCCTTCTAAAACTTCCTATAATCAATGAAATTCAACTAATCAAAGTAATATTCATTCTAACCTTAAATTCATTAATTATTTAACAGAAATTCTTAATAAATCACTTGAAATTAAAAAGAAAAAATACTAAAGATGCGCATGCATCAAAATCAAGGGCACCAACTTTAAAAATAATTTTAAACATAAAAGTTACAAGCAACCTCCCTTGCTACCTCCATAATACTTATAGCAACTTCAAAAATTTGTAGAAAATGGCTCATCAACAGTACACTGTAACAGACGCGGAGGATGCCAGTGCCGAACTTCCTGCGGTTTCACAAGACGCAGCAAGTAAGGGTGGATTGCTGCGATTCATCATCAAATTAGCCCTCCGACGCGGAATCAATCTGATTTTGGGTCGAACCCACCAAGCCCGCCGCTAATTCGAAAACATGAACCAGTATAATAACCCAACTTCGCCTATCTGAGAAACCCGCCAAAGGAGAGTGCAGAGCGCGCGAATCTCTTCCCTGCTCTACCATTCCCCAATCTGTGTCTGTAGCTTAGAGTCTTCATCGCGCAAACCATAAGGGGAAGAGGCACGAAACACATCTCCCCGCGTGCATCCCTGCAGCCGTTCTCCTCCGGACACCACTAACAGCTGCCCAGCGCTTCCCGTTGCAGGTGGATCCATCGTTGACCAGATTTGTGGGTTATAGTAAAGGTATGTACAAAACCCCTCTTTTTAAGTAAGGTTCTAGCTTGTTCTTCGTATGTTAGCTCTGTCTCGCATATGAATTTTTTCCTTTTTTTTTCACTAAATTTAACTGGTATCTAAAATGGTAAATCAAAGGTCTGTGGCGTAGTTTTTCAACAATGTCGTCCGAAACGAGAAGCCATAGAAATAAATTGGGAGTGACAACTCCTTTTTCCATGTAGCAAAACCTACCATCCAAAATTTGAAGTATGTAAGTTAATGAATTTGATGAGCCCTCAAACTAGAAGCAGATAATTTGTATCAATTATATCTAGAATTATAGTCCAAAATAATGAATCCTATTATCAAATATCAATGAAACAAAAGACTTGTTTGAATTTGAATACTATATCTATCCAAAGCTCTTAGTTTTGGCAATACACTCATAAGAGATGTGATAAAAACTTGGATTGCTGATGAATAAGAAACCAGTACAAAGTTGAGATGTAAGAGTTGGTCTCATGGTGGTGGTGGCTAATACCGGCAAGGTTAGATTGCATGAACGTTGAGACTGGAATGGCTGGATTAGCATCAGCTGCATATGTAAAGTTTGAGTTCCAAAGTTGATATGTGTAGGACTGTTATCTTTGCAAAGAATTCAAGTATTCTATCATCTATAGCATAGTACACTCTTTAGATTATTACTCTTGTTTCTCAGTTCCTGTTATCCCATTACTACTTATTTCTCATCCCAATACACTTACCAATTAAAAACTATATCTACAAACAACACAGCTCCTGCTACTATTCACAATCGAAAGGCCCAAGCTACCAAATGAAGTCAATGTTAAGAGTAAAGAAAAATGCTGAAATGACTAAGTTGCAACATTGGCCTAGTTAAAAATATTTCCTTTATCCCCTTGCCCTTTATCCCTTAAATATTTCCTGCTATCCCCTATCTTTGTATAAATATTTTCATGCTAAGAAGTAATGTTATAACCCCCATATTCCTGCTTCAGAATTCTTAGTTACTAAGTTTAGCTTTTGTGTTTTGTTAATCACATTTTTGTTCCCTCTTGCTCTGTTTAAGACCTTAGCACAAAAATCAGTATTCTGTTCAAGACCTTACTGAGTTTCTCTTTTCTGTTACTTCATTGACCGAGGTTGTTCCCTAAGATTGTGTTGGAGTTCTAGCACTTATTATATTTCAAATTGGTAATTAATTACTTCAATTTGTACTATTTTGTTCGCTTTAGTATTAATCTTTGATTTGGTAATATAATATGACTAGTGGAGCTGTTTATGTAGCCTTATATTAAGTTGAAAGTGAGGAAATTTTGGTCTGGTTGGTCTAAACATAACACAGCAAGGTGTATATAATATGACTAGTGGAGCTATTTTGGGGTATACTAATCAAATTGTGTTCACTTTTTATGACCAAGTGTTGTCGGTTTTCCAATGGTTTAGTTGAGGATAGTTCAGCGGTATGCTACTTACAAATGAAATATTTTACATCAACTTTGGTTGATATTAATATATGAACGATGATATAATAAAGCTGCTGATTAGACTTGTTACTATATTTTTCTTCACTTGATATGCTTCTTTATATTGTGATAGGACCTGAATTAATTCTTGTTGAACTGCATTTGAATTGTGTATTTACATCTTAGTTCTTATCCAGTTATCATGGTCATTGATTTTATTTATTCAGCTGATAAATGATAAATTTAAGGTGGAGTATTAGTTATACTCTTTTGGTAATAATATCAATAGTTAAGTGCTGAAAAGGCCATCTTTATTTTAGTGGACAATGTACTTCCTCCTACAGGAGCAATTATGTCTACCATATATGAAGAGAAGGATGAATATGGCTTTCTTTATGTAACATACAGTGGCCACAATATCTTTGGGGATCTCACTTCCCACATGCATTAGCCATTTCCTTATATTTTTTACTATGATTAATGATTTGTATGATGAATTCGTTACAGTTCTCATATCAGGAACCTTGATTTATCTCAATGACATGTACAGTTAGTATATATATAAATGATCATAAATGATGTATATAAATTTCTGAGAACCAAATTAAGCTTCAAAATCCTCTTATTTAGTCTTTTGACCCTCCTCTTGATTGTTCTTCATGATTATCTGTGGATTATGAATGAGATTTTATCTTTTGGACGAGGGTAAATAGTAATTTCATTGTTTGTTACATGATTTGTAATATTTGCATACAAGCACATGCACCAAACATGTACACCAACCGACACCAGCTGATGTCAACAAATCTTATAAGCGATGTAAAGAGAGCATTTTAATTTCTTGTTTCCACCCTTAGACTAAAAAAAACAACATATAAAGCACATAATTTTAGGTTGTCATAACTACTTTTCTTTGGATGATTCCGTAACATACAGCGAGCTTAGTGGTTTATATTTAGAGTTAGTTAGTTATCATCAAGTCCTGTTAGTTTAGTTCAAGAGAGATCCATGATTTTCCAAATATGCTGTGAACTTAATTAACTATATATTAGTTAATATTCCGTAATAGAGTAGTTTGATTATCTAGGGTGTATCACTGAAAATCTAATAAATAAGGATACCGCAAAATGAAAAGGCAATTTGGAAGACGGGAAATAGATTCAGAGGCTTTGTTTTTTTTTTTTGTACTATGTGATATGCTATTTATATTTTTGTGTTTTATATTTTTACACTCTAACTTATGTTCCTCCCCCTTTTTTTTAAAGGAAGCTCTTCCTTTCCATTTCATTTTTTGGCTTTGGAACCAGAAAATTATTTCTTCCAGTAATTTTTTAAAAGTGCAGGCCACGAGGTAGTGTCGAATACAAGGCCGGCTTGAACAAATTTTTGGACATCGCATTTGCGAATGCATCATCCGATGGGATGATACATTGTCCATGTCCTTCGTGTGGGTTCTGGCTATTCCAAACTAGAGAGGACGCTTATGATCATCTGCTGTTAAAACCGTTTCCTGCTAAGTATACTTTTTGGTTACATCACGGAGAGAGACGCGTAGGAGAGAGTTCTACTGAGACACAAGAAGCTGACCCTGGTAGCGTCTACCGAGATCCAATGCGCGACATGGTTCATGAGGCATTCAACTTTCCAGGTTTTGTTGCCGATGAAGATGACTCGAGCAACAAAGATTTTGAGGGGGATGCCAAAGAGTTGCCATATTTGTACAACAAACCTTGTCACGTGGCCCGTCATTTTGAGGAGCTACTTGAGGATGGAGAGCAGGAATTGTATCCGGGATGCGCGAAATTCTCGAAGCTGGCTTTCTTGGTGAGGCTATATGAAGAACTGAAGATTGATGGTTTAGAAGTTATAGTAAACTCTCGTTGCAAGTATAGTTACTAAACTAAGCAATCAACCTTTCTTACAAAAATTTTGGTTGTCACAAGTAACAAACCCCTTTAAAATTGATAACCGAGTATTCAAACCTCGGGTCGTCTTCTCAAGGAATTGCAGGGAAGTATGTTCTTATTATTGGTTATGAAGATTGTAAATTGGGGGTTTTGGAAGTAAGGTGGGAATATGTTATATGACAAGTAAAATAAAATAATAATAATAAAATAAACTCTTGGCAAGGTATAAGAAATTGGAAGTCTAGACTTAGTTCACTACTAGAAATCGGGCTTTTTCGGACAAAAATTTTAAACGAAATTTATTCCGTCCGAATGACTTTTTCATTTCGGACAAATTTGAGACAAATGTTGAACAATTTTTAGTGGAGATATTGAAATAATATATTCTGTCCTAAATTTGTCTAAATTTTGTCCCAAATTTTGGCGCCAAATTTTTTTTAGATGGCGCCAAAAATTTCATACAGATTAGCAACACATTTTGGACAAAAACTATAATTCGTCCGTATTCCATCTGAATATGCGCAATAACTTCAGACGGATTTGGGACGCATTTTGAAAAATGTTAATTCTATCCCAAATTTGTCTATAATTAGTCTTAAATGCTTTTACTATAACTAACCCTTCGAAGTAGACAAAATTTTTTCCCACAAATTTGAGACAAAAATAGCATCATTTGTAAATTCCGTTTGAAAGTTCATCAATTTTCAAATAGATTTCAAATATTTATTAAAAACTTTTAAAATTTAGTATAAAAATATTATTTATATTTTAAATTAGTCTATGATTTGTTCCAAATATTTTTACTATTCTAAAATAAAGTTTTTTTCCCTAAAATAACCTTAATTATATATAACTTATAAAAAGGTACCGTTTTTTTTGCACCTTTCAACTCCAAAACCTCTTGTTCAAAATATGAAATAATCATCATACCAATTAACATCTTATTTATTATTATACATATTTTTTAAAATTGGATTAATAGGTACGTTAGCGCTTATTTATGCAGGCTTTTTTTATATAAATAAGTAAATAAAAAAATTAATTCTCATAATACGCATGCAGAGAAAGCTTTACAAGAATGCGCAGGCCATTGTTCGCAAAGCACCCGTGAAATGGATTTAGTGTCATCATCTCAGGAGAGGCGCACACGAATTGGAACTTCCGGTGGGGGAAGTCATTTTGTGCTGGCGCCAACGAAATGGATACTTTTGGTGGGGTTACCATGAAATTTAGTTGGTTTATTTTTAAAATATATTTTTAAATATTTTAAAAAATAAAAAAATCATTTAATTTTTTATTAAGTTAATAATTTATTTTTATATAATATCAAATATGAAGTAAATTACAATCTTAAAATAATTAATTGAATCATTATAGATCAACCATTAAAATATAAGACTAGTAAATTATTATTCACCGTAACTCTTTTAATTCAGGTAGTACGTACTCAGTACTAAATAAAAAAAATTTAACAAATATACTTATTCAATCCTAAATTTTAGAACTAAATTGACTATATTAGTTTTTTTTTCTATCATTGTATATTATGTTTGACTTTTTTATATACTCTATCTTCTTTTTTTTTATTCTTTTATTTTTATTATACTTAATATTAAATTTCTCATACAAATTTTTTAAACCATCTTATATTTAATTTTGATTTTTTTAGTTACCTCATATTATTTTTTAATTTATTCTTTTAATTATTTACGTTATAATAATTCAAATTTTAATTTTTTAACAAATTTAAGATAAAGTGTATCAAAGAATTACATATATAAAAATTTTAAAAATAAATTAGAAGAGTGCTAGGGGTCAACAGATTTTGTGATTTGTAACCATCAATTAGTCATCAGTAGTGTTTTTAATGGTGTAAGATTACATCTAATGGTGGACAATTACTCATTTTTCCTTTAATGATTAAATGCTGGCCAAATTTTAATAAAAGTGCTAGCTCCTAGACTTTCTCAATAAATTATATCCAATCTTCTAAAAAAAATAGTAAAAATAAAATATAATAAAAAAATCACGTAAAATAAAAAAGTCATATACTTTTTCATAAGATTGTAGTATATTAAAAATTTAAAAAAATACAAATAAATACATTTCTTAGTGGACTTTTTCATACTATTCATTTTGATCTTCATCCTCATTGTTCTCGTCGTCGTCCTCGTCTTCGTTCTCATCCTCATCCATATCTTCGTCTTTATCCCCAAGTGGCTCATCATCATCATCATCATCATCTTCTTCTTCTTCTTCTTCTTCTTCTTCTTCTTCTTCATATCTTGTACTATTGGTATCCAGTAAATCAACAGTAATGTCAATATCATTTGAGATATGATTGTTAGATTGATTTGTGCCATCTTCTTGATATGCAAAATCCTCCGTTGTTTCAATCTCAATCTCACCTCTTGCTTTAGTCTTGAATACAAACCACCATTCTGCTTTTTCCTTGGTGTTGCTCATTGGATGAGGTGCAAAATATACTTGAATTGCTTTATGTGCAATGATAAACGGATCATATTTACCATATCGTCGATTCTTTCGAATCTGTATGATTCCATACTCTTTGTTTACCTTTGTTCCTTTGCCAATTGTGGGATCAAACCATTCACATTTAAATAGTACAACTCTTTTTAGTGGTAGCCCAGTATACTCAACTTGAATAATTTCATTAAGCTGGCCATAGAAATCATTTTCATATTCACCATAACCTGTGCCTTTGACACATATTCCATAATTCTGAGTTGACTTTCCACTTGAGTGAGATCTTGTGTGAAACTTGAAGCCATTGACTTTGTAGATAGGACCCATGCCAAGGAATGAATATTCGAATCTGTCACATTATTTAAAGGATCATGAACCTGTATTAAATAAGAACCAATAAGTTAGAATATAATATGTCATCTACCAAAAATTGTGTGTACAATAAGACTATCATATCATGTTGACTTACATAATTTTTAAACCATTTTGCAAACTCCGCTTCAATAAATTGATCAACTTGTTCATCACTTAAAGTTATATGATCTTGGCGTATGAAATCCACAAAGATCCTATAGTACATAAATTTCAAATAAATTAAAATTATTAATATAAGAAAATATTATTAATAGTAAGAATATATATAGAAAGATAAATACTCACTCAATATATGGCTTAATTTCATCACAGTTTATTAGTATATGATTCATGGCTGCACTGAATTCTTTGTCATCTAAATAACGAGTTTTGCATTCTCCAGCAAAACAACCAGGCAAATTAAAAATAGACAAATTTTGCTCAACTGAATCATCACCTTCATCATTTTGCTTTGCGTCGATGCTAGTTTGGTTAAAATAGTACTCACAAAAGTAAGAAATCTCCTCAATTAGGTATGATTCAACGATAGATCCTTCAACATGTGCTTTGTTCTTGACCTTTTTCTTAAGATGATGGAGAAACCTATCATGAAAAAATTCATAACAAAAATCAAATAACAAATAGTTGACCTAATAAAATAGTAAAAAGAAATTTGAGAGTAAATATAGAGGTGTAAATAAGGTACCTCTCAAAAGGATACATCCATCTATATTGCACAGGACCACCAAGCAATGCTTCAAATGGCAAATGAATAGGTAGATGTTCCATTGAGTCAAAAAATCCAGGAGGAAAAATACGTTCTAGCTTGCATAGCACAATTGGAATATTTTCTTCTAGCTTATTTAGAACATCTTTTCGTAACGATGTTGAGCACAAATCTCGAAAGAATTGACTTAACTCTGTTATTGGCTTCCATATCTGCTCTGGCAATGAACTAAAAGCAATTGGCAGTAAACGTTCCATAAATATATGACAATCATGACTTTTCATTCCATATAACTTGCCCTCCTTCATGTCAACACATCTCCCTAAATTTGAAACATACCCATCAGGCATCCTTAACTCTTTCACCCATTCACATATTGCCCTCTTTTGCTTGAGGGTAAATGTGTAGTTTGCTTTGGGTTTTATAATTTTACCTCCACTTTGTTCTGGCAGTTCTAAATTTTTTCGCTTGCAGTATAATGACAGATCCATTCTAGCCTTTACATTATCTTTAGTCTTCTTTTTGATGTCCATGACAGTATTGAATATATTATCAAATACGTTCTTCTCAATATGCATTACATCAAGGTTATGACGGATTAAATTATGACGCCAATAAGGCAAATCCCAAAATATGCTTCTTTTGGTCCAATTATGCGTACTTCCATATCCTTCTATCTCAAGTTGCTCAGCATCACTTATCTTATCATAATTCTGAACTATATACCATATTTGATCTCCAGTCAATCTTGGAGGAGGTTCTGATCTCTCAATTCTATTCTTATAGAATGCATCCTTGTTTCTTCTAAACATGTGATTATTTGGCAAGAATTGTCTGTGGCAGTCAAACCATGATGGCTTTCCCCCATTTTTTAATTGGAATGCCTTGGTTCGTTCCATACAGTATGGGCATGCTAGCCTGCCTGCTGTCATCCATCCAGACAACATTCCATATGCAGGAAAATCATTAATAGTCCACAACAATGCAGCTCGCATTACAAAATTTGACTTGGAATGAATATCATAAGTTAAAACGCCATCTTTCCATAGTAGTTTTAGCTCATCAATCAAGGGCTGCAGGTATACATCAATCCTGGTTTTGGGATTACGAGGACCAGGGATAATCATGGATAAAAACATGTAAGGAGTTTTCATGCACATAGAAGGAGGCAGGTTATACGGAGTGACAATTATTGGCCAACATGAATATTGTTTACCGGATTGACCAAAAGGGGTGAATCCATCAGCACATAATCCTAGTCTGACATTGCGTGGTTCTTGAGAAAATTGTGGATGTTTTCTATCAAAATATTTCCATGCTTTTGAATCCGATGGATGCTCAAGAACTCCTTTAAACTCGTGATCAAAATGCCATCGCATGTGAGATGCTGTGTTCATTGAAGCATAAAGTCTTCTTAAACGAGGTATAAGTGGTAAATAGTGCATTCGTTTCAAAGGAACTTGTTTACCCTTTTTACCTATCTTGTACCTTGGAGAATGACAAAATTTACATTCCTTTCTTAGTATATCATCCTCCTTGTAATACAGCATACAACCATTAATGCAACAATCAATTTTATTGCTTTCCATGCCAAGTTTCGATACTAGCTTCTTTGCTTCATAAAAATTGGAGACAAGTAAGTTATCCTTCGGCATCACTTCTTTCATAGCTTTCACGAAATCATCAAAGATTTGTTGAGATACATTCCCTTTAGCTTTTATACTCAACATTTTAACTGCCATTGATAATTCTGAATGATCAATACATCCCTCAAATAATGGGCGCTGAGCCGACTGTAATAAATCATAAAATTTTTTAGCTTCTGCATTCGGAGGCTCCTCCATGTTTTCTTCAAATTGACTCATAAATTCTGGTCCAGCAGCATCAACCACCATAGATTCATACGAATTTCTTATTGGCACATTAGCATGCGGAGAAGAACATGTACCTTCTTGATTATTATCTTGATCTAAATTCAAATGCAAAGGACTCTCTCCATGTGAATCCCAACACCAGTATCTTGGCATGAAACCATATTTATATAAATCTAATGAAACCTCATCCGGAGTTAAGAAAATCTTATTTTTATGTTTGTTGCAAGGACATCTAAGTACATTGCCTTCAAGTACAAATTGAGGTTGTTTTGTAACTATATCAATAAAATTTCGAACGCCATTGACAAATTCCTGTCGTAATCCTCCTCGATTTGGCAAATTTCTATTGTACATCCACTTTCGATGTTCTGGAATTTCCATATCTACATATAAAATATATTAAAAATTAGATTAATTAAATTATATTTTTATGAGATAACCTGAGTATAATTAATTTAATGTTACAAAATTATAATATTATATTTTGATAAATAATAAATCATGTAAAAAAAATGTACCACACTTCACCGATAATTTATATTACTATTAAAAAATTAGTATATCATACTATTAAAATGAACTATTTTACTATAATTTTTTAGGAAAAAAACTTAAATGTATGTGTTGAAATTTATAATATGAAAAAATGATAATAATAAATAAAATATATACTAATTTTAAAAACACAAGGTAAAAATTACACAAAGTCAAATAAAATAATAATATTATTCTATAAAAAAATATATATCGATAATAATGATAAAAAAATTTATATCAACAATGAATAATAAAAATTCATGTAAAAAATTATAAAAATATACTTCAGTGAACATAAAAAAATTTTAAAAATTTTAAAAAATACAAAAATATAAAAATAAACTTGCAAAGATCTTATCCATTGTTATTAAAATTGAATCAGATCGACCGTTTCGACCAAAAAATCGGTCAAATCCAAAAAAACCGGTCAAATTCGATAAAGTCATTGTCATTTACAATAAAAATATCTTTCTATGCCACTAAGCTGATTTAACTCTCATTAATGTATATGCAAATTATAATATATATATATATATATATATATATATATATATATTTTATCAGATAGTTTACTTCTACTTAATTTATTTTAATTTTAATTATAAACTCATTCATTCTTAAATTAATTATATTTTTATTTAATAATAATTATAAACTCACTTATTTTTTTTCATAATGATATAATATCTATTAATATCATTTTTGAGACAATTACTTGTAGTATATAATAGATATAAACTAATAAATAAATTATTAAAATTTAAAAATAATAGTTATTTTAATATAAAAATAAAATACAAATATTTATAAATAAAATAAATTAACAAAATATTTATTATTTCTGTTCTATATTGTTTTAAATTAGCTAAATATT
Source organism: Arachis ipaensis (assembly GCF_059453495.1). NCBI lineage: Eukaryota > Viridiplantae > Streptophyta > Magnoliopsida > Fabales > Fabaceae > Arachis > Arachis ipaensis. The sequence goes on from NC_142439.1 coordinate 100,015,157, forward strand.
TTTAAAATATTAGTAAAAATATGTATTTTTAAAAAAATTTTTTTATTACATTACTTTTTCAAATTGTTCAATCATAAAATTTCAAAGAGATCTACTGGAACCTTACTAAATCATACGGTATTATAAATCTCATCGTTTTGAATATGACTGTTCATTGTTTCAAGTTTTTAACGTTATTTAATTTAAAACTTAAAAAGTATTCCATTCTTATGGCTGTGTTTGTTTATAGAGACAGGACATGATATGATACTGAGACAGAGACAATAGGATGGAGATACTAAAAATTATTCTGTGTATTATATTTGGATACGATGTACAAGACACTAACGTAATGTCCAGTATTATGTTTGGATACACATGGACAAGACTAAAATATTATAGTGAATGACTAAAATAGCCATGTAATTCCAAATTTTCTACATCAAATACAAACTAATTTAATAGAGAATGAGAGGACATAGGAGTACAGACAGAACTTGAAAAAAATGTTTGAAGAAGCCAAAAATTTTAATAAAAAAAAATATAATAATATTTATATTAAAATAAAATTTATAAATATAATTATTTTATTTTTAAATTTAATATTTATATGTAGCAATACATATGGTTAAGATTAACAAAAAAATAAATCTGAGTTTGATTAATAAAAAAATTTGTTTAGGTTAATAAGCCAAACTAATTTTAAATAAAAAATCAGTATTAAAAAAGAATTCGTTTTTAAATGAAAAAAATAGTTTTTACACATAAAAATCTATTAAATATTTAGAAAACTAATGTTTTTTTTTATCTAAAAACTGATTTTTCTTTAAATTATATAAAATCAATTATAACTTATAAATTATTTTTTAGCATTTTAAAAGATCAATTTTACCTTTGATACTATTTTCAAAAGTTTTAAGATTAATTATTTTTGTCATTATTTTTATTACAAATCAAATAATATAATACAAGGTTAAAATGGTATTGAAGTAAGAACGATAAGAAGGAAGGAATTATGAAGTCCAATAAAAAATTCTACAAAAAGGAGAGAATACCTGAAAGAAAGAGAAAGAAAGAACGCAGAGATAAAGAAAGACCAGGAAGAAAATAGTACCTCTCTGAACATAACGCAATAAGAAAAATAAGAAGGGGTAATAGTGGAATAATAAAAAATATCTATAGACACAAAGGAAAACAAAATTTATAAAAAAGTCTATGCCCATCCTTCAAAATCCTGTGTCAATCACTGTCCTTCGTAGAAAAATGGACACAAAAGTATAAAAAACTGTCTCGGATAGATATTAAAAAAATTTTTATTCTTTATTCTTTTTTTTATAAAAAGACACAAATAACTTTTTATCTTAAAAATTATTAATTCAACTAAACAAGATAAAGTAAATAAAGAACTAATCGGTAAATAATAAATTATTAATAATGAAAAATTATAATAATAAACATTAAATCACATAATGATAGATATTAAAAAAAAATTTACCTATGTACGGATTGTTAGATGGATCGAAAATTTGCGATTTAAGACAATTTGTCTTATTGGAACGATGGGGTGAGTACTTATAAAGATACTCCAACACAGAATATATTTAAAAAGTATATGTGTGTGGAATGAGTAATATAATTGAGGAGTCTTTAACACCTCTTTATATAATTTGAGACAATAATTATCTTATCTTATTTTATCTTATCTATCTTATCCATTAATATAAAATATGTATTTAATTATGTTGATCTTCTAAATATTTAATTTTTAAGATTATTATGTAACAAAAATTTAAAAACATAATTTAATTCAAATACTTTAAAATTAATATTAGATATAATTTTTTAAAATATCTATCTTTTAAAAATCAATATTCCATAACTTATTTTTGGATATTTTCGTTATAATCTTTTTTTTTTAATTTAAAAGTAAAATTTAGATATAATATTAATTTTAAATATTTTCGTTATAATCTTATCTTTTTTAAAATTGATAGTAAAAAGTAGATATAATATTAATTTTAAAATTTATTATATATAGTTATTTTAAAGCCATTTATTTACCTGCGCCAAAAATCCAAAATTTTCAATCAAGACCGCCATTTGGGTTCCAGGGATTTCAGATTTAGAGTGCCTTCTCCCTTCTCATATCACAGCTAGGGTCACTTTCTTCATCGTGCTCTGCCTCCTGCTTGTGGCCGCCGGTGATCTTCCGGGACGAACGCTAGGCAAGCCTCGGACCTCACACCTCAGGCAACCTCCACGCTCGTGCGTCGCGCTCAAGGCTACAACCCCAGTCGCTCACACTGCTTTGCTCACACCGTTCTGCCTCCTGCATGTGGCCACCTCTTCCGGTCTTAGCGCGCCAGTAAGGGAAGGCTTCCGTGCAGGTAGTTAAAGCCTGGGATCTGGATAGCGAAGAGAAGAGTTTTTCCCGACAAGCGAATCATAGAAAAAGCACTTCCCTAATTCTTGACGTGAGAAAGGAAAAGAATCTGGTAAGTAGAGGTGAGTGGGGTGTCTTCCATAGAGGAGGAATGCTCCACCGATCTATACATGCTTTTATTTTATTTTATTTTGTTTCGTATCTTATGGTGAATGAATGTGTTTTTTTTGAAGTTTTGCTTTCAGTAAAGAGAAACCAGCTCCCTGGATTCTTTTGAAGTTTTGCTTTCAAAAATTGTAAATGTCTATTTTATTTTATTTATGATTTGTTATTAATTTATTATGATACTTCAATGAAACTATAATTGCTATGAGCAGACTGAATCATAAGTTTTGTATTTCCGAAGCTTCAAATTGATGGTTTTATTAAGAGCTTTTGTCACAAATGGCTTTCCTGCTATCAATGTATTCTGTTTTCAACTGTGTTAACTGCTTTTATGATACTTATATAGATAAACCTGTAAAAAAAATGTAGTACCTTACATATGAATTCTTCATTCTTTTGCACGCTTATCTATTGTCAACTGTTGATTTTCTGTGGTATGAGTCCTAAAAATATAATTGTCCCTCAATAATTGTTACATATGAATTCTTCATTCTTTTGCACGCTTATCTTCTTTTTTTAGTCTGATACTGCAAGTGTAAAAATTCCTGAACTTGAATTGGAATTGGCAAGTGGCACAAATTATTTTATTTATGTCAAAAGGTCTTGAAATGTATTGAAATGGAGAGCAAGTTAGAGATAATTTATGCCAAAAATATTATATGCCAAAAAGAATGTTTAAGAATCCATTGAGATGAAGTTTGAAATGGAGAGAGTGGCAGAGTACAAATGATAAATATTTTCTGTAAAAGTTTAGGAAGAATTTATCTTTTTAGTTGTGTTTATCTTTTTCTTTTATAAGAAAAAACAACATATTAGGAACACATAGAAGAACTATAAATTATTAAGTTGTTGAATAAAAAATACTTTAAATTTATTAATAATAAAAAGAGTTTTGTTATTAAATCATATTAAATTCACAAATTATGAGTTGTTCGTACAATAATTTTATACTTTATTCATCCGGTTTTGAATCTATAGTTTTTTATAAGTATGAGACTTTCTTTTCTTGATTGCATTCATCATATTATTCTTAGTTTATCTATGTATATAAGTAATAAATATTGATAAGAATTATCTAATATAGTTGTGAGCAATAATAGTTCCTGATTGCATTATTTCATATTATTCTTTGGCTTCAATATGGAATTTGCACTTGTACAATGGAGTAGTTATGAGCAGTAGTGGAATATAAGTATAATATATATATAGAAAAAAAGGACCTTAATTTTAAAAATATTTAAACCTATATAAAGTCAATTAATTGCATTTTATTCAAATTGTTTCTTCTAGGCGCTTCTCAAGAGTTGTGAATCCTTCGTGAATTGTTTAAGTTTGTTAACTTTTTGATTGTGTCTTTTGTATGGCTTCTTTTAAGAAAGTGGGAGTCAGTAACAAGCTACACGCACACATATTTTAGTGAAGACTACGGCATAATCATGCATTCTTATGAAGAAAGGAGTAAAAAGGTATTTATGACTGGAAGTTTGATGTTAAAACACCCAGCGTTGTATTATGTGATTATTTGATGTAATTGACTTTAGTTTTTGACTATGAATTATAATTGTCATTGATATTATTGTGATTATAGTTTATTGGTTGGATTTAGTTTGATTATGTCTGTGTTGCAATTATGACTATGAACTTGTTAAAATACTCATGTGTACATATATATTAGTAGTTTAGTACTAAAGCATAGTAGCACTTTATTTTACATCCTCATTGATTATTTTGGCAGCTAAGTATTATTTTACATTATTATTTTTTTAATTATTTCGATGATGTACATGTTACTGAAATTTAAATGCAATGTCTTAGTAATCTTATAAATCTTTGTTGTTTTAGATGTCAGGTTCTAAAAAAAATAAAAAACACTTGTCAATTAAAGTACAAAAGTCTGGTAATAAAGAGGTGATTAGTGCACACAAAACTAAGCTTTCACACCCTAAACCTACAAAATCACGAGCTCCAGTTCCTTCACATGTATCTAAAAAGCATTCATCATTACCACCCTCTTCTTCGCAGCCACCACAAAAATTCAAGAGAAATTTACTATCTTCCCATGCCGATCATACACCATCACCATCACAATCACCAGCTGAATCACCATATTGTTCACCTATCCAACCTCAGTCATTTGATAATGCTCCTAATAATGAACGAAATTTACATCATGCTCACTCATCGGATGAAAATCATCAAGATGAATCTCTTGCTCAAGAAGGTGAACTTGTCACTCAAGAAGGGCTCTTGAAAATAGAGCCTTTTGGCAATGAGTAAGTACAACAATCAGTTTTCTATTTTAATGTTCTCTCTATATTGTTTTTATTATGAATACATGTGTAATTACTCATTATTTGAACTTCTTATAGGTTTAATCCATGTACTGCTGTTCGTCATGTAACAAATGCCATTAAAAGCAAATTTTCAGAATTCTGCCCTTCCTGGAGACATGCTAGTGAGCAAATGCGAGATTTGTGGTTTATTGAATTTAAGGTAAGTATTTATTATCATTTTTTTTGTTATTTTGATATTATACATAGTGGGTAATTCAATGTATATGTTTGTTTTCTTTTATAGAAAAATTGTATGTGGGAACCTCAACACAATGCAAGAATTCGTCAAATTTTTGAGATTAAAGGGAGTGATCGATTAAGATCGTTGATGAATCAGGAGAGACGCAATTATTCAAAAGACCCTAACCATGTACCAAAATATATTCCTGAACCCGTTTGGCGTCAACTATTACATTATTTTGCTACAGATTCAAAATTTAAGAACTGGTCAGCAGCAAATACTGTGAATCGAGCATCAAATGCTGGAAGTTCTATGCATACTGGTGGTTCCATATCTATGGGTGAACATGCACGCAGAATGGTAAGATAAAAATAGTTTATTTATAGTCTTATTCTTATTATTTTTGCAATGTTCTCTTATTCTTTTTTTTCCTATCGATTAAAACTGTTATATTATAGGAGAAAGCTACGGGAGTAAAACCTTCTCTAGAAGAGGTTTATACTAAATGCCACACCAAAAAAGACAAAAGTTGGATTGATGAAAGATCTGAGAAAGTCATTGTATGTGATGCTAATTTGTTCTTCTTTTTATTTTTTTCAACTGCTAATTTTCACTATATGTTAGTATTTGTTCATGGCATATTTAGTTGCGATTAACATGAACTGATTTTGTAGGGTGAATTCAAAAAGCGAAAGACAGAACTTTCTCAAGTAGCTTTATCCTTGGATAATGAGGGAGATGTTGAGGCATCTAAGGAAGGCCTAGATATACCAAATGATTATACTGTTTGGAACGAAGTTGTGACAAAGGGAAAAAAGAAAGCTGCTTTTGGTTTAGGTTCTTTTGGTTTAGATCTCTCTTCAAAGTTGGATTCCAGAAATTGTTCAGAGACATCCAAAGACAATCTAAATATTGAGCAAGAACTTCACATGTGGAAAGAAAAAGCAAAGGAGCAAGAAATGATCAATGAAGAGCAAAAGGTTAAGTTGAAAGATGCTGAGCACAAGTTAAAAGATCAAGGACGTCAACTAAAAGTTCAACAAAAAAGAATTGGTTCTACTGAAAAGACAATTCATGCTTTGTATAAAAAGTTGAATCTCCCACTTCCTTCAAACTTGTCTGATCCTACGGAAGATGAGCTTGGGACAGGCTCTAGTGATGATAACATGAGTGATTGATATTTGGAGTATATGTTTCTTCTGATTTAGATTAAGGAATTTTAGGTGAATTAGTTAGTACATTTTATTTTATTCATGATATTTGACCTTTTTAAAGGCTTTCTTTGTTTTAGTTTAAGTATTTTTTTTCTTATTTTAGTTTGATTACATTTATGGACAAAAGTATTTTAATAATAAATATTTTTTTAACTCTTTTATGGTAATTAACTTTTTCATGATTTTATTATGTGTTTATAATTTGGATGATGTAATATGAAAAAAATGATTATGATGGTCTTAATATAGAAAGCAAATCGAATACAATTTATTTTCTAAAATATTTATCTATTAAATAGCAAATTATTTTGTATGAAAATTATTTGAAATATTATATTAAATTTGTAGAAAATTTGTGCGAAAATAATTGGTTGTTTTGTATGAAATTTGTTTCAAATACTTAAATTCTTTTAAATTAAATTTGTCTGAAATTTAATTGAAAAGAAATATTTGATTTGTCTAAAATTTGTTCGAAAAAAATTTGTTATATTTGACTAAATTCGTTAGAAATTTGTCTGAAATAAAGTATATTTTTTGTTTGAAATTTGTCTGAAATACGTTGTTTTTATGTTAGCTAATCTGTCTGAAATTCGTCTAAAATACATCATAATAGTTAGAAATCTAGCAGATAAATGCCTATTCGAAATCTGTCACAAAATCGTCTGAAAAAAATTTCGGACGAAATTTCAGACAAAATTTAAATTAGCAACAAGGCTTTTTGGGACAAAAAAAATCCGTCCCAATTTTGTTTGAAAGAAAAAATTTGTCTATAATTTGTTCGAAATTTATTTCAATTTCGTCTCAAAATTCGTCCGAAAAAGCCCTATTTCTAGTACATGCTTCCTTTCCATCCTCTGAGCCATTCCTGCCCTGTAATCTCTGAAATCACTTAACACACATATCAAGGCATCTAATGGTAATAAGAGAGGATTAATAATAAGCAAATATAAGATCAAAGAAGCATGTTTTCAATCATAGCACAAAATCAAGAAGGAAATATAAAACCATGCAAATATTATGAATAAGTGGGTAAAGAGTTAATAAAAACCACTCAATTGAGTACAAGATAAACCATAAAATAGTGGTTTATCAACCTCTCCACACTTAAACATTAGCATGTCCTCATGCTAAGCTCAAGAGAAACTATAAAGAATGAAGAATGTATGAAGTGCAACCTATGAATGTAACTACATGCAGAATGTTTCCACCTACTTAGTTAAAAGTAAACAAATCTTTCAAGAGGAAATATGAACTGGATTTCACTAATTCAAATCATAAAAATGAAGTACAAATAGACTTGCAAGAAGAAAATAGCTCATGAAAGCAGGGAACAAGGAATTGAGCATCGAACCCTCACTGGTAGTGTATACACTCTAATCATTCAGGTGTTTAAGGTTCGATTCTCTCAATTCTCTACTAACCTTGCTTTCTAAGGCTTGCTCTTCATCTAATCAATCAACATAAATTTAATACACAGATACACATATCAAGAGGTCTTTTAAGGGTTGTAATGGGGTTAGGGTCAAGGTAGGATTGTATTTGGCCAAGTGGACTAAAATCTGAATCCTTAATTAACTTAAACTTTCCACCTAACTTAAACAATCCATGTAATCATAATACCACATCTAACTATCCATTAACCATATTTTCTACATATTCATGCATTCTAATTTCAAGTATAGTACATATGCATTGCTTTCACCATTTACTTTGGGGCATTTTGTCCCCTTTTTGCTTAATTGCTCTTTTTCTTTTCTTTTTCTCTTTTTCTTCTTCTTCTTTTATATATATATATTTTCTCAATGCATATGATTAAATTATTGAATGCATGAACATGTCCTAAACATTTCTTTCATATTTTCATAAAGATATATAACACCCAATTCTTAAACCAAATATTTCCAAACCCTCTTTTCCCCACACTTAATTCATGAGCACTCTCACTAGTCTAAGCTAACCAAGGATTTAAATTAAGGACAATATTGTTTTCCGCTTAGAGTTAATGATGTGCTAAAGTAAAGAACAAAGGGGTAAAATAGGCTCAAATTAGTTTGCAAAGGATAATGAAAGGTAAGGCCATATGGGTATGTAAGCTCAGTGAAACAAAGGCCTCAATCATATAAGTGCATGTATACATCAAACAATGGAAATATAGAATTAAGCAAGACAGACATCACAATTTTAGAGAGAAAAATACACACTAAAACAGAATTTTGGTAGATAAAATGTAACCAATTCAAATAGGCTCAAAAATCTCACAGGTTTTGTGTGTTCGAGTTCTAAACCATGTTCCAGTATAATATCTCTTCAAACAAGTGTAACATTAAATTTTATTCAAATTAGTGAAATTCTCTAAAAAAATTTTTGAAAAAAAAAATATTACTTCAACCAAGTGGTAAAATATGCAAAAAATTAAACAAATATGCAATCAAACATGCAAATGCAACAATGAATAAGAAAAATAAATCATTGGTGTTGAGATAGAGGAGTAACTAACCCATGGAGATCGGTATTGACCTCCCCACACTTAAAGATTGCACTGTCCTCGGTGCATGCTGAGATTTGCAAGTGGACGGGGGTTGTGGTTCCTTAGCTGGGGCTCTTTTTGTTCCTTTCCTTGCCGGTAGTTTGGGAGTAGCTTTCTCTTTACCCTTCTTGGTGGCCATCCTGAAAAGGGAATAAGAGAGTGACTTTTTAAAGCTAAGAGTTAGAGCAAGGAAGAGAGCGGGGAAAGGTGGTAATCAATGCACATTAAGATATACTGACATTATCACATGCTTGCGAGTACATGTGAAAAGTCATCAATAGAAAATAGCTAGTGCATATGATGACAAGTGAATGCAAGGTGTTTATTGGCATGCTGGCAAAGGCATAGGTAGCATAGATCAAGCATTCAATGTCCAAATTAGATTACCAAGTCTTTCAAACTATCAACATGTTTGTAGTGACAATTATATTGAATGAATATGATATGAAAAAGGGTTTTGTGAAAAGCAGGCATTCAGAGCAGTAGGATAAAAGATACTGAAAAGCAGTGCACAATGCCATACGGGCGTTTTTACAAACACATAGCATGCATGGTAAATAATCTAATGAAAATAATAAATTGAACATGCAAGCAACCCTTTAAAAATAAATATATATAATTGTCAAATAATTCCTCTAATAATCCACAAGTAAAATATAGAAATAATGACCCAAATAAATTTCTAACACCAATGAAAATAATGCAATGAATGAAAGTATGCAAATAAATTAAAATAAAATAAAAAAAATAAGAAGAATGAGAAGGGAAAGAAGATAAGAAAGGAAGAAGAAAGAAATAAGAAAAGATAAGAAAAATAAGGATTAGAGAAGAAAAGATAAGAAAATTGGCTGATCTGGATATTCTGTGCGCCGCTTGTGACGCGAACGCGTGAGTGACGCGGTCGCGTGGTGCGTGACAAGGTCAGGTGACGCGGACGCGTGGGTCACGCGATCGCGTGACCTGTTTTGTGCGATTGGCGCGAGTGCAGCCTCGCGGTCGCGCAACTCTCTGTTCGAAACTCTTTTGCCAAAAATCTGGGTGACGCGATCGCGTGGTTGACGCGGTCGCGTGGGTGGCGATCTTTTGAAAACGACGCGAACGCGTGGGGCACGCGTTCGCATGGGAGGGCTTGGGCTTCCAGCACGAGTCCAGCCCAACTCCAGCTCAATTTTCTGCCATGCACCCATTTACGTCGACTTCTTAGAGCACGCGGTCGCGTGGGTGACGCGATCGCGTGGGAAGCTATTTTTCCAAATGACGCGGCCGCGTCAGCGACGCGGTCGCATGGATCAATTTGTGCCATTAGCGCACCTCCAGCCGAGCTTTTGCGTGACTCTCTGTTCAACCTTATTTTCTTCCAAACGCACATACGACGCGGACGCGTCGGCGACGCTGTCGCGTCGCGTGCAAAAATCCTTTTTTTTATAATCTGAAAAATGCAGAATGCAGTGTTAATATGAATGTGATGCAAAACTCCAGGTTCAATATAACAAAATAAAATAAAATTCAAAAACAAACAAAACTAAATAAAATTAAAATTGAGAAAGGAATGATTATACCATGGTGGGTTGTCTCCCACCTAGCACTTTTAGTTAGAGTCCTTAAGTTGGACATTTGGTGAGCTTCCTGTTATGGTGGCTTGTGTTTGAACTCATCCAGGAATCTCCACCAATGTTTGTGATTCCAATATCCTCCGGGACCCCAAACTAGGCACAGAAAGCCTTCAAGTAAGCTAAAGCAAGTGACAAGGCCCCAAGAGTGCTGATTTCTAGATTGAATTCCGGGGTCCCAGACCTTGCCTTTGCACCCATCTTCTTGTTGATCATCATTTTTCCACTTGGGTGGTGAACAGTCGGAATTCTCACTGAGACATCTAAACAGCTTCCTAGACCCATTCAGTTGAGCTTTATACCAACCTTTGCGTTTAAACTTAAAGCTTCCAACCATAATGAACCTTGCAGGACAATTCTTACCACTGACCATCTTCCTCTTACTCTTAATGCCACAAAGAGCTCTAAGTTGACCATCCGTCTCCAGTAGCCCATGTTCAAGTGGGATTAGAAAGCTAAGGGATATGAATTTTACCCACTTGAATGTTGTGAAGGATGATGGCAACTTAGGGGGAGGTGTTTTTAATGAAATTGCAAGCTCCACTCCCTTGTGCTCTTCTCTGATAATTACTACCTCTTTGCAAGCTTCTTCAATTTCAACCTCTTCCTCTTGGTAGCTTTCTTCCAATTCAATCTTCTCTCCATTGCTTTCCAAGGGCATGGGAGGTTGTGCTTCTTCTTCTTGAATCTCCATCTCTTGATCAACCTCTTCCAAGTCTTCAACTGTGATATGCCTTGGAGGTTGGACACCATCCTCAGTATCAATTTCAAACGTCTTGGAAGGGGGTTCTATGATTGGACTTTCCCATGGAGGTTCTGCATCTCCTAAGTCTTCAACCACTTCTTCTTCTTCAATAATTCCGGCTTCCTCTACTTGTTCCAGTACAAAGTCATGCTCCGTACTGTTCACTGGAGTTTCTAGTATCTCCTTCATACTACGTTCTTTATTAGATTGTCCACATGAAGCCATGGGGTTCCTTGAGTGTCCGAACGTTGGGAAGCTAATTGACTCATTATTGCTTGCCCCAATTGATGAATGGTTGCCTGACATCGATCCACTGTTTTCTTGAGACGATCCTTTGTCTCTTGATGCACTCGGCTTTCATAAATAGGATCATAGTGCTCTTGGATTGATGGATATGGAGATGGTGAATATTGAAGTGGTGGTTCTTGTGAGTAATTGGGTTGGAATTGGGGTGGTTCTATATATGGTTCATATGGCTCATAAGGTGGGTGGTATGGTGGTTGAGGGTTAGGGTCATATGGGGGTAAATGGTTGTAGGTGGCTTGTGAGTATGGTGGTTCAAAGCTGTGTTGAGGAGAGGGTTTATAGGCATATGGTGGTGGTTGTTGATAGTTGATGACAAGTCATCTTAGCCTAGTTTCACTAGTCTTTTTCTTTTGTTTTCAATTGTTTTTATGCACTTTCTTGAGCCATAAGTAAGCCAATTGGGTAAAATTTCATATTTCCTTTGATTCAATCAACCATGGATGAATTAATGCAATTTCATGAGATTTTGTGCTATAATTGTCATATATTATGAAAGAATAACAAACTCATGATTTTGAGCATAGATTTGATGTGTTTGATTGATTGATGATAGGTGAAAAGAGCTTTGAAGAAGGTTGAAGAAAGAAAAAAGGGCAAGGAGCAAGAGAGAACAAAAAGCTTGAGCCAAAGTTTGCCTCAAACTTTAGCTCAAACTTTTGGAAAAGTTGAAATCTCCCTGGAAGAAGCAAAAGTTTGCGCCAACGTTTGCCTCAAGCTTTTTGGCAAACGTTGGCGCCACACACCAACACCCTGGAGGAGAAAAAGCTTGCGCCAACATTTGCCTCAAGCTTTTTGGCAAACGGTGGCGCCACCATCAACACACCCAGGAGAGCAAAAGTTTGCGCCAACGTTTGCCTCAAGCTTTTTGGCAAACGTTGGCGCCACAAGGCATACAAGAAGGCTCAGCGTTTGGCTCAAAGTTTGACCTCAAACTTTAGCCCAAACGTTGATAGCAGCAAAAGGGGGGCAGCTGATATGAAAAGCTTGAGCCAAAGTTTGCCTCAAACTTTGACTCAAGCTTTTATGATTCATGGCCCGGTTCACAATGGGTTTCTCTCCAACTCCAAGAGCAATCAACAGAGGCTTTTATCAACCCAATTCCATCAAGAGCAAAGGCCCAATTCAAGGCTTGAAGACCATTTGAAGAAAGTGTATAAATAGCTTAGGATTTAAGTTTTTAGGGAGCTTGCTGGGATTTTTTTTACATACTTACAGTAGAGAGCTCACCTTTACAGTTTTTTGAATTGTTGCTTTAGAATTCTAGAGAATTGGAAAGGAGAATTGATCTCTCTTCTTCCTTGTTCTTGCTTAGCACTCTTTACTTTTCTTGCTTTGGATCTTGGGTGAAGAATTGAAGAACTTCTGTTTCAATCTCACCTTGGGATCTTGTTTAATTTTCTGCATAATTGAATTTCAATTTCTGTTCATTGCTTCTTCTTCTACTCATTCTGCAATTTACTTTTCTTTATTTCTTGCAATTGAATTCTACATTTGGATCTAGGAAGGCATTGAGATCTAGACTCGGTTATCTAGTCTCTTGGGTCCTGAGATCTGGAGTTTTCATTTTAAATTCTCTGTTTAATGTTTTTCAAGTTCATTTACATTTCCGTTTTAGATCCGATTCAATTCAAGTCATCTTCTACTCTTTTATGCGTTGAGATTTATTTTTCCTTGTTTAATGTCTGCAAATCCAATTCCCAATTCCCTTTACAATTCAAGCCGTTTGCATTTCTTGCACTTTAAGATTTTGCAATTTACATTTCTTGCAATCTAAGCTTCTGCAATTTATATTACTTGCACTTTAAGATTCAGCCTCTTTAATTCCTCTGCACTTTAAATTCTTGCCAATTATCCCTCTCCTTTTTAATTTCATGCAATTTAGCTTCTGTCAAATACAAACCACTCAAATCAACTCTTGATTCGCTTGACTAAATCAACCACTAAACTGAAATTGCTCAATCCTTCAATTCCTGTGGGATCGACCTCACTCCCGTGAGTTTTATTACTTGATGCGACCCGGTATACTTGCCGGTGAGTTTTGTGTGTTTTGGAAAATTCGATTTTCCACAAAAAAAACACCATCAAGTTTTTGGCGCCGTTGCCGGGGATTGAAATAGATTGACAATGATTAAGTGAAGTGGAGATCTAGATCTAGCATTTTTATTTTCTGTTTCTCTAACTTTGGATTAACCCACTAACTGTTTGAATTTTTGCCTAAGCTAACTAATATTTCACTTCAGCCATGGATTGAAGTGTTATTGCTTTTCTGGTATTGTGTGATTCTTGTGTTTTGCTTGTATGTCAGATACAAGAAGAGAGATCCCTACCTTTCATGAAACTGACAAAAGAATCCTCCGAAGGCTAAGAAGAGAAGCAAGAGAAAAAAATGTTGCTGGAGAGGAAGAATCAGATGAAGAATATCATGAATTGGAGGAACACTCAACAAATCCAACAAATCCACCAGTGAGAATGGCCAACAACAATGGTCAACCCCAGAAGAGAGTCTTGGCTTCATATACACTTGCTAATCCAAGGCATTGTGGGAGTAGCATCCTTACCCCAAATGTCGATGCAAATAACTTTGAATTGAAGCCCCAACTCATCACCTTGGTGCAGAACAACTGTTCCTATGGAGGAGGCCCCTTGGAAGATCCAAACCAGCACCTATCCACCTTCCTGAGGATATGTAACACAGTGAAGACCAATGGTGTGCATCCTGACAGTTACAAATTGCTGCTATTTCCATTTTCCCTCAAAGACAAAGCCACTCAATGGTTGGAGTCATTTCCAAGAGATAGCATCAACAATTGGGAAGATCTAGTGAGCAAATTCCTTGCTAAATTTTACCCACCTCAGAGGATTATTAGATTGAAGACCGAAGTACAAACATTCACACAGATGGATGCTGAACCTCTCTATGAGGCATGGGAGAGATACAAGGCTCTAATCAGGAAGTGCCCTCCTGAGATGTTTAATGAATGGGATAAACTCCAAATTTTCTATGAAGAACTGACAATGAAAGCTCAAGAGGCACTTGACTATTCCGCAGGAGGCTTGATGAGCGGATAATTTATACGCTTTTTGGCATTGTTTTTAGTATGTTTTTAGTAGGATCTAGTTACTTTTAGGGATGTTTTCATTAGTTTTTATGTTAAATTCACATTTCTGGACTTTACTATGAGTTTGTGTGTTTTTCTGTGATTTCAGGTATTTTCTGACTGAAATTGAGGGACTTGAGCAGAAATCAGATTCAGAGGTTGAAAAAGGACTGCTGATGCTGTTGGATTCTGACCTCCCTGCACTCAAAGTGGATTTTCTGGAGCTACAGAACTCGAAATGGCGCGCTTCCAATTGCGTTGGAAAGTAGACATCCAGGGCTTTCCAGCAATATATAATAGTCCATACTTTGGCCAAGAATTGACGACGTAAACTGGCGTTCAACGCCAGCCTTCTGCCCAAATCTGGCGTCCAGCGCCAGAAAATGATCCAAAACCAGAGTTGAACGCCCAAACTGGCACAGAAACTGGCGTTCAACTCCACAAATGGCCTCTGCACGTGCTACACTTAAGCTCAGCCCAAACACACACCAAGTGGGCCCCGGAAGTGGATTTATGCATCAATTACTTACTCATGTAAACCCTAGTGACTAGTTTATTATAAATAGGACCTCTTACTATTGTATTAGGCATCTTTGGATTACCTTATGATCCTTTGATCACGTTTTAGGGGGCTGGCCATCTCGGCCATGCCTGGACCTTCACTTATGTATTTTTAACGGTAGAGTTTCTACACTCCATAGATTAAGGTGTGGAGCTCTGCTGTTCCTCAAAGATTAATGCAAAGTACTACTGTTTTCTATTCAATTCTTCTTATTTCTCTTCTAAGATATCCATTCGCACTCAAGAACGTGATGAAGGTGATGATTATGTGTGACGCTCATCATCCTTCTCCCTTATGAACGCGTGCCTGACAAACACTTCTGTTCTACATGAATTAAGCTTGAATGAGTATCTCTTAGATCTCCTAACCCGAATCTTTGTGGCGTAAGCTAGAATGATGGCGGCATTCAAGAGAATCCGGAAAGTCTAAACCTTGTCTGTGGTATTCCGAGTAGGATTCAATGATTGAATGACTGTGACGAGCTCCTAACTCGCGATTGCAGGGCGTTAGTGACAGACGCAAAAGGATAGTAAATCCTATTCCAGCATGATCGAGAACCGACAGATGAATAGCCGTGCCGTGACAGGGTGCGTGAGCATATTATTCACTGAGAGGATAAGATGAAGCCATTGACAAGGGTGATGCCTCCAGACGATTAGCCGTGCCGTGACAGCGCATTGGATCATTTTCCCGTGAGATGACCGAAAGTAGCCATTGACAGTGGTGATGTATCACATAAAGCCATCCATGGAAAGGAGTAAGACTGATTGGATGAAGATAGCAGGAAAGCAGAGGTTCAGAGGGACGAAAAGCATCTCCATTCGCTTATCTGAAATTCCTACCAATGAATTACATAAGTATCTCTATCCCTATTTTATTATATAATATTCGAAAACATCATTATCAATTTATATCTGCCTAACTGAGATTTGCAAGGTGACCATAGCTTGCTTCATACCAACAATCTCCGTGGGATTCGACCCTTACTCACGTAAGGTATTACTTGGACGACCCAGTGCACTTGCTGGTTAGTTGTATCGAAGTTGTGACAATTATGTATTGAGATCAGAGCACCAAGCTTTGGAGCCATTACCAGGATTTGTTCGAGCCTGGAGATCACAATTTCGTGCACCAAGTTTTTGGCGCCGTTGCCGGGGATTGTTTGTGTATGGACAACTGACGGCTCATCTTGTTGCTCAGATTAGGTAATTTTCTTTTCGTTTTGTTTTCAAAAATTTTTCAAAAATATTTCTAAAATTTTCTCATCTGTTTTCGAAAAAAATAAAAATGTTTTCAAAATTTTTCTTCAAAATTTTTAAAGAATGAATTCTAGTGTCTCATATAACATGTTTTAGCTTGGCTGGCTATTAAGCCATGTCTAATTCCCAGGATTTTGATTGAGGACTATGAATTCATTGCTTCCTTTTTCCCAAATATTTTCGAAAAAATTAAAAGAAAATACAAAAAAATTAGAAAATCATAAAAATCAAAAATATTTTTCTGTTTCTTGTTTGAGTCATGTGTCATGTTATAAGTTTGGTGTCAATTGCATATGCATCTTGCATTTTTTCGAAAATTCATGCATTCATAGTGTTATTCATGATCTTCAAGTTGTTCTTGGTAAGTCTTCTTGTTTGATCTTGATGATTTTATGTTTTGTGTCTTTCCATGTTTATCATATGCATTCTTGAATTCTTAGTGTCTAAGCATTAAAGAATTCTAAGTTTGGTGTCTTGCATGTTTTATTTGCATTAAAAATTTTTCAAAATTGTGTCTATGATGTTCATCTTGACATTCATAGTGTTCTTGGTGTTCATCTTGACATTCATAGCATTCTTGCATGCATTCACTGTTTTGATCTAAAAATTTCATGCATTGCATAATTTTCATGTTTTTCATAAAAATTTCAAAAATCAAAAAAATATCTTTCCCTTTTTCTCTCATCAAATTCGAAAATTTGGATTGACTTTTTCAAAAAATTTTAAAATCAAATTGTTTCTCATGAGTCAAATCAAATTTTCAATTTGAAAATCTTATCTTTTTCAAAATCTTTTTTCAAAAATCAAATCTTTTTCAAAATTCTTAATTATTTTCAAAAATTTCAAAAATATTTTTCAAAAATCTTTTTCTTATTTTTATATAAAATTTTCGAAAATAACTAATCAATTAATGTTTTGATTCAAAAATTTGAAGTTTGTTACTTGCTTGTTAAGAAAGATTCAAACTTTAAGTTCTAGAATCATATCTTGTGATTTCTTATGAATCAAGTCATTAATTGTGATTTTAAAAATCAAATCTTTTTCAAAAACTAATTTCTATCATATCTTTTCAAAAATATCTTCTTATCTTATCTTTTTCAAAAATATCTTTTCAAAATATCTTTTCTAACCTCCTAACTTCTTATCTTTTCAAAATTTGTTTCAACTAACTAACTAACTTTTTGTTTGTTTCTTAACTTTTTCAAAACCACCTAACTAACTCCCTCTCTCTCTAAATTTTCGAAAATATCTTCCCCCTTTTTCAAAAATTTCTTTTTTATTAACTAATTAATCTTATTTTTATTTTTAATTTCAAAAAAAAAAATTCGAAAAAAATACTAAACTTTTTCAAAAACTATTTTCAAAAAGCACTAACTCCTTTTCAAAAATAAATTTCGAAAATTCCCTCCTTCTCTCCCATCTCATTCTATTTATTCATTCATATCCTAACATCTCATCTCACATTCCAATCCTCACAGTTGTGTTTCTTCCTTTACATCACATCCTTTATCTGCCCCTCTTCTTCTACTTACAAAGGGATCCCTATACTGTGGTATAAAGGATCTCTATTATTATTATTATTTTTCTGTGCCTTCTTCTTTGTCATATGAGCAGGAGCAAGGATAAGAACATTCTTGTGGAAGCAGATCCAGAACCTGAAAGGACTCTGAAGAGAAAATTAAGAGAAGCTAAAATACAACAATCCAGAGATAACCTTTCAGAAATTTTCGAACAGGCAGAGGAGATGGCAGCCGAAAATAATAATAATGCAAGGAAGATGCTTGGTGACTTTACTGCACCTAATTCCAGTTTACATGGAAGAAGCATCTCCATTCCTGCCATTGGAGCAAACAACTTTGAGCTGAAACCTCAATTAGTTTCTCTGATGCAGCAGAACTGCAAGTTTCATGGACTTCCATCTGAAGATCCTTTTCAGTTCTTAACTGAATTCTTGCAGATATGTGATACTGTTAAGACTAATGGAATAGATCCTGAAGTCTACAGGCTCATGCTTTTCCCTTTTGCTGTAAGAGACAGAGCTAGATTATGGTTGGATTCTCAACCCAAAGACAGCCTGAACTCTTGGGATAAGCTGGTCACGGCTTTCTTAGCCAAGTACTTTCCTCCTCAAAAGCTGAGCAAGCTTAGAGCTGATGTTCAAACCTTCAGACAGAAAGAAGGTGAATCTCTCTATGAAGCTTGGGAAAGATACAAACAGTTGACCAAAAAGTGTCCTTCTGACATGCTTTCAGAATGGACCATCCTGGATATATTCTATGATGGTTTATCTGAGCTATCAAAGATGTCACTGGACACCTCTGCAGGTGGATCCATTCACCTAAAGAAAACGCCTGCAGAAGCTCAAGAACTCATTGACATGGTTGCTAATAACCAGTTCATGTACACTTCTGAAAGGAATCCTGTTAATAATGGGACGCCTATGAAGAAGGGAGTTCTTGAGGTTGATACTCTGAATGCCATATTGGCTCAGAATAAAATATTGACTCAGCAAGTCAATATGATCTCTCAGAGTCTGCATGGAATGCAAGCTGCATCCAACAGTACTCAAGAGGCATCTTCTGAAGAAGAAGCCTATGATCCTGAGAACCCTGCAATAGCAGAGGTAAATTACTTAGGTGAACCTTATGGAAACACCTATAACTCAACATGGAGAAATCATCCAAATTTCTCATGGAAGGATCAAAAGCCCCAACAAGGCTTTAATAATGGTGGAAGAAACAGGTTTAGCAATAGCAAACCTTTTCCATCATCAACTCAGCAACAGACAGCGAACTCTGAACAAAATGCTTCTAATTTAGCAAATCTAGTCTCTGATCTATCCAAGGCCACTGTAAGTTTCATGAATGAAACAAGGTCTTCCATTAGAAATTTGGAAGCACAAGTGGGCCAGCTGAGTAAGAGGATCACTGAAATCCCTCCTAGTACTCTCCCAAGTAATACAGAAGAGAACCCAAAAGGAGAGTGCAAGGCCATTGACATAAGTGCCCTGGCCGAACCTGGGAGGAGAGGAGAGGACGTGAATCCCAAGGAGGAAGACCTCCTGGGACGTCCAGTGATCAATAAGGAGCTTCCCTCTGGGGAACCAAAGGACTCTGAGGCTCATCTAGAGACCATAGAGATTCCATTGAACCTCCTTATACCCTTCATGAGCTCTGATGAGTATTCCTCTTCTGAAGAGAATGAGGATGTCACTGAAGAGCAAACTGCCAAGTTTCTTGGTGCAATCATGAAGCTGAATGCCAAATTGTTTGGCATTGATGCTTGGGAAGTTGAACCTCCCTTGTTCATCAATGAACTAAGTGATCTGGATCAACTGACATTGCCTCAGAAGAGACAGGATCCTGGAAAGTTCATAATACCCTGTACCATAGGCACCATGATCTTTAAGGCTCTGTGTGACCTTGGTTCAGGGATAAACCTCATGCCCCTCTCTGTAATAGAGAAACTGGGAATCTATGGGGTGCAAGCTGCTAAAATCTCACTGGAGATGGCAGACAGCTCAAGAAAACAGGCTTATGGACAAGTAGAAGATGTATTAGTAAAGGTTGAGGGCCTTTACATACCTACTGATTTCATAGTCCTGGATACTGGAAAGGAAGAGGATGAATCCATCATCCTAGGAAGACCTTTCCTGGCCACAGCAAGAGCTGTGATTGATGTTGACAGAGGTGAAATAGTCCTTCAATGGAATGAGAACTCCCTTGTATTCAAAACTCAAGGATCTCCCTCTGCAACCATGGAGAGGAAGCAGGAAAAGCTTCTTTCAAAGCAGAGTCAACCAGAGCCCCCACAGTCAAACTCTAAGTTTGGTGTTGGGAGGCCACAACCAAACTCTAAGTTTGGTGTTGAACTCCCATATCCAAACTCTAAGTTTGGTGTTGGAGAGTCTCAACAAAGCTCTGCACATCTGTGAGGCTCCATGAGAGCCCACTGTCAAGCTATTGACATTAAAGAAGCGCTTGTTGGGAGGCAACCCAATGTTTATCTAATTCTTATTTTTATTGTTTTTCATGTTTTCTTAGGTTCATGATCATGTGGAGTCACAAAATAAATATAAAAATTGAAAACGGAATCAAAAACAGCAGAAGAAAAATCACACCCTGGAGGAGCATCTGTCTGGCGTTCAAACGCCAGAACAGAGCATAGTTCTGGCGCTGAACGCCCAGAATGGGAGCATCCTGGCACTGAACGCCCAGAACAAGCATGGTTCTGGCGTTCAACGCCAGAAATGGCAGCAAAGGGGCGTTGAACGCCCAAAATGGGCACCAACCTGGCGCTGAACGCCCAGAGTTGTGTGCAAGGGCATTTTACATGCCTAAATTGGTGCAGGGATGTAAATGCCTTGACACCTCAGGATCTGTGGATCCCACAAGATCATCTCAGGATCTGTGGACCCCACAGGATCCCCACCTACCTCACCATCTCTCTTTCCATTCATGATCATCCCTTCTTTTTTTCCATTTACCACTCACATCCATACACCCACTACCTTCAAAAATTCAATATCTCTCTCCCACCCAATCCCACCCATATGGCCGAATACACACTCCCATCCATCTCCTCCATATCTTCTTCTTATTCTTCTATTCTTTCTTCTTTTGCTCGAGGGCGAGCAACATTCTAAGTTTGGTGTGGTAAAAGCATAGCTTTTTTGTTTTTTTTTTCATAACCATTGATGGCACCTAAGGCCAGAGAAACCTCTAGAAAGAGGAAAGGGAAGACAAAAGCTTCCATCAAGGGTCTATAGCTCAGTGGTAGAACATTTGACTGCAAATCAAGAGATCCCTGAGATACCTTAGGGGATACATTTTCTTCCACACAATTATTGGAAGCAACTAAGGGTGGAACATCAAGAGCACTCCATCATCCTTCATGAAATCAGAGAAGATCTAAAAGCAATGAAGGAGGAGCAGCAAAGACAAGGAAGAGACATAGAAGAGCTCAAGGACATCACTAAGGTGGACTCATTCCTTGTTCTTACTCTCTCTGTTTTTTGTTTTCTATGTTATGTGCTTATCTATGTTTGTGTCTTCATTACATGATCATTAGTAGTTAGTAACTTTGTCTTAAAGATATGAATGTCCTATGAAACCATCACCTCTCTTAAATGAAAAATGTTTTAATTCAAAAGAACAAGAAGTACATGAGTTTCGAATTTATCCTTGAACTTAGTTTAATTATATTGATGTGGTGACAATGCTTCTTGTTTTCTGAATGTATGCTTGAACAGTGCATATGTCTTTTGAAGTTGTTGTTTAAGAATGTTAAATATGTTGGCTCTTGAAAGAATGATGACTAGGAGACATGTTATTTGATAATCTGAAAAATCATAAAAATGATTCTTGAAGCAAGAAAAAGCAGCAAAGAACAAAGCTTGCAGAAAAAAAAAAATAGGCGAAAAAAAAAATATAGAAAGAAAAAGAAAAAGCAAGCAGAAAAAGCCAATAACCCTTAAAACCAAAAGGCAAGGGCAAATAAAAAGGATCCCAAGGCTTTGAGCATCAGTGGATAGGAGGGCCTAAAGGAATAAAATCCTGGTCTAAGCGGCTAAACCAAGCTGTCCCTAACCATGTGCTTGTGGCGTGTAGGTGTCAAGTGAAAACTTGAGACTGAGCGGTTAAAGTCAAGGTCCAAAGCAAAAGAAGAGTGTGCTTAAGAACCCTGGACACCTCTAATTGGGGACTTTAGCAAAGCTGAGTCACAATCTGAAAAGGTTCACCCAATTATGTGTCTGTGGCATTTATGTATCCGGTGGTAATACTGGAAAACAAAGTGCTTAGGGCCACGGCCAAGACTCATAAAGAAGCTGTGTTCAAGAATCATCATACTGAACTAGGAGAGTCAATAACACTATTCGAAATCTGAAGTTCCTATAGATGCCAATCATTCTAGACTTCAATGGATAAACTGAGATGCCAAAACTATTCAAGAGGCAAAAAGCTATAAGTCCCGCTCATATGATTGAAGCTCTGTTTCATTGATAGTTTGGAATTTATAGTATATTCTCTTCTTTTTATCCTATTTGATTTTCAGTTGCTTGGGGACAAGCAACAATTTAAGTTTGGTGTTGTGATGAGCGGATAATTTATACGCTTTTTGGCATTGTTTTTAGTATATTTTTAGTAGGATCTAGTTACTTTTAGGGATGTTTTCATTAGTTTTTATGTTAAATTCACATTTCTGGACTTTACTATGAGTTTGTGTGTTTTTCTGTGATTTCAGGTATTTTCTGACTGAAATTGAGGGACTTGAGCAGAAATCAGATTCAGAGGTTGAAAAAGGACTGCTGATGCTGTTGGATTCTGACCTCCCAGCACTCAAAGTGGATTTTCTGGAGCTACAGAACTCGAAATGGCGCGCTTCCAATTGCGTTGAAACGTAGACATCCAGGACTTTCCAGAAATATATAATAGTCCATACTTTGGCCAAGAATTGATGACGTAAACTGGCGTTCAACGCCAGCCTTCTGCCCAAATCTGGCGTCCAGCGCCAGAAAAGGATCCAAAACCAGAGTTGAACGCCCAAACTGGCACAAACTGGCGTTCAACTCCACAAATGGCCTCTGCACGTGCTACACTTAAGCTCAGCCCAAACACACACCAAGTGGGCCCCGGAAGTGGATTTATGCATCAATTACTTACTCATGTAAACCCTAGTGACTAGTTTATTATAAATAGGACCTCTTACTATTGTATTAGGCATCTTTGGATTACCTTATGATCCTTTGATCACGTTTTAGGGGGCTGGCCATCTCGGCCATGCCTGGACCTTCACTTATGTATTTTTAACGGTAGAGTTTCTACACTCCATAGATTAAGGTGTGGAGCTCTGCTGTTCCTCAAAGATTAATGCAAAGTACTACTGTTTTCTATTCAATTCTTCTTATTTCTCTTCTAAGATATCCATTCGCACTCAAGAACGTGATGAAGGTGATGATTATGTGTGACGTTCATCATCCTTCTCCCTTATGAACGCGTGCCTGACAAACACTTCTGTTCTACATGAATTAAGCTTGAATGAGTATCTCTTAGATCTCCTAACCCGAATCTTTGTGGCGTAAGCTAGAATGATGGCGGCATTCAAGAGAATTCGGAAAGTCTAAACCTTGTCTGTGGTATTCCGAGTAGGATTCAATGATTGAATGACTGTGACGAGCTCCTAACTCGCGATTGCAGGGCGTTAGTGACAGACGCAAAAGGATAGTAAATCCTATTCCAGCATGATCGAGAACCGACAGATGAATAGCCGTGCCGTGACAGGGTGCGTGAGCATATTATTCACTGAGAGGATAAGATGAAGCCATTGACAAGGGTGATGCCTCCAGACGATTAGCCGTGCCGTGACAGGGCATTGGATCATTTTCCCGTGAGATGATCGAAAGTAGCCGTTGCCAGTGGTGATGTATCACATAAAGCCAGCCATGGAAAGGAGTAAGACTGATTGGATGAAGATAGCAGGAAAGCAGAGGTTCAGAGGGACGAAAAGCATCTCCATTCGCTTATCTGAAATTCCTACCAATGAATTACATAAGTATCTCTATCCCTATTTTATTATATAATATTCGAAAACATCATTATCAATTTATATCTGCCTAACTGAGATTTTCAAGGTGACCATAGCTTGCTTCATACCAACAATCTCCGTGGGATTCGACCCTTACTCACGTAAGGTATTACTTGGACGACCCAGTGCACTTGCTGGTTAGTTGTATCGAAGTTGTGACAATTATGTATTGAGATCAGAGCACCAAGCTTTGGAGCCATTACCAGGATTTGTTCGAGCCTGGAGATCACAATTTCGTGCACCAAGGCTCGATGCAACTCATGAAGATAGCTGAAGAAGCCCAAAACCTCATTGATATGGTGTCAAACAATCAATATTTCTTTGCTCATCAGAGACAAAGCCAGCCATCACAAAGGAAAGGAGTGCTAGAGTTAGAAGGAGTGGACTCAATTCTGGCTCAAAACAAAATGATGCAGCAGCAAATTCAACAACAACTTGATCAAATGGCCAAGAGGATTGATAGTCTCCAAGTTGCAGCAATCAACACAAGCCAATCATCAACCAAATGGGGGCAAAATGAAGAAAACCAAGAAGATCAGCAGCAGGAACAACCTCAATATGTGCACAATCAAAGCTGCGGCCAAAATGAAATTTATGGTGACACCTACAATCCATCCTAGAAGAACCATCCAAATCTCAGATGGGGAGATAACCACACTCAAAACTAACAACCATGGCAAAGAAATTCAAACCAAAACAACTCAAGAAACAACCAGAACAACAACCAGCAAAACATAACCCACAATCCATATAGAAAACCCCAAAATAACCATCATCCACCTTCCACATCCATATTCCACCCACAAAATAATCCCACAAATAGTTCAAACAACTTCCAGCAACAATCATCTCATTTTACACAACCACAACCAAATCCAGACTCCCAAAGAATCTCTAGTCTAGAGATAATGATGGAGAAACTCATGAAAAATCAAGAGATGGCAAGACAAGATCAAGAAGCTTCAATCAGAAATCTTGAGAGGCATATGGAGCAAATGGCTAAACAAATTGTAGAGATGGGTGAGAAGCAATCAAATGCATCCCCTAGTGCCACTCAAGACCACCCAAGGGACAAAGGAAAAGCTACAAAGTGGGAGGAGTGCAAGGCAATCACAGTGGGAAGTGAGAAGACTGGAGGGAAAGAAGTCATCAATCAGGAAGAACACAACAGAGAAGTTCCACAAGAAGAGACAGAAGAGAGAAGAGAAAAGGATAGAAAGACCAAGAATGCAAAAAGCTCAAAGAGAGACAAGAACATCCTTAAGCCACAGCTACAAGAGAAGAAGGAAGGGGTGAAGCCATATATCCCCAAACTTCCATACCCTCAGAGGTTCAAAAAAGAGAATGAGGATAAGCAATACTCAAAGTTCCTGGACATATTCAAGACACCCAGCATCAATATTCCTTTCTTAGAAGCACTTGAACAGATGCCATTGTATGCCAAATTTATGAAGGAAGTGCTGACAAAGAAAAAGTCCCTAAAAGAAGAACAAATTGTTGAGATGACAATGGAATGTAGTGCTATTCTCCAAAAAGAGTTGCTAGAGAAGAAAGATGATCCTGGGAGTTTTTATATACCTTGCACCATAGGAAACATAACAATTGAGAAGTCATTCTGTGATCTTGGTGCAAGCATAAATTTGATGCCTTTGTCTCTAATGAGAAAACTCCAAATTGTCAAGCTGAAATCCACACGAATACTTCTTCAAATGGCTGATAAATCCATTCAGCAAGCACTTGGAGTTGTAGAGAATGTGCTGGTAAAAGTGGGAAAATTTCTTGTCCCAGCTGATTTTGTCATTCTGGATATGGAGGAGGACCCTAACACTCCCATCATCCTAGGGAGGCCTTTTCTTGCTACGGGCAGAGCATTGATAGATGTTGAAAAAGGGGAATTATTGCTGAGAGTGCATGATGAGCACCTAGCATTCCATATTTTTAAAACCCCACATGAGCCCACTCAAGAAGAAGAGTGTACGGAGGATAAGGCCAGAGATCAAAGTTTGAAGGAGGTAGTCAATGAGTTAGCTCCAAGACTTCTAAATCCATGCTTGAAAGAAGTAGAGATAGTGCAACAGACCAAAGAAATCAAGGAGGGACTAGATCCAAAACCTCCAGATGAGAAATTCAACATCTCAGATAAGGAACCACCAAGGCAGGGAGTATCTTTTGAGAAAGAAAAGAAGAAGAGGCCAAGAGGGTAGAGAAACAAGAAGATCCCTACTGAAGGCTTTTCACCAGGGGATAAAGTAGTGTTAAACACCCAACCAATGAAGGTGTCCCCACAATCATCTGAATACTACACTGTGAACCGGGTCCTTTCACTTGAACACCTAGAGATCATCAAAAAGGAGACCGGAAGGAAGTTCACAGTAAGAGGAGAAAAGCTGAGGCACTATGATTTTCAACCCCCATGATCTAAGGGGATCGATGTCAAGCTAATGACAATAAAGAAGCGCTTGTTGGGAGGCAACCCAACCTGAGGTAGTTTTCTTTTCATAGCCTTTTCAATAAAAATGTTGAATAATTGGTATGCATTGCAAGGAGCTAAGTTTGGTGTTGCACACCAAAATAATTTAAGGGAGAATGAAGGATTCTAAGTTTGGTGTTCCACCAAAATCTCATTTAAAAGCATACTCTCACCTCCTGCATAATGCTAGCTCCAAGTAATCAGACAAATTATTCAACCATTTAATTGTTTTTAGTTTTGGTTCCATAACCTTTAGCAAGGCCAAAAGAATTCATAAATGTACAACTTGTTGCATTAGAGACAGTGGCAAGGAATTAAGTTTGGTGTTCCCACACCAAATTAAATTCAAAAGCCACACTCAATTCATGCATACTAACCAGTCACCTAAGGGCTTGAGAAGCAAGCAACTTTTGAGAATTGTGCAGGGAACTAACCACCATTTGAAGACATTATGCATCATAACTCAAAAGGGGCACAACAGAAGGAAGGACAAAAGAACTGCAAACCAATAGGTTGTATCTATACTTAACTTCTGCTGTTGAGAAATGCTTTGATTTATGTCTTGCTAAAGTGTTCATCTAGTACAATTAGAATCATTTTTTTTGCAATAAATAAGCTAGTCTAAGTGTGTGCTTGTGTGTTTATTTTCACTTAACTAAAAGCATGCTTTGTCCCCTGCATCTTTAATTTAATAAAAAAAAATGTTTGAATGTGAAGTGAGATAGTTCTTTGTTAGCTGAAAGTACAATAAAAGTAAGTGGTGGTATGTATGTGTGATTGTATGATAGATCACTTTTAGTGAATAAAAGAACTAGACTGTCTCCTTTTAAATAGAAGGTAGCTCACTGTCTATGAATCTCAATCAAATAAAAGTCCTTGGTTAAAAAGAAAAACAAAAAGAGAAAAGAAAAAGCCAAAAATTGGAAATAGAAGAAAAGAAAAAAAAAAGAAGTAAAGCTAGACACCAATAGCTTGAACCTTAGAATATATGCCTGTGGTGTCTTTGTACTAGGATATGCTTGGATCATTAAGTTTTTTGGAGTGCATCAACACTTGGTGACTTGGGTTAACTAACCCGGGATCATCAGCTGAAAGTCCACTATCAAGAGCAACCTAACTACAAGGCATTTAGTAACCCAAAGAGGTGTTGGGCATCAATGTTTTAAGAAGGAATGTGAGCCAAGTGTCTATAGTGAATAATGTGTCAAGTATAAAGAAAGAAAAGAACTTGTTACACATGACACTGAACTAAAGCTTATAGAGAAAAATAATAGTCAAGGACAAAGGAATAATGAGAGGTTATAGCAGTGTGTTGCTTGATGCTTGAAGGAGACTTTCTAGGCCTAAAAGTCAATAAGAAGTGAGTGTTTACATATCCACATAAAACCCTATGAACTACCAATAATACTCTGCTAGCATGAACATCCTTTTCCATTTCATTCTTTCTTCTCAATAATTCTTTTCTTGCTTGGGGACAAGCAAGCTTTAAGTTTGGTGTTGTGATGACAAGTCATCTTAGCCTAGTTTCACTAGTCTTTTTCTTTTGTTTTCAATTGTTTTTATGCACTTTCTTGAGCCATAAGTAAGCCAATTGGGTAAAATTTCATATTTCCTTTGATTCAATCAACCATGGATGAATTAATGCAATTTCATGAGATTTTGTGCTATAATTGTCATATATTATGAAAGAATAACAAACTCATGATTTTGAGCACAGCTTTGATGTGTTTGATTGATTGATGATAGGTGAAAAGAGCTTTGAAGAAGGTTGAAGAAAGAAAAAAGGGCAAGGAGTAAGAGAGAACAAAAAGCTTGAGCCAAAGTTTGCCTCAAACTTTAGCTCAAACTTTTGGAAAAGTTGAAATCTCCCTGGAAGAAGCAAAAGTTTGCGCCAATGTTTGCCTCAAGCTTTTTGGCAAACGTTGGCGCCACACACCAACACCCTGGAGGAGAAAAAGCTTGCACCAACGTTTGCCTCAAGCTTTTTGGCAAACGTTGGCGCCACCATCAACACACCCAGGAGAGCAAAAGTTTGCGCCAACGTTTGCCTCAAGCTTTTTGGCAAACGTTGGCGCCACAAGGCATACAAGAAGGCTCAACGTTTGGCTCAAAGTTTGACCTCAAACTTTAGCCCAAACGTTGATAGCAGCAAAAGGGGGGCAGCTGATATGAAAAGCTTGAGCCAAAGTTTGCCTCAAACTTTGACTCAAGCTTTTATGATTCATGGCCCGGTTCACAATGGGTTTCTCTCCAACTCCAAGAGCAATCAACAGAGGCTTTTATCAACCCAATTCCATCAAGAGCAAAGGCCCAATTCAAGGCTTGAAGACCATTTGAAGAAAGTGTATAAATAGCTTAGGATTTAAGTTTTCAGGGAGCTTGCTGGGATTTTTTTTTTACATACTTACAGTAGAGACCTCACCTTTACAGTTTTTTGAATTGTTGCTTTAGAATTTTAGAGAATTGGGAAGGAGAATTGATCTCTCTTCTTCCTTGTTCTTGCTTAGCACTCTTTACTTTTCTTGCTTTGGATCTTGGGTGAAGAATTGAAGAACTTCTGTTTCAATCTCACCTTGGGATCTTGTTTAATTTTTTGCATAATTGAATTTCAATTTCTGTTCATTGCCTCTTCTTCTACTCATTCTGCAATTTACTTTTCTTTATTTCTTGCAATTGAATTCTACATTTGGATCTAGGAAGGCATTGAGATCTAGACTCGGTTATCTAGTCTCTTGGGTCCTGAGATCTGGAGTTTTCATTTTAAATTCTCTGTTTAATGTTTTTCAAGTTCATTTACATTTCCGTTTTAGATCTGATTCAATTCAAGTCATCTTCTACTCTTTTATGCGTTGAGATTTATTTTTCCTTATTTAATGTCTGCAAATCCAATTCCCAATTCCCTTTACAATTCAAGCTGTTTACATTTCTTACACTTTAAGATTTTGCAATTTACATTTCTTGCAATCTAAGCTTCTGCAATTTATATTACTTGCACTTTAAGATTCAGCCTCTTTAATTCCTCTGTACTTTAAATTCTTGCCAATTATCCCTCTCCTTTTTAATTTCATGCAATTTAGCTTCTATCAAATACAAACCACTCAAATCAACTCTTGATTCGCTTGACTAAATCAACCACTAAACTGAAATTGCTCAATCCTTCAATCCCTGTGGGATCGACCTCACTCCCGTGAGTTTTATTACTTGATGCGACCCGGTATACTTGCCGGTGAGTTTTGTGTGTTTTGGAAAATTCGTTTTTCCACAAAAAAAAAACACCATCAATAGTCCATTGGAGGTGGTTGATGCCATGAGGGTTGATCAAATCCTTGTGGCTCCTCCCATCTTTGATTGTTCCAACCTTGATGCCTGTTCTCATTGTAATTTCTTCTTCCTGCAACATAATTGTAACCAGACTCATAGCCAAAGGGGTGAGAGTTCATAGTAGTGAGAGAAAACAAAAATAAAAGCAAATTTGAAATTCAAATTTTCGAATTTGAAAATTAAAATTTGAATTTTGAATTTTTAAAATTGAAATTTGAATATTAAAATTTGAAAATTTTTTTTAACTATTTACAATAACCAATAATAAGGCACACGTTTGCAATTCCCCGGCAACGGCGCCATTTTGAAGAACTGAAGATTGATGGTTTAGAAGTTATAGTAAACTCTCGTTGCAAGTATAGTTACTAAACCAAGCAATCAACCTTTCTTACAAAAGTTTTGGTTGTCACAAGTAACAAACCCCTTTAAAATTGATAACCGAGTATTCAAACCTCGGGTCGTCTTCTCAAGGAATTGCAGAGAAGTATGTTCTTATTATTGGTTATGAAGATTGTAAATTGGGAGTTTTGGAAGTAAGGTGGGAATATGTTATATGACAAGTAAAATAAAATAATAATAATAAAATAAACTCTTGGCAAGGTATAAGAAATTGGAAGTCCAGACTTAGTTATCCTTATCAATAATAATGAAAGTTGAATCTTAATTCCACTTAGTCAACCTTTACTAAAGTAAAGGAAAGTCAAGGGATTAATTAGTTTGATCTTCAAATCCTATTTATTTCCTAAGAAAAGATTGGGATTATTGAAGTTAAATTCAATTGGCAAGATAACAATTATCAATTATGCTGTTGAATTGGATAACTCCTGAGTTACTGATTTTTTAACCAAAACCAAGAATGTAAAAAGCTAAATATAAATCACAAATCTGAAAATACCTCAATTGCATTAATAAAGAAAATCATAACATGAAAGCCATAAGCCAATTATTCAAAAGATAAATATCAATTAAAGTACTAAGGTGAATAAAAATGGAAACGAAATTAAACAGAAAAGAACATTAAACCTGGGATCGAGAGTCACTCCTAAAACTAAGAGAAGTCCTAAATCCTAATCCTAAGAGAGAGAGAGGAGAGAACCTCTCTCTCTAAAACTACATCTAAAATATGAAAAGTGAATTATGAGAGCCTCCTTATGAATGATGCATTCTTCCACTTTATAGCCTTTAATTTGTGTTTTCTGGGCCGAGAACTGGGTCAGAAACAGCCCAGAATTTGCTGGTCTCGAATTCAATCACGCTGGATTTCCGTCACTGCGACGCGGCCGCATGGAGCACGCGATCGCGTCGCCTAGCGTCAGGAAACCATAGCATATTATATATCAAATCGAAGCCCCGGACGTTAGCTTTCCAACACAACTAAAACCGCGTCGTTTGGACCTCTGTAGCTAAAGTTATAGCCGTTTGAGTGCGAAGAGGTCAGGCTGGACAGCTTAGCAATTTCTTCCACTTTTGCATGCTTCCTTTCCATCCTCTGAGCCATTCCTGCCCTGTAATCTCTGAAATTAATTAACACACATATCAAGGCATCTAATGGTAATAAGAGAGGATTAATAATAAGCAAATATAAGATCAAAGAAGCATGTTTTCAATCATAGCACAAAATCAAGAAGGAAATATAAAACCATGCAAATATTATGAATAAGTGGGTAAAGAGTTAATAAAAACCACTCAATTGAGTACAAGATAAACCATAAAATAGTGGTTTATCACTATACCATATAAAGTACATGTGTGGCATGAGCGACAAGGCCTTCAGAATGATACTAGAGCTACTGTGTGAGGCCTTTGAGCATGCAAAGATTCCGGCTTCTCTGCACGATGCCAAGAGGATCATATGAAAGCTTGGCATTGCGTACAAGAAGATAGATGCATGTCCGAATGACTGCATGCTATATCAGGGCAACGATCAAGAACTGACTAGGTGCAAGAGATGTGGGATCTCGAGATGGAAGCAAAAGACTAGGAGGAATTCCATTGTCCGGATCAATGTGGTTGTTAAGAAGAATGGGAAGCCGCAGGCGGCGAAGGTTCTTCGTTACTTTCTCCTTGTTCCATGACTGCAGTGGATGTTCATGTCCAGTAAGACATCTGTTGACATGTTGTGGCACAAGAAAGGTCCTAACTCGGATGGTTTTTTGAGGCATCCAAGG
The DNA here is from genome assembly GCF_059453495.1 of Arachis ipaensis. Taxonomy (NCBI): domain Eukaryota; kingdom Viridiplantae; phylum Streptophyta; class Magnoliopsida; order Fabales; family Fabaceae; genus Arachis; species Arachis ipaensis. Next base: position 100,047,062 of record NC_142439.1, read on the forward strand.
GACAGAAAAGCATGGAAGGCATTTGATAGAAGATATCCTCACTTCAGTGGTGATCCACGCAGCGTTCGTTTAGGATTAGCTAGCGATGGCTTTAATCCCTTCAGAAATCTCAGCTCAAGGTACTCGATCTGGCCCGTGATCCTCATCCCCTACAACCTGCCCCCATGGAGTTGTATGAAACCCAGCTCTTTCTTCCTGTCTATGATTATCCCCGGTCCCAAGATGCCTGGTAATGACATAGATGTCTACCTACAGCCCTTGATAGATGAGTTGAAGCAGCTGTGGGGGTGGTGTTGATACGTATGACGCTAGCGAGAAAAAAACATTCAAGATGCATGCTGCATTGATGTGGACAATAAGCAATTTTCCAGGTTGGGCAACTTATCTGGGTGGAATACGTATGGTGGGAGAGCATGTCCTACGTGCAACCTGGATGCTGAGTCTAAGCGACTCACTTTCAGTCAAAAATGGTGTTTCATGGGTCATCGGCGCTTTCTGAATCAAGGCCACAGATTTCGGTAGGACAGGGTCAGATTTGATGGAAAGGTAGAGGTCAGAGGTCCACCTGTAACATTGTCGGGTGGAGATATTTTGGGACAGTTAGATAATGTGCATGTCAAGCTTGGCAAGGTGCAAACGGTAGTTGGCAAAAGAGCACAAGGACAACAGGCTGCATTACAAGATGAGTCTCCTTGGGAAAAAGGAGTATATTCTTTGAACTCCCATATTGGGAGTATAATTTATTGCGTCACAACCTGGACGTGATGCACATAGAGAAAAATGTGTGCGACAACATTATCTACACAATACTGAATGACAGTGGTAAATCCAAAGACAACCTCAAGGCTCGAAAAGACCTCCAGCTAATGGAAATTAGGCGTGAACTTTGGCCACGGGAAGATGGAAAGTATCCCACTGCAATATTCTCCATGTCGACTTCACAGAAGGACGTCTTTCTTAGGAATTTAAAGAATGTGGTCTTTCCAGATGGTCATTCGAGCAACATATCTCGCTGTGTTGACCTACAGCAGCGAAAACTATCCGGCTTGAAAAGTCATGACAACCACATTCTCATGGAATATCTTTTCCCAATAACTATAAGGAATGTAATGGAAGCCCCAGTGGCAGTCGTCCTGGCTGATTTGTCAACTTTCTTTCGACGACTATGCAGTAAATCTATAGACCCTCAACAACTTCCTCTCGTACAGGAACATGTGATCCTCACTCTTTGCCAGATGGAGATAATTTTTCCACCGTCCTTCTTCACAGTCATGGTACACCTAACTGCGCATCTGGTTGAAGAGGTACGCCTAGGGGGCCTGGTGCATTATAGGTGGATGTATCCAATTGAAAGGTACCTACAGGACTAATTTTACATTTGAGTTATTTTGAAAGCTAACAACCTAACATATATCTCGCTCGTAAATGTACCTAGGTCGTCTTAAGCAGTACGTGCGTAATAGGGCAGCACCAGAAGGATCAATTGCCGAGGGCTACTTATCCGATGAGATTCTCACTTTTTGTTCGAGATATCTCGATAATGTTGAGAGCAGGATCAATCGACCATTGCGTGTTGATGATCGACCGAGCGAAAATGCGACTAATAACGCGACAAGCATGTTCCCACTGATTGGCAAAGCGGTAGGGGCTGCAGCATGTTTGACTCTTTCACCAACCGAGAGACTTCAAGCACATCGTCACGTATTAGTCAATTGCACATCTGTGGAGAATTTCTTCGAGTAAGTGCAGTTATTAAACTTAGGCTCATATAGTACCCGAAGGCAATATTTGTTTATAACTTTAACAATAAATCCACATGGTATGCTCAGGGATTTTAGGGCTAGCAGAAAAAGACAGCTACGAAGTATTGGCAAAAGAAATGAAGCCTACATTGACAGGGTTGTCCATAGAGAATTCGCCGAGTGGTTCAAGAATGAGGTGAATCTTCTGTATGGCTCTTCCATTTATTGTTTCGTTGATATCTTGCCTCCTGCTACTCAACTCTGAACATGTATATTTCATTGGTAGATACCACTGGGAAGTACGATGCACCCGAGAGAACTGCAGTGGCTCGCATGTGGACCCAATATTCAGGCAAAGCGCTTTAAGGCGTACAATGTCAATGGATTCAGGTTTAGAACCCTATCAAGAGAGGAAGGAATGAGAACCCAGAATAGCGGGGTTTGTGTCACTTCTGACACTAGAAGTTATGCAAGCGCTCGTGACAGTAACATGGCTGTTGGTGGCGTCTCCTATTATGAAAGATTGGTAGATATCATTGAGCTAAATTACAGTGGTCGATTTTCTGTGGCCTTGTTTAGATGTATCTGGGCAAACACCACGTCTGGTAGAGGCATAAAGCAAGACATTTTGGGACACACCTATGTCAACTTTAGTAATCCGATTCACACTGGTAATCGTGAAGACGACGAGCCGTACATTCTTGCTTCCGAGGCTCGCCTTGTATAGTATGTGGATGATGAAGTCGATAAGGACTGGAGTGTAGTAGTCCATGTGAAGCCGAGAGATTTGTTTGACATGGGTGAATACAATGAACATTGTGAGGTCGAACTTTCCCTCCAACAAAGTCTAACTGATTTGTCTAAGCGTGATGTTGAAGGTATCTCGTTGGCAAGGGATGGTAACTTAGAAGAACCCACTCTTGACGCAATTGATACCGGAGAAGAGGCTGCTGATTTATAAATATATTTGGCTAGCAATATATAACATGCACACTAGTACCATTAACATAGTACCTTTCCCCTTATTATACTCTTGCAATTTTATTTATAAGCAACTAGGATAATGATAGATTTCAGACGTCTGGTTCAACTTTGATCTTATTTAATTTTGCACTTTTTAAGTGTCTGTACCTTGACATTTAATATGCTTGACCTGTATACTTAGAGTTCTCTTGCTCACCCTTTTATGTGTTGGGACTATGCAGGGAAATTGGAAGAGAATGACCTCTTTATGTGTGCCAGCAGCTTCTTTTTCGTCCGCTCGATGCAAGAGGCATCTCCGTTCTCTTCACTTGAGCACGCAATTTTATTCGCTCAAGATTTATGGTTCAACAATTTGCCTATTAGAGCATGGTTGGATGCATTCTCCGCACACAGGCACATAGGTACTGCTATTAGTAGGGCGCCTACTGAACTAATATCTGTACGTGGTCAATCTGGCTGACCGTCAAGGGTTCTTTTACCTCGTCGAACGGCGACAACTATTTTAGTGTGTTTAGTATCCTATAACCATAAGACTGTGTCAACTATCAGTTGATTTATATGACTCTGAATGTTGTAGGATCTGTGTCAATTCGGAGCGAAGTACCGGAAGAAATTTGGCTTCGAATTCTTCATAACTACAGATGCTAGACATTCCCATAAAATACTGGAGGAGGTCAAGGTATAAAATCAACTTACACATGAATTATATGATTTGTTCAGATGGTACTAATATTATATTTATATGTGATAGTTATATTTAAGTAATCATTTGTTTTCTTAATTATTGCTCAGTTAGATCGTTGCCGTTAGGCATCATATCATGCTTGGTTTATCAATAGCAAGGAATCTAGATGTGAAGTTGTGTACTATTTTCTATATGACTAGTGTTCTCCCAATAGTGCTTTGTGCTTGTGAAATCCTTGCTGAGTTAGGCTTGTGCTTTGTGAAAATAGTGAATCATATCAAAAATATGACAAATGTGGATCATCATTTCCTGCTGTGTGCTGTGATTGTTATGAATGAACTCTTGTATAAAGCATCTATATTTCAAGCAAAAACTTTTTTTCTTGTCTCCTTTATTGCATTCTTGAGAAAGCATAACTTAATAAATATTATCAGGTTAATAGATAAAACTTTGGTTTGAATCCTGCTGAATTGATTCAACAAATCCCCTCCCCATGAACATGTACAGATTGCCCTACGTAATGTCTTCCTAGTTTCTTGGAATTCCCAATTGTTCTGATGATCATGTTGTTCTGATTTAGGCCCGATGCGAGAACAATCTCTTGGTTGAACTTGATTTTGCGGCCCGAGAGGAATTCTATTTCATAGAAAGAGGACTCACGAAAATCTGGGAACGTAAGTCAAACAAGCCTTGTATAATATGGCATCTAGACCATGTTCTCTATAAAATTTAGTAATCTTATTCAAAGAGTTTTGTTACGATGTAACTTTCAGGATTATCTCAAGAGAAGCTTCAAGAGGAAACAGAAGATTTAGGGGAGATAGTTCAAGACTCACTGGAAGAAGAAGTCGTGCCCAGCAACAGTTCCAATGAGGTTATTTGGACCGGTCACAATGCTACCATGAGAGATTATGACCTCAATAAAACACCAAACGAGAACCAGCTGATTTGATCCATCTCTACCCTGTTTTCTTGTGATGGTGTTTTTGTCAAATACTGTTACTCATTATTTGTTTGATTGAATCCCCGTTATGTTTTGGTTGTTATTTCTATTCGCTTTCTGTGTTTTTGCACAAAATTCAATTTGGATTCATTTCAAACACAATTAAATGCATAATATATATAAGAACCTGCTGATTTTTATATAAAGTCAAGTCATTTTCTTCGATAATCCTTCAAAAGCTTCTAAGGTAGACATTCTACCACTGTCTTGAAGATTCCATCCTATTTCTTTTTATCAATGATGTGAACATGTAGTTTAGATTATGATACGGACTAATGTGATCGCATTATTTTAAAATATATTAAAGAGATTTATACAAAGATATTTAACTAACCTCTTCAATTTTTTTTGTACCTTTTTATTACTTTTTCGATGGTTAAATTCTTTTTTGCCTATTTGAGCCAGCTATTCAAAGACAATATGTGAAAATTGTCTTCACAACAAATACAAGGCGTGGATTTTCCATTCTTGAATTCACTTCCAATATTCAATTAAATAAAACTCCTGACGCAAGATAAAGGGTCTCATCCCTTGATATCTCCAAATGTGTTTAGAAGCTTTAAAAAAATATAAAACACAGTAAAGCAAATTATATTCCTATATAATCACTCTTTTGGTCTTTAATTTGTAATATATTGGTAGAATACATAGCACTGTAGTCTTATTGTTTTATGTATTTAGATTAGTGAACAAAATTTAAGATTGATCTATTATTTTTTTTACAATTATGAAAACTGTGAATTAGTAGTAGTATTATTTGAGATTTCTTCTAGTCATTTTTTATAATTATGAAAACAGGCTGAATTAGTAGTGGGTTTATACTATCTCAAGGCCCACACCGCCGTAAAACCTTGAAGCGGTTAAAGTAAATAAATAAATTCCAAAACTTCCTCACACCAGCCCCAGTTGCGCATACATTCACAATCCTCCCATAGCTGAATCCTTATTTTCACTTTCCCTGTGGTCTATTCCGAGCAGCGTATTCGGTATTGGTGCGCCCTTGGCTCACTCACGGTCGTCAGTCAAATCCTCTTCCACACGGTCGTCGTGCTCGTTGAGGTAACAAGTTTCACCTCTTTCATGCTCATAGTTATGTTTGTCATATTTGGTCAGTTATCTATTTGTGACCTGAGCATTTTTAGTTGAATGGGTGCACTATGTAAGAATGCTATTATGAAGAAACCACATTACTTGACATCCGCTGGCCACAAGTACCAATTAATTGAGATGCTGACCCTTTCTAATTGCATTCAATCATTCTTTTTTTATCTTTTATCATCTTAACATTAACTCGAATTCCATGTGCGTATTAGCATTCACATATAATATATAATTTGTTTGGGGGGTTGCATATTCATATCTTCAATGTTACTGTAAAAAAGGAATAAAGAATATGGCCACTGATAGTTCCTTCTAATTTATAATTTAATTATCTTAAGTAAAAAAATATTCTCTTGATTAAAAAAATCTGCGATCGGTTCTCTTGCTAGGAATATGAACATTGATAACGGTAATGGTGAATATAATGGAGTAGGTATTGGTCATGTAAATTTGGGAATATAAACTTTAGGCATATTTTCTTAATTACTTCTGTTAGGATTATTAATGATGGATGTTAACTTTAATCATGGTTTCTTAATTAATTCTGTTATGATTATTAATGATGGATGTTAATTTTAATCATAGTACCTTAATTAAAAATATTTAGAATTTAATACACCTGTGATAAATAGGAATATTAAAAATGGTAATTAATAATGTAATGCAGTAGATGTGGCTCATGCAAATAGAGAATTAGGAAAACTCATAATTTATTTATGCTCTGTATACTAGGTTTCATTTTTTCCAATGACAATATCCTATGGCTTTATTGGCGTCCTCGTCCATTAATAGCTTTCCCTTTGAAATTTAATTTGATTCTTCTAATTTACATGTAGTTGGATCATTTGGAAAAAGAGATTCTATTTATATAATTAAGATATGTACATATATAGATTGGTTTTAAATACCTTGTTACATAATTAAAATGTGAGTAATGCTATTTGTTAGTTAATTATTTTATTCTTCCATGAGGAATTAATCTTTTTTGGCATGATACATGTGTTTTGACTAGGATTGTAAGATGCCCAGGAAAGCTCGCTTCAAGAAAGGCACAAGAGTAGAGCCACCACGTCAGCAGCCTCCAGCTGCACCTCCTGTGTCTTCACCATCCGATGACAATAATTGGCTCATCCCTCCGCCCCCCAGTAATGGTGGTGTTTCTGCAGCGGCTCTTCTGCAACTCTTTTGTCCACCTAGGAGCGAACCAAGACCTGAGCCACAAGCCACTAACAGTTCACAAGTGACGGAACCGTGCAATGAAGACATTGACCCGGAGGCGAACGAGGTAGATTCGTTTGAGGAACACATTGACAGGATGTTTGCTGCTTCTGATGCTGCAAAGCACAAACGACGAAAGACTACTGAGTTTTGGGATGTTGATCTCATTGGTAACAAGTGTTGAACGATAAAACTTTTTAATTGTTCAGCTAATGATATTGTTATGCTCCTTACACGTGTGGCACATTGAGCACATAAATTACATTTTTTCTTCTTTATTGATAGATTCTGAAGGAATAATCAAGCAAGCTAAAATGAGTGTGAGGGAGGCTATGGAGCGGTCTCTTAATGGTAGCAAGATCATCCTGAGGTTCAATGAGGAACTGCAGGCAGTCGGAGATGGAGCTGGCCTGTTAAGTGGCATTCTAGGAGCGCTGGATTCTGATTATAGCAAATTTCCTATCTGTGAAAAGAGTTGGGCAAAGGTGCGGGACAAAGACAGGGTTTATGATGATTGTATAAAGGTAATGACGTTCGGCAAATTTTTTAATCATATCGAACCTTTAACTTGCAATTACTTATAGCTGGACATTGTCGTTGCAGGAGATGTTCCACTTCCAGGATAGCAGTGGTAGAATCAAGAAAACACTTTTGCAACAAATGGGGAAGTCCTGGAAGGACACGAGGGGGAGGTTGTTTGACTCGCATTACAAACCAACAAGGATATTTGAGCAGAATCTTGATCAGCGCCCGGAGGGAATTCCTAGAGAGCATTGGAAGTGGTTCATTGATTATCGTAATGATCCTGCAACAAAGGTACCCCATTCATTTAATACATATACTTTTTTAAAAAATGAATTCCATTGAAATCAAAAAATGTAATCCATTTGTTTACTTGATATGATTTGGTATATATAAATAGTTTTTATTCCGATTGAGCTGAATTTGAACCCTGTTGATTAATATACATGATTAATTCACTTTAATATATTAATTCCCAGCATAGGTCACAGACCAATAGGAATGTTTGACTAAGATGATAATATATACATGCATGATGCTGAGATTGGTGTACACCATTCTTCCTTATTAGAACCTTATTTTTTGTAGGTTACCATATAAGACATTTAATTTAATTTGAGTACCCATATTATTATAATTTATGCTATATGATTGTTATTGGACTATCTCACAGGGCTTGCTAAATATTTTTTTCGTTAGTTGTGGTATGAGTTATGGGTTGCATTTGCATATTAGAAATACAATAAAGTTGTTAACTTCTTATATGTAAATAGGGACTGCATCCATAAAACTATTCTTTTTGTTAAAGCAATTCTTAAATTTAGATTACGTACAGTTTATTCAAAGTCTTGACTACTATACTTAATGCCCCATTATTTTTAGTTTCATGCAACGTAGGATGTATGTATACTATACATAGCTATATTTACTACTTCATTGAATTCAAGCTTACTATTGATTTTTAATAGGCGAAGTGCAAGCAAAACGCGTTGAATCGAAAGAAGCAACTTTACATGCATACTGGCAGATCTAAAAGCTTGGCTAGGGCTAGAGAAGAAGAGGTAATTTAAAATTGTAATAAAGTATAAGTGACATTTAGCGTTGATTTATTCATAGAGTAAAACAATGTTAGAAGTATTGCAAAAATTAAAAGAAGTGAAATTCATGGGATAAATTGTATTGTCACAGTCACAAATACAAGGGAGGACAGTTGGTAGGGGAGAAGTATGGATCCTAAAGCACAAAAGATCTTATGGCAGCTATATACATGAAGAAGCTTGGAGGATTGGTGTAAGTACACTTAGTCATATATGTTGTAACATGTTGGGTTTAGCAAATAAAATGTCTTGAGTATGCTATTAGCCTAGTGTGATTGTGTAATTTTGTTTATGCCTGCAGGAAAAAATATCTGAGATTGAGCAACTGGATGAATCTACAAGAATATTGTCAGAAAATGACTCCCTTGCCCAAGCTCTGGGTAAAGAGCACCCGGGTAGAGTGCGTGGGATGGGACACGGGCCGACACGAAGTCAACTCTTCCTTTCGAGTTCTCGCAGCCGCCGGTGGATAGAGCTCAAGTAGAAGAGGCCCAAAGGATGCTGTGTGAACTACAAGCGGAGGTGATGACCTAAAAATTGAAGAGGAAAGCAATGGAGGATGAATTAGCAGCAGAGAAAACGAAGAGGCAGGTAATAGAGAGTGTGCTGAGTTATCTGGTCCAACAGCAATGTGGGGAGCTGCCTCCAGACATCGCTGCACGGATGAATTCTTTGGACAGACATGGAGGAAAATAGAAATTAGGACTTACGTGATACTTTGATTCTCAGGATATGTTTTGTTTATGTTAAATATGGAGAATTAATTATTAGCCAAGTACTTTACCTTTTTGGATGAGTATTGAAATACTTTATTGACATTATTAAAATAGACATGTTAGTTTGCTTCGCAGTTAAATATTAATGAGTTTTTTTTCCCATAGTGTTTGAATTTTATAGGAAAAAATAGTATAATATTCTTTAAATAAAAAAGACGGAAAAATATATAAAAATATAAAAAAATTAAAAAAATTAAGTAACGTTAAGATTCTTTAAATTAAAATTAGTTTAATTTAAAAAGGGCCAGGTTTGTAAAATTAATCAAAATAAGAAAAAACGAACTCGGAATAGCGGCGATTCTAAACCGCCGCGAATAAAATACATAAAAACGAAGCAACAAATAGCGTCGGTTCTAAAACTGCCGCAAATAAATTTCATTAAATACGATCCAGGAACTTGCGGCGGTTATAAACCGCCACTAAGGTGTTCGACACAAAACCGCTGATTTGCGGCGGTTATGCCAGCGGTTGCTAATAACCGTCGCAAAATGTGACTCTCGCGCCTTTATGCGCTACGGATGTTGTTCTGCTGGCAATCAAAACCGCCGCAATTCGACAAATAAACCGCCGTTATTCACCGCTTGTCCTGTAGTGGTAGAGCAGCACTACCACAGTAGCACGCATAATGAGAACTATTATGCAGACCAATAGCATATCAGTACCACAGCAGCATCGCAGCAGAGGCAAAATACAAAAGGTGGTAGCAGCAGTAACAGCGGATAAAGAACTACCAAAAGTCTGAAATAAACTTAGTCTAGTCAAAAATAGGCTGCAATAAAATTAACTCTATAACAAAAAATTAATCATATGAATAAATATTTTTATTACTAACCACTAATATGATAGTCACATAAAATTATCTTCATATAAAGATGATAATCTTCAACAAAAAATTAAACTATGATAATTTTCAACAACAAAAAAATTTAACTAAGTGATTATTTCATATTAACAACAACAAATTCAAGGTTCAGTTTTGATAATCAGTGACAAATTTCAACAACACATTCAACTTTCAAAAATAAATTCAACTTTCAGCAACAAATTTCAGCAACAAAATTGAAACAGAAGGAATAGGAGAATTTGTTGGAACTCACCAAATCGTGTACTAGATTCTAGTTGCACGAATGAAGATGACAACGAGGCTCGAAGCAAGAAGACGACAACGACGACTAGCACTGGGACCTGCTGCTTCTGCTGTTAGCGACGACGAGCGCAGGGAAGGCGCGCGTTGAATGCGAGATGGTGACAGGATAGAAAGCGACAACGATGACTAGCTTGTGACCTGCTGCTTTTGTTGCTGACGATGATGATCGCAGGGAAGGCGCGCGACTGGATGCGAGATGGTGATGACACAAAGAGCGACAACGACGACCAAGTGCGAGGCCGAGATAGTAAGAGAGACCGTAGACCAGAGAGCTTGAGTGCGAGAGACATAACAAGAGACATGAGATGAGAGAGCTCCAAGCTTCAGACCTTTAGTAGTTCAATGAGAGAGTGATGAGAGGAAGGAGGAGAATGTTAAGGACTATGCTAGGCTTTTCATTTTTTAGTTTTGTCCAACCCTGATGAAATGGCATCGTTTTTAATAAAACAAAAAAAAGTTTAAGCATGTAATAAAAAAACAATGTTTTTGCCACACTTTTTTGTACCCAAATAGTTAGAGGAAATGGGCACGCTTCGAAAACATGCCTATAACAAAAAAAAAACTGGACATGCTTTAGAAGCGTACCTATTTCTCTTTATGGCTACGCTTTGGTAAGCGTGACATCTAAAATATGGCCAAATCTCTAATCAATTGCCATCTTCATAAAAGCGTGGCTGTTGACTCTTGGGCCACGCTTTTGAAGCGTGGCAAGAAAAAAATGGCGATAGGCCTTTTTTCTTGTAACGTATAACTGTCAGTTGACATAGAAAAGTCTATAAATAGGATCATAGGTTATATTATAGAGAATTCAGTTCTTTTAAAAGATACTTATAAACCTAAAAAACTCTCAACATATTTGGCATCACAAAGTAAAAATTGAAAATTTTAAATAAGTCCTCTAAATTCAAACACTTATAATTTACTTTTTCAGTGTTTCTTAATAAAATTTCTTTGCTTTTATATGTTCTTTTTTTTATATTTATCTTTCCTTCTTCATTTTTCTTTTAATTTCCTGTTACTTTAATTCCTGCAAGTTAATTTTGCTTTTAACACCTTTTTTTTGTTTATCTTTTAGTTCCCTCTCTTTAATTTCTATTGACACTATAATTGGGATGCTCACATTTTTGTTAAAAATAAAAAATAAATAAAATAGGAGGATACGATGAAAAATAATAAAAAAAATCTTTTTTCTTTTAAAAAAAAGGTGAGCATTCAAAAGAAAGATTGCAAAATACTTCAATTTTTCTTTGTTGTAAATAGTAATTACCAAATGTTGCTTCATGTAATAGAGAACAAGTATGATAGGTAAACACTAAAATTAGTTACAAAAATCAGCTATTAGTATAAAATATATGTATGTTAAAATATAAATACATATTAAAAATAGAGGAGTGCTAGGAGGCCAGCACTTTTATTAAATTCTGGCCAACACTTAATCATCAAAAAGAAATTGAATGATTCTACACCATTAGATGTAATCTCACACCATTAAAAACATCATTAATGGCTAATTAATGGCTAAAAAACACAAAATCTACTAGCCCCTAGACTTTTTCTTAAAAATAAATTAAATAATATGTAAATACACAAATATATTGATGGTTATTTTTAGTAGTTGATTTTAGTATATATATAATATTTTTAAATAGAGAAATAGTTAACTAGTAGGAACAATGATAAGAAGCATCAACCAAATGAGGCACAATGAGTTTTTCAATATTTTTTTTAGTGAAATTCATACTGGATTTGTTTAGCAATTTGTTTTTAGCATTAGCTAAAATTGACAGGTTGTTATTTAGCATTACTCTTTTACTTTTCCTTTCACAACTAAACCTCTAATTAATTAATACCCCATAGCCTTAGCATCAGCAACAATACCAATAATGCACGCAATCTCGTTAGCAACATCTTTCATTGAGGGCCTATTGTCCCTCCTATCATCCAAGCACCCAACAGCAAGAGACCCAAAAGCCCTCATAGTCTCCAACTCCAACTTACTAGCTCCAATTTTCAGCATTGGATCAACAACTTTATCCATTAACATCCCTTCCTTCAAGGCCTTCTTCACCATAACAACCAAATTCACATCCCCCTCTTCTCTATTGAAATCAATAGCCTTCTTAGAACACAGTAGCTCTAACAGAACAACACCGAAGCTATACACATCACTTTTCTCTGTGAGCTGAAAGTTGACGTAGTAGTCTGGGTCAAGGTAGCCCAGTGTCCCTTGAGCGCAGGTTGTCACGTGGGTCGCTTCGCTGGCGGCTAACCTTGAAAGCCCGAAATCTGAGACCTTTGCGTCGAGTTTTTCGTCTAAGAGAATGTTGCTTGACTTGATATCTCTATGGTAGATTTTGGGTATGGCTGCATCGTGAAGATACGCAAGTCCTTCAGCTGTTTGGTGTGCGATTCTTAGCCTTGAATGCCATCCAAGACGGATCCATTTGCTGGAGTTCTTGTTGTGAAGGTGGTCAAAGAGGGTGCCATTGGAGACATACCTAATTTAAGTATTGAATATGATTCTTAAAACTGATGAGGTAAAATTGATAGTTGAAAGCACTTAAATAATTTAATTAATTTGATTAAATTTTTATTTAATGATTCTCAAACTATCAATTTCAATTTCAAATAAAGTTAACTTTACTTGAGTTTCCATCTTTAAAATGTTAATGGCAAATTTATGGAGTTTAAAGCAAATAAAATAAAAAAGAAGTATTTATTATGACAGATTCAGAGGGACGTACTCATATATAAGAAGAGGCTCATTTGGAAGCTCAACACAACAACCCAAAAGCCTCACTAAGCTTCTATGGTTGACCTGGCAAAGGATCTTAACCTCATTGAGGATTTGATCAATGCCTCTTATGTTGCCATGCTTTGCTCTCTTGATGGCTGTGACGGTTCCGTCGTTCAGAACACCTTTGAAAACCTCGCCGAAGCCGCCGGCGCCGAGGAGGTTGGATTTCGAGAAGTTGTTGGTTGCTTTTGTGATTTCCTTTATGGTGAAAACTTTTGCAGATCTACCATTGTTGTCCGAGTTGAGTATGAAGTGTGCCTTGCTTGTTATTCTTTTTTGGATCTCTCTCTTGATCCTTTTCCTCTGGAAGTAATAGCCCATTACAGTGAACAAAGCTCCTGCTACTATGATAGTCCCAGCCAATATCAACCCTGAGAATATATTTTAGAAAGTTAATTTCTTTTCCTATATGAATCGATCTTATGATATTCAGATATTTTCAAAATTACAAAATAATAACTTAAATAAAACATAGCAGAGATAATCTGATGTAATTAACAAGCAGAAATGTTAGGACTTAGGAGTAACTAATATTCTCCCTTTAGGAAACGTCTATAGTGTAGATCCATAAATTATTTACGGGGAATGTTAGGGAACAATAACTTTGTTGAACAATATGAATAATCACCAATTAAATAAAAATACATTATACCTCCAAATTAACCCGCTAAATTTTAATATTAAAATAACCATCCGTACACTAGTAAAATGAACATCCGATATATCTATTGTTTACATTGTTTAATATTTTCATTGTTTACCTATACTTTTTCATTATTTACATGTATAGAAGTAACTTGTTATAATTTTCTTAGTGATATATAGTTCTATTTTTTGATAAATTAAAAATTAATTCGCTGTGAATTTAAATTTTATTTAAAAATCTATTGTTTATGAATTTATAATTTATGTTTATATTTATTTATTAAATTAAAAGTATATCCAAGGATCATTCAATATACTTATCATGTTTATCTATAAGCCCAATTTCACGTTAGGCCATATTTATAAATTGCTTACTGCCCTTAGTCTAATGTATAAAAGGAATCTTCATGTCATTAAAATTTTAGGTATTGATAAATAAGGTTGAAAGTGAGTCAAGCTAGCTCGAACTTGACTCATTAATAGCTCAATAAACTAAATCTATAAGTTGATGAGCCAAGTTTGAGTCTAAAATTAAGTTCATAATTTGTCTTATTTAGCATTTATTAATTATTGCGATAATTAATTAATACTAAATAAAACAAGTTCGACCTGTTTTTTTTTTTTTTTTTGTCTACCTAATATATTATTGAGTATATCCAATACACATGCCATACTATCTCTATTTATACATGTATGAACACTTCATTTTCAACTCTCATTTAATTGAATTTTATCTTAAAAAAGATTCCTTTAACATTAAGAAAGATAGCCATCTAAAATATATGTGATCATCCATCTTTATCATAATAAATTCTATACATATAGATGTTTTTTTTGACATTTATACAGTAACACTTCCTTATTCTTTATCATAATAGCCATATCTTGGACTTCCACCTTATTTTTAATATAGGATTTAGAATTTAATTCTTAAAATTTTGTGTTAATAAAAAATAATAAATTTTGTATAATAAAAACTTTCTTCTTTGGAGATGAAGAATTTTGCCAAAAATATAATGAGTAAAATTTATTTTTATCTTCTAGTTATTTCACTATTAATTCTGATTTAGGTATTTAAAATCAATAAACATCAACACTTCACGCCTAAGATTTTGAGTGATTAATATGTGTAATAATAGCCTAATTGAATATCGATCACTGTGAATACTGTTCATGTTTATATTATTATTTGAGAAAATATACCGAACCAATTTTAAAGTGATCAATATTAATCAATTTTAGAATTTAAGTTTATAATTTAAGATTTAGAGTTAAATGTTATATTTATATATAATTTAAATTCTAAATTTAAGATAAACAAATAATTAAAAAATATTATTAATCTCAATTGAAAATTAAAAAAAAAATAACTCCCTATGATTACTCTTTCTAATTTATATTTCTTCTATTTTGAAAATTTTTACTCTTTAAAACGGCCACTAGCACCCATTTTTAAGAGATTGTCCATCAATAATATTCTTTCTAAATATTTCTATTTGTTAAATTAATTATTTTTTATTTTTTGAATATTAAAAATCGATATATTCAAAAATATATTTTTCTTAATACAATAAAAGGTAAAGAGAAACTTAATCATTTTTTTTAAAAAGATAAATTAATTTGTTGGGCTTATTATAGCTATTAATTTCATAAATAGGTTTACGAAATGCCTCCTAATAAAAACTAAAAATCAACCTATCATTTTATATTGTTTTACAAGTTTATTTTAATGAAGTAGAATAACATAATCAAACATTTTATAAATACAAAAAAATATCAAATTAAATACTATATTGTATTTAATTTTTTATTCCTTTTTGAATATAAATAAAAAATTAATTTTATTATATTATTTATAAAATTAATTATATATATACCCGATGAAATTTGATTATAAAGGAAAATTAAGCGGGTAATGAATCAAGATCGTAATCGTAGAGATGTCAACGGGGCAGGGCAGGGCGGGGGCAGGGATGCCTCCCTGCTCACCATCCCCGCCCTCAAATTTGTTCTCCGTTTTTTACTGTAGGGGAATATTGCTCCCCATCCCCATTTTTTACAGGACCCCATTTTCTACGAGTACTCAATTTTTCATCTATCTGATAGTTCTAACTAATTATTAATTTCGATATGAATAGAGCTGCAAGTATCTATCCTATAAAAAAGCAAAATTTTATACAAAAAGTCTAAACGACAAGATGGTAACTTTTTTAGAAATGACGCAGTGGAGGGACGTAACAGCGAGTCAGAGGACAGAGCAGTAGGCGAGGTGGGAGACGCAGCAACAGAGAGGAAAATGGACATGATGGCAGAGTTATGGAAAGGAATGCCGCAAATAGAGAGCATGACGCGGTGAGGGTGATAGCACGATGAGGTGTGACGATACAGTGAGAAGGGAAAATGGCGAGGGGATGGCTGCAGAGAGGTTAGATGGAGTATGGAGCATGGACAACGTTAAGAATCTCTGAATTAAAGAAGGGTTATGTAAATTAAATGAAGATTAGAAATTTTGGGTTTCTATATATATATGTTTTGGGTTTCGGGGATTAGCGGGAACGGGACGGAGATCCCCGCTCGGGTCTCTGGGCCTGCCTCAGAAAAATTTTGTCCTTAGTTCCGTTCCTATCTTTGCATAAAAAATTTTTCATAGTTAAATTCTCATTTGAAGTAGTTTTCACAAAAATTTCGCGTCTCAAAGAGTTTTACCATCCCTACGTAATCGTAACATGTATTATGATTGATGAAGTTAACACCTTCCACGTGCTTCATCCCATATTGTTGGGGTAGTTGCTCATTAATATGTATCTTGTATCTCTGTTGTTAGATCTTCTTGATAAAATTAATGAATGCTTTGATGTGGGAGCACTATGAACGTGATTGTGTGGGCACCAGGTTACGAAGTTTTGATTGACAATTAATTTTTCTAGCTGGACCATATTGTCTAGATTTATAGATGACTAATTTAATCTTCTCTTAATCAAACTCATGCTTAGTTCTCTTTAGCTGAACCCTCTAGATATGTCATTTTTTAATCTGAACGGCATATATTTGGATTCTTTAGATGTGTGAATGTTTTATTAGTTAATTATTATATACATTTTTTATTATTCTCCTAAAAATATAATAAAATAAAATAATTATAATAAATGTGTTAATTATACATTAATTTAAATATTATTAGTTATACAGAAATTATTTTTCTTATAAAAAAGTTAATGGTGTTTTAATTTGGTCTAATATTAACAATAGGAGTGTTTTGCTAAATTGAAGGTTAAATCAATACGCGGAAAACATATTAGTAGAGAGCCGTCAGAGTGAGCCAGCGGTCTTCGTCGATACGGAGGCTTTCAGACAACACGCGAGGAGGGGAGAGCTGATGTGTAGAAATAGCCATTAGCTTTCGCAGACTGCGACGCACACATGGCGGCTCCATATCAACATAGGAGGCGTGCTGGGCAGAAATTCTATATAGTTTTCACAGAGATTCTCACACGTTTTCGAAGAATTACAAAACCTTATTCAACACAGAAAGAGCGTGTTGGAGCAACTATTGACATACAGAGAACACCCTCTCCTCCAAAAATAAACAACGCAGGATTGAAGCTCTTTAAATTGAACTCAACTCTTCTCCCAAAAAATTCATTCATTCAGTCACAATAAATTTTGGAGAGGAAGGAAGAGAGGAATTTGGAAAGAGCATCAGAAGAAGAAAATTAATGTTAAAAAAAATTGAATAATTTCATACATAAAATAATGATAAGTTTTATTTATTTATAAATAATTTATAATTATATACGATAACTGAAGAACATATTAATAATTATTTGGATAATTTAGTTTATATAACATAATAAATTTTATTTGTTTTATGTATTTAAAAAATTTATTTTTAATTTTTGTTATTGTTAGTATCATATAATGACATAGCATTGTTATTTTAGTATTATTATTTTTATTTGTATTTAGTATTATTTATTAAATTTAATAAATAATATAGTATTTTTGGATAATATTTTTATTTTCCAGCATAATATTATTTTATTTTATATAAATGTGAATATATAAGTTTTTTTAAATTTTTTTTGTTATCATGTCTGTATATTTAATAAATAATTTAGATATTAATAAATAAATAAATATTTTAATATTTATTAATAAATTTTATTAATTATTTTGAAAATAAATATTTTAATAAAAAAAATTATTATTTTAGCATTATTATTTTTATTTGTATTTAGTATTATTTATTAAGTTTAATAAATAATATAATATTTTTGAATAATATTTTTATTTGTCTAGTATAATATAATTTTATTATATAAATATGAATAATATATATTTTTTAAATTTTTTGTTATAATGTGATTATTTTTTGTATATTTAATGAATAATTTAAATATTAATAAATAAATAAATATTATTATTTTTTGAGAATAAATACATATTATTTGTTAATAAATATTTTAATTAATAAATACTAATTTTTTTTGTATGTTAATAAATATTTATATTTATTTATCTTCAAAAATAAAAATTTTACATATTTTAAATATTTAAAGAAATAGATATTTTTTATTTATGACTAGTAATAAAATATTTAAATTGATGTAAATTAGTATAATAAATATTTATT
Source organism: Arachis ipaensis (assembly GCF_059453495.1). Taxonomy (NCBI): domain Eukaryota; kingdom Viridiplantae; phylum Streptophyta; class Magnoliopsida; order Fabales; family Fabaceae; genus Arachis; species Arachis ipaensis. The sequence goes on from NC_142439.1 coordinate 100,065,412, forward strand.
TGTTATAATCTGTATTCATTTAAAGTTTAAACTTATATTTAATATATAAATATATTTTGGTTATATTAACCTAACAGGAATCTTATGTGTCGTAAATCTGAATTCACTGGAGATGTGAAATTTGATGGTAAAAGACGCTATACGAGTAATGAGATTCTACCACCTTGACTGAATTTTCGCAATTATATTTTTAACCTTTATGGACGGGTCAGTCTCAACCGTCAATGGTTTTATAGCCTCAACAACTGTGTCTGAGTCCAACTTAAAATGATCCTGTGAAATCGTTCCCATAGTGCACGTGTGTCTACCGTACGTTGTATCTTCATATCTCCCAACATTTTTTTCTGTATCAAGTTGGTTCGGATAAGCCGGTTGCACCCACGCCATACGTCTTGCATTTTGCATAGAACGTCTGTGGCTTGGACTAAATAATATTGTAGTTGACTCCTCTATAGATAGTGTAACTTCTAATTGCTATGACAACAGACTTTCTAGAACTATATTTTATTCCGATCCTGAACTCCCCATCCTCAGGATCAGAAATACCTACACAAAATAAAAATCGTCACTCATTGATCCATCCAAAATATAGATTAAGAAAAATGTATTATTTAGTAATCATGTGCTATGTTTGCATATTCGGGGAATTCCGGTGTATGCATGACGTCAAGATCCAAGTGACGCATAAAATGTGGAACGTCCATCGGTTGACTAGCTACGGGAGAAACCACTACATTCTCCAATGTTGCCTCACTCCCATACCACCATCCTCGTCTTCATCGCCGGCTTCATATGTAGCTTCGAAGTCCTCTTCACTATCACTGTTCATTATTCTTTCGTACACTTCAACTCTATCGTCTTCTATATCTGAATCATGTTGAATCCCATCTTATTCTACATTTTCAAACTCAACATTCAGATTGCACTTGAGTCTGCCGGTGAATATGGAACATATTCTGCATATTTGCTTCATCAATAATCGGCATAATATCAAATTGTATTAGACCATCAAACTATAATGGGATTCTGATACAGAATATTGCTCACTCTCTTAAACATATTGTTCTCCATGTTTTGACAAAAACCGTTCTGAACCTCTATAAACGTCATGGTGCATGGAACTACAAACAAAAACGGATTCTCACACACAAAGCTCACTCCCTCATGAGTATTCCGTATAATCTTACCATATACTACCAAATTTGTGGTACCATCCATCACACCAGAAATACAATCAAACAACTCTCATCTTTGCAATGAAATGATATCGAACTTTACCTTATTTAGAGAGAACCCTCAACACACCCCCACATGTTGAATCTTCAAACAATCAGATTCAGACACATGTCACCACGCTCCCCAGAAATTGACTAGCACTCTCCCACATATTATATTTCCAATCGATCAGACCTGAACACATATCATCACACTCTCTACGTGTTGACTTAGCACGTTTCCCATGTTGGCAATACATCTTCCACATGTCAAAGCTATTCTACTAATACGTGTACTAATTTGTAAATACACCAAATACATCCATTTCTAATAAAAATACCAGTAATATTTTTATATTATAAAAAATGAGCCTTACTGATCTGGCCTGAAAATGAATGCAATGAAGCACATGCATTCTCCAAATTCGATAAACTTGATTGTGTCTGAGGGTTGCAACTAAAATATGATCATTAATTAATTATGACAATAAATTATCTTTGTGTGACGAAGTTATATTACCTCCAATAAGCGGGGATTTCTTACGAAGCTTGCATCCTCTTCCATGCTGACACTTGGTATCTACGAGGAAAATCGAAATGAATGTCAAATCAGTGATATTTAGGAACTAAGATTTTTCTTTTTCTACATAAAAAAACTACTATATTATCGCCGCAGAACTGTAGCGGCATAAGCAACTGCTCTAAATTCAACCAATGTGCAACAACCCTTCAACTGACTTATCATAACGATTTCGATCTACATGCAGGTACATCTAACTAACTTATGTAAACTTAGCCAGTAAATATAATTTTGAATGTGATTTGGAAATTATTGATCCACATTCAACTTTGTGAAGTTTATATTTATATAGGATTATATTATATATATACATAAAAAATTAATTAAAAACAAGTTATTATATATAGAAAAATGTATTTATTATCTCAAAATTTTTTTATATTATTATAAACAAATTTAATTATTTGTTTATTGTAGATTTAATTATTTTACTACATTAAGTTTAATTTGATTATTCTAATAATTAATTATTTAATTAAAAATATATAAATTAATATATATACAAAAGAAATTAGTTACCAATCAACTATTCCGGATAGAAATACATATTTGATTTCATAATTTTGTATTATATTACTATAAATAAGTTTAATTATTTATTTATTATAAATTTAATTATTCTATTATATGACATATTTGATTATTTTGATAGCTAATTATTTAGTTAAAAAATATAAATTAATATGTATAATAAATATAAAAAAATATATAAAAGTTCGATTTGATGACTAACTTTTTATATATATAGTATTTTTTTTATGTATAATGATACATAAATACATAAGTATTAATTTTTTTATTGATTTTTAGTGTACATATGTATAATCTTTTTTCTTTACATCTTATGTGGTGTTTAATATTGAATGATAATCTCAAATTATTTATATATTTATTTTCGTTACTATGGCATCTTGGTGCTAGCTTTGCAACGAACTAACTTTTAATTGGTCAATTTTAACTAATGTATTTTACTTTTTAATTATAAAATTATTTTTAAATTATTATTTTTTTTGAATGATTTAGAATTTAAAATTTATGATTTAAAAATAAAAAAATAATTTTAAAAAATAGTTGACATTGAAAAAAAGTTTCTGTTTAAAGCTAAATATTAATATCCTTATATCTCACAGCAACTACTTTTTCACTTGAATTGACCTTTTGGCATAAGATTGAATAATGTAGAGTAAAAACTATTTTTCTTTTTTGAAGCTTAAGATAGAAACTCTAAAAAAAAAAGTTTAGGAATCAGTATTTTTATTAAAATTTGGTGAGCATTTAATCAGCAAAAAAAAGTGAGTAATTTTATATTATTGGATAAAATTTCACACCATTAAAAATATTAATAATAGTTAATTCATAGCTACAAATCATAAAATTTGCTAGCGTCCTAACCTCCTCCCAAAAAAATTAAAAAGTATCATTCTTTGTTAGTTGTTACATACATACCTTGGCATTTTCCATTCACCGGATCCCATTGAAAGCCAGCATTGCACAAGCACTTACCTTCTCCACCTGCCACCGGATCCGGCAAACAACGAGAGTTTGCCACATCCAAGCAATCCCCCGCTACCTTGCACGACGGCTCGGCGGGAAGCTGCCACTCTATCTCCACCCCCGGCTGCCACATACTCACAGGCAAAGAGGGATCCAAATTGGGAAAGCTAGCATATGCAGCACAACGATCTTCCCTAACCCTAATCCTATGTGAAGTAGCAGACCCACCGGTCTTTACATCACAGCATAATTTCGAGGCGTGGCTCGTCACGCCACAATTCTTTGAAATTACCGCATTGCCCTCCTCAATGTACTTATGGCAAATGCTCGTCGAGGAACAGTTGAACAGCATGGTCAAGATCTCAAGGGAGCAGTTCATGAGGATCAAAGTGTTACTTGAAGTAATGTTGAAGGGTGAGTTTGTGTCAAGCCACATCCCTTCGTTCTTGAAATCACGTGACATGCACGTGTTGTTGGCCAAACCCGGTGGCTGAATCACAAGACGCTGCAACGTGGGATTGATCGAGGTGATAATGTATGAGGAACCATTGATTGTGTCGAACCAAAGCGTGCCGGAATTGCATCTAATCTTGTAATTTGGGTCCCCACAATTTGGAGAAGTGCTTAGTGGATATGGCACTTTGATGTGGCCACAATCTTGACAATCTTTTACAGCATTTACGCATAGTGTAATAAGGATTGTAGTGATTAGGACTAGAAGAAAGTGCTCTATGATCGTCATTGATGAAGAATTACAAGTTATGGTGTTGCAGCAATGGTTGCAGCAATGGAAGTAGTTATAACTTATAAGCATGGGTTTAGTTTGTTTCATGGAGTGAAACTATTGCTGTGATTTAATTTATAGTATTATATTATATTTTATTTTGTAAATTAATTAAGAAGTAATCTCCAAATAGTCCCTTCAAATTTTTAATTCGCTTTAATTAAATTTTATTTTTTAAAATGATTAAATGTATCTTTCACTCTTAAAAATGTGAATCTCCATTAATCCAAATGTCATGAGTCATTTTAATGTTATTAATATGTGCAGTTAAGTGTCAATTTGACAGTTTAATTTGCTGTAAGCTGACATGGACAAACATTAAATTTAAATCAAATTATATATGGACCAATTTAAGTATTTTAAATAAATTTTGGACACTAATTTGAGTTAAATTCATTGTTTACCCACGTCAACTTACAGCAAATTGTCAAATTAGCACTTAACTGTATATATCAGCAATATTAAAACAGCTGATGATATTTGAACTAACAGAGATTTACGTTTTTGAAGATGAGGGATATATTTAGTCATTTTAAAAAGGGAAAAATTTAATCGAAGCAAATTGGAAATTTTGAAGACCATTTAGGGCATTATTTTAATTAATTAATGAAAAATGTTAAAGTACTATTAGAATTTGTTATTTGAGAAATGTTAGGAAACCAGCAAATTTTATAATTTATATTCATTAATTAATCATCATTAATATTTTTAATGGTGTAAAATTTCATCCAATGATATGAATTACTCATTTTTTTACGGATTAAATGTTAGCTAAATTTTAATAAAAGTATTAATCCTCTAAATTTTTTTTATTATTTTTAGTCATCGTTTAATTATTAATATTTAAAAATATAAAATAAAATATATTATTAAATTATTAAATTAAAAAATTAAATTAATAATTAAATAATAACTAAAAATAATAAATTTTGATGTTATTTAACATTTTTCATAATTAATTACTTTATTGAAGGAATGAAAATGAATAATCCTAGTTTACGCAGGTTGGCATGGAGTGCTCGCTCGCTCTCCCCCTTTAACCTCGTACATGAAAAGAATTGTTAGGGTCGGTGTATTCCTGGGACAGCTAGTAACTCTATCTTTTGTCTTTAATGGGGTGTTTTTTTTATTGTGTATTTTGTTGGTACAATGGAAATCGTTTTTTAAACCAATGAGGAGTTATTTTTTATGAGTGCAGACATCTCTATGGACACTATCAAGAGAAAACGACAAAATATCATTATGCATGTAGAAATAATACAGGAAGTCACTCACATCAAGTTGCCAAAAACTTTTTTTTAAAACATTTTATATTTACTAATTATCTATTAACACATAACATAGTGATTAGATTTGGTTTAATATAGTCGATTTTTTATTAAAATTAACGACTCAAATTGATTTATATAAATCGAACCGGGTCATGCTTAAAAAGAAATTTTTAATTTGAAAATCCTATTTCCTTCCTCTTTTGTTTCTTTCTCATTCTCACTAAGTTCGAGCTCTCATTTCTTTTACTGGAATTTGGCTCCTGACTCTGGCACTCAAGCTCTCTCCCTCTCTCATTTCCGATCTTTCTCATTGTCTCTGGTCACGCGCTCAAGTTCGTCGTCGCTCTCTGAGACGTCAGTTGCCACCGTCTCGAACTCAATCGCCCTCGTCGTCGCCGACGGCAGAAGCAACAGGTCCCGAAACTAGTCGTCGTCATCGCTCCCTATCTCGTCACCGTCTCACACTCAGTCCCGTGCCTTTGTTGCGCTCGTCGTCGCCGGCTGCAGAAGCCTCAGGTCCCCGGGGTGGTCGTCGCTGTTGTCTTCTTACTTCGACTCTCATTGTCAGCTTCCTCCTTACCATCAGCCAGCTTCGTGCAACAAGAAGCTGGTCCTAATTTGGTGAGTTCCAACTCCCCTATTCTTTAGAAATTTTCTATTGTAATATTTTAGATATTTTTGTTTATTATTTGGGTTTTGGATGTTCTGTTAGAGGATTTTGTTTTGTTTTGTTCATGTGCTGTTAGGATTAGCTATTTCAAAGATCTGAATTACAGAATTATTTTACTTGTATTCTTGAGGATGATCTAAAGGTGATGTATGTGTCACTATTCTATATGTAGGCAGTGATGTTTTATTGATTTTCTTATTGCACAATAAAAATAGTAACTAAGTATTATGTTTTTTTTCTTTCATACCTGTGCATATTGTCTATTCTTTTCTCATTCAAGTCTTCCTACTGGATCACTGTTTAATTATGTCATATAGAGGCTTAGTAGTTAGTGTCTATTAAGCTTGTTTGTAAAACTGCTTCAAAAGAGAAGCAATGCAATGATTTTGCAAGTAGGTTTAGGAAAGTTTGTTACTTATTATTTTGTTCCCCTCACAAATGATTTACAGCATATCATTGTTATTAAGTTAATGTACCTGAAGATATGTTAAGTCAGTTTGTTTCTGTAAATAAGTATCAAGTCCAATGTATGTAGTACAATAGAAAATTTACTCTCTTAGTAATTTCTAATTTTAAAATTCTACAAATTTATCAATTTATATTTCAAATTTGTCAAATGCTACTTTTTCAATTGGTATATTCTTTGGCTTATCAATCTACGATTTTTGATAGTGGATTATCAATATTGCTATGTCTACTCTCTTTATAATAGATGTTATTTTGACATTAGTATTTTCTTAATAATTAAATACGCAATTTCGTAACTGAGTGATGTGCCGAATGAGCAAAGCAGCTTCCAACAAGTAACATCAACCTAGGAATCCCCAACCTGGCTGCAGCATCTACAATCCGAGGGTAGAACATGTCAGTGACAATGCAATCTGCCTCCAGTTCCTCAAACAACTTCTCAATCTCCTTTTCCAACTGATTTAGTCCCTTTGCAATTTTGGAAAACATGTCCGGTGCCGTATTGGCGTTGAATGTTTCTACACTAACAGAAAGACCAACTTCTGCAGCCGGGAACTTAACGATGTGAGTTCTGATTGAACGGCCGAGCGAGGAGTCACGGCCGATGGAGCTCTGGAACAATGAGGCGGCTACTATGGTAACATTGACCCCGTGCATAGCGAAGAGTCTGGCTATGTCTATCATTGGTATGATGTGGCTTGTTGATGCGAATGGTAAGAACATTACTTTTATCTTAGTATGAACTTCTTCTTTTGCAGATTCCATGGAACCGGTAGTAAATTAAAGTTCACTATTCAACTTTACGCTGTTGCTTGAATTTATAGGAAAGATATCATACTTTTCGTAAGAAAAAAATGTGTATACATCTTGGTAGTTGTGCTTATTTTGAATTATTGTGAATTATATATAGGCTATCATCAAGCCTCAGTATGTTGACCACATTCTAAAAGCAGGACAAGGGAATGTAGGGCAGGTGCTTGATCAGAAAGATGAGAAATAAGAAGGCAGAGCTTTGTGCTGATCTAAAGCTTAACCAGGTTATAGATCGTAATGTTGGTGATCTTTTTGGTAGAGAGCTCTGAAGGTTTGCCATTGCAGTTGTTGCCATCCAGAATGCAGAGATATATATGTTTGATGAACCCTTTAGTTACCTTGATGTGAAGCAGAGACTGAAATCTTGTTTTATCTGCTTGAAATCTTGTTCGTGTCACTTTTTCTCATTTTTCTTTTTTCTTTTTGGTTTTATCTAAGCGACCTTCTCTATTTACATTAATTAATATTTATCACATTAAAGTATACTTTTTCGACAGACTCTAGAAAAGGCGGTTTCTATTTGAATTGCTAGAGTCGAAGAGTAACATATCTTAAAAAAATCATATAGTATAAAAATGTGACTTTGATAATGTATTGACTACAGATTAATTATAAGAAAATTAGAGAGACATATGATTTGAACACCGCCAAAAATATCAATGTCCTTATGAAAACATAGAAATAACAAAGTCTCAGTCCTTTGGAAAACAAAAAAATTCGAAAAAGAAATAAAATTACATAGACGGTAAGGGAGCAACGATGACGATCAGTCCCGGATCTGCTGCTTCTGTCGCCGGCGACGACAAGCACGACTGAGTTCAAGACGGTGGCGACTAACGACCCAGAGAGAGATGACGAGCTTGAGTGCGAGACCAGAGACAGTGAGAGAGGCCGAAGATGAGAGCAGGAGAGAGCTTGAGTACCAGAGCCAGCGAGCCAAATTTCAGTGAGAGAGATGAGAGCTCGAGTTTAGTGAGAGTGAGAGAGGGACAAAAGAGGAAGGGGATATGGTTTTCGAATAAAAAAAAATTAAGTATACCCGGTTCAATTTATATAAACCGATCCGGGTCGTTGATTTTGGTAAAAAGCCGACCATATTAAACCAGATCTAATCATTATGCTATGTGTCAATAGATAATTGGTAGGTATAAAATATCTTTAAAAAAAGTTGTTTTTGACAACTTGATGTGAGTGGCTCCCAATAATACAATAGCTTTTTTAAACTAATTAAGTGTTCTTCAGTCAAGTCATAATGCGCTTTTTCTCAAACATACGCACGCACATATTGCTACTGTTATTTCTTCTTCCTCTTTTTCTCCAATTCTTCTTTTTTTTATTAGCGTCAGTATTTTGATTATTTTTTTCTTTTTTTCCGCACGTTGCTATTTTTTCTTTTTCTTTCTCTTTTTTCTGCACGTTTCTTTTTTTAACGTGTCGTTGTTGTTATTGTCACTATCATTATTATTGTGGTTGCTGCTTTATCTTCTTCTCCTCCTATATATATTCAATAAAAATAATTTTAAAAATTTTGATGTACAACACAAAAAAGTTAGTGCACGATAAAAATATTTTTATCTCATATCAATAAATTTTTGTACTATGTGCAAAATTTATATGTTGTGTATAAAAATTTATGTGTTTTGATCTACAAAAAAATTTTGGTACTTAGTAACAAAATTTATGTACTGAAGAAGTACGGAGATACAAAAATCATGTGATGCACATGCATGTTTTTTTTTCCTACTGGATTTGTATCAATTTGGTTGAACTTGGTTACCAAAAACTCTTGTATATATAGTATCATTGTAAATAATATTATGGTCAAACATAGATATATCAATAAAATAGATGGCTAAGTTTTTTTTCAACCAAGTTCAACCAAGTTTTCTTGGGGTATGCATGCGCTTCTTCTTCTTCTTCTTCTTTGCACTTCTTCTTTAACAACGTTGTCGTCATTTTCGTCTTTTTCTTCATCATATATATGTTCAGAAAATTATAGCATAGAAATTTTGATTTACAACACTAAAATTTTGGTGAACAACACAAAAAATTTATTGTCCAACACGAAAATTTTAAAAGGACTCACACATAATCAACAAAATATGCATAACACATAAATTTTGGTACACAATACAAAAATATTGGTACATAGCATATAAATTCTGGTATGAATCATTGAAAATTTTGGAGGATTCCAAATCAAGAATATTGACTCATCCAATTAACAAAATATATTTGCAACAAAAATTTATGTGTAATGTGCCAAAATTTCTGTACTATGTGAAAATATCTACGTGCTATGTACAAAAGTTTTTGTGTTATATGTAACATTTTTTGTGCTATATTAATGAGTTTATGTACAAAAATATTCTGTGCTGCAAAAGTGCACAAAAAGAGAAAAGTAGTGATGTATGCACATGTATTTTTTCTCTTAGACTTGTACAAGTTTGATTAAACTTAATTACAAAAACTCTTGTGATCTGGTATCACCATAGATATATAGTACTATTTTTGTCGTACAATATATATAAATTAATGCACGGACAGTAAAAAAAAGAAAACAAAAAATTCAAGTGAGATTATACAAGGACGTGCATGTTTAATATTATCATAATAAAGTATTAAATAACTTATTCAATCAAGTTTAAAAAAAATCATGCTATCATTCTACACTACAAGAAAAATATTGAATACCATCGAATTTAGTATCGCAGAATAACAACGACTTTACCGGCAGATTCGATAATAAATTTGTCGGATACAAATTTTATCGTCGGATTCTCTTTTCCGACGGTAACGCCGACGATAATAAATAGAGAAAAAGGTAAAAAATTGGCACCTTAGTTATAGTCGGATTTACAGGTGAATAAATCCGCCGATAATTTGGATTAGTGAAACGTTACGTTTTGGTCAAATGTGAACATTTACTGGCAAATTTTTTCGTAAAAAATTCGACGGTAATTGTGCCCTAAATTTGAACCGCGAACCCTCTTCCCCTTCATTTTGAATCTCTCTCTCTCTCTCTACACTATCTCATCTCTCCCTCCATATTCTCTCTGGTACCTCCCTCTGACGACCCATTCTTATCGTCTGGCGATCGTTCTTCGTCTCCCTGCCGAACCTCCGCTTTTGTCGCTGTGCCGTCGAACTGCCGCTGCTCCCTCCAGGTAGCACCCCCCTTTCCAACTCTCATTATTCAAACTCCATGCATTTTTTTTCTGTCTTGATTAGATTAGAATATAGGATGTTAGGTTGATTAGTTGTTGATTACGTCCATTAGTTTGAAGTTGTGATTAATAATTTATTGATTGTTGCTGATTTTTGTGATTAAAATATACATATTGTTGATTCTTTTAAAAATGGCTCAAAGAGCTTTTAATAAAATTTTGGTTTGATTATTAAAATCAATACTTGCTTTCGAAATAGTATGTTTGAATTCTATGTTGGAGTTCTTAAAATTTGATGTATTGTGGCTGTTTTTAAGTTTCAATGTATGATTGATTCTTCATAGAGTTTGTTTTGATTGTGGAGGTTATCTCAAAATTTAGGGGAGGTGATGTCAAAATTTTTTGCAAATAATATAACTGTGGGAGGAATTGCGTTAATTGGTGGCTCTTTGCAAAAAATATAAATGTACACATAATTTGTGTTGTATTTGCTGTTTTAAGTGATTTAAAGTGTCTATGAATTTGATCTTTGCTATTACATTGTATTCATGACTAGTGTTTAGTTATATGCTCTTTGCAGACATGACGAGAGGTAGAGGTGTCATGGATCGACCTCGTGGTCGTGGTAGAGGAAGGGTTCTACTGATACCCCTATGACTTCTCAATCGTCTCCCTCTACTCTGACTATCTTTGTGATGTCATAGGCAATGGGTGCACAGGACCAGCCGTTCATCATGGTCACTAACTCCAACTACGTAGCTCCTACTGCTGCGCCACCCCCACAACCAGTTAGTTGTCCATCTGCTTCATCAGAGTGGACTCCTCCACCACCTCCATCCACTCGGCAGCACACTATCTCGACGATCCCACCTCTAGTGATAGACATCACGGTGTCGGAATCCTCTCATAGATCCCAACTAGATGCCCCTCTACCATCTCCCATCGTACAGATGATGATTTGGCCTTATGCGATGGGACTTCGGCGTGAGTACTATTTCAAGTCTTTTATATGTAACCATTTTAGTTAGTTAGTTTAATTTAGTTACACTCAATTTTTTAGTTTTAGTGGATTTAGGTTGTTAAGATAGGTTTGATTTAGTTTATTAAGTTTGAACTGCTTATTGTGTTTGATAATTCTTGATTGTTGATGGATTGTTGCTGCTTACGTCATATAATGCCATATAGATGAACTACTAACCTTAACTAATTGATAATTCTTGATTGTTGATGGATGTTGCTACTTGATTCTTGATTCTTGTTTGTTGATTGTTGATAGATGTAGCTGTTTACGTGAATTGTTTATGGATGTAGTTTTGGCGCATTCTCGTTATGGATAAACACTGTCAAAATTTTTAAAAATTCTAAATATAATTGAAGTTTATAGAAAATTTCGAAAAACTTTTTAGTAAACTACTAATCCTAAGTTTTTCATTGATAGATTTGTCCCAAATAACAATGCATGTATACAGGAGTGTACTAATGTCATCAAGCTGATGTACGACCACCCATAGCCGAGCTACAAGAAAATTCCAGTTGAGACCAGAGAGCGATGGTTTCATAAATGGGCGGTAAGAACTCAACATATTCAAACCTTAGTGTTAGTTTATATTTTCTAAGACTCACAATCTCATGATCAGAAAGATCTTCGACTATCGGATGGCTAGGCGGCTTCAGTAGATGTTGGCGAACGTACGTTAGCACCGTGACCACCTCACCATTTGCCTCCTCTCAGACATTAAGAAGTGACTGTATGAACATTGGGAGACTGATGAGGGGTTCAAGCACCACCATCTCACCAACAGAGCTAACAGGACATCCTCTAGGTTGTCAAAGTATAATGTGGGTCAGTGACTTTGATGAAGACTAAGGCAAGGCTGGTAAGTAACTTGTTTCATTTTGTTATTAAGTTCGTTTAGTCTTAATATTATCTCATTATTACTTGACTTAACATGTGGTTTTAAAATCTGTAGTCTAAGCCATTGAATTGTGAGGCAACGAAGGCAGAGACCTTCAAGTATACTCATAGGTTGAAGGAGAACAAGGAAAGATCCGATCAGCAAGCCACGGATCATTACGTGAGTAAACATCATGTGATATACCATTTTTAAATTAACTGCAACCTAATCATAAAATGTGTTACAAAGGAGTCCTACACGCGGAGATTGGAGGCCGCATATGAACCGTACAAGAATTGCGTGTACGAACTCGGATCTTTCTTCATCGACAACCTTCGTACGTCCACATTGAGACATTCATCTGCCTCTGCCACCAATCGGCTCATCTATCCCGAGGACGGTGAGGATTTGAGGGAGTAGGTGCTACTCTCCACCTGGAGCCTTCAATAACAGCCTCAACAGCTGCGGGAGTCTGAGGAGAGATAATAGGTGATCCTCTCATGCATGATAGACACAGATGACCTCAGGTTGGAGTGGAGGTGTGAGCTGGAGTGGCTTTAGCAGATGGAGCAACACATGGCACTGTACAAAGAACAGATGCACGTTGGTGGCAGCAGTGCTTATGGGAGGGGCACAGACATCACCACTTAGGTTGCCGCCTCAGCAGCAGGACCAGCGGGATGACGACGACTTTTAGTGACTAGAATTTTTTTATACACTGTTTGATTGTATTATATCTTCTATTATTTCACTTTTCATCTTATTTGTATACTTGATAATTTAACATATTGTGCTTCTATTATTTAGAATTTGACTACTAATTGTGCAAAAAAATAAATTTAAATAAAAATTTTATAATTTGACCACTAATTTCATCAAAAAAATATTACAAAAAAAAAATGAACTTACCGTCGGATTTTCCGAAGGAAATATCCGACGGTAAAAATGCAAGAACAAAACAGTTTGGTGCCAATATTACTGTCGAAAAAAATTTGCCGATAACTGATACAAGATATTCATAGCTTAAAAAATTAATTCTTCCGCTAAGTCTACCGCAAGTTACTGGCGGATAACAAAATCCAACAGTAAACATTTACCGGCAAGTTTATATTGTCGGATTGGAACTGACGAAAATTTCGACGATTAATTTATTACCGGTGAATTAATTTCGTTTTTTCGACGGTATTCAACATTTTTCTTGTGGTGGTAATCAATTATTTATTTTCTCAACCATGCTATATTTTGCATAAAAAAGAATTAGCTATCAATTATTTATTGTATAAAATAATGAAATATTTGATATTCATAAAAAATTTATTATTGCTATAAAGAAATAATTAATTATCCTATTATGACAGATGCAATTATTTGATTAGTTTATTAAAAAAATATGTGGAATAATATTTATAAATATACATATATATCATATCTGACTTTTTATATTTATAATATTTTTTTGTTATTTTCTACTTTAAGATTTATAAACTTACACTTGAACCTATATAAAATGGAACAGTTTTACAACAACTTGGAAACTATATTGTGTGGTTTTTATATCATTAATTTTATACCACAATTTATTTTGTATAGTATACCTCAATATATTTCTAAGGTGAATTATATGGTAAAGATGTAAGTTTACAGATTTTTTCTTTAATAGAATAAAAGAGAGATTAATAAAGGTAGGATCCATATTTTAAATAATAATAAAATAATAAAAAATAACTATAAAAGGAATTATATTCTTTCTCTATACCACTCCAATATGTACAACCCCTATTTCTAAACCAGTGATAACGTTGACCTTTTTTTTTTCCGCCTTCCCTGCACGTGATTATACTTCCCCAATATAATGTTTTCATAGGATCTAAACAGATCCGACAATGATAAAATCTTTCTAGAGATTTGATTGTTTTAAATCTTATAGCATATGCATATAGGGTGATGCCCAAGGTATAATTCTTTCAAGAAATTAAAAGAGTAGTAGACTAGTAGTGGTGGACCTTTTCACATCAAATTTTAATAACCGCCGTATAGACCGTAGGCCAAGGCTTTTACGTTTTACCAACTTTCAAATTCAGCTTCTGATTTCATCATAATTCGGGTCTTCTACTTTGCATTCATACATGTTCTGATTTTTGTGCTCTTATGCCTTTCATAGAGCTCATCTTCTTTTACCATCTCAAGATTTATTTCCTCAAATGAATACTTCCGTGATAGTTTTGGATCCATGCTTCTAACGTTTTATAACAATATCATTCATTGACGACGAGAAGTTGTTATCATAGTAGACGACAAAAAATTGCTCAAGACAACATACCGATGAACATACATATACGGACATCATGAATTGACTAAATCTCTATAGTGAATTCTCAGATACACGGTCTTCATCATTTTAATCTTTTAAATTTAAAATTTACTATAAAGTATCCCAAATTTAGCTTTGGACACTATTTTTGCTTTTGAACCTTTTCCGATACTGAGTCAGGGAACGGAATGCAAAGTTGACTTGGACTTACCATGCTAGACACTAGTTGAACAAGTTGTTTCGTTTTGGCACTTAAACAAGCTAAAAACATTCTCGTTTTGGAGAATGAGAGATAAAACAGTTTGCACATCATATAAATTATTCCTCGTCTTCTCCACTTCCACTATTCTTCTTTTTCGTTTCCAATTATTGGCGCTAGTGAAAGTTGATTTCATTAGTTTCTGATTTTGGTGGAACTAATACACTACTAGGTTGGAGTGTCCGATCACACCTATGTGGAAGTAATGAGTTTGCTCCCTTCTCTTTCACACCCAAGGTATGTGTCGAAGTTGGGGTTTACTTTTTTTTTTTGGTTGCAATGCATGTTCGATTGTGCTTTACGGTAGTGTTTTTAGTGTCACAAAATATATAAGCCATTTTTTTGCTACTGTAATGTCTAAGGTTTCATTGATTTTCTTATACGTTGGGATGGAGTTTGAGGTTTATGCTCTGTTTTTTTTAATGAAACAAGAGATGTTAATGGCGTTAGGACTGTGCATTGTTAAATTCTAGTTTTCGATTTGTGTTTTGATTTGTGTAATCTACAATGAAGTGTATAATGCATGATATTTGGATTTCTGCCTTATGGAATGAATGATCCATAATTTTATTCTAATGTTTTATGGTTTATTGATAAACCACTATTTTATGGTTTATCTTGTGCTCAATCGAGTGGTTTTTATCAATCCTTTACCCACTTATTCATACTATTTGCATGGTTTTACATTTGTCTTCCTAATTATGTGCTTTGATTGAAAACATACTTCTTTGGCCTTAAGTTCTCTATGTTTAATCCTCTCTTATTACCATTAGATGCCTTGATATGTGTGTTAAGTGATTTCATATATTACAGGGTAAGAATGGCTCAGAGGATGGAAAGGAAGCATGCAAAAGTGGAAGGAATACAAGAAGTTGGAGAAATTGCTAAGCTGTCCAGCCTGACCTCTTCGCACTAAAACAACCATAACTTGAGCTACAGAGGTCCAAACGACGCGGTTCTAGTTGCGTTGGAAAGATAACTTCCGGGGCTTCGATTTGATATATAATATGCCATAGTTGCTCTGACGCTAAGTGACGCGACCGCGTGCTCCATGCGGACGCGTCACAGTGACGAAAAATCAGCGTGTTTGAATTCGCAACCAGCGAATTCTGGGCTGTTTTCGACCCAGTTTGCGGCCCAGAAAACACAGATTAGAGGCTATAAAGTGGGGGAATGCATCTATTCATAAGGAAGCTCTCATAATTCACTTTTCATAATTTTAGATGTAGTTTTTAGAGAGAGAGGTTCTCTCCTCTCTCTTAGGATTTAGTTTTAGGATTTAGGATTATTTCTTCTTCATCACAGGTTCAATGTTCCTTTACTTTAAGCTTCCCTTCTACTTTTATTCATTTCATTACTTTAGTTGATTATTTGATGTTGCTAATTTGGTTTATGGATTCCTATGTCCAATTTAACTTTCTATTTAATATTATTTGAGGTATTTCAGATTTAAGATTGCTTGCTTTATTTATATTGATGCTTTTAATTTAATTTAGATATTTTTCCTTTTGGCTTTGGTTAAGTCATTGGAGACACTTGAGTTATCAAACTCATTGTTGATTGAAAATTGGAATTCTTCAAGAATTAATTTAGGTTCCAATAACTCTAACTTTTTCCAAGGAAAGACTAGGACTTGAGGAATCAGAATTAATTCATCTACTTAACTTACCTTCATAGTTAGAGGTTAACAAAGTGGGAGAAAAATCCAATTCTCGTTACAATTGATAAGGATAGCCAGGATAGGACTTCTAGTTTTCATACATTGCCAAGAGTCTATTTTATAGTTATTTATTTTATTCTTCTTATCATTCAACATACTGCTTCATTACTTTCAAAACCCCCAATTTACAAACTCATAACCAATAATAAGAACATACTTCCCTGCAATTCCTTGAGAAGATGACCCGAGGTTTAAATACTCGGTTATCAATTTATTTAGGGGTTTGTTACTTGTGACAACCAAAACGTTTGTAAGAAAGGTTGATTGCTTGGTTTAGTAACTATACTTGCAACGAGAGTTTATTATAACTTCTAAACCATCAATCTTCAGTTCTTCATTTATTTTGTGATAGTGCATACGAATTAATTAATTAATTAATACAATGATACATCATGGGAAAAGTTCCTAGAAAAATAAAGATGGCAGATTGATTTATTCCCTAGATAACAGGACTTCTTATTTGGATAAAATTGATGTGACACTCTAGACGTGTTTTATGTAAAGAACAACCAAAAGAAGCTTGGGTATAATAGCCAGATACATAATTGATGGTGACTTGCTCCTGGGAGGATCCTAGAAGTTAGTATGAGAAATCTTAACAACAACAATGAATTCATGGAGATGTGTTATCATCCTCAAAAGAACAAAGACTTGGTTGAATGGAATGAGACTGGGGTCTACTTGAATGATGAAGAAGAAGAAGGTTCTAGACAGGTACCAAACATCACCAATCCCTCCATAAAATTGAACCCTACTGAAATTAATAATGCAAAGGCTACTACCAAGACATCCCCAAGTTTGGCACTCACTTCAACTAATGTTCCTGTCCCCAATTCTAAGCCCACTAAACCATCTCTAACTCTAATCCTGGACCTAAGTATCTCCCACCCTAATTTCACTACTAGGAAGACTCTCCTTATAGCCAAACCACAAGCATCTTCTAAATCTACCAGTGTCACCAAGACAGCATCTAAGAGCACATCCAACCCCACTAAGGAACATGAGAAATGGTTAAGGAATTGAAATTTGATTATATATGATTTGTCGTGAAAATATTTTTACACGAATCAAAGTGAAAAAACATAAGGATTTCCTTTCTTGAAAATTAAACATCTCCAAAACCTTTAACATTCTTTATTCACGGTTTTCTTTCTTCAAATTCATAAGCATGCATTCATTCACACCAAACAAATTCTCTCTCACTGTTCTCTATTATTTCAAGATTCACATTCCTCCTCTTGTAAATGTTTGATTGATCTAATTAGAAGATTTAACTAGAAGTTACTTAACTCAATCCTTTAATCCTCATGGGAACGATATCCACTCACCGTGGTATTACTTGGAGCAGTTTGGTGCACTTGCCAATATTTGAGTATATCAAGTTTTTGGCTCATCACAAGGCAGCCCTTTAGTGTAGATTTTCAATCGAGACTCCCAAACTAGTTGGCTCATGGTACCAGGTGATGAGGCACCCCTCGGATTTACCTACCCAAGCCTCTCCTTGACACAACAAAACCACAAGTACATAACTAGAAAAATCTTTTGATCATTTTATCCCATCTATCTCAGACATTGGTGCTCAGAGCCTTTAGACTCTAAATGTTTTATTTCAAGGCAACTCTTTAGTGTAGATTTTCTATCGATACTCTCAAACCAGTTGGCTCAAGGTACCAGGTGATGAAGCACCCCTCAGATTTACTTACCCAAGCCTCTCCTTGACACAACAACACCATAAATACATAACTAGGAAGATCTTTCTGTTCTTTTTATCTCATGGTCCTAGACATTGATGCTCAGAGCCTTCGCTGCTTTTTTTTCTTTTTCTTCCCTTTTTTTCCACAATTCTCGTCATTCAAACTGTTTCAAGGTTTTAGACTTTTGCAAGGATTCTTATAATACTTTTCTAGATCTTGTTCCAAATATTCTAAATCTTTCTTCATGCAAAATTTCACACACATTGAACCCATTATGTAATCACTTCTTTTTTACATCACCCACATTTTTCTTAATCTTACTTAACTTAAATAAATCAACAGAGAATAAATATTTCCGTTGTGGTGGAAAGGGCCATTAGTCGCGTACCTGTCATACCCCCAAGCACCTAGTTGATCTTTCTCAAGCATCCTTGAAAAAGGATGACAAAGGAAAGGAGACGAATTTTGTTTCAAAGAATGTTGTTGAAAATTACACTCCTCATTATGAAGTATCTGATTTTTTTGAGGATTCTGAAGAAAATATTGGTCATTTGATCAATAATAGAATAGTTTAATATGTGGGTTTGTTAAGTACTTGATGAGCGGATATTTTATACGCTTTTTGGGGTTAATTTCATATAGATTTTAGTATGTTTTAGTTGGTTTTTAGTTTATTTTTATTAGTTTCTAGGCAAAATCTACATTTCTGGACTTTACTATGAGTTTGTGTGTTTTTCTGTAATTTCAGGTATTTTCTGGCTGAAATTGAGGGAGCTGAGCAAAAATCTGATTCAGGCTGAAAAAGGACTGCTGATGCTGTTGGATTCTGACCTCCCTGCACTCAAAATGGATTTTCTGGAGCTACAAGACTTCAAATGGCGTGCTTCCAATTGTGTTGGAAAGTAGACATCCAGGGCTTTCCAGAAATATATAATAGTCCATACTTTGCTCAAGGATAGATGACGTAAACTGGCGTTCAACGCCAGCTCTCTGCCCAATTCTGGCGTCCAGCGCCAAAAACAAGTTGCAAGTTGGAGTTCAACGCCAGAAAAGGATCCAAAGCTGGCGTTGAATGCCCAAAACAGCCCCAGGCACGTGAGAAGCTTTAGTCTCAGCCCTAGCACACACCAAGTGGGCCCCAGAAGTGGATTTCTGCACTATCTGTTATAGTTTACTCATTTTCTGTAAACCTAGGTTACTAGTTTAGTATTTAAACAACTTTTAGAGATTCATTTTGCATCTCATGACATTTTAGATCTAAATTTTGTACTCTTTGACAGCATGAGTCTCTAAACTCCATTGTTGGGGGTGAGGAGCTCTGCTGTGTCTCGATGAATTAATGCAAGTATTTCTGTTTTCCATTCAAACATGTGTGTTCCTATCTAAGATATCCATTCGCGCCTAACTATGGAGAAGGTGATGATCAGTGACACTCATCACCTTCCCCAATCCATGAACGTGTGTCTGACAATCACCTCCGTTCTACATCAGATTGAATGAATATCTCTTAGATTCTCTAATCAGAATCTCCGTGGTATAAGCTAGATTGATGGCGGCATTCATGAGAATCCGGAAAGTCTAAACCTTGTCTGTGGTATTCCAAGTAGGATTCTGGGATTGGATAGCTGTGACGAACTTCAAACTCGTGAGTGCTGGGCGTAGTGACAGACGCAAAAGGATAGTAAATCCTATTCCGGTACGACTGAGAACCTGCAGATGATTAGCCGTGCGGTGACAGCGCACCTGGACCCTTTTCACTGGAAGGATGGATGGTAGCCATTGACAACGGTGATCCACCTACACGCAGCTTGCCATAGGAGGACGTGCGTGCATGAATCAGAGGACAGAGGAAAGCAGAGATTCTGAAGACAAAGCATCTCCAAAACTCCAGCATATTATCCGTTACTGCATAACAAGTAACCTTTAATCCATGCTCTCTTGTTTATTCGCAACTCAACTGATAAATATAATTGACTTCCTGACTAAGAATTGCAAGATAACCATAGCTTGCTTCAAACCAACAATCTCTGTGGGATTCGACCCTTACTCACGTAAGGTATTACTTGGACGACCCAGTGCACTTGCTGGTTAGTGGTACGAGTGTGAAAAGTGTGATTCACAATTCGTGCACCAAGTTTTTGGCGCCGTTGCCGGGGATTGTTCGTGTTTGAACAACTGACGGTTTATTTTGTTTCTTAGATTAGGAAAATTTTTCTTTTTTTTTTGGTTTAGAGTCTCTTATTATTGTTCTTGGTTAAAAATATCCTTCTTCAAAACAAGTGTTACATTTACTGTCCAATTGGCTAGAGCGTTGGTCTAAGTCCGTGGCAGTTTGGTATACTTTTTTTTTTAAATCCTTTTCAAAAATAATAATTTCTCTATTAAATTTTGTGCCAAACTTTAAGTTTGGTGTTTTCTTATTGATTTCCCTTTGATTTTCGAAAATTTTAGTTTGGCTTTCTAAAAATTTTAAGTTTGGTGTTCTTTCTTCATGTTCTTGTGTTCTTGTGAATCTTCAAAGTGTTCTTGAGTTTTTCCTTGTGTCTTGATCTTAAAATTTTTAAGTTTGGTGTTCCTTGGTGTTTTCCCTCTAAAATTTTCGAAAACAAGGAGCATTAGATCTAAAAATTTTAAATCTTGTGCTATTTTATTGTTTTTCTCTTTCCTCACTAAGTTCAAAAATATCTTTTCTCTCTAATTTTAAAACAAATTTTCGAAAATTATTTTAAAAAAAAAATTTCAGATTTTTTTCAAAATTTAAAATCTTTTCCAAATCATATCTTTTTCAAAACTTCCTTACCACTTTCTCTCCCCTCATTTTTTTTTTCGAAAATCTTCACCTATTTTTATTTATTTTATTTTAATTTATTTTATTTTCAAAATAAATAAATAAATAAATAAATAAAAATAAAAATTTTTTATTGTACATCATCTCCCTTTCTCCACCATGGATCTAAGTGGAAATGAACAGTCCAGGAGGACTCTGAGGTCATATGCTAACCCCTCTACTGCTTCATATGGGAGTAGTATCTGCATACCCTCCATTGGAGTCAGTAGCTTCGAGTTGAATCCTCAGCTCATTATCATGGTGCAGCAAAATTGCCAGTATTCTGGTCTTCCACAGGAAGAACCTACAGAGTTTCTGGCACAATTTTTACAAATTGCTGACACAGTACATGATAAGGAAATAGATCAGGATGTCTACAGACTATTACTGTTTCCATTTGCTGTAAAAGATCAAGCTAAGAGGTGGTTAAATAATCAACCTAAGGCCAGCATAAAGACATGGAAACAGCTGACAGAAAAATTTCTGAATCAATACTTTCCCTCAAAATGGATGACACAGCTAAGGCTGGACATCCAAGGCTTTAAACAAGGAGATAAGGAATCTCTTTATGATGCCTGGGAGAGATACAGAGAGATGCTACGAAAATGCCCCTCTGAAATGTTTTCAGAGTGGGTTCAGTTAGACATCTTCTATTATGGGCTTGCAGAAGGAGCTCAGATGTCTCTAGATTACTCAGCTGGTGGATCTATCCACATGAGAAAGACAATTGAAGAGGCTCAAGAGCTCATTGATACAGTTGCCAGGAATCAGCATCTGTACCTAAGCAGTGACCCTTCCATGAAAGAAGAGGTTAAAACAGTAACTGCTGAACTCAGCCCTGTAAAACAAGCTGCTGAATTCAATCAGCAATTGGACTTTCTAACAAAGCAGTTAGCCGAATTCAAGGATAAACTACAAGAGACAATGATGGCCAATATAAATATGGAAGAACAACTGAAGCAAACAAAGCAGCAGCTGTCAAGACAAATAACAGAAGAATGCCAAGCAGTTCAATTGAGAAGTGGGAAAACATTAAATACCCCACCTCAAGGCAGCAAGGAGCCAAGAAATGAGCAAACCACCCAAAATTCACCTGAGGACAGTAAGAGGCCAGGGAAAAGTAATTCTGGCATTAAAACGCCAGCAATCTGGTGGAAGGCTGGCACTGAACGCCCAGACCATGGCCAAGACTGGCGTTCAACGCCAGTAACAAGCAAGGACTGGCGTTCAACGCCAGAAACAAGCAAGGATCTGGCGCTGAATGCCCAAAATGGGCAAGATCTGGCGCTGAACGCCCAAAATGGGCACAGTTCTGGCGTTCAGACGCCAGAAACAGACAAGGAGTTGGCATCTCACGTCACTCCAGCTTCTAACTCTGGCACTCAATTGCTAGTGAGGGATCAGACACACACAAGTGCTGATGACAACCCCTCTAAAAAGGCTTCTTCAACCACTTCTGTAGGCAATAAACCTACAGCAACTAAGGTTGAGGAATATAAAGCCAATATACCTTATCCTCAAAAACTCCGGAAAGAGGAGCAGGATAAGCAATTTGCTCGCTTTGCAGATTATCTCAGGACTCTTGAAATAAAGATCCCATTTGCAGAGGCACTTGAGCAAATACCTTCTTATGCCAAGTTCATGAAAGAGATCTTGAGTCATAAAAAGGATTGGAGAGAAACAGAAAGAGTTCTCCTCACTGAAGAATACAGTGCAGTCATTCTAAAAAGCTCTCCTGAAAAGCTTAAAGACCCTGGGAGTTTTCTGATACCATGCATATTAGGAGGTAATTGCACCAAGACAGCTTTATGCGATCTTGGGGCAAGCATCAACCTAATACCTGCATCCACTATCAGAAAGCTTGGCTTAACTGAAGAAGTTAAACCAACCCAGATATGTCTCCAACTTGCTGATGGCTCCATTAAATACCCATCAGGTGTGATTGAAGACATGATTTTCAGAGTTGGGCCATTCGCCTTTTCCACTGACTTTGTAGTGCTGGAAATGGAGGAGCACAAGAGTGCTACTCTCATTCTAGGAAGACCCTTCCTAGCAACTGGACGAACCCTCATTGATGTCCAACAAGGGGAAATAACCCTGAGAGTCAATGATGATGAGTTTAAGTTGAATGCTGTCAAAGCCATGCAGCATCCAGACACACCAAAAGACTGCATGAAAGTTGATCTTATCGACTCTTTGGTAGAAGAGATCAACATGGCTGAGAGTCTCGAATCAGAGTTAGAAGACATCTTTAAAGATGTTCAGCCTGATTTGGAGGATTCAGAGGAGATTAAAGAGCCTCTGAAATTTTCTCTGGAAGAGGAAAAACCTCCTAAACCCGAGCTCAAACCATTACCACCATCCCTGAAATATGTATTTCTGGGAGAAGGTGAAACTTTTCCAGTGATCATAAGCTCTGCTTTAAATCCACAGGAAGAGGAAGCACTTATTCAAGTGCTAAGGACACACAAGACAGCTCTTGGGTGGTCCATAGGTGACCTTAAGGGCATAAGCCCAGCTAGATGCATGCACAAAATCTTATTGGAGGATAATGCTAAACCAGTGGTTCAACCACAGAGGCGGCTAAATCCAGCCATGAAGGAAGTGGTGTAGAAAGAGGTCACCAAATTACTAGAGGCTGGGATTATTTATCCTATTTCTGATAGCCCCTGGGTGAGCCCTGTCCATGTCGTCCCAAAAAAGAGAGGCATGACAGTGATTCATAATGAAAAAATGAACTGGTTCCTACAAGAACAGTTACAGGGTGGCGCATGTGTATTGACTACAGAAGGCTCAATACAGCCACTAGAAAGGATCATTTTCCTTTTTACCATTCATAGACCAGATGCTAGAAAGACTGGCAGGTCACAATTATTACTGCTTTCTGGATGGCTACTCAGGCTATAACCAGATTGCACTAGATCCCCAGGATCAAGAGAAAACAGCATTCACATGTCCATCTGGAGTGTTTGCTTATAGAAGGATGCCATTTGAGCTGTGTAATGCGCCTGCAACCTTCCAGAGATGCATGCTCTCTATTTTCTCTGATATGGTGGAAAAATTTCTAGAAGTCTTCATGGATGACTTCTCAGTATATGGAGACTCATTCAGCTCCTGTCTTGATCACCTGAAACTTGTTCTGAAGAGATGCCAAGAGACCAACCTAGTTTTAAACTGGGAAAAATGTCACTTCATGGTGACTGAAGGGATTGTCCTTGGGCATAAAATCTCAAACAAGGGGATAGAGGTGGATCAAGCAAAAATAGAGGTAATTGAAAAATTACCACCACCTGCCAATGTTAAGGCAATCAGAAGCTTTCTGGGGCATGCAGGATTCTATAGGAGGTTTATAAAGGATTTATCAAAAATCGCAAAATCTTTAAGCAATTTGCTAGCTGCTGACACGCCATTTGTGTTTGACACAGAGTGTCTGCAGGCGTTTGAAACGCTGAAAGCTAAGCTGGTCACAGCACCAGTTATTTCTGCACCAGACTGGACATTACCATTTGAGCTAATGTGTGATGCCAGTGATCACGCCATTGGTGCAGTATTGGGACAGAGGCATGACAAGCTTCTGCACGTCATTTATTATGCTAGTCGCGTTTTAAATGATGCCCAGAAAAATTACACAACCACAGAAAAAGAATTACTTGCAGTGGTTTATGCCATTGACAAGTTTAGATCATACTTAGTAGGATCAAACGTGATTGTGTATACTGACCATGCTGCTCTTAAATATCTACTCACAAAGCAGGATTCAAAACCCAGGCTCATCAGATGGGTGTGGCTTCTACAAGAGTTTGATATAGAAATAAGAGACAGAAAAGGGACAGAGAACCAAGTGGCTGATCATCTGTCCCGGATAGAGCCAGTAGAAGGGACGTCCCTCCCCTTTCTTGAGATCTCTGAGACTTTTCCGGATGAGCATTTATTTGCCATTCAGGAAACACCATGGTTTGCCGATATTGCAAACTATAAAGCTGCAAGGTTCATACCCAAAGAGTACAACAGGCAACAAAAGAAAAAATTAATCACTGATGCAAAGTACTACTTGTGGGATGAACCCTATCTCTTTAAGAGATGTGCAGACGGAATAATCCGTAGGTGTGTTCCTAGAGAAGAAGCACAGAGGATCCTATGGCATTGCCATGGATCTCAATATGGAGGCCATTTCGGAGGTGAGCGAACAGCCACCAAGGTCCTCCAATGTGGCTTCTATTGGCCCACACTCTATAAAGATTCCCGAGAGTTTGTACGTAACTGTGACAGTTGCCAAAGAGCTGGTAATCTGCCTTATGGTTACGCCATGCCTCAACAAGGAATGTTGGAGATTGAGTTGTTTGACGTATGGGGAATTGACTTCATGGGACCTTTCCCACCATCATTCTCAAACACTTATATTCTGGTGGCAGTTGACTATGTATCAAAATGGGTTGAGGCCATTGCCACACCCACCAATGATACTAAAACAGTGCTGAAGTTCCTCCAGAAATATATCTTCAGCAGGTTTGGGGTCCCTAGAGTACTAATCAGTGATGGGGGCACTCACTTCTGCAACAAACAGCTTTACTCTGCCATGGTCCGGTATGGGATTCGCCACAAGGTGGCGACTCCATATCATCCACAGACTAATGGACAAGCTGAAGTCTCTAACAGATAGCTAAAAAGAATCCTAGAACGGACTGTAAATACCCGTAGAAAGGATTGGGCAAGAAGCTTGGATGATGCTCTGTGGGCATACAGAACAACATTCAAGACTCCTATAGGGACCTCTCCATACCAACTGGTCTATGGTAAGGCATGTCACCTGCCCGTGGAACTGGAACATAAAGCCTACTGGGCAACCAGATTCCTGAACTTTGATGCCAAATTAGCTGGAGAAAAAAGATTGCTCCAGCTAAATGAGCTAGAGGAATTCAGATTCACGGCTTTCGAAAATGCCAAGCTTTATAAAGAAAAATAAAAAAAGTGGCATGACAGAAAGCTATCATCTAGAATCTTTCAACCAGGACAAAAGGTTCTGTTGTTCAACTCCAGGCTCAGACTATTCCCCGGGAAACTAAAGTCCCGGTGAAGGGGACCATATGTGATTACAAGTGTATCACCATATGGTTATGTGGAGCTTCAAGATATTGATTCTGATAAGAAGTTCATTGTCAATGGACAGAGAATCAAGCACTATCTTGAAGGCAATGTTGAGCAAGAGTGCTCAAAGCTGAAGCTAGACTAAAAGCTCAGCAAGGTCCAGCTAAAGACAATAAAGAAACGCTTGTTGGGAGGCAACCCAGCCATGGGGCATCAATCCTCTAAGCAGTTTGCCCTATTTTTATTTTTATTTGTTTATATAAAGTTCACTGATCCTAAGGTAAAGAGTCAATTGCATAAGTTCACAGGGTTACAGAAGGATTCTGCACACAAAACAGAGAAAAAGAGCTCACTGGCAAGAAAACGCCAGTAAGAGTCTGTTTTGGGCGTTTAATGCCCAACAGAAGCATCCACTGGGCGTTGAACGCCAGAAAGAAGCTCTTTCTGGGCGTTTAACGCCAGATTTACAGCATTCTGGGCGTTCAGAAAAACGCCCAGTAACAAAGGACTTCTTGGCGTTCAACGCCAGAAAGAAGCAGCAGCTGGGCGTTGAACGCCCAGGAGAGGCAGCATTTGGGTGTTGAACGCCCAAAACATGCAGCGTTTGGGCGTTCAAATGCCAGGATGGTGGGGAGGAGGTAAATTCATTTTTTCTCCATATTTTTTATTTTAACCTTAATTTTCATGCTTCAATTCATGATTTCTTGCATAAACATGTTAAGAACCCTGATTTTTAAAATCCCTAATTTCTAAAAACCCTACCTTAAAAATATCAAATGTATCTTAATCCATAAGCACAAACCCTCTTTTTCAATTCAATTCAACTCTTTTTCAAATTTTCAAAACAAATCTATCTTTTCAACTAATATCTTTTTCAAATATCCACATTACCTTTTTCAAAATCTAGATTTATCTTTTTCAAAAATTTTTCATATCTTTTCAATTTTAAACTATATCCTCTCTTATCATATCTTCTATCTTATCTTTTCCAAATCAATCTTTTTTTATCATATCTTTTCAAAATTTTCGAACCCACCCGCACCTCCCTTTAAATATGGGTTCGGCCTCCACCCTCCTCCATCAACAATTGCACCTAGCTCTCCTTCTATCCCTCTCCTTTCTTTTCTTTTGCTTGAGGACAAGCAAACCTCTAAGTTTGGTGTGTTTATCCGTGATCACTAAGATCATGGCTCCTAAGGGAAAACAACCCACTTCAAGAGGCAAGAAAGAGAGCGTTCCAAAACCACTTTGGAATCAAGGGAAGTTCTTATCTAAAGAACATTCAGACCATTATTACAAAATAATGGGTCTAAGATCAGTGATCCCAGAAGTTAGATTCGATCTGAAAGAAGACGAATATCCGGAGATCCAGGAGAAAATTTGAATCAAGAACTGTGAGGTCCTAGCTAATCCTGAGACGAAAGTGGGAAGGAATATGGTCTAGGAGTTCTATGCTAATATGTGGCAGACAGACAAGCAAAAACTATCTGAAACTGCTTTCTATGAATATCGGACCATGGTCAGAGGAAAGATTGTTCATACCATCCCTGACAAGATCAGAGAAATCTTAAAGCTACCTCAGCTGAAAGATGATCCAGACTCTTTCAACAGGAGAATGATGAGAACAGACAAGGGCCTGGATAAGATTCTAGAGGATATATGTATCCCTGGAGCAAGGTGGACCACTAGCACGAAGGGTGTCCCAAATCAACTCAAAAGGGAAGATCTCAAACCAGTCGCCAGAGGATGGCTGGACTTCATTGGGCATTCTCTGCTGCCCACTAGCAACCATTCTGAAGTCACTGTTAAAAGAGCAGTGATGATCCATTGCATCATGATGGGAAAAGAAGTGGAAGTTCATCAACTAATTTTAACTGAATTCTACAAAATTGCTAATAAAAATTTTAAAGAGGCCAGGTTGGCTTACCCAAGCTTGATTTCTCTGCTCTGCAAGGACGCTGAAGTAAGGATGGGAATAACTGAGTATATCTCAATTGAGAAACCAATCACCAAAGCATCAATGGAAAAACAACAAGCACAGGATGACCCCATCAAGAAGAAAACACAGGAATTTCTCCCAGAAATCC
This sequence comes from Arachis ipaensis, assembly GCF_059453495.1. Classification (NCBI taxonomy): domain Eukaryota; kingdom Viridiplantae; phylum Streptophyta; class Magnoliopsida; order Fabales; family Fabaceae; genus Arachis; species Arachis ipaensis. Next base: position 100,093,751 of record NC_142439.1, read on the forward strand.
CTCAATCTGAATTTTGGGAGTATCTTGAAACATCAGTTACCAAGATGCAAGAAGCTATGGAACAAATAATAAAGGAACAGAAGGAACAAAGTCAAATTCTTTGCTATTTGATTAAAGAACAGGAAGAGCAAGGGCGTGACTTGAGGGAATTGAAGCGCCAGAAGTTATCTCTTGAAGGACCAAGCACCCCACAGATCCGAGGAACATTCACTTCCCAGAACAAAGGTTGTTAAATTCCAATTTCTACTTTAACTCTATGATAGTTGTCGTTATAGGAGTTTACCTTAGGAGTCATATAGTAGTAATTAATGTCTATTTTGATTTTACCTCCAATTAAGTTATAGTCTATTTTTCTCATCATCAGCAAACATGAATAAAATAGTAGATCTTTTGAATAAGAGGCATAAAATTCGAGTTTTTAATAAGAAAAATTCTAATTAGTAACATGTGGTGGCAATGCTTTCTGTCTTCTGAATGAATGCTTGAACAGTGCATATGTCTTTTGAATTTGTTGTTTAAGACTGTTAAATATGTTGGCTCTTGAAAGAATGATGAACATGAGACATGTTATTGATAATCTAAAAAATAAAAAAAATGATTCTTGAAGCAAGAAAAAGCAGCAAAGAACAAAGCTTGCAGAAAAAAAAAGAGAGAAAGAAAGAGAAAGCAAGCAGAAAAAGCCAAAGCTCTTAAAACCAAAAGGCAAGGGTAATAGAAAGGATCCCAAGGCTTTGTGCATCAGTGGATAGGAGGGCCTAAGGGAATAAAATCCTGGCCTAAGCGACTAAACCAAGCTGTCCCTAGCCATGTGCTTGTGGCATGAAGGTGTCAAGTGAAAACTTGAGACTGAGCGGTTAAAGTCAAGGTCCAAAGCAAAAAGAAGAGTGTGCTTAAGAACCCTGGACACCTCTAATTGGGGACTTTAGCAAAGCTGAGTCACAATCTAAAAGGGTTCACCCAATTATGTGTCTGTGGCATTTATGTATCCGGTGGTAATACTGGAAAACAAAGTGCTTAGGGCCACGGCCAAGACTCATAAAGTAGCTGTGTTCAAGAATCATCATACTGAAATAGGAGAATCAATAACACTATATGAATTCTAAGTTCCTATAGATACCAATCACTCTAAGCTTCAATGGATAAAGTGAGATGCCAATCACTCTGAGCTTCAATGGATAAAGTGAGATGCCAAAACTGTTCGGAAGCAAAAAGCTACTAGTCCCGCTCATCTAATTAGAATCTGAGCTTCACTCAAAAACTCTGAGATGTTATTGCTTCTTGACTTATTAGTCTTCTATTTTATTTGTCTAGTTGCTTGAGGACAAGCAACAGTTCAAGTTTGGTGTTGTGATGAGCGGATATTTTATACGCTTTTTGGGGTTAATTTCATATAGATTTTAGTATGTTTTAGTTGGTTTTTAGTTTATTTTCATTAGTTTCTAGGCAAAATCTACATTTCTGGACTTTACTATGAGTTTGTGTGTTTTTCTGTAATTTCAGATATTTTCTGGCTGAAATTGAGGGAGCTGAGCAAAAATCTGATTTAGGCTGAAAAAGGACTGCTGATGCTGTTGGATTCTGACCTCCCTGCACACAAAATGGATTTTCTGGAGCTACAGAACTCCAAATGGCGTGCTTCCAATTGCGTTGGAAGGTAGACATCTAGGGCTTTCCAGAAATATATAATAGTCTATACTTAGCTCAAGGATAGATGACGTAAACTGGCGTTCAACGCCAGCTCTCTGCCCAATTCTGGCGTCCAGCGCCAGAAACAAGTTGCAAGTTGGAGTTCAACGCCAAAAAAGGATCCAAAGCTGGCGTTGAATGCCCAAAACAGCCCCAGGCACGTGAGAAGCTTTAGTCTCAGCCCCAGCACACACCAAGTGGGCCCCAGAAGTGGATTTCTGCACTATCTATTATAGTTTACTCATTTTCTGTAAACCTAGGTTACTAGTTTAGTATTTAAACAACTTTTAGAGATTCATTTTGCATCTCATGACATTTTAGATCTAAATTTTGTACTCTTTGATGGCATGAGTCTCTAAACTCCATTGTTGGGGCTGAGGAGCTCTGCTGTGTCTCGATGAATTAATGCAAGTATTTCTGTTTTCCATTCAAACATGCATGTTCCTATCTAAGATATCCATTCGTGCCTAACTATGGAGAAGGTGATGATCAGTGACACTCATCACCTTCCCCAATCCATGAACGTGTGTCTGACAATCACCTCCGTTCTACATCAGATTGAATGAATATCTCTTAGATTCTCTAATCAGAATCTCCGTGGTATAAGCTAGATTGATGGCGGCATTCATGAGAATCCGAAAAGTCTAAACCTTGTCTGTGGTATTCCGAGTAGGATTCTGGGATTGGATGGCTGTGACGAACTTCAAACTCGCGAGTGCTGGGCGTAGTGACAGACGCAAAAGGATAGTAAATCCTATTCCGGTACGACTGAGAACCTGCAGATGATTAGCCGTGCGGTGACAGCGCACCTGGACCCTTTTCACTGGAAGGATGGATGGTAGCCATTGACAACGGTGATCCACCTACACACAGCTTGCCATAGGAGGACGTGCGTGCATGAATCAGAGGACAGAGGAAAGCAGAGATTCTGAAGACAAAGCATCTCCAAAACTCCAGCATATTATCCATTACTGCATAACAAGTAACCTTTAATCCATGCTCTCTTGTTTATTCGCAACTCAACTGATAAATATAATTGACTTCCTGACTAAGAATTGCAAGATAACCATAGCTTGCTTCAAACCAACAATCTCTGTGGGATTCGACCCTTACTCACGTAAGGTATTACTTGGACGACCCAGTGCACTTGCTAGTTAGTGGTACGAGTGTGAAAAGTGTGATTCACAATTCGTGCACCAGTACTCATGTAAATAAATAATATAAGAAACTTCTTGTTAAGTTTTATTTTGAATTTCAAGTATAATGTATATAAATAATGTTTAAGAAAATATTAATATTTATGTCTAAGAATTTCAAACTCATTAAATGTGTCAAGTTTTAAAATAATAATAATAGTAATAATAATAATAAAATTTTTGTATATAACACTATTTTTATGTACAGTTTTTCTTAGAAAAATAATTCCTATCAAGAACACAATTTTACTGTGCATGGAATTTACTCATTTTATTATTATTATTTGTCTTTGAAGAAAAATGGCAAGGATATATAATGAAGAAGTTTGCCTTGTAGATAATACAATTTCGCATACTATTCTCAAAAGTAATATATATTTTACTCATCTTGTGCCAAAAAAAAGAATATGTTAATACTATTATTGGCTCAGGCAATATGATAGAAGGCTCAAGAAGAGTTATAATTTTGTTTTTCGGAGGAATAAAATTCATAATAAATAATGCACTATTGTCTACTAAGTCTCTAAGGAACTTGCTGAGTTTCAAAGATATTCGCCGAAATGGATATCATATTGAAACAATGAATGAGAAAAATTATGAGTACTTGTATATCACAACTCATAATTCAAATAAAAAGGTTATATTAGAAAAGTTACCCTAATTTTCATCTGGGTTATATTATACTAAAATTTGTACAAATGAATCACATGCCATTGTAAACCAGAAGTTTACTAGCCCAAATTAATTTATAATTTGGCATGATCGATTGGGTCATCCCACTATAATAATTTGACAAATTAGCGACGAATTTTTGCGAAAAATATTTTTTGTCACTAATCCGTCACTAACTTGCGAGGAATTAGTGACACAGTAACGACAAAAATAACGAGCGGTCACAAAATATCCGAACTTGAGAAAAGCGACTGATTAGCAAGAGATTCACGAGTAAGTTTATTTCTCGCAAATTGATTTTTGTAGCTAAAAATAGAGTGGGAAAAATTTTCTTGCTAATTTTTTACAAATTAATTAGCGAGTGACAATGTTCTAGCAAATCAGTCACTTAGTGGTTCAATCGAATAAAAGTAAGGTTGCGAGGGATATTATTGTCACTGTTCCATCGCAAGTGGTTGATATACAATTAGTGAGAAACGATTCACACACAAGTTCGTCGCTAAATAAACTTTCTATGAAAAGGCTAATTAGAGAGAAACAATGTTCCTAGCTAATCCATCACAAAGACTTGAAATGCATTTTGCGATGGCCAATTTCCTAGCTAATTTGTCACCAAAGTTTTTATTTTTTAGCGAACAACTAGTTTCTCATTAATTTGTCACATAATATTGTAAAATTCAAAATTAGGGTAGCGACAGATAAATCATTCAGCTAGGGAAGTGTTCGTTGCTAATTAGTCGCTAAAATAGAAATACGAATATTGAGCGCCTAGGATCTAAGTAGTGAGAAATTTGCGACCGTTTAATAACTGACACACTTCGTTCACTGATTTCTAGCTGCTGATTAGCGAGCGAAATACATTTATCGCTAAGTTGTCGCAACTTTAATTTAGCAAGTGACTTGACAACTGCAATATTGTCGCAAAGCAAAAGCTATATCCTAGCTAATTTGTAGCAAATTACTCGCTAATCTCATTGGAAATCTGTCACAGAGTTATAACAAATCCAAAACTAATCGAGAAAATTTTAGAAGTAACTGGTTGCAATTGAGTCACTAATCAAAAGCTTATTTAGTGAGGAATTAGCGACTGTTTAACATTTGACAGAATTTTCTCGCTTATTTCATTTGCTACTAATTAGTCTTATTCTGCCCTTATTTCATGTTGCTACTAATCACTAACTTCTATATAACTCCATGAAAAAATCACGAAAAATTTGACGCAAATTTGCCAAGCACTCTAACATAATTTGCCATAATTTTGTCACTAATCTAAAGCAATTTTAAACGAGAGAATAATTAAATTCCCAAAGTCGTGACTAATAATTAGCTAGCTAATTTTTAATAACTAATAATTACAATATTCTACTAAGATGTCAATTCTAAAAAATTTTACAAACAATTCAAATCAAAAGCTTTTCTTTAAAAAAAGATTTTTTTTCAATTAAAAAAATTTTCCAATTAAATCACAAACTACTGACAGCCGCAGTTTACGTGAAAGAGTTTGCAAGCAGAAACCGCTGTTGTAGGCAGTAACGATTTCTGAAGGAGGGAGATAATGCAGAAACAGCTATAGGCAGCAACGATTTCTGAAAGAGGGAAACGATGCATAAACTGCTAGAAACAATGCATAAACTGTTATAAACAATAGCAATTTTTGTGAGACTTCTGCAAAAAATTTTATTAAATATCTATCACTTATCTAAAACCTTTATCAATATGATATTTTTTTCAGTCGAATTTAAAAAATTTTATAATATGTTGACTGGTGAAGGCAACCTTTGTACCATTATATTATATGTTGATCTTATGATGAGAGCAAACTGAGATGAGGGGGCTTTATATATATATATATATAAAAGTAAGAACAAAATAGAAACTGACATTAGGAAGTAAAAATTGTAAGTAAGAATTTGCTGATTTTTACTAATGTGAGCTATTTTATTAAAAAGATTGTGGGTAGTATTTTTGTCAAAATTGTCTATAATTTTTTTTAATCTTTAATTGGGTTATTCAATCATAAATGTAGACTAAAATTAAAAAAAAATCAACAAAACAAAATAAATTGAGCTAACAAATAACAATATCTAAACATATAAGAGTTTTTTCAAAATCATATTCCCATTCACATTAAACCAAATCAAAGTCATTCTCCCTAACCAAACAAAATAAAGCCCAAACTACAATTCACAAGTATGAAATATAAATAAAACACCATATAAGATTATTACCAAACGCCTCAAAAGGTGAAGTTTTACACACTCAACCTTTTATATATATAATAAAATGCTTAAACAATTCACATATGGATGGTAAGAAGAGTTTCTTAACTCTAATGCATTGCAACTTTCACATATCTATGTAAACTACAGCTGCCTCCAGCGGTTTACACCCATGCAATGCCTCACATAAATCGCTACTGCCCGTAGCGATTTCTACTTGCACGCTAAGCAACGTAAACCCTAGCTGCCAGTAGCAGTTTACGTGTATCCCTAATCTGCTGCTACCAGTAGCGGTTTTTATAGAGTAGTAAAAGTTACAATTCCGTCTTCAATTTTACAAAGTTGTATTCTGATAATTTTTGAACCCAAACATTTTATTTAAATGAATTTTCCTTAATATAATTTAAAGACAAGTTTTAAAATTCAATATTTTTAGGAAATAGGAGCATAATGTTAATAATTTTCAATCACAAAATATACTAGAAAAATATATCATAAAAAAGATAATTAAATAATTATATATGAGGATTTATTTGCATATGATCGTATAAGTTTTATTATTAATTAGAATCATTTAGAAATTCATTCAATAAAGATTAAACCGAACTAGCTCTTGAATTAATTAGGATCGTCAAAATGGGCTAAATCTATCGAACTAGCTCGTTTACCTGACTTAAATAGAGTGGCATTTAACTCTAAAATCAAACTCGTAAAAATGCAAGTCTCAATGGCCTAAAAAAATAGCAAATTAAGCTGGTCGACTTCTGGGCCAAACGGATGCCTCTTTTTTTTTTTTCCAAAATAAGTTGGTACATTTTTTATATGAACCTGACATGAAACCTGACATGGAACCAAATATTACTTTTGTTTAAATTGCTCACCCCCAAAAAATTAGAATTTTTTCTAATATTTAATAAAAAACAAAAAATTAATCGAATTGGACTCTCTGGCCATAAATTGTTCGGAATAGCTTAAAAATTGAAGTCCATAAATAAAGAATTTTCAATAACTAAACTACACTGATACAAGAAGTAATTGATACCTATGTATATGAATAGATTCAGAAATATATATATAATGATTATATTTATATTTATATTATAATTAAATTTAATAAATAATACTAACAAATATATTAGAATATATGAGTCAAATATGTGAGATATTAAATATTTTACATGGATAATTAAGATTAAACTAAAAAGTCATAAAATATTTTAATTAATTGTGCATTTATTATATATACAAACTCACTTTTTGTTGGCAAAGTAGCATATCCCATATATATATCCTTACTATTTTTGGTTTTCATGGTATTTCTTAACCCAACAAGTCAATAATTAATTAGCTACGGATTGGAGTTCTATTTAGCAGTTTGTCATTAGCCAATAAATTATTACATACACTAGATGAGATTCGAATGCCGAATACTTATTATTTATTTATATGATATATATCATTATATAAATTATACTTTAAATAAATTTTATTATATATAAAATATCTAATAATTTATATTTATATTGAATTGATTTGTGAAATTTTGATTATGAAAACATAAATTATAAAATATAAAAATAGTACAAATTATTTTAGTTTATTTATTTTAATATAAAATTATTAACATTTATATAATTCTTTTTGTATTTATTTAAAAAATTTTATCTATTTTATAAAAGATTTTTTAAAATTTAAATTCTTTTACAAAAAAATCAAAATAAAAAAATAATAATTCAAAAAATAAAATAAATTATATTAATTTAAAAAAGCGTTTAATATCAAAAATTAAAAACACGTATAAGTGCCATTTCGAGACCTTTAAATAAAAAATTAAAAAACACATTGTTTCTAATAATTTTCTCATTAATACCCCCAAATATACCTAGTGGTACCTACTAGTAACCCTAATTCTAACTTAGTAACTCCACAGTCTCTACTCTCTACTCTCTACTCTCTAGTGCTCCAATCTTCAACGCGAAACTCCTCATCCCGTTACACTCTCAAAGCGGCGAAACTCCACTCCTCCCTCTTCTCTACCATCGACACCACCGGACAGCACCATTGCAGAGGCGCGACCCTTTCCTCTTCCTCTCCCTTCCTCATAGCGATTCTCTCTCCGCGTCGCCCTCCACGGCTCTACACACCACCTCTATCTGCATCATCGAACTCCTCTCTCTTCTCCGCTGTCAACGAACTCCTCTCTCTTCTCCACCGTCAACGAACTCCTCTCTCTTCTCAGCCTTTCACGCGGTGGCGTGACCCTTTCCTCTCGATCTCCTTTATTTGTAGCTCTTCTCTCTCTGTCCTCCTCCACTGCACCATGCACCAGCATTCGCCGTCATCCTCCTGTACCAACAGCTGTCGTCGTCCTTCATCCACAACAGCAACATGCACCAGAAATGAAGCCTCCGTGTCAGGTTGGTTATATTTTTTATTGTTGATTATTGTTCTTTTATTTCTTCACTGATGGCTTCTGCTATCTTTTTTTGAAATTGTAGTGATGATTTAGGGTTTGATTTTTGTTATGTTTATTTATTTTCTTTGTTTATTTTTTGTTTTGTTTATTAGGATTTTTATTTTTTTAATTTTATTTTGAATTTTTGTTTCTATGATTCAAATTTTTGATGTTCTGTTTGTGAGTTTGTTGTTATGATTCTGCTTTTTTAATTTCTATTTTTATGATTCTATTTCCTTGATCATAAGATATTTCTGCATGGGTAAGAAAATAACAAGTCTATGTCCAGGGATCACAGTTATAATGTGTTATGTTTCATTACAGGAAAAAGATCATCCAATGCACTGTAAGAGAAAGGTTTTAATTTAATTTTGATGATACTAGGATTATGAGAGAAGCATGGAGGAATGAGTCTAATCCTGATATCTACAAGGTAAATAGTTTTGCTTGACTTTGAAGTATTGGCAAAAATTTGGAATTTCCTGTTTCATAACTCATGTTTGATTTTTGCTAGGTAGAAATGTTCTTACATAAATCTATCTACTTGCTTGTCTCATGTTATTTGAAAACTATTGTTTGTGTTTTTCCTAGAAGAAGCTATACAAAGTTTGTCAATTGTGTCCATGTGTCATGAGAACATACAACTGAACTTGATCAGCTGGGTAACTTAGAAATCTGTTACTTCTTATTTATTTGGGAGTTGGTCTTTCTTGTTGGTCTCATGATCTATAATTTCTGCTTTTATAGTTTCAATAGGCACACTGTTTCGTCTTTAACCTTTACACATTGAAATTTCACTTTGCATGCTTTCGACGTTGGAGGATCAGTTGGCCTTTACCTTTTCTTTTTGTCTAAAATTTGTGATTCTTAATTCTTCTCATCTTTACTTATTTGGCTCAATATTATTGATGCAATAGTTTTGAATACTCTTACTATGGACACATGTCATAGAAAAAAGCATATTGCTTTCTTGACAAATTTTGTTATAGATTGAGAAAGTGGTCTATCCACTTGGATTTGATGATGAAAGCTCATATGCTAGTCTATGATGAGATCTTAATCTATTGCAATTTTATGGATGTTAATAATCTTTAGTTTATACTATGTAGTTGGTAATAAGAATAAGAATGTCAAGCCCCTTATTTTTGCATAGTAACCAGGTGTAATGTCTATATTGCCTAATTTTCAACTAGCGGGCATAATCTAGATCCTTCATCTTAAAATACTAATATTTGCTCGAAGAGAAGATACTTTTGTTCAACAATGTACTTTTTGATACTATATCTTCCTTTTTTCTGGTAAAATGCTTTACTTACAAGAAGAAACTGCTTACTTACTTTGTGCTCGTGCGATGATTTGTTTAGCTACACAGGAGTTCTTTAGAGCCTTGCTATATATCAACAAATGCACAGAAATACGACTCTTCCTATTTTAAGGGTAAGCATTTTATATTTTGTTCTTGAAATTACAATTTTATTGCTTCTTTTTCTGCTCATTAGAAGTGATTTTTGTGACCTTTAAACTGCTATTATTGGTAGAATATATTGATTGATTAAGTAGTTTATAATCTTCTTAGGCTTATCTTCTTTTCATTTTCTTGCTCATGCTTCCAGGTTTACTAAAATAGATGATTCTCCTCATATTTTGTGCACAATAATAAAAGGGAGGATGATGGAGGAAACAATATTTCTACCTTGCCCAACAGTATCACAGCAAATCAAACAACTATGTTTGTGAACATAGATAGTAATGTAGATAACCTACAATTTTGAAGAAGCAAGTATGCAGTTTAATACATTTACCATACTGTATCAATTGCCAAGTCTTAGGTGGTGTTTATTTGTATTGTTAATTTTTTTTTTAAAATTTTCAATGTGCAATAAGGAACTGTAATATATAATGTATAATGAATTTTATAAAAGTAGGATCACATTTGTGCAGCTAGATTAAAACATCTCTAAATAAGTGAGTGAATACTTACTTTTACATGATATTGTAACTGAGCCTTTAGTTTTGATGTTAATGAACTAATTATATTTGTATGCGTTATAATCTTTTTGTTCAATGACTAAAATAAAAAATAATGAGGTTTACTTTAGTATAGCGACAAAATTGGTATTCTAAACTCATTGATGATGGTGACAAATCAAAAACTCTATTGCAACTGAAACATTTGTGAGATACCCATCAATACTAGTTTAACAGGAATTTGCGATTACATTTGGCGATAGTATTGCAACTAATTGACTACATATTATTTCCTAGCAAGTTAGCGACTACTTCATAACTCTACTTTCTCATTTAGTATAGCTTTGGTTTAGCGACAAAATTCCTACAAATTTGATTAAGGATTTTCAAAGATTAACTATAGATTTGCTATAAAATGTAACAAATTTTCGACCATATTAGCAAACAACTTGCGACGAGTTACGTTCAGAAAAATTCCTCGCTAATTAGCGTCAATTAAGCATTCCATTTTGTCTACGAAGTTAGCTTGCATTTAGCGATGAGTCTGCTGCAGTAGAGTTTGTCACTAACTAGCGACTACCGTTTAGTCTATTTCTTCTATGGAAGTAGCTTTTTCTTTAGTGATGCTTTTGCGACTATTTATTCGGTAGCTAAAAATTTTTTTCGATGAATTAGTGACTGTTGTATTTGCCTCACAAATCTGCAACTTGTAATTAGCGAGGAAAGCATTAGTTGCTAGGCAGTAGCTAATCCATCACAAATTATATTTTGCGTCAGATTAGCGATGATTTTACGACTCTTTTTGTGGTAGCTAATCGGCCATATTCTTGTAGTGTCCGGGAAAAACCATGATGCAGAGAATTATTGGAAACTCCGATAGACATTACTAAAGAACCAGAAGATTCTTAAATCTAGTGAATTTTGTTGTGCTGCATGTTCTCAAGGAAAGCTAATTTTAAGGCAATCACCAATAAAGATTGGATTTGAGTTCCCTGAATTCTTAGAAAGGATTCAAGGCGACATATGTGGACCTATTCATCCACCACGTGGATCTTTTAGATATTTTATAGTCCTAATAGAGGCATCTTCGAGATGGTCACATGTGTGCTTATTGTCTTCTCACAACATGATGTTTGTGAGATTACTTGCTCAAATTATTCAATTAAAAGCACAGTTTCTAAAAAATCAAATCAAAGTGATTCGTCTTGATAATGCTGGTGAATTTACTTCTCAAGTCTTTAATGCTTATTGTATGACTAACGGAATAAGCGTTTAACATCTAGTAGCTCATGTTCACACACAAAATGGGTTAGTAGAATCACTTATTAAACGCCTCCAATTAATTGTTAGACCTTTACTTATAAGAACAAAGCTTCCAACCTCGGCTTGGGGGCACGCTATTTTACATGCTACAACACTTATTCTTTTAAGGCCAATAAGTTACCATCAATTCTCTCCTATGCAATTAGCTTTTGGCCAGCAGCCAAATATTTTTCATTTAAGAATATTTGGGTGTGTGATATATGTTCCCATAACACCACCTTCTCGCACCAAAATAGGACCCCAAAGAAAATTGGGGATATATGTCTCCATCTACAGTGAGGTATTTTGAGATACAAACTGGAGATGTATTTAAAGCCCGATTTGCATATTGTCATTTTGATGAATCAAAATTTCCAATATTAGGGGGAGAGAATAAGCTTCCTGAAAAGGAACTTAATTGGAATGCATCATCTTTGATGCATTTAGATCCTTGATCAGAGCAATGTGAACTAGAAATTCAAAAGATCATACATTTGCAAAGAATAGCAAATGAATTGCTTGATGTATTTTCTGATACAAATAGGATAACCAAATCCCATATACCAGCTAAAAATGTCCCAGTTTGAATAGATGTCCCAGTTGGACAAGTGGCTACTGAAACAAATTCACGCCAGAAAATGTGGTAGACCTATCGGTTCCAAAGACAAAAATCCTCTAGAAAAAAAAGAGGTAAATACTATTCCTGTTGAAAAAGATATAGTAAAGACGCCTGCAGTTGTCCAAAATTTTGATATAGTTTTGATGCCAGCAGACATTCAAGTACCTGAAAATTGTGAAAATGACGAGATCTCGATAAATTATGTCTTTACAAAAGAAAAATGGGACCGAAATAAGATAATTGTCAATGAAAGATTTGCATATAATGTGGAATTAAATATCATGCATGAAAGTAAGGATCTTGAGCCAAGAACAGTCGAAGAATGTCGACAAAGGAATGATTGGCGAAATAGAAAGAAGCTATGAAGACTGAGTTAGACTCACTTGCAAAACGTAAAGTCTTTGGACCTGTAGTCCATGCATAGAAGATGTAAAACCTGTTGGATACAAATGGGTATTTGTGAGAAAACAAAATGAGAAAAATGAAGTTGTACACTACAAAGCTTGACTTGTGGCACAAAGTTTTTCACAAAGGCCCGGTATAGATTATGAAGTTACTTATTCCCTTATAGTAGATGCAATAACATTGCGTTATTTGGTTAGTTTATCCACATAATATAAACTACATATGCATTTAATGGATGTGATAATAGGCTACTTATACGGATCATTAGATTGTGATATCTATATGAAAGTCCCTGAAGGATTAAAGATATCTAAATTATCTAATGAATATTCACAGGGGTTATACTCAGTCAAATTGCAAAGATATTTATATGGTCTAAAGCCATCTGGACGAATGAGGTATAATCGTCTTACTGAGTATCTGGCCAAAAATGGATTTAAGAATGATGATATCTGCTCATGTATTTTTATAAAGAAATCTGCATCTAGATTTATTATAATTGCTGTGTATATTGATGATTTGAATATCATTGGAACCCTTGAAGAGATTCCAACAATTATAAAAGCTCTAAAAAAGAGTTTGAGATGAAAGATATTGGAAAGACTAAATTTTGTCTTAGCCTGCAGATCGAGAATATAAAAAAAGGGATCTCTATTCATCAAACAACATACATAGAAAAGATCTTGAAGAAATTTTACATGGATAAGTCACATCCATTAAGTATCCAATGATTGTAAGGTCTTTGGATGTGGAAAAAGATCAATTCTGTCCTAAAGAAGAAAATGAAGATATCCTTGGTCCTAAAGTACCATATCTTAGTGCTTTTAGAGTGCTAATGTATCTAGCTAATAATATACGACCTGACATATCATTTGCGGTAAATTTACTCGCGAGATATAGTTTCTCTCAAACCAGAAGACATTGGAATGAAATAAAAAAAATCTTTCGATATTTTCATGGAACGGTTGATATGGGATTATTTTATCCATATGGATCCAAGTCACAACTAGTTGGCTATGCAGATGCAGGATACTTGTCTGACTCACACAAAGGGAGATCTCAAATAGGATACCTGTTCACATATGGTGGTACAGCTATATCATGGAAGTCTACGAAATAAACGATTGCAGAAACATCCTCTAATCATGCTGAAATACTAGCGATACATGAAGCTAGTCGCAAGTGTTTTTGGCTCAGGATTTTGATCCAATATATTCTATCATCATGTGGACTGATTGATCATAAAATAGCTCCAACTATTTTGTTTGAGGATAATACAGCATGCATTGCTTAATTTAAGGATGGATACATCAAAGGTAATAGAACAAAGCATATTTCTCTCAAATTCTTCTTCACTCATGATCTTCAAAATTAAAGAACAATTGATATCCAACAGATCTGCTCAAGCGATAATCTGGCAGATTTATTTACAAAGTCACTCCCAATGTAAAACCTGAGAGATTAGTAAATAATTAGCGAATAAATTAGTTATTAATCAGGAAAATTAGAAAATAGAATTTCATAGTTTAATGTGGTAGAATTAATTAAAATAAGAATTTTGACACTAATTTCAAAGAAATCGGCCCAAGATTGGGCCGAACGGGCTGAACCGGTCAAACCGGGCCCGAAATGGGCCTAAGGCCCAACCCATTGGCCCAATATCTTAAAAGAGGAGAGTCCTCTTCTTCCTCATTTACCCAAGAACGCTGAAACATACAAGGAGGAGGAGGAAGGATTCCAAACCCTAACCTCCATTTCAAACCACCATATCTCTCCACTCTGAGCTCCGATCGCCGCACCGTTTGCGGCCACGCAACCACCACGTCGAGCTCTACGAATCTATCGGAACAATTTCATTGGTAAGTCTCACTTTCAATCCAGTTTCTCTACCCCTTTTGATTTTTAAAAAATTATTGGAGTGGTGGTGAGATTTTGCTTCTTTGATATTATAGGACCCGATTAGCTTGAGGAAAACATTCAGTCTTGCTTATATGATGCTTGGGTAAGGTTGGTGTGTATGTAAATTGGAGCTTAACGATATACATTGGTAGCTTGGAGGAGTTTAGGTGCCATTACTTTGGGAAATTTGGATCCTTGGAGCTGTGTTTGGTGCCTCTTGGGTGGTGTTTTGGATTATACGTGAAGGCCAAGGTATGGTTTAGGTTTCACGTATTTAATATATAATGTTCTGTGAAAACTTAGGCTAGATGACTATAAGATAGGAATGAATGTGTGAGTATGTAAATTGTTTAGTGCTTAATGGTAAATGTTGAACAATGTTGAGTTTTGGCCTATTGTTGATATTGGTGTTGGATTACTAAATGATGAATTAATGATGCTTGTCAAGGTATGAGAATTAATATGAGTTTATGGTGGTTTGTTGGTGGATCTTTTGACTAAAGTAATGAATTTTAGGTATGAGATTATGTATATATTGAGGTATAATTGATTGAGGTAGGATGTATATTTTTTAGCATTATAAATGGTATGTGGCTGTGTTAAATATGTGTAAAGGAGGTATGATTGAGTTTGGTTTGAAAGAAACTTGAGGTTTAAGGTTTTGGTGAAAAAGTGGATTTTGGCCGAACTTCGGCGTGCCATAACTTGGTTTCCGGACCCCCAAATTATTTCAAACTTGTTTCATATAAAAATTGGGTTCGTGAAGTATATGCCGTTCAAAGAACGGATGAAAAATGTTTTAAAATAAAAAATTATGCATAACTTGCGTACGCGACCACTGCATGCGACGTGACCAACTTATTCGGGTTGGGTATCTCGCATACACGAGCAGGGTGCTTGCATATGTGAGCATAGAAAATTGTACGCTCTGATAAACCCATATTTTATGATATATATTGTGCTCAATTCAAGAGATTTATTCAATCCTTCACCCACTTACTCATGTAAATTGCATGGTTTTACTTTCCCTTCCTTATTATGTGATATATGTGAAATACATGTTTCCTATGCTTTAAAATTAATTATTTTAATAACCCTTTATTACCATTCGATACCGTGATTTGTGTGTTGAGTAGTTTCAGATCTCTTAAGGCAGGAATGACTTAAAGGATGGAAAGGAAACATACAAAAATGGAAGGAAAGCACAAAATGGAGTTTTTGAAGAAACTGGCAGCGACGCGAACGCGTGACTAACGCGGATGCGCACCATGAGCAGAACGCAGATGACGCGGATGCATGACCGAGGCAAACGCGTGATAAGAAAAACTCCAGATGACGCGACCGCATGACCCACGCAGACGCGTGACAGACGCCACGCACCAGAAATTACAGAAAATGCCCCCAGCGATTTCTGAAGCCCTTTTTGGCCCAAATCCAAGTCCAGAAGGCATAGATTAGAGGTTATGAAGTGAGGGAATGCATCCATTCAAGGAGAGCTCCAATTATTCACTTATCATAGTTTAGATGCAGTTTTTAGAGGGAGAGGTTCTCTCCTCTCTCTTAGGTTTTAGGATTAGAATTTGTTATTATTTCAATTTAGTATTCCAACTCCTTATCAGGTTCAATACTCCTTTACTTTATACTTCCCTTGCTTTCAGATATTTTAATGCTTTCCTTTAATTACTTTTGTTGTCTAATTGGCTTATGAACCATTCATGTTTAAATTTGATTTTCTATTTAATATAATTTGAGGTATTTCAGAATTATGATTGCTTTCCTTTATTTACATTAATAATTTACATTTTCTTCCTTTTGCCTTGGTTGATTAATTGGTAACACTTGAGTTGTCAAACTCAGCAGTGGTTGAAATTGGCAGATTCCTAATTAATCTAGATCGCTCTAAAGCTAGTCGTCCCACAGGGATTGACTAGAACTTGAGGATCAATCTAATTAGTCCACTTGACTTAACTAAGTGGGATTAAAATCCAATTCTCATCACACCTGATAAGGATAACTAGGATAGAAATTCTAATTTCTCATACCTTGCCAGGTTCCCATACTTTAACTCTCCAGGTTCCCTATGGGCATGCATATATGAATATTATTGAGCTTGGGGTGTTATCTCCCTCATGTCAGCTTGGGATTCTTCCCATGGATATGATTGAGCTTGGGGTGTTGTCTCCCTCATGTCAGCTTGGGATTCTTCCCATGGAATATTATTGAGCTTGGGGTGTTGTCTTCCCTATGTCAACTTGGGCTTCGCCCCATGGTTTATTTTTTAGCTTGGGGATGTGCGTACAGAGGAACTGTCCAATGGTTAGCTACTAGGACATGTCAAGTTGGTTGTATAACCGACAGATGAGCTCATCAACCATAGGATAGGCATCCATCATGTGCATATTATTTGCTTTGTTTGCTATGCATTAATTGGGAATGCCTAATTGATTATATTATGCTAACTGTTATATTTGCTATTTGTACTACTTGTTTCCTACCTGTACTTGCCTTTGTCTATTTGTTTATCTTTGCAAACTCACCGGAGATGAAGGAACGGAGGAAAGATGGAAAGACTTAGTGTTAAGGTTAAGTTTAAACTAGGCTTAGATAGTCTTAGAAGACCACCCAATTATGGTTTCTGTTTTAGTATCTTAAACTTTAATATCTGAGTGTCGGCATTCTAGGATTGTCTCTGGCGTTCCCAGGACCTTATATATTAGGTGCGTGGCACCTTTACCATGCTGAGAACCTCTGGTTTTCATCCCATACTGTGTTGTTGTTTTTCAGATGCAGGTCGAGAGGCTCCTCGGTAGGCATCTGGAGTTCTGCAGCGAAGTGTATTCTGGGATGTTATTTTGGTATATATTTTTGTATATAATTTTATGTACTTAACTCTCCGAAAAGCTACTTTACTTTGTACCTCTTAAAGGTTTATGGAGAACTAGGGTTTTATGTATATGTATTTTGGACTTCAGGCTATGTATATATATAAGTAAATATTCTCTAGCCAGCCTTAGCTTCGCAGGCTGAGTTGGGGGCTTGTTATCTTGTATTCTTGACCTTCTAACCCTGCCTTCGGTTTAGTTAAGCTTATGAACCTTGGTTTTCTTAGTACGCAAGTAATCTCATTTCTGGAGTGTTGTGCTTTTTTATTTTGCATTTTTGCTTTACCCATTTTTCAAGGCTCTTCGTATACTACATACATTTTCAATATTATTATGTATATATATTTTATTTTTAGAGGTCGTAATACCACACCACCTTTGCTTTACGGCTTAAGTGTAAAGCTCTGTGTGGTAGGGTGTTATACCCAAAATCCTCCTTTGAAGGATTGGTACATCAGATTGGGATGCGCCAATTTCGATATATTAAATAATGTCGACAAGAAGGGGAGACTGTACTTTTTTTTCCTTGGTCAGGTTTTTTCCCATTCGGTTTTTCTTGACAAGGTTTTTAATGAGGCAGTCCCTATCACAAAAGATTTTGTACTCTTTTTCTTTACTAAAGTTTTTTCCCATTGGGTTTTTTTTTAGTAAGATTTTATTGAGGCATAATCCTAAATGGTCATCCAAGGGGAAATGTTATGATAAGTATGAGATGGATGCCCATTTAACATGGACGGCTCAACTTTTCCATAGTGAAATGTCATGTTACCAAGGAAAATTACATTTAATGAAAGTGGAAAAAAGTGGACTCTGTGCATGTATAAATAGGAGTTTGCTCTAAAACAATACACATGATAATAACATATAAAATTCCCTCTCTTTCTATATCTCTCCGAAGGTCTTAAGTTGCAATACATATATAATACTAGTAAATATATGAATTACTTCTATTATTATTGTGAGATAATTATATTGATGAATATCAATATTAGAGTCTTTTATTTACATTTTTTATTTTATATTTATTATATCTTTCTTATTTATTTATTTTATAACAATTTCTACAAATTTCTAATAGCTAGCTAATTAAAATTGATAATTGATTAGGTACCCTAAAGTTACATAATATGACCTATTTCTTCTTGGCTTAGAAAGATTCACTTTCACCTTGCCCATAATTTATTTGAAGAACTACCTCAGCAATATTAGTAGAGAAGTTTACCTAAATTATAGGGTCATTCCATCCTCATTCTTAATTAGCTTATAATTTGTGCTCAAAGAGTTGTTAAAACTTTATAGACAAGAGTTGCTGAAAATGTGAATTCAAATCCCTCTCTCCAATGTTATATCATCCCTGTTTGGGACAGTCCAACTCAAAAATGACCGAGAAATAAAAAGGATAATCGTCATTTTTAAAAGAAATTGTTCTATTAAATTTGGAGTCACTATCAATAAATCTTTCTACAAGAATAGAATGGCTAATTGGATGCCAAAAATGAGAAAAGTCTACTATACCAGAGTTTGATTTGTATGTGTTTACATCTGAGAGACCCCTCATATGGTGGAAGTATGATGAGGATTGTTCTACTGGAGGTTAGGAGGTTTGAAGGAGACGGAAAGTGAATAGTTAGTTTAGAAATGGGAATCCCTTAGATAGATTACCGATATTATTGGTTTAGAATAAATTTTAAGTTTGATTCTGAGTATCGGAGTTCTAGGAATGTCTCTGACTTTTCTGGGAGCATATATATTATCTATGCGGGCACCTTTCCCATACTGAGAACCCCTGGTTCTCATTCCATACATACTGTTGTTTTTCAGATGCAGGACGTGAGGCTCCTTGCTAAGCATGCTGAAGACTCCTTATGAATGAAGATCTACATTTTGGCCTTTTTTATATTATGTATTCTGTTATATATATGTGTACTTTCTCCGATTCTGTATAAAAGCATGTTTTGTCTTTCTTAGAGGTTGACTTTGAGAACTAGCATTTGTATTCTATGTTTTGGTTTACCTTTGGGTTATATATATATATTCTAGCTGGCCTTTACTTCGCAGGTCGAGTCTAGAGGTTGATTATGTAACTATCTTTTAGAACTCTATTTATATATATATGTCTCTTGGTTTTTTCTGTATAAGCCTTCAATCTTAACGCTTTTCGAGTGTGACACATTTGTCTAGTCTTGGTTTTTGCTTAATTTTTTTCTTCAAGGCTCCTAGATATAATATCTTTGCTATATTTATATGTATATATTTTGTTTCTAAAGATCGTAGCACTTCACCACATTTGATTTACGTCCTAGGCGTAAAGCTCTACGTAGTAGGGTGTTACCAATGGTGGATCCAAAAATTTTATAAGAGGGGGCCAAATTAAATACAAAATAAATTAAAATATAACATAACAAAACGTTAACAAAATATAATTTATAGTATATAGGTCAAAATTAATAATTATATTATATAAAAATTAACATTCAACTACATACTTTAGGTTTTAGTCTTTTTGAATTTGTTCTACGATATTTCATATAACTAAAATTATTAATTTATCATCTGAAATAAATTTGAAGGATTCTCTTTTTCAACATATACAATCATATAATCTGTTAAAAGTTCGTCTTTCATCTTGTTTTAAAGTATTGTTTTAATAATTTTTATTATTTAAAAAATCTATTCAGTTGTTACTTTTGTCATAGAAAGAGTCAAAATAAGAAATTTTTTATAATTGTTACTTTTTACATTAATCCAAAACCTATGTTTTTTAATAAATTTTTAATTATTTATATATTTATACGCTTTTAATGTTTTTTAAACCAATTTGTTAATTGTTACTAATATATTATAATACACATTATAATTTAGAGTGAATACGCCACCCGACCCCTGACAATTATCTCGAAAGGACAATGAGACCCCAAAAAAAATATACCCAATCCGGCTCCTGATCTATTTTTTAGGACTGATTAGTCCCTGTGCCAAAAAAAAAACAACATTGACTTTTTTTGGCACAGGGGCCTCGTTGTCCTTTCAAAGTAATTGTCAGGAACCGGAATATTTTTTTTTTGTCAAGGACCTCGTTATCTTTCGAGGTAATTGTTAGGGGCTATTTTGGGTTTTTCTCTATAATTTATACATATTAAGTTACTAACATATATTTTTTTAATGTGTAATATACAAAAATATATTTAATCTATAATAATATATATTAATTATATAATAATAAACTAATAGTACTAATTTAAAAAAATGGGGGGGGGGGAAGGAGGGATGGCCACCTTAGGCCTCCCTTAAATCCGGCACTGGGTGTTACAAGTAAGGACCTAGATTAGCTTCTTACCAATATAAGAACCTTAGATATTCTTTCTTTAAGTCTTCTTAGAATCACTATTTGATAAGTTTATTACAAGAAGATAAAGTTTGAAACTCCTACTAGCTTGTTTACGAAATATTGAGAAGTTTGAATATTTAACAACTTTGAGGTATAGTTCTAAAATATTTTTAATAAAAGTAAATTATTTTCAAAATTACAAGTAATTTAATGTGGATTAAGATATGAAATGAAACTGTATAAATTACAACTTTTGAAATGTCTTCTAAGATAGAAGAGCCAAAAAAAATTAACTTAGCTTGAAGAAAACCAAAAAATTAAGTTATAAACATTTTCACTTGATAAAGTGTCAATTTTTTTAAAAAAAATTATGAAAATAGGGCAGGAGAAGTATTTGGGTATAAAGTTGAAACTCCGATGGTAAGAATACTTATTTTGGGCTTTTGGCAAGGATAAAAGGGTCTCAAATTTTTATTATCTTTTGCGGCTGATTTTTTTATATATGAAAAAATATTAGTGTTACATAATAAAAATGATGTATATAAAGTATTTAAATTGGTATGATGTGAGTGCAAAACTCAGCCTGCGATTTGATTTTAATTTTTTTAATTTTAATCCTGCAAAACGCAAATTGCAATTAGCGTTTTAATATTTTTTAAACATGCAACCTCCAAAATGCAGGTTGTGTTTTACCCTTTTCTTTTTTTTTTCATTTAGAACATCACAAAACATAGGCTGCATTTTGTAAAGTGCAGGTTGCATTTTGATTATATAAAATATTTTGATCTGAGAGCCTTGTCTATAAATACCATTGCCATTCATCTCTCTTTTGTACTTGTGATTCTTTTTTTTTTTGTGACAATTAGTAGTGTCAAAAAATTTGGGTGAGGTGAGTTTGAGGCTATGGAAGGTATTGCAATTTTGTAAGTGTATTATAACAGTGAGAACATACTAAACACATACAAGAGAGTGACTTTTATTTGTGAATATCCGTTTTCTTTTGATATTCCATGCATCATGAGTTTTGTAGAGTTTGAAATGGTTTTTGTGAGAACATACAAAGTTACATTTCAAAGAGGGTGAGCAACATTTTATACAAGAATCCTGTACAAATATTTGGTGGGCTAATAAAGTTTCAAATAATGTCCATCACTGATGATGCATGTATGCAGTAGGTGTTCTATATTCATCAACAAACCCGGTTACACGTGCTGTTTATAGAGTTGTACGTTGAGTTTGAACAATATTTGGGGCTAGACGCAGTTGGCGAGGAGGTGAATATGGATAAACTCGGGTATATATATATATATATATATATATATATATATATATTCAGAAGAAGATAACAACGACATTGAAGAAGAATTCAAAGCCAACTACAAAGTCGATGACGAAGACAAGGCAGGCAATCCGGCGGTGCAAAATGAAGCAGATGCAATTGTCAACTAGCATCCTTTTGGTATTCTGTCTTTTATGCAAACTTGAATCTCACAACTATGCATGCTCCGGAATTTTCTGAGTATACGAATTTGGGTATGTTATGTTTATTAATTAAAGTTACCATTACCATGTCTTTATTTAGCCTTGACCGACTAACGGTGGTTCTCATTTCATAGGTGAAGGCAATGTTGTGATGGAAGATGGTGAGTTTAGTATCGGAATGAATTTTGTTTCTAAAAAGTCGGTAATTTCTGCAATCAAAAGCTACACTATCTCTAAAGGAGTTGATTACACTGTGTACAAGTCGGAGCCGCAGACATTCTACGCAAAATGCAAGGGGTATAGTACAGTATGCTAAATCAGTTTACATTAGTTATAACAACAACAACAACAACAACAACAACAACAACAATAACCATAATAAAAAAATAATGACAATAACCATTATCGTTGACCAATTAGAATGCCACTCGCTGAAAGCTCATTGCGAGGAACGAGTGCCATCAACGGCATACGCTCCCATGTCCAAACAAAAAGCAGAATAAGTAGGCCGTCCATCTCTTTACAGTCGTATTGCGATGCACGACACGACTTGTATAAATGTGCTAGACTAGCTGGCCACAACTGTAAAGTCGAATTTGATGGAAATCTCGAAGAAGAGGTAACGACTTCGAGTAAGCAGAAGTGGTCAACTTGTTTGGAAACACAACAGTTCCAAGTAAGAAGAATATGTGAGCCTGGACATACTGCTCGATCAACTCTTGGGTGTCTAATGTTTCGATGTCTCTGCATTGCCGAATCTATGCTAGGTTTACCTTCCTAATGCGTGATCGTTGAGACCGGGCTGCCTACCAAAAACGGCTAGGCATTTATC
Organism: Arachis ipaensis; assembly: GCF_059453495.1. Lineage (NCBI taxonomy): Eukaryota > Viridiplantae > Streptophyta > Magnoliopsida > Fabales > Fabaceae > Arachis > Arachis ipaensis. The sequence continues at coordinate 100,116,696 of NC_142439.1, forward strand.
TACCAAGAACTCGTGATTGCTTTTGTTCTGCCAGTCATGAGATCCCCATTAATCAGTAGGCCAAGTATATGTGTGACGTTTTCTATGATAAAAGTTACTTCGCCGACTGGAAGGTGAAACGTGTAGGTTTCAAGCCTCTATCACTCCAGCAAAGCACTCAACAGTGTAAAATGTCCCCTCAATTCTCCTATTCACGAAACGTGATGGAACCCGGTTGATGCTAGAATGACTAAGGGTGTTCATGGATCGGATCTAATCCGCATATCCGTGGTGTTTATTTGAATCCGATCCAAAAATTGCGGATATGGATCCTATCCACAAGGCTTTCGGATCGAATCGGATTAGATCCGCACACTAATCGGATCGGATTGCGGATTTTGTGTTGGTATCCGCATATCCGATCCGCATATCTGCGTATCCGCAAAAATAAAGAAATAAATAAGTAAATATTCTTTTTATGTTTTATTTCAACTAATAATGATCATATATGTTGTATTATTTTAATTTATTATTTAAAAAAAATATGTTTAATATTATTTTAAGAGTAAACATATTTAAAAGAATAGAAAAATGAATTTTATTGATATTTTTTAATAAAAATAAGCTTTTAAAAATATTTTTGTGTTTTGCGGATATATCCGATATCCGATCCGATCTTATATACAAATGTGCGGATTGGATCCAACCTTAAAAACTGTGAATATTAGATCCGATCCGATCCGATCCGCGTGCACCCCTAAGAATGACTGCAATTATCTCATTAGAGTTTTTTGTCGATCAAGTTTTTTGGATAATAAATTCTTGATAGACTACAGAAAAAAATTAATAATAATAATAATAATAATAATAATAATAATAATAATAATAATAATAATACACAGGAGTACATACAGTGTTAACAAAAATAATAATAATCATAATCATAATAATAATACTACTAATAATAACAGTAATAAGAGAACAGAATTAATAATAATAATAATAATAATAATAATAATAATAATAATAATAATAATAATAATAATAGTTATTAGTACTACTAATAATATTAACAGCGACATTAATAACAGTAATAATAATATAACAATCATGTACTATTATACATAATAATAATAATAATAATAATAATAATAATAATAATAATAATAATAATAATAATAATAAGAAGAAAAAGTATTAGAAGCCAATATATGTAGTGTACAATGTGTACAAAGCGGTGAAATTGAAATTAAAATAAAATTATAATCAATTAATTAATTTTTAATAGTTTCTAATTTAAAATTTGAAGGAAATTCGGATTCCCGTCAGTTACCTAAACAAAAAAACGTCCTTCCTCTCACCATTTGTTGTTACCTCCTTCATCTAACCCCCATCTCCTTTTGACCTAGCAGTCCTCCCTCAATTTGACCGAGTAGCCACTGAAGAAAGCCCCACTACCGGCGCTGGAAAACCAACCTCCATGAAGTCCGATGCGACCTGAGAAGTCGGCGCTCCCAACCGCTCCTCCCGCACAATTGAAGTCTTCCCTTCACGCTTAGTGTTCGCTGCCGCCATCGTCCTGCGCGCTTCCCTCGTGCGACCGTTGAGCGTCAGTCATCTACTAGGAGCTCCCCGTTGCTGTCGCCTGACCGCTGGACATCCGCACGCTGCGTGGCCCTGTGTCGCACCATACTCATCGCTGAACGCCGCGTCTTCTTTGCGCCACTTGTGGTCTACCGCCAACGAATCCAACGCCACTGTTCCCTCTTTCTGATGGCAATGCTTCTCTTCGTCCCCCTCTTGGACTACAAAAGGTCAGTATAAAGCTATTGTTCTACTCTATAAAGTATGTTTGTTTGATACCTAGGGTTCAGATGTTATTTAATTTTGGGTCTGGCTATTTAATGTGATTGATGTTAGATTTGAATTGCTGTAAATGCTATGAAGTGCTAGATAGACAAAATATGAAAGTTCAATTCTTGATTTTGTGATTGTTATTAGCTTTTTGAAACCCAAAAAATAGTTATAACTCAGCATAATGTAGCTTCATTTGAAATTGGGTGTGAATCTAAGGTTCAAGTACTATATGCATTAGTTATTTTCATGGAAAAAGTGGATGTTTATCTGCTTTATGTCATTGCTTTGTTACTTGATTTGCTAGATTGTGCATGCATATGCTCTGTAGGTTTCTTTTATTATGTGGTTTAGATTTGATTTTGCTTAATTTTGGTTGAATTGAACTTGGATCTGAGTTAAGCCATTTAAACATGGTGCACGGGTGGTATTTTGGTCAATTTGTTAGTTGCTAATGAAGAACCAATGAGGATATTTATTTTTCCATGTATGCGGATTGTTATTTCATATGAGAAGTAGATGTTATCTAGTTTATACCATTGCTGTGTTACTTGATTTGCTGTTTGCAATTTTGCTTATTCTGTCCTTATATTATGTAGTAACTAACTGCCTATCTCTTTGTATCTAATGCACTTACACTTCTAATGTTACTTAGGACTGTAGGATGCTCTAGTTATTATTTATTAACTATAAGATCTCTAGTTTAGGATGAGAACATGATTTTTGTTTCCAAATCATTGTAGATTTATTATGGGATGTTATGCAAACTTCCTTGTTATGTTGTTTTAAGTTAATGGACATTGGATAAAGTTGCTATGTTCACAGAATCACATGAAGAAAAGTTAATTTATAAAAGAGATTTTCTTAATTTGATATAGAAAAAATGTAAATTTTGTTGACTATTGGAAACTTGGAATATTAGCTAGCCTTAGCCAGTTTTCATGCTGGTATAGTATTTACCATACATTTCATATAATAATTCAGAAGTTAATATATATATCATAACTAATTTCTTTGCTTACTTGAAATTCATTCATATTACACATATAGGAGTGAAAGCTGCATTTTATCTTCCTTTGCACCAAAAGATGTCCTAAGCTCTTCTTCTATTGTTATCTTATTTTGTTAGCTTGAAGGAAGATGACTAAAAGATACCGGGAATGTGCCGTGGGAATCGACCTTTGTACGACATACTCATGTGTTACTGTATGGCTGGATGAGTATCAACGAGTGGAGATTGTCCACAATGACCAAGGCAATAGAACAATACCATCATGTGTTGCATTTACTAACAAGCAAAGGTTGATTAGTGATGCTGCTAAGAACCAAGCTACGTCCAATCCAGGTAACACAGTCTTTGGTAATTGATCTTTTATCGTAATACCTTTGTTTTCTCTACATTGTATTAGGTAATAGCTAATCAATTTTTATCTGTTTTTCTCTTTTTTTTCTCAGATTCTAAAAGGTTGATTGGTAGGAAATATAGTGACTCCATTATCAAGAATGACATGATGATGTGGCCATTTAAAGTCATTCTTGGTGTTGATGACAACCAATGATTGTTGTTACATACAAGGGCCAAGAGAAGCATCTTCTTGCAGAAGAAATTTCCTCTATAATTCTCACAAAAATGTGGAAGATTGCAGAGAAATATATAGAAGCTCCTGTCAATAATGCAGTAATTACTGTCCCTGCTTATTTCACTAACTCTCAACATAAAGCCACGAAAGTTTTCGGTGCCATTGCAGGCCTCAGTGTCATGAGAATTATCAATGAGCCTACAACTGCTGTAATTGCATATGGCCTGAACAAGCTAGCTGATTGTAATGGAGAACGAAACATTTTCATCTTTGACCTCGGTGGTGGTACTTTTTATGTGTCTCTGCTTACAATTAAAGATAAAGTCTTTGAAGTTAAGGCCACAACAGGGAACATTCATCTTGGTGGAGAAGACTTCGATAACAGAATGGTGAATCACTTCGTACAAGAATTCAAAGGGAAGAATAATGTGGATATTAGTGGGAACTCAAGAACCTTAAGAAGGTTGAAAATTGCAGTAAAAGGGCAAAAAGGACACTCTCATTTGCTTTTGATACTGTTATTGAACTTGATGTTTTATATCAAGGCATTGACCTTTATTCATCATTCAGCCGTGCCAAGTTTGAGGAACTAAACATGGAACTCTTTAGAAATTGTATGGAAACAGTAGATAAGTGTCTCACTGATGCTAAGATAGACAGGTCTTGTACACATGATGTTGTTCATGTTGGCAGCTCATCTAGGATTCCCAAAGTGCAGCAGCTATTGCAAGAATTCTTCAGAGGTAAGGATCTTTGCAAGAGTATCAACTCGGATGAAGCTGTTGCTTATGGAGCAGCAATTGTGGCTACTTTATTGACTGAAGACATCAAGCGAGCTCTAGAAATGGTTCTATTAGATGTTACACCCCTATCACTTGGTATAAAGACATTTGGAGACCTCATAGGAATAGCGATTCCTAGGAATACTACCATACCTGCAAAGAGAACAAAAAGATATTGTACAGCTAAAGATAACTATACCATTGTTCTGATAGCTGTTTATGAGGGTGAGAGGACAAGAGCCAGAGATAACAACTTGCTTGATTGGTTTAATCTTTCTGGTCTTTCTCATGCTCCTCGTGGCCATCCTTTATATGTATGCTTTGATATAGATGCTGATGGTATCCTAAATGTGTCTGCTTGGGAAGAAACCAATCGTTGTATCATTGATAATGTCAAGAAGTTTTAGGAGTAGTTCTTGATTGAGTAGAAAGGTTTGCATCTAGTGTAGAATTTGATGTGTAAAATTTTAATTTATTCCTACAAGTTTATAATAGTAATTTTGTAATAAATCATGGAAGTTATATTTTAATATGATTAGAATTTTTGAAAGATTATTGTGAATTATTTTATCTTAAGTGCATGCATTAGTGACGTGATTTTGGAGTGTCATGTGAAGTGCAGTGTCAGAGGGGACATGACATATTACCCCATTGTTGTAACTTGTAAAGTACATTATAAGCGAGTTATAGATATAGGAGTCAATGTGAAAGAGTTGAGGTTAGTACTTAGTAATTCTATAATCAAATTATATAGTATTCAGTTCAATAATTAATTAATTACTCTAATTATTATGGCATAATCAGTGAAACAGAAAAATGAGACCTGGTAGGACTGGGAGTAAGGTGGTACTGCATGATGCAGAATTTCTAAGAGTCAATGATCGGTAAATAAGAGGAAGTGCTATATTCTCCCATTTTTTTGTAAATTTATTTATTTATTTGGTCATGATGCTACTATTCTCCTTACTTTCTCAGTACTACAATATACAGTAACACCAACCGAATCTCCCTCTCCTTTTCTAAGTTTTCTTATAATCTTAGTATTTTATACTAACTTCAATTCATAAACCTATTTTCCATCCTCTGAGGATGTTCATTTTATTATGTATGCAGACGATTATTTCATATGAGAAATAGATGCAGAATCTAACAACTCAAACAAAATACCAATGTTATAATTAAAATAAACATCCACTTTTCTTGTTAGATCCAGTCTAATAAAATAAACATCTACTTTATTGTAAAAAATAACCATCCGCACACTAGTAAATTGAACATCCGACATATTTTAATTGTATTTACTTAAATCCAATCCAATCAAATAAACATCCACTTAAGAATAAAAATAACCATCTACATACCTACTGAATTGAACATCCAGAATATTTTAATTGTATTTACTTAAAATTTAATTCAATCAACAAAACATCCACTTAAAAATAAAAATAAGCATTCGTATATCTAATAAAATGAACATCTAGCATATTATGAATTGACCACAATTTCTAATATGTACATTAAATTTCTCATTCATAGACTTAGAATAATTGTGGCAAATGTTTTCTCTCAACAGGAGTATTCCCATTTTAAGAACGTTCATGAATATAAGAGACACTACAATAAGTAACAAATGTGTAGTTAATTCGTCATTAACCAAAATCATTCACTAGTTTCATTTCTAATAGTATTTTGAATTAAATTGTGTTGCGGTGTCAATAGATGTTGTTGCTTCATCTAGTACCAAAATCCTTTTATTAATGCATTTGTCCAACGCTCTAATTTTCTCTATTCTCAACCACGGTAACATTGAACAAATTTAACCAAATGTCAAATAGATAGAATTAAACATAATAAGCACAAAAATACTTTTAAGGCTTGTCACAGTTATACTCCTAAATGGTAAAATGTATTCCTTTTATTTTCTTTAAAAAAATGTCTTACCTAGTGCATCAAGAACTCTTGGATCTTGCCTTACAATTTCAGCAATATGGCACTTCTTGAGAACATGAAGAGCAAAGTTGAGAACCATATAGACATAGACTAATTTAAGAGAACCTTAAAAATGTCTCAGTGATCGATCTAAGGAATTTAAAAACAAAAAAATAGCACCATGTTGCTTGAGTAAATCTGTGCTGAAGAGTTCAACATACACAAAATTCATACAGTACCTGATTCAAACATACCAACAAGATAGCAAAGATAAATAGCAATCACTATAACAAAAATCAATCATCTGGATAAGAAGTAAAGTAACCATCCACTTTAAGTCACGTTGCATTCAAAAGACCAAACGGTGAGCCAAGACTACTGTACTAATTACACCAAAATTCTGCAAAATTTCGCGCGCTAGAATAAAAACCAATGCAACCATAAACAGTAACAACTTGTACAATTGATTCCAATACATTTAAATTCCAACCATGGTGTTCATATGCAGAACAATCAAGTAACTCAGCAAAATTCATTGCATAAACATCTAGTTACGAGTAAAACTATAGTCATCAACTAACCTTTGGATGAAGCAACATCGATGGAGAGCTCCGCTGATGGGGGATTCTTGGGTTAATGGGTTAATGGGTTCTATTCAAACGAAGTTTAGTGACTCTTCCCGCACTAACATTAAATTAATTGCAACCATCTACACCAACAGCTTATTCTACACATTCCAATATACTGGAATTGCAACAATGGAGTTGTTCACTATGAACAATCAAACATCTTAGCAAGATAAACTATTTCTACAACTAGAAGCAATAGAAACAATAATAATGAAAATTAGAACCTAACCCACTAACCGTAGACCCTCGACGATGGTGCGTGTTTCAGGGCTGTAACAGCAATGAGACTACGACCCCTCCAACGGTCACGGCTTCAACTGGCTGACACAGGAGGAAGGTCGCAGGACGCAGGCGGACTCAGGGCACGCACATGTTGCAAGTTAACTGCGCTGAGACAAGACGGCGACGGAGGACGACGGCGCGGAATGGTGAATGGTGCAGGTGAGGGGCCGACCGAAGTGGCTGCTACCAGCGAACAAAAGACGCACACGAACGAGGTTGGGAGGTGCAGGTCTCGTTGGCGCTGATGCAGGTTCCAGGTCAGTTGCCGCGGCGGCAGTGGGATGGTCAGGAGCGACTGTGCAGGGGTTGGAGGGTAGGGTTGCCGTCGGTGCCAAAAAAGGAAATTGGAAAAAATTTGAATTAGGGATTATGTGGTTACTATTAACACAAAACTGAACAGCAATTTTAGAATTAGGGTAAAAGTTGGTTGATTTTCTTTTTTAACTCATTGGACCAAATAAACAGCCCATTGTAGCCATTGTAAAGATACCTCATTGTCTCTCTAGCGGGATTCTAATAATAATAATAAAAAAAATAGCCGTGTGTATACTAATAATAATGATAATAATAATAATGATAACAGTAACAACAGAATAACAACAATAATAATAATGATCTTAATAATATATTAGTTAACATAATAATAATAATAATAATAATACACAGCATTACATACCGTGTTAACAAAAATAATAATAATCATAATCATAATAATAATACTACTAATAATAACGGTAATAATAGAGCAGAACTAATAATAATAACAAGGACAAATCACTCAAAAGTGGAAAACTTTACGTAGATCACCCAAAAGCACCTTCCTATGTAATTCGAATCAGTCAAAATCGAATTACATGTGACCACTATAAAACAAATTGCACCAATTCGAATTACATGCATGCTCTTCCTAATGGTAATTCGAATTGCGTTGATTCGAACTACACACACACAACTCCCTGCTAGTTCGAATTAGCCAACTTCGAACTAGCCCCCGGTTTGGAGCTCATAGTAATTCGAAACAGGCTGTTTCAAATTACACCCTGTTTAGTCTATCCATAGTAATTCGAATTGCTCCCATTTGAATTACAAAGCCTCTCCCTATAAATAGAGTTCGAATTAAGCTCATTCGAACTAGCATAACGAACCCCTGCCCCACCAAATCCCAGAGAAAAACTCTTTCCTTACGACTCCAACAAAGTGTTCAACAGAATATTCAGCTGATGGGGGATAACCCGGACCGACTTTATCGTTTGGATGGGTTGCCCATATAGCTGGTATCATCAATGAAGAGGTTAGTGCGAACTTTTCCTTTTAAAATAGGATTTAATGTGTTGTTTTTATATTTTTGCCTTTTGTTTGTTGTAATGGTAGTCATTATTTACCGTTGTTAAGTTAGATAGAGTTGTTGTATAAGTAGTTATATTAGTGGTTACATTAGTGGTTTATCAGTGATTACAAATAAATACAGAAGTATGCGTGGTAAAGATAACGGAGGGTGAAACTAGAGTAAAGATTTTTTTTATTAACATGAATAGTAATCATTGAAGTAAATTTATCAGTGTTAATATTATACAATTTTTAAGAAAATATTTAAAAAATATTTTCTTAAATATTTTCTTATTAGGCCCAGTTTGATGTATATATGATTTTATTTTCCATCTTAACGCGTAAGATGATTTGGTAGGGTACAAGCTGTATTTTTTGGATTAAGATATGCATTAGTGAATGATGTTGTGTAAATATGTTCGGAGATAAGAGACAATGTGATACATTCTTTATGCAGCCCCACTGATGTATTACGAGCATGCGACGGCAGCAGGGTATGCACCTGGACGAGAGGTACGTTCCGTACTTGCAGATGGCAGGCTTATACCATCTTACGAGGCTGAACGAGAGCTGGTTTAGGCTGGATGAGTCCCTGGTTAGTGCTTTCGTGGAGTGTTGGCATCCGGAGATGTACACATTTCATATGCCGTTCGGGGATTGCACGATTACACTGCAGGACATGGCGTACCAGTTAGGACTGCCGATCGATGGGTATTATGTTAGTGGTTGCCTGACAAATTTTCATACGTACATCAAGGGTGGTCGCCCAAGTTGGGCATGGTTTGAGGAGCTGCTTGGTGTATTGCCTCATGCAAACTGCATCCAAAAGTTTGCAATGAACTGCAGCTGGTTCCAGGAGACATTTGGAGAGCTTCCTGATGGAGCCGATGAGCCCACTGTTTGGAGGTATGCTCGGGCCTATATCATGATGATGTTAGGGACTTAGCTATTTAGTGATAAGTCAGGTACTCGCATTCACATTAGGTGGCTGCCATATGTAGCTAGGCTTGAGGACATGGGTGGGTACAGCTGGGGATCAGCTGCTCTCGTGGTTATACCAGTGCATGTGACGCGTGGCGAACAGCCACGTGGTGAAGTTAGCCGGACCGTTACAACTGCTTCAGTCGTGGATCTTTTGGCGATTTCCTGGATTCAGACTCGCTGGATATGATACATGCAGCTGGCCTTTGGCCTTGAGGTACTATTATATTCAAAATGCTTTATATGTCACAATTGTTAGGCATTAGTTTCGTCATATGCTATTATTTTATTGTATCTACAATTTTTTTATTCTATTATTTGCTTTTAGTTTCATTCTGTGATAACCTAGGTGTGGGTTGCAGGTGGTCAGGTCACCACCTTACACCGAGCGAGAAGGGACCTCGAGTTGCGAATTGAAGGCTTAGAATAGATCTCTTACAAGCGGGGGATGTAAATATTTCAACCACTCATTATTAAGATTGATGCACGAAATTGTGATCTCTAACAATGGTGCCCAAAACTTGGTACGCACGTTCATAATCTCAATTCTTCGTCACAACTCCGCACAACTAACCAGCAAGTGCATTGGGTCGTCCAAGTAATAAACCTTACGTGAGTAAGGGTCGATCCCACAGAGATTGTTGGCTTGAAGCAAGCTATGGTCATCCTTGTAAATCTCAGTCAGGCGGATTCAAATAGTTATGAACTTTTGATAATTAAAATATAATTAAAACAGAAAATAAGATAGAAGCACTTATATAATTCATTGGTGGGACTTCAGATAAGCGTATGAAGATGCTTTGTTCCTTCTGAATCTCTGCTTTCCTATTGTCTTCATCCAATCATTCATACTCCTTTCCATGGCACGCTGTATGTTGGGGGATCACCGTTGTCAATGACTACCATCCGTCCTCTCAGTGAAAATGGTCCAAATGCGCTGTCACCGCACGACTAATCATCTGTCGGTTCTCACTCATGTTGGAATAGGATCCATTGATCCTTTTGCGTCTATCACTACGCCCAACACTCGTGAGTTTGAAGATCGTCACAATCATCCCTTCCCAGATCCTACTCGGAATACCACAGACAAGGTTTAGACTTTCTGGATCTCAGGAATGGTCACCAATAATTCTAGCCTATACCACGAAGACTCTGATCGTGAACCAGGAGGCTAAGAGATACACACTCAAGCTAGCGCAGATAGAACGGAAGTGGTTGTCAGGCACGCGTTCATAAGTGAGAATGATGATGAGTTTCACGGATCATCACATTCATCAGGTTGAAGTGCGAGTGAATATCTTAGAATAAGAATAAGCTTGAGTTGAATAGAAAAACAATAGTACTTTGAATTAATTCATGAGGAACAGCAGAGCTCCACACCTTAATCTATGGGGTGTAGAAACTCTACCGTTGAAAATACATAAGTGAAAGGTCTAGGCATGGCCGTAAAGCCAGCCTCCAAACGTGTACAATATGATCTATGATAGCATAGAACTGATCAAAGATATAAAATAAATCAATAAAATTAGTTTTTATACTAAACTAGTAGCTAGGGTTACAGAAAATAAGTAACTAAGTGCAGATAGTGCAGAAATCCACTTCCGGGCCCACTTGGTGTGTGGTTGGGCTGAGCATTGAAGCTTTCACATGTAGAGACTTTTCTTGGAGTTAAACGCCAGCTTTGGTGCCAGTTTGGGCGTTTAATTCCAGCTTTTATGCCAGTTCTGGCGTTTAACGCCAGAATAGGGTAGAAAGTGGGCATTAAAACGCCAGTTTGCGTTATCAAAACTCGGGCAAAGTATGGACTATTATATATTTCTGGAAAGCCCAGGATGTCTACTTTCCAACGCATTTGAGAGAGCACCAATTGGGTTTCTATAGCCCCAGAAAATCCATTTCGAATGCAGGGAGGTCAGAATCCAACAGCATCTGCAGTCCTTTTTCAGCCTCTGAATCAGATTTTTGCTCAGGTCCCTCAATTTCAGCCAGAAAATACCTGAAATCACAAAAAAAAAAAAACACACAAACTCATAGTAAAGTCTAGAAATGTGAATTTTGCTTGAAAACTAATAAAAATATACTAGAAAGTAGCTAGATCCTACTAAAAACTACCTAAAAACAATGCCAAAACGCGTATAAATTATCCGCTCATCAAAGATCTCTCTTAATTTAGCCACAATGTTTAGCTCAACGATGACGTTTCGTAACATTTTCTATTCTTAGTTCATTTGGATGCCGCATAGCTCTCATGATATAGTTCAGGTTGTGCATCCGGAGATATTGGAGCCTCGGCATACGTCTATATGGAGGTCTGTGACAGCGTTGATATATTTTTCTGTCATAGAGTGGAACCAGATAGATCGGGTGCAACCGTAATTTGGTGGAGTACAGCCTCGACCCCAAGCTACACTAGACATTAAATTCTTGATGTCGAAGGATGGCAGAGGTGGTGATTGTTGGTTCTCATTCAGCTTGCAGTTTTGGCACCTTAACTGGGACAACCGGGCAGATCATGTGCTTTATTTTGATGTCATGCCAGACCCAGGTCCGTTGCATGAGTTTCTGGATTGGTGGAGCCATCATGGTAGGAGATTCCTATCACTTGAGCTATTTTTTAGTGACCCAAGGCCGTTCCTATTCCGGTCGAGGCATCTCAGCGAGGTACAGGACGAGTTCCTGACATGGATCGGGTGGATAATGTTCCAGATAGGCGTCATGTTGAGCAGAGGGCTCGTGTTGGGACACGTAGGAGTCAGCGTGAGTGGAGGTGGCTCGAGCATGCGATGGCGGGTGGAGACGGCAGGGGGAGAGGTGGTGGACAATGCAGGGGCTGTGGTGGGCGACATAGGGGCCGTGTTGCACATGACGATGATCACAGTGGGATCATGATGGGGCTGATGGTGGTGATGATGATGGGCATGCAGAGGTGACGGTGGGATGAGGAGTGGAGTTGGAGGAGGTTCGCATGGGGGCGGTGGTAGAGGAGCCCATGGTGGAGACTGGTATGGTTCTAATGTGGGTGATGATTTGGGTGACGGCAGCGGGGCAGATGGAGGAGGGCCGTTCGATGATTACTTTGTCGATGTCCCCAGTGATGACCAGGCTGTTCATGAGAGCCAGGCATGGGTTAGTCTAGGTCAACCTCTGTCAGACTTGCAATGCCGCAATGCCTCAATACACGGTGAGAATGTCCAAAAAAGCCGGTGAAAATAGGCTTGCGAGTTGTCCACCTACCCACCCACACGAACAGGACTCGTCCTCAACCTTGCAACACTACCAGGCATCGTCATTTGCACACCTAAGACCCATCGCGGCAACTCATTGTATGACTCATCCTAATCTCCATAAATCTGTGTCACGGCCTTCTGCTTAGCCAACCAAATCCTCCTATAAGTCGGCCTAAACTCGAAATGAGCCTCTATCGTATTCAACAGTACCTTAATACAGACGGCTGCATCAGCTCTAACCATTGGCAGGATGAAGGCCGAGATCACATGATAATCAAGACTCCTGTGATCGCTCGAGATCGATGTTGCCAGAAATGTATGAGGACCGTTCTACTATTTTAACTCCAGATACCCCTACGCTGGCGGAGACTAATCCTAATCAACCATGTGCACCCGTTGCCAAATTCAGTACACTTCCCAAGGTACTTATGATAATCGGACTCCACCACTTTGTATTGTCCCCCGCGTCAGATGCTATATGTCTTTACACTTAACATGGCCTCCTCTTTGTCCTAAAACTGCTGACCAACCTGAAACTCTGATTGACCTCCGGTACCCTGTGTATCTTTGGCACCAAATCCAATAGGTTCGCCAGGAACACCCTCCTTTCTTATGGCATCCAAGTCCAAAGATGAAAAGTGCGGGGGTACTGCTGAGTCCCTAAGCTAGAACTAGCGCCAGCCCCAGCTGGATTACTTGCTGCTATGTCATCACCGCTATCATCAGCAATGATGTCTGGCTCCACATCATCACCGTCATCATCATCTGGCAAGGCATCCTCTATACCATCCGGTGCCCCACGCTGTAATGAAACCGACGCCCTATTGATAATACCAACTTCTCCGTCACCACCGCGGTTGAGATCAACAGCAAAGGATGGGAAGGCAACCACCGTTTCCTAAGGTGAAATAACAGGCACAGATGAAGATGCACCAACAGGTCTCAAACTAGAAAAGGCTGCCGTTGCTGCAGTTTGGGTATTCCAGTTCGAACCACCTGAGCTAGAGACTACATCTACAAGCTTTGCCAACAGCTCAGGTGTCCTGACCTCGGGAAACTGCCGACGACAATGGAACAGAACCTCCAAATCCTCATCACTCCCTATGACAAACGAATAATATTTCACATCATCTCGCAGAACTGAGATCGGAATGCGATAAAATAACTTCTCAACCAGTTTCATGCCTTGCCACCCCAGTCTCTGTATTATAGAATTCAGGAAGTCAGTGAAGCTTGTTGTAGATTTCAGAAAAATGCTGACAGGATCCTTATCCGTAAACTTAATACCAAAACGTGTTTTCTTCTTAATTGACCCTCTATAATACACCAACACTAAAAAACTCTCCTCACTAGCCATTGTGTTTCACTCTAATGGGAGGAATACGTTCACACCATATTTATACATGTTGGGTGATTGCTAATTTGAAGCAGCCAATTTCGAATTATACACACATAATTTGAATTTGACTCATTCGTATTACTATGACTCTCCATGCATGTATAATTCGAGTCAATCTCATTCGAACTACCTTAACACCATATGCTATACCTAATTCGAATCAATCTGCTTTGAACTACGTACAACTTTCATGCATGCATAATTCGAATTTGGCTAATTCGAATTACAGGATCTCTACTAATTCGACTTTATCTAATTCGAATTACTATTGGTTTGTGTAATTCGAATTGAGCTGATTCGAATTACATAAGAAGGTGCTTTTGGGTGATCCAAGTAACGTTTTTTTTATTTGGTAGATTTAGGTAATTTAATTCTGCTTTTGGTTAAATTATATTATTTGCCATAATAATAATAATAATAATAATAATAATAATAATAATAATAATAATAATAATAATAATAATAATAATAATAATAATAATAATAATAATAATAATAATATAACAGTCATGTACTACTACACATAATAATAATAATGATAATAATATTAACAGTAATAATAATAACTTTAACAAAAATAGTATAAAAATAAAAAATTTAAATATTTAAGATTATCCAGATATTTAATAACATGCATGTTCTGTGGCTAATGTAAAATTACGAACTATTTTAACTAAATTAAAAAAATAAAAACTAATATATAGTTGATAAACGAAAGAAATGCTTTTCACCCTCTCACTCATACACTCATCATCCTGAACTACTTCACCCTCTTTCTCGTTTAATTTCAAAACGCAGGTTCAGCAACATATTTAAAGGCCAAGTCAACAAAAGACATTCAACGGAGGGATACATGTCGTACATGCACTTACTTATAGAGCGGTGCACCTGCAAAAACGTAGGTTACACCTTACTCTGCGCACCTGCAAAATGTAAGTTGTGTTTTTCTTTATCCTAGTTAAATGCGGATACATTTCAAGCATACAATAACTCACGCAAAATGTAAGTTGCGTTTTGTAGTCCCTATTTTTTTTACTAACAAAATGCATATTACATTTTATAAATTTGATCTGTGCACATGTAGATCCAAATTTTTGTATAATACAACATGATACAATATTCTTAAATAACAAAATTTTTTCTCCATTCTTAAATTAACTTCTGCCCTTTTGCTAATTGCTGAAATTTGATGTTTCTGCATATAAACATTTTCCTTTTAATAAGAAAGATGAAGATTGACAAAATAAAAATGAGTGCGACAAACCAAGAAAAGAGAAAACACTCGTTATCTTAAATTAGAGATTTAAGAAAAGATAAAGGTATTATTATTGTTATATGGAAAAAAGCTAGAAGTCTATTAGAATTTATTGTTTTTGACTGTCAATTAGTCATCAATGTTTAAAAATATTGGTTAAAATATGTTGTTAGATTACTAAAATTAAATAAATTAGGTTAATGACTAAAAGTAATGATAAAATATAATAAATTCTGATAATTCTCTAATATTTTTTATTTTCTATCTATAATATTGTGTGATTATTTTGTATTATAATATCTATTTAGTTTTTCTAATAATTTTAATTTATTAATTAAAGTCTCTTAATGATCTTTAACACTATATTAAGATATTTTCAAATTTATATTTTATTTTATTTGTTTATATTATTTAAAAAAAAACATTAGTAGACACACAAAAAATTAGTAATTTCACAATTGAGTGAACAATAATATTACATATACAGTAAATATTATATTTTTTTAAACTAGTATTTAGCCAGCAAATCTGGTTTTCTTCTACTTTATGGTGAACTTTGTTTTGTTGCTCATTTCTTATGGTGTTTGTTTTGCTAATGGATTTTCAATGTGAGCTTTTGTACTCATTGTGTTCCCTGTGAGCTAACACTGCTAATTTCAAGTGCATAACCGTCTAGTTTTGTGCTAATTTTTTCTGTTGTTCCTTCTAAGATGAAAATGATGTCTATTTAATTTTTCCTAGTTTATCATTGATCATGAAGACTTGAATGAGGCCTTGGAAAATATATATGATTCCTAATTTATCGCATGAAGGGTAACGTTGTAATTTACTTATAATGCTTAAGGTATTCTTCAATGCACTTTAAGAATAATGATTGAATTAGGTTCTTCACATTACTGTCCTCAAGGTAAAATGTTCACTACTGATATAGTCATCCTTTTGGTTGTACTAGTTTTTAAGCAATGTTCTAAAAATCGGACCGGACCGGTCGGTCGAACCGGTTCAATCAGGAACCGGCAAAGAAAACGATCCGGTCCAGTGTGCAAAACTGTAAAATCAAAAACCGCTCATGAACTGCTGAACCGGCCAGTTATCGGCAGGTCGGACTGGACCGGAACCCGGCCAGTTTACAGAAAAGGACATCATTTCCTTCCTTGAAAGGGAAAAAATTGCACGCGTTATGCCCCATTCCCCCCTTCTCCAACAACTTCCTTCAGCAAACCCTAGCCTCCACCAAAAAAAGCAAACCCTAGCCTCCACCAATAGTTGTCGCCGTCTGTTGGATGAGAGACTGCTGCCACCGTCCATCGCACTCAAGAACTTCCGTCTTCATGCTCTCGGGCCTCTCGCCGGATCCTCCACGTCGGGTGCTCGCATCTCGCCGTTCTCCTCTGTGTTCGGCTGCTCGCGCCTCCCTCCGCCAGTGAGTGCTCGAGCTGTGCGTGTTGGTTGCTGCTCGTTGTCTGTGGTTGTCTCTCCTCGATTCTGCCTCCCAGTCTCACTCAAGTCTCATCTCAGTCACTGGCATCTCGTGGTTTGTCTGTCTCGTCGCCGGCGGCAGAAGCAACTTGTGGGGTTGTCTCTTGCTTCGTCGCCTTCCGTGGGGTGGTTGCCAACTCATCGTCGACCGTTGGTGAGTCCTTGCACCATCGCTTCCCTGTTCTCTCTTTTCAGATTTCCCTTCTCCCTGTATTTTTGCATGTTGCTGAATTGCTAATCAAATTTGCCTTGTTGCTAATCTAAATGTTGCTGTAAATCAAGACTTTACTTGGATTTGTTAAATTTGTTGCTGTAACTTGAATTTGTTGCTGAATTTGTTGCTTCCCAGTCACAGAATCAGAATAGAATACTCAGTCAGTGCTTGGTTGATTAGTTTTGCTCACTGATTGTATTTGATGATAAATTTTAAATTGATAACTTTTAAATTTTAAATTTGCACTGTGTGTTACTGATTCACTATTCCTTCAGTCCTTTTTGTTGTTGTTAATCATTGTGATGAGCTTTATTAAAATTGGGTTGAAAACTGTTGAATCTTTTTTCATTTTTCATTATTCTTAACTTCTGTTCTTATTAAAAAATTTGCAATTGGTGATCTTTTTTTTTATTATATGCTTCATGTTTTTAATTTCATTCTGCTTCTAGGCTTTGAAATCTGTTTATGATAATTGTGATACAATTATTTAGTTGGATAACTGATGTAATTATTGAGTTCAAGAGATTGAGTTTTTTATTTGCAAGGTGATTTTTGGTTGATTTTTTATTTAATTTGGTAATGGTATTTATGATTAGGGTTATCTGGTTTTCATTCTTTTTGAATTTGGTAATAGTGTGATTACTTGTTGCTGTTTGTAATGTTTGTTGCTGAATGATGATTGTTCTTTCTTGCCTCTGTTTAGTAATGTTTATTGAAATTTTGTACTTTTTCAATGCATATTTTTATATGTGTTATTAGTCAAAGTCATGTCAAGGCCATGCAAATTTATTCAATTCCTCCTACTTCAAACTGCTTATGCTGCTTCTCACTATTTCTAGTGTGTAACTTGTATACTTCTGCATGATTCTATTTTGATTCCACACAAAGTTGATGAAAAAAACTAATTTTGTTATCTGGGGTAATCTTATTCTATTTCTGTCTATGTTTTCTTGCTAATGGAACACTCTAGTCTAGTTGTTTAGTGATCAGAATGTTATTCCTTCTTAGCTTCATGGAATGAAAGAGAAACTACATTGCATCCTCAGAGGAATCAAAAACCATTAATTAATTTATATATTATTCATTTTAGTTTTATGATTCTATCAATTTGGTTATGTATTTATTCTTCTTATTCAGCATAGGAATTTAAGCATTTTATATTTCTGATATTTCAAAACTGTGTTTTTCTCAAGAGATATTTATAGTTTTATACAGACAAGTGGTTTTGATTTTGGAATCAACTATGGACAAATAGCCAACAATCTTCCCTCTCCATCACGCGTTGCTGTTCTAAAACGGTTTTTCTGGTTGAACCACCGGTTGGACTGGTTGGACCAGTAAACTAGTGAACCAGTGATTAAAACGGTTTGATGACCGGTCCGGTTTTCAAAACCTTGTTTTTAAGATTGATGATTGTGCCAATTGGATTAGTTTATTTCATTTTTTAAAGAGATGTAAGTGGTTCGACGTTCGATCTCCGAATCCTTCTTCGGAAAGGTCATTGAATTCGGCAATCTTAAGATTGGATCATCTTCATGGCATAAAGACGAATCAATAACTTCCAATATCTTGAACAAACATTTGAATTCAAATACCTCCCTTATTTTAGTCAAACAAGATAAAATGATGACGATCCAAACCGGCCTTACAATCTCTAACCAACATTTGAATTCAAATACATCTCTTATCTTAGCCAGATAAGATAAGATGAGATAACTACTACCAGCTATATAAAGAGGAGTAAGAGGCCACTTCAGGTACTCAGTCATTCTACACATCTTATACCTCTCAGATCCATTCTAGCTTAGGTGTCGGAGTGTCTTTACAGGTACCACCCCCGCCGCTCTAAGAAGATGATCTGACAATTGCCTCGACTCGCAAGTCCATGATTCATCTCACAACCTGTACCAGGGACTTCTAGTACATTGGCGCCGTCTGTGGGATTACCAAATCGTGGCGGCATGACGGAGAAACTCGAGGAGCAATCTTCAAGCCATCACCACGACTCATACCCGCGAAGCCCAACACCCGAACTCCGGGATAGCATTCCTCCCACCTACAGGAGGACAACAAGCACCGTGCACCGCCAACCGACGGCGGTCCGACAGCAACCAAAGGAAGACAACCAGCTGCCCACTGAAACCCGAGCCCCCTGACGACCTAGGAGAAAAAGCAATCCAGATAATCCAAGAGCTCTGCCTTAGAGTGCAAAACCTCGAGGGCCGAGTTACTTCTAAGGAGCGATACCATCCCGAACACGCAAGCCAACCAACCTCTAGAACCTGGTCGCATTGAGAAGCCAGAAATGACCAGGCACCCGAAGAGTGACACAAAAAATGATGCAACCGGAGTGACTCCAAAGATCCAAAGTGCCGACGCAACGAGGATGACCGAAAGCACCATTGGGAGGCAAAGCGAACAAGAAGTGAGCATGTGATAATGGGAGCTACCCCCATTCACCGGAAAAATTCTGAAAGCCAAACACCCTAAATGTTTTGACAAACCTACCGACATGAAGTATGATGGCACCAATGATCCCTAAGAACACCTAACAGCCTTCGAGGCCAAGATGAACCTGAAAGGAGCTGCCTATGTAGGGCCTTTCCGGTAACCTTAGTCGGCCCTGCGATCAAATGGTTCAACGGCCTCCCGAACGGTTCGATAGCCAGTTTCGACGACATCTACATAAAGTTTATGGCCTAATTTAGCACCAAGATCACCAAAGCAAAGCACCCGATCAGCCTACTCGGAATCACCCAAAGGCAAAGATGAATCCACATGGAAATACCTCGACAGGTTCAACGATGAGTGCCTAACGGTCGACGGACTCACGGACTCGGTCACCAGTCTTTGTCTGACCAATGCTCTGATGAACGAAGAATTCCGAAAGCACCTCACCACTAAGCCAGTCTGGAACATGCACGAAATCCAAAGCGTTGCGAAAGAATACATAAATGACGAAGAGGTAAGTCAAGTCATGGCCGCCAATAAACGGCAGCATGGCATCACGGCACCCCGTAGTAATCCACCACTGAAAGATGCCCCGAAAGTACACCCCAGACCTACTGCCCCCAACCAACCACCTAGTGTAGGAAAGTTCACGAACTACACCCGCTACCCTCTCCTATCACAGAAATATACCATCAAATAGCGGAGCGAGGCATCCTTCCGAAGACACAACAACTGAAGGAATAGACAGGTGGCAACAAGAGCTTATACTGTGATTACCACCAAGGATACGGATATAAAATCTAAGATTGCTTCAACCTAAAAGATACCCTCGAACAACCCATCTGAGACGGCAAACTCTCTGAGTTTGCCAAAATCATCTGAGAACCTAGGAGAACTAAAAGAGAAAGATCACCAGAATGTGAAGGACACAACCCGAGGATGATACGATAGGCACCCCAAGAAAGTCCGAAAACTGACCCCACCATAATCGTAAATGTCATCACCGGAAAGGACGCGCCAGAAAAGTCAAAATCATCACTATAAAAGGATCTCAAAGTCCTAGTCGTAAGAAACCAAGCACCAATCTCATCGGTTCCAGCGGCGATCACATTTTCCCCTGATGATTGCCAACATGGCACCTCGGTGAAAGACGCCCCATTCCAACTCGCAGAAAGAGGAACTCCCCAACATCTCGCCAATTGGCGCAGGATGACGTCACGTCTTTTTTAGGCCCTTCACAGTTCCCGAACTACAGAGAATCGGACTCCCCCACAACTCAACAATGAGACCAAGCAAGCATGCTCTTATGCTCCGTAGGAAACTATTCTGGATCCGATCTCTGGGTCCTTCCTCAGAACGGTCACCGAACCCGACAATCCCAAGATTGGGCCATCCTCATGGCCCAAAGACGGATCAATAACTTCCAATATCCTGAACCAACATTCGAATTCAAATACCTCCCTTATCTTAGCTAGATAAGATAAAATGACGACGGCCTAACTGGCCCTACAATCTCTAACCAACATTGAATTCAAATACCTCCCTTATGTTAACTAGATAAGGTAAGATGAGATAACAACCACCAGCTATATAAAGGGGAGCCAAAGGCCCCTTGGGTACTCTCACTCATTTCACACACCTTATACCTCTCAGATTCATTCTGACTTGGGTGTCGGAGTGTCTTTGTAGGTACCAGCCCCCGCCACTCCAAGAAAACGATCCGACAATCGCCTCGACTCGCAAGTCCCCGATCCATCTCACAACCCGTACCACAGACTTCTAGTACATAAACTTATGTGGTTATGGTGCCAATTGAATTTGCAAATGTTAGTTGATGCTATATTGCCCTATGAATAATGCAAATAATCTGTTATGAGTTTTGAGAATTAGCGTCCTATATATATTTAGCTAAAAAAAGTGTGAAGAAATTGTTGAATTGCAGTTTTTTATTCTTAAATTGATACCAACTGGCCCAGCTTGTTGCTATGGTTGCGTGCTTGTTTGGGGCTATCTGGAATGGCAAAACAGAGTTCCAAGTAAAAGTTACACCTATTTTAGTAACTTGCGATTCAACATCTTATGAGTTGTTACTGAAACACTGGTTGATATTGCAACCAAATAGAGGAGTGCTACATCTTATTTGACTAATCTTTATGGCAGGGGCGGATTTAGAAAAATGATTATAGGGGGCCAAAAGCTAATAACCACTACAACGAATAATTCACAAAAGGGTCGAAAGGGGATTTAGAAACCCAGCTTCGTGTACCACTTTTGATTAGAAACCTTCAATCATTATCAACTACCTGACTTCAAACCTTTGAGGATTTAAAAAATTTCCTCAATTAAAAAATAATTAATAATATTTTTTTGTCCTAAATTCTTTTTTGATATCATCACTTATCTTTTGATTATTAAATATAGATAAATTTGAGCTGAAATTTTTTAGATTAGGCATTTTACTTGTACTAGGTTATAAAATATGTTTAACAATTTAATTATACTACTAACTACTACTACTTGTTAGGATTTGGTTGAATTAGTCCCACATTGCTTAGGATAGCAAATGGAGTGGGTGGTCTAGGCTATAAATATGAGACTAAGTTCTCCATGTTTTTTGCACCAGTCGAAAACACTTAAATCTTGTATCTGACTTTTCTTTTCCTCTATACTCTTTGATTAGAGAGTGTTGTGAGGTGTAGTTAAATATTCGCTTTGAGAGTGTGGGTGTATTGGGGTGCCGGTGTTAGAGAAAAAAAAGTCTATGTGTTGTAATAATTTTCACATAGTGATATTCTTTGGTTGTCATTTGACAACAGCCGTGGTTTTTTCTCCAGTAATTGGAGTTTCCACGTTAAATTCTTGTGTTGTGATTGTGTCTATTTTATTTCTCTGTGAAAGGTATTTTCTCAAGGGGGAATGGTGTATTATTCCCAACATGTGGTATCAAAGCTTCGGTTCGGTGGGATTTATTCTTAGTATGCTCTATGGTTGCAGCCTAGTCTGACTTTCCACATCAGAAAAGAATTTTGTCCTGTGACTTGAGGTTGATCTTTGGTTGCTGTTGTTGTTGCTGGAAGGCAGTGTGACACTGTGAGAGTGCAGTTTGGAAAGGTTCTGGCTAAGGAAAGACTTGGTATTTAAGTGTGTCCATTGTGACCCACCTCTCTTTCCTGGGGACCCTTCCTAGTGCACGGTCTACAGTTGAGTTATACTATTCCAGTATACAGTTGCAACAATGTCAGGATATTCAAGTGCTGTGAAACTTGAAATAGAGAAATTTGATGGAAGAATCAATTTTGGCTTGTGGCAAATACAAGTCAAGGATGTGTTGATACAATCAGGTTTGCACAAGGCGTTAAAGATAAGAAGTATCCTCATGGTATTGCCGCACTGCCATGGATAAGGATAAGTTGTGGCAATCGGGTCCACAATTGCACACGGGCATTGGTTGGCGTTGAGATGCAAGGTGTGTGGCAGAGTTATGTCGATGGCTGAAGAACTTCCAGGAAAAGCCAATTTGGAAGTTGCACCATGAATTTTCAGCAAGGTTTCGATATGTACCAAGGCGAAATACTTGGAGTGGTCTAATTCCAAGTGAGTATACTTTCATGGTGGAGTATGATAGTTCTCTGAACTATGATTGTCGGTATAGACAATGGCAGCAAAGAATTGTCGGTGTTGACGATGGAAGCTGAATATGTGTGACTATTTCAATCAAGATGGAGATTGTTAGGATTTGGTTGAATTAGTCCCACATTGCTTAGGATAGCAAATGGAGTGAGTGGCCTAGGCTATAAATACGAGGCTAAGTTCTCCATGTTTTTTGCACCAATTGGAAACACTTAAAGCTTGTATATGACTTTTCTTTTCCTCTATACTCTTTGATTAGAGAGTGTTGTGAGGTGTAGTTAAATATTTGCTTTGAGGGTGTGGGTGTACTGGGGTGCCGGTGTTAGAGAAAAAGAAGTCTATGTGTTGTAATAATTTTCACATAGTGATATTCTTTGGTTGTCATTTGACAACAGTCGTGGTTTTTTCTCCAGTAATTGAAATTTTCACGTTAAATTCTTGTGTTGTGATTGTGTCTATTTTATTTCTCTGTGAAAGATATTTTCTCAAGAGAAAATGGTGTATTATTCCCAACACTACTAACTAAAGTTGAGGGCCAAAACCTATGCTTGCCCCGTAAGATCTGCCCCTGCTTGATGGTGTTTCATTCTTTGGTTATTTTACTCTTTCAAAGTAGCTTAGACAGTGACTTTTATTGATTGATTCTCGAAGTTTTGGCAATTAGGACAGAAGTTTTGCGTAATGCACTGAAAACTAAAAGACCTTTTAGATTAAGAAGCAAGAATTTGGGAGAATGTGAAGAATTGGACCTAATTTCATGATTTTGTATTGATTCTAGGTGTTTAATGATGCCATTGCGGACTGATTTTTGTTTTTCTCGTTGAAGCTTGCTTTGGTTACCTTTGCTTTTGTCTATTTTTACAAAAGACAATGCAATCTTTTATTTTATATATATATATATACACACTGTGGCACTTATTTTATTTTGGAATAATATGAATCATCTGTTAAAAAATTTATCAAATAATAACAAAATTTGATTTTGTAGGATTTATTTGTAATTTGTAAACATTTTATTAACAAGTTCATTTTTAAAAATATTCTTTCCCATTAGTAGTGGTGAAATAGAAAAGAATTATTCGAGAAATAGTGACGTGGTAAATAATTACAATATAAAAATTTTTTACAAAGTAAAAATAGTATTGCACAAAAATAGGAGAGATACAAGTAAAGATATTAATGGTGTTGATGGTAATAAAAGAAATAATAATAATAAAATATGATTGTATAATAAAGTAGTAAAAATAGAAGTTATAATCATGAAAATAAAAAAGATGATAATAGTAATGGTGGTAGGACGTAGTTGTCCTATTATTAGAAAGAATTTTATGAGATTCTAAACTTCACAAATTATAAATAAAATTTCAATAAAATTAATTTGTGTTGTTTTTTTTAAAAAATTTTAATAAAAAGTTTGTATTATTCTAAAATAATAATATTGACCCTGGAAGTGTTTTTCTTTTAAGTGGTGTTTCCTTTGTGAAAAATAAACAATGAAGGGATTGGGTATTTAGTGTGTGTTTGGATTATAGTTTGCAAACGAGAGTTTGTATAAAAGTGATTTTGTAAATTTGATTTTGATAAAAAGTAAGTTTGTGTTAACGTGATTTATGTTTGACAATCTTTATATTAAAATGGATTATAGTAAAATAAATATTGTTTAGAATATACTACCCAAAATCACTTTTAGATAAAAAATTACTAAAAGAGATATCAATTTAAATAATTTTTTATATTATCCTATCATTTTACTTTAGATATTTGAATAAATTTTATTAATTTATTTTATAATAAAATTAATATTTATTTACTGAATTAAAGTAACATATAAAAATTGATAAAATATATTTTAATACATAAAAACACTAAAAGGAGTACTATACATTTTATAATGTCAAACAAAAATAAAATGTTCTATATTATTTTAGTACCGTTACTATTCTTTAATTTAGTATTATTTTGGACTATAAATTTTTATAATTAGTATATTTTAAAAACGAAAATAAAATACAATAAGAAGTACAATAAAAAAAACAAAAAAATTTTGTACAAACATAGAATATAATAATTACAACTAACAACATATATCATATGAACAAAAAAATTACAATAAGAAGTAAATAAAATTCATATGAATAAAAATAAATAAAAAAATAAAAAATTTTATACACAACATAAATATAGTACAATAAAAGATAGAAAAAAAGAATTTATATAAACAAAAAATAATAAAAATTAATAAAAATAAAAATTTATATCAACAATAGTTGTCATATGAATAAAAAATACAATAAAAACATGACATCAGAACAATAAAAAAATAATATCATAATACAAAAAATAATATAAAAATATTTATATATAAATAAAAAATACAATAAAAAAATATAAAAATTAAAATATGAAAGAGAGTACTAAAAGCATAGTTCTAAAAACCGGACCGGACCGGCCGGTTCAACCGAAAAAACCGGAAACCGGTTACCTAGCCGGTCTGGGTAACCTCAAAAACCGAATGGCAAAGAACCGGTAAAAAAACCGATCGAACCGACGGTTAACCGACAAACCGAAAGAATCGTCCGGTTTTTTGGCAGTTCAGTGGTTTGGAAATTCAGAAGCCAAACGACGTCGTTTTGACTATTTAAAAAAAAAAAAAGAAAAAAAGAAAGAAACTGGCGTACGCGTTAACCTAACCCTAATCACTAATCAGCCACCAATCACCCAAGCTCCCAGCCTCCCCTTTCTTCCCCCCTCACCCACCATTCACCAAGGCCACCATTGCCACCGCTCAGTCGCCCACCAAGCTCCAGATTCCAGAGCGCTCCTCATTCGCCAGTCGCCACCCAGCAGCGCTCCTCATTCGCCACCCAAACCACTGCACAGCAGCCGCAACCACCACCGCGTTGAGCCCGCCTCCTCGTCGCCGAACCTCGCCGAGCCCGCCTCTCATTCACCGGTAAGACTGATTTTCTTGTCTTCTTGATTTTGAACATGCTTCCCACTGATTCTGAGCTCGCCTGTTCTGTTTGAAAAAAAAAATAACAGGGCATCTGAGTTAAAAAAAAAATAACATATGAATCCAGTTAAATATGCTTCAGGTTCAATCTATTTTTCAAGTCGTGTTGAGTCTCGAACCAGTTTTTCAATCCAGTTTATATGCTTCTGTTTGCTGCTTCATGAATCTGTTTTTGATTCTCTGTTTTTGCTGCTTCATGAATCTTCAATCTGTTTTTGCTGCTTCATGAATATGTTCTGATCTTAATTTTTGTTTTTGATTCTCTATGCTGCCTGTTCTATTTGCTGCTTTTGTTTGCTGGTTCATGAATATTTTTGTTACTTCTGAATGGAAAT
Organism: Arachis ipaensis; assembly: GCF_059453495.1. Classification (NCBI taxonomy): domain Eukaryota; kingdom Viridiplantae; phylum Streptophyta; class Magnoliopsida; order Fabales; family Fabaceae; genus Arachis; species Arachis ipaensis. The sequence continues at coordinate 100,143,041 of NC_142439.1, forward strand.
AGTTTTAAATTTTTATTTTACCTGAATCAGTTGATTTCTGTGACTGTCAAGCTGCATGAAGTTGATCTATGCTGCCTGTTCTGTTTGCTGGAAATAGTTTTTGATTCTCAGTTGATTTCTGTGACTGTCAAGCTGCATGAAGTTGATCTATGCTGCCTGTTCTGTTTGCTGGAAATAATTTTTGATTCTCTATGCTGCCTGTTCTGTTTGCTGCTTCATTATTTTCATGGTTTTTTGAAGTTGATTTCTTGTCTTTGAAGTTGTTTGTGAACCTCTAATATTAAGTAATGGATAATTTATTATGTGAAATATTAAATTTTATTAAGTTAGAAATTATTGAATTTATATACTTAAGATTATTTTAAGTTTTTTTAATAATTTTATTTAATATTTAATTAAATCGGTTGAACTCCGGTTGAATCCCGGTCGAACCAGTGAACCATTAAACTAGTGATCTCACCGGTTTATTGACCGGTCCGATTCTCGCAACCTTGACTAAAAGTAATAAAAAAAATTAAAATATTTATCTTGGCAGTGATTGTAACAAATCTGAAAGATTTTGATGAAAAAAAATTGGAACCAAGAACATACACAAAGAACTAGTGTGAAAATTATATGGTTACTTACATCATTTTTATAAAAGAAAATAAAGGATAGAATTGGTAGAAGAGGAATAATTTTCTTACTTAATTTCTCAATTGTAATTAGCCTTCCCCAACATGAACGCAGAAGTTAGAATTTTTAGCTTCCTGTAAACGTACGTTTAAAGGCAAAATCACTTGTGGGTTCAGAATTTCAAAGAGTTGCCAAACATAAAGATGGGATGTTCAAAGCACTCTGTTGATCGAAAAATTAATTTTGATCGGAAAGAGTCAAATCGAGAAATGTTAAGTATAGGTTTTTCGAGAAAATGTGCTTAGGAGGCTAAGTTTAGGAGTTGCTGACGCGGGAATTGTTTCCAATTGCTTTGTCGAATCGAAGAAGCTAAGTCGAGAGGGAGATTCGATTTGAAGGAGGACTTTTGGAGATTTAGTCAAGTGATCAACGAAGTGAGAAGGTTAATGGATAATTAATCACATGGGGAATATCTATAATCGTGTAGCGGGAACAGTTACCAAGGACGGTTGTGTTTCAAAGTTGTATTTATTTTAATTATAATTAATTGTAATTAATGTAATCCAATTAACCGTTATGTAAGGTTAGCCTATAAATACTAGGAAATTTCAGTGAAAGGGGTTGGAACTTTTATTCAGAAAAATACTCAAGCACACTCACATCCCAGGGAATTCCTGAGTCTGCAATCGAGTAACTTTTCTGTAGGGTTCCTTCCACCTTCTTTATTCTTTCAATTTATTTTCGTGTAAATTTAACATTTCAATTGATTTTATCTATTAAGTGTTCTTTGCTTTTATTGTTCAATTTATCTTTCTGCGTTTAAATTTTACATGTTGAAGTTCTTTGATTCAAATGAAGGCAATTTATTGTTTTTTCTTTAATTTCTTTAAAAATTATTGATTTAGTTTTCAAAATTTTAATTTCTGAGTTTTATTTGTCAATTCATAAATTTATTTTATTTTAATTTTCAAATTTAGTCTAATCGAAGACGCTTTGATGCAATTCTAGAAAACTGGTACTCGCACAAAGGAGTAGGTTTCACTCCCAGATCACTAGATATCGAACCACCATCGATTTGCTAAAAATCGACAAAACAAATTGGCACGCCCAGTGGGACAGTTTTTAAGTCGAAGTGTGTCAAAAATAACTACTTTTCAGTAATTTCTTAGTGTATGCGATTACGAAGTGGGAAGATCATTCACATGACTGATGAATTATCAAATGTGAATGGTGGTTCTTCCACCAATGATAGTATACCGATATCCGTACAACAAGCCGACGTGTCTTCACGTTCGGAAGGTGCAATCAGAACTGAAAGCATAGTCGTCACGACTATTCAAACTAGAAATGATGGACGTAATATTTGTTCATGTGGCCCTGCGCCACTGTTTCAACCTCCATTAACCGCTGGTTGGCCCCCTTATGGTCTTCCTGCTGGTTACACCCCACCGGTGGGTGGGTTTGTCCCGCTTATCCATTTTGGGAATGCAAATGGAGTAAATATTATGCAAAAACCCACAACAACACCCTGAGTATTCTCGTGAGTATCATGTGGGCTCCACTTCGAATGCTGTGAGTTCAATGGCAGTGTATCGACAACAAGTGGAGGAAAGTCACCATGACTTGGTTAATTTATTGACTCAGCAAATGACTACAATTATGAATCCTATGATGGCCGATCATGAATCGAGATTCGAGCGTCTTGCTAGACAAGTCGAGAGGATTGCTCGAATCATCGATTATGATGAAGGCGAAAGGCATAATGCTCGAGGAACTAATGAGGGGATGGAAAATATTTTTCAAAATGAAAATCATGTTCCAAATTGAGAAAATCCTCGAATAGTTCATCGACATGAGAATGCTGATAATGTTTTACATGGATTGAGTGGTGATCGTTATCAGGTCACCCAAATTATAGAAGAAGTGTTAAATCGGGTTGGATTAAATGTTGGTTTTATGAATCAGCCACATTTTGTATCGGCTTTTTCCCAAGTAGTTCAAATGGCTGAAGTGTAAAAAATCCGAAAATAACTACAAAATTTGCTGGAGAAGTCGGAGAATCAACAACTGAACATGTTGCTCGTTATTTGGTCAAGATTGGAAACTTAGCAAATGATGAAAATTTGAAAATGAAATTTTTTCCGTCGTCATTGACGAAGAATACATTTACATGATTTTCGAATCTTAGACCAAATTCGATTACAACATGGAATCAGTTGGAAATTGCTTTTCACGCTCAGTTTTATCGAGGAAGAATGAACGTAGCAGTTACCGATTTAGTAGCTTTGAAACGTGAAGATGGTGAAAGCATTGATGATTATTTAATACATTTCAAAAATGCTAAAAGTAGGTGCTATGTTACATTGCCCGAGAATGAGATAGTGAAAATAGCAACTATGGGATTATGATTCTATATGCGCAGAAAGTTACTTAATGTGCATATTCCTGATTTGGCTCATTTGGCTGAAAACGTTCGGCAAACTGAGTTAATGAAAAATGAGAAAGAAAAATATAGAACCAAACAGAGGTCGAAGAGTAAACCATTTACTCGAAAGGAGAAGGTTGCTTATGTAACCATGGAGTCCTCAGAGGAGGAAATCGATTTCGAAACAGAAGTCGATTTGACCGAACTTAAGAAAGGCCCTCCATATATTTGTTCTTTGTTGAAAAAACTCCCTGGTAGTGAAAAGTTGAATGATTCAAAACTTAAAAGTGAAAAGAAATATAGTTTTGATATCTCAAAATCTGATCAGATTTTTTATGTGTTGCTTAAAGATAAACAATTGGTTTTGCCTGAGGGTAGAACATTACTTTCCTTGAAGGATTTGAAAGGAAAGCCTTATTGCAAATTTCATCAAGCAACAAGTCATTCGACTAACAGTTGTGTTCGTTTCAGGGATTTGATTCATGAGGCAATAATGGAAGGACGTTTGAAATTTGATGATGGCAAAAAGGAAATGAAAGTTGATGTAGATCCCTTCGAAACTGATGCCAGTTATGTGGAACCATGCTTTGGAGTGAATATGGTGGGGATGTCTTATGATTTTGATGTGGCTCTTGATGATTTCGAGTCACAAGTAAGAACTGTGTACCCTAGAACAGGGGATGGTTTGTTGGACTTCTTGGTTCAGCAAAAACTCAAAGACCGGGACGTATCTCTGTGTCCACGGTGTAACACTGTCTTTGATGCTGAGGCGGCAGCAATCTTTGAAAAAGAAAGAATTAGCCCACAGGGAGGAACAAGCATGTCAGAGACAACCAATTCGACGTGTAGAAGGTTCTAGTTCAAAAATTCCTCTACATGATGTGAATACACCTTTGAGCCGATCTCAGGCTATTGGTGTTCAGTGGATCAGAAACTGTCAAGAGTTTCAAAGGCATGATCACTTATATCGACGTAATCCTCAATGGGGACAGAGAGCGCCGTCTCGAAATCAATATGCCGCTTTTTGAGGGCGAGCCAGAGGATACCCGAGAGGAAGAGGAGGAAGGAGAAGTTTCCATCAGAATAAGAAATTTTAAATTGATACAGGGAAGGAAGCAAGCAATCTGATGGAGAGACTTATCCTAAGGATATTCCATCGCCAGCCAAGATGGACAGAGGAAAGGCAATCGTTCAGTCTTCTGGAGTAGATAAACATAAAGATGTTGATGTCGATGAGGAATATTTCGATGAAGGAGATAATGACATGGTGGGGACGATTTCGATAATCCCTACTGAGTACCTTGGGGAATGCGAAGGTAATCCGGATCAGGAAAATGAAGAGGCTTTTTCTTTTATTCGTATAGAAGATGAACCAGGTGTCTTCCTTCGCCCTACTGAAAAGCAAATGTCTCATTTGCGTCCTCTTCACATTGTTGCTATTGTGAATGGTTACAAGATAAATAAGGTATTGATTGATGGTGGGGCAGCAATAAGTCTCTTACCTCAAAGGATGCTAGGAAAAGTAGGGAAACATGTTAGTGAGTTGGTCCCTACGAATATTGCTGTAACTGATTTTAGTGAGAATTCCATGCCAGCGAGAGGGCTGGTTACCTTAACTGTGAAGGTGGGGTCGTCGGAGAGACACTCAGTGTTTGTGGTGGTGCCATCGAAGGCAAGTTATAACGCCTTATTTGGGAGAGATTGGATTCATGGAATAGGTGCGGTGCCATCTACGGTGCATCAAAGTGTGCTTCTATGGACTGAGAAAGGCAAGCCTGAAATTGTCAAAGCAGATTCGAATCTTTATGTCGAACAAATGCATGCCGATTTTAGGACATATAATCACAAGCTGAAGCCTTTAAATGTTGATCGATCTCTGAATCCTTACAATTGTGAAGGTTGTTATTTGACTTCGGAAGGACTGTCGGTGAAGTTGCGCTACCCAGACATGCCCTATGAACCAACAGGTTGGGATTGTGATTCTTGAAGGCCTCGAAGACTGAACCATGGACCAGGTTGAGGAAGTTTTCGATTACCTGGTAACTTTGCATAATTATTTAAATAATTTCCAAGCTTTAGAAAATAAAGATGATTCTTCTGATAAAGTTGAATCAGATAGGATTAATAGATTTGTTAGTAGTAATATGATTGATTCGACACCTCTAGTCGAATGTAGTAATGATTTTCCTATTACTTGTAATGAAGTTAACGATATGAGTCGGACTGCCAATTTAATAGCAGAGGCTCATTGTTCAGAGAATAAAAGTTGTGAGGATTCAATCAAAGATCAAGTTTCTACTCTTTCTCATGATGTTATTGATTTTACTTTTGATTGTATTTATGATTTGGAGCCTTTGGGGTTTGAAATATGTACAACTGAAGATGATCATTATAAGGGGTTTGAATCTCAAGATCCTTTAGAAGAAGTTAATTTGGGAACTCATGATGATGTTCGAATTACATATATTTGTAAAGATCTTATTGATCCTTTTCGAACTAATCTTATCGATTTGTTACATGAGTTTAAGGATTATTTTGCATGGGACTACTATGAAATACCTGGTCTTGATCGATTGTTAGTAGAACATCGATTAGCATTAAAACCCAATGCTCGACCTATAAAACAAACCCCTAGACGTTTTGCTCCTGAAATCAATGTGAAAATTAAGAAAAAGATAGAACGCTTGATTAAAGCCAAATTTATTTGAACCGCTCGTTATGTAGAGTGGGTGTCGAATATAGTTCCAGTGATGAAGAAAAATGGAAAATTGAGGGTGTGTATCGATTTTTGAGATTTGAACAATGCTACTCCAAAGGATGAGTATTTCATGCCAATTGCAGATATGTTAATCGATTCTGCAGCAGGAAACGAAATCCTAAGCTTCATGGACGGTTATTCTGGATATAACCAAATTTTTATTGCGGAGAATGATGTGGCCAAAACTACTTTCCGTTGTCCTGGGGCATTAGGTACGTATGAATGGGTGGTTATGCCTTTTGGTTTAAAAAATGCTGGAGCGACATATCAACGAGCAATGAATGCCATTTTCCATGAGTTTATTGGAAAATTTATGGAAGTGTATATTGATGACGTAATGGTCAAATCCATTTCTGTAAATCAACATATAGACCACTTAAGAAAAGCATTCTTGACTATGAGGAAAAAAGGATTGAAAATGAATCCTTTGAAATGTGCTTTTGGTGTGTCGGCAGGAAATTTCTTAGGCTTTGTTGTTCATAAAAAGGGGATAGCTATCGATAAGAATAAAGCAAATGCAATATTAGCTTTGTCTGCACCCAAATCGAAAAAAGAAGTACAATCGTTTTTGGGGAAAATTAATTATCTTCGAAGGTTCATTTCGAATCTTTCAGATCGAACCAGGGTGTTTGCGCCTCTAGTAAAATTAAAGAATGGTTCGAAATTTGAATGGACTACAAAACATCAGTCAGCATTCGATTCGATCAAAACTTATTTGGCCAAGGCCCCGATTATGGCAAATGTTCGTCCATTTGAGCCTTTAAAATTATATATTGCAGCATCTGAAAATTCGATTGGATGTATTTTAGCCCAAGATGATGAAAATGGGCATGAACGTGCAGTTTATTACCTTAGTCGAGTCCTAACTGATATCGAAACAAGGTATTTGCCGACTGAAAAATTATGTTTGTCATTATATCATGCTTGTATGAAATTAAAGTGTTATATGGTGGCTAAGTCGATAAAGGTGATAGCGCAAACTGATGTTGTTAAGTATATGCTTAGTTTCCCTATGTTAAGGGGGTGTTTGGGAAAATGGATGTTAGCATTAACAGAATTCGATTTGCAATATGTCCCAGTAAAAGCTGTTAAAGAAAAGGTCATTGCAGACTTTTTTGTAGATAATTCGAAAGGTCTGAATGACCAGGGGGCAAATATTATTGATGTAGAGGTCAATTATTAGAAATTATATTTTGATGGATCTAAACACAAAGATGGTGCAGGGGTTGGAATCCTCATTATTTCACCTGAGGATGTTCCATCTGAATTTTTGTTTGAATTAAAGTATCCTTGCTCTAATAATGTCGCTGAATATGAGGCTTTAATTTTAGGTCTCGAAATTTTAATTGACAAAGGAGCTTTAGAGGTTCAAATTCTAGGAGATTCACAGATGGTTTTAAAACAATTATCAAAGGAGTTTAAATATAATAATGAAACGTTACAGAAATATTTAGTAACTGCTTGGGAGATGTTAACTTCTTTTCAGAAGGTTTCTTTGGTACATATCCCTAGAATTTATAATGAAATTGCTAATGAATTGGCCCAAATTGCTTCAAGATATCGGGTTAGCCTGGAAACTATTAGAAAATTTTCTAGTATCCATCAAATTTTAGTGCCAGTAAGTGAAAGAGAAGTGCTGTGTATGGATGAATGGGAGGATTCTAATTGGAGAAAGCTTATTGCTCAGTATTTGAAAGATCCCAATATTGCAGTTGATAGAAAGGTAAAGTTACGAGCAATGAACTTTGTTTTATTGGCCGATGAGTTGTATAAAAAGGGATTGATGGAAGTTTGTCGAGATGTTTAGGTTGAGAAGATCAGAAGGTTGCTCTGGGTGAGGTTCATAATGGAATTTGTGGTGCTCATCAGGCAGGAAGGAAAATGAGATGGGTGTTATATCGAAATCATATATATTGGCCATCTATAATAAATGATTGTATTGATTATGCAAAAGCATGTCAAGAATGTCAGAAACATGGCTCGATACAACAAATTCCAGCAGCTGAGTTACATTTGATAATAAAGCCATGGCCATTTAGAGGTTGGGCTTTGGATCTAATTGGCTTGATTCATCCTCCTTCATCAAGACAACACAAGTTTATCTTAGTGGCTATTGATTATTTTACGAAGTGGGTTGAGGCTATTCCATTAGTAGAAGCTGGGCAAAATGAGATAATTGACTTTATTAAAGAAAATATTATCCGTCGATTTGGAATTCCTCAGACATTAAGTACTGACCAAGGAACTATGTTTACTGGTTAAAGAATTAAAAACTTTGCAGCTTCGAGAAATATTAATATGGTCACTTCGACTTCTTATTATGCACAAGCTAATGGCCAAGTTGAAGCAGCAAACAATATATTGATAGGCTTGATTAAAAAACATATTGGGAATAGGCCTTGAACATGGCATGAGACTTTAAGTCAAGTGTTATGGGCTTATCGAAATTCACCAAGAGGTTCGACAGGAACCTCACCTTATAAATTGGTGTATGGCTATGATGCAGTATTACCATTGGAAATTAATTTGAATACCTTGAGGGTATCGAAACAGAACGATTTGCCGGTCGATGATTATTGGAATGCAATGTTTGACGAGTTAAATGAGTTAGATTCAGAGCGAATCTTAGCACTAGAGAATATAATTCGACAGAAAGAAAGTGTTGCTCGAAGTTATAATCGTCGAATTTCTAGAAAATCTTTTCAAATAGGCGAATTGGTTTTGAAATTTATTTTACCAATGGAAAAGAAATCGAGATTTCTTGGTAAGTGGTCCCATAGTTGGGAATGTCCCTTTCAAGTGATAGGGACATATTCTGGAAACACTTATCAAATTAAAGATATCGAGTCAGGAAAGGTGATTAGCTCGATTAATGGAAAATATTTAAAACTTTTCTATTGTTGCCAAATATAGAAAATTCAGCATGCATAAAGTTTAAAAGAGACAAAAGTCATTACAAAATAAAAGGAAAAGTTTAAGGCACCAATAATTTAGCTAGAACAGAGCGCAGTTTTGTCCTTTTATTTTTCAGAGTTGTGAGCATCCCAGTTTGTTTAGATTTATCAGTCTGGATCTCCTCAAGTTGTTGTTCGACTTTCTCTCGCTCAGTGTCAATCGAGACAAGTTGTTGGATAAGGAGATGTTGCTCTTGCTGAGCTGCAACCAAAGGTCTAGCCAAGGTGGTCCGATTTTGGCATATAGTAGTGAGTTGTTTTTGAATTAGAGCCAATTCCGCTTTGAGCCTTGCTTCTTCTTGGTCATGAAAGGCTTGGACAGAAATAGCACGGGCAATCTTTAAATCAAACTCATCACGAGCATCTTTGATTGGTTGAGCGGTTGCTTGGTAATTTTCAATTCTGGATACGGCTGTGGTTTCTCGATTTTCAATTTCTTGGAATTGAAAATGGAATGCGACATTTTCTTCGACGAGTTGTTTAAATCCTCGAATTAAATCAAAATTGGGAATGTTGGTTGGGAGTTCAAAAGTGGAGCTTAAAAGAGAGGTTAAGAGTTGATTAAGGATTGGGCCATTAACCCATGTGGCAAGAGGATGATCCAAGAGCTTGATGAGTGATCGAAGTTGTTCCCGAGTGTCAGGATCCAATTCGATTGGAGGTCTTGTAGAAACTGGACTTGAGATGACTGGAACAGGTATTGGCACTTTGGTTCCTTGGATGATTTTATTCAAAATAGAAGTCAAGTCATCCAAGGTAGCACTAGATGGAGTTGTCGGGATAATTGACGTGCTTGGTCTTGGTCCTAGAGGAGTCTGAAGTTGTGCCAAATCTGAAGGTGTTGGTTGCAATTCTGGTGGAGTTTCTGAAACCTTGAATTTGGAGGAGTCTGAATTGGTAGTGTCAGCAGCCTTGGAAGCAAAATCAGAGTCTGGAACTATTAGATTCTTTTCAGAAAGAATAACTTGATTGTCTAGTAAAGTCGATTCAATCCTTTGAGTTTCTGCTGGAGAATGTTGTAAAGGATTGGCTGTTGGATCCACTATTTGTGTTGTGTGAGAAGAAAGTGGAAAAGTTGCTGGAATTACTCTGGATCCTGAAAATTGAATTGAGTCGTGTGACGTTGATTGTTCTTGACCATGTTGCTGTGGCAAAATTAATGGGTTAAGTTCTTCAGCAGAGGTGACTGAGTGAGTGACGTGGGCAGGCTAGAACAAAAGGTACACATTTGTGAGTTTAAATTTTACGTTAAAATAGGTAAAGTTTGTAGTGACGATTGTATTACCTGAGAAGTTTTGGTCCTGCGGATCAATTGGGGGCCAGAATCAGAATCGACTATATCTTCTGATTGGGAAGAGACAGCAGGAGTGTCTTTGTTGGCCGGTTCGATTTCCTCAGAACTCACAGTTGATGAAAGCAGTATCAACTGATAAGAAATCCAGAATTAAGTGTGATTTAAAAGACAAAAGTTGAAATATGTTTTAAATAAAGAGAGGAATTATAAAGTTACCTTTCGAGAAGTTTTAGTGGGAGTTTTCCTGCTTTTCGCTGGTGGTGGTCGAGCAGTTTCAGCTTTCCTTTTCTGAGTTCTTTTTGGAGAACTCTCAGCAACAAGGGCGGTTTGGATTGCAGTTTGTTGAATGTCTTCTAAGGTACGAGTGTACCTAGTATAATAGGCAGCCCACCATACAACACATGATTTGGTGATATAGGAACTGCGTTCATACACCATGAAATTAAAATGATCTCTGTGTTGTTGATTCATGGCGAGGCAAGAGTCGAAGTCTTCTTGAGTAGTCAGAAGGAAGTGACAAAAAGGGTCATTGTTTCGAGGCTGAGGATTGGGAATGGCTTGTGAAAATCCTAATTGTTTGGCGGACAGGTGATGAGCGGATAATTTATACGCTTTTTGGCATTGTTTTTAGGTAGTTTTCAGTATGTTTTAGTTAGTTTTTATTATATTTTTATTAGTTTTTAAATAAAAATTATATTTCTGGACTTTACTATGAGTTTGTGTGTTTTTTTGTGATTTTAGGTATTTTCTTGTTGAAATTGAGGGACCTGAGCAAAAATCTATTCAGAGGCTGAAAAAGGACTGCAGATGCTGTTGGATTCTGACCTCCCTGCACTCGAAGTGGATTTTCTGGAGCTACAGAAGCCCAATTGGCGCACTATCAATTGCTTTGGAAAGTAGACATCCTGGGCTTTCCGGCGTTCCAAGTCAGCATAAAAATTCTGGCATCAAAATGCCAGAACTGGCATAAAAGCTGGAGTTAAACGCCCAAACTGGCACAAATGCTGGCGTTTAACTCCAAGAAAAGTCTCTACATGTGAAAGCTTCAATGCTCAGCCCAAGAACACACCAAGTGGACCCGAAAGAAGATTTTTGCATTAATTACCTATTTCTGTAAACCCTAGGCTACTAGTTTTCTATAAATAGGACCTTTTGCTATTGTATTTTCATACTTTTTCAGATACTTTTGATCTTGGAATACTTTTCATCTTTGGGGAGGCTGGCCATTCGGCCATGCCTAGATCTTTTGTTTTTATGTATTTTCAACGGTGGAGTTTCTACACACCATAGATTAAGGTGTGGAGCTCTGTTGTTCCTCATGGATTAATGCAAAGCACTACTGTTTTCTATTCTATTCACGCCTACTTCTTCTCTAAGATATACACTCGTTCTTCAACTTGATGAATGTGATGATCCGTGACACTCATCATCATTCTCACCTATGAATGCGTGCCTAACAACCACTTCTGTTCTACATGCAAACAAGCTTGAATGTGTATCTCTTGGGTTTCTAATCTCAGATTAGAACCTTCGTGGTATAGGCTAGAACTATTGGCGGCCATTCCTGAGATCCGGAAAGTCTAAACCTTGTCTGTGGTATTCCGAGTAGGATCTGGGAAGGGATGACTATGATGAGCTTCAAACTCGCGAGTGTTGGGCGTAGTGATAGATGCAAAAGGATCAATGGATCCTATTCCAACATGATCGAGAACCGACAGATGATTAGCCGTGCGGTGACAACGCATTTGGACCATTTTCACTGAGTGGACGGGAGGTAGCCATTGACAACAGTGAAACCCAACATACAGCTTGCCATGGAAAGGAGTATGAATGATTTGATGAAGACAATAGGAAAGCAGAAGTTCAGGAGGAACAAAGCATCTTCATACACTTATCTGAAATTCTCACCAATGAACTACATAAGTATCTCTATCTTATTTTCTGTTTTATTCATATTTTAATTATCAATTCTCCATAACCATTTGAATCCACCTGACTGAGATTTACAAGATGACCATAGCTTGCTTCAAGCCGACAATCTCCGTGGGATCGACCCTTACTCACGTAAGGTTTATTACTTGGACGACCCAGTACACTTGCTGGTTAGTTGTGCGGAGTTGTGATAAAGAGTTGAGATTACAATTGTGCGTACCAAGTTGTTGGCGCCATTGATGATCACAATTTCGTACACCAAGTTTTTGGCGCCGTTGCCGGGGATTGTTCGAGTTTGGACAACTGACGGTTCATCTTGTTGCTTAGATTAGGTAATTTTATTTTATTTTTATTCTTCAGAATTTTTAAGAATGAATTCTAGAGTTTCAGATGATATTTTTATCATCACAAAAGCTGATTGATTCTCATCAATTTGGCTGTTGTATGCAATGTCCTGCTAAAGCTTGGCTAGCCATGTCTAATCTTTTAGACTGAAGCTTTATACTAACATTGCATGATTCCTAGAATTCTTATTAAGAATTTTGAAAGCTTTATTTTCTTTTTCCAAATAATTTTTGAAAAATACAAAAAAAAAGTTTTATAAAACCATAAAATCAAAAATAATTTGTGTTTCTTGTTTGAGTCTAGTGTCAGATTTTAAGTTTAGTGTCAATTGCATGTTTTTCTTTCTCTTGCATTTTTCGAAATCTTATGCATTATGCTCTTTGTTGATCTTCAAGTTGTTAGTGTCTCTAATATGAAAAATTTCTAAGTTTAGTGTCTTGCATGCATTGTTTATTTGATCTTGATTTTCCATGTTTAATTTCATTTTATTGTTTCTCATCATTAAAAATTCAAAAAAATTTTCAAAATTATGTCTTTTCAAGTCAATAATACAGAGAATTGAAGATTCAGAACATGCAGTAGAGGAATTACACAGAAAAAGCTGGGCGTTCAAAACGCCCAGTGAGGAAGGAAAACTAGCATTTAAACGCCAGCCAGGGTACCTGGCTGGGCGTTTAACGCCAGGATGGCACAAGAGGGAAGATTTTGTTTTTAATTCAAATCTTTTTCAAATTTTCATAATTTTTCAAAATCAAATCTTTTTCAAATCATATCTTTTCAATCATATCTTTTCAAAATCAAATCATTTCCATTTTTTTACTATTTTCGAAAATCCTTGCTACAATTAATGATTTAATTCAAAATTTTCAAGTTGTTACTTGCCTGTTAAGAAAGGTTCAATAATTGAATTTTAGAATCATATCTTTTAAATTTCTTAGCCAAGTCATTAATTTTAAAAATCAAATATTTTTAATTGTTTGTCAATCATATCCTTTTAAAACCATATTTTCTCAACCATATCTTCTCAATCACATCTTTTTCAAAATTGATTTTCAATCATATCTTTTTGATTTCTAATTTCAAAATCTTTTTTTCAAAATCACTTAACTACTTTCTCAATTTTAATTTTCGAAAATCATCAATCAATTTTTTCAAAATTTCTTTTAATTATTTCAAAATCTTTTTAAATTTAATTTCAAAAATTCTTCCCCTCTTCTCACATCCTTCTATTTAAGGACTAACACTCCTCCACTATCAGCAATTCGGACTCTCTCTATAAGTTCGAATTCTCATATCTACCTTCTCCTTCCATTCTTCTTTTCCTCTGACACCTCAAGGAATCTCTATACTATGACATAGAGGATTCCATACTTTCCTCTCCTCTCTTTCATATGAGCAGGAGCAAAGACAAAAGCATTCTTGTTGAAGCTGATCCTGAACCTGAAAGGACCTTGAAGAGAAAGCTAAGAGAAGCTAAAGCACAACTCTCTGGAGAGGACCTAACAGAAATTTTCAAACAAGAAGAAGCCACGACAGCCGAAAACAACAACAATGCCAACAATGCAAGGAAGGTGCTTGGTGAATTTACTGCACCTACTCCCGACTTCTATGGGAGAAGCATCTCAATTCCTGCCATTGGAGCAAACAACTTTGAGCTCAAGCCTCAATTAGTTTCTCTGATGCAACAGAATTGCAAGTTTCATGGACTTCCATTGGAAGATCCTCATCAATTTTTGGCTGAATTCTTGCAAATCTGTGACACTGTCAAGACCAATGGGGTTGATCCCGAGGTCTACAGGCTTATGCTTTTTCCCTATGCTGTAAGAGACAGAGCTAGAGTATGGTTGGATTCACAACCTAAGGAAAGCTTGAACTCTTGGGAAAAGCTGGTCAGTGCCTTTCTGGCCAAATTCTTTCCACCTCAAAAATTGAGTAAGCTTAGAGTGGAAGTCCAGACCTTCAGACAGAAGGAAGGTGAATCCCTCTATGAAGCTTGGGAAAGATACAAGCAATTGATCAGAAGGTGTCATTTTGACATGCTTTCAGAATGGAGCATCATAGGAATCTTCTATGATGGTCTGTCTGAACTGTCCAAGATGTCAATGGACAGCTCTGCTGGAGGATCTCTTCATCTGAAGAAGATGCCTGTAGAAGCTCAGGAACTCATTGAGATGGTTGCAAATAACCAATTCATGTACACTTCTGAAAGGAATCCTGTGAATAACGGGACAAATCAGAAGAAAGGAGTTCTTGATATTGATACTCTGAATGCATGAAGAACTGAAGATTGATGGTTTAGAATTCAGAATAAATTCTCGTTGCAAGTATAGTTTCTAAACCAAGCAATCAACCTTTCTTGCAAAAGTTCTGGTTGTCACAAGTAACAAACCCCTAAATAAATTGATAACCGAAGTATTTAAACCTCGGGTCGTCTTCTCAAGGAACTGCAGGGAAGTATGTTCTTATTATTGGTTATGAGTTTTGTAAATTGGGGTTTTGAAAGTAAGGAACAAGTAATTTAAATGACAATTGAAATAGATAAACAACTGTAAAATAAACTCTTGGCAAGGTATGAGAAATTGGAATTTCTATCCTAGTTATCCTTATCAGGTGTGATGAGAATTAGATTTTAATCCCACTTAGTTAAGTCAAGTGGACTAATTAGATTGATCCTCAAGTTCTAGTCAATCCCTGTGGGACGACTAGCTTTAGAGCGATCTAGATTTATTAGGAATCTGCCAATTTCAACCACTGCTGAGTTTGACAACTCAAGTGTTACCAATTAATCAACCAAGGCAAAAGGAAGAAAATGTAAATTATTAATGTAAATAAAGGAAAGCAATCATAATTCTGAAATACCTCAAATTATATTAAATAGAAAATCAAATCTAAACATGAATGGTTCATAAGCCAATTAGGCAACAAAAGTAATTAAAGGAAAGCATTAAAATATCTGAAAGCAAGGGAAGTATAAAGTAAAGGAGTATTGAACCTGATAAGGAGTTGGAATACTAAATTGAAATAATAAAAAATTCTAATCCTAAAACCTAAGAGAGAGGAGATAACCTCTCCCTCTAAAAACTGCATCTAAACTATGAAAAGTGAATATTGGAGCTCTCCCTTTGAATGGATGCATTCCCTCACTTCATAACCTCTAATCTGTGTCTTCTGGACTTGGATCTGGCCCAAAAAGGGCTTCAGAAATCGTTGGGGGCATTTTCTGTAATTTCTGGTGCGTGGCATCTGTCACGCGTCCGCGTGGGTCACGCGGTCGCGTCATCTGGAGTTTTCCTTGTCACGCGTTCACCTCGGTCATGCGTCCGCGTCATCTGCGTTCTGCTCATGGCGCGCGTCCGCGTCAGTCACGCGTTCGTGTCGCTGTCTTTTCGCACTAGGCATGCGGCCGCGTCGTCCATGCGTTCACGTCGCTGCCACTTTCTTCAAAAACTCCATTTTGTGCTTTCCTTCCATTTTTGTATGTTTCCTTTCCATCCTTTAAGTCATTCCTGCCTTAGGAGATCTGAAACTACTCAACACACAAATCACGGCATCGAATGGTAATAAAGGGTGATTAAAATAATTAATTTTAAAGCATAGGAAACATGTATTTCACATATATCACATAATAAGGAAGGGAAAGTAAAACCATACAATTTACATGAGTAAGTGGGTAAAGGATTGAATAAATCTCTTGAATTGAGCACAATATATATCATAAAATATGGATTTATCAACCTCCCCACACTTAAACAATAGCATGTCCTCATGCTAAGTCCAAGATAAAGAGTAAGGTAAGGTTAAAGTGGTGGAATCTCATGCAATGCAATCTATCCTAAATGTAACTACCTAAATGAGTCATGCAATTCTAATTTTTATTCACTTGTATATAAAACTTACATGTAGTTAAATTAATTCACATTCTCAAGGAATTATATATGCATAGCCAAACCCTGGATAATGTTAAAACACTTTTACAATTGAGATGGGTAAAAATATTTTTCAAACTTGCAAGACAATTAACAGTTTAAGCAGAGATATATGGTGATGAGCTATTGAACCCTCACTGGATTTTGTGTTTACTCTCTAGTCACTCAGTGTTTGTTGGGTTAATCACTCTGTTCTTCTTTTTATCCTTGCTTTCTATAGCTTTGTTCTTCATCTAACCAATCAACAATTATAGAATACAGACATACAAAAATCATGAGGTCTTTTTCAAGGTTGTAATGGGGCTAAGGTAAGGGTAAGGGTATATGTATACGGTTAAGTGAGCTAATAAGTGAATCCTTGATTAGTCTAAGATCTCACCTAACATACATATTTTGTAATTCAAAGCTTCTTAACCTATTTGCCCAGATTTTTCTCACTTTGTATTGCAAACTCATTAACTTAAATTTTATCCCATGTGCATTGATTCTTTTTATTTTGCAATTGGGGAATTTTTGTATCCCCGTAATTAAATACTGAAAATAAACTTTTTTTATTGCACATGGTAATTCAATTGTTTTGATTTCACATGAGCATGCTTTCCCAAATTTTTATTTTGGAATATCTTTATTCTTTTTAACTTTCTTACTTGTTTCTATCATCTATTTTCCCATAAAGTTCCCCACACTTAAACAATACACGATTTCTATCTTAAGCTAACCAAGGATTCAACTTGGGATTTTTTATTTTGTTTTTCTGCTTAAGGCTAGTAATGTGGTTTATATAACAAGAGGGGTTAAAAAGCTCAAGGGGGTTAACAAGGGTGATGTAAAAGGTAGGCTTATTTGGGATAAGTGAGCTAAACAAGTAATGGCCTCAATCATCTCATAGTATGTATCTATACTCTATAATTGGACATATAGATTAAAACAAAGCAAAGAACATCAGAATAAAAAAGAAGGACGAAACACACATGAATAAAAATTATGGTTTGAATGTAACCATACAATTAAGCTCAAAACTCACAGGCTGTGTGTTCTCTAGCTCAAAATTCATATATCAGTTATATATGTCATGCAAGTCAAATTTAAGAGTTCCCATTATTCTCAATGTAAAATTTCTTGGGTGGCTTTAAAGTTTTAGTGTTCCTCCTTGATGAAATGTTGTTAACTAACTAACATGTTATGTTCTATATACAAGGTGTGTGGATTGTTTTTATTCTGTTAAAGTCTCTAGTTTACGTCCTTTTTATTTTCAATTTAAACCAACTATCACATGCTAAAGGGTAAACTATACTAGTTAATCCACATATTCTATAACTAATAAGTTAGAATTGCAAACTAAACTAAATGGCTAAAATATGAAATAAAATGCAAAATGCAGAAAATAGAGTAAAAACACATGAAAAGAACAATGTATAAGTACTGAAAGATAAAAAATAAAAATAAAGATAAAAATACATAAAAATAACCAAAATAAAATAAAAGAGTCTGTAGTGGTTCACCAAAAAATACGCCAGAGATGGCGACCTCCCCACACTTAAAGTAAAGCATCGTCCCCGATGCTCACTCAAGCCGGGTGTGAAGGAGTGTCATCACTGGAAAGATGGGCTGCGGGAGTCTCGGTAGTGGCATGAGGATCTGCAGACTGGATGAGGGTAGGTGGATCTGTCTGCTGTAGGGGAGGCTCTGACTGGATAGGAATCTCTAGATCTGCGGCCTGAATCTGCTGGGGCTCCTCCTGCTGTGGCGCAGGCTGCTCCGGTCCTGCCTGTGCGGCCTGGGTGGGGTCCCCTCCTCGTGAGCATCCTCCTCCACCTCAGATGTATCAGAAGGGGTGTCAGGCTCGGAGGGGATGTCACCGCCGGAACGAATCATCAACTTGACGTGCTCATAGCGTTGCTTGTTGCGACGCTTCATACGATCCAAGCAGGCAAAGAGTCGATGCACCAAATGGTAAATAAGCTCAGGAGCAGCTGGAGGTGCAGTGGGTGGGGCAGGTGCAGCAGTGGAAGAAGAGGGGGCAGCTGAAGGTGTGGCTGTCTCATCAGAAGCAGTAAGGAATGAAGGTCTGTAGCCTAAAGCCAGAAAGTTCCTGCTGTGAGGAATGATCTTCTTGCAGTCCGCAGCAGGTGGCTTCTCATTAGCATCCTCCCAAGGCACGTCAGCTCGACGGCCTAGCTGGGTGACCAGATAAGGGAAGGGAAGGGTTCCTCTGACATGGACCCTGGCCATATAGTGCCGGATGAAACGAGGCAGATATAGGTCTTTACCCTCCATCACACACCAGAGGAGGGTAATCATAGCAGCAGGCAGCTCCGTCTCATGAGTGCTCGGCATAATAAAGTTACTCAGGATCTGGTGCCAGAGCCGAGCCTCATCATTCAAGTATATCCGCTTGATTCCTTTAGGCATGGTGGTGTTCTTACCCATGACCCATGGGACAGTAGGGTCAAGGGCTATCCTCTCTTTGACAGCATCCCAGTCGAATCTCAGAAACCTCATATCCTCTTCAGCCTTTTGGTAACCGTCAGGCTGATCTGACTTAGGCTAAAGGCGCAGAATATCCTCAATGGCCTCTTCAGTGACCAGTAACTGTTTTCCTCTGAGGTGCACTGTATCCAGGGAAGTCTTGAAATAATTGCAGTAAAACTCTCTTACCCAGGAAGCATTGACCTCAGCCAAATTCCTCTCCAAAAAGAACCAGCCTCTTTGTTTGATCTGATCGGAGGTGTACTGCTGTAGTTCTTTTGGAATTTTCAAAGTCCTCTCCAGGTACAGATTTCTAGAGGTAGCAAATACTGGATACATCAGCTAACAGTATCGGTTTGCAAACTTAATTGGATCAGTGGCAGGGAGGAGCTGGTCAGTCTTCTCCTGCGGGGTAAAATGCTTTTCCCGCCAGGAGTCATCATGCATAAGCTCCAGGAGAGACATAGAGGATTCACCTCGTTTCCATTTTCTAGTTGTTGCCTTGCCTTTTCCTTTTCTTTGAGTGTCAGACATCCTGAAAAATAGAAATCTAGGATATAATAAAAGTACAAAAACAAGTAGGGAAATAACAGGATAAGCACAAAGTGACAAAGGAGCAGTAGAATAATGAAATGAGTTGAATAATTATGCATTTTTGGAGTGTTTTAGAGTTTAAAAAGCTGAGATGAGAAAGTTCAATCCAAAATGTAATATAAATAGAATTCATGTTAATTAGGAAAAACCATAATCATGCCTTGAGTTAAAAAGTAAAAGTAAAGAGTGAGTCAAAAAGCAGAGGAGGTTGTTAGAAAGTTAAAAGTGGTTTTAAATTGAAAAAGAGGTTAGAAAGCAAAAATCAGTGAGTTAGTAAAAGAAAGTCAGAGTAAGTGGCATGATGATTGTTTTCTAAGTAACAAGAATTTTACAATTTGAAGCAACAGACAACTCATATTCAAGCAAGGAAATCAAGTTGTTGATGATTCATATAGATATACCAATAACGAAAATGTGAAATCAAATCATCAATAATGTGAGTTATTAACCGGGGAAACAGAAGGAATAAGAATGCTGGCCCGTGTATTCAGGAATTGGTTTGGTGAAAGCTAAGGAAAGAAAAATTGAAAATGTCAAAACCAATACATGAATGAGAATCAAAACGATTTACAGAAAATTGGGCAGCATTCCGGCTAAAATTGGATGTTCCCAGAAAATAAACAGCAAGCAGAATAGTTCATAGAAATTAAAATAAACTGCAAATAGATATAAATAATATGAACATGAAAGATCAGGTGCAATAGCAGCATGAACAGTAAGAACATCATAGGAACAATACTAACATCACAGCAATAGTAGAATTGCGAAAATTATAAAACAAGTAGCAAGAACAGCGCAATTAATCAGGCCTAAATTCACTAACCACATCCTAGCTACCTAACCACCTAGAATCCACTACAACATACATCTCTAACTAGCCTAAATTTAAACATAAACTGAAAAAAATATGAAAATAACTAGGAATGAAAGAAAGGTGGCATTCGGCGAAACCTGGTAGGCGTATGAACTAAGCTAAGGAACTGAGAGATGGCGGGGGTGTGGTTGCGGTGGTGCTGCGGCGGCGTAGGGTGGCACGGCGGCAAACCTTGGTGGCGGCAGGGATGGTTTTGTGGTGTTGGTTAGGGCTGGGGTGCAGAGAGGGGTGGTTAAGGGGGAAGGAAGGGAGGGGGGTGGGTGTTGGTGGGAGGTGCAGCGGTGAGGGTGCGGTGGTGGTGGCTGGCCGCGGAGGGAGCAGCGGTGGTGGAGGGAGGACGAGAGAGAAGAAGGGGAGGAAAGGAAAAGGGAAAGAGAGGGGAGAGGGGGGTGGCGTCGCGGTGGTTCTGGGCGTTCGCTGGTGGTTCGGTTGTGGTGGAGGTTTGATGAGGTTGGGGAGGAGAGAGAGAGCAGAGGGTGGTTGGGGGGGAAGAAAGGGAATGGGGGCGCAACGGGGTAGGGTTTCGCGTGACTGGGGGTTAATGAATTTGAATCCACGCGAACGCGTGGGGCATGCGGTCGCGTGGCTAGGGTGAAAAAAAGTTGACGCGATCGCGTCAGTGATGCGATCGCATGGAATGGGTAAAAGGATGAATGACGCGGTTGCATGAGACATGCGACTGCGTCGCTAGAATTTGTGCGAAACGCACAATTCCAGCGTCATTTCAGCGCAACTCTCTGTCTCCTTTGGGGTGTTGTGCAATCCATGCGACGCGAACGCGTCGCTCACGCTTTCGCGTGGGATAGGTTTTGTGCAAGTGGCGCGTTCGCATGATGGACGCGAATGCGTGGGCTGTTTGGTGATAAATGCGCGGCAGCCGCACGATTCCAGCCCAAATTTCTGGGCGTTGGAATTTTACGCCGATTTCCAGATCACGCGCGCGGACGCGTCGGAGGTGGTTTTCGCAACTGATGCGAACGCTTTAGCGATGCGGTCGCGTCATACGCCTTTCTCTCTCTTTTTTTTATGATATGCACTTATGCAGTTATGCAATATGTAATGCTAATGCAGATGCTTACAAATACTATCCAGGTTCAATGAAAATAAAACAATATAAGAATAAACAAAACAAAATAAAATGGAAACAGGAAGAATCATACCATGGTGGGTTGTCTCCCACCTAGCATTTTTTGTTAAAGTCCTTAAGTTGGACATTAGATGAGCTTCCTGTTATGGTGGCTTGTGCTTAAATTCATCCAGGAATCTCCACCAATGTTTGGAATGCCAAAAGCCTCTGGGGTCCCAAACTAGGCATGTAAAGCTTTTGAGCAGCTTCAAACAGATTCTCAGGCTCCCGGGGTGACGAATGTCAGAATATATTCCAGGATCCCAAGCTTTGCTGTTAAATCTGCCTTCGTCTTGATCTATATTCTTCCATCCGGGCGTTTTAGAAATTGTATTCTCACCAGGATGACCAAACGTCTTCCGAGACCCATTCGATTGAACATGATACCAATCCGTGCACTTCGAGTTGAAGCGTGGAACCTTATTGAACCTTGTGCACCAGCTCTGAGTACGAGCCATTTCCCTCTTACTCTTAAAGCCGCAGAGAGTTCTAAGCTGGCCATCTGTTTCAAGCAAACCATATTCAAGTGGAAAAGTAAAGTTAAAGGTTAAGGATTGTACCCACTTGAAGCTTGTATTAGGTGGTAATGGCCTTGGGACAGGTGTTTCCAGTGGTTCTGTAAGTTCTACTCCCTTGTGATCTTCTGTGAATTCCTCCACTTCTTTGCAAAATTCTTCAGCTGCAACTGCATCCTGATTAAAGTCCTCTATGTCTTCCTCATCACTTAAGTCATACGTTGGAGGTTGAGAGAAATCTACCTCGACGTCATCTTCGTATTCACTTGGATAAGGTTCTTTAGGCTCAAGGAATTCAGTTGCGAATGTGAGTTTGTGACTAGGAGAGCTTGATTCGTGATCATTCCTGCCCATGAAATCAACCTCTTGGTCTGTTCCGTCCAATTTTTCACAAGGCATATGTTGTGGAGGTCGTGCACTATCCTCCTTTGCATTAAATTCGGACTTCTCAGTGGAATCCTTTATGGTTCTTGAGTCCCATGGAGTTTCAGCATCTCCTAAATCTTCAACCACTTCTTCCTCTGCAACTATTTTAGCTTCCTCCACTTGTTCCAATACAAAGCCATGTTCCTCATTATCCACCGAAGTTTCTAGTGTTTCCTTCATGCTACGCTCTTCTTTTGATTCTCCACATGCTGCCATGGGAGTACTTCGGGTTCTCAGATATCAGGAAGCTATTAAATTTACTACCTCAGTTACGGCAGTAGTGAGTTCCAGTACGCCCTTTTTCTATCTTTGCTTGCCCTTGAAGAAGAACATGAAGTTTGTCATTCACTGGAGGTTGGGGTGGGTGTGAGGTCTCATTGGTTGGGGTAGAAGGTTCAAGGTAAGAATGTGGTGGTTCTTGGGAGTAATTAGATTGGGATTGTGGTAGATAAGGGTCATATGGTGCTGAATGGTGAAAAGGAACTTGTGAGTGTGGTGGTCTAAAGTTATGTTGAGAGGATGGTCTATAGGCACAGGGTGGGGCTTGTTGGTAGTTACAAGGCTATCCACCATATCTATTAGCTTGGTTTGCATTGTAAAGTGGTCTTTGTCCATGATATCTTGGAGGGTGTTGCTGCCGAAAGGGTTGATCAAATCCTCTTGGCTCCATCCATCTTTGATTGTTTAGACCTTGATGCATATTCCTGCTATAACTTCTGTTCCCTTCAACAATACTAGAACCAAACTCAAAGCGAGAGGGGTGAGAATTCATAGTAGCCAATTGAAATAAAAGGAGAAAACAAAAACAAATAAACAAGCAAAAGAAAAAATATTTACAATAACCAATAATAAGGCACACGTTTGCAGTTCCCCAGCAACGGCGCCATTTTGAAGAATTGAAGATTGATGGTTTAGAATTCAGAATAAATTCTTGTTGCAAGTATAGTTTCTAAACCAAGCAATCAACCTTTCTTGCAAAAGTTCTTGTTGTCACAAGTAACAAACCCCTAAATAAATTGATAACCGAAGTATTTAAACTTCGGGTCGTCTTCTCAAGGAACTGCAGGGAAGTATATTCTTATTATTGGTTATGAGTTTTGTAAATTGGGGTTTTGAAAGTAAGGAACAAGTAATTTAAATGACAATTGAAATAGATAAACAACTGTAAAATAAACTCTTGGCAAGGTATGAGAAATTGGAATTTCTATCCTAGTTATCCTTATCAGGTGTGATGAGAATTAGATTTTAATCCCACTTAGTTAAGTCAAGTGGACTAATTAGATTGATCCTCAAGTTCTAGTCAATCCCTGTGGGGGGACTAGCTTTAGAGCGATCTAGATTAATTAGGAATCTGCCAATTTCAACTACTGCTGAGTTTGACAACTCAAGTGTTACCAATTAATCAACCAAGGCAAAAGGAAGAAAATGTAAATTATTAATGTAAATAAAGGAAAGCAATCATAATTCTAAAATACCTCAAATTATATTAAATAGAAAATCAAATCTAAACATGAATGGTTCATAAGCCAATTAGGCAACAAAAGTAATTAAAGGAAAGCATTAAAATATCTGAAAGCAAGGGAAGTATAAAGTAAAGGAGTATTGAACCTGATAAGGAGTTGGAATACTAAATTGAAATAATAAGAAATTCTAATCCTAAAACCTAAGAGAGAGGCTAGAACCTCTCCCTCTAAAAACTGTATCTAAACTATGAAAAGTGAATAATTGGAGCTCTTCCTTTGAATGGATGCATTCCCTCACTTTATAACATCTAATCTGTGCCTTCTGGACTTGGATCTGTGCTAAAAAGGGCTTCAGAAATCGCTGGAGGCATTTTCTGTAATTTCTGGTGCGTGGCATCTGTCACGCGTCCGCGTGGGTCACGCGGTCGCGTCATCTGGAGTTTTCCTTGTCACGCGCTCGCCTCGGTCATGCGTCCGCGTCATCTGCGTTCTGCTCATGGCGCGCGTCCGCGTCAGTCACGCGTTCGCGTCGCTGTCTTTTCGTGCTAGGCATGCGGCTGCGTCGTCCATGCATTCGTGTCACTGCCAGTTTCTTCAAAAATTCCATTTTGTTCTTTGCTTCCATTTTTGTATGTTTCCTTTCCATCATTTAAGTCATTCCTGCCTTAGGATATCTGAAACTACTCAACACACAAATCACGGTATCGAATGGTAATAAAGGGTGATTAAAATAATTAATTTTAAAGCATAGGAAATATGTATTTCACATATATCACATAATAAGGAAGGAAAAGTAAAACCACGCAATTTACATGAGTAAGTGGGTGAAGGATTGAATAAATCTCTTGAATTAAGTACAATATATATCATAAAATATGGATTTATCAATGCCATATTGGCTCAGAATAAAATATTGACTTCGCAAGTCAATATGATCTCTTAGAGTCTGTCCGGAATGCAAGCAGCAATAGGCAGTACTAAAGAAGCATCCACTGAAGAAGAAGCTTATGATCCTGAGAACCCAGCAATGGAAGAGGTGAATTACATGGGAGAACCCTATGGAAACACCTATAATCCTTCATGGAGAAATCACCCAAATCTCTCATGGAAGTACCAACAGAGGCCTCAACAAGGCTTCAACAACAGTAATGGTGGAAGAAATAGGTTTAGCAATAGCAAACCTTTTCCATAATCTTCTCAGCAACAAACATAGAATTCTAAGTAGAACCACTCTGACTTAGCAACTGTAGTCTCTGATCTATCTAAGACCACTCTAAGTTTCATGACTGAAACAAGGTCCTCTATTAGAAATTTAGAGGCACAAGTGGGTCAGCTGAGTAAGAAAGTTTCTGAACTCCCTCCTAGTACTCTCCCAAGCAATACAGAAGAGAACCCAAAGAGAGAATGCAAGGCCATAAACACGTCCCACATGGCCGAATGCATAGAGGAGGGAAAGGCAGTGATTTCCACTGAGGAAGACCTCAATGGACGTCCATTAGCCTCCAAGGAGTTCTGAAGAAGCGAATGATTGACGGTTTAGAATTCAAAATAAATTCCCGTTGCAAGTATAATTTCTAAACCAAGCAACCATCCTTTCTTACAAACGCTTTGGTTGTCACAAGTAACAAACCCCTTTGAAATTGATAACCGAAGTATTTAACCTCGGGTTGTCTTCTCAAGGAATTGTAGGGAGGTGTTATTATTATTATTGGTCATGAGTCTTGTAAATTGGGGGTTTTGAAAGTGAGGAACAGGTAATTTAAATAACAAGGAAAATAAATTGCAGGAATTAATAAATTAATATCTAATAAAACTCTTGGCAAGGTATGAAATTCGGAAGTCCTATCCTAGTTATTCTTATGAGAATTAAAGTTAATCCCACTTAGTTAACCTTTACGAAAGCAAGGGCAAGTCAAGTGAACTAATTAGTTAGATCCCCAAGTCCTAGCCAACTCCTAAGGAAAGACTAGAGTTAGTGGGATTTCAATCAATTAGCAGACATAACAATCAATCACGATAAGGTTGATAAGTCAAGAGCCTCCAGTTAATCAATTAAAGCCAAGAATATAAAAAGCTAAATAAGAATCATAAATCTGAAATACCTCAAATTGCATTAAATAGAAAGTATAATCTAACATGAAGAGTTCATAAGCCAATTTGGCTAAAAAGAGAATCAACAAGAAAATTAGAATAAACTAGTAAGCCAGAATAAATAAAAGTAGAATAGAAGTTAATTTAAAGGAACATTGAACCTGAGAAGGAGTTGAAATAATAAGTTGAAATAATAAAGTTGAAATCCTAATTCCTTTAAGAGGAATCCTAATCCTAAATCCTAAGAGAGAGGAGATAAACTCTCTCTCTAAAAACTACATCTAAAACTAAAAATTATGAATTATGAGCTGATGATTATGAATGAATGGATTCCCCCACTTTATAGCCTCTAATCTGTGTTTTCTGGGCCGAAAACTGGGTCGAAAACAGCCCAAAAATTGCTGGAGAAGAAATCTGCCACGCTGATTTTCGTCACTGCGACGCGTCCGCGTGGAGCACGCGTTCGCGTTGCCTAGCGTCAGAGCAACTATGGCATATTATATATCAAATCGAAACCCCGGACGTTAGCTTTCCAACGCAACTGAAACCGCGTCGGTTGGACTTCTGTAGCTCAAGTTATGACTGTTTTAGTGCGAGAGGGTCAGGCTGACAGCTTTGCAGTTCCTTCAACTTCTTGTATTCCTTCAACTTTTGCATGCTTCCTTTCCATCCTCCAAGCCATTCCTTCCCTGTAAATCCTGAAATCACTTAACGCACATATCAAGGCATCGAATGGTAATAAGAGAGGATTTAAAATTAGCAATTTAAAGGCCCAGAAAACATGTTTTCAATCATAGTACAAGATCAGGAAGGAAAATGTAAAATATGCAAATCATATGAATTAGTGGGTGAAAAGCTGATAAAAACCACTCAAATTAGCACAAGATAAACCAAAAAGTAGTGGTTTATCAACCTCCCCACACTTAAACATTAGCATGTCCTCATGCTAAGCTCAAGAGAAGCTATAAAGGAGTGAAGAGGAATGGTAGAATGTATGAAATGCATCCTATCTATATGAATGCAACTACAGGCTAAGATGTTTCTATCTACTTGGTTAAAAGTAAATAAGCTCTTCAAGACAAATATAAATCATATTTCACTAATTCAAATCATACAATAAAAGACAAGTAAACTTGTAAGAAGATAGCTCCTGAAAGCAGGGAACATAGAATCAAGCATTGAACCCTTCACTGGTAGTGTATATCACTCTAGTCTCTCAAGTGTATAGGGTAATTCACTCTACTCTTTTCTAACCATGCTTTCTAAACTTTGTTCTTCATCTAACCAATCAACAAATATTTAATGTACCAATGCAAACATCATGAGGTCTTTTTAGGGTTGTAATGGGACTGAGGTAAAGGTAAGGATATATATATATATATATATATATATATATATATATATAAGGCCAAGTGAGCTAACAAAGTGAATCCTTGATTAGTCTAAGATCTCACCTAACATATACATACTTTATATAATTTTAAAATGCTTTACCTAGCTACCCAAATTTTCCCACTTTTGTATTACATGCTCATGTATCAAACTTATTTTTGAATTTTGTCCCATGTGCATTGATTCTTTTTATTTTTCATTTGGGGTAATATTTTTTTTTGTATCCCCTTATTTAATTACTTAAATTTTTTTTTCAATGCACATTGTAATTTAATTATTTTAATTTCACATGAGCATGCTTCCCAAATTTTCAAATAACTTATTCAATTTAATTCCCTACTTTTTCATATCATCCCATGTTCCCATAAAATTTTCCACACTTAAATTATACACAATATCTATCTTAAGCTAACCAAGGATTCAACTTGAGATTTTTATTTTGTTTTTCTGCTTAAGGCTAGTAATGTGGTTATGAAATAGAAGGGGGTTAAAAAGTTCAAAGTGGCTAACAAGGGTAATGTAAAAGGTAGGATTATTTGGGATAAGTGAGCTAATAACAAATAATGGCATCAATCATATGCAAGCATGTAAATACACTAAATAATAGACATATAGAATGGAACAAAGCAAAGATTGCAATTATAGAGAAGAAAACACACAAGAATAAAAATTTATGGTTAAATAATGTAACCATATAATTAAGCTCAAAATCTCACGGGTTGTGTGTTCTTAGCTTTTTAAACTATGTTCCAAATACAACTTCAAACAAATTTAACACAAAAAAAAAATTCAATTTAAATTAGTGAAATACTATAAAAATTTCTTGAAAAAGAAAATATTACTTCAACCAAGTAGTAACTAAATACATAAAATCAAACAAATATGCAATCAAATATGCAAATGCAACAATGAACAAACAAAGAAAATAAAGTATTGGTGTTGGAAAGAAGGTAACTAACCCCTGGAAGTCGGTATCGACCTCCCCACACTTAAAGATTGCACCGTCCTCGGTGCATGCTAAGATGTACAAGTGGACGTGTTGCTTTCAACTGATACTTTCCAAAGATTGTGCAGGTGGACTTGTTTGTCTTCCCATTAAGAAGCTTTTCCTCTCCCTTCGTGGTGGCCATCCTGAAAGAAGAGGAAAAAGAAGAAAAGTAACCCAAAAATAAAGATAGAAAATAAATAAAATATGGGTGTTAATGCCAGATAATAAGGGTCCCAATTACATGGTGGCTACAACATGCAAGTGAGAAAACAGTAGAAGTACATGGCAAATCCAGAGTGCAAAAATTTGCAACAATGGGGAAGAGAGTGCAAGACAATATAAATTAATGTCAATGCAAAATTAATACAAATATCATAAAAGATTAGCATTTGACTTAAATAATATTACCCAATAGTGTAAAACAAGTCACTGAGCACCAAAATAATACCAGAAAAGACACAACAGTTGAATATGAACAAGTGACACCAATGGAAAAATAATAAATTTAGAAAAAAAAGAAAAATATGCACAAAATTAAAATGCAATGAATAAAATATGCAAATAAATTAAGTAAAATAGAATGAAGGTGAAAAAGAATGAGAAGTTAAAGAAATAAAGTAAGAAAGAAAGAAGAAAAAAAGAAAAGATAGAAGAGATTAGGATTAGAAAAGAAAAGACAAGATAATTGGCGCTGATCTGGATAAGTTGTGCGGCGCAGGCGATGCGGACGCGTGGGTGACGCGGTCGTGTGGTGCGCGATAAGGTCAGGTGACGCGGACGCGTGGGTCACGCGATCGCGTGACCTGATTTGTGCAATTGGCGCGAGTACAGCCTCGCGTTCGCGCAACTCTCTGTTCGAAACTCTTTTTGCCAAATTTTTGGGTGACGCGGTCGCGTGGTTGACGCGATCGCGTGGATGGCCATTTTTGGAAAACGACGCGGCTGCGTGGGGAGCACGTTCGCGTGGTAGGGCTTGTGCTTCTAGCATGGTTCCAGCCCAACATACTGCCATATACCGCTTTACGTCGATTTTACAGAGCCACGCGTTCGCGTGGGTGACACGGACGCGTGGGAGGCATTTTTCCCACATGACGCGGACGCGTCAGCGACGCGGTCGCGTGGTTCCATTTGTGCCAAAGGCACGCCTCCAGCCATGCTCTCGCGTGACTTTCTGTTCAATTTTCTTTTCTTCCCAATGCACTGGTGACGCGGACGCGTCGGCGACGCTGTCGCGTCCCATGCGATTTTTTTTATATGATAATGCAGTATGCAGAATGCAATGCTAATATGAATGTTATGCATTATTCCAGGTCCAATCAAAACTCAAAAACAAACAAAATAGACTAGAATTAAAACTAAAAAAGGGACGATCATACCATGGTGGTTTGTTTCGCACCTAGCACTTTTAGTTAAAGTCCTTAAGTTGGACATTTGGTGAGCTCGTTGTCATGGCGGCTTGTGCTTGAACTCATCCTGAAACTTCCACCAATGCTTGGACTTCCAATAACTTCTATCAATACTAAGTAAATTCCTCAAGCTTTGATGGGGTTCTTCACAAGCTTTGAGCTCCCAAAGTTGATCCTCATATATTCCTGGATCCCAAATCTTGTTTCTACACCCGTCTTCAAGTTGATTATCATGATTTCATCCGGGTGGTTCAGCCTTAGAATTCTCACTGAAGTGTCCAAACAACTTCCCAGACCCATTCAATTGAGCTCTATACCAACCTTTGCGTTTAAACTTAAAGCTTCCAATCATAATGAATGATGAGCGGATATTTTATACGCTTTTTGGGGATAATTTCATATAGTTTAGAGTATGTTTTAGTTAGTTTTTAGTCTATTTCTAGTAGTTTTTAGGAAAAATTCATATTTCTGGACTTTACTATGAGTTGTGTGTTTTTTTGTAATTTCAGGTATTTTTCTGGCTGAAATTGAAGGAGCTGAGCAAAAATCTGATTCAGGCTGAAAAAGGACTGCTAATGCTGTTGGATTCTGACCTCCCTGCACTCAAATTGGATTTTCTGGAGCTACCGAACTCGAAATGGCATGCTTCCAACTGCATTGGAAAGTAGACATCCAGGGCTTTCCAGCAATATATAATAGTCCATACTTTGCATAAGGATAGACGACGTAAACTGGCGTTCAACGCCAGTTCTCTGCCCAATTCTGGCGTCCAGCGCCAGAAAAGGATCAAAAACTGGAGTTGAACGCCCAAACTGGCATAAAAACTGGCGTTCAACTCCACAAATGGCCTCTGCACGTGACTCACTCAAATCTCAGCCCCAGCACACACCAAGTGGGCCCCAGAAGTGGACCTCTGCATCATCCATCATAGTCCACTCATATTTTGTAACCCTAGGCTACTAGTTTAGTATTTAAACAACTTTTAGAGACTTATTTTGTATCTCATGACATTTCAGATCTAAACTTTGTATTCTCTGACGGCATGAGTCTCTAAACCCCATTGTTGGGGGTGAGGAGCTCTGCTGTGTCTCGATGAATTAATGCAAGTATTTCTGTTTTCCATTCAAACACGCTTGTTCCTATCTAAGATGTTCATTCGCGCTTAACTGTGATGAAGGTGATGATCCGTGACATTCATCACCTTCCTCAAACCATGAGCGTGTGCCTGACAACCACCTCCGTTCTATATCCGATTGAATGAGTATCTCTGAGATCTCTTAATCAGAATCTCCGTGGTATAAGCTAGAACTGATGGCGGCATTCATGAGAATCCGGAAAGTCTAAACCTTGTCTGTGGTATTCCGAGTAGGATTCAAGGATTGAATGACTGTGACGAGCTTCAAACTCCTGAAGGCTGGGCGTTAGTGACAGACGCAAAAGGATAGTAAATCCTATTCCAACCGGATCGAGAACCAACCGGTGATTAGCCGTGCTGTGACAGAGCGCGTGAGCGTAGTTTTCACTGGAAGGATGGAAGGTAGCCATTGACAACGGTGATCCACCAACACACAGCTTGCCATAGGAGGACGTGCGTGCGTGAACAAGAAGACAGAGGAAAGCAGAGATTCAGAAGACAAAGCATCTCCAAAACTCCAACATATTCTCCATTACTGCATAACAAGTAACCTTTAATCCATGCTCTATTGTTTATTCGCAATTCAACTGATAAACATAATTGACTTCCTGACTAAGATTTACAAGATAACCATAGATTGCTTCAAACCAACAATCTCCGTGGGATTCGACCCTTACTCACGTGAGGTATTACTTGGACGACCCAGTGCACTTGCTGGTTAGTGGTACGCGTTGTGAAAAGTGTGATTCACAATTCGTGCTACCAAGTTTTTGGTGCCGTTGCCGGGGATTGTTCGTGTTTGAACAACTGACGGATTATTTTGTTGCTTAGATTAGGAAAAATCTTTCCTTTTTTTGGTTTAGAGTCTTTTATTATTTATCCCTTGTTAAAATACTTTAAACTTATAGCTCAGTTATTTAGAACGTGGTGTTTATGTTCATGATAATTGGCTATCATAAATTTTTTAAAAACCTTTTTCAAAAATAAGGTCCCATAACTCATTTGGCTAGAGCATTAATCTGTGTTCTTGGTAATTGGGTTAGAATCTTTTATACTCTTTTCAAAACCTTCTTTTTCAAAAATAATTTTTTCTATTAAATCTTGTGCCAAACTTTAAGTTTGGTGTTTTCTTGTTGATTCCCCTTTGATTTTCGAAAATTTTGGTTTGGTTTTCTAAAAATTTTAAGTTTGGTGTTCTTCTTTCATGTTCTTGTGTTCTTGTGAGTCTTCAAAGTGTTCTTGAGTTTCCTTGTGTCTTGATCTTAAAATTTTTAAGTTTGGTGTTCCTTGGTGTTTTCCCTCCAAAAATTTTCAAAAACAAGGAGCATTAGATCTAAAAATTTTAAATCTTGTACTATCTTATTGTTTTTCTCTCTCCTCACTAAATTCAAAAATATCTTTTCAAAATATCTTTTCTAACTTCCTATCTTTTCAAAATTTGTTTCAACTAACTAACCAACTTTTTGTTTGTTTCTTAACTTTTTCAAAACTACCTAACTAACTCTCTCTCTCTCAAATTTTTGAAAATATCTCCCCTCTTTTTCAAAAATTTCTATTTTTTTTTAACTAATTATTTTTAATTTTTTACGAAAAAAAAAATTTTTCAAAATTCAAATTCTTTTTAGTTATTTTATTTTATTTAAGTATTTACTTCTTATAAAATAAAATAAATAAAAAGGTAAATCAGTCCAAGTTATATCCACATATCCATCATGGACATAAGTGGAGATGGACAGTCCAGGAGGACTTTGGGGTCATATTCTAACCCCTCTACTGCTTCATATGGGAGTAGCATCTGCATACCCTCCATTGGAGTTAGTAGCTTTGAGTTGAATCCTCAGCTCATTATAATGGTGCAGCAAAGTTGTCAGTGTTCCGGTCTTCCACAGGAAGAACCTACAGAGTTTCTGGCACAATTTTTACAAATTGCTGACACAGTACATGATAAGGAAATAGATCAGGATGTCTACAGACTATTACTGTTTCCATTTGCTGTAAAAGATCAAGCTAAGAGGTGGTTAAATAACCAACCTAAGGGCAGCATAAGAACATGGAAACAGCTGACAGAAAAATTCCTGAATCAGTATTTCCCTCCAAAAAGGATGACACAGCTAAGGCTGGACATCCAAGGCTTTAAACAAGGAGATAATGAATCTCTTTATGATGCCTGGGAGAGATACAGAGAGATGCTACGAAAATGCCCCTCTGAAATGTTTTCAGAGTGGGTTCAGTTAGACATCTTCTACTATGGGCTTGCAGAAGGAGCTCAAATGTCTTTAGATTACTCAGCTGGTGGATCTATCTATATGAGAAAGACAATTGAAGAGGCTCAAGAGCTCATTGATACAGTTGCCAGGAATCAGCATCTGTATCTAAGCAGCAACCCTTCCATGAATGAAGAGGTTAAAACAGTAACTGCTGAATTCAGTACTGTAAAACAAGCTGCTGAATTCAATCAGCAATTAGATTTTCTAACAAAGCAGCTAGCTGAATTCAAAGACAGGTTACAGGAGACAAGGATAGCTAATATGCATATGGAAAAACAGTTTAAGCAAACAAAGCAGCAGCTATCAAAGCAAATAGCAGAAGAATGCCAAGCAGTTCAATTAAGAAGTGGGAAAACATTAAATACCCCACCTCAAGGCATCAAAAATTCAAGAAATGAGCAACCCACCAAAGATTCCCCTGAGGACAGTAAGAGCCCAGGGAAAAATAATTCTGGCACTAAAACGCCAGAAAATAGGTGGAAGGCTGGCGCTGAACGCCCAGACCATGCCCAAAACTGGCGTTCAGCGCCAGAAACAAGGCAGGATTGGCGTTCAACGCCAGAAATGGGCAAGAATCTGGCGTTGAACGTCCAAATGGGGCAGAATCCAGCGCTGAACGCCCAACAGGGGCACATTTCTGGCGTTCAGGCGCCAGGAACAGACAGTGAGTTGGCATCTAACGTCACTCCAGCTTCTGACTCTGGTACTCAATTGCCAGTGAGGGATCAGACACACACAAGTGCTGATAACAACCCCTCTAAAAAGGCTTCTTTAACCACTAAGGTTGAGGAATATAAAGCCAAGATACCTTATCCTCAAAAACTCCGGAAAGAGGAGCAGGATAAGCAATTTGCTCGCTTTGCAGATTATCTAAGGACTCTTGAAATAAAGATTCCATTTGCAGAGGCACTTGAGCAAATACCTTCTTATGCCAAGTTCATGAAAGAGATCTTGAGTCATAAGAAGGAGTGGAGAGAAACAGAAAGAGTTCTCCTCACTGAAGAATGCAGTGCAGTCATTCTGAAAAGCTTTCCTGAAAAGCTTAAAGACCCTGGGAGTTTTCTGATACCATGCATATTAGAAGGTGATTGCACCAAGACAGCTCTATGCGATCTTGGGGCGAGCATCAACCTGATACCTGCATCCACTATCAGGAAGCTTGGCTTAACTGAAGAAGTTAAACCAACCCGGATATGTCTCCAACTTGCTGATGGTTCCACTAAATACCCATCAGGCGTGATTGAGGACATGATTGTCAGATTTGGGCCATTCGCCTTTCCCACTGACTTTGTTGTGCTGGAAATGGAGGAGCACAAGAGTGCTACTCTCATTCTAGGAAGACCTTTCCTAGCAACTGGACGATCCCTCATTGACGTCCAGCAAGGGGAAATAACCCTGAGAGTCAACGATGACGAGTTCAAGTTGAACGCTGTCAAAGCCATGCAGCATCCAGACACATCAACAGACTGCATGAAAGTTGACCTTATTGACTCTTTGGTAGAAGAGATCAACATGGCTGAGAGTCTCGAATCAGAGTTGGAAATCATCTTTAAAGATGTTCAGCCTGATTTGGAGGATTCAGGGGACATGAAAGAGCCTCTGAACTTTCTTCTGAAAGAGGAAAAACCTCCTAAACCCGAGCTCAAGCCACTGCCACCATCCTTGAAATATACATTTCTAGGAGAAGGTGACACTTTTCCAGTGATCATAAGCTCTGCTTTAAATTCACAGGAAGAGGAAGCACTTATTCAAGTGCTAAGGACACACAAGACAGCTCTTGGGTGGTCCATAGGTGACCTTAAGGGCATAAGCCCAGCTAGATGCATGCACAAAATTCTATTGGAGGATAATGCCAAACCAGTGGTTCAACCACAGAGGCGGCTAAATCCAGCCATGAAGGAAGTGGTGCAGAAAGAGGTCACCAAATTACTAGAGGCTGGGATTATTTATCCCATTTCTGATAGCCCCTTGGTGAGCCCTGTTCAAGTCGTCCCAAAAAAGGGAGGCATGACAGTGATTCATAATGAAAAAAATGAACTGGTTCCTACAAGAACAGTTACAGGGTGGCGCATGTGTATTGACTACAGAAGGCTCAATACAGCCACCAGAAAGGATCATTTTCCTTTACCATTCATAGACCAGATGCTAGAGAGACTAGCAGGTCATGATTATTACTGCTTTTTGGATGGCTACTCAGGCTATAACCAGATTGCAGTAGATCCCCAGGATCAAGAGAAAACAGCATTCACATGTCCATCCGGAGTGTTTGCTTATAGAAGGATGCCCTTTGGGCTATGCAATGCACCTGCAACCTTCCAGAGATGCATGCTCTCTATTTTCTCTGATATGGTGGAAAAATTTCTGGAAGTCTTCATGGATGACTTCTCAGTATATGGAGACTCATTCAGCTCCTGTCTTGATCACCTAAAACTTGTTCTGAAAAGATGCCAAGAAACCAACCTAGTTTTAAACTGGGAAAAGTGTCACTTCATGGTGACTGAAGGAATTGTTCTTGGGCATAAAATCTCAAACAAGGGAATAGAGGTGGATCAAGCAAAAATAGAGGTAATTGAAAAATTACCACCACCTGCCAATGTTAAGGCAATCAGAAGCTTTCTGGGGCATGCAGGATTCTATAGGAGGTTTATAAAGGATTTTTCAAAAATCGCAAAACCTCTAAGCAATCTGCTAGCTGCTGACACACCATTTGTGTTTGACACAGAGTGCCTGCAGGCGTTTGAAACGCTGAAAGCTAAGCTGGTCACAGCACCAGTCATTTCTGCACCAGACTGGACATTACCATTTGAGCTAATGTGTGATGCCAGTGATCATGCCATTGGTGCAGTATTGGGACAAAGGCATGACAAGCTTCTGCATGTCATTTATTATGCCAGTCGCGTTCTAAATGATGCCCAGAAAAATTACACAACCACAGAAAAAGAACTACTTGCAGTGGTTTACGCCATTGACAAGTTCATATCATATTTAGTAGGATCAAAGGTGATTGTGTACACTGACCATGCTGCTCTTAAGTATCTACTCACAAAGCAGGATTCAAAACCCAGGCTCATCAGATGGGTATTGCTTCTGCAAGAGTTTGATATAGAAATAAGAGACAGAAAAGGGACAGAGAACCAAGTGGCTGATCATCTGTCCCGGATAGAGCCAGTGGAAGGGACGTCCCTCCCCTTTCTTGAGATCTCTGAGACGTTCCCTGATGAGCATCTATTTGCCATTCAGGAAGCACCATGGTTTGCCGATATTGCAAACTATAAAGCTGCAAGGTTTATACCCAAGGAGTACAATAGAATACAAAAAAAGAAACTAATTACTGATGCAAAGTACTACTTGTGGGATGAGCCCTATCTCTTTAAGAGATGTGCAGACGGAATTATCCGTAGGTGTGTCCCCAGAGAGGAAGCACAGAGAATCCTATGGCATTGCCATGGATCTCAATATGGAGGCCATTTTGGAGGTGAGCGAACAGCCACCAAGGTTCTCCAATGTGGCTTCTATTGGCCCACACTCTATAAAGATTCCCGAGAGTTTGTACGTAATTGTGACAGTTGCCAAAGAGCTGGTAATCTGCCTCATGGTTACGCCATGCCTCAACAAGGAATCTTGGAAATAGAGTTGTTTGATGTATGGGGAATTGACTTCATGGGACCTTTCCCACCATCATACTCAAACACTTATATTCTGGTGGCAGTTGACTATGTATCAAAATGGGTTGAGGCTATTGCCACACCCACCAATGATACTAAAACAGTGCTGAAGTTCCTCCAGAAACATATCTTTAGCAGGTTTGGTGTCCCTAGAGTGTTAATCAGTGATGGGGGCACTCACTTCTGCAATAAACAGCTTTACTCTGCCATGGTTCGGTATGGAATTCGCCACAAAGTGGCCACTCCATATCATCCACAAACCAACGGGCAAGCTGAAGTCTCTAACAGAGAATTAAAGAGAATCCTGGAACGGACAGTAAATACCCGTAGAAAGGATTGGGCAAGGAGCTTGGATGATGCTCTGTGGGCTTACAGAACAGCATTCAAGACCCCTATAGGGACCTCTCCATACCAACTCGTGTATGGTAAGGCATGCCACTTGCCCGTGGAACTGGAACATAAGGCCTACTGGGCAACCAGATTCCTAAACTTAGATGCCAAATTAGCAGGAGAAAAACAATTGCTCCAGCTAAATGAGCTAGAGGAATTCAGATTCACAGCTTTCGAAAATGCCAAGCTTTATAAAGAAAAATCAAAAAAATGGCATGACATAAAGCTGTCATCTAGAATCTTTGAACCAGGACAGAAGGTCCTGTTGTTTAACTCTAGACTCAGGCTATTCCCCGGGAAACTGAAATCCCGGTGGAGGGGACCATACGTGATTACAAGTGTATCACCATATGGTTATGTGGAGCTTCAAGATATTGATTCTGATAAGAAGTTCATTGTCAATGGACAGAGAATCAAGCATTATCTTGAGGGCAACATTGAGCAAGAATGCTCAAGGCTGAAGCTAGATTAAAAGCTCAGCAAGGTCCAGCGAAAGACAATAAAGAAGCGCTTGCTGGGAGGCAACCCAGCCATGGGGCAACAATCCTCTAAGCATTTTGCCCTATTTTTATTTTTATTTGTTTATATAAAGTTCACTGACACTAAGGTAAAGAATCATTTGTATAAGTTTACAGGGTTACAGAAGGAATCTACACACAAAACAGAGATAGGGAGCTTACTGGCAAGAAAACGCCAGTGAAGGATAGCTATCTGGCGTTCACGCCAGAAAAGGACAACAACTGGGCGTTGAACGCCCAGAAGAGCAGCATTTGGGCGTTGAACGCCCAAAACAGGCAGTGTTTGGGCGTTCAAACGCCAGGATGGTGGGGAGGAGCTCTCCTTCTACCCATCTCCTTCTTTTTCTTTTGCTTGAGGACAAGCAAAGCTCTAAGTTTGGTGTGCTTATCCGTGATCACTAAGATCATGGCCCCTAAAGGAAAACAACCCACTCCAAGAGGAGCAAGGGCGTGATTTAAAGGAACTGAAGCGCCAGAAATTCTCTCTTGAAGGACCAAGCACCTCACAAACTAGAGGAACATCCACTTCCCAAACCTCAAGGTTGTTGAGTTCTAATCTTAGCCTTAACTCTATGATAACTGTTCTTATTTTAATTTTACCTTAGGAGTCATATAGTAGTAATTAGTATCTATTTTGATTTTATCTCCAATTAAGCTATAGTTTATTTTTCTCATCATCAGCAAACATGAATAAAGTAGTAGATCTTTTGAATAAGAAGCAATAAAATTTCGAGTTTTAATAAGAGAAATTCTAATTAGTTAAATCTGGTGGCAATGCTTTCTGTCTTCTGAATGAATGCTTGAATAGTGCATATATCTTTTGAATTTGTTGTTTAAGACTGTTAAATATGTTGGCTCTTGAAAGAATGATGAACATGAGACATGTTATTGAGAATCTGAAAAATCATAAAAATGATTCTTGAAGCAAGAAAAAGCAGCAAAGAACAAAGCTTGCAGAAAAAAAAAAAAAGAAGAAAGAAAAAAAAAAGAGAGAAAGCAAGCAGAAAAAGCCAAAAGCTCTTAAAACCAAAAGGCAAGGGCAAATAAAAAGGATCCCAAGGCTTTGAGCAGCAGTGGATAGGAGGGCCTAAAGGACTAAAATCCTGGTCTAAGCGGCTAAACCAAGCTGTCCCTAACCATGTGCTTGTGGCGTGAAGGTGTCAAGTGAAAACTTGAGACTGAGCGGTTAAAGTCAAGGTCCAAAGCAAAAAGAAGAGTGTGCTTAAGAACTCTGGACACCTCTAATTGGGGACTTTAGCAAAGCTGAGTCACAATCTGAAAAGGTTCACCCAGTTATGTGTCTGTGGCATTTATGTATCCGGTAGTAATACTGGAAAACAAAGTGCTTAGGGCCACGGCCAAGACTCATAAAGAAGCTGTGTTCAAGAATCATCACACTGAACAAAGAGAATCAATAACACTATCTGAATTCTGAGTTCCTATAGATGCCAATCACTCTGAGCTTCAATGGATAAAGTGAGATGCCAAAACTGTTCAGAAGCAAAAAGCTACTAGTCCCGCTCATCTAATTAGAATCTGAGCTTCAATCAAAAACTCTGAGATATTATTGCTTCTCAACCTATTAGTCTTCTATTTTATTTGTCTAGTTGCTTGAGGATAAGCAACAGTTTAAGTTTGGTGTTGTGATGAGCGGATATTTTATACGCTTTTTGGGGATAATTTCATATAGTTTAGAGTATGTTTTAGTTAGTTTTTAGTCTATTTCTAGTAGTTTTTAGGAAAAATTCATATTTCTGGACTTTACTATGAGTTGTGTGTTTTTCTATAATTTCAGGTATTTTTCTGGCTGAAATTGAAGGAGCTGAGGAAAAATCTGATTCAGGCTGAAAAAGGACTGCTAATGCTGTTGGATTCTGATCTCCCTGCACTCAAATTGGATTTTCTGGAGCTACAGAACTCGAAATGGCATGCTTTCAATTGCATTGGAAAGTAGACATCCAGGGCTTTCCAGCAATATATAATAGTCCATACTTTGCACAAGGATAGACGACGTAAACTGGCGTTCAACGCCAGTTCTCTGCCCAATTCTGGCGTCCAGCGCCAGAAAAGGATAAAAAACTGGAGTTGAACGCCCAAACTGGCATAAAAACTGGCGTTCAACTCCACAAATGGCCTCTTCACGTGACTCACTCAAATCTCAGCCCCAGCACACACCAAGTGGGCCCCAGAAGTGGACCTCTGCATCATCCATCATAGTCCACTCATATTTTGTAACCCTAGGCTACTAGTTTAGTATTTAAACAACTTTTAGAGACTTATTTTGTATCTCATGACATTTCAGATCTAAACTTTGTATTCTCTGACGGCATGAGTCTCTAAACCCCATTGTTGGGGGTGAGGAGCTCTGCTGTGTCTCGATGAATTAATGCAAGTATTTCTGTTTTCCATTCAAACACGCTTGTTCCTATCTAAGATGTTCATTCGCGCTTAACTGTGATGAAGGTGATGATCCGTGACATTCATCACCTTCCTCAAACCATGAGCGTGTGCCTGACAACCACCTCCGTTCTATATCCGATTGAATGAGTATCTCTGAGATCTCTTAATCAGAATCTCCGTGGTATAAGCTAGAACTGATGGCGGCATTCATGAGAATCCGGAAAGTCTAAACCTTGTCTGTGGTATTCCGAGTAGGATTCAAGGATTGAATGACTGTGACGAGCTTCAAACTCCTGAAGGCTGGGCGTTAGTGACAGACGCAAAAGGATAGTAAATCCTATTCCAACCGGATCGAGAACCAACCGGTGATTAGCCGTGCTGTGACAGAGCGCGTGAGCGTAGTTTTCACTGGAAGGATGGAAGGTAGCCATTGACAACGGTGATCCACCAACACACAGCTTGCCATAGGAGGACGTGCGTGCGTGAACAAGAAGACAGAGGAAAGCAGAGATTCAGAAGACAAAGCATCTCCAAAACTCCAACATATTCTCCATTACTGCATAACAAGTAACCTTTAATCCATGCTCTATTGTTTATTCGCAATTCAACTGATAAACATAATTGACTTCCTGACTAAGATTTACAAGATAACCATAGATTGCTTCAAACCAACAATCTCCGTGGGATTCGACCCTTACTCACGTGAGGTATTACTTGGACGACCCAGTGCACTTGCTGGTTAGTGGTACGCATTGTGAAAAGTGTGATTCACAATTCGTGCTACCAATGAACCTTGCAGGATAATTCTTATCACTGACCATCTTCCTCTTACTCTTAATGCCACAAAGAGCTCTAAGCTGACCATCCGTCTCTAGTAGCCCATATTCAAGTGGGAAAGTAAAGGTCAAGGATAAGAATTTTACCCACTTGAACGTTGTGTTGGACGGTAATGGCCTTGGGAGAGGTATTTCTAACGAATTTGCAAGCTCTACTCCCTTGTGCTCTTCTCTGACAACTTCCACCTCTTTGCAAGTTTCTTCAATATCAACCTCTTCCTCTTGGTAGCTTTCTTCCAATTCAATCTCTTCTTCATTGCTCACTAAGGGCATGGGAGGCTATGCTTCTTCTTCTTTAATCTCCATCTCTTGACCAACCTCTTCCAAGTCTTCAACTATGATATGCCTTGGAGGTTGTACACCCTCCTCAGCATCAATTTCAATCGCCTTGGAAGGAGGCTTTATAACCTAACTTTCCCATGGAGGATCTGCATCTCCTAAGTCTGCAACCACTTCTTCTTCTGCAACTATTATGGCTTCCTTCACTTGTTCCAATACAACGCCATGTTCCTCATTGTCCACCGAAGCTTCTAGTGTCTCCTTCATGCTTCGCTCTTCTTTTGATTCTCCACATGTATCCATGGGAGTACTTTGAGTGCTCAGATGTTGGGAAGCTAATCGATTTATTAACTCGCCTAAGGCGGCCGCGAAATTTAGCACACTCTTATTCATCCTTTCTTGCCCTTGAAGAATAGCAGTAAGGGCGTTGTTATCTAATGGAGGTTGGGGTGGATAGGAGGGTTCATTATTTTGGAGAAAGGGTTCATAATAGGAAGGTGGTTCTACTTGATAAGGATATGGAGATGGTGAATATTAAGGTGGTGGTTCTGGGTGTGGTTCATATGGTGGTTGGTGTGGTGGATAAGGATTAGGGTCATATGGAGGTGAATGGTTGTAGGTGGCTTGTGAGTATGGTGGTTCAAAGCTATGTCGAGGAGGCGGTTCATAAGCATATGGTGGGGCTTGTTGGTAACTGCAAAGGGGTGGTTGTTGCCATGAGGGTTGATCAAATCCTTGTCGCTCCTCCCATCTTTGATTGTTCCAACCTTGATGCTTGTTCTCATTGTAATTTCATCTTCCTACAACATAATTGTAACCAGACTCATAGCCAAAGAGGTGAGAGTTTATAATAACAAATAAAAATTAAAAATAAAAATAAAAACAATTTTAAATTAAAAGGTTATTGAAATTTAAATTTTGAATTTGAAAATTAAACTTTGAAATTTGAAATTTGAAAATTTTGAAATTTGAATTTTTTTAAAATTTTGAAATTTGAATTTTGAAAAAGTCAACAATATAAGATAAAAATTTGAAAAAGATTTAAATTTTGAAAAGGTTTGATTTTTAAAATTTAAATTTTAAAATTTTAAATTTGGATTTTGAATTTTGGAATTTAAATATTGAAAATTGAAATTTGATTTTGAAATAAGATAAGATAAGATTTTGAAAAAGATATGATTTTTGAAAAAGATTTGAATTTTGAAATTTAAAACTAAGATAAGATAAGATAAAAATTTTAAAATCAAAATCTGAAATTTTTTTTATGCAAATTTCAAAAATTCAATTAAAATAAAGAGAAAAGATATTTTTGAATTAAATGAGGAAAGAGAAAAACAATAAAATGACACCAAACTTAAAATTTTTATATCAAAATGAAGAAAACAACTAAGAACAACTTGAAGGTCAAGATGAACAAGAAGAACAACTTGAAGATCAAGATGAACACTAAGAAATTTTTTTTTTAATTTTAATAACTAAATAAAAACCAATAACCTCTTAATTTACGAAAAAACAAAAATAAAAACAAAAATAAAAACAAATAAACAAGCAAAAAGCAAATATTTACAATAACAAAGGCACACGTTTGCAATTCCGCAACAACGGCGCCATTTTAAAGAAGCGAATGATTGACGGTTTAGAATTCAGAATAAATTCCCGTTGCAGGTATAGTTTCTAAACCAAGCAACCATCCTTTCTTACAAACGTTTTGGTTGTCACAAGTAACAAACCCCTTTGAAATTGATAACCGAAGTATTTAATCTCGGGTCGTCTTCTCAAGAAATTGCAGGGAGGTGTTATTATTATTGGTTATGAGTCTTGTAAATTGGGGGTTTTGAAAGTGAGGAACAGGTAATTTAAATAACAAGGAAAATAAATTGCAGGAATTAATAAATTAATATCTAATAAAACTCTTGGCAAGGTACGAAAATTCGGAAGTCCTATCCTAGTTATTCTTATGAGAATTGAAGTTAATCCCACTTAGTTAACTTTTACGAAAGCAAGGGCAAGTCAAGTGAACTAATTAGTTAGATCCCCAAGTCCTAGCCAACTCCTAAGGAAAGACTAGAGTTAGTGGGATTTCAGTCAATTAGCAGACATAACAATCAATCACGATAAGGTTGATAACTCAAGAGCCTCCAGTTAATCAATTAAAGCCAAGAATATAAAAAGCTAAATAAGAATCATAAATCTGAAATACCTCAAATTTCATTAAATAGAAATTATAATCTAACATGAAGAGTTCATAAGCCAATTTAGCTAAAAAGAGAATCAACAAGAAAAATAGAATCAACTAGTAAGCCAAAATAAATAAAAGTAGAATAGAAGTTAATTTAAAAGAACATTGAACCTGAAAATGAGTTAAAATAATAAGTTGAAATAATAAAGTTGAAATCCTAATTCCTTTAAGAGGAATCCTAATCCTAAATCCTAAGAGAAAGGAGAGAACCTCTCTCTCTAAAAACTACATCTAAAACTAAAAATTATGAATTATGAGCTGATGATTATGAATGAATGGATTCTCCCACTTTATAGCCTCTAATCTGTGTTTTCTGGGCCGAAAACTGGGTCGAAAACAGCCCAGAAATCGCTGGGGAAGAAATCTGCCATGCTGATTTTCGTCACTGTGACGCATCCGCGTGGAGCACGCGTTCGCGTCAAGGAAACTATGGCATATTATATATCAAATTGAAACCCCGGACGTTAGCTTTCCAACGCAACTGAAACCGCGTCGGTTGGACTTCTGTAGCTCAAGTTATGACTATTTTAGTGCGAGAGGGTCAGGCTGACAGCTTTGCAGTTCCTTCAACTTCTTGTATTCCTTCCACTTTTGCATGCTTCTTTTCCATCCTCCAAGCCATTCCTGCCCTGTAAATCCTGAAATCACTTAACGCACATATCAAGGCATCGAATGGTAATAAGAGAGGATTTAAAATTAGCAATTTAAAGGCCCAGGAAACATGTTTTCAATCATAGCACAAGATCAGGAAGGAAAATGTAAAACATGCAAATCATATGAATAAGTGGGTGAAAAGCTGATAAAAACCACTCAAATTAGCACAAGATAAACCAAAAAGTAGTGGTTTATCAAGTTCCCTAATGAGGAACCATGGGAATCTGAGGCTCACACTGAGACATAGAGATTCCATTGAATTTACTTCTGCCATTCATGAGCTCTGATGAGTATTCTTCCTCTGAAGAGGATGAAGATGTTACTGAAGAGCAAGTTGCTAAGTACCTTGGAGCAATCATGAAGCTAAATGCCAAGTTATTTGGTAATGAGACTTGGGAGGATGAACCCCCCTTTCTCACCAAAGAACTGGATGACTTGACTAGGCAGAGATTACCTCAGAAGAGACAGGATCCTGGAAAGTTCTCAATACCTTGTACCATAGGCACCGTGACCTTTGAGAAGGCTCTGTGTGACCTGGGGTCAAGTATAAACCTCATGCCACTCTCTGTGATGGAGAAGTTAGGGATCCTTGAGGTACAAGCTGCAAGAATCTCACTAGAGATGGCAGACAATTCAAGGAAACAGGTTTATGGACTTGTAGAGGATGTCTTGGTAAAGGTTGAAGGCCACTACATCCCTGCTGATTTCATAATCCTAGACATTGGGAAGTGTAAGGATGAATCCATCATCCTTGGCAGACCCTTCCTAGCCACAGCAAAAGCTGTGATTGATGTTGACAGAGGAGAATTGGTCCTTCAAGTGAATGAGGACTCCCTTGTGTTTAAAGCTCAAGGATATCCCTCTGTAACCATGGAGAGGAAGCATGAAAAGCTTCTCTCAATGCAGAGTCAAATAGAACCCCCACATTCAAACTCTAAGTTTGGTGTTGGGATGCCATCGTCATGCTCTGAGTATCTGTGA
Source organism: Arachis ipaensis (assembly GCF_059453495.1). NCBI lineage: Eukaryota > Viridiplantae > Streptophyta > Magnoliopsida > Fabales > Fabaceae > Arachis > Arachis ipaensis. The sequence continues at coordinate 100,187,998 of NC_142439.1, forward strand.
GGCTCCATGAGAGCCCACTGTCAAGCTATTGACATTAAAGAAGCGCTTGTTGGGAGGCAACCCAATTTTATTTAATCATATCTATTTATTTTCTATTGTTATTTTATGTTTTTTGTAGGTTGATGATCATGTGAAGTGACAAAAACAACTGAAAAAGTAAAAATAGTATTAAAAACAGCACACCCTGGAGGAGAAGTTTACTGGCATTTAAACGCCAGTAAGGGTAGCAGAATGGGCGTTAAACGCTCAGTCTGGCACCATTCTGGGCATTTAACACCAGAAATGGCCACAGAGCTGGCATTTAAATGCCAGAAAGGGGAGAAAAGCTGGCGTTAAACGCCAGAAATGGGCAGCAACCTGGCATTTAACGCCATGATTGGCAACCAAAGGGGCGTTTACATGCCAACATGGTGCAGGGATGAGAAATCCTTGACACCTCAGGATCTGTGGATCCCACAGGACCCCCACCTGCCTCATCTCTCTCTCCCTTCTTCACACCTCAATACTTCTTCCCCAAAAAAACCCCTCACCTATCAAATCCTACCCTCTTCTCCATAATCTCTTCACCAATCCACATCCATCCATCATAAAACCCCTTACATCTCCTCTATTTTCTTCTTCTACTCTTTTCTTTCTTCTCTTGCTCGAGGACGAGCAAACCTTCTAAGTTTGGTGTGGTAAAAGCATTACTTTTTGTTTTTCCATAACCATTTATGGCATCAAAGGCCGGAGAAACCTCAAGAAAGAGGAAAGGAAAAGCAAAAGCTTCCACCTCCGAGTCATGGGAGATGGAGAGATTCGTCTCAAAGGTCCATCAAGACCACTTCTATGAAGTTGTGGCCAAGAAGAAGGTGATCCCCGAGATCCCTTTCAAACTCAAAAAGGGTGAATATCCAGAGATCCGACATGAGATTCGAAGAAGAGGTTGGGAAGTTCTCACCAACCCCATTCAACAAGTCGGAATTTTAATGGTTCAAGAGTTTTATGCCAATGCATGGATCACCAAGAACCATGATCAAAGTGTGAACCCGGACCCAAAGAATTGGCTTACAATGGTCCGGGGGAAATGCTTAGATTTTAGTCCGGAAAATGTAAGGTTGGCATTCAACTTGCCCATGATGCAAGGAGATGCACGCCCCTACACTAGAAGGGTCAACTTTGATCAAAGGTTGGACCAAGTCCTCATAGACATTTGTGAAGAGGGCGCTCAATGGAAGAGAGATTCAAGAGGGAAGTCAGTTCAACTAAGAAGGCATGACCTCAAGCCCGTGGCTAGGGGATGGTTGGAGTTCATCCAACACTCAATCATTCCCACTAGCAACTGGTCTGAAGTTACTATAGACCGGGCTATCATGATCCATAGCACCATGATTGGAGAGGAAGTAGAAGTTCATGAAGTTATATCCCTAGAACTCTACAAGGTGGTGGACAAGTCCTCTATTTTGGCAAGGTTAGCCTTTCCTCATCTCATTTGTCACCTCTGCAATTCAGCTAGAATTGACATAGAAGAAGACATCCTCATTGATGAGGACAAGCCCATCACTAAAAAAAGGATGGAGCAAACAAGAGAGCCCACTCATGGATAAGAGCATGAGCAAATTCCTCATCATGAAATCCCTGAGATGCCTCAAGGGATGCATTTTCTTCCACAAAACTATTGGGAGCAAATCAACACATCCCTAGGAGAATTAAGTTCCAACATGGGACAATTAAGGGTGGAGCACCAAGAGCATTCCATCCTCCTCCATGAAATTAGAGAAGACCAAAGAGTCATGAAGGAGGAGCAACAAAGGCATGGAAGAGATATAGAGGAGCTCAAACACTCCATAAGATCTTCAAGAGGAAGAACAAGCCGCCATCACTAAGGTGGACCCGTTCTTTAATTTCCTTGTTCTTATTTTTCTGTTTTTCAAAAATTATACTTTGTGTTTTATTTATGTTTGTGCCTTATTACATGATCACTAGTGTCTAAGCGTCTATGCCTTAAAGCTATTAATGTCCTATGAATCCATCACCTTTCTTAAATAAAAAGTGTTTTTAATTGCAAAAAGAAAAAGAAGTACATTAATTTCGAATTTTAAAATAGTTTAATTATTTTGATGTGGTGGCAATACTTTTTGTTTTCTGAATGAATGCTTAAACAGTGCATATCTTTGAATTGTTGTTCATGAATGTTAAAATTGTTGGCTCTTGAAAGAATGATTAAAAAAGGAGAAATGCTATTGATAATCTGAAAAATCATAAAATTGATTCTTGAAGCAAGAAAAAGCAGTGAAAAGCTTGCAAGAAAAAAATATATGCGAAAAAAAAAGAGGCGAAAAAAAAAAGAGGGAAGAAAAAAGAGAAAGAAAAAGCAAGCAGAAAAAGCCAATAGCCCTTTAAACTAAAAGGCAAGGGTAAAATAAAAAGGATCCAAGGCTTTGAGCATCAGTGGATAGGAGGGCCCACAGGAATAAAATCCTAGCCTAAGCGGCTAAACCAAGCTGTCCCTAACCATGTGCTTGTGGCGTGAAGGTGTCAAGTGAAAAGCTTGAGACTGAGCGGTTAAAGTCGTGGTCCAAAACAATAAGAGTGTGCTTAAGAGCTCTGGACACCTCTAATTGGGGACTCTAGCAAAGCTGAGTCACAATCTGAAAAGGTTTACCCAGTTATGTGTCTGTGGCATTTATGTATCCGGTGGTAATACTGGAAAACAAAATGCTTAGGGTCACGGCCAGGACTCATAAAGTAACTGTGTTCAAGAATCAACATACTGAACTAGGAGAATTAATAACACTATCTAAATTCTGAGTTCCTATAGATGCCAATCATTCTAAACTTCAAAGGATAAAGTGAGATGCCAAAACTGTTCAGAAGCAAAAAGCTAATAGCCCCGCTCATCTAATTAAGACTGATCTTCAAAGATATTTTTGGAATTCATTGTATATGCTCTTCTTTTTATCCTATTTGATTTTCAATTGCTTGGGGACAAGCAATAATTTAATTTTGGTGTTGTGATGAGCGGATAATATATACGCTTTTTGGCATTATTTTTAGGTAGTTTTTAGTATGTTTTAGTTAGTTTTTATTATATTTTTATTAGTTTTTAAATAAAAATTACATTTCTGGACTTTACTATGAGTTTATGTGTTTTTTTCTCATTTCAGGTATTTTCTGGCTGAAATTGAGGGACCTGAGCAAAAATCTGATTCAGAGGCTGAAAAAGGACTGCAGATGCTGTTGGATTCTGACCTCCCTGCACTCGAAGTAAATTTTCTGGAGCTACAGAAGCCCAATTGGCGCGCTCTCAATTGCGTTAGAAAGTAGACATCCTGGGCTTTCCAGCAATATATAATAGTCCATACTTTGCCCAAGATTTGATGGCCCAAACCGGCGTTCCAAGTCAGCATAAAAATTCTGGCGTCAAAACGCCAGAACTGGCATAAAAGCTGGAGTTAAACGCCCAAACTGGCACAAAAGCTGGCGTTTAACTCCAAGAAAAGTCTCTACATGTGAAAGCTTCAATGCTCAGCCCAAGCATACACCAAGTGGGCCCGGAAGAAGATTTCTGCATTAATTACCTATTTCTGTAAACCCTAGGCTACTAGTTTTCTATAAATAGGACCTTTTGCTATTGTATTTTCATACTTTTTTAGATACTTTTGATCTTGGAAAACTTTTCATCTTTGGGGAGGCTGGCCATTCGGCCATGGCTAGACCTATTGTTCTTATGTATTTTCAACGGTGGAGTTTCTACACACCATAAATTAAGGTGTGGAGCTCTGCTGTTCCTCATGGATTAATGCAAAGCACTACTGTTTTCTATTCTATTCACGCCTACTTCTTCTCTAAGATATACACTCGTTCTTCACCTTGATGAATGTGATGATCCGTGACACTCATCATTATTCTCAACTATGAACGCGTGCCTGACAACCACTTCCGTTCTACATGAAAACAAGCTTGAATGTGTATCTCTTGGGTTTCTAATCTCATATTAGAACCTTCGTGGTATAGGCTAGAACTATTGGCGGCCATTCCTGAGATCCGAAAAGTCTAAACCTTGTCTGTGGTATTCCAAGTAGGATTTGGGAAGGGATGACTGTGATGAGCTTCAAACTCGCGAGTGTTGGGCGTAGTGACAGACGCAAAAGGATCAATAGATCATATTCCAACATGATCGAGAACCGACAGATGATTAGCCATGCGGTGACAGTGCATTTGGACCATTTTCACTGAGAGGACGGGAGGTAGCCATTGACAACGGTGAAACCCAACATACAGCTTGCCATGGAAAGGAGTATGAATGATTGGATGAAGACAATAAGAAAGCAGAAGTTCAGGAGGAACAAAGCATCTTCATACGCTTATCTGAAATTCTCACCAATGAACTACATAAGTATCTCTATCTTATTTTCTGTTTTATTCATATTTTAATTATCAATTCTCCATAACCATTTGAATCCGCCTGACTGAGATTTACAAGATGACCATAGCTTGCTTCAAGCTGACAATCTCCGTGGGATCGACCCTTACTCACGTAAGGTTTATTACTTGGACGACCCAGTACACTTGCTGGTTAGTTATGCGGAGTTATGATAAAGAGTTGAGATTACAATTGTGCGTACCAAGTTGTTGGCGCCATTGATGATCACAATTTCGTGCACCAACAGGTGAGGAGCATACAAAGTTATCTTGAATATTTCCTTTTTTTTTTTTTGTAAAGATAATCCTGTGGGGATTACCTGAACGGCTAATAGGTGTGCCCAACTTCGATTGGCAAGTTCACTTGCTTCATTTGAGTTTGGAAAAAGCAAATGATCTAACTAGGCAAGGCCTCGGTTGTGGCGTAAAAAAGGAGTGAAATTCAGTTGTTCATTCTCAAAATTTTTACAAGAATGAAAAATGGTGAAAACAGTCCAAAACCTATCCTCGTCTGATTGTACATTTGGGAAATTGGGTTTGTATGTAGATAATTAAAACCCTTCAATATACTGCTTGTCAGTATGACCACTCTCGGGTTTGGTCATAAAATTCTCAAAGATGGCATTGAGCTAAAATTGAAGAAGCCATAGAGGGCCTCCTGCACTTATTATTTTGTTATCTCGTAGGTCACAAACAAATTGGCCAAGTTCTTCGAAGATGTGCCCCAAAAGAAGCTTAGCCAGGTTGAAAGTTTTACCTTCGTGGAGAAGTATAGCCAAAGAGAGGTAAAGTTTTGACATTTGGACGCTATGAGAACAAAATAGAATTGCATTTAACCAGTAGAATAAGAAAGCTACATGTTCATTATTGGTGATTCTTATACCTTCTCTACCATGTTATGGGTGATGAAATCACTGTAAGAACTACTCAGAACGACGTTGTATTGACGTTCAGGTCGCATTTCAGAAGTATAATCTGGTGAATTGATGGGAAGTCCAGTGATTGCGGCTACATCGAGAAGAGACATTCCAATCATTCCATAAGGAAGGTAGAAATTATTGGTGGTTCTGTTCCAGAAGCATGTAACAGCCCCGGTCATCCAAGGATGTGTAGTCAAAGAAAAATGAGAGAGTCTCAGCAGTTCATGAATCCCTAGAGCTCCCCAACTGGCACTTTTGGTGGGTTCGAGACGTCGGTACCAGGCTGTAAAGTCATATCCCCGTGGATTGATTTTTGGGTTATTTCTGAACGTCTTTTGGTTGATAAAATGTGAAATATTGAAAGATTAGTTTATTAGCAAATCTTCCCCTTCAGCATTGGGAAAAGAAAGAGATTTTCTGTTCACCTTTTCCAGAGATTCAATTGGTCCGAGGAAGCAATGTGTGTCAGTTTCGATTGTGAAAGGAATTAAAATCCTATTATCACTAGACTGAATGTGAGGATCATCAATGATTTCATCATCAATCTGATTGAGAATGCGAAGAGCTGGTGGAGGTGGTGGTGTTGATGCATGGCCTTTACCTTTGTCAGAAGATGTGATTTGTGAGGAAGAGCCAGCCATTCTCAGATTGAAAAGTTTTGTGAAGAGATTCAAGGTTGTAAAGAAAGCTTAGAGAATGATGGAATTCAAGAAAATTGAATGAAGGTAAGAATGGTGGATCTAAAGTGTTATTGTAACCGTTACTATAGAAGAAAATGCAAAAAGAGGTAACTTCTTGAGGAAGATGGAATGGTGGAGAGAGAAGGCGTGACTCTTGGGAGACGTGTCGAGTGGACTGGTGATAATGGAAGGTTTAAACGATAATTATTATTAATTTGAAAACTGACGTTTTTGGATTAAGTGCTTTGCTTTTCGATAATGATTCCAAAGGAAACCACATTAATCCAAGGGGGCAATTTGTTAATCGAAAAATTAATTTCGATCGGAAAGAGTCAAATCGAGAAATGTTAAGTATAGGTTTTTCGAGAAAATGTGCTTAGGAGGCTAAGTTTGGGAGTTGCTGACGTTGGAATTGTTTCCAATTGCTTTGTCGAATCGAAGAAGCTAAGTCGAGAGGGAGATTCGATTTGAAGGAGGACTTTCAGAGATTTAGTCGAGTGGTCAACGAAGTGAGAAGGTTAATGGATAATTAGTCACATAGGGAATATCTATAATCGTGTAGCGAAAACAGTTACCAAGGGCGGTTGTGTTTCAAAGTTGTAATTTATTTTAATTATAATTAATTGTAATTAATGTGATCCAATTAACCGTTATGTAAGGTTAGCCTATAAATACTAGGAAATTTCAGTGAAAAGGTGTTGGAACTTTTACTCGGAAAAACACTCAAGCACACTCACATCTCAGGGAATTCCTAAGTCTGCAATCGAGTAACTTTTCTGTAGGGTTCCTTCTACCTTCTTTATTCTTTCAAATTATTTTCCTGTAAATTTAACATTTCAATTGATTTTATCTATTAAGTGTTCTTTGCTTTTATTGTTGAATTTATCTTTCTACGTTTAAATTTTACATGTTGAAGTCCTTTGATTCAAACGAAGGCAATTTATTGTTTTTTCTTTAATTTCTTTAAAAATTGTTGTTTTAGTTTTCAAAACTTTAATTTCTGAGTTTTATTTGTCAATTCATAAATTTATTTTATTTTAATTTTCAAATTTAGTCTGATCGAAGATGCTTTGATACGCTTCTAGAAAATTGGTACTTGCACAGAGTAGTAGGTTTCGCTCCTAGATCATTAGATATCGAACCACCATCGATTTGCTAAAAATCGACAAAACACACTCAATCCAGCTTCTCTAAACTCCAAACACACCCTTACTTTTTTGGTTTTTTTTTTTTTTTTTTAATTTCCTTTCATTTTACGTCCTCTTCTGTTTTTAGGGATGTTGTTTCCCTTATTATTAACTGCCGAGAGCACTGAACAAACCGCGACGAAACAATACATTTAGCTGCTGTGGGAGTGTGGGCCGGGTCATGTATACCGTCGTAGCAATTGTCAGTAATTGATAAATCGCAACGCTTTCGAAACAGCCGCTAATAAACTGCTGCCATAGGATTTCTTGGAGTGAATCTAGTTTCCATGTATGCACCGATTTAAAAGATGCCTTTCTATTACCCGAGTCATTCCAAGGTAAGAAGTGAAGCGATTACAATGCGCATATATGTCATTTCTTTATTATTCTATTTGAAACTTATATTATTTCGTTTGCGGGGGGAGATACTAGGTTTTCTTCAAATGGATAAAGGTCAAAATGGGATTGTAAATCACAAGATTCGAGAGCCATTCGTCTATAGTATATTGGTTACTCTCTTCTATCCTATCTGATATAAAAAAAAAAAGTAAAAGAAATAAATTAGGATAAGAATTGACTAAACATTTTTCTATTTGGATTAGGTTATTGACACGAATGTCGTTTATATTTGGTGAAGGCATTTACATTGTTGTCGCCATCACCACCGTTCACCAAACGTAATATTTGTATGTTAAATCCAAATGTCTTAATAACCCAAACGTAATATGTGTTTGTTAATGATTATCTTCTTGGATGATAATAACCCAAATGTTTTAGTCACCCAAAAAAAAAAAAACCTAATGTTTGATCAACTTGCTTCTACTTCGTAGTAGGCTTAAAAATAAACAATCCACCAATCATATATACATTGGACTCAAATTATTTGTTTAAAATTTTAGCACGCATGTAATATAAAATATTGAACTAAATAAAATCCATTTATCATTTTGATAGAAAGTCATTCTTTACACAATTGATTGAAAATTTAAAGAAATTATAAAGATAAGAAAAATACTACGGTGCTCTATAAAATTACAGGATCGAGTATTTTTATGGTATATCAGTATATGTGATTTATAAATAATTATTACATATTTTATTAATTAAATTTAATTCACTTTCAAAGTTTAAATTTATTAAAAATGAATATTAAAATATTGATTAGATCAAAGAACTTAACTTTAAAAAACAAGCATTGCCTCCTGATTCTAACAATTTTAAATGGCTACAAAAATCTCAGAAGAATAATATATAAAGAAGTATTGAAATCACAATTAAGAACATTAAAACAACATATACATTCTTCAGTTTAATTTGTCTAAGACCGAACACATCATAGTTACATATACCTTTTGGTAACAAGATTAACACAAGCTTTTTTTTTTATTTATTTTTTTGGAGCATCATAAACCAATATTTACACTTTGCACAAATTTATACCACTAACCAAAAAGCATGAATTGAGGACCCCTTTACTTTCTTCCCCAACATTTCTATCTTAAGAAACAAACTTGGAACACTTGAATTAAGCCTTCATCTTCATCTTCATCTTCATATTTACGCGGCGATTCGACGGTGTGTCAATCCTTGATGAGAAGATTGGACACTAGAAGAAGAAATGACCTGGGTAACACTAGAAGTAGAAGCAGAAGTAGGGTTTTGAAACCTACCCGAATCACCCGGTAGCCTCATGTATGAATACGAAGGTGAATCACAAATCCATGTTCCTGAAGCAACACCTTCATTACCATACTTGTATTGCATTATAGCCTTGTAAACAAAAGGAATAAGACCCTCCATTTTGAAAAATGTGATGTGTCAGGTAGTTTGAATAGAAATCAAAGAGAATTTGAAAGGTTTATTCTTTGATTTGGAGTGTGTATGAGTTAATTGGAGAATGAGAACATTTATTCTAGTATATATAAATGGATTAGAGAGTGACGATGACGTGGCATAATAGAGTTTTTTTAATTTTTTATTTATATATATTAGATAATTAGAGTCCACGTTTTCACGCAAGGGATGGAAGCAAGAAATTTTCAACGCGAACTCACCATAGATGACCTTTGAAAGCTATGTGCAAACCAACAACGCCTATCTTCATAGAAGCACATACCACTAATTGGAAACAAATTAATTATCATGTTTTCATTTATTTATTAATTCTTTAAACTACTTTTGGAATAGATATACAATTTCATATTATTACTAATATTATCACATGGTTTCAAAAACGAATTTTCCCCTATATTTTCTTCTAAGATAATTGGGAATAAATAGTTACAATTTTTTTAAAGCTAGTTAGGAATAAATTACAGATGAGGCAAATTTCAGAAAGTAAATTCTATTTTTTGTTTTTTTCTTTATTATAGGTTAGCTGGTTTTGTTTGATGGGTTTGAGCTTTCGAAACAAGATTGGATGGTTTGGGATTTGATAAGTCATCCTTTATTATTTTTATTTATTTTATTCCTCCCTATCCTATGAGTCTAGACAGTCCACTGGTATCTCTTGAAACCTGGGTATTAATTTTTTAATTCTAATATTCTTCTTGGGTTCTAGCTGTTTGTTTACATGTTGTTTTTAAGTAGGTAGATTTTATGGTGTTTATAATTTAATGTTTAATTTTTATTTAATTTATATTTTACGATAAAATTTAAAAAATTAATAATTATTTGTTTTTATATTTTTAAAATTAAATATTAATTTTTAATTTTTTTAATAAATTAAACAAATACTTTTAAACATCATAATAATCACTTCGCTCTTAATAAGGTGCCTGATAATAAATGAATAATGGTGGCCGCCACCTAGCTATATGTATCTCTGTGCTTGATGGCTGATATAAAATCTTTTATAATTTATATATTAATCATCATGTTTTGCATATTGCTTATAGGGCCACACGGCTACACCTAACTCAGAGAATTATTTTATTAAGAGCTGATTTAGTTGTACTATCATCACTAGATGTGATACAATTTTTCTTTTTATTGCTTGTGACTCACTTTTGAGTTTTCTTCCCCTAATGGTGTATATGCTTTTTCTGTCCATGATATGATGCCCTTTATTTTATTTTATTTTATTTTTTCTATTTTATTTTTTCTAATGCGATCTTTAATTTATTTTCCTATTGCATCGAGTCTTATCTTCTTTAAGTTGTATCACTTGTAACTAGGGTTAGGAAGCGAGAAAGTCCATCCCATTTCATTTTATTTCGCTTACATTTTGTTTGGATAGATAATAGAAAATGGAAGAAAAGAAAATGAAAGAAAAAAAATGAGAGGAATGAAAATAGAAGAAAAAATGGATTATTTTATGTGTTGTTTGGATAAAGAGAAAATAAATGAAAAGAAAATAGAGAAAAAAATTTTTTTTGTTTGGATAGAAAAAAAAGTGAGAGGAGAAAAAATTATAATAGAAGAAATTACATTAATACTCTTATATCTTTTATTTTTTTAATTAATCAAAGGATAAATTGGTAATTTTATACTTATTACATATTTTTCTTCCATTTTCATCTCATCCTTGAGAAGAAAACATTTTTATGGGTCCCACATCAATTTTTTTCTTTCCACTCTATTTTCCTTCCTCATCCAAACAACAAAAAACTCACATTTCCATCCATTTTCTTTCTTCACATTTTCTTTCCTTCCATATTCACCCCATCCAAACAATGTGTTAAAGTCTATTTTATAGAGGATTGACCTATTTCATTTTGTTTAGTGAGCCGATTTTAAAATTCTATCCCATCATGTTTAATTGTGGAATAGCAGACTAAACCTACCAAATTTTCTTTTTTTTTTATTATTATTAATTATTAAATAATATATATAATTTTATAATTATTTTAATAAATTTATAACTTCTAAAACATAAAAAAAATTATAATTTTTATATTCAAAAATATTAAAGTGTTTGTAATTATAAATACCTAATAAATATAATTATAAATATTGTCTCTAAAACAAAATAAATATAATTATAAATATTGTCTTTAAAGCAAAATAAATATAATTCAAAACACTCAATTTTCATCTTCATTTTTTTTGTAAGTTGGGTCGGAAGAAGTTGGGTTTTGGCAAAAAATTGCAAAAGTACCCCCTTACCAAAAAAATAATAAACCCGGCGGAAAAGTCCGCTCTACCCTGTCAAAGCCCGCCAAAATCCGCGGTTTAAGTGGTACGAGTTAGGCGTGATTTTGCTATTTGGCAGTCTCAATCTTTTAGTTCGACCAGTCTTTTTTGGCGGGTTACGCAGGCCGACTCGGCAAGTTTAGACTTGTTTGCCATCCCTACTTCTAAGCTATGATAAAAAAAATTAAGATTTATTTTTATAAATAATTAAATATCTTTTTATAAAAATGTTTAAGATAAATCATATATATTATTTTTTATTTTTTTTACACAAATATCTCTTCATCATAAAATTATTCTTTAATTGTTTTGCTACCAAATTCAGCATGTCAAGTAAAGAAGATTAAAAAAAAAAACACGCATACACATACTTTACGACGATCCTTATCAATTCTCTCTCACTCTAATAATAACCAAAGATATCAATTTCATATGAGAGAAGATTTGCAAAGGAGGTTATTAGGAGTCAACCACAAAATTATGTACACTTGAATAAACCATATTTGAATTAATAATTAGATTGTAAAATGTAAACTCAAATATGAAACACCATCTATCTCTCTACACCAAACATTAGAAACAAAGGAAATATTTTAATGTTGGACCATCTCTTAATATTTTTTTTTTTGTAAATAATCATGAAATTAAATAATCGCATATTGCTGACTTTTTAAGATTGAATAACTTTATAATTAGAAGTTATACTCATTTGAAAAATACGGAGTCACTCTTTAATTTGATAATTTAAAGAAATAATTTTTTTTTTTGGAAAAGTCTAGGGGCCAGCAATTTTTGTGTTTTCTGGCCAGCACTTAACCATCAAAACAAAAGTGAGTGATTTCCCACCATTAGATGTAATCTCACACCATTAGAAACGTTATTGATGGCCAATTGATGGTTACAAAACACCAAAATTACTGGCTCCCTAGCATTCCTCTTTTTTTTTTTCATGATTGATTACCATGGATGTATTCCCTTCTTGAAAAGGATAGTGTGATTAGTGAGGAGATTTCGAGAACTTCAAACTTAATTATGCAAGACTAGTTAGTTATTTGCTAGGTCAGTTAGTTACTTTTGGTGGTTAATTTTCTGTCAAGGATTGACCGAGTCTGAGACTTGCTATGTATATATATGTGCTGTGCATAGAGGTTAAGAGTTCAGTTTTCGTTTTTTGATGAGTTACTTTGCACTGCAAGCAATTCTTTTTTTCTCAGTTTTTAAACTCTGCTTTTCTTTCCTTTTCTGTTTCATTTTCTTTTCTATTTATTCCTTTATTCAATTCTATTAGAAAGTTTGCATGATATCAAGAGCTTAAGGCAAAAGATTCATAGCTTCTTCTAATGAAGATTCTAACAATTCAGTTGTCAATAATAATCTCTTTACAAATATTCAACCAACCATTCTTGCTCAATTTCTGCAAATTTCTTTTAAATAAAGACCTTTCAATCCAATTGGTGATAAACTTGAAGAAAACAATCAGAAGACATGGCAATAATAAGCAATTTTGGCCATAAAAGGCCAGAAATTTGAAGACTACTTGTATTTTGATCGTGTTCCACCTCAATTTGACTCTCCTGAAAATCAAGCAGTTAGGATTGAGACTCAGTAGTACAAAAATTGGGACAGGATGATTACAATCTGGTTTCTTGGCTTCTTGCTTCAATAGATCCGGTCTTCAAATACAAGATGGTGAGATGCAATTACAGCTATAAAATTTGGGGAAGGATTGAATATTACTTCTCAAAATCAATAAAGTGCAAAATCAAACAATTGAAAGTACAATTAAAAATCATAAAAAAGAATGGTAATACAACTACGGATTATATTTTCAAGATGAAAGCTGTAGCAGACTTTTTGGCTGCATTAGGTAATCCTCTTACTCATGATAAACACATTGATGCAATTTTAGAAGGTCTTAGTGAGGACTATCAAGTGATGCTAACCACTGTCACTTCAAAGCCTGAGCTATATAGTCTATCTGAGGTTAAAACCATGGTACTTACTCATGATGATATGGTTCAAAAATTTTGAAAGCCTGAGAGAATTTTTCGTTCTGGCCAATTATACTCACACTTCTTTTCCCTTTATGCCAAATTCAATATGAGGCACTAATTCTCAAAGAAGAGGTAGGTCTGGAGGTCGATTTGCAGAGGAGGGAGATCTTTTTATCAGTCTCCAAGGCCACAATGTCAAGTTTGTGGTCGCATTGACCATATAGCTTGGCATTGCTTCCATATATTCAACTACAAAATCCCTCATCTATCAGTGAATCAAGATACTCGAGGAACTCATACCTCTTTTACAGCATCTGGTTCCACTTCATCTACTCAATCAACCTCCATCCACTTCATCCACACCTCCTCTAGCAACATCCATTTTCATAATCCTACTGCCTACATTGTTGTTCCGTCTACCGTCTCTGATCCGTATTGGTATCCAGACACTGGTGCATCTCACCATGTTACACTTTATTAGTCAAATCTAATTGCATCTTCTGAATATTCAGGTCTTGGATCAGTTTAAAATTGGGAATGGTACAAGTATTCTTATTAAACACATTGGTCATTCTTTTCTTTGTGCTTTAAAAGATGGTTTTCATACAAAAGCTTGTTCATACTCCGCACATCATTCAAAATCTGATAAGTGTTTATAAATTTGCATAAGATAACTATGTTTTCTTCGAATTTCATGCTCATTACTGTGTTGTTAAATGTCAATTCACTAAAGAAGTTCTTTTGCAGGGTTTTAGATGTAGTACCCTACCACACAAACCTTTACGCCTAGGATGTAAATCAAAGACTGTGAGGTGCTACGACATCTAAAAATAAAATACATACATATATAACAAGGATAATATAGCTAGGAGCCTTGAAAGAAAAGGATGAGATCAAAATAAAACTGAAGATGCATCGCTCACGAAAAACGATAAGACTAAAAGCTTATACAGAAAACCAAAAGACAAATATATAGAGTTCAAACGGATAAGTATAATCAAGTTCTAAACTCGACCTGTGAAGCAAAGGCCGGCCAAAGGATACGTATACATATATACACGCCAAAATGTTTCCCAAAAGACAAAAATATAAATCCTATTTCTCCAAGTCAACCTCTAAGAGGGACAAAATACAATATATATACTGTGGAGAATATATATATATATATATACACATAACCTAAGTACAAAATATAACAGCCCAAGATGAAATCTTCACTTGCACGGAGAGTCTCCAGACGCTCAACGAGGTGCCTCTCGACCAGCATATGGAATGAGAACCGGGGGTTCTCAGTATGGTAAAGGTGCCCAGATAGATAATATATAAGGTTTCGGAAAAGGCTGAGGCATTCTTAGAAATTTGACACTCAGATTTTGACTTAAAGATTATACTAAACCAAAAATTTTTTGGTAATCTATATAAGGGATTCCAGTTCTAAGCTAACTATTCACTTTCTGTCTCCTTCAAATCTTCCAACCACTATGTATAGAACAACCCTCATCACACCTCCACCACATGAGGAGTCTCCAGAATACAGACACATACAAAACAGACAAAGAAAGCACAGGTATAGATAGCAGTTACAGCAAATAGATCAGGTAGCAGTTAACTACAGATAAGCAATTAGGCAAGCCAAAACAAAGGCAAACTCATACAAAATATACAAATGCATATGATGAATGTCTAATCCTACTTGCTGTAAGCTCACGTTCGGTTGAACTGCCAGAACTCGACACATCTGGTAGCTAATCTGGATATGGTCTCTTGGTTGCGCATCCCCAGAAAAATCATAAACGAAGGAGAGTGCCTTTTCACCTTCTCCTGGAGGTACCTCGAAGGAGTGTGTCTTTCCACATCAAAGGAGTGTGCCTTTCCACCTTGCAACCAGAGAAAAATATGGAAAAAATAATACGAAGGAGAGTGTCTTTCCACCTTTCCCACATCCATACCATGATAAGAAAGGGAATCCTTTATCCTCAACTTGCCAAACTCGTGAGCGGGACAAAACCACCGTCCTCACTACGGACAGGATAAAACCTCTGTCCCCATAACGACACCACAACCACGAGCAAGCGGGATGGAACCTCCGTCCTTGCCTGGTGCAAGCGCCAACACAATTTTTTAGGTAACGCACAAGCGGGATCACACCCAGACCTCGCCATGTCAGCCAATCCGGCCATACTCAGTCATCGCCAATCATAACATTCACATATCAGCCAATCCGGCCATACTCAGTCATCGCTAAACTCAACATTCAAGTCTTATCTCAATTTAGTATTTCGTAAACTCATTACTCATAGGCTTTCATCAAAATTCATTAGCTGAAGTCTACAATCTCACCCAAAATGTCAATCTAATTTGATCCATAAGTTCTCACTCATTTCCATGCCTAAAAACAGGTTGTCGGACCTTAAACAAGGGTTACGGAAGTTTACAAGTTTGCCGAGAAGGTCAAATAATTAAAAACAGTGTTTTAGTGCAAAACAGGGAATCATGCATACGCATCATTGCTGTGCGTATACACGCACTAGATGAGCTTCCCTTTGTGTGCATAGACATCATGGTGTGTGTACGCACAACTTGTAAAATCCCCAAGGTGTACGTGCGCACACCCCTCGTGCGTATGCACGAGTCTTTCCAAATGCCCTGATCTGTGCGTGTGCATGATAGTGTGCGTATGCACACATACCAGAATTCCTGGTTTTCTACAAAATTTTGTTTTTATACCAAAAATTCATATACACATAACTTTTTCGTTAAAAATAATTTTTAACCCGTTTTTCAAACGTTATAAGCTTCTCGGACCCAATTTTCATTTAAAATAAGCTTCACAAAATTTGGGAGTCCGAAAGCCAGGTTTTGACTCATTGAAGTTGGTCAAAAACAAGTTTTCACCAAAAGTTGCTAAGAACCCCCCAACTTCAAAACACTCAAACTAAACCAAATCAATCATACCAAATTTCAATACTTATACACTCCTACACATTGTGCATCATTCCTCACTTCTCAATTATTCCAACACTCAAACCATTAGACCTGAAATTTACCAACCCATTCCAAAAATTCTCAATTCTCAATAACCATTAACCTAAGTTTTCACGCAACATTATATATTAACTACGAGAAACCAAAACTATACCTTGGTCGATTCCTCCCTAGTCACAAAACACCTCAAGACCTCTTGTCACACAAGCCTCCAAGTTCCAATGTCACCAATTCAACTAGTTCAGCCACCAAAGCTACTTCCAAGCACACCGCTTCATCAATTTGACTTCAATTTCGCATATATTCAACCTAATTTTATATAATTTCATATGCATACATGGTACACGAAATTGTGATGTCCAGGCTCAAACAATCCCTAGCAACGTGAGTAACTTAGTACGCGTAATCGTGATTACACTTTAATGATGTAAAATTCTTGGCTCTTTCTTTCCCTAGCAATGGCGCCAAGAACATGGTGCCAATACCATGGTTCACAACTTCGATACAACTAACCAGCAAGTGCACTGGGTCGTCCAAGTAATACCTTACGTGAGTAAGGGTCGAATCCCACGGAGATTGTTGGTATGAAGCAAGCTATGGTCACCTTGTAAATCTCAGTCAGGCAGATATAAAGTGATAATGGTGTTTTCGAATATGATATAATAAAATAGGGATAGAGATACTTATGTAATTCATTGGTAGGAATTTCAGATAAGCGAATGGAGGTGCTTCCGTTCCTCTGGACCTCTGCTTTCCTGCTATCTTCATCCAATCAGTCTTACTCCTTTCCATGGCTGGCTTTATGCAAGGGCATCACCCTTGTCAGTGGCTACATCCCCTCCTCTCAGTGAATAATATGCTCACGCACCCTGTCACGGCACGGCTATTCATCTGTCGGTTCTCGATCATGCTGGAATAGGATTCACCCTTCTTTTGCGTCTGTCACTAACGCCCAGCACTCGCGAGTTTGAAGCTCGTCACAGTCATTCAATCATTGAATCCTACTTGAAATACCACAGACAAGGTTTAGAATTTCCGGATTCTCTTGAATGCCGCCATCATTCTAGCTTACGCCACGAAGATTCCGGTTAAGAGATCTAAGAGATATTCATTCTAGCTTATTTCATGTAGAACGGAAGTGTTTGTCAGGCATGTGTTCATAGGGGAGAATGGTGATGAGCGTCACACATAATCATCACCTTCATCACGTTCTTGGGTGCGAATAGATATCTTAGAAGCGAAATAAGATGAATTGAATAGAAAACAGTAGTACTTGCATTAATCTTTGAGGAACAGCAGAGCTCCACACCTTAATCTATGGAGTGTAGAAACTCTACCGTTAAAAGTACATAAGTGAAGGTCCAGGCATGGCCGAGATGGCCAGCCCCTTATTGTGATCTAAGATAGCATACAACTGATCAAAGATACCTAATACAATAGTAAAAGGTCCTATTTATAATAAACTAGCTACTAGGGTTTACATGAGTAAGTAATTGATGCATAAATCCACTTCCTGGGCCCACTTGGTGTGTGTTTGGGCTGAGCCTGAGTGTTTCACGTGTAGAGGTCTTTCTTGGAGTTGAACGCCAGCTTTTGTGCCAGTTTGGGCGTTCAACTCTGGTTTTGGCTCCTTTTCTGGCGTTGGATGCCAGGTTTGGGTAGAAGGCTGGCGTTGAACGCCAGTTTACGTCATTTATTCTTGGCCAAAGTATGGACTATTATATATTGCTGAAAAGCTCTGGATGTCTACTTTCCAACGCAATTAGAAGCGCGCCATTTCGAGTTCTGTAGCTCCAGACAATCTACTTTGAGTGCAGGGAGGGCAGAATCCAACAGCATCAGCAGTCCTTCTTCAACCTCTGAATCTGATTTCTGCTCAAGTCCCTCAATTTCAGCCAGAAAATACCTGAAATCACAGAAAAACACACAAACTCATAGTAAAGTCCAGAAATGTGAATTTAACATAAAAACTAATGAAAACATCCCTAAAAGTAACTAGATCCTACTAAAAACATACTAAAAACAATGTCAAAAAGCATATAAATTATCCGCTCATCACAACACCAAACTTAAATTGTTGCTTGTCCCCAAGCAATTGAAAATCAAATAGGATAAAAAGAAGAGAATATACTATAAATTCCAAACTATCAATGAAACATAGCTCCAATCATATGAGCGGGACTTATAGCTTTTTGCCTCTTGAATAGTTTTGGCATCTCACTTTATCCATTGAGGTTCAGAATGATTGGCATCTATAGGAACTTCAGATTTCGAATAGTGTTATTGACTCTCCTAGTTCAGTATGATGATTCTTGAACACAGCTTCTTTATGAGTCTTGGCCGTGGCCCTAAGCACTTTGTTTTCCAGTATTACCACCGGATACATAAATGCCACAGACACATAATTGGGTGAACCTTTTCAGATTGTGACTCAGCTTTGCTAAAGTCCCCAATTAGAGGTGTCCAGGGTTCTTAAGCACACTCTTTTTTTTTTTTGCTTTGGACCTTGACTTTAACCGCTCAGTCTCAAGCTTTCACTTGACACCTACACGCCACAAGCACATGGTTAGGGACAGCTTGGTTTAGCCGCTTAGACCAGGATTTTATTCCTTTAGGCCCTCCTATCCACTGATGCTCAAAGCCTTGGGATCCTTTTTATTTTCCCTTGCCTTTTGGTTTTAAGGGTTATTGGCTTTTTCTGCTTGCTTTTTCTTTTTCTTTCTATTTTTTTTCCTATTTTTTTTCGCCCCCTTTTTTTTTCTTCTTTTTTTTTCTACAAGCTTTGTTCTTTGCTGCTTTTTCTTGCTTCAAGAATCATTTTTATGATTTTTCAGATTATTAAATAACATGTCTCCTAGTCATCATTCTTTCAAGAGCCAACATATTTAACATTCTTAAACAACAACTTCAAAAGACATATGTACTGTTCAAGCATACATTCAGAAAACAAGAAGCATTGTCACCACATCAATATAATTAAGCTAAGTTCAAGGATAAATTCGAAACTCATGTACTTCTTGTTCTTTTGAATTAAAACATTTTTCATTTAAGAGAGGTGATGGATTCATAGGACATTCATAACTTTAAGACAAAGTTACTAACTACTAATGATCATGTAATGAAGACACAGACATAGATAAGCACGTAACACGAAAAACAGAAGAAATAAGAACAAGGAATGAATCCACCTTGGTGATGGTGGCGTTTCCTTCTTGAGGAACCAATGATGTCCTTGAGCTCTTCTATGTCTCTTCCTTGTCTTTGTTGCTCCTCCCTCATTGCTTTTTGATCTTCTCTTATTTTATGAAGCATGATGGAGTGCTCTTGATGTTCCACCCTTAGTTGTCCCATATTGGAACTCAATTCTCCTAGGGAGGTGTTGATTTGCTCCCAATAATCTTGTGGAGGAAAGTGCATTTGAGGCATCTCAGGGATCTCATGGAAATGAGCTTCATACGCCTCTTGAGCTCCATGAATGGGCTCTCTTGCTTGCTCCATCTTTTTCTTAGTGATGCGCTTGTCCTCTTTAATGAGGATATCTCCCTCTATGTCAATCCCAGCTGAATTACATAGGTGGCAAATGAGGTGAGGAAAGGCTAACCTCGCCATGGTGGAGGACTTGTCAGCCACCTTGTAGAGTTCTTGAGATATAATCTCATGAACTTCCAACTCTTCTCCAATCATGATGCTATGGATCATGACGGCCCGGTCTATAGTAACTTCAGACCGGTTGCTAGTGGGAATGATTGAGCATTGAATGAACTCTAACCATCCTCTAGCTACAGGCTTGAGGTCCAATCTTCTTAGTTGAACCGGCTTGCCTTTGGAGTCAATCTTCCATTGAGCTCCTTCCACGCATATGTCCATAAGGACTTGGTCCAACCTTTGATTAAAGTTGACCCTTCTAGTGTAGGGGCGTTCATCTCCTTGCATCATGGGCAAGTTAAACGCTAACCTCACATTTTCCGGACTAAAATCTAAGTATTTCCCCCGAACCATTGTAACATAGTTCTTTGGATCCGGGTTCTTACTTTGATCATGGTTCTTTGTGATCCATGCATTAGCATAGAACTCTTGAACCATTAGGATGCCGACTTGTTGGATGGGATTTGTTAGAACTTCCCAACCTCTTCTTTGAATTTCATGTCGGATCTCCGGATACTCATTTCTTTTGAGTTTGAAAGGGACCTCGGGGATCACCTTCTTCTTGGCCACAACATCATAGAAGTGGTCTTGATGGGCTTTAGAGATGAACCTTTCCATCTCCCATGACTCGGATGTGGAAGCTTTTGTCTTCCCTTTCCCTCTTCTAGAGGATTCTCCGGTCTTAGATGCCATCAATAGTAATGGAAAAACAAAAAAGCTATGCTTTTACCACACCAAACTTAGAATATTGCTCGCCCTCAAGCAATAAACAAAAGAATAGAAGAAGAAGAAGAAGAAATATGGAGAGGGAGAGGGAGATGTGGTTTCGGCCAAGAGGAGTGTAGAGGGGTGTGTTGTGTGAATTTGAAGAAGAATGGAGGGCTTTATATAGGGTAGGGAGGTGGGGTATTGGTTCGGCCATATGGGTGGGTTTGGGTGGGAAATTGGTTTTGAATTTTGAAGGTAGGTGGAGTTTATGAGGTAGGTTTATTGGGAAGAGTGGGTGGATGTGAGTGGTGAAGGTTTAGTGGGGAAGAGAGATTGAGGTGATTGGTGAGGGGTTTTTAGGGAAGAGTGTTTATGGGGTTGTGTGAAAGAGAGTGGTGAGAAGAAGTGAGTGGAGGTAGGTGGGGATCCTGTGGGGTCCACAGATCCTGAGTGGATCCTGTGGGGTCCACAGATCCTGAGGTGTTCAAGGATTTATATCCCTGCACCCATTAGGCATGTAAAAATGCCTTTGTACTCAACTCTGGGCGTTCAGCGCCAGGTTGGTGGCCATTTTGGGCGTTCAACGCCCATTTGTGTGCCATTTCTGGCGTTGAACACCAGAACCATGCCTGTTCTGGCGTTCAGCGCCCAGAAGCTGCCCATTTTGGGCGTTCAGCGCCAGAACCATGCTCTGTTCTGGCGCTGAACGCCAGACAGATGCTCCTCCAAGGTGTGATTTTTCTTCTGCTGTTTTTGATTCCGTTTTCAATTTTTCTATTTATTTTGTGACTCCACATGATCATGAACCTACAAAGACATATAATTAAGAAAAATATAGTTAGATAAATAGAAATTGGGTTGCCTCCCAACAAGCGCTTCTTTAATGTCAATAGCTTGACAGTGGGCTCTCATGGAGCCTTACAGATGTGCAGAGTTTTGTTGAGACTCTCCAACACCAAACTTAGAGTTTGGTTGTGGCCTCCCAACACCAAACTTAGAGTTTGACTGTGGGGGCTTGGGTTGACTCTGCTTTGAGAGAAGCTTTTTATGCTTCCTCTCCATGGTTGTAGAGGGAGATCCTTGAGTTTTAAACACAAGGGAGTTCTCATTCCATTGAAGGACTATTTCATCTCTGTCAACATCAATCACAGCTCTTGCTATGGCCAGGAAAGGTCTTCCTAGGATGATGGATTCATCCTCTTCCTTTCTAGTATCCAGGACTATGAAATCAGCAGGGATGTAAAGGCCTTCAACCTTTACTAACACGTCCTCTACTTGTCCATAAGCCTGTTTTCTTGAGCTGTCTGCCATCTCTAGTGAGATTTTAGCAGCTTGCACCCCATAGATTCCCAGTTTCTCTATTACAGAGAGGGGCATGAGGTTTATCCCTGAACCAAGGTCACATAGAGCCTTAAAGATCATGGTGCCTATGGTGCAGGGTATTATGAACTTTCCAGGATCCTGTCTCTTCTGAGGCAATGTCAGTTGATCCAGATCACTTAGTTCATTGATGAACAAGGGAGGTTCAACTTCCCAAGTATCAATGCCAAATAATTTGGCATTCATCTTAATGATTGCACCAAGAAACTTAGCAGTTTGCTCTTCAGTAATATCCTCATTCTCTTCAGAAGAGGAATACTCATCAGAGCTTATGAAGGGCATAAGGAGGTTCAATGGAATCTCTATGGTCTCTAGATGAGCCTCAGAGTCCTTTAGTTCCTCAGAGGAAAGCTCCTTGTTGGTCACTGGACGTCCCAGGAGGTCTTCCTCCTTGGGATTCACGTCCTCCTCTCCCTCATTGGGTTCGGCCATTTTGCTTATTTCAATGGCCTTGCACTCTCCTTTTGGATTCTCTTCTATATTGCTTGGGAGAGTACTGGGAGGGATTTCAGTGATCCTTTTACTCAGCTGGCCCACTTGTGCTTCCAAATTCCTAATGGAAGATCTTGTTTCATTCATGAAACTCACAGTGGCCTTAGATAGATCAGAGACTAGATTTGCTAAATTAGAAGCATTTTGTTCAGAGTTCTCTGTCTGTTGCTGAGTTGATGATGGAAAAGGTTTATTATTGTTAAACCTGTTTCTTCCACCATTATTAAAGCCTTGTTGAGGCTTTTGATCCTTCCATGAGAAATTTGGATGATTTCTCCATGTTGAGTTGTAGGTGTTTCCATAAGGTTCACCTAAGTAATTCACCTCTGCTATTGCAGGGTTCTCAGGATCATAAGCTTCTTCTTCATAAGAAGCCTCTTGAGTACTGTTGGATGCAGCTTGCATTCCATGCAGACTCTGAGAGATCATATTGACTTGCTGAGTCAATATTTTATTCTGAGCCAATATGGCATTCAGAGTATCAACTTCAAGAACTCCCTTCTTCATAGGCGTCCCATTATTCACAGGATTCCTTTCAGAAGTGTACATGAACTGGTTATTAGCAACCATGTCAATGAGTTCTTGAGCTTTTGCAGGCATTTTCTTTAGGTGAATGGATCCACCTACAGAAGTGTCCAGTGACATCTTTGATAGCTCAGATAAACCATCATAGAATATATCCAGTATGGTCCATTCTGAAAGCATGTCAGAAGGACACTTTTTGGTCAACTGTTTGTATCTTTCCCAAGCTTCATAGAGGGATTCACCTTCTTTCTGTCTGAAGGTTTGAACATCAGCTCTAAGCTTGCTCAGCTTTTGAGGAGGAAAGTACTTGGCTAAGAAAGCCGTGACCAACTTATCCCAAGAGTTCAGGCTGTCTTTGGGTTGAGAATCCAACCACAATCTAGCTCTGTCTCTTACAGCAAAAGGGAAAAGCATGAGCCTGTAGACTTCAGGATCTACTCCATTAGTCTTAACAGTATCACATATCTGCAAGAATTCAGTTAAGAACTGAAAAGGATCTTCAGATGGAAGCCCATGAAACTTGCAGTTCTGCTGCATCAGAGAAACTAACTGAGGTTTCAGCTCAAAGTTGTTTGCTCCAATGGCAGGAATGGAGATGCTTCTTCCATGTAAATTGGAATTAGGTGCAGTAAAGTCACCAAGCATCTTCCTTATATTATTATTATTTTCGGCTGCCATCTCCTCTTCCTGTTCGAAAATTTCTGAAAGGTTATCTCTGGATTGTTGTATTTTAGCTTCTCTTAATTTTCTTTTCAGAGTCCTTTCAGGTTTTGGATCTGCTTCAACAAGAATGTTCTTATCCTTGCTCCTACTCATATGACAAAGAAGAAGACACAGAAAAGTAATAATAATAATGGAGATCCTTTATACCACAGTATAGGGATCCCTGTGTGAGTGGAAGAAGAGGGGGAGACAAAGAATGTAATATAATGGAAGAAACACAACTGTGAGGATGGAAGAGATGTGAGATGAGATGTTAGGATATGAATGAATAAATAGAATAAGATGGGAGAGAGAGAATTTTCGAAAAAAATATTTTTGAAAAAGAGTTAGTGATTTTTGAAAATAGTTTTTGAAAAATCTTAGTAATTTTCGAAAATTAAGATTTAAAATTTAAAATAATAGTTAATTAAAAAGAAATTTTGAAAAAGGGGGAAGATATTTTCGAAAAATGAGAGAAAGAGAGTTAGTTAGGTGGTTTTGAAAAAGTTAAGAAACAAACAAAAAGTTAGTTAGTTAGTTGAAACAAATTTTGAAAAGGTAAGAAGTTAGGAAGTTAGAAAAGATATTTTGAAAAGATATTTTTGAAAAAGATAAGATAAGAAGATATTTTTGAAAAGATATGATTGAAATTAGTTTTTGAAAAAGATTCGATTTTTAAAATCTCAATTAATGACTTGATTCACAAGAAATCACAAGATATGATTCTAGAACTTAAAGTTTGAATCTTTCTTAACAAGTAAGTAACAAACTTGAAATTTTTGAATCAAAACATTAATTGATTATGTTATTTTCGAAAATTTGGTATAAAAATAAGAAAAAGATTTTTGAAAAATATTTTTGGAATTTTCGAAAATAACTAAGAATTTTGAAAAAGATTTGATTTCTGAAAAAGATTTTGAAAAAGATGAGATTTTCAAATTGAAAAATTGATTTGACTCATAAGAAACAACTTGATTTTAAAAATTTTTTGAAAAAGTCAACTCAAATTTTCGAATTTGATGAGGAGAAAAAGGGAAAAATATTTTTTTTTATTTTTGAATATTTATGATGAGAGAGAAAAACAAGAAAAATGATGCAATGCATGAGAATTTTAGATCAAAACATGTGATGCATGCAAGAATGCTATGAATGTCAAGATGAACACCAAGAACACTATGAATGTCAAGATGAACATCATAGACACAATTTTGAAAAATTTTTTTTGCAAAGAAAACATGCAAGACACCAAACTTAGAATTCTTTAATGCTTAGACACTAAGAATTCAAGAATGCATATGATAAACATGAAAAGACACAAAACAAAAAATCATCAAGATCAAACAAGAAGACTCACCAAGAACAACTTGAAGATCATGAAGAACACTATGAATGCATGAAATTTTCGAAAAATGCAAGATGCACATGCAATTGACACCAAACTTATAACATGACTCAAGACTCAAACAAGAAACAGAGAAATATTTTTTATTTTTATGATTTTCTAATTTTTTTGGATTTTTTTCGAAAATTATATGAAAAAGAAAAATAAGGATTCCAAAATTTTTAATATGAATTCCAGGAATCTTGCATTCTTAGTCTAAAGCTTCAGTCCAGGAATTAGACATGGCTCACTAGCCAGCCAAGCTTTCAATGAAAGCTCCGGTCCAAAACACTAGACATGGCCAATGGCCAGCCAAGCTTCAGCATGTAACACCAGAGTATATTGCTCTTGATAACAAATTGCTACTCATTACTTATCAAATATGTAACTTGCCTCTGATGGTTTGGAAGCCCCAGTCCAAAAGAATTTAGACATGGCTTTACAGCCAGCCAGGCTTCACATGCTTCATGAAACACTAGAATTCTTTCTTAAAAATCTTGAATAAAATTTTTGAAAACATTTTTATTTTTCTCGAAAACAGATGAGAAAGTTTTGAAAGATTTTTGAAAAATTTTTGAAAACAAAACAAAAAAGAAAATTACCTAATCTGAGCAACAGGATGAACCGTCAGTTGTCCAAACTGAAACAATCCCCGGCAACGGCGCCAAAAACATGGTGTTGTTGTCGGGATTGGGATCTCAGACGATTCTTGGCGCCAAACAAGAACAATTAAGTCCCCGACAACGGCGCCAAAAACTTGGTGCACGAAATTGTGATGTCCAGGCTCAAACAATCCCTGGCAACGTGAGCAACTTGGTACGCGTAATCGTGATTACACTTTAATGATGTAAAATTCTTGGCTCTTTCTTTCCCTAGCAATGGCGCCAAGAACATGGTGCCAATACCATGGTTCACAACTTCGATACAACTAACCAGCAAGTGCACTGGGTCGTCCAAGTAATACCTTACGTGAGTAAGGGTCGAATCCCACGGAGATTGTTGGTATGAAGCAAGCTATGGTCACCTTGTAAATCTCAGTCAGGCAGATATAAAGTGATAATGGTGTTTTCGAATATGATATAATAAAATAGGGATAGAGATACTTATGTAATTCATTGGTAGGAATTTCAGATAAGCGAATGGAGGTGCTTCCGTTCCTCTGGACCTCTGCTTTCCTGCTATCTTCATCCAATCAGTCTTACTCCTTTCCATGGCTGGCTTTATGCAAGGGCATCACCGTTGTCAGTGGCTACATCCCCTCCTCTCAGTGAATAATATGCTCACGCACCCTGTCACGGCACGGCTATTCATCTGTCGGTTCTCGATCATGCTGGAATAGGATTCACCCTCCTTTTGCGTCTGTCACTAATGCCCAGCACTCGCGAGTTTGAAGCTCGTCACAGTCATTCAATCATTGAATCCTACTCGGAATACCACAGAAAAGGTTTAGACTTTCCGGATTCTCTTGAATGCCGCCATCATTCTAGCTTACGCCACGAAGATTCCGGTTAAGAGATCTAAGAGATATTCATTCTAGCTTATTTCATGTAGAACGGAAGTGTTTGTCAGGCACGTGTTCATAGGGGAGAATGGTGATGAGCGTCACACATAATCATCACCTTCATCACGTTCTTGGGTGTGAATAGATATCTTAGAAGTGAAATAAGATGAATTGAATAGAAAACAGTAGTACTTGCATTAATCTTTGAGGAACAGCAGAGCTCCACACCTTAATCTATGGAGTGTAGAAACTCTACCGTTAAAAGTACATAAGTGAAGGTCCAGGCATGGCCGAGATGGCCAGCCCCCTATTGTGATCTAAGATAGCATACAACTGATCAAAGATACCTAATACAATAGTAAAAGGTCCTATTTATAATAAACTAGCTACTAGGGTTTACATGAGTAAGTAATTGATGCATAAATCCACTTCCTGGGCCCACTTGGTGTGTGTTTGGGCTGAGCCTGAGTGTTTCACGTGTAGAGGTCTTTCTTGGAGTTGAACGCCAGCTTTTGTGCCAGTTTGGGCGTTCAACTCTGGTTTTGGCTCCTTTTCTGGCGCTGGATGCCAGGTTTGGGTAGAAGGCTGGCGTTGAACGCCAGTTTACCTCGTCTATTCTTGGCCAAAGTATGAACTATTATATATTTCTGGAAAGCCCTGGATGTCTACTTTCCAACGCAATTGGAAGCGCGCCATTTCGAGTTCTGTAGCTCCAGACAATCCACTTTGAGTGTAGGGAGGTCAGAATCCAACAGCATCAGCAGTCCTTCTTCAACCTCTGAGTCTGATTTCTGCTCAAGTCCCTCAATTTCAGCCAAAAAATACCTGAAATCACAGAAAAACACACAAACTCATAGTAAAGTCCAGAAATGTGAATTTAACATAAAAACTAATGAAAACATCCCTAAAAGTAACTAGATCCTACTAAAAACATACTAAAAACAATGTCAAAAAGCGTATAAATTATCCACTCATCAATACACAATTTTAAAATCCTAACCTCATAAAATTACAAGATTCAAAAGGGTTAATGGTTTCTTACCTCATTCATTGATGATTGGGGTAAAACCTAACAATTATCCAATGTTAGATTGCACTTAAACCACAAAAATCATCAAAATCTCTTAATATCCAAACCAAAAATGTGGAAAAGAGAGAAACTGAGAACTGGACATGAAAATTAAATATCCCTACCACTTTTTTGGATTAGAATAAAAAAGCTTAACAAGACGAATACGTAGCCACAAACGGTGCGGCGATTGAAACTTCGGTTGAATGTTATGGGCGATTGAACGTTGGTGTGAATAGTGGACTAAGGGTTTGGTTCCCCCCTTCCCAAACTCAGCGTGTTTCACTATTTGGAGTGTGAAAGTGAGGCTGAAACCTCATAATTGGACTTATATATGTTGGGCCTTGGGCCCAATTTAAGTCCGGTCCATTCGGTTTAGCTCGTTGGTCCAATTTCGGGCCAAAACCTTTAAAATTAGTGTTTAATTTATATTTTAATTAACTTTACTTCTTCAAATTATAAAATTTAATTTTTTTATTTCTTGAACTCATAATTTATTTATTACTTAATTATTTCTTAATTTACCGGTACGTGTCTTTACGCATTTTTCGAAATAAACTACATTCCCTCGCTTGGAAAAATCCTCCGAGTAAAAAAAAATCACCATTAACTTTTTTCAAATTATAAAACCTAATTTTTCCAATTCTTTTTTTTTTCCATATTTAATGAATTACTTATTTGATTATTATTTAACCGAGTTTTACATTAGACAAAAAGGTATATACCAATTTTCTGATATTGAAGTGTTACAAAACACTTCTTCAGTTTTTGCTCTTTGTGTTACTACTTGTTCTTCTCTTGATCTATGGCATAAATATCCTAGACATTCTGCACTCAAGATTGTAAAGTTCATAATGAATAAATATAACATTTCAGTGAATAATAAAATGTCTAATCAGACTTTAAGAGTTTGTGAAAATTGTGCTCAAGTTGAATTACATAGATTGCCTTTTCTTCACTCTACTTCTGTTTACAATTTTCCATTACATTTAGTTTACACTGATGTATAGAGACCATCTCTAGTGATATCTCATATGGATTTTAGATATTATATTACTTTTATAGATGTCTTTTCTAGATATACATGTACATGTCTTTTAGTAAACAAGTCACAAGTTTTCACTATTTTCATTCAATATAAGAATTATATAGAAAACTTAACTGACTGTAAAATTAGAGAGCTCCAATATGATAATGGATCTAAATACACCTTACACTCTTTTAATTCTTTCTTGCTAGATCATGGTATACAACAAAGGTATTCATGTCCTTATGTGCCATAGCAAAATGGTCGTGTAGAGAAGAAACATAGACATCTTAGTGAAATGAGCTTGTCTATATTGTCCACTGCATTCATGCCCATCACTTTTTGGGATGAGGCTGTGATCACGTCTACATATTTGATTAATGGACTCCCTACACAAGTTCCTACTAACACCATTTGAATTGCTAATGAAATAACAACCAGATTATCTTTTTCTTCGGATCTTTGGTAGTGCTTATTTTTCTCATTTAAGACCATATAATCCAACTAAACTTGATTATAGGTCTCATAAGTGTGTTTTTATTGGATATGCTCTTAATTATAAAGGATATAAATGTGACAATGACCAATTTACATAGGTTAGGAATTTGATTATCAAAATGGAAATTGGAGTTGTAAGTATAGCCCTAACCCAACAAATTGGCCATCAATCAAATGTTATCATAATACAAAATAAATTATAACCGAGTGTATTTAGCTCCCGGGTCGTCTTCCCTAGGAGTTGCAATAAAATGTACATTTATTGGCTATGAAGGAGAGAGCATGGGGGATTGGGAAATGAAAGTAAGAGAGCAAGTAATGTAAATAGCAAGGAATTAAAGCAAGCATGCAAGAAATTTAAAAGAAAGCAATTAAAGAAATCTTGGTAAGAAGTGGGTAATCTAGGTTTCCTATCCTAGTTGTGGACCACAAACATAGCAATTGAATGGAATCAATCCAAACTAGTCAATCCTCCTTGAGAATTAGTCAAAAAGCCATAATTGGACTCAATCCATAAGTCCTAGTCAACTCACTAATGACTTAGTGAAAGACTAGCGTCAATAAAAACCAAACCAATTAACTATTCTCACACAATGCAGAATGGACATCAACAACTCAATTCCACCCAAACACCCAATTTCTCAACCAAGAGTGTGGAAACTAAACATGTAAGAATTTAAACATCAAAGCAATAAAAGTCAAAGGAATTAAATACAAGTAAAGGAAGCTTAAAATGCAAGAAACCTCTTGGCAAGTGATGAGCGGATAATTTATACGCTTTTTGGCATTATTTTTAGTATATTTTTAGTAGAATCTAGTTACTTTAGGGATGTTTTCATTAGTTTTTATGTTAAATTCACATTTCTGGACTTTACTATGAGTTTGTGTGTTTTTCTGTGATTTCAGGTATTTTCTGGCTGAAATTGAGGGACTTGAGCAAAAATCAGATTCAGAGGTTGAAGAAGGACTGCTGATGCTGTTGGATTCTGACCTCCCTGCACTCAAAGTGGATTTTCTAGAGCTACAGAACTCAAAATGGCGCACTTCCAATTGCGTTGGAAAGTAGACATCCAGGGATTTCCAGAAATATATAATAGTCCATACTTTGGCCGATTTTAGACGATGCAAAAGGGCGTTGAACGTCAGTTCTACGCTGCAGTCTGGAGTTAAACGCCAGAAACACGTCACGAACCAGAGTTGAACGCCAAAAACACGTTACAACTTGGCGTTCAACTCCAGAAGAAGCCTCTACACGTGTAAACTTTAAGCTCAGCCCAAGCACACACCAAGTGGGCCCCAGAAGTGGATTTATGCATCATTTACTTATCTCTGTAAACCATAGTAACTAGTTTAGTATAAATAGGACCTTTTACTATTATATTAGGCATCTTTTGATCATTTTTAGATCTCTAGACCTCCATGGGAGGCTGGCCATTCAGCCATGCTTACCCTATTATCACTTATGTATTTTCAAACGGTAGAGTTTCTACACTCCATAGATTAAGGTGTGGAGCTCTGCTGTTCCTCATGAATTAATGCAAAGTACTACTGTTTTTCTATTCAATTCAACTTATTCCACTTCTAAGATATTCATTCGCACTTCAATATGAATGTGATGAACGTGACAATCATCATCATTCCCCCACGAACGCGTGCCTGACAACCACTTCCGTTCCACCTTAGATTGAATGAATATCTCTTGGATCTCTTAATCAGAATCTTCGTGGTATAAGCTAGATTGATGACAGCATTCATGAGAGTCCGGAAAGTCTAAACCTTGTCTGTGGTATTCCGAGTAGGACTCAGGGATTGAATGACTGTGACGAGCTTCAAACTCGCGAGTACTGGGCGTAGTGACAGACGCAAAAGGATAGTAAATCCTATTCCAGTATGATCGAGAACCTCTAGATGATTAGCCTTGCAGTGACAGCGCATTAGACCATTTTCACAGAGAGGATGGGATGCAGCCATTGACGACGGTGATGCCTCCAGATGATTAGCCATGCAGTGACAGCGCATCAGACCATTTTCACATAGAGGATGAAAAGTAGCCATTGATAACGGTGATGCCCTCACATAAAGCCAGCCATGGAAAGGAGTAAGATTGATTGGATAAAGACAGCAGGAAAGAAGAGAGTCAGAGGAACGAAAGCATCTCTATACGCTTATCTGAAATTCTCACCAATGATATACATAAGTATTTCTATCTTTATTTTCTATTTATTTATTATTATTATTCGAAAAATCCATAACCATTTGATATCCGCCTGACTGAGATATACAAGATGACCATAGCTTGCTTCATACCAACAATCTCTGTCGGATCGACCCTTACTCATGTAAGGTTTTATTACTTGGACGACCCAGTGCACTTGCTGGTTAGTTGTGCGAAGTTGTGAAGTTATGTTTGGACCATGGTATTGTGCACCAGTTATTGGCGCCATTGCCAGGGAGAGAACGAACAACAAATTTTACAACCTCAGAGTAACAATTTCGCATACCAAGTTTTTGGCGCCGTTGCCGGGGATTGTTCGAGTTTGGACAACTGACGGTTCATCGTGTTGCTCAGATTGGGTAATTTTCTTCTTATTTTATTTTCAAAAAATTTTCAAAAATTTTTTCAAAAATATTTTCTTCTTTTTTTTTGTTTTTCCCAATTAATTTTCGAAAAAAAAATTTCAAAAAAATTATATTTTTCTTCAGAATTTTTAAGAATGAATTCTAGTGTTTCATGAAGCATGTTGAAGCCTGGCTGGCTGTAAAGCCAAGTCTAATTCTTTTGGATAGGGGCTTCCAACCGTCAGCATAGAGGCAAGTTAATTTGAATATCAGCTATTGCATGCCTGATTTATATCCTAAAGCTGACTGGCTATTAAGCCATGTCCAACCCTTTGATTGGAACTTTGGGCTAATATTGAAAGATTCCTGGAATTCTTCTTAAAGATTTTAGAATTCTTATTTTCTTTTTCACATTAATTTTTGAAAAATCCAAAAAAAAAATCATAAAATCATAAAAATCAAAAATATTTTGTGTTTCTTGTTTGAGTCTTGAGTCAATTTTTAAGTTTGGTGTCTTGCATGTTTTCTAAAAATTTTATGCATTTTTCGAAAATTCATGCATTCATAGTGTTCTTCATGATCTTCAAGTTGTTCCTGGCCAGTCTTCTTGTTTGATCTTGATGTTTTCTTGTTTTGTGTCTTCTCTTGTTTTTCATGTGCATTTTTGCATTCATAGTGCCAGAACATGAAAGATTTCTAAGTTTGGTGTCTTGCATGTTTTCTTTGCATTGAAAATTTTTCAAAAGTATGTTCTTGATGTTCATCATGATCTTCAAAGTGTTCTTGGTGTTCATCTTGACATTCATAGCATTCTTGCATGCATTCATTGTTTTGATCCATAACTTTCATGCATTGAATCTTTTTCATGTTTTTCTCTTTCATCATTAAAAATTAAAAAAAAAATAAAAAAAAATATCTTTTCCTTTTTCACTCATAAATTCGAAAATTTGAGTTGACTTTTTCAAAACTTTTTAAAATTTAGTTGTTTCTTATGAGTCAAATCAAATTTTCAATTTAAAAATCTCATCTTTTTCAAAATCTTTTTCAAAAATCAAATCTTTTTCATTTTTCTTATTTATTTTCGAAAATTTTAAAAATATTTTTCAAAAATCTTTTCTTAATTTTATCTTATAATTTTCGAAAATATTCTCATTAATTAATGTTTTGATTCAAAAATTTCAAGTTTGTTACTTGCTTGTCAAGAAAGATTCAAACTTTAAGTTCTAGAATCATATCTTGTGATTTCTTGTGAGTCAAGTCATTAATTATGATTTTAAAAATCAAATCTTTTTCAAAACTAATTCCAATCATATCTTTCTATCATATCTTTTTTTTAAAAAAAAATCTTATCTTTTTCAAAAATTTGATTTTCAAATATCTTTTCTAACTTCTTATCTTCTTATCTTTTCAAAATTGATTTTCAAATCTTTTTCAACTAACTAATTGACTTTTTGTTTGTTTCTTATCTTTTTCAAAACTACCTAACTAACTCTCTCTCTCTAATTTTCGAAAATATCTCCCTCTTTTTCAAAAATTCTTTTTAATTAACTAATTGTTTCAATTTTTATTTTAACTTGATTTCATTCCTAATTTTCGAAAATCACTAACCCCTTTTCAAAATTTTATTTTCGAAAATCCTCTTTCTCTCTCATCTCCTTCTATTTATTTATTCATCTACTAACACTTTATCTCACACAAATTCGAACCCCCTCTTCCATCTGTGTTCGAATTTTCTCTACTTCCCTTCTTTACATTACATTCTTTTCTTCTTCTACTCACACAGGGGAACCTCTATACCTGGGCAAAAAGGATCCCTATTATTATTATTTTTCTGTTCCCTCTTTTTCATATGAGCAGGAGCAAGGATAAGAACATTCTTGTTGAAGCAGACCCTGAACCTGAAAGGACTCTGAAGAGGAAACTAAGAGAAGCTAAAATACAACAATCTAGAGATAACCTTACAGAAATTTTCGAACAAGAAGAGGATATGGCAGTCGAAAATAATAATAATGCAAGGAGGATGCTTGGTGACTTTACTGCACCTAATTCTAATTTACATGGAAGAAGCATCTCCATCTCTACCATTGGAGCAAACAATTTTGAGCTGAAACCTCAATTAGTTTCTCTAATGTAGCAAAATTGCAAGTTTCATGGACTTCCATCTGAAGATCCTTTTCAGTTCTTAACTGAATTCTTGCAGATCTGTGATACTGTTAAGACTAATAGAGTAGATCCTGAAGTCTACAGGCTCATGCTTTTCCCTTTTGCTGTGAGAGACAGAGCTAGATTATGGTTGGACTCTCAACCTAAGGATAGCCTGAACTCTTGGGATAAGCTGGTCACGGCTTTCTTAGCCAAGTTCTTTCCTCCTCAAAAGTTGAGCAAGCTTAGAGTGGATGTTCAAACCTTCAGACAGAAAGAAGGTGAATCCCTCTATGAAGCTTGGGAGAGATACAAGCAACTGACCAAAAAGTGTCCTTCTGACATGCTTTCAGAATGGACCATCCTGGATATATTCTATGATGGTCTGTCTGAATTAGCTAAGGTGTCATTGGATACTTCTGCAGGTGGATCCATTCACCTAAAGAAAACGCCTGCAGAAGCTCAAGAACTCATTGACATGGTTGCTAATAATCAGTTCATGTACACTTCTGAGAGGAATCCTGTGGGTAATGGGACGCCTCAGAAGAAGGGAGTTCTTGAAATTGATACTCTGAATGCCATATTCGCTCAGAACAAAATATTGACTCAGCAAGTCAATATGATTTCTCAGAGTCTGAATGGAATGCAAGCTGCATCTAACAGTACTCAAGAGGCATCTGCTGAAGAAGAAGCTTATGATCCTGAAAACCCTGCAATAGCAGAGGTGAATTACATGGGTGAACCATATAGAAACACCTATAATCCCTCATGGAGAAATCCCCCAAATCTCTCATGGAAGGATCAACAAAAGCCTCAATAAGGCTTTAATAATGGTGGAAGAAATATGTTTAACAACAGTAAACCTTTTCCATCATCCACTCAGCAACAGACAGAGAACTCTGAACAAAATACCTCTAATTTAGCAAACTTAGTCTCTGATCTATCTAAGGCCACTGTAAGTTTCATGAATGAAACAAGGTCCTCCATTAGAAATTTGGAGGCACAAGTGGGCCAGCTGAGTAAAAGGATCACTGAAATCCCTCCTAGTACTCTCCCAAGCAATACAGAAGAAAATCCAAAAGGAGAGTGCAAGGCCATTGATATAACCATCATGGCCGAATCCAAAGAGGAAGGGGAGGACGTGAATCCCAAGGAGGAAGACCTCCTGGGACATCCAGTGATCAATAAGGAGTTTTCCTTTGAGGAA
The DNA here is from genome assembly GCF_059453495.1 of Arachis ipaensis. Taxonomy (NCBI): domain Eukaryota; kingdom Viridiplantae; phylum Streptophyta; class Magnoliopsida; order Fabales; family Fabaceae; genus Arachis; species Arachis ipaensis. The sequence goes on from NC_142439.1 coordinate 100,223,138, forward strand.
CCAAAGGAATCTGAGGCTCATCTAGAGACCATAGAGATTCCATTGAACCTCCTTATGCCATTCATGAGCTCTAAAGAGTACTCCTCTTCTGAAGAGAATGAAGATGTTACTGAAGAGCAAGTTGCCAAGTTCCTTGGTGCAATCATGAAGCTGAATGCCAATTTATTTGGTAATGAGACTTGGGGAGATGAACCTCCCCTATTCACCAATGAACTGAATGCATTGGATCAACTGAGATTGCCTCAGAAGAAACAGGATCCTGGAAAGTTCCTGATACCTTGTACCATAGGCACCATGACCTTTGAGAAGGCTCTATGTGACCTGGGGTCAGGAATAAACCTCATGCCACTCTCTGTAATGGAGAAACTGGGAATCTTTGAGGTACAAGCTGCTAAAATCTCATTAGAGATGGCAGACAATTCCAGAAAACAGGCTTATGGACAAGTAGAGGACATATTAGTAAAGGTTGAAGGCCTTTACATCCCTGCTAATTTCATAATCCTAGATTCTGGGAAGGATGAAGATGAATCCATCATCCTTGGAAGACCCTTCCTAGCCACAGCAAGAGCTGTGATTGATGTTAACAGAGGTGAACTAGTCCTTCAATTGAATGAGGACTCCCTTGAGTTTAAAACTCAAGGACATCCTTCTGTAAACATGGAAAAGAGGCACAGTAAGCTTCTCTCAAAACAGAGTCAACCAGAGCCCCCACAGTCAAACTCTATGTTTGGTGTTGGGAGGCCACAACCAAACTCTAAGTTTGGTGTTGAACTCCCATATCCAAACTCTAAGTTTGGTGTTGGGGAGTCTCAACAATGCTCTGAACATCTGTCAGACTCCATGAGAGCCCACTGTCAAGCTATTGACATTAAAGAAACGCTTGTTGGGAGGGAACCCAATTTTTATTTAATTATATTTTTTATTAGTTATATGTCTTCATAGGTTCATGATCATGTGGAGTCACAAAAACAACTGAAAAAATTGAAGAAAAATCAAAAACAGCAGAAGAAAAATCACACCTTGGAGGAAGGACTTACTGGCGCTTAAACGCCAGTAAGGAGCATCTGGTTGGCGTTCAACGCCAGAACAGAGCATGGATCTGGCGTTGAACGCCAGAAACAAGCAGCATCCTGGCGTTCAGACGCCAGAAATGCACACTGAGGAAGAGCTGGCGCTGAACGCCAGAAACAAGCATCTGGCTGGCGTTCAACGCCAGAAATATGCTGCATCTGGGCGCTGAACGCCCAGAACAAGCATCAATTCGGCATTTAAACGCCAGAATTACATGCAAAGACATTTTACATGCCTAATTGGTGCAGGGATGCAAATCCTTGACACCTCAGGATCTGTGGACCCCACAGGATCAACTCAGCATCTGTGGACCCCACAGGATCCCCACCTACCACCACTCACTCTCTTCCCTCTTCTCAATGTTCATCCTCTCTTCCCAATAAACACTCTTCCCCAAAACTCTTCACCAATCACCTCAATCTCTCTTCCCTATCACCACTTCACCACTCACATCCATCCACTCTTCCCCATATACCTACCTCATAAACTCCACCTACCTTCAAAATTCAAAATCAATTTCCCACCCAAACCCACCCTATATGGCCGAAACCAACCCCCCTCCCCTCCCTATATAAAGCCCTCCATTCTTCCTCATTTTCACACAACACAACCTTCTCTTCCCCTTCTTGGCCGAATACACCTCTCCCTCCTCTCCTCCATATTTTCTTCTTCTTCTTCATCTATTCTTTCTTCTCTTGCTCGATGGCGAACAATATTCTAAGTTTGGTGTGGTAAAAGCATAAGCTTTTTGTTTTTCCATTACCATTGATGTCACCTAAGACCGGAGAATCCTCTAGAAAAAGGGAGAGGGAAGACAAAAGCTTCCACCTCTGAGTCACGGGAGATGGAAAGATTCATCTCCAAAGCCCATCAAGACCACTTCTATGATGTTGTGGCCAAGAAGAAGGTGATCCCCGAGGTCCCTTTCAAGCTCAAGAGAAATGAGTATCCGGAGATCCGACATGAAATCCAAAGAAGAGGTTGGGAAGTTCTAACAAACCCCATCCAACAAGTCGGCATCCTAATGGTTCAAGAGTTCTATGCCAATGCATGGATCACTAAGAACCATGATCAAAGTAAGAACCCGAACCCAAAGAATTATCTCACCATGGTTCAGGGGAAATACTTAGATTTTAGTCCGGAAAATGTGAGGTTGGCGTTTAACTTGCCTATGATGCAAGGAGATGCACGCCCCTATACTAGAAGGGTCAACTTTGATAAAAGGTTGGACCAAGTCTTCATGGACATATGTGTGGAAGCAGCTCAATGGAAGATTGACTCAAAAGGTAAACCGGTTCAACTTAGAAGACTGGACCTCAAGCCTGTGGCTAGAGGATGGTTGGAGTTCATCCAACGCTCCATCATCCCCACTAGCAACCGATTTGAAGTTACTGTTGATCAGGCCATCATGATTCATAGCATCATGATTGGAGAGGAAGTAGAAGTTCATGAAGTCATCTCTCTTGAACTCTACAAAATAGCCGAAAAGCCCTCTCCTTGGGCAAGGCTAGTTTTTCCTCATCTTATTTGCCATCTATGTTACTCAGTTGGAGCTTTCATAGAAGGAGACATTCTCATTGAGTAAGAGAAGCCCATCACTAAGAAAAGGATGGAGCAAACAAGAGAGCCCACTCATGGAGCTCAAGACACACGTGAGGAAGCTCACCATCAAAAAATCCCTGAGATACCTCAAGGGATGCACTTTCCTCCACAGAATTTTTGGGAGCAAATCAACACCTCCCTAGGAGAATTAAGTTCAAACATGGGACAACTAAGGGTGGAACATCAAGAGCACTCCATCATCCTTTATGAAATAAGAGAAGATCAAAAAGCAATGAGGGAGGAGCAACAAAGACAAGGAAGAGGCATAGAAGAGCTCAAGGACATCATTGGTTCCTCAAGAAGGAAACGCCACCATCACTAAGGTGGACTCATTCCTTACATTCTCTGTTTTTCATTTTCTCTATGTTAAGTGCTTATCTATGTTTGTGTCTTATTACATGATCATTAGTAGTTAGTAACTATGTCTTAAAGTTATGAATGTCCTATATGAATCCATCACCTCTCTTAAATGAAAACTGTTTTAATTCAAAAGAACAAGAAGTACATGAGTTTCGAATTTATCCTTGAACTTAGTTTAATTATATTGATGTGGTGACAATACTTTTTGTTTTCTGAATGAATGCTTGAACAGTGCATATGTCTTTTAAAGTTGTTGTTTTAGAATGTTAAATATGTTGGCTCTTGAAAGAATGATGACAAGGAGACATGTTATTTGATAATCTGAAAAATCATAAAAATGATTCTTGAAGCAAGAAAAAGCAGTGAATACAAAAGCTTGCAGAAGAAAAAAAATAGAAAAAAAATAGCGAAAAAAAAGAGAGAAAAAACAAGCAGAAAAAGCCAAAAGCTCTTAAAACCAAAAGGCAAGAGCAAAAAGCCAATAACCCTTAAAACCAAAAGGCAAGGGTAAATAAAAAGGATCCCAAGGCTTTGAGCATCAGTGGATATGAGGGCCTAAAGGAATGAAATCCTGGCCTAAGCGGCTAAACCAAGCTGTCCCTAACCATGTGCTTGTGGCGTGAAGGTGTCAAGTGAAAACTTGAGACTGATTAAAGTCAAGGTCCAAAGCAAAAGAAGAGTGTGCTTAAGAACCCTGGACACCTCTAATTGGGGACTTTAGCAAAGCTGAGTCACAATCTGACAAGGTTCACCCAATTATGTGTCTGTGGCATTTATGTATCCGGTGGTAATACTGGAAAACAAAGTGCTTAGGGCCACGACCAAGACTCATAAAGTAGCTGTGTTCAAGAATCAACATACTGAACTAGGAGAATCAATAACACTATCTGAACTCTGAGTTTCTATAGATGCCAATCATTTTGAACCTCAATGGATAAAGTGAGATGCCAAAACTATTCAAGAGGCAAAAAGCTACAAGTCCCGCTCATCTGATTGGAGCTATGTTTCATTGATAGTTTGGAATTTATAGTATATTCTCTTCTTTTTATCCTATTTGATTTTCAGTTGCTTGGGGACAAGCAACAATTTAAGTTTGGTGTTGTGATGAGCGGATAATTTATACGCTTTTTGGCATTGTTTTTACTATATTTTTAGTAGAATCTAGTTACTTTAGGGATGTTTTCATTAGTTTTTATGTTAAATTCACATTTCTGGACTTTACTATGAGTTTGTGTAATTTTCTGTGATTTCAGGTATTTTCTGGCTGAAATTGAGGGACTTGAGCAAAAATCAGATTCAGAGGTTGAAGAAGGACTGCTGATGCTGTTGGATTCTGACCTCCCTGCACTCAAAGTAGATTTTCTAGAGCTACAGAACCCAAAATGGCGCGCTTCCAATTGCTTTGGAAAGTAGACATGCAGGGCTTTCCAGCAATATATAATAGTCCATACTTTGGCCGAGTTTAGACGACGCAAAAGGGCGTTGAACGCCAATTCTACGCTGCAGTCTGGAGTTAAACGCCAGAAACACGTCACGAACCAGAGTTGAACGCCAAAAACACGTTACAAATTGGCGTTCAACTCCAGAAGAAGCCTCTGCACGTGTAAACTTCAAGCTCAGCCCAAGCACACACCAAGTGGGCCCCAGAAGTGGATTTATGCATCATTTACTTATCTCTGTAAACCCTAGTAACTAGTTTAGTATAAATTGGACCTTTTACTATTGTATTAGGCATCTTTTGATCATTTTTAGATCTCTAGACCTCCATGGGAGGCTGGCCATTTGGCCATGCTTACCCTATTATCACTTATGTATTTTCAAACGGTAGAGTTTCTACACTCCATAGATTAAGGTGTGGAGCTCTGCTGTTCCTTATGAATTAATGCAAAGTACTACTGTTTTTCTATTCAATTCAACTTATTCCACTTCTAAGATATTCATTCGCACTTCAATATGAATGTGATGAATGTGACAATCATCATCATTCCCCCACGAACGCGTGCCTGACAACCACTTCCGTTCCACCTTAGATTGAATGAATATCTCTTGGATCTCTTAATCAGAATCTTCGTGGTATAAGCTAGATTGATGACAGCATTCATGAGAGTCCGGAAAGTCTAAACCTTGTCTGTGGTATTCCGAGTAGGACTCAGGGATTGAATGACTGTGACGAGCTTCAAACTCGCGAGTACTGGGCGTAGTGACAGACGCAAAAGGATAGTAAATCCTATTCCAGTATGATCGAGAACCTCTAGATGATTAGCCATGCAGTGACAGCGTATTGGACCATTTTCACAGAGAGGATGGGATGCAGCCATTGACGACGGTGATGCCTCCAGATGATTAGCCATGCAGTGACAGCGCATCGGACCATTTTCACAAAGAGGATGAAAAGTAGCCATTGATAACGGTGATGCCCTCACATAAAGCCAGTCATGGAAAGGAGTAAGATTGATTGGATGAAGACAGCGGGAAAGCAGAGAGTCAGAGGAACGAACGCATCTCTATACGCTTATTTGAAATTATCACCAATGATATACATAAGTATTTCTATCTTTATTTTCTATTTATTTATTATTATTATTCAAAAACTCCATAACCATTTGATATCCGCCTGACTGAGATATACAAGATGACCATAGCTTGTTTCATACCAACAATCTCCGTGGGATCGACCCTTACTCACGTAAGGTTTTATTACTTGGACGACCCAGTGCACTTGCTGGTTAGTTGTGCGAAGTTGTGAAGTTATGTTTGGACCATGGTATTGTGCACCAGTTATTGGCGCCATTGCCAGGGAGAGAACGAACAACAAATTTTACAACCTCAGAGTAACAATTTCGCATACCAGCAAGTAATTGAGAACTAAGGCTACCTATCCTAGTCATTGACCACAAACATATGATGATTATGAAGAGTTAATCCTACTTAGTCAACCTTACATCGAAGATAAGTCAAATAGACATAGTTAATTTCAATCCCTAAGTCCTATGTCAACACTAAGGGGTCACATAGAGTCAAGGGAAACCAAATCAACTAACTACTCTAATGTATCAAACAAGAATGGACATCAATGACTCAAGAAACACCAAAGTTAACAATTTCAAGCCAAGAGTGAAGAAAAACTATGTAAAAACTAAGCCAAGCATTTTATCAAACACTTGGTGTGTATGAAAATAAAATAATATTAAAATATATTAAAATAAATTCTAAAACTACTAAAGGAAGAAAGTAACAATGACAACTAGAGAAAGCAATAAATGACATGGAAACATAAATTTTCATTAATTGGAATTAAAATAACAAAAGTGTTCATAACACATAAAAATGACATAAAAGAGGAAATAACAAAAAAGATGAAGAAGATAAAGACAAGAAAGCATAGAAACATAAATGAAACTACATTAAAACAAGAATTAAATGCTGAAATTAAAGAAAATTAAACTAAGAAAACCCTAATTCTAGAGAGAGGGGGGGAGCTTCTCTCTCTAGAAACTAAGAGAAAAGCATGACAAAAACTACACCTAATTGCCCCCCTTCATTCCTCTTCACTTTGGCCTTAAATAGCTCCAAAAAATGAGTTGGACTGGGTTTTGGAGGCCCAGAATTCGCCCCCAGCGATTTGCAATTAATGACCTACGCATATGCACGCGTGCGTACGCATGACCTACTATGCGTACGCACGGTTGCGCAGAATTCCATCGTGCATACGCACGACATTTGGTGCGTACGCATCCTTGCACGAAGTCACCGTTGTGCGTACGCACGCATCACGGTGCGTACGCATCATTGCAGCAGCTTCCAAATTTATTTTCTTCATGATTTCTCCCCTTTTGAATGATCTTTCTTCACTTCTTTAACCCAAACTTGCCTTGAAAACCTGAAATTACTTGACAAATACGTCAAGGCACCAAATGGGATCAAAGTGAATAAAATTTAGCAATAAAAAGGCCTAAAGAGCATGTTTTCACTTTCAAGCACAAGTTAGGGAGGAATATCAAAAGCATGCTATTTAGATGAATAAATGTGGGTTTATGTGATGAAATCCACTCAAATCAAACCAAAATATATTGTAAAATATGGACTCATCAATTCTCCCACACTTAAACCAAGCATGTCCTCATGCTAAACCAACCAAAGGAGATGAATGAAGGGGTAATTATTAATGCAACTACCTACATGCATGTAACTATACTAAATGCTATCTATATATATACACTATGATTCCTATTGAGTTTGGCAAAAACAAATAAAAGAATCTCAATCAATCTAAAGTAGGAGCTTAGGGCCAAGACAAGGAAAATATAGCAATATGATCAATGTCCAAAGATTGATTTGAAATTTTCAAAATTAAGTTCCACAACTTGCAAGAAGATACAAAATAAGCAATGAAAACATAGAATTGAGCAATTGAAACCCTCACTGGATGTGTTTACACTCTTAATCGCTCAAAAGTGTTTAGGGTCAATCACTCGATTCCTCCTTTAATCATGTTACTTAAAGATTTGCAAGTCGTCTAACAATCAACTAATATTTGATGAATGAATGCAAATATCACGAGGACTTTTGTGGGTTGTAATGGGGCTTAGGTAAGGGTAGAATTAATATGGTTAAGTGGGCTATTAGATTGGATCTTTGATTAGCTCAAGCATCCCATCTAATCCTATATACATAACAAAACAATCCTAGCTACCCATTTATCCGTTTCTCACATTCACTCATGCATTTCCTTTTCAATACAACCACATATGCATCTTTTATTTTCATTCTTATTATCATTTCTTTTCTTTTCTTTTTCTTTTTTTTATATCTATATACAAAGTATGTACATCAAACTTTCTTTCTTTATCATATAAGAGAGATGCATATGTTTTGAGTAATGAATGCATGAGTGTTTACCCATTTTTCCACATATTCTCAATGAACATCCAAAGTAACTTTCTACCAATATTCCCAAAAATTCCCCCCACACTTGATTAACACACACACACACACACACACACTCAAACCCAAGCTAATCAAAGATACAATTCAAGGACAATATTGGTTTTTTACTTAGGGTAAATGATGTGCTTAAAATTAGAACAAAGGGGAATTAAAGGCTCAAAAGTGGCTTACAATGGTAGATGTAAAGGGTTGGCCATATGGGTTAGTGAGCTATACAAAGATGGCCTCAATCATACTAAATGCAATCCAAAACAACAAATATAGGGCATATAGACTAAAGCAAATCTAAGATCACAATCATAAAAGGAGTTTATAACACATAAGAACAAAATTTGTGATTGAAAATATGCAACCACACACTTTAAGCTCAAATCTCACTTGGTAATTGTTCAAGCTCTTTTCTATGTTCCATGAAAAGATACTTCAAGTAAGTTCAAAAATAATTTTCAAATCTAATCAATGGAATGCCCAAAAAGAGATTTCTTGAAAATTCTTTGTTATTTTACCAAAACTTATTTACTATACGTATGTATGTATGCATGTATGTATGTTGTGATGGATGCAATTCCAAAATCTTTCCTAGTTCTATTCCTAATTTTCAACAAGCAAAAATTAACATGAACAATTAGGACAAAATTGACTAGGCATTGTACTATTCACATCATCCAATCACAACTTCTATCTATAAAATATATACTAAGGAAAAAATACAAAAATGCAACATGGAATAGCTAGAAATAAACTATGATATATATACCAAGGAAAATGCAATGCAACAATAAAAAACACTCCAAATATATACAAGAAACCTACTAAAATAAAATAAAGTGCAAAGTGTTTGGGAAAAGAAAGTTTACACCCCCAAAATGACGAATCCTCCCCCACACTTAAGCATTGCACGGTCCTCCGTGCACAAACAAAATCCAGGGAGAATGTCTCTCAAGAGCTCCACCTTTGGTTGGCGGATGCGGGGGCTTGGGTTGTGTGGAGATTGCCGAGTCCATGTATGCTCGGCATCTCCCTCCTCAGTATCCTCCTCCTCTCTCGGCTCTTTGCCTTTATGTCTCATCCTCAAAAAGAAGAGAAAAGTATAGTTAGGACTCATAGGGCAAGTAGCACAAAATGGTAAAAGGGAAGAGTGAATAAGCATCTAATTGAGGAAGTTTGCATAGTGGTATGGAATACACACAACGGCTGGCTAACGTGGCATCCACACAATGAAAAAGTAAGCATGAGTTCCTCAACTAAATGGCCTAAGAAGCAAGCAATAAATGAGCATCAATCAAACACAAGCAAACTTAGGCAATTGCAACAAGAGTGAATTGAATTAAGAATATTGGATATTGAAATTGTGCAAGTGAAAGCTCAAGAGTGATATAAAATAGTACAATAAACAACACCTGATCCATTAATGAAAAGGAAACTACTTATTCATCATGAAACACAAGGAAAAAGTCACATGGTATAGGTACTTGTTACAAAAAGTGATACACTTGATAGCAATCAAGTTAAGTCACTCAAACAAATGCAAAGCATTAAAAAGAAACAAGTACCAGGCATGTGATCTATATGATATGAAAATCAAGATGAACAAGTAATTTCAACTCAATTCACCAAAGTGAAAGTGCACAATTCAAGATGCCAAATAAGGATAAAGTTTAATGCATATGGTAGCTACAACATATGAATCAAACTCACATTTCATCTAGGCATTTAAACAAGGCTTTTAACGCTCAGTGCACATATTTATCAAACTTGAAACCAAATTCAAACAAGAAGCAGCCCAATCAATGTTAAACAAACACTTGCAACTTATTTATTTGTCAAACAACTAAACTAAAGCTAATATAATTACCAAAATAAAAATAAATTGCAAACAAAACAAAGTAAAACAAGTAGAAAAGAAGGCAAAAGCAAAAGAAGAGAGGGGTGGAAGAGAGAATAAGTAGAGAGAAGAGGAGAAAAGAAGTATAAGGGTGAGAAAATAGGGGCGTGCGTACGCACGGGCATGTGTGCGTACGCACTTAGCGAATCAGGGGAGGTGTGCGTCCGCACCAGGTGTGCAAACGCTATCATCAAAGAGGGAATCAAGATGCGTGCGTATACACCTAGGTGTGCGCACGCACAGAAGATAAAGAAATGGAGGGTGAGCAGATGCATAAGTGTGTGTGAGCGCTCTGAACCGAGGAGAAATTAAGGAGTGTGCGTGCGCACTAGCCTGTGCGCACGCACAGAAGACTCTTTTTTTTAGGGTTGGATCATATGTGCGCGCGCACACAGGTTTGTGCGTGCGCACAGAAGCAAGAAGGGGCAGGAGTTCACGCGCACAAGCTGTGCCAACGCTCCCACCAGAGTGGTTGCAAGTTGGTGTGCGGACGCACACGTCTGTGCGGCCGCACAGAGGGTGCGAAAAAGGGTATGTGTGCATACGCACGAGTGGGTGCGCACGCACAGGTCGCAGAAAGCAGGGGAGCGCGCGTGCATAAGGCGTGCTGGCCCCGCGAACAGAGGGCAAAATCATGCGTGTGCGTCCGCACAGGTCGGTGCGCACGCACAGGAAGTAGAAAATAGATGTTCTGTGCGCACGCACAAGTACGTGCGTACGCACAGATGCCCTATTTTGCAAAAATTTTTTTCTTCAAAATTCTAAGGGACCAAGCCTTAGTTCAATAAAAACTCAACACCAAAACTTGCAAGAACCCATAAATTCATGATCCAAGCCAAAATTAACATAACTAACTCAAAATTAAACTAATTCTAAGCTAAACAAGCATAACAAAAAGCAAATAAGTCAAAATATGTACAAAAGAGAAGAGTTAGAACCATGTTACCAAGCACTTTAATTTAATGTCTTTAAGTTAGACAATTGGGAGAGCCCTTGCTATGGTGGCTTGTGCTTGACTTTCCCACCAAATGCGTGAATGTCCAATGTCCTCCGGGATCCCAATCCTAACCATCAACAAAAACAACAAAAAAGCAAGCTATTTACATATTAAAATATATACAATAGCCACTAACTTTACACCATTGCAACTCCCCGGCAACGGCGCCAAATTTGATAAGAGAATTATTGCCGATTTATAATTAATCAAAACAAGAATCAATTCGTTAGTAGTATAGTCCAAACCAACAATGAATTCTCAAGATCAAATATTAAACCCAATACAAAATAACCGAGATTATTTAGCTCTCGGGTCGTCTTCCCTACGAGTTGCAATTAAGTGTAATGTCATTGGCTATGAGAGGGAGAAGCATGAGGAATTTGGAATGAAAGCAATAGAGCAAGGGAATGTAAATAGCACGGAATTGAAACAAGCATGCAAGGAATTAAATGGCAATTCTTGGCAAGAAATGGGTAATCTAGGTTTCCTATCCTAGTTGTGGACCACAAAGATGGCGATTGTGTGGAATCAATCCAAATTAGTCAATCCTCCTTGAGAATTAGTCAAAAAGCTATAATTGGTCTCAATCCATAAGTCCTAGTCAACTCACTAATTACTTAGTGAAAGACTAGCGTTAATAGAAACCAAACCAATTAACTATTCTCACACAATGCGGAATGGACATCAACAACTCAATTCCACCTAAACACCCAATTTCTCAACCAAGAGTGTAGAAACTAAACATGCAAGAATTTAAACATCAAAGCAATAAAAGTCAAAGCAATTAAATGCAAGTAGAGGAAGCCTAAAATGCAAGAAACCTCTTGGCAAGTAATTGAGAACTAATGCTACCTATCCTAGTCATTAACCACAAACATATGATGATTATGAAGAGTTAATCCTACTTAGTCAACCTTACATCGAAGATAAGTCAAATAGGCATAGTTAATTTCAATCTCTAAGTCCTATGTCAACACTAAGGGGTCACATAGAGTCAAGGAAAACCAAATCAACTAACTACTCTAATGTATCAAACAAGAATGGACATCAATGACTCAAGGAACACCAAAGTTAACAATTTCAAGCCAAGAGTGAAGAAAAACTATGTAAAAACTAAGCCATGCATTTTATTAAACACTTCGTGTGCATGAAAATAAAATAATATTAAAATGCATTAAAATAAACTCTAAAACTACCAAAGTAAGAAAGTAACAATGACAACTAGAGAAAGCAATAAATGACATGAAAACATAAATTTGCATTAATTGGAATTAAAATAATAAAAGTGTTCATAACACAAAAATGACATAAAAGAGGAAATAACAAAAGAGATGAAGAAGATAAAGACAAGAAAGCATAGAAACATAAATGAAACTACATTAAAACAAGAATTAAATGCTGAAATTAAAGGAAATTAAACTAAGAAAACCCTAATTCTAGAGAGAGGGGGAGCTTCTCTCCCTAGAAACTAAGAGAAAAGCATGAGAAAAACTAAACCTAATTGTCCCCCTTTCATTCCTCTTCACTTTGGCCTTAAATAGCTTCAGAAAATGAGTTGGACTGGGTTTTGGAGGCCCAGAATTTGCCCCCAGCGATTTATAATTAATGACCTACGCATATGCACGCGTGCGTACGCATGACATTGGTGCGTACGCATCCTTGCACGAAGTCACCGTTATGCGTACGCACGCATCACGGTGCGTACGCATCTTTGCAGCAGCTTTCAAATCTCATTTTCTTCATGATTTCTCCCCTTTTGGATGCTCTTTCTTCACTTCTTCAACCCAAACTTGCCTTGAAAACCTGAAATCACTTGACAAATACATCAAGGCTCCAAATGGGATCAAAGTGAATAAAATTTAGCAATAAAAAGGCCTAAAGAGCATGTTTTCACTTTCAAGCACAAGTTAAGGAGGAATCTCAAAAGCATGCTATTTAGATGAATAAATGTGGGTTTATGTCATGAAATCCACTCAAATCAAACCAAAATATATCATAAAATACGGACTCATCAAAATGCTTGTCACCAAATGGTAAAGTTTATGTTACTCGAAATGTTCTTTTGATGAAAATGTTTTCCTTTATAATTCTCTTTATAATACAAAACATACTAAAAAGTCCACTAAATACTATTATAAATGAGATATCTTTTATTCCCTCTAATTCTATGGTATCTATGCCTAACAATTCTATTGACATTGTTACTTCTAATATAAGAAACAACAATATTCAGTCTATATCTGACTTTTCTTCAGAATCCAATGATAAAACTATACCAGATAACAATACTAGCTTTCATAATTTACCATCTCATGATATTGTTCATCCAATTTCAGGGATAGAGATTGTGCTACCTCCCAGTGACACTTCTCAACAAACTCAGAATAGGTCACAAATCTCCATTCCCATCAATAATAAACATGTCATGTAGACCAAGTCCAAAACTGGCTCATTAAAGCCAAAATTGTTCATTGCTGCTCAAGATTAACAAGAACAATCTCCTAAGACAGTTACTATTTCATTACAAATCCCCCATTGGAAAAAGGCTATGCAGGATGAATTCTGATGCTTTGATTAAAACCTGAAATTCAGTATAAAAACCAAAAGGGGCCAAAGTTATAGGATGCAAATGCATGCATACTATAAAATGACACCCTGATGGCTCTATACATAAGTAAAAAAGCCAGGTTAGTTACACAAGGCTTTCATCAATAAGAAGGCTTTGATTTTGATCAAGTTTTAAGTCTTATTATAAGACCTACCACCATTTAGGTTATTCTCAGCTTGGCTCTTTCAAAAGGTTGGACAATTAGGTAATTTGATATCGATAATGCCTTTTTGAATGAGGATTTACATTAAATTGTTTATTTGAAACAACCTATTGACTTTGAGTGTGATGCTGATTCAAAGGTTTGTAAATTGAAAAAAAAAATCTCCTATGGTTTGAAACAAGATCCTAGAGAGTGATTTTTGAAGTTAAGCTCCACTCTAATATCCTTTGATTTTAATAGTGCAAGATTAGATTCTTCCTTGTATAAGAAAAAATCAGGATCAATCATATACATATTATGCTATGTAGATGATAGAATTATTATTGGTAATTGTTCAACAAAGGTTTCAAATTTGATACAGCAGCTAGATAAAGTCTTTTCTTTAAAAGATTTGGGAAAGTTGAGCTACTTTCTTGATATAGAAGTGGTTAAAACTGGTTCACATCAACTACACCTCTCTCAAACTAAGTATATTACTGATTTGCTCTCTAAATTAGGCATGACAAATGATATTCCTATGCCTATGGCCTATGGTTTCTTCTTTACATCTTTTGTCTATGGGGTCTAAAAAATTCGAAGATGCAAAGCTTTATAGGATGGTAGTTAGTTCTCTTTAGTATTTGTGTGACAAGGCCAGACTTTACTGTCAACAAAATTAGCCAGTTTAGGCATGCTCCTCCTTTTGCACATTGGAAGGTAGCAAAGAGAGTGTTGAGGTACCTTCAAGGCACTAAGAATTTTGGTTTGTTGATTCATAAGTTTCTGGACAATCGATTGTATGAATTTAGTGATTCTGATTGGATAGAAAATATTGAGGATCGAAGGTTAGATTTGGGTTATTATGTTTATTTAGGATCTAATTCAATTTCTTGGTCATGTAGAAAACAAGCATCTGTCAACATATCTTCCACTGAAGCTGAATTTAGAAGCTTGGTAACTTGTGAGGCAGAGATTGTGTGGTTGAGAAACTTTCTTGAAGAGCAAGATGTAAAGGCTGCAGATCACTCCAACCATTTTTTGTGACAACCTCAGCACTTGTTTGTTGATGGCTAACCAAATTATGCATGATAACACGAAGCATTTTTTAGATTGAAGTGCAACTTATTAGAGATAAACTGCAAAAATAAAAGCTACAAGTTGTACACATTCCCTCTACAGATCAGATGGTAGATTGATCTTCTAACAAAGTGATGCGCGAGCATCTTTATTTTTTTTCATGATTTTTATTTAATTTGCTAAGAATTCCTGTTGGATTAGCAATGATTTCATGGTTAATTGAGCATTACTTTGAGTTAGTTGAATTCATTGATTACAGGAGAATTTGGATGAAAATTGACAAGGAACAAAGAGAAAACAGAGGATAAGAGCCATCGAATACAAAATGTTAGAAATCAAGCTTTGCGTGCAACATGGGAGAGTGCAACGTGCCGTGAAACCAATCAAGTCTCCCAAGGGCATTCGACACTTTAGTGTGGGACGTAGGAGCATTGGCGTGCAATGCCAAAAGGGAAGCCGTGCGTACGCATAACCCATGCGTACGCACAACAAGAGGATTTTGAGGTGTCATGCGTACGCACAACACCTGGTTCGCATGGGACGTGAGTTTTTCTAAATGCAATGCTTGGAGCAAAATAGAAGGCCAAAATTGAAGGAACTCAAAGCCACATTCAACGTGCGATACTCCACGTACCACGTGAGCAATCTGATGCGCGGGAATTTGCACAACACAAATCCCATTTCGGCAAGTATACCGAATCGTCAAGTAATAACTCACAAGAATGAGGTCGATCCCACAGGGATTGATGGGATTGAGCAATTTTAGTTAGGTGATTTGTCTAGTCAAGCGAATATTGAAAGGTCTTGGTGAAATTTAATGAACAGAATATGAATTGCAGAAACTTAAAGTGCTGGAAGTAAATGACAAAATGTAAATTACAGAAATGTAAATGGCAGGAAACTAAAGAACTAAAACATAAATAGCAAGAAACTTAAATGACAAGAAAGTAAATGCAAGAACGTAAATGACAATGGAAAGTAAATTGCATTAAATGTAAAGGGGATTTGGGTGCTGGGAATTAAAGAAAGCAATAAATTCAAGGCAATTAAAGTAAACTCAAGGCAATTGAAGTGAAGAATAACAAAGAGAAAGATTCATTAGGGATTGGAGATATCATAATCCATCATGAATCAATGGGTCTCAACTTCATTCTCAATCATATGAAGTAGATCTATGGCAGATTGTAATTAATTGAGTCCCAATTCCTTGGCAACTCGATTTCTCTAAACACAATCAATTTGCTAATTCCTTGATCTAATTGTCATGAGAAGAGGTTAAGTGTATTTCTGCTATCCATAAGCCACACAATTTCTCAAGATCTTAATTCCTCCCGAATGGTGTTGATCAAGAGAATTGTGAGAGAAAGAGCTTCAATTCTAATTCCTATGATTCCCCTTCCGAGGCTCACATAGGAATTCAATGGATTTAAACCCTCTTCCGAAGTGAGTAAATCAAATCAAAATATAAGTTATCTCTTAGCTACAACAAGCGAATTGAGAAGAAGAAGAATTTCATTCAATCATGTGAATTACAATAGACCTCCTC
Source organism: Arachis ipaensis (assembly GCF_059453495.1). Taxonomy (NCBI): domain Eukaryota; kingdom Viridiplantae; phylum Streptophyta; class Magnoliopsida; order Fabales; family Fabaceae; genus Arachis; species Arachis ipaensis. Next base: position 100,239,373 of record NC_142439.1, read on the forward strand.
CCCCTAATGATATGGGGTTTAGTTCATCATTGCTCAGCAAAATCAAAAGAAAAAGAAAAGTACATGAAAGTAAAATAAAGTCCAAAGAAAATGATCTCAAGGTTTCCCAATTAGGGTCCCTGCTTCCCAACCTTTCTTCTAACTTCAAAATCTATCCTATTTATACACTCTCCAGATCAATATTCAAGTCTTTGGATGTGGGCTTTGGCCTTAGTTAAAGCAAGTTAAGAGTGGCTCTTTGTGGAATTGGCCTTGGCGTTAGTCACCAACGTTAGTGCACTAACGGTGGCACTAACGTTGCATGCATAAGCCACTTTGGGCGTTGCCACTGGTGTTGGTCACCAACGTTGGTGCACCAATGTTCCTCCTGTTGTGCGTACGCATCATGCCTTGTGCGTGCGCACACTTGCAAATTTTCCTTTTGTGCGTGCGCACAATGCCTCATGCATACGCACACTAGCAATTTTTCCAACTCCAACTTGAGAATTTATTGAAGACATTGGTGTGCTAACTTGAAGTAACGTTGGCACACCAACGTTAGCACCATATTTTGCTAACAACATTGATGAGCCAACTTTGGGCCACCAACGTTGCTCCTTATGCTTGGCACGTTAGTGGACAACGTTGGTGAGCCAACTTTGGCCACCAACGTTGCCTCCTTTCTCCCTTGGTAACGTTGATGGGCAAAGTTGGTGAGCCAACTTTGGCCACCAACGTTGCCTCCTTTCTTCCTTAAGAACGTTGATGGGTAACGTCGGTGAGCCAACTTTGGCCACCAATGCTGCCTCCTTTCTCCCTTGGCAACGTTGATGGGCAACGTTGGTAAGCCAACTTTGGCCACCAACGTTGCCTCTCCTTCCTTGAGAACATTGATGGGCAACGTTGGTGAGCCAACTTGGGCCACCAATGTTGCCTCCTCTTTCTTTGCAATGCTGATGAGCAACATTGGTGATCCAACTTTGGCCACCAACGTTGCTTCTTCTGCTTCTTCTCTGCCCTTCCTTTGCTTCTCTTTACCTATCATCAACCAAACAAATACATCAAAGCTTTACCATAATCACAAGATAATCCATTATTCATAGCATCAAGTAGTTCTTGCATTAATCTCATGAAAATGCTCATAAATAACAATGTTTGATTGAATCGAGACATGCATACATTTTTCATCCAAATGCTTACTTATTGCCTAAGAAGGTGCATGAAACCAAGTAAAAACTAATGAAAAAGGCTTGTGAAACTAGCCTAAGATGCCTAGGCATCACAATCCAGAAAGTAAATTAAAAGAAGAATGGGCTTCACGTGCGACGTGAATCTTTCACGTGCGACGTGAATCCTTCACGTGCCACGTGAAACTCTAATCACTCTCCAGGGGCCTCAATTTACCTACTAAGTCTTTCAATTCTTCAACAATTATCTGATTCACTTAAGGCTCAACCTAAGCTCACTAGTCACAGCTTTAATTGGGGATTTGCAAGAAGATAAGATTGAAAGCTTTGCTAGAAGGAAACATTTATGAAGAAAATCTGATTTTGTTTTGATTTTGATTCAGTTTTAAGTTTTTGAATTTAAATTTTATTAGGGTTAGTATTTAAGGGGAGAAGGAAAACGTTTTGAGGGACTTTTTTCTTCTCTTCTTCGGCACTTTTTACCTTTGATAATTCTAGGATTTCTCTGAAAAACATGAGCAACTAATTTTTCTTGGTTAAGGTTAGGAGCTCTGTTGATTCCATGTATTAATACAATAGTTTTTCCTACTTTGATTTGTGTATTGATATTCTCTTAAGAAAAGGTTTTCGTTCTTCATCTAAAAGGGTTTGAATGTGTCGGAAAATAATTCTTCTCTGACTTGAATTCTTTTAACTTCTTTCAAAAGTTGATTAATTGAATTAAGCTTGAAAACCAATTCTCACAACTCTTAAGTTTTGAAAATAGACTTAATAAGTGACATTGAATTAACTAGGGTAGATTCTTATGAATTGTGTGGCTTATGAATCAGTGAACGCGCTTAACTCTTTTCTTAAGTAATTGACTAAGAAATTAGTGATTGATTAGGTTAAAGAGAAATTGAATTACTAAGGAATTGGAATTTAATTATTAATGATTTGCTATGGAAATATCTTTGCATGATCAAGGTGGAAAGTGAAATTTATTATCCGGACGTCTCAACATCTCTAAAACCTTAACTCTTTTAATCATATTACCTTTCAATATTCACTGTTTTCTTTTGTTACATTGTTGTTTATGTTCAAGCTTTTCAAGAACCTAATTTTGATTGTCTGACTAAATTAATCGATTGACTATTGCTTGCTTAATTTGTTAATCCTCGTGAGATCGATACTCACTTACTGTGAGTTTATTACTTGGTACGACTCGATGCACTTGCCGGTAGTATTGTGGTGTAAAACCTGCATCACAAAACTTTTAACAGTGGCTTCCTTCGATCGTTTGAGCTCCAAACTTTGAGTTTGCAGCAGACTACACTCGAGTTTGAGGGGTGGTGTAATGGATAGTGTGATTAGTGAGGAGATTTCGAGAACTTCAAGCTTGATTAAGCAAGACTAGTTAGTTATTTGCTAGCCTAATTAGTTACTTTTAGTGGTTAGCTTTCTATTAAGGATTGACTAAGTATGAGGCTTGCTATGTATATATACGTGTTGTGCATAGAGGTTAGGGGAGTTCAATTGAGTTCAATTTTCGTTTTTGATGAGTTATCTTGTATTACAAGCAATCCTTCTTTTCTTAAATTTAAACTCTGCTTCTCTTTCTTTTTCTATTTCATTTTCTTTAATTTTTTTATCATTCCTTTATTCAATTCTATTAGAAAGTCTTCATTCCGGTCCAATATAATGGTCCAAAAACCAAAAGTTACATATATTAGAAAAAGTGATAAATAAACTTTGGTAATTTTTAAAATTGGATTGTATGAACAAACAAACTTATTTCTAAATAAACAAATATTCATTCGTACTTAATGTTTAGTCAATTATCACAATAGAAGTATTATTAAAAATAAATAATGTCATCATAATATTAGACATATGCAATTACTTTATAAAATATCAAATTCATTATTTTAAAGACATTTTGAAATGGAGATCGAGAATATTACATTTGGTTGTTTTTGTTTTTCCCTCCACACATGTTAGTCTAGTTTAACCCCATCGTATAGTGCCAGTTGACATTACATAATTCACAATACATTTTATTTGTGACAATTTATAAAACCCACACAAGTAACTAACAAAAAGTCCCAAGTTTACTTTACAAGAGTGCCTTATTAAAGTTTTTTCTTAGTGCTCTGTTAGAATTTTTGTAGTCCAAACCTTATTTCTTGATCGTGAGGAACTCAATCCTAATGTTCATCAAGGTGGGGAGATTAATGATGGGGTAATCCTGCTTGGAGAAGAAGACATTTCTTCTTCAGGGTAATTGAAGTGGGGCATAATCAATTTCTATTCTTCTTTGATCTTAGGCTGATCTAGTTAGAATTGAGGTTTTTTAAGAATTATGTTTTATATGTTAGGAGATGGAGAAATGGACTGCATTCTAAGTCTTTAAACTTCATAAATCATCTTGTAATTTGATCTAATAGAAATCCTTAGTCTTGTATGCTTCATGTTTGTTTAATAAGTTTGCCTCCATCAATTTCCCACTCCACTGTCTCAATCGTATGTGAAGTCATGGCTTGCATCATAAGGAACATAAAATAGTGGAGTTTAAAATTGTCTTAATAATCTTGATTTATATATTTCATTTTATTTTTACTTTTTTTATCTCCTTTGAAAAAGAATTCGATGGCTGCTGGTGCTACTTATCAAAAGCCATAAACTATGTGCACACCATGAGTTTTTGAGGGTTGTGTTAGGTTACGATGGAAAAATAGGCCATATGTGATGTCAATAGTCTAAGATGATGTAACAGTTTCCTTTGAGCTTAACTAACTTGCAAAGTAACGACTTTAGGCAACAGTATTATAATATATTTTATATGAAAAAGTGAAAACTGATTCTTTGTCAAATTTATCAAAGCCCAAGTGCCACGGATTGTACCTTTTAGTTATTTTTCGTAGTACAAATAATTAGAGGTTGGTTTTATCCTTGAAAATATTATAAACTTCGGCTTGGGGATAAGGGATAACTCATCATACATATGGCACTATATTAAAGTTGCACTACAAAAGAGTTGACAACGGAAAGCTTTTATTTATTTTTTATACCAAAAATAGGGAGATTCGAATTCGCGACTTTTTAGATGAGTATGGAAAGACTATGCTATTTGAAGTATAACTCATTGACGACAATATAAAGCTTTTAAATATACCGATATATTAGTATTTCATTATATTTTAATTGTTAATCTTAATTATATATATTAAATATTTTTTATAATTAAAATTAACAGTTAAAAATGACTGAAATATATCGATATATTTAAAAGTTTTCATTAACATAGGCCTTCTAATACCTATAATCAATTTTAATAACACATAAAAATTATAAATATTAGTTTGAAAGATTTTCACATGTACCAATGTATTTGATTGGTACACTGGTATATAATAAATCTAAAATGTTGATATATTTAATTAAATATGATGATGGTTCTGATGTTTAAAAAAATTGTTTACGTAATTACGTGAGTCCGTAACTTATGGTGAGTACCTCATTTTGATGGCGTGGTTATGAGCGCAGTCAATAAACGAGTCATGTATAGCTAGTAGGGCAATGGGTCGCCGTGTCTCATACTCTTATTAGTGGCTAGGCCTTCGTATAATGAACAAGCATGAGTTTGCCTCTAACTTTTAGAAAGTACTAGTGAAGTGCCCGTGCAATGCACGGGTATGATAATTTTAATGAAAAATAAAGTTATAATTAAATCATGGATATCTTATGATAAAAGTGTCTCTGTTAAATAATAAGCAAAATATATTGTAATTGTAATAATATAATGAACATGTGATGAGCGGATAATTTATACGCTTTTTGGCATTATTTTTAGTATGTTTTTAGTAGGATCTAGTTACTTTTAGGGATGTTTTCATTAGTTTTTATGTTAAATTCACATTTCTGGACTTTACTATGAGTTTGTGTGTTTTTCTGTGATTTCAGGTATTTTTTGGCTGAAATTGAGGGACTTGAGCAGAAATCAGATTCAGAGGTTGAAGAAGGACTGTTGATGCTGTTGGATTCTGACCTCCCTACACTCAAAGTGGATTTTCTGGAGCTACAGAACTCGAAATGGCGCGCTTCCAATTGCGTTGGAAAGTAGACATCCAGGGCTTTTCAGCAATAAATAATAGTCCATACTTTGGCCAAGAATAGATGACGTATACTAGCGTTCAACGCCAGCTTTCTACCCAAATCTGGCGTCCAGCGCCAGAAAAGGAGCCAAAACCAGAGTTGAACGCCAAACTGGCACAAAAGCTGGCGTTCAACTCCAAGAAGGACCTCTACACGTGCAACACTCAAGCCCAGCCCAAACACACACCAAGTGGGCCCCGGAAGTGGATTTATGCATCAATTACTTACTCATGTAAACCCTAGTAGCTAGTTTATTATAAATAGGACCTTTTACTATTGTATTAGGCATCTTTGATCAGCTTTTGATCTTTGATCAGTTGTATGCTATCTTAGATCACGTTTGAGGGCTGGCCATCTCGGCCATGCCTGAACCTTCACTTATGTATTTTCATACGGTAGAGTTTCTACACTCCATAGATTAAGGTGTGGAACTCTGCTGTTCCTCAAAGATTAATGCAAAGTACTACTGTTTTCTATTCAATTCATCTTATTTCACTTCTAAGATATCCATTCGCACCCAAGAACGTGATGAAGGTGATGATTATGTGTGACGCTCATCATCCTTCTCCTTTATGAACGCGTGCCTGACAAACACTTCTGTTCTACATGAAATAAGCTAGAATGAATATCTCTTAGATCTCCTAACCAGAATCTTCGTGGCGTAAGCTAGAATGATGGCGGCATTCAAGAGAATCCGAAAAGTCTAAACCTTGTCTGTGGTATTCCGAGTAGGGTTCAATGATTGAATGACTGTGATGAGCTTCAAACTCGCGAGTGCTGGGCGTTAGTGACAGACGCAAAAGGAGGGTGAATCCTATTCCAGCATGATCGAGAACCGACAGATGAATAGCCGTGCCGTGACAGGGTGCGTGAGCATATTATTCACTGAGAGGAGGGGATGTAGCCACTGACAACGGTGATGCCCTTGCATAAAGCCAGCCATGGAAAGGAGTAAGACTGATTGGATGAAGATAGCAGGAAAGCAGAGGTTCAGAGGAACGAAAAGCATCTCCATTCGCTTATCTGAAACTCCTACCAATGATTTACATAAGTACCTCTATCCCTATTCTATTATTTATTATTCGAAAACACCATTATCAATTTATATCTGCCTAACTGAGATTTGCAAGGTGACCATAGCTTGCTTCATACCAACAATCTCCGTGGGATTCGACCCTTACTCACGTAAGGTATTACTTGGACGACCCAGTGCACTTGCTGGTCAGTTGTATCGAAGTTGTGACAAATTATGAATGTGTAATCACGATTACGCGTACCAAGTTGCTCACGTGCCAGGAATAGTTTGAGCCTGGACATCACAATTTCGTGCACCAAGTTTTTGGCACCGTTGTCGGGGATTGTTTAAGTTTTCGGCAAGCTTTTGGTCCGGTAACATCAGTGCCAAGTTTGGATCCGGCAACAACACCAAGTTTTTGGCGCCGTTGCCGGGGATTGTTTGAGTTTGGACAACTGACGGTTCATCTTGTTGCTCAGATTAGGTAATTTTCTTTTTATTTTATTTTCAAAATTTTTCAAAAATATTTCTAAAATTTTCTCATCTGTTTTCGAAAATAATAAAAATGTTTTCAAAAATATATTTTTCTTCAGAATTTTTAAGAATGAATTCTAGTGTTTCATGATGATTTGTTGAAGCCTGGCTGGCTGTAAGCCATGTCTAATTTTTGGACTGGGGTTTCAACTTACCATCACAAATGAAGAGATTCTCACACACTTAGTTGCTCTATACATGAAAAGTATCCATATCTGCTGAAGCTTGGCTGGCCATTGGCCATGTCTAGTGTTTTGGACTGAAGCTTTCATTAAAAGCTTGGCTGGCTAGTGAGCCATGTCTAATTCCTGGACTGAAGCTTTAGACTAACATGGCAAGATTCCTGGAATTCATGTTAAAAATTTTGGAATCCTTAATTTTTCTTTTTCATATAATTTTCGAAAAAATCCAAAAAAATTTAGAAAATCATAAAAATCAAAAATATTTTTTTGTTTCTTGTTTGAGTTTTGAGTCATATCATAAGTTTGGTGTCAATTGCATATGCATCTAGCACTTTTCGAAAATTTCATGCATTCATAGTGTTCTTCATGATCTTCAAGTTGTTCTTGGTAAGTCTTCTTGTTTGATCTTGATGAATTTTTGTTTTGTGTTGTATAGTGTTTATCATATGCATTCTTGAATTCTTAGTGTCTAAGCATTAAAGAATTCTAAGTTTGGTGTCTTACATGTTTTCTTTGCATAAAAAATTTTTCAAAAATATGTTCTTGATGTTCATCATGACATTCATAGTGTTCTTGGTGTTCATCTTGACATTCATAGCATTCTTGCATGCATTCATTGTTTTGATCTAAAAATTTCATGCATTGCATCTTTTTTAGTGTTTTTCTCTTGCATCATAAAAATTCAAAAATAAAAAAAAAATATATATATATCTTTCCCTTTTTCTCTCATCAAATTTGAAAAATTGGATTGACTTTTTCAAAAATTTTTAAAATCAAATTGTTTCTCATGAGTCAAATCAAATTTTCAATTTGAAAATCTTATCTTTTTCAAAATCTTTTTCAAAAATCAAATCTTTTTCAAAATTCTTAGTTATTTTCGAAAATTCCAAAAATATTTTTCAAAAATATTTTTCTTATTTTTATACCAAATTTTCGAAAATAACATAATCAATTAATGTTTTGATTCAAAATTTGAAGTTTGTTACTTGCTTGTTAAGAAAGATTCAAACTTTGAGTTCTAGAATCATATCTTGTGATTTCTTATGAATCAAGTCATTAATTGTGATTTTAAAAATCAAATCTTTTTCAAAAACTAATTTCAATCATATCTTTTCAAAAATATCTTCTTATCTTACCTTTTTCAAAAATATCTTTTCAAAATATCTTCTCTAACTTCCTAACCTCTTATCTTTTCAAAATTTGTTTCAACTAACTAACTAACTTTTTGTTTGTTTCTTAACTTTTTCAAAACTACCTAACTAACTCTCTCTCTCTAATTTTCGAAAATATCTTCCCTCTTTTTCAAAAATTTCTTTTTAATTAACTAATTATTCTTATTTTTTTATTTTTGATTTTAAAAATTTTCGAAAATTACTAACATTTTTCAAAAACCATTTTCGAAAATCACTAACTCTTTTTCAAAAAAAAAAAAATTTTCGAAAATTCTCCCTCTCCCATCTCATTCTATTTATTCATTCATATCCTAACATCTCATCTCACATCTCTGCCATCCTCACAGTTGTGTTTCTTCCATTATATTACATTCTTTGTCTCCCCCTCTTCTTCTACTCACACAGGGATCCCTATACTGTGGTATAAAGGATCTCTATTATTATTATTATTATTTTTCTGTGCCTTCTTCTTTGTCATATGAGCAGGAGCAAGGATAAGAACATTCTTGTGGAAGCAGATCCAGAACCTGAAAGGACTCTGAAGAAAAAATTAAGAGAAGCTAAAATACAACAATCCAGAGATAACCTTTCAGAAAATTTTGAACAGGAAGAGGAGATGGCAGCCGAAAATAATAATAATGTAAGGAAGATGCTTGGTGACTTTACTGCACCTAATTCCAATTTACATGGAAGAAGCATCTCCATTCCTGCCATTGGAGCAAACAACTTTGAGCTGAAACCTCAATTAGTTTCCCTGATGCAGCAGAACTGCAAGTTTCATGGACTTCCATCTGAAGATCCTTTTTAGTTCTTAACTGAATTCTTGCAGATATGTGATACTGTTAAGACTAATGGAGTAGATCCTGAAGTCTACAGGCTCATGCTTTTCCCTTTTGCTGTAAGAGACAGAGCTAGATTATGGTTGGATTCTCAACCCAAAGACAGCCTGAACTCTTGGGATAAGCTGGTCACGACTTTCTTAGCCAAGTACTTTCCTCCTCAAAAGCTGAGCAAGCTTAGAGCTGATGTTCAAACCTTCAGACAGAAAGAAGGTGAATCCCTCTATGAAGCTTGGGAAAGATACAAACAGTTGACCAAAAAGTGTCCTTCTGACATGCTTTCAGAATGGACCATCCTGGATATATTCTATGATGGTTTATCTGAGCTATCAAAGATGTCACTGGACACTTCTGTAGGTGGATCCATTCACCTAAAGAAAACGCCTGCAGAAGCTCAAGAACTCATTGACGTGGTTGCTAATAACCAGTTCATGTACACTTCTGAAAGGAATCCTGTGAACAATGGGACGCCTATGAAGAAGGGAGTTCTTGAGGTTGATACTCTGAATGCCATATTGGCTCAGAATAAAATATTGACTCAGCAAGTCAATATGATCTCTCAGAGTCTGCATGGAATGCAAGCTGCATCCAACAGTACTCAAGAGGCATCTTCTGAAGAAGAAGCTTATGATCTTGAGAACCCTGCAATAGCAGAGGTAAATTACTTAGGTGAACCTTATGGAAACACCTATAACTCAACATGGAGAAATCATCCAAATTTCTCATGGAAGGATCAAAAGCCCCAACAAGGCTTTAATAATGGTGGAAGAAACAGGTTTAACAATAATAAACCTTTTCCATCATCCACTCAGCAACAGACAGAGAACTCTGAACAAAATACTTCTAGTTTAGCAAATCTAGTCTCTGATCTATCTAAGGCCACTGTAAGTTTCATAAATGAAACAAGGTCTTCCATTAGAAATCTGGAAGCACAAGTGGGCCAGCTGAGTAAAAGGATCACTGAAATCCCTCCTAGTACTCTCCCAAGCAATACAGAAGAGAATCCAAAAGGAGAGTGCAAGGCCATTGCCATAAGCGCCATGGCCGAACCTGTAAGGAGAGGAGAGGACGTGAATCCCAAGGAGGAAGACCTCCTGGGACGTTCAGTGATCAATAAGGAGCTTCCCTCTGAGGAACCAAAGGACTCTGAGGCTCATCTAGAGACCATAGAGATTCCATTGAACCTCCTTATGCCCTTCATGAGCTCTGATGAGTATTCCTCTTCTGAAGAGAATGAGGATGTTTCTGAAGAGCAAACTGCCAAGTTTCTTGGTGCAATCATGAAGCTGAATGCCAAATTATTTGGCATTGATACTTGGGAAGTTGAACCTCCCTTGTTCATCAATGAACTGAGTGATCTGGATCAACTGACATTACCTCAGAAGAGACAGGATCCTGGAAAGTTCATAATACCCTGTACCATAGGCACTATGATCTTTAAAGCTCTGTGTGACCTTGGTTCAGGAATAAACCTCATGCCCCTCTCTGTAATAGAGAAACTGGGAATCTATGGGGTGTAAGCTGCTAAAATCTCACTAGAGATGGCAGACAGCTCAAGAAAACAGGCTTATGGACAAGTAGAGGACGTGTTAGTAAAGGTTGAAGGCCTTTACATCCCTGCTGATTTCATAGTCCTGGATACTGGAAAGGAAGAGGATGAATCCATCATCCTAGGAAGACCTTTCCTGGCCACAGCAAGAGCTGTGATTGATGTTGACAGAGGTGAAATATTCCTTCAATGGAATGAGAACTCCCTTGTGTTTAAAACTCAAGGATCTCCCTCTGCAACCATGGAGAGGAAGCAGAAAAAGCTTCTCTCCAAGCAGAGTCAACCAGAGCCCCCACAGTCAAACTCTAAGTTTGGTGTTGGGAGGCCACAACCAAACTCTAAGTTTGGTGTTGGAGAGTCTCAATAAAGCTCTGCATATCTGTGAGGCTCCATGAGAGCCCACTGTCAAGCTATTGACATTAAAGAAGCGCTTGTTGGGAGGCAACCCAATGTCTATCTAATTCTTATTTTTATTGTTGTTTTTCATGTTTTCTTAGGTTCATGATCATGTGGAGTCACAAAATAAATATAAAAATTGAAAACGGAATCAAAAATAGCAGAAGAAAAATCACACCCTGGAGGAGCATCTGTCTGGCGTTCAGCGCCAGAACAGAGCATAGTTCTGGCGCTGAACGCCCAAAATGGGCAGCTTCTGGGCGCTGAACGCCAGAACAGGCATGGTTCTGGCGTTCAACGCCAGAAATGGCACACAAATGGGCGTTGAACGCCCAAAATGGCCACCAACCTGGCGCTGAACGCCCAGAGTTGGGTACAAAGGCATTTTTACATGCCTAATGGGTGCAGGGATGTAAATCCTTGAACACCTCAGGATCTGTGGACCCCACATGATCCACTCAGGATCTGTGGACCCCACAGGATCCCCACCTACCTCCACTCACTTCTTCTCACCACTCTCTTTCACACAGCCCCATAAACACTCTTCCCCAAAAAACCTTCACCAATCACCTCAAACTCTCTTCCCCATCACCTCTTCACCACTCACATCCATCCACTCTTCCCCATAAACCTACCTCATAAACTCCACCTACCTTCAAAAATTCAAAACCAATTTCCCACCCAAACCCACCCATATGCCGAACCTTAACCCCCCCTTCCCTATATAAAGACCTCCATTCTTCATCAAATTCACACAACACACCCCTCTACACTCTCCTTGGCCGAAACCACATCTCCCTCTCCCTCTCCATATTTCTTCTTCTTCTTCTTCTATTCTTTTGTTTATTGCTCGAGGGCGAGCAATATTCTACGTTTGGTGTGGTAAAAGCATAGCTTTTTTGTTTTTCCATTACCATTGATGGCACCCAAGACCGGAGAATCCTCTAGAAGAGGGAAAGGGAAGACAAAAGCTTCCACATCCGAGTCATGGGAGATGGAAAGATTCATCTCCAAAGCCCATCAAGACCACTTCTATGATGTTGTGGCCAAGAAGAAGGTGATCCCTGAGGTCCCTTTCAAACTCAAAAGAAATGAGTATCCGGAGATCCGACATGAAATTCAAAGAAGAGGTTGGGAAGTTCTAACAAATCCCATCCAACAAGTCGGCATCCTAATGGTTCAAGAGTTCTATGCCAATGCATGGATCACCAAGAACCATGATCAAAGTAAGAACCCGGATCCAAAGAACTATGTTACAATGGTTCGGGGAAAATACTTAGATTTTAGTCCGGAAAATGTGAGGTTGGCGTTCAACTTGCCAAACATGGAAGAGAACGCACGCCCCTACACAAGGAGAGTCAACTTTGATCAAAGGTTGGACCAAGTCCTTATGGACATATGTGTAGAAGGAGCTCAATGGAAGGTTGACTCCAAAGGTAAGCCGGTTCAACTAAGAAGATTGGACCTCAAGCCTATAGCTAGAGGATGGTTGGAGTTCATTCAATGCTCAATCATTCCCACTAGCAACCGGTCTGAAGTTACTATAGACCGGGCCATCATGATCCATAGCATCATGATTGGAGAAGAGGTGGAAGTTCATGAGATTATATCTCAAGAACTCTACAAGGTGACTGACAAGTCCTCTACTAGGGCAAGGTTAGCCTTCCCTCACCTCATTTGCCATCTATGTTACTCAGCTGGAGCTTTCATAGAAGGAGACATTCCTATTAAGGAAGAGAAGCCCATCACTAAGAAGAAGATGGAGCAAGCAAGAGAGTCCATTCATGGAGCTCAAGAGGCGCAAGAAACTCATTACCATGAGGTTCCGGAGATGCCTCAAATGCACTTTCCTCCACAAAATTATTGGGAGCAAATCAACACCTCTCTAGGAGAATTGAGTTCCAATATGGGACAACTAAGGGTGGAACATCAAGAGCACTCCATCATGCTTCATGAAATAAGAGAAGATCAAAAAGCAATGAGGGAGGAGCAACAAAGACAAGGAAGAGACATAGAAGAGCTCAAGGACATCATTGGTTCCTCAAGAAGAAAACGCCACCATCACTAAGGTGGATTCATTCCTTGTTCTTATTTCTTCTGTTTTTCGTTTCTATGTTATGTGCTTATCTGTGTTTGTATCTTCATTACATGATCATTAGTAGTTAGTAACTGTGTCTTAAAGTTATAAATGTCCTATGAATCCATCACCTCTCTTAAATGAAAAATGTTTTAATTCAAAAGAACAAGAAGTACATGAGTTTCGAATTTATCCTTGAACTTAGTTTAATTATATTGATGTGGTGACAATGCTTCTTGTTTTCTGAATGTATACTTGAACAGTGCATATGTCTTTTGAAGTTGTTGTTTAAGAATGTTAAATATGTTGGCTCTTGAAAGAATGATGACTAGGAGACATGTTATTTGATAATCTGAAAAATCATAAAAATGATTCTTGAAGCAAGAAAAAGCAGCAAAGAACAAAGCTTGCAGAAAAAAAAAAAAAGAAAAAAAGGGGCGAAAAAAAAATAGAAAAAAAAAATAGAAAGAAAAAGAAAAAACAAGCAGAAAAAGCCAATAACCCTTAAAACCAAAAGGCAAGGGCAAATAAAAAGGACCCCAAGGCTTTGAGCATCAGTGGATAGGAGGGCCTAAAGGAATAAAATCCTGGTCTACGCGGCTAAACCAAGCTGTCCCTAACCATGTGCTTGTGGCGTGTAGGTGTCAAGTGAAAACTTGAGACTGAGCGGTTAAAGTCAAGGTCCAAAGCAAAAGAAGAGTGTGCTTAAGAACCCTGGACACCTCTAATTGGGGACTTTAGCAAAGCTGAGTCACAATCTGAAAAGGTTCACCCAATTATGTGTCTGTGGCATTTATGTATCCGGTGGTAATACTGGAAAACAAAGTGCTTAGGGCCACGGCCAAGACTCATAAAGAAGCTGTGTTCAAGAATCATCATACTGAACTAGGAGAGTCAATGACACTATTCAAAATCTGAAGTTCCTATAGATGCCAATCATTCTGAACCTCAATGGATAAAGTGAGATGCCAAAACTATTCAAGAGGCAAAAAGCTATAAGTCCCGCTCATATGATTGAAGCTATGTTTCATTGATAGTTTGGAATTTATAGTATATTCTCTTCTTTTTATCCTATTTGATTTTCAGTTGCTTGGGGACAAGCAACAATTTAAGTTTGGTGTTGTGATGAGCGGATAATTTATACGCTTTTTGGCATTGTTTTTAGTATGTTTTTAGTAGGATCTAGTTACTTTTAGGGATGTTTTCATTAGTTTTTATGTTAAATTCACATTTCTGGACTTTACTATGAGTTTGTGTGTTTTTCTGTGATTTCAGGTATTTTCTGGCTGAAATTGAGGGACTTGAGCAGAAATCAGATTCAGAGGTTGAAGAAGGACTGCTGATGCTGTTGGATTTTGACCTCCCTGCACTCAAAGTGGATTTTCTGGATCTACAGAACTCGAAATGGCGCGCTTCAAATTGCTTTGGAAAGTAGACATCCAGGGCTTTCCAGCAATATATAATAGTCCATACTTTGGCCAAGAATAGACGACGTAAACTGGCGTTCAACACCAGCTTTCTACCCAAATCTGGCGTCCAGCTCCAGAAAAGGAGCCAAAACCAGAGTTGAACGCCCAATTTGGCACAAAAGCTGGCGTTCAACTCCAAGAAGGACCTCTACACGTGCAACACTCAAGCCCAGCCCAAACACACACCAAGTGGGCCCCGGAAGTGGATTTATGCATCAATTACTTACTCATGTAAACCCTAGTAGCTAGTTTATTATAAATAGGACCTTTTACTATTGTATTAGGCATCTTTGATCAGCTTTTGATCTTTGATCAGTTGTATGCTATCTTAGATCACGTTTGAGGGCTGGCCATCTCAGCCATGCCTGAACCTTCACTTATGTATTTTCATACGGTAGAGTTTCTACACTCCATAGATTAAGGTTTTGGAGCTCTGCTGTTCCTCAAAGATTAATGCAAAGTAATACTGTTTTCTATTCAATTCATCTTATTTCACTTCTAAGATATCCATTCGCACCCAAGAACGTGATGAAGGTGATGATTATGTGTGACGCTCATCATCCTTCTCCTTTATGAACGCGTGCCTGACAAACACTTCTCTTCTACATGAAATAAGCTAGAATGAATATCTCTTAGATCTCCTAACCAGAATCTTCGTGGCGTAAGCTAGAATGATGGCGGCATTCAAGAGAATCCGGAAAGTCTAAACCTTGTCTGTGGTATTCCGAGTAGGGTTCAATGATTGAATGACTGTGACGAGCTTCAAACTCGCGAGTGCTGGGCGTTAGTGACAGACGCAAAAGGAGGGTGAATCCTATTCCAGCATGATCGAGAACCGACAAATGAATAGCCGTGCCGTGACAGGGTGCGTGAGCATATTATTCACTGAGAGGAAGGGATGTAGCCACTAACAACGGTGATGCCCTTGCATAAAGCCAGCCATGGAAAGGAGTAAGACTGATTGGATGAAGATAGCAGGAAAGCAGAGGTTCAGAGGAACGAAAAGCATCTCCATTCGCTTATCTGAAATTCCTACCAATGATTTACATAAGTACCTCTATCCCTATTCTATTATTTATTATTCGAAAACACCATTATCAATTTATATCTGTCTAACTGAGATTTGCAAGGTGACCATAGCTTGCTTCATACCAACAATCTCCGTGGGATTCGACCCTTACTCACGTAAGGTATTACTTGGACGACCCAGTGCACTTGCTGGTCAGTTGTATTGAAGTTGTGACAAATTATGAATGTGTAATCACGATTACGCGTACCAAATTGCTCACGTGCCAGGAATAGTTTGAGCCTGGACATCACAATTTTGTGCACCAACATGTTAACAAAAAGGTTTACGAAGGCTAACTTTATAATCATGTATAAAATAATAACTTGATAGACGACGAAAAAGTTGTTATTATTATATATTGACAACAAAATTTTGGAATTATACATGGTCACTGAGGTTCTTAAATACTTTTCTATAAACAACATTGATGGTATTACCTTTCGTCTTGAATGAATTATTCTCAATTAATACCCTTAAACCGGATTTTGATTTTACCCTTGATAGAGCAACATATAATTGACCTACGGGTAAAAACAGGTTTCGATAAGTACAATCCCACAGTTGTTAAAGTTTGACCCTGAGACTTGTTAATAGTCCTAGAAAATGAAATAACTAATGGAAATTGCCTCGTTTGAAACCTAAAGAGAATAGTAGCATTGTTGGGTATCATGTTCATCCGTGGTATCAAAACCACTTGACTTGCTTTATCTCCTGTTAATGTGATACATTCAATAACATGATTACCTAACCTGCGTACCTGTAATCTTGTGCCATTGCATAGCCCATTTGATTGATCAATGTTTCGTAGTAACATTACTGGTACACCTTCTTTAAGAGTCAACACGTGAGGAGGCAAGCCTAAATAATTTATAGAATTGAGAACATCTGAAGTGATTGTATCTAATTCAGATTCCATGTTACCTTCCTCTACGCACAATGAATAAGAGCTAAGGTAGGTCTTCTCCTCTCTAATTAAAGATTTCATTATGTGCTTGTTAACATCATTGACAATATCAAGTGTAGGGGCAAGTATTGTTCTATCTCTAAAGTACGACCCATTGTTTAAATTTAGCAACAAATTTGGATACACAAAATTAACCAAAGAATTGAAACCATCTTCATTGTCATGAATAAGTATGTCTTCAGGTATGTTAACTTCGCTTTCTCCATCAGTAGAATCACCTGCCAAACCATCACCAATAGTCAATAGTCACTCAGCAAATTGTAAAATCTGTCTTAGTTGAGTGTGGTTAGCTCCAACAGTAAGCCGCATGTTGGTTGTTAGCTTCAAAACTGTGCAGAATTCCAAGAGATATGATGAATTTATCGAAGACTGCACAATGTCTTGACGTGAGCCCATCGGTATGACTGGAAGAATCTGCCTAAAATCACTGCCTAACAAAACAACCTTGCCACCAAAAGGTAGATATGGATTATAACATTTCTCATACCTCAGAATATCCCACAACCATTTGTGCAATGCTTCATAACATAGCTTATTCAACATTGATGCTTCATCCCATATAATAAACTTCGCTTTACATACTGATGAGCGGATAATTTATACGCTTTTTGGCATTGTTTTTAGTATGTTTTTAGTAGAATCTAGTTACTTTTAGGGATGTTTTCATTAGTTTTTATGTTAAATTCACATTTCTGGACTTTACTATGAGTTTGTGTGTTTTTCTGTGATTTCAGGTATTTTCTGGCTGAAATTGAGGAACTTGAGCAAAAATCATATTCAGAGGTTGAAGAAGGACTGCTGATGCTGTTAGATTCTGACCTCCCTGCACTCAAAGTGGATTTTCTGGAGCTACAGAACTCAAAATAGCACGCTACCAAGATGAACCTCCCTTGTTCACTAATGAACTGAGTGATCTGGATCAACTGACATTGCCTCAGAAGAAATAGGATCTTGGAAAGTTCTTAATACCTTGTACCATAGGCACCATGACCTTTGAGAAGGCTCTATGTGACCTTGGGTCAGGGATAAACCTCATGCCCCTCCCTGTAATAGAGAAACTGGGAATCTATGGGGTGCAAGCTGCTAAAATCTCATTAGAGATGGCAGACAATTCAAGAAAACATGCTTATGGACAAGTAGAGGACGTGTTAGTAAAGGTTGAAGGCCTTTACATCCCTGCTGATTTCATAGTCCTGGATACTGGGAAGAATGATGATGAATCCATCATCCTTGGAAGACCTTTCCTAGCCACAGCAAGCGCTGTGATTGATGTTAACAGAGGTGAATTAGTCCTTCAATTGAATGGGGACTCCCTTGAGTTTAAAACTCAAGGACATCCTTCTGTAAACATGGAAAAAAGGCACAGTAAGCTTCTCTCAGAACAGAGTCAACCAAAGCCCCCACAGTCAAACTCTAAGTTTGGTGTTGGGAGGCCACAACCAAACTCTAAGTTTGGTGTTGAACTCCCATATCCAAACTCTAAGTTTGGTGTTGGGAAGTCTCAACAATGCTCTGAACATCTGTGAGGCTCCATGAGAGCCCACTGTCAAGCTATTGACATTAAAGAAGCGCTTGTTGGGAGGCAACCCAATTTTTATTTATCTAATTGTTCTTTCATGTTTTATTAGGTTCATGATCATGTGGAGTCACAAAATAAATATAAAAATTGAAAACGGAATCAAAAATAGCAGAAGAAAAATCACACCCTGGAGGAAGACCTTATTGGCGTTTAAACACCAGTAAGAAGCATCTAGCTGGCGTTCAACGCCAGAACAGAGCATGGTTCTGGCGCTGAACGCCCAAAATGGGCAGCATCTGGGCATTTGAACGCCAGAATTGCACCCTGGAGAAGAGCTGGCGCTGAACGCCCAGAACAAGCATGGTTCTGGCGTTCAACGCCAGAAATGGGCAACAAATGGGCGTTCAACGCCCAGAACAAGCACCAATCTGGCGCTGAACGCCCAGAGTTGTGTGCAAGGGCATTTTGCATACCTAATTTGGTGCAAGGTTGTAAATCCTTGAACACCTCAGGATCTATGGACCCCACAGGATCGCCTCAGGATCTGTGGACCCCATAGGATCCCCACCTACCTCCACTCACTTCTTCTCACCCCTCTTTCACACAATCCCATAAACACTCTTCACCAATCACCTCAATCTCTCTTTCCTATCACCACTTCACCACTCACATCCATCCACTCTTCCCCATAAACCTACCTCATAAACTCCACCTACCTTCAAAATTCAAAATCAATTTCCCACCCAAAACCCACCCTTATGGCCGAATCTTACCCCCCTCCCTTCCCTATATAAAGCCCTCCATTCTTCTTCATTTTCACACAACACAACCCTCTCTTCCCCTTCTTGGCCGAATACACCCCTCCCCCCCTCTCCTCCGTATTTTCTTCTTCTTCTTCATCTATTCTTTCTTCTTTTGCTCGAGGGCGAGCAAAATTCTAAGTTTGGTGTGGTAAAAGCATAAGCTTTTTGTTTTTCCATTACCATTGATGGCACCTAAGACCGGAGAATCCTCTAGAAAAGGGAAAGGAAAGACAAAAGCTTCCACCTCCGAGTCATGGGAGATGGAAAGATTCATCTCCAAAGTTCATCAAGACCACTTCTATGATGTTGTGGTCAAGAAGAAGGTGATCCCCGAGGTTCCTTTCAAGCTCATCACCACGAAATCCCGGAGATGCCTCAAATGCATTTTCTTCCACAAAACTATTGGGAGCAAATCAACACCTCCCTAGGAGAATTGAGTTCCAACATGGGACAATTAAGGGTGGAACATCAAGAGCACTCCATCATCCTTCATGAAATAAGAGAAGATCAAAAAGCAATGAGGGAGGAGCAACAAAGACAAGGAAGAGACATAGAAGAGCTCAAGGACATCATTGGTTCCTCAAGAAGGAAACGCCACCATCACTAAGGTGGATTCATTCTTTGTTCTTAAATTCTCTGTTTTTCGTTTTCTTTATGATTAAGTGCTTATCGATGTTTGTGTCTTATTACATGATCATTAGTATTTAGTAACTATGTCTTAAAGTTATGAATGTCCTATGAATCCATCACCTCTCTTAAATGAAAAATGTTTTAATTCAAAAGAACAAGAAGTACATGAGTTTCGAATTTATCCTTGAACTTAGCTTAATTATATTGATGTGGTGACAATGCTTCTTGTTTTCTGAATGAATGCTTGAACAGTGCATATGTCTTTTGAAGTTGTTGTTTAAGAATGTTAAATATGTTGGCTCTTGAAAGAATGATGTCAAGGAGACATGTTATTTGATAATCTGAAAAATCATAAAAATGATTCTTGAAGCAAGAAAAAGCAGCAAAGAACAAAGCTTGCAGAAAAAAAAAATAGGCGAAAAAAATAGAAAGAAAAAGAAAAAGCAAGCAGAAAAAGCCAAAGCTCTTAAA
Organism: Arachis ipaensis; assembly: GCF_059453495.1. Taxonomy (NCBI): domain Eukaryota; kingdom Viridiplantae; phylum Streptophyta; class Magnoliopsida; order Fabales; family Fabaceae; genus Arachis; species Arachis ipaensis. Next base: position 100,259,362 of record NC_142439.1, read on the forward strand.
ACCAAGATGCAAGAGCGAAAAGCCAATAGCCCTTAAAACCAAAAGGCAAGGGTAATAAAAAGGATCCCAAGGCTTTGAGCATCAGTGGATAGGAGGGCCTAAAGGAATAAAATCCTGGCCTAAGCGGCTAAACCAAGCTGTCCCTAACCATGTGCTTGTGGCGTGAAGGTGTCAAGTGAAAACTTGAAACTGAGCGGTTAAAGTCAAGGTCCAAAGCAAAAGAAGAGTGTGCTTAAGAACCCTGGACACCTCTAATTGGGGACTTTAGCAAAGCTGAGTCACAATCTGAAAAGGTTCACCCAATTATGTGTCTGTGGCATTTATGTATCCGGTGGTAATACTGAAAAACAAAGTGCTTAGGGCCACGGCCAAGACTCATAAAGTAGCTGTGTTCAAGAATCAACATACTGAACTAGGAGAATCAATAACACTATCTGAACTCTGAGTTCCTATAGATGCCAATCATTCTGAACCTCAATGGATAAAGTGAGATGCCAAAACTATTCAAGAGGCAAAAAGCTACAAGTCCCGCTCATTTAATTGAAGCTATGTTTCATTGATAGTTTGGAATTTATAGTATATTCTCTTCTTTTTATCCTATTTGATTTTCAGTTTCTTGGGGACAAGCAACAATTTAAGTTTGGTGTTGTGATGAGTGGATAATTTATACGCTTTTTGGCATTGTTTTTAGTATGTTTTTAGTAGAATCTAGTTACTTTTAGGGATGTTTTCATTAGTTTTTATGTTAAATTCACATTTCTAGACTTTACTATGAGTTTATGTGTTTTTCTATGATTTCAGGTATTTTCTGGCTGAAATTGAGGGACTTGAGCAAAAATCAGATTCAGAGGTTGAAGAAGGACTGCTGATGCTGTTGGATTCTGACCTCCCTGCACTCAAAGTAGATTTTCTGGAGCTACCGAACTCAAAATAGTGCGCTTCCAATTGCGATGGAAAGTAGACATCCAGGTCTTTCCAGCAATATATAACAGTCTATACTTTGGCCGAGTTTAAATGACGTAAAAGGGCGTTGAACGCCAGTTCTATGCTGCTGTCTGGAGTTAAACGCCAGAAACACGTCACAAGCCAGAGTTGAACGCCAGAAATACGTTAAAAACTGGCGTTCAACTCCAAGATTGACCTCTACACGTGTAACATTCAAGCTCAGCCCAAGCACACACCAAGTGGGCCCCGGAAGTGGATTTATGCATCAATTACTTACATCTGTAAACCCTAGTAACTAGTTTAGTATAAATAGGACTTTTTACTATTGTATTAGACATCTTTTGATCATTTTTAGATCTTTGGATGCCTGGTTCTTAGATCATGGGAGCTGGCCTCTCGGCCATGCCTGGACCTTTCACTTATGTATTTTCAACGGTAGAGTTTCTACACTCCATAGATTAAGGTGTGGAGTTCTGCTGTTCCTCAAAGATTAATGTAAAGTACTACTGTTTTCTATTCAATTCAACTTATCCCGCTTCTAAGATATTCATTCGCACTTCAACCTGAATGTGATGAACGTGACAATCATCATCATTCCCTATGAACGCGTGCCTGACAACCACTTCCGTTCTACCTTAGATTGAATGAGTATCTCTTGGATATCTTAATCAGAATCTTCGTGGTATAAACTAGACTGATGGCGGCATTCATGAGAGTTCGGAAAGTCTAAACCTTGTCTGTGGTATTCTGAGTAGGACTCTGGGATTGAATGACTGTGACGAACTTCAAACTCGCGAGTGCTGGGCGTAGTGACAAACGTAAAAGGAGGGTGAATCCTATTCCAATATGATCGAGAACCTCAGATGATTAGCCGTGCTGTGATAGAGCATTTGGATCATTTTCACAAGAGGATAGGATGCAGCCATTGACAAGGGTGATGCCTCCAGACGATTAGCCATGCAGTGACAGCGCATCGGACCATTTTCCAGAGAGGATAAAAAGTAGCCATTGACAATGGTGATGTCCTTACATAAAGCCAGCCATAGAAAGGAGTAGGACTGATTGGATGAAGACAGCAGGAAAGCAGAAGTCCAGAGGGACGAAAGCATCTCTATACGTTTATCTAAAATTCTCACCAATGATATACATAAGTGTTTCTATCTTTATTTTCTATTTATTTATTAGTTATTTTCGAAAACTCCATAACTATTTTATATCTTCCTGACTGAGATTTACAAGGTGACCATAGCTTGCTTCATACCAACAATCTCCGTGGGATCGACCCTTACTCACGTAAGGTTTATTACTTGGACGACCCAGTGCACTTGCTGGTTAGTTGTATCGAAGTTGTGAATGAAAAACGATTTATTAAGACGTGCGTACAGAGTTTCTAGCGCCGTTGCCTGAGATCACAATTTCGTGCACCACATACCAACTTGGCTAACGAAGTACGTTGCTTGATACAACACATAGAGTCTTCATTTAGATCAAGTGGCATCTTAAATCTTGAATGAGCCGTTAGCCGTACGACCATTGGGGAGTAATAAGGATGCAATCCCACTGGATGCCACATTTAGAAAAATTTCACCTCTACTTCGTATAGCAACTGATAGTGTCCTGTAGAGGTACGTCTTTCCAATACCGCCATATCCATATACAAAAAAAGCCTCCAATATCATCATTTACAGTACTAAGGACCTTATCAAATGCTTCACGCTGCTCCAAATTCATGGTGGGTAAATTATTCTCCAACTCCTCCTTAAGCAGGGATAAATCAAAGTTCAGCTCATCCATTATTAGAGGATCATCTATTCCATCTAGAGCATCGATAGTTAGGAGAGGCATCTGATCATACTCCTTAAGCGATGTACCATTAGCTTGTAATTTTTTCTCAATCTTGGAAAGAGTTAGATTAAGAATTTACTCTTCAGAAAGTTGTAACTCTGCAGTACATACAACAACTATTGTTAGTGTGTGTTATGTATATACATAATAATAGAATATAATTAAATATACAACCTTCTGTAAGATACATAAAGGATGTCTTCAGATAATGCATGATAACACTGTTCCCAAACCTTTATAGGACTCGAGATGTTATTTGATAGTAAAAGAACAACAAATAGATCTCGAATGTATCTTGCAGAAGCCCACGTGCTTTCTTCTAACATAGCGTCAATAAATTCTTTATCATCTTGCAACAAACCTAAAGCATAACACGCTTCCTTGAATGTTGAATACACAACACCATCTACTGTTCAAAGATGGATGAAACTCATGCACCCTTTCTGAATGTTCAGAAGAAGTTTGAGGTTCCCATTTCCACACGGAACATGGGTCAACCTACCAATTGAAAACCCTTGCTTCCTTGGCATCCACATTGACATGTGCTCTTTCCATACAAATTTCTTAGGGAATTGGCTGTATGTAAGAGACCGGCCAAAAGGAAAGAACTGATTAGCGAGCATCCATGCTAACAACTTAGTGAGCTTGCCATCCACCCTTTCTATGACATCAATGATGTTTTTATGATCTCTAAAGACAATTAGATGTTCATTGGGTAAATGGAAAGGTAGTCTATTACCGAAGGCTCTTTTTATTGTATGTCATACCCAATATCCTCCAAGCGGCCTCACAGGCAGATATGTACCTACAGTCATAATAATTACGTATCTCATCAACAACTTGTTGGTAATCACCATTACATGTTGATTGATAAAAAGCAGCTGTGACCCTATCGTTGCCTTTGTGAACATACTTGAATGGATATTTTATTGCAGATGTCTGACATGTATGCTCGACATTAATGTGACAACCATACTTTAACAGCAGTGATGGATTGTAGGGTACAATGAAAGAATTGTCAGGAACTGCGTCCTTTTTTAAAATTGTGCACCCATTGTCAAGCCTTTTATACTTTGGGAACCCAGCTTCATCAATGATAGTCGTTCTTCAAAATTGTTTTGGGTAGAATTTAGAGCAACGATCATTGATCATGTAAGGATTGTTCTTATTATGACGACCACATGGTCCGTGAACCATGAACTTCTCTACTGTTGCATAAAGCTTAGGTCTACGTAACTTATCTGGTATCTCAGCACAGATCATGTTGTCAATGTCATTTGGAGATTTCGGTGTGTGTTCGGGATCCATGAACAACAGAATATGAGCATGTGGTAAGCCGCATTTCTGAAATTCTACAGTACATACTTCTACAAAAATTTAGACAATGCGTTAAAGATATTACATGAAATATAGTTAAATAAAGAATAATGTATTATTCACATGTAGATATCTTGCCAAAGAATCTCCCGTGCTTAAAGTCCATAATAAGCTCATTCAACTTTATGTGAAAGATCCTAGACACTATGTCGGGTCGATCTTCAGCTTTAAGACCTATGTCCTTTAATAGACGTTTAATCTCATCCCATTCAGATTGCATGTTATTGTGATAAAAAAAACTTGGGTATCCTGCATATTTGTAAATTGTAAAAGCATCTTTACAATTATTAAACATATGTCTTGGACCACCGGTGAAACTACTTGGAAGGACTATATGTTGACTAGTAACCACAGCATTTGCTTTGCCTCTAACCAATGACTCATGTAGAGAGCTGTACTTATTAACCCTCAATTTAGGCTGGCTGTTTTGTATGAAGCTAAGACATTTAGACTCTATCATAGTGTAAGCATCCACCAAGAACTGCTGAAATAATTGATAAACCCATATTTTATGATATATTTTGTGCTTAGTTTGAGTGATTTATTCAATCCTTCACCCACTTATTCATATTAATTGCATGGTTTTACTTTTCCTTCCTTATTATATGATGTATGTGAAAAACATATTTTCTATGCTTAAAAATAATTATTTTAATTACCTTTATTTCCATTCGATGCCGTGATTTGTGTGTTGAGTAGTTTCAGATCTTCTAAGGCAGGAATGACTTAAAGGATGGAAAGGAAACATACAAAAATGGAAGGAAAGCATAAAACGGAGTTTTTGAAGAAACTGGCAGCCACGCGATCGCATGGACGACGCGGCCGCATGCCAAGCGCGAAGAAGCAGCGACGCGGTCGCATGACTGACGCGACCGCGCGCCTTAAGCAGAACACATATGACGTGGTCGCATGACTGATGCAACCGCGTGACAAGGAAAACTCTGAATGATGCGACCGCGTGACCCACGCGGACGCGTGACAGAGGCCACGCACCAGAAATTGCAGAAAACGCTCCCAGCGAATTCTGAAGCCTTTTTTGGCCCAAATCCAAGTCCAGAAGGCATAGACCAGAGGTTATGAAGTAGGGGAATGCATCCATTCAGATAGAGAGAGACGACTTTAGTTTAGTTTTCATGATTTAGATTTAGTTTTGAGAGGGAGATTCTCTCCTCTCTCTTAGGATTAGGATTTAGGATTTCTCTTAGTTTTAGGAGTGACTCTCGATCCCAGGTTCAATATTCTTTTACTTTATATTTATCTCTTACTTTCAGATACTTTAATGCTTATATTAGTTATGTTGCCTATTTGGCTTATGCTACATTCATGTTACAGATTACAATTTTGAATTAATGTTATTTGAGGTATTTCAGTTTAATATTGCTTTCTTTTATTTACATTATTGTTATTCCCATCTGAAGACATTTTTATTCCAGTAGATTTACTTTCCTCCTTTTGGTCTTGGTTAAGAAATTAGTAACTCAAGAGTTATCAAACTCAAACATGATTGATAATTGTTATCTTTGTTAATTGAATTGAGCTTCAATAATCCCAATCTTTTCTTAGGAAATAAATAGGATTCGAAGATCAACCAATTAATCCCTTGACCTTCCTTTATCTTAGTAAAGGTTAACAAAGTGGAATTAAGATTCAATTCTCATCATCATTGATAAGGGTAGCTAGGATAGGACCTCTAATTTCTCATACCTTGCCAAAAGTTTATTTACAGTCATTTATTTATTTTGCTTGCCATTTAAATTGCTTGTCCTTCATTTACTTTATTTGCTAATTAAACTATTCACTTCTCATTCTCAAAACCCCGATTTTCAATCTCCATAACCAATAATAAGAACATACTTCCCTGCAGTTCCTTGAGAAGACGACCCGAGGTTTGAATACTTCGGTTATCAATTTATTTAGGGGTTTGTTACTTGTGACAACCAAAACATTTGTACGAAGGGATTTCTGTTGGTTTAGAGACTATATCTACAACGCGACTGTTTTTATGAAATTCTTTACTGGCAAAAATCTCGACGTCAAAATGGCGCCGTTTCCGGGGAACTGCAATCGTGTGCCTTATTATTGGTTATTGTAAATATTTTTCTTTTACTCGTTTATCTGTCTTTATTTTTCCCCTTTTATTTTTATTAGCTACTATGAATTCTCATCCCTTTCGCTTTGAGTTTGGTTCTAATGTTATTGAAAGGAATGAAAGTTATAACAGGAATATGCATCAAGGTCAGAGCAACCAAAGATGGATGGAGCCAAGAGGATCTGATCAACCCTTTAGGCAACAACACCCTCCAAGATATCATAGACAAAGACCATTCTACAATGCATATCAAGCAAATAGACATGGTGGACAACCTTGTAATTACCAACAAGCCCCACCCTGTGCTTATAGACCATCCTCTCAACGTAACTTCGAACCACCACACTCACAAGCTCCTTTTCACCATTCACCACCGTATGATCCTCATTTACCCCAGTTCCAATCCAATCACTCCCAAACACCACCACTTCCCCCTGTGCCATATCCAAATCTATCACCCCGAGAATCAGAGGTTCGCCTCAAGGAAACAGTAAATCAACTTCAAACAACCCTTCATCAACTAGAGCAAGCAGTAAGTCAATTATCTTCTAGATGTTCGAACATTCAAGGACATCCCACAGCCCCATGTGGACAATCTAACGAAGAGCGTAGTATGAAGGAGATACTAGAAATTCCAGTAGACAAGATAGAGCATGGTTTCGTACTGGAACAAGTAGAGGAAGCTGTCATTATTGAAGAAGAAGAGTTGGTTGAAGATTTAAGAGACGCTGAACCTTCATGGGAATCCAAAGTTATGGAGCATTCTGTCAAGGACGTTACAATTGATGCTAAGGAGAATTGTGCGCAATCCCCAGAGCAAGTCTTTCATGAAGAACTAGACAGAATAACCCAAGAAGCAAATTTTCTTGATGATGATAGTCACAAGTCAAGTTCTCCTAGTAATGAGCTTGCATCCGCAAGTGAATTCTCTGAGATCGAAGAATCTTCCTCAAGTGAATACGAAGATGATAAAGAGGTAGATTTCTCTCAACCTCCATTCTATGACTTAAGTGATGAGGAATACATAGATGACTTTGATCAGGACATGGATATGTTTGAAGAATCTTGCAAAGAAGTGGAGAATTTCACAGAAGAACACAAGGGAGTAGAACTCACAGAACCACTGTAACCACCTATCCCAAGGCCATTACCACCCAATACAAGTTTCAAGTGGGTACAATCCTTAACCTTTAGCTTTATTTTTCCACTTGAATATGTGATGCCAGGGCATCTTGGCCAGTTTCACTGACCTTTTCTTTACTGTTTTTAGGTTAGTTTCATGCATTTTCTTAGGAAATAAGCTAGTTTTGGGTAGATATTCACTTACACCTTGGTTCAAGCATACATTGTGCATTTTACATTATTTCATGAAGATTTTGCATGAGTTTAGTGACAAATTGTATGCTGCATTGCCCATGACTTGTATTAGAACTTTGATGCACTCTATTGCTTGATTTCAGGACCAAAGGAAGCAAGGAATGGGAGGTAACTTGCAAAGTTAATGAGAAAAGTGATTGCCAATAATGCTCTCGAAGCCATCATTGACCACGTTAAGAGTCACGTTAACTAAGTTAACGAGAACTCTAACGTGGAGAGGGAAAGTTGAGCCAACGTTAGTGACACTTAACATTGTCACTAACGTTGGCAAATGCTCATAAGTGGCCATGTTAGAGTCCACGTTAACTTAGTTAACGTGGCCTCTAACGTTAGAAAGGGGGAGAAACGCCAACGTTAGTGACATTCAACATTGTCACTAACGTTGGCCTAAGGAGAAACATACCACGTTAACTTGGTTAACATGGGAGCTAACATAAGAAGCAAGCATGGTTGACAACGTTAGTGACACCCAACATTATCACTAACGTTAGAAGCAACCACACAACCCCCCAAGGAGCCACGTTAGCTTCCACGTTAACTAAGTTAACGTGGAAGCTAACGTTGATGAGTGAAAGAATGGCCAACGTTAGTGACACTCAACATTGTCACTAACGTTGCGGATGGCTAAGCATGGCCACGTTAGAAGCCACGTTAACCTAATTAACGTGGACTCTAACGTGAGGCATAGGGGCACCTTGGAACGTTAGTGACAATGTTGAGTGTCACTAACGTTCTCGAAGGATGGCAAGCCCACGTTAAAGAGCCACGTTAACTAAGTTAACGTGGGCTCTAACGTGGGAACAAAGGGGGCTTTTCAAAGTTATTGGAAATGTTAAGTCTCAATAACGTGTGCGAAGGACTTAGAGGCAACGTTAGTGGCAATGTTTATGCCACTAACGTTGAAGTTAACATGGCTTTTACTTAGTAACGTTAGTGAGAAAGTTGATTGTCACTAACATTCTTGAACTTATATTTTCACTAAACGTTAACACCCCTAACGTCCTGAGCTAAAGTCTCTGCCCACTTCACATTTTCTCTCTGCAAGTAAAGCCAAGCCCAAATGAAGAAGAGAACTGCTTCAAACTCAAGATCCAAAGGCCCAAGACTTGAAGAGCCAACTAGAAGCTGAGAGAAGTAGTATATATAGGAGTAGCTTTGAATTGTTGAGGGAGTTCTAGAAAGAGGGGAAAAAGGGAACTACTCTCTGTATTTTACTTTCTCTGCAATTTCTAGTTCTATGATGTATTCTCCATCTTTGTTTTCATTTTCTAGAGCTATGAACAACTAAACCCCTTTCATTGGGTTAGGGAGCTCTGTTGTAATTTGATGGATCAATACTAATTTTTATTATTCTTCTTCTATCTTTTCTCTTGATTTTACTTGAAAGCTTTTGATCTTCATCCAATTGAGTAGTTATCTTGGAAAAAAAGCTATTCAAACTTGGATCTCTTCTGAACCTTGAAAGAGGAATGAAGAGATTAAGCTAGAAATGCTTTCTCATGCTGGACCAAATTGGGTTTAGATGGGTATGTGACTATAACCCTCTCAATACTTGATTTGGGAAATGCATGTGGTATAATCAGTGACCATACTTCATCTCTTCTCATGAGCAATTGACCAAGGAATTTGCTATTGATCAAGATTTGAGAGATTGAATTGCAAGAAATTGTAATTCAATCAATTAAGATTGCCAAGGAGATCAATGAATGCATTGATTGAGGAAGAGATGAAAATGAACTTGATCCGGAGAATTGCAACATCTCCTAAGCCCAATGAACTCCCCATCTCTGATCTTACCCATTCTCTTTAATTTCTGCCATTTACTTTTATGAGCAAATCCCCCATTCCCATTTACAATTCTGCAATTTATTTTCAGTCATTTACTTCCAGTCCTTTAATTCTAGCATTTACTTTTCTGTTATTTACATTCCCGCCATTTTATTTTCTGCAACTCTCAACCCAAATTCTGGATTCGCTCAACTAGAACATTCTTCTAATTAAAGTTGCTTGATCAATCAATCCCTGTGGGATTCGACCTCACTCTATTGTGAGTTTTTACTTGACGACAAATTCGGTACACTTGCCGAAGGAAATTTGTTGAGAGACAGTTTCCACCAGCATCAATATGGTTTGCTTGAAACAGATGGCTAGCTTAGAGCTCTCTGCAGCTTTAAGAGTAAGCGAGAATTGGCTCGTACTCAGAGCTGGTGCACAAGATTCAATAAGGTTCCACGCTTCAACTTGAAGTGCACAGATTGGCATCATGATATATCAAATGGATCTCGGAAAGCGTTTGGTTATCCTGGTGAGCATCTAATTTCTAAACCGCCTAGATGGAAAAGTATAGATCAAGACGAAGGCAGATTTAAAAGCAAAGTTTGGGATCCTGGAATCTATGCTGACAATCATCACCTCGGGAGCCTTACAATCTGTTTGAAGCTGCTCAGAAGCTTCACATGCCTAATTTGGGACCCCGGAGGCAATTGGCATTCCAAGCATTGGTGGAGATTTCTGGATGAATTTAAGCATAAGCCGCCATAACAGGAAGCTCATCCAATGTCCAACTTAAGGACTTTAACTAAAAGTGCTAGGTGGGAGACAACCCACCATGGTAAGATTGTTCCTTTTTCAATTTTTATTTAGTTTTATTTGTTTTCAAGTTTTATTTTATTGAACCGGGAGTTTTGCATCTCATTCATATTAATCATTGCATTCTACATACTACATAAAAAAAAGGGTGTGCGACGCGACCGCATCCCTCATGCGATCGCGTCAAATTGCGAAAAACACTACCCACGCGACCGCGTCATTCACGCGGCCGCGTGACCTGGAGATCGGCGTAAAGATCCAACATCCAGAAAGTTAGGCTAGAATCGTGCGGCCATTGTGCGTTTTGCACAAATGACCCACGCGATCGCGTCACTTGCACAGCACACATTCCACGCGACAGCGTGAGCGATGCGATCGCGTCGCATAGGATTGCACAACACCCCAAAAGGAGACAGAGAGTTGCGCTGAAACGACGCTGGATTCGTGCGTTTAGCACAATTTCCAGCGACGCGATCGCATGCCCCAGGCGATCGCGTCATTCACTCTTTTCCCATTCCATGCGATTGCGTCCCCCACACGATCGCGTCAACCACCATTTCAGCCCAACCACGCGACCGCGTGCCCCACGCGATCGCGTGGATTCAAATTTATAACACCCCCAGTCACGCGAACCCTATCAGTCGCGCCCCCTCCCCAAACCCCTCCACTTCCTCTCTTCTTCTCCAATCACACCACCACCACCCAGCCACCACCACGCCCCCGCCAGACGCCGCCGACCACCCAGACCCCGCCACCACCCACCCCCCTTTTCTCCTCCCCCCCTCTTTCTTCTTCTTTCTTCTTCTTCCCCCCTAACTGCCATTGCCCACACCGCGCCACCACCTCCCACCGCCGCCGCCGTCACCGCTCAGCGCCACCCACGCCCCCTTCCTTCCCCTATTACCCCCTACCCCCATTACCCCTCCCTTTCCCTCCCTTCCTCCGAACAGCAGCCACCGCCGCCGCGCCACCCTCTTCCGCCGCGCCGGACGCCACCGCCGCCATCCCCAGCCACCTCTCTGCCCCACTCTCTTTCTTACACCTACCAGGTTCCGACGAATGCCACCCTTCTATCCTTCGTAGTTAATTCATTTTTTCTGTTTATGTTCGTCATTAGGCTAGTTAGATATGCATGTTGTAGTGGATTTTAGGTTGTTAGGTAGCCTAGGATGTGGTTAGTGGATTTAGGTCTGTTTAATTGTGCTGTTCGTGTTTCTGTTTCATTATTTTCGCAATTCTGCTGTTGCTGTGATGTTAGTTTAGTTCATATGATGTAATTTCTTGTTTCATGCAGCTCTTTGCTCTGATTTTTCATTTTCTTATTCCTTTTATGTAATTGCAGCTTTATTTTTGATTCATATGAACTATTCTGTTGCTGTTTATTTTCCGGGACAATCCAATTTTAGCCGAAATGCTGCCTAAATTTTTGTAAAATGTTTCCATTCATGTCTTGGTTTTGACATTTTCTACTGTGCTTTCCTTAAACTTAACCAAACCATCCATGAATGTCAGGGCAAGCTTTCTTATTCTTTTTGATTTTCTGGTTCATAATTTGCATTTTTTATGTTTGATTCTAATTTTTGCTATTTCTATATCTATTTGAATCATCATCAACCTATTTTCCTTATTTGGATATGAGTTACTTATAGATTCTAACTGTGAATACTTGTTACTTGGAATATTTCCATTATGCCACTTACATTAACCCAGTTTTTCCTAACTCACTAATTCTAACTTTTTAAACTCTTTTTCAATTCTAACCATCCTAACCTTTCAAAACTTCTCTTATGATTTTCTTTCACTTTCTTTTAATATTCTAACCATGGCATGATGTCAATTTTTCTATTTAACATGATTTCTAATACATTTTGGATTGTTAATTTTACTTCTCAAACTTTTAACTCCTATTCAATCCTTAATGCACATTTACTTAGCTCATATTCATTACTCTCCTGCTCCTTTGCCACTATGTGCTTCTTTTGTTAATTGCCTCCTTGTTTTTCTTTTTTTATTATATCCTTGAATTCTGTTTTTTAGAATGTCAGACTCCCACAAAAAAGGGAAAGGAAAGGCAACAACTGGCAAACAGAAAAGAGGAGAAGCCTCTATATCTATCATAGATCTCATGCATGATGCCTCCTTGCGGGAGAAAAATTTTACCCCGCAGGAGAAGACCGACCAGCTTATCCCTGCCACTGATCCAGTAAAGTTTGCAAACCGATACTGTGAGCTGAAGTATCCGGTGTTTGCAGCCTCCAAGAACCTATACCTGGAGAGAACTTTGAAGATCCCAGAAGAACTCCAGCAATACACCTCTGACCAGATCAAACAAAGAGGATGATTCTTCTTGGAAAGACCCCTGACTGAGGTCAATGCATCTTGAGTTAGGGAATTCTACTGCAATTACTTCAAAACCTCCCTAGATGCAGTGAACCTCAGAGGGAAGCAGATTCTGGTTACTGAAGAGGTAATTGAAGATGTTCTGAAGCTTCTGCCTAAAACTGATCAGTTGGATGGTTATCAGAAAGCTGAGGAGGATATGCGCTTCATGCGATTTGATTGGGATGCAGTCAAGGCCCGGATAGCCCTTGACCCGACCGTTCCTTGGATTATGGGTCAGAACACTACCATGCCAAAGGGAATCAAACGGATCTATTTGAATGATGAGGCTCAATTATGGCATCAGATACTTAGTAACTTTATTATGCCGAGTACTCACGAGACTGAGATACCAGCCGCTATGATCACCCTCCTATGGTGTGTGATGGAGGGTAAGGACCTGTACCTGCCACGCTTTATCCGGTACTATATGGCCAGGGTCCACGTCCGAGGCACTCTTCCCTTTCCTTATCTGATTACACAGCTAGGCCGTCGAGCTGACGTGCCTTGGGAGGATGCTGATGAAAATCCACCTGCTGCAGAATGCAAGAAGATTATCCTGCACAGCAGGAACTTTCTGGCTTTGGGCTACAAACCTCCATTTCTCACTGCTGCTGCTGACACAGCCACACCATCTGCCGGCCTCTCTTCTTCCACAGCTACCCCTGCTACCTCCCCTGCACCTCCACCTGCCCCAGAACCCATCTATCATCTAGTGCACCGCCTGTTTCGACGGCTTGACCAGATGGAGCGTCGCAACAAGCGACGCTATGAGCACCTGAAGCTGATGATATGATCCGGCGACATCCCCTCCGAGCTTGACACACCATCCGAGGCATCTGAGGAGGAGGCGGATGATCACGAGGCAGAGACCCATCCCTGGAGCGAGGCTGCGCAGGCAAGCACCCAGCAGGCAGAATCACATCAGGAGGCTCCGCCTCAGATTCAGGCTATAGACCCCGAGATCCTTATTCAGACAGCACCTTCTCTGCAGCAGGCTGATCCTCACCGCCACCACAGAGACCCCAGTTACCCACCCTTCCAGTGATGACACCCCTTCACACCCTGCTTGATTGAGCATCGGGGACGATGCTACATTTTAAGTGTGGGGAGGTCGCCATCTCTGGCGTTCTTTTTTTGGTGAACCACTACATACTCTTTTTATTTATTCTGCTACTTTTCTGTATTTTTCTTTTTATTTTTATTTTTATTTTCTCAGTACTTATATATATTGCTATTTTTATGTATTTATTCTATGTTGCAATTTTTGGTCATATTCTAGCCATTTAGTTTTAGTAGCAATTCTAACTTATTAGTTATAGAAATTGTAGATTGATTAGTATAGTTTACCCTTTTTAGCATAAAGATAGCTTAGTTTAAATTGAAAAATACAAAAAGGAAGTAAACTAGGAACTTGAACATAATAGAAATAATCCACACAACTTGTATATATAGCATTACATGTTAGTTAGTTAACAACATTTCATCAAGGAGAAACACTAGAACTTTAAAGCCATTCAATATAAGTTTTACATTGAGAATAATGGGAATTTTTAACTAAACCTGCATGACATACATAAGTGATAAATGATTTTTGAGCTAGAGAACACACAACCTGTGAGTTTTGAGCTTAATTGTATGGTTACATTCAAACCATAATATTTTATTCCTGTGTGTTCTGCCTTCTTTTTTATTCTGATGTTCTTTACTTTGTTTTAATCTATATGTCCAATTATAGAATAGAAATACATACCAAGAGAGTGATTGAGGCCATTATTTGATTTTAGCTCACCTATCCCAAAATAGCCTACCTTTTATATCACCCTTGTTAGCCCCCTTGAGCCTTTAAATCCCCTTTTATTCTATAAACCACATTACTAGCCTTAAGCAGAAAAACAAAATAAAAAAATCCCAAATTGAATTCTTGGTTAGCTTAAGATAGAAATTGTGTATAGTTTACATGTGGAAAACCTATTGGGAACATGGATGATAAAAACAAAAGGGTAGAGAAGCTGAAAAAATAAAATAATTCAAAATAAAAGTTTTGGGAAGCATGCTCATGTAAAATCAAATTAACTAAATTACCATGTGCATTAAAAAAGATTTATATATATATATTTATTTATTCTTCAGTACTTAAATAAAGGGGACACAAAAGAGTTCCCCAAATGTAAAATAAAGCAATGCACATGGGATAAAAATAATAAACATTGAAACATGAGCATGTAACATCAAAAGTGGGAAAATATGGGAAAATAGGTAAAAGAAGCCCTGCTTTACAAAGTATGTATGTTAGGTGAGATCTTAGACTAATTAAGAATTCACTTATTAGCTCACTTAGCCTTATACATATATCCTTACCTTTACCTTGGCCCCATTACAACCTTAATTCAAGACCTCATGACTTTTGTATGTCTATATTCTATAATTGTTGATTGGTTAGATGAAGAACAAAGTTATAGAAAGTAAGGATAAAAAAGAAGAATAGAGTGATTAACCCAATAAACACAAAATCCAGTGAGGGTTCAATAGCTCATTAACATATATCTCTGCTTGAATTATTAATTGTCTTGCAAGTTTATAACATGTTTTTCTCTCCCATCTCAACTGTAAAAGTGCTTTATCATTATCTAAGGTTTGGCTATATATATATATGACTCCTTGAGAATGTGAATTAATTCAACTACATGTAAGCTTTATATACAAGTAAATAACAATTAAGAATTGCATGATGCATCATTCTTGTAGGTAGTTGCACTTAGATTAGATTGCATTGCATGGCATTCCACCACTTTAACCTAACATTACTCTTGGACTTAGCATGAGGACATGCTATTCTTTAAGTGTGGGGAGGTTGATAAATCCATATTTTATGATATATTTTGTGCTTAGTTTGAGTGATTTATTCAATCCTTCACCCACTTATTCATATTAATTGCATGGTTTTACTTTCCCTTCCTTATTATGTGATGTATGTGAAAAACATGTTTTCTATGCTTAAAAATAATTATTTTAATTACCTTTATTTCCATTCGATGCCGTGATTTATGTGTTGAGTATTTTCAGATCTTCTAAGGCAGGAATGACTTAAAGGATGGAAAGGAAACATACAAAAATGGAAGGAAAGCATAAAACGGAGTTTTTGAAGAAACTGGCAGCCACGCGATCGCATGGACGACGCGGCCGATTGCCAAGCACGAAGAAGCAGTGACGCGGTCGCATGACTGACGTGACCGCGTGACAAGAAAAACTCCGAATGACGCGACCGCGTGACCCACGCGGACGCGTGACAGAGGCCACGCACCAGAAATTGCAGAAAATGCTCCCAGCGAATTCTGAAGCCCTTTTTGGCCCAAATCCAACTCCAGAAGGCATAGACCAGAGGTTATGAAATGGGGGAATGCATCCATTCAGACAGAGAGAGACGACTTTAGTTTAGTTTTCATGATTTAGATTTAGTTTTGAGAGGGAGATTCTCTCCTCTCTCTTAGAATTAGGATTTAGGATTTCTCTTAGTTTTAGGAGTAACTCTCGATCCCAGGTTCAATGTTCTTTTACTTTATATTTATCTCTTACTTTCAGATACTTTAATGCTTATATTAGTTATGTTGCCTATTTGGCTTATGCTACATTCATGTTACAGATTACTCTTTTGAATTAATGTTATTTGAGGTATTTCAGTTTAATATTGCTTTCTTTTATTTACATTATTGTTATTCCCATCTGAAGACATTTTTATTCCAGTAGATTTACTTTCCTCCTTTTGGTCTTGGTTAAGAAATCAGTAACTCAGGAGTTATCAAACTCAAACATGATTGATAATTGTTATCTTTGTTAATTGAATTGAGCTTCAACAATCCCAATCTTTTCTTAGGAAATAAATAGGATTCAAAGATCAACCAATTAATCCCTTGACCTTCCTTTATCTTAGTAAAGGTTAACAAAGTAGAATTAAGATTCAATTCTCATCATCATTGATAAGGGTAGCTAGGATAGGACCTCTAATTTCTCATACCTTACCAAAAGTTTATTTACAGTCATTTATTTATTTTGCTTGCCATTTAAATTGCTTGTCCTTCATTTACTTTATTTGCTAATTAAACTATTCACTCCTCATTCTCAAAACCCCAATTTACAATCTCCATAACCAATAATAAGAACATACTTCCCTGCAGTTCCTTGAGAAGACGACCCGAGGTTTGAATACTTCGGTTATCAATTTATTTAGGGGTTTGTTACTTGTGACAACCAAAACGTTTGTACGAAGGAATTTCTGTTGGTTTAGAGACTATATATACAACGCGACTATTTTTATGAAATTATTTACTGGCAAAAATCTCGACGTCAATAATCTTCTAGAATAAAATAAAATGGGAGAATCTTCAAATTTCATCTGAATTCGATATGAGAAGAACTCTCTCATGCTTATATTCTTTCTCTTATGTGAAGAAGTACTTCCATGGCGTACAGAAGTTTCAATTGCTGGTCTAAAATCGTCTTCTCTATACGGGAATAATAAGGGATACTGAAGGGGCAAGTACAATGGGTGAAGAACGTCAATCCTTTGTAACTTCTTGGAAGTGGTTTCGATGATTATATCTCTGTCTAAAATAGATTCATCAATGTCTCCAACAATTAGAATAGGAACCTCTGAAGCAGTTGGTAAATTGTATATTCTTCCATCCTTAACCCTGTTATGAATAAGCTTCATCTTAATATCTGGACTATTCTCATTCTTGAACCTTTCTCTAGCATAACGAAAACTCCTCGCCAGTTGATTGTGGTTATCCAACATTTCCTTTAGGTCATGGACAATTTGTCTTTCAATAGCGTTTGATGAATCAACGGAATTGGTGTAAATTTAATGAAAATAAATTAAATCTTATTTTTAAAAGAATTGAGAAATAATATTTCATCAACGTAAAAAAATGCAGAGTATTATATACCTCACAAAAGATATTCGATTTTCGATTTCATTCTCTGTATCATAAATATAAAGCTGGGCAAATTTGGGCCTATCATTTTCAACTGGAAGTAAACTACCGATTGAATGGTAATTTTGACCGCTGATTGAAAATGTAGGTGGAGCTGAGCCATTATTGACGCTACGATTAATTTTTCCAGCCATTGACGTGAAAGCAAACATTGAATTAAACTTACGTATGTGTCTCCGAAAGTATTTTCCTTTTTCATTATCATTACAATGCAACTCTTCGAGACAGATAGGAACTTCTTTAAGATTTGGGAGCTCAACCTTTCCGTCCATGCAACATAATCCAAACTTTGCAATTTTGTTTCTCACACTTTTTGAGAATCTCTCACCTTCCCACATTGCTGCTTTACAATAAACACAATTATAAACCGGATCACCAGCATTCCAAGTATCTGCATATGTATCAATTTTAAGATTGTGTAATAATAAAATATTAATAATATAATTTCATAAATTAAATGAAAAAAAATTACATGAGTTACGTTCTTCAACTAAATGAGTAAATGATCTACCACATATATTATGCTCTACGTCTAAAAATTATTTTTTATATAAATTAAACAAAACCATGCAGATAAATTTTATGTATATAATTTTTGTTGTTGTAATAAGTGATATAATAATACCTTCATTGTTATATGAATTATCACGATCAATTATATCAGTATTCTCTAATACAATGTCGTCAAATCTATCTATAACTGGAAGGCATTTATGCATAATTGGATTTAATATTAAATAAATAGCGCATATTAATATTTATTACACATAAATAAAATAATACCTTCGTGATCTTGATTATCTTCTAGAATTTCTGAATCACATTGATGGTTAACTAAATTGGTAATCTGCCTGTTACGTTGGACTATAGACTGGGTCTAACATTCAAACTAAAAAAAAATTCTTAAACTAATAATTTGGCGTCTTCATAAAAAAAATTTAAGCAAAACATTATAATAATTAAGTATCTAAACTAATAGTTCCATTAAAAAATAGGTTAATAATAATTAGGTACAAAGACTGCGGTATAACGTTAAAACTCAAAAAAAAAAATCTTAAACGTCTAATTTGAGTTGTAAAAATTTAAGCTAAACATCATAATAATTAAGTATATAAAATAATAATTTTATTATAAATTAATTTAATAATAATAACATACTTATCATTCAGGTGAATTTGATCGGCCACTACTTGTGATATTTGGAGAAAACTTTATTATATAACAACTCGAGGAAGGTTGATCACCCATGCAATTCGTTTGATGATGAGTTCTCTTTCCCAGTTGTTTTGATTCTAGACTGAATGGAGAAATGCGAAGAACAATTCGCTGATAACATAAATATTAGTTAATGGCCAATTGATTTTGTGGACATAAAAATTAACACAGTGTTTTGTTCCAAAAAAATTATATTTTTTATTAAGAAGATAGAAAATTAACAGTATTTTAATTAAATATTTACATATCAATCGAATTATTTGATAGTGGCTGACGTAAATCATTGCTGCTATGCAATACCTTTTTGGATATACTCGTTGATTTGTTTTTCTCACGTGGCCCATCATGTACTTTATCAATAAAGACATAAGACTCAGTAGTAAAAGAATTCATCACATTTTCTTCGGTTGAGTTTGAAGAATAATTCCTTAGAGATGTTGCTAGTCTTTTGAGAGGGAGAAATGAATAGTGGACGATGGCTGAATTATCTTTTTAACAATATTCAATAACACATGAATACATAGCAAATTTGAAAATCAATATATTGAAATACTTTGTAGTTGTCAAACTAACCAGTCTGAAAATTTCTTTGATTTCTCTCTCTAATTTTCTGCTTCATGATTAATCTTTTCCTTAGCCTAGCTAACTTTGGGCTAATCTGGTAATCGATGGAGTCCATTCAAGATTGAATTGCTTAAAGAAAAATTGTTGCAACTAATTTAAAACTACGAATGAATAGTAAAAAAATAAGGTAAGTATATATTTTTCTAAGATTGATAAATTATAATTAGTAATTGGTAATATATATAAAGATATGTGTAAGTGATTAACAGTGTGGTTGAACGAATTCTTATAACAATAAATTGAAATGAAAATAGAAAAATATTACATTTTATGACGGAGGAACGAAAAAGTAGTAAAGAAATAAAAGTTTAATAATGTAAAGTGTAAAAAAAGTTTAGCAAGTTAATTAATCAATTAAAAAGCATGAATTTGAGGAGGTACATATGTTGAAAAGTTCATCATAAAAAGTCATGAAAAGAATGACTATAATAATAGAAATGACAGTGTGTGGTTCAATAACATTGAACTATGCATGAGTGAATAAATAATTATTTAAGGTTACTTGTTAACTATAATTATTTTGAGATAGCTTAATAAATATAACATAGGTTAAATTCTGTACGAAGAAAATAAAAATCTCAAGCCAATTTAGTATTATATTATGTTTAGATTTTTCCTTCATTAAAATATCAAGTAATCAGGGAAGAGGCTTAGAAAATTTTAGTAATAGGGACAAAATAACTTGAAAAAGTCTAGGGGTAAGCAACTTTATTAAATTTTGGCTAACATGTAACTAGTAAAAGAAAAGTGAGTAATTTCTAGTTATTGGATGAAATCTCACACCATTAAAATCATCATCGATGACTACTTGATGACTACAAATTACAAAAATTGCTGGCCCCTAGCACTCCTCAAGTAACTTGGCTTAAAAAATTAACATCAGTGTAGTTAGATTAGGAGATCTAAAATTATTGAGTCAAAATTTAATTACTTTAATTAACACATCAAAATGCATATTAATTAAAAAAAATATTTTTCTCATTTATGAATTTTAGCAATGTTACATAATATTTTTATTATTAATATTAATATCTTTTCAAACATCATTTGTATCCATCAACTCACATTTTATTTATTATTTTTTATATAGTACAAAAAAAATTATAGCATAATAGTTAAAGAATCTATAAAAAGTTTAGGATTAAAGAAAGAAACACAAAAAAAATTGCAAGAACAAAAATTCAAAACAAAAAAAAACATTATTATTTAAAATACTTATAGATAGTTTCTCTTTTTCTATCAATCAATTATTCAAATATTTTTTGTCATTTAATTGTAGATTTAATAATTTAATATTCGTGGAAGAATTTTTTTTAATCAAATATTTATTATATGTAAAATCGGAATCAAATAATATAAAATAATAAAAAGATAAACAATATATAATCTATGTTATCTAAATTAAATTTCAAACAAAATATTAAATATTAATAGTCTCAATTTTTATCCGAGTAATTTTTCATGTTGAATTCTATCCAATCCTCTCTAAATTAAAAGGTAAATTATCCCTTGTGACATGTCTTACTTATTAAATGAAATGAAATAAAAGGATTTAGTATGGTTAAATTTAACCTTTAATCTAACTTAAGTTTTGTTAATCTAATCAATTAATCATGATGTAACCTTTTTTTTACAAATTATAAAAATTATTAAAAAAGTTTAAATTTTAAATTTTTTTCATAATATATTTTTATTAATTAATTTCAATCATAAAATAAAAAAATCTCAAAATAAAAAAAGAATAAATAAAAAAATTCAAGCGACACCAAAATTTTAAATTTCTAAAAATGTTATGTATCTTGGTTTCTTAACTTTTTTTTTTAAAAGTCTTCTTCATTACTGTTATTAACTAATTATATCTATTTATTTTGGATCATTTACATTGATTTGAAAGCCAAATATGTAAAAAATTTGATTATTTTAAAATATTTTCAATAGATCTAATTTAATTGTAAAGAGGAATAAAGAAGATTTTTGAAAGCATAAGGAAAGTTAGAGAAAATTATTAAGAAAGTGTTTTGAAAATTTTAAATTTTGTGTCTCTTTGATTTTTATATTTGTTTTTTTTTAGATTTTTTTATTTTGTGATTGAAATTAATTAATATATGTGTGATTTATTCTTTTAAAAAAATTATAAAGGGTCACAGCCTCTAGTGATTTTTATAATTTGTAAAAAAGGTTATATCATAATGAGTTGATTAGGTTAACATAATTTAGGTTAAATTAATAATTTAACTATGATTAGTAAACTTATTTTATCCAATAATAATAAGATATGCCATAAAGGAATAAATTATCCTTTATTTAGAGAGAGTTAGATAGAATTTATATTTTTAAATACATACATTACAAAAAATAAAATAGGGGACAAACGTATTATTTTAAAGTGGACATTCTATACTTATGTATATATTTACCGTGTATTTTTTAAAATTTAATAGGGGAAATTACCTCCACACAAACGCAAGTAAATCCATTCCGGCAAGTAATAAGTAAACTATACTAAAAAAAATGGTTAGAACCTTATCAATGAAAACTCAAATAAAAAAATTTGTATACTATAAATTTTCTCCACATTTGTTGTGACATTGTCTTCATTATCTTATCGAGATGGGTGATTCTAAGTGAAATACTGTCAAATACCATGGGTTTCATGAAGTTATCAAAAATAAGTAGTAGATGACAAAGAAATAAAATGTAACAGAACATGAATCAAGTAGTAACATAGACAAAGTAACTTGATGAACCACTTAATACAAACACTAATAAGAACTTGAACTGTTTTTCTTAGTGGCTGATGAATATGAGTGATCTTTAGTGACATAGTGACATGGTTCAATAAGTGACTTAACAAAAGAGGAGTGGAATATAAAGAAAGTTCAGCTAATAAACTAATTAACACTTATACTACAGCCAAATTCAACATTTCAGCACCTCTGCCAACATAAATGTCTCATCTAAGGACGAAACCATAAATCTTAACATGCTTCCATGGTGAAGAGAATTATAATTTGCAAAAGATTTCCATCCCTTGTTCATTACTGCATGAAAGGAACCATTCATAGAAGTCCATCGTAGCCCCATGTGATATGAGATTCCACCTTTTTGAACCACACGAACGTAACCAAACCTGGATGGGAATGCATGCATAACAAATTTAGGGTGCAAAACCTGTATGAAGAATTAAAAATCATAATAAGCTAATAAATTAGCAGTTTATAAATATTAATGAAGACTAATGATAAGAAAAGCTAAAAAATGCATATAAATTACTAGTGTGCCGTATTCAATCTCATGCTAGGAAAGACCCAAAAATCAAGAATTGAAACTCACTACCGTTGGGCAGCCTGTTGCAAAATACCCACAAATACCTATGGTTGTAGCATCTGCTGCCGACACAAACGCCGCCGAACCTGCCTCTACATCCGCCTCCTCCCTAGTTGCATACCTTGACCCATTCCGCAATGTGCTTTAGAAAATCATCCACCAACACCACATCCCTTGCACTGGCTGTGACCACCACCAACACCATATCATCATCCACCACCAAAATAGCAATGACGAACTGGATTTTTTGCTGCTAGTAAAGAAATTTCATAAAAATATAATCGCGTTGTAAGTATAGTTTCTAAACCAACAGAGAATCCTTTCGTACAAAAGTTTTGGTTGTCACTTAAGCAAACCCAATAAAATTTATAACCGAAGTATTTAAACCTCGGGTCGTCTTCTCAAGGAATTGTAGGGAAGTATGATTTATTATTGGTTATGTAAAAAGATGTATTTTTGGGTTTTCTGAAATAAGAAACAAGTAATTTAAATGACGAGAAAAATAAATTAATAATTAGAAAAATTCTTGCAAGGTATGAGAACTGGAATTTCTATCCTAGTTATCCTTATCAGGTGTGATGAGAATTGTTATTGCTCCCACTTAGTTAATCCTTACTAAATAAGGAAAGTCAAGTGGACTAATTAACTTGATTCCTCGGTCCTAGTCAACTCCTATGGAAAGACTAGCTGTAGAGGGATTCAATTCAATCAGCAATCCTAATTTCCAATCAACTACTGAGTTTAATAACTCAAGTGTTACCAATTACTTAACCAAAGCAAAAGGAGAAAAATTCTACTTGAATAAAAATGCCTTCAGATGGGAAGCAGCAGTAACATAAATAAAGAAATCTTAAATCTGAAATACCTCAAATTATATTAAATAAAGAAATCAACTCTAACATGAAGTTCATAAGCCAAATTGAAAAGATAAATAACAATTAAAGTAATAGAATAAATAAAAGTAGAAAATAAATTAAAGGAACATTGAACCTGGAATGGAGAGAAGTAGCCTAATCATAATAGAAATCCTAAATCCTAATCCTAATCCTAAATCCTAAGAGAGAGGAGAGAGCCTCTCTCTCTTAAAACTACATCTAAACCTAAAATTGTGAGTAATGAATGTTGTCTATGTTCTGTCTTTATGAATGGATGCATTCTTCCACTTTATAACCTCTAATCTATATTTTCTGGGCCGAGAACTGGGTCAAAAACAGCCCAGAAATCGCTGGGAATGAAATCTGCCACGTTGGTTTTTCTGCAGAACGACACGTAAGCGTGATCCACGCGTGCGCGTCATTTTGATGTATGGATACTATAGAAAATTATATATCATTTCGAAGCCCCGGATGTTAACTTTCCAACGCAACTAGAAGCGCATCATTTGAATCTCTGTAGCTCAAGTTATGACCGTTTGAGTGCGCAGAGGTCAGGTTGGACAGCTTTAGCAGTTCCTTCAGTTTCTTGTATTTCTTCCACTTTTGCATGCTTCCTTTTCATCCTCTAAGCTATTCCCGCCCTGTAAACTCTGAAATCACTTAACACACATATCATGGCATCGAATGGTAATAAAAGAGGATTAAACATAGGAAATTTAAGACCGAAGAAGCATGTTTTCAATCAAAGCACAGAATTAGAAAGGAAAATGTAAAATCATGCAAATCATTGGGTAAGGACTTGATAAAAAACCACTCAAATGAGCACAAGATAAACCATAAAATAGTGGTTTATCAACCTCCCCACACTTAAACAATAGCATGTCCTCATGCTAAGCTTAAGAGAACTAAAAGAGTGAAGAGGAATGGTAGAAAGTATGTAATGCAACCTATCTATATGAATGCACTACATGCAAAATTTTTTTTACTTACTTAGTTTAAAAGTAAATAAATCCTCCAAGAATAAATTTGAACTAGATTTCACTAATTTAAATAATAAAAATGAAGTACAAATAGACTTGCAAGAAGAAGATAGCTCATAAAAGCCGGGAACAAGGAATCGAGCGTCGAACCCTCACCGGAAGTGTATATACTCTAATCACTCAAGTGTTTAAGGTTCGATTTTCTCAATTCTCTACTAACCTTGCTTTCTAAAGCTTGCTCTTCTTCTACCAATCAACAAGAGTTTAATGCACAAATACACATATCAAGAGGTCTTTTAAGGGTTGTAATGGGGTTAGGGTCAAGGTAGGATTGTATTTGGTCAAGTGGACTAAAATCTGAATCCTTAATTAACTTAAACTTTCCACCTAACTTTAGACAATCCATGTAATCATAATACCACATCTAACTATCCATTAACTATGTTTTCCACATATTCATGCATCCTAATTTCGAGTACAGTACATATGCATTGCTTTCACCACTTACTTTGGGGCATTTTGTCCCTTTTTATTTATTTGCTCTTTTTCTTTTCTTTTTCTCCTTTATTTTTCTTTTCCTTTTTTTCCTTTTTTTTAATTTTATTTTTATTTTTCTTTTCCTTTTTTCCTTTTTTTTTGCTTTTCTCAAGGCATATGATTAAGGTATTGAATGCATGAACATATTCTCAACATTCTTTCACATTTTCAGAAAATTCTAACATACTCAATTCTCAAACCAAATGTTTTCAAACCGAAATTTCCCACACTTAAATCATAAGCATTCTCACTAGTCTAAGCTAACCAAGGATTCAAATTAAGGACATTATTGTTTTTTGCTTAGAGTTAATGATGTGCTAAAGTAAAGAACAAAGGGGTAAAATAGGCTCAAATTGGTTTGCAAATGATAATGAAAGGTTAAGGCCATATGGGTATGTAAGCTCAGTGAAACAAGGCCTCAATCATATAAGTGCATGCATACATTAAACCATGAAAATATAGAATTAAGCAAGACAAAGATCACAATTTTAGAGAGAACAACACACACCAAAAAAAAATATTGGTTGATAAAATGCAACCAATTCAAATAAGCTCAAAATTTCACAGGTTTTGTGTGTTCGAGCTCTAAACCATGTTCCAGTATAATATTTCTTCAAACAAGTTTAATAAAAATTTTAATTTAAATTAGTGAAATGCTGTAAAAAGTTTCTTGAAAAAGAAAATATTACTTTAACCAAGTGGTGGTAAAATATGCACAAAATCAAACAAATATGCAATCAAACATGCAAATGTAACAATGAACAAACAAAGAAAATAAGACATTGGTGTTGGGAAGGAAATAACTAATCCACGGAAGTCGGTATCGACCTCTCCACACTTAAAGATTGCACCGTCCTCGGTGCATGCAGAGATGTACAAGTGGACGGGCTGCTACAACTGATGCTTTTCTCCAAAAATTGTGCAGGTGGACTTTTCTATCTCTCCCATGTAAACGTCTTCTGGTTCCCTTCCTGGTGGCCATCCTGAAAGAAAAAGGGAAGAAAAGTAACCCAAAAACAAAGATAGAAAACAAATAAAACATGAGTTGGTTAATGCCAAATAATGAGGGTTTCAATTACATGGTAGCTACAACATGCAAGTGAGAAAATAGTAGAAGCAATTGGCATATCAACAGTGCAAAAATTGCAACAATGGGGGAAGAGTGTGGGTAATGCAAGATAGTATAAGCTCATGTCAATGCAAAACGAATACTAGTATTATAAAAATTAGCATTGACTTATGAATAATAATACCCAATCAGAATAAAATAAGCCATGAAGCACCAGAATAATATCAGAAAAGATACAACAGTTGACTAAGAACATTTAACACCAATGGTAAAATAATAAACTTAGAAAAGAAAAAAAATATGCGCGAGATTGAAATGCAATGAATGCAAATAAATCAAGCAAAATAGAATGAAAGAGAATAAGGATGAGAAGTTAAAGAAAAGAAGAAAAAGAAAGTAAGAAAGGAGGAAGAAAGAATAAGAAAAGATAGAAGAAAGAAGAAAGAATGATAATAGAAAGATAAGTAGGATTGGAGAAGAAAAGATAGGAATTCTGGCGTTGATCTAGATAAGCTCTGCGTCGCATGCGATGCGGACGTGTGGGGCACGCGTTCGCGTGGTTGGCAATATTCTCAAGTGACGCGCACGCGTGGGGCACGTGGACGCGTGACTTGATTTGTGCTAGTGGCGCGAGTGCAGCCTCGCGTACGCACAACTCTCTGTTTTAAATGCATTTTGCCAAAATTTAGGATGACGCGTTCGGGTGGGTCACGCGATCGCATGAATGGCCATATTTTAAAAATGACACGGACGCGTGGGGCACGCAGTCGCATGGTAGGGTTGGTGCTTCCAGCACCATTCCAGCCCAACTCCATCATAACTCTCTGCCATATACCTCTTTGACGTCGATTTTTAGGTCCAGGCGTTTGCGTGGGTATGCGGACATGTGGGGAGGCTCTTTCGCAAACGACGCGAACGCGTCAGCGACGCGGTCGCATGGTCATATTTGTGCCTAAGGCACACCTCCAGCCACGCTTTCGCATGACTTTCTGTTCAATTTTATTTTCTTCCCAATGCACCTGTGACGCGGACGCGTCAGCGACGCTTACGCGTCACGTGCGTGTTGTTTTTTTTTTATGCAGGATGCAAAATGCAATGATAGTGTGGATGCTATGAATAATTCTAGGTTCAATGAAAATAGAATAAAATAAAACTCAAAAACAAACAAAATGAAATAAAATCAAAATTGAAGAAAAGGAACGATCATACCATGGTGGGTTGTCTCCCACCTAGCACTTTTAGTTAAAGTCCTTAAGTTGGACATTTGGGGAGTCCTTTGTTATGGTGGCTTGTGCTTGAACTCATCCAGGAATCTCCACCAATGTTTGTGATTCCAATGGCCTCCGGGATCCCAAACTAGGCGTAGAAAGCCTTCAAGCAGGTTAAAGCAAGTGACAAGGCCCCAAGAGTGTTGATTTCTAGACTGAATTCCGGGGTCCCAGACTTTGCTTTTAC
The DNA here is from genome assembly GCF_059453495.1 of Arachis ipaensis. Taxonomy (NCBI): domain Eukaryota; kingdom Viridiplantae; phylum Streptophyta; class Magnoliopsida; order Fabales; family Fabaceae; genus Arachis; species Arachis ipaensis. Next base: position 100,287,039 of record NC_142439.1, read on the forward strand.
ACCCGTCTTCTTGTTGATCATCATGATTCCATCATGGTAGCAAGCAATCTGAATTCTCACTAAAGCGGCCAAACAACTTCCTAGACCCATTCAGTTGAGCTTTACACCAACCTTTGCATTTAAACTTTGAGCTTTCCACCATATTGAATCTTGCATGACGACTCCTACTACTAACCATCTCCCTTTTACTCTTAAAGCCACAAAGAGCTCTAAGTTGACCATCTGTCTCAAGTAAACCATATTCAAGTGGGATGAGAAAGCTAAGAGATATGAATTTTACCCACTTGAATGTTGTGAAGGATGATGGTGACTTAGGCGGAGAGGTCTCCAATAACTTTGGCAAGGTGATTTCAAGCTCCACTCCCTTTTGCTCTTTGACAACTTCTACCTCTTTGCAAGCTTCTTCAATTTCAACCTCTTCCTCTTGGTAGCTTTCTTCCAATTCAATCTCTTCTTCATTGCTTACCAAGGGCATGGGAGGTTGTGCTTCTTCTTCTTTGATCTCCATGTCTAGTCCAATGGGAGAGGATTCAATTGTAGATAAGAATTCATCAATGGTTGAATCCATCTCTTGAACATCCCCTTCAAAGTCTTCAAACATGATATGCCTTGGAGGTTGTACACCCTCCTCAACATCAATTTCAAACATCTTTGAAGGAGGCTCTATAACATGATTTTCCCATGGAGGTTCAGCATCTCCTAAGTCTTCAACCAATTCTTCTTCTTCGATAATTACAGCTTTCTCCACTTGTTCCAGTACAAAGTCATGCTCCGTATTGTCCACTAGAGTTTCTAATATCTCCTTCATGCTACGTTCTTCATTAGATTGTCCACATGAAGCCATGGAGGTTCCTTGAGTGTCCAAACATCGGGAAGGTAATCGATTTATCGCTTGATTCAATTGGTGAAGGGTTGCATGAAATTTATTCACTGTTTCCTTGAGACGCTCCTTTGATTCTTGTTGCGCTCAGCTATCATAAGTAGGACCATAAGGCTCTTGGATTGGTGGATATGGATATGGTGCATATGGAGGTGGCGGTTCTTGGGAGTAATTGGGTTGGAATTGGGGTGGTTCTATGTATGGTTCATATGGCTCATAAGGTGGTTGGTATGGTGGATAAGGGTTAGGGTCATATGGAGGTGAGTGGTGATAAGGGGCTTGTGAGTATGGCGGTCCAAAGGTATGTTGGGGAGGCGGTTCATAAGCATATGGTGGGGCTTGTTGGTAACTACAAGGGGGTCCACCATATTCATCATCTTGGTACGCTCCCTGGAATGGTTCTTGACCATAGTAAATTGGTGGAGGTTGTTTGTCACGAAGAGGTCCACCATAACTATTGTCTTGGTATGCATCACAGAATGGTTGTTGGTTATAGCGCATTGGAAGGGGTTGTTGCCAAGAGGGTTGATCAAATCCTTGTGGCTCCTCCCATCTTTGATTCTTCCAACCTTGATGCCTGTTCTCATTATAGTTTCCATTCCTTCTAACAACATTGGAACCAAACTTGAAACCAGAAGGGTGAGAATTCATAGTAGCTAATAAAAATTAAAAACAAAAACACATAAACAAGTAAAAGAAAAGAAAATAAAATAAAATCAATAAAAGAAAAGGTTTGAAAAATATTTTTAAGATTAAAAAAAAATAAGATAAGTTAGGTAAAAGAAGATAAGTTTTTAAATTAAAAGGTTTTGAAATTTAAATTTTTGAATTTGAAAATTAAATTTTGAATTTTAAATTTTGAAATTTGAATTTTGAAATTTGAAATTTGAAATTTGAAATTTGAAATTTGAATTTTAAATTTTGAAATTTGAATTTTTGAAAAAAGTCAACAATTTAAGATAAAGATTTGAAGAAGATTTAAATTTTGAAAAGGTTTGATTTCTAAAATTTTAAATTTAAATTTTGAATTTTGAATTTCGAATTTTGGAATTTAATTGAAATTTGAAATTTGAATTTGAAATAAGATAAGATAAGATTTTGAAAAAGATATGATTTTTGAAAAAGATTTGAATTTTGAAATTTAAAACTAAGAAAAGATAAGATAAAAAATTTTAAAATAAAAATCTGAATTTTTTTTCCGAAAAAATCAATTTAAAAGTAAATATTTACAATAACGAATAATAAGGCATACATTTGCAATTCTCCGACAACGGCGCCATTTTTGACGAACTGGATTTTCTGCTGCTAGTAAAGAAATTTCATAAAAATATAATCGCGTTGTAAGTATAGTTTCTAAACCAACAGAGAATCCTTTCGTACAAAAGTTTTGGTTGTCACTTAAGCAAAGCCAATAAAATTTATAACCGAAGTATTTAAACCTCGGGTCGTCTTCTCAAGGAATTGCAGGGAAGTATGATTTATTATTGGTTATGTAAAAAGATGTATTTTTGGGTTTTTTGAAATAAGAAACAAGTAATTAAAATGACGAGAAAAATAAATTAATAATTAGAAAAACTCTTGCAAGGTATGAGAACTAGAATTTCTATCCTAGTTATCCTTATCAGGTGTGATGAGAATTGTTATTGCTCCCATTTAGTTAATCCTTACTAAATAAGGAAAGTCAAGTGGACTAATTAACTTGATTCCTCGGTCCTAGTCAACTCCTATGGAAAGACTAGCTGTAGAGGGATTCAACTCAATCAGCAATCCTAATTTTCAATCAACTACTGAGTTTGATAACTCAAGTGTTACCAATTACTTAACCAAAGCAAAATGGGAGAAAATCTACTTGAATAAAAATGCCTTCAGATGGGAAGCAGCAGTAACATAAATAAAAGAAAGAAATCTTAAATCTGAAATACCTCAAATTATATTAAATAAAGAAATCAACTCTAACAAGAAGTTCATAAGCCAAATTGAAAAGATAAATAACAATTAAAGTAATAGAATAAATAAAAGTAGAAAGTAAATTAAAGGAACATTGAACCTGGAATGGAGAGAAGTAGCCTAATCATAATAGAAATCCTAAATCCTAATCCTAATCCTAAATCCTAAGAGAGATGAGAGAGCCTCTCTCTCTTAAAACTACATCTAAACCTAAAATTGTGAGTAATGAATGTTGTCTATGTTCTGTCTTCATGAATGGATGCATTCTTTCACATTATAACCTCTAATCTGTGTTTTCTGGGCCGAGAACTGGGTCAAAAACAGTCCAGAAATCGCTGGGGACGAAATCTGCCATGTTGGTTTTTCTGTAGAACAACGCGTAAGCGTGATCCATGCGTGCGCGTCATTTTTCTTTATGGATACTATAAAAAATTATATATCATTTCGAAGCCCCGGACGTTAACTTTCCAACTCAACTAAAACCGCATCATTTGGACCTCTGTAGCTCAAGTTATGACCGTTTGAGTGCAAAGAGGTCAGGCTGGACAGCTTTAGCAGTTCCTTCAGTTTCTTGTATTCCTTCCACTTTTGCATGCTTTCTTTTCATCCTCTAAGCCATTCCTGTCCTGTAAACTCTGAAATCACTTAACACACATATCATGGCATCGAATGGTAATAAGAGAGGATTAAACATAGGAAATTTAAGACCGAAGAAGCATGTCTTCAATCAAAGCACAGAATTAGGAAGGAAAATGTAAAATCATGCAAATCATATGAATAATTGGGTAAGGACTTGATAAAAAACCATTCAAATGAGCACAAGATAAATCATAAAATAATGGTTTATCAAGAAACCACCGCAACCACTGCCGTAAATCAACGACACCGGATTGTGTTGCCTTAACAGCGACAAATCCCCTGAAGCTTGGAGCAATCATGAACAGCATCAAATCCTCCACATCCGCTATCTCACAGATTTTATAATATCCACTTCCAACTTAGATTAGAACAATAAGAAGAATAAGAAGTGGAACTGAAGTGAACGGAGAAGATGAAGTGAAAAAAGAGGAGGAACTAAAGATGAAGAAGAAGAAAAAAGATCAAAGAAGAATATGAAGAGAGAAAAGGGGAGACAGCTAATGGAGAGAGAACGTAAATAATGGGAATGATTTTTTTTCTCTGTATATATTTTGAATTCAAAATTAAAATATCACTAGACTGTGGTGGACAAAGCCAGAGTAATATGAGAAACGCCAAGTAGGAATTCTACTATGAGTATAACCGTGTTTTCAAGGAATGTTATAGGATTGCGCTATTTTTGGTTATTTTCTTTGGATTTGGATCCTCTAAAGTTTGAATTTCACTTTAGAGAGTAAATTGTGATCTTTCACCATTGATTTCATAGGTAGGACCAAGAATAAGTATGAAAGAGAAACTATTCAAGGGTAGAAGATCACACTTTACTCTCTAAAATGAAATTCAAACTTAAGAGGATCCAAATCCATTTTCTTTAGCAAGTAAGTGTGAATAGACTGCCTATTTCCTTCCTGGTTTTGAATTCAATTTTACTGCTAAAAATTTTGGGAATTTAATTTTTTCACCTCCTCAAATTCTCAAAATATATATAACACTTTACTCCTAAGTAATAATTCAATATTTATTAATTAAAAAGCTACACACAATATTATTATTATTGTTGTTATTATTATTATCATCATTATTTTCGAGCAGTTACGGTTATATTATTGCTGACGAAAAAAAATATTTTGATATTGATTTGTTGAGTGTGGTGGTTTCATTTAGGTATTATAATGAAATATAATATTATTAATGTATAAATTAACAAAATAGTTAGAATATATTTTTTTAATTTACCAAATATTAAACTAGCACTTCAAAAAAAAAAAAACCTTTATTAGTTGCAAGGCCTTTTTCTTTTCAAATTTCTATTTCCGCAGTAACACATTAATCATACTTCTTCAAAAATTACAATCTAGAATAATTTAATACAACAGAAACTCAAATAAAAGAAAACAAAAAATAAGAAATGTATGTCATAAATGAAGAAATTTAATTTTGTATTATTACATATTGCTATAATAATTCAATTATATATTTTTAAATCATAAAATAGTAGAAGTAGTATTTATTATATTTGTAACTGATTTATTATAATTAATACATAATAAATTATAATGTAATTCATACTTTTTGTTTTAACTCTCCATAGCTTAATAAAAATGATACGTGTGTAGGAAGATATTTTTGTCATTTTAGAGACAAAAAACATAATGATAATTTTGTTATATTTAAATATCTGAATACTAGAAGAATTATACTATGCCAGTTTTGGATATCAAAGAAATTAAGAGTTCTTCTCAAAATTAAAATAGTGGTACTGAAAATGACGACAACTCATAAAGTCTATTAGGCTAAGTCAGGACAACAAGTGATCCAACAGTGTTTTTTAAGTTCAGACACAAATTTAAAATTAATTTTCGAAATTATTAGGCCTATATTTTAGTTTGCTTTGTTGTTAATGTTTGTTAGGAGATTTGTTTAGTTCTGATTTGTGTAAGACCCAGAACTTTTGGAAAATTTTATTGAGTTAATTTCAATTTATTTATTCATTAAAGACTTTAATTTCAGAAATTATTTTATTAAAACTAATTAAATCAAGTTTTGATAATTAAATTAAAAATTTTATCTAATTTTACAATTATTGGATAATTTCTATATTTAAATTATAAAGTTTAGTAACTGTAAAATAATAAGAATTTATATGATTTGATTTTAATAATTGAGATTTTGAAATTTAATACTTTAATTTTTATAAATAAAAAAAATTAATTATATTATCTCTAATTATCAAATTAGAGTATTCATGAATCCACATTTTATGATATTTATTTGCTCTATTTGGGTGGATATCATTGACTTTTCTTGCACTTATCCATTGAAATAGCATTCTTTTATGAATTCTTTCCTAATTGTGCTTAATTGTGAATAATATGCTTTTCATGCTTAAATTGCCAATTTTAATTCAGTTTTCTCCCATTTGATGCCTTGATATGTTTGCTTGAGTGATTTAAAGTTTTGAAGGAAAAAATGGCTTGAGAAAGTGGAAGGAAAGCATACAAAATGGAAGAATTCAAGAAATGAAGGATTTGGAAAGCTGTCCATCCTGACCTCTCGGTACTAAATTGGTCATAACTTGAGTTACAGAGGTTCAAATGAGGCGGTTTCAGCGGCATTGAAAAGCTAACGTCCGGGGGCTTCAAAATGATATGCAATTTGCTATAGTGGACATAAGTCTAGGTGTGCGTACGCACAGGTACTTTTGCGTATGCACAAGTCAGGATTCAGCATGTGTGCGGACACACACATCTGTGCGTCCGCACAGTTCCCTGCACGTGACCTCATTAATTGCAAACTGCTGGGGGCAATTTCTGGGCCCCAAAACCAAATCCAACTCATTTCTGAAGCTATTTCAAGCCAAATTGAAGAGGAATGAATGGGGGAGCACTTAGGTTTAGGTTTTTACATGTTTTGTTTAGTTTTTCTAGAGAGAGAAGCTCCCCCTTCTCTCTAGAATTAGGGTTTTTATCTTCATTATCTCTTTAATTTCTTTTTTTAATTCTTGTTTTATTGTAGTTTTATTTACTTTTTCATGTTCTAATGCCTTTAATCTCTTAGTTTCCTTTGTTAATTTCACTTTCATGCCACTTTTGTTTTATAAACACTCTTGTTACTCTTCATTTCATTTAATGCAATTTTGATGTTTTATATTTCTTTAATGCTTGTTTGAGTTGTTATTTTCATTTTATTGCAATTGATAGTTATAGAATTTTTTTTATTGCAATTTATGATATTTTTTCTTTTATGCATGTTAGGTGTTTGATAAAATGTCTCTTATAGTTTTTGTATAGTTTTTCACACTCATGGCTTGGAATTGGATAATTAGGTGACTTTGAATTATAGATGTCCATTCGATATTGTGATTAGGATTGTTAGTTGGTTTGATTTCCACTAACGCTAGTCTTTCACTAAGTTAATTAGTGAGTTGATTAGGACTCGTGGATTGCGATCAATTATGCCCTTTTGACTTATTCTCGATATTAGGATAGACTAATTGGGATTAATTCGTAGCAATTATCATGTTTGTGCTCTATGATGATGATAGGAATCCTTAACTCCCAATCCTTGCTAAGAGTTCCTACTTTTTGCCACTTGAATTACATTTTTGATTTACTTGCTTTCCACTTTAATTTCTTGCCTCTTATAATCAAACCCCAAAATCCCTCATAGCCAATAATAGGACACTTAATTGCAATTCCTAGAGAGAATAACCCGAGAGTTTAATACTCTTGGTTATTTTGTGTTAAATTGTGACATCTTTATATTTAAACTTTGATTGTAAGAGTTAATTGTTGGTTTGGACTATGCTATTAACGAAGTGATTCTTATTTTTATTGATTCTAAACCGACAATAATTCTCGCACCAAGTATTTATTTAAAAATAATTTGTAAATTGATAATTAAGTAGTATTTTTTATAAATATTAGTGTTGGAATACAATAGTTTTTCAATTATTCTACTACCCCTAATTTTATTAAAATTACTAAACTACCCAAAACCCTAATTTACCAACATACACAACGTTAACCCTAATTCATTCAAATACTCCCTCCCTTCATTTTGTCATAGCTGCCTGATAAACCACTATTTTGTGGTTTATCTTGTGCTAATTTGAGTGGTTTTTATCAATTCTTTGCTCACTTATTCATATAATTTGCATGGTTTTACAATTCCTTCCTAATTCTGTGATATAGATGAAAACATGTTTCCTGGGCCTTTAAACTGTCAATTTTAATTGTCCTTGATTACCATTCGATGCCGTGATTTGTGTGTTAAGTGTTTTCAGGCTTTATAGGGCAAGAATAGCTTAGAGGATGGAAAGGAAGCATGCAAAATTGGAAGGAACACAAGAAAATAGAGTTTTGAGAGGCTGACAGCGACGCGCACACATGAGCGACGCGTACGCGTGCATAGCGTAGAAGACAAGCGACGCGTACGCGTGACTAACACGTACACATGACGAGGAATTTCGCCAAATGATGCGTACGCGTGACTTACACGTACGCGTGACATACGCCACGTGCAGAAATTACAGAAAGCGCTGGGGGCAATTTCTCGACTCCTTTTTGGCCCAGTTCCAAGCCCGAGAACACAGAATAGAGGCTGCAGAGTGGGGGGAATCATGAATTAATGAATTCATTCACATAATTTTAGGTTTTAGATGTAGTTTTCTAGAGAGAGAGGCTCTCTCTCTCCTCTCTCTAGGTTTTAGGATTCTTGGGTTTAGCTATTTTCAATTTCAGATTTCTATCTTAGTTTAATTTAGTTTCTCTCCTACTTTTATTTGCCTTAGCATTCTAGTTTATTTATTTACCTTATTGGTTACTTTGTGTTGCTACTTTAGTTTATGAACCCTCCATGTTAGATTCGATTTTATATTTAATGCAATTTGAGGTATTTCATGTTTATTGCCTCTTGGTTTAATTATTGTCATTGATGCTTGCAATTGTTAGTTTTAGATTTACATTCCCTATTACTTTTCTATGTTTTTATGTTGTGCCTTCCAAGTGTTTGATAAAATGCTTGGGAGGGTTTTAAGTTAGATTTTTATGTTCTTGGCTTTGGTTGAGTAATTGGAGACTCTTGAGTTATCAAACTCTTTTGTTGGTTGATAAATGAGAAGTTGCTAGTTGATTTGGATCCCTCTAAAGCTAGTCTTTCCTTAGGAGTTGACTAGGACTTGAGGAATCAAATTGGTTTGTCCACTTGACGTTTTTTCATAGTTAGAGGTTAACTAAGTGGGAGTAATGAACAATTCTCATCACAATTGATAAGGATAACTAGGATAGGACTTCTAATTCTCATACCTTGCCAAGAGCTTTTCTTAGTTATTAATTTATTTTCTTGTCATTTAAATTCCTTGTTCAACAATTAAAAACCCAAAAAGATACTTTTCCATAACCAATTATAAGTACACTTCCTTGCAATTCCTTGAGAGATGACCCGAGGTTTACATACTTCGGTTTATTTTTATTGGGTTTGCTTAAGTTACAAACAAGTTTTTGTATGAAAGGATCCTTTGTTGGTTTAGAAACTATACTAGCAATGAGAATTTATTGTAAATTCTTTACCGACAAAAGTCCGTTCATCAAAATGGCGCCGTTGCTGGGGATTTGCAAACGTGTGCCTTATTATTGGTTATTGTGAATATTGTGAATTATTTTGCTTTTTCGTTTCTTTGTTAGTGTTTCTAGTTTTAGGAGTTTATTTTCATTAATTTTTATTAGTTTTTATTTCTCTTGCTACTATGCATTCTCACCCCTCTGGCTTTGAGTTTGGTTACAATCATGTTGTAGGAAGAGGAAATTACAATGAGAGTTTGGATCAAGGATGGGAAAATCAACGATGGGAGGAGCCACAAGGATTTGATCAACCCTCTTGGCAACAACCACCCCCAAGGTATTATCAACAACCATTCTATGATGCTTACCAAGACAATGGTTATGGTGGACCTCTTCGTGACAATCAACACCCACCACAATATACCTATGAACCCCCTCATCAACATAGCTTTGAACCACCCTACTCACAAGCCCCTTTCCACCATTCACCCCCATATGACCCTAACCCTTATCCATCATTCCAACCACCATACGAACCATACGAACCATATATAGAACCACCCCAACTCCAAAATAATTTCTCTCACAAACCACCACCTCCATATTCACCATCTCCATGCCCTTTCCAAGAAGAACCACCTTCCTACTATGAACCCTTTCTCCAAAATAACGAACCTCCACTGGATAGCAACACCCTTCGTGTTATTCGCCAATGGCAAATACAGCTTCAAACCACACTTGCCTCTACTCTCACTAGTCTCACCTCGACTCTCCAAACTCTTATATCCCGTGTGGATGCATCAATCCAAGAGCAACATGATCCCAATTATGCTATTGACACGGAACAAGAGAGAAGGGATCGGCTTGAAGATGAAGGAGTAGCTGAAGAACTGGTGAGGGGAGACATCCAGGAGGAGTTCAATTTTGTATTAGAGTAATTGGAGGAAGCCATAATTATTGAAGAAGAAGAAGTGGTTGAAGACCTAGGAGATGCTGAACCTCCATGGGGATCGAGAGTTGTAGAGAATTCAACCAAGAAGTTTGAATTTGATGTTGAGGAGGATAGTGCACAACCTCCAAGGCATGTTTCTTATGAAGAATTGGACGGAATAGATCAAGAGGAAAGTTCCCTTGGTGATGATGATCATGCATCAAGCCCTCCTAGTGATGAACTTGCATCTGCCATTGAACCCCTTGAGTTTGAAGAACTTTCTCCAAGTGAATCTGAAGATGATGTGGAGGTAGACTTTTCTCAACCTCCAACTTATGACTTGAGTGACGGGGAAGAATTAGAAGATTTTGGTGAGGGCGCAGTTGAAGTTGAAGAGATTTGCAAGGAGGTGGAAGAATTCAAAGAAGAGCACAGGGGAGTGGAGCTTGCAAGACCATTGGAAACACCTCTCCCAAAGCCATTACCATCGAATACAACATTCAAGTGGGTAAAATCCTTATCCTTAACCTTTACTTTTCCACTTGAATATGGTTTACTTGAGACAGATGGTCAACTTAGAGCTCTTTGTGGCTTTAAGAGGAAGAGGGAGATGGTTAGTAGTAGGAGTTGTCATGCAAGGTTCAATATGGTTGTATGCTCCAAATTGAAGCACAAGGATTGGTGTAGAGCTCGATTGAATGGGTCTCGGAAGTTATTTGGATATCTCAGTGAGAATTCAGATTGCTTGCCACCCGGTGGGAACAATGATGATCAATGCGAAGACGGGTACAAAAGCAAGGTTTGGGACCCCGGAATTCATTCTAACAGTCAACACTACTGGGGCCCTGTAACTTGCTCTAACTTGCTTGAAGGCTTGATGTGCCTAGTTTGGGACCCTGGAGGCTATTGGAATTGCAAACATTGGTGGGGATTCCTGGATGAGTTCAAACACAAGCCACCATAACAAGGGGCTCACCAAATGTCCAACTTAAGGACTTTAACTAAAAGTGCTAGGTGGGAGACAACCCACCATGGTATGATCTTTCATTTTTATTCTTATTTTTAGTTTTATTTTATTTTATTTTCATTAGTGGTCATTCATAATTTTTGCATAATCATCTGCATTCTGCATTTTGCATTCTAAAGAAAAAAGGGGCCAAACCACGCGTGCGCGTAGCCACGCGTAGGCGTCGATACCAATTCGGCGCTTCCATCCAACGAACAGAAAGTTGTGATGGAATCATGTGGCTGGTGTGCTCGAGGCACAATCCGAGCCACGCGTACGCATCCTCGACGCGTACGCGTCAATTTTATTTTTAGCACACCACGCGTGGGCGTGAGCGACGCGCACGCGTCGCACGCAAATTTTTCCCCCTTCAATCTGAACAGAGAGTTGCGTGAAAATGACGCTGGAATCGTGCATTTAGCACAAATTCAGCCAACGCATACGCGTGCTTCACGCGTACGCATTGTGCGCATCATCTTCATTAAACTCCTTTCACGCGTTCGCGACGATGCATTTCTATCTCACCCACGCTCAAGCGTGATCCACGTGTAGGCGTGGATTTGATTTCATTAACCCCTAACGCGAGAACCCTACCCCCCTCGTGTGCCCTTTCTTCTTCTCTTTCCTCCAACGTCTCTTTCCTCCTCCTTCTTACCTCCATTGACACCTTCACTACTCACCACCATCGCCCTCACACCGCAGCAACCACCGGCGACCCCGAACTGCCGCCGACTGACAAACCCCAATTTGACGGTTTATCTTGTATTGAATTTAGGGGATTTTATCACCTTTTACCCACATTTATTCAATGAAATAGCATGGTTTTGTATATTCTCCTTTAATTGTGCTTAAGAGTGAAAACATGCTTTTTAGGTCTTAAAATAGCTAAATTTAATTCTCCTTGATTCCATTAGATGCCTTGATATGTTTGCTAAGTGATTTCAGATTTAGAAGGCAAAGATTGGATCAAGGGAATGAAGAAAGAAGCATGAAAAGGTGGAGAACTCATGAAGAAATGAAAGAACCGGAAAGCTGTCAAGCCGACCTCTTTGCACTTAAACGACCATAACTTGAGCTACAGAGGTTCAATTGATGCGGTTCCAGTTGGGTTGGAAAGATAACATCCGGGGCTTCGAAACGATATAAGATTTGCCATAGTTGCTACACGTATGGTGGCGCGCACGTGCAAAGTACGCGCACGCGCCGTTGCTGCCACCTAGTTCACTTAAAGCAAAACGTGGCCAACGAATTCTAAAGCCTTGTGGGCCCAATCCAACTCATTTCTGATGCTATTTAACCCAAGGAGTGAAGAGGGAAACATATGTTAGTTACCAATTAGTTTAGTTTTAGAAGTAGTTAGAGTTAGAGAGAGAAGCTCTCTCTTCTCTCTAGAATTAGGATTAGGAATTAGGGTTAGATTAGGATCTCATAGTTCTAGGTTTAATTCAAGTCTCCTTCTACTTCTACCTTCAATTGATGATTGCTACACTTTGGTTCTTCTCTCTATCCCTATTCTCTTGTTGTAATTTCTCTTATTTTGTTTCTAGGTTTTGTAATCATGATACTCTTGTTCCCTTTATTTTCTTTCAATAATGCAATTTGAGGTAATTCATGATAATTGTGATTTCCTTTATTGTTGTTGTTAATTCTTTACATTCAATTGTAGTTAGAATTCATTCTTGTTGTGATTGACTATACTTTTCTTTTGTGCCTTCCAAGTGTTTGATTAAATGCTTGGAAGAATTTTAGACTAGAATTTTGTGTTCTTGGCTTGAGAAGGTAACTTAGGATTTCTTGAGTCACTAGTGTCCAATTGATTGATAGTTGATAACCATTAACTCTAGCCTTCATTAATCCAATTAGTGGAAAGCTAGGACTTATGGACTAGGATTGATATAACTCACTTGACTTTCCTTTGTTAATCGATTTAAGGATGACTAAGTGGGATTAATCCTTGCAACTACCATACTTGTGGCTAGTGATAATGATGAAGACCCTTGACAACCAAACCTTGCCAAGACCATTTTGTGAATAAAGTTTTCCTAACATTTACTATTCACATTCCTCATCCAAAACCCCAAAATAAACAAGTCCATAACCAATAACAAGAACACTACCCTGCAAGTCCTTTGAGAGACGACCCGAGGTTTAAATACTTCAGTTTATAGATTTTAGGGGTTTGTACTTGTGACAAACAAATTTTTGCATGAAAGGATTATTGTTGGTTTAGAGACTATACTTCAACGAGATTTCATTTGTGAAATTCTAAACCGTCAAAAATCCATTCATCACCGACCACCCCTCCCTCTCCCTCCTTTCTTCTTCTCTCCTTCTCCTTATTCCTCCTTTCGCCACTCCTCCTGCCCTCACCAAGACCTCCGTGGACAGCCCCTGTGCCACTGTGCCACCGCCATCTCTGAGTGGCACTCCCCTTTCCCTTCCTTTCCGATTCTATTACTGCACCACCCAGGTTCCCCTGTCTTCCTCTGCATTGCTTTCTCTTGCTTTATCATCCTGTTTAGATAATTTCACTAACTTTGTTTAAATTCTGCTTGGTTTAGTTAGATTAGAATTACATGTTCTTAGTTGATTTTAGGTGGTTAGGTAGCTAGGATGTGGTTAGTGAATTTAGGTCTAATAAGTGCTATGTTCTTGCTGTCTGAATTGTATGCTTTTAACATTGCTTTGCTGTTGATGTTGCTGGTATGCTGTTTGTCTGCTGTTTGATGCTGTTTTACTTAATGATGCAATTTCACAAGAGTTGCAACTGTTACTGCTGATTGAAATTATTGCTCTTGTCTGAGTTCATATGACCTAATGATTGCTGCTCTTTTCTGAACTGCTTTGAATCCATATGACATGAGTTTGTGCTACTTGTTTTAATTCGGGAATGCCTAAATTACTGCCGGGATGCTACCAAAATTTTCAAAACAATTTTTGATGTTGGGCTATTAAGTTGCAAATTGTGCATTGAATTTGGTACTATTTTTACCTTGGTACACTTTATTTTAGCCGAGTTCAATTCATAATTCATTCGGTCAGCATCCCCGTCTTCATTTTGGTTTCCTCTCATGTGCATTCGCCATTGCTAGCATCAAAGAACTAATTGACAAAATTCTGTGTCAATTAGAACCTTGTTGCCCAATGAATTCGGAACCTCCTCCATGTTTGAATTGTTCAAGTTAGGTTACAAATATTCCCTCTTCATGGTCCTATTTCAATTTTAAATTTTCCTTGACCATTGAAGTTGTTTCATCAATTTTCTAATCGGCCTAATCTTGTTTCTTTCTGATGAGGTTCTTTGACGTTGCCATTGATGATAACTTATGCTGGATCGGTTATGGAATATTTGCTTATTGCTGTCTTATTGGCTCATTTGCTTAGTCCCTGTGAATTTATATATGGTTTTGTTACTTTTAATTGTTAATGAATTCATAGGAAACCCAAATTGATTGATTGAGTTTGGGGATTAGCCAGCTGCTTTGTTTTGCTTAATGATGCCTGAATCATATAAATTGTCTTGATCTTCATGCTAATTGACACATGTTGAACTTCATATGAGCTTGCCTTGCCTTGTTGATCTGCTGCTGTTTATTTATTTTGGGAACGTTCACATTACTGCTAGAATGCTGCCCAATTTTTCTGAAAACTGTTTTCCTCAACTGCCACTCATGAATTGACTTTAGTGCTTTTGAATTGTGATTTATTTGGTTTCAACTAAAGCCAATTCATGAGATGAGGGGTTAGCATTTCCATTCCTTTTGGTTCCGTTCTTATTTGAATTGCATTGTTGATGATGTTATTTCTTTTTGTGCTTCTTTCACTACATAATTTATCATCAATAATCTGCATTATATACTTGAATGTGAGCTTGCTTGTTCTTAAACCTTTTGAACTTCTTTTAGTTAGGAACTCCATTACCATGCCACTAATTCTAACCTACTTCTCTAACTTTTAACTAAAATGACTTTTTCAATTTTCTTTTCCATTTTTACCCTTTTTCAAACTAACTCTTTTAATCCCTTTCAAGGCATGATAATTGTTGTTTCTTAGCAAACAAGCATTCTAGTTTCATTGTATAAATTCTTGGATTGTGATTTCTGATTGATTCCTTTGAATCCTACCTTTTGTTCAGTCCAAGATTTTATCTCTTTATGACTCACTTCATGCTTTGGCTTTCACTCTTTTTTTGCCTATCTACTGCTTGTTATGCTTGCATATTGTTTGCCTTTCTGTTTCTCTGCTTTAGTTTGATAAATTGTACCCTGAAATGTCTATTTTTCAGGATGTCTGATAGGAAAGGCAAAGGCAAGGCTACGGCCAACACCGGTAAGAGGAAGAGAGGATAGTCATCCATCGCTCTAGCGGATGTTCTTTCGGATGAATCTTGGCGCGAAAAGAATTTCACTGAGCAAGTAAAGGCTGATCAAATTGTGCCGGCTAATGACTCAGTTAAATTTGCAAATCTCTACTGTGAACTCAAATTTCCGGTCATTGCAGAAAAAAGGTACCTCTACTTGGAAAGGACACTCAAAATACCAACGGAACTAAAGAAGTACACTGAAGAGCAGACCAAACAGAGAGGTTGGGTATTTTTGGAGAGAGATCTGACAGAGGTAAACGCATCATGGGTCTGTGAGTTCTATTGTAACTACTATAAGACGACCCTTGATGCTGTGCAGCTTAGAGGGAAGCAGATCTTGGTCACAGAGGAGGCGGTAGAGGATATCCTCCACTTTCAGCCTAAAATAGACGATGCAGATGGTTATCAGAAGGCTGCGGAGTTGATTAGATTCATGAGTTTTGATTGGAATGCTGTCAGGCGTACCATAGCCATTGATCCTGATGTTCCATGGGCTATGGAAAAGTCAAAATTAACTCCACGGGGTATCAAGATTATTTATCTCAATGATGAGGCTAGGATGTCGCAGCAAACACTGAGTAATTACGTTATGCCTAGTACTCACGAGTCAAAGGTGCCAGCTGCCATGATCATCCTTATTTGGTGCATTATGGAAGGAAAGGACCTATACCTTCCACGGTTCATCAGGAAGTACATGTCTAGAGTTCATGTCAGAGGCACCCTGCCATTTCCATACTTGATCACCCAGATGGCTCGTTGAGCTGAGGTGCCGTGGGAGCTAGAGGATGAGAAGTCACTGATTGCCGACTACAAGAAGATTATTCCGCATGGCAAGAGGTTCTGACCTCTAGGCTACAGACTACCTACTACTATCACTTCTACTAATGCGGCCACATCCTCAGCAGCACCTGCATCTGATAAACTCCATTTGTAGGGTTTATCTTGTGTTGAATTTAGAGGATTTTATCATCTTTTTCCACATTTATTCAATGAAATAGCATGGTTTTATAACTTCTCCTTTAATTGTGCTTAAGAGTGAAAATATGCTTTTTAGGTTTTAAAATAGCTTAATCTAATTCACCTTGATTCCATTAGATGCCTTGATATGTTTGTTAACTAATTTCAGATTTAGGAGGCAAAGATTGGATCAAGAAAATGAAGGAAAAGCATGTAAAAATGGAGAACTCATGAAGAAATGAAGGAATCGCAAAAGCTGTCAAGCTGACCTCTTCACACTTAATCGACCATAACTTGAGCTACAGAGGTCCAAATGATACGGTTTTAGTTGCGTTGGAAAGCTAACATCCGGAGCTTCGAAATGATATAAGATTTGCCATAGTTGCATCGTGGATAGGGGGTGCGCACACGCATAGTATGCGTATGCGCCGATGGTTGCACATGCTTCACTTAATGCAACTCATGGCTAGTGATTTTAGAAGCCTTGTGGGTCCAATCCAACCCATTTCTGATGCTATTTAACTAAAGGATTGAAGAGGGATGGGGCATCTAGTCATTAGTTTAGTTTTATTTTAGTTTTATCATGCTTTAGTTAGTTTCTAGAGAGAGAAGCTCTCTCTTCTCTCTAGAATTAGGAGTAGGTTAGATCTAGATTAGGAATTCTTAGATCTAGGTTAATTTCATGCTTAGATTTACTTTTCCTTTATCAATTCTTCTTCTTCTACTTCTCCTCTCTCTAGTTTTGTATTTAATTCTTGTAATCCTTTACTTTTATATTGATGCACTTTTGTTCTTTTATTTTTCTTTAATGCAATTTATGTTTTCATGTTCCTTTATTGTTCATTTGATTTGTTGTTGTTTAATTCCTTGCAATTGAGTAGTGTAGATTTACTTTCCTTGCAATTTTACTATGCTTTTCTTTTGTGCCTTCCAAGTGTTTGATGAAATGCTTGGTTGGATTTTAGAGTAGAATTTTATGCTCTTGGCTTGGGAAGGTAACTTAGGAACTCTTGAGTTACTAATGTCCAAGTGATTGACGATTGGGAGCCATTAACGCTAGATCTCACTAATTGATTTGGTGGAGAACTAGGACTTATGGACTTGAATTGATATAGTTCACTTGACTTTCGTCTACTATTAATTAGGGGTTAACTTAGTGGGATTGATCCTTGCCAATTCTTATGTTGTAGTTAGTGATAGGGATAGAGATCCTTGACCACCAAAACTTGCCAAGACCTTTGTAGTTATTAGTTTATTTTCATTGCCATTTACATTTCATGTCTCTATTCAAAAACCCCAAAACATACTTCATAACCAATAACAAGACACTTTATTGCAATTCCTAGGGAGAATGACCCGAGGTTTAAATACTTCGGTTTATAGATTTTAGGGGTTTGTACTTGTGACAAACAAATTTTTGTATGAAAGGACTATTGTTGGTTTAGGAACTATATTGCAACGAGATTTTACATTCTAAACCATACAAAAGTCCACTCATCAGTAGCACCACCTGCTTCTGTAGCCCCCTCATCTGCTTCTCAGCCTGTTTACCACCTTGTGCACCGCCTCTTTGAGCGGCTTGATCAGATGGAACGCCACAATCAGCGGTGTTATGAGCGGTCTAAGCGTCGCAATAAGCGACGCTATGAACACCTGAAACTAATTGTGAAGTCGGGGCGTACTGACATCCCCTCCGAGCCTGACACACCCTCGGAGCACTCTGAGGAGGAGGATGCACAGGAGGAGGACTAACAGCAAGCACAGCACGAGGAGCCTCAGCTTGAGCAGCCTGCAGAGTCACAGGCACCTCCACAGCCAGAGGCCACAGAGCCCGCAGCACACCCTTCAGTAGGAGAGGACCCTTCACACCCAGCTTGACAGAGCATCGAGGACGATGCTGTGATATAAGTGTGGGGAGGTCGCCGTCTCCGGCAGATTTTATTTTGGTGAACTATTTCAGACTTTAATCCTATTTTGCTTCATTTTGTATTTTTATTTTATTTTATTTTATTTTACTTTTCTTTTAGTACTTGCACATTTCTATTTTATTGTACTCTTGTTTATTTTTACTTGGTTGCATTCTGTACTTTGGGCTTGTATATATATTAGACATTTAGCTTAAATTGCACTTTTAGTTTATTAGTTGTGATGTGGAAAAACATGGACTATTGAACTTAGTTTACCCTTTTGCATATGAGAAATTGATTTTATTGAAAATATGGATGAACTAAAAGCTTTTAGCTTCTCATAATCACAACAATCCATTTAGCATATATATATATATATATATATATATATATATATATAATACTAATAATAAATGTTAGTCAATTGATGAAATTTTCAAGGAATATATCTATTTTTAGGAAAGGCATTTAAGATTCACATTGATTTGAGTTAAACCCTTTTGTAACTGATGAGCGGATATTTTATACGCTTTTTGGGGTTAATTTCATGTAGTTTTGAGTATGTTCTAGTTAGGTTTTAGTCTATTTTCATTAGTTTTTAGGAAAAATTCATATTTCTAGACTTTACTATGAGTTGTGTGTTTTTCTGTAATTTCAGGTATTTTTCTGGCTGAAATTGAAGGAGCTGAGCAAAAATCTTATTCAGCCTGAAAAAGGACTGCTAATGCTGTTGGATTCTGACCTCCCTGCACTCAAAGTGGATTTTCTGGAGCTACAGAACTCGAAATGGCATGCTTCTAATTGCGTTGGAAAGTAGACATCCAGGGCTTTCCAGCAATATATAATAGTCCATACTTTGCACAAGGATAGACGATGTAAACTGGCGTTCAACGCCAGTTCTCTGCCCAATTCTGGCGTCCAGCGCCAGAAAAGGATCAAAAGCTGGAGTTGAACGCCCAAACTGGCACAAAAACTGGCGTTCAACTCCACAAATGACCTCTACACATAAATTGCTTAAATCTCAGCCCCAGCACACACCAAGTGGGCCCCAGAAGTGGATCTCTGCATCATCCATCATAGTTTACTCATTTTTTGTAAACCTAGGCTACTAGTTTAGTATTTAAACAACTTTTAGAGACTTATTTTGCATCTCATGACATTTTAGATCTGAACTTTGTACTCTTTGACGGCATGAGTCTCTAAACTCCATTGTTGGGGGTGAGGAGCTCTGCTGTGTCTCGATGAATTAATGCAAGTATTTCTGTTTTCTATTCAAACACGCTTGTTCCTATCTAAGATGTTCATTCGCGCTTAACTGTGATGAAGGTGATGATCCGTGACACTCATCACCATCCTCAACCCATGAACGTGTGCCTGACAACCACCTCCGTTCTATATCAGATTGAATGAGTATCTCTTAGATCTCTTAATCAGAATCTTCGTGGTATAAGCTAGAATTGATGGCGGCATTCATGAGAATCCGGAAAGTCTAAACCTTGTCTGTGGTATTCTGAGTAGGATTCAAGGATTGAATGACTGTGACGAGCTTCAAACTCCTGAAGGCTGGGCGTTAGTGACAAACACAAAGGAATCAAGGGATTCTATTCCAACCGGATTGAGAACCAACCGGTGATTAGCCGTGCTGTGATAGAGCGCGTGAGCGTAGTTTTCACTGGAATGATGGAAGGTAGCCATTGACAACGGTGATCCACCAACACACAGCTTGCCATAGGAGGACGTGCGTGCGTGAACAAGAAGACAGAGGAAAGCAGAGATTCAGAAGACAAAGCATCTCCAAAACTCCAACACATTCTCCATTACTGCACAACAAGTAACCTTTAATCCATGCTCTCTTGTTTAATTGCAATTCAACTGATTAACATAATTGACTTCCTGACTAAGATTTACAAGATAACCATAGATTGCTTCAAACCAACAATCTCCGTGGGATTCGACCCTTACTCACGTGAGGTATTACTTGGACGACCCAGTGCACTTGCTGGTCAGTGGTACGAGTTGTGAAAAGTGTGATTCACAATTCGTGCACCAAGTTTTTGGCGCCGTTGCCGGGGATTTTTCGTGTTTGGACAACTAACGGTTTATTTTGTTGCTTAGATTAGGAAAAATTTCTCTTTTTTTGTTTAGAGTCTCTTATTATTGTCGTGCTAGAATTTTAGAATCCTCATTTTCTTTTTAAAATCTTTTTCAAAAATAATTTTTCTACTAAATTCTGTGCCAAACTTTAAGTTTGGTGTTTTCTTGTTGATTTTTCTTAAAATTTTCGAAAATTTATTTTGGTTTTCTAAAAATTTTAAGTTTGGTGTTCGTCCTTGGTGTTCTTGTGTTCTTGTGAGTCTTCAAAGTGTTCTCGAGTTTTTCTTGTGTCTTGATCTTAAAATTTTTAAGTTTGGTGTTCCTTGGTGTTTCCCTCCAAAATTTTCGAAAATAAGGAGCATTAGATCTAAAAATTTTAAATCTTGTGCTATCTTATTGTTTTTCTCTTCCCTCTTAAAAATAAAAAATATCTTTTCTCTCTATTTTAAAAACAAATTTTCGAAATATATTTCTAAAATTCAGATTTTTATTTCAAAATTTAAAACTTTTTTTTTCAAAATCATCATATCCTTTTCAAAACTTCCTAATCACTTTCTCTCTCCTCAGTTTTTCGAAAATCTTCACTCAATTTTTATTTATTTTATTTTAATTTATTTCATTTTCGAAATAAATATATAAATAAATAAATAAAAATATTTTTTCTATTTTACATCATCTCCCTTTCTCCATCATGGACCTAAGCGGAAATGAACAGTCCAGGAGGACTCTGGGGTCATATTCTAACCCCTCTACTGCTTCATATGGGAGTAGTATCTGCATACCCTCCATTGGAGTCAGTAGCTTTGAGTTGAATCCTCAGCTCATTATCATGGTGCAGCAAAGTTGCCAGTATTCTGGTCTTCCACAGGAAGAACCTACAGAGTTTCTGGCACAGTTTCTACAGATTGTTGACACAGTACATGATAAAGAAATAGATCAGGATGTCTACAGAGTATTACTGTTTCCATTTGCTGTAAAAGATCAAGCTAAGAGGTGGTTGAATAACCAACCTAAGGCCAGCATAAAGACATGGAAACAGCTGACAGAGAAATTCCTGAATCAGTACTTTCCCCCAAAACGGATGACACAACTAAGGCTGGACATCCAAGGCTTTAAACAAGGAGATAATGAATCTCTTTATGATGCCTGGGAAAGATACAGAGAGATGCTACGAAAATGCCCCTCTGAAATGTTTTCAGAGTGGGTTCAGTTAGATATCTTCTATTATGGGCTTGCAGAAGGAGCTCAGATGTTTCTTGATTACTCAGCTGGTGGATCTATCCACATGAGAAAGACAATTGAAGAGGCTCAAGAGCTCATTGATACAGTTGCCAGGAATCAACATCTATACCTAAGCAATGACTCTTCCATGAAAGAAGAGGTTAAGACAGCAACTGCTGAACTCAGTCCTGTAAAACAAGCTGCTGAATTCAATCAGCAATTGGACTTTCTAACAAAGCAGTTAGCCGAATTCAAAGAAAGGTTACAAGAGACAAGGATGGCTAATATACATATGGACGAACAATTTAAGCAAACAAAGCAGCAGTTGTCAAGGCAAATAGCAGAAGAATGCCAAGCAGTTCAACTAAGAAGTGGGAAAATATTAAATACCCCACCTCAAGGCAGCAAAAAGCTAAGAAATGAGCAAACCACCCAAAATTCACCTGAGGACAGTAAGAGCCCAGGGAAAAGTAATTCTGGAACTAAAACGCTAGAAAATTGGTGGAAGGCTGGCGCTGAATGCCCAGACCATGCTCAGGACTGGCGTTCAACGCCAGAAACAAGGCAGGACTGGCGTTCAACGCCAGAAATGGGCAAGGATCTGGCGTTGAACGCCTAAAATGGGCAAGATCTGGCGCTGAACGCCCAAAATGGGCACAGTTCTGGCGTTCAGACGCCAGGAGCAGACAAGGAGCTGGCGTCCAGTTTCACTCCATCTTCAAACTCTGGCACTCAATCGCCAGTGAGGGATCAGACACACACAAATTCTGATAACAACCCCTCTAAAAAGGGTTCTTCAACCACTTCTGTAGGCAATAAACCTGCAACAACTAAGGTTGAAGAATATAAAGCCAAGATACCTTATCCTCAGAAACTCCAGAAAGAGGAGCAGGATAAGCAATTTGCTCGCTTTGCAGATTATCTCAGGACTCTTGAAATAAAGATTCCATTTGCAGAAGCACTTGAGCAAATACCTTCTTATGCCAAGTTCATGAAAGAGATCTTGAGTCATAAGAAGGATTGGAGAGAAACAGAAAGAGTTCTCCTCACTGAAGAATGCAGTGCAGTCATTCTGAAAAGCTTTCCTGAAAAGCTTAAAGACCCTGGGAGTTTTCTGATACCATGCATATTAGAAGGTAATTGCACCAAGACAGCTTTATGCGATCTTGGGGCAAGCATCAACCTAATACCTGCATCCACTATCAGAAAGCTTGGCTTAACTGAAGAAGTTAAACCAACCCGGATATGTCTCCAACTTGCTGATGGTTCCACTAAATACCCATCAGGCGTGATTGAAGACATGATTGTCAGAGTTGGGCCATTCGCCTTTCCCACTGACTTTGTTGTGCTGGAAATGGAGGAGCACAAGAGTGCTACTCTCATTCTAGGAAGACCCTTCCTAGCAACTGGACGATCCCTCATTGACGTCCAACAGGGGGAAATAACCCTCAGAGTCAATGATGATGAGTTCAAGTTGAACGCTGTCAAAGCCATGCAGCATCCAGACACATCAAAAGACTGCATGAAAGTAGATCTTATTGACTCTTTGGTAGAAGAGATCAACATGGCTGAGAGTCTTGAATCGGAGTTGGAAACATCTTTAAAGATGTTCAGCCTGATTTAGAGGATTCAGAGGACATGAAAGAGCCTCTGAAATTTCTTCTGGAAGAGGAGAAACCTCCTAAACCCGAGCTCAAGCCATTACCACTATCCTTGAAATATGCGTTTCTGGGAGAAGGTGACACTTTTCCAGTGATCATAAGCTCTGCTTTAAATTCACAGGAAGATGAGGCACTTATTCAAGTGCTAAGGACACACAAGACAGCTCTTGGGTGGTCCATAGGTGACCTTAAGGGCATAAGCCCAGCTAGATGCATGCACAAAATCTTATTGGAGGATAATGCCAAACCAGTAGTTCAACCACAGAGGTGGCTAAATCCAGCCATGAAAGAAGTGGTGCAGAAAGAGGTCACCAAATTACTAGAGGCTGGGATTATTTATCCTATTTCTGATAGCCCCTGGGTGAGCCCTGTCCAAGTCGTCCCAAAAAAGGGAGGCATGACAGTGATTCATATTGAAAAAAATGAACTGGTTCCTACAAGAATAGTTACAGGGTGGCGTATGTGTATTGACTACAGAAGGCTCAATACAGCCACCAGAAAGGATCATTTTCCTTTACCATTCATAGACCAGATGCTAGAAAGACTAGCAGGTCATGATTATTACTGCTTTTTGGATGGCTACTCAGGCTATAACCAGATTGCAGTAGATCCCCAGGATCAAGAGAAAACAGCATTCACATGTCCATCTGGAGTGTTTGCTTATAGAAGGATGCCATTTGGGCTATGTAATGTGCCTGCAACCTTCCAGAGATGCATGCTCTCTATTTTCTCTGATATGGTGGAAAAATTTCTGGAAGTCTTCATGGATGACTTCTCAGTATATGGAGACTCATTCAGCTCCTGTCTTGATCACCTGAAACTTGTTCTGAAAAGATGCCAAGAGACCAACCTAGTTTTAAACTGGGAAAAATGTCACTTCATGGTGACTGAGGGGATTGTCCTTGGGCATAAAATCTCAAACAAGGGAATAGAGGTAGATCAAGCAAAAATAGAGGTAATTGAAAAATTACCACCACCTGCCAATGTTAAGGCAATCAGAGGCTTTCTGGGGCATGCAGGATTCTATAGGAGGTTTATAAAGGATTTTTCAAAATCGCAAAACCTCTGAGCAATCTGCTAGCTGCTGACACGCCATTTGTGTTTGACACAGAGTGCCTGCAGGCGTTTGAAACGCTGAAAGCTAAGCTGGTCACAGCACCAGTCATTTCTGCACCAGACTGGACGTTACCATTTGAGCTAATGTGTGATGCCAGTGATCACGCCATTGGTGCAGTATTGGGACAGAGGCATGACAAGCTTCTGCATGTCATTTATTATGCTAGTCGCGTTTTAAATGATGCTCAGAAAAATTACACAACCACAGAAAAAGAATTACTTGCAGTGGTTTACGCCATTGACAAGTTCAGATCATACTTAGTAGGAGCAAAAGTGATTGTGTATACTGATCATGCTGCTCTTAAATATCTACTCACAAAGCAGGATTCAAAACCCAGGCTCATCAGATGGGTGTTGCTTCTGCAAGAGTTTGATATAGAAATAAGAGACAGAAAAGGGACAGAGAACCAAGTGGCTGATCATCTGTCCCAGATAGAGCCAGTAGAAGGGACGCCCCTCCCCTCTCTTGAGATCTCTGAGACTTTTCCGGATGAGCATTTATTTGCCATTCAGAAAACACCATGGTTTGCCGATATTGCAAACTATAAAGCTGCAAGGTTCATACCCAAGGAGTACAACAGGATACAAAAGAAGAAATTAATTACTGATGCAAAGTACTACTTGTGGGATGAACCCTATCTCTTTAAGAGATGTGCAGACGGAATAATCCGTAGGTGTGTGCCTAGAGAAGATGCACAGAGGATCCTATGGCATTGCCATGGATCACAATATGGAGGCCATTTCGGAGGTGAGCGAACAGCCACCAAGGTCCTCCAATGTGGCTTCTATTGGCCCACACTCTATAAAGATTCCCGAGAGTTTGTACGTAACTGTGACAGTTGCCAAAGAGCTGGCAATCTGCCTCATGGTTACGCCATGCCTCAACAAGGAATCTTGGAGATTGAGTTGTTTGACGTATGGAGAATTGACTTCATGGGACCTTTCCACCATCATACTCAAACACTTATATTCTGGTGGCAGTTGACTATGTATCAAAATGGGTTGAGGCTATTGCCACACCCACCAATGATACTAAAACGGTGCTGAAGTTCCTCCAGAAACACATCTTTAGCAGGTTTGGTGTCCCTAGAGTACTAATCAGTGATGGGGGCACTCACTTCTGCAATAAACAGCTTTACTCTGCCATGGTTCGGTATGGAATTCGCCACAAGGTGGCCACTCCATATCATCCACAAACCAATGGGCAAGCTGAAGTCTCTAATAGAGAATTAAAGAGAATCCTGGAACGGACAGTAAATACCCATAGAAAGGATTGGGCACGGAGCTTGGATGATGCTCTGTGGGCTTACAGGACAGCATTCAAGACCCCTATAGGTACCTCTCCATACCAACTCGTGTATGGTAAGGCATGTCACCTGCCCGTGGAACTGGAACATAAGGCCTACTGGGCAACCAGATTCCTAAACATTGATGCCAAACTAGCAGGAGAAAAATGATTGCTCCAGCTAAATGAGCTAGAGGAATTCAAATTCACAGCTTTCGAAAATGCCAAGCTTTATAAAGAAAAATAAAAAAAGTGGCATGACAGAAAGCTGTCATCTAGAATCTTTGAACCAGGACAGAAGGTTCTGTTGTTTAACTCTAGACTCAGGCTATTCCCCGGGAAACTGAAATCCCGGTGGAGGGGACCATACGTGATTACAAGTGTATCACCATATGGTTATGTGGAGCTTCAAGATATTGATTCTGATAAGAAGTTCATTGTCAATGGACAGAGAATCAAGCATTATCTTGAAGGCAACATTGAGCAAGAATGCTCAAGGCTGAAGCTAGATTAAAAGCTCAGCAAGGTCTAGCTAAAGACAATAAAGAAGCGCTTGCTGGGAGGCAACCCAGCCATGGGGCATCAATCCTCTAAGCATTTTGCCCTATTTCTATTTTTATTTTTATTTGTTTATATAGAGTTCATTGATAACAAGGTAAATAATCAATTGTATAAGTTCACAGGGTTACAGAAGGAATCTGCACACAAAACAGAGAAAAAGAGCTCACTGGCAAGAAAACGCCAGTAAAAGTGTATTTTGGGCGTTCAACGCCCAAAATGGGCATCCACTGGGCGTTGAACGCCAGTAATGGTAGCAATCTGGGCGTTCAACGCCAGAAATGGGCACCCACTGGGCGTTGAACGCCAGTAATGGCAGCAACCAGGCGTTGAACGCCCAGGAGAGCAGCATTTGGGCGCTAAACGCCCAAAATAGGCAGTGTTTGGGCGTTCAAACGCCAGGAAGGCAGGGAGGAGCCAAATTCATTTTTTCCACACGTTTTTCCATTCTAGTTTCAAATTTTATGCTTCAATACATGATTTTACATAAACATGTCAAGAACCCTGATTTCTAAATTCCATAATTTCTAAAAAACCCTACCACTAAAAATATCAAATGTATTTTAATCCATAAGCACCAGGCATCTTTGCAAATTCAATCCAACTCTTTTCAAAATTTCTTTTACAAATCTATCTTTTTCAACTCATCAATATCTTTTTCAAAACCTCCACTTTATCTTTATCAAAAATTAAATCTATCTTTCTCAAAAATCTTTCATATCCTCTCAATTTTAAACTATATCTTCTCTTATCATATCTTCTATCTTATCTTTTCCGAATAAATCTTTTTATCATATCTTTATCTCTTTTTTTGAAAACCCACCCTCCCCCCCTTATAAATTTGAGTTTGGCCTCCCTCCTTTCCCATCAACAATTGCCCCTAGCTCTCCTTCTATCCCTCTCCTTTCTATTCTTTTGCTTGAGGACAAGCAAACCTCTAAGTTTGATGTGTTTATCCGCAATCACTAAGATCATGGCCCCCAAAGGAAAACAACCCACTCCAAGAGGTAAGAAAGAGAGCGTTCCAAAACCACTTTGGAATCAAGGGAAGTTCTTATCTAAAGAACATTCAGACCATTATAACAAAATAATGGGTTTGAGATCAGTGATCCCAGAAGTTAGATTCGATCTGAAAGAAGATGAATACCCGGAGATCCAGGAGCAAATTCGAATCAGGAGCTGGGAAGTCCTAGCTAATCCTGAAACGAAAGTGGGAAGGAACATGGTCCAGGAGTTCTATGCTAATATGTGGCAAACTGACAAGCAGAAACTATCTAGGACTGCTCTCTATGACTATCGGACCGTGGTCAGAGGAAAGATTGTTCATACCCACCCTGACAGGATCAGGGAGATCTTAAAGCTACCTCAGCTGAAGGATGATCCAGACTCCTTCAACAGGAGGATGATGAGAGCAGACAAGGGCCTGGATAAGATTCTAGAGGACATATGTATCCCTGGAGCCAGATGAACCACCAACACAAAGGGTGTCCCAAATCAACTCAAGAGAGAGGATCCCAAACCAATCGCCAGAGGATGGCTAGATTTCATTGGGCATTCTCTGTTGCCTACTAGCAACCATTCTGAAGTCACAGTTAAAAGAGCAGTGATGATCCATTGCATCATGATGGAAAGGAAGTGGAGGTTCATCAGCTGATTTCAGCTGAACTCTTACAAAATTGCTAACAAGAATTCTAAAGAGGCCAGGTTGGCTTATCCAAGCGTGATTTCTCTGCTCTGCAAGAACGCTGGAGTAAGGATGGGAATAACTGAGTATATCTCAGTTGAGAAGCCAATCACCAAAGCATCAATGGAAAAACAACAAGCACAGGATGATCCCATCAAGAAGAGAGCACAGGAATTCCTCCCAGAGATCCCTCAATCTGAATATTGGGAGTATCTTGAGACGTCTGTTACCAAGATACGGGAAGCTATGGAGCAAATAATAAAAGAACAGAAGGAACACAGTCAAATGCTGACCTATATGTTTAAAGAACAAGAGGAGCAAGGGCGTGACTTAAGGGAATTGAAGCGCCAAAAGTCTTCTCTTGCAGGACCAAGCACCCCAAGGATCAGAGGAACCCCCGTTCCCCCAGAATAAAGGTTGTTAATTTCCAATTTCTGCCTTAACTCTGTGACAGTGTCCTTATAGAAGTTTACCTTAGGAGTCATATAGTAGTAATTAGTATCTATTTTGATTTTATCTCCAATTAAGCTATAGTTTATTTTTCTCATCATCAGAAAACATGAATAAAGTAGTAGATCTTTTGAATAAGAGGCAATAAAATTTCGAATTTTAATAAGAGAAATTCTAATTAGTTAAATGTGGTGGCAATGCTTTCTGTCTTCTGAATGAATGCTTGAACAGTGCATATGTCTTTTGAATTTGTTGTTTAAGACTGTTAAATATGTTGGCTCTTGAAAGAATGATGAACATGAGACATGTTATTGATAATCTGAAAAATCATAAAAATGATTCTTGAAGCAAGAAAAAGCAGCAAAGAACAAAGCTTGCAGAAAAAAAAATAGAAAGAAAAAGAAAAAGCAAGCAGAAAAAGCCAAAAGCTCTTAAAACCAAGAGGCAAGAGCAAAAAGCCAATAACTCTTAAAACCAAAAGGCAAGGGCAAATAAAAAGCATCCCAAGGCTTTGAGCATCAGTGGATAGGAGGGCCTAAAGGAATAAAATCCTGGTCTAAGCGGCTAAACCAAGCTGTCCCTAACCATGTGCTTGTGGCGTGAAGGTGTCAAGTGAAAACTTGAGACTGAGCGGTTAAAGTCAAAGTCCAAGGCAAAAAGGAGAGTGTGCTTAAGAACTCTGGACACCTCTAATTGGGGACTTTAGCAAAGCTGAGTCACAATCTAAAAGGTTCACCCAATTATGTGTCTGTGGTATTCATGTATCCGGTGGTAATACTGGAAAACAAAGTGCTTAGGGCCACGGCCAAGACTCATAAAATAGCTGTATTCAAGAATCATCACACTAAAATAGGAGAATCAATAACACTATCTGAATTCTAAGTTCCTATAGATGCCAATCACTCTGAGCTTCAATGGATAAAGTGAGATGCCAAAACTGTTCAGAAGCAAAAAGCTACTAGTCCCGCTCATCTAATTAGAATCTGAGCTTCACTCAAAAACTCTGAGATATTATTGCTTCTCAACCTATTAGTCTTCTATTTTATTTGTCTAGTTGCTTGAGGACAAGCAACAGTTTAAGTTTGGTGTTGTGATGAGCGGATATTTTATACGCTTTTTGGGGTTAATTTCATGTAGTTTTAAGTATGTTCTAGTTAGGTTTTAGTCTATTTTCATTAGTTTTTAGGAAAAATTCATATTTCTGGACTTTACTATGAGTTGTGTGTTTTTCTGTAATTTCTGTATTTTTCTGGCAGTGAATTGCTTAAATCTCAGCCCCAACACACACCAAGTGGGCCCCAGAAGTGGATCTCTGCATCATCCATCATAGTTTACTCATTTTTTGTAAACCTATGCTACTAGTTTAGTATTTAAACAACTTTTAGAGACTTATTTTGCATCTCATGACATTTTAGATCTGAACTTTGTACTCTTTGACGGCATGAGTCTCTAAACTCCATTGTTGGGGGTGAGGAGCTCTGCTGTGTCTCGATGAATTAATGCAAGTATTTCTGTTTTCTATTCAAACACGCTTGTTCCTATCTAAGATGTTCATTCGCGCTTAACTATGATGAAGGTGATGATCCGTGACACTCATCACCATCCTCAACCCATGAACGTGTGCCTGACAACCACCTCCGTTCTATATCAGATTGAATGAGTATCTCTTAGATCTCTTAATTAGAATCTTCGTGGTATAATCTAGAATTGATGGCGGCATTCATGAGAATCCGGAAAGTCTATACCTTGTCTGTGGTATTCCGAGTAGGATTCAAGGATTGAATGACTGTGACGAGCTTCAAACTCCTGAAGGCTGGGCGTTAGTGACAAACACAAAGGAATCAAGGGATTCTATTCCAACCGGATTGAGAACCAACCGGTGATTAGCCGTGCTGTGACAGAGCGCGTGAGCGTAGTTTTCACTGGAAGGATGGAAGGTAGCCATTGACAACGGTGATCCACCAACACACAGCTTGCCATAGGAGGACGTGCGTGCGTGAACAAGAAGACAGAGGAAAGCAGAGATTCAGAAGACAAAGCATCTCCAAAACTCCAACACATTCTCCATTACTGCACAACAAGTAACCTTTAATCCATGCTCTCTTGTTTAATTGCAATTCAACTGATAAACATAATTGACTTCCTGACTAAGATTTACAAGATAACCATAGATTGCTTCAAACCAAAAATCTCCGTGGGATTCGACCCTTACTCACGTGAGGTATTACTTGGACGACCCAGTGCACTTGCTGGTCAGTGGTACGAGTTGTGAAAAGTGTGATTCACAATTCGTGCACCAGTAACTTACAAGATATATATAATTGGAATATGGTTTTAGAGCTAAAGAACACACAACCCGTGAGTTTTTGAACTTAATTGCATGGTTACATTATTTAACCATAATATTTTATTCCTGTGTGTTTCTTCTCTATGATTGCAATCTTTGCTTTGTTATATTCTATATGTCCATTGTTTAGTGTATTTGCATGCATACATATGATTGAGGCCATCATTTGTTATTAGCTCACTTATCCCAAATAGCCTACCATTCAAATTACCTTTGTTTGCCACTTTAAGCCTTTTAATCCCCATTTGTTCTATATTTTACCACATCACTAAGCTTAAGCAGAAAAACAATTAATTACCCCAATTGAATCTTTGATTAGCTTAAGATAGAGATTGTGTATCAATTAAGTGTGGGGAATTGTGGGAACATGGGTTAATGGGAATGTACTCTGTTTCTAATTTATTTGAATATTGGAAATTTGGGTGCATACTTATGAGAGATCAGAAAAAGCATATGCATTGATACGATTATGTTTGCTTTCATGTTCATAAAAAAAAGAAAAAAAATATAATAATTTTTAAATAAGGGGATAAAATAACCCAAATGTTAAGTTTAACAAAAGATCAATGCATATGTGGTAAAATTAAAGAAAAATTTAATACATGAGTATGTGATGCAAAAGTGGAAATTTTGGGTAGCTAGGCTTAATTTTATAATTGTATGGAGTATGTGTATGTGTTATGTGAGAAATTACGTTAGTCAAGGATTCAATTTACAGCTCACTTGGCCATATATATATATATACCCTCATCCTTACCTTAGCCCCATTACAACCTTGAAAAGCCCTCATGATGTTTGCATTTGTACACCTAATATTTGTTGATTAGTTAGATGAAGAACAAAGTTTTAGAAAGCATGACTAGAGAAGAGTAGATTGGTTTAAT
Source organism: Arachis ipaensis (assembly GCF_059453495.1). Classification (NCBI taxonomy): domain Eukaryota; kingdom Viridiplantae; phylum Streptophyta; class Magnoliopsida; order Fabales; family Fabaceae; genus Arachis; species Arachis ipaensis. Next base: position 100,318,530 of record NC_142439.1, read on the forward strand.
CCCAAACACTTGAGTGATTAGAGTGCATATACAAATCCAGTGAGGGTTCAATTGCTCATTTCCATATGTCCATATTTGATCATTGCTTATCTTGCAAGTTTGTGAACTCTTTTGATTAACTCAACTCATGTGTGAATGTGTTTTGATATGATTGATTTAGTCCTTGATTGTGCATATATGAATTCTTGAAAATTTAACTCAATTTGACCACATGTATGCTTATATATATATATATATATATATATATATATATAGATAACAATTAGAATAGCATGATTCATGTAGGTAGCTTGCATCTAGATAGGTTGCATTGCATAAGTCCCACCATTCTGCCTTCACTCTTTTGGTTCTCTTGAGCTTAGCATGAGGACATGCTAATGTTTAAGTGTGGGAAGATTGATAAACCACTATTTTATGGTTTATCTTGTGCTAATTTGAGTGGTTTTTATCAATTATTTGCTCACTTATTCATATAATTTGCATGGTTTTATAATTCCTTCCTAATTCTGTGATATAGTTAAAAACATGTTTCCTGGGCCTTTAAACTGTCAATTTTAATTATCCTTTATTACCATTCGATTCCGTGATCTGTGTGTTAAGTGTTTTCAGGCTTTATAGGGCAGGAATGGCTTAGAGGATGGAAAGGAAGCATGCAAAATTGGAAGGAACGCAAGAAAATGGAGTTTTGAGAAGCTGGCAGCGACGCGCATGCATGAGCGACACGTACGTGTGACAAGGAATTTCGCCAAATGACGCGTACGCGTGACATGCACCACGTGAAGAAATTGCAGAAAGCGCTGGGGGCGATTTCTGGGCTCCTTTCCCGAGAACACAGAATAGAGGCTGCAGAGTGGGGGAATCATGGATTAATGAATTCATTCACATAATTTTAGGTTTTAGATGTAGTTTTCTAGAGAGAGGCTCTCTCCTCTCTCTAGGTTTTAGTATTCTTAGGTTTAGCTATTTTCAATTTCAGATTTCTTTCTTAGTTTAATTTAGTTTCTCTTCTACTTTTTTTGCCTTAGCATTCTAGTTTATTTATTTACCTTATTGGTTACTTTGTGTTGCTACTTTAGTTTATGAACCCTCCATGTTAGATTCGATTTTATATTTAATGCAATTTGAGGTATTTCATGTTTATTGATTCCTGCTTTAATTGTTGTCATTGATGCTTGCAATTGTTGGTTTTAGATTTACATTCCCTATTACTTTTCTATGTCTTTATGTTGTGCCTTCCAAGTGTTTGATAAAATTCTTGGGAGGGTTTTAAGTTAGATTTTTATGTTCTTGGCTTTGGTTGAGTAATTGGAGACTCTTGAGTTATCAAACTCCTTTGTTGGTTGATAATTGAGAAGTTGCTAGTTGATTTGGATCCCTCTAAAGTTAGTCTTTCCTTAGGAGTTGACTAGGACTTGAGGAATCAAATTAGTTTGTCCACTTGACTTTCCTTCATAGTTAAAGGTTAATTAAGTGGGAGTAATGAATAATTCTCATCACAATTGATAAGGATAACTAGGATAGGACTTCTAATTCTCATACCTTGCCAAGAGCTTTTCTTAGTTATTAATTTATTTTCTTGTCATTTAAATTCCTTGTTCAACAATTAAAAACCCAAAAAGATACTTTTCCATAACCAATTATAAGTACACTTCCTTGCAATTCCTTGAGAGACGACCCAAGGTTTACATACTTCGGTTTATTTTTATTGGGTTTGCTTAATGACAAACAAGTTTTTGTATGAAAGGATCCTTTGTTGGTTTAGAAACTATACTAGCAACGAGAATTTATTGTAAATTCTTTACCGGCAAAAGTCCGTTCATCATTGCCACCCCCCAAAGCCCCTTCTTCACTTTCAACGACACACACACGGATAGCACACACACACAACAACACGCGACGTAGCAAGGGAAGGGGGAAGAGATAACCACCGCCGCGCGTCTTGCCATTGCCGTTCCCACCGATCTGCCGGACTCGCCACGCCTTGCCCCCACATCTTTCTGCTACTGCCGTCATTGCACGCGAGAGGAGGGAATGCGCCGAGGTTATCGCACACGAAGGAGAGAAATGGTGTCGTGGTTGGAGCCGCACCCTTCTGCCACCGTCGAGTCACCCTCCGCCATCGCCGTTCCTTCGTAGCCGCCGTAGCTGGGTCGCTGGGAAGAAAAGCCTGACGCGAAGGGAACAGAGCGGGAGGAGAGAGAAACCACGCGCTGTCGTTGATGTGGTCGAGTACGCCGTTCCTCTGCCGCCACTGTTGCTGAGATGCTGTCGCTGCTGCCTCTATTTCCATTGCAGCTGCCACTGGCATCGCTGTTGTAAGCTTCTTCTCTTACCGTTTGGTTATGGTTCGGTGGAAATCACTTGTGCCAGCTCTGTCCTAAGTGGTTCCGTGTTCACATTGGTTCTTTTCTTGCCGATGAGGGCCGCCGAAGCTGCAACTGCGCTGCTCTTGGTTTCTTGTTGTACAATAAGTTACTTTTACTTCAAAAACCCTCTTAGTCATTGTTCTGTTACAGATTATTGAGTTTTACGTGACGTTAATGTCTTATGTAACACTCTACCACACATAGCTTTACGCTTAAGCCGTAAAACAGAGGTTATGTGGTATTTTGACCTCTAAAAACAAAATATATACATAATAATATTGGAAAGAATACAGTATACAAGGATCCTTGATAAACGGATAAAGTAAAATCGAAAAATAAAAAGCGCAACACTTAGAAATAGGGATTACTTGTATGCGAAGAAATCTAAGGTTCACTAACATATTTATACAAAAGATAAGAGTAGAGGATCAAGGGTACAAAATAACAAGCTCTGAACTCATCCTGCGAAGTTAAGGCTGGCTCAAGAATATTTACATATATATATATATGTACATAACCCAAAGTCCCAAAATGACACATACATAAAAACCTTAGTTCTCCAAAATAACACAAGCATCTATAAGGAGAGTCTATATAAATACATATATCAAAAGGATCAAAAGAAAATCCCAAAATGACCACTCCGCCGTAGAGCTCCAGACGCCTAGCGAGGTGCCGCTCGACCTACATCTAAAAATAGTAACATAGTATGGGGTGAGAACCGAAGGTTCTCGGCATGGTAAAGGTGCCACGCATATAAGAGATAAGGTTCTGGGAATGCCAGAGGCAATCTTAGGACGTCGACACTCAGATTATAAAGTTTAAAGTACTAAAACAAAAACCATGATTGGGTGGTCTTCTAAGAATATCTAAGCCTAGCTTAAACTTAACCTTAACACTAGTCTTTTCACCTTTCCTCCGTTCCTCCATCTTCTGTGAGTTTGCAAAGACAAACAAACAGACAATTGCAAGCACAAGTCGGAAACAAGTAGTGCAAGTAGCAGATATAACAGTTAACATAATATATTCAATTAGGCATTCCCAAATAATGCATAGCAAGCAAAGAAAACAAAATGCACATGATGTATGCCTGTCCTATAGCTGATGAGACTCATCTGTCGGTTATCAAGCCAACTTGACAAGTCCGGCTATAAACCATGGACTGACTCCCAACGCGCATCCCCAAGAGTTTATGCATATCTTTTTCTCAAATATATAAAATTTCTCAATGGGGTCAACATCCCCGGGAATTTATAAGTGCCCGGTCACACTTACGTTGTAGGGTCAACAGAGTATTGAGTCTCAACCTGGAACATGTGGTGGCAAGCCACGGTACTTTACCCAGGGAAACTCGTATATCAGATAATTGAGTGTATAAGCCAATAAAAATTCATATTCATGGTACACATTGCATCAACATATCATTTAAGCCATTGTACCATAAACACTCCAAGTTTACACATTTCCATACATAATTTATCACTTTTCCAACTTTACTTTACCCCCAAGTTACCTCTATTTCCTAGCTTCAACTCTTCACTAGACCTATTAATATGATATAAGGTTAAAAGGATGAAAATAGAGGTTTAGAGGTTGAAATCATAAAAACATATTTTTGCTGAAACAGGGGTCACGCGTATGCGTGGGGGTGCATTTTCTAAGAGGTCATGCGTACGCGTGGGCGTGTGAAAATCCTTGCTTGCGTACGCAAGAACCTTCCTCACGTACACGAGAATCCCAACGTGAGAGGGTTGGTCGCGTCGCGTGCAGGTGGTCGCATACGAACCCCTTAAAAATCAGTGTTCGCGTACGCAAACACACTTCTCGCATACACAAGCAGCCAAACCCGAAGAGTTTGGTCGCATCGTGTGCAGTGGTTGCGTACACAAGCTGTGCAGAATCAGCAAAATGCTGAATGCTGCAGAATTTTCAGGTTTGCCCTCCGAACTTCCGACGCGTATAACGTTTTCGTTTTAAAATATTTTTCATCCGTTCTTCGAACGGTGTAAACTTCACGGACCCAATTTTATATAAAACAGATTTGAAACAATTTGGTGGTCTGAAAGCTGAGTTATAGCTTGTCGAAGTTTGGCCAAAAATTTGTTTTTCACAAACAAACCCAAACCTCAATTTTCGTCAAAACAAAACTCACTCCCAACCTTCTATACACATATATTCAGCACCCCAACACCAATTACCACATTACTTCCATCACATATTGCCTTATACAACCGTTCCTCAACTTTAATCAACCATATACATAAATTTCCCAATAATGTTAACAAAATCATCAATATACTACCATCTATTCCTATTTACTCATATCATCATCTTCAACTTGTCACCTGACAACCTAGCATCATCATAAACAATAATCATGCAACAAACATTCAATTTCATATCATATTCATAATCAAGGCGCTATGCATTAAGCACACTCATTCGTTCCAACCTATCCTATGGTCATCTAGCCTAAGTTTTCACAGAACATTATATATTAAATATATGAAACCTAAACCATACCTTGGTCGATTTTCATGTGTTGTCCAAGGTAAATCACCAAAGCCAAACACAGCCTCACAAGTCCAAAATCACCAAGGCCTTAACACTAATCCTCCACCAAGCCTCAAATGCCCAAAATCATGTTCCAATATATGTATATACACCTAAGTTCACATTTTTCACATATTCATATACAAAATTCAATACTCACACTCTAAATCAATGAATTCACTAGGGTTAATGATTCTTACCGTACCCACGGACCAAATGAACTAAGCCCAACAAGTTTCGCAAGCTAAATCGAACCTAGAGTACCAAATTCTACAAAATCTCAATATAGATACTTGCTAAAGTTTGAAATGCAAGGGGTAGAAAAACTGAAGTGAGAATGAGACTTACCTATAAAATTGTTCCGATAGATGCGGTGGTCGCGTGGCTGTAAACGGTGCGGCGATTGGAGCTCGGAGTGAGGAGATATGGTGGTTTGAAGTGGAGGTTAGGGTTGGAACCCTCTCTTCTCTTCCCCTTAGCTTGTTTAAGCGTGCATTCTTGGCTGAATGGGGAAGGAGAGAGGAATATCATTGAGCCACTTAGGCTGAAGGGTTTGGGCCTTGGGCCCATTTCGAGCCCGGTTCGACCGGTTTGACCCGTTCGGCCTAATCTTAGGCCAAATTCTTAAAAATTAGTATCAAAATTCGTGTTTTAATGAGCTCTATCCTAATTTAATATAATATTTATATTTCTAATTTCTCTTATTAAAATTTAATTTATTGACTAATTATTTGCTAATTTAACGGGATTTACATCTTAGGGTTGAGCTACGGTTCTTGCGTGTTGTGTTTAGAGGTTATGGCTACTGTGAGGATGGTCGGTATTGATGGCGCTGCTGCTAGATAAGAGTAGAAATGTAGTTTGTCACGTAGCTAAGTCGCGAACAAAGTAGGAGCGCTTTCCTTAAACTCATTTTATTATCAAGAATTGTTATAAGTCCATATTGATGCAAATAATATATTTTTGGTGATTATGTGAATTTTATGGATTGAACTGAGTTGTTTTGGATAAATGATTGATTTATTGATTGATTAAATTAGTTTCTAAATTATGATATAATAGTTATTGAGCGTTTGAATGCGTATTGATAATTGAGGTTGAATTATTGTGATTTACTGGATTAGTTGTTCGAATTCTGGATTTTTGTTGATTTCCTTGAGTTGAGTTGGAGTTGTTGAAATAATGGTTTATTGGAAATAATTTTGAGAATTGGAAATGAATTGAAATATTAGAATTGGTTTTGTTTGACTTATCAAAAATGATTTTGAGAATTGAAAATAATTTTAGATATTGGAATTTGTCTAATTTTGAAAACGATTTGAAAGGAGTTTTGAGAAATGGTTTAGTTGGGAACTGAGAAGGGTGGTAAAATCCGAGTTTCATTGAAGGTGTTGTAGAAATTTTTCTGAGAATTTTGGAAGTTTTATTCTAGTTAATTTGATAGTAGAATTGTTTTATTTGATTTTGGTTTAACTAAAGAAAAGAGTTATGATTTAAGAATTTCAATGAATTTAAAGAAAAATGAGCATGGTTTGATTATTTTTATCAAAAGAGATATGACTTGAGTACTTTTAAAGATTTTAGAGTATTTAAATAATGGATTTGAAGATAAATTCTTTTGGAATTTTCAATTAGGATTTCTAATTTCTAACTGGTATGGCTTGAACCTGGTTAAAAAAGTTTTAAAGCTTGAAATAGTTTTGAAGTTGGTTTAAAAGGATGAGCTTGGTTGTCTTTTCCCTAAAGTCTAGAGGCCTTGTCGAGGTATTTAACCAGTAAATGATCATTTTTTTTCTTTTGAAAGAGGTTTGAACTTGAAATGGTTTGACGTAGTTTGAGAAATTTTAATTAAGTGAGAATTGAGTTTTGAAAGAAGAATTGATTATTGAAGTCGAATTGAGACTTTTAGATTTTTAATGAAACGAGTTTTATTGAATTGATTCAAGTTAAAGCTGAGGTTGAGGATTCCCTCTCTTGTTACTGTGGACAAGCTTAAGGTTGAGAATTTTCTCACTTATTGCCCTGAAAAGTTGGATAGAAGGTCGAGGATTCCCTTTGGTTCAATTCTGTATTGTTAATTCTAATTTTGGTTATGTTTGACTATGTTGGATTGAAATGACTTTTGGATTGATATGGTGAGGATGGTGATTTTGTCCCACTCACGTATAGGCAAATTGAGAATGGGGATTCTCTCTCTTGCTGTGATAGACAAGTTCAGGTTGAGGATTCCCTCTCTTGTTGTGGTGGACAAGCGGGATTGAGGATTTCCTCTCTTGTTATATCGGGGAATTGAATGGAGAAAGTTGATAATTCCCTTCAATTCAATTTCTGGCTGTGGTATGAACGAGTTAGGTTGAAGTTTTCCTATTGTTACATTGGTGCGCGAAATTAAACTTCGCACAACTGAACAGCAAGTGCACTGGGTCATCCAAATAATACCTGAGTGAGTCAGGGTCAATCCCACGAGGATTGTGATTTGAAGCAAGCTATCGTTATCTTGTAGATCTTAGTCATGCGGATAGAGAAGTTGTTTGTTTGTTTAAAGCGCATAAGAGGAAAATAAAGAAAACGTTACTCAATTAATGGTGAAAGCAATGATAAGAAGATGGTTAAGGTATGGAGATACTTTGTTCTTCTAGAGCAATTCGGTTTCACTGTCTACTCCACCGTGAATGATTTCTTCTATGGCAGGCTGTATGTGATTAACGCCATTCTTGAGAGGTCGCCAATTCTCCTCCAGAGCTAAACCCCATGATTAGTGCGGATCTATTTTGATTGAGGGTGAAGCTCCTGCAGTCCATTCTCCTTAGTGATCCTACTCAAAATGCCACAGATAAGGTCAAATCTTCCGGATCAGAGAATGCTGGGCCTTTAGTTCTAGCCTCTACCACAAACACTCTAATCTCCCCACACATCGGCTGAATTGGTGTCTAGAGAAGTCCCCAATGAAGTCGTAGATTAGCCATTTAAGAGATGTATAATCAAGCTAGTGGTTCATCATTGTCTGATGAAAGACTCACTCTGAACCCATGTAGAATGAGATAACCTTGTGCCGGTTCAACGCATTCATATTGATGAAGAACGAAGATACATCTTAGAATAGAGAATCAAACACAGATTGAAGATAGAACAGTAATACTATTAATTCATAAAATTCAACAGAGCTCCCCTCAACCTAGGAGGTTTAGAAACTCATACTGATAGAAAATACAACGAAACATGTAAAGTGTCAAGAGGTTTCTTTGAAAAGTGTAAAAGTTCTCAAATAAATACTAGACTAATGACTAAGGATTACATAAAAAGGCTAAAACAGTCTTTTAGTGCGAAAATCTACTTCTGAGGCCCACTTGGTGAGTGTTTGGGCTGAGCTTGATTGAGATCCACATGCTAGGAGGCTCTTTAGGCATTGAACGCCTGCTTGGGGGTCCTTTGTGGGCGTTGGACGCTGGTTTCCTCCTTGTGGGCGTTGGACGCCAAAACAAGGCTGGAGGCTGGTGTTGAACGCCAGTTTTGGGCCTTCAATTTTGAAGCAAAGTATAGACTATTATACATTTCTGGAAAGCTCTGGATGTTAGCTTTCCATAGCCGTTCAAAACGCTCTATTTGGACTTCTGTAGCTTTAGAAATGCTCTTTCGAGTACAAGGAGGTCAGATCTTGACAACATCTACAGCACTTTATCTCTGAATCAGACTTTTGCTCCAGCTCCTCACTTTCAGCTAGCAAATACCTAAAATTGCATAAAAACACACAAACTCAAAGTAGAATAAAAAAATGTGAATTTTACACTAAAACCTATGAAAAATTAAAAAAACTTAAACAAAATATACTAAAAACTATATGAAAATGATGACAAAAAGCGTATAAAATATCCGCTCATCAGAACACCAATCTTAAACTGTTGCTTGTCCCCAAGGAAATAAAAACAAAGTAGGATAAAAAGAAGAGTAAGATATAATAAACATAAGAGTTTTCAATTAAGCTCTGTTTCAATTAGATGAGCGGGACTTAATAGCTTTTTGCTTCTAAATAGTTTTGGCATCTCACTATCCATTGAAACTCAGAAGTGTTGGTCTCTTTAGGAACTTAGAATCCAGATGATATTATTGACTCTCCTAGTTTAGTTCTTTTTTATTCTTGAACACAGATTTTAAAAGTCTTGGCCGTGGCCCCAAGCACTTTGTTTTCTAGTATTACCACCGGATACATAAATGCCACAGACACTTAACTGGGTGAACTCTTTCGGATTGTGATTCAGCTTTACTAGAATCCCCAGATAGAGGTGTCCAGAGTTCTTAAGTGCACTCTTTTTGCTTTGGATCACGACTTTAACTGCTCAGTCTCAAGCTTTTTACTTGACACCTTCACACCACAAGCATATAGTTAGGGACACTTTTCAATTGAAGTGCTAAGGCCAAGATTTTACTCCTTTTAGGCCCTCCTAACCATTGATACTCAAAGTCTTGGATCCTTTTACCCTTGCCTTTTGGTTTAAAGAGCTATTGACTTTTTCTGCTTTTTATTTCTCATTTTTTTTCGCAAGCGCATATATATATATATATTGCTTTTTTGCTGCTTTTTCTTGCTTCAAGAATCAATTTTTGGATTTTTAAGATTACCAATAATACTTCACTTTTATCATCATTCTTTCAAGAGCCAACTTTCTTAATTTCAATTTCAAATATGCACTGTTCATTCATACATTCAGAAAACAAAAGCAATGCCACCACATCAAAATAATTGAACTATTTTTAAGATTAAACTTGAAATTCATGTATCTCTCAATTCTTTTCAAATAAAATTTTCTTTTAAGTAAGGTGAGAGATATATGGAACATTTTATAGCTTTAAGACATAGATGGAAATGATCATGCAACAAGAACACGAGAATAGACAATAAAACATAACAGAAAACAGAAAAATAACGTAAGAAAAAGGGGATTAAGAGAATGAATTCACCTTAGTCATGGTGGCTACTCCTCTTCCTTGAGGATCCAATGTAGTGCTTGATCTCTTCAATGTCACGCCCTTGTCTTTGTTGTTCTTCCCTCATAACCCTTTGATCTTTTCTTATTTCATTGAGGATGGTGGAATGCTATTGATGCTCCAACCTTAATTGTTCCATATTAGTGTTCAATTCTCCAAGAGAATTATGTAATTGGTCCTAATAGCCTTGAGGAGGAAATTACATCCCTTGAGGTATCCCAGGGATTTCTTGCTGAGGCGGTTGCACAAGCTCATGTGCATGCTCTCTAGTTTGCTCCAACCTCTTCTTAGTGATGGGCTTGTCCTCCTTAATGAAGATGTCTCCCTCTATGACAATTCCAGCTGAATTGTATAGGTGACAAATGAGGTAAGAAAAAGCTAACCTTGCTTTGGTGGAAGGCTTTTCAGCTATCTTGTACAATTCTTGAGGTATCACCTCATGCACTTCCACCTCACTCCTAATCATGATGCAATGAATCATAATGGCTCTATCGATGGTCACTTCTGACCAATTGCTAGTAGGAATGATAGAGCATTAGATGAATTCCAACCATCCTCTAGCTACGAGCTTGAGGTCAAGCCTTCTTAGTTGAGTAGGCTTGCCTTGGGAATCCTTTTTCTACTATGCTCCTTCCACATAGATGTCTGAGAGCACTTGATCCAATCTCTGATCAAAGTTGACTCTTCTAGTGTAAGGATGTGGGTCTCCTTGCATCAAAGGCAAGTTGAATGCCAACCTCACACTTTCCGGGCTAAAATCTAATATTCTCCCTCGGATCATAGTGCTGCAATTCTTAGGATGAAGGTTCACACTAATGTTATAGTTTTTTGTGACCCACGCATTAGCATAGAACTCTTGCACCATTAAGATCCCAACCTCTTGGATGGAATTGGTTAGGACTTCCCAACCTCTTCTCTGGATCTCTCTTCGAATTTTTGGGTACTCATTCTTCTTAAACCTAAAAGGGATGGTGCATGAATCCCCATACTTTGTACAACTGAACCAGCAAGTGCACTGGGTTATCCAAGTAATACCTGAGTGAGTCAGGGTCGATCCCACGAGGATTGTGGTTTGAAGCAAGCTATGGTTATCTTGTAGGTCTTAGTCAGGCGGATAGAAGAGTTGTTGGATTTGTTTAAATGCAGCTTGATTGTTTAAAAGTAAATAAAAAAAAAGGGTAATCAGCACTCAAAAGTAGTGTAAACTATGATAAGAAGGTGGTTAAGGATTAGAGATGCTTTGTCCTTCTGGATTAACTCTGGTATTACTATCTTCTTCAATTATGAAAGATTTCTTCTATGGCAAGCTGTATGTGATTGTTGCTAGTTTGAGCAGCCGCCAATACTCCTCTAGATCTGAACCCGAGGGTTTGTGTAGATCTATTCTGATTGAGGGTGAAGCTCCTGCAGTTCATTCTCCATAGTGATCCTACTCAAAATGCCACAAACAAGGTCAAATCTTCCGAATCAGAGGATTTTGTGCCTTTGGTTCTAGCCTCTACCACAGAGACCCTAATCTCCCCATACCTCAGCTGAACTGGTGTCTCCAAAAGTTTCCAACGAAGTTATGGATTAGCAGTCTAAGAGATGTATAATCAAGCTGGTGGTTCATCATTGTCCGATGAAAGACGCACTCTGAACCCATATAGAATGTGATAACCTTGTGCCAGTTCAATGCATTCATATTGATGAAGAAAGAAGATACATCTTAGAATAGGGAATCAAACACAGATTAAAAAGAAACAGTAATACTTTTATTAATCCATAAAACTCAGCAGGGCTCCTCCCCTCAACCTAGGAGGTTTAGAAACTCATACTGATAGAAAATACAATGTGAAAAACAAAATTATGGTAAAGGATTGGCGAAGATCCTCAACAAAGAGTGATCTTCTACTTTATATACTAAACTAATGACTAGTAAGGGTAAAACAGTGTTTTTAGTGCTAAAATCCACTTCTGTGGCCCACTTGGTGAGTGTTTGGGCTGAGCTTTGATGAGATCCACATGCTAGGAGACCTCTAAGGCGTTGAACGCTGGCTAGGGGGTCCTCTTTGGGCGTTTGGATGCTGGTTTCTTCTCTTTGGGCGCTGGACGCCTGAAAGGAGGCAGGAGGCTGGCGTTGGACGCTAGTTTTGAGCCTTTTAATCTGAAGCAAAGTATGGACTATTATATATTTCTGGAACGCGCTGGAAGTCAGATTTACATAGCCGTTGAGAACATACCTGAAATTGTACAAAAATAGACAAACTCAAAGTAGAATCCAAAAATTTTAATTTAACACTAAAACCTATGAAAATATGATAAAAACTAAATAAATCATGCTAAAAACTATATGAAAATGATGCCAAAAAGTGTATAAAATATTCGTTCATCAAGAGACCTTAGGGATCACCTTCTTCTCTGCCAAGTGGTCTTGGTGGGCTTTGGTGATGGATCTCTCCATCTCCCAAGATTCGGAAGTGACGGCTATGACCTTTCCTTTCCTCTTTCTAGAGGGTTCTCCAACCTCAGATGCCATAAGTGGTAATGGAAAGCAAAAAGCAACACTTTTTCCACACCTAACTTAAAAGCTTTGCTCATCCTTGAGCAAAAATCAATAAAAGAGAAGAATAGAGTAGAAGAAGAAGAAAACATAGATGGAGATGGAGGGAGAGAAAAAATTTGGCTAAGGGGACTTTATAGTGTATGAATTGTGTGTATGAAGGGTTAATAAGAGGGGGTATTTATAGGAGTGGGCTAGGTTAGGGTTCGGTCATGGGTGGGGTAAATGGGGGAGAAATTTGATTTTAAAGTGGGTGGGGGTTGGTGAGAGTTATGATGGTTTTGGGGAAGTGATATGGATGTGATTGGGCTAGGATTTATAGGGAAGAGTGTATGGGAAAGTGTGAAAAAGAAGAGGGAAGAAGTGGGGTAGGTAAAGATGTTGTGGGATCCACTGATCCTGAGAAGCTAGGGAATTCAGATTCCATGTCCTTCGTCATGGGCGTTGAACGCCCAGCACTATGCTCTTGGCTGGCGTTCAACGGCAGCAAGACTGCCGATTTGGGAATTGAACGCCCAGCCAGTGCTCTTTAGCTGGCGTTCAACGCTAGCAAGACACTCTATCCAGAGTTGTCTGTTTTTATTGCTAAACCTTTTTGTCTCTGTTCTAACTGCTTCACATGATCATGTTGAGAGACATGTCTGGCTTAGCTATATGTCGGGTTTGGCTGTATAACTGACAGATGAGCTCAGTGGCCAGTAGGATAGGCATGCATCATTTGCGCCTATGTGACATTGTTTGGGTGTGCATATTGCACTTGGTTTGCCTATGTGAATAATTCTATTTAACAACTAATTGTTATACTCGATGTAAATTCTCTTGATTGTGTTTGAACTGCATTACTTGTGATTATGACTGTTGGTTTGGATTATGGTGGTTGGAGTGTGATTTGATTTTATGTTGGAACGAAGGCTGTGATATGATATTATTTTGGGTTGGAGGACGTGATTTGGTTATATTTAGGCCGAAGGCTGTGATTGGATGAATCGTTGGTAAGTTTGATAAAACTACTCATTTGGTACATGTAGTGAAAGGTTATGAGATATTGTGTTTAATTGAAGTTTTTATAAATTCAAAATATGAATTAGGATTTTGGGTAATTAACTAATGATTTTTGAAAAGGTTTGGGTTTTTGGATGACTAACAGTCAGTTTTCAAAAGATTCATAGGACGAGCGATGATCACTACAATCAAAAAACAATTTTCTTCATACGTATCCTCTTATGACAATTCTTAAAAAACCCTCTACTAAGAATCAGTGAGAACGATGTTCTCACCCTCCTATACATTTTCCTTTTCAGGATGGTCGAAGAGTTTAAGGAGTTTCTTTCGAGCATCTGATTGTATTTTATATTATTGTATATACAGTTATAGTTTTTCCTCACCTTTATTATTATATTTGTAAGAGGGATAAGAATTGTAATGATATGTATGTATGTATATTTGTAAGTTACATGTATAAGAAGTTTTGTATATATATAAGGATTGTGATTTGAAATGGATTATATATGCATGTTTGATTGAAATAAAAAGTATTTTCGATTTTTCAAAGAAAATAGCGATACCATTTCGAGTTAAGGCTCATATCTTATTATTAAATATATGGAATTCATCGTAATATTCTCGCTATTAGAGTGGCGCAGCCGAAAGCGTGACACTCTGATAGTGAGGGTGTTACAATTTGCTTAATAGTATTTTTAGGAATTTTAATTTTGATCTAATCTAATAAAGATCAAATTTGATTTAAATTAGTTATCTTATCTTTAAGATTTTAAATTTAAATCAAATATGATCTAATCTAATAAGATCAAATTTGATTTAAATTAGTTATCTTTTAGCTAGTTTGTTAGGGGCCTATTTAAACACCTTCGGTGAGATAGTTTACACAACTTTTGATGAATAAAATTTCCATTTGCTTTATGCACAATTTATTGTGTAATTAAGTGAGGTGAGTGATTTGCTTCGCTTGTTGCATGAAGAAGATTGAAGGATCCAACACTAAGGTAATTTTGTGTGTTAGTCTCTTTCAATTTTTGCCCCTCTAATCTAGGTTGCCAAAGGACAGGTTCTTTTAAGATTTAGTAGGGAAAATGCTTCCAGTGACCTAGGTTGCTAAGAATAGATTTCTTAGAGGTCTAGTAGAAAAATCCCTTATCTATCTTTTTATGTTTCCGCTGTGCCTTTTTGTGTCTCCTTTTCTTATCATGTGGTATCAGTTACAGGTCGTAGGTAAATTTTTATTTATCTACACGTTCTAGGATTTTCGCTTAGCCTCTTTATTTTTCTCTTCAATTTCTATAAATTTACCTCAGTGTCCAAAAAAAAATAAAAAAATAATAACGAAAATTCTAATTTAGTTTTTGTTTCTACAATTATTATATCTTAAAGTTAGCGTCTGCAAAAAAAAAAGGATCGTCCAAAAAAAAAAAGAAGTCCAAAAAAAAATGAATATTCATCTTTAAATTTTTGTTTCTGCGATTATAGTATCTTCAAGTCAGCATCTACAAAAAAAGGTTCTAAATTTTTCAACTTTGTTTTAGCTTTCCATAATATACTTTGGATTCTAATTAGGATTCAAATCTTTTAGTTTCTATCATCTTGGTATCACTTATTATTTTTCTTTTTCTATCATTCAGATTATTTTAGTTTAGTGTCTCAATTCCTCATTTTTTGAAGTGCAACTTTTTATAGCAATCCATGAGTGGAAAAAGACAAAAGTGGTGAGCTCAACAGTGGGTAAAAGCACATATTGAGTGTAAACACGAGTGTCCTAATTCGAGTGATACACGCGAGAAGAGTGCTGTGAGGTCTTTTTTTTCATAGGTTCTTCAGTGATGGTTGACAACGAAGGGAACCATGATCTACAATTGACTTTATGCATCGACGCAATCGCTAGCGTCCTTGCAAGGATTAAACAACGTCTTGATAACATGGATTTTCAAATCAATTCTTTATCCCCTAGTCGAAGAACGCGGTCTCGGGAATCTGTTCATAACTATTCTGAGGAGTCTGAGAAGGAGACTTTGCCTAGTTCCTGGCGTCATAGATCACGAGAAGATATTGATAGTAATATCAATGCTATCAAAATGCGCATCCAGAATTTAAAGGCAAAAGTGACCTTGAGGCTTACCTAAATTGGGAACGGAAGGTGGAGCTCCTATTTTAGTATCATAACTACTCTGAGATAAAAAAAGGTAAGACTAGCGATTGTAAAATTCTCGAATTATGCCCTTGTCTAGTGGGCCAAGCTGGACAAAAAGAGAAGACAGAATAGAAAACTACCAATTCAGTCTTGGCAGAAGATGACAAAAATCATGAGAAATCAGTTTGTGCCATCATCATACCACAATGAGTTTCTTAAAAAGGTTCGTAAGTTGAAACAAGGTTCCAAATCAAAGTACCAGAAGGAGTTAATGTATTTAGGGACCAAGACTAATGTTGAAAAGTGTCCTAAAGTTCTTTGAGGCACTTTCTTATTGGACTTAATAAAGACATTACAGATAATGTCACACTTTACCATGGAGGATTTAGTCAATGTTGCCATTGAGTTGGAGCACATGAAGAAGAATATTATAAATCAACATATATAAGAAGAAGAGTTTTTCTAAGCCTATCTCTCATGCTTCTTCAAAGCTAGTGATAAAAGAACATGTTAAGTATGATGTAGAGGAAGATGTGTACTTGGAGGATCCAAAAGTGCAAAATTTGTGAGTAATTTGACAAACATGAGAGAAAAGAAAATGAGAAAGAGAGTGAGTGTTTGAGTAAAAAAAATTAATATTTAATTGAAAGCAAGGGTTTTGAGAGAAAAGACGAGAATATTGAGTGAAAGGAGTCAATGAGTGAAAAAGAAATCGAGAGCCATAAACATAGTTGTGAGATGTAGAAATTTTTAGTTTAGACAAGAGTGCATTAGTATCATTGAATTCTACAAAATCATTAATTTCTCATATATCTAATCATGAAATTCCTAATGTTTATATGTCAACTTTTCAAGATTTCGCAGATTCACTAGTCAATTATGGAGGCATTAATATGGATAGAAAAAAAGAAAGACAATTAATTCCACACTTTAGACAAGTTAATGAGAACATGATTGCTAATGAATTGTCCATAAGGTATGATTTAATCACAACTCTTACTCCTAGATTCTTAGTATTTAATTATATATATGAAGAATCTTTGGCAACTAAATCTGATTTTTGTTCTATATCTGTTGCTTGTGAAATAAAAAGAATCTCAGATATGTTATCTATATGCTTTTGTTAGCCTTATGGACATAGGAGTATAGATAGAATTTATTATAAGTTTATTGCATGTAATAAAGTTAAATCTCAAGCATTCTTGATTATGTTGTGCATTCTTTTGTTTATTCCTACTCATATGTGGATTGATATTTCTATGAATCTTTTAACTTGGTTTGCATAGGGTTAGAAAACATACATATATCATTAATTCTTTAGTGGATAGATTTAATATGTTGATATTTTTAATTGCAAATTAAAATATTAAAGATTCCACATACATTAGTGAGTTGTTTCCCAAAGAGTTTGTTTATGTGCTAATTTATGCTAGTTGTTTGGATGAGCATATCTTGCATGTTATGCCTGTTTTGGATAATTTTATGCAGACATTGAGTGTCCTCATAACTCTGCTATTTATAACTCTGTTGGTTGTTATCCTTGTGAATCTCTGAATGTTTTTCATTCTTTGATTATTTTGAAATTATTATTTTTGCCTTTGAGTGATGGTGCTACTTTAGATGATGAAAGTAGGGTTGAAAAGATTGAACTTTCACACATGAGGGACATAGTCACAATTTAGTGGGTAGAGAAAAGCCATAAACCATGGTATTTGAACCCAGAGATTGGGTTTGGATTTCTTGGAGAGAAGCGGATCTTTTAATTCAGAAAAAAATAAAACTTGTTGCTAGAGAAGATGGCCCATTCCAAGTGTTGGGGATTATCAAGGACAATTTCAGGAAGAATAATTTTCTTGGTAGGTATGATAGTCCAATTGTATTTAGTATCTCTAATTTTTCCCTTTTTGATATATATAGATTCAAGGACGAATCTTTTTGAAGAGGGAGAGGATAATACGTGTTCAGGAGAATATTTTGGTCATTTTAGAGACAAAGGGCATTTTCAACCAAGCTGTATTAGTTAGATACCTAAATACACATAAGTGTCTTGCTTTTTCTTTTTCATCCCTCTTCTCCTTCTTTTACTTCTCATTAAAAATTTGTACAATTCAAGATGATTTCTATAATTTTGAAATAAAATTTTTGTATATTTACTGTATTATTTTTTATTATATCTTTGTATAATTTAACTTAAAAAGTAATTTGTTTGAATGAAATTTATTATTTTTTAAGAGAAATATATGAAGACACATAAATTATTTTATGTCAATAATAAAACAAAAAAAGAAGAAAAAAAAAGATAAAAAAAATTAAAAAATTTAAACTATTCAAAATAACTTTTTGTGTTATGCAACGAAATTTTTGTGATTTTCTTTCTTGTTACAACAAACAATTATACAATTCAAAATAAATTCTATATTTTATAACTGAAATTCTTGTATTTTTCAAACAAAAATTGTACTTTTATATTTTATTTCCTTTTCTTGTTTCATGTTTACTGGCACTTTCTATATGTTAATATTTAATAGGTTTATTTTTTCACATGCTTTGAGATATCATTCACTTGTTATTTTTCATAATTAACTTTAAGAATACATTTTGGATAATTTTAGTTTTTTTCTTACTTAATATTATTTATACTTTTTAATAAAAATATAAAATTTTAAAATTAAATTGAGTTTGCTTTCCTGTACATATTATAATTTTTTAAAAAATATTAGTATTTAAAACCTTTTCTATTTCATAAATATGATTTGAAATAAATTAATTTAGCACGACTCTATTATTGTATACATAATGACTTGAGAATTTTATTAAAAATAATAATATGTGTAATTTTAATATTTAATAATATTCATCAATCATTACTATCAATGTTAAAAAATACACATATATAAAGAATTACAGTTATGCCAAGTGGAGCTTCCTTGCATGATTGGGTTGTATTATTCATAGCCTCATGAAGAGCGGATAATTTATATGTTTTTTGGCATTGTTTTTACATAGTTTTTAGTATGATTTAATTAGTTTTTAATATATTCTTATTAGTTTTTAAATAAAAATCACATTTCTGGATTTCACTCTGAGTTTGTGTATTTTTCTGTGATTTCAGATAATTTCTGACTGAAATTGAGGGACTTGAGCAAAAATCAGATTCAGAGGCTGAAGAAGGACTGCAGATGCTGTTGGATTCTGACCTCCCTGCACTCAAAGTAGATTTTCTGGAGCTACAGGAGTTCAAATGGCACGCTCTCAATTGCGTTGGAAAGTAGACATCCAGGGCTTTCCAGCAATATATAATAGTCCATACTTTGCACGAGTTTAGATGACGCAAACAGGCGTTCAACGCCAGCTCTCTGCCCTATTCTGGAGTTAAACGCCAGAAACAAGTTGCAAAGCAGAGTTAAACGCCAGAAACAGGTAACAAACTGGCGTTAAACTCCAAGGAAGACCTCTACACGTGAAAGCTTCAATGCTCAGCCCAAGCACACACCAAGTGGGCCCGAAAGTGGATTTCTGCATCATTTACTTATCTTTGTAAACCCTAGTAACTAGTTTAGTATAAATAGGACTTTTTACCATTGTATTTACATCTTTTGATCATGTTTTGATGATTGAACCCTCTTTAGGAGGCTGGCTATTCGGCCATGCCTAGACCATTATCACTTATGTATTTTCAACGGTAGAGTTTCTACACACCATAGATTAAGGTGTGGAGCTCTACTGTTCCTCATGAATTAATGCAAAGTACTACTGTTTTTTTATTCAATTCAAGCCTATTTCTTCTCTAAGATATTCATTTGCACACAAGAACATGATGAATGTGATAATTATGTGACGCTCATCATCATTCTTACTTATGAACGCGAGCCTGACAAACACTTCCGTTCTACATGCAAACAAGCTTGAATGTGTATCTCTTAGCCTTCTGATCGTGAGATCAGAGTCTTCATGGTATAGGCTAGAACTATTGGCGGCCATTCTTGAGGTCCGGAAAGTCTAAACCTTGTCTGTGGTATTCCGAGTAGGATCCGGGAAGGGATGGCTGTGACGAGCTTCAAACTCGCGAGTGCTGGGCGTAGTGAATAGCCGTGCGGTGACAGCGCATCTTGGACCATTTTCACTGAGAGGATGAGAAGTAGCCATTGACAACGGTGATGCCCTACACAAAGCTTGCCATAGAAAGGAGTGGGAATGATTGGATGAAGACAGCAGGAAAGCAGAGGTTCAGGAGGAACAAAAGCATTTCTATACGCTTATCTGAAATTTTCACCAATGAATTACATAAGTATCTCTATCCCATTTTACGTTTTATTTATCTTTTAATTATTAAAACTCTATGACCAATTGAATCCACCTGATTGAGATTTACAAGGTGACCATAGCTTGCTTCAAGCCGACAATCTCCGTGGGATCGACCCTTACTCACATAAGGTTTATTACTTGGACGACCCAGTGCACTTGCTGGTTAGTTGTACAAAGTTGTGACAAAGTGTGTGAATTACGTTCTGAGCACCAAGTTTTTGGCACCGCTGTTAAGGATCACAATTTCGTGCACCAAGTTTTTGGCGCCGTTGCCGGGGATTGTTCGAGTTTGGACAACTGACGGTTCATCTTGTTGCTCAGATTAGGTAATTTTATTTTAATTTTAAGTTTTTTTATTTCTTATTTTTGAAAAATACAAAAAAAATTTTTTTTCTTCTTTCTCATTCTTCTCAAAATAATTTTTGAAAAGACCAAAAAAATTCTTATAAAATCATAAAAACCAAAAAAATTTTATGTTTCTTGTTTGAGTCTAGTGTCAATTTGTAAGTCTGATGTCAATTGCATCTTTTTAATTCTTCTTAAAATTTTCGAAAATTTATGTATGTGTTCTTCATGATCTTCAAGTTGTTCTTGATAATTTTCTTTGTTTGATCTTTAATTTTTCTTGTTTTGTGTCTTTTTTTGTTTTTCATATGTATTTTCAATTTGTTAGTGTCTAAAGTTTGAAAATTTCTAAGTTTGGTGTCTTGCATATTTTTCTTTTCTTAAAAATTTTCAAAAATAAGTCTTGATGTTCATCTTGATCTTTAAAGTGTTCTTGGTGTTCATCTTGACATTCAAAGTGTTCTTGCATGCATTAGTTGTTTTGATTCATAATTTCTATGTTTTGAGTCTTTTTGATGTTTTTCTCTTTCATCATTAAAAATTCAAAAATAAAAAATATATCTTTCCTTGTTTTACTCATAAATTTCAATTTCAAAATTCTATCTTTTCAAATCTTTTTCAAAAATCAAATCTTTTTCATTTATTTTTATATATTTTCGAATTTTTTTTTAAAATTTGATTTTCAAAATCTTTTTCCTATTCTTACTTCATATTTTCGAAAATCTCACTAACATTTAATTTTTAGATTCAAAAATTTCAAGTTGTTACTTGCCTATTAAGAAAGGTTCAATCTTTAAATTTTAAAATCATATCTTTTTGTTCCTTGTTAGTCAAGTAATCAACTTTAATTTTCAAAATCATATCTTTTTAATTTTCAATCATATCTTTTTTATTGCTAATTTCAAAATCTTTTTCAAAATCAAATCTTTTTAATTTCTTCTTCAATCATATCTTTTCAATCATATTTTTTTTTAAATAAATTGCAATCATATCTTCTCAATCAAATCTTTTTCAAAATAATTTCAATCATTTCAATCATATCTTTTTCAAAAATCAATTTTCAAAATTTTTTCTAACTTCCTATCTTTTCAAATTTGATTTTCAAATCTTTTTCTCAATTAACTACCTGACTTTCTGTTTGATTTTAAAAATTTTCTATTTCAATCATATCTTTTTCAAAACCACCTAACTAATTTTCTCTCTCTAATTTTCGAAAACTCCTTCCCCCTTTTTCAAAATTTTTTAATTAACTAATTGTTTTAAATTTTAATCTAATTTTATTTTTATTTTTTTATTTTTGAATTCTAATTAATATTTAAAATAAAAACAAAAATATTTTTATTTTAATTAATTTTCGAATCTTTCTCTTCTCCTTCTTCTATTCTCCTTTTTTTCTACTCACATAAAGGAATCTCTATACTGTGACATAGAGGATTCCATATTTTCTTTTCTGTTCTCTTCTTTTTCATATGTGCAGGAACAAGGATAAAAATATTCTTGTTGAAGCTGACCCTGAACCTGAAAGGACTCTGAAGAGGAAGCTAAGGGAAGCTAAAGCACAACTCTCTGGAGAAAACCTGACAGAAATTGTCGAAAAAGAAGGAGACATGACTGAAAATAATAACAATGGTGGAGATGCAAGGAAGATGCTTGGTGACTTTATTGCACCATCTTCCAACTTCTATGGAAGAAGCATCTCACTTCCTGCGATTGGAGAAAACAATTTTGAGGTAAAGCCTCAATTAGTTTCTCTGATGCAACAGAATTGCAAGTTTCATGGACTTCCATCAGAAGATCCTTTTCAGTTCTTAACTGAATTCTTGCAAATCTGTGATACTGTTAAGACCAATGGGGTTGATCCCGAGGTCTACAGGCTCATGCTTTTCCCATTTGCTGTAAGAGACAGAGCTAGAATATGGTTGGACTCTCAACCTAAAGATAGCCTGAACTCCTGGGATA
This sequence comes from Arachis ipaensis, assembly GCF_059453495.1. Lineage (NCBI taxonomy): Eukaryota > Viridiplantae > Streptophyta > Magnoliopsida > Fabales > Fabaceae > Arachis > Arachis ipaensis. The sequence goes on from NC_142439.1 coordinate 100,340,725, forward strand.
AGCTGGTCACGGCTTTCTTAGCCAAGTTCTTTCCTCCTCAAAAGCTTAGCAAGCTTAGAGTGGATGTTCAAACCTTCAAATAGAAAGAAGGTGAATCCCTCTATGAAGCTTGGGAGAGATACAAGGAACTGACCAAAAAGTGTCCTTCTGACATGCTTTCAGAATGGACCATCCTGGATATATTCTATGATGGTCTGTCTGAATTATCTAAGATGTCATTGGACCATTCTTCAGGTGGATCCATTCACCTAAAGAAAACGCCTGCAGAAGCTCAGAAACTCATTGACATGGTTGCAAATAACCAGTTCATGTACACTTCTGAAAGGAATCTTGTGAGTAATGGGACGCCTCAGAGGAAGGGAGTTCTTGAAATTGATACTCTGAATGCCATATTGGCTCAGAATAAAATATTAACTCAGCAAGTCAATATGATTTCTCAAAGTCTGAATGGATTGCAAGCTGCATCCAATAGTACTCAAGAGGCATCTTCTGAAGAAGAAGCTTATGATCCTGAGAACCCTGCAATAGCAGAGGTGAATTACATGGGGGAACCCTATGGAAATACCTATAATCCCTCATGGAGAAATCATCCAAATTTCTCATGGAAGGATCAACAAAAGCCTCAACCAGGCTTTAATAATGGTGGAAGAAACATGTTTAGCAATAGCAAGCCTTTTCCATCATCCACTCAGCAACAGACAGAGAATTCTGAGCAGAATCCATCTAGCTTAGCAAATATAGTCTCTGATCTATATAAGGCCACTCGAAGTTACATGAATGAAACAAGGTCCTGCATTAGAAATTTGGAGGCACAAGTGGGCCAGCTGAGTAAAAAGGTCACTGAAACTCATCCTAGTACTCTCCCAAGCAATACAGAAGAAAATCCAAAAAGAGAGTGCAAGACCATTGATTTGACCATCATGGTCGAACCTACAAGGGAGGAAGGGGACGTGGATCCTAGTGAGGAAGACCTCCTGGGACGTTCAGTGACCAATAAGGAGTTTCCCTTTGAGGAGCCAAAGGAATCTGAGGCTCATCTAGAGACCATAGAGATTCCATTGAACCTCCTTTTACCATTCATGAGCTCTGATGACTATTCATCTTCTGAAGAAGATGAAGACATTGCTGAAGAGCAAGTTGCTCAGTATTTAGGAGCAATCATGAAGCTGAATGCCAAATTATTTGGTAATGAGACTTGGGAGGATGAACCTCCATTGCTCATAAAGGAACTAAATGCCTTGGTTCAGCAAACTCTACCTCAAAAGAAACAGGATCCTGGTAAATTCCTAATTCCCTGTAACATAGGCACCATGACCTTTGAGAAGGCTCTGTGTGACCTGGGGTCAGGAATAAACTTAATGCCACTCTCTGTAATGGAGAAACTTGGGATCTTTGAGGTGCAAGCTGCCAGAATCTCACTAGAGATGGTAGACAATTCAAGAAAACAGGCTTATGAAAAGTAGAGGACGTGTTAGTAAAGGTTGAAGGCCTTTACATCCCTGCTGATTTCATAATCCTAGACACTGGGAAGGATGAGGATGAATCCATCATCCTTGGAAGACCCTTCCTAGCCACAACAAGAGCTGTGATTGATGTGGACAGAGGAGAGTTGGTCCTGCAACTAAATAAGGATTACCTTGTATTTAAAACTCAAAGTTCTCCTTTTGTAACCATGGAGAGGAAGCATGAAAAGCTTCTCTCACTGTAGAGTCAACCAAAGCCCCCACAGTCAAACTCTAAGTTTGGTATTGGGAGGCCACAACTAAACTCTAAGTTTGGTGTTGAACCCCCACATTCAAACTCTAAGTTTGGTGTTGGGAGGTCTCAACAATGCTCTGAATATCTGTGAGGCTCCATGAGAGCTCACTGTCAAGCTATTGACATTAAAGAAGCGTTTGTTGGGAGGCAATCCAATGTTATTTAATTATATCTATTTATTTTCTATTGTTATTTTATGTTTCTTGTAGGTTGATGATCATGTGGAGTCACAAAAACTACTGAAAAATCAAAAACAAAATGAAAAACAGCTTTAAAAATAGCTCACCCTGGAGGAAGAACTTACTGGCATTTAAACGCCAGTAAGAAGTATCAAACTCGCATTTAATGCCAGAAAGAAGCATCAAGCTGGCATTAAACGCCAGAAACAAGCACCAGACTGGCGTTTAACGCCAGAATAGAGCATGGAGTTGGCATTTAATGCCAGAAACAAGCAGCAGTCTGGCGTTAAACGCCAGGATTACACTCTAAGGGCGTTTTTGCACGCCTAAATGGAGTAGGGATGCTAAGTCCTTGACCCCTCTGGATCTGTGGACCCCACAGGATCCCCACCGACCCCACCTCTTCTTCTCTCTTCTTCACACCTTTCCATAACACTCTTCCCTAAAATAACCTCCACCAATCACTTCCATTACTCCTCTAAAACCATCATACAACCCACCTACACCCACCCACTCAAATTCAAACCATCACTCTTTCCTTTTCACACATCATAACCACCTAATTCCCCCTTAGCCGAACCACTCACCCTTTGCATCTCCTCCATTTTCTTCCTCTTTCCCTTCTTTCTTTCTTCTTTTGCTTGAGGACGAGCAAACCTTTTAAGTTTGGTGTGGTAAAAGCATTGCTTTTTATTTTTCCATAACCATTTATGGCACCTAAGGCCGGAGAAACCTCTAGAAAGAGAAAAGGGAAGACAAAAGCTTCCACCTCCGAGTCATGGGAGATGGAGAGATTCATCTCAAGGGTCCATAGCTCAGTAATAGAGCATTTGACTGCACAACAAGAGAGCCCACTCATGGACCTCAACAAGAGCATGAGGAATTCCCTCACCAAGAAATCCCTGAGATACCTCAAGGGATACATTTTCCTCCACACAACTATTGGGAGGAACCTAGGATAGGAGCACCAAAATCACTAGGGATGAAGCAACAAAGGCAAGGAAGAGACATAGAGGAGCTCAAGAGCACCATTGGTTCTTCAAGAAGAGGAAGATGCCACCCTCACTAAGGTGGACTCGTTCCTTAATCTCCTTGTTCTTATTTTTCTGTTTTTCAGTTTTTGAGCCTTATGTTTTATTTATGTTTGTGTCTTTACTATATGATCATTAGTGTTTAAGTGTCTATGTCTTAAAGCTATGAATGTCCTATGAATCCATCACCTCTCTTAAATGAAAACTATTCTAAAAACAAAAGAACAAGAAGTACATGGTTTTGAATTCATCCTTGAAATTAGTTTAATTATTTTGATTTGGTGACAATACTTTTTGTTTTCTGAATGAATGCTTGAACAGTGTATATATCTTTTGAATTTGTTGTTTATGAATGTTAAATATGTTGGCTCTTGAAAGAATGATGAAAAAGGAGAAATGTTATTGATAATTTAAAAAATCATAAAATTGATTCTTGAAGCAAGAAAAAGCAGTGAATACAAAAGCTTGTGAAAAAAAAGAGAAGAGAAAAGAAAAATTGCGAAAAAAAAGAAAGAAAAAGAAAAACCAAGCAGAAAAAGCCAAAAGCTCTTTAAACCAAAAGGCAAGAGCAAAAAGCCAATAGCCCTTAAAACCAAAAGGCAAGAGTAATAGAAAGGATCCAAGGCTTTGAGCATCAGTGGATAGGAGGGCCTAAAGGAATAAAATCTTGGCCTAAGCGGCTAAACCAAGCTGTCCCTAACCATGTGCTTGTGGCGTGAAGGTGTCAAGCGAAAACTTGAGACTGAGCGGTTAAAGTCAAGGTCCAAAGCAAAAAAAGAGTGTGCTTAAGAACCCTAGACACCTCTAATTGGGGACTTTAGCAAAGCTGAGTCACAATCTGAAAAGGTTCACCCAGTTATGTGTCTGTGGCATTTATGTATTCGGTGGTAATACTGGAAAACAAAGTGCTTAGGGCCACGGCCAAGACTCATAAAGTAGCTGTGTTCAAGAATCAACATACTGAACTAGAAGAATCAATAACACTATCTAAAATCTAAGTTCCTATAGATGCTAATCATTCTGAACTTCAATAGATAAAGTGAGATGCCAAAACTATTCAAGAGGCAAAAAGCTACCAGTCCCGCTCATCTAATTGGAGCTAAGTTTCATTGATATTTGGAATTTATAGTATATTCTCTTCTTTTTATCCTATTTGATTTTCAGTTACTTGGGGACAAGCAACAATTTAAGTTTGGTGTTGTGATGAGCGGATAATTTATACGCATTTTGGCATTGTTTTTACATAGTTTTTAGTATGATTTAGTTAGTTTTTAATATATTCTTATTAGTTTTTAAATAAAAATCACATTTCTGGACTTCACTATGAGTTTGTTTGTTTTTCTGTGATTTCAGGTAATTTCTGGCTGAAATTGAGGGACTTGAGCAAAAATCAAATTCAGAGGTTGAAGAAGGACTGCAGATGCTGTTGGATTCTGACCTCCCTGCACTCAAAGTGGATTTTCTGGAGCTACAGAAGTCCAAATGGCACACTCTCAATTGCGTTGGAAAGTAGACATCCAGGGATTTTCAGCAATATATAATAGTCTATACTTTACACGAGTTTATATGACAGAAACAGGCGTTCAACACCAGCTCTCTGCCTTATTCTGGAGTTAAATGTCAGAAACAGGTTGCAAAGCAGAGTTAAATGCCAGAAACAGGTTACAAACTGGCGTTTAACTCCAAGGAAGACCTCTACACGTGAAAGCTTCAATGCTCATCCCAAGCACACACCAAGTGGGCCTAGAAGTGGATTTCTGCATCATTTACTTATCTCTGTAAACCCTAGTAACTAGTTTAGTATAAATAGGACTTTTTACTATTGTATTTATATCTTTTGATCATGTTTTGATGATTGAACCCTCTTTGGGAGGCTGGCCATTCAGCCATACCTGGACCATTATCACTTATGTATTTTCAACGGTAGAGTTTCTATACACCATAGATTAAGGTGTGGAGCTCTACTATTCCTCATGAATTAATGCAAAGTACTAATGTTTTTCTATTCAATTCAAGCCTATTTCTTCTCTAAGATATTCATTCGCACACAAGAACATGATGAATGTGATGATTATGTGACGCTCATCATCATTCTCACTTATGAACGCGTGCCTGACAAACACTTCTGTTCTACATGCAAACAAGCTTGAATGTGTATCTCTTAGCCTTCTGTGGTATTCTGAGTAGGATCCGGGAAGGGATGGCTGTGACGAGCTTCAAACTCGCGAGTGCTGGGCGTAGTGACAGACGCAAAAGGATTACTGTATCCTATTCCAGTATGATCGAGAACTGACAGATGAATAGCCGTGCGGTGACAGCGCATCTTGGACCATTTTCACTGAAAGGATGGGAAGTAGCCATTGACAACGGTGATGCCCTACACAAAGTTTGCCATAGAAAGGAGTGGGAATGATTGGATGAAGACAGCAGGAAAGCAGAGGTCCAGGAGGAACGAAAGCATCTCTATACGCTTATCTGAAATTTTCACCAATGAATTACATAAGTATCTCTATCCCATTTTACGTTTTATTTATCTTTTAATTATTAAAACTTTATAACCAATTGAATCCGTCGAACTGAGATTTACAAGGTGACCATAGCTTGCTTCAAGCCGACAATCTCCGTGGGATCGACCCTTACTCACGTAAGGTTTATTACTTGGACGACCCAGTGCACTTGCTGGTTAGTTGTGCGAAGTTGTGACAAAGTGTGTGAATTACGTTCCGAGCACCAAGTTTTTGGCGCCGTTGTTAAGGATCACAATTTCGTGCACCACCTCACTAGGTCCATTTCCTTAGCCCATGATGTTTAAGTGGAGCCGTTTATACCCTACTGCACTAGACTCAGCTTCAACAACTTTTTAACTCTGTCCTTATTGCTCAGCAGCTACTACAATATAATTACCAAATTGGTATTTTAAACAAAACTCGAGGGATGCTTATGGTAATTCACCGAACACAACATGACAAAAATTTTAACTTCGACTGGACCATACTTAACATACCTGTGTTACAATAAAGTGAATGACAATTTGGTTATATATAGCTATAGAAATATAAAACAATCGATATAGAATTTATAAGAAAATATTATTGTAGGTAGAAAATATAGGCGGTGCTATGATATATATAAAAAATTTGTTCTACTCCTATAGATAATACTTGTGGAGAGTTGAGAGTGGTATGGTACTATAAACTTCACATGAACTGCGGAATATCAGAATTGATTTCTTTGTATAAAAATTTTTTGAACAAGAATATGATTGTTTATGACAATCTTTATTTTCTTCTGAGTGGCTATGTCCTGAGGCTGATTGTTTATGAAGATCTATCTTTGTCCTTGAATTGCCTTTACTACATTCACTTATTATTTATTGATGTTGTAAAGATTTTACAATGTTGATAGCTCTGAACATGCCTTACAACCTATGAATGTTTATGTCATTAAAATTACAGCAGTGTTACTAATTTATTCTTCTATGTGTGTATCAAATGTTTTAAGAATTAAAACTAAGCTTGGCTCTGAGTTACTTTTCTAACTCTACTATTTTTATATAGGCTAGCATTGCAATGGAGACATTACAGGTTTTTGCCCCCTTGACAAAGTTTCTTGAGATGTATCAAATTAAGGTATGCATGCACTATAACAGGGAACTAGCATTATTGTTTTTATTACAAGTCCTCATATTGTTATATTAGACTAGCACTCACAAAAGAGACTACTAATCCTGAAGTTTATTATAATACGTTTATATTTTTCATAACATGAGAGTTAATCTTGCTTACCATAATTCATCATTATGCATTTTCATATACAGTTAGAACTAGAAAATATTTCATTTAGTACACAAATGCTGAAGATTATACTAAAGTCAAGAGGAGAGTTGCTGACCTATACAAAGAACATGAGAAAGAACTTATGGAGGTAATACTGCTCTACTTATTTTAAATTTGTGTTTAAATAGAAAGTAGAAAATTATAACTTCATGATGTGTCCATTTATTAAAAAAATAGGCAAACAAAATATTGGTGAAAAAGAAATCAAAGACGATCAATTCTTAGCTCTTCTGACTATTAAGAAAGAAGTTCGTGCGGTGTGTAAAGAGCCCTACAGTTAAAACTCAGTGGCAGCACTACGGTTTTGTTATTTCCCCTTTTCATGTTGGCTAATCCATTTTGACATTGTCGATGATGCACGAAATTGTGATGTCCAGGCTCAAACAATCCCCGGCAACGTGAGCAACTTGGTGCTCTGATCTCAATACATAATTGTCACAACTTCGATACAACTAACCAGCAAGTGCACTGGGTCGTCCAAGTAATACCTTACGTGAGTAAGGGTCGAATCCCACGGAGATTGTTGGTATGAAGCAAGCTATGGTCACCTTGCAAATCTCAGTCAGGCGGATATAAAATAATCATGGAGTTTTCGAATAATAAATAATAGAATAGGGATAGAGATACTTATGTAAATCATTGGTAGGAATTTCAGATAAGCGAATGGAGATGCTTTTCGTTCCTCTGAACCTCTGCTTTCCTGCTATCTTCATCCAATCAGTCTTACTCCTTTCCATGGATGGCTTTATGCAAGGGCATCACCGTTGTCAGTGGCTACATCCCCTCCTCTCAGTGAATAATATGCTCACGCACCCTGTCACGGCACGGCTATTCATCTGTCGGTTCCCGATCATGCTGGAATAGGATTCACCCTCCTTTTGCGTCTGTCACTAACGCCCAACAATTGCGAGTTTGAAGCTCGTCACAGTCATTCAATCATTGAATCCTACTCAGAATACCACAGACAAGGTTTAGACCTTCCGGATTCTCTTGAATGCCGCCATCATTCTAGCTTACGCCACGAAGATTCTGGTTAGGAGATCTAAGAGATACTCATTCTAGCTTATTTCATGTAGAACAGAAGTGTTTGTCAGGCACGTGTTCGTAGGGGAGATGGTGATGAGCGTCACACATAATCATCACCTTCATCATGTTCTTGGGTGCGAATGGATATCTTAGAAGTGAAATAAGATGAATTGAATAGAAAACAGTAGTACTTTCATTAATCTTTGAGGAACAGCAGAGCTCCACACCTTAATCTATGGAGTGTAGAAACTCTACCGTATGAAAATACATAAGTGAAGGTCCAGGCATGGCCGAGATGGCCAGCCCCCTTGATCTAAGAACGATGCGTTCAAAGATGATCCTAAGATCCTAAGATGATCAAAATATGGTCAAAAAGACCCTAATACAATAGTAAGAGGTCCTATTTATAATAAACTAGTCACTAGGGTTTACATGAGTAAGTAATTGATGCATAAATCTACTTCCGGGGCCCACTTGGTGTGTGTTTGGGCTGAGCCTGAGTGTTGCACGTGCAGAGGCCATTTGTGGAGTTGAACGCCAGTTTCTGTGCCAGTTTGGGCGTTCAACTCTGGTTTTGGATCCTTTTCTGGCGCTGGACGCCAGGTTTGGGCAGAAGGCTGGCGTTGAACGCCAGTTTACGTCGTTAATTCTTGGCCAAAGTATAGACTATTATACATTGCTGGAAAGCCCTGGATGTCTACTTTCCAACGCAATTGGAAGCGCGCCATTCCGAGTTCTGTAGCTCCAGAATATCCACTTTGAGTGCAGGGAGGTCAGAATCCAACAGCATCAGCAGTCCTTTTTCAACCTCTGAATCTGATTTCTGCTCAAGTCCCTCAATTTCAGCCAGAAAATACCTGAAATCACAGAAAAACACACAAACTCATAGTAAAGTCCAGAAATGTGAATTTAACATAAAAACTAATGAAAACATCCCTAAAAGTGATTAGATCCTACTAAAAACATACTAAAAACAATGCCAAAAAGCGTATAAATTATCCGCTCATCACAACACCAAACTTAAATTGTTGCTTGTCCCCAAGCAACTGAAAATCAAATAGGATAAAAAGAAGAGAATATACTATAAATTCCAAACTATCAATGAAACAGAGCTTCAATCATATGAGCGGGACTTATAGCTTTTTGCCTCTTTGAATAGTTTTGGCATCTCACTTTATCTATTGAGGTTCAGAATGATTGGCATCTATAGGAACTTCAGATTTCGAATAGTGTTATTGACTCTCCTAGTTCAGTATGATGATTCTTGATCACAGCTTCTTTATGAGTCTTGGCCGTGGCCCTAAGCACTTTGTTTTCCAGTATTACCACCGGATACATAAATGCCACAGACACATAATTGGGTGAACCTTTTCAGATTGTGACTCAGCTTTGCTAAAGTCCCCAATTAGAGGTGTCCAGGGTTCTTAAGCACACTCTTTGTTTTTGCTTTGGACCTTGACGTTAACCGCTCAGTCTCAAGTTTTCACTTGACACCTTCACGCCACAAGCACATGGTTAGGGACAGCTTGGTTTAGCCGCTTAGACCAGGATTTTATTCCTTCAGGCCCTCCTATCCACTGATGCTCAAAGCCTTGGGATCCTTTTTATTTGCCCTTGCCTTTTGGTTTTTAAGGGTTATTGGCTTTTTCTGCTTGCTTTTTCTTTTTCTTTCTATTTTTTTCTATTTTTTTTTTCGCCTATTTTTTTTTTTTCTGCAAGCTTTGTTCTTTGCTGCTTTTTCTTGCTTCAAGAATCATTTTTATGATTTTTCAGATTATCAAATAACATGTCTCCTAGTCATCATTCTTTCAAGAGCCAACATATTTAACATTCTTAAACAACAACTTCAAAAGACATATGCACTGTTCAAGCATACATTCAGAAAACAAGAAGCATTGTCACCACATCAATATAATTAACCTAAGTTCAAGGATAAATTCGAAACTCATGTACTTCTTGTTCTTTTGATATAAAACATTTTTCATTTAAGAGAGGTGATGGAGTCATAGGACATTTATAACTTTAAGACATAGTTACTACTACTAATGATCATGTAATGAAGACACAAACTTAGATAAGCACATAACATAGAAAACGAAAAATAGAGAAAGCAAGAACAAGGAATGAATCCACCTTAGTGATGGTGGCGTTTCCTTCTTGAGGAACCAATGATGTCCTTGAGCTCTTCTATGTCTCTTCCTTGTCTTTGTTGCTCCTCCCTCATTGCTTTTTGATCTTCTCTTATTTCATGAAGCATGATGGAGTGCTCTTGATGTTCCACCCTTAGTTGTCCCATATTGGAACTCAATTCTCCTAGGGAGGTGTTGATTTGCTCCCAATAGTTTTGTGGAGGAAAGTGCATTTGAGGCATTTCCGGAATCTCATGGTAATGAGCTTCATACGCCTCTTGAGCTCCATGAATGGGCTCTCTTGCTTGCTCCATCTTTTTCTTAGTGATGGGCTTGTCCTCTTTGATGAGGATATCTCCCTCTATGTCAATCCCCGCTGAATTGCATAGGTGGCAAATGAGGTGAGGAAAGGCTAACCTTGCCATGATGGAGGACTTGTCAGCCACCTTGTAGAGTTCTTGAGGTATAATCTCATGAACTTCCACCTCTTCTCCAATCATGATGCTATGGATCATGATGGCCCGGTCTATAGTAACTTCAGACCGGTTGCTAGTGGGAATGATTGAGCATTGAATAGACTCCAACCATCCTCTAGCTATAGGCTTGAGGTCCAATCTTCTTAGTTGAACCGGCTTGCCTTTGGAGTCAATCTTCCATTGAGCTCCTTCTACACATATGTCCATAAGGACTTGGTCCAACCTTTGATCAAAGTTGACTCTCCTTGTGTAGGGGCCTGCGTTCTCTTCCATGTATGGCAAGTTGAACGCCAACCTCACATTCTCCGGACTAAAATCTAAGTATTTCCCCCGAACCATTGTAACATAGTTCTTTGGATCCGGGTTCTTACTTTGATCATGGTTCTTGGTGATCCATGCATTGGCATAGAACTCTTGAACCATTAGGATGCCGACTTGTTGGATGGGATTTGTTAGAACTTCCCAACCTCTTCTTTGAATTTCATGTCGGATCTCCGGATACTCATTTCTTTTGAGTTTAAAAGGGACCTCAGGGATCACCTTCTTCTTGGCCACAACATCATAGAAGTGGTCTTGATGGGCTTTGGAGATGAACCTTTCCATCTCCCATGACTCGGATGTGGAAGCTTTTGTCTTCCCTTTCCCTCTTCTAGAGGATTCTCCGGTCTTAGGTGCCATCAATGGTAATGGAAAAACCAAAAAGCTATGCTTTTACCACACCAAACTTAGAATATTGCTCGCCCTCGAGCAATAAACAAAAGAATAGAAGAAGAAGAAATATGGAGAGGGAGAGGGAGATGTGGTTTCGGCTAAGAGGAGTGTAGAGGGGTGTGTTGTGTGAATTTGGTGAAGAATGGAGGTCTTTATATAGGGAAGGGAGGGGGGGTTAAGGTTCGGCCATATGGGTGGGTTTGGGTGGGAAATTGGTTTTGAATTTTGAAGGTAGGTGGAGTTTATGAGGTAGGTTTATTGGGAAGAGTGGGTGGATGTGAGTGGTGAAGGTTTAGTGGGGAAGAGAGCTTGAGGTGATTGGTGAGGGGTTTCTAGGGAAGAGTGTTTATGGGGTTGTGTGAAAGAGAGTGGTGAGAAGAAGTGAGTGGAGGTAGGTGGGGATCCTGTGGGGTCCACAGATCCTGAGGTGTTCAAGGCATTTACATCCCTGCACCATTAGGCATGTAAAAATGCCTTTGTACCCAACTCTGGGCGTTCAGCGCCAGGTTGGTGGCCATTTTGGGCGTTCAACGCCCATTTGTGTGCCATTTCTGGCGTTGAAGGCCAGAACCATGCCTGTTCTGGCGTTCAGCGCCCAGAAGCTGCCTATTTTGGGCGTTCAGCGCTAGAACCATGCTCTGTTCTGGCGCTGAACGCCAGACAGATGCTCCTCCAGGGTGTGATTTTTCTTCTGCTGTTTTTGATTCCGTTTTCAATTTTTCTATTTATTTTGTGACTCCACATGATCATGAACCTAAGAAAACATGAAAAAAAATGAAAATAAAAGTTAGATAAACATTGGGTTGCCTCCCAACAAGCGCTTCTTTAATGTCAATAGCTTGACAGTGGGCTCTCATGGAGCCTTACAGATGTGCAGAGCTTTGTTGAGACTCTCCAATACCAAACTTAGAGTTTGGATATGGGAGTTCGACACCAAACTTAGAGTTTGGTTGTGGCCTCCCAACACCAAACTTAGAGTTTGACTGTGGGGGCTCTGGTTGACTCTGCTTTGAGAGAAGCTTTTCAAGCTTCCTCTCCATGGTTGCAGAGGGAGATCCTTGAGTTTTGAATACAAGGGAGTTCTCATTCCATTGAAGGACTATTTCACCTCTGTCAACATCAATCACAGCTCTTGCTGTGGCCAGGAAAGGTCTTCCTAGGATGATGGATTCATCCTCTTCCTTTCCAGTATCCAGGACTATGAAATCAGTAGGTATGTAAAGGCCCTCAACCTTTACTAATACATCTTCTACTTGTCCATAAGCCTGTCTTCTTGAGCTGTCTGCCATCTCTAGTGAGATTTTAGCAGCTTGCACCCCATAGATTCCCAGTTTCTCTATTACAGAGAGGGGCATGAGGTTTATACCTGAACCAAGGTCACACAGAGCTTTAAAGATCATGGTGCCTATGGTACAAGGTAATATGAACTTTCCAGGATCCTGTCTCTTCTGAGGCAATGTCAGTTGATCCAGATCACTTAGTTCATTGATGAACAAGGGAGGTTCAACTTCCCAAGTATCAATGCCAAATAATTTGGCATTCAGTTTCATGATTGCACCAAGAAACTTGGCAGTTTGCTCTTTAGTAACATCCTCATTCTCTTCAGAAGAGGAATACTCATCAGAGCTCATGAAGGGCATAAGGAGGGTTAATGGAATCTCTATGGTCTCTAGATGAGTCTCAGATTCCTTTGGTTCCTCAGAGGGAAGCTCCTTATTGATCACTGGACGTCCCAGGAGGTCTTCCTCCTTGGGGTTCACATCCTCTCCTCTCCTCACAGGTTCGGCCATGGCGCTTATGTCAATGGCCTTGCACTCTCCTTTTGGATTCTCTTCTGTATTGCTTGGGAGAGTACTAGGAGGGATTTCAGTGATCCTTTTACTCAGCTGGCCCATTTGTGCTTCCAGATTTCTAATGGAAGATCTTGTTTCATTCATGAAACTTACAGTGGCCTTAGATAGATCAGAGACTAGATTTGCTAAATTAGAAGCATTTTGTTCAGAGTTCTCTGTCTGTTGCTGAGTTGATGATGGAAAAGGCTTGCTATTGCTAAACTTGTTTCTTCCACCATTATTAAAGCCTTGTTGGGGCTTTTGATCCTTCCATGAGAAATTTGGATGATTTCTCCATGTTGAGTTATAGGTGTTTCCATAAGGTTCACCTAAGTAATTTACCTCTGCTATTGCAGGGTTCTTAGGATCATAGGCTTCTTCTTCAGAAGATGCCTCTTGAGTACTGTTGGATGCAGCTTGCATTCCATGCAGACTCTGAGAGATCATATTGACTTGCTGAGTCAATATTTTATTCTGAGCCAATATGGCATTCAGAGTATCAACTTCAAGAACTCCCTTCTTCATAAGCGTCCCATTACTCACAGGATTCCGCTCAGAAGTGTACATGAACTGGTTATTAGCAACCATGTCAATGAGTTCTTGAGCTTCTGCAGGCGTTTTCTTTAGGTGAATGGATCCACTTGCAGAAGTGTCCAGTGACATCTTTGATAGCTCAGATAAACCATCATAGAATATATCCAGGATGGTCCATTCTGAAAGCATGTCAGAGGGACACTTTTTGGTCAACTGTTTGTATCTTTCCCAAGCTTCATAGAGGGATTCACCTTCTTTCTGTCTGAAGGTTTGAACATCAGCTCTAAGTTTGCTCAGCTTTTGAGGAGGAAAGTACTTGGCTAAGAAAGCCGTGACCAGCTTATCCCAAGAGTTCAGGCTGTCTTTGGGTTGAGAATCCAACCATAATCTAGCTCTGTATCTTACAGCAAAAGGGAAAAGCATGAGCCTGTAGACTTCAGGATCTACTCCATTAGTCTTAACAGTATCACATATCTGCAAGAATTCAGTTAAGAACTGAAAAGGATCTTCAGATGGAAGTCCATGAAACTTGCAGTTCTGCTGCATCAGAGAAACTAATTGAGGTTTCAGCTCAAAATTGTTTGCTCCAATGGCAGGAATGGAGATGCTTCTTCCTTGTAAATTGGAATTAGGTGCAGTGAAGTCACCAAGCATCTTCCTTATATTATTATTATTTTTGGCTGCCATCTCCTTTTCCTGTTCGAAAATTTCTGAAAGGTTATCTCTGGATTGTTGTAATTTAGCTTCTCTTAATTTTCTCTTCAGAGTCCTTTCAGGTTCTGGATCTGCTTCCACAAGAATGTTCTTATCCTTGCTCCTGCTCATATGACAAAGAAGAAGGTGCAGAAAATAATAATAATAATGGAGATCCTTTATACCACAGTATAGGGATTCCTGTGTGAGTGGAAGAAGATGGGGAGACAAAGAATGTAATATAATGGAAGAAACACAACTGTGAGGATGGAAGAGAGGTGAGATGAGATGTTAGGTAATGAATGAATAAATAGAATAGGATGAGAGAGAAGGAGGGAATTTTCGAAAATTATTTTTGAAAAGGAGTTAGTGATTTTTGAAAATAGTTTTTGAAAAATATTTAGTATTTTTTTTTTCGAAAATTTTTTTGAAATCAAAAATAAAAATAAAAATAATTAGTTAATTAAAAAGAAATTTTTGAAAAAAAGGGGAGGTATTTTCGAAAATTAGAAAGGGAGAATTAGTTAGGTGGTTTTGAAAGAGTTAAGAAACAAACAAAAAGTTAGTTAGTTAGTTGAAACAAATTTGAAAAGATAAGAAGTTAGGAAGTTAGAAAAGATATTTTGAAAAGATATTTTTGAAAAAAGATAAGATAAGAAGATATTTTAGAAACTAATTTTGAAAAAGATTTGATTTTTAAAATCTCAATTAATGACTTGATTCATAAGAAATCACAAGATATGATTCTAGAACTTAAAGTTTGAATCTTTCTTAACAAGCAAGTAACAAACTTCAAATTTTTGAATCAAAACATTAATTGATTATGTTATTTTCGAAAATTTGGTATAAAAATAAGAAAAAGATTTTTGAAAAATAGTTTTGAAATTTTCGAAAATAATTAAGAATTTTGAAAAAGATTTGATTTTTGAAAAAGATTTTGAAAAAGATAAGATTTTCAAATTGAAAATTTGATTTGACTCATGAGAAACAATTTGATTTTAAAAATTTTTGAAAAAGTCAATCCAAATTTTCGAATTTGATGAGAGAAAAAGGGAAAGATATTTTTTTGATTTTTGAATTTTTATGATGAGAGAGAAAAACACTAAAAGGATGCAATGCATGAAATTTTTAGATCAAAACAATGAATGCATGCAAGAATGCTATGAATGTCAAGATGAACACCAAGAACACCTTGAAGATCATGATGAACATCAAGAACATATTTTTGAAAAATTTTTAATGCAAAGAAAACATGCAAGACACCAAACTTAGAATTCTTTAATGCTTAGACACTAAGAATTCAAGAATGCATATGATAAACATGAAAAGACACAAAACAAAAAATCATCAAGATCAAACAAGAAGACTTACCAAGAACAACTTGAAGATCATGAAGAACACTATGAATGCATGATATTTTCGAAAAATGCAGGATGCATATGCAAGTGACACCAAACTTATGATATGGCTCAAGACTCAAACAAGAAACACAAAATATTTTTTATTTTTATGATTTTCTAATTTTTTTGGATTTTTTTTTTTTGAAAATTATATGAAAAAGAAAAAATAAGGATTCCAAAATTTTTAACATGAATTCTAGGAATCTTGCTTTCTTAGTCTAAAGCTTCAGTCCAGGAATTAGACATGGCTCACTAGCCAGCCAAGCTTTCAATGAAAGCTTCAGTCCAAAACACTAGACATGGCCAATGGCCAGCCAAGCTTCAATCTTTAACACGAGAGTATATTGCTCTTTGATAACAAATTGCAAGCCCCAGTCCAAATAAATTTAGACATGACTTTACAGCCAGCCAGGCTTCAACATGCTTCATGAAACACTAGAATTCATTCTTAAAAATTTTGAATAAATTTCTGAAAGCATTTTTATATTATTTTTCGAAAACAGATGAGAGATTTTTGAAAATATTTTTGAAAGAATTTTTCTTTTTTTTGAAAACAAAACAAAAAGAAAATTACCTAATCTGAGCAACAAGATGAACCGTCAGTTGTCCAAACTCAAACAATCCCCGGCAACGGCGCCAAAAAATTGGTGCACGAAATTGTGATGTCCAGGCTCAAACAATCCCCGACAACGTGAGCAACTTGGTGCTCTGATCTCAATACATAATTGTCACAACTTCGATACAACTAACCAGCAAGTGCACTGGGTCGTCCAAGTAATACCTTACGTGAGTAAGGGTCGAATCCCACGGAGATTGTTGGTATGAAGCAAGCTATGGTCACCTTGCAAATCTCAATCAGGCGGATATAAAATAATCATGGAGTTTTCGAATAATAAATAATAGAATAGGGAAAGAGATACTTATGTAAATCATTGGTAGGAATTTCAGATAAGCGAATGGAGATGCTTTTCGTTCCTCTGAACCTCTGCTTTCCTGCTATCTTCATCCAATCAGTCTTACTCCTTTCCATGGCTGGCTTTATGCAAGGGCATCACCGTTGTCAGTGGCTACATCCCCTCCTCTCAGTGAATAATATGCTCACGCACCCTGTCACGGCACGGCTATTCATCTGTCGGTTCCCGATCATGCTGGAATAGGATTCACCTTCCTTTTGCGTCTGTCACTAACGCCCAACAATCGTGAGTTTGAAGCTCGTCAGAGTCATTCAATCATTGAATCCTACTCAGAATACCACAGACAAGGTTTAGACCTTCCGGATTCTCTTGAATGTCGCCATCATTCTAGCTTACGCCACGAAGATTCTGGTTAGGAGATCTAAGAGATACTCATTCTAGCTTATTTCATGTAGAACAGAAGTGTTTGTCAGGCACGTGTTCGTAGGGGAGATGGTGATGAGCGTCACACATAATCATCACCTTCATCATGTTCTTGGGTGCGAATGGATATCTTAGAAGCGAAATAAGATGAATTGAATAGAAAACAGTAGTACTTTCATTAATCTTTGAGGAACAGCAGAGCTCCACACCTTAATCTATGGAGTGTAGAAACTCTACCGTATGAAAATACATAAGTGAAGGTCCAGGCATGGCCGAGATGGCCAGCCCCCTTGATCTAAGAACAATGCGTTCAAAGATGATCCTAAGATCCTAAGATGATCAAAAGATGGTCAAAAAGACCCTAATACAATAGTAAGAGGTCCTATTTATAATAAACTAGTCACTAGGGTTTACATGAGTAAGTAATTGATGCATAAATCTACTTCCGGGGCCCACTTGGTGTGTGTTTGGGCTGAGCCTGAGTGTTGCACGTGCAGAGGCCATTTGTGGAGTTGAACGCCAGTTTCTGTGCCAGTTTGGGCGTTCAACTCTGGTTTTGGATCCTTTTCTGGCGCTGGACGCCAGGTTTGGGCAGAAGGCTGGCGTTGAACGCCAGTTTACGTCATCAATTCTTGGCCAAAGTATAAACTATTATACATTGCTGGAAAGCCCTGGATGTCTACTTTCCAACGCAATTGGAAGCGCGCCATTCCGAGTTCTGTAGCTCCAGAAAATCCACTTTGAGTGCAGGAAGGTCAGAATCCAACAGCATCAGCAGTCCTTTTTCAACCTCTGAATCTGATTTCTGCTCAAGTCCCTCAATTTCAGCCAGAAAATACCTGAAATCACAGAAAAACACACAAACTCATAGTAAAGTCCAGAAATGTGAATTTAACATAAAAACTAATGAAAACATCCCTAAAAGTGATTAGATCCTACTAAAAACATACTAAAAACAATGCCAAAAAGTGTATAAATTATCCGCTCATTAGTCGACATTTGATATGTTTCCTAGTTCTCTTTTTACAACTTAAGTGCTTCTAGATAATATGTTTTGTGTTGTACTTTAGCTTATTTCTCTTGCTATTCATTAAGAAATATTCCTGGCCATGGCCACCCGTAGTTTCTATAAGGCTGTTCTCAAATCAAAAGGATCAATCAATGAGATTAATCAAATTGCACAAGTTTGCTTATTTACTTACATGTGCAGTTTTCTGCTGTTCTCCTATTCTTATGTTTAACAAAATAAAAAATTGCAAATTGCATTCTTTAAGTTCGACTGAACTAGAGATGATGTTTGGTATATTATTACATGCTTATTATCTCTTTATTTGTTTCCTTATATCTTATGTTAAAGCAAGGCAGAAGAAAATTATTTCTTTATGGAATACCATTTTATTAATTTTGTTGAGGTTGGAAAACTAACCCAAGTGATGAACAAACATTATTATTACCAATTGTTTTTTTAATGCAATGTATTTGGTTTACTATGCAAGCAGATAAATAAAACACTTGGCCCAAAAATGGAAATCATCAAGCCCACAATCCATGGCCCAAGAAACAATAAAGCCAAGCCCAATCACAAACCAAATATGAGGAAACAAGAAAATGAGTCCAAAAGACCACAAGCCTCACACAGTTACCACTCCCACTATTAGATACCTGAACCCCAAAATCATTCTAATTAATTTTCTTGAAACTTTCACCGAAAGCCAAATGTCTTCTCTTTTCTCCCATCTGTTTCACTTCGGTCACGTCACTTAGCAAGAAAGAAAGAAAAGGAAAGTGCAGAAGCTATGGAGTATTGAAGGACAAAAAGCTTGTTACCAAAACTAAGCAAGAAGAAAGGGCTAAAATCGAGTAATGAGTTGTATTCGCTCATTAAAAAGCATCTTCCCTCATTTGTGCTACACCAAGGAACAAAGAAAAAATCAACAAATCTCAAGCACCAATCAAGAAACCATGGAGGATCAAAGTCAAAACTGGAAAATAGAAGATCAATGCTCATAAACAAAACTTGCAGCCAAAGCAAGGCTTTACGGTTAAGATTGAAGAAGTTTGAAGAAAAAGGATGAGAGAGAATGGATGAGTTGCATGCAAAACATTTGGATTTCTCTCTCCTTTCTGATGAAGCCGCTGCAAGACTTTGATGATAGAGAAAAAGACAGTGTTAGGGTTGAATGTGATTCAACCTTGGAAGCCTCACTCTTCTATAATAAGGGTGAATGGCTAAGGGTTGTAGATAAGGAGAGTAAGTGAAAAGCACTGAGTTCAATTCTCATAGCTACCTAAGTTGATTGAGTTCTTCACCTTCATGTTTTTCATTTAGTATTCTCTTTTTCTCATTTTTATCAGTCTGAGTCTCATTAAAAAAGGCAAATATGGTGAGGTTTGTAAGAAAAATCTAATGAGAAGAAAAAGGCAGCGAGTTAAACTGTGAGAAAAAGCCATAAGATGTCTCAAAGGTTCTTTATACATCTTTCTATTTTATATCATGATCCTATGGGGATTCCCTTGCAAGTTGGGTTAGCACTTGGCTGTTGAAAGCTAGATTGAGTTCTAGTCAAATTTTGATTGGGTTAGAATCTGGATTTGTCCCAAATAGGATTGGGTAGATCCTAGGAAAAAATTAGTGTTTGTAATCCTATGAAAAGTTAGTGAAATTCCACCATATTTGTGATGGAGACTGGATGTAGGCTGCATTGCACATAGTAGTTAAACCAGGATACATCTGGGTGTGACTTTCTCTTCTCTACTCCTTTTCTGTTTCTATAACTTAGGAGATAAAAATAAAGTGTCTCTCAACTCAACATGAGACAAAAGCAAATTATCTCCAAAATTTCACTTGATCAGAAGACAAAAGTAATATTCAGCAAAAAGGGGAGGTAAGATTCAACCCCCTTCTCTTAGCCACTAATAATCATCAATTGGTATCAGAGCTTGGTCTCAATGAAATCAAGCTTTGTAGCTTGGAGGAAAGGTCCTGATGGCTAACAACAATGGTTCTAATGTGGTGGCCTACATTCTAGCAGAAGGGCAATCCAACAACAGACCTTCGTTCTTTAATGGAAAGAATTACAGTTATTGGAAGGAGAGAATGAAGATATTTGTTCAATCAGTAGATTACAACATCTGGAAGATCATCCTGAATGGTCCTCAAGTCCCAACCAAGACAGGAGCAGATGGTGTAGTCACTCCTTAGACTAAGGCTGAATGGAATGATGAAGATAAAAAGAAAATAGAGCTCAATGCCAAAGCTGTTAACTTGCTTAACTGTGCTATCAGCTTCGAGAAATTCTAAAGGGTATTTGACAGAAGGTGGTGCACGTGTACGCAAAACCCACACTATTTCGTACAACAGCACCAGTACCAGCAAGTGCACTGGGTCATCCAAGTAATACCTGAGTGAGTCAGGGTCGATCCCACAAGGATTGTGGCTTGAAGCAAGCTATGGTTGTCTTGCAGGTCATAGTCAGGTGGAATCAGAAGGTTTTTGGGTATTAAGTGGAAGTAAGGATATGAATATCAAACATTTGAATGTTATGTTGAAATAAGGATAGGAATAGAGTTGAGAGTCGGAGTTGCTTTGTCTTTTTGAAGTAACTCTGGTACTATCATCTTCTTTGCTTGTGAATGATCTTCTTCTATGGTAGGCTGTAAGTGATCAAAGCCACGCTAATGGTCCTTGATCTCCTCTGCTACAGGTTGAACATGGCCATGGCCAGTGGTCGTGCTATTCAATCTGACGAAGGGTGGTGAAGCGCATAGCAGTCCATTCTCTTGGCGATCCTACTCAAAATGCCACAGACAAGGTCAGATCTTTCGGATTAGAGAACGCTGCTTCTTGGATCTAGCCTATACCACAGAGACCTTAATCTCCCCAAAGATCAGCTGAACTAGTGTCTCGAGAAGTCCCCAACGAAATCGTGGATTAACCGTCTGAGAGATGTATAATCATAGCTGTTGGCTCGTGCTTTTCTTCCAGGTACTTACATGAACCCAAGTAGATGAGGGTGTTTGTCAGGCACGTTCGTCTTAATGTGATGAACAGAGCCAATTTGTCAAATCGTCCTATTCATCATGATGAAGATCAGAATATACATCTTAGAGATAGATCATATACGGATCGAAGAAGAAGAAATAGTACTTTAATTTATTCATAGGACTCAGCAGGGCTCCTCCCCTCAACCTAGGTGGTTTTGAAACTCATACTGAAAATAAAATACAAAGATAAAAACGTGAATATGATCTCATAAATCGAAGAGTGATGATCAGATGCGAATTACGTGAACATAATCACTTTAAATACTAAATAGATGACTAGTAAGGATAAAACAGTCTATTTAGTGCTAAAATCCAATTCTGAGGCCCCTTGGTGAGTATTTGGGCTGAGATTTGATGAGATCCACGTGTTATGAGGCTCTTGGGGCGTGGAACGCCAGCTAGAGGGTCTTCTCTGGGCCTTTGGACGTTGGGCTCTGCTCTTTGGGCGCTGGACGCCTGGAAGGGGGCAGGAAGCTGGCGTTGGACGCCAGTTTTGGGACTTCTAATTCGAAGCAAAGTATAAACTATTATATATTGCTGGAAAGCTCTAGAAGTCAGCTTTCCATAGTCGTTGAGAGCGTGCCATACGGACTTTTGGAGCTCCAGAAAAGCTCTTACGAATGCAGGAAGGTCAGATTTGGACAACATCTGCAATGCTTTCTCTGTCTCTGAATCAGACCTCTGCTCCAGCTCCTCAATTTTAGCCAGAAAATACCTGAAATTGTCCAAAAACACAGAAACTTATAGTAGAATCTAAAAATGTGAATTTAACACCAAAACCTATAAAAACTTAATAAAAACTAAATAAAACACACTAAAAACTATATGAAAATAATGTCAAAAAGCGTATAAAATATCCGCTCATCATAATACCAAACTTAAACTGTTACTTGTCCCCAAGCAACTAAAAACATAGTAGGATAAAAATAAAATTAAGATACATTAAATTTCTATGTTTCAAATGAAGCTTAGTTAAAATCAGATGAGCGGGATTTAGTAGCTTTTTGCTTCTGAATAGTTTTGGCATCTCACTATCCATTGAAACTCAGAAATGTTGGCATCCTTAGGAACTTAGAATCCAGATGATATTATTGACTCTCTTAGTTAAGTTTATTTTGATTTTTGAACATAGATCTTTGAGTCTTGGCCATGACCCTTAGCACTCTGTTTTCCAGTATTACCACCGGATACATTCATGCCACAGACACTTTACCTGGGTGAACCTTTTCAAATTGTGACTCAGCTTTGCTAGAGTCCCCAGATAGAGGTGTCCAGAGTTCTTAAGCACACTCTTTTGCTTTGGACCACGACTTTAACCGCTCAGTCTCAAGCTTTTCACTTGACAGCTTCACGCTACAAGCACATGGTTAGGGACAGCTTACATTGAGCTGCTTAGGCCAGGATTTTATTCCTTTGGGCCCTCCTAACCACTGATGCTCAAATCCTTGGGCCCTTTTACCCTTGCCTTTTGGTTTAAAAGGTTACTGGCTTTTTCAATCTGCCCTCCTTTTCCTATATTTTTGGGTAGTAATGGATTTTTCTACTTATTATTTTTTTTCTTTTTCGCCATTTTTTTCTTTCTTTTTCGCATGCATAATGATTTTTTTCTTTTGCAACATGCTTTTTCTTTTGCTTTTAGCTGCTTTTTCTTGCTTCAAGAATCAATTTTTAGATTTTTCAAATTATCAATAATATTTCTCCTTTTTCCTTATTCTTTCAGGAGCCAACATTTATAAAATTTCAACTTCAAATATGCGAGCATTGGGCCGCGTACGCAGAACATCTTAACACACGTCCACCATAGACAATTATATATCATTTTGAATCCCCGGATTTAGCTTTCTAATGCCACTGGAATCGCCTCATTTCTGTAGCTCAAGTTCTGATCACTTGAGTACGAAGAGGTCAGGATTGACAGCATCTATAAATCCTTCACATCTTCATGAATCCTCCACTTTTTCATGCTTTTCCTTCATCTTTCCAAGCCATCCTTGCCTTCTAAAACTTCAATCACCTAAACAAATATATCAAGGCATCGAATGGAATAGAAGTGAAATTAAAATTAGCAATTTTAAGCATAAAAAGCATGGTTTTCATCAGTAAGCACGATTAGGAGAAATTCACAAGACTATGGTATTTTCAATGAATAAATGCAAGAGAAGTCAATAAAATCCACCCAATTAAAGCAAATAAATACCATGAAATGTAGATTCATCACATCCACACACTTAAACAATAGCATGTCTTCATGCTAAACTCAAGAAATATAAGACTAAGGGATGCAACACTTATTCAAAATAAACTATCTATATGTAATCTACCAAAATACATGCATCTACTTGGTCAAATAAATCAATTTCCAAGAACGTATATATAAACATAAGGACTAAAGCAAACATAAACAAGTCAAATCCAACAATTGATTAGAATTCTAGAAAAGAATTTATAAACTTGCAAGATAAGAAATAATAATCGATGGAAACTTAGAATTGAGCAATCGAACCCCTCACCAGATGTGTATGCGCCGTAATCACTCAAGTGTATAGGGTTGATTCACTTAATTCTCCTCTAATCTTGCTTTCCAAGATTTGTTATTCTTCTAACAATAAACAATTATTCAATGCATGCATACAAGTATCATGAGGACTTCTTTAAGGTTGTAATGGGGCTAGGGTCAAGGTAAGATTGTATTTTGCCAAGTGAGCTTGAAATTTGAATCTTTGATTAACTTAAACTCTGACCTAACACATACAACAACCTATACAATTCAAATACAAACCTAACTACCCATTCTTCACTTTTTCACACACTCATGCATTCTTTTCAATTCACATCCCATATGCATTATTCTTATTACTTTACTTTGGGGTTAACATTGTCCCCTTTTTATTTCTTTTTTTTTCTTTTTTCTTCTTTTTCTTTTTCTTTTTCTTCTTTTTAATTTTCTTTTTCTTTCCTTTTTTTCTTTTCAAAATAAAATATATACAAAAGTATCAATGCATATGGTTTAAATATTTAATGCATAAGTATGTACCCAATTCTAAAGATCTTCAACAAAAATAAAAAAATACACTTTTATCTCTACCTTTGTTCCCAAACTTCTCCACACTTAAATGATACACACTCTCACTAGTTTAAGCTAATCAAAGATCCAAATGAAGTACATTTATTATTTTTCAATTAGGAATAGTGATATGCAAAAATAAAGAACAAAAGGGGATTAAAATAGGCTCAAAATTGGTTAACAATGGAAGATAAAAGGGTAGGATATTCGGGTAAGTGAGTGATGAGCGGATATTTTACAAGCTTTTTGGCATCATTTTTATATACTTTTTAGCATGATTTGTTTAATTTTTGTTACTTTTTCATTGGTTTTAATGTTAAATTCACATTTTTGGATTCTACTATGAGTTTGTGTGTTTTTGTACAATTTCAGTTATTTTCTGGCTAAAATTGAGGAGCTGGAGCAAAAGTCTGATTCACAGACAAAGAAAGCATTGTAGATGTTGTCTAGATCTAACCTCCTTACACTCGGAAGAGCTTTTATGGAGCTATAAAATTCCAAATGGAGCGTTCTCAATGGTTATGGAACGCTGATTTTCAGAGCTTTCCAACAATGTATAATAGTCTATACTTTACTTCAGAATAGAAGGCCCAAAACTGGCGTCCAACGCCAGCCTCCTGCCCCAGTCCAGGTGTCCAGCGCCCAAAGGAGGAGACCAGCGTCCAAACGCCCAAAGATGACCCCCTAGCCAGCGTTCAATTCCCTAGAGGCCTCATAGCACGTGGATCATCAAAGTTCAATCCAAACACTCACCAAGTGGGCTCCAGAAGTAGATTTTAGCACTAAAAGACTGTTTTACCCTTTCTTATGTAATCCTTAGTCATTAGCTTAGTATTTAAAGAACTTTTACACCTCTTATAAGGGAAGATCTGGCATACTTGATGTAAATTCTCTTGATTGTGTTTGAACTGCATTACTTGTGATTATGACTGTTGGTTCAGATTATGGTGGTTGGAGTGTGTTTTGATTTTATGTTGGAACGAAGGCTGTGATTTGATATTATTTTGGGTCAGAGGCCGTGATTTGGTCATATTTAGGCCGAAGGCTGTGATTGGATGAATCGGTGGTAAGTTTGATGAAATTACTCATTTGGTACATGTAGTGAAAGGTTATGAGATATTGTGTTTAATTGAAGTTTTTATAAATTCAAAATATGAATTAGGATTTTGGGTAATTAACTAATGATTTTTGAAAAGGTTTGGGTTTTTGGATGACTAACAGTCAGTTTTCAAAAGATTCATAGGACGAGCGATGATCACTACAATCAAAAAATAATTTTCTTAATACGTATCCTCTTATGATAATTCTTAAAAAACCCTCTACTAAGAATCAGCAAGAACGATGTTCTCACCCTCCTACAGATTTTCCTTTTCAGGATGGTCGAAGAGTTTAAGGAGTTTCTTTCGAGCATCTGATTGTATTTTATATTATTGTATATACAGTTATAGTTTCTCCTCACCTTTATTATTATATTTGTAAGAGGGATAAGAATTGTAATGATATGTATGTATGTATATTTGTAAGTTACTTGTATAAGAAGTTTTGTATATATATAAGGATTGTGATTTGAAATGGATTATATATGCATGTTTGATTGAAATAAAAAGTACTTTCAATTTTTCAAAGAAAATAGCGATACCATTTCGAGTTAAAGGATCATATCTTATTATTAAATATATGGAAGTCATCGTAATATTCTTGCTATCAGAGTGGCGCAGCCGAAAGCGTGACACTCTGATAGTGAGGGTGTTACAATTCGCTTAATAGTATTTTTAGGAATTTTAAATTTGATCTAATCTAATAAAGATCAAATTTGATTTAAATTAGTTATTTTATCTTTAAGATTTTAAATTTAAATCAAATATGATCTAATCTTATAAGATCAAATTTGATTTAAATTAGTTATCTTTTAGCTAGTTTGTTAGGGGCCTATTTAAACACCTTTGGTGAGATAGTTTACACAACTTTTGATGAATAAAATTTCCATTTGCTTTATGCACAATTTATTGTGTAATTAAGTGAGGTGAGTGATTTTCTTCGCTTGTTGCATGAAGAAGATTGAAGGATCCAACACTAAGGTAATTCTGTGTTAGTCTCTTTCAATTTTTGGCCCTCTGATCTAGGTTGCCAAAGGACAGGTTCTTTAAAGTTCTAGTAGGGAAAATTCTTCCAGTGACCTAGGTTGCTAAGAACAGATTTCTTAGAGGTCTAGTAGAAAAACCCCTTATCTATCTTCTTATGTTTCCGCTGTGTCTTTTTGTGTCTCTGATATCACAGAAACTTGTCTCTCAACAATTTTCCTTCGGCAAGTATACCAAATTATCGTCAAGTAAAAACTCACAATAGAGTGAGGTCGAATCCCACAGGGATTAATTGGTCAAGCAACTTTGATTAGAGGAATGTTCTAGTTGAGCGAAGCAGAATTTGGTTTGAGAGTTGCAGAAAATTAAATGGCGGGAAAGTAAATAGCAGAAAATGTAAATGCTGGAAGTAAAGAGCTGAAAGTAAATGACGGAAAGTAAATTGCAGAATTGTAAATGGGAATGGGGAAGATGCTCATAAAAGTAAATTGCAGAAATTAAAGAGAATGGGTAAGATCAGAAATGGGGATTCATTGGGCTTAGGAGATGTTGCATTCTCCGGATCAAGTTCATTTTCATATCTTCCTCAATCAATGCATTCATTGATCTCCTTGGCAATCTTAAGTGATCGAATTCCAATTCCTTAGTAATTCAATCTCTCAAATCTTGATCAATAGCCAATTCCTTGGTCAATTGCTCATGAGAAGAGATGAAGTATGGTCACTGATTATACCACATGCATTCCCAAATCAAGTGTTGGTAGGATTATAGTCACCATACCCAACCAAACCCAATTTGGTCCAACATGAGAAAGCATTTCTAGCATGATCTCTTCATTCCTCTTCCAAGGTTCAGAAGAGATCCAAGTATGAATAGCTTCTTTTTCAAGATAACTACCCAATTTGATGAAGATTGAAAGCTTTCTAGTAAAATCAAGAGAAAAGATAGAAGAAGAGTAATGAAAATTAGTATTGATCCATCAAATTACAACAGAGCTCCCTAACCCAATGAAAGCGGTTTAGTTATTCATAGCTTTGGAAATGGAAAACAAAGATGGAGAATACATCATGAAAACTAGAACTAGAAGTGCAGAGAAAGTAAATTATACAGAGAGTAGTTCTCAATTTTCCATCCCCCAAAATCTACTTTCTAATTCAAAACTACCCCTATATATACTACTCTTCTGATCTTTTAGTTGGTTCTTCAAGTCTTGGATATGGGCCTTTGGATCTTGAGTTTGAAGCAGTTATACTCTTCAGTGGGCTTAGCTTTACTTTCAGAGAGAAAGTGTGAAGTAGGAAGGGTCTTTAGCTCAGGACGTTAGTGGCGTTAACATTAAGTGAGAGTGTGGGTTCGAGAACGTTAGTGACAATCACCTTTTTCACTAACGTTCCTCACCAAGGGATGATCCACGTTAACTTCAACGTTAGTGGCACCAACGTGACCACCAACGTTGCCTCTTGGTCCTTCGCACACGTTATTGGGACTCACCTTTTTCAATAACGTTGAGAGTCCTCCCTCCCTACGTTAGAGTTCACGTTAACTTAGTTAACATGGCTCTTAATGTAGGCTTGCCAATTCTTCTAGAACGTTAGTGACACTTACCTTTGTCACAAACGTTCCAAGGTGCCCCTACTTTCCACGTATGTTAACTAAGTTAACGTGGCTTCTAACGTGGTAATGATAGCCATCTCCAATGTTAGTGACAAAGGTGAGTGTCACTAACGTTGGCTCATCATCCTATCTTCAACGTTAGCTTCCACGTTAACTAAGTTAACGTGGGAGTTAACGTGGCTCATGGTGGCTCATTGTGGCTCATTCCAACGTTAGTGACAAAGGTGAGTGTCACTAACGTTGGTGATTGTTTGCTTTCTCTACGTTAGCTTCCACGTTAACTAAGTTAACATGGGAGTTAACGTAGCTCAAGGTGGCTTAGCCCAATGTTAGTGACAATGATGAGTGTCACTAACGTTGGCCACTCTTTTGCTTCCCAACGTTAGAGTCCACGTTAACTAAGTTAACGTGGAGGCTAACGTGGCCAATATGAGCTTGGTCCAACGTTAGTGGCAAAGGTGAGTGTCACTAACGTTGGCTCCACTTTCTTTCTTTCACGTTAGAGTTCACGTTAACTTAGTTAACGTGACTCTTAACGTGGGCTATGATGGCTTCGAGGGCGTTGTTGGCGATTACTTTTCTCATTAACGTTGCAAGCTAGCTCCCATTCCACATTAGTGGTCACGTTAGTTAGACTAACGTGGCAGCTAACGTGGTTCTTTCTTGCTTCCTTTGTCCTGAAATCAAGCAATAAAGTGCATCAAAGTTCTAATCCACATCATGAGACATGCATCATCCAATTTGTCATCTAATTCATGTAAAATTCTCATGAAATCAAGTAAAGTGCACAATGTATGCTTAAATCAAGATGTAAGTGAAATTCTACCTAAAACTTGCTTATTTCCTAAGAAAAAGCATGAAACTACCCTAAAACAGTAAAGAAAAGGTCAGTAAAACTGGCCAAAGTGCCCTGGCATCACAACACCAAACTTAAAGCTTGCTTGTCCCTAAGCAAGTACTGGAACAAGAGAATGATGAATGGAATGCCAAGATGAATGAGTCATTATTGTGGAGGTCATATCCTTGGTTTTATGGTGGTTTCATGCATAGCAACTTAGGTTCATTCCTTCACTGGCTTTCAGACCTTTATCATGTCCTGGAATACTCACTTGATTGCACCCTATGAGACTCTTATTCATTGATCCTTTTATTATTTTCAGGGCTTATTTGTGTTCTTAGGCTAAGTGCTCTGTGAGGGGGCGACTCTTTAAGATAAGCTTTCAGCCAGCACTCCCGAACCAGTTGGTTCAAGGTGCTAGGTGTTAAGACACCCCTAAGGACTTACTCCCTCAAGTCTCTTTCCCCCATACATACACACCACAGGCACATGGTTTGTTATTTCCTTTCTTGAGACCTTGGTGTACAGCACCTCTTTGGGTTACTAAATGTTCTGTAGCAAGGTTGCTCTTGATAGTGGATTTTCAGTTGATAATCCCGGGTTAGTTAACCCAAGTTACCAAGTGATGAAGCACTCCTACGAACTTATTCATCCAAGCAGATCCTTGGTACAGGAGCACCACAGACACATCTCTCAAGTTTCAAACCCTTGGTGCCTAGCCTTATTCTTTATTAACTTTTCTTTCTTTTTCAACTCTTATTGTTCTTTTCTCCTTTTTCTTATTAGGATCTTGTTATTTAGCTAGTCTCATGGGGTGTGTTTCAAGCATAAGATTCAGCACAGATAGGTGTCTTCCCACCCTTGTTGGTGAATCAACTTAGCTAACTTATGACCACATCACACACTAAGGAACTTACTCCACAATATAAACTCCACTCTGGTCTTTGATAACAAACATTCTCTTTTTATTTAATTCAAAAGGAGACAAGCAACACAATAAGCAGGATGGAATTGAAAACAGGCAACTTGACTAGTAATCATAGACCTAGGCAATGAAAAACTTAAAGACAGAATTGAAAATTTCTAAACTACCATGGAACATGTTCTATTTCATACATGATTTTCCTTATTTAAAGCTTGAAAAAGATGGAACAAAGAGGGAACTCCACCACCTTTTACTCATGGGGTTGCCCTTGCTCTTCTTCTTGCTTGTCCTCTTTGTGTCTACTTGTGCTTCCTTGCATCCGTGCTAGTCTGGCTCTTTTCCAGTCTTCAAGTGCCTTCTTTACCGATTCATGACTCTTCTCCACCCTTACTCTTTCTTCTCGTGCTAACTCATCCTTCACTTCGTCATATTTTGTGATTCCCGGATGTACATTAGGTAGCTGTCTAACTAAGTATCCAAGCCTTGCTAGCATGTTTACATGATTTCCACTTTCACTCATGTAAACCCCTTCAGAGAATGCCCTGTGCTCGTCAAAGAGTTCTGCTTGTTCTATTTGTTTTCGATGCATCTCATGTATGTGTGCACCTAGATCTGCTTGGATGTTGATTAGCTTCTGGATAGATTCTTGTTGTTCAATTTGCCTTTGTTCTATCCTGTTGAAAGATTCACCCCATTGTTTTCCTTGTTCCAATTGCTGCTCCATCATTTGCTTCTCCCACTCCCCTTGTTGATTCGTCTATCTAGAAAATGATTCTTCTTGGCGGTTCATCATTTGTAGCTGGAGCTCCTTCTGTGCCTCTTGATTTTCCCAATATTGCCTAGATAAGCCATCAATGGCTTCTTGTAATTGGTGCAGGTTCAAGGTGGCTAGGGCTTGCTCTTCTAGGTCTTGTCCTTCTACTACTTGATGGGTTGGCCTCTTTCTTGGCTTCCGTTGAGGTAGGGGGGATGCAACAGCATTCATCCTTCGGACTATAATGGGAATGCCCTCTTTGATCCACTCGGGGTCTTCATCTTCAAACACCACCCCAGCCTTGTCGCAGAGTCGGAAAATAGTGCTGGGGTAGCCTAACTTTCCTCTAGAATCGCTATTTTCGGCCCTCTTCCTAATGCCTTGGGCTATGGGTTCATGAACCTTGATCTCTCCTCCTTTGAGTATACAGTGTACCATTATGGCTCTTTTGAGATTCATCTCTGAGTTGTTCCCTGCGGGGAGGATGGATCTCCTTACAATTTCGAACCACCCCTTTGCTTCAGGAATGAGGTCCCCTCTCTTAATGAACTTGGGTTTCCTTTCGGAATCTCGCACCCAGTCAGCACCTGGTACACATATATCTCGCACAATCTGGTCATAATTTGGGCTGTTATCAATTCTTGAATGATAGCTCTCTTCCTCAAACGGTATAGACCGTAACTTTAATGCTCTCATGACACTCATGGGACTGAAATCCACGGTCTTTCCTCTTACGAAACTTGTATAAGACTCATCTGTCTTATCATAACGAACAGCATTTGCATAAAATTCTCTTACAAGATTTGCATTTACCCTAGTGACTGGATCAGTGAGGAGCTCCCATCTTCTCTTTTCCACCTTCTTTGTGATTTCGGGACACTCAGTTTTTCTGACTTGAAAGCCCAGCTCATAGACGATCTCCTTATCAACCATCCATCCGTACTTTAATGCATGATAAGAAGTTCTGAACTTCTTTTCATCAAAAGGGCGTTGCTCCATAGGCTCCTTTCCCTTTATTCTTTTAGAGCTTGATGATGCCATGAGTGACTTTTGAAAAGAAAGGGTGTGGAGAATGGGCTTCGGTTGATTAGGATTTGGTGCAATGAAGGGAGTTGGTGAGAGTGTTTTTAATGGGGTAGGAAGTGCTTGGTTCCGAAAAGGGAGAGGTGTGAAGAGTGGGAGTGGAATGTGAAGGTGGGGCATGGAATACGGATTACTTATATAGAAAGGTGGTGAGTGAATGGAAGGTGTGGATTGATGGAGTTGTTGTGTGACGGACGGATGGGGTTTATCATGGGAAGATGACAAGGATCATCAACTTTATGAAGGGAATTGGTTCGGTCTCCAAGAGCATCCTTCTTCCAATGTTGCATGGCCACATTTTCCAATGTATTCCCTTTTAGGACAAGTGTGTACTCCCCCTTCATGAAGTGGCCGAAACTTCTCCTTTCAATTGTCCACTCAATCCACTTCAATACCCCTTTCTTCTCTCCTACAAAATAAAAGAATTGTGATAAAAAAAATTCTGTGTGGAAAGTGGCGGCAAAATTAAAAGAATAACTACTTTTTAAAGTTTTTGTTTTAACTAACTAAGTGCCATTCATTGGTGCAAACGAACTGACTAACTCAACATCCATGTGTGCAACATTGGCAACACCAAACTTATTTTGGTGCCGTGTGGTGTAAAAGATTTGTTCAAGGCCCCCAAGAGTGGCATGATATGGGTTACATTGATGTTCTCTTAGTGTGCCTTGAACACCAAACTTGTTCTTCACTATATGTTGCACACAAGGATTCATTCAAGTCTATGTCAAGTTGATTTGAAATCCCTGAACCTTGCATTATTAACTACTTTTAAAAGCATGTAAAACATGGGCTGCCTCCCATGAAGCGCTTCTTTAGCGTCACTAGCTTGACGTTTTGCCTTTGTCATGGTGGTTGGTAATGCTTCAGATCTTCCCCTCTTGCAGTAGACCTATATCCATTGGCTTCATCAAGGATCTGCACATGTTCTAAGGAAAGAACTCTGTTGATGGTGAAGACCTTAGGTAACTGAGATGGGATAGTGGGGAGATGAGGTGGAATATCTTGAAAGTAGGCTGAGATCACTTTATCCCCCGGAGAAAAGTCCTCTATAGGGATCTTCTTGTTCATCCACCTTCTTGGTGCCTTCTTCTTTGTCCCTTTTGATGTTGCCTTGCTCTTTGTGACCTCCTTTTCTAAGGGAATTTTGTTGCTGGTCTCATATGACTCTGGTGGTTTAGGTTCCTCCTTATTTTCCTTGAGCTGTGACAGCTGCTGATTGCCTTGTTCTTCAACCAAGTGGTTTCCCAGAGGTGTTGGTTGTGCTTCAGTGCTTGCCTCCTCCCTCAGTATCTCATTATGATCTGTTTCTTGTGAGAGTTTGAAGACATTGAAGCTGAGTTGTTCGTCATGGATCCTCAAAATTAGCTCCCCTCGCTCCACATCTATGAGTGCTCTGGCTGTAGCTAAAAAAGGTCTTCCCAATATGATTGGGTGAGTGTGACTTTCTTCCATGTCCAAGATGACAAAGTCTGTGGGAAGAAAGTATTTTTCCACCTTCACCAGCACATTTTCAACCACTCCTACTGCTTGTTTTTGAGTTTTGTCAGCTAGCCTGATAACTACATCTGTGGGTATCATCTCATTGATCTGCAGCCTTTTCATAAGGGATAAAGGCATTATGTTGATGCTTGCTCCCAAATCGCAGAGTGCTTTATCAAACATTGTTTCTCCTATGGCACAGGGGATGTGAAAACTCCCTGGGTCCTTCCTTTTTATAGGCAACTCTGGTTGAATTAGAGCACTGCACTCCTTATTCATCACTATTGTTTGTCCTCCCTTGAGTGAGCTTTTCCTGGTTAGCAGCTCCTTCATATACTTAATATATGAGGGCATTTGTTGGAGGGCCTTGATGAATGGTATGTTTACATGGAGGGATGCAAACAGGTCAAGAAACCTTGAGTATATTCTCTTCTCTACAGCACCATTGAGTAATTGGGGAAACGGTGCATAGAGTTTCAGCAGCTCCTTCTGTGTCAGCTCGTTTTGTGAAATTTTGGGTTCTTGGTGATCCTTTTCCTGTTTCTCTGCTGATGTCTCTCCAAGTTGTTCTAATGGCTTGTTTTGATTTTCCTCAGTCTCCTTATTGCTTATAGTAACTGTTCATACCCTGGGTCGAGCTATCCGACCTGGGATAATCGACGACAAAGCGACCGACCTCTTCAGGTCAAGCGGACCGACTTCTTCTTAAAGAACTCGGCCAAATCGACAGGAAAGCCAATAACGGGCCCAGGTAGAGGAACACGACCCAAATTCAAAGGTCGTCCAAGCCTATAGAGATAAGGGTGGTTCCCTTGAAGATAAGCTGACCTCAACTCAAAGATAAAGATAAGATAAGATAACTAACTTATCTTATCTAGAAAGGTCACTCTACAACTACTATAAATACACTGGAGCACCCAGGTATAACTCATACTCTGATTCTACTAAAAACCTGTTTAATACCCATGCTAACTTAAGCATCGGAGTCTCTTGCAGATACCCCCACCCTCCGGTGACGAAGGATCAGCAGTGCAGCAAGTCCAGCAAGTCAAACACAACAGCTTCGGCTGCCACCGGCCAGCCGGACACGACATCTCTGACCAGTACGGAAGATCTCGTCCGAGATCGACCTCCAGTTTCAGGTAACCCTCGGAACAGTAACCATCTTGCAATCTTCCCATCTGACTTTCTTTTCTTCAACTCTCGGATTTTTCTCTGTGTCACTTGGGAAGCTATCAGTAGGTTTGGGAATCTTTTCAGATAAGTATCCCACTTGAAATTCCAGCCTCTTGATGGTGTCCCTCTAGTTCTTGATACTAGCTCGCACCTCCTCTTTGAATACCTTATTATCTTGAATTTCTTTGCATATGCCTTCAAGCAGAGTCTCAATTTTGGAGAGTCTTTCTTCAGATGATGGTGAGTTGAGAGTGTATGGGTGAGTTGGGTCATTTTGGTTTTGGTATGGATGTAGAGAGGTGTTGTTAGGGTGGTGCTGATATGATCTCTGTGTGGAATGTTGGTGAGCTGCATGGTTGTTGGGGTTGTGTCGTCTCTGATCCTGGCCTTGATCTTGTTGATTTCCCCACCCAAAGTTTGGGTGATTCTTCCATCCAGGGTTGTAGGTTTTGGAGTATGGATCATGGGTCTGCCTGGGTGATTTTCCAATGTAGTTGGCTTGTTCTTGCTCCTCCTCTGCCTCAGCATTCACTCCCTCTTGGGTTGCTGATGAGGTGGTGATTGCTGCCATTTGGTTCCTCTCCATATTCTTGGTGAGGTCAGCCAGCTGCTTGGTAATAAGCTTGTTTTGGGCCAGCAGTGCATCCACATATTTTAGCTCCATCACTCCTCTAGTGTTGCCTCTTTCAGAAGCATAGAAGTAGTCATTCTCCGCTACAGTCTCAATGACATCTATGGCTTCTTCAATGGTCTTCTTCTTTTTTAGAGATCCCCCGGATGAATGGTCTACTGCCTTCTTTGATACATAAGAGAGGCCTTCATAGAAAATGTGTAGTTGCACCCATTCATTGAACATATCTGGTGGACACCTTCTTGTCAGGTCCTTAAACCTCTCCCATGCTTCATATAGAGTCTCACCATCCTGCTGCCTGAATGTTTGCACCTCAGCTCTCAGCCTGTTGATCCGTTGAGGAGGATAGAATCTTGCCAAGAATTTATTTACCACATCTTCCCAGGTTGCTAGACTCTCCTTTGGGAAGGATTTCAGCCATTTAGATGCCTTGTCCCTAAGTGAGAAAGGGAACAGAAGTAGTCTATAGGTGTCAGGATGAACACCATTAGACTTCACAGTATCACATATCCTCAGGAAGGTGGTTAGATGTTGATTGGGGTCTTCTTGGACACCTCCTCCGAATGAACAATTGTTCTGAACAAGGGTGATGAGTTGTGGCTTTAGTTCAAAGTTTTTGGCATGTATGGTTGGCCTTTGGATGCTGCTTCCACAGTTTCCTGGGTTTGGGTTGATGTAAGAACCCAGAACTCTTCTCTCTTGTCCAGCCTGATGCGCTGGACCTTCTCTGCCATGGTTGTGAGCCTCTTCTTCATGATGGTTCTCCATGTTTTCATCCATGTCTGGTTCAAAGTACTCCTCCTCTTCCTCAACACCAACTACTCTCTTTCCTCTTGCTTCCCTCCTTAATCTAAGGAAGGTCCTCTCAGGTTCAGAATAAAAGGAAGTTGAAGTCCCACTTCTTCTCCCAGTCATACAACCAACAAGGCACAAGCAAGGAAATAGATGCAGAAAGTACTCTTGTTAAAATTGCTGTTAGTGTGAGCGATGTAATATATCAAACAGTTAGTGGGTTAGTGAACTGAATGGTAAATAACTAAGAAAACGGAGTAGGTGGGAAGGGAGGAAAATAACTAAAACTGAAAGTAATTAACACAAATAGAAATTTAAATCAAAGAAAAGAAAAATGCTCAATCTAGTTATCCTCTAATTTAGTCATTGTTGATACAAAATCAATCCCCGGCAACGGCGCCATAAACTTGATATCACAGAAACTTGTCTCTCAACAATTTTCCTTCGGCAAGTATACCGAATTGTCGTCAAGTAAAAACTCACAATACAGTGAGGTCGAATCCCACAGGGATTGATTGGTCAAGCAACTTTAATTAGAGGAATGTTCTAGTTGAGCGAAGCAGAATTTGGTTTGAGAGTTGTAGGAAATTAAATGGCGGGAAAGTAAATAGCAGAAAATGTAAATGCTGGAAGTAAAGAACTGAAAGTAAATAACGGAAAGTAAATTGCAGAATTGTAAATGGGAATGGGGAAGATGCTCATAAAAGTAAATTGCAGAAATTAAAGAGAATATGTAAGATCAGAAATGGGGATTCATTGGGCTTAGAAGATGTTGCATTCTCCGGATCAAGTTCATTTTCATCTCATCCTCAATCAATGCATTCATCGATCTCCTTGGCAATCTTAAGTGATCGAATTCCAATTCCTTGGTAATTCAATCTCTCAAATCTTGATCAATAGCCAATTTCTTGGTCAATTGCTCATGAGAAGAGATGAAGTATGGTCACTGATTATACCACATGCATTCCCAAATCAAGTGTTGGTAGGATTATAGTCACCATACCCAACCAAACCCAATTTGGTCCAACATGAGAAAGCATTTCTAGCATGATCTCTTTATTCCTCTTCCAAGGTTCAGAAAAGATCCAAGTATGAATAGCTTCTTTTTCAAGATAACTACCCAATTTGATGAAGATTGAAAGCTTTCTAGTAAAATCAAGAGAAAAGATAGAAGAAGAGTAATGAAAATTAGTATTGATCCATCAAATTACAACAGAGCTCCCTAACCCAATGAAAGGGGTTTAGTTGTTTATAGCTCTGGAAATGGAAAACAAAGATGGAGAATACATCATGAAAACTAAAACTAGAAGTGCAGAGAAAGTAAATTATACAGAGAGTAGTTCTCAATTTTCCATCCCCCAAAATCTACTTTCTAATTCAAAACTACCCCTATATATACTACTCTTCTGATCTTCTAGTTGGTTCTTCAAGTCTTGGATATGGGCCTTTGGATCTTGAGTTTGAAGTAGTTATACTCTTCAGTGGGCTTAGCTTTACTTTCAGAGAGAAAGTGTGAAGTAGGAAGGGTCTTTAGCTCAGGACGTTAGTGGCGTTAACATTAAGTGAGAGTGTGGGTTCGAGAACGTTAGTGACAATCACCTTTTTCACTAACGTTCCTCACCAAGGGATGATCCACGTTAACTTCAACGTTAGTGGCACCAACGTGACCACCAACGTTGCCTCTTGGTCCTTCACACACGTTATTGGGACTCACATTTTTCAATAACGTTGAGAGTCTTCCCTCCCTACGTTAGAGTTCACGTTAACTTAGTTAACATGGCTCTTAATGTAGGCTTGCCAATTCTTCTAGAACGTTAGTGACACTTACCTTTGTCACAAACGTTCCAAGGTGCCCCTACTTCCCACGTACGTTAACTAAGTTAACGTGGCTTCTAACGTGGTAATGGTAGCCATCTCCAACGTTAGTGACAAAGGTGAGTGTCACTAACGTTGGCTCATCATCCTATCCTCAACGTTAGCTTCCACATTAACTAAGTTAACGTGGGAGTTAATGTGGCTCATGGTGGCTCATTGTGGCTCATTCCAACGTTAGTGACAAAGGTGAGTGTCACTAACGTTGGCGATTGTTTGCTTTCTCTACGTTAGCTTCCACGTTAACTAAGTTAACGTGAGAGTTAACGTAGCTCAAGGTGGCTTAGCCCAACGTTAGTGACAATGATGAGTGTCACTAACGTTGGCCACTCTTTTGCTTCCCAACGTTAGAGTCCACGTTAACTAAGTTAACGTGGAGGCTAACGTGGCCAATATGAGCTTGGTCCAACGTTAGTGGCAAAGGTGAGTGTCACTAACGTTGGCTCCACTTTCTTTCTTCCACGTTAGAGTTCACATTAACTTAGTTAACGTGAGTCTTAACTTGGGCTATAATGGCTTCGAGGGAGTTATTGGCGATTACGTTTCTCATTAACGTTGCAAGCTAGCTCCCATTCCACGTTAGTGGTCACGTTAGTTAGACTAACGTGGCTGCTAACGTGGTTCTTTCTTGCTTCCTTTGTCCTGAAATCAAGCAATAAAGTGCATCAAAGTTCTAATCCACATCATGAGACATGCATCATCCAATTTGTCATCTAATTCATGTAAAATTCTCATGAAATCATGTAAAGTGCACAATGTATGCTAAAATCAAGATGTAAGTGAAATTCTACCCAAAACTTGCTTATTTCCTAAGAAAATGCATGAGACTGCCCTAAAACAGTAAAGAAAAGGTCAGTGAAACTGGCCAAAATGCCCTGGCATCAGTCTCCTTTTCTTATCATGTGGTATCGGTTACAAGTCGTAGGTAAATTTTTATTTATCTACACATTCTAGGGTTTTTGCTTAGCCTCTTTATTTTTCTTTTCAATTTCTATAAATTTACCTCAGTGTCCAAAAAATAAAAAAATAAAAAAATAAAAACGAAAATTGTTATTTAGTTTTTGTTTCTACAATTATTATATCTTAAAGTTAGTATCTGCAAAAAAAAAACATCGTCCAAAAAAAAAGAAGTCCAAAAAAAAAAGAATATTCATCTTTAAATTTTTGTTTCTGCGATTATAGTATCTTCAAGTCAGCATCTACAAAAAAAAGGTTCTAAATTTTTCAACTTTGTTTCAACTTTCCATAATATATTCTAATTAGGATTCAAATCTTTTAGTTTCTGTCATCTTGGTATCACTTATTATTTTTCTTTTTCTATCATTCAGAATATTTTAGCTTAGTGTCTCAATTCCTCATTTTCTGAAGTGTAACTTTTTAAAGCAATCCATGAGTGGAAAAAGACAAAAGTGGTGAGCTCAACAGAGGGTAAAAGCACATATTGAGTGTAAACACGAGTGTCCTAATTCGAATGATACACGCGAGAAGAGTGCTGTGAGGTCTTTTTTTTTCATAGGTTCTTCAGTGATGGTTGACAACGAAGGGAACCATGATCTACAGTTGACTTTATGCTTCGACGCAATCGCTAGCGTCCTTGCAAGGATTGAACAACGTCTTGATAACATGGATTTTCGAATTAATTTTTTATCCCCTAGTTGAAGAACGTGGTCTCGAGAATCTGTTAATAATTATTCTGAGGAGTCTGAGGAGGAGACTTTGCCTAGTTCCTGACATCATAGATCACGAGAAAATATTGATAGTAATATCAATGCTATCAAAATACACATCCAGAATTTAAAGGCAAAAGTGACCTTGAGGCTTACCTAAAATGGGAACAGAAGGTTGAGCTCCTATTTCAGTATCATAACTACTCTGAGATAAAAAAGGTAAGACTAGCGACTATAAAATTCTCGAATTATGCCCTTGTCTATTGGGCCAAGCTGGACAAAAAGAGAAGACAGAATAGAAAACCACCAATTTAGTCTTGGCAGAAGATGAAAAAAATCATGAGAAATCAGTTTATGCCATCATTATACCACAATGAGTTTCTTAAAAAGGTTCATAAGTTGAAACAAGGTTCCAAATCAAAGTACCACAAGGAGTTAATGTATTTAGGGACCAAGACTAATGTTGAAAAGTGTCCTAAAGTTCTTATGAGGCACTTTCTTATTGGACTTAATAAAGACATTACAGATAATGTCACACTTTACCATGGAGGATTTAGTCAATGTTGCCATTGAGTTAGAGCACATGAAGAAGAATATTATAAATCAACATATATAAGAAGAAGAGTTTTTCTAAGCCTATCTCTCATGCTTCTTCAAAGATAGTGATAAAAGAACATGTTAAGTATGATGTAGAGGGAGATGTGTACTTGAAGGATCCAAAAGTGCAGAATTTGTAAGTAATTTGACAAACATGAGAGAAAAGAAACTGAGAAAGAGAGTTAGTGTTTGAGTAAAAAAATCAATATTTAATTGAAAGCAAGAGTTTTGAGAGAAAATACGAGAATAGTAAGTGAAAGGAGTCAATGAGTGAAAAAGAAATCGAGAGCCATAAACATAGTTGTGAGATGTAGAAATTTCTAGTTTAGACAAGAGTGCATTAGTATCATTTAATTCCACAAAATCATTAATTTTTCATATATCTAACCATGAAATTCCTAGTGTTTGTATGTCAACTTTCCATGGTTTTGCAGATTCACTAGTCAATTATGGAGGCATTAATATGGATAGAAAAGAAGAAAGACAATTAATTCCACACTTTAGACAAGTTAATGAGAACATGATTGCTAATGAATTGTCCATAAGGTATGATTTAATCACAACTCTTACTCCTAGATTCTTAGTATTTAATTATATGAAGAATCTTTGGCAACTAAATCTGATTTTTGTTCTATATATCTGTTGCTTGTGAAATAAAAAGAATAAAAAGAATCTCAGATATGTTATCTATATGTTTTTGTTGGCCTTATAGACATAAGAGTATAGATAGAATTTATTATGATTTTATTGCATGTAAAAAAGTTAAATCTCAAGCATTCTTGATTATGTTGTGCATTCTTTTGTTTATTCCTACTCATATGTGGATTGATATTTCTATGAATTTTTTACTTGGTTTGCATAGGGTTAGAAAACATACATATATCATTAATTCTTTAGTGGATAGATTTAATATGGTGATATTTTTAATTGCAAATTAAAATATTAAAGATTTCACATACATTAGTGAGTTATTTCCCAAAGAGTTTGTTTATGTGCTAATTTATGCTAGTTGTTTGGATGAGCATATCTTGCATGTTACGCCTGTTTTGGATAATTTTATGCAGACATTGAGTATCCTCATAACTCTGCTATTTATAACTCTGTTGGTTGTTATCCTTGTGAATCTCTTAATGTTTTTCATTCTTTGATTATTTTGAAATTATTATTTTTGTCTTTGAGTGATGGTGTTACTTTAGATGATGAAAGTAGGGTTGAAAAGATTGAACTTGCACACATGAGGGACGTAGCCACAATTCAGTGGGTAGAGAAAAGCCATCAAACCATGGTATTTGAATCCGGAGATTGGGTTTGGATTTCTTGGAGAGAAGCGGATCTTTTAAGTCAAAAAAAAAAAATAATAAATAAAACTTGTTGCTAGAGAAGATGGCCCATTCCAAGTGTTGGGGATTATCAAGGATAATTTCAGGAAGAATAATTTTCTTGGTAGGTATGATAGTCCAATTGTATTTAGTATCTCTAATTTTTCCCTTTTTGGTATAGATAGATTAAAGGAAGAATCTTTTTGAAGAGGGAGAGGATGATACGTGTTCAGGAGGATATTTTGGTCATTTTAGAGACAAAGGGCATTTTCAACCAAGCTATATTAGTTAGATACCTACATACACATAAGTGTCTTGCTTTTTCTTGTTCATCCCTCTTCTCCTTCTTTTACTTCTCATTAAAAATTTGTACAATTCAAGATGATTTCTGTAATTTTAAAATAAAATTTTTGTATTTTTACTGTATTATTTTTTATTATATCTTTGTGTAATTTAATTTAAAAAGTAATTTGTTTGAACTAAGAGAAATATACGAAGACACATAAATTATTTTATGTCAATAATAAAACAAAAAAAAAAAGAAAAAAAAGATAAAAAAATTAAAAAATTTAAACTATTCAAAATAACTTTTTGTGTTATGCAACGAAATTTTTGTGTTTTTCTTTGTTGTTACAACAAACAATTATACAATTCAAAATAAATTTTATATTATATAACTGAAATTCTTGTATTTTTCAAACAAAAATTGTACTTTTATATTTTATTTCCTCTTCTTGTTTCATGTTTACTGGCACTTTTTATATGTTAATACTTAATAGGTTTATTTTTTCACATGCTTTGAAATATCGTTCACTTGTTCTTTTTCATAATTAACTTAAGAATACAATCTGGATAATTTTAGTTTTTTTCTTACTTAATATTATTTATACTTTTTAATAAAATATAAAATTTTAAAATTAAATTGAGTTTGCTTTCCTGTACATATTATAACTTTTTTAAAAATATTAGTTTTTAAAACTTTTTCTATTTCATAAATATGATTTGAAATAAATTAATTTAGCACGACTCTATTATTGTATACATAATGACTTGAGAATTTTATTAAAAACAATAATATGTGTAATTTTAATATTTAATAATATTCATCAATCATTACTATCAATTTAAAAAATACACATATATAAAGAATTACAGTTATGCCAAGTAGAGCTTCCTTGCATGATTGGGTTGTATTATTCATAGCCTCACTAGGTCCATTTTCTTAGCCCATGATGTTTAAGCGAAGCCGTTTATACCTTACTGCACTAGACTCAGCTTCAACAACTTTTTAACTCTGTCCTCATTGCTCAGTAGCTATTACAACATAATTACCAAGTAGGTATTTTAAACAAAACTCGAGGGATGCTTATGGTAATTCACCGAACACAACATGACAAAAATTTTAACTTCGAACGGACCATACTTAACATACCGGTGTTACAATAAAGTGAATGTCAATTTGGTTATATATAGCTATGGAAATATAAAACGATCGATATAGAATTTATAAGAAAATATTATTGTAGGTATAAAATATGTGCGGTGCTATGATATATATAAAATTTTTTTCTACTCCTATAGATAATACTTGTGGAGAGTTGAGAGTGGTATGGTACTATAAACTTCACATGAACTGCGGAATATCAGAATTGATTTCTTTGTATAAAAAATTTTTGAACAAGAATATGATTGTTTATGACAATCTTTATTTTCTTCTGAGTGGCAATGGCCTGAGCTGATTGTTTATGAAGATCTATCTTTGTCCTTGAATTGCCTTTACTGTATTCACTTATTATTTATTGATGTTGTAAAGAGTTTACACAATGTTGATAGCTCTGAACATACCTTACAACCTATGAATGTTTATGTCCTTAAAATTATAGCAGTGTTACTAATTTATGCTTCTATGTGTGTATCAAATGTTTTAAGAATTAAGACTAAGTTTGGGTCTGAGTTACTTTTCTAACTCTACTATTTTTATATAGGCTAGCATTGCAATGGAGACATTACAGGTTTTTGCCCCCTTGACAAAGTTTCTTGAGATGTATCAAATTAAGGTATGCATGCACTGTAACAGGGAACTAGCATTATTGTTTTTATTACAAGTCCTCATATTGTTATATTAGACTAGCACTCACAAAAGAGACTACTTATCTTGAAGTTTATTATATTACGTTTATATTTTTCATAACATGAGAGTTAATCTTGCTTACCATAATTCATCATTATGCATTTTCATATGCAGTTAGAACTAGAAAATATTTCATTTATGTACACAAATGCTGAAGATTATACAAAAGTCAAGAGGAGAGTTGCTGACCTATACAAAGAACATGAAAAAGAACTTATGGAGGTAATACTGCTCTACCTATTTTAAATTTGTGTTTAAATAGAAAGTAGAAAATTATAACTTCATGCTGTGTCCATTTATTAAAATAACAGGCAAACAAAATATTGGTGAAAAAGAAATCCAAGACGATCAATTCTTAGCTCTTCTGACTATTAAGACAGAAGTTCCTGCGGTGTGTAAAGAGCCCTACAGTTAAAACTCAGTGGCAGCACCACTGTTTTGTTATTTCTCCCTTTTCATGTTGGCTAATCCATTTTGACATTGTCCACATTTTATATGTTTTCTAGTTCTCTATTTACAACTTAAGTTCTTCTAGATAATGTGTTTTGTGTTGTACTTTAGCTTAGTTCTCTTGCTATTCATTAAGAAATATTCCTGGCCACCCGCAGTTTTTATAAGGCTGTTCTCAAATCAAAAGGATCAATCAATGAGATTAATCAAATTGCACGAGTTTGCTTATTTACTTACATGTGCAGTTTTCTGCTATTCTCCTATTCTTATGTTTAACAAAATAAAAAATTGCAAACTGCATTCTTTTAGTTCGACTGAACTAGAGATGATGTTTGGTATATTCTTACATGCTTATTATCTCATTATTTGTTTCCTTATATCTTATGTTAAAGCAAGGCAGAAGAAAATTATTTCTTTATGGAATAATATTTTATTAATTTTGTTGAGGTTGGAAAACTAACCCAAGTGATGAACAAACATTATTATTACCAATTGTTTTTTTAATGCAATGTATTTGGTTTAGTGTGCAATCAGATAAATAAAACACTTGGCCCAAAAATAGAAATCATCAAGCCCACAATCCATGGCCCAAGAAACAATAAAGCAAAGCCCAATCACAAACCAAATATGAGGAAACAAGAAAATGAGTCCAAAAGACCACAAGCCTCACACAGTTACCACTCCCACTACTAGATACCTGAACCCCAAAATCATTCTAATTAATTTTCTTGAAACTTCCACCAAAAGCCAAATGTCTTCTCTTTTCTCCCATCTGTTTCACTTCAGTCACGTCACTTAGCAAGAAAGAAAGAAAAGGAAAGTGCAGAAGCCATGGGGTATTGAAGGACAAAAAGCTTGTTACCAAAACTAAGCAAGAAGAAAGGGCTAAAATCGAGTAATGAGTTGCATTCGCTCAGAGCTCATTAAAAAGCATCTTCTCTCATTTGTGCTACACCAAGGAACAAAGAAGAAATCAACAAAGTCTCAAGCACAAATCAAGCAACCATGGAGGATCAAAGTCAAAACTGGAAAATAGAAGATCAATGCTCATAAACAAAACTTGGAGCCAAAGCAAGGCTTTGTGGTCAAGATTGAAGAAGTTTGAAGAAAAAGGATGAGAGAGAATGGATGAGTTGCATGCAAAAGATTTGATTT
This sequence comes from Arachis ipaensis, assembly GCF_059453495.1. Lineage (NCBI taxonomy): Eukaryota > Viridiplantae > Streptophyta > Magnoliopsida > Fabales > Fabaceae > Arachis > Arachis ipaensis. The sequence goes on from NC_142439.1 coordinate 100,385,342, forward strand.
CTCTCTCCTCTCTGATGAAGCCGCTGCAAGACTTTGATGATGGAGAAAAAGACATCGTTAGGATTGAATGTGATTCAACCTTGGAAGCTTCACTCTTCTATAATAAGGGTGAATGGCTAAGGGTTGTAGATAAGGAGAGTAAGTGAAAAGCACTAAGTTCAATTCTCATAGCTACCTAAGTTGATTGATTTCTTCACCTTCATATTTTTCATTTAGTATTCTCTTTTTCTCATTTTTATCTGTCCGAGTCTCATTGAAAAAGGCAAACATGGTGAGGTTTGTAAGAAAAAACCAACGAGAAGTAAAAGGCAGTGAGTTAAACTGTTAGAAAAAGCCATAAGATGTCTCAGAGGTTCTTTATACATCTTTCTATTTTGTATCATGATCCTATGGGGATTCCCTTGCAAGTTGGGTTAGCACTTGGTTGTTGAAAGCTAGATTGAGTTCTAGTCAAATTTAGATTGGGTTAGAATCTGGATTTGTCCCAAATAGGATTGGGTAGATCCTAGGAAAAAAATGGTGTTTGTAATCCTATGAAAAGTTAGTAAAATTCCATCATATTTGTGATGGAGACTGGATGTAGACTACATTGCACATAGTAGTTAAACCAGGATACATCTGGGTGTGACTTTCTCTTCTCTACTCCTTTTCTGTTTCTGTAACTTAGGAGATAAAAAAAAAGTTTCTCTCAACTCAACATGCGACAAAAGCAAATTATCTCCAAAATTTCACTTGATCAGAAGACAAAAGTAATATTCAGCAAAAAGGGGAGTTAAGATTCAACCTCGTCCCCCTTCTCTTAGCCACTGATAACAATCAATTGGTATCAGAGCTTGGTCTCAATGAAATCAAGCTTTGTAGCTTAGAGGAAAGGTCCTGATGGCTAACAACAATGGTTCCAATGTGGTGGCCTACATTCTAGCAGAAGGGCAATCCAACAACAGACCTTCGTTCTTCAATGGAAAGAATTACAGCTATTGGAAGGACAGAATAAAGATCTTTGTTCAATCAGTAGATTACAACATCTAGAAGATCATCCTGAATAGTCCCCAAGTCCCAACCAAAACAGGAGCAGATGGTGTAGTCACTCCTTAGACTAAGGCTAAATAGAATGATGAAGATAAAAAGAAAATAGAGCTCAACGCCAAAGCTGTTAACTTGCTTAACTGTGCTATCAACTTCAAAGAATTCTGAAGCGTATCTGATAGAGGATGGTGCGCATGTACGCAAAACCCACACTATTTCGTACAACAGCAGTAGTACCAGTAAGTGCACTGGGTCATCTAAGTAATACCTGAGTGAGTCAGGGTCAATCCCACAAGGATTGTGGCTTGAAGCAAGCTATGGTTGTCCTGCAGGTCTTAGTCAGGCGGAATCAGAAGGTTTTTAGGTATTAAGTGGAAGTAAGGATAGGAATATCAAACATTTGAATGTTAAGTTGAAATAAGGATACGAATAGAGTTGAGAGTCGGAGTTGCTTTGTCTTTCTAAAGTAAATCTGGTACTATCATCTTCTTTGCTTGTGAATGATCTTCTTCTATGGCAGGCTGTGAGTGATCAAAGCCACGCAAATGGTCCTTGATCTCCTCTGCTACAGGTTGAACACGGCCATAGCCAGTGGTCATGCTATTCAATTTGACAAAGGGTGAAGCGCATAGCAGTCCATTCTCTTGGCGATCCTACTCAAAACGCCACAAACAAGGTCGGATCTTTGGGATTAGAGAACGCTGCTTCTTGGATCTAGCCTATACCACGGAAACCTTAATCTCCCCAGAGATCAGCTGAGCTGGTGTCTCGAGAAGTCCCCAACAAAATCGTGGATTAACCATCTAAGAGATGTATAATCATAGCTGTTGGCTCGTGCTTTTCTTCGAGGTACTCACACGAACCAAAGTAGACGCGGTGATGCACGGAAACTTGTCTCTCAATAATTTTCCCTCAGCAAGTATACCGAATTGTCGTCAAGTAAAAACTCACAATAGAGTGAGGTCAAATCCCACAGGGATTGATTAGCCAAGCAACTTTAATTGGAGGAATGTTCTAGTTGAGCTAAGCAGAATTTGATTGGAGAATTGCAGGAAATTAAATGGCAGAAAGTAAATGGCAAGAAATGTAATTACTGGAAATAAAGGACTGAATGTAAATGATGGAAAGTAAATTGCAGAATCTTAAATGGGAAATGGGGAATATGAACATAAAAGTAAATGGCAGAAAGTAAAGAGAATAGGTAAGATCAGAAATGGGGAGTTCATTGGGCTTAGGAGATGTTGTATTCTCTGGATCAAGTTCATTTTCATCTCTTCCTCAATCAATGCATTCATTGATCTCCTTGGTAATCTTAAGTGATTGAATTCCAATTCCTTGGTAATTCAATCTCTCAAATCTTGATCAATAGCCAATTCCTTGGTCTGATTGCTCTTGAGAAGAGATGAAGTGTGGTCACTGATTATACCACATGTATTCCCAAATCAAAATGTTAGTAGGATTATATGTCACTATATCCATCCAAACCCCAATTTGGTCCAACATGAGAAAGCGTTTCTAGCAAGATCTCTTCATTCCTCTTCCAAGGTTTCGAAGAGATCCAAGTATGAATAGCTTCTTTTTCAAGACAACTACCTAATTGGATGAAGATTGAAAGCTTTCTAGTAAGATCAAGAGAAAAGAAAGAAGAAGAATAATGAAAACTATTATTGATCCATCAAATTACAACAGATCTCCCTAACCTAATGAAACGGGTTTAGTTGTTCATAGCTCTGGGAATGGAAAACAAAGATGGAAAATACATTCTCAAAGTAAAACTAAAAGTGCAGAGAAAGTAAAATTATACAGAGAGTAGTTCTCCCAATGGCCAAAAGCTTCCTCTCTAGTTCAAAACTACTCCTATATATACTACTCCTCTGATCTTCTAGATTGGCTCTTCAAGTCTTGGATATGGGCCTTTGGATCTTAAGTTGAAGCAGTTGTAGTCTTTAGTGGGCTCAGCTTTACTTGCAGAGAAAATGTGAAGTAGGCATGGACTTTAGCTAGGACGTTAGTGGCGTTAACGTTAAGTAAAAATGTGGGTTCGAGAACGTTAGTGACAACCACCTTTTTCACTAACGTTCCTAGCCCAAGATGGTTCACGTTAACTTCAACGTTAGTGCCACTAACATGACCACTAATGTTGCCTCTTGGTCCATCGCAAGCGTTATTGGCGTTCACCTTTGCCAATAACGCTGCTCTTAGCCCCCCTTTTCTCACGTTAGAGTCCACGTTAGTATAACTAACGTGGCTCTTAACGTGGGCATGCCTTAGCCTCGAGAGCGTTAGTGACACTTACCTTTGTCACTAACGCTCCAAACGCCCCTTCTCACGTTAGTGCCTCATGTTAATTGTCTTAACGTGGCCACTAACGTGGTGGTGATTTCCATCTCCAACGTTAGTGATAAAGGTGAGTGTCACTAACGTTGGCTCATCATTTCTTTCCTCCGCATTAGCTTCCACGTTGATGCAATTAACGTGGCAACTAACGTGCCTCATAGTGGCTTGGTCCAATGTTAGTGACAAAGGTGAGTGTCACTAGCGTTGGCAATTCCTTGCTCCTCCCACGTTAGAGTTCACGTTAATGTAGTTAACGTAACTCTTAACGTGGCCAATTGGGCTTAGTCCAACGTTAGTGACAAAGGTGAATGTCACTAACGTTGACATTGTCTTCCCTTTCCACGTTAACTGAGTTAACGTGACTCTTAACGTGGCTAATTGCCAATTTGGAGCGTTAGTGGTGTTCACTTTTACCACTAACGCTGGAGCTCCCTTTCTCTCCACGTTAACTACCACGTTAATGTAGTTAATGTAGCAATTAACGTGGGACATGATGGTTTCGAAGGTGTTATTGGCAGTCACTTTTCTCATTAACGTTGCAAGTATTTTTCCATTCCACGTTAGTGGTCACGTTAATTGGATTAACGTGGCTGCTAATGTGGCTCTTCCTTGCTTCCTTTGTCCTGAAATCAAGCAAATAAATTGCATCAAAGCTCTAATCCAAGTTATGAGACATGCATTATCCAATTTGTCCTTCAATTCATGCATAATTCTCATAAAATCACATGAAATTCACAATGTTTGCTTGAATCAAGATGTAAGTGATTATCTACCCAAAACTTGCTTATTAACTAAGAAAATGCATGAAACTACCCTAAAATAGTAAAGAAAAGGTCAGTGAAACTGGCCAAAATGCCCTGGCATCACAACACTAAACTTAAAGCTTGCTTGTCCCTAAGCAAGTACTGAAACATGAGAATGATGAATGAAATGACAAGAAAAATGAGTCATTATTGTGGAAGACATGTCCTTGGTTTTTTGGGGTTTCATGCATAGCAACTTAGGTTCATTCCTTCATTGGCTTTCAGACCTTTACCATGCCGTGGAATACTCACTTGATTGCACCCTATGATACTTTTATTCATTGATCCCTTTATCTTTTCAGGGTTTGATTGTGTTCTTTAGACTAGGTGCTCTGTAAGAGGGCGACTCTTTAATATAAGCTTTCAGCCAGTACTCCCGAACCAGTTGGTTCAAGGTGCTAGGTGTTAAGACACCCCTAAGGACTTACTCCCTCAAGTCTCTTTCCCCCATACATTCACACCATAGGCACATGGTTTGTTATTTCTATTCTTGAGACCTTGGTGTCTAGCACCTCTTTGGGTTACTAAGTGCTCTGTAGCAAGGGTTACTCTTGATAGTGGACTTTCAGCTGATAATCCCGGGTTAGTTAACCCAAGTTACCAAGTGATAAGGCACCCCTGAGAGCTTATTCATCCAAGTATATCCCTTGCACAAGAGCACCACAGACACATGCCTTAAGATTCAACCCTTGGTGCCTAGCCTTATTTCTTACTCTTTTTCTTTATTTCTCAACTTTCATTTTTCTTTCCCCTTTTCTTATTAGGATCTTGTTATTTAGCTAGTCTCATGGGGTGTGTTTCAAGCATATGATTCAGGACAGATAGTTGCCTTCCTACCTTGTTGGTGAACCAACTTAGCTAAGTAATTACTACACCACAAGCTTAAGAACTTATTCCACAATTTTGAGCATCACTCTGGTCTTTCATAACATCTCTTTTTATTTGGCTTAAAGGGACAAGCATACAAGTGAGCAAGGTGAGAATGCAGTAGATAGCTTGGCACAGCACACATATAACAAAGGCTAGGAAAAACAAACATTAAATCCTAGTGATGTAAACTAAAGAGTAACTAATAATCAGGGATACATTCAGACTTCCAATTTGAGCATTTCTAAGCATATGGAATCAAGTAACAATACAACCTTTTGGTGGTGACTTCTAGCCATCCCTTTGTTGTCATCGTCCACAGCTTTTGCATCCTTCTTTGCCTCCTTGGATGATGGTGCGTCGTTGTTCCCGAAGAGTTGATTGAATTCCTGCAAAGTTATTGGAAGTTGCTTGTTCCCAAAGCACTTGAGAATTAGTTAGCATGCATGTATGCTTGCGAGTTTCTGAACCTGATTTGGTGTGTGAACACCAAACTTAGTTCCTTGCCTAATGCAACAGATTGAATACATACAGAGGATCTTATGTGCTTTTATTACTAAAACGACTATGAACTAGAAACTAAACTCTTGTCAAGTGGTTTCCCTGATTGGTTGGGGCTAGTAATTTGCTCTTGAAGAGGTGTAGTGTGATTCTAACTGAAATCTTTAGTGGAACACCAAACTTAGAATTACACATTCACTCTTGGATTGTTTTGGTGTGCAACACCAAACTTAGCTCCTCGCAATACAGGGTAAACTACTTGTAACTTTTATTGAAATGATCATGAAAAGGAAACTACCTTAGGTTGGGTTGCCTCCCAACGAAGCGCTCTTTTAGCATCGCTAGCTCGACGATTTCTCCATCAGTTGAGATGATATTTCACTTTGGGACTGTCTCCCATGTTGCCCATGTAATGCTTGAGCCTTTGTCCGTTCACAGTGAAAGTCCTCCTTGAGCTTTCCTCCATGATTTCTATGTGTCCATACGACGAGACCTTTGTGACAAGAAAGGGTCCAGACCACCTTGATTTGAGTTTCCTAGGGAAGAGTCTCAATTTGGAGTTGTAGAGGAGCACTTGCTGTCCCTTTTCGGAACTCCTGGGTGTCAGATTGAGGTCATGTCTTCTCTTTGCCTTTTCTTTATAAATCTTGCATTTTCATAGGCTTGAGATCTGAACTCCTCCATTTCCTGCAGCTGCAGGACTCTTTTTTCACCAGCGGTAAGGCTATCAAAATTTAGTAGCTTGAGAGCCCAGAGGGCTTTGTGTTCAAGCTCCAATGGTAAATGACAGGCTTTTTCATACACCAGTTGATATGGGGACATCCCGATTGGTGTTTTGAATGCCGTTCTGTATGCCCAAAGAGCATCATCTAGCTTCTTCGACCAGTCCTTTCTTGATGCTCCTACAGTCTTTTCCATAATCTTTTTTAACTCTCTGTTAGATATCTCGGTTTGCCCACTTGTTTGGGGGTGATAAGGTGTGGCAACCTTGTGCTTTAACCCGTATCGTAGGAGAAGAGTTTCTAGTAGCCTGTTACAAAAATGGCTCCCTCCATCACTGATGAGCGCTCGTGGGACTCCGAACTGGCTAAAGATATTCTTTCTGAGGAAGTTCATGACCACCTTGTTATTATTTGTTGGGGTTGCAATGGCCTCTACCCACTTGGAAACGTAATCCACTGCTAGTAGGATATACTTGTTTGAATATGAGGTTGGAAATGGTCCCATGAAATCGATTCCCCATACATCAAACAGTTCCAGTTCTAAGATGAAATTTTGTGGCATCTCATTTCTTTTGGGTAGGTTTCCAGCTCTTTGGCATTCATTGCAGCTCTTTGCTACTTCCTTGGCATCCTTGAAAAGGGTGGGCCAAAAGAATCCACTTTGCAACACCTTGGCTGCAGTTCTTTCCCCTCCAAAGTGGCCTTCATAGCACGAGCCATGGCAGTTCCATAAGACCTCTCTTCCCTCTTCTTCTGAAACACATCTTCTAAGGATTCCATCTGAACACTTCTTGAATAGGTATGGTTCATCCCAAACAAAATACTTCGCGTCATTGATGAGCTTTCTTTTTTGATGTTTGTTGATTTCTGGAGGTAAAGCCCCAGTTTCCTTGAAATTGGCAATATCTGCAAACCAGGGTGCTCTGTGAACCGTCATCAACTGCTCATCTGGGAAGAACTCATTTACACTTGTATCATGTGATCCTTCTTTATTATAAGGGATTCTGGATAGGTGATCTGCTACTTTGTTCTCCACTCCTTTCTTGTCTCTAATTTCAATATTGAATTCCTGCAACAACAAGATCCATCTTATTAGTCTTGGTTTTGATTCTTGCTTAGCAAACAAATATTTAACTGATGTGTGATCTATGAAAACGATCACTTTGGCACCAATGAGGTACGATCTAAACTTGTCAAATGCAAAAACTATTGCCAGCAACTCCTTTTCAGTAGTGGTATAATTTCTTTGAGTGTCATTGAGGACTTTGCTGGCATAGTATATCACATGGACCAAGTTATCTTTCCTTTGTCCTAGCACTGCCCCAACTGCAAAATCAGATGCATCACACATCAGTTCAAATGGTAAGTTCCAATCTGGTGGGAAAATGATAGGGGCAGAGGACAGCCTCTTTTTTAAGTTTTCGAATGCTAGCATGCATTTTTCATCAAAGACAAATGGTGTATCAGATACAAGAAGATTGCTTAAGGGCTTGGCTATCTTTGAAAAATCTTTAATAAACTTTCTGTAAAAGTCGGCATGCCCTAAAAAGCTCCTAATTGCCTTGACATCACTTGGTGGGGGTAATTTTTCAATGAGTTCCACCTTGGCTCTGTCTACCTCAATGCCTTGGTTAGAAACCTTATGGCCAAGAACTATTCCTCCTATCACTATAAAGTGACATTTCTCCCAGTTCAAGACCAAATTGGTCTCTTGACATCTTTTTAATACCAGGGCCAAGTGATTTAGGCAATTAGTGAAGGAATCTCCGAATACCGAAAAGTCATCCATAAAGACTTCAATGAATTTTTCTATCATATCTGAGAAAATGGAGAGCATGCAGCGTTGGAAAGTTGCAGGTGCATTACATAGCCCAAATGACATGGGCCTGTAAGCAAACATTCCATATGGGCAAGTGAATGAGGTTTTCTCTTGGTCTCTCGGATCAACCACTATTTGGTTATATCCTGAATAACCATCGAGAAAACAATAATATACGTGTCCTGCAAATCTTTCCAGCATCTGATCCATGAAAGGAAAGGGGAAATGATATTTTCTTATAGCTTCATTGAGTTTTCTGTAGTCTATGCACATCCACCATCATGTGACGGTCCTTGTAGGGATTAGTTCGTTCTTCTCATTGGGGACTACAGTGATTCCTCCTTTTTTTGGGACAACTTGCACGGGCTGACCCATGGGCTGTCTGAGATCGGGTAGATCACCCCTCCCTGCCATAACTTCATGACTTCTTTCTGTACCACTTCTTTCATGACTGGATTCAGCCTTTTTTGGGGTTGAATGGATGGTTTGACATCGTCTTCCAATAGTATCTTATGCATGCATATGGCCGAACTGATTCCTTTCAGGTCAGCAAGGGTCCATCCAATGGCATCCTTATGCTTTCATAATACTTGGAGTAGTTTATCCTCTTGATCTTGGCTGAGGGTTGAGTTTATGATCACTGGGTAACTTTCATTCTCTCCTAAGTATGCATATTTGAGAGTGGGTGGCAGTGCTTTGAGTTCAAGTTTGGGTGCTTCTTTTTTTTCATTCTCTTCCTTTGGTGCACCTTGTATATGAATCTCTACTGTTGCAGCCTCTTCGCTAGATGTTGATTCCTCCTCTGTTAACCCTTCAAGTTCTTCTTCTTCAAAAATCTCTTGTACTGCGTCTTCTAGTGAATCCAACCTCATACATTCGCCCAATGGTTCTGGTGGGTAACTCATGGCCTTGAACACATTGAATGTCATCTTTTCATTGTGTAATCTCAGGGTGAGTTCACCTTTTTGGACAACAATGATAGCTCCAGCAGTGGTCAAGAACGGTCTTCCCAGGATGATGGAGGCTTTGGCTTCCTCCTTTATGTCCAGCACTACAAAGTCTACTGGGAAGATAAAATCTCCTACCTTCACCAGCAAATCTTCTACTATGCCATGAGGAAACTTGAACGATCGGTTCCTCTAGTTGTAGGGCCATTTTTGTTAGCTTAGCCTCCTCAATCCTCATTTTTCTCATCATAGCTACTGACATCAGATTTATGCTGGCTCCTAAGTCACACAGAGCCTTCTCCACTGTGATTTCCCCTATAATACAAGAAATCTAGAAGCTCCCAGGATCCTTCAATTTCTGGGGTAGTTTGTGCTAAATGATGGCACTACATTCTTCGGTTAGTATCACAGTCTCATTGCTCTTCTAGCTTCTCTTCTTGGTCATTAATTCCTTTAAAAACTTGGTATAGAGCGGCATTTGCTCTATTGCTTAAGCAAAGGGTATGTTGATTTGTAGTTTCTTGAAGATTTCCAGAAATCTTAAGAATTGGTTGTAATTCCCCTTCTTTTTCAATTGCTGAGGGTATGGAGATTTTGGGACGTCTGGCTTCAGCATTTCTCCTTTTTGCTCTGAACTGGGAATGGGAATTTGGACTTCATCTCCTTCCTTTTCCCCTTCATTTGAGTTCTTCTCTTGTGATTTCTTGGGAATTTCCTTCAATTCTTTCCCACTTCTCAGGGTGGTAGCCTGACATTCCTCTCTTGGGTTTGGATCGGTGTTGCTGCACAGGTTATAGCTGGGAATTTGCTTGAATAGGTAGCCAATTTGTGTCTCAAGTTTCTTGATGGCAGCATCTTGATTCTGCATATTGGACCGCACTTCCTCTCGAAACATTTTACTGTCCTGGACTTCTTTGCATATTCGTTCAAGTAGGGTCTCAATCCTTGAGAGTCTATCTTTGGATGATGGTGAGTTGGAGTTGGAGGGATGAGAAGGGCCATTTTGGCTTTGGTATGGATATTGAGATGTGTTGTTAAGTGAGTGTTGATATGATCTCTGTGTGGAATGTTGGTAAGCTGCATTGTTGTTGGGGTTGTGGCGTCTCTGATCTTGGCCTTGATCTTGTTGATTTTCCCACCCAAAGTTTGGGTGGTTACTCCAACCAGGATTGTAAGTTTTGGAGTATGGATCATGGGTCTACCTAGGTGAGTTTCCAATGTAGTTGGCTTGTTCCTGATCACCCTCAACCTCTGTATTCACTCTTTCTTGAGCTGATGATGAGGTAGTGATTACTGCTACTTGATTCCTTTCCATCTTCTTGGTAAGGTCAGCCAGCTGCTTGGTGATCATCTTGTTTTGGGCCAGCAGTGCATCCACGTTGTTTAGCTCCATCATTCCTCTAGTATTGCCTCTTTCAGAAGCATAGAAGTAGTCATTGTCAGCTACAGTCTTAATAACATCTATGGCTTCTTCAATGGTCTTCTTCTTGTTCAGAGATCCCCGGATGAGTGGTCTACTGCCTTCTTTGATTCGTACGAAAGACCCTCATAGAAAATATGTAACTGCACCCATTCATTGAACATATATGGCAGGCACCTTCTTGTTAAGTCTTTGAACCTCTCCCATTCTTCATAGAGAGTTTCACCGTCTTGTTGCCTGAAAGTTTGTACCTCAGCTCTCAACCTGTTGATTCTTTGAAGAGGATAGAATCTCGCCAAGAATTTGTTCACCACATCTTCCCAGGTTGTTAAACTCTCCTTCGGGAAGCATTCCAGCCATTTAGATGCTTTCTCCTTGAGTGAGAAGGGAAACAGAAGCAGTCTGTAGGTGTCAGGATGAACACCATTAGACTTCATAGTATCATATATCCTCAAGAAGGTGGTTAGATGTTGATTGGGGTCTTCTTGGACACTTCCTCTGAATGAACAGTTGTTCTGAACAAGGGTGATGAGCTGTGGCTTTAGTTCAAAGTTATTGGCACATATGGTTGGCTTTTAGATGCTATTTCCACAGTTTCCTAGGTTTGGATTGATGTAAGATCCCAGAACCCTTCTCTCTTGTCCAGCATGACGCACTGGACCTTCTCTGCCATGGTTGTGAGCCTCTTCTTCATGATGGTTCTTGATAAACCCATATTTCATGAGTTATATTGTGCTTAGTTTGAGTGATTTATTCAATCCTTCACCCACTTATTCATATTAATTGTATGGTTTTACTTTCCCTTCCTTATTATGTGATGTATGTGAAAAATATGTTTCCTAAACTTTAAAATTAATTATTTTAATTACCTTTATTTCCATTTGATGCCGTGATTAGTGTGTTGAGTAATTTCAGATTTTCTAAGGCAGAATGACTTAAAGGATGAAAAAGAAAACGTACAAAAATGGAAGGGAAGTGCGAAACGGAGTTCCTGAAGGAACTGGCATCCACGCGATCGCATGACTGACGCGATCGCGTGCCAGAAGCAAAGAAGCAGCGACGCAGCCGCATGCCTGACGCGACCGCGCGCCTTAAGCAGAACATATATGATGCGGACGCGTGACTGACGCGACCGCGTGGCAAGGAAATGCTCCGAATGACGCGACCGCGTGACCCACGCGGACGCGTGACGGAGGCCACGTACCAGAATTCACAGAATACGCCCCCAGCAATTTCCGAAGCCCTTTTGGCCCAGATCCAAGTACAGAACACACAGATTAGAGGCTATAAAGTGTAGGAATGCATCCATTCAAAGAGAGCTCGCCAATTTTTACTTTCCATGATTTAGATTTAGTTTGAGAGAGGTTCTCTCCTCTCTCGCTTAGGATTAGGATTTAGGACTTCTCTTAGTTTTTAAGAGTAACTCTCGATCCAGGTTTAGTATTTACTTTAATTTATGTTTCTATGCTACTTTTACTTTAATGCTTTTATTCGTATCTATAAATGTTGCCAATTTGGCTTATGAACCCTTTCCATGTTATGATTTGAATTAATGATTATTTGAGGTATTTCAGTTATTGATTGCTTTCTCTTTAATTTGTGTTACCATTGCTTTCAATCTAAGGACATTTTTATTCCAGCAATTTTACTTTTCCCCCTTTTGGTCTTGGTTAAGAAATCAGTAACTCAACATTATCAAACTCAACGTAACTGATAATCGCTATCTTGCTAATTGAACAGAACTTCAATAATCCCAACTTTTTCTTAGGAATTAAATAGGATTGAAGGTCAAACTAATTAGTCCCTTGACTTTCTTTTGCTTTAGTAAAGGTTAACTAAGTGGAATTTAGATTCAACTTTCATTATTGTTGAGAGAGATAATTAAGTTAGACTTCCAATTTCTCTTACCTTGCCAAAAGTTTGCTTTACAGTTTTATTTATTTTAATTGCCATTTACTTTACTTGTCATTTAAATCACTAGCTTCTCACCTTCTAAACCCCGATTACAACCTTTATAGCCAATAATAAGAACATACTTCCTTGCAGTTCCTTGAGAAGACGACCCGAGGTTTGAATACTCGGTTAACAATTTTTAAGGGGTTTGTTACTTGTGACAACCAAAACGTTTGTAAGAAAGGTTGATTGCTTGGCTTAGTAACTATACTTACAATGAGTATTCGTTATAACTTCTAAACCATCAATCTTCAGTTCTTTCAAAATGGCGCCGTTGCCGGGGAACTGCTAACGTGTGCCTTATTATTGGTTATTGTAAATATTTTTCTTTTACTTGTTTATTTGCTTATTTTTATTTTTATTTGCATTAGTTACCATGAACTCTCACCCCTCTCGCTTTGAGTTTGGTTCTAATTTTGTTGAACGAAATAGAAGTTACAGCAGGAATGTGCATCAAGGTCAGACCAATCAAGGATGGATGGAGCCAAGAGGATCTAATCAACCCTTTAGGCAACAACACCCTCTGAGATATCATGGACAAGGACCATTCTACAATGCATACCCAGCTGAAAGATATGGTGGACAACCTTGTAACTACCAACAAGCCCCACTCCGTGCCTATAGATCATCCTTTCAATATAACCTCGAACCACCACACTCACAAGCTTCTCTTTACCATTCGCCACCATATGATCCTTCCTTACCCCGATTCCAATCCAATCACTCCCAACCACCACGACTTTCCTATGTATCATGTCCAAATCCGGCACCCCGAGAAGCAGAGGTTTGCCTAAAGGAAACAGTAAATAAACTTCAAACAACCATTCGACAACTGGAGCAAGCAGTAATTCAATGGGTTTCTAGGCGCTCAAATATACAAGGATCAGCCACAGCCCCATGTGGACAGTCTAATGAAGAGCGGAGCATAAAGGAGATACCAGAAACTCCAGTGGACAAGACAGAGAATGAATTCGTACTAGAACAAGTAGAAGAAGTTGTCACTGTACAAGAAGAAGAGTTGGTTGAAGATGTAGGAGATGCTGAACCTCCATGGGAATCCAGAACTGAGGAGAACTCCGTCAAGGACGTTACAGTTGATGCTAAGGAGCATAGTGCACAATCCCCAAGGCAAGTCATTTATGAAGAATCAGACGGAATAACCCAGGACACAAATTCCCTTGATGATGATAGTCACAAGTCTGGTTTTCTTAGTAATGAACTTGCATCCGCAAGTGAATTTTCTGAGATCGAAGAATCTTCCCCAAGTGAATACGAAGACGATGTGGAGGTAGATTTTTCTCAACCTCCAATCTATGACTCAAGTGATGAGGAAGACATAGAAGACTTTGACCAGGACACAGATATAATTGTAGAACCTTGCAAGGAAGTGGAGGAATTCACAGAAGAGCACAAGGGAGTAGAACTTACAGAACCACCGGAAACACCTACCCCAAGGCCATTACCACCTAATACAAGTTTCAAGTGGGTACAATCCTTAACCTATAACTTTACTTATTCACTTGAATATGGTTTGCTTGAAACAAATGGCCAGCTTAGAGCTCTTTGCGGCTTTAAGAGTAAGAGGGAAATGGCTCATACTCAGAGTTGGTGTACAAGGTTCAATAAGGTTCCACGCTTCACATCGAAGTACACAGATTGGTATCATGCTCAACTGCATGGATCACAGGGAACGTTTGGTCACCATGGTGAGATTCTACTCTTTAAACCGCCCGGATGGAGACATGTAGATCAAGACGGAGGCAGATTTAAAAGCAAGGCTTGGGATCCTGGAGTTTATTCTGACATTTGTCACCCCGAGAGCCTAACAATCTGTTTGAAGCTGTTCAGAAGCTTTTCATGCCTAGTTTGGGATCCCGGAGGCTATTGGAAATCCAAGCACTCGTGGAGATTTTTGGACGAATTTAAACATAAGCCGCCATAACAGGAAGCTCCTCCAACGTCCAACTTAAGGACTTTAACTAAAAGTGCTAGGTGGGAGACAACCCACCATGGTATGGTCGCTTCTTTTTCAGTTTATTTCTTGTTAATTGTTTTTGTTTTTATTTCCTTTTCATTTTACTTTATTGAACCTGGAATCATGCATAGCACTCATATTAATCATTGCATTCTGCATTTATCATACATATAAAAAAAAGGGGGTGCACGACGCGACCGCATGCCCCATGCGATCGCGTCATATTGCAAAAACACTATCCACGCGACCGCGTCACCCACGCGGCCGCATGCCCTGGAGATTGGCGTAAAGATCCAACGTCCAGAAAGTTAGGCTAGAATCGTGCGGCCCTTGTGCGTTTTGCAAAAATTAGCCCATGCGATCGCATGCCCCATGCGATCGCGTCACATGCATAAAACCAATCCCACGCGACTGCGTGAGCGACGCGATCGCGTCGCATGGATTGCACAACACCCTAGAAGGAGACAGAGAGTTGCACTGAAATGACGCTGGAGTTGTGCGTCTAGCACAAATTCCAGCGACGCGATAGCGCGACCCACGCGATCGCGTCACCCCCTCTTCTACCCCTCCCATGCGATCGCGCGACCCACGCGATCGCATCACCTCCGTTTTCACCCCCACCACGCGACCGCGTGCCCCACGCAGCCGCGTGGATTTCAAAGTATAACTGCCCTCAGCCACGCGAACCCTATACGTTGCGCAGCCCCCCAACCCTTTTTCCTCCCCCTCTCCTCCTCCAAGCACTAACCACCACCACGCCACCTCCGCGCCACCACCCGGAAGCCGCCGACCACCCAGACGCCACCGTCACCTACCCCCTCCCTCATTTCCCCTTCTTTCTTCTTCTTTCTTTTTCCTCCATCCTCCTCCGCCACTGTTTTCCCCCCGCGCCACCACACGACGCCGCCACCGTCCAACCGCACCCCCCTTCAACCAGCAACACCACCCCTTTCTCCCCTCCCTTTCCATACGCCCATCACTCTCTCCTTCCCCCTGCCGAACAGCCGCACCGCCGTGCCCACCACTGCGAGCCGCCGTGCCCACCACTGCCAGCCGCCGTGCCTACCACCGGACGCTACCATCACCACCACCCAGCCACCTTTCTGCTTACTCTCATTATTCAACCTTCCAGGTTCCACAACACGCAATCCCTTTTATCCGTTCGCAGTTATTCTTATTTTTTCCATTTTATGTTCATGTTTAGGCTAGTTAGATATGCATGTTGTAGTGGATTTTAGGTTGTTAGGTAGCCTAGGCTGTGGTTAGTGGATTTAGGTCTGTTTCCTTGCACTGTTCATGTTTTTGTTTTATCAAATCTGCAATTC
Organism: Arachis ipaensis; assembly: GCF_059453495.1. Taxonomy (NCBI): domain Eukaryota; kingdom Viridiplantae; phylum Streptophyta; class Magnoliopsida; order Fabales; family Fabaceae; genus Arachis; species Arachis ipaensis. The sequence goes on from NC_142439.1 coordinate 100,401,037, forward strand.
TGCTGTTACTGTGACCTTGTTCATATGCTGTGATTTTCTGTATTTGCTGCTTGTTACTCTGAATTTTCATGTTTATATTAATTATAGGTAACTGCAGCAAGTTTTTTTAATTCATATGAACTGCCTTGTTGTTGTTTATTTTCCGGGATAATCCAATTTTAGCCGAAATACTGTCCAAATTTTTTGTAAAATGTTGTCATTCATGTTTTGGTTTGGCAATTTGAACTCTGTTGTCCTCTGCTTTAACCAAACCATTTCATGAATGCCATGGCAGACTTTCTTATCCTCTTTGATTTCCTGGTTTATAAACTGCATTTGTGATATTCTGATTCCAATTTTTACTTTCGTTATTCCAATTTGAATCAACATCACCCTGTTTTCCTTGTTCGGTTATGAGTTATTTTTAGTCATAATTGTGAATCCTTGTTCCGTGGAATATTTTCTTTATGCCACTTACTTTAACCCACATTTTACTGCCTCACTAATTTTAATTTACTAACTCCTCTTTCAAATTCTAACCATACTAACTTTTTAAAATCTCTTTTCTGATTTTTTTTTCACCCTCCTCTAACTTTCTAACCATCGCATAATGACAATTTTTCTATTTAACTTGAATTCTGATACATTTTGGATTGTAATTTCTTCCTTTCAAACTTTTAAACTACTATACAATCCTTAATGCACATTTACTTAACTCATTTACCTCATTCTAATTCTCCCTTGCCACTTTGTGTTTTCTTTGACTATATGCCTACTTGCTTCCCTATTTTTATATATCCTGGTTTTCCGTCTTTCAGGATGTCTGCCTCACAGAGGAAAGGCAAAGGCAAGGCTACTGGCAAGCGCAAAAGAGGAGATTTCTCCCAGTCCATCATTGACTTAATGCATGATTCCTCATAGCGGGAGAAGAACTTTACACAGCAGGAAAAAGCTGACCAGCTGCTCCCTGCAAATGATTCAATAAAATTTGCAAATCGATACTGTGAGCTGAAGTATCCGGCATTTGCAAACTCCAGGAACCTATACCTGGAGAGAACTCTGAAGATTCCAGAAGCACTCTAGCAGTACACCACTAAGCAAATCAAGCAAAGAGGCTGGTTCTTTCTGGAGAGAGCACTGACAGAGGTCAATGCATCTTGGGTCAGGGAATTCTACTGCAATTACTGCATCACTACCCTAGATGCAGTGAACCTGAGAGGAAAGCAGATTCTGGTCACTGAGGAGGCCATAGAGGACATTCTCCGGCTCCCAGCCAAGTCCGATCAGCCTGATGGTTATCAAAAGGCTGAGGAGGACATGCGCCTGATGCGGTTTGATTGGGATGCTGTGAAAGCACGGATAGCTCTCGACCCGACTGTTCCTTGGGAGATGGGTCAGGACACCACCATGCCTAAAGGGATCAAGAGGGCGTACTTAAATGATGAGGCTCGGTTATGGCACTAGATCTTGAGCAACTATGTGATGCCGAGTACTCATGAGACGGAGATCCCGGCTGCTATGATCACCCTCCTATGGTCTGTGATGGAGGGTAAGGATCTTTATCTGCCACGCTTTATCCGGCATTATATGGCCAGGGTCCACGTCCGAGGCACCCTCCCTTTTCCTTATCTGGTTACACAGCTAGGCCGTCGAACTGACGTGCCATGGGAGGATGCCGACGAGAGACCACCAGCGGCGGACTGCAGGAAGATCATTCCTCACAGCAGGAACTTCCTAGCTTTGGGCTACAGACCACCACCCTTCACTGCTACTGATGAGACAGCCCCACCGTCTGCTGGACCCTCTTCATCCACAGCTGCCCCTGCTGCCCCCGCTGCCACCACTGCACCTCCACCTGCCTCTGAGCCCGTATACCGCCTCGTGCACCGCCTATTCCGACAGCTTGATCAGATGGAGCGCCGTAACCGGCGCCGGCTGCGACGCTATTTGCATCTAAAGCTGATGATCCGACAGGGTGGTGACATCCCTCCGAGCCCGACACACCATCAGAGCCATCAGAGGAGGAGGAGGATGAGCACGAGGGGGGACTCATTCCCAGGCGGAGACCCATCAGCAGGCAGGCACAGAGCAGGCTACACCACATCAGGAGGTCCCACATCAGATTGAGGCTACAGATCCAGAGATCCCGATCTAGTTGGCCCCTCCTCTACAGCAGCCAGATCCTCAGCCCACCACCACCACAGAGCTTCCAGCTACCATCCCTACCAGTGATGACACCCTTCACACCCGGCTTGACTGAGCATCAGGGACGATGCTTTATTTTAAGTGTGGGGAGGTCGCCATCTCTGGCGTTTTATTTTGGTGAACCACTACATCTCTTTTTTCTTTTATTTTGGATATTTTTCTGTATTTTTCTTTTTACTGTTATTTTCTGAGTACTTATACATTGCTACTTTTATGTATTTTTACTCTATTTCCGCATTTTGCATTTTTAGTTTATATTTTAGCTATTTAGTTTATTTTAGTTATTTAGTTTAGTTTGCAATTCTGACTTATTAGTGGATTAATTAGTATAGTTTACCCTTTTTAGCATAAGATAGCATAGTTTAAATTGAAAAATATAAAAAGGTAGTAAGCTAGGAAATTGAACATAATAGATTTAAATCCATAAACCTTGTATATATTGCATTACATCATATAGTTAAGTTGACAACATTTCATCAAGGAGGAACATTAAAACTTTAAAGGCTACCCTAAATAATTTTTTTATGAGAATAATGGGAATTTTTAACTAAACCTGCATAACATATATGAATGATATATGATGCTTGAGTTAGAGAACACACAGCCTATGAGTCTTGAGCTTAATTGTATGGTTACATTCAAACCATAATTTCATTCATGTGTGTTTCGCTTCTTTTTATTCTGATGTCCTTTACTTTGCTTTAATCTATATGTCCAATTATAGAATATAGAATATAGAATATAGAATATAGAATATTGATACATACCAAAAGAATGATTGAGGCCATCATTTGATTTTAGCTCACTTACCCCAAAATAACCTACCTTTCACATCACCCTTGTTAGCCCCCTTGAGCCTTTAAAATCCCTTTTATTCTATTTAGCCACACTACTAGCCTTAAGCAGAAAAACAAAATAAAATCTCAAGTTGAATCCTTGGTTAGCTTAAGATAGAAAATTATGAATAGATTAAAATGTGGGAAACCTATTGGGAACATGGATGATAGAAACAAAAGGTAGAAAAAGTTGAAAGAAATAAAATAACTCAGAAACTTTGGGAAGCATGCTCATGAGAAATCAAAGTTAAGTCACCATGTGCATAAAAAAAAAAGAAGTTATTTTTCGGCAATTAATAAAAGGGATACAAAATTCCCCAATGCAAAATAAATGCACATGGGATAAAAATAAAAAAAAAATTGAAGCATGAGCATGTAACAACAAGTGGAAAAATATGGGAAAATAGGTAAAGAAGTTCTGTTTTACTAAATATGTATGTTAGGTGAGATCTTAGTCTAATTAAGGATTCACTTATTAGCTCACTTAGCCTTATACATATATCCTTACCTTTACCTTAGCCCCATTACAACCTTAAGTAAAGACCTCATGATTTTTGGTATGACTGTACTCTATAATTGTTGATTGGTTAGATGAAGAACAAAGTTATAGAAAGTAAGAATAAAAAGAAAAGTAGAGTGAATAAACCCAATAAACACTGAGTGACTAGAGGGTAAACACAAAATCCAGTGAGGGTTCAATAGCTCATCAACATATATCTGTGCTTAAATTACTAATTGTTTTGCAAGTTTGTACAATATTTTTCTTTCCCATCTCATTTGCAGAAGTGCTTTATTATTTAAGGGTTGGCAATATATATATATATATATGACTCCTTGAGAATGTAAATTAAATTAACTATATGTAAGCTTTATATATGAGTGGATAAATTAGAATTGCATGACTCATTTAGGTAGATGCATTTAGAATAGGTTGCATTGCATAACATTCCACCACTTTAACCTTACCTTATTCTTTACCTTGGATTCAGCATGAGGACATGCTATTGTTTAAGTGTGGGGAGGTTGATAAACCCATATTTCATGAGTTATTTTGTGCTTAGTTTGAGTGATTTATTCAATCCTTCACCCACTTATTCATATTAATTGCATGGTTTTACTTTCCCTTCCTTATTATGTGATGTATGTGAAAAACATATTTCCTAAGCTTTAAAATTAATTATTTTAATTACCTTTATTTCCATTCGATGTCGTGATTAGTGTGTTGAGTAGTTTCAGATTTTCTAAGGCAGAATGACTTAAAGGATGGAAAAGAAAACGTACAAAAATGGAAGGGAAGTGCGAAACGGAGTTCCTGAAGGAACTGGCATCCATGCGATCGCATGACTGACGCGATCGCGTGCCAGAAGCAAAGAAGCAGCGACGCAGCCGCATGACTGACGCGACCGCGCGCCTTAAGCAGAACGTATATGACGCGGACGCGTGACTGACGCAACCGCGTGGCAAGGAAATGCTCCGAATGACGCGACCGCGTGACCCACACGGACGCGTGACAGAGGCTACGTACCAGAATTCACAGAATACGCCCCCAGTGATTTCCGAAGCCCTTTTGGCCGAGATCTAAGTACAGAACACACAGATTAGAGGCTATAAAGTGTAGGAAAGCATCCATTCAAAGAGAGCTCGCCAATTTTCACTTTCCATGATTTAGATTTAGTTTGAGAGAGGTTCTCTCCTCTCTCTCTTAGGATTAGGATTTAGGACTTCTCTTAGTTTTTAAGAGTAACTCTCGATCCAGGTTTAGTATTTACTTTTAATTTATGTTTCTATGCTACTTTTACTTTAATGCTTTTATTCGTATCTATAAATGTTGACAATTTGGCTTATGAACCCTTTCCATGTTATGATTTGAATTAATGATTATTTGAGGTATTTCAGTTATTGATTGCTTTATTTTTAATTTGTGTTACCATTGCTTTCCATCTAAGGACATTTTTATTCCAACAATTTTACTTTTTCTCCTTTTGGTCTTGGTTAAGAAATCAGTAACTCAACATTATCAAACTCAACATAACTGATAATCGCTATCTTGCTAATTGAACTGAACTTTAATAATCCCAACTTTTCCTTAGGAATTAAATAGGATTCGAAGGTCAAACTAATTAGTCCTTTGACTTTCCTTTGCTTTAGTAAAGGTTAACTAAGTGGAATTTAGATTCAACTTTCATTATTGTTGAGAGAGATAATTAATTTGGACTTCCAATTTCTCTTACCTTGCCAAAAGTTTGCTTTACAGTTTTATTTATTTTAATTGCCATTTACTTTACTTGTTATTTAAATCACTAGCTTCTCACCTTCTAAACCCCGATTACAACCTTTATAGCCAATAATAAGAGCATACTTCCTTGCAGTTCCTTGAGAAGATGACCCGAGGTTTGAATACTCGGTTAACAATTTTTAAGGGGTTTGTTACTTGTGACAACCAAAATGTTTGTAAGAAAGGTTGATTGCTTGGCTTAGTAACTATACTTACAACGAGTATTCGTTATAACTTCTAAACCATCAATCTTCAGTTCTTTCAGTTATCCATATTCTCATCCATGTTTGGTTCAAAATACTCCTCCTCTTCCTCAACACTAACGACTCTCTTTCCTCTTGCTTCCCTCCTTAGTCTAAGGAAGGTTCTCTCAGGTTCAGAATCAAAGGAAGTTGAAGCCCCGCTTGTTCTACCTATCATACAACCAACAAGGCACAAGCAAGAAAGAGATAAATGTAGGAAGTATTCTTGTCAGAAATGCTGTTAGTGTGAGTGATGCAATATATCAAACAGTTAGTGGGTTAGTGAACTGAATTGTAACAAATAAGAGAACACTACAAACGGGTAATGGGTAAAGGAAAGAAAATAACTACAACTGAAAGTAAATCACTCAAATGAAATTAAATCAAACAAAAGAAAAATGATTAATCTAGGTAATAAACCAATTTAATCATTGTTGATACAAAATCAATCCCCGGCAACGGCGCCATAAAATTGATGCACGGAAACTTGTCTCTCAACAATTTTCCCTCGGCAAGTATACCGATTTGTTGTCAAGTAAAAACTCACAATAGAGTGAGGTCGAATCCCACAGGGATTGATTGGTCAAGCAACTTTAATTGGAAGAATGTTCTAGTTGAGCTAAGCAGAATTTGATTGGAGAATTGCAGGAAATTAGATGGCAGAAAGTAAATGGCAGGAAATGTAATTACTGGAAATAAAGGACTGAATGTAAATGACGGAAAGTAAATTGCAGAATCTTAAATGGGAAATGGGGAATATGAACATAAAAGTAAATGGCAGAAGGTAAAGAGAATGGGTAAAATCAGAAATGGGGAGTTCATTGGGCTCAGGAGATGTTGTATTCTCCGGATCAAGTTCATTTTCATCTCTTCCTCAATCAATACATTCATTGATCTCCTTGGCAATCTTAAGTGATTGAATTCCAATTCCTTGGTAATTCAATCTCTCAAATCTTGATCAATAGCCAATTTCTTGGTCTGATTGATCATGAGAAGAGATGAAGTGTGGTCAATGATTATACCACATGTATTCTAACGTGGCGAAAATTTGCGAGTCAAGAATTGTTATAAGATACGCGTTGCAAGTATAGTTCTTAACCAACCAGAATTCCGCTTATCAATTTAGAAGGTTGTCACAAAAATTAAAATTAAAATACTGGGAGTATGAATCCCAGGTCGTCTCCCAACAAGTTGCAGAAAGGTGTGCTATTTTATTAATCAGATGTTTTCAAAAAGGGTTTGAGTTGAATAAACAGGAAATTAAATTAGAGAAATTAAATAATTTAAATAAAAGCCTTGACTAGGAGTAGATTAGTTGGAAGCCCTATTCTTGTTGAAGTACTCTCAAGATTAATTGATAATTGAAGGTTGTTCTGTTTAGTTATCCCTTACTAGGTAAGGGAAAGTCAAACAAGTTGGAATGCTGTTTCTATTCACAAGTTCCAATCCGCTCAATTGAAAAGGATTAGTGTCATTGACTAGAGAGCATTCCAACAGTAAACCCAATTACAATTTTTCTTTTAAGCATCCCAACTCAAGGGTTCCTTTCAATCAACTCCCCATCAAGTTAGGGAACTACTCGCTCATTGTGAATGTAGAACTCATAACATAGGAAAGGGAATTAAAGAAAGACATGATAAATAAAACTCAAAGGAATCAATTAAAAATAAAAGTAATTCTTGTATTAATAAATTCTAAAATAATCCAATAGTGAAAGTGAATAAATTAAAGGATATGGAAGAGTAAAGCCAAGTAAAGAAAATGAACTAGAATGACGAAGTCTTGATGAGGTAATAACTCTTTTCAATATCCCAATGCAAAGAGCAATCGAAAATAAAAATCTATGAACTATGAATGTGTAGAGAGAAAACCTAGAGAAGGAGTAAAACTAGATCTAAAAACTAAAATTGTGTAGAATGAATGTTGTTGTTGGTTTCTGCATGTCCTCTGGCTCTAATCTGCTTTTCTGGGCCAAAAACTGGGTCAAAACAGGGCCCAAAATTGCCCCCAGTGAATTCTGCAGATTATGCAGATCGCGCACGTCACAGGATCGCGTCATTCATGCGGACGCGTCATTTGGCGTTTTGCTTTGCCACGCGGGCGCATCGTCCATGCCTCCGCGTCACTTGTGCTATTCCAATTCGCGCGGTCACGTGAGCCATGCGGCCGTGTCACTGTGATTTCCTCTCTTTCGCGCGATCGTGTGAGCCATGCGGCCGCGTCACTTCTCGCTGGTCATCTCCTCAACTTCTTGTGTTCCTTCTATTTTTGCAAGCTTCCTTTCCAATCTCCAACTCATTCATGACCTATAAAGCTTGAAACATTTAACACACAGATCACGACATCGAATGGAATAAAGGAGAATTAAAATACATAATTAAAAGTCTCTTAGGAAGCAAGTTTTTAATCATGTGATAATTTTAGGAAGGAAATATAAATGCATGCTAATCATATGAATAAGTGGGTAAAGATCATGATAAAACCACACAATTAAACTCATTATAAACCATAAAATAGTGGTTTATCAACCTCCCCACACTTAAACATTAGCATGTCCTCATGCTTAGTTGAAGGAGATAGAATAAATGAGTAGGAACATGTAAAACTCATGCAATGCAACCTATATGATTCTTGTCCACTTGATCAATAGTAAATAAACTCTTCGAAACAATTACAAATCAAATTCCACTAATTCAATTCTCGTACAGTAAGAACAGATAAAAATGCAAGAATGTAGCTCATGAAAGCAGGGAACATAGAATTTTAAGCATTGAACCCTCACTGATGATGTATGTACGCTCTAATCTCTCTAATGTATAGGGCAATCACTCTATCCTTCTCTAATCATGCTCTCTAATTTTTGTTCTTCTCTTAATCAATCAACAACATTTAATATACCAATGCAAACATCATGAGGTCTTTTCAAGGTTGTAATGGGGCCAAAGTAATGGTAAGGATACATATATGGCTGAGTGAGCTTATAAACTGAATCTTTGATTAACCCAAGCTTTAACATAACCTATATATATATATATATATATATATATATATATATATATATATATATATATATATATATATATATATTCCATATAACTTTAGAATTCATACCTAGCTACCCAGAATTTCCCTTTCACATTCCGTACTCATGTATCAACTTTTTATCTTAATTTTATCGTACATGCATTGATCTTTGAATTCTTAACTTAACATTGGGGTAATTTTGTCCCCTTATTTATTTATTGAATATTTTTAGTTTTTTTTTAACATAAACATAAAAATAAACATAGCTTATCAATGCACATAGATTTTTAATTCTTATAGTTTCACATGAGTAGGTATCCAAATTCTCATTATATTATCATGACACATTCCCTTATTATCTTTTGTTCCCACAATTTCCCATACTTAATTAGCACAGACAATTCTATCTTAAGCTAACCAAAGATCCAGTTTGGGATATACAATTGTTTTTCCGCTTAAGGCTAGTAATGTGGTAAAATATAGAACAAATGGGATTTAAAGGCTCAAAGTGGCTAACAAAGGTAATTGAAAGGGTAGGTTTAATTTGGATAAGTGAGCTAAATAATTAATGGCCTCAATCATATGCAAACATACAAATATAATAAACATTGGACATATAGGATGAAACAAAATATAGATTACAATCATAGAGAAGTAAACACACAAGAATAAAATAATTATGGTTAAATAATGTAACCATGCATAAAGGCTCAAATCTCACAGGTTGTGTGTTCTTTAGCTTAAAAATCAAGTTCCAAATACAACCTCAAGCAAATTTAACATAAAAGTTTTAATTGAAATTAGTGAAATTTTGTTCCAAAAATAGAGTCTTAGAAGAAACTTATTGTCTTTTCAATCAAGTAGAGCATGCATGTAACTAATCTATTACTATGCAATTTATCTTATTCTACAAAAGAAAAAAAAAACTAACTAAATATCCTAATTTATTGGTGTTTAGGGAAGAGAAATTACCTCCGGAAGTCAGGTACTGACCGACCTCCCCATACTTAAGGCTTTGCACCGTCCTCGGTGCTATCTGTCAGAAACAAAAGTGGGCTGGTAGCAGTATCTCCACAGTCGGGGCCATCATGGCTTCCTGTGCTGGTAAAGGAAGTGGAGTCCGGGGTGTCTGAGTCCTTGAATTTTCCCATAATCAGCTCCTTGAGGTATGTGAATCGGCGCTTGTTACGGCGCTCTCTCATCTTAGCTTTGTGTTCCTGCCGATCCAACCTTTCGAGTATCTGATGGAGCAGTTGGTCTGTTGTAGGTACTTGTGGTGTTGAAGAAGGAATATCTTCAACCAGTTTAGTAGGATGGCTTGTGGCGGCTGGTGGAGGTCTGCGGTATTTCCCGTTAGGGACATACTGATCATCCCGTGGAAGCATGGCTTTGGTGTCCCCAGCTCTGTAGGAGACTCCGGCTACTGAGACAAGATCTGAGACCAAGGCGGGAAAAGGTAAGTTTCCCGCAATTTGTACATGTCCCATGGCATTCCGGATGTGTCTCGGTAGATTCAGAAGTTGGTCTGTAAGGATGCACCATAATAGGACGGCCATGTCCGCAGTGAAAGAGGACTCGTGAGTGCTCGGAAAGACATAATGGGGCATGATCTGTGCCCATACGCGAGCCTCCAAGGTAAGTGCTGAAGCCGATATTCCCTTAGGGCGGGTACGATAGTATCCGTAGATCCAACGGCTGCCAGGTAGTGCGATAACTCTGAGAACGGCGTCCGAGTCAAATTGGTACATCTGGCGCTTGAGTGTGGCTTCTTGAAAGGCGTCCAATCCTTCTGGAACAGGGGGAAGACCTAGAGCTCTTTGAATGGCCTCTTCTATAATGGGGACCTGCTTCTGACGTACAAAGACAGACTGCAGGGTTGGCAGGTGGAAGTTGGAGTAGAACTCGACTACCCAAGAAAGATTGACCTGCCTCGGCTGTCTCTGTAGGAAACCCCATTGTCTTTGTGCAATTTGCGGCTCAACAAAGGTAGCAATATGGTTTGGGAGGAGAAGAAGGTATTCGTTGTTGTAACTCCTTTCTGCCAGGATGGGGAACATCTGCTCACAGTAGCGATTGGGAAATCGCGCAGTGTCCTTTGCTGGGAAGGCTTTTTCTTTATCATCAACCTTTATAATCCTCTTAGTTCTTTTTGTTGAGGGTTTAACCGCAGTTGAAGAGGGCTCTGCCACTAATGCTCTTTTTGTTCCTCTTCTTGCTAGTGGTTTGGGAGTAGCTTTCTCTTTTCCTTTCTTGGTGGCCATCTTGAAAGGGAGAAAAGAGGAAGTATGTCAAAATGTCAAGGAGTAAAGCAAGGAATATGATGGTATGGGTGGCAATCAATGCACATTAAAGATGAATGAAGTGAACACATGGTCATGACTACATGTGAAAAGTTCATCAAAGGGAATAGAGCAAGTGCATGTTTGGGTAATTAGATGCAAGATGTTTATTGGCATGCTGGCAAAGGCATGAGTAGCATAGATCAAGCATCACGCGTAACAAACCATCACGTTTGTATTGACAATTATTTTCAACGAATAAAATATGAAAGGGGTTTTGTGAAAAACAAGCATTGAATAGTAGAATAGAATAATGTAGAAAAATGCATAAGGCCATATTGGCTTTTTCACAAACACATAGCATGTATGGGAAAGAGGGTATAGAAAATATTAAATTAAACATGTAAGCAACCCTTTTTAAAAAGGTATATAATTGCCAAACAAGTTTACAACAATCCACAAGCATATAATGAGAAACAATGGCTCAAATAAATTTCTAACACCAAGTAAAAAAGAAAAAGAAGAAAAAGAAAATATGGATAATGAAAGTAAAAAAGAAAAGAAAAGAAGGTAACATAAAAAAAATAAGAAGAATAATAGAAAAGTAAGGGGGAAGAAGAAAAGAAAACCTTGTTAATGGGAGTGAGAGAGAAAGTGTGTGTAGAAAGTGAGAAAGAAGGAAGAAGGGAGAAAGAAGAAATAGGGGGAAAAGAGAAAATAGGATTTGTGGAAAAGAAAGATAATAATTGGCAAACTAGGGAAGCTGTGCGGCGCAATCGACACGGTTGCGCGAATTGCGCTTATACTGATTGACGCGGTCGCGTCGGTCACGCGGTCGCGTGACCCGTTTTATGCTACTGGCGCGAGGGCAGCCTTGCGCTCGCACAACTCTCTGTTCAAAATCTTATTTTGCCAAATTTTTGGGTGACACGATCGCGTGGGCATGCGAACACGTGAGTGGCCATTAGAAGGATATGACGCGGTCGCGTCGGTCACGCGGCCGCGTGGGAAGAATTTTGCATTCAGCACCAATCCAGCACCACTCTAGCACGACTTTCGGTCGTGCACCCTTTTCACATCGAATTTCAGGGCACGCGGTCGCGTGGGTCACGTGGTCGCGTGGGAGGCCAATGTTCCCATGTGACGCGGACGCGTCGGCGACGCGGTTGCGTGGGGCGATTTGTGCCATTGGCACGCCTCTAGCCACGCTTTTGCGTGACTCTCTGTTCGTTTTATTATTTCCTCCCATCTCCTGCGACGCGGACGCGTCAATGAGGCGGTCGCGTCGCGTGAAAATTTTTTTTTTTAAATAAAAGTATGCAAATGCAGATGCACGAAATGTACTAATAAAGAGAAGAGTTATTGAATAGAAAAACTAAGAATAAAGAAAAGAACGATCATACCATGGTGGGTTGTCTCCCACCTAGCACTTTGCTTTAACGTCCGTAAGTTGGACGCTCTACTAGCTCAGGCTTCGGCTATGTGGGGATCTTCCAAGAAGAAGATCTCGAGCTCCTTGTTTTTCTTCAGCTTCTCACCATGGTACAGCTTTAAACGATGTCCATTAACTTTGATAAGTTCAGAGCTTGAAGGATGGCTTAGGTGATAAACTCCGTATGGTTCGGCCTTCTCTACTCTGTATGGACCTTCCCATCTTGATCTCAACTTGCCTGGCATGAGCCTCAATCGAGATTTGTAAAGGAGGACTAAATCCCCAGGTTGGAACTCTTTTCTCTTGATGTGCTGATCATGTACAACCTTCATCTTCTCCTTGTATAGTCTTGAGTTCTCATAAGCTTCTAGGCGAAGGCTTTCCAATTCTTGCAGTTGCAATTTCCTTTCAGCTCCGGCTTTTTCAATTCCCATGTTGCACTCCTTTACTGCCCAAAAGGCTTTGTGCTCTACTTCAACAGGGAGATGACAAGCTTTTCCATAAACTAAGCAGAAAGGACTCATCCCAGTGGGTGTTTTGTATGCTGTTCTGTATGCCCAGAGTGCATCTTGTAGCCTGGTGCTCCAGTCTCTTCTATGAGGTTTGACTATCTTCTGCAAGATACGCTTTATCTCTCTGTTTGACACCTCGGCTTGCCCATTAGTCTGAGGATGGTAGGCTGTTGCAACCTTATGGATTATCCCATGCTTCTTCATTAATCCTGTTAGTCTCCTGTTACAAAAATGGGTGCCTTGATCGCTCACGATTGCTCGTGGTGATCCAAAACGACAAATAATGTGGTTTCTCACAAAGGAAACAACAGTGTTAGCATCATCAGGGCGGGTAGGAATTGCTTCCACCCATTTGGAAACGTAATCCACGGCTAACAATATATAAAAATAACCATTAGAAATTGGAAATGGACCCATGAAGTCAATGCCCCAAACATAAAAAAATTTCACAGAAAAGCATAATTTGTTGAGGCATCTCATCCCTCTTGGATATATTACCAAATTTTTGGCATGGAAAACAAGATCTACAAAATTCAGCAGCGTCTCTAAAAAGTGTAGGCCACCAGAATTCACAGTCTAAGATTTTTCTAGCTGTTCTTTGAGGGCCAAAATGTCCTCCACTCTCAGATGAGTGACAGGCCTCTAAGATGGACTGGAATTTTGATTGAGGCATACACCGTCTAATTACCTGGTTAGCGCCACATCTCCATAAATATGGGTCATCCCATATATAATATTTAGATTCGCTTTTCAGCTTGTCTCTTTGATGCTTAGAAAAGTTTGGAGGAAAGGTGCGGCTAACTAGATAATTAGCTACAGGTGCATACCAAGGGACTACCTCAGATACTGCTTGCAGGTTATCAAATGGGAAATTATCAGCTATAGGAGTGGGGTCATCTGTAATGTGCTCAAGGCGACTCAAATGGTCTGCCACTAAATTCTGGTTACCACTCCTATCCTTAATTTCTAAATCAAATTCTTGTAATAGCAGTATCCAACGTATAAGCCTTGGTTTGGACTCCTTTTTAGCTAATAGATACTTTAGAGCTGCGTGGTCCGAGTACACTACTACCTTCGTACCAAGTAAATAGGCTCAGAATTTATCCAGAGCAATAACAATAGCAAGAAGCTCTTTCTCAGTAGTAGTGTAATTGGACTGAGCGGCATCTAAAGTTTTAGACGCATAAGCAATAACAAAGGGGTCCTTACCTTCACGTTGAGCCAGTGCTGCTCCTACTGCATGGTTGGAGGCATCGCACATTATTTCAAATGGCTGGCTCCAGTCTGGTCCTCTCACAATTGGAGCTTGAGTCAGGGCGGTCTTCAGCTTATCAAACGCTTGTTTGCAATCCTCACTGAACTCGAACTCAATATCTTTCTGCAGTAGCCTGGATAAGGGAAGTGCTACCTTACTGAAGTCCTTAATGAATCTCCTGTAAAAACTTGCATGGCCAAGGAACGAACGGACTTCCCTCACAGAGGAAGGGTAAGGTAAACTAGAAATAACATCCACCTTTGCTGGATCTACAGAAATGCCAGTATTAGACACAACATGTCCTAGTACAATACCTTGTTTTACCATAAAGTGATATTTTTCAAAATTTAATACAAGGTTTGTACTGACACATCTATCTAATACTCTAGATAATCCATCTAAGCAAAGGCTAAAGGAATCGCCATATACACTAAAATCATCCATAAAAACTTCCATACAGTCCTCAATAAGATTAGAGAAAAGACTCATCATGCACCTTTGGAAGGTAGCTGGTGCATTACACAAGCCAAAGGGCATTCTCTTGTAAGCATAAGTCCCAAAAGGACATGTAAAAGTGGTCTTTTCCTGATCCTCAGGAGCTATATGAATCTGGAAATAACCTGTGTAACCATCTAGAAAATAATAATGTGATTTACCTGACAGGCGATCCAGCATTTGATCAATGAATAGAAGAGGATAGTGATCCTTACGAGTGGCCTGGTTGAGGCGTCTGTAGTCAATACAGACCCTCCAGGCGTTTTGAACTCTGGTTGTAATGAGATCTCCATGCTCATTCTTCACTGTAGTGACTCCAGACTTCTTGGGCACTACTTGTACTGGGCTTACCCATTCACTGTCTGAAATGGGGTAGATGATGTCTGCCTCCAGTAGTCTGGTCACTTCCTTCTTGAAAACCTCTAAGATAGTGGGGTTCAGTCTTCTCTGGGGTTGACGGACAGGTCTTTCTCCCTCTTCTAAAAATATCCTATGCTCATAGACTTGAGGGTTGATGCCTACTATGTCTGCCAAACTCTAACCAATTGCCTACTTGTGCCTCCTCAGCACACTAAGTAACTACTCTTCCTGTTGAGGAGTGAGTTCCCTTGCAATGATAACTGGAAACTTCTGCTCGTCTTCAAGGTAAGCATATTTGAGGTGTGGAGGAAGGGGTTTTAATTCTAACTTCTGATCATGGTTAGGCTCTGGGTTGTCTGGAGCTGGTAACAATGGTAAAGCACTGTCATTGTCGTCTGAGAATGTCCCCACACTTGGACCTTGTCCAATGTACTTCTCTTCAAATTCCTCCTGGTGGACTTCAGCCACGGTTTCATCTATAATGTCACATTGGAGGATAGAATGATCCTCCGGAGGATGCTTCATAACTCCATTCAGATTGAAGATTACTACTCGACCATCTATTTCAAAAGAGTATGTTCCTGAGAAAGCATCTAATTTGAACTTCGAGGTCTTCAGGAATGGTCTTCCGAGTAGGATTGATGAGGGCTTCTCTGAGTCATTTTGGGGGCATCTCCAGGATTTAAAAATCAATGGGAAATGTGAGCCCCTTAATGCCTACTAATACATCTTCAGCAACTCCAGCCACTGTAATAATGCTCTTATCTGCTAACACAAAACGAGCTGCCGACCTTTTTAAGGGAGGGAGCCTCAAAATATCATATATAGACAAAGGAATTATACTCACACATGCTCCTAAATCACACATGCAGTTAGAAAATACTACACCACCAATAGTACAATTAACCATACATGGACCTGGGTCACTACACTTTTCAGGTAAACCTCCCATTAAAGCAGATATGGAACTACCTAAAGAAATAGTTTCTAATTCATTAATTTTGTCTTTATGTATACATAAATCTTTTAGAAACTTTGCATATTTAGGTACCTGTTGAATAACATCAAAAAGAGGAACATTTACCTCAACCTTTTTGAATATCTCTACCATTTTGGGATCAGGTTCCAGCTGCTTCCTGGGCTTCCTTGCAAGTTGTGGAAATGGAATGGGAGTGGTGTCTTCTGCAGTGTCTGTGCCCTTTGGTGCTTCCTCCTGTGGTTGAACTTCTTCTTTTTCATCTATGTCCTGTATGTCCTCTTCCTCTTCATCATCTTCTATTTCCACTACCTCTTCAGCTGAGGCGTGTTCTGGTGGGCTTGGCTCCACCTGATTCCTCTCCTGCAGTGTGGTTCCGAACCTTAGGGTGATGGCATTAATGCCACCCTTTGGATTGGGTAATGGTTGAGAGAGAATTCCACTAGAGCTCAAAGGCTGGTTATTGGAGTTATTCATTGATCCAATCTGTGAGACAAGAGCTTGCAGGGTAGAGTTCAGACCATTTAGTGTAGCATAAAGGCTATTTTTCATGGTATGTTGTCTCCGATCAATAGATTGTAGTAAGTCATCATTAGCAGATGAAGAAGGATAAGTAATTTGAGAAGTCTGCTGTTGGGTATTCTGTGGGCCTTGGGATTGCCTCAGGTGAGGTGCTCTGTGTGGCTGGTACTGGTTCTGCTGCTTGTTGATGTTGTTATTCCACCTCTGATTTCCCTGATTGTCTCTGTCTCCTCTGTTGTTGTTGTTGTCCCTCCAATTTTGGTTAGAATTGTCCTGCCATCCGTGGTTGTAACTGCCACTTTGATTGTACCCTTGGTTGGGGTGGTCATAGAAGTTATGAGTGGCTGTCATGGTGTTGTCTTCCTGCTGGAGTTGCAGACATTCATCAGTATAATGGCTATAATCAGCACATATTCTGCAAACTCTCTATGGGACTAACTGTTGGCTTTGTTGTGGTAGAGAAGGTTGAGCTTGCTGAACTTGTTGTTGATTCAATTGCATCTGCTTCAGCAAGTTGGTCATTTCACAGATACTCTGAGTTAGAGCAGCAGTCTCTCTGCTAGAGGATACTTCTGCAACGCCTTTTGAACGGCCTTGTTTCTGCTTGTGATTCCGAGTAGATTCAGCTAAGTCGCTGATTAATTGCCATGCCTCATCGGTGGTCTTGTACTTTTTCATAGACCCATTGCTAGCACTTTCCAATGTGGTCTTATCTTGGGGCCTCATGCCCTGTGTGACATAACCGAGTAACACTATCTTGTCAATCATATGGTGGGGGCAAGCTTCTAGAAGATTATTGAAGTGCTCCCAGTATTCATAGAGAGTCTCAGATTCGTCCTGAACAATCATGGAAATGTCTTTCCTCAGTTTATCAGTAACTTCAGCTGGAAAGAACTTTTCCAAGAATTCTCTTCTAAGTGTATCCCAGTTGGATACAGTTGCTGTGGGTTGAGTGTAGTACCACTCTCTTGCCATTCCCTCAAGAGAAAACGGAAAAACTTTCAACAGAATTGAAGTTTCATCTGCACCGTCACGCCTGACAGTAGAACAGGCTGCTTGAAAATCTCTCAGGTGCTTGATAGGCTCTTGAGCAGGTAAGCCATGAAACTTGGGCATCACAGTGCAGTCTTTATTTCAAAGTCTGTAGTCACCACTGGGTGATGCGCTTGAAACGGTTGCATTATAAAATCAGGGGCTCCAGCCTCCTGGATAGTAACTCTCCTAGGTTCTGCCATGTCACCTACACGTAAATCAACCAAATCAGTAGAACGGGGGCTGGTTTCTTCATCAAATGACGTTTCAGATCCGCCTTCAGAGAAGACTAACCGACGCCAAGCTTGCCTTATTCGTGAAATAGTTCTTTCAATCTCAGGATCGAATACTGGCAAGCTTGGATCAGGAAGTGAACGCGTCATCTAGCGAAAGAAACAAGCAGCTCATAGTAGCAAGATAAAATAAATAAAAATAAATAAATTCCAATTAATAATTTTAGCACTCTATTGCAACTCCCCGGCAACGGCGCCGAAAATTGACGTGGCAGAAATTGGCGAGTCAAGAATTGTTATAAGATACGCATTGCAAGTATAGTTCTTAACCAACTAGAATTCCGCTTATCAATTTAGAAGGTTGTCACAAAAATTAAAATTAAAATACTGGGAGTATGAATCCTAGGTCGTCTCCCAACGAGTTGCAGAAAGGTGTGCTATTTTATTAATCAGATGTTTTCAAAAAGGGTTTGAGTTGAATAAATAGGAAATTAAACTAGAGAAATTAAATAATTTAAATAAAATCCTTGACTAGGAGTAGATTAGTTGGAATCCCTATTCTTGTTGAAGTGCTCTCAAGATTAATTGATAATTGAAGGTTGTTCTGTTTAGTTATCCCTTACTAGATAAGGGAAAGTCAAACAAGTTGGAATGCTGTTTCTATTCACAAGTTCCAATCCGCTCAATTGAAAAGGATTAGTGTCATTGACTAGAGAGCATTCCAACAGTAAACCCAATTACAATTTTTCTTTTAAGCATCCCAACTCAAGGGTTCCTTTCAATCAACTCCCCATCAAGTTAGGGAACTACTCGCTCATTGTGAATGTAGAACTCATAACATAGGAAAGGGAATTAAAGAAAGACATGATAAATAAAACTCAAAGGAATCAATTAAAAATAAAAGTAATTCTTGTATTAATAAATTCTAAAATAATCCAATAGTGAAAGTGAATAAATTAAAGGACATGGAAGAGTAAAGCCAAGTAAAGAAAACGAACTAGAATGACGAAGTCTTGATGAGGTAATAACTCTTCTCAATATCCCAATGCAAAGAGAAATTGAAAATAAAAATCTATGAACTATGAATGTGTAGAGAGAAAACCTAGAGGAGGAGTAAAACTAGATCTAAAAACTAAAATTGTATAGAATGAATGTTGTTGTTGGTTTCTGCATGTCCTCTGGCTCTAGTCTGCTTTTTCGGGCCGAAAATTGGGTGAAAATAGGGCCCAAAATCACCCCCAGTAAATTTTGCAGATTATGCAGATCGCGCACGTCACGCGATCGCGTCATTCATGCGGACGCGTCATTTGGCGTTTTGCTTTGCCACGCGGGCGCGTCGTCCACGCCTCCGCGTCACTTGTGCTATTCCAATCCGTGCGGTCGCGTGAGCCATGCGGCCGCGTCACTTCTCGCTGGTCATCTCCTCAACTTCTTGTGTTCCTTCCATTTTTGCAAGCTTCCTTTCCAATCTCCAACTCATTCATGCCCTATAAAGCCTGAAACATTTAACACACAGATCACGACATCGAATGAAATAAAGGTGAATTAAAATACATAATTAAAAGTATCTTAGGAAGCAAGTTTTTAATCATGTGATAATTTTAGGAAGGAAATATAAATGCATGCTAATCATATGAATAAGTGGGTAAAAATCATGATAAAACCACACAATTAAACACATTATAAACCATAAAATAGTTGTTTATCATATTCCCAAATCAAGATGTTGGTAGGATTATATGTCACTATATCCATCCAAACCCCAATTTGGTCCAACATGAGAAAGCATTTCTAGCATGATCTCTTCATTTCTCTTCCAAGGTTCCGAAGAAATCCAAGTATGAATAGCTTCTTTTCCAAGACAACTACCCAATTGGATGAAGATTGAAAGCTTTCTAGTAAGATCAAGAGAAAAGAAAGAAGAAGAATAATGAAAACTATTATTGATCCATCAAATTACAACAGAGCTCCCTAACCCAATGAAAGGGGTTTAGTTGTTCATAGCTCTGGGAATGGAAAACAAAGATGGAAAATACATTCTCAAAGTAAAACTAAAAGTGTAGAGAAAGTAAAATTATACAGAGAGTAGTTCTCCCAATGGCCAAAAGCTTCCTCTCTAGTTTAAAACTACTCCTATATATACTACTCCTATGATCTTCTAGTTGGCTATTCAAGTCTTGGATAGGGCCTTTGGATCTTAAGTTGAAGCAGTTGCAGTCTTCAGTGGGCTCAGTTTTACTTGCAGAGAAAGTGTGAAGTAGGCATGGACTTTAGCTATGACGTTAGTGGCGTTAACGTTAATTAAAAATGTGGGTTCGAGAACGTTAGTGACAACCACCTTTTTCACTAACGTTCCTAGCCCAAGATGGTTCACGTTAATTTCAACGTTAGTGGCACTAACGTGACCACTAACGTTGCCTCTTGGTCCATCGCAAGCATTATTGGCGTTCACCTTTGCCAATAACGCTGCTCTTAGCCCCCCTTTTTCTCACGTTAGAGTCCACGTTAGTATAACTAATGTGGCTCTTAACGTGGGCATGCCTTAGCCTCGAGAGCGTTAGTGACACTTACCTTTGTCACTAACGCTCCAAACGCCCCTTCTCACGTTAGTGCCTCATGTTAATTGTCTTAACGTGGTGGTGATTGCCATCTCCAACGTTAGTGAAAAAGGTGAGTGTCACTAACGTTGGCTCATCATTTCTTTCCTCCACATTAGCTTCCACGTTAATGCAATTAACATGGCAACTAACGTGGCTCATAGTGGCTTGGTCCAACGTTAGTGACAAAGGTGAGTGTCACTAACGTTGGAAATTCCTTGCTCATCCCACGTTAGAGTTCACGTTAATGTAGTTAACGTGACTCTTAACGTGGCCAATTGGGCTTAGTCCAACGTTAGTGACAAAGGTGAGTGTCACTAATGTTGGCGTTGTCTTCCCTTTCCACGTTAACTGAGTTAACGTGACTCTTAACGTGGCTAATTGCCAATTTGGAGCGTTAGTGGTGTTCACTTTTACCACTAACACTGGAGCTCCCTTTCTCTCCACGTTAACTACCACGTTAATGTAGTTAACGTGGCAATTAACGTGGGCCATGATGGTTTCAAAGGTGTTATTGGCAGTCACTTTTCTCATTAACGTTGCGAGTATTTTCCCATTCCACGTTAGTGGACACATTAATTGGATTAACGTGGCTGCTAATGTGGCTCTTCCTTGCAAATAAAGTGCATCAAAGCTCTAATCCAAGTTATGAGACATGCATTATCCAATTTGTCATTCAATTCATGCATAATTCTCATAAAATCACATGAAATTCACAATGTTTGCTTGAATCAAGATGTAAGTGATTATCTACCCAAAACTTGCTTATTAACTAAGAAAATGCATGAAACTACCCTAAAACAGTAAAGAAAAGGTCAGTGAAACTGGCCAAAATGCCCTGGCATCACGCGGGCGTTTGTCAGGCACGTTTGTCTTAATATGATGAACAGAGCCAATTTGTCAGATCGTCCTATTCATCACGATGAAGATCAGAATATACATTTTAGAGATAGATCACACACGGATCGAAGAAGAAGAGATAGTACTTTAATTAATTCATAGGACTCAGCAGGGCTCCTCCCCTCAACCTAGGAGGTTTTGAAACTTATACTGAAAATAAAATACAAAGATAAAAACGTGAATATGCTCTCATAAACTGGAGAGTGTTGATCAGATGCGGATTACATGAACATAATCACTTTAAATACTAAACAAATGACTAGTAAGGATAAAACAGTCTATTTAGTGCTAAAATCCACTTCTGAGGCCCATTTGGTGAGTATTTGGGCTGAGATTTGATGAGATCCACGTGTTATGAGGCTCTTGGGGCATGGAACGCCAGCTAGAGGGTCTTCTCTGGGCCTTTGGACGTTGGGCTCTGCTCTTTGGGCACTGGACGCCTGGAAGGGGGCAGGAAGCTGGCGTTGGAGGCCAGTTTTGGGCCTTCTAATCCGAAGCAAAGTATAGACTATTATATATTGCTGGAAATCTCTAGAAGTCAACTTTTCAAAGCCGTTGAGAGCGCGCCATAGGGACTTTTACAGCTCCAGAAAAGCTCTTACGAATGCAGGCAGGTCAGATTTGGACAGCATCTGCAGTACTTTCTCTGTCTCTGAATCAGACCTCTGCTCCAACTCCTCAATTTCGACTAGAAAATACCTGAAATTGGCCAAAAACACAAAAACTCATAGTAGAATCTAAAATGTGAATTTAACACTAAAACCTATAAAAACTTAATAAAAACTAAATAAAACACACTAAAAACTATATGAAAGTGATGTCAAAAGCGTATAAAATATTCGCTCATCACAACACCAAACTTAAACTGTTACTTGTCCCCAAGAAACTAAAAATACAGTAGGATAAAAAGAAAATTAAGATACATTAAATTTCTAACTTTCAAATGAAGCTTAGTTAAAATCAGATGAGCGGGACTTAGTAGCTTTTTGCTTCTGAATAGTTTCGGCATCTCACTATTCATTGAAACTCAGAAATGTTGGCTTCCTTAGGAACTTAGAATCTAGATGATATTATTGACTCTCTTAGTTAAGTTTATTTTGATTCTTGAAAACAGATCTTTGAGTCTTGGCCGTGACCCTAAGCACTCTGTTTTTCAGTATTACCACCAGATACATTCATGCCACAGACACTTTACCTGGGTGAACCTTTTCAGATTGTGACTCAGCTTTGCTAGAGTCCCCAGATAGAGGTGTCCAGAGTTCTTAAGCACACTCTTTTGCTTTGGACCACGACTTTAACCGCTCAGTCTCAAGCTTTTCACTTGACAGCTTCACGCTACAAGAACATGGTTAGGGACAACTTAGATTGAGCTGCTTAGGCCAGGTTTTTATTCCTTTGGGCCCCTCCTAACCACTGATGCTCAAAGCCTTGGACCCTTTTACCCTTGCCTTTTGGTTTAAAGGGTTACTGGCTTTTTCAATCTGCCCTCCTTTTCTTGTATTTTTGGGTAGTAATGGATTTTTCTGCTTATTATTTTTTTTCTTTTTCGCCCTTTTTTTCTTTCTTTTTCGCATGCATGATGATTTTTTTCTTTTGCAACATGCTTTTTCTTTTGCTTTTTGCTGCTTTTTCTTGCTTCAAGAATCAATTTTTAGATTTTTCAAATTATCAACAATATTTCTCCTTTTTCCTTATTCTTTCAGGAGCCAACATTTATAAAATTTCAACTTCAAATATGCGAGCATTGGGCCGCGTACGCAGAACATCTTAACACACGTCTACCATAGACAATTATATATCATTTTGAATCCCCGAATTTAGCTTTCTAATGCCACTGGAATCGCCTCATTTCTGTAGCTCAAGTTCTGATCACTTGAGTACGAAGAGGTCAGGATTGACAGCTTCTATGAATCCTTCACATCTTCATGAATGCTCCACTTTTTCATGCTTTTCCTTCATCCTTCCAAGCCATCCTTGCCTTCTAAAACTTCAATCACCTAAAAAAATACATCAAGGCATCAAATGGAATAGAAGTGAAATTAAAATTAGTAATTTTAAGCATAAAAGCATGGTTTTTATCAGTAAGAACGATTAGGAGAAATTCACAAAACTATGGTATTTTCAATGAATAAATGCAAGAGAAGTTAATAAAATTCACCCAATTAAAGCAAATAAATACCATGAAATGTAGATTCATCGCATCCACACACTTAAACAATAGCATGTCTTCATGCTAAACTCAAGAAATATAAGACTAAGGGATGCAACACTTATTCAAAATAAACTATCTATATGCAATCTACCTAAATACATGCATCTACTTGGTTAAATAAATCAATTTCCAAGAATATATATATAAACATAAGGACTAAAGCAAACATAAACAAGTCAAATCCAACAATTGATTAGAATTCTAGAAAAGAATTTATAAACTTGCAAGATAAGAAATAATAATCGGTGTAAACTTAGAATTGAGCAATCGAACCTCTCACCAGATGTGTATGCGCTGTAATCGCTCAAGTGTATAGGGTTGATTCACTCAATTCTCCTCTAATCTTGCTTTCCAAGATTTGTTCTTCTTCTAACAATCAATAATTATTCAATGCATGCATACAAGTATCATGAGGACTTCTTTAAGGTTGTAATGGGGCTAGGGTCAAGGTAAGATTGTACTTTGCCAAGTGAGCTTGAAATTTGAATCTTTGATTAACTTAAACTCTCACCTAACACATACAACAACCTATACAATTCAAATACAAACCTAACTACCCATTCTTTACTTTTTCACACACTCATGCATTCTTTTCAATTCACATCCCATGTGCATTATTCTTATTACTTTACTTTGGGGTTAATATTGTCCCATTTTTATTGCTTTTTTTTTCTCTTTTTTTTTTCTTTTTCTTTTTCTTCTTTTTAATTTTCTTTTTCTTTCCTTTTTTTTCTTTTCAAAATAAAATATATACAAAATTATTAATGCATATGGTTTAAACATTTAATGCATAAGTATGTACCCAATTCTAAAGATCTTTAACAAAAATACATAAATACCCTTTTATCTCTACCATTGTTCCCAAACTTCTCCACACTTAAACGATACACACTCTCACTAGCTTAAGCTAATCAAAGATCCAAATGAAGGACATTTATTATTTTTCACTTAGGAATAGTGATATGCAAAAATAAAGAACAAAAGGGGATTAAAATAGGCTCAAAATTGGTTAACAATGAAAGATAAAAGGGTAGGCTATTTGGGTAAGTGAGTGATGAGCGGATATTTTATATGCTTTTTGGCATCATTTTTATATAGTTTTTAGCATGATTCATTTAATTTTTATTATGTTTTCATAGGTTTTAGTGTTAAATTCACATTTTTGGATTCTACTATGATTTTGTGTGTTTTTGTACAATTTCAGTTATTTTCTGGCTGAAATTGCGGAGCTGGAGCAAAAGTCTGATTCAGAGACAGAGAAAGCACTGCAGATGCTGTCTGGATCTGACCTCCTTAAACTCGGAAGAGCTTTTCTGGAGCTATAGAATTTCAAATGGAGCGTTCTCAACAGCTTTGGAACGCTGACTTTCAGATCATTCCAGCAATGTTTAATAGTCTATACTTTGCTTCAGAATAGAAGGCCCAAAACTGGCGTCCAACGCCAGCCTCCTGCCCTAGTCCAGGTGTCCAGCGCCCAAAGGAGGAGACCAACGTCCAAACGCCCAAAGAAGACCCCCTAGCCAGTGTTCAATTCCCTAGAGGCCTCATAGCACGTGGATCTCATCAAAGCTCAGCCCAAACACTCACCAAGTGGGCCCCAGAAGTGGATTTTAGCACTAAAAGACTGTTTTACCCTTTCTTATGTAATCCTTAGTCATTAGCTTAGTATTTAAAAAACTTTTACACCTCCTATAAGGGGAGATCTGGCATATTTTGTTTTTCACATTATATTTTCTATCAGTATAAGTTTCTAAACCTCCTAGGTTGAGGGGAGGAGCTCTGCTGAGTTTTATGGATTAATAAAAGTACTACTATTCTTTCTCAATTCCTGTTTGATTCTCTTTTCTAAGATGTATCTTCGTTCTTCATCAATATGAATGCATTGAACTGGCATAAGGTTATCACATTCTACATGGGTTCAGAGTGAGTCTTTCACTGGAAAATGATGAACCGCCAGCTTTATTATACATCTCTTAGACGGCTAATCCACGACTTTGTTGGGGACTTCTCGAGACACCAGTTCAGCCGGAGTATGGTGAGATTAGGGTCTCAATGGTAGAGGCTAGAACCCAAAGGCGTAGTATTCTCTGATCCGAAAGATTAGACCTTGTCTGTGGCATTTTGAGTAGGATCACCAAGGAGAATGAACTGCAGGAGCTTCACCTTCAATCAGACTGGATCCACACTAACCCTGGGGTTCAGATCTGGAGGAGTATTAGTGGCTGCTCAAACCAGCATCAATCACAGATAGCCTTCCATAGGAAAATCATTCACAATTGAAGAAGACAGTAAGACCAGAGTTAATCCAGAAGGACAAAGAATTTCCAAGCCTTAACCATCTTCTTATAACTCGTTACATTTGAATTCACAAAGTATTTCATACCCTATTTCACTTTTGTGCATTCAAATCCAATAACTCTTTTATCCACCTGACTAAGATCTGCAAGATAACCATAGCTTGCTTTAAAGCACAATCCTCGTGGGATCGACCCTGACTCGCTCAGGTATTACTTGGACGACCCAGTGCACTTGCTGGTTCAGTTGTACGAAGTGTGGGGATTCATGTACCAGTGAGCTAAATGAAATAATGGCCTCAATCATATAAATTCATTCATACACAAAATAATGAATATAAAGAATTAAACAAATCAATGATTACAATCACAGAAAGAGAATAATACACACAAGAATGAAAATAGTGGTTTATGATGCAACCACACAATTAGTCTCAAAACTCACAAGATTTTGTGTTCTTAGCTCAAAAATCATGTTCCACAATATATAATTCAAGCAAGTTTCAATGAAAAATATTTTAACTCAAATCAATTGGGATGTCAATTCCCTAGTAAGAATATTTTTCTTGGAAAATTTTATTATTTTAACTAAGCTTATTATATATATGTATATATGAGAGGAAATGAAATAAACTAGGAAAAATGAAAATAGATCTCTGAAATATATGCAAACCAAGAAAGAAAATGTAACTAAGAATTCTAGAAGACCTAGAAATAGAAGAAAAAATTAAATGAAATATGAAAGTGTTTAGATTATAATTTTTCACCCAAAAATCGGCGGATTGGTCAGACGACCTCCCCACACTTAAAGTTTACACCATCCTCATGATGACACGTCATCTTAGCCTAGTTTCACTAGTCTTTTTCCTTTGTTTTCATTTAGTTTTATGCACTTTCTTAAGCCATAAGTAAGTCATTTGGGTTGAATTTTATGTTTCCTTTGATTCAATCAACCATGGATAAATTGATGCATTTTCATGAGTTTTTGTGCCATAATTGCTCATATGACAAGAAGAAGAACAAATCTCATGATTATGGCATAGCTTTGATACAATTGTTGATTGATGATAGGTGGAATAAAGCTTGGAAGAAGGTTGCAAGAATGGGCTTGAAAAGAGGGATCAACGTTTGAGCTAACGTTTGCCTCAAACGTTAACTCAAACGTGAGAAGTAGATGAAGAACACCCTGGAGAAGAGCCAACATTTGCGCCAACGTTTGCCTTAAACATTGAGGCAAACGTTGGCTAAAGAAGAAGCAGGGGAAGGCAACGTTTGTGCCAACGTTTGCCTCAAACGTGAGATCAAACGTTGGCGCCAAAAAGAATGAAAAAGAGCACTCTTGGGAACGGCAACGTTTGACCCAACGTTTGCCTCAAACGTGAGGTCAAATGTTGGCTACATTTTGGCAAGGAAAAGCATGGCAAAGCACCCCTGATTGATGGTTTAGATGAGCCACGTTTGCGCCAACGTTTGCCTCAAACGTTGGGCCAAACGTTGACCAAAAAGGGAGCCTGGGAAGAACCACGTTTGAGCTCACGTTTGACCTCAAACGTTGGCTCAAACGTGGATGACAGCAAGAAGGGCATCTGCATAATGCCTCACACAAGGGACGTTTGAGTCAACGTTTGCTTGAAACGTTGACTCAAACATGAATAGTTCATGGCCCGGTTCACAAGTGGATCTCTTTCCAACACCAAGAGCAATCAACAGAGGCTATTATCAACCCAATTCCATCAAGACTAAAGGCCCAATTCAAGGCTTAATGATCATTTGAAGAAAGTGTATAGATAGCTTAAGATTTGAAGTTTTTGAGGACCTTTTTTTTTAGAGTTTTCTTTAAGAATTTTCATAGTATTCACAGTAGAGAGCTTTTGGGTTTTGAGCTATTTGGAGATTATGAGTCTTGGGGAAGGAGAATTGAATTCTCTTCCTCTTAGTTTTCTTGTTTTAAATTTCATCTACACTCATCTTGAGTCTTGGGTGTTGAAGAATTGAGGAAATTCTGTCTCAATCTCACCTTGAGATCTCTCTGTTTTTCTTACTGCAGCTTCTGGAAAATTGAACTTGGATTTACATTTCTACATTGCTCTCTTCTTTAATTTGGCATTTGCTCTCTGAATTTGGATCTAAGAAGGCATTGAGATCTAGACTTAGTTATCTAGTCTCTTGGGTCCTGAGATCTATTGGTTTCCATTTTAATTTCCTTGTTTAATTACTACACCAAGTTTATTTTCCTTTTAGTTTTGAGATTCGGTTCAACTAATTATATCAACTACTCTTCATTCTGTTAGGTTTTGCTTTTCCCTGTTTAATTCCTGCAGATCCAATTCCCATTCCCCTTTTATTTTTCAAGTCATTTATATTTCTTGCATTTTAAGTTTCTGCAATTTACATTACTTGCACTTTAAGATTCAACTCTTTTTCTTTTTATTCACTTTAATTTCCTACAAATCACCCACTCCCCTTTACATTCTATGCAATTTAATTCCTGTCAACACAATTTCACACAATCAACACTTGTTTGCTTGACTAATTCAACCACTAAACTAAAGTTGCTCAATCCTTCAATCCTTGTGGGATCGACCTCACTCCCGTGAGTTTTATTACTTGATGCGACCCGGTGCACTTGCCGGTGAGTTTTGTATCGGATCGTTTTCCACATATCAAGTTTTTGGCGCCGTTGCCGGGGATTGAATAGATTGACAATGATTAAGTGAGGTGATAGTTTTGATCAAGCACTTTTTCTTTAATTTTGACTAACCTACTAACTGTTTGAATTTTTGCTTAAGCTAACTAAAACTTCATTCTAGCAATAGATTGAAGTATCACTGGTTGTGTGTTTCTCTTGTTTTGTTTGTATGTCAGGTACAGGAAGAGCTACTCCTATCTTATCCGAAGCTGACCAGAGGACTCTAAGGAGATTAAGAAGAGCTGAAAGAGGGAAAGGTATTGTTGGAGAGGAAGAATCTGAGGAAGAATATCACGAGATGGAAGGAGATCCATCTAATCCCAATCCACCACAGAGGAGAGTGTTGGCCTCTTACACTTTTGCAAATCCCAGACACTGTGGAAGCAGCATCTTAACCCCCAATGTCAATGCAAACAATTTTGAGCTAAAACCACAACTCATTACACTTGTCCAGAACAATTGTTCCTATGGAGGCAGCCCATTGGAAGATCCCAACCAGCATTTATCTACCTTTTTAAGGATTTGTGACACTGTCAAATCCAATGGCGTGAATCCTGAAACTTACAAGATTCTGTTGTTCTCGTTCTCATTAAGGGACAAGGCTGCACAATGGCTTGAAACTTTTCCCCAAGGAAGTATCACTAGTTGGGATGATTTGGTGACTAAATTTCTAGCCAAATTTTACCCACCCCAAAGGATCATCAGGCTGAAAACTGAGGTGCAGACTTTCACACAATCAGATGCCAAATCCTTGTATGAAGCATGGGAGAGGTACAAAGCCTTAATTAGAAAGTGTCCTCCGGAGATGTTTAATGAATGGGATGTGCTGCAGAATTTCTATGAAGGCCTAACATTGAAATCTCAAGAGGCGTTAGATCACTCTGGTGGAGGTTCATTACAACTGATGAAAACTGCTGAGGAAGCCCAGAATCTTGTAGACATAGTGGCCAACAATCAATATTTCTTTGCTCATCAAAGAACCCGCCAACCATCACAGAGAAAGGGGGTACTAGAACTGGAAGGAGTAGACTCCATTTTGGCTCAAAACAAGATGATGCAACAACAAATTCAACAACAGTTTGAACAAATGGCCAAAAGGATTGACAGCCTTCAAGTAGCAGCTGTGAACACAAGCCACCCATCAACTGTATGGGTGCAGAATGAAGAAAGCCA
This sequence comes from Arachis ipaensis, assembly GCF_059453495.1. Lineage (NCBI taxonomy): Eukaryota > Viridiplantae > Streptophyta > Magnoliopsida > Fabales > Fabaceae > Arachis > Arachis ipaensis. The sequence goes on from NC_142439.1 coordinate 100,430,559, forward strand.
AGAAGAGCAACAACAGGAGCAAGTGCAGTACATGCATAACCAAAACTCTGGACAGAATGAAGTTTATGGTGATACCTACAATCCATCCTGGAAGAACCACCCAAATCTCAGATGGGGAGACAATCATAACCAGAACCAACAACCATGGCAGAGGAACTCAAACCAAAACACTTCAAGAAACAACCAAAACCACAACCAGCAGCAAACTAACCAAAACCCTTACAGAAAACCTCAAAACAACTACCCCAACCCTAACCATTATCAATCCAATAACCAACCCACCAACCAAAATACCTATCATCCACCATCCATATCTCACAACCCACCACAAGCATCCCCAGAATCTCAAAGAATCACTAACTTGGAAACCTTGATAGACAAAATGTGAAAACACCAAGAAATGACAACCAAGAACCATGAAGCCTCCATGAAGAGCCTAGAGAGGCATATTGGGCAAATCTCCAAGCAGATTTCTGTTGAGAGACCTTCAAGCTTACTACCAAGTGACACCATTCCTAATCCAAAAGAAGAGTGCAAAGCTGTACAACTACGGAGTGGAAAGACATTGATAGACAACAACAAGTAGATAACCAAGAAGCCTTTGGATAGCAACAAAGAATCATCAGAGAAAGGGGAAGCTAGCAATGAAGACATGACAACAAGAAGAAATGTCCCAGAGAAGCTCAAAGAGAAAGACAACCAGCCACATAGTTCAAAGGAAGCGATTCAGGGACAACAGCAAGTGGAGAAGAATTCTACACCTCCATTACCCTATCCTCAAGGGTTCAGCAAGGAGACTAAGGATCAACACTTCCCAAAATTTCTTGAAGTCTTCAAGAAGTTAGAGATCAATATTCCCTTATCTGAGGCACTTGAGCATATGCCTCTGTATGCCAAGTTCTTGAAAGAACTTATCAACAAGAAGAGGAGTTGGCAAGTTAATGAAACTATACTGCTTACTGAGGAATGCAGAGCAGTAATCCAGAAGGGACTTCCTCCTAAACTCGAAGACCCTGGAAGCTTCTTTCTACCCTGCGCCATTGGTAGCATGACCATCAATAAGGCGATGTGTGACTTAGGAGCTAGTATCAATCTAATGCCTGCCTCTCTAGTGAAAAAGCTAAGCATAAAAGAGGTGAAACCAGTACAAATGTCTCTAGAATTGGTGGACAAGTCAGTGATATGCCCTACGGGTATGGTTGAGAACCTTCTAGTTAAGGTAGACAGATTCATCTTCCCTGCAGATTTTGTGATCTTAGATTCAGATCAGGATGAGGGTGACTCCATTATACTGGGAAGACCATTCTTGGCCACTGCTAGGGCCATCATAGACATAGAGTAAGGAGAATTAACACTCAGGATGCATGATGAAAGTGTCACTCTGAGTATACTGCCAGAAACACAGTTCAGTAATGAAAAGAAGGATAGTACAGAAACTGACAAAGAGAATCTGCAATGGAAGGAGGGAATCAACAAGACAAACAACAGCTGCCCTCCCAAGCAAGAGATAGATGATACAGCAGGTCAAAAAGAGAAAGAGACTGTACAAAATAATGAAGAACTTCAAGAGGACATTATAGTAGTGGCAACTAAGAAAAGAAATCTCAAGAGGAAGCCTGTTGTCAAAGGAGAAGGGTCAATAAAAGGAGGGAAGAAAAACAAAAACAGAATCAAAAAGGGTTGGAAGAGCAAGAAAATTCCAACAGAAGGGCTTTTCAAAGGTGACAAAGTGCAATTGGTCTATCAACAGCTGGGAGCAGGCCAACAGACTGATGATTACTACACTGTGAACAAAATACTCTCACTAGAGCATGCTGAAATAGAGCACCAAGGGACAAAGAAGAAGCTCACAGTCAGAAGGAACAAGTTGAGGCACTACAATCATCAACCACCATAAAAGAAAGCCCCAGTGTCAAGCTAGTGACATTAAAAGAGCGCTTGTTGGGAGGCAACCCAACCTGAGGTAGTCCTTTTCTTTCAATGCTAGTTCAATAAAATGATTAAGTGGATTCACCTGCAGTGCAAGGAGCTAAGTTTGGTGTCACACACCAAAACAATTTAAAGGAGAATGAAGGATTTTAAGTTTGGTGTTCCATCAAAAATCTAATTTAAAAACACATTCTCACCTTCTGCATAAAGGGTTGCTAGCTTCAAGCAATCAGATGAATCATTTAATCATTGTCTGCTTCTACTTTGTAGTTTTATTACTTTTAGCTAAGACACTAGGAATTCACATATGATCAACTCGATGCATCAAAGGTAGTGGCAAGGGACTAAGTTTGGTGTTCACACACCAAAGTAAGTTCAAAAGCCTACAAGAAGGTCCCGCACACTAACTAGTTAGCTAAGGGCTTGAGAAACAAGCAACTTCCATTAACTCTGCAGGGATTTAAACACTTTCTCGGGAGGGCTTCACACCATCAGTTGAGAGTAAGAAGAAGAAGCCACCAAAAGGTTGTATTGTCACTTAACTCCATCAGCATGCAATCTTTCTAAATTTGAAGTTTGAATATGTCCATCTTAGCAGTAACTGTTAATTCAGTAGTTATGCATCTTGAATATTATTGTCAATAAGAATACTAGTCTAAGTGTACTTGTGTGTTTACTTTCACTTAACTAATGCATGCTTTGTCCCCTAAGTCTTTTCAATTCAATAAAAGAAATGTTTGAAACATGAAGTAAGATGGTTCATTGCTAGCTAGAAGTCAAATAATAGTAAGTGGTGGCATGTATGTGTGATTGTGTGGCAACTCACTATTAGTGAATAAAAGGAATAGACTGTTCTCTTTTTACGAAGAAAGTAGTTCACTGTCTATGAATCTCAATAAAATAATAAGTCCTTAGTTAAAAAGAAAAACAAAAAAAAAGAGAAAAGAAATAGACAAAGAGTGGCAACAGAACAAAAGAAAAATAAAAAGAAACAAAGCTAGACACCAATAGCTTGAACTTTAGAATATATGCCTGTGGTGTCTTTGTACTAGGATCTGCTTGGATTATTAAGTTCTTTGGAGTGCGTTAACACTTGGTAACTTGGGTTAACTAATCCGGGATTATCAACTGAAAGTCCACTATCAAGAGCAACCTAGCTACAAGACATTTAGTAACCCAAAGAGGTGCTGGGCATCAATGTTCTAAGAGGGGATGTGAGCCAAGTGTCTGATGAGATATTTTGATGAGAAACGAATCTCTCACAAAACATCACAAAACTAACCGGCAAGTGTACCGGGTCGTATCAAGTAATAAAAACTCACGGGAGTGAGGTCGATCCCACAGGGATTGAAGGATTGAGCAATTTTAGCTTAGTGGTTGATTTAGTCAAGCGAATCAAGATTTGGTTGATGGTTTTGTGACTTGCAGAATTAAATTGCATTGAAGTAAAGAGAACAAGAAATAAATTGCTGAAACTTAAAGAACAAGAAATTAAATGACCAAAACTTAAAGTGCAAGAAATGTAAATTGCGGAATCTTAAAGTGCAAGGAATGTAAATTGCTTGAAATGTAAAGGGGATTGGGGTGTGGATTTGCAGAAATTAAACAAGGAAAAATTAAATTGCATCAAACAGAAGAAGGAAAAGGAATTGGGATTGGATCGGATCTTATAACAGAAAAGTAAATAAACATGGAAAGCAAGAAACAGAGAATGTAAAATTGAGATCTCAGGGCCCAGAGACTAGAAAACCAAGTCTAGATCTCAATGCCTTCCTAGATCCAACAAGAACAATTGCAAGGAAGATGTAAATTGCAAGGAAAATAGATGAAGAACAATAAACCGGAAATGAAATTCAATTAAGCAGTAAATAAACAGAGAGATTCAAGATTGAGATTGAAACAGAATTTCTTCAATTCTCCAATCCAAAATCCAAGACAAAAGTAAAATGAAATTGAAAGCAATGGAAACAAAGAAATTAAAGTTCAAAAGCTCTCCGAAAACTATTATGAAAATTCCAAAAGGAAAGCTCCCCGAATAACTTGAATTCTATCCTACTTATACACTTTCAAAAATGATCTTCAAGCCTTGAGTTGGGCCTTTGCTCTTGGTGGAATTGGGTTGAAAGAGGCCTTGGTTGATTGCTCTTGAAGTTTGAAGAAGAATCAAAGTGAACCAATTGAACCGGGTTTGAGGTTAGCCAAAGTTGGACCTAAAGTTTGAGCCAAAGTTAGGGGTCTAACTTTGGCTCCAACTTTTCATAGCAGCAAGCAAAATTCTTCTGGTATGGACGTTGGTGCCAACGTTAGGGGTCTAACTTTGACCCTAACGTTGGCAATGCTTTGTGCTAGTGGCACCAACGTTAGCCTCCAAGTTAGGGGGCTAACGTTGGCGCAAACGTTGGTACCCAGGGGAGATCTTCTCAAGTTCCAACGTTAGCCTCCAAGTTAGGGGGCTAACGTTGGGGCTAACGTTGGCCCTTCTCCCTTTGTAATTCATGTGCCAACGTTAGCCTCCAAGTTAGGGGGCTAACGTTGGCGCAAACGTTGGTGGCCCAGGGAGGAATTCAAGTTCCAACGTTAGCCTCCAAGTTAGGGGGCTAACGTTGGGGCTAACTTCATGCCTCCTGGTTCAATTTTACTTATTACATTGTCCTCTCTTCACTTCTAGCCATCCTTCTTTGCTTCAACCTTTCTCCAAGCTTTCTTCACCTATCATTAATCAACCAAACTAATCAAAGCTATGCTCAAAATCATGAGATCTTCATTCTTTCATAATATGCAACAAATATAGCACAAAACCTCATGAAATGGCATGAATTCATATATGGTTGGTTCAATCAAGGGAAACATGAAAATCTACTCAATTAGCTTGCTTGTAGCTCAAGAAAGTGCATAATTCTAATGAAAACAAAAGAAAAAAGACTAGCTAAAATAGTTTAGGATGACTTGTCATCACAACACCAAACTTAAAGCTTGCTTGTCCCCAAGCAAGAAATGAATTATGCTCAGAGATTCTTTCAGTCAAGATGGATTGAGGAACACTTGTAAAGTGCTGTGAGTGAAGTGATCAAGTATCAGTGGGGTGAACTCTAAATCATATGCTCATGCAAGGGCTTCAGTGCTCACTAGTCCTTACATATTGGGAGTCGTAGGTCTTAGGATTTTCATCCAAATGGTATCATGGAGATCTCTTTATAAGTAATCACCTTGAAGCAGCTTATAGTTTCTGTGCTTTGGCCTCGACTCTAAGTATCATGTCTCAAAGCGGCTCTTTAGATAAGCTTTCAATCAATACTCCTAAACCAGTTGGTTTTAAGGTATTAGGTGTTAAGGCACCCCTAAGGATTTACTTGCTCAAGCCTCTTTCCTTGACACATTTCAACCACAAGCATTTACTAGGATAACAACTCTTTGAGTTTTTGTTTCTTTCTTTCTTTTTCTGCCTAGTAATTGATGCTCAGAGCCTTGGGCCATATTCTTTTTGCTTTTGTATTTTCTTTATTTTCTTTTGTTTTGTTTGCTACTTCTTGGATCAATAAGTTTTTGAGAATCTCCACAATACTTCTTTGAACTTCATGTCCCGCCTATGAGCTCCCATGCAAGTTTTCACAAGCATGCAACCTCAATACATAATCATACAACTAGAACCACCACTTCTCCTAATCTTTTGCTTGCCTCAAAATTGTTTAATTCCTCAATCCTTCTTTTCAAAGAACTTTCATGTGATGCATTTCTTGGAAATTGAGTGCAAACAAGTTTTGAAGATGAGGATGTTGTGAATGATCAAACATCTTGCTTATTGAATTATAAAGAAAGAAATTACACTATGCATGCAGGCACGGGTATATAGAAAGAAACTATACTATGCGGACAGGCAGGGCAATTAAGGATACAATCCAACTTTCAATCACAGCAATATTTGATGTAGAACAATCACTTAACAATACAACCTGTTGGAGTTCAATTGCTTTTCTTCTTCTCATCATCATCATTGCTGGCCTTTAGGTTCATCTTTTGTTCTTTGGTTGATGATGCTCAATCCTTCCAACAGCTTGTATGGACCTCTGCAATGATATTGAAAGTGGCTTGTTCCCCAAGCACTTGGAAACAATGGTTAATTTTCATGATTTATTTATGGGCTTTTGAACTTACTTTGGTGTGGGAACACCAAACTTAGTACCTTGCCAATGGTTTTCATGCATCAAATTAACCATGTGTGATAATTTTTTTTTCTTTTCCAAAAGCAATAAAACTGAAAACAGCAGAATAGTTAACTAGTTTGTCTACATGCTTGAAGATAGCATTATGTAGAAAGTGAGAATGCGTTTTATGATGAAATTTTGGTGGAACACCAAACTTAGAATCCTTCATTCTCCCTTAGATTGTTTTGGTGTGCAACACCAAACTTAGCTTCTTGCAATATAGATAAAACTAAGTAACCTTTTTATTGAAATAGCTATGAAAAGAAAGTTACCTCAGGTTGGGTTGCCTCCCAACAAAGCGCTTCTTTATTGTCACTAGCTTGACATCCTTCATTCTTTGATCATGGAGGCTGAAAATCATAGTGCCTCAGCTTTTCTCCTCTCACTATGGACTTCCTTCCGGTCTCCTCCATTTCTTGGTGCCCTTCTTCAGAAATTCCAGAGGTGGAGAACTCTCTCCTGGTTCAGGTCATACAACAAAAACAGCAAAGATGCACAGAGCATTCTGTAGCTTGAGTGCAGTGGGGGTTAGTAGAGACAAAGTCTCAAACAGTTAGTGTGCAAGTCAAAGATTAAAGAAACAGAAAAGAAAAATTGCTTGATCTAGATCACCACCTCACTTAATCATTGTCAATCTAATCAATCCCCGGCAACGGCGCCAAAAACTTGATGAGATATTTTGATGAGAAACGAATCTCTCACAAAACATCACAAAACTAACCGGCAAGTGTACCGGGTCGTATCAAGTAATAAAAACTCACGGGAGTGAGGTCGATCCCACAGGGATTGAAGGATTGAGCAATTTTAGCTTAGTGGTTGATTTAGTCAAGCGAATCAAGATTTGGTTGATGGTTTTGTGACTTGCAGAATTAAATTGCATTGAAGTAAAGAGAACAAGAATTAAATTGCTAAAACTTAAAGAACAAGAAATTAAATGGCCGAAACTTAAAGTGCAAGAAATGTAAATTGCGGAATCTTAAAGTGCAAGGAATGTAAATTGCTTGAAATGTAAAGGGGATTGGGATGTGGATTTGCAGAAATTAAACAAGGAAAAATTAAATTGCATCAAACAGAAGAAGGAAAAGGAATTGGGATTGGATCGGATCTTATAACAGAAAAGTAAATAAACATGGAAAGCAAGAAACAGAGAATGTAAAATTGAGATCTCAGGGCCCAGAGACTAGAAAACCAAGTCTAGATCTCAATGCCTTCCTAGATCCAACAAGAACAATTGCAAGGAAGATGTAAATTGCAAGGAAAATAGATGAAGAACAATATACCGGAAATGAAATTCAATTAAGCAGTAAATAAACAGAGAGATTCAAGATTGAGATTGAAACAGAATTTCTTCAATTCTCCAATCCAAAATCCAAGACAAAAGTAAAATGAAATTGAAAGCAATGGAAACAAAGAAATTAAAGTTCAAAAGCTCTCCGAAAACTATTATGAAAATTCCAAAAGGAAAGCTCCCCGAATAACTTGAATTCTATCCTATTTATACACTTTCAAAAATGATCTTCAAGCCTTGAGTTGGGCCTTTGCTCTTGGTGGAATTGGGTTGAAAGAGGCCTTGGTTGATTGCTCTTGAAGTTTGAAGAAGAATCAAAGTGAACCAATTGAACCGGGTTTGAGGTTAGCCAAAGTTGGACCTAAAGTTTGAGCCAAAGTTAGGGGTCTAACTTTGGCTCCAACTTTTCATAGCAGCAAGCAAAATTCTTCTGGTATGGACGTTGGTGCCAACGTTAGGGGTCTAACTTTGACCCTAACGTTGGCAATGCTTTGTGCTAGTGGCGCCAACGTTAGCCTCCAAGTTAGGGGGCTAACGTTGGCGCAAACGTTGGCTCCTTCCCCATTGTAATTCATGTGCCAACGTTAGCCTCCAAGTTAGGGGGCTAACGTTGGCGCAAACGTTGGTGCCCAGGGGAGATCTTCTCAAGTTCCAACGTTAGCCTCCAAGTTAGAGGGCTAACGTTGGGGCTAACGTTGGCCCTTCTCCCTTTGTAATTCATGTGCCAACGTTAGCCTCCAAGTTAAGGGGCTAACGTTGGCGCAAACGTTGGTGGCCCAGGGAGGAATTCAAGTTCCAACGTTAGCCTCCAAGTTAGGGGGCTAACGTTGGGGCTAACTTCATGCCTCCTAGTTCAATTTTACTTATTCCATTGTCCTCTCTTCACTTCTAGCCATCCTTCTTTGCTTCAACCTTTCTCCAAGCTTTCTTCACCTATCATTAATCAACCAAACTAATCAAAGCTATGCTCAAAATCTTGAGATCTTCATTCTTTCATAATATGCAACAAATATAGCACAAAACCTCATGAAATGGCATGAATTCATATATGGTTGGTTCAATCAAGGGAAACATGAAAATCTACTCAATTAGCTTGCTTGTAGCTCAAGAAAGTGCATAATTCTAATGAAAACAAAAGAAAAAAGACTAGCTAAAATAGGTTAGGATGACTTGTCATCAGTGTCTAAAGTGAATAATGTGTCAAGCATAAATAAAGAAAAGAGCTTGTTACACATGACACTGAACTAAAGTTTATAAAGAAAAAAAATTCAGTAAACAAGGACAAAGGAATAATGAGAGGTCATAGCAGTGTGTTGCTTGATGCTTAGAGGAAACTTTCTAGGCCTACTTGTCAATAAGAAGTGAGTAGTTACATATCTGCATAAAACCCCATGAGCTACCAATAATACTCTGCTAACATGAGCATTCTCTTTTGTCTTCATTCTTTCTTCTTAATAATTCTGTTCTTGCTTGGGGACAAGCAAGTTTTAAGTTTGGTGTTGTGATGACACGTCATCTTAGCCTAGTTTCACTAGTCTTTTTCCTTTGTTTTCATTTAGTTTTATGCACTTTCTTAAGCCATAAGTAAGTCATTTGGGTTGAATTTCATGTTTCCTTTGATTCAATCAACCATGGATAAATTGATGCATTTTCATGAGTTTTTGTGCCATAATTGCTCATATGACAAGAAGAAGAACAACTCTCATGATTATGGCATAGCTTTGATACAATTGTTGATTGATGATAGGTGGAATAAAGCTTGGAAGAAGGTTGCAAGAATGGGCTTAAAAAGAGGGATCAACGTTTGAGCTAACGTTTGCCTCAAACGTTAACTCAAACGTGAGAAGCAGATGAAGAACACCCTGGAGAAGAGCCAACGTTTGTGCCAACGTTTGCCTCAAACATTGAGGCAAACGTTGGCTGAAGAAGAAGTAGGGGAAGGCAACGTTTGCGCCAACGTTTGCCTCAAACGTGAGGTCAAACGTTGGCACCAAAAAGAATGAAAAAGAGCACTTCTGGGCACGGCAACGTTTGAGCCAACGTTTGTCTCAAACGTGAGGTCAAACATTGGCTACATTTTGGCAAGGAAGAGCATGGCAAAGCACCCCTGATTGATGGTTTAGATGAGCCACGTTTGCGCCAACGTTTACCTCAAACGTTGGGCCAAACGTTGGCCAAAAAGGGAGCCTGGGAAGAACCACGTTTGAGCTCACGTTTGACCTCAAACGTTGGCTCAAACGTGGATGACAGCAAGAAGGGCATCTGCATAATGCCTCACACAAGGGACGTTTGAGTCAACGTTTGCCTCAAACATTGACTCAAACGTGAATGGTTCATGGCCCGGTTCACAAGTGGATCTCTTCCCAACACCAAGAGCAATCAACAGAGGCTATTATCAACCCAATTCCATCAAGACTAAAGGCCCAATTCAAGGCTTAATGATCATTTGAAGAAAGTGTATAAATAGCTTAGAATTTGAAGTTTTTGAGGAGCTTTTTTTTAGAGTTTTCTTTAAGAATTTTCATAGTATTCACAGTAGAGAGCTTTTGGGTTTTGAGATATTTAGAGATTCTGAGTCTTGGGGAAGGAGAATTGAATTCTCTTCCTCTTAGTTTTCTTGTTTTAAATTTCATCTACACTCGTCTTGAGTCTTGGGTGTTGAAGAATTGAGGAAATTCTGTCTCAATCTCACCTTGAGATCTCTCTGTTTTTCTTACTGCAGCTTTTGGAAAATTGAACTTGGATTTACATTTCTACATTGCTCTCTTCTTTAATTTGGCATTTGCTCTCTGAATTTGGATCTAAGAAGGCATTGAGATCTAGACTTAGTTATCTAGTCTCTTGGGTCCTGAGATCTATTGGTTTCCATTTTAATTTCCTTGTTTAATTACTACACCAAGTTTATTTTCCTTTTAGTTTTGAGATCCGGTTCAACTAATTACATCAACTACTCTTCATTCTGTTAGGTTTTGCTTTTCCCTGTTTAATTCCTGCAGATCCAATTCCCATTCCCCTTTTATTTTTCAAGTCATTTATATTTCTTGCACTTTAAGTTTCTGCAATTTACATTACTTGCACTTTAAGATTCAGCTCTTTTTCTTTTTATTCCCTTTAATTTCCTGCAAATCACCCACTCCCCTTTACATTCTATGCAATTTAATTCCTGTCAACACAATTTCACACAATCAACACTTGTTTGCTTGACTAATTCAACCACTAAACTAAAGTTGCTCAATCCTTCAATCCTTGTGGGATCGACCTCACTCCCGTGAGTTTTATTACTTGATGCGACCCGGTGCACTTGCCGGTGAGTTTTGTGTCGGATCGTTTTCCGCACATCACCTCAGTGCATTCAAAGATGAGCAAAGGGGGTACGCTGACTACACGGATTGCCACCTTCAGTTGGTGGATCAACCGGCTACTATATGTTCTTTCTTCTGCTTCCCTTTTTGCTTATGGTGGGTCATCCTGAAAGATAGAAAATAGGACAGTAAGACGAGTAAATGCAAAAGCAAGGAAGCATAGATTGTTAGAATGAGGTAGTGATCACTAAAATGAAGTGAGGTAATCAGTTTGTGACATTGATGAAAAATAGTGCGTGAATTCTAAGTTGCACGCGGGATATAATTCACACACTAGCATTGAAAACTATGTCACAATTACACAAAAGAAGTATGTACTTCACTCATCCTAGTGTGCTTGAGATACTTTAAAAGAAACTTGTATGTTAAGACAAACAAACAAGTAATAAAGAAGCAAGAGAGCACTCAAGCATGAATTAAGCAATTGTAAAATGGATAATGAATGAACATTGGTTGATGTTCAAGAGACTTCAATAAACTAAAGAAAATATGGGACTCACACATCAAGCAATGACATACTTTAAAATTTGTTATTTGCGTCACCTAATTGACATAAAGAAAAGAACATAGATGGTATGAAATTAGGAAAAGAGAGATATAAGGTAAAATCAATCACATAGCAAGCATGGTCCATATAGTTTGAGAATTTCAAAAAATATGTCCGTAGGTGAGCTTACAATTTGATTTTACAAACGAAATATTATGCCAAAATGACTAGTTTCAAGTATGTGTAGAGCACATAGTTAAACAATTAATGGTCAACATGTCATTAAGGCATAAGCATAACCTTGTAATTAAGCCAAAAACAACATGGATGCAAATGATCAAGCAACACAATACATTAAGATAAATGCACAACATCAACCATCAAGAAATTGCCTAGTTATTATTAAGGGATTTAAATCACATGGTGGTCACAACATGCAATTCAAAAGATTTAAAATACTTTGAAGGCAATTCACATGCACTTGGTATTCACAAATGTTAAGTGGTGCACGAAATCGTGATTGTTCATTCCTTGGTAACGGCGCCAAAAACATAATATGCACGTTCATAATCTTAGTTCTTTTTCACAACTTCGCACAACTAACCAGCAAGTGCACTGGATCGTCCAAGTAATAAACCTTACGTGAGTAAGGGTCGATCCCACGGAGATTGTCGGCTTGAAGCAAGCTATGGTCATCTTGCAAATCTCAGTCAGGCAGATTCAAATGGTTATGGTGAATTGATAGTTAAAATATAATTTAAAATATAAAATAGGATAGAGATACTTATGCAATTCATTGGTGAGAGTTTCAGATAAGCGTATGGAGATGCTTTTGTTCCTTCTGAACCTCTGCTTTCCTACTGCTTTCATCCAATCACTCATACTCCTTTCCCTGGCAAGCTGTATGTTGGGCATCACCGTTGTCAATGGCTACATCCGTCCTCTCAGTGAAAATGGTCCAAATGCGCTGTCACCGCATGGCTAATCATCTGTCGGTTCTCGATCAAGCTGGAATAGGATCCAATGATCCTTTTGCATCTGTCATTACGCCCAGCACTCGCGAGTTTGAAGCTCGTCACAGCCATCCCTTCCCAGATCCTACTCAGAATACCATAGACATGGTTTAGACTTTCCGGATCTCAAGAATGGCCGCCAATAATTCTAGCCTATACCACGAAGACTCTGATCGTAAATCAGGAAGCTAAGAGATATGCATTCAAGCTTGCTTTCATGTAGAACGGAAGTGTTTGTCAGGCACGCGTTCATAAGTGAGAATGGTGATGAACGTCACATAATCATCACATTCATCATGTTCTTGTGTGCGAATGAATATCTTAGAGAAGAAATAGGCTTGAGTTGAATAGAAAAACAATAGTACTTTGCATTAATTCATGAGGAACAGCAGAACTCCACACCTTAATCTATGGTGTGTAGAAACTCTACCATTGAAAATACATAAGAACAAGGTCTAGGTATGGTCGAATGGCCAGCCTCCCCAAATGGCATATGAATTCGAAAATAGGGAAAAAGACTGATCCCTGATCAAGGATGATCAAAAGATATAAAATAAATCACTAAAAGTAGTTTTTATACTAAACTAGTAGCTAGGGTTACATAAGATAAGTAAATGATGTAGAAATCCACTTCCGGGCCCACTTGGTGTGTGCTTGGGCTGAGCATTGAGCTTTCATGTGTAGAGACTATTTTTGGAGTTAAACGCCAGGTTGTAGCCTGTTTCTGGCGTTTAACTCTGATTTACAACCTGTTTCTGGCGTTTAACTCCAGAATAGGGCAGGAAGTTGGCGTTTGAACTCCAGTTTGCGTCGTCAAAACTCGGGAAAAGTATGGACTATTATATATTGCTAGAAAGCCCTGGATGTCTACTTTCCAACGCAAATGAGAGCGCGCCAATTGGGTTTCTGTAGCTCCGGAAAATATACTTCGAGTGCAGGGAGGTCAGAATCCAATAGCATCTGCAGTCCTCCTTCAGCCTCTGAATCAGATTTTTGCTCAAATTCCTCAATTTCAGCCAGAAATTACCTGAAAACACAGAAAAACACACAAACTCATAGTAAAGTCCAGAAATGTGATTTTTATTTAAAAACTAATAAAATTATATTAAAAACTAACCAAATCATACTAAAAACTATGTAAAAACAATGCCAAAAAGCATATAAATTATCCGCTCATCACAACACTGATTAAAAATTATGTAAAAAGTATGTTTTTCTCTTTACTCATTAAAAATTCAAAAAAAATAAAAAAAATATCTTTCCCTTATTCTCTCATAAATTTTCGAAAATTTGAGTTGACTTTTTCAAAAGTTTTTAAAATTTAATTGTTTCTTATGAGTCAAGTCAAATTTTCAATTTAAAAATTCTATCTTTTTCAAAAATCAAATATTTTTCAATTTTTTTTATATTTTCAAAAATTTTTAAAATTAATTTTCAAAATCTTTTTCTTATTTCTATTTCATATTTTCGAAATTAATGCTAACAATTAATGTGATTGATTCAAAAATTTTTAGTTTGTTACTTGCCTAGTAAGAAAGGTTCAATCTTTAAATTTTAAAATCATATCTTTTTGTTTCTTGTTAGTTAAGTAATCAACTTCAATTTTCAAAATCAAATCTTTTTAAATTCAAATCTTTTTCAAAATGATTTTCAATCATATCTTTTTGAATGTCAATCACATCTTTTTCAAAATCAATTTCGAAATCTTTTCTAACCTCTTATCTTTTCAAAATTGATTTTCAAATCTTTTTCCAATTAAATCTTATCTTGTTTGATTCTTATCTTTTTCAAAACCACCTAACTAATTTTTCCTCTCTAATTTTCGAAAATCACTAACCTCTTTTTCAAAATTCCTTTTTAATTAACTATTTGTTTTAAAATTCTAATTTAATTTAATTTCAATTTTCTTTTTAAAACTTTCGAATTTTAACTTCAAATTTTAAATTAAAAACAAAAATATTTTTATCTTATTTTATTTAATTTTTGAAATTCTCTCCCCTCATCTCTTTCTAATTATTTTATCTATCTACTAACACTTCTATTCTTCTTAAAAATTCGAACCATCTCCCTCTTTCTGTGTTCGAATTCTTTTTCTTCTCTTCTACTCACATAAAGGAACCTCTCTACTGTGGCAAAGAGGATCCCTATTATTTTCTGTTCCTTTCTTTTTCATATGAGCAGGAGAAAGGACAAGAACATTCTTGTTGAAGCTGATCCGGAACCTGAAAGAACTCTGAAGAGGAAGTTAAGAGAAGCTAAAACACAACACTCTGAAGAGGACTTTACTGAAATTTTTGAAAAAGAAGTGGAGATGGCCGAAAATAATAACAATGGTGGAGATGCAAGGAAGGTGCTTGGTGACTTTACTGCACCAAATTCCAACTTACATGGAAGAAGCATCTCAATCCCTGCCAATGGAGCAAACAATTTTGAGCTAAAGCCTCAATTAGTTTCTCTGATGCAACAGAATTGCAAGTTTCAGGGACTTTCATCAGAAGATCATTTTCAGTTCTTAACTGAATTCTTGCAGATCTGTGATACTGTTAAGACCAATGGGGTTGATCCCGAGGTCTACAGGATTATGCTTTTCCCGTTTGCTATAAGAGACAGAGCTAGAATATGGTTGGACTTTCAACCTAAAGATAGCCTGAACTCTTGAGATAAGCTGGTCACGACTTTCTTAGCCAAGTTCTTTCCTCCTCAAAAGCTTAGCAAACTTAGAGTGGATGTTCAAACCTTCAAACAGAAAGAAGGTGAATCCCTCTATGAAGCTTGGGAGAGATACAAGCAACTGACCAAAAAGTGTCATTCTAACATGCTTTCAGAATGGACCATCCTGGATATATTCTATGATGTTCTGTCTGAATTATCTAAGATGTCATTGGACCATTCTGCAGGTGGATCCATTCACCTAAAGAAAATGCCTGCAGAAGCTCAGGAACTCATTGACATGGTTGCAAATAACCAGTTCATGTACACTTCTGAAAGGAATCCTGTGAGTAATGGGATGCCTCAGAGGAAGGGAGTTCTTGAAATTGATAATCTGAATGCCATATTGGCTCAGAATAAAATATTGACTCAGCAAGTCAATATGATTTCTCAGAGTCTGAATGGATTGCTAGCTGCATCCAACAGTACTAAAGAAGCATCTTCTGAGGAAGAAGCTTATGATCCTGAGAACCCTACAATAGCAGAGGTGAATTACATGCGTGAAGCCTATGGAAACACTTATAATCCCTCATGGAGAAATAATCCAAATTTCTCATGAAAGGATCAACAAAAGCCTCAACAAGGCTTTAATAATGGTGGAAGAAACAGGTTTAGCAATAGCAAGCCTTTTCCATCATCCACTCAGCAACAGACAGAGAATTCTGAGCAGAATCTACATAACTTAGCAAATATAGTCTCTGATCTATCTAAGGCCACTCTAAGTTTCATGAATGAAACAAGGTCCTCCATCAGAAATTTAGAGGCACAAGTGGGCCAACTGAGTAAAAAGGTCACTGAAACTCCTAGTACTCTCTCAAGCAATACAGAAGAGAATCCAAAAAGAGAGTGCAAGGCTATAACCTTACTTGGTGTGGCCGAACCCAGAGAGGAGGAGAAGGACATGAATCCTAGTGAGGAAGACCTCCTGGGACGTTCACTGACCAATAAGAAGTTTCCCTTTGAGGAACCAAAGGAATCTGAGGCTCATCTAGAGACCATAGAGATTCCATTCAACCAGCTTCTGCCCTTCATGAGCTCTGATGAGTATTCTTCCTCTGAAGAGGATGAAGACATTACTGAAGAGCAAGTTGCTAAGTACCTTGGAGCAATCATGAAGCTGAATACTAATTTATTTGGTAATGAGACTTGGGAAGATGAACCTCCTTGCTCATCAATGAACTGAATGCATTGGATAGGCAGAAATTACCTCAAAAGAAACAGGATCCTGGTAAATTCCTAATTCCCTGTAACATAGGCACCATGACCTTTGAGAAGGCTCTGTCTGACCTGGGGTCAGGCATAAACTTAATGCCACTCTCTGTAATGGAAAACTAGGAATCTTTGAGGTACAGGCTGCCAAATTTTCATTAGAGATGGTAGACAAATCCATGAAACAGGCTTATGGACTAGTAGAGGACGTGCTAGTAAAGGTTGAAAACCTTTACATCCCTACTGATTTCATAATCCTAGACACTGGGAAGGATGAGGATGAATCCATCATCCTTGGAAGACCCTTCCTAGCCACAGCAAGAGCTGTGATTGATGTGGACAGAGGAGAGTTGGTCCTTCAACTGAATTATGACTACCTTGTATTTAAAACTCAAGGTTCTCCTTCTGTAACCATGGAGAGGAAGCACGAAAAGCTTCTCTCACTGCAGAGTCAACCAAATCCCCCACAGTCAAACTCTAAGTTTGGTGTTGGGAGGCCACAACCAAACTCTAATTTTGGTGTTGAACCTCCATATTCAAACTCTAAGTTTGGTGTTGGGAGGTTCTAATAATGCTCTGAATATCTATGAGGCTCCATGAGAGCTCACTGTCAAGCTATTAACATTAAAGAAGCGCTTGTTGGGAGGCAACCCAATGTTATTTAACTATATTTAAATATTTTCTATTTCTATTTTATGTTTTCTTTAGGTTGATGATCATGTGAAATCACAAAAACTACTGAAAAATCAAAAACAGAATGAAAAATAGCATTAAAAATAGCTAACCCTGGAGGAAGAACTTATTGGCGTTTAAATGCCCGTAAGAAGCATCAAACTGGCGTTTAACGCCAGAAAGAAGCATCAAGCTGGCGTTAAACGCCAGAAATAGGCACTAGACTGGCGTTTAACGCCAGGACAGAGCATGGAAGTGGCGTTAAACGCCAGAAACAAGCAGCAAGCTGGCGTTTAACCCCAGACATGCACTCTAAGGGCGTTTTGCATGCCTAATTGGAGCAGGGATACTAATCTTTGACCCCACTGGATCTGTGGATCCCACAGGATCCCCACCTACCCACCTCTTCTTCTCTTCTCTTCACACCTTTTCATAACTCTCTTCCCCAAATACCCTTCACCAATCACCTCCATACCTCTTCCCTAAATACCCTCAACCACTCACATCTATCTACTCTTCCCTATAAACCCCACCTACCTACAAAATTCAAATTCTTTTCCCTCCCAAACCCAACCCTAATGGCCGAAACCTACCCTCCACACCACCCCTATATAAACCCCTCAGCACTACTCCATTTTCCCACATCACAACCACCACTTCTCCCCCTTGGCCGAATAAACTCTCTCCCTCCATCTCCTTCATTTTCTTCTTCTTCTACTACTTTCTTTCTTCTTTTGCTCGAGGACGAGCAAACCTTTTAAGTTTGGTGTGGTAAAAGCATTGCTTTTTGTTTTTCCATAACCATCAATGGCACCTAAGGCCAGAGAAACCTCAAGAAAGATGAAAGGGAAGGCAATTGCTTCCACCTCTGAGTCATAGGAGATGGAGAGATTCATCTCAAAGGTCCATCAAGACCACTTCTATGAAGTTGTGGCCAAGAAAAAGGTGATCCTGAGGTCCCTTTTAAGCTCAAAAAGAGCGAATATCTGGAAATCCGACAAGAGATTAGAAGAAGAGGATGGGAAGTTCTCTCTAATCCTATTCAACAAGTCGGGATCTTAATGGTTCAAGAGTTCTATGCAAACTCATGGATCACTAGGAACCATGATCAAAGTAAGAACCCGAATCCAAAGAATTGGCTTACAATGGTTCGGGGGAAATACTTAGATTTCAGTCCGGAAAATGTAAGGTTGGCGTTCAACTTGCCAATGATGTAAGAAAACGCACGCCCCTACACTAGAAGGGTCAACTTTGATCAAAGGTTGGACCAAGTCCTCATGGACATATGTGTGGAAGGAGCTCAATGGAAAGTTGACTCAAGAGGCAAGCTGGTCCAATTGAGAAGACCGGACCTTAAGCCTGTAGCTAGAGGATGGTTGGAGTTCATTCAACGCTCAATTATTCCTACTAGCAACCGGTCTGAAGTTACTGTAGACCGGGCCATCATGATCCATAGTATCATGATTGGGGAGGAAGTGGAAGTTCATGAGATTATACCTCAAGAACTCTATAAGGTGGCTGACAAGTCCTCCACTTTGGCAAGGTTAGCCTTTCCTCACCTTATTTGCCACCTCTGCAATTCGGCTGGAATTGACATAGAGGGAGATGTCCTCATTAATGAGGACAAGCCCATCACTAAAAAAAGGATGGAGCAAATAAGAGATCATGGACCTCAACAAGAGCATGAGGAAATTCCTCACCATGAAATCCCTGAGATGCCTCAAGGGATGCACTTCCCTCCACAAAACTATTGGGAGCAAATCAACACCTCCCTAGGAGAATTAAGTTCCAACATGGGACAACTAAGGATGGAACACCAAGAGCACTCCATCATTATCCATGAGATTAGAGAAGATCAAAGAGCTATGAGGGAGGAGCAACAAAGACAAGGAAGAGACTTAGAGGAGCTCAAGAGCACCATTGGTTCTTCAAGAAGAGGAAGACGCCACCCTCACTAAGGTGGACTCGTTTCTTAATCTCCTTGTTCTTATTTTCCTGTTTTTCGGTTTTGAGCCTTATGTTTTATTTATGTTTGTGTCTTTATTACATGATCATTAGTATTTAAGTGTCTATGTCTTAAAGCTACGAATGTCCTATGAATCCATCACCTCTCTTAAACGAAAAATGCTTTAATTACAAAAGAACAAGAAGTACATGAATTTCGAATTCATCCTTGAAATTAGTTTATTTATTTTGATATGGTGACAATACTTTTTGTTTTCTGAATGAATGCTATAACAATACATATATCTTTTGAATTTGTTGTTTATGAATGTTAAAATTGTTGGCTCTTGAAGAATGATAAAAAAGGAGAAATGTCATTTGATAATCTAAAAAATCATAAAATTGATTCTTGAAGCAAGAAAAAGCAGTGAATACAAAAGCTTGCAAAAAAAAAAAAAAAAAGAAAAGAAAATTGGCGAAAAAAAGAAAGAAAAAGAAAAAGTAAGCAGAAAAAGCCAAGAGCTCTATAAACCAAAAGGCAAGAGCAGAAAGCCAGTAACCCTTTAAACCAAAAGGCAAGGGTAATAAAAAGGATCCAAGGCTTTGAGCATCACTGGATAGGAGGGCCCAAAGGAACAAAATCCTGGCCTAAGCGGCTAAACCAAGCTGTCCCTAACCATGTGCTTGTGGCATGAAGGTGTCAAGCCAAAAGCTTGAGACTGAGCGGTTAAAGTCAAGGTCCAAAGCAAAAAAAGAGTGTGCTTAAGAACCCTGGACACCTCTAACTGGGGACTCTAGCAAAGCTGAGTCACAATCTGAAAAGGTTCACCCAATTATGTGTCTGTGGCATTTATGTATCCGGTGGTAATACTGGAAAACAAAGTGCTTAGGGCCACGGCCAAGACTCATAAAGTAGCTGTGTTCAAGAATCAACATACTTAACTAGGAGAATCAATAAAACTATCTGAATTCTAAGTTCCTATAGATGCCAATCATTCTGAACTTCAAAGGATAAAGTGAGATGCCAAAACTGTTTAGAAGCAAAAAACTACTAGTCTCGCTGACGTTGGGATTTTTGCCAGTAAAGGAGTTCATAAAAATAGTCGCGTTGTAGATATAGTCTCTAAACTAACAAAAATCCCTTCGTGCAAATGTTTTGGTTGTCACAAGTAACAAACCCCTTTTAAAATTGATAACCAAGTATTTTAAACCTCGGGTCGTCTTCTCAAGGAACTGCAGGGAAGTATGTTCTTATTATTGGTTATGGAGGTTGTAAAATCGGGGTTGAGAGTGAAGAGTAGATATGACAAATAATTTAAATGGCAATTAAAATAAATAAATACTGTAAAGCAACTTTTTGCAACGTAAGAGAAATTGGAAGTCTAACTTAGTTATTCCTCTCAACAATAGTGAAAGTTGAATCTTAATTCCACTTAGTTAACCTTTACTAAAGTAAAGGAAAGTCAAGGGACTAATTAGTTTGACCTTCGAATCCTATTTATTTCCTAAGAAAAAGTTGGGATTATTGAAGTTCAGTTCAATTAGCAAGATAACGATTATCAATTATGCTGAGTTTAATAATGTTGAGTTACTGATTTCTTAACCAAGACCAAAAAGGGAAAAAGTAAAATTGTTGAAATAAAAATGTCCTTAGATGGGAAGCAATAATAACTTTAATTAAAGAGAACAATCAATAACTGAAATACCTCAAATAATCATTAATTCAAATCGTAACATGGAAAGGGTTCAGAAGCCAATTGGGCAACATCTGTAGATACGAATAAAAGCATTAAAGTAAAAGTAGCATAGAAACATAAATTAAAGTAAATATTAAACCTGGATCGAGAGTCACTTTTAAAAACTAAGAGAAGTCCTAAATCCTAATCCTAAGAGAGAGAGGAGAGAACCTCTCTTAAACTAAATCTAAATCATGAAAAGTAGTAAAAATGCAAGCTCTCTCTGAATGGATGCATTCCCCCACTTTATAGCCTCTAATTTGTGTGTTCTGGGCTGAAAACTGGGTCAAAAGCAGCCCAGAAATCGCTCCCTACGATTTCTGTTACGTTCAGATCGCGGGCAAGTGACGCGGAGGCGTCGTCCACGCGGCCGCGCGGATTGCTTTCCTGCCAGGTCACATGTCCGCGTGATCCACGCGTTCGCATCATCTGGCGTCAGGGCAGCTATGGCAAATTATATATCAAAGTTATAGCCATTTGAGTGCGAAGAAGTCAGGCTGGACAGCTTAGCAATTTCTCCAACTTCTTGTATTCCTTCCACTTTTGCATGCTTCCTTTCCATCCTCCAAGCCATTCCTGCCCTGTAATCTCTGAAAACACTTAACACACATATCAAGGCATCTAATGGTAATAAGAGAGGATTAATAATAAGCAAATATAAGATCAAAGAAGTATGTTTTCAATCATAGCACAAAACTAGGAAGGAAAATGTAAAACATGCAAATAGTATGAATAAGTGGGTAAAGAGTTGATAAAAACCACTCAATTGAGTCCAAGATAAACCATAAAATAGTGGTTTATAAACCTACCCACACTTAAACAATAGCATGTCCTCATGCTAAGCTCAAGAGAAGCTATAAAGATGAAGAGGAATGGTAGGATGTATGAAATGCAATCCTATCTATATGAATGCAACTACATGCAAAATGTTTCTACCTACTTGGTTAAAAATAAATAAGTTCTCCAAGACAAACATAAATCAGATTTCACTAATTCAAATTATATAATAAAGGACAAGTAAACTTGTAAAAAGATAGCTAATGAAAGCAGGGAACATAGAATCAAGCATTGAACCCTCACTGGTAGTGTATATCACTCTTACTCTAAGGTGTCTAGGGTCAATCACTCTACTCTTCTCTAGTCATGCTTTCTAAACCTTGTTCTTCATCTAACCAATCAACAATATTTAATATACCAATGCAAACATCATGAGGTCTTTTTCAAGGTTGTAATGGGGCTAAGGTAAGGGTAAAGGTATATATATGGCTAAGTGAGCTTTATAAATTGAATCTTTAATTAACCTAAGCTCTCACCTAATATACATATACTCTATATACTTTTAAATTCATGCCTAGCTACCCATACTTCTCACTTTTGTATAATTCCCATACTCATGTACCAAATTTTTCTTTAATTTTTATCACATGTGCATTGATCTTTTATTAAACTTAATATTGGGGTAATTTTGTCCCCTTATTTACTTATTTATTGAGTATTTTTGGATTTTTCTCTTTTTTCTCTTTTTTCTCTTTTTTTTTTGTAGAGAAACAAACATAACTTATCAATGCACATGGATTTTCTATTACTTTTCTATTTTGGTTTTTCAGGAGTAGGTTCCCAAATTCCTGATATTCAAATAAATTAGAAACATTATACTTTTCCTTTATTAACCCATGTTCCCACAGTTTTCCCACACTTAATTAACACACTATCTTAAGCTAACCAAAGATTCAATTGGGATAATTAATTTGTTTTCCACTTAAGGCTAGTGATGTGGTAAGATATAGAACAAATGGGGATTTCAAGGCTCAAAGTGGCTGACAAGGGTGATTTAAAGGGTAGGCTTATTTGGGATAAGTGAGCTAAAATCAAATAATGGCCTCAATCATATGCAAGCATGTAAATACACTAAATATTGGACATATATACTGAAACAAAGTAAAGATCACAATTATAGAGAAGTAAACACACAAGAATAAAATATTTATGGTTAAATAATGTAACCATGTAAATAAGCTCAAAATCTCACAGGTTGTGTGTTCTTTGGCTCAAAAACCATGTTCCAAATACAACTTCAAACAAATTTAACAAAAAATTTTTCAATTTAAATTAGTGAAATTTTTCAAAAATAGGGTCTTTAGAAGAATTTTATTACTTTAACCAAGTAGTAACTAGATGCATAAAATCAAACAAATATGCAAATGCAACAACTAATTTAACAAAGAAAATTAAACATTGGTGCTAAAATATGAAGTGACTAACCCATGGAAGTCGGTATCGACCTCCCCACAGTTAAAGATTGCACTGTCCTCGGTGCATGCTGAGATGTGCAGGTGGACGGGCTGTTCCAACTGATGCTTTTCTTCAAGGATTGTGCTGATGGACTTGTTTGTGTCCCCATGTAAACGTCTTCCGGTTCCCTTCCGGGTGGCCATCTTGAAAGAAAAAAGGGAAGAAGAGTAACCCGGAAATAGAGATAAGAAAATAAAAGAAGTGTGGGTGGGTTAATGCCAAATGATAAGGGTCTCATTTACATGGAAGCTTCAACATGTAAGTGAAAAAATAATAGAAGCCATGGCATGCCAGTGGTGCAAGATTTGAAGTACAGGGGAGGGGAGTGTGGGTAATGAAAGACAGTATAAGCTCATGTCAATGCAAAAAGGAATACAAATATCATAAAAGATTAGCATTGATTTAAATAATATTACCCGACAGTGTAAACAAGTCACTAAGCACCAAATAATACCAGAAAAGACACAACAGTTGAATATGAACAAGTGACACCAATGGAAAAATAATAATTTTAGAAAAGAAAAGAAAAATATGCACACAATTAAAATGCAATGGATGAAAGTATTTATATAAAATAAAATAAAAGAGAAGAAGAATGAGAAGGGAAAGAAGGGAAGAAGAAATAAGTAAGAAAGGAGGGAGGAAAAATTAGGTTTGGAGAAGAAAAGATAAGATATTTGGCAAATTAGGATAAGCTGTGCGGCGCAAGCGACGCGGTCACGTGGGGCACGCGGTCGCGCGACTTGCGCCTATACTGATTGACACGGTCGCGTCGGTCACGCGGTCGCGTGACCCGTTTTATGCTACTGGCGCGAGGACAGCCTCGCTCTCGCACAACTCTCTGTTCAAAAATCATTAATTGCCAAATATTGGGTGACACGATCGCGTGGGCACGCGATCGCGTGGGGCACGCGATCGCATGAGTGGGCACTTAGTAGGATGTGACGCGGCCGCGTGGGGCACGCGGTCGCGTGAGATGGACTGCGCGTCCAGTGCCAGTCCAGCACCACTCTAGCACAACTTTTGGCTGTGCACCATTATTACGTCGAAATCCTCGTCACGCGGCCGCGTGGGGCACGCGGTCGCGTGGGACGTTTTGTGCCACGGGCACGCTTCCAGCCACGCTCCAGCGTGACTTTCTGTTTGTTTTTATTTTCTCCCCTCTCCTTGCGACGCGAACGCGTCGCTGATGCGTTCGCGTCGCGTTGCGTTTTTTTTTAAACTGAATGCAGGATGCAATGCTTAATGTGAATGCTATGCATGATTCCAGGTTCAATAAAATAAAAATAAAATTCAAAAACAAACAAAATGAAATAAAATTAAAATTGCAAAAGGAACGATCATACTATGGTGGGTTGTCTCCCACCTAGCACTTTTAGTTAAAGTCTTTAAGTTGGACATTGGAAGGGCTTCCTGTTATGGTGGCTTGTGTTTAAATTCATCCAGAAATCTCCACCAGTGCTTGGAATGCCAATAGCCTCCGGGGTCCCAAACTAGGCATGTAAAGCTTCTGAGCAGCTTCAAACAGATTTTCAGGCTCCCGGGGTGACGAATGTCAGAATAGATTCCAGGATCCCAAGCCTTGTTTTTAAATCCACCTCCGTCTTGATCTCCATGTTTCCATCTGGGCGGTTTAAAAAGTAAATTCTCACCATGGTAACCAAACGTTTTCCGAGATCCATTCGATTGATTTTGATGCCAATCCGTGCACTTCGAGTTGAAGCGTGGGACCTTATTGAACCTTGTGCACCAGCTCTGAGCACGAGCCATTTCCCTCTTACTCTTAAAGCCGCAGAGAGCTCTAAGCTGGCCATCTGTTTTAAGCAAACCATATTCAAGTGAAAAAGTAAAGTTAAAAGTTAAGGATTGTACCCACTTGAGGCTTGTATTAGGTGGTAATGGCCTTGGGAAAGGTGTTTCTGGTAGTTTTGTAAGTACTACTCTCTTGTGCTCTTCTGTGAATTCCTCCACTTCCTTGTAAGGTTCTTCAAATGCATCTGAGTCCTGGTCAAAGTCTTCTATGTCTTCTTCATCACTTGAGTCATAGATTGGAGGTTGAGAGAAATCTACCTCTGCATCATCTTCGTGTTCAATTGGGGAAGATTCTTCGATCTCAGAGAATTCACTTGCGGATGCAAGTTCATTACTAAGAGAGCTAGACTTGTGACTATCACTATCAAGGGAATTTGCTTCTTGGATTATTCCGTCTGATTCTTCATATCCTCCTTAGCATCAACTGTAACGTCCTTGACGGAGTTCTCTTCAGCTCTGCATTCCCCTGGAGGTTCAGCATCTCCTAGATCTTCAACCAACTCTTCTTCTTGAACGATGATAGCTTCTTCTACTTGTTCTAGTACGAATTCATGTTCTGTCTTGTCCACTGGAGTTTCTAATATCTCCTTCATGCTACACCCTTCGTTAAACTATTCACATGGGGCTGTGGCTGATCCTTGTGTATTTGAGCGCCTAGAAACCCATTGAATTACTGCTTGCTCCAGTTGTCGAATGGTTGTTTGAAGTTTATTTACTATTTCCTTTAGGCGAACCTCTGCTTCTCGGGTTGCCGGACTTGGACATGATACATAGGAAAGTGGCGGTGATTGGGAGTGATTGGATTGGTACTGGGGTAAGGAAGGATCATATGGTGGCGAATGGTGAAGAGAAGCTTGTGAGTGTGGTGGTTCGAGGTTATGTTGAAAGGATGGTTTATATGCACGGGGTGGGGCTTGTTGGTAGTTACAAGGTTGTCCACCATATCTTTCAGCTGGGTATGCACGGTAGAATGGTCTTTGTCCAGGATATCTCGGAGGGTGTTGTTGCCTAAAGGGTTGATTAGATCCTCTTGGCTCCATCCATCCTTGATTGGTCTGACCTTGATGCATATTCCTGCTGTAACTTCTATTTCCTTCAACAAAGTTAGAACCAAACTCAAAGCGAGAGGGGTGAGAATTCATGGTAGCAAATGAAAAATAAAAAGGAAAAACAGAAATAAATAAACAAGTAAAAGAAAAATATTTACAATAACCAATAATAAGGCACACGTTAGCAGTTCCCTGGCAACGGCGCCATTTTGAAGAGCGGAAGATTGATGGTTTAGAGGTTATAGCAAACTCTCGTTGTAAGTATAGTTACAAAACCAAGCAATCAACCTTTCTTATAAACGTTTTGGTTGTCACAAGTAACAAACCCCTTTTAAAATTGATAACCGAGTATTTTGAACCTCGGGTCGTCTTCTCAAGGAACTGCAGGGAAGTATGTTCTTATTATTGGTTATGGAGGTTGTAAAATCGGGGTTGAGAGTGAAGAGTAGATATGACAAATAATTTAAATGGAAATTAAAATAAATAAATACTGTAAAGCAACTTTTTGCAAGGTAAGAGAAATTGGAAGTCTAACTTAGTTATTCCTCTCAACAATAGTGAAAGTTGAATCTTAATTCCACTTAGTTAACCTTTACTAAAGTAAAGGAAAGTCAAAGGACTAATTAGTTTGACCTTCGAATCCTATTTATTTCCTAAGAAAAAGTTAGGATTATTGAAGTTCAATTCAATTAGCAAGATAACGATTATCAATTATGCTGAGTTTAATAATGTTGAGTTACTGATTTCTTAACCAAGACCAAAAAGGGAAAAAGTAAAATTGTTGGAATAAAAATGTCCTTAGATGGGAAGCAATAATAACTTAAATTAAAGAGAACATTCAATAACTGAAATACCTCAAATAATCATTAATTCAAATCATAACATGGAAAGGGTTCAGAAGCCAATTGGGCAACATCTGTAGATACGAATAAAAGCATTAAAGTAAAAGTAGCATAGAAACATAAATTAAAGTAAATATTAAACCTGGATTGAGAGTCACTCTTAAAAACTAAGAGAAGTCCTAAATCCTAATCCTAAGAGAGAGAGGAGAGAATCGCTCTCAAACTAAATCTAAATCATGGAAAGTAGTAAAAATGCGAGCTCTCTCTGAATGGATGCATTCCCCCACTTTATAGCCTCTAATCTGTGTGTTCTGGGCTGAAAATTGGGTCAAAAGCAGCCCAGAAATCGCTCCCTGCGATTTCTGTTATGTTCAGATCGCAGGCAAGTGACGCGGAGGCGTAGTCCACGCGGCCGCGCGGATTGCTTTCCTGCCAGGTCACGCGTCCGCGTGTTCTACGCGTTCGCATCGCCTGGCGTCAAGGCAGCTATGGCACATTATATATCAAATCGAAGCCCCGGACGTTAGCTTTCGAATGCAACTGGAACCGCATCGTTTGGACCTCTGTAGCTAAAGTTATAGCCGTTTGAGTGCGAAGAGGTCAGGCTGGACAGCTTAGCAATTTCTCCAACTTCTTGTTTTCCTTCCACTTTTGCATGCTTCCTTTCCATCCTCCAAACCATTCCTGCCCTGTAATCTCTGAAAACACTTAACACACATATCAAGGCATCTAATGGTAATAAGAGAGGATTAATAATAAGCAAATATAAGATCAAAGAAGCATGTTTTCAATCATAGCACAAAACCAGGAAGGAAAATATAAAACATGCAAATAGTATGAATAAGTGTGTAAAGAGTTGATAAAAACCACTCAATTGAGTACAAGATAAACCATAAAGTAGTAGTTTATCACCCTCTCATCTAATTGGAGCTAAGTTTCATTGATATTTTGGAATTTATAGTATATTCTCTTCTTTTTATCCTATTTGATTTTCAGTTGCTTGGGGACAAGCAACAATTTAAGTTTGGTGTTGTGATGAGCAGATAATTTATACGCTTTTTGGCATTATTTTTACATAGTTTTTAGTATAATTTGATTAGTTTTTAGTATATTTTATTAGTTTTTAATTAAAAATTATATTTCTGGACTTTACTAGGAGTTTGTGTGTTTCTCTGTGATTTCAGGTATTTTCTTGCTGAAATTGAAGGACTTGAGCAAAAAACTGATTCAGAGGCTGAAGAAGGACTGCAGATGCTGTTGGATTCTGACCTCTCTGCACTCAAAGTGGATTTTCTGGAGCTACAAAAGTCCAAATGGTGCGCTCCCACTTGCGTTGGGAAGTAGACATCCAGGGCTTTCCAGCAATATATAATAGTCCATACTTTGCCCGAGTTTAGATGACGCAAACTGGCGTTCAACGCTAGCTTTCTGCCCTATTCTGGAGTTAAACGCCAGAAACAGGTTACAAACTGGCGTTTAACTCCACGTGAAAGCTTCAATGCTCAGTCCAAGCACACACCAAGTGGGCCCGGAAGTGGATTTCTGCATCATTTACTTATCTCTGTAAACCCTAGTAACTAGTTTAGTATAAATAGGACTTTTTACTATTGTATTTACATATCTTTGGATCATCTTTTGATCATTTTGAGATCTCTAAACCTCCATGGGAGGCTGGCCATTCGACCATGTCTACCCTATCTTCACTTATGTATTTTCAACGATAGAGTTTCTATATACCATAGATTAAGGTGTGGAGCTCTGCTGTTCCTCATGAATTAATGCAAAGTACTATTGTTTTTCTATTCAATTCAAGCCTATTTCTTCTCTAAGATATTCATTCGCACACAAGAACATGATGAATGTGATGATTATGTGATGCTTATCACCATTCTCACTTATGAACGCGTGCCTGACAAACACTTCCGTTCTATATGCAAACAAGCTTGAATGCATATCTCTTAGCCTCCTTATCTACGATCATTGTCTTCGTGGTATAGGCTAGAATTATTGGTGGCCATTCTTGAGATCCGGAAAGTCTAAACCTTGTCTGTGGTATTCTGAGTAGGATCTGGGAAGGGATGGCTGTGACGAGCTTCAAACTCGCGAGTGCTGGGCGTAGTGACAGACGCAAAAGGATTACTGAATCCAATTCCAGTATGATCAAGAACCGACAGATGATTAGCCATGCGGTGACAACGCATTTAGGACCATTTTCACTGAGAGGATGGAAAGTAGCCATTGACAACGGTGATGCCCAACATACAGCTTGCTATGGAAAGGAGTATGAAGGATTGGATGAAGACAGTAGAAAAGCAGAGGTTCAGAAGGAACAAAAGCATCTCCATATGCTTATCTAAAATTCTCACCAATGAATCACATAAGTATTTCTATCCCAATTTATATTTTAATTATATTTTAATTATTAAAACTCTATAACCATTTGAATCCGCCTGACTGAGATTTACAAGGTGACCATAGCTTGCTTCAAGCCGACAATCTCCGTGGGATCGACCCTTACTCACGTAAGGTTTATTACTTAGATGACCCAGTGCACTTGCTGGTTAGTTGTGCGAGATTGTGAAGAAGAACTAAGATTAAGAACGTGCGTATTAAGTTTTTAGCACCGTTACCAAGGAATGAAAGATCACGATTTCGTGCACCAAGCACCAAACAAAAAATTTTTGCTTGTCCCCAAGTAACTGAAAATCAAATAGGATAAAAAGAAGAGAATATACTATAAATCCCAAAATATCAATGAAACTTAGCTCCAATCAGATGAGCGGGACTAGTAGCTTTTTGCCTCTGAACAGTTTTGGCATCTCACTTTATTCTTTGAAGTTCAGAATGATTGGCATCTATAGGAACTCAGAATTCAGATAGTGTTATTGATTCTGCTAGTTCAGTATGTTGATTCTTGAACACAGCTACTTTATGAGTCTTGGCCGTGGCCCTAAGCACTTTGTTTTCCAGTATTACCACTGGATACATAAATGCCACAGACACATAATTGGGTGAACCTTTTCAGATTGTGACTTAGCTTTGCTAAAGTCCCCAATTAGTGGGTGAACCTTTTCAGATTGTGTTATTGTGACTTAAGCACACTCTGTTTTTGCTTTGGACCTTGACTTTAACCGCTCAGTCTCAAGCTTTTCACTTGACACCTTCACGCCACAAGCACATGGTTAGGGACAGCTTGGTTTAGCTGCTTAGGCCAGGATTTTATTCCTTTGGGCCCTCCTATCCACTGATGCTCAAAGCCTTGGATCCCTTTTACCCTTGACTTTTGGTTTTAAGGGCTATTGGCTTTTTCTGCTTGCTTTTTTTTCTTTTTCTTTCTTTTTGTTTCGCCTTCTTTTTTTTTTCGCAAGCTTTTCTCTATTCACTGCTTTTTCTTGCTTCAAGAATCATTTTTATAATTTTTCAGATCATCAAATAGCATTTCTCCTTTTTCATCATTCTTTTAAGAGCCAACAATTTTAACATTCATAAACAACAAATTCAAAAGACATATGCACTGTTCAAGCATTCATTCAGAAAACAAAAAGTATTGTCACCACACCAAAATAATTAAACTAGTTTCAAGGATGAATTCGAAATCATGTACTTCTTGTTCTTTTGTGATTAAAAGCATTTTTCATTTAAGAGAGGTGATGGATTCATAGAATATTCATACCTTTAAGACATAGACACTTAAACACTAATGATCATATAGTAAAGACACAAACATAAATAAAACATAAGGCTCAAGAACCGAAAAATAGGAAAATAAGAACAAGGAGATTAAGGAACGGGTCCACCTTAGTGAGGGTGGCGTCTTCCTCTTCTTAAAGAACCAATGGTGCTCTTGAGCTCCTCGATGTCTCTTCCTTGTCTTTGTTGCTCCTCCCTCATAGCTCTTTGATCTTCTCTAATCTCATGGAGAATGATGGAGTGCTCTTGGTGTTCCATCCTTAGTTGTCCCATGTTGGAACTTAATTCTCCTAGGGAGGTGTTGATTTGCTTCTAATAGTTTTGTGGAGGGAAGTGCATCCCTTGAGGCATCTCAGGGATTTCATGGTGAGGAATTTCCTCCTGCCCTTGTTGAGGTCCATGATCTCTTGTTTGCTCCATCCTTTTCTTAGTGACGGGCTTGTCCTCATCAATAAGGATGTCTCCCTCTATGTCAATTCCAGCCGAATTACAGAGGTGGCAAATGAGGTGAGGAAAGGCTAACCTTTCCAAAGTGGAGGACTTGTCAGCCACCTTGTAGAGTTCTTGAGGTATAATCTCATGAACTTCCACTTCCTCCCCAATCATGATACTATGGATCATGATGGCCCGGTCTACAGTAACTTCAGACCGGTTGCTAGTAGGAATAATTGAGCGTTGGATGAACTCCAACCATCCTCTAGCTACAGGCTTAAGGTCCGGTCTTCTCAATTGAACCGGCTTGCCTCCTGAGTCAACTTTCCATTGAGCTCCTTCCACACATATCTCCATGAGGACTTAGTCCAACCTTTGATCAAAGTTCACCCTTCTAGTGTAGGGGCGTGCGTTTTCTTGCATCATTAGCAAGTTGAACGCCAACCTTACATTTTCCAGAATGAAATCTAAGTATTTCCCCCGAACCATTGTAAGCCAGTTCTTTGGGTTTGGGTTTGGGTTCATACTTTGATCATGGTTCCTAGTGATCCATGCGTTTGCATAGAACTCTTGAACCATTAAGATTCCGACTTGTTGAATAGGATTAGAGAGAACTTCCCATCCTCTTCTTCTAATCTCTTGTCGGATCTCCGGATACTCGCTCTTTTTGAGCTTAAAAGGGACCTCAGGGATCACCTTATTCTTGGCCACAACTTTATAGAAGTGGTTTTGATGGACCTTTGAGATGAATCTCTCCATCTTCCATGACTCAGAGGTGGAAGCAATTGCCTTCCCTTTCCTCTTTCTTGAGGTTTCTCTGGCCTTAGGTGCCATTGATGGTTATGGAAAAACAAAAAGCAATACTTTTACCACACCAAACTTAAAAGGTTTGCTCGTCCTCGAGCAAAAGAAGAAAAAAAGTAGTAGAAGAAGAAGAAAATAGAGGAGATAGAGTGAGAGAGTGTATTCGGCCAAGGGGTAGAAGTAGTGGTTGTGATGTGTGAAAATGGAGTAGTGTTAAGGGTTTTATATAGGGGTGGGAGGAAGGTTAGGTTTCGGCCATTTGGGTTGGGTTTGGGAGGGAAAGGAATTTGAATTTGGAGGTAGGTGGGGTTTATGGGGAAGAGGTAATAAGGTGACTGGTGAAGGGTATTTGGGGAAGAGGTAATAAGGTGATTGGTGAAGGGTATTTGGGAAAAGTGTTATAAGAAGGTGTGAAGAGGAGAAAAGAAGAGGTGTGGTAGGTGTGGATCCTGTGGGGTCCACAGATCTTGAGGGGTCAAGGACTTAGCATCCCTGCTCCAAGTAGGCGTGCAAAACGCCCTTAGAATGCATGTCTGGCGTTAAACGCCAGCTTGCTGCTTGTTTCTGGCGTTTAACGCCAGCTTTTCTCCCATTCATGGCGTTAAACGCCAATTCCATGCTCTATTCTGGTGTTAAACGCCAGTTTGATACTTCTTACTAGCGTTTAAACGTCAGTAAGCTCTTCCTCCAGGGTGAGCTATTTTTAATGCTATTTTTCATTCTATTTTTGATTTTTCAGTAGTTTTTGTGACTTCACATGATCATCAACCTAAAGAAAACATAAAATAGCAATGAAAAATAAATAGATATAATTAAATAACATTGGGTTGCCTCCCAACAAGTGCTTCTTTAATGTCAATAGCTTGACAGTGAGCTCTCATGGATCCTCACAGAAAATCAGAGCAATGTTAGGGCCTCTTAACACCAAACTTAGAGTTTGGTTGTGGCTTCCCAACACCAAACTTAGAGTTTGAATGTGGGGGTTTTGTTTGACTCTGTATTGAGAGAAGCTTTTCATGCTTCCTCTCCATGGTTACAGAAGGAGAACCTTGAGTCTTAAATACAAGGTAGCCCTCATTCAACTGAAGGACCAACTCTCCTCTATCAACATCAATCACAGCTTTTACTGTGGCTAGGAAGGGTCTGCCAAGGATGATGGATTCATCCTCATCCTTCCCAGTGTCTAGGATTATGAAATCAGCAGGAATGTAAAGGCCTTCAACCTTTACTAACACGTCCTCTAGTAGTCCATAAGCCTGTTTTATTGATTTGTCTGCCATCTCTAATGAGATTCTTGCAGCTTGTACCTTAAAGATTTTCAGTTTCTCCATTACAGAGAGTGGCATGAGGTTTATCCCTGACCCAAGGTCACACAGATCTTTCTCAAAGGTCATGGTGCCTATGGTACAAGGTATGAAGAACTTTCCGGGATCCGGTTTCTTCTGAGGCAATGTCTGCCTCATTAGTGCACTCAGTTCATTGGTGAGCAAGGGGGTTCATCCTCCCAAGTCTCATTACCAAATAAACTGGCATTCAATTTCATGATTGCTCCTAAATACTTAGCAACTTGCTCTGCAATGGTGTCTTCATCCTCTTCAGAGGAAGAGTATTCATCAGAGCTCATGAATGGCAGAAGGAGGTCCAATGGAATCTCTAGGGTCTCTGTATGAGCCTCAGATTCCTTTGGTTCCTCAAAAGGGAACTCCTTTCTGTCCAGAGGACATCCCAAGAGGTCTTCCTCACTAGGATTCACGTCCTCCTCCTCCTCTGGGCATTCGGCCACACCAAGTAAGGTTATGGCCTTGCACTCTCTCTTGAGATTTTCTTCTGTATTGCTTGGGAGAGTACTGGGAGGAGTTTCAGTAATCTTCTTACTCAGCTGACCAACCTGTGCCTCCAAATTTCTAATGGAAGACCTTGTTTTATTCATGAAACTTAGTGTGGTCTTGGATAGATCAGAGACTATGGTTGCCAGGCCAGAAAGGCTCTGTTTAGAATTCTCTATCTGTTGCTGAGAAGATGATGGAAAAGGCTTGCCATTGCAAAACCTATTTTTTCCACCATTATTATTGAAGCCTTGTTGAGGCTTCTGTTGATCCTTCCATGAGAGATTATGATGATTTCTCCATAAAGGATTATAGGTGTTTCCATAGGGTTCTCCTATGTAATTCACCTCTGCTACTGCAGGGTTCTCAGGATCATAAGCTTCTTCTTCAGAAGATGCCTCTTTAGTACTATTGGATGCAGCTTGCAATCCATTCAGACTCTGAGAAATCATATTGACTTGCTGAGTCAATATTTTGTTCTGAGCCAATATGGCATTCAGAGTATCAATTTCAAGAACTTCCTTCTTCTGATGCGTCCCATTATTCACAGGATTCCTCTCAGAGGTGTACATGAACTGGTTATTTGCAACAATTTCAATGAGTTCCTGAGATTCTGCAGGGGTTTTCACGTGAAGAGATCCTCCTGTAGAATGGTCCAATGACATTTTTGACAACTCAGACAGACCATCATAGAATATACTTATGATGCTCCATTCTGGAAGCATGTTAGTAGGACACCTTTTGATCAGTTGCTTATATCTTTCCCAAGCTTCGTAGAGGATTCTCCTTCCTTCTGTCTAAAGGTTTGGATTTCCACTCTAAGCTTGCTCATCTTTTGAGGTGGAAGGAATTTGGCCAGGAAAGCACTGACTAGCTTATCCCAAGAGTTCAGGCTATCCTTAGGTTGTGAATCCAACCATGTTCTAGCTCTGTCACTTACAGCAAAAGGGAAAAGCATAAGCCTGTAGACCTCGAGATCAACTCCATTGGTCTTGATAGTGTCACAGATTTGCAAGAATTCAGCTAAAAACTGATGAGGATCTTCCATTGGAAGTTCATGAAACTTGCAATTCTGTTGCATTAGAGAAACCAATTGAGGTTTAAGCTCAAAATTGTTTGCTCCAATTGCAGGAAGTGAGATGCTACTTCCATAGAAGTTAGAAAAAGGTGCAATAAAGTCACCAAGCATCTTCCTTGCATCTCCACCATTGATATTAGGTTCGGCCATGTCTCCTTCTTTTTCGAAAATTTCTGTCAAATCCTCTCCAAAGGGTTGTGCCTTAGCTTCCCTTAGCTTCCTCTTCAGAGTCCTTTCAGGTTCAGGGTCAGCTTCAACAAGAATGTTCTTATCTTTGTTCCTGCTCATATGAAAAAGAAGAGAACAGAAAAGAAAATATGGAATCCTCTATGTCACAGTATAGAGATTCCCTTTTGTGAGTAGAAGAAAAGAAGAGAAAAAAAATTCAAACACAGGGGAGAAGAGGGGGTTCGAATTATGAGTAGAAGAGAAGTGTTAGTAGATAAATAAATAAATAGAAAGAGATGATAGGGGGAAGAATTCGAAAATTAAATAAAATGAAATAAAAATATTTTTGTTTTTATTTTGACTATTTGTTATAATTCAAAATTTAAAAAGAAAAATAAAATTAAATCAAATTAAAATTTAAAATAAATAGTTAATTAAAAAGAAATTTTGAAAAAGATGGGAGGGGTTTTCGAAAATTGGTGAGAAAAAAGTTAGTTAGGTGGTTTTGAAAAAGATATGATTGAAATAGAAAACTTTTAAAAATAAACCAAAAAGTCAAGTAGTTAATTGAAAAAGATTTGAAAATCAACTTTGAAAGGGTGAGAAGTTAGAAAAGATTTTGAAATTGATTTTGAAAAAGATATGATTGAAAATCATTTTGAAAAAGATTTGAATTGGAAATTAAAAAAGATTTGATTTTGAAAATTGAAATTGATTACTTGACTAACAAGAAACTAAAAGATATGATTCTAAAATTTAAAGATTGAACCTTTCTTAATAGGCAAGTAACAAACTCAAAAATTTTTTTTGAATCAATCACACTAATTGTTAGTAAAGATTTTGAAAAATATGGAATAAAATAAGAAAAAAATTTTTGAAAATCAATTTGAATTTTCGAAAATATGAAAGAAAAATGAAAAAGATTTGATTTTTTAAAAAAAAATTTGAAAAGACAGGATTTTTAAATTGAAAATTTGGCTTGACTCATAAGAAACAACTAAATTTTAAAAAGTTTTGAAAAAGTCAACTCAAATTTTCGAAAATTTATGAGAGAATAAGGGAAAGATATCTTTTTTATTTTTTTGAATTTTTAATGAGGAGAGAGAAAAACACAAAAAAGACACAAGACATAAAAATTATGAATCAAAACAAGAAAAATATGCAAGAACATGTTTTTGAAAATTTTTAAGAAAAGAAAAGCATGCAAGACACCAAACTTAGAAATTTTCAATAATTAGACAATAACAAATTGAAAATGCATATGAAAAACAAAAAAAGATGCACAACAAGAAAATGCAAAGATCAAAACAAAGAAGATCATCAAGAACAACTTGAAGATCATGAAGAACATATGATGAATTTTTGAGAATTAAAAAAAATTTACAAACATGCAATGGACACCAAACTTAAAAATTGACACTAGACTCAAACAAGAAACATCAAATTTTTGGTTTTTATGATTTTATCATAAATTTTTTTTGTATATTTTTTTTCGAAAATTAATTTGAAAAAGAAAAATAAGGATTTCAAAATTTCTAATGAGAATTCCAGGAATCATGCAATGTTAGTCTAAAACTCCGGTCCAGGAATTAGACATGGCTTACTAGCCAGCCAAGCTTTCAAAGAAAGCTCCGATCCAAAACACTAGACATGGCCAATGGCCAGCCAAGCTTCAGCAGAACATTACATACAACAGCTAAATTGCTGAGAAAGACAAAGAAGCTCTTCTCAGGATAGTTGAAACCTCGGTCCAAACGATTAGACATGGCTTAACAGCCAGTCAGGATTCAACATATCTCATGAAACTCTAGAATTTATTCTTAAAAATTCCGAAGAACATAGAATAATTTAATTTTTTTTGAAATTTTTTTTCAAAAATAAAAATAAAAACAAAAAGCTTAAAATTAAAATAAAATTACCTAATCTGAGCAACAAGATGAACCGTCAGTTGTCCAAACTCGAACAATCCCCGGCAACGGCGCCAAAAACTTGGTGCACGAAATCGTGATTGTTTATTCCTTGGTAACGGCGCCAAAAACTTAATACGCACGTTCATAATCTTAGTTCTTTTTCACAATTTCGCACAACTAACCAGCAAGTGCACTGGGTCGTCCAAGTAATAAACCTTACGTGAGTAAGGGTCGATCCCACAGAGATTGTCGGCTTGAAGCAAGCTATGGTCATCTTGCAAATCTCAGTCAGGCGGATTCAAATGGTTATGGTGAATTGATAGTTAAAATATAATTTAAAATATAAAATAGGATAGAGATACTTATGCAATTCATTGGTGAGAGTTTCAGATAAGCGTATGGAGATGCTTTTGTTCCTTCTAAACCTCTACTTTCCTACTGCTTTCATCCAATCACTCATACTCCTTTCCATGGCAAGCTGTATGTTGGGCATCACCGTTGTCAATGGCTACATCCCGTCCTCTCAGTGAAAATGGTCCAAATGCGCTGTCACCGCATGGCTAATCATCTGTCGGTTCTCGATCATGCTGGAATAGGATCTAGTGATCCTTTTGCGTCTGTCACTACGCCCAGCACTCACGAGTTTGAAGCTCGTCACAGCCATCCCTTCCCAGATCCTACTCGGAATACCACAGACAAGGTTTAGACTTTTCGGATCTCAAGAATGGCCGCCAATAATTCTAGCCTATACCAGGAAGACTCTGATCGTAAATCAGGAGGCTAAGACATTTGCATTCAAGCTTGCTTTCATGTAGAGCGGAAGTGTTTGTCAGGAACGCGTTCATAAGTGAGAATGGTGATGAGCGTCACATAATCATCACATTCATCATGTTCTTGTGTGCGAATGAATATCTTAGTGAAGAAATAGGCTTGAGTTGAATAGAAAAACAATAGTACTTTGCATTCATTCATAAGGAACAGTAGAGCTCCACACATTAATCTATGGTGTGTAGAAACTCTACCGTTAAAAATACATAAGAACAAGGTCTAGGCATGGCCGAATGGCCAGCCTCCCCAAATGGCATGTGAATTCAAAAATAGGGAAAAAGACTGATCCCTGATCAAGGATGATCAAAAGATATAAAATAAATCACTAAAAGTAGTTTTTAAACTAAACTAGTAGCTAGGGTTACATAAGATAAGTAAATGATGTAGAAATCCACTTTCGGGCCCACTTGGTGTGTGCTTGAGCTGAGCATTGAGCTTTCATGTGTAGAGACTCTTTTTGGAGTTAAACGCCAGGTTGTAGCCTGTTTCTGGCGTTTAACTCCAGAATAGGGCAAGAAGTTGGCGTTTGAACGCCAGTTTGCGTCATCAAAACTCGGGCAAAGTATGGACTATTATATATTTCTGAAAAACCCTAGATGTCTACTTTCCAAAGCAATTGAGAGCGCACCAATTGGGTTTCTGTAGCTCCAGAAAATCTACTTGGAGTGCAGGGAGGTCAGAATCCAACAACATCTGCAGTCCTCCTTCAGCCTCTGAATCAGATTTTTGCTCAAGTCCCTCAATTTCAGCCATAAATTATCTGAAATCACAGAAAAACACACAAACTCATAGTAAAGTCCAGAAATGTGATTTTTATTTAAAAACTAATAAAATTATATTAAAAACTAACTAAATCATACCAAAAACTATGTAAAAACAATGCCAAAAAGCATATAAATTATCCGCTCATCATTAAGTATGAAAAATTCAATACCAAGCAACAAGGTATATCCCCAATAAAGAAATTCAAAAATGAATATTAACAATAATGATACTAAAATAGCATTAAATCAATAATCAGCAGCAATATCTCAGCACAGTCAACAAATCAAATCCATAATCCAACACTTTTCACCAAAAGATAACATAAACTAACAACCTAATCTACTAAAATAGAAAATCAAACACACTAACTCACTAATGGGGATGAAGGTGGATGGTGAATGATAATGATGGATGGTGGTTAAATGAGAAAAAGAAGAGAAAAGAAGAGAGAAGATGAGAAAAAAAAAGAAGAAATAGTTGTGTGTACGCACCAACATCCGTGCGTACGCATGAGTTGGGACGCGGAAAGTAAGGCCACGTATGCAAGCAGTAGGTATGTAGAGGGTGCTCTCTACTTGGGGCCATTGTGTACGCTGACATGGACCGCGCACGCGCCTTGGGCTAAAAATTGAATGATGCGTACACAGCTTTAAGCATGCGTACGCATGGTGGTTTATTTTTTTTTTTTTGAAACATAACAAAACTTAAAAATTAAACACGATTTCTTAACTAGATTCAACTATGCAATTCAAACAAAAATGCAATTCAAAACAAGATTTTCAACTATTATAACATACAACTTAAAGCACAAATCTAAACAAGCAACTAACATCTAATAGCAATATATACAAGAGTGATGTAAAGAAGGAAAGTCCCAAATAATGGAAACTCAATTTATTCATCAACTATATATACAAGAGAATGGAAATAGTTTACTATAGTGGGGTGTCTCCCACCTAGCACTTTTATTTAAAGTCCTTAAGTTGAACATTTTGGAGAAGACTCTTGTCAAGGTGGCTTGTGCTTCCATTCCTCTTTGAATCTCCATCCACGTTTGCATTTTACCTATCCTCCGGGATCCCAAATAAAGCACATACAACTCTCAAAAAGCTTTAAGCAAGTGGTTAGGAACCAAGATTGGTGATTGTTGAAGTGAATTCCGGGGTCCCAAATCTTGTGTTTGCACCCATCTTCTTATTGATTACCATAGTTCTATTCGGGTGACATAGCTTCGAAACCCTCACTCACGCACCCAAACATCCTCCTAAACCTACACAATTGAGCTCCACACCAACCCTTGCAATTTAACCTTGAGCTTTTAACCGTAATCAACCTTGATTTACAATGCCACAACTAACCACCTCCATTTTTCTCTTGAATCCACAAAAAACTTGATGAGCGAATAATTTATACCCTTTTTGGCATTGTTTTTACATAGTTTTTAGTATGTTTTAGTTACTTTTTATTATATTTTTATTAGTTTTTATTAAAAAATCACATTTCTGGACTTTACTATGAGTTTTTGTGTTTTTCTGTGATTTCAGGTATTTTCTGGCTGAAATTCAGGAACCTGAGCAAAAATCTGATTCAGAGGTTAAAAATGGACTGCAGATGTTGTTGGATTCTGACCCTCCTGCACTCGAAGTGGATTTTCTGGAGCTACAAACACTCAATTGGCGCGCTCTCAATTGTGTTGCAAAGTAGACATCCTGGGCTTTCCAGAAATATATAATAGTTCATACTTTTCCTGATATTTGATGTCCCAAACTGGCGTTCAAAGTCAGCCTAAAACTTTCTGGAGTAAAACGCCCAAACTGGCACCAGAATTGCAGTTAAACGGCCAGACTGGCACCCAAGCTGGCGTTTAACTCCAGGAACAGCCTATGCACGAAAAAGCTTCAATGCTCAGCCCAAGCACACACCAAGTGGGCCCCAGAAGTGGATTTCTGCACTATTTGCACTTAGTTACTCATTTTCTATAATCCCTAGTAACTAGTTTAGTATAAATAGCACTTTTTACTATTGTATTAGGGACTTTTTGGATCCAGTTTTCATACTTGGGAGCTGAGACCATTGTTCACGTTTTGGGGGCTGGCCTCACGCCCATGCTTAGACCTTTTTCACTTATGTATTTTCTACGGTGGAGTTTCTACATCCCATAGATTAAGGTGTGGAGCTCTGCTGTTCTTCATGAATTAATGCAATTACTACTGTTTTCTATTCAATTCATTCCTACTTCTTCTCCAAGATATACTCTCGTACTTAATTCAGTTAAGTCAGAATGAAGGGGTGACCCATGACGATCACCCAATCTTCGTTACTCACTTAGCCAAGATCCGCGTGCCTGACAACCACAAAGCGGTCTACATGATGTTCAACGTAGTCATTGGACGACAGCTGGAGTATATTCTCTTGGATATCTAATACACAGACCAAGTCCGTGAGATTAGTATCTTCGTGGTATAGGCTAGAAACATTGACAGCATTCCTGGGATCCGGAAAGTCTAAACAATGTTTGTGGTATTCCGAGTAGGATCCAGGAAGGGATGACTGTGACGAGCTTCAAACCTGCGAATGTTGGGCGCAGTGACAGTGTGCAAAAGGATCAATGGATTCTATTCTGAAGCTAGCGGGAACCGACAGATGATTAGCCATGCGGTAGCTGTGCTTGGTATTTTTCATCCGAGACGAGAAATCTGACCGTTGATTAGCCGTGCAGAAACCGTAGAGGACCATTTTTACTGAGAGGATCTTACAGCTTGCCATGGAAGGAAGTAATGCATGGTTGGAAGAAGGCAATAGGAAAGCAGAGGTTTAGAAGCAACATAGCATCTCCAGACGCTTATTTGAAATTCCCACCAATGAATTACATAAGTAACTTTTATTTTATTTTATGTTTTATTTATCTTTTAATTCTCAAAACCCCAAAACCATTTGAATCCTCCTGACTGAGATTTACAAGATGACCATAGCTTGCTTCAAACCGACAATCTCTATGGGATCGACCCTTACTCACGTAAGGTTTATTACTTGGGCGACCCAGTGCACTTGCTGGTTAGTTGTGCGGAGATGTGAAAATTGTGAATCACAATTTCGTGCACCAAGTTTTTGGCACCGTTGCCGGGGATTGTTCGAGTTTGGACAACTGACGGTTCATCTTGTTGCTTGGATTAGGTAATTTTATTTTATGTTTAAGTTTCTTTATTTTTTATTTTCGAAAAAAAAAAATTGGTGTTCTTCAGAATTTTTAAGAATGAATTCTAGAGTTTCATGAGATATGTGAAGCCTGGCTAGCTGTTAAGCCATGTCTAATCTTTTGGACTGAGGCTTCCACTTCTCATTGACATGCTTGTATGTTTTATGCTAAAGCTTGGCTGGCTATTTGGCCATGTCTAATCTTTTGGACCGAAGCTTTCACTTAAAGCTTGGCTAGCCATTGGACATGTCTAATTCTTTTGGACCGAAGCTTTAGACTAACATTGCATGATTCCTGGGATTCTTATTAAAAATTTTGTATCCCTTTATTTTCTTTTTCCAAAATAATTTTGGAAAAATACAAAAAAAAATTAATAAATCATAAAAACCAAAAATTTTGTGTTTCTTGTTTGAGTCTTGTGTCAAATTTTAAGTTTGGTGTCAATTGCATGTTTTAATTTTACTTAAATTTTCGAAAATTCATCATGTGTTCTTCATTGATCTTCAAGTTGTTCTTGATGATTCTCTTTGTTTAATCTTGTGATTTTCTTGTTTTGTGTCTTTTGTTGTTTTTCGTATGCATTCTTGAATTATTAGTGTCTATAGTTTAAAAATTTCTAAGTTTGGTGTCTTGCATGTATTTCTTTTCTTAAAAATTTTCAAAAATGTGTTCTTGATGTTCATCATGATCTTCAAAGTGTTCTTGGTGTTCATCTTGACATTCAAAGTGTTCTTGCATGCATTGGTTGTTTTGATCTTAAATTTTTATGTTTTGTTTCATTTGTTTGTTTTTTCTCTTTCTTCATTAATTAAAAAAAATCAAAAAATAATATCTTTCCCTTATTTTGCTCTTAATTTTCGAAATTTTGAGTTGACTTTGTCAAAGATTTTTAAAATTTAGTTGTTTCTTGTTAGTCAAGTCAAAATTTCAATTTAAAAATTCTATCTTTTCAAAATCTTTTTCAAAAATCAAATCTTTTTCATTTTTTTCTTAATATTTTCAAAAACTTTAAAATTGATTTTCAAAATATTTTTCTTATTTCTACTTCATATTTTCGAATTTATCACTAACAATTAATGTTTTGATTCAAAAATTTCAAGTTGTTACTTGCTTATTAAGAAATGATCAATCTTTAAATTCTAGAATCATATCTTTTAGTTTCTTGTTAGTCAAGTAATCAACTTTAATTTCAAAAATCAAATCTTTTTAATTTCCTTTTCAAATCTTTTTCAAAATAAATTTCAATCATATCTTTTTCAAAATTTAATTTAAAAATCTTTTTCTAACTTCTTATCTTTTCAAAATTGATTTTCAAATCTTTTTCAATAAACTACTTGACTTTTTGTTTGTTTGACTATTTCTTATCTTTTTCAAAACCACCTAACTACTTTTCTCTCTCCAATTTTTGAAAATAACTAACCTCTTTTTCAAAATTCTTTTTAATTAACTAAATTTCAATTTTATTTTATTTTCCTTCTTAAATTTCAAATTCTAACTAATAATTAAAATAAAAACAAAAATATTTTTCTTTTATTTTAACTAATATTCAAATACTCCATCTCTCTCATCTCCTTCTATTTATTTTGTTTATTTACTAACACTTCTCTTCTTCTTATAATTCGAACCCTCTCCCTCTCTCTATGTTTGAATTCTTCTTCTTCTCCCTTCTTCATTCTATTCTTCTATTCTTCTACTCACAAAAAGGAATCTCTATACTGTGACATAGATGATTCCTATTCTTTTCTGTTCTCTTCTTTTTCATATGAGTAGGAACAAGGATAAGATCATTCTTGTTGAAGCTGATCATGAACCTGAAAAGACTTTGAAGAGGAAGCTAAGAGAAGCTAAAGCACAACACTCTGGAGAGGACCTAACAGAAATTTTCGAAAAAGAAGTAGAGATGGCAGCCGAAAATAACAACAATGGTGGAGATGCAAGGAAGATGCTTGGTGACTTTACTGCACCCACTTCTGACTTCTAAGGAAGAAGCATCTTAATTCTTACAATTAGAGCAAACAACTTTGAGCTTAAGCCTCAATTAGTTTCTCTAATGCAGCAGAATTGCAAGTTTCATGGACTTCTATTGGAAGATCCTCATCAGTTTTTAGCTGAATTCTTGCAAATCTGTGACACTGTCAAGACCAATGGGGTTAATCCTGAGGTCTACAGACTTATGCTTTTCCCCTTTGCTGTAAGAGATAGAGCTAGGACATGGTTGGACTCATAGCCTAAAGAAAGCCTGAACTCTTGGAAAAAGCTAGTCAATGCTTTCTTGGCCAAGTTTTTTCCACCTCAAAAGTTGAGCAAGCTTAGAGTCGAAGTCCAAACCTTCAAATAGAAGGAAGGTGAATCCCTCTATGAAGCTTGGGAAAGATACAAGCAATTGATCAGAAGGTGTCCTTCTGACATGCTTTCAGAATAGAGCATCCTATGTATATTCTATGATGGTCTGTCTGAATTGTTCAAGATGTCATTGGATCACTCTGCTGGTGGATCTCTTCATCTGAAGAAAATGCCTGTAGAAGCCCAGGAACTCATTGAAATGGTTGCAAATAACCAGTTCATGTACACTTCTGAAAGAAATCCTGTGAATAATGGGACAACTCGGAAGAAAAGAGTTCTTGAGATTGATACATTGAATGCAATATTGGCTCAGAATAAAATATTGACTCAGCAAGTCAATATAATTTCTCAGAATCTGACTGGAATGCAAGCTGCATCCGGCTGTACTAAAGAAGCTTCCTCTGAAGAAGAAG
This sequence comes from Arachis ipaensis, assembly GCF_059453495.1. Lineage (NCBI taxonomy): Eukaryota > Viridiplantae > Streptophyta > Magnoliopsida > Fabales > Fabaceae > Arachis > Arachis ipaensis. The sequence continues at coordinate 100,474,558 of NC_142439.1, forward strand.
CTTATGACCTTGAGAATCCTGCAATAGAAGAGGTGAATTACATGGGAGAATCCTATGGAAACACCTATAATCGTTCATGGAGGAATCATCCTAAATTCTCATGGAAGGATCAGCAGAAGCCTAATCAAGGCTTCAATAATAATGGTGGGAGAAATAGGTTTGGCAATAGCAAGCCTTTTCCATCATCTTCTGAGCAACATACAGAGAATTCTAAGCAAAGCCTCTCTGACTTAGCAACCATAATCTCTGATCTAAGTAAGACCACTCACAGTTTCATGACTGAAACAAGGTCCTCCATTAGAAATTTGGAGGCACAAGTGGTTCAACTAAGTAAAAGAGTTACTGAAATCCCTCCTAGTACTCTCCCAAGCAATACAGAAGAGAATCCAAAAAGAGAGTGCAAGGTAATAAACATGTCCAACATGGCCGAACATGTAGAGGAGGGAAAGGTAGTGATTTCCACTGAAGAAGACCTCAATGGACGTCCACTGGCCACTAAAGAGTTCCCCATTAAGGAACCAAAGGAATCCGAGGCTCATATAGAGACCATAGAGATTACACTGAACTTACTGTTGCCATTCATGAGCTCATGTCTGGCATCTGGCTGGCGTTAAATGCAAGAAATGGCAGGCAGACTGGCGTTTAACGCCAGAAAAGGGTGTCTGGCTGGCATTAAACGCCAGAAAAGGGGCAGTAGACTGGCGTTTAACGCCAGGAAAGGTAGCAGAGCTGGCGTTTAATGCCAGAATTGGCACACAGAGGGCGTTTGAATGCCAAAATGGTGCAGGGAGCAGAATTCCTTGACACCTCAGGATCTGTGAACCCACAGGATCCCCACCTACCCCACCTACCTCACAATTCAAATTCAAACCATTTTCCTCCCAAACCCACCCCTTCATGACCAAATTCCCTCTCTCTCCTACCCTATAAATACACCTCTTCACTACATTCAATTTCATACATCATACACACTACTACCCTCTTGGCCGAAACCACTACTACCCTCTATCTCCTCCATTTCTTCTCCTTCTACTCCTGTCTTTCTTCTTTTGCTCGAGGACAAGCAAACCTTTTATATTTGGTGTGGAAAAAGCTCTGCTTTTTGTTTTCCATAACCACTAATGGCACCTAAGGCTGGAGAAACCTCTAGAAAGAGGAAAGGGAAGGCAATTGCTTTCACCTCCGAGTCATAGGAGATGGAGAGATTCATCTCAAAAGCCCATCACTAAAAAGAGGATGGAGCAAACAAGAGAGCCCACTCATGGACCTCAACAAGAGCATGAGGAAATTCCTCATCAAGAAATCCATGAGATACCTCAAGGGATGTACTTTCCTCCACAAAACTATTGGGAGCAAATCAACACCTCCTAGGAGAATTGAGTTCCAACATGGGGCAACTAAGGATGGAGCACCAAGAGCACTCTATTATCCTCAATAAAATCAGAGAGGACCAAAGAGCCATGAGGGAGGAGCAACAAAGGCAAGGAAGAGACATAGAGGAGCTCAAGCACTCTATAAGATCTTCAAGAGGAAGAACTAGCCGCCATCACTAAGGTGGACCCGTTCTTTAATTTCCTTGTTCTTATTTTTTCTGTTTTTCGAAAATTATGCTTTATGTTTTGTCTATGTTTTTGCTTTATTACATGATCAGTAGTGTCTAATGTCTATGTCTTAAAGCTATGAATGTCCTATGAATCCATCACCTTTCTTAAATGAAAAATATTTTAATTGCAAAAGAACAAGAGGTACATGATTTCGAATTCTATCTTGAAATTAGTTTAATTATTTTGATGTGGTGGCAATACTTTTTGTTTTCTGAATGAATGTCAAAACTGTGCAGAAGAAAAAAGGCTACAAGCCCCACTCATCTAATTGGAACTAAGTTCGTTAATAAGTTTGGAATTTATTGTATTTTCTCTTCTTTTTATCCTATATTATTTCTAGTTGCTTGGGGACAAGGAACAATTTAAGTTTGGTGTTGTGATGAGCGGATAATTTATACCCTTTTTGGCATTGTTTTTACATAGATTTTAGTATGTTTTAGTTACTTTTTATTATATTTTTATTAGTTTTTATTCAAAAATCATATTTCTAGACTTTACTATGAGTTTGTGTGTTTTTCTGTGATTTTAGATATTTTCTGGCTGAAATTGAGGGACCTGAGCAAAAATCTGATTCAGAGGCTGAAAAAGGACTCCAGATGCTGTTGGATTCTGACCCTTCTCCACTTGAAGTGGATTTTCTAGAGCAACAAAAGCCTAATTGGCGCGCTCTCAATGGAGTTGGAAAGTAGACATCCTGGTCTTTCCAGAAATATATAATAGTCCATACTTTGCCTGAGATTTGATGGCCCAAACTGGCGTTCAAGGTCATCCTAAAACTTTCTGGCGTAAAACGCCCAAACTGGCCTCAGAATTGGAGTTAAACGCCCAAACTGGCACCCAAGCTGGTGTTTAACTCCAGGAACAGCCTATACACAAAAAAGCTTCAATGCTCAGCCCAAGCACACACCAAGTGGGCCCCAGAAGTGGATTTCTGCACTATTTGCACTTAGTTACTCATTTTCTGTAATCCCTAGTAACTAATTTAGTATAAATAGCACTTTTTACTATCCTATTAGGGACTTTTTGGATCCAGTTTTCATACTTGGGAGCTGAGACCATTGTTTACATTTTGGGGGTTGGCCTCACGGCCATGCCTAGACCTTTTTCACTTATGTATTTTCTACGGTGGAGTTTCTACACCCCATAGATTAAGGTGTGGGGCTCTGCTGTTCTTCATGAATTAATGCAATTACTACTGTTTTCTATTCAATTCATGCCTACTTCTTCTCCAAGATATACTCTTGTACTTAATTCAGTTAAGTCAGAATGAAGGGGTGACCCGTGACAATTACCCAATCTTCGTTACTCACTTAGCCAAGATCCGCGTGCCTGACAACCACAAAGCGGTCTACATGATGTTCAACGTAGTCATTGGACGACAGCTGGAGTATATTCTCTTGGATATCTAATACACGGACCGAGTCCGTGAGATTACTATCTTCATGGTATAGGCTAGAAACATTGACAGCATTCCTGGGATCCAGAAAGTCTAAACCTTGTCTGTAGTATTCCGAGTAGGATCCGGGAAGGGATGACTGTGACGAGCTTCAAACCTGCGAATGTTGGGCGCAGTGACAGTGTTCAAAAGGATCAATGGATTCTATTCCGATGCTAGCGGGAACCGACAGATGATTAGCCATGTGGTAGCTGTGCCTGGTATTTTTCATCCGAGACGAGAAATCCGACAGTTGATTAGCCGTGCAGAAACTGTAGAGGACCATTTTCACTGAGAGGATCTTACAGCTTGCCATGGAAGGAAATAACGCATGGTTGGAAGAAGGCAATAGGAAAGCAGAGGTTCAGAAGCAACAAAGCATCTCCAGACGCTTATTTGAAATTCCCACCAATGAATTACATAAGTAACTTTTATTTTATTTTATGTTTTATTTATCTTTTGATTGTCAAAACCCCATAACCATTTGAATCCGCCTGACTGAGATTTACAAGATGACCATAGCTTGCTTCAAGCTGACAATCTCCGTGGGATCGGCCCTTACTCACGTAAGGTTTATTACTTGGACGACCCAGTGCACTTGCTGGTTAGTTGTGCGGAGATATGAAAAGTGTGAATCACAATTTCGTGCACCAGAGCTCTAAGTTGCCCATCTGCCTCAAGAAAATAATATTCAAGCAGGAAAGTAAAGCTTAGGGATAAGAGATTTACCCACTTGAATGAAAGAATGATGGTGATGTCTTGGGGAAAGGTGTTTTTAATGGTCTTGCAAGCTCGACTCCCTTGTGCTCTTGATTTACTTCCACCTCTTGAAAACTTTCTTCCAATCTAATCTCTTCCTCATTGCTTGCCAAGGGACTTGGAGGTTGTGCACATTCCTCTTTGACCTCTATTTCATGTCCCATGGGAGAGGATTCAACCCAATCATTGAGGTGATTAGTTAGTGTTTCGAGGATTACCTGAAACAGGGAGGTCGATCTCGGATGAGATCTTCTGGTTTGGCCAAGGCTGTCGTGCCCGACTTGTTGGAGCTTGAGATGCTACTAGTCCTCGATCACCGGAGGGGGTGGTACCTGCAAGAGACTCTGATGCTTAAGTCAGTACGGGCTTTAGACAGGTTTTCTGCAGAATTGGAGTACGAGTTATACTTGGGTGCTGATGAGTGAATTGTTGTCATGGTCTAGAATTTCTCTCATAGAAATAAGAACTTCGTTGTAAGCATAGCTCCAAACCAACAAAACAATCCTCCCAATAAAAAATTTGGTTTTATCACATGTACAAACCCCAATGAAAAATAACCGAAGTATTTAAACTCCAGGTCATCTCAAAAGGAATTGCAATGAAGTGTTTATTATTGGCTATGAAGAACAAGGGGTTTGATTTTATAATTGGCAAAGAAATTTAAAAGCAAGCAAGTAAACAACAAGAACTAATAAAATAAGGAAAAGAACTCTTGGCTAAGACATGGGAAATTGAGATCACCATCCTTGTCTACAAACCATACATTGATAATTATGAGGGGCCAACTTATTAAGTCTACCTCCAAAAGCTTTAAGTACGTAATATCTACTCCTAAGCTTGAAGTACGTCAAATAGGCTTGATCACATCAACCCATAAGTCCCAACCTATCTACTAATTAGATTAGTAGTGGGTTAGTGTCAATGGATATCAAATTGATCACGAAGGGTTCTCAAATCACCAATTCATTGAGACCCAATGACTCAACACTACTAAAAAAATTACTTTTAGCGGCCATTTATTTTGCTTTTAGTGGCAATAAAAATAGTCGCTAATACATTTACCGGCAATTAAACATTAGCCGTCTTATGCTTTTCCATTAAAAGGTTTTAGCGGCAATTATAACATTTGCCGGTAAAGATCTTTTTAATGGCCGCAAAAAGTATATAACTTTTAGTGGCCATTTTCTTGGCAATTTATATGGCCACCAAAAGTAATTCTAAGATTGCAATATTATTCACTTTTAGTGTCTATTACTATTGCCGCCAAAACCCATTTTACCGGCAATTTATATGGCCACTAAAAATATTATAATATTATTCACCTTTAGTTGCCATTACTATTGCCACTAAAACCTTAATAATTTTTTAGTCATATTATATTCATTTTCTTAGAAGCAATGAACTATCTTTTTTCTAGAATTTTAAAATTATTTTTGCCAATAATTATTATTATTGTGCATAATATAAATATATTGAAATTAATTACTACAAAACAAAATATTTTATTAAATTTAAAATATTGATACACAAATTTCTCTTGAAAAGAAATAAATCATACAAATCTAAACAACAAAAAATACTACTAGCCTATAACTATGTTACATCAATGTAGCAATACAAGTGTATGTTAGCAATGATCTAAAGTTGTAACTTTAAAAGTAGCCTAGTTTTTTGTTTTCACAATTGATCTAATCATCTAAGAGTTTAAAAGTAAATGAGGAAGAAAAATCATGAATCATAAATATACTAAAAAATTCAAAACCATAAACCTTTGGCTGCTCTTCAAAAAATTGATAACTTGGCACTATTTTTGCCTTGACACCAATGACACGGTTCTCCTAGCTTTAAAGTTGGTCTTTGCTCTTGCTTATTTGATGCTACAATTTTCTTCTCTTGAATTTACTGAATAGTTATCAAAATGAAGTGGCACTTTGTTCGAACCGCAACTCACAGCTACTCACAGTGCTATCATCCCATTCTTCTTGAACAACTTACTAGCCCCTGTAACAAAATAAAGAAATATCAAATCAAATAAAAAAACTTCATTTATTTTGTAATCTTTGTGCATATTAGAGTCAAGGCTGCTAAGATATTATAATAATCTATGTGAATGAATTGAAGGATTCATCTTAAAAAAGACAAATAACTAAAATTAGGATAGTCAAGGTGAAAATATTGTTTGAAATTTGGAATTGATTCTTCATTACTTGTCTCTTCCAATCAGAAGTTTCTTACGTGCAATTCCTAGATAGAGTACATGTTTCTGAGAAACAATTAAGATCAAAGGGATTATGAGAAGTTCCACACCCTTGGCTCAACCTTCTAATAATCCCAAGGACTCACATTCATGACTTTGCTCAAGAGGTCTTTGGCAATATCCTCAAAGACATAAGCAATAGCCCTGATCTTGCTGGTATTACCAATTCATAATCATAATCGCAGTTTGAAGCAGCATACCATTAAGGGGCAGCTCCCATTCTTGAATAATGAAAGTGCCTTTGTACGATCATGTTGTGCTTTGTCTCCCTGTATGGACACAACCTTCCAACCTCTGAAAAGAATTTATCATGTCACAAGTAGCTAATGTCAGCAACAAACACTACATGTGTACACACACAGAGCATACCCTTGTTGAAGCATCCTTTCAACTCGTGTGGTTTCTATTTTGTACAAAACAAAGATCAATACTCGATTCCTGATAAAAGATACACACTCTTATCAACATGTAGAACAAAATAGTTAAGTCTGAAGATATCAACTATCAATATGCTTCATGATAACTCGTCCTTTTTAGGCTACAAAAATACATGTATATGTTCATTGAAAACCAAATGAACACTGGAAAATGTTAGGAATTAAGGATACCAACAACTTGATCCAATCTATTAACTATTCATTGCTTCCTGGGAAGATATCTCTAGTTTTAAGGATTAATTATCATGGAGAGAGACCTCTGAGATTTGTGGTATTTTTCCAGTAAAGCAACTAGTCGCTTATCATGCGCACGGTCATCCAAGACCTATGAATGCAACAAGATTTTTCCATTAGTCAACAAAGGCATTTAAAATAAACACATGTAGACTAGATTTGGTCAATATAGACCTCAACTATCTGCATGACATCATGATTCGCATCTAAGTCTTCTGAACCTACAACAACCTGTCACAAGTTCAAAAATCAGTTTCCACAACAACTAAATAAAAAACTAGTTGAAAGCCACTTCTAAAATCTAGATACAGACTTTTATAGGGTTGAGATCCATAAACTCCTGTGCTAACTGATGAACTAGTAAGGGCCAAGTAGCGCTAAACATCACCATTTGGCAAACTGCAAATTATTAGAATTCTTTCAATAAAATAAATAAGCCAGGAACAAATTGTGGTAATAAAATACAATTACACAACTCGTTGAAGCAAATTTTGAAACTCTAGATCTAGTGCATCCGATCAAGCATAGAGCGGACTACTTGTTCGAAACTCATGTCAAGCATCCGATCTGCTTCATCAAGCACCTTAGACAAACAAACAATAATATAAGCATCTACTTAACATAAGAATAGAAGCATTATAGAAATACACAAATACAAAAGAAAAGTGAAATGATAGTTGTCACACTAGAAATGGGGGTTATGTAAAGCAGAGCCAACAAGAATTAGATGATACACAAATTATGTCTACATTCAACTTCGGGGAACTCCAACAATAGCATTTAGTATATGTACAATGAAGTAATTCACATTAAGGTGCCCGCTACTCACTAGTTAGACCACCACGAAAATACATGATTGTTTGACAACTTGTTTTCAATTTCATCTAGAAAAATGCATTATGGGTGAGAACGGATGAACAGCAGTTTGCTAGAAACTTTACTACTTACCACAAAAGATACATCTTTTAGGCTGCAGACACCCATTTCAATCAAATCCTGTATACAACCAGGAGTTCCAATGACAATGTCCTGGATAAAAGAGATAAGCATTGTTAAAAGATTCATTTCTTTGAAGTTATTAAACCGAAGAGGGGTGGGGGGGAACAAAGGAAAGGAAAAGCTATATAACTTACGATGCCAGATTTCAGTGATGAGATTTGTGGCCCTTTGGAGGTTCCACCATACAAACAAACAAACTGACTCCACACCACAAAACTTACCAACATCACACATAATATATGTAATCTGCAATACAAATATATTGAACTCATCATAGTATATCTTGTCTGAAAATCTATGTTTAAAATCAATAGTAGAGGATAAGTAGTCAATATAAGAATTAATCACCTAGATTTGTTTATATTTTCTATTTTCAGCATCTACTCTTTATGTCTTAGTATATCTTGAGATAATTATACTAATCAAACAAATTTCAAAAGACATTGGTTAAGGCTTCCAATAAAATGAATAGGTAAGACCATAATATTTATTCCAAATGCAAACTTTTATGTTCAAATATTAACTGATGTCCATAGTACTTTATTAGGATTTTGCAAACAAATATTAAAAGTAAAATAATGAAAAAATATATATATTTAAAACTTTTAAGGATAGGTACATTTATTTATTTATTTATTTTAAAATCCTTCCACTTTTAATTTTGTTAGCAAAAAGACCGTCGTTAGCAAAAGCTTTATAGTTTTCTCTAATAAGTCCATTTAAGAATAATAATAGTTAAATAAAAAAATATTAATTATTAAGCTTATTCTTATTTGGTACATGATACAAATAACTAATTCAACACGTATAAAAATATTATTTAACAATCATGCTCGGTGTATGTGAAGATTGGAGAAATAAACATACCTTGAGGTGATTTTGAGGTTGGTTGAATACAAAATCAACGAGGTTTTTCTGATGTGGAACCAGCTCCCTTCCTCTGCAACTCAAGGGGAAAAAAGACTTATTTGAAATAGATTGATTATTGCAAAATAACTAATAAGAATACTTATTTGAGTTTTTTGACATTGTGAAATTTCTTTGAGTAAACTATTTACTGAATTTAGGAATAATATATCCTAATTTTGATAGGTTGATCGATTTCAGATTTAGTAATTTTTTTTTGTTAAAATTAAAGAAATGATTTCCCTTGAAATGATTCCCTCATGCTCACCTTCTAATCACTTCTACTATATAGCTGCGACTTCATTGCCTCTAAATATTAATATTGAACAAAGATTGGGCCAGATTTAAGCATACTTTATTAGATTAGGTTCAACAAAGAAAGAATATTACATGATTAGAAAATGTATTTGGAAACAAAGAGGTATAAAAAAGAATTCACTATTAGTAGTTCCATGAGGAAGGCTCCCACTAGAAGTTTTTGTAACCTTTTCCTTCCCTTTTTGCTTTCGGACACAGAAGAAAAGAGCAAGTATCAAAATAACAGCCACCAATATTGAACCTATAATAATGCCTATAATAGCCCCTGTGGTCAAGCCATTATTGCTATCAGAACTTTCATTATCAGAAACCCGTGTTTTGTTATGGGAACCAGATCCAGAGCGACGGTGACTATTGTGAGACCTGCTGGGTGGAGGAAATTACAGGGTGGATACCAGGACTGTGATGAATTTCAAAGAAGTTTGAAATATCGAAGGAAAAAATGATATCGCCAAAAAAAATTAAATTACCAATATCTGAAACCGATACCATCATTGGGCGAAGAAAACACTCGAAACTTTGATTCTAAATCAATGAATTACGAGTTCAACCTGCAATACGTGCATGCGATAGGAATCGGAACTAAGAAAGCGGAATCTAATATGGGAGAAAAATTAACTCAGATAAAACTAAAAATTGATAAGAAATATAGGAAAAGGATGCAATAGAACACAATTTGGGAGCACAAAAATCAGAATTGAGAGAGAATGAACTCATACCTGATTACTAGAGCGCGATTGAGTTCAATCAAAATCAGCACAACCTTGTCTGAGAAAAAGGATTTAGAGTGGGATTAAGATTGAGATGAAAACTGGAAAGAGATTTGAGCGATGAAGAACCTGGAATGATGGAGAGTGAGAGCGAGTGCGAGAGCGAGAGCGAGAGCGAAATCGAGAAGCAGAAGAAGGAAAAGATTGGTGTGCGGTTCTCACTTCTCATTGAGAATAAGGCACTGAGAGTGGTTTTGTGTGAGGAGAGTGGCGAGGCACAGAGTCATGTTTTTGAGTTTCACAGTTTAGGGTCCTTTTATTTTTTTGTTATTTTTTAAATTTTAGCTTTCTTTTAGTGGCAATAGCTGAAATGGCCATTATAATTTATAATATTAATGGTAAATATATAATTGCCACTAAATAATAGTTTTAAAAAGAGAAATTGTGGCAATAACATTATTGCCGCTAAAAATTTGTCGCTAAAAATCTTTTTTCTTGTAGTGCAAGGTCACTCAATTCCCTTAGCCTAGGCCAAGAGTCAAGAAAACTACTCAAAAACTAATGGAAATATTTTATCAAACACCTACTGTGCAAGAAAGGTAAACATCACAAAATGCAAGAATTAGAGAAACCCACAACTAACATAGGCAAGAAATCAATAATAACAATCAAGATCAACATAAAAGAGACATAGAAACATAAAATTGCATTAAAGAAAATTAAGATCCAACAATTGTTCATAAACATAAAAGAGAGCAAAACAAGAAATTAACAAGAGAAACTAAGAATATTAAGACAATAGAACACTAAAATATAAAGAGAATTGAAATCAAAACAAGAATTCAAAGAGAAATTTGAGAGTGATTAACCTAACTTTACCCTAATTTCTATCCTAAATCTAGAGAGAGGAGATAGACTCTCTCTCTAGAATTCTACCCTAAAACATGATGAAAACTTAACTATGACTACTTGGTTCATTCCCCCTTCAATCCTTGGATTCAATAGCATCAGAAATGAGTTAGATTGGGCCCAAAATGCTTCAGAAATCGCCCCCAATGAGTTGCCCAAAATGGACCAACGTGCAACATCAGTGCGTGCACGTCATGTGCAGCTACGCACCCCTATAAGTCAGGAAACTATAGAAAATTTATATTATTTTGAAGCCCTGGATGTTAGCTTTCCAACGCAACTAAAACTGCCTCATTTGGACCTCTATAGCTCAAGTTATGGTCAATTGAGTGTGAAGAGGTCAAGCTTGACAGCTTTGCAGTTCCTTCATTTCTTCGCGAGTTCTCCCACTTTGCATGTTTTTCTCCTCACTTCTTCCAGCCAATACTTGCCTTATGAACCTAAAATCACTCAACAAACACATCAAGACATTGAATGGAAATAAAGTGAATTGAATTTAGCTATTTTAAGGCCTAAAAAGTATGTCTTCACACTCAAGCACAAATCAAGGGAGAATTGCAAAACCATGCTATTTCATTGAATAAATGTGAGAAAAGGTGATAAAATCTCCAAATTAAGCACAAGATAAAACCACAAAATTGGGGTTTATCAGGTGCTCCAGTGTATTTATAATAATGCTTGATGATCTTCTTTTGAGATAAGTTGGTTATCTTATCTTATCTTTTTTGTGGAGGAGATCTTTATCCTTTGGTCAACCGCCTTCTAGTGAGCGGTGATCCTTTGGCTTTGGGCCTTCTTGGGCCTCTGAGGCATTTGTCCGAGCTCTTTGCGAAGAGGTCTGCGATGGGCCAATCTTTCATGATTTCGGTTCCTTTGTCTTCATCCAACTCGGCCCTATAGCTCGGACCGGTGTATGAACAGTGCCCCTGCTCGAGCTTCGATCTTCCCATGAGGTCGTGCTTCCAAGCTTTGATCTTTGGGGAAGTCATGCTCAAGTATTGATTTGGTTGGTTTTGAGTAGCTCCTCCTCGTGCGAGTTCGGCGTTGCTTCTGCTTTAATGCGAAGCGTTTTTAGCTTCTTAATTACGGCGTGCTTTCGGAGTGCATTTAACTTCCTTGGGAACATGCGAGCGCTTTAAAAGTCCATTGATTAGGTTTTTTATTCCTTTACCGTTTCGTTTTCGCTCTTTAACTTTGTTTGAAATCAAAGAAAAGGTTTTACTCTTTCAGCTTCCTTCTTTCCTCTGCTTCCTTGCTTCTTGTTTCTCTGCAAAGATTTTCGTTCGTCTAGCCCTTTCGATTTTTGCCCCAAGCTTCCCTTTTTCTTTCGAGCGGTGCTTGTGGATCGCTGGTGCTTTCCCTGTTTCCCGTTGTTTCTGTTCTTCTCCTTTCTACAGGTTGGTACTTCTATTTTACATCTTTTCGTATTATTCTAGTTTTGCCTGCTATTCTCCTCTGCGTTTGGCTTCTGGTGATTGTTGCATGACTTGTTTCTTTGAAATCTTTTTATCTTTGTTACTTTATTTTTGTGGAAATATTGTTGCATTTTTTCTTTTTCTTTTGGTGAAAGGACTAGGGTTTTGATTCCCTATGTTCTTCTTTTGATGTATCTATATTGTTGCCTCCAAAGGACGTTCCTGGATTTTAGTGATAATCTTCTTGTTTCATTGTGAACTCTGGGATGCCCTTTTGTTCGTTGTGTGCTTGCTTCACTTTTTCGTCTTGGATTTGATTCTGTCTGAGTTGTTTAGTGGTGACACTCTTTATTTTCTTGCTGTAAGTGTAGTGTTCTATGCCTTCACGTAGAAATATTATTGAGATGTCTACAAAGGTCCCCTGGTATGGCTGACTGGTTAGATTCTATAGTGTTGATGTGTGTTACTGTGGCCAACCCGGATTATTATGAAAAACTTAGGAGATTTCATAGGATCTGTAGTATTAGAGATGATGAGAAAAACTATGAACTAGTGTTGCCTGATCCTAAAGAGAGAGTTAGTTTTCCTACCCTAGGTCGGGCAAAGCATCCTTTTTTCTATGCCTATGATTATTTCTTTACCCAGCTAGGTATTACTATTCCCTTTACTGCTTTTTAGACCGAACTCTTATGGAACTGTAATATGGCCCATTTGCAGCTTCATCCGAACTCTTGGGCTTTTATGAAGATTTTCCAATTGTTGTGTCAAGAACTAGGTGTCCGTCCTTCCCTTTCTCTTTTCCTTTATTTGTTTATGCTGACCAAGCCGGGGGTGGCCAAGAAGAAGGCTTCTTGGATCTCCTTTTGAGCTACTCAAGGGAGAAAAGTTTTTTCCATGTTTGACGACTCTTTTCGAGACTTTAAAAATTTTTATTTTAAAGTCCGAGCTGTTGAGGATGCTCGACCCTTCTTTCTCAATGAAAATGATGAGCCGATGACGTTAAGATTTTTGCCAGTAAAGAATTTCATAAAAATAGTCGCGTTGTAGATATAGTCTCTAAACCAACAAAAAATCCCTTCGTACAAACGTTTTGGTTGTCACAAGTAACAAACCCCTTTATAAATTGATAACCGAGTATTTAAACCTCGGGTCGTCTTCTCAAGGAACTGCAAGGAAGTATGTTCTTATTATTGGCTATAAAGGTTGTAATCGGGGTTTAGAAGGTGAGAAGCAAGTGATTTGAATGACAAGTAGAGTAAATGGCAATTAAAATAAATAAATACTGTAAAGCAACTTTTGGCAAGGTAAGAGAAATTAGAAGTCCAACTTAGTTATTCCTCTCAACAATAGTGAAAGTTGAATCTTAATTCCACTTAGTTAACCTTTACTAAAGTAAAGGAAAGTCAAGGGACTAATTAGTTTGACCTTCGAATCCTATTTATTTCCTAAGAAAAAAGTTGGGATTATTGAAGTTCAGTTCAATTAGCAAGATAACGATTATCAATTATGCTGAGTTTAATAATGTTGAGTTACTGATTTCTTAACCAAGACCAAAAAGGGAAAAAGTAAAATTGTTGGAATAAAAATGTCCTTAGATGGGAAGCAATAATAACTTAAATTAAAGAGAACAATAATAAACTGAAATACCTCAAATAATCATTAATTCAAATAATAGTCTGTAACATGGAATAATTCATAAGCCAACTGGGCAACATCTGTAGATACGAATAAAAGCATTAAAGTAAAAGTAGCATAGAAACATAAATTAAAGTAAATATTAAACCTGGATCGAGAGTCACTCTTAAAAACTAAGAGAAGTTCTAAATCCTAATCCTAAGAGAGAGACGAGAGAATCTCCCTTTCAAAACTAAATCTAAATCATGGAAAGTAATAAAAATATGAGCTCTCTCTGAATGGATGCATTCTCCCACTTTATAGCCTCTAATCTGTGTCTTTTGGGCTGAAAACTAAGTCAAAAGAAGCCCAGAAATTGCTCCCTGCGATTTCTGTTACGTTCAGATCGCGGGCAAGTGACGCGGAGGCGTCGTCCACGTGGCCGCGCGGATTGCTTTCCTGCCAGGTCACGCGTCCGCGTGATCAACGCATTCGCATCGCCCGGCGTCAGGGCAGCTATGGCAAATTATATATAAAATCGAAGCCCCGGACATTAGCTTTCCAACGCAACTGGAACCGCGTCGTTTGGACCTATGTAGCTAAAGTTATAGTCGTTTGAGTGCGAAGAGGTCAGGCTGGACAGCTTAGCAATTTCTCCAACTTCTTGTATTCCTTCCACTTTTGCATGCTTCCTTTCCATCCTCCAAGCCTGCGCTGTAATCTCTGAAAACACTTAACACACATATCAAGGCATCTAATGGTAATAAGAGTGGATTAATAATAAGAAAATATAAGATCAAAGAAGCATGTTTTCAATCATAGCACAAAACCAGGAAGGAAAATGTAAAACATGCAAATAGTATGAATAAGTGGGTAAAGAGTTGATAAAAACCACTCAATTGAGTACAAGATAAACCATAAAATAGTGGTTTATCAACCTCCCCACACTTAAACAATAGCATGTCCTCATGCTAAGCTCAAGAGAAGCTATAAAGATGAAGAGGAATGGTAGGATGTATGAAATGCAATCCTATCTATATGAATGCAACTACATGCAAAATGTTTCTACCTACTTGGTTAAAAATAAATAAGTTCTCCAAGACAAACATAAATCAGATTTCACTAATTCAAATTATACAATAAAGGACAAGTAAACTTGTAAGAAGATAGCTAATGAAAGCAGGAAACATAGAATCAAGCATTGAACCCTCACTGGTAGTGTATATCACTCTTACTCTAAGGTGTCTAGGGTCAATCACTCTACTCTTCTCTAGTCATGCTTTCTAAACCTTGTTCTTCATCTAACCAATCAACAATATTTAATATACCAATGCAAACATCATGAGGTCTTTTTCAAGGTTGTAATGGGGCTAAGGTAAGGGTAAAGGTATATATATGGCTAAGTGAGCTTTATAAATTGAATCTTTAATTAACTGAAGCTCTCACCTAATATACATATACTCTATATACTTTTAAATTCATGCCTAGCTACCCATAATTCTCACTTTTGTATAATTCTCATACTCATGTACCAAATTTTTCTTTAATTTTTATCACATGTGCATTGATCTTTTATTAAACTTAATATTGGGGTAATTTTGTCCCCTTATTTACTTATTTATTGAGTATTTTTGGATTTTTCTCTTTTTTTTGTAGAGAAACAAACATAACTTATCAATGCACATGGATTTTCTATTATTTTTCTATTTTACTTTTTCATGAGTAGGTTCCCAAATTCCTGATATTCAAATAAATTAGAAACATTATACTTTTCCTTTATTAACCCATGTTCCCACAGTTTCCCCACACTTAATTAACACACTATCTTAAGCTAACCAAAGATTCAATTGGGATAATTAATTTGTTTTCCTCTTAAGGCTAATGATGTGGTAAGATATAGAACAAATGGGGATTTCAAGGCTTAAAGTGGCTGACAAGGGTGATTTAAAGGGTAGGCTTATTTGGGATAAGTGAGCTAAAATCAAATAATGGCCTCAATCATATGCAAGCATGTAAATACACTAAATATTAGATATATAGACTGAAACAAAGTAAAGATCACAATTATAGAGAAGTAAACACACAAGAATAAAATATTTATGGTTAAATAATGTGACCATGTAAATAAGCTCAAAACCTCACAGGTTGTGTGTTCTTTGGCTCAAAAACCATGTTCCAAATACAACTTCAAACAAATTTAACAAAAAAAATTTTCAATTTAAATTAGTAAAATTTTTCAAAAATAGGGTCTTTAGAAGAATTTTATTACTTTAACCAAGTAGTAACTAGATGCATAAAATTAAACAAATATGCAAATGCAACAACTAATTTAACAAAGAAAATTAAACATTGGTTCTAAAATATGAAGTGACTAACCCATGGAAGTCCGTATCGACCTCTCCACACTTAAAGATTGCACCGTCCTCGGTGCATGCTGAGATGTGCAGGTGGACGGGCTGTTCCAACTGATGCTTTTCTTCAAGGATTGTGCTGATGGACTTGTTTGTCTCCCCATGTAAACGTCTTCCGGTTCCCTTCCGGGTGGCCATCCTGAAAGAAAAAGGGAAGAAGAGTAACCTAGAAATAGAGATAAGAAAATAAAAGAAGTATGGGTGGGTTAATGCCAAATGATAAGGGTCTCATTTACATGGAAGCTTCAACATGTAAGTGAGAAAACAATAGAAGTCATGGCATACCATTGGTGCAAAATTGCAACAATGGAGAAGAGAGTGGGGAAAGAGAGATAATACAAATTCATGTCAATGCAAAAAGTAATACAGGTATAAAAGATTGGCATTGATTTAAATAATATTACCTAACTAGAATAAAACAAGTCATAAGCACCAAGATAATACCAGAAAAGATATAACAGTTGAATAAGAACAAGTGACACCAATGGAAAAATAATAATTTTAGAAAAGAAAAGAAAAATATACACACAATTAAAATGCAATAGATTAAAGTATTTAATTAAAATAAAATAAAAGAGAAGAAGAATGAGAAGGGAAAGAAGGGAAGAAGAAATAAGTAAGAAAGGAGTGAGGAAAAACTAGGATTGGGGAAGAAAAGATAAGATATTTGGCAAATTAGGATAAGTTGTGCAGCGCAAGCGACGCGGACGCGTGGGGCACGCGGTCGCGTAACTTGCGCTTTAAGTTAATTGACGCGGTAGCGTTGGTCACGCGGTCGCGTGACACGTTTTATGCTGCTAGCGCGAGGGCAGCCTCGCTCTCGCACAACTCTCTGTTCAAAAATCATTAATTGCCAAATATTGGGTGACGCGATCGCGTGGGGCACGCGATCGCGTTAGTGGGCACTTAGTAGGATGTGAAGCGGCCGCGTGGGGCACGCGGTCACGTGAGATGGACTGCGCGTCCAGCGCCAGTCCAGCACCACTCTAGCACAACTTTCGGCTGTGCACCATTATTACGTCGAAATCCTGGTCACGCGGCCGGGTGGGGCACGCGGTCGCGTGGGAGGCCAGTATTCCCACTCGACGTGGACGCGTCAGTGACGCGGTCGCGTGGGACGATTTGTGCCATGGGCATGCCTCCAGCCACGCTCCAGCGTGACTCTCTGTTCGTTTTTATTTTCTCCCCTCTCCTTGTGATGTGAACGCGTCGCTGATGCGGTCGCGTCGCGTTGCGTTTTTTTTTTTTTAAATTGAATGCAGGATGCAATGCTTAATGTGATTGCTATGCATGATTCCAGGTTCAATAAAATAAAATAAAATTCAAAAATAAACAAAACTAAATAAAATTAAAATTGCAAAAGGAACGATCATACCATGGTGGGTTGTCTCCCACCTAGCACTTTTAGTTAAAGTCCTGAAGTTGGACATTAGATGAGCTTCCTGTTATGGTGGCTTGTGTTTAAATTCATCCAGAAATTTCCACCAATGTTTGGAATGCCAACAGCCTCCGGGGTCCCAAACTAGGCGTGTGAAGCTTCTGATCAGCTTCAAGCAGATTTTCATGCTCCCGGGATGACGAATGTCAGAACAGAATCCATGATCCCAAGCTTTGTTTTTAAATCCGCCTCCGTCTTGATCTACATGTCTCCATCCGGGTAGTTTAAAAAGTAGAATCTCACCATGGTGACCAAACGTTATCCGTGATCCATGCAATTGTGCATGATACCAATCCGTGTACTTCGAGGTGAAGCGTGGAACCTTATTGAACCTTATGCACCAACTCTGAGTACGAGCCATTTTCCTCTTACTCTTAAAGCCGCAAAGAGCTCTAAGCTGGCCATCTGTTTCAAGCAAACCATATTCAAGTGAATAAGTAAAGTTATAGGTTAAGGATTGTACCCACTTGAAGCTTGTATTGGGTGGCAATGGCCTTGGGGTAGGTGTTTCTGGTGGTTCTGTAAGTTCTTCTCCCTTGGGTTCTTCTGTGAATTTCTCCATTTCCTTGCAAGATTCTTCAAATGTAGTATCACCCTAGTCAAAGTCTTCTATGTCTTCCTCATCACTTGAGTCATAGATTGAGAGAAATCTACCTCCGCATCGTCTTCATATTCACTTGGGGAAGATTCTTCGACCTCAGAGAACTCACTTGCGGATGCCAGTTCATTACTAAGAGAATTTGACTTGTGACTATCATCATCAAGGGAATTTGTGTCCTAGGTTATTCCGTCCAGTTCTTCATAAACAACTTGCCTTGGAGATTGTACAATATCCTCCTTAGCATCAACTGTAGCGTCCTTGACGGAGTTCTCCTCAGTTCTGGATTCCCATGGAGGTTCAGCGTCTCCTAGATCTTCAACCAACTTTTCTTCTTGAACAATGACAACTTCTTCTACTTGTTCTAGTACGAATTCATTCTCTGTCTTGTCCACTAGAGTTTCTGGTATCTTCTTCATGCTACGCTCTTCGTTAGACTGTTCACATGGGGCTGTGGCTGATCCTTGTGTATTTGAGCGTCTAGAAACCCATTGAATTACTGCTTGCTCCAGTTGTCGAATGGTTGTTTGAAGTTTATTTACTGTTTCCTTTAGGCGAACCTCTACTTCTCGGGTTGCCGGATTTGGACATGATACATAGGAAAGTGGCGGTGATTGGAAGTGATTGGATTAGTACTGGGGTAAGGAAGGATCATATGGTGGCGAATGGTGAAGAGAAGCTTGTGAGTGTGGTGGTTCGAGGTTATGTTGAAAGGATGGTTTATATGCACGGGATGGGGCTTGTTGGTAGTTACAAGGTTGTCCACCATATCTTTCAGCTCGGTATGCACGGTAGAATGGTCTTTGTCCAGGATATCTCGGAGGGTGTTGCTGCCTAAAGGGTTGATTAGATCCTCTTGGCTCCATCCATCCTTGATTGGTCTGACCTTAATGCATATTCCTGCTGTAACTTCTATTTCCTTCAACAAAATTAGAACCAAACTCAAAGCGAGAGGGGTGAGAATTCATGGTAGCAAATAAAAAATAAAAAGGAAAAATAGAAATACATAAACAAGTAAAAGAAAAATATTTGCAATAACCAATAATAAGGCACACGTTAGCAGTTCCTTGGCAACGGCGCCATTTTGACGTTAAGATTTTTGCCAGAAAAGAATTTCATAAAAATAGTCGCGTTGTAGATATAGTCTCTAAACCAACAAAAAATCCCTTCGTACAAACGTTTTGGTTGTCACAAGTGACAAATCCCTTTATAAATTGATAACCGAGTATTTAAACCTCGGGTCGTCTTCTCAAGGAACTGCAAGGAAGTATGTTCTTATTATTGGCTATTAAGGTTGTAATCGGGGTTTAGAAGGTGAGAAGCAAGTGATTTGAATGACAAGTGGAGTAAATGGCAATTAAAATAAATAAATACTGTAAAGCAACTTTTGGCAAGGTAAGAGAAATTGGAAGTCCAACTTAGTTATTCCTCTCAACAATAGTGAAAGTTGAATCTTAATTCCACTTAGTTAACCTTTACTAAAGTAAAGGAAAGTCAAGGGACTAATTAGTTTGACCTTCGAATCCTATTTATTTCCTAAAAAAAAGTTGGGATTATTGAAGTTCAGTTCAATTAACAAGATAACGATTATTGATGAGCGGATATTTTATACGCTTTTTGGGGTTAATTTCATATAGTTTTTAGTATGTTTTAGTTAGTTTTTAGTTTATTTTCATTAGTTTCTAGGCAAAATTCATATTTCTGGACTTTACTATGAGTCTGTGTGTTTTTCTGTAATTTCAAGTATTTTCTGGCTGAAATTGAGGGAGCTGAGCAAAAATCTGATTCAGGCTGAAAAAGGACTGCTGATGCTGTTGGATCCTGACCTCTCTGCACTCGGAATGGTATTTCAGGAGCTACAGAAGTCCAATTGACGCGCTTCCAATTGCGTTGGAAAGTAGACATCCAGGGCTTTCCAGCAATATATAATAGTTTATACTTTACACAAGGATAGATGACGTAAATTGGCGTTCAACGCCAGTTCTATGTTGCAGTCTGGCGTCTAGCGCTAGAAACAAGTTACAAGTTGGAGTTCAACGCCAGAAACAGGTTACAACCTGGTGTTGAATGCCCAAAACAGCCCAGGCACGTGAGAAGCTTTAGTCTCAGCCCCAGCACACACCAAGTGGGCCTCAGAAGTGGATTTCTACACTATCTATCATAATTTACTCATTTTCTGTAAACCTAGGTTACTAGTTTAGTATTTAAACAACTTTTAGAGATTTATTTTGTATCTCATGACATTTTAGATCTGAACTTTGTACTCTTTGACGGCATGAGTCTCTAAACTCCATTGTTGGGGGTGAGGAGCTCTGATGTATCTCGATGAATTAATGCAAGTATTTCTGTTTTCTATTCAATCACGCTTGTTCCTATCTAAGATGTTCATTCGCGCCTCATTATGATGAATGTGATGATCTGTGACTCTCATCACCATTCTCAACCTATGAACATGTGCCTGACAACCACTCTCGTTCTACATTAGATTAAATGAGTATCTCTTAGATTCCGTGATTAGAATCTCCGTGGTATAAGCTAGAATTCATTGGCAGCATCCTTGAGAATCCGAAAAGTCAGTATTCCGAGTAGGATTCTGGGATTGGATGACTGTGACGAGCTTCAAACTCGCGAGTGCTTGGCGTAGTGATAGACGCAAAAGGATAGCAAATCCTATTCCGGTATGATCGAGAACCTACAGATGATTAGCCATGCGGTGACAGCGTACCTGGATCATTTTCACTGAGAGGAAGGATGGTAGCCATTGACAACGGTGATCCACCAACACACAGCTTGCCATAGGAGGGACGTGCGTGTGTGAAAAAGAAGATAGGGAGAAAGCAGAGATTCAAAAGACAAAGCATCTCCAAAACTCCAATATGTTCTCATTTACTGGATAACAAGAAACCTTTAATTCATGCTCTCTTGTTCATTTGCAGGTCAATTGATAACCACAAATTAATATCCTGACTAAGAGTTGCAAGATAACCATAGCTTGCTTCAAACCAACAATCTCCGTGGGATCGACCCTTACTCACGCAAGGTATTACTTGGACGACCCAGTGCACTTGCTGGTTAGTTGTGCGGAATTACATAGTGTGAAGTAATGTTCGTGCACCAAGTTTTTGGCGCCGTTGCGGGGGATTATTCGAGTTTGGACAACTGACGGTTTATTTTGTTGCTTAGTGGTTCACAAAATTGTGATGTCAATGTTCACATTACTCTCTTACAACTTCGCACAGCTAACCAGCAAGTGCACTGGGTCGTCCAAGTAATACCTTACGTGAGTAAGGGTCGATCCCACGGAGATTGTTGGCTTGAAGCAAGCTATGGTTATCTCGTAACTCTTAGTCAGGATATAATATCAATAATACTTTTTAGTTTGAATTGTAAAAAATAAAAAGGGCAGAACACAAATTATACTTGTATGCAGTAATGGAGAATATGTTGGAGTTTTGGAGATGCTTTGTCTTCTGAAATTCTGCTTTCCTCTGTCTTCTTGTTCACGCACGCACGTCCTCCTATGGCAAGCTGTGTGTTGGTGGATCACCGTTGTCAATGGCTACCATCCTTCCTTTCAGTGAAAAGGGTCCAGGTGCGCTGTCACCGCACGGCTAATCATCTGCAGGTTCTCAATCGTACCGGAATAGGATTTACTATCCTTTTGCGTCTGTCACTACGCCCAGCACTCGCGAGTTTGAAGTTCGTCACACCTATCCAATCCTAGAATCCTACTCGGAATACCACAGATAAGGTTTAGACTTTCCGGATTCTCATGAATGCCGCCATCAATCTAGCTTATACCACGGAGATTCTGATTAAAGAATCTAAGAGATACTCATTCAATCTGATGTAGAACGGAGGTGATTGTCAGACACATGTTCATGGATTGAGGAAGGTGATGAGTGTCACGAATCATCACCTTCTCCATAATTAAGCGTGAATGGATATCTTAGATAGGAACGCGCATGTTTGAATGGAAAACAGAAATACTTGCATTAATTCATCGAGACACAACAGAGCTCCTCACCCCCAACAATGGAGTTTAGAGTCTCATGCCGTCAAAGAGTACAAAGTTCAGATCTAAAATGTCATGAGATGCAAAATAAATCTCTAAAAGTTGTTTAAACACTAAACTAGTAACCTAGGTTTACAGAAAATGAGTAACCTATGATAGATAGTGCAGAAATCCACTTCTGGGGTCCACTTGGTGTGTGCTGGGGCTGAGACTAAAGCTTCTTACGTTCCTGGGCTGTTTTGGGCATTCAACGCCAAGCTGTAACCTGTTTCTGGCGTTGAACTCCAACTTGTAACGTGTTTCTGGTGCTGGACGCCAGACTGCAACATGGAACTGGTGTTGAATGCCAGTTTAAATCATCTATCCTTGGCAAAGTATGGACTATTATATATTACTGGAAAGTCTGGATGTCTACTTTCCAACACAATTGGAAGCGCGTCAATTGGACTTCTGTAGCTCCATAAATTCTATTCCGAGTGCAGAGAGGTCAGGATCCAACAGCATCAGCAGTCCTTTTTCAGCTTGAATCAGATTTTTGCTCAGCTCCCTCAATTTCAGCCAGAAAATACCTGAAATTACAGAAAAACACACAAACTCATAGTAAAGTCCAGAAATATGAATTTTGCCTAGAAACTAATGAAAATAGACTAAAAACTAACTAAAACATACTAAAAACTATATGAAATTAACCCCAAAAAGCGTATAAAATATCCGCTCATCACAACACCAAACTTGAACTGTTGCTTGTCCCCAAGCAACTAGACAAATAAAATAGAATACAAATGAGTCAAGAAACAATAATATCTCAGAGTTTTTGAGTAAAGCTCAGATTCTAATTAAATGAGCGGGGCTAGTAGCTTTTTGCTTCCGAACAGTTTTGGCATCTCACTTTATCCATTGAAGCTCAGAATGATTGGCATCTATAGGAACTTAGAATTTAGATAGTGTTATTGATTCTCCTAGTTCAGTATGTTGATTCTTGAACACAGCTACTTTTATGAGTCTTGGCTGTGGCCCTAAGCACTTTGTTTTCCAGCATTACCACCGAATACATAAATGCCACAGACACATAATTGGGTGAACCTTTTCAGATTGTGACTCAGCTTTGCTAAAGTCCCCAATTAGAGGTGTCCAGGGTTCTTAAGCACACTCTTATTTTTGCTTTGGACCTTGACTTTAACCGCTCAGTCTCAAGTTTTCACTTGACACCTTCACGCCACAAGCTCATGGTTAGGGACAGCTTGGTTTAGCCGCTTAGACCAGGATTTGATTCCCTTAGGCCCTCCTATCCACTGATGCTCAAAGCCTTGGATCCTTTTTATTATTACCCTTGCCTTTTGGTTTTAAGGGTTATTGGCTTTTTCTGCTTGCTCTTTTTTGTTTTTTTTTTTGTTTTTTTTGTAAGCTTTGTATTCACTGCTTTTTCTTGCTTCAAGAATCATTTTTATGATTTTTCAGATTACCAATAACATGTCTCATGTTTATCATTCTTTCAAGAGCCAACATATTTAACATTCAAGAACATCAAATTCCAAAGACATATGCACTGCTCAAGCATTCATTCAGAAGGCAGAAAGCATTGCCACCACATGTAATTAATCAGAATTTCTTGTATTAAAAACTCGAGAAATATTGCCTCCTTATTCTAAAGAAAATCTTCTATTTTATTCATGTTTAATGATGATGAGAAAAATAAATTATAGCTTAATTGGAGATAAAATCAAAATATAGATACTAATTACTACTACTTATACGTAACTTCTAAGGTAAAGCATAAATAAGAGCAAATATCACAGGGTTAAGGCTAAGATTAGAACTCAACAACCTTGAGGTTGGGAAGTAGATGTTCCTCTACTCTGTGGGGTGCTTGGTCCTTCAAGAGATAACTTCTGACGCTTCAGTTCCTTGAAGTCACGCCCTTGCTCTTCTTGTTCCCTGAGCAGTTTGCAGAGCATGCTATGTTGATTTTGCTGTTCTTCTTTTATTTGGTCCAAAGCTTCTTGCAACTTAGTAACAGATGCTTCAAGATGTTTCCAGTATTCAAATTGAGGGAGTTCTGGTAGAAATTCTTGTGCCCTCCTCTTGATGGGGTCATCCTGCATTTGTTGTTTTTCTATTGTGATTTTAGTGATTGGTTGCTCCACTGAGATATACTCTGTTATTCCCATCTTTACTCCAGCATCTTTGCAGAGCATAGAGATTAGGCTTGGATAAGCCAACCTGGCATCCTTGGAGTTCTTGTTTGTGAGTATGTAGAATTCAGATGGAATCAGTTGATGAACTTCTACTTCTTTTCCCAACACAATATTGACTTCAGAACGGTTGCTGGTGGGCAATATAGAACGCCCAATGAAGTCCAGCCATCCTCTGGCGACTGGTTTGAGATTTTCTCTCTTGAGTTGATTTGGGACACCCCTCGTGCTGGTGGTCTACCTGGCTCCAGGGATGCATATATCCTCTAGAATCTTATCCAGGCCCTTGTTTGTTCTCATCATTCTCCTATTGAAGGAGTCTGGGTCATCTTTCAGCTGAGGTAGCTTAAAGATCTCTCTGATTTTGTCAGGGTGGATGTGAATAATCTTTCCTCTGACCACAGTCCTATAGTCATAGAAGGCAGTTCCAGATATTCTCTGCCTGTCTGTTTGCCACAGATTAGCGTAGAATTTCTGAACCATATTCCTTCCCACTTTCGTTTCAGAATTAGCTAGGACTTCCCAGTTCTTGTTTCGAATCTACTCTTGGATCTTCGGATATTCATCTTCTTTCAGATCGAACTTGACTTCTGGGATCACTGATCTTAGACCCATTATTTTGTAGTAATGGTCTGAATGTTCTTTGGTTAAGAACCTCCCTTGATTCCAAAGTGGTTTTGGAACACTCTCTTTCTTGCCTTTTGGAGTGGGTTGTTTTCCTTTAGGAGCCATGATCATAGTGGGTATGGTTTAGTGGTCACGGATAAACACACCAAACTTAGAGGTTTGCTTGTCCTCAAGCAAAAGAAAAGAAAGGAGAGGGATAGAAGGAGAGCTAGTGTCGAATGGTGGATGAGAGGAGGGAGGTCGATTGTGTTTTTAAAAAGGAGGGGGGTGGGTTTTTGAAAATAAAGAGAAAGATAAGATAGAAGATATGATTTAAAAAGAAATAAGTATGATAAGAAAAGATATAATTTAAAATTGAAAAGATATGAAAGATATTTGAAAAAGATAAATCTGGATTTTGAAAAAAAGATAATGTGGAGATTTGAAAAAGATATTGATTAGTTGAAAAGATTTTAGAATGAAAAGATATAGATTTGTTTTGAAAATTTGAAAAAGAGTTGAGTTGGATTGAAAAAAAAAGTATTTGTGCTTA
Source organism: Arachis ipaensis (assembly GCF_059453495.1). Classification (NCBI taxonomy): domain Eukaryota; kingdom Viridiplantae; phylum Streptophyta; class Magnoliopsida; order Fabales; family Fabaceae; genus Arachis; species Arachis ipaensis. The sequence goes on from NC_142439.1 coordinate 100,499,968, forward strand.
TGGATTAAGATACATTTGATATTTTTAAAGTAGGGTTTTTAGAAATTAGGGATTTTAGAAATCAGGGTTTGTAACATGTTTATGCAAGAAATCATGAATTGAAACATGAAAATTAAAATTAAAATGAAAAATATGAAGTAAAAACGAATTTACCTCCTTCCCACCATCCTGGCGTTTGAACGCACAAACGCTGCATGTTTTGGGCGTTCAACGCCCAACTGCTGCTTCTCCTGGGCGTTCAACGCCCAGCTGTTGCTTCTTTCTGGCGTTGAACGCCAGGAACTCCTTTGTCACTGGGTGTTTTTCTGAACGCCCAGGACGCTGTAAATCTGGCGTTAAACGCCCAGAAGGAGCTTCTTTCTGGCGTTCAACGCCCAGAAGATGCTTCTTTCTGGCGTTTAACGCCCAGATGGCTATCCTTACTGGCGTTCAACGCCCAGTGGATGCTTCTTTTGGGCGTTGAACGCCCAAAACAGACTTTTACTGGCGTTTTCTTGCCAGTGAGCTCTTTTTCTCTGTTTTGTGTGCAGAATCCTTTTGTAACCCTGTAAACTTATACAATTGACTCTCTACCTTAGTATCAATGAACTTTATATAAACAAATAAAATCAATAATAGGGCAAAATGCTTAAAGGAAGTGATGCGCCATGGCTGGGTTGCCTCCCAGCAAGCGCTTCTTTAATGTCTTTAGCTGGACCTTGCTGAGTTTTTAATCTAGCCTCAGCCTTGAGCACTCTTGCTCAACATTGCCTTCAAGATAGTGCTTGATTCTCTATCCATTAACAATGAACTTCTTATTAGAATCAATGTCTTGAAGCTCCACATAACCATATGGTGATACACTTGTAATCACATATGGTCCCCTCCACCGAGATTTCAATTTCCCGGGGAATAGCCAGAGCCTAGAGTTAAATAGCAGAACCTTTTGTCCTGGTTCAAAGACTCTAGATGACAGCTTTCTGTCATGCCACCTTTTTTATTTTTTTTATACAGCTTGGCATTTTCAAAAGCAGTGAATCTGAATTCCTCTAGCTCATTCAGCTGGAGCAATCTTTTTTCTCCAGCTAATTTGGCATCAAAGTTTAGGAATCTGGTTGCCCAGTAGGCCTTATGTTCCAGTTCCACGGGCAGGTGACAAGCCTTACCATACACAAGTTGGTACGGAGAGGTTCCTATAGGAGTCTTGAATGCTGTTCTGTAAGCCCACAGAGTATCATCCAAGCTTCGTGCCCAATCCTTTCTACCGGTGCTTACAGTCCGTTCCAGGATTCTTTTTAGTTCTCTGTTAGAAACTTCAGCTTGTCCATTTGTCTGTGGATGATATGGAGTTGCCACCTTATGGCGAATCTCATACCGGACCATGGCAGAGTAAAGCTGTTTGTTGCAGAAGTGAGTGCCCCATCACTAATTAGTACCCTAGGGACACCAAATCTGCTGAATATATGTTTATGGAGGAACTTCCGTACTATTTTAGTATCATTGGTGGGTGTGGCAATGACCTCTACCCATTTTGATACATAGTCAACTGCTACCAGAATATAAGTGTTTGAGTATGATGGTGGGAAAGGCCCCATGAAATCAATTCCCCATACATCAAACAACTCAATCTCCAAGATTCCTTGTTGAGGCATGGCGTAACTATGAGGCAAATTACCAGCTCTCTGGCAACTGTCACAGTTACGTACAAACTCTCAGGAATCTCTGTAGAGTGTAGGCCAGTAGAAACCACATTGGAGGACCTTGGTGGCTGTTCGCTCTCCTCCGAAATGGCCTCCATATTGTGATCCATGGCAATGCCATAGGATCCTCTGTGCTTCTTCTCTAGGCACACACCTACGTATTATTCCATCTGCACATCTCTTAAAGAGATAAGGTTCATCCCACAAGTAGTACTTTGCATCAGTAATTAATTTTTTCTTTTGTTGCCTGCTGTACTCCTTGGGAATGAACCTTGCAGCTTTGTAGTTTGCAATGTCTGCAAACCATGGTAATTCCTGAATGGCAAACAAATGCTCATCCGGAAAGGTTTCAGAGATCTCAATAGAGGCAGAGGACGCCCCTTCCACTGGTTCTATCCGGGATAGATGGTCAGCCACTTGGTTCTCTGTCCCTTTTCTGTCTCTTATTTCTATATCAAACTCTTTCAGAAGCAACACCCATCTTATGAATCTGGGTTTTGAATCCTGCTTTGTGAGTAGATATTTAAGAGTAGCATGATCAGTGTACACAATCACTTTTGATCCTACTAAGTATGATCTAAACTTCTCAATGGCATAAACCACTGCAAGCAATTCTTTTTCTGTGGTTGTGTAATTTTTCTGGGCATCATTCAAAATACGGCTAGCATAATAAATGACATGCAAAAGCTTGTCATGCCTCTGCCCCAGTACTGCACCAATGGCGTGATCACTAGCATCACACATTAATTCGAATGGTAATGTCCAGTCTGGTGCAGAGATAACTGGTGCTGTGACCAGTTTAGCTTTCAGAGTTTTAAATGCTTGCAGGCACTCTGTGTCAAACACAAATGGCGTGTCAGCAGCTAGCAGGTTGCTTAGAGATTTTGCAATTTTTGAAAAATCCCTTATAAACCTCCTATAAAATCCTGCATGCCCCATAAAGCTTCTGATTTCCTTAATATTGGCAGGTGGTGGTAACTTTTCAATTACCTCTATTTTAGCTTGATCCACCTCTATTCCTTTGTTTGAAATTTTATGCCTAAGGACAATCCCTTCAGTCACCATAAAGTGACATTTTTCCCAGTTTAAAACCAGGTTAGTCTCTTGGCATCTTTTCAAAACCAGTGTTAGGTGATCAAGATAGGAGCTGAATGAGTCTCCATATACTGAGAAGTCATCCATGAAGACTTCCAGAAATTTTTCCACCATATAAGAGAAAATAGAGAGCATGCATCTCTGAAAGGTTGCAGGCGCATTACACAGCCCAAAAGGCATCCTTCTGTAAGCAAATACTCCAGATGGGCATGTGAATGCTATTTTCTCTTGATCATGGGGATCTACTACAATTTGGTTGTACCCTGAATAGCCATCCAAAAAGCAGTAATAATTATGACCTGCTAGTCTTTCTAGCATCTGGTCTATGAATGGTAAAGGAAAATGATCCTTTCTGGTGGCTGTATTGAGCCTTCTGTAATCAATACACATGCACCACCCTGTAACTGTTCTTGTAGGAACCAGTTCATTTTTTTCATTATGAACCACTGTCATGCCTCCCTTTTTAGGCACAACTTGAACAGGACTCACCCATGGGCTATCAGAAATAGGATAAATAATCCCAGCCTCCAGTAATTTAGTGACCTCTTTCTGCACCACTTCCTTCATGGCTGGATGTAGCCGCCTCTGTGGTTGAACCACTGGCTTAGCATCATCCTCCAATAGGATTTTGTGCATGCATCTCGCTGGGCTTATGCCCTTAAGGTCACTTATGGACCACCCAAGAGCTGTCTTGTGTGTCCTTAGCACTTGAATTAGTGCTTCCTCTTCCTGTGGATTTAAAGCAGAGCTTATGATCATTGGAAAAGTATCACCTCCCAAAAATGCATATTTCAGGGATGGTGGTAATGGTTTGAGCTCGGGTTTAGGAGGTTTTTCCTCTCCCTGAGGAAATTTCAGAGGCTCTTTCAATTCCTCTGAATCCTCTAGGTCAGGTGGAACATCTTTAAAAATGTTTTCCAGCTCTGATTCAAGACTCTCAGCCATGTTGATCTTCTCCACCAGAGAGTCAATGAGATCAACTTTCATGCACTCTTTTGGTGTGTCTGGATGCTGCATGGCATTGACAGCATTCAACTTAAACTCATCCTCATTGACTCTCAGGGTTATTTCCCCCTGTTGGACGTCAATGAGAGTTCGTCCAGTTGCTAGGAAAGGTCTTCCTAGAATAAGAGTAGCACTCTTGTGCTCCTCCATTTCCAGCACAACAAAGTCAGTGGGAAGGGCGAATGGCCCAACCCTGACAATCATGTCCTCAATCACGCCTGATGGGTATTTAATGGAGCCATCAGCAAGTTGGAGACATATCCGGGTTGGTTTAACTTCTTCAGTTAAACCAAGCTTTCTGATGGTGGATGCAGGTATTATGTTGATGCTTGCCCCAAGATCACATAGGGCTGTCTTGGTGCAATTACCCTCTAATATGCATGGTATCAGAAAGCTTCCGGGATCTTTAAGCTTTTCAGGAAAGCTTTTCAGAATGACTGCACTGCATTCTTCAGTGAGGAGAACTCTTTCAGTTTCTCTCCAATCCTTCTTATGATTTAAGATCTCTTTCATGAACGTGGCATAAGAAGGTATTTGCTCAAGTGCCTCTGCAAACGGAATCTTAATTTCAAGAGTCCTGAGATAATCTGCAAAGCGAGCAAATTGCTTATCCTGCTTCTCTTGGCGGAGTTTTTGAGAATAAGGTATCTTGGCTTTATATTCCTCAACCTTGGTTGCTGCAGGTTTATTTCCTACAGAAATGGTTGAAGAAGCCTTTTTAGAGGGGTTGTCTTCAGCACTTGTGTGTGTCTGATCCCTCACTGGCATTTGAGTGCCAGAGTTAGAAGCTGGAGTGACATTAGATTCCAACTCTTCATCTGTTCCTGGCGTCTGAACGCCAGAACTGTGCTTCTTTTGGGCGTTCAACGCCAGTTCCTTGCTTGTTTCTGGCATTGAACGCCAGTCCTGAGCATAGTCTGGGCGTTCAGCGCCAGCCTTCCACCCAATTTCTGGTGTTTTAACGCCAGAATTATCTTTCCCTGGGCTCTTACTGTCCTCAGATAGATTTTGGGTGGTTTGCTCATTTCTTGGCTTCCTGCTACCTTGACGTGGGGTATTTAATGTTTTCCCACTTCTTAATTGAACTGCTTGGCATTCTTCTGTTATTTGTTTTGACAGCTGCTGCCTTGTTTGCTTCAATTGTTCTTCCATATTTATATTAGCCATCCTTATCTCTTGTAGTCTATCTTTGAATTCGGCTAACTGCTGTGTTAGAAAGTCCAATTGCTGATTGAATTCAGTAGCTTGTTCAGCCGGACTGGGTTCAGTAGTCACTGTTTTAGCCTCTTCTTTTATGGAAGATTCGCTACTTAGGTACAGATGCTGATTTTTGGCAACTGTATCAATTAGCTCTTGAGCTTCTTCAATTGTCTTTCTCATGTGGATAGATCCACCAATTGAGTAATCTAGAGACATCTGAGCTCTTTCTGTAAGCCCATAATAGAAGATGTCTAACTGAACCCACTCTAAAAACATTTCAGAGGGGCATTTTCTTAGCATCTCTCTGTATCTCTCCCAGGTATTATAAAGAGATTCATTATCTCCTTGTTTAAAGCCTTAGATGTCCAGCCTTAGCTGTGTCATCCGTTTTGGAGGAAAGTATTGATTCAGGAATTTCTCTGTCAGCTGTTTCCATGTCTTTATGCTAGCCTTAGGTTGGTTATTTAACCACCTCTTGGCTTGGTCTTTTACAACAAATAGAAACAGTAAAAATCTGTAGACATCCTGATCTACTTCCTTATCATGTACTGTGTCAGCAATTTGTAAAAACTGTGCCAGAAACTCTATAGGTTCTTCTTGTGGAAGACCGGAATACTGGCAGCTTTGCTGCACCATGATAATGAGCTGAGGATTCAACTCAAAGCTACTGACTCCAATGGAGGGTATGCAGATACAACTCCCATATGAAGCAGTAGAGGGGTTAGCATATGACCCCAGAGTCCTTCTGGACTATTCATTTCCACTTAGATCCATGATGGAGAAAGGGAGATGATGTAAAATAGAGAAAAATATTTTTATTTATTTATTTAGTTTTTTTTCGAAAATAAAATAAATTAAAATGAAATAAATAAAAATGGGTGAAGATTTTCGAAAAATGGAGGGAGAGAAAAATGGTTGGGAAGTTTTGAAAAAGATATGATTTGAAAAAGATTTTAAATTTTGAAATAAAAATATGAATTTTAAAAGTAAATTTCGAAAATTTGCTTTAAAATAGAGAGAAAAGATATTTTTGAATTTAAAGAGGAGAGAGAAAAACACTAAGATAGCACAAGATTTAAAATTTTTAGATCTAATGTTCCTTTTTTCGAAAATTTTGGAGGGAAAACACCAAGGAACACCAAACTTAAAAATTTTAAGATCAAGACACAAGGAAAACTCAAGAACACTTTGAAGACTCACAAGAACACAAGAACATGAAGAAAGAACACCAAACTTAAAATTTTTAGAAAACCAAAATAAGATTTTCGAAAACCAAAGAAAAATCAACAAGAAAACACCAAACTTAAAGTTTGGCACAAGATTTAATGTAAAAATTATTTTTGAAAAAGAATTTTAAAAAGAAGGTACCCAATTACCAAGAATACAGACCAACGCTCTAGCCAATTGGGCAGTAAATGTAACACTTATTTTGAAAAAGTATTTTTAATAACTAAAAATAAAATTTTTGAAAAATTAAAAGAAAGGATTTTAAAAAGAAAATTTTAACCAAAAACAATATTAGAAAACTCTAAACCAAAAAGAAAAATTTTTCCTAATCTAAGCAACAAAATAAACCGTCAGTTGTCCAAACTCGAATAATCCCCGGCAACGGCGCCAAAAACTTGGTGCACGAAATTGTGTTGTCAATGTTCACATTACTCTCTTACAACTTCGCACAACTAACCAGCAAGTGTACTGGGTCGTCCAAGTATTACCTTACATGAGTAAGGGTCGATCCCACGGAGATTGTTGGCTTGAAGCAAGCTATGGTTATCTCGTAACTCTTAGTCAGGATATAATATCAATAATACTTTTTAGTTTGAATTGTAAAAAATAAAAAGGGCAGAACACAAATTATACTTGTATGCAGTAATGGAGAATATGTTGGAGTTTTGGAGATGCTTTGTCTTCTGAAATTCTGCTTTCTTCTGTCTTCTTGTTCACGCACGCACGTCCTCCTATGGCAAGCTGTGTGTTGGTGGATCACCTTGTCAATGGCAACCATCCTTCCTTTCAGTGAAAAGGGTCCAGGTGCGCTGTCACCTCACGGCTAATCATCTGCAGGTTCTCAATCGTACCGGAATAGGATTTACTATCCTTTTGCGTCTGTCACTACGCCCAGCACTCGCGAGTTTGAAGTTTGTCACAGCCATCCAATCCCAGAATCCTACTCGGAATACCACAGACAAGGTTTAGACTTTCCGGATTCTCATGAATGCCGCCATCAATCTAGCTTATACCACGGAGATTCTGATTAAGGAATCTAAGAGATACTCATTCAATCTGATGTAGAACGGAGGTGATTGTCAGACACACGTTCATGGATTGAGGAAGGTGATGAGTGTCACGAATCATCACCTTCTCCATAATTAAGCGTGAATGGATATCTTAGATAGGAACGCGCATGTTTGAATGGAAAACAGAAATACTTGCATTAATTCATCGAGACACAGTAGAGCTCCTCACCCCCAACAATGGAGTTTAGAGACTCATGCCATCAAAGAGTACAAAGTTCAGATCTAAAATGTCATGAGATGCAAAATAAATCTCTAAAAGTTGTTTAAATACTAAACTAGTAACCTAGGTTTACAGAAAATGAGTAAACTATGATAGATAGTGCAGAAATCCACTTCTGGGGCCCACTTGGTGTGTGCTGGGGCTGAGACTAAAGCTTCTTACGTTCCTGGGCTGTTTTGGGCGTTCAACGCCAGGCTGTAACCTGTTTCTGGCGTTGAACTCCAACTTGTAACGTGTTTCTGGCGCTGGACACCAGACTGCAACATGGAACTGGTGTTGAACGCCGGTTTACGTTATCTATCCTTGAGCAAAGTATGGAATATTATATATTGCTGGAAAGCCCTGGATGTCTACTTTCCAACGCAATTGGAAGCGCGTCAATTGGACTTCTGTAGCTCCATAAATTCCATTTCGAGTGCAGAGAGGTCAGGATCCAACAGCATCAGCAGTCCTTTTTCAGCTTGAATCAGATTTTTGCTCAGCTCCCTCAATTTCAGCCAGAAAATACCTGAAATTACAGAAAAACACACAAACTCATAGTAAAGTCCAGAAATATGAATTTTGCCTAGAAACTAATGAAAATAGACTAAAAACTAACTAAAACATACTAAAAACTATATGAAATTAACCCCAAAAAGCGTATAAAATATCCGCTCATCACTTAGATTAGGAAAAATTTTTCTTTTTGGTTTAGAGTCTTCTATTATTATTTTTGGTTGAAATTTTCTTTTTAAAATCCTTATTTTCTTTTTTTTTTGTTTTTTATATTTTTCAAAAAAATTTTTTTTTCTTAGTTATTAAAAATACTTCTTCAAAACAAGTGTTATATTTACTGCCCAATTGGCTAGAGCATTGGTCTATGTTCTTGGTAATTGGGTATATTCTTTTCAAAATCTTCTTTTTCAAAAATAATTTTTCTATTAAATCTTGTGCCAAACGTTAAGTTTGGTGTTTTCTTGTTGATTTTTCTTTGGTTTTCGAAAATTTTAGTTTGGTTTTCTAAAAATTTTAAGTTCCGTGTTCTATTTTCATGTTCTTGTTGTTCTTGTGAGTCTTCAAGGTGTTCTTGACTTTTCCTTGTGTCTTGATCTTAAAATTTTTAAGTTTGGTATTCCTTGGTATTTTCCCTCCAAAATTTTCGAAAACAAGGAGCATTAGATCTAAAAATTTTAAATCTTGTGCTATTTTATTATTTTTCTCTCCCCTTATCAAATTCAAAAAAATATCTTTTCTCTCCATTTTAAAGCAAATTTTCAAAAATTGCTCTTAGAATCCAGATTTTTATTTCAAAATTTAAAACCTTTTTCAAAAATCATATCTTTTTCAAAACTTCCTAAACCACTCTTTTCATTTTTCGAAAATCTTCAACCATTTTTATTTATTTTATTTTAATTTATTTTATTTTCGAAATAAATAAATAAATAAATAAAAATATTTTTTTTATCATCTCCCTTTCTCCATGATGGATCTAAGTGGAAATGAACAGTTCAGAAGGACTCTGGGGTCATATGCTAACCCCACTACTGCTTCATATGGGAGTAGTATTAGTATACCCTCCATTGGAGTCAGTAGCTTTGAGTTGAATCCTCAGCTTATTATCATGGTGCAGCAAAGTTGCCAGTATTCCAGTCTTCCACAGGAAGAACCTACAGAGTTTCTGGCACAATTCTTACAAATTGCTGACACAGTACATGATAAGGAAGTAGATCAGGATGTCTACAGATTATTACTGTTCCCATTTGCTGTAAAAGACCAAACTAAGAGGTGGTTAAATAACCAACCTAAGGCTAGCATAAAGACATGAAAACAGCTGACAAAAAAATTTCTGAATCAATACTTTCCTCCAAAACGGATGACACAGCTAAGGCTGGACATCCAAGGATTTAAACAAGGAGATAATGAATCTCTTTATGATGCCTGTGAGAGATACCGAGAGATGCTAAGAAAATGCCCCTCTAAAATGTTTTCAGAGTGGGTTCAGCTAGACATCTTCTATTATGGGCTTACAAAAAGGGCTCAGCTTTCTCTAGATTACTCAGCTGGTGGATCTATCCACATGAGAAAGACAATTGAAGAAGCTCAAGAGCTCATTGATACAGTTGCCAGAAATTAGCATCTGTACCTAAGCAGTGACCCTTCCGTGAAAGAAGAGGCTAAAACAGTAACTGCTGAACTCAGCCCTGTAGAACAAGTTGCTGAATTCCATCAGCAATTGGATTTTCTAACAAAGCAGTTAGCTGAATTCAAGGAGAGACTACAAGAGACAAGGATGGCTAATATAAATATGGAAGAACAATTAAAGCAAACAAGGCAGCAGCTATCAAAACAAATAACAGAAGAATGCCAAGCAGTTCAATTAGGAAGTAGAAAAATATTAAATACCCCACCTCAAGGTAGCAGGAAGCCAAGAAATGAGCAAACTACCCAAATTCCATCTGAGGACAGTAAGAGCCCGGGGAAAAATGATTCTGGCGCTAAAACGCCAGAAATTGGGTGGAAGGCTAGCGCTGAACGTCCAAACCATGCTTAGGACTGGCGTTCAACGCCAGAAACAAGCAAGGAACTAGCGTTGAACGCCCAAAGGAAGCTCAGTTCTGGCGTTCAGATGCCAGGAACAGATGAGGAGTTGGCATCCAACGTCACTCCAGCTTCCAACCCTGGCACTCAATTACCAGTGAGGGATCAGACACACACAAGTGCTGATGACAACCCCTCTAAAAAGCCTTCTTCAACCACTTCTGTAGGAAATAAACCTGCAGCAACCAAAGTTAAGGAGTATAAAGCCAAGATACCTTATCATCAAAAAATCCACCAAGAGGAGCAGGATAAGCAATTTGCTCGCTTTGCAGATTATCTCTGGACTCTTGTAATAAAGATTCCGTTTGCAGAAGCACTTGAGCAAATACCTTCTTATGCCAAGTTCATGAAAGAGATCTTAAGTCATAAGAAGGATTGGAGAGAAACTGAAAAAGTTCTCCTCACTGAAGAATGCAGTGCAGTCATTCTGAAAAGCTTCCTTGAGAAGCTTAAAGATCCCGAAAGCTTTTTGATACCATGCATATTAGAGGGTAATTGCACCAAGACAGCCCTATGTGATCCTGGGGCAAGCATCAACCTAATACCTGCATCCACTATCAGAAAGCTTGGTTTAACTGAAGAAGTTAAACCAACCCGGATATGTCTCCAACTTGCTGATGGCGCCATTAAATACCCATCAGGCGTGATTGAGGACATGATTGTCAGGGTTGGGCCATTCGACTTTTCCACTGACTTTGTAGTGTTGTAGATGGAGGAGCACAAGAGTGCTACTCTCATTCTAGGAAGACCTTTCCTAGCAACTGGACGAACTCTCATTGATGTCCAACAGAGGGAAATAACCCTGAGAGTCAATGAGGATGAGTTTAAGTTGAATGCTGTCAATGCCATGCAGCATCCAGACACACCAAAAGACTGCATGAAAGTTGATCTTATTGACTCTTTGGTGGAAGAGATCAACATGACTGAGAGTTTCGAATCAGAGCTGGAAAACATCTTTAAAGATGTTCCACCTGATCTAGAGGATTCAGAGGAATTGAAAGAGTCTCTGAAATATCCTCAGGAAGTAGAAAAACCTCCTAAACCCGAGCTCAAACCATTACCACCATCCCTGAAATATGCATTTTTGGGAGACGGTGATACTTTTCCAGTTATCATAAGCTCTGCTTTAAATCCACAGGAAGACGAGGCACTAATTCAAGTGCTAAGGACACACAAGACAGCTCTTGGGTGGTCCATAAGTGACCTTAAGGGCATAAGCCCAGTTAGATGCATGCATAAGATCTTATTGGAGGATAATGCTAAGCCAGTGGTTCAACCACAGAGGCGGCTAAATCTAGCCATGAAGGAAGTGGTGCAGAAAGATGTCACCAAATTACTGGAGGCTAGGATTATTTATCCTATTTCTGATAGCCCCTGGGTGAGCCCTGTCCAAGTTGTCCCCAAAAAGGGAGGCATGACAGTGGTTCATAATGAAAAAAATAAACTGGTTCCTACAAGAACAGTTACAGGGTGGCGCATGTGTATTGATTACAGAAGGCTCAATACAGCCACCAGAAAGGATCATTTTCCTTTACCATTCATAGACCAAATGCTAGAAAGACTAGCAGATCATAATTATTACTGCTTTTTGGATGGCTATTCAGGTTACAACCAAATTGCAGTAGATCCCTAGGATCAAGAGAAAACAGCATTCACATGTCCATCTGGAGTATTTGCTTACAGAAGGATGCCTTTTGGGCTGTGTAATGCGTCTGCAACCTTTCAGAGATGCATGCTCTCTATTTTCTCTGATATGGTGGAAAATTTTCTGGAAGTCTTCATGGATGACTTCTCAGTATATGGAGACTCATTCAGCTCCTGTCTTGATCACCTGACACTGGTTTTGAAAAGATGCCAAGAGACCAACCTAGTTTTAAACTGGGAAAAATGTCACTTTATGGTGACTGAAGGGATTGTCCTTGGGCATAAAATTTCAAACAAGGGAATAGAGGTGGATCAAGCTAAAATAGAGGTAATTGAAAAATTACCACCACCTGCCAATGTTAAGGCAATCAGAAGCTTCCTAGGACATGCAGGATTCTATAGGAGGTTTATAAAGGATTTTTCAAAAATTACAAAACCTCTAAGCAACCTGCTAGCTGCTGACACGCCATTTTTGTTTGACACAGAGTGCCTGCAAGCGTTTGAAATTCTGAATGCTAAGCTGGTCACAGCACCAGTTATCTCTGCACCAGACCGGACATTACCATTCGAATTAATGTGTGATGCCAGTGATCACGCCATTGGTGCAGTACTAGGGTAGAGGCATGACAAACTTCTGCATGTCATTTATTACGCTAGCCGTGTTTTAATTGATGCCAGAAAAATTACACAACCACAGAAAAGGAATTGCTTGCAGTGGTCTATGCCATTAACAAGTTTAGATCATACTTAGTAGGATCAAAAGTGATTGTGTACACTGACCATGCTGCTCTTAAATATCTACTTACAAAGCAGAATTCAAAACCCAGGCTTATAAGATGGGTATTGCTTCTGCAAGAGTTTGATATAGAAATAAGAGGCAGAAAAGGGACAGAAAACCAAGTGGCTGATCATCTATCTCGAATAGAGCCAGTAGAAGGGGCGCCCTCTCCCTCTATTGAGATCTCTAAAATTTTTCCGGATGAGTATTTGTTCGCCGTTCAGGAAACACCATGGTTTGCAGACATTGCAAACTATAAAGCTGCAAGGTTCATACCCAAGGAGTACAGCAAGCAACAAAAGAAAAAATTAATTACTGATGCAAAGTACTACTTGTGGGATGAACCCTATCTCTTTAAGAGATGTGCAGACAGAATAATCCGTAGGTGTGTGCCTAGAGAAGAAGCACAAAGCATCTTATGGCATTGCCATGGGTCACAATATGGAGGTCATTTCAGAGGTGAGCGAACAGCCACCAAGGTCCTCCAATGTGGTTTCTACTGGCCTACACTCTACAGAGACTCTCGAGAGTTTGTACGTAACTGTGACAGTTGCCAGAGAGCTGATAATTTGCCTCACACTTACGCCATGCCTCAACAAGGAATCTTGGAGATTGAGTTGTTTGATGTATGGGGAATTGATTTCATGGGGCCTTTCCCACCATCATACTCAAACACTTATATTCTGGTGGCAGTTCACTATGTATCGAAATGGGTAGAGGCCATTGCCACACCCGCCAATGATATTAAAACAGTACTGAAGTTCCTCCAGAAATATATATTCAGCAGGTTTGGTGTCCCTAGGGTACTAATCAGTGATGGGGGCACTCACTTCTGCAACAAACAGCTTTACTCTGCCATGGTCCGGTATGGGATTCGCCATAAGGTGGCAACTCCATATCATCCACAAACAAATGGGCAAGCTGAAGTTTCTAACAGAGAACTGAAAAGAATCCTGGAACGGAATGTAAGTACCCGTAGAAAGGATTGGGCACGAAGCTTGGATGATGCTCTGTGGGCTTACAGAACAGCATTCAAGACTCCTATAGGGACCTCTCCGTACCAACTTGTGTATGGTAAGGCTTGTCACCTGCCCGTAGAACTGGAACATAAGGCCTACTGGGCAACCAGATTCCTAAACTTTGGTGCCAAACTAGCTGGAGAAAAGAGATTGCTCCAGCTGAATGAGCTAGAGGAATTCAGATTCACTGCTTTCGAAAATGCCAAGCTTTATAAAGAGAAATAAAAAAGATGGCATGACAGAAAGCTATCTTCTAGAATCTTTAAACCAGGGCAAAAGGTTCTGTTGTTTAACTCTAGGCTCAGGCTATTCCCCGGGAAACTGAAGTCCCAGTGGAGGGGACCATATGTGATTACAAGTGTATCACCATATGGTTATGTGGAGCTTCAAGACATTGACTCTGATAGGAAGTTCATTGTTAATGGACAGAGAATCAAGCATTATCTTGAAGGTAATGTTGACCAAGAATGCTCAAGGCTAAGGCTAGATTAAAAAGCTCAGCAAGGTTCAGCTAAAGACAATAAAGAAGTGCTTGCTGGGAGGTGATGAGCGGATATTTTATACGCTTTTTGGGGTTAATTTCATATAGTTTTGAGTATGTTTTAGTTAGTTTTTAGTCTATTTTCATTAGTTTTTAGGAAAAATTCATATTTCTGGACTTTACTATGAGTTGTGTGTTTTTCTGTAATTTCAGGTATTTTTCTGGCTGAAATTGAAGGAGCTGAGCAAAAATCTGATTCAGGCTAAAAAAGGACTGCTAATGCTGTTGGATTCTGACCTCCCTGCACTCAAAGTGGATTTTCTGGAGCTACAGAACTCGAAATGGCATGCTTCCAATTGCGTTGGAAAGTAGACATCCAGAACTTTCCAGCAATATATAATAGTCTATACTTTGCACAAGGATAGACGACGTAAACTGGTGTTCAACGCCAGTTCTCTGCCCAATTCTGGCGTCCAGCGCCAGAAAAGGATCAAAAGCTGGAGTTGAACGCCCAAACTGGCATAAAAACTGGCGTTCAACTCCACAAATGGCCTCTGCACGTGAATTGATTAAGTCTCAGCCCAGCACACACCAAGTGGGCCCCAGAAGTGGATCTCTGCATCATCCATCATAGTCTACTCATATTTTGTAACCCTAGGCTACTAGTTTAGTATTTAAACAACTTTTAGAGACTTATTTTGTATCTCATGACATTTTAGATCAAAACTTTGTATTCTCTGACGGCATGAGTCTCTAAACCCCATTGTTGGGGGTGAGGAGCTCTACTGTGTCTCGATGAATTAATGCAAGTATTTCTGTTTTCCATTCAAACACGCTTGTTCCTATCTAAGATGTTCATTCGCGCTTAACTGTGATGGAGGTGATGATCTGTGACACTCATCACCTTCCTTAAATCATGAACGTGTGCCTGACAACCACCTGTGTTCTATATACGATTGAATGAGTATCTCTTAGATTCCTTAATCAGAATCTCCGTGGTATAAGCTAGAACTGATGGCGGCATTCATGAGAATCCGGAAAGTCTAAACCTTGTCTGTGGTATTCCGAGTAGGATTCAAGGATTGAATGACTGTGACAAGCTTCAAACTCCTGAAGGCTGGGCGTTAGTGACAGACGCAAAAGGATAGTAAATCCTATTCCAACTGGATCGAGAACCAACCGATGATTAGCCGTGCTGTGACAGAGCGCGTGAGCGTAGTTTTCACTGGAAGGATGGAAGGTAGCCATTGACAACGATGATCCACCAACACACCGCTTGCCATAGGAGGACGTGCGTGCGTGAACAAGAAGACAGAGGAAAGCAGAGATTCAGAAGACAAAGCATCTCCAAAACTCCAACATATTCTCCATTACTGCATAACAAGTAACCTTTAATCCATGCTCTATTGTTTATTTGCAATTCAACTGATAAACATAATTGACTTCCTGACTAAGATTTACAAGATAACCATAGATTGCTTCAAACCAACAATCTCCGTGGGATTCGACCCTTACTCACGTGAGGTATTACTTGGACGACCCAGTGCACTTGCTGGTCAGTGGTACGAGTTGTGAAAAGTGTGATTCATAATTCGTGCACCAAGTTTTTGGCGCCGTTGCCGGGGATTTTTTGTGTTTGAACAACTGACGGATTGTTTTGTTGCTTAGATTAGGAAAATTTTTCTTTTTGGTTTAGAGTCTCTTATTATTGTTCTTGGATAAAAATATCCTTCTTTAAAACAAGTGTTACATTTACTGCCTAGTTGGCTAGAGCATTAGTCCAAGCCCGTGGTAGTTGGGTACACTCTTTTTAAAATCTTTTTCATAAATAATATTTTCTCTATTAAATCCTGTGCCAAACTTTAAGTTTGGTGTTTTCTTGTTGATTTTCCTTAAAATTTTCGAAAAATTATTCTGGTTTTCTAAAAATTTTAAGTTTGGTGTTCCTTGGTGTTTTCCCTCCAAAATTTTCGAAAATAAGGAACCTCAGATCTAAAAATTTTAAATCCTGCGTTATCTTATTGTTTTTCTCTCTCCTTCAAAAAAATTCAGATTTTTATTTCAAGAATTAAAACCTTTTTCAAAAATCATCATATCTTTTTCAAAATCTCCTAACCACTTTCTCTCTCCTCACTTTTTCGAAAATCTTTTACTCATTTTTATTTATTCTATTTTGATTTATTTTATTTTTGAAATAAATTAATAAATAAATAAATAAAAATATTTTTTCTATTTTACATCATCTCCCTTTCTCCATCATGGATCTAAGCGGAAATGAACAGTCCAGGAGGACTCTGGGGTCATATTCTAACCCCTCTATTGCTTCATATGGGAGTAGCATCTGCATACCCTCCATTGGAGTCAGTAGCTTTGAGTTGAATCCTCAGCTCATTATCATGGTGCAGCAAAGCTGCCAGTATTCCAGTCTTCCACAGGAAGAACCTACAGAGTTTCTGGCACAATTCTTACAAATTGCTGACACAGTACATGATAAGGAAATAGATCAGGATGTCTACAGACTATTATTGTTTCCATTTGCTGTAAAAGATCAAGCTAAGAGGTGGTTAAATAACCAACCTAAGGCCAGCATAAGAACATGGAAACAGTTGACAGAAAAATTCCTGAATCAGTATTTTCCTCCAAAAAGGATGACACAGCTAAGGTTGGACATCCAGGGCTTTAAACAAAGAGATAATGAATCTCTTTATGATGCCTGGGAGAGATACAGAGAGATGCTACGAAAATGCCCCTCTGAAATATTTTCAGAGTGGGTTCAGTTAGACATCTTCTACTATGGGCTTGCAGAAGGAGCTCAGATGTCTCTAGATTACTCAGCTGGTGGATCTATCCATATGAGAAAGACAATTGAAGAGGCTCAAGAGCTCATTGATACAGTTGCCAGGAATCAGCATCTGTACCTAAGCAGCAACCCTTCCATGAATGAAGAGGTTAAAACAGTAACTGCTGAATTCAGTACTGTAAAACAAGCTGCTGAATTCAATCAGCAATTGGATTTTCTAACAAAGCAGCTAGCTGAATTCAAGGACAGGCTACAAGAGACAAGGATAGCTAATATACATATGGACGAACAGTTTAAGCAAACAAAGCAGCAACTATCAAGGCAAATAGCAGAAGAATGCCAAGCAGTTCAGCTAAGAAGTGGAAAAACATTGAATACCCCACCTCAAGGCATCAAAAAGTCAAGAAATGAGCAACCCACCAAAGATTCACCTGAGGACAGTAAGAGCCCAGGGAAAATTAATTCTGGCGCTAAAATGCCAGAGAATTGGTGGAAGGCTGGCGCTGAACGTCCAGACCATGCCCAAAACTGGCGTTCAACGCCAGAAACAAGGCAGGATTGGCGTTCAACGCCAGAAATGGGCAAGAATCTGGCGTTGAACGCCCAAATAGGGCAGAATCCAGCGTTGAGCGCCTAAAATGGGCACAGTTCTGGCGTTCAGACGCCAGAAGCAGACAAGGAGCTGGCGTCCAGTTTCACTCCAGCTTCTGACTCTGGCACTCAATTGCCAGTGAGGGATCAGACACACACAAGTGCTAATAACAACCCCTCTAAAAAGGCTTCTTTAACTACTAAGGTTGAGGAATATAAAGCCAAGATACCTTATCCTCAAAAACTCCGGAAAGAGGAGCAGGATAAGCAATTTGCTCGCTTTGCAGATTATCTAAGGACTCTTGAAATAAAGATTCCATTTGCAGAGGCACTTGAGCAAATACCTTCTTATGCCAAGTTCATGAAAGAGATCTTGAGTCATAAAAAGGAGTGGAGAGAAACAGAAAGAGTTCTCCTCACTGAAGAATGCAGTGCAGTCATCCTGAAAAGCTTTCCTGAAAAGCTTAAAGACCCTGGGAGTTTTCTGATACCATGCATATTAGAAGGTGATTGCACCAAGACAGCTTTATGCGATCTTGGGGCAAGCATCAACCTAATACCTGCATCCACTATCAGAAAGCTTGGTTTAACTGAAGAAGTTAAACCAACCCGGATATGTCTTCAACTTGCTGATGGTTCCACTAAATACCCATCAGGCGTGATTGAAGACATGATTGTCAGGGTTGGACCATTCGCCTTTCCCACTGACTTTGTTGTGCTGGAAATAGAGGAGCACAAGAGTGCTACTCTCATTCTAGGAAGACCCTTCCTAGCAACTGGACGATCCCTTATTGACGTCCAACAGGGGGAAATAACCCTGAGAGTCAATGATGATGAGTTCAAGTTGAACGCTGTCAAAGCCATGCAGCATCCAGACACATCAACAGGCTGCATGAAAGTTGATCTTATTGACTCCTTGGTAGAAGAGATCAACATGGCTGAGAGTCTCGAATCAGAGTTGGAAGACATCTTTAAAGATGTTCAGCCTGATTTGGAGGATTCAGGAGACATGAAAGAGCCTCTGAAGTTTCTTCTAAAATAGGAAAAACCTCCTAAACCCGAGCTCAAGCCATTACCACCATCCTTAAAATATGCATTTCTAGGAGAAGGTGATACTTTTCCAGTGATCATAAGCTCTGCTCTAAGTTCACAGGAAGAGGAAGCACTTATTCAAGTGCTAAGGACACACAAGACAGCTCTTGGGTGGTCCATAGGTGACCTTAAGGGCATAAGCCCAGCTAGATGCATGCACAAAATCCTATTGGAGGATAATGCCAAACCAGTGGTTCAACCACAGAGGCGGCTAAATCCAGCCATGAAGGAAGTGGTGCAGAAAGAGGTCACCAAATTACTAGAGGCTGGGATTATTTATCCCATTTCTGATAGCCCCTGGGTGAGCCCTGTTCAAGTCGTCCCAAAAAAGGGAGGCATGACAGTGATTCATAATGAAAAAAATGAACTGGTTCCTACAAGAACAGTTACAGGGTGGCGCATGTGTATTGACTACAGAAGGCTCAATACAGCCACCAGAAAGGATCACTTTCCTTTACCATTCATAGACCAGATGCTAGAAAGACTAGCAGGTCATGATTATTACTACTTTTTGGATGGCTATTCAGGCTATAACCAGATTGCAGTGGATCCCCAGGATCAAGAGAAAACAGCATTCGCATGTCCATCCGGAGTGTTTGCTTATAGAAGGATGCCCTTTGGGCTATGTAATGCACCTGCAACCTTCCAGAGATGCAAGCTCTCTATTTTCTCTGACATGGTGGAAAAATTTCTGGAAGTCTTCATGGATGACTTCTCAGTATATGGAGACTCATTCAGCTCCTGTCTTGATCACCTGAAACTTGTTCTGAAAAGATGCCAAGAAACCAACCTAGTTTTAAACTGGGAAAAGTGTCACTTCATGGTGACTGAAGGAATTGTTCTTGGGCATAAAATATCAAACAAGGGAATAGAGGTGGATCAAGCAAAAATAGAGGTAATTGAAAAATTACCACCACCTGCCAATGTTAAGGCAATCAGAAGCTTTCTGGGGCACGCAGGATTCTATAGGAGGTTTATAAAGGATTTTTCAAAAATCGCAAAACCTCTAAGCAATCTGCTAGCTGCTGACACGTCATTTGTGTTTGACACAAAGTGCCTGCAGGCGTTTGAAACGCTGAAGGCTAAGCTGGTCACAGCACCAGTCATTTCTGCACCAGACTGGACATTACCATTTGAGCTAATGTGTGATGCCAGTGATCATGCCATTGGTGCAGTATTGGGACAGAGGCATGACAAGCTTCTGCATGTCATTTATTATGCCGGTCGCGTTCTAAATGATGCCCAGAAAAATTACACAACCATAGAAAAAGAATTACTTGCAGTGGTTTACGCCATTGACAAGTTCAGATCATACTTAGTAGGATCAAAAGTGATTGTGTATACTGATCATGCTGCTCTTAAATATCTACTCACAAAGCAGGATTCAAAACCCAGGCTCATCAGATGGGTATTGCTTCTGCAAGAGTTTGATATAGAAATAAGAGACAGAAAAGGGACAGAGAACCAAGTGGCTGATCATCTGTCCCGGATAGAGCCAGTGGAAGGGACGTCCCTCCCTTCTCTTGAGATCTCTGAGACGTTTCCTGATGAGCATTTATTCGCCATTCAGGAAGCACCATGGTTTGCCGATATTGCAAACTATAAAGCTGCAAGGTTCATACCCAAGGAGTACAACAGGATACAAAAGAAGAAATTAATTACTGATGCAAAGTACTACTTGTGGGATGAACCTTATCTCTTTAAGAGATGTGCAGACGGAATTATCCGTAGGTGTGTGCCTAGAGAAGAAGCACAGAGGATCCTGTGGCATTGCCACGGATCTCAATATGGAGGCCATTTCGGAGGTGAGCGAACAGCCACCAAGGTCCTCCAATGTAGCTTCTATTGGCCCACACTCTATAAAGATTCCCGAGAGTTTGTACGTAATTGTGACAGTTGCCAAAGAGCTGGTAACCTGCCTCATGGTTACGCCATGCCTCAACAAGGAATCTTGGAAATTGAGTTGTTTGACGTATGGGGAATTGACTTCATGGGACCTTTCCCACCATCATACTCAAACACTTATATTCTGGTGGCAGTTGACTATGTATCAAAATGGGTTGAGGCTATTGCCACACCCACCAATGATACTAAAACAGTGCTGAAGTTCCTCCAGAAACATATCTTTAGCAGGTTTGGTGTCCCTAGAGTGCTAATCAGTGATGGGGGCACTCACTTCTGCAATAAACAGCTTTACTCTGCCATGGTTCGGTATGGAATTCGCCACAAGGTGGCCACTCCATATCATCCACAAACCAATGGGCAAGCTGAAGTCTCTAACAGAGAATTAAAGAGAATCCTGGAACGGACAGTAAATACCCGTAGAAAGGATTGGGCACGGAGCCTGGATGATGCTCTGTGGGCTTACAGGACAGCATTCAAGACCCCAATAGGGACATCTCCATACCAACTCGTGTATGGTAAGGCATGTCACCTGCCCGTGGAACTGGAACATAAGGCCTACTGGGCAACCAGATTCCTAAACTTTGATGCCAAATTAGCAGGAGAAAAACGATTGCTCCAGCTAAATGAGCTAGAGGAATTCAGATTCACAGCTTTCGAAAATGCCAAGCTTTATAAAGAAAAATAAAAAAATGGCATGACAGAAAGCTTTCATCTAGAATCTTTGAACCAGGACAGAAGGTCCTGTTGTTTAACTCGAGACTCAGGCTATTCCCCGGGAAACTAAAATCCCGGTGGAGGGGACCATACGTGATTACAAGTGTGTCACCATATGGTTATGTGGAGCTTCAAGATATTGATTCTGATAAGAAGTTCATTGTCAATGGATAGAGAATCAAGCATTATCTTGAAGGCAACATCGAGCAAGAATGCTCAAGGCTGAAGCTAGATTAAAAGCTCAGCAAGGTCCAGCTAAAGACAATAAAGAAGCGCTTGCTGGGAGGCAACCCAGCCATGGGGCAACAATCCTCTAAGCATTTTGCCCTATTTCTATTTTTATTTGTTTATATAGAGTTCATTGACAACAAGGTAAATAATCATTTACAGAAGACCTCGGCACACAAAACAGAGAAAAAGATCTCACTGGCAAGAAAACGCCAGTAAAAGAACATTTTGGGCGTTCAACGCCCAAAATGGGCATCCACTGGGCGCTGAACGCCAGTGATGGCAGCAGCTGGGCATTCAACGCCAGAAAAGGGGCACCCACTGGGCGTTGAACGCCAGTAATGGCAACAGCTGGGCGTTGAACACCCAGGAGAGCAGCAAGTGGGCGCTGAACGCCCAAAACAGGTAGTGTTTGGGCGTTCAAACGCCAGGAAGGCAGGGAGGAGCCAAATTCATTTTTTCCACACGTATTTCCATTTTAATTTCAAATTTTATGCTTCAATGCATGATTTTTACATGAACATGTTAAGAACCCTGATTTCTAAAATCCTAAATTTCAAAAAAAATCCATCTTTCCAAATTCAATCCAACTCTTTTCAAATCTTTTCTGAAAACAAATCTATCTCTTTCACTCAAAAATCTTTTCAACTAATCCATATCTTTTTCAAATCTCCATATTATCTTTTTTCAAAATTCAGATTTATCTTTTTCAAAAATCTATCATATCTTTTCAAAATTAAACTATATCTTCTATCTTATCTTTTTCAAACTCAATCTTTTTATCTTATCTTTTCCAATTTTTCGAAAACCCACCCCCCTCCCTTTAAATTTGGGTTCGGCCTCCCTCCTCATCCATCAACAATTGCACCTAGCTCTCCTTCTACCCCTCTCCTTTCTTTTCTTTTGCTTGAGGACAAGCAATCCTCTAAGTTTGGTGTGTTTATCCGAGATCACTAAGATCATGGCTCCTAAAGGAAAACAACCCACTCCAAGAGGCAAGAAAGAGAGCATTCCAAAACCACTTTGGAATCAAGGGAAGTTCTTATCTAAAGAACATTCAGACCATTATCTTAAAGTAATGGGTCTGAGATCAGTGATCCCGGAAGTTAGATTCGATCTGAAAGAAGATGAATATCCGGAGATCCAGGAGCAAATTCGAATCAGGAACTAGGAAGTCCTAGCTAATCCTGAAACGAAAGTGGGAAGGAACATGGTCCAGGAGTTCTATGCTAATATGTGGCAGACTGACAAGCAAAAACTATCTGGAATTGCCTTCTATGAATTTCGGACCATGGTCAGAGGGAAGATTGTTCATACCACCCCTGACAAGATCAGAGAGATCTTAAAGCTACCTCAACTAAAGGATGATCCAGACTCCTTCAACAGGAGGATGATGAGAGCAGACATTGACCTGGATAAGATTCTAGAGGACATATGTATCCCTGGAGCCAGGTGGACCACCAACACAAAGGGTGTCCCAAATCAACTCAAGAGAGAAGATCTCAAACCAGTCGCCAGAGGATGGCTGGACTTCATTGGGCGTTCTCTGTTGCCCACTAGCAACCGTTCTGAAGTCACAGTTAAAAGAGCAGTGATGATCCATTGCATCATGATGGGGAAGGAAGTGGAGGTTCATCAACTGATTTCAACTGAACTCTACAAGATTGCTAACAAAAATTCAAAAGAGGCCAGGTTGGCTTATCCAAGCGTGATTTCTCTGCTCTGCAAGGACGCTGGAGTAAGAATGGGAATAACTGAATATATCCTAATTGAAAAGCCAATCACCAAAGCATCAATGAAAAAACAACAAGCACAGGAGGATCCCATCAAGAAGAGAGCACAGGAATTCCTCCCAGAGATCCCTCAAGCTGAATACTGGGAGTATCTTGAGACGTCCGCCACCAAGATACGGGAAGCTATGGAGAAAATAATAAAAGAACAGAAGGAACACAGTCAAATGCTGACCTATATGTTTAAAGAACAAGAGGAGCAGGGGCGTGACTTAAAGGAACTGAAGTGCCAAAAGTCTTCTCTTGTAGGACCAAGCACCCCAAGGATCAGAGGAACCCCCGTGCCCCCAGAATAAAGGTTGTTAATTTCCAATTTCTGCCTTAACTCTGTGACAGTGTCCTTATAAAAGTTTACCTTAGAAGTCATATAGTAGTAATTAGTATCTATTTTGATTTTATCTCCAATTAAGCTATAGTTTATTTTTCTCATCATCAGCAAACATGAATAAAGTAGTAGATCTTTTGAATAAGAGGCAATAAAATTTCGAGTTTAATAAAAGAAATTCTAATTAGTTAAATGTGGTGGCAATGCTTTCTGTCTTCTGAATGAATGCTTGAACAGTGCATATGTCTTTTGAATTTGTTGTTTAAGACTGTTAAATATGTTGGCTCTTGAAAGAATGATGAACATGAGACATGTTATTGATAATCTGAAAAATCATAAAAATGATTCTTGAAGCAAGAAAAAGCAGCAAAGAACAAAGCATTCAAAAAAAAAAAAGGAGAGAAAGAGCAAGCAGAAAAAGCCAATGACCCTTAAAACCAAAAGGCAAGGGCAAATGAAAAGGATCCCAAGGCTTTGAGCATCAGTGGATAGGAGGGCCTAAAGGACTAAAATCCTGGTCTAAGCGGCTAAACCAAGCTGTCCCTAACCATGTGCTTGTGGCGTGAAGGTGTCAAGTGAAAACTTGAGACTGAGCGGTTAAAGTCAAGGTCCAAAGCAAAAAGAAGAGTGTGCTTAAGAACTCTGGACACCTCTAATTGGGGACTTTAGCAAAGCTGAGTCACAATCTGAAAAGGTTCACCCAGTTATGTGTCTGTGGCATTTATGTATCCGGTGGTAATACTGGAAAACAAAGTGCTTAGGGCCACAGCCAAGACTCATAAAGAAGCTGTGTTCAAGAATCATCAAACTGAACTAATAGAATCAATAACACTATCTGAATTCTAAGTTCCTATAGATGCCAATCACTCTGAGCTTCAATGGATAAAGTGAGATGCCAAAACTGTTCAGAAGCAAAAAGCTACTAGTCCCGCTCATCTAACTAGAATCTGAGCTTCAATCAAAAACTCTGAGATATTATTGCTTCCCAACCTATTAGTCTTCTATTTTATTCATCTAGTTGCTTGAGGACAAGCAACAGTTTAAGTTTGGTGTTGTGATGAGCGGATATTTTATACGCTTTTTGGGGTTAATTTCATATAGTTTTGAGTATGTTTTAGTTAGTTTTTAGTCTATTTTCATTAGTTTTTAGGAAAAATTCATATTTTTGGACTTTACTATGAGTTGTGTGTTTTTCTGTAATTTCAGGTATTTTTCTGGCTGAAATTGAAGGAGCTGAGCAAAAATCTGATTCAGGCTGAAAAAGGACTGCTAATGCTGTTGGATTCTGACCTCCCTGTACTCAAAGTGGATTTTCTGGAGCTACAGAACTCGAAATGGTATGCTTCCAATTGCGTTGGAAAGTAGACATCCAGGGCTTTCCAGCAATATATAATAGTCCATACTTTGCACAAGGATAGACGACTTAAACTGGCGTTCAACGCCAGTTCTCTGCCCAATTCTGGCGTCCAACGCCAGAAAAGGATCAAAAGCTGGAGTTGAACGCCCAAACTGGCATAAAAACTGGCGTTCAACTCAACAAATGGCCTCTGCACATGAATTGATTAAGTCTCAGCCCAGCACACACCAAGTGGGCCCCAGAAGTGGATCTCTGCATCATCCATCATAGTCTACTCATATTTTGTAACCCTAGGCTATTAGTTTAGTATTTAAACAACTTTTAGAGACTTATTTTGTATCTCATGACATTTTAGATCAAAACTTTGTATTCTCTGACGGCATGAGTCTCTAAACCCCATTGTTGGGGGTGAGGAGCTCTGCTGTGTCTCGATGAATTAATGCAAGTATTTCTATTTTCCATTCAAACACGCTTGTTCCTATCTAAGATGTTCATTCGCGCTTAACTGTGATGGAGGTGATGATCTGTGACACTCATCACCTTCCTCAAATCATGAACGTGTGCCTGACAACCACCTCCGTTCTATATACGATTGAATGAGTATCTCTTAGATTCCTTAATCAGAATCTCCGTGGTATAAGCTAGAACTGATGGCGGCATTCATGAGAATCCGGAAAGTCTAAACCTTGTCTGTGGTATTCCGAGTAGGATTCAAGGATTGAATGACTGTGACGAGCTTCAAACTCCTGAAGGCTGGGCGTTAGTGACAGACGCAAAAGGATAGTAAATCCTATTCCAACCGGATCGAGAACCAACCGGTGATTAGCCGTGCTGTGACAGAGCGCGTGAGCGTAGTTTTCACTGGAAGGATGGAAGGTAGCCTTTGACAACGGTGATCCACCAACACACCGCTTGCCATAGGAGGACGTGCGTGCGTGAACAAGAAGACAGAGGAAAGCAGAGATTCAGAAGACAAAGCATCTCCAAAACTCCAACATATTCTCCATTACTGCATAACAAGTAACCTTTAATCCATGCTCTATTGTTTATTTGCAATTCAACTGATAAACATAATTGACTTCCTGACTAAGATTTACAAGATAACCATAGATTGCTTCAAACCAACAATCTCCGTGGGATTCGACCCTTACTCACGTGAGGTATTACTTGGACGACCCAGTGCACTTGCTGGTCAGTGGTACGAGTTGTGAAAAGTGTGATTCATAATTCGTGCACCAGGAGGCAACCCAGCCATTGGCATCACTTCCTCTAGCATTTTGACCTATTGTTGATTTTATTTGTTTATATAAAGTTCATTGATACTAAGGTAAAGAGTCAATTGCATAAGTTTACAGGGTTACAGAAGGATTCAGCACACAAAACAGAGAAAAAGAGCTCACTGGCAAGAAAACGCCAGTAAGAGGCACAATTGGGCATTCAACGCCCAAAAGAAGCATTCACTGGGCGTTGAACGCCAGTAAGGATAGCTACCTGGGCGTTAAACGCTAGAAAGAAGCATCTTCTGGGCGTTGAACGCCAGAAAGAAGCTCCTTCTGGGCGTTTAACGCCAGATTTACAGCGTCCTGGGCATTCAAAAAAACGCCCAGTGACAAAGGAGTTCCTGGCGTTCAACGCCAGAAAGAATCAGCAGCTGGGCGTTGAACGCCCAGGAGAAGCAGCAATTGGGCGTTAAACGCCCAAAACATGCAGCGTTTGGGTGTTTAACGCCAGGATGGTGGGGAGGAGGTAAATTCGTTTTTACTTCATATTTTTCAT
This sequence comes from Arachis ipaensis, assembly GCF_059453495.1. Lineage (NCBI taxonomy): Eukaryota > Viridiplantae > Streptophyta > Magnoliopsida > Fabales > Fabaceae > Arachis > Arachis ipaensis. The sequence goes on from NC_142439.1 coordinate 100,526,541, forward strand.
TTTAATTTTAATTTTCATGTTTCAATTCATGATTTCTTGCATAAACATGTTACAAACCCTGATTTCTAAGAACCCTAATTTCTAAAAACCCTACTTTAAAAATATCAAATGTATGTTAATCCATAAACACAAACTCTTTTTCAATCCAATCCAACTCTTTTTCAAATTTTCCAAAACAAATCTATCTCTTTTCCTTCTAAAATCTTTTCAACTCATCAATATCTTTTTCAAATCTCCACGTTGTCTTTTTCAAAATCCAAATTTATCTTTTTCAAATATCTTCCATATCTTTTCAATTTTAAATCACATCTTTTCATATCATATTTTTTTTTAAAAAATCATATCTTCTATCTTATCTTTTTAATATTTTCGAAAATCCCACCCCCTCCCTTTTTAAAACCACATTCGGCCCCCCCTCTCATCCACCATTCGACACAAGCTCTCCTTCTACCCATCTGCTTTCTTTTCTTTTGCTTGCGGACAAGCAAACCTCTAAGTTTGGTGTGTTTATCCGTGATCACTAAACCATACCCACTAAGATCATGGCTCCTAAAGGAAAATAACCCACTCCAAGAGGCAAGAAAGAGAGTATTCCAAAACCACTTTGGAATCAAGGGAGGTTCTTAACCAAAGAACATTCAGACCATTACTACAAAATAATGGGTCTAAGATCAGTGATCCCGGAAGTCAAGTTCGATCTGAAAGAAGATGAATATCCGGAGATCCAAGAGCAAATTCGAAACAGGAACTGAAAAGTCCTAGCTAATCCTAAAACGAAAGTGGGAAGGAATATGGTTCAGGAATTCTATGCTAATCTGTGACAAACAGACAGGCAGAGAATATCTGGAACTGCCCTCTATGACTATCGAACTTTGGTTAGAGGAAAGATTGTTCACATCCACCCTGACAAAATCAAGGAGATCTTTAAGCTACCTCAGCTGAAAGATGATCTAGACTCCTTCAATAGGAGAATGATGAGAACAAACAAGGGCCTGGATAAGATTCTAGAGGATATATTCATCCCCGGAGCCAGGTGGACCACCAGCAGCAAGGGTGTCCCAAATCAACTCAAGAGAGAAGATCTCAAACCAGTTGCCAGAGGTTGGCTGGACTTCATTGGGCATTCTATATTGCCCACAAGCAACCGTTCTGAAGTCACTGTTAAAAGAGCAGTGATGATCCATTGCATTATGTTGGGAAAAGAAGTAGAAGTTCATCAACTGATCCCATCTGAATTTTACATACTTGCTAACAAGAACTCCAAGGATGCCAGGTTGGCTTATCCAAGCTTAATCTCTATGCTCTGCAAAGATGCTGGAGTAAAGATGGGAATAACAGAGTATATCTCAGTGGAGCAACCAATCACTAAAATCACAATGGAAAACAACAAATGCAGGATGACCCCACCAAGAGGAGGACGCAAGAATTCCTCCCAGAAGTCCCTCAATTTGAATATTGGGAACAGCTTGAAGCATCTGTTACCAAGTTGCAAGAATCTATGGACCAATTAAAGGAAGAACAGCAAAATCAAAACAGTATGCTCTGCAAACTGCTCAGGGAACAAGAAGAGCAAGGGCGTGACTTAAAGGAACTGAAGCGTCAGAAGTTATCTCTTGAAGGACCAAGCACTCCACAGACTAGAGGAACATCCACATCCCAAACTCAAGGTTGTTGAGCCCTAATCTTAGCCTTAACTCTGTGATAATTGTTTTATTTGAGTTCTACCTTAGTAGTTATAGTAGTAATTAGTAGTTATTTTATCTCTAATTAAGCTATAATTTATTTTTCTCATCATCATTAAACATGAATAAAATAGAATATTTTCTTTAGGATAAGGAGGCAATATTTTTCGAGTTTCTAATACAAGAAATTCTGATTAATTACATGTGGTGGCAATGCTTTCTGCCTTCTGAATGAATGCTTGAATAGTGCATATGTCTTTGGAATTTGATGTTCTTGAATGTTAAATATGTTGGCTCTTGAAAGAATGATAAACATGAGACATGTTATTGGTAATCTGAAAAATCATAAAAATGATTCTTGAAGCAAGAAAAAGCAGTGAATACAAAGCTTGTAAAAAAAAAGAGCAAGCAGGAAAAGCCAATAACCCTTAAAACCAAAAGGCAAGGGTAATAAAAAGGATCCAAGGCTTTGAGCATCAGTGGATAGGAGGGCCTAAGGGAATCAAATCCTGGTCTAAGCGGCTAAACCAAGCTGTCCCTAACTATGTGCTTGTGGTGTGAAGGTGTCAAGTGAAAACTTGAGACTGAGCGGTTAAAGTCAAGGTCCAAAGCAAAAAGACAAGTGTGCTTAAGAACCCTGGACACCTCTAATTGGGGACTTTAGCAAAGCTGAGTCACAATCTGAAAAGGTTCACCCAATTATGTGTCTGTGGCATTTATGTATCCGGTGGTAATACTGGAAAACAAAGTGCTTAGGGCCACGACCAAGACTCATAAAAGTAGCTGTGTTCAAGAATCAACATACTGAACTAGGAGAATCAATAACACTATCTGAATTCTAAGTTCCTATAAATGCCAATCATTCTGAGCTTCAATGGATAAAGTGAGATGCCAAAACTATTCGGAAGCAAAAAGCTACTAGTCCCGCTCATTTAATTAGAATCTGAGCTTCACTCAAAAACTCTGAGATATTATTGCTTCATGACTCATTTGTATTCTATTTTATTTGTCTAGTTGCTTGGGGACAAGCAACAGTTCAAGTATGGTGTTGTGATGAGCGGATATTTTATACGCTTTTTGGGGTTAATTTCATATAGTTTTTAGTATGTTTTAGTTAGTTTTTAGTTTATTTTCATTAGTTTCTAGGAAAAATTCATATTTCTAGACTTTACTATGAGTCTGTGTATTTTTCTATAATTTCATGTATTTTCTGGCTGAAATTGAGGGAGCTGAGCAAAAATCTTATTCAGGCTGAAAAAGGACTGCTGATGCTGTTGGATCCTGACCTCTCTGCACTCGGAATGGAATTTCTGGAGCTACAGGAGTCCAATTGACGCGCTTCCAAATGCGTTTCAAAGTAGACATCCAGGTCTTTCCAGCAATATATAATAGTCCATACTTTGCTCAAGGATAGACGACGTAAAGTGGCATTCAACACCAGTTTCATGTTGCAGTCTGGCGTCCAGCGCCAGAAACAAGTTACAAGTTGGAGTTCAACGCCAGAAACAGGTTGCAACCTGGCGTTGAACGCCCAAAACAGCCCAGGCACGTGAGAAGCTTTAGTCTCAGCCCCAGCACACACCAAGTGGGCCCCAGAAGTGGATTTCTCCACTATCTATCATAGTTTACTCATTTTCTGTAAACCTAGGTTACTAGTTTAGTATTTAAACAACTTTTAGAGATTTATTTTGTATCTCATGACATTTTAGATCTGAACTTTGTACTCTTTGACGGCATGAGTCTCTAAACTCCATTGTTGGGGGTGAGGAGCTCTGCTGTGTCTCGATGAATTAATGCAAGTATTTCTGTTTTCTATTCAATCACGCTTGTTCCTATCTAAGATGTTCATTCGCGCCTCATTATGTTGAATGTGATGATTTGTGACTCTCATCACCATTCTCAACCTATGAATGTGTGCCTGACAACCACCCCCGTTCTACATTAGATTAAATGAGTATCTCTTAGATTCCGTGATCGGAATCTCCGTGGTATAAGCTAGAATTCATTGGCAGCATCCTTGAGAATCCGGAAAGTCTAAACCTTGTCTGTGGTATTCCGAGTAGGATTCTGGGATTGGATGACTGTGATGAGCTTCAAACTCGCGAGTGCTGGGCGTAGTGACAGACGCAAAAGGATAGCAAATCCTATTCCAGTATGATCGAGAACCTACAGATGATTAGCCATGCGGTGACAGCGTACCTGGATCATTTTCACTGAGAGGAAGGATGGTAGCCATTGACAACGATGATCCACCAACACACAGCTTGCCATAGGAGGGACGTGCGTGTGTGAAAAAGAAGATAGGGAGAAAGCAGAGATTCAAAAGACAAAACATCTCCAAAACTCTAACATGTTCTCATTTACTGGATAACAAGTAACCTTTAATTCATGCTCTCTTGTTCATTTGCAAGTCAATTGATAACCACAAATTAATATCCTGACTAAGAGTTGCAAGGTAACCATAACTTGCTTCAAACCAACAATCTCCGTGGGATCGACCCTTACTCACGTAAGGTATTACTTGGACGACCCAGTGTACTTGCTGGTTAGTTGTGCGGAATTACATAGTGTGAAGTAATTTTCGTGCACCAATTATCAATTATGCTGAGTTTAATAATGTTGAGTTACTGATTTCTTAACCAAGACCAAAAAAGGAAAAAGTAAAATTGTTGGAATAAAAATGTCCTTAGATGGGAAGCAATAATAACTTAAATTAAAGAGAACAATAATAAACTGAAATACCTCAAATAATCATTAATTCAAATAATAATCTGTAACATGGAATAATTCATAAGCCAACTGGGCAACATCTGTAGATACGAATAAAAGCATTAAAGTAAAAGTAGCATAGAAACATAAATTAAAGTAAATATTAAACCAAGATCGAGAGTCACTCTTAAAAACTAAGAGAAGTCCTAAATCCTAATCCTAAGAGAGAGAGGAGAGAATCTCCCTCTCAAAACTAAATCTAAATCATGGAAAGTAATAAAAATGCGAGCTCTCTCTGAATGGATGCATTCCCCCACTTTATAGCCTCTAATCTGTGTGTTCTGGGCTGAAAAATGGGTCAAAAGCAGCCCAGAAATCACTCTCTACAATTTCTGTTACGTTCATATCGCGGGCAAGTGACGCGGAGGCGTCATCCATGCGGCCGCACGGATTGCTTTCCTGCCAGGTCACGCGTCTGCGTGATCCACGCGTTTGTGTCACCTGGCGTCGGGGCAGCTATAGCAAATTATATATCAAATTGAAGCTCCGGACATTAGCTTTCCAACGCAACTAGAACCGCGTCGTTTGGACCTCTGTAGCTAAAGTTATAGCCATTTGAGTGCGAAGAGGTCAGGCTCGACAGCTTAGTAATTTCTCCAACTTCTTGTATTCCTTCCACTTTTGCATGCTTCCTTTCCATCCTCCAAGCCATTCCTGCCCTGTAATCTCTAAAAACACTTAACACACATATCAAAGCATCTAATGGTAATAAGAGAGGATTAATAATAAGCAAATATAAGATCAAAGAAGCATGTTTTCAATCATAGTACAAAACCAGGAAGGAAAATGTAAAACATGCAAATAGTATGAATAAGTGGGTAAAGAGTTGATAAAAACCACTCAATTGAGTACAAGATAAACCATAAAATAGTGGTTTATCAGCCGACTTTTCCTTTATGGTGGCAGAAAGATCGGGTAGTTCTTAAGTATCCCTGGGAAAGTTTAGATGAAGTAAAGCAGGCCTTTGTGGGTGTTTTAGAGGAGCATTGGGGGGAGCTTCCTCACCTGGACACTAAAAGGTTTTTAGGGGACCCCGCTCTTCTCCGTTTTGAGCTAGGTAGTGTCCGACCTTATCTTTCATATTGCTTTTCTTTTATTGATTGTAAACTTTTTTCATTATCTATTGTGTGACTGATTTGCTGGCTTTGTTTCAGAGATGTTGTCTTCGTCGGATTCAATGAAGATGTTCTGCAAGGAAAAAAAGGCAGTGACTGCCCAAAATTTGTCGAAGAATTTGTTAGAGGAGAGCTCTTCATAGTTACCTCCGAAGAAGCCGGCATCTGATCCTCAGGGGCCGAGGAAAGTCATGCCGACCCCTAGAGTTTGGACGATTTCTTATGATCCGCCCCCGGCGACCTTTGGTGTTGCCTCTTCCCCTATTTTTGCTAGTCCTCCTCCTAAAAAGCCAAGGACTGTTGGTCCTTATGTTCTGGATGATAAGGAGTTTGATGGTGTGGCTTTTGCCACGGAGCTGATTGCCCCTTATGGCATGGTTCCTCTTGACGACGTGTCGATCCTTCACTATCTAGACTTTATATCTAGTAATAGTATCTGGATGGCCAATCTCAGTGTGACCTTGTCCCGAGTTGTCAGTGAGTCTCCAGTCTGTGCTACTAAGGCTTTTTTGGGGGATGCTAAGGCTGATTATGATAGGATGAAGGGTTTAAAGGAGGAATTTGAGGCCAAAGCTGTTGGGTTGGAGCTTGAAGTTGAGAGGGAAAAGGCTTGTGCTATTGTCGCAGAGGCAGCTGCTAATCTGGCCGAGGAGATGGCTAAAAAGTACAAGCAGAGCTATACTCGGACTATGACGAGCTGTTGGAAACTAGGGAGAGGCTGCAGTCTGCTCAAGATGACTATGCCGAGCTTCAGGGCCACATGGTAAGTAGCATGACTGTTTTGTATGAAAATCTGAAGGCCCAAGCCCAGGTTCTTGCCCCCGATGCCGACCTCTCTTTGTTTTGCATGGATAATATTGTGGAGGAGGTCAAGATTGTGCCTGCCCCTGATGATGACGACGAGGGTCCTCCCCTTGTACCACCGGCTAAGGTTTCTACAGCTTCAGCTACTGCAGCGCTTTTTGCCGACTTGGTCCCTCCTAAATCTGAACCTGACTTGGAGATTCTGAATGGCCCGGATGGAGTAGTTGGAGCCACCCCCATTTCAATGATCCCTCCTTCTTCTCAGGATGCAGCTACTGACGTGGCTTTGGATCCTTTATGACTTTCTCTTGTATCTTTTATTACCTACTGTTATGGTCTGACCTGTGGACCTTTTAAACTGTGGTTCTATATTTTGGTAGTTTTTTGACACTTCCTTAGTTGCCTCTTGGCAACTTTTATTTTTAATTAAAACACTTTTAACTCTCCGGTTGCCATTGGGCAGCCCTTGAGCTTTTAATGCTTTAACTTTTGTGTTTCAATTTGTCTGAGTGATGCATCAATTTGGGATGAGGTGCTGGTATTCAGAGGTTGTTCTTTCAACCCTTATATGGTTTTTGTGTTCTCTGACGATGTGGTCCCTTCATGGATTCTGGATACCCTAGGATGTAGGTGCTCAGGATTCCTTGGTTTAACACCCTTCGATATGGTATTTGCCTTATGGATTTCCCTCTTTGCCTTTTGAACCATGCCTTTTCTTTGGCTGCGTTGACAACCTTTTTTATTCAGTTATGTTGTCTTTGGGATTTGCCGTCCAGGCTTTCTCAATCGAGTTCAAAACAACTTTTTAGGTAGTGTTCTCATGTGGAACCTTTTCTTTTTAGTTTGTTTGGATGACTTTTTAGCCTTCTTCCGACTTGTGCTTTTGCTTTTTAAGTAATGTCTTTTTTCAAGACTTGTACCTTTCAGCTAAGCACTTCTGGCCTAGGTCTTTCAACCTTTTTTGGCCTTTGTGCGGTGTTGTTCCCTTTTTAGTGACTCTTTCATTGGTCCGACTTCTCTGTCGGGCCTTCTTCAAGTTATTTTTAGCAATCCCATTTTTAGTCCGACCTCGTTAGGTTGCTTTATATGGGTTACTTTTTATAACTTCTTGTATTAATTCATGCTTTACTATTTCACCTTGCCGACCTTTCTTGGTCGGACGATGAATTTTGCGTTTATGACCGTAAATTAATGCGTCTTGGTAGGAAACTTTCTTAGGGAACCTTAAAATTTTATTCAAGTAATAAGATAAAAAATACAAGTAGGAGTGTGTGAATGCGAGTTCTTACCCTTCTAGTTCGGGTAGCTTTTAGATCTTGGCCTGGGGCCTCATTAAAAAGAGTGCTCCATGGCCTTAGATCTTTTTTCTAGCTATAGTACCTTCTTAGGTTACAGGCATGCCATGACCTTGGTAGCTCTCGCCCTTCAAGGTCGGCCACCCTATAGTAACCTTTTCCTAGTACTTCTGTAACTCAGTATGGACCTTTTCAATTGGCTGCTAGCTTCCCTTCTCCTGACCGACCTATTCCAATATCATTTCAGATTAAGATGAGATCGTTGGTGGCGAAGCTTTGCTGAATTACCTTCCGATTATACTAATAAACCACTATTTTATGGTTTATCTTGTGCTAATTTAAGTGGTTTTTATCAAATCTTTGCACCCATATTCATACAATTGTATGATTTTACAATTTCTTCCTAGTTTTATTCTATGGTTAAAAACTTGCTTCCTAGGCCTATAAATTGTGTATTTTAATTCCCGTTTATACCATTCGATGTCGTGATCTGTGCGTTAAGTGTTTTCAGACTTTATAGGACAGGAATGGCTTAGAGGATGGAGAGGAAGCTTGCAAAAATGGAAGGAACGCGAAAAAATAAAGTTTTGAGAAGCTGGCAGCGACGCGTACGCGTGGATGACGTGTACGTGTGCCTAGCACAGAAGACAAGTGACGCGTACGCGTGACTTACGCATACGCGTGACATGTGCCACGTGCAGAAAGTGCAGAAAGCACTGGGAGCGATTTATGGGCTCCTTTTTGGCCCAGTTCTAATCCCGAGAACACAGAATAGAGGCTGCAGAGTGGGGGAATCATTTATCATCAGTTCATTCACATAATTTTAGGTTTTAGATGTAGTCTTCTAGAGAGAGGCTCTCTCCTCTCTCTAGGATTTAAGATTTTAGGTTTAGCTTTTCTTAATCTCAGATTTCTATTTTACTTTGATTTAACGTTTCTTCTACTCTTATTAGTTCTAGAACTTTAATTCATCTATTTCTCTTGTTGGTTTATTTATTTCCCCAATTTGGTTTATGAACCCTCCATGTTAGATTTGATTTTATATTTAATGCAATTTGAGGTATTTCATGTTTATTGCTTCTTGCTTTAATTGTTATCATTGATGCTTGCAATTGTTGGTTTTAGATTTTACATTCCTTATTACTTTTCTATGTCTTTATATTGTGCCTTTGGTTGAGTAATTGGAGACTCCTGAGTTATCAAACTCATTGTTGATTGATAATTGAAAGTTGCTGATTGATTTGGATCCTTCTAAAGCTAGTCTTTCCTTAGGAGTTGACTAGGACTTAAGGAATCAATTTGATTCATCCACTTGACTTCCTTCATAGTTAGAGGTTAACTAAGTGGTAGCAATGAACAATTCTCATCACAATTGATAAGGATAACTAGGATAGGACGTCTAGTTCTCATACCTTGCCAAGTTGTTGATTTAATTCTTGTAATTTGTTTTTCTTGTTTCTTATTCAAAACCCCAAAAAGATACTTTTCCATAGCCAATAATAAATACACCTTCCTACAATTCCTTGAGAGACGACCCGAGGTTTGAATACTTCGGTTATTATTTTTATTGGGTTTGTTACTTGTGACAATCAAATTTTTGTATGAAATGATTCTTTGTTGGTTTAGAAACTATACTAGCAACGAGGATTTATTTGTGAAATTCTTTACTAGCAAGAATCCGTTCATCAAAATGGCGCCGTTGCTGGGGAATTGCAAACGTGTGCCTTATTATTGGTTATTGTGAATATTGTGAATAATTTTGGTTTTTCGTTTCTTTGTTAGTGTTTCTAGTTTTAGGAGTTTATTTTCATTAATTTTTATTAGTTTTTTTTTCTCTTGCTACTATGAATTCTCACCCCTTTGGCTATGAGTTTGGTTACAATCATGTTATGGGAAGAGAAAATTACAATGAGAGCTTGGATCAAGGATGGGACAATCAAAGATGGGAGAAGCCACAAGGATTTGATCAACCCTCTTGGCAACAACCACCTCCAAGGTATTATCAACAACCATTCTATGATGCTTACCAAGACAATGGTTATGGTGGACCTCTTCGTGACAATCAACACCCCACCACAATATACCTATGAACCTCCTCCTCAACATAGCTTTGAACCACCATACTCACGAGCCCCCCTACTACCAAACACCCTCATATGATCCTAATTCGTATCCACCATACCAACCACCTTATGAGCCATATGAACCATATATGGAACCACCCCAATTCCAACCCAACTACTCCCAAGAACCACCACCTCCATACACACCTTGTCCATATCCATCAACCCAAGAGGCATATGATCCTAATTATAGAATCCAAGCAGAACAAGAGTCAAGGGATCATGTCAAGGAAACACTGGATAAATTTCAAGCAACTTTTCATCAATTAGAGCAAGTGGACATCCGGAAAGTACACGAAGCTTTCATGGCTAAAGCATCTCAACCTGAGAACAAGGAATTAAAGTGTGTTGTGCAACAAGTAGAAAAGATGGAGAGTGTTGAACCACCACAACCTTATTCTGATGAATCACCCTCATATCATGAACCTTTCCTCCCAAGTAATGAACACTCATACCTACCCCAATCTTCAATGAATAATACTCTAAATGTTCTTCTTCAAGGACAAAGAAAGATGCAGAGAACAACACAAGAGTTTATAGCTACCTTGATCGAGGTAGTAGGTAATTTAGCCTCTCTGCGCTTCGATACTCAAAGCACTCCCATGGCTACATGTGGAGAACCAATAGAAGAACGTAGCATAAAGGAGACACTAGAAACTACGGTGGACAATAAGGAACGTGGCTTTGTATTGGAACAGGTAGAGGAAGCCATAATGGTTGAAGAGGAAGAAGTGGTTGAAGACTTAGGAGACGCTGAACCTCCATGGGAATCTAGAGTTGCAGAGTATTCCTCCAAGAAGATTGAAATTGATGTCAAGAAGGCCAGTGCACAACCTCCATGGCATATTCCTTATGAAGACTTGGATGGGATAGATCAAGAAGCAGGTTCCCTTGGTGATGAGGATCATGAATCAAGTCCTCCTAGTGATGAATCTACATCCGCAAATGAACTCCATGAATATGAAAACCCTTCTCTGATTGAGTCTGAGAAAGATGTGGAAGCGGAAGTCCTTCGTAAGGGTTGGACGGGAGTTGAGTACGTTTTGTCAAGAACGTTGGAGACTTCTCCACCTAGGTTGCCATCTACTCCTTCATTTGAGTGGGTAAGGCTTGTCGCTATTCGCCTTACCATTCCACTTGAATATGGTATTCTTAAAACGGATGGTCAACTAAGGAGACTTTATGGAATTAAGCGTAAGAGAAGGATGTTTAGTGGTTGGAGCTGCAAATCAAGGCTCATCAAGGTTGATACCTCAAGAACTAAATGCAAGGGTGGAATTAGTGAACATTTGGTTGGATCTAAGTGCAGAATTTGGTATTGCATTGAGAATTCAGACTGTCTGTCACCCGATTGAGACAATTATGATCAACTTACAAATGGGTGTAGATACAAGATTTGGGATCTGGGCATACAAGAGGATCAACTTTGGGAGCTCAAAGCTTGTGAAGAACTCCATCAAAACTTGATGCACGGAAAACTTGTCTCATAACAAATTTCTTTCGGCAAGTGTACCGAATTTGTCGTCAAGTAAAAACTCACAATAGAGTGAGGTCGAATTCCACAGGGATTGATTGATCAAGCAACTTTAATTAGAGGAATGTTCTAGTTGAGCGAATCAGAATTTGAGTTGAGAATTGCAGAGAATTAAATGGCGGGAAAGTAAATAACAGAAAAGTAAATGCTAGAAATAAGAGCTGAATGTAGATGACGGAAAGTAAATTGCAGAATCTTAAATGGGAATGGGGAAATTGCTCATAAAAGTAAATGACAGAAATTAAAGAGAATGGGTAAGATCAGAAATGGGGGGTTCATTGGGCTTAGGAGATGTTGCATTCTCCGGATCAATTTCATTTTCATCTCTTCCTCAATCAATGCACTCATTGATCTCCTTGGCAATCTTAAATGATCGAATTACAATTTCTTGTAATTCAATCTCTCAAATCTTGATCAATAGCCAATTCCTTGGTCAATTGCTCATGAGAAGAGATGAAGTATGGTCACTGATTATACCACATGCATTTCCCAAATCAAGTGTTGAGAAGATTATAGTCACATATCCATCCAAACCCAATTTGGTCCAGCATGAGAAAGCATTTCTAGCATGATCTCTTCATTCCTCTTTCAAGGTTCAGAAGAGATCCAAGTATGAATAGCTTCTTTTCCAAGATAACTACCCAATTGGATGAAGATCGAAAGCTTTCAAGTAAAATCAAGAGAAAAAATAGAAGAAGAATAATGAAAACTAGTATTGATCCATCAAATTACAACAGAGCTCCCTAACCCAATGAAAGGGGTTTAGTTGTTCATAGCTCTGGAAAATAAAAACAAAGATGGAGAATACATGATGAAACTAGAAGTGCAGAGAAAGTAAAATACAGAGAGTAGTTCTATGCCCCGAGGCTCCCTATAATTTCCAACTCTCAATTTATTTCAAAGCTACTCCTATATATACTACTCTTCTGTTCTTCTAGTTGGCTCTTCAAGTCTTGGGTATGGGCCTTTGGATCTTGAGTTTGAAGCAGTTCTCTTCTTCATTGGGCTTGGCTTTACTTGCAGAGAGAAAGTGTGAAGTGGGCAGAGACTTTAGCTCAGGACGTTAGTGGTGTTAACGTTCAGTGAAAATATGGGTTCGAGAACGTTAGTGACAATCACCTTTTTCACTAACGTTCCTCACCCAAGTAAGAGCCACGTTATCTTCAACGTTAGTGGCACAAACATTGCCACTAACGTTGCCTCTTTGTCCTTCGCACACGTTATTGGGACTTGCCTTTCCCAATAACGTTGAGAAGTCTCCCCCTTTCCTACGTTAGAGTCCATGTAAACTTAGTTAACGTGGCTCTTTTAACGTAGGCTTGCCAACCTTCGAGAACATTAGTGACACTTACCATTGTCACTAACGTTCCAATGTGCCCCTATTTCTCACGTTAGAGTCCACGTTAACTAGGTTAACGTGGCTTCTAACGTGGCCAGGCTAGCCATCTCCAACGTTAGTGACAAAGTTGAGTGTCACTAACGTTGGCTCCTCATTCCCTTATCCACGTTAGCTTCCACGTTAACTAAGTTAACATGGGAGTTAACGTGGCTCATAGTGGCTTATGTGGGCTAATTCCAACGTTAGTGACAATGTTGGGTGTCACTAACGTTGGCGATCACCTCTCTTCTTCACGTTAACTTCCACGTTAACTTAGTTAACGTGGGAGTTAACGTGGCTTATTGGGGCTTGTGTGGGTTCCTTCCAATGTTAGTGACAATGTTTGGTGTCACTAACGTTGTCGACCACTTTGTCTCCTCACGTTAGCTTCCACGTTAACTAGGTTAACGTGGAAGTTAACGTGGCTTATTGTGACATGGCCAATGTTAGTGACAAAGTTGAATGTTACTAACGTTGGCTTCCCCTTTACTTCTTAACGTTAGAGGCCATGTTAACTAAGTTAGTTAATGTGGCAACTAACGTGGCCACTTATGAGCTTGGTCCAACGTTAGTGATAATGTTAAGTGTCACTAACGTTGGCTCTATTTCCTTTCTTCCACCTTAGAGTTCACGTTAACTTAGTTAACGTGACTCTTAACGTGGGCAATGATGGCTTCGAGAGCGTTATTGGCAATTACTTTTCTCATTAACTTTGCAAGTTACTCCCATTCTACGTTAGTGTTAACGTTAGTGTAACTAACGTAGCCATTAATGTGGTTCTTCTTTGCTTCCTTTGTCCTGAAATCAAGCAATAAAGTGCATCAAAGTTCTAGTCCAAGTCATGGGAAATGCAACATCCAATTTGTCCTTAAATTCATGCAAAATCCTCATGAAATCATGTAAAGTGCATAATGTATGCTTGAATCAAGATTAAGTGAATATCTACCCAAAACTAGCTTATTTCCTAAGGAAATGCATGAAACTACCCTAAAAACAGTAAAGAAAAGGTCAGTGAAACTGGCCAAAATGCCCTGGCATCACAACACCAAACTTAAAGCTTGCTTGTCCCTAAGCAAGTACTGGAACAAGAGAATGATGAATGGAATACCAAGAGAAATGGGTCATTCTTGTGGAAGTCATGTCCCTGGTTTTATGGTGGTTTCATGCATAGCAACTTAGGTTCATTCCTGGCTTTCAGACCTTTATCATGTCCTAGAATACTCACTGTGATTGCATCCCATGAGATTTTTATTCGTTGATCCTTTTGTTGTTATTTCAGGGCTTATTTTTGTTCTTAAGCTAAGTGCTCTGTAAGGGGGCAACTCTTTAAAATAAGCTTTCAGCCAACACTCCCGAACCAGTTAGTTCAAGGTGCTAGGTGTTGAAGCACCCCTAAGGACTTACTTGCTCAAGTATCTCCCCCATACATACACACCACAGGCACATAGTTTATTTATTTTCTTTTCTTGAGACCTTGGTGTCCAGCACCTCTTTGGGTTACTAAATGCTCTGTAGTGAAGGTTACTCTTGATAGTGGACTTTCAGCTGATAATCCCAAGTTAGTTAACCCAAGTTACTAAGTGATAAGGCACCCCTAAGAGCTTATTCATCCAAGTAGATCCCTCACACAGGAGCACCACAAACACATGCCTCAAGATTAAAACCATTGGTGCCTAGCCTTATTGCTTACTCTTTTTCTTTTATTTTTCAACCTTTATTATTCTTTCCCGTTTTCTTATTAGGATCTTCTTATTTAGCTAGTCTCATGGGGTGTTCCTCAAGCACAGTATTCATGACAGATAGTTGTCCTCCCACCTTCTGGTTGAACCAACTTAGCTAACTTATGATCACACCATAAACTCATGAACTTGCTCCATAGTATGAACTCCTCTCTGGTCTTTAGAAACACTCATTCTTTTTTCATTTGATTTAAAGGGACAAACATACAAGTAAGCAAAGTAAGGATGCAGTGACATAAAGACTAGTAAACATAGACCTCTTCAACACAAAAACTTAAAAGACAGAATTTAAAAAGGTTCAAACTATTATGGAAGCATGTTCTATTTCATACAAGATCTTCCTTATTCAAAGCATAGAAAAAGATGGACCAAAGAAGGAACTCCACCACCTTTTACTCATGTGGTTGCCCATGCTCTCCTCCTTGCTTGTCCTCCTTGTGTCCCTCTTGATTGCTCGTACTCCCACTCCCTTTGCTTTTTCCAATCAGCTTCTTCCAGAAACCACCATCTTCCATCTTCATACCTCTCCCAGTCAGCTGCTATAACACAGATGTCAGTCACGATCTCAGTGAGCTCATAATTGTCTTGGCTTTTACTTATCCTTGTATGATAACTGGGCTCATCAAAATGTGGTGATTTCAGGTGAAGAGCTCTTGTTATAGCATTTGGGCTGAAGTCCACCTCCTTTCCTCTTACATAACTTTTGAAGGTTGGGGCCCTGGTTTTGTCTTCTCTCACCACATTTGCGTAGAACTCTTTGATGAGGTTTTCATTGATCTTCCCCTCTGGATTAGTGAGCCTTTGCCACCCTCTTTTTTTAATTTTCTCCCGAATCTGTGGACATTCATCTTCATTGAATTGGAAGGTTAACTCGGGCAATATCTTTTAGAGCTTGATCTGCTCAAATTCTCGTTCATGGAAGGCAGTTTTGAATCTCTTCTCATCGAAAAGAATGCTCTCCATTGGTTCCTTCCTTTTTTGCCTCTTGGAGCTTGATGATGCCATGAATTTGAGTTGCTGTGTGAAGAGATTGGAAGGTACGGATAGATGAAGAATTAGGTTGGTTGGGACAAGGTGTGAAGTGTGAGAAGTAGCACTTTGGGTGTGAGAGAGAGTACGGACTAGGATTCACTTATATAGGGAGGTGAGGAAGAGATGAAAGGTGTGGATTGATGGGGTTGGTGTATGATGAACGGATGGGGTTTTGTATGGAATAAGCACGAGGATTACCAACTTTATGATGGGGTTGGTTCAGTTTCCAAGTTTGTTCTTCTTCCAATGTTGCATGGCAACCATTCCCAATGCATTCCCCCTTGAGGTACGTGTGTAGTACCCTCTTCATGAAGTGGCCGAACCCTTCTCATTTAATTGTCCAATCAATCCCCTTCAATGCTCCTTTCCTTTTCCTAAAAAAGATAAAAGAAGAAAAGTAAGAATTAATATCATAAAAAAAAGGTCAATTTAAATTTTACGGCTAGAATAATAAAATGAAGAAAAGATTTTGTTTATTCATGAACTCTAACTAACTAACTAACTGTGTATCCTTATATGCACATTGGTGGCACCATGGGATGACACCAAACTTAGTTTGGAGCACTTTGATGAAAAGTTCTGTTCAGAGCTCCAAGACTAGCATGCTCTCAGTTGCATTCATGCTTTCTTGGCATGCTTTGAACACCAAACTTGTTCTTCACTATATACTGCCTATTAAGGATTTCACCAAGTGTTTGTCAAGTCTGGGTTGGAATTCATGAATATTGACTTATTTACTATTTTCTAAAAGCATATAAAACATGGGTTGCCTCCCATGAAGTGCTTCTTTAGCGTCACTAGCTTGATGTTTCTTCTTCATCAGGGAGGTTGATAGTGCTTCAAGTCCTCCCCTCTTGCCTTGGACTTATATCCATTGGTTGTATCAATGATCTCTACATGTTTCAAGGAGAGAACTCTGTTGATAGTGAAGACCTTAGGTAACTGAGATGGTACAGTGGGGAGATTAGGGGGGATATCTGGGAAGTAAGCTGAGATCACTTTATCCCCTGGAGAGAAGTCTTCCGTAGGGATCTTCTTGTTCCTCCACCCCATTGGTACCTTCTTCTTTGTCCCTTTTGATGTTGCCTTGCTCTTGGTGACTTCTTCTTCTAAGGGAATTTTGTTGTTGTCTTCACATGTCTCTGGTGGTTTAGGTTCCTCCAGCTTTTCCTTGAGTTGTGACAACTGCTTATTTTCTTGTTCATCAACCAAGGGCTTTCCCAGATGGGCTAGTTGAGCTTCAGTGCTTGCTTCCTCTGTCAGCATCTTATTATGATCTTTGCTTGGTTCTTTGTTTTCTTGGTCTGCTTTTTGTGAGAGTTTGAAGACATTAAAGCTTAGTCGTTCATCATGGATCCTCAATATTAGCTCTCCTCGCTCCACATCTATGAGTGCTCTGGCTGTAGCTAGGAATGGTCTTCCCAATATGATTGGGTGAGTGTGACTCTCTTCCATGTCCAGGATGACAAAGTCTGTAGGAAGAAAGTATTTCCCAACCTTTAACAACACATTTTCCACCACCCCTATTGCTTGTTTTTGAGTTTTGTCAGCCAGCCTGATGACTACATCCGTGGGCAATATCTCATTGATCTGCAGCCTCTTCACCAGGGATAAGGGCATTAAGTTGATGCTTGCTCCCAAATCGCAGAGTGCTTTATCAAACATTGTTTCTCCTATGGCACAGGGGACATGAAAACTCCCTGGATCTTTTCTTTTCGTAGGCAGCTGTGGTTGAATGAGGGCACTACACTCCTTGTTCATCACTATAGTTTGGCCTCCCTTGAGTGAGCTTTTCTTGGGAAGCAGCTCCTTCATATACTTGATGTATGCAGGCATTTGTTGAATAGTCTTGATGAATGGTATGTTGACATGCAGAGATGCAAACAAATCTAGAAACCTTTAGTATATTCTCTTCTCCACAGCACCATTGAGCAGTTGGGGAAATGGTGCATAGAGTCTCAGCAGCTCCTGTTGTGAGATTTCTGGTTCTTGATGATCTTTTTCCTTCTTCTCTACTGAGGTATCTTCAGGTTGTTCTGACAGCTTGCTTGGCTTGTCCTCAGTCTCCTTATCACTTATAGTGACCATCTTGCAATCTTCCTATCTTACTTTCTTTGTTTCACCTCTCGAATTCTTCTCTGTGTCACTTGGGAATCCATCTGTGGGTTTGGGAATTTGCTCAGAGAGATACCCCACTTGAGATTCCAACCTCTTGATTGTGTCTCCCTGGTTCTTGAAACTGGCTCACACTTCCTCCTTGAACACCTTGTTGTCTTGAATCTCCTTGCCTATGCCTTCAAGTAGATTCTCAATCCTTGAGAGTCTGTCATCAAATGATTGTAGATCGTAATTAGAGGTGGAAGGATGAGGTAAGTTATTTTGGTTTTGATGTGGATGTGGAGAGGTGTTGTTATTGGGGTGTTGATATGGTCTAGATGTGAAGTGTTGGTGGCTTGCATTGTTGAGATTTGGGCATCTTTGATCAAGGCTTTGGTCTTGTTGATTTCCCCACCCAAAGTTTGGGTGATTCCTCCATCCAGGGTTGTAGGTCTTGGAGTATGGATCATGGTTTTGCCTAGGTGAATTCCCAATGTAGTTGACTTGCTCCTGACTTTCCTCTGCTTCTTCATTCACTCTTTCTTAGGTTGTTGATGAAGTGGAGATTGCTACTACTTGGTTCCTCTCCATCTTCTTGGTGAGGTCAGCTAGCTGCTGGGTAATGAGCTTGTTTTGGGCCAGCAGAGCATCTACATTATTTAGCTCCATTACTCCTCTTGTGTTCCCTCTTTCGGAAGCATAGAAATAGTCATTCTCTGCTACTATTTCAATGACATCTATGGCTTCCTCAATGGTCTTCTTCTTGTTCAAAGATCCTCCGGATGAATGGTCTACTGCCTTCTTTGATTCATATGACAGGCCTTCATAGAAAATATGCAGTTGCACCCATTCGTTGAACATATCTGGTGGGCACCTCCTTGTTAGGTCCTTAAACCTCTCCCATGCTTCATAAAGAGTCTCACCATCTTGTTGCCTAAAAGTTTGGACCTTAGCTCTCAGCCTATTGATTCGTTGAGGAGGGTAAAATCTTGCTAAGAATTTGTTCACCACATCCTCCCAGGTTGTCAAGCTCTCCCTTGGGAAAGACTCCAGCCACTTGGCTGCCTTATCCTTGAGTGAGAATGGAAATAAGAGCAGTCTATAGGTGTCAGGATGAACACCATTAGACTTTACTGTGTCACAAATTCTCAGGAAGGTGGTCAGATGTTGATTGGGGTCCTCTTGGACACTCCCTCCGAACGAACAGTTGTTCTGAACAAGGGTGATGAGCTGTGGTTTTAGTTCAAAATTGTTGGCATGGATGGTTGGCTTTTGAATGCTACTTCCACAATTTCCTAGGTTCGGATTGATGTAAGAGCCTAAAACTTTTCTATCCTCCCCAGCATGATTTGCTCGTCCTCTTCCGCTATGGTTGTGAGCTTCTTCTTCACGATGGTTTTCCATGTTTTCTTCCATGTTTGGTTCAAAGTATTCCTCAAAGTGTTCCTCCTCTTCTTCAGCACCAACTACACGTTTTTCTCTTGCCTCCCTCCTTAGTCTAAGGAAGGTTCTCTCAGGTTTAGAATCAAAGGAAGTTGAAGCCCCGCTTCTTCTCCCTATCATACAACCAACAAGTACAAGCAAAGAGAATAGGTGCAGAAAGTATATCTGTCAGAATTACTGTTAGTGTGAGTGATGCAATATATCAAACAGTTAGTGGGTTAGTGAAATAAATGGTAAATAACAAAGAAAAAGTAGGGGGAAGGGAAAAAAATTAACTAAAACAGAAAGTAAATGACTCAAACAGAAAATTAAATCAAACAAAAATAAAATGCTCAATCTAGTTATCCTCCAATTTAATCATTGTTGATGCACAATCAATCCCCGGCAATGGTGCCATAAACTTGATGCACGGAAAACTTGCCTCATAACAAATTTCCTTTGGCAAGTGTACCAAATTTGTCGTCAAGTAAAAACTCACAATAGAGTGAGGTCGAATCCCACAGGGATTGAATGATCAAGCAACTTTAATTAGAGGAATGTTCTAGTTGAGCGAATCAGAATTTGAGTTGAGAATTGCAGAGAATTAAATGGCGGGAAAGTAAATAACAGAAAAGTAAATGCTAGAAATAAGAGCTGAATGTAGATGACGGAAAGTAAATTACAGAATCTTAAATGGAAATGGGGAAATTGCTCATAAAAGTAAATGACAGAAATTAAAGAGAATGGGTAAGATCAGAAATGGGGGGTTCATTGGGCTTAGGAGATGTTGCATTCTCCGGATCAATTTCATTTTCATCTCTTCCTCAATCAATGCACTCATTGATCTCCTTGGCAATCTTAAGTGATCGAATTACAATTTCTTATAATTCAATCTCTCAAATCTTGATCAATAGCCAATTCCTTGGTCAATTGCTCATGAGAAGAGATGAAGTATGGTCACTGATTATACCACATGCATTTCCCAAATCAAGTGTTGAGAAGATTATAGTCACATATCCATCCAAACCCAATTTGGTCTAGCATGAGAAAGCATTTCTAGCATGATCTCTTCATTCCTCTTTCAAGGTTCAGAAGAGATCCAAGTATGGATAGCTTCTTTTCCAAGATAACTACCCAATTGGATGAAGATCGAAAGCTTTCAAGTAAAATCAAGAGAAAAGATAGAAGAAGAATAATGAAAACTAGTATTGATCCATCAAATTACAACAGAGCTCCCTAACCCAATGAAAGGGGTTTAGTTGTTCATAGCTCTGGAAAATGAAAACAAAGATGGAGAATACATGATGAAACTAGAAGTGCAGAGAAAGTAAAATACAGAGAGTAGTTCTATGCCCCGAGGCTCCCTATAATTTCCAACTCTCAATTTATTTCAAAGCTACTCCTATATATACTACTCTTCTGTTCTTCTAGTTGGCTCTTCAAGTCTTGGGTATGGGCCTTTGGATCTTGAGTTTGAAGCAGTTCGCTTCTTCATTGGGCTTGGCTTTACTTGCAGAGAGAAAGTGTGAAGTGGGCAGAGACTTTAGCTCAAGACGTTAGTGGTGTTAACGTTCAGTGAAAATATGGGTTCGAGAACGTTAGTGACAATCACCTTTTTTACTAACGTTCCTCACCCAAGTAAGAGCCACGTTATCTTCAACGTTAGTGGCACAAACGTTGCCACTAACGTTGCCTCTTTGTCCTTCGCACACGTTATTGGGACTTGCCTTTCCCAATAACGTTGAGAAGTCTCCCCCTTCCCTACGTTAGAGTCCACGTTAACTTAGTTAACGTGGCTCTTTTAATGTAGGCTTGCCAACCTTCGAGAATGTTAGTGACACTTACCATTGTCACTAACGTTCCATTGTGCCCCTATTTCTCACGTTAGAGTCCACGTTAACTAGGTTAACGTGGCTTCTAACGTGGCCATGCTAGCCATCTCCAACATTAGTGACAAAGTTGAGTGTCACTAACGTTGGCTCCTCATTCCCTTATCCACGTTAGCTTCCACGTTAACTAAGTTAACGTGGGAGTTAACGTGGCTCATAGTGGCTTATGTGGGCTAATTCCAACGTTAGTGACAATGTTGGGTGTCACTAACGTTGGCGATCACCTCTCTTCTTCACGTTAACTTCCACGTTAACTAAGTTAACGTGGGAGTTAACGTGGCTTATTGGGGCTTGTATGGGTTCCTTCCAACGTTAGTGACAATGTTTGGTGTCACTAACGTTGTCGACCACTTTGTCTCCTCACGTTAGCTTCCACGTTAACTAGGTTAACGTGGAAGTTAACGTGGCTTATTGTGACTTGGCCAACGTTAGTGACAAAGTTGAATGTCACTAACGTTGGCTTCCCCTTTACTTCTTAACGTTAGAGGCCACGTTAACTTAGTTAACGTGGCAACTAACGTGGCCACTTATGAGCTTGGTCCAACGTTAGTGATAATGTTAAGTGTTACTAACGTTGGCTCCATTTCCTTTCTTCCACGTTAGAGTTCACGTTAACTTAGTTAACGTGACTCTTAACGTGAGCAATGATGGCTTCGAGAGCGTTATTGGCAATTACTTTTCTCATTAACTTTGCAAGTTACTCCCATTCCACGTTAGTGTTAACGTTAGTGAAACTAACGTAGCCAGTAATGTGGTTCTTCTTTGCTTCCTTTGTCCTGAAATCAAGCAATAAAGTGCATCAAAGTTCTACTCCAAGTCATGGGAAATGCAACATCCAATTTGTCCTTAAATTCATGCAAAATCCTCATGAAATCATGTAAAGTGCATAATGTATGCTTGAATCAAGATGTAAGTAAATATCTACCCAAAACTAGCTTATTTCCTAAGGAAATGCATGAAACTACCCTAAAAACAGTAAAGAAAAGGTCAGTGAAACTGGCCAAAATGCCCTGGCATCAAAGCTTGGGGATGTTACTTGGAATAGATAGAGCTTATTGGAAGTCCAAGCATTGGTGGCAGTTTCAAGATGAGTTCAAGCACAAGCCACCATGACAAGGAGCTCACCAAATGTCCAACCTAAGGACTTTAACTAAAAATGCTAGGTGGGAGACAAACCACCATGGTATGATCGTTCCTTTCTAGTCTTAGTTTTATTTTATTTTGTTTTTCACTGCATTCATTCATAATTCCTGCATAATCATCTGCATTCTGCATTCTACATTCTGCATTAAAAAAAAGCCAAACCACGCATGAGCGTAGGCCACGCGTGAGCGTAGGCCACGCGTGGGCGTCGATACCAATTCGGTGCCTCCATCCAACGAACAGAAAGTTGTGATGGAATCGTGTGGCTGGTGTGCAAAAAGCATAATTTGGGTCACTCGTACGCGTCAATTTCAATTCTAGCACACCACGCGTGGGCGTGCACGATGCGCACGTGTCGCATGGAAAATTTTGTCCCCTTCAATTTGAATAGAGAGTTGTGCCAAAATGACGCTGGAATCGTGCGTTTTGCACGATTTCGGCCGCGTATGCGTGTTTCATGCGTACGCATCGTCTTCGTTTATCTCCTTCTACATGTTCGCGTCTATGACGTGTATGCGTCGATGCATTTTTGCCTCATCCATGCTCACGCATGATCCACGCATACGCATGGATTTGATTTCATTAACCCATTCGCGTCGCCCAATCTTCCTCCCTCAACATTCCAATTTCTTCTCTTCCCTCCATTGCCACCCTCACCACCACCAACATCCCATCATTGCTTACCATCAGTGACCCCGGACCGCCGCTGACCGCCCCTCCCTCTCCCTCCTTTCTTCCTCTCTTCTTCTCCTTATTCCTCCTTTCACCACCCCTCCTGCGTTTACAAGACCGTCGCAGACAGCCCCTTCACTGCCGTGCCACCGCCATCTCCGGGTGACCTGGTTCCTCCACTTCCTTTCCCAATTCTGTTACTGCACCCCCCCAGGTTTCCCTGCTTCCATCTTTGCCTTTCAGCTATTCATCTGTTCAATTACGTTAGTTAGCTTAGTTTGAATGTTGTTAGAATTAAGATAGTTAGAGATGCATGTTATTAGTTGATTTAGGTGGTTAGGTAGCTAGGATGTGGTTAGTGGATTGAGGTCTGATAGTTACTCTGTTCCTGCTGTCTGAGACTGGTTATTCTTCTCTGTTTGTAATGCTGATTTGACCCTGTGCTTAAATCGATTACTTGATGCCACTGGCTGCTCTTTGAAACACACATAGTCTGAATTGTGTTTGCAGTGATGATGATGTTGGTATTCTGTAATGCTTTCCATGCTGCATATGCCTGATTGGTTATGAAATACTTGCTTATTGCTGTCTTGCTGGCTCATTTGTTTAATTCTTATGAATTTATAGTTGGCATGGTGTTTTTAATTGTTAATGAATTCATAGGAAATCCTATTTGATTGATTGAGTTTGGGAAATAACCAATTGTTTCATTCTGCCTAATGAGGCCTAAAGTTACATGAATTTCCTTATTCTTCATGCTAATTGACATATATTGAAATTCATGTGCTTATTGAAATTGATAGCTTACTGAATGGTTCATGTTGCTATTTTTTTTTCTGGAATTCACTTTGAATCATCCACTGCTCCATTTCAATGTCCATTTCAATCCCGCACTTACATGTTCGAACTCAACTGTGCTTGCTGCTGCTTACCTCAGTGTTTTGATGCTGTTTTGGTTTATAATTTGCCTTGAGTTTCTATGGATTGAATGGTCTGTTCCTATTTGAAAATATCCCTTTTGTTTATATGACATTTTAGTTGCTGGTTTTGCCCAAATTGTTCTGAGATTCACCTGAGTTGCTGATTCTGTTTGGAATCAAGCTTGAATTGTTGATTCTGCTGTTTGATTTTTCAGGAATGTTCCTTTTACTGCCAGAATGCTGCCCAATTTTTCTGAAAATTGTTTCACTTAACTTCCACTCATGAATTGACTTTAGTGCTTTTGAAATTGTGATTTGTTTGGTTTAAACCAAAGCCAATTCATGGGTTGATGGGTTGGCATTTCTATTCCTTTTGGTTCCCTTTCTACTTGAAATGCATTGTTGATGATTTTATTCTTCTTAATGCTTCTTTCCTTACATGTTTTAACATCAATGATTTGTATTGTCTGCTTGAATGTGAGCTTGCTTGTTCTCCAATTTTTTGAACTTCTTTTAGCTAGGAATTACATTACCATGCCACTAATTTTAACCTACTTTTCTAACTCATGACTTCATTGACTTTCTAACTTTTCTCTTAGTTTTAAACTAACTCTTTTCACTCCTTTTAAGGCATGATAATTGTTGTTGCTTAACAAACAAGCGTCTCACTATTATTGCAGGAATTCTTGGTTTTTGTTTTGATTGTTGTCTGCATTCTGTTTTCTTGCTTTCTAAGAGTTCATTTCTTTGGGTCAACTCATGAGTGTGTTTCAATCTCCTTTTGTTTCTGGCCTCCTGTCTGTTTGCTTCTTACCTGCTTTCCCTTCTTCTGCTTTATTTGTTAATCTATATCCTGGGATTTCTGTTTTTCAGGATGACTGATCCGAAAGGAAGAGGCATGGCTAAGGCCAGTTCCGGTAAGAGGAAAAAAGGCCAGTCATCCGTAACTCTAGCGGATGTTCTATCGGATGAATCTTGGCAAGAAAAGAACTTCACTGATGAAGAAAAAGATGATCAAATTGTGCCTGCTACTGACCAAGTTAAATTTGCAAATCTCTACTGTGAACTTAAGTTTCCGGTCTTTGTGAAAAAAAGGCACCTCTACTTGGAACAGACACTCAAAATACCAACCAAATTAAAGAAGTACACTGAAGAGCAGATTAAACAGAGAGGTTGGGTATTTCTGGAGAAGATCTGACAGAGGTTAATGCATCATGGGTCCTAGAGTTCTACTGTAACTATTACAAGACCACCCTTGATGCAGTGCAGCTTAGGGGGGAGCAGATCTTGGTCATAGAGGAGGCGATAGAGGATATCCTCCACTTTCAGCCTAAAATAGATGATGCAGATGGTTATCAGAAGGCTGAAGAGTCCATTAGATTTATGAGTTTTGATTGGGATGTTGTCAAGCGTATCATAGCCATTGATCCTGATGTTCCGTGGGCTTTGGGAAAGTCAAAATTAACTCCACGGGGCATCAAGATTATTTATCTCAATAATGAGGCTAGGCTGTGGCAGCAAATACTGAGTAATTATGTTATGCCTAGCACTCACGAGTCAGAGGTGCCAGCTGCTATGATCATCCTCATTTGGTGCGTTATGGAAGGAAAAGACCTATACCTTCCACAGTTCATCAGAAAGTACATGTCTAGAGTACATGTCTAGAGACCATGTCAGAGGCACTCGCCATTCCCCTATTTGATCACCCAGATGGCTTACTGAGCTGAGGTGCCTTGGGAGCCAGAGCATGAGAGGCCACCAGTTGCCGACTGCAAGAAGATTATTCCGTACGGCAAGTGGTTTGGACCTCTAGGCCATAGACTACCTGCTTCTACTACTTCTACTGATGCGGCCACATCCTCAGCAGCACCTTTAGCGCCTGCAGTACCTTCCGCATCCACAGCACCATCATCTACTTCCCAGCCAGTCTACGTTCTTGTGCACCACCTCTTTGAGCGCCTGGATCAGATGGAGTGCCACAATCAGCGGCGTTATGAGCGGTCTGAGCATCGCAATAAGCGACACTATGAGCATATGAAGCTGATGATGAGGTCGGGGCATACTAACATTCCCTCCGAGCCTGACACATCCTCGGAGCACTCTGAGGAAGAGGAGGATGAGCAGGATGAGGGTGCACAGGAGGAGGACCAGCAGCAGCCACAGCACAAGGAGCCTCAGCTTGAGCAGCTTGCAGAGCCACAGGCACCTGCACAACCATCACAGCCAGAGCCAGCAGTACACCCTTCCGTAGGTGAGGACCCTTCACACCCGGCTTGACTAAGAGCATCGAAGACGATGCTATGATATAAGTGTGGGGAGGTCGCCGTCTCCGATAGATTTTATTATGGTGAACCATTTCAGACTTTTATTCTATTTTGCTTTATTTTGTACTTTTGATTTATTTTATTTTATTTTATTTTATTTTATTTTTCTTTTAGTACTTGTACATTTCTATTTTATTGTACTTCTGTTTATTTTTACTTTGTTTCATTTTGCACTTTGAGCTTGTATATATCTTAGATATTTAGCTTGAATTGCACTTTTAGTCTATTAGTTGCGATATAGAAAAACATGGATTCTTGAGCTTAGTTTACCCTTTTAGCATATGAGAAATTGGTTTGATTGAAAATAGGGATAAACAAAAAATTTTTAGTTTTTCATAATCACAACAATTCATCTAGTATATATATATAATAATAAATGTTGGTCAATTTATTGAAATTTTCAAGGAATATATCTTTTTCTTAGAAAAGGCATTTAAGATTCACATTGATTTGAGTTAAAACCTTTTGTAACTTGCATGATACATATAATTGGAAATATGGTTTTTGAGCTAAAGAACACACAACCCGCACTACAAGAAAAAAGGCCTTTCGGCACACTTTTTTCTTGCCACGCTTTTAAAGCGTGCCGAAAAGTGGTCTATGGCCACGCTTTTACGAGGGTGGCCACTGATTTGTGATTTGGCCACGCTTTTTTTTGTCACGCTTGAAAAGCGTGGCCATAGAGAAAAATCGGCACGCTTTTACGAGGGTGCCCACTTACTTGAAATTTAGCCACGCTTTTTTACTGCCACGCTTGAAAAGCGTGGCGATAGAGGGAAATCGGCACGCTTTTACAGTGGGTGGCCACTTATTAAAAATTTGACCACCCGTTTTTTTGCCACGCTTAAAAAGCATGGCCATAGAAGGAAATCGGTATGCTTTATAAGCGTTGCTATAGTGTGTTTATTTTGGCACCGTAAAAAAACGTGCCGATAGAGTTCCCTCCCTAAAATTTAGTTTCCCACTTATTTTTTTTCACACTTAACTTTTTTTTCCTAAGTTTTCAAATTTTAACCGTAAATGATAACTTTTCAAATTTTCACACTTAACTTATTTTTAATCCTAAATTTTAAGATGACTTGTGATTTTATTTTTTTCACCATTTAATATTTTTTCTTCTTTTTTCAGTATCTTTTTTTTTTCATTACAAAATGTGTATTTTTTTATAATTTGTTTATTTTTAAATCACATAACTTTGTTAGAGTACACCTAATTCTTATGTTACCAAATTATACTTAACAAAATTAGTTTAAGATAATTTGATTAATTTTACAGTTTGTACATTGTATTAATAATTAGTTATTTAATATTCTTAAAAAATATAACAAATTATAATTTAGAATAAAAAATATTTAATGTAAACTCAATATTCATATTTAAACTAAATTTGATATCAAAGTATGAATTAAAACTTTAAATGTTATCATTTGAATTTCTTGGTTTCTTTGGTTTTGATAAAAGTTAGAACAGAGTTAAAGAATTCCCTTTCAAACCCTAAAATCTTTTTAACCTTAAAATTCCCTTTCAAACCCTATTACGCCGTCACTTCATCTTCACTCTCGAACCCAGCAGCTTCCTTCGGTGTCCATCGTCATCTTCATTACTGGAACCCAGCCTCATCTTCAGCTTCTGGAACCCAGCCTTCTGGAACCCAACCCTTCATCGCACCCAGAAAACCCTAACCTCCATCACGCCGCCATCTATCTCACTGGATCGTCGTTGTGTTAGCCAGCTCGCCATTCCTCTTGCTATCCTTCTCGCGGTTCTGCTCGTCGTGCTGCTCGCCTTTCTCTGTCGCGGTTCTGCTCGCCTCTCTCTGTCGCGGTTCTGCTCGCCTCTCTCTGTCGTGGTTCTGCTCGCCTCTCCCTGCTCGCCTCATCCCCTCCACCGTTGCATTCCCTGGCTCACCCATTCCTGCCCTCGCAGTCACACCGGCCGTCACCTGTAGTGCTCCGCGGAACTCGCCCGTCACTCGAAGTCGCACTCCGAAGCCGTCGCCCGTTGTCCTCCTCGGAACTCACCTGTCGCCAGTCGTCCTCCGTGGATCTTGCAGTCGCTATCGTCCTCCGCGGTACAATGCAATAAACAGTCGTATTCCTCTACATCCTTCACCCAGCTCTCTGAAACTCTGCATCTATTTTTCTTATTTGCAGTTAGTTGTTGAACTTCTACCTTTTTTTACTTTTAATTATTTGTTCTAATTTTTTTGGATCTAATTATTTGTTCTTGGTTATTATTATTTTTTTATTCTGATTTCTTTGTTATGATTATTTGTTGCCGGTTCTAATTTTTTGTTTTGGGTTTTGCTTGTTTTGAATGTTGTTTCTGAACCGATTTCTTATTCTGAATTTTGGTTCTGATTTGGTAATGCAGGACAACAGCATTAATGTTGGTATTCAGTGAACATCTTCGAGATAACTATAGTCTTGCTACTGTAAGTGTAATAACATCTTCAAGTCATTATTTGATCTTGTAGACAGTTTTGTACACAGTCAT
Source organism: Arachis ipaensis (assembly GCF_059453495.1). Taxonomy (NCBI): domain Eukaryota; kingdom Viridiplantae; phylum Streptophyta; class Magnoliopsida; order Fabales; family Fabaceae; genus Arachis; species Arachis ipaensis. Next base: position 100,554,975 of record NC_142439.1, read on the forward strand.
ACATGGTTTCTTTGTTTGTTTTCTATGTGGGACATTTATTTTTTAAAGAATTATCCTCAAATTATGATTAGGACAAGACATTGATCTATACAACAAAGAGATAGTAAAACTTGTAGTGTTTCAACTCACACCAACCAGGACCTGGTAATGTTTTGAGCATGGTATAAAGCAAAAGTGTTTAAGCTTAAGCTTAACTAATTATTAGAAGGCATTATTAGACCCTGGTTCCTACAGTATTCTTGCATTGAAAGCTATATATTATCATTGGTTTGTTGAGTTTTTTTCATTTGTTTGATGTCATTTCTGAGTTCTTATTTTTGCTTTGTCAGATATTTAAAAAATTTTCCGTTGTTGAATCTTCAGAACATGGATCCTAATGTTTCTGCACAACTTTTTGAGTATGACAAACGTTTTGAGTAGTACGGATGTGATTACACATTTTATGACCACAATCACCCTGAGGAGTTGCCACTGGAGTTGAAGCATTCCTTCAAAATAGTAGTGGCAGATCCTCTTTACTTGGTGAGAGTTAAATTGATTGCTGAAATTTTATTTGCTGAAAAATGAATGAGGATCCATTGTGTGTATATATATATAGTACAAGTTATTTCAGTTTTGAAAACCTTGAGCTGGTTGATGATCTTATTGAGCACATGGGGCTGATTTAATCTTTCTAACAAGTCACAATAGGTAAAATAAAGTTAGAATGCAAGGTTAGAGTGAGTGAAAAGCTAGGAATCAATTTTTGACCTCTCAAAACCCAAGGTTACATGTTGCAGAATTATGCAGTTTTGGGCAGCACTTTGTGAACAAAACTGGGAGCAATCTAGCCACTCAAAATGAGTAAAATTATTTTTCTATGAAACCTTGATATGTCTAGATTGCTCCCCTAAAATTTCAGAATTTTCTGATGTGTGGTTTGGGAGATATGATTTTTAGAAAATGGTCATTTTCTGCAGAAAGAATGCTGTCTGAATTCTGGAACAGCAACTTCAAAACCATATATCTCAATACTCTGAAACTCTTTGGAGGTGAAATCAAAGAGAGGTAAAATATTAGGATGTCTTTTATGTCCAAATTTTAGGACAATTCAAGTTTTGAAGAGAAAGTTGTGCCTTTTGGAAGCAGGGCTGTTCACTGCTGTGACAACTCCTTTTTCTTAAAACAAAACCATATTTCGAGAGGCATAATTTTTTCTAGAGAAGTGAAAATGCTCTGGGACTTGAACTGGGTGAAAGATGGGTAAGTCTAGTTCAACCACACCAAAATTTGGGAGAATCCAACCAAAGATGGATTTTATATGATTTTTCTAAATTGGTTATTGCTTGCTGTTTTTCTGAAGTGTACTAAATCAGTAGCCGATTTTTAAAATATTTGTTCCAATTTATTTTTGTTCATGAATGTCAATCATAATTGTTTTGTATAATTCAGGTCTCAATCACAACGTCAACTATATTGGTATTTTAATTTCTTTGAACCATTTGTTACCTTCTTTTGGTTCAATTTTTTAAATGAATCAATTGCATATTAGAAGAGATGGCCTAAGTGTATATTAATTTTGTTTTGCATTTTCTTATTTCTATATTTCTTATCTGTGCTTTCTATGTATTTCTTTGCATTAAATGATTTATTTCTTTTTGTCTAATTTATGCATTCATTAACAGTCTGATGTGGAAAACAACACCTATTACGTTGATTTTCCTAGCTGCTATGATGCCCTGCTTAGACCCTCTGGGTGTCCTCTCCTTTGGTTGGAACTTCGGAAACATACCCGTGATTTTTGGCTCGGCAATTCTTGGATTCTTGCTTCAGTGGTTTGGTGCTTTAGCATTAGGGTAAGTGAATGTTCTATTGATTAGTGATGAGCTCTTGCTGTGCTTCTGTTTAATTTATAAACAAGAAAATTAGATGATTATTGAATGTTTTCTGCTGTTTTATTGAATTGATTAGTGGTTATCTCTTGCTTTTTATTGGATGATTTCTGCTGTTTTCTGCTGTTTTAACTAATGTGCTAAAGCATCTGCATTTTATTAGAAAATAGAAAAATAGCAAATTAGAGATTAGAGATGTTGAGGTTGATAGTGAGGCCACTGTTATTAGGTGGCCTAAAGGTCATGCAACAAATTTCACCTCCTTTCAAGAAAGTAATAGTAAAATCCAAACTTCATGTTCAGATATTGCAAAGTCCACCATGGACATAACCAAGTATGTCATCATTGTTATGTTCATATCATTCAATGAACTAGAGACATATAATTTAGTTGTTCTGATTGTGTGTTTTCCGATGAACTTCTATTTCATTACAGGATTCAGAAAGAGGAAGCCAAAATCGTTGCATGGGAAAGCCAACAGAAGGCAAAGTAACTTATTGTTGCTTGTAAATAAACTGAGAGAACCAAAGTATCTAACAAAGTTTGACTTAGCAGTAAGAGGAGGGTAACTTATTGCTATAGCCTATAATCTCCTAATTAGTCCTAATTAAGTTCTTGTAATGAACTAACAAAATTTTTTTTATATACTCTAGTTGTACAATTCAAGGTAGGAAACTAGTTTCTGATCATTGCTTCCATTTGGTGACAGGTCCTGACAGAAGGATCTTCTTGCCAAAGGGTCTCTTGTATGATCTAAGGGAAGGAGGTTTAAGAGGGCTAGAGGAAGGAGGAACAGCAGGAACAGCAAAGGAAATAGAATTTAAGTTTTTTTTTCAGTTTTTAGTTTTGGAATTTGAACTTGAGATTTATTTTGTATTTGAGTATTAGTTTTTTAATGTATAAAATAATTATTGCAAAAATTATGTCACTAATTATTGTTTGATTTATCTTGTACTAAAAATTGCATACTATATTTGTAGGTTTGGTATGGTAATAAAAAAAGATTGAAAATTTATATTTTGCAGTGACGAAGGTAAAAATAAGAAAAATAATTTTTTTTTTTAATTTTATAAGGCTAATGCCACGTTTTTAAAGCGTGGCCGTATCACTGGCTATTGCCACGCTTTAAAAAGTGTAGCCATATCTTCCCCTATTGGCACGCTTTTAAAGAGTACCCAAAATTAACATTCTGGGACGTTTTAAAAGCATGGCGATATGTACACTTTTCGGTACGCTTTTTAAGCGTACCTATAGGTTAAGACCTATGGCCACGCTTTTTAAGCGTGGCAAGAGATGAAAACGTGCCAACAAAAAAAGCGTGCCGATAGATCCACAAAAGCGTGGCGATAGAGCAACCGGCACGCTGGCAGATGTGACCCTTTCAAAAGCGTGCCGATAGCTCAAAAAGCGTGGCGAAAAGCTATCGGTACGCTTTTTTGCACTTTTCGGTACGCTTTTAAAGCGTGACAGAAAACTTATTTCTTGTAGTGCCGTGAATTTTTTAGCTTAACTGCATGATTACATTATTTAACCATGATTTTTATTCTTCTGTGTTTCCTTCACTATGATTGCAGACTTTGCTTTGTTCCATTCTATATGTCCATTGTTAATGTATTTACATGCATACATATGATTAAGGCCATCAATTTTTATTAGCTCACTTATCCCAAATAGCCTACCATTCCATTTACCTTTGTTAGCCACTTTGAGCCTTTTATCCCCATTTATTCTATACTTTACTACATCACTAGCCTTAAGCGGAAAAACAATTAATTACACCATTGAATCTTTGGATTAGCTTAAGATAGAGATTGTGTATCAATTAAGTGTGGGGAACTGTGGAAACTTGGGTTAATGAGAATGTGTTATGTTTCTAATTTATTTGAATATTGGAAATTTGGGTACCTACTCATGCGAGACCAGAAAAACCAGATGCATTGATATGTTATTTTTGCTTTCATGTTCAAAAATAAATAAATAAATATTACAAAATAAATAAATAAATAAATAGGGGACAAAACTGCCCCAATGCTAAGTTTAATAAAAGATCAATGCATAGGTAGTGAAATTAAAGAAAATTTTGGTACATGAGTATGTGATGCAAAAGTGGGAATTATGGGTAGCTAGGCATGAATTAGAATTACATAGTGTATGTGTGTGTGTTAGGTGAGAGCTTAGGCTAGTCAAAGATTCAATTTACAGCTCACTTGGCCATATATATATGCACCCTCATCCTTACCTTAGCCCCATTACAACCTTGAAAAGCCTTCATGATGTTTGCATTTGTACACTTAATATTTGTTGAATGGTTAGATGAAGAACAAAGTTTTAGAAAGCATGACTAGAGAAGAGTATAGTGGTTTAACCCCAAACACTTGAGTGATTAGAGTGCATGTACAAATTCAGTGAGGGTTCAATGGCTCATTTCTATATGTCTATATTTGATCATTTCTAGTATGGCAAGTTTGTGAACTATTTTGATTAACTCAACTTAATTGTGAATGTGTTTTGATATGATTGATTTAGCCCTTGATTGTGCATATATGATTTCTTGAAAAATTTGACTTAATTTGACCACATCGATACTTATATATATATATATAGATAGATGGTAATTAGAATAGCATGATTCATGTAGGTAGCTTGCATCTAGATAGATTGCATTGCATAACTTCCACCATTCTGATTTCACTCTTTTGGTTCTCTTGAGCTTAGCATGAGGACATGCTAATGTTTAAGTGTGGGGAGATTGATAAACTACTATTTTATGGTTTATCTTGTGTTAATTTGAGTGGTTTTTATCAAATATTTGCACCCTTATTCATACAATTGCATGATTTTACAATTCCTTCCTAGTTTTGTTCTATGGTTGAAAACTTGCTTCCAAAGCCTTTAAATTGTGTATTTTAATTCCCCTTTATACCATTCGATGCCGTGATTTTTGCATTAAGTGTTTTCAGGCTTTATAGGGCAGGAATGGCTTAGAGGATGGAGAGGAAGCTTGCAAAAATGGAAGGAACGCGAGAAAATGAAGTTTTAAGAAGCTGGCAGCGATGCGTACGCGTGGACGACGTGTACGCGTGCCTAGCACAGAAAACAAGCGACGTGTACACGTGACTGACGCGTACGTGTGACAAGGAATTTCGCCAAGCGACGCGTACGCGTGACTTAGATTGCAGAAAGCGCTGGGAGCGATTTCTGGGCTTCTTTTTGGCCCAATTCCAAGCCCGAGAACACAGAATATAGGCTGCATAGTGTGGGAATCATTTATCATCAATTCATTCATATAATTTTAGGTTTTAGATGTAGTTTTTTAGAGAGAGAGGCTCTCTCCTCTCTCTAGGATTTAGGATTTTAGGTTTAGCTTTTCTTAATCTCAGATTTCTATTTTACTTTGATTTAGTGTTTCTTCTACTCTTATTAGTTCTAGAACTTTAGTTCATCTATTTCTCTTGTTGGTTTATTTATTTCCCCAATTTGGTTTATGAACCCTCCATGTTAGATTTGATTTTATATTTAATGCAATTTGAGGTATTTCATATTTATTGCTTCTTGCTGTAATTGTTATCTTTGATGCTTGCAATTGTTGGTTTTAGATTTTACATTCCCTATTACTTTTCTATGTCTTTATGTTGTGCCTTCCAAGTGTTTGATAAAATGCTTGGTTGGATTTTAGATTATATTTTTTATTCTTGGCTTTGGTTGAGTAATTGGAGACTCTTGAGTTATCAAACTCCTTGTTGATTGATAATTGAAAGTTGCTGATTGATTTGGATCCCTCTAAAGCTAGTCTTTCCTTAGGAGTTGACTAGGACTTGAGGAATCAATTTAATTCATCCACTTAACTTTCCTTCATAGTTAGAGGTTAACTAAGTGGTAGCAATAAACAATTCTCATCACAATTGATAAGGATAACTAGAATAGGACGTCTAGTTCTCATACCTTGCCAAGTTGTCGATTTAATTCTTGCAATTTAGTTTTCTTGTTCCTTATTCAAAACCCCAAAAAGATACTTTTCCATAGCCAATAATAAATATACCTCCCTGTAATTCCTTGAGAGACGACCCGAGGTTTGAATACTTCGGTTATTATTTTTATTGGTTTGTTACTTGTGACAATCAAATTTTTGTATGAAAGGATTCTTTGTTGGTTTAGAAACTATACTAGCAACGAGGATTTATTTGTGAAATTCTTTACTAGCAAGAATCCGTTCATCATATACCTTAAAGCCATTCGAAACTTTAGCACTTCCTCTTTAATCCGAGCTCCTTCTCGGACTTCTGCGAGTAAGTCGAGCTCTTCCCTTTGTGCTTGGGAGTTGGTATCCTCATTGTAGAAGATCACCTTAGGAGATCTTTCCTCTACCTCTACGGGAGTCATTGCCTCCATTTCGTAAGCAAGTCGAAAGGGTGATTCCCCAATGGTGGAATATGGGGTCGTCTGATATACCCACAGGACTTGCGGGAGCTCTTCAGCCTAGGCTCCTTTTGCGTCCTGTAGTCTTTGTTTTAACCCGGCCAATATGACTTTGTTGGCGGCTTCCGCCTGTCCGTTGGCTTATGGGTGTTCCACGGAGGTGAACTGGTGCTTTATTTTTAAATCAGCTACCAAGTTCCTGAAGCCTGTGTCGGTGAATTGAGTGCCATTGTCTGTGGTGATGGAGCATGGGACCCCAAACCTTATGACAATATTTCGATATAGGAACCTCCGACTTCTTTGGGTGGTGGCAGAGGCTAATGGCTCTGCCTCAATCCACTTTGTAAAGTAGTCTATCCCTATGATGAGGAGCTTGACTTGCCCCGATCCCTAGGGGAATGGTCCGAGGAGGTCGAGCCCCCACTTTGTGAATGGCCAGGGTAAAGTGACGCAGATAAGCTCTTCTGGGGGTGCGATATGGAAGTTGGCGTGTTTCTGGCATGGTGGGCATATTTTGACGAACTCTATTGCTTCCTTTTGTAAGGTCGGCCAGTAAAAACCAGCTCGGAGTACCTTTTTGGAAAGAGCTCGTGCTCCAAGGTGGTTGCCGCACATGCCACTGTGAACTTCGTCTAAGACTTCCTTTGTAGTGGAGGTCGGGACGCATTTTAGGAGGGGTGTAGAGATTCCTCTCCAACATAGGACATCGTGCACTATGGTGTAGTACTGTGCTTCTCGTACTAGCCTTTTTGCCTCTTTTTTATCTGCTGGTAGTATCTCCTTGGTTCCAGTCTGATATACCTAGGACCTCTTCTTCTGCTGAGGTTGATGGATTTTGCAGTGTTTCTTGGATGATGCTTTTATTCTTGCCCCCTGGTTTGGTGCTAGCTAGTTTCGAAAGTGCATCAGCTTGGGCATTTTGTTCCCGAGGTATATGTTGGATCCCGTATCCCATGAATTTTCTGAACTATTTTCTGGTCTTATCCAGGTATTTCTTCATGGTGGGATCCTTAGCCTGATAGCTCCCTTCTATTTGAGAGGTGACCACTTGTGAGTCGCTAAATATGGTGAGCTTTTGAGCTCCAACTTCCCTAGCCAGCTTCAAACCAACCAGTAGGGCTTCATATTCGGCTTGGTTATTTGAAGTGGGAAACCCGAACCTTAAGTAGAGTTCGAGCTGGGTTCCCTGATTACTTTCTAGGATGACACCTGCTCCACTCCCGACTTTGTTTGATGAGCCGTCTACATGGAGGTTCCAATTAGTGGGGGTGCCTGGGGTGTCGGTGTATTCTGCGATGAAGTCGGCCAAGTATTGAGACTTGATGGCAGTACGAGCTTCATACTTACGGTCAAATTCGGACAACTCAACTGCCCATTGTAGGATTCTTCCAGCTAAGTCAGTTTTCTGTAAGATACCTTTTTTGGGTTGGTTGGGCTTTTCATGTTGAGTATGATCTGGCATTTATCTGGGTTTACTTCAATTCCTCTCTAGGTGAGCATGAAGCCCAAGAATTTGCCAGCTTCTACCGCAAAAGTGCACTTTGCAGGATTTAGTCTCATCCTGTGCTTTCTTATAGTGCCGAACACTTCGGCTAGGTCGAACAGTAGCGCTTCTTCTCTTTATGTCTTTATCAACATGTCGTCAATGTAGACCTCCATTAGCTTTCCGATATGGTTAGCAAAACCTTTGTTCATTAACCTCTGGCATGTAGCCCCTGCGTTTTTAAGTCCGAATGGCATGACTACATAGCAGTAGTTTGCCCTTGGGGTTAGGAACGAGGTTTTCTCTTGGTCAGGTTGATACATTGAAATTTGGTTGTACCCCGAGTAAGCGTCCATGAAGGAAAGGTATTGGTATCCTGATGAGGCATCGACTAGAGTGTCTATATTCGGGAGTGGGTGGGGATCCTTTGGGCAGGCTTTGTTGAGGTCGGTGTAATAAGTGCACATCCGCCACTTTTCATTTGACTTTTTGACCAGTACGACATTGGCCAGCCATAAAGGGTACTTGACCTCCCTTATGAACCCCGCCTCTAGTAAGGCCTGTACCTGTTCTTCCACGGCTTGCGATCTCACTAGGCCGAGCTTTCGACGTTTCTGTTGTACTGGCCGAGATTCTGGGTATACTGCCAGTTTGTGGCACATTAGTCCGAGATCTATGCCGGGCATGTCTGCGGTCTTCCAAGCGAAGAGATCGGAGTTGTCCTTTAGGAACTTTACAAGCAGCTCTTTCAGGTCTCCTTTTAGATTCGCCCCTATTTTTGTTGTTTTGTCCTGAGTATCTCCGATATGAACTTCTTCGGTCTTGCCTTCTGGTTGGGGACAAAGTTCTTCACGAGCTCGGGTTCCCCCGAGTTCAATAGTGTTGGTTTCTTTTCCTCTGCGGTCTCCTTTAAGGCTCAGACTTTCGTTGTAACAGCGTCGCACGAGTCTATGGTCTCCCTTTATGGTGGCGATCCCCTCTGGAGTTGGGAACTTCATACATAGGTGTGGAGTGGAGACTACCGCCGCGAGCTGATTTAGCATTGTCCGACCTATGAGGGCGTTGTACGCGGAGCTCACATCGACTACAATGCAATCTATACTTAGCTTTCTAGACCGTGTTCCTTTTCCGAAGGTTGTGTGCAGTGGGATGTACCCAAGTGGTTGGATTGGGGTGTTTCCGAGCCCGAACAGGCTATTAGGATATGCTTTGAGCTCTTTTTCTTGTAGGCTGAGCTTGTCAAAGGCGGATTTGAACAGGATATCCGCAGAGCTTCCTTGGTCTACCAATATTCGGTGGAGATTGGCATTGGCAAGTATGATGGTATCGACCACGGGGTCATCATGTCCCAGGATGATGCGGCGTCTTCTTGAGTGAAGGTAATAGTGGGGAGGTGGGGCGACCTGTCCCCTTCTCCGACATGGTACACCTCTTTAAGGTGTCTTTTGCGGGATGACATTTATCATGTGAAATGTCTCTCCGGGGTGTGAGGGGGACGTTCAGCTCGTTCGTGGTCTTCGTTCCTTCTTCTCCTTTTTGGTTCGTCAGCTCCATTGGCTAAGAACCGATCTAGTCGCCCTTCTCGTGCGAATTTTTCTATGACATTCTTCAGGTCGTAGCACTCGTTGGTAAAATGCCCATAGATTTGGTGGTATTCACAATACTATGTCCGACTTCCTCATTTCTTGTGTTTAATCGGGCGAGGGGATGGGATCTTCTCAGTGTTGCATATCTCTCCGGTTGGTCTTCTTTTTTTCTAGACTCTTTATCCTTATCCCGAGGTGGGTAGGAGAATCCGATCTTTGAGGTTTCTCCTAATCGGGAGTTCTCTTCCATATTGATGTACTTTTCTGTCCGTTCTTGTACATCGTTCAGAGATGTTGGGTTTTTCTTGGATATGGAGTGGCTAAAGGGTCCTTCCCACAGACCGTTGATGAGTCCCATAATCGCTGCTTCTGTAGGAAGGTTTTGTATGTCAAGGCATGCTTTATTGAATCTATCCATGTAACTGCGGAGGCTTTCCCGATCTCCTTCTTTAATCCCTAGCAAGCTTGGAGCGTGCTTGGTTTTATCCTTTTTGGATGGAGAACCTGGCTAAGAACTTCTTGGAAAGGTCATCGAAGCTTGCGATCGATCTTGGTGGCAGGCTGTCAAACCACTTTATTGCCGTCTTGGTCAAGGTGGTCGGGAAGGCTTTTCAACGGGTCGCGTTTGAGGCATCCATGAAGTACATCTGACTCCTGAAATTACTGAGGTGATGACTTGGGTCGGACGTACCATTGTATAGGGTCATGTCAGGGGCCTTGAAGTCCTTTGGGACCTTTGCCTTCATGATTTCTTTCGTGAACGGGTTTTGGTCCTTGTGGGGGCTGTTTTCGCGGTTGGGTTGAGCGGTTTTAGTCTTGAGGTTGGCTTCAAGCTTCAAGAGTTTATCTTCGAGTTCTGGACGCCGTCTTTTTTCTCTCCGGAGATCTCGCTCGGCTTCGCGCTGACGTTTGGCTTCTTGTTCGAGCTGTTTGAGTCGATCCTGCTATTCACGAATGGCATCTAAAATTTCTACGTTCTGAGTCTGCTTGTCTCCCTTGGATTGGTGTGTGTCCTTTGTGGAGTTTGGTGCGGTATTCGTGTTCTTAAGTGGCCTTTCTTCTTCTAATCCCGAGTTGAGGTCATTGGCAGGGTTGTTTGCCATGGTGATGGGATGACTTCCAGATTCCCTGGCAACGGTGCCAATGTTCTGAGGATTACCTGAAATAGGGAGGTCGATCTCGGATAAGATCTTCTGGTCTGGCCAAGGTTGCCGTGCCCAACTTGTTGGAGCTTGAGATGCTGCTGGTCCTCGATCACCGGAGGGGGGTGGTGCCTGCAAGAGACTCCGATGCTTAAGTCAGTACGGGCTTTAGGCAGGTTTTTTATAGAATTAGAGTATGAGTTATACCTGGGTGCTCCAGTGTATTTATAATAATGCTTGATGATCTTCCTTTGAGATAAGTTGGTTATCTTATCTTAACTTTTTGTGGAGGAGATCTTTATCCTTTGGTCAACCGCCTTCTGGTGAGCGGTGATCCTTTTGCTTTGGGCCTTCTTGGGCCTCTGAGGCATTTGTCCGAGCTCTTTTCAAAGAGGTCGGTGTTGGGCCAACCTTTCATGAGGTCAGTCCCTTTGTCTTCATCCAACTCGACCCTATAGCTCGGACCGGTGTATGAACAATTAGTGTATATAAAAACTCATCAATGATTGAATCCTTTTCTGGATCAACCTCTCCAAAATCTTCAACCATGATATACCTTAGAGGTTGTGCACCCTCTTCAACATCCAATTCAAACTCCTTGGAAGGAGGCTCTATGACACGAGATTTCCATGGACTTTCAACATCTCTAAGTCTTCAACCACTTCTTCCTCTTCAACAATTATGGCTTCCTCTATTTGTTCCAATACAAAGTCCCATTCCTCATTTTCCACCGGAGTTTCTAATCTCTCTTTCATGCTATGCTCTTCATTTGATTTTCTACATGTGGCCATGGGAGTGCTTTGAGTGCATAAGTGTTGGGAGGCTAAGTTGGTTACTACCTTGGTCAAGGTAGCCATGAATTGGTCTTGTCTCCTTTGAGCTTCAAGTCGCTCTTGAAGTAATGAAATGAGAATGTCATTCATTGGGGCTTGAGGTGGATAGGAGGGTTCATTATGTGGGAGAAAGGGTTCATAATAGGAAGGTGGTTCATCTTGGTAGAAGTATTGAGATGGTGTATATAGAGGTGGTGGTTCTTGGGAGTATTGATGTTGGAATTGGGGTGGTTCTATGTATGGTTCATATGGCTCATAAGCTTGTTGGTATGGTGGAAATGGATTATGATCATATGGAGGTGTATGGTGGTATGAGGCTTTTGAGTATGGTGGTTGAGGGCTATGTTGAGGAGGAGGGGTCATAGGCATATGGTGGTTATGGTTGATAACCACAAGGAGGTCTACCACATCCATTGAATTAGTATGCATCATGGAATGGTTCTTGCTCATAGTATGTTGGAGGAAGTTGTTGCCAAGAAGGTTGTCCATAAGTTTGAGGAAGTTGCCAAAAAGGTTCTTCATAATAGAAAGAGAAAAAAAGAACAAAAGCTAATAAGAAACAAAGAAAATAAACTCCTAAAACTAGCAAAAATTAGCAAACAAACCAAAAATCAAGCTATTCACAATATCAACATATTAACAATAACCAATAACAAGCGCACATTTGCGATTCTCCAGCAATGGTGCCAAAAACTTGACGGAGGGAAATCGTCAGTTAGAATTTTCACAAAATAATCTCATCGAAGTATAGATTTGTTCCGAGGGTTACCTGAAATTGTAGGTCGATCTCGGACGAGATCTTCTGTACTGGTCGGAGATGACGTGTCCGGCTGGTGGGTGGCGGCCGGAGCTATCGTGTCCAATTTGTTGGACTGGCTGCGCTGCTGATCCTTTATCATTGGAGGGTGGTGGTACCTGCAAGGGACTCCGATGCTTAAGTTAGCAAGGATATTAAGCAGGTTTTTAGTAGGATAAGAGTATGAGTTATACCTGGGTGCTCCAGTGTATTTATAATGGTGTGAAGTGACCCTTTTAGATAAGATAAGTTAGTTATCTTATCTTTAAGTGAGGTCATCTTATTTTCAAGGGAACTGCCCTTATCTCTATGGCTTGGGCTGCCTTTGGATTTGGGTCGTGTTCCTCTATTTGGGCCCTTTACTGGGCTTTCCTGGCAATTTGGCCGAGCTCTTTGAGAAGAGGTCGGATAATCTGACCTGAAGAGGTCGGTCGCTTTGTCGCTAAAACATCCTGGGTCGGACAACTCGACCCAGGGTATGAACAGTGCCCCTGCTCGAGCTTGGTCCCCTTTTTTTTGAGGTCGAGCCTTAGTTTTAGGACTTCGATCCTTCTCTGGTGAGGTCGAACTCGAGCATTTTGTCAACTTCATTGAAGCTTTCGAATGCAAAGTGTTTTTCTTCGTTTCCTTTTAAGCGTGCCCTTTTGTATTTAGCGTCCTTGCCTTGGGAATGTGCGAGGATTTAATCCCCTCATTAATTGTTTTTAATGCCCCGTTTCTCTTCTTCCTTTATTTTGAATTTTACACTCAAAAAACAGTTTTCTCTTCTCTGTGACTTCCCCTCTTTTCTCTCTGACTTTCTGTTTTGCATTTTTTCTTTTTTTCTCTGCGACGCTTGTTTGGTACTTTGTTGGTGCTTTTCTTGAGAGGTGTTTTCCGGTTTTGTCACTCCGGCTTTCAACCTTCTTCAGAGCTTTCTCCTTTTTTCAGGTTAGTTCTTCCTTCCGCTTCTTTACTTCCTTCGTCGCTTGGGTTGTTCTATTTCTGGCTTGACTTTTGTGAAGTTTGAACCTTTTTTGTTTCGCCGTGCATCTGCTGGTTACTGCTGTGGGGGTATTTTTTTATTTTGAAATGATTCTTCTGTATTTCTAGGGTTCGTGCCGTTTATTGCTTTCTGGTTTGTGTTCTTCTTTTATGAACTGCATGTTGTGATTGGGGCTTATGAATCTATCTGCTTTCTCAAAGATTGCTTCTTTGATGACTTTCGCCATGTTAGTAGTTTTCTTTGCTGATGAACTTTGTAGAAGATAGCGATTTTCTAGTAGCTTGCTTTGATTTTCTTTGTGTCGCTGCTTTTGTTGAAAAAGGGTTATTACCTTCCTGTTAGGACATATAAAGATGTAGGCTTGTATATTTTTCCTGAGCCCTTGTCCCCTGATTGCCTCCAAAGGATGCCCCTGGGTCTTTGGTGTGGATCCTGGGGTGTCCTTTTTGCTGTTTGCGTTGCTCTTAGTCATTTTTGTCCGAGTTGATTTCTTCATTATGGTAGAGTTGTTTATTTAGTAATTTCTCTCTTTTTCTTTGTTGTAGGATTATTTGACCTTGTCTTCCTCTCGCAAAAATATTGTTGAGGTCTCCTCCAAAGTCCCTGATAGCATGGCCGATTGGGTGGATTCTATGGTTTTTTTGTGTATTTCACTGGTTGATTCTGAATTTTGTGAGCAGCTTAGGAAGTTTAATAGGGTTTGTAGTAATAGTAGTGAGGAAAAGAATTATGAGCTTGTATCTCCTACTTCTGAAGAGAGAGTTTGTTTTTCTACTCGGTTTGTTGGAGACTGTCCCTTTTTCTATGCGTATGACTTCTTTTTTAGTCAGATGAATATTACTCTTCCTTTCACTCCTTTTGAGACCAACCTGTTATGGTCTTGTAATGTAGCTCCATCCCAACTCCACCCCAACTCCTGGGGCTTTATAAAAATTTTTCAATTACTGTGTCATGAACTGGGTGTCCATCCTTCCCAATCCCTCTTCTTTTATATTTTTGTTTTAACAAAACCTGGGGTGGTTAAGAAGAAGGCTGCCTGGGTTTCTTTCCGAGCTTCTCAGGGAAAGAAAGTTTTTTCCATGTACGACGAATCTTTCTGTGATTTTAAAAACTATGTTTTCAAGGTCCGAGCTGTTGAAGGAACTCGCCCCTTTTTCCTGGATGAGAATGATGAACCTACTTTTCCCTTAGAGTGGCAAAAGAATGTTGTTGTGTCGAAGTATTCATGGGAGATGTTGGACGAGGTCGAGCAGGCCTTTATGAGTGTGTTGGAGGAGAATTGGGGGTAACCTCCTTACCTTGACACTAAGAGGTTTTTAGGGGACCACTCGCTTCTCCAAACTGAGCTGGGTAGTGGTCGACTTCTTTTTTCTATCTGTTTTTACTTCTTTTCAAATTTTTCTTCTTTTCTGATTTGTAACTTGGCTTTGCTGGTCTTTTGTTTGTTTCAGAGATGGCCAAGACTTCAGATTCCATGAAGGCCTTTAAGAAAGCCAAGAAGGCTACTGCAACTCAGCTTGCTTCGTCCAAGGCTGCTGGCGAGGGATCTTTCCAGGTTCCTCCTAGGAAATCGGTATCAGTTGCTGCAGGGTTGGGAAGGATAATCCCTACCCCTTCAACTCGTTTAGTTGATCCTCCTCAGTCTTCTACTGCTAACTCTTCTCCCACCGGCGCTCCTCCTCCAAAAAAGCAAAAAACGGCTGAGCCTTTTAACCTTGATGCCCCTGACTTCGATGTTGTTGAGTTTGTCGACCAGCAGATCGGTCCTTACTGATGATATTTCTCTTCTTCGCCATCTGGATTTTATTACTCGAAGTAGCATCAAGATGGCACACATGGGGGCGGCCTTATATCAGACTGCTCAAGATCTTCCTCTTCATATTAAGAAGGTCTTTATGGAGGAGGCCAAGTTGGAGTTCCATCGGATGAAGGGTTTGAGGGAGGAGCTCGAGGTGAAGGTGACCAAGCTAGAGAAAGAGTTGGAGGGTGAGAAGGCTAGTTCTGTTGCCTTGGCGGCTTCTATGAAGTTGGCTGAAGACACGGTGTTGAGGCACAAGGAGAGTTATGTCACGACCTATAGAGAAATAATGCGTCTCAGGGATGATCTAGAGTCTGCCCGAGCTGATTATACCGAGCTCCAGGGTCACCTTGTAGGCAGCGTAAATGATGCTTATGAGAACATGAAGGAGCAGGTTCGGGTTCTTGCACCCGAGCTCGATCTTACTCTCTTCAGTTTGGACAACGTTGTGAGGGACGGTAAGATTGTCCCTGATGACCCTGATGATGATGATGATGTCGAACCTCCTCCTGTGCCTGCCGACAAGACATCTGTTGTGCCGACTTCTTCAATTTCTTCAGCTGAGGCTGGTCATCCTCTGTCGGATCCTGATTGCCAAATCTTGAACCGGGATGATGGGACAGTGGATGCGGTGCCTCTTCAGACTCGCCTTCCTTCACCTCGTGTTGATGCTGCTGAGAAGCCTTCAGATCCTCAATGATTATCCTGGACATTTGTGTAGATAGCCCGGCTTGTGGGCTTTGAACCTTTTATATGTTGTAATTGGTAGCTCTGACTTTTTGATACTTTCTTAGTTGCTTGTTTAGCAACTTTATTTTGAAAAACAAAGTGGTTTCTCGAGCTTTTGGGGCTGACTTTTTATAGCCTCTTGAGTTTGTTATTGTTCATACCCTGGGTCAAGCTGTCCGACCCGGGATGTTTAGCGACAAAGTGACCGACCTCTTCAGGTTAGACTATCCGACCTCCTCTCAAAGAGCTTGGCCAAATCAACAGGAAAGCCCAAAAAAGGGACCAACTCAAGGAACACGACCTAAATCTAAAGGCAGTCCAAGCCTATAGAGATAAGGGCAGTTTCCTTGAAGATAAGATGACCTCAACTCAAAGATAAAGATAAGATAAGATAACTAACTTATCTTATCTAGAAAGGTCACTCTACAACCACTATAAATACACTGGAGCACCCAGGTATAACTCATACTCTGATTCTACTAAAAACCTGTTTAATACCCATGCTAACTTAAGCATCGGAGTCTCTTGCAGGTACCCCCCACCCTCCGATGATCAAGGATCAGCAGTGCAGCCAGTCCAGCAAGTCGGACACGACAGCTCCGGCCGCCACCCACCAGCCGGACATGTCATCTCCGACCAGTACAGAAGATCTCATTCGAGATTGACCTACAGTTTCAGGTAACCCCCGGAACATTGGCACCGTTGCCGGGGAATCTGGAAGTCATCCCATCACCATGGCGGACGACCATGACAACGACCATGACTCAGATTTAGAAGACAGAACACCGCACAAAAATGCGGGCAATACACTGAAAGATACCCCATAATCTAACGGGGAAAAAAACTCATCAAATCCGGGAGTGATTGAAGCATTTCAAAATCGTTTAAAGCAACAGGAAAAAGAAACCCAGCGCCAACGAGAGGTTGAGAAGGATCTACAAAGAGAGGTGAGGCGACGTCGAGAATTAGAAGATAAACTTCTAAAACTTGAAACCGATCTCAACACCAAAACTACTCGGTTCATCCCTTGGGACAACTCACGCAAAGACCAAGATCCATTCACTAGGGAAATCATGAAAACTAAAATTCCTAAGGACTTCAAACTCCCAAATATAACTTTGTACGATCGCACTACAGATCCCAACCATCACCTCAGCAACTTCAGAAGCAGAATGTACCTTACCGACGCCTCCGACGCCGTTCACTGCAAAGCTTTTCCAACAACTCTCACGAAGACAGCAATCAGGTGGTTCGACAACCTACCTCCAAAGTCCATCTCAAGCTTTGACGACCTAGCCAAAAAATTCCTTCCCAGATTCTCCATCCAAAAAGACAAGGCTAAGCACGCCCCCAGTCTACTAGGAATCAGGCAAAGAGATCGGAAAAGTCTTCGCAACTACATGGAGAGATTCAACAAAACATGCTTAGACATACAAAGCTTGCCAATAGAGGCCACCATCATGGGCCTCATCAATGGCCTACGAGAGGGACCTTTTAGCCAATCTATATCAAAGAAATATCCCACATCTCTGGATGAGGTGCAGGAGCGAGCAGAAAAATATATCAACATGGAAGAAAACTCTCGGTTGGGAGAAACCTCAAAATCCGGATTCTCCTACCGAGACAAAGATAAAGAATCCAAAAAGAAGGAAGATCGACAAGGGGAGAAAATTAAAAAATATCACAATTACACTCCTCTTAGGATATCCCTGGTAGATGTCTACAAAGAAGTCTGCCATACAGAAAAAATACCCCCCGCTCGACCCCTCAAAGGCAAAAGAGGAGGAGGAAACTGGAATGAATATTGTGAATACCATTGAATCCGTGGGCACTCCACCAATGGATGCTTTTACTTAAAAAATGTCATAGAAAAATTGGTGAGAGAAGGAAAACTAGATCGGTTTCTGACCACCCGAGATGATGAGCAAAGAAAGAGATGAAGTGATGAAGATGTCGGATGAGATGAGCGATCACCTTGTACACCAGAAAGACACGTCCACATGATACACGGCGGATTTGCAGGAGGAGGAATCTCCAAATCATCTCGCAAAAGATATCTCAAAGAAGTATATCATGTCGAAGGGAAAGAGGAAGCACCCGACATCCCTACAATCACGTTCACCAAGGAAGACGCATCCGATATCATCTTAGGACACGACGATCCCATGGTCATCACCATCATACTGGCAAACACCAATCTCCACCGCACATTAATAGACCAAGGGAGCTCCGCCGACATCTTATTCAAAACTGCCTTCGACAAGCTCAGCTTAGAAGAAAAAGAGCTTAGAGCATACCCGAACAGCCTGTTCGGACTGGGAGATACCCCAGTACAACCACTGGGATACGTGTCACTACATACAACCTTCAGAAAAGGGAACCAATCCAGAACACTCAAAATAGACTACATCGTGGTCAACGTGAGTTCAGCCTACAATGCTTTAATAGGTCGGACAACACTAAATCAACTCGGCGCAATAGTCTCAACTCCACATCTATGCATGAAATTCCCAACTACAGAAGGGATAGCTACGATAAAAGCAGATCAAAAGATGGCACGCCGCTGTTATAACGAAAGTCTAAACCTCAGAGGTAGAGGAGAAGAGTTCGATACAATTAAACTTGGTGGAGTTCAGAGACGAGAAGAACTCCGTCCACAACCCGAAGGTGAAGTAGAGAATGTTCAGATCAGAGACACCTCAGACAAAACAACCAATATTGGCACAATTCTGAAAGGAAATGCAAAAGAATTACTAGTACAGTTCTTACGAGATAATGTTGATCTCTTCGCATGGAAAGCTGCAGACATGCCAGGCATAGACCCCAAGCTAATGTGTCACAAGTTGGTGGTCTATCCAGGATCTCGGCCGGTACAGTAGAGATGAAGAAAACTTGGGCCAGAACGATCCCAAGCTGTGGAAGAACAGGTACAAGCACTACTGGAGGCAGGATTCATAAGAGAACTCAAGTACCCACTATGGCTAGCTAACGTCATCTTGGTGAAAAAATCAAATGAGAAGTGGCAAATGTGCACCGACTACACCGATCTCAACAAAGCCTGCCCAAAAGATCCTTACCCACTCCCAAGTATCAACGCTCTGGTAGACGCTTCATCCGGATATAGATACCTCTCATTTATGGATGCATATTCTGGATATAACCAAATCCCAATGTATCCACCAGATCAAGAAAAGACCTCGTTTTTAACACCAAAAGCAAATTACTGCTATATTGTGATGCCTTTCGGTCTCAAGAATGCGGGAGCTACTTATCAAAGGCTAATGAACAAAGTCTTTTCCGATCATATCGGAAAAATCATGGAAGTCTACGTGGATGACATGTTAATAAAGAGACAAAGTGAAGAGACATTATTGTCCGACCTGGCCCAAGTGTTCAACACTATAAGGAAGCATGACATGCGACTCAATCCTGCAAAATGCACCTTTGCAGTAGAAGCGGGCAAATTCCTAGGTTTCATGCTCACACAAAGAGGAATTGAAGCAAATCCAGACAAATGCCAGGCCATACTCAACATGAAGAGCCCAACTTGTTTCAGAGAGGTACAACAACTCAATGGGAGATTGGCAGCCTTATCCAGATTCTTAGCAGGATCAGCGATAAGATCTCTCCACTTCTATGCCACTTTAAGGAAAGGAAAGAAGTTCGAATGGACAGTGGAATGCGAGCAAGCCTTCTGGGATCTCAAAAATTTCCTGGGACGACCACTTATCCTAACTCGACCACGAGAGAAAGAACCACTCGTATTGTACCTTGCGATAGGAAGTCGGGCAGTAGCCTCAGCACTGGTTCGAGAGGACGACAAAGGGCAACAACCTGTATACTTCATTAGTAAAGCGCTGCAGGGATCCGAGCTGAACTACCAAAAAATAGAAAAGTTTACCTATACTCTCATACTGACATCTCGACGACTTCGCCCGTACTTCCAGGCTCACACCATTAAGGTTCGAACTGACCAGCCCATAAAAGGGATATTGCAGAAAACAGATCTAGCAGGCAGAATTTTACAATGGGCAGTCGAGTTATCCGAATTCGACCTCCAATATGAAGCTCGGACAGCCATCAAATCATAGTACTTGGCCGACTTCATTGCAGAATTCACAGATACCTTGAAAACCCCACAGAATGGAATCTCTACGTGGACGGTTCCTCGAATAAGACTGGAAGCAATGCAGGTGTGATAATAGAAAGCAACCAAGGAACCCAAGTTGAGCTTTCCCTCAAATTTGGGTTCCCAGCCTCAAACAACCAGGAAAAATATGAAGCGTTACTAGCTGGTTTGAAGCTGGCTAAGGAGGTTGGAGATCAAAAATTCAACATCTTCATCGATTCACAAGTAGTCACCTCACAAATAACAGGGAGCTACCAAGCCAAAGATCCCACCATGAAAAAGTATTTGGATAAAACCAAAGAACAGCTCGGACAACTCGGGGAATATAAGATCTGCCACATACCCCGCGAACAAAATGCCCGAGCTGACGCACTTTCAAAACTAGCCAGCACCAAACCAAGGGGCAACAATAGAAGCCTTATCCAGAAAATGCTACAGAACCCGTCAATCTCAGAAGAGGAAAAAGTCCTAGCCATAACAAGTCAGGATCAAGGATGGATGACCCCCATAATTAATTACCTCAAAATAGAAACACTCCCCACAGATGAAAATGAGGCAAAGAGGTTAAAACGGGAGGCTCAGTACTACACTATCATAAACAACACCCTATATAAAAGAGGGATTTTAATACCACTATTAAAATGCGGGCCGACCTCCAACACAAGGAAAGTTTTAGAGGAAGTACACAGTGGCATTTGTGGTAATCATCTCGGAGCACAAGCTCTCACCAAAAAAGTACTCCAGGCGGGATTTTATTGGCCAACTCTACAAAAGGAAGCTACAGAGTTTGTAAGAACATGCCCACCATGCCAGAAACATGCCAACTTTCACATTGCCCCTCCAAAAGAGCTCATCAGCGTAACCTCACCTTGGCCATTTGCAAAATGGGGACTCGACCTTCTCGAACCCTTTCCTCAGGGATCGGGACAAGTTAAATTCCTTATAGTAGGGGTAGACTACTTTACAAAGTGGATCGAGGCAGAACCCCTAGCTAATGCTACTGCTCAAAGAAGTCAAAAATTCCTATATAGAAACATTGTCACAAGGTTTGGGGTCCCATACTCCATCACCACAGACAATGGCACCCAATTCACAGATGCAGGCTTCAGAAAATTAGCAGCCGATTTGAACATAAAGCACCAGTTCACCTCTGTCGAACATCCCCAAGCCAATGGACAAGCTGAAGCTGCCAACAAAGTCATATTGGCTGGATTAAAACGGAGATTACAGGATGTAAAAGGAGCTTGGGCTGAGGAACTCCCACAAGTCCTATGGGCATATCGGACAACGCCACATTCCACCACAAAGGAATCACCCTTCCGACTAGCATACGGAGTGGAGGCAATGATCTCGGTAGAAATTGAGGAAGGGTCGCCTAGAGTAGTACACTACAATGAAGAAGCCAACTCCCAACTGCAAAGGGAAGAACTCGACCTACTCCCAGAAGTCCAGGAAAGAGCTCAGATCAGGGAAGAAGCACTAAAACGTCGAATGGCTTCGAGATATAATCAAAAGGTAGTGCCGCGAGGTTTTGTAGAAAACGACCTCACTCTAATCCGAAATGATATCGGAACAACTCGACATGGAGAAGGAAAGCTGGCAGCAAAGAGGAAAGGACCCTACCGAGTCATAGAAGTACTTGGGAAGGGCTACTATAGACTGTCCGAAATCGATGGACGAGAGCTTCCCAGATTGTGGCACGCCTGCAACCTAAGAAGGTACTATAGTTAGGAATGATAAAGGATCTTGGTATAAGGTACGCTCTTTTTCCTGAAAAGGTTTTTTAATGAGGTACCAAGCTAAGACCTACAAACTATCCGACTTACAGGGATGAAAAACTCCCGCATGTATATATTTGCACTTTTCCTTTGAATGAAATATATTTTAGATATTCTACAAATTCTCAAGACGCATTAATCTAAAGCATTCATCGTCCGATTATAAAGCAACAGATCGGCAGAAAGTGAAAAACAGATTCACAGCACGATCACGATAAAGACCAATAGAGATGAAAGCGCGATTCATCTAAAGGTCGACCAAATAAAGATAGAAACCACCTTCTACAAATTGGCAAAGATGAAAGCAGAATAATGCAAGAAGTTATCGAAAGTGATCCGGAAAAAGAACCTGACGAGGTCTTATGGATTTCTAAATAATAACTTAAAGACTGGCCGACATTAAGAAGTCGGACCAAGTCAACCCAAGTTATAAGTAAACCCTGGAAAGAGGTCTGGCCAACCCTATTAAAGAGGATTACTTTAACTTAGAAGGGCCCGAGATGACAAAGTCGGCCCAAAACATAAAGTTATAGAAGTAATCCCTAAAAGAGACCTGACAAGGGTCCAAGAAAGAGCATTACAAAATAACTTAGAAGAGATCGACATGACGAAGTTGGTCTCCTACAACAAACAAGTTATAGAAGTAATCCCTGAAAGAGACCTGACAAGGGTCCAAGAAAGAGGATTACAAAATAACTTAGAAGAGATCGACATGACGAAGTCGGTCTCCTACAACAAACAAGTTATAAAAGTAATCCCTGAAAGAGACCTGACAAGGGTCCAAGAAAGAGGATTACAAAATAACTTAGAAGAGATCGACATGACGAAGTCGGTCTCCTACAACAAACAAGTTATAAAAGTAATCCCTGAAAGAGACCTGACAAGGGTCCAAGAAAGAGGATTACAAAAATAACTTGGAAAAGACGACGCAAAGAAGTCGGTCTCCCACAAACAAGTTATAAAAGTAGTCCCTGAAAGAGACCTGACAAAGGTCCCAAAAAGAGGACTACAAAAATGACTGGAAAGAGGACCAACGTAAAGAAATCGGTTATGGATTGCTAGAAATAAATACAAGTAAGAGCGAGAAAACCGAAATACAAGTTGGATCCACACATCCACGACCTCAAAGGATCCAAGCTACAAGCAGTAAGTACAAAGCAATCCAAAGAGGTCGAGCAACAAGGCTCCAGCATTCTCAAAACCCAGAAAGGTGCCAAGACAAGTGCAAACAAGCATGATATAAAATATAATATTATAACAAGCCTCAGGGTCAGGCCCAAAAGCTTGAAAGCTACTTGTTGTTTTTTCAAAATAAAAAGTTGCTAAACAAGCAACCTGAAGGAGTATCAACAGTCAGCAAAATATTCAAACTACAAAATAAAGAGTTTAAAAGCACACAAGCCGGGCTATCTACACAAACATCCAAGAAAAATCAGCTAAGATCGGGAGCCTTCTCGGCGGCATCAGTACGGGGAGAGGGAGGGCGAGTCTGAATAGGCACAGCATCCACGGTACCATCATCCCGATTCAAGATTTGACAATCCGGATCCGAAACGGATTGACCGACCTCAACTAGGGGAACTGTGGAAGTTGACACTTTGGCAGAAGGCATAAGGGGAGGTTCGACGTCGTCATCATCCTGGTTATCAGGGACAATCTTACCATCCCTCACAACATTATCCAGGCTAAAAAGAGTAAGATCGGCCTCGGGAGCAATAATTCGAACCTGCTCCTTCAAGTTCTCATAAACAGCATTCACACTGTCAACAAGATGACCCTGGAGCTCATAGTAATCAGCTCGGGCAGACTCCAACTCCTCCCTCAGACATACCACCTCCCGATAAGATGTGACATAACTATCTTTATGCCTCAATGCAGTGTCCTCGGCCAACCGCACAGAAGCCGCTAGAGCAAGGGAACTCGCCTTCTCATTCTTCAGATCCTTCTCCAGTTTAGCCACCTTTACCTCAAGCTCCTCCTTCAAGCCCTTCATCCGATCGAACTCCTGTTTTGCCTCCTCCATAAAAGCTTTGGTGGCGTGGAGAGGAAGATTTTGAGCAGTTCGGTACAGGACAACTCCCATATGTGCCATTTTTACACTACTCCGAGTGATAAAATCCAAATGACGAAGGAGCGATACATCATCCATAGGGAGGACACCGTAAAGACCAATCTACTGATCTACAAACTCGACCGCGTCAAAATCAGGGGCTTCAAGGTTGAAAGGCTCAATTGTTTTTTGTTTCTTGTTGGGAGGAGAACCAGAAGTAGCAGCGGAAGACTGTGGAGGGTCGGCCAGGCAAACCCGAGGAGTGGGAATCACCTTCCTCGGCCCAGGAGAACTCGGCACGGGCGGCTTCACCTGAACTTGAGAAGATCCCTCTCCCACCGCCTTGGCCGAGATATTTTGAGCAGCAGCAGCCTTCTTTGCCTTTTTTAAGGCCTTCATGGAATCATTATTCTTCGACATCTCTGAAAATACAGAATCGACCACAGTAATGGGTTACAATCACAAAAAAGAAGAAGCAAAACTAAAAAGCAAGTATAGAAACAAATCAGACAGTACCCAAAGCAGTTCGAACCAAAGATGGATCACTCAAAGATCTTTTTGTATCAAGATGGGGTGGTTCCCCCCATAAATCTTCAAGAACAATTACAAAAGCCCGCTCAACCTCGTCAAGCATCTCCCATGTATAGCGAGACACTCTCACATTCTTCTGCCACTCTAGAGGGAAAGCAGGCTCATCATTCTCATCAAGAAAAAAGAGGCAGACCCCCTCAACAACACGGACTCTAAAGAAATAATTCTTAAAGTCCTTAAAAGACTCATCATACATGGCAAAAACTTTATGACCCTGGGCAGACCTGAAAGAAACCCAGGAAGCTTTCTTTTTGGAAGAACCTCCAGGCTTGGCAGAAACAAAAAGATAAAGGAAAAGAGTTTGAGAAGGCATTACGCCTAACTCTTGGCAAAGCAGCTGAAAGATCTTGATAAAACCCCAGGAATTCGGATGAAGCTGGGATGGGGCAATGTTACACGACCACAATAAGTCGGTCTCGAAAGCAGTAAAAGAAAAAGTAATGTCCAACTGGCTGAAGAAATATTCATAGGCATAAAAGAAGGGACGCTCCCCCTCAACCGAAGTAGGAAAACAAACCGTCTCATCAGAGTCGGGCGCTACAAGCTCATAATCCCTCTCCCGGGTACTGCTACCACAAATCCTATGACAAGGGAGTCCAGCCAATCGGACATCCCCTCGGGAACTTTAGAAGACATCTTTACAATGTTATTGCGAGAAGACATGAGGCCAACTAATCCTACAATAAGAAAAGAAGATTGGATTACTAAAAAACATCTCGGACGAGGGGCAAAACAACTCAACTAATATGATACAGAAGAACAAATAGAAAAGGAAAACCCCAAGACTCAAACCAAAGCCCTGGGGCATCCTTTGGAGGCAGTAACAAAGCAAGATTTCAGGAAAAATCTATAGCTCACATCCCGACATTTCTCAAAACAAGAAAAGAAGATCTCAAATAACAAACGTTTCGAAAAAGGAAAACACAAAGTCATCAAAGCCACTATCTTCCTACAGTCTATCTGCAAAGAGCATCGCCAACATCAAACATGCCAAGCGGAAATCGTCAAAGATACAACCTTTTTCAGAATCAAACAGAATCATCATTCCAAAACTTCAAAATCAAAAGCACAAACAGAAACGGTGATACCATGCAAAACATAAAAGCATCAAACAAAGAGGAAATGCGAAAAGGTTCATGCAAAAGATGAAGAAACTCCCAGAACACACATTACAACAGCAATCAGACACGACAAAAGAAGAAAGATCCAAACTTTCTCCAAGCAAAATCAAAACTTTCTCAAAATCAGACAGGAAAATGACGAGGAAAAGAAAGGAAGAAAAACCAACCTGAATGAAGAAAGAAGCTTCAAAGGAGATTGAAAGATGGAATCACCCAGAGAATCGCCAAATGATGCTGCAACGCAAGAAAAGGCAAAATGCAGGCGAAAACAGAAAGTGAGAGAGTGAAGGGAGAAGTTACGAAGAAAGACGAAGAAGAAAAACCATTTTTTGATCGTGAATTTCAAAAATAAAAGCCAAGGGAACGGGCAATTAAAACCAATTAATGAAGGTATTTAAAGCCTCGCATATTCCCAAAGCCAAAACGCTAAATATAAAAGCGCGTGCTTTTAGTGGAAGCGAAAGAGGAAATGTTCCACATTCAAAAAAGAACTCTACAAAATTGACAAAATGCTCGAGTTCGACTTCACCAAAATCGAAGGCTTAAACCTCCGAAAAAAAGACCGAGCTCGAGCAGGGGCACTGTTCATACCCTGGGTCAAGCTGTCCGACCCGGGATGTTTAGCGACAAAGCGACCGACCTCTTCAGGTCAGACTGTCCGACCTCTTCTCAAAGAGCTCGGCCAAATCGATAGGAAAGCCCAAAAAAGGGCCCAACTCAAGGAACACGACCCAAATCCAAAGGCAGTCCAAGCCTATAGAGATAAGGGCGGTTCCCTTGAAGATAAGCTGACCTCAACTCAAAGATAAAGATAAGATAAGATAACTAACTTATCTTATCTAGAAAGGTCACTCTACAACCACTATAAATACACTGGAGCACCCAGGTATAACTCATACTCTGATTCTACTAAAAACCTGTTTAATACCCATGCTAACTTAAGCATCAAAGTCTCTTGCAGGTACCCCCCCACCCTCCGGTGATCAAGGATCAGCAGTGCAGCCAGTCCAGCAAGTCGGACACGACAGCTCCGGCCGCCACCCACCAGCCGGACACGTCATCTCCGACCAGTACAGAAGATCTCGTCCGAGATCGACCTACAGTTTCAGGTAACCCTCGGAACAGTTATTATTATAACTTGTGCTTTTTCATAACATGTTTGTCTACATCTGTCTGGTACCTTTTTAGGCTTTTGGGAGTGTTGGAGCCTTGTTGTCCGACCTCTTGTGATTGCCTTTGTATTTTCATACTTGTGGCTTGATTCTTTTGAGGTTGTGGATGTTTTGGGTCCAACTTTGTATGTCGACTTCCTTATTTCGGTTTGAAGTTATTTCTAGAAATCCGTTTTGTTTGGACCTTTGTTAGGTCTCCTTTAAGGATTACTTTTATAATGTTTGTGGGAGTCCGATTTCATCATGTCGGTTTTTGCTAAGTTATTTCTAGTAATCCTCTTTTTGGACCTTTGTCAGGTCTCTTTTAGGGATTACTTTATAACTTTATGTTCTAGGCTGACTTCATCATGTCGGGCCTTTCGAAGTTATTTTAGCAATCCACTTTTTTGGACCTTGTTCAGGTCTCTTTCAGGGATTTATTTTTATAACTTTTATGTTCTGAGCCGACTTCATCGTGTCGGGCCCTTCAAAGTTATTTTAGTAATCCTCCTTTTTGGACCTTGCTCAGGTCTCTTTCATGGATTACTTTTATAACTTTATGTTCTGGGCCGACTTCATCATGTCGGGCCCTTCGAAGTTATTTTAGTAATCCTCTTTTTTGGACCTTGTTCAGGTCTCTTTCAGGGATTACTTTTTATAACTTTATGTTCTGGGCCGACTTCATCATGTCGGGCCCTTCGAAGTTACTTTAGTAATCCTCCTTTTTGGACCTTGTTCAGGTCTCTTTCAAGGATTACTTTTAAAACTTTATATTCTGAGCTGACTTCATCATGTCGGGCCCTTCGAAGTTATTTTGGTAATCCTCTTTTATAGGGCTGGCCAGACCTCTTTCCAAGGATTTACTTTTTATAACTTTGGTTATTGTGTTCGACCGGTCCGACTTGTTTTCGTCGACCGGTCTTTTAAGGTATTTTTTAGCAATCCATTTATTTAAGACCTCGTCAAGTCCTTTCTATGGATCACTTTCGATAATTTCTTGCATTATTCTGTTTTAATCTTTGCCAATTTTGTAGAAAATGGGTTTAATCCCCGTTTGGTCAACCTTTTGATGAATTTTATTTTCATCTTTGTTGGCCTTTATCGTGATCGTGCAGTGAATTTGGTTTTCACTTTCTGCTGATCTGTGGCTTTATAATCGGACAATAAGCGTTTCAAATTAATGCGTCTTGAGAATTTGTAGAAGATCTAAACAAATTTTATTCAAAAGAGAATGTAGATATATACATGTGGGAGTTTTATCCCTCTAAGTCGGGCAATTTATAGGTCTTTGGCTTGGCACCTCATTAAAAAACCTTTTCAGGAAAAAGAGTGCCCCTTATCCTAAGATCCTTTATCACCCGTAACTATAATACCTTCTCAGGTTGTAGGCGTGCCACGACCTAGGGAGCTCTCGCCCTTCGGGTTCGGGCAGTCTGTAGTAGCCCTTCCCAAGTACTTCTATGACTCGATAGGGTCCTTTTTGCCGCCAGCTTTCCTTCTCCAGGTCGAGTTGTTCCGATATCATTTCGGATTAGGATGAGGTCATTCTCGGCAAAACTTTGTGGCACTACCTTTTGATTATATCTCAAAGCCATTCGACGTTTCAACGCCTCTTCCCTGATCCGAGCTCTTTCTTGGATTTCCGGAAGTAGGTCGAGTTCTTCCCTTTGATGTTGGGAGTTGGTTTCTTCATTATAGTGGATCACTCTGGGCGACCCTTCTTCAATCTCTACTGGGATCATTGCCTCCATTCCATAAGCTAATTGGAAGGGTGATTCCTTTGTAGTGGAATATGGCGTTGTTCGGTATGCCCATAGGACTTAAGGAAGCTCTTCAGCCCAAGCTCCCTTTGCGTCCTGTAATCTCCATTTTAGCCCAGCCAATATGACTTTGTTGGCAGCTTCGGCTTGTCCATTGGCCTGGGGATGTTCTACGGAGGTGAATTAGTGTTTTATGTTCAAGTCGGCCACTAACTTTCTGAAGCCTTCATCTGTGAATTGGGTGCCATTGTCTGTGGTGATGGAGTATGGAAACCCAAACCTTGTGACAATGTTTCTATATAGGAATTTTCGACTTCTTTGAGCAGTGGCGTTAGCTAGAGGTTCTGCCTCGATCCATTTTGTGAAGTAGTCTACCCCTACTATGAGGAATTTGACTTCTCCTGTTCCCTGAGAGAAAGGGCTGAGCAGGTCGAGTCCCCATTTTGCGAATGGCCAGGGCGAGGTTACGCTAATGAGCTCCTCTGGTGGGGCGATGTGAAATTTGGCATGTTTCTGACATGGTGGACACGTCTTTACGAACTCTGTGGCTTCCTTTTGTAGAGTTGGCCAATAAAATCCTGTCCGGAGTACTTTTTTGGTAAGTTCCTGGGCTCCGAGATGATTGCCACAGATGCCACTGTGTACTTCTTCTAAAACTTTCTTTGTGTTGGAAGTCGGTACACATTTTAAAAATGGTATTGAAATACCTCCTTTGTATAGAGTATTGTTTATGATAGTATAGTATTGTGCCTCCCTTTTTAGCCTCTTTGCCTCCTTCTCATCTGTGGGGAGTGTTTCTGTTTTGAGGTATTTAATTATGGGAGTCATCCATCCTTGATCCAAGCTTATTATGGCTAGGACTTTTTCTTCTTCCGAGACTGACGGGTTCTGCAGCATTTTCTGGATGAGGCTTCTATTGTTGCCCCCTGGTTTGGTGCTGGATAGCTTTGAGAGTGCATCAGCTCGGGCGTTTTGTTCTCGAGGTATGTGGCGGACCTCATATTCCCCGAGTTGTCTGAGATGTTCCCTAGTTTTGTCCAAGTATTTTTTCATGGTGGGATCTTTGGCATGGTAGCTCCCTGCTATTTTTGAAGTGACCACCTGTGAATCGCTGAAGATGATGAGCTTTTGAGCTCCGACCTCTTTAGCCAGCTTCAAACCAGCTAGGAGTGCTTCATATTCAGCCTAGTTGTTTGAGGCAGGAAACCCGAATTTGAGGAAAAGTTTGATTTGGGTTCCTTGATCACTTTCGATTATCACACCTGTGCCGCTTCCAATTTTGTTTGAGGAACCGTCTACATATAGATTCCATTCTGTAGGGATTTTCGGGGTGTCTGTAAATTTTGCAATGAAGTCAGCCAAATATTGGTATTTGATGGCTGTCCGGGCTTCGTATTGAAGGTCAAATTCAGACAACTCGATTGCTCATTGTAAGATTCTTCCTGCCAAATCTGTTTTCTGCAGAATGCCTTTTATTGGCTGATTGGTCCGAACCCTGATGCTGTGGGCTTGGAAATATGGGCGAAGTCGTCGAGATGTTAATATGAGAGCATAGGAAAATTTTTCTATTTTTTGATAGTTCAGCTCAGATCCTTGTAGTGCCTTGCTAATGAAGTATACAGGTTGTTGCCCACTGTCATTTTCTCGGACCAATGCTGAGGCTACTACTCGACTTCCTACTGCGAGATATAATACAAGGGGTTCTCCTTCCCGTGGCCGAGTTAGGATAGGAGGTTATCCCAGAAAATTTTTGAAATCTTGGAAGGCCTGTTCGCACTCCGTTGTCCATTCGAACCTTTTTCCCTTCCTGAGAGTAGCATAGAAGGGGAGAGATCTTATTGCTGATCCCGCTAGAAATCTGGACAAGGCTGCCAATCTTCCATTGAGCTGTTGTACCTCTTTGACGCAAGTCGGGCTCTTCATATCGAGTATGGCCTGGCATAAAACCCAAGAATTTTCCAGCTTCTACTGCGAAGGTGCATTTTGCAGGATTAAGTCACATGCCATGTCTTCTTATAGTGTTGAAAACTTGGGTGAGGTCGGACAGTAATGTCTCTTCACTTTGTGTCTTTATTAACATATCGTCCACATAGACTTCCATGATTTTTCCAATGTGATCCGTAAAGACCTTATTCATTAATCTCTGGTAAGTAGCTCCTGCATTTTTAAGTCCAAAAGGCATGACGATGTAGTAGTAGTTTGCTTTTGAAGTTATGAATGAAGTTTTTTCTTGGTCGGGTGGGTACATCGGGATTTGATTGTATCCCGAATATGCATCCATAAACGAGAGGTATGTGTATCCGGAGGAGGCATCCACTAGAGCGTCGATATTTGGTAGTGGGTAAGGATCTTTTGGGCAAGCTTTGTTGAGATCAGTGTAGTCGGTGCACATCCGCCACTTCCCATTTGATTTCTTCACCAAGACGACGTTAGCTAGCCATAGTGGGTACTTGACTTCTCTTATGAATCCTGCCTCCAGTAGAGCTTGTACCTGCTCTTCCACAGCTTGGAATCGTTCTGATCTGAGCTTTATACGTCTCTATTGTACTGGTCGAGATCCTGGGTAGACCGCTAGTTTGTGGCACATTAACTTGGGGTGTACGCCTGGCATGTCTACAGCTTTCCATGCAAAGAGGTCGACGTTATCTCGTAATAACTGTACGAGTGATTCCTTTGTGTCTCCTTTTAGGATTGTACCGATATTGGTTGTCTTGTCCGGGATATCTCCGATCTGGACTTTCTCTACTTCACCTTCGGGTCGTGGGCGGAGTTCTTCCCGCCTCTGAACTCCTCCGAGTTCGATGGTGTGGAATTTTTTTCCTCTGCCTCTGAGGTTTAGAATTTCGTTGTAACAGTGGTGCACCATCTTCTGGTCTGCTTTTATTGTAGCTATCCCTTCTGTAGTTAGGAACTTCATGCATAGATGTGGAGTCGAGACTACTGTGCCGAGTTGATTTAATGTTGTCCGACCTATTAAGGCATTGTAGGCTGAACTCACGTCGACCACAATGTAGTCTATTTTGAGTGTTCTTGACTGTTTTCCTTTTCCGAAGGTTGTGGGCAGTGAGATGTATCTAAGTGGCTAAACTGGAGTGTCTCCCAGTCTGAACAGGCTGTTTGGATATGCTCTGAGTTCTTTTTCTTCCAGGCCGAGTTTGTCGAAGGGAGTTTTGAACAAGATGTCGGCGGAGCTCCCCTGGTCGATCAGTGTGTGGTGGAGATTTGCGTTGGCCAATATGATGGTGATGACCATGGGATCGTCGTGTCCTGGGACGATGCCAGCTGCGTCCTCCTTAGTAAAAGTAATTATGGGGATGTCGGGTGTT
Source organism: Arachis ipaensis (assembly GCF_059453495.1). Classification (NCBI taxonomy): domain Eukaryota; kingdom Viridiplantae; phylum Streptophyta; class Magnoliopsida; order Fabales; family Fabaceae; genus Arachis; species Arachis ipaensis. Next base: position 100,586,520 of record NC_142439.1, read on the forward strand.
TCCTCTTTTCCCTCGACATGATATACTTCTTTAGGATATCTTTTGCGGGATGATTTGGAGATTCCTCCGCTCGCAAATCCTCTGTGTATCATGTGGATGTGTCTCTCTGGTGTACGAGGTGATCGCTCAGTTCGTCCGACATCTTCATCCCTTCTTCGTTTTCTTTGCTCATCAACTCGGTTGGCTAAGTACCGATCTAATTTCTCTTCTCTTACCAGTTTTTCTATGACATTTTTTAAGTCAAAGCATTTGTTGGTGGAATGTCCACGGATTCGATGGTATTCATAATATTCAGTCCGATTTCCTCCCCCTTTTTTCCTTTTGAGTGGTCGAGCTGGGGGTATTTTTTCAGTATGGCAAACTTCTCTGTAAACATCCACAAGGGACACCAGAAGAGGGGTATAATTGTGGTATTTTTTTATTTTTTCTCTATGTTGATCTTCTTTCTTTTTGGATTCTTTATCCTTATCCCGGGAGGAGTAGGAGAATTCGGATTTTGAGGTCTCTCCTAGTCGAGAGTTTTCCTCCATGTTGATGTACTTCTCTGCTCGTTCTTGCACCTCGTTCAGAGATGTGGGGTGTTTTTTCGATATAGATTGGCTAAAAGGTCCCTCTCACAAACCGTTGATGAGGCCGATAATGGCGACCTCTGTTGGTAGGCTTTGTCTGTCCAAACACGCTTTGTTGAATCTTTCCATGTAGCTGCGGAGACTTTCCCGATCTCCTTGCTTGATTCCTAATAGACTTGGGGTGTGCTTAGCCTTATCTTTTTGGATGGAGAATCTGGCCAGAAACTTCTTGGCTAAGTCGTCGAAGCTTGAGATGGACCTAGGAGGTAGATTGTCGAACCATCTAATTGCTGTCTTTGTTAAGGTAGTCGGGAAGGCTTTACAGCGAACTGCATCCGAGGCATCGGTGAGGTACATTCTACTTCTGAAATTACTGAGATGATGGCCGGGATCTACAGTTCCATCATACAAAGTCATGTCAGGAAGTTTGAAGTCTTTTGGGATTTTGGTCCTCATGATCTCTTTGGTGAATGGATCTTGGTCTTTACGGGAGTTATCTTCGTGATCTGATCGAGTGGTCTTAGTCTTGAGATCTGCTTTGAGTTTTAAGAGCTTGTCCTCTAACTCGCGGCGTCACCTGACTTCCCTTCGTAGGTCTCTCTCAGCTTCTCGTTGATGCTCCACCTCTTTTTCGAGTTGCTTTAAGCGATCTTGAAGTGCCTCCATGGCTCCCACATTTGGTGAATCGTTGTTTTTATTAGGTTGAGGAGTATCTTTTGGTGTAGTGTCCACGTTCTTGTGCGGCGTTCTATCTTCTAGATCTAAATCGTGGTCGTTGTCATGGTCATCCGCCATGGTGGTGGGATGACTTCCAGGTTCCCCGGCAACGGCGCCAATATTCCGAGGGTTACCTGAAACTGTAGGTCGATCTCGGACGAGATCTTCTGTACTGGTTGGAGATGACGTGTCCGGCTAGTGGGTGGCAGCCGGAGCTGTTGTGTCGGACTTGTTGGACTGGCTGCGCTGCTGATCCTTTGTCACCGGAGGGTGGTGGTACCTGCAAGGGACTCCGATGCTTAAGTAAGCAAGGGTATTAAGCAGGTTTTTAGTAGGATCAGAGTATGAGTTATACCTGGGTGCTCCAGTGTATTTATAATGGTGTGGAGTGACCCTTTTAGATAAGATAAGTTAGTTATCTTTATCTTATCTTATCTTTAAGTGAGGTCATCTTATCTTCAAGGGAACCGCCTTTATCTCTATAGGCTTGGGCTGCCTTTGGATTTGGGTCGTGTTCCTCTATCGGGGCCCTTTACTGGGCTTTCCTGGCAATTTGGCCGAGCGCTTTAAGAAGAGGTCGGATAGTCTGACCTGAAGAGATCGGTCGCTTTGTCGCTAAAACATCCTGGGTCGAACATCTCGACCCAGGGTATGAACGAGATCCAAACAGACAAACAACCCTAAATCAAAGTTTAATTTGTTTGTCACAAGTGCAAACCCAATAAAAACCGAGAGTATTTAAATCTCGGATCGTCTCTCAAGGTATTGCAGGAAAGTGTGCATATTATTGGTTATGAAGTTTCTTTTAGGGTTTTTGAGATGATGAACAAGAAATGTAAATAATAAGAAAGTAAGCTAACAATTAAGAAAGGTCTTGGCAAGGAGTGAGAATTGAAAATCCTATCCTCATTATCATCCTCAATTGTGATGGTAATTGTCTTTTACTCTCACTTAGTCATGCTCTAACAATTGAAGGAAAGTCAAGTGAGCAAAATTAACTCTAGGCCACAAGTCCTAATCAAAGATTAGTGATAAACCATTATTTTATGGTTTATATTGTGTTTAATTGTGTGGTTTTATCAAATCTTTACCCACTTATTCATTAAATAAGCATGCATTTATAATTCCTTTCTAAAAATACTTTATGGTTGAAAACTTGCTTCCTAGAGACTTTTAATTTTGTATTTTAATTCTCTTTTATTCCATTTGATGCCGTAATCTGTGTGTTACGTGTTTCAGGCTTTATAGGGCATGAATGACTTGGAGATTAGAAAGGAACCTTGCAAAAATGGAAGGAACACAAGAAATTAAGGAGATAACCAGCGAGAAGTGACGCGGATGCATCGCTCACGCGACCGCGCGACATAGAAGAAATTGCAGTGATGCGGACACATGGATCACGCGACCGCGCGGATTGGAAACTGAACCAGTGACGCGAAGGCGTGGACGACACGCACACGTGGCAAGGCAAAACGCTGGATGACACGAATGCCTGGATGACACGATCGCGTGACATGCGCGATCTGCAGAATCTGCAGAATTCACTGGGGGCAATTTTGGGCCCTGTTTTAACCCAATTTTCGGCCCAGAAAAGCAGATTAGAGCCAGGGAACATGTAGAGAGCAAAAGGGGAGAACATTCATTCTGCATAGTTTTAGTTTTAGATCTGATTTTACCTCTCCTCTAGGTTTTCTCTCCACACATTCATAGTTCTTAGGATTTAATTTTATTGCTTTTTAGATTGGGACATTGAGAAGAGTTATTACCTCCGTTAAGACTTCGTCATTCTAGTTTGTTTCCTTACTTGTCTCTTACTCTTCCATGTCTTTATTTATTCAGAATAACTATTGGATTATTTAGAATTTATTAATACAAGAATCATTTTTATTTTTAATTGATCTTTTGATTATTATTTATCATGTCTTTCTTTATTTCCCTTCCTTATGTTATGAGGTTTACATTCATAATGAGCGAGTAGTTCCATAACTTGGTTGGGAGTTGATTGAAAGGAGGACCTTGAGTTGGAATGCTCGAGAGAAAAATTGTAATTGAGTTTATTGTTGGATTGTCCTCTAGTCACTGACACTAATCCTTTCCAATGGAGAGGATTGGAACTTGTGAATAGAAATAACTTTCCAACTTGCTTGACTTTCCTCTACCTAGTAAGGGATAACTAAGCAGAACAACCTTCAATTATTAATTAATCTTGAGAGTACTCTAACAAGAATAGGGCTTCTAACTAATCTACTCCCAGTTAAGGTTTTTATTAAAATTATATAAATTCTCTAATTTAATTTCCTGTTTATCCATTCAAACCATTTTAGAAAACATCAGATTAATAAAATAGCACACCTTTCAGCAACTCGTTGGGAGACGACCTGGGATTCATACTCCCAGTATTTTAATTTTAATTTTGTGACAACCCTTCTAAATTGATAAACGGATTTTCGTTTGGTTAAGAACTGTACTTGCAACGTATCTCTTATAACAATTTCTTAACTCGCCAATTTCTGCCACGTCAATTTTTTGCGCCGTTGCCGGGGAGTTGCAATAGAGTGCTAAGTTATTGATTTGAATTTATTTATTTGTATTTTATTTTATTTTTGCTACTATGAGCTACATGTTTCTTTCGTTAAATGACGTGTTCACTTCCTGATCCAAACTTGCCAATATTTGGTCCTGAGATTGAAAGAACTATATCATGAATAAGTCAAGCTCGGCGTCGGTTAGTCCTCTCTGAGGCCGAATCTGAAACGTAACTTGAGGAAGAAACAAGCTCCCTTTTTGCTGATTTGGTTGATTTATGTGTAGGTGACATGGCAGCACCTAGGAAAATTACTATCCAGGAGGCTGGAGCCCCTGATTTTACAATGCAACCGTTTCAAGCGCATCACCCAGCAGTGGCTACAGACTTTGAAATAAAGATTGCATCGCTCAATTTGATGCCTAAGTTTCATGGCTTACCTGCTCAAGAGCCTATCAAGCACCTGAGAGATTTCCAAGTAGCCTGTTCTACCGTCAGGCGTGATGGTGCAGATGAAACTTCTATTCTGTTGAAAGCTTTCCCGTTCTCTCTTGAGGGAAAAGCTAGAGAGTGGTACTACACTTAACCCGCAGCAACTGTTTCTGACTGGGATACGCTCAGAAGAGAATTTTTGAAAAAATTCTTTCCAACTGAAGTTACTGACAAACTGAGGAAAGACATTTCCATGATTGTTCAGGACGAGTCCGAAACTCTCTACGAATATTGGGAGCGCTTCAACAATCTTCTGGAAGCATGCCCCCACCATATGATTGACAAGATAGTGTTGCTCGGCTACGTCACACAGGGCATGAGGCCCCAAGACAAGACCACATTGGAAAGTGCTAGCAATGGGTCTATGAAAAAGTACAAGACCACTGATGAGGCATGGCAATTGATCAGCGACTTAGCTGAATCTACTCAGAATCACAGGCAGAAACAATGCCGTTCAAAAGCTGTTGCAGAAGTATCCTCTAGCAGAGAGACTGCTGCTCTAACTCAGAGTATCTGTGAAATGACCAACTTACTGAAGCAGATGCAATTGAATCAACAACAAGTTCAGTAAGCTCAACCTTCTCCACCACAGCAAAGCCAACAGTTAGTCCCACAGAGAGTGTGCAAAATCTGTGCTTATTATAGCCATTATACTGATGAATGTCCGCAGCTCCAGCAAGAAGACAACACTGTGGTAGCCACTCATAACTTCTATGACCGTCCCAATCAAGGATACAATCAAGGTGGTAGCTACAACCATGGATGGCAGGACAATTCGAACCAAGCTTGGAGAGATAATTCTAACCAGGGCTGGAGGGACAAAAATAACAGAGGAGGCAGAGACAATCTGGGAAATTAGAGGTGGAATAATAACAACAATAGGCAGCAGAACCAGAACCAGCCTTACAAAGTACCTCACCTGAGGCAATTCCAAGGATCACAGCACAACCAACAGCAGACCTCTCAGATCACTTGTCCTTCTTCATCTTCTAATGATTAGTTACTACAATCTATTGATCGGAGACAATAGGCCATGGGAAATAACCTTACTTCTACTCTAAATGGTCTGAACTCTACCTTGCAAGCTCTTGTCTCACAGATTGGATCAATGAATAACTCCAATAACCAGCCTTTGAGCTCTAGTGGAATCCGCTCTCAACCATTACCCAATCCAAAGGGCGGCATTAATGCCATCACACTAAGGTCCGGAACCACATTGCAAGAGAGGAATCAGGAGGAGCCAAGCCCACCAGAACACGCCTCAGCTGAAGAGGTAGTGGAAATAGAAGATGTTGAGGAGGAAGAGGACATACAGGACATGGCTGAAGAAGAAGAAGCTCAATCATAGGAAAAAGCACCAAAGGGCGCAGACATTGTAGAAAATGCCATTCCTATTCCATTTCCACAACTTGCAAGGAAGCCCAGGAAGCAGTTGGAACCTAATCCCAAAATGATAGAAATATTCAAAAAGGTTGAGGTAACTGTTCCCCTTTTTGATGTTATTCAACAGGTACCTAAATACGCAAAGTTTCTAAAAGATTTATGTATACATAAAGACAAAATTAATGAATTAGAAACTATTCCTTTAGGTAGTTCTATATCTGCTTTAATGGGAGGTATACCTGAAAAGTGTAGTGATCCAGGTCCATGTATGGTTAATTGTACTATTGGTGGTGTGGTATTTTCTGACTGCATGTGTGATTTAGGAGCATGTGTTAGTATAATGCCTTTGTCTATATATGATATTTTGAGGCTCCCTCCCTTAAAAAGGTCGGCAGCTCGTTTTGTGTTAGCAGATAAAAGCATTATTACAGTGGCTGGAGTTGCTGAAGATGTATTAGTGGGCATTAAGGGGCTCACATTCCCCATTGATTTTTATATCCTGGAGATGCCCCAAAATGACTCAGAGAAGCCATCATCAATCCTACTCGGAAGACCATTCCTGAAGACCTCGAAGTTCAAATTGGATGCTTTTTCAGGAACATACTCTTTTGAAATAGACGGCCGAGTAGTAAGCTTTAATCTGAATGGCGTTATGAAGCACCCACCAGAAGATCATTCTATCCTCCAGTGTGACATCATAGATGAAACCGTAGCTGAAATTTACCAGGAGGAGTTAGAAGAGAAGTACATAGGACAAGGTCCGAGTGTGGGGACACTTTCTGAGGACAATGAAAGTACGTTACCATTGTCACCAACTCCAGACAATCCAAAGCCTAGCCATGAGCAGAAGTTAGAATTAAAACCCCTCCCTCCACACCTCAAATATGCTTACCTTGAGGACAAGTAGAAGTTTCCAGTTATCATTGCACGGGAACTCACTTCTCAACAAGAAGAGAAGCTACTTAGTGTGCTGAGGAGGCACAAGAAGGCAATTGGGTGGAGTTTGGCAGACATAGTAGGCATCAACCCTCAAGTTTGTGAGCACATAATATTTTTAGAAGAGGGATCTAGGCCTGTTCGTCAACCCCAGAGAAGACTGAATCCCACTATCTTAGAGGTTGTCAAAAAAAAAGTGACCAGACTACTTGAGGCGAATATCATCTATCCTATTTCAGACAGTGAATGGGTAAGCCCAGTACAAGTGGTGCCCAAGAAGTCTGGAGTCACCACACTAAAGAATGAGCATGAAGAGCTCATAGCAACCAGAGTCCAGAACGCCTGGAGGGTCTGCATTGATTACAGGCGCCTAAACCAGGCCACTCGTAAGGATCACTATCCTCTTCCATGCATTGATCAAATGCTGGATCGCCTGTCAGGTAAATCACATTATTGCTTTTTAGATGGTTACACAGGCTATTTCCAGATTCATATAGCTCCTGAAGATCAGGAAAAAACTACTTTTACCTATCCTTTTGGGACTTATGCTTATAAGAGAATGCCCTTTTGGCTTGTGCAATGCACCAGCTACTTTCCAAAGGTGCATGATGAGTCTTTTCTCTGACCTCATTGAGGACTGTATGGAGGTTTTTATGGATGATTTTAGCGTTTATGGTGATTCCTTTAATCTTTACTTGGATAGTTTATCTAGAGTATTAGATAGATGTGTCAGTACAAACCTTGTATTAAATTTTGAAAAATGTCACTTTATGGTAAGACAAGGTATTGTACTAGGACATGTTGTGTCTAATACTGGCATTTCTGTAGATCCAGCAAAGGTGAATGTTATCTCTAGTTTGCCTTACCCCTCCTTTGTGAGGGAAGTCAATTCGTTCCATGGCCATGCAGGTTTTTACCGGAGATTCATTAAGGACTTTAGTAAGGTAGCATTACCCTTATCCAGACTACTGTAGAAAGATATTGAGTTCGAGTTCAGTGAGGATTGCAAACAAGCGTTTGATAAACTGAAGACTGCCCTAACTCAAGATCCAATCGTGAGAGGACCTGACTGGAGCCAGCCATTTGAGATCATGTGCGATGCTTCCAACCATGCAGTAAGAGCAGCGCTGGCTCAGTGTGAAGGTAAGGACCCCTTTGTAATTGCTTACGCGTCTAAGACTTTAGACGCTGCTCAATCTAATTACACTACTACTGAGAAAGAGCTTCTTGCTATTGTTTTTGCTCTGGATAAATTCCGAGCCTATTTACTTGGTACTAAAGTAGTAGTGTATTCAGACCACGCAGCTCTAAAGTATTTATTAGCTAAAAAAGAATCCAAACCAAGGCTTATACGTTGGATACTACTACTACAAGAATTTGATTTAGAAATAAAGGATAGGAGTAGTAACCAGAATTTCGTGGCAGACCACTTGAATCGCCTTGAGCACATTAAAGATAACTCCATTCCTATAGCTGATAATTTCCCATTTGATAACCTGCAAGCAGTATCTGAGGTAATCCCTTGGTATGCACCTGTAGCTAATTATCTAGTTAGCCGCACTTTTCCTCCAAACTTTACTAAGCATCAAAGAGACAAGTTGAAAAGAGAGTCTAAATATTATATATGGGATGACCCATATTTATGGAGATGTGGCGCTGACCAGATAATTAGAAGGTGTGTGCCTCAATCAGAATTCCAGTCCATTTTAGAGGCCTGTCACTCATCTGAGAGTGGAGGACATTTTGGCCCTCAAAGAACAGCTAGAAAAATCTTAGATTGTGGATTCTGGTGGCCTACTCATTTTAAAGACGCTGCTAAATTTTGTAAATCCTGTTTCCCATGCCAAAAATTTGGTAATATATCCAAGAGGGATGAGATGCCTCAACAGATTATGCTTTTCTGTGAAATTTTTTATGTTTGGCGCATTGACTTCATGGGTCCATTTCCAAATTTTAATGGTTATTTTTATATATTGTTAGCTGTAGATTACATTTCCAAATGGGTGGAAGAAATTCCTACCCGCACTGATGATGCTAACATTGTTGTTTCTTTTGTTAGAAATCATATTATTTGTCGCTTTGGATCACCGCGAGCAATCGTGAGCGATCAAGGCACCCATTTTTGTAACAGGAGACTAACAGGATTACTGTAGAAGCATGGGATAATTCATAAAGTAGCAACAGCCTACCATCCTTAGACTAATGGGCAAGCCGAGGTGTCTAACAGAGAGATAAAGCGCATATTACAGAAGATAGTCAAACCTCATAGAAGAGACTGGAGCATCAGGCTACAAGATGCACTTTGGGCATACAAAACAGCATATAAGACACCCATTTGGATGAGTCCCTTCCGCTTAGTTTATGGAAAAGTCTGTCATCTTCCAGTTGAAGTAGAGCACAAAGCCTTTTGGGCAGTAAAGGAGTGCAACATGGGATTTGAGAAAGCCGGAGCTGAAAGGAAAGTTGCAACTGCAAGAATTGGAAAGCCTTCGCCTGGAAGCTTATGAGAACTCACGGCTGTACAAGGAAAAGATGAAGGCTGTACATGATCAGCACATCAAGAGGAAAGAGTTCCAACCTAGGGACTTAGTCCTCCTTTACAAATCCAGACTGAGGCTCATGCCAGGCAAGTTGAGATCAAGATGGGAAGTTCCATATCGAGTAGAGAAGGTTGAGCCATACGGAGTTTTTCACCTAAGTCACCCTTTAAGCTCTGAACTCATCAAAGTTAATGGACATCGTTTGAAGCTATATCATGGTGAGAAGGTGATGAAAAACAAGGAGTTAGATATCTTCCTCTTGGAGGATCCACTCACAGTAGAAGACTGAGCTAATGGAGCGTCCAACTTAAGGACGTTAAAGCAAAGTGCTAGGTGGGAGACAACCCACCATGGTATTATCGTTCCTTTCTTTATTCTTAGTTTTCCTTTTCAATAACTCTTCTCATTATTAGCACATTTAGTTTGCATCTGCATTTGCATATTTTTAATTTAAAAAAAAAAGAGAGGGAGAGCCGCGACGCGACAGCATCGCCGACGCGTCCGCGTCGCAGGTGGCTCAGAGAGAATAATAAATCGAACAAAAAGTCACGCGGGAGCGTGGCTAGAGGCGTGCCTTTGGCACAAATCTCCCCACGCGACCGCATCGCTGACGCGTTCACGTCATATGGGAATAATGCCTCGCACGCGTCCGCGTCACCCACGCGGATGCGTGACCCGAAAATCGATGTCAGAGAGGGTGTGGTGCACGAAATTGTGATCTCAGGCAACGGCGCCAGAAACTCTGTACGCATGTCTTAATAAATCATTTTTAATTCACAACTTCGATATAACTAACCAGCAAGTGCACTGGGTCGTCCAAGTAATAAAACTTACGTGAGTAAGGGTCGATCCCACGGAGATTGTTGGTATGAAGCAAGCTATGGTCACCTTGTAAATCTCAGTCAGGTGGATATAAAATAGTTATGGAGTTTTCGAAATTTAATAATAAACTAAGGATAGAGATACTTATGTAAATCATTGGTGAGAGTTTCAGATAAGCGCATAGAGATGCTTTCGTTCCTCTGAACCTGATGCCAGGGCATTTTGGCCAGTTTCACTGACCTTTTCTTTACTATTTTTAAGGTAGTTTCATGCATTTTCTTAGGAAATAAGCTAGTTTTGGGTAGATATTCACTTACATCTTGATTCAAGCATACATTGTGCACTTTACATGATTTCATGATAATTTTGCATGAATTATATGATAAATTGGATGATGCATGATCCCATGATTAAAAGCAAGACTTTGATGCACTTTGTTTGATTGATTTCAGGCCAAAAGAAGAAGAGAAGAGCCACGTTAGTGGCTACATTAGTTACACTAACGTAGGCACTAACGTGGAAGGAAGGAAAGCCCTAACGTTATTGAGAAAAGTTAGTGACATTAACTTTGAAGAAAGAAAATGGAGCCAACGTTAGTGACACTTAACATTATCACTAACGTTGGACCAAGCTCATAAGTGGGCACGTTAGTTGCCACGTTAACTTATTTAACGTGGCCTCTAACGTTAAGAAGAAAGGGGGAAAGCCAACGTTAGTGACATTCAACATGGTAGTTAATGTGGAGAAAGGTTAACTCCCACGTTAACTCCCACGTTATTATCGACTAACGTTGGCCCAAGTTACAACAAAGCCACGTTAACTCCCACGTTAACTTAGTTAACGTGGAAGCTAACGTGGAGAAAGGTGGTGATCGACAAAGTTAGTGACACCAAACATTCTCACCAACGTTGGAGTGAACTCACAAGCCCCCAATAAGCCACGTTAACTTAGTTAACATGGTAGTTAACGTGGGCAAAAGTCCCACCTTATAGCCTGACCATGCCTTCTTCAAACACGCATAACTTGAGCCACAAAGCTCCAAATGAGGTGATTCTAGTGGAATTGGAAAGTAGGATTCCAGAGATTTCCAAGCATATATGGCACTACATGGTTGACACTAAATTTAAGGGAGAAAACCTGCCCCGAAAGTGCAATGATGAACATGGTATCAGCCTGTATTTTGGCCAACTGACCTCTTCACCTTCCAAGAAGTATAACTCGAGTTGTAGAGCTCCAAATGATGCGCTTCTAAAAGCATTGGAAAGTAGACATCCAGGCCTTTCCAAAAATATATAATAGTATGGGGTGGACACTAAGTTTGAGCTTCAGAAATGGGAAATCGCTAGCGTTATTGGCAATCAACATTTCCAGTAACGTTGGCATATATGCCAGTGACCATGTCCACTTCAAAGGAGCATAACTTGAGCTACAGAGGTCCAATTGAGGTGATTCCAGTTGCATTAGAAAGCTGACATTCAGAGCTTTCCAACGATATATAATACTCTATAGTGGGCATTAAATTTGAGCACAAACAAGAGGCATCTTTTAAGCCCCAAAAACACCAACTGGGCAGCAAGTGCAACGTTAGCCACAATAACTTTAGCACTAACGCCACACTTGTAGCGTTAGTGTGGCTAACTTTAGCACTAACTTTAGCACCTGGACCTCAACTTAACTCACTCTTCTCTCAAGTCCACTTCAAAGCTCAAGCAAGCAAGCCCACAATTGTCAACCAATCAAGACCACAAGAAGCATCTAGAATAGGAATTTTCATTTAATTGTAATTTGCTTTTAATTTCATTTGGTAATTTAGGAGAGCCTATATAAAGGCCTTAGTTTTTACATTCAAGTCATTCGGGAATTCTGGAAATTGAAGGAAGGGGGAGAGAGTGAAGACCAATTCGAACTTCTGTGAATTGGCACACTCCAAGGGGAGTGGGTCTTCGGACCCCTCCCCTCAACCACTCTTCTTCCTTTTCTCTTCTTTTCTTTTCTTAGTAGTAGTTTTTCTTTTAGTTGTAATTTTTATTTATGAATTTTGAAGTTTCAATTTCAGTTTTAATCTTCATCTTTACTTTTCTGCACTTTCTTTCTTTTCTATTTTTGTAGAGCAATGACCAACTAACTCTTTACATTGGGTTAGAGAGCTCTAGTGTGATTCAATGGATCAATTGTAGTTCTTATTCTTCTTCTTCTTTCTTTTCTCTTGATTTTACTTGAAAGCTTTCGATCTTCATCCAATTGGGTAGTTATCTTGGAAAAGAAACTATTCATACTTGGATCTCTTCTGAACCTTGGAAGAGGAATGAAGAGATCAAGCTAGAAATGCTTTCTCATGCTGGATCAAATTGGGTTTGGATGGATATGTGACTATAATCCTCTCAACACTTGATTTGGAAAATGCATGTGGTATAATCAGTGACCATACTTCATCTCTTCTCATGAGCAATTGACCAAGGAATTGGCTATTGATCAAGATTTGAGAGATCGAATTACAAGAAATTGTAGTTCGATCACTTAAGATTGCCAAGGAGATCAATGAGTGCATTGATTGAGGAAGAGATGAGAATGAACTTGATCCGGAGGATTGCAATATCTCTTGATCCTAATGTTCATTTTATTTTTAGTTCTTACATTTACTTTTCTTGCCATTTTACTTTTCTGCACTTTATTGCTTTCTTTACTTTTCTGTCAATTTACATTTCCTTGTTGCTTATCACTCCATTATGATTCGTCTAACTAGGATAATCAATTAACAATTGATTGCTTAATCCGTTAATCTCTGTGGGATTCGACCTCACTCTATTGTGAGTTTTACTTGACGACAATTCGGTATACTTGCCGAAGGGAAATTTGTTGCGAGACAAGTTTTCCGTGCATCAGAACCTCTGCTTTCCTGCTGTCTTCATCCAATCAGTCTTACTTCTTTCCATGGCCGGCTTTCTGTAAGGACATCACCATTGTCAATGGCTACTTTTTATCCTCTCTGGAAAATGGTCCGATGCACTGTCACTGCATGGCTAATCGTCTGGAGGCATCACCCTTGTCAATGGTTACATTCCATCCTCTTGTGAAAATGGTCCAAATGCTCTGTCACAACACGGCTAATCATTTGAGGTTCTCGATCATACTGGAATAGGATTCACCCTCCTTTTGCGTCTGTCACTACGCCCAGCACTCGCGACTTTGAAGTTCGTCACAGTTATTCAATCCCAGAATCCTACTCGGAATACCACAGACAAGGTTTAGACTTTCCAGATTCTCATGAATGCCGCCATCAATCTAGCTTATACCACGAAGATTCTGATTAAGAGATCCAAGAGATACTCATTCAATCTAAGGTAGAACGGAAGTGGTTGTCAGGCACGCGTTCATAGGGAATGATGATGATTGTCACGTTCATCACATTCATGTTGAAGTGCGAATGAATATCTTAGAAGCGGAATAAGTTGAATTGAATAGAAAAACAGTAATACTTTGCATTAATTCATGAGGAACAGCAGAGCTCCACACCTTAATCTATGGAGTGTAGAAACTCTACCGTTAAAAATACATAAGTGAAAGGTTCAGGCATGGCCGAATGGCCAGCCCCCTAAACGTGATCAATAGTCTCCTAAGATGAATAATAGATTAAAACTGAGACCAAAGATGTCTAATACAATAGTAAAAAGTCCTATTTATACTAAACTAGTTACTAGGGTTTACAGAAGAAAGTAATTGATGCATAAATCCACTTCCGGGGCCCACTTGGTGTGTGCTTGGGCTGAGCTTGAATGTTACACGTGCAGAGGTCATTCTTGGAGTTGAACGCCAGGTTGTAACGTATTTCTGGCGTTCAACTCTGGTTTGTGACGTGTTTCTAGCGTTTAACTCCAGACAGCAGCGTAGAACTGGCGTTTAACGCCCTTTTACTTCATCTAAACTCGGTCAAAGTATAGACTATTATACATTGCTGGAAAGCCCTGGATGTCTACTTTCCAACGCAATTCGAAACGCGCCATTTTGAGTTCTGTAGCTCCAGAAAATACACTTTGAGTGCAGGGAGGTCAGAATCCAACAGCATCAGCAGTCCTTCTTCTACCTCTGAATCTGATTTTTGCTCAAGTCCCTCAATTTCAACCAGAAAATACCTGAAATCAAAGAAAAACACACAAACTCATATTAAAGTCCAGAAATATGAATTTAACATAAAAACTAATGAAAACATCCCTAAAAATAACTAGATTCTCCTAAAAACATACTAAAAACAATGCCAAAAAGCGTATAAATTATCCGCTCATCACAACACCAAACTTAAATTGTTGCTTGTCCCCAAGCAACTGAAAATCAAATAGGATAAAAAGAAGAGAATATACTATAAATTCCAAACTATCAATGAAACATAGCTCCAATCAGATGAGCGGAACTTGTAGCTTTTTGCCTCTTGAATAGTTTTGGCATCTCACTTTATCCATTGAGGTTCAGAATGATTGGCATCTATAGGAACTCAGAGTTCAGATAGTGTTATGGACTCTCCTAGTTCAGTATGATGATTCTTGAACACAGCTATTTTATGAGTCTTGGCCGTGGCCCTAAGCACTTTGTTTTCCAGTATTACCACCGGATACATAAATGCCACAGACACATAACTGGGTGAACCTTCTCAGATTGTGACTCAGCTTTGCTAAAGTCCCCAATTAGAGGTGTCCAGGGTTCTTAAGCACACTCTTTTTTTTTTGCTTTGGACCTTGACTTTAACCGCTCAGTCTCAAGTTTTCACTTGACACCTACACGCCACAAGCACATGGTTAGGGACAGCTTGGTTTAGCCGCTTAGGCCAGGATTTTATTCCTTTAGGCCCTCCTATCCACTGATGCTCAAAGCCTTGGCATCCTTTTTATTACCCTTGCCTTTTGGTTTTAAGGGTTACTGGCTTTTTGCTCTTGCCTCTTAGTTTTAAGAGCTTTTGGTGTAACGACCCAATTTTCAGTACGCCTAGGACATACCAGAAACCGAGTGCTACTAATTTGTCATCCTAATTATTATCTATTATTTATTATATGAGCCTGATTCGTTGTTAAAAGCGTAGTTAGTTAGTGAGGTACTTTTTTTTTTTTTCTGAAAACGTTTGGATTAATAAACATAATCATTTATAATCAATTCACAAATAATAACAGATAAAACAGTTATAAGCAACCACACATAAATACATCACAAGTAGCTAGCAACATTCAGTTATCCAGCCTTTATTAGAGTATAGACCTTTAGTTAGAACACCCCTAGATATAGCTAAATAATATCTATATACATATATATACATACAACATCCTAGGCCCTGACCTATTCAAGAAGTCCCTAAGCTGGCACCCAGGCTAGCCTAGACTCTATACTCACCTAGTCCCTCTAAACTACTAAAGCGAGGGAAAGTACGTTCTAGGTCTTCAAAACTCAAGTCAGGTGGAACGTCACCAAAAGATAGAACATCATCTGCTACTTCCCTACACGATCAGACTTTTCCACAGGACGTCTCTCTGGTACCTCATGAAGTAGCCACACAATAGGAGTCTCGTACACAGGATTTAGGTGAAAGTTCACGTACAAACGGGGTGCAGACATTAGCTGGTCTCACAGTATTTACATATAAACAGAGAATGGGATTCACCCTAGACTCAGAAGACTACCTAGAGCGGAATCCTTTTCGCAAACGATCGTCAGCGAACTACGGAAAGGAACTCTTGCTTTCATCTGAAGGGGGAAGGGAGAGAGAAGGGGTAAGAACTGGGGAGTTCTTAGTAGGGTCGGGGTTATTAGTTAAGTTCATTAATTTCGTGTGGTTTAGAAGATAAATAGCAGAATACTGAGAAGCAGTAGACAGAAGAAACAGATAAATAGAGAAAATAGAAAGCAAAACACAAATAAAAGAATACAAGAGAACAAAACACAGACACAGTGAATAGAATACAAACAAAGAAGGCATACATTCAAACAACAATCATAACAGAGGAAATGCGCAACCAAGTATGATGCATGTCTGTCCTATGCAGGCCATGAGCTCACGTGTCGGTTTACACCCTGCAACCCGACATTACCTAGGAACTAGTCCTAGATATGGCTTATTTTCTGTAGGTGAACTTCGGCCTACAGAAATAACACTCCCGTAAGTGAACTTCGGCTTACAGGAATAGTCTAAACACAACACAACAGCTTTCTATAGGTGAACTTCGGCCTATAGAAATAACACCTCTGTAAGTGAACTTCGGCTTATAGAAATGGTTTAATCACAACAACTTTCTGTAGGTGAACTTCGGCCTACAGAAATAGCACCTCTGTAAGTGAACTTCGGCTTACAGAAATAGTGCCCCTGTAAGTGAACTTTGGCTTACAGGTATCACAACTCTCTGTAGGTGAACTTCGGCCTACAGGAGCAACACCCTGAGATACACAATTGATATTCACTGTAGGTGAACTTTGGACTACAGGAATATCAACTTACTGTAGGTGAACTTGGGCCTACAAGACCTCTAGGGCCAATAGAAAAGCAGCAGATGAACATACAACAGAGCATCATACCACAAGGCTTAACTCTTTATTTTTATACTCGTCTCCTTTATTTTCTTTGTGATATTACTCTTTTCTCATTATCATCATTCATTATCATTCCCATTATTCATCATCACTTTCACATTCTTATGCAGTACTTCTTTCTTTCTCTGTTCAATCATACTATACAGACTTTACATCTTTCACTTTATCTTTTTACTCTGCTTTGATTAATCTTTTCTCTATATCTCTTTACTTTTCTCTGGTTACTCTGTTCTCTGTGTTTTCTTTACTCTGCTCTGATTTTTCTGCTTAACGTATGCATTTAAAGCTTATGTAAATTTCGGTATGAATAGTATGCCTGTCCCAAGTATAGGTTCATTAAGTCTATACTGAAACAGTTTAACTTTTCATATAATACCTAACCCTAGTCGCGACTCAAGAACTAACTATGTTGCCCTAGTTCGTTCACTAATTTCTGTCTGTTTTTCTGTCATTAAAACTTTACAGAATTTTCTTTGGTTTTTATCTTTTCTTTAACTTTTTATCTTTTCTTTATCTTTGCCTCACTATCATGTTATTACCACTCCCTAAGTGTTTTATGAAGGTAATTATGAGATTCTGCACTTAAAGTTGTCTTACTAAAGCTTTTACAGAAAACTGCCTTTTCCGCATTATTTTATTATTTTTATTAAAATATTATTTTTAATTAAATATTATTATTTAATATTTTATTATTATTTATTATTTTATTAATATATTTTCGAAAATTACCCCTTTTTAACTTTTAACCTTTAAAAATTCACTTTTTACCACCCGTAACTTTTGATATTTCTACTTTAACCACCCTAACTTTCAGAAATTACAAAATAACCCCCCAAGCACCAAATTAATTACTTCCTTGCCCTTTTATGAATCAAAAAGGTGTTCTTCATTGTTCTTCACCACACTCAAAGTGTTCTTCATGTTCTTCATAAATTCTTCAAATTCTTTCTCTGTTTTTACCCGTTTTTCAGTCTTTTCAGCAACCGATTTTTACCATAATTCAAAATAAAATTGCAGCCACTAAAACCCCATCTTTTCTACATAATTTTAACACAAATTGAACCCCAATTTAAGGTCTAGGGTTCGTTTTTCCAGCAGCCATGAAGAACACAAATTCAAAGTTGAATATCATCAAATTTCATCAAATTTTCACCAAAATTTCAACAAGAATTACTCATATAAACAATCAATTTCAAGCATAACCAAACCATATCATTATCACACAACTCAAACACAATCAATCAAGATTAAATTCGTCAATCCCTACCTTGATTTGCTGCTCCAAATTCGGTTAGACCTTCAGGTGGTCCTTAAGCACTTTTTCCTCCTAAAACACATCAAGAACAACTTTAAATCCACAAACTCTCAACTGACCAAATCTCCCTCAGCATGTTAGGAAGAGATATCTCACCTTAGACTTGCTGAATATTAATGTTTCTTGGCCCTCAAGTCAAGTTAAGCATGATTCCTAAGGAAGAACATCAAGAAAACACATGTTTTGCATGGTTTTCCTTGAAAACCGAATTGAAGAGGAAGGGAGATAGCCATATCACCTTATTTCCAGCCTTGATAAGTCACATGGTTATGTAGAGAAAGAAGAGAGGATCATTTTGGTGAAATCGGAGTTTTGATTTGAGTTTTGGTTTAGAAGAAATCAAGATTTGAAGATTAAGTGTTCATGAAGTTTTCTCTCTTTTCTCTCCTTTCAATTTCGGCCAAAATGATGAAATGAGACAGCCTTGGAGGTCTTGGGGGTGTAAGGTGAGTTGTGATTGGTTGGCTTGGAGGTGGATTAAAATAATATTAAAATATCTCTGGTGTACAACTACTAAAACTAGGTGTATCGGAACAATTGTAAAAACATCTCTAAAAATTATTTTCTGAGCTACTAGCATAAATGACACTAGTAACATATTTATTATGAGAATAGAACATGTATGATGAGGCCTTAGCATTGCTAAAGTCATCAGAGAGTGTTGGTGCTAAGCTGCACTAGTAAACTGTGAACCCGGTTAAACCGATTTTCTGTTTTTAACTAAAACAGACTAGGTAATCTTATAATATCATTCAAGCATCTTATAATACTAATATAATGATAATATCATCCTATTATCTCTCTTCTCTCATAAATCGAGTCCAGTTCATCAAACTGAGACTATTTACGAAAAACAGAATCAAAACTCCTAACCAATACGGTTCAAAAACTAGGTTCTTCGTGACCGCGTTATCGAGCTTGTCTCAACTAAGGTCCTGAGTTAAAGATAATATAATGACAATGAGGATTGAGATGCTTGATGATACAGAAGAGGTATTCCCTTTACTGATCTTTCGGAGAAATCCGTGTATTCAGAAATGATCTTGCGTACTCGAAAATCGGGGTTGTTACATTCTACCCTCCTAAAAGAAAATTTTGCCCTCAAAATTTAACATGCGCATAAGAAGTTATAGTATTATCTAGCACAAACAAAACCATAGTGTGGTACTCACCTCGAGTGGAAGAATTATATGCATTTGTGTTGCCAGCAGTTACGGTAAAAACCCTTCCTTATTGTTTTGGCCTTGCTGGATCTCGAACAAACCTCCTTGGGCAAATCCTAGCTATGTGTCCAGGTTCTCCGCAAGCATAACAATGGTTTGTCTCATACTGACATGGTATGTTACCATGATCTTTCCCACACCTTGAGCATACTGAAATATCCTGAATTTCCTGAGGTTGACCTCTTTCTTCCTCTCCCAGATTATTGTTGTCGTATTTGCCATTGTTACGAGCGAGAAAGTTACCATTTCGTTGATTCCTATTTTGGCGATGGAACTGACCACTGAACTTAAAGTTACGACCTTGAGGGGCTAGATCTTGAATAAAGTCTCTTCTTGAGGTTTCCTTACGATCTGCTCGAGCTATCGCCACCTTTTTCGAACATTCTTCCACTAGTTTACTTTTATTCACCAGTTCAGCAAAATTTCTTATCTCTAATAGAACTACTGAACTCATCAGATCCCCACGAAGGCCCCCTTCGAACTTCAAACACTTCCATTCTTCAAAGTCAGCAGGATTCCCTTGGCAGATCTTGGAGAAACGGCACAAGTCATCAAACTTACGGGCATATTCTGCAACAGTTGTGTTACCCTGTTTCAGCTGCATAAGTTCCATCTCCTTAGCGTCACGAGCTGCCCTCGGAAAATACTTCTTATAAAATTCATCCTTAAAAATATTCCAAGGAATATCGCCTTCATCTTGTTGCAACAGTCGTTGTATCCCCTGCCACCAATGCTCAGCTTCTCCTTCCAGCATATAAGTAACAAATTCCACGTGTTGGCCTTTCGGAACATGCTGCGCTCGCAGTGATCGTTCAATAGCTCGAAACCAGTTATCAGCATCAGTCGCAACGAGTGTACCTTTAAACTTAGGCGGTTTAACCTTCAGAAAAGTCGCAAGGGTCATAGGTCTTTCAAGATGCCCTAAGTTATTCTCATCATTCCCACTATCTTCTCCATGTTCATTCTTATTCCCGTTTCTCACCCCAAGACGTTCAACAGCCCTAGCCGCTACTACTGCAGCCTCACGCACTGCCTTAGCTACAGCGTTCATGGTAATCATAAACGTCTCCTGTTCCCTCTCGTAGTTAACATTAGGATTTCCTTCCCGTACGCCTCGTCTCCGTGAACCCATTGTAGTCTTGATCACACCAAACAATCATTGTTAAGGGGATCAGTCTTAACACTTCAAGTCAAGTATGAACATTCCCAGAATGAAAACACAGAGACAATCATGCAACACATATCACATAGATATCCTATAAGCATGAGACACACAACAGAGTATGCAATGAAGCATAGTCAGTCCACTCCCCAGGCTCTACTGGGAACGAACTGCTCTGATACCAAATTGTAACGACCCAATTTTCAGTACGCCTAGGACATACCAGAAACCGAGTGCTACTAATTTGTCATCCTAATTATTATCTATTATTTATTATATGAGCCTGATTCGTTGTTAAAAGCGTAGTTAGTTAGTGAGGTACTTTTTTTTTTTCTGAAAACGTTTGGATTAATAAACATAATCATTTATAATCAATTCACAAATAATAACAGATAAAACAGTTATAAGCAACCACACATAAATACATCACAAGTAGCTAGCAACATTCAGTTATCCAGCCTTTATTAGAGTATAGACCTTTAGTTAGAACACCCCTAGATATAGCTAAATAATATCTATATACATATATATACATACAACATCCTAGGCCCTGACCTATTCAAGAAGTCCCTAAGCTGGCGCCCAGGCTAGCCTAGACTATATACTCACCTAGTCCCTCTAAACTACTAAAGCGAGGGAAAGTACGTTCTAGGTCTTCAAAACTCAAGTCAGGTGGAACGTCACCAAAAGATAGAACATCATCTGCTACTTCCCTACACGATCAGACTTTTCCACAGGACGTCTCTCTGGTACCTCATGAAGTAGCCACACAACAGGAGTCTCGTACACAGGATTTAGGTTAAAGTTCACGTACAAACGGGGTGCAGACATTAGCTGGTCTCACAGTATTTACATATAAACAGAGAACGGGATTCACCCTAGACTCAGAAGACTACCTAGAGCGGAATCCTTTTCGCAAACGATCGTCAGTGAACTACGGAAAGGAACTCTTGCTTTCATCTGAAGGGGGAAGGGAGAGAGAAGGGGTAAGAACTGGGGAGTTCTTAGTAGGGTCGGGGTTATTAGTTAAGTTCATTAATTCCGTGTGGTTTAGAAGATAAATAGCAGAATACCGAGAAGCAGTAGACAGAAAAACAGATAAATAGAGAAAATAGAAAGCAAAACACAAATAAAAGAATACAAGAGAACAAAACACAGACACAGTGAATAGAATACAAACAAAGAAGGCATACATTCAAACAACAATCATAACAGAGGAAATGCGCAACCAAGTATGATGCATGTCTGTCCTATGCAGGCCATGAGCTCACGTGTCGGTTTACACCCTGCAACCCGACATTACCTAGGAACTAGTCCTAGATATGGCTTATTTTCTGTAGGTGAACTTCGGCCTACAGAAATAACACTCCCGTAAGTGAACTTCGGCTTACAGGAATAGTCTAAACACAACACAACAGCTTTCTATAGGTGAACTTCGGCCTATAGAAATAACACCTCTGTAAGTGAACTTCGGCTTATAGAAATGGTTTAATCACAACAACTTTCTGTAGGTGAACTTCGGCCTACAGAAATAGCACCTCTGTAAGTGAACTTCGGCTTACAGAAATAGTGCCCCTGTAAGTGAACTTTGGCTTACAGGTATCACAACTCTCTGTAGGTGAACTTCGGCCTACAGGAGCAACACCCTGAGATACACAATTGATATTCACTGTAGGTGAACTTTGGACTACAGGAATATCAACTTACTGTAGGTGAACTTGGGCCTACAAGACCTCTAGGGCCAATAGAAAAGCAGCAGATGAACATACAACAGAGCATCATACCACAAGGCTTAACTCTTTATTTTTATACTCGTCTCCTTTATTTTCTTTGTGATATTACTCTTTTCTCATTATCATCATTCATTATCATTCCCATTATTCATCATCACTTTCACATTCTTATGCAGTACTTCTTTCTTTCTCTGTTCAATCATACTATACAGACTTTACATCTTTCACTTTATCTTTTTACTCTGCTTTGATTAATCTTTTCTCTATATCTCTTTACTTTTCTCTGGTTACTCTGTTCTCTGTGTTTTCTTTACTCTGCTCTGATTTTTCTGCTTAACGTATGCATTTAAAGCTTATGTAAATTTCGGTATGAATAGTATGCCTGTCCCAAGTATAGGTTCATTAAGTCTATACTGAAACAGTTTAACTTTTCATATAATACCTAACCCTAGTCGCGACTCAAGAACTAACTATGTTGCCCTAGTTCGTTCACTAATTTCTGTCTGTTTTTCTGTCATTAAAACTTTACAGAATTTTCTTTGGTTTTTATCTTTTCTTTAACTTTTTATCTTTTCTTTATCTTTGCCTCACTATCATGTTATTACCACTCCCTAAGTGTTTTATGAAGGTAATTATGAGATTCTGCACTTAAAGTTGTCTTACTAAAGCTTTTACAGAAAACTGCCTTTTCCGCATTATTTTATTATTTTTATTAAAATATTATTTTTAATTAAATATTATTATTTAATATTTTATTATTATTTATTATTTTATTAATATATTTTCGAAAATTACCCCTTTTTAACTTTTAACCTTTAAAAATTCACTTTTTACCACCCGTAACTTTTGATATTTCTACTTTAACCACCCTAACTTTCAGAAATTACAAAATAACCCCCCAAGCACCAAATTAATTACTTCCTTGCCCTTTTATGAATCAAAAAGGTGTTCTTCATTGTTCTTCACCACACTCAAAGTGTTCTTCATGTTCTTCATAAATTCTTCAAATTCTTTCTCTGTTTTTACCCGTTTTTCAGTCTTTTCAGCAACCGATTTTTACCATAATTCAAAATAAAATTGCAGCCACTAAAACCCCATTTCTTCTACATAATTTTAACACAAATTGAACCCCAATTTAAGGTCTAGGGTTCGTTTTTCCAGCAGCCATGAAGAACACAAATTCAAAGTTGAATATCATCAAATTTCATCAAATTTTCACCAAAATTTCAACAAGAATTACTCATATAAACAATCAATTTCAAGCATAACCAAACCATATCATAATCACACAACTCAAACACAATCAATCAAGATTAAATTCGTCAATCCCTACCTTGATTTGCTGCTCCAAATTCGGTTAGACCTTCAGGTGGTCCTTAAGCACTTTTTCCTCCTAAAACACATCAAGAACAACTTTAAATCCACAAACTCTCAACTGACCAAATCTCCCTCAGCATGTTAGGAAGAGATATCTCACCTTAGACTTGCTGAATATTAATGTTTCTTGGCCCTCAAGTCAAGTTAAGCATGATTCCTAAGGAAGAACATCAAGAAAACACATGTTTTGCATGGTTTTCCTTGAAAACCGAATTGAAGAGGAAGGGAGACAGCCATCTCACCTTATTTCCAGCCTTGATAAGTCACATGGTTATGTAGAGGAAGAAGAGAGGATCATTTTGGTGAAATCGGAGTTTTGATTTGAGTTTTGGTTTAGAAGAAATAAAGATTTGAAGATTAAGTGTTCATGAAGTTTTCTCTCTTTTCTCTCCTTTCAATTTCGGCCAAAATGATGAAATGAGACAGCCTTGGAGGTCTTGGGGGTGTAAGGTGAGTTGTGATTGGTTGGCTTGGAGGTGGATTAAAATAATATTAAAATATCTCTGGTGTACAACTACTAAAACTAGGTGTATCGGAACAATCGTAAAAACATCTCTAAAAATTATTTTCTGAGCTACTAGCATAAATGACACTAGTAACATATTTATTATGAGAATAGAACATGTATGATGAGGCCTTAGCATTGCTAAAGTCATCAGAGAGTGCTGGTGCTAAGCTGCACCAGTAAACTGTGAACCCGGTTAAACCGATTTTCTGTTTTTAACTAAAACAGACTAGGTAATCTTATAATATCATTCAAGCATCTTATAATACTAATATAATGATAATATCATCCTATTATCTCTCTTCTCTCATAAATCGAGTCCAGTTCATCAAACTGAGACTATTTACGAAAAACAGAATCAAAACTCCTAACCAATACGGTTCAAAAACTAGGTTCTTCGTGACCGCGTTATCGAGCTTGTCTCAACTAAGGTCCTGAGTTAAAGATAATATAATGACAATGAGGATTGAGATGCTTGATGATACAGAAGAGGTATTCCCTTTACTGATCTTTCGGAGAAATCCGTGTATTCAGAAATGATCTCGCGTACTCGAAAATCGGGGTTGTTACATTTGGCTTTTTCTACTTGCTTTTTCTTTTTTTTTTTCGCCTATTTTTTTTTCTCTTTTTTTTTTCTGCAAGCTTTGTTCTTTGCTGCTTTTTCTTGCTTCAAGAATCATTTTTATGATTTTTCAGATTATCAAATAACATGTCTCCTAGTCATCATTCTTTCAAGAGCCAACATATTTAACATTCTTAAACAACAACTTCAAAAGACATATGCACTGTTCAAGCATTCATTCAGAAAACAAAAACTATTGTCACCACATCAATATAATTAAACTAAGTTCAAGGATAAATTCAAAACTCATGTACTTCTTGTTCTTTTGAATTAAAACATTTTTCATTTAAGAGAGGTGATGGATTCATAGGACATTTATAACTTTAAGACATAGTTACTAAATACTAATGATCATGTAATGAAGACACAAACATGGATAAGCACTTAACATAGAGAAAACGAAAAACAGAGAAAGTAAGAACAAGGAATGAGTCCACCTTAGTGATGGTGGCATTTCCTTCTTGAGGAACCAATGATGTCCTTGAGCTCTTCTATGTCTCTTCCTTGTCTTTGTTGCTCCTCCCTTATTGCTTTTTGATCTTCTCTTATTTCATGAAGGATAATGGAGTGCTCTTGATGTTCCACCCTTAATTGTCCCATGTTGGAACTTAATTCTCTTAGAGAGGTGTTGATTTGCTCCCAATAGTTTTGTGGAGGAAAATGCATTTGAGGCATCTCCGGGATCTCATGGTGATGAGCTTCATACGTCTCTTGAGATCCATGAATGTGCTCTCTTGCTTGCTCTATCCTTTTCTTGGTGATGGGCTTCTCTTCCTCAATGGGAATGTCTCCTTCTATGAATGCTCCAGCTGAGTAACATAGATGGCAAATAAGATGAGGAAAAGCTAGCCTTGCCCCAGGAGAGGGCTTTTCGGCTATTTTGTAGAGTTCAAGGGAGATGACTTCATGAACTTCTACTTCCTCTCCAATCATGATGCTATGGATCATGATGGCCCGATCCACAGTAACTTCAGATCGGTTGCTAGTGGGGATAATGGAGCGTTGGATGAACTCCAACCATCCTCTAGCTACAGGCTTGAGATCCAGTCTTCTTAGTTGAACCGGCTTGCCTTTGGAGTCAATCTTCCATTGAGCTCCTTCCACACATATGTCCATGAGGACTTGGTCCAACCTTTGATTAAAGTTGACCCTTCTAGTGTAGGGGTGTGCATCTCCTTGCATCATAGTCAAGTTGAACGCCAACCTCACATTTTCCGGACTAAAATCTAAGTATTTCCCCCGAACCATTGTAATATAATTCTTTGGGTTTGGGTTCTTACTTTGATCATGGTTCCTAGTGATCCATGCATTGGCATAGAACTCTTGATCCATTAGGATGCCGACTTGTTGGATGGGGTTTGTTAGAACTTCCCAACCTCTTCTTTGGATTTCATGTCGGATCTCTGGATACTCATTCTTCTTGAGCTTGAAAGGGACCTCGGGGATCACCTTCTTCTTGACCACAACATCATAGAAGTGGTCTTGATGAGCTCTGGAGATTAATCTTTCCATCTCCCATGACTCGGAGGTGAAAGTTTTTGTCTTCCCTTTCCCTTTTCTAAAGGATTCTCCGGTCTTAGGTGCCATCAATGGTAATAGAAAAACAAAAAGCTTATGCTTTTACCACACCAAACTTAGAATTTTTGCTCCCCCTCGAGCAAGAGGAGAAAGAATAGATGAAGAAGAAGAAGAGAATGTGGAGGAGAGGGGGAGGGGTGTATTCGGCCAGGAAGAGAAGAGAAGGTTGTGTTGTGTGAAAATGAGGAAGAATGGAGGGCTATATATAGGGAAGGGAGGGGGGTAAGGTTCGGCCATAAGGGTAGGTATTGGGTGGGAAATTGATTTTGAATTTTGAAGGTAAGTGGGGTTTATGAGGTAGGTTTATGGGGAAGAGTGGATGGATGTGAGTGGTGAAGTGGTGATAGGGAAGAGAGATTGAGGTGATTGGTGAAGAGTTTTGGGGAAGAGTGTTTATGGGATTTTGTGAAAAAGGGGAGAGAAGAAGTGAGTGGAGGTAGGTGGGGATCCTGTGGGGTCCACAGATCCTGAGGTGTTCAAGGATTTACAACCTTGCACCAAATTAGGCATGCAAAATGCCCTTGCACACAACTCTGGGCGTTCAGCGCCAGATTGGTGCTTGTTCTGGGCGTTGAACGCCCATTTGTTGCCCATTTCTGGCGTTGAACGCCAGAACCATGCTTGTTCTAGGCATTCAGCGCCAGCTCTTCTCCAGGGTGCAATTCTGGCGTTCAAACACCCAGATGCTGCCCATTTTGGGCGTTCAGCGCCAGAACCATGCTCTGTTCTGGCATTGAACGCCAGCCAGGTGCTTCTTACTGGCGTTTAAACGCCAGTAAGGTCTTCCTCCAGGGTGTGATTTTTTTTTCTGCTGTTTTTGATTCCGTTTTCAATTTTTATATTTATTTTGTGACTCCACATGATCATGAACCTAAGAAAACATGAAAAACAAATAAAAATAAAATTAGATAAAAATTGGGTTGCCTCCCAACAAGCGCTTCTTTAATGTCAATAGCTTGACAGTGGGCTCTCATGGAGCCTCACAGATATTCAGAGCATTGTTGAGACTTCCCAACACCAAACTTAGAGTTTGGATATGGGAGTTCAACACCAAACTTAGAGTTTGGTTGTGGCCTCCCAACACCAAACTTAGAGTTTGACTGTGGGGGCTCTGGTTGACTCTACAATGAGAGAAGCTTACTGTGCTTCCTCTCCATGGGTACAGAGAGATATCCTTGAGTTTTAAACACAAGGTTGTCCTCATTTAATTGAAGGATCAATTCTCCTCTGTCCATATCAATCACAGCTCTTGCTGTAGCTAGGAAGGGTCTTCCAAGGATGATGAATTCATCCTCATCCTTCCCAGTATCTAGGACTATGAAATCAGCAGGGATGTAAAGGCCTTCAACCTTTACTAACACGTCTTCTACTTGTCCATAAGCCTGTTTTCTTGAATTGTCTGCCATCTCTAATGAGATTTTAGTGGCTTGCACCCCATAGATTCCCAGTTTCTCTATTACAGAGAGGGGCATGAGGTTTATCCCTGACCCAAGGTCACATAGAGCCTTCTCAAAGGTCATGGTGCCTATGGTACAAGGTATTAAGAACTTTCCAGGATCTTGTTTCTTCTGAGGCAATGTCAGTTGATCCAGATCACTCAGTTCATTAGTGAACAAGGGAGGTTCATCTTCCCAAGTCTCAATACCAAATAATTTGGCATTTAGCTTCATGATTGCACTAAGGTACTTGGTAACATGCTCTTCAGTAACATCCTCATTCTCTTCAGAAGAGGAATACTCATCAGAGCTCATAAATGGCATAAGGAGGTTTAATGGAATCTCTATGGTCTCTAGATGAGCCTCAGATTCCTTTGTTTCCTCAGAGGGAAACTCCTTATTGATCACTGGACGTCCCAGGAGGTCTTCCTCACTGGGATTCACGTCCTCTCCTCCCCTTACAGGTTCGGCCATGGTAATTAATTCAATGGCCTTGCACTCTCCTTTTGGATTCTCTTCTATATTGCTTGGGAGAGTACTAGGAGGGATTTCAATGATCCTTTTACTCAGCTGGCCCACTTGTGCTTCCAAATTTCTAATAGAGGACCTTGTTTCATTCATGAAACTCACAGTGGCCTTAGATAGATCAGAGACTAAGTTTGCTAAATTAGAGGTATTTTGTTCAGAGTTCTCTATCTGTTGCTGAGTGGATGATGGAAAAGGTTTACTATTGTTAAACCTGTTTCTTCCACCATTATTAAAGCCTTGTTGAGGCTTTTAATCATTCCATGAGAAATTTGGATGATTTCTCCATGATGAGTTATAGGTGTTTCCATAAGGTTCACCTAAGTAATTCACCTCTGCTATTGCAGGGTTTTCAGGATCATAAGCTTCTTCTTCAGAAGATGCCTCTTGAGTACTGTTGGATGCAGCTTGCATTCCATTCAGACTCTGAGAAATCATATTGACTTGCTGAGTCAATATTTTATTCTGAGCCAATATGGCATTCAGAGTATCAATTTCAAGAACTCCCTTCTTCTGAGGCGTCCCATTACTTACAGGATTCCTCTCAGAAGTGTACATGAACTGGTTATTAGCAACCATGTCAATGAGTTCTTAAGCTTCTGCAGGCATTTTCTTTAGGTGAATGGATCCACCTGCAGAAGTATCCAATGACATCTTAGCTAATTCAGACAGACCATCATAGAATATATCCAGGATGGTCCATTCTGAAAGCATGTCAGAAGGACACTTTTTGGTCAGTTGCTTGTATCTCTCCCATGCTTCATAGAGGGATTCATCTTCTTTCTGTCTGAAGGTTTGAACATCCACTCTAAGCTTGCTCAGCTTTTGAGGAGGAAAGAACTTGGCTAAGAAAGCCTTGACCAGCTTATCCCAAGAGTTCAGGCTATCCTTAGGTTGAGAGTCCAACCATACTCTAGCTCTGTCTGTTACAGCAAAAGGGAAAAGCACGAGCCTGTAGACTTCAGGATCTACTCCATTAGTCTTAACAGTATCACAGATCTACAAGAATTCAGTTAAGAACTGAAAAGGATCTTCAGATGGAAGTCCATGGCACTTGCAGTTCTGCTGCATCAGAGAAACTAGCTGAGGTTTCAGCTCAAAATTGTTTGCTCCAATGGCAGGAATGGAGATGCTTCTTCCATGTAAATTGGAATTAGGTGTAGTAAAGTCACCAAGCATTCTCCTTGCATTATTGTTGTTGGGTTCGGCTGCCATCTCCTTTACTTGTAGGAAATTTTCAATAAGGTTGTCTCTGGATTGTTGTAATTTAGCTTCTCTTAGTTTCCTCTTCAGAGTCCTTTCAGGTTCTGGATCAGCTTCAACAAGAATGCCTTTTTCCTTGTTCCTGCTCATAAGAAAGAGAAGAGAACAAGAAAAGAAGAGGAATCCTCTATGTCATAGTAAAGAGGTTCCTTATTGTTAGTAGAAGAAGAAAAGGAATAGGGGTGAAGAAGAATGAAGAATCCAAACACAAGGGTAAGGATAGGAGCAGTGATGTGAGATGAAGAGAAGTGTTAGTAGATGAACAAATAATTAGAAGGAGTTGAGGGAGAAGGATTTTCGAAAATTATTTTTGAAGAAGGGTTAGTGATTTTCGAAAATAGTTTCTGAAAAAGATGGTAGTTTTCGAAAATTAAAATCAAAAATTAAAATAATTAGTTAATTAAAAAGAAATTTTGAAAAAGACGAGAGATATTTTCGAAAATTAGAGAGAGAGAGTTAGTTAGGTGGTTTTGAAAAAGATAAGAAACAAACAAAAAGTTAGTTAGTTAGTTGAAACAAATTTTGAAAAGATAAGAAGTTAGGAAGTTAGAAAAGATATTTTGAAATCAAATTTTTGAAAAAGATAAGATAAGAAGATATTTTTGAAAAGATATGATTGAAATTAGTTTTTGAAAAAGATTTGATTTTTTTTTTAAATCACAATTAATGACTTGATTCACAAGAAATCACAAGATATGATTCTAGAACTTAAAGTTTGAATCTTTCTTAACAAGTAACAAACTTGAAATTTTTGAATCAAAACATTAATTTATGATGTTATTTTCGAAAATTTGATGTAAAATTAAGAAAAATATTTTTGAAAAATATTTTTTTGAAATTTTTGAAAATAGATAAGAAAAATGAAAAAGATTTAATTTTTGAAAAAGATTTTGAAAAAGATAAGATTTTTAAATTGAAAATTTGATTTGACTCGTAAAAACAACTAGATTTTAAAATTTTTTTGAAAAGGTCAAATCTAATTTTCGAAATTTTAAGAGAGAAAAAGGGGAAGATATTTTTTTTTTGATTTTTTGAATTTTTATGATGAGAGAGAAAAAACATGAACATGATGCAATGCATGAAAGTTATGGATCAAAACAATGAATGCATGCAAGAATGCTATGAATGTCAAGATGAACACCAAGAACACTTTGAAGATCATGATGAACATCAAGAACATATTTTTGAAAATTTTTAATGCAAAGAAAACATGCAAGACACCAAACTTAGAAATATTTCATGTTTAGACACTATGGATGAAAAAATGCACATGTAAAACAAGAAAAGATGCAAAACAAGAAAACATCAAGATCAAACAAGAAGATTTATCAAGAACTTGAAGATCATGAAGAACACTATGAATGCATGAATTTTTTTTCGAAAAATGCAGGATGAACATGCAATTGACACCAAACTTTAAATCTGACTCAAGACTCAAACAAGAAATACAAAATATATTTTTTTTTATTTTTATGATTTTATGATTTTTTTGTATTTTCTTTTAATTTTTTTCGAAAATCATTTTGAAAAAGAAAAATAAGGATTCCAAAATTTTTAATATGAATTCAAGGAATCTTATGCTCTTTAGTCTAAAGCTCCAATCAAAGGGTCAGGCATGGCTTAATAGCCAGCCAAGCTTTAGTATGTAACTCAGACATGACACGCCTGACATTCCCTATCCAGAAGAATTAGACATGGCTTTACAGCCAGCCAGGCTTCAACATGCTTCATGAAACACTAGAATTCATTCTTAAAAATTATGAAGAAAAATATATTTTTGAAAATATTTTTATTTTAAAATTTTTTTCGAAAACAAAGGAGAAATTTTTTGAAAGATTTTTGAAAAATTTTTGAAAAGAAAACGAAAAAGAAAATTACCTAATCTGAGCAACAGGATGAACCGTCAGTTGTCCAAACTCGAACAATCCCCGGCAACGGCGCCAAAAACTTGGTGCACGAAATTGTGATCTCAGGCAACGGCGCCAGAAACTCTGTACGCACGTCTTAATAAATCATTTTTCATTCACAACATCGATACAACTAACCAGCAAGTGCACTGGTTCGTCCAAGTAATAAACCTTACGTGAGTAAGGGTCGATCCCCTGGAGATTATTGGTATGAAGCAAGCTATGGTCACCTTGTAAATCTCAATCAGGCGGATATAAAATAGTTATGGAGTTTTCGAAATTTAATAATAAACTAAGGATAGAGATACTTATGTAAATCATTGGTGAGAGTTTCAGATAAGCACATAGAGATGCTTTCGTTCCTCTGAACCTCTGCTTTCCTGCTGTCTTCATCCAATCAGTCTTACTCCTTTCCATAGCCGGCTTTCTGTAAGGAAATCACCGTTGTCAATGGCTACTTTTTATCCTCTCTGGTAAATGGTCCGATGCGCTGTCACTGCATGGCTAATCGTCTGGAGGCATCACCCTTGTCAATGGCTGCATCCTATCCTCTTGTGAAAATGGTCCAAATACTTTGTCACAGCACGGCTAATCATCTGAGGTTCTCGATCATACTGGAATAGGATTCACCCTCCTTTTGCGTCTGTCACTACGCCCAGCACTCGCGAGTTTGAAGTTCATCACAGTCATTCAATCCCAGAATCCTACTCGGATTACCACAGACAAGGTTTAGACTTTTCGGATTCTCATGAATTCCGCCATCAATCTAGCTTATACCACGAAGATTCTCATTAAGAGATCCAAGAGATACTCATTCAATCTAAGGTAGGACGGAAGTGGTTGTCAGGCATGTGTTCATAGGGAATGATGATGATTGTCACATTCATCACATTCATGTTGAAGTGCGAATGAATATCTTAGAAGCGGAATAAGTTGAATTGAATAGAAAAATAGTAGTACTTTGCATTAATTCATGAGGAACAGCAGAGCTCCACACCTTAATCTATAGAGTGTAGAAACTCTACCGTTAAAAATACATAAGTGAAAGGTTCAGGCATGGCCGAATGGCCAGCCCCCTAAACGTGATCAATAGTCTCCTAAGATGAATAATAGATTAAAACTGAGACCAAAGATGTCTAATACAATAGTAAAAAGTCCTATTTATACTAAACTAGTTACTAGGGTTTACAAAAGTAATTAATTGATGCATAAATCCACTTCCGGGGCCCACTTGATGTGTGCTTGGGCTGAGCTTGAATGTTACACGTGCAGAGGTCATTCTTGGAGTTGAACGCCAGGTTGTAACGTATTTCTGGCGTTCAACTCTGGTTTGTGACGTGTTTCTGGCGTTTAACTCTAGACAGCAGCGTAGAACTGGCGTTCAACGCCCTTTTACATTGTCTAAACTCGGTCAAAGTATGGACTATTATACATTGCTGGAAAGCCCTGGATGTCTACTTTCCAAATCAATTAGAAGCGCACCATTTTGAGTTTTGTAGCTCCAGAAAATCTACTTTGATTGCAGGGAGGTCAGAATCCAACAGCATCAGCAGTCCTTCTTCTACCTCTGAATCTGATTTTTGCTCAAGTCCCTCAATTTCAGCCAGAAAATACCTGAAATCACAGAAAAACACACAAACTCATAGTAAAGTCCAGAAATATGAATTTAACATAAAAACTAATTAAAAAATCCCTAAAAGTAACTAGATTCTCCTAAAAACATACTAAAAACAATGCCAAAAAGCGTATAAATTATCCGCTCATCAGGGTGCACGACCGAAAGTTGTGCCAGAGTGGTGCTGGACTGTTGCTGAATGCACAAGCCTTACCACGCGAACGCATGGCTCACGCGTCCGCGTCATCTCCCTATAATGACCACTCACGCGATCGCGTCAATCACGCGACCGCGTCACCCTGGATTTTGGCAATACTAAGTTTTGAACAGAGAGTTGTGCGAGCGCGAGGATGCCTTCGCGCCAGTAGCACAAAACGCGTCACGCGTCCGCGTGACCGTCGCGACCGCGTCGACTAATTTAAGCGCAAGTCGCGCGAACGCGTCCCCCACGCGTCCGGGTTGCTTGCGCCGCACAGCTTATCCTAATTTGCCAAATATCTTATCTTCTCTTCCCCAAATCCTACTTTTCTTTTCCCTCCTCATTATTTTCTTCCCCTTTCTTCCACCTTCCTTCCTTCTCACTTTCTACTTTCTCTCTCTCACCACCATTAACAAGGTTTTTCTTTTCTTCCCCCTCCTTACTTTTCTATTCTTCTTAATTTATGTTTTCTTCTCCTTTTCTTTTTCTTTTTATTTTCATTATTCATGTTTTCTTTTTTTTCTTTCTTTTTCTTTTAATTGGTGTTAGATATTTAGTAGGGTCATTATTATTCCTTTTGTTTACTTGTGCATTGTTGCAACATTGTTTGGCAATTATATATCAATTTTTAAAAGGGTTGCTTGCATGTTTAATTTAATACTTTCAATAGCTTCTTTACCATGCATGCTATGTGTTTGTGAAAACGCCCGTATGGCATTGTGTACTATTTTTGAATTATTTTATTCTCCTACTCTAAATGCTTGCTTTTCACAAAATCCTTTTTCATATCATATTAATTTAATATACTTGTCATTACAAACAAATTATCAATTTGAAAGGCTTGGTAATCTAACTTGAACATTAAATGCTTGATCTATGCTACTCATGCCTTTGCCTGCATGCCAATAAACACCTTGCATTTAATTGTCATCATATGCACTAGCTATTTTCCGTTGATAACTTTTCATACGTAGTCATGACCATGTGTTAACATCATTTATCTTTTAATGTGCATTACATATACCACCTTTCCCGTTCACTTCCTTGCTCTATCCCTTAACATTTTGACATACTTTCTCTTTTCTCCCTTTTAGGATGGCCACCAAGAAAGGCAAGGAGAAAGCTGCTCCCAAATCAACAGCAAGAAGAGGAACAAAACGAGCATTAGTAGCAGAGCCTTCTTCAACTACAGTAAAGCCCTCAACGAAAAGAATTAAGAGGATTATAAAGGTTTATGATAAAGAGAAAGCCTTCCCAGCAAAGGACACTGCGCGATTTACCAATCGCTACTGTGAGCAGATGTTCCCCATCCTGGCAGAAAGGAGTTACAACAATGAATACCTTCTTATCCTCCCAAACCATATTGCTGAATTTGTTGAGCCACAAATTGCACGAAGACAATGGGGTTTCCTACAGAGACAGCCACAATAGGTCAATCTTTCCTGGGTTGTCGAGTTCTACTCCAACTTCCATCTACCGACCCTGCAGTCTATTTATGTTTGTCAGAAGCAAATCCCCATCACAGAAGAGGCCATTCAACGAGCTTTAGATCTTCCCCCTACTCCAGAAGGACTGGACGCATTTCAAGAAGCCACACTCAAGTGCCAGATGTACCAATTTGACTGGGACGCTGTCCTCCGAGTTATCGCACTACCTGGCAGCAGATGGATCTACGGATACCATCGTTCCCGTCCTAAGGAAATATCGGCTTCTGCACTTACCTTGGAGGCTCGCGTATGGGAACAGATTATGTCCCATTATGTCTTTCTGAGCACCCACGAGTCCTCCTTCACTGCATACATGGCCGTTCTACTATGGTGCATCCTTACAGACCAGCCTCTGAACCTACCAAGACACATCCAAAATGCCATGGGACACGTACAAATTGCGAGCAACTTACCTTTTCCTGCCTTGGTTTCAGATCTCGTCTCATCAGCCAGAGTCTCCTACAGAGCTGGGGACACCAAAGCCATGCTTCCACGGGATGATCAGTATGTCCCTAACGGAAAATATATCAGACCTTCAGCAGCCACTACAAGCCAGCCTACTGAACCGGCTGAGGACATTCCTCCTTCAACAACACAAGCACCTACAACAAACTAACTGTTCCATCAGATACTTGAAAGGTTGGATCAGCAAGAACAGAAAGCGAAGCTAAGAGAGCGCCGTAACAAGCGCCGATTCACACACCTCAAGGAGCTGCTTAAGGGAAAATACAGAGACTCAAACACCCCGGACTCCATTTCCTTTACCAGCACAAGGAGCCATGACGGTCCCGACTGTGGAGATACTGCTACCAGCCCACCTTTGTTCCTGACAGATGGCATCGATGATGGTGCAAAGCCTTAATTGTGGGGAGGTCGGTCAGTATCTGACTTCCGAAGGTAATTTCTCTTCCCTAACACCAATAAAATAGAATATTTAGTTAGGTTTTATTTTGTAGAATAGAATAGATTGCACAGTAATAGATTAGTTGCATGCATGTTCCACTTGATTGAAAAGACAGTAAGTTTCTTCTAAGACCCTATTTTTAGAATAAAATTTCACTAATTTTAATTAAAACTTTTATGTTAAATCTGCTTGAAGTTATATTTGGAACATGGTTTTTGAGCTAAAGAACACACAACCTGTGAGATTTGAGCCTTTATACATGGTTACATTATTTAATCATAATTATTTCATTCTTGTGTGTTTACTTCTCTATGATTGTAATTTATATTTTGTTTCATCCTATATGTCCAATGTTTAATATACTTATATGCTTGCACATGATTGAGGCCATTATTTGTTTAGCTCACTTATCTAAATTAAGCCTACCCTTTCAATTACCTTTGTTAGCCACTTTGAGCCTTTAAATTCCATTTATTATGCATTTTACCACATTACTAGCCTTAAGCGGAAAAACAATTTTATATCCCAATTGAATCTTTGGTTAGCTTAAGATAGAATTGTGTGTTAATTAAGTATGGGAAAATTGTGGGAACAAAAGATAATAAGGGAATGTGTCATGATGATATAATGGGAATTTGGGTACCTACTCATGTGAAACTATAAGAATAAAAAATCTATGTGCATTGATGGTGCACGAATTGTGAATCACACTTTTCACAACTAGTACCACTAACCAGCAAGTGCACTGGGTCGTCCAAGTAATACCTTACGTGAGTAAGGGTCGAATCCCACGGAGATTGTTGGTTTGAAGCAAGCTATGGTTATCTTATTATTCTTAGTCAGGATGCCAACAACAGTGTTTTTCAACTTCAAGTGTAAAGAGTCAAAGGGCATAAATATAAATACTTATTGTGCAATGATGGAGAATATGTTGGGGTTTTGGAGATGCTTTATCTTCTTTATTTCAGTTTTTCTCTTGTACTCCTCTTCACACACGCAAGGCTCCTTCCATGGCAAGCTGTATGTAAGGTGTCACCGTTGTCAATGGCTACTTCCCGTCCTCTCAGTGAAAATGGTCCAAATGCTCTGTCACAGCACGACTAATCATCTGTTGGTTCTCGATCATGTCGGAATAGAATCCCTTGATTCTTTTGCGTCTGTCACAACGCCCAACAATCACGAGTTTGAAGCTCGTCACAGCCATTCAATCCTTGAATCCTACTCGAAATACCACAGACAAGGTTTAGACTTTTCGGATTCTCATGAATGCCGCTATCAATTCTAGCTTATACCACGAAGATTCTAATTAAGAAATCTAAGAGATACTCATTCAATCTGATGTAGAACGGAGGTGGTTGTCAGGCACATGTTCATGGATTGAGGAAGGTGATGAGTGTCACGGATCATCACCTTCTTCATAGTGAAGCGCGAATGAACATCTTAGATAGGAACAAGCGTGTTTGAATGGAAAACAGAGATAATTGCATTAATTCATCAAGACGCTGCAGAGCTCCTCACCCCCAACAATAGATTTTAGAGACTCATGCCGTCAAAGAGTACAAAGTTCAGATCTAAAAATGTCATGAGATCCAAAATAAATCTCTAAAAGTTGTTTAAATACTAAAC
The DNA here is from genome assembly GCF_059453495.1 of Arachis ipaensis. Taxonomy (NCBI): domain Eukaryota; kingdom Viridiplantae; phylum Streptophyta; class Magnoliopsida; order Fabales; family Fabaceae; genus Arachis; species Arachis ipaensis. Next base: position 100,623,544 of record NC_142439.1, read on the forward strand.
TAGTAACCTAGGTTTACAGAAAATGAGTAAACTATGATAGATAGTGCAGAAATCCACTTCTGGGGCCCACTTGGTGTGTGCTAGGGCTGAGACTTAAGCTTCTCACGTGCATGGGCTGTTTTGGGCGTTCAATGCCAGGTTGTAACTTGTTTCTGGCGTTGAACTCCAACTTGTAACTTGTTTCTGACGCTGGACGCCAGACTGCAACATGGAACTGGCGTTGAACGCCATTTTACTCGTCTATCCTTGAGCAAAGTATGGATTATTATATATTTCTGGAAAGCCCTGGATGTCTATTTTCCAACGCAATTGAGAGCGCGCCATTTGGAGTTCTGTAGCTCCAGAAAATCCACTTTGAGTGCAGGGAGGTCAGAATCCAACAGCATCAGCAGTCCTTTTTCAGCCTGAATCAGATTTTTGCTCAGCTCCCTCAATTTCAGCCAGAAAATACCTTAAATCACAGAAAAACACACAAACTCATAGTAAAGTCCATAAATGTGATTTTTAATTAAAAACTAATAAAAATATACTAAAAACCAACTAAATCCTACTAAAAACTAAGTAAAAACAATGCCAAAAAGCGTATAAATTATCCGCTCATCACAACACCAAACTTAAATTGTTGCTTGTCCCCAAGCAACTAAAAACAAAGTAGGATAAAAAGAAGAGAACATACAATGAATTCCCAAAACATCTATGAAGATCAGTGTTAATTAGATGAGCGGGGCTATTAGCTTTTCGCTTCTGAACAGTTTTGGCATCTCACTTTATCCTTTGAAGTTCAGAATGATTCGCATCTATAGGAACTCAGAATTTAGATAGTGTTATTGATTCTCCTAGTTCAGTCTGTTGATTCTTGAACACAGCTACTTTATGAGTCTTGGCCGTGGCCCTAAGCACTCTGTTTTCCAGTATTACCACCGGATACATACATGCCACAGACACATAACTGGGTGAACCTTTTCAGATTGTGACTCAGCTTTGCTAGAGTCCCCAATTAGAGGTGTCCATGGTTCTTAAGCACACTCTTCTTTTGCTTTGGACCTTGACTTTAACCGCTCAGTCTCAAGTTTTCACTTGACACCTTCACGCCACAAGCACATGGTTAGGGACAGCTTGGTTTAGCCGCTTAGGCCAGGATTTTATTCCTTTAGGCCCTCCTATCCACTGATGCTCAAAGCCTTGGAATCCTTTTTATTTACCCTTGCCTTTTGGTTTTAAGGGCTACTGACTTTTTGCTATTGTCTTTTGGTTTTAAGAGCTTTTGGCTTTTTCTGCTTGCTTTTTCCCTTTTTTTTTTTGCTATTTTTTTTTCTGTAAGCTTTGTTCTTCACTGCTTTTTCTTGCTTCAAGAATCATTTTTATGATTTTTCAGATTATCAAATAACATTTCTCCTTTTTCATCATTCTTTCAAGAGCCAACAATTTTAACATTCATAAGCAACAAATTCAAAAGACATATGCACTGTTTAAGCATTCATTTAGAAAACAAAGAGTATTGCCACCACATCAAAATAATTAAATTATTTTAAAATTCGAAATTCATGTACTTCTTTTTCTTTTTCAGAAAACAATTTTCATTTAAGAAAGGTGATGGATTCATAGGACATTCATATCTTTAAGACATAGACACTTAGATACTAGTGATCATATAGTAAAGACACAAACATAATTAAGCATGAAGCATAGTAAATGAAAAACAGGAAAATAAGAACAATGAGATTAAGGAATGGGTCCACCTTAATGAGGGTGGCGTCTTCCTCTTCTTGAAGAACCAATGGTGCTCTTGAGCTCCTCTATGTCTCGTCCTTGCCTTTGTTGCTCTTTCCTCATAGCTCTTTGATCTGCAGTCAATTGCTCTACCACTGAATTATGGAAAAACAAAAGCAATGCTTTTACCACACCAAACTTAAAAGGTTTGCTCGTCCTCGAGAAAAAGAAGAAAGAAGTGGAGAAGATGGAGGAGATAGAAGTGTGTGAATGGGTGGGTTTGGGAGGAAAATGGTTTGAATTTGAATGGTGAGGTAGGTGGGGATCCTGTGGGGTCCACAGATCCAGTGGGTCAAGGATTTAGCATCCCTGCTCCAATTAGGCGTACAAAATGCCCTTACTGTGCAATCATGGCGTTTAACGCCAGACTGCTGCCTGTTTCTGGCATTAAACGCCCAAATGTAGCCTGTTTCTGGCGTTTAACACCAGACTGATGCTTGTTTCTGGCATTAAACGCCAGCTTGGTGCTTTTTTCTGGCGTTAAACGCCAGACAGATGCTTGTTTCTGGCGTTTAAACGCCAGAATCATCTTCCTCCAGGGTATGCTATTTTTCATGCTGTTTTTCATTCTGTTTTTGATTTTCTATTTCTTTTTGTGACTTCACATGATCATCAACCTAAAGAAAACATAAAATAGCAATGGAAAATAAATAGATATAATTAAATAACATTGGGTTACCTCCCAACAAGCGCTTCTTTAATGTCAATAGCTTGATAGTGAGCTCTCATGGAGCCTCACAGATAATCAGAGCAAGGTTGGGACCTCCCAACACCAAACTTAGAGTTTGGTTGTGGCCTCCTAACACCAAACTTAGAGTTTGACTGTGGGGGCTTTGGTTGACTCTGCAGTGAGAGAAGCTTTTCATGCTTCCTCTCCATGGTTATAGAAGGAGAACCTTGTGTCTTATAGTTTGCAATGTCTTCAAACCACAGAGCTTCCTGAATAGCAAACAATTTCTCATTCGGAAAGGTTTCAGAGATCTCAGTAGGAAGGAGGGATGCTCCTGCTACTGGTTCTATCCGGGACAGGTGATCAGCTACTTGATTCTCTGTCCCTTTTCTGTCTCTTATTTCTATATCAAACTCTTGCAGAAGCAACACCCATCTTATGAGCCTGGGCTTTGAATCCTGCTTTGTGAGTAGATATTTAAGAGCAGCATGGTCAGTGTACACAATCACTTTTGATCCTACTAAGTAGGATCTAAACTTGTCAATGGCATAAACCACTACAAGTAATTCTTTTTCTGTGGTTGTGTAAATTTTCTGGGCATCATTTAAAACACTGCTAGCATAATAAATGACATGCAGAAGCTTGTTATGCCTCTGTCCCAATACTGCACCAATGGTATGGTCACTGGCATCACATATTAGTTCGAATGGTAATGTCCAGTCTGGTGTAGAAATAACTGGTGCTGTGACCAGCTTCGCTTTCAGGGTCTCAAACGCCTGCAGACACTTTGTGTCAAACACAAATGGCGTGTCAGCAGCTAGTAGATTGCTCAGAGGTTTTGCAATTTTTGAAAAATCCTTTATAAACCTCCTATAGAATCCTGCATGCCCCAGAAAGCTTCTGATTGCCTTAGCATTGGCAGGTGATGGTAATTTTTCAATTACTTCAACTTTAGCTTGATCCACCTCTATTCCCTTGTTTGAAATTTTATGCCCAAGGACAATCCCTTCAGTCACCATAAAGTGACATTTTTTCGAGTTTAAAACTAGGTTGGTCTCTTGGCATCTTTTCAGAACAAGTGCTAAATGGTTAAGGCAGGAGCTGAATGAGTCTCCAAATACTGAAAAGTCATCCATAAAGACTTCCAAAAACTTCTCTACCATATCAGAGAAGATAGAGGGCATGCACCTCTGAAAGGTTGCAGGTGCATTACACAGACCAAAAGGCATCCTTCTGTAGGCAAACACTCCAGAAGGACATGTGAATGCTATTTTTTCTTGGTCCTGAGGATCTACTGCAATTTGGTTGTAACCGGAATACCCATCCAAAAAGCAGTAATATTCATGACCTGCTAGTCTCTCTAGCATCTGGTCTATGAATGGTAAAGGAAAATGATCCTTCCTGGTGGCTGTATTGAGCCTTCTGTAGTCAATACACATACGCCACCATGTAACTGTTCTTGTAGGAACCAGTTCATTCTTTTCATTATGAACCACTGTTATTCCTCCCTTCTTAGGGACAACATGGACAGGGCTCACCCAGGGGCTATCAGAAATAGGATAGATAATCCCAGCCTCTAGTAACTTAGTGACCTCTTTCTGCACCACCTCCTTCATAGCGGGATTTAGCCGCCTCTGTCATTGAACCACTGGCTTAGCATCATCCTCCAATAGGATCTTGTGCATGCATCTGGCTGGGCTAATGCCCTTAAGATCACTTATGGACCACCCAAGAGCTGTCTTGTGTGTCCTTAGCACCTGAATTAGTGCTTTCTCTTCCTATGGCCCTAAAGCAGAGCTTATGATTACAGGAAAAGTGTCACCTTCTCCCAGAAATGCATATTTCAGGGATGGTGGTAGTGGTTTGAGCTCGGGTTTAGGAGGTTTCTCCTCTTCCTGAGGAGTTTTCAGAGGTTCTTTTATTTCCTCTGGTTCCTCCAGATCAGGCTGAACATCTTTAAAAATGTCCTCTAGCTCTGATTCGAGACTCTCAGTCATATGGACCTCTTCCACCAGGGAGTCAATAATATCAACGCCCAGGCAGTCGTCTGATGTGTCTGAATGTTGCATAGCTTTGACCACATTCAACTTAAACTCATCCTCATTGACTCTCAGGGTTATCTCCCCTTTTTGGACGTCAATGAGGGTTCGTCCAGTTGCTAGGAATGGTCTTCCTAGAATGAGAGTTGCACTCTTGTGCTCCTCCATTTCCAGCACTACAAAGTCAGTAGGAAAGGCAAATGGCCCAACCTTGACAATCATGTCCTCAATTATGCCTGATGGGTATTTAATGGAGCCATCAGCAAGTTGAAGACAGATCTGGGTTGGTTTGACCTCTTCAGTCAAGCCAAGCTTTCTGATAGTGGATGCAGGGATTAGGTTGATGTTTGCCCCAAGATCACATAGAGCTGTCTTGGTGCAGTTACCCTCTAATATGCATGGTATCATAAAGCTCCTGGGATCTTTAAGCTTTTCTGGGAAGCTTTTCAGAATGACTGCACTGCATTCTTCAGTGAGGAGAACTCTTTCAGTTTCTCTCCAATCCTTCTTATGACTCAAGATATCTTTCATGAACTTGGCATAAGAGGGTATTTGCTCAAGTGCCTCTGCAAACGGAATCTTTATTTCAAGAGTCCTGAGATAGTCTGCAAAGCGGGCAAATTGCTTATCCTGCTCCTCTTTGCGAAGTTTTTGAGGATAAGGTATCTTGGCTTTGTATTCCTCAACCTTAGTTGCTGCAGGTTTATTTCCTACAGAGGTAGGTTGAGAAGCCTTCTTGAGGGATTTATTATCAGCACTTGCAGGTGTCTGATCCCTCACTGGCATTTGAAAGCCAGGGTTGGATGCTGGAGTGGCGTTAGACGCCAACTCCTCATCTGTTCCTGGCGTCTGAACGCCAGAACTGTGCTTCCTTTGGGCGTTCAACGCCAGTTCCTTGCTTGTTTCTGGCGTTGAACGCCAGTCCTGAGCATGGTCTGGGCGTTCAGCGCCAGCCTTCCACCCAATTTCTGGCGTTTTAACGCCAGAATTATTTTTTCCTGGGATCTTACTGTCCTCAGATGAATGTTGGGTGGTTTGCTTATTTCTTGGCTTCCTGCTGCCTTGTGGTGGGGTATTTAATGTTTTCCCACTTCTTAATTGAACTGCTTGGCATTCTTCTGTTATTTGTTTTGACAGCTGCTGTTTTGTTTTCTTCAATTGTTCTTCCATATTTATATTAGCCATCCTTTTCTCTTGTAGTCTATCTTTGAATTCGGCTAACTGTTGTGTTAGAAAGTCCAATTGCTGATTGAATTCAGCAACTTGTTCTAAAAGACTGAGTTCAGCAGTTACTGTTTTAACCTCTTCTTTCATGGAAGGGTCACTGCTTAGGTACAGATGCTGATTTCTGGCAACTGTATCAATGAGCTCTTGAGCTTCTTCAATTGTCTTTCTCATGTGGATAGATCCACCAGCTGAGTAATCTAGAGAGATCTGAGCTCTTTCTGTAAGCCCATAATAGAAGATGTCTAACTGAACCCACTCTGAAAACATTTCAGAGGGGCATTTTCTTAGCATCTCTCTGTATCTCTCCCAGGCATCATAAAGAGATTCATTATCTCCTTGTTTAAAGCCTTGGATGTCCAGCCTTAGCTGTGTCATCCTTTTTGGAGGAAAGTATTGATTCAGGAATTTTTCTGTCAGCTGTTTCCATGTCTTTATGCTAGCCTTAGGTTGGTTATTTAACCACCTCTTGGCTTGGTCTTTTACAGCAAATGGAAACAGTAATAATCTGTAGACATCCTGATCTACTTCCTTATCATGTACTGTGTCAGCAATTTGTAAAAACTGTGCCAGAAACTCTGTAGGTTCTTCCTGTGGAAGACCAGAATACTGGCAGCTTTGCTGCACCATGATAATGAGCTGAGGATTCAACTCAAAGCTACTGACTCCAATGGAGGGTATGCAGATACTACTCCCATATGGAGCAGTAGAGGGGTTGGCGTATGACCCCAGAGTCCTTCTGGACTGTTCATTTCCACTTAGATCCATGATGGAGAAAGGGAAATGATGTAAAATAGAGAAAAAAATATTTTTATTTATTTAATTATTTATTTATTTCGAAAATAAATAAATTAAAATAAAATAAATAAAAATGGGTGAAGATTTTCGAAAAAATGAGGAGAGAGAAAGTGGTTAGGAAGTTTTGAAAAAGATATGATTTTTTTTTTGAAAAAGGTTTTAAATTTTGAAATAAAAAATAAAAAAATCTGAATTTCAAAATTGATTTTCGAAAAACTACTTCAAAATAGAGGGAAAAGATATTTTTGAATTTAATGAGGAAAGAGAAAAATAATAGAATAACACAAGATCTAAAATTTTTAAATCTAATGCTCCTTGTTTCGAAAATTTTGGAGGGAAAACACCAAGGAACACCAAACTTAAAAATTTTAAGATCAAGACACAAGGAAAACTCAAGAACGCCTTGAAGACTCACAAGAACAGCAAGAACATGAAGAAGAAACACCAAACTTAAAATTTTTAGAAAACCAAGCTAAAATTTTCGAAAAACAAAGAAAAATCAACAAGAAAACACCAAACTTAAAGTTTGGTACAAGATTTTTAAAAAAATTATTTTTGAAAAAAGGATTTTTTAAAAAAAAAGGGATAGCCAATTACCAAGAACATAAGTACCACGCTCTAACTAATTGAGCTATAAATTTAAAGTGTTTTAACAAGGTATAAAGAAATAATATATAATTTTTTTTTTTTTCGAAAACTAAAATTTTGAAAAAGAAAATAAGGATTCTAAAATTTTAACAAGAACAATAATAAGAGACTCTAAACCAAAAAGAAAAATTTTTCCTAATCTAAGCAACAAAATAAACCGTCAGTTGTCCAAACACGAACAATCCCCGGCAACGGTGCCAAAAACTTGGTGCACGAATTGTGAATCACACTTTTCACAACTAGTACCACTAACCAGCAAGTGCACTGGGTCGTCCAAGTAATACCTTACGTGAGTAAGGGTCGAATCCCACGGAGATTGTTGGTTTGAAGCAAGCTATGGTTATCTTATTATTCTTAGTCAGGATGCCAACAACAGTGTTTTTCAACTTCAAGTGTAAAGAGTCAAAGGGCATAAATATAAATACTTATTGTGCAATGATGGAGAATATGTTGGGGTTTTGGAGATGCTTTGTCTTCTTTATTTCAGTTTTTCTCTTGTACTCCTCTTCACACACGCAAGGCTCCTTCCATGGCAAGCTGTATGTAAGGTGTCACCGTTGTCAATGGCTACTTCCCGTCCTCTCAGTGAAAATGGTCCAAATGCTCTATCACAGCATGGCTAATCATCTGTTGGTTCTCGATCATGTCGGAATAGAATCCCTTGATTCTTTTGTGTCTGTCACTACGCCCAACAATCGCGAGTTTGAAGCTCGTCACAGCCATTCAATCCTTGAATCCTACTCGGAATACCACAGACAAGGTTTAGACTTTCCGGATTCTCATGAATGCCGCCATCAATTCTAGCTTATACCACGAAGATTCTGATTAAGAAATCTAAGAGATACTCATTCAATCTGATGTAGAACGGAGGTGGTTGTCAGGCACATATTCATGGATTGAGGAAGGTGATGAGTGTCACGGATCATCACCTTCTTCATAGTGAAGCGCGAATGAACATCTTAGATAGGAACAAGCGTGTTTGAATGGAAAACAGAGATAATTGCATTAATTCATCAAGACGCTGCAGAGCTCCTCACCCCCAACAATGGAGTTTAGAGACTCATGCCGTCAAAGAGTACAAAGTTCAGATCTAAAAATGTCATGAGATCCAAAATAAATCTCTAAAAGTTGTTTAAATACTAAACTAGTAACCTAGGTTTACAGAAAATGAGTAAACTATGATAGATAGCGCAGAAATCCACTTATGGAGCCCACTTGGTGTGTGCTGGGGTTGAGACTTAAGCTTCTCACGTGCCTGGGCTGTTTTGGGCGTTCAACGCCAGATTGCAACATGGAACTGGCGTTGAATACCAGTTTACGTCATCTATCCTTGAGCAAAGTATGGACTATTATATAGTTCTGGAAAGCCCTGGATGTCTACTTTCCAACGCAATTGAGAGCGCGCCATTTGGAGTTCTGTAGCTCCAGAAAATCCACTTTGAGAGCAGGGAGGTCAGAATCCAACAGCATCAGCAGTCCTTTTTCAGCCTGAATCAGATTTTTGCTCAGCTCCCTCAATTTCAGCCAGAAAATACCTGAAATCACAGAAAAATACACAAACTCATAGTAAAGTCCAGAAATGTGATTTTTAATTAAAAAATAATAAAAATATATTAAAAACCAACTAAATCCTACTAAAAACTAAGTAAAAACAATGCCAAAAAGCATATAAATTATCCGCTCATCAATTGATAAGCTATGTTTATTTTTATATTTATGTTCAAAAAAAATCCAAAAATATTCAATAATTAAATAAGGGGACAAAATTACCCCAATGTTAAGTTAAGAATTCAAAGATCAATGTATGTATGATAAAATTAAAATGAAAGTTGATACATGAGTAAGGAATGTGAAAGGGAAATTTTGGGTAGCTAGGTATGAGATTTAAGTTATATAGAATGTACATATGTGTGGGCTAAAGCTTAGGTTAATTAAAGATTCAATTTATAAAGCTTACTTAACCATATATGTATCCTTACCCTTACCTTGGCCCCATTACAACCTTGACAAGACCTCATGATGTTTGCATTGGTATATTAATTGTTGTTGATTGGTTAGGTGAAGAACAAAAATTAGAAAGCATGATTAGAGAAGGATAGAGTGATTACCCTATACACTAGAGAGATTAGAACATACATACATCATCAGTGAGGGTTCAATGCTTAATTCTATGTTCTCTGCTTTCATGAGCTACCATCTTGCATTTTTATCTGTTGTTACTGTATAAGAATTGAATTAGTGGAATTTGATTTGTGATTGTCTTGAAGAGCTTATTTACTTTTGACCAAGTGGACAAAAAATCATATAGTTGCATTCACATATATAGGTTGCATTGCATTGCATGAGTTTTACATGTTCCTACTCATTTATTTTATCTCCTTCAACTAAGCATGAAGACATGCTAATGTTTAAGTGTGGGGAGGTTGATAAACCATTATTTTATGGTTTATATTGTGTTTAATTGTGTGGTTTTATCAAATCTTTACCCACTTATTCATTAAATAAGCATGCATTTATAATTCCTTCCTAAAAATACTTTATGGTTGAAAACTTGCTTCCTAGAGACTTTTAATTTTGTATTTTAATTCTCCTTTATTCCATTCGATGTCGTAATCTGTGTGTTAAGTGTTTCAGGCTTTATAGGGCATGAATGACTTGGAGATTAGAAAGGAAGCTTGCAAAAATGGAAGGAACACAAGAAATTAAGGAGATAACTAGCGAGAAGTGACGCGGACGCATGGCTCACGTGACCGCGCGACATAGAAGAAATTGCAGTGACGCGGACGCATGGATCACGCGACCGCGCAGATTGGAAACTGCACCAGTGACGCGAAGGCGTGGACGACGCGCACGCGTGGCAAGGCAAAACGCTGGATGACGTGAATGCCTGGATGACACGATCGCGTGACATGCGCGATCTGCAGAATCTGCAGAATTCGCTGGGGGCGATTTTGGTCCCTGTTTTGACCCAATTTTCGGCCCAGAAAAGCATATTAGAGCCAGGGAACATGTAGAGACCAAAAAGGGAGAACATTTATTCTGCATAGTTTTAGTTTTAGATCTGATTTTACCTCTCCTCTAGGTTTTCTCTTCACACATTCATAGTTCTTAGGATTTGATTTTATTGCTTTTTGGATTGGGACATTGAGAAGAGTTATTACCTCCATCAAGACTTCGTTATTCTAGTTTGTTTCCTTACTTGTCTCTTACTCTTCCATGTCTTTATTTATTCAGAATCACTATTGGATTATTTTTAGAATTTATTAATACAAGAATCGTTTTTATTTTTAATTGATCTTTTGATTATTATTTATCATGTCTTTCTTTATTTCCCTTCCTTATGTTATGAGGTTTACATTCATAATGAGCGAGTAGTTCCATAACTTGGTTGGGAGTTGATTGAAAGGAGGACCTTGAGTTGGAATGCTCGAGAGAAAAATCGTAATTGGGTTTATTGTTGGATTGTCCTCTAGTCACTGACACTAATCCTTTCCAAAGGAGAGGATTGGAACTTGTGAGTAGAAATAACTTTCCAACTTGCTTGACTTTCCTCTACCTAGTAAGGGATAACTAAGCAGAACAACCTTCAATTATCAATTAATCTTAAGAGTACTCCAACAAGAATAGGGCTTCTAACTAATCTATTCCCACTCAAGGTTTTTATTAAAATTATATAAATTCTCTAATTTAATTTCCTGTTTATCCATTCAAACCATTTTAGAAAACATCTGATTAATAAAATAGCACACCTTTCTGTAACTCGTTGGGAGACTACCTGGGATTCATACTCCCAGTATTTTAATTTTAATTTTGTGACAACCCTTCTAAATTGATAAACGGATTTTCGATTGGTTAAGAACTGTACTTGCAACGTATCTCTTATAACAATTTCTTAACTCGCCAATTTCTGCCACGTCAATTAGCTTTAGTGAAATTGAAGTCAACTAGAAATCCTCAATCACTAATCAACAAAAGAATTTGACAACTCAATAGTATCCAATTACTTAACCTAAGCCAAGAATACAAAAATCTACTCTAAAATCTAACCAAGCATTTTATCAAATATTTGGATGGAATAGAAGGAAAGCATGGTAAAAATGCAATAATAATAAAATGTAAAGCTACCAAATGTAACACAACAATAATAGCAACTCAATTAAGCAATAATAAACATAGAAACATCAAATTGCATTAATAGAAAATCAAAATCCAACAAGGATTCATGAAAGTAAAAATGGCAACATAGAGAAATAAACAAGAGAAACTAAGAATATTAAGACAATAGAACAATAAAATATAAAGAGAGTTGAATTAAAAACAATAATTAAAACTTGGATCTAAGAAAATTTGACCTAAACTACCCTAAATTCTAGAGAGAAGTTAGAGCTTCTCTCTCTAGAATTCTAACATAAAACATGGCTAAAACTTAACTATGACTACTTGGTTCATCCCTCTTCAATCCCTGGTTCAATAGCATTAGAAATGGGTTGGATTGGATCCAAAATGCTTCAGAAATCACTGGTCACGTGTTGCTTAAGTGAGTCACATTTTTTTGTGTTCCGCGTACACGAGCATTGGGCTGCATATGTAGAACATCTTAACATACGTCCACCATAGATAATTATATATCATTTTGAAGTCCCAGATTTTGGCTTTCTAATGCCATTAGAACCGCCTCATTCAGAGCTCTGTGGCTCAAGTTATGATCACTTGAGTACGAAGAGATCAGGATTGACAACTTCTATAAATCCTTCACTTCTTCATGAATCCTCCACTTTTGCATGCTTTTCCTTCATCCTTCCATGCCATCCTTGCCTTCTAAAACTTCAATCACTTAAAACAAATACATTAAGGCATCAAATGGAATAGAAGTGAAATTAAAATTAGCAATTTTAAGCATAAAAAGCATGGTTTTCATTACTAAGCACGATTAGGAGAAATTCACAAAACTATGTTATTTTCAATGAATAAATGCAAGAGAAGTCAATAAAATCCACCCAATTAAAGCAAATAAATACTATGAAATATGGATTTATCAGTATCTAGATGCAAAACAGCAAAGGAAATCTGGGACAAGTTTCAAGTCACCCATGAAGGCACTACCCAAGTCAAGCGGACCAGGATAGATATGCTGAGCAAAGAGTACGAAATGTTATCTATAAAGGAAGGAGAAACGATTGATGAAATATTTGAAAGATTCAATATCATCATCAATGCCTTGGATGCTCTGGGGATCACTCACCATAAACCTGCGCTAGTGAGGAAAGTTCTGAGAAGTATCACTAAAGAATGAAAAACTAAGGTTATAGTTATAGCTGAGAGCAGTGGTATTGATCAAATGACATATGATAATCTGAGAGGAAATTTACTTGGTTTTGAAATGACTTATTTGAAAAATGACACAAAAACGAAAGGAATTTCTCTCAAATCATTCACTGAGTCCTTGGATGATGAATCCAGTGACAGTTTATCTGATGACGAGTTTGTTCTTTTTGCTAAAAAATTCAGGAAAATGATGAAGCTAAAAGAACAAAGCAAAGGAGGCAGTTCAAGAAAACCTAAAAGGGACTTGAGCAAGATCATCTGTCACAACTACAAAGAGGCTGGACACTACAAGTTTGACTGTCCGAAGTTGAAAAAAGAAGAGAAGACCAAGAAAGAAAAGAAGAAGGGGCTGATGGCCTCTTGGGAAGACCTAAAAAATAATTCAGACGAAGAGGAAGAATCAGAGAATAAATCCCAAACCTGTTTCATGGCCGATCAAACTGATGACGTAATTTTCATTGAACCTACTATTGAAGACTTTCATCTTATGATCGATCATCTCACTGAGAAACTAAGATGCTTTTTGAATGAAAATCATGAACTTGAATCTCAAAATGACATCATAAAGGCAGAAAATAGTTTTCTCAAAGATAAATTAAGGGAAGTCAAAACCGCTGTTGATCTTGTTGAAGAAAATAAGCGGCTAAAGGCTGAACTTAAGGGCTGTGAGAAACAAAATTTTGTGATTGCATACTTAAATTGTTTTGAAGAAAATGAAAGGTTGCACAAAGAGGTAAAAAGCCTTAAAGAGGATGATGCCAGGGCATCATGGCCTGTTTTTTATGCTTTTTCAGTAGATTTTAATTCAGTTTTAATACAATTTCTGTTGATAAAGGAGCAAAAGCATGAAAAATCTCTGCATGAAACAAAATCTCAAGCATAGGTGAATTTTAGTTAATATACATGGTAAAAATGATGAAATAGATCACACTAAGTGAAAGTATGATTTTGAGCATTATTAGCACACTTAGTATAGTAAAGTTTATCTTGTATGTTACTTTGATACACTTTGTTTGTTTGATTTCAGACCAAAAGAAGCAGAGAAGAGCCACGTTAGTGGCTACGTTAGCGCCACTAACGTGGCCATTAAAGTGGAAGGAAGGAAAGTTTGGAAAGCTAGTGAGAACATTAACGCCACTAACGTTAGCAAAAGGCAAGAAGACCTACGTTAGCGACCCTGTTAGCTTCACTAACGTGGGCACTAACGTGGAAGAAAAGAGAAGCCCCAACGTTAGTGAGAAAGTTAATGGCATTAACTTTGAAGAAGGAAAGGGAAATGCCAACGTTAGTGGAAAAGGTGAGTGCCATTAACGTTTGCGAAGGCTAGAAGACCCACGTTAGCTTCCACGTTAGTTACATTAACGTGGGAACTAACGTGGAAGGAAAGGGAAACGCCAACGTTAGTGGAAAAGGTGAGTGCCACTAACGTTTGCGAAGCAAAGGAAGACCCACGTTAGTGTAGTTAACGTGGACATTAACGTAGGCAAAAGTCTCACCTAGCAGCCTGACCATGCCTTCTTCAAACAAGAATAACTTGAGCCACAAAGCTCCAAATGAGGTGATTCCAATGGCATTGGAAAGTAGGATTCCATATCTTTCCAATAATATATGGCACTACATGGTGGACACTGAATTTGAGGGAGAAAACCTGCCCCAAAAGTGCAAAGATGAACATGGTATCAACCTGTAGTAAGGCCAGCTGATCTCTTCACCTTCCACGAAGTGTAACTCGAGCTGTAGAGCTCCAAATGATGCGCTTTTAAAGGCGTTGGAAAGTAGACATCCAGGGCTTTCCAACAATATATAATAGTATGAGGGTGGACATTAAGTTTAAGCTCCAGAACCTGGCAATATTAAGCCCCTGATCGCTAACGTTATTGTGACTCACGTTTTCCAGTAACGCTAGCGACTATGCCGGCGACCTTGTCCACTTCAAAGGAGCATAACTTGAGTTACAGAGGTCCAATTGAGGTGATTCTAGTTGCGTTAGAAAGCTGACATTGAGAGGTTTCCAATGATATATAATACTTTATAGTGGGCATGAAATTGGAGCATAAACCAGAGGCATCTTTTAAACCCCTAAACACCAACTGGGTAGCAAGTGTGACGTTAGCCACACTAACTTTAGCACTAACGCCACACTTGTAGCATTAGTATGGCTAACGGCAGCAGTAACGCCAAGTTACCCTGGCCCTCAATTTGATTCACTTCTCTCTCAAGTCCATTCAAAGCTCAAACAAGCAAGCCCACAATTGTCAACCAATCAAGGCCACAAGAAGCATCTAGAATAGTTAATTTTCATTTCATTGTAATTTGCTTTTAATTTCATTTCATTTTGTAATTTAGGAGAGCCTATAAAAAGGCCTTAGTTTCTACATTGAAGGGAGACTAGAACGGAGAATTGAAGGAAGGGGGAGAGAGTGAAGACCAATTCGAACTTCTGTGAATTGGCACACTCCAAGGGGAGTGGGTCTTTGGACGCCTCCCCTCCTACACTCTTCTTCCTTTTCTCTTCTTTTCTTCCTTAGGAGTAGTTTCGTTTTCTTTGTACTTTTCATTTATGAATTTTGAAGTTTCAATTTTAGTTTTAATCTTCATTTTTACTTTTTTGCACTTTCTTTCTTTTCTATTTTGGTAGAGTAATGATCAACTAACTCTTTTCATTGGGTTAGGGAGCTCTGTTGTAATTTGATGGATCAATATTAGTTTTCATTATTCTTCTTCTATCTTTTCTGTTGATTTTACTAGAAAGCTTTCAATCTTCATTCAATTGGGTAGTTATCTTGGAAAAGAAGCTATTCATACTTGGAAAACTTTGGACTTGGAATGAAGAGATCATGCTAGAAATGCTTTCTCATGTTGGACCAAATTAGAGTTTGGATGGATATAGTGACATATAATCCTACTAACACTTTGATTTGGAAATACATATGGTATAATCAGTGACCATACTTCATCTCTTCTCATGAGCAATTGACTAAGGAATTGGCTATTGATCAAGATTTGAGAGATTGAATTACCAAGAAATTGGAATTCGATCACTTAAGATTGCCAAGGAGATCAATGAATGCATTGATTGAGGAAGAGATAAGAATGAACTTGATCTGGAGGATTGCAACATCTCTTGATCCCAATGTTCATTTTATTTTTAGTTCTTACATTTACTTTTCTTGCCATTTTACTTTTCTGCACTTTATTGCTTTCTTTACGTTCATGCAATTTACATTCCCTTGTTGCTTATCACTCAAATCTGATTCGTCTAACTAGGATAATCAATTAACCATTGATTGCTTAATCCGTTAATCTCTGTGGGATTCGACCTCACTCTTTTGTGAGTTATTACTTGACGACAATTCGGTATACTTGCGGAAGGAAATTTGTTGAGAGACAAGTTTCCGAGCATCAGAGGATCTGGCCAACTTTTCTCAAAGTTCTGAAAATATGAATAAACTTTTGGCTAGTCAAAAATCTCTCTATGATAAGGCTGGTATGGGTTTTCATAAGAAATCTAAAACTATTTTTGAAATATCTCCTTTTTCAAATATGGCTTCCACTTTGGATGATATAAAATTTCAAAACCCAACCAATCTGAAAAATAGGAACCAAAAAGGTTTTGTCATTTATGCAATTGGGATGGACATTTTCCTATTCAATGTTTCATAATTGAGAAAATGATTGGAGACAGTGTATAAAATAGTTGGCAACTACAATGGTCTCGACCAAAGAAGGTGGTTTAACATTCAAGGATCCAAAAAATTTAGATACCTAAGGTCACTTGAGATTTTTGTGTAGGTGTGCCTAGCATCCAAAAGAAAGGACAACATGTGGTATTTGGACAGCGGATGCTCTAGGCATATGACCGAAAAGTCCACATTCTTCATCAAGCTAGATAAGTATGATGGAGGGTTTGTAACTTTCGATGATAATGGCAAAGGAAAGATAGTGGCCATGAGTAAAGTGGGTAAAAATTTCTCATCTTTCATAAATGATGTTTTTCTTGTTGACGCTTTGAAACATAACTTACTAAGCATTAGTCAATTATGTGATCTTAGATATTTGGTTATATTTAGCAAATTAGACTGCTTAGTTATTTGTGAAAAATCTAGTATAGTTTTGTTTGAAGCAAAAAGATGTAACAATGTATATGGACTCACCCTAAAGGATTTAAAAAATCAAAATGTGACTTGTTTTACCTCAATGGAATCTGAAAAATGGCTTTGGCACAAGAAATTGGGACATGAAGGCATGTACCAAATTTCTAAGCTTGTAAAGAAGAATTTTGTTAGAGGCATCCCTAACATAAAGTTTGACCAGGACATCACTTGTGATGCTTGTCAATTGGGCAAACAAACAAAATCTTCTTTTAAGCCTAAGGATGGAATCTCTACTAGAAGGCCATTAGAAATTTTACATATTGATCTTTTTGGTCCCACTAGAACTCAAAGTTTAAGAGGTAAGCATTTTGGATTGGACGTGGTCGATGACTACTCTAGATTTGGATGTGTTTTCTTCCTAGCTCACAAAAATGATGCGTTCTATGACTTTTCTTCTCTTTGTAAAAATATTCAAAATGAAAAGGATTTGAAAGTTGCCCACATAAGAAGTGATCATGGAAAGGAATTTGAAAATTAAGATTTTGAAAATTTTTGTGATGATTTGGAATTTCTCATAATTTTTTATGTCCTAGAACACCTCAACAAAATAGGGTTGTTGAAAGAAGAAATAAAAGTCTCCAAGAAATGACTAGGGCAATGTTTTGTGAGAATGAAGTTCCAAAATTCTTATGGGCTGAAGCTGTGAACACAACCTGCTATATCCTAAATAGAACCATCATTAGGAAAGGATTAAAGAAAACCCCTTTTGAGCTATGGAAAGGAATTTCTCCAAATCTTAAGTACTTTCATATATTTGGATGCAAATGCTTTGTATTAAATAACAAAGACGATCTTGGAAAATTTGATCCAAAATCGTATGAAGGTTTATTTGTAGGATACTCAACCAATAGCAAAGCTTATAGAGTTTACATCCAAGAACATAGAACTATTGAGGAATCTATACATGTGTCTTTTTTGCGACACTAACTTCATACTAAGTGCTGTCTTAGATGACGATGCAGGAAATGAAGCTGAGGGAAGTTCTCAAGTGAATCAAGAAAATGTCAAATTAGGTCCTTCTTTGGAGAATGTCAGTACTAAACCTGCTGATACACCACTATTTCGTGGTATATTTTATACTTAATTGAGTAGATTTTATCCACTATTCTCACACTTATTCATGTAATTCGCATGTTTTACATTTTCCTTCCTAATTTTGTGCTATGATTGAAAACATGCTTCTTTGGCCTTAAATTTGCTATGTTTAATCCCCTCTTACTACCATTCGATGCCGTGATATGTGTGTTAAGTGATTTCAGGGTTTACAGGGCAAAAATGGCTTAGAGGATGGAAGGGAAGCATGCAAAAGTGGAAGGAATACAAGAAATTGAAGGAATTGCAAAGCTGTCAAGCCTGACCTCTTCGTACTTAATTGACCATAACATGAGCTACAGAGGTCCAAATGAGACGGTTCCAGTTGCGTTGAAAAGCTAACATCTGGGGATTCGAAATGATATATAATTTTTCATGGTTGCCCTGCAGATAAGTGGCACGCATGCGTGCATCTGCAAAAAATTAGCGTATCAGAATTTGCCCCCAGCGATTTCTGGGCTATTTTTTACCCAGTTCTCGACCCAGAAAATACAGATTAGAGGCTGCAGAGTGGAGGAATGAGGGGACACTTCTCATTATTCACAATTTAGGTTTTAGATGTAGTTTTATAGAGATAGTCTCTCTCCTCTCTCTAGGTCTTAGGATTCTTAGGATTAGCTTTGCTTAATTTCAGATTTCTACTTAGTTTAGTTTAGTTTTCTTCTACTCTTAGTAGTTCCAGAACTTTAGTTTATCTACTTCTCTTGTTATTTTATTTATTTCTCCAATTTGGTTTATGAACCCTTTATCTTAGATTTGATTTTATATTTAATGCAATTTGAGGTATTTCATATTTATGATTGCTTTCTTTATTTGTTATCATTGATGCTTGCAATTGTTGGTTTTAGATTTTACATTCCCTATTACTTTTCTATGTCTTTATGTTATGCTTTCCAAGTATTTGATAAAATGCCTTGGAGGGTTTTAAGTTAGATTTTTATATTCTTGGCTTTGGTTGAGTAATTGGAGACTCTTGAGTTATCAAACTCCTTTGTTGCTTGTTAATTGAAAATTGCTGGTTGATTTGGATCCCTCTAAAGCTAGTCTTTCCTTAGGAGTTGAATAGGACTTGAGGAATCAAATTGATTAATCCACTTGACTTTTCTCCATAGTTAGAGGTTAACTAAGTGGGAGTAATGAACAATTGAGGTCACAATTGATAAGGATAACTAGGATAGGACGTCCAGTTCTCATACCTTGCCAAGAGCTTTTCTTAGTTATTAATTTAATTTCTTGCAATTTACTTTCCTTGTTTCTTATTTCAAAATCCAAAAAGATACTTTTCCATAGCCAATAATAACTACACTTCCCTGCAATTCTTTGAGAGACGACTCGAGGTTTAAATACTTCGGTTTATTTTTATTGGGTTTGCTTAAGTGACAACAAAATTTTTGTATAAAGGGATTCTTTGTTGGTTTAGAAACTATACTAGCAACGAGAATTTATTGTGAATTCTTTACTAGCAAAAATCCGTTCATCAAAATGGCGCCGTTGCCGGGGAATTGCAAACGTGTGCCT
Organism: Arachis ipaensis; assembly: GCF_059453495.1. Lineage (NCBI taxonomy): Eukaryota > Viridiplantae > Streptophyta > Magnoliopsida > Fabales > Fabaceae > Arachis > Arachis ipaensis. The sequence goes on from NC_142439.1 coordinate 100,642,782, forward strand.
TATTATTGGTTATTGTGAATATTGTGAAAAATTTTTGCTTTTCCGTTTCTTTGTTAGTATTTCTAGTTTTAGGAGTTTATTTTCCTTAATTTTTATTAGCTTTTATTTCTCTTGCTACTATGAATTCTCACCCCTTTGGCTATGAGTTTGGTTGCAATCATGTTGTAGGAAGAGGAGATTACAATGAGAGCTTAGATCAAGGATAGGACAATCAAAGATGGGAGGAGCCACAAGGATTTGATCAACCCTCTTTGCAACAACCACCTCCAAGGTATTATCAACAACCATTCTATGATGCTTACTGTTCATACATCGGTTCGAGCTATAAAGGACCGGGTTGGCCGACCTCTTAGAGGGTTGGCCGACCTCTTGGAAGGTTGGCCCATGACCGACCTCTTAGAAGGTTGGCCCATGACCGACCTCTTAGAAGGTTGGCCCATTACCGACCTCTTCACAAAGAGTTCGGCCAAATCGTCAAAAGAGCCCAAAGCAGGCCTGACGATCCGATTCTTTACCGGTAAAGAATGTTTATAAAAATAATCGCGTTGTAAGTATAGTTTCTAAACCAGCAGAGAATCCTTTCGTACAAAAGTTTGGTTGTCACAAGTAACAAAACCCAATAAAATTTATAACCGAAGTATTTAAACCTCGGGTCATCTCTCAAGGAATTGCAAGGAGGTGTATTTATTATTGGTTATGGGTTTTTCTGAGAAGATTCTGAGTTTGAGAACAAAAAAATAAATAATTGTAATTTAAAGCGGTGGAAATTAAAAAGAGAATTTATATAATTAATTAAAAAGCCTTGACCGGGGGTGTGATTAATTGGAAGTTCTATCCTTGTTGGAATCTTCTCAAGTGTAGTGTAAAGAGGTTGTTGTTTTCACTTAGTTGACCCTTACTGAGTAAATGAAAGTCAAACGATTGAACTGATTCTTATCCACAAATCCTAGTCCTTTTCCTTGGGAAGGTCTAGCGTTAGTAGATACAGAATTAGCCAACAATGTCCAATTTTAACTAAGCACTTGAGTATTCTAACTCAAGTGTCTCCTCTTAATCAACCCCCATGCCAAGTGAAAAATCTACTCCATTGACATGGATGCCAATTTCACATAATAAATGACTAAATAAATACTTGAAGATAATCAAACAAATAATGAAGTAAATAGAAAAATACTCTTTGCGTTAATAATGTCATAAAAGCTTTCCAATTGTAACTCTGAATAAGGATTAAAGATATAAAAGAGTAGAGATGATAATTGAAATAAAATTGGAAGCAATTAAATAAACAATAAAATTTAAATGGAAAAATACTATGGAATAAATGAAAATATAAGAATCCTAATTTAAAGGAACATTAAACCTGGAATCTGAGAAGAAGTTGAAATCCTAATCCTAAAACCTAAGAGAGAGGAGAGAGCCTCTCTCTCTAAAAACTACATCTAAAACCAAAAATTATGTATATTAAATGTTCCCTGAATTAATGGATGCATTCTCCCACTTTATAGCCTCTAATCTGTGTTTTCTGGGCCAAAAACTGGGCCAGAAACAGTCCAGAAATCGCTGATTGCGAATTCTGTCACGCTGATTTTTGTCACTGCGACACGTCCGCGTGGAGCACGTATTTGCATTGCCTAGATGTATGGCTACTATAGCAAATTATATATCATTTCGAAGGGCCGGACGTTAGCTTTCTAACGCAACTAGAACTGCGTCATTTGGACCACTGCAGCTCAAGTTATGATCGTTTGAGTGCGAAGAGGTCAGGCTGGATAGCTTAGCAATTTCTTCAACTTCTTGTATTCCTTCCATTTTTGCATGCTTCCTTTCCATCCTCTAAGCCATTCCTGCCCTGTAATCTCTGAAAACACTTAACACACATATCAATTCATCGAATGGTAATAAGAGAGGATTAAACATAGGAAATTTAAGACCGAAGAAGCATATTTTCAATCAAAGCACAGAATTAAGAAGGAAAATGTAAAACCATGCAAATCATATGAATAAGTGAGTAAAGAGTTGATAAAAACCACTCAATTAAACACAAGATAAACCATAAAATAGTGGTTTATCAACCTTCCCACACTTAAACATTAGCATGTCCTCATGCTAAGCTCAAGAGAAGCTATAAGAGAGTGAAGAGGAATGGTAGAGAGTACGAAATGCAACCTATCTATGTGAATGCAACTACATACAAAATGTTTCTACCTACTTGGTTAAAAGTAAATAAATCTTTTATGAACAAATATGAACTTGATTTCACTAATTCAAATCATAAAAATAAAGTACAAGTAAACTTGTAGAAGAAAATAGCTCGTGAAAGCCGGGAACAAAGAATCGAGCATCGAACCCTCACTGGAAGTGTATGCACTCTAATCGCTCAGGTGTTTAAGGTTCGATTCTCTCAATTCTCTGCTAATCTTGCTTTCTAAGGCTTGCTCTTCATCTAACAATCAACAAAAATTTAATGCACAAATACACATATCAAGAGGTCTTTTAAGGGTTGTAATGGGGTTAGGCTAAAGGTAGGATTGTATTTGGCCAAGTGGACTAAAATCTGAATCCTTAATTAACTTAAACTTTCCACCTAACTTTAGAAATCCATATAATCATAATACCACATCTAACTATCCATTAACCATGTTTACCACATATTCATGCATCCTAATTTCAAGTACAGTACATATGCATTGCTTTCACCACTTACTTTGGGGCATTTTGTCCCCTTTTTTACTTATTTGCTCTTTTTCTTTTCTTTTTCTCCTTTATTTTTTTCCTTATTTTTATTTGTATATATGCCTTTTTTTCTTTTTTCTTTTCTTTTTTTTCTTTTTTCTCAATGCATATGATTAAATTATTGAATGCATGAACATGTCCTAAACATTTCTTTCACATTTTCATAAAGATATATAACACCCAATTCTTAAACCAATTATTTCCAAACCCACTTTCTCCATATTTAATTCATGAGCACTCTCACTAGTCTAAGCTAACCAAGGATTCAAATTAAGGACATTATTGTTTTCCGCTTAGAGTTAATGATGTGCTAAAGTAAAGAATAAAGGGGTAAAATAGGCTCAAAATTGGTTTGCAAGGGATAATGAAAGGGTAAGGCCATATGGGTATGTAAACTCAGCGAAATAACGCCTCAATCATATAAGTGCATGCATACATCAAACAATGAAAATATAGAATTAAGCAAGACAAAGATCACAATTTTAGAGAGAAAAATACACACTAAAAATAAAATATTAGTTGGTAAAATACAACCAATCAAATAGGCTCAAAATCTCACAGGTTTTGTGTGTTCGAGCTCAAAACCATGTTCCAGTATAATATTTCTTCAAACAAGTTCAATAAAAATTTTAATTCAAATTAGTGAAATGTTATAAAAAGTTTCTTGGAAAAGAAATTCGTTACTTCAACCAAGCAGTGGTAATATATGCACAAAATCAAACAAATATGCAATCAAACATGCAAATGCAACAATGAACAAACAAAGAAAATAAAATATTGGTGTTGAGAAGAAGGTAACTAACCCATGGAGATCGGTATCGACCTCCCCACACTTAAAGATTGCACCGTCCTCGGTGAATGCTAAGATGTGCAGGTGGACGGGCTGCTACAACTGATGCTTTTCTCTAGAGATTATGCAGATGGACTTGTCTGTTGCCCCATATAGAAGTTTCTCTTTCCCTTTCTTAGTGGCCAGCCTAAAAGAAGAGGAAAAAGAAGAAAAAGTAACCCAGAAATAAAGATAGAAAACAAATAAAATATGGGTGTTAATACCAAATAATAAGAGTCTCAATTACATGGTAGCTACAACATGCAGTGAGAAAATAGTAGAAGCATACGGCATATCAATAGTGCAAGAATTGCAACAATGGGGAACAGAGTGTGGGTAATAAAAGACAATATAAATTCATGTCAATGCAAAAGGAGTACAAGTATCATAAAAGATTAGCAGTGACTTAAATAATATTATCTTAATCAGAATAAAACAAGTCATGAAGCACCAGAGTAATGCAAGAAAAGATGCAACAGTTGAATAAGAAAATTTAACACCAATGGTAAAATAATAAATTTAGAAAAAAAAAGAAAATAAAAAAATAAAAATATGCACAAAATTAAAATGCAATGCATGAAAGTATGCAAATAAATAAAATAAAATAGAATGAAAGTGAAGAAGGATGAGAGGTTAAAGGAATGAAGAATAAGAAAGTAAGAAAGAAGGAAGAAGAAAGAAATAAGAAGGGAGAAAAGAAAAATTAGGATTGGGGAAGAAAAGATAAGATAATTGGCGCTAATCTGGATAAGCTGTGCGGCGCAGGCGACGCAGACGCGTGGGTGACGCAGTCGCGTGGTGTGCGATAAGTTCAGGCAATGCGGACGCGTGGCTCACGCGATCGCATGACCTGATTTGTGCTTTTGGCGCGAGTGCAGCCGTGTGTTCGCGCAACTTTCTGTTTTAAATGAATTTAGCCAAAAATATGGGTGACGCGTTCGCGTGGGGCACGCGATCGCGTGAATGGCCATATTTTGAAAACGACGCGGCTGCGTGGGTCATGCGGTCGCGTGGTAAGGCTTGTGCTTCCAGCATCATTCCAGCCCTAGTCCACCATAAATTGCTGCCATACCCCTCTTTACGTCGATTTTACGAGGCCATGCGTTCACGTGGGTGACGCAGATGCGTGGGGAGGCTATTTCACAATCGACGTGAATGCGTCAGTGACGCAGTCACGTGGGCATATTTGTGCCTAAGGCACGCCTCCAGCCACGCTTTCGCGTGACTTTCTGTTCAATTCTCTTTTCTTCAAAACGCACCGATGACGTGGACGCATTAGCGACGCTTACGCGTTGCGTGCGTGTTTTTTTTTAATATGCATAATGCAAATGCAAATGCACGCTATATGCAGAGATTATGAATGAACACTAGTAAAAATAAAATAAAATAAGATTAAGAATAAAAAGGAATGATTATACCATGGTGGGTTGTCTCCCACCTAGAACTTTTAGTTATAGTCCTTAGGTTGGACATTTGATGAGCTCTTTGTCATGGTGGCTTGTGCTTGAACTCGTCTTGAAACTTCCACCAATGCTTGGACTTCCAATAAGCTCTATCAATACCAAGTAAATTCCTCAAGCTTTGATGGAGTTCTTCACAAGCTTTGAGCTCCCAAAATTGATCCTTATATATCCCCGAATCCCAAATCTTGATTCTACACCCGTCTTTAAGTTGATCATCATGATTCCATCTGGGTGGTTTAGCCTTAGAATTCTTATTTAGGCACCCAAACATCTTCCTGGACCCATTCATTCGAGCTCTACACCAACCCTTGCATTTAGACTTTGGGCTCTCAACTACAACGAACCTAGGATTGTGTTGCCAACCACTAACCATCTCCCTCTTACTCTTAAAGCCACAAAGAGCTCTAAGTTGACCATCTGTCTCAAGTAAACCATATTCAAGTGGGAAAGTAAAGGTCAAGGATAAGAATTTTACCCACTTGAATGTTGTATTAGATGGTAATGGCTTTGGGAGAGGTGTGTCTAACGATCTTGCAAGCTCCATTCTCTTGTGCTCTTCTTTGAATTCTTCCACCTCCTTGTAAGCTTCTTCAATTTCACCCTCTTCCTCTTGGTAGCTTTCTTCCAATTCAATCTCCTCTTCATTGCTTTCCAAGGGCATGGGAGGTTGTGCTTCTTCTTCTTTAATCTCCATGTCAAGTCCAATGGGAGAGGATTCAATTGTAGATAAGGATTCATCATTGATTGAGTCTATCTCTTGATCAACCTCTTCAAAGTCTTCAACCAGGCTATGCCTTGGAGGTTGTACACCCTCTTTAACATCAAATTCAAACATCTTGGAAAGAGGTTCTATGACTGAACATTCCCATGGAGTTTCTGCATCTCCTAAGTCTTCAACCACTTTTTCCTCTTCAATAATTACTGCTTTGTCCAGTTGTTTTAGTATAAAATCGTACTCATCCTTGATGATTTTCTTTCCATGATAACTCCTTTCAACTATTCCTTCATCTTCAAGGGTCTCTCCTATCTCCACATTTTAGGCCTCCTCTTGCTCTAAGACAAAATCAGACTCCTCCTTGATGTCTTCCTTCACTAATTCTTCAACCACTCCTTCGACTTCAAGGGTCTCCACTACCTTCATCTGTAGGGCCTCTTCTAGCTTCTTATGAAGTATGGATTTGTGAAGATGATTCCTTCTTTCTTGTTCCATATCAATAGCATAATTGGGATCATCTTGCTCTTGGATTGATGGATGTGGGTGCTCTTCCATGGAGGGTGGTGATGGGATGGGAAGATTATTATGTGGTTGAAAAGGAAGTACACTAAAGCTTGAGGGTTGAATATTGGAGGTAGAGGGTTGGTTCATGCGGGATATAAGTGCTTGAAGAGTAGAGGTGTATTCCGAGGGTTACCTGAAACTGTAGGCCGATCTCGGATGAGATCTTCTGTACTGGTCGGAGATGACGTGTTCGGCCAACTGGTGGCGGTCAGAGCTGTTGTGTCTGACTTGTTGGACTGGCTTCACTTTTGATCCTTGGTGACCGGAGGGTGGGGGGTACCTGCAAGAGACTCCGATGCTTAAGTTAGCATGGGTATTAAGCAGGTTTATTGTAGAATCAGAGTATGAGTTATACCTGGGTGCTCCAGTATATTTATAATGGTTGTAGAGTGACCTTTCTAGATAAGATAAGTTAGTTATCTTATCCTATCTTATCTTATCTTTGGGTGAGGTCAGCTTATCTTCAACGGAACTGCCCTCCTTTCTGTAGGCTTGGGCTGCCTTTGGATTGGGCTGTGTTCCTTTGTTTGGGCCTTCTTGGGCCTTCCTGTCGATTTGGCCGACCTCTTTTGTAAAGAGGTCGGATAGTCTGACCTGAAGAGGTCGGTCACTTTGTCTCCAATCATCCCAGGTCGGATAGCTCGACCTAGGATATGAACAGTGCCCCTGCTTGAGCTCGGTCTTTTTGTTGAGGTCGAGTCTTTGACTTCGGTCCTTCTAGTGAAGCCGAACTCAAGCATTTTGTCGATTCCTTTCTTTGTAGAGCCTTTTTTGAATGTAGAACATTTTCCTTTAAAAGCGCGCGCTTTTATATCAGCGCTTTGGGAACGTGCGAGGGTTTAATGCCCTCATTAATTGACTTCAAATGCCCCATTTCCTTTGGTTTGAATTTTGCCATCAGAAACGGTTTCTCTTCTTTATTCTTCTTCGTAACTTCTCCCTTTACTCTCTCGCTTTCTATTTCTTGCCTAGAGTTCATAGTTCTTTCCTGCGACGCCTACTCTGCCACTGCTTTTGTGGAAGAAGGGTGATTCTGGATTTCTCTTTCCGTTCTTCGAATTTTTCCGTTTCACGGGGTAGCTCCGTCGTTTATGCTCTTCATCTTTCTTTCGAGGTTTTCTTCTATTCTCCAGGTTCGATTTTTCTTCCTCTGTCACTTTTTATGTCTGATTTTGAGAAAGTTTGGATCTTTTCTGCTTTTTTACTGTGCCTGATTGTTGCGTGTTCTTGAATTTCTTCGCCATTTGTGTGAGTTTTTTCGCCTTCCCTGCTGCTCGATGCTTTTTAGGGTTTTTTGCATGTTGCCGTCATTTCTGTTTGTGCTTCTGAAAAAGGTTTGTGTCTTTGACGATTTCTTCTTGGCCTGTCTAATGTTGGTAATGCTTTTTGCTGATATACTGTAGAAAGATAGTGGCTTGGATGACTTTTGTGTTTTTACTTCCTTTATTTCATTTGAAACCTTTCTTTTCTTGTTTGATGAATGCTGGGACGTAGGCTATAGGAATTTCTTGAAACCTTGCTTTGTTTCTGCCTCCAAAAGATGCCCTAAGACTTTGGTTTGAGTCTTGGGGTTTTCCTTTTCTGCTTGTTCGCCTGTGTCATTTTAGTCGAGTTGTTTTGCCCCTTGTCCGAGATATTTTTTAGTAATCCAATCTTCTTTTCTTATTTGTAGGATTAGTCGGCGTCATGTCTTCTCACAATAACATTGTAGAGGTGTCTTCCAAAGTTTTCGAGGGGATGTCCGATTGGCTGGACTCCCTTGTCTTAAGGTGTGTCTCTGTCGTGGATGCTGAATTTTGTGTAGAGCTGAGGAAACGTAATAGGATTTGTGGTAGCAGTGCTCGGGAGAGGGATTATGAGCTTGTAGCTCCTGACTCTGATGAGAGGGCTTGTTTTCCTACTTTCGTCGAGGGGGAACGTCCCTTCTTCTACGCCTATGAATATTTCTTCAACCAGTTGGACGTTACTTTTCCTTTTACTGCTTTCGAGACCGACTTGTTGTGGTCATGTAATATTGCTCCATCCCAGCTTCATCCGAATTCCTGGGGTTTTATCAAAATATTTCAACTGCTTTGCTAAGAGTTAGGCGTAACACCTTCTGAAACTCTTTTCCTCTATCTTTTTGTCTCGGCCAAGCCCGGAGGTTCTTCCAAAAAGAAAGCTTCCTAGGTTTCTTTTAGATCGGCCCAGGGGCATAAAGTTTTTGCCATGTATGATGAGTCCTTTAAAGATTTTAAGAATTATTTCTTCCGAGTCCGTGCTATTGAGGGGGTCCGCCCCTTTTTTCTTAATGAGAATGACGAGCCTGCTTTTCCTCTAGAGTGGCAAACGAATGTGAGAGTGCCACGTTATACATGGGAGATGCTTAATGAGGTTGAGTGGGCTTTTGTAGTTGTTCTTGAAGATTTGTGGGGGGAACCACCCCATCTGGATACAAAAAGATTCCTGAGTGATCCATCTTTAGTTCGAACTGCTTTGGGTACTGTCTGACTTGTTTTTATACTTGTTTCTGAGCTTTTCTTCTCCTATGTTGTAACTCATCATTTATGGTTGATTCTGTATTTTCAGAGATGTCGAAAAACAATGATTCCATGAAGGCCTACAAGAAGGCGAAGAAGGCTGCTGCTGCTCAAAACATCTCGGCCAAGGCGGCCGGAGAGGGATCTTCTCATGTTCTTGTGAAGCCGCCCGTGCCGAGTTCTCCTGGGCCAAGGAAGGTGATCCCCAGTCCTCGAGTTCACCTGACTGATCCTCCACAGACTTCTGCCATTGCTTCTGGTGCTCCTTCCAACAAGAAACAGAAAATAATTGAGGCTTTTAACCTTGACGCCCCATGGATGATGTGTCAATCCTTCGCCATCTGGATTTTATGACCCGAAATAGTGTTAAAATGGCATATATAGGGGCTGCCCTGTACCGAACTGCTCAGAATCTTCCTCTCCATGCTACCAAGGAGTTTATGGAGGAGGCTAAACAGGAGTTCGACCGAATGAAGGGCCTCAAGGAAGAGCTTGAGGTAAAGGTAGCCAAGTTGGAGAAGGATCTGGAAAACGAAAAGGCGAGTTCCCTTGCTCTGGTAGCTTCTGTGCGGTTGGCCGAGGACACGGCATTGAGGCATAAGGACAGTTATGTGACATCGTATCGGGAGGTGGTGCGCCTGAGCGAGGAGTTGGAGAATGTGCGAGCTAATTACTCCGAGCTCCAAGGTCATCTTGTTGGCAGCGTAACTGCTGCCTATGAGAGCTTGAGGGAGCAGGTTCGGATTATTACTCTCGAGGCCGACCTTACTCTTTTCAGCCTGGTTAACGTTGTGAGGGATGGTAAGATTGTCCCTGATGACCAGGATGATGATAATGTTGAACCTCCCCCTGTGTCTTCTGCCAAAGTGTCAGCCTCTTCAGTTCCTCCTGTTGTGTCTGACCTGGATTGCTAGATTCTGAACCGGGATGATGGAACCGTGGATGCTGTCCCTATTCAGACTCGGCCTCCTTCTCCCCGTACTAATGCTGCCGGGAAGGCTCCCGATCTTTGCTGATTTCTCTTTGGATATTTGTGTAGTTGGCCCAGCTTGTGGGCTTTGAAACTCTTTATTTGTAGTTTGAATATTTTGCTGACTGTTGATATTTCTTTTGGTTGCTTGTTTAGCAACTTCTATCTTGAAAAAATAACAAGTAGCTTTTATGCTTTTGATCCTGACCCCGAAGCTTTATAATATTGTATTTCATATCATGCTTGTTTGTCTTAGCATTTTTTGAAAATGTCGGAGCCTTCGGCCTCTTTGAATTGGGCTGGATCCTTTGTGGTCGTGAAGGGATGGTTCCAACTTGTTTCTTGGTTTTCTTGCTTATGGCTTGTATCTCTATCGATCCGTAGCCGATTTCTTTGCGTTGGTCCTCTTTCCAGTTACTTTTTTAGTCCTCTATCTTGGACCTTTGTTAGGTCTTTTTCAGAGACTACTTTATAACTCTTTTTGTAGGAAGTCGACTTCTTTATGTCGTCCTTTTCCAAGTTATTTTTGTAATCCTCTTTTTTGGACCTTTGTCAGGTCTCTTTCAGGGATTACTTTTATAACTTGTTTGTAGGGGACCGACTTCGTTAGGTCGATCTTTTCTAAGTTATTTTTGTAATCCTCTTTCTTGGACCTTTGTCAGGTATCTTTCAGGGATTACTTTTATAACTTGTTTGTAGGGGACCGACTTTATTAGGTCGATCTCTTCTAAGTTATTTTTGTAATCCTCTTTCTTGGACCTTTGTCAAGTCTCTTTCAGGGATTACTTTTATAACTTATTTGTAGGAGACCGACTTCGTTAGGTCGATCTCTTCTAAGTTATTTTTGTAATCCTCTTTCTTTGACCTTTGTCAGGTCTCTTTCACGGATTACTTTTATAACTTGTTTGTAGGAGACCGACTTCGTTAGGTCGATCTCTTCTAAGTTATTTTTGTAATCCTCTTTCTTGGACCTTTGTTAGGTCTCTTTCAGGGATTACTTTTATAACTTGTTTGTAGGAGACCGACTTCGGTAGGTCGATCTCTTCTAAGTTATAGCAATTCCTCTTTTATAGGATTGGCCAGACCTCTTTCTAGGGATTTGCTGATAACTTGGGTTGACTTGGTTCTACTTCTTAACATCGGCCAGTCTTTAAGTTATTATTTAGCAATCCATAAGACCTCGTCAGGTTTTTTTCGGATCACTTTCGATAACTTCTTACATTATTCTGTGTTCATCTTTGCCAATTTGTAGAAGGTGGTTTCTGTCTTTGTTTGGTCGACCTTTAGATGAATCGCATTTTCATCTTTATTGGTCTTCCATCGTGATCGTGCGGTGAATCTGTTTTTCACTTTCTGCCGATTTGTTGCTTTATAATCGGGCGATGAATGCTTCAGATTAATGCGTCTTGAGAATTTGTAGAATATATAAAATATATTTTATTCAAAAGGAAATGCAAATATATACATGCGGGAGTTTTTCATCCCTTTCAGTCGAATAATTTCTGGATCTCAACTTGGTGCCTCATTAAAAAACCTTTTCAGGAAAAAGAGTGCACCCTATGACGAGATCTTCTAGCTATAGTACCTTCTTAGGTTGCATGCGTGCCATGATCTGGGAAGCTCTCGTCCATCGAGTTCAGACAGTCTGTAGTAGCCCTTTCCAAGTACTTCTGTAACTCGGCCTTTCCAGTTTGCTGCCAGCTTTCCTTCTCCAGGTCGAGTTGTTCCAATATCATTTCGGATTAGGATGAGATCATTCTCAGTAAAACTTCTTGGCACTACCCTTTGATTATATCTTGAAGCCATTCGGCGTTTTAGTGCTTCTTCCCTGATCCGAGCTCTTTCTTGGACTTCTGGAAGTAAGTCGAGCTCTTCTCTTTGAAGTTGAGAGTTGGCTTGTTCATTGTAGTGGACCACTCTAGGGAACCCTTCCTCGACCTCTACTGGGATCATTGCCTCCACTCCGTACGCTAATCGAAATGGTGATTTGTTTGTGGTAGAATGTGGTGTTGTTCAATATGCCCATAGGACCTGTGGGAGTTCTTCGGCCCAAGCTCCATTTGCTTCTTGCAGTCTCCGCTTCAGTGCAGCCAATATGACTTTGTTGGCAGCTTCGGCCTGTCCATTGGCTTGAGGATGCTCAACGGAGGTGAACTGGTGTTTTATATTCAGGTCGGTAGCTAGTTTTCTGAAACCTGCTTCTGTGAATTGAGTGCCATTGTCTGTGGTGATAGAGTGCGGGACTCCGAACCTTGTGATAATATTTCTATATAAGAATTTCCGGCTTCTTTGAGCAGTGGCGTTGGCTAGGGGCTCTGTCTCGATCCACTTTGTAAAATAGTCTATCCCAACTATGAGGAATTTGACTTGTCCCGATCCCTGAGAAAAGGGTCCGAGAAGGTCGAGTCCCCATTTTGCGAATGGCCAAGGTGAAGTTACGCTGATGAGTTCTTCTGGCGGGGCAATGTGGAAGTTGGCATGTTTCTGGCATGGGGGACATGTCTTTACAAACTCTGTAGCTTCTTTTTGTAGAGTTGGCCAGTAAAATCCCGCCCGGAGTACCTTTTTGGTGAGAGCTTGTGCTCCGAGATGATTACCACAAATGGCGCTGTGTACTTCCTCTAAAACTTCCCTTGTGTTAGAGGTCGGCACACATTTTAACAACGGTATTGAGATCCCTCTCTTATATAGGGTGTTGTTTATGATAGTGTAATACTGAGCCTCCTGTTTTAACCTCTTTGCCTTCTTTTCATCTGTGGGGAGTGTTTCTGCTTTGAGGTAGTTAATTATGGGGGTCATCCATCCTTGGTCCTGACTTGTTATGGCTAGGACTTTTTCCTCTTCCGAGATTGACGGGTTATGTAGCATTTCCTGGATGAGGCTTCTATTGTTGCCCCCTGGTTTGGTGCTAGCTAGTTTCGAGAGTACGTCAGCTTGGGCATTTTGTTCACGGGGTATGTGACAGATCTTATATTCCCTGAGTTGTCCGAGCTGTTCCTTGGTTTTTTCCAAATACTTTTTCATGGTGGGATCTTTGGCTTGCTAGCTCCCTATTATTTGTGAGGTGATTACTTATGAATCGCTGAAGATATTGAGTTTTTGAGCTCCAACCTCCTTAGCCAGCTTCAAACCAGCTAGTAACGCCTCATATTCTGCCTGGTTGTTTGAGGCCGGGAACCCAAATTTGAGGGAAAGCTCAACTTGGGTTCCTTGGTTACTTTCTATTATCACACCTGCGCCGCTTCCAGTCTTATTGGAGGAACCGTCCACGTAGAGATTCCATTCTGTGGGGGTTTCCAGGGTATCTGTGAATTTCGCAATGAAGTCGGCCAAGTATTGTGATTTGATGGCTGTCCGAGCTTCATATTGGAGGTCGAACTCAGACAACTCGACTGCCCATTGTAAAATTCTGCCTGCTAGATCTGTTTTCTGTAATATCCCTTTTATGGGCTGGTCGGTTCGAACCTTAATGGTGTGAGCCTGAAAGTACGGGCGAAGTCGTCGAGATGTCAGTATGAGAGTGTAGGCAAACTTTTCTATATTTTGGTAGTTTAGCTCGGATCCCTGCAGTGCTTTACTAATGAAGTATATAGATTGTTGCCCTTTGTCGTCCTCCCGAACCAGTGCTGAGGCTACTGCCCGACTTCCTACCGCAAGGTACAATGTGAGTGGTTCTTCCTTTCGTGGTCGAGTTAGAATAGGTGGTTGTCCTAGGAAGTTTCTGAAATCCTGGAAGGCTTGCTCGCATTCCTTTGTCCATTCGAAATTTTTTCCCTTCCTTAAAGTGGCGTAGAAGGGGAGAGATCTTATCGCTGATCCCGCTAAGAATCTGGATAAGGCTGCCAATCTCCCGTTGAGTTGTTGTACCTCTCTGACACAAGTTGGGCTCTTCATGTTGAGTATAGCCTGACATTTGTCTGGATTTGCTTCAATTCCTCTTTGTGTGAGCATGAAACCTAAGAATTTGCCCGCTTCTATTACAAAGGTGCATTTTGCGGGATTGAGTCGCATGTCGTGCTTCCTTATAGTGTCGAACACTTGAGCCAGGTCGGACAATAATGTCTCTTCACTTTGTGTCTTTATCAACATGTCGTCCACATAGACTTCCATGATTTTTCCAATGTGATCTGAGAAGACTTTATTCATTAGCCTTTGATAAGTAGCTCCCGCATTCTTGAGACCGAAAGGCATCACAATGTAGCAGTAATTTGCTTTTGGCGTCAAAAACGAGGTCTTTTCTTAATCTAGTGGATACATGGGGATTTGGTTGTATCCGGAATATGCATCCATAAACGAGAGGTATCTATATCCGGAGGAAGCATCTACCAGAGCGTCGATATTTGGGAGTGGGTAAGGATCTTTTGGGCAGGCTTTGTTGAGGTCGGTGTAGTCGGTGCACATTCGCCACTTCCCATTTGATTTTTTTACCAAGACGACGTTAGCTAGCCTTAGTGGGTACTTGACTTCTATTATGAATCCTGCCTCCAGTAGTGCTTGTACCTGTTCTTCCACAGCTTGGGATCGTTCTGGCCCAAGTTTTCTTCGTCTCTGCTGTACCGGCCGAGATCCTGGATAGACCACCAATTTGTGACACATTAGCTTGGGGTTTATGCCTGGCATGTCTGCAGCTTTCCATGCAAAGAAATCGACATTATCTCGCAAGAACTGTACTAGTAATTCCTTTCCATCTCCTTTCAGGATCGTGTCAATATTACTCGTTTTGTCCGAGGTGTCTCCGATCTGAACTTTCTCTATTTCACCTTCAGGCTGTGGACGGAGTTCTTCTCGTCTCTGGACTCCACCAAGCTCAATTATATGGAACTCTTCTCCTCTGCCTCTGAGGTTTAGACTTTCGTTATAATAGCGGCGTGCCATCTTTTGATATACTTTTATTGTGGCTATCCCCTCTGTAGTTGGGAATTTCATGCATAGATGTGGAGTTGAAATTATTGCGCCGAGTTGATTTAGTGTTGTCCGACCTATTAGGGCATTGTAGGCTGAACTCACGTCGACCACAATGTAGTCTATCTTGAGTGTTCTAGATTGGTTCCCTTTTCCGAAGGTTGTATATAGTGACACGTATCCCAGTGGTTGTACTAGGGTATCTCCCAGTCCGAACAGGCTATTCGGGTATGCTCTAAGCTCCTTTTCTTCTAAGCCGAGTTTGTCGAAGGCTGTTTTGAATAAGATGTCGACAGAACTCCCTTGGTCTATTAATGTGCGGTGGAGATTGGCGTTTGCTAGTATGATGGTGATGACCATGGGATCGTCGTGTCCTGAAATGATACCGGATGCGTCTTCTTTGGTGAACGTGATCGCAGGGATGTCGGGTGCTTCCTCCTTTCCTTCGACATGATATACTTCTTTGAGGTATCTTTTGCGGGATGATTTGGAGATTCCACCTCCTGCAAATCCTCCATGTATCATATGGACATGTCTTTCTGGCGTACGAGGTGATTGCTCAGCTCGTCCGACATCTTTATCTCTTTGTCTTTTTCTTTGCTCATCATCTCGGGTGGCCAGATACCGATTTAGTTTTCCTTATCTTACTAATTTTTCTATGATGTTTTTTAAGTCGAAGCATTCGTTGGTGGAATGCCCTCGGACCCGATGATATTCACAGTATTCGTTCCGATTTCCTCCTCCTCTTTTGCCTTTGAGTGGTCGAGCTGGGGGTATCTTTTCTGTGTTACAGACTTCTTTGTAAATATCCACAAGGGACACCCGAAGAGGGGTGTAATTATGATACTTTTTGATTTTTTCGCCCGTTCGATCTTCCTTCTTCTTGGATTCTTTATCTTTGTAGGTGAAACCAGATTTTGAGGCTTCTCCAAGTCGGAAATTTTCTTCCATGTTGATGTACTTCTATGCCCGCTCTTGCACCTCGTCTAGAGATGTGGGGTATTTCTTTGATATAGATTGGCTGAAAGGTCCCTCTCATAGGCCGTTGATGAGGCCCATGACGGCAGCCTCTGTTGGCAAGCTTTGTATGTCTAGGCATGTTTTGTTGAATCTTTCCATGTAGTTGCGAAGACTTTCCCGATCTCCTTGCTTGATACCCAGTAGACTGGGAGCATGCTTAGCTTTGTCTTTTTGGATGGAGAATCTGGCCAGGAACTTTTTGGCAAGGTCGTCGAAGTTTGAGATGGACTTCGGAGGTAGGTTGTCGAACCATCTAATTGCTGTCTTTGTGAGAGTCGTTGGAAAAGCTTTGCAGTGAACGGCATCTGAAGTGTCGGTGAGGTACATTCTGCTTCTGAAGTTGCTGAGATGATGGTTGGGATCTGTGGTGCCATCATACAAAGTCATATTCGGAAGTTTGAAGTCTTTAGAGATTTTAGTCTTCATGATTTCCCTAGTGAATGGATCTTGATCCTTGCGAGAGTTGTCCTCAGGGGTGGTCCGGGTAGCCTTTGCTTTGAGATCGGCTTCAAGTTATAGGAGTTTATCTTCCAATTCTCGACGTCGCCTTACCTCTCTTTGTAGATCCTTGCCAACTTCTTGCTGGTACTGGCTTTCTTTTTCGAGTTGCTTTAGGAGATCTTGAAGTGCTTCTATTACTCCTGGATGTGATGAGTTTTTGTCTCCGTTAGATTCTGGAGTATCCTTTGGTGTGGCATCCGTATTTTTGTGTGGCGTTCTGTCCTCTAGATCTGAGTTGTGATCGTTGTCATGGTCGTCCGCCATGGTGATGGGATGACTTCCAGGTTCCCCGGCAACGGCGCCAATGTTCCAAGGGTTACCTGAAATTGTAGGCTGATCTCGGATGAGATCTTCTGTACTGGTCGGAGATGACGTGTCCGGCCGGCTGGTGGCAGCCGAAGCTGTTGTGTCCGACTTGTTGGACTGGCTTCACTTCTGATCCTTGGTCACCGGAGGGTAGGGGGTACCTACAAGAGACTCCGATGCTTAAGTTAGCACGGGTATTAAGTAGGTTTATTGTAGAATCAGAGTATGAGTTATACCTGGGTGCTCCAGTGTATTTATAATGGTTGTAGAGTGACATTTCTAGATAAGATAAGTTAGTTATCTTATCCTATCTTATCTTATATTTGGGTGAGGTCAGCTTATCTTCAACGGAACCGCCCTCCTTTCTGTAGGCTTGGGCTGCCTTTGGATTGGGCTGTGTTCCTTTGTTTGGGCCTTCTTGGACCTTCCTGTCGATTTGGCCGACCTCTTTTGTAAAGAGGTCGGATAGTCTGACCTGAAGAGGTCGGTCGCTTTGTCTCCAATCATCCCAGGTCAGATAGCTCGACCCAGGGTATGAACAAGGTGAGACTAGTGATAGAGGCAAGTGTGGTATGAAGCTCTGTTTGCCCTTGGTGAATAACACCAATGGTATTGTCATCCAGTGGAGGTTGGGGTGGATATAGGTTAGGGTCATATGGAGGTGAATAGTGTAAAAAGGCTTGCGAGTATGGTGGTTCAAAGGTGTGTTGGGGAGGTGGTTCATAAGCATATGATAGGGCTTGTTGGTAACTATAAGAGGGTCCACCGTATTCATTATCTTGGTACGCTCCCTGGAATGGCTCTTGACCCTAGTAATTTGGTGGAGGTGGTTTGTCACGAAAGGGTCCACCATAACTATTGTCTTGGTATGCATCACAGAATGGTTGTTGGTTATAGCGCATTGGAGGGGGTTGTTGCCAAGAGGGTTGATCAAATCCTTGTGGCTCCTCCCATCTTTGATTCTTCCGACCTTGATGCATGTTCCTGTTATAGCTTCCATTCCTCTCAACAACATTAGAACCAAACTTGAAACCAGAGGTGTGAGAATTCATAGTAGCAAAGGAAAATAAAAACAAAAACTAATAAAAAAATTAATGAAAATAAACTCCTAAAACTAGAAACACTGACAACAATATAAGATAAAGATTTGAAAACGGTTTAAATTTTGAAATTTAAAATTTGAATTTTGGAATTTAAATATTGAAATTTGAAATTTAATTTTGAAATAAGATAAGATATGATTTTAAAAAAGATATGATTTTTGAAAAAGATTTGAATTTTGAAATTTAAAACTAAGATAAGATAAGATAAAAATTTTAAAATAAAAATCTGAAATTTTTTTTAATTTTTGAAAAAATCAATTAAAATAAAGAGAAAAGATATTTTGAATTTAATGAGGAAAGAGAAAAACAATAAAATGACACCAAACTTAAAATTTTTAGATCAAAACGAAGAAAACAAACAAGAATAACTTGAAGGTCAAGATGAACACGAAGAACAACTTGAAAATCAAGAAAGAACAGGGAACATTATTTTCAAAAATTTTAATAACTAAATAAAAACCAATAACCTCTTAATTTACGAAAAAGCAAAAATAAAAACAAAAATAAAAACAAATAAACAAGCAAAAAGCAAATATTTACAATAACCAATAATAAGGCACACGTTTGCAATTCCCCGGCAACAGCGCCATTTTGACGATCCGATTCTCTGCCGGTAAAGAATGTTTATAAAAATAATTGCGTTGTAAGTATAGTTTCTAAACCAGCAGAGAATCCTTTTGTACAAAAGTTTGGTTGTCACAAGTAACAAAACCCAATAAAATTTATAACCGAAGTATTTAAACCTTTGGTTGTCTCTCAAGGAATTGCAGGGAGGTGTATTTATTATTGGTTATGGGTTTTTCTGAGAAGATTCTGAGTTTGAGAACAGAAAAATAAATAATTGTAATTTAAAGCGGTGGAAATTAAAAAGAGAATTTATATAATTAATTAAAAAGCCTTGACCGAGGGTGTGATTAATTGGAAGTTCTATCCTTGTTGGAATCTTCTCAAGTGTAGTGTAAAGAGGTTGTTGTTTTCACTTAGTTGACCCTTACTCAGTAAAGGAAAGTCAAGCGATTGAACTGATTCTTATCCATAAATCCTAGTCCTTTCCCTTGGGAAGGTCTAGCGTTAGTAGATACAGAATTAGCCAACAATGTCCAATTTTAACTAAGCCCTTGAGTATTCTAACTCAAGTGTCTCCTCTTAATCCTCTCAAATTATGACCGTTTGAGTGCGAATAGGTCAGGCTGGACAGCTTAGCAATTTTTTCAACTTCTTGTATTCCTTCTATTTTTGCATGCTTTCTTTCCATCCTCTAAGCCATTCCTGCCCTGTAATCTCTTAAAATACTTAACACACATATCAATGCATCGAATGGTAATAAGAGAGGATTAAACATAGGAAATTTAAGACCGAAGAAGCATGTTTTCAATCAAAGCACAGAATTAGGAAGGAAAATGTAAAACCATGCACATCATATGAATAAGTGAGTAAAGAGTTGATAAAAACCACTCAATTAAACACAAGATAAACCATAAAATAGTGGTTTATCAAGGCCCAAACGAAGGAACACAGCCCAATCTAAAGGCAGCCAAAGCCTAGAAAGACAAAGGCGATTCCCCTTAAAGATAAGATGACTTCACTCAAAGATAAGATAAGATAAGATAAGATAACTATCTTATCTCCAGAAAGGTCACTCCACACTACTATAAATACACTGGAGCACCCAGGTATAACTCATACTCTGATTCTACTAAAAACCTGCCTAAAGCACGTGCTAACTTAAGCATCGGAGTCTCTTGCAAGTACCACCACCCTCCGGTGATCAAGGATCAGCAGCTCCACCAGATCCAACAAGTCAGACACGGCAGCTTCGGCCACCAGATCTAACAAGTCGGACACGACATCTCCGGCCACCAGCTCTAAACAGGTCGAACACAGCAGCACCGACCACCACCGCAGATCTCGTCCGAGATCGACCTACAGTTTCAGGTAACCTTCGGAACATTGGCGCTATTGCTGGGGAACCTGGAAGTCATCCCACCATCATGGCGGACAACCTTGACAACGACTGCGACTCTGATCTAGAAGACAGGACACCGCACAAGAACGCGGACACCACACCAAAGGATACTTCTCAACCAAATAAAGACCATAATTCGCCAAATTCAGAAATCATGGAGGTACTTCAAGCTCAACAAAATCTCCTCAAACAGCTCGAAAAAGAGGCCGAGCATCAACGGGAAGCCGAGAGGGACATACGAAGGGAAACCAGGCGATGCCGAGAATTAGAAGACAAACTCCTAAAGCTTGAAGCCAGTCTCAAAACCAAGACTTCCCGATCCAGTCATGAAGATGACCCTCACAAAGATCAAGATCCATTCACTAAAGAAATCATGAAAGCCAAAGTCCCAAAGGACTTCAAAGCTCCCAACATGACCCCATACGACGGCACATCAAATCCAAGCCATCATCTCAGCAATTTCAGAAGCAGAATGTATCTCACCGACGCATCAGACGCTATTCGATGCAAAGCCTTCCCAACAACCCTAACCAAGACAGTAATTAAATGGTTTGACAGTCTGCCCCTCGAGATCCATCGCAAGTTTCGATGACCTAGCCAAAAAATTTCTTGCCAGATTCTCCATACAGAAGGACAAAACCAAGCACGCCCTAAGCCTATTAGGGATCAAGCAAGGAGATCGGGAGAGTCTTCGCAACTATATGGAAAGATTCAACAAAGCATGTTTGGACATACAAAGTCTGCCAACAGAAGCAGCCATTATGGGCCTCATTAATGGCCTACAAGAGGGACCTTTTAGTCACTCCATATCAAAAAGACATCCCACATGTCTGAATGAAGTGCAGGAACGAGCTGAGAAGTACATCAAATGGAGGAAAACTCTCGAATAGGAGAGACCTCAAAATCTGGATTCTCCTACTTATCTCGGGATAAGGATAAAGAGTCCAAGAAAAAAGAAGACCAACATGGAGAAAAAAATCAAGAAATATCACAATTACACCCCCCTTCGGGTATCTCTTGTGGAAGTTTATTGAGAAGTATGCCACACGGAGAAAATTCCACCACCTCGAGCAATTAAAAGCAAGAAACGTGGCGGAAATCGGACAGAATATTGTGAATACCATTGAATCTATAGGACATCCCACCAACTAGTGCTTCGACTTGAAGAATGTCATAGAAAAATTGGTAAGAGATGGAAGACTAGATCGGTACTTAGCCAGCAAAGCAGATGAGCCCAGAAAAAGAAGAAGAGACGAAGATGTCAGACGAGTTGAACGTCCACCTCACACCGAAGAGGTCGGACGAGTTGAACGTCCACCTCATGCCGAAGAGGTCGGACGAGTTGAACGTCCACCTCACGCCGAAGAGGTCGGACGAGTTGAACGTTCACCTCACGCCGAAGAGGTCGGACGAGTTGAACATCCACCTAACACTGAAAAGGTCGAACGAGTTGAACATCCACCTCACACCGAAGAGGTCGGACGAGTTGAACGTCCACCTCACACCGAAGAGGTCGGACGAGTTGAACGTCCACCTCATGCCGAAGAGGTCGGACGAGTTGAACGTCCACCTCACGCCGAAGAGGTCGGACGAGTTGAACGTTCACCTCACGCCGAAGAGGTCGGACGAGTTGAACATCCACCTAACACTGAAAAGGTCGAACGAGTTGAACATCCACCTCACACCGAAGAGGTCGGACGAGTTGAACGTCCACCTCACACTGAAGAGGTCGGACGAGTTGAACGTCCACCTCACACTGAAGAGGTCGGACGAGTTGAACATCCACCTCACACCGAAGAGGTCAGACGAGTTGAACGTCCACCTCACACCCCTGAGAGACATGTTCATATGATAAATGGAGGATTCGCAGGAGGAGGGATCTCTAAATCATCTCACAAAAGACGCCTCAAAGAGGTATATTAGGGAAGGGAGAGAGGTTTGAATAGGATAACAGAGTGCGAACAAGCCTTCCGAGATTTCAAAAATTCTTGGGGCAACCACCCATTCTTACCAGACCACGGGAAAGTGAAGAACTCATATTATACCTCACAGTGAGAAGTCGAGCAATAGCCTCAGCACTAGTTAGAGAAGACGAAAATGGGCAACAACCTGTCTACTTCATCAGCAAAGCTCTACAAGGGGCAGAACTAAACTATCAAAAGAAAGAAAAAGTTTGCCTACGCCCTCATACTCACCTCTCAACGACTCCACCCATACTTTCAAGCTCACATTATCAGAGTTCAGACCAACCAGCCCATAAAAGGCATCTTACAGAAAATAGACTTATCTGGAAGAATCCTACAGTGGGCAGTCGAGTTATCCAAATTCGATCTTTGATATGAAGCTCGGACAGCCATCAAATCACAGTATCAGGCCGAATTCATTATAGAGTACATTGACACCCCGGGAACTCCCACAAAATGCAATCTTTACATGGACGACTCTTCAAACAAAACCGGGAATGGCACAAGTGTAATTATAGAAAGCGATCAGGGAACCCAAATCGAGCTAAATAATCGAGCTGAATACGAGGCACTACTGGTTGGTTTAAGGCTGGCTAAGGAGGTAGGAGTTCAAAAGCTTACCATCTTCAGTGATTCACAAGTAGTTACCTCACAAATAGAAGGGAGCTACCAAGCTAAGGATCCCACCATGAAAAAATACCTCGGGTAATTTGGGGGACCCTGGACAAAACCAGAGAACAGCTCGGGTAATTCGGGGGACCCTGGACAAAACCAGCCAGCACCAACAGCTCAGACAATTCGGGGATATGAGGTCCGACACATAACTTGGGAGTAGAATGCCCGAGCTGATGCACTTTACCTCGGGAGCAGAATGCCCGAGCTGATGCACTTTCAAAACTACCCAGCACCAAACCAAGGGGCAATAACAGAAGCCTCATCCAGGCTACATTACAAGACCACAACAAGTCGATCTCGAAGGCGGTATAAGGGATGGTAATATTCAACTAAAAAAGTAGTCATAAGCATACAAAAATGGTCGTTCCCCTGGAGTCAAGGAAGGAAAACAAACCCTCTCCTCAGGGTCCGGTGACACCAACCCATAATTCTTCTCCTCATCCCTATCCCTACAAATTGTACGGAACCTCCTAAGTCGTACACAGTACTCAGGGTCAACCATAGTAACACGCATTAAAACTATGGAATCCAGCCAATCAGACATGCCGTTCGGGATCTTAGTAGACATCTCAGCAATGTTTTTTTGAGAAGACATAGGTCAACTATGGGGTTACTACCAAACAACTCGGGCAAATAAGAAAACAACTCGGACAATAACAGCAAAACATCAGGTGTCAGATACAGTAGTAAAAGGGAAACCCCAGGACTCACACGAAAGTCCAATGGCACCCTTTGGAGGCAACAACAGAGCAAAAACCCAAATACAAAGTCAAAGATTTACATCAAAAGCCTTCTAACTTCCATATTGCCCCCACCAGAGGAGCTTGGTGCACGAATTATGAATAACGCGTTTCACAACTCGTACCACTAACCAGCAAGTGCACTGGGTCGTCCAAGTAATACCTTACGTGAGTAAGGGTCGATTCCACGGAGATTGTTGGTTTGAAGCAAGCTATGGTTATCTTGCAATTCTCAGTCAGGATATTAATTGGTGGTTATCAATTGACTTGCAAATGAACAAGGGAGCATAAATTAAAAATTACTTGTTATGCAGTAATGGAGAATATGTTGGAGTTTTGGAGATGCTTTGTCTTCTGAAATTCTGCTTTCCTCTGTTTCTAATTCACGCATGCACGTCCTCCTATGGCAAGCTGTATGTTGGTGGATCACCGTTGTCAATAGCTACCATCCATCCTTCCAGTGAAAAGGGTCCAAGTGCGCTGTCACCGCACGGCTAATCATCTGCAGGTTCTCAATCATACCGGAATAGGATTTACTATCCTTTTGCGTCTGTCACTACGCCCAGCACTCGTGAGTTTGAAGTTTGTCACAGCCATTAAATCCCAGAATCCTACTCGGAATACCACAGACAAGGTTTAGACTTTCCGGATTCTCATGAATGCTGCCATCAATCTAGCTTATACCACGGAGATTCTGATTAAGGAATCTAAGAGATAATCATTCAATCTGATGTAGAACGGAAGTGATTGTCAGACACACGTTCATGGAGTGAGGAAGGTGATGAGTGTCACGGATCATCACCTTCTCCATAATGAGCCGCGAATGGATATCTTAGATAGGAACACGCATGTTTGAATGGAAAACAGAAATACTTGCATTAATTCATCGAGACACAGCAGAGCTCCTCACCCCCAACAATGGAGTTTAGAGACTCATGCCGTCAAAAGTTACAAATTTCAGATCTAAAAATGTCATGAGATGCAAAATAAATTCCCAAAAGTTGTTTAAATACAAAACTAGTAACCTAGGTTTACAGAAAATGAGTAAACTATAACAGATAGTGCAAAAATCCACTTCTGGGACCGACTTGGTGTGTGCTGGGGCTGAGACTAAAGCTTTCACGTTTCTGGGGCTGTTTTGGGCGTTCAACGCCAGCTTTGGATCCTTTTCTGGCGTTGAACTCCAACTTGCAGCTTGTTTCTGGCGCTGGACGCCAGAATTGGGCAGAGAGCTGGAGTTGAACGCCAGTTTACGTCGTTTATTCTTGAGCAAAGTATGGACTATTATATATTTCTGGAAAGCTCTGGATGTCTACTTTCCAACACAATTGTAAGCGCGCCATTTGAAGTTCTGTAGCTCCAGAAATTCCATTTTGAGTGCAGGGAGGTCAGAATCCAACAGCATCGGCAGTCCTTTTTCAGCCTGAATCAGATTTTTGCTCAGCTCCCTCAATTTCAGCCAGAAAATACCTGAAATTACAGAAAAACACACAACTCATAGTAAAGTCCAGAAATATGAATTTTTCCTAAAAACTAATGAAAATAAACTGAAAACTAACTAGAACATACTAAAAACTATATGAAATTAACCCCAAAAAGCGTATAAAATATCTGCTCATCACAACACCAAACTTAAACTGTTGCTTGTCCTCAAGAAACTAGACAAATAAAATAGAAGACTAATAGGTTGAGAAGCAATAATATCTCAGAGGTTTTTTGAGTGAAACTCAGATTCTAATTAGATGAGCGGGACTAGTAGCTTTTTGCTTCCGAACAGTTTTGGCATCTCACTTTATCCATTGAAGCTCAGAGTGATTGGCATCTATAGGAACTTAGAATTCAGATAGTGTTATTGATTCTCCTATTTCAGTATGATGATTCTTGAACACAGCTATTTTATGAGTCTTGGCCGTGGCCCTAAGCACTTTGTTTTACAGTGTTACTACCGGATACATAAATGCCACAGACACATAATTGGGTGAACCTTTTAGATTGTGACTTAGCTTTGCTAAAGTCCCCAATTAGAGGTGTCCAGAGTTCTTAAGCACACTCTTCTTTTTGCTTTGGACCTTGACTTTAACCGCTCAGTCTCAAGTTTTCACTTGACACCTTCACGCCACAAGCACATGGTTAGGGACAGCTTGGTTTAGCCGCTTAGGCCAGGATTTTATTCCCTTAGGCCCTCCTATCCACTGATGCTCAAAGCCTTGGGATCCTTTTTATTACCCTTGCCTTTTGGTTTTAAGGGCTATTGGCTTTTTCTGCTTGCTTTCTCTTTTTCTTTCTCTATATTATTTTTTTTTTCTGCAAGCCTTGTTCTTTGCTGCTTTTTCTTGCTTCAAGAATCATTTTTATGATTTTTCAGATTATCAATAACATGTCTTATGTTCATCATTCTTTCAAGAGCCAACATATTTAACAGTCTTAAACAACAAATTCAAAAGACATATGCACTGTTCAAGCATTCATTCAGAAGACAGAAAGCATTACCACCACATGTAACTAATTAGAATTTTTATTATTAAAAACTCGAAATTTTATTGCCTCTTATTCAAAAGATCTACTATTTTATTCATGTTTGCTGATGATGAGAAAAATAGACTATAACTTAATTGGAGATAAAATCAAAATAGATGCTAATTACTACTATATGACTCCTAAGGCAAACTCCTATAACGACAACTATCACAGAGTTAAAGCAGAAATTGGAATTTAACAACCTTTGTTCTGGGAAGTGGATGTTCCTCGGATCTGTGGGGTGCTTGGTCCTTCAAGAGATAACTTCTGGCGCTTCAATTCCCTCAAGTCACGCCCTTGCTCCTCTTGTTCTTTAATCAAATAGCAAAGAATTTGACTTTGTTCCTTCTATTCTTTTATTATTTGTTCTATAGCTTCTTGCATTTTGGTAACTGATGTTTCAAGATACTCCCAGTATTCAAATTGAGGGATTTCTGGGAGAAATTCCTGTGTTTTCTTCTTGATGGGATCATCCTGTGCTTATTGTTTTTCCATTGATGCTTTGGTGATTGGTTTCTCGATTGAGATATACTCAGTTATTCCCATCCTTACTCCAACGTCCTTGTAGAGCAGAGAAATTAAGCTTGGGTAGGCCAACCTGGCCTCTTTAGAATTTTTGTTAGCAATTTTGTAGAATTCAGTTGAAATCAGTTGATGAACTTCCACTTCTTTTCCCATCATGATGCAATGGATCATCACTGCTCTTCTAACAGTGACTTCAGAACGGTTGCTAGTGGGCAGCAGAGAATGCCCAATGAAGTCCAGCCATCCTCTGGCGACTGGTTTGAGATCTTCTCTTTTGAGTTGATTTGGGACACCCTTCGTGCTGGTGGTCCACCTAGCTCCAGGGATACATATATCCTCTAGAATCTTATCCAGGCCCTTGTCTGTTCTCATCATTCTCCTGTTGAAAGAGTTTGGATCATCTTTTAGCTGAGGTAGCTTTAAGATCTCCCTGATCTTGTCAGGGTTGGTATGAACAATCTTTCCTCTGACCACGGTTCGATATTCATAGAAAGCAGTTCCAGATAGTTTTTACTTGTCTGTCTGCCACATATTAGCATAGAACTCCTGGACCATATTCCTTCCCACTTTTGTTTCAGGATTAGCTAGGATCTCCCAGTTCCTGATTCGAATTTGCTCCTGGATCTCCGGATATTCGTCTTCTTTCAAATCGAATCTAACTTTCGAGATCACTGATCTTAGACCCATTATTTTGTAATAATGGTCTGAATGTTCTTTAGATAAGAACTTCCCTTGATTCCAAAGTAGTTTTGGAACACTCTCTTTCTTGCCTCTTGAAGTGGGTTGTTTTCCCTTAGGAGCCATGATCTTAGTGATCATGGATAAACACACCAAACTTAGAGGTTTGCTTGTCCTCAAGCAAAAGAAAAGAAAGGAGAGGGATAGAAGGAGAGCTAGGTGCAATTGTTGATGGAAGGGGAGGAAGGCCGAACCCATATTTAAAGGGAGGGGGGGTGGGTTCGAAAATTTAGAAGAGATATGATAAAAAAGATTGCTTTGGAAAAGATAGGATAGAAGATATGATAAGAGATGATATAGTTTAAAATTGAAAAGATATAAAAGATTTTTGAAAAAGATAATGTGGGGATTTGAACACCAGGAAATCCTTTGTTACTGGGCGTTTTTCTGAATGCCCAGAATGCTGTAAATCTGGCGTTAAACGCCCAGAAAGAGCTTTTTCTGGCGTTTAACGCCCAGATGGCTATCCTCACTGGCGTTCAACGCCCAGTGGATGCTTCTGTTGGGCGTTGAGCGCCCAAAATAGACTTTTACTGGCGTTTTCTTGCCAGTGAGCTCTTTTTCTCTGTTTTGTGTGCAGAATCCTTCTGTAACCCTGTGAACTTATACAATTGACTCTTTACCTTAGGATCAGTGAACTTTATATAAACAAATAAAATCAAGAATAGGGCAAAATGCTTAGAGGAAGTGATGCCCCATGGCTGGGTTGCCTCCCAGCAAGCGCTTCTTTACTGTCTTTAGCTGGACCTTGCTGAGCTTTTAATCTAGCTTCAGCCTTGAGCACTCTTGCTCAACATTTCCTTCAAGATAGTTCTTGATTCTCTGTCCATTAACAATGAACTTCTTATCAGAATCAATATCTTGAAGCTCCACATAACCATATGGTGATACACTTGTAATCACATATGGTCCCCTCCACCGAGACTTTAGTTTCCCGGGGAATAGCCTGAGCCTAAAGTTAAACAACAGAACCTTTTGTCCTGGTTCAAAGATTCTAGATGACAGCTTCTTGTCATGCCATTTTTTTTATTTTTCTTTATAAAGCTTGGCATTTTCGAAAGCAGTGAATCTGAATTCCTCTAGCTCATTTAGCTGGAGCAGCCCAGTAGGCTTTATGTTCCAGTTCCACGGGCAGGTGACATGCCTTACCATACACAAGTTGGTATGAAGAGGTCCCTATAGGAGTCTTGAATGCTGTTCTGTATGCCCACAGAGCATCATCCAAGCTTCTTGCCCAATCCTTTCTACGGGTACTTATAGTCCGTTCTAGGATTCTTTTTAGCTCTCTGTTAGAGACTTCAGCTTGTCCATTAGTCTGTGGATGATATGGAGTCGCCACCTTGTGGCGAATCCCATACCGGACCATGGCAGAGTAAAGCTGTTTGTTGCAGAAGTGAGTGCCCCCATCACTGATTAGTACTCTAGGGACACCAAACCTGCTAAAGATATGTTTCTGGAGGAACTTCATCACTGTTTTAGTATCATTGGTGGGTGTGGCAATGGCCTCAACCCATTTTGATACATAGTCAACTGCCACCAGAATATAAGTGTTTGAGAATGATGGTGGGAAAGGTCCCATGAAGTCAATTCCCTATACGTCAAACAACTCAATCTCCAAGATTCCTTGTTAAGGCATGGCATAACCATAAGGCAGATTACCAGCTCTTTGGCAACTGTCACAGTTACGTACAAACTCTCGGGAATCTCTATAGAGTGTGGGCCAATAGAAGCCACATTGGAGGACCTTGGTGGCTGTTCGCTCACCTCCGAAATGGCCTCCATATTGAGATCCATGGCAATGCCATAGGATCCTCTGTGCTTCTTCTCTAGGAACACACCTACGGATTATTCCATCTGCACATCTCTTAAAGAGATAGGGTTCATCCCACAAGTAGTACTTTGCATCAGTAATTAATTTCTTCTTTTGTTGCCTGTTGTACTCCTTGGGTATGAACCTTGCAGCTTTATATTTTGCAATATCGGCAAACCATGGTATTTCCTGAATGGCAAATAAATGCTCATCCGGAAAAGTCTCAGAGATTTCAAGAGAGGGGAGGGGCGTCCCTTCTACTGGCTCTATCCGGGACAGATGATCAGCCACTTGGTTCTCTGTCCCTTTTCTGTCTCTTATTTCTATATCAAACTCTTGCAGAAGCAACACCCATCTGATGAGCCTGGGTTTTGAATCCTGCTTTGTGAGTAGATATTTAAGAGTAGCATGGTCAGTATACACAATCACTTTTGATCCTACTAAGTATGATCTGAACTTGTCAATGGCATAAACCACTGCAAGCAATTCTTTTTCTGTGGTTGTGTAATTTTTCTGGGCATCATTTAAAACGCGGCTAGCATAATAAATGACGTGCAGAAGCTTGTCATGCCTCTGCCCCAGCACTGCACCAATGGCGTGATCACTGGCATCACACATTAGCTCAAATGGTAATGTCCAGTCTGGTGCAGAAATAACTGGTGCTGTGACCAGCTTGGCTTTCAGCATTTCAAACGCCTGCAGACACTCTGTGTCAAACACAAATGGCGTGTCAGCAGCTAGCAGATTGCTTAGAGGTTTTGCGATTTTTGAAAAATCCTTTATAAACCTCCTATAGAATCCTGCATGCCCCAGAAAGCTTCTGATTGCCTTAACATTGGCAGGTGGTGGTAATTTTTCAATTACCTCTATTTTTGCTTGATCCACCTCTATTCCCTTGTTTGAGATTTTATGCCCAAGAACAATCCCTTCAGTCACCATGAAGTGACATTTTTCCCAGTTTAAAACTAGGTTGGTCTCTTGGCATCTCTTCAGAACAAGTTTCAGCTGATCAAGACAGGAGCTGAATGAGTCTCCATATACTAAGAAGTCATCCATGAAGACTTCCAGAAATTTTTCCACCATATCAGAGAAAATAGAGAGCATGCATCTCTGGAAGGTTGCAGGCGCATTACACAGCCCAAATGGCATCCTTCTATAAGCAAACACTCCAGATGGACATGTGAATGCTGTTTTTTCTTGATCCTGGGGATCTACTGCAATCTGGTTATAGCCTGAGTAGCCATCCAAAAAGTAGTAATAATTATGACCTGCCAGTCTTTCTAGCATCTGGTCTATGAATGGTAAAGGAAAATGATCCTTTCTGGTGGCTGTATTGAGCCTTCTGTAGTCAATACACATGCGCCACCCTGTAACTGTTCTTGTAGGAACCAGTTCATTCTTTTCATTATGAACCACTGTCATGCCTCCCTTTTTGGGGACAACTTGGACAGGGCTCACCCAGGGGTTGTCAGAAATAGGATAAATAATCCTAGCCTCTAGTAACTTGAACCACTGGTTTAGCATTATCCTCCAATAAGATTTTGTGCATGCATCTAGCTGGGCTTATGCCCTTAAGGTCACCTATGGACCACCCAAGAGCTGTCTTGTGTGTCCTTAGCACTTGAATAAGTGCTTCCTCTTCCTGTGGATTTATAGCAGAGCTTATGATCACTGGAAAAGTGTCACCTTCTCCCAGAAATACATATTTCAGGGATGGTGGAAATGGTTTGAGCTCGGGTTTAGGAGGTTTTTCCTTTTCCAGAGGAAATTTCAGAGGCTCTTCCATCTCCTCTGAATC
The DNA here is from genome assembly GCF_059453495.1 of Arachis ipaensis. Classification (NCBI taxonomy): domain Eukaryota; kingdom Viridiplantae; phylum Streptophyta; class Magnoliopsida; order Fabales; family Fabaceae; genus Arachis; species Arachis ipaensis. Next base: position 100,673,140 of record NC_142439.1, read on the forward strand.
CTCCAAATCAGGCTGAACATCTTTAAAGATGTCTTCCAACTCTGATTCGAGACTCTCAGCCATCTTGATCTCTTCTACCAAAGAGACAATAAGATCAACTTTCATGCAGTCTTTTGATGTGTCTGGATGCTGCATGGCTTTGACAGCATTCAACTTAAACTCATCATCATTGACTCTCAGGGTTATTTCCCCCTGTTGGACATCAATGAGAGTTTGTCCAGTTGCTAGGAAGGGTCTTCCTAGAATGAGAGTAGCACTCTTGTGCTCCTCTATTTCCAGCACTACAAAGTTAGTAGGAAAGGCGAATGGCCCAACTCTGACGATCATGACTTCAATCACGCCTGATGGGTATTTAATGGAGCCATCAGCAAGTTGGAGACATATCCGGGTCAGTTTAACTTCTTCAGTTAAACCAAGCTTTCTGATAGTGGATGCAGGTATTAGGTTGATGCTTTCCCCAAGATCACATAAAGCTGTCTTGGTGCAATTACCTTCTAATGTGCATGGTATCAGAAAACTCCCAGGGTCTTTAAGCTTTTCAGGAAAGCTTTTCAGAATGACTGCATTGCATTCTTCAGTGAGGAGAACTCTTTCAGTTTCTCTCCAATCCTTCTTATGACTCAAGATCTCTTTCATGAACTTGGCATAAGAAGGTATTTGCTCAAGTGCCTCTGCAAATGGAATCTTTATTTCAAGAGTCCTGAGATAATCTACAAAGCGAGCAAATTGCTTATCCTGCTCCTCTTTCCGGAGTTTTTGAGGATAAGGTATCTTGGCTTTATATTCCTCAACCTTAGTTGCTGTAGGTTTATTGCCTACAGAAGTGGTTGAAGAAGCTTTTTTAGAGGGGTTGTCATCAGCACTTGTGTGTGTCTGATCCCTCACTGGCAATGGAGTGCCAGAGTTAGAAGCTAGAGTGATGTTAGACGCCCACTCCTTGTCTGTCCCTGGCGTCTGAACGCCAAAACTGTGCCCAATTTGGGCGTTCAACGCCAGATCCTTGCTTGTTTCTGGCGTTGAACGCCAGTCCTTGCTTGTTACTGGCGTTGAACGCCAGTCTTGGGCATGGTCTGGGTGTTCAGCGCCAGCCTTCCACTAGATTTCTGGTGTTTTAGCGCCAGAATTACTTTTCCCTGGGCTCTTACTGTCCTCAGGTGAATTTTGGGTGGTTTGCTCATTCCTTAGCTCTTTGCTACCTTGAGGTGGGGTATTTAATATTTTCCCACTTCTTAATTGAACTGCTTGGCATTCTTCTGTTATTTGTCTTGACAGCTGCTGCTTTGTTTGCTTCAATTGTTTTTCCATATTTATATTAGCCATCCTTGTCTCTTGTAGTTTATCCTTGAATTCGGCTAACTGCTTTGTTAGAAAGTCCAATTGCTGATTGAATTCAGCAGCTTGTTTTACAGGACTGAGTTCAGCAGTTACTGTTTTAACCTCTTCTTTCATGGAAGGGTCACTGCTTAGGTACAGATGCTGATTTCTAGCAACTGTATCAATGAGATCTTGAGCTTCTTCAATTGTCTTTCTCATGTGGATAGATCCAGCAACTGAGTAATCTAGAGAGATCTGAGCTCTTTCTGTAAGCCCATAATAGAAGATGTCTAAATGAACCCACTCTGAAAACATTTCAGAGGGGCATTTTCGTAGCATCTCTCTGTATCTCTCCCAGGCATCATAAAGAGATTCATTATCTCCTTGTTTAAAGCCTTGGATGTCCAGCCTTAGCTGTGTCATCTGTTTTGGAGGAAAGTATTGATTCAGGAATTTTTCTGTCAGCTGTTGGCTTGGTCTTTTACAGCAAATGGAAACAGTAATAATCTGTAGACATCCTGATCTACCTCCTTATCATGTATTGTGTCAGCAATTTGTAAAAAATGTACCAGAAACGCTGTAGGTTCTTCATGTGGAATACCGGAATACTGGCAACTTTGCTGCACCATGATAATGAGCTGAGGATTCAACTCAAAACTACTGACTCCAATGGAGGGTATGCAGATACTGCTCCCATATGAAGCAGTAGAGGGGTTAGCATATGACCCCAGAGTCCTCCTGGACTGTTCATTTCCACTTAGATCCATAATGGAGAAAGGGAGATGATAAAAAAATATTTTTATTTATTTATTTATTTATTTATTTATTTAATTATTTAGAAAATAATTAAATTAAAATAAAGTAAATAAAAATAGGTGAATATTTTCGAAAAAATTGAGGAGAGAGAAAGTGGTTAGGAAGTTTTGAAAAAGATATAATTTGAAAAAGATTTTAAATTTTGAAAAAAAAAATCTGAATTTTAAAAAATTATTTTCGAAAAAATTATTTTAAAAATAGAGAGAAAAGATATTTTTGAATTTAGTGAGGAAAGAGAAAAACAATAAAATAGCACAAGATTTAAAATTTTTAGATCTAATGCTCCTAGTTTTCGAAAATTTTGGAGGGGAAACACCAAGGAACACCAAACAAAAAAAATTTTAAGATTAAGACACAAGAAAAACTCAAGAACACTTTGAAGACTCACAAGAACACAAGAACATGAAGAAACAACACCAAACTTAAAATTTTTAGAAAACCAAACTAAAATTTTTGAAAAACAAAGAAAAATCAACAAGAAAACACCAAACTTAGAGTTTGGCACAGGATTTATTCAAAGAAAAATTATTTTTGAAAAAGATTTTAAAAATTAGGATAGCCAATTACCAAGAACATAAGCACCACGCTCTAACTAATTGTGCTATAAATTTAAAGTATTTTAACAATGTATAAATAATAAAAGACTCTAAACCAAAAAAGAAAAATTTTTCCTAATCTAAGCAACAAAATAAACCGTCAGTTGTTTAAACTCAAACAATCCCCGGCAACGGCGCCAAAAACTTGGTGCACGAATTATGAATAACACGTTTCACAACTCGTACCACTAACCAGCAAGTAGACTGGGTCGTCCAAGTAATACCTTACGTGAGTAAGGGTCGATCCCACGGAGATTGTTGGTTTGAAGCAAGCTATGGTTATCTTGAAATTCTCAGTCAGGATATTAATTGGTGGTTATCAATTGACTTGCAAATGAACAAGGGAGCATAAATTAAAAATTACTTGTTATGCAGTAATGGAGAATATGTTGGAGTTTTGGAGATGCTTTGTCTTCTGAAATTCTGCTTTCCTCTGTTTCTAATTCATGCATGCACGTCCTCCTATGGCAAGCTGTATGTTGGTGGATCACCGTTGTCAATGGCTACAATCCATCCTTCCAGTGAAAAGGGTCCAAGTGCACTGTCACCGCACGGCTAATCATCTGCAGGTTCTCAATCATACCGGAATAGGATTTACTATCCTTTTGCGTCTGTCACTACGCCCAGCACTCGTGAGTTTGAATTTCGTCACAGCCATTCAATCCCAGAATCCTACTCGGAATACCACAGACAAGGTTTAGACTTTCCGGATTCTCATGAATGCTGCCATCAATCTAGCTTATACCACGGAGATTCTGATTAAGGAATCTAACAGATAATCATTCAATCTGATGTAGAACGAAAGTGATTGTCAGACACACGTTCATGGAGTGAGGAAGGTGATGAGTGTCACGGATCATCACCTTCTCCATAATGAGGCGCGAATGGATATCTTAGATAGGAACACGCATGCTTGAACGGAAAACAGAAATACTTGCATTAATTCATCGAGACACAGCAGAGCTCCTCACCCCCAACAATGGAGTTTAGAGACTCATGCCATCAAAAGTTACAAAGTTCAGATCTAAAAATGTCATGAGATGCAAAATAAATCCCCAAAAGTTGTTTAAATACAAAACTAGTAACCTAGGTTTACAGAAAATGAGTAAACTATAACAGATAGTGCAGAAATCCACTTCTGGGGCCCACTTGGTGTGTGCTGGGGCTGAGACTAAAGCTTTCACGTTCCTGGGGCTGTTTTGGGCGTTCAACACCAGCTTTGGATCCTTTTCTGGTGTTGAACTCCAACTTGCAGCTTGTTTCTGGCGCTAGACGCCAGAATTGGGCAGAGAGCTGGCGTTGAACGCCAGTTTACGTCGTCTATCCTAGAGCAAAGTATGGACTATTATATATTTCTGGAAAGCTCTGGATGTCTAATTTCCAACACAATTGGAAGCGCATCAGTTGGAGTTCTGTAGCTCCAGAAATTCCATTTTGAGTGCAGGAAGGTCAGAATCCAACAGCATCGGCAGTCCTTTTTCAGCCTGAATCAGATTTTTGCTCAGCTCCCTCAATTTCAGCCAGAAAATACCTAAAATTATAGAAAAACACACAACTCATAGTAAAGTCCAGAAATATGAATTTTTCCTAAAAACTAATGAAAATAAACTAAAAAATAACTAGAACATACTAAAAACTATATGAAATTAACCCCAAAAAGCGTATAAAATATCCGCTCATCAGAGCTCATCAGTGTAACATCACCTTGGCCGTTCGCAAAGTGGGGACTCGACCTCCTCGGACTATTTCTCCAAGGATCGGGACAAGTCAAGTTCCTCATTGTAGGGGTAGATTACTTCACAAAATGGATTGAGGCAGAGCCCCTAGCTAATGCCACTGCTCAAAGAAGTCAGAAATTCTTGTACAGAAATATTGTTACAAGGTTTGGGGTTCCTTACTCCATCACCACAGATAATGGCACTCAATTTACGGACGCAGGTTTCAAGAAGTTGGTGGCTGACTTAAAAATAAAGCACCAATTCACATCCGTAGAACACCCACAAGCCAATGGACAAGTAGAAGCTGCCAACAAAGTCATACTAGCTGGGTTAAAATGGAGACTACAGGACGCAAAGGGAGCTTGGGCTGAAGAGCTCCCACAAGTCCTATGGGCATATCGGACAACTCCACACTTCACCACGGGGGAATCACCCTTCTGATCGACTTATGGAATGGAGGCAATGATCTTAGTAGAGATCGAAGAAGGATTCCTCAGAATGATCCTCTACAATGAAGAAGTCAACTCCCAAATCCAAAGGGAAGAACTCGACCTACTTCCAGAAGTCCGAGAAAGAGCTCGGATTAGGGAGGAAGTGTTAAAGCGTCAAATGGCCTCAAAAGGTAATCCAGTGAAGTTTCGCCAACAACGATCTCATCCTAATCCGAAATGACATCGGAACAGGTCGGTCAGGAAAGGGAAGTGGTGCGCAGAAATTGTGATTACACTTTGATTATGTAAAATTCATCGCTCTTTCTTTCCCTGGTAATGGCGCCAAACACATGATGCCAATACCAAGGTTCACAACTTTGCACAACTAACCAGCAAGTGCACTGGGTCGTCCAAGTAATACCTTACGTGAGTAAGGGTCGAATCCCACGGAGATTGTTGGTATGAAGCAAGCTATGGTCACCTTGTAAATCTCAGTCAGGCGGATATCAAATGGTTATGGAGTTTTCGAAAATAATATAATAAAATAGGGATAGAAATACTTATGTAACTCATTGGTGAGAATTTCAGATAAGCGAATAGAGATGCTTTCGTTCCTCTGAACCTCTGCTTTCCTGCTATCTTCATCCAATCAGTCTTACTCCTTTCCATGGCTGGCTTTATGTGATACATCACCATTGTCAATGGCTACTTTCGGTCTTCTCTCGGAAAAATGATCCAAATGCCCTGTCACGGCACGGCTAATCGTCTGGAGGCATCACCCTTGTCAATGGTTTCATCTTATCCTCTCAGTGAAAATGGTCAACGCACCCTGTCACGGCACGGCTATTCATCTGTTGGTTCTCGATCATGCTAGAATAGGATTTACTATCCTTTTGCGTCTGTCGCTACGCCCAGCAATCGCGAGTTTGAAGCTCATCACAATCATTCAATCATTGAATCCTACTCGGAATACCACAGACAAGGTTTAGACCTTCCGGATTCTCTTGAATGCCGCCATCATTCTAGCTTACACCACGAAGATTCTGATTAAGAGATCTAAGAGATACTCATTCAATCTAATGTAGAACGGAAGTAGTTGTCAGGCACGCGTTCATAGGGAATGATGATGATTGTCACGTTCATCACATTCAGATTGAAGTGCGAACGAATATCTTAGAAGCGAAATAAGATGAATTGAATAGAAAATAGTAGTACTTTGCATTAATCTTTGAGGAACAACAGAGCTCCACACCTTAATCTATGGAGTGTAGAAACTCTACCATTAAAAATACATAAGTGAAAGGTCCAGGCATGGCCGAATGGCCAGCCCCTCTGATCTAAGAACCAGGCGTCCAAAGATGTCTAACACAATAGTAAAAGGTCCTATTTATAATAACTAGTCACTAGGGTTTACAGAAATAAGTAATTGATGCATAAATCCACTTCCGGGGCCCACTTGGTGTGTGCTTGGGCTGAGCTTGAGTGCTACACGTGTAGAGATCCTTCTTGGAGTTGAACGCCAGTATTTGTGCCAGTTTGGGCGTTCAACTCTGGTTTTGGATCCTTTTCTGGCGCTGGACGCCAGGATTGGGCAGAGAGCTGGAGTTGAACGCCAGTTTGCGTCGTCTAAACTTGGCCAAAGTATGGACTATTATATATTTCTGGAAAGCCCTGGATGTCTACTTTCCAACGCAATTGGAAGCGCGTCATTTCGAGTTCTGTAGCTCCAGAAAATCCACTTTGAGTGTAGGGAGGTCAGAATCCAACAGCATCAGCAGTCCTTCTTCAACCTCTGAATCTGATTTTTGCTCAAGTCCCTCAATTTCAGTCAGAAAATACCTGAAATCACAGAAAAACACACAAACTCATAGTAAAGTCCAGAAATGTGAATTTAACATAAAAACTAATGAAAACATCCCTAAAAGTAACTAGATCCTACTAAAAACATACTAAAAACAATGCCAAAAAGCGTATAAATTATCCGCTCATCAGGAAGCTAGTAGCCAACTGGAAAGAACCATACCAAGTGTTCAGAGGTACTGGGGAAAGGTCACCACAAAGTGTCCGACCTCGAGGGGCGAGAGCTACCACTGTCATGGTATGCCTGCAATCTAAGAAAGGCGCCAGGCCGAGATCTAAAAGATTGCCCGACCTAGAAAGGTAAGCACTAAACATGTACACACTCTTATTCAAATCTTCATTTTATTGCTTAAAAGTTTGCAGATTTCCCTAAAAAGTTTCGTAGCAAGACGCCCGATTACGACAGGTCGGCAAGGTGAAAACCAAATTCACCGCCCGATCACGACAAAGTCGGCAAGATGAAAACCAAATTCATCATCCGATTACAAAGCGACAGGTCGGCAAGGTGAAATCCAAATTCACCGCCTGATCACGATGAAAAACGAATTCATCGTCCGATTTCGACAAAGGTCGACAAAGCAAACACGCGGCCCGATTTCTAGAAAATCGACAAGATGAAAATGTGATAAAAACAGATTAATGCCAGAAGTTATAAAAAGTAACCCATAAAAAGGGATTACTAAAAATAACTCGGACCGAGCCAACGTAAAGAAGTCGGGTGAATTAATCAAAGCCACAACAGTTATAAAAAAGTGATCCATAGAAAGAGGCCTGACGAGGACTTAGAAAAAGTGGATTGCTAAAAATAACTTAGGATGGACCGATATAAAGAAGTCAGATTAGTCTGATCAAAGCGACCAAAAGTTATAAAGTAAAGCCATAGAAAAGAGGCCTGGCCAGCCCTGAAAATGGATTACTAGAAATAACTTAGAAGAGGCCGACATGAAGAAGTTGGCCCAAGCCAGCTAAAGCTATAAGGTTATAAAAAGTAATCCATAAAAAGAGACCTGGCAAGGTCCAACTTAAAATGGATTACTAGAAATAACTTAGAAGGGACCGACGTAAAGAAGTCGGCCCAAGCCGATTAAAACTACAGAGTTATAAAAAGTAAATCCATAAAAAGGAGATCCGGCGAAGCCTGATTAAAAATGGATTACTAAAAATAACTCAGAAAGAATCGACAAGCAAAGTCGACCAACGAAAGCTACAGATTGGACCGACAAGAGAAGTCGGACCAACGAAAGCTACAACTCAGATCGACATGAGAAGTCGGACCAACGAAAAGCGTGCGCTAAAAGGGACATAGCTCCGGCCAAAAAGCCACGGCTCCACGACAAGGCTATCAAAATTGTTCAGACCAACTAAAAAGGTTCTACCAAGAACACTAAAAAGTTCAAGTTAGCCCCAAAGGTCATCTCGCCTAAACAGAAAACGGACTAAAAAAGATCTAATAAAAAAGAGGTCGGACATCAAAGTACTAACACTATATAAACATCTCACAAAGGCCAAGGAAATGTCAAAAAACCAAAGCCAGAAGTGCTTCGCTGAAAAGTACGAAGTCTTGAAAAAAGACACTACTTAAAAGGCAAAAGCACGGCCTCAAAGACGGAGCTAAAAAGTCGTCCAAACAAACTATAAAAAGGTTCCCCATTGGAACACTACCTAAAAAGTTGTTGGATTATGACTAAAAAGCCTGAGCAGTAAAGACAAACAAGTCAGAAGAAGGCTGAAAAGACCTCTCAACAAACTAAAAAGGGCAATACCAGACTCGCACAAAGGAGAAACTACTCAAGATCGACCAAAGTCAGGATGCTTGAGCACGACTTCCTCAAAGAGATCAAAGCTCTGAAAGCACGATCTCATGGAAAGGTCCGAACTCAAGCAGGGGCACTGTTCATACATCGGTTCGAGCTATAAAGGACTGGGTTGGCCGACCTCTTAGAGGGTTGGCCGACCTCTTGGAAGGTTGGCCCATGACCGACCTCTTAGAAGGTTGGCCCATGACCGACCTCTTGGAAAGCTGGCCCATTACCGACCTCTTCACAAAGAGTTTGGCCAAATCATCAAAAGAGCCAAAGCAGGCACAAACGAAGGAACATAGCCCAATCTAAAGGTAGCCAAAGCCTAGAAAGATAAAGGCGGTTCCCATTAAAGATAAGATGACTTCACTCAAAGATAAGATAACTATCTTATCTCCAGAAAGGTCACTCTACACTACTATAAATACACTGGAGCACCCAGGTATAACTCATACTCTGATTCTACTAAAAACCTGCCTAAAGCACGTGCTAACTTAAGCATCGGAGTCTCTTGCAGGTACCACCACCCTCCGGTGATCAAGGATCAGCAGCTCCACTAGATCCAACAAGTCGGACACAGCAACTCCAACCACTAGATCTAACAAGTCGGACACAACAGCTCCGGCCACCAGCTCTAAACAGGTCGAACACAGCAGCACCGACCACCACCGCAGATCTCGTCTGAGATCGACCTACAGTTTCTGGTAACCCTCGGAACACTTACCAAGACACTAGTTATGGTGGACCTCTTCGTGACAATCAACACCCACCATAATATACCTATGAACCCCCTCCTCAACATAGCTTTGAACCACCATACTCACAAGCCCCTTCCCACCATTCACCTCCATATGACCCCAATCCATATCCACCTAACCAACCCCCATATGAACCATATAAATCATACATAGACCCACCCCAATTCCAACACAATTACCCCCAAGAACCATCACCTCAATATTCACCATCTCCATATCCTTACCAAGAAGAACCACCTTCCCATTATGAGCCCTTTCTTCCAACAAACGAACCCTCCTATCCACCCCAAGCTCCAATAGATGCCACCTTTAGTGTTCTTCACAAGGGCAACAGGAGCTTCAGACCACACTTACCTCTGCTCTCACCGGTCTCACCTCTACTGTCCAAGCTCTTATATCTCGTGTGGAATCATCCTTTATTCCCAATATTCAACCCTCAAGCTCTGGCGCACTTCCTTCTCAACTACATAATAATCTCTCCATCCCATCACCACCCTCCATAGAAGAGCACCCACATCCATCAATCCAAGAGCAACACGATCCCAATTATGCTAGTGACATGGAATAAGAAAGAGGGGATCGTCTTAGGGACGTAATGGATCGGTTTCACGAATTCATACTTCAAAAGAAGCAAGAGGAGGCCCAAAAGGCAGAGGTAGGAGAGACCCTTGAAGATGAAGGGGCGGTTAAAGAATTAGGGGGAATTGAAGAAATTTGTCAAGAGGTGGAAGTCATCAAAGAGGAGTTGGATTCTGTACTAGAGCAAGCGGAGAAAGCCGAAATTATTGAAGAAGAGGAAGTGGTTGAAGACTTAGTAGATGCGGAACCTCCATGGGAAACTCAAGTCATAGAGCCTCCTTCCAAGACGTTTGAAATTGATGTTGAGGAGGGTGTACAACCTCCAAGGCATATCGTGGTTGAAGACTTTGAAGAGGTTGATTAGGCGATGGGTTCAATAATTAATGAGTTTCCACCTACAATTGAACCCTCTCCCATTGAACTAGAGGAAGAGGTTACTGTTGCAGAAGCTTGTCAAGAGGTGGATATCATCAAAGAGGAGCCCAAAAAAGTGAAGCACACATTGGCAAGGCTACCACTGGAGATACCTCCCCCCAAGCCATTACCATCCAACACAACATTCAAGTGGGTAAAATTCTTATCATTGAACTGTACCTTCCCACTTGAATATGGTCTGCTTGAAACGGATGGACAACTTAGAGCTATATGCGGTCTTAAGAGTAAAAGGGAGATGGTTAGCGGTTGGCAACAGCATCCTAGGTTCGTTATGGTTGGAAGCTCAAGGCCCAATTGCAAGGGTTGGTATAATTCTCGATTGATTGGGTCTAGGAGGATATTTGGGCACTTAAATGAGAATTCCAAGGCTGAACCACCCGGATGGAATCATGATGATTGATGAGCGGATAATTTATACGCTTTTTGGCATTGTTTTTGGTATGTTTTTAGTAGGATCTAATCACTTTTAGGGATGTTTTCATTAGTTTTTATGTTAAATTCACATTTCTGGACTTTACTATGAGTTTGTGTGTTTTTCTATGATTTCAGGTATTTTCTAGCTGAAATTGAGGGACTTGAGCAGAAATCAGATTCAGAGGTTGAAAAAGGACTGCTGATGCTGTTGGATTCTGACCTCCCTGCACTCAAAGTGGATTTTCTGGAGCTACAGAACTCGAAATGGTGCGCTTCTAATTGCGTTGGAAAGTAGACATCCAGGGCTTTCCAGCAATATATAATAGTCTATACTTTGGCCAAGAATTAATGACGTAAACTGGCGTTCAACGCCAGCCTTCTGCCCAAATCTGGCGTCCAGCGCCAGAAAAGGATCCAAAACCAGAGTTGAACGCCCAAACTGGAACAGAAACTGGCGTTCAACTCCACAAATGGCCTCTGCACGTGCAACACTCAGGCTCAGCCCAAACACACACCAAGTGGGCCCAGGAAGTGGATTTATGCATCAATTACTTACTCATGTAAACCCTAGTGATTAGTTTATTATAAATAGGACCTCTTACTATTGTATTAGGCATCTTTGGATTACCTTATGATCCTTTGATCACGTTTTGGGGGCTGGCCATCTCGGCCATGCCTGGACCTTCACTTATGTATTTTCATACGGTAGAGTTTCTACACTCCATAGATTAAGGTGTGGAGCTCTGCTGTTCCTCAAAGATTAATGCAAAGTACTACTATTTTCTATTCAATTCTTCTTATTTCACTTCTAAGATATCCATTCGCACCCAAGAACGTGATGAAGGTGATGATTATGTGTGACGCTCATCACCATTATCCCTTATGAACGCGTGCCTGACAAACACTTCCGTTCTACATGAAATAAGCTAGAATGAATATCTCTTAGATCTCTTAACCAGAATCTTCGTGGCGTAAGCTAGAATGATGGCGGCATTCAAGAGAATCTGGAAAGTCTAAACCTTGTCTGTGGTATTCCAAGTAGGATTCAATGATTGAATGACTGTGACGAGCTCCTAACTCGCGATTGCAGGGCGTTAGTGACAGACGCAAAAGGATAGTAAATCCTATTCCAGCATGATCGAGAACCGACAGATGAATAGCCGTGCCGTGACAGAGTGCGTGAGCATATTATTCACTGAGAGGATAAGATGAAGCCATTGACAAGGGTGATGCCTCCAGACGATTAGCCGTGCCGTGACAGGGCATTGGATCATTTTCCCGAGAGATGACCGAAAGTAGCCATTGACAGTGGTGATGTATCACATAAAGCCAGCCATGGAAAGGAGTAAGACTGATTGGATGAAGATAGCAGGAAAGCAGAGGTTCAGAGGAACGAAAAGCATCTCCATTCGCTTATCTGAAATTCCTACCAATGATTTACATAAGTATCTCTATCCCTATTCTATTATTTATTATTTGAAAACTCCATGATTATTTTATATCCGCCTGACTGAGATTTGCAAGGTGACCATAGCTTGCTTCATACCAACAATCTCCGTGGGATTCGACCCTTACTCACGTAAGGTATTACTTGGACGACCCAGTGCACTTGCTGGTTAGTTGTATCGAAGTTGTGACAATTATGTATTGAGATCAGAGCACCAAGTTGCTCACGTTGCCGGGGATTGTTTGAGCCTGGACATCACAATTTCGTGCACCAAGTTTTTGGCGCCGTTGCCGGGGATTGTTTGAGTTTGGACAACTGACTGTTCATCTTGTTGCTCAGATTAGGTAATTTTCTTTTAATTTTATTTTCAAAAATTTTTTCAAAAATATTTCTAAAATTTTCTCATCTGTTTTTGAAAAAAAATAAATAAAAATGTTTTCAAAAATTTTATTCAAAATTTTTAAGAATGAATTCTAGTGTTTCATGAAGCATGTGAAGCCTGGCTGGCTGTAAAGCCATGTCTAAATTCTTTTGGACTGAGGCTTCCAACCATCAGCTCTTACACGACTGTAGGGTATGTCAGGCGTGTCATGTCTGAATTACATGCTGAAGCTTGGCTGGCCATTGGCCATGTCTAGTGTTTTGGACCGGAGCTTTCATTGAAAGCTTGGCTGGCTAGTGAGCCATGTCTAATTCCTGGACTGAAGCTTTAGACTAAGAAAGCAAGATTCCTGGAATTCATGTTAAAAATTTTAGAATCCTTATTTTTTCTTTTTCATATAATTTTGGAAAAAAAAATCCAAAAAAATTAGAAAATCATAAAAAAAAAATATATTTTGTGTTTCTTGTTTGAGTCTTGAGTCATATCATAAGTTTGGTGTCACTTGCATATGCATCCTGCATTTTTCGAAAATATCATGCATTCATAGTGTTCTTCATGATCTTCAAGTTGTTCTTGGTAAGTCTTCTTGTTTGATCTTGATGATTTTTTGTTTTGTGTCTTTTCATGTTTATCATATGCATTCTTGAATTCTTAGTGTCTAAGCATTAAAGAATTCTAAGTTTGGTGTCTTGCATGTTTTCTTTGCATTAAAAATTTTTCAAAAATATGTTCTTGATGTTCATCATGATCTTCATAGTGTTCTTGGTGTTCATCTTGACATTCATAGCATTCTTGCATGCATTCATTGTTTTGATCTAAAAATTTCATGCATTGCATCCTTTTAGTGTTTTTCTCTCTCATCATAAAAATTCAAAAATCAAAAAAATATCTTTCCCTTTTTCTCTCATCAAATTCGAAAATTTGGATTGACTTTTTCAAAAAATTTTGAAAATCAAGTTGTTTCTCATGAGTCAAATCAAATTTTCAATTTGAAAATCTTATCTTTTTCAAAATCTTTTTCAAAAATCAAATCTTTTTCAAAATTATTAGTTATTTTCGAAAATTTCAAAACTATTTTTCAAAAATCTTTTTCTTATTTTTATACCAAATTTTCGAAAATAACATAATCAATTAATGTTTTGATTCAAAAATTTGAAGTTTGTTACTTGCTTGTTAAGAAAGATTCAAACTTTAAGTTCTAGAATCATATCTTGTGATTTCTTATGAATCAAGTCATTAATTGAGATTTTAAAAATCAAATCTTTTTCAAAATTAGTTTCTAAAATATCTTCTTATCTTATCTTTTTTCAAAAATATCTTTTCAAAATATCTTTTCTAACTTCCTAACTTCTTATCTTTTCAAATTTGTTTCAACTAACTAACTAACTTTTTGTTTGTTTCTTAACTCTTTCAAAACCACCTAACTAATTCTCCCTTTCTAATTTTCGAAAATATCTCCCCCTTTTTCAAAAATTTCTTTTTAATTAACTAATTATTTTTATTTTTATTTTTGATTTCAAAAAAATTTTCGAAAAAAAAAAATACTAAATATTTTTCAAAAACTATTTTCAAAAATCACTAACTCCTTTTCAAAAATAATTTTCGAAAATTCCCTCCTTCTCTCTCATCCTATTCTATTTATTCATTCATTACCTAACATCTCATCTCACCTCTCTTCCATCCTCACAGTTGTGTTTCTTCCATTATATTACATTCTTTGTCTCCCCATCTTCTTCCACTCACACAGGAATCCCTATACTGTGGTATAAAGGATCTCCATTATTATTATTATTTTTCTGCACCTTCTTCCTTGTCATATGAGCAGGAGAAAGGATAAGAACATTCTTGTGGATGCAGATCCAGAACCTGAAAGGACTCTGAAGAGAAAATTAAGAGAAGCTAAATTACAACAATCCAGAGATAACCTTTCAGAAATTTTCGAACAGGAAAAGGAGATGGCAGCCGAAAATAATAATAATGTAAGGAAGATGCTTGGTGACTTTACTGCACCAAATTCCAATTTACATGGAAGAAGCATCTCCATTCCTGCCATTGGAGCAAACAACTTTGAGCTGAAACCTCAATTAGTTTCTCTGATGCAGCAGAACTGCAAGTTTCATGGACTTCCATCTGAAGATCCTTTTCAGTTCTTAACTGAATTCTTGCAGATATGTGATACTGTTAAGACTAATGGAGTAGATCCTGAAGTCTACAGGCTCATGCTTTTCCCTTTTGCTGTAAGAGACAGAGCTAGATTATGGTTGGATTCTCAACCCAAAGACAGCCTGAACTCTTGGGATAAGCTGGTCACGGCTTTCTTAGCCAAGTACTTTCCTCCTCAAAAGCTGAGCAAGCTTAGAGCTGATGTTCAAACCTTCAGACAGAAAGAAGGTGAATCCCTCTATGAAGCTTGGGAAAGATACAAACAGTTGACCAAAAAGTGTCCTTCTGACATGCTTTCAGAATGGACCATCCTGGATATATTCTATGATGGTTTATCTGAGCTATCAAAGATGTCACTGGACACTTCTGCAGGTGGATCCATTCACCTAAAGAAAATGCCTGCAGAAGCTCAAGAACTCATTGACATGGTTGCTAATAACCAGTTCATGTACACTTCTGAGAGGAATCCTGTGAGTAATGGGACGCCTATGAAGAAGGGAGTTCTTGAAGTTGATACTCTGAATGCCATATTGGCTCAGAACAAAATATTGACTCAGCAAGTCAATATGATCTCTCAGAGTCTGCATGGAATGCAAGCTGCATCCAACAGTACTCAAGAGGCTTCTCCTGAAGAAGAAGCCTATGATCCTGAGAACCCTGCAATAGCAGAGGTAAATTACTTAGGTGAACCTTATGGAAACACCTATAACTCAACATGAAGAAATCATCCAAATTTCTCATGGAAGGATCAAAAGCCCCAACAAGGCTTTAATAATGGTGGAAGAAACAGGTTTAGCAATAGCAAGCCTTTTCCATCATCAACTCAGCAACAGACAGAGAACTCTGAACAAAATGCTTCTAATTTAGCAAATCTAGTCTCTGATCTATCTAAGGCCACTGTAAGTTTCATGAATGAAACAAGGTCTTCCATTAGAAATCTGGAAGCACAAATGGGCCAGCTGAGTAAAAGGATCAATGAAATCCCTCCTAGTACTCTCCCAAGCAATACAGAAGAGAGCCCAAAAGGAGAGTGCAAGGCCATTGACATAAGCGCCATGGCCGAACCTGTGAGGAGAGGAGAGGACGTGAATCCCAAGGAGGAAGACCTCCTGGGACGTCCAGTGATCAATAAGGAGCTTCCCTCTGAGAAACCAAAGGACTCTGAGGCTCATCTAGAGACCATAGAGATTCCATTGAACCTCCTTATGCCCTTCATGAGCTCTGATGAGTATTCCTCTTCTGAAGAGAATGAGGATGTCACTGAAGAGCAAACTGCCAAGTTTCTTGGTGCAATCATGAAGCTGAATGCCAAATTATTTGGCATTGATGCTTGGGAAGTTGAACCTCCCTTGTTCATCAATGAACTAAGTGATCTGGATCAACTGACATTGCCTCAGAAGAGACAGGATCCTGGAAAGTTCATAATCCCTTGTACCATAGGCACCATGATCTTTAAGGCTCTGTGTGACCTTGGTTCAGGGATAAACGTCATGCCCCTCTCTGTAATAGAGAAACTGGGAATCTATGGGGTGCAAGCTGCTAAAATCTCACTAGAGATGGCAGACAGCTCAAGAAGACAGGCTTATGGACAAGTAGAAGATGTATTAGTAAAGGTTGAGGGCCTTTACATACCTACTGATTTCATAGTCCTGGATACTGGAAAGGAAGAGGATGAATCCATCATCCTAGGAAGACGTTTCCTGACCACAGCAAGAGCTGTGATTGATGTTGACAGAGGTGAAATAGTCCTTCAATGGAATGAGAACTCCCTTGTATTCAAAACTCAAGGATCTCCCTCTGCAACCATGGAGAGGAAGCTTGAAAAGCTTCTCTCAAAGCAGAGTCAACCAGAGCCCCCACAGTCAAACTCTAAGTTTGGTGTTGGAAGGCCACAACCAAACTCTAAGTTTGGTGTTGAACTCCCATATCCAAACTCTAAGTTTGGTGTTGGAGAGTCTCAACAAAGCTCTGCACATCTGTAAGGCTCCATGAGAGCCCACTGTCAAGCTATTGACATTAAAGAAGCGCTTGTTGGGAGGTAACCCAATGTTTATCTAACTTTTATTTTCATTGTTTTTCATGTTTTCTTAGGTTCATGATCATGTGGAGTCACAAAATAAATAGAAAAATTGAAAACGGAATCAAAAACAGCAGAAGAAAAATCACACCCTGGAGGAGCATCTGTCTGGCGTTCAGCGCCAGAACAGAGCATGGTTCTGGCGCTGAACGCCCAAAATAGGCAGCTTCTGGGCGCTGAACACCAGAACAGGCATGGTTCTGGCGTTCAACGCCAGAAATGGCACACAAATGGGCGTTGAACGCCCAAAATGGCCACCAACCTGGCGCTGAACGCCCAGAGTTGGGTACAAAGGCATTTTTACATGCCTAATGGTGCAGGGATGTAAATGCCTTGAACACCTCAGGATCCACTCAGGATCTGTGGACCCCACAGGATCCCCACCTACCTCCACTCACTTCTTCCCACCACTCTCTTTCACACAACCCCATAAACACTCTTCCTTAAAAACCCCTCACCAATCACCTCAAGCTCTCTTCCCCACTAAACCTTCACCACTCACATCCACCCACTCTTCCCAATAAACCTACCTCATAAACTCCACCTACCTTCAAAATTCAAAACCAATTTCCCACCCAAACCCACCCATATGGCCGAACCTTAACCCCCCCTCCATTCCCTATATAAAGACCTCCATTCTTCACCAAATTCACACAACACACCCCTCTACACTCTCCTTGGCCGAAACCACATCTCCCTCTCCCTCTCCATATTTCTTCTTCTTCTTCTTCTATTCTTTTGTTTATTGCTCGAGGGCGAGCAATATTCTAAGTTTGGTGTGGTAAAAGCATAGCTTTTTTGTTTTTCCATTACCATTGATGGCACCTAAGACCGGAGAATCCTCTAGAAGAGGGAAACGAAAGACAAAAGCTTCCACATCCGAGTCATGGAAGATGGAAAGGTTCATCTCCAAAGCCCATCAAGACCACTTCTATGATGTTGTGGCCAAGAAGAAGGTGATCCCTGAGGTCCCTTTTAAACTCAAAAGAAATGAGTATCCGGAGATCCGACATGAAATTCATAGAAGAGGTTGGGAAGTTCTAACAAATCCCATCCAACAAGTCGGCATCCTAATGGTTCAAGAGTTCTATGCCAATGCATGGATCACCAAGAACCATGATCAAAGTAAGAACCCGGATCCAAAGAACTATGTTACAATGGTTCGGGGGAAATACTTAGATTTTAGTCCGGAGAATGTGAGGTTGGCGTTCAACTTGCCATACATGGAAGAGAACGCATGCCCCTACACAAGGAGAGTCAACTTTGATCAAAGGTTGGACCAAGTCCTTATGGACATATGTGTAGAAGGAGCTCAATGGAAGATTGACTCCAAAGGCAAGCCGGTTCAACTAAGAAGATTGGACCTCAAGCCTATAGCTAGAGGATGGTTGGAGTTTATTCAATGCTCAATCATTCCCACTAGCAACCGGTCTGAAGTTACTATAGACCGGGCCATCATGATCCATAGCATCATGATTGGAGAAGAGGTGGAAGTTCATGAGATTACACCTCAAGAACTCTACAAGGTGGCTGACAAGTCCTCCACTATGGCAAGGTTAGCCTTCCCTCACCTCATTTGCCATCTATGTTACTCAGCTGGAGCTTTCATAGAAGGAGACATTCCTATTAAGGAAGAGAAGCCCATCACTAAGAAAAAGATGGAGCAAGCAAGAGAGCCCATTCATGGAGCTCAAGAGGCGTATGAAGCTCATCACCATGAGATTCCGGAAACGCCTCAAATGCACTTTCCTCCACAAAACTATAGGGAGCAAATCAACACCTCCCTAGGAGAATTGAGTTCCAATATGGGACAACTAAGGGTGGAACATCAAGAGCACTCCATCATGCTTCATGAAATAAGAGAATATCAAAAAGCAATGAGGGAGGAGCAACAAAGACAAGGAAGAGACATAGAAGAGCTCAAGGACATCATTGGTTCCTCAAGAAGGAAACGCCACCATCACTAAGGTGGATTCATTCCTTGTTCTTGCTTTCTCTGTTTTTCGTTTTCTATGTTATGTGCTTATCTATGTTTGTGTCTTCATTACATGATCATTAGTAGTTAGTAACTTTGTCTTAAAGATATGAATGTCCTATGAATCCATCACCTCTCTTAAATGAAAAATGTTTTAATTCAAAAGAACAAGAAGTACATGAGTTTCGAATTTATCCTTGAACTTAGCTTAATTATATTGATGTGGTGACAATCCTTCTTGTTTTCTGAATGTATGCTTGAACAGTGCATATGTCTTTTGAAGTTGTTGTTTAAGAATGTTAAATATGTTAGCTCTTGAAAGAATGATGACTAGGAGACATGTTATTTGATAATCTGAAAAATCATAAAAATGATTCTTGAAGCAAGAAAAAGCAGCAAAGAACAAAGCTTGCAGAGAAAAAAGAAAAAAAAAAGAAAAAAAAGGGGGCGAAAAAAAATAGAAAGAAAAAGAAAAAGCAAGCAGAAAAAGCCAATAACCCTTAAAACCAAAAGGCAAGGGCAAATAAAAAGGATCCCAAGGCTTTGAGCATCAGTGGATAGGAGGGCCTAAAGGAATAAAATCCTGGTCTAAGCGGCTAAACCAAGCTGTCCCTAACCATGTGCTTGTGGCGTGTAGGTGTCAAGTGAAAACTTGAGACTGAGCGATTAAAGTCAAGGTCCAAAGCAAACAAAGAGTGTGCTTAAGAACCCTGGACACCTCTAATTGGGGACTTTAGCAAAGCTGAGTCACAATCTGAAAAGGTTCACCCAATTATGTGTCTCTGGCATTTATGTATCCGGTGGTAATACTGGAAAACAAAGTGCTTAGGGCCACGGCCAAGACTCATAAAGAAGCTGTGTTCAAGAATCATCATACTGAACTAGGAGAGTCAATAACACTATTCAAAATCTGAAGTTCCTATAGATGCCAATCATTCTGAACCTCAATGGATAAAGTGAGATGCCAAAACTATTCAAGAGGCAAAAAGCTATAAGTCCCGCTCATATGATTGAAGCTATGTTTCATTGATAGTTTGGAATTTGTAGTATATTCTCTTCTTTTTATCCTATTTGATTTTCAGTTGCTTGGGGACAAGCAACAATTTAAGTTTGGTGTTGTGATGAGCGGAAAATTTATACGCTTTTTGGCATTGTTTTTGGTATGTTTTTAGTAGGATCTAATCACTTTTAGGGATGTTTTCATTAGTTTTTATGTTAAATTCACATTTCTGGACTTTACTATGAGTTTGTGTGTTTTTCTGTGATTTCAGGTATTTTCTGGCTGAAATTGAGGGACTTGAGCAGAAATCAGATTCAGAGGTTGAAAAAGGACTGCTGATGCTGTTGGATTCTGACCTCCCTACACTCAAAGTGGATTTTCTGGAGCTACAGAACTCGAAATGGCGCGCTTCTAATTGCGTTGGAAAGTAGACATCCAGGGCTTTCCAGAAATATATAATAGTCCATACTTTGGCCAAGAATTGACGACGTAAACTGGCGTTCAACGCCAGCCTTCTGCCCAAATCTGGCGTCCAGCACCAGAAAAGGATCCAAAACCAGAGTTGAACGCCCAAACTGGCACAGAAACTGGCGTTCAACTCCACAAATGGCCTCTGCACGTGCAACACTCAGGCTCAGCCCAAACACACACCAAGTGGGCCCAGGAAGTGGATTTATGCATCAATTACTTACTCATGTAAACCCTAGTGATTAGTTTATTATAAATAGGACCTCTTACTATTGTATTAGGCATCTTTGGATTACCTTATGATCCTTTGATCACGTTTTGGGGGCTGGCCATCTCGGCCATGCCTGGACCTTCACTTATGTATTTTCATACGGTAGAGTTTCTACACTCCATAGATTAAGGTGTGGAGCTCTGCTGTTCCTCAAAGATTAATGCAAAGTACTACTGTTTTCTATTCAATTCTTCTTATTTCGCTTCTAAGATATCCATTCGCACCCAAGAACGTGATGAAGGTGATGATTATGTGTGACGCTCATCACCATTATCCCTTATGAACGCGTGCCTGACAAACACTTCCGTTCTACATGAAATAAGCTAGAATGAATATCTCTTAGATCTCTTAACCAGAATCTTCGTGGCGTAAGCTAGAATGATGGCGGCATTCAAGAGAATCTGGAAAGTCTAAACCTTGTCTGTGGTATTCCAAGTAGGATTCAATGATTGAATGACTGTGACGAGCTCCTAACTCGCGATTGCAGGGCGTTAGTGACAGACGCAAAAGGATAGTAAATCCTATTCCAGCATGATCGAGAACCGACAGATGAATAGCCGTGCCGTGACAGGGTGCGTGAGCATATTATTCACTGAGAGGATAAGATGAAGCCATTGACAAGGGTGATGCCTCCAGACGATTAGCCGTGCCGTGACAGGGCATTGGATCATTTTCCCGAGAGATGACCGAAAGTAGCCATTGACAGTGGTGATGTATCACATAAAGCCAGCCATGGAAAGAAGTAAGACTGATTGGATGAAGATAGCAGGAAAGCAGAGGTTTAGAGGAACGAAAAGCATCTCCATTCGCTTATCTGAAATTCCTACCAATGATTTACATAAGTATCTCTATCCCTATTCTATTATTTATTATTCGAAAACTCCATGATTATTTTATATCCGCCTGACTGAGATTTGCAAGGTGACCATAGCTTGCTTCATACCAACAATCTCCGTGGGATTCGACCCTTACTCACGTAAGGTATTACTTGGACGACCCAGTGCACTTGCTGGTTAGTTGTATCGAAGTTGTGACAATTATGTATTGAGATCAGAGCACCAAGTTGCTCACATTGCCGGGGATTGTTTGAGCCTGGACATCACAATTTCGTGCACCAATGATCAACTTGAAGACGGGTGTAGAAACAAGATTTGGGATCCCGGCATACAAGAGGATCAATTTTGGGAGCTCAAAGCTTGTGAAGAACTCCATCAAAGCTTAGGGAATTTACTTGGAGATGTTAGAGCTTATTGGAAGTCCAAGCATTGGTGGAAGTTTCAAGACGAGTTCAAGCACAAGCCACCATGATAAGGAGCTCACCAAATGTCCAACTTAAGGACTTTATCCAAAAGTGCTAGGTGGGAGACAACCCACCATGGTATGATCTTTCATTTTTTTTCTTATTTTTATTTTATTTTATTTTTATTAGTGTTCATTCATAATTTCTGCATAATCATCTGTATTCTGCATTTTGCATCCTGCATAAAAAAAGAAAAAAAAGGGGCAACCCACGTGTGCGCATAGGCCACGCATGGGCATCGATTCAAAATTTTGCTATCCCATCCAACGAACAGAAAGTTGTGATGGAATCGTGCGGCTGGTGTGCTCTGCACACAATTCAAACCACGCATACGCGTCTAGGACGCGTGCGCGTCACTTGCAACTTGGGAAATCCACGCGTAAGCGTCAAGCACGCGCACGCGTGGATATGGCAATCGGTGTAAATAGCGTGTTGAACAGAGAGTTGTGATGGTCTGGGGCTAGAATTGTGCTAGAAGCACAAAAACAACCACGCGTACGTGTCCCTGACGCGTGCGCGTCCTTTTGCTTTCAGACTACCCACGCGTATGCTGCTAGACGCTTACGCGTCGAATGGCCAACTCAGTTTTCACGCGTACGCGTGATGCACGCGTGCGCGTCGCGCCCTGTTTTTAAATTCTTACTTCTTCCTTCTATCCTTTCTCCTTCTTCCATCCTCCTTTCTTACTTTCTTCTTCTTCATCTCTTTAACTTCTCATCTTTCTTCACTTTCATTCTATTTTACTTAATTTATTTTCATACTTTCATTCATTGCATTTTTAATTTCGTGCCTGTTTTTCTTTTCTTTTCTACATTTATTATTTTTCCATTGGTGTCAAATATTCTTATTCAACTGTTGTATCTTTTCTGGTATTATTTTGGTGCTCAGTGACTTGTTTTACATTGTTAGGTGATATTATTTATCTGTCAATGCCATTCTCTTATGATACCTGTATTCCTTTTGCATTGACATGAATTTATATTGTCTTTTATTACCTACTATCTCTTCCCCTTTGTTGCAATTTTTGCACTATTGATATGCCATGTGCTTCTACTGTTTTCTCACTTGCATGTTGTAGCTACCATGTAACTGAGACCCTCATTATTTGGCATTAACCCACTCAGATTTTATTTGTTTTCTTATCTTTATTTCTAGGTTACTTTTCTTCTTTTTTCTCTTCTTTTAGGATGGCCACCGAGAGGGGAAAGGAAAAGCTTCTAAACGGGGGGAATAACGGACAAGTCAATCTACACAAATTTTTGGAGAAAAGCATCAATGGCATCCACCCGTCCACCTGCACATCTTAGCATGCACCGGGAACGGTGCAATCTTTAAGTGTGGGGAGGTCGATACCGACTTCCGTGGGTTAGTTATTTCCTATTTCAACACCAATGTTTAATTTTCCTTGTTAAAGTAGTTGTTGCATTTACATGTTTGATTGCATGATTGTTTGATTTTGTGCATGTTCATCTACCACTACTTGGTTGGAGTCATAAGTTCTTTTTCAAGACCCTTTTTATAGCATTTCACTAATTTGAATTAAAATTTTTATTGAACTTGTTTGAAGACATATTATATTGGAACATGGTTTAGAGCTCGAACACACAAAACCAGTGAGATTTTGAGCCTATTCGATTGGTTGCATTTTATCAACCAATATTTTAATTTTGGTGTGTGTTGTTCTCTCTAGAATTGTGATCTTTGTCTTGCTTAATTTTATATTTCCATTGTTTGATGTATGTATGCACTTATATGATTGAGGTCTTGTTTATTTCACTGAGCTTACATACCCGTATGGCCTTAACCTTTTCATTATCTTTTGTAAACCAATGTTGAGCCTTTTAACCCCATTTATTCTTTACTTTAGCTCATCACTAACTCTAAGCGGAAAACAACAATGTCCTTAATTTGAATCCTTGGTTAGCTTAGACTAGTGAGAGTATTCATAATTTAAGTGTGGGGAAGTTGGGTTTGCCAATATTTGGTTTGAGAATTGGGTGTTGTATATTCTTGTGAAAATGTGCAAAACAATAGTTGAGCATATATTCCTGCATTCAATATCTTAATCGTATGCATTGAAAAAAACAAAAGAAAAAAAAATAAAAATAATAATAAAATAAAATAAATAAATATAACAAAGGAGAAAAAGAAAAAAAAAGAGTAAATAATAAAATGGGACAAAATACCCCAAAGTAAATGGTGTTCGCAATGCATATGAGTTGTACTCAAATTGGGATGCATGAATATGTGGCAAAACATAATTAATGGGCAGTTAGGCTTTATACTATGATTACATGGATTGTCCTAAGTTAGGTGAGAAGTTTAGGTTAATTAAGGATTCAAATTTTAGTCCACTTGGCCAAATACAATCCTACCTTGACCCTAACCCCATTACAACCCTTGAAAGACCTCTTGATATGTGTATTTGTACATCAAATTATTTGTTGATTGGTAGAAGAAGAGCAAGCCTTAGAAATCAAGGTTAGTAGAGAATTGAGAGAATCGAACCTTAAACACCTGAGCGATTAGAGGGTATACACTTCCGGTGAGGGTTCGATGCTCGATTCTTTGTTCCCGGCTTTCATGAGCTATTTTCTTCTGCGAGTTTACTTGTACATTATTTTGTGATTTGAATTAGTGAAATCTGATTTATGTTTATCTTGGAGAATTTGTTTACTTTTAACCAAGTAGGTAGAAGTATTTTTGTATTTAGTTGCATTCATATAGATAGGTTTCATTTCATAAGTTTTACCATTCCTCTTCATTCCTTTATAGCTTCTCTTGAGCTTAGCATGAGGACATGCTAATGTTTATGTGTGGAGAAATTTGATGCACCACTATTTCGTGGTATATTTTGTACTTAATTGAGTGCATTTTATCCACTATTCTCACACTTATTCATGTAATTCGCATGTTTTACATTTTCCTTTCTAATTTTGTGCTATGATTGAAAACATGCTTCTTTGGCCTTAAATTTACTATGTTTAATCCCCTCTTACTATCATTCGATGCCGTGATATGTGTGTTAAGTGATTTCAGGGTTTACAGGGCAGGAATGGCTTAGAGGATGGAAGGGAAGCATGCAAAAGTGGAAGGAATACAAGAAATTGAAGGAATTGCAAAGCTTTCAAGCCTGACCTCTTTGTACTTAATTGACCATAACTTGAGCTACAAAGATCCAAATGAGACGGTTCTAGTTGTGTTGGAAAGCTAACATTCGGGACTTCAAAATGATATATAATTTGCTATGGTTTTCCTATAGATAAGTGGCACGCACGCGTGCATCACGCGCACGCGTGCTTCTGCAAAAATTCAGCGTATCAGAATTTTCTCCCAGCGATTTCTGGGCTGTTTTTGACCCAGTTCTCGGCCCAAAAAATATAGATTAGAGGCTGCAAAGTGGAGGAATTATGGGACACTTCTCATTATTCACAATTTAGGTTTTGGATGTAGTTTTCTAGAGAGAGACTCTCTCCTCTCTCTAGGTCTTAGGATTTTTAGGATTAGCTTTGCTTTATTTCAGATTTTACTTAGTTTAGTTTAGTTTTCTTCTACTCTTATTAGTTCTAGAACTTTAGTTTATCTACTTCTCTTGTTATTTTATTTATTTCTCTAATTTGGTTTATGAACCCTTTATGTTAGATTTGATTTTATATTTAATGGAATTTGAGGTATTTCATATTTATGATTGCTCTCTTTATTTGTTATCATTGATGCTTGCAATTGTTGGTTTTAGATTTTAGATTCCCTATTAATTTTCTATGTCTTTATGTTATGCCTTCCAAGTGTTTGATAAAATGCCTGGGAGGGTTTTAAGTTAGATTTTTATATTCTTGGCTTTGGTTGAGTAATTGGAGACTCTTGAGTTATCAAACTCCTTTGTTGCTTGTTAATTAAAAATTGCTGGTTGATTTGGATCCCTCTAAAGCTAGTCTTTCCTTAGGAGTTGACTAGGACTTGAGGAATCAAATTGATTAGTCCACTTGACTTCCCTCCATAGTTAGAGGTTAACTAAGTGGGAGCAATGAACAATTGAGGTCACAATTGATAAGGATAACTAGGATAGGACGTCCAATTCTCATACCTTGCCAAGAGCTTTTCTTAGTTATTAATTTAATCTCTTGCAATTTACTTTCCTTATTCCTTATTTCAAAAGTCCAAAAAGATACTTTTCCATAGCCAATAATAACTACACCTCCCTGAAATTCCTTGAGAGACGACCCGAGGTTTAAATACTTCAGTTTATTTTTATTGGGTTTGCTTAAGTGACAACCAAATTTTTGTATGAAGGGATTATTTGTTGGTTTAGAAACTATACTAGCAACAAGAATTTATTGTGAATTCTTTACTAGCAAAAATCCGTTCATCACCTGCTCCACAAAATGAAGGAGAAATTTCTGTTTTATCTCCTCATGAAGCTAGAGAATTCAGAATAATGAATGAAGCAGAACTAAGTCAAAGCCAATTTGAAACTTCTTCTCAAAGGCTTAGGGAGTGGAAGTTCTTGAAGAACTACCCTCACGAGTTCATTATTGGAGATCCATCCCATGGTGTAACTACTAGATCCTCAAGCAAGAAAGCTGAAACCAACAATGTTACTTTCTTATCCCAATTAGAATATCAAAATGTGAAACAAGCTCTTGAAGATCCGTCTTCGGTAAAGGCTATGGAAGAAGAGTTAAGTCAATTCAAAAAGAATGAGGTTTGGTCTCTTGTACCTTACCCAAATGGTAAGAAGGTAACCGGTACCAAGTGAATTTTCAGAAATAAATTGGGTGAGGATGGTAGTGTTGTTCGTAACAAGGCTAGATTAGTGGCCCAATGTTACAATAAAAAAGAATGCATTGATTTTGATGAATCTTTTGCTCCAGTAGCAAGAATGGAAGCTATTCGGTTGCTACTTGCTTATGCTGCCCACAAAAGTTTTAAAATATTTCAAATGGATGTCAAATGTGCCTTTTTGAATGGATTTATTGATAGAGAAGTATTTGTTGCTCAACTCCCCAGTTTTGAAAACAAAGATTTTTCTAATCATGTTTTTAAACTATCAAAGTCTCTTTATGGCCTTAGACAAGCTCCAAGAGCTTAGTATGAAAGGCTTAGTTAGTGCTTTCTTATTGTAAAATAATTTTCAAAGGGGTACTACTGATACTACTTTTTTCATTAAGGAATCTAACAATGATTTCTTTCTTGTCCAAGTTTATGTGGATGATATTGTGTTTGGATCGGCTAATGTATTCTTGTGTAAAGAGTTTGGAAATTTAATGACTAGTGAGTTTGAAATGAGTTTGATGGGAGAACTAACATTCTTCCTTGGACTTCAAATCAAACAAACTCCTAGTGGTATTTTTGTTCACCAAGGAAAATATGCCAAGGAGTTGATAAAGAAATTTGGTTTAGAAAATTTCAAACCAATGGGACTCCTATGCATCCAAATACAAAACTTGACAAGGATGAGAATGGCAAAGATGTTGATGAAACAAGGTATAGAAGAATGATAGGATCACTCGTGTTTACATCCTCTAGGTCAGACATAGTTCAAAGTGTAGGTATATGCTCTAGATTTCAATCTCCCCAAAAGGAATCACATTTTTCAGTCGTTAAAAGAATTATTAGATACATAAAAGGCACATCTGACCTTGGTTTATGGTTTCCTAGAACTAATGAATTTTGTGCAGTTGGATACTGTGATGCAGATTATGCGGGTGATCGCGTGGATAGAAAAAGCACTTTGGGAATGTGTTGCTTTCTTTAAAAATCTCTAAATATTTTGTCAAGCAAAAAGCAAGCCACTGTTGCTTTATATATCCATAGCCAAAACTGAATACATATCCGCATCAGCTTGTTGTTTTCAACTGATTTGGCTTAAAACTCAACTTGAGGATTACAAACTAAAAATTAATAGTATTCCCTTACTTTGTGATAACATGAGTGCAATAAATATTTCAAAAAATCCTTTGTTGCACTCAAGAACCAAGCACATTGAAGTGAGATATCATTTCATTAGGGAACATGTGCAAAAGGGAACTATTGAGATTCAAATTGTAAAATCTGAAGAGCAATTGGATGATATCTTCACTAAGGCTTTATGTGAAGAAAGATTTTGCAAATGGAGAACTGCACTAGGAATGACTGACATTAATTCTGTTGTTTAATGATATCTTTCTTGTATCTGTGTTGTTTTGTCTCGCAGATACCAGGGAGACAAAACTGGGCATATGATGAACTCTTCTGAAAGGGCTTGAACAAAGCCCAAAAAATTTCTAGATTGGGAAAATGTAAATCTGTGTCTTATGGCCCAGCTTGCTGTCACCATTTTTGGGCCTATGTAAGACAAACCTTGTTCATATGATATGGGCTTGTCTCTAAAATCATAAAATCCTTTTTATTTTTTTAATTAATTTTCATTCTCTCTCATACCATTCCATTTCATGTCATGTCAATCAGAAACTTTTATCATCCCTCATGTCTTGTCACTTCATATTTCATAGTTTTAAAATTCAAAATTTTGGAAACCGTTTCAATTAATTCTTTTGCTTTAAAAGAGAAGTTTCTCACTAATCATTAATATGGTTTCATAACTTCTCTCTTCTCCACTAACCCTCGTTGAAACCTTCTCCACCCTTCCACCTTCCTTCCATCATTGAATATGAGAAAGAAAATATCAACAAGAAGCAGTATTAGAGCATTCATCCCTTCTCAAAATCCTCCTCAATCCAAACAACCCTAATCTCACACACACATTCACATACACTCTCATTCATCTTATTTCTCTCAACAAAGCAAATCAATGGCCAGAAAAACTATTCATCTCAAGGGTCTCTCTGTTGCCAAGGGAGCCAAATCATCACGTGGGAAAGGAGGAAAGGGAAAAGGTACCATGCAAGAAGAAGATGACCATCTACCATCTTCTGCTCGTCGCTCTACTCCTCATCCTTTTGGACACTCTGCTCATCCTTCCAAAAGTCCAAAAAGGTCCATACTTCATAATACTAGAGAGTCTCCACATATTGACTCTCTTGAGTTAAAAAAAAAGTATAGTAAACCATTACACTCTCATTTTGGTCCTCATCGTTTTACAAGTTGCACTGATTATGAGTTTCATAAGTAAGTCATTTCGATCCAAACTTTTTGTTCATCTTTTGTGGTTGATCTTGATGCTCTGTCTGAAAAGGGGATTGATTTTAAAAACATTTTTCATGATCTGAAATGTACTAACATTTTCAATATTAGAAAGCCTATCTATCCAAACCTGGTGAGAGAGTTTTATGCAAATATACTCTTTCATAAAGGAGAACTTCACTCTTTTGTTAAAAATACTCAGTTTGTTTTGAATGCTGTAACAATTGGTAAAGCCCTCGCGTACAAAGACATAGGGGAAAATGTTTATATCTCTGAAAAATGGGATAACCATGTTGGTATCTCTCACCAAGAAGCCTTGGCCAGAATCTGTAAAAAAATTTTCTCTATGGATGGCACAACTCCCACACACAAGGCCCTAGGTCCTGTTAGGGCTCTGTTGCATCGCATCATCACTCACATAATCATGCCTCAAGGTGGATACTATCAAAGGGTAACTGTTTGTGACACTCTTCAGCTCTATGCTATTTTGAATTCTATCCTTATTTCTTTTGCATATCTTATGATTCGCAACATGTGGGATTGTGTCAAAAGCGATAAAAAGAGTTCTCTTCCTTATGAAATATTTTTGACTTGTCTGTTTGAATATTTTAATATTGATTTGAGTAATGAGCCCATTGAGAACAAAGTGTTTATCATCAAAGGTAGTGGTGTACCCAAACAAGCTAAAGGCAAAAGCACTAAAAGTGCCAAGACTTTGGTAATGTCAGAGAGTGAGGATGAAAGCCTCCCCCTTCCCTTTGTTGCTGGTACCTCAGATTCACATAAGTACTTGATCACTGGGATACTCAAAGACATTCTTCAAGAATTTGTCTTTATGACCAAACAGATGGTCCGATCAAGTAAGGAACAGCGAAAGATTGCTCTAAACAATGAAAAATCCTTGATGAAGTCTCATCATAGGATCGAGGTGTTTTTGAAACATCTTGACTCACTTTATGAGGAACAGGCTCTGTCTGACAAAGATGAAGATGACCTGGACACTGAGGACGAAGATTCTAATGCTTATGTGATGCCAGGGCATTTTGTCCAGTTTCACTGACCTTTTCTTTACTGTTTTAGGATAGTTTCATGCATTTTCTTAGGAAATAAGCAAGTTTTGGGTAGAATTTCACTTACATCTTGATTCAAGCAAACATTGTGCACTTTACATGATTTCATGAGAATTATGCAAGAATTGAATGACAAATTGGATGATGCATGTCTCATGATTTGGATTAGAACTTTGATGCACTCTATTGCTTGATTTCAGGACAAAGGAAGCAAGGAAGAACCACGTTAGTCTAACTAACGTAACCACTAACGTGGAATGGGAGCTAGCTTGCAACGTTAATGAGAAAAGTAATCGCCAATAACGTCCTCGAAGCCATCATAGCCCACGTTAAGAGTCACGTTAACTAAGTTAACGTGAACTCTAACGTGGAAGAAGAAAATGAAGTCAACGTTAGTGACACTCACCTTTGTCACTAACGTTGGACCAAGCTCATATTGGCCACGTTAAGAGCCACGTTAACTTAGTTAACGTGGACTCTAACGTGGGGAAGCAAAAGAATGGCCAACGTTAGTGACACTCACCTTTGTCACTAACGTTGGACTAAGCCACTTTGAGCCACGTTAGTTGCCACGTTAACTTAGTTAACGTGGAAGCTAACGTGGAGGGAGCAAGAATCGCCAACGTTAGTGACACTCACCTTTGTCACTAACGTTGGAATGAGCCACTATGAGCAATGTTAACTCTGACGTTAACTTAGTTAACGTGAAAGCTAACCTGGATGAAAGAATGATGAGCCAACGTTAGTGACACTCACCTTTGTCACTAACGTTGGAGATGGCTATCACCACCACGTTAGAAGCCATGTTAACCTAGTTAACGTGAACTCTAACGTGGGAAGTAGGGGCATTTTGAAATGTTAGTGACAAAGGTAAGTGTCACTAACATTTTCGAAGATTTGGCAAGCCTACGTTAAAGGTCACGTTAGCCACACCAACGTGAACTCTAACGTAGGGAAGGGAAGATTCTCAACGTTATTGGAAAAGGTAAGTCCCAATGACGTGTGCGAAGGATCAAGAGGCAACGTTAGTGGTCACGTTGGTGCCACTAACGTTGAAGTTAACGTGGATCACCCTTGGGTTAGGAACGTTAGTGAAAAAGGTGATTGCCACTAACATTCTCGAACCCACACTTTCACTTAACGTTAACGCCACTAACGTCCTAAGCTAAAAGTTCCTGCCTACTTCATACTTTCTCTCTGCAAGTAAAGCTAAGCCCACTGAAGAGGATAAATGCTTCAAACTCAAGATCCAAAGGCCCATATCCAAGATTTGAAGAATCAACTAGAAGATCAGAAGAGTAGTATATATAGGGGTAGTTTTGAATCAAAAAGGGGGTTGGAAATTTGAGAACTACTCTCTGTATAATTTACTTTCTCTGCACTTCTAGCTTACTTTTCATAATGTACTCTCCATCTATGCTTTTCATTTCTAGAGCTATGAACAACTAAATCCCTTTCATTGGGTTAGGAAGCTCTGTTGTAATTTGATGGATCAATATTAGTTTTCATTATTCTTCTTCTATCTTTTCTCTTGATTTTACTAGAAAGCTTTCAATCTTCATTCAATTGGATAGTTATCTTGGAAAAGAAGCTATTCATACATGGATCTCTTTGGAACTTTAGAAGAGGAATGAATAGATCATGCTAGAAATGCTTTCTCATGTTGGACCAAATTGGGGTTTGGATGGATATAGTGACATATAATCCTACCAATACTTTGATTTGGAAATACATGTGGTATAATCAGTGACCATACTTCATCTCTTCTCATGAGCAATTGACCAAGGAATTGGCTATTGATCAAGATTTGAGAGATTGAATTACCAAGAAATTGGAATTCGATCACTTAAGATTGCCAAGGAGATCAATGAATGCATTGATTGAGGAAGAGATGAAAATGAACTTGATCCAGAGGATGCAACATCTCCTAAGCCCAATGAATTCCCCATTTCTGATCTTACCCATTCTCTTTACTTTCTGCTATTTACTTTCATGCTAAACTCCCCTTCCCCATTTAAGATTCTGCAATTTACCTTTCACTATTTACATTCCGCTCTTTATTTCCAGCATTTATGTTTTTGCTATTTACTTTTCCGCCATTTAATTTTCTGTAAATCTCAAATCCAATTCTGCTTAGTTCAACTAGAACATTCCTCTAATTAAAGTTGCTTGACCAATCAATCCCTGTGGGATTCGACCTTACTCTATTGTGAGTTTTTATTTGACGACAATTCGGTATACTTGCCGAAGGAAAATTGTTGAGAGACAAGTTTTCGTGCATCAAGTTTATGGCGCCATTGTCGGGGATTGATTTTGTATCAACAATGATTAAATTGGAGGGTAACTAGATTGAGCATTTTTCTTTTGTTTGATTTAAAATTCTGTTTGAGTAATTTACTTTCAGTTTTAGTTATTTTCTCCCCTTTCCCCTACCCATCTTCTTAGTTGTTTACAATTCAGTCCACTAACCCACTAACTGTTTGATATATTACATCACTCACACTAATAGCAATTCTAACAGAAATACTTTCTGCATCTATTTCCTTGCTTGTGCCTTGTTGGTTGTATAACAGGGAGAAGAAGCGGGGCTTCAACTTCCTTTGATTCTGAACCTAAGAGGACCTTCCTTAGATTAAGGAGGGAAGCAAGAGGAAAGAGAGTAGTTAGTGCTGAGGAAGAGGAGGAGTATTTTGAACCAAGCATGGATGAAAATATGGAGAACCATCATGAAGAAGAGGCTCACAACCATGGCAGAGAAGGTCTAGCAAATCATGCTGGGCAGGAGAGAAGAGTTTTAGGCTCTTATATCAACCCAAACCCAGGAAACTATGGGAGTAGCATTCAAAAGCCAACCATACATGCCAACAACTTTGAACTAAAGCCACAGCTCATCACCCTCGTTCAGAACAACTGTTCGTTCGTTCGGAGGTGTCCAAGAAGACCCCAACCAACATTTAACCACCTTCTTGAGGATATGTGATACTGTGAAGTCTAACGGTGTTCATCCTGACACCTATAGACTACTTTTGTTTCCTTTCTCACTCAAAGACAAGGCATCCAAATGGCCAGAGTCCTTCCCGAAGGAGAGCTTAACAACCTGGGAAGATGTGGTGAATAAATTCTTGGCAAGATTCTATCCTCCTCAACGGATCAACAGGTTGAGAGCTGAGGTACAAACATTCAGGCAACAAGATGGTGAAACTTTATATGAAGCACGAGAGAGGTTTAAGGACCTGACAAGAAGGTGCCCACCAGATATGTTCAATGAATGGGTGCAGTTGCACATTTTCTATGAAGGTCTTTCTTATGAATCGAAGAAGGTAGTAGACCACTCATCCGGGGGATCTCTGAACAAGAAAAAGACCATTGAAGAAGCCATAGATGTCATTGAGACGGTAGCTGAGAATGACTACTTCTATGCTTCTAAAAGAGGCAACACTAGAGGAGTGATGGAGCTGAACAATGTGGATGCACTGCTAGCTCAAAACAAGCTTATTACCAAGCAGCTAGCTGATCTTACCAAGAAGATGGAGAGAAACCAAGTAGCAGCAATCACCACCACATCAACAACCCAAGAGGGAGTGAATGCAGAGGCAGAAGGTGAGCATGAACAAGCCAACTACATTGGAAACTCACCCAGGCAAAACCATGATCCATACTCCAAGACCTACAACCCTGGTTGGAGGAATCACCCAAACTTTGGGTGGGGAAATCAACAGGATCAAGGCCAAGATCAGAAACGTCACAACCCCAACAACCATGCAGCTCACCAACATTCCACACAGAGATCATATCAACACCACCCTAACAACACCTCTCCACATCCATACCAAAACCAAGATAACCCTTCTCATCCATCCAATCCCAACCCACCATCATCTGATGACAGACTTTCAAGGATTGAGAAACTACTTGAAGGCATATGCAAAGAGATTCAAGACAGTAAGGCATTCCGAGAAGAAGTGCGGTCCAATATGCAGAATCAAGATGCTGCCATCAAGAAACTTGAGACACAGATTGGCTACCTATTCAAGCAAATTCCTAGCCATAATCCTCGCAGTGATACTGACTCAAACCAAAGGGAGGAGTGTCATGCTATCACCCTCAGGAGTGGGAAGGAACTGAAAGAAGCTTCCCAGAAACCACAAGAAAAGGGCTCAAATAAAAAGGAAGAAGAGCAAGATGGAGTTCGAGTTTCCACTTCGAGTCTGCAAAAAAAAGAAGAAATGCTGAAGCCAGACGTCCCAAGAGTCCCATACCCTCAGCAATTGAAGAAGAAGGGGGATGACAATCAGTTCTTAAGATTTTTGGAAATCTTCAAGAAACTACAAATCAACATACCCTTTGCTGAAGCAATAGAACAAATGCCGCTTTACGCCAAGTTTTTAAAGGAGTTAATGACTAAGAAGATAAGTTGGAAGAGCAACGAAACTGTGATACTAACCGAAGAATGTAGTGTTATCATTCAGCATAAACTACCCCAGAAATTGAAGGATCCTGGAGCTTCCAGATCCCTTGCATTATAGGGGAGATCACAGTGGAGAAAGCTCTATGTGACTTAGGAGCCAGCATAAATCTGATGTCAGTAGCTATGATGAGAAAAATCAAGATTGAGGAGGCTAAGCCAACAAAAATGGCTCTACAACTGGCAGACCGATCGTTCAAGTTCCCTCATGGTGTAGTCGAAGATTTACTGGTGAAGGTGGGAGATTTCATCTTCCCAGCAGACTTTGTAGTGTTAGACATGCAGGAGGAAGCCAAGGCCTCCATCATCCTGGGAAGACCATTCTTAGCTACTACTGGAGCTGTCATTGATGTCCAAAAAGGTGACCTCACCATGAGATTACACAATGAAAAGATGACATTCAATGTGTTCAAGGCCATGAGTTACCCTCCAGAACAATTGGGAGAGTGTATGAGGTTGGACTCACTGGAAGATGTAGTGCAGGAGAGCTTTGAAGAAGAAGAACCTGAAGGGTTGACCGAGGAGGAATCAACGTCTAGTGAAGAGACCGCAACAGCAGAAATTCATATACAAGGTGCACCAAAGGAAGAGAATGAAAAGTTAGAAGCACCAAAACTTAAACTTAAAGCACTGCCATCCACTCTCAAATATGAATACTTAGGAGAGAATGAAAGCTACCCAGTGATCATAAACTCATCCCTCAGCCAAGATCAAGAGGATGAATTACTCCAAGTGTTGTGAAAGCATAAGGATGCCATTGGATGGACCCTAGCTGACCTGAAAGGAATCAGTTCGGCCATATGCATGCATAAAATACTGTTGGAAGATGATGCCAAACCATTCATTCAATCCCAAAGGAGGCTGAACCCAATCATGAAGGAAGTAGTACAGAAAGAAGTTATGAAGTTATGGCAGGGAGGGATAATCTACCCAATCTCAGATAGCCCCTAGGTCAGCCCCGTGCATGTCGTCCCAAAAAAGGGAGGAATAACTGTAGTCCCCAATGAGAAGAACGAACTAATCCCCACCAGGACCGTCACAGGATGGCAGATGTGCATAGACTACAGAAAACTGAATGAAGCTACAAGAAAAGATCATTTCCCCCTTCCATTCATGGATCAGATGTTGGAAAGACTCGCAGGACACGCATATTATTATTTTCTCGACGGTTATTCAGGATATAACTAAATAGTGGTTGATCCCAGAGACCAAGAGAAAACCTCATTCACTTGCCCATATGGAGTGTTTGCTTACAGGCGCATGCCATTTGGGCTATGTAATGCACCTGCAACTTTCCAACACTGCATGCTTTCTATCTTCTTAGATATGATAGAAAAGTTCATAGAAGTGTTTATGGATGACTTTTCAGTATTCGGAGATTCTTTCCCTGATTGCCTTAACCACTTGGCCCTGGTGTTAAAAAGATGTCAAGAGACTAACCTGGTCTTGAACTGGGAGAAATGTCATTTTATGGTGACAGGAGGAATAGTCCTTGGCCATAAGGTGTCTAACCAAGGCATTGAGGTGGACAGAGCTAAGGTGGAACTCATTGAAAAGTTACCTCCACCAAGTGATGTCAAGGCAATTAGGAGTTTTTTAGGGCATGCTGGCTTTTACAGAAGGTTTATTAAAGATTTTTCAAAGATAGCCAAGCCCTTAAGCAATCTCCTTCTATCTGATACACCATTTGTCTTCGATGAAAAATGCATGCTAGCGTTCAAAATTTTGAAACAAAGGTTGTCCTCTGCCCCTATCATTTCTCCACCTGATTGGAACCTACCATTTGAATTGATGTGTGATGCATCTGATTTTGCAGTTGGGGCCGTGTTAGGGCAGAGGAAAGATAACTTAGTCCATGTGATCTACTATGCTAGCAAAGTCCTCAATGACACTCAAAGAAATTATACTACTACTGAAAAAGAGTTGCTAGCAATAGTTTTTGCATTTGACAAGTTTAGATCATACCTCATTGGTGCTAAAGTGATTGTCTTCACAGATCACACAGCACTTAAATATTTGTTTGCCAAGCAAGAGTCAAAACCAAGACTAATAAGATGGATCTTATTGTTGCAGGAATTCAATATTGAAATTAGAGACAAGAAAGGAGTGGAGAACAAGGTAGCGGATCACCTATCCAGAATTCCTCATGATAAAGGTGGAACACATGATACAAGTGTAAATGAGCTCTTCCCTGATGAGCAGTTGATGACAGTGCATAAAGCACCATGGTTTGCAGACATTGCCAACTTCAAGGCAACTGGGTATTTACCTCCAGAGATCAATAAACATCAAAAGAGAAAGCTCATAAATGATGCAAAATATTTTGTCTGGGATGAGCCATATCTCTTCAAGAAATGTTCAGATGGAATCCTGAGAAGATGTGTTTCAGAAGAAGAGGGATGAGAGGTCCTGTGGAATTGCCACGGCTCATGCTATGAAGGCCATTTTGGAGGGGATAGAACTGCAGCCAAAGTGTTGCAAAGCAGATTCTTTTGGCCCACCCTCTTCAAGGATGCCAAAGAACTGGCAAAGAATTGCAATGAATGTCAAAGAGCTGGAAACTTACCCAAAAGAAATGAGATGCCACAAAACTTCATCTTAGAACTAGAACTGTTTGATGTGTGGGGAATCGATTTCATAGGACCATTCCCAACCTCATATTCAAACAAGTACATTTTGGTAGCAGTGGATTACGTTTCCAAGTGGGTAGAGGCTATTGCAACCCCAACAAATGATAACAAGGTGGTCATGAACTTCCTCAGGAAGAATATCTTTAGCCGATTTGGAGTCCCACGAGCACTCATCAGTGACGGAAGGAGCCATTTTTGTAATAGACCACTAAAAGCTCTTCTCCTATGATACGGGATAAAACACAAGGTTGCCACGCCTTACCATCCCCAAACAAGTGGGCAAACTGAGATATCTAACAGAGAGCTAAAAAGGATTTTGGAAAAGACTGTAGGAGCATCAAGAAAGGATTGGTCGAAGAAGCTGGATGATGCTCTTTGGGCATACAGAACAACATTCAAAATACCACTTGGAATGTCCCCATATCAACTGGTGTATGGGAAAGCTTGTCACTTACCACTGGAGCTGGAACACAAAGCTCTCTGGGCTCTCAAGATACTAAATTTTGACAGCATTGCTGCTGGTGCAAAGAGGATTCTGCAGCTGCAAGAGATGGAGGAATTTAGATCTCAAGCCTATGAAAATGCCAAGATTTATAAAGAAAAGGCGAAGAGAAGACATGACCTCCATCTGGCACCCAGGAGTTTCACAAATGGGCAGCAAGTACTCCTCTATAACTCCAAATTGAGACTGTTCCCAGGAAAACTCAAATCAAGGTGGTCAGGACCCTTTCTTGTCACAAAGGTCTCGCCGTATGGACACATAGAAATCATGGATGAAAGTTTGGAGAGGACTTTCACTGTGAACAGACAAAGGCTCAAACATTATATGGGCAACATAGGGGAAAACCCCAAAGTGAAGTATCATCTCAAGTAAGGGAGGAATCGTCGAGCTAACGACGCTAAAAGAGCGCTTTGTTGGGAGGCAACCCAACCTAAGGTAGTTTCTTTTTCATCGTCATTTCAATAAAGATCACAAGTTGTTTCCCCTGTATTACGAGGAGCTAAGTTTGGTGTTCCACACCAAAACAATCCAAGAGTGAAAGTGTAATTCTAAGTTTGGTGTTCCACCAAAGATATTAGTTAGAATCACACTACACTCCAATGGAAAAAATGCTAGCTCCAACCAATCAGGGGAACCACTTAGCAGTAGTTTAGTCTTTAGTTAATAGTTATTTAGTTAATAATAACATATGAGGCTCTCTGTAAGTATGCAATTTGTTGTACTAGGCAAGGAACTAAGTTTGGTGTTCACACACCAAATTAAGTTCAGAAACAAGCATACATGCAAGCTAACTATTTCTCAAGTGCTTTGGGAACAAGCAACTTCCAATAACTTTGCAGGAA
Organism: Arachis ipaensis; assembly: GCF_059453495.1. Lineage (NCBI taxonomy): Eukaryota > Viridiplantae > Streptophyta > Magnoliopsida > Fabales > Fabaceae > Arachis > Arachis ipaensis. The sequence goes on from NC_142439.1 coordinate 100,711,574, forward strand.
CCTTCTGAGGAAATGGTGCACCATCATCCAAGGAAGTGAAGGAGCAAAAATTATGGATGATGACAACAAGGGGACAGCTAGAAACCATCACCCGAAGGTTGTATTGTTACTTAATTCCATATACTTGAAATGCTAAAAATTGGAAGTCCCAAGGTGCCCTCGATTAATAGTTACTCATTAGTTTAAATCATTAGAATTTAATGTTTATTTTTATTGCTTTCGTCATATATGTGCTCGTTTTAATGTCAATGCTGCATCTTCACCTTGTTTATTGTGTTGCTTGTCTCCTTTTGAATCAAATAAAAAAAGAGATGTTATGAAAGACCAGAGTGGAGTTCATATTGTGGAGTAAGTTCCTAAGTTTGTGGTATGGTAATAGATTAGCTAAGTTGGTTCACCAACAAGGTGGAAAGGCAACTATCTATCCGGAATCATATGCTTGAAACACACCCCATGAGACTAGCTAAATAATAAGATCCTAATAAGAAAAAGGGAAAGAGAAAATGAAAGTTGAGAAATAAAAGGAAAAGAGTAAGAAATAAGGCTAGGCACCAAGGATTTGAATCTTGAGGCATGTGTCTGTGGTGCTCCTGTGTAAGGGATTTACTTGGATGAATAAGCTCTCAGGGGTGCCTTATCACTTGGTAACTTGGGTTAACTAACTCGGGATTATCAGCTGAAAGTCCACTATCAAGAGTAACCCTTGCTACAGAACATTTAGTAACCCAAAGAGGTGCTGGACACCAAGGTATCAAGAAAGAAAATAAACAAACCATGTGCCTGTGGTGTGTATGTATGGGGAGAGAGACTTGAGGGAGTAAGTCCTTAGGGGTGCTTCAACACCTAGCACCTTGAACTAACTGGTTCGGGAGTGTTGGCTGAAAGCTTATCTTAAAGAGTCGCCCCCTCACAAAGCACTTAGCCCAAGGATGCAATAAACCCTGAAAACAATAAAAGGATCAATGAATAAAAGTCTCATAGGGTGCAATCAAGTGAGTATTCCAGGACATGATAAAGGTCTGAAAGCCAGTGAAGGAATGAACCTAAGTTGCTATGCATGAAACCACCATAAAACTAAGGACATGACTTCCACAATAATGACTCATTTCTCTTGGCAGTTCATTCATCATTCTCTTGTTCCAGTACTTGCTTAGGGACAAGCAAGCTTTAAGTTTGGTGTTGTGATGCCAGGGCATTTTGGCCAGTTTCACTGACCTTTTCTTTACTATTTTAGGGTAGTTTCATGTATTTTCTTAGGAAATAAGCAAGTTTTGGGTAGAATTTCACTTACATCTTGATTCAAGCAAACATTGTGCACTTTACATGATTTCATGAGAATTATGCAAGAATTGAATGACAAATTGGATGATGCATGTCTCATGATTTGGATTAGAACTTTGATGCACTCTATTGCTTGATTTCAGGACAAAGGAAGCAAGGAAGAACCACGTTAGCAGCCACGTTAGTCTAACTAACGTAACCATTAACGTGGAATGGGAGCTAGCTTGCAACGTTAATGAGAAAAGTAATCGCCAATAACGTCCTCGAAGCCATCATAGCCCACGTTAAGAGTCACGTTAACTAAGTTAACGTGAACTCTAACGTGGAAGAAGAAAATGAAGCCAAGGTTAGTGACACTCACCTTTGTTACTAACGTTGGACCAAGCTCATATTGGCCACGTTAAGAGCCATGTTAACTCAGTTAACGTGGACTCTAACGTGCGGAAGCAAAAGAATGGCCAACGTTAGTGACACTCACCTTTGTCACTAACGTTGGACTAAGCCACTTTGAGCCACATTAGTTGCCACGTTAACTTAGTTAACGTGGAAGCTAACGTGGAGGGAGCAAGAATCGCCAACGTTAGTGACACTCACCTTTGTCACTAACGTTGGAATGAGCCACTATGAGCAACGTTAACTCCCACGTTAACTTAGTTAACGTGGGAGCTAACGTGGATGAAAGAATGATGAGCCAACGTTAGTGGCACTCACCTTTGTCACTAATGTTGGAGATGGCTATCACCACCACGTTAGAAGCCACGTTAACTGGTGCACGAAATTGTGATCTCAGGCAACGGTGCCAGAAACTCTGTACGCACATCTTAATAAATCATTTTTCATTCACAACTTCGATACAACTAACCAGCAAGTGCAGTGGGTCGTCCAAGTAATAAACCTTACATGAGTAAGGGTCGATCCCACGGAGATTGTTGGTATGAAGCAAGCTATGGTCACCTTGTAAATCTCAGTCAGGCGGATATAAAATAGTTATGGAGTTTTCGAACATAAATGATAAATAGATAGAAAATAAGGATAGAAACACTTATGTATATCATTGGTGAGAATTTCAGATAAGTGTATAGAGATACTTTCGTTCCTCTGAACCTCTGCTTTCCTGTTGTCTTCATCCAATCAGTCTTTCTCCTTTCCATGGCTGGCTTTATGTAAGGACATCACCGTTGTCAATGGCTACTTTTTATCCTCTCTGGAAAATGGTCCGATGCGCTGTCACTGCATGGCTAATCGTCTGGAGGCATCACCCTTGTCAATGGCTGCATCCCATCCTCTTGTGAAAATGGTTCAAATGCTCTGTCACAGCACGGCTAATCATCTGAGGTTCTCGATCATACTGGAATAGGATTCACCCTCCTTTTGCGTCTGTCACTACGCCCAGCACTCGTGAGTTTGAAGTTCGTCACAGTCATTCAATCCCAGAGTCCTACGTGGAATACCACAGACAAGGTTTAGACTTTCTGGACTCTCATGAATGCCGCCATCAATCTAGCATATACCATGAAGATTCTGATTAAGAGATCCAAGAGATACTCATTCAATCTAAGGTAGAACGGAAGTGGTTGTCTGGCACGCGTTCATAGGGAATGATGATGATTGTCACGTTCATCACATTCAGGTTGAAGTGCGAATGAATATCTTAGAAGCAGAATAAGTTGAATTGAATAGAAAAACAGTAGTACTTTGCATTAATCTTTGAGGAACAGCAGAGCTCCACACCTTAATCTATGGAGTGCAGAAACTCTACCGTATGAAAATACATAAGTGATAATGGTTCAGGCATGGCCGAATGGCCAGCCCCCATGAAAGTCTAAGATAGCATAAAACTTATCAAAGATGTCTAATACAATAGTAAAAAGTCCTATTTATACTAAACTAGTTACTAGGGTTTACAAAAGTAAGTAATTGATGCATAAATCCACTTCTGGGGCCCACTTGGTGTGTGCTTGGGCTGAGCTTGAATGTCACACGTGTAGAGGTCAATCTTGGAGTTGAACGCCAGTTTGTAACGTATTTCTGACGTTCAACTCTGGCTTGTGACGTATTTCTGGCGTTTAACTCTAGACAGCAGCGTAGAACTGGCGTTCAACGCCCTTTTACCTCATCTAAACTCGGCCAAAGTATGGACTATTATATATTGCTGGAAAGCCCTGGATGTCTACTTTCTAAAGCAATTCGAAGCGCGCCATTTTGAGTTCTGTAGCTCCAGAAAATCCACTTTGAGTGCAGGGAGGTCAGAATCCAACAGCATCAGTAGTCCTTCTTCAACCTCTGAATCTGATTTTTGCTCAAGTCCCTCAATTTCAGCCAGAAAATACCTGAAATCACAGAAAAATACACAAACTCATAGTAAAGTCCAGAAATGTGAATTTAACATAAAAACTAATGAAAACATCCCTAAAAGTAACTAGATTCTACTAAAAACATACTAAAAACAATGCCAAAAAGCGTATAAATTATCCGCTCATCACAACACCAAACTTAAATTGTTGCTTGTCCCCAAGCAACCGAAAATCAAATAGGATAAAAAGAAGAGAATATACTATAAATTCCAAACTATCAATGAAACATAGCTCCAATTAAATGAGCGGGACTTGTAGCTTTTTGCCTCTTGAATAGTTTTGGCATCTCACTTTATCCATTGAAGTTCAGAATGATTGGCATCTATAGGAACTCAGAGTTCAGATAGTGTTATTGATTCTCCTAGTTCAGTAAGATGATTCTTGAACACAGCTACTTTATGAGTCTTGGCCGTGGCCCTAAGCACTTTGTTTTCCAGTATTACCACCTGATGTGTGGAAAACGATCCAACACAAAACTCACTGGCAAGTGTACCGGGTCGCATCAAGTAATAATAACTCATGTGAGTGAAGTCGATCCCACAGGGATTGAAGGATTGAGCAATTTTAGTTTAGTGGTTGATTTAGTCAAGTTAATCGAGTGTTGGTTGGGTGATTTGTGATTGCAGAAGCTAAATTGCTTGAAATGTAAAGGGAGAGGGGTAGATTGTAGGAAATTAAAGAGCAAAGAAAGTAAATAAGCTGAATCTTAAAGAGCAAGTAATGTAAATTACAGAAACTTAGATTGCAAGAAATGTAAATGGCTGAATCTTAAAGTGCAAGAAATGTAAATTGCTTGAATTATAAAAGGAGTTGGGAATTGGGATTGCAGAAATTAAACAAGGAAAAGTAAATTGCAACAAGCAGGGAAGTAAAAGATGAATTTAATTGCAGTAGAGCTCAAACAGAAAATGTAAATTGCTTGAAGAAGCGTTCAACAGAGAAATCAAAAGAAAATTTCAGATCTCAGGACTCAAGAGACTAGATAACCAAGTCTAGATCTCAATACCTTCCTAGATCCAATTCAGAATTCAATTGCAAGAGAATTTAAAAATCAAACAGAAGAAGAAGTAAAACCAAATTCAATTCCCAAAAGTTGCAGTAAAGTGAGACAGAGAGATCTCAAGGTGAGATTGAGACAGAGTTTCCTCAATTCTCAACACCCAAGTGTAAATGAAATGTAAAAAACGAAAACTAAGAGGAAGAAAATTCAATTCCCCTTCCCCAAGACTCAGAATCTCAAAATAACTTCTAACCAAAAGCTCTCCAAAATTACTCAGCAAAACTAAAAGGAAAAGCTCTCTCAAAAACTTAAATTCTAAGCTATTTATACACTCTCTTCAAATGATCTTCAAGCCTTAAATTGGGCCTTTGCTCTTGATGGAATTGGGTTGACAAAAGCCTCTGTTGATTGCTCTTGGAGTTGGAGAGAAACCCACTTGTGAACCGGGCCATGAACCATTAAAGCTTGAGTCAAAGTTTGAGGCAAACTTTGACTCAAGCTTTTCATATCAGCTAGCCTCCCTTTGCTGTCATCCACGTTTGAGCCAAAGTTTGAGGTCAAACTTTGAGCCAAACATGGATTCTCCCTTGCATGCTTCTTGGCCAACGTTTGGCCCAACGTTTGAGGCAAACGTTGGCGCAAACGTGGCTCCATTTAACCTTCAATCAGGGACTCCTCTTCATACTCAAATGGCGCCAACGTTTGACTCAAAGTTTGAGGCAAACGTTGGCGCAAGCTTTTTCTCCCTGGGTGTGCTTGTTGTGGCGCCAACGTTTGACTCAAAGCTTGAGGCAAATGTTGGCGCAAGCTTTTTGCTCCCTGGGTGTGCTTGTTGTGGCGCCAACGTTTGACTCAAAGTTTGAGGCAAACGTTGGCGCATGCTTTTGATGCCTCCAGGGTGAAGTTAAGCTCTTCCTCAAGTTTGAGCTAAAGTTTGAGGCAAGCTTTGGCTCAAGCTTTTTGTTCTCTCTTGCTCCTTGCCATTCCTTCTTTCTTCAACCTTCTTCAAAGCTCTTTTCACCTATCATCAATCAATCAAAAACATCAAAGCTATGCTCCAAATCATGAGATTGTGTTTCTTTCATAATATATGACAATTATAGCACAAAATCTCATGAAAATGCATTAATTTATCCATGGTTGATGGAATCAAAGGAAACATGAAATTCTACCCAATTGGCTTACTTATGGCTCAAGGAAGTGCATAAAATCAATTGAAAACAAAAGAAAAAGGCTAGTGAAACTAGGCTAAGATGACTTGTCATCACAACACCAAACTTAAAGCTTGCTTGTCCCCAAGCAAGAAAAGAATTATCGATAAGAAAGAATGAAATGGAAGAAGATGTTTATGCTAGCAGAGTATTATTGGTAGCTCATGGGATTCTATGTAGATATGTAAATACTCACTTCTTATTGACATTTAGGCCTAGAAAGTCTCCTCCAAGCATCAAGCAACACACTGCTATGACCTCTCATTATTCCTTTGTCCTTGATTATTATTTTTTTCTATAAGCTTTAGTTTAGTGTCATGTGTAACAAGCTCTTTTTCTTTCTTTATGCTTGACACATTATTCACTATAGACACTTGGCTCACATTCCTTCTTAGAACATTGATGCCCAGCACCTCTTTGGGTTACTAAATGCCTTGTAGTTAGGTTGCTCTTGATAGTGGACTTTCAGTTGATGATCCCGGGTTAGTTAACCCAAGGCACCAAGTGTTGATGCACTCCAAAGAACTTAATAATCCAAGCAGATCCTAGTACAAAGACACCACAGGCATATATTCTAAGGTTTAAGCTATTGGTGTCTAGCTTTGTTTCTTTTTTTTTTCTGTTGCCACTTTTGGCTTTTTCTTTTCTCTTTTTGTTTTTCTTTTCAACCAAGGACTTTTATTTGATTGAGATTCATAGACAGTGAGCTACTTTCTACTTAAAAGGAGACAGTCTAGTTCTTTTATTCACTAAAAGTGAGCTATCATACAATCACACATACATACCACCACTTACTATTATTGTACTCCCAACTAACAAAGAACTATCTCACTTCACATTTCAAACAATTCTTTTATTGAATTAAAGATGTAGGGGACAAAGCATGCATTTAGTTAAGTGAAAGTGAACACACAAGCACACACTTAGATTAGCTTACTTATTGCAAAGAGTAATTCTACTTGTACTAGATGAACACTTTAGCAAGTCATAAGTCAAAGCATTTCTCAACCGCAAGAGTTAAGTATAGATACAACCTATTGGTTTGCAGTTCTTTTGTTCTTCCTTCTGTTGTGCCCCTTTTGAGTTGTGGTGCATAATGTCTTCAAATGGTGGTTAGTTCCCTGCACAGTTCTCAAAAGTTGCTTGTTTCTCAAGCCTTTAGGTGACTGGTTAGTATGCATGAATTGAGTGTGGTTTTTGGATTTAATTTGGTGTGGGAACACCAAACTTAATTCCTTGCCACTGTCTCTAATGCAACAGGTTAACTATATGTAAAATTTTGTGTCCTTGCTAAAGGTTATGGAGTTAAAACTAGAAAGCAGTTAAGTAGTTGAATAATCTGTTTGATTGCTTGGAGCTAGTATTGTGCAGGAAGTGAGAATATGCTTTTAAATGAGGTTCTGGTGGAACACCAAACTTAGAATCCTTCATTCTCCCTTAAATTGTTTTGGTGTGTAACACCAAACTTAGCTCCTTGCAATGCATACCAATTAGTTAACATTTTTATTGAAAAGGCTATGAAAAGAAAACTACCTCAGGTTGGGTTGCCTCCCAACAAGCGCTTTTTTAATGTCACTAGCTTGACATCCTTCATTTTTTTCAAGAAGGCTGTAAGCTCTGAACCTCTTTTTCCTTGTCCCATTGTCCTCCTAAGTACAGCTTTACTCTGTGACCATTTGCTGTGAATTGACTCTTTTTGCTTCGTCTAGCAATTTAATACTCCCATAAGGAAAAACCTTGGTTACCAAGTATGGACCAATCCACTTAGATTTAAGCTTGCCAGGGAACATCTTGAGTCGTGAGTTATACAAGAGTACTTGCTGCCCAGGTTTGAATTCTTTCTTCAAGATCTTCCTGTCATGCCACCTCTTGGCTTTTTCTTTGTATATATTGGCATTTTCATAGGCTTCTAGCCTAAATTCATCCAGCTCATTTAGCTGCAACAACCTTTTCTCCCCTGCTGCTTCAGAGTCAAGGTTTAGGAGTTTAGTAGCCCAAAACGCTTTGTGTTCAAGCTCTACAGGGAGGTGACAAGATTTGCCATATAATAGCTGAAAGGGGGACTTCCCAATGGGAGTTTTGAAAGTTGTCCTGTATGCCCAGAGTGCATCCTCTAGCTTCCGAGCCCAATTTTTTCTTGTACTTCCTACTGTCTTCTCCAAGATCTTCTTCAATTCCCTGTTTGCTAATTCAGCTTGTCCATTGGTCTGGGGGTGATATGGCATGGCTACTTTATGAATGACTCCATATTTATGGAGGAATTTCTCCATCTGCTTGTTGCAAAAATGGCCACCACCGTCACTCACAAGACCCTTGGGAACTTGATGAGCTATTTTGGTGGAGAAACGAATCTCTCCAAAACAACACCAATCTAACCGGCAAGTGCACCGGGTCGCATCAAGTAATAAAAACTCACGGGAGTGAGGTCGATCCCACAGGGATTGAAGGATTGAGCAATTTTAGTTTAGTGGTTGATTTAGTCAAGCGAATCAAGATTTGGTTGGGTGATTTGTGATTTGCAGAATTTAAATTGCATGAAATTAAAGAGAGCAGGAAATAAAATTGCTGAATCTTAAAGAACAAGAAATTAAATGGCAGAAACTTAGAGTGCAAGAAATGTAAATTGCGGAATCTTAAAATGCAAGAAATGTAAATGGCTCGAAATGTAAAGGGGATTAGGAGTTGGATTTGCAGAAATTAAACAAAGAAAAGTAACTTGCATCAAACAAAAGAGTAAAAGAAGGTTTGGGTTGAATCGGATCTTGAAGCAGTAAAGTAAATGAAAATTAAAAGCAAGAAACAAAATGTAAATTAGGAATTCAGATCTCAGGGCCCAGAGACTAGAAAACCAAGTCTAGATCTCAATGCCTTCCTAGATCCAACAAGAACAATTGCAAGGGAATTGTAAATTGCAAGGAAAGTAGATGAGAAGCAAGTAATAGAAACGGAAATTCAATTGCAGTAAATAAACAGAGAGATCCAAGGATGAGATTGAAACAGAATTCCTTCAATTCTTCAACCCAAGATCCAAGACAAGTGTAATTGAAATTGAAAGCAAATAAAACTCAGAGGAAGAGAATGGAATTCTCCTTCCCCGAAACTAAGAAATTAAAGATCACTCAATATCCAAAACTCTCCGAAAACTATTATGAAAACTCAAAAGGAAAAGCTCCCCGAAGAACTTGAATTCTATCCTATTTATACACTTTCTTCAAATGATCTTCAAGCCTTGAGTTGGGCCTTTGCTCTTGGTGGAATTGGGTTGAAAGAGGCCTTGGTTGATTGCTCTTGGAGTTTGGAGAGGAACCAAAGTGAACCAATTGAACCGGGTTGGAGTTTCGCAAAAATTGGAGTAAAAGTTTGAGCAAAAGTTAGGGGTCTAACTTTTGCTCCAACTTTTCATATCAGCTACCATAATCTGCTGATACCAACGTTGGTGCCAAAGTTAGGGGTCTAACTTTTGCTCCAACGTTGGCTTTACCTTGTGCACTTATGGCGCCAACGTTAGCCCAAAAGTTAGGGGTCTAACGTTGGCGCAAACTTTCGCTGGTCAGGGGGTATTTTCATGTGCCAACGTTAGCCCAAAAGTTAGGGGTCTAACGTTGGCGCAAACTTTTGGTGCCCAGGGAGTGATTTTCATGTGCCAACGTTAGCCCAAAAGTTAGGGGTCTAACGTTGGCGCAAACTTTTGGTGCCCAGGGAGTGATTTTTAAGTTCCAACGTTAGCCCAAAAGTTAGGGGTCTAACGTTGGGGCTAACTTTTCACCCAAAAGTTTGTGCAAAAGTTTGAGGCTAACTTTAGGTCCAGCTTTTTGCTTCCTGGTTCAATTTCACTTATTCCATTGTCCTCCCTTTACTCCTAGCCATTCCTTCTTGCTTCAACCTTTCTCCAACCTTTCTTCACCTATCATAATCAACCAAACACATCAAATCTATGCTCAAAATCATGAGATATTCATTCTTTCATAATATGTGACAATTATAGCACAAAACCTCATGAAATAGCATGAATTCATACATGGTTGATTAAATCAAAGGAAACATGAAAATCTACCCAATTGGCTTGCTTTTGGCTAAAGAAAGTGCATAATTCTATTGAAAACAAAAGAAAAAGGCTAGTGAAACTAGGCTAAGATGACTTGTCATCACAACACCAAACTTAAAGCTTGCTTGTCCCCAAGCAAGAAATGATTTATTGAGAAGAAAGAATGAAATGGAAGAGGATGTTCATGCTAGTAGAGTGTTATTGGTAGTTCATGGGGTTTTATGTGGATATGCACACACTCACCTCTTATTGATTCTTAAGCTTAGAAAGTCTCCTTCAAGCTTCAAGTAACATACTGCTGTGACCTCTCATTGTTCCTTTATCCTTGGCTATTATCTTGTTCATAAGCTTTGTTTGAGTGTCATGTGTAGCAAGTTCATTTCCTTTTCTTTATACTTGACACATTATTCACTATAGACACTTGGCTCACATTCCTTCTTAGAACATTGATGCCCAGCACCTCTTTGGGCTACTAAATGCCTTGTAGTTAGGTTGCTCTTGATAGTGGACTTTCAACTGATGATCCCGGGTTAGTTAACCCAAGTCATCAAGTGTTGATGCACTCCAAAGAGCTTAATAATCCAAGCAGATCCTAATACAAAGACACCACAGGCATATATTCTAAGGTTCAAGCTATTGGTGTCCAACTTTGTTTCTTTTTGTTTTTCTTTTGTTCTGCCACTTTTTGGCTATTTCTTTTTCTCCCCTTGTTTTTCTTTCTTTTTGTTTTTCTTTCTAACCAAGGATTTTTATTCGATTGAGATTCATAGACAGTAGCTACTTTCTACTTAAGATGAGACATCCTAGTGTTCTTATTCATTAAAGGTGAGCTACTATACAATCACACATATACTACCACCACTTACTTTTATTATACTTCTATCTAACAGAGAACTATCTTACTTCACATTCAAACATTTCTTTTATTGAATTGAAATTGCAGGGGACAAAGCATGCTTTTTGTTAAGTGAAAGTGAACACACAAGCACACACTTAAGCTAGCATACTTATTTTAACTAGAACACTCAAGATGCAAAATGACTGAACTAACAGTTACTATTGCAATGGTAACACTCAAACTTCCAAATTAAAACAGTTCAATGCTGATAGAATTAAGTGACAATACAACCTCTTGGTGGCTTCTTCTTCTTACCCTCAGCTGATGGTATGTAACCCTTCCAAGAGAGTGATTGAATTCCTATAAAGTTCATGGAAGTTGCTTGTTTCTCAAGCCCTTAGGTAACTTGTTAGTGTGCAGGATTTTCTTGTAGGCTTTTGAACTTACTTTGGTGTGTGAACACCAAACTTAGTTCCTTGCCACCTTTCTCATGCATCAAAATAACTATATGTGAAATCCTCCTATCTTTGTTAAAGACAATAAAAACTAGAAAAACTAAAAAGGAAACAATTGGTTAATTAGTTTATCTGATTACTTGGAGCTAGCAGCCATGTATGTAGAAGGTGAGAATGTGCTTTTAAATGAAAATTTGGTGGAACACCAAACTTAGAATCTTTCATTCTCTCTTAATTTATTTTGGTGTGCAACACCAAACTTAGCTCCTTGCAATATAGATAAGTCTAATTAACCCTTTTATTGAAATAGCTATGAAAAGTGAACTACCTCAGGTTGGGTTGCCTCCCAACAAGCGCTTCTTTATTGTCATTAGCTTGACATCGATCCCCTTAGATCATGGGGGTTGAAAATCATAGTGCCTCAGCTTTTCTCCTCTTACTGTGAACTTCCTTCTGGTCTTCTCTTTGATGATATCTAGGTGTTCAAGTGAAAGGATCCAGTTCACAGTATAGCACTCAGATGATTGTGGAGACACCTTCATTGGCTGGGTGTTTAACATCACTTTATCCCCTGGTGAGAAACCTTCAGTGGGGATTTTCTTATTTCTCCACCCTTTTGGCCTCTTCTTCTTTTCTTCTTTCTCAGGAGATAATTCATGCCCTGGTGGTTCTTTATCTGGAGTGTTGAGGTTCTCATCTGGGGGTTTTGGATCTAGTTCCTCCTTGATTTCTTTGGTCTGTTGCACCATCTCTACTTCTTTCAAGCATGGATGTAGAAGTCTTAGAGTTAACTCATTGAATGCCTCCTTCAAGCTTTGATCCTTGGTCTTATCCTTCATACAATCTTCTTCTTGAGTGGGCTCATGCAGGATTTTAAAAACATGGAATGCTAGGTGCTCATCATGCACTCTTAACAACAATTCTCCTTTTTCAACATCTATCAATGCTCTGCCCGTAGCCAGGAAAGGCCTCCCCAGGATGATGGGAGTGTTAGGGTCTTCATCCATATCTAGGATGACAAAATCAGCTGGGAGAAAGAATTTTCCCACTTTTACCAACACATTCTCCACAACTCCCAGCGCTTGCTTAATGGATTTGTCAGCCATTTGGAGAACTATTCGTGTGGACTTCAGCTCAGAAATTTGAAGTTTCCTCATTAGAGACAAAGGCATCAAGTTTATACCTGCACCGAGGTCACAAAATGACTTCTCAATTATTATGTTTCCTATGGTGCAAGGTATGTAAAAACTCCCAGGATCGTCTTTCTTCTCTGGCAACTCTCTTTGGAGGATAGCACTACATTCCTTTGTCATCTCAACAATCTGTCCTTCCTTCAGGGATCTTTTCTTTGTGAGTACTTCTTTCATAAATTTGGCATATAATGGCATCTGTTCAAGTGCTTCTAAGAAAGGAATATTGATGCTGAGAGTCTTGAATATATCCAGGAATTTTGAGTATTGCTTATCCTCGTTTTCTTTTTTGAACCTCTGAGGGTACGGAAGTTTGGGGACATCTGGCTTCACCCCTTCCTTCTTCTCTTGTAGCTGTGTTTCAAGGATGTCCACATCTTTCTTTGAGCTTTTTGCATTCTTGGTCTTTCTCTCCTCTTCACTTCTCTCTTCTGTCTCTTCTTGTGGAACTTCTCTGTTGTGTTCTTCTTGATTGATGGCTTCCTTCTCCCTAGTCTTTTCACTTCCCACTATGATTGCTTTGCACTCCTCCCACTTTGTATCTTTTCCTTTGTCCTTTGGATTGGAGATTGTATCACTTGGGAGAACATTGGTTGGCCGTTCAGCTTGTTTTGCCAATTGTCCCACTTGTCGTTCTAGGCTCTTCATGGTAGCTTCATTTCTCTCTTGTATTTTGACCAAGCTTTGAGTGGACTGAGAAATTGCTTGTATGGCTGCCTCAAGACTTGAAATTCTACTTTCATGATGGTCTATTGGTGGTATGATGGGGGTGGAATGTGGTTGTTGGAAGTTATTTGTAGGGGTAGTGTGGTAGTTTTGGGGGTTAGATGTTGGTGCGGAAATGCTATTTTGATGAGTTTGTGGATTGTGGTGGGGTGGTTGATATGTATTTTGTGGTTTCTTGTATTGATTATTATTAGCATTTTGCTGGTCGTGGTTTGAGTAAGTTGTGTTTCTTGAGATGTTTTGGTTTGAGTTTTTCTGCCACGGTTGCTGGCTGTGGTGTGGTTATCTCCCCATCTGAGATTTGGATGGTTCTTCCAGGATGGATTGTAGGTGTCACCATAAACCTCATTTTGGCATGAGCCTTGGTTGTGCACATATTGAGGTTGTTCCTGCTACTGATTTTCTTGGTTTTCTTCATTTTGTCCCCATGTGGTTGATGGTTGGCTTATATTCACTGCTGCAACTTGTAAACTATCAATCTTTTTAGCCATCTGCTCAAATTGTTCTTGAATCTGCTGCTGCATTATCTTGTTTTGAGCTAGGAGGGTGTCAACCCCTTCCATTTCTAACACTCCTTTCCTTAGTGATGGTTGGTGTTGTCTCTGATGGCCAAAGAAATATTGGTTGTTAGCCACCATGTCAATGAGGTTCTGAGCTTCTTCAGCTGTCTTCATGAGTTGCATTGAGCCTCCTGCTGAATAGTCAAGTGCCTCTTGAGCTTTCATTGTCAGTCCTTCATAGAAATTTTGGAGTTTATCCCATTCATTAAACATCTCTGGTGGACACTTCCTGAGTAAAGCTTTGTATCTCTCCCATGCTTCATACAATGACTCTCCATCCATCTGAATAAATGTTTGAACTTTAGTCTTCAATCTAATAACTCTTTGAGGTGGGTAAAACTTGGCAAGAAACTTGGTTACTAGATCATCCCAGTTGTTGATGCTATCTCTTGGAAATGACTCCAACCATTGAGTGGCTTTGTCTTTGAGGGAAAATGGAAATAGCAGCAATTTGTAACTGTCAGGATGCACACCATTGGTCTTCACTATGTTACATATCCTCAGGAAGGTGGATAGGTGCTGGTTTGGATCTTCCAAGGGGCCTCCTCCATAGGAACAGTTGTTCTGCACCAAGGTGATGAGTTGGGGCTTCAATTCAAAGTTATTTGCATCGACATTTGGGGTAAGGATGCTACTCCCACAATGCCTTGGATTAGCAAGTGTATATGAAGCCAAGACTCTCCTCTGGGGTTGACCATTGTTGTTGGCCATTCTCACTGGTGGATTTGTTGGATTTGTTGAGTGTTCCTCCAATTCATGATATTCTTCATCTGATTCTTCCTCTCCAGCAACATTTTTTTCTCTTGCTTCTCTTCTTGTATCTGACATACAAGCAAAACACAAGAAACACACAAAAACCAGTGACACTTTAATCTATTGCTAGAATGAAGTTTGAGTTAGCTTAAGCAAAAATTCAAACAGTTAGTGGGTTAGTCAAAAATTAAAGAAACTGAAAAGAAAAATTGCTTGATCTAAACTACTACCTCACTTAATCATTGTCAATCTAATCAATCCCCGGCAACGGCGCCAAAAACTTGATGAGCTATTTTGGTGGAGAAACGAATCTCTCCAAAACAACACCAATCTAACCGGCAAGTGCACCGGGTCGCATCAAGTAATAAAAACTCACGGGAGTGAGGTCGATCCCACAGGGATTGAAGGATTGAGCAATTTTAGTTTAGTGGTTGATTTAGTCAAGCGAATCAAGATTTGGTTGGGTGATTTGTGATTTGCAGAATTTAAATTGCATGAAATTAAAGAGAGCAGGAAATAAAATTGCTGAATCTTAAAGAACAAGAAATTAAATGGCAGAAACTTAGAGTGCAAGAAATGTAAATTGCGGAATCTTAAAATGCAAGAAATGTAAATGGCTCGAAATGTAAAGGGGATTAGGAGTTGGATTTGCAGAAATTAAACAAAGAAAAGTAACTTGCATCAAACAAAAGAGTAAAAGAAGGTTTGGGTTGAATCGGATCTTGAAGCAGTAAAGTAAATGAACATTAAAAGCAAGAAACAAAATGTAAATTAGGAATTCAGATCTCAGGGCCCAGAGACTAGAAAACCAAGTCTAGATCTCAATGCCTTCCTAGATCCAACAAGAACAATTGCAAGGGAATTGTAAATTGCAAGGAAAGTAGATGAGAAGCAAGTAACAGAAACGGAAATTCAATTGCAGTAAATAAACAGAGAGATCCAAGGATGAGATTGAAACAGAATTCCTTCAATTCTTCAACCCAAGATCCAAGACAAGTGTAATTGAAATTGAAAGCAAATAAAACTCAGAGGAAGAGAATGGAATTCTCCTTCCCCGAAACTAAGAAATTAAAGATCACTCAATATCCAAAACTCTCCGAAAACTATTATGAAAACTCAAAAGGAAAAGCTCCCCGAAGAACTTGAATTCTATCCTATTTATACACTTTCTTCAAATGATCTTCAAGCCTTGAGTTGGGCCTTTGCTCTTGGTGGAATTGGGTTGAAAGAGGCCTTGGTTGATTGCTCTTGGAGTTTGGAGAGGAACCAAAGTGAACCAATTGAACCGGGTTGGAGTTTCGCAAAAATTGGAGTAAAAGTTTGAGCAAAAGTTAGGGGTCTAACTTTTGCTCCAACTTTTCATATCAGCTACCATAATCTGCTGATACCAACGTTGGTGCCAAAGTTAGGGGTCTAACCTTTGCTCCAACGTTGGCTTTACCTTGTGCACTTATGGCGCCAACGTTAGCCCAAAAGTTAGGGGTCTAACGTTGGCGCAAACTTTCGCTGGTCAGGGGGTATTTTCATGTGCCAACGTTAGCCCAAAAGTTAGGGGTCTAACGTTGGCACAAACTTTTGGTGCCCAGGGAGTGATTTTCATGTGCCAACGTTAGCCCAAAAGTTAGGGGTCTAACGTTGGCGCAAACTTTTGGTGCCCAGGGAGTGATTTTTAAGTTCCAACGTTAGCCCAAAAGTTACGGGTCTAACGTTGGGGCTAACTTTTCACCCAAAAGTTTGTGCAAAAGTTTGAGTCTAACTTTAGGTCCAGCTTTTTGCTTCCTGGTTCAATTTCACTTATTCCATTGTCCTCCCTTTACTCCTAGCCATTCCTTCTTGCTTCAACCTTTCTCCAAGCTTTCTTCACCTATCATAATCAACCAAACACATCAAATCTATGCTCAAAATCATGAGATATTCATTCTTTCATAATATGTGACAATTATAGCACAAAACCTCATGAAATAGCATGAATTCATACATGGTTGATTAAATCAAAGGAAACATGAAAATCTACCCAATTGGCTTGCTTTTGTCTCAAGAAAGTGCATAATTCTATTGAAAACAAAAGAAAAAGGCTAGTGAAACTAGGCTAAGATGACTTGTCATCAGAACTCCATATCTAGTGAAGATATGCTTCTTAAGGAATTGAAGGACAATTTGTGCATCACAAGTGGTTGTGGCTATGGCTTCTACCCACTTTGAGACGTACTCCACTGCTACCAAGATATATCTGAAAGAATAGGAAGGGGAAAGGAGTCCCATGAAATCAATTCCCCATAGATCAAATAATTCCAATTCCAAAATGAAGTTTTGAGGCATTTCATTCCTTCTTGTCAGTCCTCCTACTCTCTGGCATTCGTTACATTGGTGAACATACTCTCTAGCATCCTTGAAGATAGTTGGCCAATAGAAGCCACTCTGTAGTATCTTTGCAGCTGTTCTTTCTGGGCCAAAGTGTCCACCATAAGCTGAGCCATGGCAATGCCACAAGATATCCCTTATTTCACTCTCAGGGACACACCTTCTAATTACTCCATCAGAACATCTCTTGAACAGGAAGGGTTCATCCCACAAGAATTTCCTTGCTTCATTAATTAACTTCTTCACTTGTTGCTTAGAGAACTCTTGAGGTATCTTCCTTCCCACTTTGTAGTTTGCTATGTCAGCAAACCAAGGTGCTTGCTGGTTATGCAAAAGGTGTTCATCTGGAAAGCTTTCATTCACGGGCTGGGAGGCTTTTTGAATTGTTTCTTGTGGTAGTCTCGACAAATGATCAGCAACTCGGTTTTCAGCGCCCTTCCTGTCCCTTACCTCAATATCAAACTCTTGTAGGAGCAATATCCACCTGATAAGTCTTAGTTTAGCGTCCTGCTTTGACATCAAATACTTAAGGGTAGCATGGTCAGTATAAACCACAATTTTGGATCCTATCAAGTATGATCTAAACTTATCAACTGCATAAACTACAACTAACAATTCCTTCTCTGTTGTGGTGTAATTTTTTTGGGCCTCATTCAACACTTTACTTGCATAATATATGACATGATGCAAGTTTCCCTTCTTTTGTCCAAGTACAGCGCCAATTGCAATGTCACTTGCATCACACATGAGTTCAAAAGGTAGCTCCCAATCCGGGGGTGTGATGATTGGTGCTGTTGTGAGTTTGTTTTTTAAAGTTTCAAAGGCATGCTGGCAGTTTTCATCAAAAACAAAGGGATTATCGATCATTAATAGATTACTCAAAGGTTTGGCTATTTTTGAAAAATCCTTGATAAACCTTCTATAAAATCCTGCATGCCCCAAGAAACTTCTAATAGATTTCACATTAATTGGTGGAGGGAGTTTTTCTATGATCTCAACCTTTGCCTTGTCAACCTCTATCCCTTTTCTTGAAATTTTATGACCAAGAACAATCCCCTCGGGTACTATGAAATGGCACTTCTCCCAGTTCAAAACCATATTAGTTTCATGGCACCGTTTCAAGACAAGAGTTAGATGGTTCAGGCAAGCATTGAAATTATCACCAAAAACAGAAAAGTCGTCCATGAAGACCTCTAAAAAATTTTCGACCATATCGGAGAAAATGGAAAGCATACACCTCTGAAATGTGGCTGGGGCATTTCATAGCCCAAATGGCATCCTCTTGTATGCAAAAACTCCAAATGGACATGTGAAGGCAGTCTTTTCTTGGTCCTTGGGGTCCACCACGATTTGATTGTACCCAGAATATCCGTCCAAGAAGCAATAATAGGCATGGCCGGCCAATCTTTCCAGCATCTGATCAATAAATGGGAGAGGAAAATGATCTTTCCTTGTGGCATCATTCAATCTTCTATAGTCTATGCACATCCTCCACCCAGTCACTGTTCTAGTAGGGATCAACTCATTCTTCTCATTAGTGATGACCGTCATTCCTCCTTTCTTTGGTACAACTTGAACCGGGCTCACCCATGAGCTGTCAGATATTGGGAAGATTATCCCTGTATTCCACAACTTCATTACTTCCTTCTGGACAACTTCCTTCATTGTGGGATTTAGCCTTCTTTGAGGTTGAACACTGGTTTGGAATTGTCCTCCAAGAGGATCTTATGCATACACACTGCAAGGCTGATGCCTTTCAGGTCGTCAATGGTCCATCCCAAAGCATCTTTGTGAGCTTTGAGTACATCAAGAAGTTCTCCTTCTTCTTTTTTTGTCAGGGATGAATTAATGATCACTGGGAAGCTCTCTGATGTGCCAAGGAATGCATAATTGAGATGAGTGGGTAATGGCTTCAGTTCTTGTTTTCGTACTTCTTCCTTCTTGTCTTGTTTTTCCTCTTGTTCAATAGAAATCTCGGCTACTTGTTCCTCTGTTGTCTCTTGAGGATTATCTTCCAGCATTTCTTCCACCAAGCTCTCTATCATATCCACTCTCATATAATCCTCTTGCTCAGGAATGTGTTGCATTGACTTGAAAACGTTTATGACCATTTGTTCATTGTGGACCCTGAAGATCATCTCTCCTTTTTCTACATCAATGATGGCTCTTGCTGTGGCTAGAAATCGCCTTCCCAAAATGATTGAATTGTTCCCTTCCTCTTCAGTATCCAAAATCACAAAATCTGCTGGGAAAATAAACTCCCCAACCTTCACCAACAGGTTCTCCACAATTCCATTGGGTGTTTTGATTGATCTATCAGCCTTGACCAATGACTGATGCACAGAAAACTTGTCTCACAACAAATCTCCCTTCGGCAAGTGTACCGAATTTGTCGTCAAGTAAAAACTCACAATAGAGTGAGGTCGAATCCCACAGGGATTGATTGATCAAGAAACTTTAATTAGAAGAATGTTCTAGTTGAGCGAATCCAGAATTTTGGTTGAGAGTTGCAGAAAATAAAATGGCGGGAATGTAAATAACAGAAAAGTAAATGTTAGGATTAAAGGACTGGAAGTAAATGACTGAAAATAAATTGCAGAATTGTAAATGGGAATGGGAGATTTGCTCATAAAAGTAAATGGTAGAAATTAAAGAGAATGGGTAAGATCAGAGATGGGGAGTTCATTGGGCTTAGGAGATGATGCAATTCTCCGGATCAAGTTCATTTTCATCTCTTCCTCAATCAATGCACTCATTGATCTCCTTGGCAATCTTAAGTGACTGAATTACAATTTCTTGCAATTCAATCTCTCAAATCTTAATCAATAGCCAATTCCTTGGTCAATTGCTCATGAGAAGAGATGAAGTATGGTCACTGATTATACCACATGCATTTCCCAAATCAAGTATTGAGAGGGTTATAGTCACATACCCATCCAAACCCAATTTGGTCCAGCATGAGAAAGCATTTCTAGCTTGATCTCTTCATTCCTCTTTCAAGGTTCAAAAGAGATCCAAGTTTGAATAGCTTCTCTTCCAAGATAACTACTCAATTGGATGAAGATCGAAAGCTTTCAAGTAAAATCAAGAGAAAAGATAGAAGAAGAATAATGAAAATTAGTATTGATCCATCAATTTACAACAAAGCTCCCTAACCCAATGAAAGGGGTTTAGTTGTTCATAGCTCTAGAAAATGAAAACAAAGATGGAGAATACATCATAAAACTAGAAAATGCAGAGAAAGTAAAATACAAAGAGTAGTTCTCCTCTTTCAGCCTCCTCCAAAACTCTCTTTTACAATTCAAAGCTACTCCTATATATACTACTCTTCTCAGCTTCTAGTTTGCTCTTCTAGTCTTGGGCCTTTGGATCTTGAGTTTGAAGCAGTTCTTTTCTTCATTTGGGCTTGGCTTTACTTGCAGAGAGAAAGTGTTAAGTGGGCAGAGACTTTAGCTCAGGGCGTAAGGGGTGTTAATCATTTAGTGAAAGTATAAGTTCGGGAACGTTAGTGACACTTAACATTTTCACTAACGTTCCAATGTACCCCTTTGCCTCACGTTAGAGCTCACGTTAACTAGGTTAATGTGGCTTCTAACGTGGCCTTGCCAACCTTGGAGAAAGTTAGTGATACTCAACATTATCACTAACGTTCTAGTGTGCCCCTTTTTGCTTCACGTTAAAGCCCACGTTAACTAGGTTAACGTGGCTTCTAACATGGCCTTGCCAACCTTCGAGAACGTTAGCGACACTCAACATTGTCACTAACATTCCAATGTGACCCTAGATCTCACGTTAAAGTCCACGTTAACTAGGTTAACGTGGCTTCTAACGTGGCCATTCTTAGACATCCCAACATTAGTGACAATGTTGAGTGTCACTAACGTTGGCTCATCATTCATTCCTCATCGTTAGCTTCCACGTTAACTAAGTTAAGGTGGAAGTTAACGTGGCTCCTTGGGGGTTGTGTGGTTGCTTCCAACGTTAGTGACAATGTTGAGTGTCACTAACGTTGTCGACAACTCTCACTTCTTACGTTAGCTCCCACGTTAACCAAGTTAACATGGGAGTTAACGTGGTGTGTTGCATCCTTAGGCCAACGTTAGTGACAATGTTGAATGTCACTAACGTTGGCTTCTCTTCCCCCTTTAACGTTAGAGGCCACGTTAACTAGGTTAACGTGGGCTCTAACGTGACCACTCATGAGTGTTTGCCAACGTTAGTGATAATGTTAAGTGTCACTAACGTTGGCTCAACTTCCCTTTTTCACGTTAGAGTTCACGTTAACTTAGTTAACGTGACTCTTAACGTGGGCAATGATGGCTTTGAGAGTGTCATTGGCAATCACTTTTCTCATTAACCTTGCAAGTTTCCTCCCTTTCCTTGCTTCCTTTGGTCCTGAAATCAAGCAATAGAGTGCATCAAAGTTCTAGTCCAAGTCATGGGCAATGCAACATACAATTTGTCACTTAGCTTATGCAAAATCCTCATGAAATAATGTAAAATGCACAATGTATGCTTGAATCAAGGTGTAAGTGAATATCTACCCAAAACTAGCTTATTTCCTAAGGAAAAGCATGAAACTAACCTAAAAACAGTAAAGAAAAGGTCAGTGAAACTGGCCAAGATGCCCTGGCATCACAACACCAAACTTAAAGCTTGCTTGTCCCTAAGCAAGTACTGGAACAAGAGAATGATGAATGGAATATCTAGAGGAATGACTCATTCTTGTGGAAGTCATGTTACTGATTTTATGGTGGTTTCATGCATAGCAACTTAGGTTCATTCCATTACTGGCTTTCAGATCTTTATCATGTCCCTAAACACTTACTTTGTCTATATCCCATGAGACTTTTATTCATTGATCCTTTTATTGTTATTTCAAGGGTTATTTGTGTTATTTAGGCTAAGTGCTCTGTAAGGGGGCAACTCTTTAAGATAAGCTTTCAGCCAACACTCCCGAACCAGTTGGTTCAAGGTGCTAGGTGTTGAAGCACCCCTAAGGACTTACTCCCTCAAGTCTCTCCCCCATACATACACACCACAGGCATATAGTTCCTTTATTTTCTTTTCTTGAGACCTTGGTGTCCAGCACCTCTTTGGGTTACTAAGTGCTCTGTGGTGAGGGTTACTCTTGATAGTGGATTTTCAGCTGATAATCCCGGGTTAGTTAACCCAAGTTACCAAGTGATAAAGCACCCCTGAGAGCTTATTCATCCAAGTAGATCCCTTACACAGGAGCACCATAGACACTTGTCTCAAGGTCCAAACCATTGGTGCCTAGCCTTATTGCTTACTCTTTTTCTTTTGTTTTTCACTTCCATTATTCTTTCCCTTTTCTCTTATTAGGATCTTGTCATCTACTTAGTCTCATGGGTATATCCAAAGTCAAGTATTCAGGATAGATAGTTGTCCTCCTAACCTTGCGGTTGAACCAACTTAGCTAACTTATGACTACCCCAAAGATTCATGAATGCACTTCCACAATATGAACTCCACTCTAGTCTTTTAAAAACAATCTCTCTTCATTTAATTCAAAAAGAACAAGCATACAAGTAAGTTAAGTAAGGATGCAGTGACATAAAGACTAGCACACAGAGCTACTCAGAACTTAAAAGACATAAAAAAAAATTCAACTACAAGTAGCCACAAATCAAAAGTGCATTCGGACTTCCAACTTTCAACCATTCTGAGTACAATGGAATTAAGTAACAATACAACCTTCGGGTGATGATTTCTGGATGCTCTCTCTCTTTGTCATCATCCTAGTTTTTGGCTGCCTCGCTTCTTTGGGTAGAGGTGCACCATTTCCTCATAAGATTCCTGCAAGGTGACTGGAAGTTGCTTGTTCCCAAAGCACTTGAGACATAGTTAGCTTGCATGTATGCTGGTGCTTTTTGAACTCAATTTGGTGTGTGAACACCAAACTTAGTTC
Organism: Arachis ipaensis; assembly: GCF_059453495.1. Classification (NCBI taxonomy): domain Eukaryota; kingdom Viridiplantae; phylum Streptophyta; class Magnoliopsida; order Fabales; family Fabaceae; genus Arachis; species Arachis ipaensis. The sequence continues at coordinate 100,734,280 of NC_142439.1, forward strand.
CTTGCCCAGTGCAAACATTGCACATATGCAGAGAACCCCATATCTTATTGTCAACAAAGCAATGATCACCTATAGTCTAACTACATCTAAGTGGTTTCTCTTGATTGGATGGAGCTAGCAATGTTCTTCTGGAGTGGAGTGTAATTCTAACCAATGTCCTTTGGTGGAACACCAAACTCCGAATTACACCATCACTCTTGGATTATTCTGGTGTGGAACACCAAACTTAGCTCCTTACAATACAGGGGAAACGACTTGTGATGTTTATTGAAATAGAGATGAGAGTGAAACTACCTGAAGTTGGGTTGCCTCCCAACAGAGCGCTCTTTTATCGTCGCTAGCTCGACGAGTCCTTAGTTACTTGAGATGGTACTTTACTCTGGGGCTTTCCCCCATGTTGCCCAGATAATGCTTGAGTCTTTGTCCATTCACTGTAAAAGTCCTCTCTGAACCTTCATCCGTGATTTCGATGTGGCCATATGGTGATACTTTCGTAACCATGAAAGGTCCGGACCACCTTGACTTGAGTTTTCCTGGAAACAGCCTTAATTTAGAATTGTAAAGGAGTACTCGCTGCCCCTTTTCAAAACTCCTTGGCGCAAGATGCATGTCATGTTTTCTCTTTGCCTTCTCTTTATACATCTTAATGTTTTCATAGGCTTGTGACCTGAATTCCTCCATCTCTTGGAGCTGCAAGATCCTTTTTGCACCAGCAGCAATGCTGTCAAAATTTAGTATCTTGATAGCCCAGAGAGCTTTGTGTTCCAGCTCCAGTGGTAAATGACAAGCCTTCCCATAGACCAGTTGATATGGAGACATTCCAAGTAGAGTTTTGAATGCTGTTCTGTATGCCCAAAGAGCATCATCCAGCTTCTTCGACCAATCCTTTCTAGATGCACCCACAGTTTTTTCCAAGATCCTCTTCAGTTCTCTGTTGGATATCTCAGTTTGCCCACTCGTTTGAGGGTGGTAAGGTATGGCTACTTTGTGTTTTACCCCATATCGTAGGAGGAGAGCTTCTAGTGGATTGTTACAAAAGTGGCTCCCTCCATCACTGATGAGGGCTCTTGGGACTCCAAACCGGCTAAAGATATTCTTCCTGAGGAAGTTCATGACTACCTTGTTATCATTAGTTGGGGTTGCAATAGCCTATACCCACTTGGAAACATAATCCACTGCTACCAGTATATACTTGTTTGCATATGAGGTTGGGAATGGTCCCATGAAATCTATTCCCCACACATCAAACAGTTCCAGTTCCAAGATGAAATTTTGTGGCATGGCGTTTCTTTTGGGCAGGTTTCTAGATCTTTGGCATTCATTGCAGCTTTTTACTAGTTCCTTGGCATCCTTGAAAAGGGTGGGCCAAAAGAATCCGCTTTGTAACACCTTTGCTACAGTTCTGTCCCCTCCAAACTGCCCGCCATAACATGAACCGTGGCAGTTCCACAGGACTTCTCTTCCTTCCTCTTTCGAAACACATCTTCTAAGGATTCCATCTGAACATTTCTTGAAGAGATATGGCTCGTCCCAGACAAAGTATTTTACATCATTCATGAGCTTCCTCTTTTGATGTTTATTGATCCCTGGGGGTAATGCCCCAGTTGCCTTGAAATTTGCAATATCTGCGAACCATGGTGCTTTGTGAACTGTCATCAACTGCTCATCAGGGAAGAGCTCGTTCACATTTGTATCATTTTCTCCACCTTGATCATGAGGGATTCTGGATAGGTAATCTGCCACCTTGTTCTCCACTCCTTTCTTGTCTCTGATTTCAATATCAAACTCCTGCAACAGTAAGATCCACCTTATTAGTCTTGGCTTTGATTCTTACTTGGCAAACAAATATTTAAGTGCTGTGTGATCTGTAAAAACAATCACTTTAGCACCAATGAGGTATGATCTAAATTTGTCAAATGTAAAAACTATTGCTAGCAACTCCTTTTCAGTAGTGGTATAATTTCTTTGAGTTTCATTAAGGACTTTGCTAGCATAGTATATCACACGAACTAGGTTATTTTTCCTTTGTCCTAACACTGCCCCAACTGCAAAATCAGATGCATCACACATCAATTCAAATGGTAGGTTCCAATCAGGTGGGGAAATGATAGGAGCAGAGGATAACCTCATTTTCAAATGTGCAAATGCTAGCATGCATGTTTCATCAAAGATAAACGGTGTATCAGATACAAGGAGATTGCTTATGGGCTTGGCTATCTTTGAAAAATCTTTAATGAACCTTCTGTAAAAACGAGCATGCCCTAAAAAACTCCTAATTGCCTTGACATCACTGGGTGGGGGTAGTTTTTCAATAAGTTCTACTTTAGCTCTATCAACCTCAATGTCTTGGTGAGAGACCTTGTGACCAAAGACTATTCCTCCTGTCACCATGAAGTGACATTTTTCCCAGTTCAAGACCAAATTGGTCTCTTGGCATCTTTTCAATACCAAGGCGAGGTGATGTAGGCAACTAGGAAAAGAATCTCCGAATACCGAGAAATCATCCATAAAAACTTCAATGAATTTTTCTATCATATCTGAAAAGATAGAAAGCATGCAGCGTTGGAAAGTTGCAGGGGTATTACATAATCCAAATGGCATGCGCCTATAGGCAAACACTCCATACGGACAAGTAAATGAGGTTTTCTCTTGGTCTCTCGGATCAACCACTATTTGGTTATATCCTGAATAACCGTCGAGAAAACAATAATATGCGTGCCCTGCAAGTCTTTCCAACATCTGATCCATGAATGGAAGGGGAAAGTGGTCTTTTCGTGTAGCCTCATTGAGTTTTCTGTAGTCTATGCACATCCGCCATCCTGTGACAGTCCTTGTGGGTATGAGCTCGTTTTTCTCATTGGTAACCACAGTGATTCCTCCCTTCTTGGGCACAACATGTATGGGGCTAACCCAAGGGCTGTCCGAAATTGGGTATATGACCTCTCCTTGCCAAAGCTTCATAACCTCTTTCTGTACCACTTCCTTCATAATTGGGTTCAGCCTTCTTTGGGATTGAATGGATGGCTTGGCATCATCTTCCACCAGTATTTTATGCATGCATATGGCTGAACTGATTCCCTTCAGGTCAGCAAGGGTCCATCCAATGGCATCCTTATGCTCCCGCAGCACCTTGAGTAGCTCGTCCTCTTGATCTTGACTGAGGGATGAATTTATGATCACTGGGTAGTTTTTATTTTCTCCTAGATATGCATATTTGAGAGTGGGTGGCAGTGCTTTGAGTTCAAGTTTGGGTGCTTCTGACTTTTCGTTCCCTTCCTTTGGTGCATCTGGTATATGTATTTCTGCTGTGGCTACCTCTTCACTTGATTCAGATTCTTCCTCCACCAATCTCTCGTCCTCTTCAGGTTCTTCTTCTTCAAAATTCTCTTGCACTTCATCCTCAAGTGCATCTAACCTCATGCATTTCCCCAATTGTTCTGGTGGATAACTCATGGCCTTGAACACATTGAATGTCATCTTTTCATTGTGTAATCTCAGTGTGAGGTCACCCTTCTGAACATCGATGACAGCTCCAGCAGTGGCCAAGAATGGCCTTCCCAGGATGATGGAGGTCTTGGCGTCCTCCTGCATGTCCAGCACCACAAAATCTGCTGGAAATATGAAATCTCCCACTTTTACTAGCAAATCCTCTACTATCCCGTGAGGGAATTTGAACGATCGGTCTGCCAGTTGTAGGGCCATTTTTGTTGGTTTAGCCTCCTCAATTTTCATCTTTCTCATCATAGCTACTGACATCAAATTGATGCTGGCCCCTAAGTCACAAAGAACCTTCTCTACTGTGGTTTCTCCTATAATACAAGGGATCTGAAAACTCCCAGGATCCTTCAGTTTCTGAGGTAGTTTACGCTGAATGATAGCACTACACTCTTCAGTTAGTATCACAGTCTCATTGTTCTTCCAGCTTCTCTTCTTAGTCATTAGCTCCTTCAAAAACTTGGCATAGAGTGGCATTTGTTCTATGACTTCAGCAAAGGGTATGTTGATTTGTAGCTTCTTGAGGATTTCTAAAAATCTCAAGAACTGGTTGTCATCTTCCTTTTTCTTCAATAGCTGGGGATATGGAGCTCTTGAGTTGTTCAGTTGGGGTATCCCTTTTTCTTTCTGCAGACTTGGCGTGGGAGGTTGAACTCCATCTTGCTCTTCTCCCTTTTCATTTGAGCCTTCTTCTTGTGGTTTTTGGGAATGTTCCTTCAGTTCCTTCCCACTCCTAAGTGTGATAGCTTGACACTCCTCCCTTTTGCTTGAGTGGGCATCATAGCAAAAGTTGTGGTTAGGGAGCTGCTTAAATAGATAGCTGATTTGTGTCTCCAGTTTCGTGATGGCAGCATTTTGATTCTGCATGTTGGACTGCACTTCCTCTCTGAATACTTTACTGTCTCGAATGTCTCTACATACTCCTTCAATTAAGGTTTCGATCTTAGAGAGCTTGTCATCAATTGATGGGTGATTCGGAGCAGATGTGTTATTTTGGTTTTGATAAGCATATGAAGAAGTGTTGTTGTGGGGGTGTTGAGACGTCCTCTGTGTGAATTGCTGGTGAGCTGCATTGTTGTTGGAGTTGTAACGTCTCTGGTCTTGGTTTTGATCTTGCTCACCTCCCCACCCAAAGTTTGGGTGGTTTCTCCATCCAGGGTTGTAGGTCTTGGAGTATGGATCATAGTTTTTCCTTGGTGAACTCCCAATGTAGTTGGCTTGCTCCTGACTCCCCTCTGCTTCTTCATTCACTCCTTCTTGGATTGTTGATGAAGTGGAGATTGTTGCTACTTGGTTCATCTCCATCTTCTTGGTGAGGTCAACCAGCTGCTGGGTAATGAGCTTGTTTTGGGCCAACAGAGCATCTACATTGTTTAGCTCCATTACTCCTCTTGTGTTCCCTCTTTCGGAAGCATAGAAGTAGTCGTTCTCTACTACTGTTTCAATAACATCTATAGCTTCCTCAATGGTCTTCTTCTTGTTCAAAGATCCTCCAGATGAATGGTCTACGGCCTTCTTTGACTCATAAGAGAGCCCTTCATAGAAAATGTGCAGCTGCACCCATTCGTTGAACATGTCAGGTGGACACCTCCTTGTTAAGTCCTTAAACCTCTCCCATGCTTCATATAGAGTCTCACCATCTTGTTGCCTGAAAGTTTGGACCTCAGCTCTCAGCCTATTGATTCGTTGAGGAGGGTAAAATCTTGCTAAGAATTTGTTCACCACGTCTTCCCAAGTTGTCAAGCTTTCCCTTGGGAAAGATTCTAGCCATTTGGCTGCCTTGTCCCTGAGTGAGAATGGAAATAAGAGCAGCCTATAGGCGTCAGAATGAACACCATTAGACTTCACTGTGTCACATATTCTCAGGAAGGTGGTTAAATGTTGATTGGGGTCTTCTTGAACATTTCCTCCAAACGAACAGTTGTTCTGAACAAGGGTGATGAGCTGTGGTTTAAGTTCAAAGTTGTTGGCATGGATTGTTGGCTTTTGGATGCTACTTCCACAATTGCCTGGGTTTGGATTGATGTAAGAGCCCAAAACTCTTCTATCCTCCCCAGCATGATTTGCTCTACCTCCTCCCCCATGGTTGTGATCTTCTTCTTCATGATGGTTTTCCATGTTGTCTTCCATGTTTGTTTCAAAGAATTCCTCTTCTTCCTCAGCACCAACCACTTTCTTTCCTCTTGCCTCCCTCCTTAATCTAAGGAAGGTCCTCTCAGGTTCAGAATCGAAGGAAGTTGAAGCCCTGCTTCTTCTTCCTGTCATACAACCATCAAGTGCAAGCAAGAAAAGATAGGTGCAGAAAGTATTTGTGTCAGAATTACTATTAGTTGTGGGTGATGCAATATATCAAACAGTTAGTGGGTTAGCAAACAGAATTGAAAATAACAAAGACGAACAAAAGAGTAGACGGGGAAGGGAAGAAGTTTAACTAAAACAAAAAGTAAATCACTCAAACAGAAAATGAAATTCACAAAATAAAAATGCTCAATCTAGTGATCTTCCAATTTAATCATTGTTGATGCACAATCAATCCCCGGCAACGGCGCCATAAACTTGATGCACGGAAAACTTGTCTCACAACAAATCTCCCTTCGGCAAGTGTACCGAATTTGTCATCAAGTAAAAACTCACAATAGAGTGAGGTCGAATCCCACAGGGATTGATTGATCAAGCAACTTTAATTAGAAGAATGTTCTAGTTGAGCGAATCCAGAATTTTGGTTGAGAGTTGCAGAAAATAAAATGGCGGGAATGTAAATAACAGAAAAGTAAATGCTAGGATTAAAGGACTGGAAGTAAATGACTGAAAATAAATTGCAGAATTGTAAATGGGAATGGGGGATTTGCTCATAAAAGTAAATGGCAAAATTAAAGAGAATGGGTAAGATCAGAGATAGGGAGTTCATTGGGCTTAGGAGATGTTGCAATTCTCCGGATCAAGTTCATTTTCATCTCTTCCTCAATCAATGCACTCATTGATCTCCTTGGCAATCTTAAGTGATTGAATTACAATTTCTTGCAATTTAATCTCTCAAATCTTGATCAATAGCCAATTCTTTGGTCAATTGCTCATGAGAAGAGATGAAATATGGTCACTGATTATACCACATGCATTTTCCAAATCAAGTATTGAGAGGGTTATAGTCACATACCCATCCAAACCCAATTTGGTCCAGCATGAGAAAGCATTTCTAGCTTGATCTCTTCATTCCTCTTTCAAGGTTCAAAAGAGATCCAAGTTTGAATAGCTTCTCTTCCAAGATAACTACTCAATTGGATGAAGATCGAAAGCTTTCAAGTAAAATCAAGAGAAAAGATAGAAGAAGAATAATGAAAATTAGTATTGATCCATCAATTTACAACAGAGCTCCCTAACCCAATGAAAGGGGTTTAGTTATTCATAGCTCTAGAAAATGAAAACAAAGATGGAGAATACATCATAAAACTAGAAAATGCAGAGAAAGTAAAATACAAAGAGTAGTTCTCCTCTTTCAGCCTCCTCCAAAACTCTCTTTTACAATTCAAAGCTACTCCTATATATACTACTCTTCTCAGCTTCTAGTTTGCTCTTCTAGTCTTGGGCCTTTGGATCTTGAGTTTGAAGCAGTTCTTTTCTTCATTTGGGCTTGGCTTTACTTGCAGAGAGAAAGTGTTAAGTGGGCAGAGACTTTAGCTCAGGGCGTAAGGGGTGTTAATCATTTAGTGAAAGTATAAGTTCGGGAACGTTAGTGACACTTAACATTTTCACTAACGTTCCAATGTACCCCTTTGCCTCACGTTAGAGCTCACGTTAACTAGGTTAACGTGGCTTCTAACATGGCCTTGCCAACCTTCGAGAAAGTTAGTGATACTCAACATTATCACTAACGTTCTAGTGTGCCCCTTTTTGCTTCACGTTAAAGCCCACGTTAACTAGGTTAACGTGGCTTCTAACGTGGCCTTGCCAACCTTCGAGAACGTTAGCGACACTCAACATTGTCACTAACGTTCCAATGTGACCCTAGATCTCATGTTAAAGTCCACGTTAACTAGGTTAACGTGGCTTCTAACGTGGCCATTCTTAGCCATCCCAACGTTAGTGACAATGTTGAGTGTCATTAACGTTGGCTCATCATTCATTCCTCATCGTTAGCTTCCACGTTAACAAAGTTAACGTGGAAGTTAACGTGGCTCCTTGGGGGTTGTGTGGTTGCTTCCAACGTTAGTGACAATGTTGAGTGTCACTAACATTGTCGACAACTCTCACTTCTTACGTTAGCTCCCACGTTAACCAAGTTAACATGGGAGTTAACGTGGTGTGTTGCATCCTTAGGCCAACGTTAGTGACAATGTTGAATGTCACTAACGTTGGCTTCTCTACCCCCTTTAACGTTAGAGGCCACGTTAACTAGGTTAACGTGGGCTCTAACGTGGCCACTCATGAGTGTTTGCCAACGTTAGTGACAATGTTAAGTGTCACTAACGTTGGCTCAACTTCCCTTTTTCACGTTAGAGTTCACGTTAACTTAGTTAACGTGACTCTTAACGTGGGCAATGATGGCTTTGAGAGTGTCATTGGCAATCACTTTTCTCATTAACCTTGCAAGTTTCCTCCCTTTCCTTGCTTCCTTTGGTCCTGAAATCAAGCAATAGAGTGCATCAAAGTTCTAGTCCAAGTCATGGGCAATGCAACATACACTTTGTCACTAAACTTATGCAAAATCCTCATGAAATAATGTAAAATGCACAATGTATGCTTGAATCAAGGTGTAAGTGAATATCTATCCAAAACTAGCTTATTTCCTAAGGAAAAGCATGAAACTAACCTAAAAACAGTAAAGAAAAGGTCAGTAAAACTGGCCAAGATGCCCTGGCATCAATGACATCCTGGTGGGTTTAAGTTCTTCTATGGCAAGCTTTCTCATCATTGAGAGAGGCATTAAGTTGATACTGGCACCAAGGTCACAGAGAGCTTTGTTGAGAACTATTCTACCAATGGTGCATGAGACTACAAAGCTCCCTGGATCTTTGAGTTTTGGTGGAATGCCCCTTTGAATCACAGCACTGCATTCCTCGGTGAGCAACACGGTTTCTTTCTCAAGCCAACTCCTCTTTTTGTTGATAAGCTCCTTAAAAAACTTGGCATACAGAGGCATTTGTTCCAATGCTTCAGCCAAGGGAATGTTGATCTCTAGCTTCTTGAAAGTCTCAAGGAACTTATCAAAATGTTGGTCCTTAGCCTCTTTGCTGAACCTCTGGGGATATGGCATTGGAGGTGTAATGATCTTTCCCCCTTGCTGCTGTCCTTGAATTACTTCCTTTGAACTATGTGGCTGGTTGTCTTTCTCTTTGAGTTTCTCTGGCACATTTCTTCTTGTTGTCATGTCCTCATTGCTAGCTTCCCCTTTTTCTGATGGTTCTTTGTTGCTATCCAAAGGCTTCTTGGTTACCTCCTTGTTGTTGTCTACCAATGTCTTTCCACTCCTTAGTTGTACAGCTTTGCACTCTTCTTTTGGATTAGGAATGGTGTCACTTGGTAGTGAGCTTGAAGGTCTCTCAATAGAAATCTGCTTGGAGATTTGCCCAATCTGCCTCTCTAGGCTCTTCATGGAGGTTTCATGGTTCTTTGTGGTCATTTCTTGGTTCTTCATCATCTTCTCCATGAGCATCTCCAGATTAGTAATCCTCTGAGAGTCTTGTGAAATTGCTTAGTTATGGGGTGCTGATGGTTGATGGTAAGTGCTTTGGTTGGTGGGTTGGTTATTGGATAGATAATGGTTAGAGTTAGGGTAGTTATTTTGGGGTTTTCTGTAGGGATTTTGGTTAGTTTGCTGCTGGTTGTGGTTTTGGTTGTTTCTTGAAGTGTTTTGGTTTGAGTTCCTCTGCCATGGTTGTTGGTTCTGGTTGTGATTATCCCCCCATCTGAGGTTTGGGTGGTTCTGATGCCAAGGCATCTTAGGCTAGTTTTACTAGCCTTTTTCTTTTATTTTTAGTTGTTTTATGCATTTTCTTGAGCCTTAAGTAATCATTTTGGGCCAAATAGTCATGCTTGTCTTAAATCATTCAACATGAAGATTTTGATGCAAATTCCATGAGTTTTTAGTTATATTCCTTGAATGCTATGAATGGAAGATTTCTCATGAAATTTTGCAAGACTTTGATGCATTTGTTTGGATGATTTCAGGGAAGAAGAGGCTAACCAAGGAAGCAACAAAATCAATAAAGGAAGCTTGAATATCACATGTGGAGTTTAAGTTCCAGTTTAAGCCTAAACTGGAGCTTAAACGCCAGAATCATGAAGGCTAAGAAATGCTGGAATTGAAGTTTAACCTCCAGTTTGACCTCAAACTGGAGGTTAAACGCCAGAATGACAATGCCACTCAGGAAGGAGTTCCACGTTTAACCTCCAGTTTGACCTCAAACTGGAGGTTAAACGTGTTCGACACCTCCAGGGCTACCATTCTAAGCTTCCACGTTTAACCTCCAGTTTGACCTCAAACTGGAGGTTAAACGTGTTCGACCTCCAGGGCTGCCCTTCCTTTATCCACGTTTAAGCTTCAGTTTAACCTTAAACTGAAGCTTAAACGTGTTATATGGAACAGCTTGACCATGCCTTCTTCAAACATAAATAACTTGAGCTACAAAACTCCAAATGAGGTGATTCAAAATGCATTGGAAAGAAGACATCTAGAGCTTTCCAAGCATATATGGCATGCATGGTGGATACTAAAAATTGAGGGAGAAAACAGCCCCGTAATGTGCATAGAAGAGCATAGTACCAACATGCAATCAGGCCAGCTGACCTCTTCACCTTCCATGGAGTATAACTCGAGTTGTAGAGATCCAATTGAGGTGCTTCCAGTTGCGTTAGAAAGCTGACATCCATAGCTTTCCAACGAGGTATAATAGTCTATATTTGGCATCAAATTGGCAAGGTTGACAAGAGAACAAAGTGACGACTCAAGAAAGGGGGTGCAACATTTGAGTGTAGTTTAATGGATCATTATCCCTTTTGGATCAATTATGTCACTCAGCCCTTCAAGCAAGCAAGGCCCATCAACAACACCAAATCAAGGCCACAAGAATCATCTAGAATAGTTTATTTTCATTTGATTGTAATTTGCTTTGAATTTCATTTTCATTTTGTAATTTAGGGAGCCTATTTAAAGGCCTTAGTTTTTGCATTTGAAAAGAGGGGGATTGAAGGGGAATCCAGCCCCTGATGGGGACCTTGGGGCTTTTACTTTCACTTTTAGCTAGTTTTCCTTTTCTTTGTAATTGAATTCAGAGCTATGACTCACTAAACCCCCTTTCATTGGGTTAGGGAGCTCTATTGTAATTCAATGAATCAATAATAGTTTATCTTCTTCTTCAATCTTTTCTCTTGAATTTTGTTAGAAAGCTTCTCGATCTAATTCCATTGAGTAGTTGTCTTGGGAAAGAAACTACTCATACTTGGAATCCTTCGGAGCCTTGGGAAAGGAATGGAGGATTCATGCTAGAGAAGCTTTCTCACAGTGGATTGGATTGGGGTTTGGATGGATATTGTGACATGTAATCCTACCAAATTGTGGTTCATGAAATTGTATGGTATAATCAGTGATCAAGCATCATCTCTTCTTATGAACATTTAAACCAAGGGATTGGGAATTTGTTTGTTTTTAGAGAGCATTGGTGAGCCAAGGAATTGGGATCCAATCATATAAGATTGCCAAGCAAAATTCAATGAATGCATTGGTTGAGGAAGAGATATACATGTTTTGATTCGGAGATTTCAATATCTCCTAAACCCAATGAATTCCCCATTTCTGATTTCCACTTTCTCTTTACATTCTGCAATTCAATTCTTGCAATCATCCCCATTCCCTTTTAATTTCAGCAATTTACATTCTGCTCTTTAATTCATGCAATTTAAGATTCAGCCATTTAATTTTCTTGTCATTTACTTTTCCCGCCAATTTTACATTCCGCAATTCTCATCTCAAATCTTGATTCCGCTCAACTAGAACACACTTCTAATCCGAATTGCTCACTCAACCAATCCTTGTGGGATTCGACCTCACTCTATTGTGAGTTTTTACTTGACGACGATAACCGGTGCACTTGCCGGAAGGAATTTTGCCGATCGTGCAATTTCCTAAATCGTAGCATAACTAGTTTATGTGCATCAAGTTTATGGCGCCGTTGCCGGGGATTGGTTTTCGATTGACAATTCTCCAATTGGAAGTTAACTAGATTGAGCAATTTTTCTTTTCTTTTGTTAATAGTTTTTGTTTCAGTTTATTACTGCTAATTTCTGCAAATTTTAATTTGTTTTCTTTGTTTATTCACTTGTTAGCATACTAACCACTAGCTGTTTGTAATATTGCCTCACTATGGAATTTCCACTATCTTTGGATGAGTATTGTTTGAGACTAAGCACGTTGCAAAAAAGAAAGGAGTATCCATCATCTTTTGGTCAATCAAAATCCATGAGAAACTCTCCACCACCACAGAATGATTCATGTTATTATGCTCATGGTGGGTGGGAGTATCAGGAACAGGAAACGGGGTACTTCCCAGAGCCACAAAATGGTCCATGTTTTGGTGAATTTGATCACTACTCAAGTTGTGGCTGGGAAGATCAAAACCAAAGAGATTTCACTTATTCACACCCCATTCATCAAGAGCCATCACCTCTGAATTATCCAACCTCACCTCCTAGTTTTACATATCCAAATTCTTCATCACTTGAGCATTTCTCAGCACAAAATTCCTTCTCAAATTCATACAATTCATTTCACTATCCACAAGACTCATTCCACTACACACAAGAGTCATACCACTATCAACACGCCAACCAAAGACTCTATCAACCCACACAAAACACATACTCCCAGCCACCATATCACAGCCAAGATAATCAACCTCATCAACCTAATCCGAACCAACAATTTCAAGATCAATTAGACAGGATAGAAGGAATGCTTGCAACCATGAGTCAAGACATAACCGATTTGAAAGGCTTTAAGGAAGAATTGATATCCAACTTACAAAATCAAGGTGCTGCCATTCAAAAGCTAGAAGCACAAATTGGATATCTATCAAAGCAAATCCCTACCCACAATTCTTCTAGTGATACCATGGCAAACCCAAGGGAGGAATCAGAAGAACAAGAAATGGAGAAAGTCAATCAAGGGAGATCACACTCCAATGAAACAGAGAGTTGCAAAGAGGAAGGGTTCATTGAACCACAAATTCAGGAAGCTTTTGATGAACAGGATACTCCAACTGTCCAACAACAACCAAGTTCTGAGATCAAGGATGTGAAGGCAGTAGAAACAAGCACCAAAATGAGGATTGTGACCAAGAAACAAAGGACCATATCCATGAAGAAGAGAAGGTCGAAGAACAATCCAACTCCTGAGCCAACAAGCAAGTTCACTCAAGCCAATCACAAGGGAAAGCTTGCTGGAAAGAAGCATTCACAACAAGGGGCACTAACTAGCTCCTTTATCCACTTGAAGTCATTCCTCTTAACAAACTGGAGGAAGAGGAAGAAAGTCAGGAACAGCATGTCAAGCTAATGACGTTAAAGAAGCGCTTGTTGGGAGGCAACCCAACCAAAGGTAGTTTTTCTTTTCTAGTTATTTTAATAAAAGAGTTAAGTAGATTTATCTGTATTGCAAGGAGCTAAGTTTGGTGTTGCACACCAAAACAATTCAAGGGTGAATGTGAGATTCTAAGTTTGGTGTTCCACCAAAAACTTCATTAAAAGCACATTTCTACCTCAGCATGACTAGTCACTAGCTCCAACCAATCAGGGAAACTACTTAAACAATAGTTTAATTTCTAGTTCATAGTTTCTTTTTCTAGTTCATAGTTATTTTCTTAATAAAAGCACATGAGGTTTTCTGCATATGATCCAAATTGCTGCATATGGCAAGGAACTAAGTTTGGTGTTCACACACCAATCTAAGTTCAGAGGCCTACAAACATACATGCATGCTAACCAATTCTCAAAGTGCTTGGGGAACAAGCAACTTTTAATAGCTTCGCAGGAAGACAATCAATCTCATGGAAGGAATATACATCATCATCAAAGAGAACACCAAGGCTAGGAAGGATGATGAACAACAAAGAAGATGCTAAAAGGTTGTATTGTCACTTAATTGCTTGTACTTTGAATTGCTGATATTGGAAGTTTGCATGCACCCCTGCTTTAAGTTTGAGTCATTGCAGTTTTTGTTTGTCTGTTTGTTTAATTTCCAAATAAGTGATAGTCTAAGTGTCTGGATAAACTTCACTTGCTTAAATGTATGCTTGCCATGCTTGTTCTGTTTCCATAAAATAAAAGAAATGTTTGAACAAAAGTAACTCAATTCCATTTGGTAAGAAATCAAATAAGATTAAGTGGTGGTATGCATGTTTGATTGAATAGTCAGCTCACTAAGAAATAAAGTTAGAATTGTCACTTTTAGTGGAAATTAGGATGCTGTCTATGGATCTTGATGAATAAATGTCTTTGGCCATGAAAAAGAAAGAAAAAGAGGAAGAAATAGCCACTGAAAAAGGGCAACCAAAAAGCAAAAAAATTGAGAAAATAAGCTAGGCACCAATGGTTTGAACTTCTGAGACAAATGCCTGTGGTGTTTATGTATTAAGGATATGCTTGGATGAATAGGTTCTGAGGAGTGTTTCAACACTTGGTAACTTGGGTTAACTAACCCGGGATTATCAACCAAAAGTCCATTATCAAGAGCAACCTAAATACAAAACATTTAGTCACACAAAGAGGTGCTGGGCACCAATGTCTCAAGAAGAAATGTGAACTAAAATGCCTGTAGTGGATATGTGTAGTGCACTGATAAGAAAAAGAAAATGCCAAAGGCTTGTGCAACACATGACACTGAGCAACAAGGAGCAAATAAGCTCAAAGGAAAAGAAAAACAAAGAAAAGAAACTTGCCAAGGATATGTGAATAACAAGAGGCCATAGCAGTGTTTTAGTGGGAACATAAAAAGTGACATTCTTACCTAAGAAACAATAAAGTGATGCTGCAACAACTTTCTGCATGAACACCCCATTAATCAATGTCAATTACTTACTGATATGGCTAATGAATTTACTTTCTGTTTCATTCTTTCTTCTCAATAATTCAGAACTTGCTTGGGGACAAGCAAGGATTAAGTTTGGTGTTGTGATGCCAAGGCATCTTAGGCTAGTTTTACTAGCCTTTTTCTTTTATTTTTAGTTGTTTTATGCATTTTCTTGAGCCTTAAGTAATCATTTTGGGCCAAATAGTCATGCTTGTCTTAAATCATTCAACATGAAGATTTTGATGCAAATTCCATGAGTTTTTAGTTATATTCCTTGAATGCTATGAATGGAAGATTTCTCATGAAATTTTGCAAGACTTTGATGCATTTGTTTGGATGATTTCAGGGAAGAAGAGGCTAACCAAGGAAGCAACAAAATCAATAAAGGAAGCTTGAATATCACATGTGGAGTTTAAGTTCCAGTTTAAGCCTAAACTGGAGCTTAAACACCAGAATCATGAAGGCTAAGAAATGCTGGAATTGAAGTTTAACCTCCAGTTTGACCTCAAACTGGAGGTTAAACGCCAGAATGACAATGCCACTCAGGAAGGAGTTCCACGTTTAACCTCCAGTTTGACCTCAAACTGGAGGTTAAACGTGTTCGACACCTCCAGGGCTACCATTCTAAGCTTCCACGTTTAACCTCCAGTTTGACCTCAAACTGGAGGTTAAACGTGTTCGACCTCCAGGGCTGCCCTTCCTTTATCCACGTTTAAGCTTCAGTTTAACCTTAAACTGAAGCTTAAACGTGTTATATGGAACAGCTTGACCATGCCTTCTTCAAACATAAATAACTTGAGCTACAAAACTCCAAATGAGGTGATTCAAAATGCATTGGAAAGAAGACATCTAGAGCTTTCCAAGCATATATGGCATGCATGGTGGATACTAAAAATTGAGGGAGAAAACAGCCCCGTAATGTGCATAGAAGAGCATAGTACCAACATGCAATCAGGCCAGCTGACCTCTTCACCTTCCATGGAGTATAACTCGAGTTGTAGAGATCCAATTGAGGTGCTTCCAGTTGCGTTAGAAAGCTGACATCCATAGCTTTCCAACGAGGTATAATAGTCTATATTTGGCATCAAATTGGCAAGGTTGACAAGAGAACAAAGTGACGACTCAAGAAAGGGGGTGCAACATTTGAGTGTAGTTTAATGGATCATTATCCCTTTTGGATCAATTATGTCACTCAGCCCTTCAAGCAAGCAAGGCCCATCAACAACACCAAATCAAGGCCACAAGAATCATCTAGAATAGTTTATTTTCATTTGATTGTAATTTGCTTTGAATTTCATTTTCATTTTGTAATTTAGGGAGCCTATTTAAAGGCCTTAGTTTTTGCATTTGAAAAGAGGGGGATTGAAGGGGAATCCAGCCCCTGATGGGGACCTTGGGGCTTTTACTTTCACTTTTAGCTAGTTTTCCTTTTCTTTGTAATTGAATTCAGAGCTATGACTCACTAAACCCCCTTTCATTGGGTTAGGGAGCTCTATTGTAATTCAATGAATCAATAATAGTTTATCTTCTTCTTCAATCTTTTCTCTTGAATTTTGTTAGAAAGCTTCTCGATCTAATTCCATTGAGTAGTTGTCTTGGGAAAGAAACTACTCATACTTGGAATCCTTCGGAGCCTTGGGAAAGGAATGGAGGATTCATGCTAGAGAAGCTTTCTCACAGTGGATTGGATTGGGGTTTGGATGGATATTGTGACATGTAATCCTACCAAATTGTGGTTCATGAAATTGTGTGGTATAATCAGTGATCAAGCATCATCTCTTCTTATGAACATTTAAACCAAGGGATTGGGAATTTGTTTGTTTTTAGAGAGCATTGGTGAGCCAAGGAATTGGGATCCAATCATATAAGATTGCCAAGCAAAATTCAATGAATGCATTGGTTGAGGAAGAGATATACATGTTTTGATTCGGAGATTTCAATATCTCCTAAACCCAATGAATTCCCCATTTCTGATTTCCACTTTCTCTTTACATTCTGCAATTCAATTCTTGCAATCATCCCCATTCCCTTTTAATTTCAGCAATTTACATTCTGCTCTTTAATTCATGCAATTTAAGATTCAGCCATTTAATTTTCTTGTCATTTACTTTTCCCGCCAATTTTACATTCCGCAATTCTCATCTCAAATCTTGATTCCGCTCAACTAGAACACACTTCTAATCCGAATTGCTCACTCAACCAATCCTTGTGGGATTCGACCTCACTCTATTGTGAGTTTTTACTTGACGACGATAACCGGTGCACTTGCCGGAAGGAATTTTGCCGATCGTGCAATTTCCTAAATCGTAGCATAACTAGTTTATGTGCATCAGGTTCTTCCAGGATGGATTGTAGGTGTCACCATACACCTCATTTGATCCTTGGTTGTGCATATACTGCACTTGCTCTTGTTGTTGTTCTTCTTGGTTCTCCTCATTCTGCCCCCAAGGAGTTGTTGGTTGGCTTGTGGCACTCACTGATGCTACTTGTAGGCCATCAATTCTTTTGGCCATTTGCTCAAATTGTTGCTGAATCTGCTGCTGCATCATTTTGTTTTGAGCTAAGATTGAATCCACTCCTTCCAGCTCCATTACTCCTCTTCTTTGTGATGGTTGGCATTGCATTTGATGAGCAAAGAAATACTGGTTGTTAGCCACCATGTCAATGAGATTTTAAGCCTCTTCTGCAGTTTTCATCAGTTGCAATGATCCTCCGGCTGAGTGATCAAGTGCCTCTTGAGCCTTTAGAGTGAGCCCTTCATAGAAGTTCTGCAGCTTGTCCCACTCAGTGAACATCTCTGGTGGACATTTCCTTAGCAGAGCCTTATATCTTTCCCATGCCTCATATAGATTTTCAGCATCAATTTGTGTGAATGTCTGCACCTCAGTCTTCAACCTAATGATCCTTTGAGAGGGGTAAAACTTGGCAAGAAACTTGCTCACCAAATCATCCCAAGTGTTGATGCTTTCCTTCGGGAATGTTTCTAGCCATTGAATGGCCTTGTCCCTGAGAGAGAATGGGAATAACAGCAGCTTGTATATGTCAGGGTGCACTCCATTGCTTTTGACTGTGTCACAAATCCCAAGAAAATGGTTAGATGTTGGTTTGGATCCTCCAATGGTCCTCCTCTAAAAGAGCAGTTGTTTTGGACCAATGTGATGAGTTGTGGCTTCAGTTCAAAGTTATTTACATTGACATTAGGGGTAAGAATGCTGCTTCCACAATGTCTAGCATTTGCAAATGTATAGGAGGCCAGTACTCTCCTCCGTTGTGGGTTATTGTTAACCCCTCCTCCTGGATGATTGGGATTAGATGGATCTCCTTCCATCTCGTGATATTCTTCCTCAGATTCTTCCTCTCCAACAATGCCTTTCCCTCTTTCAGCTCTTCTTAATCTCCTGAGAGTTCTCTGGTCAGCTTCAGATAAAATAAGAGTAGCTCTCCCTGTACTTGATATATAAATAAAACAAAAGAAACACACAACCAGTGACACTTCAATCTATTGCTAGAATGAAGTTTTGGTTAGCTCAAGCAAAAATTCAAACAGTTAGTGGGTTAATTAAAAGTTAAAGAAACAGAAAAGAAAAAGTGCTTGATCTAGATCTCCACTTCACTTAATCATTGTCAATCTATTTCAATCCCCGGCAACGACGCCAAAAACTTGATGTGTGGAAAACGATCCAACACGAAACTCACCGGCAAGTGTACCGGGTTGCATCAAGTAATAATAACTCACGTGAGTGAGGTCGATCCCACAGGGATTGAAGGATTGAGCAATTTTAGTTTAGTGGTTGATTTAGTCAAGCTAATCGAGTGTTGGTTGGGTGATTTGTGATTGCAGAAGCTAAATTTCTTGAAATGTAAAGGGAGAGGGGTAGATTGCAGGAAATTAAAGAGCAAAGAAAGTAAATAAGCTGAATTTTAAAGAGCAAGTAATGTAAATTGCAGAAACTTAGATTGCAAGAAATGTAAATGGCTGAATCTTAAAGTGCAAGAAATGTAAATTGCTTAAATTATAAAAAGAGTTGGGAATTGGGATTGCAGAAATTAAACAAGGAAAAGTAAATTACAACAAGCAGGGAAGTAAAAGATGAATTTAATTGTAGTAGAGCTCAAACAGAAAATGTAAATTGCTTGAAGAAGCGTTCAACAGAGAAATCAAAAGGAAATTTCAGATCTCAGGACTCAAGAGACTAGATAACCAAGTCTAGATCTCAATACCTTCCTAGATCCAATTCAGAATTCAATTGCAAGAGAATTTAAAAATCAAACAGAAGAAGAAGTAAAACTAAATTCAATTCCCAAAAGTTGCAGTAAAGTGAGACAGAGAGATCTCAAGGTGAGATTGAGACAGAATTTCCTCAATTCTCAACACCCAAGATTCAAGACAAGTGTAAATGAAATGTAAAACAAGAAAACTAAGAGGAAGAAAATTCAATTCCCCTTCCCCAAGACTCAGAATCTCAAAATAACTTCTAACCAAAAGCTCTCCAAAATTACTCAGCAAAACTAAAAGGAAAAGCTCTCTCAAAAACTTAAATTCTAAGCTATTTATACACTCTCTTCAAATGATCTTCAAGCCTTAAATTGGGCCTTTGCTCTTGATGGAATTGGGTTGACAAAAGCCTCTGTTGATTGCTCTTGGAGTTGGAGAGAAACCCACTTGTGAACCGGGCCATGAACCATTAAAGCTTGAGTCAAAGTTTGAGGCAAACTTTGACTCAAGCTTTTCATATCAGCTAGCCTTCCTTTGCTGTCATCCACGTTTGAGCCAAAGTTTGAGGTCAAACTTTGAGCCAAACGTGGATTCTCCCTTGCATGCTTCTTGGCCAACGTTTGGCCCAACGTTTGAGGCAAACATTGGCGCAAACGTGGCTCCATTTAACCTTCAATCAGGGACTCCTCTTCATACTCAAATGGCGCCAACGTTTGACTCAAAGTTTGAGGCAAACGTTGGCGCAAGCTTTTTCTCCCTGGGTGTGCTTGTTGTGGCGCCAACGTGATGCCTCCAGGGTGAAGTTAAGCTCTTCCTCAAGTTTGAGCTAAAGTTTGAGGCAAGCTTTGGCTCAAGCTTTTTGTTCTCTCTTGCTCCTTGCCATTCCTTCTTTCTTCAACCTTCTTCAAAGCTCTTTTCACCTATCATCAATCAATCAAAAACATCAAAGCTATGCTCCAAATCATGAGATTGTATTTCTTTCATAATATATGACAATTATAGCACAAAATCTCATGAAAATATATTAATTTATCCATGGTTGATTAAATCAAAGGAAACATGAAATTCTACCCAATTGGCTTACTTATGGCTCAAGGAAGTGCATAAAATCAATTGAAAACAAAAGAAAAAGGCTAGTGAAACTAAGCTAAGATGACTTGTCATCACCACCGGATACATAAATGCCACAGACACATAATTGGGTGAACCTTTTCAGATTGTGACTCAGCTTTGCTAAAGTCTCCAATTAGAGGTGTCCATGGTTCTTAAGCACACTCTTCTTTTGCTTTGGACCTTGACTTTAACCGCTCAGTCTCAAGTTTTCACTTGACACCTTCACGCCACAAGCACATGGTTAGGGACAGCTTGGTTTAGCCGCTTAGGCCAGGATTTTATTCCTTTAGGCCCTCCTATCCACTGATGCTCAAAGCCTTGGGATCCTTTTTATTTACCCTTGCCTTTTGGTTTTAAGGGTTATTGGCTTTTTGCTCTTGCCTCTTGGTTTTAAGAGCTTTTGGCTTTTTCTGCTTGCTTTTTCTCTTTTTTTTTCCTGCAAGCTTTGTTCTTTGCTGCTTTTTCTTGCTTCAAGAATCATTTTTATGATTTTTCATATTATCAAATAACATGTCTCCTTATCATCATTCTTTCAAGAGCCAACATATTTAACATTCTTAAACAACAACTTCAAAAGACATATGCACTGTTCAAGCATTCATTCAGAAAACAAAAAGTATTGTCACCACATCAATATAATTAAACTAAGTTCAAGGATAAATTCGAAACTCATGTACTTCTTGTTCTTTTGAATTAAAACAGTTTTCATTTAAGAGAGGTGATGAATTCATAGGACATTCATAACTTTAAGACAAAGTTACTAAATACTAATGATCATGTAATGAAGACACAAACATGGATAAGCACTTAACATAGAGAAAACGAAAAACAGAAAATAAGAACAAGGAATGAGTCCACCTTAGTGATGGTGGTGTTTCCTTCTTGAGGAACCAATGATGTCCTTGAGCTCTTCTATGTCTCTTCCTTGTCTTTGTTGCTCCTCCCTTATTACTTTTTGATCTTCTCTTATTTCATGAAGGATGATGGAGTGCTCTTGATGTTCCACCCTTAATTGTCCCATGTTGGAACTTAATTCTCCTAGGGAGGTGTTGATTTGCTCCCAATAGTTTTGTGGAGGAAAATGCATTTGAGGCATCTCCGGGATCTCATGGTGATGAGCTTCATGCATCTCTTGAGATCCATGAATGGGCTCTCTTACTTGCTCCATCCTTTTCTTAGTGATGGGCTTCTCTTCCTCAATGGGAATGTCTCCTTCTATGAAAGCTCCAGCTGGGTAACATAGATGGCAAATAAGATGAGGAAAAGCTAGCCTTGCCCCAGGAGAGGGCTTTTTGGCTATTTTGTAGAATTCAAGGGAGATGACTTCATGAACTTCTACTTCCTCTCCAATCATGATGCTATGAATCATGATGGCCCGATCCACAGTAACTTCAGATCGGTTGCTAGTGGGGATGATGGAGCGTTGGATGAACTCCAACCATCCTCTAGCCACAGGTTTGAGGTCCAGTCTTCTTAATTAAACCGGCTTGCCTTTGGAGTCAATCTTCCATTGAGCTCTTTCCACACATATGTCCATGAAGACTTGGTCCAACCTTTGATTAAAGTTGACCCTTCTAGTGTAGGGGCGTGCATCTCCTTGCATCATAGGCAAGTTAAACGCCAACCTCACATTTTTCGGACTAAAATTTAAGTATTTCCCCAGAACCATTATAATATAATTCTTTGGGTTTGGGTTCTTACTTTGATCATGGTTCCTAGTGATCCATGCATTGGCATAGAACTCTTGAACCATTAGGATGCCGACTTGTTGGATGGGGTTTGTTAGAACTTCCCAACCTCTTCTTTGGATTTCATGTCAGATCTTCGGATACTCATTCTTCTTGAGCTTAAAAGGGACCTCGGGGATCACCTTCTTCTTGACCACAACATCATAGAAGTGGTCTTGATGAGCTTTGGAGATGAATCTTTCCATCTCCCATGACTCGGAGGTGGAAGTTTTTGTCTTTCCTTTCCCTTTTCTAGAAGATTCTCCGGTCTTGGGTGCCATCAATGGTAATGGAAAAAAAAAAAGCTTATGCTTTTACCACACCAAACTTAGAATATTGCTCGCCCTCAAGCAAGAGAAGAAAGAATAGATGAAGAAGAAGAAGAAAATATGGAGGAGAGGGAGAGAGATGTGTATTCGGCCAAGAAGGGGAAGAGAGGGTTGTGTTGTGTGAAAATGAAGAAGAATGGAGGGCTTTATATAAGGAAGGGAGGGGGGTAAGTGACGTCGGGATTTTTGCCAGTAAAGAATGTCATAAAAACAGTCGCGTTGTAGATATAGTCTCTAAACCGACAAAAATCCCTTCGTACAAACGTTTTGGTTGTCACAAGTAACAAACCCCCTTGAAATTGATAACCGAGTATTCAAACCTCGGGTCGTCTTCTCAAGGAATTGCAGGGAAGTATGTTCTTATTATTGGTTATGAAGATTGTAAATTGGGGATTTTGAGAAATTTGGAGTTTGGGCAATGTGCACAGGTATATTTTCAAAGCAATAAAAATAAATAAATAACTGTAAAATAAACTCTTGGCAAGGTATAAGAACCGGAAATCCTGTCCTCGTTATCCTTATCAGATGTGATGAGAATTGGATTTCAATCCAACTTAGTTAGGTCAAGTGGACTAATTAGCTTGATTCTCAAGTCCTAGTCAACTCCTGTGAAGAGACTAGTGTTTAGAGCAATCCTAGCTAAAGCAAAATCTGCCAATTTCAACCACCCCTGAGTTTGACAACTCAAGTGTTACCAATTATTTAACCAAAGCCAAAATGGAAGAAAATATCTAAATTAAATTAAAAGCAAAGAAATCTTAAATCTGAAATACCTCAAATAATATTAATTAAGAAAATCATAACATGAATGTAGCATAAGCCAAATAGGCAACATAACTAATATAAGCATTTAAAGTATCTGAACGTAAGAGATAAATATAAAGTAAAAGAACGTTGAACCTAGGATTGAGAGTCACTCCTAAAACTAAGAGAAATCCTAAATCCTAATCCTAAGAGAGAAGAGAGAACCTCTCTCTCTAAAAACTACATCTACTCCTAAAATTATGAATTATGAGAGCCTCCTCTTGAATGGATGCAATCCCCCACTTTATAGCCTCTAATCTGTATTTTCTGGGCCGCAAACTGGGTCAGAAACAGTCCAGAATTCGCTGGTTTCGGATTTTGCCACGCTGGTTTTTCGTCACTGCGATGCGGCCACATAGATCACGCGGTCGCGTCTCCTAGCTTCAGGGGAACTATAGCATATTACATATTAGATCGAAGCCCCGGACTTTAGCTTTCCAACGCAACTGGAACCGCGTCGTTTGGACCTCTGTAGCTAAAGTTATAGCCATTTGAGTGCGAAGAGGTCAGGCTGGACAGCTTAGCAATTTCTTTAACTTCTTGTATTCCTTCCACTTTTGCATGCTTCTTTTCCATCCTCCAAGCCATTGCTGCCCTGTAATCTCTGAAATCACTCAACACACATATCAAGGCATCTAATGGTAATAAGAGAGGATTAATATTAGCAATTATAAGTCCAAAGAAGCATGTTTTCAATCAAAGCACATAATTAGGAAGGTAAATGTAAAATCATGCAAATAGTATGAATAAGTGGGTAAAGAGTAGATAAAAACCACTCAATTGAGCACAAGATAAACCATGAAATAGTGGTTTATCAACCTCCCCACACTTAAACAAAAGCATGTCCTCATGATAAGCTTAAGAGAAACTATAAAGATGAAAAGGAATGATAGAATGTATGAAATGCAACCTATCTATATGAATGCAACTACATGCAAAATGTTTCTACCTACTTGGTTAAAAGTAAACAAATCTTTTAAGAACAAATATGAATTGGATTTCACTAATTCAAATCATGAAAATGAAGTACAAATAGACTTGTAGAAGAAAATAGCTCATGAAAGCCGGGAACAAGGAATTGAGCATCAAACCTTTACTGGTAGTGTATACACTCTAATCACTCAAGTGTTTTAGGTTCGATCTCTCAATTCTCTACTAACCTTGCTTTCTAAGGCTTGCTCTTCTTCTACCAATCAACAAAAATTTAATGCACAGATACACATATCAAGAGGTCTTTTTAAGGGTTATAATGGGGTTAGGGTCAAGGTAGGATTGTATTTGGCCAAGTGGACTAAAATCTGAATCCTTAATTAACTTAAACTTTCCACCTAACTTTAGACAATCCATGTAATCATAATACAACATCTAACCATCCATTAACCATGTTTTCCACATATTCATGTATTCTAATTTCAAGTACAGTACATATGCATTGCTTTCACCACTTACTTTGGGGCATTTTGTCCCCTTTTATTATTTTCTCTTTTTCTTTTCTTTTTCTCCTTTATTTTTCTTTTTTTTATATTATTTTATTTTCTTTTATTTTTCTCAATGCATATGATTAAAGTATTGAATGCATGAACATATTCTCAACATTCTTTCACATTTTCAGAAAATTCTAACATACTCAATTCTCAAACCAAATGTTTCCAAACCCACTTTTCCCACACTTAAATCATAAGCACTCTCACTAGTCTAATCTAATTAAGGATTCAAATTAAGGACATTATTGTTTTCCGCTTAGAGTTAATGATGTGCTAAATAAAAAGAACAAAGGGGGTACAATAGGCTCAAAATTGGTTTGCAAGGGATAATGAAAGGTAAGGCCATATGGGTATGTAAGCTCAGTGAAATAAAGGCCTCAATCATATAAGTGCATGTATACATCAAATTATGGAAATATAGAATTAGGCAAGACAAAGATCACATTTTTTTTGAGAGAAAAACACACATCAAAATAAAATATTGGTTGAAAAATGCAACCAATTCAAATAGGCTCAAAATCTCACAGGTTTTGTGTGTTCGAGCTCTAAACCATGTTCCAGTATAATATTTCTTCAAACAAGTGTAATATTAAATTTTATTCAAATTAGTGAAATGCTCTAAAATGTTTCTTGAAAAATAAAATATTACTTCAACCAAGTGGTAAAATATGCAAAAAATCAAACAAATATGCAATAAAAAAAAACAAATAAAATAAAAATTTTGGTGTTGAGTCAGGAAATAACTAACCCATGGAGATCGGTATCGACCTCCCCACACTTAAAGATTGCACCGTCCTCGGTGCATGCCGAGATTTGCAGGTGGATGGGTTGTTTCAACTGACGCTTTTCTCATCAAGGAATGTGCGTAGGAACTTGTTTGTCTCTCCCATGTGAACGTCTTCCGGTTCTCTTCCTGGTGGCCATCCTGAAAGAAAAAGGGAAGGAAAGTAACCCAAAGCAAAGATAGAAAACAAATAAAACATGGGTTGGTTAATGCCAAAAGTGAGGGTCTCAATTACATGGTAGCTACAACATGCAAGTGAGAAAACAATAGAAGCACATGGCATAATAGTGGTGCAAAATATTGCAACAATGAGGGAGAGAGTGTGGGTAAGGAGAGATAATATAAATTTATATCAATGTAAAAGTAATACAGGTATAAAAGATTGGCATTGATTTAAATAATATTACTCAATCAGAATTAAAACAAGTCACTAAGCATCAAGAAAATACCAGAAAAGATGTAACAGTTGAATAAAAATATTTGAACACCAATAATAATTTTAGAAAAATAAAAATATGCAATGAATGAGAGTATGAAAATAAATTAAATAAACTAGAATGGGAGTGAGAGAAAATAAGAAAGGAAGAAGAAAGAAATAAGAAAAGATAAGAGAATAAGGATTCGGAGAAGAAAAGATAAGAAAATTGGCACTAATCTGGATAGGTTGTGCGACGCCGGCGACGCGGTCGCGTGGGCGACGCGGTCGCGTGGTGTACAATAAGGTTAGGTGACGCGGACGCGTGGGGCACGCGATCGCGTGACTTGATTTGTGCTAGTGGCGCGAGTGCATCCTCGCGGTCGCACAACTCTCTGTTCAAAACTTAGTATTGCCAAAATCCTGGGTGACGCGATCGCGTGGGGGACGCGATCGCGTGAGTGGCCATCATGGGGATGTGACGCGGACGTGTGGGGCACGCGTTCATGTGGTGAGGCTTGGGCTTTCAGCACGATTCCAGCCCAACTCCAGCTCAACTTTCGGCCATGCACCTTTTGACGTCGAAATCCAGGTCACGCGGTCGCGTGGGGCACGCAATCGCGTGGGAGGCCAGTATTCCCCTGCGACGCGGACGCATCAGCGATGCGGTCGCGTGGGATGAATTGTGCCACTGGCACACCTCCAGCCTTGCTCCAGCGTGACTCTCTGTTCGTTTTTATTTTCTCTTCTCTCCTTGCAACGTGGACGCGTCGCTGATGCGGTCGCGTCGCGTGCTCGCTTCTCTCTCTCTTTTTTTTTTAATCTGAAAAGATGCAGAATGCAGTTTTAATATGAATGTGATGCAAAACTCCAGGTTCAATATAACAAAATAAAATAAAATTCAAAAACAAATAAAACTAAATAAAAATGAAAAAAGACGATCATACCATGGTGGGTTGTCTCCCACCTAGCACTTTTAGTTAAAGTCCTTAAGTTGGACATTTGATGAGCTTCCTGTTATGGTGGCTTATGCTTGAACTCATCCAGGAATCTCCACCAGTGTTTGTGATTCCAGTAACCTCCGGGGTCCCAAACTAGGCATGTAAAACCCTTGAGCAGCTTCAAAAAGATTCTTAGGCTCCCGGGGTATTGGATGTCAGAACAGATTCCAGGATCCCAAACTTTACTTTTACACCCATTTTTGTCTCGATCTACATTTTTCCAGCCGGGTGAAAGGTGATCTAAATTCTCACTGCAGTGACCAAACAGCTTTCTAGACCCATTCAGTTGAGCTTTATACCAACCTTTGCGTTTGAACTTAAAGCTTCCAACCATGATGAACCTTGCGGGGCAATTCTTACCACTTGCCATCTTCCTCTTACTCTTAATGTTACAAAGAGCTCTAAGTTGACCATCCGTCTCCAGTAGCCCATATTCAAGTGGAATTAGAAAGCTAAGGGATATGAAATTTACCCACTTGAATGTTGTGAAGGATGATGGCAACTTAGGGGGAGGTATGTTTAATGAAATTGCAAGTTCCACTCCCTTGTGCTCTTCTCTGATAATTACCACCTCTTTGCAAGCTTCCTCAATTTCAACCTCTTCCTCTTGGTAGCTTTCTTCCAATTCAATCTTCTCTTCATTGCTTTCCAAGGGCATGGGAGGTTGTGCTTCTTCTTCTTGAATCTCCATCTCTTGAACAACCTCTTCCAAGTCTTCAACTGTGATATGCCTTAGAGGTTGTACACCCTCCTTAGCATCAATTTCAAACGTCTTGGAAGGGGGTTCTATGACTGGAATTTCCCATGGAGGTTCTACATCTCCTAAGTCTTCAACCACTTCTTCTTCTTGAACAATGACAGCGTCTTCTACTTGTTCTAGTACGAATTCATTCTTTGTCTTTTCCACTGGGTTTCTGGTATCTCCTTCATGCTACGCTCTTCACTAGACTGTCCACATGGAGCTGTGGCTGATCCTTGTATATTTAAGCACCTAGAAGCCCATTGAATTAATGCTTGCTCCAGTTGTTGAGTGGTTACCTGAAATCGATCCACTGTTTCCTTGAAACGATCCTTTGTCTCTTGATGCACTCGGTTATCATAGGTAGGATCATAGTGCTCTTGGATTGATGGATATGGAGATGGCAGATATTGAGGTGGTGGTGGGATGGGGGATCATTTTTTGATTGAAAAGGAAGTGCACTAGAGCTTGAGGGTTGATTGTTAAAGGTATTTGGTGGTCTGATTTGGGCGGCGAGAGCTCGTATAGTAGAGTTTAGATCGGTAAGTGCTCTCTCCATGGAGGTTTTGGGTGGATCTATGTATGGTTCATTTGGTTCATAAGGTGGTTGGTATGGTGGATGTGGGTTAGGGTCATGTGGAGGTGAATGGTGGAAAGAGGCTTGTGAGTATGGCGGTCCCAAGTTGTGTTGAGGAGGTTCATAGGCATATGATGGTGGTTGTTGATAGTCCATTGGAGGTGGTTGTTGCCATGAGGGTTGATTAAATCCTTGTGGCTCCTCCCATCTTTGATTGTTCCAACCTTGATGCCTGTTCTCATTGTAATTTCTTCTTCCTGCAACATAATTGTAACCAGACTCATAGCCAAAGGGGTGAGAGTTCATAGTAGCAAATAAAAAATTAAAAATAAAAATAAATTTAAATTAAAAGGTTATTTAAATTTTGAATTTGAAAATTAAATTTTGAAATTTGAATTTTGAAATTTTGAAATTTGAATTTTAAATTTTTGAAATTTGAATATTTGAAATTTGAAATTTGAAATTTAAAAATTTTTAAATTTAAATTTTGAAAATTTTTAAATTTGAATTTTGAAAATTGATTTTTGAAATAAGATAAGATAAGATAAAAAATTTAAAAAATAAAAATCTAAATTTTTTTTTTCGAAAAAAATTAATTAAAAATATTTTTAAATTTAATGAGAAAAGAAAAAAAAACAATAAAGTGACACCAAATTTCAAATTTTTAGATCAAAACGAAGAAAACAACTAAGAACAGCTTGAAGGTCAAGATGAACGCGAAGAACAACTCGAAGATCAAGATGAACACTAAGAACAAATTTTTGAAAAATTTTGTAATAACTAAATAAAAAATCTCTTAATTTATGAAAAAGCAAAAATAAAAACAAAAATAAAAATAAATAAATAAGCAAAAATAAAAAAAATATTTACAATAACCAATAATAAGGCACACGTTTGCAATTCCCCGGCAACGACGCCATTTTGACGTCGGGATTTTTGCCAGTAAAGAATGTCATAAAAACAGTCGCGTTGTAGATATAGTCTCTAAACCGACAAAAATCCCTTCGTACAAACGTTTTGGTTGTCACAAGTAATAAACCCCCTTGAAATTGATAACCGAGTATTCAAACCTCAGGTCGTCTTCTCAAGGAATTGCAGGGAAGTATGTTCTTATTATTGGTTATGAAGATTGTAAATTGGGGATTTTGAGAAATTTGGAGTTTGGGCAATGTGCACAGGTATATTTTCAAAGCAATAAAAATAAATAAATAACTATAAAATAAACTCTTGGCAAGGTATAAGAACCGGAAATCCTGTCCTCGTTATCCTTATCAGATGTGATGAGAATTGGATTTCAATCCCACTTAGTTAGGTCAAGTGGACTAATTAGCTTGATTCTCAAGTCCTAGTCAACTCCTGTGAAGAGACTAGTGTTTAGAGCAATCCTAGCTAAAGCAAAATCAGCCAATTTCAACCACCCCTGAGTTTGACAACTCAAGTGTTACCAATTATTTAACCAAAGCTAAAAAGGAAGAAAATATCTAAATTAAATTAAAAGCAAAGCAATCTTAAATCTGAAATACCTCAAATAATATTAATTAAGAAAATCATAACATGAATGTAGCATAAGCCAAATAGGCAACATAACTAATATAAGCATTAAAGTATCTGAACGTAAGAGATAAATATAAAGTAAAAGAACGTTGAACCTGGGATTGAGAGTCACTCCTAAAATTAAGAGAAATCCTAAATCCTAATCCTAAGAGAGAGGAGAGAACCTCTCTCTCTAAAAACTACATCTACTCCTAAAATTATGAATTATGAGAGCCTCCTATTGAATGGATGCAGTCCCCCACTTTATAGTCTGTAATCTGTATTTTCTGGGCCGCAAACTGGGTCAGAAACAGTCCAGAATTCGCTGGTTTCGGATTTTGCCACGCTGGTTTTTCGTCACTGCGACGCAGCCGCATGGATCACGCGGTCGCGTCACCTAGCGTCAAGGGAACTATATCATATTATATATCAAATCGAAGCTCCGGACGTTAACTTTCCAACGCAACTTGAACCGCATCGTTTGGACCTCTGTAGCTAAAGTTATAGCCGTTTGAGTGCGAAGAGGTCAGGCTGGACAGCTTAGCAATTTCTTCAACTTCTTGTATTCCTTCCACTTTTGCATGCTTCTTTTCCATCCTCCAAGCCATTGCTGCCCTGTAATCTCTGAAATCACTCAACACACATATGAAGGCATCTAATGGTAATAAGAGAGGATTAATATTAGCAATTATAAGTCCAAAGAAGCATGTTTTCAATCAAAGCACATAATTAAGAAGGTAAATGTAAAATCATGCAAATAGTATGAATAAGTGGGTAAAGAGTAGATAAAAACCACTCAATTGAGCACAAGATAAACCATGAAATAGTGGTTTATCAGTAAGGTTCAGCCATAAGGGTGGGTTTTGGGTGGGAAATTGATTTTGAATTTTGAAGGTAGGTGGGGTTTATGAGGTAGGTTTATGGGGAAGAGTGGATGGATGTCAGTGGTGATTGGTGAGGAGTTTTGGGGAATAGTGTTTATGGGATTGTGTGAAAGAGGGGTGAGAAGAAGTGAGTGGAGGTAGGTGGGGATCCTGTGGGGTCTACAGATCCTGAGGTGATCCTGTGGGGTCCACAGATCCTGAGGTGTTCAAGGATTTACAACCTTGCACCAAATTAGGCATGCAAAATGCCCTTGCACACAACTCTGGCCGTTCAGCGCCAGATTGGTGCTTGTTCTGGGCGTTGAACGCCCATTTGTTGCCCATTTCTGGCGTTGAACGCCAGAACCATGCTTGTTCTGGGCGTTCAGCGCCAGCTCTTCTCCAGGGTGCAATTCTGGCGTTCAAACACCCAGATGCTGCCCATTTTGGGTGTTCAGCGCCAGAACCATGCTCTGTTCTGGCGTTGAACGCCAGCCAGATGCTTCTTACTGGCGTTTAAACGCCAGTAAGGTCTTCCTCCAGGGTGTGATTTTTCTTCTGCTGTTTTTGATTCCGTTTTCAATTTTTATATTTATTTTGTGACTCCACATGATCATGAACCTAATAAAACATGAAAAACCATGAAAATAAAAATTAGATAAAAATTGGGTTGCCTCCCAACAAGCGCTTCTTTAATGTCAATAGCTTGACAGTGGGCTCTCATGGAGCCTCACAGATGTTCAGAGCATTGTTGAGACTCCCCAACACCAAACTTAGAGTTTGGATATGGGAGTTCAACACCAAACTTAGAGTTTGGTTGTGGCCTCTCAACACCAAACTTAGAGTTTGACTGTGGGGGCTCTGGTTGACTCTGTTTTGAGAGAAGCTTACTGTGCCTCTTTTCCATGTTTACAGAAGGATAACCTTGAGTTGTAAACTCAAGGGAGTCCTCATTCAATTGAAGACTAATTCACCTCTGTCAACATCAATCATAGCTCTTGCTATGGCTAGGAAAGGTCTTCCAAGGATGATGGATTCATCCTCATCCTTCCCAGTATCAAGGATTATGAAATCAGCAGGGATGTAAAGGCCTTCAACCTTTACTAACACGTCCTCTGCTTGTCCATAAGCCTGTTTTCTTGAATTGTCTGCCATGTCTAATGAGATTTTAGTAGCTTGCACCCCAAAGATTCCCAGTTTCTCTATTACAGAGAGGGGCATGAGGTTTATCCCTGAACTAAGGTCACACAGAGCCTTTTCAAAGATCATGTTGCCTATGGTACAAGGTATTACGAACTTTTCAGGATCCTGTTTCTTCTGAGGCAATGTCAGTTGATCCAGATCACTTAGTTCATTGGTGAACAAGGGAGGTTCATCTTCCCAAGTCTCAATACCAAATAATTTAGCATTCAGCTTCATGATTGCACCAAGGTACTTGGTAACTTGCTCTTCAGTAACATCCTCATTCTCTTCAGAAGATGAATACTCGTCAGAGCTCATGAAGGGCATAAGGAGGTTCAACGGAATCTCTATGGTCTCTAGATGAGTCTCAGATTCCTTAGGTTCCTCAGAGGGAAACTCCTTATTGATCACTGGACGTCCCAGGAGGTCTTCCTCACTGGGATTCACGTCCTTTCCTTCCTCTCCAGGTTCGGCCGTGTTGACTATGTCAATGGCCTTGCACTCTCCTTTTGGATTTTCTTCTGTATTGCTTGGGAGAGTACTAGGAGGGATTTTAGTGATCCTTTTACTCAGCTGGCCCATTTGTGCCTCCAAATTTCTAATGGAGGACCTTGTTTCATTCATGAAACTTACAGTGGCCTTAGATAGATCAGAGACTAAGTTTGCTAAATTAGAGGTATTTTGTTCAGAGTTCTCTGTCTGTTGTTGAGTGGATGATGGAAAAGGTTTACTATTGTTAAACCTATTTCTTCCACCATTATTAAAGCCTTGTTGAGGCTTTTGTTGATCCTTCCATGAGAGATTTGGGTGATTTATCCATGAGGGGTTATAGGTGTTTCCATAAGGTTCACCCATGTAATTCACCTCTGCTATTGCAGGGTTTTCAGGATCATAAGCTTCTTCTTCAGAAGATGCCTCTTGAATACTGTTGGATGCAGCTTGCATTCCATTCAGACTTTGAGAAATCATATTGACTTGCTGAGTCAATATTTTATTCTGAGCCAATATGGCATTCAGAGTATCAATTTCAAGAACTCCCTTCTTCATAGGCGTCCCATTACTCACAGGATTCCTCTAAGAAGTGTACATGAACTGGTTATTAGCAACCATGTCAATGAGTTCTTGAGCTTCTGCAGGCATTTTCTTTAAGTGAATGGATCCACCTGCAGAGGTATCCAATGACATTTTAGCTAATTCAGACAGACCATCATAGAATATGTCCAGGATGGTCCATTCTGAAAGCATGTCAGAAGGACACTTTTTGGTCAGTTCTTTGTATCTCTCCCAAGCTTCATAGAGGGATTCACCTTCTTTCTGTCTGAAGGTCTGAACATCCACTCTAAGCTTACTCAGCTTTTGAGGAGGAAAGAACTTGGCTAAGAAAGCCTTGACCAGCTTATCCCAAGAGTTCAGGCTATCTTTAGGTTGAGAGTCCAACCATATTCTAGCTCTGTCTCTCACAGCAAAAGAGAAAAGCATGAGCCTGTAGACTTCAGGATCTACTCCATTAGTCTTAACAGTATCACAGATCTGCAAGAATTCAGTTAAGAACTAAAAAGGATCTTCAGATGGAAGTCCATGAAACTTGCAATTCTGCTGCATCAGAGAAACTAATTGAGGTTTCAGCTCAAAATTGTTTGCTCCAATGGCAGGAATGGAGATGCTTCTTCCATGTAAATTGGAATTAGGTGTAGTAAAGTCACCAAGCATCCTCCTTACATTATTATTATTTTCGGCTGCCATCTCCTCTTCCTGTTCGAAAATTTCTGAAAGGTGCTTGCTGGATTGTTGTAATTTAGCCTCTCTTAGTTTCCTTTTCAGAGTCTTTTCAGGTTCTGGATTTGCTTCAACAAGAATGTTCTTGTCCTTGCTCCTGCTCATATGAAAAAGAGAGACAGAAAAATGATAATAGAGATCCTTTTTACCACAGGTATAGAGGTTCCCCTGTGTGAGTAGAAGAAAAAAAGAATGTAATGTAAAGAAAGAAACACAAGGGTAAGGAGAGCAGAGATGTGGGATGAAGAGAAGTGTTAGTAGATGAATAAACAAATAGAAGGAGATGAGAGAGAAGGAGAATTTTCGAAAATTATTTTTGAAAAAGAGTTAGTGATTTTCGAAAATAGTTTTTGAAAAAGGTTAGTAATTTTTCGAAAATTAAAATCAAAAATTAAAATAATTAGTTAATTAAAAAGAAATTTTGAAAAAGAGGGAAGATATTTTCGAAAATTAGAAAGAGAGAGTTAGTTAGGTAGTTTTGAAAAAGATAAGAAACAAACAAAAAGTTAGTTAGTTAGTTGAAACAAATTTGAAAATCAATTTTGAAAAGATAAGAAGATAAGAAGTTAGAAAAGATATTTTAAAATCAAATTTTTGAAAAAGATATGATTTTGAAAAAGATAAGATAGAAAGATATTTTTGAAAAGATATGATTGAAATTAGTTTTGAAAAAGATTTGATTTTAAAAATCACAATTAATGACTTGATTCACAAGAAATCACAAAATATGATTCTAGAATTTAAAGTTTGAATCTTTCTTAACAAGTAACAAACTTGAAATTTTTGAATCAAAACATTAATTGATGATGTTATTTTCAAAAATTAGGAGATAAAGATAAGAAAAAGATTTTTGAAAAATATTTTTAAAATTTTCGAAAATAACTAAGAAAAATGAAAAAGATTTGATTTTTGAAAAAGATTTTGAAAAAGATAAGATTTTTAAATTGAAAATTTGATTTGACTCATAAAAACAACTAGATTTTAAAAAGTTTTGAAAAAGTCAACTCAAATTTTTGAAATTTATGAGTGAAAAAGGGAAAGATATTTTTTTTTATTTTTGAATTTTTAATGATGAGAGGGAAAAATATGAAAAAGACTCAATGCATGAAAATTTTGGATCAAAACAATGAATGCATGCAAGATTGCTATGAATGTCAAGATGAACACCAAGAACACTTTGAATGTCAAGATGAACATCAAGAACTTATTTTTCATGTATAGACACTATGAATGCAAGAATGCATATGAAAAACAAGAAAAGACACAAAACATGAAAACATCAAGATCAAACAAGAAGACTTACCAAGAACAACTTGAAGATCATGAAGAACACTATGAATGCATGAATTTTTCTAAAAATGCAAGATGAATATGCAATTGACACCAAACTTTCAACTTGACTCAAGACTCAAACAAGAAACATGAAATATTTTTTATTTTTATGAAATTTTTTTATTTTTTTGGATTTTTGTATATTTTTTTTCGAAAAAAACATATAGGAAAAAGAAAATAAGGATTTCAAAATTTTTTAATATGAATTCCAGGAATCTTGTATTCTTAGTCTAAAGCTCGAATCCGAGGGTTAGGCATGGCTTAATAGCCAGCCAAGCTTTAGAAGATATAGGCAATTCCCTGACATGTGGAGGCCTCAATCTAAAAGAATTTAGACATGGCTTTACAGCCAGCCAGGCTTCAACATGCTTCATGAAACACTAGAATTCTTTCTTAAAAATTCTGAAATAATTTTCGAAAACAAAGGGAAAATTTTTGAAAATAAATATTTTTTTTTGTGAAAAGAAAACGAAAAGAAAGTTACCTAATCTGAGCAACACGATGAACTGTCAGTTGTCCAAACTCGAACAATCCCCGGCAACGGCACCAAAAACTTGGTGCACGAAATTGTGATCTCAGGCAACGGCGCCAGAAACTCTGTACGCACGTCTTAATAAATCGTTTTTCATTCACAACTTCGATACAACTAACCAGCAAGTGCACTGGGTCGTCCAAGTAATAAACCTTACGTGAGTAAGGGTCGATCCCACGGAGATTGTTGGTATGAAGCAAGCTATGGTCACCTTGTAAATCTCAGTCAGGCGGATATAAAATAGTTTTGGAGTTTTCGAACATAAATGATAAATAGATAGAAAATAAGGATAGAAACACTTATGTATATCATTGGTGAGAATTTCAGATAAGTGTATAGAGATGCTTTCGTTCCTCTGAACCTCTGCTTTCCTGCTGTCTTCATCCAATCAGTCTTACTCCTTTCCATGGCTGGCTTTATGTAAGGACATCACCGTTGTCAATGGCTACTTTTTATCCTCTCTGGAAAATGGTCCGATGCGCTGTCACTGCATGGCTAATCGTCTGGAGGCATCACCCTTGTCAATGGCTGCATCCCATCCTCTTGTGAAAATGGTCCAAATGCTCTGTCACAGCACGGCTAATCATCTGAGGTTTTCGATCATACTGGAATAGGATTCACTCTCCTTTTGCGTTTGTCACTACGCCCAGCACTCGCGAGTTTGAAGTTCGTCACAGTCATTCAATCCCAGAGTCCTACTCGGAATACCACAGACAAAGTTTAGACCTTCCAGACTCTCATGAATGCCGCCATCAATCTAGCTTATACCACGAAGATTCTGATTAAGAGATCCAAGAGATACTCATTCAATCTAAGGTAGAACGGAAGTGGTTGTCAGGCACGCGTTCATAGGGAGTGATGATGATTGTCACGTTCATCACATTCAGGTTGAAGTGCGAATGAATATCTTAGAAGCGGAATAAGTTGAATTGAATAGAAAAACAGTAGTACTTTGCATTAATCTTTGAGGAACAGCAGAGCTCCACACCTTAATCTATGGAGTGCAGAAACTCTACCGTATGAAAATACATAAGTGATAATGGTTCAGGCATGGCCGAATGGCCAGCCCCCATGAAAGTCTAAGATAGCATAAAACTGATCAAAGATGTCTAATACAATAGTAAAAAGTCCTATTTATACTAAACTAATTACTAGGGTTTACAGAAGTAAGTAATTGATGCATAAATCCACTTTTGGGGCCCACTTGGTGTGTGCTTGGACTGAGCTTGAATATCACACGTGTAGAGGTCAATCTTGGAGTTGAACGCTAGTTTGTAATGTATTTCTGGCGTTCAACTCTGGCTTGTGACGTGTTTCTGGCGTTTAACTCCAGACAGCAACGTAGAACTGGCGTTCAACGCCCTTTTACATCATCTAAACTCGGCCAAAGTATGGACTATTATATATTTCTGGAAAGCCCTGGATGTCTACTTTCCAACGCAATTAGAAGCACACCATTTTGAGTTCTGTAGCTCCAGAAAATCCACTTTGAGTGCAGGGAGGTCAGAATCCAACAGCATCAGTAGTCCTTCTTCAACCTCTGAATCTGATTTTTGCTCAAGTCCCTCAATTTCAGCCAAAAAATACCTGAAATCACAGAAAAATATACAAACTCATAGTAAAGTCCAGAAATGTGAATTTAACATAAAAACTAATGAAAACATCCCTAAAAGTAACTAGATTCTACTAAAAATATACTAAAAACAATGCCAAAAAGCATATAAATTATCCGCTCATCATTAACCTAGTTAACGTGAACTCTAACATGGGAAGTAGTGGCGTTTTGAAACGTTAGTGACAAAGGTAAGTGTCACTAACATTTTCAAAGATTTGGCAAGCCTACGTTAAAGGTCATGTTAGCCACACCAACGTGAACTCTAACGTAGGGAAGGGAGGATTCTCAATGTTATTGGAAAAGGTAAGTCCCAATGACGTGTGCGAAGGATCAAGAGGCAACGTTAGTGGTCATGTTGGTGCCACTAATGTTGAAGTTAACGTGGATCACCCTTGGGTTAGGAACGTTAGTGAAAAAGGTGACTGCCACTAACGTTCTCGAACCCACACTTTCACTTAACGTTAACGCCACTAACGTCCTAAGCTAAAAGTTCCTGCCTACTTCATACTTTCTCTCTGCAAGTAAAGCTATCTTCAAACTCAAGATCCAAAGGCCCATATCCAAGATTTGAAGAATCAACTAGAAGATCAGAAGAGTAGTATATATAGGGATAGTTTTGAATTAAAAAGGGGGTTGGAAATTTGAGAACTACTCTCTGTATAATTTACTTTCTCTGCACTTCTAGCTTACTTTTCATAATGTACTCTCCATCTATGCTTTTCATTTCTAGAGCTATGAACAACTAAACCCCTTTCATTGGGTTAGGGAGCTCTGTTGTAATTTGATGGATCAATATTAGTTTTCATTATTCTTCTTCTATCTTTTCTCTTGATTTTACTAGAAAGCTTTCAATCTTCATTCAATTGGGTAGTTATCTTGGAAAAGAAGCTATTCATACTTGTATCTCTTCGGAACTTTGGAAGAGGAATGAAGAGATCATGCTAGAAATGCTTTCTCATGTTGGACCAAATTGGGGTTTGGATGGATATAGTGACATATAATCCTACCAACACTTTGATTTGGAAATACATGTGGTATAATCAGTGACCATACTTCATCTCTTCCCATGAGCAATTGACCAAGGAATTGGCTATTAATCAAGATTTGAGAGATTGAATTACCAAGAAATTGGAATTCGATCACTTAAGATTACCAAGGAGATCAATGAATGCATTGATTGAGGAAGAGATGAAAATGAACTTGATCCGGAGAATGCAACATCTCCTAAGCCCAATGAATTCCCCATTTCTGATCTTACCCGTTCTCTTTACTTTCTGCTATTTACTTTCATGCTAAACTCCCCTTCCCCATTTAAGATTCTGCAATTTACCTTCCGCTATTTACATTCTGCTCTTTATTTCCAGCATTTATGTTTCTACTATTTACTTTCCCGCCATTTAATTTTCTGCAAATCTCAAATCCAATTCTGCTTAGTTCAACTAGAACATTCCTCTAATTAAAGTTGCTTGACCAATCAATCCCTGTGGGATTCGACCTCACTCTATTGTGAGTTTTTACTTCACGACAATTCGGTATACTTGCCGAAGGAAAATTGTTGAGAGACAAGTTTCCGTGCATCACTAGTCTTGCTCTCTGCTGCCTATAAATGATTTCCTTTTTTGTTGCCTCTGATTTTGAAACTCTGATACATTTCTAGACTGTCTTGAACTCTATGTTCTCTTGAATGATTGTAACAAATTTAACTATGGAACATTTTTTTATACATGTTATGTTATTTTGGTTGTGTTATTTGTTGATTGTGCTTGCAGGTTTCCCTCCTTGATAACAAAAGGGGGAGAAAGGACAAATGAATTGAAATAGAAACAGAACATCATGCTCTGTTTTAGTCCCTATTTTAGCTCTGATTCAGTCTTGAGCTTTACCCTGTTTTCAGTTCTGTCTTTAAGAAAATATTTTGCTTTGATTTGTTATGCCTCTTGATTGTGCATTAGATCTGACTGTACATATTCCCCATCATGGTTGGATTTATGAGTTTTTAATTGTCAAAATCTTTCTCTGCTTAAAGGATCTTGAAAATTATTTTTTTGAAATCTAGTCACTAAGTGCCTCATCAAAGGAGCACTTATTTTGCTTGAATAAAGGCATAATTTCTGTATATAAATTGTTCATATCAGGTTAGTCAAAGTACATATAAAAGGGGAGCATGATGATCAAAAGAAAGGGGAGCACTACGAAAATCATTCATCAAAGGAAAGTTTCCTGTCCTAATCTTTTTCAATTCGTTTTAATAATATTTATCATCATTACCAACATTATTATTACCAATTATTTATTTAATGTATTTGGATTAGTGTGCAAGCAGATAAATAAAACACTTGCCCAAATATAGAAATCTTATGGAGGTAATACTGCTCTACCTATCTTAAATTTGTGTTTAAATAGAAAGTAGAAAATTATAACTTCATGTTGTGTCCATTTATTAAAATAACAGGCAAACAAAATATTGGTGAAAAAAAATCCAAGACGATCAATTCTTAGCTCTTCTGACTATTAAGACAGAAGTATGTGCAGTGTGTAAAGAGCCTTACAGGTTAAAACTCAATGATAGCACCACTGTTTTGTTATTTCCCCCTTTTTCATGTTGGCTAATACATTTTGACATTGTCCACATTTTATATGTTTCCTAGTTCTCTATTTACAACTTAAGTGCTTCTAGATAATGTGTTTTGTGTTGTACTTTAGCTTACTTCTCATGCTATTCATTAAGAAATATTCCTTGTCACCCATAGTGTCTATAAGGCTGTTCTCAAATCAAAAGGATCAATAAATGAGATTAATCAAATTGCACAAGTTTGCTTATTTACTTACATGTGCAATTTATTGCTCTTCTCCTATTCTTATGTTTAACAAAATGAAAAAATTGCAAACTGCATTCTTTTACCTCGACTGAACTAGAGAAGATGTTTTCTATATTCTTACATGCTTATTTTCTCATTGTTTGTTTCCCTGTATCTTATGTTAAAGCAAGGCAGAAGAAAATTGTTTCTCCATGGCATAATATTTTATTGATTTTGTTGAGTATGGAAAACTAACCCAAGTGATGAACAAACATTATTATTACCAATTATTTGTTTAATGTATTTGGTTTAGTGTGCAAGCAGATAAATAAAACACTTGGCCCAAAAATGAAAATCATCAAGCCCACAATCCATGGCCCAAGGAACAATAAAGCCAAGCCCAATCACAAACCAAATATGAGGAAACAAGAAAATGAGTCCAAAAGACCACAAGCCTCACACGGTTACCACTCCTACTATTAGATACTTGAACCCCAAATTCATTCCAATTAATTGCCTTGAAACTTCCACCGAATGCCAAAAGTCTTCTCTTCTCTCTCCTCTGTTTCACTTCGGTCACGTCACTTAGCAAGAAAGAAAGAAAAGGAAAGTGCAGAAGCTATGGAGTATTGAAGGACAAAAAGCTTATTGCCAAAACTAAGCAAGAAGAAAGAGCTACAATCGGGTAATGAGTTGCATTCGGTCAGAGCTCATAAAGAAAGCATCTTCCTTCATTTGTGCTACACCAAGGAACAAAGAAGAAATCAACAAAATCTTAAGCACAAATCAAGCAACCATGGAGAAATCAAAGTCAAAACTGGAAAACAGAAGATCAACGCTAAAAAATAAAACTTGGAGCCAAAGCAAGGCTCTACGATCAAGATTGAAGAAGCTTGAAGAAAAAGGATGAGAGAGAATGGATGAGTTGCATGTAACAAATTCATATTTCTCTCTCCTATCTGATGAAGCCGCTACAAGACTTTGATGATGGAGAAGAAGACAGCGTTAGGGTTGAACATGATTCAGCCTTGGAAGCTTCACTCTTCTATAATAAGGGTGAATGGCCAAGGGTTGTAGGTAAGGTGAGTAAGTGAAAAGCACTGAGTTCAATTCTCATAGCTACATAAGCTGATTGAGTTCTTCTCCTTCATGTTGTTCATTTAGTATTCTCTTTTTCTTAGTTTTATCTATCTGAGTCTCATTGAAAAAGGCAAACATGGTGAGGTTTGTAAGAAAAAACTAATGAGAGGTAAAAGGCAATGAGTTAAACTATGAGAAAAAGCCAAAAGATGTCACAAAGGTTCTTTGTAGATCTTTCGGTTTTGTATCATGATCCTGTGGGGTTTTCCTTGCAAGTTGGGTTAGCACTTTGCTATTGAAAGCTAGATTGAGGTCTAGTCAAATTCAAATTGGATTAGAATCTGGATTGTCCCAGATAGGATTGGGTAGATCCTAGGGAAAATTTGGTGTTTGTAATCCTGTGAAAAGTTAGTTAAATTCCATTATATTTGTGATGGAGACTGCATGTAGGCTACATTGCACATAGTACCTGAACCAGGATACATCCGGGTGGGACTTTCTCTTCTCTACTCCTTTTCTGTTTCTGTAACTTAGGAGACAAAAATAAAGTGTCTCTCAACTCAACACGAGACAAAAGCAAACTATCTCCTAAATTTCACTTGATCATAAGACAAAAGTAATATTCAGCCAAAAGGTGAGCTAAGATTCAACCCCTTTCTCTTAGTCACTGATAACCATCACATTTTACATAATATTTTTATTATAAAGGGAGTACTTTTTCCTATTGTAATTCTTGTTTATTAAAATTGTCGTATTGTGTTACTATAAACTTTGTACCTAGGGGCTGTTGGATTAGCAATATGGATTCCCTCTGACAAATCGGAAGAAGGAAATTGATAACAAATTTGATACAAGAAACTCACCTAAAGGATATTCTCCAGTTTCACCTGTTGATGAAAATGAAGGTAACTGAAGACAAGCAAATATTGCTGATGGTTTAGAAAATTCTGTTGTTGGTGATGCTGCTGAT
Organism: Arachis ipaensis; assembly: GCF_059453495.1. NCBI lineage: Eukaryota > Viridiplantae > Streptophyta > Magnoliopsida > Fabales > Fabaceae > Arachis > Arachis ipaensis. Next base: position 100,775,704 of record NC_142439.1, read on the forward strand.
CATGAAGCAATTGACGAGGAACTTCACTCGAAAATCTTAAAGTTTATAATAGATTTTAAACAATAAAAATAATCCTTCTCTTGTTAACTCTCCAGCAAAATGCTGACATGTGATCTATTTTTTGGCCATCAACTTTATACCTTCATTAATGTCATTATTGCTCTTTTTAGGCTTCTCAGGCCATGTCTGATAGCTATCTAAAGGTTTCATCATTTACAACCATGAAAGATGCAATCCAATGCATTCATGATGGTCACCAGAATGTGTGCTAGTGGTCGATCAAGAAGGTTTTCTGGAAGGAATACTAACATATGGTGACATCACGTGTCTTCTCAAGAAGTCTAGTGACAGTTTTATGAGGGATTTAGAATTTGTGGATGTATGTAGAAAGTGCTTCTGCTCTTTATATATTTAAAAATTATTTTGCAAATTATTCTGCAAACTATTCTGGGATTAGTATTCCCCCCTGTTCTTTCCTTTTACAATACATGACAATAGAAAATAAGTGAGGGTTCTAATTTTAGAATAAAATCATAACATAAATGGTTTCTATGTTTTGGTTTGGTAGGGATAGAATTGCTAAGATGATATATTAAAGCTTTGATGAATGGGTTTTAAATGTAGTGCTGAACAAATACAGTAGTGAAATTCATGTCTAGATTTTCCTGTTATATCCAAGCGCAGCCCTATTTTCAACTATTGGACTTTTCAATTGTAGCCATATCTTCTTGTAGTTGTCAACAGCCACACTTATTAAGTGTATCAATAATTTTTTCTATCGGGACGCTTCAAAAGCGTAGCCATATCTTTACCTCTCGGCACGTTTTTGAAGCGTTGCCAAAACCAAGCTAATGGGCACACTTTAAAAGTGTGGGTGTATGCCTACTTTTTGGCATACTTTAAAAGCGTGGCAATAGATAAAAGTGTGACAAAAAATAAAGTGTGCCAATAGATTGAGAAAAGCATAGCGATAGAGCAACTGGTGCCTTTGCAGATGTGACCCTTTCAAAAGCATGTCGATAGCTCAAAAAGCGGAGTGAAAAATTATCGTTACGTTTTTTTGTACTTTTTGACACGCTTTAAAAACGTAGTAAAATGTTGATTTTCTTGAAGCGGGACGTTGGTAGTAGTGATTAATAGGTTTATTTTTTGAATAAACAAAGATGATTAAATTATGATTATTATATTAAATCATGGGCCGGGTAATTAGAGGCTGTGTTTTTGTTTTGTGGGCTGGAGTTTATTTTTTGTACCTGGAGTTTCTTTAAGGTTGATAGTAGTGTACATACATGGCAAATTACATACTTTAAATTGTTAACAAAAAAAAAAAAATCATATAAGCTGTTAGTACTTAGTAGTGTACCGATATGGTTTCTAAAATAAATTTGAAGTAAGTTTGCGTTCAAATAATACATTGCAAGGTTTCCCAAAAAGATGTAATAAGTGAAGACGGTGATAAACTTGTAATGCCATTTTAAGCTGTAACATTTTTTCAGTTATTAGAATTAAATTTTTAGAGGTTAAATTAATTGAATCACATTATATATAATAATACGGTTGAACAATAAAAATTTTATTTTTACGATTTGTTAAACTATATTTTAGAATGATATAAAATAAAAAATATATAAAATTCAAATGACAATATTTTGAACTTTATATTTTAAATTAAGTAGTTTTTAGAATTTGAAATTATAGTTTTTTCAAACTAAAAATCGAAATATTATGTTTTGAATTATATTGAATATAATTTGAAATTTAAAATTTAAAATTATATTATGGCGTGGATATACACCGTTTATACTTACGCTTTTATTTTTCTATCACTATTTTCTTTTTAACCGTAGGTAAATGTAAGTGTAATTTACATTAATAAATTAATTGGAGGCCAAAATTAGTAAATTACACAAATGTCTTGAATATAAATTTGTTACATGCCTGTGCTTAATAGATCAATATAAATCAAATCAAGTAAATTTGATTTAACCATTTATTATAACATGTATGAATTAAAATAAAATTTTTTTATTATAATAAAAAATTTATTTTAATTAAGTAACTTATTTATTTATTTATTTTTTAACTAAAGAGAGAGAGATTCGAACCCACAACTTCTTAAGTGAGTATGGAGAGACTATACTATTTGAGCTATAACTTGTTGGCAATTTATTTTAATTCTTACACTAAGATTTTTTAATGTATTTATTAAAATAAAATTTTGATGATAATAACAAATTTTATACTTTCATTTTAATATATATATAATAAATATATTCAAAACTAAAATTTACATTTTTTATATAAAACAAACAACTTTTTATTTTTATTTTTAATACTAAAATAAAAATTATACGAACAAAAATAATACATATAATTTTTTCTAATAAATATACAAAATTAAATTCTCATTGAAATAAATTTGATATTGATGATTCGTGTCTATAAAATAAATAAAGCCAATAATTTTATGCTTACCTATTTTCAATATACGGGGTGGACTTTTAAATATTGAGATAGAATAATTTTAAGAAAAATTAAAATATCATCACCGAGTCTAAACCAAGACCGAGCAGAAAATATCTACCTAATTTTGACTTCTAATCAATTTATCAAGGTAAATTATCCTAAAAGTAATCGATACTTACATCTATAATTTATTTTCACTGTTTTTTCCCATCACTTCACTTAACTGTGATTTAGGCTCCCTCAAGGATTAAATTCTCATTTTGGACCCTAAGATTCACGCGATTATTCATTTTGGTCTTCAAAATTTAAAATTACCTATAGTAGTCCTCCAGATTTAAATTCGGGCACCAATGTAGTCCTTCGACTCTTTCCTGCAATGACTAGACAAACATAATGCTGAGATGGCATTCCTCCCTACCACGCTAGATGATGAGTAAACAACGTCGTTTACTTTTGGTACCCAAACAAGTAAGAAATATCGTCGCTTTGTATATGAAGGGAGAAGAAACGATGGAGACCCAAAATAAAGTATTCTTCTTCTTCTCTACCTCCACTATTCTTCATTTCTAACTTATTTGGGTGCCAAGGGTAAACGACGTCGTTTACTCATCATCTAGCGTGGCAAGAAAGGTGCCATCTCAGCACTCTGTTTACCTAGCACGTATAAATTCCCGAGAAGGATATCACCAATGAGCAAATTTTATATATGAAAAAAAGCTATGCATAGACTCTTGGGATACGTGACGGGGGATAGTCCAGGGTTTAGCACCCGGACTTGTCGAGTTGGCTTGATAACCGACAGATGAGACTCATCAGCCATAGGACAAGCATACATCATATACATATTGTTTGAATTTCTTGCTTGTGCATTAATTGGGAATGCCTAAATGAATTTAATATGCTATTTGTTATACATGTTTTCTGCATTACTTGTAATCTACCTGTGTTTGCCATTGTCTGCTTGTTTGTCTGTGTGGTTTCACCGGAGTAGGAGGAACGGAGGAAAGGCGGAGAAGTTAAGGATTTAGTTAGGTTTAAGATTTGGTTAAGCTAGGAATCCTTAGAGAACCACCTTGACTTATGGTTTCTGCTTTAGTTCTTTAAGCTTTAAAATTTTGAGTGCCGGAGTTCTAAGATTGCCTCTGACTTTCCTGGGACCTTATATCTTATGTATGAGGCACTTTTACCATACTGAGAACCCTCGGTTCTCATTCCATACAGATATTTGTGTTTTTCATATGCAGGTCGAGAGTTACCTCGCTAGGCGTCTGGAGTTCTGCAGCGAAGTAGATCTTTGGGATATTATTTTGTGTACTGTTTGTATATGACTATACGTATAGAATTCTCCCAGCAACTTATTTTACTTTTGTACCTCTTAGAGGTGTATGGAGAACTAGGGTTTTATATATGTATTTTGGGTTATGGGTTATATGTATATTGATGAGCGGATATTTTATACGCTTTTTGGCATCATTTTTCATATAGTTTTCATTATGTTTTGTTTAAGTTTTATTAAGTTTTCATAGGTTTAGTGCAAAATTCACATTTTTGGATTCCACTTTGAGTTTGTATGTTTTATGGTGATTTCAGGTAATTTCTGGCTAAAATTGAAGAGTTTGAGTAGAAGCCTGATTTAGAGACAAAGAAAGGACTGCAGATGCTGCAGGATCTGACCTCCATGCACTCGAAGAAGCTTTTCTGGAGTTACAGAAGTCCAAATGGCACGCTCTCAACTGCTATGGAAAACTAACATCCAGGGCTTTCCCGAAAACTGGCATTCAACGCCAGCCACCAGCCCCATTCTTGGCGTCCAGCACCCACAGGGGAGCAGCTGGCGTCCAACGCCCAAAAAGGAGTCCTTAGCCAGCGTTCAACGCTCCTAAGGGGTACTAGCTCATGGGAGAGACTCAAGCTCAGCCCAAACACTCACCAAGTGGGCCCCATAAGTGGATTTTCACACTACATGACTAGTTTATCTTATTTCTATAATTCTGAGTTAGCAGATTAGTATATCTATACAAGAGTTCACCCTTGTTAAAAGACTCTTGCCCAGTTTTACGTTTTCCATTGTATTTTTGAACAGCATGAGTCACTAACCTCCTAAGGTTAAGGTTAGGAGCTCTACTGAGTTTCATGGATTAATAATATTACCATTCTAGTTCAATATGTCTGATTATATTCTCTCATGCATTCTCATTCTTCATATCATGAATTGAGGGTGACCTGTGACGATCACCCTTGTTCTACATGGGTTCGTGCGAGTCTTGACCCGAATAGTGTTGAACCAAAGCTTGAGATTGTATTACGGATTCCAATAGAGTACCTAGGAAACTTTGGATACATGACATAAAATCTCGTTGACCGTGGATAAGTGAGGTCTCTGTGGAGTTAAGGCTAGAGTCAGAGAAGCAGCACTTTCTGATTCGGAAGATCTGCCTTGTCTGTGGCACCTTGAGTAGGATCGTGAAGGGGAGTGGATTGCTTAGAGCTTCATTTTCTGCTATAGTAAGAAACCTAGAGGTGGCTTGATAAGAGGACATGAGTCATCTCAACATGGTGGATTGCTGCAGTGGAGGAGGTTAACTTGATGAGAGGACATGAGTTAATCACTTACGGCTGCCATTGAAGGAATAAGAAAGTTATTGAAGTAGACAGTAAGAAAAGTTAATCCGGAAAGACAAAGCATCTCTGAAGCCTCAACCGTTCTCATACCATTGATTTCTCATCTATCCCGTAACGTTTTATTTATTTATTTATTTTGTTTTATGCGTTTTCAGTGACAAACTATAATTTCTATTCGCCTAACTAAGATCTGCAAGGTAACCACTGCTTGCTCAAACCAACAATCTCCGTGGGATCGACCCTCACTCACCTAAGGTATTACTTGACGACCCGATATACTTGTCGGTCTATCTGTGCGAATTCTGTGGAGCCAGTTTCGTGCACCAAGTTTTTGGCGCTGTTGCCAGGGATTGTTCGAATTTGACAAACAACCGGATTATCTTGTTGCTTAGATTAGGTACTTTTTACTTTTTTTTGAGTCTTTTGTTTTCTTTTCAAAAGATTTTTTCAAAACCTTTTATTTTCTTTATTGATCTTTATCTTTTGTTTGAGCCTTTTGTTCTTGTTCTTGTTAAAGTTTCGAACTTTCTTGCCCTCTTTTCAAAAAGAAAATTCAAAAAATAATGTCTTTTGTTTGAGGCTTGTGTCAATTCTTAAGTTTGGTGTCCCTTGTGTGTTTATCTTTTCTTTAAAATTTTCGAATTGTTCTTAGTGTTCTTTCTTGGTATTCAAGTTGTTCTTATTTATTTTCTTGTTTTGATCTAAAAAGTTTTAAGTTTGGTGTCTTAGTGTTCTTTTCTTATCTTAGTTTTAAATTTCAAAATCAAAATCTTTTCAAAAATCAATTCTTCTTCAATCTCTATCTTATCTTGTTTCAATTTCAAAATTCAAAATCAAATCTTTTTCAAATCTTTTCAAATTCTTATCTTATCTTTTCTAATTTTAAATTTTAAAATTAAATCTTTTTCAAATCTTCTATCTTAACTTAATTTTAAATCTTTCTTAATTAGTTACTTGTTTCCTCTTTCTTCTTTTTCAAAACATCCTAACTAGTTCTTCCCTCTTCTATTTTCGAAAACTTCTCTTCTCTTTCTCTCTCTTCTTTTTCAAAAATCACATTCAAGTTCACAAATATTTTTAATTCAATTAATAAATAATAAAATAAAAATAAAAATATTTTAATTCTAGTTTCTCTTTTTACTTTTAAATTTTCGAATTCTTCTATCCTTTCATTCTAATTCTTCTATCCTTTCATTCGAATTCTTCATCTCATTCTTCTACCATCATTCTTCTTTCTTCTTCACATCTCATAAGGAGTCCTCTATCCTTTGACATAGAGCTCCCATTCTTCTTCTTTCTTGTTTTTTTTCTTGTTTATGAGCAGGAACAGAGATAAAGAACCTCTCTTTGATCCTGATTCTGAACCTAAGAGGACCCTAAGAAGGTGTTTACAACAAGTTAAAGCACAACACTCCGGAAGAGATCTCACAGAACTTTTCGAACAAGAACAATGGAGGAGATGCAAGGAAGGTTCTTGGTGACTTCACTGCACCCACTTCTGACTTCTATGGAAGAAGTATCTCCATACCTGCTATTAGAGCAAATAACTTTGAGCTAAAGTCTCAGTTAGTCTCTCTAATGCAACAGAATTGTAAATTCCATGGAATTTCACTGGAAGATCCACATCAATTCTTATCTGAATTCTTACAAATCTGTGATACTATTAATACCAATGGAGTGGATCCTGAGGTCTACAAACTTATGCTTTTCCTTTTTGCTGTTAGAGACAGAGCTATGATGTGGTTGGATTCTCAACCTAATAAAAGCCTGGACTCTTGGGATAAGTTGGTCAATGCTTTCTTGGCCAAGCTCTTTCCACCTCAAAAGATGAGCAAGCTCAAGGTAAAAGTTCAAACCTTCAGACAAAAAGAGGGTGAATCTCTCTATGAAGCTTGGGAAAGATACAAGCAACTAATCAGGAGATGTCCTCCTGACATGCTCTCAGAATGGTCTATCCTAGGTATTATCTATGATGGTCTATCTAAGATATCCAAGATATCATTGGATCATTCAGGGTGATTTACTTAGTTAGACAAATAGAAAAAGAGTGTTTTGAGAGATTAATTGCATCAAATAGTAAATTCAAGAAATCAGAAAACAAGCAGTAAATGGGTTGTGAAATATATGGAGAAAATAGTTAAGATTTCAGAGATATTTATTTTCCGGATTAACTTTTCTTACCAACTATTTTAATCATGCAAGATTCAATTCATGGCAAACTATATGTGACTGAACCCTAATTCCTTAGACCTTTTTAGTCTCCTCTAACCTTCATCAACTGCCAATTCCTTGGTCACTTGATTCCAATTAGAAGGTTAAGTTCAATTCTAGTTTATATGCCACAGAAATCCTATTTATCCAAATATAAGAGGATTATATGTCACGTATCCCGTTAAGTCCACATAACTAGAAATTTAGGAAAAATTATTTTCAAGCTGTTGTCCAAACAAAGAGCTTTTCCAAGATTTACAAGAACTCAATTAGAACAAGGGTCATACTTCCGTTCCACCCAGATTCATAAGATAAAGAACGAAAATAATTCTTGAAATAAAAATCAATACATAAATTAAAATAGAATAGTAATAGTATTAATCCATAGAATAAACAGAGCTCCTAACCTTAAGAGTGGAAGTTTAGTTGCTCATGGTTCAGAGAGGAAACTAGGGTTCTGTAAAACTGTAAATTGCGGAATGAGGTAAGAGACAAGAGAAGAGCCCGAAGGGCTGATTCTTTTCCCTTTTATATTTAATCCTAATTAATGTAAAATATATTTTTTAAAACTAAATAATATCTCTTCCTATTTATAAATAAAATAAAATTTTGAATCGGAATTAAATAACTCTTCGTAGCCTTCCTTGAGGATCATGAGGACCACTTTGATTTATATAGCTGGCGCCTAACTTGGTGGAGGTGGCGCCTAACTTGACCCTGGCCGAATGGAATGAGTGTGATGGTTGTACCTGGCGCCTAACTTGGTGAAACCTAAGTTAGGCACCATCCATGCAGTGAACTTGGAGTCTTTTCCCTTGTCCTGGCGCCTGACTTGGGAAAAGCCAAGTTAGGCGTCACCTATGCAGCATGCATTTAACGTGTAAATCCTCCTTTGGCGCCTAACTTGGGATTTCCCAAGTTAGGCTCCACCAAGGCCGAATTTCTGGAGAATAATTGTAGACTATAAATCATCGTTGGAAAGCTCTGGAAGTTATCTTTCTAACGCCACTGAAATCACGTCAATTGGATCTTTGTAGCTCGAGTTATTCATGTTAGAGTGCAGGGAGGTCAGGGTTAACAGCATCATTCGCTTTCTTCTCTTTTTCTACAGAAACTCCATCAAATCCATCCGAATGCTACCTGAAATAAATAGAATTGCACACGATTCAAAGTAGCATCCATAGTGGCTAAAAGATATATAATTCTTGATTAAACTTAACAATTTGAATGCAAATTCACTAGGAAAAGATAGGAAAGATGCTCACGCATCACAACACCAAACTTGAATTGTTGCTTGTCCTCAAGCAACCAAAACTAATATAGGCTTAGGATGTGAATTTGCATGAGAAGTGAGTGTTCAATTAAGCTCATGTCTCTTCTTAAAGTGGGGTTTATACACTACAATCCTGAATAGTTTTGACATCTCACTCTCCTTTAAATCAGAGGAATGTCACTGTCATTCGGAATTAGAATCCAAATAATATTATGAATTCTCTAATCTTTTGTACTTCAGTTCAATCCTTGAACACAACAAATTTCCTTTAATTCTCTTTTCTTTGGTGCTTTGCACCCTGAGCCTAGCGGTGACTTTAAATGTTTTGTCTCAGGCTGCACTTGACACAAAAACACCACAAACACTTAACTGGGGAATTCTCTTTAAGTTCTGATTTTTCTTTCAGTTATTCCCAGACAGTGGTGCTCAAAGCCTTGGGCATACTCTATTAAATGCAGTTGATCTCGATTCTTAGTGCTCTGTCTCAAGGATTACTGATAAGCGGATAATTTATACACTTTTTGACATTATTTTTACATAGTTTTCAATATGTTTTAGTTACTTTTTATTATATTTTTATTAGTTTTTATGCAAAAATCACATTTCTGGACTTTACTATGAGTTTGTGTGTTTTTCTATAATTTCGGGTATTTTCTGGATGAAATTGAGGTACCTGAGCAAAAATTTGATTCAGAGGCTGAGAAAGAATTGCAGATGCTGTTGGATTCTGACCTCCCTGCACTCAAACGCATTTTTCTGGAGTTACAGATATCCAATCGGCACGTTCTCAATTGGGATGGAAAGCTAACATCTTGTGCTTTCAAGAAATATATAATAGTCTATACTTTGTCCGATATTTGATGGCCCAAACTGGCGTTAAACGCCAGCTAGAGACCCCTTTTTGGCGTAAAACGCCGGAACTGGCACCAGAACTGGAGTAAAATGCCCAAACTAGCATCCAAGCTAACGTTTAACTCTAGGAAAGGCCTATGTACGTGTAAAGCTCAATTCTCAGCCCAAGAACACACCAAGTGGACCCTGGAAGTGGATTTCTGCACTATCTGCACTTAGTTACTCAATTTCTGTAATCCTTAGTAACTAGTTTAGTATAAATACTAGTCTTTCCTATTGTATTCGAACTTTTATCATCTTTTATCAACTTCATGCTTGGCTGGCCTCACAGCCATGCCTAGGCTATTTTCTCTTATGTATTTTCCAACGGTGGAGTTTCTACACCTCATAGATTAAGGTGCAGAGCTTTGCTGTTCTTCATGAATTAATACAAGTACTATTGTTTCTCTTTCAATTCACACTTACTTCTTCTCCAAGATATACTCTTGTACTTAATTCAGTTAAGTCAGAATGAAGGGGTGATCTGTGACAATCACCCACTATCTTCGTTACTCGCTTAGCCAAGATCCGCGTGCCTGACAACCACAAGCCGTCTACATGATGTTCAACGTAGTCATTGGACGACAGCCGGAGTATAGTCTCTTGGGTCTCTGATCCACGGATTTGACTTGCCTCTCCTGATAACAGAGCATTCAAATCCGTGAGATTAGAACCTTCGTGGTAGAGGCTAGAACCAATTGGCAGCATTCCTGAGATCCGGAAAGTCTAAACCTTGTCTGTGGTATTCCGAGTAGTATCTGGGACGGGATGACTGTGACAAGCTTCAAACTCACAAATGTTGGTCGCAGTGACAGTGTGCAAAAGGATAGAGAGATCCTATTCCGACACAAGTGAGAACCGACAGATGATTAGCCGTGCGGTAGCTGTGCCTGGTATTTTTCATCCGAGACGAGAGATCCGACAGTTGATTAGCCGTATAGAAACCGTACCTGGACCATTTTCACTGAGAGGATGGATGGTAGCCATTGACAACGGTGATCCACCAATATACAGCTTGCCATGGAAGGGAGCACGCATGATTGGATGAAGACAATAGGAAAGCAGAGGTTCAGAAGCAACAAAGCATCTCCAAACGCTTATTTGAAATTCCCACCAATGAATTACATAAGTATCTTTATTTTAATTTACATTTTATTTATCTTTCAATTATCAAAACTCATAACCAATTGAATCTACCTGACTAAGATTTACAGGATGACCACAGCTTGCTTCAAGCCGGCAATCTCCGTGGGATCAACCCTTACTCGCGTAAGGTTTTATTAGTTGGACGACCCAATGCACTTTCTGGTTAGTTGTACCGGAGTTGTGAAAAGTGTGATCACAATTCCGTGCACCAATTACGTGACACGTTTACAGCACAAGCATATGACTAGGGAAACAACTCTTTGAGCTTTTAATCATGTCTGACCTCCTTAGTCATTGATGCTTAGAGCCTTGGACCTTGCTTTTATTTTTCTTTTTTTGTTTCTTTTGCTTCAAGGATTAAGCTTCTATTTACTTTAGAGAATTCATAATAGTTCTCTAAATTCCGATTCCTCGTACATCAACATCCTTTGATTCAAATTCAAATATGCACTATTTATGTCATGCATTCAAATTACAAATAATACCACCACATTTAGGTAAATAAGACTACTCTTTGATATAAACTCTATTTCTCATGCAATACATCATTTCTTTTTCTTTTTCTTTTGAATTCAAGCTCAATGAGCGATACATGAGGCACTTTTCAGAATTAAAAGTAAATAACAGAATTAAAATAATAAATCAAACTAGAACCTATGAATTGAAATAATAAAGGATCATGAAGAAAATAGGAACATAACATAGTAATGGTAGAATAAAATAGAAAGTGAAAAGAACTAAGCCACTTCAGTCTCCATGGTGGGGATCTCTCTCCTCTGGCTATGATCCATATGATCCTCTTAGGCGGCTATAATCCTGTCTCAGCTGGGCAATCTCCTGGCGCTGAGAGTCCTGAGCAGCTCTCATCTGATCAAGGGTGGTGGTGAGGTGCTCCCAATGGTTGTCTTGTGTCACCCTCATCTGCTCAATAGATGCAGTGTACTGCTGCCAGCGGCTATTGATGATGTGAGAATTTATCATCGATTTAGAATCAAGAATCAATTCGTTAATAGTATAGTCCAAACCAACAATAAACTTTCACAATCAAAGTGTAAATTCTCTAAAGAGATGTCACAATACAAAATAATTATTATAACCGAGAGTATTGATCTCCCGGGTCATTCTTCCTAGGAGTTGCAATGAAATGTCATATTATTGGCTACGGGTGATTTTTGGGGTTTTTGGTTATAAGAGGCAAGAAATGTAAATGACAAGAAATGAAACAAGCATGAAATTAAATGGAAAGTAAGTAAAAGTGATGCAAATGGAAATTAAATGATAAAAAGGACTCTTGGTAAGAAGTGGGTAATTCAGGATTCCTATCCTATTTGTGGACCACAAACATGGTAATTGTGTGTGAATTAATCCCAATTAGTAAATCCTACATCGAGCATAAGTCAAAAGAGCATAATCGATTCCAATCCCTAAGTCCTAGTCAACACTAGTGGGTCACTTAGAGTCAAGGGAAACCAAACCAATTAACAATCCTCACACAATGCAGAATGAACATCCACAACTCAATTTCACCCAATCACCCAATTTCCCAACCAATAGTGGGAAAAACTAAGCAAAGACCCAACCAAGCATTTTGTCAAACAGTTGGTGGGCATAAAAGGAAAGCTTGACAAAACAACAAGAAATAATAAATGCTAAAACTACCAAGTAAGAAAAGTAAAGATAGCAACTCAATAAAGCAATAAATAACATGAAAACATAAATTGCATTAAATGTAAATTAAAATAACAAGAGTACTCATAAACATAAAAAGCAAGAAAAATGAGAAATTAACAAGATAACATAAGGAAATTAAGACAATCAAACAAAGAAAGGTAGAAGAAACTAGATTAAAACAAGAATTAAAAGTAGAAATTACAAGAAAATTAAACAAAGAAACCCTAATTCTAGAGAGAAGGGAGAGCTTCTCTCTCTAGAAAACAACCTACATAATGCTAAACTAACCCTAATTTCTCCCCCCCTTCACATGGAGTGAGGCCTTCTTTGATATAGGAAGAATCAGCTTCAGAAAGTCCAAAAACTGGGCTCTGGAGGCCCAGAAATCGCCCCTAGCGATTTTCATTAAGTGAGTCACGTGCTGGGATGTGTGCGTACGCACAGCTATGTGCGTACGCACATGTTGATTTTCTTCTTGTGCGTATGGATAGGGTGTTGTGCGCATGCACACATGGCTGTGTGGTTCTTGTGCGTACACACAGCAGCTTGTGCGCACGCACACTCCAATGTGTGCTTCTCCTTTGTTTTCTTCATGTTTTCTCCCTCTTGCATGCTCTTCTTCCACTCTTATCAAGCCATTCCAACCTATTACACCTGAAATCACTCATCAAAACCATCAAGGTAACGAATAGGATAAAAGTGGGATAAAAGTGATTAAAATAAGCACAAAATAGCATGTTTTCACAATTAGGCTCAATTTAGGGAGAGAACACAAAAGTATGCTATTTGGATGAATAAATGTGGGTATAAGTGATGAAATCCACTCAAATCAAACCAAAATATATCATCAAATATGGAAGTGAGCTGCTGCCAGTACTCCTGAGGTGGGAAGTAGTGTCCCTGAGGCAATGGGGGCTGGTTCTGTTGAGCTTCCTCGTCAACTTGCTCTTCTCTGGGGACCCTGCGCTGTTCCCTATAAGTCTCCATGGTCTTCTTGGTAATTGGTCTCTCAACAAGAATGGGAAAGTTGTTATCCACCTTTACCCCTGTTGCTTCACACAGGTGGTAAATCAGATGTGGAAAACCAAGCCTAGCCTTCTTAAGAGGATTGGAGGCAATGCTATATATCTGTTCTGGAATAATTTTCTCTACCTCCACCACTTCTCCCTTTATGATACAGTAAATCATGACAGCCCATTCTACAGTGCATTCAGACTGGTTGCTAGTTGGCATGATAGACCTTCGGATGAAGTATAACCATCCCCTAGCTAAAGGAAGAAGATTAGTGCTCCTTAGTTGGTTCGGCTTCCCCTCTGCACCTATCCTCCACTGACAACCCGAAATGCATATCTCTTCAATAACTTGATCCAGTTCCTAGTCCCTATGCATCCTCTCACTGTAATAGGCAGACATATGATCTGGACCTGGCAGGTGGAGGGCCCGACAGACATTTTTTGGACTAAAGTTAACGACTCTTCCTCTTACATAGCTCTAATAATTCTTTTCATTGACCCCCTCAACATCCTTGCAAGTGACCCAGAGATTTCAATAAAATTCTTGGACCATCAGTTGCCCAACCTCAGTGTGCGGGTTGCACAGAAATTGCTACTCTCTCCTCTGAATTTGAAATAGAATTTCTGGATATTCATCCGGTTGCAGTGTAAATCTCACTTTCGGAGTCACAGCCTTCTTGTAAGTATTATCATAGTAGTGTTCTTCATGGAGCTTGGATTAGAACCTATATACATCATGAGAACTGGTGGCTGGCTCTTTGCCTTTCCTCTTCTTTGAGGACGTAATAGTTTTGGGTGCCATTACAGAAAACAGAGAAAACAAATAACAAGCGAAGCGACAACACCAAACTTAAAACTTTTGCTCGTCCTCAAGAAAATTAGAAAAATACATAGGGAAGACAGAGAGGAGTGAAAAAAGAAATTGAAAAGAAGAAGGTAAAAATTAAATTTAAAATTTCTTTTTGCTGTTGCTTTTTTTTTTCAAACTGAATAAAGACAGAAAAGGAAAGGGACAAGGAGAGGAGAAGGGGGCACTGTTGAATATAGGAAGGGGGTTGGGGTTCAAGGTGAGGGGTTAGTGTTGTTGTGGTGGTTGAGAAGGGAATGGGGGAGAGGCTGGTTTGTTCTTCGAAGAGAGGTGGTGGGTGCAGATATTTGACCAATTAAGAAATCAATATAGGAAATACGTTGCGAGTATAGCTCTTAATCAGCAAAAATCTACCTCATCAATTTAGAAAGGTTGTCACAAAATTAGAATAAAAATATTGGGAGTATGAGTCCCAGGTCCTCTCCCAACGAGTTGACAAAAAGGGTGTTATCTTATTAATCAGGAGTTTTCTGGGTAATTTTGAGTTTGGGCAATGGGCACAAGCATATGATTGTAAATTAAAGCAATGAAAATTAAAAGAGATTTATATTATTCTAAATAAAAAGCCTTGACTGGGGGAATGATTAATCGGAAGTTCTATCCTTGTTGGAATTCTCTCAAGTGTAGTATAAAGAGGTTGTTGTTTTCACTTAGTTAACCCTTACTAAATAAAGGAATGTCAAGTGATTGAGCTAACTCTTATTGGCAAATCCTAGTCCTCTCCCTTGGGAATGTCTAGCGTTAGTAAATACAGAATTAGCCAACAACTTCCAATTTAACTAATTACTTGAGCATTCCAACTCAAGTGTCTCCTTTTAATCAACCCCTATGTCAAGTTGGGAATCTACTCCATTGACATGAGAATTACTTGCATAGAATTAAAAAGAGAATAAAAGGAAGACATGATAAACAATAACTATAATTTAATTAAAAGTAAAAGTAATCCTTTGCATTAATAAATTCTAAAAATAATCCAATTGTAACTCTAAACAAGAATTAAGAATATGGAATAATAAAAGAGTAAGAAAACAAACTAGAATAGTATCTTCAACGGAGGTGATGACTCTTCAATATCCAAAGCGAAAGCAATAAACTATGAAACTATGAATGTAAAGAAAACCTAGAGGAAGAGTAATTTTTCTCTAGATTCAGATCTAAAAACTAAAACTATGCTAATGAGAATGTGTCTTGAGTCTCTGCATGTTCCCTGGCTCTAGTCTGTGTTTCTGGGCTAGAAACTGGGTCAAAACTCGGCCCAAAATCGCCCCCAGCATTTTCTATTAATTCTGCATATCGTGCATGTCACGCATACGCGTCAGTCACGTGTGCGCATCGCTGGTCGTTTTGGCGTGTCACACGCGCGCGTCATCCATGCGCACGCATCTTTGTGTAAACTCCAATCCACGCGTACACATCAGGTACGCGCACGCATCGCTGCAAATTTCTCCATGTCGCGCGCACGCGTGAGCCATGCGTGCGCGTCGATGCTCGCTGGTTATCTCCTTAGTTTCTTGTTTTCTTTCCATTTTTTGCAGGCTTCCTCTCCATTCTCTAAGTCATTCCTACCCTATAAAGCCTGAAACACTTAACACACGGATCACGACATCGAATGGTATAAAGGAGAATTAAAATACATAAATTAAAGACTCTAGGAAGCAAGATTTCAACCATAGAATAACACTAGGAAGGAATTGTAAAATCATGCAAATCATATGAATAAGTGGGTAAGGACTTGATAAAAACCACTCAAATAAGCACAAGGTAAACCATAAAATAGTGGTTTATCAACCTTCCCACGCTTAAACATTAGCATGTCCTCATGCTTAACTCAAGGAGATAAAATAAATGAGTAGGGAAAAGTAAGACTCATGAAATGCAACCTATGTATGAATGCAACTATATGCTAAGATGATTCTGTCTACTTGGTTAAAAATAAATAGGTTATTAAAGATAAACATAAATCAAATTCCACTAATTCAAATTATACAATAAATGACAAGTAAACTTGTAAGAAGATAGCTCATGAAAGCAGGGAACATAGAATCAAGCATTGAACCCTCACTGATGGTGTATGTGCATTCTAATCACTCAAGTGTATAGGGTAATCCACTCTAATCTTCTCTAGTCATGCTTTCTAAACCTTGTTCTTCACCTAACCAATCAACAAATACTTAATATACCAATGCAAACATCATGAGGTCTTTTCAAGGTTGTAATGGGGCTAAGGTAAAGGTGAGGGTATATATATATATGGCTAAGTGAGCTATAAATTGAATCCTTGATTGACCTAAGCTCTTACCTATACATACACTTTTTATACTTTTAAAATCATGCCTAGATACCCAAAGTTCCTACTTTTGCAATTCATACTCATGCATCAACTTTTATTTTAATTTGTATCACATATGCATTGATCTTTTCATTAACTTAACATTGGGGTAATTTTGTCCCCTTATTTAGTTATTTATTTTTTTATTTTTTTATTTTTTGAAAGCATAAAAGTAAACATAACATTATCAATGCACATGAATTTTTTATTTTTTTTCTGGTCTCACATGAGTAGGTACCCAAATTCTCAATATTTTATTATTTAAACATTGTACACTTTCATTAACCCAAGTTCCCACAATTTCCACATACTTAGTTAACACACTATCTTAAGCTAACCAAAGATTCAATTGGGGTATTTAATTTATTTTTCTGCTTAAGGCTAGTGATGTAGTAAAATATAGAACAAATGGGGATTAAAAGGCTCAAAGTGGCTCACAAAGGTAATTAAAAGGGTAGGCTATTTGGGATAAGTGAGCTAATAATCAAATAATGGCCTCAATCATATGCATGCATATAAACACATTAAACATTGGACATATAGGATGGAACAAAATATAGATTACAATCATAGAGAAGAAAATACACAAGAATTAAATATTATGGTTAAATAATGTAACCATGTAACTAAGCTCAATTCTCACAGGTTGTGTGTTCTAACTTTAAACCATGTTCCAATTTACCGTCTTCAAACAAGTTTTAACACAAAAGTTTTTATTTAAATTAGTAAAAATTTTCAAAAATAGGGTCTTAAAAAGAAACTTATTATTTTTCAACCAATTAGAACATGCATGCAAATACCTATTACTATGCATTCTATCCTATCCTAAACAAAAGAAAAATAAATAATTTATTGGTGTTAAGAAAGAGAAATTACCTCCGGAAGTCAGGTACTGACCGACCTCCCCACACTTAAAGCTTGTCACCGTCCTCGGTGCCATCATACAAGAACAAAGGGGGGCTGGTAGCAGCATCTCCACAGTCGGGATTGTCATGGCTCCCTGTGCTAGTAGATGAAGTAGAGTCCGGAGTGTCTGGTTCTTCTTCAGGTGGGTAGTTGCCAACAATCAGCTCCTTGAGATATGTAAATTGGTGCTTGTTATGGTGCTCCATTCGCTTTGCATGCCAGTCAAGCCGGTCTAACCTCTGAAGTATATGAAGGAGTAGCTGATTTGTTGAAGGTTCTTGTGATGTGGAAGGAGAAGGGGTGTCTCCAGCCGGGTCTGCGGTCTAACTCGTTGGGGACATACTGATCATCCCGTGGAATCATGGCCTTGGTGTCCCCAGCTCTGTAGGAAACTCCGGCTGCTGAGACTAGATCTGAAACCATGGCGGGAAAAGGTCGGTTTCCCGCAATTTGTACGTGTCCCATGGCATTCCAGATGTGTCTTGGTAAGTTGAGAGGCTGGTCTGTAAGGATACACCAGAGTAGAACAGCCATATCTGCAGTGAAGGAGGACTCGTGAGTGCTCGGAAAGACGTAATGGGACATAATCTGTGCCCATACTCGAGCCGCCAAAGTGAGTGCTGAAGCCAATATGCCCTTAGGTCGGGATCGATGGTATCCATAGATCCATCTGCTACCAGGTTATGCGATAACTCTGAGGATGGTGTCCCAGTCAAATTGGTATGTCTGGCACTTGAAAGAGGCTTCTTGGAATGCATCCAATCCTTCTGCAGTAGGGGGAAGATTTAAAGCTCGCTGAATGGCTTCTTCAGTTATGGGGACTTGCTTCTGACGGACATAGACAGACTGCAGGGTTGGCATGTGAAAATTGGAGTAGAATTCAACTACCCATGAGAGATTAATCTGCCGTGGCTATCTCCGTAAGAATTCCCATTGTCTGCTCTCAATGTGGGGCTCAACAAACTCAACAATGTGGATCGGGAGGATTAGTAGGTGCTCATTGTTATAGTTCCGCTCAGCCAGGATGGGGAACATCTGCTCACAGTAGCGGTTAGTGAACCACACAGTGTCCTTTTCCGGAAAGGCTTTCTCTTTTTCATTGACCTTGATGATCCTCTTGACTCGCTTTGTTGCGGGCTTTACTGATGTTGAAGATGGTTCCGCAGCTAGTGTTCTTTTTGTTCCTTTCCTTGCCGGTGGTTTGGGAGCAGCTTTCTCTTTACCCTTCTTGGTGGCCATCCTGAAAAGGGAAAAAGAAAGTAACATGTAAAGCTTAGGGTTAAAACAAGGAAGAGGACGGTACAAGTGATAATCATTGCACAGCAAAGAAGGATGTCGTTAACACATGGTCGCGATTACGTGTGATAAGTTCATCAATGGAAATATAGCAAGTGCAGGTTATGGCAAGTAGATGCAAGATGTTTATTAGCATGCCGGCAAAGGCATGAGTAGCATATATCAAGCATCAATAATTTAAATGTATTATCACTCGTAACAAACTAGCCATCATGTTTGTATTGACAATTATTTTCAATTAATAAAATATTTAAGGGATTTTCTGAAAAACAGGCATTAGAGTAGAAGGATAGAGTAATTAAAATGCACAATGCCATACGGGTTTTTCCACAAACACTTAGTATGCATGGTAGATATGTTATTGAAAGTATTAAATTTGAGCATGCAAACAACCCAAAAATAATTATTGATAATTGTCAAACAATACCTTAATAATCCACAAGCAATTATGGAAGAAAACAATCACCCAATTAAATTTCTAACACCAATTAAAAATATGTAAAAAGAAAAATAAAGATAAAGAAAACATAGATAATGAAATTAAAAAAGAAGAAGAAGAAGAAAACATAAAAAGTAATAATGGAAAAGTAAAAAGGCAAAGAAGAAAAGAACCTTGATGAAGAAGATGAAGAGGGGGAGAGAAATCAGGCGCTGAGGGGGATTAGTTGTATGTCGCTTGCAATGCGTACATGTGCATCACGCATTCGCGTGGGTTGTGCTATTTTCAAGTGACGCGGATGCGTCAGGAACACGTACGCGTGAATTGGGTTATGCGATTGGCGCGAGAGCAGCCTCGCGCATGCACAACTCTCTGTTTTAATACGCACATTGCCAAAATTTGGGGTGACGCGTGCACGCGAGGGACGCGCACAAGTGAATGGTTTGATTTGGAAAAATGACGCGTACGCGTGAGGGACGCGTATGCGTGATAGGGCCTGTGCTTGCAGCACAATTCCAGCCCCACACCATCACAACTCTCTGGCCATACACCCCTTTACGTCGATTTTTGCAGGGTCACGCGTGCGTGTGGGTGACGCGCACGCGTGGAAGGCTAATTTTGCAAGTGACGCGGAAGCGTTCGCGTGGGCGTGTTTGTGCCTAAGGCACACCTCCAGCCATGCTCCCGCGTAACTCTCTGTTTCTTTTCTTCTATGTTTCAAATGCATGTTTGACGCGTACGCGTCAGCGACGCTTGCGCATCGTGTGCTTTTTTTTATGCAGAATGCAGAATGCAGCATGTAGATGAATATGCAGAAATTATGAGAAGTGTCACTGGTGCACGAAATTGTGATCGTTCATTCCTTAGTAACAACGTCAAAACTTTATACGCATGTTCTTAATCTTAATTCTTTGTCACAACTTTGCACAACTAACCAGCAAGTGCACTGGGTCATTCCAAGTAATAAACCTTACGTGAGTAAGGGTCGATCCCACGGAGATTGTCGGCTTGAAGCAAGCTATGGTCACCTTGTAAATCTCAGTCAGGCGGATTCAAATGGTTATAGAGTTTTAATAATTAAAAGATAAATAAAACGTAAAATAAAGATAGAGATACTTATGTAATTCATTGGTGAGAATTTCAGATAAGCGTATAGAGATGCTTTCGTTCCTCCTGAACTTCTACTTTCTTGCTGTCTTCATCCAATCATTCATACTCATTTTCATGGAAAGCTTTGTGTAGGGCATCACCGTTGTCAATGGCTACTTCCCGTCCTCTCAGTGAAAATGGTCCAAGATGCGCTGTCACCGCACGGCTATTCATCTGTCGGTTCTCGATCATACTGGAATAGGATTCAGTAATCCTTTTGTGTCTGTCACTACGCCCAGCACTCGCGAGTTTGAAGCTCGTCATAGCCATCCCTTCCCAGATCCTACTCGGAATACCACAGACAAGGTTTAGACTTTCTGAACCTCAATAATGGCCGCCAATAGTTCTAGCCTATACCACGAAAACTCTGATCTCACGATCAGAAGGCTAAGAGATACACATTCAAGCTTGTTTGCATGTAGAACGGGAGTGTTTGTCAGGCACGCATTCATAAGTGAGAATGATGATGAGCGTCACATAATCATCACATTCATCATGTTCTTGTGTGTGAATGAATATCTTAGAGAAGAAATAGGCTTGAATTGAATAGAAAAATAATAGTACTTTGCATTAATTCATGAGGAACAGTAGAGCTCCACACCTTAATCTATGGTGTGTAGAAACTCTACCGTTGAAAATACATAAGAACAAGGTCCAGGCATGGCCGAATGGCCAGCCTCAATAGAGGTCTAAGATAGCATAAAACTAATCAAAGATCAGATCCAAAGACTCTGAATACAATAGTAAAAAGTTCTATGTATACTAAACTAGTTACTAGGGTTACAGAAATGAGTAAATGATGCAGAAATTCACTTTCGGGCCCACTTGGTGTGTGCTTGGACTGAGCATTGAAACTTTCACGTGTAGAGGTCTTTCTTGGAGTTAAACGCCAGTTTGTAACCTGTTTCTGGCGTTTAACTCTGCTTTGCAACCTATTTCTGGCGTTTAACTCCAGAATAGGGCAGAGAGCTGGCGTTGAACGCCAGTTTGCGTCGTCTAAACTCGGGCAAAGTATGGACTATTATACATTGCTGGAAAGCCCTGGATGTCTACTTTCCAACGCAATTGAGAGAGCGCCATGTGCACTCCTGTAGCTCCAGAAAATCCACTTTGAGTGCAGGGAGGTCAGAATCCAACAGCATCTGCAGTCCTTCTTCAACCTCTGAATCTGATTTTTGCTCAAGTCCCTCAATTTCAGCCAGAAATTACCTGAAATCAACAGAAAAACACACAAACTCATAGTAAAGTCCAAAAATGTGATTTTTATTTAAAAACTAATAAAAATATACTAAAAACTAACTAAATCATACTAAAAACTATGTAAAAACAATGCCAAAAAGCGTATAAATTATCTGCTCATCATAACACCAAACTTAAATTGTTGCTTGTCCCCAAGCAACTGAAAATCAAATCGGATAAAAAGAAGAGAATATACTATAAATTCCAAAATATCAATGAAACTTAGCTCCAATAAGATGAGTGGGACTAGTAGCTTTTTGCCTCTTGAATAGTTTTGGCATCTCACTTTATCCTTTGAAGTTCAGAATGATTGGCATCTATAGGAACTTAGAATTCATATGGTTTTATTGATTCTCCTAGTTCAGTATGTTGATTCTTGAACACAGCTACTTTATGAGTCTTGGCCGTGGCCCTAAGCACTTTGTTTTCCAATATTACCACCGGATACATAAATGCCACAGACACATAACTGGGTGAACCTTTTCAGATTGTGACTCAGCTTTACTAAAGTCTCCAATTAGAGGTGTCCAGGGTTCTTAAGCACACTCTTTTTTTGCTTTGGACCTCGACTTTAACCGCTCAGTCTCAAGTTTTCACTTGACACCTTCACGCCACAAGCACATGGTTAGGGACAGCTTGGTTTAGCCGCTTAGGCCAGGATTTTATTCCTTTAGACCCTCCTATCCACTGCTGCTCAGAGCCTTGGATCCTTTTTATTACCCTTGCCTTTTGGTTTTAAGGGCTATTGGCTTTTTGCTCTTGCCTTTTGGTTTAAAGAGCTTTTGGCTTTTTCTGCTTGCTTTTTCTTTTTCTTTCTATTTTTTTTGCCATTTTTCTTTTCTTTTTTTTCGCAAGCTTTTGTATTCACTGCTTTTTCTTGCTTCAAGAATCAATTTTATGATTTTTTAGATTATCAAATAACATGTCTCCTTTTCCATCATTCTTTCAAGAGCCAACATATTTAACATTCATAAACAACAATTTCAAAAAGTATTCATTCAGAAAACAAAAAGTATTGTCACCACATCAAAATAATTAAACTAGTTTCAAGGATGAATTCGAAACCCTGTACTTCTTGTTCTTTTGTTTTTAGAACATTTTTCATTTAAGAGAGGTGATGGATTCATAGGACATTCATAACTTTAAGGCATAGACACTTAAATACTAATGATCATGTAATAAGACACAAACATAAACATAAAGCATAGTAAACGAAAAACAGGAAAATAAGAACAAGGAGATTAAGGAACGGGTCCACCTTAGTGAGGGTGGCGTCTTCCTCTTCTTGAAGAACCAATGGTGCTCTTGAGCTCCTCTATGTCTCTTCCTTGTCTTTGTTGCTCCTCCCTCATAGCTCTTTGATCTTCTCTAATCTCATGGAGGATGATGGAGTGCTCTTGGTGCTCCATTCTTAGTTGTCCCATGTTTGAGCTTAATTCTCCTAGGGAGGTGTTGATTTGCTCCCAATAGTTTTGTGGAGGAAAGTGCATCCCCTGAGGCATCTCAGGGATTTCATGGTGAGGGATTTCCTCATGCTCTTGTTGAGTTCCACGATCTCTTGTTTGCTCCATCCTCTTCTTAGTGATGGGCTTGTCCTCTTCAATGAGGATGTCTTCCTCTATGTCAATTCTAGCCAAATTGCAGAGATGACAAATGAGGTGAGGAAAGGCTAACCTTGCCAAAGTAGAGGACTTGTCAGCCACCTTGTAGAGTTATTGAGGTATAATCTCATGAACATCCACTTCCTCCCCAATCATGATACTATGGATCATGATGACCCGGTCTATAGTAACTTCAGACCGGTTGCTAGTAGGAATGATTGAGCGTTGAATAAACTCCAACCATCCTCTAGCTACAGGCTTAAGGTCCAGTCTTCTCAATTGAACCGGCTTGCCTCTTGAGTCAACTTTCCATTGAGCTCCTTCCACACATATGTCCATGAGGACTTGATTCAACCTTTGATCAAAGTTAACCCTTCTAGTGTAGGGACGTGCATTTTCTTCCATCATTGGCAGGTTGAACGCCAGCCTTACATTTTCCGGACTGAAATCTAAGTATTTCCCCCGAACCATGGTAAGCCAATGCTTTGGATTCGGGTTCACACTTTGATCATGGTTCCTAGTGATCCATGCGTTTGCATAGAACTCTTGAACCATTAAGATCCCGACTTGTTGAATGGGGTTGGTGAGAACTTCCCAACCTCTTCTTCAGATCTCGTGTCGGATCTCCGGATACTCATTTTTTTTGAGCTTAAAAGGAACCTCAGGGATCACTTTCTTTTTGGCCACAACTTCATAGAAGTGGTCTTGATGGACCTTTGAGATGAATCTCTCCATCTCCCATGACTCAGAGGTGGAAGCAATTACCTTCTCTTTCCTCTTTCTTGAGGTTTCTTTGGCCTTAGGTGCCATTAATGGTTATGGAAAAACAAAAAGCAATGCTTTTACCATACCAAACTTAAAATGTTTGCTCATCCTCGAGAAAAAGAAGAAAGAAAGGAGGAGAAGAAGAAGAAAAATGGAGGATGAGGGAGAGAGGTGTGTATTCGGCCTAGGGGAAGAAGAAAGGGTTGTGTTGTGTGAAAATGAAGAAGGAAAGAGGGGTTTATATAGGAGTGGGGGAAGGTTTAGGGTTCGGCCATTAGGGTTGGGTTTGGGAGGGAAAAGATTTTGAATTTTGGAGGTAGGTGGGGTTTTTGGGGAAGAGAGGATGGATGTGAGTAGTGAAGAGGTGATGGGGTAGAGTGATTGAGGTGATTGGTGAGGGGTATTTGTGGAAGAGAGTTATGAAAAGGTGTGAAGAGGAGAGAAAAAAAATGTGGGGATCCTGTGGGGTCAAGGACTTAACATCCCTGCTCCAATTAGGCGTGTAAAACACCCTTAGCATGCATGTCTGGCGTTAAATGCCAGCTTGCTGCTTGTTTTTGGCATTTAACGCCACTTCCATGCTCTGTTCTGGCGTTAAACGCCAGTCTGGTGCTTGTTTCTGGCGTTTAACGCCAGCTTGATGCTTCTTTCTGGCGTTAAATGCCAGTTTGATGCTTCTTACTGGCGTTTAAACGCCAGTAAGTTCTTTCGCCACGATGAGCTATTTTTAATGCTGTTTTTATTCTATTTTTGATTTTTCAGTAGTTTTTGTGACTCCACATGATCATCAACCTAAAAAAAACATAAAATAACAATAGAAAATAAATAGATATAATTAAATAATATTGGGTTGCCTCCCAACAAGCTCTTCTTTACTGTCAATAGCTTGATAGTGAGCTCTCATGGAGCCTCACAGATATTCAGAGCAATGTTGGAATCTCCCAACATCAAACTTAGAGTTTGAAGTGGGGGTTCAACACCAAACTTAGAGTTTGGTTGTGGCCTCCTAACACCAAACTTAGAGTTTGACTGTGGGAGCTTTGGTTGACTCTACAGTGAGAGAAACTTTTCATGCTTCCTCTCCATGGTTACAGAAGGAGATCCTTGAGTTTTAAACACAAGGTTGTCCTCATTCAGTTGAAGGACCAATTCTCCTCTGTCCACATCAATCACAGCTCTTATTGTGGCTAGGAAGGGTCTTCCAAGGATGATGGATTCATCCTCATCCTTCCCAGTGTCTAGGATTATGAAATCAACAGGGATGTAAAGGCCTTCGACCTTTACTAACATGTCCTCTACTTGTCCATAAGCCTGTTTTCTTGAGTTGTCTGCCATCTCTAAAGAGATTCTGACAGCTTGCACCTCAAAGATCCCAAGTTTCTCCATTACAGAGAGTGGCATTAAGTTTATTCCTGACCCCAGGTCACACAGAGATTTCTCAAAGGTCATAGTGCCTATGTTACAGGGCATTAGAAATTTACCAGGATCCTATTTCTTTTGAGGTAATTTCTGCCTATCCAATGCATTTAGTTCATTGGTGAGCAAGGGAGGTTCATCTTCCCAAGTCTCATTACCAAATAATTTGGCATTCAGCTTCATGATTGCACCAAGCTACTTAGCAACTTGCTCTTCAGTAATGTCTTCATCCTCTTCAGAGGATGAATACTCATCAGAGCTCATGAAGGGCAGAAGGAAGTTCAATAGAATCTCTATGGTCTCTAGATGAGCCTCAGATTCCTTTGGTTCCTCAAAGGAAAACTCCATATTGGTCACTGAGCGTCCTAGGAGGTCTTCCTCACTAGGATTTACGTCCTCCTCCTCCTCTTTGGGTTCGGCCACACCAAGCAAGGTAATGGCCTTGCACTCTCTTTTTGGATTCTCTTCTGTATTGCTTGGGAGAGTACTGGAGGGGTTTCAGTGACTCTTTTAATCAGCTGGCCCACTTGTGCTTCCAGATTTCTAATGGAGGACCTTATTTTATTCATGAAACTTAGAGTGGCCTTAGATAGATCAGAGACTATATTTGCTAAGCTAGATAGATTCTGCTCAGAATTCTCTGTCTGTTGCTAAGTGGATGAAGGAAAAGGCTTGCTATTGCTAAACCTGTTTCTTCCACCATTATTAAAGCTTTATTGAGGCTTTTGTTGATCCTTCCATGAGAAATTTGGATGATTTATCCATGAAGGATTATAGGTATTCCCATAGGGTTCTCCCATGTAATTCACCTCTGCTATTGCAGGGTTCTCAGGATCATAAGCTTCTTCTTCAGAAGATGCCTCTTGAGTACTGTTGGATGCAGCTTGCAATCCATTCAGAGTCTGAAAAATCATATTGACTTGCTGAGTCAATATTTTATTCTTAGCCAATATGGCATTCAGAGTATCAATTTCAAGAACTCCCTTCCTCTGAGGCGTCCCATTACTCACAGGATTCCTTTTCAGAAGTGTACATGAAATGTTTATTTGCAACCATGTCAATGAGTTCTTGAGCTTCTGCAGGCGTTTTCTTTAGGTGAATGGATCCACCTGCAGAATGGTCAAATAACATCTTTGATAATTCAGATAGACCATCATAGAATATATCTAGGATGGTCCATTCTGAAAGCATGTCAGAAGGACACTTTTTGGTCAGTTGCTTATATCTCTCCCAAGCTTCATAGAGGGATTCACTTTCTTTCTATTTGAAGGTTTGAACATCCACTCTAAGCTTGCTAAGCTTTTGAGGAGGAAAGAACATGGCTAAGAAAGCCGTGACCAGCTTATCCCAAGAGTTCAGGCTATCTTTAGGTTGAGAGTCCAACCATATTCTAGCTCTGTCTCTTACAGCAAATGAGAAAAGCATAAGCCTATAGACCTCGGAGTCAACCCCATTGGTCTTAACAGTATCACAGATCTGCAAGAACTCAGTTAAGAACTGAAAAGGATCTTCTGATGGAAGTCCATGAAACTTGCAGTTCTGTTGCATCAGAGAAACTAATTGAGGCATTAGCTCAAAATTGTTTGCTCCAATGGCAGGGATTGAGATGCTTCTTCCATGTAAATTGAAATTTGGTGCAGTAAAGTCACCAAGCATCTTCCTTGCATTGTTATTATTTTCGGCCATGTCTCCTTCTTTTTCGAAAATTTCTATCAAATTTTCTCTAGAGAGTTGTGCTTTAGCTTCCCTTAGCTTCCTCTTCAGAGTCCTTTCAGGTTCAAGATCAGCCTCAACAAGAATGCTCTTATCCTTGTTCCTGCTCATATGAAAAAGAAGAAAACAGAAAAGAAGAGAAATCATCTATGTCACAGTATAGAGATTCCTTTATGTGAGTAGAAGAAGAAAAGAAATTCGAACACAGAAAGAAGGAGAGGGTTCGAATTTTTAAGAAGAAGAGAAGTGTTAGTAGATAAATAAATAATTAGAAGGAGGTGAGAGAGAAGAATTTTCGAAAATAATTGAAAAGAAAGGAGAGAAAAAACTATTTTTGTTTTTAATTTAAAATTAAAGTTAAAATTCAAAAATAAGAAAAGAAATAAAATTAAAATTAAAATTTAAAATAATTAGTTAATTAAAAAGTAATTTTGAAAAAGAGGAAGGTGATTTTCGAAAATTAGAGAGAGAAAATTAGTTAGGTAGTTTTGAAAAAGATAAGAATCAAACAAGATAAGATTAATTGAAAAAAAAAGATTTAAAAATCAATTTTGAAAAGATAAGAAGTTAGATAAGAAGTTAGAAAAGATTTTGAAATTAATTTTGAAAAAGATGTGATTGAAAAGATATGATTGAAAATCATTTTGAAAAAGATTTGAAAAGGAAATTAAAAAGATTTGATTTTTGAAATCAAAGTTGATTACTTGACTAACAAGAAATTTGAAGATATGATTTTAAAATTTAAAGATTGAACCTTTCTTAATAGGCAAGTAACAAACTTAAAAATTTTTGAATCAATCACATTAATTGTTAGTAAAGATTTTGAAATTATGAACAAGATAAGAAAAAGATTTTTGAAAATCAATTTGAAATTTTTGAAAATCATAAAAGAAAAATGAAAAAGATTTGATTTTTAAAAAAATTTGAAAAAGATAGAATTTTTAAATTGAAAATTTGATTTGACTCATAAGAAACAATTAAATTTAAAAAATTTTTGAAAAAGTCAACTCAAATTTTCGAAAGTTTATGAGAGAAAATAGGAAATATATTTTTTTGATTTTTGAATTTTAATGAAGAAAGAGAAAAACATAAAATTGATGCAAAACATAAAAATTTTTTATTAAAATAAAAGATGCATGCAAGAACACTATGAGTGTCAAGATGAACACCAAGAACACTTTGAATGTCAAGATGAACACCAAGAAATTATTTTTGAAAACTTTTAAGAAAAGAAAAACATGCAAGACACCAAACTTAGAAATTTTCAATGTTGAGACATTAATAATTCAAAAATGCATGTGAGAAACAAGAAAAGACACAAAACAAGAAATTTTAAAGATCAAACAAGAAGACTTACCAAGAACAACTTGAAGATCATGAAGAATGCAATGCATGAATTTTCAAAAAATGCAAGAAAGAGATAAACATGCAATTGACACCAAACTTAAAAACTGACACAAGACTTAAACAAGAAACATCAAATTATTTTTGATTTTATGATTTTATTAAAATTTTTGGTATTTTTCGAAAATTATTTGGAAAAAGCAAAATAAAGATTTCAAAATTTTTAATAGGAATTCCAGAAATCTTACAATGTTAGTCTAAAGCTCCAGTCCAGGAATTAGACATGGCTTACTAGCCAGTCAAGCTTTCAGTGAAAGCTCCGGTCCAAAACACTAGACATGGCCAATGGCCAGCCAAGCTTTAGCAGATACAAATCAGACATACAACAGCTGATACTTCATTCAACTTGCTTCTATGCTGATGAGTGGAAGCCTCGGTCCAAAAGAATTAGACATGGCTTTACAGCCAGCCAGGCTTCAACATGTTTCATGAAACTCTAGAATTCCTTCTTAAAAATTCTGAAGAACATAAAATAATTTACTTTTGAAATTTTTTTTTTGAAAATTTTTTCGAAAATAAAAAGAATAAAAACAAAAACTTAAAAGTAAAATAAGATTACCTAATCTGAGCAACAAGATGAACCGTCAGTTGTCCAAACTCGAACAATCCCCGGCAACGGCGCCAAAAACTTGGTCCACGAAATCGTGATCGTTCATTCCTTAGTAATGATGCATTCGCATATTTGCCATTTTAACTAGTTAGTTTAGTTAGTTTTGGCTTAGTTTCATTCACTTTCTTTGAAATAAACAAGCATTTGTGTGAGTTTTCTCTCCATGCATTCATGAACCAAGAACTAAGTGGAATTTGGCCATATTTGTGCAAAGAATTCAAGGAGTTGACAAATGAATTAGCATGAATGAATCTCTTGAAAATTGTTGCATAGAATGGCAAAACTTTGAAGCAAATTCTTTGGTTAATGATAGGTAATGAAGCAAGAAGGTCATGGAGAAAGAATTGGAGCAAGAAGCCTTGAGAATACATCAAGCTTGGCAAGGAGGCAGAGGACTTGCACGTTGCTAACTTGGAGTTACATTGGAGTGCTTGGCAACAACTCAAGAAGCAAGTTGGGCAAGAAGAAGAGGAGTTGTTGGCGTTGCCAACTTGGAGAAAGGGTGAGTGTTTGAAGGCAACGCACACAAGCAAGGCTTGGCCCTGGAGGAAGGGGAGCTGGCGTTGCCAATGCCAGGAACCATAGGCGTTATCCAAGGCAACGCCAAGCAACAAGAATGAAGCCTGGAGGAGTAGTCGAGCACGTTGCCAACTCCAAGAAGAGCTGGAGTGTTTGGTGACAACGCCCAAGCATGGAGAATGCCCAGGAAAAGGAGCCAACGTTGCCAACTTGGAGATATAGGGGCGTTATCCACAACAACTCCAGAAAGCTGGCAGCCTGACCTTACCTCCTTCAATGGAGTATATCTTGAGCTACAAAAATCCAAATGAGGTGATTCCAACGGCATTTGAAAGTAGACATCTAGAAATTTCCAACCATATATCATAGTATGGGGTTAGCATTCATTTTGAAGCTTCAAAAGCTGGCGTTGCCAACGCTGGAAACAAGGGCGTTTTTACCAAAAACGTGTGCGATTTTGGCAGCCTGACCAGGTCTCCTTCAAACGAGCATAACGTGAGTTGTAGAAATCCAAATTGAGTGATTCCAAGTGCATTGGAAAGCTTACATTCAGAGCTTTCCAACCATATATGATAGTCTATAGTGAAGCATGAAATGGAAGCTTGAATCAGAGTCATCTTTAGGCCCCAAAAACAAGAAAATGAGGTTGAAATTGAAGGAAGCCACAAGGCAACCCTGGAGAAGGGTCGAGCACGTTGGCAATGTGCTGCAAAGGGGGCATTGTTGGCAATAACGCCAGCCCATTGTTGCAGCCTTGGGAGGCTTGGCACGTTGCCAACTTGGGAGAAAGGGGGCGTTATCCACAACAACTTGGCAGCTTGACCTTACCTTCTTTGAGGAAGCATAACTTGAGCTAGAAAAATCCAATTGAGATGATTCCAAGTGCATTAGAAAGAAGACACTCTGAGCTTTCCAATGATATATGATAGTCCATATTGAAGCAGAGGTTGATACTCAAATTTTGGGCAACATTAAGCATGAGAGAAGGGTCAAGAAGAAGAAGAGCAAGTTGTTAGCAACAACTTGGGCCAACAACGCCCAAGTCTCAAAGCTCACTTCCAGGAAAGTCATTGGCACGTTGCCAACGTGCATTATGCCTGGCGTTATCACTAACAACGCCCCTCAATGGGCCAGATTTGATGACAACTTGCTCTGCTTCCTCTGTTCCTCACAAAGGCCAGCAACTTCTTCCTTTGAGCCAAGAATTCAACAATGAGAAAGCCCACATTGCTAGCCCAAATTGAAGATCTCTGAAGAAGTTTTAGGAGTAGTATAAATAGAGAAAAGTTTGGTACTTAGAGGGACCTTTTACTTTACTTTTTACTTTTGACTTGTTTTTAGACTTAGACATTTTTCTCACCGGTTTTCTATTTTGTTCTTCTTGCAACTTTGAATTACAGTTTTAAGAACTTCTTCTCCATTCTTCATCACTTCTTCTCTACTCAATTTGAATGTTTACTTTTGCATTTATTGTTTAATTTAGAGCTATGATTCACTAAACCCCATTTTCATTAGGGGGAGGAGCTCTACTCTTTTGAATGAGTTGATAAATTTTCTTTTCCTTCTCAATTCAAGTGGTTCATCTAAAAGGAAACTCTTGTTCTTCATAGATTCAATCACCATCGAGAGAGGGATTAATCTATATGAATTATGTAGTGAATTTGAGAAAGGAGCTACATAATTTAGTTTAGAGTTCATCCTTTCATGACTTCCTTGATCAATATACTTTGGTTGGTATGTGAGATGTAACCTTCCTTAGTTGAGATTCTGGAAGTTGTGTGGCTTGGATTAGAAATTGAGCTTCATCTCTTCTCATGAACAATTAGATCACGAGAGTGGCAATTGGTTGTGTTGAGAGAAATTGAGTCACCAAGAGATTGGGACTCAATTACCCACAAATTGCCATGGATCTATACCCATAATTGAGAAGGAATTGATCAACATCAATTCATGAAAATTTGTATCTCCGATCCTTAATGATCTCTCCATCATTCATTCTCATTTCTTTTGCTCTTTAGTTGTTTGAATACCCATTACCCAATTCCCTTCTACATTCTTGCAATTCATTATTCTTGTCATTTACATGCTGTTTCTATATTTCTTGCTATTTACTCTTATGCTCTTTAAAATTCTGCAATCTTTACTTTCTTGCAATTTATCTTTAATGTCATTTAAGTTTCTTGTATTTTAAGTTTCAGTTATTTACTTTCATCTTCTTTCTCTCTTCTAGTTCTTTAAATTCCTTGCCATTTAACTTTTTGCAATTATGTTCAAAACTCACAAATCTCATGAAATCAAAACCATGTTTGCTTGACTAAATCTACCATTTGACTAAAGTTGCTTAATCTACCAATCTCCGTGGGATCGACCTCACTCTTAGTGAGTTTTATTACTTGATACGACCCGGTATACTTGCGGGTAAATACGTGAAATTGATTTTTTTACGTATCAAGTTTTATTACTCGAAGAAGATTCAAATCCAAACACAATGAGCTTATCTTCAGTTGGATGTCAAGCAAAGATGTTGTTCCGGAGTTATCTTTCAAGCTAAAAAAGGAAGAATACCCTGAGATACAAAAAATAATTAGAAAGAGGGGATGGGAGCTTCTTTGTAACCAACCTCAAGAGGTAAGCATGTTACTCATCCATGAGTTTTACACCAATGTGATAAGAGAATTTGTTGATGAAGAGCCATACATGAGCTATGTAAGAGGGGTGAAGGTTAACTTTAGTCCAGACACCATCAACAGGGTGCTAAAGATCAAACCAAAACGTTTCAAACAAGCTAGCTATGAGGAAAGGGTTGAAAATGATCCAAGATATATGGATATACTAAGTGACTTGTGCAGAGTGAGCACGGATTGGGTGTTGGACTCAAAAAAACAACCACTCAAACTCAGAAGAGGTGATCTCATACCTCAAGCAAAGGGATGGCATGACATAGTAAGGAGATCATTAATCCCTACTTCAAATAATTCTGAAGTGACAGTGAATAGAGCAATAATGATCCACTGCATAATGAAAGGAGGGGAGATCAATGTGGGAGAAATCATAGCCACAAACAACATTGACATAGCTGAGAAGGTCAAACAGGACAGTTGGCTAGGATATCCTAGCACTATTCTGCGTTTATGTGAAGAAGCTGGAGTACCTCTCCAAGAATTTGGAGAAACTGACGTGGTCTCTATTGGAAAACCCCTCACCAAGGAAAGGTTGGAATTTATCACCACAACACAATTGGAGAGGCAACCTTTAGCAAGAAGAAAAAAATAGAAAACCGGTGAGAAAAATGTCTAAGTCTAAAAACAAGTCAAAAGTAAAAAGTAAAGTAAAAGGTCCCTCTAAGTACCAAACTTTTCTCTATTTATACTACTCCTAAAACTTCTTCAGAGATCTTCAATTTGGGCTAGCAATGTGGGCTTTCTCATTGTTGAATTCTTGGCTCAAAGGAAGAAGTTGCTGGCCTTTGTGAGGAACAGAGGAAGCAGAGCAAGTTGTCATCAAATCTGGCCCATTGAGGGGCGTTGTTAGTGATAACGCCAGGCATAATGCACGTTGGCAACGTGCCAATGACTTTCCTGGAAGTGAGCTTTGAGACTTGGGCGTTGTTGGCCCAAGTTGTTGCTAACAACTTGCTCTTCTTCTTCTTGACCCTTCTCTGATGCTTAATGTTGCCCAGAATTTGAGTATCAATCCTCTGCTTCAATATGGACTATCATATATCATTGGAAAGCTCAGAGTGTCTTCTTTCTAATGCACTTGGAATCATCTCAATTGGATTTTTCTAGCTCAAGTTATGCTTCCTCAAAGAAGGTAAGGTCAAGCTGCCAAGTTGTTGTGGATAACGCCCCCTTTCTCCCAAGTTGGCAACGTGCCAAGCCTCCCAAGGCTGCAACAATGGGCTGGCGTTATTTCCAACAACGCCCCCTTTGCAGCACGTTGCCAACGTGCTCGACCCTTCTCCAGGGTTGCCTTGTGGCTTCCTTCAATTTCAACCTCATTTTCTTGTTTTTGGGGCCTAAAGATGACTCTGATTCAAGCTTCCATTTCATGCTTCACTATAGACTATCATATATGGTTGGAAAGCTCTGAATGTAAGCTTTCCAATGCACTTGGAATCACTCAATTTGGATTTCTACAACTCAAGTTATGCTCGTTTGAAGGAGACCTGGTCAGGCTGCCAAAATCGCACACGTTTCTGGTAAAAACGCCCTTGTTTCCAGCGTTGGCAACGCCAGCTTTTGAAGCTTCAAAATGAATGCTAACCCCATACTATGATATATGGTTGGAAAGCTCTGGATGTCTACTTTCAAATGCCGTTGGAAGCACTTCATTTGGAGTTTTGTAGCTCAAGATATACTCCATTGAAGGAGGTAAGGTCAGGCTGCCAGCTTTCTGGAGTTGTTGTGGATAACGCCCCTATATCTCCAAGTTGGCAACGTTGGCTCCTTTTTCTGGGCATTCTCCATGCTTGGGCGTTGTCACCAAACACTCCAGCTCTTCCTGGAGTTGGCAACGTGCTCGACTACTCCTCCAAGCTTCATTCTTGTTGCTCGGCGTTGCCTTGGATAACGCCTATGGTTCCTGGCGTTGGCAACGCCAGCTCCCCTTCCTCTAGGGCCAAGCCTTGCTTGTGTGGCGTTGCCTAGGAACACGCCTATGGTTCCTGGCGTTGGCAACGCCCTCGACACTCTCTCCTTGGCCAAATTCTTCTAGCTCAGCGTTGTCTTGAGTAACTCACCCTTTCTCTCAAGTTGGCAACGCCAACATCTACTCTCCAGGGTGCTTGGCGTTGCCTTCAACAACTCACCCTTTCTCCAAGTTGGCAACGCCAACTTCTACTCTTCTTCTTGCCCAACTTGCTTCTTGATTTGTTGCCAAACACTCCAATGTAACTCCAAGTTAGCAACGTGCATAGTCTTCACAGGAAACCACTTTCTTGCAAGGTTGCTTGTGCTCTTCCTCAAGTGAGGCTTCATTGGCGTTGGCAACTTGAATTCCAAGTTGGCAACGTGCATCTTATTCTTGAAAGAGTTGTTGGCCACTTGCTTGCTTCATTCTTGCTTCCATGCTTTCTTGTTTCATCACCTATCATTAACAAAGGAAATTGCTTCAAAGTCTTACCAATCCATGCAATCAATTTCATGAGATTCATTCATGCTAATTCATTTGTCAACTCCTTGAATTCTTTGCACAAATATGGCCAAATTCCACCTAGTTCTTGGTTCATGAATGCATGGAGAGAAAACTCACACAAATGCTTGTTTATTTCAAAGAAAGTGAGTGAAACTAAGCCAAAACTAACTAAACTAACTAGTTAAAAATGGCAAATATGCGAATGCATCACAACACCAAACTTAAATCTTGCTTGTCCTCAAGCAAGAAAAGAATCATGTAATAGAGATTGACAATCCAAGGTTAGAAGAAAAGCAAGTTAATGTTCATGGCAAGCTAGTTTTCTATGCATGCTACAATCACAAAAGAAATGTAAATGATTGATGCTTCTATCTAGCTCACTTTATAAAATCTTTTTCTTATATTTCTTCCTTGAAACAAGATTTTGATTTTTTTATTAGCTTCTCCTTTTGGGTGCTTTGCCCCATGAGTTGATAACAAAACTACGACTCTAAATGCTTTGTTTTCAAGTATTACCACTTGATACATAAGCACCACAAGCATTTAATTAGAGGACTTCATTAAGCTCATTTATTTCTTTTCTTGACTCTCTAATCATTGATGCTCAGAGCCTTGAGCTTTGAGGGAGTGCTTTTGCACTTGAGCCTAGCCTTGACTTCTAAGTGTTTTGTTTTCAAGCATTTTACTTGATACATAAACACCACAAGTACATAACAATGAAATTGTCATTGGTACTCAGAGCCTTCAGCTTTCTCATTCTTTCCCTTTTTCTTTTCTTGCCTTAATTGCATTTGCTTCTTCAAGGTTTTCATGATTTTCAAAAGATTTCACAAAATGTCCTAGATGAAAACTTCAATTAAATAAAATCTAATGTACTTGAGCAACAATCAATCATACTAGCTTTCCAATACTTGTATGCACATACTAAATTCTTCTTTTATTCCTTGTTTGTTTATGATCATGATGCTTTATTGCTTTTGAATTCACAAAACTCAAGTTGGTAGTTATAATGTCACAGCAGCATATTGCAATTTAGAAATCAAACTATGCCTATTCATACCATACATGTATACAGAGAAGGTAATAAGACAATCATGCAATTTAAAGTGCTGGAAACAAATGAGAGGAAAAAGAACTTTACAACCTTGTAATTTATCTTCTCTATTGCTGTCCTTTTCCTCCTTTTCTTTCCCTTCCCACACCAAACTTCGAATGATTGCTTGTCCTCAAGCAACAATTAGAACCGTGGCTATGGGGCTAAGATAGATCATGAATGTCTTACACAATGAAACATTAGTAGCACATGTGTTTTAAGCAAACAAAATTAAAGATAACAATTAAGGCACAAGAGACAGAGACATTTTGATTGCAAACTTAAGAAGGTGAGCACAATACATTGCATAAAAGATAAGTAGCACACCAAACTTAGTGTGACACTTTCACTTGGAATTAATGCAAGTATCCAGTAAAGATTGGAAACAAATTTTGTTGCATAGCAACACCAAACTTAGAATGCAATCATATGTCAATTTATTTGAATTAAAACTAAGCAAATGAAACTGTTGTATGTTAAATACAATCACCAAGCTAAGAATCTGTCATGAATAAGGATCTCTTGGTAATGTATTAACAAAAACAGTTAATAAGCAAACTAAATGAAAGCATTTAAAGATAGAAAAATAACTAAAGCAAGTAGAATGAAAAAGTGTCAAATCAAAAGAGAAAAATAAAACTGCAGAGGCATTATGATTATGCAGAAAAGTAGTGTTGCTTGAATAAATTGCATAGAAAATAAATGGCACACCAAACTTAGAATCTTGGTGTGTCACTTTCATTTTTGATTTGATGCAATCATCCAAAAAGATTGAAAACAATTTGTTGCAAGGCAACACCAAACTTAAAATGTAACCATATGCCAATTTATTGAATTTAAATAAAACAAAGAACGAAAACAAAGCAGAGAAGAGAAATTATACCTATGGTTGACATGTTGTTCACTTTCTTCCTCTTCTTCCAGTTTGTTAATAGGAATGACCTTAAGGGGGGAGAAGATTCAGCTAGTGTCCCCTGTCTTAACCTCTCCTCAGCAAGCTTTCTTTTGTTAATGGCTTGATTGAGCTTGCTTGCTGGATCAGGGGGAGGATTGCTTGTGGTTGACCTTTTTTTCTTCATGAATATTGTCCTTGGTAGCTTGGTCACAATCCTCTTCTTGGTGCTTTTGTTAATTGCCTTCACTTCCTTGAATCCAAGTCTTGGTGGTTGTGTGATTGTTGGAGTCTTCTTTTCATCAAGAGTTCCTTGTAATAGTGGTTCAATGAGCTCTTCCTCTGTGTACTTCTCTGCTTCACTTGAGTGTGATTTCTCTTGAGTGTCTTCCTCACGTTCTTGCTCTTCCACTTCCTCTTTTACACTCAACATTTGCTTTAATAGCTCTTTCATGGAAGAGGTTTGTTGTTCTTCCCAAGATTTCTTCATCTCCTCTTCATATCTTTCAATCATGGATTCAATTATTGAGCCATTTTGTTTCAGGGAAGTTTGAGAGAGTTGTGAGTTTTCATGTTCCCTTGTCATCTCAAATGGATTTTGTGAAGATGAAGCCACAGGTTCAAACACCTCCACAACTTCCTTTTCCATTGAACTTTCACTTGATACAGAGGTTTCCTCATTTTGTTTTTCCACTTCCTCACCCACAATTTGGTCTTCATCCTCCTTGCTAAGCTCTAAGTGTCCATCCATCTTCTTAAAAAGGCTCTCTCGTTCCTTCCAATATTGTTCTTGTCTTTCCAAGAGTTCTCTAGCTCTCTCTTGAGTTTCTAGGCAACTTTGGAGGCATTGTTCTATTTGTAGAGAGAGAGGAGAAGGTTGGGGTGGACTTGTGGATGTTGTGGTGAAGTATTGTTGAGGGATATGGAATGAATTGTGTGGGTAATCAAATGTATTTTGTGGTTGATGACTTGAATTGTATGGATTTTGGAAGGAATTTTGTGTTGAGGCAAACTCAAGTGATGAAGAATTTTGATATGAAAAATTTGGAGGTGAGGTTGGATAATTAAGAGGTGAGGGCTCTTGATGGACGGGATAGGAAACATTGAATTCTCTTTGGTTTTGTCCTTCCCAATCACAATTTGGATAGTTGTCCCATTCATAGGAGTATGAATCATTTTGTGTTCTTGGGAAGTACCCCATTTGGTTTGATTGCTCATGATCCATCATTTCTTGTTGATATTCCCATCCACCATGAGGATAATGACATAAATCATTTTGTGGTGGTGGGCAATATCCCATATGATTCTCTTGCTCATCTTGTGGTTCTGAAGCATATCTCCATGGATTGGAGTGCTCAGAATTTGTAATTTCTTGGCGATACTCCCAGCCACCATTAGAATAATGACTTGAATCATTTTGTGGTGGTGAGAAATATCCCATATGATTTTATTGCTCATCTTGTGGTTCTGAAGCATATCTCCATGGATTGGAGTGCTCAGAATTTGCAATTTCTTGGCGATACTCCCAACCACCATTAGAATAGTCAATTGGTGATGGTGGGTGATATCCCAGAAAAATTGTTTGATCACAAGATGAGTTGAACTCCATTTGAATTTTGTAAAACACAACACCAAATAAAATTGAAATTCATGTCACAGAGAAGAATTTCTTAGTGAGGCAATAACTCAAACACCTTAGTGTCAAAAAGAAAAAAAAAATTAAAAGAACTGTACAAAGCAAACACAAAGAAAATGCTTAATCTAAACTACCATTCACTTAATCATTGTCAATCTTTTCCAATCCCCAGCAACGGCGCCAAAAACTTGATACGTAAAAAAAATCAATTTCACGTATTTACCGGCAAGTATACCGGGTCGTATCAAGTAATAAAACTCACTAAGAGTGAGGTCGATCCCACGGAGATTGGTAGATTAAGCAACTTTAGTCAAATGGTAGATTTAGTCAAGCAAACATGGTTTTGATTTCATGAGATTTGTGAGTTTTGAACATAATTGCAAAAAGTTAAATGGCAAGGAATTTAAAGAACTAGAAGAGAGAAAGAAGATGAAAGTAAATAACTGAAACTTAAAATACAAGAAACTTAAATGACATTAAAGATAAATTGCAAGAAAGTAAAGATTGCAGAATTTTAAAGAGCATAAGAGTAAATAGCAAGAAATATAGAAACAGCATGTAAATGACAAGAATAATGAATTGCAAGAATGTAGAAGGGAATTGGGTAATGGGTATTCAAACAACTAAAGAGCAAAAGAAATGAGAATGAATGATGGAGAGATCATTAAGGATCGGAGATACAAATTTTCATGAATTGATGTTGATCAATTCCTTCTCAATCATGGGTATAGATCCATGGCAATTTGTGGGTAATTGAGTCCCAATCTCTTGGTGACTCAATTTCTCTCAACACAACCAATTGCCACTCTCGTGATCTAATTGTTCATGAGAAGAGATGAAGCTCAATTTCTAATCCAAGCCACACAACTTCCAGAATCTCAACTAAGGAAGGTTACATCTCACATACCAACCAAAGTATATTGATCAAGGAAGTCATGAAAGGATGAACTCTAAACTAAATTATGTAGCTCCTTTCTCAAATTCACTACATAATTCATATAGATTAATCCCTCTCTCGATGGTGATTGAATCTATGAAGAACAAGAGTTTCCTTTTAGATGAACCACTTGAATTGAGAAGGAAAAGAAAATTTATCAACTCATTCAAAAGAGTAGAGCTCCTCCCCCTAATGAAAATGGGGTTTAGTGAATCATAGCTCTAAATTAAACAATAAATGCAAAAGTAAACATTCAAATTGAGTAGAGAAGAAGTGATGAAGAATGGAGAAGAAGTTCTTAAAACTGTAATTCAAAGTTGCAAGAAGAACAAAATAGAAAACCGGTGAGAAAAATGTCTAAGTCTAAAAACAAGTCAAAAGTAAAAAGTAAAGTAAAAGGTCCCTCTAAGTACCAAACTTTTCTCTATTTATACTACTCCTAAAACTTCTTCAGAGATCTTCAATTTGGGCTAGCAATGTGGGCTTTCTCATTGTTGAATTCTTGGCTCAAAGGAAGAAGTTGCTGGCCTTTGTGAGGAACAGAGGAAGCAGAGCAAGTTGTCATCAAATCTGGCCCATTGAGGGGCGTTGTTAGTGATAACGCCAGGCATAATGCACGTTGGCAACGTGCCAATGACTTTCCTGGAAGTGAGCTTTGAGACTTGGGCGTTGTTGGCCCAAGTTGTTGCTAACAACTTGCTCTTCTTCTTCTTGACCCTTCTCTCATGCTTAATGTTGCCCAAAATTTGAGTATCAACCTCTGCTTCAATATGGACTATCATATATCATTGGAAAGCTCAGAGTGTCTTCTTTCTAATGCACTTGGAATCATCTCAATTGGATTTTTCTAGCTCAAGTTATGCTTCCTCAAAGAAGGTAAGGTCAAGCTGCCAAGTTGTTGTGGATAACGCCCCCTTTCTCCCAAGTTGGCAACGTGCCAAGCCTCCCAAGGCTGCAACAATGGGCTGGCGTTATTGCCAACAATGCCCCCTTTGCAGCACATTGCCAACGTGCTCGACCCTTCTCCAGGGTTGCCTTGTGGCTTCCTTCAATTTCAACCTCATTTTCTTGTTTTTGGGGCCTAAAGATGACTCTGATTCAAGCTTCCATTTCATGCTTCACTATAGACTATCATATATGGTTGGAAAGCTCTGAATGTAAGCTTTCCAATGCACTTGGAATCACTCAATTTGGATTTCTACAACTCACGTTATGCTCGTTTGAAGGAGACCTGGTCAGGCTGCCAAAATCGCACACGTTTTTGGTAAAAACGCCCTTGTTTCCAGCGTTGGCAACGCCAGCTTTTGAAGCTTCAAAATGAATGCTAACCCCATACTATGATATATGGTTGGAAATCTCTAGATGTCTACTTTCAAATGCCGTTGGAATCACCTCATTTGGATTTTTGTAGCTCAAGATATACTCCATTGAAGGAGGTAAGGTCAGGCTGCCAGCTTTCTGGAGTTGTTGTGGATAACGCCCCTATATCTCCAAGTTGGCAACGTTGGCTCCTTTTCCTGGGCATTCTCCATGCTTGGGCGTTGTCACCAAACACTCCAGCTCTTCTTGGAGTTGGCAACGTGCTCGACTACTCCTCCAGGCTTCATTCTTGTTGCTTGGCGTTGCCTTGGATAACGCCTATGGTTCCTGGCATTGGCAACGCCAGCTCCCCTTTCTCCAGGGCCAAGCCTTGCTTGTGTGCGTTGCCTTCAAACACTCACCCTTTCTCCAAGTTGGCAACGCCAACAACTCCTCTTCTTCTTGCCCAACTTGCTTCTTGAGTTGTTGCCAAGCACTCCAATGTAACTCCAAGTTAGCAACGTGCAAGTCCTCTGCCTCCTTGCCAAGCTTGATGTATTCTCAAGGCTTCTTGCTCCAATTCTTGCTCCATGACCTTCTTGCTTCATTACCTATCATTAACCAAAGAATTTGCTTCAAAGTTTTTCCATTCTATGCAACAATTTTCAAGAGATTCATTCATGCTAATTCATTTGTCAACTCCTTGAATTCTTTGCACAAATATGGCCAAATTCCACTTAGTTCTTGGTTCATGAATGCATGGAGAGAAAACTCACACAAATGCTTGTTTATTTCAAAGAAAGTGAATGAAACTAAGCCAAAACTAACTAAACTAACTAGTTAAAATGGCAAATATGCAAATGCATCAAGTAACGGCGTCAAAACTTTATACGCACGTTCATAATCTTAATTCTTTGTCACAACTTCGCACAACTAACCAGCAAGTGCATTGGGTCGTCCAAGTAATAAACCTTACGTGAGTAAGGGTCGATCCTACGGAGATTGTCGGCTTGAAGCAAGCCATGGTCACCTTATAAATCTCAGTCAGGCGGATTCAAATGGTTACAGAGTTTTAATAATTAAAAGATAAATAAAACGTAAAATAAAGATAAAGATACTTATGTAATTCATTGGTGAGAATTTCAGATAAGCGTATAGAGATGCTTTCGTTCCTCCTGAACCTCTGCTTTCCTGCTGTCTTCATCCAATCATTCATACTCCTTTCCATGGAAAGCTTTGTGTAGGGCATCACCGTTGTCAATAGCTACTTCCCGTCCTCTCAGTGAAAATGGTCTAAGATGCGCTGTCACCGCACTGCTATTCATCTGTCAGTTCTCGATCATACTGGAATAGGATTCAGTAATCCTTTTGCATCTGTCACTACGCCCAGCACTCGCGAGTTTGAAGCTCGTCACAGCCATCCCTTCCTAGATCCTACTCGGAATACCACAGACAAGGTTTAGACTTTCCGGACCTCAAGAATGGCCGCCAATAGTTCTAGCCTATACCACGAAGACTCTGATCTCACGATCAGAAGGCTAAGAGATACACATTCAAGCTTGTTTGCATGTAGAACGGGAGTATTTTTCAAGCACGCGTTCATAAGTGAGAATGATGATGAGCGTCACATAATCATCACATTCATCATGTTCTTGTGTGCGAATGAATATCTTAGAGAAGAAATAGGCTTGAATTGAATAGAAAAACAATAGTACTTTGCATTAATTCATGAGGAACAGCAGAGCTCCACACCTTAATCTATGGTGTGTAGAAACTGTACCGTTGAAAATACATAAGAACAAGGTCCAGTTATGGCCGAATGGCCAGCCTCCATAGAGGTCTAAGATAGCATAAAACTAATCAAAGATCAGATCCAAAGACTCTGAATACAATAGTAAAAGGTTATCTTTATACTAAACTAGTTACTAGGGTTACAAAAATGAGTAAATGATGCAGAAATTTACTTCCGGGCCCACTTGGTGTATGCTTGGGCTGAGCATTGAAGCTTTCACGTGCAGAGGTCTTTCAAGAAGTTAAACGCCAGTTTGTAACCTGTTTCTGGCGTTTAACTCTACTTTGCAACCTGTTTCTGGCGTTTAACTCTAGAATAGGGCAGAGAGCTGGCGTTGAACGCCAGTTTGTGTCATCTAAACTCGGGCAAAGTATGGACTATTATATATTTCTGGAAATCCATGGATGTCTACTTTCCAACGCAATTGAGAGAGCACCATTTGGACTCCTGTAGCTCCAGAAAATCCACTTTGAGTGCAGGGAGGTCAGAATCCAACAGCATCTGCAGTCCTTCTTCAACCTCTGAATCTGATTTTTGCTCAAGTCCCTCAATTTCAGCCAGAAATTACCTGAAATCACAGAAAAACACACAAACTCATAGTAAAGTCCAGAAATGTGATTTTTATTTAAAAACTAATAAAAATATACTAAAAACTAACTAAATCATACTAAAAACTATGTAAAACCAATGCCAAAAAGCGTA
The DNA here is from genome assembly GCF_059453495.1 of Arachis ipaensis. Lineage (NCBI taxonomy): Eukaryota > Viridiplantae > Streptophyta > Magnoliopsida > Fabales > Fabaceae > Arachis > Arachis ipaensis. The sequence goes on from NC_142439.1 coordinate 100,818,738, forward strand.
TAAATTATCCGCTCATCAGCCACTAAGAAAAATAAAGTAGAATAAGATAAAACAAAAGTAAGACTGAAACAGAACGATCATACTATGGTGGGTTGTCTCCTACCTAGCACTTTGCTTTTACGTCCTTAAGTTGGACGATCTTCAAGCTCATTCTGCTTCTGTTGGTGGGTCCTCCAAGAGGAAGACCTCTAGCTCTTTGTGTTCCTTCATCTTCTCACCATGATAAAGCTTTAAGCGATGTCCATTGACCTTGATGTAATTGGAACTTGAAGGATGACGTAGGTGGAAGACTCCATATGGCTCTGCCTTCTCCACTCTGTAGGGACCTTCCCATCCGGATCTCAGCTTACCTGGCATGAGTCTCAGACTGGAGTTGTAAAGGAGAACCAGATCTCCTGGTTTGAACTCTCTTCTCTTGATATGCTTATCATGCACAGCCTTCATCTTCTCTTTGTATACTCTGTAGTTATCATAAGCTTCGAGTCGAAGGGTCTCCAGTTCTGCCAGTTACAGCTTCCTTTCAGTACCAGCTTGCTCAAAATTCTTGTTGCACTCCCTCACCGCCCAGAAAGCCTTGTGTTCCACCTCTATCGGAAGGTGGCAAGCCTTTCCGTACACTAAGCGGAAGGGGCTCATCTCAATGGGTGTTGATAAACCACTATTTCATGGTTTATCTTGTGCTCAATTGAGTGGTTTTTATCAACTCTTTACCCACTTATTCATACTATTTGTATGGTTTTACATTTGCCTTCCTAATTATGTGCTTTGATTGAAAACATGCTTCTTTGGCCTTAAGTTCCCTATGTTTAAATCCTCTCTTATTACCATTGGATGCCTTGATATGTGTGTTAAGTGATTTCAGAGATTACAGGGCAGGAATGGCTCAGAGGATGAAAAGGAAGCATGCAAAAGTGGAAGGAATACAAGAAGTTGGAGAAATTGCTAAGCTGTCCAGCCTGACCTCATCGCACTCAAACAACTATAACTTTAGCTAAAGAGGTCCAAATGACGCGGTTCTAGTTTTTTTGGAAAGCTAACATCTAGGGCTTCGATTTGATCTATAATATGCCATAGTTTTCATGACTCTAGGCAATGCGAACGCACGATCCACGCGGACGCATTGCAGTGACGAAAATCAGCGTGGTAGATTTCTTCTCCAGCAATTTCTGAGCTGTTTTCGACCCAGTTTTCGGCCCAAAAAACACAGATTAGAGGCTATAAAGTGGGAAATCCATTCATTCATAATCATCAGCTCATAATTCATAATTTAGATGTAGTTTTTAGAGAGAGAGGTTCTCTCCTCTCTCTTAGGATTTATAATTAAGATTTCTCTTGCTTTCAAGATTGTTTCTTTTTATCAGGTTCAATTTTCCTTTTATTTATTTTCCCAATTAATTTATGAATATCCATGTTAGATTTGATTTCTTTTATTAATGCAATTTGAGGTATTTTCAGATTTAATTTTGCTTTGCTTTATTTATATGGATGCTTTTAATTTAATTTAGATATTTTCTTCCTTTTGGCTCTGGTTAAGTAATTGGTGACGCTTGAGTTATCAAACTCGAGGTGTTGACTAAAAATTGGAATTCTTCAAGAACTAATTTGAGTTTCAATAACTCTAGCCTTTCCCAAGAAAATACTAGGACTTGAGGATTCAAAAATTAATTCATCCACTTAACTTACCTTCATAGTTAGAGGTTAATAAGGTGGGAGAAAAATTCAATTCTCATCACAATTGATAAGGATAACTATGATAGGACTTCCAGTTCTTATACCTTGCCAAGAGTTTATTTTATAGTTATTTATTTATTTTACTTGTCATTTAAATTAACTGCTCCTTATTTTAAAAACCCCAAATTTACAAAACTCATAACCAATAATAAGAACACCTCCCTGCAATTCCTTGAGAAGACGACCCGAGGTTTAAATACTTCGGTTATCAATTTATTTAGGGGTTTGTTACTTGTGATAACCAAAAAGTTTGTACGAAAGGTTGATTGCTTGGTTTAGAAACTATACTTGCAACGAGAACTTATTGTAAATTCTAAACCATCAATCTTCAGTTCGTCAAAATGGCGCCGTTGCCGGGAAATTGCAAACGTGTGCCTTATTATTGGTTAATGAAAATATTTTCTTTTGCTTGTTTATTTATTTTTATTTTTATTTTTATTTTTTCTTTTTCATAAATTAAGAGGTTATTGGTTTTTATTTAGTTATTAAATTTTTTTTCCAAAAATTTGTTTTCGGTGTTCATCTTGATCATCAAGTTGTTCTTAGTTGTTTTCTCCGTTTTGATCTAAAAATTTTAAGTTTGGTGTCATTTTATTGTTTTTCTCTATTCTCATTTAATTCAAAAATATGTTTTCTCTTTATTTTAATTGAATTTTTGAAATTTGCGTAAATTTTTTTTTTTCAGATTTTGATTTTAAAATTTTTATCTTATCTTATCTTAGTTTTAAATTTCAAAATTCAAATCTTTTTCAAAATCTTATCTTATCTTATTTCAAAATCAAATTTCAAATTTCAAATATTTAAATTCCAAAATTCAATTTTCAAAATTCAAATTTCAAAATTTAAAAAAATTCAAATTTAAAAATTTTCAAATTTCAAATTTCAAAATTCAAAATTTAATTTTCAAATTCAAAAAATTTAAATTTCAAATAACCTTTTAATTTAAAATTGTTTTTATTTTTGTTTTTAATTTTTATTTGCTACTATGAACTCTCACCCCTTTGACTATGAGTCTGGTTACAATTATATTGCAGGAAGAGGAAATTAAAATGAGAACATGTATCAAGGTTGGAACAATCAAAGATGGGAGGAGCCACAAGGATTTGATCAACCCTCATGCAACAACCACCTCCAATGGACTATCAACAACCACCACCATATGCCTATAAACCCTCTCCTCAATATGACTTTGGACCACCATACTCAGAAGCCCCTTTTCACCATTCACCTCCATATCGTATCCACCATACCAACCACCTTATGAGCCAAATGAACCCTCCTATCCACCCCAAACCTCCATGGAGAAAGCACTTACTGATCTAAACTCTGCTATACAAGCTCTCGTCGCCCAAATCGGACCACCAAATACCTTCAACAATTAACCCTCAAGGTCTAGTGCACTTCCTTTTCAACCACAAAATGATCTCTCCATCCCATCACCACCATCCATGGAAGAGCACCCACATCCATCAATCCAAGAGCAACATGATCCCAATGATGCTATTGACAAAGAACAAGAGAGAAGGGATCATCTTCACAAATCCATACTTCATAAGGAGCTAGAGGAGGCCCTAAAGGTGAAGGTAGTAAAAACCCTTGAAGATGAAAGAATAGTTGAAAGGAGTTGTCATGGAAAGAAAATCATAAAGGATGAGTACGATTTTATATTAAAACTACTGGACAAAGCAGTAATTATTGAAGAGGAAAAAGTGGTTGAAGACTTGCGAGATGCTGAACCTCCATGGGAAAGTCAAGACATAGAGCCTCCTTCCAAGATAGTTGCATTTGATGTTGAGGAGGGTGTACAACCTCCAAGGCATAGGCTGGTTGAAGACTTGGAAGAGGTTGATCAAGAGATGGAGATTCAAGAAAAAGAGGCACAACCTTCCATGCCCTTGGTGAGAAATGAAGAAGAGATTGAATTGGAAGAAAGCTACCAAGAGGAAGAGGTTGAAATTGAAGAAGCTTGCAAAGAGGTGGAAGATGTCAAAGAAGAGCACAAGGAAGTAGAGCTTGCAAGTTCATTAGAGACACCTCCCCCAAGGCCATTACCGTCCAACACAACATTCAAATGGGTAAAATTCTCATCCTTGACCTTTACTTTCCCACTTGAATATGGGCTACTAGAGACGGATGGTCAACTTAGAGTTCTTTGTGGCATTAAGAGTAAGAGGAAGATGGTCAGTGGTAAGAATTGTCCTGCAAGGTTCATTATGGTTGGAAGCTTTAAGTTTAAACGCAGAGGTTGGTGTAGAGCTCAATTGAATGGGTATGGGAAGTTGTTTGGACGCTTCAGTGAGAATTCTAAGGCTGAACCACTCAGATGGAATCATGATAATCAACTTGAAGACGGGTGTAGAAACAAGATTTGGGATCCAAGAATATATGAGGATCAATTTTGGGAGCTCAAAGCTTGCAAAGAACTCCATCAAAGCTTGAGAAATTTACTTGGTATTGATAGAGCTTATTGGAAGTCCAAGCATTGGTGGAAGTTTCAAGACGAGTTCAAGCACAAGTCACCATAACAGGAAGCTCACCAAATGTCCAACTTAAGGACTTTAACTAAAAGTGCTAGGTGGGAGACAACCCACCATGGTATGATCGTCCTTTTTTCAGTTTTAATTCTAGTCTGTTTTGTTTGTTTTTAAGTTTTGATTGGACCTGGAATCATGCATAACATTGCATTCTACATACTGCATTATTAAAAAAAAAAAGAGAAAAGCACGCACGCGACGTGGCAGCGTCGCTGACGCATCCGCATCACCAGTGCATTTTGAAGAAAAGAGAATTGGACAGAGAGTCACGTGAGAGCGTGGCTGGAGGCGTGCCTGTGGCACAAATTGACCCACGCGACCGCGTCACTGACGCGTCCGCGTCGTTTGGAAAAATGCCTCCCACGCGTCCGCATCACCCACGCGAACGCGTGGCTCTGTGAAATCGACGTAAAAGGGTGTAAGGCAGTAAGTTGGGCTGGAATGAGGCTGGAACCATGCTAGAAGCACAAGCCCTACCACGCGAACGTGTGCCCCATGCGTCCGCATCATTTTTAAAAGAAAGGCGATCCACGCGATCGCGTCAACCACGCGACCGCGTCACCCAAAAATTTGGCAAAAAGAGTTTCGAACAGAGAGTTGCGCGAACGCGAGGCTGCACTCGCGCCAATCGCACAAATCAGGTCACGCGATCGTGTGACCCACGCGTCCGCATCACCTGACCTTATCGCGCACCACGCGACCGCGTCACTCACACGTCTGCGTCGCCTGCGTCGCACAACTTATCCAGATCAGCGCCAATTATCCTATCTTTTCTTTTCTAACCCTAATTTCTTCTATCTTTTCTTCTTTCCTCTTTCTTTCTTACTTTATCTCTTTCACTTCTCATTCTTTTTCACCTTCATTCTATTTTACTTAATTTATTTGCATACTTTCATTCATTGCATTTTAATTTTGTGCATATTTTTACTTTCTTTTCTAAATTTATTACTTTTCTGTTGGTGTTGAATTTTCTTATTTAACTGTTGCATCTTCTTTTGTATTATTTTGGGTGCTTAGTGACTTGTTTTATTCTGGTTAGATAATATTATCAATGCCAATCTTTTATACCTGTATTACTTTTGCATTGACATGAATTTATATTATCTCTCCTTACCCACACACTCTTCCCTATTGTTGCAAATTTTTGCACTCTTGATTTGCCATGTACTTCTACTGTTTTCTCACTTGCATGTTGTAGCTACCATGTAATTGAGACCCTAATTATTTGGCATTAACCCAAACATATTTTATTTGTCTTCTTATCTTTATTTCTGGGTTACTGTTCTTCTTTTTCTCTTCTTTCAGGCTGGCCACCGAAGACGGAAAAAGGGAGAAACTTCTAAAAGGGGAGACAAACAAGTCCATCTGCACAATCCTTGAAGAAAAGCATAAGTTGGAACAATCCGTCCACCTGCACATCTTAGCATGCACCGAGGACGGTGCAATCTTTAAGTGTGGGGAGGTCGATACCTGATGACATGTCATCATGTCATGTTTTTCTATGCTTTTTCATATAAGAAATTGATAATTAGTGCTTAAATATTGCATTCTTTTATGCTTAAATGGTATATTTCCTTGATCTTTTAATTCTATAAATTTGGTAGGAAATAAGAAGAAAAAGAAGCACAAAATAAGCTAAAAAGGAGAAAAAAGAACTTTGGAGCACACTTTGAAGTTGGAGCACACTTTGGAGCCTTAGGCCACGCTTTTAAAAGCGTGGCCCATGACCAAATCAAGGAAGCGTGAACAATCAGCACACAAAGCTCAGTTCACTAAGTGAACTTAGCTTTGCCGTACAAGAAAAATGTGCTTGGAGGCAAGAAATTTCGCTAAGTTAAAATCTGGGCGTTCACAGCATGACCATGCCACCTTCAAAGAGATATAACTTGACCTACAGATGTCCGATTGATGAGCTTTTAGTTTCGTTAGAAAGCTAACATTCAGAGCTTTCCAACGATGTATAATAGTGCATATTTGGCATGAAATTGAGGCACAAGTGAAAGGCATCTTTAAGGACCAAAAACAAGCAAAAATAAACCAAAGTGGCTTCACCAAGGCTCAAAGGGGGAGTGACGTCGGGTTTTCTACCAGTAAAGAAATTCATAGAAGCGGTTGTGTTGTAGATATAGTTTCTAAACCGGCAAAAATCCCTTCGTACAAACGTGTTGGGTGTCACAAGTAACAAACCCCTTTAAAAATTGTTAACCGAGTATTCAAACCTCGGGTCGTCTTCTCAAGGAACTGCGAGGAAGTATGTTCTTATTATTGGCTATAAAGGTTATAATCGGGGTTTAGAAGGTGAGAAGCAAGTAATCTAAATGACGAGTGAATTAAATGGCAATTAAGAATAAATAATAAATGTAAAGCAACTTTTAGCAAGGTAGAGAAATTAGAGGTCCAACTTAGTTATCTCTCTCAACTATAATAAAAGTTGAATCTAAACTCCACTTGGTCAACCTTTACCAAGGCAAAGGAAAGTTAAGGGACTAATTAAATTGACTTTTGAATCCTAATTATTTCCTCAGAAAAGGTTGGGATTATTTAAGTTCAGCTCAATTAGCAAGATAACGATTATCAATTATGTTGAGTTTAATAACTGTTGAGTTACTAAATTCTTAACCAGAACCAAAAGGGGAAAAGTAAAATTTCTGGAATAATAAAAGTGTCCTTAGATGGGAAGCAATGGCAACTTAAGTCAAAGAGAATAATCATAAACTGAAAATACCTCAATCATCATTAATTCAAATAGAAATCTGTAACATGGAATAATTCATAAATAATAATAATCAATTCAAATGTTGGAATAAATAAAGAGAAGTAATATTAAAAGAACATTAAACCTGGATCCAGAGTTACTCTTAAAACAAGAAAAAATCCTAAATCCTAAAAGAGAGAGAGAGAAGATCTCCCTCTCAACTAAATCTAATTCATTGAAAGGTGAAAATATGCGAGCTCTCTCTGAATGGATGCATTCCCTCACTTCATAACCTCTGGTCTATGCCTTCTGGACTTAGATTTGGGCCAAAAAGGGCCTCAGAACTCGTTATGAGTGTTTTCTGCAATTTCTGGTGCGTGGCCTCTGTCACGCGTCCGCGTGGGTCACGCGGTCGCGTCATTCGGAGCTTTTCCTTGCCACGCGGTCGCGTCAGTCATGCGACCGCGTCATGTGTTTTCTGCTTAAGGCGCGCGGTCGCTTCAGTCATGCGACCGCATCGCTGTTGATTCGTGCTTGGCACGCGATTGCGTCATCCATGCGATCGCGTGGATACCAGTTCCTTTAAAGCTCCGTTTTGCTTTCTCCATCCATTTTAGTATGTTTCCTTTTTCATCCTTTAAGTCATTCTACCTTAGAAAATCTGAAACTACTCAACACACTAATCACGACATCGAATGGAAATAAAGGTAATTAAAATAATTAATTTTTAAAGCTTAGAAAACATGTTTTTTCATTGTATGACATAATAAGGAAGGGAAAGTAAAACTATGCAATTAATGTGAATAAGTAGGTGAAGAGTTGAATAAATCACTCTAATTAAGCACAAAAGAACTCATGAAATATGGGTTTATCAACCTCCCCACACTTAAGCACTAGCATGTCCTCATGCTAAATCCAAGGTAAATAATTAAGGTTAAAGTGATGGAATGTTATGAAATGCAACCTATGCTAAATGCATTTACCTAATGAGTCATGCAATTCTAATTCATCCACTCATATATAAAGCTTACATGTAGCTAAGTTAATTCACATTCTCAAAGAGTTGTGTGTATATATATAGCCAACCCTTAAATAATAAAGTACTTTAGCAAATGAGATGGGAAAGAAAACATTGTACAAACTTGCAAAACAATTAGTAAATTTTGAGCACAGATATATGTTGATGAGTTATTGAACCCTCACTGGATTTTGTGTTTACTCTCTAGTCACTCAGTGTTTATTGGGTTTATTCACTCTATTTTTCTTTTTATTCTTAATTTCTACAGCTTTGTTTTTCATCTAACCAATCAACAATTATAGAGTATAGTCATACCAAAAAGTCATGAGGTCTTAACTAAGGTTGTAATGTGGTCAAGGTAAAGGTAAGGATTTATGTATAGGGTCAAGTGAGCTAATAAGTGAATCCTTAATTAGACTAAGATCTCACCTAACATACATATTTAGCAAGATAAAACTTCTTTACCTATTTTCCCATAATTTTCCACTTATTGTTACATGCTCATGTTTCACTTTTTATCATTTTTTTTATTCCATGTGCATTATTTTCATTGGGGAATTTCTTTTTTGTATCCCCTTTTATTTAAATGCTGAAAAAAAAAATAACTTTTTTTCTTTTTTTTTTTTTTTTTTTTTTTTTTTTGCACATGATACTTAAATCACTTAGATTTTGTTATGAGCATGCTTCCCAAATTTTATGTTATTCCTTTTTACTTTTTCCACCCTTTTGTTTCTATCACTCATGTTCCCAAAAGGCTTCCCACATTTTACTCTATTCATAATTTGTCTATCTTAAGCTAACCAAGGATTCACTTGGGATTTTATTTTGTTTTTCTGCTTAAGGCTAGTAATTTGGCTAAATAGAATAAAGGGGTTTTGAAAGGCTCAAGGGGGCTAACAAGGGTGATGTAAAAGGTAGGCTAATTTGGGGTGAGTGAGCTAAAATCAAATGATGGCCTCAATCATTCTTTTGGTATGTATCTATTCTATATTCTATAATTGGACATATAGATTAAAGTAAAGGAAAGAACATCAGAATAAAAAGAAATGTAACACACAGAAATGAAATTATGGTTTGAATGTAACCATACAATTTAAGCTCAAGACTCACAGGCTGTGTGTTCTCTAACTCAAGCATCATATATCATTCATATATTGTATGCAGGTTTAGTTAAAAATTCCCATTATTCTCTTGAAAAAATTATTCTAGGGTAATTTTTAAAGTTTTAATGTTCCTCCTTGATGAAATGTTGTCAACTAACATGTAATGCTATATATACAAGGTGTGGGTTATTTTGATTCTGTTAAAGTTTCTAGTTTACTTCCTTTTTATATTTTTCTATTTAAACTATACTATCTTATGCTAAAAAGGGGTAAACTATACTAATTAATCCACTAATAAATCAGAATTGCAAACTAAACTAAATAACTAAAATAAACTAAATGGCTAAAGTGTGAACTAAAGATGCAAAATGCAGAAAATATAGAGTAAAATACACAAGTAGCAATGTATAAGTACTCAAAAAATAACAATAAAAGAAAAATACAGAAAAATATCCAAAATAAAAGAAAAAGTGTGTAGTGGTTCACCAAAATAAACGCCAGAGATGGTGACCTCCCCACACTTAAAATAAAACATCGTCCTCGATTCTCAATCAAGCCTGGTGTGAAGGAGTGTCATCAATGGTAGGGATGGTAGCTGGGGTCTCCGTGGCGGTGGTGGGCTGAGTGTCTGGCTGCTGTGGAGGTGGGACGGACTGGAGCGGGATCTCCGGATCTGCAGCCTGTATCTGGGGCATAACCTCCTGATGCGGGGCAGCCTGCTCTGTGGCTGCCTGCTGATGAGTCTCCGCCTGGGAATGAGGATCCTCCTCGTGCTCATCCTCCTCCTCGTGCTCATCCTCCTCCTCGTGCTCATCCTCTGATGGCTCTGAAGGGGTGTCGGGCTCGGAAGGGATGTCGGCGCCCTGTCTGATCATCAGCTTCAGATGGGAATAGCGTCGCCTGCTGCGGCGCTCTAATCTCTCATACCGGTGCCTGTTACGGCGCTCCATCTGATCAAGCTGGTGGAATAGACGATGCACGAGGCGATAGACTGGCTCAGAGGCGGGTGGAGGTGCAGTGGTGGCAGCAGGGGCAGCTGGGGCAGCTGTGGATGAAGAGGGTCCAACAGACGGAGGGGCTGTCTCATCAGTAGCAGTGACAGGTGGTGGTCTGTAGCCCAAGGCAAGGAAGTTCCTATTGTGCGGGATGATCTTCCTGCAGTCCGCTGCTGGTGGTCTCTCATCGGCATCCTCCCAAGGCACATCAGCCTGACGGCCTAGCCGTGTAACTAGGGAAGGAAAGGGGAGGGTGCCTCGGACGTGGGCCCTGGCCATATAATGCCGGATAAAACGAGGCAGATAAATGTCCTTACCCTCCAGCACACACCAAAGGAGAGTGATCATGGTAGCTGGGATCTCCGTCTCGTGAGTACTCGGCATCACAAAGTTACTCAAGATCTGATGCCAAAGTCGAGCCTCATCATTTAAGTACACTCTCTTGATCCCTCTAGGCATAGTGGTGTTCTGACCTATCTCCCAAGGAACAGCAGGGTCGAGAGCTATCCGTGCCTTCACGGCATCCCAGTCAAACTGCATCTGGCCCATGTCCTCCTCAGCCTGTGCAAAACCATCTGGCTGATCGGACTTGGCTGGGAGCTGGAGAATGGTCTCTATGGCCTCCTCAGTGACCAGAATTAGCTTTCCTCTCAGGTTCACTGCATCTAGGGTAGTGAGGTATTAGTTGCAATAGAATTTCCGTACCCAAGATGCATTCACCTCTGTCAGTTGTCTCTCCAGAAAGAACCAGCCCCGTTGCTTGATTTCCTCAGTAGTGTATTACTGGAGGGCCTCTGGAATCTTCAAGGTACGTTCCAGGTATAGATTTCTGGAGTTTGCAAAAGCCGGGTACTTCAGTTCACAGTACCGGTTTGTAAATTTTATAGGATCATTTGCAGAAAGCAGTTGGTTAGCTTTCTCCTGCTGTGTGAAATTCTTCTCCCGCCATGATGTATCGTGCATTAGAGAAATGATGGACTGGGAGGAATCTCCTCTCTTACGCTTGCCTTTACCTTTCCTCTGTGAAGCAGACATCCTGAAAAACAGAAAACCAGGAATTGGATAAAATAGGAAAGCAAATAGGCAATTAAATAAAGGAAATCCAAGCGGCAAAGGAGAAATAAAATAAGGAAAATGAGTACATGAAATGTGATTGAATTAATGTTAAATGGAAAAAAATTAAGCAATATGCCATGGTTAGAAAGTTAGAGGAAAGTGAAAATAATCAGAAAAGAGATCAAAAGGGTTGGTATGGTTAGGATTTGAAAAAGAAATTAGTAAATTAAAATTAGTGAGTTAGGAAGGTAAGTGGCATAGAAAAATTCCATATAACAAGGATTCACAGGTAAGAATAGAAGTACTCATAATTGAACAAGCAGTTTATGAACCAGGAAATCAAAAAGGATGAGAAAGTCTGCCATAGCATGCATGTAGTGGTTTGGGTAAAGCAGAGTAAAACAGATTTCAGAAATGCCAAACCAAAACATGAATGAAAACAAATTTAAAAAATTTGGACAGCATTCCGGCTAAAATTGGATTGTCCCGGAAAATAAACAGCAATTTAATCAGTTCATATGAATTAAAAAAATCAAGCTGCATGTACATAGATATAAAATAAACATAAAAACTCAATGTAAACAGCAGCAACATATAAGAAAGCAGCATATGAAACATGATTATAGCAGCAACAGATTTGCACATAGGATAAAACAGAAGTAAGAACAGTGCAAGTAAACAGACCTAGATCCACTAACCACAGCCTAAGCTACCTAAGAACCTAAAAATCCACTATAACATGCAAGTCTAACTATCCTAATTATGAACATAAATGGAATAAAAAAATACAGAAAAGTGACGAACAGATAAAAAAAAATGGTTGCGTGTTGTGGAACCTGGTAAGCGGAAGGGGTGGAACAGGGAAGAAGGTGGCTGCGGCGGCGTCCGGCGCGGTGGTGGTGCACGGCGACGCGGTGGTGGCGGCGGAGGGGGCAGTGGCGGCGAGGATTTGGGTTGGCGATAGAGGAAGGGAGGGGGGCTTACGGGTGGATGGCGGAGGGGTGTGTGGCTGGGTTGCCGGCGGTGGGGGGCGGTGGTCGCAGAGTGGGGGTGTGGCGGCTGGCCGGCGGTGGCTGGGAAGAAGAAGAAGAGAGAAGGAGAAGAGGGTTGGGGGTGAAAGGGGAGGGCTGCGCGACTGATAGGGTTCGCGGGCTAGGGGGATTATATTTTCGAATCCACGCGGCCGCGTGGGGCACGCGGTCGCGTGGCTGGGACGAGAATGGGAGTGACGCGATCGCGTGGAGTGCGCGATCGCATGAGAGGGGGGAAAGAAGGTTGACGCGATTGCATGGGTCGCGCAATCGCGTCGCTGGAATTCGTGCTAAACGCACGATTCCAGCGCCGTTTCAGCGCAACTCTCTGTCTCTTTTTGGGTTGATGTGCAATCCATGCAACGCGATCGCGTCGCTCATGCGGTCACGTGGGATTGATATTGTATATGTGACGCGATCGCATGGGGCATGCGATCGCGTGGGCCAATTTGTGCGAAACGCACAAGGGCCGCATGATTCCAGCCCAACTTTTTGTTCGTTGGATCCTTACGCCGATATATATATCACGCGGCCGCGTGGGTCACGCGGTCGCATGGGTGGTGTTTTCCGCGATATGACGCGATCGCATGGGGCATGCGGTCGCATCGTGCAAACCTTTTTTTTTAACTGAAAAATGCAGGATACAGTGATGGACATGGACGCTTATGCATGATTCCAGGTTTAATAATTTAAAATGAAAAAGGAAAAATGAAAGCAATCAACAAGAAATAAATTGAAAAAGAAGCGACCATACCATGGTGGGTTGTCTCCCACCTAGCACTTTTAGTTAAAGTCCTTAAGTTGGACATTGGAAGAGTATCCTGTTATGGTGGCTTGTGTTTAAATTTGTCCAAAAATCTCCACCAGTGCTTGGAATGCCAATAGCCTCCGGGGTCCCAAACTAGGCATGTAAAGCTTCTGCGCAGCTTTAAACAGATATCCAGCTTCCCGGGATGACGAATGTCAGAACATAATCTATGATCCCAAGCTGTGTTTTTAGATCCGCCTCCGTTTTGATTTGTAAGTTTCCATTTGGGCGGGTTAAAAAGTAGAATCTCACCGTGGTGACCAAACGTTCTCTGTGATCCATGCAATTGAGCATGATACCAATCCGTGTACTTCGGGGTGAAGCGTGGAACCTTATTGAACCTGGTGCACCAGCTCTGAATACGAGCCATTTTCCTCTTACTCTTAAAGCCGCAGAGAGCTCTAAGTTGGCCATCTGTTTCAAGCAAACCATATTCAAGTGAATAAGTAAAATTATAAGTTAAGGATTGTACCCACTTGAAGCTTGTATTGGGTGGCAATGGCCTTGGGATAGGTGTTTTTGGTGGTTCTGCAAGTTCCGTTTTCTTGTGTTCTTCTGTGAATTCTTCCAGTTCCTTGCAAAGATCTTCAATTGTATCTGTATCCTGGTCAAAGTCTTCTATGTCTTCCTCATCACTCAAGTCATAGATTGGAGGTTGAGAGAAATCTACCTCCGCATCACTTTCATATTCACTTGGGGAAGATTCTTCGATCTCAGAGAATTCAATTGCGGACGCAAGTTCATCACTAGGAGAACTAGACTTGTGACTATCATCATCAAGGAAATTTTCTTCTTGGATTATTCCGTCTGATTCTTCGTAAACGACTTGCCTTGGAGATTGTACGGTATCCTCCTTAGCATCAACTGTGGCATCTTGGACGGAGTTTTCCTCAATTCTGGATTTCCAAGGAAGTTCAGCACCGCCTAGATCTTCAACCAACTCTTCTTCTTGAACAATGACAGCTTCTTCCACTTGTTCTAGTATGAATTCATTCTCTGTCTTGCCCACTGGAGTCTCTAGTATTTCTTTCATGCTACGCTCTTCATCGGGCTGTCCACATGGAGCTGTGGTTGATCCTTGTATATTTAAGCGCCTAGTAGCCCATTGAATTAGTGCTTGCTCCAGCTGTTGAACGGTTGTTTGAAATTTAATCATTGTTTCTTTTAGGCGATCCTTTGCTTCGCGGTTTTCCAGACTTGGACATGATACCAAGGAAAGTGGTGATGATCGGGAACGATTGGATTGGTATTGGGGTAAGGAAGGATCATATGATGGCGAATGGTGAAGAGAAGCTTGTGAGTGTGGTGGTTCGAGGTTATGTTGAAAGGATGGTTCATATGCACGGGGTGGGGCTTGTTGGTAGTTACAAGGTTGTCCACCATGTCTTTTAGCTGGGTATGCATGGTAGAATGGTCTTTGCCCAGGATATCTCGGAGGGTGTTGCTGCCAAAAGGGTTGATTAGATCCTCTTGGTTCCATTCATCCTTGATTGGTCTGACCTTGATGCACATTCCTGCTATAACTTCTATTTCCTTTAACAATATTAGAACCAAACTCAAAGCGAGAGGGGTGAGAGTTCATAGTAGCAAATAAAGATAAAGAGGAAAAACAACAATAATTAAACAAGCAAAAGAAAAATATTTACAATAACCAATAATAAGGCACACGTTAGCAGTTCCCCGGCAACGGCGCCATTTTGACGTCGGGCTTTCTACCAGTAAAGAAATTCATAGAAACGGTTGCATTGTAGATATAGTTTCTAAACCGGCAAAAATCCCTTCGTACAAACGTGTTGGGTGTCACAAGTAACAAACCCCTTTAAAAATTGTTAACCGAGTATTCAAACCTCGGGTCGTCTTCTCAAGGAACTGCGAGGAAGTATGTTCTTATTATTGGCTATAAAGGTTATAATCAGGGTTTAGAAGGTGAGAAGCAAGTAATCTAAATGACGAGTGAATTAAATGGCAATTAAGAATAAATAATAACTGTAAAGCAACTTTTAGCAAGGTAGAGAAATTAGAGGTCCAACTTAGTTATCTCTCTCAACTATAATGAAAGTTGAATCTAAACTCCACTTGGTCAACCTTTACCAAGGCAAAGGAAAGTCAAGGGACTAATTAAATTGACTTTTGAATCCTAATTATTTCCTCAGAAAAGGTTGGGATTATTTAAGTTCAGCTCAATTAGCAAGATAACGATTATCAATTATGTTGAGTTTAATAATTGTTGAGTTACTAAATTCTTAACCAGAACCAAAAGGGGAAAAGTAAAATTTCTGGAATAATAAAAGTGTCCTTAGATGGGAAGCAATGGCAACTTAAGTCAAAGAGAATAATCATAAACTGAAAATACCTCAATCATCATTAATTCAAATAAAAATCTGTAACATGGAATAATTCATAAATAATAATAATCAATTCAAATGTTGGAATAAATAAAGAGAAGTAATATTAAAAGAACATTAAACCTGGATCCAGAGTTACTCTTAAAACAAGAAGAAATCCTAAATCCTAAAAGAGAGAGAGAGAAGATCTCCCTCTCAACTAAATCTAATTCATTGAAAGGTGAAAATATGCGAGCTCTCTCTGAATGGATGCATTCCCTCACTTCATAACCTCTGGTCTATGCCTTCTGGACTTGGATTTGGGCCAAAAAGGGCCTCAGAACTCGTTATGAGCGTTTTCTGCAATTTCTGGTGCGTGGCCTCTGTCACGCATCCGAGTGGGTCACGCGGTCGCGTCATTCGGAGCTTTTCCTTGCCACGCGGTCGCGTCAGTCATGCGACCGCGTCATGTGTATTCTGCTTAAGGTGTGCGGTCGCTTCAGTCATGCGACCGCGTCGCTGCTGATTCGTGCTTGGCACGCGATTGCGTCATCCATGCGATCGCGTGGATACCAGTTCCTTTAAAGCTCCGTTTTGCTTTCTCCTTCCATTTTAGTATGTTTCCTTTTTCATCCTTTAAGTCATTCTGCCTTAGAAAATCTGAAACTACTCAACACACTAATCACGGTATCGAATGGAAATAAAGGTAATTAAAATAATTAATTTTTAAAGCTTAGAAAACATGTTTTTTCATTGTATGACATAATAAGGAAGGGAAAGTAAAACTATGCAATTAATGTGAATAAGTAGGTGAAGAGTTGAATAAATCACTCTAATTAAGCACAAAAGAACTCATGAAATATGGGTTTATCAGGGAGACACAAGGAAAGCAAGGCAAGAGCAAAATAGTGCTCAGTTCACTTTCCCAACTTAGCTTTTTCGGGCTCTCCTCAAGGAAAATCAAAGTGCAACATTTGGAGAAGGCTTCCACCAAGGTTCGAATACATGACCTCACACTCAAAGGTGGAGCGCTACATAAGGAAAGAAGGGGAGCTCAGTTCATTCTCCCAACTGAGCGCTATCTTCCCCCCACTCTCCACACTTTGGCACGCTAGGAAGCACACCAAGGAGGCTGGGACGCACAAGTTGACACGAACAGCAACATTGGGTTGCTCGGTTTGGTTTTCCAACTGAGTCGTCCCTGGGAGGTGCAATATTGGGCCAAAATTCAACCAAAATTCCAATTAAATTCAATTCTTCACCAAATTGAATCAAGGCCAACAAACCCATCTCTCTTCAAATCCAAAGCAAGCAAAGCCCACATCATCACTCAAAGGCACAAGAACAAGCTAGAATTAAGATTTTCATTTAATTTGTTTTTCATTTCAATTTCATTTTATTTTGTAAAAAGCCTATATAAAGGCATCACTCTCATTTTCAAAGGAGGAGAGCTCCACTAGGGAGTAGTAGGATTAAAAAACTCTCTCTTTAATTTTCATTTCTGTTTTAAATCTTGGATTGAGAGTGGAAGGAATTTTGTTTTCATTCTCTATCTGCAACTTCTCTTTACTTCTTCTGCAATCTTTCTTTTAATTCTCTGCAACCTTTCTCTTGTTGGATCAAGGAAGGATTTGAGATCTAGAATTGTTATCTAGTCTCTTCCACTCCTGATATCTTGAACCACTTTTAAATTGCTGCAAATTAAGCATTGCTTTTCTGTCTTTAAAAATTCTTCAAGGCATTTTACTCTTCTGTTTAGATCTGTTGCATGATTTTGCATCTTTTACTTCTCTGTTTGATTGCTATTTACACTTTCCTATTGAATTTTAATTTCCAGCACCCACTCCCCTTTATATTTCATGCAATTTACATTTCTTGTCATTTAAGATTCTCGCAATTTACATTTCTTGCTCTTTAAGTTTCTGTCCAATTTACTTTCTGCAATTTATAATTTCTTGTCATTTACTTTCTGTTGCTTCAATTGTCACTCAAATCACTCAATGTCAGATTGACTAAACTAATCACCCACTAAAGTTGCTTGATCCATCAATCCCTGTGGGATCGACCTCACTCTAAGTGAGTTTTACTACTTGATACGACCCGGTACACTTGCCGGTGAGTTTTGGGTGTTTGGAAATCCATTTTTCCAAAATTTTCCCATCAAGTTTTTGGCACCATTGCCGGGGATTGTTTTAGATCAACAATGATTAAGTGGGTGAGAAGTCTAGATCAAGCATTTTCTTTAATTTTGTTTTATGTTTTAAATTGAAACCAAGGTGTTTGAGTTTTTGCCTCACTAAGAAATTCTCATCGCTGACATGAGTAATTTCAATTTTCCTTGGTGTTGTGTGTTCCAAAATTTAAATGGAGTTCAACTCATCTTATGATCAAACAAATTTTATGGGATATTACCCACCATCACCAATCTCCAATGGTGGCTGGGAATATCACCAAGAAAATACAAATTCTAAGCACTCCAATTCATGGAGAATTGCTTCAGAAACACAAGATGAGCAAGAGAATCATATGGGATACTTCCCACCACCACAAAATGATTCAAGTCATTATTCTAATGGTGGCTGGGAGTATCACCAAGGAATGAAAGAGCATCCACCTTCACGTCCCAGTTTCTCATTTGAAAGTTCTTCATCACTTGATTATGCCTCAACACAAACCTCCACGAGCCAAAGACTCTCAAAACTTGAGTCCAGGTTCAACAGAATGGCAGAGGAATATCAACAATCTCGGAGGGAACTAGAAATCCTTTCTCAGGAGACGGATGAGCAATTGGAGGACACAGATAAACACTTAGAACTACTAAGCAAGGAAAATGAAGACCAATTGATGGATGTGAAGGTTAAAGTGGAAGAGCAAGATGAGGAGGCTACTGCATCAAGTGAACTTTCAATGAAGAATGAGGTGGTTGAAAATGAAACTGCACTTGAGGTGACAAAGGAACATGAAGACTCACAACTCTCATAAACCCCTCTGGACCAAAAAGTCTCAACAATTGAATCTGAGATTAAAAGATATGAAGAGGAGATGAAGAAATGTTGGGAAGATCAACAAACCTCCTCCATGAAAGAGCTATTAAAACAAATGTTGAGTGTAAAAGAGGAAGTGGAGGAGCAAGAAAGTGAGAAAGACAACCAAAGAATTCCAAACTCAAGTGAAGTAGAGAAGTACATAGAGGAAAAGCTCATGGAACCACCAATTCAAAAGGCTCTGGATGAATACAAAACTCTAATAATCACACAGCAATCAAGCCTTGAATCTAAAGAAGTGAAGGCAACTAGCAAGAACACCAATTCTGTCCCTAATCCAGCAAGCAAGATCAATCAAGCTATTTGCAAAAGGAAGCTTGCTGAGGAAAGGCCAAGACAAGGGACACTAGCTGAATCTTTCCCTCCTTTGAGGTCATTCCTCTTAACAAACTGGAAGAAGAGGAAGAAAGTGAAGAACAACATGTCAAGCTAATGACACTAAAAGAGCACTTGTTGGGAGGTAACCCAACCGTAGGTAACATTTCTTCTATGTTTTGTTTTCTTTCTTTGCTTTGTTTAAATTCAATAAATTGGCATATGGTTGCATTCTAAGTTTGGTGTTGCCTTGCAACAAATTGTTTTCAATCTTTTTGGATGATTGCCACTTATTTTCTATGCAATTCATTCAAGCAACACTACTTGTCTGCATAGAATTTGAATCTTGGTGTGTCACTTTCATTTTTAATTTGATGCAACCATCCAAAAAGATTGAAATTAAATGTAAATTGCATGAAATATAAAGGGGAGTGGGTGCTGGAAATTAAAATTCAACGAGAAAGTGTAAATAGCAATCAAACAGAGAAGTAAAAGATGCAAAATCATGCAACAGATCTAAACAGAAGAGTAAAATGCCTTGAAGAATTTTTAAAGACAAAAAAGCAATGCTTAATTTGCAGCAATTTAAAAGTGGTTCAAGATCTCAGGAGTGGAAGAGACTAGATAACAATTCTAGATCTCAAATCCTTCCTTGATCCAACAAGAGAAAGGTTGCAGAGAATTAAAAGAAAGATTGCAGAAGAAGTAAAGAGAAGTTGCAGATAGAGAATGAAAAAAGAATTCCTTCCACTCTCAATCCAAGATTTAAAACAGAAATGAAAATTAAAGAGAGAGTTTTCTAATCCTACTACTCCCTAGTGGAGCTCTCCTCCTTTGAAAATGAGAGTGATGCCTTTATATAGGCTTTTTACAAAATAAAATGAAATTGAAATGAAAAACAAATTAAATGAAAATCTTAATTCTAGCTTGTTCTTGTGCCTTTGAGTGATGATGTGGGCTTTGCTTGCTTTGGATTTGAAGAGAGATGGGTTTGTTGGCCTTGATTCAATTTGGTGAAGAATTGAATTTAATTGGAATTTTGGTTGAATTTTGGCCGAATATTGCACCTCCCAGGGACAGCTCAGTTGGAAAACCAAACTGAGCACCCCAATGTTGCTGTTCGTGTCAACTTGTGCGTCCCAGCCTCCTTGGTGTGCTTCCTAGCGTGCCAAAGTGTGGAGAGTGGGGGGAAGATAGCGCTCAGTTGGGAGAACGAACTGAGCTCCCCTTCTTTCCTTATGTAGCGCTCCACCTTTGAGTGTGAGGTCATGTGTTCGAACCTTGGTGGAAGCCTTCTCCAAATGTTGCACTTTGATTTTCCTTGAGGAGAGCCCGAAAAAGCTAAGTTGGGAAAGTGAACTGAGCACTATTTTGCTCTTGCCTTGCTTTCCTTGTGTCTCCCCCTTCGAGCCTTGGTGAAGCCACTTTGGTTTATTTTTGCTTGTTTTTGGTCCTTAAAGATGCCTTTCACTTGTGCCTCAATTTCATGCCAAATATGGACTATTATATATCGTTGGAAAGCTCTAAATGTCAGCTTTCTAACGCAACTAAAAGCACATCAATCGGACATCTGTAGCTCAAGTTATATTCCTTTGAAAAAGGCATGGTCATGTTGTGAACGCCCAGATTTTAACTTAGCGAAATTTCTTGCCTCCAAGCACATGTTTCTTGTACCGCAAAGCTAAGTTCACTTAGTGAACTGAGCTTTGTGTGCTGATTGTTCACGCTTCCTTGATTTGGTCATGGGCCACGCTTTTAAAAGCGTGGCCTAAGGCTCCAAAGTGTGCTCCAACTTCAAAGTGTGCCCCAAAGTTCTTTTTTCTCCTTTTTAGCTTATTTTTTGCTTCTTTTTCTTCTTATTTCCCACCAAATTTATAAAATTAAAAGATCAAGGAAATATACCATTTAACCATAAAAGAATGCAATATTTAAGCACTAATTATCAATTTCTTATATGAAAAAGCATAGAAAAACATGACATGATGACATGTCATCAATACCGATCTCCGTGGGTTAGTACCTTCCTGTCTCAACACCAATGTTTAAATTTTCTTTGTTAAATTAGTTGTTGCATTTTTATGTTTAATTGCGTGTTTGTTTGATTTTATGCATTTAGTCACTACTTGGTTAAAGTAATAAATTTCTTTTTAGGACTCTATTTTTGAAAATTTTCACTAATTTAAATTGAAAATTTTTTTTTGTTAAAACTTGTTTGAAGTTGTACTTGGAACATGATTTTTGAGCCAAAGAACATACAACCCATGAGATTTTGATCTTATTTACATGGTTACATTATTTAACCATAAATTTTTATTCTTGTGTGTTTTCTTCTCTATAGTTGCAATCTTTGCTTTGTTCCATTCTATATGTCTATTATTTAGTGTATTTACATGCTTGCATATGATTGAGGCCATTATTTGTTATTAGCTCACTTATACCAAATAAGCCTACCTTTTACATCACCTTTGTTAGCCATTTTGAACATTTTAATCCCCTTCTATTTCATTACCATATTACTAGCCTTAAGCAGAAAAACAAAATAAAAATCCCAAGTT
Organism: Arachis ipaensis; assembly: GCF_059453495.1. Classification (NCBI taxonomy): domain Eukaryota; kingdom Viridiplantae; phylum Streptophyta; class Magnoliopsida; order Fabales; family Fabaceae; genus Arachis; species Arachis ipaensis. Next base: position 100,839,947 of record NC_142439.1, read on the forward strand.
GAATCCTTGGTTAGCTTAAGATAGATATTGTGTATAATTTAAGTGTGGGGAATTTTATGGGAACATGGGATGATATGAAAAAGTAGGGAATTAAATTGAATAAGTTATTTGAAAATTTGGGAAGCATGCTCATATGAAATCAAAATAATTAAATTACCATGTGCATTGAAAAAAAAAATATTAAGTAATTAAATAAGGGGATACAAAAAAAGGAGAAGAAAAGAAAAGAGAAGAAAAATAATATTACCCCAAATGCAAAATAAAAAGAATCAGTGCACATGGGACAAAATTCAAAAATAAGTTTGATACTTGAGCATGAAATACAAAAGTGGAAAAAAAAGTATTTTAAATTATATAAAGTATGTATATGTTAGGTGAGATCTTAGACTAATCAAGGATTCACTTTATAAAGCTCACTTGGCCATACATATATCCTTACCTTTACCTCAGCCCCATTACAACCCTAAAAAGACCTCATGATGTTTGCATTGATATGCTAAATATTTGTTGATTGGTTAGATGAAGAACAAAGTTTTAGAAAGCATGACTAGAGAAGAGTAGAGTGAATTACCCTATACACTTGAGAGACTAGAGTGATATACACTACCAGTGAGGGTTCAATGCTTGATTCTATGTTCCCTGCTTTTATGAGCTATCTTCTCACAAGTTTACTTGTCTTTTATGATATGATTTGAATTAGTGAAATCTGATTTATGTTTGTCTTGAAGAGCTTATTTACTTTTAACCAAGTAGGTAGAAACATTTTGCATGTAGTTGAATTCATACAGATAGGTTGCATTTCATATATTCTACCATTCCTCTTCACTCTCTTATAGCTTCTCTTGAGTTTAGCATGAGGACATGCTAATGTTTAAGTGTAGGGAGGTTGATAAACCACTATTTCATGGTTTATCTTGTGCTCAATTGAGTGGTTTTTATCAACTCTTTACCCACTTATTCATACTATTTGCATGGTTTTACATTTGCCTTCCTAATTATGTGCTTTGATTGAAAACATGCTTCTTTGGCCTTAAGTTCCCTATGTTTAAATCCTCTTTTATTACCATTAGATGCCTTGATATGTGTGTTAAGTGATTTCAGAGATTACAGGGTAGGAATGGCTCAAAGGATGGAAAGGAAGCATGCAAAAGTGGAAGAAATACAAGAAGTTGGAGAAATTGCTAAGCTGTCTAGCCTGACCTCTTCGCACTCAAATGGCTATAACTTTAGTTACAGAGGTCCAAATGACGCGGTTCCAGTTGCGCTGAAAAGCTAACGTTTGGGGCTTCAATTTTATATATAATATGCCATATTTTCCATGATGCTAGGTGACACGAACGTGCGCTCCATGCGGACGCGTCGCAGTGACGAAAATCAGCGTGGCAGATTTCTTCTCCAGCGATTTCTGGGCTGTTTTCGACCCAGTTTTCGGCCCAGAAAATACAGATTAGAGGCTATAAAGTGGGAGAATCTATTCATTCATAATCATCAGCTCATAATTCATAATTTAGATGTAGTTTTTAGAGAGAGAGGTTCTCTCCTCTCTCATAGGATTTAGAATTAGGATTTCTCTTGCTTTCAGGATTGTTTCTTTTTATCAGGTTCAATTTTCCTTTTATTTATTTTCCCAATTAATTTATGAATATCTATATTAGATTTCATTTCTTTTATTGATGCAATTTGAGGTATTTTCAGATTTAATTTTGCTTTGCTTTATTTATATGGATGCTTTTAATTTAATTTAGATATTTTCTTCCTTTTGGCTCTGGTTAAGTAATTGGTGATGCTTGAGTTATCAAACTCGAGGTGTTGACTAAAAATTGGAATTCTTCAAGAATTAATTCGAGTTCCAATAACTCTAGCCTTTCCCAACAAAATACTAGGACTTCAGGATTCAAAAATTAATTCATCCACTTAACTTACCTTCATAGTTAGAGGTTAATAAGGTGGGGAAAAAATCCAATTCTCATCACAATTGATAAGGATAACTAGGATAGGACTTCCAGTTCTTATACCTTGGCAAGAGTTTATTTTATAGTTATTTATTTATTTTACTTGTCATTTAAATTACCTGCTCCTTATTTTAAAAACCCCCAATTTACAAAACTCATAACCAATAATAAGAACACCTCCCTGCAATTCCTTGAGAAGATGACCCGAGGTTTAAATACTTCGATTATCAATTTATTTAGGAGTTTGTTATTTGTGAGAACAAAAACGTTTGTACGAAAGGTTGATTGCTTGGTTTAGAAACTATACTTGCAACGAGAACTTATTGTAAATTCTAAACCATCAATCTTCAGTTCGTCAGTGTCTTGTATGCTATCCGATATGCCCAGAACGCATCAACAAGTCTGGTGCTCTAGTCTTTCCTATGAGGCTTTACTATCTTCTCCAGAATATGCTTTATTTCCCTGTTAGATACTTCTGCTTGCCTATTGGTCTGGGGATGGTATGTTGTTGCCACTTTGTGAACTATCCCATGTTTCTTCAGTAATCCTGCTAACCTCCTGTTACAGAAGTGAGTGCCTTGATCACTCACGATTGCTCGTGGTGATCCAAAGCAACAAATAAAATGGTTTCTAACAAAGGAAACAACAGTATTAGCATCATCAGTACAGGTAGGAATTGCTTCCACCCATTTAGAAACATAATCTACAGCTAATAGTATATAAAGGTAACCACTAGAGTTTGGAAATAGACCCATGAAGTCAATACCTCAAACATAAAAAATTTCACAAAATAACATAATCTGTTGGGGCATCTCATCCCTCTTGGATATATTACCAAACCTTTGGCATGGGGAACAAGATTTACAAAAAGCAGCAGCATCTTTAAAAAGAGTGGGCCACCAGAATTCACAGTCTAAAATTTTTCTAGCTATTCTTTGAGGGCCAAAATGTCCTCCACTCTCAGAAGAGTGGCAGGCCTCTAAAATGGACTGGAATTTCGATTGGGGCACACACCTTCTAATTACCTGGTCAGCACCACACCTCCATAAGTATGCAAACTATCAAATGGAAAAGCATCATTGATAGGAGTCGAGTCATCCTTAATGTGCTCAAGGCAACTCAAGTGGTCTGCCACTAAATTCTGGTTACCAATCCTATCCTTAATTTCTAAATCAAATTCTTGTAGCAACAGTATCCAACGTATCAACCTTGGTTTGGACTCTTTTTTTGCTAATAAATATTTTAGAGCTGCATGGTCCGAGTACACTACCACCTTAGTACCAAGTAAATAGGCTCGGAATTTATCTAGAGCAAAAACAATAGTCAAAAGCTCTTTTTCAGTGGTGGTGTAATTAGACTGAGCAGCGTCTAAGGTCTTAGAAGCATAAGCAATTACGAAAGGATCCTTACCTTCACACTGAGCCAGCGCCGCTCCTACTGCATGGTTGGAGGCATCACACATAATCTCAAAAGGCTGGCTCCAGTCTGGTCCTCTCACAATCGGAGCTTGAGTCAGGGCGATCTTCAGCTTATCAAATGCTTGCATGCAATCCTCACTGAACTTGAACTCAACATATTTTTGTAGCAGTCTGGATAAAGGCAATGCTACCTTACTGAAGTTCTTAATAAATCTTCTGTAAGATCCTGCATGGCCAAGGAACGAACAGACTTCCCTCACGGAGGAGGGGTAAGGTAAACTAGAAATGACATCTACCTTTGCTGGATCTACAGAAATACCAGTATTAGAAACAACATGTCCTAGTACAATCCCTTGTCTTACCATAAAATGACATTTTTCAAAATTCAATACAAGATTTGAACTAACACACCTATCTAATACTCTAGCCAAACTATCCAAGCAAAGGTTAAAGGAGTCACCATATACACTAAAATCATCCATAAAAACTTCCATACAGCTCTCAATAAGATCTGAAAAGATACTCATCATGCATCTTTGGAAAGTAGCCGGTGCATTACATAAGCCAAAAGACATTCTTTTATATGCATACGTTCCAAAGGGACATGTAAAAGTAGTCTTTTCCTGATCTTCAGGAGCTATATAAATTTGAAAATAGCCTGTATAACCATCTAAAAAGCAGTAATGGGATTTACGTGACAGGCGATCAAGCATCTGATCAATAAATGGCAAGGGGTAGTGATCCTTGCGAGTAGCTTGGTTGAGATGCCTATAATCAATGCAAACTCTCCATGAATTCTGCACTCTAGTTATCAGGAGCTCTCCATGCTCATTCCTTACTGTTGTGACTCCAAACTTCTTGGGCACCACTTGTACTGGATTGACCCATTCATTGTCTGAGATGGGGTAAATGATATCTGATTCAAGTAGCCTAGTCACTTCTTTCTTGACAACTTCTAAGATGATGGGATTCAATCTTCTTTGGGGTTGACGGACAGGTCTCGATCCCTCTTCTAAGAATATTCTGTGCTCACAAACTTGAGGGCTGGTGCCTACTATATCCGCCAAGCTCCATCCAATTGCTCTTTTATGTTTTCTCAGCATACTGAGCAGCTGCTCCTCCTGTTGGGAAGTGAGTTCCCCTGCAATGATAACTGGGAGCTTCTGATTATCCTCAAGGTAAGCATACTTGAGGTGGGGTGGAAGGATTTTTAATTCCAATTTCTGCTCATGGTTAGGCTCTAGATTATCTGGAACTAGTGATAATGGCAAAGTGTCCTCATTGTGTTCAGAGGGTATCCCCACACTTGGACCTTGCTCTATGTACTTTTTTTCTACTTCTTCTTGGTGAACTGCAGCTATAGTTTCATTAATGATGTCACACTGGAAGATAGAATGATCTTCCGGAGGGTGCTTTATAGCTTCATTCAAACTGAAACTTACAGCTCTACCATCTATCTCAAAGGAGTCAGTTCCTGAGAATGCATCCAGCTTGAACTTTGAAGTCTTCATGAATGGTCTTCCAAGAAGGATTGATGATGGTCTTCCTGAGTCATTAAGGGGCATTTCCAAGATATAGAAGTCAATGGGAAATGTGAGCCCCTTAATGCTCACCAGCACGTCTTCAGCAATTTCAACCACTGTAATAATGCTCTTATCTACTAACACAAAACGAGCTGCCGACCTTTTTAAGGGAGGGAGCCTCAAAGCATCATATATAGACAATGGCATTATACTAACACACACTCCTAAATCACACATGCAGTCATAAAATATTACACCTCTAATGGTACAGTTAACCATGCATGGACCTGGGTCACTACATTTTTCAGGTATACCCCCCATTAAAGTAGATATAGAACTACCTAAAGAAATAGTTTCTAATTCATTAATTTTATTCTTATGTATGTATAAATCTTTCAGAAACTTTGCTTATTTAGGTATTTGTTGAATAACATAAAAAAGGGGAACAGTTACCTCAATCTTTTTGAAAATTTCTACGATTTTGGGATCAAGTTCCATTTGCTTCCTGGGTGATAAGAAATAAAAACACAAGGATAGTTAAAAAGGTTTTTCCTACTAGACCTCTAAGAAACCTGTTCTTAGCAACCTAGGTCACCGGAAGGGGCTCCCTACTAGACCTTCAAAGAACTTGTCCTTGACAACCTAGGTTAGAGGGACAAAAATTGAACCACTCAATCTTCTCCATGAAACAAGCAAAGCAAATCACTCACCTCACTTCTCACACAATAAAACGTGCTTAAACAGCAACTAAGGAAATTTTTATTCATCAAAGTTATCAAAATTGTCTCACCAGAAGGTGTTTAAATAGATCCCAAACAAACTAGCTAAAAGATAAGATAAGATAACTAATTTAAATCAGATTTAATCTTATTCGATTAGATCAGATTTGATTTTAAATTTTAAAATCCTAAAGATATAACTAATTTAAATCAGATTTGATCTTATTGGATTAGATCAGATTTGATTTAAATTTTAAAATCTTAAAAATACTACTAAGCAAATTATAACTAAATCAAATCTTCTAACAAACTCTAACAGAAAAATAAATTAAAATAAAAGCCTAATAAATTCGAAATAAATAATAAATTATGCCTCCCACTGAATTTGAAAAGCATTATTGGGCTTCTTGCTGTCCTGACTTAGCCTATTGGGCCTTATGAGTTGTTGCCCTTTCAGCACCACTGTTTTTGAGATGAACTCTTGGTCTTCTAGATGTCCAAGATCGGCATGGTATGATTCTTCTAGTATTCAGAACTTTGAATCCAACGAGATTACCATTCTGTCCCTTAACTCTAAGATGACAAAAATGCCCTCCTGACCACGTATCATTCTCTCCCTCTTCAAAAAGATTCGTCCTCAAATCTTGAATGAGATGCTCTTCGTCCTTCCAAGGAATCCAAACCCAATCTCAGGGTTTAAATACCATGGTTTGATGACTCTCCTCTACCCACTGAATTGTGGCTATGTCCTTTGCTAGTTCAATCTTTCCAACCATATGTTCACTATCTTGTCCAAGGTGTGCAATTTGTCTTCCTTTTTTTTCATCCATTTTAATGCCTCTATAATTGATCAGTGAATCTACAAAAGCTGGAAAAGTTGATATAAAAATACTAGGAATTTCATGGTTAGATGTATGAGAAACTAAGGACAATGTGGATTTCAATGAGACTAATGCACTCTTGTCTAAGCTAGAACTTTCTAGATCTCTCTCACAAGTGTGTTTATTGAACTCAGTTTCTTTTTCGCTCATTGACTCCTCTCGCTCACTATTCTCATTTTTTCTCTCAAAACTCTCGCTTTCAATCAAACATGGATTCTTTTCACTCAAACACTCAATCTCTTTCTCAATTTCTTTTCTCTCATATTTTTCAAATTGCTCACATCCCAATGACCCAGTTGAAAAATTCTGCACTGTTGAATCTTCCAAGGACACATCACCCTCTACAGCATACTCAACAAATTCTTCCATCTCTGGCTTTGAAGAAGAATGAAAGATAGGCGTAGGAAAATTCCTCTGGTTATGGCGATCTATCATTTGTTGTACTTGCTCCCAGTCAATGGCCAATTTGATCAAATTGTCCATGGTCGTGTAACGATAAAGTTGGACTTCATCTGCAAGTTCTTCACGTAATCCAAACAAAAATCGGTCCTTAAGAACCTCAGGACTCCTTTTAATATTAGCCATGTCCATCAAATATAGAAACTCCTTGTGGTACTCCATCACTGATTGTGAGCCTTGTTGTAACGTAAAAAATTTGCCAAAAAATGTATTGTGGTATGATGATGGCACAAACTGCCTCCTCATGATTTTCTTCATCTTCTCCCAGCTGCTAATTGGGCGCTTTCCGTACCGTCTTCTAGATCCTCCTAATTCAGTCCACCATATACGGGCAGCATTGGAAAAATTGGCTTGTACCAGTGGAACCTTCTTTTCTTCCGAAAGGATGCAATTTGCAAAAATCAATTCTACATTCCTTTTCCATCTGAAATACGCTTCAGGATTATCCCTCCCTTTGAATGCAGGGATTTGAAACTGAGAACTCTTTTTTGCATATGAGCTTCCTTCATCATCACTATCATAATACTCAATCATTTTTTTTATTATTTTTTTTCCAGACACTGACTTAAAGATAGAATAATTGCAAAAACAAAATTAAAAAAAAATATTTTTTTTTCATTTTTTTTGTTTGACTCTAATATGAATTTACAGAAAATTAAAAAGAAAAAAAAAAGACTAAACAAGACCCATGGAACGTGTAGATAAATAAGAATTTACCTACGACCTATAATTGATACCAGATGATAAGAAACAAAAACACAAGGATAGATAAAGGGGTTTTTCCTACTAGACCTCTAAGAAACCTGTTCTTAGCAACCTAGGTCACCGGAAGGGGCTCCCTACTAGACCTTCAAAGAACTTGTCCTTGACAACCTAGGTCAGAGGGACGAAAATTGAATCACTCAATCTTCTCCACGCAACAAGCGAAGCAAATCACTTACCTCACTTCTCACACAATAAAACGTGCTTAAAAAGCAACTAAGGAAATTTTTATTCATCAAAGTTATCAAAATTGTCTCACCAGAAGGTGTTTAAATAGACCCCAAACAAACTAGCTAAAAGATAAGATAAGATAACTAATTTAAATCAGATTTGATCTTATTGGATTAGATCAGATTTGATTTTAAATTTTAAAATCCTAAAGATATAACTAATTTAAATCAGATTTGATCTTATTGGATTAGATCAGATTTGATTTAAATTTTAAAATCCTAAAAATACTACTAAGCAAATTATAACGAAATCAAATCTTCTAACAAACTCTAACAGAAAAATAAATTAAAATAAAAGCCTAATAAATTCGAAATAAATAATAAATTATGCCTCCCACTGAATTTGAAAAGCATTATTGGGCTTCTTGCTGTCCTGACTTAGCCTATTGGGCCTTATGAGTTGTCACCCTTTCAGTACCATTATTTTTGAGACGAACTCTTGGTCTTCTAGATGTCCAAGATCGGCATGGTATGATTCTTCTAGTATTCAGATCTTTGAATCTGACGAGATTACCATTCTGTCCCGTAACTCTAAGATGACGAAAATGCCCTCCTGACCACGTATCACTGGGCTTCCGTGTAAGGTGTGGAAATAGGATAGGAATGGCGCCACTTACAGCTTCTGTGTCCTTTGGTGCTCCATTCCTTGGCTGAACTACTTCTTCTTCAACCATGTCTTGTACTTCCTCTTCCTCTTCAGCATCTTCCACTCCAACTAAGTCTTCAACTTGGGTGTGTTCTTATGGCTTGGATCCTCCTGATTCCTCTCTTGCAGTGTGGTTCTAGACCTCAAAGTGATGGCATTGATGCCACCTTTGGGATTAGGTAAGGGTTGAGAAGGAATTCCACTAGAGCTTGAAGGCTGATTGGTGAAAGTAGGTAATGAATTTATCCGGGAGACGAGAGCTTCTAAAGTGGCATTCAGACCATTTAGAGTAGAGTTCAGTGTAGTCTGCATGTCTTGTTGTCCTTGTGCAAGAGAACGAAGCATCTCGTCATTTGATGAGGAAGGAGGATAAGTGATCTGAGGGACTTGTTGTTGGTTGTGCTGGGGTCCTTGGGACTGCCTTAGGTGGGGTGCTCTGTAAGGCTGGTTCTGATTCTGCTGTCTATTGTTGTTGTTCCACCTCTAATTTCCATTGTTGTCTCTGCTCCTCTATTATAGTTGTCCCTCCAGCCATGGTTGGAATTATCTCTCCAAGCCATGGTTGGAGTTGTCTTGCCACCTTTGGTTATAGTTCCCACCGTGGTTGTAGTTGCCGCCTTGTTGATTCTATCCTTGATTCGAGTGGTCATAGAAGTTATGAGTAGCTGCCACAGTGTTGTCTTCTTGTTGGAGCTGCGGGCACTCATCAGTGTAGAGACTATAATCAGCACAAATTCTGCATACTCTTTGCGGGACCAACTGTTGGCTTTGTTGTGGTGGGGGAGGCTGAGATTGTTGTTGATTCAACTGCATCTGCTTCAGTAGGTTAGTCATCTCACATATACTCTGTGTAAGAGCAGAAGTCTCAATGCTAGAGGAAACCTCTGCAACAGCTTTTGAGTGGTTGTTCCTGTACCTGTGATTCCGAGTGGACTCAGCTAAGTCGCTGATCAGTTGCCATGCTTCATCTGTGGTCTTGTACTTCTTCAGAGAACCATTACTAGCACCATCCAATGTAGTTTTATCCCAAGGCTTCATGCCTAGAGTGAAGTAGTTGATCAATACCAACTTGTCAATCATATGATGGGGGCATGCGTCCAGAAGATTCTTGAAGCGCTCCCAGTACTCATAAAGAGTCTCTGATTCACCTTGAACAATACAAGAGATCTCTTTTCTCAGTCTATCTGTAACTTCGGCTGGAAAATATTTTTTCAGGAATTCTCTTCTGAGCGTATCCCAGTTGGTAACAGTTGTTTCAGGTTGGGAGTAGTTGAAGATCGAAACTCTCGCGCGATCTAGAATTTTCACAAGTATCAAAACCCAATAAAATTTATAATCGAAGTATTTAAACCTCGGGTCGTCTTCTCAAGGAATTGCAGGGAGGTATGATTTATTATTGGTTATGTAAAAAGATATGTTTTTGGGTTTTCTTAAAATAAGGAACAAGTAATTTAAATGACAGGAAAAATAAATTAATAATAATAAAATTCTCTTGGAAAGGTATAAGAAATTAAAGTCCTATCCTAGTTATCCTTATCAGATGTGATGAGAATTGGATTTTTCTCCCACTTTAATTAACCTCTAACTATGAAGGTAAGTTAAGTGGATGAATCAATTTGATTTCTCAGATCCTAGTCAATTCCAAAGAAAAGACTAGAGTTATTGGAATACAAGTCAATCAGCAAATTCCAATGTTCAAACAACAGCTGAGTTTGATAACTCAAGTGTTATCAATTACTTAACCAAAGCCAAAAGGAGAAATAAATCTACTTGAATAAAAATGCCTTCAGATGGGAAGCAGCATGCATAAATAAAAGAAAGAAATCTTAAATCTAAAATACCTCAAATTGCATTCAAACATAAATTCAAGTCCTAACATGGAAAGGTTCATAAGCCAAATTGAAAAGATAAATAATAATTAAAGTAATAGAATAAATAAAACTAGAAAGTAATTTAAAGGAACATTGAACCTGTGATTGAAGAAATAATCATAAACTGAAAGGAATCCTAATTCTAAAAATCTAAGAGAGAGGAGAGAACCTCTCTCTCTAAAAGCTACATCTAAAACAAAAAATTTATGTATTATGAGCCGTGTATATTGAATGGATGCATTTTCCCACTTTATAGCCTCTAATCTGTGTTTTCTGGGCCGAAAACTGGGTCAAAAACAGTCCAGAAATCGCTGGGGGCGAAATCTACCACGCTGGTTTTTTTATTATCGTTGTGGAGTACGCGTTCGCGTTGCCTAGCTCTACGGCCACTATGACAAATTATATATCAAATCGAAGCCCGGGACATTAGCTTTCCAACGCAACTAGAACCGCATCATTTGGATCTCTGTAGCTCAAGTTATGACCGTTTTAGTGCGAGAGGGTTAGGTTGGATAGCTTAGCAATTTCTTCAACTTCTTGTATTCCTTCCACTTTTGCATGCTTCCTTTCCATCCTCTAAGCCATTCCTGCCCTGTAATCTCCGAAATCACTTAACACACATATCACGGCATCGAATGGTAATAAGAGAGGATTAATATTAGCAAATATAAGGCCAAAGAAGCATGGTTTCAATCATAGCACAAAATTAGGAAGAAAAAAGTAAAACCATACAAATAGTATGAATAAGTGGGTAAAGAGTTGATAAAAACCACTCAATTGAGTACAAGATAAACCATGAAATAGTGGTTTATCAACATCTCCACACTTAAACATTAGCATGTCCTCGTGCTAAGCTCAAGAGAAGCTATAAGGGAGTGAAGAAGAATGGTAGAATGTATGAAATGCAACCTATCTATATGAATGCAACTACATGCTAAGATGTTTCTATCTACTTGGTTAAAAGTAAATAAGATCTTCAAGACAAACATAAATCAGATTTCACTAATTCAAATTATACAATAAAAGGCAAGTAAACTTATAAGAAGATAGCTCATGAAAGCAGGGAACATAGAATCAAGCATTGAACCCTTACTGGTAGTGTATATCACTCTAATCTCTCAAGTGTCTAGGGTTAATCTCTCTATTCTTCTCTAATCATGCTTTCTAAATTTTGTTCTTCATCTAACCAATCAAAAATATTTAATATACCAATGCAAACATCATGAGGTCTTTTCAAGGTTGTAATGGGGCTAAGGAAAGGGTAAGGATATATATATGGCTAACTGAGCTATAAATTGAATCTTTGACTAACCTAAGCTCTCGCCTAATATCATACACTCTATATAACTCTATAATCATGCCTAGCTACCCATAATTCCCACTTTCACATTCCATACTCATGTATTAACTTTTTCTCTTAACTTGTATCACATATGCATTGATTTTTCATTAACTTAACATTGGGATAATTTTGTCCCCTTATTTATTTACTTATTTATTGAGAAATTTGTTTTTAATTGGAAAAATAAACATAACTTATCAATGCACATGGACTTTTAATTTTTATAGTCTCACATGAGTAGGTATCCAAATTCCCATTATTTTATCGTGACACATCCCCTTATTAACCCTTTTTTCCCACAATTTTCCCATACTCAATGAACACACCATTCCTATCTTAAGCTAACCAAATATTCAATTGGGATATTTAATTGTTTTTCCGCTTAAGGCTAGTAATGCGGTAAAATATAGAACACATGGGATAAAAAGGTTCAAAGTTGCTGACAAAGGTAATTTAAAGGGTAGGCTTGTTTGGGGTAAGTGAGCTAAACAAATAATGGCCTCAATCATACGCATGCATATAACATATTAAATATTGGACATATAGGATGAAACAAAATAAGATTACAATCATAGAGAAGTAAACACACAAGAATAAAATATTTATGGTTAAATAATGTAACCATGTAATTAAGCTCAAATCTCACAGGTTGTATGTTCTTAGCTTTTCAAACTATGTTCCAAATATAACTTCAAACAATTTTAACACGAAATTTTTTATTTAAATTAGTGAAATTTTTCAAAAAATAGGGTCTTAGAAAAAATTAAATACTTTAACTAAGTAGTAACTAAATGCATAAAATCAAACAAACGTGCAATCAAACATGAAAATGCAACAATGAACTAACAAATAGCAATATATTGGTGTTGAGAAGAAAATAACTAACACATGGAGATCGGTATCGACCTCCCCACACTTAAAGATTGTACCGTCCTCAGTGCATGCTAAGATGTACAAGTGGACGGGTGGCTCCGCAGCTAGTGCTCTTTTTGTTCCTCTCCTTGCTGGTGGTTTGGGAGTAGCTTTCTCCTTGCCTTTCTTGGTGGCCATCCTGAAAAAGGAAAGAGGTAAGTACATGTAAAGCGAAGGGTTCGAGCAAGGGAGCGAATATTATGAGTGGTAATCAATGCACGGTAAGGAAGGATGTCGTTAACACATGGTCTAGACTACATGTGAAAAGTTCATCTTAGGTAATATAGTAGGTGCATGTGATGGAAATTAAATGCAAGATGTTTATTGGCATTCCGGCAAAGGCATGAGTAGCATAGATCAAGCATTCAATATCCAAGTTAGATTACCAAGTCATTCAAACTAGCAACCTGTTTGTATTGACAATTAAATTAAATTAATAAAATGTAAAAAGGGTTTTTTGAAAAACAGGCATTAAAGTAGTAGGATAACATAAAGGTAGTGCATGATGCCATACGGGCTTTTTCACAAACACATAGCATGCATGGTAAATATGTTGTTGAAAGTATTAAATTGAATATGCAAGCAACCCTTTAAGAAGTAATATTAATTGTCAAATAATTCCTTAATAATCCACAAGCAAAATATAGAAAGTAATGACCCAAATAAATGTCCAACACCAATTAAAGGAATAAAGAAAAAAAGAAAGAAAAAGAAAAAATATATACAAAGAAAGTAAAAGGAAAAGAAGAAGAAAGCATAAATAAAAATAAGAATAATAATAGAAAAGTAAAAGGGAAGGAGAAAAGAAAAGAACCTTGATAATGGATGTGAAAAAATAAGAGATGGGGGAAGTAAAAAGTGAAAAAGAGTCAAGAAAGAAGAAGGGGGAAGAAAGAAATAATAAAGGAAAAGAAAAATTAGGATTTGGGGAAGAAAAGATAAGATATTTTGGCTAATCTGGATATTCTGTGCGCCGAATGTGACGCGGATGCGTGGATGACGCGGTCACGTGATGTACGATAAATACAGGTGACGCGGACGCATGGGTCACGCGGTTGCGTGACCTGAAATGTGCGATTGGCGCGAGGGCAGCAACGTGTTCGCGCAACTCTCTTTCTCAAACTTATTTTGCCAAAATATTTGGGTGACGCGATCGCGTGGTTCACGCGATCGCGTGGATGGCTATTTCTGGAGAATGACGCGGTTGCGTGGGGGCACGCGTTCGCGTGGTAGGGCTTGTGCTTCTAGCATGGTTCCAGTCCCACTCCATCATAACTTACTGCCATACACCTCTTTACGTCGATTTTGCAGGGCCACGCGTTCGCGTGGATGACGCGGACGCGTGGGGAGGCTATTTTTCAAACGACGCAGACACGTGAATGACGCGGACGCGTGGGCATGTTTGTGCCTAAGGCACACCTCCAGCCACGCTTTCGCGTGACTCTCTGTCTAATTCTCTTTTCTTCAAAACGCACTGGTGACACGGACGCGTCAACAACGCTTACGCGTCGCGTGCGTATTTTTTTTATATTTTTTTATGCAATATGCAGATGCAATGATAGTGTGGATTCTATGAATAATTCCAGGTTCAATGAAAATAGAATAAAATAAAACTCAAAAACAAACAAAACGAAATAAAATCAAAATTAAAGAAAAGGAACGATCATACCATGGTGGGTTGTCTCCCACCTAGCACTTTTAGTTAAAGTCCTTAAGTTGGACATTTAGTGAGCTCCTTGTCATGGTGGCTTGTGCTTGAACTCGTCTTGAAACTTCCACCAATGCTTGGACTTCCAATAAGCTCTATCAATACCAAGTAAATTTCTCAAGCTTTGATGGAGTTCTTCACAAGCTTTGAGCTCCCAAATTTGATCCTCATGTATGCCTGGATCCCAAATCTTGTTTCTGCACCCGTCTTCAAGTTGATCATCATGATTCCATCCGGGTGGTAAGCAATCGAAATTCTCACTAAGGCATCCAAACAACTTCCTAGACCCATTCATTCGAGCTCTACACCAACCCTTGCATTTAGACTTTGAGCTTTCCACCATTTTGAACCTTGCATGACAACTCCTACCACTAACCATCTTCCTCTTACTCTTAACGCCACAGAGAGCTCTAAGCTAGCCATCTGTCTCAAGTAAACCATATTCAAGTGGAATGAGAAAGCTAAGGGATATGAATTTTACCCACTTGAATGTTATATTGGGTGATAATGGCCTTTGGGGAGAGGTCTCCAGCAACTTTGGCAAGGTGATTTTAAGCTCCACTCCCTTGTGCTCTTCTTGGACAACTTCCACCTCATTGTAAGCTTCTTCAATTTCAACCTCTTCCTCTTGGTAGCTTTCTTCCAATTCAATCACTTCTTCATGGCTTTCCAAGGGCATGGGAGGTTGTGCTTCTTCTTCTTTAATCTCCATCTCTTAATCAACCTCTTCAAAGTCTTTAGCCATGGTATGCCTTGGAGGTTGTACACCCTTTTTGGCATCAAATTCAAATGTCTTGGAAGGAGGTTCTATGACTGGACTTTCCCATGGAGGTTCCGCATCTCCTAAGTCTGCAACCACTTCTTTCTCTTTAGTAATTACTGCTTTGTCAAGTTGTTTTAGTATAAAATTGTACTCATCCTTGATGATTTCCTTTTCAAGTATTCCTTCATCTTCAAGTACAAAATCCAGCTCCTCCTTGTTGTCTTTCTTCACTAATTCTTCAACCACTCCTTCGACTTCAAGGGTCTCCACTACCTTCATCTGTAGGGCCTCCTCTAGCTTCTTATGAAGTCTAGATTCGCGAAGATAATTCCTTCTTTCTTGTTCCATATCAATAGCATAACTGGGATCATCTTGCTCTTGGATTGATGGATGTGGGTGCTCTTCCATGGAGGGTGGTGATGGGATGGAAAGATTATTATGTGGTTAAAAAGGAAGCGCACTGAAGCTTGATGGTTGAATATTGAAGGTAGAGGGTTGGTCCATGCGGGATATAAGATTTTGGAGTGTAGAGGTGAGACCAATGATATTAGAGATGAGTGTGTTGTTATCCAATGGAGATGGTGAATACTGAGGTGGTGGTTCTGGGTATGGTTCATATGGTTCATATGGTTCATATGGTGGTTGGTTAGATGGATATTGGTTAGGGTCATATAGTGTTGTTCAGTAGTAGGGGGCTTGTGAGTATGGTGGTTCAAAGCTATGTGGAGGAAGGGGTTCATAGGTATTTTATGGTGGGTGTTGATTGTCACGAAGAGGTCCACCATAACCATTGTCGATAGTGCCTTGGAGGTGGTTGTCGCCAAGATGGTTGATCAAATCCTTGTGCCTCTTCCCATCTTTGATTGTCCCATCCATGACCCAAGCTTTCATTGTAATCTCCTCTTCCTGTAACATGATTGTAACCAAACTCATAGCCAAAGGGTGAGAATTCATAGTGGCTAATAAAAATTAAAAATAAAAGCAAATAAACAAGCAAAGAAAAATAAAGTAAAATAAAATAAATAAGAGAAAAGGTTTGAAAAATGTTTTTTTTTTTAAGATTAAAAAAGATAGCATAAGTTAGGTAAGAAAAGATAAGTTTTTAAATTAAAAGGTTTTGAAATTTAAATTTTGAAATTTGAATTTTGAAATTTGAAATTTGAATTGTAAATTTTGAAATTCGAATTTTGAAAAATTCAACAATATAAGATAAAGATTTGAAAAAGATTTAAATTTTGAAAAGGTTTGATTTTTAAAATTTTAAATTTAAATTTTGAATTTTAAAATTTAAATTTTGGAATTTAAATATTGAAATTTGAAATTTGATTTTTAAAATAAGATAAGATAAGATTTTAAAATTTAAAACTAAGATAAGATAAGATAAAAATTTTAAAATAAAAATCTGAATTTTTTTTCCGAAAAAAATCAATTTAAAAGTAAATATTTACCATAACCAATAATAAGGCACACGTTTGTAATTCCCCGGCAACGACACCATTTTGAAGAACGAAACTCTCGCGCGATCTAGAATTTTCACAAATAAATTCGCGTTGTAAGTATAGCTTCTAGATCGACAAGAATTCCTTTCTTACAAAAGTT
Source organism: Arachis ipaensis (assembly GCF_059453495.1). Lineage (NCBI taxonomy): Eukaryota > Viridiplantae > Streptophyta > Magnoliopsida > Fabales > Fabaceae > Arachis > Arachis ipaensis. The sequence continues at coordinate 100,856,732 of NC_142439.1, forward strand.
TGGTTGTCACAAGTAACAAAATCCAATAAAATTTATAACCGAAGTATTTAAACCTCGGGTCGTCTTCTCAAAGAATTGCAGGGAGGTATGATTTATTATTGGTTATGTAAAAAGATATGTTTTTGGATTTTTTTAAAATAAGGAACAAGTAATTTAAATGACAGAAAAAATAAATTAATAATAATAAAATTCTCTTGGCAAGGTATAAGAAATTGAAGTCCTATCCTAGTTATCCTTATCAGGTGTGATGAGAATTAGATTTTGCTCCCACTTTAATTAACCTCTAACTATGAAGGTAAGTTAAGTGGATGAATCAATTTGATTTCTCAGATCCTAGTCAATTCCAAAGAAAAGACTAGAGTTATTGGAATACAAGTCAATCAGCAAATTCCAATGTTCAAACAACAGCTGAGTTTGATAACTCAAGTGTTATCAATTACATAGCCAAAGCCAAAAGGAGAAATAAATCTACTTGAATAAAAATGCCTTTAGATGGGAAGCAGCAGTAACATAAATAAAAGAAAGAAATCTTAAATCTGAAATACCTCAAATTGCATTTAAACATAAATTCAAGTCCTAACATGGAAAGGTTCAAAAGCCAAATTGAAAAGATAAAAAACAATTAAAGAAATAGAATAAATAAAACTAGAAAGTAATTTAAAGGAACATTGAACCTGTGATTGAAGAAATAATCATAAACTGAAAGGAATCCCAATTCTAAAAATCTAAGAGAGAGGAGAGAACCTCTCTCTCTAAAAGCTACATCTAAAACCTAAAATTTATGTATTATGAGCCATGTATGTTGAATGGATGCATTCCCCCACTTTATAGCCTCTAATATGTGTTTTCTGGGCCGAAAACTGGGTCAAAAACAGTCCAGAGATCGCTGGGGGCGAAATCTGCCACGCTGGTTTTTCGTCACTGCGGCGCGTCCGCATAGAGCACGCGGTCGCGTCCCATAGATATACGGCCACTATGGAAAATTATATATCAAATCAAAGTCCCGGACGATAGCTTTCAAACGCAACTGGAACCGCGTCTTTTGGACCTCTGTAGCTCAAGTTATGACCGTTTTAGTACGAGAGGGTCAGGCTGGACAGCTTAGCAATTTCTTCAACTTCTTGTATTCCTTCCACTTTTGCATGCTTCCTTTGCATCCTCTAAGCCATTCCTACCATGTAATCCCCGAAATCACTTAACACACATATCACGGCATCGAATGGTAATAAGAGAGGATTAATATTAGCAAATATAAGGCCAAAGAAGCATGATTTCAATCATAGCACAAAATCAAGAAGGAAAAAGTAAAACCATGCAAATAGTATGAATAAGTGGGTAAAGAGTTGATAAAAACCACTCAATTGAGCACAAGATAAACCATGAAATAGTGATTTATCAGTAGTACCACTCTCTCGCATTTCCCTCAAGAGAAAACGGAAGGGCAGTTAACAGAATAGAAGTTTCATTTGCACCATGACGCCTAACAGTAGAACAGGCTGTCTAAAAATCCCTTAGGTTCTTGATAGGCTCCTGAGCAGGTAAGCCATGAAACTTGGGCATCAAGTTGATTAATGCAGTTTTCAGTTCAAAATATGCAGCCAGATTTGGATGATGCACTTGATACGGTTGTAGTGTAAAGTCTGGGGCTGCTACCTCCTAGAGAGTGATCCTCCTAGGTGCCACCATGTTACCTGTGCCTAAATCAACCAGATTAGTAGAGACGGAGCTTGTTTCTTCCTCAGATGGTGCTTCAGATTCGCCCTCAGAGGCTAGCCTACGCCGAGCCCGCCTAATACGTGAAAGAGTTCTTTCAATTTCAGGATCAAATGCGGCTAAGCTCGGATCAGGCAGTGAACGCATCATTCAATGAAAGAAACATACAGCTCATGGTAATAAAATAAAATAAAATACGCAAAAATTAAAAATATGTACACTAATTAATAATTTAGCACACAATTGCAACTCCCCGGCAACGGCGCCAAAAATTGGTGGGTGCGGAAATTTTACCAATTAAGAAATCAATATAGGAAATACGTTGCAAGTATAGCTCTTAACCAGCAAAAATCTGCCTCATCAATTTAGAAATATTGTCACAAAATTAGAATAAAAATACTGGGAGTATGAGTCCCAGGTCGTCTCCCAACGAGTTGACAAAAAGGGTGCTATCTTATTAATCAGGAGTTTTTTGGGTCATTTTGAGTTTGGGCCATGGGCACAAGTATATGATTGTAAATTAAAGCAATGAAAATTAAAAGAGATTTATATTATTCTAAATAAAAGGCCTTGACTGGGAGAATGATTAATCGGAAGTTCTATCCTTGTTGGAATTCTCTCAAGTGCAGTATAAAGAGGTTGTTGGTTTCACTTAGTTAACCCTTACTAAATAAAGAAAAGTCAAGTGATTGAGCTAACTCTTATTTGCAAATCCTAGTCATTTCCCTTGGAAAGGTCTAGCGTTAGTAAATACAGAATTTACCAATAACTTCCAATTTAACTAATTACTTGAGCATTCCAACTCAAGTGTCTCCTTTTAATCAACCCCCATGTCAAGTTGGGAATCTACTCCATTGACATGAGAATTACTTGAATAGAATTAAAAAGGGAATAAAAGGAAGACATGATAAACAATAACTACAATTTAATTAAAAGTAAAAGTAATCCTTTGCATTAATAAATTCTAAAAATAATCCAATTGTAACTCTAAACAAGAATTAAGAATATGGAATAATAAAAGAGTAAGAAAACAAACTAGAATAGTATCTTCAACGGAGGTGATGACTCTTCAATATCCAAAGCGAAAGCAATAAACTATGAAATTATGAATGTCAAGAAAACCTAGAGGAAGAGTAATTTTACTCTAGATTCAGATCTAAAAACTAAAACTATGCTAATGAGAATGTGTCTTGAGTCTCTGCATGTTTCCTGGCTCTAGTCTGTGTTTTTGGGCCGAAAACTAGGTCAAAACTCGGCCCAAAATTGCCCCCAGTATTTTCTGTTAATTCTGCAGATCGCGCATGTGATGTTAGGACTTTTGCCAGTAAAGAATGTCATAAAAACAGTCGCGTTGTAGATATAGTCTCTAAACCGACAGAAATCCCTTCGTACAAACGTTTTGGTTGTCACAAGTAACAAATCCCTTTAAAATTGTTGACAGAGTATTCAAACCTCGGGTCGTCTTCTCAAGGAACTGCGAGGAAGTGTGTTCTTATTGTTGGCTATAAAGGTTGTAATCGGGATTTAGAAGATGAGAAGCAAGTAATTTAAATGACAAGTAAAGTAAATGGCAATTAAAATAAATAAATACTGTAAAGCAAACTTTTGGCAAGGTAAGAGAAGTCGGAGGTCCAATGTAGTTATCTCCCTCAACTATAATGAAAGTTGAATCTAAACTCCACTTGGTCAACCTTTACTAGGGCAAAGGAAAGTCAGGGGACTAATTAAATTGACCTTTGAATCCTCTTTATTTCCTAAGAAAAGGTTGGGATTACTTAAGTTCAACTCAATTAGCAAGATAACGATTATCAATTATATTGAGATTAATAACTGTTGAGTTACTGAATTCTTAACCAGAACCAAAAGGGGAAAAAGTAAAATTGATAGAATAATAAAAATATCCTTAGATGGGAAGCAATGGTAACTTAAATCAAAGAGAACAATCATAAACTGAAAATACCTCAATTATTATAAATTCAAATAGCAGTCTATAACATGGAAGAATTCTTAAATCAAATTATAATAATTAATTCAAATGTTGGAATAAATAAATAAAAGTAAAACTAAAATAAAAGAACATTAAACCTGGGATCCAGAGTTATTCTTAAAACAAGAAGAAATCCTAAATCCTAAAAGAGAGAGAGAAGATCTCCCTCTCAACTAAATCTAAATCATTGAAAGGTAAAAATATGCGAGCTCCTCTTGAATGGGTGCATTCCCACACTTTATAACCTCTGGTCTATGCTGTCTGTACTTGGATCTGGGCCAAAAAGGGCTTCAGAATTCGCTGGGGGCGTATTCTGTAAATTCTGATACGTGGCCTCTGTCACGCGTCCGCGTGGGTCACGCGGTCGCGTCATCTGGAGCTTTTCCTTGCCACGCGGTCGTGTCAGTCATGCGACCGCGTTATGTGCGTTCTGCTTAAGGCGCGCGGTCGCGTCAGTCGTGCGGCCGCGTCGCTCCTGATTCGTTCTTGGCACGCGATCGCGTCATCCATGCGATCGCGTGAATACCAGCTTCCTTCAAAGCTCCGTTTTGCTTTCTCCTTCCATTTTTGTATGTTTCCTTTTCCATCCTTTAAGTCATTCTGCCTTAGAAAATCTGAAACTACTCAACACACTAATCACGGCATCGAATGGAAATAAAGGTAATTAAAATAATTAATTTTTAAAGCTTAGGAAACATGTTTTTCACAATATGACATAATAAGGAAGGGAAAGTAAAACCATGCGATTAATGTGAATAAGTAGGTGAAGAGTTGAATAAATCACTCTAATTAAGCACAAAAGAACTCATGAAATATGGGTTTATCAACCTCCCCACACTTAAACACTAGCATGTCCTCATGCTAAATCCAAGGTAACTAATTAAGGTTAAAGTGATGGAATGTCATGCAATGCAACCTAATTTAATGCAACTACCTAAATGAATGATGCATCATGCAACTCTAATTTATTCACTCATATATAAAGCTTACATGTAGTCAAGTTAATTCACATTCTCAAGGAGTCAAGTATATATATATATATATATATATATATAGCTAACCCTTAAATAATAAAGCATTTTAGCAAATGAGATGGGAAAGAAAATATTGTACAAACTTGCAAAACAATTAGTAAATATAAGCACAGATATATGTTGATGAGTTATAGAACCCTCACTAGATTTTGTGTTTACTCTCTAGTCACTCAGTGTTTCTTGGGTTTATTCACTCTATTTTTCTTTTTATTCTTAATTTCTATAGCTTTTTTTTTCATCTAACCAATCAACAATTATAGAATATAGTCATACCAAAAAGTCATGAGGTCTTTATTGAGGTTGTAATGGGGTCAAGGTAAGGATTTTATGTATAGGGTCAAGTGAGCTAATAAGTGAATCCTTAATTAGACTAAGATCTCACCTAACATACATATTTAGTAAAACAAAATCTCTTTACCTATTTTCCCATATTTCCCACTTATTGTTACATGCTCATGTTTCACTTTTTGCTTTTTCCATTCCATGTGCATTGCTTTTATTTTGCATTGGGGAATTTCTTTTGGATCCCCTTTTATTAAATGCTGAAAAATAACTCTTTTTTTTTTAATGCACATGGTAATTGAATCACTTAGATTTTTTTCATGAACATGCTTCCCAAATTTATTTTATTTCTTTTAACTTCTCTTACCTTTTTGTTTCTATCATCCATGTTCCCAAAAGGTTTTCCACATTTAACTCTATTCATGATTTTCTATCTTAAGCTAACCAAGGATTCACTTGGGATTTTCTTTTGTTTTTCTGCTTAAGGCTAGTAATTTGGCTAAATAGAATAAAGGAGTTTTAAAAGGCTCAAGGGGGCTAGCAAGGGTGATGTAAAAGGTAGGCTAATTTGGGGTGAGTGAGCTAAAATCAAATGATGGCCCCAATCATTCTCTTGGTATGTATCTATTCTATATTCTATAATTGGACATATAGATTAAAGCAAAGGAAAGAACATCAGAATAAAAAGAAATGTAACACACAGAAATGAAATTATGGTTTGAATGCAACCATACAATTTAAGCTCAAAACTCACAGGCTGTGTGTTCTCTAACTCAAACATCATATATCATTTATATATTGTATGCAGGTTTAGTTAAAAATTCCCATTATTCTCATAAAAAAATTATTTAGGGTAGCTTTTAAAGTTTTAATGTTCCTCCTTGATGAAATGTTGTCAGCTTAACTACATCATGTAATGCTATATACAAGTTTTGTGGATTTAAATCTGATATGTTCAATTTTCTAGCTTACTTCCTTTTTATATTTTTCAATTTAAACTATACTATCTTATGCTAAAAAGGGTAAACTATACTAATTAATCCACTAATAAATCAGAATTGCAAACTAAACTAAATAGCTAAAATAAACTAAATGGCTAAAGTATGAACTAAAGATGGAAAATGCAGAAAATAGAGCAAAAATACATAAAAGCAATGTATAAGTACTCAGAAAATAACAGTAAAAAAAAAGAGAAAAATACAGAAAAATATCCAAAATAAAAGAAAAAGTATGTAGTAGTTCACCAAAATAAACGCCAAAGATGGCGACCTCCCCACACTTAAAATGAAGCATCATCCCCGATGCTCAATCAAGCCGGGTGTGAAGGAGTGTCATCACTGGTAGGGATGGTAGCTGGGGTCTCTGTGGCGGTGGTGGGCTGAGAGTCTGGCTGCTGTAGAGGGGGGACTGACTGGATCGGGATCTCCGGATCTGCAGCCTCAAGCTGATGTGGGGCCTCCTGCTGTGGTGTAGCGTGCTCTGTGCCTGCCTGCTGATGAGGCTCCTTCTCGTGCTCATCCTCCTCCTCCTCTGATGGCTCTGATGGTGTGTCGGGCTCGGAGGGGATGTCGGCGCCCTGTCTGATCATAAGCTTCAGATGGGAATAGCGTCGCCTGCTGTGGCACTCCAATCTCTCATACCGACGCCTGTTACGGCGCTCCATCTGATCAAGCTGGCGGAATAGACAGTGCACGAGGCGATAAACCGGCTTAGAGGCGGGTGGAGGTGCAGTGGTGGCAGCAGGGGCAGCTGGAGCAGCTGTGGATGAAGAAGGTCCATCAGACGGAGGGGATGTCTCATCAGTAGCAGTGACAGGTGGTGGTCTGTAGCCCAAAGCAAGGAAGTTCCTGCTATGAGGAATGATCTTCCTGCAGTCCGCTGCTGGTGGTCGCTCATCGGCATCCTCCCAAGGCACATCAGCCTGACGGCCTAGCCGTGTAACCAGATAAGGAAAGGGGAGGGTGCCTCGGACGTGGACCCTGGCCATATAATGCCGGATAAAACGAGGCAAGTACAGGTCCTTACCCTCCAGCACACACCAGAGGAGGGTGATCATGGCAACCGGGATCTCAGTCTCATGAGTACTCGGCATCACATAGTTGCTCAAGATCTGATGCCATAGCCGAGCCTCATCATTCAAGTGTACTCTCTTGATCCCTCTTGGCATAGTGGTGTCCTGACCCATCTCCCAAGGAACAGCAGGGTCGAGAGCTATCCGTGCCTTCACAGCATCCCAATCAAACCGCATCTGGCCCATGTCCTCCTCAGCCTGTGCATAACCATCTGGCTGATCGGACTTGGCTGGGAGCTGGAGAATGGTCTCTATGGCCTCCTCAGTGACCAGAATTTGCTTTCCCCTCAAGTTCACTGCATCTAGGGTAGTAAGGTAGTAGTTGCAATAGAATTCCCGTACCCAAGATGCATTGACCTCTGTCAGTGGTCTCTCCAGAAAGAACCAGCCCCATTGCTTGATTTGCTCAGTGGTGTATTGCTGGAGGGCTTCTGGAATCTTCAAGGTACGTTCCAGGTATAGATTTCTGGAGTTTGCAAAAGTCGGGTACCTCAGCTCACAATACCGGTTTGCAAATTTTATAGGATCAGTCGAAGGGAGCAGCTGATCAGCCTTTTCCTACTGTGTGAAGTTCTTCTCCCGCCATGAGGAATCGTGCATTAGAGCAATGATGAACTGGGAGGAATCTCTTCTCTTGCGCTTGCCAGTAGTCTTGCCTTTGCCTTTCCTTTGTGAGGCAGACATCCTGAAAAACAGAAAACCAGGAAATGGATAAAATAGGAAAGCAAATAGGCAATTTAAACAAAGGAAACTCAAAGCGGTAAGGGAGAAATAGAATAAGGAAAATGAGTAATTGAAATGTGGTTGAATTAATGTTAAATGGAAAGAAAAAAAATCAATATGCCATAGTGAGAAAGTTAGAGGAAGTGAAAGTAATCAGAAAAGAGATCAAGAGGGTTAGTATGGTAAAACGAAATGAGCAAATTAAAATTAGTGAGTTAGGAAAGTAAGTGGCAAAGAAAAAATTCCATATAACAAGGATTCACAGGTAAGAATAGAAGTACTCATAATCGAATAAAGAAAACAGGGTGATGCTGATTCGAATAGAAATAAAGAAATCAGAAATTGGAATCAGTGAATCACAAATGCAGGTTATGAACCAGGAAATCAAAGAGGATAAGAAAGTGGCCCTAGCATTCAAAACAAGAATGAAAACAATTTTCAAAAAATTTGGGCAGTATTTCGGCTAAAATTGGATTGTCCCGGAAAATAAACAGCAATCATATCAGTTCATATGAATTAAAAAATCAAGCTGCATGTACATAGATATAAAATAAACATATAAATGCAATCTAAACAACAGCAACATACAAGAAAGCAGCATATGAATCATGATTATAGCAGCAACAGATTTGCACATAGGATAAAACAGAAGTAAGAATAGTGCAAGTAAACAGTCCTAGATCCACTAACCACAGCCTAAGCTACCTAACAACCAAAAAATCCACTACAGCATGCATAGCTATCTATCCTAATGATGAACGGAAAAAAAATACAGAAAAAACGACGAACGGATAAAAGGGGGTTGCATTTTGCGGAACCTGGTAAGCGGAAGGGGTGGAACAGGGAAGAAGGTGGCTGCGGCGGCATCCGGCGCGGTGGTGGTGCACGGCGTCGCGGTGGCGGCTGAGGGGGGCACTGGCGGAGGGAGGTGTTAGGGTTAGTGAGAGAGGAAGAGGATAGGGGAAGGGAGGGCGGTGGTTGTTGCTGGCTGAAGGGGGTGGGTGGCGGAGAGGGGGGAGCGGCTGGATGGCTGGCGGTGGCTGGGCGGTGCTCGCGGAGGCAGTGGTGGAGAGAGGAGGAGAGAGGAGGAAGGGAGAAGAAGGGAGGGGAGGGGGTTGTGGCGGCGGCGTACGAGGTGGCGGCGGCGTCTGGGTGGCCGGCGGTGGCGGCTGGGTGGTGCGGGGTGGTGGTTGGAGGGAGAGGGAGCAGAGTGGGAGAAGAGGGTTGGGGGTGGGGGGCTCGCGACTGATAGGGTTCGCGGGGTGGGGGGGTTATATTTTCGAATCCACGCAGCCGCGTGGGGCACGCGGTCGCATGGTTGGGACGAAAATGGGAGTGACGCGATCGCGTGGGGTGCGCGATCGCATGAGAGGGGGGGAAGAAGGGTGACGCGATCGCATGGGTCGCGCGATCGCGTCGCTGGAATTTGTGCTAAACGCACGACTCCAGCGCCGTTTTAGCGCAACTCTCTGTCTCCTTTTGGGGTGATGTGCAATCCATGTGACGCGATCGCGTCGCTCACGCGGTCGCATGGGGTTGGTATTGTGGGAGTGACGCGATCGCATGGGGTATGCGATCGCGTGGGCCAATTTGTGCGAAACGCACAGGGGCCGCACGATTCCAGCCCAACTTTCTGTTCGTTGGATCCTTACGCCGATATATATATCACGCGGCCACATGGGTCACGCGGTCGCGCGGGTGGTGTTTTCTGCGATATGACGCGATCGCATGGGGCAAACGGTCGCGTCGTGCATCCCTCTTTTTTTTTTTAACTGAAAAATGCAGGATGCAATGATTAACATGAATGCTATGCATGATTCCAGGTTAATGTTAAAATAAGAAAAAGGGTAAATTGAAAACAATAAACAAGAAATAGATTGAGAAAGAAGCGACCATACCATGGTGGCTTGTCTCCCACCTAGCACTTTTAGTTAAAGTCCTTAAGTTGGACATTGGAAGAGTATCCTGTTATGGTGGCTTATGTTTAAATTCGTCAAAAAATTTCCACCAGTGCTTGGAATGCCAATAGCCTCCGGGGTCCCAAACTAAGCACGCGAAGCTTCCGAACAACTTTAAATATATTGTTAGGCTCCCGGGAATACAAAAGTCAGAATAAACTTCAGGATTCCAAGCCTTGCTTTTAAATCCGCCTCCGTCTTGATCTACATGTCTCCATTCGGGTGGGTTAAAAAGTATAATCTCACCTTGGTGACCAAACGTTTTCCGTGATCCATATGATTGAGCATGATACCAATTCGTGTACTTTGAAGTGAAGCTTGGAACCTTATTGAACCTTGTGCACCAGCTCTGAGTACGAGCCATTTCCCTCTTACTCTTAAAGCCGCAGAGAGCTCTAAGTTGGCCATCTGTTTCAAGCAAACCATATTCAAGCGAGTTAGTAAAATTATAAGTTAAGGATTGTACCCACTTGAAGCTTGTATTAGGTGGTAATGGCCTTGAGACAGGTGTTTTTGGTGGTTCTACAAGTTCTGTTTCCTTGTGCTCTTCTGTGAATTCTCCCACTTCCTTGCAAAGGTCTTCAATTGTATCTGTATCCTGGTCAAAGTCTTCTATGTCTTCCTCATCACTCGAGTCATAGATTGGAGGTTGAGAGAAATCTACCTCCGCATCATCTTTATATTCACTTGGGGAAAATTTTTCGATCTCAGAGAATTCACTTGCGGACGCAAGTTCATCACTAGGAGAACTAGACTTGTGACTATCATCATCAAGGAAATTTGCTTCTTGGATTATTCCGTCTGATTCTTCGTAAACGACTTGCCTTGGAGATTGTACGGTATCCTCCTTAGCATCAACTGCAGCATCTTGGACGGAGTTTTCCTCAATTCTGGATTCCCAAGGAAGTTCAGCATCTCCTAGATCTTCAACCAACTCTTCTTCTTGAACAATGACAGCTTCTTCCACTTGTTCTAGTACGAATTCATTCTCTGTCTTGTCCACTGGAGTCTATAGTATTTCTTTCATGCTACGCTCTTCATCGGGCTGTCCACATGGAGCTGTGGTTGGTCCTTGTATATTTGAGCGCCTAGTGGCCCATTGAATTAGTGCTTGCTCTAGTTGTTGAATGGTTGTTTGAAATTTAATTACTGTTTCTTTTAGGCGATCTTCTGCTTCGCGGTTTACCAGACTTGGACATGATACAAAGGAAAGTGGTGATGATTGGGAACGATTAGATTGGTATTGGGGTAAGGAAGGATCATATGATGGCGAATGGTGAAGAGAAGCTTGTGAGTGTGGTGGTTCGAGGTTATGTTGAAAGGATGGTTCATATGCATGGGGTGGGGCTTGTTGGTAGTTACAAGGTTGTCCACCATGTCTTTCAGCTGGGTATGCACGGTAGAATGGTCTTTGTCCAGGATATCTCGGAGGGTGTTGCTGCCAAAAGGGTTGATTAGATCCTCTTGGTTCCATCCATCCTTGATTGGTCTCATCTTGATGCACATTCCTGCTGTAACTTCTATTTCCTTTAACAATATTAGGACCAAACTCAAAGCGAGAAGGGTGAGAGTTCATTGTAGCAAATAAAGATAAAAAGGAGAAACAAAAATAAATAAACAAGCAAAAGAAAAATATTTACAATAACCAATAATAAGGCACACGTTTGCAATTCCCCGGCAACGGCGCCATTTTGACGTTAGGACTTTTGCCAGTAAAGAATGTCATAAAAATATTCGTGTTGTAGATATAGTCTCTAAACCGACAAAAATCCCTTCGTACAAACGTTTTGGTTGTCACAAATAACAAACCCCTTTAAAATTGTTAACCGAGTATTCAAACCTCGGGTCGTCTTCTCAAGGAACTGCGAGGAAGTGTGTTCTTATTGTTGGCTATAAAGGTTGTAATCGGGGTTTAGAAGATGAGAAGCAAGTAATTTAAATGACAAGTAAAGTAAATGGCAATTAAAATAAATAAATACTGTAAAGCAAACTTTTGGCAAGGTAAGAGAAGTCGGAGGTCCAATGTAGTTATCTCCCTCATAAAGACTTGATAAAAACCACTCAAATGAGCACAAGATAAACCATAAAATAGTGGTTTATCAAGAGGATTAAGGGGAGATGAATTGTGGTTAGTTGTGTGTATAGAGAGGGTGGGGAGGGCTTTGAATGGTTTATTGTGTGTGTCATGAAGTGGGATTGAGGGAGGCTTATATAGAGGGAGGGGTTGGGTTTCTTGTTCGAAGAGGGTTGGTCACGAGTATGTATTGGGAAGGGGAGGGTGTCACGGGTTGGAGTTGGGGAAAAGGCTTGGGTCAAGGGATGAATTGGGAATGAAGGAAGGGAAGGAAATAGGGAAGCAGGCGTGAAGGGTGCAAGGAATATGGTCAAGAGTCACGGGCTGTGGTTCTTGAAGGGAGATGAAATAAATTTGATATGAAATTGATTTGGTTTAGGAATCTATTGGATATGATTTGGAATTATAGTAACAAATATAAGATGGAACCTAACTTGAATAACTCAACGCCTAACTTGAGGTTTTGTGGCACCTAACTCCTTGTAGAACTCTAGCCTAGTGCATAACTTAGGAAACCTGACGCCTAACTTCCCTTGTTGCTCATACCTGGCGCCTAACTTGAGGAATTCCAAGTTAGGCATGGACCAGGCAGAACCAAACCATTCCCAGTACACTTCATGTGGTGCCTAACTTGATGGAGCCAAGTTAGGCGCTACCCCTCCAGTGAGTAATGTCCAATTGTACGTATCATTGGCGCCTAACTTCAAGGGGTGAAGTTAGGCGCCACCCTTCGAGTAAGCATCGTCCAAAATTGGCTTGAATGTGGCACCTAACTTGAGGTTTTGAAGTTAGGTGCCACTCAATCTAAGCTTAGCGTGTCCATGGTGTCCAAAACTCTGTCTTCATGCACCTGTTTCTATTCTAATTACTCTGCATGATCCAAATACACGTAAAACAAAAGAAAAACAGTAGAAACTCAAACAAAACTAAACAAATAAAAAAATCAAAGCAAAAGAAATCAAACTAAAGGATACAAAAACATCGGGTTGCCTCCCGACAAGCGCTTCTTTAATGTCACTAGGTTGACGGTCAGTTATGCTAGTTCAGTAGATGAGTGGACCTTTGGCGATCAATCTCGCCTCTAAGATAGTGCTTCAACCTCTGGCCATTAACTGTAAACCTTCTGTTAGAATTCTCCTCCTAAATTTCTACATGACCATACGGTGATGCTCTAGTTACCACAAATGGTCCTGACCACCGGGATTTCAGCTTCCCGAGAAAGAGTTTGAGCCTTGAATTGAACAAAAGCACTCTCTGACCTGGCTCAAAGACTCTGATGGCAATCTTCTTGTCATGCCATATCTTGGTTCTCTTCTTATAGAGCTTGGCATTCTCATAGGCCGAATATCTGAATTCATCAAGCTCATTCAACTGAAGCATCCTCATTATTCCTGCAGCGTGAGCATCAAAGTTCAGAAACATGATTGCCCAGTATGCTCTATGCTCTAGCTCAATTGGCAAGTGACAGGCTTTACCATAGACCAACTGATAAGGGGACATGCCAATAGGAGTCTTGTATGCTGTCCAGTATGCCTAGAAAACATCATCAAGTTTTCTAGACCAATCCTTCCTTGAAATTTTGATGGTCTTCTCTAGAATCCTCTTGAGTTCTCTGTTAGAAACCTCAACCTGTCCACTTGTCTGAGGGTGATAGGGGGTTGCGACTTTATGACGGACTTCATACCTCTGCAGAAGTGACTTCCACCATTGATGAGTCCATATTTTCCGATGTATTTTAGCTTGATTTGAATGGATTTCATCACATAAACTCACACTTAAGCAGCAAAATAGCATACTTTTGTGTTATCTCCCTAATTTGGACCTAAATGTGAAAACATGCATTTTTATGCCTAAATTAGTGATTTTAATTCCACTTTTGTACCATTCGATGCCGTGATATATTTTGTGAGTGATTTCAGGTCATTTTGGCAAGATTGGTTAGACAAAAGTGGAAGAAAGCATGTACAAGGGAGAACACATGAAGAAAACAAGGAAAAACACACACAGACAAGTGTGCATGTGCACAAGTACCCATGCATACGCAGAAGAAGGAATTTGTATGTGTGCGTGCGCACAACCCTCTGTGCGTACGCACAGGGCCCTGCATGTGATTTCATTAATGAAACACATGCTGCGCAATTTCTGATGGCTTTTGGCCCAATTTTAGAAGGCTAGATGCTGAATTGAAGTGCTATATGAAGGGGATATCAACACATATGAAGGCAATTAGGACTTAGACTTTATTTTCCATAGTTTTACATAGTAGGAGTAGGAGTAGTGTAGATTAGGGAGAGCTCTCTTAGGGTTTTAATTAGGGTTCATATAGCATTTTATAGCAAGCTTTGATTTTGGATTTTGCTTCTTTAATTGTAAGTACTCTCAATTTCTTCTTTAATTACATTGTCTTTACCTTTATTTTCCTATGGTTCAAGTTACTTTGTTCATATTTGCAATTTTGAGTTTCTTGAAGTTTTGATTAATGAATTTCATATCTTATGCTTTCTTTATGCTTGATTGCTTGTCTCTTATTGATATTGTTGATAGTTGGTTATAGTTTTCTATTTTTCATTGCAATTTTCCATGCTTTACTTTTATGCACACAAGGTGTTTGTGAAAATGCCAATTATGAATTTTGAGTAGATTTTCACACCTTGGCTTGGGATTTGAGTTCCTAAGATACTAAAATCATAATGTCCGACATTTAGTGGTAATTCTTGGGTAGTTAGTTGACTCTTGTTTCCATTCACGCTATCTTTTTATCAACTAGTTTGGTAAGTTAGCTAGGGTTTATGGATTAGGGTCAATTATGCTTGCTTGACTTACTCCTCCATGTTAGGGGTTAACTAGGCGAGATTGACTCATCATAATTATCATAGTTGTGGTTATGGAGATGATAGGATTCCTTGGACTCTCATTCCCAAGTCAAGGCTCTTTATTGCATTTATAGCATTTTCACTAGTTTTGACCTTGTTTTTCCCTTTTAATTGCATTGATTTCAATTTTGATCATTTCTTAGTTCTTTTATTTCTTAGTTCCTTTAATCTTTAGTTCTTTGATTGCAAAACCCTTTGTCCTTACAACTGAAAGTGTAGCACTTCAATTGCACCCATGAGGAAGACGACCCGAGGTTCCATTACTCTCGGTTATGATATAAATTTGGAAAAAACTAAACTTTGATGTTGAGAGTTAGTTGTTGATTTGGCTATACTTGCAACGAATAGATTCTTATTTTGAGAAATTCCGAATCAACAATAATTTTCAGATCAACCATCACTAATGAGTGTCCTTGGGACACCAAACCGGCTGAAAATATATCTCTGAAGAAAGCTCATCACCACTTTGGCATCATTGGTAGGCAAAGCTACAGCTTCTACCCACTTGGACAAATAATCAACTGCCACTAAGATATAAGTGTTGGAGTATGAGGGTGGAAAAGGTCCTATGAAGTTAATACCCCACACATCAAATAGCTCAATCTCAAGAATCCCCTGCTGTGGCATTTCATGGTTGGCAGGGAGATTCTTAGCTCTCTCACATATGTCACAGTTCTTCACAAATGCTCTTGAGTCTCGGAAGAGAGTCGGCCAGTAAAAATAGCTCTGAAGGACCTTTGTTGCTGTCCGTTCACCACTAAAGTGGCCTCCATAATCAGAGGCATGACCCGCCAAAGAATCTGCAGTGTTTCCTTATCTGAGACACACCTTCAGATTATACCATCTGAGCATCTTCTAAAAAGCTAAGGTTCCTCCCAAAAGTAGTACTTTGCATTAGTCAGTAGTTTCTTTACTTGTTGTTTACTGTACTCTTTTGGAATGAACTTCATGGCTTTATAAGTTGCAATATCTGCAAACTATGGAGCCTGCTGAATGATAAAAAGCTACTCATCCGGGAATGGCTCAGTCACAGTTGAGGGTGGTTGCACTCCTTCTTCAGGTTCAATTCTGGAAAGGTGGTCGGCCACTTGATTTTATGACCCCTTTCTGTCCTTGATCTCAATATCGAACTCTTGAAGGAGCAGCACCCATCTAATCAATCTTGGTTTAGAATCCTGTTTGGTTAGAAGGTACTTCAAAGCAGCATGATCAGTATAAACAATAACCTTACAACCAATCAAATAGGACCTAAACTTATCAATAGCATACACAACAGGTAATAATTCTTTTTCTGTAGTTGTGTAATTCTTTTTAGCATCATTTAATACACGACTAGCATAGTAAATGACATGCATAAGCTTGCCTTGCCTCTGTCCTAAAATAGCTCCTATATCATAATCACTAGCATCACACATTAATTCAAATGGCAAATCCCAGTCAGGAGGAGCTATAATGGGAGCAGAGGTAAGGTTTGCTTTTAGAGTTTCAAAGGCATACAGACAGTCCGCATCAAATATAAAAGGAACATTAGCAACTAATAGGTTGCTCAATGGTTTAGCAATTTTAGAAAAATCCTTTATAAATCTTCTGTAAAATCCTACATGACCCAAGAAACTCCTGACTGCCTTAACATTAGTTGGTGGTGGTAATTTTTCAATTACCTCCACCTTGGCTCTATTAACCTCAATTCCCTTGCTTGAAATTCGGTGTCCAAAAACAATACCTTCTATAACCATAAAATGACATTTCTCCCAATTTAAAACAAGGTTTGATTCTTGGCATCGTCTCAAGATCAGAGATAAATGCTTAAGGCAGGATTCCAAATAATTACCAAAAACAGAAAAATCATCGATAATACCTCAATAAACTTTTCAACGATATTAGAAAAAATTGAAAGCATACACCTCTGAAAAGTTGCTGGGGTATTACAGAGTCCAAACGGCATTCTCCGATAAGCAAATACTCCAAAAGGACATGTGAATACCGTCTTTTCTTGATCTTGAGGGTCCACTACAATTTGGTTATATCCAGAATATCCATCTAGAAAAAAACTAAAAAGCATGACCAGCTTACCTTTCAAGCATCTAATCAATGAAAGGCAGGGGAAAGTGATCCTTCCTTGTAGCAGTGTTGAGCCTCCTGTAATCTATGCACATTCGCTATCTATGACGGTTCTTGTAGGAATTAGCTCATTCTTTTCATTCTTGATCACCGTCATCCCTCCTTTCTTGGGAACTACCTGCACAGGACCACCCAAGGTCTATTAGAAATAGGGTATATAATGCCGGCTTCCCATAGTTTCATTACCTCTTTTTGGACCACCTCTTTCATACTTGGATTGAGTCTCCTTTGTGGTTGCACAACCAGTTTAGCATCATCTTCCAGAAGGATCTTGTGCATACACTTGGTTAGACTAATCCCCTTTAAATCACCAATGGTCCACCCAAGAGCTGTTTGATGACTTTTGAGCACTGTAATAAACACTTCTTCCTCATCAGGTTTCAAGGAAGAGCTAATAATCACTAGATAAGAATCATTTTTACCTAGGAACACATATTTCAAAGAAAGAGGCAAAGGTTTGAGCTCAAGCTTAGGGATTTTCCCCTCCACCATAGGCGTGCTAGATAGGTCCTTTTTAGGTAGTGAATCATCAATCTCAAGTAAATCATCCTCAGAGAGAGGATCCAGAATATCATCAAGTATCTTAGCTTCTAGTACCTCTTGAACAAGTGGTTCAACAACATCAACTCTCATACACCCCTCAGAATCATTAGGGTGTTTAATAGCCTCAAACACATTAAGGACCACCTGTTCTTCATTGGCCCTCAGGGTTAAGTCACCCTTTTGCGCATCAATTAGAGCCCTACTTGTAGCTAAAAAGGGTCTTCCAAGAATAATAGAGGACTTTTTATCCTCTTCGATATCCAATATGACAAAATCAGCACGAAAAATAAATGGCCCAACTTTTTCAAGTAAACCCTCAACAACCCCCACAGAAATTTTAATAGAAAGATCAGCAAATTGAAGAGAAATACGAATGGGTTTTACCTCCTCAATTTGGAGCTTTTTCATCACTGAAAGTTGCATGAGGTTGATGCTAGATCCAAGATCACACAAAGGTCTTTGAATAGTGACATCTCTAATGGTGCAAGGAATTACAAACCTTCCTGGATCCTGCAACTTCTCAGGAAGGTTATGTTGAATAATAGCACTGCATTCCTTAGTCAACCCCACTATCTCATTTTCCTTGTAATTCCTCTTGTTAGTCAATAGTTCTTTCATGAATCTAGCATAGAGAGGCATTTTCTCAAGAGCCTCAGCAAAAGAAATATTAATTTGAAGCTTCTTAAAGACTTCTAAAAATCTAGAAAATTGCTTGTCTTTGGAAGCCTTCTGAAATTTCTGAGGATATGGCATTTTAGGCTTGTACTCAGGAGCCTTAGGCAATGTAGGATGAGTGTCAAGAGAGACTAGGAAGGGGTTGTCTGCACGCCTAGGAGGAACGTGCTCCACCTTCTCTTTCTTCTCCTCTGGAGCTTCTTTTTCAACTAACTCCTCATTGACCTTAGTCTCAGAACCAGCTACTTTACCACTTCTTAACTGAATAGTCTTGCAATCTTCTCTTGGGTTTACCACTGTATCACCAGGAAGTGTATTTGGAGGCCTCTTAGGTACTTGCTTGCTCAACTGGCCTACTTGCACCTCCAAATTTCTGAGTGAAGCTCTAGTCTCCTGCATAAAACTAGCCAGTAGTGCTTCCAAATTAGTGTTCTTCTGGGATTGAGAATTCGCCTGCTGACGTGGTTGTTGTTGATGAGACTAAAACTGGCAGTTATTATAATTATTCTGCTAAAAACCACCCTGAAAATTATTGTTAAAATTCTGTGGCCTTTGAGGTTGCTTTCTCCACCCCAAATTTGGGTGATTTCTCCACTCCTGATTATAGGTATTGGCATATGGATCATTATTGGGGTTTCTAGGAGCATTCCCCATGTAGTTGACCTGTTCAGAAAGAAATTGAGCATAATCATAATTCTCACCTTGCATAAAGCTACCAGTCATGTCATAAGGAGCCTCTTGAGGGGAATTATAAGCATTAACAACTGAAACCTGCATCCCACTCAAGTGTTGAGTAATCATATTAATCTGCTGAGACATAAATTTATTCTGAGCAAGAAGAGAATCCAAAGCCTCTACTTTCAAAACCCCTTTCTTCTGAGGGGTCCCAGAGTTCACAGGATTCTTGTTAGATGAGTAGAGATATTGGTTGTTAGCAACCAACTTAATAAGCTCAGTAGTTTCTTCAGGCATTGATGAATTACATCATCTACCTCTTTCTCTCATCTAAAAAGACCATAGAATTGATGAATTCTCATTCAACTGATGAAATTACATGAACTATATAATGAAATTGTGGGACATTTCTTTGATATAAGTCTTGCTTGAATTTCAGGTGAAAAGAGCAACAACAGAGGGAAAAAGCAAGAAAAAGGAGCTGGGCATGTGTGCTGGGCATGCCACTTCATGCAAATGCCACCATTTTGGATGGGCATGGCACGCCAACTATGAGGCGTGGCATGCCAGCGATGAGGCATGGCACGCCAACTATTATTCCCAGGGAGCAGGATTTGAGGGATTATTATGGGCGTGGCACACCAACTATACCTCCCAGAAAGAGTCCATGAAGAACTTCAATGGGTGTGGCATGCCAAGACCAGGCGTGGCATGCCAGCTATCTTTCCTAGAACATGGATGGACAAGCTTTACAATGCGCATGGCATGCCAGTTATGTTTTCAAGAAAAGGGAACTCCAAGCTTTATAATGGACGGTGGCACGCCAGGTATTCTGGCCAGAGAGGGATCTTTGAAGACTTGCAAGGGGCATGGCACACCAGCTCTATCCTCCACAATGGGCGTGGCACGCCAGGTCGAAGGCATGGCACGCCAGTTCAATTGAGCAGAGGAGAAAGGAAGAAGCAGCATCGAAGGCGTGCCACTTGGTACTTTGGGCGTGGAACGCCAAGCTTGTGAGTTTAACCATCATCATGAGCGTGCCACTTGAGTCCTGGGCGTGGCATGCCAGTTCACCAAACTAGAAAAGGTGCATAAAACTCCAACAAGGGTGTGGCACGCCATGTCGAAGGCGTGGCACGCCAATACAAACTCCCAGAGAAGAAGGGACAAGGACTCATCGAAGGCGTGCCACTTGAGACTTCAGGCGTGGCACGCCAACCTTGTTCACACCATGCGCGTCACTTGAGTCCTGGGCATGGCACGCTAGCTTACTGGACTAGAAGGGAATGTTCATCCACCACAATGGGCGTGGCATGCCAGACCCAGACGTGGCACGACAGTTCAAACTTCCAGAAAAGAGATTGGAGACCTTAATGAAGGCGTGGCATGCCAGACCTTGGCGTGGCACGCCAGTACAAGTGACCAGAAAAGAAGAGTGATGAGCTTAACAAGAGCATGGCACGCTAGTTCAAAAGTCCAAAAGAGGAGCTTGAAGATATCAATATGGGCATGCCACTTTGGATCTTTGGCGTGGCACGCCAGTTCAATATACATCATGGACATGCTACTTGAGAGATGGGCATGGCACGCCAAGCCGGCTTCACTAAGGGGGCCTGCCACCTGGTAGCCAGGCGTGGCACGCCAAGCCAAGCTGATGAGCTGGGCGTGGCACGCCAGTCACATGCCGCACACACATCACTCACATGCCTAAATTTAATGGTTTTTCTCTTTAGTTTTCAATTGTAATTTTCTTTTCCTTGTGTAATTTTCATTTCCAATAATAGGAGTAGTATAAATACCCCTTGAAGAGTACTGAAAAGGGGTTGGTGGCTTAGTTTGGAATTTGGACTTCACCTACTTTATCTTCTTCCATCTCTTGTACTTTTCTCTAAGCCATGAGTAGCTAAACTCCTTCTCATTGGGGGAGGGAGCTCTGTTGTACTTGATAGATTAACTGGTAGTGAATTTCTTCTACTCTTCATCTCTCTTCTATTTGTTAGAAGGAATTTCGTTCTTCATGTTTAGTGTTCAATTATCTTGGAAAAGCAATTGAATGCAAATTGGGTTTCATGGGAGCCTTGGAAAAGAAAACGTGAAACCATGCTTGAAATCCCTTCTCTCATTGAGTAGAACTGGGTTTTGGGATTGGATATGGTGATATGAAATATACCCAATTATTTGGATCTATGAGGATGTGTGGTAAAATCAGGGTCAAGCTTATCTCTCTTTGTGAGCAATTAGACCAAGGAATTAGCTGATTATCAAGATTTGAGAGATTGAATCACCAAGAAATTGGGGTTCAATTAATGATAATTGCCAAGAGGTTAATGAGTTACATGATTGAAGACGAAATGATCTAAATTTTAATCCAAAGAGAGCAACATCTCCCAACTCTAATGAATCTTCCCTATTCTTATCTTCCCTATTTGTTCCGAGGGTTACTTGAAACGTTGAGGTCGATCTCAGACGAGATCTTCTGGTTTGGCCAAGCCTGTCCTGTCTGACTTGTTGAAGCTTGAGGTGCTGCTAGTCCTTGATCACTGGGGGAGGGGGTACCTGCAAGAGACTTCGATGCTTAAGTCAGTACGGGCTTTAGGCAGGTTTTTTGTAGAATTAGAGTATGAGTTATACTTGGGTGCTCCAGTGTATTTATAGTGGTGTTTGACGATCTCTCTTTGAGATAAGTTTGTTATCTTATCTTATCTTTTGTGGGTGAGATCATATCTTTGGCCAACCGCACCTTAGTAGGCGGCGGGGCTTCGTTTTTGGACTTCTTTGGGCTTTCATGACGATCTTCTGAGCTCCCTGTAAAGAGGTCGGTAGTGGACCAACCTCTCATGAGGTCGGTCTTCTTGATTTCAGCCAACCCGGCCCTTATAGCTCGGACCAGTGTATGAACAGTATTATTTATAGCTTTCTTTAATTTCTGCTACCAACCCATTCCCCATTACAATTCAGTCATTTATATTTTTGCAATTTACTTTCATGTTCTTTATGATTCTGCACTTTATTGCTTCCCTTTATTTTTATGTCATTTACAATTTTGTTATTTAGAATTCTACACTCAACAATTAGTCTTGATTAGCTTGACTAAATCACCCAGTGACTAAAGTTGTTCAATCAATCAATCTCTATGGGATTTGACCTCACTCATTGTGAGTTATTACTTGACGATAATTTGGTATACTTGCCAAAAGGAATTTATTGTTGTGATGCAGTAAATTCTAGTCAATCAAGTTTATGGTGCCGTTGCCGGGGATTAAATTTGAATTGACAATCATTAAGTTAATGGGTACTTAGATTAAGCATTTTCTTTACTTTGTTAATTCCTTTAATTTCAATTCCTTATCTTCTTTATTTCTTTTAGCACTTGAATCCTCAATTATCCATTGTATATATATATCCATTCCAATAAGTAGCATACTAACTGTTTGATACTTTGCATCAACCAAACATGACTTACCCACCCTTCTTCTAAAAGGGTGTTCATCCTTGTTTTAGATTGTGTTTTGTGTTGTGTATGACAAGGAAGAGATGGCATTTCTAAGACTAAAAAGTGAGGCAGTAGCAAGAGGCAAAAGGGTAGTTGGTGAAGAAGAAGAAGAGAATCCAACCCAAAATATGGAGGGTGAAGCATACAATCATCAAGATGAAGTAGTGGGCAACCATGCTCCCCCACAGGAGAAAAGAGTATTAGGCTCCTTCATCAATCCCATCCCTAGGAATTGTGGGAGCAGCATTTTGAAACCCACCATACATGCCAACAACTTTGAGCTCAAACCACAGTTAATTACTTTTGTTTAGAATAGCTGCTCATTTGGAGGAAATGCTCAAGAAGATCCAAATCAACATCTAACCACCTTCTTGAGAATCTGTGACACAGTGAAGGCTAATGGTGTTCACCCTGACACCTATAGACTGCTTTTGTTCCCCTTTTCTCTTAGGGACAAAGCTTCCAAGTGGCTGGAATAATTCCCAAAAGAGAGTTTGATAACTTGGGAAGAGGTGGTGAATAAGTTCTTGCGAAAATTCTACCCTCCCCAAAGAGTTATCAAGTTGAGAACTGAGGTACAAATATTCAGACAACAAGATGGAAAGACTCTCTACGAAGCTTGGGAGAGATATAAAGAGCTAACAAGAAAATGCCCTCCGGACATGTTCAACGAGTGGGTGCAGCTGCACATTTTCTATGAAGGATTGTCTTAAGAGGCAAAGAATGCTTTAGATCACTCTTCAGGAGGCTACCTTAATACCAAGAAAACAATTGAAGAGGCCATAGATATCACAGAAACTGTGGCTAACAATGAGTATTTCTATGCCTCCGATAGAAACCCAAGGAGGGGAGTAATGGAGCTAAACCCGATGGATGCTCTGCTGGCTCAAAACAAGGTGATCACAACTCAATTGGCAGCTCTAACCAAGCAAATGGAGAAGAATCAAGTCTCAGCAATTAATACTCAAGCATCAGTGCAAGAAGGAGCTAGTCCGGAAGCTGAATATGAATGGGAGCAGGCCAACTATGTGAACAATCCACCCAGACAACCATATGATCCCAATGCCAAAACCTACAACTCAGGATAGAAGAATCACTCAAATTTTGGGTGGGGGAACCAGCAAAACCAATCCCATGACTATAAGCCATACCACTCCAACCTGTACAACAACCCCAGCCATCAATCACACAATCATAGATCCTACCACAACTCACATAATGCCCCCTTCTAACCCAATCAACAGTCACACAGCAACCATTCTCAAAATACATCATCCTCAACCCCACAACCATGTGATGACAGTGACAAATTTGCAAGATTGAAAGCCATGATGACACGAATGGCAGGAGATATTGCTGCTGCTGCAGAGAGACAAGCACACACTGACAAAAAGATAGATGCATACCAAGAAGAGGTCAGATCCAATATAAAGAACCAAAGGACAACAATCACAAAACTGGAAGCACAATTTGGATACCTATCCAAGAAGATGCCCATGTCTACAAATGCATTCCCAAATGATACCATGACTAACCCAAGGGGGGAATGAAAGGCTATCACATTAAGAAGTGAGAAAGTGGTGAAGGAGGCATCCTCAAGCCATAACTTGCAAGAAGAAGAGGCTGTCAATGACTCAGAAATCAAGGAGAAAGAAGAGATACATACCGCAGCCCCACCAAAGCAAGTCTTGAAGCCCTATATATCAAAGGCACCCTACCCACAAAGGCTGAGAAAAGATGGGCAGGACAGCCAGTTTTCTAGGTTCTTAGAAGTCTTTAAGAAGCTTCAAATTAACATACATTTTGCTGAAGCACTAGAGCAAATGCCACTCTATGCCAAGTTCCTAAAAGAGCTCATGACTAAGAAAAAAAATTGGGGAGAAAAAGAAATTGTAGTGCTCATAGAGGAATGTAGTGCCATCATACAAAAGAAGCTTTTCCAAAAGATGAAGGATCCTGAGAGCTTCCAAATCCCATGCATTATAGGGGATATTAGCATTGAGAAAGCATTGTGTGACCTAGGAGCTTGCATCAATCTTATGTCCATGGCCATGTTGAAGAGAATGAGAATTGAAGAGGCCAAACCAACAAGGATGGCACTTCAACTAGCTGACAAGACATTCAAGTTTCCCCATGGAGTAGTAGAGGACTTATTGGTTAAGGTGGGAGAGTTCATCTTTCCAGCTGATTTTGTAGTACTTGATATGGAAAAAGAGGCTAATGCATCAATCATACTAGGGAGGCCATTCTTGGTAATAGCTGGGGCTATAATTGATGTACAAAAGGGAGAATTAGTCCTAAGGCTACACGATGAAAAGATGGTATTCAATGTTTTTACTGCCATGAGTTACCCAAAGGAATCCATTGGAGAATGTATGATGGTAGACACAATGGAGAAACTGGTTCAAGGAGTCCTAGAAGAAGATCAATTTGAAGATGTAATGGAGCAAGAGTGATAAACCCATATTTTATGATATATTTTGTGCTTAATCTGAGTGATTTATTCAATCCTTCACCCACTTATTCATATTATTTGCATGGTTTTACTTTTCCTTCCTTATTATATGATGTATGTGAAAAACATGTTTCCTATGCTTTAAAATTAATTATTTTAATTACCTTTATTTCCATTCGATGCCGTGATTCGTGTGTTGAGTAGTTTCAGATCTTCAAAGGTAGGAATGACTTAAAGGATGGAAAGAAAATATACAAAAATGGAAGGAAAGCACAAAACAGAGTTTTTGAAGAAACTGGCAGCCACGCGATCGCATGGGCGATGCGGTCGCATGCCAGCGCGAAAAGGCATTGACGTGGCGCGCCTCGAGCAAAACACATATGACGCGGTCGCATGACTGATGCGACCGCGTGACAAAGAAAACTCCGAATGACGTGACTGTGTGACCCACGCAGACGTGTGACAGAGGCCACGCACCAGAAATTGCAAAAAACACTCATAGCGAATTTTGAAGCCCTTTTTGGCCCAGATCCAAGTCCAGAAGGCATAGACCAGAGGTTATGAAGTGGGAGAATGCATCCATTCAGAAAGAGAGTCTCCACTTTAGTTAGTTTTCATGATTTAGATTTAGTTTTGAGAGAGGTTCTCTCCCCTCTCTCCTCTCTTTAGGATTAGGATTTAGAATTAGGATTTTATGCGCTTTCAGGATTATCTCTTTATCAGGTTTAATATTCCCTTTTATTTACTTTTGCAATTTAATTTATGAATTCTTCCATGTTACAGATTACTCTTTTGAATTAATGTTATTTGAGGTATTTCAGTTTATTATTGCTTTCTTTTATTTACATTATTGTTATTCCCATCTGAAGACATTTTTATTCCAGTAGATTTACTTTTCTCCTTTTGGTCTTGGTTAAGAAATCAGTAACTCAGGAGTTATCAAACTCAAACATGATTGATAATTGTTATCTTTGTTAATTAAATTGAACTTCAATAATCCCAATCTTTTCTTAGGAAATAAATAGGATCTGAAGATCAAACCAATTAATCCCTTGACCTTCCTTTATCTTAGTAAAGGTTAACAAAGTGGAATTAAGATTCAATTCTCATCATCATTGATAAGGATAACTAGGATATGACCTCTAATTTCTCATACCTTGCCAAAAGTTTATTTATAGTCATTTATTTATTTTACTTGCCATTTAAATTACTTGTTCTTCATTTACTTTATTTGCTAATTAGACTATTCACTCCTCATTCTCAAAACCCCAATTTACAATCTCCATAACCAATAATAAGAACATACTTCCCTGCAGTTCCTTGAGAAGACGACCCGAGGTTCGAATACTTCGGTTATCAATTTATTTAGGGGTTTGTTACTTGTGACAACCAAAACGTTTGTAAGAATCGTTGATTTCTTGGTTTAGTAACTATACTTGCAACGAGAGTTTACTATAACCTCTAAACCATCAATCTTCAGTTCTTTCAAAATAGCGCCGTTGCCGGGGAAGTGCAATCGTGTGCCTTATTATTGGTTATTGTAAATATTTTTCTTTTACTTGTTTATTTGTCTTTATTCTCCCCTTTTTATTTCTATTAGCTACTATGAATTCTCACTCCTTTCGCTTTGAGTTTGGTTCTAATGTTATTGAAAGGAATGGAAGTTATAGCAGGAACATGCATCAAGGTCAAAACAATCAAAGATGGATGGAGCCAAGAGGATCTGATCAACCCTTTAGGCAACAACACCCTCCAAGATATCATGGACAAAGACCATTCTACAATGCATACCAAGCCAATAGACATGGTGGACAACCCTGCAATTACCCACAAGCCCCACCATGTGTTTATAGACCATCCTCTCAACATAACTTCGAACCACCACACTCACAAGCTCCTTTTCACCGTTCACCACCGTATGATCCTCATCTACCCCGATTCCAGTCCAATTACTCCCAAACATCACCACTTCCCCATGTACCATATCCAAATCTATCACCCCGAGAATCAGAGGTTCGCCTCAAGGAAACAGTAGATCAACTTCAAACAACCCTTCATCAACTAAAACAAGCAGTAAGTCTATTATCTTCTAGATGTTCGAACATTCAAGGACCTCCCACAGCTCCATGTGGACAATCTAACGAAGAGCGTAGCATGAAGGAGATACTAGAAACTCCAGTGGACAAGACAGAGCATGGCTTCGTCCTGGAACAAGTAGAGGAAGCTGTCATTATAAAAGAAGAAGAGTTGGTTGAAAACTTAGGAGACGCTGAACCTCCATGGGAATCCAAAGTTGTGGAGCATTCTGTCAAGGATGTTACAATTGATGCTAAAGAGGATTGTGCGCAATCCCCAGAGCAATTCTTTCATGAAGAACTAGACAGAACAACCCAAGAAGCAAGTCTCCTTGATAATGATAATCTCAAGTCAAGTTCTTCTAGTAATGAGCTTGCATCCGCAAGTGAATTCTCTGAGATCGAAGAATCTTCCCCGAGTGAATATGAAGATGATACGGAGGTAGATTTCTCTCAACCTCCAGTCTATGACTTAAGTGATGAGGAAGACATAGATGGCTTTGATCAGGACATAGATACATTTGAAGAATCTTGCAAAGAAGTGGAGAAATTCACAGAAGAGCACAAGAGAGTAGAACTCACAGAACCACTGGAACCACCTATCCCAAGGCCATTACCATCCAATACAAGTTTCATGTGGGTACAATCCTTAATCTTTAACTGTGTTTTTCCACTTGAATATGGTTTGCTTGAAACAGATGGCCAGCTTAGAGCTCTCTGCGGCTTTAAGAGTAAGCGGGAAATGGCTCGTACTCAGAGCTGGTGCACAAGGTTTAATAAGGTTCCACGCTTCAACTCGAAGTGCACGGATTGGCATCATGATCAATCAGATGGATCTCGGAAAACGTTTGGTTATCCTGGTGAGAATCTAATTTCTAAACCGCTCGAAAGGAAAAATATAGATCAAGACGAAGGCGGATTTAAAAGACAAGTTTGGGATCCTGGAATCTATGCTGACATTCGTCACCCCAGGAGCCTGACAATCTGTTTGAAGCTGCTCAGAAGCTTCACATGCCTAGTTTGGGACCCCGGAGGCTATTGGCATTCCAAGCATTGGTGGAGATTTATGGATGAATTCAAGCATAAGCCACCATAACAGGAAGCTCATCCAATGTCCAACTTAAGGACTTTAAATAAAAGTGCTAGGTGGGAGACAACCCACCATGGTATGATCGTTCCTTTTTTTTAATTTTAATTTTATTTTGTTTTGTTTATTTTTTAGTTTTATTTTACTTCATTGAACCTGGAATCATGCATAAAATTCATATTAGCATTGCATTCTGCATTTTACACAAAAAAAAGGGTGTGCGACGCGACCGCATTATCCATGCGATCGCGTCAAGTTGCAAAAAACACTTCCCATGCGACCGCGTCATTCACGCGGCCGCGTGACCTGGAGATCGGCGTAAAGATCCAACGTCTAGAAAGTTAGGCTGGAATCGTGCGGCCATTGTGCGTTTCGCACAAACGGCCCACGCGATCGCATCACTTGCACAACATCAATCCCACGCGACAGCGTGAGCGACACGATCACGTCGCATGGATTACACAACATCCCAAAAAGGAGACAGAGAGTTACGCTGAAACGACGCTGGATTCGTGCGTTTAGCACAATTTCCAGCGACGCGATCGCATGCCCCAGGCGATCGCGTCATTCACTCTTTAGCTATTCCATGCAATCGCGCCACTCACGCGATCGCGTCGACCCCTATATTACTCCAGCCACGCGACCGCGTGTCCTACGCGATCGCGTGGATTCAAATTTATAACCCCCAGTCACGCGAACCCTACCATTTGTGCCCCCCCCCCAAACCCTTCTCCTTCCTCTCTTCTTCTCCGATCACACCACCACCACCCAGCCACCATCACCGAACGACCGCCACCCCGCCGACCACCCAGACCCCGCCGCCACCCACCCCCCTTCCTTCCCCCCTCCCCCCTTTTTCTTCTTCTTCCTTCTTCTTCCTTCCTTACCACCCCTGCCCTCCTCCGCGATCACCACCACCGCGCCGCCGTCACCGCCCAGTGCCACCCACGCCCCCCTTCCTTCCCCTAACCCCCTACCCCCATTACCCCTACCTTTCCCTCCCTGCCCCCGAACAGCAGCCACTGCCGCCACACCACCCTCCTCTGCCGCGCCAGACAACACCGCCACCATCCCCAGCCACCTCTCTGCCCCACTCTCCTTAAATTCGCCTACCAGGTTCCGACGAACGCCACCCTTTTATCCCTTCGTAGCTAATTCATATTTTTTCTGTTTATGTTCATATTTAGGCTAGTTAGTTATGCATGTTGTAGTGGATTTTAGGTTGTTAGGTAGCCTAGGATGTGGTTAGTGGATTTAGGCCTGTTTAATTGCCCTGTTCTTGTTTCTTGTTTTATCAATTCGCAATTCTGCTGTTGCTATATGTTAGTAATGTTCATATGCTACTCTTCAAGTTCATGCTGCTATGCTCTTTCTTATTCATACTATTTAATTGCAGCTTTAATTTTGATTCATATGAACTATTCTGTTGCTGTTTATTTTCTGGGACAATCCAATTTTAGCCGGAATGCTGCCCAAATTTCTGTAAAATGTTTCCATTCATGTCTTGGTTTTGGCATTTTCAACTGTGCTTCCCTTAGATTTAACCAAACCAATTCATGAATGCCAGGGCAAGCTTTCTCATTCTCTTTGATTTCCTGGTTCATAAATTGCATTTTTGATGTTTAGATTCCAATTTTTGCTATTTCTATATCTATCTGAATCATCATCAACCTAATTTCCTTGTTTGGTTATGAGTTACCCGTAGCCTTTAATTGTGAATGGTTGTTACTTAGAAACTTATCATTATGCCACTTACATTAACCCACTTTTTACTAACTCACTAATTTTAACTTCTTAAACTCTTTTTCAATTCTAACCAACCTAACCTTTTATACTCTATCTTCTTGGTTTTTCACTTTCTCTTTAACCTTCTAACCATGGCATACTGATAATTTTTCCTACTTAACATGCCTTCTATTACATTTTGGATTGTGAATTCCTCTTTTCAGACTTTTAACTCCTATACAATCCTTAATGCACATTTACTTAACTCATTTTTCTTATTTTATTGCTCCTTTGCCACTTTGTGTTTCTTTTGACTATTTGCCTATTTGTTTTCCTATTTTTATTATATCCTGGTTTTCTATTTTTTCAGGATGTCTGCCACCCAGAGAAAGGGAAAAGCAAAGGCAACTACTAGCAAACATAAACGAGGAGAATCCGCTATGTCCATCATGGATATCATGCACGATGACTCCTGGCGGGAGAAAAACTTTACCCCGCAGGAGAAAGTCGACCAGTTACTTCTTGCTACTGATCCAGTAAAGTTTGCAAACCGATACTGTAAGCTGAGGTATCCGGTGTTTGTAACTTCCAGGAACCTGTACCTGGAGAGGACTCTGAAGATCCCAGAAGAACTCCAGCAATACACCTCTGAGCAAATCAAACGAAGAGGCTGGTTCTTCCTGGAAAGAAACTTGACTGAGGTCAATGCATCTTGGGTAAGAGAATTCTACTGCAATTACTTCAAGACTTCCCTAGATGCAGTGAACCTAAGAGGGAAGTAGATTCTGGTCACTGAAGAGGCCATAGAGGATGTTCTGAAACTTCTGCCTAAATCTGATCAGCTGGATGGTTATCAAAAAGCTGAGGAGGACATGCGCTTCATGAAATTTGATTGGGATGCAGTCAAGGCCAGGATAGCCCTTGACCCGACCGTTCCTTGGATTATGGGTCAAAACACTACCATGCCAAAGGGAATCAAGCGGATTTACTTGAATGATGAGGCTTGGCTATGGCATCAGATACTTAGCAACTTCATTATGCCGAGTACTCACGAGACTGAGATACCAGCCGCTATGATCATCCTCCTATGGTGTGTGATGGAGGGTAAGGACCTGTACCTGCCACGCTTTATCCGGTACTATATGGCCAGGGTCCACGTCCGAGGCACTCTTCCCTTTCCTTGCCTGATTACACAGCTAGGCCGTCGAGCTGACGTGCCTTAGGAGGATGCTGATGAAAAGCCACCTGCTGCAGAATGCAAGAAGATTATCCCTCATAGCAGGAACTTTCTAGCTTCTTTCTTCACTGCTACTGCTGAGACAGCCACACCATCTGCCGGGCCCTCTTCTTCCACAGCTACCCCAGCTACCCCTGCTACCATCACTGCACCTCCACTTGCCCCAGAGCCCGTCTATCATCTAGTGCACCGCCTGTTTCGACGGCTTGACCAGATGGAGCGTCGCAACAAGCGACGCTATGAGCACCTGAAGCTGATGATATGATCTGGTGACATCCCCTCCGAGCCTGACACACCATTTGAGGCATCTGAGGAGGAGGCGGATGATCACGAGGCAGAGACCCATCCACAGAGCGAGGCAGCAAAGGCAGGCACAGAGCAGGCCACGTCACATCAGGAGGCTCCGCCTCAGATCCAGGCTGTAGACCCCGAGATCCTTATCCAGTTAGCACCTCCTCTGCAGCAGGCAGATCCTCAGACCACCACCACAGAGACTCCAGCTACCCACCCTTCCAGTGATGACACCCCTTCACGCCCTGGTTGAGTGAGCATCACGGATGATGCTTCATTTTAAGTGTGGGGAGGTCGCCATCTCTGGCGTATTTTTTGGTGAACCACTACAGATTCTTTCATTTTATTTTGCTATTTTTCTGTATTTTTCTCTTTTTTTTTATTTTTATTCTCTTAGTACTTATAAATTGCTATTTTCATGTATTTATACTCTATTTTCTACATTTTGTATTTTCAGTTCATATTTTAGCCATTTAGTTTAGTTGCAATTCTAACTTATTAATTATAGAAATTGTGGATTGATTAGTATAGTTTACCCTTTTTAGCATAAGATAGATTAGTTTAATTTGAAAATATAAAAAGGGAGTAAACTAGGAACTTGAACATAATAGAAACAACCCACACCTTGTTTATATAGCATTATATGTTAGTTCGTTAACAACATTTCATCAAGGAGAAACTAAAACTTTAAAGCCATTCAAAATAAATTTTACATTGAGAATAATGGGAACTTTTAATTTTACTTGCATGACATACATAATTGATATATGATTTCTGAGTTAGAGAACACACAACCTGTGAGTTTTGAGCTTAATTGTATGGTTACATTCAAACCATAATTTTTATTCCTGTATGTTCCGTCCTTCTTATTTATTCTAATGTTCTTTACTTTGTTTTAATCTATATGTCCGATTGTAGAATAGAAATACATTCCAAGAGAGTGATTGAGGCCATTGTTTAATTTTAGCTCACTTATCCCAAAACAGCCTACCCTTTACATCACCTTTGTTAGCCCCCTTGAGAATGTGAATTAATTCAACTACATGTAAGCTTTATATACAAGTGGATAAAAAAATTTATTAGAATTGCATGATGCATCTAGGTAGTTGCATTTAGATTAGATTGCATTGCATGGCACTCCACCACTTTAACCTAACATTACTCTTGGACCTAGCATGAGGACATGCTATTGTTTAAGTGTGGGGAGGTTGATAAACCCATATTTTATGATATATTTTGTGCTTAATCTGAGTGATTTATTCAATCCTTCACCCACTTATTCATATTATTTGCATGGTTTTACTTTCCCTTCCTTATTATATGATGTATGTGAAAAACATGTTTCCTATGCTTTAAAATTAATTATTTTAATTACCTTTATTTCCATTCGATGTCGTGATTCGTGTGTTGAGTAGTTTCAGATCTTCTAAGGTAGGAATGACTTAAAGGATGGAAAGGAAACATACAAAAATGGAAGGAAAGCACAAAACAGAGTTTTTAAAGAAACTGGCAGCCACGCGATTGCATGGGCGACGCGGCCGCATGCCAGCGCGAAAAGGCATTGACGCGGCCGCATGACTGACGCGACCGCGCGCCTCGAGCGAAACACATATGACGCGGTCGCATGATTGACGCGACCACGTGACAAAGAAAACTCCGAATGACGCGACCACGTGACCCACGTGGACGCGTGACAGAAGCCACGCACCAGAAATTGCAGAAAACGCTCATAGCAAATTCTGAAGCCCTTTTTGGCCGAGATCCAAGTCCAAAAGGCATAGACCAGAGGTTATGAAATGGGGGAATGCATACATTCAGAAAGAGAGTCTCCACTTTAGTTAGTTTTCATGATTTAGATTTAGTTTTGAGAGAGGTTCTCTCTTCTCTCTCCTCTCTTTAGGATTAGGATTTAGAATTAGGATTTTATGCGCTTTCAGGATTATCTCTTTATCAGGTTCAATATTCCCTGTTATTTACTTTTGCAATTTAATTTATGAATTCTTCCATGTTACATATTACTCTTTTGAATTAATGTTATTTGAGGTATTTCAGTTTATTATTGCTTTCTTTTATTTACATTATTGTTATTCCCATCTGAAGACATTTTTATTCCAGTAGATTTACTTTTCACCTTTTGGTCTTGGTTAAGAAATCAGTAACTCAGGAGTTATCAAACTCAAACATGATTGATAATTGTTATCTTTGTTAATTAAATTGAACTTCAATAATCCCAATCTTTTCTTAGGAAATAAATAGGATCCGAAGATCAAACCAATTAATCCCTTGACCTTCTTTTATCTTAGTAAAGGTTAATGATAAACCACTATTTTATGGTTTATATTGTGTTTAATTGTGTGGTTTTATCATGATCCTTACCCACTTATATTTCCTTCCTGAAATTATTACATGATTGAAAACTGCTTCCTAGAGACTTTTAATTATGCATTTTAATTCTCCTTTATTGCATTCGATGCCGTGATCTGTGTGTTAAGCGTTTCAGGCTTTATAGGACACGAATGAGTTAGAGATTAGAAAGGAAGCTAGCAAAATGGAAGGAACACAAGAAATTGAGGAGATAACCAGCGAGAAGTGACGCGGCCGCATGGCTCACGCGACCGCGCAAAAGAGGAGAAATCGCAGTGACGCGGCTGCATGACTCATGCAACCGCGCGGATTGGAAAAGCACAAGCGACGCGAAGGCGTGGAGGACGCGAACGCGTGGCAGGGAAAAACGCGAATTATGCATCCGCATGGATGACGCAATCGCGTGACATGCGCGATCTGCATAATCTGCAGAATTCGCTGGGGGCGATTTTAGACCCTATTTTGACCCAGTTTTCGGCCCAGAACAGCAGACTAGAGCCAGAGAACATGCAGAAACCAAAGACAACATTCATTCTACAGAGTTTTAGTTTGGAGATCTAGTTTTTACTCCTCCCCTAGGTTTTCTCTCTGAACATTCATAGTTCTTAGGATTTACTTTTCGATTGCTCTTTGCATTGGGACACTGAGAAGAGTTATTACCTCATCAAGACTTCGTCATTCTAGTTCGTTTTCTTTACTTGGCTTACTCTTCCATGTTCTTTGCTTTGTTTAATTTTACCATTGGAATATCTTTTTGGATTATTTAATATAAGGATTATCTTTATTTTTAATTAATTATTTCAATTTTTATTTACAATGTCTTTCTTTAATTCCTTTTCATATGCTATGAATTTTACATTCACAATGAGCGAGTAGTTCCCTAACTTGATGGGGAGTTGATTGAAGGGAACCCTTGAGTTGGAAAGCTTGAAAGAAAGATTGTAATTGGGTTTATGATTGGATTGCCTTCTAGTCACTAACACCAATCTCTTTTAATTAAGTGGATTGCAACTTGTGAACAGACGTAGCATTCCAACTTGTTTGACTTTCCCTTACCTAGTAAAGGATAACTAAACAGGACAACTTTTAATTGTCAATTAATCTTGAGAGTATTCCAACAATAATAGGGATTCCAACTAATCAACTCCCAATCAAGGATTTTATTTACATTATTCAAATTCTCCAATTTAATTTCCTGCTTACTCAATTCAAACCTTTTTGAAAACCTCTGATTAATAAAATAGCACACTTTTCTGCAACTCGTTGGGAGACGACCTGGGATTCATACTCCCAGTATTTTATTTTAAATTTCTATGACACCTTTCTAAATTGATAAGTGGGTTTTTGGCGAGTTAAGAACTATACTTGCAACGTATATATTTAACAATTTTAAATTAGCCAATTTCTGCTACCATCAATTTTTAGCGCCGTTGCTGGGGAGTTGCAATAGAGTGCTAAAGTTATTAATTAGAATTTATTTATTTGTATTTTATTTTATTTTGCTACTATGAGCTGCATGTTTCTTTCGTCAAATAACGCGTTCACTTCCTGATCCAAACTTGCCAATATTCGATCCTGAAATTGAAAGGACTATTTCACGAATAAGGCGAGCTCGGCGTCGGTTAGTCCTCTCTAAGGGCGGATCTAAAACGTCAGTTGAAGAAGAAACCAGCACCCGTTCTACTGATTCGGTTGATTCACGTGCAGACGACATGGCAGAACCTAGGAGAATTACTATCTGGGAGGAAGGAGCCCCTGATTTTACAATGCAACCGTTTCAAGCGCATCACCCAGTGGTGGCTACAGATTTTGAAATAAAGACCGCACTGCTCAATTTGATGCCCAAGTTTCATGGCTTACCTGCTCAAGAGCCTATCAAGCACCTGAGAGATTTCCAAGCAGCCTGTTCTACTGTCAGGCGTGATGGTGCAAATGAAACTTCAATTTTGCTGAAAGCTTTCTCGTTTTCTCTTGAGGGAAAAGCAAGAGAGTTGTACTACACTCAACCCCTAGCAAATGTATCCAACTGGGATACACTCAGAAAAGAATTTTTGGAAAAAATCTTTCCATCTGAAGTTACTAATAAACTGAGGAAAGACATTTCCACGCTTGTTCAAGATGACAACGAAACTCTCTTTGAATACTAGGAACGCTTCAATAATCTTCTGGAAGCATGCCCCCACCACATGATTGACAAGATAGTGTTACTCAGCTATATCACACAGGGCATGAGGCCCCAAGATAAGACCACATTGGAAAGTGCTAGCAATGGGTCTATGAAGAAGTACAAGACCACTGATGAGGCATGGCAATTGATCAGCGACTTAGCTGAATCTACTAGGAACCACAGGTAGAAACAAGGCCGTTCAAAAGCCATCGCAGAAGTATCCTCTAGCAGAGAGACTGCTGCTCTAGCTCAGAGTATCTGTGAAATGACCAACTTGCTGAAGCAGATGCAATTGAATCAACAACAAGTTCAGCAAGCTCAACCTCCTCCACCACAGCAAGGCCAACAGTTAGTCCCACAGAGAGTTTGAAGAATTTGTGCTGATGAATGCCCGCAGCTCCAACAGGAAGACAACATGGTCGCATCCACTCATAACTTCTATGACCGCCCCAACCAAGGGTACAATCAAGGTGGAAATCATAACCATGGATGGCAGGACAATTCTAACCAGAACTGGAAGGACAACAATAACAGAGGAGGCAGAGACAATCAGGGAAATCAAAGGTGGAATAATAACAACAACAGGCAGCAGAACCAACCTTATAGAGCACCTCACCTGAGGCAATCCCAAGGACCACAGAATACCCAACAGCAGACCTCTCAAATTACTTATCCTTCTTCATTTCCTAATGATGAGTTACTACAATCTATTGATAGGAGACAACAGGCCATGGAAAATAACCTTAGTGCCACTCTAAATGGTCTGACCTCTGCTGTACATGCTCTCGCCTCACAGATTGGATCAATGAATAACCCCAGTAACCAACCTTTGAGCTCCACTGGAATTCCCTCTCAACCATTACCCAATCCAAAGGGAGGCATTAATGCCATCACCCTAAGGTCTGGAACCACACTGCAGGAGAGGAATTAGGAGGAGCCAAGCCCACCAGAACACGCCTCAGCTGAAGAGGTAGTAGAAATAGAAGATGTTGAAGAGGAAGAGGACATACAGGACATAGCTGAAAAAGAAGAAGCCCAACCACAGGAGGAAGCACCAAAAGGCGCAGACACTGCAGAAAACACCTTTCCCATTCCATTTCCATAACTTGCAAGGAAGCCCAGGAAGCAGCTGGAACCCAATCCTAAAATGGTAGAGATATTCAAAATGGTTGAGGTAACTGTTCCTCTTTTTGATGTTATTCAACAGGTACCTAAATATGCAATGTTTCTAAAAGATTTATGTATACATAAAGACAAAATTAATGAATTAGAAACTATTCCTTTAGGTAGTTCCATATCTGCTTTAATGGGAGGACTACCTGAAAAGTGTAGTGACCCAGGTCCTTGTATAGTTAGTTGTACTATTGGTGGTGTAGTAATTTATGATTGCATGTGTGATTTAGGAGCATGTGTTAGTATAATGCCTTTGTCTATATATGATATTTTGAGGCTCCCTCCCTTAAAAAGGTCCGCAGCTCGTTTTGTGTTAGCAGATAAAAGCATTATTACAGCGGCTGGAGTTGCTGAAGATGTTTTGGTGAACATTAAAGGGCTTACATTTCTCACTGATTTTTATATCTTGGAGATGCCCCATAATGACTCAGATAAGCCATCATCAATCCTACTTGAAAGACCATTCCTGAAGACATCAAAATTCAAATTGGATGCTTTTTCAGGAACATACTCTTTTGAAAAAGATGGCCGAATAGTAATCGTCAATCTGAATGGAGTCATAAACAACCCTCCAGAAGACCATTCTATCTTCCAGTGTGATGTCATAGATGAAACTGTAGCTGAATTTCACAAGGAAGAGTTAGAAGAGAGACACACTGGACAAGGTCCAAGTGTGAGGACCCTCTTAACTGACAATGAGGGCACTTCAGCATTTTCACAAGCTCCAGACAATCCAGAGCCTGCCCATGATCAGAAGTTGGAATTAAAACCTCTTCCTCCACATCTCAAATATGCTTATCTTGAAGATGAGCAGAAGTTTCCAGTTATCATTGCAAGGGAAATCACTTCTCAACAAGAAGAGCAGTTACCTGATGTACTGAGGAGGCATAAGAAGGCAATTGGGTGGAGTTTGGCAGACATAGTAGGCATCAACCCTCAAGTATGTGAGCACAGAATATTTTTAGAAGAGGGAGCGAGACCTGTCCGTCAACCCCAAAGAAGATTGAATCCCACTATCCTGGAAGTCGTCAAAAAGGAAGTGACCAGACTGTTGGAAGCAGGTATCATCTATCCCATTTAAGACAGTGAATGGGTTAGCCCAGTACAAGTGGTTCCCAAAAAGTCTGGAGTCACTACAGTGAAGAATGAGCATGGAAAGCTCATAGCAACTAGAGTTCAGAACGCTAGTCTGCATTGATTACAGGTGTCTCAACCAAGCCACCCGTAAGGATCACTACCCACTTCTATTCATTGATCAAATGCTGGATCGCCTGTCAGGTAAATCACATTATTGCTTTTTAGATGGTTACACAGGTTATTTCCAGATTCATATAGCTCCTGAGGATCAGGAAAAGACTACTTTTACATGTCCTTTTGGGACTTATGCTTACAAGAGAATGTCCTTTGGCTTGTGCAATGCACCAGCTACTTTCCAAAGGTGCATGATGAGTATTTTCTCTGATCTTATTGAAGACTGTATGGAGGTTTTTATGGATGATTTTAGCATTTATGGTGATTCTTTTAGCCTTTGCTTAGATGGATTATCTAGAGTATTAGATAGATGTATTAATACAAACCTTGTATTAAATTTTGATAAATGTCACTTTATGGTAAAACAAGGGATTGTACTAGGACATGTGGTATCTAATAATGGAATTTCTGTAGACCCAGCAAAGGTGAATGTTATTTCGAGTTTACCTTACCCCTCCTCTGTGAGGGAGGTCCGTTCATTCCTTGGCCATGCAGGTTTTTACAGGAGATTCATAAAAGACTTCAATAAGGTAGCACTCCCCTTGTCCAGATTACTGCAGAAAGATATTGAGTTCGAGTTCAGTGAGGATTGCAAACAAGCGTTTGATAAGCTGAAGACCACCCTGACTCAAGCTCCAATTGTGAGAGGACCAGACTGGAGCCAGCCGTTTGAAATCATGTGCGATGCTTCCAACCATGCAGTAGGAGCAACGCTAGCTCAGCGTGAAGGTAAGGATCCTTTTGTTATAGCTTATGCGTCTAAGACTTTAGACACTACCCAGTCCAATTATACTACCTCTGAGAAAGAGCTTCTTGCTATTGTTTTTGCCCTGGATAAATTTCGAGCTTATTTACTTGGTACTAG
Organism: Arachis ipaensis; assembly: GCF_059453495.1. Taxonomy (NCBI): domain Eukaryota; kingdom Viridiplantae; phylum Streptophyta; class Magnoliopsida; order Fabales; family Fabaceae; genus Arachis; species Arachis ipaensis. The sequence goes on from NC_142439.1 coordinate 100,895,644, forward strand.
AGTAGTAGTGTATTCGGACCATGCAGCTTTAAAGTATCTATTAGCTAAAAAGGAGTCCAAACCAAGGCTTATACGTTGGATACTGCTATTACAAGAATTTGATTTAGAAATAAAGGATAGAAGTGGTAACCAGAATTTAGTGGCAGACCACTTGAGTTGCCTTGAGCACGTTAAGGATGATCCTACTCCTATAGATGATAATTTTTCATTTGATAACCTGCAAGCAGTATCTGAGGTAGTCCCTTGGTATGCACCTGTAGCTAATTATCTAGTTAGCCGCACATTTCCTCCAAACTTTTCTAAGCATCAAAGAGACAAGCTGAAAAGCGAGTCTAAATATTATATATGGGATGACCCATATTTATGGAGATGTGGCGCTGATCAGGTAATTAGACGGTGTGTGCCTCAATCAGAATTCCAGTCTATTTTAGAGGCATGTCACTCATCTGAGAGTGGAGGACATTTTGGCCCTCAAAGAACAGCAAGAAAGATCTTAGACAGTGGATTCTGGTGGCCTACTCTTTTTAGAGATGCTGTCAAGTTTTGTAAATCTTGTCTCCCATGCCAAAAATTTGGTAATATATCCAGGAGGGATGAAATGCCTCAACAAATTATGCTTTTCTGTGAAATTTTTTATGTTTGGGGTATTGACTTCATGGGTCCATTTCCAAATTCTAATGGTTATTTTTATATATTGTTAGCAGTGGATTACGTTTTCAAATGGGTGGAAGCAATTCCTACCCGCACTGATGATGCTAACACTGTTGTTTCCTTTGTGAGAAACCATATTATTTGTCGCTTTGGATCACCAGGGGCAATCGTGAGCGATCAAGGCACCCATTTTTGTAACAGGAGACTAACAGGATTAATGAAGAAGCATGGGATAATTCATAAGGTTGCGAAAGCATACCATCCTCAGACCAATGGGCAAGCCGATGTGTCAAACAGAGAGATAAAACGTATCTTGCAGAAGATAGTCAAACCTCATAGAAAAGACTGGAGCACCAGGCTACAAGATGCACTCTGGGCATATAGGATAGCATACAAAACACCCATTGGGATGAGTCCTTTCCGCTTAGTTTATGGAAAAGCTTGCCATCTCCCAGTTGAAGTAGAGCACAGAGCCTTTTGGGCAGTCAAGGAGTGCAACATGGGAATTGAAAAAGCCGGAGCTGAAAGGAAGTTGCAACTGCAAGAACTGGAGAGCCTTCGCCTAGAAGCTTATGAGAACTCAAGACTATACAAGGAAAAGATGAAGGCTGTACACGATCAGCACATCAAGAAAAAAGAGTTCCAACCTAGGGATTTAGTCCTCCTTTACAAATCTCGACTGAGGCTCATGCCAGGTAAGTTGCGATCAAGATGGGAAGGTCCATACAGAGTAGAGAAGTCCGAACCATACGGAGTTTACCACCTAAGTCATCCTTCAAGTTCTGAACTTATCAAGGTTAATGGACAACGCCTGAAGCTATACCATGGCGAGAAGATGCAGAAAAACAAGGAGCTTGAGATCTTCCTCTTGGAAGATCCCCACATAGCGGAAGATTGAGCTAGTGGAGCGTCCAACTTACGGACGTTAAAGCAAAGTGCTAGGTGGGAGACAACCCACCATGGTATGATCGTTCTTTTCTTTATTTTTAGTTTTTCTATTTAATAACTCTTCTCTTTATCAGTAGATTTCGTGCATCTGCATTTGCATATTCTTATTATTTTTATGTCTATAAAAAAATCAAATCAATAAATAAATAAGGGGACAAAATTACCCCAATGCTGAATTAAGAATTCAAAGATCAATGCACATATGATAAAATTAAAATAAAAAGTTGATACATGAGTATGGAATGTACAACGGAATTCTGGGTAGCTAGGTATGAATTCTAAGGTTACACTAAATATATATAGGCTGGGTTAAAGCTTGGGTTAATTAATGATTCAATTTATAAGCTCACTTAACCATATATGTATCCCTACCCCTACCTTGGCCCCATTACAACCTTGGAAAGGCCTCATGATGTTTGCATTGGTATATTAACTATTGTTGATTGGTTAGGAGAAGAAAAAAAGTTAGAGAACATGATTAGAGAAGGATAGAGTGATTACCCTATACACTAGAGAGATTAGAGCGTACATACATCATCAGTGAGGGTTCAATGCTTGAATTTTCATGTTCCCTGCTTTCATGAGCTATCTTCTTGCACTTTTATCTGTCTTACTGTATAATGATAGAATTAGTGGAATTTGATTTGCAATTATTTTGAAGAGCTTATTTACTTTTGATCAAGTGGGCTAGAATCATATAGTTGCATTCATGTATATAGGATTGCATTGCATTGCATGAGTTTATACATGTTCATACTTATTTATTTTATCTCCTTCAATTAAGCATGAGGACATGCTAGTGTTTAAGTGTGGGGAGGTTGATAAACCACTATTTTATGGTTTATATTGTGTTTAATTGTGTGGTTTTATCATGATCCTTACCCACTTATTCATTAATTTAGCATGCATTTATATTTCCTTCCTGAAATTATTACATGATTGAAAACTGCTTCCTAAAGACTTTTAATTATACATTTTAATTCTCCTTTATTCCATTCGATACCGTGATCTGTGTGTTAAGCGTTTCAGGCTTTATAGGGCACGAATGAGTTGGAGATTAGAAAGGAAGCTAGCAAAATGGAAGGAACACAAGAAATTGAGGAGATAACCAGCGAGAAGTGACGCGGCCGCATGGCTCACGTGACCGCGCGAAAGAGGAGAAATCGCAGTGACGCGGCCGCATGACTCATACGACTGCGCGGATTGGAAAAGTACAAGCGACGCAGAGGCGTGGACGACGCAAACGCATGGCAGAGAAAAACGCGAATGATGCGTCCGCATAGATGACGCGATCGCGTGACATGCGCGATCTGCATAATCTGCAGAATTCGCTGGGGGCAATTTTGGACCCTATTTTGACCCAGTTTTCGGCCCAGAACAGCAGACTAGAGCCAGAGAACATGCAGAAACCAAAGACAACATTCATTATACAGAGTTTTAGTTTGGAGATCTAGTTTTTACTCCTCCGCTATGTTTTCTCTCTAGACATTCATAGTTCTTAGGATTTACTTTTCGATTGCTCTTTGCATTGGGACACTGAGAAGAGTTATTACCTCATCAAGACTTCGTCATTCTAGTTCGTTTTCTTTACTTGGCTTACTCTTCCATGTTCTTTGCTTTGTTTAATTTTACCATTGGAATATCTTTTTGGATTATTTAATATAAGGATTATCTTTATTTTTAATTAATTATTTTAATTTTTATTTACAATGTCTTTCTTTAATTCCTTTTCATATGCTATGAATTTTACATTCACAATGAGCGAGTAGTTCCCTAACTTGATGGGGAGTTGATTGAAGGGAACCCTTGAGTTGGAAAGCTTGAAAGAAAGATTGTAATTGGGTTTATGGTTGGATTGCCTTCTAGTCACTAACACCAATCTCTTTTAATTAAGTGGATTGCAACTTGTGAACAGACGTAGCACTCCAACTTGTTTGACTTTCCCTTACCTAGTAAAGGATAACTAAACAGGACAACTTTTAATTATCAATTAATCTTGAGAGTATTCCAACAATAATAGGGATTCCAACTAATCAACTCCCAATCAAGGCTTTTATTTACATTATTCAAATTATCCAATTTAATTTCCTGCTTACTCAATTCAAACCTTTTTGAAAACCTCTGATTAATAAAATAGCACACTTTTCTGCAACTCGTTGGGAGACGACCTGGGATTCATACTCCCAGTATTTTAATTTTAAATTTCTGTGACACCTTTCTAAATTGATAAGTGGGTTTCTGGCGAGTTAAGAACTATACTTGCAACGTATATATTTTAACAATTTTTAATTCGCCAATTTCTGCTACCATCAGTTAACAAAGTGGAATTAAGATTCAATTCTCATCATCATTGATAAGGATAGCTAGGATAGGACTTTTAATTTCTCATACCTTGCCAAAAGTTTATTTATAGTCATTTATTTATTTTACTTGCCATTTAAATTACTTGTTCTTCATTTACTTTATTTGTTAATTTGACTATTTGCTCCTCATTCTCAAAACCCCAATTTACAATCTCCATAACCAATAATAAGAACATACTTCTCTGCAGTTCCTTGAGAAGACGACCCGAGGTTCGAATACTTCGGTTATCAATTTATTTAGGGGTTTGTTACTTGTGACAACCAAAACGTTTGTAAGAATCGTTGATTGCTTGGTTTAGTAACTATACTTGCAACGAGAGTTTACTATAACCTCTAAACCATCAATCTTCAGTTCTTTCAAAGAGCAACAAACATCATGTGGTGAACTACCACAAGAAAGCATGGAAGTTTCAATCATGCTAGACAAGGCAAACAAGGAGAAAGTGGAAGCACCAAAGTTGGAGTTGAAGACCCTGCCCCCAAGCTTGAAGTATGCTTACTTGGGGAACAATGATACTTTTTCAGTAATCATCAATTCAACCTTGAACAAGGAACAAGAGGAGGAGCTCATTAAGGTGTTGAGACAACACAATGATGCCATAGGGTGGACACTTTCATACTTAAAGGGAATCAGCCCTACTATGTGAATGCACAAAATCCTTCTTGAGGAGAATGCCAAGCCCTCAATACATCCACAAAGAAGGTTGAATCCATTCATTAAAGAGGTAATGCAAAAGGAAGTGCTGAAGTTATGGCAAGCAGGAGTGATTTACCCTATCTTAGACAGCCCTTGGGTAAGCCCGGTTCAAGTAGTTCCCAAGAAGGGAGGAATCACAGTTGTGCCAAATGAAAGAAATGAGTTGATACCAACAAGAATAGTGACTGGATGGTGCATGTGTATAGACTACAGAAAGCTCAATGAAGCCACAAGGAAGGACCATTTTCCTCTACCATTCATGGATCAAATGTTGGAGAAGCTTGCTGGGCATGAGTACTATTGTTTCTTGGACGGATACTCATGCTACAACCATATTGTAGTGGATCCTAAAGACCAAGAGAAGATATCTTTCACTTGCCCTTATGGTGTTTTTGCATATAGACGTATGCCATTTGGTTTGTGCAATACACCTGCCACATTCCAAAGGTGCATGCTATCCATTTTTCTGATATGATTGAGAGGTTTATTGAGGTCTTTATGAATGATTTTTCAGTATTTGGTGACTCCTTTCCTAATTGCTTACACCATCTAGCCTTGGTGCTCAAGAGATGCCAAGAGGCTAACCTAGTTTTGAACTAGGAAAAGTGTCGTTTTATGGTTACCGAAGGGGTAGTCCTTGGCCACAAAATCTCTAAGAAATGCATAGAGGTAGATAAAGCTAAGGTGGAAGTGATTGAAAAATTATCCCCACCTTGCAATGTCAAAGCAATTAGGAGTTTCTTGGGACATGCTAGGTTCTATAGAAGGTTTATTAGAGACTTTTCAAAAATTGCCAAACCTTTAAGCAACTTGCTTGTCTCTAATGTACCATTTATATTTGATAGAGAATGTATGCAAGCTTTTGATGAGCTTAAAAGCAAGCTCTCCTCTGCACCTATTATAGCACCACCTAGCTAGGATTTACCTTTTGAATTGATGTGTGATGCATCAGATTTTGCTATTAGTGCTGTCCAAGGACAAAGGAGAGACAAGCTAGTGCATGTCATTTAATATGCTAGCAAGGTTCTTAATGAAGCCCAAAGAAACTACACCACCACAGAAAAAGAACTACTTGCTATAGTCTTTGCATTTGATAAATTCAGATCTTACCTCATCGGTTCTAAAGTCATTGTGTTTACTGATCATGCAGCACTCAAATACTTGTTAACCAAACAAGAATCCAAGCTTAGATTGATTAGATGGATCCTATTACTCCAAGAGTTCAACATTGAAATCAAGGACAGAAGTGGAGCAGAAAATAAGGTGGCTGACCACCTATCAAGGATCCCACATGAAGAGGATGAAGCACATAGCCCTGGTGTAAATGAGAGTTTCCCAGATGAGCAATTGATGATGATCCAAGAGGCTCCATGGTTCACAGATATAGCCAACTTTAAGGCCATTGGAGAGCTACCTTCCAACATCAACAAATACTTGAAAAGGAAGCTCATCAATGATGCCAAGCATTACATTTGGGATAAGTCCTATCTTTTCAAGAGGTATGCTAATGGACTATTAAGAAGATGCATCTCCTATCAGGAAGGACAAGAGGTTCTTTGGCATTGCCATGGATCTATCTATGGAAGACATTTTAGTGGAGAAAGGACTGCAGCCATGGTGTTGCAATGTGGATTCTTTTGGCCTACTATATTCAAAGATGCAAAGGAGTTTGTAACAAGGTGCAATGAGTGTCAAAGAGTTGGCAACCTACCCAAAAAGAATGAGATGCCACAAAGATTCATCATGGAGTTGGAATTGTTTGATGTTTGGGGAATTGATTTCATGGGACCTTTTCCACCCTCATATTCAAACAATTACATACTAGTGGCTGTGGATTATGTGTCTAAATGGGTAGAGGCTATAGCAACATCAATAAATGATAACAAAGTGGTGATCAACTTCTTGAAGAAGAACATATTTAGCCGGTTTGGGGTTCCAAGAGCTCTTATAAGTGATGGAGGAACTCACTTTTGCAACAAGCAACTAGAGACACTCCTCCTCAAATATGGTGTTAAGCATAAGGTAGCCACCCCATACCATCCACAAACCAATGGTCAAGCTGAAATTTCAAATAGAGAGCTAAAAAGGATCCTTGAGAAGACTGTTGGAAACTCAAGAAAAGACTGGTCCAAGAAGCTAGATGATGCATTATGGGCTTATAGAACAGCTTTTAAAATACCTATTGGCATGTCTCCATGCCAATTGGTGTTTGGAAAAGCTTGTCATCTACCAGTGGAGCTTGAACATAGAGCATTTTGGGCTCTAAAGATGTTAGACTTTGATAATCAAGCTGTTGGAGAAAGAAGATTGCTGCAACTCAATGAGTTAGAATAATTCAGAACTCAAGCTTATGAAAATGCCAAGATTTAAAAAGAGAAAACAAAGAAATGGTTTGATCAAAAGCTGGCAAGAAGAGAGTTTGTAGAAGGCCAAAAGGTTCTTTTATACAACTCAAGGCTCAAATTTTTCCCAGGAAAACTAAAATCAAGATGGTCTGGACCCTTCACAATCATCAAGGCTTCTCCTTATGGTCATGTGGAGCTCATGGATGACAAAACACAGAGGACTTTCATTATCAATGGCCACAGACTTAAGCACTACTTGGGAGACTCACTGGATGAGCAAAGAGTGAACTAAAACCTCAGCTGAAGAGGAAGTACCGTCAAGCTAGTGACGTTAAAGAAGCGCTAGTTGGGAGGCACCCCAACACTCATATCCTTTCAATTTCAAGCTTTGTAGATTAGTTTATGTTTAGTCACTTTGGTTGATGGTTTTTTAGTTTCTAGTTGTTAGTTATTTAGTTGATAGTTTCTTAGACTTTAGCTTCAAAAATTTTCTTAGTCTTGTTGAAAGTGCAACTTTGCATGCTCCATTATGTGATGTCTTTAATTGGGTTGAGAAGCTGGCTGAGGAACTAAGTTTGGTGTGGCCACCAGCCCACTTAATTTTTTGGACTTACAACAATTTGATTAATCTTAAGAGTAAGCCAAAAATTTAAGTTTGGTGTGGCCACCATCATGAGAATTCAGTCGTGCATCCACATTAAGCCCAATAATTTGGCATTTTAATGCACCTAGTAACTTGGCAAGATAATTGAATAGGTTGCTTAATTGTGTACACATAGAGTGGAAGTGAAAGGGTATGAAGAATTCATTTTCTTCCACTCATTATGTATACAATAAAGTTTAATTATGAGCCAATTACTAGATGTAATGAACCTAAGTTTGGTGTCCAAGAGACACACAAAATGAAGGCTAATTAAATGGAGGAAAAGGAAGCAAATTTTTTTATCACTAATATGAGTTTGAAACTGAATTTTCAGGAAGAGATGGGACCCACATGATATTGAACACTCATCAAGTCAAGAGGTCAAAGTGTACTTCACACTTTGGAACTCAAAAACCTGAAGAAAGCTGAACAGCCTTTTGGGTTGGCACTCTCCCCACAATAAGCGCCAATATTAAGGTTGAAAACTTTAATTTTGGTCATCAATTGCATCCTTCCAGACCCTTCCTTCCCTCCCTATATATTGTTTCACTCACCTCTCTTCCTCACACCACTTACACTTCTTCTCTCATACCGAAACCCTCTACCCATTTCTCTACTTTTTTTCCTTCTTTCCTTCTTTCTTGCTTTCTTGATTGGGACAATCAAGTCCTAAGTTTGGTGTTGAAGCAAACCCTTGCTTTGCTTTCTTTCTCTTTCTTTCTTATAAACCCTTTCATCACCCCTCTAAACCTTCTTGTTACACTTCAATGGCACCACCAAAGGCCACTGGTTCAAAGAAGAGAAAGACCAAAGAAGCTTCCTCTAGCTCTTCAAGCTACAATGAGTTCAAGTTTCTCTCATTCTTCCACCAAAACCAGTTTTATGGGTGGGTGAATGAGAGGCAAATAATCTCTGAGGTTGGCTACCAACTAGGGAGAGATGAGCATATGGAAATCACTAATGAGATCAATAGTAAGGGCTGGGTAATCTTGTGCAACCCACCGAAGAATGTGGTAGTGAGCTTGGTGAGGGAGTTTTATGCCAATTCTGTTCCATAGCCAGGGCAATAACTCACTCATTTAAGCTATGTAAGAAGGAAAGATATTGACTACAGTCCAGCAAACCTAGAAAGAATGCTGGAAGTGAGGCGCACAAGATCCTCTCGGAGCTTTGAAGAAAGAATCCAGCAACTTGATCCCAAATTTGAAGACATTCTGAATAAGATATGCATCCTCAACACCGAATGGATCAAGGACAAAGATGGAAGGCCAAACCAATTTAGGAGAAGAGATTTGTGTCCCCAAGCTAGAGGGTGGCTTGATTTTATAAGAAGATCCCTCAACCCTACCTCCAACACTTCGGAGGTGACTATATAGAGAGTCGTGTTGATTTATAGCATAATGAAGGGGGAGAACATGAATGTGGGAGAGATGATTGTAAATAACATTCAGAGGGTGATAACAAGCACCAAGGACAGCACAAGGTTGGCCTTTCTAAGCATAATCCAGTGACTATGTGATGAGGTTGGAGTAGAGACTGTGATTGATGAAACCTTGCTGGAGCAAGACATGCCAATAACTGCCAAGAAGATAGAGAAGGTGGTGGCCATCAACCCACTACAAAGAGCCAGAGAACATAGGGCTCATGTGCAACAACCACAAGGGCCACCACAACAAGAAGAAGCATATGTTCAAGCACCAATTCCACAGTTTCAAGCAAAATTTCCAGAAGATTTTAATTGGGAAGAAATGCAAGGGAAAATCCACCATATGTAAGGAGACATCACCCAACTTATGGAGCATGATGGAGGCAAAAATCAGCCAGTTAAGAAATTATAATAAGAACGACGTTGTAAGTACAGTTCTTAACCAACAAAAATCCGCTTATCAATTTAGAAAGGTTGTCACGAAATTAGAATAAAAATACTGGGAGTATGAATCCCAGGTCGTCTCCCAACGAGTTGAAAAAAGGGTGCTATCTTATTAATCAGGAGTTTCCGAGAAATTTTGAGGGTTGAATAATAGAAAATAAATAATTGTAAATTAGCGCAATGAAAATTAAAAGAGATTTATATATTCAAAATAAAAAGCCTTAACCGGGAGAATGATTAATTGGAAGTTTTATCCTTGTTGGAATTCTCTCAAGTGTAGTATCAAGAGGTTGTTTTTTTCACTTAGTTAACCCTTACTAAATAAAGGAAAGTCAAGTGATTGAGCTAACTCTTATTCACAAATCCTAATCCTCTCCCTTGGGAAGGACTAGCGTTAGTAAATAGAGAATTATCCAACAACTTCCATTTTAACTAATCACTTGAGCACTCCAACTTAAGGGTCTCTATTTAATCAACCCTCAAGTCAAGTTGGTAGTCTACTCCATTGACATGAAAACTACTTGCACAGAATTAAAAAGGGAATGAAAGGAAGACATGATAAACAATAACTGAAAATTAATTAAAAGTAAAAGTAATCCTTTGCATTAATAAATTCTAAAAACAATCAAATTGTAGCTCTGAACAAAGATTAAGGATATGGAAGAGTAAGGGAATAAGAAAACAAACTAGAATAACAACTTCAATGGAGGTAATGACTCTTTTCAATATCCAAAAGCAAAAGCATAAAACTAGAAAAATATGAATGTAAAAGAAAACCTAGAGGAAGAGTGATTTCTCTCTCTAAGATTCCAAGCTAAACTAAAACTATGCTAATGAGAATGTGTGTTGAGTCTCTGCTCGTCCTCTGGCTCTAGTCTGTGTTTTTGGGCCGGAAACTGGGTCCAAACTCGGCCCAAAATCGCCCCCAGCGTTGCAATTTTTGCAGATCGCGCATGTCACGCGTACGCGTCAGTCACGCGTGGGCGTCGTTTGGCGATTTTCCTTGTCACGCGTACGCGTCAGGCACGCGCACGCATCGTTGTGCAAACTCCAATTCACGCGCACGCATGAACCATGCGTGTGCATCGCTCCTTGCTGATTGTCTCCTTTATTTCTTGTACTCCTTCCATTTTTGCAAGCTTTCTCTCCATCGTCTAAGCCATTCCTGCCCTGTAAAGCCTGAAAGCACTGAACACACAGATCACAGCATCAAATGGTATAAAAGGGGAATTGAAAAACACAAATTAAAGGCTTAGGAAGCAAGGTTTTAACCATAGAACAAAACTAGGAAGGAATTGTAAAACCATGTAATTTGTATGAATAAGTGTGCAAAGACTTGATGAAACCACTCAATTGAGCATAAGATAAACCATAAAATAGTGGTTTATCAGAGCAACAGAAGCAATGGGAGCAAATGCAAGAGAGCATCCAACAACTTCAAGGAAGTGTGGAGTATATGAAGGAGCAGCAAGGTCAATTCCATTGGGGAGAAATGCAAGGTAGCCTCAACAAAATTCTGGAACAACAAATGGTGCAATAGAGGAATCTTGCTGAGTTTAGGTCCCTCTATGAGGCTAGGACCACATCAAGAAGACAATATGACATAAATACACAAGCAAAGATGAATCACTTGTGTAATGTGGTAGCCATCGTGAACCCCAATTATCCAACATTCATGCAAGGAATGGAAGAGTTTAGTGCTAGGCAAAAGGAGATTTTGGCTAAGCACAAGGAAGATGAGAAGACCTACATGAGGAGGTTAGGCTTCTAGAAGCCAAGGAACACTCAAGCACAAAAAGGAGCCTCAACAAAGAAGAATGGTGATGAGTCCTCCAAGAAAAAGGATAAGGGAAAGGGGCCTATGCATTGAGCTGTTGATGAGTAAAAGGTGGTTGAGTCTCAATTGGAAGCTATTTTCTAAATTTGCTGCTTAGAAGTTTATTTTGATATGCTAGTTGTTTTTTTTATGAGTTTCAGAGTCCTCCTTTGAGTCCTTTATGTTTCAGTTTTTACTTAAGAAAGAAAATGTCTTTTGTTAAGTTTTAATACATTAATAAAATAAGTTTGCTTCCAAAAAGAGTCAATGATGAGTTTTTGCAAAATAAGAGTAAGAGACTAAGACCCAAGTGAGCTGGATTAAAAATAAGAGATGAGAAACAAGTGTAAAACCATGAATTGAAACTTGGAAGTAAGTAATTCATAATGAAACAACTAGACCTAGGGGACATAACAAGTAGATGCTAAAGATGACCCTTGAATATCAATAGAACCAAGAAGTAGTAAGCAAGACCCAAGGCTTTGAGCATCAACTACTAGGAGATAAGAAAGAAAAAAAAAGCTCAAAGAGCCAAGACCCTAGTAGATGCTTGTGGTGAAGATGTGTCAAGAAGAGAGACCTGAGCAAGTAAATTCTTAGGGGTGTTTCAACACCTAGTACCTTAAAACCAATTGGTTTGGGAGTGCTAATTGAAAGCTTACCTTAAAGGGTCGTCTTGAGACAAAATACTTAAAGTCGTGGTCAATCAAGGAAACAAAAAGATAATGAAAGAAGAAAAAGAGCAATCAAAAGAAAGATAATAAACCTTACTACTTCAAGGTGATAATCAATAGAAGGGGCTCTAAAGGCAAGCACTTAAAAGGGTCCTCAAAAGTCTAAGAGTTCAATGTGATATGAAAGCAATAACAAAGTTCATGCATGATTTGATACCTAGCCTCTATCTTTATTTTTGAATACATTCTCTTAAAGGTCAAGTTTCAATCAATTAGAACAATTCACATTGATTTGCTTGGGGACAAGCAAAATTTAAGTTTGGTGTTGTGATTACTTACATCATCTACCTCTTTCTCTCATCTAAAAGGACCGTAGAATTGATGAATTCTTATTCAATTGATGCAATCACATGAACTATATGGTGAAATTGTGGGACATTGCTTTGAAATAAGTCTTGCTTGAATTTCAGGTGAAAAGAGCAACGAAAGAGGGAGAAGGCAAGAAAAAGGAGCTGGGCGTGTGTGCTGGGTGTGCCACTTCATGCAAATGCCACCATTTTGGATGGGCATGGCACGCCAGCTATTGTTCCCAGAGGGCAAGATTTGAGGGATTATTATGGGCGTGGTACGCCAGAGCTGGGCGTGGCACGCCAACTATACTTCCCAGAAAGAGTCCATGAAGAACTTCAATGGGCGTGGCACGCCAAGGCCAGGTGTGGCACACCAGCTATCTTTCCCAGAACATGAATAGACAAGCTTTACAATGGGCGTGGCACGCCAGTTATCTTTTCCAGAAAAGGGAACTCCAAGCTTTATAATGGGCGTGGCACGCCAGTTATTCTGGCCAGAGAGGGATTTTTGAAGACTTGCAAGGGGCGTGGCACACCAGCTCTATCCTCCACAATGGGCGTGGCATGCCAATTCAATCGAGTAGAGGAAAAGGGAAGAAGCAGCATCGAAGGCATGTCACTTGGTACTTTGGGCGTGGCACGCCAGGCTTGTGAGTTTAACCATCATGATGAGCGTTTCACTTGAGTCTTGGGCGTGGCACGCCAGTTTACTAAACCAGAAAAGGTGCACGAAGCTCCAACAAGGGCGTGGCACACCAAGTCGAAGGTGTGGCACGCCAATACAAACTCCCAGAGAAGAAGGGACAAGGACTCATCGAAGGCGTGCCACTTGAGACTTTAGGCATGGCACGCCAAGTTAAAGTATCAATGGGTATGCCACTTGGTATTTTGGGCGTGGCACGCCAACCTTGTTCGCACCATGCGTGTCACTTGAGTTTTGGGCGTGGGACACTAGCTTACTGGACCAGAAGGGAATGTTCATGCACCACAATGGGCGTGGCATGCTAAACCCAGGCGTGGCACGCCAGTTCAAAATTCCAGAGAAGAGATTGAAGACCTTAATGATGGCGTGGCACGCCAGACCTGGGCATGGCACGCTCGTACAAGTGACCAGAGAAGAAGAGTGATGAGCTTAACAAGGGCGTGGCACGCCACTGCAGGGTGTGGCACGCCAATCAAAAGTCCATAAGAGGAGCTTGAAGATATCAATTTGGGCGTGCCACTTTGGATCTTTGGCGTTACACGCCAATTCAACATACATCATGGGCGTGCCACTTGAGAGATGGGTGTGCACACCAAGCCGGCTTCACTAAGGGGGTGTGCCACTTGGTAGCCAAGCATGGCACGCCAAGCCAAGCTGATGAGCTGGGCGTTGCATGCCAGTCACACGCCGCGCACACGCCTGATGCCAGGGCATTTTGGCCAGTTTCACTAACCTTTTCTTTACTGTTTTTAAGGTAGTTTCATGCATTTTCTTAGGAAATAAGCTATTTTTAGGTAGATATTCACTTACATCTTGATTCAAGCATACATTGTGCACTTTACATGATTTCATGAGAATTTTGCATGAATTATATGATAAATTGGATGATGTATGATCCCATGATTAAGAGCAAGACTTTGATGCACTTTGTTTGATTGATTTCAGGCCAAAAGAAGAAGAGAAGAGCCACGTTAGTGGCTACGTTAGTTATACTAACGTGGGCACTAACATGGAAGGAAGGAAAGCCACAACGTTAGTGAGAAAAGTTAGTGGCATTAACTTTGAAGAAGGAGGGCATGGAACGAAGACCCACGTTAAGAGTCACGTTAGCTACACTAACGTGAACTCTAACGAAGGGACAAAAGGCACCAAGCAATGTTAATGGGAAAAGTGAGCCCCAATAACGCTTGCGAAAGGGGGTATATGCCAACGTTAGTGGAAAAAGTGAGTGCCACTAACGTTTTCGAAGCAAGAAGACCCACGTTAGCTTCCACGTTAACTACATTAACGTGGGAACTAACGTGGAAGGAAAGGGAGATGCCAAAGTTAGTAGAAAATGTGATCTCCACTAACGTTGGCGAAGCAAAAAGACCCACGTTAACTTCCACGTTAACTAGATTAACGTGGTAGTTAACGTGGGCAAAAGTCCCACTTGGCAGCCTGACCATGCCTTCTGCAAACAAGAATAACTTGAGACACAAAACTCCAAATGAGATGATTCTAGTGGCATTAGAAAGTAGGATTATAGAGCTTTCCAAGCATATATGGCACTACATGGTTGACACTAAATTTGAGGGAGAAAACCTGCCCCGAAAGTGCAATGATGAACATGGTATCAACCTGTATAAAGGCCACCTCTTCACCTTCCAAGAAGTGTAACTCGAGTTGTAGAGCTTTAAATGATGTGCCTCTAAAGGCATTGGAAAGTAGACATCCAGGACTTTCCAACAATATATAATAGTATGGGGTGGACACTAAGTTTGAGCTCTAGAAACTAGCAATAATGAAGCCCTGATCGCTAGCGTTATTGGCACTCAAGTTTTCCAGTAACGCTGGCAACTATGCCAGCGACCATGTCCAATTCAAAGGGGCATAACTTGAGCTATGGAGGTCCAATTGAGGTGATTCCAGTTGCGTTAGAAATCTGACATTCAGAGCTTTCCAACGATATATAATACTCTATAATGGGCATGAAATTGGAGCACAAACAAGAGGCATCTTTTAAGCCCCAAAAACACCAACTGGGCAAAAAGTGCAACGTTAGCCACAATAACTTTAGCACTAACGCCATACTTGTATTGTTAGTGTGGCTAACTTTAGCACTAACTTTAGCACCTGGACCTCAACTTGACTCACTCTCTCTCAAGTCCACTTCAAAGCTCAAGCAAGCAAGCCCACAATTGTCAACCAATCAAGACCACAAGAAGCATCTAGAATAGGAATTTTCATTTAATTGTAATTTGCTTTTAATTTCATTTTGTAATTTAGGAGAGCCTATATAAAGGCCTTAGTCTTTACATTGAAAGCAATCTTGGAAAGGGGGGTCTGGAAATTCTGGAATGGGGGATTAAAGAGGGGTATTTGGACTCCCTCCCCTCACACATTTTTCCTTCTCTTTCTTTTAGTTGTAATTTTCATTTATGAATGTTGAATTTTCAATTTCAGTTTGAATCTTCATATTTACTTTTCTGTACTTTCTTTCTTTTCTATTTTTGTAGAGCAATGATCAACTAACTCTTTACATTGGCTTAGAGAGCTCTATTGTGATTCAATGGGTTAAGTGTAGTTCTTATTCTTCTTCTTCTTTCTTTCCTCTTGATTTTACTAGAGGGCTTTCGATCTTCATCCAATTGGGTAGTTATCTTGGAAAAGAAACTATTCATACTTGGATCTCTTCTGAACCTTGAAAGAGGAATGAAGAGATCATGCTAGAAATGCTTTCTCATGCTGGACCAAATTGGGTGTGGATGGATATGTGACTATAATCCTTCAACACTTGATTTGGGAAATGCATATGGTATAATCAGTGACCATACTTCATCTCTTCTCATGAGCAATTGACCAAGGAATTGGCTATTGATCAAGATTTGAGAGATCGAATTACAAGGAATTGTAATTCGATCACTTAAGATTGCCAAGGAGATCAATGAATGCATTGATTGAGGAAGAGATGAGAATGAACTTGATCCGGAGGATTGCAATATCTCTTGATCCCAATGTTTATTTTATTTTTAGTTCTTACATTTACTTTTCTTGCCATTTTACTTTTCTGCACTTTATTGCTTTCTTTACTTTTCTGTCAATTTACAATTCCTTGTTGCTTATTACTCCAATATGATTCGTCTAACTAGGATAATCAATTAACCATTGATTGCTTAATCCGTTAATCTCTATGGGATTCGACCTCACTCTTTTGTGAGTTATTACTTGACGACAATTCGGTACACTTGCCGAAGGAAATTTGTTGCGAGACAAGTTTTCCGTGCATCAACGCCACTCACATGCCTCAATTTAATGGTTTTTCTCTTTAGTTTTCAGTTGTAATTTTCCTTTCCCTGTGTAATTTTCATTTCCAGTAATATGAGTAGTATAAATACCTCTTGAAGAGTACTGAAAAAGGGTTGGTGGCTTAGTTTGGAATTTGGACTTCACCTACTTCATCTTCTTCCATCTCTTGTACTTTTCTCTAAGCTATGAGTAGCTAAACTCCCTCTTATTGGGGGAGGGAGCTCTGTTGTACTTGATGGATTAACTGATAGTGAATTTCTTCTTCTCTTCATCTCTCTTTGATTTGCTAGAAGGAATTTCGTTCTGCATGTTTAGTGTTTAATTATCTTGGAAAAGAGATTGAATGCAAATTGGGTTTCATGGGAGCCTTGGAAAAGGAAACATGAAACCATGCTTGAAATCTCTTCTCACATTGAGTAGATCTGGGTTTTGGGATTGGATATGGTGACATGAAATCTATCTAATTATTTGGATCTATGAGGATGTGTGGTAAAATCAGGGACCAAGCTTATCTCTCTTCATGAGCAATTAGACCAAGGAATTGACTGATTATCAAGATTTGAGAGATTGAATCACCAAGGAATTGGGTTTCAATCAATGATGATTGCCAAGAGGTCAATGAGTTGCATGATTGAAGAGGAGATGATCTGAATTTTAATCCAAAGAGAGCAACATCTCCCAACTCCAATGAATCTTCCCTATTCTTTATAGCTTTCTTTAATTTCTGCTACCAGCCCATTCCCCGTTTACAATTCAGTCATTTATATTTCTGCAATTTACTTTCATGTTCTTTGTGATTCTGCACTTTATTGCTTCCCTTTATTTTTAAGTTATTTACAATTCTGTTATTTAGAATTCTGCACTCAACAATTACTCTTGATTAGTTTGACTAAATCACCCAGTGACTAAAGTTGTTCAATCAATCAATCTCCGTGAGATTCGACCTCACTCATTGTGAGTTATTACTTTACGATAATTTGGTATACTTGCCAAGAGGAATTTATTATAGTGATGCAGTAAATTCTAGTCAATCAGACATCTTCTTCATGTGCAATGAACCTCCGCAGAATTATGAAAACACATTTTGGACATTTCACGTAAGCCTTCATAAAAGATCTCTAGCTGAGTCCCTTTCGAAAACATGTCAGGAGGGCATTACTTGGTTAGCAGCTTGTACCTCTCCCAGGCTTCATAGAGGGTCTCACCATCTTTTTGCCTGAAGGTCTGAACCTCCACCCTTAGCTTAGTTAGCTTCTGTGGTGGGAAGAATTTAGACAAAAATCCAGTGACCACCTTATCCCAAGTGTCCAGGCTCTCTTTGGGTTAAGAATCTAGCCACAGCTTTGTTCTATCCCTCACAGCAAATGAAAAGAGCATGAGTTTGTAAACCTCAGGATTCACTCCATTCATTTTCAAAGAATCACAAATCTGCAGGAAATTAGAAATAAATTGATTTGGATCTTCCTGCGAAAGTCTGTAATACTGACAATTTTGTTGCACAAGAGTGACTAGCTGAGGTTTCAGTTCAAAATTCCTTGCAGCTATAGGAGGCACACAATACTTTTCCCATAGAGATGTGGATTGGGAGCAGTGTATGAGCTAAGAACTCTTCTATTTTGCCATTCTCATTCGAAATTGCACATTGGCATTAACAGCACGATTATGATTCATAGTTGACTCTGCGGCTTCCTTTTCAAAAGTCTCACTCAGATTTTCACTAGCCTTGTAAAGTCTAGCTTGTTGCAAGCGCTGCCTCAAAGTATTTTCAGGTTTAGGATCAAAATCTGTAAGAGGTTCCTTGTCTTTGTTCCTTCTCATAAACAGACAGAAAACAAGAAAAGTAGAATTCTCTACGTCAGAGTGTAGAGAATTTCCAGTGAGGTAACCTGTGTAAAGAAATAAAATAAAACACTAAACAATTAACACAAGGAATTTTCGAAAATAGAAAAAATAAAGCTAGAAATTTCGAAATATATAAAAGGAAATGAATAAGAAAATTAAAATAAAATTAACCAGGTAACACCAAACTTAAATTCAGGAATTAAGGAAAAATAATAGCATAAATTTTCGATAATTATAGAGTAAAGTTATATAAAATTAAAGCTAAAATGCCTAATCTAAGCAATCAAACAACTAACAGTTGTCAATCAAAGTCAATTCCCGGCAACGGCACCAAAAACTTGGTGTGGAATTTATAACCCACAAACTAACCGGCAAGTGCAACGGGTCGTACCAAGTAGTACCTCAAGTGAATGAGGGTCGATCCCACGAGGATTGATGGACCAAGCAACAATGGTTGCGTGATTTACTTAGTTAGACAAACCGAAAAGAGTGTTTTAAGAGTTTAATTGCATTAAACAGTAAATTCAGGAAATCAGAAAGCAAGCAGTAAACAGGTTGTGAAATATATGGAGAAAACAGTTAAGGTTTCAGAGATATTTATTTTTCGGATTAACTTTTCTTACCAACTATTTTAATCATGCAAGATTCAATTCATGGCAAACTATATGTAACTAAACCCTAATTCCTAAGACCGTTTTAGTCTCCTCTAACCTTCATCAACCGCCAATTCCTTGGTCACTTGATTCCAATTAGAGGGTTAAGTTCAATTCTAGTTTATATGCCACAGAAATCCTAATTATCCAAATATAAGAGGACTATATGTCACGTACCCCGTTAATTCTAGATAATTAAAATTTAGGAGAAATTATTTTCAAACTGTTGTTCAAGAAAAGAGCTTTTCCAAGTTTTACAAGAACTCAATTAGAACAAGGGTCATACTTCCGTTCCACCCAGATTCATAAGATAAAGAACGAAAATAATTCTTGAAATTAAAATCAATACATGAATTAAAATAGAACAATAATAGTATTAATCCATAGAATAAATAGAGCTCTTAACCTTAACAGTAGAGGTTTAGTTGCTCATGTTTCAGAGAGAAAACTAGGGTTTTGTAAAACTGTAAATTGTGGAATGAGGTAAGAGAGAAGAGAAGAGCCCGAAGGGCTGATTCTTTTCCCTTTTATATCTAATCATAATTAATGTAAAATATATGTTTTAAAACTAAATAATATCTTTTCCTATTTATAAATAAAATAAAATTTTGAATCAGAATTAAATAACTCTTCGTAGCCTTCCTTGAGGATCATGGGGACCACTTTGATTCATATAGCTGGCACCTAACTTAGTGGAGGTGGCGTATAACTTGACCCTGGCCAAATGGAATGAGTCTTATGGTTGTAGCTGGCGCCTAACTTGGTGAAACCCAAGTTAGGCGCCACCCATGCAGTGAACTTGGAGTCTTTTCCCTTGTCCTAGCGCCTAACTTGGGAAAAGCCAAGTTAGGTGTCACCTATGCAGCATGCACTTAACGTGTAAATCCTCCTTTGGCGCCTAACTTGGGATTTCCCAAGTTAGGCGCCACCGAGGTCGAATTGCTGGAGAAGAAGTGTATACTATTATACATCATTGGAAAGCTCTATAAGTTAGCTTTCTAATGCCACTAAAATCACGTCAATTGGATCTCTGTAGCTCGAGTTATTCATGTTAGAGTGCAGAGAGGTCAGGGTTGACAGCATCATTCGCTTTCTTCTTTTTTTGTGCAAAAACTCCATCAAATCCCTCCGAATGCTACCTGAAATAAACAGAATTGCACAGGACTCAAAGTAGTATCAATAGTGGCTAAAAGATATTTAATTCTTGATTAAACTCAACAATTTGAATGCAAATTCACTATGAAAAGATAGGAAAGATGCTCACACATCAGTTCAACGCCCATAGAAGCACCATTATTGGCATTGGAGCCAGTAAGGAAGACCTTACTGGGTGTTCAACGCCCAACAAGCCACCATTACTGGCATTGAACACCAGTAAGGATGTCTTTACTGAGCGTTCAACGCCCAAGACAGCACAAAAGCTGGCATTTAACGCCAGTGAAAGTATTTAAGTTGGGCATTCAACGCCCAAAGAAACACAAGTCCTGGCATTGAATGCCACAATAGGGATAGTTGGAAACCCTAAGCCCACTAAGAACTTCCCTATTGAAGAACTAATAAAACCTAAGGTTCATGAGGAGCCCATTGAAGTTCCCTTGAATGCTTGGTTGAGGATCATAGAATCTGAAGAGTACTCTTCCTCTGATGAGGAAGAGGAAACTAGGGAAGAACAAGTTGCTCAGTACCTTGGACTTCTCATGAAGCTGAATGCCAAGTTGTTTGGGACAGAGCCATTGGAGGAAGAACCTCCAGTGCTCACCAAGTAACTCAATGCCTTGGTTCAGCAGAAACTACCTCAGAAGCTGCCGGATCCCAGACGCTTCCTGATTCCCTGTACCACAGGCACCATTAGCTTTGATAAGGCTCTGTGTGACCTAGGGTCAAGCAGAAACCTTATGCCACTATCTGTAATGGAGAAGTTAGGAATCTTTGAGGTACAAGCTACAAGAATCTCACTAGAGATGGCAGACAAGTCCATGAAAAAGGCTTATGAACTGGTAGAGGATGTCTTGGTGAAGGTTGAAAATCTTTACATCGCTAATAACTTCATAATCCTAGATACTTGGGAGGAAGAGGATGAGTCCATCATCCTTGGAAGACCCTTCCTAGCTATAGCCAAGGCTGTGATTGATGTAGACAGAGGAGAACTAGTCCTACAATTAGATGAGGACTATCTTGTGTTCAAGGTTCATAAACCTCAGTCTATCTCAACTGGAGAAAGAACCATTCATAAACATGGAGTGCTTCAACCACTCCTCTCAGTATAGAGCTTAATAGAACACCCAGACACCAATTCTAAGTTTGGTGTGGGGCAACCATCATTAAGCTCTGAGAGGAATGGCAGTAAAAAATGCCCAAGGGCTGGAAGGATAAGAAAATCCCCACTAAAGGCCTCTCACCTGGCATGAGAGTTATCTTCACTGACAATCCAGTCATTCCATACACTATGAATAGGGTCTTGTCTCTGGAACATGTGGAACTTATCCAAGAGAGCACAGGCAAAAAGTTTACTATAAGGAGCAAAATTCTGAGCCCCTATCCATCTCCGTAAGGAGATAACCGTCAAGCTAGAGACGTTAAAGAAGCGCTTGTTGGGAGGCAACCTAACCATAATTAGTTATTTCTGTTTTTCATTAAGTTTATTTTATTTATATCAGTTTAATTTTCATATTTGTTTAAGTTTATGATCATGTGCAGTAGTTAGAATAGAAACAAAAACAGTCAGAGCTGGAAACAGAACACCCTGGAGCAGAGACCTTGCTAGCGTTGAACACCAGCCAAGAGACAGAGACTGGGCGTTCAACGCCCCAAAAGAGACAGAGACCTGGCGTTTAACGCCAAAGAAGAGCACCCCAATGGGCGTTCAACGCCCATGAGAAGCATCAAACTGGAGTTGAACGCCAGCCAGGAGCAGGAGTTGGGCGTTCAACGCCCACAAGGGGCAGGGAACACGAATTCCTTAGCCTCTCAAGACCAGTGGGTCCCACAGAATCTCCACCTACCCCACTTTCTTCTCTCTCTTACTTTCACTCTTCCCCCACATACTCTTTTCTATAGACCCTAACCCAATCACATCCATATCTCTTTCCAAAACCATCATAATTCCCACCAACCCCCACCCACTTCAAATGCAAAATTTCCCACCCATTCATTAGAACCACAACCTATCCCACTCTTATAAATACCCCTTCTTCCTACCCTCCATACACATACCATTCATACACTAAATCCCCACTTGGCCGAATTCTCCCCTCTACCTCCATCTCCTCTATTCTCTTATTCTTCTACTCTTCTTCTTATTTTGCTCGAGGACGAGCAAAGCTTTTAAGTTTGGTGTTGGAAAAGCCTTACTTTTTGATTTCCATTCACACTTATGGCACCTAAAGTCGGAGAATCCTCTAGAAAGAGGAAAGGAAAAGCAATTTCTTCCACCTTCGAACCTTGGGAGATGGAGAGATTCATCACCAAAGTTCATCAAGACCACTTCTATGAAGTAGTGGCAAAGAAAAGGGTGATTCCTGAAGTCCCTTTTAGGCTAAAAAAGAATGAGTACCCGGAGATCCGAAGAGAAATCCGGAGGAGAGGTTGGGTAGTCCTAACCAATCCTATTCCAAAAGTTGGAATCTTTATGGTGCAAGAGCTCTATACTAATGCATGGGTTACTAAAAACCATGATACTAGTGTGAACCCACATCCAAAAAATTGGAGCACCATGGTCCAAGGGCGACCCTTGGATTTCAGCCCAAAGAGTGTAAAGTTGGTGCTCTATTTGCCAATGATGCAAGGAGACCCACATCCTTACACTAGCAGAGTCAATTTTGACCAGAGACTAGACCAAGTCCTTTCAGACATTTGTGTGAAAGGAGCTCAATGGAAGTGGGATACTCAAAGCAAGCCTATCCAACTGAGAAGGCTTGACCTCAAGCCTGTAGCTAGAGGATGGTTGAAATTCATCCAATGCTCTATCATCCCCACTAGCAATCAGTCAAAAGTGACCATTGATAGAGCCATCATGATTCATTGCATCATGATTGGAAGTGAAGTCGGGGTACATGGGGTAATACCTCAAGAGTTGTACAAGAAAGCTGAAAAGCCTTCCACCTTAGCAAGGTTGGCTTTTCCCCACCTTATTTGTCATCTATGCAATTCAGCTGGAATTGTCATAGAAGGAGACATTCCTATTGAAGAGGACAAGCCCATCACTAAAAGAAGGATGGAGCAAACTAGAGAGCCAGCACATGGGCCACAACAAGAGCATGTGGAGCTGCCTCAACAAGAAATCCCTGAGATGCCTCAAGGGATGCATTTTTCTCTCCAAGGCTATTAGGACCAATTGCACACTTCTCTAGGAGAATTAAGCTCCAGCATGCATCAACTAAGGATGGGACATCAAGAGCATTCCACCATCCTCCATGACATAACAAAAGATAAAGAGCCATGAGGAAAGAACAAAGAACCATGAGGGAAGAACAACATAGGCAGGGGCATGACATAGAGAAAATCAAGCACTCCATTGGATCCTCCAGAAGGAGTAGTAGCTGCCATCACTAAGGTGGATTCGTTCCCTTAATCCCCTGTTTCCTATGTTCTTTTTTTTTCTGTTTTCCATGTATTTTGTTTTATTGTCTGTTTCTAGTGCATGATCATCTTTAATTTATGTCTTAAATCTATGAAATATTCCATGCATCTCTCACCTTGCTTAAAAGAAAAATTATTTTATTTGAAAAAGAGAAGTGACATGCATGAGTTTCGAGTTTTATATTAGGAATAGTTCAATTACGTGATGTGGTGGCATTGCTTTTGTTTTCTGAATGTATGAATAAACAGTGCATAGTTGATGTTGGATTTAAGAATGTTGGCTCTTGAAAGAATGAGGATAAAAGTGAAGTATTATTGGTGATCTTAAAAACCCAAAAATTGATTCTTGAAGCAAGAAAAAGCAGTAAAAAGCAATTAAAGAAAAAAATATGCGAAAAAAAAAGAGAGAAAGCAAGAAGAAAAAGAAAAAGCCAATAGCTCTTTAAACCAAAAGGCAAGAGCAAGGATCCAAGGCTTTTAGCATCAATCATTAGGAGGGCCTAAAAGAAACACAATCTTGGCCTAAAAAGTTCAAATGAACTCCTCCCCTAACAATATGCTTGTGGTGTGAAGGTGTCAAGTGAAAAGCTTGAGACTGAGTAGTTAAAGTCGTGGTCCAAAGCAAAGAGTGTGCTTAAAAACTCTGGACACCACTGGCTAGGGATTCTAGCAAAGCTAAATCACAATCCGAAAGGGTTCACCCAGTTAAGTGTCTGTGGCATTTATGTATTTGGTGGTAATACTAGAAAACAAAGTGCTTAGGGTCACGGCCAAGACTCTATAGAAGCTGTGTTCACGAATCAAAAAGAGCTTAACTAAGAGAATCAATAATATCATCTGGATTTTAAGTTCCTAAAGATGGCAACTATTCTAAGCTTCAATGGAAAGTGAGATGCCAAAACTATTCAGAAGCAAAAAGCTACTAGTCCCGCTCATCTAATTGAAACTGAGCTTCATTGAAAACTCTGAAATTTATTGTATCATTCTCTTCTTTTTATCCTACTTTATTTTTGGTAGCTTGGGGACAAGCAACATTTTAAGTTTGGTGTTTTGATGAACGGATATTTTATACGCTTTTTCGCATCATTTCATATAATTTTCATTATGTTTTGTTTAAGTTTTTTTAAGTTTTCATAGGTTTTAGAGAAAAATTCACATTTTTTGATTCTACTTTGAGTTTGTGTGTTTTATGGTCATTTCAGGTAATTTCTGACTGAAATTGAGGAGTTTGAGCAGAAGTCTAATTCAGAGACAGAGAAAGGACTGCAGATGCTGTCAAGATCTGACCTCCGTGCACTTGAAGAAGCTTTTCCGGGGCTACAGAAGTCCAAATGGTGCACTCTCAACGGCTATAGATATCTAACATCCAGGGCTTTCCAGAAATATATAATAGTTTATACTTTACTTTGGAAATGAAGGCTCAAAACTGGCATTCAACGCCAGCCACCAGCCCCATTTCTGGCGTGCAGCACCCACATGGGAGTAGCTGGCGTCCAACGCCCAAAAGGGAGTCCTTAGCCAGCGTTCAACGCCCCTAATGGGTACTAGCTTGTGGGAGACACTCAAGCTCAGCCCAAGTACTCACCAAGTGGGCCCCGGAAGTAGATTTTTGTACTACAAGACTAGTTTATCTTATTTCTGTAATTCTGAGTTATCAGATTAGAATATATATACAAGAGTTCACCCTTGTTAAAAGACTCTTGCCCACTTTTACGTTTTCTATTGTATTTTTGAACAGCATGAGTCACTAACCTCCTAAGGTTAAGGTTAGGAGCTCTGCTGAGTTTCATGGATTAATAATATTACCGTTCTAGTTCAATATGGCTTATTCTATTCTCTTACGCATTCTCGTTCTTCATCTCATGAATTGAGGGTGACCCGTGACAATCACCCTTGTTCTACATGGGTTCCGTGCGAGTCCTAACACGGATAGCGTTGAGCCAAAGCTAGAGATTGCATTGGGGATTCCAATAGAGTACCTGGGCAACTTTGGATACGTGACATAAAATCCCATTGACCATGGGTAAGTGAGGTCTCTCTGGCATTAAGACTAGAGTCAGAGAAGCAGCACTTTCTGATCTAGAAGATCTGCCTTGTCTGTCACACCTTGAGTAGGATCGTGAAGGGGAGTGGATTGCTTAGAGCTTCATCTTCTGCTACAGTGAGAAACCTAGAGGTGGCTTGATGAGAGGACATGAGTCATCTCAACATGGTAGATTGCTGCAGGGGAGAAGGTTAACTTGATGAGAGGACATGAGTTAATCACTTGATGACAAGTCATCTTAGCCTAGTTTCACTAGTCTTTTTCTTTTGTTTTCAATAGATTTTATGCACTTTCTTGAGTCATAAGTAAGCCAATTGGGTAGAATTTCATGTTTTCTTTGATTCAATCAACCATGGATAAATTAATGTATTTTCATGAGATTTTGTGCTATAATTGTCATATATTATGAAAGAGAAACAATCTCATAATTTTGAGCATAGCTTTGATGTTTTTGATTGATTGATGATAGGTGAAAGAGCTTTGAAGAGGGTTGAAGAAAGAAGGAATGGCAAAGAGCAAGAGAGGACAAAAAGCTTGAGCCAAAGTTTGCCTCAAACTTTAGCTCAAACGTGAGGAAGAGCTTGACTTCACCCTAGAGGCATCAAAAGCTTGCGCCAACGTTTGCCTCAAACTTTGAGTCAAACGTTGGCGCCACAAAAAGAAGACCCAGGGAGCAAAAAGCTTGCGCCAACGTTTGTCTCAAACTTTGAGGTCAAACATTGGCGCCATTTGAGTATGAAGAAGAGTCCCTGATTGAAGGCTTGATTGAGCCACGTTTGCGCCAACGTTTGCCTCAAACGTTGGGCCAAACATTGGCCAAAGGACATGCAAGGGAGGATCCACGTTTGAGCTCAAGTTTGACCTCAAACTTTGAGCCAAACGTGGATGACAGCACGGGAGGCAATCTGCTACAAAAAGCTTGAGTCAGAGTTTGCCTCAAACTTTGACTCAAGTTTTAATGGTTCATGGCCCGGTTCTGACCCGGTTCACAAGTGGGTTTCTTTCCAACTCCAAGGGCAATCAACAGAGGCTTCTGTCAACCCAATTCCATCAAGAGCAAGGGCCCAATTCAAGGCTTGAAGATTATTTGAAGAGAGTGTATAAATAGCTTAGAATTTAAGTTTTTCAAGAGATTTTCCTTTTAGTTTTTGCTGAGTAATTTTGGAGAGCTTTTGGTTAGAGTTATTTGGAGATTCTGAGTCTTGGGGAGGGGGAATTGAATTCTCTTCCTTTTAGTTTTCTTGTTTTCAATTTCATTTACACTTGTCTTGAATCTTGGGTTGGAGAATTGAGGAAATTCTGTCTCAATCTCACCTTGAGATCTCTGTTTTCATTTCACTACATAATTTGAGGAATTAAAATTTGGTTTTACTTCTTCTACTGCTTGATCTTTACTTTTTTTGTAATTGAATTCTAAATTTGGATCTAGGAAGGCATTGAGATCTAGACTTGGTTATCTAGTCTCTTGGGTCCTGAGATCTACATCTTTCAATTTCAATTTCCTTGTTTCATTGCTACTCCAAGCTTATTTTCATTTTCATTTAAGATCCGGTCTAATTGAATCCATCTTTTACATTTCTGCTTGTTGCAATTTACTTTTCCTTGTTTAATTTCTGCAATCCCAATTCCCAACTCCTTTTATAATTCAAGCAATTTACATTTTTTGCACTTTAAGATTTAGCCATTTACATTTCTTGCAATCTAAGTTTCTGCAATTTACATTACTTGTTCGTTAAGATTCAGCTTATTTACTTTCTTTGCTCTTTAATTTCCTGCAATCTACCCCTCTCCCTTTACATTTCAAGTAATTTAGTTTCTGCAATCACAAATTACTCAACTCAACACTTGATTCGCTTGACTAAATCAACCACTAAACTAAAATTGCTCAATCCTTCAATCCCTGTAGGATCGACCTCACTCATGTGAGTTATTATTACTTGATGCGACCCGGTACACTTGCCACTGAGTTTTGTATTGGATCGTTTTCCACACATCAAGTTTTTGGCGCCGTTGCCGGGGATTGAAATAGATTGACAATGATTAAGTTAAGTGGAGATCTAGATCAAGCACTTTTTCTTTTTTGTTTCTTTAACTTTTGACTAACACGCTAACTGTTTGAATTTTTGCTTAAGCTAACTAACATTTCACTTCAGCCATGGATTGAAGTGTTATTGCTTTTCTGGTGTTGTGTGATTCTTCTGTTTGGTTTGTATGTCAGGTACAGGGAGAGCTACTCCTATTTTATCTGAAGCTGACCAGAGAACTTTCAGGAGATTAAGAAGAGCTGAAAGAGGGAAAGGCATTGTTGGAGAAGAAGAATCTGAAGAAGAATATCACGAGATGGAAGGAGATCCATCTAATCCCAACCATCCAGGAGGAGGGGTTAACAATAACCCACAACAGAGGAGAGTACTGGCCTCCTATACATTTGCAAATGCTAGACATTGTGAAAGCAGCATTCTTACCCCTAATGTCAATGCAAATAACTTTGAACTGAAGCCACAACTCATTACATTGGTCCAAAATAACTGCTCTTTTGGAGGAGGACCATTGGAGGACCCAAACCAACATCTATCCACTTTCTTGAGGATTTGTGACACAGTTAAAAGCAATGGAGTGCACCCTGACATATACAAGCTACTGTTATTCCCATTCTCTCTCAGGGACAATGTCACTCAATGGCTAGAAACATTTCTGAAGGAAAGCATCAACACTTGGGATGATTTGGTGAGCAAGTTTCTTGCCAAGTTCTACCCCCCTCAAAGGATCATTAGGTTGAAGACCGAGGTGCAGACATTCACACAATTGGATGCTGAAAATCTATATGAGGCATGGGAAAGATATAAAGCGCTGCTGAGGAAATGTCCACCAAAGATGTTCACTGAGTGGGACAAGCTTCAGAACTTCTATGAAGGGCTCACTCTAAAGGCTCAAGAGGCACTTGATCACTCAGCTGGAGGATCATTGCAACTGATGAAAACTGCAGAGGAAGCTCAAAACCTCATTGACATGGTGGCTAACAACCAGTATTTCTTTGCTCATCAAAGGCAACGCCAACCATCACAAAGAAGAGGAGTAATGGAGCTGGAAGGAGTGGATTCAATTCTGGCTCAAAACAAAATGATGCAGCAGCAGATTCAGCAACAATTTGAGCAAATGGCCAAACAAATTAATGGCCTACAAGTAGCATCAGTGAGTGCCACAAGGCAACCAACAACTCCTTGGGGGCAAAATGAGGAGAACCAAGAAGAAGAACAACAAGAGCAAGTGCAGTATATGCATAACCAAGGATCAAATGAGGTGTATGGTGACACCTACAATCCATCCTGGAAGAACCACCCAAACCTCAGATAGGGGGATAATCACAACCAGAACCAACAACCATGACAGAGGAACTCAAATCAAAACACTTCAAGAAACAACCAAAACCACAACCAACAGCAAACTAACCAAAACCCTTACAGAAAACCCCAAAACAACTTCCCAAACTCTAACCATTATCCATCCAATAACCAACCCACCAACCAAAACACTTACCATCAACCATCAACACCCTATAACCAAGCAATTTCACATGACTCTCAGAGGATCACTAATCTAGAAATGTTAATGGAGAAGATGATGAAGCACCAGGAAATGACAACAAGGAACCAGGAAGCCTCCATGAAGAATATGGAGAGGCGAATTGGCCAGCTCTCTAAACACCTTGCAACAGAAAGACCATCAAGTTCCCTGCCAAGTGACACAATTCCAAATCCTAAGGAAGAGTGCAAGGCGATACAGTTAAGAAGTGGGAGAACATTGATGAGCAACAATGACACTACAAAGAAACAAGTGGAGAACAGCAAAAGGCCAATAGAGGAGGAAAAGCCAACACACGCAGAGAAAGCCAATGATCAAAATGTGATGCCAAACAAGAGCACTGAGAAGCAAAAAAGGAAAGAAGACCAACCAACCACTTCACAAAAGGGAGAAGAAGAAGCAATTCCAGGACAGCAACAAGTGGAGAAGAACTTTACACCTCCATTGCCCTATCCTCAAAGATTCAGCAAAGAGATAGGGACCAACACTTCCCAAAATTTCTTGAAATCTTCAAGAAGTTGGAGATCAATATTCCCTTAGCTGAAGCACTTGAGCAAATGCCCCTGTATGCAAAGTTCTTGAAGGAACTTATCAACAAGAAGAGGAGTTGGCAAGTTAATGAAACTGTACTGTTTACTGAGGAATGCAGTGCACTCATCAGAAAAGGACTTCCTCCCAAGCTGGAAGATCTTGGAAGTTTCGTCCTACCTTGCACCATTGGAAGTCTATTTATCAACAAGGGGATGTGTGACTTAGGAGCAAGCATAAATCTAATTCCATCATCTTTAGTGAAAAAGCTTGGCATAGGGAAGGTGAAACCAATACAGATGTCCTTGGAATTGGTGGACCAGTCAGTAGTACATCCCAAAGGAGTGATTGAAAACCTTTTAGTTAAGGTTGACAAGTTCATTTTTCCTGCGGACTTTGTAATCTTGGATACCGAAGAGGAAGGAAACAATTCAATCATCTTAGGAAGGCCATTTTTGGCCACTGCTAGAGCCATCATAGATGTAGAGTAGGGAGAACTAACTCTCAGGATGCATGAGGAAAGCATTATCCTGAAAGTGTTTCCAGAACCACAAATTAGTGAAGAGAGAAGCAAGGTAGTCAGCGACTGTTTTCCAAGGCAAGCAACCAACAACACAGGGGAGCAGAAGAATGAGCATGTGCAAGGAGGAAAAGGAATTCAAAAAGGAATTAGGATGATAAACAAGAAGGAAAGTACCACAACCAAAGCTGCTGTCAAGGAAGAAAGGCTAACAAGAAAAAGGAAGAAAAACAAGAAGAAGGCTCACAAAGGGTGGAAGAATAAAAAAATCCCAACTGAAGGATTCTCTAAAGGCGACAAGGTGCAATTAATATATCAACAGCTGGGAACTGAGGATCACTAAACTGTTAACCAAGTACTCTCTCTCGAGCACATTGAAATTGAGCATCAAGGCACACAAAGAAGGCTTACAGTGAGGGGGGATAAGCTGCGACATTTCAGTCATCAACCACCCTAAGGGGATCAATGTCAAGCTAATGACAATAAAGAAGCGCTTATTGGGAGGCAACCCAACCTGAGGTAGTTTTCTTTTCATAGCTTTTTCAATAAAAATGTTGAATAATTAAGTATGTATTGCAAGGAGTGATAAACCACTATTTTAAGGTTCATCTTGTGCTCAATTGAGTGGTTTTTATTAACTCTCTACCCACTTATTCATAATATTTGCATGGTTTTGTATTTGCCTTCCTAATTATGTGCTTTGATTGAAAACATGCTTCTTTGGACTTATATTTGCTTATTATTAATCCTCTCTTATTACCATTAGATGCCTTGATATGTGTGTTAAGTGATTTCAGAGATTACAGGGCAAGAATGGCTCAGAGGATGAAAAGGAAGCATGCAAAAGTGGAAGGAATACAAGAAGTTGGAGAAATTGCTAAGCTGTCCAGCCTGACCACTTCGCACTCAAACGGCTATATCTTTAGCTACAGAGGTCCAAACGACGCGGTTCCAGTTGTGTTGGAAAGCTAACGTTCGGAGCTTCGATTTGATATATAATATGTTATAGTCTCCTTGATGCTAGGCGATGCGACCGCGTGATCCATGCGGCCGCGTCGCAGTGACGGAAATCCAGCGTGACAAAATTCGAAACCAGCAAATTCTGGACTGTTTCTGACCCAGTTTGTGGCCCAGAAAACACAGATTAGAGACTATAAAGTGGGGAACTGCATCCATTCACAAGGAGGCTCTCATATTCATAATTTTAGGAGTAGATGTAGTTTTTAGAGAGAGAGGTTCTCTCCTCTCTCTTAGGATTAGGATTTAGGATTTCTCTTAGTTTTAGGAGTGCCTCTAAATCCCAGGTTCAACATTCTTTTTACGTTATAATTCTCTTTTTATTTTCAGATGCTTCAATACTTGTAGTTGATATGTTGCCCAATTGGCTTATGAACTTTTCCATGTTAGATTTTACTACTTTGAATGTATTTTATCTGAGGTATTCAGATATTCGTGATTTTAATTTAGCTTTCTACATTCTTAGCTTTGGTTAAGAAATTAGTAACTCAAGATAACTGAGTCTGGACTTCCAATTTCTAATACATTGCCAAGAGTTTATTTTTATTGCTATTATTTTATTTCCTTTGCCATTTACTATTGTTGCTTTTTATCTCATACATTAAAAACCCCCAATTTACAAGACTCATAACCAATAATAAGAACACCTCCCTGCAATTCCTTGAGAAGACGACTCGAGGTTTGAATACTCGGTTATCAATTTCAAAGGGGTTTGTTACTTGTGACAACCAAAACGTTTGTACGAAGAGATTTTTGTCGGTTTAGAGACTATATCTACAACGCGACTGTTTTTATGACATTCTTTACTGGCAAAAATTCTAACGTCAAAATGGCGCCGTTGCCGGGGAATTGCAAACGTGTGCCTTATTATTAGTTATTGTAAATATTTTTTTGATTTTTGCTTGTTTATTTGTTTTTATTTTTGTTTTTATTTTTGCTTTTTCATAAATTAAGAGGTTATTGGTTTTTATTTAGTTATTGAAAAAAAAATTTCAGATTTTTATTTTTAAAATTTTTATCTTATCTTATCTTATTTCAAAAATCAAAATTTCAAAATTCAAATTTAAAAATTTTCAAATTTTAAATTTAAAAATTTTCAAATTTCAAATTTCAAATTTCAAAATTTAATTTTCAAATTCAAAATTTAGATAACCTTTTAATTTAAATTTATTTTCATTTTTAATTTTTATTTTGCTACTATGAACTCTCACCCCTTTGGCTATGAGTCTGGTTACAATTATGTTGCAGGAAGAAGAAATTACAATGAGAACAGGCATCAAGGTTGGAACAATCAAAGATGGGAAGAGCCACAAGGATTTAATCAACCCTCATGGCAACAACCACCTCCAATGGACTATCAACAACCACCACCATATGCCTATGAACCCTTTCCTCAACATGACTTTGGACCGCCATACTCACAAGCCTCTTTCCACCATTCACCTCCATATGACCCTAACCCACATCCACCATACCAACCACCTTATGAACCAAATGAACCATACATAGATCCACCCCAAACCTCCATGGAGAGAGTACTTACCGATCTAAACTCTACTATACGAGCTCTCGCCGCCCAAATCAGACCACCAAATACCTTTAACAATCAACCCTCAAGCTCTAGTGCACTTCCTTTTCAATCACAGAATGATCTCCCCATCCCACCACCACCTCAATATCTGCCATCTCCATATCCATCAATCCAAGAGCACTATGATCCTACCTATGATAACCGAGTGCATCAAGAGACAAATGATCGTTTCAAGGAAACAGTGGATCGATTTCAGACAACCACTCAACAACTGGGGCAAGCATTAATTCAATGGGCTTCTAGGCGCTCAAATATACAAGGATCAGCCACAGCCCCATGTGGACAGTCTAGTGAAGAGCGTAGCATGAAGGAGATACCAGAAACCCCAGTGGACAAGATAGAGAATGAATTCGTACTAGAACAAGTAGAAGACGCTGTCATTGTTCAAGAAGAAGAAGAAGTGGTTGAAGACTTAGGAGATGCAGAACCTCCATGGGAAAGTCCAGTCATAGAACCCCCTTCCAAGACGTTTGAAATTGATGCTAAGGAGGGTGTACAACCTCCAAGGCATATCACAGTTGAAGACTTGGAAGAGGTTGATCAAGAGATGAAGATTCAAGAAGAAGAAGCACAACCTCTCATGCCCTTGGAAAGCAATGAAGAGGAGATTAAATTGGAAGAGAGCTGCCAAGAGAAAGAGGTTGAAATTGAAGAAGCTTGCAAAGAGGTGGTAATTATCAGAGAAGAGCACAAGGGAGTGGAGCTTGCAATTTCATTAAAAATACCTCCCCCTAAGTTGCCATCATCCTTCACAACATTCAAGTGGGTAAAATTCATATCCCATAGCTTTCTAATCCCACTTGAATATGGGCTACTGAAGACGGATGGTCAACTTAGAGCTCTTTGTGGCATTAAGAGTAAGAGGAAGATGGCCAGTGGTAAGAATTGTCCTGCAAGGTTCATTATGGTTGGAAGCTTTAAGTTTAAACGCAAAGGTTGGTGTAGAGCTCAATTGAATGGGTCTAGGAAGCTGTTCGGTAGCTGCAGTGAGAATTCAAATTACTTATCACCCGGCTGGAAGAATACAGATCCCGACAAAAATGGGTGTAAAAGCAGGGTTTGGGACCCTGAAATCTGTTCTGACATCCAACACCCCGGGAGCCTAAGAATCTTTTTGAAGCTGCTCAAGGGTTTTACATGCCTAGTTTGGGACCCCGGAAGTTACTGGAATCACAAACACTGGTGGAGATTCCTGGATGAGTTCAAGCATAAGCCACTATAACAAGAAGCTCATCAAATGTCCAACTTAAGGACTTTAACTAAAAGTGCTAGGTGGGAGACAACCCACCATGGTATGATCATCCTTTTTCATTTTTCATTTAGTTTTATTTGTTTTCGAGTTTTATTTTATTTTATTATATTGAACCTGGAGTTTTGCATTGCATTCATATTAACACTGCATTCTGCATCGTTTCAGATTAAAAAAAAAAAAGAGCGAGCACACGATGCGACCGCATCAGCGACGCGTCCGCGTCGCAAGGAGATGGGAGATAATATTAATATGAACAGAGAGTTTCGCAGGAGCAGCGCTGGAGGCGTGCCAACGGCACAAATTACCCCACGCGACTGCGTCGCTGATGCGACCGCATCATATGGGAATAATGGCCTCCCACGTGACCGCGTACCCCACGCGGCCGCGTGACCAGGATTTCGACGTCAAAAGAGTGCATGGCAGAAAGTTGAGCTGGAATTGGGCTGGACCCGTGCTAGTAGCACCAGCCCTGCCACGCGAACGCGTCACCCACGCGTCCACATCATATTGGAAATAAGGCCACCCGCGCGATCGCGTCGACCACGCGACCGCGTCACCCTGGATTTTCGCAATACTGAGTTTTGAACAGAGAGTTGTGCGACCGCGAGGCTGCACTCGCGCCACTAGCACAAATCGAGACGCGTGATCGCGTGCCCCACGCGTTCGCGTCACCCAACCTTATCGCGCACCACGCGACCGCGTCGCCAGCGTCGCACAACCTATCCAGATTAGTGCCAATTTTCTTATCTTCTCTTTTCTAATCCTAATTTCTTCCTTCTCTCTCCTTTCTCACTTTCTTTTTCTTCTTCTCATCCTTTTTCCCTCTCATTTTATTTTACTTCATTTATTTGCATATTTTATTCATTGCATTATTCTCATTGGTGTTGGAGTTTTATTTGGATAGGTGCCTTATTTTATTTGAGCACGTGGCTACTCGGAGAAGAGATTTGACAATTGACATTTACTTATGGTTCTCATATACATTTGAATTACATTATTTTCATCCCTATTTTAACTTGCACACCCAATGTATTTGGGATTATCATTCACAAT
Organism: Arachis ipaensis; assembly: GCF_059453495.1. Taxonomy (NCBI): domain Eukaryota; kingdom Viridiplantae; phylum Streptophyta; class Magnoliopsida; order Fabales; family Fabaceae; genus Arachis; species Arachis ipaensis. The sequence continues at coordinate 100,930,652 of NC_142439.1, forward strand.
TGTCATCATTACACATGCTCTTTAATTTGGCACATTTATTACTTGATGCTTGAGCTATGCTTCTCATGCCTATTATTTGCATGTTTTTATCCTCTTGCATCTTATTATTTTGAATTGCCCCTTTTTGATCTTTATTGTTGTATTTCCTACATGTTGTAGCTACCATGTAGTTGGGCTATCATCTTTCCTTTGGCATTCCTTATCACTTGAAATTTCCTCCCTTCCAGTCTTAGTTTTCTATATTTTACACTCTTCCTCTTTTTCTTCTTCCTTAGGCATGGGTTCCAAGAAAGAAAAAGAGAAGGCCACTGACAAGATACTAGCAAGGAAAGGAACCAAGAGATCTCCAACTAAGGCACCTCCATCTACAAGCGTCAGTTGGAGCAACCCGTCCACCTGCACATCTCAGCATGCACCGAGGACGGTGCAATCTTTAAGTGTGGGGAGGTCGATACCGATCTCCATGGATTAGTTATTTCTTGACTCAACACCAATGATTTATTTCCTTATTCATTGTTGCATTTGCATATTTGATTGCATATTTGTTTAATTTTTTGCATATTTTACCACTTGGTTAAAGTAATATTTTCTTTTGCAAGAAACCTTTTTAGAGAATTTCACTAATTTGAATAAAATTTAATGTTACACTTGTTTGAAGAAATATTATATTGGAACATGGTTTAGAGCTTGAACACACAAAACCTATGAGATTTTTGAGCCTATTTGAATTGGTTGCATTTTATCAACCAAAATTTTGTTTTAGTGTGTATTTTTCTCTCTAAAATTGTGATCTTTGTCTTGCTTAATTCTATATTTCCATGGTTTGATGTATGCATGCACTTATATGATTGAGGCCTTTATTTCACTGAGCTTACATACCCATATGGCCTTACCTTTCATTATCCCTTGCAAACCAATTTTGAGCCTATTGTACCCCTTTGTTCTTTTTATTTAGCACATCATTAACTCTAAGCGAAAAACAATAATGTCCTTAATTTGAATCCTTAGTTAGCTTAGACTAGTGAGAGTGCTTATGATTTAAGTGTGGGAAAAAGTGGGTTTGGAAATATTTGGTTTGAGAATTGAGTATGTTAAAATTTTCTAAAAATGTGAAAGAAATGTTTAGGACATGTTCATGCATTCAATAAATTAATCATATGCATTGAGAAAAACAAAAGAAAAAAAAATATATATATATATATTAAAAAAAATAAAGGAGAAAAAGAAAAGAAAAAGAGCAAATAAAAGGGGACAAAATTACCCCAATGTTAAGTTAATAAAAGATCAATGCACATGTGATAAAAATTAAAGAAAATTTGGTACATGAGTATGGGAATTATACAAAAAGTGAGAATTATTGGTAGCTAGGGATGATTCTAAAGTTATATAGAGTATATGTATGTTAGGTGAAAGCTTAGGTTAATTAAAGATTCAATTTATAAAGCTTACTTAGCCATATACATATACCCTTACCCTTACCTTAGCCCCATTACAACCTTGAAAAGACCTCATGATGTTTGCATTGGTACATTAAATTTTTGTTGATTGGTTAGATGAAGAACAAGGTCTAGAAAGCATGACTAGAGAAGAGTAGAGTGATTGACCCTATACACTTGAGAGATTAGAGTGATATACACTACCAGTGAGGGTTCAACGCTTAAATTCTATGTTCCCTGCTTTCATGAGCTGTCTTCTTACAAGTTTACTTGCTTTTATTGTATAATTTGAATTAGTGGAAATTGGTTTGTATTTGTCTTGGAGAACTTATTTATTTTTAACCAAGTAGGTAGAATCATTTTGCATGTAGTTGCATTCATATAGATAGGTTGCATTTCATACTTTCCTCTTCATCTTTATAGCTTCTCTTGAGCTTAGCATGAGGACATGCTAGTGTTTAAGTGTGAGGAGGTTGATAAACCACTATTTTATGGTTCATCTTGTGCTCAATTGAGTGGTTTTTATTAACTCTCTACCCACTTATTCATAATATTTGCATGGTTTTGTATTTGCCTTCCTAATTATGTGCTTTGATTGAAAACATGCTTCTTTGGACTTATATTTGCTTATTATTAATCCTTTCTTATTACCATTAGATGCCTTGATATGTGTGTTAAGTGATTTCAGAGATTACAGGGCAGGAATGGCTCAGAGGATGAAAAGGAAGCATGCAAAAGTGGAAGGAATACAAGAAGTTGAGGAAATTGCTAAGCTGTCCAGCCTGACCTCTTCACACTCAAACGGCTATAACTTTAGCTACAGAGGTTCAAACGACGCGGTTCCAGTTGCGTTGGAAAGCTAACGTCCGGGGCTTCGATTTGATACATAATATGTTATAGTTTCCCTGACGCTAAGCGACGCGACCGCGTGATTCATGCGGCCGCGTCGCAGTGACGGAAATCCAGCGTGGCAAAATTCGAAACCAGCGAATTCTGGACTGTTTCTGACCCAGTTTGCGGCCCAGAAAACACAGATTAGAGGCTATAAAGTGGGGGACTGCATCCATTCACAAGGAGGCTCTCATATTCATAATTTTAGGAGTAGATGTAGTTTTTAGAGAGAGAGGTTCTCTCCTCTATCTTAGGATTAGGATTTAGGATTTCTCTTAGTTTTAGGAGTGCCTCTAAATCCCAGGTTCAACATTCTTTTTACGTTATAATTCTCTTTTTATTTTCAGATGCTTCAATGCTTGTATTAGATATGTTGCCCAATTGGCTTATGAACTTTTCCATGTTAGATTTTACTACTTTGAATGTATTTTATCTGAGGTATTCCAGATATTCATGATTTTAATTTAGCTTTCTACATTCTTGGCTTTGGTTAAGAAATTAGTAACTCAAGATAACTGAGTCTGGACTTCCAATTTCTAATACCTTGCCAAGAGTTTATTTTTATTGCTATTATTTTATTTCCTCTGCCATTTACTATTGTTGCGTTTTATCTCATACATTAAAAATCCCCAATTTACAAGACTCATAACCAATAATAAGAACACCTCCCTGCAATTCCTTGAGAGGACGACCTGAGGTTTGAATACTCGGTTATCAATTTCAAAGGAGTTTGTTACTTGTGACAACCAAAATGTTTGTACGAAGGGATTTTTGTCGGTTTAGAGACTATATCTACAACGCGACTGTTTTTATGACATTCTTTACTGGCAAAAATTCTAACGTCAAGGAGCTAAGTTTGGTGTTGCACACCAAAACAATTTAAGGGAGAATGAAGGATTCTAAGTTTGGTGTTCCACCAAAATCTCATTTAAAAGCGTACTCTCACCTCCTGCATAATGCTAGCTCCAAGCAATCAGACAAATTATTCAACCATTTAATTGCTTTTTAGTTTTGGTTCCATAACCTTTAGCAAGGCCAAAAGAATTCATAAGTGGACAACCTATTGCATTAGAGACAGTGGCAAGGAATTAAGTTTGGTGTTCCCACACCAAATTAAATCCAAAAGCCACACTCAATTCATGCATACTAACTAGTCATCTAAGGGCTTGAGAAGCAAGCAACTTTTGAGAATTGTGCAGGGAACTAACCACCATTTGAAGACATTATGCATCATAACTCAAAAGGGGCACAACAGAAGGAAGGACAAAAGAACTGCAAACCAATAGGTTGTATCTATACTTAACTCTTACTGTTGAGAAATGCTTTGATTTATGTCTTGCTAAAGTGTTCATCTAGTACAAGTAGAATCACTTTTTGCAATAAGTAAGCTAGTCTAAGTGAGTGCTTGTGTGTTTACTTTCACTTAACTAAATGCATGCTTTGTCCCCTGTATCTTTTTAATTCAATAAAAAAATGTTTAGAACAGGAATTAAGATAGTCTTTGTTAGCTGGAAGTACAATAATAGTAAATGGTGGTATGTATGTGATTGTGTGGTAGCTCACTTTTAGTGAATAAAAGGACTAGACTGTTCTCCTTTTAAGTAGAAAGTAGCTCACTGTCTATGAATCTCAAAAAATAAAAGTCCTTGGTTGAAAAGAAAAACAAGTAGGAATGAAAAAAAAAAGAGCTAAGTATGGCAGCAAGAATAATAAAAGGAGGAAAGAATAAAGCTGGACACCAATAGCTTGAACCTTAGAATATATGCCTGTGGTGTCTTTGTACTAGGATCTGCTTGGATTATTAAGTTCTTTGGAGTGCATCAACACTTGGTGACTTGGGTTAACTAACCCGGGATCATCAACTGAAAGTCCACTATTAAGAGCAACCTAACTACAAGGCATTTAGTAACCCAAAGAGGTGCTGGGCATCAATGCTCTAAGAAGGAATGTGAGCCAAGTGTCTATAGTGAATAATGTGTCAAGCATAAAGAAAGAAAAGAGCTTGTTACACATGACACTGAACTAGAGCTTATAGAAAAAAAAATAATAATCAAGGACAAAGGAATAATGAGAGGTCATAGCAGTGTGTTGCTTGATACTTGGAGGAGGCTTTCTAAGCCTAAATGTCAATAAGAAGTGAGTATTTACATATCTACATAAAACCCCATGAGCTACCAATAATACTCTGCTAACATAAACATCCTCTCCCATTTCATTCTTTCTTCTCAATAATTCCTTTCTTGCTTGGGGACAAGCAAGCTTTAAGTTTGGTGTTGTGATGACAAGTCATCTTAGCCTAGTTTCACTAGTCTTTTTCTTTTGTTTTCAATAGATTTTATGCACTTTCTTGAGCCATAAGTAAGCCAATTGGGTAGAATTTCATGTTTCCTTTGATTCAATCAACCATGGATAAATTAATGCATTTTCATGAGATTTTGTGCTATAATTGACATATATTATGAAAGAGAAACAATCTCATGATTTTGAGCATAGCTTTGATGTTTTTGATTGATTGATGATAGGTGAAAAGAGCTTTGAAGAGGGTTGAAGAAAGAAGGAATGGCAAAGAGCAAGAGAGGACAAAAAGCTTGATCCAAAGTTTGCCTCAAACTTTAGCTCAAACGTGAGGAAGAACTTGACTTCACCCTAGAGGCATCAAAAACTTGCGCCAACGTTTGCCTCAAACTTTGAGTCAAACGTTGGCGCCACAAAAAGAAGACCCAGGGAGCAAAAAGCTTGCGCCAACGTTTGCCTCAAACTTTGAGTCAAACGTTGGCGCCACAAAAAGAAGACCTAGGGAGCAAAAAGCTTGCGCCAACGTTTGCCTCTAACTTTGAGGTCAAACGTTGGCGCCATTTGAGTATGAAGAAGAGTCCCTGATTGAAGGCTTGATTGAGCCACGTTTGCGCCAACGTTTGCCTCAAACGTTGGGCCAAACATTGGCCAAAGGACATGCAAGGGAGGATCCACGTTTGAGCTCAAGTTTGACCTCAAACTTTGAGCCAAACGTGGATGACAGCACGGGAGGCAATCTGCTACAAAAAGCTTGAGTCAAAGTTTGCCTCAAACTTTGACTCAAGTTTTAATGGTTCATGGCCCGGTTCTGACCCGGTTCACAAGTGGGTTTCTTTCCAACTCCAAGGGCAATCAACAGAGGCTTCTGTCAACCCAATTCCATCAAGAGCAAGGGCCCAATTCAAGGCTTGAAGATTATTTGAAGAGAGTGTATAAATAGCTTAGAATTTAAGTTTTTCAAGAGATTTTCCTTTTAGTTTTTGCTGAGTAATTTTGGAGAGCTTTTGGTTAGAGTTATTTGGAGATTCTGAGTCTTGGGGAGGGGGAATTGAATTCTCTTCCTTTTAGTTTTCTTGTTTTCAATTTCATTTACACTTGTCTTGAATCTTGGGTTGGAGAATTGAGGAAATTCTGTCTCAATCTCACCTTGAGATCTCTGTTTTCATTTCACTACATAATTTGAGGAATTAAAATTTGGTTTTACTTCTTCTACTGCTTGATCTTTACTTTTTTTGTAATTGAATTCTAAATTTGGATCTAGGAAGGCATTGAGATCTAGACTTGGTTATCTAGTCTCTTGGGTCCTGAGATCTACATCTTTCAATTTCAATTTCATTGTTTCATTGCTACTCCAAGCTTATTTTCATTTTCATTTAAGATCCGATCTAATTGAATCCATCTTTTACATTTCTGCTTGTTGCAATTTACTTTTCCTTGTTTAATTTCTGCAATCCCAATTCCCAACTCCTTTTATAATTCAAGCAATTTACATTTCTTGCACTTTAAGATTCAGCCATTTACATTTCTTGCAATCTAAGTTTCTGCAATTTATATTACTTGTTCGTTAAGATTCAGCTTATTTACTTTCTTTGCTCTTTAATTTCTTGTAATCTACCCCTCTCCCTTTACATTTCAAGCAATTTAGTTTCTGCAATCATAAATCACTCAACTCAACACTTGATTCGCTTGACTAAATCAACCACTAAACTAAAATTGCTCAATCCTTCAATCCCTGTGGGATCGACCTCACTCATGTGAGTTATTATTACTTGATGCGACCCGGTACACTTGCCGGTGAGTTTTGTGTTGGATCGTTTTCCACACATCATCACTTACTACTGCCATTGAATTAATCAAAAAGTTATTGAAGTAGACAGTAAGAAACATTAATCCAGAAAGACAAAGCATCTACGAAGCCTCAACTGTTCTCATACTATTGATTTCTCATCTATCCAGTAACGTTTTACTTATTTATTTTGTTTTATGCATTTTCCGTGACAAACTATAATTTCTATCCGCCTAACTAAGATCAGCAAGGTAACCACTGCTTGCTCAAACCAACAATCTCCATGGATCGACCCTCACTCACCTGAGGTATTACTTGGACGACCCGATATACTTACCGGTCTATCTGTGCGAATTCTGCGGAGCCAGTTTCGTGCACCATATATGTATGTAAATATTCTCCGACCAACCTTAACTTCGCAGGCTGAGTTAGGAGCTTATTATTTTGTACTTTTGACCCTCTACTCTTGTTTCTGCATATATATGTTATGAACATTAGCTTTCTTCGTATGCAAGTAATTCTTATTCCTGAACGTTGCGCTTTTAATTTTACGTTTTTGCTTTACCTACTCTTCAAGGCTCCTAGTATACTACATTCCTTCGATTATTATGCATATATATATATATATAGGTCGTATTACTGCATCAACTCGGTTTTACGACTTAAGCATAATGCCCTGTGTGGTAGGGTGCTACAAACTCTTTCTTCTTCTTCGGTAGTTTTTACAATTCATAATTCTTAGTTTCCTTTTGAAGCATAAGTCATTAATCTCTTCTTGTTAAAGTTAGAAACTCTGCTTATTACCTTGGATTAATGTTCTCATTGTTCCATATTTGATATAAGCTTTGATGTTTTCTTAAGATTTGGTTTTCGTTCTTCATCACAAAGGATTTAAGTCTATTGGGAAATAACTTAAATCTGAATTGAATTCTATAAGCTTTTTGGAAAAGATTATTGCTAGAATTAAGTTTGAAAACCTCTTCTCTTAATTCTGAAAGTTTTGAACTTAGCTTGATAAGAGACATTAAATCAATTAGGTTTAAATCTTAAGAATTGTGTGGCTTGTGAATCAGTATATGTGCTTAACCTCTTCGCATAATTAATTGATAAAGAGATTGACAATTTGTTATGTTAAGGGAAATCGAATTACCAAGGGATCAGAATTCGATTAATTAGGGTTCGCTATAAGATAAATGATTGCATGATCAAGTATGATAGTGAAAAGTAATTTTCTTAAATTTTTAAGCATATCTAAAACCTTAACATTCCATTAATTTTGTTTTGTCAATACTTTATAATTTGCTTTCATCTAATCTTCTGTTTTTGCTTTTTGATGTTATTGAAACTCTAAATTGCAATTGTCTAGTTAGAATAATCAATTAACTCGTGTGCTTAGTCCGTTAATCTTCGTCGGAACGATAACTCACTCTCATAATATTACTTGATATATTTCGGTGCACTTGCTGAGTTGTGGTTTTATAAAATGTTTAATTACTTTTTTGGTCCCTATAGTTTCGCGAAATTTTCAATTAGGTTCTTATACTTTTTTTCCTTTTAATTGGGTCCTTGTACTAATATTTTTTTCTAATTAAGTCCCTCTTGACAGCAATTAGTTTAATTTTATAGGGACCCAACTAAAAAAAATGGTGCAGAGACCCAAATAAAAGGAAAAAAAAAGTGTAAGGACCCAATTAAAAAAAAAATAGTTGTTGTAAGGACTCAATTAAAAGCAAAAAAAGTATATGGAGCTAATTAAAAATTTTATAAAATTATAGAGATCAACAGAGTAATTAAACCTTTATAAAATTCTACTTCATGTTTTTAACACCGTTAACGAGGATTAATCGAGATTATCTTAATTTATTTTAACAGTTTAAATTGATAAAGATGAGATGCATGAATCTAATTAACGATAATTTTGGCTAATACTAAAATTTATCAGAGATTATCAGTAGATTTTACTGTTGGATTCTTTCTTAATGTGGTTACACAGTGACGAATTTGATAAAATTGACGACAAAATATATTAATGTAACACTTGACAGTATTTTTATGTTACCAGTTATTAATTGGAAGCCCATTTTCCAGTTTTACATTGTATTTGGTATTTCTTTTGCTCTTGTTTTTTGTTTTACCCATTGTAAAATATCATATTGCTCAAGAAATCTTAGATGTTGTCAGAATAAAAAATCATCAACAAGATCATTCTAGTGTATTGTAGATTCTTATTATCCAAAACTTATATCACTTGATAATGCTATTTGAATCACTAAAAACATGTAAAATATATGACTAACGTAATAACTAAAATTTTGTACATGATGAGAACTAAAATAGATTACCATGAGATAAGAAAATCTTCCAAAAAGATTTTATTCAAAATCATAATAATATGTCCAAATTTCACTATTGAAATAACTTCAGACGTTTTCTTTGACTTTGTTTGTGTAAAAAACAAAATGTTGTTTTTTTTATTATTTAAATGCATGAGATTCCATAAAAGATGACTCCATTACACCTATTATGGACTGTCACAGTAGTAATTAAAGTCAAACATAAAAAATTATATCTACAGGACAATAATTGTTCCAATAAATTGATTACATCATTATTCCAAATAAAGCTTCCAGCTCTGTAATGTCATTTGATGGAAAATTTAATAATTTAAATTCATTTATAAAAGTATTTTGAATTTTTGATAATGTGCGGTTGAGATTAAGCCTATATCGATCCTTGTATTTGCTTGTGTCATTTTTTTAAGTGAATATCGTTTACTGGATGTTTTTTTTTTTTTTTTTTTTATCAAGTAGGGTAGTTCTTAATGGTTGATCTTAGTTTTGTAACAAGTGTTTTATTTAATATTTAATAAAATTTAAAAATATTTGTTTTATTTTATATTATTTAAGTGAAATTATTATTTTTTTAAAATATTATTCTTGTACTAAATGTATCTGAATAGGTTTGTGGAGATGCGGCGACAGTCGTTGAGTAGCGGCGTCGAGAAATGCGTAGAGACGGTGGATTTGTGAAATGAAAGATTTGACTGTTTCTAAGTATATGAAAAGGGATTAGGTTTTTTATGAATTATTTTTATTGTGTATTATAAATGTGATTAGGATAAATGTAGATAGAATAATTTTTTGAATTTTGAATTTTAATTTTAAATTATTATTTATTTATAAAATTTAAATTATAATAGAATTGGCTTTATATTAGTTTGTACTGGAGTTGTTTTCTATACTTTTCTAAACACAAATAATCAAAATTTAACCCTTTTTATGGTTAGAATTTTGTGTATTTACATAATAATTTTTTATTTTTACCAAGATATTTTTTTTCTCTAGTTTTGATTTGTTTTGTTTCGAATAAGGTTATGAAATGAAAAAATAGTCCCGTTAAAAAAGCAACACAAAATCCGACAATAACTACACATCTAACATCTCAACCATACATACATGTAAATATACCTATAAATTTTTTCGATTAACAATAAGGCAAAACGGCAAACAAAAGAATTTATATAACTAACTATTTTAGGGCAAGCACCGTCCATCTTATAACTATAAAAAGAAAAAAAAAATTACACGTATAAACCAAAACACAAACTCAAAATAATAAATAAATACAGTGTAGCTTAAAACGCTTAATGAGAGTGACTTCCACATTTCTAATGCTATGTAGCTTTCAAACTAGTAGTTTGTACTTATTTTATAATCAAAGTTAATAAATTAATATCAATAAATCAAATAGGCTTCGTTTCGTATGATATAATCAAAGTTAGTTTATGGTATAGTTAAAGTTCACACGTCAGTACGTATATGCCATTTCAAGGATTTTGAAGAAACCATATCTCCTGCTCATCCTCCTCCTCCGTCTCGGAGTGCTCCGACAGTGTGCCAGGTTCGGAGGGGATATCAGTATACCCAGTCTTCATCATCAACTTTAGATGTTCATAGCGTCGCTTGCTGTGATGCTCAGACTGCTCAATACGCCGCTGAGTGCAGCGCTCCATCTGATCGATGCGCTCAAAGAGGCGGTGCACTAGATGGTAGATGGGTCGGGAAGCAGGAGATGGTGTTGTGGATGCGGGAGGTGCAGCAGGCGCTGAGGGTGTTGCGGAGGATGTGGTCGTGTCAGTAGAGGCAGAAAGAGAAGGTGGTCTGTGGCCTAAAGCTTCGAACTGCTTGCCATGTGGGATAATCTTTTTGCATTCAGCAACCGGTGGCTTCTCATCCTCAAGTTCCCAGGGTACCTCAGCTCGGCGGGCCATCTGGGTAATCAGTTAGGGAAAAAGTAGGGTGCCTCTGACATGGACTCTAGCCATGTAGTTCCTGATGAACCATGGAAGGTACAGTTCCTTGCCTTCCATAACGCACCAGATGAGAATGATCATAGCAGCCGGCACCTCCGACTTGTGAGTGCTCGGCATAACATAGTTGCTCAGTATTTGCTGCCATAGCCGAGCCTCATCACTAAGATAGTTAATCTTGATGCCCTTAGGAGTTACCGTCGACTTACCCATAGCCCAGGAAACAGCAGGATCAATGGCTATGGTGCGCCTCACAGCATCCAAATCAAAGCTCATAAGCCTCATGGACTCCTCAGCCTTCTGATAACCATCTGCTTCGGCTGATTTCGGCTAGAAATGGAGGATATCTTCTATGGCCTCCTCAGTAACCAAGATATGTTTTCCTCTTAGCTGAACTCCATCCAGGGTCGTCTTGTAATAGTTGCAGTAGAATTTCCGGACCTAGGATACATTAACCTCTATCAAATTCCTCTCTAGAAAGAACCAACCTCTCTGTTTGATTTACTCTGCAGTGTACTTCTGTAATTTAGTGGGGATTCGGAGAGTTCTTTCCAAATAGAGGTGCCTCTTTTCCGTAAAAAGACCGGAAATTTCAGTTCACAGTAGAGGTTTGCAAATTTTATCGGGTCAGAAGTAGGCACCAGTTGATCCTCTTTTTCCTGTGGAGTGAAGTTCTTCTCACGCCAGGAGTCATCCCCTAAAATATCTGACAGAGCGACAGAGGTCTGTCCTCGTTTCCTCTTACCCGTGCTAGCCTTAGCCTTGCCTTTTCCTTTTGGATCAGACATCCTGAAAAACAGAAAATCCAGGATACAATTTATCAAACTAAAGCAGGGAAACAAATAGGCAAGTAAAGGGCAAGCATGACAAGCAGTTGATAGGCTAAATGGGAATGAAAGCTAAAGCAAGAAGTCAGTCATAAAGATATAGAATGTTGGACTAAAAGCAAGGTAGGATGCAAAGAAATCAAGCAGAAATCACAATCCAAGAATCTATTTAAATGAAATTCAGAATGCTTGTTTGGCAAGAAACAACAATAACATGCCTTGAAAGGGGTTGAAAAGAGTTAGTGTAAAACTAAGAGAAAAGTTAGAAAGTCAATGAAGTCAAGAGTTAGAAAGGTAAGTTAAAATTAGTGGCATGGTACTGTAGTTCCTAGCTAACAGAAGTTCACAAGATTGAAGAACAAGCAACTCACATTCAAGCAAAGAATGCAGATTATTGATGATAATTCAGGTAGTAAAAAAAAAACACAAAGAGAAAGAAAATCATCAGCAATGCAATTTGATTAAGAAGGGAACCAGTTGGAATGGAAATGCTAGCCCAGCAACTCATGAAATGGCTTTGGTGTAAACCAAGTAGATCGCACTTTCAAAAGCACTAAAGGCAAATCATGAGTGGAACGTAAGTAAAACATGTTTCAGAAAAATTTGGGCAGAATTCCAGCAGTAAAAAGAACGTTCCCGAGAAAACAAACATCAAAATCAACAATGCAAGCAGTAGCAATTTCAAACAGAATCAGCAGCTTATACGAATCTCAGCACAAGTTATGCAAAACCAACAAGTAATCATAAAGAAAAAAACAACAGCTGGCTATTTCCCAAAGTTTAGCAAACAGTTTGGATTTCCTATGAATTCAGTAATGAGTAAAAGCACCAAGACTATATGTAAAAGCAGAAGAATTAAGCATAGGATCCAACAATAATGAGCTTGTATTCCATAATCAATCAAGCATAGGTTACCAAGGTAAAAAATAGTGCCAAAATCAATCCACAATGTGCAAATGAATAGCCTAATAACAAAAGTTGTTTTGAAAATTTTGGCAGCAACCTGGCAGTAATTGAGGAGTTCCCGAATTAAAACAAGCAGCAAAAACTCAATTCATATGGATTCAAAGCAGTTCAGAAAAGAGCATCATTCAGTATGTCATATGAACTCAGAGTAACAATGGCAATTCGCAGTCAACCAGTAACAAACAGCAGTCAAACAGCAAAGCAAATTAAGAATCAGATAATTCAAACAGCAAGAACGGAGTACTTATCAGACCTAAATCCTCTAACCACAACTTAGCTACCTAACCACCTAAAATCCACTATGATCATGCATCTCTAACTATCCTAATGCAACAGAAATAAAATTAACTAACTAACGTAAGGGAATAGAGGAAGGAAATTGAGAAGCAGGGGTGGAAACAAGGAAACCTGGGGGTGCAGCAACAGAATTGGAAAAGAAGTGGGAAGGGGGTGGTGATGGCTGGAGATGGCGGCGGCACGGCAGCGTTGGCGGCAAGCTTGGCGAAGGCAAGGGTGGCGGTGGGAGGAGGAATAGGGAGAAGAAGGGAAGAAGAGAGGGGGGAAGGGCGAGCGGCGGACAGCGGTGGTTTGGGGTTGCCGGTGGTGGCCGCGGTGGGAGGCTGGTGACCGGGAGTGGTGGTTAGGGAGGAAAGAAGGATTTGGAATGTTGAGGGGGGTGAGGTGCAACGTGAGTTAAGGTTATCGCGTCAGGGGGAGGTTATAAAATCAAATCCATGCGTACACGTGGATCACGTCTGGGTGTGGATGGGAGAAAAAATGCGTCGACGCGTACGCGTCGTGGATGCGAACGCGTGAAACGGGATAAATGAAGATGACGCGTACGTGTGAAGCACGCGTACGCGTCGGCCGAAATTGTGCTAAACGCATGCTTACAGCGTCGTTTTGGCACAACTCTCTGTTTGATTTGGGGGGCTAGATTTTTCATGCGACGCGCACGCCCACACGTGGGGTGCTAATGACGAAATTGACGCGTACGCGTCGGGGACACGTACGCGTGGGCCAAATTGTGCCTATAGCACACCAGCCGCACGATTCCATTACAACTTTCTGGTTGTTGGATGGAGACGCCGATTTAGGATCGATGCCCACGCGTGGTGTCATTTTTTTTTTTTGCAGTATGCAGAATGTAAAATGCAGAAGCTGATGCAGACATGATGAATGAACACCAATAGAAATAGAATAAAATAAAACTAAGAAGAACGCAAAATAAAATAAAACTAAGACTGAAAACGAACGATCATACCATGGTGGGTTGTCTTCCACCTAGCACTTTTAGTTAAAGTCCTTAAGTTGGACATTTGGTGAGCTCCCTGTCATGGTGGCTTATGCTTGAACTCATCTAGGAATTTCCACCAATGTTTGTAACTCTAATAGCCTCCGGGGTCCCAAACTAGTTGCATAAATCCTTCAAGCAAGTTAGAGCAAGTGACAAGGCCCCAAGAGTGTTGATTGCTAGAATGAATTCTGGGATCCCAAACCTTGCTTTTGCACCCGTCTTCTTATTGATCATCATTTTTCCATTTGGGTGGTGAGCAATTGGAATTCTCACTGAGACATCCAAACAACTTCCTAGACCCATTCAATTGAGCTCTAAGTTGCCCATCCGTCTCAAGCAAGGCATATTCAAGTGGGCTAATTAAGTTTAGAGATGAAAGATTTACCCACTTGAATAAAGGAATGGATGGTGATGGCTTTGGGGGAGAGGTCTCCAACAACTTTGGCAAGATGATTTCCAGCTCCATTCCCTTGAGCTCTTCCTTGACAACTTCCACCTCTTTGCAAGCTTCTTCAATTTCAACCTCTTCCTTTTGTTCAATGGGAGAGGGTTCAATTATAGGTAGAAGCTCATGAATTATTGAACCCATCTTATGATCAACCGCTTCCAAGTCTTCATCCATGATATGCCTTGGAGGTTGTTGGTGCACGAAATTATGATTCACACTTTTCACAACTCCGCACAACTAACCAGCAAGTGCACTGAGTCGTCCAAGTAATACCTTACATGAGTAAGGGTCGATCCCATGGAGATTGTCGGCTTGAAGAAAGCTATGGTCATCTTGTAAATCTCAATCTGGCAGATTCAAATGGTTATGATTTTTGATAATTATAAGATAAATGAAACATAAAATAAAATAAAGATACTTATGTAATTCATTGGTAGGAATTTCAGATAAGCGTTTGGAGATGCTTTGTTGCCTCTGAACCTTTGCTTTCCTATTGTCTTCTTCCTATCTTGCGTGCTCCCTTCCATGGCAAGCTGTATGATCCTCTCGGATGAAAAATACTAGGTACGATCTCTGCACGGCTAATCAACTATCGGATTTCACGTTTCGGATGAAAAATACCAGGTACAGCTACCGCACGGCTAATCATCTGTCGGTTCTCACTAGCGTCGGAATAGGATCCTTATCCTTTTGCACACTGTCACTGTGCCCAACATTCACAAGTTTGAAGCTTGTCACAGTCATCCCTTCCCAGATCCTACTCGGAATACCACAGACAAGGTTTAGACTTTTCGAATCTCAGAAATGCTGCCAATGGTTCTAGCCTATACCACGAAGGTTCTAATCACGAACTCGGATGCTCTGTTGTTAGGAGAGGCTATGCGAATCGTGGGTTAGAGACCCAAGAGAATATACTCTGGCTGTCATCCAATGACTACGTTGAACATCATGTAGACCGCTTGTGGTTGTCAGGCACACGGATCTTGGCTAAGCGAGTAACGAAGATAGTGGGTGATTGTCACGGGTCACCCCTTCATTCTGACTTAACTGAATTAAGTACAAGAGTATATCTTGGAGAAGAAGTAGGCGTGAATTGAAAGAAAAACAATAGTACTTGCATTAATTCATGAAGAACAGCAGAGCTCCACACCTTAATCTATGAGGTGTAGAAATTCGACCGTAGAAAATACATAAGAGAAAGTAGTCTAAGCATGGCCATGTGGCCAGCCTCAAAATGTAACATAAAAGTGAAAAGAGGGTTCCAACCATCCGAATACAATAGTAAAAGTGCTATTTATACTAAACTAGTTACTAGGGATTACAGAAAATAAGTAACTAAGTGCAGGTAGTGCAGAAATCCACTTCCGGGGCCCACTTGGTGTGTGCTTGGGCTGAGCATTGAGCTTTACACGTTCATAGGCCATTTCTAGAGTTAAACGCCAGCTTGGATGCCAGTTTGGGCGTTTAACTCCAGTTTTGATGCCAGTTCTGGCGTTTTACGCCAGAAAAGGGTCTCTGCCCGGCATTTAGACGCCAGTTTGGGCCATAAAATCTCGAGCAAAGGATGAACTATTATATATTTCTGGAAAGCCCAAGATGTCTACTTTCCAACGCAATTGAGAGCGTGCCAATTGGGCTTCTGTAGCTCCAGCAAATCTACTTCGAGTACAGGAGGGTCAGAATCCAACAGCATCTGCAGTCCTTTCTTAGCCTTTGAATCAGATTTTTGCTCAGGTCCCTCAATTTCAACCAGAAAATACCTGAAATTATAGAAAAACACACAAACTCATAGTAAAGTCCAGAAATGTTATTTTTTTCATAAAAACTAAAAAATATAATAAAAAGTAACTAAAACATACTAAAAACTATGTAAAAACAATGCCAAAAAGGGTATAAATTATCCGCTCATCAGTTGTACACCATCCTCAACATCAAATTCAAACGTCTTGGAAGGAGGTTCTATGACTTGAGGTTTAAATGGAGGTTCCGTATCTCCTAAATCTTCAACCACTTCCTTTTCTTTAGTAATTTCGGCTTTCTCCACTTGCTCTAGTACAAAATCCAACTCCTCCTTGTTGACTTTCACCTCTTGACAACTTACTTCAAGGGTCTCTCCTACCTCCACCTTTAGGGCCTCCTCTATCTTCTTGTGAAGTATGAGATCCATTTCGTTCCAAAGACGATCCCTTCTCGCTTTTTCTGTGTCAGTAGCATAATTGGGATCATGTTGCTCTTGGATTAATGGATGTGGGTGCTCTTCCATGGAGGGTGGTGATGGATTGGAAAGATCATTATGTGATTGAAAAGGAAGTGCACTCGAGCTTGAGGGTTGATTGTTGGGGTATTCAATGATCCAATCTATGAGGCGAGAGCTTGTAAAGCAAAGGTCAGACCGTTTAAGGTAGAGTTAAGTGTGTTCTCCATGGTCTTTTGTCTTTGGTGAATAACACTAAGAGTGTTATTATCCGATGGAGGTTGGGGTGGATAGGAGGGTTCATTTGTTGGGAGAAAGTGCTCATGATAGGAAGGTGGTTCATCTTGATAAGGATATGAAGATGGTGTATATTGAGATAGTGGTTCTTGGAAGTATGGCTCATAAGGCTCTTGGTATGGTGGGTAAGGATTAGGGTCATATGGGGGTGAATGGTGGAAAGGGGCTTGTGAGTATGGTGGTTCAGAGTTATGTTGAGGAGGTGGTTCATAAGCATATGGTGGGGCTTGTTGGTAACTACAAGGGGAGTTCACCATATCCATCATCTTGGTATGCACCTCGAAATGGCTCTTGACCATAGTAATTTGGAGGAGGTTGTTGCCAAGAGGGTTGATCAAATCCTTGTGGCTTCTCCCATCTCTGATTGTTCCAACCTCGATGCATGTTCTTATTATAGTCTCCTCTTCCTGCAACATAGTTGTGACCAAACTCATAGCCAAAGGGGTGAGAGTTCATAGTAGCTAAAGAAAATAAAAACAAAAACTAGTAAAAATAAGCAACTAATTCCTAAACTAACAAAAACTCGTAAACAAGCAAAAAGTAAATATTTACAATAATCAATAATAAGGCACACGTTTGCAATTCCCCGGCAACGGCGCCATTTTGACGAACGGAATTTTGCTAGTAAAGAATTTCACAAAAGTAATCATGTTGTAAGTATAGTTTCTAAACCAACAAAGAATCCTTCTGTACAAAAACTTGTTTGTCACTAAAGCAAACCCGATAAAAATAATAACCGAAGTATTTAAACCTCGGGTCGTCTTTCAAGGAATTGCAGGGAGGTGTGTTGCTTATAATTGGTTATGGAAAAGTATCTTTTTGGGTTTTTGAAAGGTTGAACAAGAAAATAAAATGGCAAGAAGGTAAATTAATAACTAAGAAAACTCTTGGCAAGGTATGAGAATTAGACGTCCTATCCTAGTTATCCTTATCAATTGTGATGAGAATTGTTCATTGCTCCCACTTAGTTAACCCTTACTAAATAAACGAAAGTCAAGTGGACAAATTAATTTGATTCCTCAAGTCCTAGTCAACTCCTAAGGAAAGACTAGCTTTAGAGGGATCCAAATCAATCAGCAACTTTAAATTAACAATCAACAAAGCAGTTTGATAACTCAAGCGTCTCCAATTACTCAATTCAAGCTAAGAATGTAAAAAGCCAAATTAAAATCATAAATATGAAATACCTCAAATTGCATTAAATATAAAATCATATCTAACATTGGGAGGTTCAATAACCAAATTGGGAAAATAAATAAACTAGAATGCTAGAGTAAAAAAAGTAGAAAAGAAACTAAATTAAAGGAACATTAAACCTGGAATTGAGAAGAAATAAACCTAAAACTAATAGAAATCCTAAAAATTAGAGAGAGGAGAGAGCCTCTCTCTTTAGAAAACTACATCTCAAACCTAAATTATTGTGAATTGATCAATGAATGAATGAATGTGTGATTTCCTCATTCTGCAGCCTCTATTCTGTGTTCTCGGGCTTGGAATTGGGCCAAAAGGAGCCCATAAATCGCCCCCAGCGCTTTCTGCAACATTCTGCACGTGGCGCATGTCACGCGTATGCGTCACTCACGCGTGCGGGTCATTTGGCGAATTCCTTTGTCACGTGTACGCGTCAGTCATGCGTACACGTCGCTCGTCTTCTGCGCTAGGCACGCGTACCCGTCACCCATGCATGCGCGTTGCTGCCAACTTCTCAAAACTTCATTTTTTACGTTCCTTCCACTTTTGCATGTTTCCTTTCCATCCTCTAAGCCATTGCTGCCCTCTAAATCCTGAAAGTACTCAACACACATATTACGGCATCAAATAGTAATAAAGGATAATAAAAATTAATAGTTTAAAGACCTAGGAAACATGTTTTCAACTATATCACAGAATAAGGAAGGAATTGTAAAACCATGCAAATTATATGAATAAATGAGCAAAGAATTGGTAAAAACCACTCAAATTAACACAAGATAAACTATAAAATAGTGGTTTATCAAATTTCTTTTCCAGTATACAGCCAAAAGAAGTAGGGGAAAAAGACCTAGTTGTTTTAATATGAGCTTTCCATTTCTTCAGTTTTTTCTTTTTAGGAGAGTTGATGGGAGAAAGGTCATTTAAATAATGAACCTTGGGACCCACTTTGTGTTAAATTTTGGGGTGGAAGAATATTGCTTATTGTGGTAGAGGAGAAAATCTTATCTCTGCTACATGGGTTGACAACTATGTTAGCCTCAGAAGTGGCTAACCTCCTTTTTATGGCCATCATAGCTTTCTAGGCCTCCAGACATGTCAATTGCCAAAAAGAAAAAGAGGTAGGATTATGAAGTGGTAAAGTCGAAAAATAATGATATAAAAATTATTAAAAGTATTTACCAGTGGCATTCTGAGTAGCATGCTTGTCATCCAGAATGGTTCACAAACTCAAAAGTTGATTATTCCATAATTCTAAAAGCATGTGGATGCTGTCAAATTCGGAAGCATTGACACTTTTTATGTGGACCTTTGGTGATGAGACGTTAAAATTCCAACACAAGTTAAACCTTTTTTATCATCCAAAATCATAAAAAAAAAGGCATTGTTCCTTCCATTCTTTCAATTTTGAAAATATTTTCTTAAAACCATGATAGGATTGTTAAAAAAGATTGAAGATCCTCCTGTTTGGGTTACCTCAGAAGGAGATAAAATCATGACCTTGAGAACTGAAGGGCATTGCTAAATTAACGAAATAAAAGAAAATTCTATAGGAGACATCTAATCCTAAAAAAGAACGTAGAAGGTCAAAACATCGAATGATGGCCCAGCTATTGGGATGAATTTGTGAAGGCGCACATCCAGTGTATCATAAAATATCTGGTTAAAAATTCATGAAAGAAAGATAGACACCAAGACATGTAAATAACGTCTCGTATGTCCACAACCAGTCAGGTTAGGAGCCTGCATGATGATTAAAATGGCATAGACAATCGTTGTGGTTTGAGGCAGAAAGGATGTATAGTTTTCCTACATCGGAGTTAAAGATGATCCCGACTTCTCGTAACTCATCTAACTCATCTTGGGTGATGGTAGATGCGATAGATTTCACCTCTCTCGAAACCCAAGAGTAAAGATCCACTCGCCGAGTTGGATTAGGACTTGGGGAAGGATGATGTTCTAACTAGCTCGAGGTTAGGGATTATCTTCCTCCTTGGCATCTCAGATAAACCTATAGGGACACCATCACTATGTTACAAAAAAAATTGAGGAGAATGCTAAGGGAATTTGAAAGGGAATCCTATAAATTACTAGAAGGGAAAAGAAAAATGCCTAAGGAGAGAAGAGGAAAAACTAATATTCAAAATAGGAAAAAAACTAAATAGTGGTACCCCTACTAGACTATAATTATTCAAACAGAGGCAAATTAAAATCACTGATGATTCAATCAAAATTTTTCAACGGGTGTGCATGTCTACAGTAATAACCGAAGCATCAACGTAGAAGCATCAACAAGAAGAAATGTTTTACCCATTACTCATATAAAAAGCAACAAGCACGATTCAAGAATGAAAAATGAGAAATAAAAGTTTCTTTATGTAGGTAAAAGGCGATTGTCGCAAGTATTTGTAGAAGAATGGCTAGTGTAATTGCTTCAAGCACTCAGAAGCACTGGAAGAGAGTAAGAGAATCTGAAGGTTTTCTTCGAAAGGAAAAGGAAATATTTTCCGAATTTAGTTCAAAATGGAAGTGAAGGTTGAAGATGAGTTTTTTAATTGAAAAGTAAAAGTGGCATTGATTGATGGAGAGAATAGTAGTAATTAAAACTTGACGCTTCAAAAACTATGAGAAGATTGCAACTGTTTAAAAGAAATAAAAAATTTTTCTGAGAGATTTTTTGCCGCTTAAAATATAGTGGGCACAAAAAAACCTATATGGGCTTGGTTCATCAAACTTGGCTTTTCTTGGCAAAATCGTAAGCCAAAAAACCCAAGTTTGGGCACTGTTCTAGACAAGAATAGCATGTTGAGAATTCGATTAAGTGAGAATAATACGTCACTACAAGAAAAAAGACTTTTAGAGACAAACTTTTAGGGACCATAATATTATTGTCATAATTTCTCTTTTTAAAATCATATTTTAGTGGCAATTGTACATTTTCCATTAATACCTTAGATTATAATGGCAAGTTAAACTATGATCACTAAAAGAAGCTAAAAATTTTAAAACGACAACAAACCTAAACGAAAAATATTTCCACTCTCTCAGTGTCTCGCCACTCTACCACCCACAAACTACTCTTTTAGTACCCCATTCTCTCTGAGAACCACACACCGTTCTTCTTCTTTTTTTCATATCTCAATGTTAATCACAATCTGAATCCTTTTCTCAAACAAGCTGGTACTGATTTTGATTGAAATCTGAATCGCGCTCTAGTCATCAAGTACAAGTTCCTTAATCTCCCTATCAATTCTGATTCTTATGCTCCCAATTTGTGTTCTACCGAAACTTGGGGCTTTTTCACAATTCTTTTTGGTTCAACATACATTGCTGAAGTTCAATTGTTACTATTATTCTGAAATATTTATTTGATAGGATGAATTAGGATTAGTAGAATAGAAAATTGAGCTTTGCTTTTGCTTCTTTATTTAACGGTTATAGATAGAAGCAGGAGGTGATTTTGATTTGAGGAGTGAATTTAGAAGAAAAGTTAAACCTAGGGCTACAACATTTGGGAGACAGAGGTTTGATTGGTTGGATTAGGTTTAAGATTTATAGCTATTATACATTTGTAAAGCTGTTTTGGCATGAATGAATTAAGATTTTTGTTTATATTTGATGAAAACCATGTATTTCCTTTAATTTTCTGTATTTAGTGAGTTAAATTTAATCTTAGCTGATTGAATGTTAGGGTTATTTCCTTATTCTAATTAGGTGTGGCTTTAAATTGTGCCATTTTTATTGCTTGGCTCTCTTTAATTTCTAGGGTTTGAAGCCTTATTCAAATTGAATATCTGTTTGATGAAGAGAAAAAAGCCTCTACATCTTGCATTCCTTACGTCAAAGTCTTCTTGTTGATACTATCTCTGAGTCTTTGCTATATTTATTCTTATTCATAACTTCGAGTAGGTTGTAGGCATGGTTTAGATTTCACATGGATATTCTAATGAGTGGTTATAATTAGGATTTAGGATTTAGGTTGATGAAAGGACTATACAAAAATATAAGAAAGAAGCTAAAGATAAAAGTCGATAATGTTGTTTAGCCCATTTACTTTGTTTTGTTAATTGAAGGTGACCTATACGTCCTTGTAGCTCTACTACTTTAACACGACAACATAATATAGGTGTAAATAAGAATCAAACAAGTTCATAAATGGGTATGCGATCCTGTAGTATGGGCAAAGTCATGGGAATAGAACATTCAATTAAGCTCCACTAATTATGTCCATTTTGGCTTTTTAAGTTGGACTTATAAATAGCTATGGGATCCTTTTACTTATATTCATATAATTGTGTAACCCTGTTGTGTAATGTGAAACTTGAGATTTACACTATTAATGCGATTATTTTACTTTTACTTTTCAAAATTTAGTATGTGAACCTTCACAATTATTTTGTTTTATTGTGTTTTTAACTATATGTCTTTATTTAAATCATGGACACTTAAAGCCAAATAATTTTAAGGGTTTTTTGGGTGTTCATGTTGGTAGGTATATGGCTTATAAAATAGACACAAATGAGGATGAGAGGGTAAAAGTATGGATAATTTTATAATTTATTTGTTTTTCCCATTTTTTATGTGGTTAGCTTAGAACTCATAATCATGGTAAAGTTGTAAATTTGTAATAATTGCAGGAAAAATAGTTGAAGTTGGAAGAGTTCATTTTGAGATAGAATCAACACGATTTATAATTGTAGGAAAAATTAGTTGAAGTTAGAAAATTATCCTAAAATCTATTTTCCATGCTCTTATATCTTAATAATTATATGGTCATTTAAAAAAAGCCTGATTTTGTTAGAACGTTCCATTTGTTGGACAAAAGAATATTATGGGTCATATCCAAGTTTATACTATTTTTATTTGAAATTTCTTTTTATAATTTCCATGATAGGTTGTCTCCTACCACTAGCTATAGGATTATCTTCATTTAATTCACTCCTAAGTAGAGCCTCTAAATGTCTTATCAAAACACGTTTGTCACATTTCTAAAAAATTTCTTGTTCTTAATTTGAGTGGTGAATGTTATTTATCTAGTTCAATTCAAATGAAGCATCAGACACTAAGAGGGTTGAAATGTTGGTAGTTTCTTTGACAAAGTGCTTGATAAGTTTGGAGTCTTGGGCATGTTCTTTAAAGGGTTGTATAGTTCAGAGAAGAATTTTTCATTCCTAGATCTAGATTGTATAATTGAGCTGAAAATAGTTTGGTAGTTTTATGAATCATTTGAGCATTTTTAGGCTGTTCAAATGTTATTTTCTTCATGTTCTAATAGCTTTATCTACCCTATAGTTTTTGAAAAATCGTTTACTTATGAAATGATTTCATACTTTAATTGTCCTAATCAATCATGGTATTTTTGAAGTTATTTTACTAACTATTATATCATCTTTTCATATGTCATGTTTTTGTCAATATCTAGGTTGATTGGTACTAACTTGCAAACAAGAGTGGACAAAAGCATTTGCCCATGGTGGGATAGTCCTTGTTTATTTGAAGTGCTTGATGCTATTCAAGTTCCTTTACGGGATCCTAAAGGACCTTTCAGGTAATATATTTCTAAGAATATTGTTTATCTATTCCCCTTTCTAAATCTCTTGGTAGGTTTCTATTTTATTTCAAATTTTCAGCTTTAGTAAAGTTTTTACTATTGGCTCTATAGTCTATAGGATGCCTATACTTGATAAATTCAAAGACATGGGAACTGTCGTTATGGGATAAGTGGAATTTAGTAGTGTCCAGGAGGGAGATTACTTGTTGGTCATGCCAAATAAGGTTAATATATTTGAGTGTTGTGAGCTTTATCTTTATGTCATTTTTTTATCTCTCTTTTATTTTAATATATATTTTAGTTTTTTGTTTAAAGTGAAATCTAACATTGGTGCACTAATTTTGCAGGATTAAGCTAATGTATGAGCATCTTAAGTACTTTTCATTGGTGTTTTTTATAGAAAATTAATGACTTTTTCCTTGGTAATTATATGATTGTTAAGGTTATTCTATTAGTATTTTGAGTGTTTTGATTTCTTGTTAATTGTAGAAGAATGACAGCAAAAGAGAAGCAAAGCACAAACAAAGGAACACAACCAGCAAAGCACCCTTCAGGAAGCAGAGAACTGGCATGCAACAAGACAGACAGGAGGGCATGCCACATGCCCATACACCCTTAAGTAGAGGACTTGGCGTGCCACACGCCAACATGAGGGCGAGGCACGATGGGCCAAATTTTGTGCACAAAGTGGGCGTACAACACACCAACTACAAATTTCTATCCCAGGATGCCTTGGTGGTAGCGTGCAACATGCTAGATTCAAGAGGCGTGTCAATTTAACACGCCTTTGATGGTGAAAAATGGACAGTTAAGTGGGTGTGTAACACGCTGTGAAAGTGGTGTATCACACGCCAGTAAAGAAAGAGATTCAAGACAATTCAAGAAGATGGCATGCTACTGATGAGTGGATATTTTATAGCCTTTTTAGTATCATTTTCTTAGTGTTTTCAGTTACATTTTATCAAGTTTTAGTAGGTTTTAGTGCAAAATTCACCTTTTGGATGCTACTTTGAGTTTTTGTGTTTTTATTATGATTTCAGGTGATTTTTGGGTGAAAATGACAAGTTTTCGAAATCGTAGAATAATTTTTGCATCTTTATCTTATTTTTTTATTTCAAATTTTAAAAGTTTGGTGTTATCTTTTTTCTTTCTTTTTGAATTTCAAAAATTTTTAAACACTTTCCTTTGAATTTTCGAAAATTTCTTAATCTTTATCTTATCTTGATTCAAAAAAATTTTAAGTTTGGTGTCCCATTAGTAATCTTTTTATTTAATTTAACTTTCTTTTCTTTTCTATCTTTAAATCTTTATCTTATCTATTTCTTTGATTTTTAAAATTTTGTTATCTTATCTTTATTTAAATTCAAATTTTGAAGTTTGGTGTTTCTTGTTAGTGATTTTTAAATTTTCAAATCTTATCTTATTTATCTTTCCTAATCTTTTGATCTTTTTCTTAGATTTTAAAATCTTTATATCTTATCTTATCTTTCTTTTAATTTCAAATTTTAAAAAGTTTAGTAATTTATTAGTTTTTCTTTCTTTCAAATTTAAATTTCAAATCTTTGTTTGACTTTCTCTTTTTTAATTTCAAATCTAGTTAGTTACTTGTTTGTTTGTTTTATCTTATTTTAATTTTAAAAGTTTGGTGTCCCTTTAATTCTTCTTTCTCTTTCCACTTTTTCAAAACCTTCTAATTTTTTTCTCTCTCATCTTTTTCGAAAATTTCTAAATCTTTTCTCTCTCTCCATTTTCAAAAATACTTTGAAATAAAAGACACCTATATTTTCTTTTTCTCTTTATCTAAGTCTCTCACAAGGAGGTCTCTATACTCTGACATAGAGACTCCTTTCTTTTTCTCTTTTTAGATTCTTTCTTTTTGTTTATCAGCAGGAATAGTGATAGAGAGGCCCTCCTTGATCCTGATCCTGAAGCTGAGAGGACCTTAAGGAGGCGTCTGTAGAAGGCTCAAAGAGCAGGAAGGAACCTCACAGAATCTCTTGAGCAAGAAGCTAAAGATACAATAATGGCAGCTAATCCAAACGCTGGAGGAGACACAAGAAAGGTCCTTGGATCTTATACTACACCCAATTCTGACTTTTATAGGTGCAACATCTCCATACCTGCCATTGGCGCAAATAACTTTGAGCTTAAGCCTCAACTAGTCACTCTAGTACAACAGAATTGCCAATTTTATGGACTCCTGTAGGAGGACCCCAAAAAATTCATATCTGATTTCCTACAGATCTGTGACATTATCAAGACTAATGGAGTAGATCCAGAGGTCTACAAGCTCATACTCTTCCCCTTTGCTGTAAGGGACAGAGCAAGGCCATGGTAGGCTTCTCAGCCCAAGGAGAGCTTAGACATATGGGAAAAATGGTCAATGGATTTTTGAACATGTTCTTTCCATACCTCAGAAGCTGAGTAAGCTTAGGGTAGAAGTCTAGACCTTTAGACAAAAGGAGGGAGAATCCTTCTATGAAGCTTGGAAAAGGTACAAGCAACTGATCAGGAGATGTCCTCCTGACATGATCTCAGAGTGGACCATGTTAGAGATATTCTATAATGGCCTCTCTGAGATGTCCAAGATGTCATTAGACTACTCTTCTGGTGGCTCCCTTCACATACAGAAGATATCTGAAGAGGCACAGGAGCTCATAGACATGGTTGCCAACAACCAGTATATGTACACCTCTGAGAGGAACCCTGTGAATAATGGGGCCGCTTAGAAGAGGGGAGTCTTAGAAGTAGACACTCTGGATGCTATTCTGGCTCAGAACAAGGACATGTTTCAGCAGATCAACATGATCTCCCAGCACTTGAGTAGAGCACAGAGCTCAACTGCTTACTCTCCAGAGTCAGCGTATGAATTGGACGCTGATGACTCTGCATGGACCACCATGGAGGAGGTGAACTACATGGGAAACTCCTTCAGAACCTCCAATAACAATCCCTATTCAAATACTTTCAATCAGGGATAGAGGAACCATCCTAACTTTGGGTGGAGAGATCAGCAGAGGCCTCAACAAGGCTTCAACAACAATCATGGTGGAGTGAACAAAAATTAGTTCAATAACAGGACATTCCAACCCTCTCAGCAGCAGATGGAGACTCCAACACAGAGCCTCTCTGATCTGGCTACTATAGTCTCTAACCTCTCCAAGGCCACGCATAGTTTTATGGCTAAGACTAGGTATTCCATTCAGAATTTGGAGATACAGGTAGGTCAGCTGAGCAAGAGGATCCTAGAGACCCCTTCCAACACTCTTTCAAGCAATACAAAAGTGAATCCTAAGGAAAAGTGCAAGGTTCTTACCATGGAGGCAGAGGCCGAACCAAAGGCGGAGCCTGCTACTGAGGAACTGAAGGAAATTAAAGCTCAGGAGGAGCCCAAGAGTGCCTCCATGCACGCAACTATGAAGATGGAGGAGCGTGAGCATCCCTCTCAGAACGTATAGGAGGAGCCTGATGATGAGCAACTTGCTCATTTCTTAGCCTGATAATGAGCAACTTACAGAAGTGTTGGAGAAGAACCCCCTTTCAATGGCATGTCTAAGAAGTTTAATTTCTGACAAGAAGACCTTAAGGGAAGATGAGACTGTGGTACTGACCAAGGAGTGTAGTACTTTGGTTTAGAAGAAGTTACCTTAGAAGCTGCAAGATCCCGGAAGCTTTCTTATTCCCTGTACTATAGGGACCATCACCTTTGAGAAGGCATTGTGCGACCTTGGCTCAAGCATTAACCTTATGCCTCTATCTGTGATGAAGAAGCTAAGAATTCAAGAGGTGCAGCCTACCAAGATCTCACTGGAGATGGCAGACAAGTCCCTTAAACGGGCATTTGGTATGGTGGAAAACATTCTTGTGAAGGTTGAAAATCTTTACCTCCCTGCAGACTTCGTGGGGAGGACAGAGACGACTTCATCATCCTTGGAAGGCCTTTCCTAGCCACTTCTAAGGCCTTGATAGATATGGAAAAGAGAGAGCTAGTTCTGAGGCTATGGGAGGATTGTCTCCTGTTTAAGATCCCCAATCCTCAGTCTCTCTTAGATAAAGAAGGTACTACTGTACAGCACCTGGTGTTTCAGCCTTCTTTCTCAGTACAGAACCACACAGAGCCCCTAGACATCAAACCTAAGTTTGGTGTTAGGCATCCATCACCATTAACTACTGAGGAAAGAGGTACTAAGAAGAAGGTACCCAAAGGCTAGAGGAACAAGAAGATTCCAACTGAAGATCTCTCACCTGGCATGAGAGTTGTCTTCACTAAAAGTCCAGTCATTCCACACACAGTGAACCGGATCCTGTCTTTAGAGCATGTGGAGCTCGTTCATGAAAGCACAGGAAGAAATTTCACCATGAGGGGTGAAGATCTGAGCTCCTATCAACCTCCATAAAGAAGCTGTTCGTCAAGCTAATGACGGTAAAGAAGCGCTTGTTGGGAGGCAACCCAACCATGAGTAGAGTACTATTATTTTCTTTCTATTAATTTCCATAGTTTTCCCTTGCTTTTTAACGTTTGTGATCATGTGCAGCACTTAGAACAGATGCAGAGACACTTGAGATGGAAAACAAAACACCATGGGGAGAGTCCCTTGCTGGCATTGAACGCCAGACAAAGAGGAAGCTGGGCATTCAATGCCCATGGAGCAGCATTCACTGGCATTGAACGCCAGTAATGGGAGGAGCTGGGCGTTCAACGCCCCCTATGGAGCATCTAGGTGGTGCACGAAATTAAACTCCGCACAACTGAACGGGCAAGTGCACCGGGTCGTCCAAGTAATACCTCAGGTGAGTGAGGGTCGAATCCCACAGGGATTGTCAGATTGAGCAAGCAATGGCTATCTTGTAGATCTTAGTCAGGCAATTAGAAAAGATGGTTGTTTGTTTGAAAGAATAAACGAAATAGTAAAGAACGAAATACCAGATTAGTGTAAAAGCAGTGATGGATATTTAGTTAAGGCTTCGGAGATGCGTATTCTTTTTACTATTTACTTCAACAACGAATGACTTATTCAATGGCAGCCATAATTGACTAACTCATGTAGCATCCTCATTAAGTTATTCTCTTCTAAACCATAGTAGTCCACCATATCCGAGTAACTCATGTAGCATCCTCATCAAGTTAACTCATGGCTTCCCACTACAGCTGAAGATGAAGACCTAAGCAATCCACTCCCCTTCGCGATCCTACTCAAAACGCCACAGACAAGGTCGGATCTTCCCGGTCAGGGAACGCTGCTTCTTATACTCTAGCCTTAATACCACAGAAACCTTAGTAACCCACGGTCAACGGGATTATATGTCTCATATCCAAAGTCGCCTAAGCACGCTCTTGGAATCTGCAGTGCACTCTCTAGCTGTGGTTCAATGCTATTCAGGTCAGGACTCACATGGAACCCACCTAGAACAAAGATGATTGTCACTGGTCATCCTCAATTCATGAGACGAAGAACGAGAATGCACAAGAGAATGGAATCAAATGTGTGTTGAGATAGAATAGTAATATTATTAATCCATGAGAATCAGTAGAGCTCCTAACCCTAACTTAGGAGGTTTAGTTGCTCATGCTTTATAGAAAGTAATGTAAAACGTGAAAAAGGTAAAGATGAGGTAGAAGATCCTGAAAATGGGTGATCTTCTCCTTTAAATACTAATCTAATAACTAAGAAGTACAAAAAGTATGACAGACTAGACTAGAGGTGCGAAAATCCATCCTTGGGCCCACTTTGGTTGAGTACTTGGGCTAAGCTTGGCGTCCAACTTTGAGGAATGGGCGTTGAAAGCCTATTAAGGGGTGATTGGAACTGCCTTGCTTCTTGGTGGGCGTTGAACGCCCCAAAGGGGGTGATTTTTGGGTGTTCAATGATGGCTTGTCTCCTTGAGGCGTTGAACGCCAGCCAGGGATAGCTATTTGGCGTTCAACGCCCAGTATGGGCAGGCTCCTTCGAAGAAACTTGTAGACCTTTATATTTTTCTAGAAAGCTCTGGAAGTTAGCTTTCCAACACCATTGAGAATGCATCATTTGGATCTCTGTAGCTTCAGAAATGCTCATTTGAGTGCACGGAGGTCAGAATCTTACAGCATCTGCTATGCTTTCCTTGCCTCTGAATCAGACTTTGCCAAAACTCCTCAATTTTAACTAGAAATTACCTGAAACCACCATAAAACACAACAACTTAAAGTAGAATAAAAAAATGTGAATTTTGTACTAAAACCTATGAAATCATAATAAAACTTAAACAAAACATAACTAAAACAATATGAAAATGATGCTAAAAAGCATATAAAATATCCACTCATCACCAGGGCCACCATTTTGGCCCCCAATGGGTGATGAAGGAACACTTGCTGGTGTTGAACGCTAGAAAAGTGAGGAGCTGGGTGAAATAGTAAAACCTTCGGCTTAGAATTTCTTCTCGGTTAGAGGAAATAACTTCGTTGCAAGTATAGTTCTAAACTGACAAGTAATACTCAAATCAAAGTTTAATTTTGGTTGTCACAAGTCCAACCCAATAAAAATAACCGGGAGTAATAGTCCTGGGTCGTTCTCCCTAGGAATTACAATCGAGTGCCTAATTATTGGTTATGAGGTCAAAGGGGGTTGTTGATAAAAGTGCAAGAAATTAAATGACAAGAAAATAAAACAAATAACTAAAAAAAGCAAGTAAAAAAAGAGAGGCATTCATGGCAAGGATTGAAAATCTAGGCTTTCTATCCTAGTCACTAATCATATTACAATAATTATCAAGAGCTAATCCTATTTAGTCATCTCCAACATTGGAAGAAGGTATAATATTATCTTCACATGAGAGAAAGTCAAATAAGACTAGTTAATCTCAATCCAAAAGTCCTAATCAACTCACTAATTGAATTAGCAAGAGATTAGAGCCAATGGAAACAATATTAACTAAGAACTCTAGATCACGAACCTAAGTTGGGTATTAATGACTCAAGATTGCCTAATTCCTCTTTCCAAGCCAAGAATGCTCAAAAAGCTACTCTGCTAACATCCAACCAAGCATTTTGTCAAACACTTGGAAGGCATAAAAGGAAAGCATAGTAAATTTCAAGAAATAGTAAAATCTATAACTACCAATGCAAGAAATTAACAATAACAACTAAGGAAAGCAACATTAAACATGAAATACCTCAATTTGCATTAAATGAAAATCAAAATCAACAAGAGTGCATGAACATAAAAGTAACCAAAATGAGAAATTAACAAGAAGAAATAGGAAAATCAAGACAATAGAACAAGAAATTGTACAGAAAACAAGATGGAAACAAGAAATTAAACCTAGATCTAAAAGAAATTAACCTAATTCTAGCCTAATTCTAGAGAGAAGGGGGAGCTTCTCTCTCTAGAAACTACCTAAAGCATGGTCCTAAGGTAATCTAATTGCTCCCCCTTTGTCCAATCTTGAATTATACATCAAATAGCCTCAGGAATGAGTTGGATTTGGGCCTGGAAAGCTCAGAAATTTCCCCCAACGTATTCACTTTAATGAGGTCACGTGATCAGCGTCACGCATGTGCATGGTCGACGCGTGCACGTCGCTTGCAAATTCCTCCTCACGCATACGTGAGGGTGACGCGTGTATGTCGATTGCAAATCTCCTTCTCACGCGTACACGTGGATGACGCGTGTGCGTGGCCTTCAATTCAGCAAATCCTCATTTCCTCATGAATTCTCCACTTTGCATGCTTTTCTCTTCACCTATTCCATCCAATACTTACCTTATGAACCTAAAATCACTCAACAAATATGTCAAGGCATCGAATAGAATTAAAATAAATTAAAATTGGCTATTTAAAGGCCTAAAAAGCATGTTTTCACTCTTACGCATAAATTTAGTGAGAATTACAAAAACATGCTATTTCATTGAATAAATGTGAGATAAGATGATAAAATCCCCTAAATTAAGCACAAGATAAACCACAAAATTGGGGTTTACCAAACCTTCCCACACTTAAACTAAGCATGTCCTCATGCTAAACTCAAGAAAGAAACAAAGGGTATCAACATTTATTGAATGCAATCTATCTAATTGAATGCAACTACTTGGTCAAAATAAGTCAATTCCCAAGAATACATATATGAACACAAGGGCTAAAGGCATTAACAACCAAGTCAAATCCACAATTGAATTGAGTTATTAAAAAGAATTTACAAACATGCAAGAAAAGAGTTGATCATAGGTGAAAACATGTAATTGAGCAATCAAACCCTCACCAGATGTGTATCCGCTCTAGTCACTCAAGTGTATAGGGTTAATTCACTCAATTCTCCTCTAATCATACTTTCTAAGATTTGTTTTTCATCTAACAATCAACAATTATTCAATGAATACGTACAAATATCACGAGGACTTATCCATAGGTTGTCATGGGGCTAGGGTCAAGGTAGGATTGTATATGGTTAACTGAGCTTGAAATTTGAATCTTTGATTGACTTAAGCTCCCACCTAACCTACAACCTATACAATTCAAAACTAACCTAACTACCCATTCTTCACTTTTTCACACAATCATGCATTCTCTTTTTTATCTCAACACATATGCATTGATTATTATTGAACTTCACTTTGGGGCATTTTGTCCCCTTTTTATTGGTTTCTTTTTTTTTTCTTTTTCTATTTTATTTTATTTTTTTTTCTTTTTTAGTTTTCTTTTTATTTTTCTCATTTTTTTATAAGATATATACAAAAGTATCAATGCATATGGTTTAAACATAATTAATACATGAGTATGTACACAATTCCCAAAGTTTTGACAAAAATATAAAAATACACTTTTATCTCTACCCAATGTTCCCAAACTTCCCAAACTTGAATGATAAACACCATCACTATCCTAAGCTAATCAAAGATCCAAAGTAAGGACATTTGTTGTTTTTCTCTTTAAGACTTGTAATGTGCTAAAATTAAGAACAAATGAGTTTAGCATAGGCTCAAAGTTGGCTAACAATGGAAGATAAAAGGTAAGGCTATTTGGGTATGTGAGCTATTTAAAACGATGGCCTCAATCATATAAATGCATGTATACACAAAATAATGGACATAAAGAATCAAACAAATCAAAGATTACAATCATGGAAAGAGAATAATACACACAAGAATGAAAATAGTGGTTATATGATGTAACCACACAATTAGGCTCAAAAATCACATGCTTATGTGTTCTTAGCTCAAAACATGTTCCACAATATATATAATTCAAGCAAGTTCTAAAAAAATTTTTACTCAAGTCAATTGGGGTGCCCTATAGATAAAATCTTGACAAATTTCATTATCTTGACTAAGCTTATTATATATATGCAAAGTAAGAGAATGCAACTAAAAATTCTAAATGACCTAAAAAATGAAATGCAAAAGTGTTGAGATTAGAAATTGTCACCCAAAAACGCCGATTGGTCGGACGACCTCCCCACACTTAAAAATTTGCACCGTCCTCGGTGCATTCAAAAGATGAGCAAGGGGATACGGCGACATTCCGGATTGCCCCCACTTCCACTTCCGAACCTTGGGAAACATGGAGATTCCTCACCAATGCTCACCAATACCACTTCTATGATGTGGTGAGGCAGAAAAGTGTGATTTTCGATGTCATCTTTAGGCTTAAGAAAGATGAATACCTAGAGATCCAACAAGAAATCTGGAGAAGAGATTAGGAAATTCTGGCCAATCCTATCTCAGAAGTTGGAACTTTAATGGTGCAAGAATTCTTTGCCAATGCCTGGGTCACTAAGAAGCACGAGATAGATAAACTCATTACAAAGAGAAGGATGGAGCATGCCACGAAGCCTGCACACGAGCCACAGCATGAGCCTGTTCAGCCACCTGCACCTGAGATCCCGAAAATGCCTTAAGGAATGTACTTCCCTTCCCATGACTATTGGGACCAACTTAACACATCTCTAGGGGAGCTGACCTCATCCGTAGATCAGCTGAGGATAGAGCATCAAGATCACTCTCTCATCCTTCATCAGATAAGGGAGGATCAGAGGATCATGAGAGAGGAGTAGCAGAGACAAGGGGGAGATATTGAGGAGCTCAAACGGTCCAGAGAATTTATCGGAGGGAGCAGTAGCCGCCGTCA
This sequence comes from Arachis ipaensis, assembly GCF_059453495.1. NCBI lineage: Eukaryota > Viridiplantae > Streptophyta > Magnoliopsida > Fabales > Fabaceae > Arachis > Arachis ipaensis. The sequence continues at coordinate 100,964,242 of NC_142439.1, forward strand.
CTGAGGTGGTCATGTTTCATTCTCCCTTTTTCTATGATATTTCTATTTTCCTTGTACTTTATTTTATCTATTTTCCATTCTAGTGCATGATCACATTTAGTATTTCGTTCTTTCTAGTGTCATTTTCTTTTCTTTATTTTGGTTATAAGATATCCTATGTATCCCTCATCAAACTTAAAAGAAAAATTTTATTTGAAAAAGAAGTAGTGAGATACATAAGTTTTCAGTTATATCATGAGTTAGTCCAATTATTTAAGATATGGTGGCCATGCATTTACCTTCTAAATGTATGAATAAACTGTGCACGATTGATATTGAAGTTAAGTATATTGGCTCTTGAAGAACAGAAAATTTAGAGAAGTATTATTGGCTATCTGAAAAAATAAAAAATGTTGATTCTTGAAGAAAGAAAAAGCAGAGAAAAAAGAAAAGAAAAATAAAAAAAAAGAGAAAGAAAAATACTTTTTTTGAAAAAAAAAAGCTCAAAAGAAAAAGAAAAGAGCAAGAATCCAAGGCTTTGAGAATCAATAGTTAGGAGGGTCAAAAATTGGCTTAAAAAACTCAAATGAGTTGCTATCCCTAACTATATGCTTGTGGTGTGAATGTGTCAAGTAAAAAGCTTGAGACTAAGCAGTTAAAGCCGTGATCCAAAGCAATAAAAGAGTACGCTTAAGAACTCTGGACACCACTGTCTGAGAATTTAAGCAAAGCTAAATTTGAATCCAAAGGGTTCCCCCAGTTAAGTGCCTGTGGCGTTTATGTATCGGGTGGTAATACTTGAAAACAAAACGCTTAGAGTCACGGCTAGGCTCAAATGTGCAAAGCACCAAAAAGAAGCTTGTGTTCAAGAATCAAGAAAAACCAAAAGAAGAGAACCAATAATATCATCTGGATTCTAGTTCCAAGGGATGTTAATATTTCTAAGCTTTAAAGAAAAGTGAGATGCCAAAACTGTTCAAAAGTAAAGAGCTAATAGTCCCATTCAGCATTTGGAACTGAGCTTCATTGACAACTCTAAGACCTATTGTATTTTTCTCTTCCAATTGTCCTATCTTGTTTTTGGTTACTTAAGGACAAGCAACAGTTTAGGTTTGGTGTTATGATGAGCGGATATTTTATACCCTTTTTAGTATCATTTTCTTAGTGTTTTCAGTTACATTTTATCAATTTTTAGTAGGGTTTGGTGCAAAATTTACCTTTTGGATGCTACTTCGAGTCTTTGTATTTTTATTATGATTTCAGGTGATTTTTGGGTGAAAATGGCAAGTTTTGGCAAAGTCTGATTCAGAGGCAAAGAAAGGATAGCAGATGCTGTCAAATCCTGACCTCCGTGCATTCCAACGAGCATATCTTAAGCTATGGATGTCCAATTGATGCGCTCTTAAAAATGTTGGAAAGCTAACTTCTAGAGCTTTCCAGCAATATATAATAGTTTATACTTTTATTTGGAAAGGACTGCCCAAAACGGGCGTTGAACGCCCAAAACTATTGTTCAATGCCACCAAGGGAGCCCAAGGCAACATGGACACCCCCTAGTGGCCATTCAATGACCACTCACCCAAGTTGGATGCCAAGCTCAGCCCAAACACTCACCAAGTGGTCCCAGAAGTGGATGTTCGCACCTTTTGCTTTGTTTGTCTCATTTTTGTAATTTTTAATTATTAGATTAGTATATATAGGAGAAGATCACCCATGTTTAGGATCTTCAGCCTCTCAGAACTTATCACACATTAATTTTGTAAAGTATGAGCAGCTAACCCTTCTGAGTTAAGGATAGGAGTTCTGCTCATTCCGACGGATTAATATCATTACTTCTTCTACTCTAGTATATGTTTGATTCCATTCTAGATGTATTGTCGTCTTCATCTTTATGAATCTGTGGTGGAACGAGAGTACATGAGCTCTTGTGAAGCCTTAGCCGGATAGTATTGAGCTACAACTTGAGAGTACATCATAGGTTCCAAGAGAGTATCTGGGCTAATTGGGATACATGACATGAAATCTCATTAGTCATGGGTAATTGAGGTCTTTGTGGCGTTAAGGGTAGAATACAGAGCATCATTCTTTGATCCGAAAGATCTGACTATGTCTGTGGCATTTTAAGTAGGATCACCAGAGACTGAACTACGTAAGCTTCACCTTCATTCAGATTGGATGACCATTAGTACTGGCGTTTGATCTGGATCAAAGAAGATTAATGACCACTAGCCCCGGCTTTAATCACCTACAGCCTTGCCATTGAATGAATCACTCATTGTTAAAGTAGTCAGTAAGAAGTATTAATCCGGAAGAACATGCATCTCCAATGCTTTAACTGATTTCCCATCATTGTTTCTATATTAGATTTTTATTATTTTCTTCATTGTTTTATTTATGAGCCTACAACAACAACAACAACAATTATCTTTCTATTCGCCTGACTAAGATCTGCAAGAGAACCACAGCTTGCTCAATCCAACAATCCTCGTGAGATCAACCCTCACTCACCTGAGGTATTACTTGGACGACCCAGTGTATTTGCCGGTTCAGTTGTGTGAGTTCAAATTTCACACACCATCTACATGCCAAGCCAAGAGCGGGGCACAATGGGCCAACTTTTCAGAGGGTCAAACTCAAGGCAAATCAAGCAAGAAATGGGCGTGCAACATGCCAAGGAAGTGGCCGTGCAACATGCCAAGGAAGTGGGTGTGCCACATGCCCTAAAATTGGCTCTCAGGATTGCACGCCTTCGATAAAGGATTCCAAGGAAGAGTTGGCATGCAACACGCTGATGAACGGATAATGTATACCCTTTTTGGCATTGTTTTTACATAGTTTTTAGTATATTTTAGTTACTTTTTATTATATTTTTATTAGTTTTTATGCAAAAATCACATTTCTAGACTTTACTATGAGTTTGTGTGGTTTTCTGTAATTTCAGGTATATTCTGGCTAAAATTGAGGGACCTGAGCAAAAATCTGATTCAGAGGCTGAGAAAGGACTACAGATGCTGTTGGATTCTGACCCTCCTGCACTTGAAGTGAATTTTTTGGTGCTAGAGAAGCCCAATTGGTGCGCTCTCAATGGCGTTGAAAAGTAGACATCTTGGGCTTTCCAGAAATATATAATAGTCTATGATTTGTCCGATATTTGATGGCCCAAACTGACGTCTAAACGCCAGCCAGAGACTCTTTCCTGGCGTAAAACGCCATAACTGGCACCAGAACTGGAGTTAAATGCCCAAATTGGTACTCAAGCTGGCGTTTAACTCCAAGAATAGCCTATGCACGTGAAAGCTTCAATGCTCAGCCCAAGCACACACCAAGTGGGCCCCGTAAGTGGATTTCTGCACTATCTGCACTTAGTTACTTATTTTCTGTAATCCCTAGTAACTAGTTTAGTATAAATAGCACTTTTTACTATTGTATTCGAAGACTTTTTTATCATCTTTGGACTTTTATGTTCACATTTGGGAGGCTGGCCATTCGGCCATGCCTAGACCTTTTTCTTATGTATTTTCTACGGTGGAGTTTCTACACCTCATAGATTAAGGTGCAGAGCTCTGCTGTTCTTCATGAATTAATGCAATTACTATTGTTTCGCTTTCAATTCACGCCTACTTCTTCTCCAAGATATACTCTCGTACTTAATTTAGTTAAGTCAGAATGAAGGGATGACCCGTGACAATCACCCACTATCTTCGTTACTCGCTTAGCCAAGATCTGCCTTACAACCACAAGTGGTCTACATGATGTTCAACGTAGTCATTGAATGACAGCCGGAGTATATTCTCTTGGGTCTCTAATACACAGACCGGGTCCGTGAGATTAGGATCTTCGTGGTATAGGCTAGAACCAATTGGCAGCATTCCTGAGATCCGAAAAGTCTAAACCTTGTCTGTGGTATTCCGAGTAGGATCTGGGAAGGGATGACTGTGACGAGCTTCAAACTCGCGAATGTTGGACGCAGTGACAGTGTGCAAAAGGATAGAGAGATCCTATTCCGATGCTAGTGAGAACCGACAAATGATTAGCCGTGCGGTAGCAGTACCTGGTATTTTTCATCCGAGACGAGAAATCCGACAGTTGATTAGCCGTGCAGAAACCGTACCTGGTATTTTTCATCCGAGAGGATCATACAGCTTGCCATGGAAGGGAGCACGCATGACTGGAAGAAGACAATAGGAAAGCAGAGGTTCAGAAGCAACAAAGCATCTCCAAACGCTTATCTGAAATTCCCACCAATGAATCACATAAGTATCTTTATTTTATTTTATGTTTTATTTATCTTTTAATTATCAAAAACTCATAACCATTCAAATCCGCCTGACTAAGACTTACAAGATGACCATAGCTTGCTTCAAGCTGACAATCTCCGTGGGATTGCCCCTTACTCACGTAAGGTATTACTTGGACGACCCAATGCACTTGCTGGTTAGTTGTGCGGAGTTGTGAAAAGTGTGATCACAATTTCGTGCACCAAGTTTTTGGCGCCATTGCCAGGGATTGTTCGAGTTTGGACAACTGACGGTTCATCTTGTTGCTTAGATTGGGTAATTTTATTTTATGTTTAAGCTTTTTATTTTTATTTTCGAAAAAAAACAAAAAAAAATTAGTTTTCGAAAAATTCAAAAAGAAATTGTTCTTCAGAGTTTTTAAGAATGAATTCTAGAGCTTCATGAGATATGTTGAAGCCTGGTTGGCTATTAAGCCATGTCTAATCTTTTAGACTGAGGTTTCCACTTTCCATTGTAGAAAGGACATGTCTGTATTTGTTATGCTAAAGCTTGGCTGGCCAGTTGGCCATGTCTAATTCTCTTTGAACCGAAGCTTTAGACTAACATTGCATGAATCCTGGAATTCTTATTAAAAATTTTGAATTTCTTTATTTCCTTTTTCCAAAATATTTTCGAAACATACAAAAAAATTTTTTTAAAAAAATTTAATAAAATCATAAAACCAAAAAATATTTTATGTTTCTTGTTTGATTCTTGTGTCAAATTTTAAGTTTGGGGTCAATTGCATGTTTTTAATTTTTCTTTAATTTTCGAAAATATACGCATTGTGTTCTTCTTTGATCTTCAAGTTGTTCTTGATGATTTTCTTTGTTTAATCTTGTGATTTTCTTGTTTTGTGCTTTTTATTGTTTTTCATATGCATTTTCGAATTCATAGTGTCTAAACATTAAAAATTTTTAAGTTTGGTGTCTTGCATGTGTCTCTTTTCTTAAAAACTTTCAAAAATATATTCTTGATGTTCATCATGATCTTCAAAGTGTTCTTGGTGTTCATCTTGAAATTCAAAGTGTTCTTGCATGCATTATTTGTTTTAATCTTAAATTATTATGTCTTGTGTCATTTTGTTGTTTTTCTCTTTCTTCATTAATTCAAAAATAAAAAAAATAATATATTTCCCTTATTTTACTCATAAACTTCGAAATTTTGGGTTGACTTAGTCAAAATTGTTAAAATTTAGTTGTTTCTTGTTAGTCAAGTCAAAATTTCAATTTAAAAATTTTATCTTTTCAAATCTTTTTCAAAAATAAAATCTTTTTCATTTTTCTTCTTAATATTTTCGAATTTCTTAATTGAATCTTAAAAATCTTTTTCTTATTTTCATTTCATATTTTCAAAAACTTTACTAACAATTAATGTTTTGATTCAAAAATTTCAAATTTGTTACTTTTCTGTTAAGAAACGTTCAATCTTTAAATTCTAGAATCATATCTCTTAGTTTCTTGTTAGTCAAGTCATCAACTTTAATTTTCAAAAATCAAATCTTTTTAAAAAAATTTTTCAAATCTTTTTCAAAATAGATTTCAATCATATCTTTTTCAAAACTTAATTTCAAAATCTTTTCAAACTTCTTATCTTTTCAAAATTTATTTTCAAATCTTTTTCAATTAACCATTTGACTTGTTCCTTTAAATTTTAAAAAGTTTACTATTTCTTATCTTTTTCAAAACCACCTAATTACTTTTCCACTTTTAATTTTCGAAAATCACTAACCACTTTTTCAAAATTCTTTTTAATTAACTAATTGTTTTAAATTCTAATTTTATTTTATTTTCTTTTCTTAAATTTCGAATTTAAACTTAATTTATTAAATAAAAATAAAAATATTTGTCTTTCCCTTCTTCTTAAAATTTGAACCCTCTCCCTCTCTGAGTGTTTGAATTCCTCTTATTTCCTCTCTACCTCATTCTTCTATTCTTCCATTCTTCTACTCACATAAAGGAATCTCTATCCTGTGACATAGAGGATTCCTCTTCTCTCTTTATTCTTTTATTTTTCACATGAGCAGGAACAAGGATAAGGACATTCTTGTTGGAGCTGATCCTGAACCTGAAAGGACTCTAAAGAGGAAGCTAAGAGAAGCTAAAGCACAACACTCTGGAGAGGACCTTATAGAAATTTTCGAAAAAGGAGAAGACATGGCAGCCGAACCCAATAACAATGGTGGAGATGCAAGGAAGATGCTTGGTGACTTTACTACACCAACGTCTGACTTCTATGGAAGAAGCATCTCAATTGCTGCAATTGGAGCAAACAACTTTGAACTTAAGCCTCAATTAATTTCTCTAATGCAGCAGAATTGCAAGTTTCATGGACTTCCATTGGAAGATCCTCATCAGTTCTTAGCTGAATTTTTGCAGATCTGTGACACTATTAAGATCAATGGGGTTAATCTCGAGGTCTACAGACTTATGCTTTTCCCCCTTTGCTGTAAGAGACAGAGCTAGGATATGGTTAGACTCATAACCTAAAGAAAGCCTGAACTCTTGGGAAAAGTTGGTCAATGCTTTCTTGACCAAATTCTTTCCACCTCAAAAGTTGAGCAAGCTTAGAGTGGAACTCTAAACCTTCAGATAGAAGGAAGGTGAATCCCTCTATGAAGCTTGGAAAAGATACAAGCAATTGGGAAAGATACAAGCAATTGATCAGAAGGTGTCCTTCTAACATGCTTTCAGAATGGAGCATCTTATGTATATTCTATGATGGTCTGTCTGAATTGTCCAAGATGTCATTGGACCACTCTGCTGGTGGATCTCTTCATCTGAAGAAAACGCCTGCAGAAGCCCAAGAACTCATTGAAATGGTTACAAATAATTAGTTCATGTATACTTCTAAAAGAAATCCTGTGAATAATGAGATGACTCAGAAGAAAGGAGTTCTTGAGATTGATACTCTGAATGCAATATTGGCTCAGAATAAAATATTGACTCAGCAAGTCAATATGATTTCTCAGAATCTGACTGGAATGCAAGCTGCATCCGGAGTACTAAAGAAGCTTCCTCTGAAGAAGAAGCTTATGACCCTAAGAATCCTGCAATGGAAGAGGTAAATTACATGGAAGAATCCTATGGAAACACCTATAATCCTTCATGGAGAAATCATCTAAATTTCTCATGAAAGGATCAGCAGAAGCCTAATCAAGGCTTCAATAATAATAATGGTGGGAGAAATAGCTTTGGCAATAGAAAACCTTTTCCATCATCTTTTGAACAACAGACAGAGAATTCTAAGCAGAGCCTCTCTGACTTAGCAACCATAATCTCTGATCTATCTAAGACCACTCTCAATTTCATGACTGAAAGAAGGTCCTCCATCAAAAATTTGGAAGCACCAGCAGGTCAGCTGAGTAAAAGAGTTACTGAAATCCCTCCTAGTACTCCCCCAATCAATACAGAAGAGAATCCAAAGAGAGAGTGCAAGGCCATCAATATAACCAAAATGGCCGAACCTATAGAGGAGGAAGAGGCAGTGATTTCCAGTGAGGAAGACCTTGCTAGACGTCCACTAACCATTAAAGAGTTCCCTACTGAGGAACCAAAGCAATCTGAGGCTCCTACAGAGACCATAGAGATTCCACTGAACTTACTGTTGCCATTCATGAGCTCTGATGAGTATTTCTCCTCTGAAGAGGATGAGGATATTGTTGAAGAGCAAGTTGCTCAGTATCTAGGAGCAATCATGAAGCTGAATGCCAAGTTATTTGGTAATGAGACTTGGGAGGATGAACCTCCATTGCTCATCAATGAACTGAATACCTTGGTTCAGCAGAAATTACCTCAGAAGAAACGGGATCCCGAAAAGTTCTTAATACACTGTACCATAGGCACCATAACCTTTGAGAATGCTCTGTGTGACCTGGGGTCAGGTATAAACCTCATGCCACTCTCTGTAATGGAGAAACTAGGGATCTTTGAGGTACAAGCTGCAAGAATCTCACTAGAGATGGCAGGCAAATCAATGAAACAGGCTTATGAACTTGTAGAGGGTGTCTTAGTGAAGGTTGAAGGCTTGTACATCCCTGCTGATTTCATAATCATAGACACTGGGAAGGATGAGGATGAATCCATCATCCTTGGAAGACCCTTCCTAGCCACAGCAAGGGCTGTGATTGATGTGGATAGAGGAGAGTTAGTCCTTCAATTGAATGAGGACTACCTTGTATTTAAGGCTTAAGAATCTTCTTCTGTAAACATGGAGAGGAAGCATCAAAAGCTTCTCTCAATACAGAGTCAAACGGAGCCCCTACACTCAACTTCTATGTTTGGTGTTGGGAGGCCACCATTAAACTCTGAGTCTCTGTGAAGCTCTCTAAGAGCTCACTGTCAAGCTATTGACATTAAAGAAGCGCTTATTAGGAGGCAACCCAATGTTATTTAATTATATTTAATTTTATAGACAATTGTTTTCCATTGCTATGTTATGTTTTCTTTAGGTAGATGATCATGTGGAATCATAAAAGCAGCTGCAGAATTAAAGCGGAATCAAAAATAGAATAAAAAATAGCACACCTTGGAGGACAGGCTTACTGGTGTTTAAACGCCAGTAAGGATAGCAGAATAGGCATTTAACGCCCAGTCTGGCAGCATTCTGGGCGTTAAACGCCAGAATTGGCAGACAGACTGGCGTTTAACACCAGAAAAAGGTGTCTGGTGTCTGGCTGGCATTAAATGCCAGAATTGGCAGACAGACTGGCGTTTAATGCTAGAAAAGGGTGTCTGGATGGCGTTAAACGCCAGAAAGGGGCATCAGCCTGGAGTTTAACACCAGAAAAGGTAGCAGAGATGGCGTTAAACGCCAGAAATGGCACACAGAGGGTGTTTAAATGCCAGAAAGGTACAGGGAGCAGAATTCCTTGAAACCTCAGGATCTGTGGACCTCACAGAATCCCCACCTACCTCACCATTCAAATTTAAAACATTTCCTTCCCAAACCCAACCCCCTCATAGACGACTTCCCTCTCTCTTTTACCCTATAAATACCCCTCCTTACCACCTTTAATTTCATACATCATAAACACTTAAACCCCCCTTGGCCGAAACCAACACTCCCCTCCATCTCCTCCATTTCTTCTTCTTCTACTCCTTTCTTTCTTTTTTTGCTCGAGGACGAGCAAACCTTTTAAGTTTGGTGTGGGAAAAAGCTCTGCTTTTTGTTTTTCTATAACCATTAATGGCACCTAAGGCCGGAGAAACCTCTAGAAAGAGGAAAGAGAAGGCAATTGCTTCCACCTCTGAGTCATGGGAGATGGAGAGATTCATCTCAAAAGTCCATCAAGACCACTTCTATGAAGTTATGGCTAAGAAAAAGATGATCTCCAAAGTCCCCTTCATGCTAAAAAAGAGTGAATATCTGGAGATCCGAAGTGAGGTTCGGAGAAGAGGTTGGGAAGCTCTCACCAACCCCATCTAACAAGTCAGAATCTTAATGGTTCAAGAGTTCTATGCTAATGCATGGATCACTAAGAACCATGATCAAAGTATGAACCCGAACCCAAAGAATCGGCTCACAATGGTTTGGGGGAAATACTTGGATTTCAGTCCGAACACTGTGAGGTTGGCATTTAACTTGCCAATGATGCAAGGAGATTCTCATCCTTTCACTAGAAGGGTCAACTTTGATCAAAGGTTGGACTAAGTCCTCATGGACATCTGTGTGGAAGGAGCTCAATTGAAGAGGACAAACCCATCACTAAAATGAGGATGGAGCAAACAAGAGATCCCACTCATGGACCTCAACAAGAGCATGAGAAAGTCCCTCATCAAGAAATTCCTGAGATACCTCAAGGGATGCATTTTCCTCCACACAACTATTGGGAACAACTCAACGCTTCTTTAGGAGAATTGAGTTCCAACATGGGGCAACTAAGGATGGAGCACCAAGAGCACTCCGTCATCCTCCATGAAATCAGAGAGGACCAAAAGGCCATGAGAGAGGAGCAACAAAGGCAAAGAAGAAACATAGAGGAGCTCAAGCACTCAATAAGAACTTCAAGAGGAAGAACTAGCCACCATCACTAAGGTGGACCCGTTCTTTAATTTCCTTGTTTTTATTTTTCTGTTTTTCGGTTTTTATGCTTTATGTTTTGTCTATGTTTGTGTCTTTATTACATGATCATTAGTGTCTAGTGTCTATGTCTTAAAGCTATGAATGTCTCATAAATCCTTCACCTTTCTGAAATGAAAAATGTTTTCTGAAAAAGAAAAAGAAGTACATGAATTTCGAATTCTATCTTGAAAATAGTTTAATTATTTTGATGTGGTGGCAATACTTTTTGTTTTCTGAATGAATGCTTGAACAGTGCATATTTTTTATAGTGAAGTTTATGAATGTTAAAATTGTTGGCTCTTGAAAGAATAATAAAAAAAGAGAAATGTTATTGATAATCTGAAAAATCATAAAATTGATTCTTGAAGAAAGAAAAAGCAGTGAAAAATACAAAGCTTGCGGAAAAAAATGGCAAAAAATAAAGAAAAAGAAAGAAAAAGAAAAAGCAAGCAGAAAAAGCTAGTAACCCTTTAAACCAAAAGGCAAGGATAAAAAGGATCCAATGCTTTGAGCATTAATGGATAGGACGGCCCAAAGGAATAAAATCCTGGCCTAAGCGGTTAAATCAAGCTGTCCCTAACCATGTGCTTGTGGCGTGAAGGTGTCAAGTGAAAAGCTTGACTTTGAGCGGTTAAAATCCTGGTCCAAAGAAAAAAGAGTGTGCTTAAGAGCTCTGGGCACCTCTAACTGGGGACTCTAGCAAAGCTAAGTTACAATCTGAAAAGGTTCACCCAGTTATGTGTCTGTGGCATTTATGTATCCGGTGGTAATACTGGAAAACAAAATACTTAGGGTCACGGCCAAGACTCATAAAGTAACTGTGTTCAAGAATCAACATACTAAGAAAATCAATAACACTATTTGAATTCCGAGTTCCTATGGATGCCAATCATTCTGAACTTCAAAGGATAAAGTGAGATGCCAAAACTGTTCAGAAGCAAAAAGCTTCTAGTCCTGCTCATCTAATTGAAACTAATCTTCATTGATATTTTTGAGATTTATTGTATTTTATCTTCTTTTTATCCTATTTTGTTTTTAGTTGCTTGGGGACAAGCAACAATTTAAGTTTGGTGTTGTGATGAGCGGATAATTTATACCCTTTTTGGCATTATTTTTACATAGTTTTTAGTATATTTTAGTTACTTTTTATTATATTTTTGTTAGTTTTTATGCAAAAATCACATTTCTGGACCTTACTATGAGTTTGTGTGTTTTTCTATAATTTTAGGTATATTCTGGTTGAAATTGAGGGACCTGAGCAAAAATCTGATTCAGAGGCTGAGAAAGGACTACGGATGCTGTTGGATTCTGACCCTCCTGCACTCGAAGTGGATTTTCTGGAGCTACAGAAGCCTGATTGGTGCGCTCTCAATTGAGTTGGAAAGTAGACATCTTGGGATTTCCAGAAATATATAATAATCCATACTTTTCACGAGATTTGATGGCCCAAACACGCATCTAAACGCCAGCCAGAGACCCATTTTTTGGCGTAAAACGCCAGAACTGGTACCAAAAATGGAGTTAAATGCCCAAACTGGCACCCATGCTGGCGTTTAGCTCTAAGAATGGCCTATACACGTGAATGCTTCAATGATCAGCCCAAGCACACACCAAGTGGGCCCTGGAAATAGATTTCTGCACTATCTGCACTTAGTTACTTATTTTCTGTAATCCCTAGTAACTAGTTTAGTATAAATAGCACTTTTTACTATTGTATTCGAAGACTTTTTTATCATCTTTGGACTTTTATGTTCACATTTGGGAGGCTAGCCATTCGGCCATGCCTAGACCTTTTTCTTATGTATTTTCTATGGTGGAGTTTCTACACCTCATAGATTAAGGTGCAGAGCTCTGCTGTTCTTCATGAATTAATGCAATTACTATTGTTTCTCTTTCAATTCATGCCTACTTCTTCTCCAAGATATACTCTCATACTTAATTCAGTTAAGTCAGAATGAAGGGGTGACCCGTGACAATCACCCACTATCTTCGTTACTCGCTTAGCCAAGATCCGCGTGCCTGACAACCACAAGCGGTCTACATGATGTTCAACGTAGTCATTGGACGATAGCCGAAGTATATTCTCTTGGGATCATACAGCTTTTGATTAGCCGTGCAGAAATCGTACCTAGTATTTTTCATCCGAGAGGATCATACAGCTTGCAATGGAAGGGAGCACGCATGACTAGAAGAAGACAATAGGAAAGCAGAGGTTCAGAAGCAACAAAGCATCTCCAAACGCTTATCTGAAATTTCCACCAATGAATCACATAAGTATCTTTATTTTATTTTATGTTTTATTTATCTTTTAATTATCAAAAACTCATAACCATTCGAATCCACCAGAATAAGATTTACAAGATGACCATAGCTTGCTTCAAGCCGACAATCTTCGTGGGATCGACCCTTACTCATGTAAGGTATTACTTGGATGACCCAGTGCACTTGCTGGTTAGTTTTGCGGAGTTGTGAACAGTGTGATCACAATTTCGTGCACCACACGCCATGATTGATGCTCCAGGGGCTTGAAATAGAGTGGCGTGCAATACGCCAGTGAATGGGCATGCCACACGTCCCAAGGCCTAAGAATGACAGGCTGAAAGAGAGCTTTCCTCAGGCCCACATGGAAGCTCCAAGTCAAGGATTGAGTCATCAAGTCATGAACCTGAAATCACTAGAAGAATTGGAGATTGATTGCAGGATATTTGATTTTGATTTTGTTTTAATGAAGTTTGCATTTAATTCTTAGGTTTTGTTTTTGGTATTAGTATATAAGGAGTCTTGACAACTTTAATAAGGACACTTGGACCTTGTTGCTATTTTTCATACTCTGTTTGTATTTTTCAAGCTTAACATGAGTCACTAATCTCCTCGGTTAAGGTTAGGAGCTTTGTTGATTCCTATGGACTAATGTTATAGCTTTTCTACCTTTGAGTAATGCATTGATGTTTTTCTTAAAAAAAAGTTTTCATTGTTTATCCAAAAGATTTGAATATGTTGGGAAACAATTCTAATCTAACTTGAATTCTCTTAATACCTTGAAAAAGTTAATTAATTAAATTAAACTTGAAAACTTCTTCTCATGGTTCTTAGGATTTGAACTTGGACTTGATAAGTGACATCTAATAAGCCAAGTTTGGTTCTTGAGAATTGTGTAGTTTTTAAATCAGTGAATGTGCCTAACCTCTTATCACAATCAATTAATGAAGGAATTGATTATTTATTAGGGTTAGAGAAATTGAATTTCTAAGGAAATTGAGTTTGATAACTAATGATTTGTCATAGATACTTCTTTTCATAATCAAGATGGAGAGTGAAAAGCATTTTTCCAAAAGTCTCAACATCTATGAAACCTTAACTCTTTTGAATCATATTATTTTCTCAATTATTCATGACTTGCTTTTGTTTATTCCCTGTTGCAATTGCTCTTGAAACCCTTAATTTTGATTGACTAACTAGATTAATCAATTGATCATTGTTTTCTTAGTCCGTTAATCCTCGTGGGAATAATAACCCACTCTTATGGTATTACTTGGTACGACTCGGTGCACTTGCCGATCATTTGTAGTTTTATAAAATCCGTATCACAAGCTAAAGTTGTTGCTGTATTCATTAACAAAAATTGGGTTAGACGTGTAGGACCTGGTAAAAATTTATGGATTAAGTAATCTGGTGTTGAAAAAGAGGATATATTATCTGGGTTTGTCCTGTCTAGCGTTGGTAAGGAGAATCGTGTCATTGGTGTCAAGGCGAAAAACATTGCCAAGCTATAAATTTCTTGAAGACTCGCCAAAGGTTTATAGTTTTGGATTCTTTAGTATATTCATGATTTTCCTTCCTTATTTACTTTTAAATTCTTAGACAAATTGCTAAACACAAAAGCTAGGCTACTTTTATAGGTGCACCTTTAGATAATTGTTAACTCTCGTATTATTTTATGCATGAGCATCTTTTAATAGTTTTCCTTGTCATTTTTCTTAATAAAGTAAGTGTTCTTTTTTTAAATTATTTATGTTTTAGTCAATATTACTTTGAGTATTTTACATTTTTGTAGGAGATTGGTGAAAATGTTTTAACAAGAACAAAGAGGAAGAAAGACAATCAAGGGAGGATGGCGTGCAATGCCACCCATGGAGTGCCATGCCTTCTATAGTAGTAGTTTTTGCTTTTGATAAAGTTAGATCATTTTAATCGGATCAAAAGTAATTATTTACACTGACCATTCTGCTCTTAAGTATCTAATGTCCCAATAGAATGCTAAGCTAAGACAGATAAGATGGGTGCTTCTTCTTCAAGAATTTGACATTGAAATTCGAGATCGAAAGGGTTCAGAGAATCAAATAGCTAATCACCTATCCAGGAATGAACCTGAGGTAAATCAAGAAACCCCTCCCCCTTTTTATGGGATGATCCATGCCTATTCAAGAAATGCTCGGATGACATAATCTATAGATGCATCCCTGAGGAAGAAACCCAAGGAGTTTTGTGGCACTGCCATGGCTCTAAGTATGGTGGACACTTTAGTGGAGAAAGGACTACTGCCAAGGTCCTCCAAAATGGCTTATATTGGCCAATGATAATGGAGTATCTTATACCCTTTTTCATAGCATTTTTAGAGCGTTTTCAGTAGTATTTTTTTATTTTTAACATGTTTTAGTGCAAAAATTCATATTTGGATGCTACTTTAAGTTTTGTATTTTTCCTATAATTTTAGGTGAATTTTGGGCAAAAATTGGCAAAGCCTTGTTCAGAGACGAAGAAAGGATAGCAGATGCTGTCAAATCCTGACCTCCGTGCATTTCGATGAGCATATCTTGAGCTACACAGGTCCAATTGATAGGGTCTCAATGGCGTTAGAAATCTAACTTCTAGAGCTTTCCAGCAATATATAATAGTCTATACTTCTCTTCCAAGAACATGGACCAAAACGGGTGTTGAACGCCCACATCTGGAGTTCAACGCCCAAGAAGGACTGGCCTCCGAAGTTGAACACCCAAACTAGTGTTCAATGCCAGCCAGGGAGCAGGGACCAAAGTTGAATGCCCAAAACTTGAGTTGAACGCCAGGCATCAGCCCAAACACTCACCAAGTGGGCCCCAAAGTGGATTTTAGCACTTCTTAGCTTATCTTATTTTCTTTTTGTAATTTTTAAATTAGAAACAATATCTTTTAGGTTTAGTCATAGAATTTTTACTATAAATAAGGGACTTACTTCCTCCTGAGGATCATGCCTCCTTAGAGGGGAGAAGTACAGAAACATTACATTACACCTTCTTATCTGTTTTTGGTGCACGAAATTGTGATCTCCAGGCTCGAACAAATCCTGGTAATGGCTCCAGAGCTTGGTGCTCTGATCTTAATTCATAATTGTCACAACTTCGATACAACTAACCAGCAAGTGCACTGGGTCGTCCAAGTAATACCTTACGTGAGTAAGGGTCGAATCCCACGGAGATTGTTGGTATGAAGCAAGCTATGGTCACCTTGTAAATCTCAGTCAGGCAGATATAAAGTGATAATGGTGTTTTCGAATATTAATTAATAAAATAGGGATAGAGATACTTATGTAAATCATTGGTAGGAATTTCAGATAAGCGAATGGAGATGCTTTTCGTTCCTCTGAACCTCTGCTTTCCTGCTATCTTCATCCAATCAGTCTTACTCCTTTCCATGGCTGGGTTTATGCAAGGGCATCACCGTTGTCAGTGGCTACATCCCCTCCTCTCAGTGAATAATAAGCTCACGCACCCTGTCACGGCACGGCTATTCATCTGTCGGTTCTTGATCATGCTGGAATAGGATTCACCCTCCTTTTGCGTCTGTCACTAACGCCCAACAATCGCGAGTTTGAAGCTCGTCACAGTCATTCAATCATTGAATCCTACTCGGAATACCACAGACAAGGTTTAGACTTTCCAGATTCTCTTGAATGCCACCATCATTCTAGCTTACGCCACGAAGATTCTGGTTAGGAGATCTAGGAGATATTCATTCTAGCTTAATTCATGTAGAACAGAAGTGTTTGTCAGGCACGCGTTCATAAGGGAGAAGGATGATGAGCGTCACACATAATCATCACCTTCATCATGTTCTTGGGTGCGAATGGATATCTTAGAAGCGAAATAAGAAGAATTGAATAGAAAACAGTAGTACTTTGCATTAATCTTTGAGGAACAGCAGAGCTCCACACCTTAATCTATGGAGTGTAGAAACTCTACCGTTGAAAATACATAAGTGAAGGTCCAGGCATGGCCGAGATGGCCAGCCCCCTAAACGAGATCACAGGATCAAAATACAATCCAGGATGGTTTAAAAGACGCCTAATACAATAGTAAGAGGTCCTATTTATAATAAACTAGTCACTAGGGTTTACATGAGTAAGTAATTGATGCATAAATCTACTTCCGGGGCCCACTTGGTGTGTGTTTGGGCTGAGCCTGAGTGTTGCACGTGCAGAGGCCATTTGTGGAGTTGAACGCCAGTTTTTGTGCCAGTTTGGGCGTTCAACTCTGGTTTTGGATCCTTTTCTGGCGCTGGACGCCAGATTTGGGCAGAAGGCTGGCGTTGAACGCCAGTTTAAGTCGTCAATTCTTGGCCAAAGTATGGACTATTATACATTGCTAGAAAGCCCTGGATGTCTACTTTACAACGCAATTGGAAGCGCGCCATTTCGAGTTCTGTAGCTCCAGAAAATCCACTTTGAGTGCAGGGAGGTCAGAATCCAACAGCATCAGCAGTCCTTTTTCAACCTCTGAATCTGATTTTTGCTCAAGTCCCTCAATTTCAGCCAGAAAATACCTGAAATCACAGAAAAACACACAAACTCATAGTAAAGTCCAGAAATGTGAATTTAACATAAAAACTAATGAAAACATCCCTAAAAGTGATTAGATCCTACTAAAAACATACTAAAAACAATGCCAAAAAGCGTATAAATTATCCGCTCATCACAACACCAAACTTAAATTGTTGCTTGTCCCCAAGCAACTGAAAATCAAATAGGATAAAAAGAAGAGAATATACTACAAATTCCAAACTATCAATGAAACATAGCTTCAATCATATGAGCGGGACTTATAGCTTTTTGCCTCTTGAATAGTTTTGGCATCTCACTTTATCCATTGAGGTTCAGAATGATTGGCATCTATAGGAACTTCAGATTTCGAATAGTGTTATTGACTCTCCTAGTTCAGTATGATGATTCTTGAACACAGCTTCTTTATGAGTCTTGGCCGTGGCCCTAAGCACTTTGTTTTCCAGTATTACCACCGGATACATAAATGCCACAGACACATAATTGGATGAACCTTTTCAGATTGTGACTCAGCTTTGCTAAAGTCCCCAATTAGAGGTGTCCAGGGTTCTTAAGCACACTCTTTGTTTTTGCTTTGGACCTTGACTTTAACCGCTCAGTCTCAAGTTTTCACTTGACACCTTCACGCCACAAGCACATGGTTAGGGACAGCTTGGTTTAGCCGCTTAGACCAGGATTTTATTCCTTTAGGCCCTCCTATCCACTGATGCTCAAAGCCTTGGGATCCTTTTTATTTGCCCTTGCCTTTTGGTTTTAAGGGTTATTGGCTTTTTCTGCTTGCTTTTTCTTTTTCTTTCTATTTTTTTTTTCTATTTTTTTTTTCGCATATTTTTTTTTTCTGCAAGCTTTGTTCTTTGCTGCTTTTTCTTGCTTCAAGAATCATTTTTATGATTTTTCAGATTATCAAATAACATGTCTCCTAGTCATCATTCTTTCAAGAGCCAACATATTTAACATTCTTAAACAACAACTTCAAAAGACTTATGCACTGTTCAAGCATACATTCAGAAAACAAGAAGCATTGTCACCACATCAATGTAATTAAGCTAAGTTCAAGGATAAATTCGAAACTCATGTACTTCTTGTTCTTTTGAATTAAAACACATTTTTTTTTAAGAGAGGTGATGGAGTCATAGGACATTTATAACTTTAAGACATAGTTACTACTACTAATGATCCTGTAATGAAGACACAAACTTAGATAAGCACATAACATAGAAAACGAAAAACAGAGAAAGCAAGAACAAGGAATGAATCCACCTTAGTGATGGTGGCGTTTCCTTCTTGAGGAACCAATGATGTCCTTGAGCTCTTCTATGTCTCTTCCTTGTGTTTGTTGCTCCTCCCTCATTGCTTTTTGATCTTCTCTTATTTCATGGAGCATGATGGAGTGCTCTTGATGTTCCACCCTTAGTTGTCCCATATTGGAACTCAATTCTCCTAGGGAGGTGTTGATTTGCTCCCAATAGTTTTGTGGAGGAAAGTGCATTTGAGGCATTTCCGGAATCTCATGGTGATGAGCTTCATACGCCTCTTGAGCTCCATGAGTGGGCTCTCTTGCTTGCTCCATCTTTTTCTTAGTGATGGACTTTTCCTCTTTAATGAGGATATCTCCCTCTATGTCAATCCCAGCCGAATTGCATAGGTGGCAAATGAGGTGAGGAAAGGCTAACCTTGCCATGGTGGAGGACTTGTCAGCCACCTTGTAGAGTTCTTGAGGTATAATCTCATGAACTTCCACCTCTTCTCCAATCATGATGCTATGGATCATGATGGCCCGGTCTATAGTAACTTCAGACCGGTTGCTAGTGGGAATGATTGAGCATTGAATAAACTCCAACCATCCTCTAGCTATAGGCTTGAGGTCCAATCTTCTTAGTTGAACCGGCTTGCCTTTGGAGTCAACCTTCCATTGAGCTCCTTCTACACATATGTCCATAAGGACTTGGTCCAACCTTTGATCAAAGTTGACTCTCCTTGTGTAGGGGCGTGCGTTCTCTTCCATGTTTGGCAAGTTGAACGCCAACCTCACATTTTCCGGACTAAAATCTAAGTATTTCCCCCGAACCATTGTAACATAGTTCTTTGGATCCGGGTTCTTACTTTGATCATGGTTCTTGGTGATCCATGCATTGGCATAGAACTCTTGAACCATTAGGATGCCGACTTGTTGGATGGGATTTGTTAGAACTTCCCAACCTCTTCTTTGAATTTCATGTCGGATCTCCGGATACTCATTTCTTTTGAGTTTAAAAGGGACCTCAGGGATCACCTTCTTCTTGGCCACAACATCATAAAAGTGGTCTTGATGGGCTTTGGAGATGAACCTTTCCATCTCCCATGACTCGGATGTGGAAGCTTTTGTCTTCCCTTTCCCTCTTCTAGAGGATTCTCCGGTCTTAGATGCCATCAATGGTAATGGAAAAACAAAAAAAGCTATGCTTTTACCACACCAAACTTAGAATATTGCTCGCCCTCGAGCAATAAACAAAAGAATAGAAGAAGAAGAAATATGGAGAGGGAGAGGGAGATGTGGTTTCGGCTAAGAGGAGTGTAGAGGGGTGTGTTGTGTGAATTTGGTGAAGAATGGAGGTCTTTATATAGGGAAGGGAGGGGGGGTTAAGGTTCGGCCATATGGGTGGGTTTGGGTGGGAAATTGGTTTTGAATTTTGAAGGTAGGTGGAGTTTATGAGGTAGGTTTATTGGGAAGAGTGGGTGGATGTGAGTGGTGAAGGTTTAGTGGGGAAGAGAGATTGAGGTGATTGGTGAAGGGCTTTTAGGGAAGAGTGTTTATGGGGTTGTGTGAAAGAGAGTGGTGAGAAGAAGTGAGTGGAGGTAGGTGGGGATCCTGTGGGGTCCACAGATCCTGAGTGGATCCTGTGGGGTCTACAGATCCTGAGTGGATCCTGTGGGATCCACAGATCCTGAAGTGTTCAAGGCATTTACATCCCTGCACCATTAGGCATGTAAAAATGCCTTTGTACCCAACTCTGGGCGTTCAGCGCCAGGTTGGTGGCCATTTTGGGCGTTCAACGCCCATTTGTGTGCCATTTCTGGCGTTGAACGCCAGAACCATGCCTGTTCTGGCGTTCAGCACCCAGAAGCTGCCTATTTTGGGCGTTCAGCGCCAGAACCATGCTCTGTTCTGGCGCTGAACGCCAGACAGATGCTCCTCCAGGGTGTGATTTTTCTTCTGCTATTTTTGATTCCGTTTTCAATTTTTCTATTTATTTTGTGACTCCACATGATCATGAACCTAAGAAAACATGAAAAACAATGAAAATAAAAGTTAGATAAACATTGGGTTGCCTCCCAACAAGCGCTTCTTTAATGTCAATAGCTTGACAGTGGGCTCTCATGGAGCCTTACAGATGTGCAGAGCTTTGTTGAGACTCTCCAACACCAAAGTTAGAGTTTGGATATGGGAGTTCAACACCAAACTTAGAGTTTGGTTGTGGCCTCCCAACACCAAACTTAGAGTTTGACTGTGGGGGCTCTGGTTGACTCTGCTTTGAGAGAAGCTTTTCAAGCTTCCTCTCCATGGTTGCAGAGGGAGATCCTTGAGTTTTGAATACAAGGGAGTTCTCATTCCATTGAAGGACTATTTCACCTCTGTCAACATCAATCACAACTCTTGCTGTGGTCAGGAAAGGTCTTCCTAGGATGATGGATTCATCCTCTTCCTTTCCAGTATCCAGGACTATGAAATCAGTAGGTATGTAAAGGCCCTCAACCTTTACTAATACATCTTCTACTTGTCCATAAGCCTGTCTTCTTGAGCTGTCTGCCATCTCTAGTGAGATTTTAGCAGCTTGCACCCCATAGATTCCCAGTTTCTCTATTACAGAGAGGGGCATGAGGTTTATACCTGAACCAAGGTCACACAGAGCTTTAAAGATCATGGTGCCTATGGTACAAGGTAATATGAACTATCCAGGATCCTGTCTCTTCTGAGGCAATGTCAGTTGATCCAGATCACTTAGTTCATTGATGAACAAGGGAGGTTCAACTTCCCAAGTATCAATGCCAAATAGTTTGGCATTCAGTTTCATGATTGCACCAAGAAACTTGGCAGTTTGCTCTTTAGTAACATCCTCATTCTCTTCAGAAGAGGAATACTCATCAGAGCTCATGAAGGGCATAAGGAGGGTTAATGGAATCTCTATGCTCTCTAGATGAGTCTCAGATTCCTTTGGTTCCTCAGAGGGAAGCTCCTTATTGATCACTGGATGTCCCAGGAGGTCTTCTCCTTGGGATTCACGTCCTCTCCTCTCCTCACAGGTTCGGCCATGGCGCTTATGTCAATGGCCTTGCACTCTCCTTTTGGATTCTCTTCTGTATTGCTTGGGAGAGTACTAGGAGGGATTTCAGTGATCCTTTTACTCAGCTGGCCCACTTGTGCTTCCAGATTTCTAATGGAAGACCTTGTTTCATTCATGAAACTTACAATGGCCTTAGATAGATCAGAGACTAGATTTGCTAAATTAGAAGCATTTTGTTCAGAGTTCTCTGTCTGTTGCTGAGTTGATGATGGAAAAGGCTTGCTATTGCTAAACCTGTTTCTTCCACCATTATTAAAGCCTTGTTGGGGCTTTTGATCCTTCCATGAGAAATTTGGATGATTTCTCCATGTTGAGTTATAGGTGTTTCCATAAGGTTCACCTAAGTAATTTACCTCTGCTATTGCAGGGTTCTCAGGATCATAAGCTTCTTCTTCAGGAGAAGCCTCTTGAGTACTGTTGGATGCAGCTTGCATTCCATGCAGACTCTGAGAGATCATATTGACTTGCTGAGTCAATATTTTATTCTGATCCAATATGGCATTCAGAGTATCAACTTCAAGAACTCCCTTCTTCATAGGCGTCCCATTACTCACAGGATTCCTTTCAGAAGTGTACATGAACTGGTTATTAGCAACCATGTCAATGAGTTCTTGAGCTTCTGCAGGCGTTTTCTTTAGGTGAATGGATCCACCTGCAGAAGTGTCCAGTGACATCTTTGATAGCTCAGATAAACCATCATAGAATATATCCAGGATGGTCCATTCTGAAAGCATGTCAGAAGGACACTTTTTGGTCAACTGTTTGTATCTTTCCCAAGCTTCATAGAGGGATTCACCTTCTTTCTGTCTGAAGGTTTGAACATCAGCTCTAAGCTTGCTCAGCTTTTGAGGAGGAAAGTACTTGGCTAAGAAAGCCGTGACCAGCTTATCCCAAGAGTTCAGGCTGTCTTTGGGTTGAGAATCCAACCATAATCTAGCTCTGTCTCTTACAGCAAAAGGGAAAAGCATGAGCCTGTAGACTTCAGGATCTACTCCATTAGTCTTAACAGTATCACATATCTGCAAGAATTCAGTCAAGAACTGAAAAGGATCTTCAGATGGAAGTCCATGAAACTTGCAGTTCTGCTGCATCAGAGAAACTAATTGAGGTTTCAGCTCAAAGTTGTTTGCTCCAATGGCAGGAATGGAGATGCTTCTTCCATGTAAATTGGAATTAGGTGCAGTAAAGTCACCAAGCATCTTCCTTGCATTGTTGTTGGGTTCGGCTGCCATCTCCTTTACTTGTTCGAAATTTTCAATCAAGTTGTCTCTGGATTGTTGTAATTTAGCTTCTCTTAATTTTCTCTTCAGAGTCCTTTCAGGTTCTGGATCAGCTTCAACAAGAATGCCTTTTTCTCTGTCCCTGCTCATAAGAAAGAGAAGAGAAAAAGAAAAGAAGAGGAATCCTCTATGTCACAGTAAAGAGGATCCTTATTGTTAGTAGAAGAAAAGAAGAAGAAATTCGAACACAGATAGAAGAGGGGGTTCAAATTTGGTGATGATGTGACGAAGAGATGTTAGTTAATGAATGAATAAATAGAATAGGATGAGAGAGAGAGAGGGAATTTTCGAAAATTATTTTTGAAAAGGAGTTAGTGATTTTTGAAAATTGGTTTTTGAAAATGTGTTAGTAATTTTCGAAAATTAAGATTTAAAAATTAAAATAATTAATAAATTAAAAAGAAATTTTGAAAAAGAGGGGAGATATTTTCGAAAATTAGAGAGAGAGAGTTAGTTAGGTAGTTTTGAAAAAGTTAAGAAACAAACAAAAAGTTAGTTAGTTGGTTGAAACAAATTTTGAAAAAATAGGAAGTTAGGAGGTTAGGAAAGATATTTTGAAAAGATATTTTTGAAAAAGATAAGATGAGAAGATATTTTTGAAAAGACATGATAGAAATTAGTTTTTGAAAAAGATTTGATTTTTAAAATCTCAATTAATGACTTGATTCATAAGAAATCACAAGATATGATTCTAGAACTCAAAGTTTGAATCTTTCTTAACAAGCAAGTAACAAACTTCAAATTTTTGAATCAAAACATTAATTGATTATGTTATTTTCGAAAATTTGGTATAAAAATAAGGAAAAGATTTTTGAAAAATATTTTTTTGAAATTTTCGAAAATAACTAATAATTTTGAAAAAGATTTGATTTTTGAAAAAGATTTTGAAAAAGATAAGATTTTCAAATTGAAAATTTGATTTGACTCATAAGAAACAATTTGATTTTAAAAATTTTTGAAAAAGTCAATCCAAATTTTCGAATTTGATGAGAGAAAAAGGGAAAGATATTTTTTGATTTTTTAAATTTTTATGAAAAACATGAAAATTATGCAATGCATGAAATTTTTAGATCAAAACATGTGATGCATGCAAGAATGCCATGAATGTCAAGATGAACACCAAGAACACTTTGAATGCCAAGATGAACATCATAGACACAATTTTGAAAAACTTTTAATGCAAAGAAAACATGCAAGACACCAAACTTAGAATTCTTTAATGCTTACGCACTAAGAATTCAAGAATGCATATGATAAACATGAAAAGACACAAAACAAAAAATCATCAAGATCAAACAAGAAGACTTACCAAGAACAACTTGAAGATCATGAAGAACACTATGAATGCATGAAATTTTCGAAAAATAATGCAAGATGCATATGCAAGTGACACCAAACTTATGATATGACTTAAGACTCAAACAAGAACACAAAAATATTTTTGATTTTATGATTTTCTAATTTTTTTTGGATTTTTTTTCGAAAATTATATGAAAAAGAAAAAATAAGGATTCCAAAATTTTTAATATGAATTCCAGGAATCTTGCATTCTTAGTCTAAAGCTTCAGTCCAGGAATTAGACATGGCTCACTAGCCAGCCAAGCTTTTAAAGAAAGCTCCAGTCCAAAACACTAGACATGGCCAATGGCCAGCCAAGCTTCAGCATTTAACACCAGAGTATATTGATCTTGATAACAAATTGCTGCTCATCATTTATCAAGTATGTAACTTACCTCTGATGGTTTGGAAGCCTCAGTCCAAAAGAATTTAGACATGGCTTTACAGCCAGCGAGGCTTCACATGCTTCATGAAACACTAGAATTCATTCTTAAAAATTTTGAATAAAAATTTTTTTGAAAACATTTTTGTTATTTTCTAAAACAGATGAGAAAATTTTAGAAATATTTTTGAAAAATTTTTGAAAATAAAATAAAAAGAAAATTACCTAATCTGAGCAACAAGATGAACCGTCAGTTGTCCAAACTCAAACAATCCCCGGCAACGGCGCCAAAAACTTGGTGCACGAAATTGTGATCTCCAGGCTCGAACAAATCCTGGTAATGGCTCCAGAGCTTGGTGCTCTGATCTTAATTCATAATTGTCACAAATTCGATACAACTAACCAGCAAGTGCACTGGGTCGTCCAAGTAATACCTTACGTGAGTAAGGGTCGAATCCCACGGAGATTGTTGGTATGAAGCAAGCTATGGTCACCTTGTAAATCTCAGTCAGGCAGATATAAAGTGATAATGGTGTTTTCGAATATTAATTAATAAAATAGGGATAGAGATACTTATGTAAATCATTGGTAGGAATTTCAGATAAGCGAATGGAGATGCTTTTCGTTCCTCTGAACCTCTGCTTTCCTGCTATCTTCATCCAATCAGTCTTACTCCTTTCCATGGCTGGGTTTATGCAAGGGCATCACCGTTGTCAGTGGCTACATCCCCTCCTCTCAGTGAATAATATGCTCACGCACCCTGTCACGGCACGGCTATTCATCTGTCGGTTCTTGATCATGCTGGAATAGGATTCACCCTCCTTTTGCGTCTGTCACTAACGCCCAACAATCGCGAGTTTGAAGCTCGTCACAGTCATTCAATCATTGAATCCTACTCGGAATACCACAGACAAGGTTTAGACTTTCCGAATTCTCTTGAATGCCGCCATCATTCTAGCTTACGCCACGAAGATTCTGGTTAGGAGATCTAAGAGATATTCATTCTAGCTTAATTCATGTAGAACAGAAGTGTTTGTCAGGCACGCGTTCATAAGGGAGAAGGATGATGAGCGTCACACATAATCATCACCTTCATCACGTTCTTGGGTGCGAATGGATATCTTAGAAGCGAAATAAGAAGAATTGAATAGAAAACAGTAGTACTTTGCATTAATCTTTGAGGAACAGCAGAGCTCCACACCTTAATCTATGGAGTGTAGAAACTCTACCGTTGAAAATACATAAGTGAAGGTCCAGGCATGGCCGAGATGGCCAGCCCCCTAAACGAGATCACAGGATCAAAATACAATCCAGGATGGTCTAAAAGACGCCTAATACAATAGTAAGAGGTCCTATTTATAATAAACTAGTCACTACGGTTTACATGAGTAAGTAATTGATGCATAAATCTACTTCCGGGGCCTACTTGGTGTGTGTTTGGGCTGAGCCTGAGTGTTGCACGTGCAGAGGCCATTTGTGGAGTTGAACGCCAGTTTCTGTGCCAGTTTGGGCGTTCAACTCTGGTTTTGGATCCTTTTCTGGCGCTGGACGCCAGATTTGGGCAGAAGGCTGGAGTTGAACGCCAGTTTACGTCATCAATTCTTGGCCAAAGTATGGACTATTATACATTGCTAGAAAGCCCTGGATGTCTACGTTCCAACGCAATTGGAAGCGCGCCATTTCGAGTTCTGTAGCTCCAGAAAATCCACTTTGAGTGCAGGGAGGTCAGAATCCAACAGCATCAGCAGTCCTTTTTCAACCTCTGAATCTGATTTTTGCTCAAGTCCCTCAATTTCAGCCAGAAAATACCTGAAATCACAGAAAAACACACAAACTCATAGTAAAGTCCAGAAATGTGAATTTAACATAAAAACTAATGAAAACATCCCTAAAAGTGATTAGATCCTACTAAAAACATACTAAAAACAATGCCAAAAAGCGTATAAATTATCCGCTCATCAGTTTTCTTTGTAAAGCATGAGCAACTAAACCTCCTAATTTAAGGATAGGAGTTCTGCTCATTCCGACGGATTAATATCATTACTTTTCTACTTTAATATATGTTTGATTCTATTCTATGATGCATTATCGTTCTTTATCCTTATGAATCTGGGGTGGAACAAAAGTATGACCCCTTATTCTATATGAGATCTTGCAAGTCCCTGATATGATAGTATTGAGCTATAGCTTGAAAATGCATCACAGATTCAAATAGAGTATCTGAGCTAATTGGGATATGTGACATAAAATCTCGTTAGTCATGGGTAATTGAGGTTTCTGTGGCGCAAAGGCTAGAATCCTGACCTTCATTCTCCGACCCAGAAGATCTGACCTTGTCTGTGGTATTTTGAGTAGGATCATCAGAGATTGAATTACGTGAGCTTCACCCTTGTTCAGATCGAATGACTACTGACCTTGGCGTTTGGTGTGGATCAGAGGAGATTAATGACCACTGACCATGGCTTTAATCACTTACAACCTTGCCATTGAATGAATCACTCATTGTTAAAGTAGTTAGTAAGAAGTATTAATCCAAAATGATAAGAATCTCCGAGGCCTTAACTAATTTTCCATCATTGTTTCTACACCAGTTCAGTATTACTTTATATATTATTTTGTTTCCTGCACCTACAACAACCACTACCTTTTCTATTCGCCTGACTAAGTCCAGCAAGATAACCATTGCTTGCTCAATCCAACAACCTCGTGGGATCGACTCTCACTCACCTGAAGTATTACTTGGACGATCCGGTGTACTTGCCAGTTCAGTTGTGCGAGTTCTAATTTCGTGCACTAAGTTTTTGGCGCCCTTGTCGGGACTGTTCGAGATTGACAAACTACTGGTTGTCTTGCTGCTTAGATCAGGTACTTTCACTAGTTTTTTCTTTAAACTGTGTTTCTAGTTTTTCTTTCACAAAATTTTTCAAAAAAAAATTATTTTTCATCTTTAGTCATCTTTTTCTTTTGTTTGAGTCTTGTGTCAAATCTTGAGTTTGGTGTCCTTTTGGTTTTTGTTGATTTTTCTTTTCGAAAATTGTTCTTGGTTTCTTTCCTTTTTGTTCGAAACTCTTGTGTTATTTCCTTTTATTTGATTTCAAAAATTTTTATGTTTGATGTCTGTGAGTGTTTTTCCTATTCTATTTTTTTCAAATTTAATATGTTTGATTTCAAGATCTTTAATTTTGGTGACCGTCTAGTGTTTGTCTTTTCTTTTTAATTTTTTTATTCAAGAAAAAAAATATATTTTCGAAAATATTTAGATTTAATTTCAATTTTAAGTTTGGTGTTATCTTTTTCTTTCTTTTTGAACTTCAAATTTTTTTAAAAAATAAACCCTTATTTCTTTAAAATTTCGAAAATTTTGTAATGTTTTTCTTATCTTGATTTAAATTTTTAAGTTTGGTGTCCCATTAGTAATCTTTTTAATTTAATTTAGTTTTCTTGTTTATGTTTTCCATCTTTAAATCTTTATATTTTCTTTTTCTTTGATTTTCACAGTTTTGTTATCTTATCTTTATTCTAAAATTTAAATTTTAAAAGTTTAGTAGTTTGTTAGTCTTTCTTTCTTTCAAATTTTAATTCAAAATCTTTAAATTTTCAAATCTTATCTTACCTTGTTTCTTTCTCTTGACTTTTTCTTTCTAATTTTTTAATTTCAAAATCTTTAATTGACTTTTGTAATTTTCGAAATTTTAATCTTAAACTTCAAATCCTGTTTTATCTTATTTCAATTTTAAAAGTCTAGTGTCTTTTAATATTTCCTTCTTCTTTTTTTAAAAATTGCAAAAATTTCAAATCTTTTCTTTTTCTTTTTAACTAATTTCTTTCTAAAAATTTTCAAATCATACATTGTTTATTTGTTTTGATTCTTGATCTTTATCTTATTTATCTTTTCCTTGATTTTTCAATTTTATTCAAGTTATTTTGTTTTCATCTTTTTTTTTTTAAATTTACTTCTTTTTAAATCATATATTATCTTGACCTTTGATCTTTATCTTATCTTTTCCTTGATTTTTTAAATTTTTATATCTTGTCTTTATTTTAAATTCAATTTTTAAAAGTTTCGTATTTTGTTAGTTTTTCTTTCTTTAATTTTGAAATTCAAAATCTTTAATTGACTTTTTCTTTTTATTTTTCGAAAATTTTTTTTTTAAAACCAATTCTTCTATCTTTATCTTCATATCTTTTTTAAAATTAATTATGTGCTTTAAAGTTTAGAGTTTCTTTAGTTTTTCTTTCTTTCTTTCTTTCTTTTTGAATTTTAAAAATTTTTAAACCCCTTTTCTTTCTATTTTTTTTTTAATTTTTGGAATTTTCTAGCTATTTTTCTTATTTCAAATTAGTATTCTACTTTTTTTATTTAATTTCAAAATTTTAAAAAAAATCTTCCTTGCTTTTCTGTATACCACCTGATGCGTTTAGTTTTGTTTGGTGTTTTGTGTTGAGGAACAATCATGGAGAGGGATCACATGGGTTACTACTCACGCCCAAGGAGTGACTCAAATTACTATGGATGGAGAAATTATCCAGATTTTGGTTGGCAAGGTCAAGAGCAAGGAGATGTCAATGTTCCATATTCTGTCTATCAAGAACCATCATCTCCTTACTCATATCAAGAACCATCATCTTTTGATCTTGCCTGCTAAGAACTGGAGCAAATAACAGAGGAAATTTTGCAAAAATTTCCATCTTCATCCTTGCATTTTCATACCAAGAACCACCACCTCTCTATCCATACCAAGAACCATGTTCCTTTTACTTATATCAAGAGCCACCCTCTCATTATTCATATAAAAAATCATCTCCTTGTTTAGAACTATTAGCTTTAAAGCTTACCATGGAGGAATTGAGGGATGCCGCTCAAGATTTCATACAAGATATGAGAATGAGTGTCAAAAATGTAGAGGAGCATGTGGAGGTGATTATCAAGCGTTGGGCGGAGGAACAAGCAAACCCCCTCACAGGAGAAGTGATGGAAATCCATACAAAAGAATGTGAGAAAATCATTCAAAGGAGTTCTTATCCCAGAGAATTAGAGAACTCTCTATCCTTACACATGGAAGAAGAAAAAGATGCACAAACAAAGGAGGTTGTAAGGGAGGAGAACAATTATGGGAATGTACACTCCAATTAAGCAAAGAGCTATATAGAGGGTGAGTTCACTGAACCACCAATTTCAAAGGCTCTTGATGAAAGGTACACTCCACCCATCACACAACACCCAAATCCATAATTCAGGGTGGTAGAGATAATTAAAGAATGTACTGAAAAGGAGATTATGACCAAGAACCGAAGATGATATCCATGAAAAAGAGAAAATCAAGCTGATAACCGTAAAAGAAAGCTTGTTAGGAGGAATTCAAGTCCGAGGGCATTAATCTTCTCCTCTTACCCCTTGAAGTCATTTATTTTAACCAACTGGAAGAAGAGGAAGAAAGTTCAACAATCAAGTGTCAAGATAATGACATTAAAGAAGCGCTTGTTGGGAGGCAACCCAACCATAAGTATCATATGGTATTTTCTTCTTTTCTATTTTCTTTTTGTTATTTTAGTTTGATTTCATATTATTTTATTTTCTATTGATTTTCATAGTTTTCCTATTTTTCTAACGTTTGTGATTATGTGTAGCACCTAGAACAGAAATAGGAATGCATAGTGGAGAAACAGAACACCCTGGAGGGTGCCACCTTACTGGCATTCAACACCAGAAGGGGGAAGAGAGCTTGGGCGTTCGACGCCCATAAAGAAACAGAAAGGACCAAGTTTTCTTTGCTTGGGTACAAGCAAACTTTTTAAGTTTGGTGTTGCAGATCGAGTTCTAGGTGTATATTATCATCAATGGCACCGAAGGGAGGTGAATCATCTTCACAGAAGAGCACAGCCTGAGCAACCATCAGTACTGAGGTGGTTGAGTTTCATTCACCCTTTCTTTCTATTTTTCAGTATTTTATTCTGTTTTATATTTTCTATTCTAGCTTTTACATGATCACTATTAAGATTTTATTTGCCTTTTTGTCTAGTAGTTTAAATTTTCAAAAAACCTTTTTTGGGTTTAAGATATCTTCTATATCCCACAACAAGCTTAAAAGAAAATTTTTGAAAAAGAAGTGGTAAAATACACAAGGATTTGAGTATATCATAAGTTATTCCAATTATTTAAGATGTGGTGGCCCTATCTTTATTTTCTGGATGTATAAATTAACTGTGCATAATTGATGTTGAAGTTGAGTATATTGACTCTTGAAGAACAGTGAATTTAGAGAAGTATTATTGGTTATCTGAAAAATAAAAAATATTGATTCTTGAAGTAAGAAAAAGCAGCAAAAAAAAAAAAGAAAAATAATTTATAAAAAGAATCGAAAGAACAAGGATCCAAGGCTTTGAGCATCAATGGTTAGGAGGGTCAAAATTGGCTTAAAAAGCTCAAATGAGTTGCTATCCCTAACTAAATGATTGTGGTGTGAAGGTGTCAAGTAAAAAGATTGAGACTGAGCAGTCAAAGTCGTGATCCAAAGCTAAAGAGTACGCTTAAGAACTCTGGGCACCACTGTCTGGGAATTTAAGCAAAGCTAAATTCAATACAAATGGTTCCCCCAGTTAAGTGCTTGTGGTGTTTATGTATTCGGTGGTAATACTTGAAAAAAAATGCTTAGAGTCACGGCTAGGCTCAAAGGTGGAAAGAAACAAAAAGAAGTTGTCTTCAAGAATCAAGAAAAACTAAAAGAAGAGAACCAATAATAACATTCGGATTCTAGTTCCAAGGGATGTCAATATTTCTGAGCTTCAATAGAAAGTGAGATGACAAAGCTATTCAGAAATAAAGTGTTTATAGCCCCATTCAGTAATTAGAACTGAACTTCACTGACAACTCTAAGATCTTATTGTAATTTTCTCTTCCATTTGTCCTATCTTGTTTTTGATTGCTTGAGGACAAGCAACAATTTAAGTTCGGTGTTCTGATGACGGAGCATTTTATACCCTTTTTCATAGCATTTTTAGAGCGTTTTCAGTAGTATTTTATTTAGTTTTAATATGTTTTAGTGCAAAAACTTATATTTGGATGCTACTTTCAGTTTTGTTTTTTTTTCTATGATTTTAGGTAAATTTTGGACAAAAATTAGCAAAGTTGGCAAAGCCTTGTTTAGAGACAAAGAAACGATAGCAGATGCTGTCAAATTATGACCTCCGTGCATTCTAATGAGCATATCTTGAGCTATAGAAATTCAATTGATGTGGTCTTAAAAGCTTTGGAAAGATAACTTCTAGAGCTTTCCAACAATAAATAATAATTTATACTTCTCTTCCAGGAACACGGCCCAAAACGGGCTTTGAAGACCCACATTTGGAGTTCAATACCCAAGAAGGACTGGCCTCCCAAGTTGAACACCCAAACTGGCGTTCAATGCTAGCCAGGGAGCAGGGACCAAAGTTGAATGCCCAAAAACTGAGTTGAAAGCCAGGCATCAGCCCAAAGACTTACCAAGTAGGCCCCAAAGTGGATTTTAGCACTTCTTAGCTTATTTTATTTTCTTTTTGTAACTTTTAAATTAGAAACAATATCTTTAGGTTTAGGCTTAGAATTTTTACCATAAATAAGGGACTTCTTTCTTCCTGAGGATCATGTCTCTAGGAGGGGAGAAGCACAGACACATTACATTACACCTTCTTATCTGTTTTCTTTGTAAGGCATGAGCAACTAAACCTCCTAAGTTAAGGATAGGAGCTCTGCTCATTCCTGCGGATTAATATCATTACTTTTCTATTTTAACATATGTTTGATTCTATTCTATGACGCATTGTCGTTCTTCATCCTTATGAATCTGTGGTGAAACGGAAGTATGACCTCTGGTGTGGGAAATCGTGACTCACACTTTTCACATCTCCGCACAACTAACCAGCAAGTGCACTGGGTCGTCCAAGTAATAAACCTTACGTGAGTAAGGGTCGATCCCATGGAGATTATTGGCTTGAAGCAAGCTATGGTCATCTTGTAAATCTCAGTCAGGTGGATTCAAATAGTTATGAGGTTTTGATAATTAAAATATAAATAAAACATAAAATAAAATAAAGTTACTTATGTAATTCATTGGTGGGAATTTCAGATAAGCGTCTGGAGATGCTTTGTTGCTTCTGAACCTCTGCTTTCCTATTGCCTTTTTCCAATTATGCGTGCTTCCTTCTAGGGCAAGCTGTAAGATCCTCTCAGTGAAAATGGTCCTCTATGGTTTCTGCAGGGCTAATCAACTGTCGGATTTCTCATATCGGATGAAAAATACCAGGCACAGCTACTGGCTAATCATCTGTCGGTTCCACTGTCGCTGCGCCCAACATTCGCAGGTTTGAAGCTCGTCACAGTCATCCCTTCCTGGATCCTACTCGGAATACCACAGACAAGGTTTAGACTTTTCGGATCTCAGGAATGCTGCCAATTCTTCTAGCCTATACCACGAAGATACTAATCTCACGGACTCGGTCCGTGTATTAGATATCCAAGAGAATATACTCCGGCTGTCATCCAATGACTACGTTGAACATCATGTAGACCGCTTTGTGGTTGTCAGGCACGCGGATCTTGGCTAAGCGAGTAATGAAGATTGGGTGATTGTCATGGGTCACCCCTTCATTCTGAATTAACTGAATTAAGTACGAGAGTATATCTTGGAGAAGAAGTAGGCGTGAATTGAAAGAAAAACAATAGTACTTGCATTAATTCATGAAGAATAGCAGAGGTCCACACCTTAATCTATGGGGTGTAGAAACTTCACCGTTGAAAATACATAAGTTAAAAGAGGTCTAGACATGGCCAAATGGCCAGCCTCCATGCCAAAGGTCTAAGGACTAAACGTCCAGAGATAGATCCAAAAGTCTGAATACAATAGTAAAAAGTGCTATTTATACTAAGCTAGTAACTTATGTTTACAGAAAATGAATAACTAAGTGCATATAATGCAGAAATCCACTTCCGGGGCCCACTTGGTATGTGCTTGGACTGAGCATTGAGCTTTACACGTGCATAGGTTACTCCTGGAGTTAAACGCCAGCTTGGGTGCCAGTTTGGGCGTTTAACTCCAATTCTGGTGCCAGTTTGGGCGTTTTATGCCAGAAAGTTTTAGGCTGGCTTTGAACGTCGGTTTGGGCTATCAAATCTCGGGCAAAGTGTGGACTATTATATATTGCTGGAAAGCTTAGAATGTCTGCTTTCCAACACAATTGAGAATGCGCCAATTGAGTATTTGTAGCTCCAGAAAATCTACTTCGAGTGCAGGAGGGTCAGAATCCAACAACATTTGCAGTCCTTTTTCAGCCTCTGAATAAGATTTTTACTCAGGTCCCTCAATTTCAGCCAGAAAATACCTGAAATTACAGAAAATCACATAAACTCATAGTAAAGTCTAGAAATGTGATTTTCGAATAAAAACTAATAAAAATATAATAAAAAGTAACTAAAACATACTAAAAACTATGTAAAAATAATGCCAAAAATGGTATAAATTATTCGCTCATCACAACACCAAACTTAAATTGTTGCTTGTCCCCAAGCAACTAAAAACAAGATAGGATAGAAAGAAGAAAAAATACAATAAATCTCAAAAATATCAATGAAGATTAGCTTCAATTAGATGAGCGGGACTTGTAGCCTTTTTGCTTCTAAACAGTTTTGGCATCTCTCTTCAATTAGAATGATTGGCATCCTTAGGAACTTAGAATTCAGATAGTGTTATTGATTCTCCTAGTTCAGTATGTTGATTCTTGAACATAACTACTTTATGAGTCTTGGCCGTGACCCTAAGCATTTTGTTTTCCAGTATTACCACCGGATACATAATGCCACAGACACAAAACTGGGTGAACCTTTTCGGATTGTGACTCAGCTTTGCTAGAATCACTAGTTAGAGGTGCCCAGAGCTCTTAAGCACACTCTTTTGCTTTGGACCACGACTTTAACCGCTCAGTCTCAAGCTTTTCACTTGACACCTTCACGCCACAAGCACATGGTTAGGGACAGCTTGGTTTAGCCGCTTAGGCCAGGATTTTATTCCTTTGGGCCCTCCTATCCATTAATGCTCAAAGCCTTGGATCCTCTTTACCCTTGCCTTTTGATTTAAAGGGTTATTGACTTTTTTTGCTTGCTTTTTCTTTTTCTTTCTTTTTTTTTTTAATTTTTTTTGCCAATTTTTTTTCATATTTTTTCGCAAGCTTTTGCTTTTCATTGCTTTTTCTTGCTTCAAGAATCAATTTTATGATTTTTCAGATTATCAATAACATCTCTCTTTTTTCATCATTCTTTCAAGAGCCAACAATTTTAACATTCATAAACAAAAAATTCAAAAATATGCACTGTTCAAGCATTCATTCAGAAAACAAAAAGTATTGCCACCACATCAAAATAATTAAACTAATTTCAAGATAGAATTCGAAATCATGCACTTCTTGTTCTTTTGCAATTAAAAACATTTTTTATTTAAAAAAGGTGAAGGATTCATAGGACATTCATATCTTTAAGACATAGACACTAGACACTAATGATCATGTAATAAAGACACAAACATAGACAAAACACATAGCATAGATTCTGAAAAACAAAAAAATAAGAATAAGAAAATTAAAGAATGGGTCCACCTTAGTGATGCGGCTAGTTCTTCCTCTTGAAGATCTTATGGAGTGCTTGAGCTCCTCTATGTCTCTTCCTTGCCTTTGTTGCTCCTCCCTCATGGCTTTTTGGTCCTCTCTGATTTCATTGAGGATAATGGAGTGCTCTTGATGCTCCATCCTTAATTGCCCCATGTTGGAACTCAATTCTCCTAAGGAAGTGTTGATTTGCTCCCAATAGTTTTGTGGAGGAAAGTGAATCCCTTGAGGTATCTCAGGGATTCCTTGATGAGGAATTTCCTCATGCTCTTGTTGAGGTCCATGAGTGGGCTCTCTTATTTGGTCCATCTTCTTCTTAGTGATGGGCTTGTCTCCTTAAATGAGGATGTCTTTCTCTATGACAATTCCAGCTGAATTGCATAGGGTACAGATGAGATGAGGGAAGGCTAACCTTGCCAAAGTAGAGGGCTTGTCTGCCACCTTGTGGAGTTCTAGAGGTATGATCTCATGAACTTCTACTTCCTCTCTAGTCATGATACAATGGATCATGATAGCCCGGTCTATTGTAACTTCAGACCGGTTGCTAGTAGGAATGATAGAGCGTTGGATGAACTCCAACCATCCCCTAGCCACGGGTTTGAGGTCAAGCCTTCTTAGTTGAAGCAGCTTGCCTCTTGAGTCTCTCTTCCGTTGAGCTCCTTCCATACAAATGTCTATGAGGACTTGGTCCAACTTTTGATCAAAATTGACCCTTCTAGTTAAAGGATGAGGATCTCCTCTCATCATTGGCAAGTTAAATGCCAACCTCACATTTTTCGGACTGAAATCCAAGTAATTCTCCCGAACCATTGTGAGCCAATTCTTTGGGTTCGGGTTCATACTTTGATCATGGTTCTTAGTGATCCAAGCATTAGCATAGAACTCTTGAACCATTAAGATTCTGACTTGTTGGATTGGGTTGGTGAGAGCTTTCCAACCTCTTCTTTGAATCTCACGTCAGATCTCCGGATATTAACCCTTTTTGAGCATGAAGGGGACTTCGGGAATCACTTTTTTCTTGGCCACAACTTCATAGAAGTGGTCTTGATGGACCTTTGAGATGAATCTCTCCATCTCCCATGACTCGGAGGTGGAAGAAATTGCCTTCCCTTTCTTCTTTCTAGAGATTTCTCCGGCCTTAGGTGCCATTGATGGTTATGGAAAAATAGAAAAGCAGAGCTTTTTCCACACCAAACTTAGAAGTTTTGCTCATCCTCGAGCAAAAGAGGAAAGAAAAGAGTAGAAGAAGAAGAAATGGAGGAGATGGAGGGGGTAGTGCTTTCGGCCAAGGGGGGTAGTAGTGTATATGATGTGTGAAATTAATGGTAGTGAGGAGGGGGGATTTATAGGGTAGGAGAGAGAAGGAATTCGGTCATGAAGGGGTGGGTTAGGGAGGGAAATGGTTTGAATTTGAATGGTGAGGTAGGTGGGGTTTATGATGGATGGATGTGAGTGGCGAAGAGGATATGGGAAAGAGTGTAGGATTTGATAGGTGAAGGGTATTTGGGGAAGAGTTATTGATGGGATTGGTCAAGGGTATTTGGGGAAGAGTGTTATGGAAAGGTGTGAAGAGGAGAGAAGAAGAGGTGGGGTAAGTGGGAATCCTGTGGGGTCCACAGATCATGAGGTGTCAAGGAATTCTGCTCCCTACACCATTCTGGCGTTCAAACGCCCTCAGTGTACCAATTATGGCGTTAAATGCCAACTCTGCTACCTTTCCTGGCGTTAAATGCCAGTCTACTGCCCCTTTCTGGCATTTAACGCCCAGAATGCTGCCAGACTGGGCGTTAAACGCTCATTCTGCTATCCTTACTGGCGTTTAAATGCCAGTAAACCTGTCCTCTAGGGTGTGCTATTTTTTATGCAATTTTTCATTTTGCTTTAATTCTGTAGTTGTTTTTATGACTTCACATGATCATCAACCTAAAGAAAACATAAAATGACAATGGAATATAAATAAATATAGTTAAATAACATTGGGTTGCCTCCCAACAAGCGCTTCTTTAATGTCAATAGCTTGACAGTAAGCTCTTAGAGAGCTTCACAGAGACTCAGAGCTTGATGGTGGCCTCCCAACACCAAACTTAGAAGTTGAGTGTAGGGGCTCTGTTTGACTCTGTATTGAGAGAAGCTTCTCATGCTTCCTCTCCATGGTTACAGAAGAAGATCTTTGAGCCTTAAACACAAGGTAGTCCTCATTCAATTGAAGGACTAACTCTCCTCTGTCCACATCAATCACAGCTCTTGCTGTGGCTAGGAAGGGTCTTCCAAGGATGATGGATTCATCCTCTTCCTTCCCAGTGTCTAGGATTATGAAATCAGCAGGGATGTAAAAGCCGTCCACCTTCACTAAGACATCCTCTACAAATCCATAAGCTTGTTTCCTTGAATTGTCTGCCATCTCTAGTGAGATTCTTGCAGCTTGTACCTCAAAGCTCCCTAGTTTCTCCATTATAGAGAGTAGCATGAGGTTTATACTTGAACCAAGGTCACACAGAGCCTTCTTAAAGGTCATGGTGCCTATGATGCAAGGTATTAAGAACTTTCCAGGATCTCGTTTCTTCAGAAGTAATTTCTGTTGAACCAAGGTATTCAGTTCATTGATGATCAATGGAGGTTCATCCTCACAAGTCACATTACCAAATAACTTGGCATTCAGCTTCGTGATTGATCCTATATACTGAGCAACTTGCTCTTCAGTAATATCTTCATCCTCTTCAGAGGAAGAATACTCATCAGAGCTCATGAATGGCAACAGTAAGTTCAGTGGAATCTCTATGGTCTCTGTATGAGCCTCAGATTCTTTTGGTTCCTCAATAGGGAACTCCTTAGAGGCAAATGGACATCCATTGAGGTCTTCCTCACTGGGAATCACTGCCTCTCCCTCCTCTACAGGTTCGGCCATGTTGGACGTGTTGATGGCCTTGCACTCTCTTTTTGGATTCTCTTCTGTATTGCTTGGGAGAGTACTAGGAGGGATTTCAGTAACTCTTGTACTCAGCTGACCCACTTGTGCCTCCAAATTTCTAATGGAAGATCTTGTTTTCAGTCATGAAACTGTGAGTGGTCTTACTTAGATCAGAGATTATGGTGCTAAGTCAGAGAGGCTCTGCTTAGAATTCTCTGTCTGTTGCTCAGAAGATGATGGAAAAGGCTTGCTATTGCCAAACCTATTTCTTCCACCATTATTGTTATTGAAGCTTTGATTAGGCTTCTGCTTATCCTTCCATGAGAAATTAGGATGATTCCTCCATGAAGGATTATAGGTGTTTCCATAGGATTCTCCTATGTAATTCACCTCTTCCATTGCAGGATTCTCAGGGTCATAAGCTTCTTCTTCAGAGGAAGCTTCTTTAGTACTGCCGGATGCTGCTTGCTTCCCAGTCAGACTCTGAGAAATCATATTGACTTGCTGAGTCAATATTTTTTTCTGAGCCAATATTGCATTCAGAGTATCAATCTCAAGAACTCCTTTCTTCTGAGTTGTCCCACTATTCACAGGATTTCTTTCAAAAGTGTACATGAATTAGTTATTTGCAACCATTTCAATAAGTTCCTGGGCTTCTGCAGGCGTCTTCTTCAGATGAAGAGATCCACCAGCAGAGTGGTTCAATGACATCTTGGACAATTCAGATAAACCATTATAGAATATACATAAGATGCTCCATTCTGAAAGCATGTCAGAAGCTTCATAGAGGGATTCACCTTCCTTCTGTCTAAAGGTTTGGACTTCCACTCTAAGCTTGCTCAACTTTTGAGGTGGAAAGAATTTGGCCAAGAAAGCATTGACCAACTTTTCTCAAGAGTTCAGGCTTTCTTTAGGTTGTGAGTCCAACCATATCCTAGCTCTGTCTCTTACAGCAAAAGGGGAAAAGCATAAGTCTGTAGACCTCAGGATTAACCGCATTGGTCTTAACAGTGTCACATATTTGCAAGAATTCAGCTGAAGACTGATGAGGATCTTCCAATGGAAGTCCATGAAACTTGCAATTCTGCTGCGTTAGAGAAACTAATTGAGGCTTAAGATCAAAGTTGTTTGCTCCAATTGCAGTTATTGAGATGCTTCTTCCATAGAAGTCAGAAGTGGGTGCAGTAAAGTCACCAAGCATCTTCCTTGCATCTCCACCATTGTTGTTATTTTCGGCTACCATAACTACTTCTTTTTCAAAAATTTCTGTTAGGTCCTCTCCAGAGTGTTGTGTTTTAGCTTCTCTTAGCTTTCTCTTCAGAGTCCTTTCAGGTTCAGGATCAGCTTCAACAAGAATGTTCTTGTCCTTGTTCCTGCTCATATGAAAAAGAAGAGAACAGAAAAGATCAAAATAGGAATCCTCTATGTCACAGTATAGAGATTCCTTTATGTGAGTAGAAGAATAGAAGAAATAGAATGAAGACGGGAGAAGAAGAATTCGAACACAGAGAGGGGAAGAGGTTCGAATTATAAGAAGAAGAGAAATGTTAGTAAATAAATAAATAAATA
Source organism: Arachis ipaensis (assembly GCF_059453495.1). NCBI lineage: Eukaryota > Viridiplantae > Streptophyta > Magnoliopsida > Fabales > Fabaceae > Arachis > Arachis ipaensis. Next base: position 101,003,803 of record NC_142439.1, read on the forward strand.
GAAAGAGATGAGAGAGAGAAAGTGTATTCAAAAATTAATTCAAAAGAAAAGAAAAATATTTTTATTTTTATTTTAATTATTAGTTAGAATTCGAATTTAAGAAGGAAAATAAAATAAAATTAGAATTTAAAACAATTGTTAATTAAAAAGAATTTTGAAAAAATGGTTAGTGATTTTTGAAAATTAGAGGGAGAGAAAAGTAGTTAGGTGATTTTGAAAAAGATAAGAAATAGTAAACTTTTAAAATCAAACAAAAAGTCAAGTAGTTAATTGAAAAAGATTTGAAAATCAATTTTGAAAAGATATGATTGAAAATCATTTTGAAAAAGACTTGAAAAGGAAATTAAAAAGATTTGATTTTTGAATTTAAAGTTGATTACTTGACTAACAAGAAACTAAAAGATATGATTCTAGAATTTAAAGATTGATCCTTTCTTAATAGGCAAGTAACAACTTGAAAATTTCTAAATCAAAACATTAATTGTTAGCAATAAATTCGAAAATATGAAGTAGAAATAAGAAAAAAAAAGATTTTGAAAATCAATTTTAAAATTTTCGAAAGACATGAAAGAAAATTGAAAAATATTTGATTTAAAAAAAAAAGATTTAAAAAGATAGGATTTTGAAATTGAAATTTTGACTTGACTAATAAGATACAACTAAATTTTAAAATTTTTTGACTAAATCAACCCAAAATTTCAAAATTTCTTAGAAGAATAAGGGAAAGATATTTTTTTTTATTTTTGAATTTTTAATGAGGAGAGAGAAAAAAAAAGGATATCATTTTGTTGTTTTTCTCTTTTTTTTTTCCATTAAACAGCAAAAATGAAACAAAACATAAAAATTTAAGATCAAAACAATAAATACATGCAAGAACACTTTGAATGTCAAGATGAACACTAAGAACACTTTGAAGATCATGATGAATATCAAGAACATATTTTTGAATTTTTTTTTGAGAGAAGAAAGACATGCAAGACATCAAACTTAGAAATTTTTAACGTTTAGACACCAGAGGCTCATGCAATGTGATTCTAAAGCTCTGGTCCAAAAGAATTAGACATGGCTAAGTGGCCAGCCAAGCTTTAACATAACACATACAAGCATGTCCTTTTTACAATGGAAGGTGGAAACCTCAGTCCAAAAGATTAGACATGGCTTAACAGCCAGCCAGGTTTTACCATATCTCATGAAGCTCTAGAATTCATTCTTAAAAATTCTGAAGAACATTTTATTATTATTTTTGAATTTTTCGAAAATTAAAAATAAAAGCTTAAACATAAAATAAAATTACCCAATCTAAGCAACAAGATGAACCGTCAGTTGTCCAAACTCGAACAATCCCCAGCAACGGTGCCAAAAACTTGGTGTGGGAAATCGTGATTCACACTTTTCACATCTCCGCACAACTATCCAGCAAGTGCACTGGGTCATCCAAGTAATAAACATTACGTGAGTAAGGGTCGATCCCATGGAGATTGTCGGCTTGAAGTAAGCTATGGTCATCTTGTAAATCTCAGTCGGGCGGATTCAAATGGTTATGAGGTTTTGATAATTAAAATATAAATAAAACATAAAATAAAATAAAGTTACTTATGTAATTCATTGGTCGGAATTACAGATAAGCGTCTGGAGATGCTTTGTTGCTTCTGAACCTCTGCTTTCCTACTGCCTTCTTCCATCACATCATACATACATATAGGAAATAATTTTGGTGAAAAACAACAGAGATTTCCAAGATTTTTGTTTTAAGGGCATTATATTGAATTGATTTGGAAAATTATTTTTAAACTTGCTTGAATGAATTTTTGTGGAACATAGAAGAGAGATAGAACAAAATGACTTGTGAGTTTTTTAGCTTTAATGAGTGGTTACACATTCTAACCAATAATTTTGTTCATATTGTGATATATCTTTTCTATGATTGTAATATTGGTTTTGCTTGATTCTTTATTTCCAATGTTTGATGTTTGAATGCATTTAGCATGATTGAGGCCATTTTTGAATTAAACTCACTCACCCATATGACTTACCCTTGCATCTACCTTTGTTAACCCCTTTGAGCTTTTTAATCCCCTTTGTTCTAATTATTAGCACATTACAACCTTAAGCGGAAAACCATGAATTACCTTGAATTGCATCTTTGATTAGCTTAGGTTGAGGAATGTGTGTCATTTAAGTGTGAAAAAAATTTTTGAGAAAGCATTGGTAGAGAAAAATGTTGTCGTGCGTATTCATTGAAAATTTGGAAAAAAAATGGGTGCACATTCATGTATCAATTTGCTTTAACCATATGCATTGGCCATAGAAAAAAAAAAGAAATAGAAAAGAAAAAAATTAAAGAAAAATATAGTAATAAGATGGGACAAAAGTTATCCCAAAGAAAAAGAGAAAAAATGATGAATAAGAAATGCATATGTATTTTGAATAGGAACTAAGTCATGAATGTGTGTGAAAGAAGTAATGGATGGAATGCATTTTTTGTGATTAAATTGATATATGTTGAGTTGGATACTTGAGCTAATCAAAGATTCAATCTCTTAGTCCACTTAGCCATATATTCATCTTACCCTTACCCCAACCTCATTACAACCTTCTAAAGACCTCATGATACTTGCATACATGCATCAAATACTTGTTGATTGTTAGATGAAAAGCAAATCCTTGAAAGCATGATTAGAAGGAGACTTGAGTGAATTGACCCTAAACATCAAGTGACTAGAGTCATACACACCAAGTGAGGGTTCGATCACTCAATTCTATGTTTCTGCATTTCTAATCATGCATTCTTGCAAGTTACTTCTTTTTGGATGAGTTAAATCAATTCTTTAGATTTTGATTGCATTGAATTGCTTAGCCCTATATGTCTATATACTTGCTTGGGAATTTGATTGTTTGTCTTCACCAAATCAATAGGATATTATAGATAGATATATATAGATAGTATATAGCGTAGTTGCATGCATGTAGATAGTGCATTCGATAAGTTGTTTTCCTTTTATTCTTCTCCTTTGTATGTGTTTAGCATGAGGACATGCTATTGTTTACTCACCAAGTGGGCCCCAGAAGTGGATTTTTGCACTAAAAGACTGTTTTACCCTCCTTATGTAATCCTTAGTCGTTAGTCTAGTATTTATTTACTGTTTTCATAAGATCTTCCACCATTTTACATGTTTTACATTGTATTTTCTATCAGTATGAGTCTCTAAACCTCCTAGGTTGAGGAGAGGAGCTCTGTTGAGTTTTATGGATTAATAAAGTATTACTATTCTATTTTCAATCCGTGTTTGATTCTCAATTCTAAGATGTATCTTCGTTCTTCATCATCATAAATGCATTCAACCGGCACAAGCTTATCTTATTCCACATGGGTTCAGAGTGAGTCTTTCATCGGACAATGATAAACCACTAGCTTAATTATACATCTCTTAGACGGCTAATCCACGACTTCGTTGGGGACTTCTCGAGACACCAGTTTAGTCGAGGTATTGGGAGATTAGATCTTTGTGGTAAAGGCTAGAACCAAAGTTGCAACATTCTCTGATTTGAAAGATTCAACCTTGTCTGTGGAATTTTAAGTAGGATCACTAAGGAGAATGAACTGCAGGAGCTTCACCCTCAATCAGACTAGATCCGCACTAACCTTAGTGTTTAGATCTGGAGGAGCATTGGCAATCTCTTAAGAAAGGCGTTGATCACATATATCCTGCCATAGAAGAAATCATTCACAGTTGGAGTAGACAGTAAAACCGGAGTAATCTTGAAGAACAAAGCATCTCCAAGCCTTAAACCATCTTCATATCACTGCATTCATGGTACACGAAATTGTAAATCACACTTTTCACAATTCGTACCACTAACCAGCAAGTGCACTGGGTCGTCCAAGTAATACCTTACGTGAGTAAGGGTCGATCCCACAGAGATTGTTGGCTTGAAGCAAGCTATGGTTATCTTGTAACTCTTAGTCAGGATATCAATTATAATTATCAGTTGACTTGCAAATGAACAAGAGATCATGGATTAAATAATACTTATTATGCAGTAATAGAGAATATGTTGGAGTTTTGGAGATGCTTTGTCTTCTGAATCTTTGTTTTCCCCCTGTCTTCTTCTTCACGCACGCAAGGTTCCTCCTATTGCAAGCTGTGTGTTGGTGGATCATCGTTGTCAATGGCTACCATCCGTCCTCTCAGTGAAAATGGTCCAGGTGCACTGTCACCGCACGGCTAATCATCTATCGGTTCTCACTCATGCTGGAATAGGATCCATTGATCCTTTTGCGTCTGTCACTATGCCCAACCCTTGTAAGTTTGAAGCTCGTCACAGTCATTCAGTCTCTGAATCCTACTCGGAATACCACAGACAAGGTTTAGACTTTCCGGATTCTCAAGAATGCTGCCAATGGATTCTAGCTTATACCACAAAGATTCTGATTAAGGAATCCAAGAGATACTCATTCAATCGAAGGTAGAACGAAGGTGGTTGTCAGGCACGCGTTCATAGGTTGAGAATGGTGATGAATGTCACGAATCATCACATCCGTCATATTGAAGTGCGAATGAACATCTTAGATAGAAACAAGCGTGTTTGAATAGAAAACAGAAATAATTGCATTAATTCATTGAGACACAGCAGAGCTCCTCACCCCCAACAATGGAGTTTAGAAACTCATTCCATCAAAGAGTACAAAGTTCAGATCTAAAAATGTCATGAGGTACAAAATAAATCTCTAAAAGTTGTTTAAATACTAAACTAGTAACCTAGGTTTACAGAAAATGAGTAAATTATGATAGATAGTGCAGAAATCCACTTCCGGGGCCCACTTGGTGTGTGCTGGGGCTAAGACTTGAGCTTTACACGTGCCTAGGCTGTTTCTGAAGTTAAACGCCAGGTTGTAACATGTTTTGGGCGTTTAACTCCAACTTGTAACCTGTTTATGGCGTTTGACGCCAGAATAGGGCAGAGAACTGGCGTTGAATGCCAGTTTGCGTCATCTAAACCCGGGCAAAGTATGGACTTTTATATATTGATGGAAAGCCCTGGATGTCTACTTTTCAACGCAATTAAGAGAGCACCATTTGGACTCCTGTAGCTCCAGAAAATCCACTTTGAGTGCAGGGAGGTCAGAATCCAACAGCATCTGCAGTCCTTTTTCAGCCTCTAAATCAGATTTTTGCCCAGGTCCCTCAACTTCAGCCAGAAAATATCTGAAATCACAGAAAAACACACAAACTCATAGTAAAGTCCAGAAATGTGATTTTTATTTAAAAACTAATAAAAATATACTAAAAACTAATTAAATCCTACTAAAAACTATGTAAAAATAATGCCAAAAAGCGTATAAATTATCCGCTCATCACAACACCAAACTTAAATTGTTGCTTGTCCCCAAGCAACTGAAAATCAAGTAGGATAAAAAGAAGAGAATATACTATAAATTCCAAAATATCAATGAAACTTAGCTCCAATCAGATGAGCAGGACTAGTAGCTTTTTGCTTCTTGAATAGTTTTGGCATCTCACTTTATCCATTGAAGTTTAGAATGATTGGCATCTATAGGAACTTAGATTTTAGATAGTGTTATTGATTCTCCTAGTCCAGTATGTTGATTCTTGAACACAGCTACTTTATGAGTCTTGGCCGTGGCCCTAAGCACTTTGTTTTCCAATATTACCACCGGATACATAAATGCCACAGACACATAACTGGGTGAACCTTTTTCAGATTATGACTCAGCTTTACTAAAGTCCCTAATTAGAGGTGTCCAGGGTTCTTAAGCACACTCTTTTTTTGCTTTGGACCTTGACTTTAACCGCTCAGTCTCAAGTTTTCACTTGACACCTTCACGCCACAAGCACATGGTTAGGGACAGCTTGTTTTAGCCGCTCAGGCCAGGATTTTATTCCTTTAGGCCCTCCTATCCACTGATGCTCAAAGCCTTGGATCCTTTTTATTACCCTTGCCTTTTGGTTTTAAGGGCTATTGGCTTTTTGCTCTTGCCTTTTGGTTTAAAGAGCTTTTGGCTTTTTCTGCTTGCTTTTTCTTTTTCTTTTTTTCTTCTTCTTCTTCTTTTTTTTTCTGCAAGCTTTTGTATTCACTGCTTTTTCTTGCTTCAAGAATCAATTTTATGATTTTTCAGATTATCAATAACATTTCTCTTTTTTCATCATTCTTTCAAGAGCCAACATATTTAACATTCATAAACAACAAATTCAAAAGACATATGTAATGTTCAAGCATTCATTCAGAAAACAAAAAGTATTGTCACCACATCAAAATAATTAAACTAGTTTCAAGGATGAATTCGAAACCATGTACTTCTTGTTATTTTGTAATTAAAACATTTTTTATTTAAGAAAGGTGATGGATTCATAGGATGTTCAGAACTTTAAGGCATAGACTCTACTATTTATTTATTATTTATTGGAAATAATATAAATTAGGCATAAAAGCAGACACTTAGCAATAAAAGAAAAGAAACTAAAGACATAAAGACAAATGATTCTAATTTTAATACTAATAGACTCTTAAAATAGATAAAAGGTTATCACAGAGTTAGGACTCAACAACCTTTGCTTTGGGAGGTAGATGCCTCTTTAGTCTGTGGAGTGCTTGGCCCTTCAAGAGATAGCTTCTGGCGCTTCAGTTCTTTCAGTTCACGCCCTTGCTCTTCTTGTTCCCTAAGCAGCTTGCAGAGCATGCTGTTTTGATTTTGCTGTTCTTCCTTCAGTTGAAACATAGCTTCTTGCAACTTGGTGATAGATGCTTCTAGGCGCCCCCAGTATTCAAATTGAGGAATTTCCGGGAGGAACTCTTGTGCTCTCCTTTTGATGGGATCGTCCTGTACTTGTCCTTCCATTGACTTTTTGGTGATTGGTTGCTTAACTGAAATATACTCATCTACTCCCATCTTTACTCCAGCATCTTTACATAACAGGGAGATCAAGCTTGGATAAGCCAATTTGGCATCTTTGGAGTTCTTGTTTGCAATTTTGTAAAGCTCACAAGAAATCAGCTGATGAACTTCAACTTCTTTTTCCAGCATAATGCAATGGATCATCACTGCTCTTTTGATGGTGACTTCAGAACGGTTGCTAGTGGGCAGTATAGAGCGCCCAATAAAGTCCAGCCAGCCTCTGGCGACTAGTTTGAGATCTCCTCTTTTGAGTTGGTTTGGGACACCCTTTGTGTTGGTTGTCCATTTGGCTCCAGGGAGGCATATGTCCTCTAGGATTTTGTCCAAGCTTTGATTTGGTCTCATCATTCTCCTATTAAAGGAGCCTGGGTCATCTTACAGTTGAGGCAGCTTGAAGATCTCCCTTATTTTATCAGGATGGGTGTGAACAATCTTCCCTCTGACTAGAGTTTGATAATCATAGAATGCGATTCCAGCTATTCTCTGCCTGTCTATTTGCCACAGATTAGAGCAGAATTCCTGAACCATGTTTCTTCTCACCTTTGTTTCAGGATTAGCTAGGACTTCCCAGCTCCTGTTTCAAATTTGCTCTTGGATCTCTGGATATTCGTCTTCTTTCAGATCGAATTTAACTTTCGGGATCACTGACCTTAGACCCATTATTTTGTAGTAATGGTCTGAATGTTCTTTGGTTAAGAACTTCCCTTGATTCCAAAGTGGTTTTGGAATATCCTCTTTCTTGCCTCTTGAGTTGGTTTGTTTTCCCTTAGGAGCCATGATCTTGGTGGGTACTGGCTTAGTGATCATGGATAAACACACCAAACTTAGAGGTTTGCTTGTCCTCAAGCAAAATAAAAGAAAGGAGAGGGATAGAGGGAGAGCCAAGTTCGAATTGTGGAAGACAGGGGGAGGCCAAACGAGGATTTAAAGGGAAAGGGGGGTGGGTTTTCAAAAATCTTTTAAAAAGATATGATAGAAAATGTGATTTGGAAAAGATAAGTAAGATAGGAAAAGATGTAGTTTAAAATTGAAAAGATATGAAAGATATTTGAAAAAGATAGATTTGTTCTAAAAAAGATTTGAGAAGAGGTTGAAGAAGAATTGAGAAAGATTTAATTTTAGGATTAAAATATTTAAAAAAAATTTTGGAAAAAGATTGAAAAATGAAAGTATGGGAACATGTTTATGCAAGAAAAATGGATGGAAATATGAAATTTTGAAAAAAAATCAAGTTGGGAACAAAAACTTCCTCCCCTCCATAATCCTGGCGTTAAACGCCCAACTGCTGCTTGTTTTGGGTGTTTAACGCCCATCTGTAGCCTCTTTTGGGTGTTTAACGCCCAGCTGTTGCTTCTGGCTGGCGTTAAATGCCAGAAATCTTTCATCAGTGGGCGTTTTTCTGAACGCCCAGGATGCTGCAAGTATGGCATTAAACGCCCAGAATAGTGCCCATTCTGGCGTTTAACGCCCAAAAAGGTATCATTACTGGCGTTTTCTTGCCAGTGAGCTCCTTCTCCCTGTTCTGCATTCTGAATCCTTCTGTAACCTTGTGAACTTATGTAATTGATTCTTTACTTTGAAGATTATTCATATTAAACTTGTATACATAAAAATAAATAAATAAATAAATAAATAAAAAGCTTTGCTAATGGCTGGGTTGGCTCCCAGCAAGCGCTTCTTTACTATCGTTAGCTGGACCTTGCTGAGCTTTTAATCTAGCCTCAGCCTTGAGCACTGTTGCTCAACATTGCCTTCAAGATAATGCTTGATTCTCTGTCCATTAACAATGAACTTCTTATTAGAATCAATGTCTTGTAGCTCCACATAGCCATATGGTGACACACTTGTAATCACATATGGCCCCCTCCACCGGAATTTTAGTTTCCCGGGGAATAGCCTGAGCCTAGAGTTAAATAGCAGAACCTTCTGTCTTGGTTCAAAGAGTCTAGATGACAGCTTTCTGTCATGCCACCTTTTTGCCTTTTCTTTGTAAAGCTTGGTATTTTCGAAAGCAGTGAGTCTGAATTCCTCTAGCTCATTCAGCTGGAGCAACCTTTTTTCTCCAGCTAATCTGGCATCAAAGTTTAGGAATCTGGTTGCCCAGTAGGCCTTATGTTCCAGTTCCACGGGCAGACGACAGGCCTTACCATACACAAGCTGGTATGGAGAGGTCCCTATAGGAGTCTTGAATGCTGTTCTGTAAGCCCACAGAGCATCATCCAAGCTTCTCGCCCAATCCTGTCTACGGGTACTTACAGTCCGTTCCAGGATTCTTTTTATTTCTCTATTAGAGACTTCAGCTTGCCTGTTTGTCTGTGGATGATATGGAATTGCCACCTTGTGGCTAATTCCGTACCAAACCATAGCAGAGTAAAGCTATTTATTGCAGAAGTGAGTGCCCCTATCACTGATTAGTGCTCTAGGGACACCAAACCTGCTGAAGATATGTTTCTGGAGGAACTTTAGCACTGTCCTAGTATCATTAGTGGGTGTGGCAATGGCCTCTACCCATTTGTATACATAGTCGATTGCCACCAGAATATAGGTGTTTGAGTATGATGGTGGGAAAGGCCCCATGAAGTCAATACCCCATACATCAAACAACTCAATCTCCAAGATTCCTTGTTGAGGCATGGCGTAACCATGAGGCAGATTACCAGCTCTCTGGCAACTATCACAGTTACGTACAAACTCTTGGGAATCTCTATAGAGGGTAGGCCAGTAGAAGCCACATTGGAGGACCTTGGTGGCTGTTCGCTCACCTCCGAAGTGGCCTCCATATTGTGATCCATGGCAATGCCATAAGATCTTCTGTGCTTCTTCTCTAGGCACACACCTATGGATTATTCCGTTTGCACATCTCTTAAAGAGATATGGTTCATCCCACAAGTAGTACTTTGCATCAGTAATTAATTTTTTCTTTTGTTGCCTGCTGTACTCCTTGGGTATGAACCTTGCAGCTTTATAGTTTGCAATATCTGCAAACCATGGTGTTTCCTGAATGGCGAACAAATGCTCATCCGAAAAGATTTCAGAGATCTCAATAGAGGGAAAGGACGCCCTTTCTACTGGTTCTATCCGGGACAGATGATCAGCCACTTAGTTTTCTGTCCCTTTTCTGTCTCTTATTTCTATATCAAACTCTTGCAAAAGCAACACCCATCTTATTAGCCTGGGTTTTGAATCCTGCTTTGTAAGTAGATATTTAAGAGCAGCATGGTCAGTGTACACAATCACTTTTGATCCTACTAAGTATGATCTAAACTTGTCAATGGCATAAACCACTGCAAGCAATTCTTTTTCTGTGGTTGTGTAATTTTTCTGGGCATCATTTAAAACACGACTAGCATAATAAATGACATGCAGAAGTTTGTCATGCCTCTGCCCCAATACTGTACCAATGGCATGGTCACTGGCATCACACATTAGTTCGAATGATAATGTCCAGTCTGGTATAGAAATAACTGGTGCTGTGACCAGCTTAGCTTTCAGAGTTTCAAACGCCTGCAGACACTCTGTGTCAAACACAAATGGCATGTCAGCAGCTAGCAGGTTACATAGAGGTTTTGTAATTTTTGAAAAATCCTTTATAAACCTCCTATAGAATCCTGCATGCCCTAGAAAGCTTCTGATTGCCTTAACATTGGCAGGTGGTGGTAATTTTTCAATTACCTCGACCTTAGCTTGATCCACCTCTATTCCCTTGTTCGAAATCTTGTGCCCAAGGACAATTCCCTCAGTCACCATAAAGTGACATTTTTCCCAGTTTAAAACCAGGTTAGTCTCTTGGCATCTTTTTAGAATCAGTGTCAGGTGATCAAGACAGGAGCTAAATGAGTCTCCATATACTGATAAGTCATCCATGAAGACTTCCAGAAATTTTTCTACCATATCAGAAAAAATAGAGAGCATGCATCTATGAAAGGTTGCACGTGCATTACACAGCCCAAATGGCATCCTTCTGTAGGCAAATACTCCAGATGGGCATGTAAATGTTGTTTTCTCTTGATTCTGGGGATCTACTGCAATTTGATTGTAGCCTGAATAGCCATCCAAAAGTAGTAATAATCATGACCTGCTAGTCTTTCTAGCATCTGGTCTATGAATGGTAAAGGAAAATGATCCTTTCTGGTGGCTGTATTGAGCCTTCTGTAGTCAATACACATGCGCCACCCTGTAACTGTTCTTGTAGGAACCAGTTATTTTTTTCATTATGAACCACTACCATGCCTCCCTTTTTGGGGACAACTTGGACAGGGTTCACCCAGGGGCTATCAGAAATAGGATAAATAATCCCAACCTCCAGTAACTTGGTGACCTCTTTCTGCACCACTTCCTTCATGGCCGGATTTAGCCGCCTCTGTGGTTGAACCACTGGCTTAGCATCGTCCTCCAATAGGATCTTGTGCATGCATCTTGCTGGGCTGATGCCCTTAAGATCACTTATGGACCACCCAAGAGCTGTCTTGTGTGTCCTTAGCACTTGAAGTAGCGCTTCCTCTTCCGAGGGATTTAAAGCAGAGCTTATGATCACCGGAAAAGTGTCACCTTCTCCCAGAAATGCATATTTCAGGGATGGTGGTAATGGTTTGAGCTCGGGTTTAGGAGGTTTTTCCTCTTCCTGAGGAAGTTTCAGGGACTCTTTCAATTCCTCTGAATCCTCCAGATCAGGCTAAACATCTTTAAAGATGTCTTCTAGCTCTGATTCGAGACTCTCAGCCATGTTGATCTCCTCCACTAAAGAGTCAATAAGATCAACTTTCATGTAGTCTTTTGGTGTGTCTGGATGCTGCATGGCTTTGACAGCATTCAACTTAAACTCATCCTCATTGACTCTCAGGGTTACTTCCCCCTTTTGGACATCAATGAGAGTTCGTCCAGTTGCTAGAAAAGGTGTTCCTAGAATGAGAGTAGCACTCTTGTGCTCCTCTATTTCCAGCACTACAAAGTTAGTGGGGAAGGCGAATGGCCCAACCCTGACAATCATGTCTTCAATCACGCCTGATGGGTATTTAATGGAGCCATCAGCAAGTTGGAGACATATCCGGTTCAGTTTGACTTCTTCAGTTAAACCAAGCTTTCTGATAGTGGATGCAGGTATTAGGTTGATGCTTGCCCCAAGATCACATAAAGCTGTCTTGGTGCAATTATCCTCTAATATGCATGGTATCATAAAGCTCCCAGGATCTTTAAGCTTTTCTGGGAAGCTTTTCAGAATGACTGCACTACATTCTTCAGTGAGGAGAACTCTTTCAATTTCTCTCCAATCCTTCTTATGACTCAAGATCTCTTTCATGAACTTGGCATAAGAGGGTATTTGCTCAAGTGCCTCTACAAACAGAATCTTTATTTCAAGAGTCCTGAGATAGTCTGCAAAGCGGGCAAATTGCTTATTCTGCTCCTCTTGGCGGAGTTTTTGAGGATAAGGCATTTTGGCTCTGTATTCCTCAACCTTAGTTGCTGCAGGTTTATTTCCTACAGAGGTGGTTGGAGAAGCCCTTTTAGAGGGGTTGCTATCAGCACCTGGGTGTGTCTGATCCCTCACTGGCGTTTGGATGCCAGGGTTAGAAGCTTGATTGGCGTTGGACGCCAGCTTCTTACCTGTTTCTGGCGTTTGAACGCCAGAACTGAGCTTCCATTGGGCGTTTGACACCAGCTCCTTGCCTGTTTCTGGCGTTTGAACACCAAAATTATTCCTCTCTGGGCTCTTACTGTCCTTAGAGGGATTTTAGATAATATTTTGCTCATCCTCTGTCAGTTGTTCTTTCCTTGGCTTTTTGCTGCTCTGAAGTGAGGTATTTAATGTTTTCCCACTTCTTAATTGAACTGCCTGGCACTCTTTTGTTATCTGCTTTGATAACTGTTGTTTTGTCTGATTCAATTGTGCCTCCATATTTTTATTAGCATTTTAGTGTCTTGTAGCATCTCCTTGAATTCTGCTAGCTATTTTGTTAGAAAGCACAATTGTTGATTGAGTTCAGCAACTTGTTCTGGAGGACCCAGTTCAGTAGACACTGCTTTGGCTTTTTCTTTTATGGAGGACCCATTACTTATGTACAGATGCTGGTTTCTAGCAACTATATCAATAAGCTCTTGAGCCTCTTCAATAGTTTTTCTCATGTGTATAGATCCACCAGCTGAGTGGTTGATGAGACACAGAAGTTGGTAAATTAAAAATTATTAAAACAGTTACGTTGCAAGTATAGTTCTTAACTCACCGAAAATCTGCATATCAATTTAGAAATATGTCACAAAGAGTTTAAATTAAAAATTACTGGAATTTAAGTCCTAGGTCGTCTCCCAACGAGTTGCAGAAAAGTGTGCTATTTTATTAATCAGATGTTCCAAGAAGTTGAATTAAGTAGGTGGAAAATTAAATTGAGAAAATTCAAATAATATGAATAAAGCCCTTGACTGGGAGTTGATTAGTTGGAATCTCTATCATTGATGGGATGATTTCAAGATTAATTTATAATTAATGATTGTTCTGTTTAGTTATCCTTTACTAGGTAAAGGAAAGTCAAACAAGTTGGAATGCTAGATCTGTTCACGAGTTGCAACCCACTTAGTTCAAAGGGATTGGTGTTAGTGATTAGATAACAATCCAACAGTTAATCCAATTACAAATTTTCTTTCAATCCTTCCAACTCAAGAGTTCCTTTCAATCAAATCCCTATCATGTGAGGAAACTACTCACTCATTGTAAATAATAAATCCATAACACATGAAAGGGAATTAAAAGAAGACATGATTATTGGAATGAAAAATAAATTAAAATGGAAGAAATAATCCTTGTACTAAATAATCATGAAAGTATTCAAATGACAAAATTGAACAAAGCAAAGAACATGGAAGAATAAAACCAAGTTAAGAGAACGAACTAGAATGACGAAGTCTTGATGAGGAAATAAATCTTCTCAATGTTCCAATGCTAAGACCAATTGAAAATTAAAATTCTTAAACCTAGAGAAAGAAACCTAAAGGAGTAAAACTAGATCTAAAACTGAAAACTATGTAGAATGAATGTTGTCTTTTGTTTCTGCATATTCTCTGGCTCTAGTCTGCTGTTTCGGGCCGAAAACTGGGTCCAAATAAGGTCCAAAATCGCCCCCAGCGAATTCTGCAGATTATGCAGATCGCACATGTCACGCGATCGCGTCATCCATGCGGACGCGTCATTCGCATTTTTCCTTGCCACGCGTTCACGTCGTCCACGCTACCGCGTTGCTTTAGCTTTTCCAATCCGCGTGGCCGCGTGAGCCATGAGGCCGCGTCACTGCAATTTGCTCTCCTTCGCGCAGTCGCGTGAGCCATACGATCGCGTCACTTCTCGTTGGTTTTCTCCTCAAATTCTTGTGTTTCTTCCATTTTTGCTAGCTTACTTTCCAATCTCCAACTCGTTCATGCCCTATAAAGTCTGAAACACTCAACACACAGATCACGGCATCGAATGGAATAAAGGAGAATTAAAATTACATAATTAAAGTCTCTAGGAAGCAGTTTTCAAACATGTTATAAATTCAGGAAGGAATTATAATTTCATGCTAATTTAATGAATAAGTGGGTAAGGATCATGATAAAACCACACAATTAAACACAATATAAACCATAAAATAGTGGTAATATATAGGGTAATCACTCTATCCTTCTCTAATCATGCTTTCTAACTTTTGTTCTTCTCCTAACCAATCAACAACAGTTAATATACCAATGCAAACATCATGAGGTCTTTTCAAGGTTGTAATGGGGCTAAGGTACAGGTAGGGGTATACATTTGGTCAAGTGAGCTAATAAATTGAATCTTTAATTAACCCAAGCTTAAACCCAACCTATATATTTTTAATGTAATCTTAAAGTTCATACCTAGCTACCCAGAATTCCCTTTTTCTATCCATACTCATGTATCAACTTTATATTTAGTTCTATCATATGTGCATTGATCTTTGAATTCTGAATTTAACATTGGGGTAATTTTTTGTCCCCTTATTTATTTATATAAATTTTATTTTTATTTTTTTTATTTTTTTGACATTAAAATAAATATAGCTTATCAATGCACATAGATTTTTAATTCTTATAGTTTCACATGAGTAGGTATCCAAATTCCCATTAAATTCTCATGACACATTCCCTTAACAACTTTTGTTCTCACAATTTCCCATACTTAACTAGCACACACAATTCTATCTTAAGCTAACAAAGATTCAATTTGGGATATACAATTGTTTTTCAGCTTAAGGTTAGTAATGTGGTAAAATATAGAACAAATGGGATTTAAAGGCTCAAAGTGGTTAACAAAGGTAATTGAAAAGGGTAGGCTTAATTTGGATAAGTGAGTTTAAACAAATAATGGCCTCAATCATGTGCAAGCATGCAAATATAATAAATATTGGACATATAAGATAAAATAAAATATAGATTACAATCATAGAGAAGTAAACACACAAGAATGAAATAATTATGGTTAAATAATGTAACCATACATAAAGGCTCAAATCTTTCACAGGTTGTGTGTTCTTTAGCTCAAATGTCATGTTCCAAATACAACTCAAGCAAATTTATCATAAAAATTTTGAAAAATTAGTGAAATTTTGTTCCAAAGATAGAGTCTTAAAAGAAACTTATTGTCTTTTCAATCAAGTTGAATATGCATGCAACTATCCTAACCTATGCAATTTATTCTATTCTATAAAAGAAAGAAAATCTAACTAAAATATCCTAATTATTGGTGCTAGAGAAGAGAAATTACCTCTGGAAGTCATGTACTGACCGACCCCCCCACACTTAAGGCTTTGCACCGTCCTCGGTGCCGTCTGTCAGGAACAGGGGTGGGTTGGTGGCAGTATCTCCACAGTCGGAACCATTATGGCTCCCTGTGCTGGTAAAAGAAGTGGAGTCCGGGGTATCCGAGTCCATGAAGTATCCCTTGAGTAGCTCCTTGAGGTGTTTGAATAGGCGCTTGTTACGGCGCTCTCTCATCTTTGCTTTCTGTTCTTGCCGATCCAACCTTTCGATTATCTGCTGGAGCAATTCATCAGTTGTAGGTGCTTGTGGTGTTGAAGAAGGATTATCTTCAACTGGAGTAGTAGGAAGGCTTGTAGTGGCTGCTGGGAGTTTGAGGTATTTCCCGTTAGGGACATACTGATCATCCCGTGGAAGCACGACTTTGGTGTCCCCAGCTCTGTAGGAGACTCCGACTGCTGAGACAAGATCTGAGACCAAGGCGGGAAAAGGTAAGTTGCCCGTAATTTGTACGTGTCCCATAGCATTCCGGATATGTCTTGAGAGATGCAGAGGTTGGTCTGTAAGGATGCACCATAGTAGAACAGCCATGTCCGCAATGAAGGAGGACTCATGAGTGCTAGGGAAAGACGTAATGGGACATGATCTGTGCCCAGACGCGAGCCTCCAAGGTAAGTGCTGAAGCCAAGATTCCCTTAGGGCGGGTACAGTAGTATCCGTAGATCCAACGGCTGCCAGATAATGCGACAACTCCGAGAACGGAGTCCCAGTCAAATTGGTACCTCTGGCGCTTAAGTGTGGCTTCTTGGAAGGCGTCTATTCCTTCTGGAATAGGGGGAAGACTCAGAGCTTGCTGAATGGTCTCTTCTGTGATGGGGACATGCTTCTGCCGGACATAAACAGACTACAGGGTTGGCATGTAGAAGTTAGAGTAGAACTCAACTACCCAAGAAAGATTGACCTGCCTTGGCTGTCTCCGTAGGAAACCCCATTGTCTTCGTTCAATTTGCGGCTCAACAAAGGAAGCAATATTGGACGGGATGATAAGAAGGTATTCATTGTTATAGTTTCTTTCTGCCAGGATAAGGATCATCTGTTCACAGTAGCGATTGGGAAATCGCGCAGTGTCCTTTGCTGGAAAGGCTTTCTCCTTCTCATCAACCTTTATTATCCTCTTAACTCTTTTTGTTGAGGGCTTGACTGCGGTTGAAGAAGGCTCTGCCACTAATGCTCTTTTAGTTCCTCTTCTTGCTAGTGGTTTGGAAGTAGCTTTCTCTTTTCCTTTCTTGGTGGCCATCCTGAAAGAAGGGAAGAGAAAGTAAATTAAATTCAAAGAGATATACAGCAAGGAAGGAAACAGAAAAGAGGGTGATGGATGCACATTAAGATATACTGACATTATCACATGTTCGCGAGTACATGTGAAAAGCCAACAATGGAAAATAGCTAGTGCATATAAAGGCAAGTGACTGCAAGGTGTTTATTGGCATGCCGGGAAAGGGCATGAGTAGCATAGACCAAGCAATACTTTGTAACAAACCATCACGTTTGTATTGACAATTAAATTCAATTAATACAATAGTAAAGGAAAGTTGTGAAAAGCAAGCATTGAATAGTATAACAACATAGAGAAGTGCATAATGCCATTTGAGCTTTTTCACAAACACATAGCATGCATGTTGAATAAGGTATAGAAAATATGAAGGTGAACATGCAAGCAATCCCTTAAATAGAATAAAAATAATTGTCAAACAATTTGCAACAATCCACAAGCATATAATGAGGGATAATGACTCAAAAAAGAAAAACAATTAAATTTCTAACACCATGTAAAAAGGAAAAGAAAAAGAAAGAAAATATGAATAATGAAAAGAAAAAGAAAAGAAAAGAAAATACATATAAAATAATAAGAATGATAGAAAAAGAAAGAGGGAGGAAGAAAGTAAAACCTTGTTAATGGAGAAGGAAGAAATAAGGAGGGAAAAGGAAAATTAGGATTTGGAGGAGAGAAAGATAAGATATGTGGTAATTTTAGGTTGAGCTGTGCGGCGCATGCGACGCGGCCGCGTGGGGCACGTGTTCGCGTGGATGCGCTTCAAGTATGGTGACGCGATCGCGTCGATCACTCGGTCGCGTGACCCATGTTATGCGTCTGGCGCGAGTGCAGCCTCGCACCAGCACAACTCTCTGTTCAAATTAATTTGTTTGCCAAAATTGGGACGGCGCGATCGCGTGGGTCACGCGATCGCGTGAGTGTGCGCCAGAAAATGGATGACGCGATCGCGTCGGTGATGCAGTCGCGTGATAAGGATTGTGCTTCCAGCACCAATCCAGCATCACTCTCGCACAATATGTCATTGTGCACCCTTTTACGTCGAAAACTCAGGGCACACGGCCGCGTGGGGCACGTGGTCGCGTGGGAGGCCATGATTCCCATGCGACGCAAACGCGTCAGCGACGCGGTCGCGTGGGTTGATTTGTGCCATTGGAACGCCTCCAGCCACACTCCAGCGTGACTTTCTGTTCATTTTTATTTTTCTTTATTCTCCCTGTGACGCGGACGCGTCGCTGATGCGATCGCGTCACGTAGCAAAAAAAATTATTTTTTTTGAAAATAAAAACATGTAAATGCAGATGCACGAAAGTACTAAGAAAGAGAAGAGTTATTGAATAGGAAAAACTAAAAATAAGGATAAGAACGATCATACCATGGTGGGTTGTCTCCCACCTAGCACTTTGCTTTAACGTCCGTAAGTTGGACGCTCCACTAGCTCAATCTTCTGCTATGTGGGGATCTTCCAAGAGGAAGATCTCAAGCACCTTGTTTCTCTGCATCTTCTCACCATGGTATAGCTTCAGGCGTTGTCCATTAACCTTAATAAGTTCAGAGCTTGAAGGATGGCTTAGGTGATAAACTCCGTATGGTTCGGCCTTCTCTACTCTGTATGGACCTTCCCATCTTGATCTCAACTTACCTGGCATGAGCCTTAGTCGAGATTTGTAAAGGAGGACTAAATCCCCAGGTTGGAACTATCTCTTCTTGATGTTTTGATCATGTACAGCCTTCATCTTTTCCTTGTATATTCTGGAGTTTTCATAAGGTTCTAGGCGAAGGCTCTCCAGTTCCTGCAGTTGCAACTTCCTTTCAGCTCCCGCTTTCTCAATTCTCATGTTGCACTCCTTAACTGCCCAAAAAGCTCTGTGTTCTACTTCAACTGGGAGATGACAAGCTTTTCCATAAACCAAGCAGAAAGGGCTCATCCCAATGGGTGTCTTGTATGCTGTTCTATATGCCCAGAGTGCATCTTGTAGCCTGGTGCTCCAGTCTTTTCTATGAGGCTTTACTATCTTTTGCAAGATACGCTTAATTTCTCTGTTTGACACCTCGGCTTGCCCATTAGTTTGGGGATGGTAAGTTGTTACAACTTTATGAATTATCCCATGCTTCTTCATTAATCCTGTTAGTCTCCTGTTACAAAAATGGGTGCCTTGATCGCTCACGATTGCTCGTGGTGATCCGAAGCGACATATAATATGGTTTCTCACAAAGGAAACAATAGTGTTAGCATGATCAATGCGGGTAGGAATTGCTTCCACCCATTTGGAAACATAATCCACAGCTAACAATATATAAAAATATCCATTAGAATTTGGAAATGGACCCATGAAGTCAATGCCCCAAACATAAAAAATTTCATAGAAAAGCATAATTTGTTGAGGCATCTTATCCCTCCTGGATATATTACCAAATTTCTGGCCTGGGAGACAAGATTTACAGAACTCAACAGCGTCTCTAAAAAGAGTAGGCCACCAGAATCCACAGTCTAAGATCTTTCTGGCTGTTCTTTGAGGACCAAAATGTCCTCCACTCTCAGATGAGTGACAGGCCTCTAAAATGGACTGGAATTCTGATTGAGGCACACAACGTCTAATTACTTGATCAGTGCCACATCTCCAAAAATATGGGTCATCCCATATATAATATTTAGACTCGCTTTTCAGTTTGTCTCTTTGATGCTTAGAAAAATTTGGAGGAAATGTGCGGGTAACTAAATAATTAGCAACAGGTGCATACCAAGGGACTACCTCAGATACTGCTTGCAGGTTATCAAAAGGAAAATTATCATCTATAGGAGTAGAATCATCCTTAATATGCTCAAGGTGACTCAAGTGGTCTACCACTAAATTATGATTACCACTCCTATCCTTTATTTCTAAATCAAATTCTTGTAACAGCAGTATCCAACGTATGAGTCTTGGTATGGATTCCTTTTTAGCTAATAGATACTTTAAAGCTGCATGGTCTGAATACACTACTACTCTAGTACCAAGTAAATAAGCTCAGAATTTATCCAGAGCAAAAACAATAGCAAGAAGCTCTTTCTCAGTAGTGGTATAGTTGGACTGGGCAGTGTCTAAAGTCTTAGACGCATAAGCAATAACGAAAGGATCCTTACCTTCACGCTGAGCCAGCGCTGCTCCTACTGCATGGTTGGAAGCATCGCACATGATTTCAAACGGCTGGCTCCAGTCTGGTCCTCTCACAATTGGAGCCTGAGTCAGAGCAGTCTTCAGCTTATCAAACGCTTGTGTGCAATCCTCACTGAACTCGAACTCAATATCCTTCTGCAATAATCTGGATAAGGGAAGTGCAACCTTACTAAAGTCCTTAATAAATCTCCTGTAAAATCCTGCATGGCCAAGGAACGAATGGACTTTCCTCACAGAAGAGGGGCAAGGTAAACTAGAAATAACATTCACCTTTGCTGGGTCTACAGAAATGCCATTATTAGATACCACATGTCCTAATACAATTCCTTGTTTTACCATAAAGTGACATTTTTCGAAATTTAATACAAGGTTTGTATTAACACATCTATCTAATACTCTAGATAATCCATCTAAGCAAAGGCTAAAAGAATCACCATAAACACTAAAATCGTCCATAAAAACTTCCATACAGTCCTCAATAAGATCAGAGAAAAGACTCATCAAGCACCTTTGGAAAGTAGCTGGTGCATTGCACAAGCCAAAGGGCATTCTCTTGTAAGCATAAGTCCCAAAAGGACATGTAAAAGTATTCTTTTCCTGATCCTTAGGAGCTATATGAATCTGGAAATAACCTGTGTAACCATCTAAAAAGCAATAATGTGATTTACCTGACAGGCGATCCAGCATTTGAACAATGAATGGAAGTGGGTAGTGATCCTTACGGTAGCTTGGTTGAGACGCCTGTAATCAATGCAGACTCTCCAAGCATTCTGAACTCTAGTTGCTATGAGCTCTCCATGCTCATTCTTCACTGTAGTGACTCCAGACTTCTTGGGCACCACTTGTACTGGGCTTACCCATTCACTGTCTGAAATGGGATATATGATACCGGCTTCCAATAGTCTGGTCACTTCCTTTTTGACAACTTCCAAGATGGTGGGATTCAATCTTCTTTGGGGTTGACGGACAGATCTTGCTCCCTCTTCTAAAAATATTCTGTGCTCACACACTTGAGGGTTGATGCCTACTATGTCTGCCAAGCTCCACCCAATTGCCTTCTTATGCTTCCTCAGCACATCAAGTAACTGCTCTTCTTGTTGAGAAGTAAGTTCCCTTGCAATGATAATTGGAAACCTCTGCTCATCTTCAAGATAAGCATATTTGAGATGTGGAGGGAGGGGTTTCAATTCTAACTTTTGATCATGGGCAGGCTCTGGATTATCTGGAGCATGTGAAAATGACGAAGTGCCCTCATTGTCAGTTAAGAGGGTCCCCATACTTGGACCTTGTCCAGTGTGTGACGTTAGGATTTTTGCCAGTAAAGAATGTCATAAAAACAGTCGCGTTGTAGATATAGTCTCTAAACCGACAAAAATCCCTTCGTACAAACGTTTTGGGTGTCACAAGTAACAAACCCCTTAAAAATTGTTAACCGAGTATTCAAACCTCGGGTCGTCTTCTCAAGGAACTGCGAGGAAGTATGTTCTTATTATTGGTTATAAAGGTTGTAATCGGGGTTTAGAAGGTGAAAAGCAAGTAATTTAAATGACGAGTGAATTAAATGGCAATTAAAAATAAATAATAACTGTAAAGCAACTTTTGGCAACGTAGAGAAATTAGAGGTCCAACTTAGTTATCTCTCTCAACAATAATGAAAGTTGAATCTAAACTCCACTTGGTCAACCTTTACCAGGGTAAGGGTAAGTCAAGGGACTAATTAAATTGACCTTTGAATCCTTTTTATCTCCTAAGAAAAGGTTGGGATTACTCAAGTTCAGCTCAATTAGCAAGATCACGATTATCAATTGTCTTGAGTTTAATAACTGTTGAGTTACTAAATTCTTAACCAGAACCAAAAAGGGAAAAAGTAAAATTGCTGGAATAATAATAAAAATGTCCTTAGATGGGACGCAATGATAACTTAAGTCAAAGAGAACAATCATAAACTGGAATACCTCAATTATCATTAATTCAAATAACAGTCTGTAACATGAAATAATTCATAAATCAAATTATAATAATCAATTCAAATGTTGGAATAAATAAATGGAAGTAAAAACTAAAAGAACATTAAACCTGGGATCCAGAGTCACTCTTAAAACAAGAAGAAATCCTAAATCCTAAAAGAGATAGAGAAGATCTCCCTCTCAACTAAATCTAAATCATTGAAAGGTAAAATATGCGAGCTCCCTTTGAATAGAAGCATTCCCACATCTTATAACCTCTGGTCTATGTTGTCTGTACTTGGATCTGGGCCAAAAAGGACTTCAGAATTCGCTGGGGGCGTATTCTGTAATTTCTGGTACGTGGCCTCTGTCACGCGTCCGCGTGGGTCACGCGGTCGCATCAGTCATGCGACCGCGTCATGTGCGTTCTGCTTAAGGCGCGCGGTCGCGTCAGTCATGCGGCCGCGTCGCTGCTGATTCGTGCTTGGCACGCGATCGCGTCATCCATGCGATCGCGTGGGTACCAGTTTCCTTAAAGCTCCGTTTTGTTTTCTCCTTCCATTTTAGTATGTTTTCCTTTTTCATCCTTTAAGTCATTCTGCCTTTAGAAAATATGAAACTACTCAACACACTAATCACGACATCGAATGGAAATAAAAGTAATTAAAATAATTAATTTTAAAGCTTAGGAAACATGTTTTTCACAATATGACATAATAAGGAAGGGAAAGTAAAACCATGCAATTAATGTGAATAAGTAGTTGAAGAGTTGAATAAATCACTCTAATTAAGCACAAAAGAACTCATGAAATATGGGTTTATCAACCTCCCCACACTTAAACACTAGCATGTTCTCATGCTAAATCCAAGGTAAATAATTAAGGTTAAAGTGATGGAATGTTATGAAATGCAACCTATGCTAAATGCATCTACCTAATGGGTCATGCAATTCTAATTCATCTACTTATATATAAAGCTTACATGTAGCTAAGTTAATTCACATTCTCAAGGAGTTATGTATATATATATATATATAGCTAACCCTTAAATAATAAAGCATTTTAGCAAATGAGATGGGAAAGAAAACATTGTACAAACGTGCAAAACAATTAGTAAATTTTAAGCACAGATATATGTTGATGAGTTATTGAACCCTCACTGGATTTTGTGTTTACTCTCTAGTCACTCAGTGTTTATTGGGTTTATTCACTCTATTTTTCTTTTTATTCTTAATTTCTACAGCTTTGTTTTTCATCTAACCAATCAACAATTATAGAATATAGTCATACCAAAAAGTCATGAGGTCTTAATTAAGGTTGTAATGGGGCCAAGGTAAAGGTAAGGATTTATGTATAGGGTTAAGTGAGCTAATAAGCGAATCCCTAATTAGACTAAGATCTCACCTAACATACACATCTAGTAAAATAAATTTTTTTTACCTAATTTCCCATAATTTCCAACTTATTGTTACATGCTCATGTTTCACTTTTTATTTTTATTCCATGTGCATTGTTTTCATTGGGGAATTTCTTTTTGTATCCCCTTTTATTTAGATGCTGAAAAATAATTTTTTTTAATCCTTTTGTTTCTATTACCCATGTTCCCAAAAGGTTTCCCACATTTAACTCTATTCATAATTTTCTATCTTAAGCTAACTAAGGATTCACTTGGGATTTTCCTTTGTTTTTCTGCTTAAGGCTAGTAATTTGGCTAAATAGAATAAAGGGGTTTTAAAAGGCTCAAGGGGGCTAACAAGGGTGATGTAAAAGGCGGGCTAATTTGGGGTGAGTGAGCTAAAATCAAATGATGGCCTCAATCATTCTCTTGGTACGTATCTATTCTATATTCTATAATTGGACATATAGATTAAAGCAAAGGAAAGAACATCAGAATAAAAAGAAATGTAACACACAGAAATGAAATTATGGTTTGAATGCAACCATACAATTTAAGCTCAAGACTCACAGGCTGTGTGTTCTCTAACTCAAGCATCGTATATCATTTATATATTTTATGCAGGTTTAGTTAAAAATTCCCATTATTCTCTTGAAAAAAATTATTTAGGGTAGCTTTTAAAGTTTTAATGTTCCTCCTTGATGAAATGTTGTCAACTAACATGTAATGCTATATATACAAGGTGTGGGTTGTTTTGATTCTGTTAAAGTTTCTAGTTTACTTCCTTTTTGTATTTTTTATTTAAACTATACTATCTTATGCTAAAAAGGGTAAACTATACTAATTAATCCATTAATAAATCAGAATTGCAAACTAAACTAGATAACTAAAATAAACTAAATGGCTAAAGTAAGAACTAAAGATGCAAAATGCAGAAAATAGAGTAAAATACACAAGTAGCAATGTATAAGTACTCAGAAAATAACAGTAAAAGAAAAAGAGAAAAATACAGAAAAATATCCAAAAAAATAAAAGAAAAAGTATATAGTAGTTCACCAGAATAAACGCCAGAGATGGCGACCTCCCCACACTTAAAATGAAGCATTGTCCCCGATGCTCAATCAAGCCGGGTGTGAAGGAGTGTTATCACTGGTAGGGATGGTAGCTAGGGTCTCTGTGGCGGGGGTGGGGGGCGGTGGTCGCAGAGGCAGTGGCAGAGAGGGGAGAGGAGAGGAGGAAGGGAGAAGAAGGGAAGGGAGGGGGTTGGGGCGGCGGCGTACGGGGTGGCGGCGGCGTCTGGGTGACCGGCGGTGGCGGCTGGGTGGTGCTTGGAGGGAGAGGGGGCAGAGAGGGAGAAGAGGGTTGGGGGTGGGGGGCTCACGACTGATAGGGTTCGCGGGCTGAGGGGTTATATTTTCGAATCCACGCGGCCGCGTGGGGCACGCGGTCGCGTGATTGGGACGAAAATGGGAGTGACGCGATCGCGAGGGGTGCGCGATCGCATGAGAAGGGGGGGAAGAAGGGTGGCGCGATCGCGTGAGTCGCGCGACCGCGTCGCTGGAATTTGTGCTAAACGCACGACTCCAGCGCCGTTTTAGCGCAACTCTCTGTCTCCTTTTGGGTTGATGTGTAATCCATGCGACGCGATCGCGTCACTCACGCGGTCGCGTGGGATTGGTATTGGGTAAGTAACGCGATCGCATGGGGCATGCGATCGCGTGGACCAATCTGTGAGAAACGCACAGGTGCCGCACGATTCCAGCCCAACTTTCTGTTCGTTGGATCCTTACGCCGATATATATATCACGCGGCCGCGTGGTTCACGCGGTCGCATGGGTGGTGTTTTTCGCGATTTGACGCGATCGCATGGGGCATGCGGTCGCGTCGTGCAACCCCTCTTTTTTTTTTTACCGAAAAATGCAGGATGAAGTGATGAACATGAATGCCATGCATGATTCCAGGTTAATGTCAAAATAATTAAAAAAAATAAATTGAAAACAATAAACAAGAAATAGATTGAGAAAGAAGCGACCATACCATGGTGGATTGTCTCCCACCTAGCACTTTTAGTTAAAGTCCTTAAGTTGGACATCGGAAGAGTATCCTGTTATGGTGGCTTATTTTAAATTCGTCCAAAAATTTCCACCAGTGCTTGGAATGCCAATAGCCTCCGGGGTCCCAAACTAAGCATGTGAAGCTTCTGAGCAGCTTCAAACCGATATTCAGCCTCCCGGAATGATGAATGTCAGAACATAATTCATGATCCCAAGCTGTGTTTTTAGATCTGCCTCCGTTTTGATTTGCAAGTTTCCATTCGGGCGAGTTAAAAAGTAGAATCTCACTGTGGTGACCAAACGTTCTCCGTGATCCATGCAATGGAGCATGATACCAATCCGTGTACTTCGAGGTGAAGCGTTGAACCTTATTGAACCTGGTGTACCAGTTCTGAGTACGAGCCAATTCCCTCTTACTCTTAAAGCCGCAGAGAGCTTTAAGTTGGCCATCTGTTTCAAGCAAACCATATTCAAGTGAATAAGTAAAACTATAAGTTAAGGATTGTACCCACTTGAAGCCTGTATTGGGTGGTAATGGCCTTGGGATAGGTGTTTTTGGTGGTTCTGCAAGTTCCGTTTCCTTGTGCTCTTCTGTGAATTCTTCCACTTCCTTGCAAAGATCTTCAATTGTATCATGGTCAAAGTCTTCTATGTCTTCCTCATCACTCGAGTTATAGATTGGAGGTTGAGAGAAATCTACCTCCGTATCATCTTCATATTCACTTGGGGAAGATTCTTCAATCTCAGAGAATTCACTTGCGAACGCAAGTTCATCACTAGGAGAACTAGACTTGTTACTATCATCATCAAGGAAATTTGCTTCTTGGATTATTCCGTCTGATTCTTCGTAAACGACTTGCCTTGGAGATTGTACGGTATCCTCCTTAGCATCAACTGTGGCATCTTGGACGGAGTTTTCCTCAATTCTGGATTCCCAAGGAAGTTTCGCATCGCCTAGATCTTCAACCAACTCTTCTTCTTGAACAATGATAGCTTCTTCCACTTGTTCTAGTACGAATTCGTTCTCTGTCTTGTCCACTGGAGTTTCTAGTATTTCTTTCATGCTACGCTCTTCATCGGGCTGTCCACATGGAGCTGTGGTTGATCCT
Source organism: Arachis ipaensis (assembly GCF_059453495.1). Taxonomy (NCBI): domain Eukaryota; kingdom Viridiplantae; phylum Streptophyta; class Magnoliopsida; order Fabales; family Fabaceae; genus Arachis; species Arachis ipaensis. The sequence goes on from NC_142439.1 coordinate 101,030,456, forward strand.
TGTATATTTGAGCACCTAGTGGCCCATTGAATTAGTGCTTGCTCCAGTTGTTGAATGGTTGTTTAAAATTTAATTACTGTTTCTTTTAGGCGATCCTTTGCTTTGCGGTTTGCCAGACTTGGACATGATACAAAGGAAAGTAGTGATGATTGGGAACGATTGGATTGGCATTAGGGTAAGGAAGGATCATATGATGGTGAATGGTGAAGAGAAGCTTGTGAGTGTGGTGGTTCGAGGTTATGTTGAAAGGATGGTTCATATGCACGGGGTGGGGCTTGTTGGTAGTTACAAGGTTGTCCACCATGTCTTTCAGCTGGGTATGCACGGTGGAATGGTCTTTGTCCATGATATCTCGGAGGGTGTTGCTGCCAAAAGGGTTGATTAGATCCTCTTGGTTCCATCCATCCTTGATTGGTCTGACCTTGATGCACATTCCTGCTGTAACGTCTATTTCCTTTAACAATATTAGAACCAAACTCAAAGCGAGAGGGGTGAGAGTTCATAGTAGCAAATAAAGATAAAAAGGAAAAACAAAAATAGATAAACAAGCAAAAGAAAAATATTTACAATAACCAATAATAAGGCACACGTTAGCAGTTCCCCGGCAACGGCGCCATTTTGACGTTAGGATTTTTGCCAGTAAAGAATGTCATAAAAACAGTCGCGTTGTAGATATAGTCTCTAAACCGACAAAAATCCCTTCGTACAAACGTTTTGGGTGTCACAAGTAACAAACCCCTTAAAAATTGTTAAACGAGTATTCAAACCTCGGGTCGTCTTCTCAAGGAACTGCGAGGAAGTATGTTCTTATTATTGGTTATAAAGGTTGTAATCGGGGTTTAGAAGGTGAAAAGCAAGTAATTTAAATGACGAGTGAATTAAATGGCAATTAAAAATAAATAATAACTGTAAAGCAACTTTTGGCAACGTAGAGAAATTAGAGGTCCAACTTAGTTATCTCTCTCAACAATAATGAAAGTTGAATCTAAACTCCACTTGGTCAACCTTTACCAGGGTAAGGGAAAGTCAAGGGACTAATTAAATTGACCTTTGAATCCTTTTTATCTCCTAAGAAAAGGTTGGGATTACTCAAGTTCAGCTCAATTAGCAAGATCACGATTATCAATTGTGTTGAGTTTAATAATTGTTGAGTTACTAAATTCTTAACCAGAACCAAAAGGGGAAAAAGTAAAATTGCTGGAATAATAATAAAAATGTCCTTAGATGGGACGCAATGATAACTTAAGTCAAAGAGAACAATAATAAACTGGAATACCTCAATTATCATTAATTCAAATAACAGTCTGTAACATGAAATAATTCATAAATCAAATTATAATAATCAATTCAAATGTTGGAACAAATAAATGGAAGTAAAAACTAAAAGAACATTAAACCTGGGATCCAGAGTCACTCTTAAAACAAGAAGAAATCCTAAATCCTAAAAAGAGAGAGAGAAGATCTCCCTCTCAACTAAATCTAAATCATTGAAAGGTAAAATATGCGAGCTCCCTTTGAATAGAAGCATTCCCACACTTTATAACCTCTGGTCTATGCTGTATGTACTTGGATCTGGGCCAAAAAGGGCTTCAGAATTCGCTGGGGCGTATTCTGTAATTTTTGGTGCGTGGACTCTGTCACGCGTCCGCGTGGGTCACGCGGTCGCGTCATTCGGAGCTTTTCCTTTCCATGCGGTCGCGTCAGTCATGCGGCCGCGTCGCTACTGATTCGTGCTTGGCACGCGATCGCGTCATCCATGCGATCGCGTGGGTACCAGTTTCCTTAAAGCTCCGTTTTGTTTTCTCCTTCCATTTTAGTATGTTTTCCTTTTTCATCCTTTAAGTCATTCTGCCTTTAGAAAATCTGAAACTACTCAACACACTAATCACGGCATTGAATGGAAATAAAAGTAATTAAAATAATTAATTTTAAAGCTTAGGAAACATGTTTTTCACAATATGACATAATAAGGAAGGGAAAGTAAAACCATGCAATTAATGTGAATAAGTAGGTGAAGAGTTGAATAAATCACTCTAATTAAGCACAAAAGAACTCATGAAATATGGGTTTATCAGTGTGCCTCTCTTCTAACTCTTCCTTGTGAACTTCAGCTACACTTTCGTCTATGACATCACACTGAAAGATAGAACGATCTTCTGGAGGGTTGTCAATGACTCCATTCAGATTGAAGATTACTATGCGGCCATCTATTTCAAAGGAGTATGTTCCTGAAAAGGCATCCAATTTGAATTTTGATGTCTTCAGGAATGGTCTTCCAAGTAGGATTGATGATGGCTTATCTGAATCATAATGGGGAATCTCTAAGATATAAAAATCAGTGGGGAATGTAAGCCCTTTAATGTTCACCAAAATATCTTCAGCAACTCCAGCCACTGTAATAATGCTTTTATCTGCTAACACAAAATGAGTTGCCGACCTTTTTAAGGGAGGGAGCCTCAAAATATCATATATAGACAAAGGAATTATACTAACACATGCTCCTAAATCACACATGCAATCATAAATTACTACACCACCAATAGTATAGCTAACTATACAAGGACTTGGATCACTACATTTTTCAGGTAATCCTCCCATTAAAGCAGATATAGAACTACCTAAAGGAATAGTTTCTAATTCATTAATGTTGTCTTTATGGATACATAAGTCTTTTAGAAACTTTGCATATTTAGGTACCTGCTGAATAACATCAAAAAGAGGAACAGTTACCTCAACCTTTTTGAATATTTCTACCATTTTGGGGTCGGGTTCTAGCTGCTTCCTGGGCTTCTTTGCAAGTTGTGGAAATGGAATCACCTCATTCTGAGCTTTGTGGCTCAAGTTATGCGTGTTTGAAGAAGGCATGGTCAGGCTGCCAGGTGGGACTTTTGCCCACGTTAACTCCCACGTTAACTAAGTTAACGTGGGAGTTAACGTGGCTCTTTGTGGCTTGTGTTGGCAATGTTAGTGACAATGTTTGGTGTCACTAACATTGTCGACAACTTCTTCTTCTTCACGTTAACTTCCACATGAACTAGGTTAACGTGGGAGTTAACGTGGCTTCTTGGGGATAGTGTGTGTTCATCCCAACGTTAGTGACAATGTTTGGTGTCACTAACGTTGTCGACCACTTTGTTTCCTCACGTTAGCTTCCACGTTAACTAGGTTAACGTGGAAGTTAACGTGGCTTAATGTGACTTGGCCAACGTTAGTGATAATGTTGAATGTCACTAACGTTGGCTTCCTCCCTTTCTTCTTAACGTTAGAGGCCACGTTAACTAAGTTAACGTGGCAACTAACGTGGCCACTTATGAGCTTGGTCCAACGTTAGTGATAATGTTAAGTGTCATTAATGTTGGCTCCATTTCCTTTCTTCAAAGTTAATGCCACTAACTTTTCTCACTAACGTTGGGGCTTTCCTTCCTTCTACGTTAGTGCCCACGTTAGTGTAACTAACGTAGCCACTAACGTGGCTTCTTCTCTTCTTCTTTTGGCCTGAAATCAATCAAACAAAGTGCATCAAAGTCTTGCTCTTAATCATGGGATCATGCATCATCCAATTTATCATATAATTCATGCAAAATTCTCATGAAATCATTCAAAATTCACAATGTTTGCTTGAATCAAGATGTAAGTGAATATCTACCTAAAACTAGCTTATTTCCTAAGAAAATGCATGAAACTACCTTAAAAACAGTAAAGAAAAGGTCAGTAAAACTGGCCAAAATGCCCTGGCATCACAACACCAAACTTAAAGCTTGCTTGTCCCTAAGCAAGTACTGGAACAAGAGAATGATGAATGGAATGTCAAGAGAAAATGAGTCATTCTTGTGGAAGTCATGTCCCTGGTTTTATGGTGGTTTCATGCATAGCAACTTAGGTTCATTCCTTCACTGGCTTTCAGACCTTTATCATGTCCTAGAATACTCACTTTGCTTGCATCCCATGAGACTTTTATTCATTGATCCCTTTTATTTCTTGTCAATTCAGGGCTTATTTGTGTTCTTAGGCTAAGTACTCTGTAAGGGGGTAACTCTTTAAAATAAGCTTTCAGCCAATACTCCCGAACCAGTTGGTTCAAGGTGCTAGGTGTTGAAGCACCCCTAAGGACTTACTTGCTCAAGTCTCTCCCCCATACATACACACCACAGGCACATAGTTTATTTGTTTTCTTTTCTTGAGACCTTGGTGTCCAGCACCTCTTTGGGTTACTAAATGCTCTGTATTGAGGGTTACTCTTGATAGTGGACTTTCAGCTGATAATTCCGAGTTAGTTAACCCAAGTTACCAAGTGATAAAGCACCCCAAAGAGCTTATTCATCCAAGTAGATCCCTCACACAGGAGCACCACAGACACATGCTTCAAAATTAAAACCATTGGTGCCTAGCCTTATTGCTTACTTTTTTTTTCTTTTATTCTTCCACTTTCATTGTTCTTTCCCTCTTTCTTATTAGGATCTTCTTATTTAGCTAGTCTCATGGGGTGTGTCTCAAGCATAGTATTCATGACAGATAGTTGTCTTCCCACCCTTGTGGTTGAATCAACTTAGCTAACTTATTACCACACCACAAACTCATGAACTCATTCCATAGTATGAACTCTACTCTGGTCTTTTAAAAATACTCATTCTCCTTTCATTTGATTCAAAAGGGACAAGCATACTAGTAAGCAAAGTAAGGATGCAGTAATGACATTTAGACTAGAAAACACAGCCTTAATCAATAAAAAGTTTAAAAGACAGAATTGACATGCTTATTCACAAGGAGAAAGCTCACATACATACAAAGAACATAGAAGACAATCATGCAAATTAAAGTGCTGGAAATAAGTAAGAGGAGAAAGGAACTTTACTACCTTGTATTTTATCTTCATTGTTGTTGCCTTTTTCCTCCTATTCTTCCCCTTCCCACACCAGACATAGAATGATTGCTTATACTCAAGCAACAATTAAAACAGTGGTGACGGGGTTTATGATAGATCATGAATGTCTTAAAATAAAGTGTGAGTATGCATGTGTTTCAGCAAGTAAGATTATGGATCACAACAAAAGCACAAGAAGTAAAACAGAGACAATGTGATTGCATTAATAAGTGGTGTTGGCATGGTACTTGCATGAAAGTTAAGTGGCAACACCAAACTTAGTGTGTCACTATCAATTTAGAATATTGCAAGTACCCAGTGAAGATTGAAAATCAAATTGTTGCATAGCAACACCAAACTTAGAATGCAATCATATGCCAAATTATTGAAAGTAAACTACGCAAAGCAAGGAAATGTTACCTACGGTTGGGTTGTCTCCCAACAAGCGCTCTTTTAATGTCATTAGCTTGACATGTTGTTCATGAATTTCTTCCTCTTCTTCCAGTTTGTTAAGAGGAATGACCTCAAGAGGAAAGAGGAGCCAGTTAATGCCCCTTGTTTTGAGTGCCTCTCCCCAGCAAGCATTCTTTTGTTGTTAGCTTGTGTAAACTTGCTTGTTGGGGTAGGGGTGGGATGGCCTTTGGTTGACCTTTTCTTTTTCATAGATATTGTCCTTCTTTTCTTGGTCACCATCCTCTTTTTAGTGCTCATGTTGATTGCCTTCACCACCTTAATTTCAGTACTTGGGTGTTGTATGATGGTTGGAGCATCCTCTTCATCAAGAGCTTCTTGCATTGGTGGTTCAATGAACTCACCCTTTATGCAACTCTCTGTTTTATTGGAGTAGTGTAGACCCCTTGATTGACTTCCTCCCTTTCTTCTACATGATGTTGCATTGAGTCTTTTGGGAGTGAGTTTGCATGTTCCTTTGTCACCACTAGTAACATCTGTGGGTATGGACCCTTAGGCTTGTATACTCTCATAACCTCCTCCTTCTTCATAGAAATCTCACTTGGTATGGGTGCCTCTTTTTCTTGTTCTTCTGATTCCTCCCTTGGGTCTGCCATGGTACCAATGAGAGAATTGTGGATAGTGATTTGCTTTGATAGATATCCAACTTGTGCCTCAAGCTTATTAATGGCAACCCCCCAGTTATGCATGATGGATTTTACTTCCTCTTGAAAAGTCTTCGTGTCCTTAGATTCTTCCAAGAGCATTGCCAGTAGGTTCTCTATCCTTGATAGCTTATCCTTGAGGGGAGGGTGTATAACTGGGTCGAAATTTGGAGGTTGAGGGTGGCTATTTTGTAAATGGATTTGGTTGTTTTGTGGTTGTATGTTCTGAGAGTGGTATGACTCTTGTGGGTAATGATATGGGTTTTGTGGACTGTGAGAAGAATTTTGTGTGTAATGGAATGAATTGTGTGAGTGGTGAGATGAAGTATATGGATATGGGAAGGAATTTTATGTTGAGGCATATCCAAGTGGTGAAGAATTTAGGTATGTAAAACTTGGAGGTGAGATTGTATAATTGAGAGGTCATGGCTCTTGATGACTGGGGTATGAATGAGTGAAATCTCTTTGATTATGATCTTCCCAGCCACAACTTGAGTAGTGATCAATTTCACCAAAATATGGACCATTTTGTGGCTCTGGAAAGTACCCCATTTCATGTTCTTGATACTCCCACCCACCATGAGCATAGTAAAATGAATCATTTTGTGGGGGTGGAGAGTTTCCCATGAAATTTGATTGACTAAAATACGATGGATGCTCCTTTCCTTCCTGCAAAAAGCTCTGTCTCAAACAATTATCACCAAAAGAAATTGGAATCTCCATTGTCATAGATGAGGGAATTCCCAATGAGGCAATATCACAAACAGTTAGTTAGCAAAAGAAAATAAAGAAACAAAAGAAAACAAAGACAAAAGAAAAGTGTCTAATCTAGTAAATCAATCAACCGGTATTTTGTTAATCACGATTAATCCCCGGCAACGGTGCCATAAACTTGATGCACGGAAAACTTGTCTCTCAACAAATCTCCCTTCGGCAAGTATACCGAATTGTCGTCAAGTAAAACTCACAATAGAGTGAGGTCAAATCCCACAGAGATTAACGGATTAAGCAATCAATGGTTAATTGATTATCCTAGTTAGACGGTTCAGATTTGGAGTGATAAGCAACAAAGAAATGTAAATTGCATGAATGTAAAGGAAAAGCAGTAAAGTGCAGAGAATTAAAATGGCAAGGAAAGTAAATGTAAGAACTAAAAATAAAATGAACATTGGGATCAAGAGATATTGCAATCCTTCGGATCAATTTCATTCTCATCTCTTCCTCAATCAATGCATTCATTGATCTCCTTGGCAATCTTAATTGATCGAATTCCAATTTCTTGGAATTCAATCTCTCAAATCTTGATCAATAGCCAATTCCTTGGTCAATTGCTCATGAGAAGAGATGAAGTATGGTCACTGATTATACCACATGCATTTCCCAAATTAGGTATTGAGAGGATTATAGTCACATATCCATCCAAACCCAATTTGGTCCAGCATGAGAAAGCATTTCTAGCTTGATCTCTTCATTCCTCTTTCAAGGTTCAGAAGAGATCCAAGTATGGATAGTTTCTTTTCCAAGATAACTACCCAATTGGATGAAGATCGAAAGCTTTCAAGTAAAATCAAGAAGAAAGAAAGAAGAAGAAGAATAAGAACTACACTTAATCCATTGAATCACAATAGAGCTCTCTAACCCAATGAAAAGAGTTAGTTGATCATTGCTCTACAAAAATAGAAAAGAAAGAAAGTGCAGAAAAGTAAAAATGAAGAGTGAAACTAAAAATAAAACTTCAAAATTCATAAATGAAAATTACAACTAAAAGAAAGAGAAAGAAAAGTGTGTGAGGGGAGGGAGTCCGAAGACCCCTCTTCAATCCCCTATTCCAGAATTCCCCCCCCCTCTGTATCAGAATACCTTCAATGTAAAAACTAAAGCCTTTATATAGACTCTCCTAAATTACAAAATGAAATTAAAAGCAAATTACAATTAAATGAAAATTCTTATTCTAGATGCTTCTTGTGGCCTTGATTGGTTGACAATTGTGGGCCTGCTTGCTTGAGCTTGGAAGTGGACTTGAGAGAGAAGTGAGTTAAGTTGAGGTCCAGGTGCTAAAGTTAGTTCTAAAGTTAGCCACACTAACGCTACAAGTGTGGCGTTAGTGCTAAAGTTATTGTGGCTAACGTTGCACTTGCTGCCCAGTTGGTGTTTTTGGGGCTTAAAATATGCCTCTTATTTGTGCTCAAATTTCATGCCCACTATAGAGTATTATATATCTTTGGAAATCTCTGAATGTCAGCTTTCTAACGCAACTGGAATCACCTCAATTGGACCTCTGTAGCTCAAGTTATACCCATTTGAGGTAGACATGGTCGCTGGCATATATGCCAACGTTACTGGAAATGTTGATTGCCAATAACGCTAGCGATCAGGGCTTCATTATTGCCAGTTTCTGAAGCTCAAACTTAGTGTCCACCCCATATTATTATATATTGTTGGAAAGCCCTGGATGTCTACTTTCTAATGCCTTTGGAATCGCATCATTTGGAGCTCTAGAACTCGAGTTACACTTCTTGGAAGGTGAAGAGGTCAGTTGGCCTTAATACAGGTTGATACCATGTTCATCATTGCACTTTCGGGGCAGGTTTTCTCCCTCAAATTTAGTGTCAACCATGTAGTGCCATATATGCTTGGAAAGCTCTGGAATCCTACTTTCCAATGCCACTAGAATCACCTCATTTGGAGCGTTGTGGCTCAAGTTATGCGTTTTTGAAGAAGGCATGGTCAGGCTGCCAGGTGGGACTTTTGCCCACGTTAACTACCACGTTAACTAAGTTAACGTGGGAGTTAACGTGGCTCTTTGTGACTTGTGTTGGCAACGTTAGTGACAATGTTTGGTGTCACCAACGTTGTCGACAACTTCTTCTTCTTCACGTTAACTTCCACGTTAACTAGGTTAACGTGGGAGTTAACGTGGCTTCTTGGGGATAGTGTGTGTTCATCCCAACGTTAGTGACAATGTTTGGTGTCACTAACGTTGTCGACCACTTTGTTTCCTCACGTTAGCTTCCACGTTAACTAGGTTAACGTGGAAGTTAACGTGGCTTAATGTGACTTGGCCAACGTTAGTGATAATGTTGAATGTCACTAACGTTGGCTTCCCCCCTTTCTTCTTAACGTTAGAGGCCACGTTAACTAAGTTAACGTGGCAACTAACGTGGCCACTTATGAGCTTGGTCCAACGTTAGTGATAATGTTAAGTGTCATTAATGTTGGCTCTATTTCCTTTCTTCAAAGTTAATGCCACTAACTTTTCTCGCTAACGTTGGGGCTTTCCTTCCTTCTACGTTAGTGCCCACGTTAGTGTAACTAACGTAGCCACTAACGTGGCTTCTTCTCTTCTTCTTTTGGCCTGAAATCAATCAAACAAAGTGCATCAAAGTCTTGCTCTTAATCATGGGATCATGCATCATCCAATTTATCATATAATTCATGCAAAATTCTCATGAAATCATTCAAAATTCACAATGTTTGCTTGAATCAAGATGTAAGTGAATATCTACCTAAAACTAGCTTATTTCCTAAGAAAATGCGTGAAACTACCTTAAAAACAGTAAAAAAAAGGTCAGTGAAACTGGCCAAAATGCCCTGGCATCACTTACCATCCCTAAACTAATGGGCAAGCCGAGGTGTCACACAGAGAAATTAAGCGTATCTTGCAAAAGATAGTAAAGCCTCATAGAAAAGACTGGAGCACCAGACTACAAGATGCACTGTGGGCTTACAGAACAGCATACAAGACACCTATTGGGATGAGTCCCTTCCGCTTGGTTTATGGAAAAGCCTGTCATCTCCCAGTTGAAATAGAACACAGAGCCTTCTGGGCAGTTAAGGAGTGCAACATGGAAATTGAGAATGCTGGAGCTGAAAGAAAGTTGCAACTGCAGGAACTGGAGAACCTTCGCCTGGAAGCTTATGAGAACTCCAGAATATACAAGGAAAAGATGAAAGATGTGCATGATCAAAACATCAAGAAGAGAGAGTTCCAACCTGGAGATTTTGTTCTCCTTTACAAATCTCGACTGAGGCTCATGCCCGGTAAGTTGAGATCGAAATGGGAAGGTCCATACAGAATAGAGAAGGCTGAACCGTACGGAGTTTATCACCTAAGCCATCCTTCAAGCTCTGAACTTATTAAGGTTAATGGACAACGCCTGAAGCTATACCATGGTGAGAAGGTGCAGAAAAATAAGGAGCTTGAGATCTTCTGCTTGGAAGATCCCCACATCGCAGCAGATTGAGCTATTGGAGCGTCCAACTTACGGACGTAAAAGCAAAGTGCTTGGTGGGAGACAACCCACCGTGGTATGATCGTTCTTTTCTTCGCTTTTAGTTTTTTCTTCTTTAATAACTCTTCTCTTTACTAGTGCTTTCGTGCTCTTTCAATTACATGTCTTTATCTTTCCTTAAAAAAAAAAGTTTTTTCGCCGCGCGACGCGATCGCACCAGCGACGCGTCCGCGTGGTAGGGGGAGTAAAGAAAAATAAAAATGAACAGAAAGTTACGCAGGAGCAGTGCTGGAGTCGTGCCAATGGCAAAAATTACCCCATGCGACCGCATCACTGACGCGACCGCGTCGCATGGAATCCTAGCCTCCCACGCGACCGCGTGCCCCACGTGGTCGCGTGCCCTGAGTTTTCAACGTAAAAGGGTGCACAGTCGCATTCTGTGCGAGAGTGATGCTGGATTGGTGCTGGAAGCACAATCCCTGTCACGCGACCGCATCGCTGATGCGGCCGCGTCACCCATTTTATAACGCACACTCATGCGATCGCGTGACCCACGCGATCGCGTCACCCAATTTTGGCAATTAAAATGATTCGAACAGAGAGTTGTGCTGGAGCGAGGCTGAACTCGAGCCAGCAACGCAACATAGGTCACGCGACCGCGTAACCGACGCGATCGCATCACCTTACCTGAAGCGCACCCACGCGAACGCGTGCCCCACGCGGCCGCGTCGCATGCGCCGCACAGCTCAACCTAAATTGCCAAATTATCTTATCTTTCTTTCCTCCAAATCCTAATTTTTCTTTTCCCTCCTTCTTTCTTCTTTCTCCCTTCCCCTTTCTATCTCACCTTTCACTCTCTATCTCTCTCACCATCATTAACAAGGTTTTACCTTCTTCTTCCTTCTTCTCTCTTCCATCATTCTTCTTATATTATATATATTTTTATTTTCTTTTTCTTTTCCTTTTTACATGGTGTTAGAAATTTTTTGAGTCATTATCCCTCATTATATGCTTGTGACTTGTTATAATTTATTTGACAATTATTATTATTTTTAAGGGATTGCTTGCATGTTCAATTTCATACTTTTTATATCTTGTTTAACATGCATGCCATGTGTTTGTGAAAAAGCCCATATAGCACTATGCACTTTTCTACATTACTTTACTCTACTATTCAATGCTTGCTTTTCACAAATTCTCCTTCTTAATTTATTAATTGAATTTAATTGTCCATACAAACGTGATGGTTTGTTACAAAGTATTGCTTGGTCTATGCTACTCATGCCCTTTTCCAGCATGCCAATAAACACCTTGCATTCATTTGTCTTTATATGCACTAGCTATCTTCCATCGTTGGCTTTTCACACGTACTCGCGAGCATGTGTTAATGTCAGCATATCTTAATGTACATCCATCACCCTCTTTTCCGTTTCCTTCCTTGCTGTATATCTCTTTGAATTTAATTTACTTCCTCTTCCCTTCTTTCAGGATGGCCACCAAGAAAGGAAAAGAGAAAGCTACTTCCAAACCACCAGCAAGAAGAGGAACTAAAAGAGCATTAGTGGCAGAGCCTTCTTCAACCACAGTCAAGCCCTCAACAAAAAGAGTTAAGAGGATAATAAAGGTTGACGAAAAGGAGAAAGCCTTTCCAGCAAGGGACGCTACGCGATTTCCGAATCGCTACTGTGAGCAGATGTTCCCTATCCTAGCAGAAAGGAACTATAACAATGAATACCTTCTTATCCTCCCATCCAATATTGCCTCCTTTGTTGAGCCACAAATTGAACGAAGACAATGGGGTTTCCTACGGAGACAGCCGAGGCAGGTCAATCTCTCCTGGGTAGTTGAGTTCTACTCCAACTTCTACATACCGACCCTGCAGTCTGTTTATATCCGGCAGAAGCAAGTACCCATTACAGAAGAGGCCATCCAGCAAGCTCTGAGTCTTCCCCCTTTTCCAGCAGGAATGGACGCTTTTCAAGAAGCCACCCTTCAACGCCAGAGATACCAATTTGACTGGGACCCCGTTCTCGGAGTCATCGCATTACCTGGCAGCCGTTGGATCTACGGATACCACCGTACCCACCCTAAGGGAATCTTGGCTTCCGCACTTACCTTGGAGGCTCGCGTATGGGCACAGATCATGTCCCATTATGTCTTTCCGAGCACTCATGAGTCCTCCTTCACTGCAGACATGACTGTTCTACTATGGTGTATCCTTACAAACCAACCTCTGAATCTCTCAAGACACATCCGGAATGCTATGGAGCATGTACAAATCGCGGGCAGCCTACCTTTTCCTGCCCTAGTCTCAGATCTTGTCTCAGCAGCCGGAGTCTCCTACAGAGCGGGGGACACCAAAGCCATGCTTCCACGGGATGATCAATATGTCCCTAACGGGAAATATCTCAGACTTTCAGCAGCCACTACAAGCCATCCTACTGAGCCAGTTGAAGATATTCCTTCTTCAACGCCACAAGCATCTACAACTGAGAAATTGCTCCAGCAGATACTTGAAAAGTTAGATCGGCATGAACAGAAAGCTAAGATGAGAGAGCGTCGTAACAAGTGCCGATTCACATACCTCAAGGAGCTGATCATGGGCAAATTCAGGGACTCAGACACTCCGGACTCCACTTTTTTTACCAGCATCAGGAGCCATGATAGTCCCGACTATGGAGATACTGCTACCAGTCCACCCCTATTCCTGACAGATGGCACCGAGGACGGTGCAAAGCTTTAAGTGTGGGGAGGTCGGTCAGTACCTGACTTCCGGAGGCAATTTCTCTTCTCTGTACACCAATAATTAGGATATTTTAGTTAGATTTTCTTTCCTTTATAGAATAGAATAAATTGCATAGGTTAGAATAGTTGCATGCATGTTCTACTTGATCGAAAAGACAATAAGTTTCTTTTAAAAATCTATCTTTGGAATAAAATTTCACTAATTTTTCAAAATTTTTATGATAAATCTGCTTGAGTTCTATTTGGAACATGATGTTTGAGCTAAAGAACACACAACCTGTGAAAGATTTGAGCCTTTATGTATGGTTACATTATTTAACCATAATTATTTTATTCTTGTGTGTTTACTTCTCTATGATTGTAATCTATATTTTGTTTTATCTTATATGTCCAATATTTATTATATTTACATGCTTGCACATGATTAAGGCCATTATTTGTTTAAACTCACTTATCCAAATCAAGCCTACCCTTTTCAATTACCTTTGTTAACCACTTTGAGCCTTTAAAACCCCATTTGTTCTATATTTTACCACATTACTAACCTTAAGCTGAAAAACAATTGCATATCCCAAATTGAATCTTTGGTTAGCTTAAGATAGAATTGTGTGTGCTAGTTAAGTATGGAAAATTGTGGGAACAAAAGTTGTTAAGGGGATGTGTCATGAAAATTTAAAGGGAATTTGGATACCTATTCATGTGAAACTATAAGAATTAAAAATCTATGTGCGTTGATAAGCTTCAACCCAACCTATATATTTTTAATGTAATCTTAAAGTTCATACCTAGCTACCCAGAATTCCCTTTTTCTATCCATACTCATGTATCAACTTTATATTTGGTTCTATCATATGTGCATTGATCTTTGAATTCTGAATTTAACATTGGGATAATTTTTTGTCCCCGTATTTATTTATATAAAATTTTTTTTTATTTTTTATTTTTTTTGACATTAAAATAAATATAGCTTATCAATGCACATAGATTTTTAATTCTTATAGTTTCACATGAGTAGGTATCCAAATTCCCATTAAATTCTCATGACACATTCCCTTAACAACTTTTGTTCCCACAATTTCCCATACTTAACTAGCACACACAATTCTATCTTAAGCTAACCAAAGATTCAATTTGGGATATACAATTGTTTTTCAGCTTAAGGTTAGTAATGTGGTAAAATATAGAACAAATGGGATTTAAAGGCTCAAAGTGGTTAACAAAGGTAATTGAAAAGGGTAGGCTTAATTTGGATAAGTAAGTTTAAACAAATAATGGCCTCAATCATGTGCAAGCATGTAAATATAATAAATATTGGACATATAAGATAAAACAAAATATAGATTACAATCATAGAGAAGTAAACACACAAGAATGAAATAATTATGGTTAAATAATGTAACCATACATAAAGGCTCAAATCTTTCACAGGTTGTGTGTTCTTTAGCTCAAATGTTATGTTCCAAATACAACTCAAGCAAATTTATCATAAAAATTTTGAAAAATTAGTGAAATTTTGTTCCAAAGATAGAGTCTTAAAAGAAACTTATTGTCTTTTCAGTCAAGTAGAACATGCATGCAACTATCCTAACCTATGCAATTTATTCTATTCTATAAAAGAAAGAAAATCTAACTAAAATATCCTAATTATTGGTGCTAGAGAAGAGAAATATCCTAAAATATGGCTCGTTATGGCGCTCTCTCATCTTTGCTTTCTGTTCTTGCCGATCCAACCTTTCGATTATCTGCTGGAGCAATTCATCAGTTGTAGGTGCTTGTGGTGTTGAAGAAGGATTATCTTCAACTGGAGTAATAGGAAGGCTTGTAGTGGCTGCTGGGAGTTTGAGGTATTTCCTGTTAGGGACATACTGATCATCCCGTGGAAGCACGGCTTTGGTGTCCCCAACTCTGTAGGAGACTCCGGCTGCTAAGACAAGATCTGAGACCAAGGCAGGGAAAGGTAAGTTGCCCGCAATTTGTACGTGTCCCATAGCATTCCGGATATGTCTTGAGAGATGCAGAGGTTGGTCTGTAAGGATGCACCAAAGTAGAACAGCCATGTCCGCAGAGAAGGAGGACTCATGAGTACTCGGAAAGACGTAATGGGACATGATCTGTGCCCAGACGCGAGCCTCCAAGGTAAGTGCTGAAGCCAAGATTCCCTTAGGGCGGGTACGGTAGTATCCGTAGATCCAACGACTGCCAGGTAATGCGACAACTCCGAGAACGGAGTCCCAGTCAAATTGGTACCTCTGGCACTTAAGTGCGGCTTCTTGGAAGGCGTCCATTCCTTCCGGAATAGAGGGAAGACTCAGAGCTTGCTGAATGGTCTCTTCTGTGATGGGGACTTGCTTCTGCCGGACATAAACAGACTGCAGGGTTGGCATGTAGAAGTTAGAGTAGAACTCAACTACCCAAGAAAGATTGACCTGCCTTGGCTGTCTCCATAGGAAACCCCATTGTCTTCGTTCAATTTGCGGCTCAACAAAGGAAGTAATATTGGACGGGATGATAAGAAGGTATTCATTGTTATAGTTTCTTTCTGCCAGGATAGGGAACATCTGTTCACAGTAGCGATTGGGAAATCGCGCAGTGTCCTTTGCTGGAAAGGATTTCTCCTTCTCATCAATCTTTATTATCCTCTTAACTCTTTTTGTTGAGGGCTTGACTGCGGTTGAAGAAGGCTCTGCCACTAATGCTCTTTTAGTTCCTCTTCTTGCTAGTGGTTTGGAAGTAGCTTTCTCTTTTCCTTTCTTGGTGGCCATCCTGAAAGAAGGGAAGAGAAAGTAAATTAAATTCAAAGAGATATACAGCAAGGAAGGAAACGGAAAAGAGGGTGATGGATGCACATTAAGATATACTGACATTATTACATGCTCGCGAGTACATGTGAAAAGCCAACAATGGAAAATAGCTAGTGCATATAAAGGCAAGTGACTGCAAGGTGTTTATTGGCATGCCGGCAAAGGGCATGAGTAGCATAGACCAAGCAATACTTTGTAGCAAACCATCACGTTTGTATTGACAATTAAATTCAATTAATACAATAGTAAAGGAAAGTTGTGAAAAGCAAGCATTGAATAGTATAACAACATAGAGAAGTGCATAATGCCATTTGAGCTTTTTCACAAACACATAGCATGCATGTTGAATAAGGTATAAAAAATATGAAGGTGAACATGCAAGCAATCCCTTAAATAGAATAAAAATTATTGTCAAATAATTTGCAACAATCCACAAGCATATAATGAGGGATAATGACTAAAAAAAGAAAAACAATTAAATTTCTAACACCATGTAAAAAGGAAAAGAAAAAGAAAGAAAATATGAATAATGAAAAGAAAAAGAAAAGAAAAGAAAATACATATAAAATAATAAGAATGATAGAAAAAGAAAGAGGGAGGATGAAAGTAAAACCTTGTTAATGGAGGTGAGAGAGATAGAGAGTGAAAGGTGAGATAGAAGGGGGAAGGGAGAAGGAAGAAATAAGGAGGGAAAAGGAAAATTAGGATTTGGAGGAGAGAAAGATAAGATATGTGGTAATTTTAGGTTGAGCTGTGCGGCGCATGCGACGCGGCCGCGTGGGGCACGCGTTCGCGTGGATGCGCTTCAAGTATGGTGACGCGATCGCGTCGGTCACACGGTCGCGTGACCCATGTTATGCGTCTGGCGCGAGTGCAGCCTCGCACCAGCACAACTCTCTGTTCAAATTAATTTGTTTGCCAAAATTGGGACGGCGCGATCGCGTGGGTCACGGGATCGCGTGAGTGTGCGCCAGAAAATGGATGACGCGGTCGCGTGATAAGGATTGTGCTTCCAGCACCAATCCAGTATCACTCTCGCACAATATGTCATTGTGCACCCTTTTACGTCGAAAACTCAGGGCACGCGGCCGCGTGGGTTGATTTGTGCCATTGGCACGCCTTCAGCCACACTCTAGCGTGACTTTCTGTTCATTTTTATTTTTCTTTATTCTCCCTGTGACGCGGACGCGTCGCTGATGCGATCGCGTCACGTAGCAAAAAAAATTTTTTTTTTGAAAATAAAAACATTTAAATGCAGATGCACGAAAGTACTAATAAAGAGAAGAGTTATTGAATAGGAAAAACTAAAAATAAAGAAAAGAATGATCATACCATGGTGGGTTGTCTCCCACCTAGCACTTTGCTTTAACGTCCATAAGTTGGACGCTCCACTAGCTCAATCTTCTGCTATGTGGGGATCTTCCAAGAGGAAGATCTCAAGCTCCTTGTTTCTCTGCATCTTCTCGCCATGGTATAGCTTCAGGCGTTGTCCATTAACCTTAATAAGTTCAGAGCTTGAAAGATGGCTTAAGTGATAAACTCCGTATGGTTCGGCCTTCTCTACTCTGTATGGATCTTCCCATCTTGATCTCAACTTACCTGGCATGAGCCTTAGTCGAGATTTGTAAAGGAGGACTAAATCCCTAGGTTGGAACTCTCTCTTCTTGATGTTTTGATCATGTACAGCCTTCATCTTTTCCTTGTATATTCTGGAGTTTTCATAAGGTTCTAGGCGAAGGCTCTCCAGTTCCTGCAGTTGCAACTTCCTTTCAGCTCCGGCTTTCTCAATTCCCATGTTGCACTCCTTAACTGCCCAAAAAGCTCTGTGTTCTACTTCAACTGGGAGATGACAAGCTTTTTCATAAACCAAGCGGAAAGGGCTCATCCCAATGGGTGTCTTGTATGCTGTTCTATATGCCCAGAGTGCATCTTGTAGCCTGGTGCTCCAGTCTTTTCTATGAGGCTTTACTATCTTTTGCAAGATACGCTTAATTTCTCTATTTGACACCTCGGCTTGCCCATTAGTTTGGGGATGGTAAGCTGTTGCAACTTTATGAATTATCCCATGCTTCTTCATTAATCTTGTTAGTCTCCTGTTACAAAAATGGGTGCCTTGATCGCTCACGATTGCTCGTGGTGATCCGAAGCGACATATAATATGGTTTTTCACAAAGGAAACAACAGTGTTAGCATCATCAGTGCAAGTAAGAATTGCTTCCACCCATTTGGAAATATAATCCACAGCTAACAATATATAAAAATATCCATTAGAATTTGGAAATGGACCCATGAAGTCAATGCCCTAAACATAAAAAATTTCACAGAAAAGCATAATTTGTTGAGGCATCTCATCCCTCCTGGATATATTACCAAATTTCTGGCATGGGAGACAAGATTTACAGAACTCAGTAGCGTCTCTAAAAAGAGTAGGCCACCAGAATCCACAGTCTAAGATCTTTTTGGCTGTTCTTTGAGGACCAAAATGTCCTCCACTCTCAGATGAGTGACATGCCTCTAGAATGAACTGGAATTCTAATTGAGGCACACAACGTCTAATTACTTGATCAGCGCCACATCTCCATAAATATGAGTCATCCCATATATAATATTTAGACTCGCTTTTCAGCTTGTCTCTTTGATGCTTAGAAAAATTTGGAGGAAATGTGCGGCTAACTAAATAGTTAGCAACAGTTGCATACCAAGGGACTACCTCAGATACTGCTTGCAGGTTATCAAAAGGAAAATTATCATCTATAGGAGTAGAATCATCCTTAATATGCTCAAGGCGACTCAAGTGGTCTGCCACTAAATTCTGATTACCACTCCTATCCTTTATTTCTAAATCAAATTCTTGTAACAGCAGTATCCAAAGTATGAGTCTTGGTTTGGATTCCTTTTTAGCTAATAGATACTTTAAAGCTGCATGGTCCGAATACACTACTACTCTAGTACCAAGTAAATAAGCTCGGAATTTATCCAGAGCAAAAACAATAGCAAGAAGCTCTTTCTCAGTAGTGGTATAGTTGGACTGGGCAGTGTCTAAAGTCTTAGACGCATAAGCAATAACGAAAGGATCCTTACCTTCACGCTGAGCCAGCGCTGCTCCTACTGCATGGTTGGAAGCATCGCACATGATTTCAAACGGCTGGCTCCAGTCTGGTCCTCTCACAATTGGAGCTTGAGTCAGAGCAGTCTTCAGCTTATCAAACGCTTGTTTGCAATCCTCACTGAACTCGAACTCAATATCCTTCTGCAGTAATCTGGATAAGGGAAGTGCGACCTTACTAAAGTCCTTAATAAATCTCCTGTAAAAACCTGCATGGCCAAGGAACGAACGGACTTCCCTCACAGAAGAGGGGTAAGGTAAACTAGAAATAACATTCACCTTTGCTGGGTCTACAGAAATGCCATTATTAGATACCACATGTCCTAATACAATTCCTTGTTTTACCATAAAGTGACATTTTTCAAAATTTAATACAAGGTTTGTATTAACACATCTATCTAATACTCTAGATAATCCATCTAAGCAATGGCTAAAAGAATCACCATAAACGCTAAAATTATCCATAAAAACTTCCATACAGTCCTCAATAAGATCAGAGAAAAGACTCATCATGCACCTTTGGAAAGTAGCTGGTGCATTGCACAAGCCAAAGGGCATTCTCTTGTAAACATATGTCCCAAAAGGACATGTAAAAGTAGTTTTTTCCTGATCCTCAGGAGCTATATGAATTTGGAAATAACCTGTGTAACCATCTAAAAAGCAATAATGTGATTTACCTGACAGGTGATCCAGTATTTGATCAATGAATGGAAGTGGGTAGTGATCCTTACGGGTAGCTTGGTTGAGACGCCTGTAATCAATGCAGACTCTCCAAGCATTCTGAACTCTAGTTGCTATGAGCTCTCCATGCTCATTCTTCACTGTAGTGACTCCAGACTTCTTGGGCACCACTTGTACTGGGCTTACCCATTCACTGTCTGAAATGGGATATATGATACCGGCTTCCAATAGTCTGGTCACTTCCTGGTGCACGAAATTGTGATACATATCCATGGCTTCAAAGGCCTGGTGCTCTGATCTAGTTTTATTGTCTGTCACAACTTCGATACAACTAACCAGCAAGTGCACTGGGTCGTCCAAGTAATACCTTACGTGAGTAAGGGTCGAATCCCACGGAGATTGTTGGTATGAAGCAAGCTATGGTCACCTTGTAAATCTCAGTCAGGCAGATATAAAGTGATAATGGTGTTTTCGAATATTATATAATAAAATAGGGATAGAGATACTTATGTAAATCATTGGTAGGAATTTCAGATAAGCAAATGGAGATGCTTTTTGTTCCTCTGAACCTCTGCTTTCCTGCTATCTTCATCCAATCAGTCTCACTCCTTTCCATGGCTGGCTTTATGTGATACATCACCACTGTCAATGGCTACTTTCGGTCATCTCTCGGGAAAATGATCCAATGCCCTGTCACGGCACGGCTAATCGTCTGGAGGCATCACCCTTGCCAATGGCTTCATCTTATCCTCTCAGTGAATAATATGCTCACGCACCCTGTCACGGCACGGCTATCCATCTGTCGGTTCTCGATCATGCTGGAATAGGATTTACTATCCTTTTGCGTCCGTCACTAACGCCCTGCAATCGCGAGTTAGGAGCTCGTCACAGTCATCCAATCATTGAATCCTACTCGGAATACCACAGACAAGGTTTAGACCTTCCAGATTCTCTTGAATGCCGCCATCATTCTAGCTTACGCCACGAAGATTCCGGTTAAGAGATCTAAGAGATATTCATTCTAGCTTATTTCATGTAGAACGGAAGTGTTTGTCAGGCACGTGTTCATAGGGGAGATGGTGATGAGCGTCACACATAATCATCACCTTCATCACGTTCTTGGGTGCGAATGGATATCTTAGAAGCGAAATAAGATGAATTGAATAGAAAACAGTAGTACTTGCATTAATCTTTGAGGAACAGCAGAGCTCCACACCTTAATCTATGGAGTCTAGAAACTCTACCGTTAAAAATACATAAGTGAAGGTCCAGGCATGGCCGAGATGGCCAGCCCCCTAAAACGTGATCAAAGGATCATAAGGTAATCCAAAGATGCCTAATACAATAGTAAGAGGTCCTATTTATAATAAACTAGCTACTAGGGTTTACATGAGTAAGTATTTGATGTATAAATCCACTTCCGGGGCCCACTTGGTGTGTGTTTGGGCTGAGCTTAAGTGTTGCACGTGCAGAGGCCATTTGTGGAGTTGAATGCCAGTTTTTGTGCCAGTTTGGGCGTTCAACTCTGGTTTTGGATCCTTTTCTGGCGCTGGACGCCAGATTTGGGTAGAAAGCTGGCGTTGAACGCCAGTTTACGTCGTCAATTCTTGGCCAAAGTATAGACTATTATATATTGCTGGAAATCCCTGGATGTCTACTTTCCAACGCAATTGGAAGCACGCCATTTCGAGTTCTGTAGCTCCAGAAAATCCACTTTGAGTGCAGGGAGGTCAGAATCCAACAATATCAGCAGTCCTTTTTCAACCTCTGAATCTGATTTCTGCTCAAGTCCCTCAATTTCAGCCAGAAAATACCTGAAATCACAGAAAAACACACAAACTCATAGTAAAGTCCAGAAATGTGAATTTAACACAAAATCTATTAAAAACATCCCTAAAAGTAACTAGATCCTACTAAAAACATACTAAAAACAATGTCAAAAAGCGTATAAATTATCCGCTCATCACAGCACCAAACTTAAATTGTTGCTTGTCCCCAAGCAACTGAAAATCAAAATAGGATAAAAAGAATAGAATATACTATAAATTCCAAACTATCAATGAAACAGAGCTTCAATCATATGAGCGGGACTTATAGCTTTTTGCCTCTTGAATAGTTTTGGCATCTCACTTTATCCATTGAGGTTCAGAATGATTGGCATCTATAGGAACTTCAGATTTCGAATAGTGTTATTGACTCTCCTAGTTCAGTATGATGATTCTTGAACACAGCTTCTTTATGAGTCTTGGCCGTGGCCCTAAGCACTTTGTTTTCCAGTATTACCACCGGATACATAAATGCCACAGATACATAATTGGGTGAACCTTTTCACATTGTGACTCAGCTTTGCTAAAGTCCCCAATTAGAGGTGTCCAGGGTTCTTAAGCACACTCTTTTTTTTGCTTTGGACCTTGACTTTAACCGCTCAGTCTCAAGTTTTCACTTGACACCCACACGCCACAAGCACATGGTTAGGGACAGCTTGGTTTAGCCGCTTAGACCAGGATTTTATTCCTTTAGGCCCTCCTATCCACTGATGCTCAAAGCCTTGGGATCCTTTTTTATTTGCCCTTGACTTTTGGTTTTAAGGGTTATTGGCTTTTTCTGCTTGCTTTTTCTTTTTCTTTCTATATTTTTTTTTTCTTCTTTTTTTTTTCGCCTTTTTTTTTTCTGCAAGCTTTGTTCTTTGCTGCTTTTTCTTGCTTCAAGAATCATTTTTATGATTTTTCAGATTATCAAATAACATGTCTCCTAGTCATTATTCTTTCAAGAGCCAACATATTTAACATTCTTAAACAACAACTTCAAAAGACATATGCACTGTTCAAGCATACATTCAGAAAACAAGAAGCATTGTCACCACATCAATATAATTAAACTAAGTTCAAGGATAAATTCGAAACTCATGTACTTCTTGTTCTTTTGAATTAAAACATTTTTCATTTAAGAGAGGTGATGGATTCATAGGACATTTATAACTTTAAGACAAAGTTACTAACTACTAATGATCATGTAATGAAGACACAAACATAGATAAGCACATAACATAGAAAACGAAAAGCAGAAGAATTAAGAACAAGGAATGAATCCACCTTAGTGATGGTGGCATTTCCTTCTTGAGGAATCAATGATGTCCTTGAGCTCTTCTATGTCTCTTCCTTGCCTTTGTTGCTCCTCCTTCAGTTCTTTCAGATCTTCTCTGATTTCATGAAGGATGATGGAGTGCTCTTGATGTTCCACCCTTAGTTGCTTCCAATAATTGTGTGGAAGAAAATGTATCCCTTGAGGTATCTCAGGGATCTCATGATTTGCAGTCAAATGTTCTACCACTGAGCTATAGACCCTTGATGGAAGCTTTTGTCTTCCCTTTCCTCATTCTAGAGGTTTCTCTGGCCTTAGGTGCCATCAATGGTTATGGAAAAAACAAAAAAGCTATGCTTTTACCACACCAAACTTAGAATGTTGCTCGCCCTCGAGCAAAAGAAGAAAGAATAGAAGAAGAAGAAGAAGATATGGAGGAGATGGATGGGAGTGTGTATTCGGCCATATGGGTGGGATTGGGTGGGAGAGAGATGTTGAATTTTTGAAGGTAGTGGGTGTATGGATGTGAGTGGTAAATGGAAAAAAAAAGGGATGATCATGAATGGAAAGAGAGATGATGAGGTAGGTGGGGATCCTGTGGGGTCCACAGATCCTGAGATGATCTTGTGGGGTCCACAGATCCTGAGGTGTCAAGGCATTTACATCCCTGCACCAATTTAGGCATGTAAAATGCCCTTGCACACAACTCTGGGCGTTCAGCGCCAGGTTGGTGCCCATTTTGGGCGTTCAACGCCCCTTTGCTGCCATTTCTGGCGTTGAACTCCAGAACCATGCTTGTTCTGGGCGTTCAGCGCCAGGATGCTCCCATTCTGGGCGTTCAGCGCCAGAACTATGCTCTGTTCTGGCGTTTGAACGCCAGACAGATGCTCCCCCAGGGTGTGATTTTTCTTCTGCTGTTTTTGATTCCGTTTTCAATTTTTATATTTATTTTGTGACTCCTCATGATCATGAACCTATAAAGACACATAACTAAGAAAAATATAGTTAGATAAATAAACATTGGGTTGCCTCCCAACAAGCGCTTCTTTAATGTCAATAGCTTGACAGTGGGCTCTCATGGAGCCTCACAGATGTGCAGAGCTTTGTTGAGACTCTCCAACACCAAACTTAGAGTTTGGATATGGGAGTTCAACACCAAACTTAGAGTTTGGTTGTGGCCTCCCAACACCAAACTTAGAGTTTGACTGTGGGGGCTCTGGTTGACTCTGCTTGGAGAAAAGCTTTTTCTGCTTCCTCTCCATGGTTGCAGAGGGAGATCCTTGAGTTTTAAACACAAGGGAGTTCTCATTCCATTGAAGGAATATTTCACCTCTGTCAACATCAATCACAGCTCTTGCTGTGGCCAGGAAAGGTCTTCCTAGGATGATGGATTCATCCTCTTCCTTTCCAGTATCCAGGACTATGAAATCAGCAGGGATGTAAAGGCCTTCAACCTTTACTAACACGTCCTCTACTTGTGCATAAGCCTGTTTTCTTGAGCTGTCTGCCATCTCTAATGAGATTTTAGCAGCTCGCACCCCATAGATTCCCAGTTTCTCTATTACAGAGAGGGGCATGAGGTTTATTCCTGAACCAAGGTCACACAGAGCCTTAAAGATCATGGTGCCTATGGTACAGGGTATTATGAACTTTCCAGGATCCTGTCTCTTCTGAGGCAATGTCAGTTGATCCAGATCACTTAGTTCATTGATGAACAAGGGAGGTTCAACTTCCCAAGTATCAATACCAAATAATTTGGCATTTAGCTTCATGATTGCACCAAGAAACTTGGCAGTTTGCTCTTCAGTAACATCCTCATTCTCTTCAGAAGAGGAATACTCATCAGAGCTCATGAAGGGCATAAGGAGGTTCAATGGGATCTCTATGGTCTCTAGATGGGCCCCAGAGTCCTTTGGTTCCTCAGAGGGAAGCTCCTTATTGACCACTGGACGTCCCAGGAGGTCTTCCTCCTTGGGATTCACGTCCTCTCCTCTCCTCACAGGTTCGGCCATGGCGCTTATGTCAATGGCCTTGCACTCTCCTTTTGGATTCTCTTCTGTATTGCTTGGGAGAGTACTAGGAGGGATTTCAATGATCCTTTTACTCAGCTGGCCCACTTGTGCTTCCAGATTTCTAATGGAAGACCTTGTTTCATTCATGAAACTTACAGTGGCTTTAGATAGATCAGAGACTAGATTTGCTAAATTAGAAGCATTTTGTTTAGATTTCTCTGTCTGTTGCTGAGTTGATGATGGAAAAGGCTTGCTGTTGTTAAACCTGTTTCTTCCACCATTGTTAAAGCCTTGTTGAGGCTTTTGATCCTTCCATGAGAAATTTGGATGATTTCTCCATGATGAGTTATAGGTGTTTCCATAAGGTTCACCTAAGTAGTTTACCTCTGCTATTGAAGGGTTCTCAGGATCATAAGCTTCTTCTTCAGGAGAAGCCTCTTGAGTACTGTTAGATGCAGCTTGCATTCCATTCAGACTCTGAGAAATCATATTGACTTGCTGAGTCAATATTTTATTCTGAGCCAATATGGAATTCAGAGTATCAACTTCAAGAACTCCCTTCTTCATAGGCGTCCCATTACTCACATGATTCCTTTCAGACGTGTACATGAACTGGTTATTAGCAACCATGTCAATGAGTTCTTGAGCATCTGCAGGCGTTTTCTTTAGGTGAATGGATCCACCTGCAGAAGTGTCCAGTGACATCTTTGATAGCTCAGATAAACCATCATAGAATATATCCAGGATGGTCCATTCTGAAAGCATGTCAGAAGGACACTTTTCGATCAACTGTTTGTATCTTTCCCAAGCTTCATAGAGGGATTCACCTTCTTTCTGTCTGAAGGTTTGAACATCAGCTCTAAGCTTGCTCAGCTTTTGAGGAGGAAAGTACTTGGCTAAGAAAGCCGTGACCAGCTTATCCCAAGAGTTCAGGCTGTCTTTGGGTTGAGAATCCAACCATAATCTAGCTCTGTCTCTTACAGCAAAAGGGAAAAGCATGAGCCTGTAGACTTCAGGATCTACTCCATTAGTCTTAACAGTATCACATATCTGCAAGAATTCAGTTAAGAACTTAAAGGGATCTTCAGATGGAAGTCCATGAAACTTGCAGTTCTGCTGCATCAGAGAAACTAATTGAGGTTTCAGCTCAAAGTTGTTTGCTCCAATGGCAGGAATGGAGATGCTTCTTCCATGTAAATTGGAATTAGGTGCAGTGAAGTCACCAAGCATCTTCCTTATATTATTATTATTTTCGGCTGCCATCTCCTTTTCCTGTTCGAAAATTTCTGAAAGGTTATCTCTGGATTGTTGTATTTTAGCTTCTCTTAATTTTTTCTTCAGAGTCCTTTCAGGTTCTGGATCTGCTTTAACAAGAATGTTCTTGTCCTTGCTCCTGCTCATATGACAAAGAAGATGGCACAGAAAAAATAGTAATAATAATATGGATCCTTTATACCACAGTATAGGGATCCTTGTGTTAGTAGAAGAAAAGAAGGGAGAAAAATCTGAACTCAGAGAGAGAGGGGGTTCGGATTTTTGGAGAGTTGAAGGAAAGATGTTAGTATATCAATAAACAAATAGAAGAAGATGAGAGGGGGAAGTGAATTTTCGAAAACAATTTTTGAAAAAGAGTTAGTGATTTTTGAAAATAGTTTTTGAAAAAGGTTAGTATTTTTTTCGAAAATTTTTTTTTAATTAAAAAATAAAAATAATTAGTTAATAAAAAAGAAATTTTTGAAAAAGAGGGAAGATATTTTCGAAAATTAGAGAGAGAGAGTTAGTTAGGTAGTTTTGAAAAAGTTAAGAAACAAACAAAAAGTTAGTTAGTTAGTTGAAACAAATTTTGAAAACCAATTTTGAAAAGATAAGAAGTTAGGAAGTTAGAAAAGATATTTTGAAATCAAATTTTGAAAAAGATAAGATAAGAAGATATTTTAGAAACTAATTTTGAAAAAGATTTGATTTTTAAAATCTCAATTAATGACTTGATTCACAAGAAATCACAAGATATGATTCTAGAACTTAAAGTTTGAATCTTTCTTAACAAGCAAGTAACAAACTTCAAATTTTTGAATCAAAACATTAATTGATTATGTTATTTTCGAAAATTTGGTATAATAATAAGAAAAAGATTTTTGAAAAATATTTTTGGAATTTTCGAAAATAACTAAGAATTTTGAAAAAGATTTGATTTTTGAAAAAGATTTTGAAAAAGATAAGATTTTCAAATTGAAAATTTGATTTGACTCATAAGAAACAACTTGATTTTAAAAATTTTTGAAAAAGTCAACTCAAATTTTCGAATTTGATGAGAGAAAAATGGAAAGATATTTTTTTGATTTTTGAATTTTTATGATGAGAGAGAAAAACACTAAAAATGATGCAATGCATGAAATTTTTAGATCAAAACAATGAATGCATGCATGAATGATATGAGTGTCAAGATGAACACCAAGAACACTTTGAATGTCAAGATGAACATCAAGAACATAATTTTGAAAAATTTTTAATGCAAAGAAAACATGCAAGACACCAAACTTAGAATTCTTTAATGCTTAGACACTAAGAATTCAAGAATGCATATGAAAAACATGAAAAGACACAAAACAAAAAATCATCAAGATCAAACAAGAAGACTTACCAAGAACAACTTGAAGATCATGAAGAACACCATGAATGCATGAGAATTTTCGAAAAATGCAAGATGCATATGCAAGTGACACCAAACTTATGATATGACTTAAGACTCAAACAAGAAACACAAAAATATTTTTGATTTTTATGATTTTCTAATTAATTTTTTTGGATTTTTATTTTATATTTTTCGAAAAATTCTTTTGAAAAAGAAAATAAAGATTCCAAAATTTTTAATATGAATTCCAAGAATCTTGCCATGTTAGTCTTAAAGCTCCAATCAAAGGGTCAGGCATGGCTTAATAGCCAGCCAGGCTTTAATCAAAATATGAGTGTAATTCAGACATGACAAGCCTAACATGCTCTATCCAAAAGAATTAGACATGGCTTTACAGCCAGCCATGCTTCACATGCTTCATGAAACACTGGAATTCATTCTTAAAAATTCTGAATAAAATTTTTTTTTTTTGAAAACATTTTTTATTTTTTTCGAAAACAGATGAGAAAATTTTAGAAATATTTTTGAAAAATTTTTGAAAATAAAATAAAAAGAAAATTACCTAATCTGAGCAACAAGATGAATCGTTAGTTGTCCAAACTCAAACAATCCCCGGCAACGGCGCCAAAAACTTGGTGCACGAAATTGTGATACATATCCATGGCTTCAAAGGCCTGGTGCTCTGATCTAGTTTTATTGTCTGTCACAACTTCGATACAACTAACCAGCAAGTGCACTGGGTCGTCCAAGTAATACCTTACGTGAGTAAGGGTCGAATCCCACGGAGATTGTTGGTATGAAGCAAGCTATGGTCACCTTGTAAATCTCAGTCAGGCAGATATAAAGTGATAATGGTGTTTTCGAATATTATATAATAAAATAGGGATAGAGATACTTATGTAAATCATTGGTAGGAATTTCAGATAAGCGAATGGAGATGCTTTTCGTTCCTCTGAACCTCTGCTTTCCTGCTATCTTCATCCAATCAGTCTCACTCCTTTCCATGGCTGGCTTTATGTGATACATCACCACTGTCAATGGCTACTTTCGGTCATCTCTCGGGAAAATGATCCAATGCCCTGTCACGGCACGGCTAATCGTCTGGAGGCATCACCCTTGCCAATGGCTTCATCTTATCCTCTCAGTGAATAATATGCTCACCCACCCTGTCACGGCACGGCTATCCATCTGTCGGTTCTCGATCATGCTGGAATAGGATTTACTATCCTTTTGCGTCCGTCACTAACGCCCTGCAATCGCGAGTTAGGAGCTCGTCACAGTCATCCAATCATTGAATCCTACTCGGAATACCATAGACAAGGTTTAGACCTTCCGGATTCTCTTGAATGCCGCCATCATTCTAGCTTACGCCACGAAGATTCCGGTTAAGAGATCTAAGAGATATTCATTCTAGCTTATTTCATGTAGAACGGAAGTGTTTGTCAGGCACGTGTTCATAGGGGAGATGGTGATGAGCATCACACATAATCATCACCTTCATCACGTTCTTGGGTGCGAATGGATATCTTAGAAGCGAAATAAGATGAATTGAATAGAAAACAGTAGTACTTGCATTAATCTTTGAGGAACAGCAGAGCTCCACACCTTAATCTATGGAGTGTAGAAACTCAACCGTTAAAAATACATAAGTGAAGGTCCAGGCATGGCCGAGATGGCCAGCCCCCTAAAACGTGATCAAAGGATCATAAGGTAATCCAAAGATGCCTAATACAATAGTAAGAGGTCCTATTTATAATAAACTAGCTACTAAGGTTTACATGAGTAAGTATTTGATGTATAAATCCACTTCCGGGGCCCACTTGGTGTGTGTTTGGGCTGAGCTTAAGTGTTGCACGTGCAGAGGCCATTTGTGGAGTTGAACGCCAGTTTTTGTGCCAGTTTGGGCGTTCAACTCTGGTTTTGGATCCTTTTCTGGCGCTGAACGCCAGATTTGGGTAGAAAGCTGGCGTTGAACGCCAGTTTACGTTGTCAATTCTTGGCCAAACTATGGACTATTATATATTGCTGGAAATCCCTGGATGTCTACTTTCCAACTCAATTGGAAGCGCGCCATTTCGAGTTCTGTAGCTCCAGAAAATCCACTTTGAGTGCAGGGAGGTCAGAATCCAACAACATCAGCAGTCCTTTTTCAACCTCTGAATCTGATTTCTGCTCAAGTCCCTCAATTTCAGCCAGAAAATACCTGAAATCACAGATAAACACACAAACTCATAGTAAAGTCCAGAAATGTGAATTTAACACAAAATCTATTAAAAACATCCCTAAAAGTAACTAGATCCTACTAAAAATATACTAAAAACAATGTCAAAAAGCGTATAAATTATCCGCTCATCACAACACCAAACTTAAATTGTTGCCTGTCCCCAAGCAACTGAAAATCAAAATAGGATAAAAAGAATAGAATATACTATAAATTCCAAACTATCAATGAAACAGAGCTTCAATCATATGAGCGGGACTTATAGCTTTTTGCCTCTTGAATAGTTTTGGCATCTCACTTTATCCATTGAGGTTCAGAATGATTGGCATCTATAGGAACTTCAGATTTCGAATAGTGTTATTGACTCTCCTAGTTCAGTATGATGATTCTTGAACACAGCTTCTTTATGAGTCTTGGCCGTGGCCCTAAGCACTTTGTTTTCCAGTATTACCACCGGATACATAAATGCCACAGACACATAATTGGGTGAACCTTTTCAGATTGTGACTCAGCTTTGCTAAAGTCCCCAATTAGAGGTGTCCAGGGTTCTTAAGCACACTCTTTTTTTTGCTTTGGACCTTGACTTTAACCGCTCAGTCTCAAGTTTTCACTTGACACCTACACGCCACAAGCACATGGTTAGGGACAGCTTAGTTTAGCCGCTTAGACCAGGATTTTATTCCTTTAGGCCCTCCTATCCACTGATGCTCAAAGCCTTGGGATCCTTTTTTATTTGCCCTTGCCTTTTGGTTTTAAGGGTTATTGGCTTTTTCTGCTTGCTTTTTCTTTTTCTTTCTATATTTTTTTTTCTTCTTTTTTTTTTCGCCTATTTTTTTTTCTGCAAGCTTTGTTCTTTGCTGCTTTTTCTTGCTTCAAGAATCATTTTTATGATTTTTCAGATTATCAAATAACATGTCTCCTAGTCATTATTCTTTCAAGAGCCAACATATTTAACATTCTTAAACAACAACTTCAAAAGACATATGCACTGTTCAAGCATACATTTAGAAAACAAGAAGCATTGTCACCACATCAATATAATTAAACTAAGTTCAAGGATAAATTCGAAACTCATGTACTTCTTGTTCTTTTGAATTAAAACATTTTTCATTTAAGAGAGGTGATGGATTCATAGGACATTTATAACTTTAAGACAAAGTTACTAACTACTAATGATCATGTAATGAAGACACAAACATAGATAAGCACATAACATAGAAAACGAAAAGCAGAAGAATTAAGAACAAGGAATGAATCCACCTTAGTGATGGTGGCATTTCCTTCTTGAGGAATCAATGATGTCCTTGAGCTCTTCTATGTCTCTTCCTTGCCTTTGTTGCTCCTCCTTCAGTGCTTTTAGATCTTCTCTGATTTCATGAAGGATGATGGAGTGCTCTTGATGTTCCACCCTTAGTTGCTTCCAATAATTGTGTGGAAGAAAATGTATCCCTTGAGGTATCTCAGGGATCTCATGATTTGCAGTCAAATGTTCTACCACTGAGCTATAGACCCTTGATGGAAGCTTTTGTCTTCCCTTTCCTCTTTCTAGAGGTTTCTCTGGCCTTAGGTGCCATCAATGGTTATGGAAAAAACAAAAAAGCTATGCTTTTACCACACCAAACTTAGAATGTTGCTCGCCCTCGAGCAAAAGAAGAAAGAATAGAAGAAGAAGAAGAAGATATGGAGGAGATGGATGGGAGTGTGTATTCGGCCATATGGGTGGGATTGGGTGGGAGAGAGATGTTGAATTTTTGAAGGTAGTGGGTGTATGGATGTGAGTGGTAAATGGAAAAAAAAAAAGGGATGATCATGAATGGAAAGAGAGATGATGAGGTAGGTGGGGATCCTGTGGGGTCCACAGATCCTGAGATGATCCTGTGGGGTCCACAGATCTTGAGGTGTCAAGGCATTTACATCCCTGCACCAATTTAGGCATGTAAAATGCCCTTGCACACAACTCTGGGCGTTCAGCGCAAGGTTGGTGCCCATTTTGGGCGTTCAACGCCCCTTTGCTGCCATTTCTGGCGTTGAACGCCAGAACCATGCTTGTTCTGGGCGTTCAGCGCCAGGATGCTCCCATTCTGGGCGTTCAGCTGGAATAGGATTTACTATCCTTTTGCGTCCGTCACTAACGCCCTACAATCGCGAGTTAGGAGCTCGTCACAGTCATCCAATCATTGAATCCTACTCGGAATACCACAGACAAGGTTTAGACCTTCTGGATTCTCTTCAATGCCGCCATCATTCTAGCTTACACCACGAAGATTCCGGTTAAGAGATCTAAGAGATATTCATTCTAGCTTATTTCATGTAGAACGGAAGTGTTTGTCAGGCACGTGTTCATAGGGGAGATGGTGATGAGCATCACACATAATCATCACCTTCATCACGTTCTTGGGTGCGAATGGATATCTTAGAAGCGAAATAAGATGAATTGAATAGAAAACAGTAGTACTTGCATTAATCTTTGAGGAACAGCAGAGCTCCACACCTTAATCTATGGAGTGTAGAAACTCTACTGTTAAAAATACATAAGTGAAGGTCCAGGCATGGCCGAGATGGCCAGCCCCCTAAAACGTGATCAAAGGATCATAAGGTAATCCAAAGATGCCTAATACAATAGTAAGAGGTCCTATTTATAATAAACTAGCTACTAGGGTTTACATGAGTAAGTATTTGATGTATAAATCCACTTCCGGGGCCCACTTGGTGTGTGTTTGGGCTGAGCTTAAGTGTTGCACGTGCAGAGGCCATTTGTGGAGTTGAACGCCAGTTTTTGTGCCAGTTTGGGCGTTCAACTCTGGTTTTGGATCCTTTTCTGGCGCTGGACGCCAGATTTGGGTAGAAAGCTGGCGTTGAACGCCAGTTTACGTCGTCAATTCTTGGCCAAAGTATGGACTATTATATATTGTTGGAAAGCCCTGGATGTCTACTTTCCAACGCAATTGGAAGCGCGCCATTTTTAGTTCTGTAGCTCCAGAAAATTCACTTTGAGTGCAGGGAGGTCAGAATCCAACAGCATCAGCAGTCCTTTTTCAACCTCTGAATCTGATTTCTGCTCAAGTCCCTCAATTTCAGCCAGAAAATACCTGAAATCACAGAAAAACACACAAACTCATAGTAAAGTCCAGAAATGTGAATTTAACACAAAATCTATTAAAAACATCCCTAAAAGTAACTAGATCCTACTAAAAACATACTAAAAACAATGTCAAAAAGCGTATAAATTATCCGCTCATCACTTCCTTTTTGACAACTTCCAAGATGGTGGGATTCAATCTTCTTTGGGGTTGACGGACAGGTCTTGCTCCCTCTTCTAAAAATATTCTGTGCTCACATACTTGAGGGTTGATGCCTACTATGTCTGCCAAGCTCCACCCAATTGCCTTCTTATGCTTCCTCAGCACATCAAGTAACTGCTCTTCTTGTTGAGAAGTAAGTTCCCTTGGAATGATAACTGGAAACCTCTGCTCATCTTCAAGATAAGCATATTTGAGATGTGGAGGGAGGGGTTTCAATTCTAACTTTTGATCATGGGCAGGCTCTGGATTATCTGGAGCTTGTGAAAATGACGAAGTGCCCTCATTGTCAGTTAAGAGGGTCCCCATACTTGGACCTTGTCCAGTGTGCCTCTCTTCTAACTCTTCCTTGTGAACTTCAGCTACACTTTCATCTATAACATCACACTGAAAGATAGAACGATCTTCTGGAGGGTTGTCAATGACTCCATTCAGATTGAAGATTACTATGCGGCCATCTATTTCAAAGAAGTATGTTCCTGAAAAGGCATCCAATTTGAATTTTGATGTCTTCAGGAATGGTCTTCCAAGTAGGATTGATGATGGCTTATCTGAATCATTATGGGGCATCTCCAAGATATAAAAATCAGTGGGGAATGTAAGCCCTTTAATGTTCACCAAAACATCTTCAGCAACTCCAGCCACTGTAATAATGCTTTTATATGCTAACACAAAATGAGCTGCCGACCTTTTTAAGGGAGGGAGCCTCAAAATATCATATATAGACAAAGGCATTATACTGACACATGCTCCTAAATCACACATGCAAACATAAATTACTACACCACCAATAGTATAGTTAACTATACAAGGACCTAGATCACTACATTTTTCAGGTAATCCTCCCATTAAAGCAGATATAGAACTACCTAAAGGAATAGTTTCTAATTCATTAATTTTTTCTTTATGGATACATAAGTCTTTTAGAAACTTTGCATATTTAGGTACCTGCTGAATAACATCAAAAAGAGGAACAGTTACCTCAACCTTTTTGAATATTTCTACCATTTTGGGGTCGGGTTCCAGCTGCTTCCTGGGCTTCTTTGCAAGTTGTGGAAATGGAATAGGAGTAGCGTTTTCTGTGGTGTTTGTGCCTTTTGGTGCTTCCTCCTGTGGTTGAGCTATTTCTTCTTCAGCTATGTCCTGTATGTCCTCTTCCTCTTCAACATCTTCTATTTCTACTACCTCTTCAGCTGAGGTGTGTTCTGGTGGGCTTGGTTCCTCCTGATTCCTCTCCTGCAGTGTGGTTCCAGACCTTAGGGTGATGGCATTAATGCCTCCCTTTGGATTGGGTAATGGTTGAGAGGGGATTCTAGTGGAGCTTGAAGGTTGGTTACTGGAATTTTGTGTTGATCCAATCTGTGACATAAGAGCTTGCAAAGTAGAGGTGAGACCATTTAGACTGGCATTAATACTATTCATGATGTTATTTTCCATGGTCTGTTGTCTTCGCTCAAAAGATTGTAGTAGCTCTTCAATAGGAGATAAAGAAGAATGAGTAAATTGAGAGGTCTGCTGTTGATTATTTTGTGGTCCTTGGTTTTGCCTCAGGTGAGGTGCTCTGTAAGGTTGATTCTGCTGCCTGTTGTTGTTATTATTCCATCTCTGATTTCCCTGATTATCTCTGCCTCCTCTGTTATTGTTGTCCCTCCAATTCTGGTTAGAATTGTCCTGCCATCTATGGTTATTATTTCCACTTTGATTGTACCCTTGGTTGGGGCGGTCATAGAAGTTATGAGTGGATGCCACCATGTTGTCTTCTTGTTAGAGTTGCGGGCATTCATCAGTGTAATGGCTATAATCAGCACAGATTCCGCAAATTCTTTGCGGGACCAGTTGTTGGTTTTGCTGTGGTGGAGGAGGTTGAGCTTGCTGAGCTTGTTGTTGATTCAATTGCATCTGCTTCAGCAAGTTGGTCATCTCACATATACTCTGAGCTAGAGCCGCAGTCTCTCTGCTAGAGGATACTTCTGCAACGGCTTTTGAACGGCCTTGCTTTTGTCTGTGGTTCCTAGTAGATTCAGCTAAATCACTGATCAATTTGCAAGCCTCATCAGTGGTCTTGTACTTCTTCATAGACCCATTGCTAGCACATTCCAATGTGGTCTTATCTTGGGGCCTCATGCCCTGTGTGATATAGCTAAGTAACACTATCTTGTCAATCATGTGGTGGGGGCATGCTTCCAGAAGATTATTGAAGCGCTCCCAGTTTTCAAAGAGAGTCTCATTGTCATCCTGAACAATTGTGGAAATATCCTTCCTCAGTTTATCAGTAACTTCAGATGGAAAGAATTTCTCCAAAAACTCCTTTCTGAGTGTATCCCAGTTGGATATATTTGCTAGATGTTGAGTGTAGTACCACTCTCTTGCTTTTCCCTCAAAAGAAAATGGGAAAGCTTTCAGCAAAATTGAAGTTTCATCAGTACCATCACGCCTGACAGTAGAACAGGCTGCCTGGAAATCTCTCAAGTGCTTGATAGGCTCTTGAGCAGGTAGGCCATGAAACTTGGGCATCAAATTTAGCAGTGCGGTCTTTATTTCAAAATCTGTAGCTACCACTGGATGATGCACTTGAAATGGTTGCATTGTAAAATCAGGGGCTCCTTCCTCCTGGATGGTAACTCTCCTAGCTGCCATGTCTTCTGCACGTAAAACAACCGAATCAGTAGAACGGGGGCTGGTTTCTTCCTCAAGTTCACTTTCAGATCCGCCCTCAGAGTGGACTAACCGACGCTGTTCTTGCCTTATTCGTGAAATAGTCCTTTCAATTTCAGGATCGAATATTAGCAAGCGCGGATCAGGAAGTGAACGCATGATTTGACGAAAGAAACATGCAGCTCATAGTAGTAAAATAAAATAAAATTCAAATAAATAAATTCTAATTAATAACTTTAGCACTCTATTGCAACTCCCCGGCAACGGCACCAAAAATTGATGAGACACAAAAGTTGGTGAATTAAAAATTATTAAAACAGTTACGTTGCAAGTGTAGTTCTTAACTCACCAAAAATCTGCATATCAATTTAGAAATATGTCACAGAGAGTTTAAATTAAAAATTACTGTGAGTTTAAGTCCCAGGTCGTCTCCCAACGAGTTGCAAAAAAGTGTGCTATTTTATTAATCAGATGTTCCAAGAAGTTGAGTTAAGTAGGTGGAAAATTAAATTGAGAAAATTCAAATAATAAGAATAAAGCCCTTGACTGGGAGTTGATTAGTTGGAATCTCTATCATTGATGGGATGATTTCAAGATTAATTTATAATTAATGGTTGTTCTGTTTAGTTATCCTTTACTAGGTAAAGGAAAGTCAAACAAGTTGGAATGCTAGATCTGTTCACGAGTTGCAACCCACTTAGTTCAAAGGGATTGGTGTTAGTGATTAGATAACAATCCAACAGTTAACCCAATTACAAATTTTCTTTCAATCCTTCCAACTCAAGAGTTCCTTTCAATCAACTCCCTATCAAGTGAGGAAACTACTCACTCATTGTAAATAATAAATCCATAACACATGAAAGGGAATTAAAAGAAGACATGATTATTGGAATGAAAAATAAGTTAAAATGGAAGAAATAATCCTTGTACTAAATAATCATGAAAGTATTCAAATGACAAAATTGAACAAAGCAAAGAACATGGAAGAATAAAACCAAGTTAAGAGAACGAACTAGAATGACGAAGTCTTGATGAGGAAATAACTCTTCTCAATGTTCCAATGCTAAGACCAAATGAAAATTAAAATTCTTAAACCTAGAGAAAGAAACCTAAAGGAGTAAAACTAGATCTAAAACTGAAAACTGTGTAGAATGAATGTTGTCTTTTGTTTCTGCATATTCTCTGGCTCTAGTCTGCTGTTTCAGGCCAAAAACTGGGTCAAAATAAGGTCCAAAATCGCCCCCAGTGAATTCTGCAGATTATGCAGATCGCACATGTCACGCGATCGCGTCATCCATGCGGACGCGTCATTCGCATTTTTCCTTGCCACGCGTTCGCATCGTCCACGCTACCGCGTCGCTTTAGCTTTTCTAATCTGCGCGGCCGCGTGAGCCATGCGACCACGTCACTGCGATTTGCTCTCCTTCGCGCGGTCGCGTGAGCCATGCGATCGCGTCACTTCTCGCTGGTTATCTCCTCAAATTCTTGTGTTCCTTCCATTTTTGCTAGCTTCCTTTCCAATCTCCAACTCGTTCATTCCCTATAAAGTCTGAAACACTCAACACACAGATCACGGCATCGAATAGAATAAAGGAGAATTAAAATTACATAATTAAAGTCTCTAGGAAGCAGTTTTCAAACATGTTATAAATTCAGGAAGGAATTATAATTTCATGCTAATTTAATGAATAAGTGGGTAAGGATCATGATAAAACCACACAATTAAACACAATATAAACCATAAAATAGTGGTTTATCAGTGGTCTAGGGACATCTGAGCTCCTTCTATAAGCCCATAGTAGAAGATGTCTAATTGCACCCACTCTGAAAATATTTCAGAGGGGCATTTCCTTAGCATCCCTCTGTATCTCTCCCAGTCATTATAAAGGGATTCATCATCCTCTTGTTTAAAGCCTTGGATGTTCAGCCTTAGCTGTGTCATCCTTTTTTGGAGGGAAATATTGATTGGCATCTATAGGAACTCAGAGTTCAAATAGTGTTATTGATTCTCCTAGTTCAGTATGATGATTCTTGAACACAGCTGTTTTATGAGTCTTGGCCGTGGCCCTAAGCACTTTGTTTTCCAGTATTACCACCGGATACATAAATGCCACAGACACATAACTGGGTGAACCTTTTCAGATTGTGACTCAGCTTTGCTAAAGTCTCCAATTAGAGGTGTCCAGGGTTCTTAAGCACACTCTTTTTTGCTTTGGACCTTGACTTTAACCGCTCAGTCTCAAGTTTTCACTTCACACCTTCACGCCACAAGCACATGGTTAGGGACAGCTTGGTTTAGCCACTTAGGCCAGGATTTTATTCCTTTAGGCCCTCCTATCCACTGATGCTCAAAGCCTTGGGATCCTTCTTATTTACCCTTGCCTTTTGGTTTTAAGGGTTATTGGCTTTTTGCTCTTGCCTCTTGGTTTTAAGAGCTTTTGGCTTTTTCTGCTTGCTTTTTCTTTTTCTTTCTTTTTTTTTTGCTATTTTTTTTTCTGCAAGCTTTGTTCTTTGCTGCTTTTTCTTGCTTCAAGAATCATTTTGATGATTTTTCAGATTATCAAATAACATGTCTCTAGTCATCATTCTTTCAAGAGCCAACATATTTAACATTATTAAACAGCAACTTCAAAAGACATATGCACTGTTCAAGCATTCATTCAGAAAACAAGAAGCATTGTTACCACATCAATATAATTAAACTAAGTTCATGGATAAATTCGAAACTCATGTACTTCTTGTTCTTTTTGAATTAAAACATTTTTCATTTAAGAGAGGTGATGAATTCATAGGACATTCATAACTTTAAGACAAAGTTACTAAATACTAATGATCATGTAATGAAGACACAAACATAGATAAGCACTTATCATAGAAACGAAAAACAGAGAAAGTAATAACAAGGAATGAGTCCACCTTAGTGATGGTGACGTTTCCTTCTTGAGGAACCAATGATGTCCTTGAGCTCTTCTATGTCTCTTCCTTGTCTTTGTTTCTCCTCCCTCATTGCTTTTTGATCTTCTCTAATTTCATGAAGGATGATGGAGTGCTCTTGATGTTCCACCCTTAATTGTCCCATGTTGGAACTTGATTCTCCTAGGGAGGTGTTGATTTGCTCCCAATAGTTTTGTGGAGGGAAATGCATTTGAGGCATCTCCGGGATCTCATGGTGATGAGCTTCATGCACCTCTTGAGCTCCATGAATGGGCTCTCTTGCTTGCTCCATCCTTTTCTTAGTGATGGGCTTCTCTTCCTCAATGGGAATGTCTCCTTCTATGAAAGCTCCAACTGAGTAACATAGATGGCAAATAAGATGAGGAAAAGCTAGCCTTGCCATGGGGGAGGACTTTTCGGCTATTTTGTAGAGTTTAAGGGAGATGACTTCATGAACTTCTACTTCCTCTGCAATCATGATGCTATGAATCATGATGGCCCGATCCACAGTAACTTCGGATCGGTTGCTAGTGGGGATGATGGAGCGTTGTATGAACTGTAACCATCCTCTAGCTACAAGCTTGAGGTCCAGTCTTCTTAGTTGAACCAGCTTGCCTTTGGAGTCCATCTTCCATTGAGCTCCTTCCACACATATGTCCATGAGGACTTGGTCCAACCTTTGATTAAAGTTGACCCTTCTAGTGTAGGGGCGTGCATCTCCTTGCATCATAGGCAAGTTGAACACCAACCTCACATTTTTCGGATTAAAATCTAAGTATTTCCCCCGAACCATGGTGAGATAATTCTTTGGGTCCGGATTCTTACTTTGATCATGGTTCCTAGTGATCCATGCATTGGCATAGAACTCTTGAACCATTAGGATGCCGACTTGTTGGATCGGGTTTGTTAGAACTTCCCAACCTCTTCTTTGGATTTCATGTCGGATCTCCGGATACTCATTCTTCTTAAGCTTGAAAGGGACCTCGGGGATCACCTTCTTCTTGGCCACAACATCATAGAAGTGGTCTTGATGAGCTTTGGAGATGAATCTTTCCATCTCCCATGACTCGGAGGTGGAAGCTTTTGTCTTCCCTTTCCCTTTTCTAGAGGATTCTCTGGTCTTGGGTGCCATCAATGGTAATGGAAAAACAAAAAGCTTATGCTTTTACCACACCAAACTTAGAATGTTGCTCGCCCTCGAGCAAGAGAAGAAAGAATAGATGAAGAAGAAGAAGAAATGGAGGAGAGGGAGAAGGGGTTGTGTTTCGGCCAAGAAGGGAAAAAGAGGGTTGTGTTGTGTGAATTTGAAGAAGAATGGAGGGCTTTATATAGGGAAGGGAGGGGGGTAAGGTTCGGCCATTTAGGGTGGGAAAGTGGTTTTGAATTTTGAAGGTAAGTGAAGTTTATGAGGTAGGTTTATGCGGAAGAGTGGATGGATGTGAGTGGTGAAGTGGTGATAGGGAAGAGAGATTGAGGTGATTGGTGAAGAGTTTTTGGGGAAGAGTGTTTATGGGATTGTGTGAAAGAGGGGTGAGAAGAAGTGAGTGGAGGTAGGTGGGGATCTTGTGGGGTCCACAGATCCTGAGGTGTTCAAGGATTTACAACCTTGCACCAAATTGGGCATGCAAAATGCCCTTGCACACAACTCTGGGCGTTCAGCGCCAGATTGGTGCTTGTTCTGGGCGTTGAACGCCCATTTGTTGCCCATTTCTGGCGTTGAACGCCAGAACCATGCTTGTTCTAGGCGTTCAGTGCCAGCTCTTCTCCAGGGTGCAATTTTGGCGTTCAAACGCCCAGATGCTTCCCATTTTGGGCGTTTAGCGCCAGAACCATGCTCTGTTCTGGCGTTGAATGCCAGCCAGATGCTTTTTACTGGCGTTTAAATGCCAGTGAGATCCTCCTCCAGGGTGTGATTTTTCTTCTGCTGTTTTTGATTTCGTTTTCAATTTTTGTATTTATTTTGTGACTCCACATGATCATGAACCTATAAAGACATATAACCAGTAAAAATATAATTAGATAAAAATTGGGTTGCCTCCCAACAAGCGCTTCTTTAATGTCAATAGCTTGACAGTGGGCTCTTATGGAGCCTCACAGATGTTCAGAGCATTATTGAGACTCCCTAACACCAAACTTAGAGTTTGGTTGTGGCCTCCCAACACCAAACTTAGAGTTTGACTGTGGGGGCTCTGGTTGACTCTGCAATGAGAGAAGCTTACTGTGCTTCCTCTTGTTGCGTGGAAAACTTGTCTCTCAACAAATCTTCCTTCGGCAAGTGTACCGAAGTTGTCGTCAAG
The DNA here is from genome assembly GCF_059453495.1 of Arachis ipaensis. Lineage (NCBI taxonomy): Eukaryota > Viridiplantae > Streptophyta > Magnoliopsida > Fabales > Fabaceae > Arachis > Arachis ipaensis. The sequence continues at coordinate 101,071,128 of NC_142439.1, forward strand.
TAAAAACTCACAATAGAGTGAGGTCGAATCCCACAGGGATTGATTGATCAAGCAACTTTAATTAGAAGAATGTTCTAGTTGAGCGAATCCAGAAATTGGGTTGAGAGTTGCAGAAAATAAAATGGCGGGAATGTAAATAACAGAAAAGTAAATGCTAGAATTAAAGGATTGGAAGTAAATGATTGAAAATAAATTGCAGAATTATAAATGGGAATGGGGGATTTGCTCATAAAAGTAAATCGCAGAAATTAAAGAGAATGGGTAAGATTAGAGATGGGGAGTTCATTGGGCTTAGGAGATGTTGCAATTCTCCGGATCAAGTTCATTTTCATCTCTTCCTCAATTAATGCACTCATTGATCTCCTTGGCAATCTTAAGTGATTGAATTGTAATTCCTTGCAATTCAATCTCTCAAATCTTGATCAATAACCAATTCCTTGGTCAATTGCTCATGAGAAGAGATGAAGTATGGTCACTGATTATACCACATGCATTTCCCAAACCAAGTATTGAGAGGGTTACAGTCACATACCCATCCAAACCCAATTTGGTCCAGCATGAGAAAGCATTTATAGCTTGATCTCTTCATTCCTCTTCCAAGGTTCAAAAGAGATCCAAGTTTGAATAGCTTCTCTTCCAAGATAACTACTCAATTGGATGAAGATCGAAAGCTTTCAAGTAAAATCAAGAGGAAAAATAGAAGAAGAACAATGAAAATTAGTATTGATCCATCAAATTACAACAGAGCTCCCTAACCCAATGAAAGGGGTTTAGTTGTTCATAGCTCTTGAAAATGAAAACAAAGATGGAGAATACATCATAAAACTAGAAATTGCAAAGAAAGTAAAATACAGAGAGTGGTTCTTCAGCCTCCAGAACTCCCTTACAATTCAAAGCTACTCCTATATATACTACTCTTCTCAGCTTCTAGTTCACTCTTCAAGTCTTGGGCCTTTGGATCTTGAGTTTGAAGCAGTTCCTTTCTTTATTTGGGCTTGGCTTTACTTGCAGAGAGAAAGTGCAGAGTGGGCAGAGATTTAAGCTCAGGGCGTAGGAGTGTTAATCATTTAGTGAAAGTCCAAGTTCGGGGACGTTAGTGACACTTAACATTGTCACTAACGTTCCAATGCACCCCTTTTGCCTCACGTTAAAACCCACGTTAACTAGGTTAACGTGGCTTTTAACGTTGCCTTGTCAACCTTCGAGAACGTTAGTGACACTCAACATTGTCACTAACGTTCCAGTGTGCCCCTTCTTGCTTCATGTTAAAGCTCACGTTAACTAGGTTAGCGTGGCTTCTAACGTGGCCTTTGCCATCCTTCGAGAACGTTAGTGACATTCAACATTGTCACTAACGTTCCAATGTGCCCCTAGGTCTCACGTTGGAGTCCACGTTAACTAGTTTAACGTGGCTTCTAACGTGGCCATCTTTTAGCCATCCCAACGTTAGTGACAATGTTGAGTGTCACTAATGTTGGCTCATCCTTCATTTCTCATCGTTAGCTTCCACGTTAACCAAGTTAACGTGGAAGTTAACGTGACTCTTGGGGGTTGTGTGGTTGCTTCAACGTTAGTGACAATGTTGAGTGTCACTAACGTTGTCGATAACTCTTCATCTTCTACGTTAGTTCCCACGTTAACCAAGTTAACGTGGGAGTTAACGTGGTACTTTGCACCATAGGCCAACGTTAGTGACAATGTTGAGTGTCACTAACGTTGGCTTCTCTTCCCCCCTTTAACGTTAGAGGCCACGTTAACTAGGTTAACGTGGCTTCTAACGTGGCCACTTATGAGTAATTGCCAACGTTAGTGACAATGTTGAGTGTCACTAACGTTGGCTCAACTTCTCTTCTCCACGTTAGAGTTTACGTTAACTTGGTTAACGTGACTCTCTAACGTGGGTATTGATGGCTTTTTTTGAGAGTGTTATTGGCAATCACTTTTCTCATTAATCTTGCAAGTTACCTCCCCTTTTCTTGCTTCTTTTTGGTCCTGAAATCAAGCCACAAAGTGCATCAAAGCTCTAGTCCAAGTCATGAGTAATGCAACATAATATTTGTCACTAAACTTATGCAAAATCCTCATGAAATCATGTAAAATACACAATGTATGCTTGAGTCAAGGCATAAGTGAATATTTACCCAAAACTAGCATATTTCCTAAAGAAATGCATGAAACTAACCTAAAAATAGTAAAGAAAAGGTCAGTGAAACTGGCCAAGATGCCCTGGCATCACCTCTCCATGGGTACAGAGAGAGATCCTTGAAATTTAAACACAAGGTTGTCTTCATTTAATTGAAGGATCAATTCTCCTCTGTCCACATCAATCACAGCTCTTGCTGTGGCTAGGAAGGGTCTTCCAAGGATGATGAATCCATCCTCATCCTTCCCAGTATCCAGGACTATGAAATCAGCAGGGATGTAAAGACCTTCAACCTTTACTAGCACGTCCTCTACTTGTCCATAGGCCTGTTTTCTTGAATTGTCTGCCATCTCTAATGAGATTTTGGCAGCTTGCACCCCATAGATTCCTAGTTTCTCTATTACAGAGAAGGGCATGAGGTTTATCCCTGAACCAAGGTCACATAGAGCCTTCTCAAAGGGCATGGTGCCTATGGTACAAGCTATTAAGAACTTTCCAGGATCCTGTTTCTTCTGAGGCAATGTCAGTTGATCTAGATCACTCAGTTCATTAGTGAACAAGGGAGGTTCATCTTCCCAAGTCTCAATACCAAATAATTTGGCATTCAGCTTCATGATTGCACCAAGGTACTTGGTAACTTGCTCTTCAGTAATATCCTCATTCTCTTCAGAAGAGGAATACTCATCAGAGCTCATGAAGGGCATAAGGAGGTTTAATGGAATCTCTATGGTCTCTAGATGAGTCTCAGATTCCTTTGGTTCCTCAGAGGGAAACTCCTTATTGATCACTGGACGTCCCAGGAGGTCTTCGTCCTTAGGATTCACGTCCTCTCTTACAGGTTCGGCCATGGTAATTAATTCAATGGCCTTGCACTCTCCTTTTGGATTCTCTTCTGTATTGCTTGGGAGAGTACTAGGAGGGATTTCAGTGATCCTTTTACTCAGCTGGCCCACTTGTGCCTCCAAATTTCTAATGGATGACCTTGTTTCATTCATGAAACTTACAGTGGCCTTGGACAGATCAGAGACTAAGTTTGCTAAATTAGAGGTATTTTGTTCAGAGATCTCTGTCTGTTGCTGAGTGGATGATGGAAAAGGTTTACTATTGTTAAACCTATTTCTTCCACCATTATTAAAGCCTTGTTGAGGCTTTTGATCCTTCCATGAGAAATTTGGATGATTTCTCCATGATGAATTATATGTGTTTCCATAAGGTTCACCCATATAATTTACCTCTGCTATTGCAGGGTTTTCAGGATCATAAGCTTCTTCTTCAGAAGATGCCTCTTGAGTACTGTTGGATGCAGCTTGCATTCCATTTAGACTCTGAGAAATCATATTGACTTGCTGAGTCAATATTTTATTCTGAGCTAATATAGCATTCAGAGTATCAATTTCAAGAACTCCCTTCTTCATAGGCGTCCCATTATTCACAGGATTCCTTTCAGAAGTGTACATGAACTGGTTATTAGCAACCATGTCAATGAGTTCTTGAGCTTCTGCAGGCGTTTTCTTTAGGTGAATGGATCCACCTGCAGAAGTATCCAATGACATATTAGCTAATTCAGACAGACCATCATAGAATATATCCAAGATGGTCCATTCTGAAAGTATGTCAGAAGGACACTTTTTGGTCAGTTCCTTGTATCTCTCTCAAGCTTCATAGAGGGATTCACCTTCTTTCTGTTTGAAGGTTTGAACATCAACTCTAAGCTTGCTCAGCTTTTGAGGAGGAAAGAACTTGGCTAAGAAAGCCTTGACCAGCTTATCCCAAGAGTTCAGGCTATCCTTAGGTTGAGAGCCCAACCATATTCTAGCTCTGTCTCTTACAGCAAAAGGGAAAAGCATGAGCCTGTAGACTTCAGGATCTACTCCATTAGTCTTAGCAGTATCACATATCTGCAAGAATTCAGTTAAGAACTAAAAAGGATCTTCAGATGGAAGTCCATGAAACTTGCAGTTCTGCTGTATCAGAGAAACTAGCTGAGATTTCAGCTCAAAGTTGTTTGCTCGAATGGTAGGAATGGAGATGCTTCTTCCATGTAAATTGGAATTTGGTGCAGTAAAGTCACCAAGCATCCTCCTTGCATTATTGTTGTTGGGTTCGGCTGCCATCTCCTTTACTTGTTCGAAATTTTCAATAAGGTTGTCTCTGGATTGTTGTAATTTAGCTTCTCTTAGTTTTCTCTTCAGAGTCCTTTTAGGTTCTGGATCAACTTCAACAAGAATGCCTTTTTCCTTGTTCCTGCTCATAAGAAAGAGAAGAGAACAAGAAAAGAAGAGGAATCCTCTTTGTCACAGTAAAAAGGTTCCTTATTGTTAGTAGAAGAAGAAAAGGAATATGGGTGAAGAAGAATGAAGAATCCAAACACAAGGGTAAGGATAGGAGCAGTGATGTGAGATGAAGAGAAGTGTTAGTAGATGAATAAATAATTAGGAGGAGATGAGGGAGATGGATTTTCGAAAATTATTTTTGAAAAAGGGTTAGTGATTTTCGAAAATAGTTTTTGAAAAAGGTTAGTAATTTTCAAAAATCAGAAATCAAAATAATTAGTTAATTAAAAAGAAATTTTGAAAAAGAGGGAAGATATTTTCGAAAATTAGAGAGAGAGAGTTAGTTAGGTAGTTTTGAAAAAGATAAGAAACAAACAAAAAGTTAGTTAGTTAGTTGAAACAAATTTAAAAATCAATTTTGAAAAGATAAGAAGATAGGAAGTTAGAAAAGATATTTTAAAATCAAATTTTTGAAAAAGATAAGATAAGAAGATATTTTTGAAAAGATATGATTGAAATTAGTTTTGAAAAATATTTGATTTTTAAAATCACAATTAATGACTTGATTCACAAGAAATCACAAGATATGATTCCAGAACTTAAAGTTTGAATCTTTCTTAACAAGTAAGTAACAAACTTGAAATATTTGAATCAAAATATTAATTGATGATGTTATTTTCGAAAATTATGATATAAAATTAAGAAAAAGGTTTTTGAAAAATATTTTTAAAATTTTCGAAAATAACTAATAAAAATGAAAAAGATTTGATTTTTGAAAAAGATTTTGAAAAAGATAAGATTTTTAAATTGAAAATTTGATTTGACTCATAGGAAACAATTGAATTTTAAAAATTTTTGAAAAAGTCAACTCAAATTTTCGAATTTATGAGAAGAAAAAGGAGAAGATATTTTTTTGATTTTTGAATTTTTAATGATGAGAGAGAAAAACATGAAAAAGACTCAATGCATGAGAGTTTTTAGATCAAAACATGTGATGAATGCAAGAACACTATGAATGTCAAGATGAACACCAAGAACACTTTGAATGTCATGATGAACATCAAGACTTATTTTTGAAAATTTTTATATGCAAAGAAAACATGCAAGACACCAAACTTAAAAATTTTTCATGTATAGACACTATGAATGCAAGAATGCATATGAAAAACAAGAAAAGACACAAAACATGAAAACATCAAGATCAAACAAGAAGACTTACCAAGAACAACTTGAAGATCATGAAGAAGACTATGAATGCATGAATTTTTCGAAAAATGCAAGATGAATATGCAATTGACACCAAACTTTCAACTTGACTCAAGACCCAAACAAGAAGCACAAAATATTTTTGATTTTTTTTTTATTTTATGATTTTTTTTGTATTTTCTTTTTAATATTTTCGAAAATCATTTTGAAAAAGAAAAATAAGGATTCCAAAATTTTTAATATGAATTCCAGGAATCTTATGCTCTTTAGTCTAAAGCTTCAATCAAAGGGTTAGGCATGGCTTAATAGCCAGCCAAGCTTTAGTATGTAACTCAGACATGACACGCCTAACATACCCTATCCAAAAGAATTAGACATGGCTTTACAGCCAGCCAGGCTTCAACATGCTTCATGAAACACTAGAATTCATTCTTAAAAATTCTGGAGAAAAATATATTTTTATTTTTTTTGAAAACATTTTTATTTTAAAATTTTTTCAAAAACAAAGGAGAAAATTTTTGAAATATTTTTTTTTTCGAAAAACAGATGAGAAATTTTTGAAAGGTTTTTGAAAAATTTTTGAAAATAAAACAAAAAGAAAATTACCTAATCTGAGCAACAAGATGAACCGTCAGTTGTCCAAACTCGAACAATCTCCAGCAACGGCGCCAAAAACGTGGTGCACGAAATTGTGATCATCAATGGCGCCATCAACATGGTGCGCTCAATTGTAATCTCAACTTTTTATCACAACTTCGCACAACTAACCAGCAAGTGCACTGGGTCGTCCAAGTAATAAACCTTACGCGAGTAAGGGTCGATCCCACGGAGATTGTTGGTATGAAGCAAGCTATGGTCATCTTGTAAATCTCAGTCAGGCGGATATAAAATGGTTATGGAGTTTTCGAAAGTAAATAATAAAATAAGGATAGAAATACTTATGTAAATCCTTGGTGAGAATTTCAGATAAATGCATGAAGATGCTTTCGTTCCTCTAAACCTCTGCTTTCCTGCTGTCTTCATCCAATCAGTCTTACTCCTTTCTATGGCTGGCTTTATGTAAGGACATCACCGTTGTCAATGGCTACTTTTAATCCTCTCTGGAAAATGGTCCGATGCACTGTCACTGCATGGCTAATCGTCTGGAGGCATCACCCTTGTCAATGGCTGCATCCCATCCTCTTGTGAAAATGGTCCAAATGCTTTGTCACAGCACGGCTAATCATCTGAGGTTCTCGATCATACTGGAATAGGATTCACCCTCCTTTTGCGTCTGTCACTACGCCCAGCACTCGCGAGTTTGAAGCTCATCACAGTCATTCAATCCCAGAGTCCTACTCGGAATACCACAGACAAGGTTTAGACTTTCCGGACTCTCATGAATGCCGCCATCAATCTAGCTTATACCACGAAGATTCTAATTAAGAGATCCAAGAGATACCCATTCAATCTAAGGTAGAACGGAAGTGGTTGTCAGGCACGCGTTCGTAGGGAATGATGATGATTGTCACATTCATCACATTCAGGTTGAAGTGCGAATGAATATCTTAGAAGCGGAATAAGTTGAGTTGAATAGAAAAACAGTAGTACTTTGCATTAATCTTTGAGGAACAGCAGAGCTCCACACCTTAATCTATGGAGTGTAGAAACTCTACCGTTGAAAATACATAAGTGAAAGGTGCAGGCATGGCCGAATGGCCAGCCCCCAAAACGTGATCACAGGATCAAAATACAATCCAGGATGTCTAATACAATAGTAAAAAGTCCTATTTATAATAAACTAGTTACTAGGGTTTACAAAAGTAAGTAATTGATGCATAAATCCACTTCCGGGGCCCACTTGGTGTGTGCTTGGGCTGAGCTTGAATGTTACACGTGCAGAGGTCATTCTTGGAGTTGAACGCCAGGTTGTAACGTATTTCTGGCGTTCAACTCTGGTTTGTGACTTGTTTCTGGCGTTTAACTCCAGACAGCAGCGTCGTACTGGCGTTCAACGCCCTTTTACGTCGTCTAAACTCGTACAAAGTATGGACTATTATACATTTCTGGAAAGCCCTGGATATCTACTTTCCAACTCAATTAGAAGCGTGCCATTTCGAGTTCTGTAGCTCCAGAAAATCCACTTTGAGTGCAGGGAGGTCAGAATCCAACAACATCAACAGTCCTTCTTCAACCTCTGAATCTGATTTTTGCTCAAGTCTCTCAATTTCAGCCAGAAAATACCTGAAATCACAGAAAAACACACAAACTCATAGTAAAGTCCAGAAATGTGAATTTAACATAAAAACTAATAAAAACATCCCTAAAAGTAACCAGATTCTACTAAAAATATACTAAAAATAATGCCAAAAAGCGTATAAATTATCCGCTCGTCAATGCCTCTCTATACAAAATTTATGAAAGAATTGTTGACCTACAAGAAGAATTGGAAGGAACAAGAAACAGTGGTGTTAACCAAGGAATGTAGTGCTATTATCCAACACAACCTTCCTGAGAAGATGCCAGATCCAGGGAGCTTTGTAGTTCCTTGCACTATTGGAGATGTCACCATTCAGAGGGTTTTATGTGATCTTGGAGCTAGCATCAATCTCATGCCACTTTTAGTGATGAAAAACCCTCTTGTATTTCTCTTCAACTTGCTGATCTTTCTATTAAATTACCTATGGGTGTTGTTGAGGATTTACTTGTGAAAGTAGGACCATTTATTTTTCCTGTTGATTTTGTTATATTAGAGCTCTGATTGATGTGCAAAAGGGTGAATTAACCCTGAGAGTCAATGAAGAACAGGTGGTCCTTAATGTTTTTGAAGCTCTCAAGCATCCTAATGATTTTGAAGGGTGTATGAAAATAGATATTATTGAACCACTTATTCAAGAGGCACTGAAAGCTGAGGTGCTTGATGACATTCTGGATCCTATTTCTGAGTATGAATTAGTTGAAGTTGATGAGTCACCACCCCAGAGGGTTATGGTTAACACGCCTAAAGCAGAGGAGGAAGCCCCCAAGCTTGAGCTCAAACCTTTACCTCCTTCTCTGAAATATGTGTTCTTGGGTGAAAATGATTCCTATCCAGTGATTATTAGCTCTTCCCTGAAGCCTGAAGAGGAAGAGGCACTTATTTCAGTGCTCAGGAGCCATAAAACAGCTCTTGGGTGGACCATTAGTGACTTGAAAAGATTAGTCCAACCAAGTGTATGCACAAGAGCCTCCATGAAGATGATGCTAAACCAGTTGTGCAACCACAAAGGAGACTCAATTCAACCATGAAAGAGGTGATTCAAAAAGAGGTAATGAAATTATAGGAAGCAGGTATTATTTACCCTATTTCTGACAGTCCTTGGGTAAGTCCTGTGCAGGTAGTTCTCAAGAAAGGAGGGATGACAGTGATCAAGAATGAAAAGAATGAGCTTATTCCTACACGAACAGTCATAGGTTGGAGAATGTGTACAGACTACAGGAGGCTAAACACGGCAATAAGGAAGGATCACTTCCCCCTGTCTTTCATTGATCAGATGCTTGAGAGGTTAGCCGGTCATGCTTTTTATTATTTTCTAGATGGATACTCTGGATATAATGAAATTGCAGTGGACCCTCAAGATCAAGAGAAGACAGCATTCACATGCCCCTTTGGAGTATTTGCCTACAGGAGAATGCCTTTTGGAGTTTATAATGCTCCAGCAACTTTTCAAAGGTGTATGCTTTCAATTTTTTCTGATATGGTTGAAAAGTTCATTGAGGTATTTATGGATCATTTTTTTGTTTTTGGTAATTCTTTTGAATCCTGCCTTAAGCATTTATCTCTTGTCTTGAAACGGTGTCAAGACAAGAAACCTTGTTTTAAATTGGGAAAAATGTCATTTTATGGTTACAGAAGGTATTGTTCTTGGACACCGGATTTCAAGTAAGGGAATTGAGGTTGATAGAACAAAGGTGGAGGTAATTAAAAAATTACCACCACCAGCTAATGTTAAGGCAGTTAGGAGTTTCTTGGGTCATGCGGGATTTTATAGAAGATTTATAAAGGATTTTTCTAAAATTGCTAAACCATTAAGCAACCTATTGGTTGTTGATGTTCTTTGTGTCTTTGATTTTGATTGCCTGCATGCTTTTGAAACTCTAAAAGCAAACCTTACCTCTGCTCCCATCATAGCTCTCCCTGACTGGGATTTACCATTTGAGTTGATGTGTGATGCTAGTGATTTTGCTATAGGAGCTGTTTTAGGACAAAGGCATGGCAAGCTTATAGATGTCATTTACTATGCTAGCCGTGTGTTAAATGATTCCCAAAAGAATTACACAACTACAGAAAAATAATTATTAGCTATTGTGTATGCTGTTGATAAGTTTAGGTCTTATTTAATTGGTTCTAAGGTTATTGTTTATACTGATCATGCTGCTTTGAAGTGCCTTCTAACAAAACAGGATTCTAAACCAAGATTAATCAGATGGGTGTTACTCCTTCAGGAGTTTGATATTGAGATAAAAGATAGGAAAGGGTCAGAAAATCAAGTAGCTGACCATCTCTCCCGAATTGAGCCTGAAGCAGGAGTACAACCACCCACAGCTATGACTGAGACATTTCTGGATGAGCAATTATTCCTTATTCAGCAGGCTCCATGGTTTGCAGACATTGTGAATTACAAAACCATGAATTTTATTCCAAAGGAGTACAGTAGGCAATAAGTAAAGAAGCTATTGACTGATGCAAAGTACTACATTTAGGAGGAACCGTACCTTTTTAAAAGGTTTTCAGATGGTTTAATCCGGAGATGTGTCCCGAATGAGGAAAAACAGCAGATTCTCTGGCACTGTCATGGTTCTGATTATGGAGGACACTTTGGTGGTGAAAGGACAGCTACAAAGGTCCTTCAGAGCGGGTTTTATTGGCCGACTCTCTTCAGAGATTCAAGAGAATTTGTGAAGCACTGTGACAGATGTGAAAAAGCCACAAATCTCCCTGCCAACCATGAACTGCCACAGTAGGGGATTCTTGAGGTTGAATTGTTTGATGTATGGGGTATTGATTTCATGGGACCTTTCCCACCCTCACATTCAAACAACTATATCTTAGTGGCAGTTGATTATGTGTCCAAGTGGGTGGAAGCTGTGGCTCTACACACTAATGATGCCAAGGTGGTAATGAGTTTTCTTCAGAGATATATCTTTAGCCGGTTTGGTGTTCCAAGGACACTCATTAGTGATGGAGGAAGTCACTTCTGTAACAGATAGCTGGACTCTCTTCTACAAAGATATGGAGTCCGTTATAAAATGGCAACCACCTATCACCCTCAGACAAGTGGACAGGTTGATGTTTCCAACAGGGAACTCAAGAGGATTCTAGAGAAGACCGTCAGTGTTTCAAGAAAGGACTGGTCTAGGAAGCTTGATGATGCTCTATGGGGATACCGTACAGCTTACAAGACTCCTATTGGTATGTCCCCTTATCAATTGGTCTATGGCAAAGCCTGTCACTTGCCAGTTGAGCTAGAGCATAAAGCTTACTGGGCAATCAGGTATCTGAATCTTGATTCAGAAGTTGCAGGAATTAAGCGAATGCTTCAGTTGAATGAGCTTGATGAATTTAGATATTCAGCCTATGAGAATGCCAAGCTCTATAAGGGGAGAACCAAGTTATTGCACGATAAGAAGATTACCATCAGAGTCTTTGAGCCTGGACAGAGAGTGCTTCTGTATAATTCAAGGCTCAAACTCTTTCCCGGGAAGCTGAATCCCGGTGGTCAGGACCGTTTGTGGTTACCAGAGCTTCACCATATGGTCATGTGGAAATACAAGAAGAGAATTCTGACAGGAAATTTACAGTGAATGGCCAGAGGTTGAAGCACTATTTTGGAGGCGAGATCAATTGACAGAGGTCCGCTCATCTGCTGAATTAGCAGAACTGACCGTCAAGATAGTGACGTTAAAGAAGTGCTTGTCGGGAGGCAACCCGATAAATTTGTATCCTTAGTTATTTTTTGTAGTGGTGATTTTCTAATTTATTTGATTTTTATTGAGTTTTTACATTTTTTCTTTCGTTTTACGTGTGTTATGATCTTGCAGCTATTTTAGAACAGGAACCGAACACTTCGAAAAACTTTTTGCCTAAAAAAAAAAAGAGCACACGACGCGCACGCGTCATATGTGAGTGTGAGAAAAATAAAAATTAAACAGAGAGTTGGGCAGGAGTGGTGCTAGTGGCGTGCCTTGCGCACATGCGAGCCCACACGTACACGTCATTCACGCGTGCGCGTCATTTGCGCTTTTAGCCAACCACGCGTGCGCGTACCTAACGCGTACGCGTGACCTTGAAAATCGGCGTCAACGAGTGTTTGGGTAGAAAGTTGTGTTGGCTTGGGCCTGGAACTGTGCTAGAGGCACAAACTTGATCAAGCGTGCGCGTACTTTGCATAAATGGCCATCCACGCATGCGCGTTAATGACGCGTACGCATCATATGAGAATTTTGGTTCCCAGGCCACGCGAACAGAGAGTTGTGCGTGCCCGCAGCCGCCTTCGCGCGATTCACACAACCAAGGGCACGCATACGCGTGCCAGACGCTTACACGTCACTTTCAAAATCGGGCGACCCACGCGTACGCGTGCTGTACGCGTACGCATCGCATGCGCCGCACAACTCCACTAGTGCGCCGCCCAGTTCTGATTTTCATTCTCTCTCCCTCCCAAATCCTAATTCTCTCTTGTTCTTTTATCCTTTTATTCTTCTTTCATCATACTATTTGTTTTTGTTTTCAGTTCTTCTTTGCTTGAGGACAAGCAAACCTTTAAGTTTGGTGTTGTCGCTTCGCTGTTGGTTTTCCTGTTTAATTTTGTGGTACCAAAGGGAGGCGAATCATCTTCACAGAGGAGCACACCCTGAAGAATAAAACGGCCACTAGGATAACTGAGGTGGTTGAATTCCTTTCATTCTATATTCTTTCTCGCTCTCACTATGTTATGTTCCGGTCTTTTGCTATTTTGTCTCGTTTATTGCATGATCCTTTATTAGATAAATTCCTAGGTTCTAGTTTAGTTCTGTTATTTTCAAAATTTCTGTTAGTTACTTTAATTGCGAAAGGTGTCTCATGTATTACCCACTGAGCTTAAAATCAAAAAGAAAGAAGAAAAGGGGATGTAATGCATGAGAAATTGAGTTTATTTTTTTTAGACTAGTCTCATTTAATTAAATGTAGTGGTGTTCTCTGTAATTCTGAATGCATGACATAAACCGTGCATGTTTGAATTTGAATCAATGAATGTTGACGTATAAGGAAAAGAAATTTAGAGAAGTATTATGAATCTTCTGAAAATTTGTGACAGTTAATCCTTGAAGCAAAAGAAACAGCAAAAAAAAAAGAGAGGATATAAAAGCAATGTCCAAGTCTCTGAGCATAAATGACTAGGGAGGTCAGACATGATTAAAATCTCAAAGAGTTGTTTCCATAGTCATATGCTTGTGGTGTTCTTGTGTCAAGTAATCCTTGAGACAGAACATTTATAGTCGAGATCAACTGCAACTAGTAGAGTATGCCAAAGGCTTTGAGCACCACTGTCTGGGAATAGCTGAAAGAAAAAAATAAGAACTTCAAAAGAGTTTCCCAGTTAAGTGCTTGTGGTGTTCTTGTGTCAATTAACCCTTGAGACAGAACATTTAAAGTCACGGCTAGGCTCAAGGTGCAAAGCACCAGTTAATTGAGAATTAAAGGACATCTGTTGTGTTCAAGGATTTAACTGAGGTATAAAGATCAGAGAACTCATAAAATGATCCAGATTCTAATTCCGCATGACATTGACATTCCTCTGATTCAAAGGAGTGTGAGATGCCAAAACTGTTCAGAATTGCAATAGATAAATTCCACTTTAAGAAGAGACACAAGCATAACTAAACTCTCACTTCTCATGAAAATTCACATCTTAATCTTGCACTTATTTTGGTTTCTTGAGGACAAGCAACAATTCAAGTTTGGTGTTGTGATGCGTGAGCATCTTTCCTATCTTTTCCTAGTGAATTTGCATTTAATTTGTTGAGTTTAATCAAGAATTAATTATCTTTTAGCCACTTTGGATGCTACTTTGAGTCTTGTGCAATTCTGTTTATTTTAGGCATCATTCGGATGGATTTGATGGAGTTTCCGCAGAAAAAAAGAAGAAGGCTATATAGGGTAGGAATGGCTTAGAGGATGGAGAGGAAGCTTGCACAAATGGAAGGAGCAAAAGAATTAAAGGAGATGACTAGCGAGGAGCGACGCGTGCGCGTATCTGACGCGTGCGCCTGATTTGCAGATTTGCACAGCGACGCATCCTTGTCTTTGTTTATGTCTTGGATTTAAACAAATTAGGGTAAAGTATACTTTTTGTCCTTAAAGTTTGACAAAAGTTTTAAAAATACCCCTAAGTTTTATTTTGTTTCAATTTTGTCCAAGAAGTTTTCGATTTGTATCAAATATACCCCTGACGGCTAATTTTTAAAAAATTTAAAACCAATTCAACAATAATTTCATAAAATCAACCTTTCAATACAAACAAATGAAGCATAATTTTCATGCATTATTGTTAAATTGGTCTTAAATTTTTTGAAAATTTAGCTGTTGAGGGTATATTTGATGCAAATCGAAAACTTTTGGGACAAAATTGAAGCAAAATAAAACTTAGAGGTATTTTTAAAACTTTTGACAAACTTTAGGGTCAAAAAATATACTTTACCCAACAAATTATTATAATTCTACCTCGTCTACAAGCATCGTGCTGCTAGGCGAAGCGGTGGAGTGCTGCACCCTAGATGGCGAAAGTCCAGTAGCCGAAAGCATCACTAGCTTACGCTCTTGGTGCATAAAATTGTGATTCCTGGTAATGGCTCCAAAAGCTTGGTGCTCTAATCTTAATTCATAATTTGTCACAACTTCGATACAACTAACCAGCAAGTGCACTGGGTCGTCCAAGTAATAAAACCTTACGTGAGTAAGGGTCGATACCACGGAGATTGTCAGCTTGAAGCAAGCTATGGTCACCTTGTAAATCTCAGTCAGGCGGATATCAAATGGTTATGGAGTTTTCGAATAATAATAATAAATAAATAGAAAATAAAGATAGAGATACTTATGTAATTCATTGGTGAGAATTTCAGATAAGTGTATAGAGATGCTTTCGTTCCTCTGAACCTCTGCTTTCCTGCTGTCTTCATCCAATCCTTCCTACTCCTTTCCATGGCAAGCTTTATATAGGGCATCACCGTTGTCAATGGCTACATCCCATCCTCTCTGTGAAAAAGGTCCAAATGCTCTGTCACGGCACAGCTAATCATCTGGAGGTTCTCGATCATACTGGAATAGGGTTCACCCTCCTTTTGCCTCTATCACTACGCCCAGCACTTGCGAGTTTGAAGTTCGTCACAGCCATCCCTTCCCAGATTCTACTCGAAATACCACAGACAAGGTTTAGACTTTCTGGATCTCAGGAATGGCCATCCATGGGTTCTAACTTATACCACGAAGATTCTAATATCTCGGACTCGGTCCTCTGTATTAGATATCTAAGAGATACTCATTCTAGCTTGTTGCATGTAGAACGAAAGTGTTCGTCAAGCACGCGTTCATAAGTGAGAATGATGATGAGCATCACATAATCATCACATTCATCATGTTCTTGGGTGCGAATGGATATCTTAGAAGCGGAATAAGTTGAATTGAATATAAAACAGTAGTACTTTGCATTAAATCATGAGGAACAGCAGAGCTCCACACCTTAATCTATGGAGTGCAGAAACTCTACCATTGAAAATACATAAGTGATAATGGAGTTCATTGGTCTCGGCTCCAGAGGGGAACCGGAGTAACCAAGACTCTGAATACAATGATAAAAAGTTCTATATATACTAGACTAGCTACTAGGGTTTACAGAAGTAAATAATTGATGCATAAATCCACTTCTGGGGCCCACTTGGTGTGTGCTTGGGCTGAGCTTAAAGTTTACACGTGCAGAGGCTTCTTTTGGAGTTGAACGCCAAGTTGTAACGTATTTTTGGCATTCAACTCTGGTTCGTGACGTGTTTCTGGCGTTTTAACTCCAGACTACAGCGTAGAACTGGCGTTCAACGCCCTTTTGCGTCATCTAAACTCGGGCAAAGTATGGACTATTATATATTGCTGGAAAGCCCTGGATGTCTACTTTCCAATGCCGTTAAGAGCGCGCCATTTGGAGTTTTGTAGCTACAGACAATCCACTTTGAGTGCAGGGAGGTCAGAATCCAACAACATCAGCAGTCCTTCTTCAACCTCTGAATCTGATTTTTGCTCAAGTCCCTCAATTTCAGCCAGAAAATACCTGAAATCACAGAAAAATACAAAAACTTATAGTAAAGTCCAGAAATGGGAATTTAAGATAAAAACTAATAAAAACATCCCTAAAAGTAACTAGATCCTACTAAAAACATACTAAAAACAATGCCAAAAAGCGTATAAATTATCCGCTCATCACAACACCAAACTTAAATTGTTGCTTGTCCCCAAGCAACTGAAAATCAAATAGGATAAAAAGAAGAGAATATACTATAAATTCCAAACTATCAATGAAACATAGCTCCAATCAGATGAGCGGGACTTGTAGCTTTTTGCCTCTTGAAAAGTTTTGGCATCTCACTTTATCCATTGAGGTTCAGAATGATTGGCATCTATAGGAACTCAGAGTTCAGATAGTGTTATTGATTCTCCTAGTTCAGTATGTTGATTCTTGAACACAGCTACTTTATGAGTCTTGGTCGTGGCCCTAAGCACTTTGTTTTCCAGTATTACCACCGGATACATAAATGCCACAGACACATAACTGGGTGAACCTTTTCAGATTGTGACTCAGCTTTGCTAAAGTCCCCAATTAGAGGTGTCCAGGGTTCTTAGGCACACTCTCTTTTCGCTTTGGACCTTGACTTTAACCGCTCAGTCTCAAGTTTTCACTTGACACCTTCACGCCACAAGCACATGGTTAGGGACAGCTTGGTTTAGCCGCTTAGGCCAGGATTTTATTCCTTTAGGCCCTCCTATCCACTGATGCTCAAAGCCTTGGGATCCTTCTTATTTACCCTTGCCTTTTGGTTTTAAGGGTTATTGGCTTTTTGCTCTTGCCTTTTGGTTTTTAGAGCTTTTGGCTTTTTCTGCTTGCTTTTTCTTTTTCTATTTTTTTTTTGCCAATTTTTTTTCTCTGCAAGCTTTGTATTCACTGCTTTTTCTTACTTCAAGAATCATTTTTATGATTTTTCAGATTATCAAATAACATGTCTCCTGTTCATCATTCTTTCAAGAGCCAACATATTTAACATTCTAAAACACCAACTTCAAAAGACATATGCTCTGTTCAAGCATTCATTCAGAAAACAAAAAGTATTGTCTCCACATCAATATAATTAAACTAAGTTCAAGGATGAATTCGAAACCATGTACTTCTTGTTCTTTTGTTTTTAAAACATTTTTCATTTAAGAGAGGTGATGGATTCATATTCACTACTTTAAGGCATAGACACTTAGACACTAATGATCATGTAATAAAGACACAAACATAGATAAATATTTAACATAAGAAAATGAAAAACAGAAAATTTAAGAACAAGGAATGAGTCCACCTTAGTGATGGTGGCGTTTCCTTCTTGAGGAACCAATGATGTCCTTGAGCTCTTCTATGTCTCTTCCTTATCTTTGTTGCTCCTCCCTCATAGCTCTTTGATCTTCTCTAATTTCATGGAGGATGATTGAGTGCTCTTGATGTTCCACCCTTAGTTGTCCCATGTTGGAACTCAGTTCTCCTAGGGAGGTATTGATTTGCTCCCAAAAGTTCTGTGGAGGAAAGTGCATCCTTTGAGGCATCTCAGGGATTTCTTGGTGATGAGCTTCTTCATGCGTCTCTTGAGATCCATGAATAGGCTCTCTTATTTGCTCCATTCTTTTCTTAGTGATGGGCTTGTCCTTATCAATGAGGATATCTCCCTCTATGTCAATCCCAGCTGAATTGCATAGATGGCAAATGAGGTGAGGAAAAGCTAACCTTGCCATAGTGGAGGACTTGTCAGCCACCTTGTAGAGTTCTTGGGGTATAATCTCATGAACCTCCACCTCTTCTCCAATCATGATGCTATGGATCATGATGGCCCGGTCTATAGTAACTTCAGACCGGTTGCTAGTGGGAATGATTGAGCGTTGAATGAACTCCAACCATCCTCTAGCTACAGGCTTAAGGTCCAGTCTTCTCAGTTGAACCGGTTTGCCTTTTGAGTCAATCTTCCATTGAGCTCCTTCCACACATATGTCTATGAGCACTTGGTCCAACCTTTGATCAAAGTTGACTCTTTTTGTGTAGGGGCGTGCGTTCTCTTCCATCATTGGCAAGTTGAACGCCAACATCACATTTTCTAGACTAAAATCTAAGTATTTCCCCCGAACCATGGTGAGATAATTCTTTGGGTTTGGGTTCTTACTTTGATCATGGTTCCTAGTGATCCATGCATTAGCATAGAACTCTTGAACCATTAGAATTCTGACTTGTTGGATGGGGTTTGTTAGAACTTCCCAACCTCTTCTATGGATCTCATGTCAGATCTCCGGATACTCATTTTTCTTGAGTTTGAAAGGCACCTCGGGGATCACCTTCTTCTTGGCTACAACATCATAGAAGTGGTCTTGATGGGCTTTGGAGATGAATCTTTCCATCTCCCATGACTCGGAGGTGGAAGCTTTTGTCTTCCCTTTCCCTTTTCTAGAGGATTCTCTAGTCTTAGGTGCCATCAATGGTAATGGAAAAACAAAAAAGCTATGCTTTTACCATACCAAACTTAGAATATTGCTTGCCCTCGAGTAAGAGAAGAAAGAAGAGATGAAGGAGAAGAAGAAATGGAGGAGAGGGAGAGAGGTTTGTGTTTCTGCCAAGAAGAGGAAGAGAGGGTTGTGTTGTGTGAAAATGAAGAAGAATGGAGGGGTTTATATAGTGTAGGGAGAGGGGTTAGGTTCGGCCATTTAGGGTGGGTTTGGGTGGGAAAGTGATTTTGAATTTTGAAGGTAGGTGGGGTTTATAAGGTAGGTTTATGGGGAAGAGTGGGTGGATGTGAGTGGTGAATGGGTAATAGGGAAGAGAGAGATTGAGGTGATTGGTGAAGAGTTTTGGGGAAGGGTGTTTATTGGGAAGAGACGATGAATGAGAAGAGGGGAGAGTATGAGTGGAGGTAGGTGGGGATCCTGTGGGGTCCACAGATCCTGAGGTGTCAAGGAATTGCATCCTTGCACCAATTAGGCATGTAAAATGCCTTTGCATGCAATTCTGGCGTTTAAACGCCGAATTGGTGCTTGTTCTGGGTGTTCATCACCCAGATGCAGCATGTTTCTGGCGTTGAACGCCAGTTCTACGCTTGTTTCTGGCGTTCAGTGCCAGCTTTCCTTAGTGTGCATTCCTGGCATCTGAACGCCAGGATGCTGCTTGTTTTGGGCGTTCAACGCCAGATCCATGCTCTGTTCTGGCGTTGAACGCCAGCCAGATGCTCCTTACTGGCGTTTAAATGCCAGTATGCCCTTCCTCCAGGGTGTGATTTTTCTTCTGCTATTTTTGATTCTGTTTTTTATTTTTCTATTTATTTTGTGACTCCACATGATCATGAACCTAATAAAACATGAAAGAATAATAAAAATAAAAATAAAATTAGATAAAAAAAATTGGGTTGCCTCCCAACAAGCACTTCTTTAATGTCAATAGCTTGATAGTGGTCTCTCATGGAGCCACACAGGTGATCAGGTCAATTTTATAGACTTCCAACACCAAACTTAGAGTTTGGATATGGGAGTTCAACACCAAACTTAGAGTTTGGCTGAGGCCTCCCAACACCAAACTTAGAGTTTGACTGTGGGGGCTTTAGTTGACTCTGTACTGAGAGAAGCTTACTGTGCCTCTTTTCCATGTTTACAGAAGGATGATCTTGAGTTTTAAACACAAGGGAGTCCTCATTCAATTGAAGGACTAGTTCACCTCTGTCTACATCAATCACAGCTCTTGCTGTGGCTAGGAAGGGTCTTCCAAGAATGATGGATTCATCCTCATCCTTCCCAGTATCCAGGATTATGAAATCAGCAGGGATGTAAAGGCCTTCAACCTTTACTAACATGTCCTCTACTTGTCCATAAGCCTCTTTTCTTGGGTTGTCTGCCATCTCTAATGAGATTCTGGCAGCTAGCACCTCAAAGATTCCCAGTTTCTCCATTACAAAGAGTGGCATGAGGTTTATTCGTGACCTAAGGTCACATAGAGCCTTCTCAAAGGTTATGGTGCCTATGGTACAAGGTATTAGGAACTTTCCAGGATCCTGTTTCTTCTGAGGCAATGTCAGTTGATCCAATACATTTAGTTCATTGGTGAACAGGGGAGGTTCATCTCCCCAAGTCTCTTTACCAAATAAATTGGCATTCAGCTTCATGATTGCACCAAGGAACTTGGCAACTTGCTCTTCAGTGACATCCTCATTCTCTTCAGAAGAGGAATACTCATCAGAGCTCTTGAATGGCATAAGGAGGTTCAATGGAATCTCTATGGTCTCTAGATGAGTCTCAGATTCCTTTGGTTCGTCAGAGGAAAACTCCTTATTGATCATTGGATGTCCCAGGAGGTCTTCCTCATTGGGATTCATGTCCTCCTCCTCTCTTGTGGGTTCGGCCATGATGGTCAATTCAATGGCCTTGCACTCTCCTTTTGGATTTTTTTTTGTATTGCTTGGGAGAGCACTTGGAGGGGTATCAGTGATCTTCTTACTCAGCTGGCCCACTTGTGCCTCCAAATTTCTAATGGAGGACCTTGTTTCATTCATGAAACTCAAAGTGGCCTTAGATAGATCAGAGACTAAGTTTGCTAAATTAGATGTATTTTGTTCAAAATTCTCTGTCTGTTGCTGAGTGGATGATGGAAAAGGTTTACTATTGTTAAACTTGTTTCTTCCACCATTATTAAAGCCTTGTTGAGGCTTTTGTTGATCCTTCCATGAGAGATTTGGGTGATTTCTCCATGAGGGATTATAAGTGTTCCCATAGGGTTCACCCATGTAATTTACCTCTGCTATTGCAGGGTTCTCAGGATCATAAGCCTCTTCTGCAAAAGATGCCTCTTGAGTACTGTTGGATGCAGCTTGCATTCCATTCAGACTCTGAGAAATCATATTGACTTGCTGAGTCAATATTTTATTCTGAGCCAATATTTTATTCTGAGCCAATATGGCATTCAGAGTATCAATTTCAAGAACTCCCTTCTTCTTAGGCGTCCCATTATTCACAGGATTCCTCTCAGAAGTGTACATAAACTGGTTGTTAGCAACCATGTCAATGAGTTCTTGAGCTTCTGCAGGTGTTTTCTTTAGGTGAATGGATCCACCTGCAGAAGTATCCAATGACATCTTAGCTAATTCAGACAGACCATCATAGAATATATCCAGGATGGTCTATTCTGAAAGCATGTCAGAAGGACACTTTTTGGTCAGTTGCTTGTATCTCTCCCAAGCTTCATAGAGGGATTCACCTTCTTTCTATCTGAAGGTTTGAACATCCACTCTAAGCTTACTCAGCTTATCCCAAGAGTTCAGGCTATCCTTAGGTTGAGAGTCCAACCATATTCTAGCTCTGTCTCTTACAGCAAACGGGAAAAGCATGAGCCTGTAGACTTCAGGATCTACTCCATTAGTCTTAACAGTATCACATATCTGCAAGAATTCAGTTAAGAGCTAAAAAAGATCTTCAGATGGAAGTCCATGAAACTTGCAGTTTTGTTGCATCAGAGAAACTAATTGAGGATTAAGCTCAAAATTGTTTGCTCCAATGGTAGGGATGGAGATGTTTCTTCCATGTAAGTTGGAATTTGGTGCAGTAAAGTCACCAAGCATCCTCCTTGCATTATTATTATTTTCGGCTGCCATCTCCTCTTCCTGTTCAAAAATTCCTGTAAGTTTGTCTCTGGATTGTTGTATTTTAGCTTCTCTTAGTTTCCTCTTCAGAGTCCTTTCAGGTTCAGGGTCTGCTTCAACAAGAATGTTCTTGTCCTTGCTCCTGCTCATATGAAAAAGAAGGGAATAACAAAGAAAATATGGAATCCTCTATGTCACAGTATAGAGATTCCTTTGTGTGAGTAGAAGAAGAAAAGAATGTAATGTAAGGAAAGAGAAGGGAGGAGAATCCAAACACAAGGGTGAAGAGAGCAGAGATATGAGATGAAGAGAAGTGTTAGTAAGTAATTAAATAAATAGAAGAGGGTGAGGGAGAAGAGAATTTCGAAAATAATTTTTTTAAAAGGAGTTGATGATTTTCGAAAATTAAGATAAAATTAAAATTAAAATTAAAAGTTGAAACAATTAATTAATTAAAAGAATTTTTGAAAAAGAGGGAGGTTTTTTTGAAAATTAGAGAGGGATAGTTAGTTAGGTAGTTTTGAAAAAGATAAGAAACAAACAAAAAGTCAATTAGTTAGTTGAAAAAGATTTGAAATTCAATTTTGAAAAGATAAGAAGATAAGAAGTTAGAAAAGATATTTGAAAAAGATAGGATAAAAAGATATTTTTGAAAAGATATGATTGAAATTAGTGTTGAAAAAGATTTAATTTTTAAAATCACAATTAATGACTTGATTCACAAGAAATCACAAGATATGATTCTAGAACTTAAAGTTTGAATCTTTCTTAACAAGTAAGTAACAAACTTGAATTTTTTGAATCAAAACATTAATTGTTGATGATATTTTCGAAAATATGATATAAAATTAAGAAAAAGAGTTTAGAAAAATATTTTTAAAATTTTCGAAAATAAATAAGAAAAATGAAAAAGATATGATTTTTGAAAAAGATTTTGAAAAAGATAAGATTTTTAAATTGAAAATTTGATTTGACTCATAAGAAACAACTAAATTTTAAAAAGTTTTGAAAAAGTCAACTCAAATTTTCGAATTTATGAGAAGAAAAAGGGGAAGATATTTTTTATTTTTGAATTTTTAATGATGAGAGAGAAAAACATGAAAAATGATGCAATGCATGAAAATTTTGGATCAAAACATGTGATGCATGCAAGAACACTTTGAATGTCAAGATGAACACTAAGAACACTTTGAATGTCAAGATGAACACCAAGAACTTATTTTTGAAAAATTTTCAAGAAAAGAAAATATGCAAGACACCAAACTTAGAAATTTTTCATGTATAGACACTATGAATGCAAGAATGCATATGAGAAACAAGAAAAGACACAAAACAAGAAAATATAAAGATCAAACAAGAAGACTGGCCAAGAACAACTTGAAGATCATGAAGAACACTATGACTGTATGAATTTTCGAAAAAATGCATAAAGAATATTTAGAAAAAATGCAATTGACACCAAATATGAAAATTGACTCAAGATTCAAACAAACAACATAAAATATTTTTGATTTTATGATTTTATGATTTTTTTTTGTATTTTCTTTTAAATTTTTTTCAAAAAACATATAGGAAAAAGAAAATAAGAAATTCAAAATTTTTAATAAGAATTCCAGGAATCTTTCAATGTTAGCCTAAAGCTCCAATCCAAGGGTTAGACATGGCTCACTAGCCAGCCAAGCTTTAGAAGATACAAATCAGGCATATAACAGCTGAAACTTCATATAAATGCCTTTTATGTTGACAAGTGGAAGCCTCAATCCCAAAAGAATTTGGATATGGCTTTACAGCCAGTCAGGCTTCAACATGTTACCATGAAACTCTAGAATTCATTCTTAAAAAATTTGAATAATTTTCGAAAACAAAAGGAAAAATTTTTTTTGAAAGATTTTTGAAGAAATATTTTTGAAAATAAAACAAAAAGAAAATTACATAATCTGAGCAACAAGATGGACCGTTAGTTGTCCAAACTCGAACAATCCCCGGCAACGGCGCCAAAAACTTGGTGCACGAAATTGTGATTCCTGGTAATGGCTCCAAAAGCTTGGTGCTCTAATCTTAATTCATAATTTGTCACAACTTTGATACAACTAACCAGCAAGTGCACTGGGTCGTCCAAGTAATAAAACCTTACGTGAGTAAGGGTCGATCCCATGGAGATTGTCAGCTTGAAGCAAGCTATGGTCACCTTATAAATCTCAGTCAGGCGGATATCAAATGGTTATGGAGTTTTCGAATAATAATAATAAATAAACAGAAAATAAAGATAGAGATACTTATGTAATTCATTGGTGAGAATTTCAGATAAGTGTATAGAGATGCTTTCGTTCCTCTGAACCTCTGCTTTCCTGCTGTCTTCATCCAATCCTTCCTACTCCTTTCCATGGCAAGCTTTATATAGGGCATCACCGTTGTCAATGGCTACATCCCATCCTCTCTGTGAAAAAGGTCCAAATGCTCTGTCACGGCACGGCTAATCATCTGGAGGTTCTCGATCATACTGGAATAGGGTTCACCCTCCTTTTGCGTCTGTCACTACGCCCAGCACTTGCGAGTTTGAAGTTCGTCACAGCCATCCCTTCCCAGATCCTACTCCGAATACCACAGACAAGGTTTAGACTTTCCGGATCTCAGGAATGGCCATCCATGGGTTCTAACTTATACCACGAAGATTCTAATATCTCGGACTCGGTCCTCTGTATTAGATATCTAAGAGATACTCATTCTAGCTTTTTGCATGTAGAACGGAAGTGTTTGTCAGGCACGCGTTCATAAGTGAGAATGATGATGAGCGTCACATAATCATCACATTCATCATGTTCTTGGGTGCGAATGGATATCTTAGAAGCGGAATAAGTTGAATTGAATATAAAACAGTAGTACTTTGCATTAAATCATGAGGAACAGCAGAGCTCCACACCTTAATCTATGGAGTGCAGAAACTCTACCGTTGAAAATACATAAGTGATAATGGAGTTCATTGGTCTCGGCTCCAGAGGGGAACCGGAGTAACCAAGACTCTGAATACAATGATAAAAAGTTCTATATATACTAGACTAGCTACTAGGATTTACAGAAGTAAGTAATTGATGCATAAATCCACTTCTGGGGCCCACTTGGTGTGTGCTTGGGCTGAGCTTGAAGTTTACACGTGCAGAGGCTTCTTTTGGAGTTGAACGCCAAGTTGTAACGTGTTTTTGGCGTTCAACTCTGGTTCGTGACGTGTTTCTGGCGTTTAACTCCAGACTGCAGCGTAGAACTGGCGTTCAATGCCCTTTTGCGTCGTTTAAACTGGGGTAAAGTATGGACTATTATATATTGCTGGAAAGCCCTGGATGTCTACTTTCCAATGCCGTTGAGAGCGTGCAATTTGGAGTTCTGTAGCTCTAGAAAATCCACTTTGAGTGCAGGGAGGTCAAAATCCAACAGCATCAGCAGTCCTTCTTCAACCTCTGAATCTGATTTTTGCTCAAGTCCCTCAATTTTAGCCAGAAAATACCTGAAATCACTGAAAAATACACAAACTCATAGTAAAGTCCAGAAATGTGAATTTAACATAAAAACTAATAAAAACATCCCTAAAAGTAACTAGATCCTACTAAAAACATACTAAATACAATGCCAAAAAGCGTATAAATTATCCGCTCATCAGCTCTGACCCGAGTAGCATGGGGCACGTGGAATCCCGTGTGAATCAAACTAATCTGGATAATATGGAACTTGGTAAGATAAGGGGGTTAAATAACTGAAAAATAAGATTAGTAAAGAATTAGTGAACTATCTCTCCAGGGATTGTGAAAGATGTTCCACTAGAAATATTCTTGTTATTGCTTCGACTCATTCGCCCGTGAAATCTTTGTTTCTTTATTTCAAAATTGAGCCAATCCAATACCACCAAAAATAAATAAAATAAGGATTTGTTAGAATCTTATGCTCTAATAGAACAAGCGCCGTGGAGAGCAACAAAAGTCCACAGACCACGTAATTGACACTAACAGGTAAAATCTCCTTGTGCTCCAAGACCCCATAGTAACAACAAAGAGTGGAGCAGCTGGGCCATCCTGGACTTGAACCAGAGACCTCGCCCGTGAAGTAAATCATCGCACTTAAGAGAAAATTTTTCTAATAAATTAGAAAAAAAATATGCAAGTCTTTTTCGTAGCGGGAATCGAACCCGCATCATTAGCTTGGAAGGCTAGGGGTTATAGTCGACGTTTATTTATCTTTTTTTTTAATGTCTCTAATTCAAAGTCGAATGAAACAAATGCGAAGATGACCATCGACGCGTACGCGTGACTGACGCGTACGCGTGACATGCGCCACGTGCAGAAAACGCAGAAAATGCTGATTGCTATAATTAATTTTGATTTAAACTTTAATTTTTATAAATAGAAAAAGATATTATACTAGTTTTAGAAAATAGATTTTAAATTTATTAGGATTAGATATAAAAAAGAAAAGAAACTTCTCTTCGGGGGATTATTCCACCTCAGCCCAATTTACAGTTTACGAGAATCCTAGTTTGCACTCTTTTCCATGAGCAACTAAACATCCACTATTAAGGTTAGGAGCTCTGTCTATTTGTATGGATTGATTCTATGGTTTTTCTATTTTAATTCATGTACTGATTTATAATTTAAGAATTGTTTTCGTTCTTTATCTTATGAATTTGGGTGGAATGGAAGTATGACCCTCTTTCTAATTGAGTTCATATATAACTTGGAAAAGCTCTTTACTTGAACAACAACTTGAAAACAATTTCTCCTAAATTCTAATTATTTGGACTTAACGGGATACGTGACATATAATCCTCTTATATTTGGATAATTAGAATTTTTGTGGCATAATAACTAGAATTAAACTTCACCCCCTAATTGGAATTAATTGACCAAGGAATTGGCGGTTGATGAGAGTTAGAGGATACTAGAAAGGTCTAAGAAATTAGGGTCTAGTCACATATAGATTTCCATGAATTAAATCTTGCATGATTAAAATAAATTAATAAGAAAAGTCAATCCGGAAAATAGATAACTCTGAAGCCTTAACTGCCTTCTCAATATTGTTTTCCCAACTTATTTACTTGCCTGTCTTCTGATATTCTGAACTTACTATTTAATGCTTTTGAACTCTCAAACACTATTTTCTGCTTGTCTAACTAAGTGAATTAATAAACCATCATTGCTTAGTCCATCAATCCTCGTGGGATCAACCCTCACTCACCTGAGGTATTACTTGGCACGACCCGGTGCACTTGCCGGTTAGTTTGTGGTTATAAATTCTAAATCACCACTCGTACGCGTCACCTGATGACAAATCATCTTATGCTAGCTTTTCAAGCATTTTTCACTTGTTTCATTAGGTTTTATGGACTTTCTTGCATTAGAAGTAAGTAATTTGGAGTGGATTTGCATGGTTTTGTTGAATCAATCAACCATCCTTTATTTGACACTAAATCATGAGGTTTAAGCTAGAATTAGTTGGTTTTTGAATGATATATAAACCTTGTGAACTTGGTGATGCTTTGATTGGTTGTTTTGATTACTTGTAGGTGAAGAAATGGCGAAAAAAGGAATTTTTGGCACGCTTTTAAAGTTAAAGCACGTTTTGGACCTTAGGCTACGCTTTGGAAAGCGTGACCCAGGGCACAAAAGCGTCACACACAAAGAAGGCAAGGGCGCTCAGTTCAATCATCTAACTGAGCGCTAGAGGGATGCACCAAAACACCAAGGCCAAGGGAGTAAGGCCTATGGCGATACGTGAAGAGAGTTAACTGAGCGCCCAAGGAAGCAAGCAAAATCAATAGCGCTCCGTTAACTAAGTAAACTTTTTCGTGGGTCTTCCTCAATGAAATTCAAGGCACGCTACACCAAAGGAAGCCACCAAGTTTCGAACCAAGCACTTGAGGGAATAAAAAAAGCGCTACAAGCAAGGGAAGGTGGAGCCAAGGATCGAACCTTACACATGAGGCATAAGAGGAGCGCTAGAATGCAAGGCAATTGGCAATGAATTGACCACAAGGAAGCAAGCCAAGGTTCGAACTTGGAACCTCACCTTACAAGCAAAAGGGGCGCTCAGTTAATTTACTTCACTGAGCGCTACCTTGTGCAACAAAATTGGCCGAATTGCATCCCTCAAGGCTCGAAGAGGGAGCTCTTCCAAGCACACCAAGGGCGCTCAGTTCCTTCACTTAACTGAGCGCCACTCCTCATGAATTGTTGGCGCCGAATTGCTTCACCAAGGGCTCGAAAGTGGAGCCACATTGCACACAATAGAGCGCTACGTGAAGTGTTTGAACTGAGCGCTATGAGGGCTGTCCAAGGGAGCTTGGCACGCAACAAATTGGAAGGCCAAGGAAACAAGGTTTGGGTGCTCAGTTAAGTAACACAACTGAACGCTTCCCCTGGGAGGTGGCCCTAGACTAAATTTCAATTAAAACCCAATTTGGATCCAATTTTTCACCAAATGAAAAGCCCACTCCAAATTCTGAAGATCAAAAATAGAAAGTGTATAAATAGGACTTAGTTTGAGTTAGAGAGAACCCGGACTTTTCACTTTTGAATTTTCTTTTATTTTTAGTTTTATTTTGAGCTCACTTTTACATTTTAGCTTTGAATTGGGATTGAGAGCTGAGTTCTCTTCTTCTTAGTTCTTAATTCTACATTTCTTGCTTTCAGTTTTGGAATTTTGGGTTGAGATTGAAGGAATTCTGTTTCAATCATTGATCTACAATTCATCTTTGTTTTCTTCTGCATAATTTTAAGATTTGGGAATTGGATTTAGCTTTCTGTTTTCATTTTCATTTCTTCTGCTACTTTTGCTTTTTGTTTTGGAATTTGAATTGAGATTGAAGAGCTTCATTGATTCTAAGTTTGAGAATCATCTTTTACCTCTCTTCTCAATTGTTCCAAGAATTAAATCTGAGTTTTCTTTACTGTTTTCATCTTCTTTTCTTCTGCAAACTGCTCTCTATTGGATCAAGGAAGGAATTGAAATCTAGACTTGTTTTCTAGTCTCATTGATCCCTAAGATCTTGAATTTCTTTCCTAGCTTTTACAATTGAGCTGAATTTACTTTCTGTTTTGTTCTTCATTACAATTTTCCAATTTTGTTTAGATTTACTGCACTTACTTCATCTTCTTTAATTTCTATTGTTAAATTCTGAATCTCAGCATCCTACACCCCTTTATTATTCAAGCAATTTACATTTCTTGCACTCTAAGCTTCAGCTATTTACATTTCTTGTAATTTAAGTTTCAGTCATTTACATTACTTGCACTTTAAGATTCAGCTATTTTACTTCTTCTGCTTTTTAATTTATTGTCAATTCTCCCTCTCCCTTTTAGTTTCATGCAATTTAGCTTTTGTTCGTTACAATTCACTCAAATCATCAATGGTTTGCTTAACTAAATCAACCATCTAACTAAAATTGCTCAATCCATCAATCCCTATGGGATCGACCTCACTCTTGTGAGTAATTACTACTTGATGCGACCCGGTACACATGCCGGTGAGTTAGGTGTTGGAATCTGTTTTTAACCCATCATGTTTTTGGCGTCGTTGCCGGGGATTGATCTAGATTGACAATGATTAAGTAAGGTGGTGGTCTAGATTAAACACTTTTTCTTTATTTTTTGTTTACTTTCTTTGTTTTCAACAAGCACATTAACTGTTTGAATGTGTGCTTAAGCCAACACTAACTTTGCTCTATCAGTAGAGTGAATTGTTTTCTGGTTTTGTGTGTATTTCTTGTTGTTTTGTATGACAGAGGCAAGGTGAGAGATCCCTACCTTCTGTAAAACTGACGAAAGAACTCTTCAAAGGCTAAGAAGAGAAGCAAGAGGGAAAGGCATTGTTGGAGAAAACGATTCAGAGGAAGAGTTCTAAGAAATGGAGGAATATTCAACAAATCCAACAGTGGAAGTGGCCAACAACAATGGCCAGCCCCAGAGGAGAGTATTGGCTTCCTATACATTTGCTAATCCAAGCCATTATGGGAGTAGCATCCTTACCCCAAATGTCAATGCAAATAACTTTGAATTCAAGCCCCAACTCATCACACTGGTATAAAACAATTGCTCATATGGAGGAAGCCCTTTGGAGGATCCAAACCAACACTTATCCACCTTTCTGAGGATTTGTGACACAGTGAAGTCCAATGGTGTGCATCCAGACATATACACACTGTTGCTGTTTCCATTTTCATTGAGGGATAAGGCTGCTCAATGGCTTGAAGCCTTCCCACAAGGAAGCATCACTAGCTGGGAGGATCTAGTTAATAAATTCTTGGCCAAGTTCTACCCACCTCAAAGGATCATCAGGCTCAAGACAGAGGTCCAAACCTTCACACAAATAGATGCAGAATCTCTCTATGAGGCATGGGAGAGATACAAGGCCCTGATTAGGAAATGTCCCTGTGAAATGCTCAATGAATGGGACATCCTTCAGAACTTCTATGAAGGGTTAACTCTTAAGGCTCAAGAAGCACTAGATCATTCAGCAGGAGGTTCTTTGCAACTTATAAAGACAGCAGAGGAAGTTCAAAACCTCATTGATATGGTGGCAAACAATCAATATTTCTTTGCTCATCAAAGACAATGCCAACTATCACAAAGGAAAGGAGTGCTAAAATTGGAAGGAGTAGACACCATCCTAGCTCAAAACAAGATAATGCAGCAGCAAATCCAACAATAATTTGAACAGATGGCTAAAAAGATTGATAGCCTCCAAGTTGCAGCAGTTAATACAAGCCAACCATCACCCACATGGGGGCAAAATGAAGAAAATCAAGAAGATCAGTAGCAGGAACAAATTCAATATGTGCACAACCAAGGCTCAGGCCAAAATGAAGTTTATGGTGACACCTACAATCCATCCTGGAAGAACCATCCTAATCTCAGATGGGGAGATAACCACAATCAAAATCAGCAACCATGGCAAAGAAATTCAAACCAAAACATCTCAAGAAACAACCAGAACCACAACCAGCAAACACTAACCCCAATCCATACAAAAAACCGCAAAATAACTACCCAAATTCTAGCTACGATCCACCCAATAACCAAACCACTAACCAAAACACCTATCATCTACCTTCAACATCTCACAACCAGCCACAAGCATCACAAGACACTCAACGGATCTTCAACTTGGAGATATTGATAGAAAAGATGCTGAATCACCAAGAGATGACAAGCAAGAATCAAGAAGCCTCAATAAGAAATCTAGAGAGGTAGATGGGGCAATTGTCCAAGCAAGCTGTGATTGAAAGGCTAACAAGCTCACTCCCAAGTGACACCATTCCAAATCCTAAAGAGAAATGCAAAGCCATCCAACTAAGGAGTGGAAAAACGTTGGTGAGTAACACTGAAGCCAACAAGAAGCCAGCTGAGAAAGAGGAAGCCAGCAATAAGGAAGAAGCTGTACTAAGCAAGCAAGCTCAAGAGAAGCTTAAAGAAAAGGATGACCAGCCACAAGATCCAAGAAAAGGGAAGCAAGTAATGGAGGAACCATCTCAAGAACAAAGGCAAGGAGTGAAAGCTTATACACCTCCTTTGCCATACCCTCAAAGGTTCAACAAGGAGATCAAAGATCAACACTTCCCCAAATTCCTTGAAGTCTTCAAAAAGTTGGAGATCAATATCCCCTTGGCTGAAGGATTAGAGCAGATGCCTCTATATGCTAAATTCTTGAAGGAGCTCATTAACAAAAAAAGAAGCTGGCATAAGAAGGAGACCATTATGCTCACACAAGAGTGCAGTGCTGTAATTCAAAGAGGTCTCCCACCAAAACTCAAAGATCCTGGGAGCTTCTTCTTACCTTGCACTATTGGCAATATAACCATAAAAAAGGCACTGTGTGACTTAGGGTCCAGCATCAATCTAATCCCTTATTCTATGATGAGAAAGCTATGCATTAAGGAGGTAAAGCCCACACAGAAGTCACTAGAGCTCGTGGACAAATCATTGGTGTTTCCCAAAGGAGTAATTAAAAACCTTTTGGTCAAGGTGGATAAGTTCATATTCCCTGCAGACTTTGTGATCCTGGATCTAGGAGAAGAAGGGAGTGAATCTATTATCTTGGGAAGACCATTCCTAGCCACAGCCAGAGCCATTATAGATGTTGAACAAAGAGAGTTGACTCTAAAGGTACATGATGAAAGCATTACCCTGGATGTCTTTCCAGAAGCACAGCATAATGAGGAGAAGGAAACATGCATGGAGGCTGACAAAGAAGACTTGCAGTGGAAGGAAGAAACCAACAAGACACTCATTAGTTCCCTTCCAGAGTAAGAGACAAGCAGCAAAGCAGAACAAAAGGAGAATGAGACTCTAAAAAATGATGAGAGAAAGTAAGAAGGAGGTGAAGTGTTAGCTACTAAGAAGACAGATTTTAAAACACAGCTCACTGTCAAAGGAAAAGAATCACCAAAAAGGGGAAGAAAATCAAGAAAAAGGGTCCAAGAGGGTGGAAAAATAAAAAGATCCCAACTGAAGGATTTTCAAAGGGAGATAAAGTGCAGCTAATTTACCAACAGTTAGGGACAAATCAACAAGCTGATGACTACTACATTATCAACAGAGTACTCTCACTGGAGCATGCAGAGATTGAACATCAAGGCACTAGAAGGAAGCTCACAATAAGGGGAGACAAGCTGAGACACTACAGTCATCAACCACCCTAATGAGGGTCCAATGTCAAGCTAGTGACAATAAAAGAGCACTCCATGGGAGACAACTCATGATTTAATATTATTGCTTTGATTTTAATTTCAATAATCAATGGTCTTTCTAGCATGAATTTGAATTCTCATGAGTACACATAATAATTGCATGCATTGTATTGAAGCATATGCTAGAATTCTAAGTTTGGTGTGCCTGAAGGCACTCCAAAATAGTTTTTCAAGCCTTCTTAGACTATATGCTTATTCGTTTTGATGAAATCTATAGCCAAACATTAAGTTTGGTGTCTGCATATGCATTTAATCTCATAGAAACCATTTTTACTTAGAGGATCAAAATTATGAATAGATGAACCATACATTATTTCATTTTAGGAATTTAAGGTAGAAAATAAAATGTTTCTTATAATGAATGTACCAATTATGATGGATATTATTTACATTTTACATGGACCCCTTAGCAGAGAACAAGTTTGGTGTCCACCAAATCTTTGTTCAAAATCTAAGGAGCATGATTGGTCATTTAAACAAGGAACATGTGGAATTATCTTTATTTGTTATTCATCACTACACCACCATATTCAATTCCTAAGCTTACTATTGTCTTGGTTTGATTATATAGGTACAAGTGAGATTGAGAAAAGGACAAAAGGAAGCACACACGGTTGTCACAAGGTGAAAAGAGGGTCACATGTGCTTAGAAAAGCGTGCTCCCTTGAAAAAAAATCTGCATGCTTTGAACCCTTGGAGGCTGAACCACATGCATCCAATGGGAGAGCAATTCTTGTCAACCTTCAACTATGCATGCAAGCCATCCATACTATAATCTGCTTACAATGCTTCACTCAATCTACACCCTTTATCCTTGTTTTGCCGAACTCTCTCCTCACTTGTAGTTTTGCCAAAGACTTGATGCCTTGTCTATAAATAGTTTGTGACAATTCATAGCCTACACATTTATACAAGATTTCCTCACTCATAAGCCTTTGTTTCACCCTTCACCTATCCAAAAGCACAATTCAATCCTTCCTTACTCAACAGTAACGCTTTTTTTTCCACCCCCCATTCCCTCCAAAGCTAAATCGTAGCCTAGACACAGCCCACCTTTCCTTTCTTCTCTCTCCCAATTCATGGTCTCTTCAAGCTCTAGAAGAAGGAAAGGTAAGGAACCATTAGTGACCGAACCCCCAAGCTATGATACAAAGAAATTTAAATCTCAGTTTCATGAAGCAAGGTATCATAGGCTCATGAAATCAAAACATGTCATTTCTGAGATGGGCTTCGGACTGAGGGAGGTGGAGTACCCCATCATGAGGCAAATTACTAAGGAAAGGAGGTGGGAAATTCTATGTTATTCTCTCACTGACATTAGTACAGTCATGATAAGGGAATTTTACGCAAATGCTGTGAAAGAGAGCAAGGACAGCCCACCTTATAAGAGTTATGTCAGAGGTGTTGAGGTCGATTTTAGTCCATCATCAGTTATCAGGGTCCTTGATAAACCCCATTTGTAGGGTTTATCTTGTAAAGACTTTAGGGAATTTTATGACCTTTTACCCACATTTATCCAATGAAATAGCATGCTTTCATGATTGTCTCCTAATTTGTGCTTAAGAGTGAAAACATGCTTTCTAGGTCTTAAAATAGCTAAATTTAATTTGCCTTAATTCCATTAGATGCCTTGATATATTTGTTAAGTGATTTCAGATTTAGGAGGCAAAGATCAAGGGAATGAAGGAAAAGCATGTAAAAATGGAGAACTCATGAAGAAGTGAAGGAATCGCAAAAGCTATCAAGCCGACCTATTCACACTCAATCGACTATAACTTGAGCTACAGAGGTCCAATTGATGCGGTTTTAGTTGCATTGGAAAGCTAACATCCGGGGCTTCGAAATGATATAAGATTTGTCATAGTTGCATCACGGATAAGGGTGCGCACGTGCACAGTACACGACCACGCCAATTTGCATGTGATTCATTAAATGCAAATTCGTGGCCAGCGAATTTTAAAACCTTGTGGGCCAAATCCAACTCATTTCTGATGCTATTTAAGCCAAGGATTGAAGGGGAATTAACATACTTTTGATCATTAGTCATAGTTTAAGTTTTAGAAGTAGTTAAAGTTAGTTTCTAGAGAGAGAGAAGCTCTCACTTCTCTCTAGAATTAGTCTTAGATCTAGATCTACTTCTTCTCCTCTTCGAATTTTCCTTTTTCTTCCCTAATTATTCTCTTGTAGTTGTAGAATTTTTCTTCTCTTGTAATTCCTTTGTATTTTTAGTTGTAGTTTATGAACTTTCTTTTGTAGATCTACATTTCTTTTTCAATGCAATTGGTAAGTTCTTTGTTGTTTCATAATTGTCTTCCTTTTCTATTGTTGATCTCTTGCTATTCTAGTTAGATCTCTCTTCAATTCTTGCAATTCATATTGTTTACTTTTATTGCCTTCTATGTGTTTGTTAAAATGCTTCTTTTAGTTATGAGTTTACCTTTCTATTATTTTGCCTTTCTATTGTTAATCTTTTACTTTTGTAGTTGTAGATTCCTTTAATTCTTGCAATTTACCATGCTTTTCTTTTGTGCCTTCCAAGTGTTTGATGAAATGCTTGGTTGGATTTTAGAGTAGATTTTAGTGCTCTTGGCTTGGGAAGGTAACTTAGGAACTCTTGAGTTACTAATGTTCAAGTGATTGACGATTGGGAGCCATTAACTCTAGATCTCACTAATTGATTTGGTGGAGAACTAGTACTTATGAACTTGGATTGATATAGCTCACTTGACTTTCCTCTACTATTAGTTAGGGGTTGACTTAGTGGGATTGATCCTTTCCAATTCTCATGTTGTGGTTAGTGATAAGGATAGAGATCCTTGACCACCAAACCTTGCCAAGACCTTTTTAGTTGTTAGTTATTTTCATTGACATTTACATTTGATGTCTCTTACAACAAAAACCCCAAAATATATCATAACCAATACCAAGACACTTTGTTGTAATTCCTAGGGAGAACGACCCGAGGTTCAATACTTCGGTTTATAAATTTAGGGGTTTGTTTCTTGTGATAAACAATCTTTTGTATGAAAGGATTAATGTTGGTTTAGAAACTATACTTGCAACGAGAATTCATTAGTGAAATTCTAAACCACACAAAAGTTCAATCATCAAAATGGCGCCGTTGCCGGGGAATTTGCGATGGCGTTGTGTTATTGGTTATTGTATATATGTGGATATTGTAAATATGTTTGTCTTTTGCCTTTTTGTTAGTTCTTGCTAGTTTTAGGATTTAATTTCCTTTCTTCTTATTTGATTTTGTTTTCATTTTGTCTTTGCTATCATGAATTCTCACTTTGGCTATGAGTTTGGTTCTAATTGTGTTATAGGAAATGTGGACTTTAAGGATAACATGCATCAAGGATGGAACCAACAAGGATGGGAGGAGCCTCAAGGAATTGATCACTCCTATTGGCAACAACCTCTGGATACTTATAGGTATAATCACCTTTCTAATACATGTCAATTCAATGGCTATGGTGACTTTTTTTATGACAATCACTTACCACCATCATATGCCTATGACTCTTATCCTCAACATGAACCTCCACCATACTCACAAGCCTTTCCATACCAAGCACCTCCCTATGACCCATATTCACCATATAACCACTCACCCATACCATATTCTTATGACCATTATGAGCAAGAACTTTTAGAACCACCACAATTCCATCATGACTATTACCAAGAACCACCTCAATGCACACCATCTCCATATCCTTACCAAGAAGAACCATCTTCCTACTATGAACCCTCTCTCCAAAATGATGAACCCTCTTATCCACCTCAAGCCCCAATAGATGATTCTCTCACTTTGCTACTTCAAGGACAAGCAGATATGCAAAGGAACACCTTAGAGTTTATGACTAACTTGACCAAGGTAGTGCATAATTTAGCCTACCAATGCTTGAACACTCAAGGTGCTTCCATAGCCACATGTGAAGAATCAATTGAAGAGCATAGCATGAAGGAGAGATTGAAAATTTTGGTGGAAAATGAGGGATGCCACTTTGTGTTGGAGCAATTGGAGAAACCTAGGGTTATCGAAGAAAAGGAAGAGGTGGTTGAAGATTTAGGAGATGTTGAAAGTCCATGGGAATGTAGCGTCATGAAGCACTCTTCCAAGAAGCTGGATATTGATGTTGAGGAGGGTGTGCAACCTCCAAGGCATATTATAGTTGGAGACTTGAAAGAGGTTTATCAAGAGACGGATTCAATCATGGATGAATTCATATCTACAATTGAATCCTCTCCCATTGGACATGAAGTTGAAACTACAGAAGAATGTGCACAACCTCCCATACCCTTGGTGAGCAATACGAAAGAGAGTAAATCGGAAGAGAGCCACCAAGAGGAAAAAGTTGGCCTGGTGTATATCAAAATTGAAGAATATGAAGAGGTTGATCAAGAGATGGATTCATTCATCAATGAATTCCTATCCAAAATTGAATCACCTCCTATTGGGCAAGAAATTGAAGTTCTTGAAGACAACACCAAGCCAAGTGATAAAAGGGAAAAGGTTGAAATTGAAGAAGCTTGCGAAGAGGTGGGGATAGTCAAGGAAGAGCACAAGGGAGTGGAGCTTGCAAGATGATTGGGACCACCCCTTCCTGAGTAACCATCCTACACAACATTCAAGTGGGTAAAATTCTTATCCCGAAGCTTTACTTTCTCACTTAAATATGGTTTGATTGAAAATGATGGTCAACTAAGAGCTCTTTGCGGAGTTAAAAGTAGAAGAGAGTCGTGTAGTGGTTGGAAATATCACTTTAAGTTCATAATGGTTGCAAGCTCAAAATTTAAGAGCAATGGTTGGTGTGGAACCAAGTTGCATGGGTCTAGGAAGTTGTTTGGAAGCTTCTTTGAGAATTCCAAGGCCATGCCACCCGGATGGAATAATGATGACCAACTCAAGGACGGGTGTCAAAACAAAGTATGGGATCCCGGATCTCACAAGGAAAATCAAATTGGGAGCTCATGGTTTGTGAAGAACTCCATCAAGGTTTGAAGATATTAAAATTGAAGAATGGAGCTTATTGGAGACTCAAACATTGGTGGATGTTCAAGGATAGCTTCAAGCACAAGCCACCTTGAGAGGAGCTCCCCATAAGTCCAACTTAAGGACAATAAACAAAAGTGCTAGGTGGGAGACACCCCACCATGGTAAACTCTTTTCACCCTCTTACATTTTTTATTAATAAGTGATTTGAGTTATCATTATAGATAGTTTTCTTTCCATATTCTTGTTTCAATAAATTGCTTATAGGTTGCTTGTGGAGCAAGCCTCTTTTGCTTGTATTTGAAGATTCCTAAAAAGCCAAAAAGATTTTTGTCATTTTGTATTTTTGGCTAGTTTTGAGCTGTAGGTAGTGTTAGGAGAATTTTTAGCTGTTTATAGTATTTCTGAAAAAAAAAGAAAGTATCAAGGACGCGTACGCACGCTGTGCGCGTGCGCGTCCATACGTATATACAGGCCCATACTCCTTCCAGAGAGTTGGGCCAATCTCGCACAAAAGCTGGGCCAATCGAACAACTGCGTGTACTCGTGCGCGCACTGCGCGCTTCCACGTCGATGCCCTTATTTCGTATATGTGCGCGCCCGCG
Source organism: Arachis ipaensis (assembly GCF_059453495.1). NCBI lineage: Eukaryota > Viridiplantae > Streptophyta > Magnoliopsida > Fabales > Fabaceae > Arachis > Arachis ipaensis. The sequence continues at coordinate 101,108,986 of NC_142439.1, forward strand.
CACATGCCGCGTGCGCGCCGGTTCGCCAAAACCATTTCCAGGCCAAGGACCCGAGACTTGTGCTAGTTCTGGGCTGGCTTTGAGCCTTTAGCCCAACTCACCTCGCGCGGACGCACACTGTACGCGTACGCGCCCTTAGGCCAAAATGCACATCGGCACGTAAGCGTGCATGACGCGTCCGCGCCGAAAAAAAAGTTTTTTTTTTCTCTCATCTTCCATTTTCTTTTGTCCATTTTATTCGTATACTTTTATTCTTTATATTTTCATTTTGTTTTTATAGCCAGTTTTTACTTTATTTTTTTCGAGTTTCTTATTTTAATAACGGTGTTGAATTTTCCTATTCAATTGTTGAGAATCTCTTGCATTATTTCGGTTCCTGTTGACTTGTTTGATATTGTTGGGTGATGAAACCTTTAAATCAATGCTTCATCTTGTATGACTCTTATGTCTTTGTGCATTGATATGACCTCCTATTGTCTTTCATGACCCACTTCTTCTTATTTGAACTTGATGCTCCATATGTTCTTCATTCTTCGATTTTACTCTTGCATCAAGTATTATTTAATATGCCATTAGCTTATATTGCTTTCTCACTTACATGCGTAGCTAACATATAGTGAGAACCTTACTCTTATTTGGCATTAGCCCCGGCCTACGTTCTACTTATTTTGATATCTATGTTGTAGGCCTAATTGTCGTTCTTTTTTCCTCCCCTTTTAGGTTGGCCACCAAGAAGGGAGAAATGAATAGCTTTAAATGGGGCAACAAACAAGTCATTCGCACAATCTTTTGACAAAAATCATCAATTGTAGCAACCCATCCACATTGCTCTTCTTTGCATGCACCGAGGACGGTGCAATCTTCAAGTGTGGGGAGGTCGTCCGACCGATCTCCGTGGGTAACAATTTCTTTTTCAAAACCAATGTTAACTAGTTGTTGCATTGCATGATAGGTTGCATGTTAGTTAGAATTTTACATATTTTACCACTTCCCTTTTTATGTTAGGACTACTTGGTTAAGGTGATGATTTCTTTTCCAAGAAACTGTTTTAGGGCACCTCAATTGATTTGAGTGAAAACTTTTCATAAAACTTGCTTGAATCATATATATATTGTGGAACATGATTTTTGAGCTAAGAACACAAGCAAGTGAGACTTGATCCTAATGGTGTGGTTACATCTTATAACCACTTATTTTTCCTTCTTGTGTGCATGATTCTCTTTCTATGATTGTGATCTTTGATTTGTTTGATTCTTTATGTCCATTATTTTGCGTATTCATGCATTTATATGATTGAGGCCATCATTTCATCTAGCTCACTTACCCAAATAGCCTTACCTTTTATCTTCCATTGTTAGCCAATTTGAGCCTACGATTAACCCACTTGTTCTTATTTTAGCACATTACAAGCCTTAAAGAGAAAAATAATAAATGTCCTTAATTTGGATCTTTGGTTAGCTTAGGCTAGTGAGTGTGAGTATCATTCAAGTGTGGGAAATTTTGGGATATTTGGTGAATAAAAGGGTAGTTTTTGTTTTGTATTTCTATATTTGGAAATTGGGTGCATACTCATGTATTGATTAAATGTATAGACCTTGTGCAGTGATGTTCTTGTATATAGTTTGAGAGGAAAAAAAAAAGAGAAAAACAAAAGAAAATAGAAAAATAAAAAAATAGAAAAAAAAAAGAAAAAAAGGGAAAGAAAGGAATAAAAAAAGGGGACAAAAATGCCCCAAAGTAAAGTCAATAAGAATCAATGCATATGTGTTGTGATCAAGAAAAGGAAATGCATGAGTATGTTGAAAAAAAGAGTGAGAAAAATGGGTAGTTAGGTTAGTTTTGAAGTTGTATAGGATGTCATAGGTTAGGTGGGAAGTCTAAGCTTATCAAAGATTCAATTTTCAAGCTCACTTGACCAAATATGCATCCTACCTTGACCCTAGCCCCATTACAACCTAAAGAAAAGACCTCATGATACTTGTATGCATGGATGAAATATATGTTGATTGTTAGATGAAAAACAAATCTTAGAAAGCATGAATAGAGGATAATTGAGAGAATCAACCCTAAACACTTGAGCGAATAGAGTGCAAACACATCCGGTGAGGGTTTGATGCTCAATTACATGTTTTCACCTATGGTAATCTCTTTTCATGCAAGTTTGTAAAAATATTTAATAACTCAATTCAATTGTAGACTAGACTTGATAGTCCTTAGCCCTTGTGCATATATGCTTCTTGGGAATTGATTTATTTTGACCAAGCAATTGCATTCATGTAGATAGTTGCATATAGGTAGATTGCATTTAGTTAGACTCCATTGAATAAATGTTGATACCCTTTGTTTCTCTCTTGGTTTAAGCATGAGGACATGCTTGGTTTAAGTGTGGGGAGGTTAATAAACCCCATTTTTAGGGTTTATCTTGTATTGACTTTAGGGAATTATATGACCTTTTACCCACATTTATCCAATGAAATAGCATGCTTTCATGATTGTCTCCTAACTTGTGCTTAAGCGTGAAAATATGCTTTCTAGGTCTTAAAATAGCTAAATTTAATTTGCCTTGATTCCATTAGATGCCTTGATATCTTTGTTAAGTGATTTCAGATTTAGGAGGCAAAGATTGGATTAAGGAAATGAAGGAAAAGCATGTAAAAATGGAGAATTCATGAAGAAGTGAAGGAATGGCAAAAGCTGACAAGCCGACCTCTTCACACTCAATCGAACATAACTTTAGCTACATAGGTTCAATTGATACGATTTTAGTTGCGTTGGAAAGCTAACATCCGGAGCTTCAAAATGATATAAGATTTACCATAGTTTCATCGCGGATAGGGGTGCGCAAGCGCATCGTACGCGTACGTGCCGATTTGCATATGATTCAATAAATGCAAATTCATGGCCACCGAATTCTAAAGCCTTGTGGGCCCAATCCAACTCATTTCTGATGCTATTTAAGCCAAGGATTGAAGGGGAATTAACATACTTTTGATCGTTAGTCATAGTTTAAGTTTTAGAAGTAGTTAGAGTTAGTTTCTAGAGAGAGAGAATCTCTCACTTCTCTCTAGAATTAGTCTTAGATCTAGATCTACTTCTTCTCCTCTTCGAATTTTCCTTTTTCTTCCCTAATTGTTCTCTTGTAGTTGTAGAATTCTTCTTCTCTTGTAATTCCTTTGTATTGTTAGTTGTAGTTTATGAACTTTCTTTTGTAGATCTACATTTCTTCTTCAATGCAATTTGTAAGTTCTTTGTTGTTTCATAATTGTCTTCCTTTTCTATTGTTGATCTCTTGCTATTCTAGTTAGATATCTCTTCAATTCTTGCAATTCATGTTGTTTACTTTTATTTCCTTCTATGTGTTTGTTAAAATGCTTCTTTTAGTTATGAGTTTACCTTTCTATTATTTTGCCTTTCTATTGTTAATCTCTTACTTTTGTAGTTGTAGATTCCTTTAATTCTTGCAATTTACCATGCTTTTCTTTTGTGCCTTCCAAGTATTTGATGAAATGCTTGTTTAGATTTTAGAGTAGATTTTAGTGCTCTTGACTTGGGAAGGTAACTTAGGAACTCTTGAGTTACTAATGTCCAAGTGATTGACGATTGGGAGCTATTAACTCTAGATCTCACTAATTTATTTGGTGGAGAACTAGAACTTATGGACTTGGATTGATATAGCTCACTTGACTTTCCTCTACTATTAGTTAGGGGTTGACTTAGTAGGATTGATCCTTGCCAATTCTCATGTTGTGGTTAGTGATAAGGATAGAGATCCTTGACCACCAAACCTTGCCAAGACCTTTTTAGTTGTTAGTTATTTTCATAGCCATTTACATTTCATGTCTCTTACCAAAAAAACCCCAAAATATCTCATAACCAATAACAAGACACTTTGTTGCAATTCCTAGGGAGAACGACCCGAGGTTCAATACTTCAGTTTATAAATTTGGGGGTTTGTTACTTGTGACAAATAATCTTTTGTATGAAAGGATTAATGTTGGTTTAGAAACTATACTTGCAACGAGAATTCATTAGTGAAATTCTAAACCATAGAAAAGTCCAATCATCAGTCCTACAGTTGAGAACCATAACCTTTGAAGAGCTTAGCTATGAGGAAAGATTGTAGGGTGAGAATGACCTTGATGAATTATTGCAGGGGTTATGTCTTGAAGGCAGAGACTGAGAGAGGGACTCAGAGGGAGCTCCAAGCCACTTGAAAATATTAGATCTCACACCTGAAGCCAAAGGGTGGTATGAGATAGTGAGGAGATCAATCCTCCCTACTGCAAACACCTCAGAAGTCATAATCAAGCGAGCCCTCTTAACGTACTGCATCTTACATGGAGGAGAAATCAACCTCTCACAACTCATAGCAGACAGTATTCAGGAGATTGCTAAAGATACAAGCAAATCGGGTAGGCTTGGTCACCCAAGCACTATTCTGAGGCTGTGTAAAAGGGCTGGAGTGTTATTTGAAGATGAAAATACAGAGAAAGTAAAAGGAAGCAGGGGGATCACTAGGCGACTAATGGAAGGTACGACTGCAGATGACGATCAAGAGGAAGGAAGACCCCAAAGAAGAAGACCACAAGTGGTGGAAGAGCAAGCTCCTGGTACTATAGACATGAGCCAATTACAAAGAGCTCTTGAAGAAATATCTCAACAAAACATGAGAGCACAAGAGCAGTATTTAAGGCAACAAGAGCTATACTTGCAACAACAGGAGTAGTATCTGAAAGGTCGAGAGCAACAACAACAGTGGCAGCAACAAATGATGGACAAGCAAGACAATTTCCAACTCCAGATGCTGGAACAACAAAGGAAATTTCAAGCTAGAGTTCTAGAAGGGCAGAAAGAACAATCAACAAACTTTCAAAAATCATATGATAGATTGTCTCTGAGTCAAGCCAAGTGTGGGGAGTACACTCACAATTTATATCAGTGAAAGAACATATATCATACCATTGGAGAGAACAGGCACTATAATAGAATGGAGTATGATATAGACACCCAAACGAAGTTGGATTACTTGGTCCACAGCATGCCAGCATTGGAACCACAGATCAAGACATTTGAGCAATGCCAGAGCTAGTAGACCGTCAGAAAGCCAAAGTGAAGAAGAATATAGCACGCATGAAGCAAGGATTGGAGGAGGCTGGACTCTCAGGTCTAATAGACCCTGTTTGGGATAGAAGGTGCCCTGTTGAAGAGCCTCAAGATTACACCAAGAAGAGGAAGAAGAAGGGAGAATCAAGTAAGAGCACGGAACACAACAATTAGAAGGTGGTGGAGTTTCTTTCATGTTTTCTTTTTAAAATTAAATAAGGAAGATGCATGTCTGAAACATAAGATGCCTCCAAATGCTTTATGTTTCACGCTTTTATGTTCTGAGTAGTTTTCTTACAAGTGAATTGCATTATGTTTGTCATTTCTCATTAACTTGAATTTTGTTTTGTTTCTCTTCTGCAAAAATAAAAGAGAAATATTTCAAACAAGAAAGTGATTGACCAATGTTGTAAAAATTAGAATGAGAGTTCAGTGGTGGTAGTTGTTTGATTTAATGGTTAGCTCAAATAATAAAAGCTGCATAATAACATGTTCTTTGAAGTGTGAATTAAGTTGCTGCTACAAAGCCTTGTATCAATGAATATTCCCTTGAGAATGAAGCCAAATAAGAAAGAAAAAGAAAAATAAAAGCCAAGAAGTGGCAAAGAAACAAACAATAAGGCTAGACACCAATAGCATGGACCCTAGGATATATGCCTGTGGTGTTTTTGAACTAGGATATGCTTGGACAAGTAGGTTCTAGGGAGTATTTTGAAACTTGGCCACTTAGATCAACTGATCTGGGATTGCCAACTGAAAGTCCACTATTAAGAGCAACCTATTACAAAACATTTAGTAATCCAAAGAGATGCTGGACATCAATGTCCCTAGAAAGAAATTGTGAGCCATGTGTCAGTGGTGAAGAAATATTGAGCAAAATTGAGCCAAAAGGCTGCTGCAACATTTGCCATCAAGCCTCCATTAAGAAATAAGCTTGCTAAAGCAAAAGAAAGAAAGAAAAAGCTAGCAAGGGATCAAGCAAAAGCAAGGCATTATAGCAGCAACTCTAATGAACCTTTAAGGAAACATTTCTTATCTATCAGCAAGTAATAAATGAACTACCATTGTCTGCATAAAACCCCATGAACGAAGTTCAATTATCTGCTAAATAAGGACATGCATACTTCTCTGTATCATTTCATTTTCTCTTATGTTTAGTGCTTGCTTGGGGACAAGCAAGGTTTAAGTTTGGTGTTATGATGACAAGTCATCTTATGCTAGCTTTTCAAGCATTTTTCACTTGTTTCATTAGATTTTATGCACTTTCTTGCATTAGAAGTAAGTAATTTGGAGTGGATTTGCATGGTTTTGTTGAATCAATCAACCATCCTTTATTTGACACTAAATCATGAGGTTTAAGCTAGAATTAGTTAGTTTTTGAATGATATATAAACCTTGTGAACTTAGTGATGCTTTGATTGGTTGTTTTGATTATTTGTAGGTGAAGAAATGGCGAAAAAAAGGAATTTTCGGCACGCTTTTAAAGTTAAAGCACGTTTTAGACCTTAGGCCACGCTTTGGAAAGCGTGACCCAGGGCACAAAAGCGTCACACACAAAGAAGGCAAGGGCGCTCAGTTCAATCACCTAACTGAGCGCTAGAGGGATGCACCAAAACACCAAGGCCAAGGGAGCAAGGCCTACGGCGCTACGTGAAGAGAGTTAACTGAGCACCCACGGATGTAAGCAAAATTAATAACGCTCAGTTAACTAAGTTAACTTTTTGTGGGTCTTCCTCAAAGAAATTTAAGGCACACTACAATTCATTCAAATCATCAACTGTTTGCTTAACTAAATCAACCATCTAACTAAAACTGCTCAATCCATCAATCCCTGTGGGATCGACCTCACCCTTGTGAGTAATTACTACTTGATGCAACCCGGTACACTTGCCGGTGAGTTAGGTGTTGGAATTCATTTTCAACCCATCATCACCCACGCATACGTGTGAGGAGGAAATTTTCCAGCGACGCGCATGCGTCGTCCACGCGCATGCGTGACGAGCAGCATGTGATTCACTTAAAGTGAATTCGCTGGGGGCAATTTTTGAGCTTTCCAGGCCCAAATCCAACTCATTTCTGTGGCTATTTCATGCAGAATTCAGGATGGATCAAAGGGGGAGGAATTATATTAGCTTAGGATTATGTAGGTTAGTTTTCTAGAGAGAGAAGCTCCCTCTTCTCTCTAGAATTAGGGTTTTAGGTTAATTGCATCTTAGATCTAGGTTTAATTTCTTGTCTCCATCTTGGTTTCTTTATAATTTCTTACTCTTACATCTTTGTTCTTCTTAGTTTTCTTGTTAATTTTCCTTTTATGTCATTTTTATGTTCATGCACTATTGTTGGATTTGGATTCCCATTTAATGCAATTCACGTTTTATGTTCTTTTATTGTTTAATGGAGTTGTTAATCTTACTTTTCTTGCATTGGGTAGTGGTAGATTTTATTATTTCTTGCAATTTATGATACTTTCCTTTTATGCCTTTCAAGTGTTTGACAAAATGCCTGGTTGGATGTTAGAGTAGCTTTTTGAGTATTCTTGGCTTGGAAAGAGAAATTAGGCAATCTTGAGTCATTAATACCCAACTTGTGTTGGTGATCTAGAGTTGTTAGTTAATATTATTTCCATTGACTCTAATCTCTTGCTAATTCAACTAGCAAGTTGATTAGGATTTTTGGATTGAGATTAACTAGTCTTATTTGACTTTCTCTCGTGTGAAGATAACATTATACCTTCTTCCATTGTTGGGGTTGACCAAATAGGATAAACTCTTATTAAGTGTTGTATTATGATTAATGACTAGGATAGAAAGCCTAGATTCTCAATCCTTGCCATGAATGTCTCTAAGTAATAATCCTTGCCATGACTTTCTCTTTATTACATAGAGTCCATAACTTCCTATTCCTCTGTTGGCATTACTGATACATATTTGCATCCTACAGGTAAAAACCACATGGCGGAGCCACGTAGGATTACCTTTCACGAACAAGGAGCACCGGATCTCATTCTTCAACCGTTGCAAGCAAGATATCCGAATCTTGATCCGAATTTTGAGTTGAAGAATAGTCTGATTAACTTGCTTCCTAAGTACCATAGGCTACCAGGCCAAGACCCATTAGGCACTTGAGAGACTTTCAAGTAGTTTGTTCTGTGGCTCGAAGGCATGGTGCCGATGAGATTGCTATCATGGTTTTTGCTTTCGCCTTCTCTCTTGAAGGGTCGGCAAAAGAGTGGTTCTACTCCCAACCGGATGAAGTGGTGACTGAATGGGAACTATTGAGAAGAGAGTTCTTAGATAAGTTCTTTTCGCTGGAGAAGACCGACTACATCTGGAAGGAAATTTATGGTATAATGCAAAAAGACCAAGAGACACTCTCTGAATATTGGACTTGATTTAAGAGGTTGTTGGAATCTTGTTCACATCATGGGTTAGACACTCACTTGCTCATTAGCTATTTTACTGGAGGTCTTTGTGCGGCAGATAAGAGATTGCTCACCGCCTCTAGTGGTGGTTCCTATTCTAAGAACAAGACGGCGGTGGAAGCATGGAGTTTCATCAATGATGTCACCGAGGCTACCCAACATGTGAGAGTGAGGAACAATCCTCCCAAGAGTGTGGTAGAAGCACCTCTTTCCGAATCTGCTTTGAGTAAAGTGCTTGGAGACATGACCACTCTCCTCATGGAGATTCGCAAAGAACAAAAGGTATTTCAATCAATCCAAGCCATCCAAGCCCCACCTAAAATCCTCCAACTTGAAGGACCTCCTAGAGTATGTGGTTTATGCTCTAGTACCGCACATCAAGTTCAAGAGGATTACACTCTTGCGGTAGCCAACGTGAACTACAACAACCGTCCACCCTATCAATCTCAAGGTCAAAGCAATTATCCCCAATGGTAATAGCTCTAATCAAGGGTGGAGGGACAATGCTCAAGGGAACAACCACAACCAAAGATGGAACCAAGGCAACTCATCTTCTCATTACCACAACAATAACCAATCTTCTTCCCAATATCACAACAATGCCAACTAAAACTACCATAACCAACCATACCAACACTCACAACAAAACCACAACAACAACCATAGATACCAAACGCCTAACCAAAGACAACAAACCAGTCAATCCTCTTCTTCTCCCACCAACCAAGGTGATGACTCTAACCGTGCACTCTACCAAGAGCAAGAGAGACTTAGGGCTATGATGGAGAAATATGAAGAGAACAATAGGACTCTCAATGCACAAGTTAGCACTATGAGTGCACAAATGTCTTCCATAGCCGAGATTCTCTCAAGGTTGACCCTACCTCCTACCAACAATACCAACACCAACCAAGCCTCTAGCTCATCCAACTTTCCTTCCCAACCTCTCCCAAACCCAAAAGGTAGCATCAATGCAATCACCTTGAGGATTGGTACAACGCTTAAGGAAGTTGAACCCAAGCCCATCAAGTTGGCGGAGGATGTTCCTAATGTAGAAGTTGGTGAAACAATGGAGATAGATGAAGATGAAAAGGAGGAAGAAGTTGAAAAGGAAGAAGAAGAGCAATTGAGGGCCAAGGAACCAAAGCGGAAGAGAAACTTAGAGGAACAAATTCCTATACCTTTTCCTACGTTAGCCAAGAAGGCCAAGAAGTATGAGGAGCTTGATCCCAACATAGTGCAAATCTTCAAGAATGTGGAGGTAACTATTCCACTCTTTGATGCCATACATCAAGTTCCGAAATATGCTAAGTTCGTTAAGGATGTGCGTACTCATAAAGAGAAGATTGGTGGACTAGGGATGAATCTATTAGGCAATTCTGTTTCTTCTATGATGGATGATTTTCCTGAAAAGCATATTGATCCCGGTCCTTGCTTGGTATCTTGTATGATTGGTGAGATTCAACTTAAGGATTTCATGTGCGACCTAGGGTTGTGTGTGAGCATTATGCCACTCTCAATTTATGAGAAGTTGAACCTTGCACTGTTGAGGCGATCCGGAGCTTGGTTTGTGCTTGCGGACAAGAGTATAATTTCAGTTGTGGGTATTGCTGAGAATGTATTCGTGAGAATTCAGGACTTAATCTTTCTGGTGGATTTCCATATCCTAGAGACACCTCCCATTGATTCGGATAGGCCATCCTCCATCTTAATTGGGAGGCCATTCTTAAAGACATCCCAGTTTAAATTAGATGCATTTTCTGGGGATTACTCATTTGAAGCCAAAGGGAAGGTGGTGAAATTCAAATTGGAGGAAACCATTAGGCAACCTCTAGAGATCCACCCAATTTTTGGTTGTGACATTGTTGAAGATGATGTAATTGAAGAACCCTTTGGGAGTGATGATGAGATAAGCTTCAATAGAGATGTGGGCATAAGAGGAGTTAGCAAGGAAAAGGGGAAGGATCCACGACTTCCGTATCCTCAAGGAAACAAGGCACCCAAGCATGGTTCAATTGACAAGTGGAAGCATCTCCCCTTGAAGGACACTCTTACCAAGGCAAACAAGAAGGACAAGATGGATGCCCTTGAGGATGTTCCAAAAAGATGTCTCAAGCTCATGACCGTCCAACTTAAGGATGTTAAAGAAAAGTGCTAAGTGCGAGACACCCCACCATGGTATGATCTTCCTTGTATATAGTTTCTTGCATGTAGTTTTAGAGTCTTTGTTTGATTTTGTGATTGTTTCATTTTGTTGAGTTGTTTAATTGAGCTTGATTTTGTTTGATTTTATTGTCCTTGTTAGAGTCTTCATGAGGATTTCATTGATCTTGGTATTGGTTAAATTGGCAATTTTGAAGAAAAATGTTTGATTTTGGGTATTGCCTAAAATTCTAAGTGTTTTTGAAGTGCCTAGCTTGAATGAATACCAAGATTGTACTATAATTATCTCCCTCATGTTGCTTAAAAAAAAAAGGTCCCACGCGTAGGCGTGGACGACGCGTACGCGTCAATGGTCATTTTTGCACACCCACGCGTGAGCGTGGGCGACGCGTACGCGTCGTTTGCTAATGTTGCAAATCCTGGTACAAAAACCGGAGAGTTGTGCAAGTTTTGTGCTGCCCTTGTGCGACGAGCACAATCTCACGCCATGCGTGTGCGTCAGCTGACGCGGACGCGTCCCTTTCCATTTCTGCTATCCACGCGTAGGCATGGACGACACTTACACGTCACTCGTCTTTTCCCTCTTCCACGCGTAAGCGTGGACGACACTTACGCGTCACTTGTCTTTTCGCTCTTCCACGCATATGCGTGGATGAGGCGCACGCGTCGCATGCCTGACGCAGCTAGCAGGGCACGCTGCCCTATTCTCTCCATTTTTCTTCTTTCTTCTTTTCTTTCTTCCATTCTTCTTCTTTCTCCTTATTACCTCTTCTCACCCCACTACCACCGGTGACTTCAGCCACTGGTGACCACCGCCTCTGGTGTTTCCACATTTCTCTCTCCACTTTTATCTCTTTTCTCTTCTCTCTTTCTCTCCTCTTTTCTCACTTATACTCAACCTCACTTTATCCTCCTTTCAAGGTTGTATTTCTCTTCTTGTTCTTTTGTTTCTTTTTAAAATTTTTCTTTTCTATTGCATTTAATTACTTTACTCTCTTTATTTTTGTTGCATTTTAACTTTGTTGTCTATTTGTTTGTTTGTTCACTCTTGTTTCTTTTCTTCCCTGTTATTTTCTTGTATGGGTGTTGAATCTCATTTACTTTTGAATTGGTGGATTATTTTATATCTCTTAGTTTGTTTGTGCTATGGTGGATGACATTTTATTTTGGGGTATATTTCCCTTGAACTCATCAATGTTGCTTGTTATTTACAATTTTCACACACGAAGTGTTTGTGAAAAAGAGCCAATGACATTCTTATCCACTGTTGACCTTTTTCATTCCACTTGGTGCCTCCTTTTCACAACACTTGCACTACATGAGCATTGAGCGTCATTTCTATGATTTTTCATCATCAATTGCTCATTGTTTATCATTTGTGATGCTTGTTGCATCATGTAAGAATGAGTGGTTCAATGCTCTCTAACCCCACATTCTTCCATTTCTAGACTTTTTTGTCTTGGAGTTAGTTGAGTGAAAGGTTTTCCCATGACCCCCACCTTTCTTGCATGTGCTTATCATTGTTGTTATTGATGCTTGAGTTTATTCTTCTCATGCTTCATACTCGCATGCCTCTCTCACTCTTGCATCACATGCTAGTGATATGTATCCATGATTATATTGTTGTCTTGCTTACATGTTGCAGCTGTCATATCTTTAGGACACTTTACTCCTTTGTGGTAGTAACCTTCACTTGCATTGTATTAATTCTAGTTGTTGTCTCTCTGAGCTTAATGTTTTTCTTTTTCCTTCCTTTTTAGGATGACCACTAAAAAGGAAAGGAAAAGACCTCCAAAAAACCATCTACAAGAGAGCAACTCAAAGAACAACCGTCAAGGCGCAAACTTTCTTGAATGCCAAACCACTTGCTAAGCGGTTGAAGAGCTCTAACTACATTGATGAGGCCAAAAAGGAAGTTCCCGCAGGTTCACCAATCCACCTACAGTGGAAACCGACATTCCGGAGTCCACCTTTGATCATGGCAAGGAAGTAATCAAGAGGTGAACAAGGAGACATCCTTGTCTCACCATCCTATGGCCATTATGAGTAACAACCCCAGACCCACGTTGTTCATCACTGTTAGCACGGAGGACCGTGCAAATTTCTAAGTGTGGAGAGGTCGTTTACCGACTTCTGTAGGTAACAACCCTTCTTTTCAACACCCAAATCTTAATTTTCTTTTTTCAATTAGGATCATTTGCATTGCATGGCTAGTTTTTGCATTTGAACATTTTTTGCATTATATCTTTTTCCTGTTAGGACTACTTGGTTAGGGTGATGATTTCTTTTCCGAGAAACTATTTTTAGGGCACCCTACCAATTTGAAACATTTTTTTTGCTAAACTTGCTTGAATGAATTAATTTTGGAAAAGGTTTTTGAGCTAAGAACACACAAGCATGTGAGTTTTGAGCCCAATTATGTGGTTACATCATAAAACCACTTATTTCCATTATTGTGTGCATTGTTCTCTTTCTATGGTTGCAATACTTGATTTATTTGATTCTATATGTCCATTATTTTGTGTACTATTGAGGCCGTTATTTCAATAGCTCACTTACCCAAATATCCTTAACACTTTTATCTACCATTGTTTGCCAATTTTGAGCCTATGTTAAACCCTCTTTGTTCTTTAAATTAGCACATCAATACCCCTAAGTGAAAAACAATAAATATTTGATGGATATTTTGTGAAACGAATTCCAACATCCAAAACTAACCGGCAAGTGTACCGGGTCGTATCAAGTAATAATAACTCACATGAGTGAGGTCGATCCCACAGGGATTGAAGGATTGAGCAATTTTAGTTTAGTGGTTGATTTAGTCAAGAGAATCAAGTACTGGTTTGAGTTATTTGTAATTGACAGAAGCTAAATTGCTTGAAATGTAAAGGGAGAGGGAAGAATTGCAGTAAATTAAAGAGAGCAGGAAGTAAAAGTGCTGAATCTTAAAGAACAAGTAACTTAAATTGCAGAAACTTAGAATGCAAGAAATGTAAATAACTGAATCTTAAAGTGCAAGAAATGTAAATTTCTTGAATTATAAAAGGAATTGGGAATTGGGATTGCATAATTTAAACAAGCAGAAGTAAATTGCAACAAACAGAAGAGTAAAAGGTGAATTGAAGTAAAGTGGATCTTAAACAGCAAAGTGAAAATATAATTGAAGAATTAAAAACAGAAAATAAATGGAGCTCAATTGCAGAAATTAAAAGAGAAATTAAAGATCTCAGGAGTGGAAGAGACTAGAAAACAAGTATAGATCTCAAATCCTTCCTTGATCCAATCAAGAACAGTTGCAAAAGAAATACAATAGTAAGTTGCAGAAGTAGTAGAAGAGAAGAAGCAGTAAACAGAATTTCAAATGTAAGTCAAAGTTTCTTAGAATTATGCAGAAAGATTAAACAAGAGATCTCAAGGTGAGATTGAAACAGAATTTCTTCAATTCTCCACCCAAGATCCAAATTCAAAGTAAAAAGCTCAAAATAAAAAAAATGAAAAGTCTCAAAGAAGCAAAAAGTCCTTTCTAAATCAAACTAACACTTATTTATACACTTCCTAATCTAGATCTAAGAATTTGGGTGGGCTCTGAAATTTGGTGAAAAAATGAATTAATTTGGATTTTTAATGGATTTTTGGCCCAAGATGCACCTCCCAGGGGATGGCTCAGTTGGAAAACCAAACTGAGCGCCCAATGTTGCTTTATGTTGCCCAATTTGGTGTGCGCCCAGCCTTGTTCAAGTTGCTTTTCAATAGAGCTCAGTTGGAAATTTGAACTGAGCTCTATGTCTTGCCTTGGTGCATCAAGCGTGCGTGTCTTAGCTCCCTGGCCGTGTCAATTGCGCGCATGACATCTCCTTGGTACGCTTGTTGTTGCGCCAAAGTGTAGAGAGTGGGAGAAGATAGCGCTCAGTTGGGAAAACAAACTGAGCTTTCCCTTTGTAGTGCCTTGCTTTGGACTTCATGCTTCCAAGTTCGATCCTTGGTAGAAGCAATTTAATGCTGACTTCCTTGGAAGAGTGGAGAGTAAGGAGTGCTTGTACAAGGAAGCTCCAGGTTCGAGCCTTGTTGAGTGAAATGTTGTACCCATTTTTATTTCAAGGAGTAGCGCTCCTTCTTTGCAAGTGAGAGGCTCCCACTTCGATTCCCAGTGAATGCAATTTGTGGAGCAAATTTTCCTTATGCCTAACAATATAATACAGCGCTCAGTTAAGTAAAGCAACTGAGCGCCCTTGCCTCCTTGGAGTAAAGCCTTCTTGTCATCCCTCAAGTGCAAGTTCAAGTCCTAGTGAATGCTTTTTGGCTAATTTTCCTTGCAAGCTAGGTAGTGTGAGGTTCCGTGTTCGAACCTTGGGGAAGGCTTTTTGGCCAATTTTTCTTGTTTTCTTTGCGAGGAGCGTTCCTTCATTCCCGTGGGTCATGAGTTCGAGACTTGGTGACTTGTTTTCTTTGCAAGGAGCGTTCCTTCATTCCCGTGGGTCATGAGTTCGAGACTTGGTGACTTCATTCCTTGGAATTGTGGCTTGAATTTATTTTTGAAGAAGCCCGATAAAACTCACTTAGTGAACTGAGCTTTATGTCCTTGCCTTGCTTTCTTTGATGCTCAGTTAACTAAGTGAACTGAGCTTTGTGCCTTGCTTCCTCCTTTTATTCCTTGTGAAGCTCGGTTCACTCTCCCAACTTAGCTTTCCTTCTTTCTCAATGATGCCACGCTTTTTCTTCTCCTTTGGCTACGCTTCTTGTTTCCTTTGGGCACGCTTTTCTTATTTTTTTCTTTCTTCACCTACAAGTAATCAAAACAACCAATCAAAGTATCACCAAATTTACAAGGCTTAAGGTTCATTCATAATTCAATTAATTTTAGCTTAAACCTCATGATTTTGTGCCAATTAAAGGGTGGTTGATTGATTCAACAAAACCATGCAATTTCACTCCAAATCACTTACTTATAATGCAAGAAGGTGCATAAAACCTAATGAAACAAGTGAAAAATACTTGAAAAGCTAGCATAAGATGACTTGTCATCACAACACCAAACTTAAACCTTGCTTGTCCCCAAGCAAGCACTAAACATAAGAGAAAATGAAATGAAACAGAGAAGTATGCATGTCCTTATTTAGCAGATAATTGAACTTGGTTCATGGGGTTTTATGCAGATCAATGGTAGCTCATTATTACTTGTTGCTATATAAGAAATGTTTCTTCAAAGGTTTACTAAGGTTACTGCTACAATACTTTACTTTTGCTTGATCCTTTGCTAGATTTTCCTTTCTTATTTTTCTTAGAGAGCTTATTACTCATTGAAGGCATGGTGGCAAATGTTGCAGCAACCTTTTGGCTTAATTTTGCTCAACATTTCTTCACCACAGACACATGGCTCACAATTTCTTCCTAGGAGCATTGATGCTCAACATCTCTTTAGATCACTAAATGTTTTGTAGCTAGGTTGCTCTTGATAGTGGACTTTTGGTTGGCAATCCCAAATCAGTTGACTTAAGTGGCCAAGTTTTAAAATACTCCTCAGAACCTACTTGTCCAAGCATATCCTAGTACAAAAACACCACAGGCATATGTCCTAGGGTCCAAGCTATTGGTGTCTAGCCTTATTATTTGTTTCTTTGCCAATTCTTGGCTTTTCTTTTTCTTTTTCTTTTTGTTTTGCTTCATTTTCAAGGGAGTTTCATTAATAGTAGACTTTATAGCAGCAAGCTAGTTCATACTTCAAAGAACATGTTATTATTTATGCAGCTTTTGTTATTTGAGCTAACCATTAAATCAAACAAGTACCTCCACCGAATGTCATTCTAATTTCTACAACATTGGACAATCACTTTTCTAAATCAAACATTTTTCTTCTATTTATGCAGAAAGGAACAAAACAAAATTCAAGCTAATGACGGATGACAAAAATAATATGCAGGCTAGCATTTTCAGCAAACATCTCCACTTGCATTTAATTAAACACTTCAGCAAGACATACAGAAATTTCAAAATTGAAATACTTCAAAGCAACAAGGATTAAGTGTCAATACAACCTGTGGGGAATGTCCCTCAGCTTTTCCTCCTGTCATCATTATTTCTCCTTGTTGCATTTCCTTTGGACAATGATGCAGGCTCCCTCTACAGATTGAATGTTTTCCTGCATAATCCTCACAAGTTGCTTGTTTCTCAAGCCCTTAAGCAAATAGTTAGCTAACATGATTTATTTGTGGGCTTTTGAACTTACTTTGGTGTGTGAACACCAAACTTAGTTCCTTGCCAAAGTTTCTTATACATCAAATTAACCATATGTGAAACCCTTTTGTCTTTGCTGAAGGTCAAAAAACTATATCTAAAAAAAATATATACAATGGTTCCATGGTTTATCTGATTGCTTGGAGCTAGCAACCTTTTATGCAGAAGGTGAAAATGTGTTCTTCAATGAAATTTTTGGTGGGACACCAAACTTAGCATCTTTCATTCTCCCTTAGATTGTTTTGGTGTGCAACACCAAACTTAGCTCCTTGCAATACAGGTAAACATACTCAACCTTGTTTATTGAAATAGTTGGGAAAAGAAAACTATCTTTGGTTGGGTTGCCTCCCAACAAGCGCTCTTTTAATGTCACTAGCTTGACATCTTGTTCTTTGATCATGGAGGCTAAAAATCATAGTGCCTTAGCTTTTCTCCTCTTACTGTGAACTTCCTTCCAGTTTCCTCTTCGATGATCTCTAGGTGTTCAAGTGAAAGGATCCGGTTCACAGTATAGTATTCTGATAATTATGGACACACCTTCATTGGTTGGGTGTTTATCATCACTTTATCCCCTGGTGAGAAGCCTTCAGTGGGGATTTTCTTGTTTCTCCACCCTTTTGGCCTCTTCTTTTTTTCTTTTTCAGAAGATAATTCATGCTTTGGTGGTTCTTTATCTGGGGTGTTGAGGTTCTCATCTGGGGGTTTTGGATCTAGTTCCTCCTTGATTTCTTTGGTTTGTTGCACCATCTCTACTACCTTCAAGCATGGATTTAGAAGTCTTGGTGTTAACTCATTGACTGCCTCCTTCAAATTTTGATCTCTGGCCTTATCCTTCATAAAATATTCTTCTTGAATGGGCTCATGTAAAGTTTTAAAAACATGGAATGCTAGGTGCTCATCATGCACTCTCAGCAACAATTTCCCTTTTTCAACATCTATCAATGCTCTACCCGTAGCTAGGAAAGGCCTCCCCAGGATGATGGGAGTGTTAGGGTCCTCTTCTATATCTGAGATAACAAAGTCAGCAGGGAAAAAGAATTTTCCCACTTTTACTAACACATTCTCCACAACTCCCAGTGCTTGCTTAATGGATTTGTCAGCCATTTGGAGAACTATTTGTGTGGACTTCAGCTCAGAAATTTGAAGTTTCCTCATTAGAGACAAAGGCATCAAGTTTATGCTTGCACCCAGGTCACAGAATGACTTCTCAATTGTTATGTTTTCTATGGTGCAAGGTATGTAAAAACGCCCAGGATCATCTTTCTTCTCTGGCAACTCTCTTTGGAGGATAGCACTACATTCCTTTGTCATTTCAACAATCTGTCCTTCCTTCAGGGATTTCTTCTTTGTTAGCACTTCTTTCATAAATTTGGCATACAATGGCATCTGTTCAAGGGCTTCTAAGAAAGGAACATTGATGCTGAGTGTCTTGAATATGTCCAGGAACTTTGAGTATTGCTTATCCTCATTTTCCTTTTTGAACCTCTGAGGGTATGGAAGTTTGGGGACATATGGCTTCACCCCTTCCTTATTCTCTTGTAGCTGTGGCTCAAGGATGTTCTTGTCTCCCTTTAAGATTTGTGCTGGTTTTTTGATCCTCTTCACTTCTCCCTTCTGTCTCTTCTTGTGGAACTTCTCTGTTGTGTTCTTCCTGATTGATGGCTTCCTTCTCCCCAGTCTTCTCACTTCCCACTATGATTGCTTTGCACTCCTCCCACTTAGTAACTTTTCCTTTGTCTCTTTCAGTGACATTGGGGAAGGTAATTTCTCTCTTCTCACCCATTTCTGAGATTTGCTTAGCCATTTATTGCATATGCCTCTCAAGATTTCTGATTGAAGCTTCTTGGTTTTTATTTGTTATGGCTTGATCTTTCCTTGCCATCTCTTGATTATTCATGAGTTTCTCCATCATTATCTCTAGACTAGAGATTCTTTGGGAGTCTGGATTTGGTTGTGGTTGTGTAAACTGAGATGGTTGTTGCTGAAGGTTGTTTGAATTATCTTCGGGGATATTTTGTGGGTAGAATGTGGATGTTGAAAAGTTATTCTGGTGGTTTTGTGAGTTGTTATGGGGTTGGTGGTATGTGTTCTGTGGGTTTTTGAATTGGTTAGTATTATTGGATGAATGGCTTTGGTTGTTTGTGTTGCTGAGGCTGCCAGAGTTGAAGTCCCTTTGTCCTTGATTCTGATGCTCACCCCACCTTAAATTAGAATGAGTCCTCCAGGGTGTCTTGTGTGCATCACCATGGAAGTTGTGTTGGAATGAACTTGAAGTGTTGTTCATGTGTTGCACCTGCTCAGGGCTTGGTTGCTCATAATTGAATGTCCCAAAACTTTCTTCAGATTGATTCCACCCATGTGAGGTTTGAGATTGGCTTTGTGTATTTACTGCAGCGATTTGCAGTCCATCAATTTTCTTAGCTATCTGCTCAAATTGTTGCTGAATTTGTTGATGCATCACTTTGAAGATGGTATCCACACCTTCCAGCTCCAATACACCTCTCTTGAGAGCTGGTGAGCATTGCCTTTGATGAGTAAAAAAATATTGATTATTTGCTACCATGTCTATGAGGTTCTGAGCTTCTTCAGCTGTCTTCATGAGTTGCATTGAGCCTCCGGCTGAATAGTCAAGTGCCTCTTGAGCTTTCATTGTCATTCCTTCATAGAAATTTTGGAGTTTATCCCATTCATTGAACATCTCTGGTGGACACTTCCTGAGTAAAGCTTTGTATCTCTCCCATGCTTCATACAATGACTCTCCATCTATCTGAGTAAATGTTTGGACCTCTGTTTTGAGCCTGATGATCCTTTGAGGAGGATAAAACTTGGCTAAGAACTTGCTCACTAGATCCTCCCAATTGTTGATGCTTTCTCTTGGAAATGACTCCAACCATTGAGTAGCTTTGTCCCTAAGGGAAAATGGAAACAACAACAATTTGTAACTGTCGGGATGCACATCATTGGTCTTCACGGTGTCACATATCCTCAGGAAAGTGGAAAGGTGCTGGTTTGGATCTTCCATGGGGCCTCCTCCATAAGAACAGTTGTTCTGCACCAAGGTGATGAGTTGACGTTTCAATTCGAAGTTGTTTGCATTGACATTTGGGGTAAGGACGCTACTCCCGCAATGTCTAGGATTAGCAAATGTGTAAGAAGCCAAGACTCTCCTCTGGGGCTGACCATTGTTGTTGGCCATTCCCACTGGTGGATTTGTTGGATTTTCCTCCATTTCTTGGTTCTCCTTTCAACCTCCAAAGTGTTTCAAGATCAAAAGGTGTGGATTCATTGTTTCTTCCTCCTGACATAAACACAGAACCAGAAACCAGAATTAAACACTCTATTGCTAGAGTGAAGTTAGTGTTAGCTTAAGCAAAAATTCAAACAGTTAGTATGCTTAGTAAAAAGAAAAAAAATGCTTAATCTAGACCACTACCTTACTTAATCATTGTCAATCTAATCAATCCCCGGCAACGGCACCAAAAACTTGATGGGATATTTTGTGAAACGAATTCCAACATCCAAAACTAACCGGCAAGTGTACCGGGTCGTATCAAGTAATAATAACTCACATGAGTGAAGTCGATCCCACAGGGATTGAAGGATTGAGCAATTTTAGTTTAGTGGTTGATTTAGTCAAGTGAAACAAGTATTGGTTTGAGTTGTTTGTAATTGATAGAAGCTAAATTGCTTGAAATGTAAAGGGAGAGGGAAGAATTACAGTAAATTAAAGAGAGCAGGAAGTAAAAGTGCTGAATCTTAAAGAACAAGTAACTTAAATTGCAGAAACTTAGATTGTAAGAAATGTAAATAACTGAATCTTAAAGTGCAACAAATGTAAATTGCTTGAATTATAAAAGGAATTGGGAACTGGGATTGTAGAATTTAAACAAGCAGAAGTAAATTGTAATAAACAGAAAAGTAAAAGGTGAATTGAAGTAAAGTGGATCTTAAACAGCAAAGTGAAAAAATGATTGAAGAATTAAAAACAGAAAATAAATGCAGCTCAATTGCAGAAATTAAAAGAGAAATTGAAGATCTCAGGAGTGGAAGAGACTAGAAAACAAGTCTAGATCTCAAATCCTTCCTTGATCCAATCAAGAACAGTTGCAAAAGAAATAGAAGAGTAAGTTGCAGAAGTAGTAGAAGAGAAGAAGCAGTAAACAGAATTTGAAATGAAAATAAAAGTTTCTTAAAATTATGCAGAAAGATTAAACAAGAGATCTCAAGGTGAGATTGAAACAGAATTTCTTCAATTCTCCACCCAAGATCCAAATTCAAAGTAAAAAGCTCAAAATAAAAAAATGAAAAATCTCAAAGAAGCAAAAAGTCCTTTCTAAATCAAACTAACACTTATTTATACACTTCCTAATCTAGATCTATGAATTTGGGTGGGCTCTAAAATTTGATGAAGAAATGAATTAATTTGGATTTTTAATGGATTTTTGGCCCAAGATGTACCTCCCAGGGGATGGCTCAGTTGGAAAACCAAACTGAGCGCCCAATGTTGCTTTGTGTTGCCCAATTTGGTGTGCGCCCAGCCTTGTTCAAGTTGCTTTTCAATAGAGCTCAGTTGGAAATTTGAACTGAGTTCTATGTCTTGCCTTGGTGCATCAAGCGTGCATGTCTTAGCTCCCTTGGTGCGCTTCTTTTTCCGCCAAAGTGTGGAGAGTGGGAGAAGATAGCGCTCAGTTGGGAAAACAAACTGAGCTTTCCCTTTGTAGTGCCTTGCTTTGGGCTTCATGCTTCCAAGTTCGATCATTGGTGGAAGCAATTTAATGCTGATTTCCTTGGAAGAGTGGAGAGTAAGGAGTGCTTGTACAAGGAAGCTCCAGGTTCGAGCCTTGTTGAGTGAAATGTTGTACCCATTTTTATTTCAAGGAGTAGCGCTCCTTTCTTGCAAGTGAGAGGCTCCCACTTCGATTCGCAGTGAATGCAATTTCTAGAGCAAATTTTCCTTATGCCTAACAATATAATGTAGCGCTCAGTTAAGTAAAGCAACTGAGCGCTCTTGCCTCCTTGGAGTAGCGCCTTTTTGTCATCCCTCAGGTGCAAGGTTCAAGTCTTGGTGAATGCTTTTTGGCTAATTTCCCTTGCAAGCTAGGTAGCATGAGGTTCCGTGTTCGAACCTTGGGGAAGGCTTTTTGGCCAATTTTTCTTGTTTTCTTTGCAAGGAGTGTTCCTTCATTCCCTTGGGTCATGAGTTCGAGACTTGGTGACTTCATTCCTTGGAATTGTGCCTTGAATTTATTTTTGAAGAAGCCCGATAAAGCTCACTTAGTGAACTGAGCTTTATGTCCTTGCCTTGCTTTCTTTGATGTTCAGTTAACTAAGTGAACTGAGCTTTGTGCCTTCCTTCCTCCTTTTATTCCTTGTGAAGCTCGGTTCACTCTCCCAACATAGCTTTCCTTCTTTCTCAATGATGCCACGCTTTTTCTTCTCCTTTGGCTACGCTTCTTGTTTCCTTTGGGCAAGCTTTTCTTATATTTTTCTTTCTTCACCTACAAGTAATCAAAACAACCAATCAAAGTATCACCAAATTTACAAGACTTAAGGTTCATTCGTAATTCAATTAATTTTAGCTTAAACCTCATGATGTTGTGCCAATTAAAGGGTAGTTGATTGATTCAATAAAACCATGTAATTCCACTCCAAATCATTTACTTATAATGCAAGAAGGTGCATAAAACCTAATGAAACAAGTGAAAATGCTTGAAAAGCTAGCATAAGATGACTTGTCATCAATATCCTCTGATTTGGATCCTTGATTAGCTTAGGCGAGTGAGGGTATGTGTCATTTAAGCGGGAGGAAAGCTTGGGAACACTGGTAGAGGTAAAAGTGTGTTTTTATAGTTTTTATTAAAAATATTAGGAATTGGGTACATACTCATGTATTGAATGTTTAAATCATATGCATTGGCGTCTGATGAACGGATTTTCTATCAGTAAAAAAATTCACAAATAAATTCTCGTTGAAAGTATAGTTTCTAAACCAACAAAGAATCCTTTCGTACAAAAATTTGGTTGTCACAAGTAACAAACCCCTAATAAAATTGATAACTGAAATATTCAAACCTCGGGTCGTCTCTCAAGGAATTGCAGGGAGGTGTGATTTATTATTGGTTATGAAAGATTATCTTTTTGGGGTTTTTGAATAATGAACAGGAAAAGTAAATTGCAAAAATTAAAGTAACAACTAATAAAGCTCTTAGCAAGGTATGAGAACTAGAAATCCTATCCTAATTAATTTGATTCCTCAAGTCCCAGTCAACTCCTAAGGAAAGACTAGCTTTAGAGGGATCCAAATCAACCAGCAAATTCCAATTATCAATCAACAAGGAGTTTGATAACTCAAGTGTCACCAATTACTCAACCAAAGCCAAGAGGAGAGAAATCTAAATTAAATTGGAAGCATCAATATAAATTGAAGAAAGCAATCATAAATCTGAACTACCTCAAATTGCATTAAATAGAAAATCAAATTAAACATGAGAATTCATAAACCAAATAGAAACATAAAGTAATCAATAAGGGAAATATATAAACTAGAATGCTAGAATAAATGAAAGTAGAAGAGAAACTAAATTAAAGGAATATTGAACCTGGAATTGAGAAGAATCAAACCTAAAACTAAGAGAAATTCTAAATCCTAAAACCTAGAGAGAGGGGAGAGCCTCTCTCTCTAAGAACTACATCTAAAACCTAAAATTATCAATATGAAAGTTGTCTCCATGAATGAATGGATTCCCCCACTTTATAGCCTCTAATCTGTATTTTTTGGGCCAAAAACTGGGTCAGAAACAACCCAAAAATCTATGGGGACGAATTCAAAAACGCTGATTTTCGCAGGTGCGACGCGTACGCGTGATGCACGCGTGCACATCACTTATCTTCAAGGTAACTATGACAAATTATATATAATTTCAAATCCTCGGATGTTAGCTTTCCAACACAACTGGAACCGCTTCATTTGGACCTTTGTAGCTCAAGTTATGATCAGTTAAGTGCGAAGAGGTCAGGCTTAACAGCTTAGTAATTCCTTCAATTTCTTGTATTCCTTCCACTTTTGCATGCTTCCTTTCCATCTTCCAAGCCATTCCTGCTCTGTAAACCCTAAAATCACTTGACACACATATCAAGGCATCGAATGGTAATAAGAGAGGATTAAACATAGCAAATCTAAGGCCAAAGAAGCATGTTTTCAACCATAGCACAAAATTAGGAAGGAAAATGTAAAACCATGCAATTAGTATGAATAAGTGTGCAAAGACTTGATAAAAAAAACTCAATTGAGCACAAGATAAACCATAAAATAGTGGTTTATCAATCTTCCCACACTTAAACATTAGCATGTCCTCATGCTAAGCTCAAGAGAAGCTATAAGAGAGTGAAGAGGAATGGTAAAACTTATGAAATACAACCTATCTATATGAATGCAACTAAATCCATAATGCTTTTTCCTACTCGGTTAAAAGTAAACAAATTTTCCAAGACAAACATAAATCAGATTCCACTAATTCAAATCATACAATAAAGACAAGTAGACTTGTAAGAAGATAGCTCATGAAAGCAGGGAACATAGAATCAAGCATTGAACCCTCACTGGTAGTGTATATGCACTCAAATCTCTCAAGTGTCTAAGGTTAATTCACTCTACTCTTCTCTAGGCATGCTTTCTAAAACTTTGTTCTTCATCTAACCAATCAACAAATATTTAATGTACCAATGCAAACATCATGAGGTCTTTTCAGGGTTGTAATGGGGCTAAGGTAAGGGTGAGGATATATGTATGGCCAAGTGAGCTATAATATGAATCTTTGACTAACCTAAGCTCTCACCTAAATACACACACACTCTATATACTTCTAAAATCATGCCTAGCTACCCACAATTCCTATTTTTGCATATCATACTCATGTATCAACTTTTCTTTTAGTTTGTATCACATATGCATTGATTTTTTATTAACTTAACATTGGGGTAATTTTGTCCCCTTATTTATTTATTTACTTATTTATTTGAATATTTTTGTTTTTTTTTTTTTTTTTTGCATTTTAAACATGAAAGCAAACATAACTTTATCAATGCACATAAGTTCTTAATTAAATATTTTCTGGTCTCACATGAGTAGGTACCCAAATTTCCAATATGTTTTTCAATAAAATTCAACACTTTCCTATCAACCCAAGTTTCCACGGTTCTCCACACTTAATTGATACACAATCTCTATCTTAAGCTAACCAAAGATTTAAATAAGGTAATTTTAATTGTTTTTCCGCTTAAGGCTAGTGATGTGGTAAAATATAGAATAAATGGGGATTAAAAGGCTCAATGTGGCTAACAAAGGTGATTGAAAGGGTAGGCTATTTGGGATAAGTGAGGTAATAGCAAATAATGGCCTCAATCATATGCAAGCATGTAAATACACTAAACAATGGACATATAGAATGAAATAAAGCAAAGATTGCAATCATAGAGAAGAAAACACACAAGAATAAAATATTATGGTTAAATAATGTAACCATGTAATTAAGCTCAATTCTCACAGGTTGTGTGTTCTTAGCTACAATTCATGTTCCAAATTACAATCTTCAAACAAGTTTAACACAAATTTTAAATTTAAATTAGTGAAATACCATAAAAAAGGTCTTAAAAAAATATTACTTCAACCAAGTAGTAACTAAATGCATAAAATCAATCAAAAATGCAATTAAACATGCAAATGCAACAATGAACTAACAAATAAAGTAAAATATTGGTGTTGAGAAGAAAATAACTAACCCATGGAGATCGGTATCGACCTCCCCACACTTAAAGATTGCACCATCCTCGGTGCATGCTGAGATGTGCAAGTGGACGGGCGGTTATAACTGATGCTTTTCCAAAGAATGTGCAGATGGACTTGTCTGTCGCCCCATATAGAAGTTCTTCCTTTCCTTTCTTTGGTGGCCATCCTGAAAGAAGATGAAAAGGAAGAAAAGTAACCCAGAAATAAAGATAAGAAAACAAATAAAGTATGGGTGAGTTAATTCCAAATAATGAGGGTCTCAATTACATGGTAGTTACAACATGCAAGTGAGAAAACAGTAGAAGTAAATGGCATAACAATAGTGCAAAAATTGCAGCAATGGGGGAGAGAGTGTGGGTAATGAAAGATAGTGTAAGTTCATGTCAATGCAAAAGGAATACAGGTATCATAAAAGATTAGCATTGGCAGTGACAGATAAAGAATATCGCCCAATAGTGTAAAACAAGTCACTAAGCATCGAAATAATACCAGCAAAGATGCAACAATTGAAAAAGGACATTGAACACCAATGGAAAAATAATGAACGTAGAAAAGAAAATAAAAATACGCACAAAAGTAAAATGCAATGAAGAAAAATATGCAAATGTAGTAAAGATAGAAGGTTAAAAAAATGAAGAAGAAAGGGAGAAAGGAGAAAGAAAGAAGGAGAGAAGATAGAAGAAAAGAGAAGGAAATTAAAAACGGGACGCGACGCACAAGCGCAGGGCAAGCGTGCGCGTGAAAACTGCATTAACCATGTGACGTGTACGTGTCGCCCACGCGTACGCGTGGGTGGTCTAAAAGCGAAAGGGCGTGCACGTGTCAGGGACGCATACGTGTGGGTGATGTTGTGCCTCTAGCACAGTGCCAACCCCAGAGTATCACAACTCTCTGTTCAGCACGCTTTTATGCCGATTTTTATGCCCACGCGTACCCGTCACTGACGCTTATGCGTGGGTTGAACTTTCTACAGGGGATGCGTACCCGTGTCGTATGCGTACGCGTGGCATGGCTTGTGTGCTACGCACCCCTCCCGCGCGTCTCTCGCGCAACTCTCTGTTCATTGGCGCATACACATACGACGCGCGCGCATCGTGGACACTTGCGCGTCGATCCCCCTCTTTTTTATTTTTTTTATTTTTTTAAATGCAGAATGCAAAATACAGCATGCAAATGAATATACAGAAATTATGAATGAACACTAATAAAAATAAAATAGAATAAAACTAAGAACAAAAATGAAAGATCATACCATGGTGGGTTGTCTCCCACCTAGCACTTTTAGTTATTATCCTTAATTTGGACATTTGGTGAGTTCCTTGTCATAAAGGCTTGCGCTTGAACTCATCCAAGAATCCCCACCAATGTTTGTATTTTCAATAGCCTCCGGGATCCCACACTAGTTGCATAAAGCCTTCAAGAAAGTTAAAGCAGGTGACAAGGCCCCAAGAGTGTTGGTTGCTAGAATGAATTCCAGGGTCCCAAACCTTGCTTTTGCACCCGTCTTCTTGTTGATCATCATTTTTCCAATTGGGTGGCAAGCAATTTGAATTCTCACGGAGACATCCAAACAACTTCCTAGACCCATTCAATTGAGAATTATACCAACCTTTGTACTTCAATTTGGAGCATACAACCATATTGAACCTTGCATGACAATTCCTATTACTAACCATCTCCCGCTTGCTCTTATAGCCACAAAGAGTTCTAAGTTGTCCATCCGTCTCAAGCAAAGCATATTTAAGTGGGATAAAAGATTTACCCACTTGAATGAAGGAATGGATGGTGATGGCTTTGGGGGAGAGGTCTCCAACAACTTTGGCAAGGTGATTTCCAGCTCCATTCCCTTAAGTTCTTCCTTGACAACTTCCACCTCTTTGCAAGCCTCTTCAACTTCAACCGCTTCCTCTTGGTAGCTTTCTTCTAATTCAATTTCTTCTTCATTGCTTACCAAGGGCATGGGAGGTTGTGCTCCTTCTTCTTTAATCTCCATCTCTTGATAAACCTCTTCAAAGTCTTCAGCCATGATATGCCTTGGAGGTTGCACACCCTCCTCAACATCAACATCAAACACCTTGGAACGAAGCTCTATGACTGGACTTTCCCATGGAGGTTCAGCATCTCCTAAGTCTGCAACCACTTCTTCCTCTTCAAGAATTGCTGCTTTGTCTAGTTGTTTTAGTATAAAATCGTACTCCTCCTTGATGATTTCCTTTCCATGACAACTCCCTTCAACTACTCCTTCATCTTCAAGGGTCTCTCCTACCTCCACATTTTGGGCCTCCTCTTGCTCTAAGACAAAATCAGACTCCTCCTTGATGTCTTCCTTCACTAATTCTTCAACCACTCCTTCAACTTCAAGGGTCTCTACTACCTTCACCTTTAGGGCCTCCTCTATCTTCTTGTGAAGTATGAGATCCATTTCGTTCCTAAGACGATTCTTTTTCTCCTGCTCCGGGTCAGTAGCATCATTGGGATCATGTTGTTCTTGGCTTGATGGATATGGGTGCTCTTCCATGGAAGGTGGTGATGGTTCAACACTCTCCATCTTTTCCATTTGTTGCACAATACACTTCAATTCCTTGTTCTCAAGTTGAGATTCTTTAGCCATGGGAGCTTCGGGTGCTATTCGGCTTACCATTTGGTTCAATTGCTGAAGGGCTGCATGAAACCGATCCACTATTTCCTTGAGACGATCCTTTGATTCTTGTTCCGCTTGGATATCATAAGTAGGATTATAAGGCTCTTGAACTGGTAGATATGGACATGGGGTATATGGAGGTGGTGGTTTTTGGGAGTAATTGGGTTGGAAGTGGGGTGGCTCTATGTATGGCTCACGTGGTTCATATGGTGGTTGGTTAGGTTGATAAGTGTTAGGGTCATATGGGGGTTGTTCATATCCTGGGTCGAGCTACCCGATCCGGGATGTTCAATAATAAAGCAATCGATCTCTTCAGGTCAGACTATCCGATCTCTTCTTAAAGAGGTCGGTCGAATCGACGGGAAAGCCCAGTAAGGGGCCCAAATAGAGGAACACGACCCAAATCCAAAGGCAGTCCAAGCCTATAGAGATAAGGGCGGTTCCCTTAAAAAATAAGCTGACGTCAACTCAAAGATAAGTTAAGATAAGATAACTAACTTATCTTATCTAAAAAGGTCACATCTCACCATTATAAATACACTGGAGCACCCAGGTATAACTCATACTCTGATTCTACTAAAAAACGTGTTTAATACCCATGCTAACTTAACCATCGGAGTCTCTTGCAGGTACCCCCCACCCTCCGGTGACGAAGGATCAGCAGTGCAGCCAAGCTCAACAAGTTAGACACGACAGCTCCGGCCTCCACTTACAACCGGACACGTCATCTCCGACCAGTACAGAAGATCTCGTCCGAGATCGACCTACAGTTTCAGGTAACCCTCGGAACATTGGCGCCGTTGCCGGGGAACCTGGAAGTCATCCCACCACCATGGCAGACGATCATGACAACGACCACGATTCAGATCTAGAGGATAAAACACCGCACAAAAATGCGGACACTACACTAAAAGACGCTCCAGAATCTAACAGGACAAAAACTCATCAAATCCGGGAGTGATAGAGGCACTTCAAGATCGATTAAAGCAACTCGAAAAGGAAACCCATCATCAACGAGAAGTCGGGAAGGATCTACAAAGAGAGGTAAGACGACCTCGAGAATTAGAAGATAAACTTCTGAAACTCGAAGCCGATCTCAAAGCAAGAGCCACTCAGACCACCCCTGAGGACAACTCACGCAAAGATCAAGATCCATTCACTAGGGAAATCATTAAGACCAAAATTCCTAAGGTCTTCAAACTTCTGGATATGACTTTGTACGATGGCACTACGGATCCCAACCATCACCTCAGCGATTTCAGAAGTAGAATGTATCTTACAGACGCCTCATATGCAGTTCGTTGCAAAGCTTTTCCAACAACTCTCACAAAGACAGCAATCAGATGGTTCGACAACCTACCTCCGAAGTCCATCTCAAGCTTTAATGACCTAGCCAAAAAGTTCCTGGCCCGATTCTCCATCCAAAAAGACAAGGCTAAGTACGCCCCCAGCCTACTAGGAATCAAGCAAGGGGATCGGGAAAGTCTTCGCAACTACATGGAAAGATTCAACAAAACATGCCTAGACATACAAAGCTTACCAACAGAGGCCGCCATCATGGGCCTCATCAATGGTCTGCGAGAAGGACCTTTTAGCCAATCCATATCAAAGAAGTACCCCACATATCTGGACAAAGTGCAGGAACGAGCAGAGAAATACATCAACATGGAAGAAAATTCTCGACTAGGAGAAACCTCAAAATCCGGATTCACCTACCGAGACAAAGACAAAGAGTTCAAAAAGAAGGAAGATCGACAAGGGGAAAAAAAATTAAAAAATACCATAACTACACTCCTCTTAGGGTGTCCCTGGTGGATGTCTACAAAGAAGTCTGCCACACAGAGAAAATACCCCAGCCCCAGCACTCAAAGGCAAAAAAGGAGGAGGAAACTGGAATGAATATTGTAAATACCATCGAGTCCGTGGGCACTCCATCAACGAATGCTTTGACTTAAAAAACGTCATAGAAAAGTTAGTAAGAGAAGGAAAACTAGATCGGTATTTGGCCACCCGAGACGACGAGCAAAAAAAAAGAAGGAGGGACGAAGAGGCCGGGCGAACCGAACGATCACCTCGTACGACAGAAAGACATGTTCATATGATACACGGAGGATTTGCAGGAGGAGAAATCTCCAAATCATCACGCAAAAGATATCTTAAAGAAGTATATCATGTCGAAGGAAAGGAGGAAGCGCCCGACATCCCTGCAATTACGTTCACCAAGGAAGATGCATCCGGTATCATCTCAGGACACGACGATCCCATGGTCATCACCATCATACTGGCAAACGCCAATCTCCACTGCATATTAATAGACCAGGGGAGCTCTGCCGACATCTTATTCAAAACCACCTTCGATAAGCTCAGCTTAGAAGAAAAAGAGCTTAAAGCATACCCGAACAGCCTGTTCGGACTGGGAGATACCCCGGTACAACCATTGGGATACGTGCCACTACATACAACCTTCAGAAAAGGAAACCAATCTAGAACACTCAAAATAGACTACATCGTGGTCGATGTGAGTTCAGCCTACAATGCCTTAATAGGACGGACAACCTTAAATCAACTCAGCCTAACAGTCTCAACTCCACATCTATGCATGAAATTTCCAACTGCAGAAGGGATAGCTACAATAATGGCAGATCAAAAGATGGTACGCCGCTGTTATAACGAAAGTCTAAACCTTAGAGGCAGAGGAGAAGAATTCCACACAATTGAGCTCGGCGGAGTTCAGAGACGAGAAGAACTCCGTCCACAGCCCCAAGGTGAAGTAGAGAAAGTTCAGATCGGAAACACCTCGGACAAAACAACTAATATCGGAAGGATCCTAAACAGAGACGTAAAAGAATCACTAATACAGTTCTTACAAGATAATGTCGATCTCTTCGCATGGAAAGCTGGAGACATGGCAGGCATAGACCCCAAACTAATGTGCCACAAGTTGGCGGTCTATCCAGGATCTCGGCCGATACAGCAGAGACGAAGAAAACTTGGGCCAGAACGATCTCAAGCTGTGGAAGAACAGGTACAAGCGCTACTGGAGGCGGGATTCATAAGAGAAGTCAAGTACCCACTATGGCTAGCCAACGTCGTCTTGGTGAAAAAATCTAATGGGAAGTGGCGAATGTGCACCGACTACACCGATCTCAACAAGGCCTGCCCAAAAGATCCTTATCCACTCCCGAGTATCGATGCACTGGTGGATGCCTCATCCGGATATAAATACCTCTCGTTTATGGATGCATATTCTGGATACAATCAAATTCCAATGTATCCACCTGATCAGGAAAAATCCTCGTTTCTAACACCAAAAGCAAACTATTGCTACATCGTAATGCCTTTTGGTCTTAAAAACGCGGGGCAACTTATCAAAGGCTAATGAACAAAGTCTTTTCAGACCATATCAGAAAAATCATGGAAGTCTATGTGGACGACATGTTGATAAAGACACAAAGTGAAGAGACATTATTGTCCGACTTGGTCCAAGTGTTCGACACTATAAGGAAGCATGGCATGCGACTCAATCCTGCAAAATGCACCTTTGCAGTAGAAGCTGGCAAGTTCTTGGGTTTTATGCTCACACAAAGAGGAATCGAGGCAAATCCAGATAAATGCCAGGCTATACTCAACATGAAGAGCCCAACTTGTGTCAAAGAGGTATAACAACTCAACGGGAGGTTGGCGGCCTTGTCCAGATTCCTAGCGGGATCAGCAATAAGATCTCTCCCCTTCTATGCCACTCTGAAAAAAGGAAAAAAGTTCAAATGGATAACAGAGTGCGAGCAAGCCTTTCAGGACTTCAAAAGTTTCCTGGGACAACCACTCATCCTAACTCGACCACGAGGAGAAGAGCCACTCGTATTATACCTCGCGGTAGGAAGTCGGGCAATAGCCTCAGCATTGGTTTGAGAAGACGACAAAGGGCAACAACCTGTATACTTTATTAGTAAAGCGCTACAGGGATCCGAGTTGAACTACCAAAAAATAGAAAAATTTGCCTACGCGCTCATACTAACATCTCGACGTCTCCGCCCGTACTTCCAAACTCACACCATTAAGGTTCGGACCAACCAGCCCATAAAAGGGATATTGCAGAAAACAGATCTAGCAGGCAGAATCCTACAATGGGCAGTCGAGTTGTCCAAATTCGACCTTCAATACAAAGCTCGAACAGCTATTAAATCACAATACTTAGCCGACTTCATTGCAGAATTTACGGATGCCCCGGAGACCCCCATAGAATGGAATATTTACGTGGACGGTTCCTCAAATAAAACTGGAAGCGGCGCAGGTGTGATAATCGAAAGCAACCAAGGAACTCAAATCGAGCTTTCCCTCGAATTCGGG
Source organism: Arachis ipaensis (assembly GCF_059453495.1). Classification (NCBI taxonomy): domain Eukaryota; kingdom Viridiplantae; phylum Streptophyta; class Magnoliopsida; order Fabales; family Fabaceae; genus Arachis; species Arachis ipaensis. Next base: position 101,141,677 of record NC_142439.1, read on the forward strand.
TTCCCTGCCTCAAACAACCAGGCGGAGTATGAAGCACTACTAGCTGGTTTGAAGCTGGCTAAGGAAGTGGGAGCCCAAAAACTCACCATCTTCAGTGACTCACAAGTATTCACCTCACAAATAACAGGGAACTACCAAGCCAAAGATCCCACCATGAAAAAATATTTGGATAAAACCAGGGAACAGCTCGGACAACTCAGGGAATATAAGATCCGCCACATACCCCACGAACAAAATGCCCGAGCTGATGCACTCTCAAAATTAGCCAGCACCAAACCATGGGGCAACAATAGAAGTCTCATCCAAGAAATACTACAGAGCCCGTCAATATCGGAAGGAGAAAAAGTCCTAGCCATAACAGGTCAGGATCAAGGATGGATGACCCCCATAATTAACTACCTCAAAACAGAAACACTCCCTACAGATGAAAAGGAGGCAAAGAGGTTAAAACGGGAGGCACAATACTACACTATTATAAACAACACCCTATACAAAAGAGATATTTCAATACCGTTATTAAAATGTGTGCCGACCTCCAACACAAGGGAAGTTTTAGAGGGAGTACACAGTGGCATTTATGGCAATCATCTCGGAGCACAAGCTCTCACCAAAAAAGCACTCCGGGCGGGATTTTATTGGCCAACTCTACAAAAGGAAGCTACAGAATTAATAAAGACATGTCCACCATGCCAGAAACATGCCAACTTTTACATCGCCCCGCCAGAAGATCTCATCAGCGTAACCTCACCTTGGCCATTTGCGAAATGGGGACTCGATCTTCTTGGACCCTTTCCCCAGGGATCGGGACAAGTTAAATTTCTCATAGTAGGGGTAGACTACTTCACAAAGTGGATCGAGGCAGAACCCCTAGCCAACGCTACTGCTCAAAGAAGTCGAAAGTTTCTATATAGGAACATTGTCACAAGGTTCGGAGTTCCATACTCTATCACCACAGACAATGGCACCTAATTCACAGATGCAGGCCTCAAAAAATTAGTAGCTGACTTGAACATAAAGCACCAGTTCACCTCCGTCGAACATCCCCAAGCCAATGGATAGGCCGAAGCTGCTAACAAAGTCATATTGGCTTGGCTAAAATGGAGATTACAAGATGCAAAGGGAGCTTGGGCTGAAGAACTTCCACAAGTCCTATGGGCATATCGAACAATGCCACATTCCACCACAAAGGAATCACCCTTCCGATTAGCATATGGAACAGGGGCAATGATCCCAGTAGAGATCGAGGAAGGATCGCCTAGAGTGGTCCATTACAATGAAGAAGCCAACTCCCAACTTCAAAGGGAAGAGCTCGACCTACTTCCTGAAATCCAAGAAAGAGCTCGGATTAGGGAAGAAGCACTAAAACGTATAATGGCTTCCAGATATAATCAAAAGGTAGTGCCAAGAGGTTTCACTGAGAATGATCTCATCCTAATCTGAAATGATTTTGGAACAACTCGACCCAGAGAAGGAAAGCTGGCAGCAAACTGGAAAGGACCCTATCGAGTCATAGAAGTACTTGGGAAGGGCTACTACAGACTATCCGAACTCGACGGGCCAGAACTTCCTAGGTCGTGAGACGCCTGCAACCTAAGAAGATACTATAGCTAGAGAAGGTAAAAGATCTCATCATAGGAGGCACTCTTTTTCCTGAAAAGGTTTTTTAATGAGGCATCAAGTTGAGATCCAAAAATTATCCAACTCAAAAGGATAAAAACTCTATATGTACATATTTTCATTTTCTTTTAAATAAAATATATTAGACCCTCTACAAAGTTTTCAAGAGGCATTAATCTGAAACATTCATCGTCCGATTATAAAGCGACAGATTTGCAGAAAGTGAAAAACAAATTCACTGCACGATCACGATAAAGACCAACAAAGATGAAAACCAAATTCATCTAAAGGTCGACTAAACGAGGATTTAATCCACCTTCTACAAATCAGCAAAGATCCGGAATAATGCAAGAAGTTATCGAAAGTGATCCGGAGAAAGGACCTGACGAGGTCCTGATGGATTGCTAAATAATAACTTAAAAGACTGGCCGACGTTAAGAAGTCGGACCAAGTCAAACCAAGTTATAAGTAAACCCTAGAAAGAGGTCTGGCCAACCCTATAAAAGAGGATTACTTTAACTTAGAAGGGCTCGACATGACAAAGTCGGCCCAAAGCATAAAGTTATAGAAGTAATCCCTGAAAGAGACCAGAACAAGGTCCAAGAAAGACGATTACAAAAATAACTTAGAAGGTCCCGACATGACGAGATCGGCCCAAAACATAAAGTTATAGAAGTAATCCCTGAAAGAGACCTGAACAAGGTCCAAGAAAGAGGATTACAAAAATAACTTGATCCGACATGACGAAGTCAGCCCAAAACATAAAGTTACAGAAGTAATCCCTGAAAGAGACTTGACCAAAGTCCAAAAAAGAGGATTATGAAATAACTTAATCCAACATGACGAAGTCGGCCCAAGACATAAAAGTTATAAACGTAATCCTAGAAAGAGACCTGAACAAAGTCCAAGAAAGAGGATTACAAAAGTAACTTGGGAGGGTCCGACATGACAAAGTCGACCCACATAAAGTGCGAAGGCTACAAAAAGTAATACTTAGCAGAGACCTCACAAGAGGTCCAAATAAAACAGGATTCTGTTTGTTGCCTCAAAGGAATCAAAGCCATAAGCACAAAATCAACTCAAAGAGATCGAACAACAAGGCTCCAACACTACCAAAAGCCTAGAAAAAGCGACTCGATGAGATAAAAGATCAACATAATACTAAAAGTGCGAAGTTGTGATAAAAATAAAATCAAAAGGGCTACCCAAATCAGCCCCAAGAACTTGGAAGCTATTTTTGTTTTTCAGCCTAAGGTTGTTAAACAAGCAACTAAACAAGTGTCAACGGTCAGCAAAATAAAATTTACAAAATAAAGAGTTTAAAAGCCCACAAGCTGGGCTATCTACATAATCAAGATAAAAAAGTCCAGTCAAACATCAGAAGCCTTCCCGGTAGCATCAGCATGGGGAGAAGGAGGGCGAGTCTGAATGGGCACAGCATCCACGGTCCCATCATCTCGATTTAGGATTTGACAGTCCGGATCGGATACGGGATGACCGACCTCCGCTGAAGGAACTGAAGAAGTTGACACTTTAGCGGCAGGCACAAGGGGACGTTCAACATCATCATCATCCGAGTCATCAGGGACAATCTTACCATCCCTCACAATATTTTCCAGGCTGAAGAGAGACAGATCGACCTCGGGAGCCAGAATTTGAACATGCTCCTTCAGGTTCTCATAAGCAGCATTCACGCTGCCGACAAGGTGACCTTGGAGCTCGGAGTAATCAGTTCGGGCAGACTCCAACTCCTCCCTCAGACGCATTACCTCCCGATAGGATGTAACATAGATGTCTTTATGCCTCAATGCCGTGTCCTCGGCCAACCTCACAGAAGCCACCAAGGCAAGGGAGCTAGCCTTCTCGCCCTCCAGCTCTTTCTCCAGTTTAGACACTTTCGCTTCGAACCCCTCCTTCAATCCTTTCATCCGATCAAACTCCTGTTTAGCCTCCTCCATGAAGGCTTTGGTGGCATGAAGAGGAAGATTTTGGGCAGTTCGGTACAAGGCAGCCCCCATGTGCTCCATCTTAACACTACTCCGAGTTATAAAGTCAAAATGGTGAAGGAGCGATACATCATCCATAGGGAGCACACCGTAAGGACCGTTCTGCTGATCTACGAACTCGACCGCGTCAAAATCCGGGGCATCAAGGTTGAAAGGCTCAATGGTTTTTTGCTTTTTGTTGGGAGGAGCACTAGAAGTAACAACAGAGGCTTGGGGAGGATCAATCAAACGAACCCGGGGAGTTGGGATTACCTTCCTCGCCCCAGGTGAGCTCGGAACGGACAGCTTCGACTGAGCCTGGGAAGTTCCCTCCCCGGCCGCCTTGGCCGAGATGTTTTTTGCTGCGGTCGCTTTCTTCGCCCTTTTGAAGGCCTTCATAGATTCATTATCCTTAATCATCTCTGCAAAGCAAAACACAAGCAGTAAGGAATCAATTAACAAATCAGAAAAGAGCTTGCAAACAGTATAGGAGCAGACAAAAGAGGAAAATCAAAAAATTAACTACCCAGCTCAGTTCGGAGGAGAGAGGGGTTGGTTAAAAACTTTTTAGTGTTGACATGGGGAGGCTGACCCCAGGTCTCTTCCAGAACAGTCACAAAAGCTTGCTCAGCCTCATCCAATATTTCCCATGAAAATCTAGATACCCTCACGTTCTTTTGCCATTCCAAGGGAAAGGCGGGCTCATCATTTTCATCTAGAAAAAACGGCCGAGCTCCTTCAACAGCTCAGACTTTAAAAAAGTAATTTTTAGAATCACGAAAAGATTCATCAAACATGGAGAAGACCTTCTTTCCCTGGGAGGCTCGGAAAGAAACCCAAGCAGCCTTTTTCTTTACTACCCCAGGCTTCGTCAAAACAAAGAGATAGAAGAAAAGAGATTGCGAGGCAGGAATACCAAATCCATGACACAACAATTGAAAGATTTTTATGAAACCCCAGGAATTGGGGTAAAGTTGGGAAGGAGCAACATTACAGGACCATAACAGGTTGGTCTCAAAATCAGTAAAAAGAAGGGTGATACTCATCGGGCCAAAAAAGAAATCGTAAGCATAGAAAAAAGGGCGATCTCCAGCAACCCAAGTAGAGAAACAAACTCTCTCTTCTGAAGTGGGAGGTACAAGTTCGTAATTCTTTTCCTCACAAGCACTACTACAAACCCTATGAAATTGCCTAAGCTACTGACAAAATTTAGAATCAACCAAAGAAACACACAAAAGAACCATTGAATCCACCCAATCAGCCATGCCCTTAGGGACCTAGGAAGATGTCTCAACAATGTTCTTACGAGAAGACATGAAGTCAACTAGTCCTACAGCAAGAAGAGAAGAAAACAGATTACTAACCCAAAATATCTCGGATAAAAATAAAACATCTCAGAACAGTTCGAACAAGTGCAATTCGGAGCAATACGAACAAAAGGAAAACCCCGGGACTCACACTAGAGATCCAGGGGGATCCTTTTGGGGGCAAGTTAGGGAGCGAGGACTCAAGGAAACACTACAAGTTTATATCTCTACACGACCTGACAGGAAGATAACACTCTAAGAAGAAAAGTCGCGGGTTACAAATCAAAAATCATCAAAATAATTACCTCCCAAAATTCACAGTCTCAGACAGAACAAACAAACAACAAAAGCATCAAGAGGAAGTCAAGAAAATTCACTCCGAACAAAAGGCAAAAATTAAATTATGGGTATCGTTATATCCTAGAAAGGTACAGCAGCAAGAAAAGCAAGAAGAACAGAGCAGAAGTCAAGGGGCAATCTTTTGAAATTGTGAGCAAGATACAGATTTTTCAAAAAGTAGCCAGAAGCAACAGTTGAACATGCAAAGCCCTAGGAAGCCTCAAACAGAAATACCAGGAATATGCATCAAAAAGAAACAAAAACACATCACAGCGACAAGTAAACACAAGATCATAGAAAGGTTCAAGCTTTTTTCAACATGCAGTCAAATGACAAAGAAAACCAAAGGCAAAGCAACGAAAAAAGTGAAGAAACTGTAAATAGAACCAACCTGGAAAAAAGCGGAAAGCTTCAGAAGAATTGAAGATGGAAAGACGGAATCACCAGATCGCTGAATGACACTGCAACATAAGAAAAGGCCAAGCTATAGGCAAAAAACAGAAAGTGAGAGAACAAAGGGAAAAGTTACAAAAAAAATGAAGGAGAGAAACCGTTTCTGATTGCAAAAATTCAAAATAAAAAAGCCAAGGGAAACGGGGCAATTAATATCAATTAATGAAGGTATTAAACCCTCACACGTTTCCAAGAACAAAGCACTGATATAAAAAGCATGCGCTTTTAGAAGAAAACGTTCCACATTCAAAAAAGGCTCTACAAAGAAAGGAATTGACAAAATGCTCGAGTTTGGCTTTGCTAGAGAAAGATCGAAGTCAAAGATTCGACCTCAAAGCAGAAGACCGAGCTCAAGCAGGGGCACTGTTCATACCCTGGGTCGAGCTACCCGATCCGGGATGTTCAGTAATAAAGCAACCGATCTCTTCAGGTCAGGCTATCCGACCTCTACTCAAAGAGGTCGGTCGAATCGACGGGAAAGCCCAGTAAGGGGCCCAAATAGAGGAACACGACCCAAATCCAAAGGCAGTCCAAGCCTATAGAGATAAGGGCGGTTCCCTTAAAAGATAAGCTGATCTCAACTCAAAGATAAGATAAGATAAGATAACTAACTTATCTTATCTAAAAAGGTCACTTCTCACCATTATAAATACACTGGAGCACCCAGGTATAACTCATACTCTGATTCTACTAAAAAACCTGTTTAATACCTATGCTAACTTAAGCATCGGAGTCTCTTGCAGGTACCCCCACCCTCCGGTGACGAAGGATCAGCAATGCAGCCAAGCTCAACAAGTCGGACACGACAGCTCCGGCCTCTACTTACAACCGGACACGTCATCTCCGACCAACACAGAAGATCTCGTCCGAGATCAACCTACAGTTTCAGGTAACCCTCAGAACAGGGGTGTTTGGTGGTAAGGGGCTTGTGAGTATGGTGGTTCAAAATTATGTTGAGGAAGGGGTTCATAGGCATATGGTGGGGCTTGTTGGTAACTACAAGGCGTCCACCATATTCATCATCTTGGTATTCTGGACTTCCACAAGAAAAACCTACTAAGTTCCTGGAAGATTTCTTAAAGATTGCTGACACAGTACACAATGAGGGAGTAGACCAAGATGTCTATAGACTATTGCTCTTTTCTTTTGCTGTAAAGGACCAAGCAAAGAGGTAGTTAGATAACCAGCCCAGATCTACCTTGAAGACATAGAAACAGCTAGTGGACAAGTTTTTAAATCAATACTTTCCTCCAAGGAAACTAACCCACCTGAGACTGGACATGCAAGGCTTCAAACAAGGAGATAATGAATCTCTTCATGATGCCTGGGGGAGGTATAGAAGGATGCTAAGAAAATGTCCGAATAAAATATTTTCAGAATGGGTACAATTAGACATTTTCTACTATGGACTTTCAGACATGGCTAAAATATCTCTGGACCACTCTGCTGGTGGTTCCATACATGAAAGAAAGACCACTGAAGAGGCTCATGAACTTATTGAGATAGTTGCCACTAACCAGCATCTGTACTCATCTGTTGAGACTCCTATAAAAGGAGAGGTTAAGGCAATATCTATTGAATCCAACCCTCCAGAACAGGATGGCCCATTGACTCAGCAACTACACGCCCTTTCCCATCAAATACTGGAATTGCAAGAGGCTGTGTGAGAAACTCAGGCTTCTAACAGAAATATATAAGTCCAGCTGAGTCAAACAAGGCAATAGTTATCCAAGCAGATAACAGAAGAATGCCAAGCTATGCAACTGAGGAGTGGGAAATCCTTAAACACCTAACCTCAGTGCAACAAGAGATCAAAGGAATAAAAGCTAACAGAGGAACACCAGACTGCTATCCAAGATATCTTTGAGGACGTTGAACGCCCAAAGAAAAATGTCATTGACGTTCAACGCCAAGAAGGGGTATCCACCATTGGCATTGAACGCCCAACAGGGGCTAGTGTCCCTGGCGTTGAACGCCGGGAAGGGGACAGCAACAAGGGCGTTGAACGCCCAAGCAAGGAAAGCTAGTCACATACTGATAACAACCTTCCTAAGCAAGCTAGTAATTACCCTTCCAACACACAAGGCACTCAGCCTTCATCAACCACGATTGATGAGTATAAGGCCAAGATGCCGTTGATGAGACGCAGAAGCTGGTGAATTAAAAATTATTAAAATGGTTACGTTGCAAGTATAGTTCTTAACTCATCGAAAATCTGCCTATCAATTTAGAAGTATGTCACAGAGAGTTTGAGTTAAAAATTACTGGGAGTTTTAAGTCCCAGGTCGTCTCCCAACGAGTTGCAGAAAAGTGTGCTATCTTATTAATCAGATGTTCCAAGAAGTTGAGCTAAGTAAATTGGAATGTAAACTGAGGAAATTTAAATAATATGAATAAAAGTCTTGACTGGGAGTTGATCGGTTGGAATTTCTACTATTGACGGAGTGATTGTAAGATTAATTTATAATTAATGGTTGTTCTGTTTGGTTATCCTTTACTAGGTAAGGGAAAGTCAAACAAGTTGGAATGCCAGATCTATTCACAAGTTGCAACCCACTTAGTTCAAAGGGATTGGCGTTGGTGACAGGATAGCAATCCAACATTTAACCCAATTACAAATTTTTCCTTCGATCCTTCCAACTCACGAGTTCCTTTTAATCAACTCCCCATCAAGTAAAGAAACTACTCACGCATTGTAAATAATAAATCCATAATACGTGAAAGGGGATTAAAAGAAGACATAATTATTGGAATTGAAATTGAATTAAAAAGAAATAATTCTTGCGTTAAATAATCATAAAAGTATCTAAATGACAAAATTGAACAAAGCAAAGGACATGGAAGAATGAAACGAAGTTGAGAAAACGAACTAGAATGACGAAGTCTTGATGAGGAATTAACTCTTCTCAATGTTCCAATGCTAAGACCAATTGAAAATTAAAATTCTAAAACCTAGAGAGAAAAACCTAAGAGAGTAAAACTAGATCTAAAACTGTCTCTGAATGAATTTGTTATTTGTTTCTGCATGTTCTCTGACTCTAGTCTGCTGTTCCGAGCCGAAAACTGGGTCGAAATAGTGTCCAAAATCATCCCCAACGAATTCTACAGATTATGCAGATCGCACATGTCACGCGATCGCGTCATCCATACCTAGCTACCCAGAATTCCCTTTTTCAATCCATACTCATGTATCAACTTATATTTTGGTTCTATTATATGTGCACTGATCTTTGAATTCTGAATTTAACATTAGGATAATTTTGTCCCCTTATTTATTGATTTTTCATTTTTTTTTAAATAAATAAAGCTTATCAATGCACATAGATTTTTCATTCTTATATTTTCACATGAGTAGGTATCCAAATTTCCCTTAAATTTTTATGACACATTCCCTTAACAATTTTTGTTTCCACAATTTCCCATACTTAACTAGCACACACAATTCTATCTTAAGCTAACCAAAGATTCAAATTGGGATATACAATTGTTTTTCGGCTTAAGGTTAGTAATGTGGTAAAATATCGAACAAATGGGAATTAAAGGCTCAAAGTGGTTAACAAAAGTAATTGAAAAGGGTAGGCTTAATTTGGATGAGTGAGTTTAAACAAATAATGGCCTCAATCATGTGCAAGCATGCAAATATAATAACTATTGGACATATAAGATAAAACAAAATATAGATTACAATCGTAGAGAAGTAAACACACAAGAATGAAATAATTATGGTTAAATAATGTAACCATTCATAAAGGCTCAAATCTTTCACATGTTGTGTGTTCTTTAACTCAAATATCATGTTCCAAATACAACTCAAGCAAATTTATCATAAGAATATTTGAAAAATTAGTGAAATTTTGTTCCAAAGATAGATTTTTAAAAGAAAGTTATTGTCTTTTCAATCAAGTAGAACATGCATGCAACTATCCTAACCTATGCAATTTATTCTATTCTATAAAGGAAAGAAAATCTAACTAAAATATCCTAATTATTGGTGCCAGAGAAGAGAATTTACCTCCGAAAGTCAGGTACTGACCGACCTCCCCACACTTAAGGCTTTGCACCGTCCTCGGTGCCATCTGTCAGGAACAGGGGTGGGCTGGTAGCAGTATCTCCACAGTCGGGGCCGTCATGGCTCCCTATGCTGGTAAAGAAAGTGGAGTCCGGGGTGTCTGAGTCTCTGAAGTGTCCCTTGAGTAGCTCCTTGAGGTGTTTGAATCGGTGCTCGTTACGGCGCTCTCTCATCTTTACTTTCTGTTCTTGCCGATCCAACCGTTCGATTATCTGCTGGAGCAATTTCTCAGTTGTAGATGCTTGTGGTGTTGAAGAGGGATTATCTTCAACTGGAGCAGTAGGAAGGCTTGTAGTGGCTGCTGAGAGTCTGAGGTATTTCCCGTTAGGGATATACTGATCATTCCGTGGAAGCACGGCTTTGGTGTCCCCAGCTCTATAGGAGACTCCGGCTGCTGAGACAATACCTGAAACCAAGGTGGGGAAAGGTAAGTTACCCGCAATTTGTACGTGTTCCATAGTATTTTGGATATGTCTTGAGAGATTCAGAGGTTGGTCTGTAAGGATGCACCATAGTAGAACAGCCATGTCTGCAATGAAGGAGGACTCATGAGTGCTCGGAAAGACGTAATGGGACATGATCTACGCCCAGACGCGAGCCTCCAAGGTAAGTGCTGAAACCAAGATTCCCTCAGGGCGGGTACGGTGGTATCCGTAGATCCAACGACTGCCAGGTAATGCGATGACTTCGAGAATGGAGTCCCAATTGAATTGGTATCTCTGGCGCTGAAGGGCGGCTTCTTGAAAAGCGTCCATTCCTGCTGGAATAGGGGGAAGACTCAGAGCTTGCTGAATGGCCTCTTCTATGATGGGGACTTGCTTCTGCCGGACATAAACAGACTGCAGGGTCGGCATGTAGAAGTTGGAGTAGAACTCAACTACCCAAGAAAGATTGACCTGCCTTGGCTGTCTCCGTAGGAAACTCCATTGTCTTCGCTCAATTTGCGGCTCAACAAAGGTGGCAATATTGGACGGGAGGATAAGAAGGTATTCATTGTTATAATTCCTTTCTGCCATGATAGGGAACATCTGCTCACAGTAGCGATTGGAAAATCGCGCAGTGTCCTTTGCTGGAAAGGCTTTCTCCTTTTCGTCAACCTTTATTATCCGCTTAACTCTTTTTGTTGAGGGCTTGACGGCGGTTGAAGAAGGCTCTGCCACTAATGCTCTTTTAGTTCCTCTTCTTGCTGGTGGTTTGGAAGTTGCTTTCTCCTTTCCTTTCTTGGTGGCCATCCTGAAAGAAGGGAAGAGAAAGAAAATTAAATTTAAAGAGATATACAGCAAGGAAGGAAACGGAAAAGAGGGTGATGGATGCACATTAAGATATGCTGACATTATCACATGCTCGCGAGTACGTGTGAGAAGCCAACAATGGAAAATAGCTAGTGCATATAAAGACAAATGAATGCAAGGTGTTTATTGGCATGCTGGCAAAGGGCATGAGTAGCATAGACCAAGCAATACTTTGTAACAAACCATCACGTTTGTATTGACAATTAAATTCAATTAATATAATAATAAGGAGAATTTGTGAAAAGCAAGCATTGAATAGTAGAGTAAAGTGATGTAGAAAAGTGCATAGGGCTATATAGGCTTTTTCACAAACACATGGCATGCATGGTAAATAAGATATAAAAGTATGAAATTGAACATGCAAGCAATCCCTTAAAAATAATAATAATTGTCAAATAAATTATAACAAGTCACAAGCATATAATGAGGGATAATGACTCAAAAAATTTCTAGCACCATGTAAAAAGGGAAAGAAGAAGATGAAAAATTCATTGAAAAAAAATGAAAAGAAAAAGAAAAGAAAAAGAAAATAAAAATATATATAATATAATAAGAATGATGGAAAAGAGAAGAAGGAAGAAGAAAGTAAAACCATGTTAATGGTGGTGAGAGGGATAGAGAGTGAAAGGTGAGATAGAAGGGGGAAGGGGGAAGGAAGAAATAAGGAGGGAAAAGAAAAATTAGGATTTGGGGGAGTGAAAGGAGGGCCGCGTGGGGCACGCGTTCGCGTGGGTGCACGTCAGGTAAGGGGACGCGATCGCGTCGGTCACGCGGTCGCGTGACCCGTGTTACACTGCTGGCGGGGGTGCAGCCTCGCTCCAGCACAACTCTCTGTTCATTTTAATTTAATTTCCAAATTGGGGTGACGCGATCGCGTGAGTGTGCGTTATAAAATGGGTGACGCGGCCGCGTCGGCGACGCGGTCGCGTAACAAGGATTGTGCTTCCAGCACCAATCCAGCATCATTCTCGCACAGAATGTTACTGTGCACCCTTTTACGTCGAAAACTCAAGGCATGCGACCGCGTGCCCGGCCATGATTCCCATGCAACGCGAACGCGTCAGGGACGCGGTCGCGTGGGCCGATTTGTGCCATTGGCACGCCTCCAGCCACGCTCTAGCCGGACTTTCTGTTCATTAATTTTTTTTTCTCCACCCCCTTTTGCGACGCGGACGCGTCGCTGATGCGATCGCGTCGCGTGGCGAAAAACCCTTATTTTTTTTAAGGAAATAAAAGGACATGTAAATGAAAGAGCACGAAAGCACTTATAAAGAGAAGAGTTATTAAAGAAGAAAAACTAAAAGTGAAGAAAAGAACGATCATACCGCGGTGGGTTGTCTCCCACCAAGCACTTTGCTTTAACGTCCGTAAGTTGGACGCTCCACTAGCTCAATCTGCTGCGATGTGGGGATCTTCCAAGCAGAAGATCTCAAGCTCCTTATTTTTCTGCACCTTCTCACCATGGTACAGCTTCAGGCGTTGTCCATTAACCTTAATAAGTTCAGAGCTTGAAGGATGGCTTAGGTGATAAACTCCGTACGGTTCAGCCTTCTCTACTCTGTATGGACCTTCCCATTTTGATCTCAACTTACCGGGCATGAGCCTTAGTCGAGATTTGTAAAGGAGGACAAAATCTCCAGGTTGGAATTCTTTCTTTTTGATGTTTTGATCATGCATAGCCTTCATCTTTTCCTTGTATATTCTGGAGTTCTCATAAGCTTCTAGGCGAAGGTTCTCCAGTTCCTGCAGTTGCAACTTCCTTTCAGCTCCGGCATTCTCAATTCCCATGTTTCACTCCTTAACTGCCCAGAGGGCTCTGTGTTCTATTTCAACTGGGAGATGACAAGCTTTTCCGTAAACTAAGCGGAAGGGGCTCATCCCAATGGGTGTCTTGTAAGCTGTTCTGTATGCCCACAGTGCATCTTGTAGTCTGGTGCTCCAGTCTTTTCTATGAGGCTTTACTATCTTTTGCAAGATACGCTTAATTTCTCTGTTTGAAACCTCGGCTTGCCCATTAGTTTGGGGATGGTAAGCAGTTGCAACTTTATGGATTATCCCATGCTTCTTCATCAATCCTGTTAGTCTCCTGTTACAAAAATGGGTGCCTTGATCGCTCACAATCGCTCGTGGTGATCCAAAGCGACATATAATATGGTTTCTCACAAAGGAAACAACAGTGTTAGCATCATCAGTGCGGGTAGGAATTGCTTCCACCCATTTGGAAACATAATCCACAGCTAACAAAATATAAAAATATCCATTAGAATTTGGAAATGGACCCATGAAATCAATGCCCCAAACATAAAAAATTTCACAGAAGAGCATATATTGTTGAGGCATCTCATCCCTCCTGGATATATTACCAAATTTCTGGTATGGGGGGCAAGATTTACAAAACTCAGCAGCGTCTCTAAAAAGAGTAGGCCACCAGAATCCGCAGTTTAAGATCTTTCTAGCTGTTCTTTGAGGGCCAAAATGCCCTCCACTCTTAGATGAGTGACAGGCCTCTAAAATGGACTGGAATTCTGATTGAGGCACACAACGTCTAATTATCTGGTCAGTGCCACATCTCCATAAATATGGGTCATCCCATATATAATATTTAGACTCACTTTTCAGCTTGTCTCTTTGATGTTTAGAGAAATTTGGAGGAAATGTGCGGCTAACTAAATAATTAGCAACGGGTGCATACCAAGGGATTACCTCAGATACTGCTTGCAGGTTATCAAAAGGAAAATTATCATCTATAGGAGTAGAATCATCCTTAATATGTTCAAGGCGACTCAAGTGGTCTGCTACTAAATTCTGATTACCACTCCTGTCCTTTATTTCTAAATCAAATTCTTGTAACAGCAGTATCCAACGTATAAGTCTTGGTTTGGATTCCTTTTTAGCTAATAGATACTTTAGAGCTGCATGGTCCGAATACACTACTACTCTAGTACCAAGTAAATAAGCTCAGAATTTATCCAGAGCAAAAACAATAGCAAGAAGCTCTTTCTCAGTAGTAGTATAATTGGACTGGGCAGTGTCTAAAGTGTTAGATGCATAGGCAATAACAAAAGGATCCTTACCTTCACGCTCAGCCAGCGCTGCTCCTACTGCATGGTTGGAAGCATCACACATGATTTCAAACGGCTGGCTCCAGTTTGGTCCTCTCACAATTGGGGCTTGAGTTAGAGCAGTCTTCAGCTTATCAAACGCTTGTTTGCAATCCTCACTGAACTCGAACTCAATATCCTTCTGCAGTAATCTGGATAAGGGAAGTGCCACCTTACTAAAGTCCTTAATAAATCTCCTGTAGAAACCTGCTTGGCCAAGGAACGAACGGACTTCCCTCACAGAAAAGGGGTAAGGTAAACTAGAAATAACATTCACCTTTGCTGGGTCTACAGAAATGCCATTATTAGATACCACATGTCCTAATACAATCCTTTGTTTTACCATAAAGTGGCATTTTTCGAAATTCAATACAAGGTTTGTGTTAACATCTATCTAATACTCTAGATAATCCCTCTAAGCAAAGGTTAAAAGAATCACCATAAACGCTAAAATCGTCCATAAAAACTTCCATACAGTCCTTAATAAGATCAGAAAAAAGACTCATCATGCACCTTTGGAAGGTAGCTGGTGCATTGCACAAGCCAAAGGGCATTCCCTTATAAGCATAGGTCCCAAAAGGACATGTAAAAGTAGTGTTTTCCTAATCCTCAGGAGCTATATGAATTTGGAAATAACCTGTGTAACCATCTAAAAAGCAATAATGTGATTTACCTGACAGGCGATCCAGCATTTGATCAATGAATGGAAGTGGGTAGTGATCCTTACGGGTAGCTTGGTTGAGACGCCTGTAATCAATGCAGACTCTCCAAGCATTCTGAACTCTAGTTGCTATGAGCTCTCCATGCTCACTCTTCACTGTAGTGACTCCAGATTTCTTGGGCACCACTTGTACTGGGCTTACCCATTCACTGTCTGAGATGGGATATATGATACCTGCTTCCAATAGTCTGGTCATTTCCTTTTTGACAACTTTCAAGATGGTGGGATTCAATCTTCTTTGGGGTTGACGGACAGGTCTTGCTCCCTCTTCTAAAAATATTCTGTGCTCACATACTTGAGGGTTGATTCCAACTATGTCTGCCAAACTCCACCCAATTACCTTCTTATGCTTCCTCAGTACATCAAGTAACTGCTCTTCTTGTTGAGAAGTCAGTTCCCTTGCAATAATAACCGAAAGCTTCTGCTCATCCTCAAGATAAGCATATTTGAGATGTGGAGGGAGAGGTTTCAATTCTAACTTTTGATCATGGGCGGGCTCTGGATTATCTGGGGCTTGTGAAAATGGCGAAGTGCTCCCATTGTCAGTTAAAAGGGTCCCCACACTTGGACCTTGTCCAGTGTGCCTCTCTTCAAACTCTTCCTTTTGAACTTCAGCCACACTTTCGTCTATGATATCACACTGAAAGATAGAACGATCTTCTAGGGGGTTGTCAATGACTCCATTCAGATTGAAGATTACTATGCGGCCATCTATTTCAAAGGAGTATGTTCTTGAAAAAGCATCCAATTTGAATTTTGATGTCTTCAGGAATGGTCTTCCAAGTAGGATTGATGATGGTTTATCTGAATCATTGTGGGGCATCTCCAAGATATAAAAATCAGTGGGAAATGTGAGCCCTTTAATGTTCATCAAAACATCTTCAGCAACTCCAGCCACTGTAATAATGTTTTTATCTGCTAACACAAAACGAGCTGCCAACCTTTTTAAGGGAGGGAGCCTCAAAACATCATATATAGACAAAGGAATTATACTGACACATGCTTCTAAATCACACATGCAATCATAAATTACTACACCACCAATAGTACAACTAACTATGCAAGGACCTGGATCACTACATTTTTCAGGTAATCCTCCCATTAAAGCAGATATAGAACTACCTAAAGGAATAGTTTCTAATTCATTAATTTTGTCTTTATGGATACATAAGTCTTTTAGAAACTTTGCATATTTAGGTACCTGCTGAATAACATAAAAAAGGGGAACAGTTACCTCAACCTTTTTGAATATCTCTACCATTTTAGGATCGGGTTCCAGCTGCTTCCTAGGCTTTCTTGCAAGTTGTGGAAATAGAATGGGAGTAGTGTTTTCTGTGGTGCCTACACTTTTTGGTGCTTCCTCCTGTGGTTGAGCTATCTCTTCTTCAGCTATGTCCTGCATATCCTCTTCCTCTTCAACATCTTCGATTTCTACCACCTCTTCAGCTGAGGCGTATTCTGGTGAGCTTGGTTCCTCCTGATTCCTCTCATGCAGTGTGGTTCCGGACCTCAGGGTGATGGCATTAATGCCTCCCTTTGGGTTGGGTAATGGTTGAGAGGGGATTCCAGTGGTGCTTGAAGGTTGGTTATTGGAATTTTGTGCTGGTACAAACTGTGTCATAAAAGCTTGCATAGTAGAGGTGAAACCATTTAGACTGGCATTAATACTATTCATGATGTTACTTTCCATGGTCTGTTGTCTTTTCTCAAAAGATTGTAGTAGATCTTCAGTAGAAGATAAAGAAGAATGAGTAAATTGAGAGGTTTGCTGCTGATTGTTCTGTGGTCCTTGGTTTTGCCTCAGGTGAGGTGCTTTGTAAGGTTGATTTTGCTGCCTATTATTGTTATTATTCCACCTCTGATTTCCCTGATTATCTCTTCCTCCCCTGTTATTGTTGTCCCTCCAATTCTGGTTTGAATTGTCCTGCCATCCATGGTTATTATTTCCACCTTGATTGTACCCTTGGTTGGGGCGGTCATAGAAGTTGTGAGTGGATGCCACCATGTTGTCTTCTTGTTGGAGCTGCGGGCATTCATCAGTGTAATGGCTATAATCAGCACAGATTCCGCAAATTCTTTGTGGGACTAGTTGTTGGTTTTGCTGTGGTGGAGGAGGTTGAGCTTGATGAGCTTGTTGATTCAACTGTATTTGCTTCAGGAAGTTGGTCATCTCACAGATGCTTTGAGTTAGAGCATCAGTCTCTCTGCTAGAAGATACTTTTGCAACAGCTTTTGAGTGGCCTTGCTTCTGTCTGTGGTTCCTAGTGGATTCAGCTAAATCACTGATCAATTGCCAAGCTTCATCAGTGGTCTTGTACTTCTTCATAGACCCATTGCTGGCACTTTCCAATATGGTCTTATCTTGGGGCCTCATACCCTGTGTAATATAGCTGAGTAGCACGATCTTGTCAATCATGTGGTGGAGGCATGCTTCCAGAAGATTATTGAAGCGCTCCCAGTATTCAAAGAGAGTCTCATTGTCATCCTGAACCATTGTGGAGATATCCTTCCTTAGCTTATCAGTAACTTCAGATGGAAAGAATTTCTCCAGAAACTCCTTTCTAAGTGTATCCCAGTTGGATACATTTGCTAGGGGTTGAGTGTAGTACCACTCTCTTGCTTTTCCCTCAAGAGAAAACGGAAAAGCTTTCAGCAGAATTGAAGTTTCATCAGTGCCATCACGCCTGACAGTAGAACAGGCTGCCTGGAAATCTCTCAAGTGCTTGATAGGCTCTTGAGCAGGTAGGCCATGAAACTTGGGCATCAAATTTAGCAGTGCGGGCTTTATTTCAAAATCTGTAGCTACCGCCGGATGATGCGCTTGAAACTGTTGCATTGTAAAATCAGGGGCTCCTTCCTCCTGGATGGTAAATCTCCTAACTGCCATGTTTTCTGCACGTAAAACAACCGAATCAGTAGAACGGGGGCTGGTTTCTTCCTCAGATTCACTTTCAGATCCGCCCTCAGAGCGGGCTAACCGACGTTGTTCTTGCCTTATTCGTGAAATTGTCCTTTCAATTTCAGGATCGAATATTAGCAAGCGTGGATCAGGAAGTGAACGCGTCATTTGACGGAAGAAACATGCAGCTCATAGAAGCAAAATAAAATAAAATGCAAATAAATAAATTCTAATTAATAAAATTAGCACTCTATTGCAACTCCCCGGCAACGGCGCCAAAAATTGATGAGACGCAAAAGCTGGTGAATTAAAAATTATTAAAATGGTTACGTTGCAAGTATAGTTCTTAACTCACCGAAAATCTGCCTATCAATTTAGAAGTATGTCACAGAGAGTTTGAATTAAAAACTACTGGGAGTTTTAACTCCCAGGTCGTCTCCCAACGAGTTGCAGAAAAGTGTGCTATCTTATTAATCAGATGTTCCAAGAAGTTAAGCTAAGTAAATTGGAATGTAAATTGAGGAAATTTAAATAATATGAATAAAAGCCTTGACTGGGAGTTGATCGGTTGGAATTTCTACTATTGACGGAGTGATTGTAAGATTAATTTATAATTAATGGTTGTTCTGTTTGGTTATCCTTTACTAGGTAAGGGAAAGTCAAACAAGTTGGAATGCCAGATCTGTTCACAAGTTGCAACCCACTTAGTTCAAAGGGATTGGCGTTGGTGACAGGATAGCAATCTAACATTTAACCCAATTACAAATTTTTCCTTCAATCCTTCCAACTCACGAGTTCCTTTTAATCAACTCTCCATCAAGTAAAGAAACTACTCACGCATTGTAAATAATAAATCCATAACACATGAAAGGGGATTAAAAGAAGACATAATTATTGGAATTGAAATTGAATTAAAAAGAAATAATCCTTGCGTTAAATAATCATAAAAGTATCTAAATGACAAAATTGAACAAAGCAAAGGACATGGAAGAATGAAACGAAGTTGAGAAAACGAACTAGAATGATGAAGTCTTGATGAGGAATTAACTCTTCTCAATGTTTCAATGCTAAGACGAATTGAAAATTAAAATTCTAAAACCTAGAGAGAAAAACCTAAGAGAGTAAAACTAGATCTAAAACTGTCTCTGAATGAATATGTTATTTGTTTCTGCATGTTCTCTGACTCTAGTCTGCTATTTCGGGCCGAAAACTGGGTCGAAATAGGGTCCAAAATCGTCCCCAATGAATTCTGCAGATTATGCAGATCGCACATGTCACGCGATCGCGTCATCTATGCGGACGCGTCATTCGTGCTTTTCCTTGCCACGCGTTCGCGTCGTCCACGCTACCGCGTCGCCTGAGCTTTTCCAATCCACGCGGCTGCGTGAGCCATGCGGCCGCGTCACTGCGATTTGCTCTCCTTCGTGCGGTCGCGTGAGCCATGCGACTGCGTCACTTCTCGCTGGTTATCTCCTCAAATTCTTGTGTTCCTTCCGTTTTTGCTAGCTTCCTTTCCAATCTCCAACTCATTTATGCCCTGTAAAGTCTGAAACACTTAACACACAGATCACGGCATCGAATGGAATAGAGGAGAATTAAAAATAAATAATTAAAGTCTCTAGGAAGCAGTTTTCAAACATGTAATAAATTCAGGAAGGAAATCTAAATGCATGCTAATTTAATGAATAAGTGGGTAAGGATCATGATAAAACCACACAATTAAACACAATATAAATCATAAAACAGTGGTTTATCAGCCATTTCCTCAGAAACTCCGTCAAGAGGAGAAAGATAAATAGTTCGTCCGCTTTGCGGATTATCTCAGAACATTAGAGATCAATATCCCTTTTGCAGAGGATCTTGAACAGATACCTTCTTATGCTAAGTTCCTGAAGGACATCTTATGTCATAAGAAGGATTGGAGAGAGATAGAAACAGCCCTCCTCACTGAAGAGTGCAGTGCAGTCATTCAAAACAGCTTGCCAGAGAAACTTAAGGATCCTGGAAGTTTTATGATACCATGCACTCTAGGGAATGCTTGTACAAGGACAGCTCTATGTGATCTTGGAGCAACCATTAACCTAATACCTACTTCATTAATAAAGAAACTTTGCTTGACTGATGAAGTCAAACAAACCCGTATATGCCTTTAACTTGCTGATGGTTCTATTAAGATACCATCAGGAGTGGTTGAAGATATGATAGTTAAGATTGGACCCTTTGCTTTTTTCACTGACTTTGTGGTGTTAGATATGGATGGGAACAAGAGTGCATCCCTTCTCCTAGGAAGACCCTTCCTAGCTACAGGAAGAACCCTCATTGATGTGCAAAAAGGGGAAGTAAACCCTAAGAGTCAATGAGGATGAATATGTGCTGAATGCTGTCAAATTCATGCAGCATCCAGACACCCCAGAGGAGTTCTTAAGCATTGATATCATCGACTCACTGGTGGAAGACGTAAACATGGCTACCAGACTCGAGTTGGAGGAAGCAGATGAAATACATGAGACTTTAAGTGCTCCTAAAAAAGATGATAAACCTCCAAAACTTGAGCTCAAGCCATTACCATCTCCCTGAAATATGCATTTCTGGGAGATGGAGACACCTATCTTGTAATCATAAGCTCTGCCTTAGAGCCAAAGGAAGAAGATGCAATAATTAAAGTGCTCAAAACTCACAAGACCGCCCTTGGGTGGACTATAAGTGACCTTAAGGGTATTCGCCCGACCCGATACATGCACAAGATCCTGCTGGAGGATGATGCCAAACCAGTGGTGCAACCACAAAGTTGACTAAATCCAGCCATGAAAGAAGTAGTACACAAGGATGTCACTAAGCTCTGGGAGGCTGGACTTATTTATCCCATTTCTGACAGCTCCTGGGTGAGCCTTGTACAAGTTGTTCCAAAAAATGGAGGCATGACAGTGGTTTATAATGAAAAGAATGAACTGATCGCTACAAGGACAGTTACAGGGTGGCATGTGTGTATTGACTATAGAAGGCTCAATAACGCCACCAGGAAGGATCATTTTCCTTTACCATTTATTGATCAAATGCTAAAGAGACTAGTAGGCACTACAAGAAAATGGAATATTTGTAACAAAAACTTTGTAACAAATTTAAAATATTACATAATAATAATTTTTTGTAACAACAATATAATTTGTTACAAAACATTTTGTTATTTTGTAACGACTTAATTTTTTTTGTTACAAATTATATTGGCTTTTTTAACGAATCGGTGTTTTGTTGCAAAATTTTATAATATTTTGTAACAAAAGATGAAGTTGTTGCAAAAGTTCAAAATATTTTGTAACAAAATATCCATTTGTTTCAAAAACTCTAACTATTTTGTAACAAAAAATTAATTTGTCACAAAATTCAATATTATTTGTAACAAGTTATTTGTTTGTCACAAAATATAAGAAGTTTTGTAACTAAAAAAATTATTTTAAAATGTTAAAATCTTTAAGATAATTTTATTTTGGTTCAAAAATTTAATTTTTTAAAATATTATTTGTATTAATTAATTATTTTTTATAAAATTAAAGATTAAATGATTAATTTTTAAAAATAGTATATATTATTTTATATTTTTTATAAAATTAATATATAATTTTTACTAATAATCAAGTCTTCAATGTTGACTAAAAATTAATTTTTTAAATTAAAAAATTTAATTGTTAAACATAAATAAAAATAGTTAAAATTTTAAAATAAAAACAAATGTGAAAAATAAAAACCCTTATTCTAACTCTCAATAATAAAAGATAACCTAATTTACACACACTGTTCAAACTCTAATCCTAATCCTCGCCATTTTTCTTAATGTAATTTTATTAATTAAGATTCTTATGTAATTTTATTATAATTTAATATTTTGTATGATAGAGATTA
This sequence comes from Arachis ipaensis, assembly GCF_059453495.1. Taxonomy (NCBI): domain Eukaryota; kingdom Viridiplantae; phylum Streptophyta; class Magnoliopsida; order Fabales; family Fabaceae; genus Arachis; species Arachis ipaensis. The sequence continues at coordinate 101,163,357 of NC_142439.1, forward strand.
AAATTCAATAATGGAAGAATTATATAGTTTAATTTAAGTAATTTCTATTATGAATAAATGATGGTTTATTTTATTAATTTAAATTCTTTATTTTTAAAAAATTAATCTAAAGTAATTAAATTAGTTTTATGAATATTTAGAGTTAAGTTAATTAATATTTTTGTGAATTTTATTATAGTTGGTTATTTTATATAATTTGAAATTAAATTTTTTATAATAAAAAAAATAATGTAGAGTTAAATAATTTAAATTAAATAATTGATATTTTGAGTTTAAACGATACTTTATAAAGTATAATTAATATATTTATTTTATAATTTAAATTAAAAATAATTCTTAAAAATGAACAATATATTAATAAATTATGTTGTTAAATATTTTAATAAAATACATTTAATTTTAAAATTATTATTACATCATTCAATTTTATCAAAATATCTATTTTATCCATTTTTCTTTATAAAAACTCAACCTTAAATTTCCAAATAAAAAACCTTAATTTTTAATTAAATCCTAAACCTAATCCCCCTTCCCCTTTAACCTAACAGGCTAACACACACACACCCCCCACAGAAAACATAGGAAAGAGAGAGGGTTTGATGAATAGCTGCGCGAGGAGAAGAGAGGAGAATGGGGATGTCGCCGACGGAAAAGGGGACTGCTGCCGCCGTAACATGCCTCGCCGTTGCCGTCGATTTCGCCGGGAGAAGATGCGTGGAGAGAAGAGCCACGGGTCAGGCCAGAGATCGCCGAGGGGGAGAGAGCTGCTGTCGCATCTGCTGCAGGTTCGCCATTGTTGCCATCATGGAGCTGTGAGGAGGCCGTCACTGGTGCGAGCTCACGGAGGGAGAGAGGGAGCCCGCGAAGTCGCTGCTGAGCCGCCGTTGATGCGAGGAACAGAACACGCGAGAGGGGTTCGAGGTTGCGCTGTTAGCTGCTTTTGAATCCGAGGAACAGAATCTCTTCTGCTTCTGCTGTCATGCCGTCGTCTACCCCTCTGGACGTCGCTGCTTTTGAATCGTATCCTGTCACTCGGATACCACTGCTATGAAGAGGCATTGATGAGGAAGAAGCATAAACCCTCCACCAGCAATACCACTGCTATGAAGAGGATGATGATGAATCCTTATGAGTATCACCACGATCTGGGTTTGTTTCCTCTTTTTTCCTATTTATTAGTTATGGCTGCCAACTGTTTGATAGAATGATGGGTTTCCTTTGTTAATTATTTGCATTTTGTATAAGTTGCTAGAAAGAACAGTTAGTGATGTATTAATTTGTGTCTATTATATAAAATGCATAGCACAGTAATATGATTGCTGCTGCTGATGCAATCTGTGATTGATTTATTTCAAGTATGAATTAGACACTTATAACTGACAATCTCATTGTGGGATCCCAACCACAGAAATCTGAAGACATCAATCACCTCAAGAAGGAAGGTGTGACATACATTCTGAATTTGCCGCAAGATAAGGATGTAGAATATTGGGGAATAGACTTGAAGTCGATAAAAATGAGGTGTCACGAACTCGATGTTCGACATATGAGGAGGCCAGTAAGTAAGAAAGCTGCAAGCCTGCATTTCAGTCAATTTTGTTGAGAAAATAGACTCCCACTCTGAATTTTATAAAAGTATATACAACAATGCCAAGTTATCTTGCTTAATGGCATTGTCATGAGATAGAAATTTTAAGTTTTCCTATCTGGTTAATACAATGTATGGCTAAGTCAACGATCCATATACTTTTGATGCAATTGACATTGCACTTTAAATGTGTTAGAAAACCTTTTTCTGAAAGAGTTGTGAGTTTGTTAAATGCTTTGCTTGCTTTTCTGAGACTGGATAATAATTCATAACTTGATATATAATCTTTGCAATCCATGCCTGATGAGATAGCAGCTTCCCTTATACAATGCTTGATTTATATAATGTAGCTTAGTGTATTCAATTGATGGTGGAGTAATGTGTGACTGTGACTTATATGGAAAGAGGGATATAGAGTGTTGATCTTGATGTGGCCCTGAAATCAGGAATAGGCTTTGAACTTTTGAGATAATTTTGGACTCAGATATATAATGGGGATAGAATATAATAGGATTCTATCTTTTTACACCAAAAGCTGCATTCTTATTCAATGCAAAAGCTGATGGATGATGCTGCAACAGCAACACTAAGCTCTGAGGTGTTGCTTATTAAGCTAATTAATGTGGCAAAGTTATTATGAACATACAAAAATTGTTCTGCATCATACTTACTATGCTTCATCAACTCTATCTCAGTATATATCTTGTCTTTTTTATCTTTTTCATTATATTTAAATATATATGTTGTCAATTAGTGAACATAACTCAAGTGAATTATGATATTTTATTGCATGGACTTGATTCATTTTGGGGTGTTTTGTTTTCCTTTTTCTTTTTCTCCTTGATTTGAAAGAAGGAAAATTGATGTTGTATATATCAAACTCCATCCTTAGGTGGGGCCTTGAATCTTTATTTTACCTTAGGATGGATTCTTTACCAGTATTTCATTCATTATTTATTTTTTGGTCATTATTGGCAGTCTTCAGAAGACATGGGGGGTGACATGTACTGCCACTGAGAATAATGTAGATGTTTTGATGGCTGCATATGCATTTCGTCTTAAAAATTTGCATGAAAGGGGATTTAATCTGTTAAACAAGGAAGTTATGGGCTTCCACTACTTATATGAATTTGATGACTTATTGAAAATCTTACTTCAATTAGATGATTAAAGGTACTCCTAAAATTGCTTATAGTTTTAATACATATTCTTAGATGATTTATATATTATTAGTATAGCTTAATTGTATATGGATCTATTTGTTATGTTTTACTTGTGTCATGGTTGATAAATGATAAATGTCCTATTATTTGGTTTGATAAATTTGGTTGTGTATTGGATGAGACATAAGTTGTGAATTGGTTGTTTTTGTTGGAACCATAGACGGTGGAAATATACATGTTTTAGGGGAGGTTCTGCCAAAATTTTTCTAAATATTTTAGATAAAACTTAATGGAAAAAAATATAATTAGTATTATATCTTGTTTCTAATTTTTTATTTTAGTTTTTCTTATTTACAGGAGTGCTGAAATGGTGACCACATGCTATCTTGAGGGCTCAAGAATATTTTGATTCATAGAGACACTAATCTATGTTAGAACTTTTAACTTTTGGTTGAACTTATGCAAGACATATAACTTGTAGAACTAATCAATGTACTCACTAATGTTATTTTGTTTTAAAACAATTTTAGCTAAAAGGATCTTGTTTGAATTATGTATGTTTTTGCATATTATATAGATGTAGACTTGGTTATTAAAATAGTTAATATATTAGTTAATTTAAAAAATAATTTAGTAAATTATGCATGCAATTTGTATTAAAAAAATTGTTACAAAATAATTAATTTGCTTTTGTAACTAAAGAAAAAAAATGTTACAAAATCATACATTTTGTTACAAAATCATACATTTTGTAACAAAATTTTATGATAGGAAAAAATAGATTGTCACCAAAAATACCTTGAATATCAAAATTTGTTACCACTTTGTAACGGCCTCTGGTTTTTTGTATCAGAAAAATTTGTTACAAAATATCATTTTGAATTGTAACAGTTCTATTTTTTTGTTACAAAAACTTTTTGTAACGGGACATACTGCAACGGCCCCTTTTTTTGTTACAAAAAATTTTTGTTTCAAAATTTTGATTTTTTGTAACAATTTTTTTTGTTACAAATATTGCTTTTTCTTGTAGTGAGGGCATGCTATTTATTGCTTTCTGGATGGATATTCTAGGTACAATTAAATAGCAGTGGATCTACAAGATCAAGAGAAGATAGCATTCACCTGCCCATATGGTGTGTTTGCCTATAGGGGAATGCCATTTGGCCTGTGCAATGCACCTGCCACCTTTCAGAGATGTATGCTATCCATCTTCTTTGATATGGTAGAAAAGTTCCTTGAAGTGTTCATGGATGACTTCTCTGTCTTTGGAAACTCATTTGACTCCTTCCTTGATCATTTGGCCCTAGTTCTGAAAAGACGCCAAGAGACAAACTTGGTTCTAAACTGGGAAAAATGCCACTCCATGGTGACTGAAGGCATTGTTCTTGGGCACCGGATTTCAAACAAGGGGATAGAAGTGGATCAAGCTAAGGTGGAGGTGATTGAATGATTGCCACCACCTACTAATACCAAGGCAGTCAGAAGTTTTCTAGGACCTGCAGGATTTTAAACGAGGTTCATATAGGATTTCTCGAAAATTGCAAAGCCCCTGTGTAACCTCTTGGCCACTGACGTTCCATTTGTCTTTGACCAAGAATGCCTGCAAGCATTTGAGACCTTAAAAGCCAAGCTTGTCACTGCACCTGTCATTTCTGCACCCAATTGGGACTTACCATTCAAACTGATGTGTGATGCCAGTGGTCATGCCATTGGCGCAGTTCTGGGGGCAGAGACATGACAAGTTTTTGCACGTCATTTATTATGCACAGAAGAACTATACCACTACATAAAAGGAATTACTTGCAGTGGTTTATGCTATTGACAAGTTTAGATCCTATTTAGTAGGATCTAAGGTCATTATCTACACTGACCATGCTACTCTGAGGTATCTACTCACCAAGCAGGACTCTAAGCCCAGGCTCATAAGATGGGTATTACTCCTACAATAGTTTGATATAGAAATCAGAGACAGAAAGGGTACAAAAAATCAAGTGGCTGACCACTTGTCTCAGATTGAACTAGTGGCAAGGACTTTTCCCCCCTTCACTGACATATCCAAAACCTTTGCAGATGAGTGACTTTATGCCATCCGGACAGTACCTTGGTTTGCAAACATTACAAATTACAAGGCTATAAGATTCATTCCCAAATAGTACAACAGGTAGCAAGCCCGGAAAATCATGCATGATGCAAAGTACTACTTGTGGGATGAACCCTATCTCTTTAAAAGATGCTCGGATGGAATAATCCGATGCTGCGTGTCCGAAGAAGAGGAACAGAGAATCCTATGGCATTGCCATGGCTCAGACTGTGAGGACACTTTGGAGGTGAGCGAACAGCCACAAAGGTTCTCCAAAGTGGCTTCTACTAGCCCACACTCTTTAAGGATTCTAGAGAGTTTGTCCGTAACTGTGACAGTTGCCAAAGGGCTGGCAATCTGCCTCATGGTCACGACATGCCTTAGCAAGGGATCCTAGAGATTGAGCTATTTGATGTATGGGGCATAGACTTCAAGATACCCTTCCCACCTTCAAACTCAAACACCTACATCCTTGTGGCAGAAGACTATGTGTCGAAATGGGTTGAAGCGATAGCATCACCTACTAATGACACTAGAGTAATGATGAAGTTCCTCCAAAAGAACATCTTCAGCAGATTTAGTGTCCTTCGGACACTGATTAATGATGGAGGTACTCATTTCTGCAACAGACAGCTTGATTCTGTCTTAAGCCGTTACAGAGTTCGCCATAAAGTGTCAACTCCATATCATCCCCTAACAAATCGGCAAGCTGAAGTCTAATGCACCACTATTTTGTGGTGCATTCTATGCTGAATTTAGGGGATTTTATCACATTTTTCACACATTTATTCCATGAAATGGCATGGTTTCATGTATTTCCCTTAATTAGTGCTTAAATGTGTAAACATGCTTTTTAGGCCCTTAATTGGTTAATTTTAATTCACCTATTCCACTAGATGTCTTGATGTGTGTGTTAGTGATTTCAGGTTGAAAAGGCTAGGAATAGATCAAAGGAATGAAGAGAAAAGTATGCAAAGTGAAGGAATCATGGAAAATCAAGGATTTGGGATGCACACACTGACGCACACGCGCAGCAGACGCGCACGCGTGGAATATGAAGTCGCATGGCGACGCGTACGCGTACATGACCTATACGCGTGGAAAGCAAAAATGCCAAGCGACGCGTATGCGTGATCCACGCGTACACGTCGTAGCTCACACGTGACCTCATTAAAGTGAAAATGCTGGGGGCGATTTATGGGCTTCCTAGGCCCAAATCCAACTCATTTCTGAGACTATTACATGCAGAAATCAAGAGGAGTCAAGGGGGGAGAACACATAGTTTAGTTTTTTTCATGCTTTAGTTAGTTTCTAGAGAGAGAAGCTCTCTCTTCTTTCTAGAATTTGGTTAGATGTAGATTAGGATTTCTTAGGTCTAGGTTTAATTCTTACTTTGATTTACTTTTCCTTTTCACTTTCTTGTTCCTCTACCTTTGCTTTCCTAGTTTAGCATTTGAATTCTTGTAATTGTTTACTTTGTTGTTAATGCACTCTTATTTCTCCTATTTTTCCTTTTAATGCAATTTAGGTTTTATTTCTCTTATTGTTGATTTGAATTATTGTTGCTAATTTCCTTGCAATTGGTAGTGTAGATTTACTTTTCTTGCAATTCTATCTTGTTTTCTTTTTGTGCCTTCCAAGAGTTTGATTAAATGATTGAAAGAATGTTAGAGTAGATTTTTGTGTTCTTGGCTTGGGATGGTAACTTAGGTGAAATTGAGTTGCTATTGTCCAAGTCTTGATAATTCGTGTCCATTGACTCTATCTTCCACTAAGTTAATTAGTGATTGGTTAGGACTTATGGATTAGGATTGGTGTAGCTCATTTGACTTTCCTTCACTTGTTAGAGGATGACTTAATGAGATTGATCCTTACAATTATCATGTTGTGGTTAGTGACAAGGATATAGATCCTTAACCATCAACCCTTGTCAATACCTTTTTACCATTAGAGTTTTCTTTACTTTCTTGCCATTTATCTTTCATGTCTCTTATCCAAAACCCCAAAATATACACCCCATAACCAATAACAAGAACACTTCCCTGCAATTCCTTTGAGAGACGACCCGAGGTTTGAATACTTCGGTTATTTTTATTGGGGTTTGTACTTGTGACAAACAATTTTTTGCATGAGAGGATTATTTGTTGGTTTAGAAACTATACTTGTAATGAGATTTCGTTCATTTGTGAAATTCTATACCACGAAAATTCCGTTCATAAAAAATGGCGCCGTTGCTGGGGAATTGCACATGTGCGTTTGTTATTGGTTATTGTACATATGTGAATATTGTGAATATGTTTGCCTTTTGCTTCTTTGTTAGTTTTTAGTAGTTGTAGGAGTTTGTTCTCTTTATTTGTTTTTAGTTTTTGTTCTTATTCTCTCTTGCTATCATGAATTCTCGTCCTTGTGGTTTTGGATATGGTTATGACTATGTTGTAGGTAATGGAAACTTGAATGATGGCTGACATTATGGGAAAGATGAATTCTTGAGAAGGGAGCCATATTCATATGAGCAATCACCATGGCAACCTCCTCAACCAAGCTACTATGATTACAACCCCTCCTATGATGCATATCATTCCAATGGATATGATGGTTCTTATCATGATTATGCCACTCAACCACCATTATTTCATGTACCATACTCTCAACATAGTCCTCAAACACCATCATTCCAACCACCATACTACCAATCCACATCCTATTTCCATCAATCACCTCCACACAATCCCAATCCATATCCTCCATATGCACACACTTATAACCATTATGAATAAGTACCCATAGAACCACCACCACTTCAACGTCATTACCCTATGGATGATACACTTGGCATCATTTCTCAAGAGCAAGAAGAGCTCCAAACCACACTCACTCGTTTCACCTCTGCCTTCAAAGAGCTTATATCCCGTACACCTCTATCTTCTACCAACAACTAAAACACCTTCCAACCACCAAACCTTGATGAACCTCCTTTCCAACCACATGATGAATTCTCCCGTCCATCACAACCCTCCATGGAAGAATATCCATGTCCATCAATCCAAGAGCAATATGATCCTACTTATGTTAGCGACGAGTAACAAGAATCAAAGGATCGTATCAAGGAATCAATAGATCGGCTTCAAGCAACCGTCCATCAAAAGTTGGACTTGTGGGATTCATACCACAAGCAAAACATGACTACGGATGATTGTGGAGAAGCAACCGAAGAGGGGAGTGCGAGGGAGATTTTAGAGTCTCAACTTGAGAATAAGGAAATGGAGTGTGTTTTACAACAAGTGGAAATGATGGAAATAGTTGAAGAAGAAGAAGTGGAAGAAGACCTAGGGGAGGTTGAACAAGAAGGAAGTTCCATCATTGAAGACAACCCCACACCAAGTGACAATGGTGATCTTGTTGAAGCTTCTCCAATTGAATGTGAAACTGATGTTGAGGAGGGTGCACAACCTCCAACACATGACTTGATTAATGAGAAAGAGTTGGAAGAAGTTAACAAACAAGAAGAAATTGAAGAAGGTTGTCAAAAGTTGGAAGCCATCAAGGAGGAGTCAAAGGAAGTGGAGCCTATAATGTCAAGACCATTGGATGTCTTCCTTGCTAAGTCACCATCCAAATTACAAGTTGAATGGGTAATCATCTCATCCTTCAATTTCCTTGGCCCATATCAATATGCATTGTTAGAAACAGATGGTTAACTTAGAGCTCTTTGTGGGTTAGAGAGTAAGAAAGAGTTGGATGTTGGTAGGCAATTTGAATCAAGGTGCATAGGGGATGGAAGTTCAAACTTTGAAATCCAGAAGTGGAGTGAAGCTCAATTATATGGAATGAGGATGAGGATTAGGAGTTCTGAGGAGAATTCAAGAAGTTTGCCAACCAAGTCACCTAATTAGAAGCATGAAGATCAAGAAGAAAGGGGGTTGGCAAACAAAGTATGGGACCCCGGAATATACACAGACAAGCATAAACTTTGGGGCCTTGTCACCTGCTTAAGCTTCCTTGAAGGCCTTGTGTGCCTAATTTGGGATCCCGGAGGACAATGGAAATGCAAGCATTGGTGGGGATTCAAGGATGGCTTCAAGCACAAGCCACCTTGATGAGGAGCTCCCCTTAAGTCCAACTTAAGGACAATAAACAAAAGTGCTAGGTGGGAGACACCCCGTCATGGTAACATCTTTCCTTTTTCTCTTTTGTAAATATTGGTAAAATTAGTTTAATTTCGTGTTTTGATTAGTTTGTTGAGTTTAGTTGGTAGTTTTGTATGTTAAATAAGGTTTTATGGTGTTTTGGTAGTTATTTGGAGGTTTGGAATGCTTGGTTTGGTGCAAAAACATAGAAAAATTTTGAAAAACAGAACATCAACCCACGTGTACGCGTGACCCAAGTTTTCTCGACCATCCACACGCACGCGTCACCCACGCATACGCGTGGATTCAAAAATTCTACCTCCCAGCCAAAAACCCGAGAGTTGTGCGTGAAGTGTGCCAACTTTGTGCCTTCACTCACGCGTACGCGTGTGTCACGCGTACGCATCGTACCTTTCTGAATAAGCCACCACGCGTACGCGTGACCCACACGTACGCGTCGCACCCATTTCACCATCACCACACGTACGCGTTATTGCACGCGCACGTGTGGATAGCCTTCTCTCATCACCTTCTTTTCTCATCTTCTTTCCATTTCTTTCCTTCTTTTCTCTTCTCTTCTCTTCTTCCCTTCTCCTACCCATCATCCAACACTACCAAACACCATTTATAACCATTCCTTTTAGATAGTTAGTTTTTTAGTTAGTTTAATTTTTGTATATTTTCTATTTTTCATAATAAGTGTTGGATTATTAATTTTGTTTACTGTTTATTGCTGCCTATTAACTGAATGCTATTTTAGCACAATTGTTTTTGGATATTCATTGTTGGATTCTTTGTTGAGGTTACAATTCATTGCTTGGTTTTGAGTTTTCAATGCTTAACGTTTGTGAATACCAACTGAATGAGAATTGCCCTCAAGCTTTTTAAGTCCTTCGAATTGCATGATTTGGCCACCATGTGATTTGAACCCTTTTCTTTGTTTAGGCAATTTCTTGATGGATGTTGTGCATTTATCTTAATGCATGGTGTTTCTTAATCATATGCATCCATTATATTTTTGGCTTGAATGCTTTCATGCTTCTTTATTACTTGTTTGGTTGTCTTAACCTACGAGTTTAGAGCATCTCAAGCACATTAGGATGAGTGAAGTTCATGTTCCTTTTTGTGTAACTGTGACATAGTTCTTCTTATGCTAGTGTGTGTTCAAGACCGCATGCATCTTAGAACTCGCACACTTGTTTCATTAATGTCACACATTGGGTCACTCACTTCATTCTAGTGATTTACCTCATTCCAACAATTTATGCTTCCTCACTTTTGCATTTACTATCCTCACTATCCTGCCTTCTATTTTCAGGATGAGTCATCATAAGCAAAAATGGAAGCGGGACAAAAAAACACACAGCAACCGGTTGATCCACTAGCTGAAGGTGGCAATTTGGCAAGTCACCGTACCCCTTGTTCATCTTTGAATGCTCCGAGGACGGTGCAAACTTTTAAGTGTGGGGAGGTCGTCCGACCAGTCGGCTCTTTTGGGTGACAAATTTCTAATCCCAACACTTGTGCATTTCATTTTTAGGTCTTTTAAGATTTTTAGTTGCATTTTCTTAATTTTGCATATATATATAATATACATAATAAGCTTAGTCAAAATAATGAAATTTTTTCAAGGAATTTATCTATAGGGCATTGACATCCCAGTTGATTTGAGTAAAAATTTTTCATCAAACTTGCTTGCATTATACATTGTGGAACATGTTTTGAGCTAAGAACACAAGCTTGTAAGATTTGAGCCCAATTGTGTGGTTACATCTTATAACCACTTATCCTCCTTCTTGTGCGCATTATTCTCTTTCTATGATTGTAATCTTTGATTTGTTTGATTCTTTATGTCATTATTTTGTGTATACATGCATTTATATGATTGAGGCCATTGTTTCCTTTAGCTCACTTACCCAAATAGCCTTACCTTCTATCTTCCTTTGTTAGCCAACTTTGAGCCGACGATTAACCCACTTGTTCTTAATATTAGCACATTAGAAGCCTTAAAGCAAAAAACAATAAATGTCCTTATTTGGATCTTTGATTAGCTTAGGCTAGTGAGTGTGTATCATTCAAGTGTGGGAAAACTTGGGACATTGGTTGAGAAAAAGGGTGGTTTTATATTTTCATTGAAGATCTTGGGAAATGGGTACATACTCATGTGTTAATTAAATGTAAAACCATATGCATTGATACTTTTGTATATACTTTATTTCAAATAAAGAAAAAAATGATGAGAAAATAAAAAAAGAGAAAAAAATATATATCAAAAAAAGAAAAAAACAGAAAAAGAAAATAAATAAAAAAAGGAGGACAAAATGCCCCAAAGTGAAGCCCAATAATAATTAATGCATATGAGTTGTGATCAAGAAAAGAATGCATGAGTGTGTGAAAAGTGAAGAATGGGTAGTTAGGTTGTTTATAATTGTATAGGTTGTTATATAGGTTAGGTGGGAAGTCTAAGCTTATCAAAAATTCAAATTTCAAGTCCACTTGACCATATGCATCCCTACCTTGACCCTAGCCCCATTACAACCCATGGAAAAGACCTCATGATATTTGTATGCATGCATAGAATAACTGTTGATTGTTAGATAAAAAACAAATCATGGAAAGCATGATTAGAAGGAAATTGAGTGAATCAACCCCATACACTTGAATGATTAGAGCGGATACACATCCGGTGAGGGTTCGATTGCTCAATTACATGTTTTCACCTAGAATCATATCCTTTCTTGCAAGTTTATAAAATATTTAATAACTTAATTCAATTGTGGGGTATGTCTTGGTTGTTAATACCCTTAGCCCTTATGCTTATATTGGTTTTCTTGGGAATTGATTTATTTTGACCAAGTAGTTGCATTCATTTAAATAGTTGCATTTAGAATAGGTTGCATTTAGTTAGTTTACATTTTAATAAATGTTAATACCCTTGTCTCTTTCTTGGTTTAAGCATGAGGACATGCTTGGTTTAAGTGTGGGGAGATTTGATGCAACACTATTTCGTGGTGCATTCTATGCTGAATTTAGGGGATTTTATCACCCTTTTCCCACATTTATTCCATGAAATGGCATGGTTTCATGTATTTTTCCTAATTAGTACTTAAATGTGAAAACATGCTTTTTAGGCCCTTAATTGGTTAATTTTAATTTTCCTTTGATTCCACTAGATGCCTTAATGTGTGTGTTAGTGATTTCAGGTTGAAATGGCTAGGAATAGATCAAAGCACTACAAGAAAATTAGCTTTCTGCCACGCTTTAAAAGCGTACCAAAATGTGCAAAAAAGTGTGCCGATAGCTTTTCGCCACACTTTTTGAGCTATCAGCACGCTTTTTTTGTTTGCACGCTTTCATCTCTGGCCATGCTTAAAAAGCGTGGCCATAGGTCTTAACCTATAGTTACGCTTAAAAAGCGTACTGAAAAGTGCACATATCGCCACGCTTTTAAAACGTCCCAGAATATTTGTTTTGGATACTCTTTAAAAGCGTGCCGATAGGAGAAAATATGGCTACACTTTTTAAAGCATGGCGGTAGCCACTGTATGGCCACGCTTTAAAAGCGTGGCAATAGCCTTATAAAATTTTTTAAAAAAAATTATTTTTCTTATTTTTACCTTCACCGCTGCAAAATATAAATTTTTAATCCTTTTTTATTACCAAACCTACAAATATAGTATGTAATTTTTAGTACAAGATAAATCAAACAATAATTTGTGATATATAATTTTTGGGATAATTGTTTTATACATTAAAAAACTAACACTCAAATACAAAATAAATCTCGAGTTCGAATTCCAAAACTAAAAACTGAAAAAAAAAATACAGAAACCGTACAACATAAATTCTATTTTCTTTGTTGTTCCTCCTTCCTCTAGCCCTCTTAACTTCCTTCTCTTAGATCATACATAATTGTTTCTGGAACATTTGTGAACTTTTTTAGCTACAAAAGATAATTCCTTGAGCTAAATGTTAGTGGTACTACACTTAATTGCAAATTGTAATGTAATATTCTAGAGCAACAGTCACAAGAATGGTAAAACCAGGAATAGTTTAGTTGTTTATTTGTTGCAAGCTGGAGGTGCCATATCCACTGTAAGGTGCCATTTTCAAGTGTGACCATTATCTTATTGAACCCATTTGATATCTTTGTCACCCTACATGGTGAGGTTTCAAAGAAGGATCAAAACCTTACACCATAAGTCCTAATCACCAGAAGAGGGTAAGATACAGCAGAATAAAGACATGTATTCTCATTACTAACATTAATAAAAACTAAAATAAATTCAAAGTTCTATGGGTTCAGAGGACAATGCAATAAGATTGATCAAGTTAAACTTGGCAAATGATGCCTAAGATAATTCAATGGTATAAATCTTAGCATTATTTTTCATCAACAGTTTTATTGGATTATCTTAGCGCATCAAACTTGAAGCATTTTAAGGCTTTGCCGGGTTCAGATTATAAATTGGGTGCTGCCACATCAAAGTTTTAGACTCAAGTTACAGTTAAATGAGTTTGAAAACTAAAATGAATTTTGATCCAAATCTCCGAGTGAAAAAATATTTATTTTTTAGCTTTTTTCCCCTCCCATCTTTATATATCCTGGCCTTGGTATCCTCACTACTTCAAACATGACATAGTGAATTGTAATAATTTCTTTTTCCTTTCTCCATTCATTTTACCATAACAAATAAAAAAAATGACCATGCAGCTAAGTCATGCGATAAATTATGCAGGCATGCCTGTGATTCAAGCGTATATCCAGATTTTTTTGCAAGAGCTTTAATAACAGGATCATATCCTTCTACCATTAGTCCATGACCACTAGAAAGGACGTGTTCCTGTAAGAAAATTGATATAATTACTTGACATGGAAGTTTAAGGGTAATAAAGATCTTGTATCATTTAAGAAATATTGAGGAACTCACCTGATCCCAGGTTTTCAGTGATATCATATATGCATCAGCAGCAAACCAAGCTTCCATTCTGCATATATACCATTGTAGCACTTCATGGGAAAGTCCTTGCTGCCTGAAAAGAAAACTTTGTCAGCTATAAGGATAGATTGAAAAACTTCAAGCCTCAATGCTTATACATTACTCTCTTTGTTTCAAAATATATGTCACTTTGGAAATTTGGTACATTCATAACTGAAATGAATCTTGATATAAATTAAATCCAAATGCATTGCATTGTTAATATACCAAACTTTCAAAGTGACAGATACTTTGGAATAAAGAGAGTATCTTCTCTTAACATCTGGTAAATCTCTTACCTTAGTTCTGGATGGCTATTCAGCACAACCGAAATTGCTTGTTGAACTGACACGTCATCAGGATCCTCATCCCTCACTTTTCCTGTCTAGAAATGTCAACAGAAAAGCCTTTAGATTTCCTTTAAGATTATTGTGATTGCCTTCAGGAATAAAAAGCAGCACAAGCCATAAGCTACTAGATCTTACCTCTTCTAGAATTCTCTTGAAAGTTTCCCCAACGTCCATGACTATTTGTTGGGGAACTTGATGACTATCTGTGTTAAAAAGCATGCAACTGGAAAGGCAAAAAGTGGTTACAACAAAGCAGAAGTTGTAGAAGTGAAAAAAAGAGACAAATCAATAATAGGGCTATCAAAGACTTATTATAGTTTGGCAAATTTGCATATAACTATGAAGGATTTAAAAAAAATACTATTGCTGCATCATAAACCTCCAATTGCAACAATTAAATTGAATTGCAGAAAGATAAATAATTATTCTGATTATTACCTTTCCAAATCATGGTCATATAAGATAGAGTCATCACCACTGGTATGATATAACATAAGCCCTAAACCACGTATCAGCGGAGCCAAGGGATTCTCATTGCAGACACCATGTAGCCTAAAAAATAATCAAGAAACAACTGATCTTTATGCCTGGAAAATAAAGCAAAAATTAAGTTTATCTTTTATCTTCAATACAATGTGTTAGAAACAAAGGTAGTTCCATTGAAGAATTTGAACTCTACCATGATGCTCCTATATCCACAGGACAACCAAAGGAGTAATCAGTATTAATGCGGTCACCAAGCCTATCCCGTGACTCTAGTATACTAACCTAAACAAATATTTTATTTGCTCCTATTCAGGGTAGAATTCAATTACATAGTAATTGGTGAAAGGAACAGTCAATAGAAGTAATCACTTCAAAATATTTGGATTGCCTACATCATCATAATCCATTTCATGACCTTGTATAAAGTACGAAAATTCAATAAACCAAAAGCACCAATATTAAGATATTATTCTAAATAGAAATGTTATTGGTTTGAGAACAGGCCACCAAACAAGTAGGTCAGTAACAACTTCAACACAACTTACGTGTTCCATTTTGGGCTGTTCACTCAATAAAATGCTAACAACTCGAATATGACGTATAAAATTTAAACACAGTTTCTTGAAATCTGCATCTATCAAACAGTTCTAAGTTCTACTGCAACCAGTTTACTTGTATTGACCATTGATAAACTCTGATTTCGTGATTTATCTTGTGCTTATTTTGGGGGATTTTACCACCTTTTTTCACATTTATTCAATGAAATAGCATGATTTTGTGATTCTCCCTTGAATTTTGCTTAATTGTAAAAACATGCTTTTTAAGCCCTAAATTGGTAATTTTGATTCATTTTAATTCCATTCCATGCCTTGATGTGTGTTGAGTGATTTCAGGTTTATAAGGCAAGTATTGGATGGAAGAAATGAATAGAAAAGCATACAAAGGGGAGAATACATGAAGAAACAAAGATTGGGAATGCATCAAGGGACGCGCACGCGCACAAGGCGCGCACGCGCAAAAGTGGTCTCACCCATAGACACGCACGCGTACATGCTGCATCCGCGCGGATGGAAAATTTGCCAATTGACGCACACGCGCACATGGCGCGCACGCGCACATGGCGTGCATGCGCCAATACTCTTACATTGCCCACTTAAAGGCAAAATGCTGGGGGCAATTTCTGAGCTACCCAGGCCCAAATCCAACTTGTTTCTGAGTGTATTTCATGCAGAATTGAAGTCCAAGCAAAGGGGGAGCAATTAGTTTAGCCAACATGAGCCTTTAGTTAGTTTTCTAGAAGGAGAAGCTCCCTTTTCTCTCTAGAATTAGGTTAGGATTAGGTTAGATTATCTTAGATCCATGTTCAATCACTTTATCTCATCTTGTTTTCTTTATAATGTCTTATCTTTACATCTTGATTCTCTTAATTGTGATGTTAATTTCTCATTTTACTCTCTTTTGTGATGATGAACTCATGTTAGATTTGGTTTACATTTAATGCAATTTTGATGTTGATGTTCCTTTAATTGATGAATTGAGTTGTGACCTTACTTTTCTTGCATTTAGTAGTTGTTAGATTTTATTATTCTTGCAATTTATGATATTTACTTTTGTTGCACTCTATGTGTTTGATGAAATGTTCTCTTTAGTTTTTGAGTAGTTTTGTCAACTCTTGGTCTAAGCCAAGGAAATTGGGTAAACTTGAGTTATTGGGTATGATGGAATTGGTGAATTGAGAATCCATGGTGATCAATTTGATACCCATTGACGCTAACCCACTACTAAGTTAATTAGTAGGTAGGTTAGGACTTAAGGGTTGATGTGATCAAACCTATTTGACGTACTTCAA
Organism: Arachis ipaensis; assembly: GCF_059453495.1. Lineage (NCBI taxonomy): Eukaryota > Viridiplantae > Streptophyta > Magnoliopsida > Fabales > Fabaceae > Arachis > Arachis ipaensis. Next base: position 101,179,979 of record NC_142439.1, read on the forward strand.
GCTTAGGAGTAAGTGTTACGTACTTAAAGCTTTTGGGAAGTAGACTTAATAGGTTGGCCTCTCATAATTATCAATATTTGGGTTGTTGACAAGGATGGTGATCTCAATTACCTAAGTCTTAGCCAAGAGTTCTTTATTTTGCTTTCTTTACTTTCTCACTTAATTTACTTTCTTGCCATCTCATGAACCAAAAACCCCCCCTTTACCCCTTCATAGCCAATAATTAAGCACTACATTGTTTCCTAGGGAGACGACCCGGAGTCTAAATACTTCGGTTAATTCTTATTTGGGGTTTGTTATTTGTGACAACGAAATTTTTGATTGGGAGGATTGTTTGTTGGTATAGAACTATACTTGCAACGAGAATTCATTTTGTGTGAAATTCTATACCGACACGACAACTCTCTTAAATCAAAATGGCGCCGTTGCCGGAGACACAATGGTGCTATGTTATTGGCTATTGTATATATTGTGAATAGCTTGAATTTTGGTTTGTTTGCTAGTTTTTGCTAGTTCAGGATTTTAACTTCTTTGTTTCTTATTAATCTTTGTTTTTATTTTTTCTTTCGCTATGAATTCTCATCCTTTTGGCTATGAGTGTAGTTCAAACTATGTTGTAGGAAATGGAAGCTCCAATGAGGATATACATCAAGGATTTGGAAATCAAGGATGGGAGGAACCTCAAGCTTATGAACAACCTTCATAGCAACAACCTCCTATGAACTCTTATGGGTATAATCCTGATCCTAATGTGTATCAATCCAATGTGTGTGATGACTCTCATTGTGGTTGTCAACCACAATCACTATATTCATGTGATCCCACTCCTCAATATAGTCATACACCATACTCACAAGCCTCACACCACCATTCAGCTCTATTTGACCATAACTCATACACACCATATCAACCACCATATGAACCACATCTAGAACAACCATCATTCCAACACCAATACTCCCAAGAACCACAAATTCCACATACACCACCTCAAGAATTCCACCAATATGAACCACCTTCCAACATTAACAATCTTCCCTCAAACACTGAACCCTATCTTCCACCACCACATCCCAACGAAGCCTTCATATTAGAACTAAGAGACCTTGAATCTCGTCTCTTAAGGCGACAAGAGGAGGATGAAACTAATTTTGAGGAGATAAGAGCAAAGATAGCTAGCATGGTAGAAGCCCTGAATCACCTAACATCCCACCTAAGTTCATGCACCCTAAGTACCCCCATTGTTGAATATGGAGAAACAATCAAGGAGCTTAGTGAGGAAATGAACTTGAAGCTCCATGGTGAGGAAGAAGAGTTGAAGCAAGAAGGGCAACAAGATGAGAAGGTAGAGATTAGCGAACAAAAAGAAGTAGTGGATGGATGTTTGGGATATGTTGAGCACATAAAGGATGTTAAAGAGGAGAGTAAAGTTGTGAAAGTAAACGGAGAATTGAAGGAAATTGATCACGAAGTGGATTCCATCACTAGTGATTTTTTGTCCACATTGATCAACCCCCTTGACGATCTTGTTGAGCCCTTTTCTGGTGGACTAGAATGCAAGGTTGAGGAGGGTGTGCCACCTCCAAAACCCATTGTAAGTGAAGAACTGGAAAAAGTGTTCCAAGCAACAAGCCCTCCTATCTATGATGAGTCCACATCAACATATGATCCTTTCGAGTTTGAAGAGTCTTTCCCCAAAATGCTTAGACTTGATGATGAGGTAGACTTCACTAGACCTCCTATCTATGATGAGAGTGATGGGGAGGAGATAGAAGAAGTTAGTGAAGAAGAATGTGAACTTGAGGAAGCTTGGCAAGAGGAAAAACTTGAAAAACCTTGCCAAGTGGTGGAAGCCTCTAGAAGAGGATGGACGGGAGTAGAGCATGCTTTATCAAGACTTTTGGGAACTCCTCCACCTAGTTCGCCATCTAATCCTTTGCTTGAGTGGGTAAAACTTCTAACTCTCAGCTTTATTATCCCACTTGAGTATGGTCTGCTTGAGACGGATGACCAGCTTAGGGCGCTTTATGGAATTAAGCGAAAGAGGAGGATGTTTAGTGGTTGGCATTGTAAATCTAGATTCATTATGGTTGGAAGCTCAAAATTGAAGAACATGGATTGGTGTAATGCTCAATTAAATGGGTTTAGGAGAGTAGTTTAGTGCTTTCATGAGAATTCTACTTTCTCGTCGCCCGGACAAAGTCAAGGCAATCAACTGGAAGATGGGTGCGAGGACAAGATATGGGATCCTGGATTACCCTATGAGAGTCAATTTTGGGAGCTCATGTCTTGGAGAGGACCTCACTCAAGCTTAGTGGAGATGGTTGGAACTTCTGACAACCGATTGAAGGACAAGCACTCTTGGAGGTTCAAGGATGGATACAAGCATAAGCCACATTGACAAGAAGCCTCCCAATGTCCAACTTAAGGACTTAAACTAAAAGTGCTTGGTGGGAGACACCCTACCACAGTAAACTCTTTCCATTCTCTTGTAGATATAATGAATGAATGAATTGAGTTCCATTGTATATAATTTCTTTACTTCTTGCCATATTTTGCTTGCTTGCTAAGGTGCTTATACATTCTATGCTTTAATTAGGGATAATTCTCTGAATTTGAGTTTTTGCTTGGATTACAAGTTTCCTCAATTTGTTCGAAAAATTCCCTATATTTCAAAAATATGTTTAATTTTGCATCTTAGCTAGTCTAGAGCCTTAAGAAAAAAAAAACAAAAAAGAGAAAACCAAGCCACGCACAAGCGTGCGCACGCGCGCGTCGGCTGCACATTTTAGCATTTTGGACCAAGGACCAGAGAGTTGTGCCACTTTTGGGCCAACTCTGTGCCTCGACCCACGTGGACGCATGTTATACGCATCCGCGCCACTTCCTGTTTCCTTACCCACGCGTTGGTGTACTTGGCGCCTCCGTGCCCATTCCATAAGCTCAAGCCATCCACGCGAACGCGCAGAGTGCGTGCGTGCGTCGATGCGTCTTGGTATCACCCAGGCCAAAGGACCCGAGAGTTATGCCAACTCTGGGCCTCTTTTGTGCCTCTGGCCCAGCACATCCGCGGGACACGCACCGTACGCGTCCGCGCCGAATCCCAATTCTTACATCTACGCGTAGGCGTGTATGACGCTTCCACACCACTTCCTTATTTTCTCACCCACGCAGACGCGCACGATGCGCGCACGCGTGGATTCAAATTTTTACTTACCCCAGGGATGCGAAGCCCTAGCGCAGTCGTGCAAACTCCCTTCGTCCCTCACCCAACGTCTCTTCTCCTTCTCCCTCACTCACCCAACGTCTTTTTTCCCTTCTCGCTCCACAACCAGCACTCCGGTGAGCACTCCGGTACACCACCGCTGCCGTCACCGCGCGTGCGCCCAACCCCCTCTTCCTCACTCCCTCTCTCCCACTCAACCCTCTCTTCTCTGTTCTTCCTCGCAGCCAGTCCCTACTCTGCCACGAGCACAGCTGCGACTCCATTGTCGTCGGCTCAAGCTCCCCTGTGCCACCAGACCACCGTTCTGCTATGGCCAGTTCATCTCTTCCACTCTCCTTCCCCGTCTTCTGTTCCATCTTCCAACTCCCCTGCTTCCAGGTTCATTTCTTTTCCCGTTCCAATTTTAATTTCGCTTAGTTAATTTTGCTTAGATTATTCTGTTTAGCTTGTATAATTAGCTTAGTTAGTTAGTTTAGTTTACTTAGGTGGTTAGTGAATCTGGGTTGAGTAGTGGATTTAGGTTTATCTGAATTTTTGTTGCTGTGTGAAATTGCTCTGTTTTTTTGGATTATTCTGTGTTCATTTAATTTGTTGATGCTGCTTGCTTGTGTTTGATTGATGAAAGGAACTGCTGCTGTTCTTTGTGCTGTTTAATTTACTTTGCGCTGAATTACTGGCTATTTGTTACATCCATGTGAATTTATCTATATGGCTTTGTGTTTTTGAGTATTGATGAACACATATGGAATCTAATTTGATTGCTTGAACTTGGAAAATAGCCAATTTACTGCTAAAATGCTGTTGGATTTTTCCTAACCATGTTCCATGAATTAACAATGCTTTGATTGGTGTAACAAGCTCTAGTTGATGATTTCTGTGTCAAATAGAATTTTGTTACCTAAAGGGTTTTGAAAAATCCTCAGGGGCATGTTTACAGGTTTTTGGTTATGCTCCTAATGCTCTTTACTTGCTTGCACTGCTAATTTGCTATATGCATTGCATGATTGAGTAAATTTTCAAATTGACCATAAACTTGGTTTTCATTTAGAGTTAAGCCCAACTTGCTTGCTTTCACAAGATTGATGATTCCTTCTACCTATGTGGCTACTGCGATTCAATTCCTTTATGCCCTCATCTCAATCCTTGTGACTTGCATGCATTGTTGGAATTGGTGTTAAATGTGCTTAAATTACTTGTTTCGCTAGGTTTTGCTTTCACCAACACCAATTTACATAACTTTAGCAATCCTTGCATTGATTGATGGTCTGTTTCATATTGGTTGCTTTCTAGCTATACCATATTTCATCATCAATGACTTGATGCATTTCATGATTGTGAATGTGCTTACATTCCTATTTTGTGCATTCCCTTTTGAATTGAGCCAGTAACCACCATATCACTGATTTTCAAATTGATTTCTAACTTTAATCTATTTAACCGACTAACTTCTTTTGGTTTTCAACTTAACTCTTTTGATTATTATTTTGGATATGGTGTTTCCTAGGCTTAGTAAACGAGTAATATGCAAATGCGGTTTGAATTCTTGGTTTAAAGTTTGGTTTGAATTCTGAATTCTGTTGCTTGCATTCCAAGAAATCCCTTTACTTTATTCACTTCATGAATATGCTTTGCTTTGAGTGCTTTGTATCTATTTGGCTATTTGCTTATATTATATCATCTCTGTTTTTTAGGATGTCAGACAAAGGAAAGGCTATAGCCATTACCTCCAAAAAGAGGAAGCGCTATAAGACCTCTAACCCCTCACCATATGCTAACTATGCCAAGAATCCGCTAAACGAAGAGGATAAGGAAAATCAGCTGCTACCACCCACTGACCCGATCAAATTCCCAAACCTCTACTGCGAGCTACGCTTCTCCAGTTATAAGAAGAAAAATCTGAACATTGAGAAGAAGCTGAACCTTCCAGATGAAGTGAGGCGTGCCATAAACACCCGCATCTCAAAGTTGGGGTTAGATTTCGTTGATAGGGACTTGAGAAGGATTAACATCTCATGGGTTAAGGAGTTTTACTATAACTTCTTTTGAGTGGGCTTGGATTCAGTGCACTTAAGGGGTAGAGAGATTATGGTCACTAAGGCCGCCATAGGGGATGCACTACTTTGCATAGTTGGTACTCCTGACACTTGTGCCTACCAGCAGGCAGAGGTAGCTCTCCTCTCCATGACTTTTGACTATGAGGCACTTAAGCGCGTGATTGCCACACCAGACGCCCCCTGGGTGATGGATTCGAACAACAAGAAGCCCAAGGGGATGCTATCCACATATCTGTCTAAGGAGGCTAGGACCTGGCAGCAAATATTTGCCCACTATGTCTTGCCTACCACTCACTTCTCAGAGATTTCGATGGATATGCTAGTTCTGATTGGGTGTGTCATGGAGGAGAAAGAGGTGTATTTCCCCTGGCAAATCAGGCATAGCATGTGGAGAGCACATATTCGCGGCTTGCTACCGTTTCCTACACTGGTCACTAGTTTGGTTGAGCTAGCTGATGTCCCGTGGGAGGACAATGACAAGGAGGTTACCATTCCATGGGGTAGATGGGTGCACGAGAAGCCCCTGACGAGCCGCCGTTCTCGAGCGAGAACGGTGGTTGAGGCAGCTAGACTGGTGCACAAAATTGTGATCTCTAGCAACGGCGCCAAAAACTTGGTACGCACGTTTATAATCTCAAATTCTTTTTCACAACTCCGATACAACTAACCAGCAAGTGCACTGGGTCATCCAAGTAATAAACCTTACGTGAGTAAGGGTCAATCCCACGGAGATTGTCGGCTTAATGCAAGCTATGGTCACCTTGTAAATCTCAATCAGGCAGATTCAAATGGTTATGGGATTTTGATAATTATGATATAAAATATAAAATAGGATAGAGATATTTATGCAATTCATTGGTGAGAATTTCAGATAAGCGTATGGAGATACTTTTGTTCCTTCTGAACCTCTGCTTTCCTACTGCTTTCATCCAATCATTCATACTCCTTTCCATGGCAAGCTGTATGTTGGGCATCACTGTTGTCAATGGCTACTTCCTGTCCTCTCAGTGAAAATGGTCCAAATGCGCTGTCACCGCATGGCTAATCATCTGTCGGTTCTCGATCATGTTGGAATAGGATCCATTGATCCTTTTGCGTCTGTCACACGCACAACACTCGCGAGTTTGAAGTTCGTCACAGTCATCCCATCCCAGATCCTACTCGGAATACCACAGACAAGGTTTAGACTTTCCGAATCTCAAGAATGGCCGCCAATAATTATAGCTTATACCACGAAGACTCCGATCTTTCGGAATGGAAGCTAAGAGATAAACAATCAATCCAAGGTAGAACGGAAGTGTTTGTCAGGCACGCGTTCATAGGTTGAGAATGGTGATGAGTGTCACGGATCATCACATTCATCATGTTGAAGTGCAAGCGAATATCTTAGAATAGGAATAAGCTTGAATTGAATAAGAAAATAATAGTACTTTGCATTAATTCATGAGGAACAGCAGAGCTCCACACCTTAATCTATGGTGTGTAGAAACTCTACTGTTGAAAATACATAAGTGATGAAGGTTCAGGCATGGCCGAATGCCCAGCCCCCTAAACGTGATCTCAAAACATAAAATTAGTCAAAGACTAACCAGAGATGTGAAATAAATTACTAAAAGTAGTTTTTATACTAAACTAGTAGCTAGGGTTACATAAGATAAGTAAATGATGTAGAAATCCACTTCCGGGCCCACTTGGTGTGTGCTTGGGCTGAGCATTGAGCTTTCATGTATAGAGACTCTTTTTGGAGTTAAACGCCAGGTTGTAGCCTGTTTCTGGCGTTTAACTCTGATTTGCAACCTGTTTCTGGCGTTTAACTCCAGAATAGGGCAGGGAGTTGGCGTTTGAACGCCAGTTTGCATCATCAAAACTCGTGCAAAGTATGGATTATTATAGATTTCTGGAAAGCCCTGGATGTCTACTTTCCAACGCAATTGAGAGCGCACCAATTGGGTTTCTGTAGCTCCATAAAATCCACTTCGAGTGCAGGGAGGTCAGAATCCAACAGCATCTGCAGTCCTTCTTCAGCCTCTAAATCAGATTTTTGCTCAAGTCCCTCAATTTCAGCCAGAAATTACCTGAAATCACAGAAAAACACATAAACTCATAGTAAAGTCTAGAAATATGATTTTTATTTAAAAACTAATAAAAATATACTAAAAACTAACTAAATCATACTAAAAACTATGTAAAAACAATGCCAAAAAGCGTATAAATTATCCGCTCATCACAACACCTAACTTAAATTGTTGCTTGTCCCCAAGCAACTGAAAATCAAATAGGATAAAAAGAAGAGAATATACTATAAATTCCAAAATATCAATGAAACTTAGCTCCAATTTAGATGAGCGGGGCTAGTAGCTTTTTGCCTCTGAACAGTTTTGGCATCTTACTTTATCCTTTGAGGTTCAGAATGATTGGCATCTATAAGAACTTAGAATTCAGATAGTGTTATTGATTCTCCTAGTTCAGTATGTTGATTCTTGAACACAGCTACTTTATGAGTCTTGGCCGTGGCCCTAAGCACTTTGTTTTCCAGTATTACCACCGGATACATAAATGCCATAGACACATAACTGGGTGAACCTTTTCAAATTGTGACTCAGCTTTGCTAAAGTCCAGAATTAGAGGTGTCCAGGGTTCTTAAGCACACTCTTTTTTTTTTCTTTGGACCTCGACTTTAACCGCTCAGTCTCAAGCTTTTCACTTGACACCTTCACGCCACAAGCACATGGTTAGGGACAACTTGTTTTAGCCGCTTAGGCCAGGATTTTATTCCTTTGGGCCCTCCTATCCATTAATGCTCAAAGCCTTGGATCCTTTTTACCCTTGCCTGTTGGTTTAAAGGGTTATTGGCTTTTTGCTCTTGCCTCTTGGTTTAAAGAGCTCTTGGCTTTTTCTGCTTGCTTTTGCTTTTTCTTTCTTTTTTTCGCCATTTTTTTCATATATATATTTTTTTCGCAAGCTTTGTTCTTCACTGCTTTTTCTTGCTTCAAGAATCAATTTTATGATTTTTCAGATTATCAATAACATTTCTCCTTTTTCATTATTCTTTCAAGAGCCAACAATTTTAACATTCATAAACAACAAATTCAAAAGACATATGCACTGTTCAAGCATTCATTCAGAAAGCAGAAAGTATTGCCACCACATCAAAATAATTAAACTAAGCTCAAGGATGAATTTGAAATCATGTACTTCTTGTTCTTTTGTGGTTAAAATATTTTTCATTTAAGAAAGGTGATGGATTCATAGGACATTCATAGCTTTAAGACATAGACACTTAAACACTAATGATCATGTAATAAAGACACAAACATAAATAAAATATAAGGCTCAAAAACCAAAAAACAGAAAAATAAGAATAAGGAGACTAAGGAACGGGTCCACCTTAGTGAGGGTGGCGTCTTCTTCCTCTTGAAGAACCAATGGTGTTCTTGAGCTCCTCTATATCTCTTCCTTGTCTTTGTTGCTCCTCCCTCATAGCTCTTTGATCTTCTCTAATCTCACGGAGAATGATGGAGTGCTCTTGGTGTTCCATCCTTTGTTGTCCCATGTTGGAACTTAATTCTCCTAGGGAGGTGTTGATTTGCTCCCAATAGTTTTGTGGAGGAAAGTGCATCCCTTGAGGCATCTCAGGGATTTCATGGTGAGGAATTTCCTCATGCTCTTGTTGAGGTCCATGATCTCTTGTTTGCTCCATCCTTTTCTTAGTGATGGGCTTGTCCTCATCAATGAGGATGTCTCTGGTGCACAAAATCGTGATCGTTCATTCCTTGGTAACGGCGCCAAAAACTTAATACGCACGTTCATAATCTTAGTTCTTTGTCACAACTTCGCACAACTAACCAGCAAGTGCACTGGGTCGTCCAAGTAATAAACCTTACGTGAGTAAGGGTCGATCCCACGGAGATTGTCGGTTTGAAGCAAGCTATGGTCACCTTGTAAATCTCAGTCAGGCGGATTCAATTGGTTATGGAGATTTGATAATTAAAATATAATTAAAATATAAAATAAGATAGAAATACTTATGTAATTCATTGGTGAGAATTTCAGATAAGCGTATGGAGATGCTTTTATTCCTTCTGAACCTCTACTTTCCTACTGCTTTCATCCAATCATTCATACTCCTTTCCATGGCAAGCTGTATATTGGGCACCACCGTTGTCAATGGCTACATCCCGTCCTCTTAGTGAAAATGGTCCAAATGCGCTGTCACCGCACGGCTAATCATCTGTCGGTTCTCGATCATGCTAGAATAGGATTCAGTAATCCTTTTGCGTCTGTGATGAGGGGATAATTTATACGCTTTTTGGCATTGTTTTTACATAGTTTTCAGTATGATTTAGCTAGTTTTTAGTATATTTTTATTAGTTTTTAAATAAAAATCACATTTTTGGACTTTACTATGAGTTTGTGTGTCTTTCTGTAATTTCAGGTATTTTCTGGCTGAAATTGAGAGACCTGAGCAAAAATCTGATTTAGAGGCTGAAAAAGGACTACAGATGCTATTGGATTCTGACCTCCCTGCACTCAAAATGGATTTTCTGGAGCTGCAGAACTCCAAATGACGCGCTCTCAATTGCGTTAGAAAGTAGACATCCATGGCTTTCCAGCAATATATAATAGTTTACAACGCCAGTTCTCTGCCCTATTCTGGCGTTAAACGCCAGAAACAGGTTACAAGTTGGAGTTAAACGCCCAAAACAGGTTACAACCTAGCGTTTAACTCCAGAAACAGCCTAGGCACGTGTAAAGCTCAAGTCTCAGCTCCAGCACACACCAAGTGGGCCCCGGAAGTGGATTTTTGCATTATCTATCATAGTTTACCCATTTTCTGTAAACCTAGGATACTAGTTTAGTATTTAAACAACTTTTAGAGATCTATTCTGTACCTCATGACATTTTAGATCTAAACTTTGTACTCTTTGACAGCATGAGTCTCTAAACTCCATTATTGGGGGTGAGGAGCTCTGCTGTGTCTCGATGGATTAATGCAATTATTTCAGTTTTCTATTCAAACACGCTTATTTCTATCTAAGATATTCATTCGCACTTCAATATAAAGAAGGTGATGATCCGTGACACTCATCACCATTCTCAACCTATGAACGCGTGCCTGACAACCACCTTCGTTCTACCTTCGATTGAATGAGTATCTCTTGGATTCCTTAATCAGAATCTTCGTGGTATAAGCTAGAATCCATTGGCAGCATTCTTGAGAATCTGAAAAGTCTAAACCTTGTCTGTGGTATTCCGAGTAAGATTCAAGGATTGAATGACCGTGACGAGCTTTAAACTTACGAGTGTTGGGCGTAGTGACAGATGCAAAAGGATCAATGGATCCTATTCCGACATGATCGAGAACCGACAGATGATTAGCCGTGCGGTAACAGTGCACCTGGACCATTTTCACTGAGAGGACGGATGGTAGCCATTAACAACGGTGATCCACCAACACACAGCTTGCCATAGGAGGAACCTTGCGTGCGTGAAGAAGAAGACAGGGGGAGAGCAGAGATTCAGAAGATAAAGCATCTCCAAAACTCCAACATATTCTCCATTACTGCATAACAAGTACTAGTTAATTTATGCTTTGTACTCTTCATAAATATAATCACTCTTATCATTAATTTCCTGACTAAGAATTAGAAAATAACCATAGCTTGCTTCAAGCCGACAATCTCCATGGGATCGACCCTTACTCACGTAAGGTATTACTTGGACGACCCAGTGCACTTGCTGGTTAGTGGTACGAGTTGTGAAAAGTGTGATTTACAATTCGTGCACCAAGTTTTTGGCGCCGTTGCCGGGGATTTGTTCGAGTTTAGACAACTGACGGTTTATTTAGTTGCTTAGATTAGGAAAAATTCAACTTTTTAGTTTAGAGTCACTAAAATTGCATCTTCTGTTATTGTTTTTGGTTGAAAATTTTTTTTAAATCCTTATTTTCTCTTTTTAAATTTTTCGAAAATTTTTATAAACTAATAATTGAGTTTTTCTGTTTGAGTTTAGTTTCATATTTTAAGTTTGGTGTCAATTGCATGTTTTTGTTTTCTTTTAAATTTTCGAATTTGTGTTCATTGTTCTTTCTTGATCTTCAAGTTGTTCTTGCTATTTTTCTTATTTGAAATTTAGTTAATCCTTGCATTTGTTGAATGTGTCTATGTTCTTGTGAATAGTTGCTCCTTTGAGTCTTTCTTTCTAAAATCTTTTCAAAAATCATTTTTCTTTGATTAAATCTTGTGTCAAGTTTTAAGTTTGGTATTTTCTTGTCAGTTTTTATTTAATTTTCGAAAATTTATTTTTGGTTTTCTAAAAATTTTAAGTTTGGTGTTTTTTTTATGTTCTTGAGTCCTTTGAGTCTTTGAATTTCTGTTCTTCGTGTTCTTGTGAATCTTCAAGGTGTTCTTGAGTCTTTCTTGTGTTTTGATCTTAAAATTTTTATGTTTGGTGTTCCTTAGTGTTTCTCCTCCAAATTTTTGAAAATAAGGAGCATTAGATCTAAAATTTTAAGTTCTATGTCTTTTTATTATTTTTCTCTTTCCTCATTGAATTCAAAAATATCTTTTTCCTTTATTTTAATTGATTTTTCGAAGATTACCTTTATAAATTCAGATTTTTATTTTAAAAAATCAAATCTTTTCAAAATTCAAAATTTTTTTCAAAAATTATATCCAAAGTTTTTCTAATCTTCTTAATTAAGCAATTACTTTCATTTTCAAATTTATTTTTCTCTTGGTTTTCAAAATTTACATTCTAATTTCTAATTATTTTATTTTATCTTATTATTTTTAATTATCTTGATAATTTGGTTTATTCTACTTAAATAAAATAAAAAAAATAAAAATATATTTTCTTTGCAATTCATATCAATTCCATTTTATCCATCATGGATCTAAGTGGAAATGAATAGTCCAGAAGGACTCTGGGGTCATATGGTAATCCCACTGCTGCTACATATGGGAGTAGTATCTGTATACCTTCCATCAGAGCAGGCAGTTTTGAGCTAAATCATCAGCTCATTGTCATGGTGCAGTAAAACTGCCAGTATTCCAGTCTTCCACAGGAAGAACCTACTGAGTTTCTGGCACAATTCTTGCAAATTGCTGACACAGTACGTGACAAGGAGGTAGATCAGGATGTATACAGACTGTTACTGTTTCTGTTTGCTGTAAAAGATCAAGCTAAAAGGTGGTTAAATAACCAACCCACAGCAAGCATAAGGACATGGAAATAGTTATCAGACAAATTCCTGAATCAATATTTCCCTCCAAAAAGGATGACACAGCTAAGGCTGGACATCCAAGGCTTTAAACAAGAGGATGATGAATCCCTTTATAATTCCTGGGAGAGGTACAGAGGGATGCTAAGGAAATGCCCCTCTGAAATGTTTTCAGAATGGGTGCAATTAGATATCTTCTACTATGGGCTTACAGAAAGAGCTCAGATATATCTAGACCACTCAGCTGGTGGATCAATACACATGAGAAAAACTATTAAAGAGGCTCAAGAGCTTATTGATATAGTTGCTAGAAATCAGCATCTGTACATAAGTAGTGGGTCCTCCATAAAAGAAGAAGCCAAAGCAGTGTCTACTGAACTTGGACCTCCAGAACAAGTTGCTGAACTCAATCAACAATTGTGTTTTCTAACAAAACAGCTAGCAGAATTTAAGGAAATTCTACAAGACACTAAAAATGCTAATAAAAATATGGAAGCACAATTGAATCAGACAAAGCAGCAGTTATCAAAGTAGATAACAGAAGAGTGCCAGGCAGTTCAATTAAGAAGTGAAAAAACATTAAATACCTCACTTCAGAGCAGCAGAAAGCCAAGGAAAGAACAACTGACAGAGGATGAGCAAAATATTATCCAAAATCTCTCTGAGGATAGTAAGAGCCCAGAGAGGAACAATTCTGGCATTCAAACGCCAGAAACAGGCAAGGAGCTGGCGTCAAACGCCCAATGGAAGCTCAGTTCTGGCATTCAAACGCCAGAAACAGGTAAGAAGTTGGCGTTCAGCGCCAATCAAGCTTCTAACCCTGGCATTCAAACGCCAGTGAGGGATCAAACACACACAGGTACTGATAACAACCCCTCTAAAAAGGCTTCTCCAACCACCTCTGTAGGAAATAAATATGCAACAACCAAGGTTGAGGAATACAAAGCCAAGATGCCTTATCCTCAAAAACTCCGCCAAGAGGAGCAGGATAAGCAATTTGCCCGCTTTACAGACTATCTCAAGACTCTTGAAATAAAGATTCCATTTGCAGAGGCACTTGAGCAAATACCCTCTTATGCCAAGTTCATGAAAGAGATCTTGAGTCATAAAAAGGATTGGAGAGAAACTGAAAGAGTTCTCCTCACTGAAGAATGCAGTGCAGTAATTCTGAAAAGCTTCCCAGAAAAGCTTAAAGATCCCGTGAGCTTTATGATACCATGCATATTAGAGGATAATTGCACCGAGACAGCTTTATGTGATCTTGGGGCAAGCATCAACCTAATACCTGCATCCACTATCAGAAAGCTTGGTTTAACTGAAGAAGTCAAACCAACCCGGATATGTCTCCAACTTGCTGATGGCTCCATTAAATACCCATCAGGCGTGATTGAAGACATGATTGTCAGGGTTGGGCCATTCGCCTTCCCCACTGACTTTGTAGTTCTGGAAATAGAGGAGCACAAGAGTGCTACTCTCATTCTAGGAAGACCTTTCCTAGTAACTGGACGAACTCTCATTGATGTCCAAAAGGGGGAAGTAACCCTGAGAGTCAATGAGGATGAGTTTAAGTTGAATGCTGTCAAAGCCATGCAGCATCCAGACACACCAAAAGACTTCATGAAAGTTGATCTTATTGACTCTTTGCTAGAGGAGATCAACATGGCTGAGAGTCTCGAATCAGAGCTCAAACCATTACCACCATCCCTGAAATATGCATTTCTGGGAGAAGGTGACACTTTTCCGGTGATCATAAGCTCTGCTTTAAATCCCCTGGAAGAGGAAGCGCTACTTCAAGTGCTAAGGACACACAAGACAGCTCTTGGGTGGTCCATAAGTGATCTTAAGGGCATCAGCCCAGCAAGATGCATGCACAAGATCCTATTGGAGAACGATTCTAAGCCAGTGGTTCAACCACAGAGGCAGCTAAATCCAGCCATAAAGGAAGTGGTGCAGAAAGAGGTCACCAAGTTACTGGAGGCTGGGATTATTTATCCTATTTCTGATAGCCCCTGGGTGAGCCCTGTCCAAGTTGTCCCCAAAAAGGGAGGCATGATAGTGGTTCATAATGAAAAAAATGAACTGGTTCCTACAAGAACAGTTACAGGGTGGCGCATGTGTATTGTGTAACAACCCCGATTTTCGTGTACGTGAGATCTTTTTTGGAAATACGGATTTCTCCAGAAGATCAGTAAGGGGAGAACTTCTGCTATATCATCAAGTATCTCAATCCTCATTGTCATTATGTCATCTTTAAGATAGAACCTTTTCTGAGGCAAGTTCGATAATGTAGTCACGAAGAACCCAGTTTTTGAACCGTATCGGTTAGGAGTTTTGATTCTGTTTTTCGTAAATAGTCTCAGTTTGATGAACCGGACTCGATTCATGAGAGAAGAGAGATAATAGGATAATACTATCATTATATTAGTATTATAAGCTTCTTGAATGATATTATAAGGTTACCTGGTCAGTTTTAGTTAAAAATAGAAAATTGGTTTAAACGGATTCACAGTTTACTGGTGCAGCTTAGCACCAGCACTCTCTGATGACTTTAGCAATGCTAAGGCCTCATTATACATGTTTTATTCTCATAATAAATATGTTACTAGTTTCATTTATGCTAGTAGCTCAGAAAATAATTTTTTAGAGATGTTTTGACAAGTGTTCCGATACATCTAGTTTTAGTAGTTATACACCTGAAATATTTTAATATTATTTTAATCCACCTCCAAGCCAACCAATAAAAACTCACCCTACACCCCCAAGACACTCCAAGGCTGTCTCATTTCTTCATTTTGGCCGAAAATAACAAGAGAGAAAAGAGAAAAACTTTCATGAACACTTAATCTTCAAAGCTTGATTTCTTCTGAACTAAAACTCAAATCAAAATTCCGATTTCACCAAAATGATCCTCTCTTCTTCCTCTACATAACCATATAATATATCAAGGCTAGAAATAAGGTGAGATGGCTTTTTCCCACCCACTTCAATTTGGTTTTCAAGGAAACATGCTTAAACATGTGTTTTCTTGATGTTCTTCTTTAGGAATCATGTTTAACTTGACTTGAGGGCCAAGAAACATTAATTTTCAGCATGTCTAAGGTGAGATATCTCTTCCTAACGTGCAGAGGGAGATTTGGTCAGTTGAGAGTTTGTGGATTTAAAGTTGTTCTTGATGTGATTTAGGAGGAAAAAGTGCTAAAGGACCACCTGAAAGTCTAACTAAATTAGGAGCAGCAAAACCAGGTAGGGTATCACAAAATTAATCTTGATTATTTGTGTTTAAGTTGTGTCAATGTTGTATGATTTGGCTGTGCTAAAATTTGGTTGCATATATGATTGATTCTTGGTGAAAATTTGGTGAAAATTTGATGAAATTTGATGAAATTCAAGCTTTAAAGTTCATGTTCTTGGGGCAGCTGGAAAAATGAAACCCTAGAGCTTAAATTGGGGTTCAATTTGTGTTAAAATCATGTAGAAAAGATGGTGTTTTAGTGGCTGCTAATTTATTATGAATTATAGTAAAAATCGGTTGCTGAAAAGACTGAAAAACGGGTAAAAACAGAGAAAGAATCTGAAGAATTTATGAAGAACACGAAGAACACTTTGAGTGTGGTGAAGAACAATGAAGAACACCTTTTTGATTCATAAAAGGGCAAGGAAGTAATTAATTTGGTGTTTTGGGGGTTATTTTTTAATTTCTGAAAGTTAGGATGGTTAAAGTAGAAATATTAAAAGTTACGGGTGGTAAAAAGTGAATTTTAAAGGTTAAAAGTTAAAGTGGGGTAATTTTCGAAAATTAAATGATAAAATAATAAATAATAATAAAATAATGCAGAAAAGGCAGTTTTCTGTAAAAGCCTTAGAAAGACAACTTTAAGTGTAGAATCTCATAATTACCTTCATAAAATACTTAGGGAGTGGTAAGAACATATTAGTGAGGCAAAGATAAAGGAAAGATAAAAAGTTGAAGAAAAGATAAGAACCAAAGAAAATTCTGTAAAGTTTTAATGACAGAAAAATAGACAGAGATTAGTGAACGAACTAGGGCAACATAGTCAGTCCTTGAGTTGCGGTTAGGGTTAAGTATAATATGAAAAGTTCAACTGTTTCAGTATAGACTTAATGAACCTATACTTGGAACACACTAACTATTCATACTGAAATTTACATAAGCTTTAAATACATATGTTAAGCAGAGAAATCAAAGCAGAGTAAAGAAACACAGAGAACAGAGTAACCAGAAAAGAATAAAGGGATACAGAGAAAAGAGTAATCAGAGCAAAGTAAAAAGACAAAGAGAAAAGACTAATGTGATAAAGAGAAATGGTTTGAGTTAAGATGTTGTAAAAGTATAAGCTGTAGAGTTTGTATAGCATGATTGAACAGAGAAAGAAAGAGGTACTACATAAGAATGTGAAAGTGATGATGAATAATGAGAATATTAATGAATGATGACAATGAGAATGATTATGTAAGAATCTGCTACAGAGAGGCAGTCAGATAGATGGTGGTACGACCACTGAGAACGCTTTCCTGGGATACCTTGCTATAATGCTTTATTGTAAGACAGAGGTTGCTTACAGAGGTATCGAGATGAGTGTGCTCCTGTAAGACAGAGGTTGCTTGCAGTGAGTGTGTTGTTGCTCCTGTAAGATAAAGGTTGCTTACAGTGAGTGTGTTGTGCTCCTGTAAGACAGAGGTTGCTTACAGTGAGTGTGTTGGGCGTATATCGGCTAATAAGTGCCGCCTTGCAAGACAAAGGTTGCTTGCAGTGGATATTGCCAACAGAAAAGCCTTATCCAGACAGAGGTTGCTGGATAACGTCGGGAGCGGGTTAGTAACCGACAGATGAGCTCATTACCTGCACTAGGGCTAGACATGCATCACACTTGGTTATGCATTTCCTCTGTTATGATTGTTGTATGAGTGTATGCTTTCTTGTTTGTATTCTATAATCTGTGTCTGTGTTTTATTTTCTTGTATTCTTTTGTTTGTGTTCTGCTTTCTATTTTCTCTAATTTCTCTATTTATCTGCATCTTCTGTTTACTACTTCACTGTATTTTGCTATTCGTTTGTGAAACAACATAGAATTAATGAACATAACTAATAACCCTAGCCCTACTAAGAACTCCCCAGTTCTTACCCCTTCTCTCTCCCTTCCCCAATCAGATGGAAGCATGAGTTCCCTTCCGTAGTTCGCTGACGATCATACGCAAAAAGGATTCCGTTCTAGGTAGTCTAGGGTGAATCTCGTTCTTTGTTTATCTGTATATAGTGTGAGGCCAGCCAACGTCTGCACCCTGCTTATCTACAAACTTTAACCTAAGTCCTCCATATGATGTTGCTGTTATGTGGCCACTCGATGAAGTACTTGAGAGACGCTCTTTGATGACATATGATCGTGCAGAGGATTAGTAGACGCCCTTCCACCCTTTGATGACGATCCACTTGACTTGAGTTTTGAAGACCGAGAACGTACTTTCCCTCGCTTTAGTAGTTTAGAGGGACTGGGTGAGTATAGAGTCTAGGCTAGCCTGGGCGCCAGCTTAGGGACTTCTTGAACAGGTCAGGACCTGGGATGTTGTATGTATATATATGTATATAGTTATTATCTAGCTATGTCTAGGCGTGTTCTAACTAAAAGTCTATACTCTAACAAAGGCTGGATCACCGAATATTGTCAATGGCTTGTGATGTATTTATGTGTGGTTGTTTATAATTGTTTTATATATTATCAGTTGTGAATTGATTATGAATGATACTGTTTGTTAATCCAAACATTTTTTAAAAAAAATATCTCGCAAAATAACTACGCTTTTAACAACGAATCAGGCTCATATAATAAATAATAGATAATAATTAGGAAGACAAGTTGGTAGCGCTCAGTTTCTAGTATGATCATGACATACCAGAAATTAGGTCGTTACAATTTGGTATCAGAGCAGTTTGTTCCCAGTAGAGCCTGGGGAGTGGACTGACTATGCTTCATTGTATACTCTACTTGTGCGTCTCATGCTGTTAGGGTATCTTTAAGATACATTTGGCATGAATGTTTATGAGTGCTCATTTTGAGAATGTTCGTACTTAACTTGAGATATTAAGACTGATCACCTTAATGTTGATTGTTTGGTGCGGATAAGACCTCAATGACTGTGAATAGGCATGGTTTAATCGAGCTATGAATGACGAATCGATGCGAGGTGCAGCTATCTTCATAGCTGTTATGATCTCCATGCCTATGACTATGTGAGATTTGGATGCTGTAAGGAACGGACCTACCTCTTCATCAGGATGGCTTGAAGAAAGTAGATCACTTGAAGATGGATTCTGCACGTGGCTGAAATTTTGAGGGAAAAATTTTCTTTTAGGATGGTAGAATGTAACAACCCCGATTTTCGTGTACGTGAGATCTTTTTTGGAAATACGGATTTCTCCGGAAGATCAGTAAGGGGAGAACTTCTGCTATATCATCAAGTATCTCAATCCTCATTGTCATTATGTCATCTTTAGGATAGAACCTTTTCTAAGGCAAGCTCGATAACGTAGTCACGAAGAACCCAGTTTTTGAACCGTATCGGTTAGGAGTTTTGATTCTATTTTTCAAAAATAGTCTCAGTTTGACGAACCGGAATCGATTCATGAGAGAAGAGAGATAATAGGATAATATTATCATGATATTATTATTAGAAGCTTTTTGAATGATATTATAAGGTTACCTGGTCAGTTTTAGTTAAAAACAGAAAATTGGTTTAACCGGGTTCACAGTTTACTGGTGCAGCTTAGCACCAGCACTCTCTGATGACTTTAGCAATGCCTCATTATACATGTTTTATTCTATAATAAATACGTTACTAGTTTCATTTATGTTAGTAGCTCAGAAAATAATTTTTTAGAGATGTTTTGACAAGTGTTCCGATACATCTAGTTTTAGTAGTTATACACCTGAGATATTTTAATATTATTTTAATCCACCTCCAAGCCAACCAATAAAAACTCACCCTACACCCACAAGACACTCCAAGGCTGTCTCATTTCTTCATTTTGGCCGAAAATAACAAGAGAGAAAAGAGAGAAACTTTCATGAACACTTAATCTTCAAAGCTTGATTTCTTCTGAACTAAAACTCAAATCAAAATTCCGATTTCACAAAAATGATCCTCTATTCTTCCTCTACGTAACCATATAACATCTCAAGGCTGGAAATAAGGTGAGATGGCTGTCTTCCTCCCACTTCAATTTGGTTTTCAAGGAAACATGCTTAAACATGTGTTTTCTTGATGTTCTTCCTTAGGAATCATGTTTAACTTGACTTGAGGGCCAAGAAATGTTAATTTCCAGCAAGTCTAGAGTGAGATATCTCTTCCTAACGTGCTGAGAGAGATTTGGTCAGTTTAGAGTTTGTGAATTTAAAGTTGTTCTTGATGTGATTTAGGAGGAAAAACTGCTAAAGGACCACCTGAAAGTCTAACTGAATTAGGAGCAGCAAAACCAGGTAGGGTGTCACGAAATTAATCTTGATTATTTGTGTTTAAGTTGTGTGAATTTTGTATGATTTGGCTGGGCTAAAAATTGGTTGCATATATGATTGATTCTTGGTGAAAATTTGGTGAAATTTTGATGAAATTTGATGAAATTCAAGCTTTAAAGTTCATGTTCTTGGGGCAGCTGGAAAAATGAAACCCTAGAGCTTAAATTGGGGTTCAATTTATGTTAAAATTATGTAGAAAATATGGGGTTTTAGTGGCTGCTAATTTATTATGAATTATAGTAAAAATCGATTGCTGAAAAGACTGAAAAACGGGTAAAAACAGAGAAAGAATCTGAAGAATTTACGAAGAACATGAAGAACACTTTGAGTGTGGTGAAGAAAAATGAAGAACACCTTTTTGATTCATAAAAGGGCAAGGAAGTAATTAATTTGGTGTTTGGGGGGTTATTTTGTAATTTCTGAAAGTTAGGGTGGTTAAAGTAGAAATATTAAAAGTTACGGGTGGTAAAAAGTGAATTTTAAAGGTTAAAAGTTAAAGTGGGGTAATTTTCGAAAATTTAATGATAAAATAATAAATAATAATAAAATATTAAATAATAATATTTAATTAAAAATAATATTTTAATAAAAATAATAAAATAATACAGAAAATGCAGTTTTCTGTAAAAGCCTTAGAAAGACAACTTTAAGTGCAGAATCTCATAATTACCTTCATAAAACACTTAGGGAGTGGTAAGAACATATTAGTGAGGCAAAGATAAAGGAAAGATAAAAAGTTGAAGAAAAGATAAGAACCAAAGAAAATTCTGTAAAGTTTTAATGACAGAAAAATAGACAGAGATTAGTGAACGAACTAGGGCAACATAGTTAGTCCTTGATTTGCGGTTAGGGTTAAGTATAATATGAAAAGTTAAACTGTTTTAGTATAGACTTAATGAACCTATACTTGGAACAGACTAAATATTCATACCGAAATTTACATAAGCTTTAAATACATATGTTAAGCAGAGAAATCAAAGCAGAGTAAAGAAACACAGAAAACAGAGTAACCAGAGAAGAATAAAGGGATACAGAAAAAAGAGTAATCAGAGCAAAGTAAAAAGACAAAGAGAAAAGAGTAATGTGATAAAGAGAAATGGTTTGAGTTAAGATGTTGTAAAAGTGAAAGCTGTAGAGTTTGTATAGCATGATTGAACAGAGAAAGAAAGAGGTACTGCATAAGAATGTGAAAGTGATGATGAATAATGAGAATGTTAATGAATGATGATAATGAGAATGATTATGTAAGAATCTGCTGCAGAGAGGCAGTCAGATAGATGGTGGTACGACCACTGAGAACGCTTTCCTGGGATACCTTGCTATAATGCTTTATTGTAAGACAGATGTTGCTTACAGAGGTATCGAGATGAGTGTGCTCCTGTAAGATAGAGGTTGCTTCCAGTGAGTGTGTTGTTGCTCCTGTAAGACAAAGGTTGCTTACAGTGAGTGTGTTGTGCTCCTATAAGACAGAGGTTGCTTACAGTGAGTATGTTGGGCGTATATGGGCTAATACGTGCCGCCTTGCAAGACAAAGGTTGCTTGCAGTGGATATTGCCAACAAGAAAGCCTTATCCAGACAGAGGTTGCTGGATAACGTCGGGAGCGGGTTAGTAACCGACAGATGAGCTCATTACCTGCACTAGGGCTAGACATGCATCACACTTAGTTGTGCATTTCCTCTGTTATGATTGTTGTATGAGTGTATGCTTTCTTGTTTGTATTCTATAATATGTGTCTGTGTTTTATTTTCTTGTATTCTTTTGTTTGTGTTCTGCTTTCTATTTTCTCTAATTTCTCTATTTATCTGCATCTTCTGTTTACTACTTCACTGTATTCTGCTATTCGTCTGTGAAACAACATAAAATTAATGAACATAACTAATAACCCCGGCCTTACTAAGAACTCCCCAATTCTTACCCCTTCTCTCTCCCTTCCCCCTTCAGATGGAAGCATGAGTTCCCTTCCGTAGTTCACTGACGATCGTACGCAAAAAGGATTCCGCTCTAGGTAGTCTTCTGAGTCTAGGGTGAATCTCGTTCTTTGTTTATATGTATATAATGTGAGGCCAGCCAACGTCTGCACCCTGCTTATCTACAAACTTTAAACTAAGTCCTCCATATGATATTGTTGTTATGTGGCCACTCGATGAAGTACTTGAGAGACGCTCTTTGATGACATATGATCGTGCAGAGGATTAATAGACGACCTTCCACCCTTTGATGATGATCCACCTGACTTGAGTTTTGAAGACCTATAACGTACTTTCCCTCGCTTTAGTAGTTTAGAGGGACTGGGTGAGTATAGAGTCTAGGCTTGCCTGGGCGCCAGCTTAGGGACTTCTTGAACAGGTCAGGACCTGGGATGTTGTATGTATATATATGTATATAGTTATTATCTAGCTATGTCTAGGGGTGTTCTAACTAAAAGTCTATACTTTAACAAAGGCTAGATCACCGAATATTGTCAACTGCTTGTGATGTATTTATGTGTGGTTGTTTATAATTGTTTTATATATTATCAGTTGTGAATTGATTATGAATAATACTGTTTGTTAATCCAAACGTTTTTAAAAAAAATATCTCGCAAAATAACTACGCTTTTAACAATAAATCAGGCTCATATAATAAATAATAGATAATAATTAGGAAGACAAGTTGGTAGCGCTCAGTTTCTAGTATGATCATGACATACCAGAAATTGGGTCGTTACATATTGACTACAGAAGGCTCAATACAGCCACCAGAAAGGATCATTTTCCTTTACCATTCATAGACCAGATGCTAGAAAGACTAGCAGGTCATGATTATTACTGCTTTTTGGATGGCTATTCAGGCTACAACCAAATTACAGTAGATCCTCAGGATCAAGAGAAAATAGCATTCACATGTCCATCTAGAGTATTTGCCTACAGAATGATGCCATTTGGGCTGTGTAATGCACCTGCAACCTTTCAGAGATGCATGCTCTCTATTTTCTCTGATATGGTGGAAAAATTTCTGGAAGTCTTCATGGATGACTTCTCAGTATATGGAGACTCATTCAGCTCCTATCTTGATCACCTGACATTGGTTCTGAAAAGATGCCAAGAGACTAATTTGGTTTTAAACTAGGAAAAATGTCACTTTATGGTGACTGAAGGGATTGTCCTTGGGCATAAGATTTTGAACAAGGGAATAGAGGTGGATCAAGTTAAGGTAGAGGTAATTGAAAAATTACCACCACCTGCCAATGTCAAGGCAATCAGAAGCTTTTTGGGGCATGCAAGATTCTATAGAAGGTTTATAAAGGATTTTTCAAAAATTGCAAAACCTCTGAGCAATCTGCTAGCTGCTGACACGCCATTTGTGTTTGACACAGAGTGTCTGCAGGCATTTGAAACTCTAAAAGCTAAGTTGGTCATAGCACCAGTAATTTCTGCACCAGACTGGACATTACCATTTGAACTAATGTGTGATGCCAGTGACCATGCCATTGGTGCAGTATTGGGGCAGAGGCATGATAAGCTTCTGCATGTCATTTATTATGCTAGCCGTGTTTTAAATGATGCCCAGAAAAATTACACAACCATAGACAAAGAATTGCTTGCAGTGGTTTATGCCATTGACAAGTTTAGATCATACTTAGTAGATCAAAAGTGATTGTGAACACTGACCATGCTGCTCTTAAATATCTACTTACAAAGCAGGATTCAAAACCCAGGCTCATAAGATGGGTGTTGCTTCTGCAAGAGTTTGATATAGAAATAAGAGACAGAAAAGGGACAAAAAATCAAGTGGCTGATCATCTGTCCCGGATAGAACCAGTAGAAGAGGTGTCCTTTCCCTCTATTGAGATCTCTGAAACTTTCCGGATGAGCATTTGTTCGCCATTCAGGTAACACCATGGTTTGCAGACATTGCAAACTATAAAGCTGCAAGGTTCATACCCAAGGAGTACAGCAGGCAACAAAAGAAAAATTAATTACTGATGCAAAGTACTACTTGTGGGATGAACCCTATCTCTTTAAGAGATGTGCAGACGGAATAATCCGTAGGTGTGTGCCTAGAGAAGAAGCACAGAAGATCTTATGGAATTGCCATGGGTCACAATATGGAGGTCATTTCGGAGGTGAGCGAACAGCCATCAAGGTCCTCCAATGTGGCTTCTACTGGCCTACCCTCTATAGAGATTCCCGAGAGTTTGTACGTAACTGTGACAGTTGCCAGAGATCTGGTAATCTGCCTCATAGTTATGCCATGCCTCAACAAGGAATCTTAGAGATTGAGTTGTTTGATGTATGGGGTATTGACTTCATGGGGCCTTTCCCACCATCATACTCAAACACTTATATTCTGGTTGCAGTCGACTATGTATCCAAATGGGTAGAGGCCATTGCCACACCCACTAATGATACTAAGACAGTGCTGAAGTTCCTCCAGAAATATATCTTCAGCAGGTTTGGTGTCCCTAGAGCACTAATTAGTGATGGGGGCACTCACTTCTGCAACAAACAGCTTTACTCTGCTATGGTCCGGTATGGAATTAGTCACAAGGTGGCAACTCCATATCATCCACAGACAAACGGGCAAGCTAAAGTCTCTAATAGAGAACTAAAAAGAATCTTGGAATGGACTGTAAGTACCCGTAGACAGGATTGGGCGAGAAGCTTGGATGATGCTCTGTGGACGTACAGAACAGCATTCAAGACTCCTATAGGGACCTCTCCATACCAGCTTGTGTATGGTAAGGCCTGCCATCTGCCCGTGGAACTGGAACATAAGGCCTATTGGGATACCAGATTCTTAAACTTTGATGCCAGACTAGCTGGAGAAAAAAGGTTGCTCCAGCTAAATGAACTAGAGGAATTCAGACTCACTGCTTTCAAAAATGCCAAGCTTTACAAAGAGAAAGTAAAAAGGTGGCATGACAGAAAGCTTTCATCTAGAGTCTTTGAACCAAGACAGAAGGTTCTACTGTTTAACTCTAGGCTCAGGCTATTCCCCAGGAAACTGAAATCCCGGTGGAGGGGGCCATATGTGATTACAAGTATGTCACCATATGGCTATATGGAGCTTCAAGACATTGATTCTAATAAAAAGTTTATTGTTAATGGACAGAGAATCAAGCATTATCTTGAAGGCAATGTTGAGCAAGAGTGCTCAAGGCTAAGGCTAGATTAAAAGCTCAGCAAGGTCCAGCTAACAACAATAAAGAAGCACTTGCTGGGAGGCAACCCAGCCATTAGCAAAGCTTTTTATTTATTTATTTATTTTTAAATATACAAGTTTAATATAAATAATCTTCAAGGTAAAGAATCAATTGCATAAGTTCACAGGGTTACAGAAGGATTTAGAATGCAAAACAAGGAGAAGGAGCTCACTGGCAAGAAAACGCCAGTAAGACGTATAATTGGGCGTTAAACGCCAGAATGGGCACCATTCTGGGCGTTTAACGCCCAGTGATGAAAGATTTCTGGCGTTTAACGCCAACCAGAAGCAACAGCTGGGCGTTAAATGCCCAAAAGAGGCTACAGATGGGCGTTAAACGCCCAAAACAAGCAGCAGTTGGGCGTTTAACACCAGGATTGTGGAGGGGAGGAAGTTCTTGTATAAACATGTTCCATACTTTCTTTTTTCAAACTTTTTTTTCCAAAAATTTTTAAAATATCTTAATCCTAAAATTAAATCTTTCTCAATTCTTCTTCAACCTCTTCTCAAATCTTTTTCAAAACAAATCTATCTTTTTCAAAATTCTTTTTTTCAAACTCATCAATATCTTTTTCAAATCTTCACAATATTTTTAGAAAAAATCTATCTTTTTCAAATATCTTTCATATCTTTTCAATTTTAAATTACATCTTTTCCTATCTTACTTATCTTTTCCAAATCACATTTTCTATCATATCTTTTTAAAAGATTTTCGAAAACCCACCCCCTTCCCTTTAAATCCTCGTTCGGCCTCCCCCTCTCTTCCATAATTCGAACTTGGCTCTCCCTCTATCCCTCTCCTTTCTTTTATTTTGCTTGAGGACAAGAAAACCTCTAAGTTTAGTGTGTTTATCCATGATCACTAAGCCAATACCCACCAAGATCATGGCTCCTAAGGGAAAACAAACCAACTCAAGAGGCAAGAAAGAGAATATTCCAAAACCACTTTGGAATCAAGGTTAGTTCTTAACCAAAGAACATTTAGACCATTACTACAAAATAATGGGTCTAAGGTCAGTGATCCCGGAAGTTAAATTCGATCTAAAAGAAGACGAATATCTGGAGATCCAAGAACAAATTCAAAACAGGAGCTAGAAAGTCCTAGCTAATCCTGAAACAAAGGTGGGAAGAAACATGGTACATGAATACTACTCTAAACTATGGCAAACAGACAGGCAGAGAATAGCTAGAACCGCATTCTATGATTATCGAACTCTGGTCAGAGGAAAGATTGTTCACACCCACCCTGACAAAATAAGGGAGATCTTCAAGCCGCCTCAACTGCAAGATGACCCAGACTCCTTTAATAGGAGAATGATGAGACCAAATCAGAGCTTGGACAAAATCTTAGAGGACATATGCCTCCCTGGAGCCAAATGGACAACCAACACAAAGGGTGTCCCAAACCAACTCAAAAGAGGAGATCTCAAACCAGTCGCCAGAGGTTGACTGGACTTTATTGGGCACTCTACACTGCTCACTAGCAACCACTCTGAAGTCACCATCAAAAGAGCAGTGATGATCCATTGCATTATGCTGGAAAAAGAAGTGAAATTTCATCAGCTGATTTCTTGTGAGCTTTACAAAATTTCAAACAAGAACTCCAAAGATGCCAAATTGGCTTATCCAAGCTTGATCTCACTGTTATGTAAAGATGTTGGAGTAAAGATGGGAGTAGATGAGTATATTTCAGTTGAGCAACCAATCACCAAAAAGTCAATGGAAGGACAAGTGCAGGACGATCCCATCAAGTGGAGAGCACAGGAGTTCCTCCCGGAAATTCCTCAATTTGAATACTGGGGGCGCCTAGAAGCATCTATCACCAAGTTGCAAGAAGCTATGGATCAACTAAAGGAAGAACATCAAAATCAAAACAGCATGCTCTGCAAGCTGCTTAGGGAACAAGAAGAGCAAGGGCGTGAACTGAAAGAACTGAAGCGCTAGAAGCTATCTCTTGAAGGGCCAAGCAATCCACAGACTAAAGAGGCATCTACCTCCCAAAGCAAAGGTTGTTGAGTCCTAACTCTGTGATAACCTTTTATCTATTTTAAGAGTTTATGAGCATTAAAATTAGAGTCATTTGTCTTTATGTCTTTAGTTTTTTTTCTTTTATTGCTAAGTGTCTGCTTTTATGCCTAATTTATATTATTTCCAATAAATAATAAATAAAGATCAGAGTCTATGCCTTAAAGTTATGAACATCTTATGAATCCATCACCTTTCTTAAATAAAAAAATGTTTTAATTACAAAAGAACAAGAAGTACATGGTTTCGAATTCATCCTTGAAACTAGTTTAATTATTTTGATGTGGTGACAATACTTTTTATTTTCTGAATGAATGCTTGAACAATGCATATGTCTTTTGAATTTGTTGTTTATGAATGTTAAATATGTTGGCTCTTGAAAGAATGATGAAAAAGAAGAAATGTTATTGATAATCTGAAAAATCATAAAATTGATTCTTGAAGCAACAAAAAGCAGTGAATACAAAAGCTTGCGAAAAAAAATATGGCGAAAAAAAAGGGGGAAGAAAAAGAAAAAGCAAGCAGAAAAACCCAAAAGCTCTTTAAACCAAAAGGCAAGAGCAAAGAGCCAATAGCCCTTAAAACCAAAAGGCAGGGGTAATAAAAAAGATCCAAGGCTTTGAGCATCAGTGGATAGGAGGGCCTAAAGGAATAAAATCCTGGCCGAAGCGGCTAAACCAAGCTGTCCCTAACCATGTGCTTGTGGCGTGAAGGTGTCAAGCCAAAAGCTTGAGACTGAGTGGTTAAAGTCAAGATTCAAAGCAAAAACAGAGTGTGCTTAAGAACCCTGGACACCTCTAACTGGGGACTCTAGCAAAGCTGAGTCACAATCTGAAAAGGTTCACCCAGTTTTGTGTCTGTGGCATTTATGTATTCGGTGGTAATACTGGAAAACAAAGTGCTTAGGGCCACAGCCAAAACTCATAAAGTAGTTGTGTTCAAGAATCAACATACTAAACTAGAAAAATCAATAATACTATCTAAAATCTAAGTTCCTATAGATGCCAATCATTCTTAACTTCAATGGATAAAGTGAGATGCCAAAACTATTCAAGAGGCAAAAAGCTACTAGTCCCGCTCATCTGATTGGAGCTCAGTTTCATTGATATTTTGGAATTTATAGTATATTCTCTTCTTTTTATCCTATTTGATTTTCAGTTGCTTGGGGACAAGCAACAATTTAAGTTTGGTGTTGTGATGAGTGAATAATTTATACGCTTTTTGGCATTGTTTTTACATAGTTTTCAGTATGATTTAGCTAGTTTTTAGTATATTTTTATTAGTTTTTAAATAAAAATCACATTTATGGACTTTACTATGAGTTTGTGTGTCTTTTTGTAATTTCAGATATTTTCTGGCTGAAATTGAGGGACCTGAGCAAAAATCTGATTTAGAGGCTGAAAAAGGACTGCAGATGCTGTTGGATTCTGACCTCCCTGTACTCAAATTGAATTTTCTGGAGCTACAGGAGTTCAAATGGCACGCTCTCAATTGCTTTGGAAAGTAGACATCTAGGGCTTTCCAGAAATATATAATAGTCCATACTTTGCCCGGGTTTAGATGATGCAAACTGGCATTCAACGCCAGTTCTCTGTCCTATTCTGGCATTAAACGCCAGAAATAGGTTACAAATTGGAGTTAAACGCCCAAAATAGGTTACAACCTGGCGTTTAACTCCAGAAATATCCTAGGCACGTGTAAAGCTCAAGTCTCAGCCCCAGCACACACCAAGTGGGCCCCGGAAGTGGATTTCTGCATTATCTATCATAGTTTAATCATTTTCTGTTAACCTAGGATACTAGTTTAGTATTTAAACAACTTTTAGAGATCTATTCTGTACCTCATGACATTTTAGATCTGAACTTTGTACTCTTTGATGGCATGAGTCTCTAAACTCCACTGTTAGGGGTGAGGAGCTCTACTGTGTCTCGATGGATTAATGCAATTATTTCAGTTTTTTATTCAAACACGCTTGTTTCTATCTAAGATATTCATTCGCACTTCAATATAAAGAAGGTGATGATCCGTGACACTCATCACCATTCTCAACTTATGAACGCGTGCCTGAAAACCACCTTCGTTCTACCTTCGATTGAATGAGTATCTCTTGGATTCCTTAATCAGAATCTTCGTGGTATAAGCTAGAATCCATTAGCAGCATTCCTGAGAATCCGGAAAGTCTAAACCTTGTCTGTGGTATTCCGAGTAGGATTCAAGGATTAAATGACTGTGACGAGCTTCAAACTCGCGAGTGTTGGGCGTAGTGACAGACGCAAAAGGATCAATAGATCCTATTCCGACATGATTGAGAACCGACAGATGATTAGCCGTGCGGTGACAGCGCACCTGGACCATTTTTACTGAGAGGACGGATGGTAGCCATTGACAACGGTGATCCACCAACACACAGCTTGCCATAGGAGGAACCTTGTGTGCGTGAAGAAGAAGACAGAGGAAAAGTAGAGATTCAGAAGATAAAGCATCTCCAAAACTCCAACATATTCTCCATTACTGCATAACAAGTACTATTTAATTTATGCTTTTTACTCTTTATAAATATAATCACTCTTATCATTGATTTCCTGACTAAGAATTACAAAATAACCATAGCTTGCTTCAAGTCGACAATCTCCGTGGGATCGACCCTTACTCACGTAAGGTATTACTTGGACGACCCAGTGCACTTGCTGGTTAGTGGTACGAGTTGTGAAAAGTGTGATTTACAATTCGTGCACCAGTCTGTCACTACGCCCAGCACTCGCGAGTTTGAAGCTCGTCATAGCCATCCCTTCCCAGATCCTACTCGAAATACCACAGACAAGGTTTAGACTTTCTGGATCTCAAGAATGGCCGCCAATAATTCTAGCCTATACCACGAAGACTCTGATCGTAGATCAGGAGGCTAAGAGATATGCATTCAAGCTTGCTTTCATGTAGAACGGAAGTGTTTATCAGGCACGCGTTCATAAGTGAGAATGGTGATGAGCGTCACATAATCATCACATTCATCATGTTCTTGTGTGTGAATGAATATCTTAGAGAAGAAATAGCCTTGAGTTGAATAGAAAAACAATAGTACTTTGCATTAATTCATGAGGAACAGCAGAGCTCCACACCTTAATCTATGGTGTGTAGAAACTCTACCGTTGAAAATACATAAGAACAAGGTCCAGGCATGGCCGAATGGCCAGCCCCCTAAACATGATCTCAGAACATAAAATTAGTCAAAGACTAACCAGAGATGTAAATACAATAGTAAAAAGTCCTATTTATACTAAACTAGTTACTAGGGTTTACAGAAATGAGTAAATGATACAGAAATCCACTTCCGGGCCCACTTGGTGTGTGCTTGGGCTGAGCGTTGAAGCTTTCATGTGTAGAGGTCTTCCTTGGAGTTGAACGCCAGTTTGTAACTTGTTTCTGGCGTTTAACGCCAGAATAGGGCAGAAAGCTGGCGTTAAATGCCAGTTTGCATCGTCTAAACTTGGGCAAAGCATGAACTATTATATATTGCTGGAAAGCCCTGGATGTCTACTTTCCGACGCAATTAAGAGCGCGGCATTTGGGTTTTGGTAGCTCCAGAAAATCCACTTTGAGTGTAGGGAGCTCAAAATCCAACAGCATCTGCAGTCCTTCTTCAGTCTGTGAATCATATTTTTGCTCAAGTCCCTCAATTTCAACCAGAAATTACCTGAAATCACATAAAAACACACAAACTCATAGTAAATTCCAAAAATGTAATTTTTAATTAAAAACTAATAAAAAAATACTAAAAACTAATCAAATCATACTAAAAACTATGTAAAAACAATTCTAAAAAGCGTATAAATTATCCGCTCATCACAACACCAAACTTAAACTGTTGCTTTTCCCCAAGCAACTGAAAATCAAATAGGATAAAAAGAAGAGAATATACTATAAATTCCAAATATCAATGAAACTTAGCTCCAATTAGATGAGCGGGACTAGTAGCTTTTTGCCTCTGAACAGTTTTGGCATCTCACTTTATCCTTTGAAGTTTAGAATGATTGGCAT
Source organism: Arachis ipaensis (assembly GCF_059453495.1). Classification (NCBI taxonomy): domain Eukaryota; kingdom Viridiplantae; phylum Streptophyta; class Magnoliopsida; order Fabales; family Fabaceae; genus Arachis; species Arachis ipaensis. The sequence continues at coordinate 101,211,256 of NC_142439.1, forward strand.
CTATGGGAACTCAGAATTCAGATAGTGTTATTGATTCTCCTAGTTCAGTATGTTGATTCTTGAACACAACTACTTTATGAGTCTTGGCCATGGCCCTAAGCACTTTGTTTTCCAGTATTACCACTGGATACATAAATACCACAGACACAAAATTGGGTGAACCTTTTCAGATTGTGATTCAGCTTTGCTAAAGTCCCCAATTTAGAGGTGTCCAGGGTTCTTAAGCACACTCTGTTTTTGCTTTGGACCTCGACTTTAACCGCTCAGTCTCAAGCTTTTCACTTGACACCTTCACGTCACAAGCACATGGTTAGGGACAGCTTGGTTTAGCCGCTTAGGCCAGGATTTTATTCCTTTGGGCCCTCCTATCCACTGATGCTCAAAGCCTTGGATCCTTTTTATTACCCTTGCCTTTTGGTTTTAAGGGCTATTGACTTTTTCTGCTTGCTTCTTTTTTTTTTCTTTTTCTTTTTTTTTTTTTGCCTTCTCTTTTTTTTCCGCAAGCTTTTCTCTATTCACTACTTTTTCTTGCTTTAAGAATCATTTTTATGATTTTTCAGATCATCAAATAACATTTCTCCTTTTTCATCATTCTTTCAAGAGCCAACAATTTTAACATTCATAGACAAAAAATTCAAAAGACATATGCACTGTTCAAGCATTCATTCAGAAAACAAAAAGTGTTGTCACCACATCAAAATAATTAAACTAATTTCAAGGATGAATTCGAAACCATGTACTTCTTGTTCTTTTGTTTTTAGAACATTTTTCAATTAAGAGAGGTGATGGATTCATAGGACATTCATAGCTCATAGACACTTAAACACTAATGATCATATAGTAAAGACACAAACATAATTAAAACATAAGGCTCAGAAACCGAAAAATAGGAAAATAAGAACAAGGAGATTAAGGAACGGGTCCACCTTAGTGAGGGTGGCATCTTCTTCCTCTTGAAGAACCAATGGTGCTCTTGAGCTCCTCTATGTCTCTTCCTTTGTTGCACCTCCCTCATAGCTTTTTGATCTTCTCTAATCTCATGGAGGAGGATGGAGTGCTCTTGGTGCTCCATCCTTAGTTGTCCCATGTTGGAACTCAATTCTCCTAAGGAGGTGTTGATTTGCTCCCAATAATTTTGTTGGGACCTCAGAGATCACCTTCTTCTTGGCCATAACTTCATAGAAGTGGTCTTGATGGACCTTTGAGATGAATCTCTCTATCTCCCATGACTCAGAGTTGGAAGCAATTGCCTTCCCTTTCCTCTTTCTTGAGGTTTCTCTGGCCTTAGGTGCCATTAAAGGTTATGGAAAAACAAAAACCAATGCTTTTACCACACCAAACTTAAAAGGTTTGCTCGTCCTCGAGCAAAATAAGAAAGAAAGTAGTAGAAGAAGAAGAAAATAGAGGAGATGGAGGGAGATATGTGGTTCGGTCAAGGGGTAGAAGTAGTGGTTAAAATGTGTGAAAATGAAGGAGTGGTGAGGGGTTTATATAGGGGTGGGCGGAGGGTTAGGTTTCGTGTATTAGGGTTAGGTTTGGGAGGGAAAGGATTTTGAATTTGGAGGTAGTGGTATTTTTGGGAAAAGTGAATGAGGTGATTGGTGAAGGGTATTTGGGGAAGAGTGTTATGAAAAGGTGTGAAGAAGAGAGAAGAAGAAGTGGGGTAGGTGGGGATCCTATGGGGTCCACAGATCCTGAGGGGTCAAGGACTTAGCATCCCTGCTCTATTAAGGCGTGCAAAAACGCCCTTAGAGTGCAATCCTGGCGTTTAACGCCAGACTGCTGCTTGTTTCTGGCGTTAAACGCCAGCTTTTCTCCCTTTCTTGGCGTTAAACGCCAACTTGATGCTCTGTTTTGGCGTTAAACGCCAGTCTGGTGCTTGTTTTGGGCGTTTAACGCCAGCTTGATGCTTCTTTCTGGCGTTAAACGCCAGTTTGATGCTTCTTACTGGCGTTTAAACGCCAGTAAGCTCTTCCTCTAGGGTGAGCTATTTTTAATGCTGTTTTTCATTCTGTTTTTGATTTTTCAGTAGTTTTTGTGACTTCACATGATCATCAACCTAAAGAAAACATAAAATAGCAATGGAAAATAAATAGATATAAATAAATAACATTGGGTTGCCTCCCAACAAGTGCTTCTTTACTGTCAATAGCTTGACAGTGAGCTCTCATGGAGCCTCACAGATGTTCAGAGCATTGTTGCGACCTCCCAACACCAAACTTAGAGTTTAAATGTGGGGGTTCAACACCAAACTTAGAGTTTGGTTGTGGCCTCCCAACACCAAATTTAGAGTTTGACTGTGGGGACTTTGGTTGACTCTGCAGTGAGAGAAGCTTTTCATGCTTCCTCTCCATAGTTACAGAAGGAGAACCTTGAGTCTTAAATACAAGGTAGTCCTCATTCAGTTGAAGGACCAACTCTCCTCTGTCCACATCAATCACAGCTTTTGTTGTGGCTAGGAAGGGTCTTCCAAGGATGATGGATTCATCCTCATCCTTCCTAGTGTCTAGGATTATGAAATCAGTAGGGATGTAAAGGCCTTCAACCTTTTACTAACAAGTCCTCTTCTAATCCATAAGCCTGTTTCATTGATTTATCTGCCATCTCTAGTGAGATTCTTGCAGCTTGTACCTCATAGATTCCCAGTTTCTCTATTACAGAGAGTGGCATGAGGTTTATCCCTGACCCAAGGTCACACAGAGCCTTCTCAAAGATCATGGTGCCTATGGTACAAGGTATGAAGAACTTTCAGGGATCCGGTTTCTTGTGAGGCAATATCTGCCTTATCAATGCACTTAGTTCATTGGTGAACAAGGGGGGTTCATCCTCCCAAGTATCATTACCAAATAAACTGGCATTCAACTTCATGATGGCTCCTAGATATTTAGCAACCTACTCTTCAATGATGTCTTCATCCTCTTCAGAGGAAGAATAGTCATCAGAGCTCATGAATAGTAAAAGGAGGTTCAATGGAATCTCTATGGTCTCTAGATGAGCCTCAGATTCCTTTGGTTCCTCAAAGGGAAACTCCTTATTGGTCAGTGAACGTCCCAGGAGGTCTTCCTCACTAGGATTCACGTCCTTCCCCTCCTCTCTGGGTTCGACCACACCAAGTAAGGTTATGACCTTGCACTCTCTTTTTGGATTCTCTTTTATATTGCTTGGGAGAGTACTAGGAGGAGTTTCAGTGACTCTTTTACTCAGTTGGCCCACTTGTGCCTCTAAATTTCTAATGGAGGACCTTGTTTCATTCATGAAGCTTAGAGTGGCCTTAGATAGATCAGAGACTATATTTGCTAAGCTAGATGGATTCTGCTCAGAATTCTCTGTCTGTTGCTGAGAGGATGATGGAAAAGGCTTGCTATTGCTAAACCTGTTTCTTCCACCATTATTAAAGCCTTGTTGAGGCTTTTGTTGATCCTTCCAAGAGAAATTTGGATGATTTCTCCATGAGGGATTATAGGTGTTTCCATAGGGTTCTGCCATGTAATTCACCTCTGCTATTGTAGGGTTCTCAGGATCATAAGCTTCTTCTTCAGAAGATGCTTCTTTAGTATTGTTGGATGTAGCTTGCAATCCATTCAGACTATGAGAAATCATATTGACTTGCTGAGTTAATATTTTATTCTGAGCCAATATGACATTCAGAGTATCAATTTCAAGAACTCCCTTCCTCTGAGGCGTCCCATTACTCACAGGATTCCTTTTCAGAAGTGTACATGAACTGGTTATTTGCAACCATGTCAATGAGTTCCTGAGCTTCTGCAAGCATTTTCTTTAGGTGAATGGATCCACCTGCAGAATGGTCCAATGACATCTTTGATAATTCAAATAGACCATCATAGAATATATCCAGGATGGTCCATTCTGAAAGCATGTCAGAAGGACATTTTTTGGTCAATTGCTTGTATCTCTCCCAAGCTTCATAGAGGGATTCACCTTCTTTCTGTTTGAAGGTTTGAACATCCACTCTAAGCTTGCTAAGCTTTTGAGGAGGAAAGAACTTGGCTAAGAAAGCTATGACCAGCTTATCCCAAGAGTTCAGACTATCTTTAGGTTGAGAGTCCAACCATATTCTAGCTCTGTCTCTTACAGTAAACGGGAAAAGCATAAGCCTGTAGACCTCAGGATCAACCCCATTGGTCTTAACAGTATCACAGATTTGCAAGAATTCAGTTAAGAACAGAAAAGGATCTTCTGATGGAAGTCCATGAAACTTGCAATTCTGTTGCATCAAAGAAACTAATTGAGGCTTTAGCTCAAAATTGTTTGCTCCAATGGCAGGGATTGAAATGCTTCTTCCATGTAAGTTGGAATTTGGTGTAGTAAAGTCACCAAACATCTTCCTTGCATCTCCACCATTGTTATTATTTTCGGCCATGTCTCCTTCTTTTTCGAAAATTTCTGTCAGGTTCTCTCCAGAGAGTTGTGCTTTAGCTTCCCTTAGCTTCCTCTTCAGAGTCCTTTCAGGTTCAGGATCAACTTCAACAAGAATATTCTTATCCTTGTTCCTGCTCATATGAAAAAGAAGAGAACAGAAAAGAAAATATGGAATCCTCTATGTCACAGTATAGAGATTCCTTATGTGAGTATAAGAGGAGAAGAATAGAAGGAGGAGAAGAGAAAAACTTGAACACAGAGAAGAAGATGGGGTTCGAATTATGAGTAGAAGAGAAGTGTTAGTAGATAAATAAATAAATAGAAGGAGATGAGAGAAGGGGGAGAAAATTCGAATTTAATTTAAAAATAAAAGAAAAATATTTTTGTTTTTATTTTAAAATGCAGTTAGAGTTCGAAAATTAAGAGAAGGAGTAAAATTAAAATTAAAAATTAAAATAATTAGTTAATTACAAAAATTTTGAAAAAGTGGATAGGAGTTTTCGAAAATTAGAGAGAGAAAATTAGTTAGGTGGTTTTGAAAAAGATATGATTGAAATAGAAAACTTTTAAAAATAAACCAAAAAGTCAAGTAGTTAATTGAAAAAGATTTGAAAATCAAATTTGAAAGGGTGAGAAGTTAGAAAAGATTTTGAAAAAGATATGATTGAAATTAAAAAAGATATGATTGAAAATCATTTTGAAAAAGATTTGAATTGGAAATTAAAAAGATTTGATTTTGAAAATTGAAATTGATTACTTGACTAACAAGAAACTAAAAGATATGATTCTAAAATTTAAAGATTGAACCTTTCTTAATAGGCAAGTAACAAACTCAAAATTTTTTTTGAATCAATCACATTAATTGTTAGTAAAGATTTTGAAAAATATGGAATAAAATAAGAAAAAGATTTTTGAAAATCAATTTGAATTTTTGAAAATATGAAAGAAAAATGAAAAAGATTTGATTTTAAAAAAAAAGATTTGAAAAAGATAGAATTTTTAAACTGAAAATTTGATTTGACTCATAACAAACAACTAAATTTTGAAAAATTTTTGAAAAAGTCAACTCAAATATTCAAAATTTATGAGAAGAAAAAGGGAAAGATATTTTTTTATTTTTGAATTTTTAATGAGGAGAGAGAAAAACATAAAAATGATGCAAAACATAAAAATTCAAGATCAAAACATATGATGCATGCAAGAACACTTTGAATGTCAAGATGAACACCAAGAACACTTTGGAGATCAAGATGAACATCAAGACTTATTTTTGAAAATTTTTAGGAAAAGAAAAATATGCAAGACACCAAACTCAAAAATTTTTTAATGTTGAGACACTAACAAATTGAAAATGCAGATGAGAAACAAGAAAAGATGTACAACAAGAAAATGCAAAGATCAAAACAAAGAAGATCATCAAGAACAACTTGAAGATCATGAAGAACATATGATGAATTTTCGAAAATCAAGAAAAAAATTACAAACATGCAATGGACACCAAACTTAAAACTTGACACTAGCCTCAAACAAGAAACATCAAATTTTGGTTTTTATGATTTTATTAAATTTTTTTTTTAGATTTTTCGAAAATTAATTGGAAAAAAATAAGGATTTCAAAATTTTTAATGAGAATTCCTAGAATCATGCAATGTTAGTCTAAAGCTCCAGTCCAGGAATTAGACATGGCTTACTAGCCAGCCAAGCTTTCAGTGAAAGCTCCGGTCCGAAACACTAGACATGGCCAATGGCCAGCCAAGCTTTAGCATACAAATCAGGCATACAACAGCTGATCAGATGGGAGTCCATGGACTCTTGTGACAATAAGTTGAAATCTTGGTCCAAAGGATTAGACATGGCTTCACAGCCAGCCAGACTTTAACAGATCATCGTGAAACTCAAGAATTCATTCTTAAAAATTCTGAAGCCATAGAATAATTTATTATTTTTTTTTGAAAATTTTTCGAAATAAAAAGAATAAAAACAAAAACTTAAAATTAAAATAAAATTACCTAATCTGAGCAACAAGATGAACCGTCAGTTGTCCAAACTCGAACAATCCCCGACAACGGCGCCAAAAACTTGGTGCACGAAATCGTGATCGTTCATTCCTTGGTAACGGCACCAAAAACTTAATACGCACGTTCATAATCTTAGTTCTTTGTCACAACTTTGCACAACTAACTAGCAAGTGCACTGGGTCATCCAAGTAATAAACCTTACCTGAGTAAGGATCGATCCCACGGAGATTGTCGGTTTGAAGCAAGCTATAGTCACCTTGTAAATCTCAGTCAGGCGGATTCAATTGGTTTTGGAGATTTGATAATTAAAATATGATTAAATATAAAATAGGATAGAAATACTTATGTAATTCATTGGTGAGAATTTCAGATAAGCGTATGGAGATGCTTTTATTCCTTCTGAACCTCTGCTTTCCTACTGCTTTCATCTAATCATTCATACTCCTTTTCATGGCAAGCTGTATATTGGGCATCACCGTTGTCAATGGCAACATCCCGTCCTCTCAGTGAAAATGGTCCAAATGCGCTGTCACCACACGGCTAATCATCTGTCGGTTCTCGATCATGCTAGAATAGGATTCAGTAATCCTTTTGCGTCTGTCACTACGCCCAGCACTCGCGAGTTTGAAGCTCGTCACAGCCATCCCTTCCCAGATCCTACTCGGAATACCTGATAAATCCCATTTTTAGGGTTTATCTTGTATTGAATTTAGAGTATTTTGATGACCTTTTCTCGCATTTAACCTATGAATTAGCATGGTTTTGTTATCTCTCCCGTATTTGTGCTTAGGTGTAAAAACATGCTTTTTAGGCCTTATTTTGATGAATTTTGATTTCTCCTTGATTCCATAAGAGGCCTTGATGTGTTTGCTAGTAATTCCAGGATTGAAATAGGCCAGGCATGGATCAAAGGAAGCATGCAAGTGGAGAGAAGCACAAAAAGCCAAAGAATTGATTACGGCCAAGCACGCGCACGCGCACAAGGCGCTCGCGCGCACATTGCAGAATCAGCCAGGGACGCGCACGCGTACCGTGCGTGCACGCGTCGATGTCTGCACATGACTTCATTAAGGCAACACGTGCCTGGCGATTTTGAGGGGTTTCTGAACCCATTTTTGGCGCCAATTGCTGATAGAAAGGAATAAAAGGATCAAGGCCTAAAGGGGAGACATAACAATTGGAGAAGAAGGAAGTGATAGCTTTAGTTTTAAGTAGTTTTAGAGAGAGAAGCTCTCACTTCTCTCTAGGATTAGGATTAGGTTTAGGTTAATATCCCTTCTTAGATCTAGGTTTAATTCATGCCTTAATTCAATTCTCCTTTGCCAATTCTTAATCTTCTCCTCTTCCTCTCCCTAGTTATGTACTTTAGTTCTTGTAATTCTTCACTTTGTTTTGGATAGATTGTTGTTTCTTTTATTCCCTTTTAATAATGCAATTTAAGGTAATTCATGATAATTGTGATTTCCTTGATTGTTGTTGTTAATTCTTTACATTCAATTGTAGTTAGAATTCATTCTTGTTGTGATTGACTATAGTTTTGTTTTGTGCCTTCCAAGTGTTTGATTAAATGCTTAGTTGGATTTTTGTATAGATTTTGTTCCTCTTGGCCTAGGTAGAGTGATTAGTGACTCTTGAGTTATCTAATTCCTTTGTTGATTGATAATTAGAGATTTCTAATTGTTTTGAATGCCTCTAAAGCTAGTCTCTCCTTTAGGAGTTAATTAGGACTTGAGGAATCAAATTGATTCATCCACTTGACTTTCCTCCATGGTTAGAGGTTAACTAAGTGGGAGCAATGAACAATTCTCGTCACAATTGAGAAGGATAACTAGGATAGGATTTCTAGTTCTCATATCTTGCCAAGAGCTTTTATAGTAGTTAGTTTATTTTCATTGCCATTTACTTTCCATGCTTCTTATCCAAAACCCCAAAATAACTCATAACCAATCACAAGACACTTTATTGTAATTCCTAGGGAGAACGACCCGAGGTTTGAATACTTCGGTTTATAAATTTTAGGGGTTTGTTTTAGTGACAAACAACTTTTTGTATGAAAGGATTAGTGATTGGTTTAGAAACTATACTTGCAACGAGATTTCATTTGTGAAATTCTAAACCATCGAGAATCCGTTCATCAAAATGGCGCCGTTGCCGGGGACGTTGCAATGGTGTTGTGTTATTGGTTATTGTATATATGTGAATAATGTGAATATCTCGCTTTTTTCTTTATTTGCTAGTTTTTGTTAGTTTTATTTTGCTTTTCCACTATGAATTCTCACCTTGGCTATGAGTTTGGTTCTAATTGTGTTGTAGGAAATATGAACTTCAATGATGACACTCATTATGGATGGAACCAACAAAGATGGGAGGAGCCTCAAGGAATTGATCACTCCTATTGGCAACAACCTCCGGATACTTATTGGTATAATTATCATCCTAATACATGTCAATTCAATGGCTATGGTGACTCCTTTTGTGATGATCAAGCACCACCACCATATGCTTATGATTCTTATCCTCAACATGAACCTCAACCATACTCACAAGCCTTCCAAACACCACCTTATGATCCATATCCATCATATAACCAATCATCCATACCATATTTTTATGGCCATTATGAGCAAGAACCTCTAGAATCACCACAACCATATCAAGATTACTCCCAAGAACCACCTCAATACTCACCATCTCCATACCTTTACCAAGAAGAATCACCTTCCTACTATGAACCCTCTCTCCAAAATGATGAACCTTCCTACCCATCCCAAGCCCCAATAGACGATCCTCTCACTTTGTTACTTCAAAGACAAGAAGCCATGAAGCGGGATACACTTGAATTTGTGACCAATTTGACCAAGGTGGTGCACACTTTAGCCCACCAATGCTTGAATACTCAAGGTACCTCCGTGACCACATGTGAGAAGTCAAAAGAAGAGCAAAGCATGAAGGAGAAATCGGAAAATTCGGTGGAGAAGGAGGAGTCAAATTTTGTATTGGAGCAACTAGAGGAAGCTATAATCATTGAAGAAAAGGAAGAAGTGGTTGAAGATTTAGGAGATGTTGAAAGTCCAAGGCAATGTAGTCTCATGGAGCACTCTTCCAAGGAGCTTGATATTGAAGTCGAAGAAGGCACGCAACCTCTAAGGCATACCGTCGTTGGAGACTTGGAAGCAGTTTATCAAGAGATGGATTCAATCATGGATGAATTTCTCTCTACAATGGAATCCTCTCCCATTGGACATGGAGTTGAAAGTATAAAAGAGTGTGCACAACCTCCCATACCCTTGGTGAGCAATGAGAAAGAGAGCTACCAAGAGGAAAACGTTGGCATGGTGTATATCGAAATTGAAGAATATGAAGAGGTTGACCAAGAAATGGATTTATTCATCAATGAATTTCTATCCAAAATTGAACCACCTCCCATTAGGCAAGAAATCAAAGTTCTTGAAGACAACACCAAGCTATGTGATAAAAGGGGAAAGGTTGAAATCAAGGAAGCTCGCAAAGAGGTGGAAATACACAAAGAAGAGTACAAGGAAGTAGACCTTGCATTGTCTAAGTGTGGGGAGGTCTCTCTTCCCGAGTCACCATCCAACACAACATTCAAGTGGGTAAAACTCTTATCCATAAGCTTTACTTTCTCGCTTGAATATGGTTTGATTGAAACGGATGGACAACTTAGAGCTCTTTGTGGAATTAAAAGCAAGAATGAGTTGTGTAGTGGTTGCAAGTTAGGAATTAGGCTCATTAAGGTCAAAGCTTCAAGGTATAGGAACGATGATTGGAAGAATACCACTGGTGCACGAATTATGAATCACACTTTTCACAACTCGTACCACTAACCAGCAAGTGCACTGGGTCGTCCAAGTAATACCTTACGTGAGTAAGGGTCGAATCCCACGGAGATTGTTGGTTTGAAGCAATCTATGGTTATCTTGTAAATCTTAGTCAGGAAGTCAATTATGTTTATTAGTTGAATTGCGAATAACCAAGAGAGCATAAATTAAAGGTTACTTGTTATGCAGTAATGGAGAATATGTTGGAGTTTTGGAGATGCTTTGTCTTCTGAATCTCTGCTTTCCTCTGTCTTCTTGTTCACACACGCACGTCCTCCTATGGCAAGCTGTATGTAGGGGATCACCGTCGTCAATGGCTACATCCCATCCTCTCAGTGAAGAATATGCTCACATGCTCTGTCACAGCACGGCTAATCATCTGTCGGTTCTTGATCATACTGGAATAGGATTCTTCATCCTTTTGCGCCTGTCACTAACGCCCAGCACTCGCGAGTTTGAAGCTCGTCACAGTCATTCGATCCCTGAATCCTACTTGGAATACCACAGACAAGGTTTAGACTTTCCGGATTCTCATGAATGCCGTCATCAGTTCTAGCTTATACCACGGAGATTCTGATTAAGGAATCTAAGAGATACTCATTCAATCGGATATAGAACGGAGGTGGTTGTCAGGCACACGTTCATGGTTTGAGGAAGGTGATGGATGTCACGGATCATCACCTTCATCACAGTTAAGAGCGAATGAACATCTTAGATAGGAACAAGCGTGTTTGAATGGAAAACAGAAATACTTGCATTAATTCATCGAGACACAGCAGAGCTCCTCACCCCCAACAATGGGGTTTAGAGACTCATGCCGTCAGAGAATACAAAGTTCAGATCTAAAATGTCATGAGATACAAAATAAGTCTCTAAAAGTTGTTTAAATACTAAACTAGTAGCCTAGGTTTACAAAATATGAGTAAACTATGATGGATGATGCAGAGATCCACTTCTGGGGCCCACTTGGTGTGTGTTGGGCTGAGACTTAAGCAATTCACGTGCAGAGGCCATTTGTGGAGTTGAACGCCAGTTTTTATGCCAGTTTGGGCGTTCAACTCCAGCTTTTGATCCTTTTCTGGTGCTGGACGCCAGAATTGGGCAGAGAACTGGCGTTGAACGCCAGTTTACGTCGTCTATCCCTGTGCAAAGTATGGACTATTATATATTGCTGGAAAGCCCTGGATGTCTACTTTCCAATGCAATTGGAAGCATGCCATTTCGAGTTCTGTAGCTCCAGAAAATCTACTTTGAGTGCAGGGAGGTCAGAATCCAACAGCATCAGCAGTCCTTTTTCAGCCTGAATCAGATTTTTGCTCAGCTCCTTCAATTTCAGCCAGAAAAATACCTGAAATTACAGAAAAACACACAACTCATAGTAAAGTCCAGAAATATGAATTTTTCCTAAAAACTAATAAAAATAGACTAAAAACTAACTAAAACATACTCAAAACTATATGAAATTATCCCCAAAAAGCGTATAAAATATCCGCTTATCACAACACCAAACTTAAACTGTTGCTTGTCCTCAAGCAACTAGACAAATAAAATAGAAGACTAATAGGTTGAGAAGCAATAATATCTCAGAGTTCTTTTTTTTTATGAAGCTCAGATTCTAATTAGATGAGCGGGGCTAGTAGCTTTTTGCTTCCGAACAGTTTTGGCATCTCACTTTATCCATTGAAGCTCAGAGTGATTGGCATCTATAGGAACTCAGAATTCAGATAGTGCTATTGATTCTCCTAGTTCAGTGTGATGATTCTTGAACACAGCTTCTTTATGAGTCTTGGCTGTGGCCCTAAGCACTTTGTTTTCCAGTATTACCACCGGATACATAAATGCCACAGACACATAACTGGGTGAACCTTTTCAGATTGTGACTCAGCTTTGCTAAAGTCCCCAATTAGAGGTGTCCAGAGTTCTTAAGCACACTCTTCTTTTTGCTTTGGACCTTGACTTTAACCGCTCAGTCTCAAGTTTTCACTTGACACCTTCACGCCACAAGCACATGGTTAGGGACAGCTTGGTTTAGCCGCTTAGACCAGGATTTTATTCCTTTAGGCCCTCCTATCCACTGATGCTCAAAGCCTTGGGATCCTTTTTATTTGCCCTTGCCTTTTGGTTTTGAGGGTTATTGGCTGTTTACTCTTGCCTCTTGGTTTTAAGAGCTTTTGGCTTTTTCTGCTTGCTTTTTCTTTTTCTTTCTATTTTTTTTTTTTTTGCAAGCTTTGTCCTTTGCTGCTTTTTCTTGCTTCAAGAATCATTTTTATGATTTTTCAGATTATCAATAACATGTCTCATGTTCATCATTCTTTCAAGAGCCAACATATTTAACAGTCTTAAACAACAAATTCAAAAGACATATGCACTGTTCAAGCATTCATTCAGAAGACAGAAAGCGTTGCCACCACATGTTACTAATTAGAATTTTTCTTATTAAAAACTCGAAATTTTATTGCCTCTTATTCAAAAGATCTACTATTTTATTCATGTTTGCTGATGATGAGAAAAATAGACTATAACTTAATTGGGGATAAAATCAAACTAGACACTAATTACTACTAATGATCATGTAATGAAGACACAAACATAGATAAGCACTTAACATAGAGAAAACGAAAAACAGAGAAAGTAAGAACAAGGAACGAGTCCACCTTAGTGATGATGGTATTTCCTTCTTGAGGCACCAATGATGTTCTTGAGCTCTTTTATGTCTCTTCCTTGCCTTTGTGGCTTGATTCCTAGTGATTTTTGGTATTTCTATCCTCAGTTGCTTCCAATAATTATGTGGAGGGAAGTGCATCCCCTGAGGTATCTCTTGATTTGCAGCCACATGTTCTACCACTGAGCTATAGATCCTTCACATAATTGTTTTACCACACCAAACTTAGAATGTTGCTCGCCCTCGAGCAAAAGAAGAGGGAATAGATGAAAAAGAAGATGTGGAAAGAAAAAAACTAGGATTATGAGGAGGGAAGGTGGGGATCTTGTGGGGTCCACAGATCTTGAAATGATCCTGTGAGGTCCACAGATCTTGAGGTGTCAAGGCATTTACATCCTTGCACCAATTTGGGCATGCAAAATGCCCTTGCACACAACTCTGGGCGTTCAGCGCCAGGTTGGTGCCCATTTTGGGCGTTCAACGCCCATTTACTAGCTCTTTCTGGCGTTGAACGCCAGAACCATGCTTGTTCTGGGCGTTCAGCGCCAGGATGTTGCCCATTTTGGGCGTTCAGCGCCAGAACCATGCTCTGTTCTGGCGTTGAACGCCAGACAGGTGCTTCCTCCAGGGTGTGATTTTTCTTCTGCTGTTTTTGATTCCGTTTTCAATTTTTAATATTTATTTTGTGACTCCACATGATCATGAACCTAATAAAACATGAAAAACCATGAAAGTAAATAAAAATTGGGTTGCCTCCCAACAAGCGCTTCTTTAATGTCCTTAGCTGGACCTTGCTGAGCTTTTAATCTAGCTTCAGCCTTGAGCATTCTTGCTCAATGTTGCCTTCTAGATAATGCTTGATTCTCTGTCCATTGACAATGAACTTCTTATCAGAATCAATATCTTGAAGCTCCACATAACCATATGGTGATACACTTGTAATCACGTATGGTCCCCTCCACCGGGATTTCAGTTTCCCGGGGAATAGCCTGAGTCTAGAGTTAAACAACAGAACCTTCTGTCCTGGTTCAAAGATTCTAGATGACAGCTTTCTGTCATGCCACTTTTTTTATTTTTCTTTATATAGCTTGGCATTTTCGAAAGCTGTGAATCTGAACTCCTCTAGCTCATTTAGCTGGAGCAATCTTTTTTCTCCTGCTAATTTGGCATCAAAGTTTAGGAATCTGGTTGCCCAGTAGGCCTTATGTTCCAGTTCCACGGGCAGGTGACATGCCTTACCATACACCAGTTGGTATGGAGAGGTCCCTATAGGGGTCTTGAATGCTGTTCTGTAAGCCCACAGAGCATCATCCAAGCTCCTTGCCCAATCCTTTCTACGGGTATTTACTGTCCGTTCCAGGATTCTCTTTAATTCTCTGTTAGAGACTTCAGCCTGCCCATTGGTTTGTGGATGATATGGAGTGGCCACCTTGTGGCGAATTCCATACCGAACCATGGCAGAGTAAAGCTGTTTATTGCAGAAGTGAGTGCCCCCATCACTGATTAGTACTCTAGGGACACCAAACTTGCTAAAAATATGTTTCTGGAGGAACTTCAGCACTGTTTTAGTATCATTGGTGGGTGTGGCAATAGCCTCAACCCATTTTGATACATAGTCAACTGCCACCAGAATATAAGTGTTTGAGTATGATGGTGGGAAAGGTCCCATGAAGTCAATTCCCCATACGTCAAACAACTCAATTTCCAAGATTCCTTGTTGAGGCATGGCGTAACCATGAGGCAGATTACCAGCTCTTTGGCAACTGTCACAATTACGTACAAACTCTCGGAAATCTTTATAGAGTGTGGGCCAATAGAAGCCACATTGGAGGACCTTGGTGGCTGTTCGCTCACCTCCGAAATGGCCTCCATATTGAGATCCGTGGCAATGCCACAGGATCCTCTGTGCTTCTTCTCTAGGCACACACCTACGGATAATTCCGTCTGCACATCTCTTAAAGAGATAAGGTTCATCCCACAAGTAGTACTTTGCATCAGTAATTAATTTCTTCTTTTGTATCCTATTGTACTCCTTGGGTATGAACCTTGCAGCTTTATAGTTTGCAATATCGGCAAACCATGGTGCTTCCTGAATGGCGAATAAATGCTCATCAGGAAACGTCTCAGAGATCTCAAGAGAAGGGAGGGACGTCCCTTCCACTGGCTCTATCCGGGACAGATGATCAGCCACTTGGTTCTCTGTCCCTTTTTTGTCTCTTATTTCTATATCAAACTCTTGCAGAAGCAATACCCATCTGATGAGCCTGGGTTTTGAATCCTGCTTTGTGAGTAGATATTTAAGAGCAGCATGGTCAGTATACACAATCACTTTTGATGCTACTAAGTATGATCTGAACTTGTCAATGGCGTAAACCACTGCAAGTAGTTCTTTTTCTGTGGTTGTGTAATTTTTCTGGGCATCATTTAGAACGCGACTGGCATAATAAATGACATGCAGAAGCTTGTCATGCCTCTGTCCCAATACTGCACCAATGGCATGATCACTGGCATCACACATTAGCTCGAATGGTAACGTCCAGTCTGGTGCAGAAATGACTGGTGCTGTGACCAGCTTAGCTTTCAGCGTTTCAAACGCCTGCAGGCACTCTGTGTCAAACACAAATGGCGTGTCAGTAGCTAGCAGATTGCTTAGAGGTTTTGCGATTTTTGAAAAATCCTTTATAAACCTCCTATAGAATCCTGCATGCCCCAGAAAGCTTCTGATTGCCTTAACATTGGCAGGTGGTGGTAATTTTTCAATTACCTCTATTTTTGCTTGATCCACCCCTATTCCCTTGTTTGAGATTTTATGCCCAAGAACAATTCCTTCAGTCACCATGAAGTGACACTTTTCCCAGTTTAAAACTAGGTTGGTTTCTTGGCATCTTTTCAAAACAAGTTTCAGGTGATCAAGACAGGAGCTGAATGAGTCTCCATATACTGAGAAGTCATCCATGAAGACTTCCAAAAATTTTTCCACCATGTCAGAGAAAATAGAGAGCATGCATCTCTGGAAGGTTGCAGGCGCATTACATAGCCCAAATGGCATCCTTCTATAGGCAAACACTCCGGATGGACAT
The DNA here is from genome assembly GCF_059453495.1 of Arachis ipaensis. Classification (NCBI taxonomy): domain Eukaryota; kingdom Viridiplantae; phylum Streptophyta; class Magnoliopsida; order Fabales; family Fabaceae; genus Arachis; species Arachis ipaensis. Next base: position 101,227,235 of record NC_142439.1, read on the forward strand.
GTGAATGCTGTTTTCTCTTGATCCTGGAGATCTACTGCAATCTGGTTATAGCCTGAGTAGCCATCCAAAAAGCAGTAATAATCATGACCTGCTAGTCTTTCTAGCATCTGGTCTATGAATGGTAAAGGAAAATGATCCTTTCTGGTGGCTGTATTGAGCCTTCTGTAGTCAATACACATGCGCCACCCTGTAACTGTTCTTGTAGGAACCAGTTCATTTTTTTCATTATGAATCACTGTCATGCCTCCCTTTTTTGGGACGACTTGAACAGGGCTCACCCAGGGGCTATCAGAAATAGGATAAAAAATCCCAGCCTCTAGTAATTTGGTGGCCTCTTTCTGCACCACTTCCTTCATGGCTGGATTTAACCGCCTCTGTGGTTGAACCACTGGTTTGGCATTATCCTCCAATAGGATTTTGTGCATGCATCTAGCTGGGCTTATGCCCTTAAGGTCTCCTATGGACCACCCAAGAGCTATCTTGTGTGTCCTTAGCACTTGAATAAGTGCTTCCTCTTCCTGTGAATTTAAAGCAGAGCTTATGATCACTGGAAAAGTTTCACCTTCTCCCAGAAATGCATATTTCAAGGATGGTGGTAGTGGCTTGAGCTCGGGTTTAGGAGGTTTTTCCTCCTTCAGAAGAAAGTTCAGAGGCTCTTTTATGTCCTCTGAATCCTCCAAATCAGGCTGAACATCTTTAAAGATGTCTTCCAACTCTGATTCGAGACTCTCAGCCATGTTGATCTCTTCTACCAAAGAGTCAATGAGATCAACTTTCATGCAATCTGTTGATGTGTCTGGATGCTGCATGGCTTTGACAGCGTTCAACTTAAACTCATCATCATTGACTCTCAGGGTTATTTCCCCCTGTTGAACGTCAATGAGGGATCGTCCAGTTGCTAGGAAGGGTCTTCCTAGAATGAGAGTAGCACTCTTGTGCTCCTCCATTTCCAGCACAACAAAGTCAGTGGGAAAGGCGAATGGCCCAACTCTGACAATCATGTCTTCAATCACGCCTGATGGGTATTTAGTGGAACCATCAGCAAGTTGGAGACATATCCGGGTTGGTTTAACTTCTTCAGTTAAGCCAAGCTTCCTGATAGTGGATGCAGGTATTAGGTTGATGCTTGCCCCAAGATCACATAAAGTTGTCTTGGTGCAATCACCTTCTAATATGCATGGTATCAGAAAACTCCCAGGGTCTTTAAGCTTTTCAGGAAAGCTCTTCAGGATGACTGCACTGCATTCTTCAGTGAGGAGAACTCTTTCTGTTTCTCTCCACTCCATTTTATGACTAAAGATCTCTTTCATGAACTTGGCATAAGAAGGTATTTGCTCAAGTGCCTCTGCAAATGGAATCTTTATTTCAAGAGTCCTTAGATAATCTGCAAAGCGAGCAAATTGCTTATCCTGCTCTTCTTTCCGGAGTTTTTGAGGATAAGGTATCTTGGCTTTATATTCCTCAACCGTAGTTACTGCAGGTTTATTGCCTACAGAAGTGGTTGAAGAAGCCTTTTTAGAGGGGTTGTTATCAGCATTTGTGTGTGTCTGATCCCTCACTGGCAATTGAGTGCCAGAGTTAGAAACTGGAGTGACGTTAGACGCCAATTCCTTGTCTGTTCCTAGCGTCTGAACGCCAGAATTGTGCCCATTTTGGGCGTTCAGCGCCAGATCTTGCCTAGTTTGGGCGTTCAACGCCAGAACCTTGCCCATTTCTGGCGTTGAACGCCAGTTTTGCCTTGTTTCTGGCGTTGAACGCCAGTTTTGGGCATGGTCTGGGCGTTCAACGCCAGCCTTCCACCAATTTTCTGGCGTTTTAGTGCCAGAATTATTTTTCACTGGGCTCTTACTGTCCTCAGGTGAATTTTGGGTGGTTTGCTCATTCCTTAGCTTTTTGCTGCCTTGAGGTGGGGTATTTAATGTTTTCCCACTTCTTAATTGAACTGCTTGGCATTCTTCTGTTATTTGTCTTGACAGCTGCTACTTTGTTTGCTTAAACTGTTCTTCCATATGTTTATTAGCCATCCTTGTCTCTTGTATTCTATCTTTGAATTCGGCTAATTGCTTTGTTAGGAAGTCCAATTGCTGATTGAATTCAGCAGCTTGTTTCACAGGATTGAGTTCAGCAGTTGCTGTTTTAACCTCTTCTTTCATGGAAGGGTCACTGCTTAGGTACAGATGCTGATTCCTGGCAACTGTATCAATGAGCTCTTGAGCCTCTTCAATTGTCTTTCTCATGTGGATAGATCCACCAGCTGAGTAATCTAGAGACATCTGAGCTCCTTCTGCAAGCCCATAGTAGAAGATGTCTAACTGAACCCACTCTGAAAACATTTCAGAGGGGCATTTTCTTAGCATCTCTCTGTATCTCTCTCAGGCATCATAAAGAGATTCATTATCTCCTTGTTTAAAGCCTTGGATGTCCAGCCTTAGCTGTGTCATCCGTTTTGGGGGAAAGTATTGATTCAGGAATTTTTCTGTCAGCTGTTTCCATGTCTTTATGCTGGCCTTAGGTTGGTTATTCAACCACCTCTTAGCTTGATCTTTTACAGCAAATGGAAACAGTAATAGTCTGTAGACATCCTGATCTATTTCTTTATCATGTACTGTGTCAGCAATCTGTAGAAACTGTGCCAGAAACTCTGTAGGTTCTTCCTGTGGAAGACTAGAATACTGGCAACTTTGCTGCACCATGATAATGAGCTGAGGATTCAACTCAAAGCTACTGACTCCAATGGAGGGTATGCAGATGCTACTCCCATATGAAGCAGTAGAGGGGTTAGAATATGAACCCAGAGTCCCCCTGGACTGTTCATTTTCGCTTAGATCCATGATGGAGAAAGGGAGATGATGTAAAATAGAGAAAATATTTTTATTTATTTAATTTATTTATATATTTCGAAAACAAAATAAATTAAAATAGAATAAATAAAAATGGGTGAAGATTTTCGAAAAATTGAGGAGAGAGAAAGTGGTTAGGATGTTTTGAAAAGGATATGATGATTTTTGAAAAAGGTTTTAAAATTTAAAACAAAAATCTGAATTTTAAAGGAAATTTTCAAAAAATTGCTAAAAAATGGAGAGAAAAAATATTTTTGAATTTAAAGAGGAGAGAGAAAAACAATAAGATAGCACAAGATTTAAAATTTTTAGATCTGATGCTCCTTGTTTTCGAAAATTTTTAAGGAAAAAACACTAAGGAACACCAAACTTAAAAATTTTTTAGAAAACCAAAATATATTTTCAAAAAAAAATTTTTTTTTTTTTGAAAAATCAACAAGAAAACACCAAACTTAAAGTTTGGCAAAAAATTTAATAGAGAAAATATTATTTATGAAAAAGGTTTTAAAAAGAGTGTACCAAACTGCCACGGGCTTAGACTAACGCTCTAGCCAATTGGGCAGTAAATGTAACACTTGTTTTAAAGAAGGATATTTTTAACCAAGAACAATAATAAGAGACTCTAAACCAAAAAGAAAAATTTTCCTAATCTAAGCAACAAAATAATCCGTCAGTTGTTCAAACACGAACAATCTCCGGCAACGGCGCCAAAAACTTGGTGCACGAATTATGAATCACACTTTTCACAACTCGTACCACTAACCAGCAAGTGCACTGGGTCGTCCAAGTAATACCTTACGTGAGTAAGGGTCGAATCCCACGGAGATTGTTGGTTTGAAGCAATCTATGGTTATCTTGTAAATCTTAGTCAGGAAGTCAATTATGTTTATCAGTTGAATTGCGAATAACCAAGAGAGCATAAATTAAAGGTTACTTGTTATGCAGTAATGGAGAATATGTTGGAGTTTTGGAGATGCTTTGTCTTCTGAATCTCTGCTTTCCTCTGTCTTCTTGTTCACACACGCACGTCCTCCTATGGCAAGCTGTATGTAGGGGATCACCGTCGTCAATGGCTACATCCCATCCTCTCAGTGAAGAATATGCTCACATGCTCTGTCACAGTACGGCTAATCATCTGTCGGTTCTCGATCATACTGGAATAGGATTCTTCATCCTTTTGTGCCTGTCACTAACGCCCAACACTCGCGAGTTTGAAGCTCGTCACAGTCATTCGATCCCTGAATCCTACTCGGAATACCACAGACAAGGTTTAGACTTTCTGGATTCTCATGAATGCCGTCATCAGTTCTAGCTTATACCACGGAGATTCTAATTAAGGAATCTAAGAGATACTCATTCAATCGGATATAGAACGGAGGTGGTTGTCAGGCACACGTTCATGGTTTGAGGAAGGTGATGGATGTCACGGATCATCACCTTCATCACAGTTAAGAGCGAATGAACATCTTAGATAGGAACAAGCGAGTTTGAATGGAAAACAGAAATACTTGCATTAATTCATCGAGACACAGCAGAGCTCCTCACCCCCAACAATGGGGTTTAGAGACTCATGCCATCAGAGAATACAAAGTTCAGATCTAAAATGTCATGAGATACAAAATAAGTCTCTAAAAGTTGTTTAAATACTAAACTAGTAGCCTAGGTTTACAAAATATGAGTAAACTATGATGGATGATGCAGAGATCCACTTCTAGGGCCCACTTGGTGTGTGTTGGGCTGAGACTTAAGCAATTCACGTGCAGAGGCCATTTGTGGAGTTGAACGCCAGTTTTTATGCCAGTTTGGGCGTTCAACTCCAGCTTTTGATCCTTTTCTGGCGCTGGACGCCAGAATTGGGCAGAGAACTGGCGTTGAACGCTAGTTTACGTCGTCTATACTTGTGCAAAGTATGGACTATTATATATTGCTGGAAAGCTCTGCATGTCTACTTTCCAACGCAATTGAAAGCATGCCATTTCGAGTTGTGTTGCTCCAGAAAATCCACTTTGAGTGTAGGGAGGTCAGAATCCAACAGCATCAGCAGTCCTTTTTCAGCCTGAATCAGATTTTTGCTCAGCTCCTTCAATTTCAGCCAAAAAAATACCTGAAATTATAGAAAAATACACAACTCATAGTAAAGTCCAGAAATATGAATTTTTCCTAAAAACTAATGAAAATAGACTAAAAACTAACTAAAACATACTCAAAACTATATGAAATTAACCCCAAAAAGCGTATAAAATATCCGCTCATCAACCACTTTGCATGGGTCTCAAAGGAAGACTTGGTATATTAAAGAGAATTCTATATGTCAACCACCCGGAAGGAAAAAGTATGAAGATCAAATTGAAGACAGGTGCGAAGATAAGATATGGGATCCCGGTTCGCTATGTGAAGACCAACTATGGGGACTCATATCTTGGGTAGAACTGTGCCCAAGCTTGACGAAAATGGTTGGAAATTTTGTCAACCAATTGAGAAGCAAAGATCCTTGAAGATTCAAGGACGAGTACAAACACAAGCCACCATGACAATAGGCTTCTCAAAATGTCCAACTTAAGGACTTAAACTAAAAGTGCTAGGTGGGAGACACCCCACCATGGTAAACTCTTTCCATTCTCTTTTAAATTTGCCTAATAAGTGATGTGAGTTGCCACTATAGGTAGATGTTTCACATAATTTGTTTGTACAACTTAATTATTAGCTTAGTCACATGTATGTTGTGTTTCGTAGTAGATGAATAATATCAAATTGCATTTTTGTGAATTGTATGATGGTTGATTGAATAAAGAGTTGTAAGTAGTCTAGGGAGCTCCTGGGCATAATTTTTCTCCTTGAAAAAAAAAAAAAGAAGAAGAGAGAAGAAGGGTGGGAAGGACGCGTGCGCACACCATACGCGCACGCGCCCCTGAGCGGACGCCTCATCACCCATTTTCCAAAGAGTTGGGCCTCTCTTAGGCCAGCCTTGTGCCTCGAGCCCAATTCATTCCAAGCTAACGCGCACCACGTGCGTGCGCGCCTATAAAGCTATTAGGAAATGCAAGCGTGCGCGCACCTGCTGCATACGCGTCGATCTGCTGCTACGACTTCTGGGCCAATATCCAGAGAGTTGCGCTGGATCTGGGCCAGCTTTAAGCCCCCAGCTCAACTCAACTCATGCGAATGCACGCCGCATCCGCACCCCTCTCTGTTTCGCTGTCCACGCGTTGGCGTACTTCACGCCTCCGCACCCATACAATAAGATCGAGCAGCTCACGCGAACGCGCACAGTGTGCGTGCGCGTCGATGCGTATTAGCATCACCAAGGCCAAAGGACCCGAGAGTTGTGCCAACTCTGGGCCTCTTTTAAGCCTCCAGCCCAGCACGTCCGTGCCGATGCGCGCCTTGCGCGCCCGCGTCCATCCCGATTCCTTCACATACGCGCCTGCGTGCATGGCACTTCCGCTCCGTTCTTCCATTCCCTCCACCCACGCGAACGCGTACAGTGCGCGCGCGCGTGGATTCAAATTCTCACTTACCCCAGAGACGCGAGCCCTTGCGCATTCGCGCACCCCAACTCTCTCTTCCTCTAACATTCCATTTTCCCCTCTCCCACCATTCTTCACCTTCTTCTTCTCCTGACCGGCTGTCCTCCGGCGAGCGCTCCGTCTTCGTCACCGCCGCTGCCATAGCCTCGCCCTTCCCCTCTTCTTTCCCCCCTTCTCCCTTACTCCTCTGACCTCCTCTCTGTCTCCGTTCCTCTCTGCCTCTGTGCTCACCGCCGATACCGCCCATCACCGCCGGCGACAATCACCGGCAACCCCTCTCTCTTTCTCCATCAACACTTTCCTCTTCACTCTCTCCATCTCTCAGCTCTCCTGCTCTACCTTCACTCTGCCCTCTACCCCGCCAACCATCTGCCACTCACCGTCGTAACCGCCACCAACCGCGGCGGCGCTCTGCCCAGTTCAATCCCTCTGCTTCCATACCCCCCTGCCTTACTTCCACTTCCCATTTTCACTCTGCTCCCAGGTTCCTGCTTCAACTTCTGTTAAAATTTTGATTACTGTTAGCTTAATGTTAGTTAGTTGGAATTTGAATTTTTGTATATTAGGTTAGATAGAAATAATTGTTGTTAGGTAGCTAGGTCTGGATAGAGGATTCTAAGCCTGATAAGTGCTCCGTTTGTGCATGATTCGTTGTTTGTTTACTTGGGTGTTGTATGCTGATTTTGGATTGCTGCGTATGCCATTTGTGTTGCTGGGTTGTATTTCACTGCTGCTGTGCTTAATTGATGTTGTCTTCTTGCTGCTTATGCTATGTTGCTATCTGGGAATGTCCAATTTTAAGCCGGGATGCTGCCCAATTTTCAAGAAATCTGTTTTCCTCTTAATCTCTATTGTAATTTGGGCTAATTTCCGTTTCCTATTTGACTTCCAGGATTTGCATCAATCATGGTGAACATGATTTCTATGTCTAGCCACAACTCCTCTTTTATTGAGCCTAAATATCATCATACCACTAATCCACTTTTCTAACTCACTAATTTCTTTAACCATTTGACTTCTACTCACATTTAACCCTCTTTAACTATTCTTTCAAAAGTATGATGATTTTATTGCTTAATGAGTAAGAGTTGTTGACTTTAGAGAACATTACATTCTTGGTTTACTTGTTCACTTATGCTTACTTGTTTACTAATTTTTTCTTTCTTTTCAAGAGCAGTTCACGTCATGATTGTTTATTAGCCAATTGATATCCTGAACATGCTTTCTTTGTTTCATGCTAAGTGCTTCACTGCTTCTATTCTATCATACTTTTCAGGATGTCGGATAAAGGAAAGGCTATAGCTACTACTTCCAAAAAGAGGAAGCGCTCCAAGACCTCCACACCCTCACCATATGCTAACTATGCGAGGAATCCGCTGAATGAGGAGGAGAAAGAAAATCAGTTTCTCCTGTCCACTGATCCAACCAAATTTCCAAATCTCTACTGCGAGCTACGCCTTTCCCGTTATGCAAAGAAAAATCTGAATATTGAGAAGAAGCTGAATCTTCCCAATGATGTGAGGCGTGCCATAAACGCCCGTATTTCTGAGCTGGGCTTGGATTTCGTCGATAGGGACTTGGAACGGATTAACATCTCGTGGGTCAAGGAATTTTACTGCAATTTCTTTCGACCAAGCTTAGATTCAGTATACTTGAGGGGTAGAGAGATTATGATCACTGAGGATGCCTTGAGGGATGCACTGCTCTGCAGAGTTGGTACTCCTGAGACTTGTGCCTACCAGCAGGCAGAGGTAGCTCTCCTCTCCATGACTTTCAACTATGAGGCGCTTAGGCGCATGATTGCTACACCAGATGCTTCTTGGGTAATGGATTCGAGCAACACAAAGCCCAAGGGCATGCTATTTGCATATCTGACTAGGGAGGCTAGGACTTGGCAACAAATATTCGCCCACTATGTCTTCCCTACCACTCACTTTTCAGAGATTTCGATGGATATGCTAGTCTTGATTGGGTGTGTCATGGAGGGGAAGGAAGTATATTTTCCCCGACTAATTAGGCATAGCATGTGGAGAGCTCATATTCGCGGCTTGTTACCGTTTTCGACACTGGTTACTAGCTTAGTTGAGCTAGCTGATGTCCCGTGGGAGGACAATGACGTGACACCACCACCTCCAGATGACGACGACAAGGAAGTTACTATTCCCTGGGTGTATGGGTGCACGAGAGGCCCCCGACTAGCCGCCGTTCTCGAGCTAGAGCGGCAGTCGAGGCAGCTATACCGTCTTCTTCAACAGTAGCCCCACCTCCTTCAGCACCCGAGCCCACTTACCTACTGGTTCAGCGTCTGTTTCGGTTCTTGGAGCGCGAGAGGCTCCATGTCAGACGCCGACTGGATCGGATGGATCAGGCACTCATCTCCCTTGGCGCTGAGTTACCTCCGCTTCCAGACTCTCCGACCTCCGATGAGCAGGATCATCAGGAGGAGGATGCGGATGAGCCGCTTCAGCGGGATGTACCTCCAGCTGCTCCTGACACTACAGAGATCCCACAAACCCATGAGGAGCCGATTCCACAGCCTCAGACAGATTCAGCAGCTACCGTTGTACCTTCCACTGATCCTCCGGTTTAGCATCGAGGACGATGCTTGGTCTTAAGTGTGGGGAGGTCACCGGTAGCATCATTAGAGGACCGGTGAACATTTTGGCTACCTTCTGAGTTACCTTACTTTGCATAGCTCTTGTATATATTTGATGCATCTAGAGTTTATTTTGGATACTCTTGCCATTTTGGATACCTTTACTGCTTATTTTGGATTTTAGATATTTTGATACTTTTGGATATCTTTAGATGTTTTAGATGATAGATTCCATATTTTAGTTGGATTTTTCTTTATAAATTTTTGCATATCTTCTTTTGTATATCTTTTGTTTTAGTTTGTGGTTGTGATTAAAAATAATGTTTTAAGTGAAAACTTAGTCACCCTTCTTACATAAGAAATCGGTTTAAGTGAAAAAGAAAAGGGTAAACTAAGGAAAATAATTTTTGAATTTTTCAATCACAACAATGCTTAGTCAAATATTGAGATTTTCCAAGAATTTTAATTATAGAACATAGGACACCAACCCAATTGATTGAAGAAAATTTTTGGTGAAACTTGCTTGAATTCATACTTTGTGAAGCATGTATTGAATTAAGAACACAAGCTTGTGAGACTTGAACCTTATGGTGTGGTTACATTTTTATAACCACTTATTTTCCATTCTTGTATGCAATTGTTCTCTTTCTATGAGTGTGATCCTTGATTTGCTTGATTCTATATGTCCAATTATTTCTTGTATTCATGCATTTGTATGATTGAGGCCATTATTTCATTAGCCCACTTACCCAAATAGCCTACCTTTTACTCTCCATTGTTAGCCAATTTTGAGCCTATGCTTAACCGACTTACTCTCATTGTAGCACATTACAAGCCCAAGGCGGAAAACTAATGAAAAGTCCTTGTTTGGATCTTTGATTAGCCTAGGCTAGTGAGAGTGTCTATTACTCAAGGTTGGTGAGGCTTGGGAACATTGGATAGGATAAAAGGGGTAGTACACTTCCATATTTAGGAATTGGGAACATACTCATGTATTGATTAAATGTATAGACCTTATGTATTGATGTTCTTGTGTATAGTTTGAAAGAAAAGAAAAAAAAATGAAAAGAAAAAAGAAATAAAAATGAAAAAAAAAAAAAGGGGGACAAAATGCCCCAAAGTGAAGCTCAACAAAAGGGAATCAATGCATAAGTGTTATGAATCAAGAAATAGGATGCATGAATATGTAAGAAAAAGTGAAGAATGGGTAGTTAGAATAGTTTGAACTTGTATAGGTTATTATATAGATAGGTGGGAAAGTCTATACTAATCAAAGATCTAAACTCTAGTCCACTTAACCATAAATGATCCTACCTTGACCCTAACCCCATTACAACCTAATGAAATACCTCATGATGAATGTATGCATGCATCAAATAAGTGTTGATTGTTAGAAGAAAATCGAATTTGGGAAAGCACGATTAGAAGAGAATTGAGTGGATTAACCCTTAAACACTTGAGTGAATAGAGCGGATACACATCCGGTGAGGGTTCAAAAGTTCAAGTACATGTATTCACCCATATTATTTATATTCTTGCAAGTTTGAACTCTTTTTGATAATTCAATACAATTGTGGATTGGACTTAACTCCTATTGCCTTAGCTATTGTGCCTATACATGTCTCTTGGGAATTGATTTGTTTGAACTAAGCATTTGCACTCACACTAGGTAGTTGCATTTAGATAGGACTCATATAGTTTAGTTGCATTTAATAAATGTCATACCCCTTAGTTCCTTCTTATCTTAGCATGAGGACATGCTAAGGTTTAAGTGTGGGGAGCTTGATAAACCCCATTTTTAGGGTTTATCTTGTATTGAATTTAGAGTATTTTGATGACCTTTTCTCGCATTTAACCTATGAATTAGCATGGTTTTGTTATCTCTCCCGTATTTGTGCTTAGGTGTAAAAACATGCTTTTTAGGCCTTATTTTGATGAATTTTGATTTCTCCTTGATTCCATAAGAGGCCTTGATATGTTTGCTAGTAATTCCAGGATTGAAATAGGCCAGGCATGGATAAAAGGAAGCATGCAAGTGGAGAGAAGCACAAAAAGCCAAAGAATTGATTACGGCCAAGCACGCGCACGCGCACAAGGCGCTCGCGCGCACATTGTGGAATCAGCCAGGGACGCGCACGCGTACCGTGCGCGCACGCGTCGATGTCTGCACATGACTTCATTAAGGCAACACGTGCCCGGCGATTTTGAGGGGTTTCTGAACCCATTTTTGGCGCCAATTACTGATAGAAAGGAATAAAAGGATCAAGGCCTAAAGGGGAGACATAACAATTGGAGAAGAAGGAAGTGATAGCTTTAGTTTTAAGTAGTTTTAGAGAGAGAAGCTCTCACTTCTCTCTAGGATTAGGATTAGGTTTAGGTTAATATCCCTTCTTAGATCTAGGTTTAATTCATGCCTTAATTCAATTCTCCTTTGCCAATTCTTAATCTTCTCCTCTTCCTCTCCCTAGTTATGTACTTTAGTTCTTGTAATTCTTCACTTTGTTTTGGATAGATTGTTGTTTCTTTTATTCCCTTTTAATAATGCAATTTGAGGTAATTCATGATAATTGTGATTTCCTTGATTGTTGTTGTTAATTCTTTACATTCAATTGTAGTTAGAATTCATTCTTGTTGTGATTGACTATACTTTTCTTTTGTGCCTTCCAAGTGTTTGATTAAATGCTTGGTTGGATTTTTGTATAGATTTTGTTCCTCTTGGCCTAGGTAGAGTGATTAGTGACTCTTGAGTTATCTAATTCCTTTGTTGATTGATAATTAGAGATTGCTAATTGATTTGAATGCCTCTAAAGCTAGTCTCTCCTTTAGGAGTTAATTAGGACTTGAGGAATCAAATTGATTCATCCACTTGACTTTCCTCCATGGTTAGAGGTTAACTAAGTGGGAGCAATGAACAATTCTCATCACAATTGAGAAGGATAACTAGGATAGGATTTCTAGTTCTCATATCTTGCCAAGAGCTTTTATAGTAGTTAGTTTATTTTCATTGCCATTTACTTTCCATGCTTCTTATCCAAAACCCCAAAATAACTCATAACCAATAACAAGACACTTTATTGTAATTCCTAGGAAGAATGACCCAAAGTTTGAATACTTCGGTTTATAAATTTTAGGGGTTTGTTTTAGTGACAAACAACTTTTTGTATGAAAGGATTAGTGATTGGTTTAGAAACTATACTTGCAACGAGATTTCATTTGTGAAATTCTAAACCATCGAGAATCCGTTCATCAATACCACAGACAAGGTTTAGACTTTCCGGATCTGAAGAATGGCCGCCAATAATTCTAGCCTATACCACGAAGATTCTGATCGTAGATCAGGAGGCTAAGAGATATGCATTCAATCTTGCTTTCATGTAGAATGGAAGTGTTTATCAGGCACGCGTTCATAAGTGAGAATGGTGATGAGCGTCACATAATCATCACATTCATCATGTTTTTGTGTGCAAATGAATATCTTAGAGAAGAAATAGGCTTGAGTTGAATAGAAAAACAATAGTACTTTGCATTAATTCATGAGGAACAGCAGAGCTCCACACTTTAATCTATGGTGTGTAGAAACTCTACCGTTGAAAATATATAAGAACAAGGTCCAAGCATGGCCGAATGGCCAGCCCCCTAAACGTGATCTCAGAACATAAAATTAGTCAAAGACTAACTAGAGATGTAAATAAAATAGTAAAAAGTCCTATTTATACTAAACTAGGTACTAGGGTTTACAGAAATGAGTAAATGATGCCGAAATCCACTTTCGGGCCCACTTGGTGTGTGCTTGGACTGAGCGTTGAAGATTTCACGTGTAGAGGTCTTCCTTGGAGTTGAACGCCAGTTTGTAACTTATTTATGGCGTTTAACTCTGCTTTGCAACTTGTTTCTGGCGTTTAACGCCAGAATAGGGCAGAAAGCTGGCGTTAAACGCCAGTTTACGTCGTCTAAACTTGGAAAAAGTATAGACTATTATATATTGATGGAAAGCCCTAGATGTCTACTTTCCGATGCAATTGAGAGCGCACCATTTGGGTTTCTGTAGCTCCAGAAAATCTACTTTGAGTGCAGGAAGGTCAAAATCCAACAGCATCTGCAGTCCTTCTTTAGCCTCTGAATCAGATTTTTGCTCAAGTCCCTCAATTTCAGCCAGAAATTACCTGAAATCACAGAAAAACACACAAACTCCTAGTAAAGTCCAGAAATGTAATTTTTAATTAAAAACTAATAAAAATATACTAAAAACTAATCAAATCATACTAAAAACTATGTAAAAATAATGCCAAAAAGCGTAAAAATTAGCCGCTCATCAGTCTCCCTCTATGTCAATCCCAGCCGAATTGTAGAGGTGGCAAATAAGGTGAGGAAAGGCTAACCTTGCCAAAGTGGAGGACTTGTCAGCCACCTTGTAGAGTTCTTGAGGTATAATCTCATGAACTTCCACTTCCTCCCCAATCATGATACTATGGATCATGATGGCCCGATCCACAGTTACTTCAGATCGGTTGCTAGTAGAAATGATAGAGCGTTGGATGAACTCCAACCATCCTCTAGCTACAGGCTTAAGGTCCGGTCTTCTCAATTGAACCGGGTTGCCTCTTGAGTCAATTTTCCATTGAGCTCCTTCCTCACATATGTCCATGAGGACTTGGTCCAACCTTTGATCAAAGTTGACCCTTCTAGTGTAGGGGCGTGCATTTTCTTGCATCATTGGTAAGTTAAACGCCAACCGTACATTTTCCAGACTGAAATCTAAGTATTTCCCCCGAACCATTGTAAGCCAATTCTTTGGATTCGGGTTCATACTTTGATCATGGTTCCTAGTGATCCATGTGTTTGCATAGAACTCTTGAACCATTAAGATTCCGACTTGTTGAATAGGATTGGAGAGTACATCCCATCCTCTTCTTCTAATCTCTTGTCGGATCTCCGGATACTCGCTCTTTTTGAGCTTAAAAGGGATGACGAAGCACAGAAGTTGGTGAATTAAAAATTATTAAAATAGTTACGTTGCAAGTATAGTTCTTAACTCACCGAAAATTTGCCTATCAATTTAGAAATATGTCACAGAGAGTTTAAATTAAAAATTACTGGGAGTTTAAGTCCCAGGTCGTCTCCCAACGAGTTGCAGAAAAGTGTGCTATTTTATTAATCAGATGTTCCAAGAAGTTGAGTTAAGTAGGTGGGAAATTAAATTGAGAAAATTCAAATAATATGAAACAAAAGCCTTGACTGGGAGTTGATTAGTTGGAATCTCTATCATTGATGGGATGATTTCAAGATTAATTTATAATTAATGGTTGTTCTGTTTAGTTATCCTTTACTAGGTAAAGGAAAGTCAAACAAGTTGGAATGCTAGATCTGTTCACGAGTTGCAACCCACTTAGTTCAAAGGGATTGGTGTTAGTGATTAGATAACAATCCAACAGTTAACCCAATTACAATTTTTCTTTCAATTCTTCCAACTCAAGAGTTCCTTTCAATCAACTCCCCATCAAGTAAGGGAACTACTCACTCATTGTAAATAATAAATCCATAACACATGAAAGGGAATTAAAAGAAGACATGATTATTGGAATGGAAAATAAATTAAAATGGAAGAAATAATCCTTATGTTAAATAATCATGAAAGTATTCAAATGACAAAATTGAACAAAGCAAAGAACATGGAAGAATAAAACCAAGTTAAGAGAATGAACTAGAATGACGAAGTCTTGATGAGGAAATAACTCTTCTCAATGTTCCAATGCTAAGACTAATTGAAAATTAAAATTCCTAAAACCTAGAGAAAAAAAACCTAAAGGAGTAAAACTAGATCTAAACTCCCAACTGTGTAGAATGAATGTTCTCTTTTATTTCTGCATATTCTCTGGCTTTAGTCTGCTGTTCCGGGCCAAAAACTGGGTCGAAATAAGGTCCAAAATCGCCCCCAGCGAATTCTGCAGATTATGCAGATCGCACATGTCACGCGATCGCGTCATCCATGCGGACGCGTCATTCGCATTTTTTCCTTGCCACGCGTTCGCGTCGTCCACGCTACTGCGTCGCTTTAGCTTTTCCAATCCGCGCGGCCGCGTGAGCCATGCGACCGCGTCACTTCTCGCTGGTTATCTCCTCAAATTCTTGTGTTCCTTCCATTTTTGCTAGCTTCCTTTCCAATCTCCAACTCGTTCATGCCCTATAAAGTCTGAAACACTCAACACACAGATAACGGCATCGAATGGAATAAAGGGAAATTAAAATTACATAATTAAAGTCTCTAGGAAGCAGTTTTCAAATATGTTATAAATTCAGGAAGGAATTATAATTTCATGCTAATTTAATGAATAAGTGGGTAAGGATCATGATAAAATCACACAATTGAACACAATATAAACCATAAAATAGTGGTTTATCAACCTCCCCCCACTTAAACATTAGCATGTCCTCATGCTTAATTGAAGGAGATAAGGAAATAAGTATGAACATGTAGAATTTCATGAAATGCAATGCAAGCCTATATATATATAAATAAATGCAACTATATGATTCTTGCCCACTTGATCAAAAGTAAATAAGCTCTTCAAAACAATTACAAATCAAGGCTAAAATCTTTCATAGGTTGTGTGTTCTTTAGCTCAAATGTCATGTTCCAAATACAACTCAAGCAAATTTATCATAAAAATTTTGAAAAATTAGTGAAATTTTGTTCCAAAGATAGAGTCTTAAACGAAACTTATTGTCTTTTCAATCAAGTAGAACATGCATGCAACTATCCTAACCTATGCAATTTATTCTATTCTATAAAAGAAAGAAAATCTTACTAAAATATCCTAATTATTGGTGCTAGAGAAGAGAAATTACCTCCGGAAGTCAGGTACTGACCGACCTCCCCACACTTAAGGCTTTGCACCGTCCTCGGTGCCGTCTGTCAGGAACAGGGGTGGACTGGTGGCAGTATCTCCACAGTCGGGACCATTATGGCTCCCTGTGCTGGTAAAAGAAGTGGAGTCCGGGGTATCCGAGTCCTTGAAGTGTCCCTTGAGTAGCTCCTTAAGGTGTTTGAATCGGCGCTCGTTACGGCGCTCTCTCATCTTTGCTTTCTGTTCTTGCTGATCCAATCTTTCGATTATCTGCTGGAGCAATTCATCAGTTGTAGGTGCTTGTGGTGTTGAAGAAGGATTATCTTCAACTGGAGTAGTATGAAGGCTTGTAGTGGCTGCTGGGAATTTGAGGTATTTCCCGTTAGGGACATACTGATCATCCCGTGGAAGCACGGCTTTGGTGTCCCCAGCTCTGTAAGAGACTCCGGCTGCTGAGACAAGATCTGAGACCAAGGCGGGGAAAGGTAAGTTGCCCGCAATTTGTACGTGTCCTATAGCATTTTGGATATGTCTTGAGAGATGCAGAGGTTGGTCTGTAAGGATGCACCATAGTAGAACAACCATGTCTGCAGTGAAGGAGGACTCATGAGTGCTCGGAAAGACGTAATGGGACATGATCTGTGCCCAGACGCGAGCCTCCAAGGTAAGTGCTGAAGCCAAGATTCCCTTAGGGCGGGTACGGTGGTATCCGTAGATCCAACGGCTGCCAGGTAATGCGATAACTCCGAGAACGGAGTCCCAGTCAAATTGGTACCTCTGGCGCTTAAGTGCTGCTTCTTGGAAGGCGTCCATTCCTTCTGGAATACGGGGAAGACTCAGACCTTGTTGAATGGCCTCTTCTGTGATGGAGACTTGCTTCTGCCGGACATAAACAGACTACAGGGTTGGCATGTCGAGGTTAGAGTAGAACTCAACTACCCAAGAAAGATTGACCTGCCTTGGCTGTCTCCATAGGAAACCCCATTGTCGTCGTTCAATTTGCGGCTCAACAAAGGAAGCAATATTGGACGGGAGGATAAGAAGGTATTCATGGTTATAGTTTCTTTCTGCCAGGATAGGGAACATCTATTCACAGTAGCGATTGGGAAATTGCGCAGTGTCCTTTGCTGGAAAGGCTTTCTCTTTCCCATCAACCTTTATTATCCTCTTAACTCTTTTTGTTGAGGGCTTGACTGCGGTTGAAGAAGGCTCTGCCACTAATGCTCTTTTAGTTCCTCTTCTTGCTGGTGGTTTGGAAGTAGCTTTCTCTTTTCCTTTCTTGGTGGCCATCCTGAAAGAAGGGAAGAGAGAGTAAATTAAATTCAAAGAGATATACAGCAAGAAAGGAAACGGAAAAGAGGGGAATGGATGCACATTAAGATATACTTACATTAACACATGCTCGCGAGTACACGTGAAAAGCCAACAATGGAAAATAGCTAGTGCATATAAAGGCAAGTGACTGCAAGGTGTTTATTGGCATGCTGGCAAAGGGCATGAGTAGCATAGACCAAGCAATACTTTGTAACAAACCATCACGTTTGTATTGACAATTAAATTCAATTAATACAATTGTAAAGGAAAGTTGTAAAAAGCAAGCATTGAATAGTATAACAACATAGAGAATTGCATAATTCCATTTGAGTTTTTTCACAAACACATAGCATGCATGTTGAATAAGGTATAGAAAATATGAAGGTAAACATGCAAGCAATCCCTTAAATAGAATAAAAATAATTGTCAAACAATTTGCAACAATCCACAAGCATATAATGAGGGATAATGACTCAAAAAAGAAAAACAAGTAAATTTCTAACACCATGTAAAAAGGAAAAGAAAAAGAAGGAAAATATGAATAATGAAAAGAAAAAGAAAAGAAAAGAAAATACATATAAAATAATAAGAATGATAGAAAAAGAAAGAGGGAGGAAGAAAGTAAAACCTTGTTAATGGAGGTGAGAGAGATAGAGACTGAAAGGTGAGATAGAAGGGGGAAGGGAGAAGGAAGAAATAAGGAGGGAAAAGGAAAATTAGGATTTGGAGAAGAGAAAGATAAGATATATGGCAATTTTAGGTTGAGCTGTGCGGCGCATGCAACGTTGCCGCGTGGAGCACGCGTTCGCGTGGATGCGCTTCAAGTATGGTGACGCGATCGCGTCGGTCACGCGGTCGCGTGACCCATGTTATGCTTATGGCGCGAGTGCAGCCCCGCACCAGCACAACTCTCTGTTCAAATTAGTTTATTTTCCAAAATTAGGGCGGTGCGATCGCGTGGGTCACGCGATCGCGTAAGTGCGCGCCAGAAAATGGATGACGCGGCCGCGTCAACGACGCGGTCGCGTGATAAGGATTGTGCTTCCAGCACCAATCCAGCATCACTCTCGCATAATATTTCATTGTGCACCCTTTTACATCGAAAACTCAGGGCACGCGGCCGCGTGGGGCACTCGGTCGCGTGGGTTGATTTGTGCCATTGGCACGTCTCCAGCCACACTCCAGCATAATTTTCTGTTCATTTTTATTTTTCTTTACTCTCCCTGTGACGCGGACGCGTCGCTGATGCGATCGTGTCGCGTAGCAAAAAAAATTTTTTTTTTGTGAAAATAAAAACATTTAAATGCAGATGCATGAAAGTACTAAGAAAGAGAAGAGTTATTGAATAGGAAAAATTAAAAATAAAGAAAAGAACGATCATACCATGGTGGGTTGTCTCCTACCTAGCACTTTGCTTTAACGTCCGTAAGTTGGACGCTCCAATAGCTCAATCTTCTGCTATGTGGGGATCTTCCAAGAGGAAGATCTCAAGCTCCTTGTTTCTCTGCATCTTCTCGCCATGGTATAGCTTCAGGCGTTGTCCATTAACCTTAATAAGTTCAGAGCTTGAAGGATGGCTTAGGTGATAAACTCCGTACGGTTCGGCCTTCTCTATTCTGTATGGACCTTCCCATCTTGATCTCAACTTACCTGGCATGAGCCTTAGTCGAGATTTGTAAAGGAGGACTAAATCCCCAGGTTGGAACTCATTCTTCTTGATGTTTTGATCATGTACAGCCTTCATCTTTTCCTTGTATATTCTGGAGTTTTCATAAGCTTCTAGGCGAAGGCTCTCCAGTTCCTGCAGTTGCAACTTCCTTTCAGCTCTAGCTTTCTCAATTCCCATGTTGCACTCCTTAACTGCCCAAAAAGCTCTGTGTTCTACTTCAACTGGGAGATGACAAGCTTTTCCATAAACCAAGCGGAAAGGACTCATCCCAATGGGTGTCTTGTATGCCGTTCTATATGCCTAGAGTGCATCTTGTAGCCTGGTGCTCCAGTCTTTTCTATGAGGCTTTACTATCTTTTGTAATATACGCTTAATTTCTCTGTTTGACACCTCGGCTTGCCCATTAGTTTGGGGATGGTAAGCTGTTGTAACTTTATGAATTATCCCATGCTTCTTCATTAATCCTGTTAGTCTCCTGTTACAAAAATGGGTGCCTTGATCGCTCACGATTGCTCGTGGTGATCCGAAGCAACATATGATATGGTTTCTCACAAAGGAAACAACAGTGTTAGCATCATCAGTGCGGGTAGGAATTGCTTCCACCCATTTGGAAACATAATTCACAGCTAACAATATATAAAAATATCCATTAGAATTTGGAAATGGACCCATGAAGTCAATGCCCCAAACATAAAAAATTTCACAGAAAAGCATAATTTGTTGAGGCATCTCATCTCTCCTGGATATATTGCCAAATTTCTGGCATGGGAGACAAGATTTACAAAACTCAGTAGCGTCTCTAAAAAGAGTAGGCCACCAGAATCCACAGTCTAAGATCTTTCTAGCTGTTCTTTGAGGGCCAAAATGTCCTCCACTCTCAGATGAGTGACAGGCCTCTAAAATGGACTGGAATTCTGATTGAGGCACACAACGTCTAATTACTTGATCAGCGCCACATCTCCATAAATATGGGTCATCCCATGTATATTATTTCGACTCGCTTTTCAGCTTGTCTCTTTGATGCTTAGAAAAATTTGGAGGAAATGTGCGGCTAACTAAATAATTAGCAATAGGTGCATACCAAGGGACTACCTCAGATACTGCTTGCAGGTTATCAAAAGTAAAATTATCATCTATAGGAGTAGAATCATCCTTAATATGCTCAAGGCGACTCAAGTGGTCTTCCACTAAATTCTGATTACCACTCCTATCCTTTATTTCTAAATCAAATTCTTATAACAGCAGTATCCAACGTATAAGTCTTGGTTTGGACTCCTTTTTAGCTAATAGATACTTTAAGGCTGCATGGTCCGAATACACTACTACTCTAATGCCAAGTAAATAAGCTCGAAATTTATCCAGAGCAAAAACAATAGCAAGAAGCTGTTTCTCAGTAGTAGTATAATTGGACTGGGCAGTGTCTAAAGTCTTAGACGCATAAGCAATAACGAAAGGATCCTTACCTTCACGCTGAGCCAGCGCTGCTCCTACTGCATGGTTGGAAGCATCACACATGATTTCAAACGGCTAGCTCCAGTCTGGTCCTCTCACAATTGGAGCTTGAGTCAGAGCAATCTTCAGCTTATCAAATGCTTGTTTGCAATCCTCACTGAACTCGAACTCAATATCCTTCTGCAGTAATCTGGATAAGGGAAGTGCGACCTTACTAAAGTCCTTAATAAATCTCCTGTAAAAAATTGCATGGCCAAGGAACGAACGGACTTCCCTCACAGAAGAGGGGTAAGGTAAACTAGAAATAACATTCACCTTTGCTGGGTCTACAGAAATGTCATTATTAGATACCACATGTCCTAATACAATCCCTAGTTTTACCATAAAGTGACATTTTTTGAAATTTAATACCAGGTTTGTATTAACACATCTATCTAATACTCTAGATAATCCATCTAAGCAAAGGCTAAAAGAATAACCATAAATGCTAAAATCGTCCATAAAAACTTCCATACAGTCTTCAATAATGTCAAAGAAAAGACTCATCATGCACCTTTGGAAGGTAGCTGGTGCATTGCACAAGCCAAAAGGCATTCTCTTGTAAGCATAAGTCCCAAAAGGACATGTAAAAGTAGTCTTTTCCTGATCCTCAGGAGCTATATG
Organism: Arachis ipaensis; assembly: GCF_059453495.1. Taxonomy (NCBI): domain Eukaryota; kingdom Viridiplantae; phylum Streptophyta; class Magnoliopsida; order Fabales; family Fabaceae; genus Arachis; species Arachis ipaensis. Next base: position 101,248,141 of record NC_142439.1, read on the forward strand.
AATCTGGAAATAACCTGTGTAACCATCTAAAAAGCAATAATGTGATTTACCTGACAGGCGATCCAGCATTTGATCAATGAATGGAAGTGGGTAGTGATCCTTACGGGTAGCTTGGTTGAGACGCCTGTAATCAATGCAGACTCTCCAAGCATTCTGAACTCTAGTTGCTATGAGCTCTCCATGCTCATTCTTCACTGTAGTGACTCCAGACTTCTTGGGCACCACTTGTACTGGGCTTACCCATTCACTGTCTGAAATGGGATATATGATACCGGCTTCCAATAGTCTGGTCACTTCCTTTTTGACAACTTCCAAGATGGTGGGATTCAATCTTCGTTGGGGTTGACGGACAGGTCTTGCTCCCTCTTCTAAAAATATTCTGTGCTCACATACTTGAGGGTTGATGTCTACTATGTCTGCCAAGCTCCACCCAATTGCCTTCTTATGCTTCCTCAGCACATCAAGTAACTGTTCTTCTTGTTGAGAAGTAAGTTCCCTTGCAATGATAACTGAAAACCTCTGCTCATCTTCGAGATAAGCATATTTGAGATGCAGAGGGAGGGGTTTCAATTCTAACTTTTGATCATGGGCAGGCTCTGGATTATCTGGAGCTCGTGAAAATGACGAAGTGCCCTCATTGTCAGTTAAGAGGGTCCCCATACTTGGACCTTATCCAGTGTGCCTCTCTTCTAACTCTTCCTTGTGAACTTCAGCTACACTTTCATCTATGACATCACACTGAAAGATAGAACGATCTTCTGGGGGGTTGTCAATGACTCCGTTCAGATTGAAGATTACTATGCGGCCATCTATTTCAAAGGAGTATGTTCCTGAAAAGGCATCCAATTTGAATTTTGATGTCTTTAGGAATGGTCTTCCAAGTAGGATTGATAATGGCTTATCTGAATCATTATGGGGCATCTCCAAGATATAAAAATCAGTTGGAAATGTAAGCCCTTTAATGTTTACCAAAACATCTTCAGCAACTCCAGCAACTGTAATAATGTTTTTATTTGCTAACACAAAACGAGCTGCCGACCTTTTTAAGGGAGGGAGCCTCAAAATATCATATATAGACAAAGGCATTATACTGACACATGCTCCTAAATCACACATGCAATCATAAATTACTACACCACCAATAGTACAGCTAACTATACAAGGACTTGGATCACTACATTTTTCAGGTAATCCTCCCATTAAAGCAGATATTGAACTACCTAAAGGAATAGTTTCTAATTCACTAATTTTGTCTTTATGGATATATAAGTCTTTTAGAAACTTTGCATATTTAGGTACCTGTTGAATAACATAAAAAAGAGGAACAGTTACCTCAACTTTTTTGAATATTTCTACCATTTTGGGGTCGGGTTCCAGCTGCTTCCTGGGCTTCCTTGCAAGTTGTGGAAATGGAATAGGAGTAGCTTTTTCTGTGGTGTTTGCGCCTTTTGGTGCTTCCTCCTTTGGTGAGCTATTTCTTCTTCAGCTATGTCCTGTATGTCCTCTTCCTCTTTAACATCTTCTATTTCTACTACCCCTTTAGCTGAGGTGTGTTCTGGTGGGCTTGGTTCCTCCTGATTCCTCTTCTGCAGTGTGGTTCCAGACCTTAGGGTGATGGCATTAATGCCTCCCTTTGGATTGGGTAATGGTTGAGAGGGGATTCCAGTGGAGCTTGAAGGTTGGTTACTGGAATTTTGCGTTGATCCAATCTGTGATATAAGAGCTTGCAAAGTAGAGATGAGACCATTCAGACTGCCATTAATACTATTCATGATGTTATTTTCCATGGTCTGTTGTCTTCGCTCAAAAGATTGTAGTAGCTCTTCATTAGGAGATAAAGAAGAATGAGTAAATTGAGAAGTTTGCTGTTGATTGTTCTGTGGTCCTTGGTTTTGCCTCAGGTGAGGTGCTCTGTAAGGTTGATTCTGCTACCTGTTGTTGTTATTATTCCATCTCTGATTTTCCTGATTATCTCTGCCTCCTCTGTTATTGTTGTCCCTCCAATTCTGGTTAGAATTGTCCTGCCATCCATGGTTATTATTTCCACTTTGATTGTACCCTTGGTTGGGGCGGTCATAGAAGTTATGAGTGGATGCCACCATGTTGTCTTCTTGTTGGAGCTGCGGGCATTCATCAGTGTAATGGCTATAATCAGCACAGATTCCACAAATTCTTTGCGGGACTAATTGTTGGTTTTGCTGTGGCGAAGGAGGTTGAGCTTGCTGAGCTTGTTGTTGATTCAATTGCATCTGCTTCAGCAAGTTGGTCATCTCACATATACTCTGAGCTAGAGCTGCAGTCTCTCTACTAGAGGATACTTCTGCAACAGCTTTTGAACGGCCTTGCTTTTGTCTGTGGTTCCCAGTAGATTCAGCTAAATCGCTGATCAATTCCCAAGCCTCATCAGTGGTCTTGTACTTCTTCATAGACCCGTTGCTAGCACTTTCCAATGTGGTCTTATCTTGGGGCCTCATGCCCTGTGTGATATAGCTAAGTAACACTATCTTGTCAATCATGTGGTGGGGGCATGCTTCCAGAAGATTATTGAAGCGCTCCCAGTATTCAAAGAGAGTCTCATTGTCATCCTGAACAATTGTGGAAATATCCTTCCTCAGTTTATCAGTAACTTCAGATGGAAAGAATTTCTCCAAAAACTCCTTTCTTAGTGTATCCCAGTTGGATACATTTGCTAGAGATTAAGTGTAGTACCACTCTCTTGCTTTTCCCTCAAGAGAAAACGGGAAAGCTCTCAGCAAAATTGAAGTTTCATCAGTACCTTCACACCTGACAGTAGAACAGGCTGCCTGGAAATCTCTCAAGTGCTTGATAGGCTCTTGAGCAGGTAGGTCATGAAACTTGGGCATCAAATTTAGCAGTGCAGTCTTTATTTCAAAATCTGTAGCCACCGCTGGATGATGCGCTTGAAACGGTTGCATTGTAAAATCAGGGGCTCCTTCCTCCTGGATGGTAACTCTCCTAGCTGCCATGTCTTCTGCACGTAAAACAATCAAATCAGTAGAACGGGGGCTGATTTCTTCCTCAAGTTCACTTTCAGATCCGCCTTCAGAGCGGACTAACCGACGCTGTTCTCGCCTTATTCGTGAAATAGTCCTTTCAATTTCAGGATCGAATATTAGCAAGCGCGGATCAGGAAGTGAACGCGTCATTTGACGAAAGAAACATGCAGCTCATAGTAGCAAAATAAAATAAAATGCAAATAAATAAATTCTAATTAATAACTTTAGCACTCTATTGCAACTCCCCGGCAATGGCACCAAAAATTGATGAAGCACAGAAGTTAGTGAATTAAAAATTATTAAAATAGTTACGTTGCAAGTATTGTTCTTAACTCACCGAAAATCTGCCTATCAATTTAGAAATATGTCACAGAGAGTTTAAATTAAAAATTACTGGGAGTTTAAGTCCCAGGTCGTCTCCCAACGAGTTGCAGAAAAGTGTGCTATTTTATTAATCAGATGTTCCAAGAAGTTGAGTTAAGTAGGTGGGAAATTAAATTGAGAAAATTCAAATAATATGAAACAAAAGCCTTGACTGGGAGTTGATTAGTTGGAATCTCTATCATTGATGGGATGATTTCAAGATTAATTTATAATTAATGGTTGTTCTGTTTAGTTATCCTTTACTAGGTAAAGGAAAGTCAAACAAGTTGGAATGCTAGATCTGTTCACGAGTTACAACCCACTTTGTTTAAAGGGATTGGTGTTAGCGATTAGATAACAATCCAACAGTTAACCCAATTACAATTTTTCTTTCAATCCTTCCAACTCAAGAGTTCCTTTCAATCAACTCCCCATCAAGTAAAGGAACTACTCACTCATTGTAAATAATAAATACATAACACATGAAAGGGATTTAAAAGAAGACATGATTATTGGAATGGAAAATAAATTAAAATGGAAGAAATAATCCTTGTATTAAATAATCATGAAAGTATTCAGATGACAAAATTGAACAAAGCAAAGAATATGGAAGAATAAAACCAAGTTAAGAGAACGAACTAGAATGACGAAGTCTTGATTAGGAAATAACTCTTCTCAATGTTCCAATGCTAAGACTAATTGAAAATTAAAATTCCTAAAACCTAGAGAAAAAAAACCTAAAGGAGTAAAACTAGATCTAAACTCCCAACTGTGTAGAATGAATGTTCTCTTTTGTTTCTGCATATTCTCTGGCTTTAGTCTGCTGTTCTGGGCCAAAAACTGGGTCGAAATAAGGTCCGAAATCGCCCCCAGCGAATTCTGCAGATTATGCAGATCGCACATGTCACGCGATCGCGTCATCCATGCGGACGCGTCATTCACATTTTTTCCTTGCCACGCGTTCGCGTCGTCCACACTACCGCATCGCTTTAGCTTTTCCAATCCGCGCGGCCGCGTGAGCCATGCGGCCGCGTCACTGCGATTTGCTCTCCTTCGCGCGGTCGCGTGAGCCATGTGACCGCGTCACTTTTCGCTGGTTATCTCCTCAAATTCTTGTGTTCCTTCCATTTTTGCTAGCTTCCTTTCCAATCTCCAACTCGTTCATGCCCTATAAAGTCTGAAACACTCAACACACAAATCACGGCATCGAATGGAATAAAGGGGAATTAAAATTACATAATTAAAGTCTCTAGGAAGCAATTTTCAAACATGTTATAAATTCAGGAAGGAATTATAATTTCATGCTAATTTAATGAATAAGTGGGTAAGGATCATGATAAAACCACACAAATGAACACAATATAAACCATAAAATAGTGGTTTATCAAGGGACCTCAGGGATCACCTTTTTCTTGGCCACAACTTCATAGAAGTGGTCTTGATGGACCTTTGAGATGAATCTCCATCTCCCATGACTCAGAGGTGGAAGTAATTGCCTTCCCTTTCCTCTTTCTTGAGATTTCTCTGGCCTTAAATGCCATTAATGGTTATGGAAAAACAAAAAGCAATGCTTCTACCACACCAAACTTAAAATGTTTGCTCGTCCTCGAGCAAAAGAAGAAAGAAAGTAGTAGAAGAAGAAGAAAATAGAGGAGATGGAGTGAGAGAGTGTATTCGGCCAATGGGGAAAGTAGTGTTTGTGATGTGTGAAAATGGAGTAGTGTTAAGGGGTTTATATAGGGGTGGGGGGAGGGTAGGTTTCGGCCATTAGGGTTAGGTTTGGGAGGGAAAAGAATTTGAATTTTGGAGGTAGGTGGGGTTTATGGGGAAGAGTGGATGGATGTGAGTGGTTAAGGGTATTTGGGGAAGAGGTATGAAAGTGATTGGTGAAGCGTATTTGGGGAAGAGTGTTATGAAAAGGTGTAAAGAGGAGAGAAGAAGAGGTAGGGTAGGTGGGAATCCTGTGGGGTCCACAGATCCAGAGGGGTCAAGGACTTAGCATCCCTGCTCCATTTAGGCGTGCAAAACACCCTTAGAAAGCATGTCTGGCATTAAACGTCAGCTTGCTACTTGTTTCTGGTGTTTAACGCCAGCTTTTCTCCCATTCTTGGCGTTAAACGCCAATTCCATGCTCTGTTCTGGCGTTAAACGCTAGTCTGGTGCTTGTTTCTGGCGTTTAACGCCAGCTTGATGCTTCTTTCTGGCATTAAACACCAGTTTGATACTTTTTACTGGCGTTTAAACGCCAGTAAGCTCTTCCTCCAGGGTGAGCTGTTTTTAATGTTGTTTTTCATTCTATTTTTGATTTTTCAGTTGTTTTTGTGACTTCACATGATCATCAACCTAAAGAAAACATAAAATAGCAATGGAAAATAAATAGATATAATTGAATAACATTGGGTTGGCTCCCAACAAGCGCTTCTTTAATGTCAATAGCTTGACAATGAGCTCTCATGGAGCCTCACAGAAAATCAAAGCAATGTTGGGGCCCCTCAACACCAAACTTAGAGTTTGGTTGTGGCCTCCCAACACCAAACTTAGAGTTTGAATGTGGGAGTTTTGTTTGACTCTGTTCTGAGAGAAGCTTCTTATGCTTCCTCTCCATGGTTACAGAAGGAGAACCTTAAGTCTTAAATACAAGGTAGTCCTCATTCAACTGAAGGACCAACTCTCCTCTGTCAACATCAATCACAGCTTTTGTTGTGGCTAGGAAGGGTCTGCCAAGGATGATGGATTCATCCTCATCCTTCCCAGTGTCTAGGATTATGAAATCAGCAGGGATGTAAAGGCTTTCAACCTTCACTAGCACGTCCTCTACTAGTCCATAAGCCTGTTTCATGGATTTGTCTACCATCTCTAGTGAGATTCTTGCAGCTTGTACCTCAAAGATTCCTAGTTTCTCCATTACAGAGAGGGGCATGAGGTTTATCTCTGACCCCAGGTCACATAGAGCCTTCTCAAAGGTCATGGTGCCTATGGTACAAGGTATGAAGAATTTTCCGGGATCCGGTTTCTTCTGAGGTAATGTCTGCCTCATTGATGAATTCAGTTCATTGGTTAACAAGGGGGTTCATACTCCCAAGTCTCAGTACCAAATAACTTGGCATTCAGCTTCATGATTGCTCCTAGATACTTAGCAACTTGCTCTTCAGTGATGTCTTCATCCTCTTCAGAGGAAGAATATTCATCAGAGCTCATGAATGGAAGAAGGAGGTTCAATGGAATCTCTATGGTCTCTGTATGAGCTGCAGATTCCTTTGGTTCCTCAAAGGGAAACTCCTTTCTATCCAGAGGATGCCCCATAAGGTCTTTCTCAATGGAATTCACGTCCTCCTCCTCCTCTGGGCATTCGGCTATACCAAGTAAGGTTATGGCCTTGCACTCTCTCTTGGGATTTTCTTCTGTATTGCTTGGGAGAGTACTGGGAGGAGTTTCAGTAATCTTCTTACTCAGCTGACCCACCTGTGCCTCCAAATTTCTAATGGAGGACCTTGTTCCATTTATGAAACTTGGTGTGGTCTTGGATAGATCAGAGACTATGGTTGCCAGGCCAGAATGGCTCTGTTCAGAATTCTCTATCTGTTGCTGAGAAGATGATGGAAAAGGCTTGCTATTGCTAAACCTATTTCTTCCATTATTATTATTGAAGCCTTGTTGAGGCTTCGTTGGTCCTTCCATGAGAAATTTGGATGATTTCTCCATGAAAGATTATAGGTGTTTCCATAGGGTTCTCCCATGTAATTCACCTCTGCTATTGCAGGGTTCTCAGGATCATAAGCTTCTTCTTCAGAAGATGCTTCTTTAGTACTGTTGGATGTAGCTTGCAATCCATTTAGACTCTGAGAAATCATATTGACTTACTGAGTCAATATTTTGTTCTGAGCCAATATGGCATTCAGAGTATCAATTTCAAGAATTCCCTTCTTCTGAGGCGTCCCATTGTTCACAGGATTCCTCTCAGAGGTGTACATGAAATGGTTATTTGTAACTATTTCAATGAGTTCCTGAGCTTCTGCAGGGGTTTTCACGTGAAGAGATCCTCCTGTAGAATGGTCCAATGACATTTCAATGAAATGCTCCATTCTGGGAGAATGTCAGTAGGACACCTTTTGATCAGTTGCTTGTATCTTTCCCAAGCTTCATAGAGGGATTCTCCTTCCTTCTGTCTGAAGGTTTGGATTTCCACTCTAAGCTTGCTCATCTTTTGAGGTGGAAAGAATTTGGCCAGGAAAGCACTGACCAGCTTATCCCAAGAGTTCAGGCTATCCTTAGGTTGTGAATCTAACCATGTTCTAGCTCTGTCTCTTACAGCAAAAGGGAAAAGCATAAGCCTGTAGACCTTGGGATCAACTCCATTGGTCTTGACAGTGTCACAGATTTGCAAGAATTCAACTAAAAACTGATGAAGATCTTCCATTGGAAGTCCATGAAACTTGCAATTCTGCTGTATTAGAGAAACCAATTGAGGCTTAAGCTCAAAATTGTTTGCTCCAATTGCAGGGAGTGAGATGCTTCTTCCGTAGAAGTTGGAAGAGGGTGCAATAAAGTCACCAAGCATCTTCCTTGCATTTCCACCATTGTTATTAGGTTCGGCCATGTCTCCTTCTTTTTCGAAAATTTCTGTCAGGTTCTCTCTAGAGAGTTGTGCTTTAGCTTCCCTTAGCTTCCTCTTCAGAGTCCTTTCAGGTACGGGATCAGCTTCAACAAAAATGTTCTTATCCTTGTTCCTGCTCATATGAAAAAGAATATAACAGAAAAGAAAATATGGAATCCTCTATGTGACAGTATAGAGATTTCTTATCTGAGTATAAGAAGAGAAGAATAGAAGGAGGAGAAGAGAGAAACTCGAACACAGAGAAGAAGATGGGGTTCGAATTATGAGTAGAAGAGAAGTGTTAGTAGATAAATAAATAAATAAATAGAAGGAGATGAGAGATGGGGGAGAAAATTCGAATTTAATTTAAACTAAAAGGAAAAATATTTTTGTTTTTATTTTAAAATGTAGTTAGAATTCGAAAATAAAAAAGAGAAATAAAATTAAAATTAAAATTTGAAACAATTAGTTAATTAAAAAGAATTTTGAAAAAGTGTTAGTGATTTTCGAAAATTAAAGAGAGAGAAATAGTTAGGTGGTTTTGAAAAAGATATGAATGAAATAGAAAACTTTTAAAATCAAACAAAAAGACAAGTATTTAATTGAAAAAGATTTGAAAATCAAATTTGAAAAGATGAGAAGTTAGAAAAGATTTTGAAAAAGATATTATTGAAATTGAAAAAGATATGATTGAAAATCATGTTGAAAAATATTTGAATTGGAAATTAAAAAGATTTGATTTTGAAAATTGAAATTGATTACTTGACTAACAAGAAACTAAAAGATATGATTCTAAAATTTAAATTTTGAACCTTTCTTAATAGGCAAGTGCACTAGGTCGTCCAAGTAATAAACCTTACGTGAGTAAGGGTCGATCTCACGGAGATTGTCGGCTTGAAGCAAGCTATGGTCACCTTGTAAATCTCAGTCAGGCAGATTCAAATGGTTATGGGATTTTATAATTATAATATAAAATATAAAATAGGATAGAGATACTTATGCAATTCATTGGTGAGAATTTCAGATAAGTGTATGTAGATGCTTTGTTCCTTCTGAACCTCTGCTTACCTACTGCTTTCATCCAATCATTCATACTTCCCGTCCTCTCAGTAAAAATGGTCCAAATGCGCTGTCACCGCACGGCTAATCATCTGTCGGTTCTTGATCATGTTGGAATAGGATCCATTGATCCTTTTGCGTCTGTCACACGCCCAACACTCGCAAGTTTGAAGCTCGTCACAGTCATCCCATCCCAGATCCTACTCGAAATACCACAGACAAGGTTTAGACTTTCCGGATCTCAAGAATGGCCGCCAATAATTCTAGCTTATACCACGAAGACTCCGATCTTTCAGAATGGAGGCTAAGAGATAAACACTCAATCCAAGGTAGAACGGAAGTGGTTATCAGGCACACATTCATAGGTTGAGAATGGTGATGAGTGTCACGGTTCATCACATTCATCATGTTGAAGTGCAAGTGAATATCTTAGAATAGGAATAAGCTTGAATTGAATAAGAAAACAATAGTACTTTGCATTAATTCATGAGGAACAGCAGAGCTCCACACATTAATTTGTGGTGTCTAGAAACTCTACCGTTGAAAATACATAAGTGATGAAGGTTCAGGCATGGCCGAATGGTCAGCCCCCTAAACGTGATCTCAGAACATAAAATTAATCAAAGACTAACCAGAGATGTGAAATAAATCACTAAAAGTAGTTTTTATACTAAACTAGTAGCTATGGTTACATAAGATAAGTAAATGATGTAGAAATAAATCCACTTCCGGGCCCACTTGGTGTGTGCTTGGGCTGAGCATTGAGCTTTCATGTGTAGAGACTCTTTTTGGAGTTAAACGCTAGGTTGTAGCCTATTTCTGGTGTTTAACTCTGATTTGCAACCTGTTTCTGGCGTTTAACTCCAAAATAGGGCAGGGAGTTGGCGTTTGAACGCCAGTTTGAATCATCAAAACTCGTGCCAAGTATGGGCTATTATATATTTCTGGAAAGCCCTGGATGTCTACTTTCCAACCCAATTGAGAGCGTGCCAATTGGCTTTCTGTAGCTCCAGAAAATTCACTTCGAGTGCAGGGAGGTCAGAATCCAATAGCATCTGCAGTCCTTCTTCAGCCTCTGAATCAGATTTTTTCTCAAGTCCCTCAATTTCAGCCAGAACTTACCAGAAATCACAGAAAAACACACAAACTCATAGTAAAGTCTAGAAATGTGATTTTTATTTAAAAACTAATAAAAATATACTAAAAACTAACTAAATCATACTAAAAACTATGTAAAAACAATGCCAAAAAGCATATAAATTATCCGCTCATCATAGACCCTCATCCTCCACGGCAGCAGGACCCGCCTCCTCCTCAGCAGCCGCAGCATCCTTACCCCCCCCCCACCATCAGCACCTGAGCCGACTTATCTGTTGGTGCAGCACCTGCTTCACTTCATGGAGCGCTTCGAGCGTCGTGTCATGCGACCTCTCGACCGCATCGACCAGGTATTTGTATCACAGGGCATCGAGCTACCGCTGCTTCCAGACTCTCCCGCTTCCGACGAGCAGGATCAGGAGGAGGAGCTGGCTGAGGAGCCAACTTATCAGGATGCACCTCCAGAGACACAGGCCACCAATGAGGTCCAGCAGCCTCCTGAGGATCCACAGCCAGTCCTAGTCCCACAGCCTGAGCCTGAGCCACAGCCGACACGATTGTTGACCCCCATCCCGAGCTTCAGCAGTAGCATCGAGGGCGATGCTTGATTCTAAAGTGTGGGGAGGTCACCATTCGTGACCGGTGTTTATATTTATGTGGTGAATTTTTGGACATCTATTTCTGTTCTCTGCTACTTTATTTTATTTTGCACTTTATCTTTTAGATCATTTTGGGATTACTGTACATATTTGCTATTGTAGATACTCTTGTTTTGGTTGATGCATACTATATATATATATATATATTGCATCTTAGTTTCTTATTGTGATTAGGAAAATATTCTGGATTGTTAAAAATCTAGTTAACCCTTTTTATATAAGAATTGTGTTTTGATTGAAAAAGGGGTAAACTAGGAAAATTTTTAAAATTTTCTAAATCACAATATTGCACTGGAATAAGCTTAGTCAATATGATGAAAATTTTCAAGAAATTCATTTTTAGGGTACCACCCAATTCGTTGAAAATGTTTTTTTAAAACTTGCTTGAATTATACACTTGTGGATCATGTTTTGAGCAAAGAACACAAGCATGTGAGATTTGAGCCTAATTGTGTGGTTACATCCTATGACCACTTACTTTCATTCTTGTATGCATTATTCTCTTCCTATAAGTGTAATCTTTGATTTGTTTGATTCTTTATGTCCATTATTTTGTGTACACATGCATTTATATGATTCAGGCCATTGTTCAAATAGCTCACTTACCCAAAATAACCTACCTTTTATCTTCCGTTGTTAGCCAATTTTGAGCCTATGCTTAACCCATTTGTTCATAATTTTAGCACATTACAAGCTTAAGTGAAAAATAATAAATGTCCCTTGTTTGGATCTTTGATTAGCTTAGGCTAGTGAGAGTGTTCATTACTTGATTTTGGGAAGGTTGGGTACATTGGTTAGAGATAGAAGTGTATTTATGTTTTTGTTGAAAAAAATTCTCAAGAATTGGGTACATATTCATGTATTAATCATATGTAAACCATGTGCATTGATGTTCTTGTATACATTTCAGTTAAAAAAAAAATGAATTTAGAAAATTTACAATGCAACAAGAAGGGAACAAAATGTCCCAAAGTTTAAAGTTTAATAATAATCAATGCATATGTGAGGTATAAAAAAAAGGGAAATGCATGAGTGTGTGAAAAGTGAAGAATGGATAGCTAGGTTTGTTTAGAATTGTTTAGGTTGTCATAGGTTAGGTGGAAAGTTTAAGTTAATCAAAGATTCAAATTTCAAGCTCACTTGACCATATGCATCCTACCTTGACCCTAGCCCCATTACAACCTATGGAAAGTCCTCTTGATATTTGTATGCACGCATAAAGTAATTATTGATTGTTAGATGAAAAATAAATCTAGAAAAGCATGATTAGGGGAGAATTGAGTGAATCAATCCCATATACTTGAGTGCATAGAGCGGATACACATCTGGCGAGAGTTTAATCGCTCAATTACGTGTTTCCAGCCATGATCATCTTTTCTTGCAAGTTTGTGAACTCTTTCAATGATTCAATCCAATTGTGGTTTGCTTTGATTGCTAATACCTTAGCCCTTGTGCTTGCATGTGTATTCTTGAAAATTAATTTATCTTGACTAAGCCATTGCATCATGTAAATAGATTGCATATAGATAGATTGCATTTAGTTAGTTGCATTGAATAAATGTTAATACCCTTTGCTTCTTCTTGATTTTAGCATGAGGACATGCTTAGTTTAAGTGTGGGGAGATTTGATAAACCCGAATTTCGTTATTTATCTTGTGCTTATTCTGGGAGATTTTACCACCTTTTTCCACATTTATTCAATGAAATAGCATGGTTTTGTGATTCTCCCTTGAATTTTGCTTAAGTGTAAAAACATGCTTTTTAGGCCCTAAATTGGTAATTGTGATTCATTTTAATTCCATTCGATGCCTTGATGTGTGTGTTGAGTGATTTCAGGTTTATAAGGCAAGTATTGGATGGAAGAAATGAGTAGAAAAGCATACAAAGGGGAGAATGCATGAAGAAACAAAGATTAGAAATGCATCAAGGGACGCGCACGCGCACAAGGCGCGCATGCGCAAAAGTGGTATCACCCATAGACGCGTACGCGTACATGCCGCGTCCGTGCGGATGGAAAATTTGCCAATTGACGCGCACACGCACATGGCATGCACGCGCCAATACTATTACATGGCCCACTTAAAGGCAAAACGCTGGGGGCAATTTTTGAGCTACCCAGGCCCAAATCCAACTTGTTTCTAAGTGTATTTCATGCATAATTGAAGTCCAAGCAAAGGGGGAGCAATTAGTTTAGCCAACATGAGCCTTTAGTTAGTTTTCTAGAGAGAGAAGCTCCCTCTTCTCTCTAGAATTAGGTTAGGATTAGGTTAGATTATCTTAGATCCATGTTCAATCACTTTATCTCATCTTGTTTTCTTTATAATGTCTTATCTCTACATCTTGATTCTCTTAATTGTGATGTTAATTTCTCATTTTGCTCTCTTTTGTGATGATGAACTCATGTTAGATTTGGTTTACATTTAATGCAATTTTGATGTTGATGTTCCTTTAATTGATGAATTGAGTTGTGACCTTACTTTTCTTGCACTTAGTAGTTGTTAGATTTTATTATTCTTTCAATTTATGATGTTTACTTTTATTGCACTTTATGTGTTTGATGAAATGTTCTCTTTAGTTTTTGAGTAGTTTTGTCAACTCTTGGTCTAAGCCAAGGGAATTGGGTAAACTTGAGTTATTGGGTATGATGGAATTGGTGAATTGAGAACCCATGGTGATCAATTTGATACCCATTGACACTAACCCACTATTAAGTTAATTAGTAGGTAGGTTCGGACTTAAGGTTTGATGTGATCAAACCTATTTAACGTACTTCAAGCTTAGGAGTAAGTGTTACGTACTTAAATCTTTTGCGAAGTAGACTTAATAGGTTGGCCTCTCATAATTATCAATATTCGGGTTGTTGACAAGGATGGTGATCTCAATTACCTAAGTCATAGCCAAGAGTTCTTTATTTTGCTTTCTTTACTTACTCACTTAATTTACTTTTTTGCCATCTCATGAACCAAACCCCCCCTCCTTTACCCCTTCATAGCCAATAATTAAGCACTACATTATTTCCTAGGGAGACGACCCGAAGTCTAAATACTTCGGTTAATTCTTATTTGGGGTTTGTTATTTGTGACAACCAAATTTTTGATTGGGAGGATTGTTTGTTGGTATAGAACTATACTTGCAACGAGAATTCATTTTGTGTGAAATTCTATACCGACACGATAACTCTCTTAAATCAACCATACTTTAGGAAGATTCTCTACCCTGAAATAGTTATGGCTATCCAGTATTGTCATTCAGGCTATTGGAACAAAGTTACTCTGATACCATAAAATAAAATACAATTTCAAACACAAAGCAGTGAAAAAGGTTAAGCACACTACCACAGTTTTGATGGTGAAGAACGTAATAAACTTGAATTCTCAGCGGTCCAAAATAGAGGAACAGAAAAACAGAGAATCAGAGGGAAGAAAGATTTACCAGTGTTTATGAGGGTTTGCGAGAGAGAGAGACCGCTACGCTGAGGGAGTAGCAGGGCCAACGAGGGTTGCGTTGATGGTGCGACAGACAGAGGGCCAACGATGGTTAGACAGAGAGAGGGTTGCGTTGATGGGTTCCACAGAGAGAGGGTTGATGCCAGGGCATTTTGGCCAGTTTCACTGACCTTTTCTTTACTGTTTTTAGGATAGTTTCATGCATTTTCTTAGGAAATAAGCTAGCTTTGGGTAGATATTCACTTACAACTTGATTCAAGCATACATTGTGCATTTTACATGATTTCATGAGGATTTTGCATGAGTTTAGTGACAAATTATATTCTGCATTACCCATGACTTGGACTAGAACTTTGATGCACTCTATTGCCTGATTTTAGGACCAAAGGAAGCAAGGAATGGGAGGTAACTTGCAAAGTTAATGAGAAAAGTGACTGCCAATGACGCTCTCGAAGCCATCATTACCCACGTTAAGAGTCACGTTAACTAAGTTAACGTGAACTCTAATGTGAAGAAGGGAATTTGAGCCAACGTTAGTGACACTTAACATTATCACTAACGTTGGCCAATGCTCACAAGTGGCCACGTTAGAGTCCACGTTAACTTAGTTAACGTGGCCTCTAACGTTAAAAGGGGGAAAGGAAGCAAACGTTAGTGACATTCAACATTGTCACTAACGTTGGCCTAAGTGCACAATGCCACATTAACTCCCACGTTAACTTGGTTAACGTGGAAGCTAACGTGAAGAGGCAAGAGTGGTCGACAACGTTAGTAACACCCAACATTGTCACTAACGTTGGAAGCAACCACACAACCCCAAGGAGCCACGTTAACTTCCACGTTAACTTAGTTAACGTGGAGGCTAACGTGAGAGAAGAAGGTGATGGCCAACGTTAGTGACACTCAACATTGTCACTAACGTTGGAAGGAGCCACACAAGCCACTATGAGCCACGTTAACTCCCACGTTAACTTAGTTAACGTGGAAGCTAACGTGG
Source organism: Arachis ipaensis (assembly GCF_059453495.1). Classification (NCBI taxonomy): domain Eukaryota; kingdom Viridiplantae; phylum Streptophyta; class Magnoliopsida; order Fabales; family Fabaceae; genus Arachis; species Arachis ipaensis. The sequence goes on from NC_142439.1 coordinate 101,263,374, forward strand.
ACGAGTGAATGATGAGCCAACGTTAGGGACACTCAACATTGTCACTAACGTTGGGGATGGCTAAGCATGGCCACGTTATAAGCCACGTTAACCTAGTCAACGTGGATTCTAACGTGAGACATGGGGGCACATTGGAACGTTAGTGACAATGTTGAATGTCACTAACATTCTCGAAGGATGGCAAGTCAACGTTAAAGAGCCACGTTAACTAAGTTAACGTGGGCTCTAACGTAGGAGCAATGGGGGCTTTTCAACGTTATTGGGAAAGTTAAGTCCCAATAACGTGTGCGAAGGACCTAGAGGCAACGTTGGTGGCAACGTGTGTGCCACTAACGTTGAGGTTAACGTGGCTTTTACTTAGGAACGTTAGTGAGAAAGTTGATTGTCACTAACGTTCTCAAACTTATATTTTCACTAAACGTTAACAACCCTAACGTCCTGAGCTAAAATCTCTGCCCACTTCACATTTTCTCTCTGCAAGTAAAGCCAAGCCCAAATGAAGAAGAGAACTGCTTCAAACTCAAGATCCAAAGGCCCAAGACTTGAAGAGCCAACTAGAAGATGAGAAGAGTAGTATATATTAGGAGTAGCTTTGAATTATTTAAGGGAGTTGCTGGGAGTTGGAAAATAGCATAGAACTACTTCCTGTATTTTACTTTCTCTGCTCTTCTAGTTTTCATCATGTATTCTCCATCTTTGTTTTCATTTTCCAGAGCTATGAACAACTGAACCCCTTTCATTAGGTTAGGGAGCTCTGTTGTAATTTGATGGATCAATACTAGTTTTCATTATTCTTCTTCTATCTTTTCTCTTGATTTTACTTGAAAGCTTTCGATCTTCATCCAATTGGGTAGTTATCTTGGAAAAGAAACTATTCATACTTGGATCTCTTCTGAACCTTGGAAGAGGAATGAAGAGATCAAGCTAGAAATGCTTTCTCATGCTGGACCAAATTGGGTTTGGATGGATATGTGACTATAATCCTCTCAATGCTTGATTTGGGAAATGCATGTGGTATAATCAGTGACCATACTTCATCTCTTCTCATGAGCAATTGACCAAGGAATTGGCTATTGATCAAGATTTGAGAGATTGAATTACAAGAAATTGTAATTCAATCACTTAAGATTGCCAAGGAGATCAATGAGTGCATTGATTGAGGAAGAGATGTAAATGAGATTGATCCGGAGAATGCAACATCTCCTAAGCCCAATGAACTCCCCATTTCTGATCTTACCCATTCTCTTTAATTTCTGTCATTTACATTTATGAGCAATTCCCCCATTCCCATTTAAGATTCTGCAATTTACTTTCTGCCATTTACTTTCCCGCATTTAACTTTCTGTAATTCTCAACTCAATTTCAGATTCGCTCAACTAGAACATTCCTCTAATTAAAGTTGCTTGATCAATCAATCCTTGTGGGATTCGACCTCATTCTATTGTGAGTTTTTACTTGACGACGAATTCGGTATACTTGCCGAAGGAAATTTGTTATGAGACAAGTTTTTCGTGCATCAAGTTTATGGCGCCGTTGCCGGGGATCAATTGTGCATCAACAATGATTAGATTGGAGGATAACTAGATTGAGCATTTTATTTTTGTTTGATTTAAATTTCTGTTTGAGTTATTTACTTCCTGTTTTAGTTAATTTCTTCCCTTCCCCTTACTTTTTTTTTGTTATTTACATTTCATCTCACTAACCCACTAACTGTTTGATATATTGCATCACTCACACTAACAGTAATTCTGACAGATATACTTTCTGCACCTATTCTCTTTGCTTGTACTTGTTGGTTGTATGACAGGGAGAAGAAGCGGGGCTTCAACTTCCTTTGATTCTGAACCTGAGAGAACCTTCCTTAGACTAAGGAGGGAGGCAAGAGACAAACGTTTAGTTGGTGCTGAAGAAGAGGAGGAACACTTTGAGGAATACTTTGAACCAAACATGGAAGAAAACATGGAAAACCATCATGAAGAAGAAGCTCACAACCATGGCGGAAGAGGTCGAGCAAATCATACTGGGGAGGATAGAAGAGTTTTAGGCTCTTATATCAATCCAAACCCTGGAAACTGTGGAAGTAGCATTCAAAAGCCAACCATCCATGCCAACAATTTTGAACTAAAGCCACAGCTCATCACCCTTGTGCAGAACAACTGTTCGTTCGGAGGAAGTGTCCAAGAGGACCCAAATCAACATTTAACCACCTTCCTGAGAATATATGACACAGTGAAGTCTAATGGTGTTCATCCTGACACCTATAGACTGCTTTTATTTCCATTCTCACTCAGGGATAAGGCAGCCAAGTGGCTGGAATCTTTCCCAAGGGAAAGCTTGACAACTTGGGAAGACGTGGTGAACAAATTCTTAGCAAGATTTTACCCTCCTCAAAGAATCAATAGGCTGAGAGCTGAGGTCTAAACCTTCAGGCAACAAGATGGTGAGACTCTATATGAAGCATGGGAGAGGTTTAAAGACCTGACAAGGAGGTGTCCACCTGACATGTTCAACGAATGGGTGCAGCTGCACATTTTCTATGAAGGGCTCTCTTATGAGTCAAAGAAGGCCGTAGACCATTCATCCGAAGGATCTTTGAACAAGAAGAAAACCATTGAGGAGGCTATAGATGTCATTGAAATTGTAGCAGAGAACGACTACTTCTATGCTTCCGAAAGAGGGAACACAAGAGGAGTAATGGAGCTAAACAATGTAGATGCTCTGTTGGCCCAAAACAAGCTCATTACCTAGCAGCTGGCTAACCTCACCAAGAAGATGGAGAGGAACCAAGTAGCAGCAATCTCCACTTCATCAACAACCCAAGAAGGAGTGAATGAAGAAGCAGAGGGTAGTCAGGAGCAAGCCAACTACATTGGGAATTCACCTAGGCAGAACCATGATCCATACTCCAAGAATTACAATCCTGGATGGAGGAATCACCCAAACTTTGGGTGGGGAAATCAACAAGACCAAAGCCTTGATCAAAGACGCCCAAATCCAAACAATTTCACATCTAGACCATATCAACATCTCAATAACAACACCTCTCCACATTCATATCAAGGCCAGAACAACCCTCCTCAACCTGACCTATCATCATTTGATGAAAGAATCTCAAGGATTGAAAATCTACTTGAAGGCATATGCAAGGATATCCAAGACAACAAGGTGTTCAAGGAAGAAGTGCGAGCCAATTTCAAGAACCAGGGAGACACAATCAAGAGGTTGGAATCTCAGGAAGGATATCTCTCTGAGCAAATTCCCAAACCTACAGATGGATTCCCAAGTGACACAGAGAAGAATCCGAGAGGTGAAACAAAGAAAGTAAGATGGAAAGATTGCAAGATGGTCACTATAAGTGATCAGGAGACTGAGGACAAGCCAAGCAAGCTGTCAGAACAACCTGAAGATACCTCAACAGAGATGGAGGAAAAAGAATACCAAGAACCAGAAATATCAAAACAGGAGCTGCTGAGACTCTATGCACCTTTTCCCCAACTGCTCAATGGTGCTCTGGAGAAGAGAATATACTCAAGATTTCTTGACTTGTTTGCATCTTTGCATGTGAACATACCGTTCATCAAGACTATCCAACAAATGCCTGCATATATCAAGTATATGAAGGAGCTGCTTCCTAGGAAAAGCTCACTCAAGGGAGGCCAGACTATAGTGATGAACAAGGGGTGCAGTGCCCTCATTCAACCACAGTTGCCTACGAAAAGAAAAGATCCAGGGAGTTTTCATGTCTCCTGTGACATAGGAGAAACAATGTTTGATAGAGCACTCTGCGATTTGGGAGCAAGCATCAACTTAATGCCCTTAGCCCTGGTGAAGAGACTGCAGATCAATGAGATATTGTCCACAGATGTGGTCATTAGGCTGGCTGACAAAACTCAAAAACAAGCAATAGGGGTGGTGGAAAATGTGTTGTTAAAGGTTAGGAAATACTACCTCCCAACAGACTTTGTCATCTTGGACATGGAAGAGAGTCACACTCACCCAATCATATTGGGAAGACCATTCCTAGCTACAGCCAGAGCACTCATAGATGTGGAGCGAGGGGAGCTAATATTGAGGATCCATGATGAACAACTCAGCTTCAATGTCTTCAAACTCTCCCAAGAAGCTGACCAAGAAAATAAAGAACCAAGCACAGATCGTAACGAGATGCTGACAGAGGAAGCAAACATTGAAGCACAACTAGCCCAACTGGGAAAGCCCTTGGTTGATGAACAAGGAAATAAGCATCTGTCACAGCTCAAGTAAAAGCTGGAAGAACCTAAACCACCAGAAACATGTGAAGACAACAACAAAATTTCCTTAGAAGAAGAAGCCACAAAGAGCAAGGCAACGTCAAAAGGGACAAAGAAGAAAGTACCAAGGGGGTGGAGGAACAAGAAGATCCCTACGGAAGACTTCTCTCCAGGAGATAAAGTGATCTCAGCTTACTTCCCAGATATCCCCCCTAATCTCCCCACTGTACCATCTCAGTTACCTAAGGTCTTCACTTTTAACAGAGTCCTCTCCTTGGAACATGTGGAGATCATTGATACAACCAATGGATATAAGTCCAAGGCAAGAGGGGAGGACTTGAAGCTTTATCAACCTCCCTGATGAAGGAGAAATGTCAAGCTAGAGACGCTAAAGAAGCGCTTCATGGGAGGCAACCCATGTTTTATTAGCTTTTACTAGTAAATAAGTTAATATTCATAAATTCCAACCCAAACTTGGTGACGTTCTTATATTGCAGTATATATAGTGAAGAACAAGTTTGGTGTTCAAAGCGTACCAAGAAAGCATGAATGCAACAGAGAGCATGCTAGTCTTGGAGCTTTGAACAGAATTTTTCATCACAGTGCTTCAAATTAAGTTTGGTGTCACCCCATGGTGCCACCAAAATGCATATAAGGATACACAGTTAGTTAGTTAGTTGGAGTTCAAGAATAAACAATCTAATCTTTTCTTTTCTTTATTAATTATAGCCGTAAAGGCTAAATTGTCTTTTTGATATTATGTCTTAGTTTTCTTATTTTATTTTTATAGGAAAAGAAAAGAAGCATTAAAAGGGATTGATTGGACAACTAAACAAAGAAGGATCGGACACCACAAAAGGAGGGGCTACACACTTGTTCTAAAAAGGGAATACATTGGAAAATGTTGCCATGCAACATTGGAAAAATAGGACCCCTAAAAGACCGAGCAATCTCCATCATAAAGTGATGATCCTTGTCTTTTGTCCATGCATAACCCCAACCGTCCATCAAGTAACCACTCCATCAATCCACACCCTCCATTCTCTCACAACGTCCCTATATATGACCCTTGTTCCGTACCCACCTTCATGGTCATCACCCACTCTTCACAACTCTTCATTTCGGTACAAGACACTCCCTACTCCATTACAAACATTTCCCCCCTCACTCTCTTCATTGCAATAAAACCCTAAACAACCAAAAGTCTCCACAACCTTACCACCTTCACATATTAACTATCATTCATGGCGTCTTCGAGTTCTAAAAGAAGGAAGGGAAAGGAACCCATGGAGCAGCACCCGTATGATGAAAAGAGATTTAGAAGCTTGCATCATGCATTGCGATACGGGTGGATGGTTGACAAGGAAATCATTTACGAGCTGGGATTTCAAGTGAAGAAAACTGAGTGTCCGGAAATCACAGAGAAGGTAGAAAAGAGAAGATGGGAGCTCCTCACTGACCTTGTCACTAAGGTGAATGCAAATCTCATAAGAGAATTTTGTGCAAATGCGGTCCGATATGATAAGAAAGATGAGTCATATACAAGCTTTGTGAGAGGAAAGATGGTGGATTTTGGTCCCATGAGTGTCATGAGGGCACTGAAGCTACGGTCCATACAGTTTGAAGAAGGAAGTTATCACTCAAGATTGGACAACCCCAATTATGACCAGATTTTGCGAGACATTTGTGTACCCGGAGCTGACTGGGAAAGGGGTGCGGGAAAGAAACCAAAGTTCATCAAGAGAACAGATCTCACTCCTGAAGCCAAGGGGTGGTTTGAGCTAGTGAGAAGGTCTATTCTCCCAGCTGCAAACAACTCGGAGGTGAATGTCAAGAGAGCAACGATGGTGCACTGTATACTGAAGGGAGGAGAAATCAAGGTTCATGAACTCATAGCTGAAGGCATTAGAAAGTTGGCAGAGAAAAGCGACTCAAGAGGAACGTTAGTTAACCCCAGCACTATTTACCGAATATGCAAGAAAGCTGGGGTGGTTTTTGAAGATGAGGACCCCATGTCGATAAAGGAAGGCATCCCAATAACTGTACAAAGGATGAATGCTGCAGCATCCCCCCTGCCTCAACGGAAGCAAAGGAAGAGGACAGCCCCTCAAGTAGTGGAAGGACAAGTCTTAGAGGGGCAAGCACCACAGACCTTGGACATGCACCAATTGCAGGAAGCCATTGATGGCTTGTCTAGACAATATTTGGAAACCCAAGGAGCACAGAAAGAGCTTCAACTACAGATGATGGGGCAGCAAGAGGAAGCACTCTCAAGATAGATGACTCAGCAAGGTGAGTGGCAAAGGCAAATGATGGAACAGCAACTAAGTCAAGGACAACAATGGGGAGAAACATTCAACAGGATGGAACAAAGGCAAAATGAGCAACAAGAATCCATCCAGAGGCTAATCAACATCCAAGCACATCAAGGGGCACACATACATGAGATGCATCGAAGACAAATAGAACAGGCAGAACTATTGGACGAGCAAAGGGCATTCGCAGAAGGAGTTTACATGAGCGAGACAGGACATCACATAAACACTCAAGCCAGGCTCGGCTACTTAGTAGGACAGCTGCCAATGTTGCATCCAGGAATAGCCAGGTATTAAGAAATGAAGGATGAATTAGCACGAGAGGAAAGACAAAGGGTGGAAGAGAGTCATGAGTCAGTGAGGAAGGCACTTGAGGATTGGAAGCAAGCAAGATTGGCACGGATGCGAGGAAATGCAAGAGGAAACAAGGAGGACAAGCAAGGAAAAGAGCATGGACAACCACAAGAGTAAAAGGTGGTGGAGTTCCTTCTTTGTTCCATCTTTCTCTATGTTTTAAATAAGGAAGATCTTGTATGAAATAGAACTTGCTTCCATGTTATGTTTAAACCTTTTTCAATTCTGTCTTTTAAGTTTTTGGTATTGAAAAAGGTCTCTGTGTGCTAGTCCTTATGTTACTACACCATCTCCTTACTTAATTGTATGTTTGTCCCTTTAAATCAAATGAAAAAGAGAATGAGTGTGTTTTAAAAAGACCAGAGTGGAGCTCACAATATGGAAGTGCATTCATGAGTTTTTGGTGTGATCATAAGTTAGCTAAGTTGGTTCAACCACAAGGTGGGAGGACAACTGTCTGTCATGAATACTATGCTTGAGACACACCCCATGAGACTAGCTAAATAAGAAGATCCTAATAAGAAAAAGGGAAAGAACAATCAAAGTTAAAGAATAAAAGAAAAAGACTAAACAATAAGGCTAGGCACCAATGGTTTTAAATCTTGAAGCATGTGTCTGTGGTGTTCCTGTGTGAGGGATCTACTTGGATGAATAAGCTCTTAGGGGTGCCTTATCACTTGGTAACTTGGGTTAACTAACTTGGGATTATCAGCTGAAAGTCCACTATCAAGAGTAACCTTCACCACAGAACATTTAGTAACCCAAAGAGGTGCTGGACACCAAGGCCTCAAGAAAAGAAAGAGAATAAACTATATGCCTGTGGTGTGCATGTATGGGGGAGAGACTTGAGCAAGTAAGTCCTTAGAGGTGCTTCAACACCTAGCACCTTGAACCAACTGGTTCGGGAGTGTTGGCTGAAAGCTTATTTTAAAGAGTTGCCCCTTTACAGAACACTTAGCCTAAGAACACAAATAAGCCCTGAAATAACAACAAAAGGATCAATAAATAAAAGTTTCATGGGATGCAATCAAAGTGAGTATTCTAGGATATGATAAAGGTCTGAAAGCCAGGAATAAACCTAAGTTGCTATGCATGAAACCACCATAAAACCAGGGACATGACTTCCATAAGAATGACTCATTTCTCTTGGTATCCCATTCATCATTCTCTTGTTCCAGTACTTGCTTAGGGACAAGCAAGCTTTAAGTTTGGTGTTGTGATGCCAGGGCATTTTGGCCAGTTTCACTGACCTTTTCTTTACTGTTTTTAGGATAGTTTCATGCATTTTCTTAGGAAATAAGCTAGTTTTGGGTAGATATTCACTTACACCTTGATTCAAGCATACATTGTGCATTTTACATGATTTCATGAGGATTTTGCATGAGTTTAGTGACAAATTGTATTCTGCATTACCCATGACTTGGACTAGAACTTTAATGCACTCTATTGCCTGATTTTAGGACCAAAGGAAGCAAGGAATGGGAGGTAACTTGCAAAGTTAATGAGAAAAGTGACTGCCAATGACGCTCTCGAAGCCATCATTACCCACGTTAAGAGTCACGTTAACTAAGTTAACGTGAACTCTAATGTGAAGAAGGGAATTTGAGCCAACGTTAGTGACACTTAACATTATCACTAACGTTGGCCAATGCTCACAAGTGGCCACGTTAGAGTCCACGTTAACTTAGTTAACGTGGCCTCTAACGTTAAAAGGGGGAAAGGAAGCAAACGTTAGTGACATTCAACATTGTCACTAACGTTGGCCTAAGTGCACAATGCCACGTTAACTCCCACGTTAACTTGGTTAACGTGGAAGCTAACGTGAAGAGACAATAGTGGTCGACAACGTTAGTGACACCCAACATTGTCACTAACGTTGGAAGCAACCACACAACCCCAAGGAGACACGTTAACTTCCACGTTAACTAAGTTAACGTGGAGGCTAACGTGAGAGAAGAAGGTGATGGCCAACGTTAGTGACACTCAACATTGTCACTAACGTTGGAAGGAGCCACACAAGCCACTATGAGCCACGTTAACTCCCATGTTAACTTAGTTAACGTGGAAGCTAACGTGGATGAGTGAATGATGAGCCAACGTTAGTGACACTCAACATTGTCACTAACGTTGGGGATGGCTAAGCATGGCCACGTTATAAGCCACGTTAACCTAGTTAACGTGGATTCAAACGTGAGACATGGGGGCACATTGGAACGTTAGTGACAATGTTGAATGTCACTAACGTTCTCGAAGGATGGCAAGTCCACGTTAAAGAGCCACGTTAACTAAGTTAACGTGAGCTCTAACGTAGGAGCAATGGGGGCCTTTCAACGTTATTGGGAAAGTTAAGTCCCAATAACGTGTGCGAAGGACCTAGAGGCAACGTTGGTGGCAACGTGTGTGCCACTAATGTTGAGGTTAACGTGGCTTTTACTTAGGAACGTTAGTGAGAAAGTTGATTGTCACTAACGTTCTCGAACTCATATTTTCACTAAACGTTAACAACCCTAACGTCCTGAGCTAAAATCTCTGCCAACTTCACACTTTCTCTCTGTAAGTAAAGCCAAGCTCAAATGAAGAAGAGAACTGCTTCAAACTCAAGATCCAAAGGCCCAAGACTTGAAGAGCCAACTAGAAGATGAGAAGAGTAGTATATATTAGGAGTAGCTTTGAATTATTTAAGGGAGTTGCTGGGAGTTGGAAAATAGCATAGAACTACTTCCTGTATTTTACTTTCTCTGCTCTTCTAGTTTTCATCATGTATTCTCCATCTATGTTTTCATTTTCCAGAGCTATGAACAACTGAACCCCTTTCATTGGGTTAGGGAGCTCTGTTGTAATTTGATGGATCAATACTAGTTTTCATTATTCTTCTTCTATCTTTTCTCTTGATTTTACTTGAAAGCTTTCGATCTTCATCCAATTGGGTAGTTATCTTGGAAAAGAAACTATTCATACTTGGATCTCTTCTGAACCTTGGAAGAGGAATGAAGAGATCAAGCTAGAAATGCTTTCTCATGCTGGACCAAATTGGGTTTTGGATGGATATGTGACTATAATCCTCTCAATGCTTGATTTGGGAAATGCATGTGGTATAATCAGTGACCATACTTCATCTCTTCTCATGAGCAATTGACCAAGGAATTGGCTATTGATCAAGATTTGAGAGATTGAATTACAAGAAATTGTAATTCAATCACTTTAGATTGCCAAGGAGATCAATGAGTGCATTGATTAAGGAAGATATGTAAATGAGATTGATCCGGAGAATGCAACATCTCATAAGCCCAATGAACTCCCCATTTCTGATCTTACCCATTCTCTTTAATTTCTGTCATTTATATTTATGAGCAATTCCCCCATTCCCATTTAAGATTCTGCAATTTACTTTCTGCCATTTACTTTCCCGCATTTAACTTTCTACAATTCTCAACTCAATTTCTGATTCGCTCAACTAGAACATTCCTCTAATTAAAGTTTCTTGATCAATCAATCCTTGTGGGATTCGACCTTACTCTATTGTTAGTTTTTACTTGACGACAAATTCGGTACACTTGCCAAAGGAAATTTGTTATGAGACAAGTTTTCCGTGCATCAAGGGTCGAGTTCGAGGGTTAGACGAACGGCATGGGTGTGACTGTCATTGGCTTACACAGATGACGATGAAGGTGATGAAGATGAACGAGGGTTGAGAAACGAGGGTTGAGGGCTAACGATGAAGGCTTCGACAGATAGAGGGTCGGGTGCGAGGGTTAGAGGAAAGGCATGGGTGCGAAGGTCATTTGCTTAGACAGATGATGATGAAGGCGATGAACGGTATCGGACGATGAAGGCATGAGGACGAAGGTCATTGGGTTAGAGGAAAGGCATGGCTGCAATGAACGATGAACGATGAACGATGAAGATGGAGATGTTGTTTCAGGATGATGACGGCGTGGGTAACATTTAGGGTTTTTTTTTGGTAGCTGGGTCACTTTTAGGGTTAAAACTAGTGTGATGTTGTTTGAGGGTTAAAATTGAAAACTAAGCGAAAAAAAGTTAAGTGTGAAAAATAATTGGGTGGGAAACTAAATTTGGGGGGAGGGAACTCTATCGGTACGTTTTTTTGTGGGGTGCCAAAATAAAGAGAATATGGGCACGTTATAAAGAGGTGACAATTGAAACACAAACTAGCCACGCTTTTCAAGCGTGCCGGTTTTCCTCTATAGGCACGCTTTTAAGCGTGACAAAAAAAAGGTGGCCAAATTTTTAATAAGTGGCCACCCTCGTAAAAGCGTGCCAATTTCTCTTTATCACCACGCTTTTCAAGCGTGGCAGTAAAAAAGCATGGCCAAATTTCAAGTAAGTGGGCACCCTTGTAAAAGCGTGCCGATTTCCCTCTATAGCCACGCTTTTCGAGCGTGGCGAAAAAAATGTGGCCAAATCACAAATCAGTGGCCACCCTCGCAAAAGCGTGGCCATAGACCACTTTTGGGGACGCTTTAAAAGCGTGGCAAGAAAAAAGTGTGCCGATAGGCCTTTTTTCTTGTAGTGAAGGAATGAAGAGAAAAGCATGCAAAGTGGAGGAATCATGGAAAATCAAGGATTTGGGATGCACACACCGACGCGCACGAGCAGTAGACGCGCACGCGTGGAATATGAAGTCGCATGGCGACGCGTACGCGTACATGACGCATACGCGTGGAAAGCAAAAATGCCAAGCGACGCGTACGCGTGACCCACGCATACGCGTCGTAGCTCGCATGTGACCTCATTAAAGTGAAAACGCTGGGGGCGATTTCTGGGCTTCCCAAACCCAAATCCAACTCATTTCTGAGCCTATTACATACAGAAATCAAGAGGAGTCTAGAGGGGAGAACACATAGTTTAGTTTCATCATGCTTTAGTTAATTTCTAGAGAGAGAAGCTCTCTTCTCTCTAGAATTAGGTTAGATGTAGATTAGGATTTCTTAGATCTAGGTTTAATATCTTGCTTTGATTTACTTTTCCTTTCCAATTTCTTGTTCCTCTACCTTTGCTTTCTTAGTTTAGCATTTTAATCCTTGTAATTGTTTACGTTGTTGTTGATGCACTCTTGTTTCTTCTATTTTTCTTTAATGCAATTAGTGTTTCATGTTCCTTATTTGTTGATTTGAGTTGTTGTTGTTAATTTCCTTGCAATTAGTAGTTGTAGATTTACATTTCTTGCAATTTTATTTTATCTTCCTTTTATGTCTTCCAAGTGTTTGATTAAATGCTTGGAAGGATGCTAGAGTAGATTTTTCTCCTCTTGGCTTGAGTTGAGAAATTGGAGACTCTTGAGTTATCAAACTCCTTTGTTGATTGATAATTGGAAGTTGCTAATTGACTTGAATGCCACTAAAGCTAGTTTTCCTTAGGATTTGACTAGGACTTGTGGACTCAAGTTGATTTATCCACTTGACTTTCCTTCATAGTTAGAGGTTGACTAAGTGGGAGCAATGGAAAATTCTCATCACAATTGATGATGATAATGAGGATAGGACTTCTAATTCTCATTCCTTGCGAAGAGCTTTCTTAGCTATTAGTTTACCCCTCTTGCCATTTATCTTTCAAGTTCCTTATCCAAAACCCCAAAATATGCATCTCATAACCAATAACAAGAACACTTTCCTGCAATTCCTTTGAGACACGACCCGAGGTTTGAATACTTCGGTTATTTTTATTGGGGTTTGTACTTGTGACAAACAATTTTTTGCATGAAAGGATTATTTGTTGGTTTAGAAACTATACTTGCAACGAGATTTCATTTGTGAAACTCTAAACATCAATTTTCCGTTCAGCAAAATGGCGCAGGTCGTCCGACCAGTCGGCGCTTTTGGGTGACAAATTTCTAATCCCAACACTTGTGCATTACATTTTTAGGTCTTTTAGGATTTTTAGTTGCATTTTCTTAATTTTGTATATATATATATATATATATATATATATACATAATAAGCTTAGTCAAAATAATGAAAATTTTTCACGGAATTTATCTATAGGGCATTGACATCCCAATTGATTTGAGTAAAAATTATTCATCAAACTTGCTTGAATTATACATTATGGAACATGTTTTGAGCTAAGAACACAAGCTTGTGAGATTTGAGCCCAATTGCGTGGTTACATCTTTCTATGATTGTAATCTTTGATTTGTTTGATTTTTTATGTCCATTATTTTGTGTATACATGAATTTATATGATTGAGGCCATTGTTTCATTTAGCTCACTTATCCAAATAGCCTTACCTTCTATCTTCCTTTGTTAGCCAACTTTGAGCCGACGATTAACCTACTTGTTCTTAATATTAGCACATTACAAGCCTTAAAGTGAAAAACAATAAATGTCCTTATTTGGATCTTTGATTAGCTTAGGCTAGTGAGTGTGTATCATTCAAGTGTGGGAAAACTTGGGACATTGGTTGAGAAAAAGGGTAGTTTTGTATTTTCAATGAAGATCTTGGGAAATGGGTACATACTCATGTGCTAATTAAATGTAAAACCATATGCATTGATACTTTTGTATATACTTTATTACAAAAAAAAGAAAAAAATGATGAGAAAAAAAAGATAAAAAAAAATATAGATCAAAGAAAAAAAAAGAAAAAAATAGAAAAAGAAAAGAAATAAAAAAAAGGGGGACAAAATACCCCAAAGTGAAGCCCAATAATAATCAATGCATATGAGTTGTGATCAAGAAAAGAATGCATGAGTGTGTGAAAAGTGAAGATTGGGTAGTTAGGTTGTTTAGAATTGTATAGGTTGTTATATAGGTTAGGTGGGAAGTCTAAGCTTATCAAAGATTCAAATTTCAAGTCCACTTGACCATATGCATCCCTACGTTGACCCTAGTCCCATTACAACCCATGGAAAAGACTTCATGATATTTGTATGCATGCATGGAATAACTGTTGATTGTTAGATGAAAAACAAATCTTGGAAAGCATGATTAGGAGGGAATTGAGTGAATCAACCCCATACACTTGAATGATTAGAGCGGATACACATCCGGTGAGGGTTCGATTGCTCAATTACATGTTTTCACCTAGAATCATCTCTTTTCTTGCAATTTTATAAAATCTTTCAAAACTCAATTCAATTGTGGGGTATGGCTTGGTTGTTAATACCCTTAGCCCTTATGTTTATATTGATTTTCTTGGGAATTGATTTATTTTGACCAAGTAGTTGCATTTAGAATAGGTTGCATTTATTTAGTTTACATTTTAATAAATGTTAATACCCTTGTCTCTTTCTTGGTTTAAGCATGAGGACATGCTTGGTTTAAGTGTGGGGAGATTTGATGCACCACTATTTTGTGGTGCATTCTATGCTGAATTTAGGGGATTTTATCACCCTTTCCCCACATTTATTCCATGAAATGGTATGGTTTCATGTATTTCTCCTAATTAGTGCTTAAATGTGAAAATATGCTTTTTAGGCCCTTAATTGGTTAATTTTAATTCACCTTTGATTTCACTAGATGCCTTGATGTGTGTGTCAGTAATTTCAGGTTGAAAAGGCTAGGAATAGATCAAAGGAATGAAGAGAAAAGCATGCAAAGTGGAGGAATCATGAAAAATCAAGGATTTGGGATGCACACACCGATGCGCACGTGCAGCAGATGCGCACGTGTGGAATATGAAGTCGCATGGCGACGCGTATGCGTACATGATGCGTACGCGTGGAAAGCAAAAATGCCAAGCGACGCGTATGTGTGACCCACGCGTATGCGTCGTAGCTCGCACGTGACCTCATAGTGAAAATGCTGGGGGCAATTTCTGGGCTTCCCAGGCCCAAATCCAACTCATTTATGAGCCTATTACTTGCAAAAATCAAGAGGAGTCAAGGGGAGAGAACACATAGTTTAGTTTACATCATGCTTTAGTTAGTTTCTAGAGAGAGAAGTTCTCTCTTCTCTCTAGAATTAGGTTAGATGTAGATTAGGATTTCTTAGATCTAGGTTTAATTCTTGCTTTGATTTACTTTTCCTTTTCACTTTCTTGTTCCTCTACCTTTTCTTTCCTAGTTTAGCATTTGAGTTCTTGTAATTGTTTACTTTGTTGTTGATGCACTCTTGTTTCTCCTATTTTTCCTTTTAATGCATTTTAGGTTTGATTTCTCTTATTGTTGATTTGGATTGTTGTTGCTAATTTCCTTGCAATTGGTAGTGTAGATTTACTTTTCTTGCAATTCTATCTTGTTTTCTTTTTGTGCCTTCCAAGTGTTTGATTAAATGCTTGGAAGGATATTAGAGTAGATTTTTGTGTTATTGGCTTGGGATGGTAACTTAGGTGAAATTGAGTTGCTAATGTCCAAGTCTTGATAATTGGTGTCCATTGACTCTAGCTTCCACTAAGTTAATTAGTGAGTGGTTAGGACTTATGGATATAGATCCTTAACCATCAACCCTTGCTAAGACCTTTTTACTATTAGAGTTTTCTTTACTTTCTTGCCATTTATCTTTCATGTCTCTTAACCAAAACCCCAAAATATACATCCCATAACCAATAACAAGAACACTTTCCTGCAATTCCTTTGAGAGACGACCCGAGGTTTGAATACTTCGGTTATTTTTATTGGGGTTTGTACTTGTGACAAACAATTTTTTGCATGAGAAGATTATTTGTTGGTTTAGAAACAATACTTGCAACGAGATTTTATTTGTGAAATTCTATGCCACGAAAATTTCGTTCATCAAAGTCTCAAATAGAGAACTAAAGCGAATCCTAGAGAGGACAGTAAGCATTTCTAGAAAGGATTGGGCTAGAAAGCTTGATGATGCACTGTGGGCATACAGAACAGCTTTCAAAACCCCCATTGGAACCTCACCATATCAGCTGGTATATGGGAAATCCTGTCATTTTCCAGTGGAACTAAAACACAAGGCCTATTGGGCAACTAGATTCCTCAACCTTGATGCTAAAGCAGCTAGAGAAAAATGACTACTCCAACTAAATGAGTTGGATGAATTCCGACTAGCTGCATTTGAAAATGCAAGGATCTATAAAGAAAAAGCAAAAAGATGGCATGGCAGGAAGATATCTTCAAGAGTCTTTGAAATAGGACAAAAGGTCCTGCTCTTTAACTCAAGGCTCAAATTATTCCCTAGGAAACTCAAATTCTACTGGAAGAGACCGTATGTGATTACTAGTGTATCACCTTACGGGCACATAGAACTTCATGGTAAAGATCCAGACAATAGGTTCACTGTCAATGGACAGAGGATCAAGCATTACCTTGAAGGTGATATAGAGCCAGGAGGCTTAACACTGCTACTAAGATAAGTATAGTGAAGTCCATCTAAAGACATTAAAGAAGCACTTGTTGGGAGGCAACCCAATTATTAACAGCATAGTATTTTCTATTTTTCCAATTATTCATGTTTGAATTAGTTTTCTCCATATTTAGTTTTAATTAACTTGCTTTTCAATTATTAGTGACCATGAACAGTGTTTAAACAAAGATAGAATGATGCAGAACAGAAAACAAAACACCCTGGAGGAAGCACTTCTATGGCGTACCCTATACCTTGAACCAACTGGGACGAGAGTATTGCTTGAAAGCTTGTAATAAATAGCTGCCTTGAGGTAGAACATTTAGAGTCAAAGCCAAGAAACCAGAACAAGACCAAATGATCATCACAAAGAAGAAGAAAGGAAAAGCTGACTTCAAGGTGGAAAACCATAAAGAAAACTCTATAAGATGATCTGGATGGAATTCTTGAGTGTTGATCTTCTTTGTTACAGGATTATGCTATAAAGAAGGGCCAAAATAGAACCATATAAAGCATTATCGCTCACTCCTGAATTTAATAGATTAAAATCTTCACCTGACTTTGCATGATTCTTTATTTGCTTGAGGATAAGAAAAATCTCAAGATTGGAGTTATGATGCATGAGCATCTTTTAATACTTTTTCTTGTCATTTCTCTTAATAAAGTTAGTGATCTTTCTTTAAATTCTTTGTGTTTTAGTCAATGTTACTTTGAGTAGTTTATGTTTTTGTAGAAGATTGGTGAAAGAATTTTAACAAGAACAAAGAGGAAGAAAGACAAGCAAGTGAGGATGGCATGCAACGCCATCCATGGAATGCCACGGCATCAAGGGAAATTGAGGGTGGTGTGCAACGCCACCTATGGCGTGGCACGCTGGGCTGATGCCAGGGCATCTTAGGCAAGTTTCACTATCCTTTTTTCTTGTTTTTAATAGGTTTTATGCGCTTTCTTGAGCTATAAGTAAGCCATTTGGGTAGAAATTCATGTATGCCTATATTCATTCAACCATGAGTAATTTGATGTAATTTCATGATGATTTATGCTATGATTACTTGTATGCTAAGAATGATAAGAATTCTCATGACTTTAGCAAGGCTTTGATGCATTCATTGGTTGATGATAGGAGAAGGAAAGCATGGAGGAAGGTTGAAGAAGGAGCATGAAAAGGATGAAGAGGAAGCAACGTTGGTGGCAAAGTTAGACCACCAACGTTGCCTCAAACGTTGGAAGAGAAACAGAGTACTTCTCTGAAAAGAATGCTGATGCTCATGTTTGAGGTAGCGTTAGACATCCAACGTTACCCCCAACGTGGTGATAAAAACTTCAATTCTGGAGCTAAGTAAATTTTTAGTGTCAGGTACGTGTCTATGACGCGTACGCGTTAAAAAGCAAACTTTGATATCCGCGCGGAAGTGTGCATCACGCATACGCGTAAATGAGCATTTTTAACCCTTTTGGGCGGAAGCGCAAGGTACGCGTACGCGCGAAAATCGAACGTT
The DNA here is from genome assembly GCF_059453495.1 of Arachis ipaensis. NCBI lineage: Eukaryota > Viridiplantae > Streptophyta > Magnoliopsida > Fabales > Fabaceae > Arachis > Arachis ipaensis. The sequence goes on from NC_142439.1 coordinate 101,281,065, forward strand.
GGAGGTCCAATGTTGCCTCAAACGCTGCCTCCAACATCCGCGATGCCAAGCCTAGAAGTTGGAGTTGAGAATTTTGAATCGACGCGTACGCGTCAGTGACGCGTACGCGTGGATAGAACAAAAGGCAATGCACGCGTAAGCGTGAGGCACACGTACGCACTGATGAAAAATAATACCAATGTGCGCGTAAGCGTGCAGTACGCATACGCGTGAAAACGCAAACGTTATAGGGAATGTTAGGGGTCCAACGCTGCGGCCAACGTCCCCTGCTTTGTTTTAAAACTACAAAATGAAAATCTTGCATCCACGCGCACGCGTGCAGCACGCGTACGCGTGGATGAGCATTTTTGACCCTTTAGCGCGGAAGCGCACGGTACGCGTACGCGTGGGTTAGCTAACGTTGGGCCTCCAACGTTGAGTCAAATGCCAATGATAGCAAGCTTTCTGGTTTTGCTGGTTTTGTTCCAAATGGCGTTTGAGTCAACATTGGACCTCAAATGTTTACTCAAACGTGAAGCATCAGGATTCAAAATTCGCACAGATCTCTTCTCAACACCAAGGAAAACCAATTGGATCCATTTTCAACCTAATTCCATCAAGGCCAAAAGCTCAATTCAAAGCTTGAAGATCAATGGAAGAAAGTGTATAAATAGCTTAGAATTTAAGTTAGAGGGGGACTTGGCTTTTTCTTTTCACTTTTCAATTATTGGGCACTTTTACATCTTTTGTAATTTTCATTCTCTGTTAGTAAATTTCCAGAATGTATCGTTCAATTCGAATTTCCATTTTGAGAGCTATGAATAACTAAACCCCTTTCATTGGGTTAGGGAACTCTGTGTAATTCAATGGATCAATACTAGTTTTCATTCATCTTCTTCTTTCTTTTCTCTTGATTTTACTAGAACTCTTTCGTTCTTCATCCAATTGGATAGTTATCTTGGAAAAGAAGCTATTCATAATTGGATCTCCTCGGAACCTTGGAAGATGAATGAGGAGATCATGCTAGAATTGCTTTCTCACATTGGATTAGATTGGGGTTTGGATGGATATAGTGACATGTAATCTTACCAACACTTTGATCTATGAATTTGTGTGGTATAATCAGTTACCAAACTTCATCTCTTTCCATGAGCACTTAAATCAAGGAATTGGGCAATTGTTCATGCTTAGAGAGATTGGTGAGCCAAGGAATTGGGATCCAATTACTTAAGATTTCCAAGGAGATCAATGAATGCATTGATTGTGGAAGAGATGAAAATGAATTTGATCCGGAGAATTATATATCTCTTGAACCCAATGAATCCCCCATTCTTTGATTGATGCCAGGGCATTTTGGCCAGTTTCACTGACCTTTTTTTTTACTGTTTTTAAGGTAGTTTCATGCATTTTCTTAGAAAATAAGCTAATTTTGGGTAGATATTCACTTACATCTTGATTCAAGCATACATTGTGCACTTTACATGATTTCATGAGAATTTTGCATGAATTATATGACAAATTAGAGGATGCATGTCTCATGATTTGGATTAGAACTTTGATGCACTTTATTGTTTGATTTCAGGACAAAGGAAGCAAGGAAGAACCACGTTAGCAGCAACGTTAGTCTAACTAACGTGACCACTAAGGTGGAATGGGAGCTAGCTTGCAACGTTAATGAGAAAAGTAATCGCCAATAAAGCCCTCGAAGCCATCATAACCCACGTTAAGAGTCACGTTAACTAAGTTAACGTGAACTCTAACGTGGAAGAAAGAAAATGGAGCCAACGTTGGTGACACTTACCTTTGTCACTAACGTTGGACCAAGCTCATAAGTGGCCACGTTAAGAGCCACGTTAACTTAGTTAACGTGGACTCTAACGTTAAGAAGCAAAAGAGAAGCCAATGTTAGTGACATTCACCTTTGTCACTAACGTTGGCCAAGCCTCCATAAGCCACGTTAACTTCCACGTTAACTTAGTTAACGTGGAAGCTAACGTGGAGAGAGCAATTGATAGCCAACGTTAGTGACACTTACCTTTGTCACTAACGTTGGGGTGAACCACCAAGAGCCACCATGAGCAACGTTAACTCCCACGTTAACTAAGTTAACGTGGAAGCTAACGTGGATAAAGAGATGATGAGCCAACGTTAGTGACACTCACCTTTGTCACTAACGTTGGAGATGGCTAGCATGACTACGTTAGAAGCCACGTTAACTTAGTTAACATTGACTTTAACGTGGGAAATAGGGGCACATTGGAACGTTAGTGACAAAGGTAAGTGTCACTAACGTTCTCGAAGGATTGGCATTACTACGTTAGAAGCCACGTTAACCTAGTTAACGTGGATGCTAACGTAGGGACAAGGGAGGACTCTCCACGTTATTGGGAAAGGTAAGTCCCAATAACGTGTGCGAAGGACCAAGAGGCAAAGTTAGTGGTCACGTTAGTGCCACTAACGTTGAAGTCAACGTGATCTTATTTGGGTTAGGAACGTTAGTGAAAAAGGTGATTGTCACTAACGTTCTCGAACCCACACTTTCACTTAACGTTGACACCACTAACGTCCTAAGCCAAAGTCTCTGCCTACTTCACCTTTTCTCTCTGCAAGCAAAGCTAAGCCCAAGGAAAAGGATAACAGCTTCAAACTCAAGATTCAGAGGCCCATACCCAAGACTTAAAGAGCCAACTAGAAGATCGGAAGAGTAGTATATATAGGAGTAGCTTTGAATTAATTTAGGGGGTTGGAAACTTTAGGGAGCCTTTGGCATAGAACTACTCTCTATATTTTAATTTCTCTACACTTCTAGTTTTACTTTCATCATGTATTCTCCATCTTGGTTTTCATTTTCCAGAGCTATGAACAACTAAACCCCTTTCATTGGGTTAGGGAGCTCTGTTGTAATTTGATGGATCAATATTAGTTTTCATTCTCCTTCTTCTATCTTTTCTCTTGATTTTACTAGAAAGCTTTCGATCTTCATCCAATTGGGTAGTTATCTTGGAAAAGAAGCTATTCATACTTGGATCTCTTCTGAACCTTGAAAGAGGAATGAAGAAATCATGCTAGAAATGCTTTCTCATGCTGGACCAAATTAGGTTTGGATGGATATGTGACTATTATCCTACCATAACTTGATTTGGGAAATGCATGTGGTATAATCAGTGACCATACTTCATCTCTTCTCATGAGCAATTGACCAAGGAATTGGCTATTGATCAAGATTTGAGAGATTGAATTACCAAGAAATTGGAATTCGATCACTTAAGATTGCCAAGGAGATCAATGAAAGCATTGATTGAGGAAGAGATGAAAATGAACTTGATCCGGAGAATGCAACATCTCCTGAGCCCAATGAACTCCCCATTTCTGATCTTACCCATTCTCTTTAATTTCTGCCATTTACTTTTATGAGCAATTACCCCATTCCCCTTTAAGATTCTGCAATTTACTTTCCGCCATTTTCATTCAGCTTTTTATTTCTAGCATTTACTGTTTCTGCTATTTACTTTCCCGCCATTTAATTTTCTGCAAATCTCAAATCAAATTCTGGTTCGCTCAACTAGAACATTCCTCTAATTAAAGTTGCTTGATCAATCAATCTCTGTGGGATTCGACCTCACTCTATTGTGAGTTTTTACTTGACGACAAATTCGGTACACTTGCCAAAGAAAATTTGTTGACAGAAAAGTTTTGTGCATATCAAGTTTATGGCGCTGTTGCCGGGGATTGATTTTGAATCAACAATGATTAAATTGGAGGATAACTAGATTGAGCATTTTTCTTTTGTTTGATTTAAATTTCTGTTGAGTTAATTCACTTTCAGTTTTAGTTAATTTCTTCCCTTCCCCCTTCTTTTTCGTTTATTTTTTTTAGTTATTTACAAGTCAGTTCACTAACCCACAAACTGTTTGATATATTGCATCACTCACACTAACAGTAATTCTAACAGAATAGTTTCTGGATCTATTTCCTTGCTTGTACCTTGTTGGTTGTATGACAGGAAGGAGAAGCGGGGCTTCAACTTCTTTTGATTCTGAACCAGAGAGGACCTTCCTTAGATTAAGGAGGGAAGCAAGAGGAAAAAGAGTAGTGGGTGCTGAGGAAGAGGAAGAGTACTTTGAACTAGACATGGAGGAGAATATGGAGAACATTCATGAAGAAGAGGCTCACAACCACGGCAGAGAAGGTCTAGCAAATCATGCTCGGCAAGAGAGAAGAGTTCTAGGCTCCTACATCAACCCAAACCCAGGAAACTATGGGAGTAGCATTCAAAAGCCAACCATACATGCCAACAACTTTGAACTAAAACCACAGCTCATCACCCTTGTTCAGAACAACTGTTCATTCGGAGGAGGCGTCCAAGAAGACCCTGGTACGCGGAATTGTGATTACACTTTAATTATGTAAAATTCATTGCTCTTTCTTTCCCTGGAAATGGCGCCAAAAACATGATGCCAAGACCATGGTTCACAACTCCGTGTAACTAACCAGCAAGTGCACTGGGTCGTCCAAGTAATACCTTACGTGAGTAAGGGTCGAATCCCACGGAGATTGTCGGTATGAACAAGCTATGGTCACCTTGTAAATCTCAGTCAGGCGGATATAAATTGATAATGGTGTTTTCGAATAATAATTAATAGAATAGGGATAGAAATACTTATGTAATTCATTGGTGAGAATTTCAGATAAGCGAATGGAGATGCTTTCGTTCCTCTGAACCTCTGCTTTCCTGCTATCTTCATCCAATCAGTCTTACTCCTTTCCATGGCTGGCTTTATGTGATACATCACCACTGTCAATGGCTACTTTCGGTCATCTCTCGGGAAAATGATCCAATGCCCTGTCACGGCACGGCTAATCGTCTGGAGGCATAACCCTTGTCAATGGCTTCATCTTATCCTCTCAGTGAAAATGGTCAACGCACCCTGTCACGGCACAGCTATTCATCTGTCGGTTCTCGATCATGCTGGAATAGGATTTACTATCCTTTTGCGTCTGTCACTAACGCCCCGCAATCGCGAGTTTGGAGCTCGTCACAGTCATTCATTCATTGAATCCTACTCAGAATACCACAGACAAGGTTTAGACCTTCCGGATTCTCTTGAATGCCGCCATCATTCTAGCTTACACCACGAAGATTCTGGTTAGGAGATCTAAGAGATACTCATTCAGTCGAAGGTAGAACGGAAGTGGTTGTCAGGCACGCGTTCATAGGGAATGATGATGATTGTCACATTCATCACATTCAGATTGAAGCACGAATGAATATCTTAGAAGCGAAATAAGATGAATTGAATAGAAAACAGTAGCACTTTGCATTAATCTTGGAGGAACAGCAGAGCTCCACACCTTAATCTATGGAGTGTAGAAACTCTACCGTTGAAAATACATAAGTGAAAGGTCCAGGCATGGCCGAGAGGCCAGCCCCCATGGTCTAAGAACTATGCGTTCAAAGATGGTCAAAAAGACGTCTAATACAATAGTGAAAGGTCCTATTTATAATAAACTAGCTACTAGGGTTTACAGAAGTAAGTAATTGATGCATAAATCCACTTCCGGGGCCCACTTGGTGTGTGCTTGGGCTGAGCTTGAGTGTTGCACGTGTAGAGGTCCTTCTTGGAGTTGAACGCCAGCTTTTGTGCCAGTTTGGGCGTTCAACTCTGGTTTTGGCTCCTTTTCTGGCGCTGGACGCCAGATTTGGGCAGAAAGCTGGCGTTGAACGCCAGTTTACGTCGTCTATTCTTAGCCAAAGTATGGACTATTATATATTGCTGGAAAGCCCTGGATGTCTAGTTTCCAACGCAATTGGAAGAGCGCCATTTCGAGTTCTGTAGCTCCAGAAAATCCACTTTGAGTGCAGGGAGGTCAGAATCCAACAGCATCAGCAGTCCTTCTTCATCCTCTGAATCTGATTTCTGCTCAAGTCCCTCAATTTCAGCCAGAAAATACCTGAAATCACAGAAAAACACACAAACTCATAGTAAAGTCCAGAAATGTGAATTTAACATAAAAACTAATGAAAACATCCCTAAAAGTAACTAGATCCTACTAAAAACATACTAAAAACAATGTCAAAAAGCGTATAAATTATCCGCTCATCAGACCCCAATCAACATCTAACCACCTTCCTGAGGATATGCGATACTGTGAAGTCTAATGGTGTTCATCCTGACACCAATAGACTACTTTTGTTCCCTTTCTCACTCAAGGATAAGGCATCTAAATGGCTGGAATCCTTCCCTAAAGAGAGTTTGACAACCTGGGAAGATGTGGTGAACAAATTTTTAGCCAGATTCTATCCTCCTCAATGGATTAACAGGCTGAGAGCTGAGGTTCAAACTTTCAGGCAGCAGGATGGTGAGACTCTATATGAAGCATGGGAGAGGTTTAAGGACCTTACAAGGAGGTGTCCACCAGATATGTTCAATGAATGGGTGCAGCTACACATTTTTTATGAAGGCCTTTCTTATGAATCAAAGAAGGCAGTGGACCACTCATCCAAGGGATCTCTGAACAAGAAGAAGACCATTGAAGAGGCCATAGATGTCATTGAAACTGTAGCAGAGAATGACTACTTCTATGCCTCCGAAAGAGGGAACACTAGAGGAGTGATGGAGCTAAACAATGTAGATGCTCTGCTGGCCCAAAACAAGCTCATTACCAAGCAATTAGCTGACCTCACCAAGAAGATGGAGAGGAACCAAGTAGCAGCAATCACCACCTCATCAACAACCCAAGAGGGAGTGAATGCAGAGGCAGAAAGTGAGCAGGAGCAAGCCAACTACATTGGGAATTCACCTAGACAAAATCCTGACCCATACTCCAAGACCTATAACCCTGGTTGGAGGAATCACCTAAACTTTGGGTGGGTAATCAACAAGATCAAAGCCAAGATCAGAGACGTCACAACCCCAACAACAATGTAGCTCACCAACAATTCACACAGAGAACATATCAACACCCCCATAACAACACGTCTCCACATCCATATCAAAACCAAAATAACACTCCTCATCCTTCTACCTCTAATCCCAACCTACCATCATCTAATGACAGACTTTCAAGGATTGAGAACCTGCTTGAAGGCATATGAAAAGAGATTCAAGAAAACAAGGTGTTCAAGGAGGAAGTGCGAGCAAATTTTAAGAACCAGGGAGACACCATCAAGAGGTTGGAATCTCAAGTGGGGTATCTCTCTGAGCAGATTCCCAAACCTACAGATGGATTCCCAAGTGACACAGAGAAAAATTCGAGAGGTGAAACAAAGAAAGTAAGATGGGAAGATTGCAAGATGGTCACTATAAGTGGTAAGGAGACTGAGGACAAGCCAAACAAGCCGTCAGAATAACCTGGAGATACCTCAGCAGAAAAGAAGGAAAAAGATCACCAAGAACCAAAAATCTCACAACAAGAGCTGCTGAGACTCTATGCACCCTTTCCCCAACTATTCAATGGTGCTGTGTAGAAGAGAATATACTCAAGATTTCTTGACTCGTTTGCATCTCTGCATGTAAACATACCATTCATCAAGACCATCCAACAAATACCTGCATACATCAAGTATATGAAGGAACTGCTTCCCAGGAAAAGCTCACTCAAGGGAGGCCAAACTATAGTGATAAACAAGGAGTGCAGTGCCCTCATTCAACCAGAGTTGCCTACAAAAAGAAAGGACCCAGGGAGTTTCTACATTCCTTGTGCCATCGGAGAAACCATGTTTGATAAGGGACTCTACGATTTGGGAGCAAGCATCAACTTAATGCCCTTATCCCTTATGAAAAGGCTGCAGATCAATGAGATAATGCCCACAGATGTAGTCATCAGGCTGGCTGATAAAACTCAAAAATAAGCAATAGGAGTGGTGGAAAATGTGTTGGTAAAGGTTGGGAAATACTTCCTCCCAACAGACTTTGTCATATTGGACATAGAAGAGAGTCACACTCACCCAATCATATTTGGAAGACCATTCCTAGCTACAACCAGAGCACTCATAGATGTAGAGCGAGGGGAGCTAATCTTGAGGATCCATGATGAACAACTCAACTTTAATGTCTTCAAACTCTCACAAAAAACAGATCAAGAGAACAAGGAACCAAGGAAGAATCACAGTGAGATACTGAAGGAAGAAACAAGCACTGAAGCACAACCAGCAAATCTGGGAACTCCCTTGATTGATGAACAAGGCAAATAACAATTGCCACAGCTCAAAGAAAATCAGGAGGAACCCAAACCACCAGAATCATATGAGACCAGTAACCACATTTCCTTAGAGAAGGAGGTCACAAAGAGTAAGACAACATCACAAGGAACAAAGAAGAAGGTACCAAGGAGGTGGAGGAACAAGAAGATCCCTACCGAGGACTTCTCTCCAAGGGATAAAGTGATCTCAGCTTACTTCCCAGATATCCCCCCTGATCTTCCCACTGTACCATCTCAGTTACCTAAGGTCTTCACTATCAACAGAGTTCTCTCCTTGGAACATGTAGAGATCATTGATACAACCACTGGATATAGGTCTACTGCCAGAGGAGAAGACTTGAAGCATTATCAACCTCCCTGATGAAGGAGAAACGTCAAGCTAGTGACGCTAAAGAAGCGCTTCATGGGAGGCAACCCATGTTTTATATGCTTTTAGAAAATAGTGAATAAGTCAATATTCATGAATTCCAACCCAAACTTAACAAACACTTGGTGAAATCCTTATTAGGCAGTATATAGTGAAGAATAAGTTTGGTGTTCAAAGCAGGCCGAGAGAGCAAGAATGCAAACCAGAGCATGCTAATCTTGGAGCCTTGAATAAAACTTTTTCATCACAGTGCTACAAACTAAGTTTGGTGTCACCCAAGGTGCCACCAATGTGCATATAAGGATACACAATTAGTTAGTTAGTTGGTGTTCATGAATAAACAATCTAGTTCGTTTTCTTTATTATTCTAGCCATAAAGTTTAATTTCTCAATGATATTAATTTTTCTTATTTTATTTTTATAGGAAAAGGGAAAGGAGCATTGAAGGGGATTGATTGGACAATTAAATGAGGAAGGTTCGGACACCACAAGAGGAGGGTACTACACACGTGCATCAAGAAAGGATTGGTCAAAGAAGCTGGATGATGCTCTTTGGGCATACAGAACAGCATTCAAAACTCCACTTGGAATGTCCCCATATCAACTGGTGTATGGGAAAGCTTGTCATTTACCACTGGAGCTGGAACACAAAGCTCCCTGGGCTCTCAAGATACTAAATTTTGACAGCATTGCTGCTGGTGCAAAGAGGATCCTGCAACTACAAGAGATGGAGGAATTTAGATCTCAAGCCTATGAAAATGCCAAGATTTATAAAGAAAAGGTGAAGAGAAGACATGACCTGCATCTGGCACCAAGGAGTTTTGAAAAGGGGCAACAAGTTCACCTTTACAACTCCAAATTGAGACTGTTCCCTGGCAAACTCAAGACAAGGTGGTCAGGACCCTTCCTTGTCACAAAGGTCTCGCCATATGAGCACATAGAAATCATGGATGAAAGTTCTGAAAGGACATTCACTGTTAATGGACAAAGACTCAAACATTATATGGGCAACATGGGGGAAAACCCCAGAGTAAAGTATCATCTCAAGTAATTGAGGAATCGTCGAGCTAGCGACGATAAAAGAGCGCTCTGTTGGGAGGCAACCCAACCTTAGGTAGTTTCCTTTTCATCTTTATTTCAATAAAGGTCATAAGTTGTTTCCCATGTATTGCGAGGAGCTAAGTTTGGTGTTCCACACCAAAACAATCCAAGAGTGAAAGTGTAATTCTAAATTTGGTGTTCCACCAAAGGATCTTAGTTAGAATCCCACTCCACTCCCAAAGCACATTGCTAGCTCCAACCAATCAAGGGAAACCACTTAGATGTAGTTAGACTTTAATTAATAATTGTTTTGTTAATAACAAGATATGAGGTTCTCTGTATATATGCAAGGTTTTGTACTGGGCAAAGAACTAAGTTTGGTGTTCACACACCAAATTAAGTTCAGAAGTCACAAGCATACATGCAAGTTAACTATTTCTCAAGTGCTTTGGGAACAAGCAACTTCCAATAACTTTGCAGGAATCTTATGAGGAAATGGTGCACCTTCACCCAAGGAAGTGAGGTAGCAAAGACTAGGATGATGACAAAAAGAGGGCAACTAGAAACCATCACCCGAAGGTTGTATTGTTACTTAATTCCATGTACTTAGAATGTTGAAAGTTGGAAGTCCGAATGCACTTTTGATTAATAGTTACTCGTTAGTTGGAACCCTTTTAAATTCTATCTTTTAAGTTTTTCATTGCTTAGGTCTAGGATTGCTAGTCTGAATGTCATTACTGCATCATTTCCTTACTTACTTGTATGCTTGTCCTTGTGAATCAAATGAAAAGAGAATGAGTGTTTTATAAAAGACCAGAGTTTTATACTATGGAGTAAGTTCCTAAGTTTGTGGTGTAGTCATAAGTTAGCTAAGTTGGTTCACCAACAAGGTGGGAAGACAACTATCTGTCCTAAATTATATGCTTTGAACACACCCCATGAGACTAGCTAAATAAAAAGATCCTAATAAGAAAAAGGGAAAGAAACAATTAAAGTGAAGAATAAAAGAAAAATAGCAAGAAAAGAGGCTGGGCACCAAGGGTTTGAGTTTTGAGGGATGTGTCTATGGTGTTCTTGTACCAAGGATCTGCTTGGATTACTAAGCTCTCAGGGGTGCTTTATCACCTGGTAACTTGGGTTAACTAACCCGGGATTATCAGCTGAAAGTCCACTATCAAGAGCAATCTTTGCTACAGAACATTTAGTAGCCCAAAGAGGTGCTGGACACCAAGACCTCAAGGAAAGAAAATAAACAAACCATGTGCCTGTGGTGTGTATGTATGGGGGAGAGACTTGAGGAAGTAAGTCCTTAGGGGTGTTTCAACACCTAGCACCTTGAACCAACTGGTTCGGGAGTGTTGGCTGAAAGCTTATTTTAAAGAGTTGCCCCCTTACAGAGCACTTAGCCTAAGAACACAAATAAGCCCTGAATTGACAAGAAACAAAAGGGATCAATGAATAAAAGTCTCATGGGATGCAAGCAAAGTGAGTATTCTAGGACATGATAAAGGTCTGAAAGCCAGTGAAGGAATGAACCTAAGTTGCTATGCATGAAACCACCATAAAACCAGGGACATGACTTCCACAAGAATGACTCATTTTCTCTTGGCATTCCATTCATCATTCTCTTGTTCCAGTACTTGCTTAGGGACAAGCAAGCTTTAAGTTTGGTGTTGTGATGCCAGGGCATTTTGGCCAGTTTCATTGACCTTTTCTTTACTGTTTTTAAGGTAGTTTCATGCATTTTCTTAGAAAATAAGCTAGTTTTGGGTAGATATTTACTTACATCTTGATTCAAGCATACATTGTGCACTTTACATGATTTCATGAGAATTTTGCATGAATTATGTAACAAATTAGAGGATGCATGTCTCATGATTTGGATTAGAACTTTGATGCACTTTATTGCTTGATTTCAGGACAAAGGAAGCAAGGAAGAACCACGTTAGCAGCCACGTTAGTCTAACTAACGTGACCACTAACGTGGAATGGGAGCTAGCTTGCAACGTTAATGAGAAAAGTAATCGCCAATAACGCCCTCGAAGCCATCATAACCCACGTTAAGAGTCACGTTAACTAAGTTAACGTGAACTCTAACGTGGAAGAAAGAAAATGGAGCCAACATTAGTGACACTTACCTTTGTCACTAACGTTGGACCAAGCTCATAAGTGGCCACATTAAGAGCCACATCAACTTAGTTAACGTGGACTCTAACGTTAAGAAGCAAAAGAGAAGCCAACGTTAGTGACATTCACCTTTGTCACTAACGTTGGCCAAGCCTCCATAAGCCACGTTAACTCCCACGTTAACTTAGTTAACGTGGAAGCTAACGTGGAGAGAGCAATTGATAGTCAACGTTAGTGACACTTACCTTTGTCACTAACGTTGGGGTGAACCACCAAAAGCCACCATGAGCAATGTTAACTCCCACGTTAACTTAGTTAACGTGGAAGATAACGTGGATAAAGAGATGATGAGCCAACATTAGTGACACTCACCTTTGTCACTAACGTTGGAGATGGCTAGCATGACTACGTTAGAAGCCACGTTAACTTAGTTAACGTGGACTCTAACGTGGGAAATAGGGGCACATTGGAACGTTAGTGACAAAGGTAAGTGTCACTAACGTTCTCGAAGGATTGGCATTACTACGTTAGAAGCCACGTTAACCTAGATAACGTGGACGCTAACGTAGGGACAAGGGAGGACTCTCCACGTTATTGGGAAAGGTAAGTCCCAATAACGTGTGCGAAGGACCAAGAGGCAAAGTTAGTGGTCACGTTAGTGCCACTAACGTTGAAGTCAACGTGATCATATTTGGGTTAGGAACGTTAGTGAAAAAGGTGATTGTCACTAACGTTCTCGAACCCACACTTTCACTTAACGTTGACACCACTAACGTCCTAAGCCAAAGTCTCTGCCTACTTCACCTTTTCTCTCTGCAAGCAAAGCTAAGCCCAAGGAAAAGGATAACAGCTTCAAACTCAAGATTCAGAGGCCCATACCCAAGACTTAAAGAGCCAACTAGAAGATCGGAAGAGTAGTACATATAGGAGTAGCTTTGAATTAATTTAGGGGGTTGGAAACTTTAGGGAGCCTTTGGCATAGAACTACTCTCTGTATTTTACTTTCTCTGCACTTCTAGTTTTACTTTCATCATGTATTCTCCATCTTGGTTTTCATTTTCCAGAGCTATGAACAACTAAACCCCTTTCATTGGGTTAGGGAGCTCTGTTGTAATTTGATGGATCAATATTAGTTTTCATTCTCCTTCTTCTATCTTTTCTCTTGATTTTACTAGAAAGCTTTCGATCTTCATCCAATTGGGTAGTTATCTTGGAAAAGAAGCTATTCATACTTGGATCTCTTCTGAACCTTGAAAGAGGAATGAAGAAATCATGCTAGAAATGTTTTCTCATGCTGGACCAAATTAGGTTTGGATGGATATGTGACTATAATCCTACCAGCACTTGATTTGGAAAATGCATGTGGTATAATCAGTGACCATACTTCATCTCTTCTCATGAGCAATTGACCAAGGAATTGGCTATTGATCAAGATTTGAGAGATTGAATTACCAAGAAATTGGAATTCGATCACTTAAGATTGCCAAGGAGATCAATGAAAGCATTGATTGAGGAAGAGATGAAAATGAACTTGATCCGGAGAATGCAACATCTCCTGAGCCCAATGAACTCCCCATTTCTGATCTTACCCATTCTCTTTAATTTCTGCCATTTACTTTTATGAGCAATTACCCCATTCCCATTTAAGATTCTGCAATTTACTTTCCGCCATTTACATTCAGCTCTTTATTTCTAGCATTTACTGTTTCTGCTATTTACTTTCCCGCCATTTAATTTACTGCAAATCTCAAATCAAATTCTGGTTCGCTCAACTAGAACATTCCTCTAATTAAAGTTGCTTGATCAATCAATCTCTGTGGGATTCGACCTCACTCTATTGTGAGTTTTTACTTGACGACAAATTCGGTACATTTGCCGAAGAAAATTTGTTGAGAGACAAGTTTTGTGCGTATCACTGATCTACCCCATTCTATCTACTTTCTGCTCTTTAATTTCATGCTAATTCCCCCTTCCCATTTATATTCTTGCAATTTAAGCTTCTGCACTTAAATTCCCTGCAATTGAATCTTTTGTTCCTTTAATTTCTTGCAATTTAAGTTTCCCGCCAATTTTACTTTCTGTAAATTCTCAACCAAATCTGATTTCGCTCAACTAGTATAATTCACCAATTATAATTGATCGATCTACCAATCCCTGTGGGAATCGACCTCACTCTTTTGTGAGTTTTTACTTGACGATAATCCGGTGCACTTGCCGGAAGGAAATTGTTGAGAGACAGTTTCTGCGCATCAAGTTTATGGCGCCGTTGCCGGGGATTGGTTTTGTATTGACATTTACCAAATTGGAGGATAACTAGATTGAGAACTTTTATTTTCTTTTGTTACTTGAATTCCAATTTCTTCTGTTACATTTAATTTCTGCATATTTTAGTTGCTTTTCGTTAATTTTACCTTACTTCTTTACTTTCCAGCAAGCTAACCCACTAACTATTTGATAAATTACACTGACCAAGCTAACTATAGTCTATTAAGTAGACTCTACACTTGCTGTTTCTTGTACTTTTTCATTGTATGACAGGTAGGAGAAAGGAAATTCTAACTTCATTTGATAGTGAACCAGAAAGAACCTTCTTGAGATTAAGGAGGGAAGCAAGAGGAAAAAGAGTTGTTGGTGCAGAAGAAGAGGAGGAATACTTTGATATAACTATGGAGGATGATATGGAAAACCATCATGAATAAGAGGTGAATAACCATGCCAGAAGAGGTGGAGCTAACCCTGCTGGACAAGAGAGGAGAGTTCTGGGCTCATACATCAATCCAAATCCAGGAAATTGTGGTAGCAGCATTCAGAGGCCAACCATCCATGCTAACAATTTCGAATTAAAGCCTCAGCTCATAACTCTTGTCCAAAACAACTGTTCTTTTGGAGGAAGTGCACAAGAGGATCCTAATGAGCATCTCACTAAATTCCAAAGGATATGTGACACGGTTAAATCTAATGGTGTTCATCAACTGACACTTATAGATTGTTACTGTTTCCATTTTCTTTGAGAGACAAGGCATCAAAATGGCTAGAATCATTCCCAAAGGAAAGCTTAACCACATGGGAAGATGTAATGAGCAGATTTTTGACAAGGTTCTACCCTCCACAAAGAGTAAACATGCTAAGAACTGAAGTGCAGACATTCAGACAGCAAGATGGTGAAACTCTCTATGAAGCTTGGGAGAGATTCAAAGACTTGACAAAGAAATACCCCCTGACATGTTTAATGAGTGGGTGCAAATCCACATCTTTTATGAAGGGCTGAATTATGAATCAAAGAAGGCTGTAGACCACTCATCTGGAGGTTCCCTAAACAAGAAGAAGACCATTGAAGAGGTCATTGATGTTATAGAGACAGTGGCTGACAATGAGTACTTTTATGCCTCAGATAGGAGTAACAACAGGGGATTCTTGGAATTAAACCATATGGATGCAATCTTGGCCCAGAACAAGATAATTACCAAGCAACTAGCTGAGTTGACCAAGCAAATAGATAAGACTCAGGCGGCAGCTATTCACACTCAACCATCATCCCAAGAAGAATTGGAGACAGAAGAAGGAGCCAACTAAGAGGAAGCTAATTACCTTGTAAATTCATCTAGGCAAACTAATGATCCTTACTCTAAAACCTATAATTCTGGTTGGAGAAACCACCCAAACATTGGGTGGGGGAACTAACAAAACCAAGGCCAAGACCACAGACCACACAATCTAACCCAGTATAACAATTCCACTCACCAAAACTCCAACCAAAAACCATACCATACCACACAAAACACCTACTCACAACCACCACACCAAAGCCACAACAACCACTCTCAACACCCCAATTCCACCCAACCATCACCACATGATGAGGACAGAATGGCCAGGATGGAAGCTATGCTTGCAAACCTTTGCAAGGAGTTTGAAGATATAAAGAAATTCAAGGAAGATGTGAGAGGGAGTATAAAAAAGCCGAGGAGAGATTATTAAGAATCTAGAAGCTCAAATAGGACATCTCTCACAGTAGATTTCGAAGCCCACGGATAGTTTTCCAAGTGACACTGAGAAGAATCCAAGAGGGGAAATGAAGAAGGTAAGATGGGAAGAGTGTAAGGTAGTTACACTTGCAAATGAAGAAATTCTATATAAAGATACTAGCAAACCAATAAAGAACAGCCAAGAAAGCCCCCAAGGCAACTTGGAGAAAAAAGAACAAGGAATTGGATATGTACAAAGCAAAGAAGCAATAAGGGAAGAAACTCCGAAACCTTATGAGCCAAAAGCACCATTTCCTTAGAGACTAAAGGGAGGTGAGGAAGAAAAGTCATACTCAAGATTCCTAGACATGTTTACATCCCTCAATGTCAACATTCCCTTTGTCAAAATTCTCCAACAAATGCCCCCATACATCAAGTGCATGAAAGAGCTACTAGCCAGGAAGGGCAACCTGAAGGGTGGCCAAACAGTGGTGATGAACAAAGAATACAGTGCTCTTATTCAGAAGGACGAACTTCTAAAAAAAAGATCCATGGAGCTTTCATATTCTATGTGCTATAGGAGAAACAAAAATTGACAGAGGATTTTGTGACTTAGGAGCTATCATAAATGTGATGCCTCTATCTCTTATGAAGAAGTTACAAATCAATGAGCTGAGATCCACGGATGTAATCATCCAATTAGCAGACAAAACTCAGAAGCAAGCTAAAGGAATAGTCGAAAATGTGCTGGTGAAAGTGGGAAACCACTTCATCCCCACTGACTTTGTTATTCTGGACATGGAAGAAAGTTACCTTGATTTCATTATTCTTGGGAGACCATTTCTAGCCACTGCTAGAGCCCTGATAGATGTGGAACAAGGGGAGTTAATCCAAAGAATATATGATGAGCACCTCACCTTCCGTGCTTTCAAATCTACATCTGAATCCGAGCCAGAACCTAAGGAGCCAAAGGATGATCACAGTAACATGTGCAAAAGGGAAGGCAACAGTGAATCAGCAGCTGAACAACAGAAACAGTCCTTGGTGAACAAGCAAGAACTTCAAGAGATACATCAACCAAGAGAATTCAAGAAAGAGCTAAAGCCACACGAATCAAGAAGAGCCGCTAACAAGGATCTCCCTAACACAACAAGAGTCAATGGAGCACTAATGGAAGAAGCGAAAAGAGTTGTGAAGAAATTGCCAAGGGGATAGAGAAACAAGAAAGTTCCTACAGAAGGTTTTTCCCCTGGAGACAAGGTAATATCAATCTACCATTCACCAATCCCACTCCATCTGCCCACCATTCCATCTCAGTTACCTCAAGTGTTCACCATCAGAAAGGTCCTTTCCATGGAGCATCTAGAAATCATCAAGGAATCAAGTGGAGAAAGCTTTACAGTGAGAGGAGAGGACCTCAAGCATTACAATCCACAGTAGCAGTAAACCAACCGTCAATCTAGTGACGCTAAAGAATCGCTCCATGGAAGGCAGCCCATGATTTAGTTTCTTTGTTTTTAGTACTTCAGTATGAATAATAAGTGTTGCTCTAACATGAATTCTAGCTCGTATAGGCAATTTTGACAATTATCATGACATTGAGAAGCATATGATCCAATTCTAAGTTTGATGTGCCTACAGGCACACTAAGATACCTTTCAAAAATAATTATCATAGTGCCAATTTGACATTTGTTTCCTGGAATATATAGCTAAACATTAAGTTTGGTGTTCTATATATTGCAAGAACAAGTCATGAGAGTCAAGTTTTCTTGAGTTTTAAAAGTCATAAAAGTGCAACCATGGTTATAATTTTTAGTTCATGTTTAGAAATAGCAAAATAAAGTTTTTCTCATGATGGTTTAACCAAAAAGTGACACTAATTTCATTGAGATTTCAATGACAACATTTGGAGGAAGTGACACTTTGAACCATATGACCAAACACTAAGTTTGGTGTCCTCCAAGACTATATATTGTGGCACCAAAAAGAGTCACAGTTGATTAAACTAGCATAAGGAATGATAGTCAAAGTTTCAGTTTTAAATATTAATTGTTCTCTTGCCACCACCAGTTAGTACTCACTCCTTTTGTCTTGTTATGATGGTTAGGTGAGCAAGAACTATTTAATGAAAGGGACAAGACAATGAAAGAGTAAGGCTAGCATGAAGACAAAAGTGGATCACATGGCTTGAAGGGTGAGTCTGCACATCCTTGGAAGAAGCACTTGGAAGACCGAAGAGATATGCTTCATGAAGAGGCAACTTTTGTCTTTATTCAAGTTTACATGCAAACACTTCATGCATAAACTTGCCCAAGGAATCCTAGCCATCCAATCTTCATTAAAGCTTACTATAAATAGCCTAAATTGGACCGTGCATATGAACTCAAGATTCACACTTCTTGTACTTCAGAAATCCACTTCCTATACCCTCTAAAATCAAAGCCCACGATCATGTTCTTTGTGGAACTAATCATCCTTATTCACTTGCTTCCATAACACTACCTTGCCTTCAAACCACCCTTTCACTGAGAGTGCATCACACTAACCATACCTTTTCATAAACCTTTAACCTGAACTCGGCCAGCCAATCAAAGAAAGCATGACATCTTCTTCAAGTTCCAAAAGAAGAAGAGGAAAGGAACCCATGGTTGAAGAAGGTGAAAACGAATATGATCATTGGAAGTTCAGATCATGGTACCATCAAATGCAACTTGGATGGATGAATGACAAAAAGATATATCTAGAAGTCCTTTTTCAGCTACCTGATGATGGGTGCCTAGAAATGAAAGCCAAGATCAGAAAGAGAAAATGGGAAGGGCTTACCTCACCAATCACCCGGATTAATGCAAACATCATAAGGGAGTTTTATGCTAACACCCCAAGGCTTAATATGAATGAAGCCCCAACTTACAAGAGTTATATACGGGGGGTGGAAGTGGACTTTAGTCCGAAGACCATCATGAACGTCTTAGGACTTAGGACTGTACATTTTGATGAGCTAGGGTACCAGGAAAGAGTAAATGGAAATCCAGATTATGATGAAATCTCTAGTGATATCTGTGTGGTGAATGCTGACTGGGAAAGGGACAATCAAGGAAGGCACAAGTACTTGAAAAAGGGATACCTCATCCCTGAAGCAAAAGGATGGTATGAGCTGATAAAGAGATCAATTCTTGGCACGGTGAACACCTCAGAAGTCAAAAAGCAAAGGGCTATCATGCTACACTGCATAATGGTGGGGGGAGAGATAAAGGTCCATGAGATCATTGCAAATGACATTCAAAGAGTTGCAGAGAAAAATTCTGCTGAAGCCTGGCTTTATTACCCAAGCACCATTATGAGGTTATGCATGAAGGCTAGAGTACCACTAGAGGATGCCCACCCAATGTGGCTGTAGCCAGACATGCCTATAACCCTCGAAAGAATGATGAATGTCACAGAGACACAGCAAAGTCAAAGACCACAAAGGAGGAGAAGGAGAGAAGAACCACAGGAAGGAGAAGAGCAACAAAAAGAACAAGAAGAGGAGCACCAATTCCAACCACAAAATAACATGGACATGGGGCGGATGCAAGAAGCAATTGAAAAGCTCTCCGAACAGTACATGAGAGTTCAAGAAAAGTAAGAAGAGTTCCATTCACAGTACATGAGAGCTCAACAAAGACAAGAGGAGCTTCAGCTGAGAATGATGAGTCAACAGAGAGATTATGAGTCAAGATCTCTAGTCATGCAAAGAGAACAAGATTCACAGTTTCAAGAATCTCTCAACCAGCTGGCCCAACTTCAAGTTGATAACATGAGAGCTTTCCAGGAGTTCACGACCCTTCAAGATGCAAGGTATGGAGTTCAACCTAACTATAACATAAATAGTCTAATCAAGCTCAACTACATTGGGGAACATCTGCATAGCATGGATCTAGCTTTTCCAATTTATGATGAATACTTCAAGGAAAGGAGTGACAGAGAAATAGACAAAGCAATATGCCTTGAAAACAGAGTGGAAGAGACAATGAAAAAGGCTAGATTCTGGCAAAAGCTAAAAGGCAAAGGCAAGGGAGAAACTAGTAAGCAAGCAAGCGAGAAGAAGAAAAAAGACAAACAAGATAAAAAATGAAAGGTGGACTCACTCCTTGGTTATTCCATTCAATAAAGAAAGAACATGTCTATTTTAGTTAATATTAGCTTAAGCTGTTTTGCATTTTGTGTGTTTAAGTTTGCAATAAGTATGCTAGTCTAAGTGTGTGGCTTTCACTTTCACTTGTTAAATACTTGTCTTGTTCCTTAAGTCTTTTTAATTTCAATAAAAGAAATGTTTGAACAAGATCGAAGTGGAATAGTTCCTTTTTAGCAAGTAGTAAAATAACAGTAAGTGGTGTATGTTTGATTGTGTAGTAGCTCACTTATAATGAATAAAAGGGTAGATTGTTTCCATTTTAGTATAAATTAGCTTACTGTCTATGAATCTTAGTAAATAAAAGTCCTTGGATGAAAAGGGAAACAAACAAAAAGAAAGGAAAAGAAAAGCCAAAAGTGGCAGCAAAAATAAAAGAAAGCTATGAATAAGGCTAGACACCAATAGCTTAGACCTTAGGACATATGCTTGTGGTGTCTGTGTACTAGGATCTGCTTGGATGATTAGGTTCTATGGAGTGCTTTAACACTTGGTAACTTGGGTTAACTAACCCGGGATTATCAACCGAAAGTCCATTATCAAGAGCAACCAAGCTACAAGACATTTAGTAACCTAAAGAGGTGCTGGGCATCAATATCTTAAGAAGATTTGTGAGCCAAGTGTCTGTAGTGAAAATTGTGTTAAGTACAGATAAGCTAAGAAATTGCTACAACACATGACACTGAGCTAAAGTCTACAGGAAAAGAAAATAAAGAAAAACAACTACCAAGGATGAATGAATAATAAGAGGTCATAGTAGTATGATAATTAATGCTTGAAAGAGACTTTCTATGCCTAAAGATCAATAAGAAGTGAGCTGTTGCATTTTTCTGCATAAAACCCCATTAACTAATAATAATGACTTGCTGATATGAACATTCCCTTCTGCTTCATTCTTTCTTCTTAATAAATTCAGTACTTGCTTAGGGACAAGCAAGATTTAAGTTTGGTGTTGTGATGCCAAGGCATCTTAGGCTAGTTTCACTATCCTTTTTCCTTGTTTTTAATAGGTTTTATACACTTTCTTGAGCTATAAGTAAGCCATTTGGGTAGAAATTCATGTATGCCAATATTCATTCAACCATGAGTAATTTGATGCAATTTCATGATGATTTATGCTATGATTACTTGTATGATAAGAATGGTAAGAATTCTCATGACTTTAGCAAGGCTTTGATGCATTAACTGGTTGATGATAGGAGAAGGAAAGCATGGAGGAAGGTTGAAGAAGGAGCATGGAAAGGATGAAGAGGAAGCAACGTTGGTGGCCAAGTTGGACCACCAACGTTGCCTTAAACATTGGAAGAGAAACAGAGCACTTCTCTGAAAACAATGCTGATGCTCACGTCTGAGGTAGCGTTGGACATCAAACGTTACCCCCAACGTGGTGATAAAAACTTCAATTCTGGAGCTAAGTAAATTTTGAGTGGCGCGTAAGCGTCTATGACGCGTACGCATAAAAAAGCAAACTTTGATATCCGCGCGGAAGCGTGCATCACGCTTACGCGCCAAAATCGAACGTTGGAGGTCCAACGTTGCCTCAAACGCTGCCTCCAACGTCCGCGATGCCAAGCCCAGAAGTTGGAGTTGAGAATTTTGACTTGACGCGTATGCGTCAGTGACGCGTACGCGTGGATAGAACAAAAGGCAATGCACGCGTAAGCGTGAAGCACGCGTACGCGCTGATGAAAAATAATACCAATGTGCGCGTAAGCGTGCAGCACGCGTACGCGTGAAAACGCCAATGTTGGAGGGAACGTTGGAGGTCCAACGCTGAGGCCAACGTCCACTGCTTTGTTATAAAACTACAAAATGAAAATCTTGCATCCATGCGCATGCGTGGATGAGCATTTTTGACCCTTTTGCGTGGAAGCGCACGGTACGCATACGCGTGGGTTAGCTGACGTTGGCCTTCCAACATTGAGTCAAATGCCAATGACAGCAAGCTTTCTGGTTTTGCTGGTTTTGTTCCAAATGGCAATTGAGTCAACGTTGGCCCTCAAACGTTGACTCAAGCGTGAAGCATCAGGATTCAAAATTCACATAGATCTCTTCTCAACACCAAGGAAAACCAATTGGAGCCATTTTCAACCCAATTCTATCAAGGCCAAAAGCCCGATTCAAAGCTTGAAGATCAATGGAAGAAAGTGTATAAATAGCTTAGAATTTAAGTTAGAGGGGGAATTGGCTTTTTCTTTTCACTTTTTAGTTACTGGGAACTTTTATATCTTTTGTATTTTTCATTCTCTGTTAGTAAATTTCCAGAATGTATCGTTCAATTCGAATTTTCATTTTGAGAGCTATGAACAATTAAACCCTTTTCAATGGGTTAGGGAGCTTTATGTAATTCAATGGATCAATACTAGTTTTCATTCATCTTCTTCTTTCCTTTCTCTTGATTTTACTAGAAAGCTTTCGTTCTTCATCCAATTAGATAGTTATCTTGGGAAAGAAGCTATTTATAATTGGATCTCCTCAGAACCTTGAAAGAGGAATGAGGAGATCATGCTAGAATTGTTTTCTCACATTGGATTAGATTGGGGTTTGGATGGATATAGTGACATGTAATCCTACCAACACTTTGACATGTAATCCCGCCAATTTTACTTTCTGCAAATTCTCAACCAAATCTAATTTCGCTCAACTAGTATAATTCACCAATTATAATTGATCGATCTACCAATCCCTGTGGGATTCGACCTCACTCTTTTGTGAGTTTTTACTTGACGATAATCCGGTACACTTGCCGAAAGAAAATTGTTGAGAGACAGTTTCCGCGCATCATGGGCCAAATTCCAAGAGCCAAGCAAGCAGGCCAAGAAACATGGCATGCCACACCACCTCTCAGGTGCCATGCCATCGACCTCCTCCAAGCATGGCATGCCACGCCACTTCTCAAGTGTCACGCCTTCAATAAGGCAAAAAAGAGAAAGGAAGGTGGTGTACACCAACATAAGCGTGCAACACTGGGTCAACTTCCAGAGAACTTGAAGAATACCTCTAAGGACCCAGTGAAGCAAGGGTGTGCAACTCCACCATTGGCGTGCCACGCCTTTGACCTCTCCAAGTAAGAGCCACACCACTTCCCAAAGTGGCCAAAATCTAGAAAGCCTCCAAGAAGTAAACACTTTGGCATGTCACACCACTTCATCCAAGTGTCACGCCAAGTCCAATCCAAGCTTCAAAATGCCACGCCAACTCTTCAAGCCCAAGACAAATTGTAAGGCCCATGATTTCAATGAATACCAGACACTCCAAGTAACGTCCAAGCTTTAAATTGCAATTACAAGGAGAAGATCACTTTTGGTTTAGATTAATTTGGAAAGATGGGATTTGATTTTGTTTTGAATTTAAAAAGTTAGGTTTAGGTTAGAATATAAATAAGTCCTAGGAACTCTGCGGACAGCTTAGCTTATTTCATCTGAGCACTTTACACCTCATCATTTTTGTTTCTGCATTATGAGCAACTAATTCTCCCCTATTAATTTTCAGAGCTCTGTTTATTTTAATGGATTAATATTATTGTTTTTCTACTATTGATTAATACATTGATGTTTTATTCAAGAAACAAGTGTCATTCTTCATCTCAAGGATTAGAATGTATTGAACAATAATTTTAATCTGATTGAATTCTGCTATTACCTTGGAAAAGTTAATTACTGGAATTCACTTGAGATTTTTTCTCATAGTTCTTCAAGTTTCTAAAACTAGTTTTGCTAAATGACATAAAATCAACTAGGATTAATCTTTAAGGATTGTGTCGTTAAAATAAGAAATTGTGCTTAACCTCTTGTCATAGTCAATTGATCAAGGAATTGATAATTGATTAGATTAAAAGAAATTAAATCACTAAGAAATTGAGGTTTGATTATTTACAGTTTGCCATGAATACATCTCTGCATGATCAAAGTAAATAGCAAGAAGTGTTTACCCTGAAACTTAAACATCTCCAATGCCTTAACATCTTCATTCATATTATTTTCATCTCATTTACTCAAAAATTACTCTTTTTTAGTTCTCTATTTCAACGTTGAATTATTCTCAAACAAGTTTTCAAATTGTCTAATTAGAATAATCGACTAATCATTGCTTGCTCAGTCCATTAATTTTTGTGGGAACAATACCCACTTACCATGGTATTACTTGATACGATTCAATGCACTTGCTGAGTTAGGTTTTTGACCATCATTGTTACATTGATGTAACATAGTTATAGGCTTGTATTTTTTGTTGTTTAAATTTGTAACATGATTTATTAATTTTCAAGAGAAATTTGTGTATCAATATTTTTAGTTTAATGAAATATCTCATTTTGTAGAAATTAATTTTAGTATATTTTTATTATGCATAATAATAATAATTGTTGGCAAAAATAATTGAGATTTTAGGAAAAAGATATTTCGTTGCTTCTAAAAAAATGAGTGTAATCATTACAAGAAAAACACCCATTCAGGTACACTTAAAAAGTATAGCCAAAAGTGAAAAAAAAATGATACCTTAGGCTACGGCTACGCTTTTTGGGCTACGGCTACGTTTTTTGGGGTGATTCCTATTCGACCGTTGCCTATTCTCAAAGGCTACGCTTTTCTGCACCAAGAGCTACGTTTTTGGCGTTTGGGAATAGGCTATGCTTTTCAAGTGATGCTGTCCAGGACCAAAGGCTACGCTTTTCAGCTTTCATTTTTCCAGAATAGGCTACGCTTTTTAACGCTACTGCATCACTTGTAAAGTGTAGCCATATTGTATACCATAGCTACTTTTTATAAGCGTAGCCTTAGATCCTTCTTTTTTTTGTATACTATAGCTACTGTATATAAGTGTAGCCTTAGGTCCCTCATTATTTTTATTTTTATTTTCTATATGTATATATATTCTAATAATTTTTTTTCTAAAACCTAATATTTAGTAATATGATTATATATATAATCCTATTTTTTTAATTAAATTAGTTAAAAATTATAAAATAAAAATAAATACATAATAATACCATACAATATTCTTTAAATAATAAAAATTATCCTTTAACAAAATATATTTATAATGAACTAAAAATATTGGGATGATCATAAATGAGTATTCATACATCTCACACTAAATTAAACACACCCATATCAAAATATACATTAGACCACTTAGAATTTACTACTAATAAACTATAAAAAACCAAAATATTGTATCCTACATAAGTATCTTCTAATAAAAGTTATTAACCTTCTGATAGAAGAGAAAAAAATCTTGTTCTTTAAATATCTTGTTCGACGGAAGATCGTATTTGGGAGATTTCTGGTTCTTCATCTGCCTCAAATCTTGTTCTGTAGGTTCTGGCAACTACAAAAGAAAAAATCAAAATTATATAACACTTACTAAACCCCTTAAGGCTTAAATTTGAAAACATACATAGCACAAAAAGGGAAAAAATGAAATTCAAAAACAAAATCAGAAACAAGGTAAAGAAGTGTATATCATACCAATTCAATGTGACCCTGAGGGAAATAGAAAAATCAGTCTTGAACACAAGGAACATCCATTAATGGCCCTGCACAGCATCCATAGCTCTTTAAACAAATCATCACCAGCCCCCTCTGCCACAAAACAAAACACAAATATGTTGGAAACTTTGCATGGTTTTTTTTAGACCAAAAGTTGGAAACTTTTTTCTCTCATTTTTGCATTAAGCTCTTCCTTAGTAACCTCCATGTTCAAAAGGCAAAAAGGGTCATTCACTTCATATTGAAAAATTAAAGGAAAACATTAAAAATGAAGGGTCCCAACAACATTAGTCAATTGCTAAAAGAACACAGACATTACTCTTTTTCAGCTCAACACTCACATTAACCAAACATGGTAACAACAAAACCACATGAAAATAAATAAATAAGTGGGAGATATTGAGCAGAGGAAGAGATATTATTAGATCCATTAAGACTTAAAAGAGTCAACTATCTAAGGTAAAGAGTCAACCATAGTCTCTTGAAACTCAGCTCCAAGATAGCCACTAGAAACATGGAACCAGTTATCCAATAACAAGTAGTTTTCCACAGTACCAGAAATATATAGATAATAATAAGAGACAATCAAGAAGACATGAAAGGAGAGAATGAAGGGAACAGACCTCATTTTGAATCCTGTTGCATAAATATTCAACCAATTGATTTCTGTCAAATCCCATATTAACCACTTCCTGAAGAAGCTCTTCGTCAATCTGCAAAACCATGATATTGGTGGATTTTGTAAGTTAATAAGTGTGAGTATCAAAATTGTTTAAGGTAGAGTTAATGTTAAAAATAAAAACCAGGCAAATTGGTAAACATAAGGACACTATTCTATTCTATTTAGGAACATGAAGCTCAATAGTTGATAATAGTTGATAAATTGTCATGAGCCACGAAAATACTGCAGCATATATAATCCACATGCAACAAAAATAATTAACATGAAATCAGTAAACTACTCTAGACAAATGAATAATAGTCCCCATTAGTACTTGATTTTTGTTTATTAGAACATTACCATTTACCACTACAAAGTAAACTGCTGATTAAGAAAGCAACAATCATTCACATACAGATCCAAGAATCAAGCAGCCGGCTGGTCAATAAATATATTATGTAGCCTAACTTATTTGAGAATAAGCATACTCAATGGAAAGGTTTCTGCCATTTAATCACCAAATACAGCTAAAATCAATATCTAACTATTCTAACCCTTACCTTTTTGTTGATCAAATACACAAGACTTGTCCCTGTTTTTCTCTTGAGCCCAAACCTTAACCATTCCAAGAACCAGAATTTTGGTTACATTTCACAAGGCCATTCGACCAAATTAAACACAGAGGAGAGAAAATCACTCACCTCTCTTTGCTTGTGGTGGTAGTTGTGTTAAAAGAAATTGAATAAACTGGAAAAAATGGAGCAAGAGAATTATTAGAATTTTGAATTAGAGGAGAAAAGAAAGAAGATGAAGTCGCTGTCCTCACCTAGCAAAGAAACTCGAAGAACAGTTGGGTGAGTGGAACGCAGCTCCCTCTTAAGCTTCAGTCAGCTCCCTCCTTGGCCATCATTCTCTTTCTCTTGGTGCTATGATTGATGAAGAGCCAAAAACTTGAAGAACGCTCCTATTTTTGCTCCCTGGTGCTTTAGCTATTCCTCTGTTCCTTGCCCTCTCTCTACTGTCTGTGAATTCATGAGGGAGATAGACGGAGACACAATGTTATGTTATGATTTGTGAATGATGGAATAACTCGCCCATCATTACTCAAAAAGTAAAACAAGTACAAGAGTAGCAGTAGCAGTTAACAGAAACGGAAGAGAAGATGAAGATTAATGTGGTTTTTCATTTTGGAGTTTAGGATTTTATATTGGAGGGATGAAATTGAGCCTTGTAAAGGATAGTAGTGTAGAGAATGGTTAGTTAGCTTGTGACTTAATAAAACTGTTAAGGCAATTAAGAATATAATAGATTTTTCATATCAGGCAAAGCTGTTAGTTACTCATATTATTAATGTATAAATAGGAGTGCAAGTCTTGTATGTAAAACACAATCAATAATATTGCTACTTGATGTATTTTTCATTTCATTCATGTAATGGCAGTGAAACAATTAAAAACATGAAATCAGTAAACTACTCTAGAAAAATGAATAATAGTCCCCATTAGTACTTGATTTTCGTTTATTGGAACATTACCATTTACCACTACAAAGTAAACTGTGTTGATTAAGAAAGCAACAATCATTCACAGATCCAAGAATCAAACAGCTGACTGGTCAATAAATACATTATGTAGCCTAACTTATTTGAGCATAAACATACTCAATGGAAAGGTTACTTAGATATAAAACTACTACTGCCATTTAATCAAAGGATAAACACAATAAGTTGCAGCAACCAAAGTTTAGAGAAATTCAAGAGCATGAGATCTAGAAATATAGCTAAGTACAAGATTTAAAATAATATCATAGTGCAGAAACATATTCTAACAAAAATATACCTCTTTAATTCCAAAACTATGTGTGTGTGTGTGTGTGTGTGAGAGAGAGAGAGAGAGAGAGAGAGAAATGTGTGTGTGTGTGAGAGAGAGAGAGAGAGAGAGAGAGAGAGATCCTCAAATGGACCTTCAAAAAGGAAACTACACCTGCCCAATTGTCTTATATAATTTTAGCACCCAGTTCCCTCAAATTGTTATCCAGAATCAGTGGATCCTTACTCCTTAGAAACCCCATGGCATAAGCAGTGAAACTTCTAATGTGGAACACATGTATTACATGTAAAGTTAAAGACTCCCATTTTGAAAAAATAAACCTTTTTATTCCTTCCAAGCCAATAAATTTAAAAATGTCTTCATTTTTACTAAGTGTAATAGAAAGACAAAACAAATATACGAAAAATCAGGAACAAACACAATGTTCTGGTCTTCTTTTAAATCAAATTTCTATTATGATTAGAAGAAAGAGACAAAACACACATACCTGCAAGGCTGTAGCTGTCTCCAATGCAACAGTGGGGTTGATTGCCTTACTTCATTTAACAAACTCTAAGACACGATCAATACTCTCTGTCAAAACCTGCGAGTAACAAAAATTCCAAAGATAAAACAATGAAAACAATAATCTTCTGCATTGGAAAGTTTGATTTCTGTTGATCTAGCATTTCACAGTTCAAGGTTCATTTTATTTGTTAAAAATGGAAGTCCATACCCTGTCTCTTTACAAGAATTTGTTTCTTTAGAAGATTTTATGAGAATACTTGTTTTAGAATCCTTTAAAATCTTTTTGTTTTTTATATAAAAAGAGTAATCATCTCAAACAATTTCCCTACTTGGTTTTCATAATTTATTAGTAGGCAAGACAATTTTAACAGAAGAATGGTTTGTGCGTAAAAGCAAAAAATATAATAACACAGCTTCTGCTATGGACACTCTGCACATCCAGTTCAATCTTTGTTTTAGCAACTTCAATTTAGACAATAAATGTTAACAGCTCTAATTATTTTGCACCAAAAATCATACAGAAGCAAACCTCCGTAAGTGGACCTTCAGGAGCAGGAAAACCATAAAATTTTAGCAACAAGTCACAATAAACCCTGCAGTGCAACACTAACAGAATGAAACCCCCAAATTCACTAGTTCTACTGCACTGCAACATTAGCATGCATGTTCATCAATTCACGAGTTCACAGGATTTTGTACCAAACCCCCAAATTGCAACCCTAAAATCGGAATCCTACCCTTTCAGATTTTAGAAACCAAATGAAGGTGAATACATACCTTCTTGGCGATGGTGAGCGACTGATGAGAGGCTTTCAGTTGAGGCAGAGTCTTCCTGATGTGAGCGCGCAGAAAAGAGAAGCAACAATGAAGATGAGTGACAGCGTGGTGAGTGGTGAGTGATGAAGATGAGTGAGTGGTGGCGACGGTGAGGATTGTGCGCGATAGGGTTGGCGAAGGTCAGAAGCGCAGAGATGACGATGGTGAGGGCGAATAGGAGTGACTTTCTTGTAGTGAGTGGTGATGAGTACGGGCCTCTTCGCGATGCTGCAATGAGAGGGTTTCTTCGCGATGGTGCAGTGAGAGGGTTTCTGCGCGATGGTGGGTGGTCAGTGGCGATGGTGAGTGTGGTGAGAGGGTTTCTTCACGGGTCAGTGCAAGGATGAAGGGGCTTTGGAGGGGAGTGATGACCTAGGAGGGAATTGACATAATTTTCGCTAAGTGTAGGTTTCCTTTCGCGTAAAAAAGGAAAAAAAGTTACCAAGTAATAAGCATTTTGTTCTGGATACATTAGGCATCACTTTTTAAGTGCACCCAAAACTTAAAAAATAGGCTACCCTTTAAAAGCGTCTCCTTTGATACGAAAAGTGAATCTATAGATATCAACCTACGGCTACGCTTGATAAGTGATTTCTATAATATCTAAGGCTATGCTTTTTAAATGATGCCGCATTTGTGTATCCTTTTCTCTTATAAAAAGGCAACACGGAGAAAAGCGTAGCCTATTCTATGAATAGACTACGCTTTTCAAATGTAGCTTAAAAAAAGTGTGGCTGAATGGGTATTTTTCTTGTAGTGAATATAACTAAAAAAAGTGTTAGGATTTAGTGGTAAGAGTAATGGCAACTAAAAATGAATAGCATTATAAATTTAAAATTACTTTTAATGGTCATATAAATTGCCGGTAAAATGGCCGGTTTTAGCAGCAACGTAATTGCAACTAAAAGTAAATAACATTACCATCTTAGAATTACTTTTAGTGGCCATATAAATTGTCAAGAAAATGGCCGCTAAAAATTACAAATTTTAACGGCTATTAAAAAGGTATTTACCGACAATTGTATAATTATCACTAAAATCTTTTAGCAACAAAGCATAAATCGGTTAATGTCAAATTACCGATAAAAATATTAATGACTATTTTTATTGCCGCTAAAATTAAAATAAATAGGCACTAAAAATAATTTTTCTAGTAGTGTTTTACCAGCTGCTCGTTAATGGATAACGAATATATCATTAAGGTAGCGTTTGGTGGAGAGACAGAGACAGAAAGACTGAGACTGAGAGACAGAGGCTAAGAGACAGGGATTGAAATAAATCTCAATATTCTGTTTGGTGCAAAATGGGAGACATGAATTGAAATAAGAATGAAACTCTAATTTAATTTGCACAAAGGGTAAAATTGGAATTAATTAATTGAAATGAAAGTATTTTAGGTATAAAATGTTATTAAAGTTTCAGTTTCCATCTCTAAAAATTCCAGTTCCCTGTGTCCCTACTTTTTGGAGGTACTGAAATACTGAAATTTTAGAGACAGAGACAGAAATTTTAGTACTAGTCTTTGAACTAACAAACACAATACTGAGTCTCAGTCTCTCAGCCTCTGTCTTAGTACCTCAAAACAAACGCTACCTAAAGGATGAAATCATTAACTTGTTAAACTGTCATATTATGATATTGAAATGTATATTTAAGGCAGTAAATGCCCAATGGCTATCTCGGAAGGGTATAATATAGGGAAAAGGATAACTCACGAGGTAAGATATGATTGGCCACAATACTCTAAGTGTATTATACTGACTTAAATATTAGAGTATCTTTGTAGATTATCCTTTTAAATTTGTGTCAACCTCATCGAAATTAAGGTCTTGGAATCTCATAAACTCGTATCCTCAGCCAAAATACGAACAGATTTATATGAAATAAATGAGATAAAAATATTACCAAATTCTAATAAAAATATTCATGTAATATTGCAAACCAAATAATTTATTTGTGATTTATCCTAAATATTATATTCAGTTGAATATATTCAGATACGCTACTAGTTTTAAATTAGCCATGAGTCATACATTTCAACTCTTATTACATGAAAATTTTGAGGAAGAAAAAAGTTGAATTCCTCTATGGATTACTTATATTGACATTATTTTTCAGTTAATCTTGGAAGCTTTTCTGCGTTGACAAATTAAAATATAAGATAGATATATACAATACTAGTGCAGACCTCATTTCATTTCAAGTTTTTTTCACTCTCCGTAATATATAACCTTCCCTAAGTACATTTTTTATTTGAAGAATAAATTTAGATTTGAAATGTGTAAGTCAACGATCATGCTGAATTTAGCACAAGGTTTAGTTAAATAGCATAATTAATGTAGGTTTTGTCATTAATGGAAGAGCAGACTTCGATCTTTTATGCTCTGTCAAGGTCAATGCACGCATTTGAAGGTAAATTCTATGTAGCATTATTGGTTAAACCTAGTCCATCATGTATGTGTTAAGTGACTCTAACGTTATAAATTAAGATAATATATTAAATCTTCATGCATCGAGACTTATTTAAACAGTAAGACCGTTTTGATGTATGTACAATGCACCAAATTTTTTCTTGATGCATACATCATCGGATTATTTCTATCCAAATATCTTTTCACGCAACTAATTTAATTTGCACATAAACTCGGCATGAGAATACTACTAAAAAGCGGACTATTCTTGAATATCTTGCCAAATCATAATCGGTAATTATAGAGAGATAATAATTAAAATTATTTTATTTAATTTAATATTTATAATTTTATGTATATAATATTTATAATTATATATTTATCATATACTTATTCTTTAAAAAAAGGTTTTTACTCGGTGAAATTCTTACGTGTATTGAAGGAGCGTGATTCAGATAAATATTTATATTGTGTTCTCTCTCTTACTAGTTTACTCATACTCCATCATCTTCGACAGTAGCAATTTCTTTTGTTCTTTGTTTACGTCTTCTTTCACTACAAGAAAATAAGCCTTCTGCCACGCTTTAAAAGCGTGTCGAAAAGTGCAAAAAAGTGTGCCGATAGCTTTTCGCCACGCTTTTTGAGCTATCGGCACGCTTTTGAAAGGGTCACATCTGCCAGCGTGCCGGTTGCTCTATCGCCACGCTTTTGTAGATCTATCGGCACGCTTTTCTTGTTGGCACGCTTTCATCTCTTGCCACGCTTAAAAAGCGTGGCCATAGGTCTTAACCTATAGGTACGCTTAAAAGCGTACCGAAAAGTGCACATATCGCCACGCTTTTAAAACGTCCCAAAATGTATGCTTTGGGTACTCTTTAAAAGCGTGCCAACAGATGAGTATATGGCTACGCTTTTAAAACGTGCCAGTTGCCAAGTTATGGCCACGTTTATTAAGCGTGCTTGTTGATCCCAAGATTAAGATATAGCCACCCTTTTTAAGCGTGCCCATAAGTTTGGTCAGAATTTTTTTTTTCATTAATCTTCCTAGTATTTCCTTAATCTTCCTAATATTTCTTGCAAAATTCATATATAATTTTAAAATCATAGACCAAAATAAAATTATATATATTGAACTAATCCAACAAATATAAACTTTCCCATAAAAAAAAACATACATATAAAACTTGTCACCACAAAAGTAGATTTTGATGACAAAGTACCAAAAAGTAAAGTCATAACAAGTAAATAAGAATTGCAATTCCAACAAGTGTCACATATCTACTTCTTTTATATACTTAGTTACAAAATATCAAATTTCATGAGTAGTATGATCATCCATTATGATGAGCTCCATTGTTTTTATCACTGCCCTGCAGAATTTTAAATAATCTTGTGTTAGTACATGTTATAAAAGGAACTTCAATTAAGTCCAACAAATCCAATTCCAAATCCAAATTGATTAAACATGAAAATGGCAAGACAACTTTTCTTTCTCTTGTTCTAATATTTCAAAATTGAGCTGCCTTTAGAAATAGAATAGGATTTAAATTATTTTCCAAAACCAAACCACCTTGCTAAAATGGAAGTGTTTTTCCCGCGAAAATTGGATTCCTTTTCAACACGTGCTGACGCTGGTGCTGATACTGGAGCAGGAGATCGTGAAGGTGGCGTAATAAGTTTGGCTGTAACCATCAAAATTTAAAAATGATGTCATATTTATTTATGTTTGGAACTGTATATATACACTAATAACACTATTAAGGGAAATGAAGATAGAGTGAAAATTGAACCTGTTCTTGGTGAAACCATGTTACTTTTGACGCTTTTTGTGTCGCTGGAATTCGTTTTTGTACTTGACAACATGATTTCTCTATCAGATATAGACTTAGAGCTTGATTTTCTTTCTCGAAATTTATGCTCCGTGTTTCCTTCGCTGTTCTTGTCACTTATAAAAAAAATTACTAATAGTAAGGATAATAATGCTCTAATTCTTAAAGACCACCACAAAATAATCTTATATAAGTTAAAACTATATTTATAGAAAAAGTATCCTTTGAAGATAAATGTACATATACAGATATTACTTGGATATTCCATTAACTCGCATAGTCACATACATATATATCATCATATACTTTTGAAAATACAGAAACTTGCGGCTATCACCATTATTATATTAACGGGCAACTACTTTGTAGTCTTTGCTTATTCCATATTGAATTTGTTGATTAATCTTCGAGTTGCTTTAACAAAATTAAGGTTCTATATTATGATGATGTCTTCATATTAATCTTTATCCAGTAGTAAGGAAGAAGGAGAAATTAAATATTACACAATTGGCAATAGGAAAATTTAAAATGCTGCAAACCATATATATATGTATGGAGAAGTCATTGAGAGAAACTTACTTTGATCATAAGGTTTCCCATAGTTAAAGTTCAAAGCTTCCACAAAAGTAGATTTTTGGTCTTGTAGCACTTGAAGGAACCAAAGATATATGGAAAACAAAATCAAATACATCAAAATTTGATTATCAATAAATTATATATAACTATGTAAAAATAGTTGAAAGTTTAAGAAACTAAAGTATGAAAATATTAACTAGTCCCTGAATCTTAGCAGTTAGCACCACACAATAAAAAACCAGTGACCCTTCTTTTTCTTATATTATATCTCTAGTCCAATATTAAAGAAACAAGAATATAATACTCTACTAAATGCTATGATGCTTTATTAATTTATGCAAACATTATTGCACTAAGCCAATCACAAACATCAAAAAGAAAAAAAAAATAGTAGTTCTAAATACTGTTGAAACATGTATAAAATTATGTTCAGTGATCACTCTTTACTTGACCCTTCAGAACACACTGACACAACAAGATTATTAGTTCACATTAAATACTTAAGCATAAAAATCTCGAAGCAACAAAATTGTTCACGACTTGTAAATCCAGCAAAATAACAGCGAGTAAAGGCCATATGCAAAAGTATATCCACCTTGTTTGGAAATAACACTTTGATGAAAATTATAACAATATTAAAGAGCATGGTGCTACTAATACAAACTCCAGTTGGTTGGCAAGGGTCTCAAAGTTGCTTAAAGGCAAAACTACACTATCAGTAGTGTCTCAAAGTTGCATATAAACAGTAATGTGTCTCCCACCCTTAACAAATCTTGGTAAGGAAAGAAAAACTCACCAGATTTGTGACATTTCGCTTGTGGGAACTTGCTCATATAAACTCATAGAAAATCCTGAGAGGATCTTTCTGAAATTTCACAAGGAAACAAACACATGCAACACACTGATTACAAAAAACTGAAAAAGCTATAAGGAATAAGAGAATAAAGCATACATGTATAATGTATATAATTGTATATCTACCTCCTCTAGTGGATCTCGTTTCTGGCCAGGTAAATCATACACCTTTTTCTCTTTCTTCTTCTTCTGTTGCTGCTGTGAAGTAGAAGAAGCAGCAGCATATGAGACTTACAGAGAAAATAAACTACTTATTTTTCTTACAACAATTATCTTCAGTTCTCACAATTTCATCACACACAGCACTACACATTCGCATATGCAATAACAATTTAAGCAGATTATACCAAAAAAATGTAATGAATCATAAATCATTCTCCTCTAGCATTGTGTGTTGGTCAAAATACATGCCTGGAAACCAAACATGGCCTTAAGCCAATCAAGCATATCTAAGTCTCCTGTTCTCTGTCTTTGTTGCTCGAAAGAACTAGGCCAGTTCAAGCCTTGTGTGTTCCATAGCGCAGAAACAGAAGCTTTAATCTAATAAGGAAAGAAAGTCGAAGAACTCAACAAAATCAGGCATCATTGCATATTTGCATCATGTACTCCACCAGGATAAGCATCTAAGCAAGTCTTATTTAGGTTATCAAACCTTATATGTACCACATTAAGACTTCAAAATAAGTATATAAAACACAAGAGTAGGAACATGTAATAAGTTTTTCAAAATAAAAATCATGTTAGTAGTAAAACAGCACAACTGAGCACTAACCTTCGAGCAGCACGGTGAGCAGAACTGCGAGACCTGGCGAGCAGAACCGCGAGACAGAGGCGAGCAGAACCACGAGACAGAGGCGAGCAGCTTTCCGAGCAGAACGGCGAGAGGGACAACAAGCCAAACAACAAGGACGAACCTGGTTGCGATCTTGAGGGCCAAGGGTGGCGACGGTGAGATAGATGGCGGCGTGATGGAGGTTAGGGTTTTCTGAACCTTTCAAGGAAAAGCCATTCAAAGCAGCGTCGAGGAAGACAACGACTGCTCGACGAACATGACGGCGACGGCAAGCTCGAGGAAGACCATGGTGATGGCTACGGCAAGCTCAAGACAACGACTGCTCGACGAAGATGACGATTACAGCGATGAAGGCTGGGTGCGACGAAGGCGATGCAGGCTGGGTGAGATGAAGGGCAGTGATGAACGCGATGAAGGCTGAACGATGAATGCAATAGGTTGAACGATTACAACGATGAAGGCTCGAGGAAGCTGCTGGGTTCGAGAGTGAAGATGAAGTGACGGCGCAATAGGGTTTGAAAGGAAATTTTAGAGTTAAAAAGATTTTAGGGTTTGAAAGGGAATTCTTTAACTCTGTTCTAACTTTTATCAAAACCAAAGAAACCAAGAAATTCAAATGATAACATTTAAAGTTTTAATTCATACTTTAATATCAAGTTTAGTTTAAATATGAATATTGAGTTTACATTAAATACTTTTGATTTTAAATTATAATTTATTATATTTTTTAAGAATATTAAATGACTAATTATTAATACAATGTATAAACTGTAAAATTAATTAAATTATTTTAAATTAATTTTGTTAAGTATAATTTAGTAACATAAGAATTAGGTGTACTCTAACAAAGTTATGTGATTTAAAAATAAATAAATTATAAAAAAATACACATTTTGTAATGAAAAAAAAGATACTGAAAAAAGAAGAAAAAAATATTGAATGGTAAAAAAAATAAAATCACAAGTCATCTTAAAATTTAGGGTTAAAAATAAGTTAAGTGTGAAAATTTGAAAACTTATCATTTAGGGTTAAAATTTGAAAACTTAGGGAAAAAAGTTAAGTGTGAAAAAAAATAAGTGGGAAAATAAATTTTAGGGGAGAGAACTCTATCGGCACGTTTTTTTTACGGTGCCAAAATAAATACACTATAGCCACGCTTATAAAGCGTGCCGATTTCCTTCTATGGCCACGCTTTTTTAGCGTGCCAAAAAAAGTGTGGCCAAATTTTAAATCAGTGGCCACCCTCGTAAAAGCGTACCGATTTCCCTCTATGGCCACGCTTTTCAAGCGTGACAATAAAAAAGCGTGGCCAAATTTCAAATAAGTGGCCACCCTCGTAAAAGCGTGCCGATTTCTCTCTATGGCCACGCTTGAAAAGCGTGGCAAAAAAAAGCGTGGCCAAATCACAAATCAGTGGCCACCCTCGCAAAAACGTACCCATAGACCACTTTTGGGCACGCTTTAAAAGCGTGGCAAGAAAAAAGGGTGCCGATAGACCTTTTTTCTTGTAGTGTTTGAATTGGTTTCTTCCTCCATTTTTTTTCCTAATTTAATTTTCTTCCTTTCTCTTCTGACATGTTCTCTCTGCAACCTCCCTCACTTCGCAATCTTCTTATCTATCCTTTATCAGTATCGTAAATTTTTTTTGTCCCTATTCATTTGTTCTTTTTCTCTTCCTTTTATTTCTATCAGTTCTGCAAATCTTAGTATTTCAAAATTCAATATTTAAAATAAAGTTAGTTTAAACAAAAAATTCATTTCAATTATACTCCAGAAAATAATTTTCTATTTTACAATTTTTTCTTCTCTCCAAACTCTAATGGCCAACGACAATCCTTCCCTTGGTCGATGAAGCGGTCGTGCATCGTTTGAATGTCTCAACTGCACGAGCTCTTCCTTGCGGTGGTGGACACGACTACGACAATGGTAGGGGTTACAATGATTGACGAGGCGGCGGCGGCAACTATGGGTTTCATCTGCATCTGAATTCATTGGTCGAGTCACACATCTTCCTTCCTTCCTTTTTAACAAAAGCAAATTCTTCAGTTATCCATCTCTTCCTCTTTGGTACGTTGTTTTCAAGTTAATATTTTTTTTTCTTTTATTGATATGGTGGTGGTGGGTATGGAGGAGGAAGTAGTGAAAGAGAGTAGATTGGTAGAAAGAACTGAGCGATTGGCACAGAGAGCACTAGCACAGAGAGCACATGCCCATTGTAACTAACCACTTTCTTCCCTAGCTTGATTCAATTATACCATTTAAGTGATACCGTTATGTGAAAAAATGATTGTTCCTATGATGTGAGAGCTTATGCTTTTGACCTGCTAGCTATTGAAAGAAAGTTTACCCATGGTGAAAAGACTGCGAGTCTGTGACATTTCATTCTTCGGTTCTTATTTTCTCCTTTTGAGCTTTTTTACTGTACGGTTCAGTCAAGTTTGTCACACTTAAAAATATGAGTTAGTGTGTGCACTCATATTGATATCTTTATTTTTTTTCTGATAAGATTGTATTTTATTCTCTATGGTTATTTAATACCATATAAATCACATTTATCCAAAATATTCTTAATTTTAGTTTTTTTTTAATTTCATCACACACTCCTTTAATAGTTATCTCTTTTCAACTATTTGTTTATCCTTACTCTCATTAAAAACTTTCTATGTGCGAAAAAAGTGTTATACTAAAGTTAAGGGGAATAGTAAAATTCTTTTGAATTCGATTAACTGAAAAAAAAAATTAGGCTTGTCCAATCCATAGCTTTATTCTTTTTCTGAACTATATAGGTTACATGGATAGGATTATATTGTTACCAGCTTATGTATATATCAAATAATGTTTTTAAGTGTGCAAAAATTAAC
Source organism: Arachis ipaensis (assembly GCF_059453495.1). Taxonomy (NCBI): domain Eukaryota; kingdom Viridiplantae; phylum Streptophyta; class Magnoliopsida; order Fabales; family Fabaceae; genus Arachis; species Arachis ipaensis. The sequence goes on from NC_142439.1 coordinate 101,319,546, forward strand.
TTACAAGCATGTCCTTTAAGTTAAGTTCATTGGAAAAAAGAGATGTAATTTAAAAAATTCTTTTAAATATTTATTTATTTTTAACTAGCTCTATTCTTTTTTCTTCGAACTTATGATTCGTAATGCCACATTTTTTTGGATCTTCAGATTTGTTCCAAGAATTTTAAGAAAAGAATATTCTCTTTTTAAGAGCACAAAAAAAGTACTCTGTTATGGAACTCTTAAAAAAAGAAGTATTTTCTTTTCTTCTTACAATTAGCTTGGTGTTAAGGACTTACATATTATGTAAGAACCGCGTAATTAATTAACCGCTTAATTAAATAATTTAATTGCCTAAAATAGGTTAAAAAATTTAGAATATTAATTAAAAGCAGGCCCAAATTGGACCCAAACCCAATATATAAATACTCTCATTAAAGGCCATTTCAGCCACTCTACACTTCATAACTCAACACACACAGCAGCTGGTAGGGTTAGAAAAGAAAGGAAGAAGACACTATTCACAATCACATTCATTCGACCATATCTCAAGCTACGGTACTCTGATTTGTGTGCCGTTTGCGGCCACGCAAAGCTCTTGCTGAGCCCGTTAGTTTATCTAACCAAAGTGGTAAGATTTTTGAAAATCCTTGCCCAAGTTTCATCTCTATGAAATTCAAAATTTTTAGGCTTGGTTTTTAAGTGATTTTTGTGATTTTGGGTGTTTAAGTACACTCTAGCACTTGATTGCTATTGAGTTTTGTCCTAATCAATGTTGGGTAAAGTGATCATATTCAAATCTCTTGTGATTTTGTGGATTTGATGAACTCTAGGTTGATTTATGATAAATTATGTATGTCTAGCTTGAATTGTGATTCTTGGAGTATTGATTTTTGAGTTGGTGGATTGTTGGTAACTTGAGGCTTGTTTGGAGTCTAAATTTGGTGTTTTGTGTATATTGAGAATCGGCCAAAGTATGGTTTTGGTTTTCTCTATGTAATATGTAATGTTTCATGAACTTTAGGCTAGTTGACCTTAGGATAGGATTGAATTGATTAAATGGTTAATTGGATTATGTATGTGATATGTGAATTGTGATGAGGTTGTATGAGTTGTATGTGGTTGAATGATAATTTTTATATGAGGATTGTTGATGATTGATAATGAATTAGGAGCCTTATTGATGTTGATGAATGTTGAGGATGATGAATTGATGTTAGGGATTGTGGATTATTGAGATTTGAGATTTATAAGTGGAAAGTGTTCGACGGAATTGATGAAATTATATGTTGGTAGGTTGTGGAATGATTGGAAAGTATCTAAACATAATTTAGGTACATTGGGACTATTTTGGATGTAGAATAATTGGCTTTGAATTGTGACTTTTGGTGAATTTGAGGTTTAAAAGTTTTTGGTAAAAATAGATTTTTGGCCAACTTCGACAGATCATAACTTGAGTCTCAGGATTTATATTTGAATGAAATTAGTTTCAAATTAAATATAATTTAAAGAGATTTAAAACGGTATAGATTTTGTGGATATTGGAATTCTGAAGGAAAAGTTAAGAACGTTGGAAGTTGGAGTCAAAAATATGAATTTCATGATATTGTAGAAAATTTGAAGTTCTGGTTTGTGTGCCTAGGTACACATCTGTGCCTACGAACAGAATAGAATGGGTGTTATAACTCGTTCATACGCAGGAGGGGTGTACATCTCGTGCATACGCACGAGGGGTGTGCACACGCACACCCTGGGAAAGTTTCATGTTATGCATACACACAATATCATGCGTATGCACAAGCCGGGAAGAGCCTTCTATTGCGTGCATACGCATAATCCTATGCGTACGCATGATAAACCCCTATTTTATGATTCATCTTGTACTCAATTGAGTGTTTTTATCAATTCTTCACCCACTTATTCATGTAAATTGCATGGTTTTACTTTCCCTTCCTTATTTTACGATATATATGAAAACATGTTTCCAATGCTTTAAAAATATTAATTTTAATTATCCTTTATTACCATTCGATGCCGTGATCTGTGTGTTAAGTATTTTCAGGCTACATAGGGCAGGAATGGCTTAGAGGACAGAAAGGAAACATACAAAAATGGAAGGAAAGCACAAAAATGGAGTTTTGAAGAAAAGGCAGCGACGCGAACGCATGGACGACGCGGACGCGTGCCTAGCACAAAATGGTAGCGACGCGTAAGCGTGGACGACGCGGACGCGTGGCTAGAGCAGAACGCAAATGACGCGTACGCGTGACAAGAAAAAACTCCAATTGACGCGCACGCGTGACCTACGCGCACGCGTGACGGACGCCACGTGCAGGAATCTACAGAAAACGCCTTCAGCTTTCTGGACCCTTTTTCGTCCCAAATCCAAGCCAGAAATACAGAATATAAGCCAGAGAATGGGAAATTCAAAGGGAACAAGAACAACAATTCCTAGAACATTCATATTCACAATTATTAGGTTTTAGATGTAGTTTTTAGAGAGAGAGACTCTCTCCTCTCTCTTAAGTTTTAGGATTAGGATTTCAACTTCTTCTCAGGTTCAATGTTCCTTTAATTTACTTTCTAGTTTTATTTATTCTATTACTTTAATTTTTGTTTATCTTTTCAATTTGATTTATGATTTTTTCTCATGTTAGATTTGAATATTCTATTTAATATTATTTGAGATATTTCAGACTTATGATTGTTTTATTCTATTTATAATGCTTCCAATTTAATTTATGATTTATTTTCTCCTTTTGCTTTGGTTAAGTAATTAGTAACACTTGAGTTATCAAACTCTGCAGTTGATTGGAAATTAGGATTGCTGATTGATTTGGATTCCTCTAAATCTAGACTTTCCATAGGAGTTGACTAGGACCGAGGAATCAAGTTAATTAATCCACTTGACTTACCTTTATTTAGTAATGGTTAACTAAGTGGGAGCAAAAATTCAATTCTCATCACACCTGATAAGGATAACTAGGATAGGATTCCCAGTTCTTATACCTTGCAAGAGATTTTTATAATTATTAATTTATTGCCATTTAAATTACTTGTTCTCTATTTCAAAAACCCAAAAACACGACTTATTCCATAATCAATAATAAATCACACCTCCCTACAATTCCTTGAGAAGACGACCCGAGGTTTAAAATCGGTTATAAATTTTATTGGGTTTTGTTACTTCTGACAACCAAACTTTTGTATGAAAGGATTATTGCTTGGTTTAGAAACTATACTTGCAACGAGAATTTATTGTGAATTCTAAACCATCAATCTTCAGTTCGTCAAAATGGCGCCGTTGCCGGGGAATTGCAAACGTGTGCCTTACTATTGGTTATTGTAAATATTTTATTTTGCTTGTTTATTTGATTTTATTTTTGTTTTTAATTTTTATTAGTTGCTATGAGTTCTCACCCCCGTCGCTCAGAGTTTGGTTCTAATATTGTTGAAAGGAATGGAAGCTATAATAGGAACATGCATCAAGGTCAAAATAATCAGAGATGGACGGAGCCACGAGGATCTGATCAACCCTTTAGGCAACAACACCTTCCAAAATACCATGGACGACGCCCATTCTACAATGCATGCCAAGACAATAGTTACGGTGGACCACTTCGTGACAACCAACCTCCACCAAATTACTATGGTCAAGAGCCATTCCGAGGTGCGTACCAAGATGATAGATATAGTGGACCCCCTTGTAGTTACCAACAAGACCCATCATATGCCTATGAACCACCTCATCAGCATAGCTTTGAACCACCATACTCACAAGCCCCCTATCACCATTCACCTCCATATGACCCTAACCCATATCCACCCCAATTCCAATCTAATTACTCCCAAGAACCACCACTTCCCTATGCACCATGTCAATATCCATCGACCCAAGAATCACGGGAGCGTCTCAAGGAAACAGTGGAAATATTTCATGCAACCCTTCACCAACTGGAGCAAGCGATCAATCGATTACCTTCCTGACGTTCGGACACTCAGGGAACCCCATGGCTTCATGTGGACAATCTAATGAAGAACGTAGCATGAAGGAGATACTAGAAACTCCAATGGACAGTAAGGAGCATGACTTTGTACTGGAGCAAGTGGAGGAAGCTGAAATTATCGAAGAAGAAGAATTGGTTGAAGACTTAGGAGATGCTGAACCTCCATGGGAATACAGAATTGTGAAGAATTCCGTCGAAGAATTTGCAATTGATGCTAAGGAGGATAGTGCACAGCCCCCAAAGCAAGTAGCTTATGAAGAACTGGACGGAACAACTCAAGAAGCGACTTTCCTTGATAATGATAATCACGAGTCAAGTTCTCCTAGTAATGAACTTGCATACGCAAGCGAATTCTTTGAGACTCAAGAATCCTCCCCAAATGAATACAAAGATGATGTGGAGGTAGACTTTTCTCAACCTCCGACTTATGACTTGAGCGATGAAGAAGATATCGAAGACTTTGATCAAGACGTGGTTGCAGTTGAAAAAGTTTGCAAAGAAGTGGAAGAATTCACAGAAGAATACAAGGGAGTAGAGCTTGCAAGACCACTGGTAGTACCTATCCCAAGGCCACTACCACTCAATACAAATTTCAAGTGGGTAAAATCTTTAGCCTTTATCTTTACTTTTCCACTTGAATATGGTTTGCTTGAAATAGATGGCCAGCTTAGAGCTCTTTGCGGCTTTAAGAGTAAAAGGGAAATGGTTCATGCTCAGAGCTGGTATGCAAGATTCAATGAGGTTCCACGCTTCACTTTGAAGTGTAGGGATTGGTTTCGAGTTCGATTCAATGGGTCTCGAAAGATGTTTGGTCATCTTGGTGAGAATACAACTTCCAAACCGCCCCGCTGGAAAAATATAGATCGAGACAAAGGCGGATATAAAAACAAGGTTTGGGATCCTGGAATCTATTATGATATTCAGCACCCCGAGAGCTTGAAAACCTGTTTGAATTTGCTCAAGGGCTTTACATGCCTAGTTTGAGACCTCGGAGGCTGTTGGCATTCCAAACAGTGGTGGAAATTTTTGGATGAATTCAAGCACAAGCCACCATAGCAGAAAGCTCATCGAATGTCCAACTTAAGGACTTTAACTAGAAGTACTAGGTGGGAGACAACCCACCATGGTATGATCGTTCCTTTTTCAATTTCGATCTTATTTCGTTTTGTTTGTTTTTAAGTTTTATTTTATTCTATCTTCATTGAACCTGGAATTATTCATAGCATTCACATTAGCATTGCATTTTGCATCCTGCATATAAAAAAAAAAGCAAGCACCCCACGCGCGCGCATGGGCCACGCGTGGGCGTCAATTGCAAATCGGCATCACAAATTAAACGCCCAGAAAGTTGGGCTGGAATCGTATGGCTGTGGTGCATGTAGGCACAATTTAGGCCACACGATCATGTCTAAGACGCGAACGCGTCACCTTCATTATACCTCACACACGCGATCTGACGCGAATGCGTCACTTTAACTTCACACACACCACGCGAAAGCGTGGGCGACGCGTACGCGTCGCGTGAAAATCTTAGCCCCGCTAATTGGAAACAGAGAGTTGCGCCAAAACGACGCTGGAATTGTGCGTTTTTCACAATTCTGAGTGACGCGTATGCGTGCCCCCGCATACGCGTCACTTTCATTATCCCATAATCACGCGTTCGCGTCAATGACGCATTCGCGTCATTGCCCTTTTTGCCTCATTCACGCGATCGCGTGACCCATGCGTTCGTGTCGATTCAAATCCACTAAACACCACCCACGCGAAACCCTAACCCATTTCGTGTCACCCCCCAATCCCTATCTGCACTCTCTCTTCTCATCTCCCCAACCACCACCACACCACCGTCCCACCCTCACCAAGCCACCACACCACCATCGCCGACCAGGACCACCACCCCACCATCGCCGAAACCCCCTTCCCTCCTCTTCTTCTCCCCTTCTTCCCTCACCACTCTCCCCCCTCTACTACCGCGCCGTGCCGTCGTCGAGCCGCCCAATACTGCCACCACCACCCAGGACCTCCGGCCGACCATCACCAACCCCAACCCTTCCCCCCTTGCCTCTTCTTATCCTCCCCTCCCCCATAACCCCCCTTCACCCCAAACCTCCACTGCCGCGGCACCCTGCCCCCACCGAACCGCCGCCGTGCCGCCTTCCAGTGCCGTCGCGTCACCGCCACCGCCATCTCTTTGATTCCATACTCTACACCTCTGCCCACCAGGTTCCGCCAAACAACGATTCCTCTTTTCGTTAGTTAGTTGCATTTTTTTCAAATTATGTTCAAATTAGGATAGTTAGAGAGATGCATGATCGTAGTGGTTTTTAGGTGGTTAGGTAGCTAGGATGTGGTTAGTGGATTTTGGCCTGATAATTGTGCCGTTCTTGTTAATCGTTTTATCTATTCTGCAATTTTGAATATGCTGTGATGCTGATGTTGTTCATATGCTGCTCTTTACTATTCTTTGATGCAAATTGAAGTTTGTTTAATTTAAATTCATGTGAATTACTATTCGTTACTCTTTTCTGCACTACCTTATTCTCATATGAATTGTTTTTGCTGTTGTTTATTATCCGGGCATGTCCAATTTTTAGAGGAAATGCTGTCCAATTTTTTTCAGCAAATTGTTTCAACTCAACCACAATTCATGAATTAGTTTTGGAAATTTTGAGTTTCCACTAATTGCTTTACACAAAACCAATTCATGAATGCACGGGCTAGCTTTCTTATTCTTTCTGATTCCCTTCTTTGATTAAATCAACATTATTGATGATTTTACTTTAATTTTGCATTTCTTTTCTATGATTAAATCATCAATAATCTGCAATATTGACTTGAATTTGAGTTACTTGTTATTCAAATTTGTGCAATTTTAGTTAATTGGGAACCATAACACCATGCCACTTACTTTAACTTCATTTTTAACTCTTAACCACTTTTAACTTTCTAACTCTTTAGTTTTCAACTAACCACTTTAAAAACCACTTCAAGGCATGTTTTCTATTTTTTCTAATTAACAAGAGTTTCACATATCATATATTTTGGATTGTGATTTCTATTCTTCAACTTTTAACATGCCTACAATCCAAAATTTTACATCAATTTAACTCAATTCATGCCTATATTGCCACTTTAATCCTCTTTTGCCCCTCTATGCTTCTATTGATATATTCCTATTTGCTTACCTGTTTTCCTGCTTTAATTCTTAAACTGTATCCTGGAATTTCTGCTTTTCAGGATGTCTGACCCTAAAAGTAAAGGAAAGGGTAAAGCAACCACTGGCAAAAGGAAAAGAGGAGAATCCTTTACCTCTATTTTGGATATCCTCCACGATGATTCTTGGCGGGAGAAGAACTTTACCCCGCAGGAAAAGGCCGATCAGCTACTGCCTGCCACAGACCCTATCAAGTTTGCCAATAGATACTGTGAGCTAAAGTATCTAGTTTTTGCCACTTCTAGGAAACTATACCTGGAAAGGACCCTCAAAATTCCAGAAGAACTCAAACAATACACTTCAGAACAAATTAAACAGAGAGGCTGGTTCTTCTTGGAAAGAAACTTGACTGAAGTCAACTCATCCTGGGTCAGAGAATTCTACTGTAACTACTTCAAAACATCCCTGGATGCAGTACAGCTTCGAGGCAAGCAGATTCTGGTTACTGAGGAAGCAATAGAAGAAATCCTCCAGCTCCTACCTAAATCAGATCAGCCAGACGGTTACCAAAAGGCTGAGAAGGATATGAGATTCATGAGATTTGACTGGGACGTAGTCAAGAGGACTATAGCTCTTGATCCTACTATTCCATGGGTCATGAGCAAGTCCACAGTGGCCCCAAAAGGAATTAAGCTCATTTATCTGAACGATGAGGCTCGGCTTTGGCAGCAGATTCTGAGTAACTACGTGATGCCGAGCACTCATGAGACAGAGGTGCCAGCTGCTATGATTACCCTCATCTGGTGTGTGATGGAGGAAAAAGACTTATATCTGCCCCGCTTTATCCGGTATTACATAGTTAGAGTCCATGTCAGAGGCACCCTCCCTTTTCCATATTTGATCACTCAGTTGGGCCGCCGAGCTGAGGTGCCCTGGGAGCTAGCAGATGAGAAGCCAACCGTCACCGACTGCAAGAAGATCATCCCTCACAGTAGGAAGTTTCAGGCTTTGGGCTACAGACCTCCATTTCTCACTGCCTCTGCTAAGGCAGCCACATCTTCCGCTGCCCCTTCATCTACTGCTACACCAGCCACTACCATAGCACCTCCACCTGCTTCAGAGCCCATCTACCACTTAGTGCGCTACCTCTTCGAGCGCCTGGATCGTATGAGCGTCGCAGCAAGCGACGCTACGAGCACTTAAAGTTGATGATCCGATCCAGCAGTGACATCCCCTTCGAGCCTGACACACCATCGGAGCCATCTGATGCAGAGGTGGACGATCACGAGGAGGAGGCACGTGCAGAGGCTGAGCAGGGAGGACTTGAGCAGGCTGGGCCACATCATGAGGAGCCCCATCAGATACAGCCGGCTGATCCAGAGATCCCTCTACAGACAGAGCCTCCACTTCAGCAGGCAGACCCTCTAGTGCACGAAATTGTGGTCACATTAATGTAGTACTCTTTGTTATTGTATGGAATCATTATTATGGCTCTTTACTATGTGTGGACACAACTCCGTTCAACTAACCAGCAAGTGTACTGGGTAGTCCAAGTAATAAACCTTACGTGAGTAAGGGTCGATCCCACAGAGATTGTTGGTATGAAGCAAGCTATGGTCACCTTGTAAATCTCAGTCAGGCAGATATAAAATAATCATGGTGTTTTCGAATATTATATAGTAAAATAGGGATAGAGATACTTATGTAATTCATTGGTAGGAATTTCAGATAAGCGAATGGGGATGCTTTTTTGTTCCTCTGAACCTCTGCTTTCCTGCTATCTTCATCCAATCTGTCTTACTCCTTTCCATGGCTGGCTGTATGCAAGGGCATCACCGTTGTCAGTGGCTACATCCCCTCCTCTCAGTGAATAATATGCTCACGCACCCTGTCACGGCACGGCTATTCATCTGTCGGTTCCCGATCATGCTGGAATAGGATTCACCCTCCTTTTGCGTCTGTCACTAACGCCCAGCACTCGCGAGTTTGAAGCTCGTCACAGTCATTCAATCATTGAATCCTACTCAGAATACCACAGACAAGTTTTAGACCTTCCGGATTCTCTTGAATGCCGCCATCATTCTAGCTTACGCCACGAAGATTCTGGTTAGGAGATCTAAGAGATACTCATTCTAGCTTAATTCATGTAGAACAGAAGTGTTTGTCAGGCACGCGTTCATAAGGGAGAAGGATGATGAGCGTCACACATAATCATCACCTTCATCACGTACTTGGGTGCGAATGGATATCTTAGAAGCGAAATAAGAAGAATTGAATAGAAAACAGTAGTACTTTGCATTAATCTTTGAGGAACAGCAGAGCTCCACACCTTAATCTATGGAGTGTAGAAACTCTACCGTTGAAAATACATAAGTGAAGGTCCAGGCATGGCCGAGATGGCCAGCCCCCTAAAACGTGATCAAAGGATCATAAGGTAATCCAAAGATGCTTCATACAATAGTAAAAGGTCCTATTTATAATAAACTAGCTACTAGGGTTTACATGAGTAAGTAATTGATGCATAAATCCACTTCCGGGGCCCACTTGGTGTGTGCTTGGGCTTGGGCTTGAGTGTTACACGTGCAGAGGCCATTTGTGGAGTTGAACGCCAGTTTCTGTGCCAGTTTGGGCGTTCAACTCTGGTTTTGGATCCTTTTCTGGCGCTGGACGCCAGATTTGGGCAGAAGGCTGGCGTTGAACGCCAGTTTACGTCGTCAATTCTTGGCCAAAGTATGGACTATTATATATTGCTGGAAAGCCCTGGATGTCGACTTTCCAACGCAATTAGAAGAGTGTTATTTTGAGTTCTGTAGCTCCAGAAAATCCACTTTGCGTGCAGGGAGGTCAGAATCCAACAGCATCAGCAGTCCTTTTTCAACCTCTGAATCTAATTTCTGCTCAAGTCCCTCAATTTCAGCCAGAAAATACCTGAAATCACAAAAAAACACACAAACTCATAGTAAAGTCCAGAACTGTGAATTTAACATAAAAACTAAGGAAAACATCCCTAAAAGTAACTAGATCCTACTAAAAACATACTAAAAACAATGTCAAAAAGCGTATAAATTATCCGCTCATCACAACACCAAACTTAAATTGTTGCTTGTCCCCAAGCAACTGAAAATCAAATAGGATAAAAAGAAGAGAATATACTATAAATTCCAAACTATCAATGAAACAGAGCTTCAATCATATGAGCGGGACTTATAGCTTTTTGCCTCTTGAATAGTTTTGGCATCTCACTTTATCCATTGAGGTTTAGAATGATTGGCATCTATAGGAACTTCAGATTTCGAATAGTGTTATTGACTCTCCTAGTTCAGTATGATGATTCTTGAACACAGCTTCTTTATGAGTCTTGGCCGTGGCCCTAAGCACTTTGTTTTCCAGTATTACCACCGGATACATAAATGCCACAGACACATAATTGGGTGAACCTTTTCAGATTGTGACTCAGCTTTGCTAAAGTCCCCAATTAGAGGTGTCCAGGGTTCTTAAGCACACTCTTTTTTTTGCTTTGGACCTTGACTTTAACCGCTCAGTCTCAAGTTTTCACTTGACACCTACACGCCACAAGCACATGGTTAGGGACAACTTGGTTTAGCCGCTTAGACCAGGATTTTATTCCTTTAGGCCCTCCTATCCACTGATGCTCAAAGCCTTGGGATCCTTTTTATTTGCCCTTGCCTTTTGGTTTTAAGGGTTATTGGCTTTTTCTGCTTGCTTTTTCTTTCTCTTTCTATTTTTTTTTCCGCATATTTTTTTGCTTTTTTTTTTTTTTTTCTGCAAGCTTTGTTCTTTGCTGCTTTTTCTTGCTTCAAGAATTATTTTTATGATTTTTCAGATTATCAAATAACATGTCTCCTAGTCATCATTCTTTCAAGAGCCAACATATTTAACATTCTTAAACAACAACTTCAAAAGACATATGCACTGTTCAAGAATTCATTCAGAAAACAAGAAGCATTGTCACCACATCAATATAATTAAGCTAAGTTCAAGGATAAATTCGAAACTCATGTACTTCTTGTTCTTTTGAATTAAAACATTTTTCATTTAAGAGAGGTGATGGATTCATAGGACATTCATAACTTTAAGACAAAGTTACTAACTACTAATGATCATGTAATGAAGGCACAAACATAGATAAGAACATAATATAGAAAACGAAAAACAGAGAAAGCAAGAACAAGGAATGAATCCACCTTAGTGATGGTGGCGTTTCCTTCTTGAGGAACCAATGATGTCCTTGAGCTCTTCTATGTCTCTTCCTTGTCTTTGTTGCTCCTCCTTCATTGCTTTTAGATCTTCTCTGATTTCATGAAGGATGATGGAGTGCTCTTGATGTTCCACCCTTAGTTGCTTCCAATAATTGTGTGGAAGAAAATGTATCCCCTGAGGTATCTCAGGGATCTCTTGATTTGCAGTCAAATGTTCTACCACTGAGCTATAGACTCTTGATGGAAGCTTTTGTCTTCCCTTTCCTCTTTCTAGAAGTTTCTCTGGCCTTAGGTGCCATCAATGGTTATGGAAAAAAACAAAAAAGCTATGCTTTTACCACACCAAACTTAGAATGTTGCTCGCCCTCGAGCAAAAGAAGAAAGAATAGAAGAATAAGAAGAAGATATGGAGGAGATGGATGGGAGTGTGTATTCGGCCATATGGGTGGGATTGGGTGGTAGAGAGATGTTGAATTTTTGAAGGTAGTGGGTGTATGGGTGTGAGTGGTAAATGGAAGACAGAAGGGATGAGTGTTTATTGGGAATAGAGGATGATTGAGAAGAGAGAAGAGAGTGAGTGAAGGTAGGTGGGGATCCTGTGGGGTCCACAGATCCTGAGGTGTCAAGGCATTTACATCCCTGCACCAATTTAGGCATGTAAAATGCCCTTACACACAACTCTGGGCGTTCAGCGCCAGGTTGGTGCCCATTTTGGGCGTTCAACGCCCCTTTGCTGCCATTTCTGGCGTTGAACGCCAGAACCATGCTTGTTCTGGGCGTTCAGCGCCAGGATGCTCCCATTCTGAGCGTTCAGCGCCAGAACTATGCTCTGTTCTGGCGTTTGAACGCCAGACAGATGCTCCTCCAGGGTGTGATTTTTCTTCTGCTGTTTTTTTTTTATTCCGTTTTTGAATTTTTTTTGTTTATTTTGTGACTCCACATGATCATGAACCTAAGAAAACATGAAAAATAATAAAAATAAGAATTAGATAAACATTGGGTTGCCTCCCAACAAGCACTTCTTTAATGTCAATAGCTTGACAGTGGGCTCTCATGGAGCCTCACAGATGTGCAGAGCTTTGTTGAGACTCTCCAACACCAAACTTAGAGTTTGGATATGGGAGTTCAACACCAAACTTAGAGTTTGGTTGTGGCCTCCCAACACCAAACTTAGAGTTTGACTGTGGGGGCTCTGGTTGACTCTGCTTTGAGAGAAGCTTTTCAAGCTTCCTCTCCATGGTTGCAGAGGGAGATCCTTGAGTTTTGAATACAAGGGAGTTCTCATTCCATTGAAGGACTATTTCACCTCTGTCAACATCAATCACAGCTCTTGTTGTGGCCAGGAAAGGTCTTCCTAGGATGATGGATTCATCCTCTTCCTTTCCAGTATCCAGGACTATGAAATCAGTAGGTATGTAAAGGCCCTCGACCTTTACTAATACGTCTTCTACTTGTCCATGAGCCTGTCTTCTTGAGCTGTCTGCCATCTCTAGTGAGATTTTAGCAGCTTGCACCCCATAGATTCCCAGTTTCTCTATTACAGAGAGGGGCATGAGGTTTATACCTGAACCAAGGTCACACAGAGCTTTAAAGATCATGGTGCCTATGGTACAAGGTAATATGAACTTTCTAGGATCCTGTCTCTTCTGAGGCAATGTCAGTTGATCTAGATCACTTAGTTCATTGATGAACAAGGGAGGTTCAACTTCCCAAGTATCAATGCCAAACAATTTGGCATTCAGCTTCATGATTGCACCAAGAAACTTGGCAGTTTGCTCTTCAGTGACATCCTCATTCTCTTCAGACGAGGAATACTCATCAGAGCTCATGAAGGGCATAAGGAGGTTCAATGGAATCTCTATGGTCTCTAGATGAGCCTCAGAGTCCTTTGGTTCCTCAGAGGGAAGCTCCTTATTGATCACTGGACGTCCCAGGAGGTCTTCCTCCTTGGGATTCACGTCCTCTCCTCTCCTCAGAGGTTCGGCCATGGCGCTTATGTCAATGGCCTTGCACTCTCCTTTTGGGTTCTCTTCTGTATTGCTTGGGAGAGTACTAGGAGGGATTTCAGTGATCCTTTTACTCAGCTGGCCCACTCGTGCTTCCAGATTTCTAATGGAAGACCTTGTTTCATTCATGAAACTTACAGTGGCCGTAGATAGATCAGAGACTAGATTTGCTAATTTAGAAGCATTTTGTTCAGAGTTCTCTGTCTGTTGCTGAGTGGATGATGGAAAAGGTTTATTATTGTTAAACCTGTTTCTTCCACCATTATTAAAGCCTTGTTGAGGCTTTTGATCCTTCCATGAGAAATTTGGATGATTTCTCCATGTTGAGTTATAGGTGTTTCCATAAGGTTCACCTAAGTAATTTACCTTTGCTATTGCAGGGTTCTCAGGATCATAAGCTTCTTCTTCAGAAGAAGCCTCTTGAGTACTGTTGGATGTAGCTTGCATTCCATGCAGACTCTGAGAGATCATATTGACTTGCTGAGTCAATATTTTATTCTGAGCCAATATGGCATTCAGAGTATCAACCTCAAGAACTCCCTTTTTCATAGGCGTCCCATTGCTCACGGGATTCCTTTCAAAAGTGTACATGAACTGGTTATTAGCAACCATGTCAATGAGTTCTTGAGCTTCTGCAGGCGTTTTCTTTAGGTGAATGGATCCACCTGCAGAAGTGTCCAGTGACATCTTTGATAGCTCAGATAAACCATCATAGAATATATCCAGGATGGTCCATTCTGAAAGCATGTCAGAAGGACACTTTTTGGTCAACTGTTTGTATCTTTCCCAGGCTTCATAGAGGGATTCACCTTCTTTCTGTCTGAAGGTTTGAACATCAGCTCTAAGCTTGCTCAGCTTTTGAGGAGGAAAGTACTTGGCTAAGAAAGCCGTGACCAGCTTATCCCAAGAGTTCAGGCTGTCTTTAGGTTGAGAATCCAACCATAATCTAGCTCTGTCTCTTACAGCAAAAGGGAAAAGCATGAGCCTGTAGACTTCAGGATCTATTCCATTAGTCTTAACAGTATCACATATCTGCAAGAACTCAGTTAAGAACTGAAAAGGATCTTCAGATGGAAGTCCATGAAACTTGCAGTTCTGCTGCATCAGAGAAACTAATTGAGGTTTCAGCTCAAAGTTGTTTGCTCCAATGGCAGGAATGGAGATGCTTCTTCCATGTAAATTGGAATTAGGTGCAGTAAAGTCACCAAGCATCTTCCTTACATTATTATTATTTTCGGCTGCCATCTCCTCTGCCTGTTCGAAAATTTCTAAAAGGCTATCTCTGGATTGTTGTATTTTAGCTTCTCTTAATTTTCTCTTCAGAGTCCTTTTAGGTTCTGGATCTGCTTCCACAAGAATGTTCTTATCCTTGCTCCTGCTCATATGACAAGGAAGAATGGACAGAAAAATAATAATAATAATAGAGATCCTTTATACCACAGTATAGGGATCCCTTTGTGAGTGGAAGAAAAGAGAGGGAGATAAAGAATGTGATGTAAAGGAAGAAACACAACTGTACCGATGGAAGAGATGTGAGATGAGATGTTAGGATATGAATGAATAAATAGAATAGGATGGGGGAGGTATAATTTTCGAAAATTATTTTGAAAAAGAGTTAGTGATTTTTGAAAAATGGTTTTTGAAAAATGTTAGAAATTTTCGAAAAATTCTTAAAATTTAAAAATAAAAATAATTAGTTAATAAAAAAGAAATTTTTGAAAAAGAGGGGAGATATTTTCGAAAATTAGAGAGAGAGAGAGTTAGTTAGGTAGTTTTGAAAAAGTTAAGAAACAAACAAAAAGTTAGTTAGTTGGTTGAAACAAATTTTGAAAAGGTAAGAAGTTAGGAAGTTAGAAAAGATATTTTGAAAAGATATTTTTGAAAAAGATAAGATAAGAAGATATTTTTGAAAAGATATGATAGGAATTAGTTTTTTGAAAAAGATTTAATTTTTAAAATCTCAATTAATGACTTGATTCATAAGAAATCACAAGATATGATTCTAGAACTTAAAGTTTGAATCTTTCTTAACAAGCAAGTAACAAACTTCAAATTTTTGAATCAAAACATTAATTGATTATTTTATTTTCGAAAATTTGGTATAAAAATAAGAAAAATATTTTTGGAATTTTCGAAAATAACTAAGAATTTTGAAAAAGATTTGATTTTTGAAAAAGATTTTGAAAAAGATAAGATTTTCAAATTGAAAATTTGATTTGACTCATGAGAAACAATTTGATTTTAAAAATTTTTGAAAAAGTCAATCCAAATTTTCGAATTTGGTGAGAGAAAAAGGGAAAGATATTTTTTTTATTTTTGAAATTTTTTTTGATGAGAGAGAAAAACACAAAAAAGATGCAATGCATGAAATTTTTAGATCAAAACATGTGATGCATGCAAGAATGCTATGAATGTCAAGATGAACACCAAGAACACTTTGAATGTCAAGATGAACATCAACATTTTTGAAAAATTTTTAATGCAAAGAAAACATGCAAGACACCAAACTTAGAATTCTTTAATGCTTAGGCACTAAGAATTCAAGAATGCATATGATAAACATGAAAAGACACAAAACAAAAAATCATCAAGATCAAACAAGAAGACTTACCAAGAACAACTTGAAGATCATGAAGAACACTATGAATGCATGATATTTTCGAAAAAATGCAAGATGCATATGCAAGTGACACCAAACTTATAACATGACTCAAGACTCAAACAAGAAACACAAAATATTTTTGCTTTTTATGATTTTCTAATTTTTTTGGATTTTTATTTTATATTTTTCGAAAATTATATGAAAAAGAAAAATAAGGATTCCAAAATTTTTAATATGAATTCCAGGAATCTTGCCATCTTAGTCTAAAGCTTCAGTCCAGGAATTAGACATGGCTCACTAGCCAGCCAAGCTTTCAATGAAAGCTCCAGTCTAAAACACTAGACATGGCCAATGGCCAGCCAAGCTTCAGCAGATATGGATACTTTTCATGTATAGAACAACTAAGTGTGTGAGAATCTCTTCATTTGTGATGGTAAGTTGAAACCCCAGTCCAAAAATTAGACATGGCTTACAGCCAGTCAGGATTCAACAAATCATCATGAAACACTAGAATTCATTCTTAAAAATTCTGAAGAAAAATATATTTTTGAAAATATTTTTATTTTTATTTTTTTTTCGAAAACAGATGAGAAAATTTTAGAAATTATTTTTGAAAAATTTTTGAAAAGAAAACAAAAAGAAAATTACCTAATCTGAGCAACAGGATGAACCGTCAGTTGTCCAAACTCAAACAATCCCCGGCAACGGCACCAAAAACTTGGTGCTGTTGCCGGATCAAAAGGGAATCTGGCACTGATGTTACCGGACCAAAAGCTTGCCGAAAACTCAAACAATCCCCGGCAACGGCGCCAAAAACTTGGTGCACGAAATTGTGATCACATTAATGTAGTACTCTTTGTTATTGTATGGAATCATTATTATGGCTCTTTACTATGTGTGGACACAACTCCGTTCAACTAACCAGCAAGTGTACTGGGTTGTCCAAGTAATAAACCTTACGTGAGTAAGGGTCGATCCCACAGAGATTGTTGGTATGAAGCAAGCTATGGTCACCTTGTAAATCTCAGTCAGGCAGATATAAAATAATCATGGTGTTTTCGAATATTATATAGTAAAATAGGGATAGAGATACTTATGTAATTCATTGGTAGGAATTTCAGATAAGCGAATGGGGATGCTTTTTTGTTCCTCTGAACCTCTGCTTTCCTGCTATCTTCATCCAATCTGTCTTACTCCTTTCCATGGCTGGCTGTATGCAAGGGCATCACCGTTGTTAGTGGCTACATCCCCTCCTCTCAGTGAATAATATGCTCACGCACCCTGTCACGGCACGGCTATTCATCTGTCGGTTCCCGATCATGCTGGAATAGGATTCACCCTCCTTTTGCGTCTGTCACTAACGCCCAGCACTCGCGAGTTTGAAGCTCGTCACAGTCATTCAATCATTGAATCCTACTCAGAATACCACAGACAAGGTTTAGACCTTCCGGATTCTCTTGAATGCCGCCATCATTCTAGCTTACGCCACGAAGATTCTGGTTAGGAGATCTAAGAGATACTCATTCTAGCTTAATTCATGTAGAACAGAAGTGTTTGTCACGCACGCGTTCATAAGGGAGAAGGATGATGAGCGTCACACATAATCATCACCTTCATCACGTTCTTGGGTGCGAATGGATATCTTAGAAGCGAAATAAGAAGAATTGAATAGAAAACAGTAGTACTTTGCATTAATCTTTGAGGAACAGCAGAGCTCCACACCTTAATCTATGGAGTGTAGAAACTCTACCGTTGAAAATACATAAGTGAAGGTCCAGGCATGGCCGAGATGGCCAGCCCCCTAAAACGTGATCAAAGGATCATAAGGTAATCCAAAGATGCTTCATACAATAGTAAAAGGTCCTATTTATAATAAACTAGCTACTAGGGTTTACATGAGTAAGTAATTGATGCATAAATCCACTTTCGGGGCCCACTTGGTGTGTGCTTGGGCTTGGGCTTGAGTGTTACACGTGCAGAGGCCATTTGTGGAGTTGAACGCCAGTTTCTGTGCCAGTTTGGGCGTTCAACTCTGGTTTTGGATCCTTTTCTGGCGCTGGACGCCAGATTTGGGCAGAAGGCTGGTGTTGAACGCCAGTTTACGTCGTCAATTCTTGGCCAAAGTATGGACTATTATATATTGCTGGAAAGCCCTGGATGTCTAATTTCCAAAGCAATTGGAAGCGCGCCATTTCGAGTTCTGTAGCTCCAGAAAATCCACTTTGCGTGCAGGGAGGTCAGAATCCAACAGCATCAGCAGTCCTTTTTCAACCTCTGAATCTGATTTCTGCTCAAGTCCCTCAATTTCAGCCAGAAAATACCTAAAATCACAGAAAAACCCACAAACTCATAGTAAAGTCCAGAAATGTGAATTTAACATAAAAACTAAGGAAAACATCCCTAAAAGTAAATAGATCCTACTAAAAACATACTAAAAACAATGTCAAAAAGCGTATAAATTATCCGCTCATCACCCTCCGACCCTCATACAGACTGCAGACCCTCAGCCCACCACCGAGACACCAGCAGCACATCCTTCTGGAGATGCCACTTCTTCACACACAGTTTGATAGAGCATCGAGGACGATGCTATTATTTAAGTGTGGGGAGGTCACCATCTCCGACGAACTTTATTTTGGTGAACAACTTTTCAGACTCTCTTTTATCCTATTTTGTTTATTTTTTGTATTTTTGTTTATTTTATTTTTATCTTTTAGTACTTGCACATTTTTCTTTATTTTTACTTTATTTCTGCATTTTGCACTTTGGTTTATATATATATATATATATATATATCTTAGATATTTGGTTTAGTTTAGTTTGCACATTTAGTTTATTAGTTGTGATATAGATTATATGGATTAATTAGTTTAGTTTACCCTTTTAGCATATGATGAATTGGTTTAATTGAAAATAAAAAGAGTAAACTAGAAACTTTAGTATAACAGAATCACAACAATCCACACACCTTATATATATATATAGCAATAAATGTTGGTTAATTGACAACATTTTTCAAGAAAAATACTAAATTTTATAAAAGCCATTCTAAGATTCACATTGAGTTGAATGGAACTTCTTCCTCTCTACTTTCATGACATACATAATTGATATTTGGTTTTTGAGTCAAAGAACACACAACCCATGAGTTTTTGAGCTTAATTGTATGGTTACATTCAACCATAAATTTCATTCCTGTGTGTTTCGCACTTCTTTTCTATGCTTGTAATCTTAACTTTGTTTCAATCTATATGTCCAATATAGAATGTAGATACATACATGCATGTGATTGAGGCCATTATTTGAATTTTTGCTCACTCATCCCAAATAAGCCTACCTCCTACATCATCCTTGTTAGCCCCCTTGAGCCTTTTAATCCCCTTTTGTTCTATAACCACATCACTAGCCTTAAGCGGAAAAATAAATCAAAAATCCCAAGTTGAATCCTTGGTTAGCTTAAGATAGAGATTGTGTATCCACTAAGTGTGGGAAAACGTGGGAACATGGGTTGATAGGAACGGTATTAAATTAAGAAATTAATCAGAAATTTTGGGAGCATGCTCATGAGAAACCAATTTAAATTAAAATACCATGTGCATTGATATATGTTATGATTGAAAAAAAATCCTTTTTTAATTAAATAAGTAAATAAGGGGACAAAATTACCCCAATAATAAGTTTAGTGAAGAAATCAATGCACATGAGGTAGAATTAAAATAAAGTGGGTATATGAGTATGTAATAAGAAAGTGGGAAAATTGGGAAGACCAGGATAATTTTGAATTTTTTTATAGAGAATATATATGTTAGGTGAGATCTTAGACTAATCAAGGATTCAACTTATAGCTCACTTAGCCTTATATATATATATCCCCACCTTTACCTTGGCTCCATTACAACCCTGAAAAGACCTCATGATGTTTGTATGTATGCATTAGATATTTGTTGATTGGTTAGATGAAGAACAAAGTCTTAGAAAATATGAATAGAAAAGAATAGAATGATTAACCCCAAACACTGAGTGATTAGAGAGTAAACACAAAAATCCAGCGAGGGTTCAATAGCTCATCTCCATATATCCAGATTTAATTATTTAATTATCTTGCAAGTTTGTGAAATACTTTAACTCAACTCAATTATGAAAGTGGTTCAACATGATTTAGGCTTGGCTATGCATATATGATTCCTTGAAATTATGAATCAAATTTAACCACATGTAAGCTCTATATATATAGGTGGATGATAGTTAGAATTGCATGTTTCATTTAGGTAGCTTGCATTTAGAATAGGTTGCATTGCATAAGATTCCACCATTCTACCTTCACTTTTTCTCTTGGATTTAGCATGAGGACATGCTAGTGTTTAAGTGTGGAGAGGTTGATAAACCCCTATTTTATGATTCATCTTGTGTCCAATTGAGTGTTTTTATCAATTCTTCACCCACTTATTCATGTAAATTGCATGGTTTTACTTTTCCTTCCTTATTTTATGATATATATGAAAACATGTTTCCTATGCTTTAAAAATATTAATTTTAATTATCCCTTATTACCATTCGATACCGTGATCTGTGTGTTAAGTATTTTCAGGCTACATAGGGTAGGAATGGCTAAGAGGACAGAAAGGAAACATACAAAATGGAAGGAAAGCACAAAAAAGGAGTTTTGAAGAAAAGGCAGCGACGCGAACGCAGAGACGACACGGACGCGTGCCTAGCACAAAATGGCAGCGACGCGTACGCGTGGACGACGCGGACGCGTGCCTAGAGCAGAACACAAATGATGCGTACGTGTGAACGACGCGTACGCGTGACAAGGAAAAACTCCAATTGACGCGCACGCGTGACCACGCGCACGCGTTACGGATTCCACGTGTAGGAATCTGCAGAAAACGCCCTCAGCAATTTCTGGACCCTTTTTCGGCCCAAATCCAAGCCAGAAATACAGAATATAAGCCAGAGAATGGGGAATTCAAAGGAACAAAAACAACAATTCATAGAACATTCATATTCACAATTATTAGGTTTTAGATGTAATTTTTATAGAGAGAGGCTCTCTCCTTTCTCTTAAGTTTTAGGATTAGGATTTCAACTTCTTCTCAGGTTCAATGTTCCTTTAATTTACTTTCTAGTTTTATTTATTCTATTACTTTAATTGTTATTTATCTTTTCAATTTGATTTATGATTTTTCTCATGTTTTATTTGAATATTCTATTTAATATTATTTGAGGTATTTCAGATTTATGATTGTTTTATTCTATTTATAATGCTTCCAATTTAATTTATGATTTATTTTCACCTTTTTCTTTGGTTAAATAATTGGTAACACTTGAGTTATCAAACTCAGCAGTTGATTGGAAATTAGGATTGCTGATTGATTTGGATCCCTCTAAATCTAGTCTTTCCATAGGAGTTGACTAGGATCGAGGAATCAAGTTAATTAATTCACTTGACTTACCTTTATTTAGTAAGGGTTAACTAAGTGCGAGCAAAAATCCAATTCTCATCACACCTGATAAGGATAACTAGGATAGGATTTCCAGTTCTTATACCTTGCAATAGATTTTTATAATTATTAATTTATTTCCATTTAAATTACTTGTTCTCTATTTCAAAAACCCAAAAACACGCCTTATTCCATAATCAATAATAAATCACACCTCCCTGCAATTCCTTGAGAAGACGACCCGAGGTTTAAATACTTCGGTTATAAATTTTATTGGGTTTTGTTACTTGTGACAACCAAACTTTTGTATGAAAGGAATATTGCTTGGTTTAGAAACTATACTTGCAACGAGAATTTATTGTGAATTCTAAACCATCAATCTTTAGTTCGTCAACACACAAGCCATGTTTTTCAAAGAAAACCTTGTTTTTAACTGTATTACCTTCCTTGCAAGCTTGTAAACTTCCATAACACTTGTTTAAGATCCCTTAGCTTCTTTGTAGGCTTTGAAATATAGGAGACTACAATAAATGAATTAGTTAGTTATTTTTTGGTAATATGTTTAGAAGACGGAGACTTAAGTTTCTGAAGTACTGGGGATGAACTAGCTAGGTATTTGTGACGAAGTACTATATTGATGATGAAATTGAGGACTTGAGAACTCATGATGATTATGTCGAGTCTGGGACTCGGAGATGAATGATGAAACTCAGAATGAGCTAAGATATTTTACCATGAATCATTAAATTGCCTTTGAAAATGATTATTTCTTTTGAATAATATTAATAAGATGTAGGCTTAAGGGCAGTGGTTCGTCCCGCTTATGTTGAGTTGTAGGCATAGGGTGTGGGGTTCGTCCCACTTATACTGAGGTGTGAGGGCTGTGATAGAAGTTTCGCTCACATACTTTTGGTTATAAGAGTGGTCGAGCACTATATCTCATGGAAAGTAAGCCGGGCACTATATCCCAAAGGGTTCCTATTTATAAATGTGACCGAAAGTGACATTCCCATGGGAATGTGTCGGGTTGGCAATTGAACCGACAATGTGATATCACAGCCAATAGAACAGGCATTCATCATGTGCATTTTCTATATGTTTGCTTCCTTTACCTACTTGCATTATTTTGCCTAATTGTATAATATGTTTATATACTTCTTGAATTCCTTGTTGTATATGTCATATTACTTGTGTATTATTTGTTTGTATCTATTTGTGTTTACTACTGAGGTTGAGGAAGTTCAATAGGCGGTGGCAATAGGGTCGCATGGAGGTTAGGTTGGTGCGGGCTGTGGGACAGCGGTGTTGGTTTAGTTAGAAAACTCCCTATGTTAGATGTCCCTTGTTTCATTACGGTTTTATTTTATGATTTTAACTTTAGCATTGTTTTAAACTTGAATCTTAAGTTTGATGTAAAGTTTTAGAATTTCCTTTGGTGTCCCAGAACCTTATATCTCACATATTGGGCACTGTTACCATGCTGAGAACCTCTGCTTCTCATACCATATTCTGTTGTTGTTTTTCAGATGCAGGTTATGACCTACCACGGTGAGTTGCGAGATGCTAACAGAGCGGAGGACTTTTGTTCTCTTTTATATTTTGGTTTATCTTGTCATAGATATACTCTCTCTTTGTATTTTAGACTTTGTTGCCTTAGAGGCTTGATATGAGAGATAAGTTGTAAATATTGTTTTAACTCAAAAATTTTGTATTGTCTATGTGTAACTAGTCGGTCTAAACTCCACGGGCTATGGCTAGTGTTCTTTTGTCTATCATACTTATACATATATCTATCTTGATTATTATTGTATTATGTCCTATGTTGTATCTTGTGCCTTTACGCTTTTAGTTAACGTGTGAACGCTTCGCGCTTTTTTTTTCTGTTTTGAGCTGTAATTATTCATCAGCCTTCTCATATTATTATTATTATTATTATTATTATTATTATTATTATTATTATTATTATTATTATTATTATTATTATTATTATTATTATTATTATTCCCTTCTATAGGTATATATTATTGTACAAGTCTTAGAACTGTCGTGGCACTTTGTTATCATTTGATTTATGGCATGAGGTAAGGCTTAGGGTAATTAGGGTGTTACATATTACATTATATTTCATTTAAAGAGTAACTTTTATTTGATATTTTTTTTGGTTTTAAGTAGAATTTCTTTGTTATACTAAAGGACATTTACCTTGAACTCTTTTCAATTTGTTCAACTTATTATTTTGTAGTACATGCAACATATTCATTGTTAGATATTTGAAGTAAAATGTTTTTGCTTAATCAAATTAGTGTTATGTGAATTATTTATCAAATTCATTTCAAGAGTTATTTTTTTTAATTTAATAATGTTCTTATTTAGCAATACTTACATTTGTGATATGTGTGAGAGCTAGATTGTAATAATATTTAAGGATCGATTGATCATTGAGCATTTTTATTAGTTGAGGCTCCTATCTTGATAATGAACATTATTGTACTATAAAGAAAATCAAAAGTAATTTTGTTTTTAGCTGCTATAAGTGTTACTTCATATAATTGTATTTCATCATAGAATTGTGAGCTACTTATGAAATTGAATGGCAATCATATTGAAAGTGTATTATGTGAAGATGAATTTGTGCAATTTGTAGTTATATTTCATGGTGGCTTAATTCTTGAACTTTTTTTAAATTATCTAACTATTTGACTAATTTAAATAACTTACACCCTCTTAATTATGAGGTTGAAATTTTGATATAATAATATCATCAACTGCTATGTTACATTCGGATTTTTTGAATATGTTTTGCTCTTTTATTTTTGAATCACTCAATTGATTTATAAAATACTTTAATATTGAATTGTTGTTCATGAAATCTTCAATTGCATTTGTTAGATTATTGGATCATTGTTGTATTTTCTGGATCTATTTATAGAATTAAATTTTAACTGGAGCTAGGATTACTAATAGTTTGGATAACAATCTAAATTCTTAATGTGTCATGTATTATGCCTTTGTAATTTTTCTTTTGGAATCCTAATAATAGTAGTAGCATTTTCACCATCAAGTTAAGATCTGAATTGTGATTTTCATTATGTGTTGGTATAGGAAAAGTGCAAGCAATATTTTAGAAAAAAGAGGTAGAATTGCTTTTATTTATGGAGGCATTGGAGTTGAGCAAAGACCAAGAGGTGAATGCATTAGAATAGTGTTTTAACAACCACAATTGTAGGAGATTTTATTTCTACTCGCTTTCTATTTATTTTTTCACCATGATTATCTCTACATGACATATGCTATATACGAGTCCATTTAATTTTAATTAAATGATTATTCATAAGGAGAATATTTAATATACTTTATAGTATATGCAATTAATTAATTGGCTTTATATATAATAATAGTAATATAATGTATTATGATTGGGAGCTACATATATTGAATAAAAATTATAAGTGATAAATTGTTGAGTCATGGTGGAGGGTGATAGCAACTCCATTTGATTTATGTGGTGCTTTTAATTATATGATGAATAAGGTGTTATTGCTTAAGAAAATTTAGGATTTTAAAGTAATTGCTTCCTTTCTTTCTTTCATTTTAGGAATCTAATCCATACATTAAAAGAGTGTTTCGAGGTAGTGGAAAACCGATATTTCTACAAGGAAAAAACTTTAAGGTTGGCATTCATGTGATCTATTGTTTATATTCAAATAGTATAGGATCTTTTCGAATTATCTTTGTCTGTGGTGACAATAGATATGGTTTCTTGCTCAAATCAGAGTCTTTTTTGTGTTCTTTCTAAAAAACAAAAATTTGTCCTTTCCATCTTGATCTATCTATGTTCTGGGTCTTTTTTATGTGAAAATTATTCACACTCCATTTAGTTTTGTCTTTATTTTGGTGGGGATTGTCCATTTTTCATGACTATTATTTTCTTCTTGTTAATCAAATTTCTAAGCTGCGTTAGGTTGTTGGTAGTAAACAATGTGATTTTGGAATTTTTTTTTCTAATGTATTGTTCATCCTTTGTTGTTGTTCTATTTGGTAGTGTTTAGTGGTAGATGCTATTATTTATGATTTGATATCTTTGAATTTTCTTTTTTTTAAAGTAGTCCTATTTTATTATCTCTCTATGATTCTTTAGCTTTAGGGTATATTTAGTTCTTAGAGTCTCTATTGTGATTTAAGAATGGATGATATTTTTTTTTGAGTTTGAAATATGGTTAGGTTTTTATGTGGATTGATATGTATATTTTTTTTATAAGAGGATATTTCTATATCGGTTCCATTGTGTCTCAAGTGATTATACTGTTATTCCCTTACTTTTTTATCACTCTTCATATTATATGAGATATTCCAACTACATAATTAGCTAAAAATCAATATTTTTGGTAAGATTACTGTATAGACTTATTTCACATTGCTTTTAGCCAGGATGAGTTTAATTTCCACTGAAACAAATCAAATTTAAAGCCGTTGTTTGGCTATTTAAATTAAAACTATATTATTTTGAATAAAAATGCTATCTCCACACTACTAATTGGCAAGTTCTCATTTGAGTCATTCATATCCTAATTCATGACTTAATTCTATATATACATATGATGAGCGAATATTTTATACGCTTTTTGGCATCATTTTCATATAGTTTTTAGTAAGTTTTATTTAGTTTTTATTAAGTTTTTATATGTTTTAGTTTTAAATTCACATATTTGGATTCTACTATGAGTTTTTGTATTTTTGGACAATTTTAGGCATTTTCTGGCTGAAATTGAGGAGCTGGAGCAAAAGTCTGATTTAGAGACAGAGAAAGCACTGCAGATGCTGTCCGGATCTGACCTGCCTGCACTCGGAAGAGATTTTCTAGAGGTACAGTGGTCTAAATGGAGCGCTCTCAATGGCTGTTGAAAGCTGACTTTTAGATCTTTCCAACAATATATAATAGTCCATACTTTGCTTCGGATTAGAAGGCCCAAAACTGGCGTCCAACGCCAGCTTTCTGCCCCCTTCTAGGCGTCTAGCGCCCAAAAGAGCAGAGACTAATGTACAAATGCCCAAAGAGGACCCCCTAGCTGGCGTTTCACACCCCAGAGACCTCATAGCACGTGGAACTCATCAAATCTCATCCCAAACACTCACTAAGTGGGCCCCAGAAGTGGATTTTAGCACTAAAAAGACTATTTTACCATTACTAGTCATTTGTTTAGTATTTAAGGGATTATGTTTACGAAATTCACACTTTTGGATGCTATTTTTGAGTTTTACCTTGTGTTTTTACATCATTCTGAGTTTCTAAACCTCCTAGGTTGAGGGGAGAAGCCCTGCTGAGTTCTATGAATTAATAAAAGTATTACTGTTTCTCTTCGATCTGTGTTTGATTAATTCTAAGATGTATATTCGTTCTTCATTAATATGAATGCGTTGAACTGGCATAAGGTTATCATATTCTACATGGGTTCAGAGTGTGTCTTTCATCGAACAATGATGAACCACCAGCTTGAATATACGTCTCTCAGAAGGCTAATCCACAACTTCGTTGGAGACTTCTCGAGACATCAGTTCAGCCGATTTCTTGGGAGATTAGGTTCCCTGTGGTTGAGGCTAGAACCCAAGGTGAAGCATTTTCTGATCCAGAAGATCTGACCTTGTCTGTGGCATTTTGAGTAGGATCATTAAGAAGAATGAACTGTACGAGCTTCACCCTCAATCAGAATGGATTCGCACTAAACCTGGGGTTCAGATTTGGAGGAGTATTGGCAGCTACTCAAACTAGTGTCAATCACATACAGCCTGCCATTGAAGAAATCACTCACAAGCAAAGAGAGCAATAATACCGGAGTTAATTCAGAAAGGCAAAGCAACTCCAATCCTCAACTCTATCTTTAAAGTATTAGCACCCTATTATAATAATCTCACAAATATTTATCTATCAAGCTTCTGATCTGCCTGACTAAAACCTGTAAGATAACCATAGCTTGCTTCAAACTACAATCCTCATGGGGTCGACCCTGACTCGCTCAGGTATTACTTGGACGACCCAGTGCACTTGCTGATACTGTTATACGAAGGTGTGGGGATTCGTAAGCACCAACATACATGAAAATTAAAATATGCATGGAGGCTTTTTGTCTATTAATATGTAATTAGGTAGTGTTAATAATGAATATTGTTACATATATCAATTATGGGCAACGCACACAGGAAGCTATGATGACTTTCTTTGTCTAAATTCAAAAGCACCTTAGCTTCCTCCTAATTCGAATAGTAGCCGACATATACTACATACACATAAACATGAAATAAACTCTATTATAAAGAAGCTTTGTTATTTGGTACTTTTCTATAGGCACATGTGGTTGTGTTCTAAATTTCATTCCATTGATTTTAACAAATGTAGAAATTTTATAAAATATCACCAGGCACAATGGTTGATATTATTATTGCATAAAATTTACATAGCTAATTATTGTCTGATCTTTAAAGGCAACGTAAGCTTCTTGATAGGTAATTGCATACCAATATGTTTTGTACATTGCTGTTTATAGTTTATTTCATGCCCGAATGAATATATTTGCAGAATTCAAAGTCAGAATTTCTTCTTTTTTCCTGTATCATCCACTATGTTTTGCTTATAAGCTATTATTGATGTTTCAAAGTTTCAAATACTACCTTAAATCTTAAACTTCTCTATTTTGCTTTGTTACTCTTTTTATATTTAGTGGCTAAATTGTTCATAGCTTAGACCTTGAGCTAGCAGAAGCTGTTACTCTTTATAATTTTTTATTAGACCATGGAGTTCCATGATAGCTTATTAGGCAGGATTATGTTTTTTATCTCCTAATAATGTCAGATTGGCTCTAAAGAGAGTGAGTTGTCTATCGTAGATAAATAAATGTCTCCTAAATCATAATATATATCAAAGAGTGGCTTTGTAAATTTCATGCTAATATTCATTGTTTGTATTAATATATGCAGATTAACAAAGCAAAAAACATGTGAATGTTTAATTTAATAGTTTCTTATGGCATTTATATGAAGTTTGTAGAAGTTTTTTTCTTATTTCTTCTTGGCTAGGTAATTCTTTTCATGTTAAATTTATATATTTACCTTGCTGAAGCATTTAAAAATTATGTAGTTGTTTTAATTTGAATCCTCCTTTTCCATTTCACTTAGAGTTCTTCATCATAATTTGTCAATTTTTTCTCTTAAAATTGATGCTAGGGCATTTTGGCCAGTTTCACTGACCTTTTCTTTACTGTTTTAGGGTAGTTTCATGCATTTTCTTAGTAAATAAGCAAGTTTTGGGTAGAAATACACTTACATCTTGATTCAAGCAAATATTGTAAACTTTACATGATTTCATGAGAATTATGCCTGAATTGAATGACAAATTGGATAATGCATGATCTCATGACTTGGAATAGAGCTTTGATGCACTTTATTTGCTTGATTTCAGGACAAAGGAAGCAAGGAAGAGCCACGTTAGTAGCCACGTTAGTCTAATTAACGTGACCACTAACGTGGAATGGGCATAAGCTTGTAGCATTAATGAGAAAAGTGATCGCCAATAACGCCTTCAAAACCATCATAACCCACGTTAGTTGCCACGTTAGTTACATTAATGTAGGGGCAAACGTGGAAAGAAAAGAGAAGCTCCAACATTAATGATAAAAGTGAACACCACTAACGTTCTAAAAGGCCATACATAAGCCACGTTAAGAGCCACATTAATCTAATTAACGTGAACTCTAATGTGGAGATTAGAGGAGATCGCCAACGTTAGTGACACTCACCTTTGTCACTAACGTTGGAACAGGCCAAGATTGCCCACGTTAGTGGTCACGTTAAGACCACTAACGTGAAGGGTAACGTGGAGCAAGGAGTGATAGGCCAACGTTAGTGACACTCACCTTTGTCACTAACGTTGGAGATGGCAATTACCACCACATTAGTGGCTACGTTAATCTAATTAACGTGAACTCTAACGTGGGAAGGAGGGGCGTTTGGAGCGTTAGTGACAAAGGTAAGTGTCACTAACGCTCTCGAAGCTTAGGCATGCCTACATTAAGGGTCACGTTAGCTACACTAACGTGAACTCTAACGTGGGGAAAGGAGGCAATAAGCAACGTTATTTGAAAAGGTGAATGCTAATAACGTTTGCGAAGGACCAAGAGGCAATGTTAGTGGTCACGTTAGTGCCACTAACGTTGAAGTTAACGTGGATCATTTTTGGCTTGGAACGTTAGTGAAAAAGGTGATCGTCACTAACGTTCTCGAACCCACATTTTCACTTAACTTTAACACCACTAACATCCTAACTAATGTCCATGCCTAACTCACACTTTTTCTACAAGCAAAGCTAAGCCCACTGAAGATTGTAACTGCTTCAACTCAAGATCGAAGGCCGATATCCAAGACTTGAAGAGCCAACTAGAAGATCAGAAGAGTAGTATATATAGGAGTAGTTTTGAACTAGTAAGGGAGCTTTTGGCATTTTGGAGAACTACACTCTGTATATTTTACTTTCTCTACAACTTCTAGTTTTATTTTTGAGAATGTACCTTTCATTTATGCTTTCCATTCCCAGAGCTATGAACAACTAAACCCCTTTCATTGGGTTAGGGAGCTCTGTTGTAATTTGATGGATCAATAATAGTTTTCATTATTCTTCTTCTTTCTTTTCTCTTGATTATACTAGAAAGCTTTCAATCTTCATCCAATTGGGTAGTTGTTTTGGAAAAGAAGCTATTCATACTTGGATCTCTTCGGAACCTTGGAAGAGGAATGAAGAGATCATGCTAGAAATGCTTTCTCATGTTGGACCAAATTGGGGTTTGGATGGATATAGTGACATATAATCCTACCAACACTTTGATTTGGGAATACATGTGGTATAATCAGTGACCACACTTCATCTCTTCTCATGAGCAATTATACCAAGGAATTGGCTATTGATCAAGATTTGAGAGATTGAATTACCAAGGAATTGGAATCCAATCACTTAAGATTACCAAGGAGATCAATGAATGCATTGATTGAGGAAGAGATGAGAATGAACTTGATCCGGAGAATAAAACATCTCCTGAGCCCAATGAATCCCCCATTTCTGATCTTACCCATTCTCTTTACTTTCTGCCACTTACTTTTATGCTCATCCTCCCAATTCCCCATTTAAGATTCTGCAATTTACTTTCCGCATTTACATTCTGCTCTTTATTTCCAGCATTTATATTTTCTGTTATTTACTTTCCCGCCATTTAACTTTCTGCAATTACTCAACTCAATTTCTGCTTAGTTTAACTAGAACATTCCTCTAATTAAAGTTGATTGACCAATCAATCCCTGTGGGATTCGACCTCACTCTATTGTGTGTTTTTACTTGACGACAATTCGGTATACTTGCCGAGGGAAATTTGTTGAGAGACAAGTTTCCGTGCATCAAGTTTATGGTGCCGTTGCCGGGGATTGATTTTGTATCAACAATGATTAAATTGGTGGATAACTAGATTGAGCATTTTTCTTTTGGTTGATTTAATTTCATTAGAGTGATTTACTTTCAGTTTTAGTTATTTTCTTCCTTTTACGCCATACCATTTTGTGGTGTTATCTTTAATTTTTTTACAATTCAGTTCACTAACCCACTAACTGTTTGATATATTGCATCACTCACACTAACAGCACCCCTAATAGGAGTAACTTCTCCATCAATTCTCTTTCCTGCTGTTTGCTCTGTTGGTTGTATGACAGGTAGAAGAAGCAGGGTTTCAACTTCCTTTGATTCTGAACCTGAGAGGACCCTCCTTAGATTAAGGAGGGAAGCAAGAGGAAAGATAGTCGTTGGTTCTAAGGAAGAGGAGGACTATTTTGAACCAGACATGGATGAGAATATGGAGAACCATCATGAAGAAGAGGCTCACAACCATGGCAGAGAAGGTCCAGTGCATCATACTGGGCAAGAGAGAAGAGTTTTAGGCTCTTATATAAATCCAAACCCAGGAAACTGTGGAAGTAGCATCCAAAAACCAACCATACATGCCAATAACTTTGAACTAAAACCCTAGCTCATCACCCTTGTTCAGAACAACTGTTCATTCAGAGGAAGTGTCCAAGAAGACCCCAATCAACATCTAACCACCTTCCTGAGGATATGTGATACTATGAAGTCTAATGGTGTTCATCCTAACACCTATAGACTGCTTCTGTTTCCCTTTTCACTCAAGGACAAAGTATCTAAATAGCTGGAATCTTTCCCGAAGGAGAGTTTAACAACCTGGGAAGATGTGGTAAACAAATTCTTGGTGAGATTCTATCCTCCTCAAAGAATCAACAAGTTGAGAGCTGAGGTACAATCCTTCAGGCAACAAGATGGTGAAACTCTCTATGAAGCATGGGAGAGGTTTAAGGACTTGACAAGAAGGTGCCCACCAAACATGTTCAATGAATGGGTGCAGTTACATATTTTCTATGAGGGTCTTTCTTATGAATCAAAGAAGGCAGTAGACCACTCATCTGGGGGATCTCTGAACAAGAAAAAGACCATTGAAGAAGTCATAGATGTCATTGAGATTGTAGCTGAGAATGATTACTTCTATGCTTCTGAAAGAGGCAATACTAGAGGAGTGATAGAGCTAAACAACGTAGATGCACTGCTGGCTCAAAACAAGTTGATCACCAAACAGTTGGCTGACCTTACCAAGAAAATGGAAAGGAACCAAGTAGCAGCAATCACCACCTCATCAGCAGCTCAAGAAGGAGTGAATGCAGAGGCAGAGGGTGATCAGGAACAAGCCAACTACATTGGGAACTCACCTCGGCAGACCCATGATCCATACTCCAAAACTTATAATCCTGGTTGGAGGAACCACCCAAACTTTGGGTGGGAAAATCAACAAGATCAAGGCCAAGATCAGAGACGTCACAACCCCAACAACAATGCAGGTCACCAACATTCCACACAGAGATCATATCAGCACCCACCTAACAACACCTTTTAACATCCATATCAAAGCCAAAATGGCCCTTCTCATCCCTCCAATCTCAACTCACCATCATCCGAAGATAGACTCTCAAGGATTGAGACTCTACTTGAAGGCATATGTAAGGAAATCCAAGATAATAAGGTGTTCAAGGAGGAGGTGCGAGCCAATATCAAAAACCAGGGAGACACCATCAAGAGGCTAGAATTTCAAGTGGGATACCTCTCTGAGAAGATTCCCAAACCTACTGACAGCTTCCCAAGTGACACAGAGAAAAACCCGAGAGGTGAAGAAAAGAAAGTAAGATAGGAAGAATGCAAGATGGTCACTATAAGTGATAGGGGGACTGAGGAAGAGATGAACAAACCCTTAGAACAACCTAGAGATACCTCAACAGAGAAGCAAGAAGAGGGTCACCAAGAAACCAAAACTACAAAGAAGGATATTCTGAACCTCTATGCACCTTTTCCCCAAAGACTCAAAGGTGGTGTAGAAAAGAGAATATACTCAAAGTTCCTCAACATGATTGCATCCCTTCATGTGAACACACCATTCATCAAGGCTCTCCAACAAATGCCCTCATACATTAAGTGTATGAAGGAGCTGCTGACCAGGAAAAGCTCACTCAAAGGAGGGCAAACAATAGTAATGAATAAGGAGTGCAGTGCTCTCATTCAACCAGAGTTTCCCACAAAAAGGAAGGATCCAGGGAGTTTTCACATCCCCTGTGCCATAGGAGGAACACTGATTGATAAGGGACTCTGTGATCTGGGAGCAAGCATTAATTTAATGCATCCATCTATCTCTCATGAAGAAGCTACAGATCAATGAGCTAACGCCCATAGACGTAGTCATCAGGTTGGCTGACAAAACTCAAAAACAAGCAGTAGGAGTGGTTGAAAACGTGTTGGTGAAGGTTGGGAACTACTTCCTTCGCACAGACTTTGTCATATTAGAAATGGAAGAGTTACCTCCATCCAATCATATTGGGAAGACCATTCCTAGCTATAGCTAGAGCACTTATAGATGTAGAGCGAGGAGAGCTAATACTGAGGATACATGATGAACAACTTACCTTTAATGTCTTCAAACCCTCATAGGTGATGCCAGGGCATTTTGGCCAGTTTCACTGACCTTTTCTTTACTGTTTTTAGGGTAGTTTCATGCATTTTCTTAGGAAATAAGCTAGTTTTGGGTAGATATTCACTTACATCTTGATTCAAGCATACATTGTGCACCTTACATGATTTCATGAGGATTTTGCAGGAATTTAAGGATAAATTAGATGTTGCATTTCCCATGACTTGGACTAGAACTTTGATGCACTTTATTGCTTGATTTCAGGACAAAGGAAACAAAGAAGAACCACATTAGTGGCTATGTTAGTTACACTAACGTTAACACTAACGTGGAATGGGAGTAACTTGCAAAGTTAATGAGAAAAGTAATTGCCAATAACGCTCTCTAAGCCATCATTGCCCACGTTAAGAGTCACGTTAACTAAGTTAACGTGAACTCTAACGTGGAAGAAAGGAAATAGAGCCAACGTTAGTGACACTTAACATTATCACTAACGTTGGACCAAGCTCATAAGTGGCCACGTTAGTTGCCATGTTAATTTAGTTAACGTGGCCTCTAACGTTAAGAAGTAAAGGGGAAGCCAACGTTAGTGACATTCAACTTTGTCACTAACGTTGGCCAAGTCACAATAAGCCACGTTAACTTCCACGTTAACCTAGTTAACGTGGAACTAACGTGAGGAGACAAAGTGGTCGACAACGTTAGTAACACCAAACATTGTCACTAACGTTGGAAGGAACCCACACAAGCCCCAAATAAAACACGTTAACTCCCACGTTAACTTAGTTAACGTGGAAGTTAACATGAAGAAGGGAGGTGATCGCCAACGTTAGTGACACCCAACATTGTCACTAACGTTGGAATTAGCCCACATAAGCCACTATGAGCCACGTTAACTCCCACGTTAACTTAGTTAACGTGGAAGCTAACGTGGATAAGGGAAAGATGAGCCAACGTTAGTGACACTCAACTTTGTCACTAATGTTGGAGATGGCTAGCATGGCCACGTTAGAAGCCACGTTAACCTAGTTAACATGGACTCTAACGTGAGAAATAGGGGCACATTGGAACGTTAGTGACAATGGTAAGTGTCACTAACGTTCTCGAAGGTTGGCAAGCCTACGTTTAAAGAGCCACGTTAACTAAGTTAACGTGGACTCTAACGTAGAGAAGGGGGAGATTTCTCAACGTTATTGGGAAAGGCAAGTCCCAATAACGTGTGTGAAGGACAAAGAGGCAACGTTAGTGGCAACGTTTATACCACTAATGTTGAAGTTAACGTGGCTCTTACTTTGGTAAGGAACGTTAGTGAAAAAGGTAATTGTCACTAACATTTTCGAACCCATATTCTCACTGAACGTTAACACCACTAACGTCCTGAGCTAAAGTCTCTACCCACTTCACACTTTCTCTCTGCAAGTAAAGCCAAGCCCAATGAAGAAGAGAACTGCTTCAAACTCAAGATCCAAAGGCCCATACCCAAGACTTGAAGAGCCAACTAGAAGAACAGAAGAGTAGTATATATAGGAGTAGCTTTGAATTAAATTGAGGGTTGGAAATTATAGGGAGCCTCTTGGCATAGAACTACTCTTTGTATTTTACTTTCTCTGCACTTCTAGTTTCATCATGTATTCTCCATCTTTGTTTTCATTTTCTAGAGCTATGAACAACTAAACCCCTTTCATTGGGTTAGGGAGCTCTGTTGTAATTTGATGGATCAATACTAGTTTTCATTATTCTTCTTCTATCTTTTCTCTTGATTTTACTTGAAAGCTTTTGATCTTCATCCAATTGGGTAGTTATCTTGGAAAAGAAGCTATTCATACTTGGATCTCTTCTGAACCTTGAAAGAGGAATGAAGAGATCATGCTAGAAATGCTTTCTCATGCTGGACCAAATTTGGTTTGGATGGATATGTGACTATAATCCTCTCAACACTTGATTTGGGAAATGCATGTGGTATAATCAGTGACCATACTTCATCTCTTCTCATGAGCAATTGACCAAGGAATTGGCTATTGATCAAGATTTGAGAGATTGAATTACAAGAAATTGTAATTCGATCACTTAAGATTGCCAATGAGATCAATGAGTGCATTGATTGAGGAAGAGATGAAACTGAAATTGATTTGGAGAATACAACATCTCCTGAGCCCAATGAACTCCCCATTCCTGATCCTACCCATTCTCTTTAATTTCTGTCATTTACTTTTATGAGCAATTTTCCCATTCCCATTTAAGATTCTGTACTTTACTTTCCGTCATCTACATTCAGCTCTTTATTTTTAGCATTTACTTTTCTGTTATTTACTTTTCCGCCATTTAAGTTTCTGCAATTCTTAACTCAAATTCTGATTCGCTCAACTAAAACATTCCTCTAATTAAAGTTGCTTGATCAATCAATCCCTGTGGGATTCGACCTCACTCTATTGTGAGTTTTTACTTGACGACAAATTCAGTACACTTGCCGAAGGAAATTTGTTATGAGACAAGTTTTCCGTGCATCAAGTTTATGGCGTCGTTGTCGGGGATTGATTGTGCATCAACAATGATTAAATTGGAAGATAACTAGATTGAGCATATTTGTTTTGTTTGATTTAATTTTCTGTTTGAGTAATTTACTTTCTGTTTTAGTTAATCTCTTCTCTTCCCCCTACTTTTTCTTTGTTATTTACAATTCATTTCACTAACCCACTAACTGTTTGATATATTGCATCACTCACATTAACAGTAATTCTGACAGAAATACTTTCTGCATCTATTTTCCTTGCTTGTACTTGTTGGTTGTATGACAGGGTGAAGAAGTGGGGCTTCAACTTCCTTTGATTCTGAACCTGAGAGGACCTTCTTGAGATTAAGAAGGGAAGCAAGAGGAAAAAGAGTAGTTGGTGCTGAGGAAGAAGAGGAATACTTTGAACCAAACATGGAAGAAAACATGGAAAACCATCATGAAGAAGAGACTCACAACCATGGCGGAGGACGTCGAGCAAATCATGCTGGGGAGGATAGAAGAGTTTTAGGCTCTTACATCAATCTGAACCCAGGAAATTGTGGAAGTAGCATTCAAAAGTCAACCATCCATGCCAACAATTTTGAACTAAGACCACAGCTCATCACCCTTGTTCAGAACAACTGTTCGTTCGGAGGAAGTGTCCAAGAAGACCCCAATCAACATCTAATCACCTTCCTGAGAATTTGTGACACAGTGAAGTCTAATGGTGTTCATCCTGACGCCTATAGACTGCTCTTATTTCCATTCTCACTCAATGATAAGGCAGCCAAGTGGCTGGAGTCTTTCCCAAGGGAGAGCTTGACAACCTGGGAGGATGTGGTGAACAAATTTTTAGCAAGATTTTACCCTCCTCAACGAATCAATAGGCTGAGAGCTGAGGTCCAAACTTTCAGGCAACAAGATGGTGAGACTCTTTATAAATCATGGGAGAGGTTTAAGGACTTAACAAGGAGGTGCCCACCAGATATGTTCAATAAATGGGTGCAGCTGCACATTTTCTATGAAGGCCTGTCATAGGAATCAAAGAAGGCAGTAGACCATTCATCCGGAGGATCTTTGAACAAGAAGAAGACCATTGAGGAAGCCATAGATGTCATTGAAACTATAGCAGAGAATGACTACTTCTATGCTTCCGAAAGAGGGAACACGAGAGGAGTGATGGAGCTAAACAATGTAGATGCTCTGCTGGCCCAAAACAAGCTCATTACCCAGCAGCTAGCTGACCTCACTAAGAAGATGGAGAGGAACCAAGTAGCAGCAATCTCCACTTCATCAACAACCCAAGAAGGAGTGAATGAAGAAGCAGAGGGAAGTCAGGAGCAAGTCAACTACATTGGGAATTCACCTAGGCAAAACCATGATCCATACTCCAAGACCTACAACCCTGGATGAAGGAATCACCCAAACTTTGGGTGGGGAAATCAACAAGACCAAAGCCTTGATCAAAGACGCCTAAATCCCAACAATGCAAGCCACCAACATTTCACATCTAGACCATATCAACACCCCCATAACAACACCTCTTCACATCCACATCAAAACCAAAATAACTTACCTCAGCCTTCCACCTCTAATCACGATCTACAATCATTTGATGACAGACTCTCAAGGATTGAGAATCTACTTGAAGGCATAGGCAAGGAGATTCAAGACAACAAGGTATTCAAGGAGGAAGTGCGAGCCAGTTTCAAGAACCAGGGAGACACAATCAAGAGGTTGGAATCTCAAGTGGGGTATCTCTCTGAGCAAATTCCCAAACCCACAGATGGATTCCCAAGTGACACAGAGAAGAATCCGAGAGGTGAAACAAAGAAAGCAAGATGGGAAGATTGCAAGATGGTCATTATAAGTGATAAGGAGACTAAGGAAAAGCCAAGCAAGCTGTCAAAATAACCTGAAGATACCTCAGTAGAGAAGAAGGACAAAGATCATCAAGAACCAGAAATCTCACAACAGGAGCTGCTGAGACTCTATGCACCTTTTCCCCAACTGCTCAATGGTGCTGTGGAGAAGAGAATATACTCAAGGTTTCTAGATTTGTTTGCATCTCTGCATGTCAACATACCATTCATCAAGACTATTCAACAAATGCCTGCATATATCAAGTATATGAAGGAGCTGCTTCCCAGGAAAAGCTCACTCAAGGGAGGCCAAACTATAGTGATGAACAAGGAGTGCAGTGCCCTCATTCAACCACAGCTGCCTACGAAAAGAAAAGATACAGGGAGTTTTCATGTCCCCTGTGCCATAGGAGAAACAATGTTTGATAAAGCACTCTGCGATTTGGGAGCAAGCATCAACTTAATGCCCTTATCCCTGGTGAAGAGGCTGAAGATCAATGAGATAATGCCCACAGATGTAGTCATAAGGCTAGCAGACAAAACTCAAAAACAAGCAATAGGAGTGGTGGAAAATGTATTGGTAAAGGTTGGGAAGTACTTTCTTCCCACAGACTTTGTCATCTTGGATATGGAAGAGAGTCACACTCACCCAATTATATTGGGAAGACCACTCCTAGCTACAGCCAGAGCACTCATAGATGTGGAGCGATGGGAGCTAATATTGAGGATCCATGATGAATGACTCAGCTTTAATGTCTTCAAACTCTCACAAGAATCAGACCAAGAGAACAAAGAACCAAGCAGATCATAATGAGATGCTGACAGAGGAAGCAAGCACTAAAGCACAACCAGCCCATCTGGGAAAGCCCTTGGTTGATGAACAAGGAAATAAGCAGTTGTCACAACTCAAGGAAAAGCTGGAGGAACCTAAACCACCAGAGACATGTGAAGACAACAACAAAATTCCCTTAGAAGAAGAAGTCACCAAGAGCAAGGCAACATCAAAAGGGACGAAGAAGAAGGTACCAAGGGGGTGGAGGAACAAGAAGATCCCTACGGAAGACTTCTCTCTAGGAGATAAAGTGATCTCAGCTTACTTCCTAGATATCCCCCCTAATCTCCCCACTGTACCATCTCAGCTACCTAAGGTCTTCACTATCAACAGAGTTCTCTCCTTGGAACATGTAGAGATCATTGATACAACCAATGGATATAAGTCCAAGGCAAGAGGGGAGGACTTGAAGCATTATCAACCTCCCTGATGAAGGAGAAACATCAAGCTAGTGACGCTAAAGAAGCGCTTCATGGGAGGCAACCCATGTTTTATGAGCTTTTACTAGTGAATAAGTCAATATTCATGAATTCCAACCCAAACTTGACAAACACTTGGTGAAATCCTTATATTGCAGTATATAGTGAAGAACAAGTTTGGTGTTCAAAGCGTGCCAAGAAAGCATGAATGCAACTGAGAGCATGCTAGTCTTGGAGCTTTGAACATAACTTTTCATCACAGTGCTCCAAACTAAGTTTGGTGTCACCCCATGGTGCCACCAATGTGCATATAAGGATACACAGTTAGTTAGTTAGTTGGAGTTCATGAATAAACAAAATCTTTTCTTCTTTTTTTATTCTAGCCGAAAAGTTTAAATTGTTTTTTTTATGATGATTAATTCTTCCTTTTCTTCTTTTATCTTTTTAGGAAAAGGAGAGGAACATTGAAGGAGATTGATTGGACAACTAAATGAGAAGGGTTCGGCCACTTTATGAAGAGGGACTACACACTTGTCTCAAGAAGGAATGCATTGGGAAATGTTGCCATGCAACATTGAAGAAAGGAGACTCTTGAAGACCGAATCAATATCTCTCATAAAATGATGATCCTTGTCCTTTTCCCATGCACAACCACAACCGTCCATCAAGCAACAATTCCCTCAATCCACACCCTCCATTCACTCACAATCTCCATATATAAGTGAGTCCTAGTGCATACTTACCCCTCACACTCAAATTCCCACTCTCCACTTCACACTTTCGGTGTCCAAAACCTCTTCATCACACCTCATCCTAACCAACCAAATTCTTCATCCATCCTTACCTTCAAATCCCCTCACACAGCAACTCAAATTCATGGCATCATCAAGCTCCAAGAGGCAAAAAAGGAAGGAACCAATAGAGAGTATTTCTTTCGATGAGAAGAGATTCAAAACTGCCTTCCATGAACGAGAATTTGAGCGGATCAAGCTCAAAAAGATATTGTCCAAGTTAACCTTCCAATTCAATGAAGACGAATGCCCACAGATTCGGGAGAAAATTGAAAAAAGAGGGTGGCAAAGGCTCACTAATCCAGAGGGGAAGATCAATGGAAACCTCATCAAAGAGTTCTACGCAAATGTGGTGAGAAAAGACAAAACCAGGGCCCCAACCTTCAAAAGTTATGTAAGAGGAAAGGAGGTGGACTTCAGCCCAAATGCTATAACAAGAGCTCTTCACCTAAAATCACCACATTTTGATGAGCCCAGTTATCATGCAAGGATAAGTAAAAGCCAAGACAATGATGAGCTCACTGAGATCGTGACTGACATCTGTGTTATAGCAGCTGACTGGGAGAGGTATGGAGATGGGAGACCCCGGTTCATCAAAAGGGGAAACCTTAGCCCGGAAGCCAAGGGGTGGTTTGAACTCGTGAGGAGGTCAATCCTCCCGACTGCAAATAATTCAGAGGTCAATATTAATCGAGCAACTATGGTACATTACCTAGTACAAGGTGGAGAAATCAATGTGCGTGAACTTATAGCTGAAGGAATTCAAGATTCAGCTGAGAAGCTTGTCTGGTGCCAGACTTTGGTACCCCAGCACCATTTTCAGATTATGCAAAGAGGCCAAGGTGGTCTTTGAGGATAGCAATCCAGACTGGGTGAACCCTGGGAGACTAATGACAATCCAGCGTATGGTCTATACTACACCTGCTCAGCAACAAAGAAGGCCACAAATAGGGAAACTAAAAGCAAAAGAAGGAGCTCACCAAGAGGAGTCTCATCAGGAAGAATATCAACAAGAAGAGCATCCTTACCCAGCCGACTTGAATATGAATCACCTTCTAAAAGCCATTGAAGATTTGGGGATGAGACATATGAAAGGACAAGAGCAAATACTAAACCTTCAGTCCAACTGGATGAGCCAACAAGAAGAGTGGCAGAAACAACAAATGGAGCAGCAACAGGAACAATACTCCCAGCTCTCTCAAGCCATCCACCAAGTTACTGAGAGGCAAGAACGTCAAGATAAGTATTTGCAGGAACTCAATCAGTGGCAAATAGCTCAAATGAAAACATTCAATGAGTTCACTGTACTTAATGAAGGACGGCAACTACATAGGGAGGAGTTCAACGTAAACACTCAAGCCAAGTTGAACTACATGTCTAGTAATATGCATCATCTACACTATGCCATCCCCACATATGATGAGGTCCAAAAAGATTTCGTAGAACAAGAAGAGAGGAACGTGAAACAGCAGAAGGAAACACTCAAGAAGAAGATGGAAAATGGTGGTTTCTGGAAGAAGCTGATTGGAAAAAGCAAAGGGAGTGGGAGTACGAGCAATCAAGAGGGACACAAGGAGGACAAGCAAGGAGGAGAGCATGGGCAACCACATGAGTAAAAGGTGGTGGAGTTCCTTCTTTGGTCCATCTTTTTATATGCTTTGAATAAGGAAGATCTTGTATGAAATAGAACATGCTTCCATAATAGTTTGAACCTTTTTAAATTCTGTCTTTTAAGTTTTTGTGTTGAAGAGGCCTATGTTTACTAGTCTTTATGTCACTGCATCCTTACTTTGC
This sequence comes from Arachis ipaensis, assembly GCF_059453495.1. Taxonomy (NCBI): domain Eukaryota; kingdom Viridiplantae; phylum Streptophyta; class Magnoliopsida; order Fabales; family Fabaceae; genus Arachis; species Arachis ipaensis. Next base: position 101,361,197 of record NC_142439.1, read on the forward strand.
TTACTTGTATGTTTGTCCCTTTAAATCAAATGAAAAGAGAATGAGTGTTTCTAAAGACCAGAGAGGAGTTCATACTATGGAGCAAGTTCATGAGTTTATGGTGTGATCATGAGTTAGCTAAGTTGGTTCAACCAGAAGGTGGGAGGACAACTATCTGTCATGAATACTGTGCTTGAGGAACACCCCATGAGACTAGCTAAATAAGAAGATCCTAATAAGAAAAAAGGAAAGAACAATAAAGGTTGAAAAATAAAAGAAAAAGAGTAAGCAATAAGGCTAGGCACCAATGGTTTTAATCTTGAGGCATGTGTCTGTGGTGCTCCTGTGTGAGGGATCTACTTGGATTAATAAGCTCTTAGGGGTGCCTTATCACTTGGTAACTTGGGTTAACTAACTCGGGATTATCAGCTGAAAGTCCACTATCAAGAGTAACCCTCAATACAAAGCATTTAGTAACCCAAAGAGGTGCTGGACACCAAGGTCTCAAGAAAAGAAAATAAATAAACTATGTGCCTGTGGTGTGTATGTATGGGGGAGAGACTTGAGCAAGTAAGTCCTTAGGGGTGCTTCAACACCTAGCACCTTGAACCAACTAGTTCGGGAGTGTTGGCTGAAAGCTTATTTTAAAGAGTTGCCCCCTTACAGAGCACTTAGCTTAAGAACAAAAATAAGCCCTGAAATAACAACAAAAGGATCAATGAATAAAAGTCTCATGGGATGCAATCACAGTGAGTATTCTAGGACAGGATAAAGGTCTGAAAGCCAGGAATGAACCTAAGTTGCTATGCATGAAACCACCATAAAACCAGGGACATGACTTCCACAAGAATGACTCATTTCTCTTGGCATTCCATTCATCATTCTCTTGTTCCAGTACTTGCTTAGGGACAAGCAAGCTTTAAGTTTGGTGTTGTGATGCCAGGGCATTTTGGCCAGTTTCACTGACCTTTTCTTTACTGTTTTTAGGGTAGTTTCATGCATTTCCTTAGGAAATAAGCTAGTTTTGGGTAGATATTCACTTACATCTTGATTCAAGCATACATTGTACACTTTACATGATTTCATGAGGATTTTGCATGAATTTAAGGATAAATTGGATGTTGCATTTCCCATGACTTGGACTAGAACTTTGATGCACTTTATTGCTTGATTTCAGGACAAAGGAAGCAAAGAAGAACCACATTAGTGGCTACGTTAGTTACACTAACATTAACACTAACGTGGAATGGGAGTAACTTGCAGAGTTAATGAGAAAAGTAATTGCCAATAATGCTCTCTAAGCCATCATTGCCCACGTTAAGAGTCATGTTAACTAAGTTAACGTGAACTCTAACGTGGAAGAAAGGAAATAGAGCCAACGTTAGTGACACTTAACATTATCACTAACGTTGGAACAAGCTCATAAGTGGCCACGTTAGTTGCCACGTTAATTTAGTTAATGTGGCCTCTAACGTTAAGAAGTAAAGGGGAAGCCAACGTTAGTGACATTCAACTTTGTCACTAACGTTGGCCAAGTCACAATAAGCCACGTTAACTTCCACGTTAACCTAGTTAACGTGGAAGCTAACGTGAGGAGACAAAGTGGTCGACAACGTTAGTGACACCAAACATTGTCACTAACGTTGGAAGGAACCCACACAAGCCCCAAATAAGCCACGTTAATTCCCATGTTAACTTAGTTAACGTGGAAGTTAACGTGAAGAAGGAAGGTGATCGCCAACGTTAGTGACACCCAACATTGTCACTAACGTTGGAATTAGCCCACATAAGCCACTATGAGCCACGTTAACTCCCACGTTAACTTAGTTAACGTGGAAGCTAACGTGGATAAGGGAAAGATGAGCCAACGTTAGTGACACTCAACTTTGTCACTAACGTTGGAGAAGGGTAGCATCGCCACGTTAGAAGCCACGTTAACCTGGTTAACGTGGACTCTAACGTGAGAAATAGGGGCACATTGGAACGTTAGTGACAATGGTAAGTGTCACTAACGTTCTCGAAGGTTGGCAAGCCTACGTTAAAAGAGCCACGTTAACTAAGTTAACGTGGACTCTAACGTAGAGAAGGGGGAGACTTCTCAACGTTATTGGGAAAGGCAAGTCCCAATAACGTGTGCGAAGGACAAAGAGGCAACGTTAGTGGCAACGTTTGTACCACTAACGCTGAAGTTAACGTGGCTCTTACTTTGGTAAGGAACGTTAGTGAAAAAGGTGATTGTCACTAACATTTTCGAACCCATATTCTCACTGAACGTTAACACCACTAACGTCCTGAGCTAAAGTCTCTACCCACTTCACACTTTCTCTCTGCAAGTAAAGCCAAGCCCAATGAAGAAGAGAACTGCTTCAAACTCAAGATCCAAAGGCCCATACCCAAGACTTGAAGAGCCAACTAGAAGAACAGAAGAGTAGTATATATAGGAGTAGCTTTGAATTAAATTGAGGGTTGGAAATTATAGGGAGCCTCTTGGCATAGAACTACTCTCTGTATTTTACTTTCTCTGCACTTCTAGTTTCATCATGTATTCTCCATCTTTGTTTTCATTTTCCAGAGCTATGAACAACTAAACCCCTTTCATTGGGTTAGGGAGCTCTGTTGTAATTTGATGGATCAATACTAGTTTTCATTATTCTTCTTCTATCTTTTCTCTTGATTTTACTTGAAAGCTTTAGATCTTCATCCAATTGGGTAGTTATCTTGGAAAATAAGCTATTCATACTTGGATCTCTTCTGAACCTTGAAAGAGGAATGAAGAGATCATGCTAGAAATGCTTTCTCATGCTGGACCAAATTGGGTTTGGATGGATATGTGACTATAATCCTCTCAACACTTGATTTGGGAAATGCATGTGGTATAATCAGTGACCATACTTCATCTCTTCTGATGAGCAATTGACCAAGGAATTGGCTATTGATCAAGATTTGAGAGATTGAATTACAAGAAATTGTAATTCGATCACTTAAGATTGCCAAGGAGATCAATGAGTGCATTAATTGAGGAAGAGATAAAAATGAAATTGATCTGGAGAATGCAACATCTCCTGAGCCCAATGAACTCCCCATTCCTGATCCTACCCATTCTCTTTAATTTCTGTCATTTACTTTTATGAGCAATTTCCCCATTCCCATTTAAGATTCTGCACTTTACTTGCCGTCATCTACATTCAGCTCTTTATTTTTAGCATTTACTTTTCTGTTATTTACTTTCCCGCCATTTAAGTTTCTGCAATTCTCAACTCAAATTCTGATTCGCTCAACTAGAACATTCCTCTAATTAAAGTTGCTTGATCAATCAATCCCTGTGGGATTCGACCTCACTCTATTGTGAGTTTTTACTTGACGAAAAATTCGGTACACTTGCTGAAGGAAATTTGTTATGAGACAAGTTTTCCATGCATCAATAAGAAGCAAATCAAGAAAACAAGGAACCAAAGGAAGATCGCGAAAAGGCACTGGTGGAAGAAACAAGCACTGAAGCACAAACTGTACACCTGAGAAACCCTTTGGTTGGTAAGCAAAACATTCAGAAGGTGCCACAGCTAGAGGAAACCCAAGAAGAGCTAAAACCACCAGAGTCATATGAGACCAGCAACAAAATTTCCTTGGAAAAAGAGGCCACAAGGAGCAGGGTAGCGTTAAAAGAAACCAGGAAGAAGGCACCAAGGGGATGGAAGAACAAGAAGATACCTACAGAGGATTTCTCTCCAGGGGATAAAGTGATCTCAGCTTATCTCCCAGCTATCCCACCTCATCTCCCCACCATCCCATCTCAGCTGCCTAAAGTCTTCACCATCAGAAGAATTCTCTCCTTAGAACATGTGGAGATCCTTAATTAATGAAGCCAATGGAGATAGATTCACTGCGAGGGGGGAAGATTTGAAGCATTACCAACCACCCTGACAAAGGTAGAACGTCAAGCTAGTGACGCTAAAGAAGCGCTTCATGGGAGGCAACCCATGTTTTATATGCTTTTAAAGTAGTTAATAAAGCAAGGTTCATGAATTCCAAATCAACTTTGACATACACTTAAATGAATCCTTTTATACAACATATAGTGAAGAACAAGTTTGGTGTTCAAGGCACACTAAGAGAACATAAATGCAACTGATGAGCGGATAATTTATACGCTTTTTGGCATTCTTTTTAGTATATTTTTAGTAGGATCTAGTTACTTTTAGGGATGTTTTTATTAGTTTTTATGTTAAATTCACATTTCTGGACTTTACTATGATTTTGTGTGTTTTTTTGTGATTTCAGGTATTTTCTGGCTGAAATTGAGGGACTTGAGCAAAAATCAGATTCAGAGGTAGAAGAAGGACTACTGATGCTGTTGGATTCTGACCTCCCTACACTCAAAGTGGATTTTCTGGAGCTACAGAACTCAAAATGGTGCGCTTTTAATTGAGTTGGAAAGTAGACATCCAGGGCTTTCCAGCAATATATAATAGTCCATACTTTGGCCGAGTTTAGACGACGAAAAAGGGCGTTGAACGCCAGTTCTACGCTGCAGTCTGGAGTTAAACGCCAGAAACACGTCACGAACCAGAGTTGAACGCCAAAAACACGTTACAACTTGGCGTTCAACTCCAGAAGAAGCATCTACACGTGTAAACTTCAAGCTCAGCCCAAGCACACACCAAGTGGTCCCCGGAAGTGGATTTATGCATCAATTACTTACTTCTGTAAACCCTAGTAGCTAGTTTAGTATAAATAGGACTTTTTACTATTGTATTTGACATCTTGGGACGTCTAGTTCTTAGATCATGGGGACTGGCCATTCGGCCATGCCTGGACCTTATCACTTATGTATTTTCAATTGTAGAGTTTCTACACACTATAGATTAAGGTGTGGAGCTCTGCTGTTCCTCATGAATTAATACAAAGTACTACTGTTTTTCTATTCAATTCAACTTATTCCGCTTCTAAGATATTCATTCACAATTCAATATGAATGTGATGAATGTGACAATCATCATCATTCCCCCACGAATGCGTGCCTGACAACCACTTCCGTTCCACCTTAGATTGAATGAATATCTCTTGGATCTCTTAATTAGAATCTTCGTGGTATAAGCTAGATTGATGGCGGCATTTATGAGAGTCCAGAAAGTCTAAACCTTGTCTGTGGTATTCCGAGTAGGACTCAGGGATTGAATGACTGTGACGAGCTTCAAACTCGCGAGTGCTGGGCGTAGTGACAGACGCAAAAGGATAGTAAATCCTATTCCAGTATGATCGAGAACCTCCAGATGATTAGCCATGCAGTGACAGCGCATTGGACCATTTTCACAGAGAGGATGGGATGCAGCCATTGACAACGGTGATACCTCCAGATGGTTAGCCATACAGTGACAGCGCATCGGACCATTTTCATAGAGAGGATGAAAAGTAGCCATTGACAACGGTGATGCCTTTACATAAAGCCAGCCATGGAAAGGAGTAAGATTGATTGGATGAAGACAGCAGGAAAGCAGAGGTTCAGAGGAACGAACGCATCTCTATATGCTTATCTGAAATTCCCACCAATGAATTACATAAGTATTTCTATCTTTATTTTCTATTTATTTATAATTTATTTTCAAAAACTCCATAATCAATTATTATCTGCCTGACTGAGATTTACAAGGTGACCATAGCTTGCTTCATACCAACAATCTCCGTGGGATCGACCCTTACTCACGTAAGGTTTTATTACTTGGACGACCCAGTGCACTTGCTGGTTAGTTGTGCGAAGTTGTGAAGTTATGTTTGGACCATGGTATTGTGCACCAGTTGTTGGCGCCATTGCCAGGGAGAGAACGAACATATTTTACAACCTCAGAGTAACAATTTCGCATACCAAGTTTTTGGCGCCGTTGCCAGGGATTGTTTGAGTTTGGACAACTGACGGTTCATCGTGTTGCTCAGATTGGGTAATTTTCTTCTTATTTTATTTTCAAAAAGTTTTCAAAAATTTTTCAAAAATATTTTCTTCTTTTTCGTTCTTCCCAATTAATTTTCGAAAAAAATTTTTTTAATTTATGTTCTTTAGAATTTTTAAGAATGAATTCTAGAGTTTTATGAAGCATGTTGAAGCCTGGCTGGCTGTAGAGCCATGTCTAAATTCTTTTGGACTGGGGCTTCCAACCCAACATTATCAAGAGCAAGCTAGTTGTTGCTAATCCACCTACTGCTGTTCCTGATCCACCTGATTTACATGCTGAAGCTTGGCTAGCCATTGGCCATGTCTAGTGTTTTGGACTGGAGCTTTCATTGAAAGCTTGGCTGGCTAGTGAGCCATGTCTGATTCCTAGACTGAAGCTTTAGACTAAGAATGCAAGATTCCTGGAATTCATATTAAAAATTTTGGAATCCTTATTTTTCTTTTTCACAATAATTTTCGAAAAACTCCAAAAAAAAATTTAGAAAATCATAAAAATAAAAAAAATATTTCATGTTTCTTGTTTGAGTCTTGAGTCAAATTGTAAGTTTGGTGTCAACTGCATATTCATTTTGCATTTTTCGAAAATTCATGCATTCATAGTGTTCTTCATGATCTTCAAGTTGTTCTTGGTAAGTCTTCTTGTTTGATCTTTAAATTTTCTTGAATTGTGTCTTTTCTTGTTTTTCATATGCATTTTTTGTTTGTTAGATTCTGAACATGAAAGATTTCTAAGTTTGGTGTCTTGCATGTTTTCTTTGCATATAAAAATTTTCAAAAATATGTTCTTAATGTTCATCATGATCTTCAAAGTGTTCTTGGTGTTCATCTTGACATTCATAGCATTCTTGCATGCATTCATTGTTTTGATCCAAAATTTTCATGCATTGAGTCTTTTTCATATTTTTCTCTTTCATCATTAAAAATTCAAAAATCAAAAAAATATATTTTCCTTTTTCTCTCATAAATTTTCGAAAATTTGAGTTGACTTTTTCAAAACTTTTTTAAAATTAGTTATTTCTTATGAGTCAAATCAAATTTTCAATTTAAAAATCCTATCTTTTTCAAAAATCAAATCTTTTTCATTTTTCTTATTTATTTTCGAAAATTATAAAAATATTTTTCAAAAAATATTTTTCTTAATTTTATCTCATAATTTTTGAAAATATTATCAACAATTAATGTTTTGATTCAAAATTTTCAAGTTTGTTACCTACTTGTTAAGAAAGATTCAAACTTTAAGTTCTAGAATCATATCTTGTGATTTCTTGTGAATCAAGTCATTAATTGTGATTTTAAAAATCAAATATTTTTTTTCAAAACTAATTTCATTCATATCTTTTCAAAAATATATTTTTATCCTATCTTTTTTAAAATCATATCTTTTTAAAACATATCTTTTTCAAAAATTTGATTTTAAAAATATCTCTTCTAACTTCTTAACTTCTTATCTTTTCAAAATTGATTTTCAAATCTTTTTTCAACTAACTAATTGACTTTTTGTTTGTTTCTTATCTTTTTCAAAACTACCTAACTAACTCTCTCTCTCAAATTTTTGAAAATCTCTTCCCTCTTTTTCAAAAATTCTTTTTAATTAACTAATTGTTTCAATTTTTAATTTTAAATTTGATTTCATTCCTAATTTTCGAAAATCACTAACCCCTTTTCAAAATTTTATTTTCGAAAATCCTCCTTCTCTCTCATCTCCTTCTATTTATTTATTCATCTACTAACACTTCATCTCACCCAAATTTGAACCCCCTCTTCCATCTGTGTTCGAATTTTCTCTTCTTCCCTTCTTTACATTACATTCTTTTCTTCTTCTACTCACACAGGGGAACCTCTATACTTGGGCAAAAAGGATCCCTATTATTATTATTTTTTTCTTCCCTCTTTTTCATATGAGCAAGAGCAAGGACAAGAACATTCTTGTTGAAGCAGACCCTGAACCTGAAAGGACTCTGAAGAGAAAACTAAGAGAAGCTAAAATACAACAATCCAGAGATAACCTTACAGAAATTTTCGAACAAGAAGAGGAGATGGCAGCCGAAAATAATAATAATGCAAGGAGGATGCTTGGTGACTTTACTGCACCTAATTCCAATTTACATGGAAGAAGCATCTCCATCCCTACCATTGGAGCAAACAATTTTGAGCTTAAACCTCAACTAGTTTCTCTGATGCAACAAAACTGCAAGTTTCATGGACTTCCATCTGAAGATCCCTTTCAGTTCTTAACTGAATTCTTGCAAATCTGTGATACTGTTAAGATTAATGGAGTAGATCCTGAAGTCTACAGGCTCATACTTTTCCCTTTTTCTGTAAGAGACAGAGCTAGAGTGTGGTTGGACTCTCAACCCAAAGATAGCCTGAACTCTTGGGATAAGCTGGTCACGGCTTTCTTAGCCAAGTTCTTTCCTCCTCAAAAGCTGAGTAAGCTTAGAGTGGATATTCAAACCTTCAGACAGAAGGAAGGTGAATCCCTCTATGAAGCTTGGGAGAGATACAAGCAACTGACCAAAAAGTGTCCTTCTGAGATGCTTTCAGAATGGACCATCCTGGATATATTCTATGATGGTCTATCTGAATTAGCTAAAATGTCATTGGATACTTCTGCAGGTGGATCCATTCACCTAAAGAAAATGCCTGCAGAAGCTCAAGAACTCATTGACATGGTTGCTAACAACCAGTTTATGTACACTTCTGAGAGGAATCCTGTGAGTAATGGGACGCCTCAGAAGAAGGGAGTTCTTGAAATTGATACTCTGAATGCCATATTGGCTCAGAATAACATATTGACTCAGCAAGTCAATATGATTTCTCAGAGTCTGAATGGAATACAAGCTGCATCCAACAGTACTCAAGAGGCATCTTCTGAAGAAGAAGCTTATGATCCTGAGAACCCTGCAATAGCAGAGGTAAATTACATGGGTGAACTCTATGGAAACACCTATAACCCCTCATGGAGAAATCACCCAAATTTCTTATGGAAGGATCAACAAAAGCCTCAACAAGGCTTTAATAATGGTGGAAGAAATAGGTTTAACAATAGTAAACCTTTTCCATCATCCACTCAGCAACAGACAAAGAATTCTGAGCAGAATCCATCTAGCTTAGCAAGTTTAGTCTCTGATCTATCTAAAGCCACTGTGAGTTTCATGAATGAAACAAGGTCTTCCATTAGAAATTTGGAAGCACAACTGGGCCAGCTGAGTAAGAAGATCACTAAAACTCCTCCTAGTACTCTCCCAAGCAATACAGAAGAAAATCCAAAAGGAGAGTGCAAGGCCATTGAATTGACTATCATGGCCAAACCCACAAGAGGGGAGGAAGACGTGAATCCCAGTGAGGAAGACCTCCTGGGACGTCCAGTGATCAATAAGGAGTTTCCCTCTGAGGAACCAAAGGAATCTGAGACTCATCTAGAGACCATAGAGATTCCATTGAACCTTCTTATGCCATTCATGAGCTCTGATGAGTATTCCTCTTCTGAAGAAAATGAGGATGTTACTGAAGAGCAAGTTGCCAAGTTCCTTGGTGCAATCATGAAGCTGAATGCCAATTTATTTGGTAATAAGACTTGGGGAGATGAACCTCCCCTGTTCACCAATGAACTAAATGCATTGGATCAACTGAGATTGCCTCAGAAGAAACAGGATCCCGGAAAGTTCCTAATACCTTGCACCAAAGGCACCATGACCTTTGAAAAGGCTCTATGTGACCTTGGGTCAGGAATAAACCTCATGCCACTCTCTGTAATGGAGAAACTTGGAATCTTTGAGGTGCAAGCTGCTAAAATCTCATTAGAGATGGCAGATAATTCCAGAAAACAGGCTTATGGACAAGTAGAGGACATGTTAGTAAAGGTTGAAGGCCTTTACATCCCTGCTGATTTCGTAATCCTGGATACTGGGAAGGATGAGGATGAATCCATCATTCTTGGAAGACCCTTCCTAGCCACAGCAAGAGCTGTGATTGATGTAGACAGAGGAGAATTGATCCTTCAACTGAATGAGGACAACCTTGTGTTTAAAACTCAAGAATCTCCTTCTGTAACAATGGAGAGGAAGCATGAAAAGCTTCTCTCAGTACAGAGTCAACTAAAGCCCCCACAGTCAAACTCTAAGTTTGGTGTTGGGAGGCCTCAGCCAAACTCTAAATTTGGTGTTGAACTCCCATATCCAAACTCTAAGTTTGGTGTTGGGAGTCTATAAAATTGACCTGATCACCTGTGTGGAGCCATAAGAGCCCACTGTCAAGCTATTGACATTAAAGAAGCGCTTGTTGGGAGGCAACCCAATTTTTATTTATCTAATTTGATTTTCATTCTTATTGTTCTTTCATGTTTTATTAGGTTCATGATCATGTGGATTCACAAAATAAATAGAAAAATCAAAAACAGAATAAAAAACAGCAGAAGAAAAATCACACCCTGGAGGAAGGACTTACTGGCATTTAAACGCCAGTAAGGAGCATCTGGCTGGCGTTCAACGCCAGAACAGAGCATGGATCTGGCGCTGAACGCCAGAAACAAGCATAGAACTGGCGTTCAACGCCAGAAACATGCTGCATCTGGGCGTTGAATGCCCAGAACAAGCATCAGTTCGGCGTTTAAACGCCAGAATTGCATGCAAAGGCATTTTACATGCCGAATTGGTGCAGGGATGTAAATCCTTGACACCTCAAGATCTGTGAACCTCACAGGATCATCTCAGGATCTGTGGATCCCACAGGATCCCCACCTTCCCTCCTCATAATCCTAGTTTCTTCCACATCTTCTTCTTCATCTATTCTTTCTTATCCTGCTCGAGGGCGAGCAACATTCTAAGTTTGGTGTGGTAAAAGCATTGCTTATTTTGCTTTTCCATAACCATTGATGGCACCTAAAGCCAGAGAAATCTCAAAAAAAAAAGAGAGAAGAGAAAAGGGAAGACAAAAGCTTCCACCTCCAAGTCATGGGAGATGGAGAGATTTATGTAAAGGATCTATAGCTCAGTGGTAGAATATTTGACTACAAATCAAGATATCCCTGAGATACCTCAGGGGATAAATTTTCCCCCACACAATTATTGGGAGAAACTAAGGATAGGAGCACCAAAATCACTAGGGATCAAGCAATAGAGACAAGAAAGAGACATAGAAGAGCTCAAGGACATCATTGGTTCCTCAAGGAGAAAACGCCACCATCACTAAGGTGGACTCATTCCTTGTTCTTAAACTTTCTGTTTTTCATTTTTTTATGTTAAATGTTTATCTATATTTGTGTCTTATTACATGATCATTAGTATTTAAGTGTCTATGCCTTAAAGTAGTGAATATGAATCCATCACCTCTCTTAAATGAAAAATGTTTTAATTCAAACGAACAAGAAGTACATGAGTTTTGAATTTATCCTTGAACTTAGTTTAATTATATTGATGTGGTGACAATGCTTCTTGTTTTCTGAATGAATGATTGAACAGTGTATATGTATTTTGAAGTTGTTGTTTAAGAATGTTAAATATGTTGCCTCTTGAAAGAATGATGACAAGGAGACATGTTATTTGATAATCTAAAAAATCATAAAAATGACTCTTGAAGTAAGAAAAAGCAGTGAATACAAAAGCTTGCAGAAAAAAAAATAGCGAAAAAAAATAGAAAGAAAAAGAAAAAGCAAGCAGAAAAAGCCAAAAGCTCTTAAAACCAAAAGGCAAGAGCAAAAAGCCAATAGCCCTTAAAACCAAAAGGCAAGGGTAATAAGAAGGATCCCAAGGCTTTGAGCATCAGTGGATAGGAGGGCCTAAAGGAATAAAATCCTGGCCTAAGCGGCTAAACCAAGCTGTCCCTAACCATGTGCTTGTGGCGTGAAGGTGTCAAGTGAAAACTTGAGACTGAGCGGTTAAAGTCAAGGTCCAAAGCAAAAGAAGAGTGTGCTTAAGAACCCTGGACACCTCTAATTGGGGACTTTAGCAAAGCTGAGTCACAATCTGAAAAGGTTCACCCAATTATGTGTCTGTGGCATTTATGTATCCGGTGGTAATATTGAAAAACAAAGTGCTTAGGGCCACGGCCAAGACTCATAAAGTAGCTGTGTTCAAGAATCAACATACTGAACTAGGAGAATCAATAACACTATCTGAACTCTGAGTTCCTATAGATGCCAAACATTCTGAACCTCAATGGATAAAGTGAGATGCCAAAACTATTCAAGAGGCAAAAAGCTACAAGTCCCGCTCATCTGATTGGAGCTATGTTTCATTGATAGTTTGGAATTTATAGTATATTCTCTTCTTTTTATCCTATTTGATTTTCAGTTGCTTGGGGACAAGCAACAATTTAAGTTTGGTGTTGTGATGAGCGGATAATTTATACGCTTTTTGGCATTGTTTTTAGTATGTTTTTAGTAGGATCTAGTTACTTTTAGGGATGTTTTTATTAGTTTTTATGTTAAATTCACATTTCTGGACTTTACTATGAGTTTGTTTGTTTTTCTGTGATTTCAGGTATTTTCTGGCTGAAATTGAGGGACTTGAGCAAAAATCAGATTCAGAGGTAGAAGAAGGACTGCTGATATTGTTGGATTCTGACCTCCCTGCACTCAAAGTGGATTTTCTGGAGCTACAGAACTCAAAATAACACTCTTCCAATTGCGTTGGAAAGTCGACATCCAGGGCTTTCCAGCAATATATAATAGTCCATACTTTGGCTGAGTTTAGATGACAAAAAAGGGCATTGAACGCCAGTTCTATGCTGCAGTCTGGAGTTAAACGCCAGAAACACGTCACGAACCAGAGTTGAACGCCAAAAACACGTTACAACATGGCGTTCAACTCCAGAAGAAGCCTCTGTACGTGTAAACTTCAAGCTCAGCCCAAGCACACACCAAGTGGGCCCCGGAAGTGGATTTATGCATCAATTACTTACTTCTGTAAACCCTAGTAGCTAGTTTAGTATAAATAGGACTTTTTACTATTGTATTTGACATCTTGGGATGTCTAGTTCTTAGATCATGGGGGCTGGCCATTCGGCCATGCCTGGACCTTATCACTTATGTATTTTCAACGGTAGAGTTTCTACACACCATAGATTAAGGTGTGGAGCTCTACTGTTCCTCATGAATTAATGCAAAGTACTACTGTTTTTCTATTCAATTCAACTTATTCTGCTTCTAAGATATTCATTCGCAATTCAATATGAATGTGATGAACGTGACAATCATCATCATTCCCCCACGAACGTGTGCCTGAAAACCACTTCCGTTCCACCTTAGGTTGAATGAATATCTCTTGGATCTCTTAATCAGAATCTTCGTGGTATAAGCTAGATTGATGGCGGCATTTATGAGAGTCCGGAAAGTCTAAACCTTGTCTGTGGTATTCCGAGTAGGACTCAGGGATTGAATGACTGTGACGAGCTTCAAACCCACGAGTGCTGGGCGTAGTGACAGACGCAAAAGGATAGTAAATCCTATTCCAGTATGATCGAGAACCTCAAGATGATTAGCCATGCAGTGACAGCGCATTGGACCATTTTCACAGAGAGGATGGGATGCAGCCATTGACAATGGTGATGCCTCCAGATGATTAGCCATGCAGTGACAGCGCATCGGACTATTTTCACAGAGAGGATGAAAAGTAGCCATTGACAACGGTGATGCCCTTACATAAAGCCAGCCATGGAAAGGAGTAAGATTGATTGGATGAAGACAGCAGGAAAGCAGAGGTTCAGAGGAACGAATGCATCTCTATATGCTTATCTGAAATTCCCACCAATGAATTACATAAGTATTTCTATCTTTATTTTCTATTTATTTATAATTTATTTTCGAAAACTCCATAATCAATTATTATCTGCCTGACTGAGATTTACAAGGTGACCATAGCTTGCTTCATACCAACAATCTCCGTGGGATCGACCCTTACTCACGTAAGGTTTTATTACTTGGACGACCCAGTGCACTTGCTGGTCAGTTGTGCGAAGTTGTGAAGTTATGTTTGGACCATGGTATTGTGCACCAGTTGTTGGCGCCATTGCCAGGGAGAGAATGAACAAATTTTACAACCTCAGAGTAACAATTTCGCATCCTAGTAACTCATATCATGTCACTTTTAGAACCTTGAACAAATCTTTTTACACCACATGGCCACAAACTAAGTTTGGTGTCACCAATGTTGCATACATGGACAATTAAATAGTCAGTTGGTTTGCATTCATGAATAGCACATTGTTAGTTAAAAACAAAAATTTTAAAAAGTAGTTATCCCATTTTTTTATTTTTGCCACCACTATCCAAAATTTATTAATTACATTCCTTTTTTCTTGTAGGAGAAATGAAGGGAAGATTGGAAGGAATTGATGGGACAATTGAAGAAGGCGGGTTCGGCCACTTCACAAAGGGGGACTATACACATGTTATCAAAGGGAATACATTGGGAAATGTTGCCATGCATTATTGGAAGAACAACACCCTTGGAAGCCGAACCAACCCCATCATAAAAGTGATGATCCTTGTGCCCATCCCATGCTAAACCCGATCCGTTCATCATACGCATACACCATCAATCCACACCTTTCATTTACTCACCACTTTTCTATATAAGTGATTCCTAGTCCGTACCCCTTCACATTCCAATTCTCAATTCCTACTTCTTACTCTCGTAACACACCTTCAACACCTCTTACTCCATTGAAAGCACTCTCACCAATCATCCATACTTCGATAAATTCAAATTTATAAGTCACTCATGGCCTCGTCCAGCTCTAAAAGAAGAAAAGGAAAGGAGCCTATGGAGCAACACCCTTTTGATGAAAAGAAGTTCAGAACCTTTCACCATGCATTACAATTTGGGTGGATGGCTGATAAGGAGATCATATATGAGCTAGGCTTTCAAGTCAAGAAAATTGAGTGCCCCAAAATTGCAGAGAAGGTGGAAAAGAGAAGATGGGAGCTCCTCACTGATCCGGTAACAAAAGTAAACGCAACTCTTGTAAGAGAGTTTTATGCAAATGCAGTCAGGTATGATAAGGCAGATGAGTCCTATATAAGCTTTGTAAGAGGGGTGACCGTGGATTTTAGTCCCATGAGTATCATGAGGGCGTTAAAGCTACGAACCATACCATTTGCAGAAGAGAGCTATCAGTCCAAAATAGATAGCAATCCCAATTATGACCAGATTATGCAAGATATCTGCATACAAGGAGCTGATTGGGTATGAGATCCCATGGGAAGCCCAAATTCATTAAGAGAGGGGATCTCACTCCTGAAGCAAAGGGGTGGTTCGAAATTGTAAGGAGATCCATCCTACCTGCCAAAAACAATTCAGAGGTGAACCTTAAGAGAGCAACAATGATGCAATGTATACTCAAAGGAGGAGAGATCAAGGTTCACGAACTCATAGCCCAAGGCATTAGGAAGATGGCTGAGAAAAGCAATTCTAGAGGAAAGTTAGGCTACCCCAACACTATTTTCTATCTGTGTGACAGGGCTGGGGTGGTGTTCGAAGACGGGGACCCCGAGTGGATAAAAATGGGCATCCCAATTACTGTTCGACGGATGCAGGCTGTTGCATCTCCCCTACCTCAACGAAGGATAAGAAAGAGGACAGCCCATCAAGTTGTAGAAGAACAAGACCCAAAAGAGCAAGCCCTAGCAACTTTGGACATGCACCAATTACAGGAAGCCATTGATGACTTATCTAGACAATACGTGGAGAATCAAGGGGCACAGAAAGAGCTTCAACTACAAATGATGAACTGCCAAGAAGAATCATTCTCTAGATGGATGAATCAACAGGAGGAGTGGCAAAAGCAATTGATGGAGTAGCAACTGGAACAAGGGAGACAATGGGATGAATCTTTCCAAAGGATAAATCAAAAGCAAGATCAACAACAAGAAGCCATCCAAAAGCTAATCAACATCCAAGCACATTAAGGTGCACACATACATGAGATGCATCGGAAACAAATAGAACAGGCATAACTCTTCGACGAATACAGGGCATTCTCAGAAGGAGTTTACATGAGTAAGACTGGACATCATGTGAACACTCAAGCCAGGCTCGGATACTTAGTCGAACAACTGCCTATATTGTATCTGGGAATCACAAGATATGAAGAAGTGAAGGATGAATTAGCACGAGAAGAAAGAGAAAAAGTTGAAAGGAGTCATGAATCAGTAAGGAAAGTACTTGAAGATTGGAAAAGAGCTAGAATGACACGGATACAAGGAAACACAAGTGGACACAAAGAGGACAAACAAGAGAGAGAGCATGGGCAGCCCATGAGTAAAAGGTGGTGGAGTTCCCTCTTCATTTTATCTTTTTCAAGTCTAAATAAGGAAAATCATGTATGAAATAGAACATGCTTCCATAGTAGCTTAGGAATTTTCAATTATGTCTTTAGTATTTTCAGTTATTAAGTCTATGTGTGCTGGTCCAACTTACCTGTTTTCATCTTCATCCTACTTACTTGTATGCTTGCCCTTTGAATTTAATAAAAGAGAATGTTATGAAAGAAACTAGAGTAGAGTTCATATGGTGAAATAAGTCCTCAAGGTTTGTGGTGTGGTAATAGATTAGCTAAGTTGGATCACCTATAAGGTATGAGGGCACTTATGTGTATTGAAGTACATGCTTGAAGCACATTCTATGAGACTAGCTAAATAACAAGATCCTAATAAGAAAAAGAAAAAGAATAATACGAGTTGAAAAAGAAAGAAAAGTAATAAGAAAAAAGGCTAGGCACCAAGGGCTTGAATCTTGAGGGATGTGTCTGTGGTGTTCTTGTACCAAGGATTTGCTTGGATGAATAAGTTCTGAGGAGTGCTTTATCACTTGGTAACTTGGGTTAACTAACCCGGGATTACCAACTGAAAATCCACTATCAAGAGCAACCTTGCTACAGAATATTTAGTAACCCAAAGAGGTGCTGGACACCAAGGCCTCAAGAAAAGAAAATAACAAACCATGTGCCTGTGGTGTGCATGTATGGGGGAGAGAGACTTGAGGGAGTAAGTCCTTAGGGGTGTTTCAACACCTAGCACCTTGAACCAACTGGTTCGGGAGTGTTGGTTGAAAGCTTATTTTAAAGAGTCGCACCCTCACAGAGCACTTAGCCTAAGGATGCAATAAACCCTAAGAAAAAAAAAGGGAGGATCAAAGAATAAGGATCTTATAGGATGCAATCAAGCAAGTATTCAAGAGCATGATAAGGACCTGGAGACCAGTAAGGGAATGAACCTAAGTTGCTATGCATGAAACCCCATAAACCGAGAACTTTACTTCTATAATAAGAACTTATTTCTCTTGTTCTTTCATTCATCATCCTGATGTTTCAGTACTTGTTTAGGGACAAGCAAGCTTTAAGTTTGGTGTTGTGATGCCAGGGCATTTTGGCTAGCTTCACTGACCTTTTCTTTACTGTTTTAGGGTAGTTTCATGCATTTTCTTAGTAAATAAGCAAGTTTTGGGTAGAAATACACTTACATCTCGATTCAAGCAAACATTGTGAACTTTACATGATTTCATGAGAATTATGCATGAATTGAATGACAAATTGGATAATACATGATCTCATGACTTGGAATAGAGCTTTGATGCACTTTATTTGCTTGATTTCAGGACAAAGGAAGCAAGGAAGAGCCACATTAGTAGCCACATTAGTAGCCACGTTAGTCTAATTAATGTGACCACTAACGTGGAATGGGCACAAGCTTGTAGCGTTAATGAGAAAAGTGATCGCCAATAACGCCTTCGAAGCTATCATAACCCACGTTAGTTGCCACGTTAGTTACATTAACGTGGGGAATAACGTGGAAAGAAAAGAGGAGCTCCAACGTTAGTGGTAAAAGTGAACATCACTAACATTCTAAAAGGCCATACATAAGCCACGTTAAGAGCCATGTTAATCTAATTAACGTGAATTCTAATGTGGAGATTAGAGGAGATCGCCAATGTTAGTGACACTCATCTTTGTCACTAACATTGGAACAGGCCAAGATTGCCCACGTTAGTGGTCACGTTAAGACCACTAACGTGAAGTGTAACGTGGAGTAAGGAGTGATAGGCCAACGTTAGTGACATTCACCTTTATCACTAACATTGGAGATGGCAATTACCACCACGTCAGTGGCCACGTTAATCTAATTAACGTGAACTCTAACGTGGGAAGGAGGGGCGTTTGGAGCGTTAGTAACAAAGGTAAGTGTCACTAATTCTCTCGAAGTTTAGGCATGCCTACGTTAAGGGTCACGTTAGCTACACTAACGTGAACTCTAACGTGGGGAAAGGAGGCAATAAGCAACGTTATTGGAAAAGGTGAATGCCAATAACGTTTGCGAAGGACCAAGAGGCAACGTTAGTGGTCACGTTAGTGCCACTAACGTTGAAGTTAACGTTGATCATTTTTGGCTTGGAACGTTAGTTAAAAAGGTGCTCGTCACTAACGTTCTCGAACCCACATTTTCACTTAACGTTAACACTACTAACGTCCTAACTAACGTCCATGCCTAACTCACACTTTTTCTGCAAGCACAGCTGAGCCCACTGAAGATTGTAACTACTTCAACTCAAGATCGAAGGCCGATATCCAAGACTTGAAGAGCCAACTAGAAGATCAGTAGAGTAGTATATATAGGAATAGTTTTGAACTAGTAAGGGAGCTTTTGGCATTTTGGAGAACTACACTCTTTATATTTTACTTTCTCTGCAACTTCTAGTTTTATTTTTGAGAATGTACTTTTCATTTATGCTTTCCATTCCCAGAGCTATAAACAACTAAACCCCTTTCATTGGGTTAGGAAGCTCTGTTGTAATTTGATGGATCAATAATAGTTTTCATTATTCTTCTTCTTTCTTTTCTCTTGATTTTACTAGAAAGCTTTCAATCTTCATCCAATTGGGTAGTTGTCTTGGAAAAGGAGCTATTCATACTTGGATCTCTTTGGAACCTTGGAAGAGGAATGAAGAGATCATGCTAGAAATGCTTTCTCATGTTGGACCAAATTGGGGTTTGAATGGATATAGTGACATATAATCCTACCAACACTTTGATTTGGGAATACATGTGATATAATCAGTGACCACACTTCATCTCTTCTCATGAGCAAGTAAAATGAGCTATGAAGAAAGAATGAAGCAGCAAGACCCTGGTTTTGATAAGATCCTGAATGAAATTTGTGTGATGCATGTGCGTTGGATAAATGATAAGGATGGGATACCCAATCAATTGAGGAGAAGAGATTTGAGCCCCCAAGCTAGAGGGTGGCTAGAATTTGTGAGGAGGTCCCTAATCCCCACATCCAACAATTCAGAAGTGACCAAAGAGAGAGTTGTACTCATCTACAGCATCATGAAAGGAGAGAACATCAACGTGGGGGAGATGATTGCCAACAACATCAACAAAGTACTAAATAGCACCAGTGACAACACAAGGTTGGCATTCCCTAGCATTATACAGAGGCTATGTGATGAGGCTGGAGTTGAAAAGATCATTGATGAAGTGCTTGTGAAGCAAGACAAGTTCATAACTGCCAAAAAGATGGCCAAGCTGGTAGCTGTTCACCCACTCAACAGGGCCAGAGAACGAAGAGCTCATGCCCATGAACCACAACAACAACAAGAAGAGAAAGAGGCAGAAGAGCAACCTCAATTCCTGGCACTTTAACCACCACCACAATACCAATATCAGCAATTTCTAGAGGGATTCAACTGGGAGTAATTGCAAGGAGATGTACACCAAATGAAGGGAGATCTACACCACTGGAGGGAAGATGTCAATCAACTAAGGGAAACTCAACAACAACAATGGAGCCAAGTCAACCAAAACATTCAACAACTCCAAGGGAGTTTTGATGATCTCAAGGAGCAGCAAGATCAAATTAACTGGGGAGAAATGCAAGGCAGTTTAGGAGTGATTCTGAGACGGCAATTACAACAAATGGAGAGCCTTGCTGAATTCAGACACCTTTATGAAGCAAGAACTGTAGCCAGAGGGGAATATGATTGCTGCGCAAATAAAGTTGAGCTACCTATGCAATGCAGTAGCTAACATGAACCCCAATTACCCCACTTATATGCAGAAATTAGAGGAACTCAGCTCAAGGCAAGAAGAAATAGCATACCAACACAAGGAGAATGTGAAATCCTACATGAGGAGGCTAGGATTTTGGAAGCCCAAGGATGCCAAAGCACAAGAAGGTTCCTCCAATCCAGATGAAGGTGGCTCCTCCCCCTCCAAGAAGAAGGACAAAGGGAAGGAGCCAATGAACTAAAGATGAAGCTGCTCAAGGTTGTTGAGTCCCATGGTTGACATTTTCTAAATTCTGAAATCTTGTTTAAGCTTTTGCTTTATTTACTTTTTGAATAAATAATCATGCTAGGATAGTTTATGTTTTATGCTTAGTTTTAATTCTTGTTTGAAGTCTTTATGAGTTTTTTTTACAAGAAAGAAAATGTCATGTATTTCAAGTCTTCATTTCAACATAAATAAAAGTAGAACTTGTCTCCATAAGAGTTAATGTGAGCTGTACAAAAACACCAAGAGAGACCAAGGCCAAGAGAGATTATCAAACAAACTAAGAAATAAGTAACCAAGTGTAGGACATCGGATGAACTAAAAAGAAAATGAGTCATGGAAGAGCAACTAGTCCTAGAAGGTACAACAAGGGGAAGGTTAAGGGGTGTTCCTTGAATATCCATAGAACCAAGAGGTAGTAAGCAATAAAGGCCCAAAGCTCTGAGCATCAACTACTGGGATAGAAAAAGAAACATTAAAAAGCTCAAAAAGAATTAAAGATCTTAGTAGATGCTTGTGGTGAAGATGTGTCAAGAAGAGACCTGGACAAGTAAATTCTTAGGGGTGTCTCAACACCTAGTACCCTAAAACCAACTGGTTTGGGAGTGCTAATTGAAAGCTTAATTAAAGGGTTGTCTTGAGACAAAACAATTAGAGTCGTGGTCAAGAAAGCAAAACAACCCTTACTACTTCAAGGTGACAATCAATAGAAAGGACCCCTAAAGCCTATACCTGAAAGAACCCTCAAGGATCTAAGATCTTTTCATGACATTAAAACATTCATACATGTGTTGAACACTTAGTCTTACTCTTAGTTGTATTGCAATCACTCAAAGCCAAGGCCTCAAGTTATAAAGGTTTATTCACATTGATTTGCTTGGGACAAGCAAAACTTAAGTTTGGTGTTGTGATGACTTGCATCATCTACCTTTCATTCTTGCAAGTGTAGTTTCTAAACCAACAAACAATCCTCTCATACAAAAATTTGGTTGTCACAAGTAACAAACCCCTAAAAATAATAACCGAAGTATTCAAACCTCGGGTCGTCTCTCAAGGAATTACAAGGAAGTATGCTACTATTGGTTATGAGATAGTATATTTTTGGGTTTTTGAAAGGTTGAACAAGGAATGTAAATAACCAGAAAATAAACTAATAATTAAGAAAAGTCTTAACAAGTATTGAGAATTGGAATTCCTATCCTCATTATCATCATCAATTATGATAGTAATTGTCCGTTGCTCCCACTTAGTCAACCTCTAACTATGAAGGAAAGTCAAGTGGATAAATCAATTTGATTCCTCAAGTCCTAGTCAACTCTCAAGGAAAGACTAGAGTTAGTGAAATTCAAATCAACTAGCAAGTCTCAA
The DNA here is from genome assembly GCF_059453495.1 of Arachis ipaensis. Taxonomy (NCBI): domain Eukaryota; kingdom Viridiplantae; phylum Streptophyta; class Magnoliopsida; order Fabales; family Fabaceae; genus Arachis; species Arachis ipaensis. Next base: position 101,382,756 of record NC_142439.1, read on the forward strand.
ATACCAATCAATAAAAGACCTTTGATAATTCAAGAGTCTCCAATTAATCAATCCAAGTTAAGAATAGGAAAATCTAACTTAAAATCCTCCTAAGAGTTTTATCAAACACTTGGAAGGCACAACATAAAAGCATAGAAAAGAAATGAGAGATAATAAAATCCAAACAATCAATTGAAAGCATCAATAACATAAATTGAAGAAAGCAATTATAAATATGAAATACCTCAAATTGCATTAAATAGAAAATCAAATCTAACATGAGAATTCATAAAGTAAAATAGCAACATAAAGTTATCAACAAGGGAAATAAATAAACTAAAGTGCTAGAGCTAATAAGAGTAGAAGAGAAACTAAATTGAAATAAGATAAAATTCAGAAATTGAAAAGGAATAAATTAAGAATCCTAAAACCTAGAGAGATGAGAGAGCCTCTCTCTCTAGAAAACTACATCCAAAACCTAAAATTATGTGAATGAAAGTTGTGTGAGTAAATGAATGATTCCTCCACTCTGCAGCCTCTAATCTGTATTTTCTAGGCCAAAAACTGGGCCAAAAGGAGCCCAGAAATCGCCCCCAGCGTCTTCTGCAATTTCTGCACGTCGCGCATGTCACACGTACACGTACGCGTGATGCATGCGTGTGTGTTGCCTAATTGCATGCCAACTATGGCAAATTGCATATCATTTTGAAGTCCCAGATGTTAGCTTTCCAATGCAACTGGAACTGCCTCATTTGGACCTCTGTAGCTCAAGTTATGATCGATTTAGTACAAAGAGGTCAGGCTTGACAGCTTAGCAATTCCTTCAATTTCTTGCATTCCTTCCACTTTTGCATGCTTCCTTTCCGTCTTCTAAGCCATTCCTGCCCTATAAACCCTGAAATCACTTAACACACATATCAAGGCATCGAATGGTAATAAAAGAGGATTAATAATTAGCAATTTTAAGGCCAAAGAAGCATGTTTTCAATCAAAGCACAGAATTAGGAAGGAAAATGTAAAACATGCGAATTATATGAATAAGTGTGAGTTTAGTGGATAAAATCCACTCAATTAAGCATAAAATATACCACGAAATAGTGGTGCATCAAATCTCCCCACACTTAAATATTAGCATGTCCTCATGCTAAGATCAAGAGAAGCTATAAAGGAGTGAAGAGGAATGGTAAAACTTATGAAATGCAACCTATCTATATGAATGCAACTGAATGCAAAAATACTTCTACCTACTTAGTTAAAAGTAAAAAAATTCTCCAAAACAAACGTAATTCAGATTCCACTAATTCAAATCACACCAAAAGAGATAAGTAAACTTGTAAGAAGATAGCTCATGAAAGCCGAGAACACAGAATCAAGCATTGAACCCTCACTGGTAATGTATATGCACTCTAATCGCTCAAGTATCTAGGGTTAATTCACTCTAATCTCCTCTAGTCATGCTTTCTAAAACTTTGTTCTTCATCTAACCAATCAACAAATATTTAATGTACAAATGCAAACATCATAAGGGCTTTTTAAGGTTGTAATGGGGCTAAGGTAAGGGTGAGGATACATGTATGGCCAAGTGAGTTATACTTTGAATCTTTGACTAACCTAAATTCTCACCTAACACACACACATACTCTATATAATTCTAAAATCATGCCTAGCTACCCAAAATCTCACTTTTGTATATTTCACATACTCATGCATCAATTTTTTAATTCCATCACATGTGCATTGATCTTTTTATTGAACATAGCATTGGGATGATTTTATCCCCTATTCATTTATTTCTTTTCTTTTCTCTCTTTTTTTCTATCATAAATGAAAATATAATATATCAATGCATATGATTTTTCCGATTTCACATGAGTAAGCACCCAAATTTCCAATATTTGTCAGTAAAAGCACAACACATTCTCATCAACCCAAGTTCCCACATTTTCCCCACACTTAGTTGACACACACTATCTTAAGTTAACCAAAGATTCAAATCGGATAATTAATTATTTTTTTTCCACTTAAGGCTAGTGATGTGGTAATATAAAGAACAAATGGGGATTAAAAAGGCTCAAAGTGGCAAACAAAGGTAAATGAAATGGTGGGCTATTTGGGATAAGTGAGCTAATAACAAATGATGGCCTCAATCATATGTATGCATGAATATACACTAAACAATGGACATATAGAATGGAACAAACCATAGATTGCAATCATAGAGAAGAAAACACACAAGAATAAAAATTCATGGTTAAATAATGTAACCATATAATTAAGCTCAAAATCTCACAGGGTGTGTGTTGTTAGCTCAAAAACTATGTTCCAAATTAAAATCTTCAAACAAGTTTAACAAAAAAGTTTTAATTTAAATTAGTGAAATGCTATAAAAAGGGTCTTGAAAAAGAACTTATCACTCCAACCAAGTAGTGGTAGAAGAACATGCAGAAAATCAAACAATCATGCAATCAAACATGCAAATGCAACAACTAATTTAACAAGCAAAATTAAACATTGGTGTTGAAATAGGAAATAACTAACCCACGGAAGTCGGTATCGACCTCCCCACACTTAAATATTGTACCGTCCTCGGTGCATACTAAGATGTGCAAGTGGACGGGTGGCTCCAACTGACGCTTTTTCCAAAGAATGTACGTAGGAACTTGTTTGTCGCTCGATGTAAAAGTTTTCCGTTTCTCTTCTTGATCGCCATCCTGAAAGAAGAGAAAAGGGAAGAAAAGTAACCCAAAAACAAAGATAGAAAACAAATAAAATATGGTTGGGTTAATGCCAAATAATGAGGGTCTCAATTACATGGTGGCTACAACATGCAAGTGAGAAAACAGTAGAGGCAAATAGCATATCAATAGTGCAAAAATTGCAACAATGGGGAAGAGATAGTAGGTAATGAAAGACAATATAAATTCATGTCAATAAAAAAGGAATATATGTATCATAAAAGATTGGCATTGACAGATAAATAATATTACCCAACAATGTAAAACAAGTCACTAAGCACCAAAATAACGCAAGGAAAGATGCAACAGGTGAATAAGAACATTCAACACCAACGAAAAAATAATAAATTTAGAAAAATAAAAACATGCACAAAATTAAAATGCAGTGAATGAAAGCATGAAAATAAATTAAGTAAAATAGAATGAAAGAGAATAAGGATGAGAAGCTAAAGAAATGAAGGAGAAGAAAGTAATCAAGGAGGAAGAAAGAAGGAGAAAGGAGAGAAGAAAGTAGTAAGAATTAAAAAACAGGGCGCAACGCGTGCGCGTGCATCACACGTACGCGTGCAAACTGAAATGGTCATGCGACACGTAAGTGTCACCCACGCATACGCGTGGGTGGCCAAAAACGCACACTGATGCGCGAGTGTCGATCACGCGTACGCATGACCGCTCGCGCGATTCCAGCACAGTGGCAGCCCAACTCTCTGTTCAATTACCTTACTATGCCAATTTTTCATTCCATGCGTACGCGTCGCTGACGCTTACGTGTGGATTAGCAAAAACACAGGGGACGCTGGTGCACGAAATCGTGATCGTTCATTCCTTGGTAACGGCGCCAAAAACTTAGTACGCAAGTTCATAATCTTAATTCTTTGTCACAACTTCGCACAACTAACCAGCAAGTGCACTGGGTCGTCCAAGTAATAAACCTTACGTGAGTAAGGGTCGATCCCACGGAGATTGTCCGCTTGAAAGATAAATAAAATGTAAAATAAAGATAGAAATACTTATGTAATTCATTGGTGAGAATTTCAGATAAGCGTATAGAGATGCTTAGTTCCTTCTGAATCTCCGCTTTCCTACTGCTTTCATCCAATCCTTCATACTCCTTTCCATGGCAAGCTGTATGTTGGGCATCACCATTGTCAATGGCTACATCCTGTCCTCTCAGTGAAAATGGTCCAAATGCGCTGTCACCGCACGACTAATCATCTGTTGGTTCTCGATCATACTGGAATAGGATTCAGTACCTTTTGTGTCTGTCACTACGCCCAGCACTCGCGAGTTTGAAGCTCGTCACAGCCATCCCTTCCCAGATCCTACTCGGAATACCACAGACAAGGTTTAGACTTTCCGGATCTCAAGAATGGCCGCCAATAATTATAGCCTATACCACGAAGACTCTGATCGTAGATCAAGAGGCTAAGAGATATGCATTCAAGCTTGTTTGCATGTAGAACGGAAGTGTTTGTCAGGCACGCGTTCATAAGTGAGAATGGTGATGAGCGTCACATAATCATCACATTCATCATGTTCTTGTGTGCGAATGAATATCTTAGAGAAGAAATAGGCTTGAATTGAATAGAAAAACAATAGTACTTTGCATTAATTCATGAGGAACAACAGAGCTCCACACCTTAATCTATGGAGTGCAGAAACTCTACCGTTGAAAATACATAAGTGAAAATAGGGTAGACATGGCCGAGTGGCTAGCTTCCCACAGAGGTCTCAGAACGTAAAAGTTACATAATGTGTTCCAGAGATTTAAAATTGATCAAAAGATGTAAATACAATAGTAAAAAGTCCTATTTATACTAAACTAGTTACTAGGGTTTACAAAGATAAGTAAATGATACAGAAATCCACTTTCGGGCCCACTTGGTGTGTGCTTGGGTTGAGCATTGAAGCTTTCACGTGTAGAGGTCTTTCTTGGAGTTAAACGCCAGTTTGTAACTTGTTTCTGGCGTTTAACGCTGCTTTGCAACTTTTTTCTGGCGTTTAACGCCAGAATAGGGCAGAAAGGTGGCGTTAAACGCCAGTTTGCATCGTCTAATCTTGGGCAAAGTATGGACCATTATATATTTCTGGAAAGCCCTGGATGTCCACTTTCCAATGGAATTGAGAGCGCGCCAATTGGATTTCTGTAGCTCCAGAAAATCTACTTTGAGTGCAGGGAGGTCAGAATCCAACAGCATCTGCAGTCCTTCTGCAGCCTCTGAATCAGATTTTTGCTCAAGTCCTTCAATTTCAGCCAAAAAATACCTAAAATCATAGCAAAACACAAAAACTCATAGTAAAGTCCAGAAATGTGATTTTTATTTAAAAACTAATAAAAATATATTAAAAACTAACTAAATCATACTAAAAACTATGTAAAAACAATGCCAAAAAGCGTATAAATTATCCGCTCATCACAACACCAAACTTAAATTGTTGCTTTTCCCCAAGAAACTGAAAATCAAATAGGATAAAAAGAAGAGAATATACTATAAATTCCAAATATCAATGAAACTTAGCTCCAATCAGATGAGCGGGACTAGTAGCTTTTTGCCTCTGAACAGTTTTGGCATCTCACTTTATCCTTTGAAGTTCAGAATGATTGGCATCTATATGAACTCAGAATTCAGATAGTGTTATTGATTCTCCAAGTTCAGTATGTTGATTCTTGAACACAGCTACTTTATGAGTCTTAGTCGTGGCTCTAAGCACTTTGTTTTCCAGTATTACCACCGGATACATAAATGCCACAGACACATAATTGGGTGAACCTTTTCAGATTGTGACTCAGCTTTTCTAGAGTCCCCAATTAGAGGTGTCCAGGGTTCTTAAGTACACTCTTTTTTTGCTTTGGATATCGACTTTAACCGCTCAGTCTCAAGCTTTTCACTTGACACCTTCACGCCACAAGCACATGGTTAGGGACAGCTTGGTTTAGCCGCTTATGCAGGGTTTTATTCCTTTGGGCCCTCCTATCTACTGATGCTCAAAGCCTTGGATCCTTTTTATTACCCTTGCCTTTTGGTTTAAAGGGTTACTGGCTTTTTGCTCTTGCCTTTTGGTTTAAAGAGCTCTTGGCTTTTTCAGCTTGCTTTTTCTTTTTCTTTCTTTTATTATTTTTTTTCGCCAATTTTCTTTTCTTTTTTTTTCCGCAAGCTTTTTTATTCACTGCTTTTTCTTGCTTCAAGAATCAATTTTATGATTTTTCATATCATCAAATAACATTTCTCCTTTTTCATCATTCTTCAAGAGCCAACAATTTTAACATTCATAAACAACAAATTCAAAAGATATATGTACTGTTTAAGCATTCCTTCAGAAAACAAAAAGTATTGTCACCACATTAAAATAATTAAACTAATTTCAAGGATGAATTCGAAATTCATGTACTTCTTGTTCTTTTGTAATTAAAGCATTTTTCATTTAAGAGAGGTGATGGATTCATAGGACATTCATAGCTTTAAGACATAGACACTTAAATACTAATGATCATGTAATAAAGACACAAACATAAGGCTCAAAACCGAAAAACAGGAAAATAAGAACAAGGAGATTAAGGAACGAGTCCATCTTAGTGAGGGTGGCGTCTTCCTCTTCTTGAAGAACCAATGGTGCTCTTGAGCTCTTCTATGTCTCTTCCTTGTCTTTGTTGCTCCTCCCTCATAGCTCTTTGATCTTCTCTAATCTCATGGAGAATGATGGAGTGCTCTTGGTGTTCCATCCTTAGTTGTCCCATGTTGGAACTTAATTCTCCTAGGGAGGTGTTTATTTGCTCCCAATAGTTTTGTGGAGGGAAGTGCATCCCTTGAGGCATCTCAGGGATTTCATGGTGAGGAATTTCCTCATGCTCTTGTTGAGGTCCATGATCTCTTGTTTGCTCCATCCTTTTCTTAGTGATGGGCTTGTCCTCATCAATGAGGATATCTTCCTCTATGTCAATTCCAGCTGAATTACAGAGGTGGCAAATGAGGTGAGGAAAGGCTAACCTTGCCAAAGTGGAGGACTTGTCAGCCACCTTGTAGAGTTCTTGAGGTATAATCTCATGAACTTCCACTTCCTCCCAAATCATGATACTATGGATCATGATGGCCCGGTTTACAGTAACGTCAAACCGGTTGCTAGTAGGAATAATTGAGCGTTGAATGAACTCCAACCATCCTCTAGCTATAGGCTTAAGGTCCGGTCTTCTCAATTGAACCGGCTTGCCTCTTGAGTCAGCTTTCTATTGAGCTCCTTCCACACATATGTCCATGAGGACTTGGTCCAACCTTTGATCAAAGTCGACCCTTCTAGTGTAGCGGCGTGCGTTTTCTTCCATCATTGGCAAGTTGAACGCTAGCCTTACATTTTCCGGACTGAAATCTAAGTATTTCCCCTAAACCATGGTGAGCCAATGCTTTGGATTTGGGTTCACACTTTGATCATGGTTCCTAGTGATCCATGCGTTCGCATAAAACTCTTGAACCATTAAGATCCCGACTTGTTGAATGGGGTTGGTGAGAACTTCCCAACCTCTTCTTTGGATCTCAAGTCGGATCTCCGGATACTCATTCTTTGAGCTTGAAAGGAACCTCAGAGATCACTTTCTTCTTGGCTACAACTTCATAGAAGTGGTCTTGATGGACCTTTGAGATGAATCTCTCCATCTCCCATGACTCAGAGGTGGAAGCAATTGCCTTCCCTTTCCTCTTTCTTGAGGTTTCTCTGGCCTTAGGTGCAATTAATGGTTATGGAAAAACAAAAAGCTATGCTTTGACCACACCAAACTTAAAATGTTTGCTCGTCCCCGAGCAAAAAAAGAGAGAAAGAAGGAGAAGAAGAAGAGAAATGGAGGAGAGGGAGAGAGGGGTGTATTCGGCCAAGGGGAAGAAGAGAGGGTTGTGTTGTGTGAAAATGAAGAAGGAATAAGGGTTTTATATAGGAGTGTAGGGAGGGTTAGGGTTCGGACATTAGGGTTGGGTTTGGGAGGGAAAATAGTTTGAATTTTGAAGGTAGGTAGGGTTTTTGGGGAAGAGAGGATAGATATAAGTGGTGAAGAGGGGATGGGGAAAAGTGATTGAGGTGATTGGTGAAGGGTATTTGGGGAAGAGAGTTATGAAAAGGTGTGAAGAGGAGAGAAGAAGTGGTGGGGATCCTGTTGGATCCACAGATCCTGTGGGGATCCTGTGGGGTCCACAGATCCAGTGGGGCCAAGGACTTAACATCCCTGCCCAATTAGGTGTGTAAAACGCCCTTGCTGTGCAATCCTGGCGTTTAACGCCAGACTGCTGCTTGTTTCTGGCGTTAAACGCCCAAATGTAGCCTGTTTCTGGCGTTTAACGCCAGGTAGATGCTTGTTTCTGGCGTTAAACGCCAGCTTGGTGCTTGTTTCTGGCGTTAAACACCAGACAGATGCTTGTTTCTGGCGTTTAAACGCCAGAATGCTCCTCCTCCAGGGTGTGCTATTTTTAATTCTGTTTTTCATTCTGTTTTTGATTTTTCAGTAGTTTTTGTGACTCCACATGATCATCAACCTAATAAAATACAAAATAACAAAAAGAAAATAAAATAGATATGATTAAATAACATTGGGTTGCCTCCCAACAAGCGCTTCTTTAATGTCAATAGCTTGACAGTGAGCTCTCATGGAGCCTCACAGATAATTAGAGCAAGGTTGGAACCTCCCAACACCAAACTTAGAGTTTGAATGTGAGGGTTCAACACCAAACTTAGAGTTTGGTTGTGGCCTCCCAACACCAAACTTAGAGTTTGACTTGGTTGACTCTGCAGTGAGAGAAGCTTTTCATGCTTCCTCTCCATGGTTACAGAAGGAGAACCTTGAGTTTTAAACACAAGGTTGTCCTCATTCAGTTGAAGGACCAATTCTCCTCTGTCCACATCAATCACAGCTCTTGCTGTGGCTAGGAAGGGTCTTCCAAGGATGATGGATTCATCCTCATCCTTCCCAGTGTCTAGGATTATGAAATCAGCAGGGATGTAAAGGCCTTCAACCTTTACTAACACGTCCTCTACTTGTCTATAAGCCTATTTTCTTGAGTTGTCTGCCATCTCTAATGAGATTTTGGCAGCTTGCACCTCAAAGATCCCAAGTTTCTCCATTACAGAGAGTGGCATTAAGTTTATTCCTGACTCCAGGTCACACAGAGCCTTCTCAAAGGTCATGGTGCCTATGGTACAGGGTATTAAGAATTTGCCAGGATCCTGTTTCTTTTGAGGTAATTTCTGCCTATCCAATACATTTAGTTCATTGGTGAGCAAGGGAGGTTCATCTTCCCAAGTCTCATTACCAAATAGTCTGGCATTCAGCTTCATGATTGCACCAAGGTACGTAGCAACTTGCTCTTCAGTAACGTCTTCATTCTCTTCAGAATAAGAATACTCATCAGAGCTCATGAAGGGCAGAAGGAGGTTCAATGGAATCTTTATGGTCTCTAGATGAGCCTCAAAATCCTTTGGTTCCTCAAAGGGAAACTCCTTATTGGTCACTGAATGTCCCAGGAGGTCTTCCTCACTAGGATTCACGTCCTCCTTCTCCCTTGTAGGTTCGGCCATGATGGTCAAGTCAATGGCCTTGCACTCTCTCTTTGGATTTTCTTCTGTATTGCTTGGGAGAGTACTAGGAGGAGTTTCAGTGACCCTTTTACTCAGCTGGCCCACTTGTGCCTCCAAATTTCTAATGGAGGACCTTGTTTCATTCATGAAACGCACAATGGCCTTAGATAGATCAGAGACTATATTTGCTACGCTAGATGGGTTCTGCTCAGAATTCTCTGTCTATTGCTGAGTGGATGATGGAAAAGGTTTGTTATTGCTAAACCTGTTTCTTCCACCATTATTAAAGCCTTGTTGAGGCTTTTGTTGGTCATTCCATGAGAAATTTAGATGATTTCTCCATGAGGGATTATAGGTGTTTCCATAGGGATCACCCATGTAATTCACCTCTGCTATTGCAGGGTTCTCAGGATCATAAGCTTTTTCTTCAGAAGATGGCTCTATAGTACTGTTGGATGATTCCTTCAATCCATTCAGACTCTGAGAGATCATATTGACTTGCTGAGTCAATATTTTATTCTGAGCCAATATGGCATTCAGAGTATCAATTTCAAGAACCCCCTTCCTTTGAGGCGTCCCATTACTTACAGGATTCCTCTCAGAAGTGTACATGAACTGGTTATTAGCAACCATGTCAATGAGTTCTTGAGCTTCTGCAGGAATTTTCTTTAGGTGAATGGATCCACCTGCAGAGTGGTCCAATGACATCTTTGATAACTCAAATAGACCATCATAGAATATATCCAGGATGGTCCATTCTGAAAGCATGTCAGAAGGACACTTTTTGGTCAGTTCCTTGTATCTCTCCCAAGCTTCATAGAGGGATTCACCTTCTTTCTGTTTGAAGGTTTGAACATCCACTCTAAGCTTGCTAAGCTTTTGAGGAGGAAAGAACTTGGCTAAGAAAGCTGTGACCAGCTTATCCCAAGAGTTCAGGCTATCTTTAGGTTGAAAATCCAACCATATTCTAGCTCTGTCTCTTATAGCAAACGGGAAAAGCATAAGCTTATAGACCTCGGGATCAACCCCATTGGTCTTAACAGTATCACAGATTTGCAAGAATTCAGTTAAGAATTGAAAAGGATCTTCTAATGGAAGTCCATGAAACTTGCAATTTTGTTGCATCAGAGAAACTAATTGAGGTTTAAGCTCAAAATTGTTTGCTCCAATGGCAGGGATTGAGATGCTTCTTCCATGTAAATTAGAATTTGGTGCAGTAAAGTCACCAAGCATCTTCCTTGCATTATTATTATTTTCGGCCATGTCTCCTTCTTTTTCGAAATTTTCAGTCAGAGTTTCTCCAGAGAGTTGTGCTTTAACTTCCCTTAGCTTCCTCTTCAGAGTTCTTTCAGGTTCAGGATCAGCCTCAACAAGAATGTTCTTATCCTTGTTCCTGCTCATATGAAAAAAAAGAAGAAAACAGAAAAGAAAATATGGAATCCTCTATGTCACAGTATAGAGATTCCTTTATGTGAGTAGAAGAAGAAAAGAATAGAAGAAGAGAAATTCGAACACCAGGAGGAAGAGAGGGTTCGAATTTTTTAGATGAAGAGAAGTGTTAGTAAATAAATAAAATAGTTAGAAAGAGATGATGGGGAGAGAATTTTGAAAATTAAATAAATTAAAATAAAATTATTTTTGTTTTTAATTTGAAATTAAAGTTAAAATTCAAAAATAAGAAAAGAAATAAAATTAAAATTAAAAATAATTAGTTATTTAAAAAGGAATTTTGAAAAAGAGGAAGGTGATTTTCGAAAATTAGAGAGAGAATTAGTTAGGTAGTTTTGAAAAAGATATGATTGAAATAGTAAACTTTTAAAATCAAACAAAAAGTCAAGTAGTTAATTGAAAAAGATTTGAAAATCAATTTTTGAAAAGATAAGAAGTTAGAAAAGAAGTTAGAAAAGATTTTGAAATTGATTTTGAAAAAGATGTGATTGAAACTTATTTTGAAAAAAGAGTTGAAAAAGAAATTTTAAAAAGATTTGATTTTGAAAATTAAAGTTGATTACTTGACTAACAAGAAACAAAAAGATATGATTTAGAAATTTAAAGATTGAACCTTTCTTACTAGGCAAGTAACAAACTTAAAAATTTTTGAATCAATCACATTAATTGTTAGTAGAGATTTTGAAATTATGAAACAAAATAAGAAAAAGATTTTGAAAATCAAAATTTAAAATTTTCGAAAATATGAAGGAAAAAATGAAAAAGATTTGATTTTTGAAAAAGTTTTGAAAAAGATAGAATTTTTAAATTGAAAATTTGATTTGACTCATAAGAAACCACTAGATTTAAAAAATTTTTTAAAAAGTCAAGTCAAATATTCGAATTTTATGAGAAGAAAAGGGAAAGATATTTTTTTTTTATTTTTGAATTTTTAATGATGGAAGAGAAAAACGTGAAAAAGACTCAATGCATGAAAGTTTTGGATCAAAACAAATGATGCATGCAAGAACACTATGAATGTCAAGATGAACACCAGGAACACTTTGAATAGATGAACACCAAGAACTTATTTTTGAAAATTTTTAAGAAAACAAAAAACATGCAAGACACCAAACTTAGAAATTTTCAATAATTAGACACTAACAATTGAAAATGCATATGAAAAACAAGAAAATATGAAGATCAAACAAGAAGACTTACCAAGAACAACTTGAAGATCATGAAGAATGCAATGCATGAATTTTTGAAAAATGCAAGAAAGAGATAAACATGCAATTGACACCAAACTTATGACTTGACACTAGATTCAAGCAAGAAACACAAAATATTTTTGGTTTTTTTTTTATTTTATATGATTTTTTGGATTTTTCGAAAAATATTTTGAAAAGGAAAATAAGGATTTCAAAATTTTCAATAAGAATTCTAGGAATCTTGCAATGTTAGTCTAAAGTTCCAGTCCAGGAATTAGACATGGCTCACTAGCCAACCAAGCTTTCAGTGAAAGCTCCGGTCCAAAACACTAGACATGGCCAATGGCCAGCCAAGCTTCAGCAGATATTGCCTACCTCCCATGTATACAACAACTATGTGTGTAACTGCCAAATGGGTGTAGATCAACAAGCTCTTGTGATGATAAGTTGAAACCCCAGTCCAAAAGATTAGACATGGCTTACAGCCAGCCAGGATTCAACAAATCATCATGAAACACTAGAATTCATTCTTAAAAATTCCAAAGAAAAATATATTTTTGAAAATATTTATTTTTTTTAAATTAAGAATAATAAAAACAAAAAGCTTAAAATTAAAATAAATTTACCTAATCTGAGCAACAAGATGAACCGTCAGTTGTCCAAACTCGAACAATCCCTGGCAACGGCGCCAAAAACTTGGTGCACGAAATTGCGATCAGCAACAATGGCGCCAAAGAGTTGGTGCTCTCAAACGTGAATCACACTTTGTCACAACTTCGCACAACTAACCAGCAAGTGCACTGGGTCGTCCAAGTAATAAACCTTACGTGAGTAAGGGTAGATCCCACGGAGATTGTCGGCCTGAAGCAAGCTATAGTCACCTTGTAAATCTCAGTCAGGCGGATTCAAATGGTTATGGTGAATTGATAATAAAAACATAATTAAAATATAAACAAGGATAGAGATACTTATGTAATTCATTGGTGAGAATTTCAGATAAGCGTATAGAGATGCTTTCGTTCCTCCTGAACATCTGCTTTCCTGCTGTCTTCATCCAATCATTTCTAGTCCCTTCCATGGCAAGCTGTATGTTGGGCATCACCGTTGTCAATGGCTACATCCCGTCCTCTATGTGAAAATGGTCCAATGCGCTGTCACTGCATGGCTAATCATCTATCGGTTCTCGATCATACTGGAATAGGATTTACTATCCTTTTGCGTCTGTCACTATGCCCAGCACTCGCGAGTTTGAAGCTCGTCACAGCCATCCCTTCCCAGATCCTACTCGGAATACCACAGACAAGGTTTAGACTTTTCGGATCTCAGGAATGGCCATCCATGGGTTCTAACTTATACCACGGAGACTCTAATATCTCGGACTCGGTCCCCTGTATTAGATATCTAAGAGATACTCATTCTATCTCTTCTTCATGTAGAACGGAAGTGGTTGTCAGGCACGCGTTCATAGGTGAGAATGGTGATGAGCATCACATAATCATCACATTCATCATGTTCTTGGGTGCGAGTGAATATCTTAAAATAGGAATAAGCTTGAATTGAATAGAAAAACAATAGTACTTTGCATTAATTCATGAAGAACAGCAGAGCTCCACACCTTAATCTATGGTGTGTAGAAACTCTACCGTTGAAATTACATAAGTGATAATGGTCCAGGCATGGCCGAATGGCCAGCCCCCATAAAGGTCTAAGATAGCATAAAACTAATCAAAGATGATCCGAAGATGTAAATACAATAGTAAAAAGTCCTATTTATACTAAACTAGTTACTAGGGTTTTACAGAAATGAGTAAATGATGCAGAAATCCACTTCTGGGGCCCACTTGGTGTGTGCTTGGGCTGAGCATTGAGATTTACACGTGTAGAGGCTTCTCTTGGAGTTGAACACCAGTTTGTAACCTATTTCTGGCGTTTAACTCCACTTTGCAACATGTTTCTTGCGTTTAACTCTAGAATGCAACATGGAGCTGGCGTTGAACGCCAGTTTGCGTCATCTAAACTCGGGAAAAGTATGTACTATTATATATTTCTGGAAAGCCCTGGATGTCTACTTTCCAACACAATTGAGAGCGCACTATTTGGAGTTCTGTATCTCTAGAAAATTCACTTTGAGTGCAGGGAGGTCAGAATCCAACAGCATCTGCAGTCCTTCTTCAACCTCTGAATCTGATTTTTGCTCAAGTCCCTCAATTTCAGCCAGAAATTACCTGAAATCATAGAAAAACACACAAACTCATAGTAAAGTCTAGAAATGTGATTTTTATTTAAAAACTAATAAAAATATACTGAAACTAACTAAATCATACTGAAAACTATGTAAAAACATTGCCAAAAAGCGTATAAATTATCCGCTCTTCACCCTTGTTTTACCATAAAGTGAAAATTTTCAAAATTCAATACAAGGTTTGTACTGACACATCTATCTAATACTCTAGATAAACTATCCAAGCAAAGGCTAAATGAATCACCATAAACGCTAAAATCATCCATAAAAACCTCCATACAGTTCTCAATAAGGTCAGAGAAAAGACTCATCATGCACCTTTGGAAAGTAGCTGGTGCATTGCATAAGCCAAAGGGTATTCTCTTATAAGCATAAGTGCCAAAAGGACATGTAAAAGTAGTCTTTTCCTGATCTCCAGGAGCTATATGGATTTGAAAATAGCCTGTATAACTGTCTAAAAAACAATAATGGAATTTACCTGACAGGCGATCAAGCATCTGATCAATGAATGGCAAGGGGTAATGATCCTTGCGAGTGGCTTAGTTGACATGCCTATAGTCAATGCAAACTCTTCATGAATTCTGCACTCTAGTTGTCAGAAGCTCTCCATGCTCATTTCTTACTGTTGTGATTCCAGACTTCTTGGGCACCACTTGTACTGGACTGACCCATTCGCTATCTGAGATGGGGTAAATGATATCTGCTTCAAGTAGTCTGGTCACTTCTTTCTTGACAACTTCTTAGATGGTGGGATTCAGTCTTCTCTGAGGTTGACGGACGGGCTTTTCTCCCTCTTCTAGGAATATTCTGTGCTCACAAACTTGAGGGCTGATGCCTACTATATCCGCCAGGCTCCATCCAATCGCTTTCTTGTGTTTCCTCAGCACACTGAGTAGCCGTTCTTCTTGTTGAGAAGTGAGTTCCCTTGCAATGATAACTGGAAACTTCTGATTGTCCTCAAGGTAAGCATACTTGAGGTGTGGAGGGAGGGGCTTTAATTCCAATTTCTGCTCATGGCCAGGCTCTGGATCATCCGGAGCTGGTGATAATGGCAAAGTGCCCTCATTGTCCACTGAAAGTGTCCCCACACTTGGACCTTGTCCTGTATACTTCTCTTCTAATTCTTCCAGGTGAACTTCATCCACGGTTTCATCTATGATGTCACACTGGGAGATAGAATGATCATCCGGAGGGTGTTCCATAGCTCCATTTAGACTGAATTTCACTATTCTGCCATCTATTTCAAAAGAATAAGTTCCGGAAAATGTGTCCAGCTTGAACTTTGAAGTCTTCAGGAATGGTCTTCCAAGCAGGATTGATGATGGCCTTCCTGAGTCATTAGGGGGCATCTCCAGGATATAGAAGTCAATGGGAAATGTGAGTCCCTTAATGCTCATTAATACATCTTCAGCAATCCCAACCACTGTAATAATGCTTTTATCTGCTAACACAAAACGAGCTGCCGACCTTTTTAAGGGAGGGAGCCTCAAAGTATCATATATAGACAAAGGCATTATACTAACACATACTCCTAAATCACACATGCAGTCAGAAAATATCACACCACCAATAGTACAATTTACCATACATGGACCTGGATCACTACACTTTTCAGGTATACCTCCCATTAAAGTAGATATAGAACTACCTAAAGGAATAGTTTCTAATTCATTAATTTTGTCTTTATGTATACATAAATCTTTTAGAAACTTGGCGTATTTAGGTACCTGCTGAATAACATAAAAAAGGGGAACAGTTACCTCAACCTTTTTGAATATTTCTACCATTTTGGGATCAAGTTCCATCTGCTTCCTGGGCTTCTTTGTAATTTGTGGAAATGGAATAGGAAGGACGTTTTCTGCAGCGTCTGCATCCTTTGGTGCTTCCTTCTGTGGTTGGGCTTCTTCTTCTTCAACCATGTCTTGTATGTCCTCTTCTTCTTCAGCATGCTCTACTTCCACCACCTCTTCAGCTGAGGCGTGTTCTGATGGGATTGGCTCCTCTTGCAGTGTGGTTCCGGACCTTAGGGTGATGGCATTGATGCTACCCAATAATGGTTGAGAAGGAATTCCACTGGAGCTTGCATGTTGAGTGTTTGAAGTATTGGGTGATGCCAGTTGAGAGTTGAGAGCTTGTATAGCGGATGCTAGGCCATTAAGTGAACTTTCCATATTCCTTTGTCCTTGTGCAATGGATTGAAGTGCCTCGTCACTCGGAGAGGAATTAGATTGAGAGATCTGCGGAACTTGTTGTTGGTTGTGCCGTGCTCCTTGATATTGCCTCAGGTGAGGTGCTCTGTAAGGCTGGTTCTGGTTCTGCTGCCTGTTGTTGTTATTATTCCACTTCTGATATCCTTAATTGTCTCTGTGATGACATGTCACCATGTCATGTTTTTTTATGCTTATTCATACAAGAAATTGATGATTTGTGCTTGAATAATGAATGCTTTTGTACTTAAATGGTATATTTCTTTGATCTTTTGATTTTATAAATTTTGTAGGAAATAAGAAGAAAAAGAAGCAAAAAGCACAAAATAAGCTAAAAAAGGAGAAAAAAAGAGCTTTGGGACACACATTGAAGTTGGAGCACACTTTGGAGGCTTAGGCCACGCTTTTAAAAGCGTGGCCCATGACCAAATTAAAGGAAAGTGGCAATCAGCACACAAAGCTCCGCTCTTGCCAAGAGCGGAGCATTATCGTGATGCAAAGATGAACTTGGAAGCAAAATTTTCGCTAAGTTAAAATCTGGGCGCTCACAACATGACCATGCCTCCTTCAAAGGGCTATAACTTGAGATACAGATGTCCGATTGATGTGCTTTCAGTTGCGCTGGAAAGATGACATTTAGAACTTTCCAACGATGTATGGCAATCTATATTTGGCATGAAATTGAGGCACGAATGAAATGCATCTTTAAGGGCCAAAAACAAGCAAAAAAATCAGCCAATGCTTCCACCAAGGTTCGAAGCTGTAGCCTCACTCTAAAGCAAAGTAATGCTCTACATCATTATTGTGCTCCGCTCTCTTGGAGAGCATTGTCGTGCTCTCTTTAAGAAAAATTCAAAGGAAAATGTTTGCTAGTGAAGCCACAAGGACTTGAACACGGATACCTCACCAAGGAAGCAAGGATGCTGCGCTCTTGGTGAGAGCGGAGCGCTACTTTGATGCTTGGACCTTGTCACGCACCAAAATTGACATGGCCAGGGACACAAATTGAATGCTGCGCTCTTGTGGAGAGCAGAGAATTGCCCTGGGAGGTGTCCCACACCAAACCCAACTTGAACCAAGCTTGACCCATGCTCCAAACCAATTAAACCAAGGCTAACCAAACCCATCTCTCTTCAAATCCAAAGCAAGCAAAGCCCACATCATCACTCAATGGCACAAGAACAAGCTAGAATTAGGATTTTCATTTAATTTGTTTTTCATTTCAATTTCATTTTCACTTTGTAAAGCTTATATAAAGGCATCAATTCCATCTCATTTGGGGGGGTCAGCTCCATTAGAGAGCATAGAGGCTAGCTCCAATAGGGGGTTTTGCACTCTTTAGTTTTCATTTTTCTTTCTCTCTTAGTTTTCTTTTCTGGTTTGAAATTTTGGATTGAGATTGGAAGGAATTCTGTTTTCATTCTCCATCTGTAACTTCTCTTGTTATTTTTCTGCATAATTCAAGAAATTGTGATTTGAATCAAAGCTTTCATTTACTGCTTCCATCTGTCTTTATTCTTCAATCTGTTTGCTGTTGGATCAAGGAAGAGATTGAGATCTAGACTTGTTTTCTAGTCTCTTTGATTTCCTAAGATCTTCAATTTCATTTTGCAATCAAGTTGAATTTCATCTCTGATTAGCTTTCTCAAGCAATTTTGCTTTGCTGTTTTTTTACTGTTTCATTGAAATTTTTGAGTGCTCTTTGAGATTTCAAAATTGATTTAAGTCTTCTTGCTGATTTCTTTTTCTGCTACAATTTTCTTCTCTGCAATTTTTACTTTCTGCTCATATTGCTCCCAATTTACTTTCCTGCACGTGTGTTCCTCTGCACTTTACATTTGAGTCACTGTGATCTGAATTTACTTTTCATGCAATTTTAATCTCCTTGCAATTGTTCTAAGCTTTGATCTACTGCTTTCATTTAATTTCCCTGCTCTCACTCCTCTTTACATTTCAAGAAATTTACATTTCTTTTCATTTAAGATTTTGCTATTTTACATTTCTTGCACTTTAAGTTTTTGCACATTTACTTTCTGCAACTTTAATTTCTCTGCACTTTACATTCTGCTGCATCAATTATCACTCACCAATGTTAGCTTGACTAAACTAATCACCCACTAAAGTTGCTTGATCCATCAATCCCTGTGGGATCGACCTCACTCTAAGTGAGTTTTACTACTTGATGCGACCCGGTACACTTGCTGGTTAGATTTGTGTGTTTGGAAATCCGTTTTTCCACAAAAACACCATCAAGTTTTTGGCGCCATTGCCAGGGATTGATATAGATCAACAATGATTAAGTGGGTGAGAAGTCTAGATCAAACATTTTCTTTATTTTTGTTCTCTATTTTAAGTTGATAGCAAGGTGTTTGAGCTATTGCCTCACTAAGAAATTCTTTCTCTGTGACATGAATTTCAATTTTCATTGATGTTTACAAAATACAAATGGAGTACAACTCATCTTATGGTCAAACAAAATTTTATGGGATATTACCCACTATCATCAATCTCTAACGGTGGTTGGGAATATCACCAAGAGACTTCAAATTCTGGGCACTCCAATTCATGGAGCTATGCTTCAGAACCACAAGATGAGAAAGAGAATCATATGGGATACCAACCACCACCACAAAATGATTCATATCATTATCCTCATGGTGGATGGGAGTATCACCAAGGAATGAAAGAGAATGAACATTTTCCAGAGCCACAAAGTGACTCATACTGTTATGGCACGTACACAAATGATGGCTGGGAAGGGAAATGCAATGATTCACATTCTAATTATTCAAGGACATTATCACTTGATTGTGCTGCCAGAGCATACTTGGAAGAGTGTTCATCACTTGATTATGCCTCAACACAAAGTTTTCTCCAAGATCCATACAATTCACTCTACCAACTACAAAACTTATTCCACAATCCACAAGATTCATTCCATACCACTCAAAACAACTTCACCACAGCACCCACATATCCAGAAATTCATTCTCAGCCTTCATCCCTTGAGCTAGCATTTGAACAATACTTACAAACATCAATGGACTCTTGGAAAGAACAGGAAATCCTCCTCAAGAAGATGGATGGGCATTTAGAGCAAATAAGGAGAAACTT
Organism: Arachis ipaensis; assembly: GCF_059453495.1. Taxonomy (NCBI): domain Eukaryota; kingdom Viridiplantae; phylum Streptophyta; class Magnoliopsida; order Fabales; family Fabaceae; genus Arachis; species Arachis ipaensis. The sequence goes on from NC_142439.1 coordinate 101,402,224, forward strand.
AAAACCATCAAACAGTGAGGATGAAGACCAATTTGTGGATGAGGAAGTGGAAAAACAAGAACCAAAGGTCCCTGTGTCAAGTGAAATTGTACTGAAGGATGAGGAACATGAGCTAAGGATTTTACATTCACAAGAACTAATTGAAGTGACAATAGAACACGAAGATTCCCTCCCAAAGGACTTGATGGAAAGTTGTGAAGAAGGAATGGAGGAGGACAATCAAGAGAAGTCACATTCAATTGAAGCAGAGAAGTGCATAGAGGAAGGGCTCATGGAACCACTAATTCAAGAGGCTCTGGATGAAGATAAAACTCCAACAATCAAACAACCACCAAGACTTGGATTCAAGAAAGTGAAGGCAATTAACAAAAGCACCGAGAAGAGGATTATGACCAAGCTACAAAGGACAATATTCATGAAGAAGAGAAGGTCAACTACAAGCAATCCTCCCCCTGATCCAGCAAGCAAGCTCAATCAAGCCATTAACAAAAGAAAGCTTGCTGAGGAGAGACCAAGACAGGGGGCAATAGCTGAATCTTCTCCTCCCTTGAGGTCATTCCTCTTAACAAACTAAAAGAAGAGGAAGAAAGTAAAGAACAACATGCCAACAGTAGGTAACGTTTCTCTTCTATGCTTTGTTTTCTTTCTTTACTTTGTTTAAATTCAATAAAATGGCATATGGTTACATTCTAAGTTTGGTGTTGCCCTGCAACAAATTGTTTTCAATGCTTTTGGATGATTGCATCAAATCAAAATTGAAAGTGTCACACTAAGATTCTAAGTTTGGTGTGCCACTTATTTTCTATGCAATTTATTCAAGCAACACTACTTGTTTGCATAATCATAATGCCTCTGCAATTTTTCTCTTTTGGTTTAACATTTTAGTTTCCTCTTTGTTTTATTCATTTACTTGTTTTTAATGCTGTCTTTTATTAACTGTGTTTGTTAATACATCACTAAGAGAGCTTTATTTATGACAAGATTCTTGGCTTGGTGATTGTATTTAACATACAACAGTTTTATTTAGTCTTATTTCAAATAAAATAGACATAGGATTGCATTCTAAGTTTGGTGTTGCTATGCAACAAAAATTTGCTTCCGATACTTGCATTAATTCCAAGTGAAAGAGTCACACTAAGTTTGGTGTGCCACTTATCTTTTATGCCATGTATCATGCACACCTTCTTATGTTTGCAATCCTAATGTCTCTGTCTCTTATGCCTTGATTATTATCTTTAATTTTGCTTGCTTAGAACACATGTACTACTAACTTTTCATTGTGTAAGACATTCATGATCCATCTTAGCCCCATAGCCATCGTTATAATTGTTACTTGAGGATGAGCAAGCATTCTGAGTTTGGCAAGGGAAAGAGGAAGAATAGAGGAAAAAGGGCAACAATAATGAAGATGAACTACAAGGTTGTAGAGTTCCTTTTCTTCTCATTTGTTTACAGCACTTAAATTGCATGATTGTCTTCATCTTTTCTGTTTGCATGTGTGTATGAATAAAGCATAGCTTGAATCTTGATTTGTAACATGTTGCTGTGGCATTATGACTACCAACTTGAGTTTTGTAAAGCTTAAAGCAGTAAAGTATCATGATCATAAACAAACAAGGCATTAAAGAAGATTTTAGCATGTGCATACAAGTATTGGAAAGCTAGTATGATTAATTGTTGCTCAATTGTATTGGATTTTATTTAATTGAAGTTTTCATCTAGGACATTTTGTGAAATCTTTTGAAAATCATGAAAACCTTGAAGAAGCAAATACAATTAAAGCAAGAAAAGAAAAAGGGAAAGAATGAGAAAGCTGAAGGCTCTGAGTACCAATGGAAATTTATTTGTTAAGTACTTGTGGTGTTTATGTATCAAGCCAAATGCTTGAAATCAAAACACTTAGAAGTCAAGGCTAGGCTCAAAGTGCAAAAGCACTCCCTCAAAGCTCAAGGTTCTGAGCATCAATGATTAGAGAGTCAAGAAAAGAAACAAATGAGCTTAATGAAGTCCTCTAATTAAATGCTTGTGGTGCTTATGTATCAAGTGGTAATACTTGAAAACAAAGCATTTAGAAGTCGTAGCTTTGTTATCAAATCATAGGGCAAAGCACCCAAAAGGAGAAGCTAATAAGAAAATCAAAAGCTTGTTTCAAGGAAGAAATATAAGAGAAAGATTTCATAAATTGAGCTAGATAGAAGCATCAATCATTTACATCTCTTTTGTGATTGTAGCATGCTTAGAAAACTAGCTTACCATGAATATTGAGTTGCAATTCTTCTTACCATTGATTGTCAATCTTTATTGCATGATTCTTTTCTTGCTTGGGGACAAGCAAGGTTTAAGTTTGGTGTTGTGATGACATGTCACCATGTCATATTTTTTTATCCTTATTCATACAAGAAATTGATGATTTGTGCTTGAATAATGAATACTTTTGTACTTAAATGGTATATTTTCTTGACCTTTTGATTTTATAAATTTTGTAGGAAATAAGAAGAAAAAGAAGCAAAAAGCACAAAATAAGCTAAAAAGGAGAAAAAAGAGCTTTGGGACACACATTGAAGTTGGAGCATACTTTGGAGGCTTAGGCCACGCTTTTAAAAGCATGGCCCATGACCAAATTAAAGGAAAGTGGCAATCAGCACACAAAGCTTCGCTCTTGCCAAGAGCGGAGCATTATCGTAATGCAAAGATGAACTTGGAAGCAAAATTTTCGCTAAGTTAAAATCTGGGCGCTCACAGCATGACCATGCCTCCTTCAAAGGGCTATAACTTGAGATACAGAGGTCCGATTGATGTGCTTTCAGTTGCGTTGGAAAGATGACATTCAGAGCTTTCCAACGATGATGGCAATTTATATTTGGCATGAAATTGAGGCACGAATGAAATGCATCTTTAAAGGCCAAAAACAAGCAAAAAAATCAGCCAATGCTTCCACCAAGGTTCGAAGTTGTAGCCTCACTCCAAAGCAAAGTAACGCTCTACATCATTATTGTGCTCCGCTCTCTTGGAGAGCATTGTCGTGCTCTCTTCAAGAAAAATTCAAAGGAAAATGTTTGCTAGTGAAGCCACAAGGACTTGAACACGGATACCTCACCAAGGAAGCAAGGATGCTGCGCTCTTGGTGAGAGCGGAGCGCTACTTTGATGCTTGGACCTTGTCACGCACCAAAATTGACACGGCCAGAGACACAAATTGAATGCTGCGCTCTTGTGGAGAGCGGAGCATTGCCCTGGGAGGTGTCCCACACCAAACCCAACTTGAACCAAGCTTGACCCATGCTCCAAACCAATTAAACCAAGGCCAACCAAACCCATCTCTCTTCAAATCCAAAGCAAGCAAAGCCCACATCATCACTCAAAGGCACAAGAACAAGCTAGAATTAGGATTTTCATTTAATTTGTTTTTCATTTCAATTTCATTTCACTTTGAAAAGCCTATATAAAGGCATCAATTCCATCTCATTAGGGGGGTCAGCTCCATTAGAGAGCATAGAGGCTAGCTCCAATAGGGGGTTTTGCACTCTTTAGTTTTCATTTTTCTTTCTCTCTTAGTTTTCTTTTCTGGTTTGAAATTTTGGATTGAGATTGGAAGGAATTCTGTTTTCATTCTCCATCTGCAACTTCTCTTGTTATTTTTCTGCATAATTCAAGAAATTGTGATTTGAATCAAAGCTTTCATTTACTGCTTCCATCTGTCTTTATTCTTCAATCTGTTTGCTATTGGATCAAGGAAGGGATTGAGATCTAGACTTATTTTCTAGTCTCTTTGATTTCCTAAGATCTTCAATTTCATTTTACAATCAAGTTGAATTTCATCTCTGATTAGCTTTCTCAAGCAATTTTGCTTTGCTGTTTTTTTACTGTTTCATTGAAATTTTTGAGTGCTCTTTGAGATTTTAAAATTGATTTAAGTCTTCTTGCTGATTTCTTTTTCTGATACAATTTCCTTCTCTGCAATTTTTACTTTCTGCTCATATTGCTCCCAATTTACTTTCCTGCACGTGTGTTGCTCTGCACTTTACATTTGAGCCACTGTGATCTGAATTTACTTTTCATGCAATTTTAATCTCCTTGCAATTGTTCTAATCTTTGATCTGCTACTTTCATTTAATTTTTCTGCTCCCACTCCTCTTTACATTTCAAGAAATTTACATTTCTTGTCATTTAAGATTTTGCCAATTTACATTTCTTGCACTTTAAGTTTTTGCACATTTACTTTCTGCAACTTTAATTTCTCTGCACTTTACATTCTGCTGCATCAATTATCACTCACCAATGTTAGCTTGACTAAACTAATCACCCACTTAAGTTGCTTGATCCATCAGTCCCTGTGGGATCGACCTCACTCTAAGTGAGTTTTACTACTTGATGCGACCCGGTACACTTGCCGGTTAGATTTGTGTGTTTGGAAATCCATTTTTCCACAAAAACACCATCACTCTGCCTCCTCTGTTATTGTTGTCCCTCCAGCTCTGGTTAGAATTATCTCTCCAACCTTGGTTGGAATTGTCTTGCTATCCATGGTTGTAGCTGCCACCTTGATTGTATCCTTGGTTGGGGCGGTCATAGAAGTTATTAGTGGCTGCCACAGTATTGTCTTCCTATTGGAGTTGCGGACATTCATCAGTATAATGGCTATAATCAGTACAGATTCCGCACACTCTCTGTGGGACTAGCTGTTGGCTTTACTGCGCTTGTTGTTGATTCAACTGCATCTGCTTCAGTAAGTTGGTCATTTCACATATACTCTGAGTTAGAGCAGTAGTCTCCTTGCTAGAAGATACCTCTGCAACAACTTTTGACCGGCCTTGTTTCTGCCTGTGATTCCTGGTAGATTCAGCCAAGTCGCTGATCAATTGCCATGCCTCATCAGTGGTCTTGTACTTTTTCATAGACCCATTGCTAGCACTTTCCAATGTGGTCTTATCTTGGGGCCTCATGCCCTATGTGATGTAGCCGAGCAACACTATCTTATCAATCATATGGTGGGGACATGCTTCCAGAAGGTTGTTGAAGCGCTCCCAGTATTCGTAGAGAGTCTCGGATTCGTCTTGAACAATCATGGAAATGTCTTTCCTCAGTTTATCAGTAACTTCAGCTGGAAAGAATTTTTCCAAAAATTCTCTTCTAAGCATATCCCAGTCAGAAACAGTTGCTGCGGGTTGAGTGTAGTACCACTCTCTCGCCTTTCCCTCAAGAGAGAATGGGAAGGCTTTTAACAGAATAGAAGTTTCATCTGCACCATCATGCCTGACTGTAGAACAGGCTGCTTGGAAATCCCTAAGGTGCTTGATAGGCTCTTGAGCAGGTAAGCCATGAAACTTAGGCATCAAGTTGAACAGTGCAATCTTTATTTCAAAATCTGTAGCCACTGCTGGGTGATGCGCTTGAAACGGTTGCATTGTAAAATCAGGGGCTCCAGCCTCCTGAATAGTAACTCTCCTAGGTGCTTCCATGTCACCTGCAGGTAAATCAACCAAATCAGTAGAACGGGGGCTTGTTTCTTCCTTACATGACGTTTCAGATTCGCCCTCGGGGAGGACTAACCGACGCCGAGCTTGCCTTATACGTGAAATAGTTCTTTCAATCTCAGGGTCAAATACTGGCAAGCTTGGATCAGGAAGTGAACGCGTCATTTAACGAAAGAAACATGCAGCTCATAGTAGCAAAATAAAATAAAATGCAAATAAATAAATTCCAATCAATAACTTAGCACTCTATTGCAACTCCCCGGCAACGGCGCCAAAAATTGACGTGGCAGAAATTGGCGAGTTAAGAAATTATTATAAGAGATACGTTGCAAGTACAATTCTTAACCAACCAAAAATCCGCTTATCAATTTAGAAGGGTTGTCACAAAATTAGAATTAAAATACTGGGAGTATGAATCCCAGGTCGTCTCCCAACGAGTTACAGAAAGATGTACTATTTTATTAATCAGATGTTTTCCAAAAGGGGTTGAGTTTGATAGACAGAAAATTAAATCAAAGAATTTGTGTAATTTAAATAAAAACCTTGACTGGGAGTAGATTAGTCGGAAGTCCTATCCTTGTTGGAGTTTTCTCAAGACCAAAGTGATAATTGAAGGTTGCCTGCTCATTATCCTTTACCGGATAAAGAAAAGTTAAGCAAGTTGGAAATCAGTTCCTATTCACAAGTTCTAATCCTCTCCCTTGGGAAGGACTAGTGTCAGTGATTAGAGGACGAACCAACGCTAAACCCAACTATAATTTTACTCTTGAGCATTCCAACTCAAGGTTCCCTTTCAACCAACTCCCAATCAAGTTATGGAACTACTCGCTCATTATGATCGTGAAATTCACGAAATAAGAAAGGGAAATAAAGAAAGACATGATAAATAATAATCAAAAGGATCAATTAAAAATAAAAATAGTTCTTGTGTTAATAAATTCTAAAAATAATCCAATAGTAACTCTGAATAAATTAAGGAAATAAAAGAGTAAGTGACAAGTAAGGAAACAAACTAGAATGACGAAGTCTTGACAGAGGTAATAACTCTTCTCAATATCCCAATCCAAAAAGCAATAAAATCAAAATCCTAAGAACTATGAATGTGTAGAGAGAAAACCTAGAGGAGGAGTAAATTCAGATCTAAAACAAAAATTATGCCAAATGAATGTTGTCTTTGGTCTCTGCATGTTCCATGGCTCTAATCTGCATTTCTGGGCCAAAAATTGGGTCAAAACAGGGCCCAAAATCACCCCAAGCGAATTCTGCAGATTCTGCAGATCGCGTACGTCACACGATCGCGTCATCCAGCGTTTTGCCTTGCCACACGTGCGCGTCGTCCATGCATTCGCGTCACTTGTGCAGTTTCCAATCCATGCGTTTGCGTCAGGCATGCGAGCGCGTCACTGCAATTTCCTCTATTTTGCGCGGTCGCGTGAGCCATGCGTCCGCGTCACTTTTCGCTGGTCATCTCCTCCATTTCTTGTCTTTCTACCATTTTTTCAAGCCTTCTTTCCAATCTCCAAGTCATTCATGCCCTATAAAGCCTGAAACACTTAACACACATATCACGGCATCGAATGAATAAAGGAGAATTAAAATACATAATTAAAAGTCTTTAGGAAGCAGTTTTCAACCATGGAGTAATTTTGGGAAGGAATTACAAATACATGCAAAATTAATGAATAAGTGGGTAAAGATTCGATAAAACCACACAATTTAAACACAATATAAACCATAAAATAATGGTTTATCAACCTCCCAACACCAAACTTAAAGTTTGGATGTGGGGGTTCAACACCAAACTTAGAGTTTTGTTGTGGCCTCCCAACACCAAACTTAGAGTTTGACTGTGGGGGCTTTGGTTGACTCTGTTGTGAGAGAAGCTTTTGATGCTTCCTCTCCATGGTTACAGAAGGAGAACCTTGAGTCTTAAATACAAGGTAGTCCTCATTCAGTTGAAGGACCAACTCTCCTCTGTCCACATCAATGACAGCTTTTGCTGTGGCTAGGAAGGGTCTTCCAAGGATGATGGATTCATCCTGATCCTTCCCAGTGTCTAGGATTATGAAATCAGCAGGGATGTAAAGGCTTTCAACCTTTACTAACACGTCCTCTACTAGTTCATAAGCCTGTTTCATGGATTTGTCTGCCATCTCTAATGAGAATTTGGCAGCCTGTACCTCAAAGATTCCTAGTTTCTCCATTACAAAGAGTGGCATGAAGTTTATCCCTGACCCAAGGTCACATAGAGCCTTCTCAAAGGTCATGGTGCCTATGGTACAAGGTAGAAGAACTTTCCGGGATCCGATTTCTTCTGAGGCAATGTCTGCCTTATCAATGCACTGAGTTCATTGGAGAACAAGGGGGGGTTCCTCCTCCCAAGTATCATTACCAAATAAACTAGCATTCAACTTCATGATGGCTCCTAGATATTTAGCAACCTGCTCTTCACTGATGTCTTCATCCTCTTCAGAGGAAGAATAGTCATCAGAGCTCATGAATGGTAAAAAGAGGTTCAATGGAATCTCTATGGTCTCTAGTTGAGCCTCAGATTCCTTTGGTTCCTCAAAGGGAAACTCCTTCTTGGTCAGTGAACGTCCCAGGAGGTCTTCCTCACTAGGATTCACGTCCTTCTCCTCCTCTCTAGGTTCGTCCAGACCAAGTAAGGTAATGGCCTTGCACTCTCTTTTTGGATTCTCTTCTGTATTGCTTGGGAGAGTACTAGGAGGAGTTTCAATGACTCTTTTACTCAGCTAGCCCACTTGTGCCTCCAAATTTCTAATGGAGGACCTTGTTTTATTCATGAAACTTAGAGTGGCCTTAGATAGATCAGAGACTATATTTTCTAAGCTAGATGGACTCTGCTCATAATTCTCTGTCTGTTGCTGAGTGGATGATAGAAAAGGCTTGCTATTGTTAAACCTGTTTCTTCCACCATTATTAAAGCCTTGTTGAGGCTTTTGTTGATCCTTCTATGAGAAATTTGGATGATTTCTCCATGAGGGATTATAGGTGTTTTCATAAGGTTCACCCATGTAATTCACCTCTGCTATTGCAGGGTTCTTAGGATCATAAGCTTCTTCTTCAGAAGATGCCTCTTTAGTACTGTTGGATGCAACTTGCAATCCATTCAAACTCTAAGAAATCATATTGACTTGTTGAGTCAATATTTTGTTCTGAGCCAATATGGCATTCAGAGTATCAATTTCAAGAACTCCCTTCCTCTGAGGCATCCCATTACTCACAGGATTCCTTTCAGAAGTGTACATGAACTGGTTATTTGCAACCATGGCAATGAGTTCCTGAGCTTCTGTAGGCATTTTCTTTAGGTGAATGGATCCACCTGTAGAATGGTCCAATGACATCTTAGCTAATTCAGACAGACCATCATAGAATATATCTAGGATGGTCCATTCTGAAAGCATGTCAGAAGGACACTTTTTGGTCAATTGCTTTTATCTCTCCCAAGCTTCATAGAGGGATTCACCTTCTTTCTATTTGAAGGTTTGAACATCCACTCTAAGTTTGCTAAGCTTTTGAGGAGGAAAGAACTTGGCTAAGAAAGCCGTAACCAGCTTATCCCAAGAGTTCAGGCTATCTTTAGGTTGAGAGTCCAACCATATTCTAGCTCTGTCTCTTACAGCAAATGGGAAAAGCATAAGCCTGTAGACCTCAAGATCAACCCCATTGGTCTTAACAGTATCACAGATCTGCAAGAATTCAGTTAAGAACTGAAAAGGATCTTCTGATGGAAGTCCATGAAACTTGCAATTCTGTTGCATCAGAGAAACTAGTTGAGGCTTTAGCTCAAAATTATTTGCTCCAATCGCAGGAAGTGAGATGCTTCTTCCATAGAAGTTAGAAGATGGTGCAGTAAAGTCACCAAGCATCTTCCTTGCATCTCCACCATTGTTATTATTTTCGGCCATGTCTCCTTTTTTAAGATTCTCTATAAGGTTTTCTCTAGATTGTTGTATTTTAGCTTCTCTTAGTTTCTTCTTCAGAGTCCTTTTAGGTTCAGGATCTGCTTCAACAAGAATGTTCTTGTCCTTACTTCTGCTCATATGAAAAAGAAGGGAACAGAAAATAATAGGAATCCTCTTTGCCACAGTAGAGAGGTTCCTTTATGTGAGTAGAAGAGAAGAAAAAGAATTCGAACACAGAAAGAGGGAGAGGGTTCGAAGTTTTAAGAAGAAGAGAAGTGTTAGTAGATAAATAAAATAATTAGAAAGAGATGAGGGGGAGAGAATTTCGAAGATTAGAAGAAGAAAAATATTTTTATTTTTATTTTATTTATTAATTAGTATTTGAAAAAGTTAGAGAAAATAATTAATTAATTAAAAAGATTTTTAAAAAAGAGGGAGGTGATTTTCGAAAATTAGGAGAGAGAAATAGTTAGGTGGTTTTGAAAAAGATTTTGAAATTAATTTTAAAAAGATATGAAGTTAGAAAAAGATATTTTGAAAAGATATGATTTTGAAAAGATATGGTTTTAAAAAGATATGATTTGAAATGATTGAAATTATTTTGAAAAAGATTTGATTGAGAAGATATGATTGTAATTTATTTAAAAAAAGATATGATTGAAGAAGAAATTAAAAAGATTTGATTTTGAAAAAGATTTTGAAAATTAAAGTTGATTACTTGACTAACAAGAAACAAAAAGATATGATTTTAAAATTTAAAGATTGAACCTTTCTTAATAGGCAAGTAACAACTTGAAATATTTGAATCTAAAAATTAAATGTTAGTGAGATTTTCGAAAATATGAAGTAAGAATAGGAAAAAGATTTTGAAAATCAATTTTTTAAAAAAAATTAAAAAATATATAAAATTAAATGAAAAATATTTGATTTTTGAAAAAGATTTGAAAAGATAGAATTTTGAAATTGAAATTTATGAGTAAAACAAGGAAAGATATATTTTTTACTTTTTGAATTTTTAATGATGAGAGAGAAAAACACTAAATTGAAACAAAACATAAAAATTATGAATCAAAACAACTAATGCATGCAAGAACACTTTGAATGTCAAGATGAACACCAAGAACACTTTGAAGATCAAGATGAACATCAAGACTTATTTTTGAAAAATTTTTAAGAAAAGAAAAACATGCAAGACACCAAACTTAGAAATTTTCAAACTTTAGACACTAATAATTCAAAAATGCATATGGAAAACAAGAAAAGACACAAAACAAGAAATTTTAAAGATCAAACAAGAAGACTTACCAAGAACAACTTGAAGATCATGAAGAACACCATGCATGAGTTTTCGAAAATTTTTAGGGAAAAGTTAAAACATGCAATTGACACCAAACTTAAAATTTGACACTAGACTCAAACAAGAAACACAAAATTTTTGGTTTTTATGATTTTATTAATTTTTTTAGTTTTTTTTTAAGAATTTTTCGAAAATAAAAGAATAAAAACAAAAAGCTTGAAATTAAAATAAAATTACCTAATCTGAGCAACAAGATGAACCGTCAGTTGTCCAAACTCGAACAATCCCCAGCAACGGCGCCAAAAACTTGGTGCACAAAATCGTGATCGTTCATTCCTTGGTAACGGCGCCAAAAATTTAGTACGCACATTCATAATCTTAATTCTTTGTCACAACTTCGCACAACTAACCAGCAAGTGCACTGGGTCGTCCAAGTAATAAACCTTACATGAGTAAGGGTCGATCCCACAGAGATTGTCGGCTTGAAGCAAGCTATGGTCACCTTGTAAATCTCAGTTAGGCGGATTCAAATGGTTATAGAGTTTTAACAATTAAAAGATAAATAAAACGTAAAATAAAGATAGAGATACTTATGTAATTCATTGGTGAGAATTTCAGATAAGCGTATAGAGATGCTTAGTTCCTTCTGAATCTCTGTTTTCCTACTGCTTTCATCCAATCCTCCATACTCCTTTCTATGGCAAGCTATATGTTGGGTATCACCGTTGTCAATGGCTACATCCCGTCCTCTCAATGAAAATGGTCCAAATGCGCTGTCACCGCACGGCTAATCATCTGTCGGTTCTCGATCATACTGGAATAGGATTCAGTAATCCTTTTGCATCTGTTACTACGCTCAGCACTCGGGAGTTTGAAGCTCGTCACAGCCATCCCTTCCCAGATCCTACTCAGAATACCACAGACAAGGTTTAGACTTTTCGGATCTCAGGAATGGCCGGCAATAATTCTAGCCTATACCACGAAGACTATAATCGTAGATCAGGAGGCTAAGAGATATGTATTCAAGCTTATTTGCATGTAGAACGGAAGTGTTTGTCAGGCATGCGTTCGTAAGTGAGAATGGTGATGAGCGTCACATAATCATCACATTCATCATGTTCTTGTGTGCGAATGAATATCTTAGAGAAGAAATAGGCTTGAATTGAATAGAAAAACAATATTACTTTGCATTAATTTATGAGGAACAACAGAGCTCTACACCTTAATCTATGGTGTGCAGAAACTCTACCGTTGAAAATACATAAGTGAAAATAGGGTAGACATGGCCGACTGGCCAGCCTCCCATGGAGGTCTCAGAACGTAAAAGTTACATAATGTGTTCCAGAGATCTAAAATTGATCAAAATATGTAAATACAATAGTAAAAAGTCCTATTTATACTAAACTCGTTACTAGGGTTTACAGAGATAAGTAAATGATGCAGAAATCCACTTTCGGGCCCACTTGGTGTGTGTTTGGGCTGAGCATTGAAGCTTTCACGTGTAGAGGTCTTCCTTGTAGTTAGACGTCAGTTTGTAACTTATTTCTGGCGTTTAACTCTGCTTTGCAACTTGTTTCTGGCGTTTAACGCCAGAATCGGGCAGAAAACTGGCGTTCAGTTTTCATCATCTAATCTTAGGCAAGGTATGAACTATTATATATTTCTGGAAATCCCTAGATGTCTACTTTCCAACACAATTAAGAGTGCACCAATTGGGTTTCTGTAGCTCCAGAAAATCCACTTTGAGTGCAGGGAGGTCAGAATCCAACAGCATCTGCAGTCCTTCTGCAGCCTCTGAATCAGATTTTTGCTTAAGTCCCTCAATTTCAGCCAGAAAATATCTGAAATCACAGAAAAACACACAAACTCATAGTAAAGTCCAAAAATATGATTTTTATTTAAAAACTAATAAAAATATATTAAAAACTAACTAAATCATACTAAAAACTATGTAAAAACAATGCCAAAAAGCGTATAAATTATCCGTTCATCTGACGCGTACGCGTGAGTCACACATACGCGTGAGTTGCCCCTTTTTTTATGCAGAATGCAGGTGATTATGCAGAATTTTATAAATAAATATTGAAAAAAATAAAATAAAACGAATAATAAAAAGTGACGATCATACCATGGTGGATTGTCTCCCACCTAGCACTTTTAGTTAAAGTCCTTAGTTGGATATTTGGTGAGCTCCTTGTCATGGTGGCTTGTGCTTGAATTCATCTTGAAACTTCCACCAATGCTTGGACTTCCAATAAGCTCTAACATCTCCAAGTGAATTCACCAAGCCTTGGCGAAGTTCTTTACAAGCTTCGAGCTCTCAAAGTTGATCCTCTTGTATGCCGGGGTCCCAAATCTTATTTCCACACCCGTATTCAAGTTGATCATCATGATTCCATTCGGGTGGTTTAGCCTTGGAATTCTTGTGTAAGCACCCATACATCCTCCTGGACCCATTCACTTTGGTTCTATACCAACCATTGTTATCAAACCTTGAGCGTGCAACCATCATGAACCTAGAGTGATGTTTCCAGCCACTACACAATTCTCCCTTGCTCTTCAATTCGTAAAGAGCTCTAAGTTGACCATCCATTTCAAGCAACCCATACTCAAGTTGAATTAGAAAGCCTAAAGATAAGAGATTTACTCACTTGAATGGTGTAAAGGATGATGGTGACTTAGGAAGGGGGACCTCCCCACACTTTGACAAAGCAAGGTCCACTCCCTTGTGCTCCTCTCTGATGATCTCCACCTCTTGACAAGGTTTTTCAACATTAACCTCGTCTTCAAGTTCAATGGGAGAGGATTCACTTGTGGATAGAAATTCATTGATTCTTGAATTCATCTCTTGATCAACCTCCTCCAAGTTTTCAACCATGACATGCCTTAGAGGTTGTACACCCTCCTCAACATCAAATTCAAACGTCTTGGAAGGAGGCTCTATGACTTGAGTTTCCCATGGAGGTTCTGCATCTCCTAAGTCCTCAACCACTTCCTCTTCTTCAATAATTTCAGCATTCTCCACTTGCTTTAGTACAAAATCCAGCTCCTCCTTGATGACTTCCACCTCTTGACAACTTTCTTCAAGGGTCTCTCCTACCTCTACCTTTCGGGCCTCATCTTGCTTCTCTTGAAGTATGCATGCGTGAACCTGATCCATTACGTCCCTAAGACGATCCCTTCTCTCTTGTTCCATGTCAATAGCGTAATTGGGATCATGTTGCTCTTGGATTGACGGATATAGGTAAAAAGTAAGTGCACCAGAGCTTGGGGGTAAAGGATGGATCCATACGGGATATAAGAGCTTGGAGAGTAGAAGTGAGACCGGTGAAAGTAGAGATAAGTGTGGTTTGAAGCTCCTGTTGCCCTTGACGAATAACACTAAAGGTATCGTCTATGGGAGCTTGGGGTGTATAGGAGGGTACATTTGTTGGAAGAAAGGGCTCATAATGGGAAGGTGGTTCTTCTTGGTAAGGATATGGAGACGGTGAATATTGAGGTGGTGATTCTTGGGGGTAATTGTGTTGGAATTAGGGTGGGTCTATATATGGTTCATATGGTTCATATGGTGGTTGGTTAGGTGGGTATGGACTGGGGTCATATGGAGGGGAATGGTGGAAAGGGGCTTGTGAGTATGGTGGTTCAAAACTATGTTGAGGAGGGGGTTCATATGTATATGGTGGGGCTTGTTGGTAACTACAAGGAGGTCCACCATATCTATTGTCTTGATGCGCACCTCGGAATGGCTCTTGCTCATAGTACATTGGTGGAGGTTGGTTGTCACGAAAAGGTCCACCATAACCATGGTCTTAGGATGCATGATGCACCCCAAAGACTATGTTGGTATAGAATTTCTCAATTAAATCCCGTTGCAAGTATAGCTCTTTCCAACAACAATCCTCGAGTATCAAATTTAGAAGGGAAATTAGTTGTCACAAGTTCAACCCCAATAAAAATAACCGAAGTATTCAAACCTCGGGTCCTCTCACAAGGAATGGGCAAACATGTGCTTCAACATTGGTTAGAAATCCGGGGTTGCAAGTCATGAGCAAGAAATTAAACTAAGAATCTTAACAAGCAAGTAATCTTGGAATGCAAGAAACTAATTCAATTGACTAAAGTAATATACAAATAATTCCAAACTAAGAAAATAACAACCAATGTAATTCTATTCCAAACTAAACAAGTAACTATAACTAAGACAAGGCAATCAAGGTTTTTGGGTTTTCAAATATAAATGACAAAAGCAACTCTTGGCTAGACATGGGAATTGGGGTCACTATCCTTGTCTAATAACCATATCTTGACAATTATGAGGAACCAAACTCATTAAGTTTACTTCTACACTTGAAGTACGTTAAATGGTTTGGTCAACATCAACCCATAAAGTCCAACCTAACTACCAATTAGCTTGATAGTAGGCTAGTGTCAATGGCTATCAAATTGACCACTAAGGGTTCCCAAATCATCAAATCCATTAAACCCAATGACTCAAGCTTACCCAATTCCCTTAGCCTAGGCCAAGAGTAAAAAGGACTACTCCATAATCAAAGGAAACATTTCATCAAACACATGGTAAGCATGAATAAAACACCTATTTAAATTGTAATTAAATTGGAACTAACAAGTACCCACTAACAATTATCAACATACAATCATTCAAACAACACAATTCATCATGGAAATCATCAATGAAATAATAACAAATCAAGATCTACAAGATTCATGAAATGGGTATAAAATGACAAACAACAAGGAAACATAAAACTAACACAAGATCTAAACAAAATTATACTAGAGAATTCAAATTGAACAATTAAAACTAGTAATTAACAAGATCCAATTCAGAATTCAACAAGGAAAGATCAAATTAAAGCTAGATCTAGAGAGGAACAAGGATTTCTCTCTCTAGAAGAATAAAGAACCAAAACTAGCTAAAAATTATGTCTATGTGTAAAATAATTGATCCCCCTTTCCCACTAGCATCCTTGGGTCTTTTCCATGCAGAAACAGCTTGAATTTAGGCTTGATGAGCCTTAGAAATCGCCAGGCACGATTTCCTTTAATGAGATCACGTGCAGCCTTCCGTGCGTGCGCGCCATGCGTGCGTGCGCGCTGATTGCTTTTGTAATCCACGCGTGCGCGCCATGTGCACGTGCGCGTCGATGGGATTTTTCTTATCTGTGAGGATGCATCCCGCCTTGCGTGCCGCTTCCATCTATCCTCATGCACGCGTGCGCGTGAAGTGCGTGTGCGCGTCCATGATGGAATTTCCAAAATTCAAATCTTTATGTTTCTTCCTCTTTTGCATGCTTTCTTTCTCTCTTCTAGGCCATTCTTGTCCTATAATTCCTGAAATCACTCAACAAATATATCATGGCATCGAATGGCAATAAAAGAGGATCAAAATATAGCAATTCTAAGGCAAAATAAGCATGTTTTTCATCATGAAGCAAAATTAGGAAGAGAACACAAAACCATGCAATTCTAGTGAATAAATGTGAGAAATATTGACAAAACCCCACAAATTCTACACAATATAAACCACAAAATTGGGGTTTATCAAATCTCCCCACACTTAAACCAAGCATGTCCTCAAGCTTAAAACAAAAAGACCAAAGATCATGGTGAGAAAGGGTTTATGAAATGCAAACTACCTAAGTGAATACATGCAACTAAAGTAAAATCGTCTATCTACTTGGTCATGGGTAAATCTATCCTCCAAGAACACATATGAGCATACGGGGTGAAAATGATATGTAGTTCATAAATCCTACCAATTTGAACATCAACATGAAGTGCATATAACTTGCTAGAAGAACGCTTGTGAAAGCCGGAAACAAGGAGTTGAGCATCGAACCCTCACCGAAAGTGTATCCACTCTATTCGCTCGAGTGTATAGGGTTCGTCACTCAATCCTCTTCTAATCATGCTTTCCAAGATTTGTCTTTCATCTAACAATCAACAATTGCTTAATGCATGCTTACAAGTATCATGAAGTCTTATTCATGGGTTGTAATGGGGCTAGGGTGAAGGTAAGGATGTATATGGTCAACTGAGCTTAAAATTTGAGTCCTTGATTAACCTAAGATCCCACTAGACACATAGAACAACCTATACAACTATAATACAATACCTAGCTACCCATACGTTTCACTTTTCGCATACTCATGCATTCTCTTCAATTCACAACCCACATGCATTGTTATTATTACCTTGTCTTGGGCCATTTTTATCCCCTTTCATTTCTTTCTCTTTTTTTTTTGTTCCCCTTTTTCTTGGGGTTTCATGTACAAAAGTTCTAATGCATATGGATCAATCATTCAATACAGCAGTATGTTCCCAAATCCTAGAATTTTCAATTACAACTACAATACACCTCTTTACATCTACCCAAATTCCCAAGTATACCCTCCCATTTGAATGACACACACCCTAACTTACCTAAGCTAATCAAGTATCCAAATCTAGGGACATTCATTGTTTTTCGCTTAGGGTTGTTGATCTGCTCTTTTTAAGAACAAAGAGGGTTTATCATAGGCTCAAAACTGGTTGGCAATGCTAGATAAAAAGGTTAAGGCCATTTGGGAAAAGTGACTATTGAAATGATGGCCCCAATCATGTAAATGCATTCATACACAAAGTAATGGACATATAGAATCAGACAAAGCAAGGATTACAATCATAGAGAGAACAATGCACACAAGAATGTGAATTAATGGTTAGAAGATATAACCACACAATAGGCTCAAAACTCACATGCTCGTGTTCTTAGCTCAATCACTATGTTCCAAAATATATTCTTGAAGCAAGTTTTTCGCAAAAAAATATTTTTCAAAATTGGTAGGGTACCCCAAAACACAGTTTCTTGGGGAAGAAGTCATTATTTTGACCAAGTAACTCTATAGGAACTAGCTATCATGCAAGGGGTATTTACAAACAAAACTAACTACACATGCAATGTACTAACTACTAAGCAAAAGATAAATCCATGGGTGTTGGAAGAAAGAGATTGTTACCTATGGAGATCGGCCGAACGACCACCCCACACTTAGAATTTAGCACGGTCCTCTGTGCTACCAACAATGCACAAAGGATGGTCAGGACCGGAACCTTCACTATCCCCTCCATCAGAGCTTTCATCACTTGGGTTTGAGGTGGACGTGGATATTTTGGGTTCCTTCATGCTAGGGGTAAAACAATGCAGAAGCTTCTTGATGTAAGTGTACCGGCGTTGGTTGTGCCGCTCATATCTATCAATCTTCCGGTGTAGATTTTCTATCCTTTGATGTGTGGATCTTTGTCGTGGTGGTGGCAATGAGGTGGAAGGAATAGTTGAGTGAAGGGCTATGTCAAGGCTTGGGTTGTTCATGGGAAGATGTAAGTATTTTTCGCTTGGGACCACATCGCCCTTAGCCGGAATTATAGCCTTCGTATCCGTGTCTTCCCAAGGAACACCCACAGCAGCAACTAAATCGGATACCAATGCTGGAAATGGCAAATTGCCCTGGGCATGGACTTGTCCCATCGCTTGCTTGACAAGAAGTGGAATGTTTACCGGTCTTTCCGTGAGAATACACCAAACAAGCAAAGCGAGATCCGCCGTAAAGGACGACTTATGAGTGCTAGGTAGCACATAGTGGGATAGGATCTGGGCCCAAGCTCTCACTTCTACAGTGAGGAAACGTGCGTCAATGCACTTGGGCCTCATCCTGAATCGACCATGGGTCCAAAATGTCTCTGGTTCAGCAATGACTCGGAGGATCAAGTCCCAATCAAATCCAAACTTTTCTCGCTGACTTAAGACCTCTTGGTAGCCATCCATGTCACTTGGTACCGGTAAGACATTAAGCACTTGCTGAATAGCTTCTTCTAAAATTGATACTTGCTTCTGGCGCACGTATACCGATTGAAGAGAGGAAAGATGGTAGTTAGTGTAGAATTCTACCACCCATGAGAGGTTGACCTCTTGTGGTTTTCTCAGAAGAAAGTCCCATCCTCGCCGTTCAATGCGGGGTAGAATACAAGGAGCAACCTTGTCCGGCAGAGCAAGTATATTGCTCAGCATGATAGTTCCTCTCAACCATGGCGGGAAACATAAGTTCACAGAAGCGGTTGGGGAACTTTGAAGAATCCTTTGCCGGTTTGCTCTTCTCGTTCTCGTCAATAGGAGCGGGTGCCTTCGCCTTCTTAGATAGGGGTTTGGCTCCTAATGAAGAGTGCGCCTTAGAGTTTGACCTTTGGGGTGCCCTCTTTGCGGCCGGTTTCCTTGAAGCTTTCTCCTTGCCTTCTTGGTGGCCATCCTGAAAAAGGAAGGGAAATAGGAAAGCATTAAACCCAAAGAACCATATCAATAAAAACATGTAAGTGAAAGATAGTGCCCAAAAGAAATATTGCAACAAAGTAATCATAGAAACATGGGTCACAACACTTGGCATGGGATGCAAGAGAAAGTAAACCATGCAATATGGCATGAGAAGAATAATCTCAAGCATCCATAACAAAGAGCAAGTCATGTTCAATGAGTATCTAATTAGCAAGCAAAGTAGACTCAATGCGTATAGAAGACAACAAGTGAGTGAGGAGGAAGCACCAAATTGAATATATATGATTAAAATAAACCAAGATGACATTCGTGCATTTCCTTGAACACTTGGTGTGCAGTTATCAAGCAATGAGCAATTACGAGATACTCAACCAATTTGAAGCCCAAAATGAAATATCAATCATCACATAACATCACTTACATGACAAAGACAATGAAAACGATTAAGAAGAACCATCAAAGCAAATTAAATTTAAATTCAACAACCATGGAAAAACATGAAGAAGGAAAAAGTAAACAAACAAAAAGTAAGTAGTAAAAGCGTGCAACTAAAAGAGAAAATAAGTAAATAAACAAGAAAAATCTAACTAGAAGAAGAGATTATGCAAAGAAAGTAATAGATGTGATATGGAAGAAGTAAAACCTTAAGAAGTGTAAAAGAACAAGGTGGAGTTTTCTTTTGTGAAGATGAAAAAGAGAAGAGAGAGATGTAGGGCCACCGGAAATGGTGGTAGTCGCCAGTAAGTGGCCGGAGACGGTGGTAAAGTAAGGAAGAAGAAAGAAGAGAAGAGAGGTGATGGAGAAGGAAGAAGAAAGAAATAAGAAAGAAGATGGGAGAGGGATAAGAGCAGGGCGCGCCAGCTTTAAAACTGGTTTGCGCGACCGGTGCGCGCGCGCACGGTGCGCTGGCGCGTCGGTGAAGGTTAGTCAAGGGACGCGCGCGTCATTGGTGCGTACGCGTGAATACAGCTGTGCCCTTGGCACAGGACAAGCACAAAGTTGGCCTAAGTCTCGGGTAATTTGTACCATAGTTGGCATGCAGCACAGACGCTCGGACGCGCACAGTGCGTGGACGTGTGCATGAGTGGATTGGCGACCGGTGCGGGCGCGTCGGTACAGGCACAGGTTAGGCACAAGTATGACACAACTCTCTGATTTTTATAGCAGGGAGTTCAGATCGCACCAATGGCGCGCGCGCGCACAGTGCGCTTGCACGTCGATGATCAAATTGCAAGGGGCGCACAGGCGGTACGTACGCTGGCGCGTGGGTGCCTAGCACGAAATGGGCACAAAGTGGGCATGAGTCTCGGGTTTTAGGCCCAAGAGTAAGAAATACACCTCCGGCGCGCTCGCGCACGATTCGCTCGCGCGTGGATGCTCTTTTTCCTTGCTTTTTTTATATACAACATAGGAAAAAGCTATTCTATCACATTTTTGGCAGGTGTTCAAGCTAGTAGTCAAGAAAACACTTATAAATTCATGCACCATTCAAGACAAAGCATTTTCTCTAACTTCAATAATTCGTCCATACCAAAATGATGAAATCTATCTAGATATCCTAGTTATCCAACAAGAACAACAAAACTAGCAATCCTATGCAATCAACAACATTTAGAAGTCACAAAATTCACAAGAATCTAAGGCTAAAAGCAAGATGGTATACACAAGGAAGATCTTACCACGGTGGGGTGCCTCCCACCAAGCACTTTTCTTTAACGTCCTTAAGTTGGACGGTCCTTTGCTTAAGCTTCCTCTCCCTTTGGTGCATCCGTTAGCAGGAACACCTCTAGCTCTTTTGGGAGCTTGTAGCCATGGTACTTCTTCACTCTATGTCCATTCACCTTGAAAGTTTCTTCACTTTTAGGATCAAACAACTCCACCACTCCATAGGGCTTTATCTCCTTCACCTTGAAGGGTCCTTTCCATCTAGAATGCAGCTTGCTAGGCATGAATCTAAGCCTCGAGTTGTAGAGGAGAACCTCATCACCTTCTTGAAAATCCTACTACTGGATGTGATGATCATGAAATGCCTTAGTTTTTTCCTTGTAAATCCGGGCATTCTCATACACTTCGCTCCTCAAACACTCGAGCTCCTCTAGCTGTAATTTCCTGGCCACTCCCGCCTTGGTTGGGTCCATGTTGTACTGCTTTACCGCCCAATAGGCTTTATGCTCGATCTCCACCGGAAGGTGGCATGCCTTACGATAGACGATCCGGAAGGAACTCATCCCTAACGGAGTCTTGTAGGCCGTCCTATACGCCCATAGTGCATCTCCTAACCGGATGTTCCAATCCTTCTTTTGTGGATTGACCACTTTCTCCAAGATTCTCTTGATCTCCCAGTTGGACACTTCTGCTTGTCCATTGGTTTGCGGATGATAAGCAGTGGCAATCTTATGCAATACCCATAGTGCTTGAGCAGTGCCTCTACTTTCCTGTTACAAAAGTGGGATCTTTGGTCGCTCACGATTGCTCGTGGCGACCCATAACGGCATACAATGTGATTTCTAATAAAAGAAACAATGGTATTGGCGTCGTCAAGGTAGGTAGGTATTGCTTCTACCCACTTTGACACGTAGTCAACCGCTAACAGAATATATAGATACCCACTTGAGTTGGGAAATGGTCCCATAAAGTCAATGCCCCATACATCAAATATCTCACAGGACAACATAGGTTGCTGAGGTATCTTATCTTTTTGGGACGTGTTTCCCGACTTCTGACACTGATGGCAAGACACACAGAACTGGTTAGCATCCTTGAACAAGGTTGGCCACCAGAATCCACAATCCAATACCTTTTTAGCTGTCCTTTGTGGGCCAAAGTGGCCACCATATTCGGACGAATGGCAAGCTTCAAGAATAGGTTGAATTTTAGATTCTGGCACACATCTTCAAATTACTTGGTCTATGCCTCTCTTCCACAAGTGAGGGTCATCCCAAATGTAGTTTTTGGAATCACTCCTCAACTTGTCCCTTTGGTTTTTAGAAAAGTTGGGAGGGAAGATTTTTGCAACCAGGTAGTTCACCATTGGGGCAAACCAAGGAAAGCTATCCGACACAGCATGCAAACTATCCAATGGGAATGAGTCATTGATTGGAAATGGGTCAAATTTTAAATTCTCAAGGCGGCTTAAATGATCCGCAACTAAGTTTTGAGACCCACTCCGGTCCCTAATCTCAATGTCGAATTCTTGCAAAAGCAAGATTCAACGTATGAGTCTAGGTTTTGACTCATTCTTTGTCAATAAGTACTTTAAAACTGCATGATCTGTGTATACTACTATCTTGGACTCTAGCAAATAAGATATGAATTTATCTAAAGCATGAACAATAGCTAGGAGTTCCTTTTCCGTAGTGGTATAGTTGGATTGTGCTGCATCTAGTGTCTTAGAAGAGTAAGCAATGACATAAGGGAGTTTACCATCGCGCTGTGCAAGCGCGGCACCTACAGCATGGTTTGACGCATCGCACACTATCTCGAATGGCAACGTCCAATTGGGGCCTCGCACAATCAGTGCTGTGGTAAGAACTCTCCTTAACTTTTCAAATGCATTCACACATGCACTGTCAAACTCAAAATTCACATCTTTTTGGAGTAGGCGCAACAATGGCAAAGCAATTTTGCTAAAATCTTTGATAAAGCGCCTATAGAATCCTGCATGTCCCAAAAACAAGCAGACCTCCCTCACAGATGAGGGGTGAGGTAAAGTGGTGATAACATTGACCTTGGCTGGGTCTACTGAAATGCCTTCATGAGAAACTACATGTCCCAACACTATGCCTTCTCTTACCATAAAGTGACATTTTTCAAAATTCAAGACAAGGTTAATGTCAACACATCTAGCTAAGACCTTGGCCAAGTTCTCTAAGCAACAATCAAACAAAGTTCCATAAACACTGAAGTCATCCATAAAGACTTCCAGACAATTCTCCATTAGATCGAAAAAGACACTGGTTATACACCGCTCAAAAGTAGCAGGTGCATTACATAGTCCAAATGGCATCCTTTTGTAGGCAAAGGTTCCAAAAGGGCAAGTAAATGTTGTCTTTTCCTGATCTTCAGGAGCGATGTGAATCTGGAAGTAACCAGTGAATCCATCAAGAAAGCAATAATGGGATTTACCCGCTAAACGGTCCAGCATCTGGTCGATAAAGGGCAAAGGGTAGTGGTCCTTTCTTGTAGCGGCGTTCAATCTCCTATAATCGATGCACACTCACCACGCATTTTGTACTCTCTTGGTGACCACTTCACCATCATCCTTTTTAACCGCAGTGATGCCGGATTTCTTGGGAACAACCTCCTATACCCGCATCAAGTAGCCTAGTGACCTCCTTCTTTACCCTAATAATGGAGGAAAGTCAAGTGAGAGTAACTAGCTTGAGTCACAAGTCCTAGTCTCACCCTAGGAAAGTCTAGCTTTAGTGCACTCCAAGTCAATTAGCAATTCTCAATTCCTAGTCAACAATTGATATTCACTATTCAAGTGTCTCCAATAACTCAACCCCTAAGCCAAGTGAGAGAAATCTACTCCATAGCTAGGGTTGTCATTATCACAAACAATTGGTAGGCAATCATAAAAGACATGATGTAATTGAGAGAAGATAATTGAATTAAAGCTATCTAATCCAAACAATCATGAACAATCAAGCAATTGAATGAAATTCCTCAATTCATTAATCACAATTCAAGGTAACAATATCACAAATCTAGATCTAAGAGATTGAATCAAAAGAGCATTAATTGAGAGTAGAAGAATAGTAGATCTATAACTTGTATCAAAGTAAAAGTGAAGTAGCAATGGATCTCACCAAGAAATCAAAGGAGAATTACAATGGAGAAAGTGAAATCCTAGAGAGAAGTTGGAGTTTCTCTCTCTAAAAACAAAATGTTACTTATTGCCTAAGAAATGCATGAAACTACTCTAAAACAAACTAAAAATGGCTTGTGAAACTAGCCAAGATGCCCTGGCATCACACATTAGAGGAGGTTGTTACCGAAAGGGTTGATCAAATCCTTGTGGCTCCTCCCATCTTTGATTGTCCCAACCTTGATGCATGTTCTCATTATAGCTTCTATTCCATACAACATAATTTGAACCAAACTCATAGCCAAAGGGGTGAGAATTCATACTATCAAGAGAAAATAAAAACAAAAACTAATAAGGAATAATGAAACTAAACTCCTAAAACTAGAAACAACTAACAAAGAAATAAAAAAGCAAAATTATTCACAATAACCAATAATAAGGCACACGTTTGCAATTCCCCGGCAACGGCGCCATTTTGACGAGTGGATTTTTCGTGGTTTAGAATTTCACAAATAAATTCTCGTTACAAGTATAGTTTCTAAACTAACAAACAATCCTCTCATACAAAAACTTGGTTGTCACAATTAACAAACCCCTAAAAATAATAACCGAAGTATCCAAACATCGGGTCATCTCTCAAGGAATTGCAGGGAAGTATGCTACTATTGGTTATGAGATAGTATATTTTTGGGTTTTTGAAAGGTTGAACAAGGAATGTAAATGACAAGAAAATAAACTAATAATTAAGAAAAGTCTTAACAAGTATTGAGAATTGGAATTCCTATCCTCATTATCATCATCAATTATGATAGTAATTATCCATTGCTCCCACTTAGTCAGCCTCTAACTATGAAGGAAAGTCAAGTGGATAAATCAATTTGATTCCTCAAGTCCTAGTCAACTCTCAAGGAAAGACTAGAGTTAGTGGAATTCAAATCAACTAGCAAGTCTCAAATACCAATCAATAAAAGACCTTTGATAATTCAAGAGTCTCCAATTAATCAATCCAAGTTAAGAATAGGAAAATCTAACTTAAAATCCTCCCAAGCATTTTATCAAACACTTGGAAAGCACAATATAAAAGTATAAAAAAGCAATGAGAGATAATAAAATCCAAACAATCAATTGAAAGAATCAATAACATAAATTGAAGAAAGCAATCATAAATATGAAATACCTCAAATTGTATTAAATAGAAAATCAAATCTAATATGAGAATTGATAAACTAAAATAGCAACATAAAGTAATCAACAAGGGAAATAAATAAACTAAAGTGCTAGAGCTAATAAGAGTAGAAAAGAAACTAAATTGAAATAAGATAAAATTCAGAAATTGAAAAGGAATAAATTAAGAACCCTAAAACCTAGAGAGAGGAGAGAGCCTCTCTCTCTAGAAAACTACATCTAAAACCTAAAATTATGTGAATGAAAGTTGTGTGAGTGAATGAATGATTCCCCCACTCTGCAGCCTTTAATCTGTGTTTTCTGGGCCAAAAGGAGCCCAGAAATCGCCCCCAGCATCTTCTGCAATTTCTGCACGTGGCGCATGTCACGCATACGCGTACGTCACGCGTACGCGTCGATGGTCTTCTTCGCGTGTCATGCATACGCGTGAAGCACACGTGCGCGTCACCTAACTGCATGGCAATAATGGCAAATTACATATCATTTCGAAGACCCAGATGTTAGCTTTCCAACGCAACTGGAACCGCCTCATTTCGACCTCTGTAGCTCAAGTTATGATTGATTTAGTACGAAGAGGTCAGGCTTGACAGCTTAGCAATTCCTTCAATTTCTTGCATTCCTTCCACTTCTGCATGCTTCCTCTCCGTCCTCTAAACCATTCCTGCCCAATAAACCCTGAAATCAATTAACACATATATCAAGGTATTGAATGGTAATAAAAGAGGATTAATAATTAGCAATTTTAAGGCCAAAGAAGCATGTTTCAATCAAAGCATAGAATTAGGAAGGAAAATGTAAAACATGCGAATTATATGAATAAGTGTGAGTTTAGTGGATAAAATGTACCACGAAATAGTGGTGCATCATATATATGTTTGTCCTCTCTCTCTCAAACATTTTTAGTAAACATTATTAGTATTAAAGATTTGTAGTTTTATATTTCATTTGTTGTTTTTTTTTTGTTTACAGGAAAACTATGTTGAAGGGGAAATCAAACTTAATTAAGGTCAATTTTTTAAGAGCAAATGTTACAGAGTAAAAGTCACGAACTTGTGGACATGATGATAAATCTATTTGCTATTTAGCTATTTCAACTCTTTTTTGTTATTATATTTTTTGCAAAATTAGATGATATAGTTCGAGGTTCTCATGACTTAGGCTATAGTACTATAGTATTTTGAAAAATGATGATGATATAAGTACAAGTAGTTATGACCTATACTAGTATTATGTTATCTTACAATGATAATATAATGTGATTGTGGATCTTACAACAATTTTTATAAGTCAAATTTAATGGGAAATGTTCAATTATTTTTCTTTAGTGACTTGATTCAAATAGTTTAGATTATTTATTGACACTAAATAATTAAAAAAATTGGAGTTAATTTTATTCACGAGAAAACTACTATTGGAAATAAAGATTTATATATTATAAAAAATCGTTGTCAAAAATTACAAAAGACAACAGTGTTAAAACCGTTGTCAAAGATGATTACAAAATGGCAATGGTTTTAAAACCGTTGCCAAAAAATGACACCAATGGTAACGATTTAAAACCGTTATCTTAAACAACTATAAAATGGCAATGGTTTTAAAACTGTTGCCAAAAGCAACACCAATGGTAATGCTTTAAAACCATTGTCTTAGACGACTATAAATTAGCAATGGTATTAAAACCATTGTCAAAAAACGACACCAACGGTAACACTTTAAAACCGTTGGCTATGTGAAAAATAAAACTAAAACAGTTTAAAATCGTTGCCTATCCAGTTATGGTTTTAAACCGTTGGATCATGAAAGAGAATGGTTCAAAACCATTGCTTATCGAGTAACAGTTCGAAACCGTTGTTTAAAATTTTCTTTCAAAACTATTGTCTATGCCAGTAACTTTGGCAACGGTTTTTTTGTTACCGTTGCCTTAGGTAAAAAACCATTGCCAATGCGGTGCCTAAAGTTTTAGGAATAGTTTTTCGATCTACGACAACGGTTTTTTACTGTTACGAAAACCCTTATTTGTTGTAGTGCATGAAACTCAGATAAGGTAAAGTCAAGAACTTGCTCATTAGCCTGCTCCTAAGTCGTGTATACACACCAGGGCTATGACTATTTGTCACAACAAAGAATAAGAATCATTGCATACTCTCCTTCATCTCCCTTCTCCAACAGAGTGAACATAACCGAAGATGAACTGAATGTCCTTATATATATCAGGGATTGGAAAATACTTTTTTCCTTTTTTAGGGTTTTAAGTTCTTCTGATAATTACTATATGAAATTATTTGGTCTAGAAATCACATATGATTTTAATAATTTTGGGTTCTTGTAACTTGTAAGCCCTTTTTTTGGAATTTGTTTTCTATGTCCTTTGCAAAATATTTTGGGCTTCAAAAATAAATAAGTCCAAAAAATGTTACATATTATAGGCCTGAAAGTGAACCAAACAAAAAATCCACCCTAACAAGGTCATGTTTCAAATTTCTTAGCCATGCATTCTTCATATTTAAATAACATACCCTATGGGGTTAAAGTAAAATTTCATTATGAAACAACCACTCCCAAGAAATGGTCATAGGGCAACCTGACTGTTGCTAGGTCGCTGCTCATTTTACACACGTCATTTCATAAAGAGTCATATCAAATAAGAAAGGACGAGGCGCACCCTTCTCCTCATCCTGCCAAGTGTAGGCTATTATTCACCTATTTCTTAGATTTACAATTGAGCTTAATATGAACTTTTTTTTTATTTATGATATGTGATTTCCTTAAATGCAAATTCCTCCTTTATGATAACA
This sequence comes from Arachis ipaensis, assembly GCF_059453495.1. NCBI lineage: Eukaryota > Viridiplantae > Streptophyta > Magnoliopsida > Fabales > Fabaceae > Arachis > Arachis ipaensis. The sequence goes on from NC_142439.1 coordinate 101,430,036, forward strand.
TTTCTTTAATCCTTGTCTTTTTTTTCTTTTATCGTTGCTTTGTCTTCATTCTTCATATAATGAATTTCTTTTTCCTGATAATTCACATGGTTCTTCACAAATATTCTGCATATATAGCTTTTTGATAAAAAAAAATCAAGTGCACATATCATGTCATTAAATAATATTATATTTGTAACCACTGCAAAGCTTATCTTAAAATGATAGTTTGAATAACAAAAGTTTTTTTTGTTAAAAATGACCATAAAACTTGCATGTCAAAAAATTAACATTTTACATATTAAATTTATTTCTTTCCTTTTTTAGTTGTCATTTCAGTTTCTTCCCTCACAATATCTGTTATTAATTTTTTTATGATAGAATTATTAATTACACTCTTAATTATAAAATTGTTAAAAAATGATTATAATATCCTCATATTCATTAAGTAAAGATTAGTTAACAAATTAGTTTTAAGATGCTTATAATTTCTAGTTTTAAAATAATTGTATCTTCAGGTAAGACGACAAGTAAAAAGAAATAAAGCTAGAAATTGCAAATAAAATTTACTGAATTCTCTTTTTAGAGTAACAATTTAGTTTTTTAACTCTATTTATTTTAGAATAAATGTCTCATTTATATTTGTTAAATTTTAAAGTATTATACTTTATTTTTTGAGATTTTTTTATTTAACTTGCTGTGTTATATTTTTTGGTATCTACGTGAAAATATAAATTATTTTTTTATGAAAAATGTTAAAATTAAAAATTCTGGATGCAAAAAAATATTTTCAAAGAAAAATTTATGAACAGTATATGAATAAAAGTAAATAATAAATAGTAATTTTACTAATAAAGTTATGTAATAAAATGAATAACAATAAAATTATGTATGTGAAGATATTAATCTTTTAATTGATATAATATTTATGATAAGAACAATAATCTAAATAGATCCTCAAGGATGTGGACATAGGATAGATTTGTTCTCAACAAAGATTAACTATGTTTGAATTTTCCAATATTCTATGTCGTTAGCCAAATACGTCTTTAAGTCATTTTGACTCGTTGATGACTAACAAAGAATTCATGCGTTAACTATCGTACGTGACTGTTAAAGTGACATTTCTCATGTTCAGGATAATTGGATCCCTATTCAACGTAGCAAAAATGATGTCATTTACACTTAGTATAAACAATGTTGTTTTGAAAGGATAGATTCATCCCTGAAAAAGGGCTTCAAAAGGGAAATTAGTTTGTTTGATAATGCATTTTTTGGAGACTTATCTACGTTAGAAGTTACTTTTGGGGGAACCTGTTTATCTTATAAGATGTCTTATTTTCATGCTCTATTATATTATTCATATAGACTGAAACACCTAGACCATCTGATATATAGCTCAAAATGCTACAACTATCAATGTTCATCATGGGAATGTGGTGTTAATTTTTGAATGCAATTGATGGAGAGAGTGTTAGCAGGACACAAGCATCGTTAGGGGGCATATTAAAAAAAGAGAACACCCCAAATATAAGTGCATGATGTATGTGATAATTTCTATGCATTGCACAGAGGAGAACCCCAATAGATTGTCTTTCAATTGTCCTTACTTTAAGGTATTGCAGAGCTTTGTTTTATTTATGTAGGGTTAAGGGTTTAGGGTTTAGGGTTTAGGGTTTAGACAAATGTTATTAGTTGATATTGGTGATTAGTGTATATGTTGTGTTTATAGGAAAAACAATGATATTGTTATTTGTTTGTGTAGTTTGATGAGATTTTTTTGTTATGTGATGGATGTTGCAATTGAAGGAAGTGCAGCAGCTTGATAAATCACTATTTTATGGTTTATCTTATGCTCAATTGAGTGGTTTACAACTCTTTACTCACTTATTCATATAAATTTCATGGTTTTATATTTTCCTTCCTAATTTTGTTCTATAATTGGAAACTTGCTTTCCAAGCCTTTAAATTACCAAAAATTAATTCCCTCTTATCACCATTCGATGCCTTGATAGGTGTGTTAAATGATTTCAGGCTTTATAGGGCAGGAATAGCTTAGAGGATGGAAAGGATGCATGCAAAAGTGGAAGGAATACAAGAAACTGAAGGAACTGCTAAAGCTGTCCAACCTGAGGTCCAAATGAGGCGATTCCAGTTGCGTTGGAAAGCTAACATCTGGGGCTTCACAACGATATATAATTTACCATAGCTGTTCTGAAGATAGGCCACGTGTACGCGTGGATCACGCGGACGCCTGACCTGGAAAAAATGCAATCCGCGCGAACGCGTGGACGACGCGTACACTTGGCTCTGTAGCGACCTGTACGTACTAGAAATCACTGGGGGCGATTTCTGGGTTGTTTTTGACCCAGTTTTCGGCACAGAAAACATAGATTAGAGGCTATAAAGTGGGGGAATCACAAAATTCATACAACATTCATAATTCACAATTTTAGGTTTTAGATGTAGTTTTAGAGAGAGAGAGAGGTTCTCTCCTCTCTCTTAGGTTTTAGAATTAGGATTTCTCTTAATTTTAGGATTGCTTCTTCATTCCAAGTTCAATGTTCCTTTAAATTATTTTCTCTTCTACTTTTACTCTATTACTTTAGTTGATTACTTGATGTTGCCAATTTGGTTTATGGATTCCTATGTTTAATTTTATTTCCTATTTAATGCAATTTGAGGTATTTCAGATTTAAGATTGTTCCTTCTATTTATGATATAAGTAATTTAGATTTTTCCTTTTTGTCTTTGGTTGAGTAATTGGTGACACTTGAGTTGTCAAACTCAGCGGTTGATTAAAAATTGGGAATTGCTGATTGATTTGGATCCCTCTAAAGCTAGTCTTTCCACAGGAGTTGACTAGGACTTGAGGAATCAAGTTAATTGGTCTACTTGACTTTTCTTTATTTAGTAAGGTTTAACTAAGTAGGAACAATAAAAATTTTCATCACACCTGATAAGGATAACTAGGATGGGATTTCTAGTTCTCATACCTTACCAAGAGTCTTTATAATTATTAATTTATTTTTCTTGCCATTTAAATTCTTGTTCTCTATTTCAAAAACCCAAACGATACCCTTTTTCCATAACCAATAATAAATCATACCTCCCTGCAATTCCTTGAGAAGACGACCTGAGGTCTCAATACTTCGGTTATCAATTTTATTGGGTTTGCTTAAGTGACAACTAAAACTTTTGTATGAAAGGATTCTCTGTTGGTTTAGAAACTATACTTGCAACGAGATTATTTTTATAAAATTCTAGACTACACAAAAGTCCGTTCGTCAAAATGGCGCTGTTACCAAGGAGTTGCAAACATGTGCCTTATTATTGGTTATTGTAAATATTTTATTTTGCTTGTTTATTTGTTTTTATTTTTGTTTTTAGTTTTTATTAGCTACTATGAGTTTTCACCCCCGTCGCTTTGAGTTTAGTTTCTAATATTGTTGAAAAGAATGGAAGCTATAACAGGAACATGTATCGAGGTCAAACCAATCAAAGATGGAAGGAGCCGCGAGGATCTGATTAACCCTTTCGGCAACAACACCTTCCAAGATACGATGGACAACAACCATTCTGTGATGCATAACAAGACAATAGTTATGGTGGACCCTTTCGTGACAAACCACCTCCACCAAATTACTATGGTCAAGAGCCATTCCAGGGAGCGTACCAAGATGATGAATATGGTGGACCCCTTGTAGTTACCAACAAGCCCCACCATATGCTTATGAACCACCTCCCCAACATACCTTTGAACCACCAAACTCACAAGCCCCTTTACACCATTCACCTTCATATGACCCTGATCCACATCCACCACACCAACCACCACATGAACCACACCCAGAACCACCACCTCGATATTCACCATCTCCATATCCTTATCAAAAAGAACCACCTCCGCATTATGAGACCTTTCTCCCAACAAATGAACCCTCCCATCCATCCTAACCTCTATTGGATAACAACACACTCATCTCTAATATCATTGGTCTCACCTCTACACTCCAAAATTTTATATCCCGCATGAACCAACCCTCTACCTCCAATATTCAACCCTCAAGCTTTAGTGCACTTCCTTTTCAACCACATAATAATCTTTCCACCCCATCACCACCCTCTATGGAAGAGCACCCACATCCATCAATCCAAGAGCAAGATGATCCCTGCTATGCTATTGACAAGGAACAAGAGAAAAAGGATCGTCTTCGCGAATTCATACTTCATAAAAAGTTAGAGGAGGCCCTACAGGTGGAGACAGTGGAGACCCTTGAAGTCGAAGGAGTGGTTGAAGAATTAGTGAAGGAAGTCAACAAGGAGGAGCTGGATTTTGTACTTGAAGATGAAGGAATAGTTGAAAGGAGTTGTCATGGAAAGGAAATCATCAAGGATGAGTATGATTTTATATTAAAACAATTGGACAAAGCAGTAATTATTGAAGAGGAAGAAGTGGTTGAAGACTTGGGAGATGCAGAACCTCCATGGGAAGGTCCAGTCATAGAACCTCCTTCCAAGACATTTGAATTTGATGTTGAAGAGGGTGTACAACCTCCAAGGCATATCATGGTTGAAGACTTGGAGGAGGTTGATCATAAGATGGATTCAATTATTGATGAATTCTTACCTACAATTGAATCCTCTCCCAATAGACTGGACATGGAGATTAAAGAAGAAAAAGCACAACCTCCCATGCCCTTGGTAAGCAATGAAGAAGAGATTAAATTGGAAGAAAGCTACCACGAGGAAGAGGTTGAAATTGAAGAATCCTGCAAAGAGGTGGAAATTGTCAAGAAAGAGCACAAGGGAGTGGAGCTTGTAAGACTATTGGAAACACCTCTCCCAAAGCCATTACCATCCAATACAACATTCAAGTGGGTAAAATCCTTATCCTTGACCTTTACTTTTCCACTTGAATATGGTTTACTTGAGACAGATGGTCAACTTAGAGCTTTTTGTGGCTTTAAGAGTAAGAGGGAGATGGTTAGCGGTTGGCAACACAATCCTAGATTCATTGTGGTAGGAAGCTCACGGCTGAATTATCATGGTTGGAAGAATACTAAATTGTATGGGTCTAGGAAGCTCTTTGGACGCCTTAGTGAGAATTCAAATTACTTACCACCCGGATGGAATCATCATGATCAACTTGAAGACGAGTGTAGAATCAAGATTTGGGATCCAGAAATATATGAGGATCAATTTTGGAAGCTCAAAGCTTGTGAAGAACTCCATCAAAGCTTGAGGAATTTACTTGGTATTGATAGAGCTTATTGGAAGTCTAAGCATTGGTGGAAATTTCAAGACGAGTTCAAGCACAAGCCACCATAACAAGGGGCTCACGAAATGTCCAACTTAAGAACGTAAAAGCAAAGTGCTAGGTGGGAGACAACCCACCATGGTATGATTGTTTTGTTTCCGTCTTAGTTTTATTTTACTTTATTCTATTTTTATTTTTGTTAATGACTCTTCTCATAATCTCTGCATATAGCTGCATATAGCTTGCATCTACATTTGCATTCTGCATAAAAAAAAAAGCACGCGACACGCAAGCGTCGCTGACGCGTCCACGTCAAAGGTGCTTTCGAAATAGGAAGAAAAGAAGCAGAGAGTCACGCGAAAGCGTGGCTGGAGGCGTGCCTTAGGCACAAGCATGCCCATGCATAAGCGTCGATGACACGTCCGCGTCATTTGAAAAATTAGCCTCCTACGCGTGCGCGTTGCCATGCGCACGCGTGACCCTGCAAATTCGACGTAAAGAGGTATATGGCAGAGAGTTATGATGGAGTGGGGCTGGAATGATGCTGGAAGCACAAGCCCTATCACGCGAACGCATTCCCCACGCGTCCGCGTCGTTTTCAAAATATGGCCATTCACGCGATCGCGTCACCCACGCGCACGCGTCACCCAGATTTTTGGCAAAATGCGTATAAAACAGAGAGTTGTGCGCACACGAGGCTACACTCATGCCAATAGCACAAATCAGGTCACGCGATCGCGTGACCCACGCGTCCGCGTCACATGCGACGCACAGCTTATCCAGATCAGCGCCAGATATCATATCTTTTCTTCCCAAAATCCAAATCTTTTTCTTGCCCTTCTTATTTCTTTCCTCTCTCTTCTTCTTTCTTTATTGTTTCTCAATTTTTTACTTTCTCCTCCCTTATTTTTTCACATCCATTACCAAGGTTCTTTTCTTTCTTTCCCTACTTTTTACTTTTCTATTATTTTTATTTATGTTTTCTTCTTCTTTTTCTTTTCACTTTCATTATCTATATTTTCTTTTTCTTTTCTTTTTATTTCTTTAATTGGTGTTATCTATTTAATTGGGTGATTATTTTCTTTTACATTTTTCTTGTGAGTATATTAAGGAATTGTTTGACAATTAATATTACTTCTTGAAGGGTTGCTTGCATGTTCAATTTAATACTTTTGATAACATATTTACCATGCATGCTATGTGTTTGTGAAAAAGCCTGTATGGCATTTTGCATTACTTTTATGTTATTCTACTACTCTAATGCCTATTTTTCACAAAATCGCTTTTTATATATAATTCATTAAAAATAATTGTCAATACAAATAGGTTGTTAGTTTGAAAGAGTTGGTAATCAAATTGGGCATTTAATACTTGATCTATGCTACTCATGCCTTTGCCAGCATGCCAATAAACATCTTGCATCTACTTGCCATCACATGCACTTGCTATATTTCCATTGATGAACTTCTCACATGTAGTCGCGACCATGTGTTAACGACATCCTTCTTTACCGTGCATTGATTATCACTTGTACCATCCCCTTCCTTGCACTAACCCTTAGCTTTAAAAGTTACTTTCTTTTTCTCTTTTCAGGATGGCCACCAAGAAGGGTAAAGAGAAAGCTACTCCCAAACCACCGGCAAGGAAAGGAACAAAAAGAGCACTAGCTGTGGAGCCACCCGTCCACTTGTACATCTCTGCATGCACCGAGGACGGTGCAATCTTTAAGTGTGGGGAGGTCGATACCGATCTCCATAGGTTAGTTATTTTCTTCTCAACACCAATATATTACTTTATTTGTTAGTTCATTGTTGCATTTGCATGTTTAATTGCATGTTTGTTTGATTTTATGCATTTAGTTACTACTTGGTTAAAGTAATAAATTTTTTTTCAAGACTCTATTTTATAATATTTTGCTAAATTAAATTGAAAAAAAAAATTTCTGTTAAATTTGTTTGAAGACTGTAAATTAGAACATAGTTTATAGCTAAGAACACACAACCTGTGAGAGTTGAGCTTAATTACATGGTTACATTATTTAACCATAATATTTTATTCTTGTGTGTTTACTTCTCCATAATTGCAGACTTTACTTTGTTCTATTCTATATGTCCACTATTTAGTGTATTTACATGCTTGCATATGATTGAGGCCATTACTTGTTTTTTTTCACTTATCCCAAACAGCCTACCCTTTTATGTCACCCTTGTTAGCCACTTTGAGCCTTTTTAATCCCCATTTGTTCTATATTTTACCACATCACTAGCCTTAAGCGGAAAATAAGTAATCACCCTAAATTGAATCTTTGGTTAGCTTAAGATAGAGATTGTGTACCAACTAAGTGTGGAAAAACTGTGGGAACATGGGTTAATAAGGGAATGTGTTAAATTGACAAATTATTTGAAATTTGGGTGTATGCTCATGTGAAACCAAAATAATTAAAATACCATGTGCATTGATATGTTATGTTTACTTTTATATTTTTAATCAATAGAAAAAAAGAGAATATATATATATATATATATATATATATATATATATATATTTCTAGCATAAATAAATAAATAAGTAATTAAATAAGGGGACAAAATTACCCCAATGTTAAGTTAATGAAAAATCAATGCATATGTGATAAAATTAGAGAAAAGTTGATACATGAGTATGTAATGCAAAAGTGGAAATTTTGGGTAGCTAGGCATGATTTTAGGAGTACATAGAGTGTGTGTATAGGTGAAGAGCTTAGGTTAATTAAAGATTCATATTATAGCTCACTTGGCCATACATATATCCTCACCCTTACCTTAGCCCCATTAAAACCCTGAAAAGACCTCATGATGTTTGCATTGGTACATTAAATATTTGTTGATTGGTTAGATGAAGAACAAAGTTTAGAAAGCATGATTAGAGAAGAGTAGAGTGAATTACCCTATACACTTGAGAGATTAGAGTGCACATACACTACCAGTGAAGGTTCAATGATTGATTCTATGTTCTCTGCTTTCATGAGCTATCTTCTTACAAGTTTACTTGTCTTTCATTGTATAATTTGAATTAGTGAAATCTGATTTGTGTTTGTCTTGAAGAGCTTATTTACTTTTAACTAAGTAGGAAAAAACATTTTGCATTTAGTTGCATTCATATACATAGGTTGTATTGCATTGCATAAGTCTTACTTTTCCCTACTCATTTATTTTGTCTCCTTAAGCTAAGCAAGAGGACATGCTAAAATTTAAGTGTGGGGAGGTTGATAAACTACTATTTTATGTTTTATTCGATGCCGTGATCCGTGTGTTAAGTGTTTCAGGCTTTGTAGGGCAGGAATGACTTAGAAAATGGAGAGGAAGCTTGCGAAAATGGAAGGAACACAAGAAACCAAGGAGATGACCAGCAAACACCGACGCGCGCGCATGGCTCACGCGAGCGCGCGGAATGGAGAAAATTGCAGCGACGCGTGCGCGCACCTGACGCGTACGCGTGGATTGGAGTCTGCACAAATGACGCAAATGCGTGGACGATGCGTACGCGTGACAAGAAAAATCGCTGAATGACGCGCGGGCGTGGACGACGCGTACGCGTGACCTGCGCGATCTGTAGAATTAACAAAAAACGCTGGGGCCGATAATAGGCCGTGTTTTGACCCAATTTTCGGTCCAGAAACACAGAATAAAGCCAGGGAACATGCAAAGACTCAAGACACAATTCATACAATTTTCATATTCACAATTTTAGGTTTTAGATATAGTTTTAGAGAGAGATGTTCTCTCCTCTCTCTTTGGTTTTAGAATTAGGATTTCTCTTATTTTATGGTTATTTCTTCATTCCAGGTTCAATGTTCCTTTAATTTATGTTTCTCTTCTACTTTTATTTACTCTAATGCTTTTACTTGTTAATTACTTATGTTGCCAAATTGGCTTATGAACCTTCCCATGTTAGATTTGAATTTATGTTTAAATACAATTTGAGGTATTTCAGATTTAAGATTGTTCCTTCTATTTATGATATAAGTAATTTAGATTTTTCCCTTTTGGCTTTGGTTGAGTAATTGGTGACACTTGAGTTGTCAAACTCAGCGGTTGATTAAAAATTGGGAATTGCTGATTGATTTGGATCCCTCTAAAGCTAGTCTTTCCACAGGAGTTAACTAGGACTTGAAGAATCAAGTTAATTGGTCTACTTGACTTTTCTTTATTTAGTAAGGATTAACTAAGTGGGAGCAATAACAATTCTCATCACACCTGATAAGGATAACTAGGATGGGATTTCCAGTTCTCATACCTTACTAAGAGTCTTTATAATTATTAATTTATTTTTCTTGCCATTTAAATTCTTGTTCTCTATTTCAAAAACCCAAATGATACCCTTTTTCCATAACCAATAATAAATCATACCTCCCTGCAATTCCTTGAGAAGACGACCCGAGGTTTCAATACTTCGGTTATCAATTTTATTGGGTTTGCTTAAGTGGCAACCAAAACTTTTGTATGAAAGGATTCTTTGTTGGTTTAGAAACTATACTTGCAATGAGATTATTTTTATAAAATTCTAGACTACACAAAAGTCTGTTCGTCACAGCTTTTCGCTACATGTGTGGATGAAGAGGCTAACATGGCTGCACGTAAGATAAATGTTGATGAAGAATTTTGAGTGGGATAAATAATTGTCTAGAGGACAGAGTTAAGTAATTGGAAAAGCTATTATTACAAAATAACAAATACAATAGAGTTTTCAACAGAGCTAAGCAATTTAATGTTGTCTACCATGTGTATTTTGAAATTAACTAGCTACATTTAAATTTGTAAGCATTATTATAACAAAAGAAAATAGACAATTGTACAATTTATTATCACTTATAGTTGCAGTACTTTCATGAATCCCCAAATTAACACCTATTTCCATCATAAACATTGACAATTGTAACATTTTGTGCTATATTAGATGGTCTAAGTGATTTATTTTATATGGACAACATAATTGGATATGAAAGTGAGACATCTTATAAGATAGATAGATCTCCTAAAAAATAATTTATATGACAAATAGGTCTCCTAAAAAATATATTATCAGGCAAAGTGGTTTCTTTTTTGGAGTCCTTTCTTGGGGACGAATATGCCTTTTCAAAATGATAATGTTTATGTTAAATGAAAATGATATCGTTTTGCCACATTGAATAGAGACTAAATTGTCTTAAACGTGACACTTATCAATTTAACGACCATGTAAGACGGTTAATTGTTACATAGGAATGTTCCGATAGTTGTTAATAAGTCAAAGCGGCTCAAGAACGTATTTGCTAACAGCATTGAAGGTTGGAGATTTTGAACCTAGTTAACCTGTGTTGGAGATGAATATGTCATTTACCCAAATATTTGAATATCTATTTGGGATATTATTCTTATGATAATAGATTGAAGTATTATCACTTTGAATAATCTTAGAGTACTTTAAAATAAGCAAGTACAAAAAATTATTTCTCTTATTTTATATTAAGTGTTTTTTATTTTTATTTTTGTTGTAAATTAAGTGTTGCTTTTTAATTTCAATAAGTTATTAATTAATTTTTATCTATTATACCTTTTATTATTAAATAAAAAGAGAAAGTTAAAAGACTAAGAAAATGTTAATGATACTTTTATTTTTTATTATTTATATTTATAATAATACTAATTATGTTAATATTTAATTATTTATGCATAAATAAGAGCATCTCCAATGGAGTGTATTTAAAGTATTATTTTTTATACTTTTAATCAATGAATTAATTTAGAATTAAAATTTGCATTGGAGTTAATTCATGAAATGAAACCAATGATATCTTAGAGATACAATATCACTTTGATAAATAACAAATAAAATTTTGCCACTCGTATAATTATGTTTATAAAATAATATAAAATTTTAACTAAACTGAGACTTAGTATCGGAGAAGCAAATTTTATTTTTAATTTTAAATCACTATTTATGAGGATTTTTTAAATAAAAAATTTAATTATTTTATTTACGGATATATGTTTTGTAGTTTATTTAGCAGTTTGCATCACTTTACTTATCTCGTTTACACTGTAAACAAGTTGAGTTTTAGTGTATCTCGTTTATAGTATAAAGGAGATAAGGTACGTTACGCATTGCATGTATCACGTATTTCATTTATAGTGTGAACGAGATGGAAAAAATTATTTTATTTACACTATAAATGAGATAAAAGTACGACAAATTTCAAACAACTGTAAAAGGATCTGCAACCATTATTCTTCTTTACAAACATTTCACTTCTCTTCCGTTCTTTCTATAAATTTAGTAAAAATTTCTACTAGTAGTCGACATATTGTTGTAAGTGTATATCCCAATTGTCACATGAGAAACAGTGACAATAGGGTTGTGTTTGAGTGTGATAGTCCTATTTTCTTGCACATTCGGGGACTAAATTCTTTGTCTGAATTAAAGATTCTAACATTTGCGAGTCTCAGTGCTAATGGGACAAAAGAAGTTGAAAGAGTTGGATATAGGTTGCGAGCACCGATGGAAAATTGAGTATTTTCGTTTCGTGTTTTTTAGCTCAATGGCGATGAGCATGTGCACCTCATGTTTGATGTCCACGGGAGAATCATGGCCGAACAAGTGATGGAGATTTCTGCGGATTTTGGTGATGCTGGTAGTGGTGGAAGTTCTAGGCACTCAAATTTTGTCCAGGATGACCCACCTCTTGCACCACCACCTCTGCATTATGCTAGCCCAGTGGTACACATAGACGTGGACAGTGAGGAGTCCAATGAAGAGTATGTTGCTGATATCAACGAAGAGTATGGCTCATAGGGCAACCTGGCTGTTGCCATGTCACTGCTCACTTTTACACGCGTCACTCCATAAAGAATGAAAACAAATAAGAAATGACGAGGTGCATCCTTCTCCTCATCCTGCCAAGTGTAGGCTACAACTCAGCTTAATATGAATATTTCTTTATTTGTGATGTGTGATTTCCTTAAATGCAAATTTCTCTTTTATCATAACTTTTCTTTAAGCCTTGTCTATTTTTTCTTTTATCGTTGCTTTGTCTTCATTCTTAATATAATAAATTTCTTCTTTTTGATAATTCACATGGTTCTTTACAAATATTCTGCATATATAGCTTTTTGATAAAAAAAAATCAAGTGCACATATCATGTCATCAAATAATATTATATTTGTAACCACTACAAAGCTTATCTCAAAATGATAGTTTGAAATAACAAAAGTTTTTTTTATTAGAAATGACCATAAAAATTACATGTCAACAAATTATCATTTTACATATTAACTTTATTTCTTTCCTTTCTTTTAGTTGTCATTTTAGTTTCTTCCCTCACATTATATGTTATTAATGTTTTTTTATGATAGAATTATTAATTATACTCTTAATTATAAAATTGTTAAAAAATTATTATAATATCCTCATATTCATTAAGTAAAGATTACTTAACAAATTAGTTTTAAGATACTTCTAATTTTTAGCTTTAAAATAATTGTATCTTCAGGTAAGATGACAAGTAAATGGAAATGAAGCCAGAAATTGCAGATAAAATTTACTGAATTCTCTTTTTACAGTAACAATTTATTTTTTTTAACTCTATTTATTTTAGAATAAATGTTTCATTTATATTTGTTAAATTTTAAAAGTATTATACTTTATTTTTTGAGATTTTTTTATTCAACTTTCTGTGTTATCTTTTTTTAATATCTACATGAAAATATAAATTATATGAATAATTTTAAAAATGAAAAATTTTGGATGCAAAAAACTATTTTCAAAGAAAAAAGTATGAACAATATATGAATAAAAGTAAAATAATAAATAGTAATTTCACCAACAATGTTATGTAATAAAACGAATAACAATAAAATTTTGTATGTGAAGATATTAATTTTTTAATTGATATAATATTTATGATAAGAATAATAATCTAAATAGATCCTCAAGGATTTAGGCATAGGAAAGATTTTGTCGCCAACAAAGATTAACTAGGTTTGAATTCTCCAACCTTCTATGTCGTTAGTCAAATACGTGTTCAAGTCAATTTGACTCATTGACGACTAACAAAGCATTCATATGTGGCCGTTAACTGTCGTACGTGACCGTTAAAGTGACACTTGTTACGTTCAGGATAATTTAGTCCCTGTTCAACGTAGCAATAACGATGTCATTTACACTTAGCATAAATGATGTTGCTTTTGAAGGATAGATTCATCTCTAAGGAAGGGCTTCAGAAGGGGAACTAGTTTATCTGATAATGTATTTTTTGGAGACTTATCTGCCTTAGAAGTTACTTTTTGAGGGACCTATCTATAAACCCCCGGAAATTAATGAATAAATAGTTAACAAATTAATTATTATTTAAAAAATTAGGAAATCAAAATTTTATAATCTAGAAGAGTAGAAATATTTAAAATATGAATTTTGACACTAATTTTACAGATTTTGGCCTAAAATCAGACCGAACCGGTTAAACCGGATTCAAATCGGGTCAAAGGCCCAACATATAAAATTTAACATTTAGCCCTCTTCCCTTCAAGAAATGGAATCACGCTTAATGAAGAGAGATTGAAGGGAGAACCCTAACCCCCAAATCACCACCACTTTCAAATTCTTCTAACTTCCAATTCGAAGCTCCGATCGCCGCACTGTTTGCAGCCACGTGACCAGCGCGTCGAGCTTTTCAAAACCATTTGAACAAATTGGTAAGAGAATTTCATTTTCTTGCTCATCCTTCCCCTGTTCAATTTTGAAAATTTGGTTTGTGGGTATTGAGGATTGTGGTGTTTTGATGTTTTAGGATCAACCTAGCTTGAGAAAATTGTTAGGTCTTGTCCAATTTATCTGTGGGTAAGGTAAGAAAACTATTAAACCCTTGTAAATTGTTGAAATTGGTAACCCTATGTCGATTATAGTAAAATTGTGTGGTATTAGATTAAATTGTATGAATTGGAATTAAATTGTTGGATGTTGGGTGCTTGATTTGAGCCTTGGAAACTGGAATTTCACTTGGTAAGGAGTTAGAGGCCTGGAACTTGTGGAAGGGGGCATTTCGAGGTGTTTTCTGTTTAGGAAAGAATCAGCCAAGGTATGGTTTTGGTTTTTCATAGTTAATGTATAATGTTACATGAGAACTTAGGCTAGTTGAATGTAGGATAAGTTGAATTGAGTGTATGGTGCATGTTTAGTGAATATGGGGCATAAATGTTGAAATAAATGTGGTATGGTTATTGTTGAATTGACATGAATTAGTTAGGTTGTATGAGAAGTTATGATATGTGTATATATATAGAAAATGGGTTGATGATTTGTTGTTGAATTTGGAGGAAAATTTATAATGGATTTGTTGAATAGATTGTATGGTTTTGAATGTTGGTATATTATGGAGTTAATGGAAGTGTGTGATATTATGTAGTTATTAATTTATGTTGAGTTGGTTATGAATTTGGTTGGTTTGGATTGGAAACTTTGGTAAAAACTTGAGGTTTGGGTTTTGGTAAAACACAATTTCTAACAAACTTTGACGTGCTGTAACTTGGCCTTTGGACCCTCAAATTTAGTGAAACTTGTCTTAAATAAAAATTAAGTATGAGTAGTTTATGACGTTCAAAGAACGAACTAAAAATGATTTTTGACAAAAATGTTATATGTGCTTGAAGTTTGGGTTTAAAAACACAATTTTGCAGAAAACCAGGATTTCTGGTGTGCGTGCACACGCACAGACTAGGGTGTTGGTGAGAGTCGTGCATACGCACGAGGGGTATGCATATGCACACCCTTGGAATTTTGCAAGTTGTGCGTATGCACACTATAATGCGTCCGCACATGAGGAGAATTTCGTTTGGTGTGTGCATACACACAGTACCATGCGTATGCACGATGTCCTATTTTATACTAAAACTCTATTTTGTAACTCTTCGACCTTCCCGACAAGCTTGTGACCCTCCAAAACCACTATTTTGTTGAAAATTCACAATTTTTGAACTATCAACCATTTCTCTAGTTTTTCCAAACCTCTAAAAACTATGTTTAAGGTCCGAAGGCTAAGTTTAAGGCTACACAATATGAGTAAGTGTGTTGATGGAGCTAGTTTTAGCATCGGAAGAGATTTGAGAAATGTATAATTGACTTAATGAGGTATTGAAATTATGAATGAGACATAATTGAGAATGATGTTTACATTGATGAAATATGATTGAATAGTCACATGATTTATGTATTTGAAATTATCTGAGACATGAGTTTTTCTGGGTGAAAGCAATGACTTGTCGCCACTTGCTCCAGGCTGAGATTCGATGCACTGTTGACCCTCTGTTGCAAGATGTGACCGGGTACTTTAACTCCCCATGTTCCCCATGGGCATATATATACACACACACACACACATACACACACACACACACACACACACACACACACACACACACTCACTCAATAACTAAGTTCTTTATAGAATAACTTAAAAACATAACCATAACGACTCCTAACCCTCTTTACAAGACACAATATTAATGGCGAGGGATAAATAAATAATAACTAAACTAATATAAGAATATCGTATAAGCAAAATGCAATTAAACTCTTCGTATGCTTCTTCATTCGATTCCTGAAAAGATAAAAGTTGTAGGGGGTGAGAACCTAACCACATGGTCTGACCACAGATTTTTAGAATTGTCATATGTACATATTTAAAAAGAAAACCGTTTTCAAGCACAGTGATCATCGCTTGTCTTATAAGAAAAAACTTAAAAGTTTTCTAGACTGGATGAATGACCAACCTGTTCTAAGTATGGGTTCATAAGTCTATGCTGAACCATCTTAATTTTTCATGCTTAACTAAACTTCAATCAGAAACCAAACATGGCCTTCAGCCCATCACATAATCAATCATGGCCCCCGGCCCAAGCAACTCAATCAACACCCAATTCATCACAATCCAACCAATTAGTCACAAATACAAGAAATAAGGTTCAAACACAATCAAGAGCAATTACAGCAAGTTTGGCAATTAACAATTCAATAAAAATATTCACATACACCAAGTACAATATGCACACCCAAACAATGTCACATAGGTGCATATGATGCATGTCTGCCCTATTGCCAATGAGTCTCATTTGTCGGTTATATATCATCATCATCCTTCATTCAAAATCAATCATCATCATTCCTTATTATCACACTCCTCCTCATCACACCTCCCATTTCATTCATCAATAATCCAAACTCAAAACATACTTCATCATTTTCTAAATAAATCAAACTCAGAACATAATCATTTTCTTAATAACTCAAAATCAAATCATATAACCTTTAAATCCAAATCTTTCTAAATAACTATTTCAAACAAAGCCTCCACTTTTTATAAAAACTTCGACAGCATCTCCTCTAAAACTCGGACTTTGCCACCCTTACGAGTTCCATAAAAACCACATTTCCCAAGCCATTCTCAACCATTTTCAATATAAAAAAATGGTCAAATATCAAATCCTTTCCAATTTTTAAACCAAATCTGGTATCAAATCAGGTTCAACATCAAACCACTTCCAATTTTAACCTTTTTTAGTATAAATTCATTTTCAAATATCAATTCAACTCCAAAACTAAGAAAGCCACTTTTCATTGAATGACGTGTTCATTGCCTGATCCGAGCTTAGTCGCTTTTGATCCTGAAATTGAAAGAACTCTTTCACGTATTAGGCGAGCTCGACGCAGGTTAGCCTCTGAGGGTGGTGAAGTGATTGTTATCGATTCACCAGTCTCATCTGAGGGTGAATTTGAACCGCCATCTGAGAGCGAGACAAGCTCCTTTACTACTGATTCAGTTAATTCCAATGCAGGTAACATGGCAGCACCTAAGAGGATTACTCTCCAGGAAGCTGGAGTCCCAGATTTTACACTACAGCCGTACCAAGTGCATCACCTAACTCTAGCTGCAGATTTTGAACTAAAGACTGCACTAATCAACTTGATGCCCACGTTTCATGGCTTACCTACTCAAGAGCCTATTAAGCACCTTAGAGATTTCCAGACAGCTTGTTCTACTGTTAGGCGCAATGGTGCAGATGAAACTTCTATTCTGTTAACTGCCTTCCCGTTTTCTCTTGAAGGAAAAGCAAGGGAGTGGTACTACTCCCAACCTGAAGCGACTGTTACCAACTGGGATATGCTCAGGAGAGAATTTTTGGAAAAATACTTTCCATCTGAAGTCACAGATAGACTGAGAAAAGAAATCTCCTGTATTTTTCAATGTGAATCCGAAACTCTCTATGAGTACTGGGAGCGTTTTAAGAATCTTCTAGACGCATGCCCCCATCACATGATTGATAGACTAGTATTGATCATCTACTTCACTTAAGGCATGAACCCCCAGGATAAGACTACACTGGATAGTGCTAGTAATAGTTCTATGAAAAAGTACAGGACTACAGATAAAGCATGGCAACTGATCAGCAACTTAGCTGAGTCCACTAGGAATCACAGGCCGAGGTGCAGCCACTCAAAAGCTATTGTAGAGATCTCCTCTAGCGTTGAAACTACTGCCCTTACCCAGAGTATATGTGAAATAACCAACCTACTGAAACAGATGCAGTAAAATCAACAACAAACACATAAAGCTCAGCCTCCCCCACCACAACAAAGCCAACAGTTGGTTCCACAAAGAGTATGCGGGATCAGTGCTGATTATAGTCATTATACTGATGAATGTCTGCAGCTCCAACAGGAAGACAACACTGTGGCAGCCACTCAGAACTTCTATGACCGCCCAAATCAAGGATACAATCAACAAGGTGGCAACTACAACCAAGTTGGAAACTATAACCAAGGATGGCAAGACAACTCCAACCAAAGTTGGAGGGACAACTATAACAAAGGAGGCAGAGATAACAATGGAAACCAGAGGTGGAATAACAACAACAGACAGCAGAATTAGAATCAACCTTACAAAGCACCTCACCTGAGACAATCTCAAGGATCCCAGCATAACCAACAACAAGTTCCCCAGATCACCTATCCTAATTCCTCATCAAATGACGAGATGTTTCGATCTCTTGCACAAGGACAACAAGATATGCAGACACAGCTAAACCCTACTTTAAATGGTATGAATGCCACTTTACAAGCTCTCGCCTCCAAGATAGATTCACTACCTAATCCCATTAACCAACCTTTAATCTCCAGTGGAATTTCTTCTCAACCCCTACCTAATCCCAAAGGCGGCATCAATGCCATCACTTTGAGGTCTGAAACCACACTGCAAGAGAAGAACCATGAATAGCCGAGCCTACCAGAACACGCCCCAACTGAGGATGTAGTGGAAGTGGAAGATGCTAAAGAGGAAGAGGACATACAAGACATAGTTGAAGAAGAAGCAGCTCAACCACAGAATGAAGCACCAAAAGAAGCTAAAGCTGTATAGGACGCCATCTCTATCCCATTTCCACACCTTGCAAAGAAATCCAGGAAGCAGATTGAACTTGATCCCAAAATGATAGAAATATTCAAAAAGGTTGAGGTAAATGTTCCCCTTTTTTATGTTATTCAGCAGGTACCTAAATATGCAAAGTTTCTAAAAGATTTGTGCATACATAAAGATAAAATTAATGAATTAGAAACTATTCTTTTAGGTAGTTCTATATCTGCTTTAATGGGGGGTATACCTGAAAAATGTAGTGATCCAGGTCCATGTATGGTTAACTGTACCATAGGAGGTGTAATATTTTCTGACTGCATGTGTGATTTAGGAGCGTGTGTTAGTATAATACCATTGTCTATATATGATACTTTGAGGCTCCCTCTCTTAAAAAAGGTCGGCAGCTCATTTTGTGTTAGTAGATAAAAGAATTATTACAGTAGTTGGAATTGCTGAAGTTGTATTAGTGAGCATTAAGGGGCTCACTTTTCCTATTGACTTCTATATCCTGGAAATGCCCCCTAATGACTCAGGAAGACCATCATCAATCCTGCTTGGACGACCATTCCTGAAAACTTCGAAGTTCAAGCTAGATGCATTCTCAGGAACCTACTACTTTGAGATAGACGGCAGAACAGTGAGTTTCAGTTTAAATGAACCTATGAAGCACCCTCCGGAAGGTCATTCTATCTTCCAGTGCAATATTATTGATGAAACTGTAGCTGAAGTCACCAAGAAGAACTAGAAGAGAAGCATATGGAGCAAGGTCCAAGTGTGGGGACACCTTCTGAACACAATAAGGATACTTTACCATTATCACTAGCCCCGAATGATCCAGAGCCTAGCTATGAGCAGAAATTAGAATTAAAGCCCCTTCCTCTACACCTCAAGTATGCTTACCTTGAGGATAATAAGAAATTCCCAGTTATCATTGCAAAGGAACTCACCTCTCAACAAGAAGAGCAACTGCTCAATGTGCTGAGAAAACATAAAAAAGTAATTGGATGGAGCTTGCGGATATAGTAGGCATCAGTCCACAAGTTTGTGAGCACAGAATATATTTAGAAGAGGAAGCAAAGCCTATCCGTCAGCCTCAAAGAAGATTGAATCCCACCATCTTAGAAGTTGTCAAGAAGGAAGTGACCAGGCTATTTGAAGCAGATATCATTTACCCCATCTCAGACAGTGAATGGGTCAGTCTAGTACAAGTGGTGCCCAAGAAGTCTGGTGTCAAAACAATTAAGAATGAGCACAAAGAGCTCCTGACAACTAGAGTGCATAATTCATGGAGAGTTTGCATTGACTATAGGCGTCTCAATCAAGTCACTCGCAAGGATCATTACCCCTCGCCATTCATTGATCAAATGCTTGATCTCCTGTCAGGTAAATCCCATTATTGTTTTTTAGATGGTTATACAGGATATTTTCAAATTCATATAACTCCTGAAGATCAGGAGAAGACCACTTTTACATGTCCTTTTGGAACGTATGCTTATAAAAGAATGCCTTTTGGCTTGTGTAATGCACCAGCTACTTTTCAAAGATGTATGATGAGTATCTTTTCAGATCTCATTGAGAACTGTATGGAGGTTTTTATGGATGATTTTAGCATATATGGTAATTTATTTAGCCTTTGCTTGGATAGTTTATCTAAAGTATTAGACAGGTGTGTTAGCACAAACCTTGTGTTAAATTTTGAGAAATGTCACTTTATGGTAAAACAAGGAATTGTACTAGGACATGTTGTGTCTAATACTGGTATTTCTGTAGATCCAGCAAAGGTGGATGTCATTTCTAGTTTACCTTACCCCTCCTCTCTGAGGGAAGTCCGTTCGTTCCTTGGCCATGCAGGTTTTTACAGGAGATTTATTAAGGACTTCAGTAAGGTAGCATTGCCTTTATCCAGATTGCTGCAGAAAGATATTGAGTTCGAGTTCAGTGAGGATTACATGCAAGCGTTCGATAAGCTAAAAATCGCCCTGACTCAAGCCCCAATTGTGAGAGGACCAGACTGGAGCCAGCCATTTGAAATTATGTGTGATGCTTCCAACCATGCAGTGGGAGCGGCGCTGGCTCAGCGCGAAGGTAAGGATCCTTTTGTAATTGCTTATGTGTCTAAGACTTTAGATTCTTCTCAATCTAATTACACTACTACTGAAAAAGAGCTTCTTGTTATTGTTTTTGCTCTGGATAAATTCCGAGCCTACTTACTTGGTACTATGGTAGTAGTGTACTCAGACCATGTAGCTCTAAAATATTTATTAGCTAAAAAGGAGTCCAAACCAAGGCTAATACATTGGATACTGCTGCTGCAAGAATTTGATTTAGAAATTAAGGATAGGAGTGGTAACCAGAATCTAGTGGCAAACCACTTGAGTCGTCTTGAGCACATTAAGGATCACTCCACTCCTATAAATGATTCTTTCCCATTTGACAGCTTACATGCAGTATCTGAAATAATTCCTTGGTATGCACCTGTAGCTAATTATCTAGTTAGCCACACTTTTCCTCCAAATTTCACTAAACATCAAAGAGACAAGCTGAAAAGCGAGTCCAAATATTATATATGGGATGATCCATATTTATGGAGGTGTGGTGCTGAACAGGTAATTAGACGGTGTGTGCCTCAATCAGAATTTCAGTCCATTTTAGAGGCTTGCCACTCATCTGAGAGTGGAGGACATTTTGGCCATCAAAGAACAGCTAGAAAAATTCTAGACTGTGGATTCTGGTGGCCTACTCTTTTTAAAGACCCTGCTGAATTTTGTAAATCTTGTTCCCCTTGCCAAAGGTTTGGTAATTGATGACATGTCATCATGTCATGTTTTCTATGCTTTTTTATACAAGAAATTTATGATTAGTGCTTAAATATTGCATTCTTTGGTGCTTAAATGGTATATTTCTTTGATCTTTTGATTTGATAAACTTTGTAGGAAATAAGAAGAAAAATAAGCAAAAAGAGCACAAAATAAGCTAAAAAGAAGAAAAGAGGAATTTTGGGCACACTTTGAAGTTGGAGCACACTTTGGAGCCTTAGGCCACGCTTTTAAAAGCGTGGCCCATGACCAAATCAAGGAAGCTTCACAATCAGCACTCACAAAGCTCAGTTCACTAAGTGAACTTAGCTTTATCGTGAAAAATTCAGCATGGAAGCAAGAATTTTCGCTAAGTTAAACTTGGGTGTTCACAGCATGACCATGCCTCTTTCAAAGGGCCATAACTTGAGCTACAGACGTCCAATTGATGTGCTTTCAGTTGCGTTGGAAAGCTGACATTCAGAGCTTTCCAATGATATATGATAGTTCATATTTGGCATGAAATTGAGGCACAAATGAAAGGCATCTTTAAGGACAAAAAACAAGCAAAAATAGACCAAAGTGGCTTCACCAAGATTCGAAGTGGGAGCCTCTCACTTGCAAGGAAGGAGCGCTACTCCTAGAAATAAAAATGGGTACAACATTTCACTCAACAAGGCTCGAATCTAGAGCTTCCTTGTACAAGCACTCCTTACTCTCCACTCTTCCAAGGAAATCAACACCAATTTGCTTCCACCAAGGATCGAACTTGGAAGCATGAAGTCCACAACTAGGCGCTACAATGGGAGCTCAGTTGGATTTCCCAACTGAGCGCTACTCTCCTCTATTTCCCACACTTTTGGCACGCCAAGGAGCAAGCCTTGCGCACAAGTTGACACACCCAAGGCAAGACATAGAGCTCAATTCAATTTTCTAACTGAGCTCTATTGAAGAGCAACGTGAACAAGGGGCTGGCGCACCAAAAATTGGGCAACACAAAGCACATTGGGCGCTCAGTTTGGTATTTGAACTGAGCCATCCCCTGGGAGGTGCACCATGGGCCAAAAACCCATTAAAAATCCAAATTAATTCATTTCTTCACCAAATTTTAAAGCCCACATCATCACTCAAAGGCACGAGAACAAGTTAGAATAGGAATTTCATTTAAATTATAATTTATTTTCAATTTCATTTTCAATTTGTAAAGCCTATATTAGGCATCATTTTCATCTTTGTTAAGGAGCTGGCTCCACTAAGGAGCATTAGGATCAGGATTAGAGAGCTCTCTCTCTTTTAGTTTTCTTTTCTTTGTTTTGAATCTTGGGTGGAGAATTGAAGGAATTCTGTTTCATTCTCCCTCTAAGATTTCTCTTTGTTTGCCTTGCTGCATAATTTCAGTGAATTGCAATTTGAATCAAAGTTCTCTTACTGCTTTCATCTTCATTTCTTCTTCAATCTGTCTGCTGTTGAATCAAGGAAGGGCTTGAGATCTAAACTTGTTTTCTAGTCTCTTTGATTCCCTGAGATCTTCAATTTTATTTTGTAATTGAGTGAGCTCTTGGCTACTCTTCTATTTTACTGTTTCATTGAAATTGTTGATTCCTCTTCTGGAATTTCATGAATGATCTAAGTTCTTGCTGTTTTGATTTTTCAACACCTCTACATTTTTATTTTGATGCTGAATTGATCTGTTTCTAAATTTTATAATCTGAGAGCTCTTTAATTCACTACACTTTACAGTTTTCAGTTCTGTTTAAATTCCCAGCACCCACATCCATTTTATTCTTCCTGCAATTTAGATTTCCAGTATCTGTTCTCTAAGTTCAGCTTCATTGCTTTCTTTAATTCCCCGCACCCAATTCCCTTTACATTTGATGCAATTTACATTTCTTGTCATTTAAGATTCTGTCAATTTACATTTCTTGCTCTTTAAGTTTTCTGCCCATTTACATTCTGCAATTTAAATTTCACTGCAATTTAATTTCTGTTGTTCAACTTCACACAATTCACTCAATGTTAGCTTGACTAAACTAATCACCCACTAAAGTTGCTTGATCCATCAATCCCTGTGGGATCGACCTCACTCTAAGTGAGTTATTACTACTTGATGCGACCCGGTATACTTGTCGGTGAGTTTAAGGTGATTGGAATTTGTTTTCCAAAAATATCCTATCAGTAAGATATCCAAGAAGGATGAGATGCCTCAACAGATTATGCTTTTTTGTGAAATTTTTTATGTTTGGTGCATTGACTTCATGGGTCCATTCCCAAATTCTAATGGTTACTTTTATATATTGTTAGTTGTAGATTATATTTCTAAATGGGTGGAAGCAATTCCTACCCATACTGATGATGCTAACACTGTTGTTTCCTTTGTTAGAAACCATATTATTTGCCGTTTTGGATCACCACTATCAATCGTGAGCGATCAAGGCACTCACTTTTGTAATAGGAGACTAACAGGATTACTGAAGAGGCATGTGATAATTTACAAAGTAGCAATAGCTTACCATCCCCAGACCAATGGGCAAGCAGAAGTCTCTAACAGAGAGATAAAGCATATTCTGGAGAAGATAGTAAAACCTCATAGGAAGGACTGGAGTGCTAGGCTACAAGATGCACTCTGGGCATATAGAACAGTATACAAGACACCCATTGGGATGAGCCCCTTCCGCTTAGTATACGGAAAGGCTTCCACCTTCCAGTAGAGGTGGAACATAAGGCTTTCTGGGCTGTGAGGGAGTGCAACATGAATCTTGAAAAAGCTGGTGCTGAAAGAAAGCTGCAACTAGCAGAACTGGAGAATCTTCGCCTAGAAGCATATGACAACTCCAGGCGATACAAAGAAAAGATGAAGGGTGTCCATGACAAGCACATAAAAAGGAGAGAATTCAGACCAGGGGAGTTAGTTCTTCTTTATAACTCCAGACTGAGGCTTATGCCAGGCAAACTGAGATCAAGATGGGAAGGTCCATACAGAGTAGAAAAGCAGAGTAATACGGAGTTTTCCACCTGCGTCATCCTTCTAGCTCCAAATTCTTAAAGGTCAATGGACATCGCTTCAAGCTTTATCACGGTGAGAAGATAAAGAATAACAAAGAACTAGAGGTTTTCCTCTTGGAAGACCCACCAACAGAAGTAGAATGAGCCTAACGAGTATCCAACTTAAGGACGTAAAAGCAAAGTGCTAGGTGGGAGACAACCCACCATGGTATGATCGTTCTTTTTTAGTCTTAGTTTTATTTTACTTTATTCTATTTTCATTTATGATGATGACTCTTCTCATAATCTCTGCATATAGCTGCATATAGTTTACATTTGCATTTGCATTCTGCATAAAAAAAAACGCACACGACGCGTAAGCGTCGCTGACGCGTCCGCGTCATAGTTGCGTTGGGAAGAAAATAAAATTGAACAGAAAGTCACGCGAAAGCGTGGCTGGAGGCGTGCCTTAGGCACAATCACACCCACGTGAACGCGTCGCTGACGCGTCCACATCATTTTGAAAAACCAGCCTCCCACGCGAACGCGTGCCCCTAAAAATCGACGTAAAAGAGGTGTATAGCAGAAAGTTATGATGGAGTGGGACTGGAATGATGCTAGAAGCACAAGCCCTATCACGCGACTGCGTGCCCCACGCGTCCACGTCGTTTTGCAAATATGGCCATCCACGCGATCGCATCACCCACGCAAACGCCTCACCCTAAATTTTGGCAAAATGAGTTTGAAACAGAGAGTTGCGCGACCGCACGGCTGCACTCGCGCCACTAGCACAAATCAAGTCACGCGATCGCGTGACCTACGCGTCCGTGTCACTTGAAAAACATCGCACACCATGCGACCGCGTCAACCACGCGTCCGCATCACATGCGACGCACAGCTTATCCAGATCAGCCAAATATCATATCTTTTCTTCCCCAATCCTAATTTTTCTTATTTCTTTCTTCTACCCTCCTTCCTTCTCTATTCTTTCTCACTTTTTACTTTCTATTTTTCACATCATCATCAAGATTATTTTCTTTCCTTCTTCCCTTTTTACTTTTCAATTATTATTATTATTACTTTTATTTATGTTTTCTTCTTCTTTTAATTTTCACTTTCATTATCTATATTTTTTTTTCTTTTCTTTTTATTCCTTTAATTGGTGTTAGAAATCTAATTAGGTGATTATTTTCTTTTATATTTTGCTTGTGGATTACTAAGGAATTGTTTGATAATTAACATTACTTCTTAAAGGGTTGCTTGATAATTAACATTACTTCTTAAAGGGTTGCTTGCATACTCAATTTACTACTTTCAATAACATCTTTACCATGCATGCTATGTGTTTGTGAAAAAGCCCGTATGGCATTGCCTACTAAATTTTTCTATTCTACTACTCTAATGCTTGTTTTTCACAAAATTCCTTTTATATTTTATTAATTAAATATAATTGTCAATACAGACAGATTGTTAGTTTGAAAGGGTTGGTAATCTAACTTGGACATTGAATGCTTGATCTATGCTACTCATGCCTTTGCCGGCATGCCAATAAACATCTTGCATTTAATTGCCATCACATGCACTTGCTATATTACCTTTGATGAACTTTTCACATGTAGTCTAGACTATAACTTAACGACATCCTTCTTTACCGTGCATTGATTATCACCCATAATATTTGCTCCCTTGCTCGAACCCTTAGCTTTACATATTACTTTCTCTTTTTCCTTTTTCAGGATGGCCACCAAGAAAGGCAAGGAGAAAGCTACTCCCAAACCACCAGCAAGGAGAGGAACAAAAAGAACATTAATGGCAGAGCCATCTTCAACAGCGGTGAAACCCTCAACAAAACGAACCAAGAGGATCATCAAGGTTGATGAAAAAGAGAAAGCCTTTCCAGCAAAGGACACTGCGCGGTTCCCTAACCGCTACTGTGAGCAGATGTTCCCCGTCCTGGCAGAGAGGAATTATAACAATGAGTACTTCTTATCCTCCCGACCAACATTGCTGAATTTGTTGAGCCCCGCATTAAGCGAAGACAATGGGAATTCCTACGGAGACAGCCATGGTAGGTTAATCTTTCCTGGGTAGTTGAATTCTACTCCAATTTTCATAAGTTTCTAGGCAAAATTCATAAGTTTATTTTAGTTTATTTTCATAGGTTACTTTCTATTTTAGTTTATTTTCATAAGTTTCTAGGCAAAATTCATATTTCTGGACTTTACTATGAATTTGTGTGTTTTTTTGTAATTTTAGGTATTTTCTAGCTGAAATTGAGGGAGCTGAGCTAAAATCTGATTCAGGCTGAAAAAGGACTGCTGATGCTGTTGGATCCTGACCTCTCTGCACTCGGAATAGAATTTCTGGAGCTACAGGAGTTCAATTGATGCGCTTCCAATTGCGTTAAAAGTAGACATCCAGAGCTTTCCAGCAATATATAATAGTCCATACTTTGCTCAAGGATAAACGCCGTAAACTGGCGTTCAACGCCAGTTCCATGTTGCAGTCTGGCGTCCAGCACCAGAAACACGTTACAAGTTGGAGTTCAACGCCAGAAACAGGTTACAGCCTGGCGTTGAACGCCCAAAACAGCCCAGGCACGTGAGAAGCTTTAGTCTCAGCCCCAGCACACACTAAGTGGGCCCCAGAAGTGGATTTCTGCACTATCTATCATAGTTTACTCATTTTCTGTAAACCTAGGTTACTAGTTTAGTATTTAAACAACTTTTAGAGATTTATTTTGTATCTCATGACATTTTAGATCTGAACTTTGTAATCTCTGACGGCATGAGTCTATAAACTCCATTGTTGGGGGTGAGGAGCTCTGCAGCGTCTCGATGAATTAATGCAAGTACTTATGTTTTCCATTCAAACATGTGTGTTCCTCTCTAAGATACTCATTCGCGCTTAACTATGGAGAGGGTGATGATCCGTGACACTCATCACCTTCCTCAATCCATGAACATGTGTCTGACAACCACCTCCGTTCTACATTAGAATGAATGATTATCTCTTAGATTTCTTCATCAGGATCTTCGTGGTATAAGCTAGATTGATGGCGGCATTCATGAGAATCCGAAAAGTCTAAACCTTGTCTGTGGTATTCCGAGTAGGATTCTGGGATTGGATGACTGTGACGGGCTTCAAACTCGCGAGTGCTGGGCGTAGTGACAGACGCAAAAGGATAGTCAATCTTATTCCAGCATGATCGAGAACTTCCAGATGATTAGCCATGCTGTGACAGAGCATTTGGACCATTTTCACTGAGAAGATGGGAAGTAGCCATTGACAACGGTGACACCTTACATAGAGCTTGCCATGGAAGGAACTTTGCACTTTTTCATGCATGAGGGAAGAGGAATACAAAAGAAAAGCTGAAATTCAGAAGACAAAGCATCTCCAAAACTCCAACATATTCTCCATTACTGCATAATAAGTATTTATTTCATGCTCTTTTATTCCTTGCAATCAAATTTGATAAGTGAATTGTCTTATTGTTTTCCTGACTAAGAGTTACAAGATAACCATAGATTGCTTCAAGCCAACAATCTCCGTGGGATCGACCCTTACTCACGTAAGGTATTACTTGGACGACCCAGTGCACTTGCTGGTTAGTTGTGCGAATTTGTGAAGAATTGTGATTTCCAATTTCGTGCACCAAGTTTTTGGTGCCGTTGCCGGGGATTGTTTGAGTTTGAACAACTGACGGTGAATCTTGTTGCTTAGATTAGGAAAATTTTGTCTTTTGGGTCAGAGTCTTTTATATTCTTTTCAAAAATTTTTTTTTTTCAAAAAATATTTTTTTTCTTAGTTATTAAAAATACTTCTTCAAAACAAGTGTTACATTTACAGCTCAATTGGCTAGAGCATTGGTTTATGTTCTTGATGATTGGGCACCGGTTTCATTAAAAATCTTTTTCAAAAATAATTTTTCTTGATCTTGTGCCAAACTTTAAGTTTGGTGTTTTCTTGTTAATCTATCTATAATTTTCAAAAATTTTAGTTTGGTTTTCTAAAAATTTTAAGTTTGGTGTTCCTTCTTCATGTTCTTGTTGTTCTTGTGAGTCTTCAAGGCGTTCTTGAGTTTTCCTTGTGTCTTGATCCTAAAATTTTTAAGTTTGGTGTTCCTTGGTGTTTTCCCTCCAAAATTTTCGAAAACAAGGAGCATTAGATCTAAAAAATTTTAGATCTTGTGTTATTTTATTGTTTTTCTCTTTCCTCATTAATTTCAAAAATATCTTTTCCCTCTATTTTAAAGTAATTTTTCGAAAATCAATTTTAAAATTCAGATTTTTTTTTATTTCAAAATTTAAAATCCTTTTTGAAAAAAAAAATCATATCTTTTTCAACACTTCCTAACCACTTTCTCTCTCCTCATTTTTTCGAAAATCTTCACCCATTTTTATTTATTTTATTTTAATTTATTTTATTTTCGAAATAAATAAATAAATAAATAAATAAAAATAATATTTTATTTTACATCATCTCCCTTTCTCCATCATGGATCTAAGTAGAAATGAACAGTCCAGAAGGACTCTGGGGTCATATGCTAATCCCTCTACTGCTTCATATGGGAGTAGTATCTGCATACCCTCCATTGGAGTCAATAGCTTTGAGTTGAATCCTCAGCTCATTATCATGGTGCAGCAAAGCTGCCAGTATTCCTGTCTTCCACAGGAAGAACCTTGATGACAAGTCATCTTAGCCTAGTTTCACTAGTCTTTTTCCTTTGTTTTTATTTGGTTTTATGCACTTTCTTAAGCCACAAGTAAGCTAATTGGATTGAATTTCATTTTTCCTTTGATTCAATCAACCATGGATGAATTGATGCATTTTCATGAGTTTTTGTGCCATAATTGCTTGTGTGACAAGAAGAAGGATAACTCTCATGATTATGGCATAGCTTTGATACAATTGTTGATTGATGACAGGAGGAATAAAGCTTAGAAGAAGGTTGCAAGAATGGGCTTGAAAAGGGGAGTTCACGTTTGAGATGACGTTTGCCTCAAACGTCAACTCAAACGTGAGTAGCAGATGAAGAACACCCTGGAGAAGAGCCAACGTTTGAGCCAACGTTTGACCTCAAACGTTGAGACAAACGTTGGATGAAGAAGAAGCTCCTAGAAGGCAACATTTGCGCCAACGTTTGCCTCAAACGTGAGGTCAAACGTTGGCGCCTAAAAGGAAGAAAAATGGCACTCCTGGAAGGGCAACGTTTGCGCCAACGTTTACCTCAAACGTGAGGTCAAACGTTGGCGCCTAAAAGAGTAGAGTTGGAGCTTCTGGGCAGCTACGTTTAAGCCAACGTTTGCCTCAAACGTGAGGTCAAACGTTGGCTACATTTTGGCAAGAAAGAGCATGGAAGAGCACCCCTGATTGATGAGTTAGATGAGCCACGTTTGCGCCAACATTTGCCTCAAACGTTTGGCCAAACGTTGGCCAAAAAGAGAGCTTGGGGTGATCCACGTTTGAGCTCACGTTTGACCTCAAACGTTGAGCCAAACGTGGAGGACAGCAAATGGACTTGGCTGCATAATTTAACATAAGTGACGTTTGAGTCAACATTTGCCTCAAACGTTGGCTCAAACGTGAATGGTTCATGGCCCGGTTCACTAATGGATTTCTTCCTAACACCAAGAGCAAGCAACGGAGGCCACTATCAACCCAATTCCATCAAGACTAAAGGCCCAATTCAAGGCTTAATGATCATTTGAAGAAAGTGTATAAATAGCTTAGGATTTGAAGTTTTAGGGAGTTTTTCGTTTTAGAGTTTTCTTTAAGAGTTTTGAGCTATTTGGAGATTTAGAGTCTTGGGTGTTGAAGAATTGAGGAAATTCTGTCTCAATCTCACCTTGAGATCTCTTTTTGTTTCTTTCACTGCACCATTGGAGAATTGAGATTTGAATCCAAGTTTTCTTCTGTTTTGATTTTTAATCTTTTGCAATTGAATTTTAAATTTGGATCTAAGAAGGCAGTGAGATCTAGACTTGGTTATCTAGTCTCTTGAGTCCTGAGATCTACATCTTTCAATTTCAATTTCCTTGTTACATTGCTACACCAAGTTTATTTTCATTTGCATTTAAGATCCGGTTCAGTTAGATCCATCTTCTACGTTTCTGTTTGTTGAGATTTACTGCTCTCTTGTTTAATTTTCGCAATCCCACATCCCTGATCCAGTTACAATTCAAGCCATTTACATTTCTTGCATTCTAAGATTCTGCAATTTACATTTCTTGCATTCTAAGTTTCTGCCATTTAATTTCTTGTTCTTTAAGATTCAGCACTTTTATTTTCTGTTCTCTTTAATTTCCTGCAATTTACCCCTCTCCCTTTACTTTTCATGCAATTTAATTTCTGTTAATCACAAATCACTCAACCAACTCTTGATCTGCTTGACTAAATCAACCACTAAGCTAAAATTGCTCAATCCTTCAATCCCTGTGGGATCGACCTCACTCATGTGAGTTATTATTACTTGATGCGACCCGGTACACTTGCCGGTGAGTTTTGTGTCGGATCATTTTCCGCACATCAAGTTTTTGGCGCCGTTGCCAGGGATTGAATAGATTGACAATGATTAAGTGAGGTGGTAGTTTAGATCAAGCACTTTTTCTTTTCTGTTTCTCTAATTTTTGACTGACACACTAACTGTTTGAAATTTTGCTTAAACTAAACTTCATTCTAGCAATAGATTGAAGTGTTACTGGTGGTGTTTCTTTTGTTTTGTTTGTATGTCAGGTACAGGGAGATCCATTCCTATTTTATCTGAAACTGACCAGAGAACTCTTAGAAGGTTAAGAAGAGCTGAAAGAGGGAAAAATATTGTTGGAGAGGAAGAATATCACGAGATGGAAGGAGATCCATCTAATCCAGGAGGAGGGGTTAACAATAACCCACAACAGATGATAGTACTGGCCTCCTATACCTTTGCAAACGCTAGACATTGCGGGAGCAGCATTCTCACCCCTAATGTCAATGCAAATAACTTTGAGCTGAAGCCACAACTCATCACATTGGTCCAAAACAACTGCTCATTTGGGGGAGGACCATTGGAGGATCCAAATCAACATCTATCTACCTTCTTAAGGATTTGTGACACTGTCAAATCCAATGGCGTGAATCCTGAAACCTACAAGCTTCTGCTGTTCCCGTTCTCATTAAGGGACAAGGCCGCACAATGGCTTGAAACTTTTCCCCAAGGAAGTATCACTAGTTGGGATGACTTGGTGACCAAATTTCTAGCCAAATTCTATCCACCTCAAAGAGTCATCAGACTGAAAACCGAGGTGCAGACATTTACACAATTAGATGCCAAATCCTTGTATGAAGCATGGGAGAGGTACAAAGCTTTAATCAGAAAGTGTCCTCCAGAGATGTTCAATGAATGGGACGTGCTGCAAAATTTCTATGAAGGCCTGACATTGAAATCTCAAGAAGTATTAGATCATTCTGCTGGAGGCTCACTACAACTAATGAAAACTGCTGAGGAAGCCCAGAATCTTGTGGACATGGTGGCCAACAATCAATATTTCTTTGCTCATCAAAGAAACCGCCAACCATCACAAAGGAGAGGAGTAATGGAGCTAGAAGGAGTAGACTCAATCTTGGCTCAAAACAAGATGATGCAGCAGCAAATTCAACAACAATTTGAGCAAATGGCCAAGAGGATTGATAGCCTCCAAGTTGCAGCAGTTAACACAAGCCAACCATCATCCACATGGGTGCAAAATGAAGAAACTCAAGAGGAGCAGCAGCAAGAACAAGTCCAGTACATGCACAACCAAAATTCTGGACAGAATGAAGTATATGGTGACACATATAATCCATCCTGGAAGAACCACCCAAACCTCAGATGGGGAGATAATCACAACCAGAACCAACAACCATGGCAGAGGAACTCAAACCAAAATACTTCCAGAAACAACCAAAACCACAACCAGCAGCAAACTAACCAAAACCTTTACAGAAAACCTCAAAACAACTGCCCCAATCCCAACCACTACCAACCCACCAATCAAAATGCCCACCATCCACCACCCACATCTCACAACCCACCACAAGCATCATATGAATCTCAAAGACTCACTAACTTGGAAACCTTGATAGACAAAATGTGGAAACACCAAGAAATGACAACCAAGAACCATGAAGATTCCATGAAGAGCTTAGAAAGGCAGATTGGGCAAATCTCCAAACAGATTTCTGTTGAGAAACCTTCAAGCTCACTTCCGAGTGACACCATTCCTAATCCAAAAGAAGAGTGCAAAGCTATACAATTACGGAGTGGAAAAACATTGATAGAAAACAACAAGGAGGTAACCAAGAAGCCTTTGGATAGCAACAAAGAGCCATCAGAGAAAGGGGAAGCTAGCAATGAGGACATGACAACAAGAAGAAATGTCCCAGAGAAACTCAAAGAGAAAGACAACCAGCCACATAATTCAAAGGAAGTAATTCAAGGACAGCAGCAAGGGGTAAAGATCATTACACCTCCACTACCATACCCTCAGAGGTTCAACAAAGAAACCAAGGATCAACACTTCCGCAAGTTCCTGGAAACTTTCAAGAAGCTGGAAATCAACATTCCCCTAGCTGAAGCATTGGAACAGATGCCCTTATATGCCAAGTTCTTGAAGGAACTCATTAACAAGAAAAGAAGTTGGCTGGAGAAGGAAACTGTGCTTCTCACTGAAGAATGTAGTGCGCTCATCAGAAAAGGACTCCCTCCCAAGCTGGAAGATCCTGGAAGTTTCTTCCTACCTTGCACCATTGGAAGTCTATTTATCAGCAAGGGGATGTGTGACTTAGGAGCAAGCATAAATCTAATTCCATCATCTTTAGTGAAAAAGCTTGGCATAGGGAAGGTGAAACCAACACAGATGTCCTTGGAATTAGTGGATCAGTCAGTAGTACATCCCAAAGGAGTGACTGAAAACCTTTTAGTTAAGGTTGACAAGTTCATTTTCCCTGCGGATTTTGTAATACTGAGCACTGAAGAAGAAGAAAACAATTCAATCATCTTGGGAAGGCCATTTTTAGCTACTGCAAGAGCCATCATAGATGTAGAACAAGGAGAATTAATCCTCAGGATGCATGATGAGAGTATCACTCTAAGTTTACTGCCAGAAGCACAGTTCAATTATAAAAAGAAGGATGGTACAGAAAATAAAGAAAATCTACAATGGAAGGAGGAGATCAACAAGACAGACAACAGCTGCCCTCCCAAACAAGAGATAAATGATTTAACAAATCAAAGAAGGAAAGAATCTATGCAAAATAATGAAGAAGTTCAAGAGGACATTGTAGTGTTAGCCACTAAGAAGAGAAATCTCCAAGGTAAATCTACGGCCAAAGAAGAAAGGTCAACAAAAGGAAGGAAGAAACACAAGAACAAAACAAAAAGGGGTTGGAAGAACAGAAAGATTCCAACAGAAGGGCTGTCCAAAGGTGATAAAGTGCAATTGATCTACCAACAACTGGGAACAAACCAACAGACTGATGACTACTACACTGTCAGCAATATACTTTCATTAGAACATGCTGAAATTGAACATCAAGGAACAAAGAGGAGGATCACAGTCAGGGGGGACAAGTTGAGGCACTACAATCATCAACCACCATAAAAGAAAGCCCCAGTGTCAAGCTAGTGACAATAAAAGAGCGCTCCATGGGAGGCAACCCATGATTTAAGATTTATGTCATTTTAAAATTTAATAAGCTATGATCACCTGAGCATGATTTCTTTTCTTTTCATGAACGTACTTAATGAATGCATGCACTGTTTGAAACATATGCTAAGGCTTCTAAGTTTGGTGTGCCTTCAAGCACACCAAACCAGTGTTACAAATATTTTCATACTGTATGCTTAGTTATCCTGATAAAGCATATGACCAAACACTAAGTTTGGTGTCTGCATAGGT
The DNA here is from genome assembly GCF_059453495.1 of Arachis ipaensis. NCBI lineage: Eukaryota > Viridiplantae > Streptophyta > Magnoliopsida > Fabales > Fabaceae > Arachis > Arachis ipaensis. The sequence continues at coordinate 101,464,390 of NC_142439.1, forward strand.
GGACATTTTCAGAAGATCAAAAATTCCTTTCTCTTCATGAAAATTAAAAAAAAAATCATGCACCAAAAAAAAAATTTATGAAAGCATTTCTTATAAATATTTAACCAAGAGTGACATTGGGATTTCAAGAACACTAGTTGGAGGAATAAACATTTTTTTAACTATATGACCAAACATTAAGTTTGGTGTCCTCCAAGAAAAGTCACGGTTAAAATAGATATAAGGAATGAGAGTTCACATAGTTGTTAATAAAGGAAGTACTCTTGCCACGGTTTGATAATGTTGATCTTTGTTGTCTTGTTGTGATGGTTAGGTGGTCAAAGAACACTCAATGAAAGAGACAAGACAAAGGGAGAGCATAGCATGAGGACAAAATCCCATCAAATGTCTCAAAAAGTGAATCTGCCACTCCTTGGAATGATCACGTTGAAAATCATTGAAGAAGTAAAAATTTGTCCTCATTCACCCTCACATGCACACCTTTGATTCGCATAACACCCAATTGTATCCCAGCCCCCCATTGTTCATTTAAGTAATCATAACACACCACCTTCAAAGCCATGCACATAACCGAAGAGTTGCACACCCCTTGCAATCCAACCATTCAAACTCCATTCCCTCCATCATTCTTCATCATATAAGCTCAGCCCCAAATTTTTCTCTGAACACATCAAAATCTCCAACTTTCTTCACACCCCCTCTAACCTCAAAAAGATCAACCAATCAAGCAATCATGGCCTCTTCCTCAAGAACCAAACGAAGGAGAGGAAAGGAGCCCATGGTTGAAGAAAACACCCCTGAATTTGACCAGTGGAAATTTAGATCTTGGTACCATCAACTACAACTTGAATGGATGAGGCAGAAGAAGATATATCCAGAGGTTCCACTTCTATTGCCGGACGATGAGTGCCAAGAAATGAAAGCCAAGATTAGGAAGAGGAGGTGGGAGGAGCTCATTTCACCAATTACCAAAATCAATGCGAACATTATATAGGAATTCTACGCCAATACCCTAAGGATCGAAATGAATCAAGCTCCAACTTATAAGAGTTATGTGCGGGGAACTGAAGTAGATTTTAGCCCAAACACTATCATGAAAGCATTGAAACTGAGGGCAACCCATTTTGATAAGCCAGGATACCATCAAAGGCTAAATGAAGAGCAAGACTATGATGAGATTGCCAGTGAGATTAGTGTAGTCAACACGAAGTGGGTAGGAACTACTAAAAACAAGTACAAGTACTTGAGAAGAGGAGATCTCACTCCTGAAGCAAAATGTTGGTATGAGCTAATGAAGAGATCAATCTTAGGCACAGTAAACAACTCGGAGGTCAATAAGAAGAGAGCTATCATGTTATATTGCATAATAATAGGAGGAGAAGTGAAGATCCATGAGATAATTGCAAATGACATTCAAAGGTTAGCAGAGAAAAATTTGGCCGAAGGGTGGCTACACTACCCGAGTACCATTATGCGTTTATGTATGAAAGCCAAGGTGCCAATGGAAGAGGCAAATCCAACATGGCTGAACCCGGGCATGCCTATAACCATTGAAAGAATGATGATCGTTACTGAAGCACAGCAGAGCCGAAGACTACCAAGAAGAAGGCAAAGAAATGAACCAATGGAGGAAGAAGAGCCACAAGAGGAAGAAGAGCCACAAGAGGAAGAAGAACAGCAACACATTCCACCACATAACACTCTAGATATGACTCAAATGCAGGAAGCAATTGGAAGATTATCACAACAATACATGAGAATTCAAGAAAGGCAAGAGGAATACCATTCCCACTACATGAAAAACCAACAAGAGCAAGAGGAATGGCAGCTGAGAATGATGAACAGACAAAGTGAGTTTGAGTCAAAATTTTTCGTGATGCAAGAGGAGCATGCTTTTCAATCTCACGAATCATTTGGAAAGTTAGCACAAATGCAAGCTGAAAATATGAGGGCTCTCAAAGAGTTCACAACTCTCCAAGATGCAAGATATGAAGTCCAAGCCGACTACAACATAAATAGTCAAATCAAAATGAACTATATTGGAGAGCATCTGCACAACATGGATCCAGCATTTCCAACTTTCGATGAGTTCTTCAAAGGGAAAAGTGAGATAGAAGTAAGCAAGGCTATGAGACTTGAAGATAGAGTAGAGGAGGCGATGAATAAAGCTGGGTTTTGGCGGGGTCAACAGACAACAGACATGGACACAGGGAACACCAGCACCCAAGCAAATGAAAGAAGCAAGAAAAAGCTTGATACATGAAAGGTGGACCTGCTCTTTACTACAAAGAAAGCATGCATCATTTCTGTATAAAGTAGTCTTTGCATCCTTATTAGGTCATTTTAGTTAATGGCCTTTGCATTATGTTTGTTTTCTTAAAATAAGTAAGTTAGTCTAGGTGTGTGCTTGTGTGTTTACTTTCACTTAACTAATGCATGCTTTGTCCCCTGCATCTTTTCAATTCAATAAAAGAAATGTTTGAAGCATGAAGTAAGATGGTTCATTGTTAGCTAGAAGTCAAATAATAGTAAGTGGTGGTATGTATGTGTGATTGTGTGGCAACTCATTATTAGTGAATAAAAGGAATAGCTTGTTCTCTTTTTAAGAAGAAAGTAGTTCACTGTCTATGAATCTCAACAAAATAAAAGTCCTTGGGTGAAAAGAAAAACAAAAAGAGAAGAGAAAAAGCCAAAAGTGGCAACAGAACAAAAGAAAAATAAAAAGAAACAAAGCTAGACACCAATAGTTTGAACTTTAGAATATATGCCTGTGGTATCTTTGTACTAGGATCTGCTTGGATTATTAAGTTCTTTGGAGTGCATTAACACTTGGTAACTTGGGTTAACTAACCCGGGATTATCAACTGAAAGTCTACTATCAAGAGCAACCTAGCTACAAGACATTTAGTAACCCAAAGAGGTGCTGGGCATCAATGTTCTAAGAAGGGATATGAGCCAAGTGTCTAAAGTGAATAATGTGTCAAGCATAAATAAAGAAAAGAGCTTGTTACACATGACACTGAACTAAAGCTTATAAAAAAAAAATTCAATAAACAAGGACAAAGGAATAATGAGAGGTCATAGCAGTGTCTTGCTTGATGCTTAGAGAGAACTTTCTAGGCCTACTTGTCAATAAGAAGTGAGTAGTTACACATCTGCATAAAACCCCATGAGCTACCAATAACACTCTGCTAACATGAGCATTCTCTTTTGTTTTCATTCTTTCTTCTTAATAACTCTTTTCTTGCTTGGGGACAAGCAAGTTTTAAGTTTGGTGTTGTGATGACAAGTCATCTTAGCCTAGTTCCACTAGTCTTTTTCCTTTGTTTTTATTTGGTTTTATGCACTTTCTTAAGCCACAAGTAAGCTAATTGGATTGAATTTCATTTTTCCTTTGATTCAATCAACCATGGATGAATTGATGCATTTTCATCAGTTTTTGTGCCATAATTGCTTGTGTGACAAGAAGAAGGATAACTCTCATGATTATGGCATAGCTTTGATACAATTGTTGATTGATGACAGGAGGAATAAAGCTTGGAAGAAGGTTGCAAGAATGGGCTTGAAAAGAGGAGTTCACGTTTGAGATGACGTTTGCCTCAAACGTCAACTCAAACGTGAGTAGCAGATGAAGAACACCCTGGAAAAGAGCCAACGTTTGACCTCAAACGTTGAGGCAAACGTTCGCTGAAGAAGAAGCTCCTAGAAGGCAACGTTTGCGCCAACGTTTGCCTCAAACGTGAGGTCAAACGTTGGCGCCTAAAAGGAAGAAAAATGGCACTCCTGAAAGGGCAACGTTTGCGCCAACGTTTGCCTCAAACATGAGGTCAAACGTTGGCGCCTAAAAGAGTAGAGTTAGAGCTTCTGGGCAGCGACGTTTAAGCCAACGTTTGCCTCAAACGTGAGGTCAAACGTTGGCTACATTTTGGCAAGAAAGAGCATGGAAGAGCACCCCTGATTGATGAGTTAGATGAGCCACGTTTGCGCCAACGTTTGCCTCAAACGTTGGGCCAAACGTTGGCCAAAAAGAGAGCTTGGGGTGATCCACGTTTGAGCTCATGTTTGACCTCAAACGTTGAGCCAAACATGGAGGACAGAAAATGGACTTGGCTGCATAATTAGACACAAGTAACGTTTGAGTCAACGTTTGCCTCAAACGTTGGCTCAAACGTGAATGGTTCATGGCCCGGTTCACTAATGGATTTCTTCCCAACACCAAGAGCAAGCAACGGAGGCCACTATCAACCCAATTCCATCAAGACTAAAGGCCCAATTCAAGGCTTAATGATCATTTGAAGAAAGTGTATAAATAGCTTAGGATTTGAAGTTTTAGGGAGTTTTTCATTTTAGAGTTTTCTTTAAGAGTTTTCATAGTATTCACAGTAGAGAACCTTTGGGTTTTGAGCTATTTGGAGATTTAGAGTCTTGGGTGTTGAAGAATTGAGGAAATTCTGTCTCAATCTCACCTTGAGATCTCTTTTTGTTTCTTTCACTGCACCATTGGAGAATTGAGATTTGAATCCAAGTTTTCTTCTGTTTTGATTTTTAATCTTTTGCAATTGAATTTTAAATTTGGATCTAAGAAGGCAGTGAGATCTAGACTTGGTTATCTAGTCTCTTGAGTCCTGAGATCTACATCTTTCAATTTCAATTTCCTTGTTACATTGCTACACCAAGTTTATTTTCATTTGCATTTAAGATCCGGTTCAGTTAGATCCATCTTCTACGTTTCTGTTTGTTGAGATTTACTGCTCTCTTGTTTAATTTTTGCAATCCCACATCCCTGATCCAGTTACAATTCAAGCCATTTACATTTCTTGCATTCTAAGATTCTGCAATTTACATTTCTTACATTCTAAGTTTCTGCCATTTAATTTCTTGTTCTTTAAGATTCAGCACTTTTATTTTCTGTTCTCTTTAATTTCCTGCAATTTACCCCTCTCCTTTTACTTTTCATGCAATTTAATTTCTGTTAATCACAAATCACTCAAGCAACTCTTGATCTGCTTGACTAAATCAACCACTAAGCTAAAATTGCTCAATCCTTCAATCCCTGTGGGATCGACCTCACTCATGTGAGTTATTATTACTTGATGCGACCCGGTACACTTGCCGGTGAGTTTTGTGTCGGATCATTTTCTGCACATCAAACCTACAGAGTTTCTGGCACAGTTTTTACAAATTGCTGACACAGTACATGATAAGGAAGTAGATCAGGATGTCTACAGATTATTACTGTTTCCATTTGCTGTAAAAGACCAGGCCAAGAGGTGGTTAAATAACCAACCTAAGGCTAGCATAGGGACATGGAAACAGCTGACAGAAAAATTCCTGAATCAATACTTTCCTCCAGAACGGATGACACAGCTAAGGCTGGACATCCAAGGCTTTAAACAAGGAGATAATGAATCTCTTTATGATCCTTGGGAGAGATACAGAGAGATGCTAAGAAAATGCCTCTCTGAAATGTTTTCAAAGTGGGTTCAGCTAGACATCTTCTATTATGGGCTTACAAAAAGAGCTCAGACCTCTCTAGATTACTTAGCTGGTGGATTTATCCACATGTGAAAGACAATTGAAGAAGCTCAAGAGCTCATTGATACAGTTGCCAAAAATCAGCATCTGTATCTAAGCAGTGACCCTCCCATGAAAGAAGAGGCTAAAACAGTAATTGCTGAACTTAGTCCGGTAGAACAAGCTGCTGAATTCAATCAGCAATTGGATTTTCTAACAAAGCAGTTAGCCGAATTCAAGGATAGACTACAAGAGACAAGGATGGCTAATATAAATATGGAAGTACAATTAAAGCAAACAAAGCAGCAGCTGTCAAAACAAATAACAGAAGAATGCCAAGCAGTTCAATTAAGAAGTGGGAAGACATTAAATACCCCACCTCAAGGTAGCAGGAAGCCAAGAAAAGAGCAAACTACCCAAAATCCATCTGAGGACAGTAAGAGCCCGGAGAGAAATAATTCTGGCGCTAAAACACCAGAGATTGGGTGGAAGGCATGCGCTGAACGCCCAGACCATGCTCAGGACTGGCGTTCAACGCCAGAAACAAGCAAGGAACTGGCGTTGAATGCATAAAAGAAGCACAGTTCTGGTGTTCAAACGCCAGGAACAGATGAAGAGTTGGCATCTAACGTCACTCCAGCTTCTAACTCTGGCACTCAATTGCCAGAGAGGGATCAGACATACACAAGTGCTAATGACAACCCATCTAAAAAGGCTTCTTCAACCACTTCTGTAGGAAATAAACTTACAGCAACTAAGGTTGAGGAATATAAAGCCAAGATACCTTATCCTCAAAAACTCCACCAAGAGGAGCAGGATAAGCAATTTGCTCGCTTTGCAGATTATCTCAGGACTCTTGAAATAAAGATTCCGTTTGCAGAAGCACTTGAGCAAATACCTTCTTATGCCAAGTTCATGAAAGAGATCTTAAGTCATAAGAAGGATTGGAGAGAAACTGAAAGAGTTCTCCTCACAGAAGAATGCAGTGCAGTCATTCTGAAAAGCTTTCCTGAAAAGCTTAAAGATCCCGGAAGCTTTCTGATACCATGCACATTAGAGGGAAATTGCACCAGGACAGCTTTATGCAATCTTGGGGCAAGCATCAACCTAATACCTGCATCCACTATCAGAAAGCTTGGTTTAACTGAAGAAGTTAAACCAACCCAGATATGTCTCCAACTTGCTGATGGCTCCATTAAATACCCATCAGGCGTGATTGAGGACATGATTGTCAGGGTTGGGCCATTTGCCTTTCCCACTAACTTTGTAGTACTGGAGATGGAGGAGCACAAGAGTGCTACTCTCATTCTAGGAAGACCTTTCCTAGCAACTGGACGAACTCTCATTGATGTCTAACAGGGGGAAATAACCCTGAGAGTCAATGAAGATGAGTTTAAGTTGAATGCTGTCAATGCCATGCAGCATCCAGACACACCAAAAGACTGCATGAAAGTTGATCTTATCGACTCTTTGGTAGAAGAGATCAACATGGTTGAGAGTCTCGAATCAGAGCTGGAAAACATCATTAAAGATGTTCCACCTGATCTAGAGGATTCAGAGGAATTGAAAGAGTCTCTGAAATTTCCTCAGGAAGAGGAAAAACCTCCTAAACCCGAGCTCAAACCATTACCACCATCCCTGAAATATGCATTTCTGGGAGAAGGTGATACTTTTCCAGTGATCATAAGCTCCGCTTTAAATCCACAGGAAGAGGAAGCACTAATTCAAGTGCTAAGGACACACAAGACAGCTCTTGGGTGGTCCATAAGTGACCTTAAGGGCATAAGCCCAGCGAGATACATGCACAAAATCCTATTGGAGGATGATGCTAAGCCAGTGGTTCAACCACAGAGGCGGCTAAATCCAGCCATGAAGGAAGTGGTGCAGAAAGAGGTCACTAAATTACTGGAGGCTGGGATTATTTATCCTATTTCTGATAGCTCCTGGGTGAGTCCTGTTCAAGTTGTCCCTAAAAAGGGAGGCATGACAGTGGTTCATAATGAAAAAAATGAACTGGTTCCTACAAGAACAGTTACAGGGTGGCGCATGTGTATTGATTACAGAAGGCTCAATACAGCCACCAGAAAGGATCATTTTCCTTTACCATTCATAGACCAGAAGCTAGAAAGACTAGTAGGTCATAATTATTACTGCTTTTTGGATGGCTATTCAGTCTACAACCAAATTGCAGTAGATCCCCAGGATTAAGAGAAAACAGCATTCACATGTCCATCTGGAGTATTTGCTTACAGAAGGATGCCTTTTGGGCTGTGTAATGCGCCTGCAACCTTTCAGAGATGCATGCTCTCTATTTTCTCTGATATGGTGGAAATATTTCTGGAAGTCTTCATGGATGACTTCTCAGTATATGGAGACTCATTCAGCTCCTGTCTTGATCACCTGACACTGGTTTTGAAAAGATGCCAAGAGACCAACCTGGTTTTAAACTGGGAAAAATGTCACTTTATGGTGACTGAAGGGATTGTCCTTGGGCATAAAATTTCAAACAAGGGAGTAGAGGTGGCTCAAGCTAAAATAGAGGTAATTGAAAAATTACCACCACCTGCCAATGTTAAGGCAATCAAAAGCTTTCTGGGGCATGCAGGATTCTATAGGAGGTTTATAAAGGATTTTTCAAAAATTGCAAAACCTCTAAGAAACCTGCTAGCTGCTGACACGCCATTTGTGTTTGACACAGAGTGCCTGCAAGCGTTTGAAATTCTGAAAGCTAAACTGGTCACAGCACCAGTTATCTCTGCACCAGACTGGACATTACCATTCGAATTAATATGTGATGCCAGTGATCACGCCATTGGTGCAGTACTGGGGCAGAGGTATGACAAGCTTCTGCATGTCATTTATTATGCTAGTCGTGTTTTGAATGATGCCCAGAAAAATTACACAACCACAGTAAAAGAATTGCTTGCAGTGGTTTATGCCATTGACAAGTTTAAATCATACTTAGTAGGATCAAAAGTGATTGTGTACACAGATCATGCTGCTCTTAAATATCTACTTACAAAGCAGGATTCAAAACCCAGACTCATAAGATGGGTGTTGCTTCTGCAAGAGTTTGATATAGAAATAAGAGACAGAAAAGGGACAGAGAACCAAGTGGCTGACCATCTGTCCCGGATAGAACCAGTGGAAGGGGCGTCCTCCCCCTCTATTGAGATCTCTGAAACTTTTCCAGATGAGTATTTGTTCGCCATTCAGGAATTACCATGGTTTGCAGACATTGCAAACTACAAAGCTGCAAGGTTCATATCCAAGGAGTACAGTAGGCAACAAAAGAAAAAATTAATTACTGATGCAAAGTACTACTTGTGGGATGAACCCTATCTCTTTAAGAGATGTGCAGACGGCATAATCCGTAGGTGTGTGCCTAAGGAAGAAGCACAAAGGATCTTATGGCATTGCCATGGGTCACAATATGGAGGTCATTTCGAAGGTGAGCGAACAGCCACCAAGGTCCTCCAATGTGGTTTTTACTGGCCTACACTTTACAGAGATTCCAGAGAGTTTATACGTAACTGTGATAGTTGCCAGAGAGCTGGTAATTTACCTCACAGTTACGCCATGCCTCAACAAGGAATCTTGGAGATTGAGTTGTTTGACGTATGGGGTATTGATTTCATGGGACCTTTCCCACCATCATACTCAAATACTTATATTCTGGTGGCAGTTGACTATATATCAAAATGGGTTGAGGCCATTGCCACACCCACCAATGATACTAAAACAGTGCTGAAGTTCCTCCAGAAATATATATTCAGCAGGTTTGGTGTCCCTAGGGTACTAATCAGTGATGGGGGCACTCACTTCTGCAACAAACAGCTTTACTCTGCCATGGTCCGGTATGGGATTCGCCACAAAGTGGCGACTCCATATCATCCACAGACAAATAGGCAAGCTGAAATTTCTAACAGAGAACTAAAAAGAATCCTGGAACGGACTGTAAGTACCCGTAGAAAGGATTGGGCACGAAGCTTGGATGATGCTCTGTGGGATTACAGAACAGCATTCAAGACTCCTATAGGGACCTCTCTGTACCAACTTGTGTATGGTAAGGCTTGTCACCTGCCCGTGGAACTGGAACATAAGGCCTACTGGACAACTAGATTCCTAAACTTTGATGCCAAACTAGCTGGAGAAAAAATATTGCTCCAGCTGAATGAGCTAGAGGAATTCAAATTCACTGCCTTCGAAAATGCCAAGCTTTGTAAAGAGAAGTCAAAAAGGTGGCATGACAGAAAGCTATCATCTAGAATCTTTGAACCAGGACAAAAGGTTCTGTTGTTTAACTCTAGGCTCAGGCTATTCCCCAGGAAACTGAAGTCCCGGTGGAGGGGACCATATGTGATTACAAGTGTATCACCATATGGTTATGTGGAGCTTCAAGATATTGATTCTGATAAGAAGTTCATTGTTAATGGACAGAGAATCAAGCACTATCTTGAAGGCAATGTTGAGCAAGAGTACTCAAGGCTGAGGCTAGATTAAAAACTCAGCAAGGTCCAGCTAAAGACAATAAAGAAGCGCTTGCTGGGAGGCAACCCAGCCATAGCGCATCACTTCCTCTAAGCATTTTGCCCTATTCTTGATTTTATTTGTTTATATAAAGTTCATTGATACTAAGGTAAAGAGTCAATTGTGTAAGTTTACAGGGTTACAAAAGGATTCTGCACACAAAACAGAGAAAAAGAGCTCACTGGCAAGAAAACGCCAGTAAAAGTCTGTTTTGGGCGTTCAACGCCCAAAAGAAGCATCCACTGGGCGTTGAACGCCAGTAAGGATAGCCATCTGGGCGTTAAACGCCAGAAAGAAGCATCTTCTGGGTGTTGAACGCCAGAAAGAAGCTCCTTCTGGGCGTTTAACGCCAGATTTACAGCGTCCTGGGCGTTCAGAAAAACGCCCAGTGACAAAGGAGTTCCTGGCGTTCAACGCCAGAAAGAAGCAACAGCTGGGCGTTGAACGCCAGGAGAAGCAGCAGTTGGGCGTTGAACGCCCAAAACATGCAGCGTTTGGGCGTTCAAACGCCAGGATGGTGGGGAGGAGGTAATTTCATTTTTACTTCATATTTTTCATTTTAATTTTAATTTTCATGTTTCAATTCATGATTTCTTGCATAAACATGTTACAAACCCTGATTTCTAAAATCCCTAATTTCTAAAAACCCTACTTTAAAAATATCAAATGTATCTTAATCCATAAGCACAAATCCTTTTTTTTTATCCAATTCAACTCTTTTTCAAAATTTTCAAAACAAATCTATCTCTTTTCATTCAAAAATCTTTTCAACTAATCAATATCTTTTTCAAATCTCCATATTATCTTTTTCAAAAATCCAAATTTATCTTTTTCAAATATCTTTCATATCTTTTCAATTTAAAATTATATTTTTTTATCATACTTATCTCTTTTTAAATCATATCTTCTATCTTATCTTTCTCCCTATTTTCGAAAACCCACCCCCCCTTTTAAAAACACATTCGGCCTCCTTCCTCTCATCCACCATTCAACACTAGCTCTCCTTCTATCCCTCTCCTTTCTTTTCTTTTGCTTGAGGACAAGCAATCCTCTAAGTTTGGTATGTTTATCCGTGATCACTAAACCATACCCACTAAGATCATGGCTCCAAAAGGAAAACAACCCACTCCAAGAGGCAAGAAAGAGAGTGTTCCAAAACCACTTTGGAATCAAGGGAGGTTCTTAACCAAAGAACATTCAGACTATTACTACAAAATAATGGGTATAAGATTTGTGATCCCGAAAGTCAAGTTCGACCTGAAAGAAGATGAATATCCGGAGATCCAAGAGCAGATTCAAAACAGGAACTGGGAAGTCCTAGCTAATCCTGAAACGAAAGTGGGAAGGAATATGGTTCAGGAATTCTATGCTAATCTGTGGCAAACAGACAGGCAGAGAATATCTGGAGCTGCCCTCTATGACTATAGGACTGTGGTCAGAGGAAAGATTGTTCACATTCACCCTGACAAAATCAGGGAGATCTTTAAGCTACCTCAGCTGAAAGATGACCCAGACTCCTTCAATAGGAGAATGATGAGAACAAACAAAGGCCTGAATAAGATTCTAGAGGATATATGCATCCCTGGAGCCAGGTGGACCACCAGCACAAGGGGTGTCCCAAATCAACTCAAGAGAGAAGATCTCAAACCAGTCGCCAGAGGATGGCTGGACTTCATTGGGTGTTCTATATTGCCCACCAGCAACCGCTCTGAAGTCAATATTAGAATAGTAGTGATGATCCATTACATTATGTTGGGAAAAAAAGTAGAAGTTCATCAACTGAACCCATCTGAATTCTACATACTTGCCAACAAGAACTCCAAGGATGCCAGGTTGGCTTATCCAAGCCTAATCTCTATGCTCTGCAAAGATGTTGGAGTAAAGATGGGAATAACAGAGTATATCTCAGTGGAGCAACCAATCACTAAAATCACAATGGAAAAATAACAAATGCAAGATGACCCCATCAAGAGGAGGGCACAAGAATTCCTACCAGAACTCCCTCAATTTGAATACTGGGAGCATCTTGAAGCATGAGTTACTAAGTTGCAAGAAACCATGGACCAAATGAAGGAAGAACAGCAAAATCAAAACAGCATGCCTTGCAAACTGCTCAAAGAACAAGAAGTGCAAGGGCGTGAATTAAGAGAACTAAAGCGTCAGAAACTATCTCTTGAAGGGCCAAGCACTCCACAGACTAAAGAGGCATCCACTTCCCAAAGTCAAGGTTGTTGAGTTCTGATCTTAACCTTAACCCTGTGATAACTTTTTTTTATTTATTTGAGTTTTACCTTTGGAGTCATATAGTCGTAATTAGTATCTATATTTTTTATTTTATCTCCAATTAAGCTATAATTTATTTTTCTCATCATCATTAAACATGAATAAAATAGAAGGTTTTCTTTAGAATAAGGAGTCAATAATTTTTGAGTTTTTAATAAGAAAAATTCTAATTATTTATATGTGGTGGCAATACTTTTTGTCTTCTGAATGAATGCTTGAACAGTGCATATGTCTTTTGAATTTGATGTTTAAGACTGTTAAATATGTTGGCTCTTGAAAGAATGATGAACATGAGACATGTTATTGATACTCTAAAAAATCATAAAAATGATTCTTGAAGCAAGAAAAAGCAGTGAATACAAAAGCTTGCAGAAAAAAAATTATAGAGAAAGAAAAAAAGAAAAAGCAAGCAGAAAAAGCCAAAGCTCTTAAAACCAAAAGGCAAGAGCAAAAAGCCAATAGCCCTTAAAACTAAAAGGCAAGAGTAAATAAAAAAGATCCCAAGGCTTTGAGCATCAGTGGATAGGAGGGCCTAAAGGAATAAAATCCTGGCCTAAGCGGCTAAACCAAGCTGTCCCTAACCATGTGCTTGTGGCGTGAAGCTGTCAAGTAAAAACTTGAGACTGAGCGGTTAAAGTCAAGGTCCAAAGCAAAAGAAGAGTGTGCTTAAGAACCCTGGACACCTCTAATTGGGGACTTTAGCAAAGCTGAGTCACAATCTGGAAAGGTTCACCCAATTATGTGTCTGTGGCATTTATGTATCCGGTGGTAAAACTGGAAAACAAAGTACTTAGGGCCACGGCCAAGACTCATAAAGTAGCTGTATTCAAGAATCATCATACTGAAATAGGAGAATCAATAACACTATCTGAATTCTAAGTTCCTATAGATGCCAATCACTCTGAGCTTCAATGGATAAAGTGAGGTGCTAAAACTGTTCGGAAGCAAAAAGCTACTAGTCTCGCTCATCTAATTAGAATCTGAGCTTCACTCAAAAAAAAAAATTCTGAGATATTATTGTTTCTTGACTCATTTGTATTCTATTTTATTTGTCTAGTTGCTTGGGGACAAGCAACAGTTCAAGTTTGGTGTTGTGATGAGCGGATATTTTATACGCTTTTTGGGGTTAATTTTATATAGTTTTTAGTATGTTTTAGTTAGTTTTTAGTTTATTTTCATACGTTTCTAGGCAAAATTCATATTTCTGGACTTTACTATGAGTTTGTGTGTTTTTCTGTAATTTCAGGTATTTTCTGGCTGAAATTGAGGGAGCTGAGCAAAAATCTGATTCAGGCTGAAAAAGGACTGCTGATGCTGTTGGATCCTGACCTCTTTGCACTCGGAATAGAATTTCTGGAGCTACACGAGTCCAATTGATGCGCTTCCAATTGCGTTGGAAAGTAGACATCCAGGGCTTTCAAGCAATATATAATAGTCCATACTTTGCAGTCTGGCGTCCAGCGCCAGAAACACGTTACAAGTTGGAGTTCAACGCCAGAAACAGGTTACAGCCTGGCGTTGAACGCCCAAAACAGCCCAGGCACGTGAGAAGCTTTAGTCTCAGCCCCAGCACACACCAAGTGGGCCCCAGAAGTGAATTTCTGCACTATCTATCATATTTTACTCATTTTCTGTAAACCTAGGTTACTAGTTTAGTATTTAAACAACTTTTAGAGATTTATTTTGTATCTCATGACATTTTAGATCTGAACTTTGTAATTTCTGACGGCATGAGTCTATAAACTCCATTGTTGGGGGTGAGGAGCTCTGCAGCCTCTCGATGAATTAATGCAAGTACTTATGTTTTCCATTCAAACATGCGTGTTCCTCTCTAAGATACTCATTCGCGCTTAACTATGGAGAGGGTGATGATCCGTGACACTCATCACCTTCCTCAATCCATGAACATGTGTCTGACAACCACCTCTGTTCTACATTAGAATGAATGATTATTTCTTAGATTTCTTAATCAGAATCTTCGTGGTATAAGCTAGATTGATGGCGGCATTCATGAGAATCCGGAAAGTCTAAACCTTGTCTGTGGTATTCCGAGTAGGATTCTGGGATTGGATGACTGTGACGGGCTTCAAACTCGCGAGTGCTGGGCGTAGTGACAGACGCAAAAGGATAGTCAATCTTATTCCAGCATGATCGAGAACTTCCAGATGATTAGCCATGCTGTGACAGAGCATTTGGACCATTTTCACTGAGAAGATGGGAAGTAGCCATTGACAACGGTGACACCTTACATAGAGCTTGCCATGAAAGGAACTTTGCACTTTTTCATGCATGAGGGAAGAGGAATACAAAAGAAAAGTTGAAATTCAGAAGACAAAGCATCTCCAAAACTCCAACATATTCTCCATTACTGCATAATAAGTATTTATTTCATGCTCTTTTATTCCTTGCAATCAAATTTGATAAGTGAATTGTTTTATTGTTTTCCTTACTAAGAGTTACAAGGTAACCATAGATTGCTTCAAGCCAACAATCTCCGTGGGATCGACCCTTACTCACGTAAGGTATTACTTGGACGACCCAGTGCACTTACTGGTTAGTTGTGCGAATTTGTGAAGAATTGTGATTTCCAATTTCGTGCACCACTCTGTCTTCTGAATCTTTGCTTTCCTACTGTCTTCTTCTTCACGCACGCAGGTCTCCTTCCATGGCAAGCTGTATGTTGGTGGATCACCGTTGTCAATGGCTACCATCCGTCCTCTCAGTGAAAATGGTCCAAATGCGCTGTCACCGCACGGCTAATCATCTGTCGGTTCTCACTCATGTTGGAATAGGATCCATTGATCCTTTTGCGTCTGTCACTACACCTAGCACTTGTGAGTTTGAAGCTCGTCACAGTCATCCCATCCCAGATCCTACTCGGAATACTACAGACAAGGTTTAGACTTTTCGGATCTCAGGAATGGCCGCCAATAATCCTAGCCTATAACACGAAGACTCTGATCATGAACCAAGAGGCTAAGAGATACACACTCAATCTAAGGTAGAACGGAAGTGGTTGTCAGGCACGTGTTCATAGGTTGAGAATGATGATGAGTGTAACGGATCATCACATTAATCAGGGTGAAGTGCGAGTGAATATCTTAGAATAGAGACAAGCGTGATTGAATGGAAAACTGTAGTAATTGCATTAATCCATCGAAACACAGCAGAGCTCCTCACCCCCAACCATGGGGTTTAGAGACTCATGCTGTGAGAAATACAAAATGAAGCATGTAAAATGTCATGAGGTACAAAATAAATCTCTAAAAGTTATTTAAATACTAAACTAGTAACCAAGGTTTACAGAAAATGAGTAAACTACGATAGATAGTGCAGAAATCCACTTCCAGGGACCACTTGGTGTGTGCTGGGACTGAGACTTGAGCTTTACACGTGCCTAGACTGTTTTTGGAGTTAAACGCCAGGTTGTAACCTGTTTTGGGCGTTTAACTCCAACTTGTAACCTGTTTCTGGCGTTTAACGCCAGAATGGAACATAGAACTGGCGTTAAACGCCAATTTACGTCATTTATCTTTGAGCAAAGTATAAACTATTATATATTGCTGGAAAGCCCTAGATGTCTACTTTCCAACGCATATGAGAGTGCGCCAATTGGTCTTCTGTAGCTCCAGAAAATCCATTTCGAGTGCAGGGAGGTTAGAATCCAACAGCATGTGCAGTCCTTTTTCAGCCTCTGAATCAGATTTTTGCTCAGGTCCCTCAATTTCAGCCAGAAAATACCTGAAATCACAGAAAAATACACAAACTCAAAGTAATGTCCAGAAATTTGAATTTTGAATAAAAACTAATAAAAATATACTAAAAAGTAATCAAAACATGCTGAAAACTACTTAAAAACAATGCCAAAAAGTGTATAAATTATCCGCTCATCACAACACCAAACTTAAATTATTGCTTGTTCCCAAGCAACTAAAAATTAAATAGAATAAAAAGAAGAGAATATACTATAAATTCCAAAATATCAATAAAACTTAGTTCCAATTAAATAAGCGGGACTAGTAGCTTTTTGCCTCTGAACAGTTTCGGCATCTCACTTTATCCTTTGAAGCTCAGAATGACTGGCATCTATAGGAATTCAGAATCCAGATAGTTTTATTAATTCTCCTAGTTCAGTATGTTGATTCTTGAACACAGCTACTTTATGAGTCTTAGCCGTAGCCCTAAGCACTTTGTTTTCCAGTATTATCACCGGATACATAAATGCCACAGACACATAACTGGGTGAACCTTTTCAGATTGTGGCTCGGCTTTGCTAGAGTCTCCAATTAGAGGTGTCCAGGGTTCTTAAGCACACTATTTTTTTTTTTGCTTTGGATCACGACTTTAACCGCTCAGTCTCAAGCTTTTCAGTTGACACCTTCACGCCACAAGCACATGGTTAGGGACAGCTTGGTTTAGCCGCTTAGACCAGGATTTTATTCCTTTGGGCCCTCGTATCCATTAATGCTCAAAGCCTTGGATCCTTTTTATTTTACCCTTGCTTTTTGATTTAAAGGGTTACTGGCTTTTTGCTCTTGCCTTTTGGTTTAAAGAGCTATTGGCTTTTTCTGCTTGCTTTTTCTTTTTCTTTCCTTCTTCTTTTTTTTTCGCAAGCTTTTGATTTTTCACTGCTTTTTCTTGCTTCAAGAATCAATTTTATGATTTTTCAGATTATCAAATAATATTTCTCCTTTTTCATCATTCTTTCAAGAGCCAACAATTTTAACATTCATAAACAACAAATTCAAAAGACATATGCACTGTTCAAACATTCATTCAGAAAACAACAAGTATTGTTACCACATCAAAATAATTAAACTAGTTTCAAGGATGAATTCGAAATCATGTACTTCTTGTTCTTTTGTGATTAAAACATTTTTCATTTAAGAAAGGTGATGGATTCATTGGTCATTCATAGCTCTAAGACATAGACACTTAGACACTACTGATCATGTAATAAAGACACAAACATAAATAAACATAAAGCATAGTAAACAAAAAACAGAAAAATAAAGAACAAAGAAATTAAAGAACGGGTCCACCTTAGTGATGGCGGCTAGTTCTTCCTCTTGAAGATCTTATGGAGTGCTTTAGCTCCTCAATATCTCTTCCTTGCCTTTGTTGCTCCTCCCTCATAGCTCTTTGATCTTCTCTAATTTCATGGAGGAGGATAGAATGCTCTTGGTGCTCCACCCTTAGTTGTCCCATGTTGGAACTTAATTCTCCTAGGGAGGTGTTAATTTGCTCCCATTAGTTTTGTGGAGGAAAGTGCATCCCTTGAGGCATTAGTGGTTATAGAAAAAACAAAAAAAGCAATGCTTTTTCCATACCAAACTTAAAATGTTTGCTCGTCCTCGAGCAAAACAAGGAGGAAAGGACGAGAAGGAAGTGTGTATGAAAAGGTGTGGCAGGTGGGATTCTGTGGGGTCCATAGATCCTGAGGGGTCAAGGACTTATCATCCCTGCTCCATTGAGGTGTGCAAAAATGCCCTTAGTGTACAATCCTGGTGTTTAACGCCAGACTGCTGCTTGTTTCTGGCGTTAAACGCCAGCTTTTCTCCCTTTCTTGGTGTTAAACGCCAACTTGATGCTCTGTTCTGGCATTAAATGCCAGTCTGGTGCTTGTTTCTGGCATTTAACGCCAGCTTGATGCTTCTTACTGGCGTTTAAACGCCAGTAAGCTCTTCCTCCAGGGTGAGCTATTTTTAATGCTGTTTTTCATTCTGTTTTTTATTTTCCAGTTATTTTTGTGACTTCACATGATCATCAACCTAAAGAAAACATAAAATAGCAATGAAAAATAAATAGATATAATTAAATAACATTGGGTTACCTCCCAAAAAGCGCTTCTTTAATGTCAATATCTTGACAGTGAGCTCTCATGGAGCCTCACAGATAATCAGAGCAGGGTTGGGGCCTCTCAACACCAAACTTAGAGTTTGGTTGTGGCCTCCCAACACCAAACTTAAAGTTTGAATGTGGGGGTTTTGTTTGACTCTGTATTGAGAGAAGCTTTTCATGCTTCCTCTCCATGGTTACAGAAGGAGAACCTTGAGTCTTATAGTTTGCAATGTCTGCAAACCACGGAGCTTCCTGAATAGCAAACAATTGCTCATCCGGAAAGGTTTCAGAGATCTCAGTAGGAGGGAGGGATGCTCCTGCTACTGGTTCTATCCGGGACAGGTGATCAGCTACTTGATTCTCTGTCCCTTTTCTGTCTCTTATTTCTATATCAAACTCTTGCAGAAGCAACACCCATTTATGAGCCTGGGCTTTGAATCCTTCTTTGTGAGTAGATATTTAAGAGCAACATGGTCAGTGTACACAATCACTTTTGATCCTGCTAAGTATGATCTAAACTTGTCAATGGCATAAACCACTGCAAGCAGCTCTTTTTCTGTGGTTGTGTAATTTTTTATGCATCATTTAAAACACGGCTAGCATAATAAATGACATGCAGAAGCTTGTTATGCCTCTGTCCCAATACTGCACCAATGGCATGGTCACTGGCATCACACATTAGTTCGAATGGTAATGTCCAATCTGGTGCAGAAATAACTGGTGCTGTGACCAACTTAGCTTTCAGAGTTTCAAACGCCTGCAGACACTCTGTGTCAAACACAAATGGCATCTCAGTAGCTAGCAGATTGCTCAGAGATTTTGCGATTTTTGAAAAATCCTTTATAAACCTCCTATAGAATCCTGCATGCCCCAGAAAGCTTCTGATTGCCTTAACATTGGTGGGTGGTGGTAATTTTTCAACTACCTCTACCTTAGCTTGATCCACCTCTATTTCCTTGTTCGAAATTTTATGCCCAAGGACAATTCCTTCAGTCACCATAAAGTGATATTTTTCCCAATTTAGAACCAGGTTAGTCTCTTGGCATCTTTTCAGAACAAGTGCTAGATGGTTAAGACAGGAGCTAAATGAGTCTCCAAATACTGAGAAGTCATCCATGAAGACTTCCAGAAATTTCTCTACCATATTAGAGAAGATAGAGAGCATGCACCTCTAAAAGGTTGCAGGTGCATTGCACAGACCAAAAGGCATTCTTCTGTATGCAAATACTCCAGATGGACATGTGAATGCTGTTTTCTCTTGGTCCTGAGGATCTACTGCAATTTGGTTGTAACCTGAATAGCCATCCAAAAAGCAGTAGTATTCATGACCTGCTAGTCTTTCTAGCATCTGGTCTATGAATGGTAAAGGGAAGTGATCCTTCCTGGTGGCTGTATTGAGCCTTCTGTAGTCAATACACATACGCCACCCTGTAACTGTTCTTATAGGAACCAGTTCATTTTTTTCATTATGAACCACTGTCATACCTCCCTTCTTAGGGACAACATGGACAGGGCTCACCCAGGAGCTATCAGAAATAGGATAAATAATCCCAGCCTCTAGTAACTTAGTGACCTCTTTCTGCACCACCTCCTTCATTGTGGGATTTAGCCGCCTCTGTGGTTGAACCACTGGCTTAGCATCATCCTCCAATAGGATCTTGTGCATGCATCTGGCTGGGCTAATGCCCTTAAGATCACTTATGGACCACCCAAGAGCTGTCTTGTGTGTCCTTAGCACCTAAATTAGTGCTTTCTCTTCCTGTGGCTCTAAAGCAGAGCTTATGATTACAGGAAAAGTGTCACCTTCTCCCAGAAATGCATATTTCAGGGATGGTGGTAGTGGTTTGAGCTTGGGTTTAAGAGGTTTCTCCTCTTCCTGAGGAGTTTTCAGAGGTTCTTTTATTTCCTCTGGTTCTTCCAGATCAGGCTGAACATCTTTAAAAATGTCTTCTAGCTCTGATTCGAGACTCTCAGTCATATTGACCTCTTCCACCAGGGAGTCAATAATATCAATGCTCAGGCAGTCGTCTGATGTGTCTGGATGTTGCATAGCTTTGACAACATTCAACTTAAACTCTACCTCATTGACTCTCAGGGTTATCTCCCCTTTTTGGACGTTAATGAGGGTTCGTCCAGTTGCTAGGAATGGTTTTCCTAGAATGAGAGTTGCACTCTTGTGCTCCTCCATTTCCAGTACTACAAAGTCAGTAGGGAAGGCAAATGGCCCAACCTTGACAATCATGTCCTCAATTATGCCTGATGGGTATTTAATGGAGCCATCAGAAAGTTGAAGACAGATCTGGGTTGGTTTGACCTCTTCAGTCAAGCCAAGCTTTCTGATAGTGGATGCAGGGATTAGGTTGATACTTGCCCCAAGATCACATAGAGCTGTCTTGGTACAAGCACCCTCTAATGTGCATGGTATCATAAAGCTTCCAGGATCCTTAAGCTTTTCTGGTAAGCTTGTTAGGATGACTGTACTGCATTCTTCAGTGAGAAAAACTTTTTCTGTTTCTCTCCAATCCTTCTTATGACTTAAGATCTCTTTCATGAACTTAGCATAAGAGGGTATTTGCTCAAGTGCCTCTGCAAATGGAATCTTTATTTCAAAAGTCCTGAGATAGTCTGCAAAGTGGGCAAATTGTTTATCCTGTTCCGCTTGGCGGAGTTTCTGAGGATAAGGCATTTTGGCTTTATATTCTTTAACCTTAGTTGCTGCATGTTTATTTCTTACAGAAGCAGGTTGAGAAGCCTTCTTGAGGGAGTTATTATCAGCACTTGCAGGTGTCTGATCCCTCACTAGTGTTTGAACACCAGAACTGAACATGGATTGGGCATTGAACGCCAGATTCTCACCCTTTTCTGGTGTTTGAATGTCAGACTTATTCCTCTCTGGGCTCTTACTGTCCTTAGTGAGATTTTGGGTAGCAGGTTGCTCATCCTCTGTCAGCTGTTCTTTTCTTGGCTTTCTGCTGCTTTGAGTTGAGGTATTTAATATTTTTCCATTTCTTAATTGAACTGCTTGGCACTCCTCTGTTATTTGTTTTGATAATTGCTATTTTGTCTGATTCAATTGTGATTCTATATCCTTGTTAGCATTTTTGGTTTCTTGTAGCATCTCCTTAACTTCTGCTAACTGCCTTGTTATAGAAGATAGTTGCTGATTGAGTTCAGCAACTTGTTCCTGAGGACTAAAGTCAGTTGATACTGCCTTGGCTTCTTCTTTCATGGAGGACTCATTACTTATGTACAAATGCTGATTTCTAGCAACTATATCGATAAGCTCTTGAGCCTCTTCAATAGTCTTTCTCATGTGTATAGATCCACCAGCTGAGTGGTCTAGAGATACCTGAGCTTTTTCTGTAAGCCCGTAGTAGAAGATATCTAACTGCACCCACTCAGAAAACATTTCAGAGGGGCATTTCCTTAGCATCCCTCTGTACCTCTCCCAGGCGTTATAAAGGGATTCATCATCCTCTTGTTTAAAGCCTTGGATGTCCAGCCTTAGCTGTGTCATCCTTTTTGGAGGGAAATATTGATTCAGGAATTTGTCTGATAACTGTTTCCATGTTCTTATGCTTGCTATGGGTTAGTTATTTAACCACCTCTTAGCTTGATCTTTTACAGCAAACGGAAACAGCAACAGCCTGTATACGTCCTGATCTACCTCCTTGTCACGCACTGTGTCAGCAATTTGCAAGAACTGTGCCAGAAACTCAGTAGGTTCTTCCTGTGGAAGACCGGAATACTGGCAATTTTGCTGCACTATGACAATGAGCTGAGGATTTAGCTCAAAACTACTTACTTTGATGGGAGGTATATAGATGCTACTCCCATATGCAGCAGTAATGGGGTTAGTATATGACCCTAGAGTCCTTTTGTACTGTTCATTTCCACTTAGGTCCATGATGGAGAAAGGGAGATGATGCGGATTGCAAATAAAATATATATTTTTTTGAAAATCGAAATTAAAATAAAATAAAATAAAATAAATGAAAAATTGACTATAATTTCGAAAATTTGAAGAAAAAGAAATAAAAGAAAATTGAAAACTAAATTAATTAATTAAAAAGATTTGAAAAAAATGTGGGTGGGGATTTTCGAAAAAAAATGAAGAGAGAGAAATTAGTTAGAAAGTTTTGAAAAAGATATGTCTTAAAATTAAAGATAATTGTAAGAAAATAAAATAAAATAAAAAAAGAAAAGATATGAAAAAGATTTGATTTTAAGATTTCAGATTAGAAAAGATAAGATAAGCTAGGTAAGAGAAGATAAGGAATTTAAATTAAAAAGTTTTAAAATTTAAATATTAAATTTGAAAATCAAATTTTAAATTTTAAATTTTAAATTTTGAATTTTGAATTTTCGAAAAAGTCAACAATATAAGATAAGGATTTGAAAAAGATTTAAATTTTGAAAAGATTTGATTTTTAAATTTGAAAATTAAATTTTGAATTTTAAATTTTGAAATTTGAATTTTGAAATTTGAATTTTAAAATTTGAATTTTGAATTTTGGAAGTTGAAATTTGAAATTTGAAATAAGAAAAGATAAGTTTTTGAAAAAGATGATTTTTCTGAAAAAGATTTGAATTTTGAAATTTTTTTTTTAAAACTAAGATAAGATAAAATAGAAATTTTAAAATAAAAATCCAAAATTCTTATGTAAATTTCGAAAATTAACTTAAAATAAAGAGAAAATATATTTTTTTGAATTTAATGAGGAAAGAGAAAAACAATAAAATGACACCAAACTTAGAGTTTTTAGATCAAAACAAAGAAAATAAATAAGAAAACTTTGAATGTCAAGATGAACTCAAAGAACACTTTGAAGATCAAGATGAACACCAAGAACAACAAGAATAAAATTCAAAGACTCAAGAACATAAAAAGAACACCAAATTTAAAACTTTTAGAAAACTAAAAATAAATTTTCGAAAATTAAAGAAAAATACAAAAGAACACCAAACTTAAAAGTTGACACAAGAATTAATCAAAGAAAAATTATTTTTGAAAAAGTTTTAAAAGGAAGATACCCAATTACCAAGAACATAAGCACAACGCTCTAGCCAACTGAGCTATAAATTTAACATGTTTTAAAAAAGGTATTTAATGTATAAAATTTTTTTTTGAATACTGATAATTTGAAAACGCACAAGAAAAACAAGAAAATACACAGAACAGGAAAAACTAAAGATCAAACAAGAAAAATAGCAAGAACAACTTGAAGATCAAGAAAGAACAATGAACACAAATTCGAAAATTTAACAGAAAAATAAAAACATGCAATTGACACCACACTTAAAATATGAAACTAAACTCAAATAGAAAAATTCAATTATTAGTTTATAAAAATTTTTGAAAAATTTAAAAAGAGAAAATAAGGATTTAAAGAAAATTTCAACCAAAAACAATAATAGAAGACGCAATTTTAGTGACTCTAAACTAAAAAGATAATATTTTCCTAATCTAAGCAACAAAATAAACCGTCAATTGTCCAAACTCGAACAATCCCTGGCAACGGCGCTAAAAACTTGGTGCACGAATTGTAAATCACACTTTTCACAACTCGTACCACTAACCAACAAGTGCACTGGGTCGTCCAAGTAATACCTTACGTGAGTAAGGGTCGATCCCACGGAGATTGTCGGCTTGAAGCAAGCTACGGTTCTTTTGTAATTCTTAGTAAGAAAATCAATGATAAGAGTGATTATATTTATGAAGAGTAAAAAGCATAAATTAAATAGTACTTATTATGCAGTAATGGTGGATCACCGTTGTCAATGGCTACCATCCGTCCTCTCAGTGAAAATGGTCCAAATGCACTGTCATCGCACGGCTAATCATCTCTCGGTTCTCACTCATGTTGGAATAGGATCCATTGATCCTTTTGCATCTGTCACTACACCCAGCACTTGTGAGTTTAAAGCTCGTCACAGTCATCCCATCCTAGATCCTACTCGGAATACCACAGACAAGGTTTAGACTTTCCGGATCTTAGAAATGGCTGCCAATAATCCTAGCCTATACCACGAAGACTCTGATCATGAACCAAGAGGCTAAGAGATACACACTAAATCTAAAGTAGAACGGAAGTGGTTGTCAGGCACGTGTTCATAGGTTGAGAATGATGATGAGTGTCGCGGATCATCACATTCATCAGGGTGAAGTGCGAGTGAATATCTTAGAATAGAGACAAGCGTGATTGAATGGAAAACTGTAGTAATTGCATTAATCCATCGAAACACAGCAGAGCTCCTCACCCCCAACCATGGGGTTTAGAGACTCATGCTGTTAGAAATACAAAATGAATCTCTAAAATGTCATGAGGTATAAAATAAATCTCTAAAAGTTGTCATGAGTAAACTACGATAGATAGTGCAGAAATCCACTTCTGGGGCCCACTTGGTGTGTGCTGGGGC
The DNA here is from genome assembly GCF_059453495.1 of Arachis ipaensis. NCBI lineage: Eukaryota > Viridiplantae > Streptophyta > Magnoliopsida > Fabales > Fabaceae > Arachis > Arachis ipaensis. The sequence goes on from NC_142439.1 coordinate 101,488,978, forward strand.
TGAGACTTGAGCTTTACACGTATCTAGGCTATTTCTGGAGTTAAACGCCAGGTTGTAACCTGTTTTGGGCGTTTAACTCCAACTTGTAACCTGTTTCTGGCGTTTAACGCCAGAATGGAACATGGAACTGGCGTTAAACGCCAGTTAACGTCATTTATCTTTGAGAAACGTATGGACTATTATATATTTCTAGAAAGCCCTGGATGTCTACTTTCCAACGTAATTTAGAGCGTGCCAATTGGTCTTTTGTAGCTCCAGAAAATCTATTTTGAGTGTAGAGAGGTCAGAATCCAACAGCATCTGCAGTCCTTTTTCAGCCTCTGAATCAGATTTTTGCTCAGGTCCCTCAATTTAAGCCAAAAAATACCTGAAATCACAGAAAAACACACAAACTCATAGTAAAGTCTAGAAATGTGAATTTTGAATAAAAACTAATAAAAATATACTAAAAAGTAATTAAAACATGCTGAAAAGTACTTAAAAACAATGCCAAAAAGCGTATAAATTATTCGCTGTCACCAACCATGTAGTCTATCTATCTCAGTCAGAAGCAAGTCCCTATAACAGAAGAAGCCATTCAACGAGTTTTAGATCTTCCCCCTGCTCCAGAAGGATTGAACGCCTTCCAAGAAGCCTCACTCAAGCGCCAGACATACCAATTTGACTGGGACACCGTTCTCAGAGTTATCGCACAACCTAGCAGCATATGGATCTACGGATACCATCGTTCCCGACCTAAGGGCATATTGGCTTCAGCACTCACCTTGGAGGCACGAGTATGGGCACAGATCATGTCCCATTACGTATTTCCGAGCACTCACGAGTCCTCCTTCACTGCAGACATGGTTGTTCTACTCTAGTGTATATTTACAGACTAGCACCTCAATTTACCAAGACACATTCGGCATGCTATGGGACACGTACAGATTGCGGGCAGCTTACCTTTCCCCGCCTTGATTTTAGATCTAGTCTCAGCAGCCGGAGTCTCCTACAAAATTGGGGACACCAAGGCCATGATTCCACGAGATGATCAATACGTCCCTAACGGGAAGTATATCAGACCTCCAGCAGCTACTATCAACCGGAGCACAGAACTAGCAGAAGATATCCCTTCTTCTTCCACATCACAAGCACCTTCAACAAACCAACTGCTCTATCAGATACTTGAGAGGCTAGACCGGCTTGACCAGAAAGGAAAGCAAAGAGAGCGCCGTAACAAGCGCAGATTTACATACCTCAAGGAGCTACTCGTTGGTAACAACCCACCTAAAGAAGACCCAAACACCCCAGACTCCACTTCATTTACCAGCACAGGGAGCCATGACGGTCCCAATGGTGGAGATGCTGCTACCAGCCCCCCTTTGTTCCTGACAGATGGCATCGAGGACGGTGCAAAGCCTTAAGTGTGGGGAGGTCGGTCAGTACCTGACTTCCGGAGGTAATTTCTTTTCCTTAAAACACCAATAAAATAAGATATTTAGTTAATTTTTCTTTTGTTTAGAATAGGATAGATTACATAGAAATAGGTTAATTGCATGCATGTTCTACTTGATTGAAAAATAATAAATTTCTTTTTAAGACCCTAATTTTGATGAATTTCACTAATTTAAATCGAAATTTTTGTGTTAAAACTTGTTAGAAGTTGTAATTAGAACATAGTTTAAAAAGCTAAGAACACACAACCTGTGAGACTTGAGCCTAATGACATGGTTACATTATTTAACCATAAATATTATTCTTGTGTGTTTGCTTCTCTATGATTGTAATCTTTATTTTGTTCCATCCTATATGTCCAATGTTTAATGTGTTCTATGCATCCATATGATTGAGGCCATTAATTATTTTAACTCACTTATCCCAAATAAGCCTACCCTTCCAATCACCTTTGTTAGCCACTTTGAGCCTTTTAAATCCCATTTGTTCTATATTTTAGCACATTACTAGCCTTAAGCGGAAAAAACAAGTAATACCCCAAATTGAATCTTTGGTTAGCTTAAGATAGAAAGTGTGTATCAATTGAGTGTGGGAAATTATGGGAACATTAATTAATAAGGGAATGTGTCATGATAAAATAATGGGAATTTAGGTACCTACTCATGTGAAACTAGAGAAATTAAAAATCTATATGCATTAATAATGTTATGTTTATTTTTATGCTGAAAAAAATAAAAAAAAATAAAAAAATCTAAGTCTAAAAATAATAGTAATAATTAAGTAATTAAATAAGGGGACAAAATTACCCCAATGCTAAGTTAAGATTAATAAAAGGATCAATGCATATGTGATACAAGTTAAAAAAAAGAGCTAATACATGAGTATGTAATGCAAAAGTGAGAATTCTGGGTAGCTAGGCATGATTCTAGAGTTATATAGAGTGTATGTATGTTAGATGAGAGCTTAGTTAGTCAAAGATTCAATTTATAGCTCACTTAGCCATATGTATACCCCTACCCTTACCTTAGCCCCATTACAACCTTAAAAAGACCTCATGATGTTTGCATTGGTACATTAAATACTTGTTGATTGGTTAGGTAAAGAACAAAGTTTAGAAAGCATGATTAGAGAAGGATAGAGTGATTACCCTATACACTAGAGAGACTAGAGTGCACATACACCATCCGTAAGGGTTCAATGCTTAATTCTATGTTCCCTGCTTTCATGAGCTATCTTCTTACAATTTTTACCTGTTTTTACTATATAATTTGAATTAGTAGAAATTTAATTTATGTTTATCTTGAAGAACTTATTTACTTTTAACCAAGTAGACAAGAATCATATAGTTGCATTCATATATATAGGTTGCATAGCATTGCATGAGTCTTACATTTCCCTAATCATTTACTTTATCTCCTTAAGCTAAGCATGAGGATATGCTAATGTTTAAGTGTGGGGAGGTTGATAAACCATTATTTTATGATTTATATTGTGTTTAATTGAGTGATTTTTATCAATTCTTTACCTACTTATTCATATGATTTGCATGATTTTACAATTCCTTCCTAGTTAAGTTCTATGGTTGAAAACTTGCTTCCAAGAGATCTTTTATTTGTGTATTTTAATTCTCTTTTATCCCATTCGATGCCGTGACCCGTGTGTTAGGTGTTTCAGGCCTCATAGGGCATGAATGGCTTAGAGAATGGAGAGGAAGCTTGCAAAAATAGAAGGAACACAAGAAACTAAGGAGATGACCAGCGAACACTGACGCGAGCGCGTGCCCCATGCAAATGCGCGGAATGAAGAAAATTGCAGTGACGCGAGCACGTGCCTAACGCGTACGCGTGGATTAGAGTCTGCACGAATGACGCAAACGCGTGGACGACGCGAACGCGTGACAAGGAAAATCGCTGAATGACACGAACGCGTGTACGACGCGTACGCGTGACCTGCGCGATCTGCAAAAATAACAAAATACGCTGGGGGCGATTTCGGGCCGCGTTTTAACGTAGTTTTCGGCCCAGAAACACAGATTAAAGCCAGAAAACGTGAAGAGACTCAACACGCTTCGACACACACCCATAGGCATCCACACACATTGAGATACATTGATATTAGGATTACTTTTAGTTTTAGATCTGAATCTAGATTCGCTTACATTGATAGTTTATTCTTTTGCTTTAGATTTTGGATGTTGAAGAATCATCACCTCTGTCGAAGTTACTACTTTAGTTTGTTTCCTTATTCCTTTACTCTTTTCAGTTGATCATTGACCTTATTCAAATAACTATGTTACATTTTGGATTTATTAATACATAGAATTGCTTTTACTTTTAATTAATTTTAAATCTCTATTTTATTTTATTTTATTCAATTATGTCTTCTTATATTTTTATGAATATTAATTCCATGTCAATGGAGTAAATTTTCTACTTGACATGGGGTTGATTAAGAGGAGACACTTGAGTTGGAATGCTCAAGTGCTTAGTTAAATTGGACATTATTGGCTAATTCTGTATCTACTAACGCTAGACCTTCCCAAGGGAAAGGACTAGGATCTGTGGATAAGAATCAGTTCAATCACTTGACTTTCCTTTACTCAGTAAGGGTTAACTAAGTGAAAACAACAACCTCTTTACAATACACTTGAGAAGATTCCAACAAGGATAGAACTTCCAATTAATCAATTCCCCAGTCAAGGCTTTTTTATATTAATAATAATTCTTAGTTTTATTGCTTTAATTTACAATTATTTTAATTACTCATTATCCAACTCAAACCTTCTGGAAAATTTCTGATTAATAAATTAGCACTCTTTCCTGCAACTCGTTGGGAGACGACCTGGGACTCATACTCCTAGTATTTTTTAATTCTAATTTTTGTGACAACCCTTTTTAAATTGAGAAGCAGAATTTAGCTGGTTGAGAACTGTACTTGTAACGCATTTCATTTATTAATTTCTTAACTGGTCAATTTTCGCCACCCATCAGCGGTTCAGCGGCAGCGACGGGAACCAGCACCTCCAGCGCGGTCTCGCCCTCCTTCCTCCTCCTCTCCCTCGATCCCCCTTTCTCTCTTTCCTTTTCTTTCTTTCTTCCTTTTTTTTTATTACCGTTGAGTGTGTGTGTATGTGTGTGTGTGAGGAAAGAGGTGGCAGCTGGGAAGGAAAAATTAGGATTAGAGTTGTGTGTGTTGAGTTTTAGGGTTAGGGTTTGGGTAGTTTAGGTAATTTTTATAAAATTAGGGGTAATTGAAAACTAATTTTAATTCAACAAAATTATCTTTAAAGAAAATACTATTTAATAATAAATTTACAAATTATTTTCAAAGAAATACTCTAATTCAAGAATTAGAGATAACAAATTAATTTCCTTTAAAATAATAAATAAAGTTCAAAATCTAAATATTAAAATTAAAGCATATAAAACTCTCATTTTTTATTTTTTTTTTCAATTTCTAAAGTTGTAAATCATAAATAAGAAAATGCCTAGTTTAATATAAAAATCTCTGAAAATGTAATTCTGAATAAATATAATAAATCATAAATAATTTATTATTTAATTCCTAAAAATTTGGAATCTTACACAAATAATGCAGAGTCGTTGTCCCGGAACAGTATGTGATTTTAGTGCAGTACCATACTATAATGGGCACTTGGTGGTCCACGATTGCAGCCAATTTGATAAGGTTCTGGGCTTTTTCTCTGTGTGTTGAGGCTTTTAAGTATTGCAAGTCCTTTATTTCCTTCAATGGCACGCACCTATATGGCAAATATGGTGGTGTATTGCTAATTGTAGTGACACAATATGGTAATAGTAACATCCTCCCTCTGACTTTTGCAACTGTGGAGTTTGAGACTACAGAGTCTTGGCCGTTCTTCCTTACCAACCTGAGATGACATGTGACGCCACAAGGACTTTTGATTATATCCGATAGATCCCAAGTGATCAAAGCCACACTTAGAGATGATGATAATGGTTGGAAGCCTCTTAGTGCGTTTCATGCGTACTGTGTCAGCCACATGGCAGCAAATTTCATGTCTTGTCTGTCGTGGGAAAGCGATACCTCATGAATGATGCTTATAGTCCAAGTAAGGTTGGGTACGAGTGGTAGATGGATCCATTGAGATGCCTATCCTATGAGATGTCAAACTGGGCCAGTAGATTCAGCAAGGAAATATGGTTACAACATTGTGATAGTGATTGCAGGTTTGGGAACATGACAACTAACCTCTCTGAGTGCACGAATGCAGTTTTGAAGGGTACACGGTATTTATCAATTTCAGCCATCGTTAGATGTACTTATGAGTGGCTACAACAATTGTTCATCATGAAGGGTAGGAAGGCACAGCAGGCACAACTAGTAGCCGGTAATCAGTTTTCTCGATGGTTGCTAACTGCTATTGAGAAGAATATGGAAGGAATCCTTAAGATGTATGTTACACATTGCGATAGGAGGGCCTCAATGTTTGTGGAGGAGGAGTTAGAGCCTCTTAAGGGTTGGAGTCTAGGTTTATTCCGTTTTCGGTTGAATGCAGGCACATGTGACTGTGGTCTTTTCCATTTATTTCATTTTCTGTGTCGTCATGCACTTGTTGTTTGTGCTGTCGCAAGTGTCAAGTGGGGGGATATGTTCATCAATGTACATGCAAGAGGCTGTGTTCAAAGTGTATGAAGTAGAGTTCCTGCTGATACAAGATGAGAATCTATGGCCGGAGTGGTACGAGACACATTTGCGTCCTAATCCCGCCATGCTAGGAAAGCAACCGGTAGACCAGTTTCTACGAGATTTTATAATGAGATGGATGAGGTTGAGCATGCAGATAAAATTAAGAGTGTGGCCTATGTAGGCAAACTGGCCATACTCGAAAAGGCAGCCCCAACCAACCCACAGAGGATAACTAGTTGTGTCATGTATTTCATGTATTTCGTAATTGTAGTTGTGTCGTGTATTTCTGGTATTTTATTATTATAGTTGTGCGGTGTATTTTGTTTATTGCAAATTGAATAGTAAATCTTAAATAGTAAATATTAAATGAAGTTCATTTTTGAGTAAACTTGGATAATGGTACTAAACTAACTAAGCTTGGATAATACAAAATAATAAATAAAGTTAAGTTCTAACAAAGTAAATAAAGGTCAATACAAACTAAACTCGGAATATACAACAAACTATCATTCCATTCCTTATGACGAGTGGGCCATCATACGTCCTCTCCCTATCCTGTGGTGGTGATGAATTTGTTGAGTTGACCGGGTCTCCAGGTACTAATTGCTGGCCACCGAACTAGCATTTCTCCTTATGCACCACTATTTTATGGTGCATTTTATCTTGAATTTAGGGGATTCTATCACCTTTTCCCACATTTATTCACTAAAATAGCATGGTTTTGTATATTCTCCTTAATTTGTGCTTAAGAGTGAAAACATGCTTTTTAGACCCTTAATTGGTTAATTTTAATTCACCTTTGATTCCACTAGATGCCTGGATGTGTTTGTTAGTGAATTCAGGTTCAAAAAGGCTAGGAATGGATCAAAGGAGTGAAGAGAAAAGCATGCAAAGTGAAGAATTCATGGAGAATCAAGGATTGGAAGTGCATTCACCGACGTGCACGCGTAGCAGACGCGCACGCGTGGATATGAAGTCGCATGGCGACGCGTACGCGTGACATGACGCGTACGTGTGGAAAGCAAAAATGCCAAACAATGTGTACGCGTGACCCATGCGTACGCGTCGATGCTCGCACGTGACTTCATTAAAGTGAAAACACTGAGGGCGATTTCTGAGCTTCCCAGGCCCAAATCCAACTCATTTTCTGAGCCTATTACATGCAAAATTTAAGAGGAGTCAAGGGGGGAGCACATAGTTTAGTTTTCATCATGCTTTAGTTAGTTTCTAGAGAGAGAAGCTCTCTCTTCTCTCTAGAATTAGGTTAGAGGTAGATTAGGATTTCTTAGATCTAGGTTTAATTCATGCTTTGATTTACTTTTCCTTTTTAATTTCTTGTCCTCTACCTTTGCTTTCCTAGTTTAGTATTTCATTCCTTGTATTTGTTTACCTTGTTTTTGATGCATTCTTGTTTCTTCTATTTTCCTTTAATGCAATTTATATTTGGTTTCCTTTATTGTTGATTTGAGTTCTTGTTGTTAATTTCCTTGTAATTAGTAGTTGTAGATTTGAATTTCTTGCAATTTTATCTTGCTTTCTTTTTATGCCTTCCAAGTGTTTGATTAAATGCTTGGAAGGATGTTAGAGTAGATTTTTGTGTTCTTGACTTGGGATGGTAACTTAGGTGAAATTGAGTTGCTAATGTCTAAGTCTTGATGATTGGTGTCCATTGACTCTAGCTTTCACTAAGTTAATTAGTGAGGTGGCTAGGACTTATGGATTAGGATTGGTGTAGCTCATTTGACTTTCTTTCACTTGTTAGAGGATGACTTAATGAGATTGATCCTTATAATTATCATGTTGTGGTTAGTAACAAGGATAAAGATCCTTAACCATCAATCCTTGCCAAGACCTTTTTACATTTGAGTTTCATTTATCTTTCATGTCCCTTATTCAAAACCCCAAAATACTTGTCCCATAACCAATAACAAGAACGCTTTGCTGCAATTCCTTTGAGAGACGACTCGAGGTTTAAATACTTCGGTTTATATTTTTATTGGGGTTTGTACTTGTGACAAACAAATTTTTGCATGAGAGGATTATTTGTTGGTTTAGAAACTATACTTGCAAGGAGAATTTATTGTGAAATTCTAAACCATACCAAAAATCCGTTCATTAAAATGGCGCCGTTGCCAGGGAATTGCAAATGTGCGCTAGTTATTGGTTATTGTATATATGTGAATATTGTGAATATGTTTGCCTTTTGCTTCTTTGTTAGTTTTTGGTAGTTGTAGGAGTTTATTCTCTTCATTTGTTACTAGTTTTTGTTTTCATTTGCTCTTGCTATCATGAATTCTCACTCTTTTGGCTATGAGTGTGGTTACAATTATGTTGTAGGGAATGAGAATTCCAATGAGAATGTGCATCAAGGATGGAACAATCAAAGGTGGGAGGAGCCTCAAGCATATAGACAACCTTCTTGGCAACAACCTCCTCCGGTTTCGTATAGGTATAATTCCACTCCTTATGCATATCAATCTAATGGATGTGGTAATGTTCATTGTGGTTGTCAACAACCACCACCATATGCCTATGAGCCTCATCCTCAACATAGTCCTCAACCATACTCACAAGCCCCTTTTTACCAAATTCCTTCCTATGACCCTCCTCCCTCATATAGCCAATCACCCTCACCTCATCCTTGTGACCATTATGTTAGAAAATCCGTCGAACCACCACAATTCCATCATCAATACTCCCAATAACCACCTCGATACACACCACGTCCACATTTTCACCAAGAAGAACCACCTTCCTATTATGAACCCTTTCTCCAAAATAATGAACCCTCCTATCCATCCCAAGTCCCAATGGATGATTCTCTCACTTTATTCCTTCAAAGGCAAGAAGAGATGAAAAGAGAGGTACTAGAATTCACGGCCGCTTTGAACGAGGTAGTGCATCGATTAGCCTCCTAACGCTTGAACACTCAAAGCACTCCCATGGCTACATGTGAAGAATCATTTGAAGAGCCTAGTATGAAGGAGAGATTGAAAACTCCGCTGGAAAATGTGTGATGAGCGGATAATTTATACCCTTTTTGGTATTGTTTTTACATAGTTTTTAGTATGTTTTAGTTACTTTTTATTATATTTTCATTAGTTTTTATGCAAAAATCACATTTCTGGACTTTAGTATGAGTTTGTGTGTTTTTCTACGATTTTAGGTATTTTCTGGCTGAAATTGAGGGATGATGCACGAAATTACGATCATCAACAATGGCGCCAACAACTTGGTGCTCTTAAACGTGAATATCACTTTGTCACAACTTCGCACAACTAACCAGCAAGTGCACTGGGTCGTCCAAGTAACAAACCTTACGTGAGTAAGGGTCGATCCCACGGAGATTGTCGGCCTGAAGCAAGATATGGTCACCTTGTAAATCTCAGTCAGGCGGATTCAAATGGTTATGGTGAATTGATAATAAATATAAATAAAATATAAACTAAGATAGAGATACTCATGTAATTCATTGGTGAGAGTTTCAGATAAGCGTGTAGAGATGCTTTCGTTCCTCTGAACCTCTGCTTTCCTGCTGTCTTTATCAAACCATTCCTACTCCTTTCCATGGAAAGCTTTATGTAAGGCATCACCGTTGTCAATGGCTACATCCCATCCTCTCTGTGAAAATGGTCCAATGCGCTGTCACTGCATGGCTAATCATCTGTCGGTTCTCGATCATACTGGAATAGGATTTACTATCCTTTTACGTCTGTCACTATGCCCAGCACTCGCGAGTTTGAAGCTCGTCACAGCCATCCCTTTCCATATCCTACTCGGAATATCACAAACAAGGTTTAGACTTTTCGGATCTCAAGAATGGCCATCCATGGGTTCTAATTTATACCACGAAGATTCTAATATCTCAGACTCGGTCCTCTGTATTAGATATCTAAGAGATACTCATTCTAGCTTGTTTGCATGTAGAACGGAAGTGTTTGTCAAGCACGCGTTCGTAAGTGAGAATGATGATGAGCGTCACATAATCATCACATTCATCATGTTCTTGGGTGCGAATGGATATCTTAGAAGCGGAATAAGCTTGAATTGAATAGAAAAACAGTAGTACTTTGTATTAATTCATGAGGAATAGCAGAGCTCCACACCTTAATGTATGGTGTGTAGAAACTCTACCGTTGAAAATACATAAGTGATAAGGTCCAGGCATGGCCAAATGGCCAGCCCCCATAACGTGATCAAAGGATCAAAAGATAATCCAAAGAAGTAAACTCAATAGTAAAAAGTCCTATTTATACTAAACTAGTTACTAGGGTTTACAAAGATAAGTAAATGATGCAGAAATCCACTTCCAGGGCCCACTTGCTGTGTGCTTGGGCTGAGCATTGAGCTTTACACGTGTAGAGGTCTTTCTTGGAGTTGAACGCCGGTTTATAACCTGTTTCTGGCATTTAACTCCACTTCGCAACCTGTTTCTGGCATTTAACTCCAGAATGCAGCATGGAACTAGCGTTCAACGCTAGTTTGCGTCGTCTAAACTCGGGCAAAGTATGGACTATTATATATTGCTGGAAAGCCCTAGATGTCTACTTTCCAATGCAATTTAGTGCAGGAAGGTCAGAATCCAACAGCATCTGCAGTCCTTCTTCAACCTCTGAATCTGATTTTTGCTCAAGTCCCTCAATTTCAGCCAGAAATTACCTGAAATCACAAAAAAAAAACACACAAACTCATAGTAAAGTCCAGAAATGTGAATTTTAATTAAAAACTAATAAAAATATACTAAAAACTAACTAAATTATACTGAAAACTATGTAAAAATAATGCCAAAAAGCGTATAAATTATCCGCTCATCACAACACCAAACTTAAATTGTTGCTTGTCCCCAAGCAACTAAAAATCAAATAGGATAAAAAGAAGAGAATATACTATAAATTCCAAAATATCAATGAAACTTAGCTCCAATCAGATGAGCGGGACTTATAGCTTTTTGCCTCTTGAATAGTTTTGGCATCTCACTTTATCCATTGAAGTTCAGAATGATTGGCATCTATAGGAACTCAGAGTTCAGATAGTGTTATTGATTCTCCTAGTTCAGTATGCTGATTCTTGAACACAGCTACTTTATGAGTCTTGGCCGTGGCCCTAAGCACTTTGTTTTTCAGTATTACCACCGGATACATAAATGCCACAGACACATAACTGGGTGAACCTTTTCAGATTGTGACTCAGCTTTGCTAAAGTCCCCAATTAGAGGTGTCCAGGGTTCTTAAGCACACTCTTCTTTTGCTTTGGACCTTGACTTTAACCGCTCAGTCTCAAGTTTTCACTTGACACCTTCACGCCACAAGCACATGGTTAGGGACAGCTTGGTTTAGCCGCTTAGGCCAGGATTTTATTCATTTAGGCCCTCCTATCCACTGATGTTCAAAGCCTTGGATCCTTTTTATTACCCTTGCCTTTTAGTTTTAAGGGCTATTGGCTTTTTGCTCTTGCCTTTTGGTTTAAAGAGCTTTTGGCTTTTTCTGCTTGCTTTTTCTTTTTCTCTTTTTTTTTCGCTATTTTTCTTTTTTTTTTCTGCAAGCTTTTTGTGTTCACTGCTTTTTCTTGCTTCAAGAATCATTTTTTTGATTTTTCAGATTATCAAATAACATGTCTCCTTTTTCCTTATTCTTCAAGAGCCAATATATTTAACATTCATAAACATCAACTTCAAAAAGACATATGCACTGTTCAAGCATTCATTCAGAAAACAAAAAGTATTGCCACCACATCAAAATAATTAAACTAGTTTCAAGGATGAATTCGAAACCATGTACTTCTTGTTCTTTTGTTTTTTTTTTTTTTTGAACAGTTTTCATTTAAGAGAGGTGATGGATTCATATTCATAACTTTAAGGCATAGACACTTAGACACTAATGATCATATAGTAAAGACACAAACATAATTAAAACATAAAGCTCAAAAATCGAAAAACAGGAAAATAAATAAACAAGGAGATTAAGGAATGAGTCCACCTTAGTGAGGGTGGCGTCTTCCTCTTCTTGAAGAACCAATGGTGCTTTTGAGCTCCTCTATGTCTCTTCCTTGTCTTTATTGCTCCTCCCTCATAGCTCTTTGATCTTCTCTAATTTCATGGAAGATGATGGAATGCTCTTGGTGCTCCACCTTGCCTCTTGAGTCAATTTTCCATTGAGCTCCTTCCTCACATATGTCTATGAGGACTTGTTCCAACCTTTGATCAAAGTTGACCCTTCTTGTGTAGGGGCGTGCGTTCTCTTCCATCATTGCCAAGTTGAATGCCAGCCTTACATTTTTCGGACTGAAATCTAAGTATTTCCCTCGAACCATGGTAAGCCAATGCTTTGGATTTGGGTTCACACTTTGATATGGTTCCTAGTGATCCATGTGTTGGCATAGAACTCTTGAACCATTAGGATCCCGACTTGTTGAATGGGGTTGGTGAGGACTTCCCAACCTCTTCTTTGGATCTTAAGTCGGATCTCCGGATATTCATTCTTCTTGAGCTTGAAAGGAACCTCAGGGATCACTTTCTTCTTGGCCACAATAATGAGCGGATATTTTATACGCTTTTTGGGGTTAATTTCATATAGTTTTTAGTATGTTTTAGTTAGTTTTTAGTTTATTTTCATTAGTTTCTAGGAAAAATTCATATTTCTGGACTTTACTATGAGTTTGTGTGTTTTTCTGTAATTTCAGATATTTTCTGGCTGAAATTGAGGGAGCTGAGCAAAAATCTTATTCAGGCTGAAAAAGGACTGCTGATGTTGTTGGATCCTGACCTCTCTGCACTCGGAATAGAATTTCTAGAGCTACAGAAATCCAATTGACGCGCTTCTAATTGCGTTGGAAAGTAGACATCCAGGGCTTTCCAGCAATATATAATAGTCTATACTTTGCTCAAGGATAGATGACGTAAACTGGCGTTCAACGCCAGTTCCATGTTGCAGTCTAGCGTCCAGCGCCAGAAACACGTTACAAGTTAGAGTTCAACGCCAGAAACAGGTTACAGCCTGGCGTTGAACGCCCAAAACAGCCTAGGCACGTGAGAAGCTTTAGTCTCAGCCCCAACACACACCAAGTAGGCCCCAGAAGTTGATTTCTGCACTATCTATCATAGTTTACTCATTTTCTGTAAACCTAGGTTACTAGTTTAGTATTTAAACAACTTTTAGAGATTTATTTTGTATCTCATGACATTTTAGATCTGAAATTTGTACCTTTTGGCAGCATGAGTCTCTAAACCCCATTGTTGGGGGTGAGGAGCTCTGCAGCGTCTCAATGAATTAATGCAAGTACTTATGTTTTCCATTCAAACATGCGTGTTCCTCTCTAAGATACTCATTCGCGCTTAACTATGGAGAGGGTGATGATCCGTGACACTCATCACCTTCCTCAATCCATGAACATGTGTCTGACAACCACCTCCGTTCTACATTAGAATGAATGATTATCTCTTAGATTTCTTAATCAGAATCTTTGTGGTATAAGCTAGATCGATGGCGGCATTCATGAGAATCCGAAAAGTCTAAACCTTGTCTGTGGTATTCCGAGTAGGATTCTGGGATTGGATGACTGTGACGGGCTTCAAACTCACGAGTGCTGGGCGTAGTGATAGACGCAAAAGGATAGTCAATCTTATTCCAGCATGATCGAGAACTTCCAGATGATTAGCCGTGCTGTGACAGAGCATTTGGACTATTTTCACTGAGAAGATGGGAAGTAGCCATTGACAACGGTGACACCTTACATAGAGCTTGCCATGGAAGGAACTTTGCACTTTTTCATGCATGAGGGAAGAGGAATACAAGAGAAAAGTTGAAATTCAGAAGACAAAGCATCTCCAAAACTCCAACATATTCTCCATTACTGCATAATAAGTATTTATTTCATGCTATTTTATTCCTTGCAAGCAAATTTGATAAGTGAATTGTTTTATTATTTTCTTGACTAAGAGTTACAAGGTAACCATAGATTGCTTCAAGCCAACAATCTCCGTGGGATCGACCCTTACTCACGTAAGGTATTACTTGGACGACCCAGTACACTTGCTGGTTAGTTATGCGAATTTGTGAAGAATTGTGATTTCCAATTTCGTGCACCAAGTTTTTGGCGCCATTGCCGGGGATTGTTTGAGTTTGAACAACTGACGGTGAATTTTGTTGCTTAGATTAGGAAATTTTTGTCTTTTGGGTCAGAGTCTTTTATTTTCTTTTCAAAAATTTTTCAAAAAATATTATTATTCTTGTTTGACCTTTAATTTTTCTTGTTCTGTTTCTTTTCTTGTTTTTCTTGTGCCTTTTCAAAACATGAATTTTCAAAAAAAAAATATTTTTGTTCTTAGTTAAAAAAAATTTTACTCCTTCAAAACAATTGTTATATTCATAACTCAGTTGGCTAGAGCGTTGGTCTATGTTCTTGGTAATTGGGTATTTTCTTTTCAAAATCTTCTTTTTCAAAAATAATTTTTTTCTATTAAATCTTGTACCAAACTTTAAGTTTGGTGTTTTCTTGTTGATTTTTCTTTGTTTTTCGAAAATTTTAGCTTGGTTTTCTAAAAATTTTTAAGTTTGGTGTTCCTTCTTCATGTTCTTGTTGTTCTTGTGTGTCTTCAAGGCGTTCTTGAGTTTTCCTTGTGTCTTGATCTTAAAATTTTTAAGTTTGGTGTTCCTTGGTGTTTTCCCTCCAAAATTTTCGAAAACAAGGAGCATTAGATCTAAAAATTTTAGATCTTGTGTTATTTTATTGTTTTTCTCTTTCCTCATTAAATTCAAAAATATCTTTTCCCTCTATTTTAAAGTAATTTTTCGAAAATCAATTTTAAAATTCAGATTTTTTCTATTTCAAAATTTAAAACCCTTTTCAAAAAAAATCATATCTTTTTCAACACTTCCTAACCACTTTCTCTCTCCTCATTTTTTCGAAAATCTTCACCCATTTTTATTTATTTTATTTTAATTTATTTTATTTTCGAAATAAATAAATAAATAAAAATATTTTTTTATTTTACATCATCTCCCTTTCTCCATCCTGGATCTAAGTGGAAATGAACAGTCCAGAAGGACTCTGGGGTCATATGCTAACCCATCTACTGCTTCATATGGGAGTAGTATCTGCATACCCTCCATTGGAGTCAGTAGCTTTGAGTTGAATCCTCAGCTCATTATCATGGTGCAGCAAAGCTGCCAGTATTCCGGTCTTCCACAGGAAGAACCTACAGAGTTTCTGGCACAGTTTTTACAAATTGCTGACACAGTACATGATAAGAAAGTAGATCAGGATGTCTACAGATTATTACTGTTTTCATTTGTTGTAAAAGACCAAGCCAAGAGGTGGTTAAATAACCAACCTAAGGCTAGCATAAGGACATGAAAACAGCTGACAGAAAAATTTCTGAATCAATACTTTCCTCCAAAACGGATGACACAGCTAAGGCTGGACATCCAAGGCTTTAAGCAAGGAGATAATGAATCTCTTTATGATTCCTGGGAGAGATACAGAGAGATGCTACGAAAATGCCCCTCTGAAATGTTTTCAGAGTGGGTTCAGTTAGACATCTTCTATTATGGGCTTACAGAAAGGGCTCAGATTTCTCTAGATTACTCAGCTAGTGGATCTATCCACATGAGAAAGACAATTGAAGAAGCTCAAGAGCTCATTGATACAGTTGCCAAAAATCAGCATCTGTACCTAAGCAGTGACCCTTCCATGAAAGAAGAGGCTAAAACAGTAACTACTAAACTCAGTCCTGTAGAACAAGCTGCTGAATTCAATCAGCAATTGGACTTTCTAACAAAGCAGTTAGCCGAATTCAAGGATAGACTACAAGAGACAAGGATGGCTAATATAAATATGGAAGTACAATTAAAGCAAACAAAGCAGCAGCTGTCAAAACAAATAACAGAAGAATGCCAAGCAGTTCAATTAAGAAGTGGGAAAATATTAAATACCCCACCTCAAGGCAGCAGGAAGCCAAGAAATGAGCAAACCACCCAAAATCCATCTGAGGACAGTAAGAGCCCGGGGAAAAATAATTATGGCATTAAAACACCAGAAATTGGGTGGAAGGATGGCGCTGAACGCCCAGACCATGCTCAGGACTGGCGTTCAACGCCAGAAACAAGCAAGGAACTGGTGTTGAACTCCCAAAAGAAGCACAGTTCTAGCATTCAGACGCCAGGAACAGATGAGGAGTTGGCGTCTAACGTCACTCCAGCTTCTAACTCTGGCACTCAATTGCCAGAGAGGGATCAAACACACACAAGTGCTGATGACAACCCATCTAAAAAGGCTTCTTCAACCACTTCTGTAGGAAATAAACCTACAGCAACCAAGGTTGAGGAATATAAAGCCAAGATACCTTATCCTCAAAAACTCCGCCAAGAAGAGCAGGATAAGCAATTGCTCGCTTTGCAGATTATCTCAGGACTCTTGAAATAAAGATTCCGTTTGCAGAAGCACTTGAGCAAATACCTTCTTACGCCAAGTTCATGAAAGAGATCTTGAGTCATAAGAAGGATTGGAGAGAAACTGAAAGAGTTCTCCTCACTGAAGAATGCAGTGCAGTCAATCTGAAAAGCTTTTCTGAAAAGCTTAAAGATCCCGGAAGCTTTCTAATACCATGCACATTAGAGGGGAATTGCACCAGGACAGCTTTATGCGATCTTGGGGCAAGCATCAACCTAATACCTGCATCCACTATCAGAAAGCTTGGTTTAACTGAAGAAGTTAAACCAACCCGGATATGTCTCTAACTTACTGATGGCTCCATTAAATACCCATCAGGCGTGATTGAGGACATGATTGTCAGGGTTGGGCCATTCGCCTTTCCCACTGACTTTGTAGTGCTGGAGATGGAGGAGCACAAGAGTGCTACTCTCATTCTAGGAAGACCTTTCCTAGCAACTGGACGAACTCTCATCGATGTCCAACAGGGGGAAATAACCCTGAGAGTCAATGAGGATGAGTTTAAGTTGAATGCTGTCAAAGCCATGCAGCATCCAGACACACCAAAAGACTGCATGAAAGTTGATCTTATTGACTCTTTGGTAGAAGAGATCAACATGGCTGAGAGTCTCGAATCAGAGCTGGAAAACATCTTTAAAGATGTTCCACTTGATCTAGAGGATTCAGAGGAATTGAAAAAGTCTCTGAAATTTCCTCAGGAAGAGGAAAAACCTCCTAAACTCGAGCTCAAACCATTACCACCATCCCTGAAATACGCATTTCTGGGAGAAGGTGATACTTTTCCAGTGATCATAAGCTCCTCTTTAAATCCACAGGAAGAGGAAGCACTAATTCAAGTGCTAAGGACACACAAGACAGCTCTTGGGTGGTCCATAAGTGACCTTAAGGGCATAAGCCCAGCTAGATGCATGCACAAGATCTTATTGGAGGACAATGCTAAGCCAGTGGTTCAACCACAGAGGCGGCTAAATCCTGCAATGAAGGAAGTGGTGTAGAAAGAGGTCACCAAATTACTGGAGGCTAGGATTATTTATCCTATTTCTGATAGCCCCTAGGTGAGTCCTGTTCAAGTTGTCCCTAAAAAGGGAGGCATGACAGTGGTTCATAATGAAAAAAATGAACTGGCTCCTACAAGAACAGTTACAGGGTGGCGCATGTGTATTGATTACAGAAGGCTCAATACAGCCACCAGAAAGGATCATTTTCCTTTACCATTCATAGACCAGATGCTAGAAAGACTAGCAGGTCATAATTATTACTGCTTTTTGGATGGCTATTCAGGCTACAACCAAATTGCAGTAGATCCCCAGCATCAAGAGAAAATAGCATTCACATGTCCATCTGGAGTATTTGCTTACAGAAGGATGCCTTTTGGGGTGTGTAATGCGCCTGCAACCTTTCAGAGATGCATGATCTCTATTTTCTCTGATATGGTGGAAAAATTTCTGGAAGTCTTTATGGATGACTTCTCAGTGTATGGAGACTCATTCAGCTCTTGTCTTGATCACCTGACACTGGTTTTGAAAAGATGCCAAGAGACCAACCTGGTTTTAAACTGGGAAAAATGTCACTTTATGGTGACTGAAGGGATTGTCCTTGGGCATAAAATTTCAAACAAGGGAATAGAGGTGGATGAAGCTAAAATAGAGGTAATTGAAAAATTACCACTACCTGCCAATGTTAAGGCAATCAGAAGCTTTCTGGGGCATGCAGGATTCTACAGGAGGTTTATAAAGGATTTTTCAAAAATTGCAAAACCTCTAAGCAATCTGCTAGCTGCTGACACGCCATTTGTGTTTGACACAGAGTGCCTACAAGCGTTTGAAACTCTGAAAGCTAAGCTGGTCACAGCACCAGTTATCTCTGCACCAGACTGGACATTGCCATTCGAATTAATGTGTGATGCCAGTGATCACGCCATTGGTGCAATACTGGGGCAGAGGCATGACAAACTTCTGCATGTCATTTATTATGCTAGCCGTGTTCTAAATGATGCCCAGAAAAATTACACAACCACAGAAAAGGAATTGCTTACAGTGGTCTATGCCATTGACAAGTTTAGATCATACTTAGTAGGATCAAAAGTGATTGTGTACACTGACCATGCTGCTCTTAAATATCTACTTACAAAGCAGGATTCAAAACCCAGGCTTATAAGATGGGTATTGCTTCTGCAAGAGTTTGATATAGAAATAAGAGACAGAAAAGGGACAGAAAATCAAGTGGCTGATCATCTGTTCCGAATAGAGCCAGTAGAAGGGGCGCCCTCTCCCTCTATTGAAATCTCTGAAACCTTTCTGAATGAGCTTTTGTTCGCCATTCAGGAAACACCATGGTTTGCAGACATTGCAAACTATAAAGCTGCAAGGTTCATACCCAAGGCGTACAGCAGGCAGCAAAAGAAAAAATTAATTTCTAATGCAAAGTACTACTTGTGGGATGAACCCTATCTCTTTAAGAGATGTGCAGACGGAATAATCCATAGGTGTGTGCCTAGAGAAGAAGCACAGAGGATCCTATGGCATTGCCATGGATCACAATATGGAGGCCATTTCGAAGGTGAGCGAACAGGCACCAAGGTCCTCCAATGTGGTTTCTACTGGCCTACACTCTATAAAGATTTCCGAGAGTTTGTACGTAACTGTGACAGTTGCCAGAGAGCTGGTAATTTGCGTCATAGTTATGCCATGCCTCAACAAGGAATCTTGGAGATTGAGTTGTTTGATGTATGGGGAATTGATTTCATGGGGCCTTTCCCACCATCATACTCAAACACTTATATTCTGGTGGCAGTTGACTATGTATCAAAATGGGTAGAGGCCATTGCCACACCAACCAATGATACTAAAATAGTACTAAAGTTCCTTCAGAAACATATATTCAGTAGGTTTGGTGTCCCTAGGGTACTAATCAGTGATGGGGGCACTCACTTCTGCAACAAACAGCTTTACTCTGCCATGGTCCGGTATGGGATTCGCCATAAGGTGGCAACTCCATATTATCCACAGATAAATGGGCAAGCTGAAGTCTCTAACAGAGAACTAAAAAGAATCCTGGAACGGACTGTAAGTACCCGTAGAAAGGATTGGGCACGAAGCTTGGATGATGCTCTGTGGGCTTACAGAACAGCATTCAAGACTCCCATAGGGACCTCTCCTTACCAACTTGTGTTTGGTAAGGCTTGTCACCTGCCCATAGAACTGGAACATAAGGCCTACTGGGCAACCAGGTTCCTTAACTTTGATGCCAAATTAGCTGGAGAGAAAAGGTTGCTCCAGCTGAATGAGCTAGAGGAATTCAGATTCACTGCTTTCGAAAATGCTAAGCCTTACAAAGAGAAATAAAAAAGGTGGCATGACAGAAAGCTGTCATCTAGAACCTTTAAACCAGGACAAAAGGTTCTGTTGTTTAACTCTAGGCTCAGGCTATTCCCCGGGAAACTAAAATCCCGGTGGAGGGGACCATATATGATTACAAGCGTATCACCATATAGTTATGTGGAGCTTCAAGACATTGATTCTGATAAGAAGTTCATTGTTAATGGACAGAAAATCAAGCACTATCTTGAAGGCAATGTTGAGCAAGAGTGCTCTAGGCTGAATCTAGATTAAAAGCTCAGCAAGGTCCAGCTAAAGACAATAAAGAAGCGCTTACTGGGAGGCAACCCAGCCATGGGGCATCACTTCCTCTAAGCATTTTGCCCTATTCTTGATTTTATTTGTTTATATAAAGTTCATTGATACTAAGGTAAAGAGTCAATTGTATAAGTTTACAGGGTTACAAAAGGATTCTGCACACAAAACAGAGAAAAAGAGCTCACTGGCAAGAAAACGCCAGTAAAAGTCTGTTTTGGGCGTTCAACGTCCAAAAGAAGCATCCACTGGGCGTTGAATGCCAGTAAGGATAGCCATCTGGGCGTTAAACGCCAGAAAGAAGCATCTTCTGGGCGTTGAACGCCAGAAAGAAGCTCCTTCTGGGCGTTTAACGCCAGATTTACAACGTCCTGGGCGTTCAGAAAAACGCCCAGTGACAAAGGAGTTCCTGGCGTTCAACGCCAGAAAGAAGCAACTGCTGGGCGTTGAACGCCCAGGAGAAGCAGCAGTTGGGCGTTGAATGCCCAAAACATGCAGCGTTTGGGCGTTCAAACGCCAGGATGGTGGGGAGGAGGTAATTTCGTTTTTACTTCATATTTTTCATTTTAATTTTAATTTTCATGTTTCAATTCATGATTTCTTGCATAAACATGTTACAAACCCTGATTTCTAAAATCCCTAATTTCTAAAAACCCTACTTTAAAAATATCAAATGTATCTTAATCCATAAGCACAAATCCTTTTTTCAATCCAATTCAACTCTTTTTCAAAATTTCAAAACAAATCTATCTCTTTTCATTCTAAAATCTTTTCAACTAATCAATATCTTTTTTTAAATCTCCATATTATCTTTTTCAAAAATCCAAATTTATCTTTTTCAAATATCTTTCATATCTCTTCAATTTTAAATTATATCTTTTCTTATCATACTTATTTCTTTTTAAATCATATCTTCTATCTTATCTTTCTCCCTATTTTCGAAAACCCACCCTCCTCCCTTTTAAAAACACATTCGGCCTCCCTCCTCTCATCCACCATTCAACACTCGCTCTCCTTCTATCCCTCTCCTTTCTTTTCTTTTGCTTGAGGACAAGCAAACCTCTAAGTTTGGTGTGTTTATCCGTGATCACTAAACCATACCCACTAAGATCATGGCTCCAAAAGGAAAACAATCCACTCCAAGAGGCAAGAAAGAGAGTATTCCAAAACCACTTTGGAATCAAGGGAGGTTCTTAACCAAAGAACATTCAGACCATTACTACAAAATAATGGGTCTAAGATCAGTGATCCCGGAAGTCAAGTTCGATCTGAAAGAAGATGAATATCCGGAGATCCAAGAGCAGATTCGAAACAGGAACTGGGAAGTCCTAGCTAATCCTGAAACGAAAGTGGAAAGGAATATGGTTCAGGAATTCTACGCTAATCTGTGGCAAACAGACAGGCAGAGAATATCTGGAACTGCCCTCTATGACTATAGGACTGTGGTCAGAGGAAAGATTGTTCACATCTACCCTGACAAAATCAGGGAGATCTTTAAGCTACCTCAGCTGAAAGATGACCCAGACTCCTTCAATAGGAGAATGATGTGAACAAACAAGGGCCTGGATAAGATTCTAGAGGATATATGCATCCCTGGAGCCAGGTGGACCACCAGCACGAAGGGTGTCCCAAATCAACTCAAGAGAGAAGATCTCAAACCAGTCGCCAGAGGATGGCTGGACTTCATTGGGTGTTCTATATTGCCCACCAGCAACCGTTCTGAAGTCAATGTTAAAAGAGCAGTGATGATCCATTGCATTATGTTGGGAAAAGAAGTGGAAGTTCATCAACTGATCCCATATGAATTCTACATACTTGCAAACAAGAACTCCAAGGATACCAAGTTGGCTTATCCAAGCCTAATCTCTATGCTCTGCAAAGATGCTGGAGTAAAGATAGGAATAACAGAGTATATCTCAGTGGAGCAGCCAATCACTAAAATCACAATGGAAAAAACAACAAGTGCAGGATGATCCCATCAAGAGGAGGGCGCAAGAATTCCTACCAGAACTCCCTCAATTTGAATACTGAGAACATCTTGAAGCATCTGTTACTAAATTGCAAGAAGCCATGGACCAAATAAAGGAAGAACAGTAAAATCAAAATAGCATGCTCTGCAAACTGCTCAGAGAACAAGAAGTGCAAGGGCGTGAATTAAAGGAATTAAAGCGTCAGAAACTATCTCTTGAAGGGCCAAGCACTCCACAGACTAAAGAGGCATCCACTTCCCAACTTCAAGGTTGTTGAGTTCTGATCTTAACCTTAGCCCTGTGATAACTGTTTTTATTTGAGTTTTACCTTAGGAGTCATATAGTAGTAATTAGTATCTATATTTTTGATTTTATCTCCAATTAAGCTATAATTTATTTTTCTCATCATCATTAAACATGAATAAAATAGAAGATTTTCTTTAGAGTAAGGAGTCAATAATTTTCGAGTTTTTAACAAGAAAAATTCTAATTATTTATATGTGGTGGCAATACTTTTGTCTTCTGAATGAATGCTTGAACAGTGCATATGTCTTTTGAATTTGATGTTTAAGAATGTTAAATATGTTGGCTCTTGAAAGAATGATGAACATGAGACATGTTATTGGTAATCTGAAAAATCATAAAAATGATTCTTGAAGCAAGAAAAAGCAGTGAATACAAAAGCTTGCAGAAAAAAATAGAGAAAGAAAAAGAAAAAAAAAAGCAAGTAGAAAAAGCCAAAGCCCTTAAAACTAAAAGACAAGGGTAATAAAAAGGATCCAAGGCTTTGAGCATCAGTGGATAGGAGGGCTTAAAGGAATAAAATCTTGGCCTAAGCAGCTAAACCAAGCTGTCCCTAGCCATGTGCTTGTGGCGTGAAGGTGTCAAGTGAAAACTTGAGACTGAGTGGTTAAAGTCAAGGTCCAAAGTAAAAAGAAGAGTGTGCTTAAGAACCCTGGACACCTCTAATTGGGGACTTTAGCAAAGCTAAGTCACAATCTGAAAAGGTTCACCCAATTATGTGTCTGTGGCATTTATGTATCCGGTGGTAATACTGGAAAACAAAGTGCTTAGGGCCATGGCTAAGACTCATAAAGTAGCTGTGTTCAAGAATCAACATACTGAACTAGGAGAATCAATAGCACTATCTGAATTCTGAGTTCCTATAGATGCCAATCATTCTGAGCTTCAATGGATAAAGTGAGATGCCAAAACTGTTCAGAAGCAAAAAGCTACTAGTCCCGCTCATCTAATTAGAATCTGAGCTTCACTCAAAAATTCTGAGATATTATTGCTTCTTAAATTATTTGTATTCTATTTTATTTATCTAGTTACTTGAGGACAAGCAACAGTTTAAGTTTGGTGTTGTGATGAGCGGATATTTTATACGCTTTTTGGTGTTAATTTCATATAGTTTTTAGTATGTTTTAGTTAGTTTTTAGTTTATTTTCATTAGTTTCTAGGAAAAATTCATATTTCTGGACTTTACTATGATTTTGTGTGTTTTTCCATAATTTCAGGTATTTTCTGGCTGAAATTGAGGGAGCTGAGCAAAAATCTGATTCAGGCTGAAAAAGGACTGCTGATGCTGATGGATCCTGACCTCTCTGCAATCGGAATGGAATTTCTGGAGCTAAAGAAATCCAATTAATGCGCTTCCAATTGCGTTGCAAAGTAGACATCCAGGGCTTTCCAGCAATATATAATAGTCCATACTTTGCTCAAGGATAGATGATGTAAACTGGCGTTCAATGCCAGTTCCATGTTGCAATCTGGCGTCCAGCGCCAAAAACACGTTACAAGTTGGAGTTCAACGCCAGAAACAGGTTACAGCCTGGCGTTGAATGCCCAAAACAGCCCAGGCACGTGAGAAGCTTTAGTCTCAGCCCCAGCACACACCAAGTAGGCCCCAGAAGTTGATTTCTGCACTATCTATCATAGTTTACTCATTTTCTGTAAACCTAGGTTACTAGTTTAGTATTTAAACAACTTTTAGAGATTTATTTTGTATCTCATGACATTTTAGATCTGAAATTTGTACCTTTTGGCAGCATGAGTCTCTAAACCCCATTGTTTTGGGTGAGGAGCTCTGCAGCGTCTCAATGAATTAATGTAAGTACTTATGTTTTCCATTCAAACATGCGTGTTCCTCTCTAAGATACTCATTCGCGCTTAACTATGGAGAGGGTGATGATTCGTGACACTCATCACCTTCCTCAATCCATGAACATGTGTCTGACAACCACCTCCGTTCTACATTAGAATGAATGATTATCTCTTAGATTTCTTAATCAGAATATTTGTGGTATAAGCTAGATCGATGGCGGCATTCATGAGAATCCGGAAAGTCTAAACCTTGTCTGTGGTATTCCGAGTAGGATTCTGGGATTGGATGAATGTGACAGGCTTCAAACTCGTGAGTGCTGGGCGTAGTGACAGACGCAAAAGGATAGTCAATCTTATTCCAGCATGATCGAGAACTTCCAGATGATTAGTCGTGCTGTGACAGAGCATTTGGACCATTTTCACTGAGAAGATGGGAAGTAGCCATTGACAACGGTGACACCTTACATAGAGCTTGCCATGGAAGGAACTTTGCACTTTTTCATGCATGAGGGAAGAGGAATACAAGAGAAAAGCTGAAATTCAGAAGACAAAGCATCTCCAAAACTCCAACATATTCTCCATTACTGTATAATAAGTATTTATTTCATGCTCTTTTCCTTGCAAGCAAATTTGATAAGTGAATTGTTTTATTGTTTTCCTGACTAGGAGTTACATGGTAACCATAGATTGCTTCAAGCCAACAATCTCCGTAGGATCGACCCTTACTCACGTAAGGTATTACTTGGACGACCCAGTGCACTTGTTGGTTAGTTGTGCGAATTTGTGAAGAATTGTGATTTCTAATTTCGTGCACCACACAACTTCATAGAAGTGGTCTTGATGGACCTTTGAGATGAATCTCTCCATCTCCCATGGCTCAGAGGTGGAAGAAATTGCCTTCCCTTTCCTCTTTCTTGAGAAACAAAAAACAAAAAGCTATGCTTTTACCACACCAAACTTAAAATGTTTGCTTGTCTCTGAGCAAAAGAAGAAAGAAAGAAGTAGAAGAAGAAGAGAAAAGGAGGAGAGGGAGAGAGAGTAGGTTTCGGCCAAGGGGTGAAGATGGGGTTGTGTTGTGTGAAATAGAAGAAAGAATGAGGGGTTTATATAGAAGTGAGGGGGGTTAATTTTCGGCCATTAGGGTTGGGTTGGGGGAAAATATTTTGAATTTTGAAGGTAGGTGGGGTTTTTGGGGAAGAGAAGCTGGATGTGAGTGGTGAGGGGGTGATGGGAAAGAGTGATTGAAGTGATTGGTGAAGGCCATTTGGGGAAGAGAGTTGTGAAAATGTGTGAAGAGGAGAGAATAGGGTTAGGTGGGATCCTGTGGGGTCCACAGATCCTGGAGAGATCTTGTGGGGTCCACAGATCAAGTGGGGTCAAGGACTTAACATCCCTGCCTCAATTAGGCGTGTAAAACGCCCTATATATGCAATCCTGGCGTTTAACGCCAGACTGCAGCATGTTTTTGGCGTTAAACGCCACTTCCTTGCTTGTTTTGGGCGTTCAACGCCAGTCTATAGCATGTTTCTGGCGTTGAACGCCAGTATGGTGCATGTTTTTGGCGTTAAACGCCAGTCTGATGCTTGTTTCTGGCGTTTAACGCCAACTTTCCTCTGGGTGCAATCCTGGCATTTAAACGCCATACTGCTACTTATTTCTGGCATTTAACGCCAGTTTCATGCTCTGTTCTGGCGTTAAACGCCAACCAGATGCTTCTTACTGGCGTTTAAACGCCAGTAAGCTCTTCCTCCAGGGTGTGCTATTTTCAATGCTATTTTTCATTCTATTTTTGATTTTTCAGTAATTTTTGTGACTCCACATGATCATCAACCTAAAGAAAACATAAAATAACAATAGAAAATAAATAAATATAATTAGATAACATTGGGTTGCCTCCCAACAAGCGCTTCTTTAATGTCAATAGCTTGACAGTGAGCTCTCATGGAGCCTCACAGATGTTCAGAGCATTGTTGAGATTTCCCAACACCAAACTTAGAGTTTGGATATGGGAGTTCAACACCAAACTTAGAGTTTGGTTGTGGCCTCCCAACACCAAACTTAGAGTTTGACTGTGGGGGCTTTGGTTGACTCTGTAGTAAGAGAAGCTTTTCATGCTTCCTCTCCATGGCTACAGAAGGAGAACCTTGAGTTTTGAACACAAGGTGGTCCTCATTTAGTTGAAAGACCAACTCTCCTCTGTCCACATCAATCACAACTCTTGTTGTGGCTAGGAAGGGTCTTCCAAGGATGATGGATTCATCCTCATCCTTCCCAGTGTCTATGATTATGAAATCAGCAGAGATGTAAAGGCCTTTAACCTTTACTAACACGTCCTCCACTTGTCCATAAGCCATTTTCATGGATTTGTCTGCCATCTCTAATGAGAAATTGGCAGCCTGTATCTCAAGGATTCCCAGTTTCTCCATCACAGAGAGTGGCATGAGGTTTATCCCTGACTCAAGGTCACATAGAGCCTTCTCAAAGGTCATGGTGCCTATGGTACAAGGTATTAAGAACTTTCCAGGATCCTGTTTCTTCTGAGACAATCTCAGTTGATCCAGATCACTTAGTTCATTGATGAGCAAGGGAGGTTCTTCTTCCCAAGTCTCATTACCAAATAATTTGGCATTCAGCTTCATGATCGCATCAAGGTACTTGGCAACTTGCTCTTCAGTGACATCTTCATTCTCTTCAGAAGAATAATACTCATCAGAGCTCATGAATGGCATAAGGAGGTTCATTGGAATCTCTATGGTCTCTAAAGGAGCCTCAGATTCCTTTGGTTCCTCAGAGGGAAACTCCTTATTGATCACTGGGATTCACGTCCTCCTCCTCCCTTGTAGGTTCGGCCATGATGGTCAAATCAATGGCCTTGCACTCTCTCTTTGGATTTTCTTCTGTATTGCTTGGAAGGGTACTAGGAGGAGTTTTAGTGACCCTTTTACTCAGCTGGCCCACTTGTGCCTCCAGATTTCTAATGGAGGACCTTGTTTCATTCATGAAACTTAAAGTGGCCTTAGATAGATCAGAGACTATATTTGCTAAGTTAGATGGATTCTGCTCAGAGTTCTCTGTCTGTTGCTGAGTGGATGATGGAAAAGGCTTGCTATTGCTAAACCTGTTTCTTCCACCATTATTAAAGCCTTGTTGAGGCTTTTGTTGATCCTTCCATGAGAAATTTGGATGATTTCTCCATGAGGGATTATAGGTGTTTCCATAGGGTTCCCCCATGTAATTCACCTCTGCTATTGCAGGGTTCTCAGGATCATAAGCTTCTTCTTCAGAAGATGCCTCTATAGTACTGTTGGATGATTCCTTCAATCCATTCAGACTCTGAGAGATCATATTGACTTGCTGAGTCAATATCTTATTCTGAGCCAATATGGCATTCAAAGTATCAATTTCAAGAACTCGCTTCCTCATAGGGGTCCCATTACTCACAGGATTCCTTTCAGAAGTGTACATGAACTGGTTATTTGCAACCATGTCAATGAGTTCTTGAGCTTCTGCAGGCGTTTTCTTTAGGTGAATGGATCCACATGCAGAATGGTCCAGTGACATCTTTGATAGCTCATACAGACCATCATAGAATATATCCAGGATGGTCCATTCTAAAAGCATGTCAGAAGGACACTTTTTGGTCAGTTCCTTATATCTCTCCCAAGCTTCATAGAGGGATTCACCTTTCTTCTATCTAAAGGTTTGGACATCCACTCTAAGCTTACTAAGCTTTTGAGGAGGAAAGAACTTGGCTAAGAAAGCCTTGACCAGCTTATCCCAAGAGTTCAGGCTATTTTTAGGTTGAGAGTCCAACCATACTCTAGCTCTGTCTCTTACAGCAAACGGGAAAAGCATAAGCCTGTAGACCTCGGGATCAACCCCATTGGTCTTTACAGTATCACAGATCTGCAAGAATTCAGTTAAGAACTGAAAGGGATCTTCAGATGGAAGTCCATGGAACTTGCAGTTCTGTTGCATCAGAGAAACTAATTGAGGTTTAAGCTCAAAGTTGTTTGCTCCAATGGCAGGAATTGAGATGCTTCTTCCATGTAAATTGGAATTAGGTGCAGTAAAGTCACCAAGCATCTTCCTTGTATTATTATTATTTTCGGCCATGTCTCCTTCTTTTTCAAAATTTTCAGTCAGATTTTCTCCAGAGAGTTGTGCTTTAGCTTCCCTTAACTTCCTCTTCAGAGTCATTTCAGGTTCAGGATCAGCTTCAACAAGAATGTTCTTATCATTGTTCCTGCTCATATGAAAAAGAAGAGAACACAAAAGAAAATATAGAATCCTCTATGTCACAGTATAGAGATTCCTTATGCAAGTATAAGAAGAGAAGAATGTAAGAAGGAGAAGAGGAAAAATTCTGATGGTATTTTTTGTGGAAAAACGAATTTTCCAAAACACCCAAATCTCACCGGCAAGTATACCGGGTCGCATCAAGTAGTAAAACTCACGTGAGTGAGGTCGATCCCACAGGGATTGATAGATCAAGCAACTTTAGTGGGTGATTAGTTTAGTCAAGCTAACATTAAAGTGAATTGTGTGAAATTGTAGCCAACAGAAAGTAAATAGCAATGAATTTAAAGTTGCAGAATGTAAATTGGCAAGAAACTTAAAGAGCAAGAAATGTAAATTGCAAGAATCTTAAATGACAAGAAATGTAAATTGCATGAAATATAAAGGGGAGTGGGTGCTGGAAATGTAAAATTCAACAAGAAAGTGTAAATAGAAATCAAACAGAGAAGTAAAAGATGCAGCAGATTCAAACAGATTTGGAAAATCACTTGAAAAATCAAAACAGAAAGCAGCTTGGCTCAATTGCAAAATCTAAATGAGAGGTTGAAGATCTCAGGAGCTCAATGAGACTAGAAAACAAGTCTAGATCTCAATCCCTTCCTTGATCCAACAACAAACAGATTGAAGAAGAAATAGAGATGAAAGCAGTAAAGAGAGCTTTGATTCAAATCACAATTCACTGAAATTATGCAGACAAGCAAATAGAGAGAATTCTCAAGGTGAGATTGAAACAGAATTTCTTCAATTCTCAACCCAAGATTCAAAACAAAAAGGAAAAACTAAAAGAGAGAGCTCTCTAATCCTAGTGCTCCCTAGTGGAGCCAGCCTCTATACTCTCTAATGGAGCTCACCTCTTTTTGAAATGAAATTAATGCCTTTATATAGGCTTTTACAAAATGAAAATGAAAAAATGAAAATAATATTTACAAAATGAAATTCCTAATCTAGCTTCTCTGTGTGCCTTTGAGTCATGTGGGCTTTGCTTACTTTGGAGTGGAATTGGGTTGAAGATGGATCCGGATGGCATTAGTCTTGAGAAGAAATCCGCTTGCAATTTGGACTTTGGAACATTCACGTTTGAGTCAACGTTTGAGGCAAACGTTGACTCAAACGTCTTCGTGAAGGCATTATGCAGAATGGCCATTTTGCTGTCACTCACGTCTGGGTTCACGTTTGAGGTCAAACGTGAGCTCAAACGTGATTTCCTCCAAGGCATTCTTTGGCCAACGTTTGACCTCACGTTTGAGGCAAACGTTGGCGCAAACGTGGGCTCCCCTCCAGGGCATCCATCTAGCAACATTTGGTCCTTAAAGATGCCTTTCACTCATGCCTCAATTTCGTGCAAAATACGGATTTCCATATATCGTTGGAAAGCTCTAAATGTCAGCTTTCTAACCCTACTAGAATCATCTTAATTGGACATCTACAACTCAAGTTATGCTCCTTTGAAGGGGACAAGGTCGCTGGTGTTGCTGTCACTCACGTTTGACCCCACGTTTGAGGTCAAACGTGAACGCAAATGTTGGGAACATTGCCCGTTTTGGAGGCTCAAACGTGCTGTCCACCCCATGCTATTATATATTGTTGGAAAGCCTTGAATGTCTACTTTCCAATGCCGTTAGAAGAGCATCATTTGGAGCTCGACAACTCGAGTTATACTCCGTCGAAGGTGCAGAGGTCAGTTGGCCTCACTGCAGGTTGACACCATGTTCGTTTATGCATATTTCGGGGCAGTTTTCTCCCTCAATTTTAGTGTCCACCATGCAGTTCCATATATGCTTGGAAAGCTCTTGATTCCTACTTTCCAATGGTTTTAGAATCACCTCATTTGGAGCTCTGTAGCTCAAGTTATTCTTGTTGGAAGTATGCCCCCTTCAGGCTGTGGAGAGCAACATTTCCCAAGGTATTTCTTAGCCAACGTTTGACCTCACGTTTGAGGCAAACGTTGGCGCAAACATTGAGCTCCTGGGTGGCTGTGCTGATGAAGCTTCCTTGATTTGGTCATGGGCCACGCTTTTAAAAGCGTGGCCTAAGGCTCCAAAGTGTGCTCCAACTTCAAAGTGTGCCCCAAAGCTCTTTTTTTCTCCTTTTTAGCTTATTTTGTGCTTCTTTGCTTCTTTTTCTTCTTATTTCCTACAGAGTTTATCAAATCAAAAGATCAAAGAAATATACCATTTAAGCACCAAAGAATGCAATATTTAAGCACTAATCATTAATTTCTTGTATGAAAAAGCATAGAAAAACATGACATGATGACATGTCATCAAATTCGAACACAGAGAGGGGGATGGGGTTCGAATTTTTGGGTGGAGGAGAAGTGTTAGTAGATGAATAAATAGATAGAAGGAGGTGAGGAAGAGAATAATTCGAAAATTAAACAAAATAAAATGAAAATATTTTAAAATTAAAATTTGAAAATTAAAATTGGAATCAAATTAAATTGAAATTAAAACAATTAGTTAATTAAAAAGGAAATTTGAAAAAGAGGGAAGGGATTTTCGAAAATTAAAGAGAGAATTAGTTAGATAGTTTTGAAAAAGATATGATTGAAACAAAAAGATAAGATTGATTGAAAAAGATTTGAAAATTATTTTTGAAAAAGATGAGAAGTTAGAAATGATTTTGAAATCACATGTTAAAAAGATATGATTGAAAGAGATTTGTTTGAAAAAGATATGATTGAAAAGATATGATTGACAATTTAATTTGAAAAAGATTTGAAAAGGAAATTCAAAAGGATTTGATTTTTGAAATCAAAGTTGATTACTTGACTAACAAGAAATTAAAAAGATAAGATTTTAAATTTTAAAGATTGAACCTTTCTTACTAGGCAAGTAACAAACTTAAAAACTTTTTGAATCAATCACATTAATGGTTAGTATTAATTTCGAAAATATGAAATAAAAATAAGAAAAAGATTTTGAAAATAATTTTTGAAATTTTCGAAAATCATAAAAGAAAAGATGAAAAAGATTTGATATTTGAAAAAGATTTTGAAAAGATAAGGTTTTTAAATTGAAAATTTGATTTGACTCATAAGAAACAACTAAATTTTAAAAATTTTAAAAAAGTCAACTCAAATTTTTGAAATTTTATGAGAGAAAAAGGGAAAGATATTTTTTTTATTTTTGAATTTTTAATGATGAAAGAGAAAAACACAAAATTGACACAAAACATAGAAATTATGAATCAAAACGACTAATGCATGCAAGAACACTATGAGTGTCAAGATGAACACCAAGAACACTTTGAATGTCAAGATGAACACCAAGAACTTATTTTTGAAAAAGTTTCAAGAAAAGAAAACATGCAAGACACCAAACTTAAAAATTTTTATTCTTTAGACATTAACAAATTGAAAATGCATATGAAAAATAAGAAAAGACACAAAACAAGAAAATATGAAGATCAAACAAGAAGACTGGCCAAGAACAACTTGAAGATCATGAAGAATGCAATGCATGAAATTTTCGAAAAATGCAAGAAAGAGATAAACATGCAATTGACACCAAACTTAAAAATTGACACTAGACTCAAACAAGAAACATAAAATTTTTGGTTTTTATGATTTTATAAGATTTTTTGGTTTTTTTCGAAAATTATTTTGGGAAGAACAAAAAAGAAATTTTTTTTTGAAAATAAGAAATAAAAAGCTTAAAATTAAAATAAAATTACCAAATTTGAGCAACAAGATGAACCGTCAGTTGTCCAAACGCGAACAATCCCCGGCAACGGCGCCAAAAACTTGGTGCACAAAATTGCGATCATCAACAATGGCGCCAACAACTTGGTGCTCTTAAACGTGAATCTCACTTTGTCACAACTTCGCACAACTAACCAGCAAGTGCACTGGGTCGTCCAAGTAATAAACCTTATGTGAGTAAAGGTCGATCCCACGGAGATTGTCGGCCTGAAGCAAGCTATGGTCACCTTGTAAATCTCAGTCAGGCGGATTCAAATGGTTATGGTGAATTGATAATAAATATAAATAAAATATAAAATAAGATAGAGATACTCATGTAATTCATTGGTGAGAGTTTCAGATAAGCATGTAATGATTCTTTTGTTCCTCTGAACCTCTGCTTTCCTGCTGTCTTCATCCAACCATTCCTACTCCTTTCAATGGCAAGCTTTATGTAGGGCATCACCGTTGTCAATGGCTACATCCCATCCTCTCTGTGAAAATGGTCCAATGCGCTGTCACTGCATGGCTAATCATCTGTCGGTTCTCGATCATACTGGAATAGGATTTACTATCCTTTTGCGTCTGTCACTACGCCCAGCACTCGCGAGTTTGAAGCTCATCACAGCCATCCCTTCCCAGATCCTACTTGGAATACCACAGACAAGGTTTAGACTTTTTGGATCTCAAAAATGGCCATCCATGGGTTCTAACTTATACCACGAAGATTCTAATATCTCAGACTCGGTCCTCTGTATTGGATATCTAAGAGATACTCATTCTAGCTTGTTTGCATGTAGAACGGAAGTGTTTGTCAGGAACGCGTTCGTAAGTGAGAATGATGATGAGCATCACATAATCATCACATTCATCATGTTCTTGGGTGCGAATGGATATCTTAGAAGCGGAATAAGCTTGAATTGAATAGAAAAATAGTGGTACTTTGTATTAAATCATGAGGAACAGCGGAGCTCCACACCTTAATCTATGGTGTGTAGAAACTCTACCATTGAAAATATATAAGTGATAAGGTCCAGTCATGGCCGAAAGGCCAGCCCCCATAACGTGATCAAAGGATCAAAAGATAATCCAAAAATGTAAACTCAATAGTAAAAAGTCCTATTTATACTAAACTAGTTACTAGGGTTTACAGAGATAAGTAAATGATGCAGAAATCCACTTCCGGGGCCCACTTGGGGTGTGCTTAGGCTGAGCATTGAGCTTTACACGTGTAGAGGTCTTTCTTGGAGTTGAACGCCAGTTTGTAACCTGTTTCTGGCGTTTAACTCCACTTTGCAACCTGTTTCTGGCGTTTAACTCCAGAATGCAGCATGGAACTGGTGTTTAACGCCAGTTTGCATCATCTAAACTCGGGCAAAGTATGAACTATTATATATTTCTAGAAAGCCCTGGATGTCTAATTTCCAACGCAATTGAGCGCGCACCATTTGGAGTTCTGTAGCTCCAGAAAATCCACTTTGAGTGCAGGGAGGTCAGAATCCAATAGCATCTGCAGTCCTTCTTCAACCTCTGAATCTGATTTTTGCTCAAGTCCCTCAATTTCAGCTAGAAATTACCTGAAATCACAAAAAAACACACAAACTCATAGTAAAGTCCAGAAATGTGAATTTTAATTAAAAACTAATAAAAATATACTAAAAACTAACTAAATTATACTGAAAACTATGTAAAAACAATGCCAAAAAGCGTATAAATTATCCGCTCATCAAGGGACCTGAGCAAAAATCTGATTCAGAGGCTGAAAAAGGACTGCTGATGTTGTTGGATTCTGATCCTCCTACACTCGAAGTGGATTTTCTGGAGCTACAGAAGCCCAATTGGCGCACTCTCAATTGTGTTGGAAAGTAGACATCTTGGGCTTTCCAGAAATATATAATAGTCCATACTTTGCCAGAGATTTGATGGCCCAAACTGGCGTTCAAACGCCCACCATTGACCCTTTTCTGGAGTAAAACGCTGGAACTGGCACCCAAGCTGGCGTTTAACTCTAAGAATGGCCTATGCACGTAAAAGCTTCAATGCTCAGCCCAAGCACACACCAAGTGGGCCCCAGAAGTAGATTTCCGCACTATCTGCACTTAGTTACTCATTTTCTGTAATCCCTAGAAACTAGTTTAGTATAAATAGCACTTTCACTATTGTATTCATAGTTTTGGAAAGGAGCTTATGCCATTATTCACGATTGGAGGCTGGCCACACGGCCACGCCTAGACCTTCTTCTCTTATGTATTTTCTACGGTGGAGTTTCTACACCTCATAGATTAAGGTGTGGAGCTCTGCTGTTCTTCATGAATTAATGCAAGTACTATTGTTTCTCTTTCAATTCATGCTTACTTCTTCTCCAAGATATACTCTCGTACTTAATTCAGTTAAGTCAGAATGAAGGGGTGACCCGTGACAATCACCCACAATCTTCGTTACTCGCTTAGCCAAGATCCGCGTGCCTGACAACCACAAAACAATCTACATGATGTTCAACGTAGTCATTGGACGACAGCCGGAGTATATTCTCTTGGATATCTAATACACGGACCGAGTCTGTGAGATTACTATCTTCGTGGTATAGGCTAGAACCAATTGGCAGCCATTCCTGAGATCCAGAAAGTCTAAACCTTGTCTATGGTATTCCGAGTAGGATCTGGAAAGGGATGACTGTGACGAGCTTCAAACTTGCGAATGTTGGGCGTAGTGACAGTGTGCAAAAGGACAAGGGTCCTATTCCGACGCTAGCAGGAACTGACAGATGATTAGTCGTGCGATAGCTGTACTTGGTATTTTTCATCCAAGACAAGAAATCCGACAGTTGATTAGCCGTGCAGAGATCGTACCTGGTATTTTTCATCCGAGAGGATCTTACAGCTTGCCATGGAAGGGAGTGCGCATGGTTAGAAGAAGACAATAGGAAAGCAGAGGTTCAGAAGCAACAAAGCATCTCCAAACGCTTATCTGAAATTCCCACCAATGAATCACATAAGTACCTTTATTTTATTTTATGTTTTATTTATCTTTTAATTATCAATACTCATAACCATTTGAATCTGCCTGACTGAGATTTCCAAGATGATCATAGCTTGCTTCAAGCCGACAATCTCCGTGGGATCGACCCTTACTCACGTAAGGTTTATTACTTGGACGACCCAGTGCACTTGCTGGTTAGTTGTGCGGAGTTGTGAAAAGTGTGGATCACAATTTCGTGCACTAAATTTTTGGTGCCGTTGCCGGGGATTGTTCGAGTTTGGACAACTGACGGTTCATCTTGTTGCTTAGATTAGGTAATTTTATTTTATGTTTAAACTTTTTATTTTTATTTTCAAAAAAAATGTTCTTTAGAGTTTTTAAGAATGAATTCTAGAGTTTCTTGAGATATGTTGAAGCCTGGCTGGCTGTGAAGCCATGTCTAATCTTTTGGACCGAGCTTTCCACTTTCCATTGTAGAAAGGACATGTTTGTATTTGTTATGCTGAAGCTTGGCTGGCCATTTGGCCATGTCTAATTCTGTTGGACCGAAGCTTTAGACTAACATTGCACAAATCCTGGAATTCTTATTAAAAATTTTGAATTTCTTTATTTTCTTTTACCAAACTGATTTCGAAAAAATATACAAAAAAAATTAATAAAACCATAAAAAACAAAAAAAAAATTTATGTTTCTTGTTTGAGTCTTGTGTCAAATTTTAAGTTTGGTGTCAATTGCATGTTTCTCTTTTAGGTTTGAGCATTGTATTCTTTCTTGATCTTCAAGTTGTTCTTGATGATTTTCCTTGTTTAATCTTGTGATTTTCTTATTTTCTGTCTTTTTTTTTGTGCATTTTCGAATTCATAATGTCTAAACATTAAAAATTTCTAAGTTTGGTGTCTTGCATGTGTTTCTTTTCTTAAAAATTTTCAAAAATATGTTCTTGATAGTCATCATGATCTTCAAAGTGTTCTTGGTGTTCATCTTGACATTCAAAGTGTTCTTGCATGCATTCTTTGTTTTGATCTTAAATTTTTATGTCTTGAGTCATTTGGTTGTTTTTCTCTTTCCTCATTAAATTTCAAAAATAAAAAAATATCGTTTCCTTTATTTGCTCATAATTTTCAAAAAATTTGGGTTGATTTAGTCAAAAGCTTTAAATTTTAGTTGTTTCTTGTTAGTCAAGTCAAATCTTCAAATTAAAAATCCTATCTTTTCAAATCTTTTTCAAAAATCAAATCTTTTTCATTTTTCTTTCATGTTTTCGAAAATTCTTCAAAATAAATTTTCAAAATCTTTTTCTTAATTCTATTTTATAATTTTCAAAATTAATGCTGACAATTAATGTTTTGATTCAAAAATTTCAAGTTTGTTACTTTTCTGTTAAGAGAGGTTTAATCTTTAAATTCTAGAATCATATCTTTTAGTTTCTTGTTAGTCAAGTCATCAACTTTAATTTTCAAAATCAAATCTTTTTAAATTTCTTCTTCAAATCTTTTTCAAAATAAATTTCAATCATATCTTTTTCAAAACTTAATTTCAAAATCTTTTTCTAACTTCTTATCTTTTCAAAATTTATTTTCAAATCTTTTTCAATTAACCACTTGACTTGTTTGTTTTAATTTTTAAAAAAAGTTTACTATTTCTTATCTTTTTCAAACCCACCTAACTACTTTTCTCCCTCTAATTTTTGAAAACCACTAACCATTTTTTCAAAATTCTTTTTTTATTTATTAATTGTTTTAAATTCTAATTTTATTTTATTTCTTTTAATAAATTCGAATTCTAACTAACAATTAAAATAAAAATAAAAATATTTTTCTTTTCTTTTAAATTAATATTCGAATACTCTCTCTCTCTCATCTCTTTCTATTTATTTATTTAATTACTAACACTTCTCTTCTTCTTAAAATTCGAACCCTCTCACTCTCTCTGTGTTTGAATTCTCTTTATTCTCTCTTTACCTCATTCTTCTATTCTTCTCTTCTTCTACTCATATAAAGGAATCTCTATACTGTGACATAGAGGATTCCTCTTCTTTTCTGTTCTCTTCTTTTTCATTTGAGCAGGAACAAGGATAAGAACATTCTTCTTGAAGCTGATCCTGAACCTGAAAGGACTCTGAAGAGGAAGCTAAGAGAAGCTAAAGCACAACACTCTGGAGAAGACCTTACAGAAATTTTCGAAAAAGAAAAAGACATGGCAGGCAAAAATAACAACAATGGTGGAGATGCAAGGAAGATGCTTGGTGACTTTACTGCACCAACTTCTAACTTCTATGGAAGAAGCATCTCAATTCCTGCAATTGGAGCAAACAACTTTGAGCTTAAGCCTCAATTAGTTTCTCTCAATTGTAAGTTTCATGGACTTCCATTGGAAGATCCTCATCAGTTTTTAGCTGAATTCTTGCAAATCTGTGACACTGTTAAGACCAATGGGGTTAATCCCGAGGTCTACAGACTTATGCTTTTCCCCTTTGTTGTAAGAGACAGAGCTAGGATATGGTTGGACTCACAACCTAAAGAAAGCCTGAACTCTTGGGAAAAGTTGGTCAATGCTTTCTTGGCCAAATTCTTTCCACCTCAGAAGTTGAGCAAGCTTAGAGTGGAAGTCAAACCTTTAGATAGAAGGAAGGTGAATCCCTTTATGAAGGTTGGGAAAGATACAAGCAATTGATCAGAAGGTGTCTTTCTGACATGCTTTCAGAATGGAGCATCTTATGTATATTCTATGATGGTCTGTCTGAATTGTCCAAGATGTCATTGGACCACTCTGATAGTGGATCTCTTCATCTGAAGAAAACACCTGCAGAAGCCCAGGAACTTATTGAAATGGTTGCAAATAACCAGTTCATGTACACTTCTGAAAGAAATCCTGTGAATAATGGGATGACTCAAAAGAAAGGAGTTCTTGAGATTGATACTCTGAATGCCATATTGGCTCAAAACAAAATATTGACTCTACAATTCAATATGATTTCTCAGAGTCTGACTGGAATGCAAGCTGCATCCGACAGTACTAAAGAAGCTTCCTCTGAAGAAGAAGCTTATGACCCTGAGAATCCTACAATGGAAGAGGTATTACATGGGAGAATCCTATGGAAACACCTATAATCCTTCATGGAGAAATCATCCTAATTTCTCATGGAAGGATCAGCAGAAGCCTAATCAAGGCTTCAATAATAATAATGGTGGAATAAATAGGTTTGGCAATAGCAAGCCTTTTCCATCATCTTCTAAGCAACAGACAGAGAATTCTAAGCAGAGCCTCTCTGACTTAACAACCATAGTCTCTGATCTATCTAAGACCATTCTCAGTTTCATGACTGAAACAAGGTCCTCCATCAGAAATTTAGAGGCACAAGTAGGTCAACTGAGTAAAAGAGTGACTGAAACTTCTCCTAGTACTCTCCCAAGCAATACAGAAGAGAATCCAAAAAGAGAGTGCAAGGCCATCAATATACCCAACAAGACCGAACCTGGAGAGA
The DNA here is from genome assembly GCF_059453495.1 of Arachis ipaensis. Classification (NCBI taxonomy): domain Eukaryota; kingdom Viridiplantae; phylum Streptophyta; class Magnoliopsida; order Fabales; family Fabaceae; genus Arachis; species Arachis ipaensis. The sequence continues at coordinate 101,527,678 of NC_142439.1, forward strand.
GTCAAAAGGCAGTGATTTCCAATGAGGAAGACCTCAATGGATGTCCACTATCCAATAAGGAGCTCCCCATTGAGGAACCAAAAGAATCTGAGGCTCATATTGAGACCATAGAGATTCCACTGAACTTACTGTTGCCATTCATGAGCTCTAATGAGTATTCTTCCTCTGAAGAGGATGAAGATATTATTGAGGAACAAGTTGCTCAGTATCTAAGAGCAATCATGAAGCTGAATGCCAAGTTATTTGGTAATGAAACTTGGGAGGATGAACCTTCATTGCTCATCAATGAACTGAATACCTTGGTTCAACAGAAATTATCTCAGAAGAAACCGGATCCTGGAAAGTTCTTAATACCCTGTACCATAGGCACCATGACCTTTAAGAAGGCTCTGTGTGACCTGGGGTCAGGAATAAACCTCATGCCACTCTCTGTAATGGAGAAACTGGGGATCTTTGAGGTACAAGCTGCAAGAATCTTACTAGAGATGGCAAACAAATCAATGAAACAGGCTTATGGACTTGTAGAGGATGTTTTAGTGAAGGTTGAAGGCCTGTACATCCTTGCTAATTTTATAATCCTAGACACTGGGAAGAATGAGGATGAATCCATTATCCTTAGAAGACCCTTCCTAGCCACAGCAAGAGCTGTGATTGATGTGGACAGAGGAAAGTTAGCCCTTCAATTGAATAAGGACTACCTTGTGTTTAAGGCTCAAGGATCTTCTTCTGTAACCATGGAGAGAAAGCATGAAAAGCTTCTCTCAATACAGAGTCAAACAGAGCTCCCACATTTAACTTCTAAGTTTGGTGTTAGGAGGCCACCATCAAGCTCTGAGTCTCTGTGAAGCTCTCTAAGAGCTCATTGTCAAGCTATTGACATTAAAGAAGCGCTTATTGGGAGGCAACCCAATATTATTTAATTATATTTATTTATAGTTGATTGTCATTTTATGTTTTCTTTAGGTTGATGATCATGTGAAGTCATAAAAATAGCTACAAAATTAAAGCAAAATCGAAAACAGCATAAAAAATAACACACCCTAGAGTACAGGCTTACTGGCGTTTAAATGCTAGTAAGGATAGCAGAATGGGCGTTTAACGTCCAGTCTAGCAGCATTCTGGGCGTTTAATGCCAGAAAAGGATGTCTGGTGTCTGGCTGGCGTTAAACGCTAGAAATAGCAGACAAACTGGCGTTTAACGCCAGAAAAGGGTGTTTGGCTGGCGTTAAACGCCAGAAAGGGGCAGCAGACTGGCGTTTAACGCCAAGCAGCAGAGCTAGCGTTAAACGCCAGAATTGGCACACAGAGGGCATTTACATGCCAAAATGGTGCAGGGACCAGAATTCTTTGACACCTCAGGATCTGTGGACCCCACAGGATCCCCACCTACCCCACCTCTTCTTCTCTCCTCTTCACACCTTTCCATAACACTCTTTCCCAAACACCATTCACCTATCAAATCCTACCCTCTTCTCCATATTCTCTTCACCACTCACATCCATCCATCATAAACCCCAACTACCTCACCATTCCAATTCAAACCATTTCCCTCCCAAACCCACCCCTTCATAACCGAATTCCCTCTCTCTCTCTCTTACCCTATAAATACCCCTCCTTACAACCTTCAATTTCACACCTCAAACACACTTAATCCCCCTTGGTCGAATTCACTACTCCCCTCCATCTCCTCCATTTCTTCTTCCTCTACTCCTTTCTTTCTTTTTTTGCTTGAGGACGAGCAAAACTTCTAAGTTTGGTGTGGGAAAAGCTCTGCTTTTTATTTTTCCATAACCATCAATGGCACCTAAGACCGGAGAAACCTCTAGAAAGAGGAAAGGGAAGGCAATTGCTTCCACCTCCGAGTCATATGAGATGGAGAGATTCATCTCAAAGGCCCATCAAGACCACTTCTATGAAGTTGTGGCCAAGAAAAAGGTGATCCCCGAAGTCCCCTTCATGCTCAAAAAGAGTGAATATCCGGAGATCCGACGTGAGATTTGAAGAAGAGGTTGGGAAGCTCTCACCAACCCAATCCAACAAGTCGGAATCTTAATGGTTCAAGAGTTCTATGCCAATGCATGGATCACTAAGAACCATGCTTAAAGTATGAACTCGAACCCAAAGAATTGGCTCACAATGGTTCGGGGGAATTACTTGGAAGACATCCTCATTGATGAGGACAAGCCCATTACTAAGAAGAGGATGGAGCAAACAAGAGAGCCCACTCATGGACCTCAATAAGTGCATGAGGAAATTCCTCATCAAGAAATCCCTGAGATGCCTCAGGGGATGCACTTTCCTCCACACAATTATTGGGAGCAAATCAACACCTCCTTAGGAGAATTGAGTTCCAACATGGGACAACTAAGGATGGAGCACCAAGAGCACTCCATTATCCTCAATGAAATCAGAGAGGACCAAAAGGCCATGAGGGAGGAGCAACAAAGGCAAAGAAGAGACATAGAGGATCTCAAGCACTCCATAAGATCTTCAAGAGGAAGAACTAGCCGCCATCACTAAGGTGGACCCGTTCTTTAATTTCCTTGTTCTTATTTTTCTGTTTTTCGAATTCTATGCTTTATGTTTTGTCTATGTTTGTGTCTTTATTACATGATCATTAGTGTCTAGTGTCTATGTCTTAAAACTATGAATGTCCTATGAATCCTTCACCTTTCTTAAATGAAAAATGTTTTTATTTGCAAAAGAACAAGAAGTACATGAATTTCGAACTCTATCTTGAAATTAGTTTAATTATTTTGATGTGGTGGCAATACTTTTTTGTTTTTTGAATGAATGCTTGAATAGTGCATATTTTTGAATTTGTTGTTTATGAATGTTAAAATTGTTGGCTCTTGAAATAATAATGAAAAAAGGAAAATGTTATTGATAATTTGAAAAATCATAAAATCGATTCTTGAAGCAAGAAAAAGCAGTGAAATATAAAAGCTTGTGAAAAAAATGGCGAATAAAAATAAAGAAAAAGAAAGAAAAAGAAAAAGCAAGAAGAAAAAGCCAATAACCCTTTAAACTAAAAGGCAAGGGTAAAAAGGATCCAAGGCTTTGAGCATTAATGGATAGGAGGGCCCAAAGGAATAAAATCCTGACCTAAGCGGCTAAATCAAGCTGTCCCTAACCATGTGCTTGTGGCATGAAGGTGTCAAGTGAAAAGCTTGAGACTGAGCGGTTAAAGTCATGGTCCAAAGCAAAAAGAGTATGCTTAAGAGCTCTGGGGACTCTAGCAAAGCTGAGTCACAATCTAAAAAGGTTCACCCAGTTATGTGTCTCTGGCATTTATCTATCCGGTGGTAATACTGAAAAACAAAATGCTTAGGGTCACGGCCAAGACTCATAAAGTAGTTGTGTTCAAGAATCAACATACTGAACTAAGAGAATCAATAACACTATCTGAATTCTGAGTTCCTATGGATGCCAATCATAATGAACTTCAAAGGATAAAGTGAGATGCCAAAACTGTTTAGAAGCAAAAATGCTACAAGTCCCGCTCATCTAATTGAAACTAAGTTCATTAATAAGTTTGGAATTTGTTGTATTTTATCTTCTTTTTATCCTATTTTGTTTTTAGTTGCTTGGGGACAAGCAACAATTTAAGTATGGTGTTGTGATGAGCGGATAATTTATACCCTTTTTGGCATTGTTTTTACATTGTTTTTAGTATGTTTTAGTTACTTTTTATTATATTTTCATTAGTTTTTATGCAAAAATCACATTTCTAGAATTTACTATGGGTTGTGTGTTTTTCTGTGATTTCAGGTATTTTCTGGCTGAAATTGAGGGACCTGAGCAAAAATCTGATTCAGAAGCTGAAAAAGGACTGCTGATGTTGTTGGATTCTGACCCTCCTGCACTCGAAGTAGATTTTCTGGAGTTACAGATACCCAATTGGCACACTCTCAATTGCATTGGAAAGTAGACATCTTGGACTTTCCAGCAATATATAATAGTCCATACTTTTCCCGAGATTTGATAGCCCGAACTGGCGTTCAAATGCCCACTATTGACCCTTTTCTAGAGTAAACGCCGGAACTGGCACCAGAACTGGAGTTAAACGCCCAAAATAGCACCTAAGTTGGCGTTTAACTCCAAGAATGCCCTATGCATGTGAAAGCTTCAATGTTCAGCCCAAGCACATACCAACTGGGCCCCGAAAGTGGATTTCTGCACTATCTGCACTTAGTTACTCATTTTCTGTAATCCCTAGTAACTAGTTTAGTATAAATAGCACTTTTACTATTGTATTCATAGTTTTGGAGAGGAGCTTATGCCATTATTCATGATTGGAGGCTGGCCACATGGCCATGCTTAGACCTTCTTCTCTTATGTATTTTATACGGTGGAGTTTCAACACCTCATAGATTAAGGTGTGGAGCTCTGCTGTTCTTCATGAATTAATGCAAGTACTATTGTTTCTCTTTCAATTCACGCTTACTTCTTCTCCAATATATACTCTCGTACTTAATTTAGTTAACTCAGAATGAAGGGGTGACCCGTGACAATCACCCACAATCTTTGTTACTCGCTTAGCCAAGATCTGCGTGCCTGACAACCACAAAGCGGTCTACATGATGTTCAACGTAGTCATTGGATGACAGCCGGAGTATATTCTCTTGGATATCTAATAAACGGACCGAGTCCGTGAGATTAGTATCTTCGTGGTATAGGCTAGAACCAATTGGCAGCTATTCCTAAGATCCAAAAAGTCTAAACCTTGTCTGTGGTATTCCGAGTAGGATCTGGGAAGGGATGACTGTGACGAGCTTCAAACTTGCGAATGTTGGGCGCAGTGACAGTGTGCAAAAGGAAAAGGGTCCTATTCCGACGCTAGCAGAAACCGACAGATGATTAGCCGTGCGGTAGCTGTACTTGGTATTTTTCATCCGAGACGAGAAATCCGACAGTTGATTAGTCGTGCAGAGATTGTACCTGGTATTTTTCTTCCTAGAGGATCTTACAGCTTGCCATGGAAGAGAGTGCGCATGGTTGGAAGAAGACAATAGGAAAGCAGAGGTTCAGAAGCAACAAAGCATCTCCAAACGCTTATTTGAAATTCCCACCAATGAATCACATAAGTACCTTTATTTTATTTTAGTTTATGTTTTATTTATCTTTTAATTATCAAAACTCATAACCATTTGAATCCGCCTAACTGAGATTTACAAGATGACCATAGCTTGCTTCAAGCCGACAATCTCCGTGGGATCGACCCTTACTCACGTAAGATTTATTACTTAGACGACCCAGTGCACTTGTGGTTAGTTGTGCGGAGTTGTGAAAAGTGTAGATCACAATTTCGTGCACCAATGAGGAATGTTGCTTTGTATTGGAACAATTGGATGAACTGATGATTGTTGAAGAAGAGGAAGAAGTGGTTGAAGACTTAGGAGATGCGGAACCGCCATGGGAATCTAAAGTCATAGAAAATCCCTCCAAGAAGATTGAATTTGATGTTGAGGAGGAGAGTGCATAACCTCCAAAGCAATTGTTGAATGAAGACTTAGAAGGAATAAAGCAAGAATTGAGTTCCCTTGGTGATGAAGATCATGCATCAAACCTTCTTGGTGATGAATTCTTTGAACTTGAAGAACCTTATCCCGGTGAATTAGAAAGCAATGTGGAGTTAGATGAAATTGATGAACAAAAGATTGAAATTGAAGAAATTTGTAAAGAGGTGGAGATGATCAAAGAAGAACACAAGGGAGTGGAGCTTGTAAGGGAATTGGAAGTACCTCTCCCCAAGCCATCACCATCCATTCTTTCATTCAAGTGGGTAAATCTCTCATCTCTAAGCTTAATTAGCCCATTTGAATATGGTTTTCTTGAGATGGATGGGCAACTTAGAGCTCTTTGTGGCTTTAAGAGCAAAAGGAAGATGATTAGTGGTTGCCATTGTAAATCAAAGTTCATGATGGTTACATGTTCAAGGCTTAATTGTAAGGGTTGGCATAGAACTAGATTGCTTGGGCCTAGGATGATGTTTGGTCGCTTTATTGAGAATTCATCTTGCTTACCACCCGGATGGTATAATGAGAATCAACTTGAAGACGGGTGTCAAAACATAGTGTGGGACCCCGGATCGCTCAAGGAGAATCAATTTTGGGAGCTCATGGTTTGTGAAGAACTCCATCAAGGCTTGGAGGTATTAAATTTGAAGAATGGAGCTTATTGGAGACTCAAGCATTGGAGGATGTTCAAGGATGGCTACAAGCACAAGCCACCTTGATGAGGAGCTCCCCATAAGTCTAACTTAAGGACAATAAATAAAAGTGCTAGGTGGGAGACACCCCCCACCATGTTAACATCTTTTCATTTTTCTCTTTTGTAAATATTGGTAGAATTAGTTTGATTTCATGTTTTGATTGGTTTGTTGAGTTTAGTTGGTAGTCTGGTATGTTAAATAAGGTTTTATGGTGTTTTGGTAGCTGTTTGGAGGTTTGGAATGCTTGGTTTGGTGCAAGAACATGAAAACATTTTGAAAAACAGAGCATGGTGCACAAATTGTAAATCACACTTTTCACAACTCATACCACTAACTAGCAAGTGCACTGAGTTGTCCAAGTAATACCGTACATGAGTAAGAGTCGATCCCACAGAGATTCTTGGCTTGAAGCAAGCTATGGTTATTTTGTAATTCTTAGTCAGGAAATTAATAATAAAAATGGTTGGGTTTATGAGAAGTAATTAACATAAAATAAATAATACTTGTTATGCAGTAATGGAGAACAGATTGAGGTTTTGGAGATGCTTTGTCTTTTGAATCTCTGCTTTCCTACTTTCTTCTTCTTCACGCACGCGGGTCTCCTTCCATGGCAAGCTGTATGTTGGTGGATCGCCGTTGTCAATGGCTACCATCCATCCTCTCAGTGAAAATGGTCCAAATGTGCTGTCACCACATGGCTAATCATCTGTCGGTTCTCACTCATGTTGGAATAGAATCCGTTGATTCTTTTGCGTCTGTCACTACGCCCAACACTCACGAGTTTGAAGCTCGTCACAGTCATCCCTTCTCAGATCCTACTCGGAATACCATAGATAAGGTTTAGACTTTCTGGATCTCAGGAATGACCGCCAATAATTCTATCCTATACCACGAAGACTCTGATCGTGAACCAGGAGGCTAAGAGATACACACTCAAGCTAGTGCAGATAGAACGGAGGTGGTTGTCAGGCACGCGTTCATAGGTGAGAATGATGATGAGTGTGGGGAGGTTGATAAACCACTATTTTATGGTTTATCTTGTGCTCAATTGAGTGGTTTTTATCAACTCTTTACCCACTTATTCATACTAATCGCATGTTTTACGTTTTCCTTCCTGATTTTGTGCTATGATTGAAAACATGTTTCTTTGGCCTTTAAATTGCTAATTATTAATCCTCTCCTATTACCATTCGATGCCTTGATATGTGTGTTAAGTATTTTTAGAGACTACAGGGCAGGAATGGCTTGGAGGATGGAAAGGAAGCATGCAAAAGTGGAAGGAATACAAGAAGTTGAAGGAACTGCAAAGCTGTCCAGCCTGACCTCTTTGCACTCAAACTGTCATAAGTTGAGCTGCAGAGGTCCAAACGATGTGGTTTCAGTTGCATTGGAAAGCTAACGTCCGGGGCTTCGATTTGATATATAATATGTCATAGTTGCCTTGACGCTAGGTTACGCGAACGCATGCTCCACGCGGACGCATCGCAGTGACAGAAATCAGCGTGGCAGATTTCTTCTCCAGCAATTTCTAGGCTGCTTTCGACCCAGTTTGCGGCCCAGAAAACACAGATTAGAGGCTATAAAGTGGGGGAATCCATTCATTTATGATCATGCTTTCATAATTCACTTTTCATAATTTTAGATGTAGTTTTTAGAGAGAGAGGTTCTCTCCTCTCTCTTAGGTTTTAGGATTAGGATTCCTCTTAAAGGAATTAGGATTTCTTATTATTTCAACTTATTATTTCAACTTCTTCTCAGGTTCAATATTCCTTTCATTTATTTTCCCAATTTAATTTATGAATTATTCCATGTTAAGATTTGAATATTCTATTTAATATAATTTGAGGTATTTCAGTTTATGATTCTTATTTAGCTTTTTATATCATTGGCTTTAATTGATTAACTAGAAGCTCTTGAGTTATCAACTATTCGTGATTGGTTGTTATGTCGGCTAAATTGACTGGTATTCCACTAACTCTAGTCTTTCCTTAGGAGTTGGCTAGGACTTGGGAATCTAACTAATTAGTTCACTTGACTTTCCCTTGCTTTCATAAGGGTTAACTAAGTAGGATTAACTTCCATTCTCATAGGAGTAACTAGGATAGGACTTCCAAATTTTCATACCTTGCCGAGAGTTTATTTTACAGTTATTTATTTATGTTATTTGTCATTTAAATTACTTGTTCCTTACTTTCAAAACCCCCAATTTACAAAACTCAACCAATAATAAGAACACCTCCCTGCAGTTCCTTGAGAAGACGACCCGAGGTTTAAATACTCCGGTTATCAATTTTAAAGGGGTTTGTTACTTGTGACAACCAAAACTGTTGTAAGAAAGGACTTTTGTTGGTTTAGAAGCTATACCTGCAACGAGGATTTATCTGCGAATTTCTAGACCATGCAAAAGTTCTCTCTTCAGAATGGTGCCGTTACCGGGGAATTGCAAACGTGTGCCTTATTATTGGTTATTATAAATATTTGCTTTTTGCTTGTTTATTTGTTTTTATTTTTGTTTTTATTTTTGCTTTTTCATAAATTAAGAGGTTATTGGTTTTTATTTAGTTATTGAAAAAAGTTTTTAAAAATTTTGTTCTTCGTGTTCATCTTGACCTTCAAGTTGTTCTTTGTTGTTTTCTTCGTTTTGATCTAAAAATTTTAAGTTTGGTGTCATTTTATTGTTTTTCTCTTTCCTCATTTAATTCAAAAATATCTTTTCTCTCTACTTTAATTGAATTTTCGAAATTTGCATAAAAAAAACATATCTTTTTCAAAATCTTATCTTATCTTATTTCAAAAATCAAATTTCAAAATTCAATATTTAAATTTCAAATTCCAAATTTCAAATTTCAAATTTCGAAATTCAAATTTCAAAAATTTAAAATTCAAAATTTAAAATAACCTTTTAATTTAAATTTATTTTTATTTTTATTTTTAATTTTTATTTGCTATTATGAGTTCTCACCCCCATCGCTTTGAGTTTGGTTCTAATAATGTTGAAAGGAATGGAAGCTATAACAGGAGCATGCATCAAGGTCAGAACAATCAGAGATGGACGGAGCCACGAGGATCTGATCAACCCTTTTGGCAACAACATCCTCTAAGATACCATGAACCACGACCATCCTACAATGCATGCCAAGACAATAGATATGGTGGACCCCTTGTAGTTACCAACAAGCTCCATCATATGCCAATGAACCACCTCCTCAAAATAGCTTTGGACCACCATACTCACAAGCCCCTTTCCACCATTCACCTTCATATGACCCTAACCCATACCCACCATACCAACCACCTTATGAGCCAAATAAACCCTCCTATCCACCCCAAACCTCCATGGAGAAAGCACTTACCGATCTAAACTCTACTATACAAGCTTTCGTCGCCCAAATCGGACCACCAAATACCTTCAACAATAAACCCTCAAGCTCTAGTGCACTTCCTTTTCAACCACAGAATGATCTCTCCATCCCATCACCACCATCCATGGAAGAGCACCCACATCCATCAATCCAAGAGCAACATGGTCCCAATGATGCTATTGACATGGAACAAGAAAGAAGGGATCATCTTCGCGAATTCATACTTCATAAGGAGCTAGAGAAGGCCCTAAATGTAGAGATAGGAGAGACCCTTGAAGATGAAAGAATAGTTGAAAGGAGTTGTCATGGAAAGAAAATCATCAAGGATGAGTATGGTTTTATATTAAAACTACTTGACAAAGCAGTAATTATTGAAGAGGAAGAAGTGGTTGAAGACTTGGGAGATGCTGAACCTCCATGGGAAAGTCAAGACATAAAGCCTCCTTCCAAGACGGTTGCATTTGATGTTGAGGAGGGTGTATGGTGCACAAATTGTGAATTACACTTTTCACAACTCGTACCACTAACCAGCAAGTGCACTGGGTCGTCCAAGTAATACCTTACGTGAGTAAGGGTCGAATCCCACAGAGATTGTTGGATTGAAGCAATCTATAGTTATTTTGTAAATCTTAGTCAGGAAGTCAATTATGTTTATCAGTTGAATTGTGAATAACCAAGAGAGAATAAATTAAAGGTTACTTGTTGTGCAGTGATGGAGAATATGTTGGAGTTTTGGAGATGCTTTGTCTTCTGAATCTCTGCTTTCCTCTGTCTTCTGATTCACGCACGCACGTCTTCCTATGGCAAGCTGTGTGTTGGTGGATCACCGTTGTCAATGGCTACCTTCCATCCTTCCAGTGAAAACTACGCTCACGCACTCTGTCACAGCACGGCTAATCACCGGTTGGTTCTCGATCCGGTTGGAATAGGATTTACTATCCTTTTGCGTCTGTCACTAACGCCCAGCCTTCAGGAGTTTGAAGCTCGTCACAGTCATTCAATCCTTGAATCCTACTCGGAATACCACAGACAAGGTTTAGACTTTCCGGATTCTCATGAATGCCGCCATCAGTTCTAGCTTATACCACGGAGATTCTGATTAAGAGATCTCAGAGATACTCATTCAATCAGATATAGAACGGAGGTGGTTGTCAGGCACACGTTCATGATTTGAGGAAGGTGATGAATGTCACTGATCATCACCTTCATCACAGTTAAGCGCGAATGAACATCTTAGATAGGAACAAGCGTGTTTGAATAGAAAACAGAAATACTTGCATTAATTCATCGAGACACAGCAGAGCTCCTCACCCCCAACAATGGGGTTTAGAGACTCATGTCGTCAGAGAATACAAAGTTTAGATCTAAAATGTCATGAGATACAAAATAAGTCTCTAAAAGTTGTTTAAATACTAAACTAGTAGCCTAGGGTTACAAAATATGAGTGGACTATGATGGATGATGCAGAAGTCCACTTCTGGGGCCCACTTAGTGTGTGCTGGGGCTGAGATTTAAGTGAGTCACGTGTAGAGGCCATTTGTGGAGTTGAACGCCAGTTTTTATGCCAGTTTGGGCGTTCAACTCCAGTTTTTGATCCTTTTCTGGCGCTGGACGCCAGAATTGGGCAGAGAACTGGCGTTGAACGCCAGTTTACGTCGTCTATCCTTGTGCAAAGTATGGACTATTATATATTGCTGGAAAGCCCTGTATGTCTACATTCCAATGCAATTGGAAGCATGCCATTTTGAGTTCTGTAGCTCCAGAAAATCCAATTTGAGTGCAGGGAGGTCAGAATCCAACAGCATTAGCAGTCCTTTTTCAGCCTGAATCAGATTTTTGCTCAGCTCCTTCAATTTCAGCCAGAAAAATACCTGAAATTACAGAAAAACACACAACTCATAGTAAAGTCCAGAAATATGAATTTTTCCTAAAAACTACTAGAAATAGACTAAAAACTAACTAAAACATACTCTAAACTATATGAAATTATCCCCAAAAAGCGTATAAAATATCCGCTCATCACAACACCAAACTTAAACTGTTGCTTGTCCTCAAGCAACTAGACAAATAAAATAGAAGACTAATAGGTTGAGAAGCAATAATATCTCAGAGTTTTTGATTGAAGCTCAGATCCTAATTAGATGAGCGGGACTAGTAGCTTTTTGCTTCTGAACAGTTTTGGCATCTCACTTTATCAATTGAAGCTCAGAGTGATTGGCATCTATAGGAACTCAGAATTCAGATAGTGCTATTGATTCTCCTAGTTCAGTGTGATGATTCTTGAACACAGCTTCTTTATGAGTCTTGGCTGTGGCCCTAAGCACTTTGTTTTCCAGTATTACCACCGGATACATAAATGCCACAGACACATAACTGGGTGAACCTTTTCAGATTGTGACTCAGCTTTGCTAAAGTCCCCAATTAGAGGTGTCCAGAGTTCTTAAGCACACTCTTTTTTTTGCTTTGGACCTTGACTTTAACCGCTCAGTCTCAAGTTTTCACTTGACACCTTCACGCCACAAGCACATGGTTAGGGACAGCTTGGTTTAGCCGCTTAGACCAGGATTTTATTCCTTTAGGCCCTCCTATCCACTGATGCTCAAAGCCTTGGGATCCTTTTTATTTGCCCTTGCCTTTTGGTTTTAAGGGTTATTGGCTGTTTGCTCTTGCCTCTTGGTTTTAAGAGCTTTTGGCTTTTTCTGCTTGCTTTTTCTTTTTCTTTCTAAATATATTTTTTTTTCTGCAAGCTTTGTTCTTTGCTGCTTTTTCTTACTTCAAGAATCATTTTTATGATTTTTCAGATTATCAATAACATGTCTCATGTTCATCATTCTTTCAAGAGCCAACATATTTAACAGTCTTAAACAACAAATTCAAAAGACATATGCACTGTTCAAGCATTCATTCAGAAGATAGAAGGCGTTGCCACCACATGTTACTAATTAGAATTTTTCTTATTAAAAACTCGAAATTTTATTGCCTCTTATTCAAAAGATCTACTATTTTATTCATGTTTGCTGATGATGAGAAAAATAGCCTATAACTTAATTGAGGATAAAATCAAACTAATTACTACTAATGATCATGTAATGAAGACACAAACATAGATAAGCACTTAATATAGAGAAAACGAAAAACAAAGGAAGTAAGAACAAGGAACGAGTCCACCTTAGTGATGATGGCATTTCCTTCTTGAGGCACCAATGATGTTCTTGAGCTCTTTTATGTCTCTTCCTTGCCTTTGTGGCTTGATTCCTAGTGATTTTTGGTATTTCTATCCTCAGTTGCTTCCAATAATTATGTGGAGGGAAGTTCATCCCCTGAGGTATCTCTTGATTTGCAGCCACATGTTCTACCACTGAGCTATAGATCCTTCACATAATTGTTTTACCACACCAAACTTAGAATGTTGCTCGCCCTCGAGCAAAAGAAGAGGGAATAGATGAAAAAGAAGATGTGGAAAGAAAAAACTAGGATTATGAGGAGGGAAGGTGGGGATCCTGTGGGGTCCACAGATCTTGAAATGATCCTGTGAGGTCCACAGATCTTGAGGTGTCAAGGTATTTACATCCCTGCACCAATTTGGGCATGCAAAATGCCCTTGCACACAACTCTGGGCGTTCAGCGCCAGGTTGGTGCCCATTTTGTGCATTCAACGCTCATTTACTAGCCATTTCTGGCGTTGAACGCCAGAACCATGCTTGTTCTGGGTGTTCAGCGCCAGGATGTTGCCCATTTTGGGCGTTCAGCGCCAGAACCATGCTCTGTTCTGGCGTTGAACGCCAGACAGGTGCTTCCTCCAGGGTGTGATTTTTCTTCTGCTGTTTTTGATTCCGTCTTCAATTTTTAATATTTGTTTTGTGACTCCACATGATCATGAACCTAATAAAACATGAAAAACCATGAAAGTAAATAAAATTGGGTTGCCTCCCAACAAGCGCTTCTTTAATGTCCTTAGCTGGACCTTGCTTGAGCTTTTAATCTAGCTTCAGCCTTGAGCATTCTTGCTCAATGTTGCCTTCTAGATAATGCTTGATTCTCTGTCCATTGACAATGAACTTCTTATCAGAATCAATATCTTGAAGCTCCACGTAACCATATGGTGACACACTTGTAATCACGTATGGTCCCCTCCACCGGGATTTCAGTTTCCCGGGGAATAGCCTGAGTCTAGAGTTAAACAACAGGACCTTCTGTCCTGGTTCAAAGATTCTAGATGACAGCTTTCTGTCATGCCATTTTTTTTATTTTTCTTTATAAAGCTTGGCATTTTCGAAAGCTGTGAATCTGAATTCCTCTAGCTCATTTAGCTGGAGCAATCGTTTTTCTCCTGCTAATTTGGCATCTAAGTTTAGGAATCTGGTTGCCCAGTAGGCCTTATGTTCCAGTTCCACGGGCAAGTGGCATGCCTTACCATACACAAGTTGGTATGGAGAAGTCCCTATAGGGGTCTTGAATGCTATTCTGTAAGCCCACAGAGCATCATCCAAGCTCCTTGCCCAATCCTTTCTACGGGTATTTACTGTCCGTTCCAGGATTCTCTTTAATTCTCTGTTAGAGACTTCAGCTTGCCCGTTGGTTTGTGGATGATATGGAGTGGCCACTTTGTGCCGAATTCCATACTGAACCATGGCAGAGTAAAGCTGTTTATTGCAGAAGTGAGTGCCCCCATCACTGATTAACACTCTAGGGACACCAAACCTGCTAAAGATATGTTTCTGGAGGAACTTCAGCACTGTTTTAGTATCATTGGTGGGTGTGGCAATAGCCTCAACCCATTTTGATACATAGTCAACTGCCACCAGAATATAAGTGTTTGAGTATGATGGCGGGAAAGGTCCCATGAAGTCAATTCCCCATACATCAAACAACTCTATTTCCAAGATTCCTTGTTGAGGCATGGCGTAACCATGAGGCAGATTACCAGCTCTTTGGCAACTGTCACAATTACGTACAAACTCTCGGGAATCTTTATAGAGTGTGGGCCAATAGAAGCCACATTGGAGGACCTTGGTGGCTGTTCGCTCACCTCCGAAATGGCCTCCATATTGGGATCCATGGCAATGCCATAGGATTCTTTGTGCTTTCTCTCTGGGGACACACCTACGGATAATTCCGTCTGCACATCTCTTAAAGAGATAGGGCTCATCCCACAAGTAGTACTTTGCATCAGTAATTAGTTTCTTTTTTTGTATTCTATTGTACTCCTTGGGTATAAACCTTGCAGCTTTATAGTTTGCAATATCGGCAAACCATGGTGCTTCCTGAATGGCAAATAGATGCTCATCAGGGAACGTCTCAGAGATCTCAAGGAAGGGGGGGGACGTCCCTTCCACTGGCTCTATCCGGGACAGATGATCAGCCACTTGGTTCTCTGTCCCTTTTCTGTCTCTTATTTCTATATCAAACTCTTGCAGAAGCAATACCCATCTGATGAGCCTGGGTTTTGAATCCTGCTTTGTGAGTAGATATTTAAGAGCAGCATGGTCAGTATACACAATCACTTTTGATCCTACTAAGTATGATCTGACTTGTCAATGGCGTAAACCACTGCAAGTAGTTCTTTTTCTGTGGTTGTGTAATTTTTCTGGGCATCATTCAGAACGCGACTGGCATAATAAATGACATGCATAAGCTTGTCATGCCTCTGTCCCAATACTGCACCAATGGCATGATCACTCGCATCACACATTAACTCAAATGGCAATGTCCAGTCTGGTGCAGAAATGACTGGTGCTGTGACCAGCTTAGCTTTCAGCGTTTCAAACGCCTGCAGGCATGTTGTGTCAAACACAAATGGCGTGTCAGCAGCTAGCAGATTGCTTAGAGGTTTTGCAATTTTTGAAAAATCCTTTATAAACCTCCTATAGAATCCTGCATGCCCCAGAAAGCTTCTGATTGCCTTAACATTGGCAGGTGGTGGTAATTTTTCAATTACCTCTATTTTTGCTTGATCCACCTCTATTCCCTTGTTTGAGATTTTATGCCCAAGAACAATTCCTTCAGTCACCATGAAGTGACACTTTTCCCAGTTTAAAACTAGGTTGGTTTCTTGGCATCTTTTCAGAACAAGTTTTAGGTGATCAAGACAGGAGTTGAATGAGTCTCCATATACTGAGAAGTCATCCATGAAGACTTCCAGAAATTTTTCCACCATATCAGAGAAAATAGAGAGCATGCATCTCTGGAAGGTTGCAGGTGCATTGCATAGCCCAAAGGGCATCCTTCTATAAGCAAACACTCCGGATGGACATGTGAATGCTGTTTTCTCTTGATCTTGGGGATCTACTGCAATCTGGTTATAGCCTGAGTAGCCATCCAAAAAGCAGTAATAATCATGACCTGCTAGTCTCTCTAGCATCTGGTCTATGAATGGTAAAGGAAAATGATCCTTTCTGGTGGCTGTATTGAGCCTTCTGTAGTCAATACACATGCGCCACCCTGTAACTGTCCTTGTAGGAACCAGTTCATTTTTTTCATTATGAATCACTGTCATGCCTCCCTTTTTTGGAACGACTTGAACAGGGCTCACCCAGGGGCTATCAGAAATGGGATAAATAATCCCAGCCTCTAGTAATTTGGTGACCTCTTTCTGCACCACTTCCTTCATGGCTGGATTTAGCCGCCTCTGTGGTTGAACCACTGGTTTGGCATTATCCTCCAATAGGATTTTGTGCATGCATCTAGCTGGGCTTATGCCCTTAAGGTCACCTATGGACCACCCAAGAGCTGTCTTGTGTGTCCTTAGCACTTGAATAAGTGCTTCCTCTTCCTGTGAATTTAAAGCAGAGCTTATGATCACTGGAAAAGTGTCACCTTCTCCCAGAAATGCATATTTCAAGGATGGTGGTAGTGGCTTGAGCTCGGGTTTAGGAGGTTTTTCCTCTTTCAGAAGAAAGTTCAGAGGCTCTTTCATGTCCTCTGAATCCTCCAAATCAGGCTGAACATCTTTAAAGATGTCTTCCAACTCTGAGTCGAGACTCTCAGCCATGTTGATCTCTTCTACCAAAGAGTCAATAAGGTCAACTTTCATGCAGTCTGTTGATGTGTCTGGATGCTGCATGGCTTTGACAGCGTTCAACTTGAACTCGTCATCGTTGACTCTCAGGGTTATTTCCCCCTGTTGGACATCAATGAGGGATCGTCCAGTTGCTAGGAAGGGTCTTCCTAGAATGAGAGTGGCACTCTTGTGCTCCTCCATTTCCAACACAACAAAGTCAGTGGGAAAGGCGAATGGCCCAACTCTGACAATCATGTCCTCAATCACGCCTGATGGGTATTTAGTGGAACCATCAGCAAGTTGGAGACATATCCGGATTGGTTTAACTTCTTCAGTTAAGCCAAGCTTCCTGATAGTGGATGCAGGTATCAGGTTGATGCTTGCCCCAAGATCGCATAAAGCTGTCTTGGTGCAATCACCTTCTAATATGCATGGTATCAGAAAACTCCCAGGGTCTTTAAGCTTTTCAGGAAAGCTTTTCAGAATGACTGCACTGCATTCTTCAGTGAGGAGAACTCTTTCTGTTTCTCTCCACTCCTTTTTATGACTCAAGATCTCTTTCATGAACTTGGCATAAGAAGGTATTTGCTCAAGTGCCTCTGCAAATGGAATCTTTATTTCAAGAGTCCTTAAATAATCTGCAAAGCGAGCAAATTGCTTATCCTGCTCCTCTTTCCGGAGTTTATGAGGATAAGGTATCTTGGCTTTATATTCTTCAACCTTAGTGGTTAAAGAAGCCTTTTTAGAGGGGTTGTTATCAGCACTTGTGTGTGTATGATCCCTCACTGGCAATTGAGTACCAGAGTCAGAAGCTGGAGTGACGTTAGACGCCAACTCACTGTCTATTCCTGGCGCCTGAACGCCAGAAATGTGCCCATTTTGGGCGTTCAACGCTGGATTATGCCCCCATTTGGGCGTTCAACGCTAGATTCTTGCCCATTTCTGGCGTTGAACACCAATCCTGCCTTGTTTCTGGCGCTGAACGCCAGTTTTGGGCATGGTCTGGGCGTTCAGCGCCAGCCTTCCACCCATTTTCTAGCGTTTTAGTGCCAGAATCATTTTTCCCTGGGCTCTTACTGTCCTCAGGTGAATCTTTGGTGGGTCGCTCATTTCTTGAATTTTTGATGCCTTGAGGTGGGGTATTTAATGTTTTCCCACTTCTTAATTGAACTGCTTGGCATTCTTCTGCTATTTGCCTTGATAGCTGCTGCTTTGTTTGCTTAAACTGTTTGTCCATATGTATATTAGCTATCCTTGTCTCCTGTAGCCTATCTTTGAATTCAGCTAGCTGTTTTGTTAGAAAATCCAATTGCTGATTGAATTCAGCAGCTTGTTTTACAGTACTGAATTCAGCAGTTACTGTTTTAACCTCTTCATTCATGGAAGGGTTGCTGCTTAGATACAGATGCTGATTCCTGGCAACTGTATCAATGAGCTCTTGAGCCTCTTCGATTGTCTTTCTCATATGGATAGATCCACCAGCTGAGTAATCTAGAGACATCTGAGCTCCTTCTGCAAGCCCATAGTAAAAGATGTCTAACTGAACCCACTCTGAAAACATTTCAGAGGGGCATTTTCGTAGCATCTCTCTGTATCTCTCCCAGGCATCATAAAGGGGTTCATTATCTCCTTGTTTAAAGCCTTGGATGTCCAGCCTTAGCTGTGTCATCCTTTTTGGGGGAAAATACTGATTCAGGAATTTTTCTGTCAGCTGTTCCCATGTTCTTATGCTGGCCTTAGGTTGGTTGTTTAACCACCTCTTGGCTTGATCTTTTACAGCAAATGGAAACAGTAATAGTCTGTAGACATCCTGATCTATTTCTTTATCATGTACTGTGTCAGCAATCTGTAGAAACTGTGCCAGAAACTCTGTAGGTTCTTCCTGTGGAAGACCGGAATACTGGCAACTTTGCTGCACCATGATAATGAGCTGAGGATTCAACTCAAAGCTACTAACTCTAATGGAGGGTATGCATATGCTACTCCCATATGAAGTAGTAGAGGGGTTAGAATATGACCCAAAGTCCTCCTGGACTGTCCATCTCCACTTATGTCCATGATGGATATATGGATATAACTTGGACTGATTTATCATTTTATTTATTTTATTTTATAAGAAGTAGATACTTAAATAAAATAAGATAACTAAAAAGAATTTGAATTTTGAGATAATTTTTTTTTTCGTAAAAGAAAATAGAAATTAATTAGTTAAAAAAAAAGAAATTTTTGAAAAAGAGGGGAGATATTTTCGAAAATTAGAGAGAGAGAGTTAGTTAGGTAGTTTTGAAAAAGTTAAGAAACAAACAAAAAGTTAGTTGTTTAGTTGAAACAAATTTTGAAAAGATAAGGAGTTAGGAAGTTAGAAGAGATATTTTGAAAAGATATTTTTGAATTTAGTGAGGAGAGAGAAAAACAATAAGATAGTACAAGATTTAAAATTTTTAGATCTAATGCTCCTTGTTTTCAAAAAAAATTGGAGGGAAAACACCAAGGAACACCAAACTTAAAAATTTTAAGATCAAAACACAAGGAAAACTCAAGAACACTTTGAAGACTCACAAGAACACAAGAACATGAAGAAAGAACACCAAACTTAAAATTTTTAGAAAACCAAACCAAAATTTTCGAAAACCAAAGGGAAATCAACAAGAAAACACCAAAATTTAAGTTTGGCACAAAATTTAATAGAGAAAATATTATTTATGAAAAAGAAGGTTTTGAAAAGAATATAAAAGACTCTAACCCAATTACCAAGAACACAGATTAACGCTCTAGCCAAATGAGTTATGGGACCTTTTTTTTAAAAAAAAAAATTTAAGAAAGATTATTTTTGAAAACACCAAACTTAAAGTTTGGCACAGGATTTAATAGAAAAATTATTTTTGAAAAAGGTTTTAAAAAATTATGATAGCCAATTATCATGAACATAAACACCACGTTCTAATTAACTGAGCTATAATTTTAAAATGTTTTAACAAGGGATAAATAATAAAAGACTCTAAACCAAAAAGAAAGATTTTTTTTTTCCTAATCTAAGCAACAAAATAATCCGTCAGTTGTTCAAACACGAACAATCCCCGGCAACGGCGCCAAAAACTTGGTGCACAAATTGTGAATTAACTTTTCACAACTCGTACCACTAACCAGCAAGTGCACTGGGTCGTCCAAGTAATACCTTACGTGAGTAAGGGTCGAATCCCATAGAGATTGTTGGATTGAAGCAATCTATAGTTATTTTGTAAATCTTAGTCAGGAAGTCAATTATGTTTATCAGTTGAATTGTGAATAACCAAGAGAGCATAAATTAAAGGTTACTTGTTGTGCAGTGATGGAGAATATGTTGGAGTTTTGGAGATGCTTTGTCTTCTGAATCTCTGCTTTCCTCTGTCTTCTGATTCACGCACGCACGTCCTCTTATGGCAAGCTGTGTGTTGGTGGATCACCGTTGTCAATGGCTACCTTCCATCCTTCCAGTGAAAACTACGCTCACGCACTCTGTCACAGCACGGCTAATCACCGGTTGGTTCTCGATCCGGTTGGAATAGGATTTACTATCCTTTTGCGTCTGTCACTAACGCCCAGCCTTCAGGAGTTTGAAGCTCGTCACAGTCATTCAATCCTTGAATCCTACTCGGAATACCACAGACAAGGTTTAGACTTTCCGGATTCTCATGAATGCCGCCATCAGTTCTAGCTTATACCACGGAGATTCTGATTAAGAGATCTCAGAGATACTCATTCAATCAGATATAGAACGGAGGTGGTTGTCAGGCACACGTTCATGATTTGAGGAAGGTGATGAATGTCACTGATCATCACCTTCATCACAGTTAAGCGCGAATGAACATCTTAGATAGGAACAAGCGTGTTTGAATAGAAAACAGAAATACTTGCATTAATTCATCGAGACACAGCAGAGCTCCTCACCCCCAACAATGGGGTTTAGAGACTCATGCCGTCAGAGAATACAAAGTTTAGATCTGAAATGTCATGAGATACAAAATAAGTCTCTAAAAGTTGTTTAAATACTAAACTAGTAGCCTAGGGTTACAAAATATGAGTGGACTATGATGGATGATGCAGAAGTCCACTTCTGGGGCCCACTTAGTGTGTGCTGGGGCTGAGATTTAAGTGAGTCACGTGAAGAGGCCATTTGTGGAGTTGAACGCCAGTTTTTATGCCAGTTTGGGCGTTCAACTCCAGTTTTTTATCCTTTTCTGGCGCTGGACGCCAGAATTGGGCAGAGAACTGGCGTTGAACGCCAGTTTACGTCGTCTATCCTTGTGCAAAGTATGAACTATTATATATTGCTGGAAAGCCCTGGATGTCTACTTTCCAATGCAATTGGAAGCATGCCATTTCGAGTTCTGTAGCTCCAGAAAATCCAATTTGAGTGCAGGGAGGTCAGAATCCAACAGCATTAGCAGTCCTTTTTCAGCCTGAATCAGATTTTTGCTCAGCTCCTTCAATTTCAGCCAGAAAAATACCTGAAATTACAGAAAAACCCACAACTCATAGTAAAGTCCAGAAATATGAATTTTTCCTAAAAACTACTAGAAATAGACTAAAAACTAACTAAAACATACTCTAAACTATATGAAATTATCCCCAAAAAGCGTATAAAATATCCGCTCATCAGTGTACAATCTCCAAGGCATGTCATGGTTAAGGACTTGGAAGAGGTCGATCAAGAGATGGAGATTCAAGAAGAAGAAGCACAACCTCTCATGCCCTTGGAAAGCAGTGAAGAGGAGATTGAATTGGAAGAAAGCCACCAAGAGGAAGAGGTTGAAATTGAAGGAGCTTACAAGGAGGTGGAAGTTGTCAGAGAAGAGCACAAGGGAGTGGAGCTTGCAAGTTCATTAGAAACACTTCTCCCAAGGCCATTACCGTCCAACACAACGTTCAAGTGGGTAAAATTCTCATCCTTGACCTTTACTTTCCCACTTGAATATGGGCTACTAGAGACGGATGGTCAACGTAGAACTCTTTGTGGCATTAAGAGTAAGAGGAAGATGATGGTCAGTGGTAAGAATTGTCCTGCAAGGTTCATTATGGTTAGAAGCTTTAAGTTTAAACGCAAAGGTTGGTGTAGAGCTCAATTGAATGGGTCTAGGAAGTTGTTTGGCTGCTTTAGTGAGAATTCAGATTGCCTGCTATCCGGTTGGAACACTAATGATCAACAAGAAGACGGGTGCAAAAGTAAGGTTTGGGACCCCGGAGTTCTTTCTGGCAATTAACACTCTTGGGGTCTTGTCACTTGCTTTAACCTGCTTGAAAGCTCTCTGTGCCTAGTCTGGGACCTCGGAGGCCATTGGAATCACAAACATTGGTGGAGATTCCTAGATGAGTTCAAGCACAAGCCACCATAACAAAGGACTCTCTAAATGTCCAACTTAAGGACAATAACTAAAAGTGCTAGGTGGGAGACAACTAACCATGGTATGATCGTTCCTTTTTCATTTTTTATTTAATTTTATTTGTTTTCGAGTTTTATTTTATTTTATTGTATTGAACCTGGAGTTTTGCATAACATTCATAATAGCATTGCATTCTGCATACTGGATTATTAAAAAAAATACACGCACGCGACGCGGCAGCGTCGCTGACACGTCCGCGTCACCAATGCGTTGTGAAGAAAAGAAAGTAAATAGAAATTCACGCAAAAGCGTGGCTGGAGGTGCGCTTTAGGCACAAATATGCCCACGCGTCCGCGTGACCACGCGGCCGCGTCATTTGGAAAAATAGCCTCCCACGCGTCTGCGTCACCCACGCGAACGCGTGCTCCAACAAATCGACGTAAAAAGGGTGTATGGCAGCAAGTTGTAATGGAGTGGGGCGGAAACCATGCTAGCAGCACAAGCCCTACCACGCGAACGCGTGTCCCACGCGTTCGCGTCATTTTTCAAAGTATGGCCATTCACGCGATCGCGTCAACCACGCGACCGCGTCACCCAGATTTTTGGCAAAATGCATTTAAAACAGAGAGTTGCGCGACCGTGAGGCTGCCCTCGCACTAAAGACACAAATCACTCCACGCGAACGCGTGAACCATGCGTCCGCGTCACATGCGTCGCACAACTTATTCACCATGCTTGCTATGTGTTTGTGAAAACGCCCGTATGGCATTGTGCACTATTTTTAGATTTCTTTTATTCTACTACTCTAAATGCTTACTTTTCACAAAACCCTTTTTATATTATATTATTTAAATATAATTGTTATTACAAACATGTTGTTAGTTTGAAAGACTTGGTAATCTAACTTGGACATTGAATGCTTGATCTATGCTACTCATGCCTTTGCCAGCATGCCAATAAACATCTTGCATTTAATTGTCATTACATGCACTTGCTATATTTTCATTGATGAACTTTTCACATATAGTCATGACCATGTGTTAACGTCATTCTTCTTTATTGTGCATTGATTACCACCTTTCCCGCTCTCTTCCTTGCTCTAACCCTTAGCTTTAAAAGTTATTTTCTTTTTCCCTTTTTAGGATGGCCACCAAAAAGGGTAAAGAAAAAGCGACTCCCAAACCACCGGCAAGGAAAGGAACAAAAAGAGCCCCAACTGAAGAACCACAACCCCCATCCACTTGCACATCTTAGCATGCACCGAGGACGGTGCAATCTTTAAGTGTGGGGAGGTCGATACCGATCTCCATGGGTTAGCTATTTTCTTCTTTCCAATACCATTGTTTTATTTTCTTTGTTTGTTCATTGTTGCATTTGCATACTTGATTGCATATTTGTTTAATTTTATGCATTTAGCTACTGCTTCGTTAAAGTAATGAGTTTCTTCTAAGACCCTATTTTTGAAAAAATTTCACTAATTTAAATCAAAAATTTTTGTGTTAAATTTGTTTGAAGTTGTATTTGGAACATGGTTTTTGAGCCAAAGAACACACAACCTGTGAGATTTTGAGCTTATTTACATGGTTACATTATTTAACCATAAATTATTCTTGTGTGTTTTCTTCTCTATGATTGTAATATTTGCTTTGTTCCATTCTATATGTCCAATATTTAGTGTATTTACATGCTTGCATATGATTGAGGCCATTACTTGTTTAGCTCACTTATTCCAAATAAGCCTACCCTTTAAATCATCCTTGTCAGCCACTTTGAGCCTTGTAAACCCCCATTTATTCTATATTTTACCACATCACTAGCCTTAAGTAGAAAAATAATTAAATATCCCAATTGAATCTTTGGTTAGCTTAAGATAGGGATTGTGTAACAATTAATTATGGGGAAATTGTGGAAACATGGGTTAATAAGGGAATGTGTTATGATAAAATAATGGAAATTTGTGTACCTACTCATGTGAAACTATAAAAAATTAAAAATCCATGTGCATTGATAAGCTATGCTTATTTTCATATTCAAAAAAAAATCCAAAAAAATATTCAATAAATAAGTAAATAAATAAGGGGACAAAATTACCCCAATGCTAAGTTTAATAATGAAAGATCAATGCACATGTGATAAATTAAAAAGAAAAAGTTGATACATGACTATGTGATGCAAAAGTGGGAATTTTGGGTAGCTAAGCATGAACTAGAATTATATAGAGTATATGTATGTTAGGTGAAAGCTTAGGTTAGTCAAAGATTCATATTATAGCTCACTTGGCCATACATGTACCCTTACCTTTACCTCAGCCCCATTACAACCCTGAAAAGACCTCATGATGTTTGCATTGGTATACTAAATTTTTGTTGATTGGTTAGATGAAGAACAAAGTTTAGAAAGCATGATTAGAGGAGAGTAGAGTGAATTACCCCATACACTTGAGAGTTAGAGTGATATACACTACCAGTGAGGGTTCAATGCTTGATTCTATGTTCCCTGCTTTCATGGGCTGTCTTCTTACAAGTTTACTTATCTTTTATTGTATAATTTGAATTAGTGAAATCTGATTTATGTTTATCTTGAAGAGCTTATTTACTTTTAACCAATTAGGTAGAAACATTTTGCATGTAGTTGCATTCATACAGATAGGTTGCATTTCATATATTCTATCATTCCTCTTCACTCCCTTATAGCTTCTCTTGAGCTTAGCAAGAGGACATGCTAATGTTTAAGTGTGGGGAGGTTGATAAACCACTATTTTATGGTTTATCTTGTGCTCAATTGAGTGGTTTTTATCAACTCTTTACCCACTTATTCATACTAATCGCATGTTTTACGTTTTCCTTTCTGATTTTGTGCTATGATTGAAAACATGTTTCTTTGGCCTTTAAATTGCTAATTATTAATCCTCTCCTATTACCATTCGATACCTTGATATGTGTGTTAAGTATTTTCAAAGACTACAGGGCAGGAATGGCTTGGAGGATTGAAAGAAAGCATGCAAAAGTGGAAGGAATACAAGAAGTTGAAGGAACTGCAAAGCTGTCCAGCCTTACCTCTTTGCACTCAAACTGTCATAACTTGAGCTGCAGAGGTTCAAACGATGCGGTTCCAGTTGTGTTGGAAAGCTAACGTCCAGGTCTTCGATTTGATATATAATATGCCATAGTTGCCTTGATGCTAGATGACGCGAACACGTGCTCCACGCGGACGAGTCGCAATGACGGAAATCAGCGTGGCAGATTTCTTCTCCAGCGATTTCTGGGCTGCTTTCGACCCAGTTTGTGGCTCAGAAAACACAGATTAGAGGCTATAAAGTGGGGGAATCCATTCATTCATGATCATGCTTTTATAATTCACTTTTCATAATTTTAGATGTAGTTTTTAGAGAGAGATGTTCTCTCCTCTCTCTTAGGTTTTAGGATTAGGATTTCTTATTATTTCAACTTCTTCTTAGGTTCAATGTTCCTTTTATTTATTTTTCCAATTTAATTTATGAATTTTTCCATGTTAAGATTTGAATATTATATTTAATATAATTTGAGGTATTTCAGTTTATGATTCTTATTTAGCTTTTTATATCATTGGCTTTAATTGATTAACTGGAAGCTCTTGAGTTATCAAATATTCGTGATTAGTTGTTATGTCGGCTAAATTGACTGGTATTCCACTAACTCTAGTCTTTCCTTAGGAGTTGGCTAGGACTTGGGAATCTAACTAATTAGTTCACTTGACTTTCCCTTGCTTTCATAAGGGTTAACTAAGTGGGATTAACTTCCATTCTCATAGGAGTAACAAGGATAGGACTTCCAAATTTTTATACCTTGCCAAGAGTTTATTTTACAGTTATTTATTTATTTTATTTATCATTTAAATTACTTGTTCCTTACTTTCAAAACCCCCAATTTACAAAACTCATAACCAATAATAAGAACACCTCCCTGCAGTTCCTTGAGAAGACGACCCGAGGTTTAAATACTTCAGTTATCATTTTTAAAGGGTTTGTTACTTGTGACAACCAAAACTTTTGTAAGAAAAGACTTTTGTTGGTTTAGAAGCTATACCTGCAACGAGGATTTATCTGTGAATTTCTAGACCACGCAAAAGTTCTCTCTTCACAGATCATCACATTCATCTAGGTGAAGTGCGAGTGAATATCTTAGAATAGAAACAAGCGTGATTGAATGAAAAATAGTTGTAATTGCATTAATTCATCGAAACACAGCAGAGCTCCTCACCCCCAATCATGGGGTTTAGAGACTCATGCCGTCAGAAATACAATGTGTAGTGTAAAAATGTCATGAGGTACATAGTAAGTTTCTAAAAGTTGTTTTTATACTAAACTAGTAGCTAGGGTTACAGAAAATAAGTAACTAAGTGCAGATAGTGCAGAAATCCACTCCCGGGCCCACTTGGTGTGTGCTTGGGATGAGCATTAAGCTTTACACGTGTAGAGGCTTCTCTTGGAGTTAAACGCCAGGTTACAACCTATTTGTGGCATTTAACTCTGGTTTGTAACCTGTTTCTAGCGTTTAACTTCAGAATAGGGCAGGAAGTTGGCGTTTGAATGCCATTTTGCATCATCAAAACTCGAGCAAAGTATGGACTATTATATATTGCTGGAAAGCCCTGAAAGTCTACTTTCCAACACAATTGAGAGCGTATCAATTGGGTTTCTGTAGCTCCAGAAAATCCATTTCGAGTGTAGGGAGGTCAGAATCCAACAGCATATGCAGTCCTTTTTCGGCCTCTGAATCAGATTTTTGCTCAGGTCCCTCAATTTCATCCAGAAAATACCTGAAATCATAGAAAAACACAAAAACTCATAGTAAAGTCCAGAAATGTGAATTTTGCATAAAAACTAATAAAAACATAGTAAAAACTAACTAAATCATGCTAAAAACTACATAAAAATAATGCCAAAAAGCGTATAAATTATCCGCTCATCACAACACCAAACTTAAATTGTTGCTTGTCCCCAAGCAACTGAAAATCAAATAGGATAAAAGAAAGAGAATATACTATAAATTCCAAAATATCAATGAAACTTAGCTCCAATTATATGAGCGGGACTAGTAGCTTTTTGCCTCTGAACAGTTTTGGCATCTCACGTTATCCTTTGAAGTTTAGAATGGTTGGCATCTATAGGAACTCAGAATCCAGATAGTGTTATTGATTCTCCTAGTTCAATATGTTGATTCTTGAACACAACTACTTTATGAGTCTTGGCCATGGCCCTAAGCACTTTGTTTTCCAGTATTACCACCGGATACATAAATGCCACAGACACATAACTGGGTGAACCTTTTCAGATTGTGACTCAGCTTTGCTAGAGTCCCCAATTAGAGGTGTCCAGGGTTCTTAAGCACACTCTTTTTGCTTTGGATCACGACTTTAACCGCTCAGTCTCAAGCTTTTCACTTGACACTTTCACGCCACAAGCACATGGTTAGGGACAACTTGGTTTAGCCGCTTAGGCCGGGATTTTATTCCTTTGGGCCCTCCTATCCATTAATGCTCAAAGCCTTGGATCCTTTTTATTACCCTTGCCTTTTGGTTTAAAGGGTTATTGGCTTTTTCTGCTTGCTTTTCCTTTTTCTTTCTTTTATTTTTTTTTTTTTCGCAAGCTTTGTTCTTCACTGCTTTTTCTTGCTTCAAGAATCAATTTTATGATTTTTCAGATTATCACTAACATTTCTCCTTTTTCGTTATTCTTTTAAGAGCCAACAATTTTAATATTCATAAACAACAAATTCAAAAGACATATGCACTGTTCAAGCATTCATTCAGAAAGCAGAAAGTATTGTCACCATATCAAAATAATTAAACTAATCTCAAGGATGAATTCAAAATTCATGTACTTCTTGTTCTTTTGTAATTAAAGCATTTTTCATTTAAGAAAGGTGATGGATTCATAGGACATTCATAGCTTTAAGACATAGACACTTGAACACTAATGATCATGTAATAAAGACACAAACATGAATAAACATGGAGCATAGTAAACGAAAAACAGAAAAATAAAGAACAAGGAAATTAAAGAACGGGTCCACCTTAGTGATGGCAGCTAGTTCTTCCTCTTGAAGATCTTATGGAGTGCTTTAGCTCCTCAATGTCTCTTCCTTGCCTTTGTTGCTCCTCCCTCATAGCTCTTTGATCTTCTCAAATTTCATGGAGGAGGATAGAATGCTCTTGGTGCTCTACCCTTTTCTTAGTGATGGGTTTGTGAGATGAATCTCTTTATCTCCCATGACTTGGATGTGGAAGCAATTGTCTTTCCTTTCCTCTTTCTAGAGGTTTCTCCGGCCTTTGGTGCCATTAATGGTTATGGAAAAACAAAAAGCAATACTTTTACCACACCAAACTTAAAAGGTTTGCTCGTCCTCGAGCAAAAAAAGAAAGAAAGTAGTAGAAGAAGAAGAAAATAGAGGAGATGGAGGGAGATATGTGGTTCGGCCAAGGGGTAGAAGTAGTGGTTGTAATGTGTGAAAATGAAGGAGTGGTGAGGGGTTTATATAGGGGTAGAGGGAGGTGATTGGTGAAGGGTATTTGGAAAAGAGTGTTATGAAAAGGTAGGAGAGAGAGAGAGAGGTGGGGTAGGTATGGATCCTGTGGGATCCACAGATCTTGAGGGGTCAAGGACTTATCATCCCTGCTCCATTTAGGCGTGCAAAACGCCCATAGAGTGCAATCCTGGCGTTAAACGCCAAGTTTCTGCTTGTTTCTGGCATTTAGTGCCAGCTTTTCTCCCTTTATTGGCGTTTAACGCCAAGTTGGTGCTTATTTCTGGCGTTAAACGCCAGACTGTAGCTTGTTTCTGGCGTTTAACGCCAGCTTGATGCTTCTTTCTGGCGTTAAATGCCAGTCTGATGCTTCTTACTGGCGTTTAAACGCCAGTAAGCTCTTCCTCCAGGGTGAGCTGTTTTTAATATTGTTTTTAATTTTGCTTTGATTTTTGTGACTCCACATGATCATCATCCTAAAGAAAACATAAAATAAAAATAGAAAATAGAAAATTAACATAGATAAGTAAAAATTGGGTTGCCTCCCAATAAGCGCTTCTTTATTGTCTTTAGATGGACCTTACTGAGCTTTTAATCTAGTCTCAGCTTTGAGCATTCTTGCTCAACATTGCCTTCAAGATAATTCTTGACTCTCTGTCCATTAACAATGAACTTCTTATTAGAATCAATGTCTTGAAGCTCCACATAGCCATATGGTGACACACTTGTAATCACATATGGTCCCCTCCACCAGGATTTTAATTTCCCGGGGAATAATCTGAGCCTAGAGTTAAACAGCAGAACCTTTTGTCCTGGTTCAAAGACTATGGATGACAGTTTCTTATCATGCCACCTTTTTGCTTTCTCCTTGTAAATTTTTGCATTTTCTAAAGCATTGATTCTGAATTACTCTAGCTCATTTAACTGGAGTAATCTCTTCTCTCCAGCTAACTTAACATCCATGTTTAGGAATCTAGTTGCCCAGTAGGCCTTATGCTCTAGTTCCACGGGCAGATGACAAGCCTTGCCATACACAAGTTGGTATGGAGAGGTTCCTATAGGAGTCTTGAATGCTGTTTTGTATGCCAACAGAGCATCATCCAAGCTTTTTGCCAAATCCCTTCTACGGGTAATTACAGTCCGTTCCAAGATTCTTTTTAGTTCTCTATTAGAGACTTCAGCTTGCCCATTTGTCTGTGGATGATATGGAGTTGCTACTTTGTGGCTAATTCCATATCGGACCATAGCAGAGTAAAGCTGTTTATTGCAAAAATGAGTGCCTCCATCACTGATTAGTGCTCTAGGGACACCAAACCTGCTGAAGATATATTTCTGGAGGAACTTCAGCACTGTCTTAGTATCATTAGTGGGTGTTGCAATTGCCTTTACCCATTTAGATACATAATCTACTGCCACCAGAATATACGTGTTTGAGTATGATGGTGGGAAAGGTCCCATGAAGTCAATACCCCATACATCAAACAACTCAATCTCCAAGATCCCTTGTTGAGGCATGGCGTAACCATGAGGCAGATTACCAGCTCTTTGGAAACTGTCACAGTTACGTACGAACTCTCGGGAGTCTCTATAGAGAGTAGGCCAGTAGAAGCCACATTGGAGAACCTTGGTGGCTGTTCGCTCACCTCCAAAATGGCCTCCATATTGTGATCCATGGCAATGCCATAAGATCTTCTGTGCCTCTTCCTTGGGCACACATCTACGGATTATTCCATCTGCACATCTCTTAAAGAGATATGGTTCATCTCATAAGTAGTACTTTGCATCAGAAATCAATTTCTTTATTTGCTGCCTGCTGTACTCTTTGGGTATGAATCTTACAGCTTTATAGTTTGCAATGTCTGCAAACCATGGTGTTTCCTTGGCAAATAATTGCTCATCCGGAAAGGTTTCAGAGATCTCAATAGAGGGGGAGGACGCCCCTTCCACTGGTTCTATCCGGGACAGATGATCAGCCACTTGGTTCTCTGTCCCTTTTCTGTCTCTTATTTCTATATCAAACTATTCCAGAAGCAACATCCATCTTATGAGCCTGGGTTTTGAATCCTGCTTTGGAAGTAGATATTTAAGAGCAGCATGGTCAGTGTACACAATCACTTTTGATCCTACTAAGTATGATCTAAACTTGTCAATGGCATAAACCACTGCAAGCAGCTCTTTTTCTGTGGTTGTGTAATTTTTATGTGCATCATTTAAAATGCGGCTAGCATAATAAATGACATGCAGAAGCTTGTTATTCCTCTGTCCCAATACTGCAACAATGGCATGGTCACTAGAATCACACATTAGTTTGAATGGTAATGTCCAGTCTGGTGCAGAAATAACTGGTGCTGTGACCAGCTTAGCTTTCAGAGTTTCAAACGCCTGCAGACACTCTGTGTCAAACACAAATGGCGTGTCAGCAGCTAGCAGATTTCTCAGAGATTTTGCAATTTTTAAAAAATCCTTTACAAACCTCCTATAGAATCCTGCATGCCCCAGAAAGCTTCTGATTGCCTTAACATTGGCAAGTGGTGGTAATTTTTCAATTATTTCCACTTTAGCTTGATCCACCTCTATTCTTGGTGCACGAAATTGTGATCATCAACAATGGTGCCAAAGACTTGGTGCTCTCAAACGTGAATCACACTTTGTCACAACTTCGCACAACTAACCAGCAAGTGCACTGGGTCGTCCAAGTAATAAACCTTACGTGAGTAAGGGTCGATCCCACAGAGATTGTCGGCCTGAACCAAGCTATGGTCACCTTGTAAATCTTAGTCAGGCAGATTCAAATGGTTATGGTGAATTGATAATAAAAACATAATTAAAATATAAACTAGGATAGAGATACTTATGTAATTCATTGGTGAGAATTTCAGATAAGCGTATAGAGATGCTTTCATTCCTCCTGAACATCTGCTTTCCTGCTGTCTTCATCCAATCATTCCTACTCCCTTCCATGGCAAGCTGTATGTTGGGCATCACCGTTGTCAATGGCTACATCCCGTCCTCTCTGTGAAAATGGTCCAATACGCTGTCACTGCATGGCTAATCATCTGTCGGTTCTCAATCATACTGGAATAGGATTTACTATCCTTTTGTGTCTGTCACTACGCCCAGCACTCGCAAGTTTGAAGCTCGTCACAGCCATCCCTTCCGAGATCCTACTCGGAATACCACAGACAAAGTTTAGACTTTCCGGATCTCAGGAATGGCCATCCATGGGTTCTAACTTATACCATGAAGACTCTAATATCTCGGACTCGGTCCCCTGTATTAGATATCTAAGAGATACTCATTCTATCTCTTCTTCATGTAGAACGGAAGTGGTTGTCAGGCATGCATTCATAGGTGAGAATGGTGATGAGCGTCACATAATCATCACATTCATCATATTCTTGGGTGCGAATGAATATCTTAGAATAGGAATAAGCTTGAATTGAATAGAAAAACAATAGTACTTTGCATTAATTCATGAAGAACAGCAGAGCTCCACACCTTAATCTATGGTGTGTAGAAACTCTACCGTTGAAATTACATAAGTGATAATGGTCCAGGAATGGCCGAATGGCCAGCCCCCATAAAGGTCTAAAATAGCATAAAACTGATCAAAGATGATCCGAAGATCTAAATACAATAGTAAAAAGTCCTATTTATACTAAACTAGTTACTAGGGCTTTACAGAAATGAGTAAATAATGCAAAAATCTACTTCTGGGGCCCACTTGGTGTGTGCTTGGGCTGAGCATTGAGCTTTACACGTGTAGAGGCTTCTCTTGGAGTTGAACGCCAGTTTGTAACCTGTTTCTAGCGTTTAACTCCACTTTGCAACCTGTTTCTAGTGTTTAACTCCAGAATGCAACATGGAACTGGCGTTGAACGCCAATTTGCGTCATCTAAACTCGGGCAAAGTATGAACTATTATATATTGCTGAAAAACCCTGGATGTCTACTTTCCAACGCAATTGAGAGTGCGCCATTTAGAGTTCTGTAGCTCTAGAAAATCCACTTTGAGTGCAGGGAGGTCAGAATCCAACAGCATCTGCAGTCCTTCTTCAACCTCTGAATCTGATTTTTGCTCAAGTCCCTCAATTTCAGCCAGAAATTACCTGAAATCACAGAAAAATACACAAACTCATAGTAAAGTCCAGAAATGTGATTTTTATTTAAAAACTAATAAAAATATACTGAAAACTAACTAAATCATACTGAAAACTATGTAAAAACAATGCCAAAAAGTGTATAAATTATCTGCTCATCAATTCTCTTGTTTGAAATTTTATGCCCAAGGACAATTTCTTCAGTCACCATAAAGTGACATTTTTTCCAGTTTAAAAATAGGTTGGTCTCTTGGCATCTTTTTAGAATAAGTGCTAAATGGTCAAGGCAGGAGCTGAATGAGACTGCAAATACTGAAAAGTCATCCATGAAGACTTCCAAAAATTTCCCTACCATATCAGAGAAGATAGAGAGCATGCACCTCTGAAAGGTTGCAGGTGCATTGCACAGACCAAAAGACATCCTTCTGTAAGCAAACACTCCAGAAGGACATGTGAATGCTATTTTCTCTTGGTCCTGATGATCTACTACAATTTGGTTGTAACCTGAATAGCCATTCAAAAAGTAGTAATATTCATGACCTGCTAGTCTTTCTAGCATCTGGTTTATGAACGGTAAAGGAAAGTGATCCTTCCTGGTGGCTGTATTGAGCCTTCTGTAATCAATACACATATGCCACCCTGTAACTGTTCTTGTAGGAACCAGTTCATTCTTTTCATTATGAACCATTGTCAAGCCTCCCTTCTTGGGGACAACTTGGACAGGGCTCACCCAGGGGCTATCAGAAATAGGATAAATAATCCCAGCCTCCAGTAACTTGGTGACCTCTTTCTGCACCACCTCCTTCATGGCTGGATTTAGCTGCCTCTGTGGTTGAACCACTGGCTTAGCATTGTCCTCCAATAGAATCTTGTGCATGCATCTTGCTAGGCTGATGCCCTTGAGATCACTTATGGACCACTCAAGAGCTGCCTTGTGTGTCCTTAACACTTGAAGTAGTGCTTTCTCTTCCTGTGGATTTAAAGCAGAGCTTATAATCACCGGAAAAGTGTCACCTTCTCCCAGAAATGCATATTTCAGGGACGGTGGTAGTGGTTTGAGCTCGGGTTTAAGAGGTTTCTCCTCTTCCTGAGGAATTTTCAGAGGCTCTTTTACTTCCTCTGATTCCTCCAGATCAGGCTGAACATCTTTAAAGATGTCTTCTAGCTCTGATTCGAGACTCTTAGCCATGTTGATCTCCTCTACCAGGGAGTCAATAATATCAACACGCATGCAATCTTTTGATGTGTCTGGATGCTTCATTGCCTCAACAGCATTCAGCCTGAACTCATCCTCATTGACTCTTAATGTCACTTCCCCTTTTTGGACATCAATGAGGGTTCGTCCAGTTGCTAGGAAGGGTCTTCCTAGAATGAGAGTTGCACTCTTGTGCTCCTCCATCTCCAGCACAACAAAGTCAGTGGGAAAGGCAAATGGCCCAACCTTGATAATCATGTCCTCAATTATGCCTGATGGGTATTTAATGGAGCCATCAGCAAGTTGAAGAGATATCCGGGTTGGTTTGACCTCTTCAGTCAAGCCAAGCTTTCTGATAGTGGATGCAGGGATTAGATTGATACTCTCCCCAAGGTCACATAAAGTTGTCTTGGTACAAGTACCCTCTAATGTGCAAGGTATCATAAAGCTTCCGTGATCCTTAAGCTTTTCTGGTAAGCTTGTTAGGATGAATGCACTGCATTCTTCAGTGAGAAAAACGTTTTCTGTTTCTTTGCAATCCTTCTTATGACTTAAGATCTCTTTCATGAACTTAGCATAAGAGGGTATTTGCTCAAGTGCCTCTGCAAACGGAATCTTTATTTCAAGAGTCCTAAGATAGTCTACAAAGCGGGCAAATTGTTTATCCTGTTCCGCTTGGCAGAGTTTTTGAGGATAAAGCATTTTGGCTTTATATTCTTCAACCTTAGTTGCTGCAGGTTTATTTTCTACAGAGGCAGGTTGAAAAGCCTTCTTGAGGGAGTTATTATCAGCACTTGTAGGTGTCTGATCCTTCACTGGCGTTTGAACGCCAGAACTGGCATGGATTGGGTGTTTAACGCCAGATTCTTAACCTTTTCTGGCGTTTGAACGCCAGAACTGGACATGGATTGGGAGTTTAACGCTAGTTTTTCACCCGTTTCTGGCATTTGATCACCAGACTGATTCCTCTCTGGGCTCTTACTGTCCTCGGAGGGATTTTGGGTAGCAGGTTATTCATCCTCTGTCAGATGTTCCTTTCTTGGCTTTCTACTACTTTGAGTTGAGATATTTAATATTTTTCCACTTCTTAATTGAACTACTTGGCACTCCTCTGTTATCTGTTTTGATAACTGCTGTTTTGTCTGACTCAATTGTGATTCCATATCCTTGTTAGCATTTTTGGTTTCTTGTAGCATCTCCTTAAATTCTGCTAACTGCCTTGTTATAGAGGATAGTTGCTGATTGAGTTCAGCAACTTGTTCTTGAGGACTAAAGTCAGTTGATACTGCCTTAGCTTCTTCTTTCATGGAGGACTCATCACTTATGTACAGATGCTGATTTCTGGCAACTATATCAATGAGCTCTTGAGCCTCTTCAATGGTCTTTCTTATGTGTATAGATCCACCAGCTGAATAGTCTAGAGATGTCTGAGCTTTTTCTGTAAGCCCATAGTAGAAGATGTCTAATTGTACCCACTCTGAAAACATTTCAGAAGGGAATTTCTTTAGCATCCCTCTGTACCTATCCCAGGCATTATAAAGGGATTCATCATTCTCTTGTTTAAAGCCTTGGATGTCCAGCCTTAGCTGTGTTATCTTTTTTTGGAGGAAAATATTGATTCAGGAATTTGTTTGATAACTGTTTCCATGTTCTTATGCTTACTGTGGGTTGGTTATTTAACCACCTCTTAGTTTGATCTTTTATAACAAATGGAAACAGTAACAGCCTGTATACATCCTGATCTACCTCCTTGTCACGCACTGTGTCAGCAATTTGCAAGAACTGGGCCAGAAACTCAGTAGGTTCTTCCTGTGGAAGACCAAAATTCTGGCAATTTTGCTGTACCATGACAATGAGCTGAGGATTTAGCTCAAAACTGCTTGCTTTGATGGGAAGTATACAGATGCTACTCCCGTATGCAGCAGTAATGGGGTTAGCATATGACCCCAGAGTCCTTCTGGACTGTTCATTTCCACTTAAGTCCATGATGGAGAAAAGGAAATTGATATGAATTGCAAATAAAATATATTTTTAAGTTTTTTATTTAAAAAAATGAATAATAAATAAAAAATAAAATAAAATAAAGTAATTAAAAATTAAAATATAGATTTCGAAAAGTAAAAAAAAAGGAAAAATAAATTCAAAAAACCAACTAATTACTTAATTAAGAAGATTTGAAAAACTTTGGATATGATTTTTGAAAAAGATTTTGAATTTTGAAATTTCAAAACTAAGATAAGATAGAATAAAAAGCTTTAAAATAAAAATCTGAATTTTTAAAGGAAAATTCGAAAATTAATTAAAATAAAGAGAAAAGATATTTTTGAATTTAATGAAGAAAGAGAAAAACAATAAAAATGACACCAAACTTAAATTTTTAGATCAAAACAAAGGAAACAAACAGGAAAACTTTGAATATTACGATGAACGCTAAGAACAACTTTTGAAAATTTTTTTTAAGAAAACAGAAACACAAAGGACACCAAACTTAAAAATTTTTATACTCTGAGCACTAATAATTCGAAAAAAAAATGAAAGAAAAATAAACTTATGCAATTGACACCAAACTTAAAATATGAAACTAAACTCAAACAGAAAAACTCAGTTATTAGTTTATAAAAATTTTCGAAAAAATGAAAAAGAAAATAAGGATTCTGAAAAAAGTTTCAACCAAAAACAATAATAGAAGACGCAATTTTAGTGACTCTAAACAAAAAAGATAAATTTTTCTTAATCTAAGCAACAAAATAAACCGTCAGTTGTCCAAACTCGAACAATCTCCGGCAACGGCGCCAAAAACTTGGTGCACGAATTGTA
This sequence comes from Arachis ipaensis, assembly GCF_059453495.1. NCBI lineage: Eukaryota > Viridiplantae > Streptophyta > Magnoliopsida > Fabales > Fabaceae > Arachis > Arachis ipaensis. The sequence goes on from NC_142439.1 coordinate 101,564,228, forward strand.
AATCACACTTTTCACAACTCGTACCACTAACCAACAAGTGCACTGGGTCGTCCAAGTAATACCTTACGTGAGTAAGGGTCGATCCCACTGAGATTGTTGGCTTGAAGCAAGCTATGGTTATTTTGTAATTGTTAGTCAGAAAATTAATAATAAAAATGGTTAGGTTTATGAGAAGTAATTAACATAAAATAAATAATACTTGTTATGCAGTAATGGAGAATAGATTGAGGTTTTGGAGATGCTCTGTCTTTTGAATCTCTGCTTTCCTACTGTCTTCTTCTTCACACATGCGGGTCTCCTTCCATGGCAAGCTGTATGTTGGTGGATCGCCGTTGTCAATGGCTATCATCCATCCTCTCAGTGAAAATGGTCCAAATGCGCTGTCACCGCACCGCTAATCATCTGTCGGTTCTCACTCATGTTGGAATAGAATCTGTTGATTCTTTTGCGTCTGTCCCTATGCCCAACACTCGCGAGTTTGAAGCTCGTCACAGTCATTCCTTCCCAGATCCTACTCGGAATACCACAGACAAGGTTTAGACTTTCCGGATCTCAGGAATGACCGCCAATAATTCTAGCATATACCACGAAGACTCTGATCGTGAACCAAGAGGCTAAGAGATACACACTCAAGCTAGTGCAGATAGAACGGAGGTGGTTGTCAGGCATACGTTCATAGGTGAGAATGATGATGAGTGTCATGGATCATCACATTCATCAGGGTGAAGTGCGAGTGAATATCTTAGAATAGAAACAAGCGTGATTGAATGAAAAATAGTAGTAATTGCATTAATTCATCGAAACACAGCAGAGCTCCTCACCCCCAATCATGGGGTTTAGAGACTCATGCCGTCAGAAATACAATGTGTAGTGTAAAAATGTCATGAGGTACATAGTAAGTCTCTAAAAGTCATTTTTATACTAAACTAGTAGCTAGGGTTACAAAAAATAAGTAACTAAGTGCAGATAGTGCATAAATCCACTTCCGGGGCCCACTTGGTGTGTGCTTGGGCTGAGCATTGAGCTTTACACATGTAGAGGCTTCTCTTTGAGTTAAACGCCAGGTTGCAACCTGTTTGTGGCATTTAACTCTGGTTTGTAACCTGTTTCTGGCGTTTAACTTCAGAATAGGGCAGGAAGTTGGCATTTGAACGCCAATTTGCATCATCAAAACTCAGGCAAAGTATAGACTATTATATATTGCTGGAAAGCCCTGAATGTATACTTTCCAACGCAATTCAGAGCGTGCCAATTGGATTTCTGTAGCTCCAGAAAATCCATTTTGAGTGTAGGGAGGTCAGAATCTAACAACATATGCAGTCCTTTTTCGGCCTCTGAATCAGATTTTTGCTCAGGTCCCTCAATTTCAGCCAGAAAATACCTGAAATCACAGAAAAATACACAAACTAATAGTAAAGTCCAGAAATGTGAATTTTTCATAAAAACTAATAAAAACATAGTAAAAACTAACTAAATCATATTAAAAACTACCTAAAAATAATGCCAAAAAGCGTATAAATTATCCGCTCATCAGAGCACCAACCCACGCGTACGCGTGCCTCATGGGTACGCGTGACCCCAAGCTTTTCGACCATCCATGCGCACGCGTCACCCACGCGTACACGTGAATTCAAAATTCTTACCTCCATACAAAATCTAGCGAGTTGTGCCTACTTCATGCCAACTTTGTGCGCGAGGCACAATTCTGTCCACGTGTACGCGTCACCTCACGCGTTCGCTTGCCTCTCTGAATAACCCATCACGCGTACACGTGACTCACGCGTACACATCGTTCCCATTTCACCATCCCACGTGCACGCGTCACCCCACGCGTACGCGTGGATTGCTTATTTTATTACTCTTCTTTTCTTCTCTTCTTTCCATTTCCTTCCTTCTTCTCTCTTCCTCTCTTTTTTTTTCCTTCTTCACCCATCATCCAACACAACCAAATACTATTTATAACCATTTCTTTTAGATAGTTAGTTGTTTAGTTAGTTAAATTTTCATTTAATTTTTTGTTTTTCATTATAAGTGTTGGGTTATTAATCTTGTTTACTATCTCTTGCTGCTGATTATTGATGAGATGTTAGTTTAACATCATTTTTGTTATTCATTGTTGGATTTTCATTGTCAAGGTTATATTTTACTACTTGGTTTTGAGTTTCTTTGTTGAACAACTGTGAATACCAAGTGAATGAGAATTGCCTTTAAAGCATGTTAAATCTTTTTTAATTGCATGATTTGGCCACCATGTGATTTGAACCCTCTTCTTTGATTAGGTAATTTTTTAATGGATGTTGTGTATTTATCTTAATGCATTGTATTTCTTGATCATATGCATCAATATGTTTTTGGCTTGAATACTTTCATGCTCCTTTATTGCTTGTTTGGTTGTCTTAACCTACGAGTTTAGAGCATCTCAAGCACATTAGGATGAGTGAAGTGCATGTCCCTTTTGTGTAACTGTGACATAGCTTTTTATGTTAGTATGTGTGTTCTAAACCGCGCGCAACTTAGAATACACACTTACCTTTTATCCATGTCACACTAATTCACTCACTTCATTCTAGTGATTATTACCTCGTCCAATAATATATGCTTCCTTGCTTTTGCATTTACTTATTTTCTTGTCTGATTTTCTATTTTACATGGAGGATGCACCATAAGCAACAAAGGAAGAGGAAGAAAGAACATGCAGTAACCGGTTGATCCACTAGCTGAAGGTGGCAATCCAGCAAGTCGCCGTACCCCCTGTTCATCTTTGAATGCACCGAGGACGGTACAAACTTTTAAGTGTGGGGAGGTCGTCCAACCGAATCGGCATTTTTGGGTGACAAATTTCTAATCCCAACATTTTTGCATTTCATTTTTAGGTCTTTTAGGATTTTTAGTTGCATTTTCTTATTTTTTTGCATATATATACATAATAAGCTTAGTCAAAATAATGAAATTTTTCAAGAATTTTATCTATAGGACATCCCAATTAATTTGAGTAAAAATTTTTCATTGAACTTGCTTGAACTATACATTATGGATCATGTTTTGAGCTAAGAACACAAGCATGTGAGATTTGAGCCTAATTGTGTGGTTACATCATATAACCACTTATTTCCATTCTTGTGTGTATTATTCTCTTTCTTTGATTGTAATCTTTGATTGTTTGATTCTTTATGTCCATTATTTTGTGTATACATGCATTTATATGATTAAGGTCATTATTTCATTTAGCTCACTTACCCAAATAGTCTTACCTTTTATCTTCCATTGTTAGCAACTTTGAGCCTATTTTAACCCACTTATTCTTAATTTTAGCACATTAAAAGCCTTGAAGCAAAAAACAATAAATGTCCTTTATTTGGATCTTTGATTAGCTTAGGCTAGTGAGTGTGTATTATGCAAGTGTGGAGAAACTTAGGACATTGGTTGAGAAAAAGGTATGTTTTGTATTTTCATTGAAGATCTTGGAAAATGGGTACATACTCATGTGTTGGATTAAATGTAAAACCATATGCATTGATACTTTTGTATACACTTTATTGCAAAAAGAAAAAAAATGAGAAAATAAAAAAAAAATATATATAAAAAAAGAAAAAATAGAAAAAGAAAGAAAAAAAAAGTAATAAAAAGGGGACAAAATGTCCCAAAGTGAAGCTCAATAACAATCAATGCATATGAGTTATGATCAAGAAAAGAATGCATGAGTGTGTGGAAAAGTGAAGAATGGATAGTTAGATTAGCTTTGAAATTGTATAGGTTGTTATATAGGTTAGGTGGGAAGTTTAAGCTTATCAAAGATTCAAATTTCAAACTCACTTGACCATATGTGAAATGCCTTTTTTAGTTATGAGTTAAATTTTGTTCCTCTTGGCCTAGGTAGAGTAATTGGTGACTCTTGAGTTATCAAACTCCTTTGTTGATTGATAATTAGAAGTTGCTAATTAACTTGAATGCCACTAAAGCTAGTCTTTCATCATGATTAGGCTAGGACTTGTGGAATCAAGTTAATTCATCCACTTGACTTTCCTTCATAGTTAGAGGTCAACTAAATGGGAGTAATGGACAATTGTTGTCACAATTGAGGAGGATAATGAGGATAGGACTTCTAGTTCTCATACCTTGCCAAGAGCTTTGTTAGTTGTTAGTTTATTTCCTTTGCCATTTATATTTCTTGCCTATTACCTCAAAAATCCCAAACATACTTCATAACCAATAACAAGAACACTTTATTGCAATTCCTAGGGAGAACGACCCGAGGTTTAAATACTTCGGTTATTAGTTTTATTAGGGATTTGTACTTGTGATAAACAAATTTTTGTATGAAAGGATTATTGTTGGTTTAGAGACTATACTTGCAACGAGATTTCATTTGTGAAATTCTATACCATCAATTTTCCATTCATCAAAATGGCACCGTTGCCAGAGAATTGCAAATGTGCGCTTGTTATTAGTTATTGAATATATGTGAATATTGTGAATATGTTTGCCTTTTGCTTCTTTGTTAGTTTTTGGTAGTGTAGGAATTTGTTCTCTTTATTTGTTACTAGTTTTTGTTTTTATCTTCTCTTGCTATCATGAATTCTCACTTTGGCTATGAGTTTGGTTCTAACTATGTTGTAGGAAATGGAAGCTTCAATGAGAATGTGCATCAAAGATGGGACAATCAAAGGTGGGAGGAGCCAAATGCATATGATCAATCCTATTGGCAACAACCCCCACCAATGCACTATGAACAAGAGCCATTCTATGATGCATATCAATCTAATGGTTATGGTGAATCTCCTTGTGACTTTCAAAAACCACCACCATATGCCTATGAGCCATATCCTCAACATAGCCCTCAACCATACTCACAAGCCCCTTTCTACCAAACACCTCCATATGACCCTAACCCATATACACCATACCAACTACCTTTCGAGCCATATGAGCCATATGAACCACCACCATTCCAACACCTACAAGAACCAACCCCTCCATACTATTACGAAGATGAACCACCACTAATGTATGTAAATTTTCAACCACAAGATGAATTCAACTTTCAACCACAACCCCCATGGAAGAATATTCATGTCCATCGATTCAAGAGCCATATGATCCTAATCATGTTATCCAAGCGGAACAAGAGTCAAGGGATCATCTCTAGGAGGCCTTGGATCAACTTCAAGCAACCATGGAGCGTGTTGTGCAACAAGTGGAAAAAGTAGAGAGTGTTGAACCACCACACCCTTACCAAGAAGAACCACCTTCCTATTATGAACCCTTTTCTCCAAAATAATGAACCCTTCTATCCACACCAAGCCCTAATTGATGATTCTCTCACTTTGCTACTTAAAGAACAAAGAGAAATGCAAAGGGAGGCACAAGAATCTGTAGCTACCTTGAATGAGATGGTAAACCGATTAGCCTCTCAATGCTTGAGCACTCAAGGAACTCCTATGGCCACATGGGGATAATCGGTTGAAGAGCATATGAAGGAGAGATTGGAAACTCCGGTGGAAAATGAAGAATGTGGCTTTGCGTTGGAACAATTAGAGGAAGCTATGATTGTTAGAGAAGAGGAAGAAGTGGTTAAAGACATGGGTGAAGTAGAACAAGAGGTGGATTTCAAGCTTGAGAACACTTTCACACCAAGCAATGTTGTTGATGATTTGTGGGGGTTGTTGACCATTCTTCCATTGAGCTTGAATTCAATGTTGAGGAGGGTAATATGAAACCTCCTACACATATTATGGAAGATGAAAATTTGAAAGAAGTTGAGCAAGTAATAATTCCTATTGTTGAAGTTAATTCCACACCAACTAATGTGCTATGTAAGATTGTTGAACCTTCCTCATTGTGTTGTGAAATTGATGTTGAGGAGACTAGTGCACAATCTCTAACACATGACTTGGGCATTGAGGAATGTATAGAAGAAGTTGGTAAACAAGGAATTGACATTGAAGAAGCTTGCCAAGAGGTGGAGATAGTCAAAGAAGAGCACAAGGGAGTGGCACTTGCAAGATCATTGGGACCACCTCTTCCTAAGTCGCCATCCTACACAACATTCAAGTGGGTAAATATTTCATTTCTAAACTTAATTAGCCCATTTGAATATGGTTTGCTTGAGACGGATGGACAACTTATAATTCTATGTGGCTTTAAGAGCAAAGGGGAGATGGTTACTGGTTGGCATTGCAAATCAAAGTCCATGATGATTGCATGCTCAAGGCTTAATTGCAAAGGTCGGTGTAGAACTAGAGTGCTTGGGTCTAGAAGGATGTTTGGTCACTCTATTGAGAATTCATCTTGCTCACCACCCAGATGGACTAATGAGAATCAACTTGAAGACGGGTGTCAAAACAAAGTGTGGGATCCCGGATCGCACAAGGAAAGTTAACTTTGGGAGCTCATGGTTTGTGAAGAACTCCATCAAAGCTTGAAGATATTAATTTTGAAGAATGGAGCTTATTGGAAACTCAAGCATTGGTGGATGTTCAAGGATAGCTTCAAGCATAAGCCACCTTGATGAGGAGCTCCCCATAAGTCCAACTTAAGGACAATAAACAAAAGTGCTAGGTGGGAGACACCCCATCATGGTAAAATCTTTCCTTTTTCTCTTTTGTACATATTGGTATAATTAGTTTAATTTCATGTTTTTATTGATTTTTTAAGTTTATTTGGTAGTTTGGTATGTTAAATAAGGTTTTATAGTGTTTTGGTAGTTGTTTGGAGGTTTGGAATGCTTGGTTTAGCGCAAAAACATGGAAAATTTTGAAAAATAGAGCACCAACCACGCATATGCGTGCCCCACGCACGCGTACGCGTGACTCAAGTATTTTCAACTATCCACGCGCACGCGTCATCCACGCGTACGCGTGGATGCGAAAATTTCACCTCCAAGCCATTTCTCCCGAGAGTTGTGCCTGCATCACGCGAACATTGTGCCTTTGGCACAAAACCAACTCACGCGTACGCGCACATGATGCGTACGCGTCGCCTCCATTGCATCACCCCCACGCGCACGAGTCGATGCACGCGTACGCGTGGATCACCTTGTCTCACTCCACTTCATTTCTTCTCCTCCTTCTATTTCTTTCCTTCTCCTATACTTCATCCTACACTACCATACACCATCAACCATTAGTTAGTTCAGTTAGTTAGCTATTTTGATGGTTTAAATTTTCTTTAATTTTCTCTCTTTCATAATAAGTGTTGGATTATTAATTTTGTTTACTATATATTGCTGCTTATTATTATTTGAATGCTATTTTAGTATAATCATTGTTGTTATTCGTTGTTGGATTACTTCATGCTTATGAACACCAAGTGAATAACATTGCCTTCAAGCATGCTACATCTTTTTGAATTGCATGATTCGGCCACCATGTGATTTGAATTCTTTTCTTTGATTAGGCAATTATTGATGGATGTTGTGCATTTATCTTAATGCATTATGTTTCTTGATCATATGCATCCCTATGTTTTTAGCTTGAATACTTTCATACTTCTTTTTTGCTTGTTCGGTTGTCATACCTACGAGTTAAGAGCATCTCAAGCACATTAGAATGAGTGAAGTGTGTGTTCCTTTTTGTGTAATTGTGACATAGTTTCCATGCTAGTGTGTTCTAAACCGTGCGCACTTTAGAATGCACACTTACTTTTATCCATGTCACACTAATTCACTCACTCGATTCTAGTGATCATTACCTCATTCCAACAATGTATGCTTCCTTGCTTTTGCATATACTTTTCTTACTATCCTATTTTCTATTTTCAGGATGAGTCATTATCAGCTAAAATAGAAGCGGAAAAAGAACATGCAGCAACCGGTTGACCTACCAGCTGAAGGTGGCAACTCGACAAGTCGCCGTACCCCCTTGCTCATCTTTGAATGCACCGAGGACGGTGCAAACTTTTAAGTGTGGGGAGGTTGTCCGACCAGTCGGCGCTTTTGGGTGACAAATTTCTAATCCTAACACTTTTGTATTTCATTCTTAGGTCTTTTAAGATTTTTACTTGCATTTTCTTATTTTTGCATATATATACACAATAAGCTTAGTCAAAATAATGAAACTTTCCAAGAAATTTATCTATAGGGCACACAACTCAATTGATTTGAGTGAAAACTTTTCATTGAACTTGCTTCAATTGATTTGAGTGAAAACATGTTCTATATATATATATATATATATATATATATATATATATATATAATTGTAGAACATGTTTTGAGCTAAGAACACACAACCTTGTGAGATTTGAGCCTTAATTGCGTGGTTACATCTTATAACCACTTATTTCCCTTCTTGTGTGCATTAGTCTCTTCCTATGATTGTAATCTTTGATCTGTTTAATTCTATATGTCCATTATTCCTTGTATTCATGCACTTATATGATTGAGGCTATTATTTCATTAGCTCACGCACCCAAATAGCCTACCTTTTTATCTTCCATTGTTAGCCAATTTGAGCCTATGATTAACCCACTTGTTCATAATTTTAGCACATTACAAGCCTTATTTGGATAAATGTCCTTTATTTGGATCTTTGATTAGCTTAGGCTAGTGTGTGTGTGTATCATTCAAGTGTGAGAAAACTTGGGACATTGGTTGAGAGTAAAAGGTGTGTGTTGTATTTCTATTGAAAATATTAGGAATTGGGTACATGCTCATGTGTTGATTAAATGTAAAACCATATGCATTGATGCTCTTGTATATACTTTATTGCAAAAAAAAATGAGAAAATAAAAAGAAAAATATATATATATATGAAAAGAAAAAAAATAGAAAAAGAAAGAAAAAGAAAAAGAAAGAAATAAAAAGGGGACAAAATGCCCCAAAGTAAAGTTCAATAAGAATCAATGCATAAGTGTTGTGAAATGAAAAGGAAATGCATGAGTATGTGAAAAAGTGAAAATTGGGTAGTTAGACTAGCTTTGAAATTGTATAGGTTGTCATAGGTTAGGTGGGAAGTCTAAGCTTATTAAAGATTCAAATTTCAAGTCCACTTGACCAAATATGCATCCTACCTTGACCCTAGCACCATTACAACCTATAAAAAGACCTCATGATAATTGTATGCATGTACGAAATATTTGTTGATTGTTAGAGAAAGAACAAATCTTGGAAAGCATGATTAGGGGAGAATTGAGAGAATCAACCCTAAACACTTGAGTGACTAGAGCGGATACACATCCGGTGAGGGTTCGATTGCTCAATTACATGTCTCCACCCATGATCATCACTTTTCTTGCAAATAAAATATTTAATAACTCAATTCAATTGTGGATTTAATGTGATTGCTATTACCTTAGCCCTTGTGCTTATATATGTTCTCTTGGAAATTGATTTATTTTGACCAAGTAGTAGCATTCATTTAGATAGTTGCATTTAGGTAGGTTGCATTTAGTTAGTTTGCATTGAATAAATGTTGATACCCTTTGTTTCCTTCTTGATTTTAGCATGAGGACATGCTATGGTTTAAGTGTGGGGAGGTTGATAAACCCCATTTTTAGGGTTTATCTTGTGCTTAATTTAGGGGATTTTATGACCTTTTACCCACATTTATTCAATGAAATAGCATGGTTTCATGATTGTCTCCTAATTTGTGCTTAAGTGTGAAAACATGCTTTTTAGGCCCTTAATTGCTAATTTTGATTCCACTAGATGCCTTGATATGTTTGTTAGTGAATTCAGATTGGAAAGGCTATGAATGGATCAAAGGGGTCAAGAGGAAAAGCATGCAAGTGGAGAACTCATGAAGAAACAAGGATTTGGGATGCTAAGATCGACGCCCACGTGCAGCAGACGCGCATGCGTGGAAAGTGACGTCGCAAGGCGATGCGCGCGTACGCACACATGACGTGTACGCGTGGATAGCAATTTGTCAAGCGACGCGTACGCGTGACCCACGCGCACACGTCGGTGCTCGCACATGACCCACTTAAAGTGAATCCACTGAGGGCGATTTCTGGGCTTCCCAGACCCAAATCCAACTCATCTCTGATGCTATTTAACCCAAGGATTGAAGGGGAATTAACACATTACATCACATTAGTTTAGTTTAGTTTAGTTTTGGAGGGAAAGTTAGTTTCTAGAGAGAGAAGCTCTCTCTTCTCTCTAGAATTAGGATTAGGTTTAGGTTAATTTCTTAAATCTAGATCTACTTCTTCTCTTGCTTCAATTTTTCTTTTGCTTTATGAATTCTTATGTAGATCTCTATTTCTCTTTCAATGCAATTTATGATTTCCGTGTCTTTTCATGTTGTTTTGATTTTCTATTATGGATCTATTGCCTTTGTAGTTAGATCTCTCTTTAATTCTTGCAATTCATGTTGTTTACCTTTATTGCCTTCTATGTGTTTGTTGAAATGCCTCTTTTAGTTATGAGTTAGATTTTGTTCCTCTTGGCCTAGGTAGAGTAATTGGTGACTCTTGAATTATCAAACTCCTTTGTTGATTGATAATTAGAAGTTTCTAATTAACTTGAATGCCACTAAAGCTAGTCTTTCATCATGATTAGGCTAGGACTTGTGGAATCAAGTTAATTCATCCACTTGACTTTCCTTCATAGTTAGAGGTTAACTAAGTGGGAGCAATGGACAATTGTTGTCACAATTGAGGAGGATAATGAGGATAGGACTTCTAGTTCTCATACCTTGCCAAGAGCTTTGTTAGTTGTTAGTTTATTTGCTTTGCCATTTATATTTCTTGTCTATTACCTCAAAAATCCCAAACATACTTCATAACCAATAACAAGAACACTTTATTGCAATTCCTAGGGAGAACGACCCGAGGTTTAAATACTTCGGTTATTAGTTTTATTAGGGGTTTGTACTTGTGACAAACAAATTTTTGTATGAAAGGATTTTTGTTGGTTTAGAGACTATACTTGCAACGAGATTTCATTTGTGAAATTCTATACCATCAATTTTCTATTCAACGGTGTACGCGTGACCCACACGTATACGTCGATGCTCGCACGTGACTTCTTTAAAATGAAAACGCTGGGGCGATTTCTGAGCTTCCCAGACCCAAATCCAACTCATTTTCTGAGCCTATTACATGTAGAATTCAAGAGGAGTCAGGGGGGAGCACAGAGTTTAGTTTTCATCCTACTTTAGTTAGTTCTAGAGAGAAAAGCACACTCTTCTCTCTAGAATTAGGTTAGAGGTAGATTAGGATTTTTTAGATCTAGGTTTAATTCATGCTTTAATTTACTTTTCCTTTTTAATTTTTTGTCCTCTACCTTTGCTTTCCTAGTTTAGTATTTTATTCCTTGTATTTGTTTACCTTGTTATTGATGCATTCTTATTTCTTCTATTTTCCTTTAATGCAATTTATATTTGGTTTCCTTTATTGTTGATTTGGGTTCTTGTTGCTAATTTCCTTGCAATTAGTAGTTGTAGATTTGAATTTCTTGCAATTTTATCTTGCTTTCCTTTTATGCCTTCCAAGTGTTTGATTAAATGCTTGAAAGGATGTTAGAGTAGATTTTTGTGTTCTTGGCTTGGGATGGTAACTTAGGTGAAATTGAGTTGCTAATGTCCAAGTCTTGATAATTGATGTCCATTGACTCTACCTTTCACTAAGTTAATTAGTGAGGTGGCTAGGACTTACGGATTAGGATTGGTGTAGCTCATTTGACTTTCCTTCACTTGTTAGAGGATGACTTAATGAGATTGATCCTTACAATTATCATGTTGTGGTTAGTAACAAGGATAAAGATCCTTAACCATCAACCCTTACCAAGACCTTTTTACATTTGAGTTTCATTTACTTTCTTGCCATTTATCTTTCATGTCCCTTATTCAAAACCCCAAAATACTTGTCCCATAACCAATAACAAGAACACTTCCCTGCAATTCCTTTGAGAGATGACCCGATGTTTAAATACTTCGGTTTATATTTTTATTGGGATTTGTACTTGTGACAAACAAATTTTTGCATGAGAGAATTATTTGTTGGTTTAGAAACTATACTTGCAATGAGAATTTATTGTGAAATTCTAAACCATACGAAAAATCTGTTCATCATCTCCCGATCAGCATTATGAAACTCAATAATGTTGAAGCAAACCATGAAAACTACAGAGATCCATGTCCCCTTTTCCCGGTCATTTGTCAACCAGTCCGGAATGATGGCCTACAAGACTGGGTCGTTATATGGCTTCCACTAGAACTGCAAAGAAAATTATAATATATCACATCAGGTAACTTTCATTAACGACAAATCATTTAAAGATAACTAAATAAAACAATGTCGCATACCATAACCAATAGCAACTGATCCAACACAAGATGCCATCGAAGGACTCTCTGGTCAAACTGGTCTCTATTCTGCCGGGCCATACTTATCAACCTATGGACATGTGCAATAACAACAAGCAGTGCATCACTTTGTGCAAAATAAAATAAATTAAAGATACCGACAAGAGAAAAACCATATATAAAAAGATATACCTCACGGTAGTGAAAATCTCGGAATCTGCCTATCAGATGGACACCACTCTGAAAATCGATGATATATCCCTAACACTAGTAGCGGCATGCATCTAGCAATATCAGTGGTGAATCGATGTGTTATAGAGCATAACGAGTAGTACATCCATGCAAACACAACGAATCCCCAAAAAAGACCATGACACCTCTTGAAGTTCTCTAACAATGGCAACCACTTGATATGGACCTGGTTGTTTAACTTATCTGTCATTAGGTAACTCCTGATCAACAACAGAATGTAACACCTCGTATACTATAGGAGGGTGGCTGGATCTGTACCAGCTAGCATATGTTGTACCCGGTCCCTAAACCATGTTAGCTTTATGGAAAATGACTCCTTCCTCTACACCACTATTGCTGAGTATGCGGAGGCCTAGTATTGAGGAGTTCTTCTACCCACTCCAGGTCTGGTTCTGGTATCATGTGTTGAAGTCACGCAAGCACCCACCTACTGGCTCTCCATTGGTGCGTAACCCAAGGTGGTACGCAACACCCTGTAGGGTGATGGTACACTCATCCCAAGACAGGTGAAAAGTGTGGATTTCTGGATGCCAACGCTCCACGAATGCAATAGTCAATGTGTTGTCAAATACAAAGTCTCTGAGCTGCACTGTGTTGCCATCCCTCAAGTAAGGGCGAATGGCGTCTAGCAATTCGAGAGTGTGGCTAACTTGCCTAAGGAGTAGTAAGCGAGGCCTCTGTTAAAATGTAAAATATTTCATGTAAAAAATATGTTTAATATATGACATACTTGAAATATATAAAAAAATTCGAAATAAAAAGATAAAAGTTATAATAAACATAAACAATTATTTCATATTTCATAATTTAGTTATATTTAAAATTACATGTCCTAAATCCATAAATCTATTTAGAAAAATTAATTTTGTAAATCAAACATTTAAAAAATTTATTCAACAAATATTGCAACAAATATTCAGTAAAACAAGTTATCTAACATATTCAAAATCAAAATAAAAAATTTAAAATTTGAAATAAAGAAATGAAAAATGTAATACATTTATTTCACATTTCATAATTTATTATTCTTCAAAATTAAATTAGATTAATTAATAAATAAATCTATTTAAAAAAATTAATTTCCTAAATCAAACATTTAAAAATTTTATTTAATAACATTACAACTAATACTCAGCAGAGCAACTTACTAAACAATACATTTTACTACTTAACAAAATCTAAGTTGGCAACTAATCTATTTTATGTTACCAAAATATAATCTATTCTAATCATGTATAATAATATTAAATCTATAAAAGTACCCTAATTAAAACTATATGTTTATTTATTTAAAAGAGGAAAACAACAACAATAACCTCGAAGTCAATAGCTCCCGCAATGTGCCACGTCACATTTAGGTAGTTGATGTCATCATCTCGTACATCTGCACATGCTATAATATTCGAGTATCTCAAGAATATCAAGAAAAATGTCCAAAAGAGGGAGAAATGAAGCGAAACAGGGAATGAAAGTGTTCATACCCTAGACCGAGCTATAAGGTTCGGGTTGGACGAAGACAAAGCGACCGACCTCTTTGACGTTTGGTCGACCGCCGACCTCTTCACAAAGAGCTCAGACGAATCACCACAGAGGCCCAAAGAGGCCCAAGAAAGAAGAGTCACCGCCTACCAGAAGGCGGCTGGCCAAAAGATCTAGGTGATCTCACCCACAAAAGATAAGATAAGATAACAAACTTATCTCAAGGAAGGTCATTCAACACTACTATAAATACACTGGAGCACCCAGGTATAACTCATACTCCAATTTTACAAAAAAAACCTGCCTAAAACCCGTACTGACTTAAGTATCGGAGCCTCTTGCAGGTACCACCCCCTCTCCTCCGGTGACGGGGACCAGCAGCGCCTTCCAATCCCACAAGTGGGACACGGCAACCTCGATTAGTCCAGAAGATTTCATCCGAGATCGACCTCCCCGTTTCAGGTAACCCACGGAACAGAAAGGAACATTTCTTACGTAGTAAACAACTTCCTTATATAGGCGTAGATCAATTTTATCTCGTTTATATTGTAAATGAATTAAGCTTGTTTATATCTCGTTTATACACGTGTTGTGAAAATGTGGCTTATTTCGTTTATAGTGTAACAAGATATATATAGACTTAATTCGTTTACAATGTAAATGAAATAAGTAAAGTGATGTAAATTAATACATAAGCTATAAATTATATATATCCGTAAATAAAATAATTAAATTATTTATCTAAACATTTTTTTTATAATATATAATTTTATAAATATTTATATATCATTTTTTAAGATCTAAAATAAAAATAAAATTAAATCTAAGATTAGAGATGCTCTAACAACTAAAAATATACAGTTAATATGAAATGAAACTGGGTATTGAATAAGGTGCAACCATGGAAGCAAAATAAAAGATTTTGGTCCTTTCAATGTTAAAAACTTAAAAATGAAGAAAAATTATTTGGTCACTGAGGAGAGAATCCCGAGGAGGAGATTCAGCAAAGAGCAGAAGTTGTCTGTGTTAGTGTTACACAAGAAATTGAAAATTCCCTTGATATTCCTTTCCCCACGCGCCACAAAGTGAAGTAGTAGAATCAACAATGAACAATCATACTACCAAGCAGCATCTGTCACTGTCACTGTGTATGGGACCCACATCCCACTTAGCTCCACCTCCTATCTTCTCAATTCCGCTTCTGAATCATTTTCAAGTCCGTGGGCAAACAACTACTCATAATAATAATAATAATAATAATAATAATAATAATAATAATAATAATAATAACTTAGCTAATATGCATTCTAATATATATATTTTTAGAATACATAATAAACTTATTATTAATAAAAAATTTAAATATTTTTATTTAATAAATATAAAATAAATACATTAAAAACTTAAATTTTTATATTTTTAATTTTATAATCTTAATATATTCTTGTAAAAACACAAAATAAATAAACCTTAATAATAACAAAGTCAAGGTAGGTTGGTCTCACCTTCACTCACTTCAAAACCTCATTTTAATGTTTAGGTTATAAGAATAATAATAATAATATTGTTGTTGTTGTTGCAATAATCTTAATAATGTTATTAAATTTATAATTAAAATTTTATAATTTAAAAAATTTTAATTAAATTTTTTTATTATTTTAAATTTTTTAATTAATATTTATCATGTTAAAAATTTTAGAATTAATAAAATATTTTTAAAATAAAAAATGTTTAAATTTAAAAATATAATTTTAAGAATGAGTATTTTTAATTCGAAAAAAATTATTTTGATAATTTTAATATTTTTATATAATAAAAACTTAATAATAAAATATAATTATCAGTTTAATAAAATAATATAAATTGATAGAGTAATTTAATTTATTTAATTTATTTTTTTATTATAAGGGTTTCTTGCTTTTACTGTTACCATTAACAATAGTTTTTTTGACACCAAAGCATTCATTTCTTTATTTTTTGTTTGTCGACTTTTTTAATTGCAAAAGACAAACTGTTGCTATTTGCTCCCTCTATTTATCTCTCCAGTTTTCCTTCAACTTTTTTGTTATGTACCTTGTTTGGATTTGGATTTATCCATCAAAATTCTCTTCTTTGAGTTGAGGGATTCTTCAATCGGATAATCCTTCTCATGGAGTGTAATGAATTTGTGCATGGTGAAAATGATTTGGTTTCGTAGTCATAGTAGAGGTAAGTGTTAAGCATCTTGTTTGTTTGTTTGTTGTTAAATGTGTTTGTTTGGCTGCTGAGAAAATTGAAGCAGGAAAAAAAGAAAAGGAAAATGAGTTTTGATTCTTTTGGGGGGTGATTGTTTCTGTAGTTGACTGGTTATAGCCTTATAGGTCATGAGTTGACTTCACCAACTTTTTGTTGGTCTTTGGTTATGCAGGTGTTGGTTCTTCTTGCTTGAATCCCAGTTTTGGCTCATTCTTCTTCTAAAGAAAAATTGGATGCACATAACCTGTTTGTGAAGATGACACAGAAGAGTGCACTCTTGATCCCCTTATAGTGATTGTTGATTGTGACAGTACGGCTCTATACGTTTACTTTCTCATAGTTTTGTGTTGGAGGAAACAAGCTATGGTTGTTTTCTTGCTAATTGGTACAATAGGGCCACCAATCAAGAAAAGAGCTGGTTTGAGGATTAAACAAGCTGGGAGAGGTTCATACAGAGGAAGCTAGGTGTTTTGTGTTTATGTCTGTCTGTGTGCTTTGAACATTGAACTTGTTATTTGGACTGTGATTTTTGTACATTTTTCCTCAAAAGTGTTAGCAAAAAGAGAATATAGAACAGATGGAAGCCACTTCTATGACTCATCAGTTGTTGAAGGGCTTTTGTGATGGTACACAGTGGAAGTATGCTGTTTTTTGGAAGCTTAACCACCATTTCCCCATGTAAGTTCTTTGGCTATTTGTTGTGCTGCCTTTTGTGTTTGTTTGTGCTGAAATGAGTAGAGTTGTCTTTTTATGTGGTAGTTTCTCAATAAGTTAAGTTCACAGTTTTCAACTTATTATGAGTTAGTGGTGTGCTTCTAGAAGAATTGATCATGTTGTTGATGGCTCACCATTTCCTTATGTTATTTGCTTATGTGGACTAACGTTACTTTAAAAGGGGTTAAACCTTGGATTATTAACTAAAATTTGCTTGGTCTGCTCCTTTTGCTACTTGTTGGTACAATTTGAACTTTGGATCTCATGCATGCATGGCTGCTCAAGCCTCTTTTTGCCAACAATAATGGTTCTGGATGAGCCATTTTTTGTTATTATAGGTGTCAAGTAGTTGTTTGACCTGTTTTTATTTGTAACAAATGCAACTTATTCAACAGGTCAATCTTTGTGTTCAGGTCCATAATTTTCTTTTCATTAATTTCTTGTTGAGAAACATAACTTTAGAACCTCATGATCAAGATCATCTCTGTCAAATCTGGAAATAAGAGTGAACCATTACCCTAGTGTGTGATGCACCATATATTGCTTGGTGCATCATAGTTGTCCATGATCTATATAATGTTATAAACTAAGTTCAGTGGAAGTCAATGTCGGTGTAATTTAGAAACTTCTTCTTATTTCCATAAATGGCATATACTTTTACTATTCGCTTGAAATTAAGCTGGTTGTTTATGTTTAATTTTCTGGAGCATCACACAAGCTTTGTCGTTTTAGGACTTTGACCTGGGAAGATGGATATTATGGTTACCAGAAAACTAATGAGGCCGCGGAGAGTATGTTGGATGACATCAATTTCAAATTCCCAGCTGAGGTATATTCTTCAAGTGGTGAAAGTATTGATGATCCAGGAGATTATTCTGCTGGACTACTCGTGGCTGAAATGTCTCATCATAAATACAGTTTGGGAGAGGGGTAATAACTTATTCTCCTTGGAGGCTAAACTTGCTGCAGATGATGTTTTGTTTTTGTTTCCATCTAATTATTCTAGTACACAGATATTCACAAGTGGAGTGAGCCAAATGATAAATGCTTAAATATTGCTTTGTTTCCTATAAGCATATGTCATCTTGGTTTTTGTTTCCTGTTAATTTTTGCTTTGGTTTTGGTCTTACATGTTTGTAAATGTGACCATTTTGGTCTCCTCCTCCATTAAGTGGAATCTATTAAATGATGACTTGGATTTTGATCTGGCGCATCATCATTTAGCATATCACACCTAATGGCATGAAAAACAAGGGACTAAAATCAAAACAAAAAATTAATGAAGGACAAAAAGGGTATATTTAAGCACAATAAAAGATTCTTCATCTGTCCTAAAAATGTTTGTCATTTCTAAATTGTGATCTAGATACATTGAGTTTTGAATGTACTGAAATTCTAAACTGAGATATTTTGGGATGAACAGACTATTACTTTGAAACCATGGGAATATATGTTGATCTTAAATCACTTTGGCATTTTCTTTTCCCTTAGTTTTTAAAGATTCTCTGTTCCTAAAAGTGTAGTTGAGTAAATTGTCGTTTATGCCAAATAGTGATGCCTGGTGCGTAATATGTCATAAGGTCTTATCTAGGCCTTGTTGTATACACCATCGAAGATTTTTTGTTATGATCTGTGAAGATGATGCAAAGTCCAACTCAATGTTTTCTGTCAGGGTTGTTGGTAAGGTAGCTTTTACTGGGAATCATTGTTGGGTGAGTGAGGATATTCTTACCCATGGGTTGGATGCTAATTTAATGCCTGAGGTGAGATTCTAACCATACAGTTTCCGCATAGAATTAAAGTAGTTAATCATCAAATCTTGAAATACCTAATATCTGCATTCTGTTCTTGGTTCCAGTGTCCTGATGAATGGCTTCTTCAATTTGCCTCTGGCATCAAGGTAACAATATGCTATCCTTTATATATTATCTTGTTTATCCTACAAGAGAATAACTGATTTCCTTTTCTAATTTCTGGAAAAATTACAAAGCATTGTGCATGCACACAAATGAGTGTGAAAATGACTAGAGAATTCAATTGGCATCAAGCATTCCGTGCCATCTGAAGTAATGTTGATAATTAGAGAAAATATTAAGTTGAGAATTTTTGTTTTTCTTGGTTACAGACCATTGTGCTGATTCCAGTTCTTCCTCAAGGAGTTTTGCAATTTGGTTCATTTCAAGCGGTGCGTATGTGTTCCATATTTAAATCCTGGACAATTTCGGAGTAATATCCAGAGCTTGCCATAGCAAACTCCACTATGAAATACATTTAAGTTCTTTGCTGCAAATTTCTCAGATCATGTGTCTATAGTATTTGCCCTACATAAGTTGTTTCATTTTGGTCTGCATATCTAGTTTTTCATGTATTCTTCCAGTAATATTGCATATTGCTGCACAAGCACTTGTTTTACTATTTTCATTTGTTGGTATAGGTGCAAAAGTTGTAGAATTTTTACTGTGTGTGTATATCCATTGTGAATGCGTTGCTTTATGTTCTCACATGAAGCTCTCTTTCCCTGTCAAGATTTTAGGTTGCTGAAGACCTGGAATTTGTTACCAATATCAAGGAGAAATTCCATTCCATTCATCTTCTGGCAGCAAATACTACAGCATTGAACTATGGAGTTGATTGTCAAGATTGGTCATTCTCAGACCCAACAAATACTTTTATGGATATCTTGGATGAATCATCCAATATCACAAACAGTACAATAAAAACTGATGTTCTGGCTAGAATTGTGCCTAGTGTGAATGCATCAACAATGTTGAACCCAGCAATGTTGTCTCAGGTGGAGACAAAAGATAATCTGGAAGAAGAGATATGGCCCACTTCTCCGTGGGTCAATGATGTGGGAGTATTCCAAGAGATATCAAATGGATTAGGTTTATACTCCGGTAAGACAGAGCAACAATTTGGAAGCAATGCAACTGGTTATGAGGATATCAAGGATCTGAATGGCTTCTTGGCTTTTCCCTCGGAGTCTGAATTGCACAAAGTGCTTGGATCAGCAGCTCCACACAGGAAAACAAGGAATTCCATGTCTAAACATACCTCTGTTGTGGATACTTACAGTAACTCAACCTTTATATCCAACAACAAAGAACATGGTGATATTGAGAGTTTGGAGCACCCTGAAGATGTTGATCCGAAATATCTTTTGGATGCTGTTTATGGGGATTTATTTAGTGCCTGCAACGATACTTCAAGCATATCCAACAGTTTTAGGTCCCCTATAAGCAAGAAGATGCCATTTACCGGTTTGATTCATCCCAGGAACAGTTGCGAAGAAAGCAGTTTGGTTATGAAAGATGTGAAAGGTGATCTTAAGGCGGCAGTTAGAGTCAAGGGCAGAGATGCTATTACATCGCCATCTTTTGATGGAAATTCAAGCTTATTGACTGACGAGCCTCAAGAAGAAAAGGTTTATAGTCATTTGCAATCTACTAATGGACCAAAGATCTCTAGTACCTACAAGAAAAGAGCAAGGCCAGGTACCCAAAAGTCAAGGCCGAGAGATAGACAATTGATCATGGACAGGATGAAGGAGTTGAGGGAGCTTGTCCCAGATGGTGGAAAGGTAAATATTTTTTTGCTTCGATACCAAGGTTAACATTTCTTAGTTCCTTTTGGACTACTAGTAGTATCTGGAATCTGTAACTGGCCATGTGATATGCAGTGTAGCATCGACAACCTCTTGGAGAGAACCATAAAGCATATGCTATACTTGAGAAAAATAACAAGCCAAGCTGAGAAGCTTAAGAGATTCGCACATAAAGAGGTAGCACATTTATGATTCCTTGTTTTTCATAAATAATATTGTCTTCTCTTTTTCTCAAGAAATATAAGAAAAGAAAAAGATATAATAGGTTGCAGTTAACACATCAATATGTACTTTGGGAAAGAACACTGAAAATGGGTGAAGTTTGAATTGCCTATTCCTACATCACTTCCCCCATATTCCACAGATAAGTAGTTATAGCTGGGAGATATGTACAATTTCTTTTTATAGCACCTCTTCGTTTGAGCTTTGACATGGTGCAATGGTGTGTTCAGGTTCCCAAATGCAGCAAGCAGAAGATCAATTATAACCAATCAGGGAGGAGCTGTGCATATGACTTGGAAAGTGAACAAGCATGGCCCATAGTGATAGAAGATCTGGAATGCTCAGGCCACATGCTTATTGAGGTCTCCTATTTTTCAACCTTACCCTTTTGTTCCATTGCACACAAGAATTTGTCTCGTGTCTGGCAAAATTATCACTTTTTGACTAAAAAAAGCACTTTTCACATGCTTCTATATTTGTTTTTTTTTTTTTGGAAAAAAAAAACTGATTCCGATTCTTTTTACCAAGAGATGTGTTAATAGTATTCGTTTTTTTTTTTACACCGAGTTTATACACTGCAATTGGATGGGATGTGGGATAAATGTGTCACACTTGATCTATCGGGCTTGGTGCATGATGAAATGGGTCACATAACATTTCTAAATTATAAAATCACTTTATTGGGAATATGAAAGAAATCACCCTTGGTAACTGCTTACAACTAATGTCACACAGATGGTATGCAATGAGCATGGATTCTTCTTGGAGATTGCTCAGGTGATCCGGAAGCTGGAACTGACCATCTTGAAAGGTGTCTTAGAAAACCGCTCATCCGCAGCCTGGGCTTGTTTCATTGTTGAGGTAACGAGAAACACTCCTTGTTCGAGTTAAAACTTGTGTGTTGATAAAAATCCCTTTAATTTTATAGCAATTTTCTGATTATGGTATATAATTTTCTTTCTCAGGCTCCAAGAGGGTTTCACAGGATGGATGTTTTATGTCCTTTATTGCATCTTCTACAGCGGAGGAAGAACCCTGTTCCATATAAAAGCTGACCCTTATGTATACATAAGAGGCGTGCGAAACCCTTGACTTACATTCCATTCATCATTGAATAAAGTGTAGACACAATTTACCTGTTGTCACATGGTATTCAATGATAGAAGTATGAGCCAATATAGTGTTCCACACATTATATGTATATATAAGATACAAAACTTGTATTTTAGCAAGTTCGATGTCTTTCTATCATGTATCAACTAGGAGTTGCAACAATATTTGAGAGTGAGTTTAACTTTCTAATAGTGGTGTATGATAACTACTAGAATATGTAAAACTTGGGACTCCATGGGAGTCAATGCTTTTGGCACAAGGATGAGTGAGTAGCAAGTCACCGACTAGCTTTCTACTCATTTGCGATGTGACATTATGGTCCTATTTATAGAAGGGAGTGTTTTTGTTAAAATGGTGGAATCTTACTATGGGGATATAAGAATGCGTGATCGCTATAATAATCATGGCATGTGTGCCTTGCTCTGAATTTTAACTATTACCTGTTTGTTTTGATTGAGGACTTCGATTCTTTGTTGTAAAAAAATGTGCTATTATGAGAAAGAGCCAAAGAGGGTCAAGAAACTATCATTTATTTTTTAAATTAACTCATCATTGCTAGAGAGGGAAATTTGTTTACTAATTTATTATTGAAATATATATAAAGAGAAAAGATGGTAGTGTCAGAATTATACTTAAATATTTAACATTTTTCTATTGTATGACATCATAATTTTTTGAGTAAAGTGACAATTAGGTTCTTAAAAATTTTGGTCTCAGACTAATTAATCTCAAAAAAAGTACAAATTTGATTATCTAAAATAGCAAACGATAGACACATTATGTCCTATCAATTCATTACGTAAATTTTAATGATGGTGCTTATATGTAGTGTTAACTACTATGACATGTCTATTTATGAAATATCATCACACAGATAACATTTTTTAGAGTAAAACTTTACTTGCTTTAGTAAGATTCGTAGTAAATAAAGAGTAGTTAATAACCGTTATATAAAAACTGAAAAGATAAGAATGATTCATCATCCAAAATTATATTATTTCCATGATCATGTGGCAGCAACGGGACATACATCATTATAGACAACGAAATACATGAATAATTTCATGTTGTTTCGTACTATCTATTAACGGAAGGATATACATATCCAGTATTTACTATCACGAAGGATCTAATTAGTATTTTTTTTTTCATGGGCTAATTAGTTCGAGGTCAAAATCCTTAAAGATGTAATTATCACTTTACTCTAATTCTTTTAAGGTCTTAAAGTTTTTCTTATGTTTCCTTCTCTCTATTATAATTATAAAGATAAGAAGAGATACTGAGAGTTTCACAATTATCTTCAAGCATTTAACATTTTTCTATTATGTGATATTATAATTTTTTGTTAAAGTGGTACAACCTAGTTCTCTTTTGTATTATGACTTGAGATTTCTCTTATATTTCAATTTCAATTCCTTGATGTTTATTTTGAGTTATTCTATATTTTTGCTAACATATTATCTATAAATGATGAGTTATAAAATCTATTTTATCATGTTCTTTTACTCACTTTTTTATCTTTATAAAGTTACATTCGCATTCATTTATTCTCCTTTTTCTCCATTTTTCCCCTCAAACTTAATCGCATTGTTCTCATTCATTTAAGACACGTGTCTTTATATAAATATTATTAGGGTTAAATACGATTTTTTGTTCCTATAATTTTAGTCAAAAATCAAAATCGCCTCTAACGTTTTTTTGCGTTCAAAATTGTCCTCAACGTTGAACTTTATTTCAAAATCGCCCTTTAGACAAAAATATCCTTAAGTTTGTTACTCTCTCTCTCTCTCTCTCTCTCTCTCTCTCTCTCTCTCTCCTTTTTATCACACTCTTCTGCTTTTCATCCTCATAGAAAGTTTTCTTCCTTCGTAGCAAGAACACATAAATTGAAAAATCAGTTTAACATTAAATTAAAAAATTAACTTAAGCAAATTAATAAATCAACACAACACAACAATAACCCAGCAAAAGAGGACTCAATTCACCTACTAGAATTTCAGCAACAACGGCGAGAAGCAGAAGAACATGACCGAGACTGAGAAGCATGACGAGCAGCACGACGAGGGAGAGAAGCAGCTCAACGAGAATGATGAGAAGTAAAGCAACAAGGCGAGATAGGAGAGAAGCAGCACAGCAGTCCTCCCACACCCCACTACGGCCCTCTTACTTTCTCTCTTCGTTTTCCAGAAGCATGAATCTGAGCTTTTGTCTGTTAGGGATGGACGTCCATAGCTATTTAGGCAAGCTTGGGGGTTGTCACTACAACAAAAATGCTGAGTACTGTCGAATTTACCGGCGAAAAAACGAAAATAATCCACCAGTAATAAATTGACTATCGGATTTTTCGTCGGATCCAATTCGATGGTATAAACCTCGCTGGTAAGTTGCAGAAAATTTAGCAGCGGAATCAGTTTTTTATGCTACGATTATTTGATGCCAGTTACCGGCGGATTTTTTCGATAATAACTTTAGCACCAAATTATTTTGTTCCCGCATGATTATCGTCAAATTTTTCCCCCGTAAAATCTGACTGTAAGTTCAATTTTCTTTTTTTTTGACGAAATTAGTGGTCAACTTCTAAGTTTTTATTTAAATTTATTTTTTTGCACAATTAGTAGTCCAATTTTAAATAACAGAAGCCAAATATGTTAAATTATCAAGTGTACAAATAAAATGAAAAGTCAAATAATAGAGGATATGATACAATCAAATAGTGTATAAAAAAACTTAGTTACCAAAGATCCTGATAGTCGTTGTCATCATCATCATCGTCCCGCTGGTCCTGCTGCTTTGGCGGCGACATAGGTGGTGATGTTTGTGCTCCTCAAGCAACGATGCTGCCACCAGCATGCATCTGATGTTCGTATGGCACCATGTGGCGCTCTATCCGCTGAAGCCACTCCAGCTCCCGCCTACACTCCCGCCCGAGGTCATTTGTGTCTGTCATGCGTGAGAGGATCGCTTGATACCTTTCCTCAAACTCCCATAGCTGCTGAGCCTATTAGTGAAGGCTCCAGGTGAGGAGCAGCACATGTTCCCTCAAGTAGACGCCATCCTCAGGATCAACGGGCCGACTGGTGGTAGAGGAGGATGAATGTATCAACGTAGATGTACGAAGGTTGTCGGCGAAGCATGATCCCAGCCCGTACACGCGATTCTTGTACGGCTTAGATGCAGCCTCGCGCCAAAACCTATCAGGATCGACGACTGATGCAGCGGAGTTGTTGCCGTCGTCTCTAGTACGTTGAGATTGTTGGGTTGCGGTCTCCAATCTCTGCGTGTAGGACTCTTGTGTAACATATTTTTTATTAGAGTTGCAGTTAATTTAAAAATAGTATATCACAGGATGTTTACTCACATAATAATCTGCGGCTGCGGATAAGAAAATCTTACCTTGTTCTCCTTCAACGTGTGAGTATACTTGAAGGTCTTCACCATCGTCGCCTCATGATCTAATGACTTAGACTACACATTTTGAAACCACATGTTAAGTCAAGTAATAATGATATTATATTATGATCAAACGAACTTAATAACAAAATGAAACAAGTTACTTACTAGCTTGGCCTTTTTCTTCATGAAAGTTGCTGACCCACCGGTATACTTCGACGCCATGGTCGATGCCCTGTTAGCTCTATTCGTAAGACGGCGATGCTTGAACCCCTCATCAGTCTCCCACACATACAGTGCCTTCTTAATGTCTGGGCGGAGCCAAATAGTGATATGGTCGCAGTGCTCACGTACGTCTTCCAACATCTACTGAAGCCGCCTAGCCATCCGATAGTCGAAGATCTTCCAGATCATAAGATTGTGAGTCATGTCCTATATAAATTTCTTTTGCAGAAAGAATACTAAGCATGAGTTAATCAAAATTAAATACATAATTAAACAAAATAGAAGATATAAACTAAGATTTGAATATGTTGAGCTTTTACCGCCCACTTCTTAAACCATCACTCTCTGGTCTCAGTTGGGATCTTCTTGTAGCTTGGCCATGGGTGGTGGTACATCAGCTTGATTACATTAGTACAAAGGTGCGTGCCTAAAGTAGGGTTAGGAATTTTCCTCGTCAAAATGATGGAATTAGCGTTGCAAGTATAGTCCCAACCCCACAATCGACCAACACCAAAGTTTAGAAAAACAAATTGTCACAATTCAAGACAAATATAAACCGGGAGTTTTAATTCCCGGGTCATCTCCCAAGGACTAGTGATCAATGAGTGCACAATTTCAGTTGTGAAGGCAAAAGGGATTTTCAATGAAGAGATAAACAATTAAAGGAATAAAAGAAAATTCAAAATTGCAATTAATGAACTAATAAAGGGATTAAAGAACTAGCTATGTAATATGAACAAGTAAGATAAAAAAGTGATTAATGTATGTATGTGTGTGTGTGATTCAAAGCATAAATGAAATCTTGGCTTGGGATGAGCTAGGGATCCTTTCTTTGTTACAACCACAACTATGACAATTGTAATGGATTAATCTCACTTAGTTAACTCTTACATCGGAGAGTAGGTTAAGTGAGCATATTTGTTCTTAACCCACAAATCCTAACTCACTTGCTAATTGCCTTAGCAACAAGTTAGCGTTAGTGGAAGCAAGAATAATTAATAATCCAATAAGTATCACTAAATATTGGACATTCCAACTCTAGGAACCCTTATGCTCATTTTACCCAATCCAAGAGGTGAAAATTTAACCCATAATCAAAATTGACATTTCCACAAACAGTTGGTGGGCATAAACACAAATCATGATAAAATTGAGAAAATGCTTGAAACTATGAGCAACAAATGATCAAAAGTAACAATAGCAACTCAACCAAGCATGTAACAATCATCAATCATCAAAATCATCAACAAGAGATCAAAATTGCAAAAAGTATATGTATTAACACTATGACTTTCACTATAAGAAAGAGTATCAAAATTGTAACTATAAAAAGTAGTAATTAAGAAATACTTACAATGGAGGCTAGCAAAAATCCAAGATAGAAAAAGGAAAATGGCACTTGAAATGTAAACCCTAATATAAACCCTAATGGTGTTGAGAGAAAACTTCAAGAAAAAAACTAAACCTAAAGCTTCCTACTACTATCTACAACTACTCTAATGATATGCTCTCCTTCCTCAATGTTTGCCCCTTGAAATATGAGCTATGGCCATCAGAATTGGGCCTCCAATCCCTCAAAAATGCGAGTCACGTGCGTTTTTAATGAAGGCATGTGCGGGTACTTGTGCGTACGCATAGACGTGTGCGCGTACACACACTTGGCCGAAATCTCAGGTTGTGCGTATGCATAAGAGGCTGTGCGCACGCACACTTTACTTTGCTTTGCTGCCTGTGCATACGCACAAGAGGCTGTGCACACGCACACACTGCTTTTCTCTTCTCCTTTGTTTCTTTATGCTTCCTCCTCCTTGCATGCTCCTCTTCCATTCTTACCAAGCCATTCCTACCTTATACATCTGAAATCACCCACAAACAACATCAAGGTATCGAATGAAAGGCAAGTGGAATAAAATAGGTTAAATTAAGCATAAAAGAGCATGCTTTCAAAATCAAGCATAATTTAGGGGGAAAGCTCAAAAGCATGCTATTTAAGGGAATAAGTGTAGGTTTATATGATGAAATCCTCACAATTCTAACAAAAAATTATCGTAAAATATGGATTCATCATACACTCTTATGTACATGCATTGTTATTTGGTGCAAACCTATCAATGAAAAACTTAAGATTAGTAGTTTACTAAAAAGTTATTTGAAGTAATCTATAAACTTCAATTATATTTAGATTTTTTTTTAGAAATTTCGGCAAAGTTTTATCTATAACTAGAATGTGCCAAAAACTCTATCCATCAACAATCCACTTAAACAACAACATCAATCAACAATCAACAAACAAGAATCAAGAATCAAGCAGCAACATCCATCAATAAATAATAAGCAGTTCAATTAATTAAGATTAGTAGTTTCATATATATGCCATTATATGACTTAAGTAGCAACATCTATCAACAATCAAGAATTCTCAAACACAAACAGTTCAAACATACTAACCTAAATTGAACCTATCTTAACAACCTAAATCCATTAAAACTAGAAAATTGAGTATAACTAAATTAAGCTGACTAACTAAAATGGTTTGCATATAAAAGACTTAAAATAGTACTCATGTCGAAGTCCCATAAGGATAAATCATCATCCATACGATGACAGGTAGTGGAGGGGCATCTGGCTGGGATCCGTGAGAGAATTTTGGCACTGCAGTGTCTGTCGTTGGAGGTGGCAGCGTCGAGATAGTGCGCTGCTGAGCGGATGGAGGTGGTGGAGGAGTTTACTCTGATGAAGCAGATAGATGACTTCCTGGTTGCAAGGGTGGCGCAACAGTAGGAGCCACATAGTTGGGGTTATGGACCATGATGAACGGCTGGTCCTGTGCACCCATTGCCTGTGACGTCACATGGGTAGTCGGAGTAGAAGGGGACGACTGAGAAGTCCCAGGGGTACCAGTAGAATTCCTTCCTCTACCACAACTACGAGGTCGATCCGTGACACCTTTACTTCTCATCATGTCTGCAAAGAGCATATCCATTAACACTAGTCACAAAAATAATGTAATAGCAAAGAAAAAATTTATAGACACTTTAAATCACATGAATAAGCAAATACAATACAAATTCTGTGTACATTTATATTATTTGGAAAAAATTTTGGCATAACCTTCCCTAAAGTTGGACATATATCCACCTTTACGGTTCTCATAAATCCAACCAACCTCAATCATAAATTAAATCTTAAAAACAACCACAACATATCCAAAATAACTTAATCAGTTAACTACTTAGTTCAGTTCCTAACTACTTAGGTGTTTTAATTTGTTCATCATCAAACCAATAACTTAATCAACAACACCTCAAAACATGTTTTAATTAGAATAAAAACAAATCAGAACCAAATAACAAACACAAAATTATAATAATAAATCAGAACCAAAATTATAATAACAAATCAGAACCAAAATAACGAACACAAAATTATAATAACAAATCAGAACCAAATTTATAATAACAAATCAGACTTTATTCCTATTTTAGAAAAAAAGAGTTCAAAAGTATTACCTGAAGAAGAGCACCAGTGTCGAGATGAAGAGGGTGGCAGAATCTGGTAGCAGTAATAGTGACGACGAAAATGATGAACAACACTGAAGAAGGAGGGGGCTGCCGGTGTTAGAGGGGCTTCCGGAGAGGAGGGGGATGCTGGAGAGAGAGAGTGGGAGGCGAAAGGGATAGAGAGAGTGAAATTCAAATGAGGGAAAAGAGGGTTCGCAGTTCAAATTTAGGGCACAATTATCGTCGAATTTATTGATGAAAATGGAGGAGCGAATAGAGAGTCAGGCAGCGCAAAAGTAGTGACAATGGAGGGGTAGGTGTAACGAAAACCGTAGAAAATCCCAAAAGTGGTGACTAGTGTCTTAAGGAGGCAGATGAAAATGAAGAACCTCTTAGCTTTTGAAGGAAATATATATTATTGGGGAAGATGAGGGATTGAGAGGATGAGGGTTGAAAATTCTTGATGGCCTATAGAAAGGGGGTTCAATCTATGGCATTATTTTAACTTGATTAATAAAGCCTCAAAACCAGAACCTATAACTTAGCTTTTGTTTGGTCTGCATATTGGATTATGCTGAAGACCATTTTGTTTTGTCTCATAAATTGTGAAAAATAGAATCAGAGCAGAGAAGAAGAACATGACACAACCATGTATCCTGGTTCAGTTTTCTAGTGCAATGCAACCTACATCTAGTCTCCACCACAACATTGGTGGAATTTTCACTATCTATCCAAGTATTACATACACCAATCCCAAGGACTCAACATAACTAGATGTGGTGATTTAAAGTTTGGAAAGCTAGGTTTTCTTTCTCTCTTCTCTCTATCCGCCCCCTTTCTCATTTTCTAGGGTAAATGAGTTGAAATGCTCATAACTAATGTTTATATATGTTGAGTCTTGGGCCCATGACGTCAGGATTTTCGCTAGTAAAGAATTTTATAAAAATAGTCGCGTTGTAGATATAGATTCTAAACCAACAGAAATCCCTTCGTACAAATTTTTTGGTTGTCACAAGTAACAAACCCCTAAATAAATTGATAACCAAAGTATTCAAACCTCGGGTCGTCTTCTCAAGGAACTGCAGGGAAGTATGTTCTTATTATTGGTTATGGAGATTGTAAATTGGGGTTTTGAGAATGAGGAGTGAATAGTTTAATTAGCAAATAAAGTAAATGAAGAACAAGCAATTTAAATGGCAAAAAAATAAATGACTATAAATAAACTTTTGGCAAGGTATGAGAAATTGGAGGTCCTATCCTAGTTATCCTTATCAAGGATGATGAGAATTGAATCTTAATTCCACTTTGTTAACCTTTACTGAGATAAAGGAAGGTCAAGGGATTAATTGGTTTGATCTTCGGATCCTATTTATTTCCTAAGAAAAGATTGGGATTACTGAAGTTCAATTTAATTAACAAAGATAACAATTATCAATCATGTTTGAGTTTGGTAACTCCTGAGTTACTAATTTTTTAACTAAGACCAAAAGGAGAAAAGTAAATCTACTGGAATAAAAATGTCTTCAGATGGGAATAACAATAATGTAAATAAAAGAAAGCAATAATAAACTGAAATACCTCAAATAACATTAATTCAAAAGTGTAATCTGTAACATGGAAGAATTCATAAATTAAATTGCAAAAGTAAATAAAAGGGAATGTTGAACCTGATAGAGAGATAATCCTGAAAGCGAATAAAATCCTAATTCTAAATCCTAATCCTAAAGAGAGGAGAGAGAGGAGAGAACCTCTCTCAAAACTAAATCTAAATCATCCAAACTAACTAAAGTGAAAGACTCTCCTTTGAATGGATGCATTCTCCCACTTCATAACCTCTGGTCTATGCATTCTGGACTTGGATTTGGGCCAAAAAGGGCTTCAGAATTTGCTGGGAGCGTTTTCTGCAATTTCTGGTGCGTGGCCTCTGTCACGCGTCCGCGTGAGTCACGCGGTCGCGTCATTCGGAGTTTTCCTTGTCACGCGGTCGCGTCAGTCATGCGACCGCGTCATATGTGTTTCGCTCGAGGCGTGCGGTCGCATCAGTCATGCGGCCGCGTCAATGCCTTTTCGCGCTGGCATGCGGCCGCGTCGCCCATGCGATCGCGTGGCTGCCAGTTTCTTCAAAAACTCTGTTTAGTGCTTTCCTTCCATTTTTGTATGTTTCCTTTCCATCCTTTAAGTCATTCCTGCCTTAGAAGATCTGAAACTACTCAACACACTAATCACGGCATTGAATGGAAATAAAGGTAATTAAAATAATTAATTTTAAAGCATAGGAAACATGTTTTTCACATACATCACATAATAAGGAAGGGAAAGTAAAACCATTGGTGCACGAAAATTACTTCACACTATGTAATTCCGCACAACTAACCAGCAAGTGCACTGGGTCGTCCAAGTAATACCTTACGTGAGTAAGGGTCGATCCCACGGAGATTGTTGGCTTGAAGCAAGCTATGGTTATCTTGTTATTCTTAGTCAGGATATCAATTATAATTTTCAGTTTGAATTACGAAAAATAAAAGAGTATGAAATAAATACTTATTATGCAGTAATGGAGAATATGTTGGGGTTTTGGAGATGCTTTGTCTTCTGAATTTCAGCTTTTCTCTTGTATTCCTCTTCCCTCATGCATGCAAAAGTGCAAAGTTCCTTCCATGGCAAGCTGTATGTAGGGTGTCACCGTTGTCAATGGCTACTTCCCATCTCCTCAGTGAAAATGGTCTAAATGCTCTGTCACAGCACGGCTAATCATCTGGAGGTTCTCGATCATACTGGAATAGGATTTACTATCCTTTTTGTGTCTGTCACTACGCCTAGCGCTCGCGAGTTTGAAGCTCGTCACAGCCATCCAATCCCAGAATCCTACTCGGAATACCACAGACAAGGTTTAGACTTTCCGGATTCTCATGAATGCCGCCATCAATCTAGCTTATACCACAGAGATTCTGATTAAGGAATCTGAGAGATACTCATTCAATCTGATGTAGAATGGAGGTGGTTGTCAGGCACACGTTCATGGATTGAGGAAGGTGATGAGTGTCACAGATCATCACCTTCTCTATAATTAAGCGCGAATGAATATCTTAGATAGGAACACGCATGTTTGAATGGAAAACAGAAATAGTTGCATTAATTCATCGAAACACAGCAGAGCTCTTTACCCCCAATAATGGAGTTTAGAGACTCATGCCGTCAGAGATTACAAAGTTCAGATCTAAAATGTCATGAGATACAAAATAAATCTCTAAAAGTTGTTTAAATACTAAACTAGTAACCTAGGTTTACAGAAAATGAGTAAACTATGATAGATAGTGCAGAAATCCACTTCTGGGGCCCACTTGGTGTGTGCTGGGACTAAGACTTAAGATTCTCACGTGCCTGGGCTGTTTTGGGCGTTCAACACCAGGTTGGAACCTGTTTCTGGCGTTGAACTCCAACTTGTAACCTGTTTCTGGCGCTGGACGCCAGACTGCAACTAGAAACTGGCGTTGAACACCAGTTTACGTCATCTATCCTTGAGCAAAGTATAGACTATTATATATTTCTGGAAAACCCTAGATGTCTACTTTCCAACGCAATTGGAAGCGCGCCAATTAGACTCTTGTAGCTCCAGAAAATCCATTCCGAGTGCAGAGAGGTCAGAATCCAACAGCATCAGCAGTCCTTTTTCAGCCCGAATCAGATTTTTGCTCAGCTCCCTCAATTTCAGCAAGAAAATACCTGAAATTACAGAAAAAAACACAAACTCATAGTAAAGTCCAGAAATATGAATTTTTCCTAGAAACTAATGAAAATATACTAAAAACTTAACTAGAACATCCTAAAAACTACATGAAATTAACCCCAAAAAGCGTATAAAATATCCGCTCATCACAACACCAAACTTAAACTGTTGCTTGTCCCCAAGCAACTAGACAAATAAAATAGAATACAAATAAGTCATTAATCAATAATATCTCAGAGTTTTTGAGTGAAGCTCAGATTCTAATTAAATGAGCGGGACTAGTAGCTTTTTGCTTCCGAACAGTTTTGGCATCTCACTTTATCCATTGAAGTTCAGAATGATTGGCATATATAGGAACTTAGAATTTAGATAGTGTTATTGATTCTTCTAGTTCAGTATGTTGATTCTTGAACACAGCTACTTTTATGAGTCTTGGCCGTGGCCCTAAGCACTTTATTTTCCAGTATTACCACCGGATACATAAATGCCACAGACACATAATTGGGTGAACCTTTTCAGATTGTGACTCAGCTTTGCTAAAGTCCCCAATTAGAGGTGTCCAGGGTTCTTAAGCACACTCTTCTTTTTGCTTTGGATCTTGACTTTAACCGCTCAGTCTCAAGTTTTCACTTGACACCTTCACGCCACAAGCACGTGGTTAGGGATAGCTTGGTTTAGCCGCTTAGACCAGGATTTTATTCCTGTGGGCCCTCCTATCCACTGATGCTCAAAGCCTTGGATCCTTTTTAGACAGTAAGAAAACTTAATCCAAAAGAATACGCATCTCCGAAGCCTTAACTGAATCCTTATCACTGTTTTTACAATCAATCTGGTATTTCGTTCTTTACTATTTCGTTTATGGTTTCAAACAAATAACCATCTTTTCTAATCGCCTGACTAAGATTTACAAGATAGCCATTTCTTACTCAATCCAACAATCTTCGTGGGATTCGACCCTCACTCACCTGAGGTATTACTTGGACGATCCGGTGCACTTGCTGGTTCAGTTGTGCAGAGTTCAATTTCGTGCACCAAGTTTTTGGCGCCGTTGTTGGGGATTGTTCGAGATTGACAAACTACCGGACTATCTTGTTGCTTAGATTAGGTATTCTTTAAGGTTTAGTTGCTCTTTTAATTATGTCTTTTGTTTTCTTTTTCAAAAAGTTTTCAAAAACCTTTTCTTTTTCTTTAGTAACCTTTATCTTTTATGTGAATTTTGTGTCAGTTTTTAAGTTAGGTGTTCTATCTTTTTTCATTTTTTTCTTTCTTTTTCTTTAAATGTTCGAAAATTGTTCTTGAGTGTTCTTCTTGATATTTGAATTATTCTTGGTAATTTTTCTTGTTTGATTTTAAAAATTTTTAAGTTTGGTGTCTCTTAGTTGTTTTTATTTTTCCTTAAAATTTGAAAATCCAAAAATATATTTCTTTTATCTTTACTTAAATTTTCGAAAATTCTTGTTATATTTTCCTATCTTGATTTAAAAATTTTAAATTTGGTGTTTTCTTGTTAGTAAAGTTTAAATTTTGAATTTCAAATCTTATTTTTTCAAATCTTTTTTCAAATCTTTATCCTATCTTTTGTTTATCTTTCTTTAAATTTCAAATATACTACCTTATCTTATTTTAATTTCAAATTTCAAATTTAAATCTTTTCAAATTTTGAAATCTTTTTCAAATTTCTATCATATCTTTTAATTTAAATCTTTCCTATTTTATCTTCTTCAAAATTTTAAAACTTCAAATTCTTATCTTTTTAAATCTTTACTATGTTTTAAATTTAATTTTCAAAATCTTTTAATTTTTAATCTTATCTTTCTAAATCTTTTTAAATATTTATCTTATCTTTCATTTTAAATTTAGAACTTACTTATCTTCTTTTAATTTTAAACCTCAAATCTTTTTCAAATCTTATCTTTCTTTGTTTGACTCTTTCTTTCAACTTTTAAATTTCAAAATCTTCCTTTCAACTTTCTCTTTTTAATTTCAAAAATCAAATCTTTTATTTTGTTTTTTACTCTTGTTAAATAGTTAGTTACTTGTTTTATCTTTTATTTTCCTTTCTCTTTCTTCCTTTTTAAACCTTCTAACTACTTTTTCTTTCTCTTTTTTGAAAATTTCATCTCTCTTTCCTTCTCTATTTTCGAAAATATCTCCTCTTTTCTCTCTATTGATTTTTGAAAACTATCCTTATTAAAGGACATCTTCTTTTCTTTTCTTCTTGACCTATCTCTCTAACAAATGCTCTCTATACTTTGACATAGAGAATCCTTTCTTCTTCTCTTCTTGTATTCTTTCTTTTAGTTTATGAGCAGGAACAGGAATAAAGAACCTTTCTTTGATCCCGATCCTGAACCTGAGAGGACTCTAAGGAGGCATTTACAACAAGTTAGAGCACAATACTCCGGAGAAAACCTCATAGAGCTTTTCGAACAAGAAGCTGAGAATACAGATATGGCAGCCAAGCCCAATGATAAAGGAGATGCAAGGAAGGTCCTAGGTGACTTTACTGTACCCACTTCTGACTTTTATGGGTGCAGCATCTCTATACCTGCCATAAGTGCAAATAACTTTGAGCTGAAGCCTCAACTGGTCACTT
This sequence comes from Arachis ipaensis, assembly GCF_059453495.1. Lineage (NCBI taxonomy): Eukaryota > Viridiplantae > Streptophyta > Magnoliopsida > Fabales > Fabaceae > Arachis > Arachis ipaensis. The sequence goes on from NC_142439.1 coordinate 101,599,533, forward strand.
TAGTTCAACAGAACTGCCAGTTTCATGGACTTCCACAGAAAGATCCCAACAGATTCATCTCTAATTTCTTATAGATCTGTGATACTGTCAAGACTAATGGAGTAGATCCAGAGATTTACAAGCTTATGCTTTTCCCCTCTGCTGTAAGGGACAGAGCTAGGTTATGGTTGGATTCTCAGCCTAAGAAAAGCCTAGACTCTTGGGAGAAGGTGGTCAATGCATTTTTGACCAACTTCTTCCCACCTCAGAAGCTGAGCAAGCTTAGGGTGGAAGTTCATACCTTCAGACAGAAAGAGGGTGAATCGCTCTATGAAGCATGGGAGAGGTACAAGCAACTGATCAAAAGGTGCCCTCCTAACATGATTTCAAATTGGACCATGCTAGATATCTTTGATGATGGCCTTTCTGAATTGTCCAAGATGGCATTGGACCACGCTGCTGGTGGTTCACTCCACTTGAAGAAAATGCCTGAAGAGGCACAGGAACTCATTGACATGGTTGCAAACAACCAATTCATGTACACTTCTGAGAGGAATCCTGTGAACAATGGGGTGGCTCAGAAGAAAGGAGTCTTGGAGGTTGATACTCTGAATGCCATATTGGCTCAGAATAAGATCGTGACCCAACAGATCAACATGATCTCTCAGCATTTGACTGGATTACAAGCTACAGTTGGCAGCACTCAAGAAGCCTCCTATGAAGGAGATGCCTATGATCCAGATCAACCCATGATGGATGAGGTTAACTATTTAGGAAATCCCAACAATGAGCCTTATGGAAACACGTACAACTCATCTTGGAGGAATCATCCCAACTTTTCATGGAGGGATCAACAGAAGCCTTAACAAGGCTTCAACAACAACCAAGGTGGAAGAAACCAAAATAAGTTCAATAACAGACCATTCCCACCTTCTCAGCAACAGATGGAGACTTTTAAGCAGAGCCTCTCTGACTTAGCTACTATAGTCTTTGATCTTTCTAAGACCAATCACAGTTTCATGACTGCAACAAGATCCTCCATCAGGAATCTGGAGGTACATATTGGTCAGCTGAGTAAGAGCATCCCCGAGATCCCTTCTAACACTCTTCCAAGTAATACTGAAGTAAACCCAAGAGAAGAGTGCAAGGCCCTCACTGTAGTAGCTGAGGCCGAATCTAAAAAGGAAGTGCTGGCATTGAATGCCAGCAAGGGAGTAGATGCTGGGCGTTCAATGCCCAAGAAGGAGCAAGTTATGGCATTGAACGCCACAATGGGAGTAGTTGGGCGTTCAATGCCAACTAAGGAATCCCTTATGGAAGAATTAAAAGAAACTAGAACTCATGAGGAGACCATAGAGGTTCCCTTGAATGCCTGGTTGCAGATTATAAAATCTGAAGAATACTCCTCCTCTGATGAGGAAGAAAAAATTAGGAAAGAGCAAGTTGCTTGGTACTTAGAAATTCTAATGAAGCTGAATGCCAAATTATTTGGAACAGAGACATTGGAGGACAAACCTCCAGTGCTCACCAAGGAACTCAATGCCTTGGTTCAAAAGAAACTACCTCAGCAGCTGCCGGATCCTGGAAGCTTCCTAATCCCTTGCACCATAGGGTCAATTACCTTTGAGAAGGCCTTATGAGACCTAGGGTCAAGCATAAATCTCATGCCTCTCTCTGTAATGGAGAGGCTGGGAATTTTTTTAGGTGTAAGATGCCAAGATCTCATTGGAGATGGCATACAAATCACTGAAAAAGGTATATGGTCTGGTAAAGGATGTTTTAGTAAAGGTTGAAAACTTTTACATCCCTACAGACTTTATAATCTTAGATACTGGAGAGGACGAGGATGAATCCATCATCCTTAGAAGATCTTTCCTAGCCACTGCCAATGCCATAATTGATATGGCAAAGGGAGAGCTTGTTCTGCAGTTGTGGGAAGATCACATCTTGTTCAAGATGCCCAAACCTAACTCCCTCCCTAAGGGAGAGACAACTGTGCAACACTTAGTATTCCAACCCTCTCTCTCAGTACAGAGCTTTACTGAGCCCCCAAACACCAAATCTAAGTTTGGTGTTGAGAAACCATCATCAAGCACTGAGAATAAAGGCACTAAGAAGAAGGTACCTAAAGGCAGGAAGGATAAGAAAATCACCACTGAAGGCCTCTCACTTGGCATGAGAATTGTCTTCACAGACAGCCCAGTGATTCCATACGCTGCGAACAAGATCCTGTCTTTGGAACACGTGGAGCTCATCCATGAGAGTACAGAAAGGAAGTTCACTGTAAGGGCTGACATTTTGAGCCCCTATCCATCCCCGTAAAGGGGCTAACCGTCAAGATAATGACGTTAAAGAAGTACTTGTTGGGAGGCAACCCAACCATAATTATAGTATTCCTATTTTTAGTTATTTCCATTCGACTTATATTAAGTTATTTTCAGAATTATTTCCTTTTTAGAGTTCATGATCATGTGCAGTAGATTAAAGACAGAAACATTCCGAGACAGAACACCCTGGAGTAGACCCCTTGCTGGTGTTGAACGCCAGACAAGGAGGCAAGAAGGGCATTCAACACCCTATATGGGTAAAAAAGCTGACGTTGAACACCACACAGGGAGAAGTGTGGGCGTCCAACGCCAAAGAGGGAGCAGCGTGCTGGCGTTGAATGCCAGAATGGGACCATTCTGGGTGCTCAATGCCCTACAAGGAGCAAAGACCTGGCATTGAATGCCAGGAAGGGAGACCCTCAAGGGTGTTCAATGCCCTACTTAGAGCAAGAAGCTGGCGTTGAACGCCAGCCAAGGAGTAGAGGCTGGGCGTTCAATGCCCTCAAGGGGGCATGGAATTCAAATTTCCTAGCCTCTCAGGATCAATGGGTCCCACAGAATCTCCACCTACCCCACCTTCTTATCTCTGCTACTTTTCCTCTTTCCCACATACACTCTTCCCCATACACCCTCAACCAATCACATCCACATCACATTTTTCTCTTTCCAACACCCTTCATCACTAGCATCCATCAATTCCCAACAACCCATTTCAAATTCAAATCTTTGACACCCATATCCCCCCATCTTGACCGAATTCCAACCCTAACCACCCCTATAAATAACCCATCATACAACCCTTCAATCACAAACCTCATACACAATAACCCCCACTTAGCCGAATCCCTCTCTCCTTCTATCTCTACTATTCTCTTCTTCTTCTAGTCTCTTCTTCTCTTTTGTTTATATTTGCTCGAAGACGAGCAAAGTTCCTAAGTTTGGTGTTGCAAAAGCTTTGCATTTTGACTTCTACCATCCCTAAGTATGGCACCAAAGTCTGGTGAAATCTCAAGAAAGAGGAAAGGAAAGGCTATTGCCTCCACTTTTGAATCTTGGAAAATGGAGAGATTCATCACCAAGGCTCATCAAGACCACTTCTATGAAGTAGTGGCAAAGAAAAAGGTGATCCCCGAGTGGTGGATGAAATTGACTCCTCAATATTCACACAAATAGACCAGCAAGTGCATCGGATCATCCAAGTAATACCTCAGGTGAGTGAGGGTCGATCCCACGGAGATTGTTGGTTTGAACAAGCAATAGCTATCTTGTAGATCTTAGTCAAGCGGATAGAAAATATAGTTGTTGTGAAAAACACATAAAAAAATAATTAAAGTGTTTTGGGATGGGTGTAAAATCAGTGATGAGAGAACGGTTGAGGTGTCGGAGATGCTTCCTCCTTCTAGATCAACTTTTCTCACTGTCTACTCCAACTTCTGTTGATTCATTCCATGGTAGGTTGTAAGTGTGATGCACCACTGTTTTGTGGTGCATTTTATGCTGAATTGAGGGAATTTTATCACCTTTTCTCACACTTATTCAATGAAATAGCATGGTTTTGTAATTCTCCCTTAATTTGTGCTTAAATGTGAAAACATGCTTTTTAGGCCTTTAATTTGCTAGTTTTAATTCACCTTTGATTCCATTAGATGCCTTGATGTGTTTGTTAGTGAATTTAGGTTGAAAGGGCTAGGAATGGATCAAAGGAGTGAAGAGAAAAGCATGCAAAATGGAGGATTCATGGAAAATCAAGGATTTGGAGTACATTCATCGACGTGCACGAGTGGAATGACGTGCACGCGTAATCATGAAGTCGCATGGCGATGCATACGCGTGACATGACGCGTACGCGTGGGAAGTAAAAATGCCAATTGATGCGTACGCGTGACCTCATTAAAGTGAAAACGCTGGGGGCGATTTCTGAGCTTCTCAAGCCCAAATCCAACTCATTTCTGAGCCTATTACATGCAGAATTCAAAAGGAGTCAGGGGGGGAGCACATAGTTTAGTTTTCATCATATTTTAGTTAGTTTTCTAGAGAGAGAAGCTCTCTCTTCTCTCTAGAATTAGGTTAGATGTAGATTAGGATTTCTTAGATCTAGGTTTAATTCATGCTTTGATTTACTTTTCCTTTCTAATTTCTTGTTCCTCTACCTTTGCTTTCCTAGTTTAGTATTTTGATCTTTGTAATTGTTTACTTTGTTGTTGAGGCACTCTTGTTCCTTTTATTTTCCTTTAATTCAATTTATGTTTGATTTCTTTTATTGTTGATTTGCTTTGTTGTTGTTAATTCCTTGCTTTTGGTAGTTATATATTTAAATTTCTTGCAATCTTATTTTGCTTTCCTTTTATGCCTTCCAAGTGTTTTATTAAATGCTTGCAAGGATGTTAGAGTAGATTTTTGTGTTCTTGGCTTGGGATGGTAACTTAGGTGAACTTGATTTGCTAATGTCCAAGTATTGATAATTGGTATCCATTGACTCTAGCTTCCACTAAGTTAATTAGTGAGGTGGCTAGGACTTATAGATTAGGATTGATGTAGCTCATTTAACTTTCCTTCACTTGTTAGAGGATGACTTAATGGGATTGATCCTTGCAATTATCATGTTGTGGTTAGTGATAAGGATATAGATCCTTAACCATCAACCCTTGCCAAGACCTTTTTACTATTTGAGCTTCATTTACTTTGTTGCAATTTATCTTTCTTATCTCTTATTCAAAACCCCAAAATATGCATCTCATAATCAATGGCAAGAACACTTCCCTGCAATTCCTTTGAGATACGACCCAAGGTTTGAATACTTCGGTTTATTTTTATTGGGGTTTGTACTTGTGACAAACAAATTTTTTCATGTGAGGATTGGTTGTTAGTTTAGAACTATACTTGGAACGAGAATTTATTGTGAAATTCTAAACCATCAAATTTCCTCTCATAAAAAATGGCGCCGTTGTCGGGGATTTTCAATGGTGTGATGTTATTGGCTATCGTGAATATGTTCATATTGTGAATATCTTACTTTTTGGTTATTTCTTGGTTTTGCTATTACTTAGGAGTTTACTTTTTCTTTACCTTTTGATATTCTTTGTTTTGGTTTCCTCTTGTCCATATAATTCTCATCCTTGTGGTTTTGGATATGGTTATGACTATGTTGTAGGTAATGGAAACTTGAATGATGGCTCACATTATGGGAGAGATGAATTCTTGAGAAGGGAGCTATATCCATATGAGCAATCATCATGGCAACCTCCTCAACCAAGCTACTATGATGGCAACCCCTCCTATGATGCATATCATTCCAATGGATATGATGGTTCTTATCATGATTATGTCACTCAAACACCATCATTCCATGCACCATACTCTCAACATAATCCTCAAACACCATCATTCCAACCACCATACTCTCAATCCACATCCTATTTTCATCAATCACCTCCATACAATCTTAACCCATATCCTCCATATGCACACACTTATAACCATTATGAACAAGCACCCATGGAACCACCATCACTTCAACATCATTACCCTCACAATCCTTGTTTTTCCTCCAACCAAGCCTCTATGGATGATATAATTGGTATCATTTCTCAAGAGCAAGAAGAGTTCCAAACCGCACTCACCGGTTTCACCTCCACCCTCCAAGAGCTTATATCCTGTATACTTCTATCTTCTACCAACAACCAAAACACCTTCCAACCTCCAAGCTTTGATGAACTTCCTTTTCAACCACATAATGATCTCTCCATCCCACCACCACCCTCCATGAAAGAACATTCGTATCCATCAATCCAAGAGCAACATGATCCCAATTATGCGATTGACATGAAACAAGAGAGAAGGAATCATCTTAGGGAATTAATGGATCGGATTCACGCATCCATACTTCAAGAGAAGCAAGAGGAGGTTGATAAATGAGAATTTTATGTCGGTTTGGAATCGATCAAAGACAAGCATCAATTCGTTGGTAGCATAGTCTAAACCAACAATGAATTCTCACGATCAAATAATAATGTCACAATACAAAATATAAACCGAGAGTATTTAGCTCCCGAGTCATCTTTCCTAGGAGTTGCAATGAAATGTACAATTATTGGCTATAAGAGAGAGCATGGGGGATTGGGAATGAAAGCAAGAGAGCAAGGGAACGTAAATAGCAAGAAAGTAAATGGAAAGTAAGAAATGTAAGTAGCAAGGAATTGAAAAGAAAGCAATTAAAGGACACTTGGCAAGAAGTGGGTAATCTAGGTTTCCTATCCTAGTTGTGGACCACAAACATGGCAATTGTGTGCAATCAATCCAAATCAATCAATCCTCCTTGAGAATTAGTCAAAACCATAATTGATCTCAATCCATATGTCCTAGTCAACTCACTAATTACTTAGTGAAAGACTAGCGTCAATGGATTAACTATTCTCACACAATACGGAATGGACATCCACAACTCAATTCCACCTAAACATCCAATTTCTCAACCAAGATGGTGAAAACTAAACATGCAAGAATTTAAACATCAAAGCAATAAAAGTTAAAGCAATTAAATGCAAGGAAAAGAAATGGCAAGAAAGTAACTTAACATGCAAGAAAGTAAATGAAAGCAAGTAAAAGTCAAAGCAATAAAACTTCAAAAGCAAGAAACCTCTTGGCAAGTAATTGAAGGCTAAGGCTAACTATCCTAGTCATTGACCACAAACACATGATGATTATGAAGAGTTAATCCTACTTAGTCAACCTTACATCGAAGATAAGTCAAATTGGCATAGTTAATTTCAATCCTTAAGCCCTATGTCAACACTAGGGGGTCACATAGAGTCAAGGGAAACCAAATTAACTAACTCACTCTAATGTATCATACAAGAATAGACATCAATGACTCAAGGATCACCAAAGTCAACAATTTCAAGCCAATAGTGTAGAAAAACTAAGTGAAAACTAAGGCAAGCATTTTATCAAACACTTGGTGTGCATGAAAATAAAATAACATTAAATTGCAATAAAATAAATTCTAAAACTACCCAAGCAAGAAAATAGCAACAACAACTAGAGAAAGCAATAAATGACATGGAAACATAAATTGCATTAAATAAAATTAAAATTGACAAAGAGTATTCATAACATGAAAAGTGACATAAAAGAGAAATTAAGAAGAAGAACTAAGAGAAGTAAGACAATAAAGTAAAGAAACATAAATGAAACTACATTAAAACATGAATTAAAGACAGAAATTAAAGAGAAATTAACTAAACCTAACCTAATTCTAGAGAGAGGGGAGAGCTTCTCTCTCTAGAAACTAAGAGAAAACATATAAAATCTAACCCTAATTGCCCCCCTTCACATGGAGTAAGGACTTCCTTCATATAGCACTCAATCAGCTTCAAAAAGCCCCAAAATTGGGCCCTGAAGGCCCAGAAATTGCCCCCAGCGATTTGCAATAAATGAGTCACGCGCTGGGATGTGTGCAGACGCACAGGTGTGTGCGTACGCACACATGCTGATTTTCTTCTTGTGTTTACGCACAGGTTATCGTGCATACGCACACATGGTTTTGTGGCTTTTGTGCGTATGCACAGGGGGTTGTGCGTGATGACAAGTCATCTTATACTAGCTTTTCAAGCATTTTTCACTAGTTTCATTAGGCTTTATGCACTTTCTTGCATTGTAAGTAAGTACTTTGGAGTGGATTTGCATGGTTATGTTAAAACAATCAACCATCCTTTATTTGACATAAATTCATGAGGTTTAAGACAGAATTAGTCGGTTTTTGAATGATTTATAAATCTTGTTTATTTGGTGATGCTTTGATTGGTTGTTTTGATTACTTGTAGGTGAAGAAAAGAAAGAAATAAGGAAAGTGTGCTCAACCAAGCGTGGCCCAAGGAAACAAAAGCGTTGCGCATCAAGAGGCCAAGGCATAGTGCTCAAAAAGTGAGCGCTAGAGAAAGAGGGGTACACCAAATCAAGAAGCCAAGGTACAAGGCCGAGGATGCTAAGTTGTGTAATTTAACTGAGCGCCCAAGGGAACAAGGCAAAAAGCATAGCGCTCAGTTAAGTATTTTACCTTTATCGTGCCTTACTCAAGAGAAAATACAAGGCGCAGCACACAAAATGAAGCCACCAGGATTCGAAATGGGGACCAAGAGAAGCGCTACAAGGCTTGACAAGGAAATTGCTCAAAATGGCTTCACCAGGGATCGAAGAGGGGCACACAAGGCATACGGAGGGCGCTACGTTGGGAACTCTTAACCAAGCACTACATTGTGAGGAAATTGCTCAAAATGGGACGGCCAGGGTTTGAAGAGGGAACCTCACTCCAAGGTATGTAGTGCTACGTTCAAATCACTCACTGAGCGCTATTGGTGAATGAAAATTGGCCCAAAATGAAACAAGCAAGGCTCGAAGAGGGATCCAAGGGAACCAAAGTGGTGCTACGTTGAAACACTTCACTTAGCGCTATGTTTGGGCTTGGCATGAAGACAAGAGGAAGCAAGGAGTGCTACGTTAAAATCACTCACTGAGCGCTCTACTGGAGGTGTCCCTAAGCCTAATTTCAATTAAATGCCACCTTAAATCAAATTCTTCACCAATTTTAAAAACCCACTCCAAATTCTAAAATCAAAATTAGAAAGTGTATAAATAAGAGTTAGTTTAATTTGTAGAGGACCTTCTTTTCATTTTTTTGTTTTATTTTTTGCTCACTTTTCAATTTTACTTTGAGCTCAATTTTAGTTTTCATTTTGAATTTGGGAATTGGGACTGAGATCTGAGTTCCCTTTCCCTTTGTTTTTACTTCTGCATTTCTTACTTTTTGTTTATGAATTTTGGATTGAGATTGAAGGAATTCTGTTTCAATTCTTGATCTGAAATTCCTTTTTGTTCTTCTTCTCCATAATTCAGTGAATTAAGAATTGGATTTGAGTTTTATTTGCTGTTTCATTTACATTTCTTCTGCAATCTATTTTCTGTTTGATCAAGGAAGGAATTGAGATCTAGATTTACCTGCTAGTCTCATTGATCTCCTGAGATATTCAATTTCTCTTTTAGATTTCACAATTGAGCTAAGTTTACTTTCTGTTTTGTTCTGCAAGCAATTTTACCTTTCTGTTTATATTTTCTGCAACTTATTTCATCTTCTACTTCTCTGATTAATTTGTCTTTTGGTGCATGAAATTGTGATCATCAATGGCGCCAACAACTTGGTACGCACAATTGTAATCTCAACTCTTTGTCACAACTCCGCACAACTAACCAGCAAGTGCACTGGGTCGTCCAAGTAATAAACCTTACGTGAGTAAGGGTCGATCCCACAGAGAATGTTGGCTTGAAGCAAGCTATGGTCATCTTGTAAATCTCAGTCGGGCAGATTCAAATGGTTATGGAGGATTGATAATTAAAAGATGAATAAAACATAAAATAAAGATAGAGATACTTATGTAATTCATTGGTAGGAATTTCAGATAAGCGTATGAAGATGCTTTGTTCCTTCTAAACCTCTGCTTTCCTATTGCCTTCTTCCAATCATTCATACTCCTTTCCATGGCAAGCTTTATGTTGGGCATCATCGTTGTCAATGGCTACTTCTCGTCCTCTCAGTAAAAATGTTCCAAATGCGCAGTCACCGCACGGCTAATCATCTATCGGTTCTCGATCATGTTGGAATAGGATCCATTGATCCTTTTGCGTTTGTCACACGCCCAACACTCGCGAGTTTGAAGCTCGTCACAGTCATCCCTTCCCAGATCCTACTCGAAATACCACAGACAAGGTTTAGACTTTCCGGACCTCAGGAGTGGCCGCTGGTGCACGAAATTGTGATCTCAGGCAACGGCGCTAGAAACTCTGTACGCACGTCTTAATAAATCATTTTTCATTCACAACTTCGATACAACTAACCAGCAAGTGCACTGGGTCGTCCAAGTAATAAAACCTTACGTGAGTAAGGTTCGATCCCACGGAGATTGTTGGTATGAAGCAAGCTATGGTCATCTTGTAAATCTCAGTCAGGCGGATTCAAATGTGATTGGATTAGATAATTAGATAATTAAAAGATAAATAACATAGGATAGAAACACTTATGTATATCATTGGTGAGAATTTCAGATAAGTGTATAGAGATGCTTTCGTTCCTCTGAACCTCTGCTTTCCTGCTGTCTTCATCCAATCAGTCTTACTCCTTTCTATCGCTGGCTTTTTGTAAGAACATCACCGTTGTCAATGGCTACTTTTGATCCTCTCTGGAAAATGGTCTGATGCGCTGTCACTGCATGGCTAATCGTCTGGAGGCATCACCCTTGTCAATGGCTGCATCCTATCCTCTTGTGAAAATGGTCCAAATGCTCTGTCACAGCACGGCTAATCATCTGAGGTTCTCGATCATACTGGAATAGGATTCACCCTCCTTTTGCGTCTGTCACTACGCGCAGCACTCGCGAGTTTGAAGTTCGTCACAGTTATTCAATCCCAGAGTCCTACTCGGAATACCACAGACAAGGTTTAGACTTTCCGGACTCTCATGAATTCCGCCATCAATCTAGCTTATACCACGAAGATTCTGATTAAGAGATCCAAGAGATACTCATTCAATCTAAGGTAGAACGGAAGTGGTTGTCAGGCACGCGTTCATAGGGAATGATGATGATTGTCACGTTCATCACATTCAGGTTGAAATGTGAATGAATATCTTAGAAGCGGAATAAGCTAAATTGAATAGAAAAACAGAAGTACTTTGCATTAATCTTTGAGGAACAGCAGAGCTCCACACCTTAATCTATGGAGTGTAGAAACTCTACCATTAAAAAATACATAAGTGAAAGGTTCAGGCATGGCCGATTGGCCAGCCCCCATGATCTAAGAACTAGACGTCCCAAGATGTCAAATACAATAGTAAAAAGTCCTATTTATACTAAACTAGTTACTAGGGTTTACAGAAGTAAGTAATTGATGCATAAATCTACTTCCGGGGCCTACTTGGTGTGTGCTTGGGCTGAGCTTGAATGTTACACGTGCATAGGTCCTTCTTGGAGTTGAACGCTAGTTTATAACGTATTTCTGGCATTCAACTCTGGCTTGTAACATGTTTCTGGCGTTTAACTCAAGACAGCAGCGTAGAACTGGCATTCAACGCCCTTTTACGTCATCTAAACTCGGTCAAAGTATGGACTATTATATATTGCTGGAAAGCCCTGGATGTCTAATTTCCAACGCAATTGGAAGCGCACAATTTTGATTTCTGCAGCTCCAGAAAATCCACTTTGAGTGAAGGGAGGTCAGAATCCAACAGCATCAGCAGTCCTTGTTCAACCTCTGAATCTGATTTTTGCTCAAGTCCCTCAATTTCAGCCAGAAAATACCTAAAATCAAAGAAAAACATGCAAACTCATAGTAAAGTCCAGAAATGTGAATTTAACATAAAAACTAATGAAAACATCCCTAAAAGTAACTAGATTATACTAAAAACATACTAAAAACAATGCCAAAAAGCGTATAAATTATCCGCTCATCACAACACCAAACTTAAATTGTTGCTTGTCCCCAAGCAACTGAAAATCAAATAGGATAAAAAGAAGAGAATATACTATAGATTCCAAACTATCAATGAAACATAGCTCTAATCATATGAGCGGGACTTGTAGCTTTTTTGCCTCTTGAATACTTTATGAGTCTTGGCCGTGGCCCTAAGCACTTTGTTTTCCAGTATTACCACCGGATACATAAATGCCACAGACACATAACTGGGTGAACCTTTTCAGATTGTGACTCAGCTTTGCTAAAGTCCCCAATTAGAGGTGTCCAGGGTTCTTAAGCACACTCTTCTTTTGCTTTGGACCTTGACTTTAACCGCTCAGTCTCAAGTTTTCATTTGACACCTTCACGCCACAAGCACATGGTTAGGGACAGCTTGGTTTAGCCGCTTAGGCCAGGATTTTATTCCTTTAGGCCCTCCTATCCACTGATGCTCAAAGCCTTGGGATCCTTTTATTTACCCTTGCCTTTTGGTTTTAAGGGTTATTGGCTTTTTGCTCTTGCCTTTTGGTTTTAAGAGCTTTGACTTTTTTTTCTTGCTTTTTCTTTTTTCTTTCTATTTTTTTTTGCTATTTTTTTTCTCTGCAAGCTTTGTTCTTTGCTTCTTTTTCTTGCTTCAAGAATCATTTTTATGATTTTTCAGATTATCAAATAACATGTCTCCTTATCATCATTCTTTCAAGAGCCAACATATTTAACATTCTTAAACAACAACTTCAAAAGACATATGCACTGTTCAGGCATTCATTCAGAAAACAAGAAGCATTGTCACCACATCAATATAATTAAACTAAGTTCAAGGATAAATTCGAAACTCATGTACTTCTTGTTCTTTTAAATTAAAACAGTTTTCATTTAAGAGAGGTGATGGATTCATAGGACATTCATAACTTTAAGACAAAGTTACTAAATACTAATGATCACGTAATGAAGACACAAACATGGATAAGCACTTAACATAAAGAAAACGAAAAACAGAGAAAGTAAGAACAAGGAATGAATCCACCTTAGTGATGGTGGCGTTTCCTTCTTGAGGAACCAATGATGTCCTTGAGCTCTTCTATGTCTCTTCCTTGTCTTTGTTGCTCCTCCCTCATTGCTTTTTTGATCTTATGTAATTTCATGAAGGATGATGGAGTGCTCTTGATGTTCCACCCTTAATTGTCCCATGTTGGAACTTAATTCTCCTAGGGAGGTGTTGATTTGCTTCCAATATTTATGTGGAGGAAAGTGCATCCCCTGAGGTATCTCATGGATCCCTTGATGGTGAGCTTCCTCATGTGTTTCTTGAGCTCCATGAATAGGCTTTCTTGTTTGCTCCATCCTTTTCTTAGTGATGGGCTTGTGAGATGAATCTTTCCATCTCCTATGGCTCAGAGGTGGAAGCAATTGCCTTCCCTTTTCTCTTTCTTGAGGTTTCTCTGGCCTTAGGTGCCATTAATGGTAATGGAAAAACAAAAAACTTATGCTTTTACCACACCAAACTTAGAATATTGCTCGCCCTCGAGCAAGAGAAGAAAGAATAGATGAAGAAGAAGAAGATATGGAGGAGATGGAGGGATGTGTGTATGGATGTGAGTGGTGAATGGAAAACAGAAGGGATGACCACGAATGGAGAGAGAGAGAGGGTGAGGTGGGTGGGGATCCTGTGAGATTCACAGATCCTGATATGATCCTGTGGTGTCCACAGATCCTGAGGTGTCAAGGATTTACATCCCTGCACCCATTAGGCATGTAAAATGCCTTTGCACACAACTCTGGGCGTTCAGCGCCAGATTGGTGCTTGTTCTGGGCGTTGAACGCCCATTTGTTGCCCATTTCTGGCGTTGAACGCCAGAACCATGCTTGTTCTGGGCGTTTAGCGCCAGCTCTTCTCCAGGGTGCAATTCTGGCATTCAAACGCCCAGATGCTGCCCATTTTGGGCGTTCAACGCCAGAACCATGCTCTGTTCTGGCGTTGAATGCCAGCCAGATGCTTCTTACTGGCGTTTAAACGCCAGTGAGATCCTCCTCCAGGGTGTGATTTTTCTTCTGCTGTTTTTGATTCCGTTTTCAATTTTTATATTTATTTTGTGACTCCACATGATCATGAACTTGATAAAGCATGAAAGAACAAGGAAATAAAAATTAGATAAAAATTGGGTTGCCTCCCAACAAGTGCTTCTTTAATGTCAATAGCTTGACAGTGGGCTCTCATGGAGCCTCACAGATGTTCAGAGCATTGTTGAGACTCCCCAACACCAAACTTAGAGTTTGGATATGGGAGTTCAACACCAAACTTAGAGTTCGGTTGTGGCCTCCCAACACCAAACTTAGAGTTTGACTGTGGGGGCTCTGGTTGACTCTGTTTTGAGAGAAGCTTTTTATGCTTCCTCTCCATGTTTACAGAAGGATAACCTTGAGTTGTAAACACAAGGGAGTCCCCATTCAATTGAAGGACTAATTCACCTCTGTCAACATCAATCACAGCTCTTGCTGTGGCTAGGAAGGGTCTTCCAAGGATGATGAATTCATCCTCATCCTTCCCAGTATCTAGGACTATGAAATCAGCAGGGATGTAAAGGCCTCCAACCTTTACTAACACGTCCTCTACTTGTCCATAAGCCTGTTTTCTTGATTTATCTGCCATCTCTAATGAGATTTTAGCAGTTTGTACCCCATAGATTCCCAGTTTCTCTATTACAGAGAGGGGCATGAGGTTTATCCCTGACCCAAGGTCACATAGAGCCTTCTCAAAGGTCATGGTGCCTATGGTACAAGGTATTAAGAACTTTCCAGGATCCTGTTTCTTCTGAGGCAATATCAGTTGATCCAGATCACTCAGTTCATTAGTGAACAAGGGAGGTTCATCTTCCCAAGTCTCAATACCAAATAATTTGGCATTCAGCTTCATGATTGCACCAAGGTACTTGGTAACTTGCTCTTCAGTAACATCCTCATTCTCTTCAGAAGAGGAATACTCATTAGAGCTCATGAATGGCATAAGGAGGTTTAATGGAATCTCTATGGTCTCAAGATGAGCCTCAGATTCCTTTGGTTCCTCAAAGGGAAACTCCTTATTGATCACTGGACGTCCCAGGAGGTCTTCTTCCTTGGGATTCACGTCCTCCCCCACCCTTACAGGTTCGGCCATGGTGATCAATTCAATGGCCTTGCACTCTCCTTTTGGATTTTCTTCTGTATTGCTTGGGAGAGTACTAGGAGGGATTTCAGTGATCCTTTTACTCAGCTGGCCCACTTGTGCTTCCAAATTTCTAATGGAGGACCTTGTTTCATTCATAAAACTCATAGTGGCCTTAGATAGATCAAAGACTAAGTTTGCTAAATTAGAAGTATTTTGTTCAGAATTCTCTGTCTGTTGCTGAGTGGATGATGGAAAAGGCTTGCTATTGCTAAACCTGTATCTTCCACCATTATTAAAACCTTGTTAAGGCTTTTGTTGATCCTTCCATGAGAGATTTGGATGATTTCTCCATGATGGATTATAGGTGTTTCCATAAGGTTCACCTAAGTAATTTACCTCTGCTATTGCAGGGTTCTCAGGATCATAAGCTTCTTCTTCAGAAGATGCCTCTTGAGTACTGTTGGATGCAGCTTGCATTCCATTCAGACTCTGAGAAATCATATTGACTTACTGAGTCAATATTTTGTTCTGAGCCAATATGGCATTCAAAGTATCAATTTCAAGAACTCCCTTCTTCTAAGGCGTCCTATTGCTCACAGGATTCCTCTCAGAAGTGTACATGAACTGGTTATTAGCAACCATGTCAATGAGTTTTTGAGCTTCTGCAGGCATTTTCTTTAGGTGAATGGATCCACCTGCAGAAGTATCCAATGACAATTTAGCCAATTCAGACAGACCATCATAGAATATATCCAGGATGGTCCATTCTGAAAGCATGTCAGAAGGACACTTTTTGGTCAGTTCTTTGTATCTCTCCCAAGCTTCATAGAGGGATTCACCTTCTTTCTGTCTGAAGGTTTGAACATCCACTCTAAGCTTGCTCAGCTTTTGAGGAGGAAAGAACTTGGCTAAGAAAGCCTTGACCAGCTTATCCCAAGAGTTCAGGCTATCCTTAGGTTGAGAGTCCAACCATATTCTAGCTTTGTCTCTTACAGCAAAAGGGAAAATCATGAGCCTGTAGACTTCAGGATCTACTCCATTAGTCTTAACAGTATCACTGATCTGCAAGAATTCAGTTAAGAACTGAAAGGGATCTTCAGATGGAAGTCCATGAAACTTGCAGTTTTGCTGCATCAGAGAAACTAGCTGAGGTTTCAGCTCAAAATTGTTTGCTCCAATGGTAGGGATGGAGATGCTTCTTCCATATAAATTGGAATTAGGTGCAGTAAAGTCACCCAGCATCCTCCTTGCATTATTATTATTTTCGGCTGCCATGTCCTCTTCTTGTTCGAAAATTTCTGAAAGGTGCTTGCTGGCTTGTTGTAATTTAGCTTCTTTTAGTTTCCTCTTCAGAGTCCTTTCAGGTTCTGGATCTGCTTCAACAAGAATGTTCTTATTTTTCCTCCTGCTCATATGAAAAAGAGGGACAAAAAAATAATAATAGGGATCCTTTTTACCACAGGTATAGAGGTTCCCCTATGTGAGTAGAAGAAAAGAAGAAGAGAAAATCTGAACTCAGAGAGAGAGAGGGGGTTCGGATTTTTGGTGAGTGAGGAAGAGAATTTTCGAAAATTATTTTTGAAAAAGAGTTAGTGATTTTCGAAAATAGTTTTTGAAAAAGGTTAGTAATTTTCGAAAATTAAGAAAAAATAAAAAAGATTTTTTTTTGAAAAAGAGGGAGATATTTTCAAAAATTAGAGAGAGAGGGTTAGTTAGGTAGTTTTGAAAAAGATAAGAAACAAACAAAAAGTTAGTTAGTTAGTTGAAACAAATTTTGAAAATCAATTTTGAAAAGATTAGAAGATAAGAAGTTAGAGAAGATATTTTAAAATCAAATTTTTGAAAAAGATATGTTTTAAAAAGATGAGATAAAAAGATATTTTTGAAAAGATATGATTGAAATTAGTTTTGAAAAAGATTTAATTTTTAAAATCACAATTAATGACTTGATTCACAAGAAATCACAAGATATGATTCTAGAACTTAAAGTTTGAATCTTTCTTAACAGGCAAGTAACAAACTTGAAATTTTTGAATCAAAACATTAATTGATGATATTATTTTCGAAAATTAGGAGATAAAGATAAGAAAAAGATTTTTGAAAATAAATAAGAAAAATGAAAAAGATTTGATTTTTGAAAAAGATAAGATTTTTAAATTGAAAATTTGATTTGACTCATAAAAACAACTAGATTTTAAAAATTTTTGAAAAAGTCAAATCTAATTTTCGAAATTTTGAGAAGAAAAAGAGGAAGATATTTTTTTGATTTTTGAATTTTTTATGATGAGAGAGAAAAACATGAAAAATGATGCAATGCATGAAAATTTTGGATCAAAGTATGTGATGAATGCAAGAACACTATGAATGTCAAGATGAACACCAAGAACACTTTGAATGTCAAGATGAACATCAAGAACTTATTTTTGAAAATTTTTAATGCAAAGAAAACATGCAAGACACCAAACTTAGAAATCTTTCATGTTTAGACTCTATGGATGCAAGAATGCATATGAAAAACAAGAAAAGACACAAAACAAGAAAACATGAAAAACACTATGAATGCATGAATTTTTCGAAAAATGCAAGATGAATATGCAATTGACACCAAACTTAAAATTTGACTAAAGACTCAAACAAGAAACACAAAATATTTTTGATTTTTATGATTTTATGATTTTTTTGGATTTTTTTGAAAATTGATTGAAAAAGAAAAATAAGGATTCTAAAATTTTTAATATGAATTCCATGAATCTTGTCATGTTAGTCTAAAGCTCCAATCTGAGGGTTAGACATGGCTTAATAGCCAGTCAAGCTTTAGCATGTAACATCAGAATATACTGCTCATTACTTATCAAATTAACTTGCCTCTATGCTGATGGCTGGAAGCCCCTATCCAAAAGAATTTAGACATGGCTTTACAGCCAGCCAGGCTTCAACATGCTTCATGAAACTCTAGAATTCATTCTTAAAAATTCTGAAGAAAAATATATTTTTGAAAAGATTTATTTTTTTTTCGAAAACAAAGGAGAAATTTTTGAAAGGTCTTTGAAAAATTTTGAAAATAAAACAAAAAGAAAATTACCTAATCTGAGCAACAAGATGAACCGTCAGTTGTCCAAACTCGAACAATCCCCAGCAACGACGCCAAAAACTTGGTGCACGAAATTGTGATCTCAGGCAACGGCGCTAGAAACTCTGTACGCACGTCTTAATAAATCGTTTTTCATTCACAACTTCGATACAACTAACCAGCAAGTGCACTGGGTCGTCCAAGTAATAAAACCTTACGTGAGTAAGGGTCGATCCCACGGAGATTGTTGGTATGAAGCAAGCTATGGTCATCTTGTAAATCTCAGTCAGGCGGATTCAAATGTGATTGGATTAGATAATTAGATAATTAAAAGATAAATAAAATAGGATAGAAACACTTATGTATATCATTGGTGAGAATTTCAGATAAGTGTATAGAGATGCTTTCGTTCCTCTAAACCTCTGCTTTCCTGCTGTCTTCATCCAATCAGTCTTACTCCTTTCTATGGCTGGCTTTATGTAAGAACATCACCGTTGTTAATGGCTACTTTTGATCCTCTCTGGAAAATGGTCCGATGCGCTGTCACTGCATGGCTAATCGTCTGGAGGCATCACCCTTGTCAATGGCTGCATCCTATCCTCTTGTGAAAATGGTCCAAATGCTCTGTCACAGCACGACTAATCATCTGAGGTTCTCGATCATACTGGAATAGGATTCACCCTCCTTTTGCGTCTGTCACTACGCCCAGCACTCGCGAGTTTGAAGTTTGTCACAGTCATTCAATCCCAGAGTCCTACTCGGAATACCACAGACAAGGTTTAGACTTTCCGGACTCTCATGAATGCCGCCATCAATCTAGCTTATACCACGAAGATTCTGATTAAGAGATCCAAGAGATACTCATTCAATCTAAGGTAGAACGGAAGTGGTTGTCAGACACGCGTTCATAGGGAATGATGATGATTGTCACGTTCATCACATTCAGGTTGAAATGCGAATGAATATCTTAGAAGCGAAATAAGCTGAATTGAATAGAAAAACAGAAGTACTTTGCATTAATCTTTGAGGAACAGTAGAGCTCCACACCTTAATCTATGGAGTATAGAAACTCTACCGTTAAAAAATACATAAGTGAAAGGTTCAGGCATGGCCGAATGGCCAGCCCCCATGATCTAAGAACTAGATGTCCCAAGATGTCAAATACAATAGTAAAAAGTCCTATTTATACTAAACTAGTTACTAGGGTTTACAGAAGTAAGTAATTGATGCATAAATCCACTTCCGGGGCCCACTTGGTGTGTGCTTGGGCTGAGCTTGAATGTTACACGTGCAGAGGTCCTTCTTGGAGTTGAACGCCAGTTTATAACGTATTTCTGGCGTTCAACTCTGGCTTGTAACGTGTTTCTGGCGTTTAACTCAAGACAGCAGCGTAGAACTGGCGTTCAACGCCCTTTTACGTCGTTAAAACTCGGTCAAAGTATGGACTATTATATATTGCTGGAAAGCCCTGGATGTCTACTTTCCAACGCAATTGAAAGCGCGCCATTTTGAGATTTGTAGCTCTAGAAAATCCACTTTGAGTGCAGGGAGGTCAGAATCCAACAACATCCGCAGTCCTTCTTCAAACTCTGAATCTGATTTTTGCTCAAGTCCTTCAATTTCAGCCAGAAAATACCTGAAATCACAGAAAAACACACAAACTCATAGTAAAGTCCAGAAATTTGAATTTATCATAAAAACTAATAAAAACATCCCTAACAGTAACTAGATTATACTAAAAACATACTAAAAACAATGCCAAAAAGCGTATAAGTTATCCGCTCATCAGCCGCCAATAATTCTAGCCTATACCACGAAGGTTCTAATCTTTGATTAGAAACCCAAGAGATACACATTCAAGCTTGATTGCATGTAAAACGGAAGTGGTTGTCAGGCACGCGTTCATAGGTGAGAATGATGATGAGTGTCACGGATCATCACATTCATCAAGTTGAAGAACGAGTGTATATCTTAGAGAAGAAGTAGGCGTGAATTGAATAGAAAAACAGTAGTACTTTGCATTAATTCATGAAGAACAGCAGAGCTCCACACCTTAATCTATGGTGTGTAGAAACTCCACCGTTGAAAATACATAAGAACAAGGTCTAGGTATGGCCGAATGGCCAGCCCTCATAAAGGTCTAAGATAGCATAAGACTAATCAAAGATTAAAATACAATAGCAAAAGGTCCTATTTATAGAGAACTTGTAGCCTAGGGTTTACAGAAATGAGTAAATGATGCAGAAATCCACTTCCGGGGCCCACTTGGTGTGTGCTTGGGCTGAGTATTGAAGCTTTCACGTGTAGAGGCTTTTCTTGGAGTTAAACGCCAGCTTTTGTGCCAGTTTGGGCGTTTAACTCCAGCTTTTATGCCAGTTCTGGCGTTTTGACGCCAGAATTTCTATGCTGACTTGGAACGCCAGTTTGGGCCATCAAATCTTGGGCAAAGTATAGACTATTATATATTTCTGGAAAGCCCCAGATGTCTACTTTCCAACGCAATTGAGAGCGTGCCAATTGGGCTTCTCTAGCTCCAGAAAATCCACTTCGAGTGCAGGGAGGTCAGAATCCAACCGCATCTGCAGTCCTTTTTTTCAGCCTTTGAATCAGATTTTTGCTCAGGTCACTCAATTTCAGCCAGAAAATACCTGAAATCACAGAAAAACACACAAACTCATAGTAAAGTCCAAAAATGTGATTTTTATTTAAAAACTAATAAAAATATAATAAAAGCTAACTAAAATATACTAAAAACATACTAAAAAATAACAAAAAGCGTATAAATTATCCGCTCATCATAACACCAAACTTAAATTGTTGCTTGTCCCCAAGCAACTGAAAATCAAATAGGATAAAAAGAATAGAATACACAATGAATACCAAAAATATCTATGAAGATCAGTTTTAATTAGATGAGCGGGGCTATTAGCTTTCTGCTTCTGAACAGTTTCGGCATCTCACTTTATCCTTTTGAAGTTCAGAATGATTGGCATCTATAGGAACTCAGAATTCAGATGGTGTTATTGATTCTCCTAGTTCAGTATGTTGATTCTTGAACACAACTACTTTATGAGTCTTGGCCGTGACCCAAAGCATTTTGTTTTCCAGTTTTACCACCGGATACATAAATGCCACAGACACATAACTGGGTGAACCTTTTCAGATTGTGACTCAGCTTTGCTAGAGTCCCCAATTAGAGGTGTCCAGAGCTCTTAAGCACACTCTTTTTGCTTTGGACCATGACTTTAACCGCTCAGTCTCAAGTTTTCACTTGACACCTTCACGCCACAAGCACATGGTTAGGGACAACTTGGTTTAGCCGCTTAGGCCAGGATTTTATTCCTGTGGGCCCTCCTATCCACTGATGCTCAAAGCCTTGGATCCTTTTTATTTTACCCTTGCCTTTTGGTTTAAAGGGCTATTGGCTTTTTCTTCTTGCTTTTTCTTTTTCTTTCTTTCTCTTTTTTTTTCGCATATATATTTTTTTCTGCATGCTTTTCACTGCTTTTTCTTACTTCAAGAATCAATTTTATGATTTTTCAGATTATCAAATAACATTTCTCCTTTTCCATCATTCTTTCAAGAGCCAACAATTTTAACATTCATGAATAAAAAATTCAAAAAATATGCACTGTTCAAGCATTCATTCAGAAAGACAAAAGTATTGCCACCACATCAAAATAACTAAACTATTTTAAAATTCGAAATTCTTGCACTTCTTTTTCTTTTTCAATTAAAAACATTTTTCATTTAAGAAAAGTGATGGACTCATTTTCATAGCTTTAAGGCGTAGACACTTGGACAGTAGTGATCATGTAATAAAGACACAAATATAAATAAACATACAGCATAATTTTCGAAAAACAGAAAATAAAGAACAAGGAAATTAAAGAACGGGTCCACCTTAGTGATGGCGGCTAGTTCTTCCTCTTGAAGATCTTATGGAGTGCTTAAGCTCCTCAATGTCTCTTCCTTGCCTTTGTTGCTCCTTGATAAACCCCGATTTTGTGGTTTATCTTGTACTTAATTTGGGTGGTTTTATCAACTTTTCTCACATTTATTCAATGAAATAGCATGGTTTTGTAATTCTCCCTTGATTTGTGCTAAAATGTGAAAACATGCTTTTTAGGCCTTAAAATAGCTAAATTTAATCCACTTTAATTCCATTCGATGCCTTGATATGTTTGTTAAGTGATTTCAGGTTCATAAGGGAAGTATTGGATGGAAGAAGTGAGGAGAAAAGCATGCAAAGTGGGAGAACTCATGAAGAAATTAAAGAACCGTAAAGCTGTCAAGTCTGACCTCTTCGCACTCAATCGACCATAACTTGAGCTACAAAGATCCAAATGAGGCGGTTTTACTTGCGTTGGAAAGCTAACATCTGGAGCTTCGAAATGATATAAAATTTGCCATATGTTGCTTTGCGTTCAGGGGCGCGCATGCGTCATGTACACGTGCGCGCCGATGGAGCACGTGGGTCCACTAAACGGAAATCGTGGCCAGTGATTTCTAGCTCATTTTGGGCCCAATCCAACTCATTTCTGATGCTATTGAACCCAAGGATTGAAGGAGGAATGAACCAAGTAGTCATAGTTTAGTTTTCATCATGTTTTAGGGGTAGAATTTTAGAGAGAGACGCTCTCTCTTCTCTCTAGAATTTAGGATAGTTTAGGTTTAATTTTCTTGAATCTCACTTTTAATTCTTGTTTTAATTTAGTTTTCCTTTTAATTTCTTGTTGTTACATCTTAATCTTCTTGGTTTCTCTTGTTTATTTTCTTTATTTTGTTACTTTTATGTTGATGAACCCTTGTTGGATCTTGTTTACATTTAATGAAATTTAATGTTGATGTTCTTTTAATTGATGATTTAAATTGTTGATTTACTTTCCTTGCAATTTGTAGTTGGTAGATTTTACTATTTCTTGTCATTTATTATGCTTTCCTTTTATGCCTTCCAAGTGTTTTATAAAATGCTTGGTTGGACTTTAGAGTAGATTTTTGAGCATTCTTGGCTTGGAAAGAGTGATTAGGTAATCTTGAGTCATAAAAACCCAACTCATGTTGGTAATCTAGAGTTGTTAGCTAATATTGTTTCCATTGACATTAATCTTTTGCTAATTTAATTAGTAAGTTGATTAGGACTTTTGGATTGAGATTAGCTAGTCTTATTAGACTTTCTCTCATGGAAGATAATATGATACCTTCTTCCAATGTTGGAGATGACGTAATAAGATAAATTCTTGTTTATATTTGTGACATGATTGATTAGTCTTGTTTGACTTTCTCCCTATGTGTTGGAGTTGACTAAATAGGATGAATTAATCATTGCATGACTAGGATAGAAGGCCTATGATCTCAATTCTTGCCATGAATGTCTCTCTTTATTAATTGCTTTCTTTAGTTATTTTCTTGATTTACTTTTCTTGTCATTTAATTTCTTGCCCTCTTATCAACCAAACCCCCCTTGCATTTTCATAGCCAATAATCATACACTTCATTGCAATTCCTCGTGAAATGACCCGGAGTTCAAATACTTCGGTTAGTTTTCATTTGGGGTTTGTTACTTGTGACAACCAAATTTAATTTGATTCAAGGATTGACTATCGGTTTGGACTATACTAACAACGGAATTATTTTATGGAATTCCGAACCGGTATAAGTCCTTGTGTCACTCCTCTCTCATGATTCTTTGATCTTCTCTAATTTCATGAAGGAGGATAGAATGCTCTTGGTGTTCCATCCTTAGTTGTCCCATATTGGAACTTAATTCTCCTAGGGAGGTGTTAATTTGCTCCCAATAATTTTGTGGAGGAAAATGCATTCCTTGAGGCATCTCAGGGATTTCATGATGAGGAATTTCCTCATGCTCTTGTCCATGAGTCGGATCTCTTGTTTGCTCCATCCTTTTCTTAGTGATGGGCTTGTCCTCATCAATGAGGACGTCTTCCTCTATGTCAATTCCAGCTGAATTGCAAAGGTGACAAATAAGATAAGGGAAGGCCAACCTTGACAAAGTAGAGGACTTGTTCGCCACCTTGTAGAGTTCTAGGGATATAACCTCATGAACTTCTACTTCCTCTCCAATCATGATGCTATGGATCATGATAGCCTGGTCTATAGTAACTTCAGACCGGTTGCTAGTGGGAATGATTGAGCGTTGGATGAACTCCAACCATCCCCTAGCCACGGGCTTGAGGTCATGCCTTCTTAGTTGAACTGACTTCCCTCTTGAATCTCTCTTCCATTGAGCGCCCTCTTCACAAATGTCTATGAGGACTTGGTCCAACCTTTGATCAAAGTTGACCCTTTTAGTGTAGGGGTGTGCATCTCCTTGCATCATTGGCAAGTTGAATGTCAACCTTACATTTTCCGGACTAAAATCTAAGTGTTTCTCCCGAACCATTGTAAGCCAATTCTTTGGATCCGGGTTCACACTTTGATCATGGTTCTTGGTGATCCATGCATTGGCATAGAACTATTGAACCATTAAGATTCTGACTTGTTGAATGGGGTTGGTGAGAACTTCCCAACCTCTTCTTCGAATCTCATGTCGGATCTCTGGATATTCACCCTTTTTAAGCTTGAAAGGGACCTCGGGAATCACTTTCTTCTTGGCCACAACTTCATAAAAGTGGTCTTGATGCACCCTTGAGATGAATCTCTCCATCTCCCATGACTCAGAGGTGGAAGCTTTTGCCTTCTCTTTCCTCTTTCTAGAGGTTTCTCTGGCCTTTGGTGCCATAAATGGTTATGGAAAAACAAAAAGCAATGCTTTTACCACACCAAACTTAGAAGGTTTGCTCGTCCTCGAGCAAAAGAAGAATGAGGAGAGTAGAGGAAGAAGAAATAGAGGAGATGGAAGGGGGAGAGGGTAAGGTTTGGCCATGTATGGGTGGGTTTGGGAGGGAAAGTGGTTTGAATTTGAATGGTGAGGTAGGTAGGGTTTATGATGGATGGATGTGGGTTGGTGAAGGGTTTATGGAGAAGAGGGTAAGATTTGATAGGTGAGGGGTTTTTGGGGAAGAGTTATTGAGTTGATTGGTGAAGGGTATTTGGGGAAGAGTATTATGAAAAGGTGTGAAGAGAGAGAGAGAGTGAGTTAAGGTTGGTGGGGATCCTGTAGGGTCCACAGATCCTGAGGTGTCAAGGATTTCTCATCCTTGCACTAATTAGGCGTGCAAAATGCCCTCTGCTGCTAATCCTGGCATTAAACGCTAGGTTGCTGCCCATTTCTGGCATTTAACGCCAGCTTCTTGCCCTTTTTCTGGCGTTAAACGCCAGTCTGGTGCCCATTTCTGGCGTTAGATGCCCATAATGGTGCCAGACTGGGTGTTTAACGCCCATTCTGCTGCCCTTACTGGCGTTTAAACGCCAATAGCCTTCTCCTCCAGGGTGTGCTATTTTTCATTCTGTTTTTCAGTTTGTTTTTGCTTTTTCAATTGTTTTTGTGACTTCACATGATCATCAACCTACAGAAAGCATAAAATAACAATGGAAAATAGAAATTTAACATAGATAAGTAAAATTTGGGTTGCCTCCCAACAAGCGCTTCTTTAATGTCAGTAGCTTGACAGTGGGCTCTCATGGAGCCTCACAGATACTCAGAGCATGCTGATGGCCTCTCAACACCAAATTTAGAGTTTGGTTGTGGCCTCCTGATGAGCGGATAATTTATACGCTTTTTGGCATTGTTTTTAGTATGTTTTTAGTATGTTTTAGTTTGTTTTTATTATATTTTTATTAGTTTTTAAATAAAAATCATATTTCTAGACTTTACTATGAGTTTGTGTATTTTTTGTGATTTCAGGTATTTTCTGGCTGAAATTGAGGGACCTGAGCAAAAATCTGATTCAGAGGCTGAAAAAGGACTGCAGATGCTGTTGGATTCTGACCTCCGTGCACTCTAAACGGCTTTTCTAGAGATACAGAACTCCAATTGGCGCGCTTTTAATTGAGTTGGAAAGTAGACATCATGGGCTTTCTAGTAATATATAATAGTCTATACTTTGCCCGAGATTTGATGGCCCAAACCGGCATTCCAAGTCAGCATAAAAATTCTGGCGTCAAAACGCCAGAACTGGCATAAAAGCTGGAGTTAAACGCCCAAACTGGCACAAAAGCTAGCGTTTAACTCCAAGAAAAGTCTCCACATGTGAAAGCTTCAATGCTCAGCCCAAGTACACACCAAGTGGGCCCGGAAGAAGATCTCTGCATTAATTACCTATTTCTGTAACCCTAGGCTACTAGTTTTCTATAAATAGGACCTTTTGCTATTGTATTTTCATACTTTCATATACCTTTGGATTTCTATGTTCACGTTTGGGGGCTGGCCATTTGGCCATGCCTAGACCTTTTGTTCTTATGTATTTTCAACGGTGGAGTTTCTACACACCATAGATTAAGGTGTGGAGCTCTGCTGTTCCTCATGAATTAATGCAAAGTACTATTGTTTTTCTATTCAACTCAAGCCTATTTCTTCTCTAAGATAAACACTCGTTCTTCAACTTGATGAATGTGATGATCCGTGACACTCATCATCATTCTCACCTATGAACGCGTGCCTGACAACCACTTCCGTTCTACTAGCAATAGCTTGAGTGCGTATCTCTTAGCCTCCTGGTTCATGACGCATGGTTGCCTCGCCTGACAACCGAGCCTTCCATTCCATGAGATCAGAGTCTTCATGGTATAGGCGAGAATCAATTGGCAGCATTCTTGAGATCCGGAAAGTCTAAACCTTGTCTGTGGTATTCCGAGTAGGATTTGGGAAGGGATGACTGTGACTAGCTTCAAACTCGCGAGTGTTGGGCGTAGTGACAGACGCAAAAGGATCAATGGATCCTATTCCGACATGATCGAGAATCGACAGATGATTAGCCGTGCGGTGACAGCGCATTTGGACCATTTTCACTGAGAGGACGGGAGGTAGCCATTGACAACGGTGAAACCCAACATAAGCTTGCCATGGAAAGGAGTATGAATGATTGGATGAAGGCAATAGGAAAGCAGAAGTTTAGGAGGAACAAAGCATCTTCATGCGCTTATCTAAAATTCTCACCAATGAATTACATAAGTATCTCTATCCTATTTTATGTTCTATTCATATTTTAATTATCAATCCTCCATAACCATTTGAATCCGCCTGACTGAGATTTACAAGCTGACCATAGCTTGCTTCAAGCCGACAATCTCCGTGGGATCGACCCTTACTCACGTAAGGTTTATTACTTGGATGACCCAGTGCACTTGCTGGTTAGTTGTGCGGAGTTGTGACAAAGAGTTGAGATTACAATTGTGCGTACCAAGTTGTTGGCGCCATTGATAATCACAATTTCGTGCACCACCTCCCAACACCAAACTTAGAGTTTGAATGTGGGGATTTTGTTTGACTCTGTATTGAGAAAAGCTTTTCATGCTTCCTTTCCATGGTTACAGAGGGAGATCCTTGAGCTTTAAACACAAAGGAGTCCTCATTCACTTGAAGGACCAATTCTCCTCTGTCAACATCAATCACAGCTTTTGTTGTGGCTAGGAAGGGTCTGCCAAGGATGATGGATTCATCCATACACTTTCCAATATCTAGGATTATGAAATCAGCAGGGATGTAGTGGTCTTCAACCTTTACTAAGACATCCTCTACAAGTCCATAAGCCTGTTTCCTTGAATTGTCTGCCATCTCTAGTGAGATTCTTGCAGCTTGTACCTCAATGATTCCTAGCTTCTCCATTACAGAGAGAGGCATGAGGTTTATGCTTGACCCTAGGTCACACAGAGCCTTCTCAAAGGTTATGGTTCCTATGGTACAAGGTATTGAGAACTTTCCAGGATCTTGTCTCTTTAGAGGTAATTTCTGCCTAGTCAAGTCATCCAGTTCTTTGGTGAGCAAGGGAGTTTCATCCTCCCAAGTCTCATTACCAAATAGCTTGGCATTTAACTTCATGATTTCTCCAAGGTACTTAGCAACTTGCTCTTCAGTAACATCTTCATCTTCTTCAGAGGAAGAATACTCATCAGAGCTCATGAATGGCAAAGGTAAATTCAATGGAATCTCTATGGTCTCTGTATGAGCCTCAGATTCCCATGGTTCCTCATTAGGGAACTCCTTGGAGGCCAGTGGACGTCCATTGAGGTCTTCCTCAGTGGAGATCACTGCCTCTTCCTCCTCTCCAGGTTCGGCCGTGTGGGGTATGTTGATGGCCTTGCACTCTCCTTTTGGATTATCTTCTTTATTGCTTGGAAGAGTACTAGGAGGGAGTTCAGTAACTTTCTTGCTCAGCTGACCCACTTGTGCCTCCAAATTTCTAATGGAGGACCTTGTTTCAGTCATGAAACTTTGAGTGGTTTTAATTAGATCAGAGACTACAGTTGCTAAGTCAGAGTGGCTCTGCTTAAAATTCTCTGTCTGTTGCTGAGAAGATGATAGAAAGGGCTTGCTATTGCTAAACCTATTTCTTCCACCATTATTGTTGTTGAAGCCTTGTTGAGGCCTCTGTTGATCCTTCCATGAGAGGTTTGGATGATTTCTCCATGAAGGATTATAGGTGTTTCCATAGGGTTCTCCCATGTAATTCACCTCTTCCATTGCTGGGTTCTCAGGATCATAAGCTTCTTCTTCAGATGAAGCTTCTTTGGTACTGCCTGTTGCTGCTTGCATTCCAGACAGACTTTGAGAAATCATATTGACTTGTTGAGTCAATATTTTGTTCTGAGCTAATATGGCATTCAGAGTATCAATTTCAAGAATTCCTTTCTTCTGATTTGTCCCATTGTTCACAGGATTCCTTTCAGAAGTGTACATGAATTGGTTATTTGCAACCATTTCAATGAGTTCTTGAGCTTCTGCAGGCGTTTTCTTCAGATGAAGAGATCCTCCAGTAGAGTTGTCCAATGACATCTTGGACAGTTCAGATAGACCATCATAGAAGATACCTATGATGCTCCATTCTAAAAGCATGTCAGAAGGACACCTTCTGATCAATTGTTTGTATCTTTCCCAAGCTTCATAGAGGGATTCACCTTCCTTCTGTCTGAAGGTTTGGGCTTCCACTCTAAGCTTGCTCAATTTTTGAGGTGGAAAGAACTTTGCCAAGAAGGCATTGACTAGCTTTTCCCAAGAGTTCAGGCTTTCTTCAGGTTGTGAATCCAACCATGTTCTAGCTCTGTCTCTTACAGCAAAGGGAAAAAGCATAAGCTTGTAGACCTCGGGATCAACCCCATTGGTCTTGACAGTGTCACAGATTTGCAAGAATTCAGCTAAGAACTGATGAGGATCTTCCAATGGAAGTCCATGAAACTTGCAATTCTGTTGCATCAGAGAAACTAATTGAGGCTTAAGCTCAAAGTTGTTTGCTCCAATGGCAGGGATTGAGATGCTTCTCCCATAGAAGTTAGGAGTAGGTGCAGTAAAGTCACCAAGCACCTTCCTTGCATTGTTGGCGTTGTTGTTGTTTTCGGCTGCCATGGCTTCTTCTTGTTTGAAAAGTTCTGTTAGGTCCTCTATAGAGAGTTGTACTTTAGCTTCTCTTAGCTTTCTCTTCAAGGTCCTTTCAAGTTTAGGATCAGCTTCAACAAGGATGCCTTTGTCCTTGCTCCTGCTCATATGAAAAGAGAGGAGAAGAAAATATGGAATCCTCTATGTCACAGTATAGAGATTCCTTGAGGTGTCAGAGGAAAATAAAAATAGAAGGATGAGGTAGAGAAGAGAGCATTCAAACTTATCAAGAGAGATAGAGTTCGAATTGTTGATAATGTAGAGGTGTTAGTCCTTTAAATAGAAGGATGTGAGAAGAGGGGAAGAATTTTTGAAAATAAATTAAAAAGATTTTGAAATAATAAAAAGAAATTTGAAAATTTGATTGATGATTTTCGAAAATCAAGATTGGGAAAGAAATTAAGTGATTTTTGAAAAAGATTTTGAAATTAGAAATCAAAGAGATATGATTGAAACTTAAGTTTGAAAAAGATGTGATTGAAAAGATATGATTGAAAAGATATGAATTGAGAATTTAAAGAAAGGAAAGTCTTAAAATTAAAGTTGATTACTTGACTAACAAGAAATTAAAAGATATGATTCTAGAATTTAAAATATGATCCTTTCTTAATAGGCAAGTAACAACTAGAAAATTTTGAATTAAATCATTAATTGTAACAAATATTTTCAAAAATAGTAATAAATAAAAAAATTGAAAAGAAATTGATTTTGAAAGGATATAATTGAAAAGATGTGATTTGAAAAAGATTTGATTTTGAAAAATTATGAAAACTTGAAAAAGATTTGAATTAAAAACAAAATCTTCCCTCTAGTGTCCTCCTGGCGTTAAACTCCCAGAATGGCATCCATTCTGGCGTTTAACGCCCAAAATGCTACCTTTTTGGGCGTTTAACGCCCAGCCAGGTACCTTGGCTGGCGTTTAAACGCCAGTTTTCCTTTTTCACTGGGTGTTTTGAACGCCCAGCTTTTTCCATGTAATTCCTCTGCTGAATGTTCTGAATCTTCAATTCTCTGTGTTATTGACTTGAAAAGACACAATTTTGAAATTTTTTTGAATTTTTAATGATGAGAAACAATAATAAAAAGAATGCAACTAAGATCAAATAAACAATGCATGCAAGACACCAAACTTAGAAGTTTGTATACTAAGGACTATAACAAATTGAAAATGCATATGAAAATTAACAAAAGACACAAAATAAGAGAAATTAAAGATTAGAGCTATGGAATCATCAAGAACAGCTTGAAGATCAATGAAGAACATATTACAGACAGATATATGTCTTCTGGAATCTGATCCAGCTTGGGATTAGCTACCGCCCTCCTATTAAAGGATTCTGGATCATCCCTTTGTGGAGGTAATTTAAAGATCTCTCTCACCTTGTCAAGATGAAAATAGAGAGTCTTTCCTCGGACCATGGTGCGAAAAGTATGAAACCCTTGTCCATTTTTATTTTGCTTATCTGTCATCCATAGATTTGCATAGAATTCATGGACCATTGTTAATCCAACATTAGTCACAGGGTCGGCCAGGAATTTTCAGCCTTTCTTTTGAATCTACTCTTGGATCTCTGGGTACTCATCTTCTTTTAATTCGAATTTAGCCTCCAGGATCACTGTCCTCTTGCATATTATTTTGTAATAATGTTCTTTATGCTGCTTGGTGTAAAATCTAAAAGGTTTGAAAATAGCTGTTGGGTTGTCTTCTTTCTTGCTTTTTGAAGTGGGATTTCCATTTTTTTGGAGCCATGAAATTCGAATGGAGTGAGAAGGCAAGGCTCTTTCCACACCAAACTTAAAGGTTTGCTCATCCTCGAGCAAAAAGAGGAGAAAGAAGACGAAGAAGAGGAGAGGGATTCGAATGAGATGTGGATGAGGGAATGTGTGGGGCGAATGATATATATAGGGAGGGGTAGGGTGGGTTTTCGAAATTTAATTAGATAAAAGATAAAGAAGATATGGTTCACACTTTGGTAAAAGATAGAAAAAGATAAGTTTTAAAATTTGTTTCATCATCAAAGACATGAAAAAGATACAAAAGATAAGATAAAAAGTATGAGGGGTATGAAAAAGATTTTAAAGTTTAATAAAAGATTTGAAAAATAATTGCAAAAGATATGAAATTTTGAAAAAGATTTGAATAAGAATTGAGAAATATTTGAAAAGATTTTAAATTTGAAAGGGATTTGAAATTGAAAGATGATGGTTGACAGAATCTTGTTTAAAATATATGATTAAAAAGATAAGATTTGGAAAAGATATGTTTCGAAAAAGTCAAAAACCTCCCCTATCTTTGTTGGTCGTTGAACGCCTAGAATACCCCCATTCTGGCATTCAACGCCAACTTTATGCTCCTCCTGGGCATTGAAAGCCCAGATAGTGCCTCCTTGCTAGTGTTCAACGCCAGCTTACCACCCCTTTTTGGGCGTTGAACGCCCAACCAGTTCGCCCTGGCTGGTTGATGAGCGGATATTTTATACGCTTTTTGGGGTTAATTTCATATAGTTTTTAGTATGTTCTAGTTAGTTTTCAGTTTATTTTCATTAGTTTTTAGAAAAAAATTCATATTTCTGGAATTTACTATGAGTTGTGTATTTTTCTGTAATTTCAGGTATTTTCTGGCTGAAATTGAGGGAGCTGAGCAAAAATCTGATTCAGGCTGAAAAAGGACTGCCGATGCTGTTGGATTCTGATCTCTCTGCACTCAAAATGGAATTTCTGGGGCTACAGAACTCCAAATGGCGCGCTTCCAATTTTGTTGGAAAGTAGACATCCAGAGCTTTCCAGCAATATATAATAGTCCATACTTTGCTCAAGAATAGATGACGTAAACTGGCGTTCAACGCCAGATCTCTGCCCAATTCTGGCGTCCAGCGCCAGAAACAAGCTGCAAGTTGGAGTTCAACGCCAGAAAAGGATCCAAAGCTAGCGTTGAATGCCCAAAACAGCCCCAGGAACGTGAAAGCTTTAGTCTCAGTCCCAGCACACACCAAGTGGGCCCCAGAAGTGGATTTCTGCACTATCTGTCATAGTTTACCCATTTTCTGTAAACCTAGGTTACTAGTTTTGTATTTAAACAACTTTTGGGGATTTATTTTGCATCTCATGACATTTTTATCTGAACTTTGTAACTTTTGACGGCATGAGTCTCTAAACTCCATTGTTGGGGGTGAGGTGCTCCGCTGTGTCTCGATGAACTAATGCAAGTATTTCTGTTTTCAAAGAGCTGTAACTGTGACAGTTGCCAAAGAGCTGGTAATCTGCCTCATGGTTACGCCATGCCTCAACAAGGAATCTTGGAGATTGAGTTATTTGACGTATGGGGAATTGACTTCATGGGACCTTTCCCACCATCATTCTCAAACACTTATATTCTGGTGGCAGTTGACTATGTATCAAAATGGGTTGAGGCCATTGCCACACCCACCAATGATACTAAAACAGTGCTGAAGTTCCTCCAGAAACATATCTTTAGCAGGTTTGGTGTCCCTAGAGTACTAATCAGTGATGGGGGCACTCACTTCTGCAACAAACAGCTTTACTCTGCCATGGTCCGGTATGGGATTCGCCACAAGGTGGCGACTCCATATCATCCACAGACTAATGGACAAGCTGAAGTCTCTAACATAGAGCTAAAAAAATCCTAGAACGGACTGTAAGTACCCGTAGAAAGGATTGGGCAAGAAGCTTGGATGATGCTCTGTGGGCATACAGAACAGCATTCAAGACTCCTATAGGGACCTCTCCATACCAACTTGTGTATGGTAAGGCATGTCACCTGCCCGTGGAACTGGAACATAAAGCCTACTGGGCAACCAGATTCTTAAACTTTGATGCCAAATTAGCTGGAGAAAAAAGATTGCTCCAGCTAAATGAGCTAGAGGAATTCAGATTCACTGCTTTCGAAAATGCCAAGCTTTATAAAGAAAAATAAAAAAAATGGCATGACAGGAAGCTGTCATCTAGAATCTTTGAACCAGGACAAAAGGTTCTGTTGTTTAACTCTAGGCTCAGGCTATTCCCCGGGAAACTGAAGTCTCGGTGGAGGGGACCATATGTGATTACAAGTGTATCACCATATGGTTATGTGGAGCTTCAAGATATTGATTCTGATAAGAAGTTCATTGTTAATGGACAGAGAATCAAGCACTATCTTGAAGGAAATGTTGAGCAAGAGTGCTCAAGGCTGAAGCTAGATTAAAAGCTCAGCAAAGTCCAGCTAAAGACAGTAAAGAAGCGCTTGCTGGGAGGCAACCCAGCCATGGGGCATCACTTCCTCTAAGCATTTTGCCCTATTCTTGATTTTATTTATTTATATAAAGTTCACTGATCCTAAGGTAAAGAGTCAATTGTATAAGTTCACAGGGTTACAGAAGGATTCTGCACACAAAACAGAGAAAAAGAGCTCACTGGCAAGAAAACGCCAGTAAAAGTCTGTTTTGGGCGCTCAACGCCTAACAGAAGCATCCACTGGGCGTTGAACGCCAGTGAGGATAGCCATCTGGGCGTTAAACGCCAGAAAGAAGCTCTTTCTGGGCGTTTAACGCCAGATTTACAGCATTCTGGGCGTTCAGAAAAACGCCCAGTAACAAAGGATTTCCTGGCGTTCAACGCCAGAAAGAAGCAGCAGCTGGGCGTTGAACGCCCAGGAGAGGCAGCATTTGGGCGTTGAACGCCCAAAACATGCAGCGTTTGGGCGTTCAAACGCCAGGATGGTGGGGAGGAGGTAAATTCAATTTTTTCTTCATATTTTTCATTTTAATTTTGATTCTCATGCTTCAATTCATGATTTCTTACATAAACATGTTAAGAACCCTGATTTCTAAAATTCCTAATTTCCAAAAACCCTTTTTTTAAAAATATCAAATGTATCTTAATCCATAAGCACCAACCCTTTTTATCCAATTCAACTCTTTTTCAAAATTTTCAAAACAAATCCATCTCTTTTCATTCAAAAATCTTTTCAACTAATTAATATCTTTTTCAAATCCCCACATTATCTTTTTCAAAAATCTTTTATATCTTTTCAATTTTAAACTACATCATCTCTTATCATATCTTCTATCCTATCTTTTCCAAAGCAATCTTTTTTATCATATCTCTTCTAAATTTTCGAACCCACCCCCTCTCTTTAAATATGGGTTCGGCCTTCCTCCCCTTCCATCAACAATTGCACCTAGCTCTCCTTCTATCCCTCTCCTTTCTTTTCTTTTTCTTAAGGACAAGCAAACCTCTAAGTTTGGTGTGTTTATCCGTGATCACTAAGATCATGGCTCCTAAGGGAAAACAACCCACTTTAAGAGGCAAGAAAGAGAGTGTTCCAAAACCACTTTGGAATCAAGGGAAGTTCTTATCTAAAGAACATTCAGACCATTATTACAAAATAATGGGTCTAAGATCAGTGATCCCGGAAGTTAGATTCGATTTGAAAGAAGACGAATATCCGGAGATCCAGGAGCGAATTCGAATCAGGAACTGGGAGATCCTAGCTAATCCTGAAACGAAAGTGGGAAGGAATATGGTCCAGGAGTTCTATGCTAATATGTGGCAGACAGACAAGCAAAAACTATCTGGAACTGCTTTCTATGAATATCGAACCGTGGTCAGAGGAAAGATTGTTCATACCAACCCTGACAAGATCAGGGAGATCTTAAAGCTACCTCAGCTGAAAGATGATCCAGACTCTTTCAACAGGAGAATGATGAGAACAGACAAGGGCCTGGATAAGATTCTAGAGGATATATGTATCCCTGGAGCCAGGTGGACCACCGGCACGAAGGGTGTCCCAAATCAACTCAAAAGAGAAGATCTCAAACCAGTCGCCAGAGGATGGCTGGACTTCATTGGGCATTCTCTGCTGCCCACTAGCAACCGTTCTGAAGTCACTGTTAGAAGAGCAGTGATGATCCATTGCATCATGATGGGAAAAGAAGTGGAAGTTCATCAACTGATTTCAACTGAATTCTACAAAATTGCTAACAAAAATTCTAAAGAGGCCAGGTTGGCTTACCCAAGCTTAATTTCTCTGCTCTGCAAGGACGCTGGAGTAAGGATGGGAATAACTGAGTATATCTCAGTCGAGAAACCAATCACCAAAGCATCAATGGAAAAACAACAAGCACATGATGATCCCATCAAGAAGAAAACACAGGAATTTCTCCCAGAAATCCCTCAATCTGAATACTGGGAGTATCTTGAAACATCAGTTACCAAAATGCAAGAAGCTATAGAACAAATAATAAAAGAACAGAAGGAACAAAGTCAAATTCTTTGCTATTTGATTAAAGAACAAGAGGAGTAAGGGCGTGACTTGAGGGAATTGAAGCGCCAGAAGTTATCTCTTGAAGGACCAAGCACCTCACAGATCCGAGGAACATCCACTTTCCAAAACAAAGGTTGTTAAATTCCAATTTCTGCTTTAACTCTGTGATAGTTGTCGTTATAGGAGTTTACCTTAGGAGTCATATAGTAGTAATTAGTATCTATTTTGATTTTATCTCCAATTAAGTTATAGTCTATTTTTCTCATCATCAGCAAACATGAATAAAATAGTAGATCTTTTGAATAAGAGGCAATAAAATTTTGAGTTTTTAATAATAAAAATTCTAATTAGTTACATGTAGTGGTAATGCTTTCTATCTTCTGAATGAATGCTTGAACATTGCATATGTCTTTTGAATTTGTTGTTTAAGACTGTTAAATATGTTGGCTCTTGAAAGAATGATGAACATGAGACATGTTATTGATAATCTGAAAAATCATAAAAATGATTCTTGAAGCAAGAAAAAGCAGCAAAGAACAAGGCTTGCAGAAAAAAAATATATAATATAGAGAAAGAAAAAGAGAAAGCAAGCAGAAAAAGTCAATAGCCCTTAAAACCAAAAGGCAAGGGTAATAAAAAGGATCCCAAGGCTTTGAGCATCAGTGGATAGGAGGGTCTAAGGGAATAAAATCCTGGCCTAAGTGGCTAAACCAAGCTGTCCCTAACCATGTGCTTGTAGCGTGAAGGTGTCAAGTGAAAACTTGAGACTGAGCGGTTAAAGTCAAGGTCCAAAGCAAAAAGAAGAGTGTGCTTAAGAACTCTGGACACCTCTAATTGGGGACTTTAGCAAAGCTGAGTCACAATCTAAAAGGTTCACCCAATTATGTGTTTGTGGCATTTATGTATCCGGTAGTAACACTGGAAAATAAAGTGCTTAGGGCCACGACCAAGACTCATAAAATAGCTGTGTTCAAGAATCATCATACTGAAATAGGAGAATCAATAACACTATCTGAATTCTAAGTTCCTATAGATGCCAATCACTCTGAGCTTTAATGGATAAAGTGAGATGCCAAAACTGTTCGGAAGCAAAAAGCTACTAGTCCCGCTCATCTAATTAGAATCTGAGTTTCACTCAAAAAAACTCTGAGATATTATTGCTTCTAAACCTATTAGTCTTCTATTTTATTTGTCTAGTTGCTTGAGGACAAGCAACAGTTTAAGTTTGGTGTTGTGATGAGCAGATATTTTATACGTTTTTTGGGATTAATTTCATATAGTTTTTAGTATGTTCTAGTTAGTTTTCAGTTTATTTTCATTAGTTTTTATGAAAAATTCATATTTCTGGACTTTACTATGAGTTGTGTGTTTTTCTGTAATTTCATGTATTTTCTGGCTAAAATTGAGGGAGTTGAGCAAAAATCTGATTCAGGCTAAAAAAGGACTACCGATGTTGTTGGATTCTGACCTCTCTGCACTCAAAATGGAATTTCTGGAGCTACAGAACTCCAAATGGCGCGCTTCCAATTGTGTTGGAAAGTAGACATCCAGAGCTTTCCAGCAATATATAATAGTCCATACTTTGCTCAAGGATAGATGACGTAAACTGGCGTTCAATGCCAGCTCTCTGCCCAATTCTGGCGTCCAGCGCCAGAAACAAGCTGCAAGTTGGAGTTCAACGCCAGAAAAGGATCCAAAGCTGGTGTTGATTGCCCAAAACAGCCCCAGGAACATGAAAGCTTTAGTCTCAGCCCCAGCACACACCAAATGGGCCCCAGAAGTGAATTTCTTCACTATCTGTTATAGTTTACTCATTTTCTGTAAACCTAGGTTACTAGTTTTGTATTTAAACAACTTTTGGGGATTTATTTTGCATCTCATGACATTTTTATCTGAACTTTGTAACTTTTGACGGCATGAGTCTCTAAACTCCATTGTTTGGGGTGAGGAGCTCCGCTGTGTCTCGATGAACTAATGCAAGTATTTCTGTTTTCCGTTCAAACATGCGTGTTCCTATCTAAGATATCCATTCGCGCCTCATTATGTAGAAGGTGATGATCCGTGACACTCATCACCTTCCTCACTCCATGAACGTGTGTCTGACAATCACTTCCGTTCTACATCAGATTGAATGAATATCTCTTAGATTCCTTAATCAGAATCTCCGTGGTATAAGCTAGATTGATGGCAGCATTCATGAGAATCCAAAAAGTCTAAACCTTGTCTGTGGTATTCCGAGTAGGATTCTGGGATTGAATGGCTGTGACGAACTTCAAACTCACGAGTGCTGGGCGTAGTGACAGACGCAAAAGGATAGTAAATTCTATTCCGGTATGATTGAGAACCTGCAGATGATTAGCTGTGCGGTGAGAGTGCACTTGGACCCTTTTCACTGGAAGGATGGATGGTAGCCATTGACAACGGTGATCCACCAACATACAGCTTGCCATAGGAGGACGTGCATGCGTGAATTAGAAACAGAGGAAAGCAGAATTTCAGAAGACAAAGCATCTCCAAAACTCCAACATATTCTCTATTACTGCATAACAAGTAACTTTTAATTTATGCTCCCTTGTTCATTTGCAAGTCAATTGATAACCACCAATTAATATCCTGACTGAGAATTGCAAGATAACCATAGCTTGCTTCAAACCAACAATCTCTGTGGGATCGACCCTTACTCACGTAAGGTATTACTTGGACGACCCAGTGCACTTGCTGGTTAGTGGTACGAGTTGTGAAACGTGTTATTCATAATTTGTGCACCACTGGTGTTCAATGCCAGCTTTCTTCCCCGTTCAGGGCGTTGAATGCCCAGCCAGTGCTCCATGGCTGGCGGTCAATGCCAGGCTTGTTGCTCCTTAAGGGCGTTGAATGCCCATCCTTCCATTTTGTCTGGCATTCAATGCCAGCAAGAGGCTTTTCCCAGGGTGCTCTGTTCTAGGAGGTACACATGATTATAAACATTAGAAAGCAAAGTAACTATGAAAAATACTTGAAATTTCAAGAAAACTAGATTAAATGAGAACAACTAAAGAAACTGAAAACAATAAGATGTTACTATTTTTTGGGTTACCTCCCAACAAGTGCTTCTTTACTGTCGTTTAGCTGGACTTCACTGCGCTCATGTCAGCAACACGGTGGATTTCTCCTGTTCAACTTCACCACCTGTTCATACCCTGACACGAGCTTTAGGGTCGGGTCGGCAGAAGACCGAAAAGGCCGACCTCATGAAGGGCTCTCTCATCACCGACCTTTTCTGGAAGAGCTTGGAAGACCACAAAGAAGCCCAAAGAGGCCCAGCACAGCAAGGCTACTGCCCACCAGAAGGTGGTTGCCCCAAAGATATAATCTTATCTAAAAGATATAAGATAAGATAAGGATCTTTCCCGCAAAGAAGATCACCAAATATCACTATAAATACACTAGAGGCCCCAGGTACCACCACCCAACCCCCCGCAAGGAGCTCGGATAGGCAGCACCTCCACACCAGTGGATCGGAGAACGACGCCCAAAGACGACCCGAATCTTACGTCCGGTCCAAACTCAACATTTCAGGTAACACCCGGAACATTGGCGCCGTTGCTGGCGACCTGGAAGTCATCCCATACCATGGCAAAAAACCAACAAGAGGACGGCCACATCGCGTCCGACTTGGGAGAGCGAGCACAGATGGAAGACCTTAACACTGCACTCCCCCCACCACCAGGCCACGGGAAAACCACCCCTGTAAGCTCAAACTCGAAGAAAACCCTCTCGGACGCAAGACATCCTGAGAATGAAAAACACTCTCATACAACTGACATACTGAACGTGGTCCACGAGCATCAAGATCGTTTGAAGAATCTCGAGTGCGAGGCTGAACGCCAGCGGGAGGCCAAGCACCAGCGGGAGGCCAAACGAGACCTTAGAAGGAAAGTAAGCCGACACCAAGAGCTAGAGAAAAAGCTCCAAAAGCTCGAAACTGACCTCCGAAGTCGTGCTGCACGAACCGACCGCGAACCTAACCCCTCCAAAGAACAACACCTGTTCACAGAACAAATCATGAAAGAAAAAGTCCCCAAGGATTTCAAACCCCGCGAAATAGATCTCTACGATGGGACGTCCGATCCCAGCTACCATCTCAACAACTTTAGGAGTTGGATGTACCTCACCGAGGCCTCCGACGTAACTCGCTGCAAAGCTTTCCTAACCACCCTCACCAAGACAGCTATAAAGTGGTTCGAAAACTTACCCCCAAGGTCAATAACCAGCTTCGAAGACCTCACCAAAAAATCTTGGCCAGGTTCTCTATCCAAAAGGAAAAGACTAAGCATGCCCCAAGTCTACTAGAAATCAAGCAAAGAGATCGAGAATGTCTATGAGCACTACAAGATTTCTGTTTGTTTATGGGAGTTTTTTTGTGGAAGTTTTAAAAAACCTCCATAACATATTTTATTTTGGTAAAATATAAAACCCCCATTGATTAATGCCAACTTAAACTTCTAAGCCCAATTGTCCAAACAAATAGCCAGTTCTTAATCTCCTGCTCTGGTTAAACCCAAACAAATTTCATTTCAAACAAAAATTTGTCCAAAAATTAAAAGAGGACGAAGAGTGAGATATGATGAAACCCTAGATCTACTCGCCGCCATTGCATTTATCTCTCGCCATTATCACCATCAAACTCGCCGTAGCGTCTGAGATCAGAGGGAGAGTAAGCTCGACGCTGCTGCCATTCATGTCTTTGTCGTTGTCGGCATCAAGCTTCTACATCAATGTTGTCTCCTTCATCTACATGCAATAACTTTTGAGATTAGAGAAGAGTGAGTTCGTAGCCACCGCCGGTGCCGCCATCAAGCTTATCCATAAACGTGTTTGGTTTTCTCCGCAATCACCTAAGGTAAGTTTTTATTTGTTAATTTTTCTTTTTCATTGTTATTTATTTAACTCAATTTAGTTATTCTTTTGTTTCTCTCTATATTTCATGCCTATATAGCATGGTTATAATTTGATACAAAGAGAGATCGTGGCGGTGGTAGTGCGACAGTGGTGGCGATGGTAGAGCAGAGAATAGTTCCTCAGTTGTCCCAGAAGGTGAAAAAGAGTTGGCAGGTTAAAATACACTTTAATTGTTTGATTTGATCCTAGTTGTGTGTAGGTTTAAGTGTTTTTCTTTGTATAAAAAGAAATAAAAAGCTTTGATGGAAGTTGTAGTCATATCATCTTTGATTGTTTTTGTTCTGTTGCAGATGAGAAACTTCACAAAGGAAGAGATTCTTTGGAAAAATTGAGAAACATTTGAATTCTGAAATAGCAATCATTTGTATAGACATTGATGCATACGGAAAAAGAAATGAATTTTTTGTAAGAATGATTCAATATTTCAATTGAAACTGGTTGAGATTGAACTTGTGGAAATGGGACTCCATATGAGATCCCTTTATAAAGGTTGATTCTAATTTGAAGATAACATAAAGATGATTAAGAAGAAACCATTTTGGCATTACTGATTTAGATTTTGTGCTTAGGATTATGCGTTTATTCTGGTTGCTCTGTTGTTCTTAGGTGATTTGATATAATTGTAACTATGATGGAATTGTTGAAGGACTGCAAATAATTGAAGCATGTGTCACCTTGGATCTTCAAGAATTTATCTGTTCAGTAAGAATCTGTTACCAACTCTTGTTTTTAATTGGTTATTTGATTCAATTCAGCTCACATCATATACTATAGTAAGTACTCTCCCTGTTACTGTTCAATTATTGTATCCAAATACATTGTATTGTGTTCTTGGGTTGGAGTGGAGTTGCATAATTTTCACTATGATCCATGTCATAAGAACCATATATAGTTTTCATTTGCAGTGGACATAAATCACATTTGATTTGATAGATTAGTTGTCAATACTGAAATTTCTGTTATATGATTAATATTGTATGTTTTCTATAATGCTTCAGACATGGGATCAAGAACTTCGCTTTTCCATGGTTGATGGAGACTTTAAGAAGTTTGATGGCAAATTGTCTGTACAGTCTTTTTATTTGAGAATATGGCAATTGGACACTTGTAAGCTTCGTTAGATTCTTTAAATCACTTCATTCTGCTAATCATTTGCTTCCTCTTTTTCTTAGTCAACATAGTAATTAAACACTTCAAAAGCTGCTAAAACCTATGACTACTTTCTTTCTTCTTTATTGATATTTGTCTAGATTTGATTAATATATGTTAGAGTCATGTCGTGTGGGAAACAGTAATTTTGAAGAAGAAGAAGAAGAATAGATGATGGTCAAATTTGAGAGGGATAAACATAAATTAAAGGAAGATTGGGACAGACAAATTTTTAACCATAAAAAGCAAAATAGGTTTGTGTTTGTATCCTTCGGAGTTATGGCTAAGTGCTCTTCTTCTTCATCTTTTCTTGATTTTAGTATATCTTTTTTAACTTAAATTAACAAAATAATTATTATTAATTTATATATAATTACACTATAAATAGTTATTGAAGAATATTTTAGTCAAATAAATTATTCTTATATGAACACTTTTCTTTTTTCTGATTTAATTACCATAATAATAATTAATTTATGCAGATTTATGACATGAACCTTTCCAATGTATTTGGACATAAATGTGTCTAGATACATTGATTTTCTGATGTACCGGAAAAGTAAGAGTGCTAATTGAAATGGAGGGAGTAGTTTTCTCTTGATCTCATTATGTTTATTGAACAGTACTCCTATTCATGCAGCCTAATGCGATAGAAAATGGTCCCTATGATTATACCAGAAGTGGAAATCCCACTCGAAATGCTTTAGAAAGGTTCACTATGTCCTGTTAGTTGTGTTTGTTTACCATTGCAACTGCGAATATTGTGGCATTAATGTTTTCTTTTCTCACGATGTTTTACCTTGCATGTTGTGTTCTCAGTTTGTTGGCGAAACTTTATAAGGCGGATAGAGCCCTATGCTTCACCAGTGGAATGGCTACTTTGAGTGCTATTTCTCATCTTGCTCAAGCTGGTGCCTTTTCTTTCTTCATTGTGCTATAATCTAGTTTTTCTTCATTTTTAGTTGTGAAATTTAGATTAGATTCATCACTGAGTATTTAAGAATATGAGTAGTTACATACTTTGGAGTCTCTGCATGCATTCACTCATGCAGTACAGTGTCATCACTATTGGTATTTTTCCTAGATTATTTGTTTGTTGGATTCATTTTAAAAACTTACCGATTAATGCACTATGGGACTGAAAGCCATGAATTCCCAAAGGACTGTTCTTTTTCCCCCTTTTTGATGCAAAAATTATATTTTCTGATATTTGGCGTTGATAATATAATATAATGTAGGTGAGGAAATTGTTGTTGGAGATGATCTATATGGTGGAACAGACAGGTTGCTGTCCCGAGTAATTCCAAAGAATGGCATTGCTGTCCTAAGTAATTCCAAAAATTATATTTTTATAATCATGATTTTGGCTTTGACTATGGAATATTCTTTGGTGGTTTCTTCTCACAATAATGATATTTTTACCCTTTATTAATTCATTCACAGAAAATATTTGAGATGGCTCAAGCACACGGTGCTCTGGTGTTGGTGGATAATAGTATAATATCACCTGTGTTGTCTCGGCCATTAGAATTTGGAGTAGGTATAAGCATTATTATTAATTTTTATTATTATTACTATTATTTGACGGTATAAGCATTATAAGGCAATGTCAATAAACATATTCTCCCACTTTTCTTGTATTTTATATTTTGGTCACTTGATACTATATTCTTATCCTAATATTCACTCCATTTTTGTTGAGTAGAAATATATATTGGATGATATTTCTAAAAACCTCTAGAAATATATATTGCAGCAACTGTCTTGAAGCCTTTTGTGACAGTGATCCTTCCACCATATGACCTTAATTTTTTTATCATGTGTTCATATCTTTGGATGACTAAAGTGAGATAGAATCAAAACTATACAATAATAAATTGATGGATTTGAATCCACTACAGATTTGCTAGCAGAGGTGTGTAGAAGAGAGATTGAAGCAAACATTAAACCTGATCCAGATATCGATGTTTATATGAAAGTAAGAATAGTACTGAAACTATACTAACTAATACACCTATTATTTTGAAACTTCAAATAATTCACAATTATTACTGTAAATGTTTGAACTTGTATGTGTCTTTTTGTATCTTATGATTCTCAGGCCAAAGCAGTTGGAGGCAACAAAGCGAATATTATAACAGATTACATTCTAAGGGTAAAATCATATTCATACACTCAACACATAATTAAGTCATTACAATTAAGAATATAA
Organism: Arachis ipaensis; assembly: GCF_059453495.1. Classification (NCBI taxonomy): domain Eukaryota; kingdom Viridiplantae; phylum Streptophyta; class Magnoliopsida; order Fabales; family Fabaceae; genus Arachis; species Arachis ipaensis. The sequence goes on from NC_142439.1 coordinate 101,643,604, forward strand.
CAGATTCAATCTTCTTGATTCTTTCAAGTTATCATCATTTCATTGGCAATGTATTTTCAGGTTTTGGGACTTGAGATCTGTGCAGATACTTTTATGGGAAATGCAATGTTAAGAGGTATCTTTTGTGGCATAAATTATCTACTCTACAAACATTTTTCCCCTGGTCTGTCTCACCATATATATGTTTGTAAGTTGTAACACTTGAAAGATGATACTTAATTTAGTCTTTAATTACTTAGCATTGACTTTTGAGAACAAAATTTCAACCATTATACCCGTGATCTATTCTATTATTATAGCTAGTTTTCCCAACTTGATGCAAGCTATTATTACATGTGTATATAAACAGAAAAACTCATATCTATTTGGTCTTCTAAAGATATATGCATGATTTCATTCTTGGTCTGTTTCTTCTATATATGTTGTTGCATGCTATTTTATTTCAGTACATGCATATATGACATCCTCCTCTGTAGATTCTAATATAACTCAATTCAGTCTATATCCATTTTAGTGTGAACTAAATACGAAAGCACACAATTAAAACAACAAATTGGAAGAATATAATAAACTAGTTACAACCTCAAGCAAAGAGACCATATATATATATATATATATAGTTTAATTAAGGATGTGGATTTATTATTCGGTCTTACTTGCATATAATGTTATTATGCGTTCCTGCACTTATTTATTGATCACCTTAATAATTGCATACTTTGACTATTATGTGTTGGATGAAATTTAATTTTTCTTTTGGACAGGTTCCTGGAAATGATAATCCTTCTGTTTTGATATCTTTTGCCTCAAAAACACTTAGTGCTGGTCAAATTATTTTAAAGCTGCATGTTATTGAGATGGATGCATAGTCAGGTTTGCATACTTTTGCCTCTCACACGTGTCTCCTATGTTTTTATTCTATGGCAACATGGGTGTTACACAATGATCCTAAGGTTTGGAATTGAGAAGAGTTTTTACGTTTGGAAAATGATTCGTTCTCTATTTTCATCACCAATCTGCCACAAGATGTCTCCAAAAAGGAAGTATTTCAGTTGTTCCAATGGACGGGGCAAATCAACGACATCTATCTAGCTTGAAAAATGAAAAATGAGAAGGTGTACTTGTTTGCGTTTGTTCGATATACAACGAAAGGGGGGCATTGAAGGCAATAACAGAAATGCATCAAACAAGTATAAGGGGGAAAATAATCTCAGTAAGTGAGGCTAAGTATAGAAGGCCAATGGAAGGAAATAGTTTTGGGATACGCAAGGGTGACAATGCAAGACCTGAGATAGAGAACAGGCAACCTTGGAAAGGGAAAAGTCCGATACGAGTGGAAGAAACAAAGAATGCTACATCTACCAAGGACCCGCACAGAAACGGTTGGACGAAAAAGGTTGAAGTTTCAATAGCAAAAGAGAATTTCGCCTGGCTGCTGAAGAGTCTGGTAGGAGGAACAACGACGGCAATTAACTTCATGTCGCTACAGAGAGCGATCAAAAAGAATTTTTCTCAAGTTGTTGAAGTGAGAGAACTTGGAGCATATAAAGCCTTGCTAGTTTTTGACACTGTGAAGAATGCGGAAGAAGCGTTCACATTCAAAATGAATTGCTTCCTACAGTTCTTTCATAGTGTGTGGAGATGGGAGGAATCGAAACGTAGTGAGACTAGAAGAGTCTGGCTGGAATGTTTTGGAGTGCCGTTACATATTTGGTCAGTGGAGACGTTCAACAGGATAGGCAGACTATGGGGAGAAGTAATCAAGTGTGATGAAAGGATGGCTTCAGCCTTATCGTTCAGTTCTAGTCGTGTGCTAATTGATACTTGTGTGTTTGATGTTATCAAAGAATGGGTGCATATTACCGTCGGTACTAGTGGCTTTGATGTCTTTGTAAAAGAGGTGGGACATGAGGTGTATGGAGATAATAGTTTTCTGGAGGATGCAAATGTACGGGAAAGAGGCAAAAGTTCTAATTCACAGTCTGGTGGAAGGGAGGTGATGGGGGCGATGTGGGATCCGGAGACCGAGATCATCATGGAACGGGAAACTACCAGAGATAAAGACAAGGGTAGAATGGTAACATCAGATATTTTTTTGAACGAATGCAATCAAGAAAATTTAAAACAGGATTAAATGCAAATGGAAACGGATTATTTCAGAACAAATACGGATATTTGCATTGATGACGGAAGTGGGTCCAAAGGGAAGGTGTCACGTATGCAATGTTCGAAATGTGGGGGTATGGGCTCCAATAATCAATCGACCCAAATACAAGGCACCATGCCTTGCCTCCTGATGGATCATAGAGGAACTGGGCTGGTTGAGAAGAAACGAATGGGCTGTGCGGGTGAATCACAAGAGACGGGCCAGATGGATGGGTCGGGTCAGGTATATATCGGGTGCGTAGGGTCGGGTCATGTGAAACGATCCGTGACCACTGCTGGGCTCTGCGACACGGGCTGTTCACTGCAGCACTTTCTGTTCACTACTCACACTGCCTTGAAGGAAAGCACCGTGCGTCCCCTTGAGCGGATGGGTCTGGACTCAGCTACGCGTCCCTCTGTGCTGCCGGGGCCTGATCCGGCGACGCATCTTCGAAGCCAGCGGCCAGGAAATGGTGAAGGCATAGTGGAGAGCTAGCCAACGAAGGTACATGAGGATCGCCATGACCAAGGTGAGGCAGGAGAGGAGTCGGATGGAAGAGGGGTGGACCACGGGACTCAGGAAAGTGACAGTGTGCAATTCCAGAAGGACAACAGTAATGCTGCGGAGATCAGAGAGAAGGATGAAGCTGCAAAAAATAAAGAGGTGGAAGGCAAGGACACAGAAGAGGTAGGATCTAATGTGGAAGAGGAAGAAACGACTCAGGATGCTGATCAGACACGCATGCAGGAAGATCATCTAGCCGAAAATACAGAAACATGGAAGTTAGCTGTGGAGTCTGGTGCAATTTTTTATGATGAAGAAGAAGATCTTTAGCGATTTTACAAAGCCAGAATGAAGCTCTGGCGGCGAAAAGAAAAATTGCAAAACAAAAGGAGAAAGCAAGAAGGTGTAGGCCCAAACAACATAAAAAGGTGTGTAATATTTCATTTAAATGATTTATAGTTGTTGGAATATTAGAGGTTTAGGAGGGGATGGAAAATTGAGTATGGTGAATGAGTTGAAAAAGAAGTTAAAATTGAATATGCTAGGATTAATTGAAGCCAAGAGGGAGGTAGTGACTAAATTTGATGTTGGTCGGCTGTGGGGTTGTGACACGGTGGGATGAGGATATGTGGAATCAGTAGGAGCCTCTGGCGGTTTATTATTAATGTGGGATGATTTGCTATTTAAACGATTGAACTGCTATAAAGGAGATGGTTGGCTTTGCGTGCAAGGCGTGCTGACAAAAAATAACTTTAAATGTGCATTCTGTTTGGTGTATGGCGCACATGTTCGGAATGAGAAACTGATGATGTAGGAGGAGTTGTGCTATATTGTGGGTTTGTGTCAGGTTCTGTTTTGCTTTATGGGAGACTTTAATGAAATACTAAAGTTGGAGGAAAGAAAAGGCGTAGCTAGTTTACCAGCTTCTGCAGAAGACTTTAAGGAATGGGTGCAAGATTTACAGCTAGTGGATCTACCGCTTACTGATCGAAAATTCACATGGTTTTGAGGTAGTTCTTGTAGCCGAATAGATAGGATTCTTGTCAGTTTGGAGTGGCTTGAGGAGTTCCCAGATACTCGTTTGAAAGGAGGAACTAGGGGGTTATCAGATCATTGCCCGTTGATTCTAGAAGATGCGAGACTTAGTGCTAGTCCATGAGCGTTCCGAAGCTTAGACTCCTGGTTCACACATGAATGGTTTCTGAGGATGGTGAAGGATGAGTGGAGGAACTTGGGTGATTAACAATTTACTAGTAAGCTGAAGGCGTTGACGGTTCCGCTGAGGAGATGGCACAATGACAATTTCGGGGATGTTGACAATAGGGTAAAGAAATTCGAGGAAGAAATTAAGAAGATTGATGACGTGGTTAGTGCTGGCAGTCATGATGGAATATTGGAGGCTAGAAGGAAGGCTCTTGTGACTTGCTGTGCGAAGTGGTATGTGTTCATACCCTGGGTCGAGCTATCCGGCCCGGGATGATCGGCGACACAGCGACCGACCTCTTCAGGTCAGACTACCCGACCTCTTCTAAAAGAGCTCGGCCAAATCTACAGGAAAGCCCAATAAAGGGCCCAAATCGAGGAACACGACCCAAAATCCAAAGGCAATCCCAGCCTATAGAGATAAAGGCGGTTCCCTTGAAGATAAGCTGACTTCATCCAAAACAGGATAAGATAAGATAAGATAACTAACTTATCTTATCAGAAAGGTCAGCCCACACTACTATAAATACACTGGAGCACCCAGGTATAACTCATACTCTGATTCTACATAAAACCTGCTTAATACCTGTGCTAACTTAAGCATCGGAGTCTCTTGCAGGTACCTCCCACCTTCCGGTGGCCAAGGATCAGCAGTGCAGCAAGTCCAACAAGTCGAACACAACAGCTCCGGCTGCCACCAGCCAGCCGGACACGCCATCTCCGACCAGTACAGAAGATCTCATCCGAGATCGACCTCCAGTTTCAGGTAACCCTCGGAACATTGGCGTCGTTTCCTGGGACCTGGAAGGCATCCCAACACCATGGCGGACGGCCATGACAACGACCACAATTCAGATCTGGAAAACAGAACACCGCACAAGAACACAGACACCACGCTAAAGGATACTCCAGAATCCAACAGAGACAAAGACTCATCAAATCCGGGGATAATAGACGCACTTCAAGACCTTTTAAAGCAACTCAAGAAAGAAACTCAACAACAACTAGAGGTCGGAAAGGATCTACAAAGAGAGATACGGCGACGTCGAGAATTGGAAGACAAGTTACAGCAATTAGAAGCCGATCTCAAATTAAAAGCCCCTCGGGTCACTCCTGAGGAAAGCTCACGCAAAGAACATGATCCATTCACCAGGGAAATTATGAAAACCAAAATTCCAAAAGATTTCAAACTCCCGGATATGATTTTGTACGACGGCTCCACCAATCCCAACCATCATCTCAGCAATTTCAGAAGCAGAATGTACCTTACCGATGCCTCAGATGTCGTTCGCTGCAAAGCCTTTCCAACAACCCTCACGAAGACGGCGATCAGATGGTTCGACAGCTTACCTCCCAAGTTCATCTCAAACTTCGACGATCTAGCCGAAAAGTTCCTCGCCAGATTCTCCATCCAGAAAGATAAAGCTAAACACGCCCCCAGTCTACTAGGGATCAAGCAAGGAGATCGGGAGAGCCTCCGCAGCTACATGGAAAGATTCAACAAAACATGCATGGACATACAAAGCTTACCCACGGAGGCCGCCATCATGGGACTTATCAATGGCCTACGAAAGGGACCTTTCAGCCAGTCTATATCAAAAAAAGTACCCGACATCCTTAGACGAAGTGCAGGAACGGGCAGAAAAATACATCAACATGGAAGAAAACGCTCAGTTAGGAGAGACCTCAAAATCGGGGGCCTCCTACCGTGACAAAGACAAGGAATCTAAACGAAAAGAAGACCGACAAGGGGAGAAAATTAAAAAATACCATAATTATACTCCCCTCAGAGCATCCCTAGTCGAAATATAAAAAGAGGTCTGCCATACAGAAAAAATTCCCCCAGCAAGGCCCCTCAAAGGAAAAAGGGGAGGAGGAAATCGGAAGGAATATTGTGAATATCATAGGGTCAGAGGACACGCCACCAACGAATGCTTCGACTTAAAAAATATCATAGAAAAATTGGTAAGGGAAGGAAAATTAGATCGATTCCTGGCCACCCGAGATGATGATCAAAGAAAAAGACGAAGGGATGAAGATACCGAGCGAACAGAACGATCACCTCGGACACCAGAAAGACATGTCCACATGATACATGGCGGATTCGCAGCAGGAGGGATCTCCAAATCTTCCCGCAAAAGGTATCTCAAAGAAGTATATCATGTCGAAGGAGAGAAGGAAGCACTCAACATCCCAGCGATAACATTCACTAAGGAGGATGCGTCTGGCATCATCACAGGACACGACGATCCCATGGTCATCACCATCATATTGGCAAACGCCAACCTACACCGCACCTTAATAGACCAAGGGAGTTCTGCCGACATCTTATTCAAGACAGCCTTTGACAAACTCGGCTTAGAAGAAAAAGAGCTTAAGGCATATCCAAACAGTCTGTTCGGGTTAGGAGATACCCCGGTTCGACCACTGGGATATATATCACTACATACAACCTTCGGAAAAGGAGACCAATCCAGGACCCTCAAAATAGACTACATCGTAGTCGATGTAAGTTCAGCTTACAATGCTCTCATAGGTCGGACAACACTCAACCAACTCGGCGCAATAGTCTCGACCCCACACCTATGTATGAAGTTCCCAACTCCAAAAGGGATAGCCACGATAAAAGCTGACCAAAAGATGGCACGTCGCTGTTATAACGAAAGCCTAAACCTCAGAGGTAAAGGGAAAGAGTTCCACGCAATCGAGTTGGGCGGAGTCCAATGACGAGAAGATCTTCGCCCCCAACCAGAGGGCGAGATAGAAAAAATTCAGATCGGAGACACCTCGGAAAAAATAACTAATATCGGCACAATCCTCAAAGGAGATTTAAAAGAATTGCTAATACAATTCTTACGAGATAATGTCGACCTCTTTGCATAGAAAGCCGCGGACATGCCAGGCATAGACCCTAAGCTATTGTGCCACAAGTTGGCGGTCTACCCAGGATCTCGACCGGTACAGCAGAGACGAAGAAAGCTTGGGCCAGAGCGATCCCAGGCTGTGGAAGAGCAAGTACAGGCACTACTGGAAGCTGGATTTATAAGAGAAGTTAAATACCCACTATGGCTAGCCAACGTCGTCTTGGTGAAAAAATCGAATGGGAAGTGGCGAATGTGCACCGATTACACCAATCTCAACAAAGCTTGTCCAAAAGATCCATACCCACTCCCAAGTATTGACGCCCTGGTAGATGCTTCCTCTGGATATAAATATCTCTCGTTTATGGACGCATACTCGGGATACAACCAAATCCCCATGTACCCACCAGATCAGGAAAATACCTCGTTCTTAACACCAAAGGCAAACTACTGCTACATCGTGATGCCTTTCGGTCTCAAGAACGCAGGAGCTACTTATCAAAGGCTAATGAATAAACTCTTCTCAGATCACATCGGAAAAATTATGGAAGTTTATGTGGACGACATGTTGATAAAAACACAAACCGAAGATACATTATTATCCGACTTGGCTCAAGTGTTTGACACCATAAGGAAACACAACATGCGACTCAATCCCGCAAAATGTACCTTCGCAGTAGAAGCAGGCAAATTCTTAGGTTTCATGCTCACACAAAGGGGAATTGAAGCAAATCCAGACAAATGTCAAGCCATACTCAAGACCCCAACCTGTGTCAAAGAAGTACAACAACTCAACGGGAGATTGGCTGCCCTATCCCGATTCTTAGTAGGAGCTGCGATAAGATCTCTCCCCTTCTATGCCACTCTAAGAAAGGGAAAACAGTTCGAATAGACGACAGAATGTGAGCAAGCCTTCAAAGACTTCAAGGAATTCTTAGGACGGCCACCTATCCTATCTCGACCACGAGAAGGAGAACCGCTCATATTATATCTCGCAGTAGGGAGTCGGGCAATAGCCTCAGCACTAGTCAGAGAAGACGAAAATGGACAACAACCCGTCTACTTCATTAGCAAGGCACTACAAGGATCCGAGCTGAACTACCAGAAAATAGAAAAATTTGCCTATACTCTTATCCTAACATCTCGACGACTCCGCCCGTACTTCCAGGCTCACACCATTAAGGTTCGAACTAATCAGCCCATAAAAGGAATATTTCAGAAAATAGATCTAGCAGGCAGAATTTTACAATGGGCAGTCGAGTTGTCAGAGTTTGATCTCCAATATGAAGCTCGGACGGCCATCAAATCATAGTATCTGGCCGATTTTATCGCAGAATTCACAGATGCCCTAGAAACCCCCACAGAATGGAATCTTTACATGGACGGTTCTTCAAATAAAACTGGAAGTGGTGCGGGCGTGATAATAGAAAGCAACCAAGGAACCCAAGTTGAGCTCTCCCTTAAGTTCGGGTTCCCCGCCTCAAACAACCAGGCGGAATATGAAGCGTTATTAGCTGGTTTGAAGCTAGCTAAAGAGGTCGGAGCTCAAAAACTCAACATTTATAGCGATTCACAAATGGTCACATCACAAATAACAGGGAGCTACCAAGCTAAAGATCCCACCATGAAAAAGTTTTTGGATAGAACCAAGGAATAGCTCGGACAAGTTGAGGAGTATAAGATCTGCCACATACCCTGCGAACAAAATGTCCAAGCTGACGCACTCTCAAAACTAGCCAGTACCAAACCAGGGGGTAACAATAGAAGCCTCATCCAGGAAATGTTGCAGAACCCGTCAATCTCGGAAGAGGAAAAAGTCCTGACCATAACAAGTCAAGACCAAGGATGGATGACCCCTATAGCCAACTACCTCAGAACAGGAACGCTCCCCACAGAAGAAAAGGAGGCAAAGAGGTTAAAAAGGGAGGCACAGTACTACACCATCATAAACAACATCTTGTACAAAAGAGGAATCTCGACACCTTTACTAAAATGTGTGCCAACCTCCAACACAAAGGAAGTGCTAGAAGAAATACACGGCGGTATTTGTGGCAATCATCTCGGAGCACGAGCTCTCGCCAAAAAAGTACTCCGGGCGGGACTTTATTGGCCAACTCTACAGAAAGAAGCCACAGAATTTGTAAAGACATGCCCACCATGTCAGAAACATGCCAACTTTCACATCGCCCCGCCAGAAGAACTCATCAGCGTGACCTCGCCTTGGCCGTTTGCAAAATGGGGACTCGATCTTCTCGGCTCCTTCCCACAGGGATCAGGAGAAGTTAAATTCCTCATAGTAGGGGTAGATTACTTTACAAAGTGGATTGAGGCAGAGCCCCTGGCCAATGCCACCGCTCAAAGAAGCCGGAAATTCTTATATAGAAACATTGTCACAAGGTTCGGGGTTCCATATTCAATAACCACAGACAATGGCACCCAATTCACAGAAGCATGCTTCAGAAAACTAGTAGCCGACTTGAATATAAAGCACCAGTAAACCTCCGTCGAACCTCCACAAGCCAATGGACAGGCTGAAGCTGCTAACAAAGTCATATTGGCCGGATTAAAACGGAAATTACAGGATGCAAAGGGAGCCTGGGCAAAAGAGTTTCCACAGGTCCTATGGGCATATCGAACAACGCCACATTCCACCACGAAGGAATCTCCCTTCCGATTAGCATACGGAATAGAGGCAATGATCCCAGCAGAAATTGAGGAAGGGTCGCCTAGAGTAATTCACTACAATGAGGAAATAAACTCCCAACTCCAGAGAGAAGAGCTCGACTTGCTACCCGAAATCCAGGAAAGAGCTCGGATCAGGGAAGAAGCTCTAAAGCGCCGAATGGCTTCCAGATATAATCAAAAGGTAGTACCAAGAAGTTTCGCATAGAATGATCTCATCCTAATCCGAAATGATATCGGAACAACTCGACCAGGAGAAGGAAAGCTGGCAGCAAACTGGAAAGGACCCTACCGAGTTGTAGAAGTACTTGGGAAGGGCTACTACAGACTATCTAAACTCGATGGGCGAGAGCTTCCCAGGTCATGGCATGCCTGCAACCTAAGAAGGTACTACAGTTAGAAGAGATAAAAGATCTCATCATTGGATGCACTCTTTTTCCTAAAAAGGTTTTTTAATGAGGCACCAAGTTGAGACTCAGACAATCCCATATGTATATATTTGCACTTTTCTTTTAAATAAAGTACATTTTAGACGTTCTACAAAGATTTCAAGACGCATTAATCTGAAGCATTCATCGTTCGATTATAAAGCGACAGATCGGCAGAAAGTGAAAAATCTACACGATCACGATAACAACAAATTGTCCGATAAAGGTGAAAACGCGATTCACCCAAAGGACGATCTAGAGATGACAACCACTTTCTACAAATCGGAAAAGATGAACACAGAATAATGTAAGAAGTTATCAAAAGTGATCTAAAAAAGAACCTGACGAGGTCTTACGGATCGCTAAAATAATAACTTAAAGACTGGCCGACGTTGAGAAGTTGGACCAAGTCAACCCAAGTTATAAGTAAACCCTGGAAAGAGGTCTGGCCAACCCTATTAAAGAGGATTACTTTAACTTAGAAGGGCTCGACATGACAAAGTCAGCCCAAAATGAAAAGTTATAAAAGTAATCCCTGAAAGAGACCTAACAAAGGTCCAAGAAAGAGGATTACAAAAAATAACTTAAAGGAGACCGGTATAACCAAGTCGGACTCCTACTACTTAAAAGTTATCAAAATAGTCCCTGAAAGAGATCTGACAAAGATCCAAGAAAGAGGACTACAAAAAATAACTTAAAGGAGACCGGTATAACCAAGTCGGACTCCTACTACTTAAAAGTTATCAAAATAGTCCCTGAAAGAGATCTGACAAAGATCCAAGAAAGAGGACTACAAAAAATAACTTAAAGGAGACCGATATAACCAAGTCGGACTCCTACAACTGGAAAGTTATCAAAGTAATCCCTGAAAGAGACCTGACAAAGGTCCAAGAAAGAGGATTACAAAAATAACTTAGAAAGAGGTCGACCTAACGAAGTCGAACTCCTACAAAAACAAGTTATAAAAGTAATCCCTGAAGGAGACCTAGCAAAGGTCCAAGACACAGGATTACGAAAATAGCTTAGAAGGGGACCAACGTTGAGAAAGCATACAAAGCAAAGAAAACCAAAAATCAAAGTTGGACCTACAACCACAAAGGATTCAAGCTACAAGGTATAAAGCAAACCAAAAAAAGGTTTAGCCGCAAGGTTCCAATATTCACAGAAAAAGAGATACCAAGTCAAGCACAAAAAGCCTGATATCATCCACAAGGTTATAAAAGCCTCGGAGGCCACTAAAACCTACCTTAAAAAAGCTAAAGCAAGCTACCCTTTGTTTTTTATAAAAAACAAAAGTTGCTAGGTAAGCAACGGGAAAGTATCAGCAGTTAACAAAACATAAAGAGTTAAAAAAGCCCACAAGCCGGGCCAACCACATATCCAGAATAAAGTAAAAGCTAAGGGTCAGAAGACTTTTTAGCAGCATCAGCCCGAGGAGACGGAGGGCGAGTCTGGAGAGGAACGGCATCTACGGTACCATCATCCCGGTTCAAGATCTGGCAGTCGGGATCAGAAGCGAGAGGACCAACCTCGGCAGGAACAGCAGAAGTCGACACCTTGGTAGAGGCTACAGGGGGAGGATCGACATCATCCTCATCCTCGTCATCAGGGACAACCTTGCCATCCCTGACAACGTTCTCCAAGCAAAAGAGGGTCAGGTCGGCCTCGGGAGCAATAACCCGAACTTGTTCCTTCAGGTTCTCATAGGCAGCAGTAACACTGCCAACAAGATGACCTTGGAGTTCGGAATAATTAGCCCGGGCATTCTCCAACTCTTCTCTCAGGCGCAACACCTCCTGGTAGGACGTCAGATAACAGTCCTTATGACGCATAGCCGTGTCCTCGGCCAATCTCAGAGAACCAGCCAGAGAAGTGGAACTAGCCTTTTCATTCTCCAAGTCTTTCTCCAACTTGGCCACCCTTACTTCAAGCTCCTCCTTCAAGCCCTTCATCCGATCAAACTCCTGTTTGGCCTCCTCCATAAAAGCCTTAGTGGCATGGAGAGGAAGACTTTGAGCAGTTCGATATAGGGCCACCCCCATGTGTGCCAACTTGATACCACTCCGGGTGATATAATTAAAATGATGAAGAAGCGACACGTCGTCCATAGAAAGAGCACCATAAGGGCCGATTTGTTGATCTACAAACTCAACCGCATCAAAGTCAGGAGCATCAAGGTTGAAAGGCTCAATTGTTTTTTGCTTTTTACTAGGAGGGTCACCGGAAGCTGCAACAGAAGATTGTGGAGGATCAACCAGACGGACCCGAGGAGTAGGAATTGCTTTCCTCAGCCCGGGAGAACTCGATATAGGAGGTTTAACTGGAGGCTTAGAAGATCCCTCTCCGGCCGCCTTGGCCGAGATGTTTAAAGCAGCGGTCGCCTTCTTCGCCTTCTTATAGGCCCTCATAGAATCATTATTCTTCGACATCTCTGAAAAACACAAAAATTAAAGACAAGTTACAACACAGGAGAAGCAAAGCTCGAGAGCAAGTATAAAAACAAATCAGACAGTACCCAAAGCAGCCCGAACCAAAGATGGATCACTCAAAAATCTCTTCGTGTCCAGATGGGGAGGCTTCCCCCACAAATCCTCAAGAACAACTACAAAGGCCCGCTCAACCTCACTAAGCATTTCCCATGTGTAACGTGGCACTCCTACATTCTTTTGCCACTCCAGAGGAAAAGCAGGCTCATCATTTTCATCAAGAAAAAAGGGGCGAACCCCCTCAATGGCACGGACTCGGAAGAAATAATTCTTAAAATCTTTAAACGACTTATGGGCCGACCTGAAAGAAACCCAGGAAGCTTTCTTTTTGGAGGAACCTCCAGGTTTGGCCGAGACAAAAAGATAAAGGAAAAGAGTTTCAGAAGGTGTTATGTCCAACTCCTGACAAAGAAGTTGAAATATTTTGATAAAACCCCAGGAGTTTGGATGAAGCTGGGACGGAGCAATATTGCAGGACCACAACAAGTCAGTTTCAAAAGCAGTAAAAGGGAAAGTAACGTTTAATTGGCTGAAGAAGTATTCATAAGCATAGAAAGAGGGACGCTCCCCCTCGACGGAAGTCGGAAAACAAACACTCTCATCAGAATCAGGAGCAACAAGCTCATAATCACCCTCGCGGGCACTGTTATCACAAATCCTATGGCGCTTCCTCGGCTCTGTGCAAAATTCAGCATCCACAATAGAAACACACAACAAAACAAGGGAGTCCAGCCAATCGGACATCCCCTCGGGAACTCTGGAAGACATCTCTACAATGTTATTGCGAGAGGACATGAGGCCAACTAATCCTACAAGTAAGAAAAGAAGATGGGATTACTAAAAACATCTCGGACAAGGGAGAAAACAACTCAATACGATGGAGGCAAACACACAGAAAGGGAAAACCCCAAGACTCAAACCAAAATCTTGGGGTATCCTTTGGAGGCAGTAACAAAGCAAGGTTTCCAGGAAAATCTATAGCTCCCACCCCAGCATTTTTCAACAAGAAAAAGACTTTAAACACCAAGTAGTGTCAAAAGAAAAAGTCATCACAATCTATCAGCAAAAGCATTCCCAAAATCAAAGTACGCCAAGATGAAACCATCAAAGGTGCAAACTTTTTCAGAATCAGGCAAAGCAACAGTAAAAAAAAAAGCAAGAAACAGATATGGGTTTTTTCTGGATAAACGGCATCAGAACGGAAACAACAAAGAACATGCAAAACCCTAAAAGCATTAAGCAAAGGCAAAAAAGGACCATGCAGAAAATGAAGAAACTCCTAGAACGCACAACAATAGGGCATAACAAAACAAAAGATCCAAACTTTCTCTAAAGAAAGGGTCAAAATCAAAGCAAAACAAGGAGAATATATGAAACGGGACTAACCTGGAGACAATGAGAAACTTCGAGGAGAAAGACAGAAGCGCAGAAATAAAAGCTGCCCAAGAAAATCACCAAGCAACGCCGCAACGCAAGGAAGCACAAGAACAAAATGAAAAACAGAGAGCGAAGAGAGCAGAGAAAGAAGTTACGAAAAAGGCGAAGGAGAGAAACCATTTTTGGGATTTTCAAAATCAAAATGAAAGAGCCAAAGGGAGACGGGGCAATTAATGACAAAATTAATGAAAGCATTAAACCCTTGCACGTTCCCAAAGCGCCGATATAAAAGCGCGCGCTTTTAGAGGAAACGTTCTACATTCAAAAGCTGTTTCAAAGGAATCGACAAAATGCTTGAGTTCGGCCTCACTAAACCGAAGTCAAAGAACTCAACCTCAAAAGAAGACCGAGCTCAAGCTGGGGCACTGTTCATACCCTGGGTCGAGCTATCCGACCCGGGATGATCGGCGACACAGCGACCGACCTCTTCAGGTCAGACTACCCGACCTCTTCTAAAAGAGCTTGGCCAAATCTACAGGAAAGCCCAATAAAGGGCCCAAATCGAGGAACACGACCCAAAATCCAAAGGCAATCCCAGCCTATAGAGATAAAGGCGGTTCCCTTGAAGATAAGCTAACTTCATCCAAAACAGGATAAGATAAGATAAGATAACTAACTTATCTTATCAGAAAGGTCAGCCCACACTACTATAAATACATTGGAGCACCCAGGTATAACTCATACTCTGATTCTACATAAAACCTGCTTAATACCCGTGCTAACTTAAGCATCGGAGTCTCTTGCAGTACCCCCCACCCTCCGGTGGCCAAGGATCAGCAGTGCAGCAAGTCCAACAAGTCAGACACAACAGCTCCGGCCGCCACCAGCCAGCCAGACACGCCATCTCCGACCAGTACAGAAGATCTCATCCAAGATCGACCTCCAGTTTCAGGTAACCCTCGAAATAGTATGCCAGAAAGGAAGTTCATTGGAAGCAGATGTCTCGATCTCAACATGCTAGGGACATAGACAAGAACACTAGATACTTCCATAATATAGCATCGGCTAGAAGAAGGAACAACAGAATTGAGTCCCTGGTAATTAATGGCAGAGTAGTGAGGAACCAGGCTAGAGTAAAAGTTGCAATTATAGGATACTATAATGAACTATATCGACAGGAGCTCTATCCAAGGGTTGGAATCCGTGATGGGTTGGTAAGGCAGATTAATGAGGATGAAGCAGAAGAGCTAGAGGTGATACCATCACCCGAGAAAGTTCGAGAGGCAGTTTGGGATTGTGGGTCTAGTAAAGCGCCAGGTATTGATGGCTACAATATGAACTTCATAAAGAAATGTTGGGGTGAGATTGGCCAAGAGTTTACTGTAGCTATTCTGGATTTTTTCCAAAGTGCGAAGCTACCAACAGATGCTAACGTAACATGGGTGGCGCTAGCTCCAAAATTTGTGGGAGCTAAGGAAATTAAAGATTTAACGCCAATTAGCATGGTTGGTTGTGTCTATAAGGTGATATCCAAAATCTTGGTGAGAAGAATACGGTCAGTAATGCCAGGTTTAGTGGGAGAGACGCAGTCTGCGTTTGTCAAGGGCCGCAAGATACATGATGGTGCACTCATTGCTTGTGAGACGGTCCAATGGTTGAAGTCGCGTAAGAAGAAGGTGGCAATTATCAAACTAGACTTTCAGAAAGCTTACGACAGAGTGAGATGGAGTTTTATGGATGAGGTGCTCCAAAAAATGGGTTTTGGCATTCGGTGGAGGGCATGGGTGAAGGACTGTGTGACCACAGCATCTATGTCAGTGTTGATTAATGGATCACCAACCAAGCCGTTCAGGATGGAGAGAGGACTGAGACAAGGAGATCTGCTGTCTCCTTTTCTGTTCATTCTGGTTGTCGACGTCTTGCATAGGATGGTGGGTGAGGCAATCAGGAATGGGCGCATCTCTCCGCTGCTGGTGGGCAGGGACAACATAGAATTGTCGCATCTCCAATTTGCGGACGACACAATTTTATTTTGCCCACAGGATACAGAAACAATACTGAACTATAAGAGGCTTTTACGTTTGCTTCGAGTGGATGTCTGGCCTGAGTATCAACTTTGAGAAGTCAAATCTTATTTTGGTTAACTGTAAGCAGGACTGGGTGACGAATATGTGTGGTTTGTTGGGTTACGACGAAGCTACTTTACCAGTAAGGTATTTAGGAATTTCGTTAGGTGCAAACCCACGGTTGGTGAAGACATGGAAACCGATCCTAGACAAGGTGGAAGATAAGCTCAGTTTGTGGAAAGCCAAGTCCCTCAACAAAGCTGGTAAGCTGGTTCTCATAAAATCTATTCTGAATAGTCTGCCGGTTTACTACCTAAGCTTGTACAAAATGTCAAAAGCGGTTGCAGACAAGATTATCGGGTTACAGAGAAGGTTTTTATGGAGTAAAGAAGATGGGAAAAACGGTATACCACTTGTGAAATGGGAGATGGTGCAAGCTCCGAAAAAGTTAGGCGGCTTGGGGGTGGGAGATGCGTTGATCAGGAATACGGCGCTTCTGTTCAAGTGGTGGTGGCATTTTTCGAAGGAAGACTGTCCGCTATGGAAGATGGTTGTCTGTTCTTTTAATCTCTTGAATCCTTCTATAATGTTGTCAAAACAGTCATTACCTGCAAGAGGAGGGCCGTGGAAAGATATTTGTCAGCTTAATTTTAAAGGGCCACAGGGGAGAGATATGATGATCGGTGGTTTGGCTATGGAAGTGGGAAATGGTAGACGTATTCGTTTCTGGGAGGATGATTGGCTACAAGGTGGTCCATTGAAAGATAGTTTTCCGAGACTCTTCTCTGCTTCAAATCAACAAGGATCTATGGTAGGGGATTGTGGGTTCTGGGATGGGATAGAGTGGGTGTGGAACTTTCAGTGGAGGAGAGAGTTATTCCAATGGGAACTTGAGTTGCTCAATCAACTACATGACCAATTGCGAGTAGTAAGAATGTCGCCTAGTAAAGAGGATACAATTATATGGAAATTTGATAAAACATGTATCTATTCTACTAATTCTTTTGTGCAGGTGCTGCAGAAAGTGACTCTCCCAAAAGACATCACAAGCTACAGCTTCACTAGTGCGATTTGGAGAGGATTGGTTCCTCCAAGAGTAGAGCTCTTTCCGTGGTTTGTTCTAATAGGCAGAATCAACACTAAAGAGAGACTGAGTAGGCTAGGAATCATACGACATAGCGATACGATTTGTGTGTTGTGTAAAAAAGAAATAGAATTTGTGCACAATCTGTTTCTAGGTTGTGAATTTACTTGGCAGGTGTGGTGCGCTTGGTTGGCGGGTGCAGACAGAGCATGGGCTATTCCGAAGACTGTCGAAGAACTGTTTGAGAGTTGGATGGAAGTGCCTGGTCGTAGTTCTGAGAAAAAGAAGTGGCAGATATGATTCTTTGCGGTTATCTGGAATATTTGGTTAGAACGGAATACCAGAATCTTCCAGAAATTAGAGACAGGTGTTGATGGAGTCAAGAATAAGTCATTTATGAGTTATAAGGAATGGTGTGGCGTTGATCCGTTTGGTTGTTGATGGCAATGCCGGAGATGACAACGGATTCTACCCCAGAGTTATGTCTCTTTATTTTGGTTTCTGTTTTGTTATCTTTTCATGTTTGCTCCACTCTAATGTATTGAGCTCACTTTCTTCAAAAAAAAAGTACCAAGTTACTTGTCCTCTCCTGATTTTTCATGTAATTAGATGATATTGAAATATTTTTAGTTTGAGATTTTTATGTAATTAGATGATATTGAAATATTGAAGTTGTTGTTTTATTTTACTTTTTAAAGAAAAATAATAATAGTTATGTAGAACAATACCATATGTAATTATGTTTGGAATTATTGACATTGAAAATTTTTTTATACAGAGTTATGTCTTATATTGAGGAATTGTGTTATAAAATATTTTGTTTTTAATGAGATGAGAATATGTAAATGAGATGAGATTAATGAATACTTTGAAATTAAAAATAAATAAATAATTATAAAGTTTGTGGAGGTTTGAAAATGTCACAAAATAGTTAATTTTTGTTAAATTAAAAAATTAATTTGTGGAGGTTTTAAACTGCCACAGAAGTGATTTAAAACCGTCACAAAAGTCTAATTATAAACCCCCACTAAACACACACAAAACCTCCATTGAATAGATTGTGGAGGTTTTTAGAAACCTCCACAAAAGACCTCGCGGCACCTCAAATTTTGGGTTTTAGAAACTCCCACAAACTATTTGGTGGGGGTTATAAACCTCCACAAATAAGAAAAAAAACTGCCACAAATAAACAAAAACCTTGTAGTGGAGAATACATGGAGCGATTCAATAAAGCGTGTCTGGAAATATAGAACCTCCCCACCGAAGCATCCATCATGGGGCTGATCAACGGATTAAGGGAAGGCCCGTTCAGCTAGTCCATATCCAAAAGACACCCCACTTCCTTGAACGAAGTGCAGGAGCGAGCTGAGAAGTATATCAACATGAAAAAAAAACTCACGATTGGGAGAGACCTCCAAAGCTAATTTCTCCTACCACTCCCAAGATAAAGACAAAGAATCAAAAAGGAAGGAAGAACCAAACACAGAGAAACCCAGGAAATTCCACAACTACAACCCCCTTCGGGTATCCCTAGTAGACATCTAAAGGAAAATATGCCACACGTAGAAGATCCCACCACCCCATCCGATCAAACACAAAAGAGAAGGAAGTCGGACGGAGTACTGTGAATACCACAAACTCTACGGACACCCTACCAACGAATGCTACGACTTGAAAAATGTCATAGAGAAGTTGGCCAAGATGATTGGACTGATACCTAGCCAACAGAATGGACGATCTAAGGAAGAGAAGAAGGGATGAAGAGGGAGGTCGGACAAAACGTCCCCTCAATCCCCGGAGAGGCACGTCCACATGATTAACAGAGGATTCGCAGGAGGCGGGATCTAAAAGTCATCCCGCAAAAGGCACCTTAGGGAGGTATATCACGTCGGGGAGGAGAGTCATCCATCCGACCTCCCCACAATCTCTTTTACTAAAGAAGATTCTATGGGTATAGCCCCAGGGCACAACGATCCAGTGGTAATCAGCATCATATTGGCAAATGCCAACCACCATCGGACTCTGGTTGACCTAGGGAGCTCGGCCAACATTTTATTTAGGCCAGCTTTTGATGCCAGGGCATCTTGGCCAGTTTCACAGACCTTTTCTTTACTGTTTTTAGGTTAGTTTCATGCATTTCTTTAGGAAATAAGCTAGTTTTGGGTAGATATTCACCTACACCTTGATTCAAGCATACATTGTGCATTTTACATTATTTCATGAGGATTTTGCATGAATTTAGTGACAAATTGTATGCTGCATTGCCCATGACTTGGACTAGAACTTTGATGCACTCTGTTGCTTGATTTCAGGACCAAAGGAAGCAAGGAAAGGGAGGTAACTTGCAAGGTTAATGAGAAAAGTGATTGCCAATAACACTCTCAAAGCCATCATTGCCCACGTTAAGAGTCACGTTAACTAAGTTAACGTGAACTCTAACATGGAGAAGGGAAGTTGAGCCAACGTTAGTGACACTTAACATTGTCACTAACGTTAGCAAACACTCATGAGTGGCCACGTTAGAGCCCACGTTAACCTAGTTAATGTGGCCTCTAACGTTAAAGGGGGAAGAGAAGCCAACGTTAGTGACATTCAACATTGTCACTAACGTTGGCCTAAGGATGCAATACACCACGTTAACTCCCACGTTAACTTGGTTAACGTGGGAGCTAACGTGAGAAGTGAGAGTTGTCGACAACGTTAGTGACACTCAACATTGTCACTAACGTTGGAAGCAACCACACAACCCCCCAAGGAGCCACGTTAACTTCCACGTTAACTTAGTTAACGTGGAAGCTAACGATGAGGAATGAATGATGAGCCAACGTTAGTGACACTCAACATTGTCACTAACGTTGGGATGGCTAAGAATGGCCATGTTAGAAGCCACGTTAACCTAGTTAACGTGGACTCTAACGTGAGATCTAGGGGCACATTGGAACGTTAGTGACAATGTTGAGTGTCACTAACGTTCTCGAAGTTTGGCAAGGCCACGTTAGAAGCCACGTTAACCTAGTTAACGTGGGCTCTAACGTGAGGCAAAGGGGTACATTGGAACGTTAGTGAAAATGTTAAGTGCCACTAACGTTCTCGAACTTATACTTTCACTAAATGTTAACACCCCTAACGCCCTGAGCTAAAGTCTCTGCCCACTTAGCACTTTCTCTCTGCAAGTAAAGCCAAGCCCAAATGAAGAAAAGAACTGCTTCAAACTCAAGATCCAAAGGCCCAAGACTTGGAAAGCAAACTAGAAGCTGAGAAGAGTAGTATATATAGGAGTAGCTTTGAATTGAGAAAGGAGTTCGGGAGGCTGGTAAAAGAGAATTACTCTCTGTATTTTACCTTCTCTACATTTTCTAGTTTTATGATGTATTCTCCATCTTTGTTTTCATTTTCAAGAGCTATGAACAACTAAACCCCTTTCATTGGGTTAGGGAGCTCTGTTGTAATTTGATGGATCAATACTAATTTTCATTATTCTTCTTCTATCTTTTCTCTTGATTTTACTTGAAAGCTTTCGATCTTCATCCCATTGAGTAGTTATCTTGGAAAATAAGCTATTCAAACTTGGATCTCTTTTGAACCTTGAAAGAGGAATGAAGAGATCAAGCTAGAAATGCTTTCTCATGCTGGACCAAATTGGGTTTGGATGGGTATGTGACTATAACCCTCTCAATACTTGATTTAGGAAATGCATGTGGTATAATCAGTGACCATACTTCATCTCTTCTCATGAGCAATTGACCAAGGAATTAGCTATTGATCAAGATTTGAGAGATTGAATTACAAGAAATTGTAATTCAATCACTTAAGATTGCCAAGGAGATCAATGAGTGCATTGATTGAGGAAGAGATGAGAATGAACTTGATCCAGAGAATTGCAACATCTCCTAAGCCCAATGAACTCCCCATCTCTGATCTACCCATTCTCTTTTATTTCTGCCATTTACTTTTATGAGCAAATTCCCCATTCCCATTTACAATTCTGCAATTTATTTTCAGTCATCTACTTCCAATCCTTTAATTCTAGCATTTACTTTTCTGTTATTTACATTCCCGCCATTTTATTTTCTGCAACTCTCAACCCAAACTCTGGATTCGCTCAACTAGAACATTCTTCTAATTAAAGTTGCTTGATCAATCAATCCCTGTGGGATTCGACCTCACTTTATTGTGAGTTTTTACTTGACGACAAATTCGGTACACTTGCCGAAGGGAGATTTGTTGTGAGACAAGTTTTTCCTGCATCAAGTTTATGGCGCCGTTGCCGGGGATTGATTGTGCATCAACAATGATTAAATTGGAGGATCACTAGATTGAGCATTTTTATTTTGTGAATTTTATTTTCTGTTTGAGTGATTCACTTTTTGTTTTAGTTAAACTTCTTCCCTTCCCCTTCTACTCTTTTGTTTTTCTTTGTTATTTTCAATTCTGTTTGCTAACCCACTAACTGTTTGATATATTGCATCACCCACAACTAACAGTAATTCTGACATAAATACTTTCTGCACCTATCTTTTCTTGCTTGCACTTGTTGGTTGTATGACAGGGAGAAGAAGCGGGGCTTCAACTTCCTTCAATTCTGAACCTGAGAGGACCTTCCTTAGATTAAGGAAGGAGGCAAGAGGAAAAAAAGTGGTTGGTGCTGAGGAAGAAGAGGAATTCTTTGAACCAAACATGGAAGACAACATGGAAAACCATCATGAAGAAGAGGATCACAACCATGGGGGAGGAGGTAGAGCAAATCATGCTGGGGAGGATAGAAGAGTTTTGGGCTCTTACATCAATCCAAACCCAGGCAATTGTGGAAGTAGCATCCAAAAGCCAACAATCCATGCCAACAACTTTGAACTTAAACCACAGCTCATCACCCTTGTTCAGAACAACTGTTCGTTTGGAGGAGGTGTTCAAGAAGACCCCAATCAATATTTAACCACCTTCCTGAGAATATGTGACACAGTGAAGTCTAATGGTGTTCACCCTGATACCTATAGACTGCTCTTGTTTCCATTCTCACTTAGGGACAAAGCAGCCAAGTGGCTGGAATCTTTCCCAAGGGAAAGCTTGACAACTTGGGAAGACGTGGTGAACAAATTTTTAGCAAGATTTTACCCTCCTCAACGAATCAATAGGCTGAGAGCTGAGGTCCAAACTTTCAGGCAACAAGATGGTGAGACTCGATATGAAGCATGGGAGAGGTTTAAAGACCTAACAAGGAGGTGTCCACCTGAGATGTTCAACGAATGGGTGCAGTTGCACATTTTCTATGAAGGGCTCTCTTATGAGTCAAAGAAGGCCGTAGACCATTCATCTGGAGGATCTTTGAACAAGAAAAAGACTATTGAGGAAGCCATAGATGTTATTGAAACAGTAGCAGAGAACGACTACTTCTATGCTTCCGAAAGAGGAAACACAAGAGGAGTAATGGAGCTAAACAATGTAGATGCTCTGTTGGCCCAAAACAAGCTCATTACCCAGCAGCTGGCTGACCTCACCAAGAAGATGAAGATGAACCAAGTAGCAGCAATCTCCACTTCATCAACAACCCAAGAAGGAGTGAATGAAGAAGCAGAGGGTAGTCAGGAGCAAGCCAACTACATTGGGAATTCACCAAGGAAAAACTATGATCCATACTCCAAGACCTACAACCCTGGATGGAGAAACCACCCAAACTTTGGGTGGGGAAGTGAGCAAGATCAAAACCAAGACCAGAGACGCTACAACTCCAACAACAATGCAGCTCACCAGCAATTCACACAGAGGACATCTCAATACCCCCACAACAACACTTCTCCACACGCTTATCAAAACCAAAACAGCACATCTGCTCCGAATCACCCATCAATTGATGACAAGCTCTCTAAGATTGAAACCTTACTTGAAGGAGTATGCAAAGACATTCGAAACATTAAAGCATTCAGAGAGGAAGTGCAGTCAAACATGCAGAATCAAAATGCTGCCATCAAGAAACTAGAGACACAAATCAGCTATCTATTTAAGCAGCTTCCTAATCACAACCTTTGCTGTGATGCCAACTCAAGCAACAGGGAGGAGTGTCAAGCTATCACACTTAGGAGTGGGAAGGAACTGAAGGAACTGCCCCAAAAACCACAAGAAGAAGGCTCGAATGAAAAGGGAGAAGAGCAAGATGGAGTTCAACCTCCCACGCCAATTTCGCAGAAAGAAAAAGGGATGCCACAACTGAATATCTCAAGAGCCCCATATCCCCAGCTATTGAAGAAAAAGGAAGATGACAACCAGTTCTTGAGATTTTTGGAAATCTTCAAGAAACTACAAATCAACATACCCTTTGCTGAAGCCATAGAACAAATGCTACTCTATGCCAAGTTTTTGAAGGAGCTAATGACTAAGAAGAGAAGCTGGAAGAACAATGAGACTGTGATACTAACCGAAGAGTGTAGTGCTATCATTCAGCATAAACTACCCCAGAAACTGAAGGATCCGGGGAGTTTTCAGATCCCTTGTATTATAGGAGAAATCACAGTAGAGAAGGCTCTTTGTGACTTAGGGGCCAGCATCAATTTGATGTCAGTAGCTATGATGAGAAAGATGAAAATTGAGGAGGCTAAACCAACAAAAATGGCCCTACAACTGGCAGACCGATCATTCAAATTCCCTCACGGGATAGTAGAAGATTTGCTGGTAAAAGTGGGAGATTTCATATTTCCAGCAGATTTTGTGGTGCTGGACATGCAGGAGGACGCCAAGACCTCCATCATCATGGGAAGGCCATTCTTAGCCACTGCTGGAGCTGTCATTGATGTTCAGAAGGGTGACCTCACCCTAAGATTGCACAATGAAAAGATGACATTCAATGTGTTTAAGGCCATGAGTTACCCACCAGAACAATTGGGGGAATGCATGAGGTTAGATGCACTTCAGGATGAAGTGCAGGAGAATTTTGAAGAAGGAGAACCTGAAGAGGACGAGAGATTGGTGGAGGAAGAATCTGAATCAAGTGAAGAGGTGGCCACAGCAAACATACATATACCAGATGCACCAAAGGAAGGGAACGAAAAGTCAGAAGCACCCAAACTTGAACTCAAAGCACTGCCACCCACTCTCAAATATGCATATCTAGGAGAAAATGAAAACTACCCAGTGATCATAAATTCATCCTTCAGCCAAGATCAAGAGGACGAGCTACTCAAGGTGCTGTGGGAGCATAAGGATGCCATTGGATGGACCCTTGCTGACTTGAAGGGAATCAGTTCAGCCATATGCATGCATAAAATACTGTTGGAAGATGATGCCAAGCCATCCATTCAATCCCAAAGAAGGCTTAACCCAATCATGAAGGAAGTGGTACAGAAAGAGGTTATGAAGCTTTGGCAAGGAGGGGTCATATACCCAATTTCGGACAGCCCTTGGGTTAGCCCCATACATGTTGTGCCCAAGAAGGGAGGAATCACTGTGGTTACCAATGAGAAGAACGAGCTCATACCTACAAGGACTGTCACAGGATGGCGGATGTGTATAGACTACAGAAAACTCAATGAGGCTACACGAAAGGACCATTTTCCCCTTCCATTCATGGATCAGATGTTGGAAAGACTTGCAGGGTACGCATATTATTGTTTTCTCGACGGTTATTCAGGATATAACCAAATAGTGGTTGATCCGAGAGACCAAGAGAAAACCTCATTTACTTGTCTGTATGGAGTGTTTGCCTATAGGCGCATGCCATTTGGGTTATGTAATGCTCCTGCAACTTTCCAACGCTGCATGCTTTCTATCTTTTCAGATATGATTGAAAAATTCATTGAAGTTTTTATGGATGATTTCTCGGTATTCGGAGATTCCTTTCCTAGTTGCCTACATCACCTCGCCTTGGTATTGAAAAGATGCCAAGAGACCAATTTGGTCTTGAACTAGGAAAAATGCCACTTCATGGTGACAGGAGGAATAGTCCTTGGTCACAAGGTCTCTCACCAAGGCATTGAGGTTGATAGAGCTAAAGTAGAACTTATTGAAAAACTACCCCCACCCAGTGATGTCAAGGCAATTAGGAGTTTTTTAGGGCATGCGGGTTTTTACAGAAGGTTCATTAAAGATTTTTCAAAGATAGCCAAGCCCTTAAGCAATCTCCTTGTATCTGATACACCATTTATCTTTGATGAAACATGCATGCTAGCATTTGCACATTTGAAAATGAGGTTATCCTCTGCCCCTATCATTTCCCCACCTGATTGGAACTTACCATTTGAATTGATGTGTGATGCATCTGATTTTGCAGTTGGGGCAGTGTTAGGACAAAGAAAAGATAACTTAGTTCGTGTGATATACTATGCTAGCAAAGTCCTTAATGAAAATCAAAGAAATTATACCACTACTGAAAAGGAGTTGCTAGCAATAGTTTTTGCATTTGACAAATTTAGATCATACCTCATTGGTGCTAAAGTGATTGTCTTTACAGATCACACAGCACTTAAATATTTGTTTGCCAAGCAAGAATCAAAGCCAAGACTAATAAGGTGGATCTTACTGTTGCAGGAATTTGATATTGAAATCAGAGACAAGAAAGGAGTGGAGAACAAGGTGGCAGATCACCTATCCAGAATCCCTCATGATCAAGGTGGAGGAAATGATACAAATGTAAACGAGCTCTTCCCTGATGAGCAGTTGATGACAGTTCACAAAGCACTATGGTTTGCAGATATTGCAAATTTTAAGGCAACCGGGGCATTACCCCCAGGGATCAATAAACATCAAAAAAGGAAGCTCATGAATGATGCAAAATACTTTGTCTGGGACGAGCCATATCTCTTCAAGAAATGTTCAGATGGAATCCTTAGAAGATGTGTTTCGGAAGAAGAAGGAAGAGAAGTCATGTGGAATTGCCACGGTTCATGTTATGGTGGGCACTTTGGAGGGGACAGAATTGCAGCAAAGGTGTTACAAAGCGGATTCTTTTGGCCCACCCTTTTCAAGGATGCCAAGGAACTAGTAAAAAGCTGCAATGAATGCCAAAGAGCTGGAAACTTGCCCAAAAGAAATGCCATGCCACAAAATTTCATCTTGGAATTGGAACTGTTTGATGTGTCGGGAATAGATTTCATGGGACCATTCCCAACCTCATATGTAAACAAGTACATCCTAGTAGCAGTGGATTATGTCTCCAAGTGGGTAGAGGCTATTGCAACCCCAACTAATGATAACAAGGTAGTCATGAACTTCCTCAGGAAGAATATCTTTAGCCGGTTTGGAGTCCCAAGAGCCCTCATCAGTGATGGAGGGAGCCACTTTTGTAACAAACCATTAGAAGCTCTCCTCCTACGATATGGGATAAAACACAAAGTACCCACACCTTACCATCCTCAAACAAGTGGGCAAACTGAGATATCCAATAGAGAGCTGAAGAGGATCCTGAAAAAGACTGTGGGTGCATCTAGAAAGGATTGGTCGAAGAAGCTGGATGATGCTCTTTGGGCATACAGAACAGCCTTCAAAACTCCACTTGGAATGTCTCCATATCAACTGGTCTATGGGAAGGCTTGTCATTTACCACTGGAGCTGGAACACAAAGCTCTCTGGGCTATCAAGATACTAAATTTTGACAGCATTGCTGCTGGTGCAAAAAGGATCTTGCAGCTGCAAGAGATGGAGGAATTCAGGTCACAAGCCTATGAAAACACTAAGATGTATAAAGAAAAGGCAAAGAGAAAACATGACATGCATCTTGCGCCCAGGAGTTTCAAAAAGGGGCAGCGAGTACTCCTTTACAATTCTAAATTAAGGCTGTTCCCAGGAAAACTCAAGTCAAGGTGGTCCGGACCTTTCACGGTTACGAAAGTATCACCATATGGCCACATCGAAATCACGGATGAAGGTTCAGAGAGGACTTTTACAGTGAATGGACAAAGACTCAAGCATTATCTGGGCAACATGGGGGAAAACCCCAGAGTAAAGTACCATCTCAAGTAATTAAGGACTCGTCGAGCTAGCGACGATAAAAGAGCGCTCTGTTGGGAGGCAACTCAACCTCAGGTAGTTTCACTTTCATCTTTATTTCAATAAAAAAAATCACAAGTCGTTTCTCCTGTATTGTAAGGAGCTAAGTTTGGTGTTTCACACTAGAACAATCCAGGAGTGATGGTGAAATTCTAAGTTTGGTGTTCCACGAAAGGACATTGGTTAGAATTACACTCCACTCCAGAAGAACATTGCTAGCTCCATCCAATCAAGAGAAACCACTTAGATGTAGTTAGACTATAGGTTATCATTGCTTTGTTGACAACAAGATATGGGGTTCTCTGCATATGTGCAATATTTGGACTGGACAAGGAACTAAGTTTGGTGTTCACACACCAAATCGAGTTCAAAAAGCACCAGCATACATGCAAGCTAACTATATCTCAAGTGCTTTGGGAACAAGCAACTTCCAGTAACCTTGCAGGAACCTTATGAGGAAATGGTGCACCTCCACCCAAAGAAGCTAGGCAGCAAAAACTAGGATGATGACAAAGAGAGAGGGCAACCAGAAATCATCACCCAAAGGTTGTATTGTTACTTATTTCCATTGTACTCAGAATTGTTGAAAGTTGGAAGTCCGAATGCACTTTTGATTTGTAGTTACTCGAAGTTGAACCCTTTTTAAATTCTGTCTTTTAAGTTCTGAATAGGTCTATGTGTGCTAGACTTTATGTCATTGCATCCTCCTTAACTCACTTGTATGCTTGTCCCTTTTTAATCAAATGAAGAAGAGAATGTTTATGTTTTTTTTAAAAGACCAGAGTGGAGTTCATATTATGGAGTACATTCATGAGTTTGTGGTATGATAATAAGTTAGCTAAGTTAGTTCAACCATAAGGTGGGATGACAACTATCTGGCCTGAATACTTTGCTTTGAATATACTCATGAGACTAGGTATATGACAAGATCCTAATAAGAGAAAGAGAAAAGAAGAATGAAAGTGGAAAAACAAAAGAAAAAGAGTAAGCAATAAGGCTAGGCACCAATGGTTTGGACCTTGAGACAAGTGTCTGTGGTGCTCCTGTGTGAGGGATCTACTTGGATGAATAAGCTCTCAGGGGTGCTTTATCACCTGGTAACTTGGGTTAACTAACCCGGGATTATCAGCTGAAAGTCCATTATCAAGAGTAACCCTCACCACAGAGCATTTAGTAACCCAAAGAGGTGTTGGACACCAAGGTCTCAAGAAAGAAAATAAATGAACTATATGCCTGTGGTGTGTATGTATGGGGGAGAGACTTGAGGGAGTAAGTCCTTAGGGGTGCTTCAACACCTAGCACCTTGAACCAACTGGTTCGGGAGTGTTGGCTGAAAGCTTATCTTAAAGAGTTGCCCCCTTACAGAGCACTTAGCCTAAATAACACAAATAACCCTTGAAATAACAATAAAAGGATCAATGAATAAAAGTCTCATGGGTTATAAACAAAGTAAGTGTTTAGGGACATGATAAAAGTCTGAAAGCCAGTAATGGAATGAACCTAAGTTGCTATGCATGAAACCACGATAAAATCAGTAATATGACTTCCACAAGAATGACTCATTCCTCTGGATATTCCATTCATCATTCTCTTGTTCCAGTACTTGCTTAGGGACAAGCAAGCTTTAAGTTTGGTGTTGTGATGCCAGGGCATCTTGGCCAGTTTCACTGACCTTTTCTTTACTGTTTTTAGGTTAGTTTCATGCATTTCTTTAGGAAATAAGCTAGTTTTGGGTAGATATTCACCTACACCTTGATTCAAGCATACATTGTGCATTTTACATTATTTCATGAGGATTTCGCATGAATTTAGTGACAAATTGTATGCTGCATTGCCCATGACTTGGACTAGAACTTTGATGCACTCTGTTGCTTGATTTCAGGACCAAAGGAAGCAAGGAAAGGGAGGTAACTTGCAAGGTTAATGAGAAAAGTGATTGCCAATAACACTCTCAAAGCCATCATTGCCCACGTTAAGAGTCACGTTAACTAAGTTAACGTGAACTCTAACGTGGAGAAGGGAAGTTGAGCCAACGTTAGTGACACTTAACATTGTCACTAACGTTGGCAAACACTAATGAGTGGCCACGTTAGAGCCCACGTTAACCTAGTTAACGTGGCCTCTAACGTTAAAGGGGGAAGAGAAGCCAACGTTAGTGACATTCAACATTGTCACTAATGTTGGCCTAAGGATGCAATACACCACATTAACTCCCACGTTAACTTGGTTAACGTGGGAGCTAACGTGAGAAGTGAGAGTTGTCGACAACGTTAGTGACACTCAATATTGTCACTAACGTTGGAAGCAACCACACAACCACCCAAGGAGCCACGTTAACTTCCACGTTAACTTAGTTAACGTGGAAGCTAACGATGAGGAATGAATGATGAGCCAACGTTAGTGACACTCAACATTGTGACTAACGTTGGGATGGCTAAGAATGGCCACGTTAGAAGCCACGCTAACCTAGTTAACGTGGACTCTAACGTGAGATATAGGGGCACATTGGAACGTTAGTGACAATGTTGAGTGTCACTAACGTTCTCGAAGTTTGGCAAGGCCACGTTAGAAGCCACGTTAACCTAGTTAACGTGGGCTTTAACGTGAAGCAAATAGGGGCACACTGGAATGTTAGTGACAATGTTGAGTGTCACTAACGTTCTCGAAGGTTGGCAAGGCCACGTTAGAAGCCACGTTAACCTAGTTAACGTGGGCTCTAACGTGAGGCAAAGGGGTACATTGGAACGTTAGTGAAAATGTTAAGTGCCACTAACGTTCTCGAACTTATACTTTCACTAAATGTTAACACCCCTAACGCCCTGAGCTAAAGTCTCTGCCCACTTAGCACTTTCTCTCTGCAAGTAAAGCCAAGCCCAAATGAAGAAAAGAACTGCTTCAAACTAAAGATCCAAAGGCCCAAGACTTGAAGAGCAAACTAGAAGCTGAGAATAGTAGTATATATAGGAGTAGCTTTGAATTGAGAAAGGAGTTCGGGAGGCTGGAAAAAGAGAATTACTCTCTGTATTTTACCTTCTCTGCATTTTCTAGTTTTATGATGTATTCTCCATCTTTGTTTTCATTTTCAAGAGCTATGAACAACTAAACCCCTTTCATTGGGTTAGGGAGCTCTGTTGTAATTTGATGGATCAATACTAATTTTCATTATTCTTCTTCTATCTTTTCTCTTGATTTTACTTGAAAGCTTTCGATCTTCATCCCATTGAGTAGTTATCTTGGAAAAGAAGCTATTCAAACTTGGATCTCTTTTGAACCTTGAAAGAGGAATGAAGAGATCAAGCTAGAAATGCTTTCTCATGCTGGACCAAATTGGGTTTGGATGGGTATGTGACTATAACCCTCTCAATACTTGATTTGGGAAATGCATGTGGTATAATCAGTGACCATACTTCATCTCTTCTCATGAGCAATTGACCAAGGAATTGGCTATTGATCAAGATTTGAGAGATTGAATTACAAGAAATTGCAATTCAATCACTTAAGATTGCCAAGGAGATTAATGAGTGCATTGATTGAGGAAGAGATGAGAATGAACTTGATCCAGAGAATTGCAACATCTCCTAAGCCCAATGAACCCCCCATCTCTGATCTACCCATTCTCTTTTATTTCTGCCATTTACTTTTATGAGCAAATTCCCCATTTCCATTTACAATTCTGCAATTTATTTTCAGTCATCTACTTCCAGTCCTTTAATTCTAGCATTTACTTTTCTGTTATTTACATTCCCGCCATTTTATTTTCTGTAACTCTAAACCCAAATTCTAGATTCGCTCAACTAGAACATTCTTCTAATTAAAGTTGCTTGATCAATCAATCCCTGTGGAATTCGACCTCACTCTATTGTGAGTTTTACTTGACGACAAATTCGGTACACTTGCCGAAGGGAGATTTGTTGTGAGACAAGTTTTCCCCGCATCAGCTTTCGACAAGCTCGGCCTCGATGAAAGAGAGCTAAAAGCATACCTCAACAACTTATTTGGGTTAGGGGACACTCCGATCCAGCCCCTAGGATACATCTCGCTACATACCACCTTCGGGAAGGGAACCCGGTCAAGGATGCTAAGTATCGACTACATCGTAGTTGAGGTGAGCTCGGTATATAATGCCCTCATAGGGCGAACTACCTTAAACTGAGTCGCCGCAGTAGTCTCTACTCCACACCTATGCATGAAATTCCCAACCACAGAAGGCATAGCTACCGTAAAAGGGGATCAAAAGCTAGCAAGACAATGCTACAATGAATGCCTAAACCTGAAAGGTGGCCCAGGAGGAAAAGAGTTTAACACAATCGAACTTGGAGGAGTACAAATCCACGAGGAGCTACGGCCTCAACCAGAAGGTGAAACAGAGGAAATGCAAATCGGAGATACCCTTGAAAAGACTACGGGCATAGGAGTGAACCTAAAAAGAGGTTTAAAGGAACAATTCATTAAATTCCTAAGGGATAACTCCGACCTCTTCACCTGGAAAGCCGCTGACATGCCCGACATAGATCCCGGCTTAATGTGCCACATACTGGCTGTATACCCTGGATCCCGACCGGTACAACAAAGGCGCAGGAAGCTCGGTCCGGAGAGGTCCCAGGTCAAGGAGGAACAAGTACAACCCTTGTTAGAGGCAAGATTCATAAGAGAAGTCAAGTACCCACTTTGGTTAGCCAACGTAGTACTCGTAAAAAAAGCAAACGGAAAATGGAGAATGTGCATAGACTACACCGACCTCAACAAAGCCTGCTTAAAGGATCTCTACCCCCTCCCAAGCATTGATGCCTTAGTCGATGCAGCCTCAGGGTACAAATACCTTTCCTTTATGGACGCCTATTTAGGATATAATCAGATACCAATGCACAAATCCGACCAAGAAAAAACCTCATTCCTAACCCCAAAAGCAAACTACTGCTACGTAGTAATGCTATTTGGGCTAAAAAATGCCGGGGCCACATATCAAAGGTTGATGAATAAGGTGTTCTTCGACCACATCGGACAGCTAATGGAAGTCTACGTGGATGACATGTTGGTCAAAACACTAAGGGAGAAGACGCTATTGTCCGACATGGCCGAAGTATTCGGCACTATAAGGAAGCATGGGATGAGGCTAAACCCCACGAAGTGCACCTTCGCGGTAGAAGACGGAAAATCCTTAGGGTTTATGCTGACCCAAAGAGGCATCGAAGCAAACCCAGACAAATATTGAGCTATACTCAACACGAAAAGCCTGACCTGCATAAAAAAGGTACAACAGCTAAATAGAAGACTGGCGGCCCTGTCTAGATTTCTGGCTGGATCAGCCCTAAAGTCCCTCCCCTTTTACTCGATACTAAGAAAGGGAAAGAAGTTCGAATGGACCCCAGAATGCGAAAAGGCCTTCCAAGACTTCAAAGCATTCCTGGGACAACCACCCATCTTGACTCGACCTATGCAAGGCGAAGAACTAGTGTTATACCTAGCAGTCGGAAGTCAAGCAATAACATCGGCCTTGATTCGAGAAGACGACGAGGGATAGAAGCCCATCTACTTCATCAGCGAAGCCTTACAAGGGGTCGAACTGAACTACCAAAAGATAGAAATGTTTGCCTACGCACTCGTACTCACTTCTCGAAGACTTCGACCCTACTTTCAAGCACACAACATCAAGGTCCGCACTAACCAGCCCATGAAACATATACTATAGAAGACGGACTTGGCAGGAAGAATCCTGCAGTGGGCAGTCTAGCTGTGCGAGTTCGATCTTAAGTATGAAGCTCGAACCGCAATTAAATCCTAATACCTAGCCAATTTCGTCGCTGAATACACCGACACCACGGGAACTCCCGTCTTGTGGAACCTATATGCCGATGGCTCGTCAACCAAAGCCAGGAGTGGGGCGGGTATCATTTTGGAAAGCGACTAAGGAACTCATATAGAACTATCCCTAAAGTTTGAGTTCCCTACTTCAAACAACCAGGCAGAATATGAAACCCTGTTGGCTGGCTTAAGACTGGCTAAAGAGGTCAGAGTCCAGGAGCTCACCATCTTCAGTGACTCACAAGTGATCACCTCACAGATAGAGGGAAGTTACCAAGTGAAAGACCCCATCATGAAAAAATATCTGGACAAAACCAAGAAATAGCTCGAGAGCTTCGGCGGATGTGAGGTCCGACACATACCCCGACTACAGGACGCGAAAGGAGCCTGGGCCAAAGAGCTTCCCCAAGTCCTATGGGCGTATCGAACAACACCACATACCACCATGGGAGAATCACCTTTCCGACTAGCACGGAGAGGAGGTAATGATCCCCGTGGAAGTGGACGAAGGATCCCCCAGGGTGATCTTCTACAATGAAGAAATCAACCCCCAATCACAGAGAGAAGAGCTCGACCTGCTTTCAGAAGTCCGAGAAAGAGTTTGGAGTAAAGAGGAAGCCCTAAAGCATCGAATGGCCCTAAGATACAACCAAAAGGTAATCGAAAATGACATTGGAGCAGGCAATTCAGGAAAAGGAAAACTGGCTGTAAATTGGAAAGGATCATACCGAGTCAAGTACTTGGAAAAGGTTACTATAAGGTGGCCAACCTCCAAGGGCGGGAGCTCCTGAGGTCATGGCACGCCTGTAACCTAAGAAGGTACTATAGCTAGAAAGTCTTGAGCCAAGGTGCGCTCTTTTTCCCTACAAAGGGTTTTTTAATGAGGCACCAGGTCAAGAACTAAGAGGAGCCCGAATTACAGGGTAACCAGGCATGTATAGAAATTTCCATTCCTTACATTTTAATAAAATCTGCCATTCCTTAAAAAGTTTCCTACCCAGACGTATTAATTTATGCTCGAAAAAACGCAAAATTCGTTGTCTGACCAGAAAAGTACGACAAGATAAAGCGACGAGGTTCAAATTAATATGAGAAGTTATAAAAGCAACTCATACAAAGTGACCCAGCAAGGTCTGATAAAAAAAAGGGTTGCAGGAATAACTTAAAAAGGCTCGATAGAGAAGTCGAACCATCAAAAGGATAACTAAAAAGGAATGATATGTACCTCGACCACACGAAGGTCAGACAAAGGCCTAAAAGCTACAAACAATCAAAGGGACCTTTAAAAGTAGAAGCTCAAGAGATCAAACACTACCCCTAAAAAGTTTCCAAGTAACGACTAAAAGGTAGAAGTTCGAAAAGAACACTACTTAAAAAGCGTTAGAGCGCAACTAAGGGCCCATGAATATAAATGCTAGCTAAAAAGTTGCCAAGGAACAACTAAAAAGCAAAAGCAAACTAACCAACAAGGCCGCAAGCAAAAATAAAGACAACTCGGGCATCGCCAGTAAAAGCTGACAGAACACAGCTAAAATGGCGAAAGCACCATCCACTACAGGTAGAAGTTCATTAGGAGCACTACTGGCAAAAGGTGGCTGAGGGTGAAAAACACAAGAAAAGCTCACCCAGGCATCTAAAGATAAAAAGCTTGTAGCAAACATCGCTCACCCAAGCAAAATAAAGTGGGAAGCTCTAAAAAAGCCAAACGTTAAAGTTAAAAGTTGCTAGAAGTAACTAGAAAAGTCAAAGCATCCAAACTACAAACTATTATAGCAAAGTGTTCAAGACCCACAGACCGGGTCATACCCAAAATATAACACAAACTAACTAAAGTGTTCATAAAAAGGATCACAAAGGGCCTAACTTCTCGCCTGTCACCACATCGGTATGAGGAGGAGGGATCACAGATAATGGGACTGCCTCAATGGTACCGTCGACCTGGTTCAAGATCTCCACATCGGAATCGACCTCAGCCTGAGGAACCTCAGCAATAGAGGTCGGTGGATCCTTGGTCTTCGGATTGGGTGTAGGGACCTCATCCTCCTCTGGAGCAGGCACGATCTTACCATCTACCACCAAATTATCCATACTTAACAAGGAAAGGTCAGGATCGAGAGCCAGAACCTGGACCTGTTCCTTCAAATTCTTATACATAGCAGTCAGGCCGTTCACCATATGACCCTGTAGCTTAGCTTAATCATCATAGGATGACTGAAGCTTCTCCCTCACCTCAAGGAGCTCGGCATACGTCTGGGTATAGCTCTCCTTGGCCTTCTTCGCCATCTCCTCCGCCAAGTTAGAAGCGGCCTCAGCGGCGGGAGCTCGGGATTTCTTTTTCTCCAATGAAAGCTCCAGTCCCACATTTTTCGCCTCCAACTCAACCCTCAACCCATCAACCCTCTCAAATTTATCCTTGGCACTTCCCATAAAGGCGCTGGTGGCATTGATCGGAAATTTCTTAAACTCTCTCGCTAAGGCGGCATTCAGGTTAGCCATCCAGACACAGTTGCGGGCCATGTATTGGAAATGGTTGAGGATAGACACGTCATCTATGGAAACCAAACCATAAGAAGCGATATGCTCCTCAGTCCAGGCCAAACCATCAAAATCCTTCTCATTGGTATCAATGACCCCAGATGCCTTCTGCTTCTTAGGAGCAGGCACAGAGGAGAAAGGAGAGGAAGCGGCACCAGAACTCGTCATGGGCGGGTCGGAAGGAACCAGGCGGACCTTGGGAGTCGGGATAACATTTCTCGAACCTTGAAGATCTGAGTCTGTCTTCTTGGGAGGAAGCTGAGAGGAACCACCCCAGCCGCCTTCCTCTGCAGATTCTAGGCGGCCACAGTCTTTTTTGTCTTGCGCAAAAACTTCATGGAGTCAAAACTCGAAGCCAACTGATGCATGAAAACTTGTCTCTCAACTAAATTTCCTTCGGCAAGTATACCGAATTATCGTCAAGTAAAAACTCACAATAGAGTGAGGTCAAATCACACAGGGATTGATTGGTCAAGCAACTTTAATTGGAGGAATGTTCTAGTTGAGCTAAGCAGAATTTGATTGGAGAATCGCAGGAAATTAAATGGCGGGAAAGTAAATGGCAGAAAATGTAATTGCTGGAAATAAAGAACTGAATGTAAATGACGAAAAGTAAATTGCAGAATATTAAATGGGGAAAGGGGAAGATGAACATAAAAGTAAATGGCAGAAAGTAAAGAGCATGGGTAAGATCAGAAATGGGGGATTCATTGGGCTCAGGAGATGTTGTATTCTCCAGATCAAGTTCATTCTCTTCCTCAATCAATGCATTCATTGATCTCCTTGGCAATCTTAAGTGATTGGATTCTAATTCCTTGGCAACCCAATCTCTCAAATCTTGATCAATAGCCAATTCCTTGGTCTAATTGCTCATGAGAAGAGATGAAGTATATTCACTGATTATACCACATGTATTCCCAAATCAAAGTATTGGTATGATTATATGTCACCATATCTATCCAAACCCCAATTTGGTCCAACATGAGAAAGCATTTCTAGCATGATCTCTTCATTCCTCTTCCAAGGTCTGAAGAGATCCAAGTATGAATAGCTTCTTTTCCATGATAACTACCCAATAGGATGAAGATTGAAAGCTTTCTAGTAAAATCAAGAGAAAAGAAAGAAGAAGAATAATGAAAACTATTATTGATCCATCAAATTACAACAGAGCTCCCTAACCCAATGAAAGGGGTTTAGTTGTTCATAGCTCTGGGAATGGAAAGCGTAAGTGTAAAGTAGATTATAAAAACTAAAACTAGAAGTTGCAGAGAAAGTACAATATACAGAGTGTAGTTCTCCAAAATGCCAAAAAGCTCTCTTACTAGTTCAAAACTACTCCTATATATACTACTCTTCTAATCTTCTAGTTGGCTCTTCAAGTCTTGGATATGGGCCTTTGGATCTTTAGTTGAAGCAGTTGCAGTCTTCAGTGGGCTCAGCTTTGCTTGCAGAGAATGTGTGAGTTAGGCATGGACGTTAGTTAGGACGTTAGTGGTGTTAACATTAAGTGAAAATGTGGGTTCGAGAACGTTAGTGACGATCACCTTTTTCACTAACGTTCCTAACCCAAGATGGTCCACGTTAACTTCAACGTTAGTGACACTAACGTGACCACTAACGTTGCCTCTTGGTCCTTCGCAAACGTTATTGGCATTCACCTTTTTCCAATAACGTTTTCTTGTTGCCCTTCCGCCCTACGTTAGAGTCCACGTTAGTGTAGCTAACGTGACCCCTAACGTGGGCATGCCTCAGCTTCGAGAGCGTTAGTGACACTTACCTTTGTCACTAACGCTCCAAACGCCCCTTCTCACGTTAGTGCCTCATGTTAATTGTATTAACGTAGCCACTAACGTGGTGGTGATTGCCATCTCCAACGTTAGTGACAAAGGTGAGTGTCACTAACGTTGGCTCATCATTTCTTTCCTCCACGTTAGCTTCCACGTTAATGTAATTAACGTGGCAACTAACGTGGCTAATAGTGGCTTGGTCCAACGTTAGTGACAAAGGTGAGTGTCACTAACGTTGGCACTTCTTTGTTCCTTCCACGTTAGAGTTCACGTTAATGTAATTAACGTGGCTCTTAACGTGGCTAAGTGTGCCCCTTTTTCCAACGTTAGTGGTATTCACTTTTACCACTAACGTTGGAGCTTTACTTCTCCTCCACGTTAGCTTCCACGTTAATGTAGTTAACGTGGCAACTAACGTGGGTTATGATGGCTCACGAAGGCATTATTGGCGATCACTTTTCTCATTAACGTTGCAAGCTAGCTCCCATTCCACGTTAATGGTCACGTTAGTTAGACTAACGTGGCTATTAACGTGGCATCTTCCTTGCTTCCTTTGTCCTGAAATTAAGCAAGTAAAGTGCATCAAAGCTAGGTTCTAACTCATGAGATCATGCATCATCCATTTTATCATTCAATTCATACATAATTCTCATAAAATCATATAAAATTCATAATGTTTGCTTGAATCAAGATGTAAGTGATTATCTACCCAAAACTTGCTTATTAACTAAGAAAATGCATGAAACTACCCTAAAACAGTAAAGAAAAGGTCAGTGAAACTGGCCAAAATGCCCTGGCCTCACAACACCAAACTTAAAGCTTGCTTGTCCCTAAGCAAGTACTGAAACATGAGAATGATGAATGAAATGACAAGAGAAATGAGTCATTATTATGGAAGTCATATCCTTGGTTTTATGGGGTTTCATGCACAGCAACTTAGGTTCATTCCTTTACTGGCTTTCAGACCTTTATCATCCCCTGGAATACTTACTTGATTGCACCCTATGAGACTTTTATTCATTGATCCCTTTGTCTTTTCAAGGTTTAATTGTGTTCTTAGACTAGGTGCTTTGTGAGAGGGCGACTCTTTAAGTTAAGCTTTCAGTCAGCACTCCCGAACCAGTTGGTCCAAGGTGCTGGGTGTTAAGACACCCCTAAGGACTTACTCTCTCAAGTCTCTTTCCCCCATACATACACACCACAGGCACATGGTTTGTTATTTTTCTTCTTGAGACCTTGGTGTCCAGCACCTCTTTGGGTTACTAAGTGTTCTGTAGCAAAAGTTACTCTTGATAGTAGACTTTCAGCTAATAATCCCGGGTTAGTTAACCCAAGTTACCAAGTGATAAGGCACCCCTGAGAGCTTATTCATCCAAGTATATCCTTTACACAGGAGCACCACAGACACATGCCTTAAGATTCAACCCTTGGTGTCTAGCCTTATTTCTTACTCTTTTTCTTTATTTCTCAACTTTCATTTTTCTTTCCCCTTTTCTTATTAGGATCTTGTTATTTAGCTAGTCTCATGGGGTGTGTTTCAAGCATATGATTCAGGACAGATAGTTGCCTTCCTACCTTGTTGGTGAACCAACTTAACTAAGTAATTACTACACCACAAGCTTAAGAACTTACTCCACAATTTGAACCTCACTCTGGTCTTTCATAACATCTCTTTTTATTTGACTTAAAAGGACAATCATACAAGTAAGCAAGGTAAAAATGCAGTGGTGACATTAGACTAGCAAGCATAGACCTAAGCAATGCAAACTTAAAGGCAGAATTGAAAATCCTAAACTACCATGGAAATATGTTCTATTTCATACATGATTTTCCTTATTTAAAACTTGAAAAAGATAAGACAACGAGGGAACTCCACCACCTTTTACTCATGGGGGTGTTCATGCTCTCCCTCTTGTTTGTCCTCTTTGTGTCCACTTGTGTTTCCTTGTATCCGTGCCAGTCTGGCTTTTTTCCAATCCTCAAGTGCCTTCCTTACTGATTCATGACTTTTTTCTACCCTCTCTCTTTCTTCTCGCGCTAATTCATCTTTCACTTCTTCATATCTTGTGATTCCCGGATGCAATATAGGCAGTTGTCCAACTAAGTATCCGAGCCTGGCATGAGTGTTCACATGATGTCCAGTCTCGTTCATGTAAACTCCTTCTAAGAACACCCTGTATTCGTCGAAGAGTTCTGCCTGTTCTAATTGTTTCCGATGCATTTCATGTATGTGTGCACCTTGATGTGCTTGGATGTTGATTAGCTTTTGGATGGCTTCTTGTTGTTGATCCTGCCTTTGTTCCAACCTGTGGAAGGATTCACCCCATTGTTTCCCTTGTTCTAGCTGCTGCTCCATTATTTGCTTTTGCCACTCCCCCTGTTGATTCATCCATCTAGAGAGTGATTCTTCTTGACGGTCCATCAACTATAGTTGAAGCTCTTTCTGTGCCTCTTAATTTTCCAAGTATTGTCTAGATAAGCCATCAATGGCTTCCTGTAGTTGGTGCATGTCCAGAGGGGCTTGCTCCTCTAGGTTTCGTCCTTTTACCACTTGCTGGGCTGGCCTCTTTCTTGGCTTTCGTTGGGGTAGGGGAGATGCAACAGCATGCATCCGTCGAACAGTAATTGGGATGCCCACTTTTATCCACTCGGGGTTCTCATCCTCGAACACCACCCCAGCCCTGTCACACAGATGGAAAATAGTGCTGGGGTAGCCTAACCTTCCTCCAGAATCGCTTTTCTCAGCCATCTTCCTAATGCCCTAGGCTATGAGTTCATGAACCTTGATCTCTCCCCCTTTAAGTATACATTGCACCATTGTTGCACTCTTAAGATTCACTTCTGAGTTTCCCGGCAGGGAGGATGGATCTCCTCACAATTTCGAACCACCCCTTTGCTTCAGGAGTGAGGTCCCCTCTCTTGATGAACTTGGGCTTCCCCTGAGGGTCTCGTACCCAATCAGCCCCTTGTACGCAAATATCTTGCACAATCTGGTCATGATCGGGACTGCTATCTATTCTGGAGTGATAGCTTTCTTCTGCAAATGGTATGGTTCGTAGCTTTAACGCCCTCATGATGCTCATGGGACTGAAATCCACGGTCACCCCTCTCACGAAGCTTATATAGGAGTCATCTGCCTTATCATACCTAACTGGATTTGCATAAAACTCTCTTACAAGAGTTGCGTTTACTTTTATGACTGGATCAGTAAGGAGCTCCCATCTTCTCTTTTCCACCTTCTCTGTGATTTCGGGGCACTCTGTTTTTTTGACTTGAAAGCCTAGCTCATATATGATCTCCTTATCAACCATCCACCCGAATTGCAATGCATGGTGAAAGGTTCTAAACTTCTTCTCATTGAAAGGGCGTTGCTCCATAAGCTCCTTTTCTTTTTGCCTTTTGGAGCTTGATGATGCCATAAGTGATTTTTGAGATGTGAAGGTGTTGAGAGGTGTGGATAGGTGGTGGAATTTGGCTGGGTTAGGATAGGGTATAGTTAAGGGAATGGGTGAGAGTGCTTTTGATGGGGTAAGAGGAGTTGGGTTCCGAAAGTGGGAAGTACAGAGAATGGGAATTGGAATGTGAAAGGGAGTATGGAATAAGAACCACTTATATAGGGAGGTGGTGAGTGAATGAAAGGTGTGGATTGATGGAGTGGGTGTATGATGAACGGATGGGGTTTAGCATGGGATGAGCACAAGGATCATCAACTTTATGATGGGTTGGTTCGATTTCCAAGCGTGTCACTCTTTCAATGTTGCATGGCAACATTTCCCAATGCATTCCCCTTGAAGACACGTGTATAGTCCTCTCCTTTTGTGGTGGCCGAATGACGTGGCGGAAATTGGCGAGTTAAGAAATTTATATAAGAGATACATTGCAAGTACAGTTCTTAACCAACCAGAAATCCACTTATCAATTTAGAAGGTTGTCACAAAATTTAAATTAAAATACTGGGAGTATGAATCCCAGGTCGTTTCCCAACGAGTTGCTATTTTATCAATCAGATGTTTTCAAAAATGGTTTGAGTTGAATAACAGGAAATTAAATTAGAAAATTTATGTAATTTTAAATGAAAGCCATGGCTGGGAGTAGATTAGTTGGAAGCCCTATTCTTGTTGGAGTACTCTCAAGATTAATTGATAATCGAGGGTTATTCTGTTTAGTTATCCCTTACTAGGTAAGGAAAAGTCAAATAAGTTGGAAAGCTATTTCTATTCACAAGTCCCAATCCGCTTACTTGAAAGGATTGGTGTCAGTAACTAGAGAGCAATCCAACAATAAACCCAATTACAATTTTTCTTTTAAGCATTCCAACTCAAGGTCTTCCTTTCAATCAACTCCCATCCAAGTTATGGAACTACTCGCTCATTGTGAATGTAGAATTCATAACATAGAAAAGGGAAATATAGAAAGACATGATAAACAGTAATCAAAGGGATCAATTAAAAAAAATAGTTCTTGTATTAATAAACTCTAAAAATAATTCAATAATAATTCTAAATAAATAAAGAACATGGAAGAGTAAGAGACAGGTAAAGAAAACAAACTAGAATGACGAAGTCTTGTTGAGGTAATAACTCTTCTCAATATCCCAATGCAAAAAGCAATAAAAATAAAATCCTAAGAACTATGAATGTGTAGAGAGAAAACCTAGAGGAGGAGTAAAAACTAGATCTAAAATTGAGAATTATCTGTAATGTATTGTTGTTTTCGTTTCTGCATGTTCCTTGGCTCTAGTCTGCTTTCCTGGGCCAAAAATTGGGACAAAACAGGGTCCAAAATTGCCCCCAGTGAATTCTGTAAATTCTGCAGATCGCGCATGTCACGCGATCGCGTCATTCATGCGGACGCGTCATTCGGCGTTTTGCCTTGCCACGCATGCGCGTTGTCCACGCCTCCGCGTCACTTGTGCAGTTCCAATCTGCGCGGTCGCATGAGCCATGCGTCCGCGTAACTGCGATTTTCTGTATGTAGTACGGTCGCGTGAGCCATGCGTCCGCGTCACTTCTCGCTGATCATCTCCTCAATTTCTTGTGTTCCTTCTATTTTTGCAAGCTTCCTTTCCAATCTCCAAGTCATTCATGCCCTATAAAGCCTGAAACACTTAACACACAGATCACGGCATCTAATGGAATGAAGGAGAATTAAAATACGTAATTAAAAGTCTTTAGGAAGAAAATATTCAATCATGTAATAATTTTAGGAAGGAAATATAAATGCATGCCAATCATATGAATAAGTGGGTAAAGAATTGATAAAACCATACAATTAAGCACAATATAAACCATAAAATAGTGGTTTATCAACCTCCCCACACTTAAACATTAGCATGTCCTCATGCTTAGTTGAAGGAGATAAAATAAATAAGTAGGAACATGTAAAACTCATGTAATGCAATGCAACCTATATGATTCTTGTCTACTTGATCAAAAGTAAATAGGTTCTTCAAGACAATCACAAATCAAACTCCACTAATTCAATTCTTATACAGTAAGAATAGATAAAATAAAGAAAAATTTTGCAAGAAGCTAGCTCATGAAAGCAGGGAACATAGAAATTTAAGCATTGAACCCTCACTGATGATGTATGTACACTCTAATCTCTCTAGTGTATAGGGCAATCACTCTATCCTTCTCTAATCATGCTTTCTAATTTTTTTGTTCTTCTTCTAACCAATCAACAACATTTAATATATTAATGCAAACATCATGACGTCTTTTCAAGGTTGTAATGGGGCCAAAGTAAGGGTAAGGATACATATATGGCTAAGTAAGCTTATAAATTGAATCTTTAATTAACACAAGCTTCAACCCAACATATATATATATATTTTATATAACTTAAAATTCACACCTAGCTACCCAAAATTTCTCTTTCACATTCCATACTCATGTATCAAATTTTTATTTTAATTTTTATCATACAAGCATTGATCTTTGAATTCTTAACTCAGCATTGGGGTAATTTTGTCCCCTTAATTATTTATTGAATATTTTTGGATTTTTTTCAACATAAACATAAAAATAAACATAGCTAATCAATGCACATAGATTTTTAATTCTTATAGTTTCACATGAGTAGGTATCCAAATTCCCATTATATTATCATGACACATTCTCTCATTATCTTTTGTTCCCAAAATTTCCCATACTTAATTTAACACACACAATTCTATCTTAAGCTAACCAAAGATTCGATTGGGGTATAAAATTATTTTTCCGCTTAAGGCTAGTAATGTGGTAAAATACAGAACAAATTGGATTTAAAGGCTCAAAGTGGTTAACAAAGGTAATTGAAAGGGTAGGCTTAATTTGGATAAGTGAGTTTAAACAAATAATGGCCTCAATCATATGCAAACATATAAATATATTAAACATTGGACATATAGGATGAAACAAAATGTAGATTACAATCATAGAGAAGTAAACACACAAGAATAAAATAATTATGTTTAAATAATGTAACCATGCATTTGGGCTCAACTCTCACGGGTTGTGTGTTCTTTAGCTCAAAAATCATGTTCCAAATACAACTTCAAGCAGTTTTAACATAAGAGTTTTGATAAAAATTAGTGAAATTTTGTTCTAAAGATAGGGTCTTAGAAGAAACTTATTGTCTTTTCAATCAAGTAGAACATGCATGCAACTAATCTATTACTATGTAATTTATCCTATTCTTCAAAAGAAAAACTAACTAAATATCCTAATTTATTGGTGTTAGAGAAGAGAAATTACCTCCGGAAGTCAGGTACTGACCGACCTCCCCACACTTAAGGCTTTGCACCGTCCTCGGTGCCATTTGTCAGGAACAGGGGTGGGCTGGTAGCAGTATCTCCATAGTCGGAACCATCATGGCTCCCTGTGCTGGTAAAGGAAGTGGAGTCCGGGGTGTCTGAGTCCTTGAATTTTTCCCTAATCAGCTCCTTAAGGTATGTGAATCGGTGCTTGTTACGGCGCTCTCTCATCTTAGCTTTTTGTTCCTGCCGATCCAACTTTTCAAGTATCTGATGGAGCAGTTGGTTTGTTGTAGGTGCTTGTGCTGCTGATGGAGGGATGTCCTCAGCCGGTTCAGTAGGCTGGCTAGTAGTGGCTGCTGAGAGTCTAATATATTTCCCGTTAGGGACGTATTGATCATCCTGTGGAAGCATGGCTTTGGTGTCCC
Organism: Arachis ipaensis; assembly: GCF_059453495.1. Classification (NCBI taxonomy): domain Eukaryota; kingdom Viridiplantae; phylum Streptophyta; class Magnoliopsida; order Fabales; family Fabaceae; genus Arachis; species Arachis ipaensis. Next base: position 101,687,701 of record NC_142439.1, read on the forward strand.
CAGCTCTGTAGGAGACTCCGGCTGCTGAGACGAGATCTGAGACCAAGGCAGGAAAAGGTAAGTTGCCCGCAATCTGTACGTGTTCCATGGCATTCCGGATGTGTCTTGGTAGGTTCAGAGGCTGGTCTGTAAGGATGCACCATAGTAGAACGGCCATGTCTGCAGTGAAGGAGGATTCGTGAGTGCTCGGAAAGACGTAATGGGACATGATTTGTTCCTATACGCGAGCCTCCAAGGTAAGTGCTGAAGCCGATATTCTCTTAGGACGGGAACGGTTGTATCCGTAGATCCATCTGCTACCAGGTAGTGCGATAACTCTGAGAACGGTGTCCCAATCAAATTGGTACATCTGGCGCTTGAGTGCGGCTTCTTAAAAGGCGTCCAATCCTTCTGGAGTAGGGGGAAGATCTAGAGCTCGTTGAATGGCCTCTTCTGTAATGGGGACTTGCTTCTGACGTACATAGACAGACTGCAGGGTTGGCAGGTGGAAATTAGAGTAGAACTCAACTACCCAAGAAAGATTAGCCTGCCTTGGCTGTCTCTGGAGGAAACCCCATTGTCTTCGTTCAATTTGCGGCTCAACAAAGGTAGGAGTATTGGGCGGAAGGATAAGAAGGTATTCGTTGTTGTAGCTCCGTTCTGCCAGGATAGGGAACATCTGCTCACAGTAGCGATTGGAAAATTGCGCAGTGTCCTTTGCTGGGAAGGCTTTCTCTTTTTTATCAACCTTTATAATCCTCTTAATTCTTTTTGTTGAGGGCTTGACTACAGTTGAAGAAGGCTCTGCTACTAATGCTCTTTTTGTTCCTCTTCTTGCTGGTGGTTTGGGAGTAGCTTTCTCTTTTCCTTTCTTGGTGGCCATCTTGTAAAGGAAAAAAGAAAGTAACATGAATTCAAAGGGACAGAGCAAGGAAGAGGATGGTATAAGTGATAATCAATGCACGGTGAAGAGGATGTCGTTAACACATGGTCATGACTACATGTGAAAAGTTCACCAATGGAAATATAGCAAGTGCATATGATGACAATTAAATGCAAGGTGTTTATTGGCATGCAGGCAAAGGCATGGGTAGCATAGATCAAGCATTTAATTTGTTAAATATGTTATCACTCGTAACAAACTAACCATCCTGTTTGTATTGACAATTAAATTTAATTAATACAATAGTAAAGGGAATTTGTGAAAAGCAAGCATTGAATAGTAGAATAGAAAAATGCATAATGCCATATGGGCTTTTGCACAAACACATAGCATGCATGACGAAGAAACTATTGAAAATAATGATTTAAACATGCAAGCAACCCTTTTTTAAAAAGTACTATATAATTGCCAAACAATTTTGTAACAATCCACAAGTATATAATGAGAAATAATGACTCAAATAAATTCTAACACCAATTAAAAGAAAGAAAGAAAAAGAAAAAATGGATAATAAAAGTAAAATGAAAAGAAAATAAGAAAACATAAAAATAAAAAAGAATAATAGAAAAGTAAGGAAGGAAGAAGAAAAGAAAAACCTTGTTAATGGTGGTGAGAAAGTAGAAAGTGAGAAAGAAGGAAGAAGGAAGAAATAAGGAAGGAAAAGAGAAAATAGGATTTAGGGGAAAAGAAAGATAAGATATTTGGCAATTTAGGGTAAGCTGTGCGGCGCAAGCGACGCGGACGCGTGGGTGACACGTTCGCGTGACTTGCGCTTGAAGTTAATCGACGCGGTCGCGCCGGTCACGCGGACGCGTGACTCATTTTATGCTACTGGCGCGAGGGCAGCCTCGCGCTCGCACAACTCTCTGTTCAAAATCTTATTTTGCCAAATTTTCGGTGACGCGATCGCGTGAGTGGCCAATATGGGGATATGACGCGGACGCGTGAGCCATGCGTCCGTGTGGTAAGGCTGTGCGTTCAGCACCAGTCTAGCACCACTCCAGCATAACTTTCGGCTATGCACCCTTTTCACGTCGATTTTCATGTCACGCGGCCGCGTGGGTGACGCGGTCGGGTGGGAGGCCAAAGTTCCCACATGACGCAAACGCGTCGGCGATACGGTCATGTGGGGTGATTTGTGCCAAAGGCACGCCTCCAGCCACGCTCCTGCGTGACTTTCTGTTCGCTTTCTTATTCTTTCTGAGCCACCTGCGACGCGGACGCGTCATTGATGCGGTCGCGTCGCGTGAAATTTTTTTTTAAAAAAATAAAAATATGCAAATGCAGATGCAAGCTAAATGTGTGAATAAGGAGAAGAGTTATTGAAAAAGAAAACTAAGAATAAAGAAAAAAACGATCATACCATGGTGGGTTGTTTCCCACCTAGCACTTTGCTTTAACGTCCGTAAGTTGGACGCTCCACTAGCTCAGTCTTCGGCTATGTGTGGATCTTCCAAGAAGAAGATCTCGAGCTCCTTGTTTTTCTTCAACTTCTCGCCATGGTACAGCTTTAAACGATGTCCATTAACTTTGATGAGTTCAGAGCTTGAAGGATGACTTAGGTGAAAAACTCCGTACGGCTCGGCCTTCTCTACTCTATATGGACCTTCCCATCTTGATCTCAACTTACCTGGCATGAGCCTCAGTCGAGATTTATAAAGGAGGACTAAGTCCCCAGGTTGGAACTCTCTCCTCTTAATGTGCTGATCATGTACAGCCTTCATCTTCTCCTTGTACAGCCTTGAGTTCTCATAAGCTTCCAGGCGAAGGCTTTCTAATTCTTGCAGTTCCAACTTCCTCTTAGTTCCGGCTGTTTCAAATCCCATATTGCATTCCTTTACTACCCAAAAGGGTTTGTGCTCTACTTTCACTGGGAGATGACAGGCTTTTCCATAAACTAAGCGAAAGGGACTCATCCCAATGGGTGTCTTGTATGCTGTTCTGTATGCCCAAAGTGCATCTTGTAGCCTGGTGCTCCAGTTTCTCCTATGAGGTTTGACTATCTTCTGCAATATACGCTTTATCTCTCTGTTTAACACCTCGGCTTGCCCATATTAGTCTGAGGATGGTAGGCGGTTGCAACTTTATGAATTATCCCATGCTTCTTCATTAATCCTGTTAGTCTCCTGTTACAAAAATGGGTGCCTTGATCGCTCACGATTGCTTGTGGGGATCCAAAGCGACAAATAATGTGGTTTCTAACAAAGGAAACAACAGTGTTAGCATCATCAGTGCGGGTAGGAATTGCTTCCACCCATTTGGAAACGTAATCCACAGCTAACAATATATAAAAATAACCATTAGAATTTGGGAATGGACCCATGAAGTCAATGCCCCAAACATCGAAAATTTCACAGAAGAGCATAATTTGTTGAAGCATCTCATCCCTCTTGGATATATTACCAAATTTTTGGCATGGAAAATAAGATTTACAAAAATTAGCAGCGTCTCTAAAAAGAGTAGGCCACCAGAATCCACAGTCTAAGATTTTTCTAGCTGTTCTTTGAGGGCCAAAATGTCCTTCACTCTCAGATGAGTAGCAGGCCTCTAAGATGGACTGGAATTCTGATTGAGGCACACACTGTCTAATTACCTGGTCAGCGCCACATCTCCATAAATATGGGTCATCCCATATATAATATTTAGACTCGCTTTTCAGCTTGTCTCTTTGATGCTTAGTAAAGTTTGGAGGAAAAGTACGGCTAACTAGATAATTAGCTACAGGTGCATACCAAGGGACTACCTCAGATACTGCTTGCAGGTTATCAAATGGGAAATTATCAGCTATAGGAGTGGAGTCATCCTTAATGTGCTCAAGGTGACTCAAGTGGTCTGCCACTAGATTCTGGTTACCACTCATATCCTTAATTTCTAAATCAAATTCTTGTAGTAGCAGTATCCAACGTATAAGCCTTGGTTTGGATTCCTTTTTAGCTAATAGATACTTTAGAGCTGCGTGGTCTGAGTATACTACTACTTTCGTACCAAGTAAATAGGCTCATAATTTATCCAGAGCAAAAACAATAGCAAGAAGCTCTTTCTCAGTAGTAATATAATTAGACTGAGCGGCATCTAAAATTTTAGATGCATAAGCAATTACAAAGGGGTCCTTACCTTCACGCTGAGCCAGTGCTGCACCTACTGTATGGTTGGAAGCATCGCACATTATTTCAAATGGCTGGCTCCAGTCTGGTCCTCTCACAATTGGAGCTTGAGTCAGGGCGGTCTTCAGTTTATCAAACGCTTGTTTGCAATTCTCACTGAACTTGAACTCAACATCTTTCTGCAGTAGTCTGGATAAGGGAAGAGCTACCTTACTGAAGTCCTTAATGAATCTCCTGTAAAAACCTGCATGGCCAAGGAACGAACGGACTTCCCTCACAGAAGAGGGTTAAGGTAAACTAGAAATAACATCTACATTTGCTAGATCTACAGAAATGCCAGTATTAGACACAACATGTCCTAGTACAATCCCTTGTTTGACCATAAAGTGACATTTTTCAAAATTCAATACAAGGTTTGTACTGACACATCTTTCTAACACTCTAGATAAACTATCCAAGCAAAGATTGAAGGAATCGCCATATATACTAAAGTCATCCATAAAAACCTCCATACAGTCCTTAATAAGATCAGAGAAAAGACTCATCATGCACCTTTGGAAAGTAGCTGGTGCATTGCACAAGCCAAAGGGCATTCTCTTGTAAGCATAAGTCCCAAAAGGACATGTAAAAATGGTCTTTTCCTGATCTTCAGGAGCTATATGAATATGGAAATAGCCTGTGTAACCATCTAAAAAATAATAATGTGATTTACCTGACAGGCGATCCAGCATTTGATCAATGAATGGAAGAGGATAGTGATCCTTACGGGTTGCTTGGTTGAGGCGTCTGTAGTCAATGCAGGCCCTCCAAGCGTTCTGTACTCTGGTTGCTATGAGCTCTCCATGCTCATTTTTCACTGTAGTGACTCCAGACTTCTTTGGTACTACTTGTACTAGGCTTACCCATTCACTGTCTGAGATGGGATAGATGATATCTGCCTCCAGTAGTCTGGTCACTTCCTTTTTGACAACCTCTAAGATAGTGGGGTTCAGTCTTCTCTGGGGTTGATGGACAGGCTTTGCTCCCTCTTCTAGAAATATTTTGTGCTCACAAACTTGAGGGTTGATGCCTATTATATCTGCCAAACTCCAACCAATTGCCTTCTTGTGCCTCCTCAGCACACTAAGTAGCTGCTCTTTTTGTTGGGAAGTGAGTTTCCTTACAATGATAACTGGAAACTTCTGCTTGTCTTCAAGATAAGCATATTTGAGGTGTGGAGGGAGGGGTTTCAATTCTAACTTCTGCTCATGGTCAGGCTCTGGGTTGTCTGGAGCTGGTAACAATGATAAAGCACTGTCATTGTCCTCTGAGAATGTCCCCACACTTGGACCTTGTCCTATGTACTTCTCTTCAAATTCCTCCTGGTGAACTTCAGCCACGGTTTCATCTATGATGTCACACTGGAGGATAGAATGATCCTTCGGAGGATGCTTCATAGCTCCATTCAGATTGAAGATTACTACTCGGCCATCTATTTCAAAAGAGTATGTGCCTGAAAAAGCATCCAATTTAAACTTTGAGTTCTTCAGGAATGGTCTTCTGAGTAGGATTGATGATGGCTTTTCTGAGTCATTTTGGGGCATCTCCAGGATATAAAAATCAATGGAAAAGGTGAGCCCCTTAATGCCCACTAATACATCTTCAGCAACTCCAGCCACTGTAATAATACTTTTATCTGCTAACACAAAATGAGCTGCCGACCTTTTTAAGGGAGGGAGCCTCAAATTATCATATATAGACAAAGGCATTATACTAACACAGGCTCGTAAATCACACATGCAGTCAGAAAACATCACACCACCAATAATACAATTAACCATACATGGACCTGGGTCACTACACTTTTCAGGTAAACTTTCCATTAAAGCAGGAACTACCTAAAGGAATAGTTTCTAATTCATTAATTGTCTTTATGTATACATAAATATTTCAGAAACTTTGCATATTTAGGTATCTGTTGAATAACATCAAAAAGGGGAACAATTACCTCAACCTTTTTGAATATTTCTACCATTTTGGGATCAGGTTCCAGCTGCTTCCTGGGCTTCCTTGCAAGTTGTGGGAATGGAATGGGAATGGTGTCCTTCACAGCTTCAGCGTCCTTTGGTGCTTCTTCCTGTGATTGATCTTCTTCTTATTTAGCCATGTCCTGTATATCCTCTTCCTCTTCAACATCTTCTACCTCCACCACCTCTTCAGCTGAGGTGTGTTCTGGTGGGTTTGGCTCCTCCTGATTCCTCTCCTGCAGTGTGGTTCCTGACCTTAGGGTGATGGCATTAATGCCACCCTTTGGATTGGGTAATGGTTGAGAGGGGATTCCACTGGAGCTCAAAGGCTGGTTATTGGAGTTATTCATTGATCCAATCTGTGAGATAAGAGCTTGCAAGGTAGAGTTCAGACCATTTAGAGTAGAATTGAGGTTATTTTCCATGGCCTGTTGTCTCCGATCAATAGATTGTAGTAACTCATCATTTGCAGATGAAGAAGGATAAGTGATCTGAGAGGTCTGCTGTTGGTTATTCAGTGGTCCTTGGGATTGCCTCAGGTGAGGTGCTCTGTATGGCTGGTTCTGGTTCTGCTGCCCGTTGTTGTTATTATTCCACCTCTGATTTCCCTGATTGTCTCTACCTCCTCTGTTATTGTTGTACCTCCAATTCTGATTAGAATTATCTCTCCAATTCTGGTTAGAATTGTCCTGCCATCCATGGCTGTAACTGCCACCTTGATTATACCCTTGGTTGGGGCGGTCATAGAAGTTATGAGTGGTTGCCACGGTGTTATCTTCCTGCTGGAGCTGCGGATATTCATCAGTATAATGGCTATAATCAGCACAGCTTTCGCAAACTCTCTGTGGGACTAACTGTTGGCTTTGCTGTGGTGGAGAAGGTTGAGCTTGCTGACTTTGTTGTTGATTCAATTGCATCTGCTTCAGTAAGTTGATCATTTCACAGATACTCAGAGTTAGAGTAGTAGTCTCTCTGCTAGAGGATACTTCTGCAACAGCTTTTGAACGGCCTTGTTTCTGCCTGTGATTCCGAGTAGATTCAGCTAAGTCGCTGATCAATTGTCATGCCTCATCAGTGGTCTTGTACTTTTTCATAGACCCATTGCTAGCACTTTCCAATGTGGTTTTATCTAGGGGCTTCATGCCCTGTGTGACGTAGCCGAGCAACACTATCTTATCAATCATATGGTGGGGGTCCCAGTATTCATAGAGAGTCTCGGATTCATCCTGAACAATTGATAAACCCATATTTCATGAGTTCTTTTGTGCTTAATTAGAGTGATTTATTCAACTCTTCACCTACTTATTCACATTAATTGCATGGTTTTACTTTCCCTTCCTTATTATGTCATATTGTGAAAAATATGTTTCCTAAGCTTTAAAATTAATTATTTTAATTACTTTTATTTCCATTCGATGCCGTGATTAATGTGTTGAGTAGTTTCAGATTTTCTAAAGGCAGAATGACTTAAAGGATGAAAAAGGAAAACATACTAAAATGGAAGGAGAAAACAAAACGGAGCTTTAAGGAAACTGGTACCCACGCGATCGCATGGATGACGCGATCGCGTGCCATGCACGAATCAGCAGCGACGCGGCCGTATGACTGACGCGACCGCGCGCCTTAAGCAGAACGCACATGACGCGGTCGCATGACTGACGCGACCGCGTGGAAAGGAAAAGCTCCGAATGACGCGACCGCGTGACCCACGCGGACGCGTGACAGAGGCCACGCACCAGAAATTACAGAATACGCCCCCAGCGAATTCTGAAGCCCTTTTTGGCCCAGATCCAAGTACAGACAGCATAGACCAGAGGTTATAAAGTGTGGGAATGGTTCTATTCAAAGGGGCTCGCATATTTTACCTTTCAATGATTTAGATTTAGTTGAGAGGGAGATCTTCTCTTTCTCTTTTAGGATTTAGGTTTTCTTCTTGTTTTAAGAGTGACTTTGGATCCCAGGTTTAATGTTCTTTTAGTTTTTACTTCTATTTATTTATTCCAACATTTGAATTGATTATCATAATTTGATTTATGAATTATTTCATATTACAGACTGTTATTTGAATTAATGATAATTGAGGTATTCCAGTTTATGATTGTTCTCTTTGACTTAAGTTATCATTGCGTCCCATCTAAGGACATTTTTATTATTATTCCAGCAATTTTACTTTTTCCCCTTTTGGTTCTGGTTAAGAATTTAGTAACTCAACAGTTATTAAACTCAACACAATTGATAATCGTGATCTTGCTAATTGAGCTGAAATTGAGTAATCCCAACCTTTTCTTAAGAGATAAAAAGGATTCAAAGGTCAATTTAATTAGTCCCTTGACTTTCCCTTACCCTGGTAAAGGTTGACCAAGTGGAGTTTAGATTCAACTTTCATTATTGTTGAGAGAGATAACTAAGTTGGACCTCTAATTTCTCTACCTTGCCAAAAGTTGCTTTACAGTTATTATTTATTTTTAATTGCCATTTAATTCACTCGTCATTTAAATTACTTGCTTTTCACCTTTTAAACCCCGATTACAACCTTTATAACCAATAATAAGAACATACTTCCTCGCAGTTCCTTGAAAAGACGACCCGAGGTTTGAATACTCGGTTAACAATTTTTAAGGGGTTTGTTACTTGTGACATCCAAAACGTTTGTACGAAGGGATTTTTGTTGATTTAGAGACTATATCTACAACGCGATTGTTTTTATGACATTCTTTACTGGCAAAAAATCCTAACGTCAAAATGGCGCCGTTGCCGGGGAACTGCTAACGTGTGCCTTATTATTGGTTATTGTAAATATTTTTCTTTTGCTTGTTTATCTATTTTTGTTTTTCCTTTTTATCTTTATTTGCTACTATGAACTCTCACCCCTCTCGCTTTGAGTTTGGTTCTAATATTGTTAAAGGAAATAGACATTACAGCAGGAATGTGCATCAAGGTCAGACCAATCAAGGATGGATGGAACCAGGAGGATCTAATCAACCCTTTTGGCAGCAACACCCTCCGAGATATCATGGACAAAGACCATTCCACCGTGCATACCCAGCTGAAAGACATGGTGGACAACCTTGTAACTACCAACAAGCTCCACCCTGTGCATATGAACCATCCTTTCAACATAACCTCGAACCACCACACTCACAAGCTTCTCTTCACTATTCACCATCATATGATCCTTCCTTACCCCAATGCCAATCCAATCATTCCCAATCATCACCACTTTCCTTTGTATCATGTCCATGTCTGGCAAACCGCGAAGCAAAGGATCGCCTAAAAGAAACAGTAATTAAATTTCAAACAACCATTCAACAACTGGAGCAAGCACTAATTCAATGGGCCACTAGGCGCTCAAATATACAAGGATCAACCACAGCTCCATGTGGACAGCCCGATGAAGAGCGTAGCATGAAAGAAATACTAGAGACTCCAGTGGACAAGACAGAGAATGAATTCGTACTAGAACAAGTGGAAGAAGCTGTCATTGTTCAAGAAGAAGAGTTGGTTGAAGATCTAGGCGATGCTGAACTTTCTTGGGAATCCAGAATTGAGGAAAACTCCGTCTAAGATGCCACAGTTGATGCTAAGGAGGATACCGTACAATCTCCAAGGCAAGTCATTTACGAAGAATCAGACAGAATAATCCAAGAAGCAAATTTCCTTGATGATGATAGTCACAAGTCTAGTTCTCCTAGTGATGAACTTGCGTCCGTAAGTGAATTCTCTGAGATCGAAGAATCTTCCCCAAGTGAATATGAAGATGATGCGGAGGTAGATTTCTCTCAACCTCCAATCTATGACTCGAGTGATGAGGAAGATATAGAAGACTTTGACCATGATACAGATATAATTGAAGATCTTTGCAAGGAAGTGGAAGAATTCACAGAAGAGCACAAGGAAATGAAACTTGCAGAACCACCAAAAACACCTATCCCATGGCCATTACCACCCAATACAAGCTTCAAGTGGGTACAATCCTTAACTTATAGTTTTACTTATTCACTTGAATATGGTTTGCTTGAAACAGATGGCCAACTTAGAGCTCTCTGCAGCTTTAAGAGTAAGAGGGAATTGGCTCGTACTCAGAACTGGTACACCAGGTTCAATAAGGTTCCACGCTTCACCTCGAAGTACACGGATTGGTATCATGCTCCATTGCATGGATCACGGAGAACGTTTGGTCACCACCGTGAGATTCTACTTTTTAACCCGCCCGAATGGAAACTTGCAAATCAAAATGGAGGCGGATCTAAAAACACAGCTTGGGATCATGAATTATGTTCTGACGTTCATCATCCCGGGAGGCTGAATATCGGTTTGAAGCTACTCAGAAGCTTCACATGCTTAGTTTGGGACCCCGGATGCTATTGGCATTCCAAGCACTAGTGGAAATTTTTGGACGAATTTAAACATAAGCCACCATAACAGGATACTCTTCCAATGTCCAACTTAAGGACTTTAACTAAAAGTGCTAGGTGGGAGACAACCCACCATGGTATGGTCGCTTCTTTTTCAATCTATTTCTTGTTTATTGTTTTCAATTTATTTTTTTTTATTATTTTGACATTAACCTGGAATCATGCATGGCATTCATGTTCATCACTGCATCCTGCATTTTTTAGTTAAAAAAAAAAGAGGGGTTGCACGACGCGACCGCATGCCCCATGCGATCGCGTCATATCGCGAAAAACACCACCCATGCGACCGCGTGAACCACGCGGCCGCGTGATATATATATTGGTGTAAGGATCCAACGAACAGAAAGTTGGACTGGAATCGTGCGGCCCCTGTGCGTTTCGCACAGATTGGTCCACGCGATCGCATGCCCCATGCGATCGCGTCACTTACCCAATACCAATCCCACGCGACCGCGTGAGCGACGCGATCGCGTCGCATGGATTGCACATCACCCAAAAAGGAGACAGAGAGTTGCGCTAAAACGGCGCTGGAGTCGTGCGTTTAGCACAAATTCCAGCGACGCGGTCGCACGACCCACACGATCGCGCCACCCTTCTTCCCCCCCTTCTCATGCGATCGCGCACCACACGCGATCGCGTCACTCCCATTTTCGTCCCAACCACGCGACCGCGTGCCCCACGCGGCCGCGTGGATTCGAAAATATAACCCCCCAGCCCGTGAACCCTATCAGTTGCGAGCCCCCCCACCCCAACCCTCTTCTCCCTCTCTACCCCCTCTCCCTGCAAGCACCACCCAGCCGCCACCGCCGGCCACCCAGACGCCGCCGCCACCACGTACGCCGCCGCCCCAACCCCCTCCCCTCCCTTCTTCTCCCTTCCTCCTCTCCTCTCCCCTCTCCGCCACTGCCTCCGCGACCACCGCCCCCCACCACCGCCACCCAGCCGCGCCCCCTCTCTCTCCACCACCCAACCGCACCCCCCTTCTTCTATCACCAACCCAAAACCCTCTCCGCCACTGCCTCCGCGACCACCGCGTCGCCGTGCACCACCACCGTGCCGGATGCCACCGCAGCCACCTTCTTCCCTGTTCCACCCTTTCCGCTTACCAGGTTCCACAACACGCAACCCTTTTTTCTCCGTTCGTCACTTTTCTATATTTTTTTTTCTTCCATTTATGTTCATGATTAGGATAGCTAGAGTTGCATGTTGTAGTGGACTTTTAGGTTGTTAGGTAGCTTAGGCTGTGGTTAGTGGATCTAGGTCTGTTTACTTGCACTGTTCTTACTTCTGTTTTATTCTATGTGCAAATCTGTTGCTGCTTTAATCTTGATTCATATGCTGCTTTCTTGTATGTTGCTGCTGTTTACATTGAGTTTTTATGTTTATTTTATATTTATGTACATGCAGCTTGATTTTTTAATTCATATGAACTGATCTGATTGCTGTTTATTTTCCGGAATAATCCATTTTTAGCCGGAATGCTGCCCAAATTTTTTTAAAAATTGTTTTCATTCTTGTTTTGGTTTGGCAACTCTATTTTATTCTGCTTTCCCCAAACCATTTCATGAATGCTAGGGCCACTTTCTTATCCTCTTTTAATTTCCTGGTTCATAACATGCATTTGTGATTCACTGATTCCAATTTCAGATTTCTTTATTTCTATTCGAATCAGCATCACCCTGTTTTCTCTATTCGATTATGAGTACTTCTATTCTTCCCTGTGAATCCTTGTTATATGGAATTTTTCTATGCCACTTACCTTCCTAACTCACTAATTTTAATTTACTAATTTCTTTTTCAAATCCTAACCATACTAACCCTTTTGACCTCTTTTCTGATTATTTTCACTTTCCTCTAACTTTCTAACCATGGCATATTGCTTAATTTTTTCCATTTAACATTAATTCAATCACATTTCATATACTCATTTTCCTTATTTTATTTCTCCTTTGTCGCTTGGAGTTTCCTTTATTTAATTGCCTATTTGCTTTCCTATTTTTTCTATCCAATTCCTGGTTTTCTGTTTTTCAAGATGTCTGCCTCACAGAGGAAAGGCAAAGGCAAGGTCACTGGCAAGCGCAAGAGAGGCGATTCCTCCCAGTCCATCATTGCTCTAATGCACAATTCATCATGGCGGGAGAAGAACTTCACACAGCAGGAAAAAGCTGACCAGCTGCTCCCTTCGACTGATCTTATAAAATTTGCAAACCGGTACTATGAGCTGAAGTACCCGACTTTTGTAAACTCCAGAAATCTATACCTGGAACGTACCTTGAAGATTCCAGAAGCCCTCTAGCAATACACTAATGAGCAAATCAAGCAAAGGGGCTGGTTCTTTCTGGAGAGATCACTGACAGAGGTCAATGCATCTTGGGTCCGGGAATTCTATTGCAACTACTACCTTACTACCCTTGATGCAGTGAACCTGAGGGAAAAGCAAATTCTGGTCACTGAGGAGGCCATAGAGACCATTCTCCAGCTTCCAGCCAAATCCGATCAGCCAGATGGTTATGCACAGGCTGAGGAGGACATGGGCCAGATGCAGTTTGATTGGGATGCTGTGAAGGCACGGATTACTCTCGACCCTGCTATTCCTTGGGAGATGGGTCAGAACACCACTATGCCTCGAGGGATCAAGAGAGTGTACTTGAATGATGAGGCTCGACTATGGCATCAGATCTTGAGCAATTATGTGATGCCGAGTACTCATGAGGCTGAGATCCCGGTTGCCATGATCACCCTCCTCTGGTGCGTTCTAGAGGGTAAGGACATGTACTTGCCTCGTTTTATCCGGCATTATATGGCCAGGGCCCACGTCCGAGGCACCCTCCCCTTTCCTTATCTGGTTACACGGCTAGGCCGTCAGGCTGATGTGCCTTGGGAGGATGCCGATGAGCGACCACCAGCAGCAGACTGCAGGAAGATCATCCCTCATAGCAGAAACTTCCTTGCTTTGGGCTACAGACCACCACCTGTCACTGCTACTGATGAGACTGCCCCTCCGTCTACTGGACCCTCTTCATCCACAGCTGCCCCAGCTGCCCCTGCCGCTACCACTGCACCTCCACCCGCCTCTGAGCCGGTTTATCACCTCGTGCACCGTCTATTCTGCCAGCTTGATCAGATGGAGCGCCGTAACAGGCGCCGGTATGAGAGATTGGAGCGCCGCAGCAGGCGACGCTATTTCCATCTGAAGCTGATGATCAGACAGGGCGCCGACATCCCCTCCGAGCCCGACATCCCCTCAGAGCCATCAGAGGAGGAGGAGGATGAGCACGAGGAGGAGACTCATTCCCAGGCAGAGACTCATCAGCAGGCAGCCACAGAGCAGGCTGCCCCGCATCAGTAGGTTATGCCCCAGATAGAGGCTGCAGATCCGGAGATCCCGATCCAGTCAGTCTCCCCTCTACAGCAGCCAGACTCTCAGCCCACCCCCGCCACAGAGACCCCAGCTACCTTCCCTACCAGTGATGACACTCCTTCACACCCGGCTTGATTGAGCATCGGGGAGGATGCTTCATTTTAAGTGTGGGGAGGTCGCCATCTCTGGCGTTTATTTTGGTGAACTACTACATACTTTTTCTTTTATTTTTTTGGATATTTTTCTGTATTTTTCTCTTTTTCTTTTACTGTTATTTTCTGAGTACTTATACATTGCTACTTGTGTATTTTACTCTGTTTTCTGCATTTTGCATCTTTAGTTCATACTTTAGCCATTTAGTTTATTTTAGTTATCTAGTTTAGTTTACAATTCTGATTTATTAGTGGATTAATTAGTATAGTTTACCCTTTTTAGCATAAGATAGTATAGTTTAAATAAAAAAATACAAAAAGGAAGTAAACTAGAAACTTTAACAGAATCAAAACAACCCACACTTTGTATATATAGCATTACATGCTAGTTGACAACATTTCATCAAGGAGGAACATTAAAACTTTAAAAGCTACCTTAAATAATTTTTTTCAAGAGAATAATGGGAATTTTTAACTAAACCTGCATACAATATATAAATGATATATGATGCTTGAGTTAGAGAACACACAGCCTGTGAGTCTTGAGCTTAAATTGTATGGTTGCATTCAAACCATAATTTCATTTCTGTGTGTTACATTTCTTTTTATTCTGATGTTCTTTCCTTTGCTTTAATCTATATGTCCAATTATAGAATATAGAATAGATACATACCAAGAGAATGATTGAGGCCATCATTTGATTTTAGATCACTCACCCCAAATTAGCCTGCCTTTTACATCACCCTTGTTAGCCCCCTTGAGCCTTTTAAAACCCCTTTATTCTATTTAGCCAAATTACTAGCCTTAAGCAGAAAAACAAAGGAAAATCCCAAGTGAATCCTTGGTTAGCTTAAGATAGAAAATTATGAATAGAGTTAAATGTGGGAAACCTTTTGGGAACATGGGTAATAGAAACAAAAGGATAAAAAAAAAAACAAAAAAAAATTTAAAAGAATAAAAATAAAATTTGGGAAGCATGCTCATGAGAAAATCTAAGTGATTCAATTATCATGTGCATTAAAAAAAAATTTTATTTTTCAGCATCTAAATAAAAGGGGATACAAAAAGAAATTCCCCAATGAAAACAATGCACATGGAATAAAAATAAAAAGTGAAACATGAGCATGTAACAATAAGTGGGAAATTATGGAAAATTAGGTAAAGAAATTTTATTTTACTAGATGTGTATGTTAGGTGAGATCTTAGTCTAATTAGGGATTCGCTTATTAACTCACTTAACCCTATACATAAATCCTTACCTTTACCTTGGCCCCATTACAACCTTAATTAAGACCTCATGACTTTTTGGTATGACTATATTCTCTAATTATTGATTGGTTAGATGAAAAACAAAGCTGTAGAAATTAAGAATAAAAAGAAAAATAGAGTGAATAAACCCAATAAACACTGAGTGACTAGAGAGTAAACACAAAATCCAGTGAGGGTTCAATAACTCATCAACATATATCTATGCTTAAAATTTACTAATTGTTTTGCAAGTTTGTACAATGTTTTCTTTCCCATCTCATTTGCTAAAATGCTTTATTATTTAAGGGTTAGCTATATAATATATATATATATATATATATACATACATAACTCCTTGAGAATGTGAATTAACTTAGCTACATGTAAGCTTTATATATGAGTAGATGAATTAGAATTGCATGACCCATTAGGTAGATGCATTTAGCATAGGTTGAATTTCATAACATTCCATCACTTTAACCTTAATTATTTACCTTGGATTTAGCATGAGGACATGCTAGTGTTTAAGTGTGGGGAGGTTGATAAACCCATATTTCATGAGTTCTTTTGTGCTTAATTAGAGTGATTTATTCAACTCTTCACCTACTTATTCACATTAATTGCATGGTTTTACTTTCCCTTCCTTATTATGTCATATTGTGAAAAACATGTTTCCTAAGCTTTAAAATTAATTATTTTAATTACTTTTATTTCCATTCGATACCGTGATTAGTGTGTTGAGTAGTTTCAGATTTTCTAAAGGCAGAATGACTTAAAGGATGAAAAAGGAAAACATACTAAAATGGAAGGAGAAAACAAAATGAAGCTTTAAGGAAACTGGTACCCACGCGATCGCATGGATGACGCGATCGCGTGCCAAGCACGAATCAGCAGCGACGCGGCCGCATGACTGACGCGACCGCGCGCCTTAAGCAGAATGCACATGACGCGGTCGCATGACTGACGCGACCGCGTGGAAAGGAAAAGCTCCGAATGACGCGACCGCGTGACCTACGCGGACGCGTGACAGAGGCCACGCACCAGAAATTACAGAATACGCCCCCAGCAAATTCTGAAGCCCTTTTTGGCCCAGATCCAAGTACAGACAGCATAGACCAGAGGTTATAAAGTATGGGAATGGTTCTATTCAAAGGAGCTCGCATATTTTACCTTTCAATGATTTAGATTTAGTTGAGAGGGAGATCTTCTCTCTCTCTTTTAGGATTTAGGATTTCTTCTTGTTTTAAGAGTGACTCTGGATCCCAGGTTTAATGTTCTTTTAGTTTTTACTTATATTTATTTATTCCAACATTTGAATTGATTATCATAATTTGATTTATGAATTATTTCATGTTACAGACTGTTATTTGAATTAATGATAATTGAGGTATTCCAGTTTATGATTGTTCTCTTTGACTTAAGTTATCATTGCGTCCCATCTAAGGACATTTTTATTATTATTCCAGCAATTTTACTTTTTCCCCTTTTGGTTCTGGTTAAGAATTTAGTAACTCAACAGTTATTAAACTCAACACAATTGATAATCGTGATCTTGCTAATTGAGCTGAACTTGAGTAATCCCAACCTTTTCTTAGGAGATAAAAAGGATTCAAAGGTCAATTTAATTAGTCCCTTGACTTTCCCTTACCCTGGTAAAAGTTGACCAAGTGGAGTTTAGATTCAACTTTCATTATTGTTGAGAGAGATAACTAAGTTGGACCTCTAATTTCTCTACCTTGCCAAAAGTTGCTTTACAGTTATTATTTATTTTTAATTGCCATTTAATTCACTCGTCATTTAAATTACTTGCTTTTCACCTTTTAAACCCCGATTACAACCTTTATAACCAATAATAAGAACATACTTCCTCGCAGTTCCTTGAGAAGACGACCCGAGGTTTGAATACTCGGTTAACAATTTTTAAGGGGTTTGTTACTTGTGACACCCAAAACGTTTGTACGAAGGGATTTTTGTCGGTTTAGAGACTATATCTACAACGCGACTGTTTTTATGACATTCTTTACTGGCAAAAAATTCTAACGTCAATAATCATGGAGATGTCTTTCCTCAGTTTATCAGTAACTTCAGCTGGAAAGAATTTTTCCAAAAATTCTCTTCTAAGTGTATCCCAGTCGGATACAGTTGCTGCGGGTTGAGTGTAGTACCACTCTCTCGCTTTCCCTAAAGAGAGAACGGGAAAGCATTCAGCAAAATAGAAGTTTCATCCGCACCATCCCGCCTGACAGTAGAACAGGCTGCTTGGAAATCTCTCAGGTGCTTGATAGGCTCTTGAGCAGGTAAGCCATGAAACTTAGGCATCAAGTTTAGTAGTGCAGTCTTTATTTCAAAGTCTGTAGCCACCGCTGGGTGATGCGCTTGAAACGGTTGCATTGTAAAATTAGGGGCTCCAGCCTCCTGGATAGTAACTCTCCTAGGTGCTGCCATGTCACCTACACGTAAATCAACCGAATCAGTAGAACGGGGGATGGTTTCTTCCTCAAATGACGTTTCAGATCCGCCCTCAGAGAGGACTAACCGATGTCGAGCTTGCCTTAATTGTGAAATAGTTCTTTCAATCTCAGGATCGAATACTGGCAAGCTTGGATCAGGAAGGGAACACGTCATCTAACTAAAGAAACATGCAGCTCATAGTAGCAAAATAAAATAAAATGCAAATAAATAAATTCCAATTAATAACTTTAGCACTCTATTGCAACTCCCCGGCAACGGCGCCAAAAATTGACGTGGCGGAAATTAGCGAGTTAAGAAATTTATATAAGAGATACGTTGCAAGTACAGTTCTTAACCAACCAGAAATCCGCTTATCAATTTAGAAGGTTGTCACAAAATTTAATTAAAATACTGGGAGTATGAATCCCAGGTCGTCTCCCAACGAGTTACAGAAAGGTGTGCTATTTTATCAATCAGATGTTTTCAAAAATGGTTTGAGTTGAATAACAGGAAATTAAATTAGAGAATTTATGTAATTTTAAATGAAATCCTTTGCTGGAAGTAGATTAGTCGGAAGCCCTATTCTCGTTGGAGTACTCTCAAGATTAATTGATAATCGAGGGTTATTCTATTTAGTTATCCCTTACTAGGTAAGGGAAAGTCAAACAAGTTGGAAAGCTTATTCTATTCACAAGTCCCAATCCACTTACTTGGAAGGATTTGTGTTAGTGACTAGAGAGAAATCCAACAATAAACCCAATTATAATTTTTTCTTTAAGCATTCCAACTCAAGGTCTTCCTTTCAATCAACTCCCATCCAAGTTATGGAACTACTCACTCATTGTGAATGTAGAATTTATAACATAGAAAAGGAAAATATAGAAAGACATGATAAACAGTAACAAAAGGGATCAATTAAAAATAAAAATAGTTCTTGTATTAATAAACTCTAAAAATAATTCAATAATAATTCTAAATAAACAAAGAACATGGAAGAGTAAGAGACAGGTAAAGAAAACAAACTAGAATGACGAAGCCTTGTTAAGGTAATAACTCTTCTCAATATCCCAATGCAAAAAGCAATAAAAATAAAATCCTAAGAACTATGAATGTGTAGAGAGAAAACCTAGAGGAGGAGTAAAAACTAGATCTAAAATTGAGAATTGTCTGTAATGTATTGTTGTTTTCGTTTCTGCATGTTCCTTGGCTCTAGTCTGCTTTCTTGGGCAAAAAATTGGGTCAAAACAGGGTCCAAAATTACCCCCAGTGAATTCTGCAAATTCTGCAGATCGCGCATGTCACACGATCGCGTCATTCATGCGGACGCGTCATTCGGCGTTTTGCCTTGCCACGCGTGCGCATCATCCACGCCTCCGCGTCACTTGTGCAGTTCCAATCCGCGCGGTCGCGTGAGCCATGCGTCCGCGTCACTTCTCGCTAATCATCTCCTCAATTTCTTGTGTTCCTTCCATTTTTGCAAGCTTCCTTTCCAATCTCCAAGTCATTCATGCCCTATAAAGCCTGAAACACTTAACACACAGATCACGGCATCTAATGGAATGAAGGAAAATTAAAATACGTAATTAAATGTCTTTAGGAAGCAAATATTCAATCATGTAATAATTTTAGGAAGGAAATATAAATGCATGCCAATCATATGAATAAGTGGGTAAAGAATTGATAAAACCATACAATTAAGCACAATATAAACCATAAAATAGTGGTTTATCACCGAACCCTCCTGCTTCAATTGTCCTCTCAATTCTCCTACAAAACAAAAGGGATGTGATTAATGAAATTGTAGAAAGTGGCGGCAAAATTTAAAAAAATTGGGATAACTACTTTTTAAAGTTTCTGTTTCTAACTAACTAAGTGCTATTCATGAATGCAAACCAACTGACTATTTAATTGTTCATGTATGCAACATTGGTGACACCAAACTTAGTTTGTGTCCATGTGGTGTACAAAGTTTTGTTCAAGGCTCTAAGAGTAACATGATATGAATTGCATTTATGCTCTCTTAGTATGCCTTGAACACTGTTCATACCCTGGGTCAAGCTGTCCGACCCGGGATGTTTAGCGACAAGCCGACCGACCTCTTCAGGTCAGACCATCCGACCTCCTAGAAGGTTGGCCCATGACCGACCTCTTGGAAGGTTGGCCCATTACCGACCTCTTCACAAAGAGCTTGGCCAAATCGCCATAAGAGGCCCAAGCAGGCCCAAACGAAGAGACACAGCCCAATCTAAAGGCAGCCAAAGCCTAGAAAGATAAAGGCGGTTCCCCAGAAGATAAGCTGACCTCACCCAAAGATAAGATAAGATAAGATAAGATAACTAACTTATCTTATCTAAAAAGGTCACTATCACACCATTATAAATACACTGGAGCACCCAGGTATAACTCATACTCTGATTCTACTAAAAACCTGCTTAATACCCATGCTAACTTAAGCATCGGAGTCTCTTGCAGGTACCCCCCACCCTCCGGTGATAAAGGATCAGCAGTGCAGTCAGTCCCACAAATCGGACGCGACAGCTCCGGCCGCCACCCACCAGCCGGACACGTCATCTCCGACTAGTACAGAAGATCTCGTCCGAGATCGACCTACAGTTTTAGGTAACCCTCGGAACATTGGCGCCATTGCCGGGGAACCTGGAAGTCATCCCATCACCATGGCGGATGACCACGACAACGATCACAACTCTGGTTTGGTGGACAGAACGCCAAACAAAGACACGGACGCCACCTCCAAAGACACACCTCAAAACGGGGAAGATAAGCAACCCCAAACACATAAATTTTGGAAGCTATCCGTAAGAAACAGAATCGCCTTAAAAAGCTGGAATAAGAAGCTGAGAGAAACCTCTGGAGAGAAACTAGGCGATGACGAGAGCTAGAGGACAAGCTCCTAAAGCTCGAGGCTGATCTCAAAGCCAAAAGCATTCAACCCAGTCACGATGACGACTCCCACAAGGACAAAGATCCCTTCACCAAGGAGATCATGAAAGCTAAAGTCCCAAAGGACTTCAAAGCTCCCGACATGACCCCGTACGATGGCACATTGAATCCAAGCCATCATCTCAGCAATTTCAGAAGCATAATGTATCCCATCAATGCCTCGGATGCCATTCGATGCAAAGCCTTCCCGACTACCCTAATGAAGACAGTAATAAAGTGGTTCGACAGTTTGCCTCCAAAATCCATCACAAGTTTTGACGACCTTGCTAAAAAAGTTCCTCGCCAGGTTCTCCATCCAGAAGGATAAAGCCGAACACGCTCCAAGCTTGCTAGGGATCAAGCAAGGAGATCGGGAAAGTCTTCGCAACTACATGAAAAGATTCAACAAAGCGTGCCTAGACATACAAAGTCTGCCAACAGAAGCAGATATCATGGGTCTCATCAATGGCTTACGAGGAGGACCTTTTAGCCACTCAATATCCAAGAAGCACCCAACATCTCTAAACGAGGTACAAGAACGGGCATAGAAATACATCAACATGGAGGAGAACTCTCGACTAGGAGAGAGCTCAGAAACCGAATTCTCCTAACCCACCACAGGACAAGGATAAAGAGTCCAAGAAAAAATAAGATCAACATGGGAAGCCTAGAAAATACCGCAATTACACCCCTCTTTGGGTGTCTCTTGTGGCGGTTTACCGAGAAATATGCAACACTGAGAAGATATCACCACCTCGCCCAATCAAAAGCAAAAAGAAGAAAGAGGTCGGACGAGTTAAAGGTCCACCTCACAACAAAGAGGTCGGACGAGTTGAAGGTCCACCTCACACCAAAGAGGTCGGGCGAGTTGAACGTCCATCTCACACCAAAGAGGTCGGACGAGTTGAAGATCCACCTCACAACAAAGAGGTCGGACGAGTTGAAGGTCCACCTCACACCAAAGAGGTCGGGCGAGTTGAAGGTCCACCTCACACCAAAGAGGTCGGACAAGTTGAACGTCTACCTCACCCCCCTAAGAGATGTGTTCGTATGATAAATGGAGGATTCGCAGGAGGTTCGATCTGCAAATCATCTTGCAAAAGACACCTCAAAGAGGTATATTAAGGATGGGAGAGAGGTTTAAAAAGGACAACGGAATGCGAACAAGCCTTTCGAAATTTCAAAAATTCTTGGGGCAACCACCCATTCTCACCAGACCCCGGGAAAGTGAAGAACTCATATTATACCTCGCAGTGGGAAGTCGAGCAATAGCCTCAGCACTAGTCAAAGAAGACGAAAGTGGGCAACAACCCATCTACTTCATCAGCAAAGCTCTACAAGGGGCCGAACTAAACAATCAAAAGATAGAAAAAGTTCGCCTACGCCCTCGTACTCACCTCTCAACGACTCCACCCATACTTTTAAGCTCACACTATCAGAGTTCGGACCAACCAGCCCATAAAAGGCATCCTACAGAAAATAAACTTAGCTGGAAGAATCCTACAGAGGACAGTTCGGATAATTCAGAGGACCCTGGACAAAACCAGAGAACATCTCGGACAATTCGGGGGACCCTGGACAAAAACAGAAAATAGCTCGGACAAATCGGGGAAAATGAAGTCCGACACATAGAATGCCCGAGCTGATGCATTTTCAAAACCAGCCTGCACCAACAACTCGGACAAAATCGGGGAAAATGAAGTCCGACACATAGAATACCCGAGCTGATGCATTTTCAAAACTAGCCAACACCAAACCAGGGGGCAATAACAGAAGCTACATCCAGGCTACATTACAAGACCACAACAAGTCGATCTCGAAGGCGGTATAAGGAATGTACTCAAGGTCAGCCACAGTAACACGCATTAAAACTATGAAATCCAGCCAATCAGACATGCTGTCCGGGATCTTAGTAGACATCTCAAAGACATAGGTCGACTATGAGGTTACTACCAAACAACTCGGGCAAATAAGAAAACAACTCGGACAATAATAGCAAAATATCAAGTGACAGACGTGGCAGTAAAAGGGAAACCCCAGGACTCACACGAAAGTACAAGGGCACCCTTTGGAGGAAACAACAGGGCAAGAACACAGAAAAAAGAGGTCGACAATCTATACCCAAACAGTCCGAACACCTCTCAAACAAAAGGTCAAAACAAAAGCTAGAAATTTTGTACAAAAGGAGTCAGGCAACGATGAAAAGAAATAGGAACAGCAACCAAACCCTAAGCAAAGCACACATTCTTCTCAAAGGCGAATGACAAAAGAAAAGTGACAACAAACGATCAAAGATGCAAACTTTTTGCAGAAAGAACCAAAGTTCTTCAGAGCAAATACAAAGTCAAAGCTTTACATCAAAAGTATGCCAACTTCCCTATAGCCCCACCTGAAGAGCTCCCACAAGTCCTATGGGCATATCGGACAACCTCACACTCCACTACAAAGGAATCACCCTTCCGATTAGCTTACGGAATGGAGGCAATGATCCCAGTGGAGGTCAAAGAAGGATCACCCAGAGTGATCCACTACAGTAAAGAGGCCAACTTCCAACTTCAAAAGGAAGAACTCGACCTACTTCCAGAAACCCGAGAAAGAGCTCGGATCAAGGAAGAGGCGTTAAAACGTCAAATGGCCTCAAGATACAATCGGAAGGTAATCTAGCAACAACGATCTCATTCTAATCCGAAATGACATCAGAATAGGTTGGTCAGGAGAAGAGAAGCTAGCAGCCAAAAGGACCATACCAAGTTGTTCAGAAGAACTGGGGAAATGTTGCTACAAAGTGTCCGACCTCGAGGGGCAAGAGCTACCAAGGTCATGGCATGCCTGCAATCTAAAAAGGGCGCTAGGCCGAGATCCAAAAAGATTGCCTGACCTAGAAGGGTAAGCACTAACATGTACACACTCTTATCCTCATTTTATTGTTTAAAAGATTGCAGATTCCCTAAAAAGTTTCCTACCAAGACGCCCGATTACGGCAGGTCGGCAAGGTGAAAACCAAATTCACCTTCCGATCACGACAAAGTCGGCAAGGTGAAAACCAACTTCACCACCCGACCACGATGAAAACCGAATTCATCGTTTGATTTCGACAAAGGTCGACAAAGTTAAAACCAAATTCACTGCTCTACCAAGACGCATTAATCTAAGCGCAAAATTTTACTGCCTGATCATGACAAGGTCGGCGGGGTGAAAACCAAATTCACCGCCCGATCACGATAAAAGTTGGCAAAGATGAAAGCAGAATTCATCGCCCGATTTCGACAAGGTCGGCAAAAAAGTGAAAGCAAAATTCATCGCCCGATTATAAAGCTACAGATCGCCAGAAAGTGAAAATCAAATTCACTGCACGATCATGATAAAGACCAATAGAGATGAAAACCAAATTCATATAAAGGTCGACCAAACGAGGATTGAACCCAATTTCTACAAATCGGCAAAGATGAAAACATAATAATGCAAGAAGTTATCGAAAGTGATACGGAGAAAGGACCTGACGAGGTCTTGATAAGATGGATTGCTAAATAATAACTTAAAGACTGGCCGACATTAAGAAGTCGGACCAGTCAACCAAAGTTATAAGTAAACCCTGGAAAGAGGTATGGCCAACCCTATAAAAGAGGATTACTATAACTTAGAAGGGCATGATACGACGAAGTCGGCCCAAAACATAAAAGTTATAAAAGTAATCCCTGAAAGAGACCTGAACAAGGTCCAATAAAGAGGATTACTAGAAATAACTTAGAAGGGCCCGACATGATAAAGTCGGCCCAACAAAACATAAAAGTTATAAAAGTAATCCCTGAAAGAGACCTGAACAAAGGTCCAAAAAAGAGGATTACAAAATTAACTTAGAAGTGCACGACATGATGAAGTCAGCCCAAAACATAAAAGTTATAAAAGTAATCTGTGAAAGAGACCTGAACAAGGTCCAAGAAAGAGGATTACAAAAATAACTTAGCAGGGTCCGACATGAAAAAGTCAGCCCAAAACCAAAAAGTTATAAAAGGTAATCCCTAAAAGAGACCTGACAAAGGTCCAAAAAAGAGGATTACTAAAAATAACTTAGAAGGGACCGACATAACGGAGTCGGTGTGACAAAAAGTTATAAAAAGTAATCCATAAAAGAGACCCACCAAGGTCAAACCAAAAATGGATTACTAGAAATAACTTAGAAGCGACCGACATGAAGAAGTCGGCCCAAAGACGATTAAAGCTATAGAGTTATAAAAAGTAAATCCATAAAAAAGATCCGGCGAGGTCTAATGGATTACTAAAAATAACTCAGAAAGAATCGACAAGCGAAGTCGACCAACGAAAGCTACAGAGTGGACCGACAAGAGAAGTCGGACCAACAAAAGCTACAGCTCGGATTGACACGAGAAGTCAAATCAACGAAAAGCGTGCGCTAAAAAGGACACAGCTTTGCCCAAAAAGCCACGGCTCCACGATAAGGCTATCAAAAATGTTCAGACCAACTAAAAAGGTTCTACCAAGAACACTAAAAAGTTGTTGGGCAAGTTAGCCCCAAAGGTCATCCCACCTAAACAGAAGACTGACTAAAAAAGATCTAATTTAAAAGAGGTTGGACAGCAAAGTACCAACACTCTATAAACATCTCACAAATGCCAAGGAAAGGTCAAAAGACCAAAGCCAGAAGTGCTTCACTGAAAAGTACAAAGTCTTGAAAAAAAGATACTACTTAGAAAGCAAAAAGCACGGCCTCAAAGACGGAGCTAAAAAGTCATCCAAACAAACTATAAAAAGGTTTCCCATCGGAATACTACCTAAAAAGTTGTTGGATTATGACTAAAAAGCCCGAGCAGTGAAGACAAACAAGCCGGAAGAAGGCTAAAAAGGCCTCTCAACGAAAAAGGCAATACCAAACTCGCATAAGGAGAAACTACGCAAGATCGACCAAAGACAGATGCTTGAGCACGACTTCCCCAAAGAGATCGAAGCTCTGAAAGCACGATCTCATGGAAAAGTCCGAACTCAAGCAGGAGCAAAGTCGTACAGGTCGACGTCAGCTAAGAAGAGGCGCAAGTACGATCTCAAAAAAAAAAAAGAACAAGCCAAAAGGTTGGAAAACAACTTAAGGCTCAAATATGCTTAGCTAAAAGGGATACAACTCCACTCAAAGAAGGCACAATCACCAAAAACAGGGCTACGAATGTCATCCGAGACTAAAAAAGGTTCTATACAAAGAACACTAAAAAGTCATCGGACAAGTCACTAAGAGCCCGGATATCAAGCCGCAAGGATAACTTCTCCAAAGTAGAAGGTTGTCAACACAAACCTAAAGCAGGGCGTGATCCAGAAGGCAAGGATAGAAAAACCCACACTACCACTCAAAAGAGGTCGGACTGTGAAGTACCAAACCTCTAGAAAATTTGCAAGGACTGCAAAGCAATGAAGAAACAAGCCAGATGGATGCTTGAGCACGACTTCCCCAAAGAGATCGAAGCTCTAAAAAGCACGATCTCACGGAAAGATCCGAACTCAAGCAGGGGCACTGTTCATACCCTGGGTCAAGCTGTCCGACCCGGGATGTTTAGCGACAAGCCGACCGACCTCTTCAGGTCAGACCATCCGACCTCCTAGAAGGTTGGCCCATGACCGACCTCTTGGAAGGTTGGCCCATTACCGACCTCTTCACAAAGAGCTCGGCCAAATCGCCATAAGAGGCCCAAGCAGGCCCAAACGAAGGGACACAGCCCAATCTAAAGGCAGCCAAAGCCTAGAAAGATAAAGGCGGTTCCCCAGAAGATTAGCTGACCTCACCCAAAGATAAGATAAGATAAGATAAGATAACTAACTTATCTTATCTAAAAAGGTCACTATCACACCATTATAAATACACTGGAGCACCCAGGTATAACTCATACTCTGATTCTACTAAAAACCTGCTTAATACCCATGCTAACTTAAGCATCGGAGTCTCTTGCAGGTACCCCCCACCCTCCGGTGACGAAGGATCAGCAGTGCAGTCAGTCCCACAAATCGGACGCGACAGCTCCGGCCGCCACCCACCAGCCAGACACGTCATCTCCAACCAGTACAAAAGATCTCATCCGAGATCGACCTACAATTTCAGGTAACCCTTGGAACAAACACCAAACTTGTTCTTCACTATGTGCTGCATAAAAAGATTCATTCAAGTATATGTCAAAGTTGATTTGGAATTCATGAACCTTGCATTATTAACTACTTTAAAAGCATATAAAACATGGGTTGCCTCCTATGAAGCGCTTCTTTAGCGTCACTAGCTTGACGTTCTGACTTTGTCAGGGTGCTTGGTGATACTTCAAATCTTCCCCCCTCGCAGTAAATCTATCTCCATTGGCTTCATCAAGAATCTCCACATGTTCTAAGGAGAGAATTCTGTTGATGGTGAAAACTTTAGGTAACTGAGATGGGATGGTGGGGAGATGGGGTGGGATAACTGGGAAATAAGCTGAGATCACTTTATCCCCTGGAGAGAAGTCCTCTGTAGGGATCTTCTTGTTCCTCCATCTCCTTGGTGCCTTCTTCTTTGTTCCTTTTGATGTTGTCCTGCTCTTTGTGGCCTCTTTTTCCAAGGAAATTTTATTGCTAGTCTCATGTGACTCTGGTGGTTTAGGTTCCTCCTGGTTTTCCTTTAGCTGTGACAACTACTGACTGTCTTGTTCATCAACCAAAGGGATTCCCAGGTGTACAGCTTGTGCTTCAATGCTTGTTTCTTCAACCCGTGCTTTGTCGTGCTCTCCCCTTGGTTCCTTGTTTTCCTGATCTGCTTCTTGTCAGGGTTTGAAGACATTGAATACGAGTTATTCGTCATGTATGCTCAGTATTAGCTCTCCTCGCTCCACATCTATGAGCGCTCTGGCTGTAGCTAGGAATGGTCTTCCCAATATGATTGGGTGAAGGTGACTCTCCTCCATTTTCAATATGACAAAGTCTGTGAGAAGGAAGTAGTTTCCAACCTTCACCAACACGTTTTCAACTACTCCTACTGCTTATTTTTGAGTTTTGTCAGCCAGCCTGATGACTACGTCTGTGGGCATTAGCTCATTGATCTGCAGCTTCTTCATAAGGGATAAAGGCATTAAGTTGATGCTTGCTCCCAGGTCACAGAGTCCTTTATCAAACATTATTTCTCCTATGGCACAGGGGATGTGAAAACTCCCTGGGTCCTTCCTTTTTGTAGGCAACTCTGGTTGAATGAGAGCACTGCACTCCTTATTCATCACTATTGTTTGCCCTTCCTTGAGTGAGCTTTTCCTAGTTAGCAGCTCCTTCATATACTTAATGTATGAGGGCATTTGTTGGAGAGCCTTGATGAATGGTATGTTTACATGGAGAGATGCAAACATATCAATGATCTTTGAGTATATTCTCTTTTCTACACCACCCTTGAGTCTTTGGGGAAAAGGTGCATAGAGTTTCAGCATCTCCTTCTGTGTAATTTTGGTTTCTTGGTGACCCTCTTCCTGCTTCTCTACTGAAGTATCTCCAGAGTGTTCGAAGGGTTTGTTCAGCTCTTCCTCAGTCTCCCTATCACTTATAGTGATCATCTTGCATTCTTCCCATCTTACTTTCTTTACTTCACCTCTTGGATTTTTCTCTGTGTCACTTGGGAAGCTGTCAGTAGGTTTGGGAATCTTCTCAGAGAGGTATCCTACTTGAAATTCTAGCCTCTTAATGGTGTCTCCCTGGTTTTTGATATTGGCTCGCACCTCCTCCTTGAACACCTTGTTATCTTGGAGTTCCTTACATATGCCTTCAAGTAAAGTCTCAATCCTTGAGAGTCTATCTTCGGATGATGGTGAGTTGAGATTGGAGGGATGAGAAGGGCCATTTTGGCTTTGGTATGGATGTTGAGATGTGTTGTTAGGTGGGTGCTGATATGATCTCTTTGTGGAATGTTGGTGAGCCGCATTGTTGTTGGGGTTGTGACGTCTCTGATCTTGGCCTTGATCTTGTTGATTTCCCCACCCAAAGTTTGGGTGGTTTCTCTAACCAGGATTATAAGTTTTGGAGTATGGATCATGGGTCTGCCTAGGTGAGTTTCCAATGTAGTTGGCTTGTTCCTGATCACCCTCTGCTTCTGCATTCACTCCTTCTTGGGTAGCTGATGAGGTGGTGATTGCTGCCACTTGGTTCCTCTCCATCTTCTTGGTAAGGTCAGCCAGCTGCTTGGTGATCATCTTGTTTTGGGCCAGTAGTGCATCCACGTTGTTTAGCTCCAGCACTCCTCTAGTGTTGCCTCTTTCAAAAGCATAGAAGTAGTCATTCTCAGCTACAGTCTCAATGACATCTATGGCTTCTTCAATGGTCTTCTTCTTATTCAGAGATCCCCAGATGAGTGGTCTACTGCCTTCTTTGATTCATAAGAAAGACCTTCATAGAAAATGTGTAACTGCACCCATTCATTGAACATATCTGGCGGGCACCTTCTTGTCAAGTCCTTAAACCTCTCCCATGCTTCAGAGAGAGCTTCACCATCTTGTTGCCTGAAGGTTTGTACCTCAGCTCTCAACCTGTTGATTCTTTGAGGAGGATAGAATCTCACCAAAAATTTGTTCACCACGTCTTCCCAGGTTGTTAAACTCTCCTTCGGGAAGGATTCCAGCCATTTAGATGCTTTATCCTTTAGTGAGAAGGGAAACAGAAGTAGTCTATAGGTGTCAGGATGAACACCATTAGACTTCACAGTATCACATATCCTCAGGAATGTGGTAAGATATTGATTGGGATCTTCTTAGACACTTCCTCCGAATGAACAGTTGTTCTGAACAATGGTGACGAGATGTGGCTTTAGTTCAAAGTTATTGGCATGTATAGTTGGCTTTTGGATGTTACTTCCACAGTTTCCTGGGTTTGGATTTATGTAAGATCCCAGAACTCTTCTCTCTTACCCAGCATGATGCACTGGACCTTCTCTGCCATGGTTGTGAGCCTCTTCTTCATGATGGTTCTCTATATTCTCATCCATGTCTGGTTCAAAGTACTCTTCCTCTTCCACAGCACCAACAACTCTCTTTCCTCTTGCTTCCCTCCTTAATCTAAGGAAGGTCCTCTCAAGTTCAGAATCAAAAGAAGTTGAAGCCCCACTTCTTCTACCTGTCATACAACCAACAAGGCCAAAGCAAAAGGTAGATAGAGAGTATTCTTGTTAAAAATACTGTTAGTGTGAGTGATGAAATATATCAAACAGTTAGTGGTTAGCGAACTAAATTGTAACAAATAAGATAACACCACAAACGGGTAGGTGTAATGGAAAGAAAATAACTGAAACTGAAAGTGAATCAATCAAACAGAAATTAAATCAAACAAAAGAAAAATGCTCAATCTAGTTATCCACCAATTTAATCATTGTTGATACAAAATCAATCCCCAGCAACGGCGCCATAAACTTGATGAACGGAAACTTTTCTCTCAACAAAATTTCCTTCGGCAAGTATACCGAATTATCGTCAAGTAAAAACTCACAATAGAGTGAGGTCGAATCCCACAGGGATTGATTGGTTAAGCAACTTTAATTGGAGGAATGTTCTAGTTGAGCTAAGCAGAATTTGATTGGAGAATCGCAGGAAATTAAATGGCGGAAAAGTAAATGGCAGAAAATGTAATTGTTGGAAATAAAGAACTGAATATAAATGACAGAAATTAAATTGTAGAATCTTAAATGGGGAAAGGGGAAGATGAACATAAAAGTAAATGGCAGAAAGTAAAAAGAATGGGTAAGATCAGAAATGGGGGATTCATTGGGCTCAGGAGATGTTGTATTCTCCGGATCAAGTTCATTCTCATCTCTTCCTCAATAAATGCATTCATTGATCTCATTGGCAATCTTAAGTAATTGGATTCCAATTCCTTGGCAACCCAATCTCTCAAATCTTGATCAATAGCCAATTTCTTGGTCTAATTGCTCATGAGAAGAGATGAAGTATGGTCACTGATTATACCACATGTATTCCCAAATCAAAGTATTGGTAGAATTATATGTCACCATATCCATCCAAACCCCAATTTGGTCCAACATGAGAAAGCATTTCTAGCATGATCTCTTCATTCCTCTTCCAAGGTTCGAAGAGATCCAAGTATGAATAGCTTCTTTTCCAAGATAACTACCCAATAGGATGAAGCTTGAAAGCTTTCTAGTAAAATCAAGAGAAAAGAAAGAAGAAGAATAATGAAAACTATTATTGATCCATCAAATTACAACAGAGCTCCCTAACCCAATGAAAGGGGTTTAGTTGTTCATAGCTCTGGGAATGGAAAGCGTAAGTGTAAAGTACATTATAAAAACTAAAACTAGAAGTTGCAGAGAAAGTAAAATATACAGAGTGTAATTCTCCAAAATGCCAAAAAGCTCTCTTACTAGTTCAAAACTACTCCTATATATACTACTCTTCTGATCTTCTAGTTGGCTTTTCATGTCTTGGATATGGGCCTTTGGATCTTTAGTTGAAGCAGTTGCAGTCTTCAGTGGGCTCAGCTTTTCTTGTAGAGAAAGTGTGAGATAGGCATGGACGTTAGTTAGGACGTTAGTGGTGTCAATGTTAAGTGAAAATGTGGGTTCGAGAACGTTAGTGACGATCACCTTTTTCACTAACGTTCCTAACCCAAGATGGTCCACGTTAACTTCAACGTTAGTGGCACTAACGTGACCACAAACGTTGCCTCTTGGTCCTTCACAAACGTTATTGGCATTCACCTTTTCCAATAACGTTTGCTTGTTGCCCTTCCTCCCTACGTTAGAGTCCATGTTAGTGTAGCTAACGTGACCCCTAACGTAGGCATGCCTCAGCTTCGAGAGCATTAGTGACACTTACCTTTGTCACTAACGCTCCAAACGCCCCTTCTCACGTTAGTGCCTCACGTTAATTGTATTAATGTGGTGGTGATTGCCATCTCCAATGTTAGTGACAAAGGTGAGTGTCACTAACGTTGGTTCATCATTTCTTTCCTCCACGTTAGCTTCCACGTTAATGTAATTAACGTGGCAACTAACGTGGCTAATAGTGGCTTGGTCCAACGTTAGTGACAAAGGTGAGTGTCACTAACGTTGGCACTTCTTTGTTCCTTCCACGTTAGAGTTCACGTTAATGTAATTAACGTGACTCTTAAAGTGGCTAAGTGTGCCCATTTTTCCAACGTTAGTGGTATTCACTTTTACCACTAACGTTGGAGCTTTACTTCTCCTCCACGTTAGCTTCCACGTTAATGTAGTTAACGTGGCAACTAACGTGGGTTATGATGGCTCACGAAGGCGTTATTGGCGATCACTTTTCTCATTAACGTTGCAAGCTAGCTCCCATTCCACGTTAATGGTCACGTTAGTTAGACTAACGTGGCTTTTAACGTGGCATCTTCCTTTCTTCCTTTTGTCCTGAAATCAAGCAAGTAAAGTGCATCAAAGCTAGGTTCTAACTCATGAGATCATGCATCATCCATTTCATCATTCAATTCATGCATAATTCTCATAAAATCATATAAAATTCACAATGTTTGCTTGAATCAAGATGTAAGTGATTATCTACCCAAAACTTGCTTATTAACTAAGAAAATGCATGAAACTACCCTAAAACAGTAAAGAAAAGGTTAGTGAAACTGGCTAAAATGCCCTGGCATCACCATCTCTGAAAACAAAAAGATATCAAACTCGTCAAAATGCAACTAAGAAGAATAAAAAGGAGAGCAAGAGGTCGGGTACTACCTAACTCGGACTGAAGAAGGGTGGGATCCCCTAAAATCTTTTTCGTATTCAAGTGTGGAAGTCACCCCCAGTGCTCCTCCAATACACCCACAAAAGCCCTCTCCACTTCATCTAGACTCTCTAAGGTATATTTAGCTACTACGGAATTCTCTTGCCACCAAAGAGGAAAGGCAGGTTCATCATTCTTTTCCAAGAAGAAGGGGTGGACATTATCCATAGCTCGGACCTTAAAATAAAAGTTCTTAAAATTGTGAAAGGAATCATCGAAGATGGAAAACACCTTCCTCCCCTGGGTGGCCCAGAAGGAGATCCAAGAAACCTTTTTCTTGGTCGCCCACGGCTTAGTCAAAACAAAAAGGAACAAGAAAAGATTGAGGGAAGGTCGGACACCCAACTCCCGGCATAGAAGTTGGAAAATCCTCATAAAATCCCAGGAGTTGGGATAAAGCTGGGTAGGGGCAAGGTTGCATGTCCAGAGTATCTTGGTCTTAAAGTTGGTAAAAGGAAAAGTGATACCCAACTTGGTGAAGAAACAGTCATAAACGTAGAAGAACGAGCGCTCGATACGACTCAAAGGGGGGAAAAAACCCTTTCCTCAGGGTCAGGGGCAACCAACTCATAGTTTTTATCATCCTCTCTATTCTCGCACACCCTATGAAACCTTGTAAACTTCTCACAATATTCTCGATCCACTACGGTCACACAGCACAAGACTACCAAATCTACCCAATCACCTAAACTAGGGGGACCTTTATAGACATCTCGGTAAGGTTCTTACGAGACATATATCCTACACCTATAGTAATTAAAACAAGAAACATCACTATGAGCAACTCGGGCAGAAACAATAACAAATTGAAAAGACCGACAGCAACAACAAAAGACATCAAAAAGGGCACCCCGGTCTAGCAAACAATGATATCGTGACACAGCGACACCCTTGGGAGGCAATGTAAACACAAGTAAAGCACAGTCCAAAATCGCACAGAAGCTTACAAACCCTAATCACTCACCAGTAGCAATAAAAATCAAAACTTTACCAAAAGTTTGAAACAAAACTAAACATGCAGTATCACCAGAAGCAAGTCCAAAAACTAAAAGGAGATCGCATCACGGTAGAACAAAAAATCATCACCAATGAAGAACGCAAAAGAGGAACAAAGGAACAAAAGAAAAGAGGAACCAACCTGAAGGAAGAAGAAGGAAATAAGAAAGAACAGCAAAACAAGCAGTGAGGCGCGAATGATCCTCACCAAAAGATGGAATCCCCAATAAACCAAGAAAGGAACAATCTTAAAGCACAGGTGAAAACAAAGGAAGGGCAAAAGAAAGCTTCCTTCTCTAAGCACAATAAAACAGATGAAAGCGAAAGAGAAAAATGAAGAGATCCCTAGGATTTTAAACGAAACAAAGGAGGGAAAACGAAATGGCAAAATAAGAATAAAAGCCCAATTAATGAGCCTTAAAAGCGCTCGCGGTCAGCCAAGGAAACTATCGCGCTTGAAACTAGCACAGCATTTAAAGCTAACACTTCACATTTTAAAAAAGCAACTCAAAGGGTGCAAAGCCTGCCCGAGAAAAAAAGAACGAACGACTTGCTCGGGGCAACGGTGTCCAAAAGGATGCTTGAGCACGACCTACCAAAAAAGGATTGAAGCTCAAGTAGGGACACTGTTCATACCCTAACCTGAGCTTTAGGGTCAGTTCGGCAGAAGACCGAAAAGACCGACCTCATGAAGGGCTCTCTCATCACCGACCTCTTTTGGAAGAGCTCGGAAGACCACAAAGAAGCCCGAAGAGGCCCAGCATAGCAAGGCCACCGCCCACCAGAAGGCAGTTGCCCCAAAGATATGATCTTATCTAAAAGATATAAGATAAGATAATGATTTTCCCCCCAAAGAAGAGCATCAAACATCACTATAAATACACTAGAGCCCCCAGGAACTACCACCCAACCCCCTGCAAGGAGCTCGGATAGGCGGCACCTCCGCACCAGCAGATCAGAGACCGACGCCCAAAGACGACCCGGATCTAACGTCCGGTCTGAACTAAACGTTTCAGGTAACCCCCAGAACACCACCCAAGTAATGTTTCACTCTCTGGCCATTAACTGTAAATCTTTTATCAGAGTGGTTACTCTGGAGTTCTATACGACCATAGAGTGATACATTAGTGATCAGAAAGGTCCTGTCCAACGTGACTTGAGATTTCCTGGGAAGAGCTTCAGTCTAAAATTGAAGAGTAGAACTTTCTGCCCAGGTTCAAAGACTCTGAAATATATCTTTCTGTCATGCCAGTTCTTGGCCCTTTCTTTATAAATTTTTGCATTTTCAAATGCAGCAAGTCGGAATTCATCCAACTCATTTAACTGGAGCAACCGTTTCTCTCCTGCTGCCTTTGCATCAAGGTTTAGGATTTGGGTTGCCCAGTAGGCCTTGTGTTCCAGCTCCACTGGTAGGTGGCACGCCTTCCCATATACTGATGAGCGGATAATTTATACGCTTTTTGGCATTGTTTTTAGTATGTTTTTAGTATATTTTAGTTAGTTTTTATTATGTTTTTATTAGTTTTTATTTAAAAATCACATTTTTGGGCTTTACTATGAGTTTGTGTGTTTTTCTGTGATTTCAGATATTTTCTGGCTGAAATTGAGGGACCTGAGCAAAAATCTGATTCAGAAGCTGAAAAAGGACTGCAGATGTTGTTGGATTCTGACCTCCCTGCACTCGAAGTAGATTTTCTAGAGCTACAGAAGCCTAATTGGCACACTCTCAATGGCATGGAAAGTAGATCTCCTGGGCTTTTCAGCAATATATAATAGTCCATACTTTGCCCGAGATTTGATGGCCCAAACAGGCGTTCGAAGTCAGCATAGAAATTCTGGCGTCAAAATGCCAGAACTGGCATGAAAACTGGAGTTAAACGCCCAAACTGGCACAAAAGCTGGCGTTTAACTCCAAGAAAGGTCTCTACACGTGAAAGCTTCAATGCTCAGCCCAAGCACACACCAAGTGGACCTCGGAAGTGGATTTTTACACTAACTATTCTAGCTTACTCATTTTCTGTAACCCTATGTCACTAGTTTATTATAAAAACTACTTTTAGTGATTCATCTTGTACCTCATGACACTCTACACATTTCATATTGTATCTTCTACGGCATGAGTCTCTAAATCCCATGGTTGGGGGTGAAGATCTCTGCTGTGTTTTGATGAATTAATGCAATTACTACTGTTTTCCATTCAATCACGCTTGCTTCCATTCTAAGATATTCACTCGTACTTCAACTTGATGAATGTGATGATCTGTGACACTCATCACCATTCTCAACCTATGAACGCGTGCCTGACAACCACCTCCATTCTACCTTAGACTGAGTGCTTATCTCTTAGCCTCCTGGTTCAGATCAGAGTCTTCGTGGTATAAGCTAGAATCAATTGGCAGCATTCTTGAGATCCGGAATGTCTAAACCTTGTTTGTGGTATTCTGAGTAGGATCTGGGATAGGATGACTATGACGAACTTCAAACTCACAAGTGCTGGGCGTAGTGACAGATGCAAAAGGATCAATGGATCCTATTCTAGCATGAGTGAGAACCGACAGATGATTAGCCGCGCGGTGATAGCGCATTTGGACCATTTTCACTGAGAGGACGGATGGTAGCCATTGACAACGGTGATCCACCAACATACAGCTTGCCATGGAAGGAACCTTGCGTGTATGAAGAAGAAGACAGTAGGAAAGCAGAAATTCAGAAGACAGAGCATCTCCAAAACCTCAACCTGTTCTCCATTACTGCATAACAAGTATTTATTTCATGTTCTTTTACTTTTTACAAATAAATCTAAGAATTATTGATATCCTGACTAAGAGTTACAAGATAACCATAGCTTGCTTCAAGCCGACAATCTCCGTGGGATCGACCCTTACTCATGTAAGGTATTACTTGGACGACCCAGTGCACTTGCTGGTTAGTTGGGCGGAATTGCAAAGGTGTGATTGTGATTTCATGCACCAAGTTTTTGGTGCCGTTGCCAGGGATTGTTCGAGTTTGGACAACTGACGGTTTATCTTGTTGCTTAGATTAGGAATAATTTATTTTTGTTGGTTTAGAGTCACTAAATTTGAGTCTTTTATTTGAGTTTAGTTTCATATTTTATGTTTGGTGTTAATTGCATGCTTTTATTTTCTTTCAATTTTTCGAATTTGCATGTTCTTAGTTCTTTCTTGATCTTTAAAAATTCTAAGTTTGGTGTCTTCTTTGTGTTTTCCTTTAAATTTTCAAAAATTTGTGTTTGATTTTCTAAAAATTTTAAGTTTGGTGTTCCTTGTGCTTTTATTTACTTAAAAATTTTTCAAAAATTTGTTCTTGGTGTTCATCTTGACATTCAAAGTTTTCTTGTTTGTTCTCTTTGTTTTGATATAAAATTTCTAAGTTTAGTGTCATTTTGTTGTTTTTCTCTTTCCTCATTAAAATTCAAAAATTAAAAAAATATCTTTTCCTTATTTTACTCATAAATTTCGAAATTTTGCATTAAATTAGTCAAAGATTTTCAAAATCATATCTTTTTTTTAGTCAAGTCAAAATTCTAATTTTAAAAATTGATCTTTTGAAGTCTTTTTCAAAAATCAAATCTTTTTAATTTCTTCAATCATATCTTTTCAATCATATCTTTTTTTTTTCTAAATTGCAATCATATCTTCTCAATCATATCTTTTTCAAAATAATTTTTAATAATATATTTTTGATTGCTAATTTCAAAATCTTTTTCAAAAAAATCACCTAACTACTTTTCTCTTTCATATTTCGAAATTAACTAAGCATTCTTTTTCCAAAATCTTTTTAATTAATTAATTAATTTAGTTTTCAATTTGCTTTTATTTCATTTTCTTCTAATTTTCGAAATTTTTATTTTATCTTCCATTTATTTTGTTTTATTTTATTTGGTTTCTTTTAATTAAATCAAAATAAAAAATTTAAAAATATAATTTATTTACAATTCATATCAATTTTCTTTTCTCCATCATGGGCATAAATGGAAATGAACAGTCCAGAAGAACTCTGGGGTCATATGCTAACCCCATTATAGCTGCATATGGGAGTAGCATCTGTATACCTCCCATCAAAGCAAGCAGTTTTGAGCTAAATCCTCAGCTCATTATCATGGTGCAGTAAAATTGCCAGTATTCCAGTCTTCCACAGGAAGAACCTACTGAGTTTCTGGCACAGTTCCTACAAATTGCTGACACAGTACGTGATAAAGAAGTGGATCAGGATGTCTACTGATTATTACTGTTTTCATTTGTTGTAAAAGATCAAGCTAAAAGGTGGTTAAATAACTAACCCACAGCAAGCATAAAAACATGGAGACAGCTATCAGACAAATTCCTGAATCAATTTTACCCCTCCAAAAAGGATGATACAGCTGAGGCTGGACATCCAAGGCTTTAAACAAGAGGATCATGAATCCCTTTATAATGCCTGGGAGAGGTACAGAGGGATGCTAAGGAAATGCCCCTCTGAAATGTTTTCAGAGTGGGTACAGTTAGACATCTTCTACTATGGGCTTATAGAAAGAGCTCAAATGTCTCTAGACTACTCAGCTGGGGGATCCATACACATGAGAAAGACGATTGAAGAAGCTCAAGAACTTATTGACACGGTTGCTAGAAATCAACATCTGTACTCAAGCAGTGAGTTCTTTATAAAAGAAGAGGCTAGGACAGTAACTACTGATCCTAATCCTCAAGAACAGATTGTTGAACTTAATCAGCAATTACTCCTTATGACAAAACAATTAGCAGAATTTAAAGAGATGCTCCAAGACACTAAAAATGCTAACAAGAATATGGAAGCACAATTGAATCAGACAAGACAGCAGCTATCAAAACAGATAACAGAAGAATGCCAAGTTGTCCAACTAAGGAGTGGGAAGACATTCAATAATTCAGCTCAAAGTAGCAAAAAGCCAAGAAAGGAACAACTAACAGAGGATGACCAAACCACTATCCAAAATCCCTCTGAGGACAGCAAGAGCCCAGAGAGGAATAATTCTGGCGTTCAAACGCCAGAAAAGGGTGAAAGATTGGCGTCAAACGCCCAGTGGATGCCCACTTCTGGCGTTCAAATGCCAGAAAAGGGATAAACATTGGCGTTGAACACCCATTCCATGCCCAGTTCTGGCATTCAAATGCCAGAAAAGGGTGGGAAGCTGGCGTTAAACGCCCATCTAGCACCCAATCCTGGCGTTCAAACGCCAATGAGGGATCAGACACCTGCAAGTGCTGATAATAACCCCTCTAAGAAGGCTTCTCCAACCACCTCTGTAGGGAATAAACCTGCAGCAACTAAGGTTGAAAAATATAAAGCCAAGATGCCTTATTCTCAGAAACTCCGCCAAGCGGAGCAGGATAAACAATTTGCCCGCTTTGCAGACTATCTCAGGACTCTTGAGATAAAGATCCCATTTGCAGAGGCACTTGAGCAAATACCCTCTTATGCTAAGTTCATAAAAGAGATCTTAAGTCATATGAAGGATTGGAGAGAAACTGAAAAGGTGTTTCTCACTGAAGAATGCAGTGCAGTCATTCTGAAAAGCTTACCAGAGAAGCTTCAAGATCTAGGAAGCTTTATGATACCATGCACATTAGAGGGTGCTTGTACCAAGACAGCTCTATGTGACCTTGGAGCAAGTATCAACCTAATACCTGCATCCACTATTAGAAAGCTTGGCTTGACTGAAGAAGTCAAACCAACCCAGATATGTCTTCAACTTGCTTATGGCTCCATTAAATATCCATCAGGCATAATTGAGGACATGATTGTCAAGGTTGGGCCATTTGCCTTTCCCACTGACTTTGTAGTGCTGGAAATGGAGGAGCACAAGAGTGCAACTCTCATTCTAGGAAGACCTTTCCTAGCAACTGGATGAACTCTTATTGATGTACAAAAAGGGAAAGTGACCCCTGAGAGTCAATGAGGATGAGTTCAAGTTAAATGCTGTCAAAGCTATGCAGCATCCAGACACATCAAATGACTGCATGAGCACTGATATTATTGACTCTTTGGTGGAAGAGATCAATATGACTGAAAGTCTCGAATCAGAGCTAGAGGACATCTTTAAAAATGTTCAGCCTGATCTGGAGGAATTAGAGAAAATAAAAGAACCTCTGATAATTCCTCAGGAAGAGGATAAGCCTCCTAAACCCGAGCTCAAACCACTACCACCATCCCCGAAATATGCATTTTTGGGAGAAGGTAACACTTTTCCAGTGATCATAAGCTCTGCTTTAAATCCACGGGAAGAGAAAGCACTAATTCAAGTGCTAAGGACACACAAGACAGCTCTTGGGTGGTCCATAAGTGATCTTAAAGGCATTAGCCTAGCAAGATGCATGCACAAGATCCTATTCGAGGATAATGCTAAGCCAGTGGTTCAACCACAGAGGCGGCTAAATCCAGCCATGAAGGAGGTGGTGCAGAAAGAGGTCACTAAGTTACTAGAGGCTGGGATTATTTATCCTATTTCTGATAGCCCCTGGGTAAGCCCTATCCAAGTTGTACCCAAAAAGGGAGGCATGACAGTGGTTCACAACTAAAAGAATGAACTAGTTCTCACAAGAACAGTTACAGGGTGGCGTATGTGTATTGACTACAGAAGGCTCAATACAGCCACCAGAAAGGATCATTTTCCTGTACCATTCATAGACCAGATGCTAGAGAGACTAGCAGGTCATGATTATTACTGCTTTTTGGATGGCTATTCAGGTTACAACCAAATTACAGTAGATCCTCAAGACCAAGAGAAAATAGCATTCACATGTCCATCTGGAGTATTTGCCTACAGAAGGATGCCTTTTGGTCTGTGCAATGCACCTGCAACCTTTCAGAGGTGCATGCTTTCTATCTTCTCTGATATGGTAGAGAAATTTTTGAAAGTCTTCATGGATGACTTTTCAGTATTCGGAGACTCATTCAGCTCCTGTCTTGACCATTTAGCACTTGTTCTGAAAAGATGCCAAGAGACCAACCTAGTTTTAAACTGGGAAAAATGTCACTTTATGGTGACTGAAGGAATTGTCCTTGGGCATAAAATTTCAAACAAGGGAATAGAGGTGGATCAAGCTAAGGTAGAGGTAATTGAAAAATTACCACCACCTGCCAATGTAAAGGCAATCAGAAGCTTTCTGGGACATGCAGGATTCTACAGGAGGTTTATAAAGGATTTTTCAAAAATTGCAAAACTCCTGAGCAATCTGCTAGCTGCTAACACGCCATTTGTGTTTGACACAGAGTGTCTGCAAGCGTTTGAAACCCTGAAAGCTAAGCTGGTCACAGCACCAGTCATCTTTGCACCAGACTGGACATTACCATTCGAACTAATGTGTGATGCCAGTGACCATGCCATTGGTGCAGTGTTGGGACAGAGGCATAACAAGCTTCTGCACGTCATTTACTATGCTAGCCGTGTTTTAAATGATGCACAGAAGAATTAGACAACCACAGAAAAAGAGTTACTTGTAGTGGTTTATGCCATTGACATGTTTAGATCCTATTTAGTAGGTTCAAAAGTGATTGTGTATACTGACCATGATGCTCTTAAATACCTACCCACAAAGTAGGATTCAAAACCTAGGCTCATAAGATGGGTGTTGCTTCTGCAGGAGTTTGATATAGAAATAAGAGACAGAAAAGGGACAGAGAACTAGTAGCTGATCACCTGTCCCGAATAGAACCAGTAGTAGGGGCGTCCCTCCCTCCTACTGAGATCTCTGAGACCTTTTCGGATGAGCAACTCTTCGCCATTCAGGAAGCACCATGGTTTGCAGACATTGCAAATTATAAAGCTGTGAGGTTCATGAACAGCAGGCAGTAAACGAAAAAACTAATTTCTGATGCAAAGTACTACTTATGGGATGAACCATATCTCTTTAAGAGATGTGCAGATGGAATGATCCGCAGATGCGTGCCCAGAGAAGAGGCACAGAAAATCCTATGGCATTGCCATGGATCACAATATGGAGGACATTTCGGAGGTGGGCGAACAGCCACTAAGGTCCTCCAATGTGGGTTCTACTGGCCTACCCTCCACAGAGATGCCCGAGAGTTTGTGCGTAACTGTGACAATTGCCAAAGAGCTGGCAACTTGCCTCATGGTTATGCCATGCCTCAACAAGGGATCTTAGAGATTGAGTTGTTTGATGTATGGGGTATTGACTTCATGGGTCCTTTCCCACCATCATACTCAAACACTTACATTCTGGCGGTAGTAGACTACGTATCTAATTGGGTAGAAGCAATTGCCACACCCATTAATGATACTAAGACCGTGCTGAAGTTCCTCCAGAAACATATCTTCAGAAGATTTGGCGTCCCCAGAGTACTAATAAGTGACGGAGGCACTCATTTCTGCAATAAACAGCTATAGTCTGCTATGGTCCGATATGGAATTAGCCACAAAGTAGCAACTCCATATCACCCACAGACAAATGGGCAGGCTGAAGTCTCTAATAGAGAACTAAAAAGAATCTTGGAACGGACTGTAATTGCCCGTAGAAAGGATTGGGCAAAAAGCATGGATGATGCTCTGTGGGCATACAGAACAGCATTCAAGACTCCTATAGGAACCTCTCTATACCAGCTTGTGTATGGCAAGGCTTGTCATCTGCCCGTGGAACTGGAACATAAGGCCTACGGGGCAACCAGATTCCTAAACCTAGATGCTAAGTTAGCTGGAGAGAAAAGATTGCTCTAGCTGAATGTGCTAGAGGAATTCAGACTCAATGCTTTTGAAAATGCAAAAATTTATAAGGAAAAAGCAAAAAGGTGGCATGACAAGAAACTGTCATCTAGAGTTTTTGAACCAGGACAGAAGGTTCTGCTGTTTAACTCTAGACTTAGATTATTCCCCGGGAAATTAAAATCCCGGTGGAGAGGACCATATATGATTACAAGTGTGTCACCATATGGATATGTTGAGCTTCAGGATATTGATTTTGACAAAAAGTTCATTGTTAATGGACAGAGAATCAAACACTATCTTGGAAGTAATTTTGAGCAAGAATGCTCAAAACTGAGACTAGAATAAAACTCAGTCAAGGTCCAGCTAAAGACAATAAAGAAGCGCTTGTTGGGAGGCAACCCAATTTTATTATATCTATTTATTTTCTATTGTTATTTTATGTTTTCTGTAGGTTGATGATCATGTGAAGTCACAAAAACAACTGAAAAAGCAAAAACAGAATGAAAAACAGTATTAAAAATAGCACACCCTGGAGGAGAAGCTTACTGGCATTTAAACGCCAGTAAGCGTAGCAGAATGGGCGTTAAACGCCCAGTCTGGCACCATTCTGGGCGTTTAACACCAGAAAGGGGGCACAGAGCTGGCGTTTAATGCCAAAAAGAGGCACAGAACTGGCGTTTAACGCCAGAAATGAGCACAAAGCTGGCGTTTAAATGCCAGAAAGGGAAGAAAAGCTGGCGTTAAACGCCAGAAATGGGCAGCAACCTGGCGTTTAACACCAGGATTGGCAAGCAAGGGGCATTTACACGCCAACATGGTGCAGGGATGAGAAATCCTTGACACCTCAGGATCTGTGGACCCACAGGATCCCCACCTACCTCACCTCTCTCTCTCTTCTTCACACCTTCCAATAACACCCTTCCCCAAATATTCTTTCCCATCACCTCTTAACCACTCACACATCTCCATCTCTTCCATTTTCTTCTTCTTCTTCTCCTCCCTTCTTTCTTCTTTTGCTCGAGGACGAGCAAACCTTCTAAATTTGGTGTGGAAAAAGCATTGCTTTTTGTGTTTCCATAACTATTTATGGCACCTAACGCCGGAGAAACCTCTAGAAAGAGGAAAGGGAAGGCAAAAGCTTCCACCTCCAAGTCATGGGAGATGGAGAGATTCATCTCAAAAGCCCATCACTAAGAAAAGGATGGAGCAAACAAGAGAGCCCACTCATAGACCTCAACAAGAGCATTCCACTATCATCCATGAAATTAGAGAGGACCAAAAGGCCATGAGAGAGAAGCAACAAAGGCAAGGAAGAGACATAGAGGAGCTAAAGCACGTCATAAGATCTTCAAGAGGAAGAACAAGCCGCCATCACTAAGGTGGACCCGTTCTTTAATTTCCTTGTTCTTTACTTTCTGTTTTTCGTTCCCAATGCTTTATGTTTTATTTATGTTTGTGTCTTACTACATGATCATTAGTGTCTTAGTGTCTATGCCTTAAAGCTATGAATGTCCTATGAATCCATCACCTTTCTTAAATGAAAAATGTTTTCTGAAAAAGAAAAAGAAGTACATGAATTTCAAATTGTAAAATAGATTAATTATTTTGATGTGGTGGCAATACTTTTTGTTTTTCTGAATGAATGCTTGAACAGTGCATATTTTTGAATTTCTTGTTTATGAATGTTAAAATTGTTGGCT
Organism: Arachis ipaensis; assembly: GCF_059453495.1. Lineage (NCBI taxonomy): Eukaryota > Viridiplantae > Streptophyta > Magnoliopsida > Fabales > Fabaceae > Arachis > Arachis ipaensis. The sequence continues at coordinate 101,731,450 of NC_142439.1, forward strand.
CTTGAAAGAATGATGGAAAAGGAGAAATATTATTGATAATCTGAAAAATCATAAAAATGATTCTTGAAGCAAGAAAAAGCAGTGAAAAGGTTGAGAAAAAAAAGAGGCGAAAAAAATATAATAAAAGAAAAAGAAAGAAAAAGAAAAAGCAAGCAGAAAAAGCCAATAGTCCTTTAAACCAAAAGGCAAGGGAAAAATAAAAAGGATCCAAGGCTTTGAGCATCAGTGGATAGGAGGGCCCACAGGAATAAAATCATGGCCTAAGCGGCTAAACCAAGGTGTCCCTAACCATGTGCTTGTGGTGTGAAGGTGTCAAGTAAAAACTTGAGACTGAGCGGTTAAAGTTGTGGTCCAAAGCAAAAAGAGTGTGCTTAAGAGCTCTGGACACCTCTAATTGGGGACTCTAGCAAAGCTGAGTCACAATCTGAAAAGGTTCACCCAGTTATGTGTCTGTGGCATTTATGTATCCGGTGGTAATACTGGAAAACAAAATGCTTAGGGTCACGGCCAAGACTCATAAAGTAGCTGTGTTCAAGAATCAACAATACTAAATTAGGAGAATCAATAACACTATCTAAATTCTGAGTTCCTATAGATGCCAATCATTCTAAACTTCAAGGGATAAAGTGAGATGCCAAAACTGTTCAGAGGCAAAAAGCTACTAGTCCCGCTCATCTAATTGGAGCTAAGTTTCATTGATAATTTGGAATTTATAGTATATTCTCTTCTTTTTATCCTATTTGATTTTCAGTTGCTTGGGGACAAGCAACAATTTAAGTTTGGTGTTGTGATGAGCGGATAATTTATACGCTTTTGGCATTGTTTTTAGTATGTTTTTAGTATATTTTAGTTAGTTTTAATTATGTTTTTATTAGTTTTTATTTAAAAATTACATTTCTGGGCTTTACTATGAGTTTGTGTGTTTTTCTGTGATTTCAGGTATTTTCTGGCTGAAATTAAGGGACCTGAGCGAAAATCTGATTTAGAGGCAGAAAAAGGACTGCAGATGCTGTTGGATTCTGACCTTCATGCACTCGAAGTGGATTTTCTTGAGCTACAAAAGCCCAATTGGCGCGCTCTTAATTGCGATGGAAAGTAGACATCCTGGGCTTTCCAGAAATATATAATAGTCTATACTTTTCTCGAGATTTGATGGCCCAAACTGGCGTTCCAAGTCAGTATAGAAATTTTGGCGTCAAAACGCCAGAACTGGCATGAAAACTGGAGTTAAACGCCCAAACTGGCACCAAAGCTGGCGTTTAACTCCAAGAAAGGTCTCTACACGTGAAAACTTCAATACTCAGCCCAAGCACACACCAAGTGGGCCCGGAAGTGGATTTTTACACTAACTATTCTAGCTTACTCATTTTCTGTAACCCTAGGTCACTAGTTTATTATAAAAACTACTTTTAGTGATTCATCTTGTACCTCATGACACTCTACACATTTCATATTGTATCTTCTACGGCATGAGTCTCTAAACCCCATGGTTGGGGGTAAGGAGTTCTGCTGTGTTTTGATGAATTAATGCAATTACTACTGTTTTCCATTCAATCACGCTTGCTTCCATTCTAAGATATTCACTCGTACTTCAACTTGATGAATGTGATGACCTGTGACACTCATCACCATTCTCAACCTATGAAACGCGTGCCTGACAACCACCTCCGTTCTACCTTAGAATGAGTGCTTATCTCTTAGCCTCCTGGTTCAGATCAGAGTCTTCGTGGTATAAGCTAGAATCAATTGGCAGCATTCTTGAGATCCGGAATGTCTAAACCTTGTCTGTGGTATTCCGAGTAGGATCTGGGATAGGATGACTGTGACGAGCTTCAAACTCACAAGTGCTGGGCGTAGTGATAGACGCAAAAGGATCAATGGATCCTATTCCAGCATGAGTGAGAACCGACAGATGATTAGCCGTAAGGTGACAGCGCATTTGGACCATTTTCACTGAGAGGACGGATGGTAGCCATTGACAACGGTGATCCACCAACATACAGCTTGCCATGGAAGGAACCTTGCATGTATGAAGAAGAAGATAGTAGGAAAGCAGAAATTCAGAAGACAGAGCATCTCCGAAACCTCAACCTATTCTCCATTACTACATAACAAGTATTTATTTCATGTTCTTTTACTTTTTACAATTAAATCTAAGAATTATTGATATCCTGACTAAGAGTTACAAGATAACCATAGCTTGCTTCAAGCCGACAATCTCCGTGGGATCGACCCTTACTCACGTAAGGTATTACTTGGATGACCCAGTGCACTTGCTGGTTAGTTGTGCAGAATCGCAAAGGTGTGATTGTGATTTCGTGCACCATACACCAATTGATAAGGTGATGTTCTGATAGGGGTCTTGAAAGCTGTTTTGTATGCCCAGAGAGCATCATCAAGATTTCTTGTCCAATCCTTTCTAGAGGTGCTCACTGTCCTTTCCAAGATTTTCTTCAGTTCTCTATTCGAGACCTCAGCCTGCCGATTTGTCTATGGATGATATGGGGTGGCTACTCTATGGCGAACTCCATATCGGTTCTGAATAGAGTCAAGCTGTTTGTTGAAGAAATGAGTTCCTTCATTACTGATTAGTGTCCGAGGGACACCAAACCTACTAAAGATGTTCTTTTGGAGGAACTTCATCACTACTCTAGTGTCATTCGTGGGTGATGCGACTACCTCAACCCATTTAGACACATAATCCACTACCACGAGGATATAGGTCTTTTTTTAGGTATTATAGATTAATAATTGTTTTATTCTATTTATGATTGCTTCCAATTTGAATTTACATTTATTTTCCCTCTTGTTTTGGTTGAGTAATTAGTAACACTTGAATTATCAAACTCAGTTGTTGATTGAAATTAGAATTCTTTGCTGATTAATTTGTACTCCAATAAATCTAGTCTTTCCATATGAGTTGACTGGGACCTGAGGAGCAAATTAATTGGTCCACTTGACCTTCCTTTGTTAGTAAAGGTTAATAAAAGTGGGAGCAAAATCCAATTCTCATCACACCTGATAAGGATAGTCAGGATAGGACCTCAATTTCTTATACCTTGCCAAGAGATATTTATAATTATTAATTTATTTTTCTTGTCATTTAAATTACATGTTCCTTATTTCAAAACCCAAAAATACAATTTTTCATAACCAATATTAAATCACACCGCCCTGCAATTCCTTGAGAGACGACCCAAGGTTTAAATACTTCGGTTATTTATTTTTTATTGGGTTTGCTTTAGTGACAAACAAAACTTTTGTACGAAAGGATTCTCTGTTGGTTCAGAAACTATACTATCAACGCGATTATTTTTATAAAATTCTAAATTAGTAGAAATCCGATCGTCAAAATGGCGCCGTTGCCGGGGAATTGCAACTGTGTGCCTTATTATTGGTTATTGTAAATATTTTCTTTTGATTGTTTATTTATTTTTATTTTTGCTTTTAATTTTTATTATTTACTATGAACTCTCACCCCTATCGCTTCGAGTTTGGTTCTAATAATGTTGAGAGGAATGGAAGCTATAACAAAAACATGCATCAAGGTCAAAACAATCAGAGATGGACGGAGCCACGAGGATCTGATCAACCCTTTAGGTAACAACACCTTCCAAACTATCATGGACGATGACCATTCAATAATGCATGGCAGAACAATAGTTATGGTGGAATCCCTTGTAATTACCGACAAGCCCCATCATACACCTATGAACCACCTTCTCAACACAGCTTTGAACCACCACACTCACAAGCCAACTACCACCATTCACCTCCATATAACCCTAACCCGTATCCACCCCAATTCCAACCTAATTACTCCTGAGAACCACCACTTCTCTATACACCATGTCCATATCCATCACTCCAAGAATCAAGGGAGCAACTCAAGGAAACATTTGAAAGATTTCATGCAACACTTCACCAATAAAATCAAGCGATAAATAGACTACCTTTCCGACGTTCGGACACTCAAGAAACCCCCATGGCTTCATGTGGACAAACTAATGAAGAACGCAGCATGAAGGAGATACTAGAAACCTCACTGGACAGTACAAAGAATACACTGGGGGCGATTTTGGGCCGCATTTTGACCTAGTTTTCGGCCCAGAAACACAGACTAAAGCTAGGAAACATACAGAAACTCGGGGGACACAACCATACGCATACACACACATTCAGATTCATCACATTAGGATTACTTTAGTTTTAGATCTGAATCTAGATTAGTGTTACATTGATAGTTTATGCTTTTGCTTTGGATTGTGGATGTTGAAGAGCCATTACCTCCGTGAAGATACTACTTTAGTTTGTTTCCTTATTCTTTACTCTTTTCAGTTGATTATTGACTCTATTCAAATAAGTATGTTATATTTTGAGTTTATTAATATATAGAATTATTTTTATTTTTAATTAATTTTAATTCTCTATTTAATTTTTTTTAAGAATGTCTTCTAATATTTTTATGATTGTTAATTTCATGTCAATGGAGTAGATCCTCCACTTGACATGGGGGTTGATTAAGAGGAGACACTTGAGTTGGAATGCTCAAGTGCCTAGTTAAATTGGACGTTGTTGGCTAATTCTGTATTTGCTAACGCTGGACCTTCCCAAGGGAGAGGACTAGAATTTGCGGGTAAGAGTTGGTTTAATCACTAAACTTTCCTTTATTCAGTAAGGGTTAACCTAGTGAGAACAACAACCTCTTTACACTACACTTGAGAAGATTCCAACAAGGATGGAACTTCCATTTAATTATTCCCCCAGTCAAGGCCTTTTATTTGGAATATCAATAATTATTCTTAGTTTATTTTTATTGCTTTAATTCTCAATTAATTTAGTTATTCATTATCAAACTCAAACTTTCTGGGAATTTTCTGATTAATAAATTGGCACTCTTTCGTGCAACTCGTTGGGAGACGACCTGGGACTCATACTCCCAGTATTTTTATTTCTGAAATTTGTGACAACTCTTTTTAAATTGGTGAGGCAGATCTTAGCTGGTTAAGAGCTAAACGTGCAACACTATTCTCTTATTTGAAATCTCTTAATTAGTTGACTTCTACCATGCTTCAATTTTTGACGTCGTTGCTGGGGAGTTGCAATAGTGTGCTAAACTATTAATTAGTGTACATATTTTATTTTTATTTTGTTACCATGAGCTACATGTTTTTCTCATTGAATGACGCGTTCATTGCCTGATCCGAGCTTAGCCACTTTTAATCCTGAAATTGAAAGAACTCTGTCACGCATTAAGCGAGCTCAACATTGGTTAGCCTCTGAGGGTGGTGAAGTAATTGTTATCGATTCACCAGTCTCATCTGAGGGCGAATCTGAACTGCCATCTGAGAGTGAGACAAGCTCATTTACTACTAATTCAGTTAATTCACGTGCAGGTAACATGGCAACACCTAGGAGAATTTCCCTCCAGGAGGCAGGAGCCTCAGATTTCACACTTCAGCCATATCAAGTGCATCACCCAACTTTGGCTGCAGATTTTGAACTAAAGACTGCACTAATCAACTTGATGCCCAAGTTTCATGGCTTACTTACTCAAGAGCCTATTAAGCATCTTAGGGATTTCCAGACAGCCTATTCTACTGTTAGGCGTCATAGTGCAGATGAAACTTCTATTCTGTTAACTGCTTTCCCGTTTTCTCATGAAGGAAAGGTAAGGGAATGGTACTACGCTTAGAAGATAATTTTTGGAAAAATACTTTCCAGCTGAAGTTACTGAAAGAAGAGGAAAAAGAAGAAAAAATAACCCAGAAATAAAGATAAGAAAATAAATAAAGTCTAGGTAGGTTAATGCCAAATAATGAGGGTCTCAATTACATGGTAGCTACAACATGCAAGTGAGAAAACAATAGAAGCACATGGCATACCAGTGGTGCAAAAGTTGCAACAATGGGGGAGAGAATGTGGGTAATGCAAGATAGTGTAAGTTCATGTCAATGCAAGATAATATAAGTATCATGAAAGAGTAGCATTGACTTATGAAAAATAATACCCAGTCAGAGTAAAACAAGTCATGAAACACCAAAATAATTCAAGAAAAAATGCAACAGTTGAATAAGAAAATTTAACACCAATGGAAAATCAATAAATTTCGAAAAGAAAATAAAAATATGCACAAAATTAAAATATAATGGATGAAAGTATGAAAATAAATTAAATAAAATGGAATGGAAGTGAAGAGGGATGAGAAGTTAAAGTGATGAAGAAGAATAAAGTAAGAAAGGAGGAAGAAAGAAATAAGAAGGAAAAGAAAAGATTTTTGATTTGGTAAAGAAAAGATAAGATATCAGGCGCTTATCTAGGTAAGCTGTGCGTCGCTTGTGACGCGGACGCGTGGGTCACGCGATTGCGTGGTGGGCGATAAGTTCAGGTGACGCGGACACGTGGGTCACGCGATCGCGTGACCTGATTTGTGCTATTGGCGCAAGTGCAGCCTCGCGTATGCACAACTCTCTGTTTCATACTCTCATTGCCAAATTTTTGGGTGACGCGTTCGCGTGGTTGACGCGATCGCGTGAATGGCCATATTTTGAAAAACAACGCGGACGCGTGGGACACGTGTTCGCGTGGTAAGGCTGGTGCTTCCAGCACCATTCTAGTCCTACTCCACCATAAGTCTCTGCCATACACCCATTTACGTCGATTTTGCAGAGCCACGCATTCGCGTGGGTGACGCGGATGTGTGGGGAGGCTATTTCGACGCGAGCGTATCAGCGACGCGGTCACGTGGACATGTTTTGCCTAAGGCATACCTCCAGCCACGCTTTCGCGTGACTTTCTGTTCACTTTTCTTTTCTTCCTAATGCACCTGTGACGCAGACGCATCGCGTGCGTGTTTTTTTTTATTATGCAGAATGCAAAATGCAAAATGCAGATGACTATACAGAAATTATGAATGAACACGAATAAAAATAAAATAAAATAAAACTAAGAACAAAAAGGAAAGAATATACCATGGTGGGTTGTCTCCCACCTAGCACTTTTAGTTAAAGTCCTTAAGTTGGACATTTGGCGAGCTCCTTGTCATGAAGGCTTATGCTTGAACTCATCCTGAAACTGCCGCCAATGCTTGGACTTCCAATAATCTTCATCATTCTCAAGTGAATTTGCCAAGCCTTGAGGGAGTTCTTCACAAGCTTTGAGCTCCCAAATTTGATCCTCATATATTTTCGGATCCCAAATCTTGTTCCTACACCCATCTTCAAGTGGATATGATGATTCCATCCTAGTGGTTCAGCCTTAGAATTCTCATTTAGGCACCCAAACATCCTCCTAGACCCAATTAATTGAGAATTATGCCAACCTTTGCAATCAGGCCTTGAGCTTCCAACCATAACGAACCTAGGATGGTGTTGCCAACCACTAACCATCTCCTTCTTACTCTTAAAGCCACAAAGAGCTCTAAGCTGACCATCTGTCTCAGGTAGCCCATATTCAAGCGGGAAGGTAAAGGTTAAGAATAAGTATTTTACCCACTTGAATGTTATGGAGGATGATGGTGGCTTAGGGGGAGAGGTCTCCAACAACTTTGGCAAGGTGATTTCAAGCTCCATTCCCTTGTGCTTTTCCTTGACAACTTCCACCTCTTTGCGAGCTTCTTCAATTCCAACCTCTTCCTCTTGGTAGCTTTTTTCCAATTCAAACTCTTCTTCATGGTTTACCAAGGGCATGGGGGGTTGTGCTTCTTCTTCTTTAATCTCCATGTCAAGTCCAATGGGAGAGGATTCAATTGTAGATAAGAATTCGTCAATAATTGAATCCATCTCTTGATCAACCTCTTCAAAGTCTTCAACCATGATATGCCTTAGAGGTTATACACCCTCCTCAACATCTATTTCAAACGTCTTTGAAGGAGGCTCCTTGACTGGATTTTCCCATGGAGGTTCTGCATCTCCTAAGTCTTCAACCAATTCTTCTTCTTCGATAATTTCGGCTTCCTTCACTTGTTCCAGTACAAATTCATGCTCCTTACTATCCACCAGAGTTTCTAGTATCTCCTTCATGCTACGTTCTTCATTAGATTGTCCACATAAAGTCATGGGGGTTCCTTGAGTGTCCGAACGTCGGGAAGGTAATCGATTTATCGCTTGCTCCAGTTGATGAAGGGTTGCATGAAATTTATCCACTGTTTTCTTGAGACGATCCCTTGATTCTTATCCAGCTTGAATAACATGATTAGGATCATAGTGCTCTTGAATTGATGGATGTAGACATGGTGTATATGGAGGTGGTGATTCTTGGGAGTAATTGAATTGGAATTGGGGTGGTTCTAGATATAGTTCATATGGCTCATAGGGTGGTTGATTTGGTGGATAAGGGTTAGGATCATGTGATGGTGTTTGGTAGTAGGGGGCTTGTGAGTATAGTGTTCTAAGGCTATTTTGAGAAGGTGGTTCATTGGCATATGATGGAGCTTGCTGGTAACTACAAGGGGGTCCACCATATCTATCATCTTGGTACGCACCTCGGAATGGCTCTTGACCATAGTAACCTGGTGGAGGTGGTTTGTCACGAAGGGGTCCACCATAACTATTGTCTTGGCATGCATTGTAAGATGGTCGTTGTCCATGGTATCTTGGAAGGTGTTGTTGCCGAAAGGGTTGATCAGATCCTCGTGGCTCCTTCCATCTGTGATTGTTTCGACCTTGATGCATGTTCCTGTTATAATTTCCATTCCTTGCAATAACATTAGAAACAAACTTGAAACCAGAGGGGTGAGAATTCATAGTAGCTAATAAAAATTAAAAACAAAAACAAATAAACAAGCAAAGGAAAATAAAATAAAATAAATAAGAAAAAAGGTTTGAAAAAGATTTGATTTTAAGATTAGAAAAGATAAGATAAGGTAGGTAAGAGAAGATAAGTTTTTAAATAAAAAGGTTTTGAAATTTAAAATTTTGAATTTGAAAATTAAATTTTGAATTTTAAATTTTGAAATTTGAATTTTGAAATTTGAAATTTGAAATTTGAAATTTGAAATTTGAATTTTAAAATTTGAAAATTAAATTTTGAATTTTGAATTTTGAAAAAGTCAACAATATAAGATAAATATTTGAAAAAGATTTAAATTTTAAAAACGTTTGATTTTTAAAATTTTAAATTTAAATTTTGAATTTTGACTTTTAAATTTTGGACTTTAATTGAAATTTGAAATTTGAATTTGAAATAAGATAAGATAAGATTTTGAAAAAGATGTGAATTTTGAAATTTAAAACTAAGATAAGATAAGATAAAAAAAATTTAAAATGAAAATCTGAATAATTTTTTTTCTCGAAAAAAGTCAATTTAAAAGTAAATATTTACAATAACCAATAATAAGGCACACGTTTGCAATTCCCCGGCAACGGCGCCATTTTGACGAACTGGATTTTCTATCGGTAAAGAAATTTTTCTAAAAATATAATCGTGTTGCGAGTATAGTTTCTAAACCAACAGAGAATCCTTTCGTACAAAAAATTGGTTGTCACAAGTAACAAAACCCAATAAAATTTATAACCGAAGTTTTCAAACCTCGGGTCGTCTTCTCAAGGAATTGCAGGAAAGTATGATTTATTATTAGTTATGGAAAACAATATATTTTTGGGTTTTTTGAATTAAGGAATAGGTAATTTAAATGACGAGAAAAATAATAAATTAAAAATTAGAAAATCTCTTGGCAAGGTATGAGAATTGGAATTTCTATCCTAGTTATCCTTATCAAGTGTGATGAGAATTGGGTTTTAATCCCACTTAGTTAACCCTTACTGAATAAAGGAAAGTCAAGTGGACTAATTAACTTGGTTCCTCAAGTCCTAGTCAACTCCTATGGAAAGACTATCTTTTAGAGGGATCCAAGTCAATCAGCAAATTCTAATGTTCAAACAACAGCTAAGTTTGATAACTCAAGTGTTACCAATTACTTAACTAAAGCCAAAAGGAGAAAATAAATCTACTCGAATAAAAATGCCTTCAGATGGGAAGCAGCAGTAACATAAATAAAAGAAAGAAATCTTAAATCTGAAATACCTCAAATTGCATTTAAACATAAATTCAAAATGGAGAGGTTCATAAGCCAAATTGAAAAGATAAATAATAATTAAAGTAATAGAATAAATAAAACTAGAAAGTAATTTAAAGGAACATTGAACTTGTGATTGAAGAAATAACCATAAATTGAAAGGAATCCTAATTCTAAAAATCTAAATCCTAAATCCTAAGAGAGATGAGAGAGCCTCTCTTTCTCTAAAACTACATCTAATCCTAAAATTATGATTATGAATGTTGTATGATGATTTTTTTTGAATGGATGCATTCGCCCACTTTATAGCCTTTAATCTGTGTTTTCTGGGTCAAAAACAGCTCAGAAATCACCCCTAGCGATTTTTGGTACGTACAGATCGCTGCAAAGTGACGCGGAAGCGTCGTCCACGCATTAGCATGGATTGTGTTTTTGCCAGGTCACGCGTCCGCGTCATCCACGCATTTGCATCGCCTGGCTTTAGGGAAGATATGGCAAATTATATATCGTTGCGAAGCCCCGAACGTTAGCTTTTCAACGCAACTAAAACCGTGTCATTTGGACCTCTGTAGCTCAAGTTATGGTTGATTTAGTATCAGAAGGTCAGGCTGGACAGCATTAGCAGTTCCTTCAGTTTCTTGTATTCTTTCCACTTTTGCATGCTTCTTTTCCATCCTCTAAGCCATTCCTGCCTTGTATTCTCTGAAAACACTTAACACACATATTAAGGCATCGAATGGTGATAAGAGAGAATTAAACATAGGAAATTTAAGACCAAAGAAACATGTTTTCAATCATAGCACAAGATTAGGAATGAAAATGTAAAACCATGCAAATCATATGAATAAGTGAGTAAAGAGTTGATAAAAACCACTCAAATTAGCACAAGATAAACCATAAAATAGTGGTTTATCAAAGGATGAAGAGGGGAAGCAATTAAGTTGAGGTTTTTACAAGTTTTTGTTTAGTTTTTCTAGAGAGAGAAGCTCCCCCTTCTCTCTAGAATTAGGGTTTTTAGTTTACTTTCTCTTTAATTTCAGCATTTAATTCTTGTTTTAATATAGTTTCATTTATGTTTCTTGCTCTCTTGTCTTGATCATCTTCATTTCTTTTGTTAATTTCTCAATTTTGCCACTTTTATATTTATGAACACTCTTGTTACTTTTAATTTTATTTAATGCAATTTTGATGTTTTATGTTTCTTTAATGCTTATTTGAGTTGTTATTATCATTTTATTGCAATTGATAGTTATAGAATTTATTTTTATTGTAATTTATGATACTTTTCCTTTTATGCATGCTAGATGTTTAATAAAATGTCTCTTTTAGCTTTTGTATAGTTTTTCACACTCTTGACTTGGAATTGGGTAATTAGGTGAAGTTGAGTTATGGATGTCCATTCCACATTGTGTTAGGATTGTTAATTGGTTTGGTTTCCATTGACGCTAGTCTTTTACTAAGTTAATTAGTGAGTTGACTAGGACTTATGGATTGAGATCAGTTATGCCCTTTTGACTTATCCTCGATGTTAGGTTAGACTAATGGAGTTAATTCTACGCAATTACCATGTTTGTGGTCCATGACTAGGACAGGAATCCTCCATTCCCCAATCGTTGCCAAGAATCCTTTTTGCCACTTGATTTCCCTTTTTGCTTTACTTGCTTTGAGTTTTAATTTCCTTGCATGCTTATTTGCTTTCTTGCACTTTAATTTCTTGCCACTTGCTATCCCAAAACCCCCTTGTCTCATAGCCAATAATTGAACATTTCATTACAGTTCCTAGGGAGAATGACCCGGGAGTTTAAATACTCTTGGTTATTTGATTTGAATTGTGACTTAAAACTCCCGGCTATTTTGTATTGATTGTGACATATTTGAATTAAAATTTGATTGATGGTCGATTGTCGGGTTGGGACTATACTTGCAACCAATCTTATTTTGAGAAAAATTCTTATCCCGCTCTAGGCTATCATCACATGGAAATGCCATAGGATTTTTTGTGCTTCTTCTTCAAACACACAGCGGCGGATTATCCCGTCCGAGCATCACTTGAAGAGATATGGTTCATCCCACAAGTAGTACCTTGCGTCATGAATGAGTTTTCAAGCTTGCTGCCTACTATATTCTTTGGGGATAGACCTTATAGCCTTGTAATTCACAATGTATGTAAATCAAGGTCTCGTCCGAATGGCAAAGAGTTGCTCATCCAGGAAGGTTTCAGACACCTCAGTAGAGGGTGGAGCTGTTGATAAACCCCAATTTCGTGGTTTATCTTGTACTTAATTTGGGAGATTTTATCACCTTTTCCCACATTTATTCAATGAAATAGCATGGTTTTGCAATTCTCCCTTGATTTGTGCTTAAATGTGAAAACATGCTTTTTAGGCCTTAAAATAGCTAAATTTAATTCACTTTAATTCCATTCGATGTCTTGATGTATTTGTTGAGTGATTTCAGGTTCATAGGGTAAGTATTGGATGGAAGAAATGAGGAGAAAAGTATGCAAAGTGGGAGAACTCATGAAGAAATGAAGGAACCGTAAAGCTGTCAAGTCCGACCTCTTCGCACTCAATCGACCATAACTTAAGCTACAGAGGTCCAAATGAGGCGGTTCCAGTTGCGTTGGAAAGCTAACATCTGGGGCTTCGAAATAATATAAAATTTGCCATATGTTATTGATAAAACCATATTTTAGGATATATTTTGTGCCTAATTTAAGTGATTTATTCAATCCTTCACTCACTTATTCATATAAATTGAATGGTTTTACTTTCCCTTCCTTATTATGTGATGTATGTGAAAAACATGTTTCCTATGCTTAAAAATAATTATTTTGATTACCCTTTATTTCTATCCGATGCCGTGATTCGTGTGTTGAGTAATTCCAGATCTTCTAAGGCAGGAATGACTTCAAGGATGGAAAGGAAACATACAAAATTGGAAGGAAAGCATAAAACAGAGTTTTTGAAAAAACTGGCAGTGACGCGATCGCATGGACGACGCGGCCACGTGCCAACGCAAATGGCAGTGACGCGACGCATGCTTGACGTGATCGCGCGCCTTAAGCGGAACGCATATGACGCGGACGCATGATTGAAGCGACCGCGTGGCAAGAAAAACTCCAAATGACGCGACCGCGTGACCCACGCGGCTGCGTGACAGAGGCCACGCACCAAAAATTACAGAAAACTCCCCCAGCAATTTCTGAAGCCCTTTTTGGCCCAAATCCAAGTCCAGAAGGCACATATCAGAGGTTATGAAGTGGGGGAATACATCCATTCGAAAGAGAGTCTCTAATTAGTTAGTATTCATGAATTAGATGTAGTTTGAGGGAGAGGTTCTCTCCTCTCTCTTTTAGGATTTAGAATTAGGATTTCTTTTGCTTTCAGGATTATCTCTTTTTATCAGGTTCAATATTCCTTTTTAATTACTTGTCTTCTTAATTTAGTTTATGAATTCTTCTATGTTACAGATTACTCTTTGAATTTAATGTTAATTGAGGTATTTCAGTTTATGATTGCTTTCTTTTATTCATGTTACTATTATTCCCAATCTGAAGACATTTTTATTCCAGTAGATTTATTTTTCTCCTTTTGGTCTTGGTTAAGAAATCAGTAACTCAGGAGTTATCAAACTCAACATGATTGATAATCGTTATCTTTGCTAATTGAATTGAACTTCAATAATCCCAATCTTTCCTTAGGGATTAACTAGGATTTGAGGATCTAACTAATTAGTCACTTGACCTTCCCTTGCTCTTGTAACACCCTAACTACCAAAGCTCACGCTTCCGGCTGCGCAACTCTGATAGCTCGGACATTACGACGACACTTATACTATTTAATACTAAAATATGAGCCTGTTTAAAACTTTAAATTGCAATACCGCTCCCAAAAATTCTTTCGTTCGATAACGTACATCCATAAATACCATACAACTTACAAAATCTCATAAGGAGTACATCCATATATATACATACATATATATATATAAATAATATTACAAGCAAAAATCAATACAATTCCTATCCCTCTTACAGATTATATCAAGATAAAGGCGAGGGTACAATAAACCATAACTAAAACAATACAGAGTATCACATCAACAATTAAATAAGCTCTTCGTAACTTCTGCGCCCATATCCTGAAAGGGGAAAAATGTAGGGGGGGTGAGAACATCATCCTCGAAAGGGTTCTCAGTAGAGGGTTTTTGGGAATTACTGTAATAGGATACATAGAGATAAACCGTACCAGTGATTAATAACCGTCTTATGCCTCTTTTCAAAAACAACAGCTTACAATAAAAGTAAAGTCAGAAATCTTTTCTGAAAGAGGAATCCGTTCAATTCTCAAAAACTCAAAAGCCTTTCAAAAAGGTTTATCTATGCTGAACCAAAATAGCTTTTCATACTTTCCGAATCAAAAACACAAAACCGAAACCAACTATCGGTCCATATCATTTCAACCACGGCCCTAGGCCCAAACAATCCAACCATCAACCAAATCACCACAGTCCAACAGAGTCCCAGTAGCAAACACAAATAGGAAGATGCAGGCACAAACAAACAGTAATTGCAAGTAGGACAATTAGCAATTAATCACAAAGGCAAGCCAAGTACAATATGCACACCCAAGCAATGTCACACAGATGCATATGATGAATGCCTGTCCCTAGTGGCTGATGATATCATATGTCGGTTATAGAGCCAACCCGACAAGTCCTGGTAGCTAACCATTGGACTATCCCTCTGTCGCGCATCCCCAACTCGAGTTATACTCATCATAAACTTGATCATAATCATGATCCATATCCATCACCCTCACTGGTGAATATTTACGGGGGCGAGCTCATCCAGGGCTTTCACAGTGCCCGGCCACACTTACGACATAGGGTCAACAGAGTATCAAGTCTCAATCTGGAGCACGTGGTGGCTAGCCACTGCTACTACCCAGGGAAACTCGTATCTTAGATAGTGGAAGTGCAAAAATCACAATTATCAATATTTCAGCATATATGCATTCATTCTCAGCCATGGATCAACATCCATCTTAGCCATCCAGCTCACGGTTCAATCCAGAACCAGCCAATATTGATAAATCATACACAGCCATTCCGGCTCACGGTTCAATCCAGAACCAGCCAATATTCATAAATCATACACAGCCATTCCGGCTCACTATAAAACAGCACTTCCACATTCAAAATCATCAAATTCATGAAATTGGCATTTAAGCCATAAATCACATTCTCAATTCATTTCACTTTGAAATCAAGTTTCAACTCTTTTCAGCCTTGGCTTTAAAGATCTCGTTTCTCAAATTATCTCAGGCTCATAAGCCAAATTTTTACTCAAGGAAAATTCCCTTTTTAAAATAAGCCACTCTCGGCTTCCTCTTTCCAAAACTTCCAAAACCATGGAAAGTTAAAGATTCCTTTTGAATCATTCAAAATCACCCATCCAACAATGGGATTTTTGTAACAAAAGTTCCTCGGTAGAGTCCCAAGTCCTTAGGGGAGAATAGCATAATTCATTTTGCCAAATTCATTTAAAATCATTAAAACCTTGGCTTTCCGAATTGAGTAATAAAATAAGATCTAAGCCAAACCGAGTCATGTAATCATTTACTTCTTTCAAAGCTATTTCCTTTACTTAGGCAAAACCAACTTCGACCCCCATGATAAATTCTAGAACGTTTCAACTGTTCAAATTGTTTTAGTCTTGCAAGAATTCAGAATTCAAAGAGTACTTAAAACCTTTCTCATTTCAAAATGAAACTTGTCAATAGACATTCAGGTTCTTTCAAAGTCATTGAAACTTCTTTAATTGAAACCCCCAAGTCAAATTCAAAGGCATAAACCCTTTTCACATCCAAACAGCTTTAAAACACAAGTTTCATCTAAATAACCTTCTCCTGAAAGAGATACAATGCCTTTCTTAAGAAGCAAGACTATATCACAATTTCCTCTTTATTAATTCATTTCGAAAGCATGAATCATCCTTTTCTCGATAATTCAAATAAAATAGTAGAAGTCTTTAACTCATCACTTTCCAGACAACATTTCAATAAAGACTCGGATTTTATAGAAATTTCGGCAGCATCTCCCCTAAAACTTGGACTTTTGCCACCCGGTTCGGGTCCCAACTAAACCGTTTCTCATTCCTTTTCAACAGCTCAAAACCAGAAATCAATTCAAAAGCAAGCTAAATCCAACAGTCGCCTCAATGGCATACCTCAAGGAAACCATTTCAAAAATCAACTCAATATCAACCGATTTAACTCATTTATAAAGCTTTAAAGAATCGGTTCAGCAATAAATCATTTATCAAAACCAGAGCAATTAAAGCAACCCCGGCTGAATTTCAAGAGCATTCTATCTTTCACATCATCAAAATAATTGACTCAATTCAAACCAATCCTCAACGGATTAAACTCATTTCAAATATTTAAAGAATCAACTTCAAACATTACATTTCACAAGCCACACAACAATTCGGCCAAACCAACATCCATAGTCATTCGAGTCAATTAATTGATACATAAGGCAGATACAATCACCAAATACACAATATCTCACATCAGTACACATATGTAATAATTCCAATAATAAACTATATTTTTTGGAAAGCGCCCCTACCTCAAAACGCAATTCCATAATCCAAACGCCTCATCAAGTCCATTTCCGCCTCAACCCGAACTGACGGCAACCAAAACCTCAGCTCCCAGCCACTTTCGCAATAACCATAGCAACACTAATCGCAACATACAATAATCAGGACTCGACCCCACGTTACCAAAACTCATATTCATTAACCAAACACAACCGAATACTAACGCGAGGCTTTTCGAAACATAATTTACTTACTGAGCTAGCGAAACGAAGCAGCCGCAGCTCCATATCAACCCGGCAGCGACTCCGTCAGCCACCTTAAGCGGCAGCGGCGATGAAAGACTCCGACAACCGCGACTGCACAACAACGTCATGGCGATAAAACCCAGGAATAGAAAGAAATGAAGACCAAATGCAAGGTCCCTTACCGACAGTGGTTTTCCGGCGACTAAGCTGCGTTCTCCGGCGGCATAGATGGCGGAGCAGCTCGAAACGGTCAGTAGCAGTGGCGGCGCTAACCCAGCACCAACATCCACCACCGTTTTCCGGCAACCAGAGGCACTGCGGGGTTTCATGGCGGCAGATCTAGCAGGAAAGGGACCCTCGGCGCGGTGGAACGGCGGCGGTCAGTGGCGCGTTGGCGGCGACTGGACGCAGCTCCTCCAGCTCGTGTCTCCTTCTCTCCCAGCGTCGCCCATTCTTGGCCTTCCTCCTCCTTCGAGTTCGACGAAAAGGGACCCACGGCGGCACTGTGCTTCCTCCACGATTGCAGACCCGACGATGGCGCAGCAGTGAGGACGACGGAGCTGGCGGCAAGTCCCTCTCTGCGCGACACTGACAGAGCGGCTTCTCCCTTCCTTCGACTCAGACCTGACGGCGGACCCCAAGACGGCGCGACGGCTGGGCAGCGATCACAGCGCAGCCCTTCCCTCTCTGCTCGATCTCCCTTCTCAAGCTCCCTCTCCCTCTCTGCCTCAATTTCTTTCTTTCATGGGAATGGGAAGCCGTGTGTGTTGCGTTTTGTTGGGGGAAGGGAGAAAGATCTGCTGCTACTGTTGAATGTGTTGGTTTGAGAAAGAAGGGAAACCATGGGTGTTGCTCCGTGGGTGAAAGGGAAGACAGGTGGGGTTTCGGCTGCTGGGATGGAGGCCTCTGGGTTTCATTCATTTTTGAAAACTAGGGTTAAGGGAATTTTTGTAATTTCATGTAAGAGTAGGGATAATATAGTAATTGAAACCCAAATTAAATCCAACACTATTTGTACATAGAAAATACTATTTTCTCATCAATTTTACAAATTATTTTCAATAAAATGCCCAAATCCAATAACTAGAAATAATATAATTAAATCCTTTATTTTCCAAAGCAACAGTATTAATATTTTAAATATTAATTATTTAATCCAAACCATATAGAAATCTTTATTATTTCACAACTACCAATTTTATAATTTGAATATAGAAAATAATCCAATAATTGTAAAATTGGATGATAATCTCAATTTATTTCAAATTCAATAAATCAAAACTTGCTTTAATTTTCTTTAATAAAGAAATTTCCGAAATTAAGGCTACAGAAACACTGAATTTGAAATTAGCTAATGATAGCCCTTTTTCAAAGGTCTTGGGTCTTACAGCTCTAGCAAAGGTTAACTAAGTGGAATTAAGATTCAATTTTTATCATCATTGATAAGGATAACTAGGATAGGACTTCCAATTTCTCATACCTTGCCAAAAGTGTGTTTTACAGTCATTTATTTATTTTACAATCTTTTACTTATTTTAATTACAATTTAAATTATTTGTTCTTCATCTTCACAACCCTGATTTACAATCTTCATAACCAATAATAAGAACATACTTCCCTGTAGTTCCTTGAGAAGACGACCCGAGGTTTGAATACTTCGGTTATCAATTTTTAAGGGGTTTGTTACTTGTGACAACCAAAACGTTTGTACGAAGGGATTTCTGTTGGTTTAGAATCTATACCTACAACGTGACTATTTTTATAAAATTCTTTACTAGCAAAAATCCTAACGTCAGTTATTTCGCGTTCAGGGGTGCGCACGCGTCCTGTACGCATGCGCGCCAATGCTGCTCGTGGCCCACTAAAGTAAAATCGCCCCCATCGATTTCTGAAGCACTTTGGGCCCAACCCAACTCATTTCTAATGCTATTTCATGCAGAATTCAAGCTTGGGCAAAGGAAGAGCAATTGTTTGAAGTTTTTGCATCATGTAGCTTAGTTTCGAGAGAGAGAAGCTCCCTCTTCTCTCTAGAATTAGGGTTCCTAGGATTAATTGCATCATAGATCCATGTTTAATTCCTTGCTTTCATCTTGTTTCTTCTACATTTTCATGCTCTAGTGATGTAATCTTCTTGTTCCCTCTTGTTAATTTTCCTTTTCATGCCTCTTTGTTTAGGATTGATGAACACTTATTGGATTTGGATTTTCTATTATTGTAATTGATGTTTGATGTCTTTTATTGTGAATTTGAGTTGTTATCTTGTCTCCTTACAATTTGTAGTTGATAGATTTTACTATTTCTCGTTATTTATTATGCTTTATTTTTATGCATTCTTGGCTTGAAAAGAGTAATTAGGTAATCTTGAGTCATGAAAACCCAACTCTTGTTGGTGATCTAGAGTTGTTAGCTAGTATTGTTTCCATTAACTCTAATCTCTTGCTAATTCACTTAGTGAGATGATTAGGAATCTTAGATTGAGATTAGCTAGTCTTGTTAGACTTTCTCTCATGGAAGATAACCTATATCTTCTTCCAATGTTGGAGATGACGTAATAAGATAAATTCTTGTTTATATTTGTGACATGATTAATTAGTCTTGTTTGATATTCTCCCTATGTGAAGATGACATGATACCTTCTTCCGTTTGTTGGAGTTAACTAAATAAGATGAATTAATCAATGTATGACTAGGATAGAAAGCCTATGATCTCAATTCTTGCCATGAATGTCTCTCTTTATTACTTGCTTTCTTTAGTTACTTGCTTGATTTACTCTTCTTGTCATTTAAATTCTTGTCCATTTACTTCCTTGCCCCTTTATCAATCATACCCCCTTGTTCCTTCATAGCCAATAATCATTCACTTCATTGCGATTCCTCGTGAGACGACCCAGAGTCCAAATACTCCGGTTAATTCTTATTTGGGGTTTGTACATGTGACAACCTAAATTTTTGTATGTGAGGACTCTTTGTTGGTCTAGAACTATACTTGCAACGAGAACTCAATTGAGAAATTCTATATCAACAAAAGTTCACACATCAAAATGGCGCCGCTGCTGGGGAGTTGCAATAGTGTTATATTATTGGCTATTGTATATATTGTGAATAGCTTGATTTTTGGTTTGGTTGTTAGTTTTTGCTAGTTGTAGGACTTAGTTTTCTTTATTTCTTGTTAGCTTTTGTTTTTGTTTTCTCTTTCACCATGAATTCTCATCACTTTGGCTATGAGTGTGGTTCAAACTATGTTGTAGGAAATGGAAGCTTCAATGAGGATGTGCATCAAGGGTTTGGAAATCAAAGATGGGATGAGCCCCAAGCTTATGGACAACCTTCTTGGCAACAACCTCCTCCGGCTCCTTATGGGTACAATTCAAATCTTGATGCATGCCAATCTAATGTATGTGATGACCCTCATTGTGGTTGTCAACCACAATCATCATATGCATATGAATCCCCTCCTCAACATAGCCCTCCACCATACTCACAAGCCTCATACCACCATTCACCTTGATATGATCCTAAACCATACCCACCATACCAACCACCATATGAACCATACTTAGAGCCACCACCATTCCAACACTAATACTCCCAAAAACCACAAAGTCCACACACACCACGTCAAGAATTTCACCAATATGAACCACCTTCCGACTATAATACCTTTCCCTCAAACAATGAACCCTCTCACGTTAGTGACAATGTTGAGTGTCACTAACATTGGCCATCACCTTCTTCTCTCACGTTAGCCTCCATGTTAACTAAGTTAACGTGGAAGTTAACGTGGCTCCTTGGGGTTGTGTGGTTGCTTCCAACGTTAGTGACAATGTTGGGTGTCACTAACGTTGTCGACCACTCTTGCCTTTTCACGTTGGCTTCCACGTTAACCAAGTTAACGTGGGAGTTAACGTGGCATTGTGCACTTAGGCCAACGTTAGTGACAATGTTGAATGTCACTAACGTTTGCTTCCTTTCCCCCTTTTAACGTTAGAGGCCACGTTAACTAAGTTAACGTGGACTCTAACGTGGCCACTTGTGAGCATTGGCCAACGTTAGTGATAATGTTAAGTGTCACTAACGTTGGCTCAAATTCCCTTCTTCACATTAGAGTTCACGTTAACTTAGTTAACGTGACTCTTAACGTGGGTAATGATGGCTTCGAGAGCGTCATTGGCAGTCACTTTTCTCATTAACTTTGCAAGTTACCTCCCATTCCTTGCTTCCTTTGGTCTTGAAATCAGGCAATAGAGTGCATCAAAGTTCTAGTCCAAGTCATGGGTAATGCATAATACAATTTGTCACTAAACTCATGTAAAATCCTCATGAAATCATGTAAAATACACAATGTATGCTTGAATCAAGGTGTAAGTGAATATCTACCCAAAACTAGCTTATTTCCTAAGAAAATGCATGAAACTATCCTAAAAATAGTAAAGAAAAGGTCAGTGAAACTGGCCAAAATGCCCTGGCATCACAACACCAAACTTAAAGCTTGTTTGTCCCTAAGCAAGTACTAGAACAAGAGAATGATGAATAGGATACCAAGAGAAATGAGTCATTCTTGTGGAAGTCATGTCCCTGGTTTTATGGTGGTTTCATGCATAGCAACTTAGGTTCATTCCTGGCTTTCAGACCTTTATCATATCCTAGAATACTCACTATGATTGCATCCCATGAAACTTTTATTTATTGATCCTTTTGTTGTTATTTCAGGGCTTATTTGTGTTCTTAGGCTAAGTGTTCTATAAAGGGGCAACTCTTTAAAATAAGCTTTTAGCCAACACTCCCGAACCAGTTGGTTCAAGGTGCTAGGTGTTGAAGCACCCCTAAGGACTTACTTGCTCAAGTCTCTCCCCCATACATGCACACCACAGGCATATAGTTTATTCTTTTTCTTTTCTTGAGGCCTTGGTGTCCAGCACCTCTTTGGGTTACTAAATATTCTGTGGTGAAGGTTACTCTTGATAGTGGACTTTCAGCTGATAATCCCAAGTTAGTTAACCCAAGTTACCAAGTGATAAGGCACCCCTAAGAGCTTATTCATCCAAGTAGATCCCTCACATAGGAACACCACAGACACATGCTTCAAGATTTAAAACCATTGGTGCCTAGCCTTATTGTTTAGTCTTTTTCTTTTATTCCTCAACTTTGATTGTTCTTTCCCTTTTTCTTATTAGGATCTTCTTATTTAGCTAGTCTCATGGGGTGTGTCTCAAGCATAGTATTCATGACAGATAGTTGTCCTCCCACCTTGTGGTTGAACCAACTTAGCTAACTTATGATCACACCAAAAACTCATGAATGCACTTCCATATTGTGAGCTCCACTCTGGTCTTTTTAAAACAAACTCATTCTCTTTTTTATTTGATTTAAAGGGACAAACATACAATTAAGTAAGGAGATGGTGTAGTAACATAAGGACTAGCACACAGAGATCTTCTTCAATACCAAAAACTTAAAAGACAGAATTGAAAAAGGTTTAAACATAACATGGAAGCAAGTTCCATTTCATACAAGATCTTCCTTATTTAAAACATAGAGAAAGATGGAACAAAGAAGGAACTCCACCACCTTTTACTCTTGTGGATGTCCATGCTCTCCTTCTTGATTGCTTGTGCTCCCACTTCCCTTGCCTTTTCCAAGCAGCTTCTTCCAAAAACCACCATCTTCCATCTTCTTCTTGAGTGTTTCCTTTTGCTGTTTCACTTTCTTTTCCTCTTGTTCTACAAAATCCTTTTGGACCTCATCATATGTAAGGCTGGCATAGTGTAGATGATGTAGATTACTGGACATGTAGTTCAACTTGGCTTGAGTGTTAACGTAGAACTCCTCCCGATGTAGTTGTCGTCCTTCATTAAGCACAGTGAACTCATTGAATGTTTTCATCTGAGCTATTTGTCGCTGATTGAGTTCCTGCCAATGCTTATCTTGACGTTCTTGCCTCTCAGTAACTTGGTGGATGGCTTGAGTTAGCTGGGAGTATTGTTCCTGTTGCTGCTCCATTTGTTGTTTCTTCCACTCTTCTTGTTGGCTCATCCAGTTCAATATTTGCTCTTGTCCTTCCATATGTCTCATCCCCAAATCTTCAATAGCTCTTAGAAGGTGATTCATATTCAAATCGGCTGGGTAAGGATGCTCTCCCTGTTGATATTCTTCCTCATGAGACTCCTCTTGGTGGGCTCCTTCCTTTGCTTTTAGTTTCCCTATTTGTGGCCTTCTTTGTTGCTGAGCAAGTGTGGTATAGGCCATACGCTGGGTTGTCATTAGCCTCCCTGGGTTAACCCAGTCTGGATTACTATCCTCAAAAACCACTTTTGCCTTTGTGCACAATCGGAGAATGGTGCTGGGGTACCAAAGCCTGGCACCTGATTCAAGCTTCTCGGCTGAATCTTGAATTCCCTCAGCTATAAGTTCATGTACGTTGATTTCTCCACCTTGTACTAGGCAATGTACCATAGTTGCTCGATTAATATTTACCTCTGAATTATTCGCAGCTGGGAGAATAGACCTCCTTACGAGTTCAAACCACCCCTTGGCTTCTAGGCTGAGGTCTCCCCTCTTGATGAACCGGGGTCTCCCATCTCCATATCTCTCCCAGTCCGCTGCTATAACATAGATGTCAGTCACTATCTCAATGAGCTCATCATTGTCTTCGCTTTTACTTATCCTTGCATGATAGCTAGGCTCATCAAAATGTGGTGATTTCAGGTGAAGAGTTCTTATTATAGCATTTGGGCTGAAATCTACCTCCTTTCCTCTTACATAGCTTTTGAAGGTTGGGGTCCTAGTTTTGTCTTCTCTGACCATATTTGCGTAGAACTCTTTGATGAGGTTTGTATTGATCTTCCCCTCTGGATTGGTGAGCAATAGCCACCCTCTTTCTTCAATCTTCTCCCGAATCTGTGGGCATTCGTCTTCATTGATTTGGAAGGTTAACTCGGGCAGTATCTTTTTGAGCTTTATCCGCTCAAATTCTCGTTCATGGAAGGCAGTCTTGAATCTCTTCTCGTCGAAGGGAATGTTCTCCGTTGGTTCCTTCCTCTTCTGCCTCTTGGAACTTGATGATGCCATGAATGAAGTTAAAGCAAAACGGGTGTAGTGAAGGGAAGAGATATGGGGTTTAGAGAGTGGGAGGTTGAAGAATTGGTTGCTAGAAAGTGAAGTGCAAGGGGTGTGAATTTCGAATGTGGAGATGGTGTGAATTTGATTCACTTATATAGAGAAGTGATGAAGAGATGAAAGGTGTGGATTGATGGGGTTGTTGTATGATGAACAGATGGGGTTGTGTATGGAGTAAGCACGAGGATTCTCAACTTCATGATGTAGTTGGTTCGCTTTCCAAGTTTGTTCTTCCTCCAATGTTGCATCGCAATCATTCCCAATGCATTCCCCCTTGAGGCACGTGTATAGTGCCCTCTTCATGAAGTGGCCGAACCTTTCTCATTAAATTGTCCAATCAATCTCCTTTAATGCTCCTTTCCTTTCCCTATAAAGATCAAATAAGAAAAGTAAGAAATATCAAAAAGACAATTTAGCCTTTACGGCTATGATTAATAAAGAAAAGAAGAGATTAGATTGTTTATTCATGAACTCCGAATAACTAACTAACTGTGTATCCTTATATGCATTTTGGTGGCACCATGGGGTGACACCAAACTTAATTTGAAGCACTGTGATGAAAAGTTCTGTTCAAAGCTCCAAGACTAGCATGCTCTCTGTTGCATTCATGCTTTCTTGGTACGCTTTGAACACCAAACTTGTTCTTCACTATATATACTGCAATATAAGAATGTCACCAAGTTTGGGTTGGAATTTATAAATATTGACTTATTTACTAGTAAAAGCTAATAAAACATGGGTTGCCTCCCATGAAGCGCTTCTTTAGCGTCACTAGCTTGATGTTTCTCCTTCATCAGGGAGGTTGATAATGCTTCAAGTCCTCCCCTCTTGCCTTGGACTTATATCCATTGGTTGTATCAATGATCTCCACATGTTCCAAGGAGAGGACTCTGTTAATAGTGAAGACCTTAAGTAACTGAGATGGTACAGTCGGGAGATTAGGGGGGATATCTGGGAAGTAAGCTGAGATCACTTTATCTCCTGGAGAGAAGTCTTCCATAGGGATCTTCTTGTTCCTCCACCCCTTTGGTACTTTCTTCTTTGTCCCTTTTGATGTTGCCTTGCTCTTTGTGGCTTCTTCTTCTAAGGAAATTTTGTTGTTGTCTTCACATGTTTCTGGTGGTTTAGGTTCCTCCAGCTTTTCCTTGAGCTGTGATAGCTGCTTATTTCCTTGTTCATCAACCAAGGGCTTTCCCAGTTGGGCTGGTTGTGCTTCAATGTTTGCTTCCTCTGTCAGCATCTCATTACGATCTGTGCTTGGTTCTTTATTTTCTTGGTCAGCTTCTTGGGAGAGTTTGAAGACATTGAAGCTGAGTTGTTCATCATGGATCCTCAATATTAGCTCCCCTCGCTCCACATCTTTGAGTGCTCTGGCTGTAGCTAGGAATAGTCTTTCCAATATGATTGGGTGAGTGTGACTCTCTTCCATGTCCAAGATGACAAAGTCTGTTGGGAGGTAGTATTTTCCAACCTTTAACAACACATTTTCCACCACCCCTATTGCTTGTTTTTGAGTTTTGTCAGCCAGCCTAATGACCACATCTGTGGGCAATATCTCATTGATCTGCAGTCTCTTCACCAGGGCTAAGGGCATTAAGTTGATGCTTGCTCCCAAATCGCAGAGTGCTCTATCAAACATTGTTTCTCTTATGGCACAGGGGACATGAAAACTCCCTGGATCTTTTCTTTTCGTAGGCAACTGTGGTTGAATGAGGGCACTGCACCCCTTGTTCATCACTATAGTCTGGCCTCCCTTGAGTGAGCTTTTCCTAGGAAGCAGCTCCTTCATATACTTGATATATGCAGGCATTTGTTGGATAGTCTTGATGAACGGTATGTTCACATGAAAAGATGCAAACAAGTCAAGAAATCTTGAGTATATTCTCTTCCCCACAGCACCATTGAGCAGTTGGGAAAAAGGTGCATAGAGTCTCAGCAGCTCCTGTTTTGATATTTCTGGTTCTTGGTATTCTTTTTCCTCCTTCTCTGTTGAGGTATCTTCAGGTTGTTCTGACAGCTTGCTTGGCTTGTCCTCAGTCTCCTGATCACTTATAGTGACCATGTTGCAATCTTCCTATCTTACTTTCTTTGTTTTACCTCTCGGATTCTTCTCTGTGTCACTTAGGAATCCATCTATGGGTTTGGGAATTCGCTCAGAGAGATATCCTACCTGAGATTCCAACCTCTTGATTGTGTCTCCCTGGTTCTTGAAACTGGCTCGCACTTCCTCCTTGAACACCTTGTTGTCTTGGATATCCTTGCATATGCCTTCAAGTAGATTTTCAATCCTTGAGATTCTTTCATCAAATGATGATAGGTCAGGTTGAGGAGGGTTATTCTGGCCTTGATATGAATGTGGAGAGGTGTTGTTATTGGGATGTTGATATAGTCTAGATGTGAAATTGTTTGGATTTTGGCGTCTTTGATCAAGGCTTTGGTCTTGTTGATTTTTCCACCCAAAGTTTGGGTGATTCCTCCATCCAGGGTTGTAATTCTTGGAGTATGGATCATGGTTCTGCCTAGGTGAATTCCCAATGTAGTTGGCTTGCTCCTGACTACCCTCTACTTCTTCATTCACTCCTTCTTGGGTTGTTGATAAAGTAGAGATTGCTGCTACTTGGTTCCTCTCCATCTTCTTGGTGAGGTCAGCCAGCTGCTGGGTAATGAGCTTGTTTTAGGCCAATAGAGCATCTACATTGTTTAGCTCCATTACTCCTCTTGTGTTCCCTCTTTCGGAAGCATAGAAGTAGTCATTCTCTGCTACTGTTTCAATGACATCTATAGCCTCCTCAATGGTTTTCTTCTTGTTCAAAGATCCTCCGGATGAATGGTCTACGGCCTTCTTTGACTCATAAGAGAGCCCTTCATAGAAAATGTGCAGCTGCACCCATTCGTTGAACATGTCAGGTGGACACCTCCTTGTCAGGTCTTTAAACCTCTCCCATGCTTCATATAGAGTCTCACCATCTTGTTGCCTGAAGGTTTGGACCTCAGCTCTCAGCCTATTGATTCTTTGAGGAGGGTAAAATCTTGCTAAGAATTTGTTCACCACGTCTTCCCAAGTTGTCAAGCTTTCCCTTGGGAAAGATTCCAGCCACTTGGCTGCCTTATCCCTGAGTGAGAATGGAAATAAAAGCAGTCTATAGGCGTCAGGATGAACACCATTAAACTTCACTGTGTCACATATTCTCAGGAAGGTGGTTAAATGTTGATTTGGGTCCTCTTGGACACTTCCTCCGAACGAACAGTTGTTCTGCACAAGGGTGATGAGCTGTGGCTTCAGTTCAAAATTGTTGGCATGGATAGTTGGCTTTTGAATGCTACTTCCACAGTTTCTTGGGTTTAGATTGATATAAGAGCCTAAAACTATTCTATCCTCCCCAGTATGATTTGCTCGACCTCTTCCGCCATGGTTGTGAGCCTCTTCTTCATGATGGTTTTCCATGTTTTCTTCCATGTTTAGTTCAAAGTATTCCTCAAAGTGTTCCTCCTCTTCTTCAGCACCAACTGCACGTTTGTCTCTTGCCTCCCTCCTTAGTCTAAGGAAAGTTCCCTCAGGTTCAGAATCAAAGGAAGTTGAAGCCCCGCTTCTTCTCCCTGTCATACAACCAACAAGTACAAGCAAAGAGAATAGGTGCAGAAAGTATATCTGTCAGAATTACTGTTAGTGTGAGTGATGCAATATATCAAACAGTTAGTGGGTTAGTGAGATGAAATGTAAATAACAAAAAAAATAAGGGGAATGGAAGAAATTAACTAAAACAGGAAGTAAATAACTCAACAGAAATTTAAATCAAACAAAAATAAAATGCTCAATCTAGTTATCCTCCAATTTAATCATTGTTGATGCACAATCATTCCCCGGCAACGGCGCCATAAACTTGAAGCACGAAAAACTTGTCTCATAACAAATTTCCTTCAGTAAGTGTACCGAATTTGTCGTCAAGTAAAAACTCACAATAGAGTGAGGTCAAATCCCATAAGGATTGATTGATCAAGCAACTTTAATTAGAGGAATGTTCTAGTTGAGCGAATTAGAAATTGAGTTGAGAATTGCAGAAAGTTAAATGCGGGAAAGTAAATGGCAGAAAGTAAATTGCAGAATCTTAAATGGGAATGGGAGAATTGCTCATAAATGTAAATGACAGAAATTAAAGAGAATGGGTAAGATCAGAAATGGGGAGTTCATTGGGCTTAGGAGATGTTGCATTCTCCGGATCAATCTCATTTACATCTCTTCCTCAATCAATGCACTCATTGATCTCCTTGGCAATCTTAAGTGATTGAATTACAATTTCTTGTAATTCAATCTCTCAAATCTTGATCAATAGCCAATTCCTTGGTCAATTGCTCATGAGAAGAGATGAAGTATGGTCACTGATTATACCACATGCATTTCCCAAATCAAGCATTGAGAGGATTATAGTCACATATCCATCCAAACCCAATTTGGTCCAGCATGAGAAAGCATTTCTAGCTTGAACTCTTCATTCCTCTTCCAAGGTTCAGAAGAGATCCAAGTATGAATAGTTTCTTTTCCAAGATAACTACCCAATTGGATGAAGATCAAAAGCTTTCAAGTAAAATCAAGAGAAAAGATAGAAGAAGAATAATGAAAACTAGTATTGATCCATCAAATTACAACAGAGCTCCCTAACCCAATGAAAGGGGTTTAGTTGTTCATAGCTCTGGAAAATGAAAACAAAGATGGAGAATACATGATGAAAACTAGAAGAGCAGAGAAAGTAAAATACAAGAAGTAGTTCTATGCTATTTTCCAACTCCCAGCAACTCCCTTAAATAATTCAAAGCTACTCCTATATATACTACTCTTCTCATCTTCTAGTTGGCTCTTCAAGTCTTGGGCCTTTGGATCTTGAGTTTGAAGCAGTTCTCTTCTTCATTTGGGCTTGGCTTTACTTGCAGAGAGAAAGTGTGAAGTGGACAGAGATTTTAGCTCAGGACGTTAGGGTTGTTAACGTTTAGTGAAAATATGAGTTCGAGAACGTTAGTGACAATCAACTTTCTCACTAACGTTCCTAAGTAAAAGCCACGTTAACCTCAACGTTAGTGGCACACACGTTGCCACCAACGTTGCCTCTAGGTCCTTCGCACACGTTATTGGGACTTAACTTTCCCAATAACGTTGAAAAGCCCCCATTGCTCCTACGTTAGAGCCCACGTTAACTTAGTTAACGTGGCTCTTTAACGTGGACTTGCCATCCTTCGAGAACGTTAGTGACATTCAACATTGTCACTAACGTTCCAATGTGCCCCCATGTCTCACGTTAGAATCCACGTTAACTAGGTTAACGTGACTTATAACGTGGCCATGCTTAGCCATCCCCAATGTTAGTGACAATGTTGAGTGTCACTAACGTTGGCTCATCATTCACTCATCCACGTTAGCTTCCACGTTAACTAAGTTAACGTGGGAGTTAACGTGGCTCATAGTGGCTTGTGTGGCTCCTTCCAACGTTAGTGACAATGTTGAGTGTCACTAACGTTGGCCATCACCTTCTTCTCTCACGTTAGCCTCCACGTTAACTAAGTTAACGTGGAAGTTAACGTGGCTCCTTGGGGTTGTGTGGTTGCTTCCAACGTTAGTGACAATGTTGGGTGTCACTAACGTTGTCGACCACTCTTGCCTCTTCACGTTAGCTTCCACGTTAACCAAGTTAACGTGGGAGTTAACGTGGCATTGTGCACTTAGGCCAACGTTAGTGACAATGTTGAATGTCACTAACGTTTGCTTCCTTTCCCCCTTTTAACGTTAGAGTCCACGTTTGCCTCTTCACGTTAGCTTCCACGTTAACCAAGTTAACGTGGGAGTTAACGTGGCATTGTGCACTTAGGCCAACGTTAGTGACAATGTTGAATGTCACTAACGTTTGCTTCCTTTCCCCCTTTTAACGTTAGAGGCCACGTTAACTAAGTTAACGTGGACTCTAACGTGGCCACTTGTGAGCATTGGCCAACGTTAGTGATAATGTTAAGTGTCACTAACGTTGGCTCAAATTCCCTTCTTCACATTAGAGTTCACGTTAACTTAGTTAACGTGACTCTTAACGTGGGTAATGATGGCTTCGAGAGCGTCATTGGCAGTCACTTTCTCATTAACTTTGCAAGTTACCTCTCATTCCTTGCTTCCTTTGGTCCTGAAATCAGGCAATAGAGTGCATCAAAGTTCTAGTCCAAGTCATGGGTAATGCATAATACAATTTGTCACTAAACTCATGCAAAATCCTCATGAAATCATGTAAAATGCACAATGTATGCTTAAATCAAGATGTAAGTGAATATCTACCCAAAACTAGCTTATTTCCTAAGAAAATGCATGAAACTATCCTAAAATCAGTAAAGAAAAGGTCAGTGAAACTGGCCAAAATGCCCTAGCATCAACAAGCATAGCTTGAATGTTGATTTGTAACATGTTGCCAGGCCATTATGACTACCAACTTGAGTTTTGCAAAGCTTAAAGCAGTAAAGTATCATGATCATAAACAAACAAGGCCTTAAAGAAGATTTTAGCATGTGCATACAAGTATTGGAAAGCTAGTATGATTAATTGTTGCTCAATTGCATTGGATTTTATTTAATTGAAGTTTTCATCTAGGACATTTTGTGAAATATTTTGAAAATCATGAAAACCTTGAAGAAGCAAATACAATTAAAGCAAAAAAAGAAAAAGGGAAAGAATGAGAAAGCTGAAGGCTCTGAGTACCAATGGCAATTTATTTGTTAAGTACTTGTGGTGTTTATGTATCAAGCCAAATGCTTGAAAACAAAACACTTAGAAGTCAAGGCTAGGCTCAAGTGCAAAAGCACTCCCTCAAAGCTCAAGGTTCTGAGCATCAATGATTAGAGAGTTAAGGGAAGAAAAGAAAAATGTGCTTAATGAAGTCCTCTAATCAAATGCTTGTGGTGCTTATGTATCAAGTGGTAATACTTGAAAACAAAGCATTTAGAAGTCATAGCTTTGTTATTAACTCATGGGGCAAAGCACCCAAAAGGAGAAGCTAATAAGAAAAATCAAAAGCTTGTTTCAAGGAAGAAATATAAGAGAAAGATTTCATAAATTGAGCTAGATAGAAACATCAATCATTTACATCTCTTTTGTGATTGTAGCATGCTTAGAAAACTAGCTTACCATGAAAATTGAGTTGCTACTCTTCTTACCTTGGATTGTCAATCTTTAAATGCGTGATTCTTTTCTTGCTTGGGGACAAGCAAGGTTTAAGTTTGGTGTTGTGATGACATGTCACCATGTCATGTTTTTCTATGCTTTTTCATACAAGAAATTAATGATTTGTGCTTAAATATTGAATGCTTTTGTACTTAATTGGTATATTTCTTTGATCTTTTAATTTTATAAATCATGTAGGAAATAAGAATAAAAAGAAGCAAAGAAGCACAAAATAAGCTAAAAAGGAGAAAAAAGAGCTTTGGGGAACACTTTGAAGTTGGAGCACACTTTGGAGCCTTAGGCCATGCTTTTAAAAGCGTGGCCCATGACCAAATAAAAGGAAAATAGGCAATCAGCACAAAGCTCAGCTCACAAGGTGAGCAGAGCGCTACAAAAGTGCAAAATGAGCTTGGAAAGCAAAATTTTGGCTAAGTTAAAATCTGGGCGCTCACAGCAAGACCATGCCTCCTTCAAAGGGCTATAACTTGAGCTACAGATGTCTCATTGATGTGCTTCCAGTTGCGTTGGAAAGCTGACATTTAGAGCTTTCCAACGATGTATGGCAATCCATATTTGGCATGAAATTGAGGCACGAGTAAGAGGCATCTTTAAGGGGCAAAAATAAGCAAAAAAATCAGCCAATGCTTCCACCAAGGTTCGAAGGGGGAAACACAAGGAAAACAAGGAAAGCAAGCAAGGAGCGCTCAGTTCACTTTGTGAGCTGAGCTTTATCGGGCTCTCACTCAAGAAAATGCAAGGAAAAGGCTCACAAGAATGCCTCCACCAAGGTTTGAACTTGGGACCTTCCCTTGGAAGTACCAATGCTCAGCTCACTTGGAGAGTTGAGCGCTACCCATGGGCATCACACTAGCGCATCTTGACACGGCCAGGGGGAGTGGAGTGCGCAACAAATTTGGCACGGTCCAGCAACACAAGGCACGCAACAAATTTGGCACCAAGGCACTAATGCTCAGCTCACTTTGTGAGCTGAGCTTTCCCCTGATGCCTCCCCCAAGCAACAGCACGCTACGCAAGGCCTCCCCACACTAAGTCTCAAATCTCAGCTCACTTTGTGAGCTGAGCATCCTCCTGGGAGCAATTTTCACATAGGCCAAAATTCAACCAAAATTCCATTTAAATTCAATTTCTCTCCAAATTGAATCAAGGCCAACCAAACCCATTTCTCCTCAAATCCAAAGCAAGCAAAGCCCACATCATCACTCAATGGCACAAGGATTAGTTAGCTTAGGAATTTATTTTAATTGTAATTTGTTTAGAATTTCAATTTCATTTTCATTTTCACTTTGTAAAGCCTATATAAAGGCATCAATTCCATCTCATTAGGGGAGTTCCATCAGAGAATGTAAGGGGGTGAGCTCCATTAGAGAGCTCTCTCTTAGTTTTCATTCTTGTCTTGGATCTTAGGTGGAGAATTGAAGAAATTCTATTTCAAATCTCACCTTGGGATCTCTTGTTTATTTTCTTGCATAATTCAATTTCCGTTTCTGTTTCCTACGTCCTCTTCTATTCTCTTCTGCAATTTACTTTTCTTTACTTCTTTTGCAATTGTTCTTGTTGGATCAAGGAAGGATTTGAGATCTAGACTTGTTATCTAGTCTCTTCCATTCCTGAGATTTTCAACATCCTTTTAATTACTGCAAATTAAGCATCAGTCTTTCTGTTTTACTTCTTCAAGTAATTTTACTTTTCTGTTTGAAATTTGCTACAATTTCCTTTTGCTTCCAGTTAAAATTCAATTTACATTGAGTTTGTTTTTTTGATCTTTGGTTTCCATTGCTTCTATTCTCATTACTTTCAATTTACTTTCATGCAATTTAAATCTTCTTGTTCCTCTGCATTTTACATTTGATGCTTGCTTTGAGCTTGATTTACATTTCTTGCAACTTTACATTTTCTGCAATTGCTCTAAGTTATTGATTTACTGCTTTCATTTAAATTCCCTGCACCCAATCCCCTTTACATTTTATGCAATTTATATTTCTTGTCATTTAAGATTCTTGCTATTTACATTTCTTGCTCTATAAGTTTCTGTCCAATTTTACTTTCTGCATCTTTTAAATTACTTGCAATTTACTTTCTATTAGCTACATTTCACACAATTCACTCAATGTTAGCTTGACTAAACTAATCACCCACTAAAGTTGCTTGATCCATCAATCCTGTGGGATCGACCTCACTCTAAGTGAGTTTTACTACTTGATACGACCCAGTACACTTGCCGGTGAGTTTTGGATATTTTGGAAGTTCGTTTTTCCATAAAAATACCATCACTACCATCCATCCTCTCAGTGAAAATAGTCCAAGCACGGTTTCTGTATGGCTAATCAACTGTCGGATCTCTTGTCTCGGATGAAAAATACCAGGCACAGCTGCCGCACGGCTAATCATCTGTCGGTTCTCACTTGTGTCGGAATAGGATCTCTCTATCCTTTTGCATACTGTCACTGCGCCCAAAATTTGTGAGTTTGAAGCTCGTCACATTCATCCCGTCCCAGATCCTACTTGGAATACCATAGACAAGGTTTAGACTTTTCGGATCTCAGGAATGCTGCCAATTGGTTCTAGCCTCTACCACGAAGGTTCTAATTTCACGGATTCGAATGCTCTGTTGTCAGGAGAGGCAAGTCAAATCTGTGGATCAGAGACCCAAGAGATTATACTCCGGCTGTTGTCCAACGACTACGTTGAACATCATGTAGACCGCTTATGGTTGTCAGGCACGCGGATCTTGGCTAAGCGAGTAACGAAGATAGTGGGTGATTGTCACGGGTCACCCCTTCATTCTGACTTAATTAAATTAAGTACGAGAGTATATCTTGGAGAAGAAGTAAGCGTGAATTGAAAGAGAAACAATAGTACTTGCATTAATTCATGAAGAACAGCAGAGCTCCGCACCTTAATCTATGAGGTGTAGAAACTCCACCGTTGGAAAATACATAAGAGAAAAAGGTCTAGGCATGGCCGAATGGCCAGCCTCCCAATGTGAAAAATGGCATATGCCTAAAAGTCTAAAGATACCAATACAATAGGAAAGACTAGTGTTTATACTAAACTAGTTACTAAGGATTACAGAAATTGAGTAACTAAGTGCACAGAGTGCAGAAATCCACTTTCGGGGCCCACTTGGTGTGTGCTTGGGCTGAGCATTGAGCTTTACACGTGAATAGGCCTTTTCTAGAGTTAAACGCCAGCTTGGATGCTAGTTTGGGCGTTTAACTGCAGTTCTGGTGCCAGTTCCGGCGTTTTACACCAGAAAAGGGTCTCTGGCTGGCGTTGAACGCCATTTTGGGCCATCAAATCTCGGGCAAAGTATGGACTATTATATATTGCTGGAAAGCCCAAGATATCTACTTTCCAACTCAATTGAGATCACACCAATAGGGCTTCCGTAGCTCCAGAAAATACACTTTGAGTGCAGAAGGGTCAGAATCCAACAACATCTACAGTCCTTTCTCAGCCTCTGAATCAGACTTTTGCTTAGGTCCCTCAATTTCAGCCAGAAAATACCTAAAATTACAGAAAAACACACAAACTCATAGTAAAATCCAAAAATGTGATTTTTGTGCAAAAACTAATAAAAATATAATAAAAAGTAACTAAAATATGCTAAAAACTACCTAAAAACAATGCCAGAAAGTGTATAAATTATCTGCTCATCAGTTAGGTTTAGTAGATACTGCTTTAACCTCTCCTTTTATGGAAGTCTCATCAACTAAGTACAGATGCTGGTTTGTGGCAATTGTCTCAATAAGTTCGTGAGCCTCTTCAATTGTTTTCCTTATATGTATAGAACCACCAGCAGAATGGTCTAGAGACATCCTAGCCATGCCTGTAAGGCCATAATAAAAGATGTCTAATTGCACCCATTCTAAAAATATTTCAGTAGGGCATTTCCGTATCATTCTTCTATACCTCCCCCAGGCATCATGAAGAGATTCATTATTCTCTTGTTTGAAACCTTGGATGTCCAGCCTTAACTGGGTTAACCTCCTTGGGGAAAAGTATTGATTCAGGAACTTGTCTACTAGCTGCGTCCATGTTTTCAAGCTGGCTTTAGGTTGGTTATCTAACCACCTCTTTACTTGGTTTCTTACAGCAAAGGGAAAGAGTAGTAGTCTGTAGACATCCTGATCCACTCCCTCATTGTGTACTGTGTCAGCAATTTGTAAGAAATTTGCCAGGAACTCAGTAGGCTCTTCTTGTGGAAGTCCAGAGTACTGGCAGTTTTGCTACACCAGAGTAATGAGATGAGGGTTTAGCTCAAAATTACTTTCTTTAATGGGGGTATGCTAATACTTCTCCCATAGAAGTCAAGAGTGGGGGCCGTATAAGACCCCAGAGTTCTTCTGAAGTGTTCATTCCCATTTGGGTTCATGGTGAAGAAAAGTAGGAGAATTCGAATATTAAGAAGTAAAAAAGGAAATTAGAATTAAAATATTTTTTATTTTATTTATTAATTGAATTAAAAAGATTTGAAAATTGAGTGTGATTTTCGAAAAAGAAGAAAGAGAAAGAGGTAAGAAGTTTTCGAAAATAGAAGAGAGAGGAATTTGTTAGGAAATTTTGAAAAAGAGGAAAGAGAAAGGAGAGTATTAAAGAGATACCAAACTTTTAAAATTAAAATATTATAAAACAAGTAACTAATTAAGAAAGATTTGAAAATAATATAAGATAAGAGATTTGAAAAATATTTGATTTTAAAATTTTTAAATTTAAAATTGGAAAGGAAAACCCAACAACATAAGATAAGAATTGAAAAGATTTGAAAAAGATTTAATTTTGAATTTTGAAATTGAAACAAGATAAGATAAAGATTTGAAAATAAGTTGAAAAGATAAGATATGGTGAAGATTTGAAAAAGATTTGAAAAGATAGGATTAAAAATTTAAAATTTAAACCCTTTTTGAAGTTTTTTTGTTAGTAAAGTTTAAATTTTAAAAGTTTTTCAACCAAGATAAGAAAAGATAGCAAAATTTTCAAAAAATTAAAGAAAGATAAGATATTTTTAAAAACAACTAAAAGACACCAAACTTAAAATTTTTAGATCAAAGACACTAGTTTTTTGAAAAATTTAAAGAAAAACCCCGAAAGACCCCAAATTTAAAAATTTTAAGATCAAACAAAGGAAAGAAACAAGAACAACTTGAATACCAAGAAGAACACTCAAGAACAGTTTTTAAAAATTTTAAAGAAAAAGATAAACACACAAGGGACATCAAACTTAAAAATTGACACCAGACTCAAATAAAAGACACAATTTTTGAAAATTTTTTGGCAAAAGAAACCAAGAAAGTTCAAAACTTTTAACAAAAAACTTAAACACAAGACAAAGAAAAGATGGATTTTGAAAAAATTTTTGCAAAAGAAAAACAAAAGACACGAAACAAAATAGTAAAAAAGGTACCTAATCTAAGCAACAAGATAGTCCGGTAGTTTGTCAAACTCGAACAATCCCCGGCAACGGCACCAAAAACTTGGTGCACAAAATTGACTCCGCAATATTCGAACAGATAGACCAGCAAGTGCACCGGGTCGTCCAAGAAATACCTCAGGTGAGTGAGGGTCGATCCCACAAAGATTGTTAGTTTGAACAAGCAATGGCTATCTTGTAGATCTTGTTCAAGCGGATAGAAAATATAGTTGTGGTGAAAAACACATAAAAATAGAATAATTAAAGTGTTACTAGATGGGTGTGAAATCAGTGATGAGAGAATAGTTGAGGCTTCGGAGATGCTTTCTCCTTCTGGATCAACTTTTCTTCACTGTCTACTCCAACTTCTGATGATTCATTCCATGGCAGGATGTAAGTGACTAACGCCAGGTCAGTGGTTATTAATCTTCTCTGCTTCAGATCAAACGGCAGGTCAGTTGTCATCCAATCTGAACAGGGGTAAAGCTCTAGTAGTCCATTCCCTTGGTGATCCTACTCAAAGCGCATAGACAAGGTCGGATCTTCCAGATCAGAGAATGCTGCTCTATTGATTCTAGCCTATACCACAAAGGCCCTAATCACCCTGCACCTCGGCTGAACTGATGTCTCCAAGTCCCCAACGAAGTCGTGGATTAGCCGTCTAAGAGATGTATAATCAAGCTTGTGGTTAAATGCTATCCCATCAAGGACTTGCAAGAACTCATGTAGAATAGGGATGACAGTCAAATTACACTCCCAATTCATTAAGATGAAGAACGAAGATACATCTTAGAATGGAATGAAGCATACATTGAAATAGAATAGTGATACTATTAATCCATAAGAATCAGCAGAGCTCCTAACCTTAACCTAGGAGGTTAGTGACTCATATTGTACAATAATATTCAAAAATATAGCATAAGGTCAAAGTTCCTAAACAAGGGTGATCCTTGTTCTATATATACTGATCTGATAACTAAGAATTACAGAAATAAGATAAACTAGTCTTGTAGTGCAAAAATCCACTTTCTGGGCCCACTTGGTGAGTGTTTGGGCTGAGCTTAAGTGAAGCCACGAGTTGGTACTCCCTCTGGGGCATCGAACGCCAGCTTTGGACTCATTTTTGGGCGTTGGATGCCAACTGCTCCCTTTTGGGCGTCCAACGCCAGGAAAAGGGTGAAGTGCTAGTGTTGAACGCCAGTTTTGGACCTTCATTTCGAGAGAAAAGCATGAACTATTATATATTTCTGGAAAGCCCTAGATGTTAGCTTTCAAATTCCATTGAGAGCATGCCATTTGGACTTCTGTAGCTCCAAAAATGCTCCTTCAAGTTCATGAAGGTCAGAATCCGACAGCATCTGCAGTCTTTTCTCTGTCTCTGACTCAGACTTTTCCAAAGCTCCTCAATTTCAGCCAGAAATTACCTGAAATCATCATAAAATACAACAACTCAAAATAGAATCCAAAAATGTGAATTTTGCACGAAAACCTATGAAAATATAATAAAACTTAAACAAAACATAATAAAAACAAGGGATAAGTACTTTTTTCGTCCCTAAGGTTTAAGGTCAAAATCAAAATCGTCCCCGACCTTTTTTTCTTATTAAAATCATCCCCAACATTACAAAATGTTATAAAATCATCCTTTTCTACTTCAATTATATTTTTGACCAAATTACCCTTCATTATTAATAAAAATAATATTTAAAAAAAATAGCAAAACTCCACCCCACCCACTCCCCAGCATCTCTTCGGTCTCTCCCCCCACCCCTCCCCTAATCCCCTTC
Source organism: Arachis ipaensis (assembly GCF_059453495.1). Classification (NCBI taxonomy): domain Eukaryota; kingdom Viridiplantae; phylum Streptophyta; class Magnoliopsida; order Fabales; family Fabaceae; genus Arachis; species Arachis ipaensis. The sequence goes on from NC_142439.1 coordinate 101,769,839, forward strand.
CTTCTACTCTTCACCATCACCCTCTTCTTCTCACTTTTTCCGCGGCAATTACCACTACCGAAGGACACCCACCCCTCCTCCCCTTCCTCTTCTCACTCTTCCCCAATCCCCTTCCAATTTCTCACTCTTCTTCATTTTAAATTAACAGCAAGAAATTAAATTAACGGCAACATAGCCATCACCTCTTCCCCTTCGCACCTCCTCACTCTCCCTTTCCTCACCACCTTCACCGCTGCCACCATAGCCATTCATTACTCACAACACTTTTTTTCACCAACAACAATAGTCCCAAATAAATTAACAGCAACATTCACAATAAATCAACAAAAAATTCAGATTAAACAATAATTCAATAATCACAAACTACAATTTCAGTTTTCAGATCCAAAAATAGCAAAATAACAGAAATTAAAAAAATTAAAAAATCACAAGCAGAAGCATAAACTCAAGCAGAAGCAAAAGAAGAAGAGGCAGAAGAAGAAGCAGAGGCAGTCACAGAAGAAGAAGCAGTGCCGGCAGGTCCCCATCCCGATGATGATGCGACGGCGTGGTCTCTGATGACGAAGCAATGGCGGCGGCGAACCCTAGAAACAAATAAGTAGGGCGGCAGAAACGGAGAGAAGAAAAATTGAGGTTGGAATTGGGGTTGGGGTTTTGAAGAGAGGGGCATGAGGAAGGGGATGGGGGGTTACGGGAGTGTGGCGAGGGGTGGGGGGTTACGGTGAGGGGGTGAGGGAGTGGGGTGAGGGGGTGAGGGGGTGGGGGATTATGCTAAGGGGGTGAGGGGGTGAGGGAGTGGGGTGAGGGGTGGGGGTTACGGTGAGGGGGTGAGGGGGTGAGGGAGTGGCGTGAGGGGGTGGGGGTTACATTTTGTTTTAATTTTTTAATTATTTTTATTATTTAATAAGGATAATTTGGTAAAAAATAAAATTGAAGTAGAAAAGGATGATTTTATAATGTTTTGTAACGTTGAGGGATGATTTTAATATTTTATACGCTTTTTGGCATCATTTTCATATTGTTTTAGTTATGTTTTGTTTAAGTTTCATTATATTTTCATAGGTATTTGTGAAAAATTCACATTTTTGGATTCTACTTTGAGTTATTGTATTTTCTAATGATTTCAGGTAATTTCAAGCTGAAATTGAGGAGTTTTGGCAAAGTCCGATTCAGAGGCAAGGAAAGCGTAGCAGATGCTGTTAAAGTCTGACCTCCATGCACTCAAACGAGCATTTCTAGAGCTACAGAGGTCCAAATAACGGGCTCTTAATGTCGTTAGAAAGATAACTTTCAGAGCTTTCCAGAAATATATAATGGTTTACACTTTTCTTAGAAGGAGCCTGCCCATATTGGGCATTGAACGCCAAGGCCTACCCCCTTTCTGGCGTTCAACGCCCGCAAGGGAACCCAAGCCAGTGTTGAATGCCCAATCACCCCCTTTGGGGCATTCAAAAACCACCAAGAAGCACAAGGCAGTGTAAATCACCCCCTAATGGGTGTTCAACGCCCATCTCTTTAGTTGGACGCCAAGCTCAGCCCAAGTACTCAGCCAAAGTGGGCCCAAGGGTGGACTTTCGCACCACTAGTCTAGTCTATCATACTTTTGTACTTCTTAGTTATTAAGTTATTATATATAGGAGAAGATCACCCTTGTTTAGGATCTTCTTTCACCACTTTCGAATTTACATTACTTTTTGTAAGCTACAAGCTACTAAACCTCCTAAGTTAGGGTTAGGAGCTCTGCTAATTCTCATGGATTAATAATATTACTAGTTCTATTTCAATACGCATTTTGATTCCATTCTCTTGTGCATTTTCGTTCTTCATCTCATGAATTGAGGATGAACTGTGATAATCATCCTTGTTCTACATGGGTTCCGTATGAGTCTTGACCTGAATAGCATTTAACCACAGCTAGAGAATGCACTGCGGATTCCAAGAGAGTGCCTGGGTGACTTTGGATAAGTGACATAAAATCCCGTTGACTGTGGGTTGCTGAGGTCTCTGTGGCATCAAGGCTAGAGTCTGAGAAGCAACGTTCGCTGATCCAGAAGATCCGACCTTGTCTGTGGCGTTTTGAGTAGGATCGCGAAGGGGAGTGGATTGCTTAGGTCTTCAAGTTCGGCTATAGTGGGAAGCCATGAGTTAACTTGATGAGGATGTTACATGAGTTGTTCAGATATTGTGGACTGCTATGGTTTAGAAGAGGCTAACTTGATGAGGATACAACAAGAGTTAGTCAATTACGGCTACCATTGAATGAATCATTCGTTATTGAAGTAGACAGTAAGAAAAGTTAATCCGCAAAGAATACGCATCTCTGAAGCCTTAATTGAATCCTTATCACTGTTTTCATAATCAATCTGGTATTTCGTTCTTTACTATTTCGTTTATGCTTTCAAACAAACAACCATCTTTTCTAATCGCCTGACTAAGATTTACAAGATAGCCAATGCTGGCTCAATCCAACAATCTCCATAGGATTTGACCCTCACTTACCTGAGGTATTACTTGGACGACCCGGTGCACTTGCCGGTTCAGTTGTGTGAAGTTCAATTTCACGCACCAGCCAACCGCAACTAACAGTAGAACACATACAAGCATAAATAATAAAAGAACACAGAAGTCCATCAGTCATGCAGTACACACACAAAATCATAGAGTTACATAGAATAGAGATATGCGCAAACAAGCATGATGCATGTCTATCCCTAGTGCAGGTAATGAGCTCATCTGTCGGTTTCGACCCACTCCTGACTTAACTCAACAACCTTTGTCTAAGTTTGGCTTCTAGTGTGATAACCTCTGTAAGCAACCTCTGTCTTACAGGTGCGACTCTCTTGAGCCGATGTATGCAAACATAACCTCTGTAAGCAACCTCGGTCTTACAGGTGAGGCTCTCTCTAGCCAATGTATGTATTGATAACCTTTGTAAACAACCTCTGTCCTACAGGTGTGACCATCCCCTAGATTGGCTGATGTATCTCTGGAAAGCAAATCTTGGTGGACTCACCACCATATCTCTGCTCGTTTTCAGCAGGTAAACAATCATCTCAACTCGTTCTTAGTGCCAAACAATATCTCTACTTATCTCCTTTAATTTTATTTTCGTTCTTTCTTTTCTTTTCTTTTCTGTGCTCTATTCTCCTGGGGCAGAGATTCGTTAGATTCTTTTAATCTTTGTTCTCTACTCTCCTGTGGCAGAGATTTCTTTAATATTTTTCTTTCTTTTTCTTTTATTTCTTCTTCTTTTCTTTCTTATCATTCCACAATATAAATTATCTTTGCACTACTCTCTCATTTTTCCACTAAGTACCTTATAGAAAATAATTATAAAGTTCTTTAATTAAGTCTGTATCCTCTAAAACTTTTAAGATTACTCTACTTACTTGCTTTATCATTAATAATACACATTATGATATTCTTATAAGATAATATCTTTGATAAATAATAATTATATTAATAATTTATTTTAATATAAATGAGTAATTTTAAAGAAGAATTTAAAATAATATTTATAATATTCTTTTAAAACTTAGTTTATAAAATCTTAGTTTAAACTTTTATTAATTACTTTCTGAATCACGAACCTTTTAATATTCTATTTTTAACCTCAATATTTTATAAAAATATATTTGAACCTTCACTTATTTTCATATTTATAAAAATAACTCAGAACTTATATGAAATACCTATTTATTCCTGAATTTTATTTATCACCCAAAATACTCAAAAATTTATATAATTACAAATTTTACCTTGATTTTTATAAAGAAATACAATGTTATCCTTCAAAAAAAATTAATCACTAATCTTCCTCTTATACCAAAATCAAAACCCTTAACCTTTTTCTTTCAAAATAATGCTTGTATTTTAATCCATTTTCGAGTTTTTCAGTTACCGATTTTGTGTAAATTTTAATTTAATTTCTCGGCTATCAATCTTCACCAATTTTTACTTGATCCTCAATGATATTTCAGCCTAAAAATCTCCAAAATAGTTCGGTTCCTACTGGTTTCATCACAGCCAAGCCATGAACTTCACAAATACATCAATATTTTACAAAAATTCAATATAAACTCAATCAAACTCAATCAATAATCAATCATAGCACCAAATCACTTATTCAATACAGATTTTATCATTTAGAATTTACCATACCCTACCTCCGTACGAAATCAAAATAATGAAAACTCCAGAGAAGCTTTTTGATGGAGCTGCTGAAGAAGAAAACGTCAGAAATAGATTCCTCTGCCAAGAACATTAAAGGGCCGAACTTCAAGGGGAAGGAGAGCTACGTCACCCTCAACTTTCACCAAAAAAAAGTGGCGCCAACGTGTAAAGGAGGAGGATACGAATACTTTTATCAAATTAGATTTTTTATTGGAACTATGGATCACAAGGAATCAAACTCGGAAGTTTTGTTGAGGGTCACGGTTCCATGGAAGAATCCATGGTTTCACTCACTCTCTCTCTCTCTCTCTCTTGGTTCTTTCTTGGCTTTGGTGGTTTTTAATTGAACATGAAGAAAGTTTGATAATTATCTAAGTTAATAATAATGATGTGTCATGTAACACCCTACCACACAGAGCTTTACGCTTAAGCCGTAAAACAGAGGTGGTGTGGTATTACGAACTCTAAAATAAAATATATATAATGATAATAATGAAAAGAAAATAGTATACTAGGAGCCTTGATAAACTGGTAAACAAAGATTGCAAAATAGAAAGCGCAATGCTCAGAAAAATAGATTACTTGCGTAAGAAGAAAACTAAAGTTACAAGCATGATATAACAGAAACAAGGAATAGAGAACCAAAAGGTACATAATAACAAGCTCCTAACTCAGCCTGCAAAGCTAAGGCTGGCTGGAGAATATTTACATACATAATGTACAACCTTAAGCCCAAAGGAACATGTTTAAAATCCCTAGTTCTCCATAAAACCTCTAGGAGGTACAATAGCAAAGTAGTAATACACACATGAAGAGAGTCTAATACATATATATATATATATATATATATATATATATATATATATATATATATATATATATCAAAATATCAAAAGTAGGGCTCCAAAATATTTCACTTTGCCGCAGAAATTCAGACGCCTAGCGAGGTGCCTCTCGACCTGCATCTGAAAACAACAACATATTATGGGATGAGAATCGAAGGTTCTCAACATGGTAAAGGTGTCACGCACAGAAGATATAAGGTCTTGGAAATACCAAAGGCAATCCTAGAACACTGATTCTCAGATATAAAGTTTAAGGAACTAAAAAACAGAAGCGATAAATAGGTGGTCGTCTAAAGGTTCTCAACCTAACCAAACATAACCTACAGACTAATCTTTTCCCATCTCTCCTCTGTTCCTCCATCTCCTATGAGTTGCACAGACAAACAAGCGTAATGCAGATAACAATTATAACAAATAGCAGATTATAATCATGTAGGCAATCCCATATAGTACAAGCAAGCAAATCATATAATATGCACATGATGTATGCCTGTCTTATAGCTGTTGATATCAACTCTCGGTTACATAGCCAGCCCGACATGTCCTGTAACCAACTGTAGAAATTAACCATGGAAAGAATTCCAAGCTGACATGGGGGAGACACACCCCAAGCTCAATGATAACCATGGGCAGGATCCCAAGCTGACATGGGGGAGACAACACCCCAAGCTCAATATTATCTGTGGGACGAATCCCAGGCTGACATGGGGAGATAACACCCTAAGCTGACATGGGGGAGACAACACCCCAAGCTCAATATATTCAATCATTTCTCATAAATATCATTTTTTTTATTCTCAATAATAATTCATAGCTCATCTCATCATTTTCAATTATTTAATATCATCAACTGTCTCACACATCATTCTCAATGTTACTTTACTCTCTTAATTGCCTCATATACCACTTTCATCATCTTTATCAATTGAATACTATCTTCTCTAACCATAAATTATCTTTTAAAAATCTTTCTTCATCTCCAACTTACCACCACTTCCTAACTTCTTACTATTACTAGGCTTACTAATAAGATCTAGGGCCAAGGGAATTAAAATAGAGGTTTAGAAGTTCGAAATTTAGTTTTAAAATCCAAAACTTTAAATTGCTGAAACAGGGTCCACGCGTATGCATGGGCGACGCATACGTGTGGGAGTGCATTATTGAAAAGTCACACGTACGCGTGGGCCGCACGTACGCATGGGTATACTTTTTCCTTCCTAGCATACACAAGCACCTTGCTCGCGTACGCGAGATATCCCAGCCAAAAAGGTTGGTCGCGTCGCGTGTAGATGGTCGTGTACGCAAGCTTATGCAGAACAGCAAAACTACTAAATGCTGCAGAATCTTCAGTTTGCACTCCGAACTTCCAACACGCATAACTTTTTTTGTTTTAAATGATTTTTCTTCCGTTCTTCGAACGGTGTAAATTTCACGGACCCAATTTTTATGTGAAAGAAGTTTGAAACAATTTGGGGGTCCGGAAGCCAAGTTATGGCTCACTGAAGTTTGACCAAAAATTAGATTTTCACAAAAGTTTATAAACCTTTATTTTCATCAAAATAAACTTAATTCCTACATTCCAGTTATATAAATAGCACCACAACATACCATTTACAGCATTAACCAACAAAATCATCATCAATCATCATATAGCATTCTAGCTTAATTAACCACATCAATCATCATCAAACCATCATACTTATATCAAATTACACACATTACACATACAAGCTCCCATCTCAACCTCCACCAAGCACTAATCACATACATAGTAATCATTCTCAACCAACACAACATCACAATTTAGTTCCTATCTTAGGGTCACTAGCCTAAGTTTTCACAAAATATTATATATTAAATACACGAAACCTAAACCATACCTTGGCTGATTTTCACGTATTTCCCAAGGCAACTAACCGAAGCCAAACACAGCCCCCAAAGTCCAAAATAACCAAGGCAATAAATCCCAAACACCACCAAGCCTCAAGTGTCCACAATTCAAGCTACAATTTCAAATATACAAACCTAAATTACATTACCACACACACACACACACACACACACACACACACACACACACACACACACACATATATATATACATACACACACAAAATTTTAACACCCATCACACAATAGTCCAAAAACCCACAAGGTTTAGAGAGCCTTTACCTTATACGTACCTCAAATAAGCGAAACCCGCTAATCCATCAAGTTTAATTTGAGCCTAAGCATCAAGACATTAACTTTAAGCAACCAAACCCTAAAACTTTAAAAACCAAGGGAATTTAGAGGCTGAGATGAGAAATGGGGTTTCTTACCGAAATTGGTTGTTGGGCTTTGTAGAGCTCGATGCGCTGGACGCGAGGCTGCAAACTGTGTGGCGATCGGAGCTCTGGATTGAAAGTTATTGAGAATTGAAATTGGAGCAAGGGTTGCTAATGGGGTTTCTTCCCCTTCCTTAAGTTTCCAGCGTGAAACAAAGCTAAGGAAGGAAGTGGAAATGAAATTAGATTGGGCCTTGGGCCCGATTCATCCGGTTTGGCACGTTCAGCCCAATCTTGGGCCAAATTCTTTGAAATTGGTGTCAAAATTTCCGTTTTAATTAGCTCTATCTCATTTTACTACAAAATTTGCATTTCTAATCTCCTTTATTAAAATTAATTTATTAGTTAATTATTTACTAATTTTATGGGGTTTACATCCTACCTACCTAATTAAGAATTTTGTCCTCAAAATTCAAGTTCAGTTATCTGAGATAGGTGTAGTAGTCGTTCCTCTTGTTGGGTCCATGTTCTCAGGTGTGTTCTTCCATCCCTATTATTATAATCCGTCTTATTATTACAATTTGTCCAATACACCTCGGGTGTAATTCCTTAATCTTAATTGCTTACTAATCCCAATCTATTGAAGTAACTGTTGAGTACGGGCAACCTCCTTCTTGAGTGATTTAGGTATTGTCTTCTCTTATCCGTACAACTCTTTAGTTGGCTCTGTGTAGTTAGAGTCTCAACTCAAATTCATCTATTCTTTTCGTTGTTTTGGCTCTCTAGTCATCTGGGGTCATCTCAATACTAAAGTAATTAGCGTACCGTGTAACCTTACTATTTCTTGTTGTACATTAAATCCTTTGACTATTGTTCAGAGTCCTTCCATTAAGGCATTGTCGCACTGTCATGATGTCATAGCTATTCGTCTCCTAAGTCCTTGGATAGTGTATGCATAGAATTTTCGGATAGTTACACTAAGTTCAGGTGTCATGAATTTTGGCACAGAGGTTACTCTTTCCTTTCAAGGAATTGCCATCCTGATGGTTATTCTTAGGAGTGTACATGGTGCTAAACCAAGCTCGGTTTGATTTTTAAAAGATAGTAGGCTCAAAAATGATTGAACTACTCAAACAGTATTCGCTAGAAGATAAGAGGATGTGCTCCTTTAAGGTGTACTTCCAAAGAGAAAATTGAAGTCTAGGCTTGATGAAGGGGGAATGAAGTGCATCGAGCTTAATAAATCTTAGCTGATGTCAACAAAACGCAAGCTCACTAAATAGAGCAGTTTCACTCACAGTAGCCCTAAGATTCAAGGATTTACACGATTACTCTATGACAGGCTTGATGAGCATATATTTTATACGCTTTTTGGCATCATTTTCATATAGTTTTTAGTATGTTTTGTTTAGTTTTATTAAGTTTTTATAGATTTTAGTTTTGAATTCACATTTTTGGATTCTACTTTGAGTTTGTGTATTTTTGTACAATTTCAGATAATTTCTGGCTGAATTTAAAGAGCTGGAGCAGAAGTCTGATTGAAAGACAGAGAAAGCACTGTAGATGTTGTCCAAATCTGACCTCCTTGCACATAAAAATATTTTTTGGAGCTACAAAAGATCAAATAGAGCGTTCTCAACGACTATGGAAAGCTGACTTCTAGAGCTTTTCAGCAATGTATAATAGTCTATACTTTTCTTCGGATTAGAAGGCCCAAAACTGGCATCTAACACCAGCCTCCTGCCCCCTTCCTGGTGTTCAGCGCCCAAGGAGCAGAGCCTAGCATCCAAATGTCCAGAGAGGACCCCCTAGCCAGTGTTTCACACCCAAAAAACCTCATATCATGTGGATCTCATTAAAGCTCAGCCCAAACACTCACCAAGTGGGCCCCAGAAGTGGATTTTAGCACTAAAAAGACTGTTTTATCCTTTACTAGTCATTAGTTTAGTATTTAAAGGATTAAATTCATGTTATTCGGACACTTTTACATCACATTTACAATCATACATATTTTACCATTGTATTTCTCATCAATATGAATTTCTAAACCTCCTAGGTTGAAGGGAGAAGCCCTGCTGAGTCCTATGAATTAATAAAAGTATTACTGTTTCTTCTTCCATCCGTGTTTGATTTATTTCTAAGATGTATATTCGTTCTTCCACATGGTGAATAGGATGATCAGTGACAATCAGCTTTATTCATCATACTAAGATGAACGTGCCTGACAAACACCCACGTCTACTTAGGTTCATGTGAATACGTGGCCGAAAAGCACGAACCAACAACTATGTTTATACATCTCTCAGACGGCTAATCCACAACTTCGTTGGGGACTTCTCGAGACACCACTTCAGCCGATTTTCGCAGAGATTAGGGTTTTTGTGGTATAGGCTAGAATTCAAAGAAGCAGCATTCTCTGATCCAGGGGAATGAACTGCTAGAGCTTCACCTTCCGTCAGATTGGATGACCACGGGCAATGGCATTTGATCTGGAGCAGGGGAGATCAATGACCACGGGCAATGGCTTTGATCACATATAGCCTGCCATAGAAGAGATCATTCACAAGCAGAGAAGACAGTGATACCAGAGCCAATTCAGAAAGACAAAGCAACTACAATCTTCAACTATATTCCTATTACTGATTCCAATAATCCTAATACAACTCCGTAATCCTACAACCTTCTGATTTCACCTGACTAAGACCTGCAAGATAACCATAGCTTGCTTCAAACCAACAATCCTCGTGGGATCGACCCTGACTCGCTCAGGTATTACTTGGACGACCCAATGCACTTGCTAGTACAGCTGTACGAAGGTGTGGGATTTGTGCACCAAGTTTTTTGCGCCGTTGCCGGGGATTGTTCGAGTTTGGACAAATTGAAGGATTGTCTTGCTCCCTAGATCAGGTAATTTTTATTTTATTTGAGTCTTTTAATTTTTGTTTTCTTCTTATTTTTTTCAAAAATTTTAAAACCTTTTTCAAGAAATATTTGTCTTTTCTGTGTTTAATCTTTGTTCCTGATTTGAGTCATACCTGTTCCTATTTTTGAATTCCAAAAATTTTAAAACTTTTTCCAAAAACCTTTTTAAAAAAAGTTTATTTTCAAGCATCCTTAGCTCTTTGTTTGAGTCTCTTTGTTTGTGTTCTTGTTGAGTTTTTTATTTTCTTCTTCTCTACTTTTTCGAAAAAAATAAAAAAGTCTTTCAAAACTATTTTTATTTTCTTTGTTTAATCTTTGTTCTTAGTTTGAGTCTTTTTGTTTATGTTCTTGATAAATTTTTGTTTCTTTGAGTCTTTGTTTTTTCTTTCAAAAATTTTGTTTCTTTGGTTAAATCTTGTGTGATTTTTTAAGTTTGGTGTGTTCTTGTATTTTCCTTTTAAAATTTTCGAGAATTTTATGTTTGATGTTCAAAAGTTTTAAGTTTGGTGTTCTTTACATACATGTTCTTGTGCTCTTTAAATTTCTTTGAGTTTTGTTCTTGGTGTTCTTCTTAATCTTCAAGGTGTTCTTGTTTTTCTTTTTGTTTTGATCTTAAAAATTTTAAATTTGGTGTCTTTTTTGTGTTTGTCTTTAAATTTTCGAAAATTGACCCTTTAGATATAAAAATTTTAAGTCTTGTGTCTTTTACTTATTTTTCTCTCTTCATTAAATTCAAGAATAAAAAAATATATTTTCTATCTTTATTTTTATTAAAAATTCAAAAATTACAATTAAGAATTTAGATTTTAATTTCAAAATTTTAATCTTATCTTATCTTAGCTTTAAATTTAAAAAATCAAAACTTTTCAAAATCATATCTTTTTCAAAATTTTATCTTATCTTAATTCAAAATTCAAAACTTAAAATTTCAAATTTCGAACTTCAAAATTTAAATTTTAAATTTTAAATTTTAAAATTCAAAATTCAAAAATTCAAATTTCAAATTCAAATTTCAAATTTTTAAAATTAAATCTTTTTCAAAATAAAATTTCAAATCTTATCTTGTTGACTTTTTCAAAATTCAAAAGTTAAAATTTCAAAATTTAATTTTCAAATTTTAAATGTTAAATTCAAATCTTTTCTCAATTAGTTACTTATCTTCTCTCTGTTTTTTTCAAAACTTCCTAACTAATTCTTCTCTTTCTTATTTTTTGAAAAATTATTTTCATATTCTCTCTCTTCTATTTTCGAATTTCATAACTTAATTTTCAATTCTTTTTAAATTATTAATCTTATTTTTGAAAGTAATAAATAAATAAAATCAAATTAAAAATATTCTAATTCTTGTTTATCTTTTCTACTTCTATTTCTTTTTGTACCTCTTCTACCTTTCTTCTTCTTCTATCTTTCTTAATCATGAATCCAAATGGGAATGAAGAGTTCAGAAGAACTCTGAGATCTTATGAAAATCCCACAACTGACTTCTATGGAAGAAGTATTAGCATACCTCACATCAGAGCAAGTAGCTTTGAACTAAAACCTTAACTTATTACTCTAATGCAGCAAAACTACCAGTATTCTGGGCTTTCTCAGGAAGAACATATAGAAATCCTGACAGATTTCTTAAAGATTACTGACACAGTAGACAGTGAGGGAGTAGACCAAGATGTCTACAAACTGTTGCTCTTTCCTTTTACTGTAAAGGATCAAGCAAAGAGGTGGTTGGATAACCAGCCTAAAGCTAGCTTGAAAACTTGGAAACAGTTAGTAGACAAGTTTTTAAATCAATACTTTCCCCCCAAGGAAGATGACCCAGCTGAGGCTGGACATCCAAGCCTTCAAACAAGGAGATGGTGAATCCCTTTATGATGCTTGGAAAAGGTATAGAAGGATGCTACGAAAATGTCCCACTGAAATGTTTTTAGAATGGGTATAGTTAGACATCTTCTACTATGGACTTTCAGACATGGCTAGAATATCTTTGGACCACTCTGCTGGTGGTTCCATACACATGAGAAAGATAATTGGAGAGGCTCAAGAGCTTATTGAGACAGTTGCCACTAATCAGCATCATCTGCTGAAACCTCTATAAAAGGAAAGATTAAGGCAGTATCCACTGAACCTAACCCTCCAGAACAAGATGGCCCATTGACTCATCAGCTGCACGCCTTTACCCAGCAATTATTGGAACTACAAGAGGCTTTGCGAGAAACTCAGGCATCTAACAGAAATATAGAATCACAGCTGAGTTAAACAAGGTAGTAGTTATCTAAGCAGATAACAGATGAATGCCAGGCCATTCAACTGAAGAGTGGAAAAACCTTGAATTCCCAACCTCAGAACAACAGGAATGTAGGAAAAGAACAACTGACAGAAGATAACTAGGTCTCTGTACAAGATAACTCTGGGCATTCAAACGCCCAGGGAGGCAGCACCTTTGGCGTTGAACGCCCACAAGGGAGTGATGCTCCTGGCTTCAAATGCTAGGAAGGGGGCAACAACATGGGCGTTGAACGCCCATGCAAGGGAGGCCAGTCACTTACTGATAACAACCCTCCTAAGCAAGCTAGTAACCCCCCTTCCAGCACACACGGCACTTAGCCTTCATCAACCAAGATTGATGAGTATAAGGCTAAGATTCCATTTCCTCAGAGACTCTGTCAAGAGGAAAAAAATAAACATTTTGCCTGCTTTGTGGATTATCTCAGAACACTAGAGATCAAGATCCCTTTTGCAGAGGCTCTTGAACAGATACCTTCTTATGCTAAGTTCATGAAGGACATTTTGAGTCATAAGATTGATTGGAGAGACAGTAGCTCTTACTAAGGAGTGCAATGCAGTCATTCAGAGGAACCTTTCTCAGAAACTACAGAGACACCCTAACACTCTTCCCAGAGCCACAGAAGTAAATCCAAGAGAAGAGTGTCTGGCCCTCATTAGTACCAAGGAGGCCGAACCTCAGGAGCATGCTACTGAGGGACTTAAGACAATCACGAACCAGAAGAATCCTGAGAATGCCATTGAGCACGCCCCTACAGAGGAGAAGGAACCTCGAGTTGAATCTTCTCTGGGTGTATAAGAGGAACCTGTGGTTACCAGAGAGCACCCCTTGTAGAGGTAAAAGAGCCTCAAAAGCCACATTTCCTTGGCATGCAGAAAGAACTGGCAGATGAGTAGTTGGCTCATTTCCCGGCAGCCCTTAAGGAGCCACAGGTCAATATCTCTATTGTAGAGGTATTGGGAAAAAGACCCCTTATACATAGTCTATACTTTGCTTCGGATTAGAAGGCCCAAAACTAGCATCCAACACCAGCCTCCTGCCCCCTTCCTGGCGTCCAGTGCCCAAGGAGCAGAGCCTAGCATCCAAATGCCCAGAGAGGACCCCCTAGCCAGCGTTTCACGCCCAAAAGACCTCATAGCATGTGGATCTCATTAAAGCTCAGCCCAAACACTTACCAAGTGGACCCCAAAAGTTGATTTTAGCACTAAAAAGACTGTTTTACCTTTATTCGTTGATGACATATCATCATGTCATGTTTTTCTATGCTTTTTCATACAAGAAATTGATGATTAGTGCTTGAATATTGAATGCTTTTGTGTTTAAATGGTATATTTCTTTGATCTTGTGATTTTATGAATTTTGTAGGAAATAATAGAAAAAGAAGAAATAAAAGCACTAAAAGAAGAATCACACCCCCAAGGTGACAAAAGAATTGGAAACAAACTCAAAGAGGCTTCTGAGTTAAGCAAAGAGGATTTACAACCCAGACCTCTTCACACTCCAACAAGAATAACTTAAGCTACAAAACTCCAAATGAGGTGATTCAAGTGGCATTGGAAAGTAGGAATCTAGAGCTTTCCAAGTATATATGGCACTGCATGATGAACACTAAATCTGAGGGAGAAAACTTACCCCAAAAATGCAAAGATGAATATAGTATCAACCTGCAGTAAGGCCAGCTGACCTCTCCACCTTCCAAGGAGGATAACTTGAGCTGTAGAGCTTTAAATGATGCGCTCTCAAATGCATTAGAATGTAGATATTCAGAGCTTTCCAACGATATATAATAGTATGGGGTGAACATTAAGTTTGGGCTTCAAAATTGGGCGCTAACTTTGGCCTTCAACACAGCGTTCACTAAGTGAACGCCACGTTCACTAATTGAACGTTTTCGGCCTCCAAAACAGCACGACCATGCCTTGTTCAAAGGACCATAACTTGTGCTACAGATGTCCAATTGACGTGCTTCTAGTTGCGTTGGAAAGCTGACATTCAGAGCTTTTCAACGATATATAACAATTTATATTTGGCATGAAATTGAAGCACAAGTGATAGGAATCTTTAAGGCCCAAGAACACTCAGCAACACTTTTGGAGTAACATTTACTTCCAAAGTGAACGCTATGTTCACTTAGTGAACTTTATCATGATTTTCAAGCTTGGGAGCAAGGGACTTGTGCTGTCTGTACACTAGCCAACGTTCAATAAGGGAACGTAGCGTTCATTTAGTGAACGCCAGTGTAGAAAACTTGCGCACCAAAGGAAGAGTGAACGCAATATTCACTTAGTGAACAGAGCGCTCCACTGGAAGGGGCACCAAGCAACCTTGACCCACTCTCAGTCAAGGCCAAACCAAAAGAGCCCACTCGAAGTGCAACTCTGGCTCAATTAAGTCCAATTCAAGCCGATTTACACATCAAAGCAAGCAAAACCCATGGACATCACTCAAAGGCACAAGAAAAAGCTAGATTAGGAATTTCATTTAAATTGTAATTTGTTTTCAATTTCAATTTCATTTCATTAAAGAAGGCTGGCTCTGCTAGAGAGCAATCGGAGTAGGAGTAGGTTAGAATAGAAAGCTCTCTTTGATACACTTTTAATTTTCTGCACTTTTACATTTCAAGTATTGAATTCAATTTAGTTTATGCAAATTTTAATTTCTACAATCCTCTGCTCCAATTTCCTTCTCTGCAAATTTTATTTTTCTGTTCACATTGCTCCCAATTTACTTTCATGCAATTTAATTCTTCTGCAAGTGTTCTGAGTTCTAATTTACTGCTTTCATTTAATTTTCCAACACCCAACCCCCTTTACACTTGATGCAATTTTACATTCCTTGTTCTTTAAGGTTCTGTCAATTACTTCTTGCAAGTTAGATCTGATGCAATTTTACTTTTCTTGTCATTTAAGCTTCAGCTAATTTACATTCTGCACTTTACTTTCACTGCAATTTACTTTCTGTATTTTAAAATTCCTTGCAATTTCCTTTCTGTTAGTTAAATTTCATTCAATCCATCACTGTTAGCTTGACTAAAATAATCACCTCACTAAAGTTGCTTGATCCATCAATCCCTGTGGGATCGACCTCACTCTTGTGAGTTATTACTACTTGATGCGACCCGGTACACTTGCCGGTGAGTTTGTGTGGAAATCTAATTTTCACCCATCAAGTTTTTGGCGCCGTTGCCAGGGATTGATTTAGATCGACAATGATTAAGTGGGTGAGAAGTCTAGATTAAGCATTTTCTTTATTTTTGTTCTTTTAATTTTCTGTTCTGAGTTGACACCAAGGTGTTTGTGTTTTTGGCTTACTAAGCAAATCTCACCTGAGATATGAATTTAAGTTTTCTTTGGTGGTGTATTTTACAAAATTCAAATGGAGTTCAACTCATCTTATGATCAAACAAATTTCATGGGATATTACCCACCATCACAATATGATTCAAGTCATTATCCTAATGGTGGATGGGAATATCACCAAGAAATTGCAAATTCTGAGCACTCCAATCCATGGAGATTTGCTCCAGAGCCACAAATTGATCAAGCAAATCACATGAGATATTGTCCAGAACTACAAAATGATTTATGTCATTATCCTAATGGTATCTGTGCATATCAACAGGAGTGTGAACAATCAAGTGAAAGGAATTTCCTCCCAGAGCCACAAAGTGAATCATACTGTTATGACTCTAACACAAACTATGGCTGGGAAGGGAATTCTAATGCTCCATATGATACTCATCAAGAAACATCATCTCTGGAGTATACTTTCAATAAGTTCATGCAAGGTTGTCCCCCAATGCCACAAGACGATCCATACCATGATGAATTCAATAATGATTTACATTGTGGATGGGAAGATCAAAACCAGAAAGCATTTGACAGTTCATACTCCACTTATAAAGAGCCATCATCACTTGAGCAAACCTTCAATTCTTTCATGAAAAACTGTCCACCCTCACCTCCCAGTTTCTCATTTGAAAATTCTTCATCACTTGATGATGCCTCAACACAAAGTTTCCTCCACGATCCATACCAACCACAAAATTCATTCCATAATTCACAAAATTCATTCCATGCCCCTCAAAACATCACCACAACACATCCATGCCCACAAAATTTCTCTCAACCCCCATCTCTTGAGCTAACAGAGGATCTCCTTCAAAAGTCTGGAGAATTTTTGGAAAGACAAGAATAATCCTGGAAAAGGAAAGAACTCCTCCTTAAGAAGATGGATGGGCATTTAGAGCAAATAAGGAGAAACTCAAAATTATTAGACAGTGAGGATGAAGACCAATCTGTGGGAGAGGAAGTGGAAAAACAAGAACAAAAGGTCCCTGTGTCGAATGAAATTGCAATGAAGGATGAAATGGTGAAGGTATATAAACCAAGGATTCCATATCTACAGAGGTTAATTGAAGTGACAATGGAACATGAAGATTCCCTCCCAAAGGACTTAATGGAAAATCATGAAGAAGAAATGGAGGAAGACACTCAAGGAGATTCACATTCAATTGAAGCAGAGAAGTGCATAGAAGAAAGGCTCATTGAACCAACAATTCAAAAGGCTCTTGATGAAGAAAACACTCCAACCATCACACAACCACCAAGTATTGATATCCAAGAAGTGAAGGCAACTAACAAGAGCACCAATCCTACCCCTGATCCAGCAAGCAAGCTTAATCAAGCCATTAACAAAAGGAAGCTTGCTGAGGAGAGACCAAGACAGGGGACAATAGCTGAATCTTCTCCCCCCTTGAGGTCATTCCTATTAACAAAATGGAAGAAGAGGAAGAAAGTGAAGAATAACATGTCAAGCTAATGACACTAAAAGAGCTCTTGTTGGGAGGCAACCCAACCGTAGGTAACATTTCATTTCTTTGCTTTGTTTACTCTTTATGTCTGCTTTGTTTATTTTCTTTCTCTGCTTTGTTTAAATTTCAATAAATTGGCATATGATTACATTCTAAGTTTGGTATTGCCCTGCAACAAATTGTTTTCAAATCCTTCTGGATGATTGCATCAAATCAAAAATGAAAGTATCACACTAAGATTCTAAGTTTGGTGTGCCACTTATTTTCTATGCAATTTATTCAGCAACACCACTTATCTGCATAATCATAATGCCCTTCGCAGTGTTATTTTTCTTTTTAGTTGGACAATTTTAGTTTTCTCTTTGTTTTAGTCATTTTCTTATTTTTAATGCTTTCTTTTATTAACTCTTTTTGTTAATACATCACCAAAAGATCCTTATTCATGATAGATTCTTGGCTTGGTGACTGTACTTAACATATAACAATTTCATTTGTTTAGTTTTAGTTCAAATAAATTGACATATGGTTGCATTCTAAGTTTGGTGTTGCTATGCAACAAAATTTGCTTCCAATCTTTACTGGATACTTGCATCAAGTCCAAGTGAAAGTGTCACACTAAGTTTGGTGTGCCACTTATATTTTTAAGCAATGTATCATGCACACCCTCCTATGTTTGTAATCACAATGTCTCTGTTTCCTGTGCCTTGATGGTTATTCTTAATTTTGCTTGCTTAAACACATGTACTACTAACATTTCATTGTGTAAGACACTCATGATCCATCTTAGCCCCATCACCACTGTTTTAATTGTTGCTTGAGAATGAGCAAGCATTCTGAGTTTGGTATGGGAAGAGGAAGAATAGAAGAAAAAGGACAACAACAAGGAAGATGCACTACAAGGTGATAACGCTCCTTTCTCCTCCTACTACTTTCAGCACTGTAAATTGCATGATTGTCTTTATCTTCTTTTTATGCATGTGAGTATGAATAGGCATAGCCTGAATTTTGAATTGTAACATGTTGCTGTGACATTATGACTACCATCTTGAATTTTGTAAGTTTAAAAGCAATAAAGCATCATGATCATAAACAAACAAGGTCATTAAAGAAGAATTTAGCATGTGCATACAAGTATTGGAAGGCTAGTACGGTTAACTGTTGCTCAATTGCATTAGATCTTATTTAATTGAAGTTTTCATCTAAAACATTTTGTGAAATCTATCTTCTGAAATCATGAAAACCTTGAAAAGGCAATTGCAAATTAAGGCAAGAAAAACAAAAGGGAAAGAATGAGAAAGCTGAAGGCTCTGAGTACTAATGACAATTCAATTGTTAAGTGCTTGTGGTGTTTATGTATCAGGCAAAAAGT
The DNA here is from genome assembly GCF_059453495.1 of Arachis ipaensis. Classification (NCBI taxonomy): domain Eukaryota; kingdom Viridiplantae; phylum Streptophyta; class Magnoliopsida; order Fabales; family Fabaceae; genus Arachis; species Arachis ipaensis. The sequence continues at coordinate 101,788,509 of NC_142439.1, forward strand.
TTGAAAACAAAACACTTAGAAGTCAAGGCTAGGCTCAAGTGTAAAAGCACTCCCTCAAGGTTCTGAGCATCAATGATTAGAGAGTCAAAAAAAGAAACAAATAAGCTTAATGAAGTCATCTAATTCAATGCTTGTGGTGCTTTTGTATCAAGTGGTAATACTTGAAAACAAAGCAGTTAGAATCGTAGCTTTGTTATCAACTCATGGGGTAAAGCACCCAAAAGGAGAAGGTAATAAGAAAATCAAAAGCTTGTATCAAGAAAAAAAAAACATAAGGAAAAGATTTCATAAAATGAGCTAGATAGAAGCATCAATCATTTACATTTCTCTTGTGATTGTAGCATGCATAGAAAACTAGCCTACCATGAATATTGAGTTGCTATTCTTCTCACCTTGGTTTGTCAAAATATACTGCATGATTCTTTCCTTTCTTGGGACAAGCAAGGTTTAAGTTTGATGTTGTGATGACATGTCATCATGTCATGTTTTTCTATGCTTTTTCATACAAGAAATTGATGATTAGTGCTTGAATTTTGAATGCTTTTGTGTTTAAATGGTATATTTATTTGATCTTGTGATTTTATGAATTTTGTAGGAAATAATAGAAAAAGAAGCAATAAAAGTACTAAAAGAAGAATCACACCCCCAAGGTGACAAAAGAGTTGGAAACAAACTCAAAGAGGCTTCTGAGTTAAGCAAAGAGGATTTGCAACCCTGACCTCTTCACACTCCAATAAGAATAACTTGAGCTACAAAACTCCAAATGAGGTGATTCAAGTGGCATTGGAAAGTAGGAATCTAGAGCTTTCTAAAAATATATGGCACTGCATGGTGGACACTAAATCTGAGGGAGAAAACTTACCCCGAAAATGCAAAGATGAACATAGTATCAACCTGCAGTAAGGCCAGCTGACCTCTCCACCTTCCAAGGAGGATAACTTGAGCTGTAGATCTTTAAATGATGCGCTCTCAAATGCATTGGAAAGTAGACGTCCAGAGTTTTTCAATGATATATAATAGTGGGGTGAACATTAAGTTTGGGCTTCAGAAGCTGGCGCTAACTTTGGCCTTCAATATAGCGTTCACTAAGTGAACGCCACGTTCACTAATTGAACGTTTTCGGCCTCCAAAACAGCGCAACCATGCCTTCTTCAATTGATGTGCTTTCAGTTGCGTTGGAAAGCTGACATTTAGAGCTTTCCAACGATATATAACAATATATATTTAGCATGAAATTGAAGCACAAGTAATAGGCATCTTTAAGGCCCAAGAACCACACTCAGCAACACTTTTGGAGTAACGTTCACTTCCAAAGTGAACGCTATGTTCACTTAGTAAACTTTATCATGATTTCCAAGCTTGGGAGCAAGGGACTTGTGCTGTCCGTACACTAGCCAACGTTCAATAAGGGAACGTAGTGTTCATTTAGTGAATGCCAGTGTAGAAAACTTGTGCACCAAAGGAAGAGTGAACGCAACGTTCAGTTAGTGAATGGAGCGCTCCACTGGAAGGGGCACCAAGCAACCCTGACCCACTCTCAGTCAAGGCCAAACCAAAATAGCCCACTCTAAGTGCAACTCTGGCTCAATTAAGTCTAGTTCAAGCCCATTGACACACCAAAGCAAGCAAAACCCATGTACATCACTCAAAGGCACAAGAAAAAGCTAGATTAGGAATTTCATTTAAATTGTAATTTGTTTTCAATTTCAATTTCATTTCATTAAAGAAGGCTGGCTCTGCTAGAGAGCAATAGGAGTAGGAGTAGGAGTAGGATAGAATAGAAATCTCTCTTTGATAAACTTTTAATTTTCTGCACTTTTACATTTCAAGTATTGAATTCAATTTAGTTTATGCAAATTTCAATTTCTACAATCCTCTGCTCCGATTTTCTTCTCTGCAAATTTTATTTTTCTGTTCACATTGCTCCCAATTCACTTTCATGCAATTTAATTCTTCTGGAAGTGTTCTGAGTTCTAATTTACTGCTTTCATTTAATTTTCCAGCACCCAGCCCCCTTTACACTTGATGCAATTTTACATTCCTTGTTCTTTAAGGTTCTGTCAATTACTTCCTGCAAGTTAGATCTGATGCGATTTTACTTTTCTTGTCATTTAAGCTTCAGCTAATTTACATTCTGTACTTTACTTTCACTGCAATTTACTTTCTGCATTTTAAAATTCCTTGCAATTTCCTTTCTGTTAGTTAAATTTCATTCAATCCATCACTATTAGCTTGACTAAACTAATCACCTCACTAAAGTTGCTTGATCCATCAATCCCTGTGGGATCGACCTCACTCTTGTGAGTTATTACTACTTGATGCGACCCGGTACACTTGCCGGTGAGTTTGTGTGGAAAACTAATTTTCACCTATCACTAGTCATTAGTTTAGTATTTAAAGGATTAAATTCATGTTATTCGGACACTTTTACATCACATTTACCATCATACACATTTTACCATTGTATTTCTCATTAGTATGAGTTTCTAAACCTCTTAGGTTGAGGTGAGGAGTCTTGCTGAATCCTATGAATTAATAAAAGTATTACTATTTCTTCTTCGATCCGTGTTTGATTTATTTCTAAGATGTCTATTCATTCTTCAACATGGTGAATAGGATGATCAGTGACAATAAGCTCTGTTCATCATACTAAGATGAACGTGCCTGACAAACACCCGCGTCTACTTGGGTTCATGTAAATACGTGGCTGGAAAGCGCGAACCAATAGCTATGTTTATACATCTCTCAGACGGCTAATCCACGACTTCGTTGGGGACATCTCGAGACACCAGTTCAGTCGATTTCCGGGGAGATTAGGGTCTTTGTGGTATGGGCTAGAATTCAACGAAGCAGCATTCTCTGATCCGGAAGATTCGACCTTGTCTGTGGCGTTATGAGTAGGATCGCCAAGAGAATGTACTGCTAGAGCTTCACCCTCCGTCAGATTGGATGACCACGGGCAATGGTGTTTGATCTGGAGCAGAGGAGATCAATGACCACGGGCAATGGCTTTGATCACATACAGCCTGCTATAGAAGAGATCATTCACAAGTAGAGAAGACAGTGATACCAGAGTCAATTCAGAAAGACAAAGCAACTCCAATTTTCAACTATATTCCAATTACTGATTCCAATAATCCTAATACTACTCCGTAATCCTACAACCTTTTGATTTCGCCTAACTAAGACCTGCAAGATAACCATTGCTTGCTTCAAACGAACAATCCTCGTGGGATCGACCTTGACTCGCTTAGGTATTACTTGGACAACCCAGTGCACTTGCTGGTACAGCTGTACAAAAGTGTGGGGATTCATGCACCAAGACTCAAGCTCTTTTCAGGAGAAATTTAAAATAGACTCTAGTGTAAGTTACCAAAGGAAAAACTAGGTTGACTCGCCGAGACTCCTCACATATCATTCATTAAGTTATTATCTTCTCTTCCCTTGACATAACTGGTGCTTCATACCGGGAACATTTGATTGAACGGATTTCATTTTCAATTTTATACTCCTTCAAGCTCTTAAGCTCTACCGATTCTAATAGTCTCGTCACACCACTCTTAACACTCCCGATCCCTAACCTATGGCTCAAATATTATGCTTACTCTTTCAACCCTCTTCTACTACATAACTCTAGTTATTATTCTCCAAGAACCTAGTCACTCCATCTAAGCCAATCCAAACGTCGTTTTATCTCACCAATTGGAATTCATCATTCGATCATTCCCTTGGAAATCTCAATTCTCACAGCTCAGTAATGCATTATGACGAGTACTACAGGTCATTATCATGCAAGGCAGTCAAAATTTCAATTACTAATTCACCATTACCTCTAATCGGAGCATCTGTGCCCTCAGTACCATCCGCCGCCATGGTGTACATTTGTCCCGCCTGCGGAGCTCTTCTAGCTTCCTTACTCTTCTTTTCTGGGCAACTCCAGGACATATGCCCGGTTCTCCCACAGTAATAACATACATCCCAACCTGCCCTACATGGAGTGTTCGGGTGGTACCTTCTACACCTCCTACAAGTCAAGTCATCTTGTAGAAACTGAGCCTGTTTTTCGTATCCTCTTCCCTGGTTGTTGTTATTGTTGAACCTCTGGAAGTTTCTTTGACCTTGATGTTGCTGTGGAATATTGTTGCCTCACTTGAAATCTTGACCTCTAGGCGCCAAATTCCTTCCTTGATCTCTCATAACAGAGGTTCAGTGATCACCCTCATCTACTGCTGCCTGCCTCACATACTCTTCCGTCACTCGACTCTTATTTACGAGCATGAAAAGGACCTTGATCTCCATCGGTACAACGAAGCTCAGAATATTACTCCGTAGGCCTCCCTCATACTTAATGCATTTCCACTCAGCAAAGTCTTCAGGCACACCTTGACGGATTCGGGAAAAGTGAAACAATTCTTCGAACTTGTTAGTATATTCAGTAACAGTCATCTGCTCTTGTTTTAATTGAAGCAATTCAAGTTCTTTGGCATTTCTGACCGAGCTTGGAAAATACTTTCTGTAAAATTCTGTGCAGAACACCTCCCAAGAGATTACAATACCGTCTGGCTGCAGGATACGTCGTGTATCCTGCCACCAATATTGGGCCTCGCCTTGTAGCTAATAAGTCCCAAATTCAACCCACTGTTCCTCGGGAACCTGCTGAGCCTGCAGTGCTCGTTTGATCGCCTGAATCGAATTATCTGCCTCAGTGGGGTTTGAAGTTCCCCTGAAGGTCGGAGGGGGGTGAACATTCATGAAAGAAGTAAGCGTCATAGGACCCTTATCACCATTATTCCCGTTATTCCTATGGTTCATCTGGTCTCCCAGCGCTTCGGCTGTCGCCTGCATAGCCGCAGCCATATTTCCCAGGGTAGCCATAAAGTCTACAGGATCATTCCCTGTCAGTTCAGGATTAGAGTTTCCTATTCTACCTCTGCCTCGCCAGCGACCGCCTCCGTGAGTCGACATCTGGTTCCTAAACACACCAAACAAGTGATATCAAGTTGATCAGTCTCAATATCGCAAGTCTAGTGCTTCAAGTCCCAAATTCATGCTCATGAACGTTTATGCCATATATCAATTAGATATCCTAATAGCACATAAATACACGCACAAAGAATGCATAGAAGCATAATCAGTCCGTCCCTCAGGCTCTATAGGATTGAACTGCTCTGATACCATAATGTAACACCCTACCACACAGAGCCTTACGCTTAAGCTGTAAAACAGAGGTGGTCTGGTATTACGACGTCTAAAATAAAATATATATAATGATAAAAATGAAAAGGAAATAGTATACTAGGAGTCTTGATAAACAAGTAAAACAAACATCGCAAAATAGAAAGCGCAATGCTCAGAAATATGGATTACTTGCATGAGAAGAAAACAAAAGTTACAAGCATGATATAACAGAAACCAGGAATAGAGAACCAAAAGGTACATAATAACAAGCTCCTAATTCAGCCTGTGAAGCTAAGGCTGGCCGGAGAATATTTACATACATAATCTACAACCTTGAGCCCAAAGGAACATGGCTAAAAGCACTAGTTGTCCATAGAACCTCTAGGAGGTTCATTAGCAAAGTAGTAATATACACATGAGGAGAGTCTAATATATATATATCAAAATATCAAAAGTAGGGCTCCAAAATATTCCACTTCACCGCGGAAATCCAGACGCCTCGCGAGGTGCCTCTCGACTTGTATCTGAAAACAACAACATAGTATGGGATGAGAACCGAAGGTTCTCAGCATGGTAAAGGTGCCACGTACAAAAGTTATAAGGTCATGGAAATGCCAGAGGCATTCCTAGAACGCCGATTCTCAGATATAAAGTTTAAGAAACTAAAAACAGAAGCCATAAATAGGTGGTCGTCTAAAGGTTCTCAACCTAACCAAACTTAACCTACACACTAATCTTTTCCCATCTTTCCTCCGTTTCTCCATCTCCTATGAGTTGCACAGACAAACAAGCAAAACAAGGCAGACACAAGTAGTTCACAAGTAATGCAGATAATAATTATAACAAATAGCAGATTATAATCATGTTGGCAATCCCATATAGTACAAGCAAGCAAATAATATAATATGCACATGATGTATGCCTATCTTATGGCTGTTGATATCAACTGTCGGTTACGTAGCCAGCCCGACATGTCCTGTAACCAACTGTAGAAATTAACCATGGAAAGAATTCCAAGCTGACATGGGGGAGACACACCCCAAGCTCAATGATAACCATATGCAGGATCCCAAGCTGCCATGGGGGAGACAACACCCCAAGCTCAATATTATCCGTGGTACAAATCCCAGGCTGACATGGAAAGACAACACCCCGAGCTGACATGGGGAAGACAACACCCCAAGCTCAATATATTCAATCATTTCTCATAAATATCATTTTTTTATTCTCAATAATAATTCATATTTCATCTCATCATTTTCAATTATTTAATATCAACAACTATCTCACACATCATTCTCAATGTGACTTTACTCTCTTAATTGCCTCATATACCACTTTCATCATCTTTATCAATTGAATACTATCTTCTCTAACCACAAATTATCTTTTAGAAATCTTTCTTCATCTCTAAGTTACCAAAACTTCCTAACTTCTTCCTATTACTAGGCTTACTAACAAGATCTAGGGCCAAGGGAATGAAAATAGAGGTTTAGAAATTCAAAATTTAGTTTTAAAATACAAAACTTTAAATTGCTAAAACAGGGTCCAAGCGTATGCGTGGGCCACTCGTACGCGTAGGAGTGCATTAATGAAAGGTCACGCGTACGCGTGGGTGTACTTTTCCCTTCCTTGCGTACACAAGCACCTTGCTCACGTACGTGAGATGTCCCACCCGAAAAGGTTGGTCGCGTCGCGTGTAGATAGTCGCGTACGCAAGCTTATGCAGAATAGTAAAAATGCTGAATGCTGCAGAATCTTCAATTTGCACTCCGAACTTCCGACGTGCATAATTTTTTTCATTTTAAATCATTTTTCTTTTGTTCTTTGAACGGCGTAAACTTCACGGACCCAATTTTTATGTAAAAGAAGTTTGAAACAATTTAGGAGTCCGGAAGCCAAGTTATGGCTCGCCGAAGTTTGACCAAAAATAAGATTTTCACAAAAGTTTATAAACCTCTTTTTTTCATCAAAACAAACTTAATTCCTACATTCTACTTATATAAATAGCACCACAACATACCATTTACAGCATTATAATTCCCAGATCCTACTAGAGTCAACCATACCTCAACTTTACATAATCTCATACACAATTCCTCAATTAACCAACAAAATCATCATCAATCATCATATAGCATTCTAGCTTAATTACCCACATCAATCATCATCAAACCATCATACTCATATCAAATTACACACATTACACATACAAGCTCCCATATAAACATCCACCAATCACTAATCACATACATAAAATTCAGTTCCTATCTTAGGGTCACTGATGAGTGGGTATTTGATACGCTTTTTGGCATTGTTTTCATATAATTTTTAGTATGTTTTGTTTAATTTTTATTAAGTTTTCAAAGGTTTTAGAGTTAAATTCACATTTTTGGATTCTAGTATGAGTTTGTATATTTTTATGCAATTCCAGGTATTTTCTGGGTGAAATTGAGGAGCTGAAGCAAAAGTCTGATACAGAGACAGAGAAAGCACTGCAGATGCTGTCTGGATCTGACCTCCTTGCACTTGAAAGAGTTTTTCGGGAGATACAAAAGTCCGAATGTAGCATTCTCAATGGCTCCGAAAAGTGGACTTCCAGATCTTTCTAGCAATGTATAGTCTGTACTTTGATTCAGATTAGAAGGCCCAAAACTGGCATCCAACGCTAGCCTCCTGCCCTATTCCTGGCGTCCAGTGCCCAAAGGAGGAAACCAATGTCCAAACACCCAAAGAGGACCCCTAGTTAGCGTTCAACACCCTAGAGGCCTCATAGCACATGGATCATATCAAAGCTCAGCCCAAACATTCACCAAGTGGGCCTCAGAAGTGGATTTTAGCACTAAAAGACTGTTTTACCCTTTCTTATGTAATCCTTAGTAATTAGCTTAGTATTTAAAGAACTTTTACACCTCTCATTAAGGGGGATCTACCATATTTTATTTTTATCATTGTATTTCCTATCAATATGAGTTTCTATACCTCCTAGGTTGAGGGGAGGAGCCCTGCTGAGTTCCTTGAATTAATAAAAGTATTACTGTTTCTCTTCAATCCGTATTTGATCAATTCTCAGATGTATATTCGTTTTTCAACATGATGAATGGGGTGACCCATGACAATCATCTTTGTTCTTCATACCAAGACCGCATGCCTGACAACCACCCGTGTTTTCTTGGGTTCGTGTGAATACTTGACTGGAAAGCATCGAACCGCCAGCTTGATTATACATCTCTCAGACGGCTAATCCATGACTTCGTTGGGTACTTCTCGAGACACCAGTTCAGCCGAGGTATGGGGAGATTAGGGTCTCTATGGTAGAGGCTAGAATCCAAAGGTGCAGCATTCTCTGATCTGGAAGATCCGACCTTGTCTGTGGCGTTTTGAGTAGGATCATTTTGGTAATCTGAAAAATCTAAAAATTGATTCTTGAAGCAAGAAAAAGCAGCAAAAGAAAAAGAAAAAGCATGTTGATAATATATGCATACGAAAAAAAAATAAAATGGCGAAAATAAATAATAAATAAATAAAAAGCAGAAAAAGCCAATAGCTCTTTAAACCAAAAGGCAAGAGCAAAAAGCCAATAACCCTTTAAACTAAAAGGCAAGGGTAAAAGGATCCAAGGCTTTCAGCATCAATGGTTAGGGGGCTTACAAGGAATAAAATCCTGGCCTAAGCGGCTCTACCAAGCTGTCCCTAACCATATGCTTGTGGTGTGAAAGTGTCAAGTGAACATCTTGAGACTGAGTAGCTAAAGTCGTAATCCAAAGCAAAAAGAGTGTGCTTAAGAACTCTAGACACCTCTATCTGGGGATTCTAGCAAAGCTGAATCACAATCCGAAAGGGTTCACCCAGTTAAAGTGTCTGTGACATTTATGTATCCGGTGGTAATACTGGAAAACAAAGTGCTTAGGGTCACGGCCAAGACTCTAAAAGTTGTGTTCAAGAATAAAAAAGAACTGAACTAGGAGAGTCAATAATATCATCTGGATTCTAAGTTCCTAAAGAGACCAACATTTCTGAATTTCAATGGATAGTGAAATTCCAAAACTATTCAGAAGCAAAAAGCTACTAAGTCTCGCTCATCTAATTGAAACTAAGCTTCATTGAAAACTCTGAGATTTATTGTATCTTACTCTTCCTTTTATCCTACTGTGTTTTTAGTTGCTTGGGGACAAGCAACAGCTTAAGTTTGGTGTTGTGATGAGCGGATATTTTATACGATTTTTGGCATTGTTTTCATATAGTTTTAGTATGTTTTGTTTAATTTTTATTAAGTTTTCATAGGTTTTAGTGTTAAATTAACATTTTTGGATTCTACTATGAGTTTGTGTATTTTTATGCAATTTCAGGTATTTTCTGGCTGAAATTGAGGAGCTGGAGCAAAAGTCTGATTCAGAGACAGAGAAAGCACTGTAGATGCAGTTTGGATCTGACCTCCTTGCACTCAAAACAGCTTTTTTGGAGCTACAGAAGTCCAAATGGAGCGTTCTTAACGACTATCGAAATCTGAGTTCCAATGCTTTCCAGCAATGTATAATAGTTCATACTTTGCTTTAGATTAGAAGGCCCAAAACTGGCGTCCAACGCCAGTCTCCTGCCCTATTCCAGGCGTCCAACGCCCAAAGGAGGAAACCAGCGTCTAAACGCCCAAAGAGGATTCCCTAGCCAATGTTCAATGCCCTAGAGGCCTCAGAGCACGTGGATCTCATCAAAGCTCAGCCCAAACACTTACTAAGTGAGCCTCAGAAGTGGATTTTAACACTAAAAGACTGTTTTATCCTTTCTTATGTAATCCTTCATAAATAACTTAGAATTTAAAGAACTTTTACACCTCTCATTAAGGGGGATCCGCCATATTTCGTTTTTATCATTGTATTTCCTATCAGTATGAGTTTCTAAACCTCCTAGGTTGAGGGGAGGAGCTCTGCTGAGTTCTATAAATTAATAAAAGTATTACTGTTTCTCTTCAATCCGTGTTTGATCAATTCTAAGATGTATATTCATTTTTCATCATGATGAACAGGGTGACCCATAACAATCATCTTCGTTCATCATACCAAGACCGTGTGCCTGACAACCACCCGTGTCTTCTTGGCTTTGTGTGAATACGTGATTGGAAAGCATTGAACCGCCAGCATAATTATACATCTCACAGACGGCTAATCCACGACTTCGTTGGGGACTTCTTGAGACACCAGTTAAGTCGAGGTACGGGGAGATTAGGGTCTCTGTGGAAGCGTCTAGAATCCAAAGGTGCAGCATTCTCTGATCCGGAAGATCTGACCTTGTCTGTAGCGTTTGAGTAGGATCATTAAGGAGAATGGACTGCAGGAGCTTCACCCTCAATCAGACTGGATGCGCACTAACCTTAGTGTTCAGATCTGAAGGAGTATTGGCAGCTGCTCAAACCAGCATCAATCACATACAGCCTGCCATTGAAGAAATCATTCAAAATTGAAGAAGACAGTAACACTAGAGTTAATCCAGAAGGACAAAGCAACTCCAAGCCTTAACCATCTAAGATTTAAGATTATCATTGTAAACATATCAACCTAGTTTAGATCTCATAAATCTGACAACTCTTCTCTCCACCTGACTAAGACCTGCAAGATAACCCTAGCTTGCTTCAAACCACAATTCTCGTGGGATCGACCCTAACTCACTCAGGTATTACTTGGGCGACCCAGTGCACTTGCTAGTTCAGCTGTATGAAGCGTGGGGATTCGTACACCAGTCACTAGCCTAAGTTTTTACAGAATATTATATATTAAATACGCGAAACCTAAACCATACCTTGGCTGATTTTCACGTATTTCCCAAGGCAACTCACCGAAGCCAAACACAGCCCCCAAAGTCCAAAATCACCAAGGCAATAACACCCAAACTCCACCAAACCTCAAGTGTCCACAATTCAAGCTCCAATTTCAAATATACACACCTAAATCACATTACCATATATATATATATATAACACTCATCACACAATAGTCCAAAAATTCACAAGGTTTAGAGAGCCCTTACCTTATTCGTACCTCAAATAAGCGGAACTCGCTAATCCATCAAGTTTAATTTGGGCCTAACCATCAAGACATCAACTTTAAGCAACCAAACCCCAAAAATTCGACGTGAAGAACGTGTGACCGCAAACGCTGCGGCGATCGAAGCTCCGAATTGAAAGTTATTGAAAATTGAAATCGGAGCAAGGGTTACTAATAGGGTTTCTTCCCGGCCCCTTCCTTAAGTTTCCAGCGTGAAACAAAGCTAAGGAAGGAAGAAGTGGAAATGAAATTGGATTGGCCTTGGGCCGGTTTTGGGTCTGGTTTGTTTAGTTTGGCCCGTTTGATTCAATCTTGGATTAAATTTTTTGAAATTAGAGTCAAAATTCTTGTTTTAATTAGCTCTATCTCATTTTACTACAAAATTTGTATTTCTAATCTTTATTATTAAAATTAATTTATTAATAAATTATTTATTAATTTTACATGATTTACATGTCATATTAATTTCCTTATCACTATTTTCTTAATGGCATTCGCCTAAGAAAAATTAACTAATAATAATAATAATAATAATAATAATAATAATAATAATAATAAATAATGTTAATAATATAATAATGATAAATCGGCAACTAATAATATGTGAGTAATTTTTTTCCTTTGTCCAAATTATTTTAGGGTTAAATATATATGAGTTACTAATATAAAGGACATTAGTAACTTAAGGATAAAAGATATTTGATGAAGCATTAGCAAAGCTAAGCTAAGGTCACCGAAAATTACCGATATTTACTCATATCGACGGATTTAGAACTCGATAATAATATTAACTAAACTCTATTTTTAAATTAAAAATATCAATTACTCTAATTAAAATATACATATAATTTTTATTACTTATAAATTACTAGAATTATAGTTTTAGTTATGTAAAATATTTCATCATAAAAAATATATATAAGAATATGAATTTGATTAAATTCAAAGAGTTATAAAATTAACTTAATTACTTATAATAAAATAATTTCTAAAAATAAGGAACTCCAATTTATAAAAATAAATTGTGAGATTTTCACTCTTCTCTCAATTCGGATTCTCTCTCCTTATTTACACTCTAAAGTGATTTTTCGATTTGTATTAGCTCTGTTTTTTCTAAACTGAGGTTTACTTCACAAAGTCAACTTCTTGAATCTAGGGCTAGTTGAGGTCTTTCTTTTTCTTTCTTTGATCATCCCTAAAAATTAGGAATTTGAAATCAGAGACAAGTAACGCAGCTTTCTTGAAAACAGATCCTCAATGGACTTGATAAATCCAAACCCTTAATCTTATGTTTTGCCGCCTAAAAATAATTTTACCCATTGATTTATAGCAGAAAAAAAACTGCCTCTATTTTTCTCCATATTTTTCGAAATGGTAGTGCAGAGGGAAGAAGATATCATCAAGCAAATTTCTTACATGTATATGAAAACAAATTATTGTTTTTTCTTTTGATTGTGTTTTGATTAGACATTTATTTTTCTTTCTTCTGATTGGGTGCCCAATGAGAGGTATGACAACTTTTTCTTCTTAGATGTATGATGATAGAATGAAAAAATGAGTTTCTCTTTCTTCTCTAGGTATTACTCGAAGCAACATAGCATTTCATCTTAGAATTTGCTTTCCTTTCTCTTTAGTTCTTCGCGTGGGTGAAAGGAAAGGGAGGAAAGAGGATGGATTCGGTGGTTCTGTTTTGGTTCAGATGAAATTTGAGTTCTATTGCTTAGTTAGCCACTAATATAAATGAGTGGATTTGGATCACCAATTGAGCTTATGAAGGTAGTATGAATTATATTCAGCCAGTTATCCTTTGAAGCATATTGGTATATGTGGGCTTGAGAGTATGATTTGTATTTGGGTGAAACTTGATTTTTTCTTTTTTCTTTGTTTTGGTCAGATTACTTGCTTTTTTTTATATTGTGCTGGTCAGATTACTATAGCTAGCAATGTCTTTCGAAACTATTTCTATCTACAAAACCTGCATAAAAGAGTTAGTAAAATAAATTCCTGTTTTAACAAATTTTCATACTACTGTGTCTTCTCTCTCTCTCTCTCTCTCTCTCTCTCTCTCTCTCTCTCTCTCTCTCTCTCTCTCTCTCTCTCTCTCTCTCTCTCTCTCTCTCGTCATCTTAGCTAACTAAAGTGCACTATGAAGCTGATTCAATTGTTCCAGTTCCCGTTGGAAGAGCTCTCACCTCTAGTGAAAATTCTATATCCATTCTATCCCATTTCAAAACCTACATTCTCTTATTACGGATCCTTTTATATTTGAAAATGAGAAAAGCCTTGGAAAAGAGGCTTTTAAACTACACCTTGTAGCCAAATATCCTCCCAAAATCTAATACTACTCCCATTTCCTAATTCCATATATAAACTATTAATCATTTTTTCTCGCACTCTTTGTTCCTTGATCTGTAGTTGAGAAATGTCTCTCCATGGCCCCCTAGTATGAGGAATCCCCTAAGTCGACAACATCTGAATAGGATTTAGATTATTACATGGGCAGACAATCATTTTTTAGAGCGGGCAATCTTCCTTAGAGAAACATCACCACCACTTAAATAACAGAGTCATATTCCGAAAGACAGCTGATGAGCGGATAATTTATATGCTTTTTGGCATTATTTTTACATAGTTTTTAGTATAATTTAGTTAGTTTTTAGTATATTTTTATTAGTTTTTAAATAAAAATCACATTTCTGGACTTTACTATGAGTTTGTGTGTTTTTCTGTGATTTCAGGTAATTTCTGGCTGAAATTGAGGGACTTGAGCAAAAATCAGATTCAGAGGTTGAAGAAGGACTGCAGATGCTGTTAGATTCTGACCTCCCTGTACTCAAATTGGATTTTCTAGAGCTATAGAACTCCAAATGGCACGCTCTCAATTGCGTTGGAAAGTATACATCCAGGGCTTTCCAGAAATATATAATAGTCCATACTTTGCCCGAGTTTAGATGACGCAAACTGGCGTTCAACGCCAGTTCCATGTTGCATTCTGGAGTTAAACGCCAGAAACAGGTTGCAAAGTGGAGTTAAACGCCAGAAACAGGTTACAAACTGGCGTTCAACTCCAAGAGAATCCTCTACACGTGTAAAGCTCAATGCTCAGCCCAAGCACACACCAAGTGAGCCCCAGAAGTGGATTTCTGCATCATTTACTCATTTTTGTAAACCCTAGTAACTAGTTTAGTATAAATAGGACTTTTTACTATTGTATTTACATCTTCGGATCAGATCTTTGATCAGTTTTATGCTATCTTAGACCTTTATGGGGGCTGGCCATTCGGCCATGCCTGAACCTTCATCACTTATGTATTTTCAACGGTAGAGTTTCTACACACCATAGATTAAGGTGTAGAGCTCTGCTGTTCTTCATGAATTAATGCGAAGTACTACTATTTTTCTATTCAATTCAAGCTTATTCCTATTCTAAGATATTCATTCGCACCCAAGAACATGATGAATGTGATGATTATGTGACGCTCATCACCATTCTCACCTATGAACGCGTGCCTGACAACCACTTTCGTTCTACATGAAGAAGAGATAGAATGAGTATCTCTTAGATATCTAATACAGGGGACCGACTCCGAGATATTAGAGTCTTTGTGGTATAAGTTAGAACCCATGGATGGCCATTCCTGAGATCCGAAAAGTCTAAACCTTGTCTGTGGTATTCCGAGTAGGATCTGGGAAGGGATGGCTGTGACGAGCTTCAAACTCGCAAGTGCTGGGCGTAGTGACAGACGCAAAAGGATAGTAAATCCTATTCCAGTATGATCGAGAACCGAAAGATGATTAGCCATGCAGTGATAGCGCATTGGACCATTTTCACAGAGAGGATGGGATGTAGCCATTGACAACGGTGATGCCCAACATACAGCTTGCTTTGGAAGGGAGTAGGAATGATTGGATGAAGACAGTAGGAAAGCAGATGTTCAGGAGGAACGAAAGCATCTCTATACGCTTATCTGAAATTCTCACCAATGAATTACATAAGTATCTCTATCCTAGTTTATATTTTAATTATGTTTTTATTATCAATTCACCATAACCATTTGAATCCACCTGACTGAGATTTACGAGGTGACCATAGCTTGCTTCAGGCCGACAATCTCCGTGGGATCGACCCTTACTCACGTAAGGTTTATTACTTGGACGACCCAGTGCACTTGCTGGTTAGTTGTGCGAAGTTGTGACAAAGTGTGATTCACGTTTGAGAGCACCAAGTCTTTGGCGCCATTGTTGATGATCGCAATTTCGTGCACCAAGTTTTTGGCGCCGTTGCCGGGGATTGTTCGAGTTTGGATAACTGACGGTTCATCTTGTTGCTCAGATTAGGTAATTTTTTTTTAATTTTAAGTTTTTGTTTTTATTGTTTTTATTTTCGAAAAAAAATAAAATAAATTATTCTATGGCTTCAGAATTTTTAAAAAAGGAATTCTAGAGTTTCATGAAGCTTGTTGAAGCCTGGCTGGCTGTAAAGCCATATATAATTCATTTGGACTGGGGCTTCCACTTATCAGCATAGAATGAAGTTGGATGAAGTATCAGCTGTTGTATGTCTGATTTGTATCTGCTAAAGTTTGGCTGGCCATTGGCCATGTCTAGTGTTTTGCACCGGAGCTTTCACTGAAAGCTTGGCTGGCTAGTAAGCCATGTCTAATTCCTGGACTGGAGCTTTAGACTAACAGTGCAAGATTCCTGGAATTCCTATTAAAAATTTTGAAATCCTTATTTTTCTTTTTCCAATTAAATTTTTGAAAAATATACAAAAAAAATTAATAAAATCATAAAACTAAAAATAATTTGATGTTTATTGCTTGAATCTAGTGTCAAGTCATAAGTTTGGTGTCAATTGCATGTTTATCTCTTTCTTGCATTTTTCGAAAATTCATGCATTGCGTTCTTCATGATCTTCAAGTTGTTCTTGGTAAGTCTCCTTGTTTGATCTTCATATTTTTTTGTTGTGTCTTTTCTTATTTTTCATATGCATTTTCAATTTGTTAGTGTCTATACATGAAAAATTTTTAAGTTTGGTGTCTTGCATGTTTTTTTTTCTTTTCTTAAAAAATTTTTAAAAATAAGTTCTTGGTGTTCATCTTGACATTCAAAGTGTTCTTGGTGTTCATCTCGAAAATCATAGTGTTCTTGCATGCATCTTTTATTTTAATCCAAAATTTTTATGTTTTGCATCAATTTGATGTTTTTCTCTTTCTTCATTAAAAATTCAAAAATCAAAAATATCTTTCCCTTATTTCACTCATAAATTTTGAAAATTTGAGTTGACTTTTTCAAAACTTTTTTAAAATTTAGTTGTTTCTTATGAGTCAAGTCAAATTCTCCATTTAAAAATTCTATCTTTTTCAAATCCTTTTCAAAAATCAAATATTTTTCAATTTTCTTCTTATGATTTTTGAAAATTTCAAATTGATTTTCAAAAATCTTTTTCTTATCTTGTTCATAATTTCAAAATCTTTACTAACCATTAATGTGATTGATTCAAAAAATTTTAAGTTTGTTACTTGCCTAGTAAGAAAGGTTCAATCTTTAAACTCTAGAATCATATCTTTTTAGTTTCTTGTTAGTCAAGTAATCAACTTTGATTTCAAAAATCAAATCTTTTTAAATTTCTTTTTCAAATCTTTTTCAAAATAAGTTTCAATCACATCTTTTTCAAAATCAATTTCAAAATCTTTTCTAACTTCTTTTCTAACTTCTTATGTTTTCAAAATTGATTTTCAAATCTTTTTCAATTAATCTTATCTTTTTGTTTGATTCTCATCTTTTTCAAAACTACCTAACTAATTCTCTCTCTCTAATTTTTGAAAATCACCTTCCTCTTTTTCAAAATTCTTTTTTTTACTAATTGTTTTCACTTTTAATTTAATTTCATTTTTCTTTTTTTTCTAATTTTAACTTTTAATTTAAATTAAAAACAAAAATATTTTTCTTTTCTTTTCAATGATTTTCGAAAATTCTTATCTCTCATCTCCTTCTAATTATTTATTTATTTACTAACACTCCTCTTCATCTAAGAATTCGAACCCACTCCTCTCCCCTGTGTTTGGATTTTTATCTTTCTCTTTTTGCTACTCACATAAAGGAATCTCTATACTGTGACATAGAGGATTCCTCTTTTCTGTTCTCCTCTTTTTCATATGAGCAGAAATAAGGACAAGAACATTCTTGTTGAAGCTAATCCTAAACCTGAAAGGACTCTGAAGAGGAAGCTAAGGGAAGCCAAAGCACAACTCTCTGCAGAAAATCTGACAGAAATTTTCGAAAAAGAAGGAGACATGGCCGAAAATAATAACAATGCAAGGAAGATGCTTGGTGACTTTACTGCACCAAATTCCAACTTACATGGAAGAAGCATCTCAATCCCTGCCATTGGAGCAAACAATTTTGAGCTGAAACCTCAATTAGTTTCTCTGATGCAACAGAACTACAAGTTTTATGGACTTTCATCAGAAGATCCTTTTCAGTTCTTAACTGAATTCTTGCAAATCTGGGATACTGTTAAGACCAATGGGATTGATCCCGAGGTCTACAGGCTTATGCTTTTCCCGTTTGCTGTAAGAGAAAGAGCTAGAATATGGTTGGACTCTCAACCTAAAGATAGCCTGAACTCTTGAGATAAGCTGGTCACGGCTTTCTTAGCCAAGTTCTTTCCTCCTCAAAAGCTTAGCAAGCTTAGAGTGGATGTTCAAACCTTCAAACAGAAAGAAGGTGAATCCCTCTATGAAGCTTGGGATAGATACAAGGAACTGACCAAAAGGTGTCCTTCTGACATGCTTTCAGAATGGACCATCCTGGATATATTCTATGATGGTCTGTCTGAATTATCTAAAATGTCATTGGACCATTCTGCAGGTGGATCCATTCACCTAAAAAAATGCCTGCAGAAGCTCAGGAACTCATTGATATGGTTGCTAATAACCAGTTCATGTACACCTCTGAGACGCCTCAAAGGAAGGGAGTTCTTGAAATTGATACTCTGAATGCCATATTGGCTCAGAAAAAATATTGACTCAGCAAGTCAATATGATCTCTCAGAGTCTGAATGGATTGAAGGAATCATCCAACAATACTAAAGAGGCATCTTCTGAAGAAGAAGCTTATGATCCTGAGAACCCTGCAATAGCAGAGGTGAATTACATGGGTGAACCCTATGGAAACACCTATAATCCCTCATGGAGAAATCATCCAAATTTCTCATGGACGGATCAACAAAAGCCTCAACAAGGCTTTAATAATGGTGAAAGAAACAAGTTTAGCAATAGCAAACCTTTTCCATCATCCACTCAGCAACAGGCAGAGAATTCTGAGCAGAACCCATCTAGCTTAGCAAATATAGTCTCTGATCTATCTAAGGCCACTGTGAGTTTCATGAATGAAATATGGTACTCCATTAGAAATTTGGAGGCACAAGTGGGCCAGCTGAGTAAAAGGGTCACTGAAACTCCTCCTAGTACTCTCCCAAGCAATACAGAAGAAAATCCAAAGAGAGAGTGCAAGGCCATTGACTTGACCATCATGGCCGAACCTACAAGGGAGGAGGAGGACGTGAATCCTAGTGAGGAAGACCCCCTGGGACATTTAGTGACCAATAAGGAGTTTCCCTTTGAGGAACTAAAGGAATCTGAGGCTCATCTAGAGACCATAGAGATTCCATTGAACCTCCTTCTGCCCTTCATGAGCTCTGATAAGTATTCTTCTTCTAAAGAGAATGAAGACGTTACTGAAGAGCAAGTTGCTAAGTACCTTGGTGCAATCATGAAGCTGAATGCCAAATTATTTGGTAATGAGCCTTGGGAAGACGAACCTCCCTTGCTCACTAATGAACTGAATGCATTGGATAGGCAGAAATTACCTCAAAAGAAACAGGATCCTGGCAAATTCTTAATACCCTGTACCATAGGCACCATGACCTTTGAGAAGGCTCTGTGTGACCTGGGATCAGGCATAAACTTAATGCCACTCTCTGTAATGAAAAAACTTGGGATCTTTGAAGTGCAAGCTGCCAGAATCTCAATAGAAATGGCAGACAACTCAAGAAAACAGGCTTATGGACTAGTAGAGGACGTGTTAGTAAAGGTTGAAGGCCTTTACATCCCTGCTGATTTCATAATCCTAGACACTGGAAAGGATGAGGATGAATTCATCATCCTTGGAAGACCCTTTCTAGCAACAGCAAAAGCTGTGATTGATGTGGACAGAGGAGAGTTGGTCCTCCAACTGAATGAGGACAACCTTGTGTTTAAAACTCAAGGATCTCCTTCTGTAACCATGGAGAGGAACCATGAAAAGCTTCTCTCACTGCAGAGTCAACCAAAGCCCCCACAGTCAAACTCTAAGTTTGGTATTGGGAGGCCACAACCAAACTCTAAGTTTGGTGTTGAACCCCCACATTCAAACTCTAAGTTTAGTGTTGGGAGGTCCCAACCCTGCTCTGATTATCTCTAAGGCTCCATGAGAGCTCACTGTCAAGCTATTGATATTAAAGAAGTGCTTGTTGGGAGGCAACCCAATGTTATTTAATCATATCCATTTTATTTTCTTTTTGTTATTTCATGTTTTATTAGGTTGATGATCATGTGGAGTCACAAAAACTAATGAAAAATCAAAAACAGAATGAAAAATAGCACACCCTGGAGGAGAAGCATTCTGGCATTTAAACGCCAGAAACAAGCATCTGTCTGGCGTTTAACGCCAGAAACAAGCACCAAGCTTGTGTTTAACGCCAGAAACAAGCATCTACCTGGTGTTAAATGCTAGAAACAGGCTACATTTCGGCGTTTAACGCCAGAAATAAGCAGCAGTCTAGCGTTAAACGCCAGGATTGCACAGCAAGAGCGTTTTACATGCCTAATTGGAGCAGGGATGTTAAGTCCTTGGCCCCTCAGGATCTGTCGACCCCACAGGATCCCCACCTTTTCTTCTATCCTCTTCACACCTTTTCATAACCCTCTTCCCCAAATACCCTTCACCAATCACCTCCAATTCCCCTCCAAAACCATCACACACCCACCTACACCCACTCACTCAAATTCAAACCATCACTCCTTCCTTTGCACACATCATAACCACCTTAAACCCCCAGTGGCCGAACCATTCACACACCTCCATCTCCTCCATTTTCTTCTTCTTCTACTACTTCCTTTCTTCTTTTGCTCAGGGGCGAGCAAACCTTTTAAGTTTGGTGTGGTAAAAGCATTACTTTTTGTTTTTCCATAACCATTTATGGCACCTAAGGCCGGAGAAACCTCTAGAAAGAGGAAAGGGAAGACAAAAGCTTCCACCTCTGAGTCATGGGAGATGGAGAGATTCATCTCAAGGGTCCATAGCTCAGTGGTAGAGCATTTGACTGCACAATAAGAGCATGAGGAATTCCCTCACCAAGAGATCCCTGAGATACCTCAAGGGATACACTTTCCTCCACACAACTATTGGGAGCAACTAAAGATAGGAGCACCAAAATCACTAGGGATGGAGCAACAAAGACAAGGAAGAGACATAGAGGAGCTCAAAAGCACCATTGGTTCTTCAAGAAGAGGAAGACGCCACCCTCACTAAGGTGGACCCGTTCCTTAATCTCCTTGCTCTTATTTTTCTGTTTTTCATTTACTATGCTTTATGTTTTATTTATGTTTGTGTCTTTACTATATGATCATTAGTATTTAAGTGTCTATGCCTTAAAGTTATGAATGTCCTATGAATCAATCACCTCTCTTAAATGAAAAATATTCTAAAAAACAAAAGAACAAGAAGTACAGGGTTTTGAATTCATCCTTGAAACTAGTTTAATTATTTTGATGTGGTGACAATACTTTTTGTTTTCTGAATGAATGCTTGAACAGTGCATATGTCTTTTGAATTTGTTGTTTATGAATGTTAAATATGTTGGCTCTTGAAGAATAAGGAAAAAGGAGAAATGTTATTTGATGATCTAAAAAATCATAAAAATGATTCTTGAAGTAAGAAAAAGCAGTGAATATACAAAAGCTTGCAAAAGAAAAAAAGAAAAAAAAAGAAAAGAAAAATGGCGAAAAAAAAGAGAAAGAGAAAGAAAAAGCAAGCAGAAAAAGCCAAAAGCTCTTTAAACCAAAAGGCAAGAGCAAAAAGCCAATAGCCCTTAAAACCAAAAGGCAAGGATAATAAAAAGGATCCAAGACTTTGAGCATCAGTGGATAGGAGGGCCTAAAGGAATAAAACCCTGGCCTAAGCGGCTAAACCAAGTTGTCCCTAACCATGTGCTTGTGGCGTGAAGGTGTCAAGTGAAAACTTGAGACTGAGCGGTTAAAGTCAAGGTCCAAAGCAAAAACAGAGTGTGCTTAAGAACCCTGGACACCTCTAATTGGGGACTTTAGCAAAGCTAAGTCACAATCTGAAAAGGTTCACCCAGTTATGTGTCTGTGGCATTTATGTATCCGGTGGTAATACTGGAAAACAAAGTGCTTAGGGCCACGGCCAAGACTCATTAAGTAACTGTGTTCAAGAATCAACATACTGAACTAGGAGAATCAATAACACTATCTAAATTCTAAGTTCCTATAGATGCCAATCATTCTGAACTTCAATGGATAAAGTGAGATGCCAAAACTATTCAAGAGGCAAAAAGCTACTAGTCCCGCTCATCTGATTGGAGCTAAGTTTCATTGACATTTTGGAATTTATAGTATATTCTCTTCTTTTTATCCTATTTGATTTTCAGTTGCTTGGGAACAAGCAACAATTTAAGTTTGGTGTTGTGATGAGCGGATAATTTATACGCTTTTTGGCATTGTTTTTACATAGTTTTTAGTATAATTTAGTTAGTTTTTAGTATATTTTTATTAGTTTTTAAATAAAAATCACATTTATGGACTTTACTATGAGTTTGTATGTTTTTCTGTAATTTCAGATAATTTCTGGCTGAAATTGAGGGACTTGAGCAAAAATCAGATTCAGAGGTTGAAGAAGGACTGCAGATGCTGTTGGATTCTGACCTCCCTGCACTCAAAGTGGCTTTTCTGGAGCTACAGAACTCCAAATGGCACGTTCTTAATTGCATTGGAAAGTAGACATTCAGGGCTTTCCAGCAATATATAATAGTTCATACTTTGCCCGAGTTTAGATGACGCAAATGGCGTTCAACGCCAGTTCCATGTTGCATTCTGGAGTTAAATGCCAGAAACAGGTTGTAAAGTGGAGTTAAACGCCAGAAATAGGTTACAAACTGGCGTTCAAATCCAAGAGAAGCCTCTACACGTGTAAAGCTCAATGCTCAACCCAAGCACACACCAAGTGGGCCCCAAAAGTCGATTTCTGCATCATTTACTCATTTCTGTAAACCCTAGTAACTAGTTTAGTATAAATAGGACTTTTTACTATTGTATTTACATCTTCAGATCAGATCTTTGATCAGTTTTATGCTATCTTAGACCTTTATGGGGGTTGGCCATTCGGCCATGCCTGAACCTTCATCACTTATGTATTTTCAACGGTAGAGTTTCTACACACCATAGATTAAGGTGTGGAGCTCTGCTGTTCTTCATGAATTAATGCGAAGTACTACTATTTTTCTATTCAATTCAAGCTTATTCCTATTCTAAGATATTCATTCGCACCCAAGAACATGATGAATGTGATGATTATGTGACGCTCATCACCATTCTCACCTATGAACGCGTGCCTGACAACCACTTCTGTTCTACATGAAGAAGAGATAGAATGAGTATCTCTTAGATATCTAATACAGGGGACCGAGTCCGAGATATTAGAGTCTTCGTTGTATAAGTTAGAACCCATGGATGGCCATTCATAAGATCCAGAAAGTCTAAACCTTGTCTGTGGTATTCCGAGTAGGATCTGGGAAGGGATGGCTGTGACGAGCTTCAAACTCGCGAGTGCTGGGCGTAATGACAGACGCAAAAGGATAGTAAATCCTATTCCAGTATGATCGAGAATATAGCCACTGACAACGGTGATGCCCAACATACAGCTTGCCATGGAAGGGAGTAGGAATGATTAGATGAAGACAGCAGGAAAGCAGATGTTCAGGAGGAACGAAAGCATCTCTATACGCTTATCTGAAATTCTCACCAATGAATTACATATGTATCGCTATCCTAGTTTATATTTTAATTATGTTTTTATTATCAATTCACCATAACCACTTGAATCCGCCTGACTAAGATTTACAAGGTGACCATAGGTTGTTTCAGGCCGACAATCTCCGTGGGATCGACCCTTACTCACGTAAGGTTTATTACTTGGACGACCCAGTGCACTTGCTGGTTAGTTGTGCGAAGTTGTGACAAAGTGTGATTCACGTTTGAGAGCACCAAATCTTTGGCGCCATTGTTGATGATCGCAATTTCGTGCACCAACAGCATATCCCACTCCCATACCTCCAAGCTTATTTGGTGCTTGTACTATTTTCCACTTAACTTGAGCAAATTCCAACTTACTATGCTATTTTTCCCATAGAAATCTCCTCTATAAAGAGATTAACCATTTTGCTACTGCCTTCGACATCTTATATAGGCTGAGGTAGTAAATTGGCAGACTATTGAGCATATATTTTATAAGAACTAGCTTCCATGCTTTGTTCAGGACCTTAGTTTTCCATAGATTAAGTTTTTCCTCCACCTTATCAATTATTAGTTTCCAAGTTTCCACTTGTCATGGATTCTCCCCTAATGATATCCCGAGATATTTCACTGGTAACGGTGTCGCCTTGCACCCCAATAAACAACACATTCTTTGCACCCACTCTTGATCACAATTTACTAGTATCAGACTTGACTTCACAAAATTAATTCTCAAACCTGACACTATCTCAAAGCACCGTAGCAACCTAATGTATTTTCTAACCGTCTCTTCTTTTGGAGGACAAAACAAAATAGTGTCATTTACACACTGAATATGAGACAACTCAATATTATCTCGTCCTACCAGTGTTGGATCTATGTGCCTGTTCCTTACTGTCTCTTCTATCATCCTATGTAGCACATTAAAAAAAAGAACAAAAAGAAATGACGAGAAATGGTCTCCCTGCCTCAAACCCCTTCCCATCTTAAATTGCTTTGTTGGTGATCCGTTAATAAACACTGACATTGAAGCTGAGCAAACACACTCCATGTTCCACTCTCTCCATATCTGGCCAAACCACATCTTTGACAACACAATATCTATAAAGCTCTATTTCACTATATCATAAGCTTTTTGGAAGTCCAGCTTAATGATTGCAGATGCCTTCTTCTTCAATTTCAGCCATTGATCAGTCTCATATGCAATTAACGCCCCATCGTGTATTTTTCTACCATTCACAAAGTACTTTGTGTCTCGCCAACTAACCTTGGCATTACCTTTTGCATTTTCCTTGACAGAATTTTTGATATCACCTCGTGCATGCACCTAACCATGCTAATTGGCCGTAAATCCTTAATCTCCTTCTCTCCCACAAACTTCGAAGCCAACACTACCCATGTCATATTAGAGTCTTTAGGTAATCTGGATGTCTCAAAGAATCCAAACAGAGCTGCACTGAATTCTCCACCAATGTATTCCCAATACTTCTTTATGAAGTTCATGTTGTACCCATCACTTCCTGGTGCTTTTGAATACTCACAATCCCAAATCGACTCTCTTACTTCTTCTATAGATGGTAAAACCTCCAGTGCTGTGGCTTCATCAACGTTAATCTGATTCACAATCCATCGTGGCACCTCACTAAAGGTGGCTCCCCTAGATTATATAGGTTCTTGTAAAGTTCCTAATTGCAATCTTGATCCTTGTCTAATTCCTCACCAGTTCACCATTGATCACCAAAGCCTTGATCTGGTTACCCTTCCGTCTTGTTGATGCAACGTTGTAAAAGTACCTTGTGTTCTTGTCCGTCTCTTTCATATGCTTAAATCGAGACATTTGTTTCCAGCGAATTTATTTCCCAATATACCACTTCTCATAATACCCAAATAATGCCTTTCTTCTCGCCTCCACTATTACATCATATATCCCATAGCTTACCATATCACCAATATTCTTTATCTCATATTCAAACTTCTTTATTTTGTTGTTCATATCCCTAAGTTTTTCTTATGCCACCTACCAATTGGAACCGTCAATGCCTTTAATTTATTAGTGAAAGGCACATCCCCTAAACCTCTTCATTCCTCCTTCATCACTCTCAAGAAACCTTCATGAATAAACTATAAATCCGAGCATCGGAAAGATCTTAGACCACCACATAACTATATATCCTCCACTACTAAGAGAGAATGATCAGATAGTCTCCTAGGCTCCATTTTCAATCATATATTTGGAAACTCCTCTATTCATTCCACGTTAATCATCACTCAATCAATTCGACTGCATGATTGCCCCTGAACCACATATACTTTTGATTATTCAATGGCAAATCTATAGCTCCATGTCGTGAACCCAATCCTTAAACTCTTCAGCTGTGATTGGTAAATTAGTAGTCCTCTTCCTTTCCTCCACCGGTAGAATCTCATTAAAATCTCCCATATAGCAAAACGGAACTTGAAATAGCCTCGAGATATAACTTAGCTCTTCCCACATAGTAAGCCTATCCTCTTTCACATGTGCTCCAAACACCAAGCAATATGCACACCTAAAGCTATTTTTTGTTAGCATTCCTTCAACACACAGCCATCTCTTTCCTTTATAACAATTCTCTATCTTAAACAAAATTTTATCCCACATTAGTAATAGACCTCCAGACGCACCTTCTAACCTAACAAACTCACAACCCACCTCAACCCCCCTATATGCTAGCTACATCAAACTTAGTTATTGAACATTGACAAGTGCAGCAAATCGTTCAAATAATACCACAGTGAGTGATATCGTTCCTAGGAGGATTAATGGATTGAGGTAAGCAACGTCTAATTAAATCTCTAATTAGGTCAATCAAAGCTTGGCAAAAAAATTATGGATCTTAAAGAAAAGAAAAAACAGATAGGATAAAAAATTAACAGTTAAGATGATTGTAGAATGTGAATAGGAGAGGGCTTAGAGGGCTAGAAAGAAATCAAGAATAGGGAATACTTAATGCGTGAGCATCTTGTCCCTTTTTCATATCAATTTCATATTATTTTTAGTTAGAATTTATTTAATTTCATAGTATTTTAGTGCAAAAATCCTCTTTGGATGCTACTTTGAGTTGTTTTAGTATTTTTATGATTTCAGGTGAAATTCAGAGCAATTTGGCAAAGTTTTGAGCTAAAAAGGAAAAGTTGGCAGCACTCCCCCTTGGGTGCTAAATGCCTAGCCAGTGTTTAGCGCCAGTAAGACTTAAGACCAGAAATGCCAATGCCCCTTCTAGGGAGCTAAACGCCCATCTGACGTTTAGTGCCAGCAAAGCAGGCCGAATTCCCCTTCTTTTGGCATCCCAAGTGGATTTAGCTTTTATTAGTTATATTTTATTTTCTTTTTGTAATTTTTATTTACAAACCATATCTTTTAGTTTTAGGTTTTAATATTTTATATTTTAATTCCGAATCAAATTAGGTTAGATATAAAAGGAAAAATATTCTCCCTTTAGGGAGGTTCGAACATTCTCTCTTTCGCACGTTTTCAGAACCCTAGTTTTCTCTGTAAATCATAAGCCACTAAACTTCTTTGGTTAAGGTTAGGAGCTCTGTTTATTTCTATGAATTAAGACTATTGCTTTTCTATTTTAGTTAGTGTATTGATTCAGTTTCAAAGATTGTTTTCGTTCTTAATCTTATGAATCTGGGTGGAACGGGAGTATGACCCTTATTCTACATGAGTTCTTGTGATTCTTGGGAGAGTTATATCGCTTAAACAACAGCTTGAAAACAAGTTTCTCCTAAATTGCTAATTACATGAACTAATTGGGATATGTGACATATAATCCTATTAGCTTTAGGTAATTGGGTTTTTGTGGCCATAAACTAGTTTTGCACTTAACCCTCTAATCAGAATTAAGTGACCACGGGAGTGGCGCTTAATGAAGGTTAGAGAAAACTAAATCACTAAGGGATTAGGATTTAGTTAATTACAGTTTACCATAGAATGAATTATGCATTGTTAAAATAGTTGGTAAGAATCTTTAATCCGGAAAAGTAAACATCTCCAAAGTCTTAACTATTTTCTCTCACTATTTTCACACCAAATCCATTACTTGCTTTCTTTACGCTTTTGATTATTGTTTTATGTGTTTTCAACCATCAACAAACTTTCTCTGTTTGCCTAACTAAACCAACTGGATAACCATTGTTGCTCAGTTCGACAATCCTGATAGGATTGACTCTCACTCACCTAAGGTATTACTTGGATGACCTGGTGCACTTGCCGGTTAAATTGTGGAAATCCTAAATTCCGCACCAAGTTTTTGGCGCCGTTGCTGGGGATTGTTTATGTCTGACAACTACTAGTTGTCTTGTTGCTTAAATTAGGTATTTTTATTGGTTTTGTTTATTTAATTTTTCTCTTAATTTTTTATTTTTATCTTATTTATTTTCTCTTAATTTTTTATTTTAAATTTGGTGTCTGATAAACCACTATTTCATGGTTTATCTTGTGCTCAATTGAGTGGATTTTATCAACTCTTTACCCACTTATTCATACTATTTGCATGGTTTTACATTTGCCTTCCTAATTATGTGCTTTGATTGAAAACATGCTTCTTTGGCCTTAAGTTCCCTATTATTAATCCTCTCTTATTACCATTAGATGCCTTGATATGTTTGTTAAGTGTTTTTAGAGATTATAGGGCAGGAATGGCTCAGAAGATGGAAAGGAAGCATGCAAAAGTGGAAGGAATACAAGAAGTTGGAGATATTGCTAAGCTGTCCAACTTGACCTCTTCGCACTCAAATGGCTATAACTTTAGCTACAGAGGTCCAAACGATGTGGTTCCAGTTGCATTGGAAAGCTAACGTCCGGGGCTTCAATTTGATATATAATTTACCATAGCTGCCCCGACGTTAAGCGACGCAAACGCGTGAATGACTCGCCCGTGTCGCATCTGCGAACTTCAATCCGCGCAGACGCGTGGACGACGCCTCCGCGTCACTTTGCCGCGACCTGAACATACCAGAATATGCTGGGGGGCGATTTCTGGGCTATTTTTGACCCAGTTTTTGGCCCGGAAAACACAGATTAGAGGCTATAAAATGGGGGAATGCATCCATTCATAAATAAGCTTTCATATTCACAATTTTAGGAGTAGATGTAGTTTTTAGAGAGAGAGGTTCTCTCCTCTCTTAGGATTAGGATTTAGAATTTCTCTTAGTTTTAGGAGTGACTCTCAATCCCAGGTTCAATGTTCTTCAATTTATATTTCTCTTCTACTTTTAGATACTCTAATACTTTTATTTGTTAATTACTTATGTTGCCCATTTGATTCATAAATCTTTCATGTTAGATTGGATTGCTTTTATTAATATAATTTGAGGTATTTCAGACTTATGATTGCTCTCTTTAATTTATTAATGCTCTTTGTTTATCCAAATTATTTTCATTCAAGTAGACTTTTTTTCCCTTTTTGCTTTGGTTGAGTCATTGGAGACACTTGAGTTATCAAACTCATTGTTGATTGAAAATTGGATTTCTTCATTTCATTCATTCAAGTTCCAATAACTCTAGCCTTTCCCAAGGAAAGACTAGGACCTGAGGAATAAAAATTAATTCATCCACTTAACTTACCTTCATAGTTAGAGGTTAACAAAGTGGGATTAAAATCCAATTCTCATTACAATTGATAAGGATAACCAGGATAGGACTTCCAATTCTCATACCTTGCCAAGAGTTTATTTATTATTATTATTTTATTTTTCTTATCATTCAACATACTGCTTCTCTACTTTCTAAAACCCCTAATTTACAAGACTCATAACCAATAATAAGAACATACCTCCCTACAATTCCTTGAGAAAACGACCCGAGGTTTAAATACTCGGTTATCAATTTTAAAAGGGGTTTGTTACTTGTGACAACCAAAACGTTTGTATGAAAGGACTTTTGAAGGTTTAGAAACTATACTTGCAACGAGGATTTATCCACAAATTTCTAGACCACGCAAAAGTTCTCTCATCAGTGTCCCTTTAGTGTTTTCTTTTTGTTTATTCCTAATTAATTCAGAAATTAAGTTTGGTGTCCTCGTAGTGATTTTTCCTTCTAAAATTTTTGAAAAAATATCATTATTATTCTTTGTTTAGTTTTCGAATTAGTAGCTTAATTTTTCTTAATTATTTTCAGAAATTTCAGTTCATTTCCTACTCTATTTTGTTTTAGTTCCATTACACAGGATACTTCACTGGAAATCCTCTACACTCTGATGTAGAGATTTTCATTTCTCTTTGTTTGTTTGTGTGTATAGGAACAGGGAGAATTTATCATGGAGCCGAATGGGAGTGCACAACTTAGAAGAACTCTGGGCTCTTACACAGCCCCGACTCCTGATTTCTATGGAAGAAGTATTAGTGTGTCCCCCATTAGAGCAATTGATTTTGAGCTCAACCCACAACTGATTATTCTAGTGCAAAAACCTTCCAGTTTTATGGACTTCCATAGGAAGATCCTAATTTGTTCATTTCAAATTTTCTGCAGATTTGTGATACTGTGAAAACCAATTGAGTAGATCCTGAAGTTTATAGGCTAATACTCTTCTCATTTGCTGTGAGGGACAAAGAAAAGGAGTGACTTGATATTCAACCTAAGGAGAGCTTGAACACTTGGAATTAAGTAGTCAACAAGTTCCGGAACAAGTTCTTTCTCCCTCAAAAACTGACCAAGCTAATGACAGATGTTCAAACCTTTAAGCAGGAGGAAAATGAGTCCCTCTATGATACCTGGGAGAGGTACAAGTTGATGCTCAGAAAGTGTCCTCCTAATATTTTCTCAGACTGGATCAGAATACATATTTTCTATGAAAGGCTCTCTGATATGGCCAAGATATCTTTGGATAACTCTGCAAGTGATTCCTTGCACATGAAGAAGACACCTAAGGAAGCCAATGAACTCATTGAGATGGTTACCAATAACCAGTATTTATGCTCATCTGAGAGGACTTCAGTGAAGAAAGGAGTCATGGACGTTGATGCGGTAGATGCACTTCTTGTTCATAACAAACTCATCACTCAACAAATAAGTCTTATCACTCAATAGTTGAGTAACATGCAGAGCTTAGTTACTAAAGTTCATAGCACTCCCCCAGATGATCCTTGCAAAGAGCCAACAAAGCTTTATACAGGAAATCCGAGTCTCCTTCAGGAATCTAGAGATGCGAATGGACCAGAAAAACCAGTAAATACCTGAATGACCCTCACCTAGTAATATAACCCCCAAGTGCAAAGAGGAATGTCAGACAGTTCGATTAAGGAGTGGCAAGACATTAGCTACTCAACCTAAGAGTAGTGAGGAACTGGGTGACAATGAGACACCAGAGCAGGAAACTACAGAGACAGAGAGTACTAGGGAGGGCACTAAACACCCATCAAGGGAGCCAGGAAGGGCACTGAACGACCAAGAAGACTCAAAGAATGCCCCCTCAAGGCACCCTGACAACCCCTTTACGGTCACTCTTGACACACATCCTGCAATACCCAAACCCTTAGAGTATAAGGCCAAGTTGCCATACCCTCAGAAACTTCAAAAAGAAGAAAAAGATAAGCAATTCTCTAAGTCTTTGGAAGTCTTTCAGAAGCTTGAGATCAACATTCCCTTTGCAGAGGCCCTTGAATAAATGCCTCTTTATGCAAAATTCATGAAGGATTTGTTAAGCAACAAGAGGGATTGGAAAGAGGTAGAAACAGTGGTACTTACTAAGGAATACAGTGCAATCATCTAGAAAAACCTTCCTGAGAAACTGCAGGATCCTGGGAGTTTTGTGATTCCTTGTACCATTAGAGAAACCATTATTCAGAAGGCTTTGTGTGATCTTGGAGCTAACATTAACCTTATGCCACTATCATTGGTGAGAAAGCTCCAAATTGATGAAGTAAAGACTATCCATATTTGACTACACTTACATATCGTTCTATCAAGTACCCTTTTGGAGTGGTGGAGAACCTACTTGTGAATGTATGGTCCTTTATCTTCCTTGCTAAATTTGTAATCTTGGACATGGAAGAGGACAAGAATACATCTATCATTCTTAGAAGATCCTTCTTAGCCACAGGAAGAGTCTTTATCGATGTTCAAAAGGGTGAAGTAACTCTAAGGGTCAATGAAGAGGAGATTGTGCTAAATGTTTTAGAGGCTTTGCAACATCCTGACGATTTTGAAGGATGCATGAGGATTGATATTATTGAACCTCTAGCTGAAGAAGTATTTGAAGCCAAACAACTTAAAGATGTTCTGGACTCTTCCCCTGAAGACACTTTGCTTGAATTTGATGAGTTAGCATATCAGAAAGAGAAGCTTTGCACACCTAGTACCGAGGAAGGACCTCCC
This sequence comes from Arachis ipaensis, assembly GCF_059453495.1. Classification (NCBI taxonomy): domain Eukaryota; kingdom Viridiplantae; phylum Streptophyta; class Magnoliopsida; order Fabales; family Fabaceae; genus Arachis; species Arachis ipaensis. The sequence goes on from NC_142439.1 coordinate 101,820,155, forward strand.
AAGCTCGAGTTGAAGCCTTTGCCTCCATCTTTGAAGTATGCATTCCTAGGCAACAAAGACACTTATCCAGTGATCATAAGTTCCTCCCTAAGACAGGAGGAAGAGGAGGCGCTCATCCAAGTGCTCAAGAGTCACAAAACGGCTGTTGGATGGACCATTATTGAATTAAAAGAAATCAGTCCAACTAAGCGCATGCACAAGATCTTGGTTGAGAATGATGCTAAACTAGTTTTTCGACTATAGAGGCGACTAAATCCAATGATAAAGGAAGTGGTCCAGAAAGAAGTTATGAAGCTCTGGGAAGCCATAATTATTTACCCTATTTTTGATAGTCCATGGGTAAGCCCAGTACAAGTGGTTCCCAAGAAAGGAGAAGTGACAGTGATTCAGAATGAAAGGAATGAGCTTATCCCCACAAGAACTGTCACAGGATGGCGCTTGTGTATTGACTATAGGAGGCTCAATAATGCTACACGGAAGGATCACTTTCCCCTACCTTTCATTGATCAGATGCTTGAGAGACTAGCCGGCCATGCCTTCTATTGCTTCTTAGATAGATACTCTGGCTGTAATCAGATTGCAGTAGACCTTCAAGACAAGGAGAAGATGGCATTCACTTGTCCCTTTGGAGTACTTGTTTACCGGAGGATGCCATTTGGACTCTATAATGCCCAGTAACTTTTCAGAGGTGTATGTTGTAACACTCTAATTAGCCTAAGCTTTACCTCGCGTCGTAAAGCAAAGGTTAATCAGAGATTATGACAGTCCTAAAGCTCATACGTATAATATATAGAAAGAATAATATAATCTAGAAGCCCGATGAAAGATATAGCTCAAAATAGGATTTGAAAAGCACAAAACGTACTAACGAAGCTACTAGCTTAAGACACAAGAAACAGATAAGATATAACAAAAGATAAGAATATAATATCATAGGAAAATAGCCACGGCTCGCGAAGTTTAAGCCGGCTAGCCATATACAAGTATACAGAACCATAACCTGACAGTATAAAAACAGCTTATACAAGTTTTTCTCTCATAATACAAGCCTCTAGGCAAAGACAAAATACAAAAAGAGAGATGTATAAACAAGATACACCAAAAAGACTTCAAAAGAATCCACGATCCTCCGCTTCTGTCACCATCCAAAGCAACTCACCGAGCTGGGTTGCGACCTGCATCTGAAAAACACAATAGAAATATGGTATGAGAACCGGAGGTTCTCAGTATGATAACAGTGCCCAGTGATGTAGGATATAAGACCCCGGGACGCCAAAGGCAATCCTAGCTCCATATCCATCACAAGATTCAACTTAAAGCATTCTAAAACAAATAAGTATAAGATAAACCTTAACATAACTAAACAGGGTACTCTGTCTTAGGGGATTACTATTCTAACCAAACACCGCTGTCCCACAGCCTTCACCAACCTATCCTCCATGCGATCCCATCGCCACCGTCTTCCGAACCTCCTCAATCCCAGTAGAAAGCACAAGTAATAACATTGCAAGAAATTCACAAGTAAAAGCATACAAGGCAAGTAGATCAAGTAAGCAAATAGGCATGTTATTCAATTAGGCATACAATTACAAGTCGGCAAAGCAAACAAACAGATAGAAGATGCATATGATGAATGCCTGCCTACTGGCTGTGATATCACATTGTCGGTTCAACTGCCAACCCGACACATCTCCCGACACATCTCAATGGAGACGTCGCCCTTCGGATTTTCTCATATCGGAACCCCCAAGATATAGTGCCTGGATCACTGTCCAGGTACCGGCGCCTGCACGCTCTATATATCCAAAGGGATGCAAGCGGGATACTCTTGCCATAGACCTCACATCTCAATGCAAGCGGGACGAACCACCGCCCTTACGACGCCGCCGCTACCTCGACAGGTGGGATCCAACCATCGTCCCTGCCGGGCGTATAGCGTCTCATAATCTCAGTATAAAACAATGGTACAGTGGTTTTCAGAAAACATTTTCATTATAAAGTGGATCCATCAATCCCATTCAGAGTCCTCGGCTCATCTCAACCACCGTAAACTCACAATTCATTTTCCAAACATCAACAATTCATAATTTCTCATCTCATATATCAATCACCATTTACATGACATCAAACCATCCTCAGCCCGCCAGAAACCTAGGACTCCATTTTCTAAGTTTTCCAAATAATATTACCTAGATCCATTAAATTCTTTCCCATGTTTTAACGTTCCAAAACTAGGCCCAAAAGTCTTAAAATGGTGTTATAGAAGCTTACAACCTTGTTGGGAAGGTAGAATAGTTGAAAAACAAGTAAAATGTGAGAAATAGGGCGTGTGCGGCCACACAAGGGTGTGTGCGTGAGCATGCCCAGAAGATTTTAAAATGTGTGCGTACGCACAGGTGGAAAAACTTACAGAATCTGTTCACTCTCACAACCTGTGCCAGCGCCCCTAATAGACTGGCCTTCCCGACGTGTGCATCCGCACAGGCTTGTGCGTCTGCACAAGTTGCAATTCTTCCTTAGATATGTGCGCGCACAAGCTGTGCTAGCGCTGCAAACAGAACGCATTTCCCTGTCTATGCGTGCGCACAGGTGTGTGCGTCCACACAGATCAAAATTTTTACAGGTTGTGCGTCCGCACAAGGCCATGCGTGCGCACATATCAGAAATCATAAGATTCTGCAACTTTGCAGAATTTCAGATTTTTAACATCAAGTTTGAATGATCTTAACTTCCTCTACAAAATTCCAATTTTCTCAAACTTTATATCGATTTAAAGGGTTTTCAAAGATCTTTCATTATAAACAAATTTCAATCAATTTCGAAAACTGAGGCAAAAGTTATGATCAAACAAAGTTCACCAAAAACCCAATTTTACCAAACTTCACAATTACCAACATTTCTTACCATACACATTCCAACCTATACCAAACCATTCAAAACTCCATTTATCATCAAATTCCACACTCTAAGACAAATTACACCATTTTTACTACTCTTTCCTTTACATTTCAACATTCTCAACCTTGAATTTCAATATCCAACACATCAAGCAATTTCCCACCAACACATTCACAATTTTTCATTTCATCAATATCAATCTTTCTTATCAACTCATTCATACTCCATATTAATGACCAACATACATATTCATACAAGTTCATCCTACATCATATTCCAACCCCATTATCTCAATCAACATTTACAACATCAACAACTCAAATAATCATCAACAACACAAAAATTCCAAACCTATCCTATGGGTCACTAGCCTAAGTGTTCAGACCATTGGTCGAGCTATGCGACCCGGGTAGATTGAAGACAAAAGCGACTGACCTCCTCAGGTCAGGTCCCCCAACCTCTCCTTTAAAGAGTTCGGCCAAAAATCGCCACAAGAAGCCCAAGCAGGCCCAAACGAAGGGACACAACCCAATCTAAAGGCAGCCAAAGCCTAGAAAGATACAAGCGGTTCCCCTTACAGATAAGATGACTTCACTCAAAGATAAGATACGATAACTAACTTATCTCGAAGAAAGGTCACTCCTCGCTACTATAAATACACTGGAGCACCCAGGTATAACTCATACTCTGATTCTACTAAAAACCTGCCTAAAGCACGTGCTAACTTAAGCCTCGAAGTCTCTTGCAGGTACCACCACCCTCCGGTGATCGAGGATCAGCAGCACCACCAAAGTCGATAAGTCAGACACGACAGCTCTGGCCACCACAGCAGATCTCATCCGAAATCGACCTTTAGTTTCAGGTAACCTTCGGAACATTGGCGCCATTGCCGGAGACCCTAGAAGTCATTCCATCATCATGGCAGACAACCTTGACAACAACGATAACTCTGATTTGGAAAATAGAATGCCACATAAGAATGCAGACATCACACCGAAAGATACATCTCAATCAAACGGAGATAAGCATTCGCGAAATACAGAAATCCTGGATGCCCTACAAGCTCAACAGGATCATTTCAAATAGCTCAAAAATGAGGTCGAGCATCAACGAGAAGCCGAGAGGGACCTCCAGAGAGAAACTAGGCGATGCCGAGAGCTAGAGGACAAGCTCCTAAAGCTCGAGGCTGATCTCAAAGCTAAAACCATTCAGTCCAGTCACGATGACAACTCCCACAAGGACCAAGATCCCTTCACCAAAGAGATCATAAAATCTAAAGTTACAAAGGATTTTAAAGCTCCCGACACGACCCCATATGACGGTACCTCTGATCCAAGCCATCATCTCAGCAATTTCAGAAGCAGAATGTATCTCACTGATGCCTCGGATGCCATTCAATGCAAAGCCTTCCCGACTACCCTAACAAAGACAGCAATAAAGTGGTTCGACAGTTTGCCTCCTAGATCCATCACAAGTTTTGATGACTTAGCCAAAAAATTTCTTGGCAGATTCTCCATCCAGAAGGATAAAGCCAAACACGCCCCAAGCATATTAGGGATCAAGCAAGGAGATCGGGAAAGTCTTTGCAACTACATGGAAAGATTCAACAAAGCATGTCTGGACATACAAAGTCTGCCAACAGAAGCACCCATAATGGGTCTCATTAATGGCCTACGAGAAGGACCTTTTAGTCACTCCATATCAAAAAAGCATCCAACATCTCTGAACGAGGTACAAGAACGGGCATAAAGGTATATTAACATGGAGGAGAATTCTCGATTAGGAGAAACCTCAAAACTTGGATTCTCCTACCCCTCTCATGACAAGGATAAAGAGTCCAAGAAAAAAGAAGATCAACCCAATGAGAAGCTTAGAAAATACCACAATTACACCCCTCTTCGGGTGTCTCTTGTGGATGTTTACCAAGAAATATGGAACATTGAGAAGATCCCACCACCCCGCCCAATCAAAAACAAAAGAGGAGGGGGAGGTTGGACAGAGTACTGCGAAAACCACCGAATTTACGGACATCCTACTAATGAGTGCTTCGACTTAAAGAATATCATAGAAAAATTGGCAAGAGAAGGGCGACTAGATCGGTACTTAGGCAACAAAGCGGATGAACCAAGAAAAAGAAGAAGGGATGAAGAGGTCAGACGGGTTGAACGACCACCCCACACTCCTGAGAGACATTTTCATATGATAAATAGAGGATTTGCAGGAGGAGGGATCTCTAAATCATCTCGCAAAAGACACCTTAAAGAGGTATATCATGTCGGGGAAGGAGAGAGGTCATCCGACCTCCCTACTATAACCTTTACCCAAGAAGATGCAACAGGCATCATCCCGGGGCATGATGATCCGATGGTCATTACTATCATATTGGCCAACGCTAATCTCCACAGAACATTGGTAGACCAAGGAAGCTCCACGGATATCTTGTTTAAATCCGCCTTCGACAAACTCAGTTTGCAAGATAAAGAGCTCAGAGCATATCTGAATAGCTTGTTCGGACTGGGAGACACTCCAATCCAACCACTTGGATATATCTCACTACAAACAACCTTTGGAAAGGAAACCCGATCAAAGACACTCAACATAGACTACATCGTAGTCGACGTGAGCTCAGCTTACAACGCCCTAATAGGTCGGACAACATTGACTCCACATCTGTGCATGAAGTTCCCAACTCCGAAAGGGATCGCCACGATAAAAGGAGACCAAAAAATTGCACGACGCTGTTACAATGAAAGTATGAACCTTAAAGACAACCCCAAAGGAGAGGAAATCAACACTATCAAACTCGGGGGAGTTCGAGCTCGCGAGGAACTTCGTCCACAACCTGAAGGCGAGACTGAAGAAGTCCAAATCGGCGATCCCCGGGATAAGACAACAAATGTCAGGGCAACCTTAAAAGGAGACTTAAAGGAGCCTCTGATACAGTTTCTAAAGGATAACGCCGACCTCTTTGCATGGAAGGCCGCAGACATGCCGGGCGTAGATTCCAAACTAATGTTCCACAAACTGGCGGTATACCCAAGATATCGGCCAGTGCAGCAGAAGCGTAGGAAGCTCAGACCGGAAAGGTCCCAAGCTGTGGAAGAGCAAGTGCAAGCCTAACTGGAGGCAGGATTCATAAGGGAGGTCAAGTACCCACTATGGCTAGCCAATGTTGTCTTGGTAAAAAATGTCAAATGGAAAGTGACAGATGTGCATTAACTACACCGATCTCAATAAAGCCTGCCCAAAAGATCCCTACCCACTCCCAAGTATAGACACTCTAGTGGATGCCTTTTTCAGGTACAAGTACCTCTCCTTCATGAATGCTTATTCAGGATACAATCAAATCCCGATGTATCCACCCGACCATGAAAAGACCTCGTTCCTAACCCCAAAAGTAAATTACTGCTATATCGCCATGCCATTCGGGCTCAAAAAACGCAGAAGCTACCAACCAAAGATTAATTAACAATGTCTTTGTAGACCACTGATGAGTCTATATTTGACGATATATTTCATCTTGAATTGGATGGATTTCATCATATAAACTCACACTTATTCACTAGAATAGCATACTTTTGTGTTCTCTCCCTAAATTGAACCTAATTGTGAAAACATGCAATTTTGTGCATATTTTAATCACTTTTATCCCACTTTTATCCCATTCGATACCTTGATGGCTTTGATGAGTGATTTCAGGTGTAATAGGTTGAAATAACTTGATAAGAGTGGAAGGAAAGCATGGAATTGGGAGAAAACATGAAGAAAAAAAAGGAGAAGCACACATTGGAGTGTGCGTGCGCACAACCACCTGTGCGTACACACAAAAGCCGCAAAACTATGTGTGCGTACGCACGTCAACCTGTGCGTACGCACAAGCGGAAAATCAGCATGTGTGCGGATGCACACGTCTGTGCGTCCACACACGTCCCAGCACGTGACTCACCTAATGGAAATCGCTGGGGGCGATTTCTGGGCCTCCAGAGTCCACACTACAAGAAAATGGAACATTTGTAACAAAAAAATTGTATCAAATTTAAAATTGTAACAAAAAATAGTATTTTGTAATAATAATATGTGATTGTTACAAAAGAATAATGTTTTGTAACAACATTACAAGTTGTTGCAAAACATGATAATATTTTGTAACAACCTGTTTTATTTTGTTACAAATTATGTTAGTTTTTGTAACGAGATGGTATTTTGTTACAAAATATTGTAATATTTTGTAACAAAAAAACAAGTTGCAAATATTCAAAATATTTTGTAACAAATTTTGTTTTTTGTTTCAAAAACTCCAATTGTTTTGTAACAAAACAACTTTTTATTTCAAAAACTCGAATTATTTTGTAACAAAAAATTAATTTGTCACAAAATTCAATATTGTTTGTAACAAGTTAATTATTTGTCACAAAATATAAATATATTTTATAACAATTTTTTTTTCAAAATATTAAACACTTTAAGAGTAAAAAAAAGTGTGTATATATTTTTTTCAAAATAATTTTATTTTGTAACAACCTGCATTTTTGAAAATCTAAATATAAATAAATTGTGATTTTATCTTATTAAGTTTAAACTTTATAATTTTAGAAATTATTTTATTAGAAATAATTAAATAGATTCAGAGATAATTTCATTATAAATCAATTAAGATTCTTAAGTAATTTTATTATAATTGAATATTTTGCGTAATTTTAATAATTAAAAAATAAGAAAGAATTGTATAGCTTAATTTAAGTAACTTTTATCATGAAAAAGTTATGACTTATTATTAATTTAAACTTCTTATTTTATAAATTAATCTATTAAGAGTAATTAAATTAGTTTTATTAATATTTGGAGTTAAATTAATTAATATTCTTGTGCAAATTTTATAATTGGTTATTTGAAATTAAAATTCAATAATAGAAGTATTATACAATTTAATTTAAGAAATTTGTATTATGATTGAATTACGATTTGTTTTATTAAATTGAGTTCTTAGAGATTAATTTGTTAGAAATGAATAGATTAATTTTTCTAAATTCTTTAATTTTAAGATAATTAATAGTTATGCACAATTTCTATTTTTATTAATTATTTTATTTAAATTAAAATTAAAGTTGTGATAGAAAAATAATGAAAGGTCATATAATTAAATTTAAAAATAATTGATATTTCAGGTTTTAACCATATTTTATAAAATGTGATTAGTATGTTCATTGTAAGATCTAGAATTTTTGAAAAAATATCATTATGAGTTAAGTTCAAATTATTTATTCATTAAAGATTTTATTTTTAGAAATTATTTTACTAAAAATAATTAAATTAAGTTTTGATAATTGAATTAAAAATTTTACTTAATCTCATAATTATTGAATAATTTTCTATATTTAAATTATACAATTTAACGGTTGTAAAAGAATAAGAATTTTATATGATTTAATTTAAATAATTAAGATTTTAGAATTTAATATTTTAATTTTTATAAACAGAAAATAAATTATATTATCTCTAATTTTAAATTAAAATACTTGATCAAAAGCTAATTAGCAATCAATAATTAAGTAATATTTTTCTAATATAATTTTAATAAATTAAATAAGATTTTAAATTAATACTCTATACCCCAATGTTATTAAAATTATCAAACCCTAATTAACCCAAATATTCCCAAATTTAACTCTAAACCTAATTTTATCCTAATTATACTATTCCTAAAAACTAACCTAATCTAAACACAACACACACAGCCGCCCTTCACCCCAAAGTCCCTCACCCATCGAAGAAAGAAAGAAAATAGGGGAAATAAGAAGCAGGGGAGAAAGGAGAGGGTAAGAGGAGAGTCTGAGGGAGAAGGGAGATCGGGCAGATAGGAGGGGACGTGCTGCGTGCTACTGCCACGCCACCATCACCGGAGAGAGAGAGAGAGCGTCGATTGAGGGAGAGGGAGCGAGCCGCATGAAGGAGCTGAGGAAGAAGACGTCACCATCGAGCCGCCGTCTGTGGAGGTTCACGATTAGGAGGAAGGCGCATCGTTCTGCCCAGAGCCGCTGCGGGAAGGACCGCCATTTTGTGCCGCCACTGTGACTCTTGTCACCGCCGGATCTATCGCCGTCGCCATCAGCTTCCACCACGGCCGAGGTTGTCGCGAACGGGAAAGGATGAAGCTACCCATGTCGCCGCCGTGAGGAGCCGCGAGTCCCGTCGCCGTCATCATCGCAAATGGTGTCGCCGTTGTGGTCAAACCCAGCCGCCATCGTTGCAAGCTCTGTTGCCACTGTTGGAGGTGGGTTGTCGAGCCTGTGTCGCCGGAAAGTGGCGCTGCCATAGCTGAGGCCCGTTGCCAATAAGGTTTTTTTTAGTTTGGTCTCTGTTCTTGTAGGTTGGTCATTGTTCTTGTGGGATCCGGAAAGATTCTTGTCGCTGTGTGGTTGTTACAGTTACTGTCACTGAGCTTCTGGCCGCCAGGAATGGTGCTGTTGCTGTAGGAGATTGTCGTCGGAGCTACTGCTCCACTTCCGTCATTCTTCCTTTCACAGTAAGTTACCGGTGCTCTGAAACTCGTATTGTAATTGTTCTAGTTATCTGCAGTTAAAGATTCTGATGTATAGATGTGTAAAGTTAATTTTATGGGGTTGCATGTCAAAAATTGAGGTTGCTGCCGAACCATCAGAGTTTTCTTTTAATTGCGACATCGAGGTAGGGGGTTTAACTTAAACAATTTTAATTTAAGAATGTTTACAAGATTTATTGAATAACTACAAATAGATTTAATAGATGTGAGTAATTGATTGATTATGTGAATGTTGAATTGTGGCTAAAATTGCGATTGGAATGGTTGAGATTGTGATTTGGAATTGTTGATTTAGTGTTTGATTGATTATGTGGATTGTGAATTGTTTGACAAATAATTGTTGTGAATGCTGAATTGATAGATTGTATTAGTTGATTACTGATGAACTGGTTAGTAAATATATTGTAATGGTGATGGAATTGATTGGTGATTGCTTTGAGATTTGATTTTGAGAGGTACTAAAGGGGTTGAATTTTGAAACACTAAACTACTTGTTGAAAATCTAAGTTTTGAAATGAAACGGCAACTTCGAAAGTGAACCAGCAACTTAATAGAGATTGGAATGATATGAGATTAAGAGCTAAGCAAACTACAACAAGTATAGTTATTAATATTCAATTTTGAAGGTTTCGTATTAACTGGAGACTTAGTTATGACTTTTTAAAGTTGAATTATAAAATCTTATTTTCTGCTTTACTTTTAAATGAAGTCAGAAACTTTGAAAAGCTATAACTAATTCCGTGGTGATTGGAATTGCTTGAGACCAAGTCTGGGTTAAACTGGAATATGTGGAGCTGGACTAGAAAATTTGAGGTCTTTTCGTTAAATACACAATTTATGGTAAATTTTTTAAGTTGAGTCATCAAATCTGTCCTGCAGCAGAAGAGTTCAAACAGGGCAGCAACTTGTTTGTCTTGTTACGGCTCCTCCAAGCTGAGTTTTGGAGCAAAACCATTTTTTTTTTAAATTTGATTAACTTGGTTTAGTGCTCTAAAATTTCAGAATTTTAGGAGTTAAGGATTGGGAGTTGTGAATTTTTGAAAATTGGTGATCAAAGCTAGAAAGAATCAGTTTTCAGCAAAATATGCATCAACTTCCAATGCCTGCAACTCTTAAAATTGAACAGCGATTGAGTTGCAACCAAGGAACACTTGTGAACTCTTTCATAGCGCGCTTTGACAATGAAAGAAACTAGACCCTAAAGGTACTCCTAAAATTGCTTATGGTTTTAATACATTTTTCTAGATGATTCCTATATTATTAGTATAGTTTAATCTGTATATGGATCTATTTATGACATTTTACTTGTGTCATGGTTGAGAAATGACAAATGTCCTATTATTTAGTTTGATAAATTTGGTTGTGTATTGGCTGAGAAATAAGTTGTGAATTGGTTGTTTTTGTTGGAACCGTAGACGGTGAAAATATCCAAATTTTAGGGGAGGTTCTGCCAAAATTTTTCTAAACATTTTGAATAAAACATAATGAAAAAAATTATAATTAGTGTTATATCTTGTTTCTAATATTTTGTTTCGGTTTTTCTTATTTACAGGAGTGCTGAAATGGTGACCACATACTACCTTCAGGGCTCAAGAATATTTTGATTCATAGAGACACTAATCTATGTTAGAACTTTTAATTTTTGGTTGAACTTATGCAAGACATATAACTTGTAGAACTTATCAATGTACTCACTAAGGTTATTTTGTTTTAAAACAATTTAAGCTAAATGAGGCATGTTTGAATTATGTATGTTTTTGCATATTATATAAATGTAGACTTGCTTATTAAAATAGTTAATATATTAGTTAATTTAAAAAATAATTTAATAAATTATGCATGCAATTTGTATTAAAAAATTATTACAAAATAATTATTTTGCTTTTGTAACTAAAGAAAAAAACGTTACAAAATCAAGTTACATTTTGTAACAAAATTTTATGATAGGAAAAAATAGATTGTCACTAAAAATACCTTGAAGATCAAAATTTGTTACCACTTTTGTAACGACTTCTGGTTTTTTGTATCAGGACAATTTGTTACAAAATATCACTTTGAATTTTAACAGTTCCATTTTTTGTTACAAAAACTTTTTGTAACGGGACATACTACAACGGCCCCCTTTTTTTGTTACAAAATCTATTTGTTTCAAAATTTCGATTTTTTGTAACAATTTTTTTTGTTACAAATATTGCTTTTTCTTGTAGTGCCAGTTTTTGGACTTTCTGATGCTGATTCTTCCTATATTAAGCAAGGCCTCACTCCATATGAAGGGGAAAGCAATTAGGGTTAGATTTTAGTCATATAGTTCATTTTCTAGAGAAAGAAGCTCCTCATTCTCTCTAGAACCTAGGGTTTTTAGTTTAATTTCCTTATAATTGCTACTTTTAACTCTTGTTTTAATCTAGTCTCTTCTACCTTTCCTTGTTCTATTGCCTTAATTTCCTTGTTTATCTTGTTAATTTCTCATTTTAGTTGTCTTTTATGTTCATGCACAATCTTGTCACTTTAATTTACAATTAATGCAAATTTATGTTTCCATGTCATTTATTGCTTTCTTTAGTTGTTATTGTTATTTTCTTGCTTGGAAGTTGTAGCATTTATTATTTTTTGTTATTTTATCATGCCTTCTTTACATGCCCACCAAGTGTTTGACAAAATGCTTGGTTGGGTTTTTGCTTAGTTTTTCTCACTCTTGGTTGAGAAATTGTGTGATTTAGGTGAACTTGAGTGGTGGATGTCCATTCCACATTGTGTGTGGATTGTTAATTAATTTGGTTTCCCTTGACTCTATGTGACCCCTTAATGTTGACAGAGGACTTAGGGATTGAAATTAACTATGCCTATTTGACTTATCTTCGATGTAAGGTTGACTAAGTAGGATTAACTCTTCATAATTATCATATGTTTGTGGTCAATGACTAGGATAGGTAGCCTTAGCTCTCAATTACTTGCCAAGAGGTTTTCTTGCATTTGAAGTTTTCTTTCCTTGCATTTAATTACTTTGACTTTTATTTCTTTGACTTTTAATTCCTTGCATGTTTTATTGTTTTGATGTTTAAATTTATGCATGTTTAATTTTCCCACTCTTGGTTGAGAAATTGGATGTTTTGGTGGAATTGAGTTGTGGATGTCCATTCCGCATTGTGTGAGAATAGTTAATTGGTTTGGTTTCCATTGACGCTAGTCTTTCACTAAGCAATTAGTGAGTTGACTAGGACTTATGGATTGAGATCAATTATGGCTTTTTGACAAATTCTCAAGGAGGATTGATTGATTTGGATTGATTCCACACAATTGCCATGTTTGTGGTCCATAACTAGGATAGGAATCATAAACTCCCCAATTCTTACCAAGAGTCCTTTAATTGATTTCCTTTAAATTCCTTGCATGCTTGTTTCAATTCCGTGCTATTTACATTTCTTGCTCTTGCTTTCATTCCCAATCCCCATGCTCTCTCTCTCTCTCTCTCTCTCTCTCTCTCTCTCTCTCTCTCTCTCTCTCTTTTATAGCCAATGACATTACATTTCATTGCAACTCCTAGGGAAGACGACCCGGGAGTTAAATACTCTCGGTTTATATTTTGTATTGTGACATTTATTATTTGATCGTGAGAATTCATTATTGGTTTGGACTATGTAACCAACTAATTGATGCTTGTTTTGATGATTGATTCCAAACCATACAAGAATTCTCACGTTGTCAACCACATTGCGAAACTAATGGAGGTTTATGTAGACGATATGTTGGTAAAAACACAAAGTGAGGAATCCTTGTTGCCCGACCTCACCAAAGTGTTCGACACCATAAGAAAGCATGGTATGAGACTTAATCCTGCAAAATGAACCTTTGCGGTAGAAGCTGGCAAATTCTTGGGCTTCATGTTCACGCAAAGAGGAAATGAGGTGAACCTAGATAAATGCCGGGCTATACTCGACATGAAAAATCCGACCTGCGTCAAAGAGGTACAACAGCTCAACGGAAGACTGGCAGCCCTGTCCAGGTTTCTAGCCGGGTCATCCATAAAATCTCTCCCCTTTTACGCCACATTAAGGAAAGGAAAGAGGTTTGAATGGAACACAGAGTGCGAGAAAGCCTTCCAAGATTTCAAAAAATTCTTGGGACAACCACCCATTCTTACTCGACCACGGGAAGGAGAAGCACTCATATTATACCTCGGTTTGCAAAGAATAATGAAAGGGTAAGGCCTTATGGGTATGTAAGCTAAGTGAAACAAAGGCCTCAATCATATAAGTGCATGCATACATTAAACAATGGAAATATAGAATCAAGCAAGACAAAGATCACAATTTTAGAGAGAAAAACACACACCAAAAATAAAATATTGGTTGGTAAAATGCAACCAATTCAAATAGGCTCAAAAATCTCACAGGTTTTGTATGTTCGAGCTCTAAACCATGTTCCAAATATAATATTTCTTTAAGCAAGTTTAACATTAAATTTTATTCAAATTAGTGAAATACTTTAAAAAAGTTTCTTGAAAAAGAAAATATTTCTTCAACCAAGTGGTAAAATATGCACAAAATCAAACAAATATGCAATCAAACATGTAAATGCAACAACTAACAAGGAAAATAAACCATTGGTGTTGAGATAGAAGAGTAACTAACCCATGGAGATTGATATCGACCTCCCCACACTTAAAGATTTCACCGTCCTCGGTGCATGCTAAGATGTACAAGTGGATGGGTGGCTCCAACTGATGCTTTTCTCTGAAGATTTTGCAGATGGACTTGTCTGTCTCCCCATGTAAACGTCTTTCGGTTCCCTTCCGGGTGGCCATCCTGAAAGAAAAAGGGAAGAAGAGTAACCCAGAAATAAAGATAAGAAAATAAATGAAGTATGGGTGGGTTAATGCCAAATGATAAGGGTCTCAATTACATGGTAGCTACAACATGCAAGTGAGAAAACAATAGAAGTACGTGGCATATCAATAGTGCAAACATTGCAACAAAGGGGAAGAAACAGCAAATATTGAAGGACAATATAAATATAAATGCATGTCAATACAAAAAGGAACACAGATATCATAAAAGATTGGCGTTGACAGATAAATATCATCCAACAGTGTAAAACAAGTCACTAAGCACCAAATAATACCAGAAAAGATATAATAGCTGAATAAGAACATTTAACACCAATGGAAAAATAAATTTAGAAAAGAAAAAAATATGCGCAAAATTAAAATGCAATGAGTGAAAGTAGGCAAATAAATTAAATAAAATAGAATGGAAGTGGAGAAGGATGATGAAGAAAAAAAAAGTAGGAAAGAAAGAAGAAAGAAAAAAAGATAGAAGAAATTAGGATTAGAGAAGAAAAGATAAGATAATTGGCACTAATTTGGATAGGTTGTGCGACGCGGACGCGTGGGGTACGCGTTCGCACGAATTGCGCTTGTAGGATTCGACGCGAATGAGTCGGTCAGGCGGACGCGTGACTCGTTCTGTACTACTGGCGTGAGGGCAGCCTCGCGCCCGCACAACTCTCTGTTCAAAACTCATTGTTGCCAATTTTCGAGGTAATGCGTTCACTTGATGGACGCGATCGCGTGAATGGCCAAGATTGGAGGATGACGCGGACGCGTGGGGTACGCGTTCGCGTGGTAAGGCTTGTGCGTCTAGCTCCAGTCCAGCCCTACTCCAACACAACATTCGGCCATGCACCCCTTTTACGTCGATTTGTTGGAGCACGCGTTCGCGTGGGTGATGCGGATGCGTGGGAGGCTATTTTTCCAAATGACGCGGCCGTGTGGATCACGCGGACACGTGGGCATGTTTGTGCCTAAAGCGCGCCTCCAGCCACGCTTTCGCGTGACTTTCTGTTTACTTTCTTTTCTTCACAACGCACTGGTGACGCGGACGCGTCAACGACACTGCCGCGTCGCGTGCGTGTTTTTTTTTTTAATAATGTAGTATGCAGAATGCAGTGCTAATATGAATGTTATGCAAAACTCCAGGTTCAATACAATAAAATAAAATAAAACTCGAAAACAAATAAAAATAAATAAAAAATAAAAAAGGAACGATCATACCATGGTGGGTTGTCTCCCACCTAGCACTTTTAGTTAAAGTCCTTAAGTTGGACATTTGGTGAGCTCCTTGTCATGGAGGCTTGCACTTGAACTCATCCTGAAACTGCCACCAATGCTTGGACTTCCAATGGCCTCCGGGATCCCAAATCTTGTTTCTACACCCGTCTTCAAGTTGATTATCATGATTCCATCCGGGTGGTTCAGCCTTAGAATTCTCACTAAAGTGTCCAAACAACCTCCCAGACCCATTCAATTGAGCTCTACACCAACTTTTGCGTTTAAACTTAAAGCTTCCAACCATAATGAACCTTGCAGGACAATTCTTACCACTGACCATCTTCCTCTTACTCTTAATGCCACAAAGAGCTCTAAGTTGACCATCCGTCTCCAGTAGCCCATATTCAAGTGGGAAGGTAAAGGTCAAGGGTAGGAATTTTACCCACTTCAACGTTGTGTTGGACGGTAATGGCCTTGGGAGAGGTGTTTCTAATGAACTTGCAAGCTCCACTCCCTTGTGCTCTTCTCTAACAGCTTCCACCTCCTTGTAAGCTTCTTCAATTTCAACCTCTTCCTCTTGGTAGCTTTCTTCCAATTCAATCTCCTCTTCACTACTTTCCAAGGGCATGGGAGGTTGTGCTTCTTCTTCTTGAATCTCCATCTCTTGATTGACCTCTTCTAAGTCCTTAACCATGACATGCCTTGGAGGTTGTACACCCTCCTCAACATCAAATGCAACCGTCTTGGAAAGAGGCTCTATGTCTTGACTTTCCCATGGAGGTTCAGCATATCCCAAGTCTTTAACCACTTCTTCCTCTTCAATAATTACTGCTTTGTCCAGTAGTTTTAATATAAAATCGTACTCATCCTTGATGATTTTCTTTCCATGACAATTCCTTTCAACTACTCTTTCATCTTCAAGGGTCTCTCCTATCTCCACATTTTGGGCCTCCTCTTGCTCTAAGACAAAATCAGACTCCTCCTTGATGTCTTCCTTCACTGATTCTTCAACCACTCCTTCGACTTCAAGGGTCTTTACTACCTTCACCTTTAGGGCCTCCTCTAGCTCCTTATGAAGTATGGATTCGTGAAGATGATCCCTTCTCTCTTGTTCCATGTCAATAGCAACATTGGGATCATGTTGCTCTTGGATTGATGGATGTGGGTACTCTTCCATGGATGGTGGTGATGGGATGGAGAGATCATTCTGTGGTTGGAAAGGAAGTGCACCAGAGCTTGAGGGTTGATTGTTGAAGGTATTTGGTGATCCGATTTGGGCGACGAGAGCTTGTATAGTAGAGTTTAGATCGGTAAGTACTTTCTCCAAGGAGGTTTGGGGTGGATAGGAGGGTTCATTTGTTGGGAGAAAGGGTTCATGGTAGGAAGGTGGTTCATCTTGATAATGATAAAGAGATAGTGTATATTGAGGTGGTGGTTCATGAGAGTAGTTATGTTGGAATGGAGGTGGTTCTGTGTATGGTTCATTTGGCTCATAAGGTGGTTGGTATGGTGAATACGGGTTAAGGTCATGTGGAGGTGAATGGTGGAAAGGGGCTTGTGAGTATGGTAGTCCAAAGCTATTTTGAGGAGGTGGTTCATTGGCATATGATGAAGCTTGCTGGTAACTACAAGGGGGTCCACCATATCTATTGTCTTGGCATGCATTGTAGGATGGTCGTTGTCCATGGTATCTTGAAAGGTGATGTTGCCAAAAGGGTTGATCAGATCCTCGTGGCTCCTTCCATCTCGGATTGTTTTGACCTTGATGCATGTTCTTGTTATAATTTTTATTCCTTGCAACAGCATTGGGACCAAACTCAAAGCGATGGAGGTGAGAACTCATAATAGCAAATAAAAATTAAAAACAAAAATAAAAACAAATTTAAATTAAAAGGTTATTGAAATTTAAATTTTGAATTTGAAAATTAAATTTTGAATTTTGAATTTTAAATTTTGAAATTTGAATTTTGAAATTTGAGATTTGAAATTTTTAAATTTGAATTTTGAATTTTGAATTTTGAAATTTGAAATTTGAAAATTTTTAAATTTGAATTTTTTTAAATTTTGAAATTTGATTTTTGAAATAAGATAAGATAAGATTTTGAAAAAGATATGAATTTTGAAAAATATTTGAATTTTGAAATTTAAAACTAAGATAAGATAAGATAAAAATTTTAAAATAGAAATCTGAAATTTTTTTTTAATGCAAATTTCGAAAATTCAATTAAAATAAGGAGAAAATATATTTTTGAATTAAATGAGGAAAACAACTAAGAACAACTAAGAAAACAACTAAGAACAACTCGAAGGTCAAGATGAACACGAAGAACAATTTTTTTGAAAAAATTTTAATAACTAATTAAAAACCAATAACCTCTTAATTTATGAAAAAGCAAAAATAAAAACAAAAATAAAAACAAATAAACAAGCAATAAGCAAATATTTACAATAACCAGTAATATGGCACACGTTTGCAATTCCCCGGCAACGGCGCCATTTTGAAGAACTGAAGATTGATGGTTTAGAATTCAGAATAAATTCCCGTTGCAAGTATAGTTTCTAAACCGAGCAATTGACCTTTCTTACAAAAGTTTTGGTTGTCACAAGTAACAAACCCCTTTAAAATTGATAACCGAAGTATTCAAACCTCGGGTCGTCTTCTCAAGAAATTGCAGGGAGGTATGTTCTTATTATTGGTTATGAGTTTTGTAAATTAGGGGTTTTGAAAGTAAGGAGCAATTAATTTAAATGACAAGTAAAATAAATGAATAACTATAAAATAAACTCTTGGCAAAGTATGAAAATTCGGAAGTCCTATCCTAGTTACTCCTATGAGAATGGAAGTTAATCCCACTTAGTTAACCCTTATGAAAGCAAGGGAAAGTCAAGTGAACTAATTAGTTAGATTCCCAAGTCCTAGCCAACTCCTAAGGAAAGACTAGAGTTAGTGGAATACCAGTCAATTTAGCCGACATAACAACCAATCACGGATAGTTGATAACTCAAGAGCTTCCAGTTAATCAATTAAAGCCAATAACATAAAAAGTTAAATAAGAATCAATGATTTGAAATACCTCAATTGCATTAATAAGAGAAAATCAATTTAAACATAAAGAGTTCATAAGCCAATCTGGCAACATAAGTAATTAAAGAATAGCATTAAAATATCTGAAAGTAAAAGAGAAATATAAAGTAAAAGGAATATTGAACCTGATGAAGAGTTGAAATTCTAAATCCTTTAAGAGGAATCCTAATCCGAAAAACCTAAGAGAGAGGAGAGAACCTCTCTCTCTAAAAACTACATCTAAACTATGAAAAGTAAATTATGAGTTGATATGAGTTGTATGAATGCATTCCCCCACTTTATAGCCTCTAATCTATGTTTTTCGGGCCAAAAACTGGTTCAAAAACAGCCCAGAAATCGCCCCCAGCGTATTCTAGTACGTTCAGGTCGCGGCAAAGTGACGCGGAGGTGTCGTCCATGCGTTTGCGCGGATTGCACTTTTGTCAGGTCACGTGTCCGCGTAATCCACGCGTTCGCGTCGCCTGGCTTCGGGGCAGCTATGGCAAATTATATATCAAATCGAAGCTCCAGACGTTAGCTTTCCAACGCAACTGAAACCATCTCATTTGGACCTCTGTAGCTCAAGTTATGACCGTTTGAGTGTGAAGAGGTTAGGCTAGACAGCTTAGCAATTTCTTCAACTTCTTGTATTCCTTCCATTTTTGCATGCTTCCTTTCCATCCTCTAAGCCATTCCTGCCCTATAATCTCTGAAGTCACTTAACACACATATCAAGGCATCTAATGGTAATAAGAGAGGATTAATATTAGCAATTTAAAGGCCCAGGAAACATGTTTTCAATCATAGCACAGAATTAGGAAGGAAAATGTAAAACCATGCAAATAGTATGAATAAGTGGGTAAAGAGTTTATAAAAATCACTCAATTCAGCACAAGATAAACCATAAAATAGTGGTTTATCAACTATGCATGCCAAGTGTTTGTGAAAAAGCCCGTATGGCACCGTGCATTATTTTAAATTATTCTATCATACTACTTTAATGCCTGTCTTTCACAAAATCTCTTTTATATTTTATTAATTAAATATAATTATCAATACAAACAGATTATTAGTTTGAAAGACTTGGTAATCTAACTTGGACATTGAATGCTTGATCTATGCTACTCATGCCTTTACCGGCATGCCAATAAACATCTTGCATTTAATTGACATCATATGCACTTGCTATATCTCCTTTGATGAACTTTTCACATGTAGTCTAGACCATGTGTTAACGACATCCTTCTTTACCGTGCATTGATTATCACCCTTAATATTCGCTCCCTTGCTCAAACCCTTAGCTTTACATGTACTTACCTCTTTCCTTTTTTAGGATGGCCACCAAGAAAGGTAAAGAGAAAGCTACTCCCAAACCACCAGCAAGGAGAGGAACAAAAAGAGCATTAGTGGAAGAGCCTTCTTCAACAGCGGTGAAACCCTCAACAAAAAGAATGAAGAGGATCATCAAGGTCGATGAAAAAGAGAAAGCCTTCCCAGCAAAGGACACTGTGCGGTTCACTAACCGCTACTGTGAGCAGATGTTCTCCATCCTGGTAGCAAGGAACTATAACAATGAGCACCTTCTCATCCTCCCAACCCGCATTGCTGACATTGTTGAGCCCCGCATTGAGCGAAGACAATGGGAATTCCTACGGAGACAGCCACGACAAGTTAATCTATCATGGGTAGTTGAATTCTACTCCAATTTTTACTCACCAACCCTGCAGTCTGTTTATGTCCGTCAGAAGCAAGTCCCCATAACTGAAGAGGCCATCGAACAAGATTTAGATCTTCCCCCTGCTCCAGAAGGATTGGACGCATTTCAAGAAGTCTCACTCAAGCGCCAGACATACCAATTTAACTGGGACGCCGTTCTTAGAGTTATCACACAACCTAGCAGCATATGGATCTACGGATATAATGAGCGGATAATTTATACGCTTTCTGGCATTATTTTTAGTATGTTTTTGGTATATTTTAGTTAGTTTTTATTATGTTTTTATTAGTTTTTATTTAAAAATCACATTTCTGGGCTTTACTATGAGTTTGTGTATTTTTCTGTGATTTCAGGTATTTTCTGGCTGAAATTGAGGGACTTGAGCAAAAATCTGATTCAGAGGCTGAAAAAGGATTGTAGATGCTGTTGGATTCTGACCTCCCTGCACTCAAAGTGGCTTTTCTGGAGCTACAGAATCCCAATTGGCACGCTCTCAATTGCGTTGAAACGTAGACATTCTGGGCTTTCCAGAAATATATAATAGTCCATACTTTGCCCGAGATTTGATGGCCTAAACCGGCGTTCCAAGTCAGCATAGAAATTCTGGCGTCAAAACGCCAGAACTGGCATGAAAACTGGAGTTAAACGCTCAAACTGGCACAAAAGCTGGCGTTTGACTCCAAGAAAGGTCTCTACATGTGAAAGCTTCAATGCTCAGCCCAAGCACACACCAAGTGAGCCCCGGAAGTGGATTTTTACACTAACTATTCTAGCTTACTCATTTTCTGTAACCCTAGGTCACTAGTTTATTATAAAAACTACTTTTAGTGATTCATCTTGTACCTCATGACACTCTACACATTTCATATTGTATCTTCTACGGCATGAGTCTCTAAACCCCATGGTTGGGGGTGAGGAGCTCTGCTGTGTTTTGATGAATTAATACAATTACTACTGTTTTCCATTCAATCACGCTTGCTTCCATTCTAAGATATTCACTCGTACTTCAACTTGATGAATGTGATGATCTGTGACACTCATCACCATTCTCAACCTATGAACGCGTGCCTGACAACCACCTCCGTTCTACCTTAGACTGAGTGCTTATCTCTTAGCCTCCTAGTTCAGATCAGAGTCTTCGTGGTATAAGCTAGAATCAATTGGAAGCATTCTTGAGATCCGGAACGTCTAAACCTTGTCTGTGGTATTCTGAGTAGGATCTGGGATAGGATGACTGTGACGAGCTTCAAACTCACAAGTGCTTGGCGTAGTGACAGACGCAAAAGGATCAATGGATCCTATTCCAGCATGAGTGAGAACCGACAGATGATTAGCCATGCGGTGACAGCGCATTTGGACCATTTTCACTGAGAGGACGGATGGTAGCCATTGACAACGGTGATCCACCAACATACAGCTTGCCATGGAAGGAACCTTGCGTGTATGAAGAAGAAGACAGTAGGAAAGCAGAAATTTAGAAGACAGAGCATCTCCAAAACCTCAACCTGTTCTCCATTACTGCATAACAAGTATTTATTTCATGTTCTTTTACTTTTTACAATTAAATCTAAGAACTATTGATATCCTGACTAAGAGTTACAAGATAACCATAGCTTGCTTCAAGCCGACAATCTCCGTGGGATCGACCCTTACTCACGTAAGGTATTACTTGGACGACCCAGTGTACTTGCTGGTTAGTTGTACGGAATTACAAAGGTGTGATTGTGATTTCGTGCACCAGGATACCATCGTTCCTGACCTAAGGGCATATCGGCTTCAGCACTTACTTTGGATGCTCGGGTATGGGAACAAATCATGTCCCATTACGTCTTTCCGAGCACTCACGAGTCCTCCTTCACCGCAGACATGGCTGTTTTACTCTGGTGTATCCTTACAGAACAACACCTCAATTTACCAAGACACATTTGGCATGCTATGGGACACGTACAGATTGCGGGTAACTTACCCTTCCCCGCCTTGGTTTCAGATCTCGTCTCAGCAGTCAGAGTCTCCTACAGAGCTGGGGACACCAAGGCCATGATTCCACGAGATGATCAATACATCCCTAACGGGAAGTATATCAGACCTCCAGCAGCAACTATCAACCGGAGCACAGAACCAGCAAAAGATATTCCTTCTTCTTCCACACCACAAGCACCTTCAATAAACCAACTGCTTCACAAGATCCTTGAGAAGCTAGAACGGCTTGAATGGAAAGGAAAGCAAAGAGAGGGTCGTAACAAGCGCAGATTTACATACCTCAAGGAGCTA
This sequence comes from Arachis ipaensis, assembly GCF_059453495.1. Lineage (NCBI taxonomy): Eukaryota > Viridiplantae > Streptophyta > Magnoliopsida > Fabales > Fabaceae > Arachis > Arachis ipaensis. The sequence continues at coordinate 101,842,713 of NC_142439.1, forward strand.
CTTGTTGGTAACCAACCACCTAGAGAAGACCCAGACACCCCGGACTCCACTTTATTTACCAGCAAAGGGAGCCATGACGGTTCCGATGGTGGAGATGCTGCTACCAACCCCCCTTTGTTCCTGACAGATGGCACCGAGGACGATGCAAAGCTTTAAGTGTGGGGAGGTCGGTCAGTACCTGACTTCCAGAGGTAATTTCTTTTCCTTAAACACCAATAATACAGGATATTTAGTTAATTTTTCTGTTGTAGAATAGGATAGATTACATAGAAATAGGTTAATTGCATGCATGTTCTACTTGATTGAAAAAATAATAAGTTTCTTTTTAAGACCTTATTTTTTTTGAAAAATTTCATTAATTTAAAATAAATCTTTTGTGTTAAACTTGCTTGAAGTTGTATTTGGAACATAGTTTAAAAAGCTAAGAACACACAACCCGCGAGATTTTGAGCCTAATTACATGGTTACATTATTTAACCATAAATATTTTATTCCTGTGTGTTCACTTCTTTATGATTGTAATATTTATTTTGTTTCATCCTATATATCCAATGTTTAATGTATTTATATGGATGCACACGATTGAAGCCATTATTTGTTTAAGCTCACTTATCCCAAACAAGCCTACCCTTTAAATTACCTTTGTTAGCCACTTTGAGCGTTTTAAATCCCATTTGTTCTATATTTTACCACAGTACTAGCCTTAAGCAGAAAAACAATTAAATATCCCAATTGAATCTTTGGTTAGCTTAAGATAGAAATTGTGTGTTAATCAAGCATGGGAAAATTGTGGGAACATGGGTTAATAAGAGAATGTGTCATGATAAAATAATGGGAATTTGGGTACCTACTCATGTGAAACTACAAAAAAATTTTAAATCTATGTGCATTGATAAGCTATGTTTATTTTCCTAGTTAAAAAAAATAATATATATATATATATATAGTAGTAATTAAGTAAATAAATAAGGGGACAAAATTACCCCAATTCTAAATTAAGTTAAGTTCAAAGATCAATGCATATGTGATAAAAATTTAAGGAAAAGTTAATACATGAGTATATAATGCAAAAGTGAAAATTATGGGTAGCTAGGCATGATTCTAGAATTACATAGAGTATATGTATGTTAGATAAGAGCTTAGGTTAGTCAAAGATTCAATTTATAGCTCACTTAGCCATATGTATACCCTTACCCTTACCTTAGTCCCATTACAACCTTGAAAAAGACCTCATGATGTTGCATTAGTACATTAAATATTGTTGATTGATTAGGTAAAAAATAAAGTTTAGAAAGCATGATTAGAGAAGAGTAGAGTGATTACCCTATACACTTGAGAGACTAGAGTGAACATACACCATCAGTAAGGGTTCATTGCTTAATTCTATGTTCCCTGCTTTCATGAGCTGTCTTCTTACAATGTTACCTATTTTTACTATATAATTTGAATTACTGAAACCTAATTTATATTTGTCTTGAAGAGCTTATTTATTTTAACCAAGTAGACAAGAATCATATAGGTTGCATTGCATTGCATAACATGAGTTTTACATTTCCCTACTTATTTATTTTATCTCCTTAAGCTAAGCATGAGGACATGCTAATGTTTAAGTGTGGGGAGGTTGATAAACCATTATTTTATGATTTATATTGTGTTTAATTGAGTGGTTTTATCAAGTCTTTACCTACTTATTCATATGATTAGCATGATATTACAATTCCTTCCCAAAATTGTTCCATGGTTGAAAATTTTGCTTCCAAGAGATCTTTTAATTATACATTTTAATTCGCCTTTATCCCATTCGATGCCGTGATCCGTGTGTTAAGTGTTTCAGGCTTCATAGGGCAGGAATGGCTTAGAGAATGGAGAGGAAGCTTGCAAAAATGGAAGGAACACAAGAAACCAAGGAGATGACCAGCGAACAATGACGCGAGCGCATGGCCCGCGCGAGCGCGTGAAATGAAGAAATAACAGCGACGCGAATGCGTGCCTGACGCAAACGCGTGGATTGAAGTTTGCATGAATGACGCGAACACGTGGACGACGCAAACGCGTGGACGACTCGAACACGTGACAAGGAAAATCGCTGAATGGCGCGAACGCGTGACCTGCACGATCTGCAAAAATAACAGAATACGCTGGGGGCAATTTCGGGCCACATTTTGACCCAGTTTTCGGCCGAGAAACACAGATTAAAGCTAGGGAACATGTAGAAACTCAACACGCATCCACACACATTCAAATTCATTGAGATTAGGATTACTCTTAGTTTTAGATCTGAATCTAGA